>NC_081830.1:38981160-48981160 GCF_030867095.1 Alligator mississippiensis
TAAATCTGGCAGTGGGATGAG
Source organism: Alligator mississippiensis (assembly GCF_030867095.1). Lineage (NCBI taxonomy): Eukaryota > Metazoa > Chordata > Crocodylia > Alligatoridae > Alligator > Alligator mississippiensis. The sequence continues at coordinate 38,981,182 of NC_081830.1, forward strand.
TGGCAACTGCCATGACTCTAGGACTGTGGAAATTAATGTTGCTGATGCCAAATTTCTGGCCTCTTAGGCAGTCCCACAGGCTAGATGACATGGCTTTGCACTCCAGATCTAGCCTGTAGATTCAGCTTTGGTGACTCATCCAGGCTGTGGGCCAGATGAGTTTGACGCTCCTACCTTGATTAGAGTTTTTTTCCCCCAATATAGCATAGGAAGACCAAGTAGGCATGGGTATTGGAACAAGCCAGGGTGCAGAGTTAGAGATGGGATAATTACCACTGTTTTAAGGTTAGGCTGTTGTTGTATGCAGTGCTTGCACTACAGCTTCCTGTTCCTCTACACAGTGGACATGTTGGCTGCTTACAGACATTAAACACTCCCCTGTGCTTTACTTTAAACTCTGGGGCCCTGTACCAAGCTCAGCACATGCCCAAAAGAGGCATTGCATTAGCTGGACTTGACTCGCCCAGTGTCTGTATGGATTGGGTGCTTCAGCAATGTTTTTTGGTGCTTTTATCTAATAGCTTATTGAATCAGCTTTAGATAAAAGCACCAAAATGTCCTGCTGAAGCACCTAATCTAAACAGATGACTAATGCGCTGCCTCTTCTAGGAAAGTGTTGGGGTTTTTGCCAAACAGAAATAATGCAATAAGTATTATACTGCTATTTTTAATGTGCATTCCTATATTATGGTGGGATTTACCCACATAAAGGAAAAGGGCTTTCTGGACTTTAAAAAACTGTTGAAAAGCTGTAACTTATTATCTAGACTTAAGTGTGTTCATATTACAACAGCAGCAAAGGAAGACCTAACTGAGATTAGGAATTTGTGTAAGTGATTAAAACTCTGATGAGACCTGGTAAATTGCATACATTTGAAAAAATCTCTTTCTTTAAAACTTGGGTATCTGTGAAGGGGTTTCCTCCTCTCCCTATCTTCACCCTCAAATATGTATTCCAAGTTGGTGCTGCTGCCCTCTTCTGGGTTTCTCCCTCTTGGGGGTAACTGAAAGGGAGGGTGTCTTCCTGTATACTTGATGCAGTGGGCTGTTTGTTTATTAATCTTTACTTGAACTGTTCACCAAGTTTTAAACCTGTCCTCCCTCCTCTTTAGTAAGCGATTCTCCCAGCCAACTGGAGGCCTTCTGGACTCTATCACTAATATCTTTGGGTATGTTAGAACACCTTTACCTTTTTAAATACATTGATTTCAATGAACACCAGAATTTCAGTGATTCAAGGAATACAAACAAATGTCTTAATGTCAGCCTTTCTTCTAGCTTCTGCTTTTCTTTTTTCTTTTTGTTCTCCTCAACTTCCTGTTTCTTCCATCTTGCCGTGTGCTGACCTCTGACCTTTCCCTCCAGTCTGTCTGAATCTCCCCTTTTGGGACATCACTCTTCTGATACTGCCAGGTGAAAACATTATCCACTCTTAGTCCAGCATGTGAATGTGACATTGAAGTAACGTGGAACCCAGCTTCCTTGCCCTGACTAGGCTTCAAATGTCTTACCTTTGGCTAAAAACTTTCCACAGTTGCTGAGTTGCAGCCCATTGCTCTGAGTGAGATGATGTGTGGATTTGGCTCTCATTTGCAGTGACGGAAGTTGTCCCCTCTAATTGGAATATTTAAATTAAGTGAGGTTATCACCAGTGACAGGTCAGTAACCTGTCCTTCAAAACTGAGTTGTTTTTTTAGGTTGAGTTCTGCATTAATTGTGTTAGAAGATCTTCCTTTAATAAAGAATGGAATCTGGGATTTTAAATGCAGAACTCAACTGTCTGAAATCCTGTCATAGCTGCTGTTGTGCAGTCTGAATTAGTGACGGTGAGTCAGATGGTCTTAAACTCACAGGGTCCATAATTTCTCTTATGTTTTTAGAAAGAGAGCATGACTTCTCAAGAGTTAGGTGGTCAGTGACTTCTGATAACCTTAGTTGGCTTTTAGGCTAAACTAGATAGAAAGGAAGTATAGGTCTACAGTGAAATGCAAAAAATTGTGAAAGGACACAGCACATTGCTTTGACAAATTACTAGCTGAAATCCCAGGGAAGGGGCGGAGGTGGGTTGGGGGAAGAATGAAGATAGCACTTCTGCCCTTTTCTCATCCACAGCCTACAGTATAGATGAAATCATCAAGGTCTGTCTGCCACTTAAAGACAAGCCAAGTTTGCTGCTATGTTTAAAATAACTTTCTTTTGTATCCCATCTCAGGAGGCGCTCTCTGTCCTCATTCCCCATCCCCCAAGACAATGTAGAGACGCATCCAGTCTCCAGCAAAGAAGTGAGAGTGCCCAGTACTGCTGTATGTGTTTTTGTAAGTATATCCAGGGAATACAAGTCTTTGCAGACTCGTGCTGTCTAAGAAGAGAACTTGATCACTGAGTAGCAGCAACTACTGGGGTGTCTAGTTCTGCTTGTTGAAACTGCTCTGGGTAGCACTTGGAGATGAGAAGGTAACTCTTGAATCAGTAGTGTTACTTTACACATTTAACCTGTGCTGGCTTTGTCTTTGACCTAGATGCCTTAGAACAAGAACATAGGGGGCTCGTCTACATGAGTTATTAGCTCTCGGTAATAAACTCCAGCACGTGTTGTGCTTGAGTTTATTACTCCTAGGTGTGCTGTTTTAATGTACGCTTTGGACCCACAGCATGTCGAGCCAAGTTGGAACAGCCTTGGCTGTCAGAGGGTCAGCCTGCCAGCCTGGGCCTGCTGCACCCCAGCTCAGTATGATGCAGAAGGTGCTCCAGTGCAGGTCTAGCCAGCAGGCAGCCCCCACACTGAAGCACCCTCACACCCCAGCCAGCTGTGTCAGTGTGTACGCATGCACTGCTACAGAGTTTATTAGTTTCCTGCAGCCTAATAGGGCCATACGTGTAGACATGAGATATTTACTGTGGAGCTTATTAGTCTACTCCACAGTATATGACTCATGTAGATGCATCCAGGTGCAGGTACATCCTTTGTAGGCTAAATGTTCATTCCGTTGTTGTGCTAGTTTAATGAATACGTCTCTCCGAGGTCAATGATGAATAGTAAAAGGTCTGAATGCACAGGAAATGCACTTCCATTACCCTCCTAGCTCCCAACAGTCTCCCTTTATCCTGTCACACTCTAGTAGTGCTGTGATGGAGGAGATACTGCTGACAGCTTCGGGTAAGCTCAGTTCTAGGTCTCTACAGTGTAAGGAGACATGGTACTGAATGTCATCCAACAGAACCAATTAAAAGGAGCTGAGGGTTTGGAGTGTCTTGACTGGTTGTGCATGATCTCAAGTTTTCAAGCTGAGACCTCTTGGGTGCATTATTATGGAATGATGAGCCCAATTTTGATTCTGGCTTCATGAAGGGCAATGCTACATCTTATATTTTTATAATAGAAAATATTGGGTCAAACTGGTTTGTGAAACGGTCATTAATTTGAGTGCTCTTGTATCCGAGCTGACTGTGTGGTTGCTGAACAAATCCCAAAGGGTTCCTATACCCATCCAAGTACCTGGTTATAGTAATCCACCTGTGTTCTTGTGATACTAATTTGTCCTCATCTAGGAAAGATTTGCTGACTTTATTTAGCGTGGACTTTCTGGATTTGAAGGATGATCATGCTTGAACTAGTTAGCGTGCTCACACTTCAACCTGCATGTTTCTATAGGCTGCCAAGTCTGTCTGTACTAAACAGTTGGGTGGCTCTTTTTTTTTTTCCTCTTTTCTCCCCTTCCCCAAGGATGCACATGACGGGGAAGTGAATGCAGTGCAGTTCAGTCCTGGCTCTCGGTTACTAGCAACAGGAGGCATGGACCGGAGGGTTAAACTCTGGGAGGTCTTTGGAGGTAAGCTTCTGCTTGGGAGCTCGGTATGAAGAGATGTAAGCAACTAAGAACACTACTTATTCTGCTAAACTTCAAATTCCTTGCAGGGGGATTATGAAAAACAATTTTTTCTGCTCAGGGCTCATTTACTGATGTTCTTGAGTTAAGCGTACAATTTGTAGACCCAAAAAGTACACTGTGGAATTGTGAGCCTCTTATGGTGAATAAGCTGACTTTACTATTTTTGGGGGAAAATGTAGAATAAAAGCAGACATAGATGACCTGATTCAAAGTCATGCTACTCTGTAGTTACACAGTGGGGTTGTGGGGGGGGGGGGGGGGGGGGGGTGTAGTAATAACTAAAGTTGCAGAGTAGGTCAAATGGAACCACCACTGAAGGTCACATATTTGCCTCTGTTTGTATTGGCTCCTACTCTGATCTGTTGCTTGATTGTTTTTCTTCCTACAGATAAGTGTGAGCTAAAGGGCTCCCTCTCCGGTAGTAATGCAGGAATTACAAGCATCGAGTTTGACAGTGCTGTAAGTATTTTTATAATGCCCTTTGCCTGGGGAAAAAATAATTTTCACTAGTTTTGTGCTCTTTCACCAATTTCCATGCTCATACTTCTAAATGCATCACTAAATAAATGAGGTAAAGTACCTGCGGGAGCAAGTGACAAATGCATAAAATAGCTGTTTGAGTCCTATAGTTTTTGTAGTGCTAATCAATATCCCACTATTCAGATTTTGACATGGGGAATTTTTAAACTAGATTAGACTTTTCCCAAAACATGAAGTTCCACTGCTGTTTTATGAATGCCATGACATCTGATAATTGTATCTTTTTTGGTTCTGCGACATTTATACAGCTTAGTGGTCAGGGTTACATCCATAAGTTATGCTGAAAGGCCTCATTGTCTAAAGAATTGTACTTCCACAACCTTTCAGCCCTCTACCGTCTCTTGCTTCAACCTCAACAGTGCTATGGTTTTGCTGTATGCCTTTGTGAACTGTAAGGCTTAACTACATGTGCATCTGCCATTACCTGATTAGATTTAGTTAATTTTCATTTACATCTATTCAGAACTGAATGGATGGCAGTGAAATTGATAGGAACTGAGCTAATTTCACTCTTTAGAGCAGTCCATTTGGGCACAACAGCAGATGCTGGAGCTATGGGTTAGATAGGCCTGGCCCAGAAAGAAGCTGGGTGAAGTTAAATTGTTGGAGAATCCTAACATCATAGTACCAGTTAAAAGACGTGATTATGGAGAGCGGTGCTGAGATGCAAAAAAAATGTCTGTCCCTTCCAGCATCATGATTACCATCTTTTCACTTAGGTTAAGTTGCCTTTGGGAATTGGTGGGCTTGTCTCATGTAAAAAGTGACATCATTATTGAAAGTCTTCAGAGGCCATGACCTCAGCTGTACTCTGCTGCTGTTTTCTTCTTCAAGTGCTTTCTTGGTAGTATGGCTCTAAAGAGAACCCTGTTATATGTTTCTAATTACTTTAGTCATCAGACCTAGGGGAGTAATTGACAGCGGCTTAAAATTGTATAAAATATCATTATTCCTTAAGCTGATCCCTGTAAGATCTAAAATGCTGACCAGCACTTTACTGTTTAGAGTGGAGATGTCTGGGTTGTGTGTATAAAAACTCATAGAAGTCTTGTTCTTTTTTAAATGAGACGATTTGGAAATATTGGCTATATGTAGATGATTGCCCCCCCCCCCCCCCCCCCCCCCCGAGAAATTTCCCTAAATCACTTTTGTCTTCACAGGGCTCTTACCTTTTAGCAGCTTCAAATGACTTTGCCAGCAGAATCTGGACAGTTGATGACTATCGGTTACGGGTAAGTCTCCTGTAGGAGTCTAGCACAATGGCTTGCTTCTGCCCATATTCTTTGTCTGTATGTTTACTATGGACACCAGGAAATTGCAGATTCCATAGTTACAGGATCTAGCCACAGTTTGTATTCTTGCACAATTCTAATTGACATTTTAACCCTTTTTAACTATAAGGAGCTTTCACAGCATAACCTACTGTGTAGCTTTGGTCTCTACATGCACACTTTAAGAAAACTCACCTAGCAAGTAGTGATGAAACATACAAGCTCCTTCCTCTTCTGCATGTATGCCGTTACAAAGTATACCTTGTGTGGAGCATTTTGATGTTACATATTTCAGTCTAAGGAAACAAACGTTCTCCTAATATGGCTTGGGAAGGCAGATAAAAGAAAGTCAGGTGCTGCAGCCCTGGCCCCTGTGTGGCTGCGCTCCTCTCAGGCAGCCACTCCTGCCACCCCGCACCACCATCACCAGCCACTGCCCTGTGCTGCCACCACATGCTGCTTTGCTACAGCCGTCACATGGATGGCTCCATGGGCTGCTGATGGGCCTCGTACAGCCTGTCAGCAGTCCACAGAGCCATACGTGTGACCGGCCATGGGAAAGTGGGGTGGGGTGGCGGCAGCAGCACGGGGTGTTGAGTAGTGGCAGCCCCCTTTTGCCTTCCCTGCACCCCCACTCTGCATCTTGGCTGCCGCTCGCTACCAGAAGAGGTACACTTGTTAAAAAAAGGTTGAAAAACCCTGTTCTAGGTTAACATAAAACAAAGGCCACTTCCGTGTAACCCAATCTTTCTCTGCTCAGCAAACTTGTGTCTGTTTCCAGGCCTGCAGAGTTGGTTAGCAAAATCCAGGTCTCTGCAGGAGCCCTGTGCCCTGCAGCCAGGAGCTCCTTACTCCATGGTTGCTGGGGGGAGAGACTCCCTGACCAGTGCAGACTCTGGGCTTGTATAGCTCCAGCCTGTTCCCTCTTATGGTAAGAGGAGTCCCTCAGCTCCCCTTTGCCACCTGCAAGCAGCCTCAGAGGCTGCTTGCTCTCTTAAAGGAGCAGATGCATCTCAATGCCCTGCTACAGAAGCCAATATCACAAAATGCCTCTTGAGATCTTTCTGGACCATCTTGGCTACAGCAACACTCCAACCCTACTAGCCCTAATAGAAGCTCTTTGTGACCCAACCCCTTTTCTCAGACATTAGATTGAGTTATGGAACTGTTTCTCAGTACGTGGACAGCTTGGTACAGTTTCAAAAGGGCAGCAGTTCTAATTGTTGTGTGAACAACCTGAGAATGATCCAAATATATCAAAACCAGCTCTGGCTTTAAATTTAGATGAAGAAGTGTTAAATTTGGAAGAGTTTTGCTATGTGTGAATTGTTCTCAACTCATTCAGTCACTTTACCAGCTGCTGGCCTTTTGTTTCCTTTTTGAAAAGCTTCCAGATGTTCATGTGAATGCACCCTGAGAGTGTCCATATTAAATTGCTGAGTGGCAAGACCCCACAGAGCCAGAAGGAAAGAGAGCAAGAATAGCCAAGACTGCTTACTTAAACCATCTAAATCTCCTCTTTCCTAGCACACCCTGACAGGTCACAGTGGTAAAGTCATGTCAGCCAAGTTTTTGTTGGACAATGCGCGTATTGTTTCTGGGAGCCATGACCGGACCCTCAAGCTTTGGGACCTGCGCAGCAAAGTTTGTAAGTCCATCCCAGCACTGTATGCTTTTGTGTTCTGTCCACCTTCAGTTCCCCATAATGTATGTAAATGGAAGTGTTAATCTTAAAGGAGTTGTGCTATTCTTTGGGTACATTGACACCACAATGGCAGCAAGTTCAGTTATGCCACTGGGGACTTAACCCTTGCTTTTCAGTGTGCATCTATTCCAAAATGAGGTAGTGAGGGCACTTTGGAGGCATCCAAAACTACTACACTGAGCACACTAGAATGCAGTATCTTGAGTGAAATGTGAAGGGTGCCCTTGCCACCTTATTGCCAAGGGCAATGCACAAGGACTAGGAATAGGTGTGCAGGCCGTATTTTCTTGGCAGCATAATAGTATTGTTTATCACCTCAATGCAAGCATACTCATGGTATCCAATGAGTAGGAAATTGTAGCATCTTCTACTATGATTCATATATTTGCATAAAGCAAATCAGGCCTAGCTACTTCCTGGTTTTTGGAGTAGGAGAAAGAAGAAGACTATGTGGTCTACATCTGGTTGATCAGACAGCTGCATTCTGTGGACCCTTTTGTCCTTCAGCCTGTAGGATAAGGTTCTTATTCTTTCTTAGAAACTTGGAGGCAAGGTGGATCTTTTAGCTGAGCTTAGGCCCCTCTTGGAAACCTTACTGGTATTTTTTGTGTCTTAAGTAAAGCAAATAATAAGGTTCAGTTCACTTGTAGCAGAAATGTTTTCTTTACGACAAGCTACTGAAGAATTTTTCTGTAGACTGGCTCTTGAGCATTCTTGATGTAGCAAGATTGTTGTCCAAGATTGCTTTTCTTCCCCTTAATTCTTCGCAGTGCAGAAGTTTTTCAGTTCAGCTGCAGGATTTAATTGGCATCTTTGATTCTTAGAGGATGATTTTTATTTCTCCTGTTAACTACTTGACTCTAGCCCAAAGTCTTACTAGTGACTTTCCCTTTTTAGGTATAAAAACAGTGTTTGCAGGATCTAGCTGCAATGATATAGTCTGCACTGAGCAGTGTGTAATGAGTGGACATTTTGACAAGAAAGTTCGCTTCTGGGACATAAGGTAAAACCACCCTTTCAAGCAGGGTGGAAGGGGGTAAATGTGGGAAGAGTGTAAGAAATGTTAAAGAATTATGTGGAAACCCATGAAACAATGTAATTGGAACCTGGATTACAATCTCCTGTTCTTTCTGGACTGTTTGGAGTATTTGTTACAGGAATGTGAGGGTGCCAAGGGTGAATTACTTTTGTCACACATTACAGTTTCTGGTTATTCTAAGCTGTTAAGAGCAGGGTGTCTTTATGTAAACAGAAGCCTTGTTCTGGGAACGGAAATACCTTATATTACTCAATTCCTGTCTTTTTTACTAGTTTTCAGTTTCACTAACCATTTCTGGAGGAAATACGCTCTAGTCTTTGACTAGGCATATATTAGTTGTAATATGGGTGGGACCTTGGTCAGGAAATCTAGAAAGTATGAAGAACTCAAAGAATCCCTCTTTTTCCATGCCTTTACAAAGGGGAGAAGTGTAGGGATGTAGATTTTGATAAGTGACAGGATTTTCAGCCCCAAATAACTCGTGCTGTTCTTTGTCTTCAGGTCTGAAAGCATAGTACAGGAGTTGGAACTGCTTGGGAGGATCACTGCTTTGGACCTGAATCCAGAGAGAACAGAGCTCTTAACCTGTTCCCGAGACGACTTGCTGAAGATCATTGATCTACGGGTTAATGCTGTCAAACAGACCTTCAGGTGAGCATGGTTCCCATCACCTCTAAACCAGGTGACTTGGTAGCATAGTGTAGCTTTCCCTTGGCTCTGCATCCACCTGTCTGATGAAGCATGCTAACCCCCATTATTTGTGCCTCAAAAAAATGGTGGCAGCCTAAGCAGGAGAGCACTTCTGCCCGATGCAAAGAACTGCTGAGGGATAGGTGCCTTGCACTGGTCAAGAAATAAATTTATACCACCGTGTGCAGTTATCTTCATTTTGTCCTTTGTTAAGGAGTTGGCTTTATCAAGACTCATAGTAGAGGAAAGTAATGACTGTCTGGTTTTAATTTGCTTCAGCGCCCAGGGATTCAAATGCGGATCTGACTGGACCAGAGTTGTATTCAGGTGAGAGGCCAAAAGGGGAAACTGAATGGAGTTTCGGATGGAAGGAAGCAGCAAATGCTGGTTTGCTTGACAGCCTCTGTGGTGGTGTTTGTGTGGGGGCGGTGGGTGGGGGAGTTATTGGGTTCTGGACCAGCTAATTAGCAATCAACGTGTGCATGGTCACTAATTTGTTTTTGTTATATTACTAATTCTGAAATTATTTTTGCAAGTTCTACTATAGCCAGTACTGCTAACCATTAGATCTCCACAGGCACACTTACAAATTTGCAGTCATTATGGCTAAATGGGTCTTCAAAGTTGGACGTTGAAAAACTTTAGCATCTGTAAAATTCAGGGAAGATGGTACAGGTAAAGTTCACTGCACACACAAATACATTAAAAGAACATTCAGGTTGCAAGATCAAGAAAATGTCAGAATTAATATTATCTATACAGCTTCAATTTTGACCCCTTGAAACATTAAAATAACTTGCCTGAGGTGGAAGGAGACTCCAGTCTTTTTCCTTTCTTTGTAGTCTGTCTCTTCCCATTTTTCTCATTTAGCCAGTTCTGGGATCTCTTGTCTGCTCTGGGGTCATGCCAGTTTGCTCACAGTACCCTTACTCCTGGAAGACTTCCTCTTCTCAGTTCTAGCACTCAAACCGCTTGGAACACTTACTCTTCCTTCTGCCACCCTGAATTGGAATGTGTGCAAATCTTCAGAACATCTTCACAGAATGTAGCTGTCAGATTCTAACAGACTCTGTTGAACGTGTGTGAACTACAGTTATTCAGAGGTTTATATCCTGGTCAGATTTAGGCAGCATTTCTCAGGAATGAGAAGAGGCATGTCCTTGACAGCAGGATGATCCTCCTGCCAAATTTTGTCCACCTCCCAAAACGTGTAGACATTGAAAGTTCTCAAGGAAACAGTTGTTAAGAATCATTTTAACATGTGAAACTTTTTCTTATATCACTCTCAAGAAGAAGAAAAGAGCAAAACCATTTTGCTACAATTTTTCACAAAAAAAAAAAAAAGTTCGAGGTATCCACTCCGCAATGGAAACTTCAGCCTGAGGGGCTAGTGTAGGAAAGTTCTAAGCAATTGAAAATAGTGTCTTCTAATGGGAAGTGTTGAGATGTTGAACATGTGAAATACTGCCTCCTCTCCTAATAAAGGTTAATATTTTTAAACAGTAGGACAAGGGGGATTCAATTTAAAACTGAAAGAGAGAGGCTAAGATTTAACCTTTAACTTTTTTTTTTAATATTTAAAGCACGTGGCAGGGGAACTAGGACTGGCGTGTGTATATAGATACGACTTATCTTGTGCACTTCATGAAGTTTTACCCTCTTGGCTGTCCCCCCACCCTGTAGATGATGATAAACTTCTAGTGGTTGAGGCTGCCTCATGTGTAAGCAATCTAGCACAAGGAAAACCTGTTCTTGAGGCCTTTAGTTGTTATGATAGACTTTCATTTAGCTACCTAATGTTAGGAGTCAAGTAGAGCAAAAAGAAATGTTGTTCATTCCTAGAAGTCCAAGATCAGTCGTATTATCCCTGTTTTACGGATGGAGAAACAGAGGCCCAGAGTTTGACTGACTAATCCAAAATCTCCCTTTTATGTCTAGATCTCTTATGAAATGCTGGGTGTGAAATCATTATCTGGTTTGAAAACCCATTGATTTTTTTTGATTTTTTTTATTTAATTTTTTTGCCAACTCTTTGCTAGCTGGTGTGAATAAGAGCTGTTTGTACCTCAGCCTTTGGTAGTGTGGTCTGTCCCAAAGTCATTAATGTCAGCATGGTTTGTTCGAGGAAAAGCAGTATGGAGAGAGATGGTGTGTAGCCAAAAGCTGCTGACTCTAATATTCTTTTTCTTTTCTTCACTCAATATATTTTAATAGCCCTGATGGCACCTATGTGGCAGCTGGTTCAGCTGATGGGACCCTGTACATTTGGAATGTGCTCACTGGGAAGGTGGAGAGAGCTCTTGCAAAGCATCACAGGTGAGATGGGAAGGTGTCTGACTAATCTCATGCAGGTGTCTGGGGTGCTGCTGGAGCCAAGATGTTTAGGATGTAGACCTCTGGTTTTCTGTGGATAAGGGTGTGGGATTTTAATCTGTAGGTCCTCCTATTTATTCATGTTGATATCCCGTGTAATGGAATTAAGGCCAAGATATTGTTATTCCCTTGCTTGTTGGATTACATGTTTTTTCTGACTTAAAGATATCTGACTCCAGTGGAGTACATTAAATATAGTGCGTACTAATTGAGCAAATAGTGTCTCTTCCTGACTTCTAAAGATGTGAGTCTCATGAGTCAAGAATTAATTATTTTGTTGGAAATCAGTCCCCTTCTAAATGCTCTTGTGAAATTAGACTCTGTTCTAAATAGACACCGGACTTCCTTTCAGCTCCTCTATCAACGCAGTGGCATGGTCACCAGCCGGTGCTCATGTGGTCAGTGTGGACAAAGGAAACAAGGCTGTCGTGTGGTCTGAATTTTGACTGGAAGGAGAATGAAAGGCAGAGCGTCAGACGCCTCCCTATATGAGGGTACTCATCCATGGCTGGACAGAACGGAGACCCAAGTGCAGATCCATCTTTGGGTGTGCTATGAAGTTTGTGGGCTTTGCCTTCCAGAGGAGATCTCTGAGGCAATCAAGGAGGAAGAGCCAGAGTCAGTCTTTGAAGGCCTGTCACCCTGCTGTTGGCACTCAGACTTCTCAAGTGATTAGCTGATCTGGATGATAGTGCTACTAGTCATGCCTTTTTATATGTGGTACCTATGCACTGAATGGAGCCCAAGATACTAGACAGATTCCCTCACCAGACAGCAGTGCCAAATATCCTGTTATGCAAATGTATCTGCGACACTTCCAAGTCAGGAGTGTGCTGTAAAGAAGTTACTGTGTATTCTGACCTAATGCATGTCCTGTCTCCTGTGTTCTGTTCCTGTGGACTAGCTTAGGCCTGGGGTGTGGAAATCTGAAGCACGGACAGGGTGGGTCCTAGTCGATCTGTAAGATGATGGAACAGTTACAAACTAATTTCAGTTGTCTTAGTGCTCTGACAGCTCTGGCTTCTGAGTTATTGGCTCAGTGCGGAGCTCTTCCAGTTACGACAAGGTCACTGCAGCAGTTGCAGTCTGAACTCCCTGCATCAGCTTGAGCTTTATTTCGGGGAACTGTTCATTCTCAGGGCAGCTGCACCCTTTGTTAAAACTCTTTACAAGAGCTCCCCTAGCAGCAATACCAAAAACTTTGGGGACAATTTATTTGCATTCTTACCTAGTAGGTGGGAGAGATGTGCAACTTCTGCCATGCTGCTGTGATGAAGAATGTATTTATGCCTTGACTTCTGGTACCAGAACTTAATGCCCAGTCCCTTTTGCTGTCCAACCATCCTTCTGCACTGGAGGCTGTTGGTAGAGCACAAGGGAGCTAAAGGCTTGAATCCCAAATGTAGAACTTTGGTGCTGGCAGTTCCAGGCCACTTGCCCCCATCTCTTGAGCACATGTGCAATATTTCTGTGTGCTGGAACCTAACAGCTGCTGTGGAGCAGGGGTCTTTCCCTGTGTCCTCAGACATCCAAATTGGTAATGGGATTGAGGGTGGGACTAACTGTGGCATAGCTTTTATCCAGCCAAATTTTTCCATGTCAGATTGGCCTCAAGACAAGCCACCAACGTTATAACGCCTTTTTATTTGCACTTTATTTTGCTTCCTTCCTGGGGCTCATTTTCTAAGGAAGTGTGTTTTTTGAAGGATTTCAGGGTTAGGAGAGAGAGAGTGGTTGCTGTAACAGCACGCTTGGTCTCTCTCTTCCTCCCTCCTCCCACCCCTCTTCCCTTCCCTCCTCTCTTTTCTTCCTCCCCCCCCCCGGGGTTCTTCATTCGGACAACTTCTGTAGAGGGGAGTTGGGAGTATACAGAGCAAATCTTTTATTTATTCAGCTGCTCATCGGAACTTGATTGTAAATAAACCTGTGTTCTGCTTTTAAAACCTACAGTATTTCTTATTAATTTGTGTTTATACTTGTCCTGGAAGAAAAGGGAAAATATTTTCAGATTTCCTCCACTTCCATTTCACTGGCAAAGTGTGTGTGTGTGTGTATGCATGCACAAGTGCGCATGAGAGAGAAAGGGGTACTGATTAGTGGATTGTGGCCTGTACTTGACAGGTATGTGTCCAAGGGGTATTAGTCCTTATAGCCAAATCTATATGGTCTTTTATCAGAAATACTGTTTTGAGACTATAGCAAAAGAAGCGGCTTCCTCATTGTTTGTACTTTTTTTTTTTTTTTTTTTTTTTTTTACAGTGTGACCTATCTTTGAATCTTGGAAGGTTAGTGTACATACTTTGATGTGAGGGAGAGATTACTGAATTCAGGAATATGGATTGTCCCTGTTCACCCAGGAATACATCACAGGAGATGGTCTGTTTCTCCCTTGCTGTTTTAACTGCTGTCTTGCCTCTCAGTTTCATAATACAGACCAAAAAATGGTGGTATAAAAACTGTGTTCCAGGGATGGGCAATTACTTCGGCCCATGGGCTACGTAGACAGTTTTTTGCTGAGCTGTCACAGGCCACGTCAGCACCACCACCCCCTCCCCCCCCTTACTCCTCACACAACACCTCAACAAAACTTTATGCGGGCTGCAGGCCCGTGGACAGTGGTGTTTGGGAGTGGGACAGGTGAGCAAAGCTGGGATCATGTGGCAGAGTCATGGGGGGGTGATAGCATGATGCAGAGCTGTGATCCACTGCCTGCACGGCCCTGCAATAGGCGTGGGTTCCACGGGTAGGGATGTGCAGGGAGTGGATTGCAGCTCTGCCCCGGCCCCACACGGTCACTGCTCCAAGAACCCAACCCCAGACGCAGCTTCCCATCAGTGTGGCCTTGTGCTCTGCCCCTATGGCTCCTAACTGGTCTGCACTGAGACCCCAGGATCATGGGGTTATGACATCAGGACCAGGTCGGGCAGAGCTGCAGTGCACTCCCAGCACCTCCCTGCTTGCAGAACTGGGGCTCTGCCCTAATCCCATGCTGTCACTGCCCTGCGGTCCTGCAGTCTCTATTGAGACTGGGTAGGAGCCACATGGGCAGGGTGCATAGCCGGGCACATGGGGAGCTGCATCCAGGGCTGGGATCATGGGGTGATGACAGCATAGGGCCAGGGCAGAGCCCCAGTTCTGCAGACAGGGATGTGCTCGGAATGTTTCACAGCTCTTCCCCAGCCCTGTCTGCACTGTCACCACCCCAAAATCCCAGGGTCTCCTGCCTGCCCACCTAGTCTTGCCTGCCCATCTAGCTCCTAGACACTGCTCCCTACCAGGCTGTGGCTCCATCCCAGCCACCCAGCTGTGCACCCTGCCTGGTGGTGGGGCAGATGGGCTAGGATGTCCAGGCAGTGGGGACTAGGGTTGACAGCTGCAGCAGCCAGAAAGAGCTGGCACTGGGGCTGCCAGGAATTGGAGTCGGGCTGCCACACCACCCCAGCCCCACTGCATGCCCAGGGGCAGCAGGACTGGCTGCACACACCACAGCCTGCGTTGCCCTCCGTGCCTGGGCAGGGCAGAACAGAAGGACCTGCTGTGGGCTGGAGAAAATCCCTCAGCAGGCAGGGTTTTGCCCATGCCTGTACACTAAACAGTAAGATAAACCTAGGGCCAACTTGGGAGTAATGAAACCTAACCATCTAAGTCCTCTTGCACCTGTATCTTGTAAAATTAATTGGGGCTCATTGTAGAGGTGATATCTTTTATTAGGCCAACAAGATTTTTGCAAAAAAATTCTTTAATTGCAAGCTTTCAGGCACAAGTGCACTTCATCAGGCATTGGAGAAAAGATTGTAAAAGTTCTCCTGGCTAGAAATGGAAGTTCATATTTCAGAGGAGTCAATAGGTGGAAAACTCTGGGCAGGCAGTTCTTAGCTGGTAAGGAGTCTCTCAGCTCTCCTGTGTAAAATTAAGATATTTTCTTAGCCAATCTTCTCCTGTGTTGGTGAGAGGTGAAAGCAAAGTCAGTTAATGGTTTTTGTTTTTCAAATAATGGAAGAGGATGACAAACAAACTGCAGTTCTGCTGTCAGCTATGGGGACCAATTGCTCTAAAATGTGAAGGAACCACTTTGAGAAGGAATCATACTCTATCCGCTCCCAGAAACTTTCTTCAGAGAAGTGTGTTATTACACTACCTCTACAAAGGCCCCTGTCCTATGCCCAGCTGACCTCAAGAGGATTGCAGATAAACGGATCATTCTAAGTGATGAGTCGGTGAGATTAAATATTACCGGGGATTAACTCTGCCATAATAAGAACTGTGCAGGTTGCGATGGAGAGGATCAGGATGGCTTAAGATGTTGATAATTTTTTTCTACAACATAAACAACAATTTGGATTGAATGTTTTGATGCAGGAGACTTCTGTTTGTTGAATGCTTCTTAGCCAAATAACATTGAACATTCCAAAACAAGGGGTAAAAGGTAGGTCAATATTATAATTTTTAAGCATTGTTTATGCAACAAAGATAACCACCAGTTCCACTCATACACTTATCAAGTGTAACGTCTGTCTAACTAGTTCAGGTTGTACCTCTTCCAAGATGGAGTGAACTTGATTAACTTTCTAACAACTGCAGTCTTGCAAGACATAAGCCAAAGAATTCTAGTTTGGTGACACTGGTAAGGGAATGAGGTCATGACCTGCTTTTTTCAAGGGTGCAGCTATTTCATGATTGACAGTACTTTCAAGTAATTTAGAAGTAGGGAAACCAAACTTGCCACTTTAGGAAGATCCTTTGAAAAATTCTCTTATGATGGTGTTGAACAAAGGAATGGAGTCTGCTCTGCTTCCGTATAAAACATAACTTCAGATTGAAAAGGATCCATGTTCTTTTTATTTTGTCCTGAGAAGATGGCTGTAGCTTCTTGGAATTCTTTTGATCTTTTGAAATTTTGCTGTGCTTTTTTCTCTCTAGGAATTGGATAGGTCTGCATCTAGAAAAGGCTATAAGGCAGGGACAGACAATTATTTTGGGGGGAGGGCTGCTTACCCAGTTTTGGCAGGCTGTCAAGGGCCACATGGGTAGCCCTGCCCCTTGACAGATGCCCTGCCCCCCCGGTCACCATCTTGGGACCAATGTCTCAGGGTCAGCACCGGGGCAGAGGCTGGCAGGGTTCTGTGGGTCTGGGCTGGGCTGCACTAGCAGGGAGAGTGGGGAGCTGGCCCGGCTCTATAGAGCCCCTGCCAGCTGGGATCCATCGGCACTGGCCCCAGCCCCGGGACACTGGTGCAGATCCCGTGCTCCTGCTGGCTCCTGTACCTGCTCACTCCCAGTGCCCCCCAGCCCTACAGTACAGGCAGCGCACATCCTCAACCCCCTGCTGACCGGCAGGGAAGAAATGTGCTGAGCATGAGGAAAAGTGACCCTGCCCCATGGCCTGTGCTCCCTGCTGCTGGCGTTCGCAGCCCATGCGGGGCTGTCTGGAGCAGGCACAGGCAGCCCCACATGGGTTGCAAGCGGCTACAGTGCGGGGCCCCAGGCATGGGGCATGCGAGAGGTCACTTTCCCTGTGCTCAGTACCAGCTTGTAACCCAGCCCCACTGCCAGCCTGGGCTCTGCGCGAGCTCCAGGCTCACCGGTTGGGGCTGCGTGCGGTGGCAGCAGGTGCGGCCCCCCCACTTGCCACACCGGGCAGCGTTGGTTGCTGCTGTTGCCCACCCAGAGTTTGTGTGCTGGGCAGCCCAGAGGTGGTGTGCTGGGCAGCCCAGAGGTGCTGTGCTGGGCTGTGTTTGCCACTGCCAAGTGGGGGTTCTTTAGTTACTGTTGCCATGCACAGCCCCAATGGGCAAGCCCAGAGCGGGTGCGGGGCCCAGGCTGGCAGTGGAGCCGGATTACAAGCTGGTGCTGAGCGTGGGGGGGAAAGGAGGCCCCTCGTCCGCCCTGTGCCTGGTGCCCCACACTGCAGCTGCTCACGGCCCACCTGGGTCTGCCTGTGCCTGCTCCAGACAGCGCTGCATGGGCTGCGAGCAGCTGCAGCAGGGAGCGCCAGCCATGGGGTGGGATAGGGGCCGCTTTCCTTCACCCTGGGAAGGAGCAGGGAAGGAGCCTGGGGAAAAGCTGAGTGTGGCGGGTGGAAAGTGGCCCCTTGCCCGCCCTGTGGCTAGTGCTCCCTGCTGCAGCTGCTTGTAGCCCGTGCGGAGCTGTCTGGAGCAGGCACAGGCAGCCCCATGTGGGCTGTGAGCGGCTACAACATGGGGCGCTGGGCACAGGGCAGGCAAGGGGCCACTCCCCCCCGTCCCCCGCTTTTCCCCAGGCTCCTTCCCTCCCCTGGGCCTTCCCCTGCCCTCCCCCCACCTTCCCCCTTGCCTGCAGTTCTGGCAGGGGGCAGCCACATGCTCCCAGGCCAGAAGCCCCTGCTGGGGGGGCCAGGGCAGGGGGGCCCTACTGTTGTGGGAGCTCACCAGGCTTCCCCTGGGTCCTTCTGCCCTTGATTCTTGTCATTTTTTACAGGAACCAAGGGCAGATAGATACTAATTTTCTAAATTTTTTTAGGGGCCCCATGGGCTAGATAAAATGGCCTCGTGGGCCGGATGCGGCCCACTGGCTATATTTTGCCCACCCCTACTATGCGGGGGGGGGGACACGGACGGACGACCTTTTGGATGGAAAGAAAAAGTAGGCTGCAAACATGCATATAAAAGGGAACTGCCTAAAACATGGAAGAATACCTTTTCAAGCCTGTATGTCCCATTACCGTAGTGCCTGGTGTCTCAAAGTATAAAATGCAGTCTTCAGTAGAA
This sequence comes from Alligator mississippiensis, assembly GCF_030867095.1. Taxonomy (NCBI): domain Eukaryota; kingdom Metazoa; phylum Chordata; order Crocodylia; family Alligatoridae; genus Alligator; species Alligator mississippiensis. Next base: position 38,999,436 of record NC_081830.1, read on the forward strand.
GTAAGTGTGAAAGGGAGGCACTTGGAGCTTTGATTTAAAAGGTTCGTAGAGCCTTGGTGGGAAACTGGCTTGTGCTGTCACCTAGTAGGGAGATTAGTCTGTACCGCAGGTAACCATGTTTTTATCACTCTCTTTGGCAAGTAGGGAAGAACCTGACAAGGTCACTGTGGCTCTGCCCTTATGCTGAGAAGGGTTGGCTGAGTGCCATGGCGTCCTGCAGTAACCGCCTGCAGTCAGCTGCAGGGCAATGCAGAAGGAAATTGAATTAAGGTGGCACGTGCTGTGGAAAAATGCCTGCTCTGCCTCTGCACTGAGGATTCTGACTGTAGACTAGTGTACACTGTCCACCCGGAACTAACCTGCACCTTTGAAGAGAGGCTCTATGAAAACCCAGGGAAGCCTGTAATCCATATCTGGCATTTCTTCTGGGATTTGAACATTGTTTTCCTGTCGGCTTTTTTTTTTTTTCCTGGAGGCTGATCACTACCACTTGGTTTAGCAATGTCTTACTGCTCTGGCAAGAGCCATGTCCTGCCTTAGACTGTGGAAACTAATAACCAAATGGTAGAATGCCACAACGCCCCTTTGGGAGTAAGCAGGCATCTAGTTCCAGGTGAAGCTGGGGGGACGTGGTATCTCTGGAGTTGATCTCTCCTGTCTCCATTCAGACTTTGGGTTTGGACTGAGCAATATGGAGAAAATTAACTCTTATATATGCCCTTAAAGTACTTCAGTGAAGCGGTGGCTAGAGGCCCTGATCAGCCTTGGGGCTTTGCAAAGCAGCCAGCAGAAGCACAAAGGAAGTCAGAGAGCTGTCCATCCTAAAAGGCTGACTAATGTCTTTCTTCCCCAGTACTGCCTGCCCTCCTCCTCTCCAACAACAGCTATTGAATGATCCTTATCAAATTAACATTTGACAGTAAATTACCATTAACCTTCTAACGACTGCAGCTTTGCAAGACATAAGCCAAAGAATTCTAGTCTTGTGGAACAGGTAAGGGAATCCAATCATGACCAGCCAAATGAGCTGTCAAGAGAAATGGCCTTTCTTCCTTTTGCCCCCCAGCTTGTGCTGTGACAATGTTGCATGGCGGAGCAGTCACAGTACATCTCATGTCTTCTGTACAGCAGGACTGGAGATTTCTTTGCCTGTGGGTACATATTTGCTTCTTCCAAAATATTCTAGCCAACGAGGGATTTCAGAAGTGTCTTAATGCTTTAGGCTGGCAAGGCTACAGCCAATTCTTTCCAACTACTTTAGTTGGTCTAATAAAAGATACCGGATTTACGCAAATAATCTTGTCTGCTTAATGCTTTAGGAGCACAAGCCTTATATTAGTGACTGTCAAGGTACTGTGGCACCCTTGTTTGACTTGAGATCCTTACAAATGTGTGCCAGGGTGCCACTTGTTCTTAGCGTTAAGTGTGCAAACTGGATTCACAAGGAGGAGGAAAGTTATTTTGAATAGGAACCCAGAGTGTCAAAAGCATTCAGACCTGTTGTGGTCTTTCTGAGTTTTTTGCAAAAGAATTTCTTTACGGTTTTGTGTTGGGTTTGTAGTTAAAAAATGAAAGCTGGTATTTTCCAAGGGGTGCCTTGACCATAAAAAGGTTGAGAACTACTGTCCTATGCAAATTCCTTGGCCACTTCAGAAATGCATTAAAATTTGCTGTGCTGACTTCAAGTAAATATTGGGTGACTGTTCCCAAAAGTAAGCTGGGTTTGCCTTCAGGGCTCCATCAAACACACTCTCAAGAGAGTCTATTCAAGGAGGGAACAGAAGCAGTACTATGCGATCTGTTTCTAATCAAACAGCCCAAAGTGAGCTGGTGAATACAGCTGCTTTTGAATAGTTTACTCACCAAAAATTACCCTCCTTGTTTTGTGGACAAAATCAAATTGCAATCAAAGCAAAGCAAACTCCTTTCAGAGTATTCATGAGCAAAAAGAAGCTAAATTGATCAAATTTCTTTGCTCCTCTTGATTCTAATTTTTTAAACATGGATAACTGTCACTTCTCCTTTATAAGCTAATTGGAACAACAAACAGTATGCTGGCAATCTATATTATGTGCATAACATGTCAGGGGAATGCTGGTGGAGCAACAATAGGTGAACTTAAAGCTTGTGAAAATAACTATGATGTGTTTGCAACCCTTAGAGTCTAGACTATGTAGTATTTATAAAGTCTTGTTCTAATGCTGACAGATAAAGAGCCATTAGTGAGATGCTTAATGTTTAGCTTCTTATTAGCTGTATGATTTGTAACTACAGTAGATAGAAGATGGAGACAGAGCTTTAGAGCAAAGCAATAACCCTCCTGTTTTCTGTAAGTCTTTGTGTTGTCCTTATACAGCTATGAGTCTGGCAATGACATTGTAGACCCGTTCATCAGGCCTGTGCTCCCTTAAGTAATACCCAACACTGCTGACCTAGCCAGTTTCCAAGTGGATCTTAATCTAGGTACATTATTTACTCCTTGAGTGGGATTAGTTTATGAAATCTTGGACATTAAGAGCTGGAAACATCTCCAAATCGACTACAAATTGCGCTCAGTTCTCACCTGGAAGCTAGTGGTTTGCTCCAACACACAAGGATAAGTAGGAACTGTCTGCCTGGAAAATACCTTTTGTTCAGTGTTAGGAGTTCTCATCTTATTCCTTGTGTAATGTTTTCTTCTGGCAGTTGCTGTGACATTTGAGACATTGGAAGGTATTTTAACTTTTGGCTATTTTTGTGGGGTTTTTTGTTTTCTCCTAAATCTTCTGGGTCTGCACTCTGCAGTGTGTGAGTGGGGGAGGGATATGTTCCCTTCAGAGCTTCATCAAAGAATTTCATTCTGGACTTAAATGAATTGCTGCTGCTTTCGGCAAAGGGGGAAATTCTAAATATTTGTCTCACTTGTCCCGATGTTCCCTCTGACTGATTGTTTCCAAAGTTGAACTGAACTTTCTCCAGAGGGGAAAATTTTTGTATGTCTGTATATAGCATAAGTTGTCCCTATAAATACCTTTTATACCCTCTATCTAAACCTTTTTCAAGCTGACAACATAAGCAGCAGAACTGGCTGAAAACTGGATGGAAAAACAAAGAGCATCCAATCAAATGTATAGACTTTTTCTGCCTTCTGGAGTAGTCTAGCTTTGTCATTTTCCAAGGTAGCTTTGCAAAAGTTTAGTTTAAAAAATAATGATTTTTTTAATATTTGGGGAAAAGTTCCTACCAAGTAACAGCTGAGTTATGGCATTACCAATGTCACTAAGGGACTTTAAAATCAGCTGCATGTGCACAAAGCAAACAGCCAACTATACAGTTTTGCTTAAAAATTTCCATTAAGGTGAAAGGGCTGGGGGAAGATGGAAAATTTGAGGTGAATGGAAATGTCCTTGCAGAAAAAAAGGAAGGCATCCTGAGTTAAAGGGTCAAACTTTAACATCTTTTTCCTTTAAAGCAGTGGTTCTCAACCTGAAGGCACCCCTCATTGAACTCAAGGTATCCCTTGTTAGACTTAAGGCACCCCTCTCCAGCTCTTAGTTTTCACTCCTTTTTTTTTTTTTTAGATTACAGAAAAATAGTAGAGCAATTCTTCTGTTGCAAAGAACTCAGACTACAGTTCCAATTTTAAATCTGTGTGTTTATTTTGCGAATCATGTTTGCCAGGGCACCTAGTTGAGAATCACTTCCTTAAAGACTGACTGGCTGTCCCATATGTGGCTGTTGTGTTTCCACTTCACTTAAAGCAACATGAAGATTCAGCTGCATGCCTGCATCACTCCCTTGGTAGCTTAGAAACTGAGATCTTGCCTTTATTTTTGGAGCTTGAATGTAGGATAAATAGGTTAAAAAAGAAAGGGAAAAAAAAAAGATTGCCCCAGCAGCGAAGTTGTAACTCAAATTTTCTAATGAAATAGTAATAGTTTCTACTGGCAGGAATTGCCCACGTTGTAACAGTGGCAGGAGATTGTGGCTTGGATTAAAACGCCCATCTGTTAAGAAGATAATGCATAGTGAGGATAGTCTTTGTTTAAGGTACTATAGAGGTGAGTTAAGAATTTCTACCTCATTAGACATAACTGTGCTCTAATCTCATTCAGTGCCTGAAGGTCTTTTGTCGGAAGGAGTCTTCACTCTTGTACAGTCACACACCCACGTGCAGAAATGAGCTGCCCTGCAAAGAACTCTGGCCGGAGGCAGGTTATTTTCAGGAAGACTTCACGTGACAAGTCGGTAAGTAACTCAAGAATTGGTTTGCATTGCCACTGCAAGAAACAACTTGTTCTATATTCAGGCCCAGGTCTGAGCCCTAGGAAGCTGTATACATGTAATTCTCAGAAAATGGACAATTTTTGATCATCAAAATAATGAAGTTACTTCAGATGCCAACTCACCTGTCCTTCCTTTGGACAATGCCTTTGCTGGCTACCTGGATGTCTAAATCAACATTCATTCTTTCTTTTCAGTCAGATGATGCAGAAGTTCATAACTGTACAGCTCTGAGCCTCTAAGGCAAGGAGCTGTGTTGTACTTCTGGGACTCAATCCTGCAATGTGCTGAGCCCACTACCCTGATCAGTTAAATATTTTAACAACAAAATAGTCCCATTGATGTCCCTGGGAACTACTCATGCTTAAATATTTTTGCCAGCTCAGGCAAGAATACTTAGTGTGTTGTAGGATTGGCTGTTATACAGTTGGGATGTCTTTCTCCTTCCTATAGCTGACTGTCTATCTGGGGAAACGAGACTTCATTGACAAAGTAGAGAGTGTGGAACCTGTCAGTAAGTATAGATGCATCCTTGCTACAGATTCTTTTTCAACTCTTATTAAGAACTAACATCTTTCTTCCACACTGCCTAATTTTTACTCTTTTCTCTTTGTGTTTCTAGTTGGTGTTGTTTATGTGGATCCCGAGCTTGTCAAGAAGAAGACAGGTGTGATATTTTATGTAATTTCAGAAATTTCCATTTCTCTTCAAAGTGATCTCCCACAGCAAAGCAATAATTTATCTTGCTTCCTAGGGTCTACATGGTCTATGCACATTTTGTCCTATTATAGTGAGGAAAAGCTCTAGTTACTGGGCATGCTGCTTTTACGTGTCCAGAGCTTCAGTCTTATTATCCAATTAATTTATGGTGCTATTTATAATATGAATTGGAATTGGGCCAGAGGGCACGCGTAATCTGCTGTGTGTATTCTTTACAGTGTATGTGACTCTGACCTGTGCGTTCCGGTATGGCCAAGAAGACATTGATGTGATTGGCCTGGCTTTCCGAAGGGATCTGTATTACTATAGACTGCAGTTGTACCCACCAGCATACAAACCAGACTCTCTCACCTCACTACAGGAACGTTTATTGAAGAAGCTGGGACGCAATGCTTACCCCTTTGTTTTTACAGTAAGTGTCTTACTAAGCCTCTAGCCTGCTTCTTGTCCACTGCTATCTGGGCTGTGAGTGTTCCAAGACTACCTGGAAGAAGGGATTAATAATAAGGAATCAAATAATCTAACTTTGAAACAAAGGTTAGGCCTTATTTATTTAATCATCCCAAATGAGCTCAGCATTTAGTAGGACGGTGTTCCTGACTGCCCACAGGAAATTGCTCATAAAATGCAGACAAATGTGGTTACTTTTATGACTGTTAAACAGGGGTTAATTCATATATTCATAGATTGTTAGGGGCTGGAATGGACCTTGCAGATCATCAGGTCAAGCCACCCCATTCTAGGCAGGAAGACAACTGGTCAAGTGACCCCAGTGAAGTGACTGTCCACTCTCCTCTTGAAAACTTCCAGGGTAGGTGACTGCACCACCTCTGGAGGGAGTTTATTCCACAGTCTAGACACCCTGACTGTGAAGGAGTTTTCTGTGGTATTAAGCCTGAAGCATCCTTCCAGGAGTTTGTATCCATTGGTCCTAGTCTTCACTACGGGTGCCCTAGTGAACAGTTGTTCACAGAGCTCTTGATGCACTTCTCTGATATAGTGGTAAGCCGCTATCAAGTCCCCTCTCAACCTTTTCTTCTTTAGGCTAAAGAGGCCCAGGTCCCCAGCCTTTCCTTGTATGGCTTGCCTTGCAAGTCCCTGGTCATACGGGTGGCTCTTTTCTGGACCCTCTCAAGTTTTTCCATGTCCTTACTGAAGTGCAGCGCCCAGAACTGGATGCAGTACTCCAACTGCGGTCTCATCTGTGGTGAATACAGCAGAAATATAACTTCCTTAGTTTTACACAAGGTGCATCAGTTGATGCATGCCAGCGTGGTGTTTGCCTTGCTGGCCACTGCATTGCACTGACGGTTCATATTCATGCGATGGTCAGTCATTACCCCTAGGTCCCTTTTGGCTGTTGCTATACATTACCAGAACAATGAACTAGGGTGGGTCTGAGTTATGAAGTGCCCTAAAAAGTCAAGATTTAGAAATTGCTTCGATATGTGGCTCCCTTGAGGGGGGCACAAGCACCGTGTTGACTGGAAGGTTGCTGGGGTCCACCATAACAGGAAATGTTCAGATAACCTGGCTGCTACTGCCTAACAATAGACATTTTATGGTATGTTTGCATCCTTCCTTCTGTGTTGTCTACCCTAGCACTAGTCTCCTGCCCAATATCCTCAGATCCTGGGAAAATATTCTGCTACAATACTGAAGAGTGCCAGTCTAAGATCCAACATACAGGATGGTATTTAGTGATAAAAGCAGATTTGCACAGTTGTGTTCTGAAGGGATTTCATGACGTCTCTGTGCCAGACATGTATGTAGCCTGCTTGTTCCCAAGTTTTCTAGGGAACAATGCAAGACAGCTGCGTCTCAGCATTGGCTCAAGGCTGTCCCAGACCCAGTGCTGAAAATCAGCTGATTGACAGCATCCACTGGGACAGCCTTGGGTCTGGAGACATGCCATATGTTCAATTTAAGGTGCTATACAAATCAGACACGAAGATGTCATACCATATGTTCCATTATATGAGGAACATCTTTTGTGGATGGTTTGTCATTTTATAGTGCCATAAATGGGCTGACTGTGTAGCATTTGATGCTATTAACATATTCATCATGCCATAAATGTAACACTTGCCAGGGCATTTAATTTGTGACTCTGTCTCTCTCTCACTCCCCCAACAGGAGAAACAGGGGGCAAAAAAATGAAATATAAATTAAAAAAAATATATATTTTTTTTTTATTTTTTTTTTTTTATTTTATTTTTTTGCCCCCATATATATATGGTGCTATGCTAGGAGACAGTTCTTGGTTCTAATCCTGGTTTTGTTGCTAACTTGCTGTGGAACTTCAGCCAAGTCATTTCATCTCTCTGACCCTTTGGTTTTCCTCCTACCCTTTCTGTCTTGTCTTAATTGTAAGCCCCTTTGGGGTAAATAAAGACACTCATTCACCTTGTATGTGTGTGTGCAGCAACAGAGCACTAGTCTAACTTCAGTCATCTAAGCTCTATTGTAACACAATTAATCAATAACAGAATCATTGGGGTCCCTCCAAGTTGAGTGTTGGTTCTTTTGATAGGTTGCTTTGGGGAAGAAGCATTTTTTTATAGATAACTAAAGGGCCTCATCTTCCAGGGCTGTGAGTTTTGCACCTTTCATGAGTATTATGTTATTTTATGAAGAAAAGAGGTTGGAGGGCTAAACAACTTTTTTTTTGCCGCCTCATTCCTTCAGTTTCCGGATAATCTGCCCTGCTCAGTCTGCTTGCAGCCATCCCCTCGTGATGCCAGTAAGGTGAGACCAACAGGATTTTGTAACCTCAATGTTTTCATTGGGAAGAAGATAATTTAAAAAAACACTTGTCTGGCTTGAAGAGTATAGAAGCAAGAGCTAGGTATACAGGGGTAAATATACCTCTCATCACTGGAAAGGCTGCATGTTGTGAATGCTGCTTGTGTTTGACAAGAAACAAGCTAGAGAAAGTTGTGGAGTCAGAGTTTGGGCACTTGGAGTAGGACGCTGAATCTGACTGTTAATAGCAGGCAACTAACCAGCATATATCTGTTGTAAAAGATAAAGCACGATATCAAACCTGAGGTATTCCTTCAGTGCACTGTTGAAGTTAGAGTCAGCCCCAAATGGAATGAGCATGGCAATGCTTAATGGGTTCTTGCAAGATATCCAGTTGGATCAGATGTAGAAGAAATCACATGCTTAAAGTTTATTGATTTTGTTAGACCATGCCAATATATCCCACTAATCTATAGCTTATGTGAGAGAGAGATGTTGGCTTCAGAAGTGTTGGAAAGTTGCAAGGTAATGATATGTTCTTCAGATTTGATGCAGTTAAAGAAAAAATTCCATTCACTTTATTGGACACTTGTCCAAATGATGAGTGTGAGCATATGAGATGAACAATGCAGATGCTGGGAAGACAGTGGGTGCCACAGGAGGATGTGGAGTATCTGCTTTGCTAAAACAAAATACTTCAGCAAAAGGTTCCACAAATTATTAAGGAATGCCACTTGCCTACATAGACCTTTGCAGAATTTTCTAAATTACATGCAGTCCTGCTGGAACAAGAGTGAGTATTTTGCTGATCATAAAGAGTTGTCTTCAGACACTGAAAAGCAGGTGGCCTTTGTTTATGAAAGACTGCTGCCTCTAGGTGCTGGCATAACCAAGACATTTTAGAAATATAGAGTACACATTTAAGTTTAAGTCTACAACACCTATCCTCTCAGTGGGGATGCCAGCTGTTAAGTTCAGGGTGAAGTTTCCATATCATAGGGACACATGCAGAGTCCTCATTATAGGAAGATTCTTAAATATGTGCTAAAATGCTCCCAGCCTTAGAACTCCAATCTTACAGACTCTCTCTCTTGCTCTCTCTCTCTCTCCTGGCCTGGAAGTCCTGTGGAGTGGACTTTGAGGTTAAAGCTTTCCACGCAGAGAATTTGGAAGATAGAATTCGTAAAAGGTAACAGAACAAGTGTTCTTAGCGTTGGAGGGTTGGGGGACGAGTGCAGGCTGTTCAGCTTGTTCAGTTATACTTCATAAATTGCTGGTCAGATCCTCCTGTTAGGAATGTTCCTGGAAGTGTGAGCACAAATAAGCTACCATCTCAGTGCAGTAGCAGGTCCTGTTCTATTAACTGCCATTGTGTTTGCTCTTTTCCAGGCACTCTGTGCGCCTGTTGATTCGTAAGATGCAGTTTGCTGTGGAAGAAACAGGACCCCAACCTCGAGTTGAGACCACTTGGCAGTTTTTCATGTCAAGTAAACCATTGCACTTGACAGCATCCCTCAGCAAAGAGGTGAGAAATCTGGACCAGGGAGCATGGCATGCTCATCATTGAGATTCATATGCTTATTTCACTGTCCCATGGCCTTTTCTTGAGATCTGAGCTTGGGGTCAACCTACATTTTCCCTTATAATCAAGAGCTCTGTTTCTGGGAGAAGCTTGGAAATGGAGTGCATGAGCTCCTTCACTCATCTCGTCAGGACTCAGCAGAGCTATTAAAGTAATTGGAAAGGCTTTCCTTATCTTCCATGTGTGTTGAATCAGGCCCTTGGAAATGGCTGTAGTTAAGTGGGTGTGGGAGCATTGAGCACTCCAATCTACAGGCAACAGAAAGCCTTGCAGCAGGGACTAGAACTGTATTATTTGTGAGACCGCCCTCCTGCTTGATCAAGTTCAGCATTGCCAATCTGACTCTTCCAGCTCTACTACCATGGTGAGCCCATTCCTGTCACAGTCACTGTGACCAATAACACCGAGAAGACAGTGAAGAAGATCAAAGTGATGGGTACGTTTTTACTGTTGTCCATAGTCCTGCGAGGGCTGCAGAGTGCTCTTGTGATTGAATAGCACTTGGAGCAATGTAGGACCTAGTAATCTTACTCATTTTTAAACAGATGAAACTGCCCTGTCCCACCCCGTATCCCTACCAGTGTTGTTGTGTTGCTGCTCTACTGCCTTTCACAAAATAGTATGCTCCAGAGAGGTCATCTGCTCACTGTCTTGTCCCCGGTTAGGCGGTATGGCTCTGAGGCCTCTAGATGTAGCCCTTTGCCTGTACTCACAATTGAGTCTGGCTTTTTACCTCATTAGCAGAGAGATAATTAGCCATGATACCTTCTGCCAAACTTGAGACTAAGATAGAGATGCACCTTATAGATTAACTAAATAAGATGCGCGCACACACATACATATATAAAAACTTATATATAATACAACTAATATATAGTACAAGCTTTTGTGAGCTCAAGTTCACTTCATGAGATGCTGTTAAAGGACAGCATAGAGCAGTGTATGAAGCAGAGTGATATGAATACGAAAGATGGAGCGGAAAAATGAGGGAGAGAGAAGGTGGAGGTGGGGGGAGAGACGGAAAAGCAAAGAACCCACAGGAACAATGGGGTTACAAAAGCTAATCCAGGTAATGGGATAAGAATCTGCAGTCCCTCCTTGAACCATACTTAACACAATCCAGTTTATAGATGATTTCTTGTTTTGCAATTTCCTGTTCAAAACAGCTTTTAAAATTTTGCTGCCTGAGAACAGAAATCCTGATGTCGGCAATGCATTTTAACCTTGTTAACAGAAATGTATGGCATTGTAGGAGACTGGCCCCTTTGATGGCATTGCAAAGCACATACCCATTCTTTCTCACAAGGTTTCCTCAAATCAGATGTTTAAGGTTTAACTCCAGTACAACCTCCTATTGTTTTAACTTGTATTACAGCAGTACCTAAGCGACCTCTCTTGACATGAAAATTTCATTGTAATTGGTTTTCTATTGATCACAGAGAGACAAAGGTTAGGAGAAAGAACAAAGACACTGATGAAGCGACTTGCCCAGGAGTTGCACAAAAACAGAATGCAGATCTCTTAAGTCCCAATCCAGTGCTGTTGCTTGAAAACAAAGATGACGGGTGTCACCAAGTGAGAGATTCAGAACTTTATTGGGAGACATCACCGGAGATCCTAGTTTTCCATTTGCCATGGAAAACCACAGAAGAACTTGGAATCCTCGTTTCTCCTTGACCTACTAAAAGTGCAACAGTGTCCTGTGGAAAGCAGCACCATTTCTGCTCTCTTTTATTTGTGCCGTGGTCTTTGCCTCTTGATCAGTCAGTGCGGGGGAGGGAGGGAGAGGGGTTGTGCTGTTGATTGGCCAAGAGGAAAAACCACGGCACAAAAAGAAGAGAGCAGAAATGGCATTGCTCACCATGGGATGCCACTGCACTTTTGATGGGTTGTGGAAAAACACGGCTTTTTGTGTTGTTTTTTTTTTTTTAAAAACAGATTTTCTGCATTTTTCCCCGTAGAAAACTAAGATTCCTGGTCATCACTGACTGGGGGATGTTTTCCGGTGAAGTTCTGCACGTCCTGGCTCTCGGCCTTGTGCCATTCAGTGTTTCTGTTAGCAATGATTTGAAATTAAACAGAAAATCACTACTGCTGGTGGAGGGGGTAGAAAATGCCCTCCTCTCATTGACCTTAAAATCAAACATAGTGATCTGAATTGCTTGGTAGCTGCCCCGTTTAGACAAATGCATTGTAACATAGAAATACAGGTTCATTAGTCTAGGAACAAAAAAGTCTACACATGCAGAACAAGGCCATTTATCCTAGTGTGACTCTGAAAAGTATTTTGGGGCCATAATGGACAACAAATTTGACAAATCAACAAAAAAGTGTAAGATTGGAGCAAATGTGATCCTTGAAAGTGTAGATAAGGGGAGGAGTAAGTAGTAATTGGGAGGTGATTTACCTCGGTATATGGTATTCATTTGCCAAGAAATGTAAAAAATTTGGGAAGGGAACAGAAAAGAGCCACACAGATGATGTGAGAACTGGGGAAAATGCCTTTTAGTGAGAGACTAAAGCACTCCATCCTGTGGAGTTTATCCAAAATATCCAAGAGATGTCTCAATGGTGTCAGTACCTTCATCGGGAAAAAATGCCAGGTATTAGTGTGGTCTTTGCATCTAGCAGGGAAAGGCAGAAGGAACTAATAGCTACAAATTGAGGGGAAGGTGTAAATTTGTCACAGCAAAGGAAATTAACCATTGGAATGAATGACCAAGGGCAGCAGGGAGTTCTTGGCATCTTGATGTCTTCACATCAGGATTGAATGCCATTTCAGGAAGAGAAGTGCTTTAGTTGAACGTTTTTGGCCCAGTGCAGCAGTTCAGACTACGTAACCACGTGGTCCCTTTGGGCTGTAAAATCTGTTAATGGCATGGGCTCTGGCTGGTGCCCCTCTTTGTTCATCCAGCTCATCAGAATTGTAGAAGCTGGGTGTACAATGCTGCCTGTGTATAACTTCAACGTGCCTCAAAAATGTGTTGTCATTTCTGTTTCAGTGGAACAAGTTGCCAATGTGGTTTTATATTCAAGTGACTATTACTCAAAGGTGGTAGCAACAGAGGAAGCACCGTGAGTGTCTCAGCACTGTTTTCCCTTCCTTGCCTTGCTCAGTCTTTTACTTTCCATCCCTTTAATAACTTTCACTCCAGAAAAGAGGGACTCTCTCGTTGTTTGGAGGGAGTTTCCTAATGTCATCTTGCCTTTCTGTAAGTAGGGGGACAATAAGGTGAGCTTCTGTGTTTTGATGATCCACTTTCTCTGTGCCATGCCCATGACAAACAGCTCACTTAATGCACTGAGAGAGATCTTTTGCCAGCTCTACTTCCATTCTTAATGACAGATTTATAGGGTCTTAGTTTTTTTTAGACCATCAGGGATATCCCCATTTTCTACTCTGTGATCTTTACAATGATCTCAGAGGTTGATGAGTGTCATGCACCAATCTATCCCTTTTAGGATGTAGGAGTTTCAAAATGTTGTAATTTTTCCCAAACCCAATTTGGAATAGTTATGTATTAATACAATTTTCTATGTGTATTTAAGATCTCAATATTTGTGTAGTTGTTATTAGCACATGATACTTCAAAAGACCAACACTTAAGTAATAAATGTACTAGTTTTTGAGTACAAAAAAGTCCCTTCTGGTGGTGGTAGGGTTAATGACCAATTAGGACATGCTTCTGCCCTCGGTTGTAAATTGCAGTCCCCACTGACAACTACTCCTGTGATTGTTACTCACCTGCTAATCTATACATATATTTGGATTCTGTATCTCTTACCGTATTAATGTTCATATAGGACTAGCCCCACCATCCTGATGCCTTCCACATAGTTTTAAAATCACAGAACCTAACAGTCCACAGTAAGTCCACTAGTGTGTCCTCATTAAGTAGCCCTGAGAAGTTAACTAACTGGACTTTTTTGCACACATCCCACTTACCTTATCATGTACTGACCTCTCAGTCCACTGCTTACCCATCAGTTACCAGAAGAAGTGAAAATGAGTTTTACAAACCAGTTAGTGTGGACGTATCTCATATGGGTTGAAATGCTAACACATGAGGCATGTAATGTCCATGTTCAAAAGATTCAAAGGGGCTGGGAGGGTGAAATAATTGAAAGAATATAAATTGTTGACTGCAGCTTGATTTGGTCTGAGATTGTGCCATGACTTATTCTGTTGTTATGCCCTTCACTCTGGTAACGTGTGATTTGATCATAATTTAAAAGAACCTAAATGCAAAGATTTCTGATGGGAAAGGAGTCCATGGTCTAGCAAAAAAGATCCAAAAGAAAGAATAAGTTGAAGACTAACTCAAACTAGAAATTAGTTGCCAATCTCTAAAAGTCAGAGAAGCTTACCATTGGAACTGTTACTAAGTAACATGGGAGACCTCCATCGCTCAGAGCTTTCTTAACTCATAATTGGATATCTCTAAAAGAGATGCGTATTTTCTTTTTCAGCTGGAAGCTATGGAGGAATCATTGGTGAGATCCAATGACCTGTCTTATGCAGACTAGATCATAGTGTCTATTTTTTTTTTTTTAAAGAAAGTTCTGAGCAATTGATGCCTGGTTCTTGAACCTGTTCTGAAATATTCTTCACCAGTTTTGTTCATAAACTTTAATGTGTGTCTCACTTTCCCTCACTACATGCACCCAGGGACAAGGTGCCACCGAATGGTAGCCTCACCACAACATTGAAACTTGTGCCCTTGCTGGCAAATAATCGTGAGGTACGGGAGATAGCGCTGGATGGAAAGCTGAAGGATGAAGATACTAACTTGGCTTCTAGTACCCTGTGAGTCCTCTTTTGAAGGATGCCTACTAATAGAGACTTCCAAAGCGGAAGGGAGAGTAGAGAGGAAGTATCTTTTTATCACATTAAGATGTGCACACATACACCCTCTCACTCCTACCTCAGTAAGACATTGGTTAAATGAGTGATTTGTTGTATTTAGGGTTGACAACCTATGGCCTGCAGCCCAGATACAGCTCACTGAATCATTGGCTATGACCCATGGATGTGTGGGGTTTCAGTGCCATTTGGCAGCAGGAGGCCCTCCCTCTGCTGCCATGGGTGCACACCAGTGGTGGGTGGGTTCTGGTACCCACCGCTCTGGCCTGTTTGACCTGGAGTGGCTCATTCTGGGCTGCAGTTGAGAGGCTGTCTACCTGCTTTCTTCTATATTGTGTTTACCATGTTCACTTGCATACCACATGTACCTTTCCCCCCAAAATCAGCCTTTCAAGATTGGCATTTGTGTCTTAAGTGTGGAAGCAGGGTTTTTTTCTGGAATAGAAGCATGGACATGCAGTTCTCAAATGGCTACTAAAATGGCTGTCACATTTCTTCTTGACTTGGCAAGCAGAAGGGGCAGAGTCTAGTGTTAACTCTCTCACAGCCACTAAGGAATTTGAAGTGACTATCAGCTGAGCACTGGAGCTTGTGCCTGAAGCAGCTATAGATCTGATTCAGGGCAAGTGAGCCTTGATGAGGCTTGTGGCACAGAAACAGCACTTTATGTAGAGAAACTTATATAAAAAGCTATTTATAGCAAAGAAGCAATAGTCTTGCAAGGGTTTGAGGTCTAGCTTTGTTGCTGTCTTGCTACACTAGGAAGATCCTGCTGCCTCATCCAGGCTGTCTTCTGGGATGTTGCATTTCCTAGTCACTCTTTCCAGGAGGACATGTCACAGTCACCCATGACTCTGGAATTTTGTTTTTCTATATTCTGCCCCCCCCAAAAAAAACCCACAAAACCCCCCAAAAAAACCCAAGGTGCATGGTTACTTGGGGGCTTATGGTATACAAGAAAACATAGTATTCAGCCCAGAATCCATTTCCATTTACTAGCTCCCTAAGGGATGTATAAAAGTTCCCAAGTTATAAAAGGGCAGTCCCAATGTATTACACCCAGAAAAATTAGGATGGAATGCACTTGTGTCTTACTAGCTGCATGCTGGTGAGCTCTGCAACTATACTGCATCGTCCTACTCTGTTTTTCGTTCTTGTAGAATTAAAGAAGGGATGGACAAGACTGTGTTTGGGATTCTGGTTGCCTACAGGGTCAAGGTGAAGCTCATCGTCTCGGGGTAAGTGCAGTAGATTTCTTGGTGTCTGCCTATGGTAAAAAGGGACTGAAAAATGCATATATTGTAGGGGAATGCACAGGGCAATCTATTGCTAGAAGAACAGAATATAAAGTTTAGGACAGTCTGGCTTCCTCTGCAGGAAACTACCTCATTTGGCCAATCCTAAAAAGCTTTCCTGAACGTGAAGAGTGAACTGTCAGGTGCCAAGATGCCCTTGTAGCTGAATTCTGAGTCTCTTGACTTTTTCATTTGTTTTTTATTGTGTTGTTGTTTGGAGATGTGTGGGCCGGGCCCCGATCCCGCCGCCAAGTGCGAGTCAGGAGGGACGATCTGCGGCCTGTCTTAGCGCACGCGGGCTGTGGCCAGCAGCCCGGGCACGCGGGGTCGGAGAAAAACCGGTAGCGAGCTAGAATTAGTCACAAACGCATAGTGGTTGATTGAAAAGATTATTTACTTACACCCAAAGATGGTAGTGGTGTAGGCTGGACAGGTTTCCAGGCGCAGCTCCGCTTAAATCCTCGCTAGAGGACTACAACAAATTCCTTTTCATGGAGTTGTTTAGGCTCCGCGGGTTCGGTTCGGTTCCCTGGTCCCCCGGAGTTGTTTAGGCTCCGTGGGTTTGAAAATTGGGTTTACAGGAAAGGGATACGTCTTGGATTGCGCTCGGCGACGGGGAGAGGCTAGAGGCAGTTCGTTCTTTTGTTTCCCCTCCGGAGTAGTTAAAGCTCTGTGGGTCCGATTGTTAAGCCTCTGTTGCCTGCTTAAGAAAAGCGTTGGGTCCGTAAGGATCCGCAGCGCTTAGAGATCTTCACACTGGGTGAAGTCTCCTCCTCCTGGTGTTTGTGGAGTCCTCCAACTTGGGCGGAAACCACTCAAGCCTTTTGTACTGCTAGCAAGCCAATAGCTAGCCGCCACATGTGCCTAGATTTAGAACTGGCCAATAATGTGGCGCGAATCCAAATACAAATGGCGGGAACTCCTTTGCACCATACATCTCTAAGATGCAAAAGAAATGCACCATGCAAAGAAGCTGTAATTTGGCGGGAAATCCCCCATTGCACCAGAGTTCTCTCCCGCAGCAGAGAACTCTATCGTGCAAAGAAAGCTACAATTTAGGCGGGAATGTAATTTAGCGGCGCCAAAGCACACACAAACAAAAACCACAACTTTGGGTTCTGACATCCCCCCCTTGCTGAGAGCATAGCTAAATTATGCCATACTCTTCTAGCAATCTAGAATCTTGTCGTAAGTCGTCAAACGAGTAGATAAGCAAACAAACAAATAAACAAACATAAAATTTGCTGCCCTGGGATTAAGTTACATAACAATCAAGAAATAATAATCAACACAAACACATAATTTGATTCATAACAAAATTGCACGATCAGGGTTTCAGTGGGCGTCGCGGCGAGGTCATACGTCAGGCCCTCACTTCTCTCGGTGATGTCATCCCTCTCAGGGCTCCTCTTTGCCACGCACTCTGAATCCCGGATCTGTAAACAGAAAACTCTCATAAACAGATTAATGATCTTATTCA
Organism: Alligator mississippiensis; assembly: GCF_030867095.1. Classification (NCBI taxonomy): domain Eukaryota; kingdom Metazoa; phylum Chordata; order Crocodylia; family Alligatoridae; genus Alligator; species Alligator mississippiensis. The sequence continues at coordinate 39,016,385 of NC_081830.1, forward strand.
ACAAGCTTAAACAATTTTCATGGCTCAATTAGATGAAATCGTCGAGGATTCATCATCTGGTTCTTCTAAATAACGGAAACCTAACTCATAAGCTAATTGCCATTGGCCTGCGTCCCCTAAAATCCGAAGCTGCCGCTTGTTAAGTCCGGAACACTGTAGGAGAAATCCAAACGTATCGCTCCTCTAGGGTTCTCGGTGGCAGTGGTGGGAGATCGGATCCACGTCATCTGGTGCCTTGAGGTCTGGTCGGGTGTTGACAGTCCCGATCAAGAGACAATCTTGGCTCCATCAGGATACGCAGTCTTGGCAACTGACAAAGAAGGTTACTTACGGGTTGATTTACCATTGGACTGAGCAGAATCCGAAGGACGACGACGTTCTTTTGCCCATAAATCTCGAGGCAACTGTCTAGGCTGTGAGAGGTTAGTGGAACGGTTCCAGGATCTCATAAGTGACGGTGAGGCCATGGTCTTATTTGCTGGAGTGATGTCAGTCCCAGCGCACGTACTGTGCTTGGAACCCAAGAGCATGAGACGCCGATAATTGCCAGCATAAGATGCTCTGCGCTGGTATATTCTGGCCATCCTGCATGCCACGCGTGGGCCTTTTGACTAATCAGTCCTGCAACAAGCGCTGGCAGTGGAATAGGCCAGTGAGTATTACATGTTATCATGTCGATGTCAGTGACATGTCTTCTACTTCACGAAGCTTGTCTCACTAAGAAGCTTGCTGCTTCTTGGTTCAGCAGGTCGGATCCAAGTTCTATGACTAAACGTCCTAACCATACAGCTAGAGTCTCTTCAGGTTGAATTCTTGATGCTCTACATAAATCCTGCAACTCAGTTCTGGTGCAAGCATAATAAGTAGTAGCAACATGGTTAGTTGTTGTAGAATAAGCTGCTCCTTCGGGAGTTGATGCTGTTAAAGGCTGAACTGCTGCCGCGGGGGTTACTGCTGCTGTCGTTGCTTCAGGCAGGAGGGGCGGATGCACTCCTCCGCTTGACTCTCCTTCGTCGGCAGGAAGGCGTGGTCAGCAGGGACGTCGCTGCGTCGCTAGGCGGGGTTGCCGGAGACAACGCTGCGTCGCTAGGCGGAGTCGCTGACTGAACTCTCGCGGGTTCGTTAGAAGCTCCACCCTTTTCCGGTTCTTCCACACGGTCTCCCTCTTGCTCGGCGCCATCTTGGACTGGCGTTTCAGGCTCCTTTTTCTCAGCCGCTTCTTTGACCACTCGGATCGCCGTCTGCAGCTGGGTTTTCAAACTTAGGTTTTTTTTGCATTAAATCCATCACAGCACGAAAAGTTGTACCACATTCTCCCCCCTTGTTGTACCGCAAGGCCACTCTTTCATCCGCGGCGCGTTCCTCCGTCTCCAGATCTTCGCGGAGTTCGGATGGAAGCTCGCGACCCCGTAATCTAAGCATTACCATACATGGGGAGAACCGGCCGATTGGCTCCGGTTCTTCACTCTCCCGAGCACATCGTAGGCATCAGGCACGCTTCCGGGTGAAAGTCGGGTTCGTTTCACCCGCCGGGTTGGGTCCGGCGAGGGACACAGTATCGAGGGGCCTGAACAGGACCCGCTCATCCCTCATTATACACCCGAACGCCTCGGGGAGCAAGTATACTTCCCTCTCTCTCGGGGCTCCGTCTTCGGAGACTCCCTCTTCTCCCTTTAGCGACGGACGTCCGCTCACAAATCTTTCACCCGTTCCGCCCGCCTGTTGGTAAGCGATATGCACCTCCAATTCTTCAAAGCTTTTCACTTGGCGTTGGTTATCGTGCCAAGGGCAGTTCTGAACCAACTCTAGCTCTAGTGTGTTCTCTCCTGATCCCATCCTCGTCGCCATGTGCGGGCCGGGCCCCGATCCCGCCGCCAAGTGCGAGTTGGGAGGGGCAATCCGCAGCCCGTCTTTGCGCACGCGGGATATGGCCAGCAGCCCGGGCACGCGGGGTCGGAGAAAACCTGTGGCGAGCTAGAATTAGTCACAAACGCGTAGTGGTTGATTGAAAAGATTATTTACTTACACCCAAAGATGGTAGTGGTGTAGGCTGGACAGGTTTCCAGGCGCAGCTCCGCTTAAATCCTCACTAGAGGACTATGACAAATTCCTTTTCATGGAGTTGTTTAGGCTCCGCGGGTTCGGCAATTCTTTCCCACGGAGGTGTTTAGGCTCCGCAGGTTCGGTTCGGTTCCCTGGTCCCCCGGAGTTGTTTAGGCTCCGTGGGTTCGAAAATTGGGTTTACAGGAAAGGGATACATCTTGGATTGCGCTCGGTGACGGGGAGAGGCTAGAGGCGGTTTGTTCTTTTGTTTCCCCTCCAGAGTAGTTAAAGCTCCGTGGGTCCGATTGTTAAGCCTATATTGCCTGCTTAAGAAAAGCGTTGGGTCCGTAAGGATCCGCAGCGCTTAGAGATCTTCACACTGGGTGAAGTCTCCTCCTCCTGGTGTTCGTGGAGTCCTCCAACTTGGGCGGAAACCACTCAAGCCTTTTGTACGGCTAGCAAGCCAATAGCGAGCCGCCACGTGTGCCTACATTTAGAACTGGCCAATAATGTGGCGCAGATACAAATGGCGGGAACTCCTTTGCACCGTACATCTCTAAGATGCAAAAGAAATGCACCATGCAAAGAAGCTGTAATTTGGCGGGAAATCCCCCGTTGCACCAGAGCTCTCTCCCGCAGCAGAGAACTCTATCGTGCAAAGAAAGCTACAATTTAGGCGGGAACATAATTTAGCGGTGCCGAAGCACACAGAAACAAAAACCACAACTTTGGGTTGTGACAGGAGAGTGTAACTTTTCTTCTATAAGAGGTCAAGAAAGCTTAAATCAAAATGCACTTCTTGGCCCTTAAATAGAGTACTACAGGCTTTACGAGTTTACTGGGAGATGCTAATGTTATCTCACTACTTGGCTCAGTCTGGGAAAGCTTTTGCAACTTAGTTGATGAGAAGTGGTATTCAGTTTGAATGCAAATCCACACCATACCCAGAGCCTGACGAAGGGACTTTGATCTCGAAAGCTTGCAGAAAAGGACAATTGTCTTGCCATTTTCCAGTTGGTCTAATAAAAGGTATCATTTTTGAACCAAGAGCTCTAGTTTTTTGTATGTCTTTTTGCCTCAGACCAACACGGCTACCAAGTACACCCCTGAATCCACACCATGTGCTCTCTGCCTTTCTGACGAGGATGTAAAGTAGTCAGTGGCTTGGCTTATTCTTGTGATAAAATAGCTGTTTCTTTTTACAGTCATCTGGCTCCCATTTCATGGTGTTTGAAGTTCAGAAACACTTACCCTCCTTCCACAGAATGGATTTGGAAGACTAACACTTTATAAACTTTACCTGACTGCCTGAGAGAGAAATAGCTCATTTTGCTCACTTAATTCTTTGTGCTTATTTGTGTGTAGGAGGAGGTAGACAAGGTTATGGATATGAGGAAAGGACCAGTAGAAAGTGAAGTCAGTGGAGATGCTCTTGGAGTTTTAGCATCCAACACACTAAAAAATAATGATGTTCTGATGGACAGTCTCTTATTTCACAGTCACGGACCGACCCTTTTTCTGCAGTTACTACCATACTCCTTTATATTAAAAGGAGTATTGAAATCATGTTAAGAAAATTAGGCAGATGAACGCCCATTGAATTGGTGAGGCTTCCTAGTTATATTCTCGCCTGTGTGTTCCATTCCATTTCTCCTGGCTGGTACGACTATACAGTATTTAGGATTGAATAGCACTTCTTATCTGCAGCCCATATCTTTCCACCTCATTTTTGTTTTTTTTCTTTTGATTTACTGTGCCCCAACTTCCAGTATCACCTGCAGAATTGATTGTGGCTGAATTTACATTAAAGATGTCTACCAAAGTTTGGTTTTTAAGAACCATGCAGGATACAGAGATGGGCTCTGGGCTTCTTAAATATTACTGGTTTATTTAAAACCTCCGGAAGGCCTTGGAGCTCAGGACTGTTCTCCAATGAGCAGAAAATATCAGTTCTGAAACAGATGCATCATTGTGTCAAATGACTTACAGCAGTCACCTGGCAGTGGTCAAAGCCACCAGATTATTAATAGTTTGAGAGCTCTGGTGCTGGATACTGAGGGAGGGACTGGGACAAGGGCAGGTAGGTGGGAGGCCATGTGTTGTTTGGAGGGAAAAATGAAGCACGGCAGAAGTTTAAAAGCTCTGTCTTTGTTTCCTTACTTAGCATTCTGGGAGATATCATGTCCAGGTAAAGGTTCTTTATTTTCTTCTTTTTCCAAACTCTACAATTATAGATATATCACTTTGCTTCCTCACCCTTCCTCAACTATCATTCCTCTCCTGCCTCCCCAACCCCTTAAAACTGCTCGAGCAAAGGAATCTAAACATGCCAATGGGATAAGCTAAAGCTTAGGCATCGATGCAAATTGGGCTGTGAAGTGTGTTGCCTATAGCAAAGAGCAAGAAAAGAATAGTATTTGGCACATCTTATGCTAAAACCAGTCATTGGTAGAGGAGGTTGACTACAGCTGGATTTTGGATGGATAAATCTGAGCGTGCGTCTTTGGGGACTGATTATAGCTGAGGTTAGGGATAGGTGGTGCTGGATTCTAGATCAGTGAGACTCAGGGTTGGATCAGATCTGTAAGGTGCAAACCTGATTGAAAGGACAGTTATACTGGGCATGTGGGTCTGATGCTTTCTCTTCTCTCTCCGCAGTGAAGTGTGCACAGAGCTGCCATTCCGTCTCATGAACCCCAAACCTGAGGAGAATGCAGGTCAGTAGTGCCACATTTCAGCTTTTATTGCTTATGTAACCAGCCACGAACTCTTGCATATGATGATGGTTGCTGGAGCGATCATGATTCCTACTATAACAGAAAACTAGCATGAGAGCAAGAAATATGCCAGAAGTAAGTGTGGTCTGTTCATCAGCTTCATCCAGGAAGGAAGGTGCTGAGGTAACATATAACACTATCACACTCTCTCCTTTATTGCACCTAAGCTTACCTCTTTGCTGAAACACACGGGGGGCTTGTCTCTTTCAGGGAACATTACATAGAAATTAGCGTAAGAACTTAACTATAAAGTCTATTGTAAGGAAAAACCCTGAATGTAGATGTTAAGACTTTGGAGTCAGACTCCAAGTACCATAACATTTCCTAATAAACTTTAAATACACACAAACATTGCAAATGCTGGAGTCCTTGTGAAAGCCTTTTATTAAACGGGTAGTAAATCTGTTGCTCTTTCTACATACTTTCCCATTTTGTTGCTGTTACTACTATTTTAATGCAAGGCTTTAATAGGACCTTCACCTTTCTCAAGCACATGATTATAACCACAACTCATCTCATCTTCAGAGATTTCTCCATATATAGTACAGGTCAATTGGACTTTTCTGAGCTTGAGGAGAATGGTAGCATCGCTCTTTGTTTTCAAGTGCTTCAGGGCCTTCATAGTAAACAAGACTCTGATCCTTATAGCTAGCAGGATTCTAGCCCTTAGGTTAATAACTGACCAGTCTCTTCAGTTGCTAGTGAAACAATTATCTGTAACCTATACTAAAATTGTCCAGGTTTTAGGAACCCGCTTTCACAGCAAACCTATTTCTTAGTCCTGTATGGGTCACCTGTTGAGTACACAGGACTATATTTGTTGTATGGGAGTTGCAGGACTGCTTGGCCAAAAGGAAAATAACTTATCCAGCTTAAGAAACCACCAGTAACTGCCACCCCCCTTACCTATGCATATTTCTAGGCCCTTCTGAGTCACCTTGCCCTCTGCATGTATACAGAAATCAGTGTTACCTCCCTACTGCTGTACTTCTTTCTTTGAGCCAGAATGCTAAGCATAGCATATAAGGCACATGGGTTACATGCAATCTTGCTCTCAAACAACATGGTCGTTGCTCCTCAGCACAGAGTAACAACTGCAGTGGAAGTGTCAAAATGAACCAAACAGACTTCACATGTAGGAAAAGTGTTGGAGGAGGAGTCAAAGGATAAAGTTTTTTATTGGGCTAAGTATGTTCTAAATAGAAGCCCATACTTGAAAGGGACAGGCTTGAATCCTGGTTTCTTTTTGTCAATTATCCTTACATTGGAGGAAGAAAACCACACACATTGTGAAAAACAGAAATCAATGACCAAGACAAAGACTAAAGCTCCCCTTCACATTAATGTTTCCTTATTAGATAAAACTGGATGTTTTCTTTAACCTGTTTGAGGCCAGAGAGTGACTTGGGGCTTGCCTACCCTACAATAATGTATGGTGCTACACTGGGCTAGCAGAGCTGTATTGGGTGAGCCTCTAGTAGGAATACAGGGTACACCAGGAGAAGGGGGTTTTCTGCTCCCCAGCACAATCTAAACCATTAAGTGCTTCTGCCAATGTAGCTGTGCTCACAGGAGGAGTTTTGCCTCATCATCACTATATCAGTGATTTTGTTTTCATAGTTTCATAGTAGCTAGGGTCAGGAGGGACCTGATCAGATCATCTAGCCTGACCCCCTGCCACAGGCAGGAATGAATGCTGGGTTCACAAGACCCCAGACAGGTGATCATCTAACTTCTTTTTGAATTTGCCCAAGGTAGGGGCGAGGACCACTTCCCTAGGAAGTTGGTTCCAGATTCTGGCCACCCTAACTGTAAAATATTGCCTTCTGATCTCTAACCCAAACCTATTCTCTATCAGCTTATTACCATTGTTCCTCGTCACCCCAGGTGGTGCTGAGGAGAACAGGGCTCTTCCTATTTGCTGATGATCTCCCCTGATGAGTTTGTAGACAGCCACCAGGTCCCCCCTCAGCCGCCTCTTGCTGAGGCTGAATAGGTTCAGGTCCCTCAGTCTCTCCTCATAGGGCCTGTCCTGCTGCCCTCTCACCAAGCGGGTCGTCCTCCTCTGAACCCTCTCCAGGCTGGCCATATCCTTTTTCAAGTGCAGCGCCCAGTACTGAACACAGTACTCCAATTGCAGTCTGACCAATGTTGCATAGAGGGGAAGTATCACCTCTCTGAACCAGCTTGAGATGCACCTTTGGATGCATGACAAGGTATGGCTGGCCTTGCTTGCTGCGGTCTGGCATTAGTGGCTCATGTTCATCTTGGAGTCAATAATGACTCCAAGATCCCTTTCCACCTCTGTGTTTTCAAGAGGGCAGCTCCCCAGCCTGTATGTATGCTGTGGATTCCTTCTCCCAAGGTGCAGCACCCTGCATTTGTCTATGTTGAACCCCATCCTATTCTCGTCTGCCCACTTTTGTAGTCTGTCTAAATCTAGTTGCAGCCTCTCTCTCTCTCCCCTCAAGTGTGTCCACCTCGCCCAACATCTTAGTATCATCAGCAAATTTGGACAGCGTGCTTTCAACCCCCTCGTCCAAGTCGCTGATGAAGCTGTTAAACAGTGCGGGCCCAAGGACCCAGCCCTGGGGGACCCCGCTACTCACATCACGCCAGGTTGAGTACGACCCGTCCACCACTACTCTCTGGGTGTGCCCCATCAGCCAATTTTTTACCCATCCAACTGTGTAGGCATCAATGCCACAGTCACCTAATTTATTGATGAGAATGGGGTGAGAGTCAGTGTCAAAGGCCTTCTTAAAGTCTAGAAAGACTATGTCCACAGTGACACCATCATCCAAGGATTTAGTTACTTGGTCATAAAAGGCAATCAGGTTGGTCAGGCAGGACCTGCCTTCGATGAACCCATGCTGATTGCTCCTGAGCATGATCTCCCCTGCTGGCCCCCCACAGATCCTCTTGATGATTCTCTCCAAGATCTTCCCGAGCACCGGGGTGAGGCTTACGGGCCTATAGTTACTTGGGTCCTTCTTCCTCCCTTCCTTAAAAATTGGGACCACATTAGCTAGTTTCCAGTCCTTCAGCACCTGGCCAGATGACCACAAATGTTCATACAGCCGGGCCAAGGGCTCCGCGATGACCCCTGCCAGCTCCCTCAACACCCTTGGGTGGAGGGCATCTGGACCTGCAGATTTAAAAATGTCCAGCCCTTCCAGAAGATCCCTAACTACATCTGCACTGACCCAAGGCCTGACAGAACTATCCCCGAGATTGTCCCTACCTCTGGTAGGAGGGATGTCCCAGTCCCTGTTCAAGAAAACAGAGGCAAGAAAACTGTTAAAAATATCAGCTTTCTTGTCTGGTGTAGCCACAAGATTACTATTTGAGTCTTGCAGGGGCCCTACATTGCCTGGTGCCCTCTTCTTGCTCTCAATGTACTTGAAAAAGGACTTTTTGTTGTCCTTAATCCTGGATGCTAGCCTGAGTTCCAGCTCTTCCTTGGCCTTCCTAATAGCCCTCCTACACTCCCGGTCTGAGGAGGAGTACTCATCCTTGGTGATAGCTCCTCCCCTCCACTGGTTGTATGCCCCCCTTTTAGTCCTCAGGCATTCCTGAATGCCCTTGCTGAGCCAAGGGGGGTTCTGAGCACTCTTACTCCCCTTGCTTCTCTCAGGGACTGTTATCCTTTGGGCCTGGAGGACCGTCCCCTTAAGGTATGACCATCCCTCATGGACTCCCATCTCCTTTACCTTCTGGGCCCTCGGTGCCTCCCCCACTAATCTCCAAAGCTCATTGAAGTTGGCCCTTCTGAAGTCAAGGGCTTTAGTCTTGCTGTAAGCCCTTGACACCCTGCACTGGATAGTGAATTCCAGCAGGTGATGATCGCTATTGCCCAGGTGGTCAAGGACCTGCAGTCCCCTCACCAGGTCATCCCCAGTGGCCAAGGCCAGGTCCAGCAAGGCATTACCCCTACTTCATACTCCCAGCTAACGTAGCCAGTGGACAAAAACTTCTCTTAAACTCTTAGGGATTGCATTTTAGAAGTCTTTGCCTATCGATTCTTTGCTTAAGTCACATAGTACCCCTGAACTTAAGTAGTTTCTTGAACTATGTCAAGCTAGATTCCCCAAGGGTAAAAATCTGCAAAGTCCATAGGCAATAACTATGACTGGCGAGCATCCCCTAGTGGCTGTAAAAAAAAAAAAAAAAAAATATAGCAAGGCAAGCTTAACAAATGAGAAGCAACGGCAGGGGAACTCCATGTTATAGGTTGAATATTTCTTGGAACAGAAAATCAAAGCATTTGCACTTAATGCTTGCTTTGTATTGATTCCAGAAGGTAGAGAGAACCACAGAATGTGAGAGAGAGAGAGAGAGAGAGTGGGGACTGGGAGGCATCAAACTCTAGGCTCCTTATTGATTTTTAGGGATGAGATCAGAATAAATTCAGGATTCCCAACTCCTTGGATTTTGTGCATCTCATATTCAGTCTTTTCTTCCTTAAAGGCTTAAAGCCACAACTGCTGTGTCTGAGTTTGCATGAGGATCTCTGGTGGGAGGGAGGTGGGTGTTTTTAGCATCCTTAATTGCAAAGGAAAGCCTGGAAGTATTGAATGAGTATAATCTGAAGGCAAATAAATAAAACCCAAAATCTATCTCTCTCTCTCTCTCTCTCCTTTCTTTAGCTGAATGATTTCTTTTGTGCCCTGTCTCCTGATTGTTTAACACTTGGTGTTAGCAATACTGCAAATTCTTCTACAGCCCACTCTTTGGTTAGAAAGCTCTAGCAAAAATGGTTTAGAGCATCAGGAAAAAAGGATGGGAGGAAGATATTCTTTCTAAATACATGCAGAATGCTTCAAACTGAGATCAGTCCCACTTTAAGGCTATGGCTAACTCTCATTCTGATTTGTGTGTGTGTAGGGTATCCCCAAAACATGCTGGCAGGAGACTTCAGAGAGGAAACACAACTGCAAAATGTCTTTCTCGTATCACTCCCCACAATGCATTTTCTTACCAAGGAAGTCACCCACATATTTGCTTAAATAACAGGCTTCCAACAGTTTACCCTTGGGTTAGGCATGGTTCAAGCATTCCATACAGATGGAAATAGCAGATTTTCTACAAGTTAACAACAACAGGGTAGTCTTGCCAGCAATCCTGTTGGGAACCCTAAAAGTACTTAGTTGGGGAATGAAATGGTTTAATTTAAAAGGAAAATACAATGGACAAAGGAGAATTCCTTTGAAACCTGCATAGGAGATTTAGAAACTGTAACTTATTGTCTTAAAAATATAGGATAAAACTAAACCTGGCAAATGAAGATGGCAAACTGAAAACCTACCCAGATTCTACAGTATCTACATTTCTGTGTTGTCTCTCACCACTATTCTTGTTTGTGATTTCATGCTTTTGATGTGCAATTGTCTCTCCTCCAGCTTATCGCTGAACTCTGAGAAACAAGATGTGCTTAATTAGTGAAATAGCATCTAATTTAGAATCTAGTGAATCAAACTTAATTGCAGAGACTGCGCTGAAGCAAACAGTGTTTAGAGAATCGTAAAAGCCCCACTACTTAGAATAATTCTTTTTCAGCTGATTGGGCAACTTCTATAACAGGGACATTCAAAGGCTGATGAGTAGGGACCTTGAGATTTATTCTGTATCTTCATCTTTCCCTTTATCATTGCTAATGAGTCAGAAGTTACCAATTGAACCCCCTTCCTTATTCCCTAGCTCTTCTTTTCAGAGTGTAGGTGAGAGAAAGGAAGGAGATTTAAACATACCACCCTATAATGCCAAAATATAGTGGGTTAAAAAAAAAGAAAAATCTAGATAGAAAGGAACAAGGAAATCACATTAAAGTGCCCTCATTGGATTGATGTTAATCCCCCACCTCATCCATGCCACATATATGGGGTGAGTAAATAAACGTAATTATCATCAGGATTTAATTGTGCAGGGCTGAATTGGGTCTATAGAACCTCAAACACAAGGGCAAAAGGTATGAGCGTCTAGAGCAGTGGTTGACAACCAGGTTGTGGGTTGGAATGACCCAGCTCAGGCCAGAGGTGGGTGGGAGGTACCAGGATCCAGCTGTTTTTCTCCACAGTAGCATGGAAAAAGTCCCTACTACCAAACACCACTGAAGCCCCATGTTTGCAAGTTGAATCAAATGGCTTTGCAAGATTGATCTGGCCCCTGGGCAATAGATTGCCAATCCCTGTCCTAAAGGAAGGATTAGAGGTTTTGGTCTTTTTCTTGGATTATGTTTTGTAGTAGAGCAACTTTTTTGGAATCAGTGGTGCTGGGCTCACTTCACTTGCAGGTGATTTTGCTTCTCTTTGCTCCTTGACACTTGCATTTTGAAGTATGCATTGCAGGGCTCATTTAAAAATGAAAAGTTGATATGCCAAATTATGGAGCTATTGCTGGTATCTTTTTGATGTTTTGGGGGGGTGGAAAGAACCTGATGATTACCTTTCCTTTCTAAAATTGATTTATAGCAGGAGTGGGCAAAATATGGTTTGCAGGCTAGATCCAGCCCACAAAGGGATTTTGTCTGGTCTGCAGTGGGTCCCTCAGTCCCAAGTGTGCAGCAGAGCTGGGATGGCATGGCAGCTGGACTCGCTTCCTAGCAGTGGCAGCTCCTTCCAGCCACCACTGAACCCAGCCCCACTGCCTAGGCACCCCAGCCCACCACTTGAGGTGGAACCCATATGGGCAGGGTGTGTGGCTGGGGGGCTGGGAGGTGGCTGCAGGTGGGTGGGGAGCAGTGTTCAGGAGCAAGACAGATGGGCAAAACTGGGACCTTTAGGGTGGGACTGTGAGGTGGTGACAGCACAGAGCCAGGATCTGGGGCAGAGCCGCAATCTGCTGCCCGCATAGCTCTGTATTGGGCATGGGTTCTATAGTCAGGGGTATGTGGAGAGTGGATTGCAGCTCTTCCCAGGGAAACCTACAATGTCACCACCCCAAGATCCCAGCCCCAGACACAGCTCCCTGGCCACCCATGGCCTCATCCCATACAGCTGCCTGCACTCCTTGCCCACGCACGTCTGAACTGGTCTCCATGAGTGATGACAGCATGGGGCCAGGGCCCAGAGCAGAGCCACAATCAACTCCCCACATGCCCCTGCCCACAGAACTGGTGCCTGTCACAGGGGCATGTGGGCTGCAGATCACAGCTCTGCCCCGGGCCTCAGCCCCTTGGATCACCCCATGCTCCCAGCCCTACCCACCTGTCCCGCCTGACCTGCTCCCAGATGCTGCTCCCTGTCTGCCCATGACCCCATCCCAGCTGCCCAGCTGGGCATGGAGCAGAGTCACTTAGAGTTTTGGTGAGCTGTTACGTGATGAGGGAGGGAGAGGGGCAGGGTGTGCTGACCTGGCCTGCGACAGCTCACCAAAACTCCCTATGTGGCCTGCAAACCCAAATAATTGCCCACTCCTGACTTATAGCCTCACTACCTAGGGTTCTCATATGCTGTTGTTTGTGTTGCACATGTGTTGGCAGTGTAAGCTTTTTTTGATCAGAGCAGTTAGCTAAATTCAGGATCATAGATTCATAGATGTTAGGGTCGGAAGGGACCTCAATAGATCATCGAGTCCGACCCCCTGCATAAGCAGGAAAGAGTGCTGGGTCTAGATGACCCCAGCTAGATACTCATCTAACCTCCTCTTGAAGACCCCCAGGGTAGGGGAGAGCACCACCTCTATTACAGGTTGTTTCAGTTTGGAGATGTTGCAGCCAGGTCTTTGCTGTTGTGTTATTGACAAAAATGTATAAAGCCTTGTTCTTCTGACTGCAGCAGAAATAAAGCAAGCTAGCATCTGTCCATATAGTTCAAGTCGCTTTCTAATCATTACTTTTCATAGATTCATAGATGTTAAGGTCGGAAGGGACCTCAATAGATCATCGAGTCCGACCCCCTGCATAGGCAGGAAAGAGTGCTGGGTTTAGATGACCCCAGCTAGATGCTTATCTAACCTCCCCTTGAATACCCCCAGGGTAGGGGAGAGCACCACCTCCCTTGGGAGCCCGTTCCAGACCTTGGCCACTCGAACTGTGAAGAAGTTCTTCCTAATGTCCAGTCTAAATCTGCTCTCTGCTAGCTTGTGGCCATTATTTCTTGTAACCCACAGGGGCACCTTGGTGAATAAAACCTCACCAATTCCCTTCTGTGCCCCCATGATGAACTTATAGGCAGCCACAAGGTCACCTCTCAACCTTCTCTTGCGGAGGCTGAAAAGGTCCAGTTTCTCTAGTCTCTCCTCGTAGGACTTGGTCTGCAGGCCCTTAACCATACATGTGGCCCTTCTCTGGACCCTCTCCAGGTTATCCGCATCCCTCTTGAAGTGCGGCGCTCAGAATTGCACGCAGTATTCCAACTGTGGTCTGACCAGCGCCCGATAGAGGGGAAGTATCACCTCCTTGAATCTATTCGTCATGCATCTGCTGATGTACGATAAAGTGCCATTGGCTTTTCTGATGGCTTCGTCACACTGCCAACTCATGTTCATCCCTTTCCACTTCTGTGCCACCCAGCAGGTCATTCCCTAGGCTGTAGGTGTGCTGGACATTTTTCCTCCCTAGGTGCAGCACTTTGCATTTCTCCTTGTTGAACTGCATTCTGTTGTTTTCTGCCCACTTGTCCAGCCTGTCCAGGTCTGCTTGCAGCTGTTCCTTGCCCTCCGGCGTGTCCACTTCTCCCCATAGCTTTGTGTCATCTGCAAACTTGGACAGAGTACATTTCACTCCCTCATCCAAGTTGTTTTCTTAGAGCCATGTTCCCAGTTGTGAAAACTTTTTAATTTTTTTGCAACTCTCTAGTTGGTCTAATAAAAGATATTGCCTCTACCACAAGAGTTCTGACTGCTTTTGCCTTTAGACCAACACAGCTACAACCTGTGACCCCTTTCTTCTCCTCTGATACTTTTCTCTTGCTCACCTCCAACAGAAAGAGACATCTCTACCAATCAATGCCTTAGCCCTGTGTTTCCCAAACTCTTCCTCAGCATGGCCCTTAGCTCCTAACCCACAGCACTCCCTCCCTCCTCCCCCCCATTCCTGTGACTTTTCATTCAAGAAAATGTCTAGCCATATTCAGGCTCCAGAGAACTTTAGCTACATCATAGCTATAAATAAATGGCAGGAGAAAGAGAAAAGGACAGGAATCTGAAAGACTATTGTTGGCCTTCAGTTTAATGGGTCAATGGGAAACAAAAACAAGCAGCTGTTTTTAAGTTGAAATTATAGTTTACGTGCAATGTTGAGTGTAATCTTACTGGCATGTGCTGTGTCATGGGTTTATACTATGTCATAGTTTCCAGCACTTGCCTGTGTTACAAGTCAGTGTTTAATTAACAATGAATATAAACCTAAATGAAACTGCCTATTTTCTCCCAGCCCAAATTGTGAAACTGATTTAATTAAGCACTTGTAGATATCACGATGGTCCCCCTCCCTGCGCCACCTGCCCTGTGGCCCTGGTCACTGAAGCACTTGGGATTACTGACCTCTCCTAGAAGAGACAGGGTAGCTTCATTTATTTAAAAGCTATACTCATTGGAGCTAGGCTCATGAGAAATAGATGAGCAGCTGTTACTGGGTGAACAGAAGTGACCATCAAAGCAGCAGCCAGCAACCTCTCAGCAACCTTTCTCTATAGCCACAACACAATACACACTACTTAATCGCTGCTTTCCTGAGGTATGTCCCAGAAAACCAAATTATAGATTCATAGCCTCATCAAAGTGAGTGGCAGCAAGTACTGCTTCACTAGGATAGGATTAGTAAAGATCCATTCCTGTAAACACCTGGAACTAGTTATAAAGGATTAAGCATAAGTTTTTAAGTGAGTGTAGCATTGTGAGCTCTGCTTTCTATAATATCAGAGCTGCAATATAAGGGCTGAAATCCCATATACTATGTCTAGTACTTTTTTTTTTCCCCTTGTTCTGTTTCATTTCCTTAAAGCTTATTAATGGCCTCCTCTTCCAATCAGGCTGATTACTTAAAACACAGTGACAGACCAGTTAAAAGGAACATCATGTCCCATAAGCACTGCTGTCTCTGTTTGGTACTGTGGGCAGACACCTTTCACACCAGTTGTTTCTAGCAAGCCAAAGTAGGAAGGTCTGTCTTTGCTCTTCAGCCCCTTTGATGTTTGGGCTATGCTGCCAGAGCATTTTTCCACTAAAAAGACCTGTGTTTTGCTGCTTCAGGGCCCCCTCCCCATACATGTGCACTGGAATAATTAGCAATGCAAGACTTTTCTGGGCTGCTCAAGAAAACACCACCCAACATATTTTTCTCTTCTCATTTTATAAGTGATCCCCCTATTTAGCTCTGGAGTGTGAACAGTCACCATTCTAACCACCTTGTGTGTCTTTTTTTCCCTGCCTTTACTGCATGCTGATAATTACAGGGAAGGAGAGGTAAGATGTTTTTAAATGATGTCACACTGGTCATTTTATCCATTGGATCTCTTGTACTCCCCAGAAGATCTGTCTGGAAGCTCTTAAAATAGCAAGAGCATGATGTGACAGGTTCCTAATTCTATTTAACAAACACCTTTCAAGGCTGCAGTTTATCTAGCTACAGATGGTAGATATTCTGCTGGAGTGGCTATGACACAAAATGTAGCAAACTGTAACAGCTGTTGTCCAGATGGGTGTGGAAAGCAGCTGATTGGTGCCACCTCAGCTGACTCAACCAGGTGATGGTTCTGAAGGGACCTGACCCAAAGCCCAGTAGCATAGCTGGGACAGGATAAGCGGGGCACTAACTCCAGTGCTGAATGGCCTCTGGGGAGCCTGCACAGCAGTAGCAGCAACAGCTGGGGTCCAGGGAGCCTGTGTGATGGTGCCAGTGGCAGCAGCAGCTGCCAGTGTCCATGAGATCCTAATGGTCAGGTAAGGCTCTTCATTGCTTGGCACTCCCCCTATCCTCCAGCTGTCCAGTGCTAGGTAGATACCAAAGGAAACGTTAATAGAGACTCAAGGCAGCATGTAAAACTGGAGAAGAAAAGCAAGGAGCAAAGGTTCCCAGCGTAAAGCTGTGCTATATTCAAAGGGTTTGTGCAGGCTTAAAGGGGCCTATTTTTCCTTCATTTCAGTGACCCGGATACAGAACTAGTATTCGAGGAGTTTGTTGATCAACAGGTGGATGATGCAGCTGAGGACGGAGCTGAAGATGAAGAAAAGGCAAATGAGTGACTGGAAGAACCAGCCACCAGAGGAGCTATGGGGTCTGGCATTAGTTACGAATGCATTAGGCCATAGCTTTTAGATATATTAAACTGTCAGTTCTTGACACTATAATGCAACATCCATGGATAGGTTGTTAGCAATAGGGCTCCAACTTGGGATCTGTAGATCTAACACCATGAGCCTCTATTGCCAGAGTGGTAGCTCCATTAGCTAAAAGATATAGCAGACTCAAACCTTTCTGTGGTCCAGCTAGTAGAGAAGTAGCAAGACACATTACTCTCACCTGTTCATAACGCTACCAAATAAATTGGTTGGGTGCTGTCACAAAATGTTAAAACCTTGATCAACAGTGTGTCTGCTGTCAAGTTTTTTCCCGGCCTCACTTTGGATCAAGGAGCCACTGATTCTGAGTCCTCAGTTCACTGGTAAGAATCTATACTGCCCACTGTATGCATGGGAAGATTTAATTATACAGCTTGTGATCTGCGGCTTGGTTCAACTGACAGCAAAAGGACCTTTGGCACTGAAAGTGGAAACAAAGCTGTTGTATGGAATTCCATTTCCTCATCAGTGTGTAGTATTCTGCACCAAAAAACTTGCTGAGACAAGGCGGCAAGCCAATCCTTCTCTAAGTAACCTGCACAGGCTTTTATAATGTCAATCTTGCCCTCTTTCTGGGTTTGGTTTCTATGGAAATGCTCCCCCTGTGTCTTGTTGTTGTTTCTTGAGCAGCTTTATTGTCATCTCTCTTATTAATTTCACCAAGTTCCCAGCTGCATTTTATCATAGTAGGTCCAAAGCCTTTCCTAAGCAGCTTTCTGTAGGGTTTCAGGTCTAACATGATGGGTTAAATGACGATCCAGCCATGCCAATCCATTGCTCACAGCATCCAAGAGAACTATCTATCTCAAGCAGAAATGTTGGTTTCTGTGCTTCAGCTAAGATGCCAAAAAAAAAAAGGGCAAATGTCTGACCAGGTCAAATGGCCCATGGAGCTAGCATAATGACGACCTACCAGTTTCTGCAGCCAATGCAAGCCTACTAGCCCATTTGGCTAGCACAGTTAAAGCATACCAATTTCTGTAACATCACTTCCAGCGCCTTTGACTCCCCACTCTGTATGACCCGGTACCCATTTATAGCTGAGTCAGCTGTGGGCATTCTTCAGTACAAGTCCAGGATGAGATTTGAATTCACGCCTTTGGAGGTAAGACAAGACTATTTAAGTGCTCTGCTACCACTTTCTGGTTGATTAGTGATATGAGCCAATAAAAAAGTGTTATGTAAGCCACATTAGTACACTCCTGTAATACTACATTACAACACAAGACAACACTTGATTTTTGTTGCAGCTGTACTTTTCATATTAAATTTAAGTCAAATGGAGATGTGTTCAATTTATATTATTCTAAGTATGTGTTTTTTCTACTAAGAGATGTTGGTAGCCTCTTCCTCGTGTTCACTGGTAGCTGTAACCCCCCCCTGCTAGTTTCAGCATAGATTTTGGAGACTGATTGTGTGAAGAGTTCTAGAAAGATATTGTACCAATTTTTATCATTCAAAAGAACAACCCTGTGACCAGACTTAGTGGATCCATGGTTAATTAAGCCTCACTTACATAGATGGCCTGGTATCCAGATATAAGATAGTCTTGGGGAAAAATTATGTGATGTATTTGAGATTTTTTTCACCAATCTTATTTCCACCATGAGTTTAGGTATGAAGCTTTCCACATATATATTTTGCCCGCAAATATTGCTGGCTATGGGAAAATAAAGCATTTTGTACCTCTGGCCTGCAAGATGCCCTCAGCTTTCGACTTTCCTCACCAAATCACCTGTGATGACAACACCCTGAAAGTGCATAGAACAAAATAAGAATTCACAGCACTGAATGAGAGGGGCAGGAAAGGACATGCACAAAAAAGTTATAAAAATTATACCCGTTTTCTCAACTTGGCCTAGAAAACCCTTGTATGATATTCAGCATTTCACTTAGTATTAGAAGTTTCAAACCCTTTCCTTGTGCTTCTATATAGGGAAGAAAATTCTGTTTGTTTAATCTGCTCATTATTGCTCAGCAAGGTAGGCTGGACTTCCTGTTCTCCTGACCTTTAACCAAAAGATGCTGACCTTTGTTAGTAATAAAGAGATCTTTGGTTTGAGTCATTTGCCTTTATCTTTCTTTCTTTTCTTCTTTTATTCTGACATTACATTATCTAAAAAATCAGAGCATTAGACTGACAGTGACATGGTTAAGACTGCAACAGAGTAAACCAATTTTCTGACCCTTGTCTTTTGATCTGCTAAGGTTCTGTTTATAGACCAAGATCCAAGTCCTTTCGCTCTGTAGAACACAGATTTAAATTTTGATACTTACGGCACATTTGTTCCAAGTAGGCAGTTTCATGTATGCTATAAAGTGTTTAAAGAGCCACATAATGCTGAAAGGATTTAAATTACCAGTCTTACTGTTGTGATCAATTGTGTTCCTCCTTCCTCAGTTCATCTCCTTCACAGCATAAGTCCTAAATGAAACACTGGACTCCTTAATTATTGCTATAAACCAGACATCCATATCTTATATATGCAGGTTTTCTTTTTCTGGCTACTGGGGGGTGGGTGCTTCATTGGTGGTTTGTCTAAATCTGATAGCACAGATATGAAGTATGATGTGTGGAAAGGCTGATTCAGAAAAGTTGTTTGTTTTTTTTTAAAGTGAAAAATAGCTTCCCCGCCACTAAATTTTTTGGACCCATTGGGAGCCTTGTGGGCCAGATGACATGGGTCTGCAGTCTGAGTGTTGAATACCCACCCTGTTTTAGGAGAAAAGACCTGCTTTATTATAATGAATAGGTAGAAGTGCAAAGGGGTTGGACCTGATGATCTCATGAGGTCCTTTCCAGCCCCTAATATCTATGAATGCAACTGTCAATCTATGAATAAGTGTTGTAGCCATGATGATCTAGAGCAGAGGTTCTCAAACTGTGGTCCATGGACCACCACTAGTCCACAAGTTCCATTCAGGTGGTCCACAGAAAGGTTGCGGAACAATCAAGAATACCTGTACTTGTAAGGTAAGACTACTGATATTAAAATATGAGTTGTGTGCTTTGATTTGTAGAACAAAAAACAGTTTAAGTGGTCTGCTGAGATCCTCAGCAATTTCCAAGTGGTCCATGGAAAAAAAAAATTTGAGAACCACTGATCTAGAGACTATGAGAGAAGCTAGGTTTATTTAGTAATACAGTGTTTTTTATTGGCCATACTGTACAGTTGGGAGAGATGATAGATAACCTCTTGGGCACAAGTGCCTGGCCTCAGGTCACTTTTTAATGAATGTGAGAAAGCATTCAGTTAAATTCTAAGGGCAGAGTTTAATGGTTGAAATCGATGGTTCTTTTACTACAGTGTGAAGATGTCATTGATCTATTCTCATTTTGTCTTATCAAAGACAAAACGTTGAAATGATGAGCCCTTCATTTTATCCTGAGGAATGGTATTTTCATGCTTTGAACCAATAGGACAAACCAAATTCAAAAGGGAGAAACCAAATAACCATGCCCCTGCCTGAAATTAACTGTTTTAACTCATTTTAACCTGTACAGGCAATGGGATAAACAGGCCTAAGGCACTGGACTGGGAATCAAAGGGCTGTGTCCTGGCTTTGCCATTGCTTTCTTACATGGATTTTGGCAAGTCACTTCAAGTTCTCAGGGCAGGGATTCTTGCTTTTTCTGTTGGCACAGCACCTACTACAATGGATGCCATTCTCACTAAGGGCCTAACCTATTGTAATGCAAAAGCGAAATTGTTTATGGCCTTTGTCTTGACCATCCTGTAGACATGACCACACTGCAGCTGTAGGGGCTCATAAAATGCTATGGTGCGTACAGGTGGGGCATAAAAGCTCCTTACAGAAACCTGCAATGGCAGTTTATTGGACAGTCAAGCAAATGTATGCTTCTTAGCACTGGAATTTCTTAAAGGATTCATTAACTTTGTTCTTTCATGACTCAGTCTTATCTATACAGGCAGTCATAAATTGACATCCTGTTTCAACTTTCTGACGTCAATTTCGACTTTACAACGCTTGATCTGATGTGACGCCATGCCAGCGAACAAATTGCTGTGTCACCCATCCCCATGGAGAATATCTGTCCAAACTTGCTTGGGCACTTTCTTTAAGAAAGCAGCCAAGACTCCAGAAAAACCTGTAGCCAAGACTCCTGAGAAGAATCCAGCCAAGAGCCCTTCAAAAAGTCCAGCAAAGTCACCTCAAAGAAGTCCTTCCAAATCAATATGATTGCTATTTACAATATAAATACATTAATGTAGCTATATTACTCATCTATAATTGATTGAGTACAAAATTCTGGGTTATTTTTGGTGAAAACAGGGTATCAGGCCTTGGTTCAGGAACCAATCCCCCATTTATAACATTGTTTCCTATAGGAAAATCAATTACAAGTTACAATGTTTCGATTTAAGATGCTGTTTTCAGGAACCAATTGTGTCATTAAGTCCGAGGACTGCCTGTACTGCAGATGGGGCAAATACCCCACTTGCTTAAGGGAAAAGGCTAAACTTTTCATCCTACCCTGAAGAAGAGCATTTGATGTTTTGACCCAGCAGGGGAAACAAATTTGAGAGGAAGGGGTCCGTTAACTGTGTCCTGGTGATCTCAATTGATAGGCTTCCCCCAGAGTCACTTACTTATCCAAGTTGCAAAGCCAGACTTTTCCTGGGGCAGCAGCTTTCTCTTAGTCATTCTGGCTAAGTACAGACAGTCAAAAAGCCTGGGGCTATATCGATTTGGTCATTGCAGGTTAGTCTAAGCTACAAAGATTGAACCAATAAGCAAATGAACAGTCATCCACTTTTGATTCCATAAATGCAGCCTGATGCCTGCAGTCGTTCAAGCCAGAAGCCAGGGGGTGGTAGAGCACAGCTCTCTGGGGCACAGCCAGCATGAGCTGTATGTCCACTTCCTCTTCCTGCTGCCCCCAAGATCTCAAATTTACAGTCCAGACTCACAACAACTCTGAAGGGTTGCTCATCACTTCCTCTTCCTGCTTCCAGGTACCTCTGGGATTTGTTCACACTTGCAGCCAGCACTAAGTAAGCAGGGCAGGTCAGCTTAGTACTTGGGAGAAGAGAAGCTTAACTCCCCTCCCTGGCCCCAGACCCCAGCAGGGCTGAGGCAAACCAACTCCAGTGGCACCACAGCCTCAGTCAAGTTGCAGCTGGCCTCAAGGTAAAGCATCTTGCCCACAGAGCACAAGAAGGAGAGCAATCCTGGCCTATAGCCTATCCCCACCCTAGGAAAAGATCTCCAACTTCTGCAGACTGATCTGTGGCTTGAGGATCAGGCTCTTAAGTCACCTCAAGATCCATTAACAAGGGGTGCAAGAGATCATCCGTGTATCAAGGGGGAGGGGAGGGGGGGAGGTGTCAGTGAGCCAGCCACTGAGCCAGTCTTCACTACTTCAGCTAGGGAGCACAGCAAAACAGCCTGGAACTTTCCTCAATGTCCTGTGTAGATAAGCGATGGACTAAGATGACAGCTGGAAATGTTGACATAATTTCAGTGGGGATGCACTGAGATCTTAGTGCTTTTCTTAATTGGTGCTCACACAGATCGTTGTAACTTTGCATTGCAGTAAGAAAAGATTAAAACTTCTGGCCACCAGCTGGTGCTGGAAGGTTGATAACAGCGAGAAGTTTTCTATCAGAAGCTAAGGAGGATTGTGATGTGTATATATACCAAAGTGTATGTAACAGTGGGAGAATACACTCTTCTGTGGGATGGGGAATTGCAGCCCAGCCAACCAGATCAGCTGTCAGTAAATGTTTTGAGCCTATTTCTTATTTTATCAGCCAGATCATCCTAAGCCCTTAACTTTCTTTTATTTACATACAGCCTTTAGTACAGTTCTTCTCTAAGATGTCCCTTCAAATGATTCCTCCTCTACTGTGTATTCTTGTGATTTTTTTTATTTTTTTTTTTTTTGCAAGTCTCTTGCTATTTGGTGATTTTTCTAAAACTCCAGTTTCCTGGAGTACTGTGAGGTTGGGGGAAAAACCTTCATCTTTTCTTAAAGGCTTCAAACACAAAACTCAAGAGAACAAACAGAAAGAAACCCAGGTATATTACTACTTTAAAAAGCGTGTGAGACTTCAGTCCTAGTATTTTAGCCCTGGCATGCTTTTTTGATATTTGAGATTGACAATTCCAGGACTGCATGTTTTAAACAATAATTGGGAGGGTGCATCTCTGTGTGTGTAAGTGGACATCTCTGAACCACAAGGGTGAAGACTGTTGAAGCTTTTGTATGAAATGGTACCCAATAGTAAAGAGTTTCCATTTTGTGTGTCAGTTTAAATGAATGATGTGGGAGCTGGGGTAGACACTCTGCTCTTCTCCCAGCAATGAACGATGGATTCCCCAAGCCCCACATTAGCTTTTCTCACCCCACACACATCTGCTTCAGCATGCCGGTGGTGGCAGCAGTCTCTTGATTTGCGGATGATCTCTTCCACCCCTCATTAGTGGGTCTTGAGGTGACTTGAGCCACAGATCAGTCTGCAGATGTTAGAGGTCCTTGCGGGGGGGGGGGGGGGGAGATAAGTTGTAGGCCAGCATTGCTCTTTTTTTTCCTTCCTCCATTCTCTTTCTTGTGCTCTGAAGGCAAGACACTTTACCTTGAGGCAGGCTGCAACTTGGCTGAGGCTGTGGTGCCACTGGAGTTGGTTTGCCTCAGTGTGAAGCCCTGCTGTGCCCTGTGTGTGGCTCCCCAGCTTTGGGGGTAGCATCAGTCATGCTGCCTGGCTCCCTATCTGAGGCACTGGGGGTGCAGCACCAGGGTTTCTTTACAACCTCTTCCCAACCAAAGGCCTGGTGTTGCAGGGAGGCAAGAGGGCTGGGCTGGGCCTGGCTGTGGGCATGTGAGGGAAGCCCAGGGAAAGGAGGAAGAAAACCCACCTTCAGCCCAGTTCCTCTCCTGCCTGCACTGCCAGGATGAGGGGGTGATAGGAGCTGCAGTGGGCCTGGCTTGGCTTCTCCATGGCAGGTGGGAGCCGTGGGGTCCTGTGCCCACTCCTCTACTTGTGTCCCAGGTCAGCCCTGGTGCGTGGAAGAGCTGCCCCCCACCCTCCCAGGGGGCAGCGCGTGGGGGGCACTGCTCGACACCAGGGCAGGGCTGTTCCCTGTATGTGCCTACATGCATGCACGTGATGTTGCTGTCGCAGGTCCGGGTGCGCAGCCTGTGCATGCACTCCCTTCACATGTATGCATGCCTCCAAGTGCTCCCTTGGCGTGCCTACACGGGCTGAGGGGGCCGCAGTCTGCTTATTACAGGCTTCAGGGAGTAAAGGCTTTCTGGGAGGCATGACCGCTTGCACTGATGCACCTCCGCTGAGCCAGCTCCTGCCCCCGACCCCGTTAGGGCAGTGCGGTCTAAAGCAGCGCCTGCTTGCACACGTGTCGTGTCATGTCACGTCAACCTGCTTATGAGACATTGGAAATACGCGGGCAGCGACTGAGCGGGCAAGGCGCTTTTTCCAGCCGTCGGGGCGGGCGCACCCGCCGCCTGCCGCCAGGGGGCGCGTCACAGAGGGGCCCCTCGGCGCTGGCTCTGGCGCGGCGCGGGCTCGGGCCGCCAGGGGGCGCTGGCGGCGGCGGCCGGGGGTCTCTGTGCAGCATGGCGGCGGCGGGCGTCTCGCAGCCCCAGGCCGGGGTCGCCGCCGCCGCCGAGGAGTCGTCGGACAGCGAGCCCGAGCAGGAGCCCGGTGCGCCGCAGAAGCTCATCCGCAAGGTCTCCACGTCCGGCCAGATCCGGCAGAAGGTGCGCGGCCGGGGCTGGGGCGGGGGGCGCGGGCCAGGCCTCGGGATCCGCTTCCTTCTCCCCCCTCCCCCTCCGCCGCCCCTTCCCGGGCCCGCCAGGCCCCGCCCCCGGGTGGCACTGACAGGACCCCGGTGCTGCCCCTCCCGCGGCACCTGCCCCTGCGGTGCCCCCCGCTGTCCTGGCGCGGGCAGCCGTGGAGCCCCTTTCCCCCGCGGGGCTGAGGGCGTCAGGCACAACTTGTCCCTGTGCGGGCGGCAGGGCAGAGTGCTGTGCCCACCTGGCAGCAGCACCCTCCACATGATGCCGCCAGCAGCCTCCCCCCTCCTCCGCCCCCAGGGAGGGTCGCTCTCATGTATTCAGTCAGCACAGGCCCCATGGGGTCCCTTCTTGCCGCCGGGTGCCCGGTGCCATGTGCTGTTTCCTGCTTGCGGGGACCTCGAGGCATCTGCGTGGGGCAGGGGCGATGGTTCGGTTGCTGTGGCCCCCCAAGTGGAAGAGCCTGCTGTGGTTCAGCAAGACCCCAGCTCTGCTCTGGCTGCAGGGGGTTTGGTCCTGTCTGTGGGCGAGCTGGGAAGGCCGAGGCCTTTCTAGCGGTCTACATCCCGGGGCACTGAAGGGTAAAAGCCCACGGCCGGATGATCCCTGCAGCCTGCCAAGTGGTGCCGGCAGCCTGGGGATCTTGCATGAATCAGGAGGAAGGATGCAGCCGTCTCACCAGTGGATGTGGCTTTAATATCTCTGCATTGTTGTCGGCGATAACACAAGGACAAAGCCTTTCCCAACAGGAGACTGGGAGCCTTCCCCTCCCTTACTGCAAGGTGATAGGCGCCTCAGTTAAAATAAATCTGAACTCTTCCCCACATCCCAACTTAATCACTTACCATGTTTTACATCATTTCCTACGTCAGCAGGGCTGGAAAAAGCCTAAACCAGCCACTTGTGCTATGTGAACATAAACATGTTAAGAACAAGGATTATAAACAGAAATTTTCTATAGCCATTAAGCCTTCCTTACTTAAATCCACAGATTTCAATTCAGGAATGTCTGGTTTTCCAAATACCTCTGAGTGTTAACATTATTGAGGACTGTTCCATTCTACTTTTGCACCTCTTCCTCCTCTTTTTCTTTTCTTTTAACATTTTCATGCTCTTTTCTTCCTGTACTGCCACAAGGTACCCTTTATTTTGTCCTGAGTGGTGGGGGAAAAGAGAAGACCCAGAGCCAAGAGTAGCCATAGTCATGACAGGATTTATCAGAAGTTCAGGCAGCTGCCTTCATTTTACAAAGCCAGGCTTAATTTCGAACTCAGCGTTTTTGGCTGTTGAACACCATAGCACAGCTGTTGAGAGCTTTGGGAGTCGTTCAGCAGGTCTGTCAAAATGACAGGAAGAAGCACATGGCAGAATGGTTTCTCATGCCCCGAGGACATCAATCTGTTCTAACTACATCTCTTTGCCCTAAGGCTGTTCTTACAGTTAAATCGCCTTAGGACTTTACTGGGCTTACTAGAAACGGTCATAGTACAGCATGTCCACGGCTTTGACTGTCCTGTGGCCCATCAGTTCCTCTTTACTTGTTGATTACAGTAAATTCTGCATCTATGTTTTGCTTCCTGTACTCCAGCCATCTGCAAAGTATTTTTTTTTCCTCTTTCTCCTCAGTGGACCAGAACAACTGTAGGTTAAGGCAGATGTCTTGCTTACAAGTGCATTAACTTTCAGTTCAACTATTTCTAAACCCACATAGTGCTTAAGTGCTTTGGTGGTGAAATACACATACGTGGTAAGACTGTGGGGCAAATGGTATTGGAACATTAAGCAATGTGTGTTGTGTTAATGTGGGAGTCATTAGTGTTAACGTGATCTTTTCACCATGTGACACTAAACAGTTAATCAGGTTTCAGTATTTGGAATACAGAGACCTCGTCTACATTTGTTCTATGGCAAACAGTCATATGTATAAATCTGTTTAAGTTTAATTAAAAATACAGAAAAAGATGGAAAGTCCATTAAAACATTTTACCTGTAAATATTAAGGCTCTCATTCAAATACCATCCCTTTTTCCTTTTATTTTAGCTGCAGAGAGATTTAATTGGGAAGAAGCACCTTGTTTGATGGTCTTCAAATAGGTGTCCTTTTTGGGACAGAGAAAGAGAGAGAGGCAGGAGAAAGTCAGTGGAAATGGTGTTGATCTGCTTTTGTAGCTGTTATTGTTGGAGTCTGATCTGGCTTCCTTGAAGACAAAACAACACACACATGCAGAGAAAAAAAGAGAAATGATAGGAAATTCATCTGTTTGTGATGCTGACTCATACTTGCAGTTTCCTTGCTGGAAAAATATGGGAATATCCCACGTTCTTACCAGGATTTTCAAGACCTAGCAAACTTGTACCAGCATCAGGCTGTTTAAGGTTTTGCTTTCAGCTGGCTCTTCATGTCCAGGCAGAAGAAGCCACCTTTTTTTGGCCAGCCACCGTGGCCAGCTAGCCCCAGACTCTCTAAGGTGAGACGGTGAGATACTGGAGAAGCTATAAGGTAGGGAAGGAAGGGCATATGTGAGGGAGGATGAGACACAAGAAGAACAGGTGTCCCATTCCAGATGGCATTCATTAAAGGTGCACCAATACATTGGTCCAATATTGGATCAGCACCAATATAAAGAAAATTGGCTGTATCAGAAATCAGCCCGATGTGGCCGATAAATGCCCACGCATGTGCACAGCCACAGTGCAGCCTGTAGGCAGTGTGGAGCGCAGCCCAGCAGCTCAGAGAGCTGCATGCAGCTAGTAAGTCTGTTGTAGTGGAAGGGGAGGGGAGGGAGAGTGGGGGGCAGATCAGTGCCCCCCGCGGTGAGGGGGGAGTGGGGCTGGAGCTGGGGCACATGCTGCCCAGGTGGGCAGGGTGGGGCACGGGACAGCTGTGGCTCATCTGGGGGGGGAGGGGGGGGGCTGCAGCTGCAGGCTGGGGCTGCTCCATGCTCTTCTTGGCACATAGGGGCTGCGCTTGGAGTGGGTGGCAGCAGCTCTGGGTGGGGGTTATGGTGAATTTGGGGTGGGTGCAGCCCCTCCTGGTGCTGCCTCCCCTGCCCACCCCAGGCACACCCCCAGCCCAGCCCCCACCCGGTGTGGCCCCAGCCCGCAGCTGCCCCCCCCCCCCCCCCCCCCCCCCCCGCCCCCATGTGCCTTGTCAGGATGTGCACAGCAGCAGGAGCTTCTGTCTCTGCCCTGTGCCCCCTAGACAAGCCACAGCTCCCTCCAGCACCCTGCCCAAGATGGGCAGCGCCAGGCCCAGCCCTTGCCCCACTTCCTCACTGTAGGGGTCGTTAATCTGCACCCCCATGCCCCTCCCCTTCCATCACAACTGTCTTACCAGCTGCACACAGCTGTATTGAAAATCAAATTGGTATCAGCCAATATGTCTCCTTAAAAATCGGCTGTCGGTATTGGCACCCAGATTCTCTATCGGTGCACCCCTAACATTCAGGAATGGGATTAACCAATCCTTCTGGAGGTAGTGATGTCATCTGGGTCCCTCTGGCCTGGTCTGGTCAGAGTATCTCAGGATCAGAACAGTGGAGATGCAGTGGTTTTCTGGCAGATCTCATGGTCCTAGGAAACTGGGCATGACAGCCATGGTGGTAACGTTCCACCCCTTCCTTCCAGCATGGTTTCAGATTCTGAACCCCAAGGGTGCTGAGTGGAATAACCCACCTACTAATTTATTTTTTCACCAATTATATCTAATGTCCAGCATGCAAAAACAAGTTTCTGCTCTGCACTCCTCCTGTTTACCAGACACTTATCTCCGACCCATCCTTGGATGGGACTAGGAGTCTGTGCTGTTTGGACCAATATAATCTTTTGTCTTTTAACTCTTACTGACTTTCAATAACAGTTTTGTATAATGGGTACAGTTGGATTTCAGGTACCTTGAACAGCTTCAGGTATGCCTATGCTACTGGCTGCGGTGTCATGTAGAGAGACTTGAGCTAGCTTTAAGCTAGCTATCTACCTTATGTCCTTGAAGCAGTCTAGCACAGGGGTGGACAATTATTTGGGCCTGGGGGCCACATAGGGAGTTTTGATGAGTTGTCACAGGCCAGGTCACTCCAGGCTGGTCTCCATGGAGATCCCGGGATCATGGGGCGGAGATAGCATGGGGCCGGGGTGGAGTCCCAGTTCTGCAGGCAGGGATGTGCAGGGCCCTGGGGCAGAGCTGCAGTCTGGTCCCTGCATGCACTTGCCTTGTGGGGCAGGGGGATGTGTGTGCATGTGTGTTGGGGGGCTGCCTGGGTCCTAGGTTCTGGGAGCTGGTGAGGGAAGGGGCAGGGGGGGGTGTATGTGGCAGAGCTCATCTGGGTGGCATGGTCCGTGGCTGCCTCTGTGACACTGAAAGGGGCTGAGCCCCGCCTGCTCCTACCCAGGTCAGCCCACGCAGCTCTCCCTCCTGCCCCTGCTGGCCAGGCCCTGGCCAGTGTGCACAGCTTGCCAGTGGGGCTGCTTCCAGTGCGGCTGCACTGCCTGGATGCTGCTCAGCTCCCTTCGCCTCTAGCGGCAGCTCTTCCTCCTGCTCCTGGCCCTGCTGCGCCACTCTGGGTGGGGTGGAAGCTTCAGCCAGGCAGCTCCTTCCCTAGTACATGGGGCTTTGGCTCCAGCTCCTGGCTGCCTTCTACCCACTCCACCCACAAGTGGCTGCTCATCATGTCAGGTGGGCATAGTGGGTGGAAGGCAGCTGGGATCTGGAGCTAAAGCCCCACACGCTGCAGTAGAAGCTGCCTGGCTGAAGCTTCCTCCTTACCTGTAGTGGCGTGGCAGGGCAAGGGCAGGAGGAAGAGCCACTGCTGGAGGTGAGGGGAGCTGAGCAGCACCCAGGCGGTTGCAGCTGCACCAGAAGCAGCTCTTCCAGAAGTTGTGGCCACGGGCCAGATCCCGTGAATGTGCAGGTGGCCCCCATGGACAGGATCCAATCAGTTGGCAGGCCATATTTTGCCCACATCTAGTCTAGCAGCATGGAGATGCGTGTGATTA
Source organism: Alligator mississippiensis (assembly GCF_030867095.1). NCBI lineage: Eukaryota > Metazoa > Chordata > Crocodylia > Alligatoridae > Alligator > Alligator mississippiensis. The sequence continues at coordinate 39,045,257 of NC_081830.1, forward strand.
CTCTCCTTTTCAGCAGCATAAACTACCCTGCCCTGAGCTCAGTGTTGTTGAGGCTAAAAACTGCTTTGAGTTTTGCTCTGCTGGCTGCACTACAACCTTCTAAAGCAGTAAGAACAGGTGAAGATTTGCTGTCCACAGCTACAGGCCTGCCTGATCCAAGAAAGGAAAAGAACTAGAAAAATGTGATTCTTCTATAAGAACTGAAAAGCCACTATAGAGTATAGACCTCTATACAACAGCAGTTGGTTATGATTCTCTTTGCCTCAAATAGAAGAGTTAGAAGCTGTAAGAAAAAGACATCCCAGAAGTGCCCTGAGGCAGTAAAGTGGTGAGAAAACCAGTGCTGCCTGTCCTCTGCCAGTAGCTGGAGGGGTGCTGCTTTTATGCTAGTGCTCTTACTGATGCTAACATTGGTTCCCCTGAACTATAATAGTCCTGGTGGGAAATTACAAATCCCCAACACACAGTGCCTAGGAGTGGCAGAAGAAATGCAAAGCATGCCTTTGCTGCATCAGTGGTACCCCAATGATAAGGAGAGAGGTATGGGGGAGAGAGACGTCCTTCTCTACACCTTGGGTGAGTTTTCAGGGCAGCTGAAACTGTTGAGACTGACTGTTTTCACTGCTTCAGGGCATGGTGTACAGCAATGAAAGTGACCAAAAGAAGGTAATTTTAACTTTGTTGCTGACACTCAGTGGACAGTGGAAGTTTCCTTTTTATGTCTGCCAAGAAAATTTTTCATGCCTTCCTTTAATGAGCTAAATGAAAACATGGGGAACCTAAGGAGTTCACCAGTTCAATATAGAACATTACGGTGAGAAACAGTACATTTCAACCAAGTAGTCTAAAATAAATGTGTTAAAAATATTAGGGGATTATGTGTTTTGAAGAGTTTGTGGGTTAGTTTAATAAGTGTCTTGTCTGTAGTTTTCTCCATTGCAGTGGACATTGCATCTCTCAATGCAGTGCTGCCTTGACAGAGTAGCTCTAGAAGCAAGTGTTTTAGAACAGGGCTGTCCAACTAGTAGCTCATGGGCCACATGCAGCTTGCAAGGGGTTAATGTGCGGCTGCTGCTCCCCTCTGGTTACAGCCAGTCTCCAGACTCCCCCTCTCACTCCCTTCCAGCTGCCTTTTCCTGCCTTCATCCCAGGGGTTGAGGCAGTGTGACAGTGCAGCAGGGAGCTGAGGGTGAGCCATGTGTGGGGACTGCAGTGGGAAAAGTCTCCATGCTTCCACACCGTATGCGGCCCCCGCAGGCTTAGAAGTTGGACAGCCCTGTTTTAGTAGCATTGCATGTCAAAGATTGGAGTAGCTTTCTACTACAATTTGAGTAGGGACTAGGAGACATATACGTAAAACAAAGCTGTTTGTTATGAAATATCAAGTGCAGGTTTAGGACTACTATAAAACTGGTCTACCAAGTTTTCAGACTTCTTGCAATCTAAACCAAGCAGTTCAAGCACACATTGCCACAACGTGAGACAGGTAACCTCTTTGAATAACATCACATACTAGGCCAATTCGCCTCTCAGATTGAAGAAGAACAGAGTTCTTAGTATTTGTAACCTTTACATGAAATCTACATTAACTATTGCACATGCTTTTTCAGCTGCATCTACACTGACAATTTTTTGGGAAGTTTCCCATCAATGTATTACCATTGATGCCCTGTGAATTTGCATCACTGCTGGAGATCTTCGGATGCAGTATGAGACCAACAGCTGTTACTTCCTTTAAAAAAACAAAACACCCCAAACCACACACACTTGCAGCTTTTCTCATTCTTTCTAACTTTAGTGTAGGTTCCAGGAATTCAAGAGCCAACATTTAAACTTCATATACTTTGTGAACACAGATTAATGCAGACCACATTGCCAAAAAGAACATCCTGAAACCAGCAATTATTCCCTCAAATAAAAATAGAGACAGTATAGAGCCAGCATATTAAACAGTACTTAGGTTCACATAAGGTTAATAAAAAAATATCTTTACAAAAGCTAACTCTGACAGTTGCATAGCTTTTCTTCTACCAAAGCCTCCAATTAACAGAAAGCCATTCGTGTTTTGAATTGGTTGATTGTCAGCTTATAAATCAAGATTTTAAAAGCCTAGCCCAGATCATCCATTTAGAAAAGTGAGTGCTAAATCATTTTTGGGGAGCAGAATCATTTTACTTTCTTTACTTATAAATCCATCTTGATTCCAAAAGAGAACAGCCAAGACACTGAGTATCTAAAAGAAAATACAAATGAGAGAGAGATTTTTTTGTATTCCCTTTCTTCCTTGGAAGCCTGGCTCTGCATACATGAGATAATGTAATAGCAGCAACAGAAGTTTCAGAAGGAAATACAAGTCAAACACACCACTCTCCTCTTGGTCCTTTATTTAGCAAGGTCTTTTTAGTTCATGAGCCTTTGTTTATTTAAGATATTTTAACCAGCTTTTCCTTTTAAGCTATTAGCTAACTTATTTTCTCCTGAGAGGGTACTAGTTTTTTAATTATAAAAATTTGAGTACAAACTTCTGAGGAAGAATCCTTTTTTGAGCACTTTAGTTTTGTCTGACATGATAATTGATTTACTTGTTAATATCAGATGAAATATATGCAGTTTCCTTATTTCACTGATGAAACTAAAAGAAACCTGCTGGCTCTCTTTTTTAAAGAAATCTTTTATATGCCTTACCTGTGAATTATCCCAGTAACCTAGTACTTCACAGTCTGTAGTTATTCTCCTGACATCCCATCATGGTGGGGAAACACTACCTTCATTTTCAGGTGGGGAACTGAGACATGAGTGACCTACCAGAAACCCCAAAGAAAGTCCGGGATGGAGCTAGGAATTGTTCAGCCTAAGGGTGAGGCCCTTACTGTTGGTCCTCCCTTTCTCTCCTATTATTCACTCTATTTCTTATAAAGAATATAGAAGCATGAAGCCAGGGTTCTGGGGAAAATGCATTGCCTGCTTTTAATAATTGCTACATCAGGAAGAAGGACCACTTGCATGCTTCTCAGTTAAGGTCTACAGCTCTGTCATTGACACACTTGGAAAAAAAATCACCATAGTGGGGCTATGCGCTTTCTATTGCTCCAGTAGCAGAAGGTTAACCAAGCACCCTTCCCAGGACTGTGCTGATTTTCCTTCAAATTGCCAGTGCAGAAATGAAGGATGTTTTGACAAAATCAGAAGTATTTTTAGCTTTCCAAAAGGACATTAAAAATGAGGGAACATTTAAAAATCAATTTGAAACTGTTTAAAGACAAGACTTTGAAGTAATTAAACTGAGGAGGAGAAAGTAGGCTTAAGTACTAAATAGTGTCTAATAACATTGGTTATTATGAAATCCTGAGATCAGCACATGTACATGGCAGCCAGGCAGCATGGAGAAAACTTCCCAGCATGGAAAAAGGGGGAATTGAGGTCCCCATAGTGAGGGAGAGAGTTGGGAACACAGTCCAGCCAGGGCAGCGTGGGGCTTGGGGCCCAGGGCCAGAATGCGTGGCTGCAGGGCCTGGGCAGGAAGGAGATGGAGCCGTGGGCAGCTTGTCCGGGGGCAGTGAGGAGGCTGGCTCCCAGCCACTGCGCACGCTCCCTGGGTTGGGGAGGGGCATAGTGACATGTGCTTCCCAGATTTGTGTGCAGGATGGGGGCACTGCTGCTGTGTGGGCAGGTGGTGCTTCGCCATTGTGGCAGCAGCACTGAGCTTTCCTACGCCGCTATGCCCTGCCATGCCAGGTCCCATCCATTAGGCTGTGGAGCTGCCTGTGGGGAGCCCTGAGCCTGCAGTGGGCAGCCTGCATCTGCCACGCACCATGGGCTCTCCTCCAGCTGTGCTGCTTGTGGGGGAAGGGCAGGAGGGGGATCCAGGATCTGCAGAATGACGCCTCCCATGGGCAGCAGCCAGGGCTCAGGTGCTGGTGGTGGGGCAGGGGGCCGTGGACCCAGGTCCCTGGCCCTGTAGCCGTGGCAGCCCAGGCCTCTTTTTGCAAGGTTGGGGTGGGGGCAGGGAGCTATGGGTGGGGAGTGAGAGGCACCAGCAGGGCTAGGGGAATTGTGAGTTGGGAGTGAGGGGTGCTGGGGGGCTGTGGCTCCTGAGTGAAGGGCACTATCAGGGCTGGGGTGCTGTTGGTTTGGAGTCAGGGCACCAGCAGAGCCAGAGGGCTGTGGCCTATCAGGGCTGCTCAGTGCCACAAAACAGTGGTGGGGGATGGGATGACAGCTGCAGCTGGACCCATGTCCTGATGAGCAAAGGGGGCAGGGGGAGCTCTGATTTTCCATGATTAAAAAACCCAAAATCAAGTACCAAAATTTATAGTTGTTTAGAATTTATTTTATTATAGTGATTGAGGCACTGGTAGATTTCCAAATTCTCATGCTTGTTCTAAATGGGTATAGTTCACATGTGTATAATCACAAAGGATTAGAATTATCCCTAACCTCTAGTCTGTACAGTAGTGTTCAGATATTTTAGCTGCTGTTTTGACCTTAGATATGTCTCTAGATGGATTTAAACTTCTATCTTTTGGCTTTGCCATAGCTGCTGAGTTGAGCTGAGTTTCATGCTCAGTTACTCCATCTGGTAACGTGTTTTGGAAAGATGCTCAGAGTTTGTGGAAGGCACAGTGATGGTTTATGTAGCAGCTTGCAAGGAGGTACCCAATTTCCAACTCATTCTTTGTCAGGTTGTAGTGATGTGTTTTTTATTGTTGTAAAAACAACTTACTGTTGTAAGTGGCCGACCAGAATATTTGTCTTATTTTCAGTGCTTTGCTGGAAACTACCTGGCTAGACTCCTCTTACCAACTAGGTGATTGACTGATGTATTAGCATGTAAGGTTACAATCTAGATCAGACATTGCCTTGTGTTCTCTTGAGTTCCTCTCAGTGTTTATCTGTTTCCCCCAGATCTAAGAGCCCATACCCTCTTCACGACAATGTTGCTTAGAATCTCAGGACTGCCCTGTGGAATCTGGTCTTGGAGAGAGTCTGGGGCTTAGGTCCAAACCTTGTTTAATTGCAACAACTTTAAATGGTTAAACATGGGTTTAAAACACTATGAGTCAGTACGACGACGAAGTTCTAATTCAAGATGCATATTTTTTATTTTGAAAAAGTAACCTTGTTTTATGCATTTGATCTCAGGAGATTAATCTGTTGTTGCTAGCATGGGAGCTCTGGCTAAGCTGCTTTCCAGTAAGAATTGTCATTTGCTCTGAAGTTTGCTTGTGGCTGTATTTAGGGGCGCTCCTCCAAAAACAGCCAGGTGTTTGACTAGAAAATTCTACTTGGGTCTCTTTCAGGTGCTTAAGAGTTGATTAAAGAAGCAGAGGTGAGAGTTGATGGACCTGTCTTTTGCTCAGAAGGAAGAGACAGCAAATGATAGGGAAGGCTTTGGAAGATCTTCTCATAGAGTTGCTAGAAGGCTGCACTGTAGCCTTAGAGGGTTTTTTCAATTTTTTTATATAAAATCCTTTATCATAATTTTACTGTAAATAACTTCTGCACATTAAAACAAGAAGAAGGGCCTGTGGAAATCCCCTCCCATAGCGAAGGACTTGTTTTTGCTGAACAATTGACCCACTACCCTGGTATATAGTTTGGCACCAGAGCCAAGGTGGCTCACCTCTGATCCTCTTTTTTTTGGCTTTGATTCTGGATTCTTTTCGTTGTGAGATCACCTATAGTACATTGTTGTTCTTTTTATACTAGTGGAAGAACCCTTAATACTTTCTTCACCTTTCAAGAGCTTATTTATTTTCATTAGCAGCACAAATCTAAAGAACCAGCACAAATCAGTTTTTGCTTCAAATAACAGATTCCATGCACTTGCCCCATAATGAATGCTAAGTCAGAGATCTGCTGTGATAGCTCTCTGCTTGCCCATTCTTGGAATTGTTTCTTGATTTGTGTCTTGATCATTTTAGATACCCCACCTCCCCAAAAGCTTGGGGATTATTGGCTGTTTCTGTTGGATTTATTTGTTAAACCCTGGCCTTGTGACCTTCTGTGTCTGACCCTCCTCCTCAGTCTCTACAGACAGACTGAATTTATTCATTTTATCATTTGTTTCTTTGCTATCTTTAATTCTATTTTGTAAATACCCTTGATTCCATATTCCTGACCAGGAAGAGCTAGTAGCACTGGCCACACAGTTTTTACCTGTAGTGAAGCATCTCAGGCTTAACCTGTACCATTTCATCACATCTAACATGGCTACAAACCTGCTAAAATATTTTTTAACTACAGGCAGACTTATTCTAAGTAAATCATAATGATATTTCATCTTTTATCCACCAATCTCAAAACTTTTTAGGTGTTAAGTGAGCAGTTTAAACACCTAGGCTGTTATGAAGCAAATCATTATCCTCCTTTTACACGTGGGTGTAAACCTTGGCACCAAGAAACTAAGTGACTTGCTCAAGATGAATTAGTAACAAAGCTGAAAACAGGAGTTCTGACTTGGTGTCCTTCCTCTAACTACTAGAACACATTTCTTTCCACTTAATTAATCTTCCAAATGTGTGTGTGTTTTTAAAAAGTTCCCATATCAGTCATTCCTTTCATTTGAAGGCTTGAAGAGTCATAACTTTCCTTTTCAGGCATTGTTCATACTTGTCCCAGTTACATCACATTCACTTGGTATTTTATGACTATCCTGATTTATTTCTTCTGCTTATTTACCATGTAAATTTGTCTGTGATTTCTGGCTGCCTTCTAGTTCTGTGATGTAATGTCTGGTATTCATGATGTCATCGGTTAGCAGCTAAGCCACATCATGTAAAAAAAGTGTTCAGAATTCTTGAATGAGTACAGGGCAGTCCTAGGTTAGAGACAGAAATTACACATAAACTGGTATAAGTGATTGAAAACCAGTTCAGATCTGTAACACAACAGAAGTTTAGTGTACATAAACCATTTTCAAAATGGCCAAGACCAGTTTAAGATAAACCTGGATGGGTATAGTATCTGATTTAGGTTAAACTAATTTAAGTTAAATCAGTTTGTTGAATTTTTGTTCCAGATCCCCTCTAGATTCAAGTTAACTCAGTCCACCCAGCATCCCTGGATGCTTTGCATCTCCCCCACCACCCCCTCCCCTCCGGCTGAGCACGCTAGCCGTTGCCCAGGCTGTCTGCTCCAGCCAAGCAGACAGGCATGCTCTAGTACTCCCCCACTGCAAGCATGTGGCTACATTTCCGGAATCAAAAGTGAATGTTGCATATCAGTTCAATCTATGCATTTTAGACTAAGCTGCGAAGATTGAATTGATTTCAGCCTCAGGCTTTTTGACTGCCTGTACTTAGCCCTAGTGAGAAGAGAACAAAGGCTGTTGGAGAAAAGGAATGGGAGGATAGAGCCAAACTGTTAGGACCCTGACAGCAAAAGTGTGAAGCATCTTAGAAATTGTGTTTATATAAGGTGTTCTAAAACGCGTCTTCCCTTGGAACTTGATAACAGAAATCCCCTCCCTGATGATGTGGCCCAACTGGTGGGAACATTTCAATGAAATTCTGTCACAGAGAGAAAGCTGAAGATAGGATGCTAGTCTTACATGTGAAATTTCCTATTGATCTCTTACTCAAGTGCGTTCAGTTCTTGCTCATCTTTATTAGCTGTTTGGCACCAACTACCTGTTTAACATTATATGGAACATAGAACTAAACGCAATCTCTGCCCTGTATTTGTGGGGGGTCTAAAGATGGACACTTAAGCACAGAGAAATCCAGATGCCTGGAAGTACTTAGGTATTTAGGGTCAGGGGTTGGAGACAGGGGTTTTTCTTGAGTTACGGTTTGGCTATTTTTGGATGATTTTGGTTCTGTGTCTGATGCTCCACAATTTTCTGCCAAAACATGTTGGAAATAGAGATTACAGAAGCAAAATTTAGTTTGGAGTAGGAGTAAATTGCCCCTATGAGTATGTTTTGATCCCAGCTTTTAAATGGGTCACACTTCTCTTCCTGTTTCTACACTTAACATAATTTGGAATCCACTTTTGTAAAAGTAGTCGTGCTAGTCTGATAGCTGACACTGTTCAACCAGCTAATCAGGAATTGTAATTCCAGATTAAGCTAATTAGTCTATTTCATGAAATGCCCCATCTCCAGTAGTAACCAGTGCCTTGGACTTCAGGAAAGGGCAGGAAACTTTCACCCAGCAGTGGCCAGTAATTCTGTATAGAGAGGAGAAAAAGATGCCTCCTGGCTCTGATTATGATCACTGGACACCCAGAGGCATGTGATTTGATCACTTCTGTCTTAACATGAATGACATACAAAAAACTAGAACTCTTAGTTCCAAAATGATACCTTCTATTAGACCAACTGCAAAAAGGCAAGAAAATTGTCCTTTTATGCAAGCTTTCGGGAATCAAAGTTCCTTTGTCAGGCTCTGGGAAAAGTGTAGATGGTACAAGATGGTAAAAAGTTCCCATAGGTCGGAAATAAACTTAATTTTTGCACAAAGGGAACTGAAGATGGAAGCCTGTCCATCTGGGTCCATGAGAGTGTCTTTGTAAGCTGTGTTGAATAGCTCTTTGATGTGTTGATCAGGTAAAATTCCTTCCCTGAAGGTGTCAGATGGTAGGTAGGGAGGCAAAAAAACCAAACATTTCATTGTTGTTCTGCAATGAAGTTTAAAATCCAAAATCGGCTGAAATTCGGCATCTTCCATGTTTCAGGGGTGTACTTGGTAGCCGTTGGTTTGAGCCATTTTGTCTCAGACCAACTCTTGGTAGACGGTCTGAGACAAAAAGACATACAAAAACTAGAACTCTTGGTTCCAAAATGATACCTTTTATTAGACCAACTGGAAAATGGCAAGAAAATTGTCTTTTTCTGTAAGCTTTCGGGAATCAAAGTCCCTTCATGAATGATGCCTGCATCAGTGTTATCAGTCAAAAAGTAATCCAGATACACAGTGTGTGGCTTGCTGACCTCCTGTTGCTTTGTATTGGACCAACTGACAATCTGCTGTATGAAATAGTACTGGCCATTCTTTGTTTTAAAATATATCTGTCATTAACCTAACTGATTTCTTGTTGTTTTATGGGACAGTGTGAAATGGAGGCATTATTCAGTACTGTATCCTTGTGGTCTAAAATGTAAGTCTTTTTCTGGGTGCTTGAAACTCTTCCTGCTGATGTCGGGGACAAAGCTTTGCTGGCTGCCTTAACTCTTCTCTTTTCAAAGCAACTGCTCCTTAATCAAATTAGAAACATATTATTTCCTTTCTGTTTCAAACAGTTTGCTAGTAAATGGATGTTTTCTGCAAGAAATTCACCCTTGAAATCAGATCTGGCCAAATCCAAAGGTACCTGGTGAAAGGCTGCTCGGACCCTGCCTTCTGGCCGTCTGATTGGATCTTTTGTCCTAGTATTTGATACTTTCTGCTTTGTGACTTGTTATCTTAAACTGTCAATCTGTTCCAGCAGACTTTTTATGCCGCTTCTTAATAAGATAACAAGGGGTTACTGGTGAACGTAACAGCAAGTCACCATCAACTAAATCTGAGGGAATACTTTGTTCTTCACACTGTGCAGCCAGCCAAATGGAATGCCTCGCTGCAGTATGTCAAAGAGTCAAATAACAGAGCTGGATTGAAAACAGAGCCTTGATCATTTTAGGACCAACAATAACATTTGTAGTTATTCTCAACAGGATTCAAGTAATCAACGCTCCTGTTGTTTCAGGGCATCAGTTGATTGCCACAGTGGCCAGGAAGGAATCCTCATAACAAATGGAATGGGACTAGAGTCCTTTTTATCCATAAAAAAGGAGCTTTTGCTTTACTCTGAAGCAATGGTTGTCAGTCACGACTGAATGACCAGTAGGCTGGTCAGTCTTTAGAAAAGTTTGGGGGGAGAAGAAAGAGTTGCTTTGATTTCCCTTTTTCTCTCCATTAGATGTCAGTTACGTGCCTGGCCCTGTTCCCAGTAAGCTGCACTTACTGGCATTCTCCTGTCAGTGAAGAGGGGGAAGAGTCATAGTTTCATAGTTGTTAGGGGTGGAAGGAACCTTACAGATCATCAGGTCCAGTCCCCCTGCACTTGGGCAGGAAAGACTGCTGGGATCAAACAACCCCAGCAAGATGGCTGTCAAGATGCCTCTTGTAAATCACCAGGGTGGGTGACTGTACCACCTCTAGGGGGAGCCTGTTCCAAACCCTCAGCACTCAACTTGTAAAGAAGTTTTTCCTTATGTTGCGCCTGAAGCGATCTTTGATCACTTTGTGCCCATTATTTTTTGCCCTCCCCCTTGGTGAATAGATGCTCCCCCAGGTCCATTGGTTGTAAAATAAAAAAGGAGGAGAAGAAAAGCAGCGATGTCAGAAGAGTTCTATAAAGTCATCTTGATCTTATCTCCAGTCCTTTCCGCCCAAACCCACTAGACTCTTGACTGAGCTTCATACTGTCCTATAAATAGAACAGCAGCTCTCGTGCAGAGATGGGCTGCTCGAAACCAGAGGCTCATTCTTTCTGGGCAGGGTGTGTGTGAGAGAGTATGAGAGCTGCACAGGGCCTTTCATGTTTCAGTTATGTAGCGGTGAGGTTTTCTATAGATAGTCACTGGCAAGTGACATAAACTGCTCCTTCCGGGAGGGGTGAGGTGACCAGCGTGTCGGGTTGTTTCCTTTTTTTTTTCAAAGCAGCTTTATATTAAGGAAGAGATGGAGGAAGGCACGTCTCCTGCAGAGGTGAGTGACCCTGCAGAACTGAGGGAGCACCCTGAGCTGACTGGGAAAAGCGATACCAAAAGCAACAGGAGTGAGCTGACCCAAATGGCAGGAGCTGTGAGAAAAAGCAGAGGTGCCATTCTGTGACAAAGTCGCTTGCGCTGTTATGGCGGGCTGGGGAAGGGTTTGAGCCAACCAGAACTGCTGCCTGTGCCTGGGGAGAGTAGGGCTCAGCTGACCCCAGAGCAAATATTTCTTGGAACAGAAGAGAGCCTTGAAATAACCTTCTTGGGTGTTTTGGTCTGCTCTGGCATTCTTCAATTAGGCCCCTTGCTTGAGAGCAAGCAGTGTTATTTGGGGGCTCTGCATCCAGGGGCCCATTCTCTCCCAGATGTCAAAGTCAGTGTGTGGCATTGTTTAGTGTCCAGTTTTTTCCCCTCTTGGTTTCTGTCAGAATCTCATGGATTTTTCCTCCTCGCTTGGTGCCTATTCTCCTAACCACTGTCCTTCTGGCCATGATGGACAGTAGGGGATTTCTTGCAAAGTCAGTCAAATGACCACCTCAATTTCTAGCTTTGGTGCATTATGATCTCCATGTCTGAGCCCCTTATCTTACATGTATATATCTCCGCAATGCCCCTGAAAAGTAAGGAAGCATTTATTATCCCTGTTTTGCAGATAAAACTGAGGCCCAGAGGGACTAAGTGACTTGTCTAGGGAGTGTGAGACAGAACAAGATATTGCATACAGATCTCCCAAGTGACTGCCTTCACCTTGCTCTGGCTGCTAATTGTGCAAGGTGGAGATGCTGCAGACTGATTGCAGACATTCCAGCTTCCAGCTTCAGACCACCATCACCAGTTGATCACAGGCTTGCTGCACGGCAGGGTGTGGGTCATATTTCTGTGTATTTCTGCACTGTGCTGAGCTGATGAGGAGGAACAGGGCTCCTCAACTGCCATGAGGTTTCTAATTATCCTGATCTTCTGATCTTGTGCTTATGCCCCTACTGGGACATAGGAAAAATAGATTTCCAGAGTGCCTTTTAAAGCTCCCTTTTAAGGATGTGGGGAGCTGGGAGGGAAGTAGACTCGTCATCCGTTAGGGCTCTGGCTTTAATCTTACAATTTGCAGTTGCTTTTTGTGTTCCTGAAAGCACTATGACATGAGACCGTGAAAGCTGGCCCTGGCAAGGAGTCGCCTGCTGTTTCAACCAGCAAGGTGGTACGGAAGAGAGGTGTTGGTCAGGCCCTGCTTGCTGAGGAGGAGTACTGGAGAGTACAGGCTTGACTCTGTTGGTGTGGGGGTAGTTGAGAGTGGACTTCTGGTAGAGCATAGTTATGCTTATCTATCTCAGTGGATCCAGCTGATGCACCTGGAAGGACTGGAGTGGCCTAGTTGGAGGTGGCAGTTTACAAGGACTTAGTGATAGCAGACCCATCTTCTGTCTTCTCTGTTGTTGTCTGGAGGTATTAGTGAGCTCACTAGCAAGCTATCACTTTTCTCTTTCCCTCCAGCCCAGCAGCCCAGAGAGGTTTGCCTCCATCCCCTCTTCTTTCACTACAAGTTTGATGAAGCAATATTCGGGAACCTACTCTTTTCCCATTGAGCTTTCATAAAGAGTGTTAGGATTGCAATTGTGGGTCTCTGTCTGGTTTGGGGTTAGCTTGACCTAGTGATAGTGAAACATGTACTGGGTCACATGGATGTTTCTTCTTATACTGTACTCAGCACTTGCTTTCCAAGCAGTTTTTGAGGAAACTTTGACTTCGAACTTGGCAAAAGCCAGCATGTGGAAAGTATTACAGTCTTTAGCTGTTTTGTAAAATGAGGACGAACAGAACAAATTAACACTGCGCATGCAGCGCTGTAAAAAGCAGTTTCAGGATCCTTGAAAGGATTGGTAGAGAAATATGAAAGCTATGGATCAATAAGGGGCATATTCCCAATAGCATTCTGCTAGGCTTGACATGAATACAGCAGCTGATTAGTGGATGTGCAGAAAGGATTATGGGCTTATTTCTTAATTGTTAGCTATTAGTTGACTGTATTCCATTTTGAATCTGTGTCTTGCATAGAGAGCTCTGGTGTATTAAATCCATCTTTTTTCTAGCCTGTCATAGGATTATCAGAGCATTTGTTCTTTGTGTCTTAACAGTATGTTAATGGACTGGACTCTGTCGCTGGTGGGTGACTTACTGCAGGTTATATTTCTTTTAGCGAGGGGAGAGGGTACCCTGGGGCATTGAGAAACCGTGTCTGCCTGCCATTTTGGGACACGGGCATTGACCTTGCACAATCAGTGAGTTCAGGCTGAAAACTTAACTCTGATTTTTCTGTATTTTTAAGACACAACATTGAGCTTATTTTAGTTTAGCTTTTGGTATCCGGTGTCTGCCCTCAGTTGGGGAAATGAATGTGTCTGATGAAGTGAGATGAAACAAATGTGGACTAAATATGTCTGTGTACTCTACATATGCAAAATATGTGAGTGAATGGGTGGTGTTTCTGTGCTTCTGTGTCAGTCTAGCTATGGAGTGGTGAAAAAAACCTGAGGGCTATGTGCAGAGACAGTTTTGGCACTTCAGCCCTGGGAAACGGCAGCCAGCCAAAGAGTGCTGCAGCAAGGCCAAGAATATCTGAAAAATACCAAACACTGAAGCTGGAGACTGTTCCTGCCTTGCTCTTGTTTCCCTCTCCTGTAGGCCTTTAGGTTGCCTCTTGTGCTAGTCGAACGCTGATAGCTTAACAGAACAGGATTGGATGGGGCTTGTGGCATATATGTATATAGTCAAACTCTGCTGAAATCAGAGCTTCAGCTGGGGTTTGATCTCAGGGATTGTGACTATTCCACATTCTGTATCACAGTGAAACCTTGAGACGATCACCAGAATAGACCTTGGATCTGTGCTTCTGTCAAAATTTGACTATCAACAGACAGGGCTAGAATTGCATCCCCAGATGAACAATGTTTTCTCTCACAATCAGCTGTTGATAAAAGACCTGCTTAAATAAATGCATGTGTAATGTATTTCCAGGAGGGGGCACTAGGAATATTATTATCAAACTGAGCTTTCCTCTTTCGCATCCTCTTGCGGTATGTGTGTTGTGAAAGGGGCAAAAAAGTTTCACCTTGTGTTTTTTCTCTTGGTTCCTAGACTGTTATAAAAGAGGGGATGCTAATGAAACAGACCAGCTCGTTCCAGCGCTGGAAGAGGCGATACTTCAAACTGCGGGGACGGACACTCTACTATGCAAAAACTGCAAAGGTGAGATGCAGTTTGTAGGAGGTAGCAAGATGGGATAGAATGATGGAGGCATGTGGATCTATACAAGTAGTGAGTCCTCAGTGTAAGATAGAGCAGCTGCACCTGGAAGTGTCTGTCTCTAAGTTTTGTCACAGTTGAAAACTCTGTTTCCTGTGCCTCAGTTTGAAATCCCTTGTTCTTTTGTGCTTAAAACATGACAGTCACACAGGAATCCACCAGTGATGCTGGGGATCATACCTTCCTCTACATCCTTTACTGAACTCTTTGTCCTAAAGACAGGATTCTGCCTTTATTAAAAATGAAACAAAGGAGAGGACATGAATGAATAAAAGGATTTGGGCAGCCTAGCATTTGCCCTAATGGATCTGACCTGTCATCCATGTTATGAAATCTCTTGATAAGAAAGGCCAGTCTTCAGGGCCTTTGGTCTGGCTGCTTTCACAAACACTAAACCTACAAAAAAAAAAAAAAGTCATCTAGTGAAGTAGACCATGCGGTATTTTCTAGAAGGGAAAGCTAAAGGCTGGCATTTGGATGCAACTCTCAGTGGCTATGTGTCTTACTCACCTGACCCAGTGTTTTATATTTTATGTTTTTTCCAGTCAATTATATTTGATGAGGTGGACCTGACAGATGCTAGCGTGGCAGAATCAAGCACTAAGAATGTCAACAACAGCTTCACGGTAGAATTTATTGCTTCGCTTACCATCCTCCCTGTATGACTTCCCTCCTCCCACCCCCTTATTCCTAAGACTGGGTATTCCTAAAGATGTTTCAGCTGTTTGTGGTCCTCTCACTGGGTAAAGTGCACTTTAACCGTTATTCAAAGAGCAGCTATTGTATTAACCAAGCCACAAGAAGGTGATGGAAGTCAGTGCCAGTCAACAGGTGGTTTAGTTAACAGCAGAGAGATTCCATTATTACCCGCTGTTAGTTTTAGGGGTGTCCACATAGTGATATGTAAAACTGGATCACTGTTTTATTGCAAGAATATGGTGTTTAATGCAAGAATATGATGAGTGCAGTATTGTGGCTAAGAAGTTGCATGTAGAAAAGTCAGGAAATATAAATGTATGTTTATAAACATGTCTGTCATGGCGGCGGCCTCCAGGAGGGCCATGATCTCCTTAAGGCCCCCTCTCCATGCCAAGTCGGCCCAAGGGCACCCTTAGATTCTCACCCGCCACGTCTTTGATGTTAGGTTAAGTTGGGAGGCTGCCTCACGTCTCCTTGGGCACGGTTAGCTGGGACCTCTGTCCCCGTGTTTTCCCAGACCCACTGGGGGTCTCCCTGTATGATGGGTGCTTCCCAGGCACCCTAGCCTTATGGGCTACGCGTGGCTCCTACCAACCCCTAATACCACGCCCCAAGCCTCGCAGATGGGATAGACATTGGATTGTCACTCTATACATACACTGCCCGTCTCTCGGGCCTCCTCTGTTGTGCTGCCCTCTCTTGGGCTCTCTGAGCCCACTCGGGGCCTCCCTGTAATGTCGCCCCTCTCTGGGGCCTTTCCTGCAATGTCGCCCCCTTTCCTGGGGACTTCTGCGCCTCCTCTGGGGACTTCTCGACAAGCCACTCGTCTCTCAGGCCCAACCGCACTGCTACCCCTGCTCTCCCGGGCTCACCGCACTACTACCCCCTCTCTCTCAGGGTTCACTGCAGTACACCGCCCTTCTCCGGGGTTTATTGCAGCACTAGGCCTTCCTCAGGGTTCGCCGTGCCCGCCCTGGGGCTTCCTAATAATACTGCCCCTCTCTGGGGCTGCTGTGCCCATGCTGGGCTTCCTAATAATACTGCCCCCTCTCTGGGGCTGCTGTGCCCATGCTGGGCTTCCTAATAATACTGCCCCCTCTCTGGTCACTGTGCCCACGCTGGGCGCCGGGGTCCTCACACTCCGCTGTGAGGCCCCTTTAAGGATAATGCGCCCTTACTGGCGCCGGGGTCCCCATACCACTGGGGGTTCCCCCTGAGTATGCTGCGCCTGCTCTGGCGCTGGGGCCCCCACCCCTCTGGGGGTCCCTATGAGGCCTCCTCCAACCCCTTATAGTCTCACCCTAGCCACCGGTATAATAAACGACAACAACAAAACCACAAGCCTCCTGGCTACAATTTAACTTAAGGCCGCCTGGCTATAACAACATTGCTCCAGTCTCCCAGAGCCGCCATCCTTTACTCTGCTCGAGCAGTTCTTGCATCTCAGCTCTGGCTGCTGGCAGAGAACTGCCAGCCTGGCTTCAGCCCCCGGCTTTATAAAGGCCAGGCCCTGCCTCCTACAGGCAGCTGACTCTCATTATTTCCCCCGGCAACCCACAGCTGTACTCCCTAATCGCTGCTAGGGCTCCTTACGCACTGCCAGAGCTTTTCCTCTGGCAGGTTTCCCCTCTCTAGGAGCGGGGCAGTGAGGTGCCCCGCGACAATGTGTTTCCTGCAACAATTGTAACTTGGCCCCCTGTGCACATGAAATATTGTGAGTTACTGTATTGTGGTGCTAGATTTATGCTGTAAGAGATGCCCTTATTCAGCCCTTTAAAGCCACAAGAACTTTATTTGGTGCTTAGTGTTATTTTATGTAGTAAGACAGACAAATTTCCTCTGTTGAATGAACTACAGATTACATTTGGTAGTCTATGTTACACAGGAGGTCAGACTGAATGACCATGGTAGCCTTTTCAGGCCTTCTGTAACTATATACCTATGTTGTGATGAAATTACAAACTGGGGAGAGGCAGACCAAGAAGGGATCCTACAAGGTTCAATGCCAGATTGTTTTAATATGCTTTTGAGCAACTTGGAAAATGGAGTTAATTTTATGGTTTCCAAATTTGCACGTAATTAAAAGCACCGTATAAAATATAGGAAGACGGGGATAGGTTTCATAAACTCACAGAACTCTGCATGCTTTAAACTGAGGCTGTTGGCAATAGATGTTAGTCTGTCCTGTTGTACCTCTTCTCAGTTGCATCTAGTTGTGGCATAAACCTTGGAATCTGGTTAAATTCTAGAGATATTTTAGGAGAGAAAGTGTCTTCTAGGCCTGTCCTCAGAGGCTAAGAAGAGGCCCAGCTACATCTGTGAATACCAGCACCATTCTGAAAATCAGCTTTGGATGGCTGTTTCTTTTCTTACCATACAGAATAGTTTCACGGTTTCTTTATGGGACAGAGAATCAAAAACACCTGCATTGTAATTTCAGTGTCAACACTTATTCTCTCTGTGGCTTTGAGAACACACAGGTATCTATCTGTTTCCTCATCTGTAAAATCAGATTAATTTTGCAGGTAAAGCTCTAGTGAGTTTGTACAGGTAAAACTGTAGTGAGCTTGTACAAGAGCAAGAAAGTCTACTTACTACATATAAATGTCATGAGACTGAAAGCTAAAGACATCATCTCAATTCATCAAAACTCTCTCCAGGGTTCTATCATTTCTTAAGCCATGTAATACTGCTGAGAAGAAATGGGTTCAGCTCAAAGGAGCCATCTGTCAAACTGCATTGGACTCTTGTGGTACCTTGCATCACAGCTCAAATGACTGGTTCGATGAGAACTCATCTGAAATGATCCTACTCATAGAACTGGTCAGCTCTTCTTAAATGTAAGCGTGACCCTAGCCACACCAACTTGCAGGCACTTCAAGAGATCCACCAAAAGGTCAGACATACAGTGAGATGTGACCGAAGAGACATGCATGCAATGTATGGGGGCATCGGGAAAACTCTCAGACCGGTTCTGAGAAAGACTGCTCCTTTAAAATCCTCCACAGGTGAAGCCATCAATGACTTCAATAAGCAGATGGGTTGAATTGATGGGTTGAACATTACTCAGGACTCTGCTCTCATGAAAATGTGGTCCATAACTCCACTCTCAACGCACTTGACCACAAACCTACCATAGACTAAGTAGAAAAAGCCATTGATCAGCTTGCTTGTGGTAAAGCCCCAGCTGTGATTGCATACCGGCTGAAGTTATTAAGTGTGGGAAATCCATCTATCTCCTCCATTTGCATGAATTAATATGTATGTGTTGGAGTGAAGGTGAATTTCCTCAAGATATGAAGGATGCAAGCATGGTCACACTGTACAAAAAAAAAAGATGATATGAATAACTGCGATAACTATCATGGTATATCCTTACTTTGTTTCATTGGGAAGCTGTTCACCAAAGTCATCCTGCTAAGACTGCAGACCCTTGCAGACTGAGTCTACCCTGAGTTTCAATGTGGTTTCAGATCCAGTAGATCCACAACAGATATGATATTCTTTTTGAGATAGCTACAAGAAAAGTGCCGTGAACAAAGAAAATCTCTGTACATAGTATTTGTTGATCTCACCAAAGCTTTTGATCTTGTCAGCAGAGATAGTTTGTTCTGAATCCTGAAGAAGATTGGCTGCCTTCCTAAGCCTCTGAGCATCAAGTCCACCATGTATGGAATGGTAAAGTTTGATGGGTCATGTTCAGAAGAATTTGAAATCAAGAGTGGTGTCAAACAGGGCTGTGTCCTAGCTCTGACGCTTTTTGGGATTCATCTGCATTCAGTGGCTGTTCAGAAGGAGTTATACCTTCAGACCAGATCCAGTGGGAAACTCTTTGACCTCACTCGTCTCAAAACGAAAACCTGAGAAGTTCTTGTCCGTGAAATGCTCTTTGCTGATGGCACAGCAAATGTTAAGCATTCAGAGGCAAGACTGCAAAGTCTCATGGGTCACTTTTCTTCTGCTTGTGATGATTTTGATCTGACCATTAGCCTAAATAAGACAGTAGTAATGGGTCAAGAACTTGACCACCCTCCTGAAGTTAGAATAAATAATGAAAGCCTGGAAGTGGTTGAAAATTTCACTTACTTGGGCTCCACCATCTTGCAAAACCGTGGCTTGGAAGTCACAATTAATGCTCACATTGGGAAGGCAAGCAGTGCCATGGTTAAACTTCAGAAGAGGGTTTGGAAAAACAGAGCACTCACTCTGTCGACAAAGGTGTGTCCATTTACAGTGCTTGCATACTTAGCTCTCTATTGTACAGCAGTGAGACATGGTCTCCTTAGGCCAAGGTACAAAGAAAACTGAATAGTTGTGTCTGCTGTATCCTGGGCATAACATGGCATGACAAAATCTCCAACTTTGCTGTTCTGGAATGGGCCCAGATGCCCAGTATGTTTGTGCTCCTGAGACAGAGACACCTCCATTGATTAGGACATGTGAGTTGAGCAAAGGCCAAATCCCCACAGATGTACTCTACAGTGAGCTGGCCATTGGCAAACATCAACTTGGAAGACCCAAACTCTGTTTTGTTGATGTCTGCAAGAAAAACCTTTGTGAGCTGCGAATTGATGGCCAATGCTGGGAATCAATCATTTGGGACCACTGCAAATGGAAAACAAGCCACCATGAAGCAGGGGCTATATTGCTTTGAGATGGAGAGTGTCAATGATAAGATAGAGAAAAGGTGTCAGAGGCAGGCAAGACAAAACGGTACTCGGCAGGCTGACACAAGCTCAACCATGTTTGTATGTGCAACTTACCAGGGGGTCTGCTTGTCATGCATCAGACTCCTCAGCCACACAGGAAGCTGTGGTGGTAGCCAGTAACCCACCAAAGGTGCAATCTCCATGGGTTCCCAAGACAGGTGGCTGCCAGTGAATATATGGCAAGTGGAGGACATCTTTCATCTTTGTCAGTGGGTGTTTTGTAAAGAGAGAAGGGAATTATAAATGCCTTACACAATTTTCTGCATCCAAGCACAGTAGCGCAGAAGGAATTACTTCCATGACTCTGGCACCAGATCAGCATCAGGCCTCTGCCTTCCCATAGAACCAAGTATGCAGTAGAAATAGTGTAGCTCTTGGGAGGCAGGCAGATGGTGATGTATACTCTCCCTGGGTCATAGTTGTTCCAGGAGGACTTTAGAGTAATGTCTGGCCTCTCTGTGTGTTTCTGTTTTCTGTCTTTTGAGGTTTGTATAGAGGTTGGACTGTGGTTCGCACTGAGCTATAAAAAATACTTGCAAATCAAAAGGTTGGGAAGTTTCTGTTACTGTTTGGCCTGCCACATCACTAGTCAGTGCTTTGGATTCCTCAGAGCCCTACAATTTTCTCTCAGTTCCCTTTGTGAACACTCTGTTTCCCCCTCCGCATCTTCCCAGCTCAGTTCCCTCCAAAATTTAGAGCTTTTGATTCCGTTTTAAAAGTGCACTGAGAACTTTTCACTCTTTTCAAAATCAAAGCTAACAAGCTTTGTTCAAAATATGAGACCTCACATCTAGTGCTGTAAGTAGAGGCAGTTATTACTGTATGTCAGAGGTTCCATGTGTTTTCACTCTTTACCTTCCTTGAACTTCTGATCTGCTAAAGACTTAGTGCTCTTTCAGAAAATATCTCCAGCCTCCAAGAAGCTGTACTGCTTAGGGCTAAATGTTGCAATGCGGAGTTGTATTTTGCTTGTTCACATTTGTTCAACTCATAGATTCATAGATGTTAGGGTCGGAAGGGACCTCAATAGATCATCGAGTCCGACCCCCTGCATAGGCAGGAAAGAGTGCTGGGTTTAGATGACCCCAGCTAGATGCCTATCTAACCTCCTCTTGAAGACCCCCAGGGTAGGGGAGAGCACCACCTCCCTTGGGAGCCCATTCCAGACCTTGGCCACTCGAACTGTGAAGAAGTTCTTCCTAATGTCTAGTCTAAATTTGCTCTCTGCTAGCTTGTGGCCATTATTTCTTGTAACCCCTGGGGGCGCCTTGGTGAATAAAACCTCACCAATTCCCTTCTGTGCCCCCGTGATGAATTTATAGGCAGCCACAAGGTCGCCTCTCAGCCTTCTTTTGCGGAGGCTAAAAAGGTCCAGGTTCTCTAGTCTCTCCTCGTAGGGCTTGGCCTGCAAGCCCTTAACCATACAAGTGGCCCTTCTCTGGACCCTCTCCAGGTTATCCGCATCCCTCTTGAATTGCGGCGCCCAGAATTGCACGCAGTACTCCAACTGCTGTCTGACCAGCCCCCGATAGAGGGAAAGTATCACCTCCTTGAATCTATTCGTCATGCATCTGCTGATGCACGATAAAGTGCCATTAGCTTTTCTGATGGCTTCTTCACACTGCCCACTCATGTTCATCTTGGAGTCCACTAGGACTCCAAGATCCCTTTCTGCTTCCATGCCACCAAGCAGGTCATTTCCTAGGCAGTAGGTATGCTGCACATTTTTCCTCCCTAGGTGCAGCACTTTGCACTTCTCCTTGTTGAATTGCATTCTGTTGTTTTCTGCCCATTTGTCCAGCCTGTCCAGGTCTGCTTGTAGCTGTTCCCTGCCCTCCGGCATGTCCGCTTCTCCCCACAGTTTTGTGTCATCCGCAAACTTGGACAGAGTACACTTCACTCCCTCGTCCAAGTTGCTGATGAAGACATTGAAGAGTATCGGTCCAAGGACCGAGCCCTGCGGGACCCCACTGCCCACACCCTTCCAGGTCGAAACCGACCCATCCACTACCACTCTCTGGGTACAACCCTCTAGCCAATTCGCCACCCACCGGACTGTGTAGTCATCCAAGTCACAGCCTCTTAACTTGTTCACCAGTATGGGGTGGGATACCGTATCGAAGGCCTTCCTGAAGTCTAAGTATACAACATCCACCCCTACTCCTGCGTCCAGGTGTTTTGTAACCTGGTCATAAAAAGAAACTAGATTAGTCAGGCATGATCTGCCTGCTACGAACCCGTGCTGGTTTCCCCTCAGCATAATTTGCCCTGCCGGGCTCTCGCAAATGTGAGCCTTGATAATTTTTTCAAAGACTTTGCCAAGGATGGAGGTGAGACTGACTGGCCTATAGTTACCCGGGTCCTCCTTCCTCCCCTTTTTGAAAATGGGGACCACATTGGCCCTTTTCCAGTCCTCCGGGACTTGGCCCGTGCGCCACAAGCGTTCAAATATTCCCGCCAGTGGCTGTGCAGTGACATCGGCCAGTGCCTTCAGTACCCTCGGATGGAGCTCATCCGGGCCTGCCGACTTAAAGGCATCCAGTTCTTCCAAGTGACTCTGCACCATCTCAAGGTCTACGCATGGTAGTCTGGCGCCTTGCTGCTGCCTCTACAATCCCAGTGAGAGACTTGTCTTGCCCCTCGCTTAGGAACACTGAGGCAAAGAACTCATCGAGAAGTTCAGCTTTGTCTCCCCTGTCTGTCACCAATTGCTTCTGCCCATTTAGTAGGGGTCCTATTCCTCCCTGGGGCTTCCTTTTACTCCCTATATATCTAAAAAACAAATTTTTGTTATCCTTTACTTGGGATGCCATCCTCAGCTCCATGGTAGCTTTGGCCCGTCTAACTGCCTCCCTACAAGTGCGAGCAGAGGAGGTATACTCCTCTTTGGTAATCTCTCCCTGTTTCCACTTTTTATGTGCCCCCCTTTTGGGGGCACATAAAACTAACTCATATTTAGTATGGTCTCTTCTCTTTTGGCTACTGCTCCATATTACCATTAACATTAAGGTTGCCATCTACCTGGTTGACATGTTTCTTGACTCCACATCTGATTTTGGGGGCTCCACCAGCTATTGTAGTCTGTTGTCTCTTTAGCTCTCTTTGTCTCTGTCGTTTCTTGCACCTGAGATTCAAGGTTTGTAAATCTTATTGTCACAGCAAGTTCACACTTGCTGAACAGACATTCATGCTTTCCCTACTGCTGGGCTGCTGCCTCCTTGAGAGTCTGCTCTACTTTCTGGCCAGCTCTCTTGAAGCTGAGCCTTCCCTCTAAGTATTGTAGGTATAATGGGGCAGAGCTACTAGTCCACAGCAGCTGAGTGACCCCTTCCTGGCAAGTGTGCAGTCTGTATATCCCATTACAGAGCAGATAACATCAGTGATTCTGAGAGAAAAGCCAAGCCTGAAATTAATAATGTAGCATGTATTTCCAGAAGAGCAAGATACCGCTGCCCCAAGCCTGGCATGGACTAGGTGAACCATTGGTTCTTTCCTAGCACAGAACTTGTTTTTTGTGTTGCTTCCAGCCATCAGCTCTGGAATTGGTTTTCCAGTTGTTTCCAGCAGACAGTTTTGTCTGGAATGTGTCTGGACTTTTACCCTGCTTCAAGTGACTTTTTACACACATTTCAACATCAGCTTCCCATCTCAGCTGATTCAGACCCTTGAGATTCCACAGGCAGAAGTTCACAGATGTCTGCTGTATGATTCCTGTGTGCTGATGCTGCTGTTAAAGCTGCTTGGAACTAATGCGCGCACACACAGAAAAACCATAGAGCTGCCTATATCCATGCTGCTGGCCCCCCCTCAGCAGTGAAAGTCAGCTTGGTTGAAGAGGTGGAGCTTAAAATCCTGGAGTCCATAAACCCTTCTCAGTTGGGAAGTACCTCTCTGCTCTGCCACAGACAGGAAGCAGCATGTTATTACAGTCAGCGCCTGCCTCCTGGGTTCACTGCCAGCAGAAGCAAATC
This sequence comes from Alligator mississippiensis, assembly GCF_030867095.1. NCBI lineage: Eukaryota > Metazoa > Chordata > Crocodylia > Alligatoridae > Alligator > Alligator mississippiensis. The sequence continues at coordinate 39,068,635 of NC_081830.1, forward strand.
TGTCCCAGCTCCTCCTCAAGCAGACGGCTAATTAGTTTGTGGAGAGTGGAACGGAGCTCAGGGAGATTGGCTGCAGAGAATAATCCTATTAATCTCCTGTCAAGCAATCTGTCTTGTTTGTTCTGAGAGGGATGAGACTGGTCCAGTCTCTTTGGTTTAGAGGAGGATTGAATGCAGGTTTGCAGCGTTAAGACAAGACAAGTGATCTGAGTTTGCTGGACTGGGCATTGAAAAAGGCAGCACTTAGTCCTGTATAACAGCCTACCAAGAATTCAGATTGATTGGAGTAAGTGCATGCTTCAGGCACTCTAGTTTAATTGGAATAATGTGCTGTTCTTCTGTGCTTGGTGTGTAGTACATTTTCTGTAGAACTGAATGGACGTGGGGAGCGGGAGTTGTTGCCTGCACAGCCATTGGAAGGTTTGTATACATAGGTTAACAACTAGTTCTGCACTGCTGATACATTTGAACCTGGGTCAGTGGGGAGCAAGGGAAGCCAGGTTATGGTCATGTTTTACTTCTGTGGATATCTTATCTCTTTGGGAAAGACTAAAAGGAGAGGTAGGAGCTGAAGGCTTAGGGGAGAGGTATGTGGAATTGCTTTTGTGAGTGTGAATGTTTTCTCTCTTGAGGGACAGACCAAATGGGAAAATGTGGTTATTGTCATTCCCCAGCTACCCCCCTCTCTGGATACATGTTTGATGACTCTGGTTTCTGCTAGGTAGCTTCATTTTACTTTTTTACCCTAACTTAATCAGGCAAGTAAGACGACTGCACTTGTCTCATGGAATTGTATGGATTTGAGTGTGTTCCCCTGAGAGTGATATTTTCTTAGGATTTTCTTCTCTATAAAAAAAAAACCAAAAACAAAATAAAAACCAAGCACATGCTTTTGGGGTTTTTTCTTTTAACTCGGGGTAGTGAACATGTGTGAACTATCCTAAAAAGGCAGTGAGGACATGGCACATTCATTTTGCCAAGAGGTCAATTTGCTAAGGTTAGCCCTGGTTGGGGCACGACAGGGTACTTCAGTGAGTTTACTTTCTGGTAAAAACTAAAGCGTTGTGCTTTCACTGCTTTTTACCTTAGGCTAGGTCATGTGTTGGATATCCTGAAGTAAAAACTATATGGATGTATGTATGTTATCAGTGAAGGCAACCCCCAGAATGCCCTGTAACCTGTCACTGGAAAGCATATATTATATCTGAAGCGTTTAGGACTGAATGAGTTGAGATGCAGAATTATTCCAGCTGGCTATCAGGCTATATGTCATCTGGCTGTATTTTGGTTCAGTAGCTATGTTTCTGTAAGGCATTGCCACAGCAAAAAGAACCAGAATTAGAGGTTACTTTGCTGATATGAAATATAAACTCTGAGGAAAAACATGTGACCTCTTTTTCTCAGGAGAAGAAATATATAAGAACTTTTGTTTTCAGGTTCTTTGCAGGAAGTCAGACTCAGTCCCTGGGCCCAGGGACTGACATGAAGTGTCTGGAGGAAGCTAAAAAGAATTTAATGTTGCCTTCCACTTCCACAGGCTCCCCAGACTGTCTGATCTATACAGAACCCTGGATAATATGCTTAAAGGACTAACCTGGCTCATTTCTGTGGGCATCCCCGAATTCCCCAACACAGACAACCTCTCAGACAGCAGGCTCCAGGGAATAAGCTGGCAGAGTACTGTGAGCAAAGAGCATGGGGTGGGGAAGAGTTTTCCTATTCCAGTTGTGTGGAAGGTCACTTGTATCAGGGAGTGTCAAAACTTACTGGACTAGACCTTTACCCCAGCCCCATATTTCTGTATGCAAATAGTCATAGGCTATGCATCAAGGAGACACTGGAGAATGAGAAAGTGGGGATTAGAACAGAGTCTAATGAATGGAGGGAAAGATTTCCTCCCCATCCCCTTTAAGATCTCTTCTATTAACTGGACAAGATCGCCGTTCTCTTTAAGTACCAGGCTCCCACAGGGATTGTTGCCTTTCCCACACTCATGTGTGCAGAATAAAAAATTTGCATGTGATTGTGTTAACATGTTTAATCTCTCTGCTAACACAGGTGGCCTTTCAGAGTTTCCTGTCTGTCAAAACTTGTAAGCAACTAAAAATAAGGCTACCATCTGGAGTGACTTGCCATTTTAGCAAACTAGTGTCACTGGTCTTTACCATTCCATTCAATGCAGGTCAGTCCCCAGTTCCTTTCACTACCATTCCAGTTACAGACTAACATGCTGCCTTAGTCATTCACACACCAAACCTCAGTAACATTTTTCTGCTGCAGAACAGCCCTTGGTAAACAGACCCTTCTGAGTTGCTCCTGGCCAGTAAAAATAGTCTTTTAAAAATCCTTTCCTGTGTGGGATTCCAGGACTTTAATCTGTTCTATTGCTGGAACTGGTTGTTAGTCTGTTCATAGAGGGCAAACACAAGTCCCAAAACTAGCCATTTAAGAAAGGTCTGTTGGGGTTTGCTCCTAACAGAATTGAGGGAGCTGTTTGTCCCTGCTGCACTGCTGGGAGAGATTTGGGGATTATGGGAGCACCTAAAAATGTGCTAAGTGCTTTTCAGGCAGGTAAAGCGTGATTATCGGACTTGAACTGGGGGAAACTGGTGAGATGGGGACTTGGAAAGAGAAAGCTTGATGTTTGTAAAGAGATTTTGTCCCTGTAGAGGGAAGTTTACAGAAAGGGAATTTAGTGCCTGTTCCTGCCCTTGTGCCTGAGTGCTGACACCTTTTTTTTGAAGGTTTGTTTGCTTTCTGGTAACCTTAGTGCAGTCTACCTGCCTTTCCTGAGCATGTAAATGCTAGCCTCTCACAGCCTCTGCCTGAAGGGGAGGAGAAGGCAGGGCTGCTGTGAGGGAAGCCAGAAGTAATTTCAGAAACAGGACAGGTGTTGAACAAGGATTGTTTTGAGGGGACAAGGGCCTTCTTCCCCTACTGCCGATCCTTGCTCTAAAGGCCATATCTACAATGAGGAAAAGGACCTGCTGAGTTTTCCACCCCTGCAATTGTTACAAATGCTTACATTGTTTTTGTAGCAGGACAAAGCTATCCTCAGCACAGTGTTAAGTTTGCCGTGCTGTTGAGAACAGTTTACTTTTTTGTTTGTGCTATAGCAGCTAACCCGTTTCCGGTGTTGCTAAAGCAAGTGAGCTGTAGGGAGCTATTAACAATAATAAGTTGTCAGCAACAGGTCATTTTCCTACCGTAGACAGGGTCTTGCATTGCTCAATTCTACAATTTATTAGCTGCTAACCTTGATGTGTCTTATACCACCAAACTGGCAGCTGTGACACTGGGGAGCATTGACCTGCCCCTCATTCCTGATATGTTTGCTTCTGTTTGAATAACTTGGAGGTGTTCTCTGAAATGTCTTTTAACATTTCCATTGCACCTTTATTCCAGAATTGTATAGTTCTGTTCAGGAACTTCTTTCCTGTGTGGACTTCATCTGGTCAGAACGCACGGGAAAGAAAGAGTAACTTGGGGAATCTACCTTTGTGTGCACTCCTTTTGCTGACTGCCAAGAACAGGAATGCCTCTTGGTTAGGAACAGAACATCCACAAGCATGATGGAATGTGACCCTGGTATGTGATGGGCTTTTCCCCACAGAATGCTATGTCTTATTGGCTTTCCCACTGCAGCATAGGGAAGGCAGAAATGGGGACACAGCAAATTATGAATAAACAAAAGTTGGGCTTTGTTTGGAGCATGATGTGCCAACAAGAGTTACCAAAGGCAGTGCTCAGGAAGTTGTTGCTGTTACTGCATGAATGCCTAACAGATCTGGTATATATCATAAGAGAAACAAACCTAAAAAATGTAAATACGGTCCCAAGACATGCAGCACTGTTATGTTTCTCCTTCTATGGCCCTGGTCTCTCCTGGGTTCTATAGGTTAAGGCATGAAATGTAAGAGCCATGTAGAAGTCCAGGGTCACTGTGCTGCAGTGTAAAGTTTAGGTGCCTGTGATCTGTGCAAACAGAAACCTCATTTCTAGAGAAAAATCAGATTTGGAGTTGTGTGTGTGAGGAGCCAGTAACTGGCCTTATAGTTAACAGAAATGAAGGGTCATTTCCATACGTGGGAGATTATCATATTGTCAAGGAAAGCTGTTTTCACTATAAAAAAATAACTCTTTCTGAGTGGGGGGGTTTCAGAGTGGATTCCTGGTGTTGAAGGGGAGAGAAATGGCGAAATTTTGCTGTGGCTCCTATTTGTGAACACTCTGAAACAGTAATAGTTTCCTAAAGTTTTATTTAATCTCTGTGGCAGCTCAGTATGGGACCATCAGGGTATGTGTCCATTATCAGAGCTGCATTAAGGGTTAATGGTCAAAAGCGTACTAACAGAAGCCTGTAGAGGAAGCCAAGTTACAGTCCTCAAACTTTAGCAATCCAATAACAGTTCCTCCCTTGCTTTCCAAAAGATGGAGACCTGTTTAAATCATGCCAGCTTGTTATTCCAGACTTTACCATTAGCAGTATCTATGGCTCCAAATGCATTTAATTAATGACCATTAATGATGCACTCATAAACTGAAGCATAAATTGCTAATCCGATTCTAAAGCTCCCTCTTTTATTTTCCTCTCTGCCCCCATGTCTTTTGCCAGCTCTTTAAATCCATTTGTTCCCTGAGGGAATGGCTGTCACTTTAGCTGCAGTTGGGACACAGGTTTGGCAACATGTCAAGCTGAAAATCTATCATACACTATGAGCACTGTGAAACTCTGTAGTCCATCCCAACAGTCCTGGGCTGTATGAGTTTTTGCAACAAGATGCTTAGAATATGCTGGCCCTGCTGATTTGTGGGTCTTGCTGGTAAACACAGCCTCGCTGCTTTGTATTTGTATTTGTTCACTTTACAACTATAGCCATGCAAGGAGCTCGAATGAAGGGGAGGGTAAGTTGCTAGCCCAGAAATATTACCACCCTACCATATCCCTTCTGAATTTTTAGGTTATGTGACTGATTTTTATCCACTGTACAAAAGCCACTGTTAGGTCCTGTGCCTGGGCTGGACTCTCCCATACGTAATTAAACTGGGATTTCTAGCTGTGCTAGTAAAGCTTCTGCCCCTCCCTGCATCTTTTATATTTCTTCTCACTGTAGCTCCTCAGTCCCATGTGACATAAGGAATGTTACTGTCCCTGTCCACATTGAACTCCCAGCTGTTTTGAACATATCAGGTGATGATCTCTAGGGGGAATAAAGGGTGACAAATTTCTAAGTAGGGCTGTGTGTTTTACAAACAGGATGTGAGTAAAAGGAAGCAGCCAACATCATCAGGTCCTCTCATACACCCACTCATGGCCCACTTGTATACTGCCCCAGGGAAGCTATATTTAGCTGAACAATTTTGAGTTGCTCTCTCTGCCTGTGCCTTTCTCAGGACAGCTTTGTGATTGGATTAGAGACTTTTTAACTTGTTTTTCTGTCTTTTGTGGTCACTGAGCTCACCAGATCCATTCTGATAAAGCACATTCTCACTGCATGTTTGTCCAAATTGCCAGTCAATCTCTGAGAAGTTTCTGGGTACCCTTGAAACATGGCAGGAAGAAGTCAATGAGTAAGGTCTCCACTGATACAAGCAAGGTGAGCAGTTGAAGATTTGGCCTTAGTCTGGTGCTGTTGAGTGGAGGAAGGGGAGGTTGTTTGGAAGAAAATATAGAAGGTGAAATGTAGGATTTCTTCTTCCAGACTGGAGGCATGAGATTTTTTTAATTGACTGTCTTTCTGACCAATTATTCACAGCTGTTTACCAGGGAACGTCATCTAGGGACATCCAGTCCATTTTTAGAATGTAAAATTAGAGATTTTTCTTGCTTGGCTCCATTGTTTGCCAGCTGGCCTGATTCTAAATGTCAGTTAAACTGGTGATGACTCGGGACAGAACAGTACATTGACTCGTAACTAATCTTTTTCCAGAACTGATACCATCAGCCAGAATGGAGATTTTCAACTTGGTCAGAGGTCAGACTTCATGATGAAAGGATAGAGGAGATGATGCTGTGTGCTTGGGAAGTGCTAGGGTAATGTCATCCTCTGTCTTCAAAGACATTCTGGAAATAATTTAGAGAAGAATGTTTTGAAGTGCAAGTTTTCTGTGATGGGATCAAGATGCCTTGGCTGTCTAAAGGGTAGATAAGTATCTGCAATGCAAAGTCCTGGCATGATATGACAATGGCAGCTGGTCTACAAGAGATAATGTTTCAGGGGTTTTTTTTAGATTGAGGAGTTTCTTTTTGGGTATAAATCAAATTTGTTCCCACTTTAGATAAGTTTCTCTTTTCAAATATCCTTACACCGCTCCTGTCTCGCATCTATTTTGATGACCTTTCAGGATGGATGGAGAGAGTGGGTTCTTTCTTGCCACTGCTGATTAAGTTGGGTGTTATGCTACCATCAGCCAGTTGTTTTATTCCTCAACAGCCCCATTATGGACTAATATTTAGCTAAAGGGAGACAAACATAAGCCTTTATTTCCATTATAAGGACCCAACTTAATATTCAAAGGTTAGGAAGCTTCAGAACCCTTGGGATCCAAAAAGCAGCGGTTTAATAGCTGGAATTCCCTTTTTAGAAAGATGAAGCAGTTTAAATGTATACAGTTGTTCACCTCGAGATAAACCTCTAAGCCATGTCAGGGTATGAATCCTCAGAGTTTTGCCAGCCCCAAAACCAGACAAACTGTATGAGTTATTTATAATATCATGATTTATTTTTGTTCTGTCTTTTGATTGTAATTCTCCAGGGAAAGAAACCCCCTTCCTAACTCAAAACTAATCAGCCCCTTGTTTTTATTCTCTCCCATTATATGAGAACAAGAGGTCATTAGATGACATTACTGCTCGGTAAATTTAGAACAAATAAAAGGAAACAGTATTTCACCTAATGCGTCGCCATCCTGTGGAATATGCCGTTCCAGGATGTTAGTCAGAAGTTTTACCCAGAACTTAAAAAATAACCAGACCATTCCTATTCATGGCCATGTCAGCCAAGAGAAGAATAACCAGATTTCAGGCCTTCATGTCAGTTGATCGTTACCCTGTCCAGGAGTGAATGTGTATGACTCTATGATCAGGAAGTTGTGTGGCTTTGATGGGGAGGGTTAGTATCATCTCTTGGGATATTAGGAGCTAGCCACTTCCAGAAGCAAGTTAGCAGACTGGTGGAGCACTTGGAGGCAGCAAATTTTGTTTTCTTTCCCTAGTAACTGGAAAGGCAAGAGGGTTTTAGCCTCCCAGCAGTTATTTGGGTCTTTCAGGTAGACACTTCAAACTGAAATGTACTTGTACAGAAGTGGGGAGGATCGGGGGGGAAGCTTCCACTACTTGGCTGTTTGCATCTTTCTCTTTCTCACACACTCTCCTGTTCTCTTCTCTCACTACTCCCTGAGGGAAGTACATTTTCATTAAGCTCAGTGTTCCTTGCTCTGAACAGGTTTACCGTTTACTCTCCTCATCTCTGCAACAGTTTATTTAGTGGCTTACTCAGTATGATTCTCTGCAGCCCAGGCAATGTAAGGCTAATTATGTGCCTAGAGGTGGTATACGCCATGTGAGGTGTCTGGCACTTAACCTGTTCTGAACTGTGGGTCTGTTCTGATTGGGATGCCTCCTACTGTTGTATTTCTGGGTTCTTAATTATCCCTGTAAAAGTTTGAATTACAGATATTGACTATTACACAGTTGGTAGTTATATCAGCACCGTGTCTCCATACTCTTTTTCCAAGAAGCATTTTGGAGATTTTTCATTTGCAGGGGAGCATATTAGACACATTATCTCAATTCTTATCTCTTGTGATGTCAGGGAATATCATTATGAATGTTTTTCTAGAACTGGTGCATTGGGAATGGTCTTGTCCAAAACTCATAATATAATTTACAAAGAGTTGTATTATCTCCTTATTTCTGGGCATCTATTGTGGGTCAAACTCGTAGTTTCAGGTCTGTGATTTCTTGTCTAGGGGTTTCAAGTGTGCAAATATCTTTTGATCCATGTTTGTTTCCTGGCACATGAACTTGTGGTGCTATGGTGGAATGGAAATCTTTTTGATATTGGATTTTGAGACTTTAAAATGATTATATCACCTGGCTTCAAACCTTATTCTTCACTTCATTAGACCAGTTCTTTGGAGATGTACAAATTTTGCAGCCCTGGAATTGGACTCTTGCCAAAGGAGCTTCAACATTTCTGTGTCCTGGCTCAATATTTTAGATTCTGGGTCTTTTAAGAGGACTTAACATTTGATCCTGTATAACTTTTAATCAAAAGTGCAGAACCAGTTATGTTCTGAATTTTTGTTCATTTTGAAGGGATGGTCCTGTGAATAAGGCTGCAAGTTTTCTATATGGAGAGAGTCAATATTTTACCATCTGTTTTTTTATAACAGTTATTTTTGTTACAGTGTCCAAATGTGTCCTAGGTTCTTATAGAATAAGCAGAAAATAGGAGACCTACCCCCCCCAAATCTTGCAGCTGCAAAGCGACTGAGTGGCTACCTCTTCTTTTAAAGATATATTGTGAATATTAATTGTGGACCTAGTGTTTGTTCTTTGTTTTGATGCCATCCTTTGACTGGGCCAAATTTGGGGACTGCTGGCCAGAAGCAGTGCTTTATGGAGGAGGGGTATAGTTTGAAAACTGATTAAATGAAAAAGGAAAAACTTTTCCCAAATTAATACTATTTTGTCTACAGTCACATATGCATTTTTCAGCATTTGATTTTCTGTTGTGACAAAATATGGCAGGAAATAAATAGGAAATTTGATGTTCCAGTTGAATTTAGCTGTGGGAAAGTGATAGGTTGATTGTTGCATTTGTTTTTAATTCTTAAATCTGGTTTATGAGCCAAGTGGGAGAGAGTGCTACATTATTCCACCCCTGTTTTCTACCTTGTATCATAGATACTTAGAGATCTATATTCCCATTACTGTTGGTTAGACAGAGATTTTCATTTGATGTGGAATCACTCTTGAAGTGCCTGGACATACATAGGCAGGAGAAGCCTGGGCCTTGGGTAACCAATACAATCCTGGTCCATTTCATTTTATTGTTTCAGAGGGATGTGTTTTTCTTTCTACTGATCCTTTCTAATTGACTGAAGGAGCAGTATTGATAGCAGTATTGATAGGCTACAGTCATTCAGTCTTGTTTCACTTTGGTCAGAAGAAAAGTTCTGCCATAGGGGTGCCATATTTTCATGAAAAATGAAGTAATAGGTATTTTTTGTGGGGTTATAGAATAAGAAGAAACAAATGAGCAGATAGACTTCTATTAGCATGGGTCTTGGAACCTCTTAGAGTAAATTTAACTTATTGGGACATTGTTAATTTGGACATTGTAATATAAAATACTAAAAATCTCCTTGTATTACAGTGCTTTAATATCAGAATCCCATTTGAGGCAGGATTGTGTTCTGGCAAATACTTAAGCACTTCTTTCACTTTATTCAGCTAAATAATCCAGTTGATATCAACAGGACTTTGTAGGTTAATAGTTATCTCAACATTTAGGCATTTGCAAGATCCAGGTCTGGGAAAAAAGATGAAATTGGTGGTTGACCACAAGCACAGAGACATATGCAAACGAGAATAGAAGTCATCATTTTCTTGCTAGGGACTTCTTCTGATTGACTGAAGAAGCAACGTTGATATGCTACAGCAGAGACACACATGCCTCAGGCTAGATGGCAGAGAATGTGCTGGGGCTGCACTGCCAGAACAAGCATCAGGCCCCTTGCAGCTCTCCCTCCATCCACCCCTGGCACATCAAGATCTTACAAGTCAGGGCTGCTAGTATTTTTGGCATTCTGCCCAAAAATGTTGCCAGCCCATGGGCTACAATCAAGTCTTTCTTGTTTCTCTTTGGTTAAGTGGAACTTTTTGCCATAGAATGTTCTTCAATGCTATAAAAAGTGTGGTTTTTTATTTTGGGAAAATCCACATGTGAAAGCTGTCCCAGGACATAAATGTTGTAGAGGCGAGGCTTTTTTTTTTTTCTTAAACCAGAAGGTAAACTCATCAATTTAAGCCGTACTGTCAGGGGATCTAAGTTAAGGATAGATGTTTTCAGAAAAAATTGAGGTGAATGATGTCGGGGCTGAGGGGCTGTGGCCAGCAGCCCGGGCACGTGGGCTGGGGAAAGTTGGCACGGCAAACTAGAATTGGGCACTGACGCGTGGAGGTTGATTAAAAATTATTTTACTTACACCGTAGGTGGTCGCGGTGCAGGCAGGAAAACTTGCTTGAGTTGCAGTTACAGACAAACACAAGTGGAGTTTGCTAGGCTCCACCGAAGACACACGAGCGGAGTTTGCTAGGCTCCGCAAAACAAACATGATGAGAGCTCTCTGAACTGATACGAGAGTCCGAGCTGTGACTCTCAACGAGCGCGCAGGGCAGGGGTACGTCAAGGATCGTCCGGTGACAGGGAGAAACTCTTGATGGGTGTTCAAACCATCGGTCGGCTCCGAGACACGCGCAGAGTTTGCTAGGCTCTACCACGTGGCCCAGAGTTCTCCACAAGATGGATGCGGAGTCCTCCTAAATGAGGTCCTCCCCGGAGATCTCCGACTTTGGTGGAAACTGCTCAAGCCTCTTATACGGCTAGCAAACCAATCACTAGCTGCCATGTGGGAATAATTTAGAAACAGCCAATAATGGGGAACAAATTTACATGTGAGCGGCAGGAAGTCCTTTGCACCGGGGTTTTCTCTCTGCAGCTGAGAATTGCACTGTGCAAAGAAAGCTCCATGTGGCGGGAAATAATTCTGCAGTGCCGAAGCACACACACAATCATTGGGTAATGACAAATGAGATCAGGCCTTCATGAGACAGGAGGGTCAAATGTAGAATAAGGTGATCTCATGTCTGTAATACTTTCTTGTTATTTATTTATTCTGACTTGTCATGACTCCCAGATGGATTTACTTGTTTAAATCTGTTAGTTTTGGCAAGGACTGTTGTCTTTGATTAGTTTGGGAGGGCCATTTTCAGTGGTTTTTAAAGCAGTTTCTGCATACACGTTAAGCATTGCAGAGTTTAAAAAGTTCACATTCCCATTGCAAAAGAGCATGATAAGAGAGACTAAGCAAGAAACCATATGAAGTGGAGGCTTAGGGACCAGGATGTCAGTAGAAGTGAGGCAGTTTTGACTTATTTAACTTCATTGGCAGTGACAAAATGTGCATTGCTGTTGAGTGGCATTATCTTCTTGCTTTGATGTGGTCTTCCATCTTTTAAGTCAGAGGCATCAAACATTCAATCCATGGACTGAATTCAAGCCTGCAGAGCTGTTTCTGGCAGGCCAGGGAATTTGGAGGTGAGGCCTGCCACAGAATCCAGGGCTACAGGGCGTGTTGGGCATGGCTGTTGGTGGCAGAGGGACAAGAAAGGGCTGTGTCATCAGCTCTGCTCACCCTGTGACTGCTTGGCTTGCCATTTACCTTGGCCTTGCCACTTCCACCACTGGCCTTGCCACTTCCACCACTTGCCCCACTGCTACCAGGCCCATATCTGACCTGCAAGGAGCCCTGTAGGCTGGATCAAGCCCAGGGCACAGAGTGAATCTGACACTCCTATCCTAAATAATAGATCTTTATAGCCTTAACTTCAGTTAACCACATGTTTTTCCTGGGAGTGTTAGTGAGCAAAACTGGGCATGTTCATATGAAGACAAAATAAGGATAGAAATTGATTTGTTATTAATGTGAAAAATTGGGGAAAAAATTGTTTAAAAAAAAAACACACCGTAGTCAAACTTGTGACTTTCCCACTACTGTTCAACAATTGACTTTTCTATTGTGGGTTCTTTGGATGACTATCCAGTGCTTTTTTTTTTCAAAATCTAATTATTGAGCTCTTTACCTACCTAAACTCTACTGAAAATGTAAGGTTGGCTTTCAAAATTCTGAAAATACCGTTTAATAATGTAAACAGCCTTTGCTCAGTTATGCAGCTGATTTGAGGCAGTTCTCTACAGACAGTTCTCTTTAATTTCCTGTAATAAAAGTTATTACTTCTCCATGGAAAAACTTGTTCCTTACTCAGTTTTCTGCAACTCGAGCATTCTTTCTCTCTTCTTGCAGATTATCACTCCATGTCGGAAGCTCATCCTCTGTGCTGATAACAGAAAAGAGATGGAAGATTGGATTGCAGCACTGAAGACTGTGCAGAACAGGGAACATTTTGAGGTAATAAAATAACTTCTTTTATTCACCCTCAGTTCTCTGTGCAGCCTGGCCCATACTTACATTTTACTTTACAAATTTGATCCATCTCCGCTTGGAAGTTAATACAAGGGCTTTGATTGACTGCAGTGAGCAGTAGTTTAGGCTTTACCTAAAAAATCTCTGAAATGCTGTTTGTATACAACAACCTCTTTCAAGTGACTCTTTTCTTGATAGCCCTAGTCACTCTGCGCATTCCCTTGGAGTTGAGAACCTTGCACTCTTGGTCCCTTCGCTGGTATAATGTCTCTGAATCATCATCTGACTTGAATCTCACCTGCCTGATATTCAGCATCATCCAGAATATCCACCTGTTGTACTTTTAGCAACCTTACTCCTTGTACTCTGCGTGCAGCCTATTTAGTGTGTATACAACAGGCCAGAAGGGTCATTTAGTCCAACCCTTTGGATAGATTAATTTGCTGCCCCCTCCTCTGTGAAAGATGTTCCATTTCTGCTTTTTGTATCTGATATGTTCAAGCCTCTCTTTTAGAAAAACTAAACTTCCACCTTCCGTGTTTCTGTAATGTTTTTTCCAACAGTCAACCCAGTACAGCATGGACCATTTCTCAGGGATGCATAACTGGTACGCCTGCTCACACGCTCGGCCAACATACTGCAATGTGTGCCGAGAAGCATTATCAGGGGTTACATCACATGGACTCTCTTGTGAAGGTAAAAGCACTTCATTGTCTTGCACTTGGCATGTCACCAGGGTGACTTACTGGCATGTTCCAAAGATCATTTTAAATAACCATACTCTTATGTACAGTTTATAGAAGGGTGCAGAGGAAAAATGGCACCAAATGGGCATAGGAAAGTTACAGAAGGTCAGAGCAGAACTTTTTTTACAGGCTTGATCTTACTTTTCTTTTGCTTTCAAGTTCCTGATGGTGTCATGGGGGATTTGGGGATGCACAAGGAAAACAGAAGCATGTACCTATATAGTTATCCATCCAAAGATGCTGGAAAGGACATAGTACTATATTTACTTACCACACACACCTTTTCCCCAAAAATGAGCCCCCCAAAATTGGGGTACTCATCTTAAGAAGGGAATTTGATCTTCTGCCTTCAATAGACGGAAGATCTGCTTTGATTCCTGCTTGCAGCAGCATTTCTATTTGGGCAGCTGAGGGAGTCAGTTGACTTACAGGCTCATGGTTCTTCACAGGTATTCATGGTCATCTCTCCTTTTTAATTATCTTGATGTTCCACTTCCTTCTGACAATTTTGCTCTTTTAGCCACTTCTGTTCTCTCTTCTATTTCACTGCTTCGCACCTCTTTTCAGAATCATAAACCCACTCATGGAGACCAGTCTTCAGCAGCAGCTAGGGTTTCAGCTTGTGTTTAAATAGGAAAGGGAGGGAGAGTGAGCTGAAAATTAGATTCTATCCCTGCTCTGTGCAGTCATAACTCCAGAAAGCATCTTTTTTCCCTTCATTTTGCCTTCCCAAAAACAAGGTGTATGTTTTATTTGGGAGGGGTGCATGTGGCTTGTGAGAAAATACAGTGTTAATGCTGGTTAGAATCTGGTGTGGCACTTACTTTCATAATCCCAAATTATTGCTATATACTAATAAAACCCTACAAACGCGAAGTATGGACATATATATTTTTGAAGCATCAGATAAAAGTATTTCTCCCAGGAACAAATGCATTTAAGCATTTGAACTTCAGATGGCTATTCTTTCTTTCTCGGCTTTGGCACAGCAGACATGCTTGGCTTCTCACAGCTCATTCTGGCAGGGACAAATCAACACCAGTAATGCCTGTGGGAAAGCTGAAGCATATTAGTGTACATATGGCTGGCATACAAGGTGGTAACTGATACCTGTACAATCAAAAGGCAGCCTGCTTAACTAATTGATTTGGTGGCTTTGGATCTGATTGTTTTAGCTTTGCTAACAAAGGCAGTGGATGTGCTGTCTTTCAGAGCCAGATACTGTAACTGCATTTTGCTGCTCAGGGAGCCATTTGCTTGTATTGCTGCATTATCCCTTTTGCATTAGAATGAATTCTTCTTCTTGTTATTGTTTTCTTCTGTAGTGTGTAAGTTCAAAGCCCACAAACGGTGTGCTGTTCGGGCAACCAATAACTGCAAATGGACAACACTGGCCTCTATCGGGAAAGATATCATTGAGGAAGAAGATGGGGTATGTATCATCCTGAGCTCTCTGGCTTGGAGCACCTGGCAGTGGGGAGCCTGCTTTGCGTATGCTTCTCCCCCTACTGTATACATGGTTAAAGTTTCAGGTTGGGATGGCTGGAGCTGCTTCCAGCTTTCATTCCCTGAGTCCTGATTTGGAAAAATTAAATGGATCTGTATGTCCCAGGGCTGGCGAGCACTCTGTACTATTCACTTACTGTGGAACTAAAAGGTTTTGCTTTTACATGCATATGGTATATAAAACCACCTAGTGTCAAAGAACAGTGGTCAGTTCAGAGAGTCCTGTCGATTTTAGTTACCTTTTACCAACAGAGAATCCTATCACTCTGAGACTCCTTTTGGGCTATGGACCTTAAAGATGCAGAGTTTTGAGTTTAAAGCATTTTCAGGTGCAGGGAGCCTTTTCATACTCTTGGTAAAGGTTGGGCAATTCGGTGGCTTGTGCATAAATTTAGAATGTGGGAGACCTGATTGTAGTTTCTTCCCTGCCACAGACTTCCTGTGTGATCTTGGGGAAGCCCTGTAGCCTTTCTGTACCTCAGTAAGTACCAGAGAGAGGCAGATAGTTCCTAGAGAGTGCCCTTGCCAACCTCATGCAGAATGAAAAATTGCATCTTTGCATGCTGCATTCCTGCCTATTCTGTTTTGTGTTCTCTGACTTGTGTTCTGGAAAGCCTGTACTTATTTCTTCTCTGCTTGGATTACAGATCTCAATGCCACATCAGTGGCTGGAAGGAAACCTCCCTGTGAGTGCTAAATGCACAGTGTGCGATAAAACCTGTGGCAGTGTTCTGCGCTTGCAAGACTGGCGCTGCCTCTGGTGCAAAGCCATGGTGAGTGAGCTAAATAAACATCATGACCCTCTCTAAAAGTTGTCTCCTTTCAGTGTATGTGGGCCTTTGTGTCTTGTCTGCTACTGCTGTTTGTTTGAAATGGAAATTTAAGCCATGCTCTTGTTTACGTGCATCACTGGGGTTTTTTCCTTCACATTATAGACAGTCTGTGAAGAGGAAGAAACACGGCTAATTGCTTCACTGTGGTACATAAATAAAGCCTAGAAATATTTTTCACATCCAGTGGTACCACAGGATTTTTTTCTTCCTGTACTTAGAAACACCTGGACTATTAAAATTCGTATTCTTTCATTTGCTGATGGCCTTTCTCGAAAGAATCCAATGTGTATCGAGCACCTAATCATAGGCATGAGTGGTGATGGTTCTTCAACCAACCACTCTATAATTTGGCAACTTAAGTGTCAATAGAAACAAGGGAGAAAGCAGGGACTATTAAAATATGTGAATAAAAATAACATTTCTTCTCCTAATTCAGCAGGCTTAACTTGCTTGATACCTAGAGGTCATAAAGCCTGTTAGACCCCAAGTACAAGGATCCAAATAGATCCTTGCAGATCTTGGAACAGCAGAGAACCCCTATGCCCGAAGAAGGGTGATTGTGCCCAAAAGCTTGCCAAGAACTTTTTTCCAACTACTCGGTCTAATAAAAGATATCATATCTACCCGAAGAACCTGGTCTGCTAGTACTCCAGGTGTTTCAAGGGTATTAAGAAGGAAAACCAGCAAAATGTACCTTTCTAATTTATCTAATGGGTTTGCTTATAACAGACGTTCTGTTAGGCTGTCCTTGTCCACCCAAAAGGAGCAAAAAAAAGGCATTGGCTCAATTGTTATTTACCGTTGTAGGCCATTTTATACCCGCTCCCTGGGTCTTATCTTGTTGCGTATCTTATCTTACGTATGTTATCTTGTTAACTCCCAGCTGCACACATGCTTTATTATTCCCCCTACTTCCTCTAGTATCCTTGTTCCTTCATTCATGTGTGTTCCAGGCTTTATCCTCTTAAGCTGCTTTCGAGGTCCCACCTTTAACACCATATGGAGATCTGGGCAGCACACCTTGATCCATAGTCAGGAACCTGAGCAACCTGATTTTTGGGTGCCTCCCAAAATTTTGTTTCTCTCATGCAGTCAATGGAATTAGAACAGGGGACATGAGTTAGTCCTGTGTCTGCAAACCCTGTTGTAATGGCCTGTAAGTAGCCAGGTTGCTGTGTGCTGGGTAATCCTGTAAAACAAGGCATCATATGTATGCTGAGAAGAATTAGCCAGATGAACAAGCTCTGAGTGCCATTTGCTTGCTTAGGTGGCTTTTAAAAAATAACTTGGTGACTTAATACTATAGGTTTTCATTTCTTTGGCTTCTTCCCACGCTTCCTGGTTGTTTGGGTCACGTTTTCAGAGAGGGAGAGTCATCTACATAATCAAAGTACCTAGAAGGATTTATCTGAACCCATTTCTTTTGTTTCAGGTACACACCACATGTAAAGATGTATTACCAAACAAGTGTCCCCTTGGCCTCTGTAAAGTATCTGTCATCCCTCCCACTGCTCTTAACAGCATTGATTCAGATGGTAAGTATCCATGGATACCTTTTTGTTCTTCTTTTCAATCACAGACCTTTCAGTTAAGTGTATGAATACACAAACCAGCTAAGACAGGGGTGGGCAATTATTTCAGGCGGAGGGCCGCTTACCCAGTTTTGGCAGGCTGTCGAGGGCTGCATGGGTAGCCCCGCCTCTTGACAGGTGCCCCACCCCCTGGTCACCATCTTGGGACCAATGACCCAGGGCCAGCACCGGTGGGACCCAAAGCGGGACACAGGCTGGCAGGGGTCTGTGGAGCCAGGCTGGGCTGCACCAGCAGGGAGAGGGGGGAGCTGGCCCAGCTCCACAGAGCCCCTGCCAGCTGGGACCCCATGCTCCTGCCACCCTGTTCTGGTCCCCACCGGCGCAGGCCCCATGCTTCCACTGGCTCCCCACCCACTCACTCCCAGTGCCCCCCCCAGCCTTGTGGTACAGGCAGGGGGGCAGTGCACAGCCCTGACCCCCTGCTTGCTGGCAGGGAAAGAGCTGTTGCTGAGCGCAGGGAAAAACGGCCCCTCGCCCACCCTGTGGCCAGTGCTCCCTGCTACAGGTGCTTGCAGCCCACGTGGGGCTATGGAGCAGGCACAGGCAGCCCCACATGGGCTGCAAGAGGCTATAGCATGGGGCAAGTGAGGGGCCGCTTTTCCCCGTGCTCAGCACCAGCTTGTAACCCAGCCCTGCTGCCAGCCTGGGCCCTGTGCCAGCTCTGGGCTTGCCCATCGGGGCTGTGCGCAGCGGCTGTGGCCCCCCCCCCCAAGCGTGGCAGTGTTGGCTGCTAGGCAGTGTTGGCTGCTGCTGCCCACCTGAAGCTTATGTGCTGGGCAGCCCACAGGTGGCAGCAGCAAATACTGCCCGGTGCGGCAAGCAGTGGGGTCTGCAGCTGCTGTCGCCATGCGCAGCCCCAACGGGCAAGCCTGGAGCCAGTGTGGGGCCCAGGCTGGCAGTGAGGCCAGGTTACAAGGTGGTGCTGAGCGGGGGAGGGCCTCGACCGCCCCATGGCGGGCACTCCCTGCTGCAGCCATTCGCAGCCCACACAGGGCTGTCTGGAGCAGGAACAGTCAGCCCCACGCAGGCTGCGAGCGGCTGCAGCGCAGGATGCCAGCCATGGGGCGGGCGAAGGGCCGCTTCCTGCTGTTGCACCGCCTCCCATGCGCCGCCGCCCCTCCCCCCTGCACTCAGCTTTTCTCCAGGCCACTTTTCCCTGGGCTCCTTCCCTGCCCGGGGTCCTCCCCTTCCCCCTTACCTGAGGTTCCAGGGCGGAGCAGCCATGCGCTCCCAGGCCAGAAGCCCTGGGTGTGGGAGTGGGACAGGCGGGCCCTACTGTTGTGGGAGCCCGCCGGGCTTCCTCTGGGTCCTACAGCCCTTGGTTCCTGTCATTTTTGACAGGAACCAAGGGCAGATAGATACTAATTTTCTAAATTTTTTAGGGGGCCCGCAGGCTGGATAGAATGGCCCCCAGCCCACGGGCCGTATTTTGCCTACCCCTGAGCTAAGGTGAGGTAAGCTACAGGAGGGCTGTCCAGCTTTGCAGCAGAAAGGGGCTGCCCATTGTGCAGACCCCTTTTGTGTCATCACACTCAGATCCTCCACTGCACTTTGCTGCATGGGTGCCTGCCACTCTGCCCCAGCCCTCACGCCATAGGACTCCCTGGGACCTGTGGGTCACCATGCCCCTAGGGGTGGGAGCAGAAAACAGAAGCCAAAAGATGCCGATGGAGCCCAGGAAATGGTGGTGGGGAGTGGCACCCAGGCAGGAACCCACAAGCCACAAATTAACCCCTTGCAGGTTATTTACAGCCTGAGTTGGACAGTTCTGAGTAAAGGTGTGAATTTTCAATGTGTTAGATATTGCTCAGTAACTGCCCTTATGTGTGCATGTTACCCTGTGGTAAATATCAGGTAGCTTGCCCTAATTCCAGTAAAAAACTACGTTATATTTACTACAAAGTAAGAACATGCACTTGGGTAGTTACTATGCAGTAGTTGGTATGCACTAAATTCTCATCTTAGGTTTCCTTGCAGTAACTGCTTTTGTGCCCATATCCTAAATCTCTTTAATTCAGGACCCTGCAGTAAATTCTGCTTCCAAATCAATTAAATCCTGACATGGAAGTTTTTGTTGAAATATGACAATGAATAAGCCAATCATTAGTGTGTTCCTTGGGTGTTCCATTTTGTGTTGCATTGGGTTGATTTTCTTTTGCCCTGAAAGATTTGGTACACTGCACCTGGTTTTGCTCAGACTGAGTAAGTACGTTGCAGAAATAATTTGGGGAGGTGGGAAAGCTGGAAATTCTAGCAGGTGGTTACTTGGTAACTGACATTTGGCACCAGGAGGTATAGGAAGCAGTTCCTGCTGGATTTTGTGCTGTGCTCATTTGGCACTTACCATGTGTATGTCAGGGAAAGCATTCACTTCTTCATCACTGTGCCTGTTGGGTGGGAAATCATTTGTCTGTCTTTGCCTTACCCATAGTAGAGTTTTCTCTTGTGCATTCTTTCCCCCTCACTTAGGATTCTGGAAAGCCACTTGTCCCCCCTCCTGCACAAGCCCCTTGCTGGTCTTTGTCAACTCAAAAAGTGGAGACAACCAGGGTGTAAAGTTCCTTCGAAGATTCAAACAGCTGCTGAATCCGGCACAAGTTTTTGACCTTATGAATGGAGGACCTCACCTTGGGTAGGGAGACGCTTTCTGGCTGAGCAAACTCCTTGTAGATATCAGTGACACAGCATGGTTGAGTCTTTGATTTTAAATCTCTGTCCCATCCTACCCCGAAGTCTAGCAAGGGTCCTGCTTCTTATGGAGGACTGTGAACATCCAGAATTTGGAGGGAGTTTCCCAAAAAAATCTTAATGATGAAAAAGTTGGTACTTTCTACTGCAAAACAGCTGAGGGGTTTTCCTGTGATTCCAGAATTTCTCTTCTGAGACGATACCAAAGATGGAAAGTTTCAGTCCCAAAAGAGAATCTTTCAGCAAGTTGTGAACACAGGCTTATAACAGGCATTTCAACCTAAGTGCAGCTACCGCTTTTATGGTGGCAAAAAACAGAATATCTTAGATGGCTCTTGGATCTTTCAATAGAGAAATAGCTATAAATATAAAGGAGAGCCATAGAATAAGGTCCTGTACTGTATTTATGCAACTGTGAAATCAACTTAGACCTTCACATCAGTCCATAAACATTTTATGTAGGACTGCTCCTATCACCTCAAATATGTGAGCAATTCTTGCATGGACAGATGCCATTAAATGCAAGGAGAATAACACAAGTGTCTCTTTTTTTTCTTTTCTCCAAACATGTGAATAAAAGCATGGATTTCAAACCATCCAACTCTATGTCCTGGGATCACCAGTCCTGGACCAGTGACCATTTAAAAATATAGTCACCTATTAGAGCTGCCATAGACATTTGTTCCTCTCTGTAGCAGATTGTAAGATACTAGGCACATCTACACGAGATGCTTACTGTGCGGTAACCTAATAACACTGCACAGTAACATGCCGGTCAAAAACATGCTATTAAGCTACTGCACAGTGTTATTAGGCTTCTGCACAGTATCTGTCATGAAAAAACCATGCGCCAGCGCTACTGCACAGTAACTATAGCAAGTACTAAACTCATTAAGCAAGTACTAAACTAAATGTGCAATAACTACTGCGCATTAATGAATGTGTAGATGTGTCCACTGAACCTTAAAAACTGTAGCACCTTGACTGAAGGAAAAGTTGTATTTGATAATTTGTTACAGGTTTTGACATTAAACGATACTATTTATTTCCTCTCTTTGCCTGAACATTTGGACCCGTGATACAAAGAAAAATGGCTTTTAAGAGTGAGAAGGTGAAAAGTGGTATTGTTTGTTTTCCCAATGGGCCGTTTCCAAAGTAGACTTTTTTGTTAAAAAGAAAAGCCAACTAAATAAACGATGGGGTGGTAGAAAGGCCACTCCATAATAATGAAGCTGTTTCACATTCATGTGAACCAAACTGCACACAACATGACATCCTTGTTTATGATAGTCATTTTTCAGTGTTGGTGATTGCTTAAAGAATTACAGTTCTCAGGTGACTGTGGTTTTCATATAATGCTGTAGCAAAGCCTGTTTAGTGAGGCGCAATAGCTTTGACACTTTACAGCAGGAACCATGGTTTTAGCAACTATAAAGGAAAATCTGCTTTCAAGTCTGGACAGGGTTCAGTTTGCTCCAATGAATGGGGAAGTTCACACATCTTGTGGTGGTGAGTGGTTTGTCTGCTTACAGAGCAGATAAGGTAGGAAAGTATCTATTTACAACAGAAGGACTACTGTGAGGCTTAATAGCCTTTTACAGCATGCATCTGCATGCTAAATGGCTCCACAGAATCCCCACCTCCAGAAGTCTTGCTTTAATTGGCATGGCTTTGGGAGTGGAGGTGTTGACTTCAGAATTTTGTTTCATGACAGATAGATTTATACTGCGCACCAACAGTTTTCAAAAACATAATCCTGTGGATAATTTGCTGCCAAATGTTTGTTTCCTTTTCTGAGACTATAATGCACCTGTTCAGAAGTGGAATGTCCTGGTATGGATTTTTCTAATCTCTTCAGTGATTAGGTGTGTAAATTACTCATACCTGTATTTATAATTTCCTTTTACAATGAAGAGTTCAAAGTCACCTAGAATCAGACAAAGGCCTGTGTTCATTGCCAAACCAGAGCCTACTTAAAGCTACCCAACCAGGTATGTAACCTAGACTGAAATAGCTAGTCACTCCTGTTTCATTAATAACGCATTTTTTCTTCCTTTTTTCCCTCTGTAGTTTACGTTTATTCCAGAAGTTTGACACTTTCCGGATTCTGGTTTGTGGTGGGGATGGAAGCGTTGGATGGGTTCTCTCTGAAATAGATAGCCTCAATCTTCACAAACAGGTATCTGCCCAAAGGGCTTGTCTATGGGTTAAAATGAAGAAGGGCAGACAGGAAGGAGTGGAAAGGATTTTTGAATTTGCAGTTGTGCCTAGAGCAAAGTGGCTAAAAGCTTCCCATAGCTGGTGCTACTGCAGTAAACCTCTACTGAAGGTCACAGGAACTGCAGTAACTGTGAACTCCCGCTCACAGCCAGTGCTTCTACATGATTCCCTCCTGTAAGAGCCAGTTTTTTAAGTAGTTCTGAGTATCCCCTAAGCCCATGTTCCTACACCATTCCCTGCATGGATTTCTGTTCAGAGATGGGTAGGACTGGACTAGCCAAGTGCTCACACAGATTTATTCCCTCCAACAATCCTAGGAGGAGGATGTGAATTCTTTTGTTACTAGTTTTTCTGAGGCCTGGAGTAACTACATACTGTCTTTAAGTGACAATGTTCTATGTGCTGTGTTAATTCAGTGCAGTGGGTCCTGGAGCCTCTTGCGAGGTTCCCATACAAAAAGTAACAGCACCACCTGATGGCAAGAGAAAAATACTGATCTCTGGCCATCTGATGAAAGCTTTTTTAAGCAAATAGGTCAGGAATGCCAGGAGTGTCAGTGAAATCTACTTCACTCTCCATTCACTGTTTAAAGCATGAAGGGAAGTTTTCTCTCTTGCTGTGTGTTCTCTGGCTATTCTCCATGCTTGCACTCTCTTTACCATACAATAGTAGTATCTCAGTGACTAATCTATGCAGGGAAGCAGTCAGGCTCTTTTCAGTGTTACACTTGGCTTATGTTTTCCCCTGTGGACGTCTGTATCAGTCTCCTTCTCTCTTGGTATAGTGCCAGTTGGGAGTGCTCCCCCTGGGTACAGGAAATGACCTTGCACGCGTGCTAGGATGGGGATCTGCTTGTGATGATGACACCCAGCTCCCCCAGATCCTAGAGAAGCTGGAAAGAGCAAGTACCAAAATGCTGGACAGGTGAGTGTCAGCCCAGATGTGACAATCTGAATCCCTGACTCCAAACCCTGAGCTAAGCTCTATTCTAAGAGAGCAGCCTCCCAGGGCGTTCATACGATTCCTGCTGGAATACTGAACCTCTTGTCAGCTTCACCAGTGATTCCCATTTACAGCCCTCCTGCCCCCTATTGTCAGGGCAAGGGAATCTTGCAATTCAATATTTCTCCTGCAGAGAGGTGTGACCTTGTGATTTCCAGAGGTCAGTATGCAATATAGAATTGACTGGAATGCCTGGCTGGGGAGAGGCCTCTCCTTCCTGTCCAGTGACACACATACCATGCATCTCTGATTATCATTCAGTGAACTTGCTTCCAAAGTAGTCCTAGTCCACTGCATGGTTTAATATAAATGCTCAGAGGAGGCATGGGGCTGCCATAGAGCTGTAGAAGTAGATGTTGGAAGGACCCTGTTAAGTCATCCTGTCTATCCTCATTCCTGTGCAGAACTCTTCCCTACAGTACAGTTTTGAGTGTTATGTCTTGTCCAGGTGCAGATGGTTTCAGAGATGGGGCTGTGTTTCTAACTCCTGCAAGGAATCACTTTGTACTTCAGTATAGCATGTCTGACAAGTCAAAATGTGAAATGCAAGGGCATAACTAAATGGGGGGGAAAGCCCCATGCCTGGCTGTCATCATTGCTTTATTTCCTCACTTCCATGGGTACTGATTTATCAAAAAGAAGGTAATAATTAAAAAATAATTTCTCCTTTTGCTGCAGCACTGATCATATTTCTCCAGGAGACTACATTTTATTGTGCTTACAGTAGCTTGGTACATGCAGATGCAGAGTACAAGCAGTTTTCTCTGCTGTGCTTCACTCACAGCCTTCTCCACATTGGAGTTGGACAGCATAATGAAACTGGCAAGGTCCCTAATCTCCAAAGTGCTCCGCAGATCTCATCAATTTCACTTGGCTACTCTGCAGTCTGCAAATTTTCCATAAACTTTTACTTGGGGATTTGATTTGATTCTTTTGTGTCTGAAACACAAATTAAAACTGAAAGCCAGAATGTCATTCTTGACCTCTAAAGCTTATTATACCAAGCTAACATTAAAAAAACACAAATGTATCTGCCTTTGGGACTTGTAACTTAGCAGCTATCATTCTGGACATGGAAAAGTGTGCAGTGTCTTTCTAGATAAGGCCAAGTAGAGATACCTTGAAGAGTGTGGGTGTGGAAAGCAGGGCGTTCTCAAAGTACCTCTCCTTTCCCCCCAGTTCATCCCCTTTACAGACTACACACACGTCTAGAGAGGCAGGATTTTTTTCTGACTACACTTCTGTGCACTCCTTTAAAAACAGCTCCCAGGAAAAGCTCTTTTATTCTGTCTTAGTCTTTAGCCGTTTGTATAGAGGAGGACCTAAGCCTTGTAGTAACAGTTGCAATTGTTCTTTTTCAACAGGTGGAGCATCATGGTGTACGAAACGAAACTCCCTCGACAGGCATCCACCTCCACTGTCACTGAAGATTTCAGTGAGGATTCTGAGGTACGTAGCCAGTTTCAAAGGGCAGGGGAAGACTGGCAAGGGGTTCTGTAATGAAGGATTGGCCCAGTGTAGACAAGGCTGGGGGCTGCAGAAGAAAACAGAATTTAGATGAAAGGCACATGAAGTGTCAACCATGCAATGAGCTATGGGTGCTAAACCAGGACTTGGCATTGTAGAGAAGGCTGGGGATGAGGCTGCTGAAAGAACAGACTCCTAATCAAGCACAGTAGGGTGATGCAGAGAGGAAGAAGTGTCAATGCAATGGAGCAAAAAGCTGTAGAAGTGGATGGGTTGGGTTGGTGGGTGTGTGATTGGCTTTTCTGTATTTATCCAGTAAGGCAGAATGCTGGTGGGGCTGCATAGCACAGCACTCAGAAGTATTTAAAAAGTTTTATCCCAGATGAATATTTCTGAGACTCTGTGCTATATGTTTTTGGCAGCTTTAGGGTCAAAATTAGTTCCCTGATAAGACATAGGTCTGGAGTGACAGGTGGATTCTTGAGCATGGGTCTCTCCTGTGGAATCAGAGAGAGTAAATAGAAACCATGGTGTTGCACCTTTGCTTTTTGGAATCCAGGTACACCAATACAATGTAGCATGTTGTAATTATCCATATACTATGGATCTACAGGTAACCTGGAAAACAGTGATCAGTAGTTTATTTCTGCATGTCACCAGGTACAGAAAATTCTCTTCTATGAAGACTCTGTGGCTGCTCATTTGTCCAAAATCTTGACTTCTGACCAACACTCTGTGGTCATCTCCTCTGCCAAGTGAGTACTTTCAGCAGTACCAGAGGGGGTCAGTCATGTTGAGAATAAAGGAGAAATCTGTGCATGACTATTCTCCCTACTTTCTTTGCCTAGGGTGCTTTGCGAGACGGTAAAGGATTTTGTGGCTCGAGTAGGGAAGGCATATGAAAAAGCAACAGAAAATTCAGAGGAGTCGGAGGTCATGGCCAGGAAGGTATGTTGGCAAAAGAGCACTTTAGATGCAGAAAGCAATGAAAGAAAATAGCTCTGCTGTCAGCTGGCAGGTGTGTGTCAGTGAAACACAGCAGGTAGGAGCTGGGCTGGTACTGTTCAAACCTTTTGCTTTCACTTGCAGTGCTCTGTCCTGAAAGAGAAGCTGGATTCCCTTTTGAAGACATTGAACGACGAATCACAAGCCTCTTCATCTCTTCCAAACCCACCTCCCACCATAGCAGAGGAGACAGAAGATGGTGATGGATCTGGCAGCGCCTGTGATTCTTCTAGTGACCGCTCAATGGGATCCTCATGCACTGCCAGACCCCAGATATTCCGGCCCCGGGAGCAGCTAATGTTGAGAGCTAACAGCCTGAAGAAAGCCATTCGGCAAATCATCGAGCACGCAGAGAAAGGTAACTCCTTGCAACTTTTTTGTGTTTGGAAATGTACCTTACTTTTGCTCCAGAGGGAGCCAGGATTCCTGATTTTAGAGGAACATCTTCCAGTGAGCCTGCATGCCCTTCGCTACATGAGGAAGGTTATCTCTGGAATAGACAGACCTTCTGCTTCCATCTTTCACCCATTTGAATGTCATTGCCAGCTAATGGCTGTTAGTGGCTGGTGTGAATTAATCACTATTCTCAGTCTAACTCCTTCTAGATAGGGGATGCTCTTCATATTGCTCTGTCTCCCCCTCAGTGTAGTTTCATTTCCTTCAAAAGGCATCAGCCAAGAAATCCAACCCTATCCTTGTTAGTTAGAAACCTGAGTGCAGTTTAACTTTAAACCAGTGTTTCTTAACCTTGTTAGACTCAAGCCCCACCTCCAAAAATGCCAGCTCTCAGCTTTCACTCTTTTTTTTTTTTTTATTACAGAAAAATAATAAATTTTCTGTTGCAGACAACTCAGAACACGACAGATTAAAGAGTTTTTGGCATTGTGAATTCCTGTTTGAATTCTCTGGGTTTATCTTGTGAATCATCTGTAGGAGTTTGCACACTTAAGAGTGCAAAAATTGTGTGGCAGCCCACACCCTGGTTGAGAATCACTGCTTTAAAACCAAGGAAGTATTTATTTGCATATGACAGAAAGGAAATGGGTACACAAACTTCAAAAGGATGTGTAAAGTCCACAAGCACCCAAACAAGTAAGCCCTCTTGGAAAGCAACTTTAAATGCAAACCAAAGTTAGGGCTCAGGTTCCTTGGATTTATAGCATGCCAGTGATATTCAGTTCAGTCTCTTGTCCCCACAGCTGTGAGAAGTTGTGCCTGTGATGGAAAAGACCTCTCGATTACACACACAGGATGTTTAGATTTCTTGAGGCAGTACACGAGCACTTGACTTCACCATCCCTTGAACAAACTACAATTACATTTCAAACATATTTGATTTAAGTTCTCTGAACAGTTTCATTTCCCAAATATACACGTCTCTATCCCTTCCTTCCTTTTTATTGATTTGCACAAACTTTGTCTTTCCTCCAGTGTTTCAGATGACTTGTTGCAGGGGTATCATATTCACCCTGCTCCCTCCTCCTCCCCAGGCCAGATCCAGACCATGGGGCTCCTGACAGGCCAAATCTGGACACATCAGTGACTGCAGGGGTTAATGCAGTTGTCACTCACCCCCTGCTGCCAACACACATCACCAGTGGGTCTTCATATCTTGGATTTTGGCAGCAGGCCCTGTCCCCACTTGCCCTACTCCTGAATTTCCGGCCCCTTTATGAGCCCCGTGGGTCACATGACATGGCTCTGAGAGCCAGATTTGGCCCATGAGCTATAATTTTAACACCCCTGACTTACTGTATTGTTATCTTGTTTTCCTGTTATGTAGTTTGTGTGTGCTTGGTTAACAATTCCAAGTAACACCTCATGCAAATAAAGTTTATCCTTTATATATAGTGTGTGGCTCAAAGGAGAAATTCATCCTTTAAAAAACTACTTCTCTTTATAGCTAACATTTAAAGTTGCATGGGAAGAATTACAATCCATCACGACCTTGTTATTTATAGTTTCAGCAGAGAAGCCAAGAAAATGATTAGGTCTGGTGACCCTCATCCCAAAACTGAGTCCTCTGGCGCAGGGATAAGCCAATATAAAGGGCATGGGAAAATTTCACTTGTCATTACCAGTCATTGACAGATTAATTCAGGACCTTTGGAGCTTTGTCCTACCCTAACAGTTGTTTAAGTCCGTGGGAGAATTGTCATTGACATGAATAGGAACCAGATCAGACGTTTTTGTCCCTTTTGTGTATGCAGATTTTTTGTTTGTTTGTTTCTTTTGTTTGTTTTTTGGTCTTTTATTTAGTTTGCTTTGTTAGGGAAGCAGTTGGTTCTATTTAGAGACTGTCTGGAGGAGTTTGTGTAGGTCACCTCATTCAAGATGATGAGACAGCATTTTGGCTGGTTTCCAGCATGCAGTATTGTATTTTGTTGCATTTGTCAGCCTTCCCTATCCCTTTGTGCTCTAAGGTCATAGTTGTCTATGACATCTCTTTGATTTCTCTCCCTGTGTCTCCAGCTGTTGATGAGCAGAATGCTCAGACACAAGAGCAGGAGGGCTTCATCCTTGGGCTTTCCACCTCTGAGGAGGGAAAAGAGCTGAGGAATGAGGATAAAATCTCCCTAGAGTCATCACAAAGTGGCAACTATGGAATTTCCAAAGGGAGGAGCCATCGGAAAGGTACCATTCATGGCCTCAGGGTCCTGCATTTCCACAAACTGAGATTTTCCTTTTCTTAGGTGTGTTAGACTATTTCTGTGCTTGTCCCTTTCCAAACTTGTTTTCTTCAGCCTGGTAGGGACGACAGCTCCCTCTCATCAGATTAAAGTCCTTGAATATAATTCTGTGTCTCAGTCCTCTTTTAATACAGCCTTTTTCCTGGAATCCTTTTGCCCTACCTTGGAAGGTTGGGTTAGGACCGCTGCACACAGTATCAGAGACCAAGGAGCTTGATAGGCCTTTCATGACAGCAGCAGTCAGATGTTGCAGTTCCCTCAGCAAAGCCCATAATCTCAGATACTCGTAGATGTCTTCCAGTCCACCCATCCCCTGACGTTTTCTTTCTGGGCCCTCCCCTTCCTGTTCAGATAATGGAGCAAGAGGTCAGTTCGCTGTAATCACTGTTAAATGAGAAAGCTGTAAGAAAGCCCAGTTCACTGCAAGTAAACTTGGAACTTAACTGATTCTGGGAGACAGATGCCCAAGATGATTGTTTCTGGTTGCAGGGGACTAGATTTAATGCAATCCTGTGTTGCTCTTTTCTTTCACCAGACCCCTTCCCTCTCCATTTCTGATACTAGTTTAAGGTATTTTTGTACCTTCAGTTTGTGTCTGTGCCAACAGAAACACCTCTGTTGCTTCATGATTGATTCCATCTCATTGCTTTGTATTGGCAAGGATGTGTGGATGCTGGTGGTAATTCCTAAGCTAGTGTGTGTCCTCTACTTGCTGCCTGTGCAGTGTGCTTATGGGTTTGTTTGAATAATGCATACTGTTTGTCAATAGCAATGTTTGTTTTGTATTTTATAGTGTGTAAGTCTCCCTGTGAAAGACTAATAAACAAAGGAAGTTTGTCACTCGGCAGCTCTGCATCTCTTCCTCCCCAGACAGGAAACCGGGACAACCTGCCAATGCTGAACACAAAGATCCTTTACCCACGTGAGTGTAATACCCACCCCTTCCCACTCAGGCAGCCAACTAGGCTAGGGGTGATAACAGCATAGTCTCAAGTCTCCAGCTAAGAGCATGCAGCAGTTCTTCACAGTATCTGTTCATGAAGAGAATCCATTGCCTAAGCCAAGCTGCGGAGGAATCTTTTCACAGATAACTTTCCACTGGGCTGGAGAACAGCAAAGACATTGTCGGAGGATTAGGAAAGATTATAATCACCCCCACCTTCTGTCTGTGACTGAGAGGGAGTTATATCGATGCAGTAAAGAGAGGGAATGAATTGCATAAATGTAACATGCTTGACATTTGTTTAACATGTAGTTGATATGTCTGGCACTGCAGAACTCTCCATGCAGTGCTATACACTGCATTCAAGAAAGACCCAAGGGTGACAGGTGGCCTTCCCAAGGCAAGGTTGAAGTCACTGTTGGTGCTTTCAGCTTGTTTTGTTTCCATCTCTGTTTCTGTTGTAGAAATGTTGGTATCCACCCTCTGAGTGTTTTACCCCTGTGAACAACAGTCCTTACTTGTTTGTGTGAATTGCTTTGTGTCGTGTCTAGGAATAGTTGGTTTTACATCCTCCCTGGAAATGTCTGGCATTGCTTGATGTGAGGTGCAGCCTCAAAACCCCTCTTTTGTCCCTTCGTTGTAGCCAAACAGACTGCTCAGTCTTGCCCTCTGCCTCTCCAGCATCAAAAAAGAGCCACTTCAATAAATTTAGTTCAGTCCCCCATTTCCCTAACATATGCAGCTTTTTATTACTGCCTTGCTTCTGGTGCTTATGCACATAGCCCTTTCCTCCCAAACCTATGACCCTTTGCCATGGCAAGAGCTCAGTTACAGACTCTGGCCATGTTGGAGAATGTTTTCTCTTCCTTGCTGGGTCCTTTCCAAATAGAAACATAAAGATTTTTTTTCTTTGTTGCTTTCCTCTCAAAGAATGGTATCCAAATCCTGTTTAGGATTGAGCCACATGATTTATTTATCAGGTGCCAGACATTTTGTTTTTCCATTGTATGGGGCCAGTGAAGGTTGCAGTTCATGTCTCAACTCTGTTCTGGTGCCTCTGGGAGTAAAATATCAGTTCTTTTTCATTAACCCATTCTGGCCTCCCCTATTTAATACATTCTGTGAGATCTGATATGTTATTCTCCTTTCTTTCCCTATAGATATTCGAGCTGGTATGTCTGGTTCTCTGCCTGGCAGTTCTGTCATCACCCGATTATTAATCAATGCAGGTCCATTTAACGCTGAGCCAGAAAACCTGTGAGTATGTGGAGGAACTTAAAGGGAATGGGTGGTTCTTGGTAAACTTCAGGGTCAGTCAACTGTGATGAGGGGTGGGCTGCCTCTAAAAGATAAATAAGGGACCACAGCAGTCCTGGGATGAAGAGATATACATAAACTCTCCTGTGCAGAATGCCAATGTGGGAAACAAACCGTTTAGTTAAATAGGGTTGAGGAGTCTGACTCAGTAGAGAAAATGAG
The DNA here is from genome assembly GCF_030867095.1 of Alligator mississippiensis. Lineage (NCBI taxonomy): Eukaryota > Metazoa > Chordata > Crocodylia > Alligatoridae > Alligator > Alligator mississippiensis. Next base: position 39,099,019 of record NC_081830.1, read on the forward strand.
TCTCCTGTTGAGAGAAGGTAACTCAGATCAAGCTTCTCTTCAAAACCAGTGGATATACAGAAGTTTTCTTCACCTAGGGTGTGACAAAAAACTTGTAGGGCCTATGGCTCTGCTCCCCCACATAGGTTTTTTTTCTTTTCTTCTCTTTCTTTTTCTTTGTCTTTTCACATGTCTGTCAACCTGGTTGCCGCATATGACCTGGCTCAGATAGAAGGGGGTGGATCTAGCCTCTCCATTGTTCTGAGTTCTGACCACATGACATGGGGGCTAGGCTTAAGCCAATGTCACTCCAGTAGGTAATGCTGATGTTTTTCAAATGGATTGGTCTGCTTCAAATAACACCTGTCCCTGACTGGGTCCAGGTGATGAGATCAATAGGGCTATTTAAGAGGGTCCCTCCATGTTGGAGGGATGGACATCTTCTGGACACAGAATCAAGCCATGTACCTCCAGAATCCTCTGGACATTGCTGTGAGTAACTTATCTGATTTGTAGCCAGTAACTTAAATCTAAGTGTTCTAGGTGCTGACTAAAAGGGCCAATGAGCCCCTTAAGCTGTTTTGCTCAAGGCTGTTTTCTTTCAGAGTTCATTTTTTGTTTATATTCCTTCCCGTGCCTTCCCTCTCCATGCAATCAAGCTACCTATCATAGCAAGCCTGGCAGTAAATGTTTGAGAGGGATTAGGCAAGTCTTTTTGCTCCCTTTGCTGGGCTGACTAAGGGAGGCTATAAGAAGCACCCAGGTATATCTTGCTGGGGCTAAGTAACCCCTAGGTCTACAGGGCCCATGTACCCCAAGCAGCACAGAGCTGTAACAGAAACCGGAGCTCAGGTGGTGGCAGGGGTTACACCAGGCTTGTGGGTGTGCTCTAGGAAGGGGCGTGGTCAGAAGTTGGCTCCCCTAGGGCGCCATCCAAAGCTTGCTTTTGGGCAGGTACAGTGAAGTGGGCAGCTCAGCTCCTGAGCACCCCCTACTGGCCCGCCACATAGGGCATCTATGGTCGTCAGTAAACTAGACCTCAGTACTTCAGGAAGGTCCCCTGGATTTTCCAGCAAGCTATAAATTCTGTGAAAATTCAAACATGGTATTTTTATCTTTACTCAACAGTGAAAAATGTGACTGGTGTGTTATCTCTATCACATGTTTCTTTACTCTCCTCCTGAATTTTCTGTTTTGGTGTGCTGTGTTTTTTCTGTGTTGACTGTGAATAGTTACACAGTAGGTGGAGAAACCAGAGAGTCTGGGTGGGATCATGAGAGACTTATCAGCAGGATGTTTCTGTTGACATTTAAATCACCATCCTCCTGAGATGAGCACATGTCTCTTTGTCACTTACTGCAGGTCTACACTGCTCTGTTCCATGCTTGGGAACACTGCTGGGCGCAGGCTTTGTCCTTTTGTTCCCATTCCATGTGTGCCAAATGCTGGGAATGAGGCAGTACTAGTGAGGGAATGTAGCTGCTTTAGAGCAACCTTGAGCACACACCAATAAGTTTGCCTTAAAGCCCAAAGGGAATGCCAAGCCTTTGGTCAGGGCTTCTACAATGTAGCTACACCACTTCATTTCCAGAAGCTGGCACATGCAGATAGAGAGCAGCTGTGGAGGGCATGTGGTATAAGGGCACCTTTCAGTACATTCACCCTTGTTAAATGTTCTGTTCAGCCACAAGGTCTAGAAATGTACCTTTTGGCCTAATAAATCTTAGACACCTCTTTCTTGGGCTCAGTGAGGTAGATTCTGCTGAAATTCTGTAGTGGAGTTTGTCAGTAGGCGGTCCATGCAGAATTGGCAGAGCATGAGCAGGCCTGCTGGCTGGCATCCAGCAGCCACCCCTCTTTCACCCTTCTACACCTGGGAGATGTGAAGTGGCCAAGAGGGGCCTGTAAGGTGCATATTAAAATCAGTGTGTCACTTTAAACAGACTGTTTTCTCTTTCCTGGCAGGGAATGTTACACAGAGAAGTGTGTCATGAATAATTATTTTGGAATTGGACTGGATGCAAAGATCTCTCTGGACTTCAACAACAAACGTGATGAGCACCCAGAGAAGTGCAGGTAGGCCGGCCAGTTCGGAGTCAGGTGGCTTTTGGGTCTGTAGAGGTGGTAGTGGCTACCTCAGAAGTGACTGATCTTAGTTTGTAATTTTGTGTGGGAACTTGAAACTGGTCATCTGAAACCACCATTGGTACATCATCACCTTGATTGCTTGGTTCCTCTCCAGGAAGGAAAGATAGCAGGTGAAAGAGATTACTTTCTGATTGAACACAGCATGGCTAGCTTAGGAGATCTGAGAACTACCTGTGATATGGGTTTGATGCCATTGTTACATTTACTTAATGACCTCAATAGCAGAATTTCTGGTATGGCTGCTTTCTAGCTACAAAAGAATCGTGTCCCAACTCCAAATACCCTGAAAGCTGGTATTTGTTCCCTCCCCTTATTTAATCCTACTGGTGAGCCCTACAGTTCTTCAGATACTTGTAGAGCAGGGGTTGGCAGCGTTTTTGGGCAGAGTACCAAAAATGCCCACACCCTCAACTTGTAAGATGTTGGTATGCCAGGGGCAGACAGCAGGGGTGTTGTGAGGGGCCTGATGCCTTGTTGTGTCGGCACAGCCCTGGACCCTTCCCCGCCATCTGCCCTGAGGCATGCATGCCCACCACAGCCCAAGCTGCTTGCAGCAGGTGGTGGGGAGACTGTAGGCCATTGCACCCCAGGGTGTGTGGAGCCCCAGCTTGGCTCATTGCTGGTGACTGGTGCATGTGCACCTCAAAATGGATGGCGGGGAAGGGGCTGGGGCTGAGGCTGCACTACCACAAAAAGGATCAGACTCTTCACAGCTTCCCTGCCATCTGCCCTGAGGCACACATGCCAAGCAAAATGTCTTTGTGTGCCACACTCTAATGCATGTGCCAAGGGTTGCCTACCCTTGCTGTAGAGAGACAGATTCTTTCGAACAAGCTGAAGCTAAGGTATTCACTCTTTGGGCAACATTCAGCAGCAGCTTTTGTTCGGTGACACGAATAACTGGATGCTCCTCCCCATTGGGAGTATCTGCAGATCTGTTTGAGCTTCTGTTATTGGATCTTCTCTAACTCCTTTTTTTTTTTTTTTGAGGCCAGTGTCTATTTAGCATACAAGGGATGACCACTGCCAGTGCTTGTCCTTTCTGGAAGGGAAGGACTCTAAGGGATAAGCCATATAATTTCACTGGCCTTTTCTCTCACTATGAGGGTAAATGACAATGCTTTGTGCTGACTGTTGTATCTCTTGTTCTTTTGTTTGCCCTTCTTAGGAGTCGCACTAAAAACATGATGTGGTACGGAGTGCTGGGGACCAAGGAACTGTTACACAGAACATACAAGAACCTGGAGCAGAAGGTCTTGCTGGAGGTGAGGAGTCAAAATGTACATGCATGACTGAATCTCCCTCTCAGACCCACCCCAGTCACCTCTGCTTTGGGCCTGGGGAGATTTTTATTCACCTTTCAGCGGAAAGTAAATCTCTGTTTACATCTGCTTCGGTCCCTTTGCACCTGATCTCACCATGATAGTTCCAGAGAAAACTTCCTGATTTCAGTTCTTCTGACTTCCTGACTGTATTAATGTATCCCAATGCCTCTGCGTGTACAATGAAAACACTTCTGTTACCTAATACAGAGCCTTTGTGTTTGCTAGGAAATTACATCAGATTAGAATTGTGTATGCTGGCATAATGTTAAGCATGACTTGGCACTCAGCATAGACAGGGACTGTCTTGTTTAACACTGTGTGTCTTGTACACACAATAACTCTTAACTTGTTAACATCATATTGGTTCAAACACATTTTATAGGGATCAAATTAGAGGGCAGAGTGGTGTTCTTCCACACACAAAGCAGGCTGCACTTAGGTGAGCCCTACTCACAGCAAATTGTACAGATGTTCAAAATGTGCCCATGACATTGTTTGGCTTCTTTTTCGAGAAACTTGACTGCACCTAGGAGCCCTGCTACACTTTTCCCATGTTTGATTGAGGAGAAGTTAAATATAGTAGCATCTCCCAAACATAGTCTACTAATGAGAGGAAAATGAGCATCCACATACAGGAAATGATGCCCTTCCTTTCCTTTTGTTACTGAGGAATAAAATAGTTAACAGTATTGATAACTAAACTGTCGTCAGTGGATATCTGAACTAACAACATGCAAAGATGAATGGGCTTTTCACTACCCCCAAACTGATGGTTCCAGGCTCTCTGTGGACTCATAGCTGCATTGGTTATGCTTTTTCTTTTACACACATAACAGTTAGATAATAATGACTTCTGTGTTTAAAAAAGAACCAAGATTCTGCAGAGCAACACAAAGTAGCTTTAGAAACATCTGTGCAGCATATGGAGCACCTGTTTCTGTTACAGCATGATGTAATTATCAGTGTAGAGAAGACCTTATATTCCTAGAAATTGTTGCTGACAGTGTACTTCAGTGCCAGGCCAGAAAGAGTGTGGTCTAGAAATCTTCTGTTCTCTTCATTGGTATGACTAGCAGTTACAGACTGCTCATGAAAAGGTTTTAAAATTGTTGACTGCAAACATTGTGCTGTTAAACTTAATAGTCTCTTCTCTTGTGAATAGTGTGATGGACGTCCTATCCCTTTGCCCAGTCTTCAGGGAATTGCTGTACTTAACATTCCTAGCTATGCAGGAGGCACCAATTTCTGGGGAGGCACCAAGGAAGATGATGTGAGTATTCCTAGAAACTGGTAAATCAGAAAACAAGGAACTTCGTTACCATCTCCTATTTATGCACCAGTTGCTCCTGAGACTAGATGCTAGGAAAGGGTATTTCTGGAGGCATCTGACAGGTTTCTCTATTAAATGGATGCATATTCAGAAGTCAGACTTCAGTAATTTGTTCTCCACAAGGATCAGCAGTGAATTGTACAGGAGCTTGGTCATGCTGGAGCCTTTTGCCTTTGGTGGAATGCTTTACATGAGGCCCACGATACAGGCAACCCCCGCTTAGTGCTCTTAAATGGTTCCTGAAGAACTGAGCGTTAAGCGGAATAGCATTAAGCGAAACTGGAAGTTTTTGATGAACCAAGATGGCAACACAAACAAACTGGCATAAATTGCACAACGAGGCTGCATGCCCATGAGCATTATAACAAAACTTGCTGAGCACTAAGTGAAATCAGGTATCAATGTAAAACGAGCATTATAGTGAAATAGCACTAAGCGAAACAGCATTAAGCAGGGGTTACCTATATTACCCATGTACAATTCCTCTACCTGTGAGTACCTAAGATAAAGCCAACTGAGGCTGAGAGAAGCCATTGGATCAGGTCTACAGACATTTTCTTTCATGCCAGGTACAGGAAAATATCCAGTCTCATAGGAAGAGCAACTTTCTTGCTGCTCAGAGGCTTTATGTGCCTGAGTTATACTTTAGCTGCTGTTGAAAGGCCACTGTGGATATTGAGGCTGCTTTTTCTCACACCTAGATGCCTGCAGAACTCCTGTTTGTAGCATCATTGCTAATTTTACAGAGAATAAATAGTGATAGTGAAAGGTCAGGGTCAAATCTCCATCCATGAAAGGGAAAGGAAGTTCTCACAGAGCAGTATGTGACCTGAATTCTCTCTCCCTCTAGACATTTACAGCCCCCTCCTTTGATGACAAGATCTTAGAGGTGGTAGCTGTGTTCGGTAGCATGCAGATGGCTGTGTCACGAGTGATTAACCTACAGCATCACCGGATTGCACAGGTATCCAGATGTTTTTGTGACCTCCTTGACCAACATTGTACTTTTTTCTACCCCATCAATGCTTGCTTTGAATGCTAAAGCCTATGACAGGTCTTCTTGCTTTGTCCCAAAAGGCCATAGAAATCAAAGCTTTATGGCTTTCTCAGTCTATATTCTGGCAATAGTGCCAGGGTTTGCAGGGACGAGGGCTTAACAGTAAGGTAACAAAGCAACAGAAGGATTTATTCTACGGGAGGAAAAGGTTATACGAAAAACTGACTGTGTAGTTTGAAGGCAGAATACACAAAACCCAGTTCAAATTTCTCACCCTCTTTCCTGACTACAATGCCATCCTCCAGAGTCCTGTTAGAGTTTCCAGACTTCAGCCTTCTGGCTGAGTCTTCCAGCCACTGACCACTGGGGACCTACACTCAGCCAAGGCCTGGGTTGTTCCAAAGCTCCTAAACACCTCCAAAACCAGACCTCCACCAGACTTACTCACTTTGTTGAAATCTCAGAATTCTCCAGAAAATTCTTTCCTTCTGGGAGCAGCCAGAATTCACCTAGTTGATGGTCCACCTACCTGAGATACCGTCATTACTGTGGTGCTGATTTTCCCATTACTGGCAGACAACACCACCTTGGGTGCCCATCCCACTCCCATGTTTAAGAGGGGCAATTATTCTTGCTCTAGTAACACAGTTGGCAAGAGATCCTGAGTGGTTTTATCTTGTCCCTTTTCCTTAGGTTCCTTTGATACAGCAACTCATAATTAGAGATCTGGTCATAACCTTTGACTGAGTTGTATCCCAAAAGATAGATACAGACAATCTACCTGACACGGAAAGAACCATGTGGGTAAATCTGATTTCATAGATTTCATAGACATTAGGGCTGGAAGGGACCTCGGAAGGTCATCGAGTCCAGCCCCCTGCCCAAAGGGCAGGAAGTCAGCTGGGGTCATAGGATCCCAGCAAGATAAGCATCCAGTTTGCTCTTGAAGGTGTTCAATGTAGGCGCTTGAACCACCTCCGGTGGCAGGCTGTTCCAGACCTTGGGGGCTCAGACAGTAAAGAAATTCTTCCTTATGTCCAGCCTGAAACGGTCTTGTAGTAGTTTATGACCATTCAACCTAGTCGTCATCCCTTGGGGCGCTCTGGTGAACAAACGTTCCCCCAGATACTGGTGGTCACCCCTGATAAACTTATAGGTGGCCATCAGATCACCCCTGAGCCTGTGCTTTTCCAGGCTAAAGAGCCCCAGGGCTCTCAGCCTGTCATCATAGGGTCTGCTTCCCTGACCTCTGACCATGCGCGTGGCTCTTCTCTGGACTCTCTCAAGCTTCTCCACATCCTTTTTGAATTGTGGAGCCCAAAACTGGACGCGGTACTCCAGCTGCGGCCTCACTAAGGCCGAATACAAGGGGAGAATGACGTCCCGGGATTTGCTTGAGAAGCATTATGGATGCAAGCCAGCGTTTTGGTTGCTTTACTAGCCACAGCATCACACTGCAGGCTCATGTTCATCTTGTGGTCAATGATGACCCCCAAGTCTCTTTCTTGCATAGTGCTAGCCAACATAGCACTGCCGAGCCTATAAGGATGCTGTGGGTTTTTCTTCCCAAGGTGGAGAACCTTGCATTTATCGGCGTTGAACACCATCAGATTCTCGTCCGTCCACTTGCTGAGCCTGTCCAGGTCAGCCTGGATCACCCGCCTGTCTTCTGGTGTGGATGCTTTGCCCCAAAGTTTGGTGTCATCGACGAACTTGGCCAGTCCACTTCTGACTCCAGTGTCCACATCATTAATGAAGATATTGAACAGTATGGGTCCAAGGACAGAGCCTTGGGGGACCCCACTGGTCACAGGACACCACGATGAGTGACTTCCATCAATTACTACCCTCTGGGTCCGACCCCGGAGCCAATTTTCCAGCCAGTGGATCGTGGAGGACCCAAGGCAACAATTGGCCAGTTTCTCCAAGAGCCAATCATGGGAAACCAGATCGAAGGCTTTTTTGAAGTCAAGATATATGACATCAATCTCCTCTCCCTTGTCTAGGTGATAGGTCACCTGGTCGTAGAAGGAAATGAGATTGGTCAAGCAAGACCTACCCGCAACTGATGGTGCAGCAGTACTTAGAACTGAATGCAGGAAAACTTTTTCAAAGGAAATGAGCAGAACGTTTTTTGGTAAATTTATTTTACGGCCCATTTAACTCGCTGTTCATGTCTTGCAGTGTCGGACGGTTAAGATAGCGATCCTAGGAGATGAGGGAGTACCTGTCCAAGTGGATGGAGAAGCCTGGATTCAGCCTCCTGGGTATATTTGGATTGTTCATAAGAACAGGGCACAGACACTTACCAGAGACAGGGTAAGAGTAATCCTCTGATGTACTAATACTAGACACATACTTTAAAATCATATATGCCCCCCAAGAGGGAGCAATATCCTCATAATCTTTATGTGGAAACTACATGGGATGTACAGCATTTTTCATTAGAGACTCAGCAGCTGGTAAAGGAACATTATTAAGATGGCATTTAAAACATACAAAATGCCAAGATCAGAGTTGCCTGTGCAACCATTGGTTTGGCTCCCTTGGGCATATACGTTAGGATACAACCTTTACCTACGTGCTCACGTACTGTTTTTTCCACAGGATCCCCACCTCATTCAGTGCTGCGGATGGATTTTGTTCAGTTAATCAACTGGTCAATATTTTGATTTCTCCTCCATGTTCAGTGTGTGGCCTATGTCTTATTGACCAAGTAAAGTGAGCTCCTGTGCCCATCCCAGTTGTGTGCATGCACACACGTCTGTCTCCCTCGTAGCTTTAGAATGCCATGTCTGCTTGCTTCCAGTGTCTCGGAATGTTCTCGACATTATAGGACAGAACTGCGCTGACTGGTGAACACTGGAAAAGCCAAGAAGGACATAGGAGATAAACAGGGCCCCTTGCATTTTGTTAGCTGACCCACCAGCATCTGCCAGCTCTGTAATTGTCTACAAATCAAAGACCTAGTTGAGCATAATGCCATTCCTCCATGTCAGCTGTTGCATCCTCTCAGGAGTCTAAGATGTTGATGCCCTCTGTGGCTTATCTCCGAACTGCAGAGCAAAGAAACAGGAATACTGAGGGTGGCAGGAGGAATGGAAGTTAAGTGAGACTGGGAACATGCAGAGCCCCTGCACTGGGAAGGAAAGAATGAGTTACCCTGGTATGGAGAGGAAGAGAGGAGAGAAGGACGCAGCCTCTGCCATGGCAAAGAGAATGGGAAGACGGCATGTAACAGAGTACTTGACATGGTGGGGAAGAATGGGATGGGGGTGCTCAAAAAGTCCTGGCACTGGTGGAGAGTAGGGGATACTGGCGTGAGAGAGGAGAGGGAAGTGAGCATGGATATAAGGGGGAAAGAGGTAGCACACAGTCTATGGCATTGAGAAGAGAATAGGGGACCAGGTATGCAGGGAAGGAGAACACAGAGCCTTTTACATCTTGGGGGCTAGGACACTGAGGAAAACTAAGCTCATGACATGCATGGGAGCAGTGCAGGAAGCTTAAAGAGCCCTTGGCATGAGGCTGAGTGCAGAGGTAGGGGCATATGGGTAGTGTGTGAAAGGGCCCTGACATGCTATGAGCTTGGGTCTATAAAAGCAGTGGGGTGTTTGACCCTTAGTTTGCTGCATGCTATTCAAACCTGTTCTGAAGGCAAAGCAGTGACTCTCTTCATAGCATTTCCACAGTGCCCAGCATTCAAGCACCTGAATGTCTTTCAGTCATGAATGGTTGTCTCTTTTCACAACAGCCCCATGAGGGGAAGGTGCATTTTCCTCATCCAGCAGAGGGGGACTGAGGCACAGAGAGATCAAGGTCAAGAGGGTAACTGATTTCGGATTCCCTACTGGACACATCAAGGTTATCATTTTTGACCGTATGTAACACTGTGGAGTACTTTACACATTCAAAGCACCGCTCCAACGGGGCAAGTTTGCAGCTGCAGCAGTGAGTTTTCAGCATATCAACAGACAGACCCCAGGGGCTCAAATTGGGTGCCCAACAAATGAAGAATATGTAATTAGTGACCATCTTTGAAAATTCAGCTTAAGTGCCACTCTGGAGTTCTGTGGCAAAGGAATTCTTCAGGGCTACCGTTCCTTTCCTGAGGTCCCCAACTCTCATTCACTACCTGCCTTTCCACCTTCCCTAGCAAATGAAGCAGGTCCTGTGTATGTAAGTCTCTACTACACAGCCCTGATTAATAATCCACAGTATGGTTCCTCCTGTGCACTAAATGAGGCAGAGATCCTATGGAAATAATAGCATGTGGCTGTGTGGTCAAAGGCTTTTTTATAAAGCTCACCGCAGGATGACCGAGTCAAAACTGTACAAGAGACCTTCACTCTGGAATTTCCCAATTTTAACTGACTTGGTGAGCTTAATAATGTTCTTTTTACATGCTGTTGTGTGCAGAATATCCTCAGGTGTTTGTTTGTTTTTTAAAGCAATCTGGAAAAAGCAGCAATTCCATGGCATGTCACTTCCTGGATACCTGCTAGGGTTGTCCGCAAAGTTAGAATGTTTAGATCCCAGCCCCCACCATATACACTCTTCTAACACAGTAGGCTGATCACAGGGGCAGGCTGTCATCCTTTTTGTGGACCAGCACTAGAGGGGATGGGATGTTTTGCCATTGTTTTTCACAGATACTGTCAGGCAAAAGAGAAACAGTGAGACTAAGGGATCTTGGGTTCCATTCAAGGCTCTGGAGTAGGGATGTCAAACTCACCTGTGCCTGTGGCCTGGATCTGAACTGCAAGGAGCCTCCTGGGACACATCTGGATCTGGCAGCACCAGTGGCACGAGAGTTTAACACAGCCCCCTGTTGCCAACATGTGCCCATTGGGGCTCCATTGCTTGGAATCTGGCATCAGGCCCTTCCCCTTTAGCTCTTCCCTCAGATTCCAGTCTTCTCTGGGAGCCCCATGGGCTGGGTGAAATGGCTCCATGGGCTGCACATTTGACACTCCTGCTCCTGAGGAATGTTCTGACTCTTTCCCCCCTGTCCTTTCCAATCTGTCCCCTTTCCAGTCCTGGCCCTTCATGACCCTGGATGCCCATCCCAGGGAATGCCCCTCTTCACTTAGTCACATTCTCCTTCTCTCGCAGCAACTTATCTCACCCCTCCAGACTCCTCAAGCCAGTCACAGTCCCATTGACCAGCCATTCCCAATTTCCCCATGCATCCCCAGCCTCCTGCCCAACTAGTCCTGTGTTCCCTCCTCCTGTTCCTTGGTTCACATCCAATCTTTCCTTCCCTCCTGGTTTCCAGTTGTCCCTCCTGCCCTTGTTCCACATGATCAGTGGCTCTCAGTATCCATCCTGGCCTCCTTCAGTCTCAGCGTCCTACCCAGGTGTTTTAATTCTGCCTTGCAGCTCCTCGGTTGACCTCACTCTTCCTTATCTTCCCCTGGCTCTCAGTCCCACCTCTCCTTTTTTCCCTTCCTAGTTCCTGCTCTGTTTGACAAGTCAGTCCCAGTTTCTGATTAGGTGGCAGTATTCTTGCCCTCTCTCCCACCTCTGCTAGCTTCCAGTCTCTCTCTATTCCTGGACCTCAAACTCTGTGACCCAGTCTGTTTCCCACTGTACCCTACTTTGGGCCCCTTTGCATTTGCACCATATTATTTCCTCCATACTGCCAGGGTGCCAGCAGAGGGCATCACTGAGAATACAGGAGAGGTATGATCTCAGTCCCAATGTCAGGTGCCAGTCCAAGCTGAAACATGGTTAGACAAGGTGGGACTTTCAAGGCTTTGACCTGGCAAACTCTAAGATGTCTGACTGAGCTTGCTGCAAACTGCAGCTTCCCTGCCTCCCAAAGGCTTAATAACTTGGCCAGAGTTGTCTGGATTTTGCCAGGGACAGAACAAGGCACATCCTTGAAACAAGTAGCCAATTTTTCCATTGCTGCATTTCAAGTCGCTGCTTCAAAGCACAAGGGAGCTACAGGTTTTGAAAGAAAAGGTTGCAAAATTTTTAACATGACCAGCCTTGGAAGTGCTGGCCCAAACTGTGAGACTTTTAAAAACAAAGCAAAACAGAAGCTTGAGACAAGCACCTGGCAAGGAAAATAGCCCAAAGGGTTGAAGTCTGGCGAAGTTGCAAGCAGTTGAACAGCTGGTCTTACAATGGACAGTTTTGTGGAGCCTTAAGAGATGGTGCCACTAGCCCTGCTTGTAATAGTGGTGCATATAGCTCCTACAGGGCTACTTATGGGGTATGCAGAGAAGGTTTGGGGAGATTTATGAGGTATCTTCAAATTTGCTTACTATATCTGTAGGCATTTGAGAACACACTGAAATCTTGGGAGGACAAACAGAAATGTGAGTTGTCCCGGCCCACCTCCTTCACCTTGCATCCAGAGATCATGTCAGAAGAAGAATCCACCCAGATCAACCAGTTTGGCCAAGCAGCAGGAGCTCTGATTCACAGGTGGGACTAATCTTTTCTCTCCTGTGGGTTTGCAGTCCTCCTTTGGCTTCTTGATCTCTCTTGTCAGTTGGGGAGACCACTACCGCTCTCCTAGCTTGAGTGTTAATGAAATTTCATTTCTTATGGAGCTGCCTTTATAGTCACACTATCTGTAGTGCTCATCTCTGTCTCAAAGGCAGCAGGCTTGGAATAGGGTATGGCTTTGCATCCTCTTATTGTGCAGTTTCCTTGCTGTACCAGTGTTTAAATCCACAAAGTGAAGTTTCTTGAGTCACTGGAGCAAAATTGAGCCTGGTGTAAGCAAGCACAGCTTCCTTCACTGGGAGGAATGCCTGCTTACAACAGGCCTGAGATGATAATGAAAATAGAGACCTGTGTTCATCAGACATAGCCCTAAATGTTGCCAAGGACCATCTGAAATGAAACAGCTGCTCCTCTGGGAATCAAGAAGATATACTGGGTACCTATTCCCAGGGCTACAGCAGAAATTTCTGAAGAGGATTTATGTACTGGCACACAAGGGCAACATTCCACCCTTTTCTCAGGCAGCATGCTCCCTGTTATTTGCAATAAAAACAAACATGCAGACATATCAGAAATGTATCCTGAACTGTGCATAGCTGCCACTAAAATTGCAGTTCTATTTGTAGTCTTATCAACGCTATTAGAGCTATATTTTAAACTCTGGCCCACACTACATGCACAGAGAACGCACATGACTCCTGTTTTTGTATGCAGTCACCTGTAAATGAGCACTTTCTTTCAAACAATACCTGTAGTCCAGTGGAGGCTAACCTATTTGGCAGACTTGCCCCAAATTAGCCCTTCACTCTCTCCAAATGCCTCTCCAATCCCCTTCCCCTGTGCAATCTGCTGCTCTGCTTTCTGCTTGCTTCCTGCCCTCTGCTTCCTGCCTTATCTGCCACTGTGCTGCTTGTTCCCTTACTGCTCTGGTGTGTACCATACACACAAGCTGCCCATACCACTTGTGGCATGCATGCTACAGGTTGGCCATCGCAGCTGTAGACCATCATGTATTGCAGTCTGCTGTAATTCCTTGCCTGTGGTGTAGTCATCTCAGGAGTGCTCTAGCTTGAATTGGATAATGTGAGGAGTAACTGCCTTTGCTTGCCCTCCCCAAGTCAGACCACAAGCACTGAATTCTCCTGCTCTGCTAAAGATATACCTATATCCAGAGAAGCCTTACTATGGTACTTCCACAGTCTCATCCCCAAAAGTGTATTGAATAAAATAGCTCAACAGAAAAGCTCTCTCTTTATCCTTGAGAATCAGCTGACAATATCCCTGTCTCTTTCTCTAGTATTCGAGAAATAGCACAGTCCTATCAAGACATGGAACAGGAACTTGCTCATGCAGTCAACGCCAGCTCCAAATCTATGGACAAAGTGTACGCCAAATCCAAATCAACAGAGGTACCTGTACTCACTCAGCGACTTGCACTTTGCCAGTTTCTGTTGCTCTTGTTCTGGTTTGAGTAACCGAGTGATTTGTATGTGTTTTTCTCAGACTTTCCTTCTGAGTGTTTGACTTCTAGGTTTGCCTGACCTTCCATGCAAATGTCCTGTCTCCACAGGGTCTGAACTGCAGCCTTGTGGTAGAGATGGTGAATAACGTTAAGGCCCTGCATAATGAGACAGATCTGCTGCTTGCTGGCAAAATGGCACTGGTAAGAAGGGATAAATAGGAGTGAGGGACACAGAGTATCCCTTGTTCTGTTGGTTCTTTTACTGGGGCTAGGACATGCAGTGTCTTGCCAACCCCTGAATTACTTTGGCTTTATTACAAATCAGTGCAAACTTTTACCAGTGGAATTTAAGACAACTGTAAACAAATCAAGAAGTCCATTTTCTGTCTTATAGTAGCAATACATTTATAGCACACAGTCAAGCTAGTTAGCTGGAGGGGTGGTGAAATTCCATAATCTGTTCTTACATAGAAGGGGATGTTTGGATACGTAGCTCCTCTTAGAAATGGGAGGTTTATCATAAACTAGGTGTTACCTTGTGAGGAAAGCTTGTGAAAGGGAGGACAGTCTGCATTTCACTTTGTGGATTTTAACTGTTTGCCTTTGTTTCTGTTTCTGGTGCAGCAGTTGGACCCCCCCCAGAAGGAACAGCTCCTAGCAGCACTGACAGACATGGATCTTCAACTGAGGAAGCTAGTGGATATCCCTTGGCTATGGCAGCTCATAGAGCCCAGCTATGAAGAGGTAATATCCCCTAGACAGGAGCACAGCTGTTTCCTTGGCTGCTTTCCTTTTTGCTGATTGGCCCTTTTCATCTTGCATGAATGGCTCCCTGTGGGGAAGTCATAGGTGTGAGAAAGAAACTCAGGCTGCAGAGTTATTTTAGGTCATTTCTGACCAGGATCTCAATGAGACTAACCTTCCCTTTTGTCCCTCCCCATCTGGAACAGACTGAATCTCCTCTCTACAAGGTTTATGGACTATGCTAGATGCTACTTGCCATGCTCAGTTACTTTGTGTGCATTTAACACTTACTTTCATTCCTGATACAATTTCCCTGTGTGTTTCTGCAGAACCAGATGCTGGATTATTCTAAGCGCAGTCGCAGTGGCAAATTTCGACTGGTGACCAAATTTAAAAAGGAGAAAAACAACAAGAATAAAGAGACTCGTAGTAGTATGGGACTGCCAGGTATCGCCCATCTATGCATTCATTCCCTGCTGCACCTGTTTGTTCAAACTCCCTGACCCTCCTCTGTGTGTCTATGGTTCCTTTTCTCCTCTCCCTCCTCCATTCTTCCTTTCCATGGACCTTCACTCACACGTTACACAGTCTGTCTGGAGTCTTTCTTTTTCACATGGCATTGTAGTGTATTTGCTATGTTCTCTCTCTCAACCATAACTGCACTGAGCAGATATTCCCAAACAGAAACTGGAGGCACGCTCTGAAGAGGTCTACAGAGACTTGGACATTTTCTGGGATACTCTCAGGAGGGCAAGGGAAGTGGACTTGGGGTCTAAGGCTTGCAAAAATCAAAAGGACTGTGGAGCCCAAGTCTGCATAACTCCAAACCTCCCACTGCTTATGCTCCCTGATGTGGTTAATGATGCTTTTTCTTGTTGATTTGCCCTCAGGCTTTAATCAAATGTCATGTCTAATTGGCTAGGGATCCTGCATCAACATTGGTGCACCCTGAGCTCTAATCCTATTGGCCAGTAAATAAAAACTGGCCCATGAAATCAACAAATTGGAAGTGATATTAGGACACTTTCTCTCCAATTCTGTTAATTGATTTTTTGGTTAATTTTCTACCTATGAAAACTTTCTGCCTCTATGATTTGGGAGTACTACTTGTTCTGTGGGATCATGGGCATTGTCCTCTCCCATGGAATTCTAGCTACTATTGCTTTCTCCTCCCTGATGCAGTGGTGTCTTCTCTCATTTCTCTGAAACTCTGGGGACTTCGTTTTTTTCTTATTTAGAGGCTACTCAAGAAGCTGGAGGTCATTTTGGGTTCATTGGCAGCCTTTTTTTCCTCCCTCCCTCAGGCATCAGAGAAGGAGGCTTTACTGGTCACATCTACACATACCCCTAAGATGCTGTTGTTACTGTGCCAACATTTAGTACTTCCTTTTGGAAGTACTAAATGATGGTGCAGTAACAACCTGTACTGTGCTGTGCCAGCAGCACAGTTATTTTTAGCTACTACATTGCCATAGCAACACACTATAATGAGCAAGTGCATTGCTACAGGGATGTAGCGGTGGTATCACGGTTTTTGCCTGTGGATGCTACGTCGCCATAGCATTGTGTGTAAATGTTCCCACTGAATACTCAGTGTAAGTGCCAGTACACAGTTACTGCAAGATAGCAATTAAAAGCTCCTCTGGGCTAGAATCTCTAGTGTGTATTTCACAGTCTTTCTTGTTTTGTAACATGACTAATACTTTCCTGGTAGAAGTAATAGCAAACTTCCAATGGCACATCCAGTTCCTCCAAGGCAGTGGCTGGACATGAGTGTAAACAGACTCTCATGATTTATTGCCTCTGGCCTGGTGGTTCTCAGCTAGGATGCTGTAGCACCCTGTGGTGCCTTGAGATCCTTTGAAGAGTGCCACACCTCTCTTAGCACTGTTGTGTGTGCAAACATGGTTCACACAATAAACCCAGAGATTTCAAATAGGAATCTATAGTGTTAAAAATATTCTGACCTGCTGAGGTCTTTTTGAGTTTTTGCAATGGAAGAAACTGCCCTATTATTTTTCTATAGTCAAAAAACAAGTGAAAACTAAGAACCAGCATTTTCTGAGGGGTGCCTTTAGTCTATCTACAGGTGCCTCAAGTCTAAAAAGGTTGAGAACCACTGATTTAGCCTCTGCTTAAGAGAATAACTGACTTTAATCTGTCTTCCTTTCCTTGTTTGAAATTGTAAATCCTGTTGTCATCCTCTTTCTCCCTTCATCTGGGGTTGTGATACTGTTTGCCCTTTCCCTTGGGTTTCCTGTTGGTGAAGAGTACTCTTGGTGTTCTCTTCTTTTGCACTTTTCTCTCTCCTTTGGGATTCTGGGTACTCAATGCACTCCTGCTTTTCCGTCTCTGACAGTTCACCTCTGGGGAACAGAGGAGGTTGCGGCCTGGCTTGAGCATCTCAGTCTTTGTGAGTATAAGGATATCTTCATCCGACATGACGTCCGGGGCTCTGAGCTCCTGCATCTCGAACGGAGGGACCTCAAGGTACTTTCATGATCGGCTCCTCAGAAATAGCCAGCTGCATGTGCTTGGAAATAGCCAATATATGGTCCACTCCATATGGCTTTGGCTGGAGCAACGGGTTCATCATGACCTTGTTTTATTCTCTTTCCTTCTCAGGTCACCTGATTAATACTTTATTTTGTAGAGTAGTAGCATCATGGGAGGGCAACCACAGGGTTGTAGGCCAGCCATCCAGCTCCTTTCTGTTCCCTTATGTTGTAGCCCAGGGGAGTCAGACATACATGGAACCCCATGATCTGACCCATGCAGCCCTCTGATCCAGGCTGTCAGTCACAGACTGACCCCTCATGCCATATGTGGCATGTGGAGCCCATCAGGTGTGTGGGCCATACTGCCCTGAGTCCTGGGTCTGGGGCTGGTCCAGATTATGCCGTGACACAGCCAGGACAAAGCTGGCCCAGTAGGAAGCCACAGGCAGTGCATGCCCCATCCTGACCCCCTGTGCTACGTGCTGTGGCACAGTCAGTCCAGCCCTGTTGACCTTGTGCAGTACATGCTGGCCCCACTCCCCCCCCCCCCCCCAGGCCTAGGGGGCCAGCATGGGGTGTGCACTGCATGCAACACCTTGCTGGAGTGTCCTCGCATACTAGCTCTGGCATGCACAGATGGCCTAGGGCCTGATTTAGACTGGCCCCAGAGCCAGCACACAAAGCCAGTCTGGTGCTGGGATCCTTTTATGCTGCCCTGGAGCGGAGGTGGTACATGCAGCGCCTCACCAGGCCAGTCCTGCACACTGGGTCTGGTGCATGGTCCTAATCTGGCCTAATGACCCTCATGTGGCCCGCAGTGCCAGACAGGTTTGACACCCATCTTGTAGCCCAGTCCAACACCCGCACCAGTTGCAGTCATAGCTATCTAGACTTTCCCATTTTTAACAATGGGGAATGAAAGGATTATGACATAGTCTCCACCCCTTCCCTTTTTGCAAAGTATACCACAAGTCTGGCTAATTGCAGTTGAGTGTGCAGTCATACCTAGTACCCTGGTGGTCAGATGACAGTTCAGTGTGATCTGCAACAGATCGTGGTCTTTACCCATGTGTTTTGTGCTTGGCTGTTGTCCTCATTCCCTATGATCTGTACAGTTCTATCTAGTGTCTTGCTTTGAGTCCATAGTTTGTATTCACAGTTGGCCACATGGAGAGTGGCCAGCGTCGGCAGTGGCAGTTTTATGCCTGCTCTATTACTGTTGCTTTTACTTCATTGTGCTCTGATAGATGTTTGTTGCATGCTTTGAAGTTTTAGATGGATCTGTGAGGCTCATAATCTTCCCATATCTCTTCTTTCTGTTTATTTTCTATTTAGTTGATTAGGTTGTACCTGGTTGGCTCAGTTTTTTCCTTTTATTTAAAGTGAATTTCTCTTCTTTTCCAGGACCTGGGAGTGACCAAGGTGGGTCACATGAAGAGGATATTACACGGGATCAAGGAGCTGAGCCGGAATACTCCTGCCAGCGAGGTTTAGCCTCTGTTTTTGCAGCCTGTGTCTACCATTCCCCCTAACGTCTACACAGCACTCACCTCACAGAGCAAATGTGCTCAAAACTATCTCAGCAGATCAGCCAAGCTGTAGCTGTTCAGAGTTCATATTGACCAATCATGGTGCTACCTTTTTTCATGTGGGTACAGCTGTGTCCAGTCAAGAGGCACCTTTTGTGTTTAGAAGTGTGGAGTTTCCTGGATATAATTCACCTGCTGGTTGGACAAAATCATCGTGCTCTCAGACATGGAAAGTCTTGGTTCCAAGAACAACACAGGTCTCCTGACAATAACAACACAGCTACCTTTAATGTAGAATTTCATCATATTGGAATTATTCAGGGAAGAAGATGTACTGGCCAGTCTTAGTCCAGGAGTGTCTAGTAGCCTTTTCAGATTCAAGACTTTCCCATTGGGCTGTATGTCACAGCTGTATTATACATCACACATATGGGACAGAACTTTTTTTTCTCTTGTAGGACAGCCCTTCAGTTGCATGTAACTTGCAACAAAAGCTCAAAACCAGTGCAAGTCGCTATTATATAGCAAGTGATTCTCTCTTGCACTTATGCCTTCCAGTCAGCAGCACATATGGTTACAACAGTCTTTTGCACCAGCCTGCAGTCTTTCCCTTGGCCTGAGACTGTCCATTCTCTGTCAGCCAGCAACAGTGATACAGCTCCAATATTCCCAGCCACAGCTGGCAACTTTGTGGGAGTTCCAGCCAGCCAGAGGACATCATCTGACTCATGTCTTATCCCCTGAGGCTGGAGCAAATGTATGACAGGCAAATTGACTCTGATTCTGAATTCACTGGTAGGAGACTGGGGGAAAGGAAATTCTCAGGGCAGGAGAGGAACACAGCCAAGAACTTGGGCCAGTCAGAAAGTATAAATTAGTCAAATCCAACATAGCTTTTCCCCGTTTTCTTAGGGATGCAGCCTGTCAGGCACTGATTTAGACCCACTTAGAAATGCTTTCATTTCCGTTTAGTGCCATTTCCATGGCCCCAAGCAAGTGATTTTATTCCTATACTTGGGCAGAAAACTTTCCTGTCTCAGAGGAACAAAAAGTTCTCCTTAAAACTTGCACCTCTTCAGTTTTTACCCATTTTTCTAGGTCTTTCCCTCTTCTCCCAAGCTGCTTCTTTCTCTTACCAGTAGATTTCAAAGGAACATCATGCATGCTTCTTGGGACTGTACCTGCTAGTGAGAGTCCATGTATCATGAAACATTAAAGGTCACACAGAAGTATTGATTGTTTGGTACAAGGCTGGTGAACATGTTGAAAAGTGTGTGTTTGGTGAATAGCCCCTGGTGTCACCAGCTGTGCAAAATGGGAAAGCCAGCACTTCTGAATCAGAGAGCCTAGGCTGCTTTCACATTCTTGTTTCATTGGCTGACCCCTGTTGTGTGATTGGCAAAGCCCAGAGACCCATGTGCTTCATTGAGTTGCCACAAGTCTCCCTGGGGAAGGCACTGGAGGCCATGTAGCACTGCCAAGATGGGAAGGAATCTTAGTTATGTTCTACCTTTTGTACGCATGTAATCTTTAGTTTTTTTTACGGAGTGGCATTTGCCTGACCATGGCTGTCAGCAGCAGAATAATACTATATGCAGTATGATCTGATTTCCTGAGTTTCTTTTTCTTTATTAAGATAACCTTAGCTCTGTGCATCAACTGAACCCGCAGAGTTAGTTAGGATGTTTTATGTAATGAGTTTTGTACCCTGGGAGGTTATAGGCCAGTTTTGTCCCTAGTGCCAACTCTGTTGAACTCAAGAGGATCATGCTAAGGATTTCTCTGGTCCTCCATAGTTTACTCATGTAAAGTTGTTGGAGGGCTACACTTGCTTAATTCTGAAACCAAAACTAGTGTAGACCTTGTGGGGAGGGAGCAGACAGGAATATGTTAGCTTTGCTCCAATTGCTGTTCATTAGTCTCCATTTCCACAGTGTTTTTCACCTGTTCAGTATAAAGCTCACATGTGGAATTTGATGCCATATGTATTGGATGATACAGAATTGTACATACAATACTTCCCCCCAAAGTTTTTCCCAATTGCTATGATTTGCTTGTCAAGATGTTAAATCTGTATGAACATGAGGAAATCCCACTGTTAAGCAGAACCATTGGGCATTGCAAGAATATTCCTGAACTTTTGCATTTTTGCTCGTGATAATTAAGTGACAGTCACTTCCCTTTCCCTGTTAGCCCCTTTGTATAGAACAGCATATGCATGTATGTAGGGCTGGGAGAGTACCTCAGGAAATAGAAGTACCATGTGATTACCCTGGAGAAAGATACTGCAAGAAGGGGCTTATCTTTTGTTCCACCGACTGGTGGATAAGATGAAGGAACCGTGGTTCTTGCCATGTGTTCTCCAAGAAAGAGGCATCATGTGTATTTACCCAGCTTGCTTTATTGAGTTCTGGGCCAATTATATTCTTCCCTCTATAGGAACAGCCCGTCTGTATCCTTCCCACTGTGATTGATGGTGAGATCCAAAGAGCTCACCCCATATTTAAGCATGTTCTGTAGAACTGCACCATATTGCAGAAGGGCTGAAGTATATCAGTACATCTGCTCTGAGTAGTGAGTTTTGCATTGAGAAATTTTCATGTCATCAAGGGTTAAAGTGTGCACGTTTATTATTTTCCCCTTTGTTGAATCCTGATCCATTTTTGTGTGTGTTTCATCAACATATTCATCGACAGTATCATGCTCTATCCCTGATTGAAGGAAGGTCAACCTTCTTTAAGAGTTAGAGAATGTGGTCTTATTCAATCTGTGTGCCTTTGGACATGCATCATGGTGTGTGTGTGTATTTATGTTTTGAAGGGAAGGTTACCTCTGTGTACCACTGTGCCATTGGGAATAATGCCCAGAGGTAAAATGGGAGCACTGGTGTTAATCAAGAAAAGATGTCCCTGAGAAATAGTAATACTGAGGTTCAGAATTGTCTCTTTGGCATCTCAGTTTTTCCATAAGAGAGAAACTCAGGAAAAAAACCAAAACAGGCTGACAGTATACCACTGCTGCTTTGCCAAAGCAGAGGCTCTTCTACTATATCAAGCAAAATGGCCACTTGGGAGAAGTTGGCACTTTACACAGCTTGTATGTGCATTCTAATTGTAAAGAAATATGAGTTGTGTTTAGGCTTCAGGTCATCTTCTGCCTCAACATCGCTGTACTCCCTGACATTGATTTTGAAGGAAGGGGCAGTATCATACTGTAGGAACTAGGCACACAATTTCTGTTAGCTATAGCAGGATTCATTGCCCAAGCAGTGCACTGGAAATCTACACCTGTCAGCCCATAGTCTTTTTCAGTCCAGTGGAGTTGCCTGCACTAGTT
The DNA here is from genome assembly GCF_030867095.1 of Alligator mississippiensis. NCBI lineage: Eukaryota > Metazoa > Chordata > Crocodylia > Alligatoridae > Alligator > Alligator mississippiensis. The sequence continues at coordinate 39,120,829 of NC_081830.1, forward strand.
TGGGACAGAATTTGGCCATTAAAATTAGCTGAGTGGGAATGTCCCTGTTTGGACCTCCTGTAAGAAGAGGGCATTTGTCTGTAGCATGCTTTGACCTGTTCTGATCAGGAGTTCCTTGCACACTTTCAACAGGTGTATGCCGGCTGCTCACAGCATAGGGGAATTGTTTCTTGTTTGGTTCTACTGGAGCTTTTCACCATGTCAGACCACGAAGACTTGACTGGATATACGCTGCACTAGAGAGGTTGCATCTCTAGTGAGGAGCTTCTGCATCCAGGAACCTCAGATTGCACAGAGGCCCTTTATCCCAGTGTCTCTTGGAAAGTGCTTAATGTCGGACTTCTCGTGTAAGCTTCCTCTGTTTTAGTATTATTTAATGCAGCATACACGATCTGTGTGATAAAGTGACAGACTGTTTACACAGGACATTTTGAATCTAAAAGAAATGTGTGTACTGTAACAAAAAGGAGAGGATGAAAACTTTGTTTGTGTACCACTGTCTGCAGTGATTGGATGTCTGTCTCGTTGCCCACCCACTATCATTCCTCAGGGGTGTCCCACCATTCCTGTGATCCTGTTAGAAGCATGGGGAAGCATCTGAATCCCTGTACAGTCTTGGGAAAAAGGTTTTGTGCCTTAAGAATGGGACCTGATTCCCTCCTATTTATTATGTTAATTTATACAGTGATTATCTTGGAATTGTCTTGTAGTTTATGTACATAGTTTGCTGTTGATTGTTGTAAATAGTTTTTTTTCTTGTATATAAAGTAAACGTGTTTCTGATCTTCCAGTAAAGAATTCCGCTAGTTACTGTTTTCATCACTTGAGAGGGCTACAGTGCCAGCTCCTTGGGAAATGGGAACTCAGAGGCTGTGCTGGGAGAGGATAACTTTATCCTGAGCAGAATAAAAAGTTCAAAATCTTCAAAGCTGCTCCTGTAAAAAGGGGATTTACTCAAGAAACAAAGAGATTCTAGCCATGATTTGTGTAGATTAACACGATAAAATCTTCTTGCTCTAATTATCTAGGGTGGAAGAGAAAACATTATATATTTTGAATTTTTGAACAAGTGTCTATAAATCTATAAATATGCAATAGAAAGAAAATGAAATGCTTGTACATGGATTCAGTGGCTGTCAGCTCATTGCTAGGATTGGGGATTTGATAGGAATCCCTTTGATGTAGCTTTCCCTTTACAGGTCAGCTGTTTTTATTTTTGTTTTTTAAATGGCCAAGAAGTTCCTGCGCCATTCTAGATTGTTGTCAGGATATAAGAAGCTATTCCCTTTTACATCAGACTTTTAAATTCTGAGCTAGATTCCTCTCTTTCATTTCCAGCCTCATCTCACAGGTGCCTAGAAGGTAAGTGTTTACAGGTACAATTTATAGACTAAAAATTAGGGAAATGTTATTTGCAATAACTTTTCAGGAAATCTGGAAATCAGCTGAAGTAAAAGATAAATCTCTAAGCTTCAGACCCGGAAGGTTAGGGGGTTGCAAGAGAAGGCTGTAAGCCAAATTCCAAATGAACTCTACTTCCATCTGTATAAATAGAGCCAGGTCAATGTGTACTTGTAAGATTTCAGTAAGAATCTTGTAACAAATTACTTCCAGTCTTAGGACCCAGTTCTTCCAGTGCTCCAGTAACAGTTTCCAAATAGGATTCATTCAAATGAATTATGATGTTTGGGTGAAGTAAACACTTTGCAGTAGTTAGACTGACCGCTTTCTAGAGCTGCTCTGTTGGAAAGAAGGAATGTTTTAAGGTGTTGGGCACAAAGGAAATCCCAGGAATAGGGTAGCCTCTCTGCCAGCTGGCACTGCTAAAACACTACATTAAGGTGGTAATTCCAAGAACTTATTTACAAGAAAGAAAACTAAGAATGTAATATAAATGTACACCACTGACTCCTACCAGCTGTGGGGTTGGAACACTAGTAAATTATGATATGGAAAAAAATGGTTGAAAGAAGGCCATATGGAACGCCACCAAGAGCAGAAGAGAGGAGTTAACCCGTAACAGTACAGTTGTATTTTGTTTGGTTTTTCCTGTTTTGGATTGCAGAAGTCAGCAGCATCCAGATCTGAGCCACATTCTGTCGCATTGGATGCAGTGGGGCAAGTTCTTCCCAACTGGCTGCATTGTGGTTGAGGCTGATCTAGTGGGCCAGGGAAGACGCTAAATATACAGAAGTAGCGGTGGGATTTCTGTTACTCTGTGTTGTCACTAAGTCTCTACTGTGTTTCCTTCCCTGTCCCCCAAGGCTTTTCTCTTGCTTTGTGCAAAAGATGGGGAGAGACGGAGGGTAAAGGGGGACACCTAGAGGTAACATCCTGCCCCAGTTGTCCTTTGTGTCAATCAGTAGCACCAGAAATGACTGGTAATCTCTGTTGTGGCTTCTTCCATGCTACCAACCAGTACACTGCCCTCCTGTCTAGCAGGCATCCGCTGTGGGCTGTCTCACAGTTGGATGCATAACCACAGCTATGTCTTGCGTGGAAACTTCATGCCAGAGTGCCTGCAGTGGGAAGTGGTGCTGATGTTAGTGAGTTGGCATCATCCCTTTTTCACAGCTGGAATAATACACTGCATTTCTTTAGCAGCTTCCAGCTTAGGATCTTGAAGCATTTTACAACCCTCCGAGACAGTTCTGTAAAGTAATAAAAATTACTGTGTCAACAAGGAGCAAACAGATGAAAGACCCAGCAAGATCCTCATGATTGGATCTTGCTGGACCTTTGCAGGAGATTCTGCACAGGCTTTTCCTGGAGCAGGTAGTGATGGTTTGTTGTGGGAGACTAATGCAGAAAATAGATCAATTCAATGGCAGACCTTCTTTGTAAGAGGAGGAGTTGGTTTAGAGTAGGCAGGTAAGTGCTTGCATACTATATGCTATTTTGTGTACCCCTAACGTTAATGCACTTACCACATTGGGTAGGTGCTTTGAAGAACAAATATCAGTACCTGAAAGGATAGGATGGGGTGGTCCTGTGACCAGCTTGCTCTCTGCATAGACTCTCAGTGTTAACTGGAGTGGAAGGACAAATTTGACCTAAGCTCTTTTCTTCGCTATATAAAGAGCAGAATGCTGAACTACTTTTTGTCAAGGGCATTCTTCAGAGTCCTACTTACAGGGCTTACAGGGTCCTGCTGTGCTTCTGTATGAGCTGTACAGGCCTGCCTAGGGAGAAGCGTTCTGTGCCTTTTGCTCTATCGTAAGTAAAGAACCTGCCAAAGGTGGCATATCTTGTAGAATCATATCTTGTTCATGGGGTGACTGAGCTATTGGAGGCAGAACTGGACTGGCCTCAGGAGACCTGGCTTCTAGCCCTCACTGCCTCTGGCCTGCCGTGTGAATACACGCGAGTCTTGCTACCTCAGTACCTCCCTGTCCCCATCCGTAGAACAGGGATGGTGCTATCTCTTTAAAATCCTTTTAAGATACTGATGGAAAGTGCTGCCAGAATGCTGTCTCACCTAAAAGAAACCCTGGGTGACTAGAATTGATACATCACTAAGCCAAGATCGAGTAGAACTTGTGAAGGTAGAAGGCAGGGTGGCACCTTAGAGACTGACTGTCAGAAAGGTAGAGAGGCATGAGCTTTCATAGGCAGCAACAAATGCTATGAAAGGACTGGCAAAAAAGTGTTATATAGAAGGGAAACGAATAAGGGAAGGAGATGCTACTAAGAGAGGTAAAGAGAATTGACTGGATCAGTTGAGACGAACAAGGTGGGTAGCACCTTGAGGGATGATGGATTTACAGCTGGTCCAGATAATGGGATAGGAACCCACGGTCCTTGTAGAGACAATGGTTAACCCAGTCCAGTCTGGATGATTTCTTGTTCCACAAATTTACATTCCAAAATTTTGTTGGACCAGCTGTTAACTCCACTTTCCCTCAGGGTGTTAACTGCATCTTTCAGACCATCCAATTAACTTACTCTTTACCTCTCTGCACTGTCCCCTCCTCCATCCCTTTCCTTCTATATAAACCCCTTTATTTCTGCCAGTCCTTTCAGAGAATCTGATTAAGTAGATTGGATGCTCTTGCTTCTCTGACCCAGTCTGAAGTCAGAAGGCAGGGTAGTATGCACCTTTACAGACTGACTAAGATAGAGAAATCACAACTTTGTTGAACCCAAGTTCACATCATCAGATATTGTGAAAGGAAGTGAAGAAAGCAGAGTATAAGGAGACAGAAATCAGAATACAAGAGATGGGAGGGCAGGGGGTAGAGGGCAGTGCTAGGAGAGAAAAACAAAGGAATAGTAAACCCATAGGAATAAAGATGGTAAGCCTTTAGTTTACTGCTAGTTTGTTTTTCCCCCCTAGCAGTGCTGCCCTCCCCTCTTTCTCTGCCCTCCTTTTTCTTTTGTATTCTGAGTTTTGTCTCCTTATACTCTACTTTCTGCTGTCCTTTCACAGCATCTGAAGAAGGGAGCTTGAGTTCACAAAAGCTGATGTGTTCTGCATATCTTAGTCTAGAAAGGTGCATATCTACTCTGACTTCAGATGCCAGCAGCTATACTGATTTCAGACTAATACGGCTGATTGCCTCTCCCAGTCTAAGATGTCATCCTGCTCTACCTTCTACCTACTTGAGACTAACTCAGCTAAGCACCTGTCTGAGAGGTGAAGGGATTTCAGACTTGAAAAACAAATATCATAGTTTTATTCAAGTACTTGAGAAACTCCAAAGACAGGATGTCCTTTGTCTAAGATTCCTTCAGTCAGAGCTGAAAGACCTCTCAATCCACATTTTGAACTTCTAGGATTCCTCCAGTAAACCAGCATAGATGAGCTTTGTTCTCAGTGCCAAACAAAGCAAAAAAGCAATTGAAATAAACCTTTGGGGGTTTTTTTATACATCCTGCAAATGTACCAAAGGGCACAAGCCCATCCTTTTCTTAGCAGCTAAGTTTTATAAGGAGGGTTTTGAGCTGAGAGATCTTCAGGTCCAGGACTGATTTTGCTCTAAGTGCATTTCTCCATGATGTCTATTTTGCCATACCCTATGAATCATTCTGCTGTGGTTCCTTTCCTATCAGTCTTTCAAGGATCTTCCTATTTATTCCCATTTACCTGCTCCCTATCCTCCTGAGGACAACTTTTTGTCATCATCTGTCTGACCAAAAGAAATCAGAAAGAAAGACGAGAAAGAATCCAAACAAATGTAGGTGTCCTACATAGTAATATGGAGCACTTCCTGTTGGTAACCAGGCCAACTATGTATGTGTGGCCTGGCTGAGAATGGGACAGTTAAGGGTATATGAAATCCACTGTACTTAGTGGAGGCCCATTTCAGCTGAAATCTTGTATTAATAGAAGATTTGATGGGGGGGGTGACTTATTTTTTTTTTCCAAAAGATTTGGAAAAGATTTGGAGAGCTTTGATGATTCAGGTAGTCCCCGGTGGCTGCAGCAGGGAGCTGTAGCCGTCTTCAAGCTGGTAAGTACTAGGGGCAGGGGAGAGGGGAGGGGACCATGGGGGGACCCCTGCCAGCCCCCCTGACCCCCGCCCACTCCCCCAGCCCCTCCATGGTTGCCCCCACCCACCCCAGCTCCCGGCGTTTTAAAAAAAGGCCCCACTCACTTAGGTCCCTTCTGGCCCCCACTGCCCCAAGCTGCGTGGGGGGCTCTGCCACAAGTCCCCTGACCCCCGCTCCCCCATGGCTGCCCTGCCCGGGCCAGCTCTGGCCCTTCAAAAAAAACGAAAAAAAAGAAAAGCCCCAGGACTCACAGCTCCTGCAGTGGCCTCGGGGCTTTGGGGGGCTTGTGAAGAGACCCCCACATGGTGGGGGGGCAGCAGGGACCGCCCCCCACTGGCAGGAACCGTGAGTCGGGGGTTTTGCGGGTTTTTTTCTTAAAGGGCCAGAGCCGTGGCAGGGGCAGAGCAGCCATGGGGGGACTGAGACAGTGGGGGGAGACGGGGCTCATGGCAGAGCCCCCCATGCAGCGTGGGGCCGTGGGGGGGGCAGCAAGGATCTCCCCGCACCTGGCAGCATCTGCTGAGTCAGGACTTATTTTTAACAAGTGCCTGGAGCTGGGGCAGCCATTGCCTGGCTGGCAGAGCAGGCAGGGGATGGAGCCTGGCTGATTTGGAGATTTGACAGCAACCGAATCGATTCAGGACAGTGATTCAAATCACCAAATTGAATCACTGTCCCCAAATTGGCTGAATCCGAATCTGAAGCAAATACTAGCTGCTTTCCACAGGTCTAATGGCCACCCTGACCTGGGTTAAAGAGCCCAGTCTACCCTACCACAGGGTGGATTTTGGTGCCACATTTTGGCAGCATTTCCTCCACCAGGGATAAGACTAATACCCGAATCTAAGATGCTCTTCTGCACAAGGCCATTAGCACCTAGAGATTGCCAGGTTATTTAACCACCACCCAGCACTCAGCATTAACAGTCACAGGTAATACCATCTACCGTAGGTTATGGTAGTAGGTGAACCCAACCTGACTTGCATTAGCACCAGTACAGCATTCTTAATTCCCTGAGAGTGTGGCATTGGTATGTATTTAAGTATCCATGTGTATCTGTATCCTTGCAGATGCTCTTATTGTTTCATAGATTTCATAGATTTTCAGGGTTGGAAGAGACCTCAGTAGATCGAGTCTGACCCCCTGCCCTGGGCAGGAAAAAGTGCTGGGGTCAGATGACCCCAGCCATGTGTACGTCCAGTATCCTCTTAAAGGTAGGGGAAGGAGAGCCCATTCCAGATTCTGGAAACCCTTACCATAAAGAAGTTCTTCCTTATGTCTAGTTTAACACATGTCCTTCCTTATGTCTAGTTTCTAACACATCCATACAGCAACAACCTGGCTTGGTGCACGTTCCTTCCTAAGAGGTTTGGAGAACTCTTCTTCATTGCTGATGTATCTTCACATCCTACCTTTTGAATTCTAAAAGTCCATCATAGTAACACCAGTTCTCAGTATCACCAAGTTTGTAGAAACATACAAAATGCTCACCAATATTGTACCATTACCAACTACTTTATACCTGCAATGACAAAACCAGTGTTTTAGTAAACTCTGATTGATAAATTTTCATGTCTCATGTTTTCTGTTGTATTAATTGGGACTAGTGACATGTTTCATCTAGCAACATACAATCTACTTAAACACAGAAGACATAAATACAAGATACAAGAAAGAAATTTTGGGGGCAAGGGAACAGGATACTACCATCTCTGAAAAGCCAGCGAATGGCATTTGAGAACTCATGGTTTGGTAATTTTATATATAGGTATTCATATAGGTTCAGTTCTATTTACTTAATGTTATCATGGCTACAACTTAATCTTACACTACCAGTTTACTTACTGTCACATATAGAAATAACTAGTGGAAAGAGCGAAGGATCAATTTTTTCAATTCTTACTCTGAAAGTGTTATGAGTAACATGCATGGTTTTTTGTTAATGAACTGACATTTACTCAATTTCTGTCTTCCACTGCACTTGTTACCTTTGATCCTGAAATGTTAAAATAGGTAAAGTATTTTCTATTTGCTAGAAAACTTGATAATAGTAATTTATGCAAAACTTACCTGTGATGCGTTATGACGTCTCTATTTGAGCAGTTCTACTAGTCTCTAGTATAAGAACCTATGTCTTTAGAAGGAAGGAATATTTACCAAGTACCTGTTGATAATTCTTGCTTAAATTGGTGCTGTGAGGCAGGGTCTTGCATTAAGAGTGTAGCAGCAACTGTAAAATGTTTTCACACATTTGTGTATTTCAAAGATGGAAGGTAGTAAACCCAACCAAAAATACAGTGGACATGGAGGGCTGTGACTTAGCAGTCTGGCATGAAGAAACCACACTTTGGGCTGGGAAAGAGAATGGTCAGAGATGTCTGAGAGAGTCTCCCATCGGCACAGAGTTATGTTGTGGGGTGACCCAAGAAGGATTTCCAGCCATAATTCTCGCCCAAATGCCAGTTTCTTATTCGGGTCCATATACTTAGTACTGTACAGAGGCTGAGGGGGAGGAGCAGGGGGCTCTCAGTTGACAGCCTAGCAAAGCCAAACCACACTTTGGGCTGGACAAGACTCTGGTCGGAGGTGTCTTGGCAAGTACCCTGTGGCACGGAGGCATGGTACGGGGTGGTCCAAAAATCATTTCCTGCTGTAATCCCAGCCCAAAACCCAGTTCCTTATTCAGGCCCATATACTTAGTTCAGTGTGCATGGGTTGCTGTCAATTGGTAGCCTGGCACAAGTAAACCACACTTTGGGCCTGGCAAGACTCTGGTCAGAGTTCTCTAAGAGTGTCCTCCAGTGCCACAGAGGCATGATGTGGGGTGAGCTAAGAAGGATTTCCTGCTGTAACCCCAGCCTAAAAGCCAGGTCCTTATTTGGATCCATATACTTAGTACAGTGGCTGAGGGGCTGTCAGTTGACAGCCTGCCAAAGCCAAACTGTGCTTTGGGCTGGGCAAGACTCTGGTCAGAGATGTCGAGGAGAGTCTCCCAGTGGTACAGAGGCATGTGCTAGGGTGTTCCAAGAAGGAGTTCCAGCCATAATCCCAGCGAAAAAACAAATTCCTTATTTGATCCATTATACTTAGTACAGTGGGCATGGGGGGGCTTTCAGTTGGCAGCCTGACAAGGCCAAACTGCACTTTGGGCTGGGCAGGACTGCACTCAGGGTTCTTTGGGACAGTCTCCCAGTAGCATCAACAGGAAGTTTGGGGTGGCCCAAGAAATATTTTGCCCCATAATCCCATTCTAATGTGATTTTCATTTAGGGCTCTGTACTTGATGCAGGATATTATTTTACATATTAATTAGTAAATAAGCACACCTAATGAAATTCTGTTTCTTTAAGATGTGTAATTCATTAATAACAAGCTTTTATTGGGTATAGATTAGCTTTGAAAAAGGAACCGGAAACTGGGAATAAGGAACTGGGAATAACAAACCAACTTCAGCCTCATCTGAACAGACATCCCAGAAATGCAGGCACATGCCTGCAGTGGCTCAGGCTAGAAGCCAGGGGGCACTAGAGCAGCCCTCCTTTCATTCCACAGTGCTGAGCTGAGGGGGGCATGGCCAGGCGCAGCAGGATACTCTGATTAGGAAGTGGTCCGTGCCCCCCTCCCCCTGCAGCAACAGCCCAGCAAGGAATGTTTATCACCCCTAACTCAGTGTTTATCACCCCATTAAGAAAACAGAGGGACATTGCCAGATATCTCTTGATTCTGCCTTTGTCCTGTGTGCCACAATTCAGAGGTAGCCAGCATGTGGTCTGCTAGCTAATGCTGAGAGATGTCTGTGAGGGACGGGGGAATGCCTGCTTAGCACAGAGTGGGGAGTGGGGAGCAGAAGCCAGGCAGATGTCTTTAGAGACTGCTGGAGCTGCAGCCAGGGAGCAGAGGGGAGGAGCCAGCCCTGCTGTGGAGCAGAGAGTCCCACCCAGCTCAGACAGCATGCTGGGATGCTGGGGGAGTCTGATTAAATTTAAACCAGGAAGGGGTCTGGGACAGACATTGCATAAACCAGTTTGAGCCAAATCAGTTAAGTCTGATACTACATTCAACCAGGTTTATTTCAGACCAGTTTCAGTCATTCTCAAACTGGTTTATGTGCATGGAACCTCTGTTCTGTTACAGGTTTAAGCCAGTTTCTGATCACTTAAATCTGTCTATGTGTAATATCTGTCCCTAGCCTAAGTGTGGATATTCACATACTTTTGATTGATCATAGTCATCTTTCACGGACCCCTTAGATATTGTCTGTGGACTGTCGGGTCTGCACCCCGCAGGTTGAAACCACCGTACTAAACAATTTACCTCCAATAGAGGGGGGAGAAAACTGTAGTGGGAGCCAGCCCTGTGTGGGGAAGGCAGCAGATCCTTCTGACAGGTTTCCTGGCACTGCATTTAGAAACAGGAGCCTGAAATGAAATAAATCAACCAGAGGAAAAAAGAGGAACCAAACTGAGATGTGAAGGAGGCAAATTCTCAGGTAGGCCCTTTTAAACATTTTCCTTGAATCAAGCAGTTGTTGGGCTTCCCCTGGCCACTGTTTGTTTAGTGACTGAAACAAAGGCCCTTGGTTTAGCTCCACAGAGTAAATATTTGAGGTTATGGATTAACCAGCCTGCAGTAGCTCTCATGGCAGAAGACTAGATAGCTGGGATTCATCCTGGGTAAGTGTATGCTTCAGAAGTATGGTATCCTTCTGTATTTAAAAGTGAGGCTTTATTTAATTAATGTGAACTGTGCCAAAGCTGTTTGGTAGGAGATGAGGAGAGGGCAGGAGGGAGAAGGTTCAGAGAGAAAGGAAATGTGGCGGGGAGTAGGAGGGGGACGCTGTGTAGAGGGAGCTAACGTATGGCTAGGATGGACTTCAGTGATCCACAGCTTTCGATCTGGAATCCACTTAGGGGCAGGGACAAGTCAGCATTTCAGATGTGAACCTGCCATGTAGACAATACATGAAGGATCGTACTGATCTTCTCTCCAGCTGGACATTTCTCTATCTTGGGGCCATGCTGCAGCCCAGCGGGTGCACTCTTTAATGCTGTTTACTCTCTCAGGTGTCACCTCCTGCACTATGTGGAGATTCATGACCTTTTCCTGGACATTGTTGGTTGCCTGCTCTTTCTGTCTACTTGAGGCCTCAGGTAAGTTCCCATGGGAACTTCTCTCTGCATTACAGACTCTCATTGGGAACAAACCCCCGTGCAACCCTCAATTCCATGCTGTCACTGGCGCAGTTTCACCTGTGGTATCAGTGATGGCAGGCCTGTTGTACACAGGCTAATGGAACTGGTACCACCACAATGCCTAATTCTGCCCAGTAGCTGATGTGGCTAAAACTGAGCCCCATCCACCCTAACACACTTACCGCTGCCTGTGCTTGTGATGCTACACCCACAGTGGAACAGACCAGGCCTTTGACTAACAGTACAAATAACGTTCCCAGCACAGCTCACTGGCAGGACCCCCCCAAGGCTCCTACTGCATGTGTCTTTCATTGCAATAAATAAGCCCCAATACACTGAAATATAATGTCTTTTTGTCAGAAACCCTGTTAGATTGTAGCCAGAGTCCTATTGCAAATCCAGCCTTTAATTAGCGTGTTAGGCAACAAGAGAAGATTAGCATAAAGTCTAATGTGTGAATCTTAACTCAGACAGAAACAGCAACTTATGTTCTATTTTAAGCCTGTTTTCCCACCGGAGCCAATGCCTTCTGCCTTTACAGTACATGCATTTTGACCAATGGGTCTTCACTGTCTGAGAGGGCATTAGGCTTCCCCTAATCCATCCTCATGGATGATGCTTGATCCACCTCGGCAATGTATTAATCTCATAACCTATTGAGGGGGCAATGTAGCAGGCAAGCCAACAATCAAGTCAAGGAAGCTGTGCTTGAAATGTGCTCCAAGTCACTAGATGCAGAGTCAATTGGGGGATATGCCATGGTGCATGCCATATGAAGATGAAATCCTGCCCTTCCTGACACACTGCAAGCTCTTCTTGCAGGAGTGAACTACCTGAACCATCTGTGGGAAAAAGCCAAAAACTGAACAGCCACCAATAGGTGTCCTCTATCACAGGCCTTATGCACCAGTTCTAGGCACCTGGAATAGAACAATTCCAGAATGCCTTGGCAAGGAGTTACTCTACGTTGCCACAGGTTAAAACTACTACATCCAAAACAGGATGCCTAATTTCCTGTGCTGGGCCGGAAGTGGGCCAGAAGTGCTTCTGGTCCACTTCCGGGTCTGCTGCCGAGCACGCTTCTATGGGATGCTCCATGCGCCCCAGCATCGCAGTGTTCACAAGCCATGCTGGTACCTCGAGGTATGTAGGAAAAACATTTAAAGCTGTGTCTATGGCCAAATCGCCGAATCTTTTGGAATCTCTTCGAATCAATTTGGAGGGTTCTGATGTGATTTGGAAAATTAAAGGGTCCTCTGATTCAATTCAGATTCGGAGATTCAGCCACCGAACTGGGCCGAATTGAATCAGGGACCCTTTGCACAGCCCTAGTACATACACCATACGATCCCAGTGCTTTCATAAGCAACCATGCAGTTTTCCAGCAAAAATGCAGTTGCTTTGCCTTAAACACACTCTTGAGGATTTTCAGTCATTGCTTGTTCCACTCTGAGCCAGGAGTGTGCTGAGCCTCTGTGCTCACACATCTTCACTGATTGTGTTCTTCTGGAGTTTATGTGCCAGCCTGGGGTAGTTTGTGCCTCCTTTTCTGCTTCTGCACCTCTGAAAATCAGGCAGAAAATATCTCTAGCCAGTGATGATAACTTTGAGACTGTATCCGAAAGTAGCTGGAAACCCAGGTTCAATAACATTCCTCATCCCCTTTATGGTTCTCTGCTCTCCCTCTGCATCTGCTTCAAGTGTTTTACAGCCGTGAAGATGCAAACAAAGTCCTGAAAATCCAGAAGCGAGAAAACTCTTTTCTGGAGGAGCTCAAGGCAGGCTCTTTGGAGCGAGAATGTAATGAAGAATCATGTGACCTGGAAGAAGCAATGGAGATATTTGAAAGCAGGGAAGCAACAGTAAGTCCCATACGTGTGAACATGAGAATTAACCATCAGAGCATTTATTTTTGACTGAGATGTACTAAAGCCCACAGCATGCAGCGCGTTCCCAGGAAGAGGAGCAGCACTCCTGACAGGTAGAGCCCAGCCCCAGCTTGTGTGGATCAGCAACACACAACTGAAACCAGTGGCACTGCCTCAGTTTATGCCACCTAAAGATCTGCCCCTTACTCATGCTTTGTCTGCCCCCAGCCTCTCAGCAATCCTTTGACCAGTCCTAAGCTGTTCCTCCTCTCCCCTCACAGCCCAAATCATGGATCACCCTTTCCCCTGCTTGGCTTCCCACCAGAAATTCTGCCTTTTCTTCCTCCCCTACAAACCTTGTCCCCCTCTCAAACAACTTAAATTGTTACTATCATTTTACCTCTAAGGTGAGATAAGGGGTATAGGTGGACCCATATTTCAGAGAGATGGGGCCTCCCATGGCCAACAGCATCCTCTCCCCCCATACCTGAACTACTAGAATCAAGCACATATTAGGACAAGTGCCACTGCTGACAAGCTCTCTTCAACCTGTTAAGTGTGTGTGTGCTGGAGAGGTTGCTGCCAGCAGTGCCAAGAGAAAAGAAGTGAACTGGGTTTACCAGGTGAGCTGGAAGTAATTAATTCTTACCATTAGTCTGTCCAGGAGAACTAAAGTACCAAGTGTTAACCCAAGTCTGGAACTCCCTTATCCCAAGGCAGCAATATAGTTAAAGAGCTTTCATGTGAAACAGTTTGTTTCCTACTTTAACCATGTTTCTCCGCATTTTTTTTTTTTTGTTTCTCCACAGCTAAGTTTCTGGACCAAATATATTGGTAAGTAAGGAGCACTCTTTCTCAGTCCATTGGCAGTAGGGGCTTCTGCTTCCCTGCCACCACATACAATACTGTAATCCAAAGTCTCTCTACTTTGTTCCTTCCCAATTGTATGGGGTGTGCAAAGACTATGTTCTCATGTCACATTCTGTACCTAAGCTACCACAGAGCCTTCATGGACAATTTCAGATGTCCATATGCCCATTGTCACATCATCATTCTACAGACAAATCATAGGGCAAAAACTGATTCCTAAATCTAGTGGCTCTTACTATCCTCCCTGGTGCACACCAAGGGACATACTTCACCATCACACTCTAGCTCAAAGAAACCCCTGAAAAACCCCGCACATTTCCTTTCCCTCTTCTGCCCCCAGACTACTTGCACACCCTGCAGGTGTAACTGGGAATCCAACGTATTCATAGACTCCTAGAACAGTAAGTAGGGCTGGAAGAGTCCTCAGAGGTCATCTAGTCCAACCCTCTGATGAAGGCAGGATCACTGCTGTCTAAACTAAAAGTGTTTGTCTAACCCAGAGATTGGCAAAATTGTGGATCCAGCCAGCAGCCAGACTCCATTTCCCAGCAGCCCCTGCCTGTGTCACTCCAGCAGGGCATGCATCTGAAGGGAAAAGTGCTCTGGGGCCATAGCTGGGGAAGAGCTGTGATCTGGTGCCTGCATGCCCTGGGATTTGGATTTTCCCATAAATTTGGATATTTCCATTAGCTGCCTGAAAAGAGCTCATTCCACCTCTTCCTGGTTTAGTGGTTTCCAGCAGACACCCACCATGACATCACCCTTGCTTTTCCCCTCTTACCCTGACACAGAGGCTTTCAGCACGCCTGTGTCCTGCTTGTACTGCACCTCAGAAGATAGAGGTTTGTCCCTTTTATACACAGAGCAACTAACTTTTTTCCCTCGCCTGTCCTTCCTGAACAAGTGATACTCCTCCATGGCAGTACTCCACTCCCATGAACTATCCAACCAAGTCTCAGTTATCCTAATTGCATCACACTTCCATGATTGTACTAGAACTTCCTCTTCTTCCTGATTATCCCCCATGCTGGTCCTTCCATCCTTGCGCCTGTGTCTTCAAGAACATTGTCTTTGTGTCTTGCAGAACCACTGGAAATCTGTAAACAGCAGGCAATACAAACACTCTTAAAATATCAACCTTGCAGTGACCACTTCTAAAGTGGATGTTGGATGGTTGGCAATGGGGTAGGTGGGGCCCGATGTAAACCTCTGACCACATGCAAGGTATCTGTAAGACTGGTCTAGGTTTCCCTTATGTGTGTTTCAGATGGAGATCAGTGTGAAAAACAACCTTGCAACAATGGAACCTGTCTGGATGCTATTGGAGGGTTCAACTGCATTTGTAACAGAGGCTGGGAGGGACTTCTATGCCAGCATGGTAATGCTGTGTACAAAATATTGTTCTAATATCTGTGTTAAAATATCACTCTTAGTGGTAGGTACTTCCATAAATAGCGAGAGCAACATTTTCTGCCCAGTAAAATCAGATCTGCAACAGCTGTTAAAACAAACAAGAAGTTGGGGGTTTGAAATACAGGTTTTTCTTCCTTGGAGAAATGCTGATCAGTGACCAGGAGATGCAGTAAACTTAGTCAATGACAAAAAAAAGAACTTCCCTTCCCTCAGTCCATATCATCCTGGTACCTTCTGTTTCACTACACCCTGGCCTTTCCGCTCTCCCTGCTCCTGTTTGTGATACTGTGGCTGGCCATGTTTTTGGCTGAAGTGGCAAAAACACCCCAACCTCAACTTATAAGATGCTGGTGTGCCAGGGGCAAATGCTGGGGGAGATGCAAAAGGCCCAATCCTTGTTCGGGCAGCACAGCCCCAGCCCTTTCTCCACCATCTGCCCCCAGGTGCAGTAGATGCACCACCAACAACAACCCAAGCTGGGGCTCTGCAAACCTCAGTGCAGCTGCTTGCAGCCTCCTGGCCACCTGCCACAGCCGGCTTGGGCTCTGGGCAGGCCCTGCTGCCTGCCACAGAGCCCAGGCTGCTTGCAGCAAGCGGCAGGGAGGCTACAAGCAGCTGCACTGAGGTTTGCAAAACCTTGGCACAGCGCATTGCTGGCAGCAGATGCACATGCACCTTGGGGCAGGCAGTGGGAGAGCTGCACGGGGACCAATCCTTGTTGTGGCAGTGCAGCCCTGGCCCTTTCCTTGCTGTCCACCCCCCAAGGGACACATGCCAAGCAAAATGCCTTCATGTGCCATGCTCTGGCACATGTGCCGTGGGTTGCTGACCCCTGCCTTCTACCCAAACACTCACTATCTGGCATCAAACCCCATTCTCAATCCAGCACCCCATCTCCACCAAAGCCAGAGGCTGGCACCCTAAATGCATTAGTGATTCCTGTTTCCTTGATGCAAGATGAGGCAATTCTGTTTTACAATGCAACTTGTCCAGTTTTGAAAAGAAATGTCAAAACCCTTTGGCTTTTTTACCTTTTGCACTTCTTTCTTTTTCCTTTTCCTCTCAGAGGTTCTATACACCAACTGCTCCATTTGTAATGGAGGATGTGATCATTACTGTAAGGAGGATCCTGGCAACCAGCGCCGCTATTGCAGCTGTGCTTTGGGATATAAGCTAATGGAGGACTATTCTCGGTGTTTGCCTGATGGTAAGATGAGGAGATGGGAGGAAACCCACAATTTAGATTTTACATGGGGCTCTTCAAGAGAAAAGGGCTTACAGTTTTACATGGAAAAACATTTACAATGTTATTTCTAAGAGCTTAAATGCATCAATTCCATGTTTAAATGCATCATTTCCACTCTACATGACATACTACCCTCATTATTGGCATTAAAAATCCATCCCATATTTCTATTTGGAATTTTTCATGAAGCCAAATCCCTCAGTAGGATCAGGGAATTACTCCCACATTGAAACACTTAGGGAATGCAGAGAAGCCCCTGAGAGCAGCTTGTAACATAGGGAGACAAGGCTTTGGGTGATGGTGAGGTCAGGAGTTTCCTGTTTAATACAAGCTGACCGTGGTAGGATTGAACAGTCTGGACTTTGCCAAGTAACACCTTTATGTCTCTTGTAGTGGAGTTCCCTTGTGGAAAGGTGAAAGTAAATGTGGAATCCAAAAAAGATATCCATATTCGACTCATTAATGGGAAAATTGGAAGGAAAGGAGATAGCCCCTGGCAGGTGAGGAATAAAGAATATTTTTCTGGTTAAGTGTTCAGTCTGTAGATACCTAGTACTGCTTTGTAAGCCCAGATACTCTAGTAAGGCTCCTAGATTAAAAGTGGTTGCACCCTACCAAGCTGAGATTTTCCCTTAATGTATCTTTCCAAAGCCAAAAGCTTGGTAGCCAA
Organism: Alligator mississippiensis; assembly: GCF_030867095.1. Taxonomy (NCBI): domain Eukaryota; kingdom Metazoa; phylum Chordata; order Crocodylia; family Alligatoridae; genus Alligator; species Alligator mississippiensis. The sequence continues at coordinate 39,137,581 of NC_081830.1, forward strand.
AATTAATGCAACCTTCACTGTACTGTGTTAGCCTCACTGCTGTTTGCTAAGCTGCATGTTTTCCTTGGTAACATTTCCAGTGAATGGAGCACAATGCCAGTCTCGCCTGTAATGTTCCATTCTACAGCACATTCTGGTTACAGTAGTATTATCTCTGTAAGAGTTATAGGAAATCCTTTTGTTAATTTTTTTATAAGGATGTACTTTTATAAAGATAAGACAAGCTTTGTCAGGTACAGGTTGGTGTTCTAGAGCATGAATTAATGTAACAGAACATATCACAGCTTTATAGAGGACATTCAGGCTGCACAGGAGCAGGACTGGAGAGCATGGTGCACTGAAGTCCTGAATTCATCTTGTACATTGAGGTCCTTTCATACAACTCTTGCAGCATACGGTGGCTTTCCCCAAATAAGAATGAGCTCATGTGACCTTCTGCTCAGTTCACACTTTTGGTGGATGTCAGGATAATTCTTCTCTCACTTGGGCTAAGAGTTTCAAAGCTCAGATGGACCACAATCGTTCCAAACAGTAGACAGCTGCAACTCATGAGAAATCATAGACTTGAAAACTAATTCACAAAGAATGCTCAAACCTACATTATTCTATCAGGGCCCCAAGTGTTTTGTTAGGGTGCTTTTTTCCCACTGTATATGGAGCTCAGCTGTTATCTTATGTTTTGTACCCAAAGGTCCAGTATAGACGGCTGCATGAGAATGGAAACGACTGCATCCTGTGAGCTGAATCCTGTGATACCTTGCTTCTCCATTTCTTTGTTTCAGGTTATGTTGTCAGATGGCAGGGGGAAATTTAAGTGCGGGGGAGTCCTTATCCATACAGCCTGGGTCCTAACAGCAGCACATTGTGTTGAGGATGACAGGAGGTACAAAGTAAAACTCGGTATGAAAAAAACACTAACTTCTGTACTGATCTCTCTTATTTTATCTATTTATTTAATTTATATGTTTCCCTTCTCAGCAAAGGCTCAGGGTAGCTTAAAGAAGAGAGCAAAACAATTTACAAAGAAGCCAACAGCACAGCAAAACAAAACAAATCAGGAGAAACAGCAACTTATAAAAGCTAATAGTGTATAAAGTAAATGATATAGAAAACCCCCGCTAAATACTATACCAGCTTATTCTTGTCTGCTGAACACCTGCCCAGACAAGGAGATCCTACCTCACTTCTAGAAGACAGCAGGCTTAGGGTCCAGCAGGCCTCAGGGGGAGGGAGTCTGGGAGGCAGCTATCAAGAATGATGTCCCACATGTTTTTGTCAAAACAGGCTTCATGCATTGATGGTATTTGTAGGAGGTTGTTCTTGGCTGACCTTAGGGATTGCAAGGGGACGTTAGGAAAAGGCAGTTCCAAAGGGATTAGGGGCCAGGCCACGTAGGGCCTCAAAGATCAAAACCAGCACCTTGAATTACACCCAGAAATCTACTGGAAGTCAGTAAGGACTCTGGAGCACTGAGGTTATGTACTCTTGGCGACTCACCTTCACCAGAAGGCATGCTGCCCCATTCTGCACCAGTTGCAGCTTCTGAGCAGTCTTCAAGGGCAGCCCGGCAGAGAGTGCATTGCAGTAGTTAGATAAGCAAGCTGAAGTTGGGTGTCATCAGCATATCAATGACATCTCACTCCAAACATATGCACAATCTCACCCAGCGGCCTCATGTACACATTGGAACAGGAAGGTTTTGAGGGGACAAGTTGTCACCCATTACCACCCTCTGAGATGTCCCTGCTAGGAAAGAGCAGAACCAGTTGAGCGCAGTCCTGTACAGACCCACCAGGTCATGTAGGCTCTATCAGTACTTTGTGGTTGACTGTATCAATGGTTGCTGAAAGTTCTAGTAACAGCAGCAGGGCACAATCCCTGTCACTCTCCAGGCAAAGATTGTAAACCAAAGCCATGAGCACAGTCTCCATGATACAGTCAAGGCAGACTTCATTCAGGTGTGCCTGGAGCAGTCAGGCAGCTACCCGTTCAGTGATCATCCACAAAATGGGAAGATTGGAGACAGGGCAACCGCTGACTGGGGTGGTAGCATCAAGCAATGGTTTCTTGAGGAGGGTCCAGACAATCACAGACTTAAAAATGTCTGGCACCCTCTCCTCCTAAAGGGAGGCATTGACAATCCCCACCAGCAGTGTTCCCAGTCTCCCTCAACCTGCTTTTATAAATAGCCAACTCAATGCTATGTCCAGAATGAAACAAACTATTTTTAATACCATATTTATTTGTATACCCCATGACCCAGAATAAGACACCCACCTTGTTTTGGGAAGGCAGGATGAAGGAAAAGAACAGATTAATCAATAAGTAATTTAATATAACAAGCTATAAAGTACATAAAACCACTTTGTTCCATTCATGATCTTGAGTGTTCACATGAGCTGCAAGACTGACTGTGGGTATGTGACCAGGAAGTATGGTAGGCCTAGATGAAGTAATGACGTCAAATCACCTATCAATATGGCAAAAGGTCCTTTTAGCCAAACTATTTGGAAATCAATATACTGTTTAAGACACCTACCCCAATTTTCAATTGGTAATTTTTGGGAAAATGGTGTATGGTATGCAAAGAAAGATGGGTAATCATTTTAACCTAAGTAAAGCCATTTGACTTAATTTGAGCAATTATCCACATGGGTGTAGAACTGAATGAGTTTCTATGTTCTGAAGAGAGCCCATACTGTGTGTGTGTGCAGTAAAATAGTAGAACCCTCATACCGACACGTGGATCTTTTTCTACTACCAAATCCTTTCTGCTTCTACTGCACCAGATGCAGGGGGAGGAGGTGTGGAAGGAAACACTATAAGTACTCTGTTAATAAAGAGCTGATCCTTACAAAGCATCTCTAGATATTTGAACATAAATCTGGAAGACATCACAAGAGCTGAGAGTATGGAGGATAACCCGTCACTGGGGCTTGCATCCAGCTTTCAAATCACTGCACACTTGGGTACACTTGGAAGACTCTACTCAGGAGAAATTTGGCATAGTTGTAACAGGGGTGCTGCAGAGGGAAACCACTGGCAGATCTTTGTGGAGTGGCAAATGTGGCACCTAGCCACAGCCAGTACTGGTGGCTTTGTATTTATATGAATCACAGAAAATGTGCACCAAATTCACTCTGGGACTACCAAATAATAATCTCTGTTCCATTCAAATGAAATAAGCAAACTTCACACAGAGCTGTTGTGACATCTGGGTGGGAATACATGCTCAAATTCAGTTGATTTTTTTGGTGAAAGTATTTTTATCAAGTGCAACAGATGTCAGCATGAATTATGCCACTAAAAAAATCTGTGGTATCATAGTGTAGAAATGTGAGACAACAACAAGCGCATTCAGAAGAGTTAGGATCCACTTTTTAGTTTATTACTGTATGTCTACAAATCCCTTAGTGGCTCAGCCTTCTCCTTTTCCTTTGAACAGATGCAAACTTCTTGTTGTTACCTTTATGACCCTGCATTTCTTTATTTTTACTGTTGTATCCCTATGTCCATGAAGCGCTAAGTGGTCTGATATGCAGTATAGTGATAGCTCTGAAGTCTTATGTGATCAAAGATTTCTTTCAGTATGAATCCCAGCTCTTGGGATAGAACAGTCCTAGAAGTCTGCCACTAAATGTCCATGTATTTTAGTCTTGGTTCTAGTGAATTTTGCAATAGGACAGGGAGAGACATTTTATTCAGTTTTTTTGACAGGGGAAGTCTCACTTATTTCTTTCCTCATTGCTCTTCCAGGTAAATATCACCGTCTGAGGGATGAGGAAACAGAGCAAATAATTTTGGTTGACAAGGTAGTGATACATGAAAACTATACCAAGGCTGACTCTGATAATGATATAGCCATGCTGCACCTAGCTAAACCCATGGTCTTTAACAAAAACGCACTACCTATTTGTCTTCCTACGAAGGAACTGGCAGAGCAGGAGCTGACCAGAAGTGGGAAGAAGATGGTGGTGACTGGCTGGGGCAGCAAAACTGAAAAGACCATGAATTTTTCTAATGTTCTCAATTACATTGAAATCCCCTTGGTTCCACGTAATGAGTGTGTCCAAGTTATGCGACATGATATCTCAGAGAACATGCTGTGTGCAGGGATCATTGGAGACCAGCAGGATGCCTGTGGTGGGGACAGTGGAGGTCCCATGATCACAACGTTCAAGAACACCTCATTCCTAGTGGGACTGGTGAGCTGGGGAGAAGGCTGTGGGAAATCAGAGAAGTTTGGAGTCTACACCAAAGTCAGCCAGTACCTTCAGTGGATCCAAAGGCAAATGAAAGCATCAGAAAATACATCTAACAACTGATTCTTATTAAGATGAATCTGGACTGCGTGGGTCAAGTGCCAGCGACGGCACACAAAGCAATGTACTGTTGTGTCTTCTGGAATTACATCTATAATGTATAAAGCAAGAATATTTCAGTTACGTGTATTGTTTTCCTTGACATTTTCTCCCATCTTGTGGTGGTCTCCATTAGGGCTGTGCAAAATTTAGCCACCAGTTTTGTTTCGACACTGTTTCGACCCATTTCGAGGTCAAAACAGCAAAATTGAAATGGAACAGATATGATTGAAACAGCCTTGAAACAAAACGAGGCAAGTCGAAACATTTCGCCGTTTGGATGCTGTTTTGACGTTTCGTCCATAGGCTATAATGGAGAAGGTTGAAACAGCCTATAACTTTGTCATTTCTGGTCTGATTTGGACAAAACCTGCAGGAATGGTAGCACCTTCTGAGGGCACGAAGCATGCCAACTTTCAAGAAGATAGGTGCAGGGGGTTTGGAGAAACCACCCCAAAGTTTTGAGAGCCAAACTTGTGTCATGTGTATGTGTTAAGCCACAGTGGGGTCAAAACTGCAGAACTGCTAGCCCCTGCTGAGGCTACAAAGCCTGTAAAGTTTCAAGGAGATAGGTGCAGGGAGTTCAGAGAAACTGTACCCCAAAATTTTGAAAGCAAAACTCATGTCACATGTATGTGTTAAGCCACAGCAGGGTCAAAACTGCAGGACTGCTAGCCCCTGTGGAGGTCACAAAGCCTGCCAAGTTTCAAGGAGATAGGTAGAACCCTCATACCGACACATGGATCTTCATACCGACACGCAGGGGTTTGGGGGAAACTGCACCTCAAGCTGCGGACAAGCAAAACTTGCGACATGGGTGACACTGTGCGCATTAAGGTGCAGCAGGGTGACAGCTGCAGGCCTGCTAGCCCCTGCTGAGGCCACGAAGCCTGCCAGCTGCCAAGGAGATGTATGCCCCAGAACCCAGAAGCCCTGGACCTAACACTTATGACTTAGTGGGGTTAACAGAAACCTGGTGGGATTCTTCCCACGACTGGGCAGTACACAGTGAGGGCTATAAGCTGTACAGAAAAAGGATAGAGTAGGGAGGAGAGGGGGAGGGGTTGCGCTCTGTCAAGGAGTGTTATACATCAACCCTTATCAAAATGGAATCGAAGGAGGAGAAAGTAGAAGGATTGTGGGTTAGGTTACATGGAGGTCAAGGGGAAAAGGATTTGGTGGTAGAGGTCTGCTACAGACCCCCACACCAAGGGGAAGAACTAGATTTGGGGGTCCTGAGGCAGCTCTCGGAGACCATAAAGACTAGGTAAGCGGTAGTCATGGGGGACCTAACTACCCTGACATCTGCTGGGAGACGCAGACAGCAAAGTCCCACCGTTCACGCAGGTTCCTGTCCTGTGTACAGGACCTCCACCTGACGCAGGAGGTACACGGTCCCACTAGGGGAATGCCTTACTGGATCTGGTATTGGCAATGGGGGATGACATGTTAGGGGACCTCCAGATCAGTGGTCACCTGGGGGACAGTGATCACCAAGTAATAGAATTCACCATAAGGCATAGGTAACTAGTAGGGTGAAAGTGCTAGACTTTAGGAAGGCTGACTTCAGCGAGCTCAGGCATTTAGTCAATGACGCACTGCAGAGTAAGAGATTTGGCAAGATGGGAGCCCAGGAAGGGTGGCTGTGCCTTAAGGAAGCAGTCCTTCGGGCACAGAGGGAGACGATCCCAATGCAGGGGGAAAGGGGCCAAGAGGCTTCCTTGGCTAACCAAAGAAATCCAGAGCAGCCTAAGGGCAAAAAGGGGGGGCATATAAGCAGTGGAAACAGGGAGAAATTACTGAAGAGGAGTATACCTCCTCAGCTCGCAGTTGTAGGGAGGCAGTTAGAAAGGCCAAAGCTACCATGGAGCTGAGGATGGCATCCCAAGTTAAGGATAACAAAAAATTGTTTTTCAGATATATAGGGAGTAAAAGGAAGGCCCAGGGCGGTATAGGATCACTACTGAATGGGCAAAAGCAATTGGTGACAGACAGGGGGGACAAGGCTGAACTCCTCAATGAGTTCTTTGCTTCACTGTTCCTAAATGAGGGGCAAGACAAGTCTTACAATGGGACAATAGACAACAGCAGGGTGCCAGACTACCAAGTGTTGACCCTGAGATACTGCAGAGTCACTTGGAAGGACTGGATGTGTTTAAGTCGGCAGGCCCGGATGAGCTCCATCCAAGGGTGCTGAAGGCACTGGCTGATGTCATTGCACACCCACTGGCAAGAATATTTTGAGCACTCGTGGTGCACGGGCCAGGTCCTGGAGGACTGGAAAAGGGCCAATGTGGTCCCCATTTTCAAGAAGGGGAGGAAGGAGGATCCAGGCAACTACAGGCCAGTCAGTCTCACCTCCATCCTTGGCAAAGTCTTTGAAAAGATTATTAAGGCTCATATATGTGAAAGCCCAGCAGGAAAAATTATGCTGAGGGGAAACCAGCATGTGTTTGTAGCAGGTAGATCATGCCTGACTAATCTAATCTCTTTTTATGACCAGGTTACAAAGCACCTGGATGCAGGAGTAGGGGTACACATCATTTACGTAGACTTCAGGAAGGCCTTCGATATGGTATCCCACCCCATACTGGTGAACAAATTAAAAGGCTGTGACGTGGATGACTACACAGTCCGGTGGGTGGCGAATTGGTTAGAGGGTCGCACCCAGAGAGTCGTAGTGGATGGGTTGGTATTGACCTGGAAGGGTGTGGGCAGTGGGGTCCTGCAGGGCTCAGTTCTTGGACCGATATTCTTCAACATCTTCATCAGTGACTTGGATGAGGGAGTGAAGTGTACTCTGTCCAAGTTTGCAGATGATACAAAACTGTGGGGAGAAGTGGACACACCAGAGAGCAGGGAACAACTACAGGCAGACCTGGACAGGTTGGACAAATGGACAGAAAACAAGAGAATGCAATTCAATAAGGAGAAGTGCAAAGTGCTGCACCTAGGGAGGAAAAATGTCCAGCATACCTACTGCCTAGGAAATGACCTGCTCAGTAGCATGGAAGCGGAAAGGGATCTTGGAGTCCTAGTGGGCTCCAAGATAAACAGGAGTCGTCAGTGTGACGAAGTCATCAGAAAAGCTAACTGCACTTTACCATGCATCACCAGATGCATGACAAACAGAACCAAGGAGGTGATACTGTCCCTCTATCGGGCGCAGATCAGACCGCAGTTGGAATACTGCGTGCAATTTTGGGCGTCATGCTTCAAGAGGGATGTGGATAACCTGGAGAGGGTCCAGAGAAGGGCCACTTGTATGGTTAAGGGCTTGCAGGCCATGCCCTATGTGGAGAGACTAGGGCACCTGGACCTCTTCAGCCTCCGCAAGAGAAGGTTGAGAGGTGACCTTGTGGCTGCCTATAAGTTCATCATGGCAGGGAGGGTGGCGCAGAAGGGAATTGGTGAGGCTCTACTCACCAAGGCGCCCCCGGGGGTTACAAGAAATAATGGCCACAAGCTAGCAGAGAGCAGATTTAGATTGGACATTAGGAAGAACTTCTTCACAGTTCGAGTGGCCAAGGTCTGGAACGGGCTCCCAAGGGAGGTGGTGCTCTCCCCTACCCTGGGGTCTTCAAGAGGAGGTTAGATAGGCATCTGGCTGGGGTCATCTGAACCCAGCACTTTCCTGCCTATGCAGGGGGTCGGACTCGATGATCTATTGAGGTCCCTTCCGACCGTAGCATCTATGAATCTTTCTAGGGCTCAGTGAACAACTGTTCACTAGGGCACCCTTGGGGAAAACTAGGAGTAATGGTCACAGTCTGGACACCCTAGTTGTGAAGTAATTTTTCCTAATGTTGAGCCTGAAATGAGCCTGAAACTATCTTCCAGGATTTTGTGACCAAGCCCTAAATGTACACTTCTGATGTAGCAGTAAGCTGCTACCAAGTCCCCTCTCAGCCTTCTCTTTTTCAGGCTGAAGAGGCCCAAGTTCTTAGCTTTTCCTTGTATGGCTTGCCATGCAAGTCTCTGATCATATGGTTAGCCCTTCTCTGGACTCTGTCAAGCTTTACCGCATCCTTGTTAAGGTGCGGAGCCCAGAACTGGATGCAGTACTCCAGCTGTGGTCTCACCAGTGCTGAGTAGAGCCGAGTAGAGCAGGAGAATCACTTCTTTGCAATGGTTTTGCTGGAGATGCATCAATTGATGCATGCCAGAGTATTGTTGGCCCTGCTGGCTACAGCATCGCACTGCTGGCTCATGTTCATACTATGGTCTATTATTACCCCCAGGTCTTGCTGACAAGTGATGGGGGATCTTCAGTCCTGCTGCCTGATGAGAGGCAGCAGTTGCACAAGCACCCATACATGAGTTTTGCCTGTCAGCAGCTAGGGGTGCAGGGCCCCAGAGCCCCCCTGCACCGATCTCCTCGGCAGCTGGCAGGCTTTGTGGCCTCAGCAGCGTCTAGCAGCCAGGCCTGCAGTGGTTTTCCCCCACTTTCTGCCCCAAGACAAACACAGTTGCACAAGCACCCATGACACGAGTTGTGTCTGTCAGCAGCTACGGGTGCAGGGCCCCAGAACCCAGAAGCCCTGCACCGATCTCCTCCACAGCTGGCAAGTTTCGTGGCCACAGCAGGGGCCACCATCCCTGCAGCTTTCACCCCACTGCACCTTAACACACACAGGGTCACCCATGTCATGAGTTTTGCTTGTCTGCAGCTTGAGGTGCAGTTTCCCCCAAGCCCCTGCACCTATCTCCTTGAAACATGGCAAGCTTTGTGGCCTCAGCAGGGGCTAGTATGCCTGCAGTTTTGACTCTGCTGTGGCTTAACACATACACGTGATACAAGTTTTGCTTTCAAGATTTTGGGGTAGTTTCTCTGAACCCCCTACACCTATCTCCTTGATATCTCCTATCTCCACATATGTGTTAAGCCACAGTGGGGGTCAAAACTACAGGGATGGTAGCCCCTGCTGAGGCAACAAAGGCTGCCAAGTTTCAAGGAGATAGGTGTAGGGAGTTCAGAGAAACTACCCCAAAATCTTGAAAGCAAAACTTGAGTTTTGAAACATGACATGAGTTTTGCTCTCAAGATTTTTTTGGGGGGTGCAGTTTCTCTGAACCCCCTGCACCTACCTTCTTGAAATATAGCATGCTTCATGCACTCAGAAGGGGCTACCGTTCCTACAAGTTTCATCCAAATCTGACCAGAAATGACGACGTTATAGCCTGTTTTGACCCTGCCCATTATATCCTATGGGTGAAATGTTGAAACAGGGTTGAAACAGCAAAATGTTGTGGCGGAGCGGAACGGAACGGCACGGCCATTTCGACTCGAAACAAAAGTCGAACAGGAACGCCATTCCGTCGAAACACTGGTCGAAACGGGACGCTGCCGTTTTGCGCAACCTTAGTCTCCATCTGTTTGTTCATAGTGGTAGCACCTAGAGCAGGGGCCTGCAAAGTCCAGCCCACAGGCCAGATTGGGCCCACAGCCGACTCCATTTCCCAGCAGCCCCTGCCTGCATTGCTGTAGCTGGTTTCCATGGAGACCTTGGCAGTGGCAGTGCTGCGACACCTCAGGGCCAGATTTTCCATGGAGACCGGCTTCAGCCGTGCTGGCAGGGCAGGGAGCTGTTCCGGGCCTGGGATCTTGCGGCTGTGACACTGTGGTCTGGAGCAAGGGCAGAGTTGCGATCCACTGCCTGCATGCCCCAGGCAGAGGTGTGCAGGCAATGGAGCACAGCTCTGGACCAGCTCCAGATCCTGCTGTCACCACTGCAAGACCCCAGCCCTGGCCACAGAGCAGCTCCCCACCCAGCTGCATGCCCTGCTGGGGCCAGTCTCCATGGAAACCCTGCCCCCCCCCACTGTCACTGGCAGGGGCTGCTGGGAAATGGAGTCTGGCCGCTGGCTGGATCTGCAATTTTGCCTACCCCTGGCCTAGAGGAACCAGTTGTAAATCAGGGCCTCACAGTGCTAGGTGCTATATCTCCATATGTAGCAAAAGATAATCCCTGACCAAAGAAATGTGCATTCCCAAGTATAAAATGAAAAACAAGTTTCCTGTATATGGACTGTATACAACAACCCAGAATAAAGTTATCTTAACTTTTGGGAGGTGTTTAGGCAGGACCCTTAGGACAAGAGAGAGAGAGAATCCTTCTCCATCTGAGTGAACAGGGCAGATGAATGTGCTGATAGTATATACAGCTGGGCCATGAGGAGATCAGGAGATAAATTCCTACTGAAATGAGCATCTAACTCCCTTGTACCCCCTTCACAGTTCCAGCCTAAACAGAGTTTTGCTGTTGGTGCCAAAACAGATGCGTTTTAAATCATAGCTTTTAGGAAATGTCAAGATGAATTAAACGTGTTTCTTTACCTCCCAATTATTAGGCAAAGTGAACTTTTGCTAATTCCCCTGAACAAGTATAGAGGCTCTTTCTAATGCTTTATATACATGTGTATAGTCAATAAGCTTCATACTTCATAATTACAGTCAAAATAAACTTGCCCTTGGACCGGCCCTAAGTAGAACCCTTCAAGTGGACTTACGGTTAAGTGGCACCCTAGGCAAACTGTGTACCTTGGTGCCCCAACCACTTCCAATATAGCGGAAAATAAGAAGTCTAGAATGAACTTTTACAGCTCAGTGGGGAGAGCAGTCCAGAGACCGGCCCCTGCAGTCCCAGGACTGGACCCGGCTCTGGTCTCATGGGGTGGGTGCATTGGGCAGGAGTAAGGGGAACCGCTGGTCTGTGGACAGGGCCTGCAGGTTGGGAGTGAGAGGCACTAGCAGAGCTGGGGGCAGGGCCAGTCCAAGGTGAAGCCATAGCCGGCCAGGGCTGTTATATAAAATGATATTCCTGTTATTTTGTTCTACATATAATTTTGGTGCCCCCCCCAAATTTTGGCGCCCTAGGCGACCACCTAGTTCACCTAATGGTTGGACCAGCCCTGGTTCTACTTAGATACTTAAGCCTTCTATAAAGACTAGTCTTGATGCATAAAGAAATGGTTTGAAATAAAATCAACTGAGATACTAATGGCCACCCAGCAGAACACTAAGGCTTAGGTTTAAGTATGTCAGTAGGCCTACGGAATTTGATGAACCTGACCACATGCTTAGAGTTAAGCATATGTTTAATCCATTTAGCTGAATCAGGTCCATGAAGAGGAAGCAGTGGAAAGTGTCAAAAGGATAAGTTTGTGGTGTTGGATATCATCTGGACTCCACTGAAACACACTTTCAGACTCGCCTCCTTTTTTTTTATTTGAGATAGCTGTAAGGCCGAGTGAGAGAGAGGAGAGGCACCGCGTGAAGGAATTGTATCTTTGTAGAGAAGCATTCCAGTAAGGGATTGGACCGGGAACCTTTGTACCAGGAAGTATTAAGGCTGCTACCTATTGAAATAGAACAATCTGCCTTGTTTATTAATAATACCCTCTGCAAGACCAGTAAGGCAAAGTTCTCCCTGTCCTGAGCATCAATGAATAGCTATGGCTATTCATTGGGCAACACTCACGTTCCAGGAAATGTCTAATCCAAATCCCTCTGGCCACACACAAACCTGCTGGTTGCCTATTTCAGCAGCCTTTGAATAGATGGTGTCATTCCAACCAAGAGATACTGAGCTGATGACAAAAGACAGAGTCTCAGCAACTGTCTTGCAAATGCAACAAACAAAGCCTTCCCCAAGACAGATTTGTTAGGGGATATAACATTTCTTTTTCTATTGCCTGTGTGTCTGTCCCATGGGTTTCAGTGTGTGGGTGGGCCTCCTCTGTCAATATTTGCAGTTGGTTAATGATCAACCCATAGGCCCTCATGTCTGTCTTTGGTGTCCATCCAAATATTGCTTCTGTTTCCCTAAAAAAGGTAAGTGAATACAATTGTGTGATGCGTTTTAGACTTAAATATATTTTGGAAAGGGACACAGGTGCCCAAGGAAGACCGGCCAGGTTATCAGCATATGATGCTAGCTTTCTCAAAGGCAGACAAGGTTCTTTGCGTGAATCTGATATCTTTTATTAGACCAACTTAAATAGTTGGAAAAAAAAATTTAAGCAAGCTTTCGGGTTCAAAAACCCTTTGTCAGGCTGAGGAAGTTAAGCCTTTCTCAGGTGTGTTGTAGGCGTAGTTTGGTGGAGGGCTTGATATGTAAAATTCCAGCATACTTAGATCTTACTTGTCCAGCCCATTGAGCTCAACAGCAGCCATAAAATATTAGGATCAGCTGCCTGCAGTGTGCCACCCAGAGCTGAGCTGCAGTCCACAGTATTTAGACAAGTGTGTCTAAGATACTGGCTGGCTTTTGCTCAATTTGAGGCTGATCCATCCCCAGTGATGTCAAGTCAGTTTTTCCATGGTCTTCCATGGCCTATGGATCCTCTGCTATTTTCCCGTGCTCCGTCAACTCACTCTGCTCTGTGAGCTGAGCATCTGGAGTCCTATTACAGTGTGTGTTTCATCCTGTGTCACTAATAAATATTTTATCACTAATAAAATACGTATCACTAATTCCACAAAAGAGGAATCAAATCCATAAGACTAACAAAACCTATTTGCTCTATCTCTTCTGTCTTATTTCCCCTGGCTTTCACTTCTTGCTCTTTCACTACCTAATTTTTCCTTTTTTCATTTTTGCTCAGGTACATCCCTTTTATTCTCCTTATTCTCTTTTTCTACAGATGGTGTTTATCTATCAAGCAGAGGATTCTAAATAGCCTCTACAATGGCTAAAAGTTCCTCACTTGTGACCTTTGTCTTACTCATGTGCTCCATCTACAAGAGCTGGTCCCTTTCATTTTCAGGTAGGTCCTTCTAAACCAGTGTTTTAGCTTCTCTTTCTTCTCCTGAGAACTTTGATGTCTACAGTGAAACTGCCCATATTTTCTGAGTAGTGAGCCATGAAAGTTAATTTGCTAAGATGTACAGGAGAAATGCACAGGAGAAACATGAAAAATAGTTTCATAGTTTCTAGAGTAGGAAGGGATCTGAACGGATATCAAGTCCGACCCCCTGCCTTGGGCAGGAACGAGCGCTGAGATCATAATACCCCAGCCAGATATCTATCCAACCACCTCTTGAAGACCCCCAAGGTAGGGGAGAGCACCACCTCCTTTGGGAAACCATTCCAGAGCCTGGCAGCCCTAATTGTAAAGTAATGCCTTCTGATATCAAGCCTGAACCTGCTCTCAATCAATCATTCATATTTATTAAACATACTGATAAGCATGTCCGGGCTACTGGTGAAAAGTAAGCTCCTTGCGGCACTAAAACTAAGACAGCAAATGAATTATGCATGGAGACCCATACTCTCAAAACTTAAAAGTTATGCATCTAAATGCCTATTTTAGAAACCAATGGTAATTTAATACTGTTACTTCACTCCTCTAGAGTGCTTTTCATATGTAGACCTCAAAGAGTTTTACAAAAGAATATAGGAATGGAAGAAAGTCTCTGAATCGCTGAATCCCTGTTATTTCAAAGCAAGGAAGGTCTATTATTTCTATTTTGTAGATCTGTAAGAGAAATTAAGTGACACACAGAGCTCACCCAGCAGGTCAGGGGAAGAGCTGGGACAGCATTTAGATGTCTTAAGCCAGTCCAGTGTCCTAGCCACTCAACAAAGGACCCAATCCTGTAAGGAGAACAAAGCACAGAGTTCAACCCAGATGCAGTTGCAGGAGCAGTGCACATCTCAGTACTTAAAAGCATACTTAAGTGCTTACATTTTAGGCAATGAGCTAGAAAATTTAGCCTAGTGACAGCCAGCTAAGAGAAGCCTTTGACAGATCCTTCTGACTTGGTCACAGAGGAGTTCCCTTTCACTTTTCATGAAGCTACAGCTGGATCCCAGAGTTTTGGAGTTGGCCCTTAAGTGCCTATAACATACTTAACAACTAGAGGTAGTGTAGCTGTGTTACTTTGAAGTCAGGCCAAAGGCAGAGTAGAGATGCACCTTATAGACTAACTAAATCAGAGATGCATAAACTTCTGGTGAAGTGAGTTCTGCCTCCTGAAAGCTTATGTATCTTTGATTCAGTTAGCCTGTAAGGTGCATCTCTACCCTGCCTTATATATAACAGACATACATACTCTTCTGAAGACCATCTAGTGTCTGGCCTACAGATATTGCTTCCTCTAATAATCAGAACAATTTGAAATAGAAGAAGCAGCATGTGTAGATCTGCAGGCAGGATTTGTCCCCAGGTTTCTGTTTCTTTCAGTGCTTATCCATATGTTTCTATCCTTGTTCTACTTGTGTCCTGGGCATTCAAGGTCAGAAGTCCCTTGGGAGCTGTCCCTTAGTCTCTGAGAGCATTAATAGCCCTCCTTCTCCCTGCCATAATGGCATTAAGTTGGAGCAAGGCTGGTTCTCTCTTACCACCCATGACAGAACAAAGCTTCATGCTGTCTTAGAATGGACTGTATGGTAACATCTTATGGTCTTTTAGTTCTGACAATGCAACAGGAGAAGTATTCATATTCCTTTTCTCTCAGATCATAGTGATGAATAACTATATTCCCCAAGTCCACAGTCCTCTATGTTTCAGATAGGGATTCCATAGTTAAGGGGCACCATAATAGATCCAGCAAATTTAGGGAAGGACTCCTTTCTTGTCCATCAAATCATTCCCAGACACGCAAGTGTGAAGCAGCTACACTTTTAATAAACAATAAATAGTCTCCAGGAGCTAAGTCCTGATATTTTATTAAACAGAGCTGCTCTACAATCTTTTTTTTTTAATAGATCCTATATGGCTGTGCAAGCAAAGTACAATAACTGTGGTTCTTGAGGATCAGTTCCAGGAGCTATTAAGGAAAGAAGTAGCTATCTTGGCTATTGCTATTCAATTACCACAAAATTACTTCCCCTTTATTTTCCTTGATAAAATATGATTTTCTTTACTGGGTTAGACAGATCTAGATACAGAAATGAATCCATTAAATGCAATCTTGGGATTGATTAATTACAGATGGCAGAAAAAATCCTTAATACTGCTCCCCTGTTTGGCTATTGTCACCATTCACCAGGAAGGTGATTATGACCCACAAGATGCTCATAAATATATAACCAAAGAGTCTAAAAAGTAATTTACAGTGTATTAATCTCTACTGTTCTTAATGGGATGGCTTCACTTGGTGTGAAGATAGTGATCTCATTGTATGAGCAGAGAGGCAGTTAACTGTGGCTAGAAGCTAGTGTTACATTTATGCCAGGAGAAACACCTTTCTCCTTGCACAAAGAGCTACTGTACAGCCATTCAAGTGTTTTTTGTGGGAGGAAACTTTCTGAGTCTCTGAAGATATTCCCTCAAGGGAGAGGGAGAGCACCAGCTCCCTGTTGGCCCACCCTGTGGCAAGCTGTCAGGGAGCCCTGTAAGACCCCTGCTTCCAGGTGCTTGAGCAATGGCCAGATTGTTCAAGCTACAGGAGCCACTGCCTCTGCACCCAACCCATGGACAGATGCAGGTCAGCCCAGAGCTGTGCAAGGGACAGGAGGGGCATTCCCCTGGAGCTTGACCTGTTCTGGATGTCCCTGGGGGACTGTCCCCACCTTCTCATCTGCCAGTTCCTGCTGTTTGACAGGAACCATTCCCAGTAGCTTGACCTGTCATGGGGAGCTTTGAGATGGTCTGAATCCCACTGCCCTTACCCTCTTAACCCTTGCACAGAACCAGCGTGTCCAACTTTCATTGTCCTTAATTCTTCTTCTAGTTTTTAAAAATGTTTCCCCACTCCATTGTTTTATTTAGCCAAGTTGAAGCATAAGCTACGCTTCTCTGAAGATGAAGGTTTGGGTTCCTACAAAAGCATTAATTAATGGTGGGATCCACATTTTTCTTACATAGTGTTTTTGACAAAAACGGAAGCACATCAGGTGCTGAAGATCCACAAACGCTCTAACCATTTCCTAGAGGAGATACAGGCAGGGAATTTGGAGAGAGAATGCATAGAGGAAACATGCTTATTTGAGGAGGCAAAGGACATTTTCCATTCACAGGAGAAAACAGTGAGTAATTTCAGTTCAGGAAAAGTAGTCTTAACCAGTCAGTTGGTGTGATGCAAGGCAATGCTTTCCTCCAGGAGTTCCATTGACATGATATACAAGACCAAACCAGTTACCAGAATGCTAGTTGTAGATATATTTTATGGTTTCACTTTTTATTTCTTAATAGATACCAAATATTTAAATAGAGGTAAAACAAGCAAAACAGAAATGATGGTCTTGTCTACAGAAGGAGGGTAAACTGGCTTAAGGTACTGGATGGTAGCATATTTTTAGTGGAATAGCTATTCCTGATTAATTTGCTGTGTGACTCATTCTCTTTCAATATAAACATGCTATATTCTGCATGTCTTTAATCTGTTTGGATTATGCCAATTTGGAATAAAGACTCTTATTTTCATGCAGAAGCAAAGCGACTTCCCCAGGAGCTATAGGCTAGATCCAATAAATAGCAAAAGGCTATATTCAAATTAATTCTTAGGGAGCTAGATAGAACGTAGGTAGATCTTAGCTGGGGAAGTTCCAAAGAGCAATCTAATATAGGCCACCACCAGAAGCCACAACACGCAATAAACCCCTGAATTCATTTGGCACTTCTATATTTTGATCCTGTATCATTTACACTGTTGGCTGCTCAGTGATTCAGCTTCAACAGACAGGATGGAGAATGCCCTCATCTAACCTGTTCTGCAGTGATCCTCAGAAAGAGGATTCACTCTGGTGAATCACAACAGTGAACAGAGATACCTAATGGACAGCATAAGTTTGGAGCCTAAGCTCCTGACAGGCAGCCGTTCAGACACGTTACTATGCTCAGTGCTTCTTATTGGCTATCCCTGCACACTTCTAGGCTTTCTGAACTGCCCTTGGAGGCACCTACTGCTCCCATTCTCTGGGTGAACTATGTAGGCACATCCTATGTCTCTCCATTGACTGTACAGGAATCCTAAGTGCCTAAACTAGTCATACTGAATTGCCCTCGAGCAAGGAGCCTAATATTTGCAATGCCCAAGTGTAGGCACTGAAGGAGCTAATTTGTGTCTAGCCTTTTGATGTCTTTAGGCACCTACAAATTAGATTTTGCAACACATCATTTCTGTACAATGCATGTGGAATTAGGGGCATCAGAATGGCAACCCAAAATAGCCATGTCTGAACAGGGGGCATCCTAGGACTAATGTCTAAGAGCATGCTGAGCACAGGAGTGTAGCTGAAAAGCCATCTGTCTCGGGACATAAGTTCCTAACTCAGCCTGCAGGCAGATGTCACTTGCCACTCAGGATCAGGAGCTCAGAGTCCTCTCATATGAATGCCCTTTCAAAGAATTGATCAGGGTTCACCATTTTCTTTTAAAGTGTGGTTGCTGACACAGACCGTGGTTGTTTTCACACCTGCCTTTTATATAATAATCCAGTGATAATTCGGTTAGTAGGAAATCTGGGTTCTTTTTCTGAGGAAACACCAACCTACATTTTCTGTTCTGACTGGGTACTTACTGGAGGTACTCTGCCCAGAGGAAGTGGTTAGGGCCCTCGGTTGGAAAGGGAAGGCAGGCTTCTGACTAGTGACTGTAGCTGCCTTCAAGGGTAGGGATGGGGAGTGGGTCTGAAAGGCAATTTTGGAATTAAGTGTCTCACATCTGGCTAAATTCTGCTCCAGGCACTTAAGTCCTTTACTGGATTTAGCCCTACACTCTTATTCATATCTCCAGCACAGATCAGTTGAGGAAAAAATGCTGTAGAGATTATTAGTTCCCAAAAGATATTGGCAGGAGCTAAAGGGACCTCCCTGATTAACTAACATTTTTCCTCTCTTATGATTATATTTTGTAGATGGAGTTTTGGTTCCATTACAAAGGTAGGAAAAAGGGAGATAATTGACCTATTTCTTGTGCTCCTGCTGGTTGCCAGAAGGGCTATAAACAATCAGCGTCCTCTTTCTCATGCTAGGCCTTTTCTCAGTTCCTGGAACTATAGCACTCGCCTCTTTTCTTAAATCTTGGACAGATTTAAGTCCGTGCAAAGAGAATCCCTGTAAGAATGGTGGGATGTGTCAACAGAAGCACTATGATTATATCTGCATCTGTCCCCCACAGTTTGGAGGGAAACAGTGTAAAATAGGTGAGTGGGGACATATATGAACAAAACACTCCCCTTGAGGAAATGATTTTGTGAAATTTAGTGGCATACCCCTGAGCGGACCTTTTATAGAGGGCTGAGTTGCATATGTATTAACTCCAGTTTGATACACTGCTTCTCTGGTGCCTTGACTAAAACCGCAGTCGCATAGGCAGTAGTCAGAAGGCTGCATTAGTTTAGATAAAATTAGATTTGTGTTAGATGAATTTTATGCATAAGAGACACTGGGCAAAGTTCAGTTTGAAATAGAAACACAGAGAAACTGAAGTGATGTTACCTGAACAACTGGATTGTGATTCCTTCCCTTCTGAAACACCTTCTATAGTCCACAACTGAAAACAGAGCAGGACTTCACTGCACCAAGTAAATTGTAGTGGGGAATAGGAAAAATCTGAAGTGATTTTTTTTGTCTATAACCATGTAGGTTCATTTAAACACTTTTATTGACTACTCTTCTTACAGTGCAACTTGTTAGACACAGAATGAATAAAGAGGTGACCTCAACCCAAGGAGTGAATGCTCCAACTTCAGTCACAATACAAGACGTGACACTCAGAGAGGAACAAAGAACTGTTGCATATTTTACAAGCATTTTTGGGCAGAGCCGGTCTCATTCTGTGTGTGGCAGCCAGCATCTATCTTGGCTGTGGCCTGTCCATGCTGCTGTTGCCCAAATAATAACAGAAAGCAAGAAGAGGATATGGGTTCAACAAGGCCAGACAATTAACTGGCTGCAGAAGACAGTTTTCTTAGATTTTCCCAAATACTAGATCCAGTGCTAGAGAAGTGGGTGTCAAGCTTTTTAACTTCAAGGCACCCCTTGGAAAACGCTAGCTTTTAATTCCCACCCCCACCTTTTTTAACTACAGAAAAATAATAGAGCAATGTTTCCATAGCAAAGAACTTAGAAACATCAGAGGAGGTCAGAACATGTTTAATGCTACTGATTTCTATTTGAAATCTCTGGGTTTATCTTGTGATTCACGTTTCCACACCAAACAGTGCTAACACATGACAACCCATGGCATCTTTGAAAGGATCTCTTGGTACTCTGGTTGAGACTTGCTGCCCTAGTGCAGGGGGTTGGCAACCTGCAGACAGTGGACTGAATCTGAACTACCAAGTGATTCAATTCAGCCTGCAAAGCTAGAACATCACAGCAATTTGGGGGTAGGGAAAACAGCAGCAGTGGCTGGGCTGCCTTCAGCTCCAGCTCAGTGTATTATTTAGCCTGACACTCCTCAAAGGTTTCCAGCTCTTATAGCAACATTTCTTCTGTCACTGGTTTAATTTCTTCATTGCAGCACTGCTGCTGAGAAGGCAATGTGCAACTGGGTCATTTAATATCAGTAACCAGCACATATGTTTCTGTTGCAGAGAAGTTTGAATGTTGGTATAAGAATGGTGGCTGTTCACAGTATTGTCAAGACACCACTCACTCCCTTCACGTGGTGTGCTCCTGTGCAGAGGGCTACGTGCTTGGTGATGATAGAAAGACATGCCTACAATCAGGTAATGAATGTGGGACCCGGTTACTTTCTTGACACTCTCCTTTCCCACTTCTGTGGGTTGCACGCATTCCTTTGGACTGCCACATATGCCACTGCATTGAAGGGGAAAGCCAGATGCATTTATGTAGAACTGAAGATTGTTTCTCAAATTAGTACAAACATCTTCAACCCAGAAAAGCTGGTTTCTTTCTACTATGAGTATTCTACACCCTCCCACTGTTGTCTCAGGATGGAAAAAATGTCTCCAAACTGTGGCATGTAGGACATACAACAGGCTGCTGACGCAGTGTGCAGAAAAAAAGCTTAGAAAGGCATCCAGCTGCAGTTTCCTACAGTAGAATGGATAAAAAGAACTGGGTGGGAAGAACTGGCATCATGGGCACAGGAGGGAGGGCTAGGAACCAATTGTGCTTGTTATACTATGAGATACTAGTATAACTATTGTTATACTATACCCACTGTGCTTTTTTGACTTGCACGTGGCTCATGGCAAAAATAAATGGATGTGTAATGTTTCAATTTCAGTGCTTAGAAAGAAGCAGAAATTAGCTGTGGGGGCCACAACTTGACACTAAATATTGAACCTGGAACCCAAAGCTTGTTTCTGATTTTTCAGCTCAGTTTCCCTGTGGGCTGGTTACAAAATCCACACGCACTTTTGAGGAAGATCCTGCTATGTGGAGCAAGACAATGGACAGCACCCCTAGGCAGAACACAGCATTACAGGGTGTCACTGAGTGGAAGACGACAGTGGAGGCTGTTGCCAGGTGGAACACCACAATGGATGGCACTGCCAGGCAGAATGAGACACTAGAGATTGCAGCCAGTTGGAACCAGACAGTCGAGGCCTTTCCTATGTGGAATGAGACCGCACGACACTGCTCTTTGGAATGAGACGCAGGAGGAACAGATTTTGCATGAAGGCCTCAGCCAGATTGGAGATGAGGAAAACCATACAGATGGAGATGAACCCAGCTGGACAAGCTTCCCCCAAAGTGAAGAGCACCATGATTACAGAATAACTGGAGGATCTCTCTGTCATTGTGGACACTGCCCCTGGCAGGTAATTGTTTTTTTGTATCTTTGGCTCCAAATACCACATTTTCATAGAATGATAGAAACATAGAAATTAAGGCCTGGAAGGGACCCCCAAAGATCATTGAGTCCAACCCCTCTGCTCTGGGCAGGAATGCTGCTGAGATCAAATGATCCCAGCAGGGTGTCTGTCCAGTCTCCTCTTGAAGACTTCCCTCCTTGGGAAGTCTATTCCAGATTCTGGTCACCCTTACCATAAAGAAATTCTTCCTTACATCCAACCTGAAACCATCCTCTAACAGTTTATGGCCATTGCTTATTGTCCTCCCCTGGAGCACCCTAGCAAACAGTTTTTCTCCTAGCTCCTGATATTCACCCCTTACATACTTATAGACAGCCACCAAGTCCCCCCTCAGTCTTCTCTTCCCCAGGCTGAATAGTCCCAGATCCCTTAGTCTTGCCTCATAAGGTTTGTCCTCCAGGCTCTTAATCATTCTTGTGGCCCTTCTCTGGACCCTTTCAAGATTCTCCACATCTTTTTTGAAGTGCAGCACCCAGAACTGGACACAGTACTCTACCTGGGGTCTAGCCAGTGCTGAGTAGAGAGGAAGTATCACTTCCTTAGCTCTGCTTGTGATGCTTCGGCTAATACATCCCCGTATGCTATTTGCTCCATTGACTACAGCATTGCACTGAAGGCTTATGTTCATCCTGTGATCAACCATTACCCTGAGGTCCCTTTCGCCCACCTTTCCAGGGTGTCCACGCCCACTTGGATCCACATCCTATCCCCTATAGTTTCATAGTAGCTAGGGTCAGGAGGGACCTGAACAGATCAGGCAGGAATGAATGCTGGCTTCACAAGACCTCAGACAGGTGATCATCCAACCTCCTCTTGAATCTGCCCAAGGTAGGGGCGAGGACCACTTCCCTGGGAAGCTGGTTCCAGATTTTGGCCACCCTAACTGTAAAATATTGCCTTCTGATCTCTAACCTAAACCTATTCTCCATCAGCTTATTACCATTGTTCCTCGTCACCCCAGGTGGTGCTGGGGAGAAAAGAGCTCTTCCTATTCACTGCTGAGTCCCCCTGATGAGCTTGTAGGCAGCCACCAGGTCCCCCCTCAGCCTCCTCTTGCTGAGGCTGAACAGGTTCAGGTCCTTCAGTCTCTCCTCGTAGAGCCTGTCCTGCTGCCCTCTCACCAAATGGGTGGCCCTCCTCTGAACCCTCTCCAGGCTGGCCACATCCCTTTTGAAGTGCAGCGCCTAGTACTGGACGCAGTACTCCAACTGCGGCCTGACCAAAGTCGCATAGACGGGGAGGATCACCTCTCTGGACCGGCTTGAGATGCACCTTTGGATGCATGACAAGGTACGGCTGGCCTTGCTGGCTGCGGTCTGGCATTGGCAGCTCATGTTCATCTTGGAGTCAATAATGACTCCGAGATCCCTTTCCGCCTCTGTGCTTTCAAGAAGGGGACTCCCCAGCCTGTACGTATGCTGTGGATTCCTTCTCCCAAGGTACAGCACCCTGCATTTGTCTACGTTGAACCCCATCCTATTCTCATCTGCCCACTTTTGTAGTCTGTCTAAATCTAGTTGCAGCCTCTCTCTCCCTTCAAGTGTGTCCACCTCGCCCCACATCTTAGTGTCATCAGCAAACTTTGACAGTGTGACCGCCTGCATGACCGCTTCTCCCCATAACTTAGTATCATCCACAAACTTGGCCAGCGTGCTTTCCACATCCTCATCTACATCATTGATAAAGATGGTGAACATCACAGGGCCAAGAACCAAACCCTGTGGGACACCACTGGCCACCTCCTGCTAAGATGATACAGATCCATCCACTAACACTCTCTGGGTTTGACCCCTTAGCTAGTTCCAAACTACCTGACCAGGTTGTGGACTCTGCCAGCCCACAATCCCCGTTTTTGTTTTTTTTATAAAAGCATCATGGGAGACCATATCAAAGGCCTTTTTAAAATCCAAGTATATGACATCAACTGCGTCCCCCACCTCTAAGCAGTTTGTTACTTGATCATAGGAGACAAGGTTGGTCAGACACAATTATTTCCTTCTTAGTAAACCACTCATTCTAACTGTGGAAAAGCAAAAGATTTTATCTAAGTATTGCCAAATATTCCTCCTCTGGGTCAAAGAGCACTTATTAGGTGCTGCAAAAATTTCCCATTTATCTGCACAGGTTTGTTTTCTAGTGGCCCATGCTACAGCATCCTCATTCATTGGTCTATGTTGTATCCTAAACAGACTCTACTTACATCTCCTCTTATTTATAATATAACCAGTCATTTAAGCTCCTTCAGTGTTCAGGATGTCCTTCACTTTGGTCTTCTCATGATTTGTTATTTAGATCTTAGTTTCTCAATCATCTGCTTAGTAAGAAGCCATACTTTGGCTCCAGGCATTCTGACTGAAGGGATATAATTGTTAAAAAAAACCAAACAAACCTTCTCTCATGGAGTTCAGAAGGGCTTGCCTATAGATTACTGAATCTTTCTCCAATATTCTGTTCAATCAGACTGCTTCTCTTTATTATAAATTCTTATTTTAAAATAGTATAATGGCATTTAGCCAAGAGAAAAACATTCTTATGTCCTCCTTTCTCCCATATTCCTTGTTAATTTTGTTCATATTTTTAATGAACATAAGTGTAGAATTCTGCTAATTAATTCACAATTCTTACTTTACTCATTCAGTTCTATGATTACTGTGGCAGGCCAGTAAGGGGTGCTCCAGCTCTGAGCCATCCATGTCATTACACCTTACCACCTACCAAGCTCCGAGTGTCTCCTTGGGGGCACCTCACCTCTGGCCGACCCCCTTCCTGGAGCACACCCGCCAGCCTGGGGTACTGCTGCCACCACTCAGGGGTGCTGTTCTGTATTTGGGCCCTGTGCCCCCTGGGGTACACAGGCCTTGTAGACCTTGAGGATGCTTGACCCCCTGCAAGAACTTGAGGTGCTCCCTTTAGCCCACCATTTCTGCTGCCGCCAGCACACTCGCTGATTGGCCGCTGGTGGACCTCCCCCTGCTTGTCGATTGATGGCTCGGGGACTCCTTCCTTCTTGACCGGCTGCTGTGGGGTACACTGACCCAATAAGGTTGAAAACTCCTGCTTTAGCCTGAAGCACAGAAAGTAGCCTCCCTTTGTTATCTGAGCCTAGAGACCTTACAGGCATGCCCTGATCCCTCTCCCTGCAAGCTCACCATGCTTGTAATAGTGGAGAGCTTCATTGGTTAAAGAGGGTAGGCCTGGGGAAGTATCACAGAATAACCTTAGAGCAAACAGTGTCAGTGTGGTAGCTGGTTGATACATTTCTACATTACAGTAAGCTATACATCTAGATAAGTTTCAAGTAGTTTACTCACTTCAGAATTGAGAGAGAGAGAGTGCTGCTGATGTTCCAGTTGCTGTGTGACCCCTAACATGGCTGCTCTCCCTCCCCCTGGGCAGTCTTAGGTATATATAGGCCTTTTGACATCACCCCTGAGACCTAATTATGGCCAGGTGTTGTGGGGTGCCAACCAATCAATTTAAAAAACATCACTGCTCACCTGCGAGTGACAGGCGCTTGAGTCCTTGCCCCCATGCCATGAGGTCAATGCTAACACAATAGAGAGCTAGGTCCACTCCTCTCTCACCTGGCCCAGGTCACATAGGCAAAACCGGTTGACAGACAGGTGAAAAAGCAATGACAAGGAAAAACCTAATAGAAGAGACTGGAATGGCATTCTTCCACACCCCTCCCCCCACTTTAAAAGCCCAGGCACATCGCTTCCCAGAGCTTTGGGCCTGGGTATGCTTTGTCCAGAAGGGTTACCTCTCATACCCAGAACAGAAATCACACAACATATAAGACTGGCTATAACAACAATGCACTTAGAACATTAGGGCACATTGGGGTGTCCCCACACCAAAGCATTCTGGGGCAAGGCTGAGACCAATGGACCCATTACCCAGAGTCTTTTCATGATAGAGAATCCACTACCATGTTCTGGCTTCCCTTGATGTGTTCGATGGTGAAGTTTGAACACCTGAAGCTGCCAGGACCATCACTGAAGCTTGGCATTGGTGTTCTGCATTGTTTGCAGCCACTGAAGTGGGGCATGGTCTGAGAGGACCATGAATTGCTGTCCCCATGAGAGGGTCTCAGTTTGTTCAGAGCACAGACGATTGCCAAACACTTTTTCTGAATAGATGCCATGTTCTGCTCCTGGGGAATTAACTTTTGGCTAAAGCAAGCCATGGGATGTCATATTCCTTCTTGCTCTTGCAGGAGTACAGCTCCCAGTCCCATGTCCAAGGCATCTGTGGGTATGCAGAAGGGCTTATCATAGTCTGGTACCTTCAGAATTGGCTGTTTGATCAGGGCAGCTTTTAACGTGTTAAATACCTCTTGGCACTCCTGTTTCCAGACCACCAATTCAGGGTTGCCTTTCTTTGTCAGCTCATGCAGGGGAGCTGCCATCACTCCAAATCCAGGGACAAACTTTCTGTAGTATCCAGCCAGACCAAGGAAGGCTCTGACCTGCTTCTTAGTTTGTGGGGGCAGCCAGTCTCTAATGGCCTCAATCTTGTTCCACATAGAAGCGATCATGCCTCCTCCCACATGGTGTCCTAAATACACCGCTTCAGGCAATGCCAACTGGCACTTCGATTTCATTGCAAGTCCAGCCTGCTTGATCCTATCTAACAGTGGAGAGATGAATCAGGTGCGATTCAAAGTCTTGACTGAAGATGGCGATGTTGTTGATGTAGGCCACTGCAAACTGCTCACATTCATGTAGCAGGTTATTAATCAGTCTCTGAAACAAAGTGGGAGAATTGCACATACCAAAAGGTAAAACAGTAAACTCAAACAGTCCCAAAGGCGTGGTAAAAGCAGACTTGGCTATAGCATCTGGGTCCAGGGCCATCTGCCAGAACCCCTTGGATAGATCAAGAGTAGAAATGAACTTGGCTCGGCCCAGAGTATCAAGCAAAGTCCATTCCGAGCATGGGGTAAGCATCAGGGGTGGTAATAGCATTCAGTTTCTTGTAGTCCACACAGAACTGATTGTCCCATCCCGCTTCTGGATGAATACCACAGGGCTGGCCCAGGGGATCGTCAAAGGCTGTATTACCCCCAGCTCTACCATATCACCGAGCTCACACTTTATCTCTTGCAGCACCTTCCCATTGACTGGGTAGGGCATTGAACAGGTAGGAAGATGGCTGCCCATGTCTACAGTGTGTACCACCAGGTCTGTTTTACCTGGTTTGTTCGAGAACACCATCTCAAAGTCTTTGAGAGCCATACACAGCTTGTCTTTATCCTGGAAGGGCAGACAATCCAGCAGGTGGAGCTTCTCTATTTCAGCCTCTCCATCCCAGTCAGCACACAGGACTGGCTCCTATGGGTCCTTGGTTGATTCCTCAACTGAGGAAATCCAAAATGCAACATCTCTTCTGTCAAAGTAGGGTTTAAGCATGTTTACACATACTACCCTAGACCTTTTGCCTGACCTGCTCATTGCCACCATGTAAGTCACACCATCCAGCCTTTCCTGGATGATATGGAGACCTTCCCAAGCAGATTGCAGCTTGTCTGTCCTTAGTGGTAGGAAAACCATGACCTTATTCCCTGGTTCAAAAGTATGCAAGCTTTCGTACCAGACATTCTGGTATCATGCGACATTCTGTTCCTTCTGGGCCTGGGCTATGGAGTCTCACGCCAGCTTCCTTTTATCGGTTAGCTTCTGGCAGAAGCCTAGCACATATTCTACCACTGATGTTTTAGAGGAGGAGATTTTCCCTTCCCACTCCTGTCTCACAAGATCGAGAGAACCCCTGACTTGCCTCCCGAACATCCACTCAAATGGCAAAAACCTGGTGGACTCTTGAGATCTCTCTCAGTAGGCAAAGAGCAGATGTGGCAGTTTCTCATCCCAGTCTTTGGGGCTAGAGTCCATATAGGCTTTCAGAATACCCTTCGAGGTGCCATTGAACCTTTTCAACCAGCCCATTTGTCTGGGGGTGATAGGCTGTGGTCTTGAGGTGCTTAACCCCACAGCACTCCCACAGGCATGCCATCATGTCAGCCAGGACGTTCCCATCCCTGTCGGTCAGGATCTCAGAGGGGAACCCTAGCTGGAAGAAGATCTGTCAGGGCATCCGTGACTACGGGTGCCTCTGTGGAGGCCAAAGCAACTGCCTCTGGGTACTGTCTCACAAAATCCATACAGGTCAGGATATATTTCTTCCCTCTATAAGTCTTATGCCTCAGAGAGCCCATAATGTCTACTCCCACACTTTGGAAAGCTTGACCGATGATAGGGAGGGGCTGTAGGGGAGCTTTTCCTTTATCCCCACTCTTGTCTGATCACTGGCACATCTCACAGGATCTACAATAGTATGTCACATTTTGGGCTAGCCTGGGCCAATAAAAGTTTGCTTGCAGAGACTGGGATGGCATTCTTCCACACTTACTACTTCTAATAATTTAAGATGCTTTAGGAAAAGTGACAATGATGCCATCTGGAACTCTGAAGGTCTTCCTGACTCCTTTATAATTTCAGAGCAAGAGTAAGTAAAGCAATCCTTTTGTTCAAGACACACTACAGATAGGGGATAAGTACTTTCATTTACAATTTCCTCTCCTAAATCTCTACTGCCAACTGAACCTCTTCACCCACTTTTTCCAGTTGAAATACCTGTTTTTAGCTACATGTTCCAGTAATCTTACACACTTCTACTATCCATTTAAGGGTATGATCCAAGCTGCATTAAGTGGAGTGAAACCTGATTTCAGCAGGAGTTTGATAAGCCCTTTAAGTCCATCTGACTCACAAAAGGTAGCTTTGAAAATTCCCAAATCCAAAATATTCAGGTTCAAGTTCTAACAGTTTGCTGACAGTTGAAAAAATACATCTAAATTTTGCCGGTTCAAGTGAAAGAAATCCAGAGACTGTTCTTTTTTCTTCATAAGTGGTACCTAAAAGAATTGGACAACATTAAAAAGAGAGCGACTATTTGTACATATTGGGATTCAATTTATTTTCTTCTTTTGACTGAACACCATTGTTATAGCAGTCTTTCTTGACTGTACTATGCATTTGCTTCTTTAATCCATTTTATGAATAATTTTCACTCTAGTTGTTTACAGACCAATATAGAATCCAAACTAATGGCATCCTTTCCTTCATTGTCCTTTGCCACTTTCTTAAATTTTAACTATGAAACTATAAATGTAAAAATGTAACAGGACAGGAAAAAAAATTATTCTCTCTCACTGGTTTTCCATTGATATAACTCTATTTGGCTTTTGTGGAAACTGGCAATACTCCTGAACTCTGGCAGTGTAAACAATCATATGCAGGATAAAAAAAATGCATTTGCATCCACCCCTCAAGAGTCATGAAACACTATATACCATTGTGCCTTCATTTTGCTCTTCCATAGATATGCCTTTAAAGTATGATCTCATTCTGCTTCATAACCTGCTTGGTTTGGTTTTTTTTAAACCCTTTCAGGCGTCTTTTAACATCATCAAGATGTAAACAATTAAGAAATAAAATATTTTTACTCTTGGCTTTTGATTTTTGAATCTAGGACTATCAAGTCTGTTTTCCCGCTGTTTGGGGAAGGAAATCTTGCAAGTGCCAGGACTAATATATTACACCCATTCACTTAAAAGGGACTGTGGTGTAGAGTCTTTATTAAACACAGCACTCTGTTCCAGGTACTGTACCTAAGACCTGAACTTCCAGGCTTAAAAGGAGGGAGTCTCATGGAAATGTCTCCCTCCCCCTCCTCAAAGACAAACTTTTACTATTTACTGGTTACCCTGAGGGTAAGTAATGTTGTTTGGGGTTTTGCTTTCATAGTGTACATCTAGGATGGACAGATACTTGAAGTGCTCCAAATCCTGCTTGGAGCACTTCAAAACGGCTGTGAAGGTTTGTAGCAGTCGTGCTTTCCAGCCAAGGGGCTGGGGAGCAGGAATTCCGGTTTGCCATGAGAGGTTTTTGAGGACAGCTGAGTGCACAGCTCATTGGCTGTCCTTCCTGTTCCTCTCCCTCTTCTCAGCAGGGACTAGGGTGGGTGAGCAGCAGTGCACCGTGGGATGCTGGAGGACCAAGCAGTCTCCTAGCACACACCTCACCCACCCATCAACTGGAGGGTTCACACTTCAGGAATAAGTAAAAAATGACCTCTTGAGCACTTCAAAGAGCACATCTGTCTATGGCCTCTCTCTCCAGAACCCACCTTGGGACCCTCTCTTTTTTTCTTCATAGGTATTGATCCGAAATTGTGAAGGCTACGGTTTCTGTGGTGGGAGTTTAATCAGCAGTCGTTGGGTGGTCACGGCCTCTCACTGTGTTGAGACTGGAAGAGCACATCACGTTACTATAGGTGAGCAAGTTCTTATATTTACAAATACTTCACTGCAGATCACATGGGCAATAGTTTTATTCCACCCAACCCCTGGCACGGGTGGAGTATTAGCAATATTAACTGATGTAAAAGACTCTTGAGATAGGTTGGACATTCCTGTTCATTTTTCAATCAAAAAATCTCCACTTTCTTGGAGAAAATTATGAAGTGTGACCCTAGTCTGAAAAGTGGGTCTAAAAAGGCATCAGGATGGGCTCGATTTTTTTTGTCTCACACTGCTCAATGTATAAACAGAAAGATTTACTTTTTCCTTCCAAGTCCCAGCTATACAAACTTACCCTGTGATGTGACAAGTAGAGGAACCTGCTACCAGGAAATGAACAACTTCCATCATCAGATTTCTGGATCATGTTTCTGTAGAGAGCACTGAAAAGGCAAGGCAATATTAAAAAAGAGTGTTACTGCAACTGACATGCAAGCTGAAGCCCAAGTTTGGCTGTTCTTAGGCATTCTCTATTGAATCTCAATCTCTGGTCCTAGTACCCTAGGACAGCTGCATATTTGCCTATTCCTGATCCCAGTGTAATTGAGATGAGTATACAGGCTTGATGTAGCTGGGTTTTTGGTTGTAGCCATGTTGGTCTAAGGACATAGGCAGGCAAGGCTCTTAGAGTAGATGTGATACCTTTTATTAGACCAAATGGGTAGTTGGAAAAAAGCCCTAAAGCTTGCCAAGAACTTTTTTCAAATTACTCAGTTGGTCTAATAAAAGATATCACATCTAATCTAAGAACTTTGCAGGCTTGCTGTGAACATTTCACCGGTATAAATGAATGTCTGTCTACATCCATAGTTGCAGGGTTCTAGACTTCCTGCTAATAGGGAGGCTGAGGAGGCGAAGAATACATTTTGTAACCAGACGCTCAATTGGGACTCAGAAAAATCAGGATGCAACTTCCAGCTTTGCCAATGCCCTCCTGGGCAACCTCCAGCAACTCATTCACTCTGCTTTGTGGCTCAGTTTGTCATCTATATGAGGATAGTACTTCCCTCTTTCATAGCATGTTGCAAGGAAAAATTTCTTAATGGTAGTATTACAGGTCATGAAAATGAGCATAGCTAGAAGTGCTCTGTATCCCTATGGAAGAGCCAAAGAGCAAGTCAACACATACATTTGGGGGGGGGGGTCCCCCTCTTGGATTAACGCGTTTAAAGAATTTTAGGACATGGGATAACTGAACATCTGTAGCACTGGAGATGTCCAGCCCATAAAAATCTCTCTTTTAATCTAATTTACAGCTACAGGGTGGGGGTTAGGGGGAAAAAAAGACTTCAACTAAAATTTTAAAAGGCAAGTGGACTTCG
This sequence comes from Alligator mississippiensis, assembly GCF_030867095.1. Taxonomy (NCBI): domain Eukaryota; kingdom Metazoa; phylum Chordata; order Crocodylia; family Alligatoridae; genus Alligator; species Alligator mississippiensis. Next base: position 39,168,364 of record NC_081830.1, read on the forward strand.
TGGAAAATGAGATTCCATCTTTTTGAGAAGCAGCAGAACTTTAGTTCTAATTCCATCCTGGTTTGAACCCAAAATTAAGCTGCATGAGGTTTTCATAAGCAGTTCCTGACCAATATGTAAAATTCTCTCGTGAAAGACCATGGGCTCTCTCATACTTAACCCAATCCTTTCCTGTGCAAAGATCTTGTCATATGCCACATTACATGGGAGTAGTAGTGTTTAGTTAAGTAAACACTAGTGAATTAGATTAACTGCCATATTTAAGCTCACAGGGCATGTCTACAGTCAGTAATATGTCATAGTTACTGTGCAGTAGCATCAGCGTGTGCCTTTTTAGTAACACTACTGCACAGTAGTGTATCAGCACAGTTTGGGTTGACATGCTACTGCGCTGTATTATTAGGCTACTGCACAGTTAGGGTCTTGAGTAGGTGTGCCCACAGGCAATTACTTAAACTGCCTTGAGAGGTTAAAGCTTGAATCCTCTGCTTCCTGAATGAAAACCCTATACAAACTATTTAAAATTCTCAGACATCTTTGCCTGTCTTCACTGCAGGAGATTTTGACAAACGCCAGCAAGAATTAGAAGAACAAAAGATTCAAGTGCAACAGAGTTGGATGCATCCACATTATGATTCAGATAACTACAATAATGACATTTCTTTGCTGTACTTGAGCAGTGACGTTAAGTTTAATAAGTATGCGCTCCCTATTTGCCTTCCCATTCCAAACCTAGGAAACTTGCTGACTGCAGAAGGAAATATAGGGATGGTAAGCGGATGGGGTTCCACATATTACAGAGGTTCGCTCGCACGATTTCTCATGAAAGTTAGGTTACCTACAGTGAGCACAGACATTTGTCAACAATCAACAGAGAAGCTCATTACTGATAACATGTTCTGTGCAGGCTATGCTGAGGAATCCTTGGATTCCTGTAAGGGGGATAGCGGAGGCCCCTTTGCTGCATCTTACCATGATGTTTGGTACCTTTTAGGGGTTGTTAGCTTGGGTGAAGGCTGTGCTGAAGAAGGGAAATATGGTGTATATACTCAGGTATCAAACTACATTCAATGGATAAAAGATGTTGTTGAGAGCGTATCAGATAAGGAAGGTAGATAAATGCACAGTAAAGACAATATTTTTCTTCCCCTTTATAATAGCAGGAACGCATCTTCTACTATGAAACGTTTTCAGTCCAGTGCAGCAGTCAATGTCCTGCCTTTACTTGTGCATAATTTTGTATGGTTGTTTAACAAAATGCACTTATTTGACACCAGTGCACTGTGGGAGAACCATTAAATATATGTCTGGTGACTCCTCTGAATAGCACTTCATGCATTTTAAATGACTTGACCAATTACTGAGCACTGTACAATAACAAGCAATCCAGGATTAAAGGTGAATACCTCTAACATGCGAAGCACATCACAAAAGAACTGATCATCTAAAACAACATTAGGACACCAACTCACCAGTCCTACGCATACATTAGTTTTATCAACAAGAAACCACTTCCTAGTAGTGCATTATCTTTGTTAGTTACCTCAGTGTTTATATACAGTGAGCTACATTGAATACATTTAGTACCCTACCAGTATCTGTTCAGTTTTGCTACCAAACTACCTATTTTGACAGTTATACGTCATTAAATATGAATCTAAACATTGTTCTGTGCTCCTTGTATCTGGTAATAAAAAAATACTGCTGCATTTATTAAGAATCCTATACTGTGAACAACTGCATTAGGTAACTTGGCAAGGGGAAGCTGCAGGGATTTGAGAGCTGGGACTTTGGAGCTAAGGGTTTGCAGTATCATTTTACAGAACCCTTCATTCTATGCCCTACTTCACCCAATGGGACTTGAACCAGCATTTCTACCCAAGTCTTCTGACTACTTATAACCCCTCTCTTGAAACTGATCCACACCACCTTGCCTTTAACATGCACTGGATAAACAGCACTGAGAAAGTCTCCATCCCATTGTGAGCATCAAGCATGGAATGAGGAGGAAGTGAACAAACCCAGAGAGTATCCCCATCTCTCTGCTGACCAGAGTCAGATTCAAGAGAGAGCCTGGGCAATGTGCACCCAATGGCCTGCTGCAGGCTTGAAACTTCTCTGGGTAACGGAAGCCTAGAACCCAGATCTGCTCCCTAAGCATGGGGTAAAAAGGTGGAAGGCTCCTCCCTCCAGCTTCTAACACTCACTAGTCATGTTTTTTCTGAAAGTAAAATGTCAGGACTTGCCCAGGCTGAGGCATGTACTTGGGCAATCCTAACTTGTGGCACGACTGCCTGGACAGAATGCAGCTTCACTTAACACGTTGAGGCAGGTGCAGATTTCTGCCTCCACACAAACATCAGTTTGTGATGAACCAAAAGCTGCAGTTCCCTGGCTGGGATATGCTATTTGATATGCACATAAAGTAAGAGAGGATTTAGTCCTTTTTGCTTTACTTTTAGAATAAAGAGATAAATTAATTCAGCCTTCACTAACTTAGTTTGAGCTCTTTGTACAAAAGAAAAAGGACCATAATACACCACCAGGAGCTACAAGAAAACAGTTTATCATTGCTACTAGTGCCTCCACCATGATCTGAGGAAAATCAAAGGTTTGCTTAAATGCACAAAAAAAGGAAGACTCAACTCCTGCAGCTAGCATTACCAGCTAACATAGGAGAAACCAGCTGTGCCATATGACCAGTGTCCATTGTACCTTCCTGTTTACTTTCACCCTAGAAATAAAATAAAATTAAATTAAAAGGACTAATGATTATTTTATTTTGTCTAAAGGCATCTTATTCTAAATCACTTTGCAGACAACTCATTCGGTTACCTTCTGCATCAAATCTTAGCATGCAGGCTTGATGACCATTAGAGCCAAATTATAACTTAAGGATGTTTTTTTTTGGGGGGGGGGGGGGGGGGGGGCGGTGATAATGGTATCAAAAGATGGGTTTGAAAAAAAATATCCACTTTTCACACAGTTTAAAAAAAGAGCACTTTTTATTCTGGAAATTTCTATACCATACATCATTTATTTTTCTGTCACAGTATTTGAAAACCAGCAATTCAGACATGAAATATTGATGAACATAGTTGGAAAAAATACCAGTACTAAGCAACAACCTTCAAACAACCTAAAACTAGGAGGAGAGGTAAGATGGTGGGAACCTAGCCTCTAGCCAGCCAGCCCCCTGGTGAGAGGCTGACTTCCTGTGCTTTGTTAAAAAAAAAGTTAAGATCATTTCACATATCCTCCTCCCAAAGCGCACAATACCAAAAGGATGGGTGGAACAACACACATTCATCTAGACTAGATACTGGAAAGAACTACATCTTCCCTCTTTAAAAATTAATGTTCCCACTATATATTAAAGAATCACACTGCTGTATTCTCTCAGCTGCACCTGATATAAAGGAGTTTCTAGTTAAATATTTGGAATGGGAGAAAAGGAGAGGGAGGAAGCTATAATTGCAGAACTCCTCCAAACAAGTTAAATTGTGGGAACACACTTCAACTTAACTGTTAAGGTCTCAATTTAAAAAAAAAAAATGTAGAAGAGCAAATTAATAGGAATCTTCCCCACCCCTTCTTCATCCTTGACCAAAGCATTTAAATCGTTCCCTCAGAACAGTGACAATGCAATCAAATGCATATTCTCTTTGCTTTTCATTATGGGGAAGTCTATCGCCAGGTACAGCAGGTTATACTAGTCTTGGAAAAGTGATAGAGTTTATCACAATATAGTTACTTGAAATAGCAGCACATTGGGCTCAATGACCCAGGAGTTCTCTTCCAGTTCTATGCTCCAAAACACAACATCCAATGAATTTAAAACCCCATGCCCTGCCATCTACAGTTCCAGACTGCTTTCCAGCATAAAACAGAGACAAAACGTACTGCCAAAAAAGTATATGCAATCGGAGAAAAAAAATCCCCCGAGAAACTGGAAAAAAATAATACGGGTGAAGGAAGGTGGTGAGAAGAGACAGCCTCAACCCAGATACATATGGGACCAAATTCCATACTCACCTATCTTGATGTAAAACTCCTGAATCCAGGGAGTTGTGTCTATCACCATAGAGCCAATTTAATAGCTGCAAAGGCTCTTCATGCAATTCTTAATTTAAAAAACCAAATCAACTAACAGCATGGGAAGAGTGTACTCGGACCGACATCACACCATACCAGAATGCTGGCAATGAAGGAGTCCATAAGGTAAGTTCAAATGCAAGGCTGGAGCTCAAAGCTCAGTATTTTGATTTTATCTGTTTTGCTGTCAGCTTCTGGAGTTCTTCTACAGCAGAAGCAACAGGTGCTAAGTGCTTTGACAACACAGAAGGCAAGAATCTTACACTATAAAGTAGTATAAAATGTTATATGCTCCATCAAGAAATTGCTATTTTCTCACTGAACTCCAAGCCTCCTGCCATTAAAAAGAGGAGAATAATTGTATTTCTCTTGTCTGGTTTTACAGACAATTAAGAATAGTTTCAGAGGTAGAGATACAGAATTCCACCCTGAAGTCTTTTTGCAGCAATCAGGGACAAAAAACAAGTAGCAGCACAATCATCTTAAAGGATCAACAGATCACTTCAATTATTCAGCAAACTAATTTCAGTCTCTTTAGGCAATCTTGATAACCTAAAAGATTCACAGTCCTGGCTTAGTTTCTCTTCCTTGAAAATTGAATTTGCAGGGGAAGGAGACAGGATTTTTTTTCGTTGATATCACAATTCATAGCACTGTCCTCCAACTGCAGCTAGTTGCTTCTCCAAATCATTCACCTTTGAAAACTTTGCCTTGATCTTTTACCAAGGACAGCCAGTGATTCTCAAATTCTTAGGTAGATCAAACTTTTGAGTTTGTATGAAGCACCTGGTATTTTTAGAGATATTCATGCAGATCTTGTCGTCTTGAACTCTGCACCAGGTGTTGAAAAACTGAATCCTTACAGCAGAAGAAAGCCAACATTTAAGGCGATTTGATCTCAAATCTGAGATCTTAAGTTGTCCAAAGGCAGAATAATAAGTCATAAAAATAAAAATGAAGGCACCAAAATAAAGGGAAAATGGAAGAGCTACACGGTAGGAACAGAATTCACACATACTGGCATTTCACCCACAATGCAAACTTCTTCCTGTTCTTTTGGTATCTCCAGTCTTTTCCTGGATACACACATTATTTTGGACCAAACAACAGACAGCCCCCCAAAAAATGGAAGGATATTTTATTGTCTAAAGTGTGTAGCAGTACAACAAGTATTTGATCTGTACAAAGGACACAACAGAGCAACTTTAAATACAGTCAGGAGGACGAAGTCCCAGAATTTACAAGCCTCAGACAATGTTTTTATAACACCAGAAAGCTGAACCAACAGTTTAAAGATACACTAAAAACCAAAAAAATTGTTAAAAAATGTAAAGGTCTCCAAAGAGTCTATGGGTGCATGGTCTTACAGCAGAGATCATGGGGCATTCTGTGAAGGGTCACAATGGCATCTTATTGCCCTCAATGCTGATTTTCACTGCATGAGCCGATCTGCTTTTTTTCCTGATATCTGTGAATTTCCGCATCTGTTTGTCCAGTCGACTCACTCCTTTCTTAGAGGTTCCCTGGAACTTAAAAAAATAAAACCTATTGAAAACAAATGCAGAAATCCCAGAGGCTTTATGAAATGTAAGGCATGCATGGTTAAATCTTCCAGCACCTGCTGCACTGCAACACAGGATCTGATGAAGTCCCAGAAATATTTAAACAGAGCTTGGGGACTGGGAATGAGGACAGGGAAGGCAGTACAGGTATATGCATTGCACATACAAGGATATCTACACACGCGCACACAAAAAACAAAAACAAAAAAAACATATCACACGCTAAAAGCTTTCATATTAAGGAAACAAAAGTAACCAATCACTGTCCACATGCCGGCCAAACAAACTATTTAGAACAGTTCTTACAATTTTTATTAAACATAGTCTTGTACCAGAGGTACATTTTCATGTACTTCACAAACTACATTTCGTGGTGGGGAGCGACGTGTGGACATTCCCACTCTAATATCCCATTCTGTATAATGTTAGCTGGGCTGAAGTACCAATCCAACTTTGCAACTAATTGTAGTAAATAGTAAATTAGATGTAAAAGTTGGATTGGTATTTCTCCAACAGGAGATTATTGGGAAGTGGGGTGAAAAGCAGAAGTGCCAAAGAAATCTAGCCATACAAAGTACTGCAAAAACTACTGCATTTCATTCCCTGTATTTTGACTAACTGCAGCTGGAAGATGAAGATGAAGCAGCAGTTGAGTTGTTTTGCACAGACACTGTAAAGATTCTGTAATGAAACAGGACAAAAAAAACAAACAAAGACGACCCTTTAAATCAGTAAACAATACTTCCTAGAAATGACGAGTTTTCATATATTTTCCACAAAGCTTACAGAAATAATGTGTGACGGACACTTAGCCTTTCACTTATAGGAAAGCAAAGAGGTTCAGGACACTATACGCCATATTTTATAGACATGTTGCAAGAGGCTCAGCTTTTACTTTCTGAAATGCTAAATGCTTATTATACACTCCAAATGCCACCCAGTTCCATCAAGCTAGGCTCATCTGCAGAGAAATCACTCCCAGTACCTGGATAAATATTGATTTTATCCATAATAAAGAAAACTGACCAACCAGAACTTTCATGCTTTAAAAGCATTTAGAGAATAAACTTAAGTAAGAATCTGAAATGTGTTAGAGATAATCCTGCGCTTAATTTGTACTATCTTCTCTAGTTATCAATCTGTGCCATTCCTGCTCACAATCTGAAATGCAGACTAGGAGTTGTCAAAACAATTCTCAGACTTTAAAATTTACTGATCAGTCTCTCTCCATCCCAGGTTCACAGCAAAAGACTCTTCTTTACTCACTCCCCAGTGGACTCTTTTCTCCACCTGCTACCAGCCCCTCCCTAAGGCCTTCCATCACAAAATGACTTCCTTGGCCAACAAGTGATCAGTCTCTTATTTTAGATCTTGTTCATATTACTAACACCTCAACCAGAAACTATGGAATGACATAAGGTACAAAACTGAAGTTTAAGAATGCTGCTTCTGTCATTTGTTAGATAAGTACCAAGTTTTAAATTAAAAAGCAGGCTCTAATCAAATGGGAACCCATTTTAGAATGCTGCATCTGCTCCTCTCTCCAACTACTTAGAACCTTAGACACAAAGGTATATTTGGGTGTAGCTGTTTTTAAACAGCACCTGCCAGCAGTATATACAGAAGCTGTAGTGGCAGGGACCATGGCAGAAACTGTGTGCTACATCAGATTATATCCTGCATCAAGTTACCCAGCAGGTCACAGTATAGACATTAAGGATTAAGAGGAGAGCTTTTCAGCATGTATCCTCTTACTCATACATATTGGTTTTTTTCCACTGAATGTGCAAACTGCCAACAGCTGAAGCACATGCACTGGTCACACCTCCCTTGAGGGATACCTCTCAAACTTGGGGAAGACAGTGTGTCATGGCTACAGGGGCATCCTGTTGCCTTCAATGCTGAACTTGATGGCCCGATGCACTTTGCTGAGTCGTTTCTGTTCAGCAAACCGTCTCTTGTGCTTTTCCAAACGACTAATACCTCTCTTAATAGTCCCGGGCTAGAAACAATATCTCAATTAATGAAAGGAAGGAAAAACAACAGCAGAAACAGTACAATTTAATGATCACTTATTCCACTTTCATTTTATTTTTCCATATGGAGATTCTGACATCTCCAAATTAAATTGGTACAAGGCAGATGGATGAGCCAAGATGAAATGCATGGGGCTAATTTATTTGTACAATATTCAGTCTTACCAAATATTTGAATCCCTCCAGTTTTGGGAGACCTAACAGGAAAAACATAATACTAAACAGACATGGATGGACTGGTCTGACTGCAGACAGACTCCAAGATGGTCTACACTAACTGCTTTGCAGTCATATCATTAGCCATGATAACCAACAGTTGATTCTTCTTAGTTATACACTTCCATTCCCTGGTACCTGAATGAAAGAACTATTTGATGGAGTTTACAAAGCCCACTTGGAAGCAGGCCATAGTCCCTCAGGCTACAAGAGGCATAATGCAATGAAATGGTGCACTGCAAAAGCAACACATCAGTGATGAAAAGACAAACCAATTCCCCAGGCTTATCCCATATACTAGATATATAGTCAGCTTATGAGACTAACTTCTTCCCTTAACTACACTGCTTACCCTGGAAGATTCCATTTCCACATTCCACTTTGGTCTGACCACATAGTCTTTGTTTGAGGGCATTGGAACCCTTGCACGAGCGCAAAATCCTGGATCGCCAGGTCTAAGAGCCCTGCAAAAAACAAGCAGGTGTGTTGTTAAAGAAGTCACTCATACAGACCAGAACACAATGAATACAGTTCTTTAAAATACTTGTATTTTAATTTGCCTTTAAAAACCACAAAGCACTACCACTTCAATCATCCACATTTCCTTTAAAAAAAAATCCAAAAGTTGCAGGGAGCCTACAGAGACAACCTGGATATCCTCACTAGAATACTACCAGAAAAGAAATAAGGACTTACTTTTCTTCTCCTGTTAACACTTTCTCCAGATCTCTTCGAGGGGTTTGACCACCAGAGCTGCACAGAAAAAGGAGAATGTTACAGTTATGACTGCCAGTCTTGATGAAAAATCAGTCATCACAAAAGCCAATTTCCAACCTATCCAGAACATTTGATGCATGTTCATCAGGTACCTAAAGGGAAGAATTGTTTACATCCAACCAAATTAAAATAAAAGATCCCTAACCAAATACAAGGGTCTGCAAAAGTAAAACCAATAATCCTTAGCAAGTGAAGCCCTTAACTAAAGTTAGCAATTTAAAAACAGACAAAGAACAGAGTCAGGTACATAGAGATCAATACCATGAGCCTGAAAGAACAAAGATCAGGGGCTTCTGATCCCAACTACTACATAATGAAAATGCAAGAAGCAATTGCACATGTTCCAAGTGTCAAAGTTGTGAAGAGTGATTATTTACCATTAACAAATCCTTGACTTCTACCCTTTGATCTACTGGCAATCAGTCCACCACAAGTGGAATGCAGCTGTAACCATCTCCCATTGCTGTGACAAGGAAATGAGCAGTAACATTTGGTTGTTGTTGAACTTGGGTTACTTTTTTAAAACAATTTACTAGTATACTACTGTGGTTAACCTTGGCGTGAAATTGGCAAGAATAATCCTGGTGAAGTCTGCCTCAGAAAAAGGTAAGCGTTCTGGATAGATTAGAAGTAATGGTAAATTCTGATGAGTATTATACATCCAACTTCACACTTAAAGAGCAGGCATCAGGCCTCAAATGTAGAAAAGAAAAACTCTATGAGAAGGACAAGACAGCAACCAACAAAGGTGAGAGAAGAAAGACTAACTAGAAAGCCCTCCAGTTTCCTTTAATGTTTCATTAGCAGTGAAGCTGAACTGCCATATTTATGTATTCTCAAAGGAGTCTCAGATTTGAAATATTTTCTTTGTTCTCAATGACTGCAGACTCTTACCTGCTCAATCGCCTTCGCTGGGGCATCTGTTCCAAATCTCTCTGCTCCCTCTCCTCTCTAGTCATCCCTTTGTAGTTTGAAGTAAGGCCAAAGATAGGTCGAGACCATTCATCTGAAGGATTTCAACACAAGGGACATGTCTCTAGCCAAGCATATTTTACCTGCAGGAAACTTCAGTGGCTCTAACTACAACTTTTAGCAACACAACTCATGTGTTTTTTTGTGGTTATCCCTGAACTGACAGGTGAAGTCACATGATTGTGACTTTTAGGGTCTTTCACACTGTAGCACACGATTTCTAAAAACCAACCTAACATTATAAGGCAAGTTCCTCCCTTCCAAGATGCCCCTCTCACTAACACCTATTTGCAGAAGGTGCTTTAATTTGCTTAGCCATCGTTTTAGAAAGCTGCTCATCTATAAAACCTGGAAGGAAACAGTATGGCACAAAGAAATATATACAAAGTATGGTGGTCCAACAGGGACTTGTAAACCACTGTCATTCAGTTTTTATAAGAATGAAAGATAACAGGGGAAACTGCAGGAGGAGCTAAATAAAACAATGCCTGTCTCAACTTGTATATTTAAAAGTTAATTTGAAACAGATGCCCAGATATTACACTTGCATCAGAGGTTCAGTTTGCTTTACAAACAGCAAGAAATCAATGTGTCACAAGAGAGGCCAATGCAGAGGTTAGTTGATAAAATGAGATACACCAGCCAGCAAAATACAAAATGGGCAAGACAGGGAAAAGGTTACATACTTATTAGCTTTCCTGCCATGTCTTTGTTGGGTCTTGATTCCTTCGGATGTTTGTAGAGGTACATCACAGCTCGCCCAATCCCACTATGTTTCAGAGTCTCTTGGCTCACACTGGGCAGCTGGAAAACAAAACCAATTTAATTATTGGTGCTAGATGGCAACAAAAATCCAAACCAATAGGTATAACAAAATAAGTATTATTGTCAAGTTGTGTAACAATTTGCTATTTTCATAAAAGCATAATAAACAACCGCTTATTTCCAGAAAATTATTTCAGAAAACATTTTTAAAAAGACAAACATAGAAAACGCAGGATTTCTCAAAGCAGTTGATGGTCGTTATCCATTATCTAGACCAGGGGTGGGCAAAATGCGACCCATGGGCCAGATGCAGCCCACCAGGCCATTCTATCTGGCCCACAGCGCCCTTAAAAAATTTAGAAAATTAATATTTATCTGCCCCTAGCTGCCTGTTATGCGGCCCTTGATGGCTTGCCAAAACTCAGTAAGCGGCCCTCCACCTGAAATAATGGCCCGCCCCTAATCTAGACACTTGGTCTGTTAACTGTGGATAATTTTCCTTAAAATTAATTTTGTTTCTTAAGTATGAAGTCGATTGAAAGTCATTATCAATCTGTTTTAGATCTGTAGTCTGCCACACTTGCAAAATACAAGGCTTGGTATTTTAGCATTGGGGCAGAAGAGAAGAGGAAACTTTTGTCATTATGGAGGTAGCCAACAGAACAAACTGGCCCTAAAAATTTAAAAAATACTTCAGAAAGAGAGAAGATTGGACCAAAGAGTATTGATAACTCCTGTGGCATTATGGGAAACAACTACTGAAAAAATGCAGAAACAGAAGACCAAATCAGGCATTCCACAGACAACAGAAGGCAAGTTTAGTGTCTAAGTACTTTAACTGTGGTCAAAAGTGAACATCATACCTGTGGCTGGAACTTGGGCAAATTTATACACAGTCACTGTAGTTAACCAACAATGGGTTTGTAAGAGAAGGTTCACTTTTTCATTACTAGACAAAGTCTCTCTCTACTATTTTCATTTTGTGGTCACACCGAACAAGAAATAAGATGATCTATTACAACATAATAGCTGGTGAGTCATTCAGTGAGACAGAAAAGATGGTTGACAGAACATCCTCTGTTCAGTGGGAATACTCAGATAGGGACCATAGTGCTTAAGAGTGTGAGGGAGGTTGAGAAGCTTGCAAATGCAAATTACAAACATTCTTATTTTCCTTTAATTAATTTACAATGTCTCTCAAGCCACATAGTACATCCTTTAATAACAAGAGTGAACCAAACAGTGACAGTGGTAAAACACCCGTTTCTAACCTCTTGTAGAATCTTTAAGAGTTCCTCTCGTATCTTTAGTGCTGGTAGACTCCGATCTGGCAAAGGGGAAAGCCATTCTTTGATAGCAGACATCACACCACTATCTATGAAAGTTTCCTTAAGATCCTGCCTGGAAGTTTTAAAATAAAAAGGAGGTCAGTTTCAGGAGCAGCAATGTTCCCACTTCAGCAAACTGGGAATGCAAATGATGAAAACACCTCAATACCCCTGCTGTACCAACATGCCCACTTACAGAACTTGGGCTTCACTTTTGACTTCTATCTTGTGGAAGCAATCCCTCCCAATGCCCTTTTACCCCTAAATCTAGGTGCTTTGGCATAAGCTACAGAAATAAAGACAGTGCTCGCTCCAAAGTGCAACTAGGCTTTAACATAAACATGTGAACTGCTGAAAGACGTTCAAAGTCTCCCAGTTCAGACTTGAAAGGGTAGAGCAAGAAAGTCATTAAAATGTGGAAATGCCATACTGTGAAGTGCTTTTCAGCCTGTTATACGTATTAATGCCTTTCAAGATAAATAATCATTAAAACATGAATAATTTCTTAACATTTTAATTGCCATTTATCATCTGTAGCACTTCATGCAGAATGGGAAAAATAAAGTGGTTTAAGACACATGCACACCACCCCTGGAGTGTAACTATAACTAGTTTTCTAACCCCAATACTCTCTAGAAAAAATAATTAAATTTGGGGAGAATCAGGCGCTTACTTTTTAAGATGCATAACTACAGTTGGTAGCAAAGTTAGCTTCTTTAGTGCTGGTTTCTTCTGAGTATTCAGCTGTCTATCCTCCTGTAGAGAGTTCATGAAGAAAAAAAAATTACTGATAACAAGCAATCTAGAGAAAGGAAAAAAAAATCAGTAAATCCTAACTCTTAAGACGTATGCAACAAAACGATTAGCAGTCTAATTGTGTAGAAGCTGCCTTCTCATGGTCCCAAAACCCATTTAAAAAAAAGATTTTCTGAGGGATTCTTAAAACTTTTATGGTCTTTAAGATGGCTAAATGAAATAGGAGATTCATATTAAAATGAAATCTACTTTTGTACTTCAGTTTTATTGCAATCCCCAAAACAAACAAGAATGAAAAGCTTCTATAAATTATTGTACGCAGCCAATTTATAAAACTTTTCTATTAAAAAGCATAATAGAACATACATATGGATAAAGAGCATAAATATCAAGATAAGGGGAAATGAAACAATACATACTTTCTTATGGGAAATGCATACAAAGAATTAATTTAACTTAAAAGTTTAGGGAGACACATGGCATGTCATTACTGTATTTACTTGAATCCAAGATGACCCTGAATTTAAGACGACCCCCCCCCAATTAAATTCTATACATGGAAAATGTGTAAGTATAACAAATATATACATTTTCTGTGTGTAGAATCCAATGAATGGAGGGTCCTCTTAGATTCATGCCCTCCAACCTACAACTAGTGGAGAAAGAGGTCATGGGGGGAGGAGCAGGAGAAACACAGGCAACACAATACTTTGCCCCCTGCTGCCTCTATCCCCACTTCCTCTATCTGTCTATCCCTTCTTCCTCCCCCCTCTAGTGCCTACTACCTTTTGAGGTGCCTGCCCACATAGCACCTGCCCCCCCCCCCCCCCCCCAATCATCATCTGCCCATCCCCAGTGCCCCCCTCTACTGGCTCTACCACAGCTCTGGTTCCACTGCAGCAGCGGTTGCAACAATGGCAGCTATAGCCATGCCCTGGAACTGGAAACCAGAGCCCAGGCTGGAGCTCTGGGATTCACTTTGCCACAACCAGGCTGGGCTGGGGCATCCATGTGCTCCATGCCCCAGGCTGGAGCAGGGCCAGCATCTTGCCAGAGGGTAAGCAACAAGGCAGTGGAGAGGGAGTGGGAACTTGGAGCCGGAGCAGCCACCTGCCCCCCCCCCCGCCGTCTTGTACTCAAATCCAAGACAAGATGTTTTTCCCCCCCTTGTTAAACATGTTAAATGGGAGGGGAGGGGAGGGGAGGGGTGGGGGGAGGGAAACCCTACCTTGGATTCAAGAACATACTATCATTCTCTCCCACAACTTCTGATTAACTTCATAACACTAATGTCTACTTTGTCAGTACCTAGTTCCACTATAGTACAACATTAAAGAAACAGTCAAAAATGAAAAGGGCAGCAGAGGAAATTTTACATATAACAGGCTTTTCATGATAAACAATGCTGTACAATTTGTTCTTTCCTATAATTATGTGAACCTGCCACCATCTATGAGGGTGTCATTAGTTATGCCATCTGCAATTTAGAAACTTTTCCTTTTGTCTAGAACATTACACATACAAAAAATCATAATAAAATAAAATGGACTGTGAGTATTCCAAGGGCTGATGCTACTGATGGGAATTAAGGTTTCTGTAAAAATAAGCAACTACATATTCAATTTCATGTATGTTAAAAATTCAGTTGTTCCACAAGAGGAGCTTTTGAATTTGGGTACATGAAAGAATGCTCTGATGCAGTACTACAGCAGTTTTAGATATTAGAAACTTTCAGGTGTTTACAAGTCATATTCAGAACACACAATACTGATTTCTATTCTATGCTGAATAAAAAATTACTTTGTCAGGGAGCAGAAGTGGATTTTGACAGATCTCTCTGGAACATAAAAAAATCTCACCTCTGCAGCTTCATTCATTTTAACAATCATGGCACTGACTACATCATCTGCATCACTAATAAAGGTCCCGCCGTCACGGTTTCGTCTGCGCTTGCCACTAAGGTTTTTCTTCCGTTGCAGCATCATGTCAAAGTCTGACATGAAGTCCATACTGAAATGCAAGGAAAGAGTTTGCTGAAAGACACCTGAGAATACCCCACCTTTTTCACCAGGTTTTTGCACTTTAACAATACAATCCCACCCACGATCACCAAGTGTTCTATACACATTAAGCCTCTAAACATCTCTTTAAGGTAGGTACAGATCCCCAAGTTACAGATTGGGAAACTAGAAAAAGGGATCCAAGGACTTTCTGAAATCACTTACTTGGCATCACAGAAGTCTGCCAAATCTGTACTAGGATTAATGTCTCCTGACTGCCAAGACTGTCTCTGTTTTTCACTCAGTTTATGCATATTCTTCTCTCAAAAACCCTGAACTGTTTGCAAAAGGAGGCATTACAGAGATCTATGTTCTAGCACTCAGTGTAACTGGTGATGGGTTACAAATAAATACTCTTAGACTACTTCAAGAGGGGATTCTCATACAGGCTGCTTACAGACATGGGGGAAGGTGGGAGGGGAAGAGCACTTTAATTTCAGCTCTGTGCAACCCCGCACTGAGCACAAGGCATGCCCAGAAGAGGCATAGCATCATATCAGTTTGACCTAATAGCTTATTCAATTAGCTATTAGAAAAAAGTGCCAAATAGCCCTACTGCAGTGCACGATCTATAAAAATGTTGGGTGAGCTAGGTCAAACTGATGAGTTTCCTCTTCCAGTAAAGCACTGGGGTTTTTTTGGTGGGTTTGTTTTTGTTTGTTTGTTTGTTTGGGGGGGGCTTCACATCTGTCAGCACCCAAACTGCTTAAACTAGGGTTGAGTAGTCAGCTATTCCACAGTATCTTCCAGCAAGAAAAGATTAACAAGAGAAAAAGAGAGGGGAACTGATCTGGTGGTCTAGTAAGAATTCAGTTTACTTTGACAATTTGGTCTGTCACCTTCCTATGCTGGTAGATAGCCCCTTCAGCCTTTGTGGGAGCCTCTCAACTGAAATCAAGTGTTCATGGAAAGGAGTCCATATGGTCCACTTAGCAAAAAATTAAGTTCATTTTCTGCACTATCAACCCAAAGACTTACTGTTTCCCTCTTTTAATATTATCATCAGAGTCTGAATCATCTACTGTCTCTTTCATCTCTGCCTCGGCTTTTTCTTCTTCCAAATCTTCCTGGTTGAAACCCTGTTAGTAAAAGCAATACAAATCAGTGGGTGTTGATTTTGGGTATCTCACATACCATATGCGCTTTATTTTTCCAGATCATCTTTACATTATTTTCTAAAGCTAGGCCAACACTTTCTTATCTACATCAGGAATTTTTACAGATATTACTTTCCAAAGAGCAGGACTACAAATGCCATTTAATTCAAACTGTCTCACTGCATCCAACAAAGAGCTGGGGCTTGCCTATACATGAAAGTGATTCCAGATCAAGGTATCCAGATA
This sequence comes from Alligator mississippiensis, assembly GCF_030867095.1. Lineage (NCBI taxonomy): Eukaryota > Metazoa > Chordata > Crocodylia > Alligatoridae > Alligator > Alligator mississippiensis. The sequence goes on from NC_081830.1 coordinate 39,184,274, forward strand.
AATTTAAAGAGTGGCTATTCTGAAATAACTCCACATATAGGTAAGCTTTTAAGATTCTACCAATTCATCATCCAAAAGTTCACAACACACTTACTGTAAACTCCTCTTCCTCCTCATCACCAGATTCTCCAAATATATCTGCAATAAGGTTCCTGTAAAAGTAGTAGTTTATTTATTATTCTCTTTCATTTGTAGTACACATCTCAACAGCACATGGCAATAGCTCGATCCACATTTGCTGGGAAATTCCTGAAGCAACGATACAAATATCTGAAACATCTGAAAGAACTAGACTGTTCTCCATTTCTTCCCTTAGAATCATAGGAAGTTAGGGACCAACCTCCTGCTCAAAGCAGGACCATCCCCAATTAGATCATTCCAACCAAACATTTGTCCAGCCAGGTCTTAAAAAACCTCCAAGGATAGAGTTTCCACCCCCTTTCTGGGTAACACATTCCAGTGTTTTACCTCCTAGTGAGAAAATTCCTCCTAATATTTAAACTTCTCTTGTTTTAACCTGAGACAGTTGCTCCTTGTTCCATCATCACTGAGAACAGCCTAGCTCCATCCTCTTTCGAACCCCCCTTCAGGTAGTTGAAGGCTGTTATTAAATCCCTTGTCTCCTCTTCTCTAGATTATATAAGCCCAGTTCCCTCAGTCTTTCTTCATAAGTCATGTGCCCCAGCCTCCTCACCCTTTTTGTTGCCCTCCACTGGACTCTCTCCAATTTGCCCACATCCTTTCTGTAGTGGGGGGCCCAAAACTGAACACAGTACTCCAGATGTGGCCTCACCGGTACTGAATAGAGGGGAATAATCACTTCCCTTGACCCACTGGCAGTACACCTACTAATGCAGCCCAGTATGCCATTAGCCTTCTTGGCCACAAGGGCACACTGCTGCCTCATATTCAGCTTATTGTCCACTGTAACCCTCAGGTCCTTTTCTGCAGAGCTGCTGCCCAGACAGTCAGCCCCCAGCCTGTCCCAGTGCATGGGATTGTTCTGTCCTAAGTGCAGGACTTTGAACTTGTCCTTGTTGAACCTCATGAGATTTCTTTTGGCCCAATCCTCCAACTTTTATAGGTCTCTTTGAATCCTAGCCCTTTCTTACAGGGTATCTACTACTCCTCACACCTTGGTGTCATCTGAAACCTGCTGAGGGTGCACTCTATGCCATCTTCCAGGTTCCTGATGAAGACATTGAACAAAACCAGCCCCAGGACCAACCCCTGGAGCACTACACTTGATACCAGCTGTCAACTAGACATTGAGCCATTGATTACTACTCTCTGAGCCCGATGCTCCAAACAGGTTTCTATCCACCTTATAGGCCATTCATCTGTCCTTCCTATGACTATTCTTTAGGCCATTAGTTGCTTCACTTCCAAACCACGTATCCTGCACCTTCAGCAGATAGTAATTCCCATCAAAGGTTGAGTGAAATAGACATCTGTTCAGTTTTCCTTTACTTTTGGTGGCCCATTGGTGAATATGCTGTGTATAAGGATACTGGAGGCACTCCACGTGATACCAACTAGGCATCGAGACATTAATTACTACTCTCTGAGCCCGATGCTCCAGCCAGTTTTCTAACTGCCTTGTAGTCCATTCATCCTTCATCCTCCGCCTTATAGTACTTCCTATGATTCTACTCTTCAGGCCATAGTGGATGTTCGTAAGGTAACCGAAGCTCATCCATCTTCATTCAAGAAAAAAAGTCTCACTATTTATAGCCCCATAGGAATTCATATTTAGGAGCACTTACTCTTGCTCATTCCCTGATTCACTGTCACTCCCAAATAGATCTTTCTCTTCTTTTTTCTTTCCAGCACTGTCCTTTCTCTCCTCCTCCTCATCTTCACTATCTGATGCTACAACACTCTTCTTTGCTTTACCAGATTTCTCTGATGTATCACTGTCAGATTCTTCCACATCTGACAGGATTCGTACTTTCTTTGCAGCTGCCAATAGAAAACAAATTATTACTGGCCAATATAACTGAGGGTCACAAATCATCCACCCCAATGGCTAACCTGTAGCCAAAAGCCCCAACATTCAAAATTTAACAAAAAAACACTACAAAAAATGTAGAAATTCATTAGGTCCTTGACAGCAACCTCTAATACAAAACATAATATTCACCGTGCTTTTAAATCCTCCTGCATCCTGTAAGACGTTTTTTTCTAAAAGGAAGTTGTCATCATAAAATCTAGTCAATTGAAGGAGTAAGTTACAACTGTCTCAAATACTATTCCTATCCCGTAGTGCCAAATTTTGTATTTTCAAAATTGTTTCTCTCCCATTTGTATTAAAAACTACACAGAATAACAATGACTACAGAGAAACAACAATGAATGTGTCTTTAAAACGACATGCTGTCAAAACACAAGAAGCAAATACATAGCAAAGAAACTTATTTTTCTGATCTCTTAAAGCTCAAATGAACTTAAATGCTACTTTTTAAATGTTAACAATTTAGAAAGAAATGAAATTTTTGTCTTTTAAGTGCAGATATGATCACAGAGCAACCTTGTGGAATGTCATGTTTATTGCCTGAGCTGCTTAATTTACAAGAAATAAATGTTATTCTAACTTCCATTCTCAGCCTCAAATACTTAGTTTGGAACCTGGAATTCAAGCTGGATTTTTTCTAGCTCATGTATCAACAATAGTAAACATCCTGTAATGGAAACTTAGTTTTCTTAATGAAGCATAAACCATATTAGTCCCTAACTCATTCTCCTAAAGTTAAAAATAACCCTGGTTTAAGGAGTGATTAAATGCATCCAGAAACACACAAAGAGCAAAGGATTTGGTAAGATGATGCTACAACTATTCCCAGGTAAAACTAGGTTTCCAGGGAGACCCATCCGAAGGTAGGAAGGTCATTACACTGTCAACCTTACTATTTACATAGGATTGCCTTACGTGTTTTCTCATCATCCTCACTGTCAGAAAGGACAGCTGTTTTTCTCTTAACTGATTTCTCCTCCTCTCTCTCTTCTTCATCACTGTCTGCTATTTTCCGTATCTTTGGACCTTCCTCCTCGCTGTCAGAACCATGAAATCTTTCTCCTGCCTGCTCATTATCTGAATGATGAGAGTCATTCTGTGCTTCCTCTCTTCTGTTCTCTCCATCACTGTCAGACTCTATTTTTTGTTTGCGTCTGGGAGCATCCTCATTCTCAGAGTCACTGGCTGTATGTTTTGGGGGCTCTTCATTCTCAGAGTCACTGGCTGGATGCTTTGGGGGCTCATTCTCAGAGTCGCTGGCATGAACTTTTTGAGGTTCCTCATTCTCAGAGTCACTGGCTAGATGCTTTGGGGGCTCCTCATTCTCAGAGTCACTGGCTAGATGCTTTGGGGGCTCCTCATTCTCAGAGTCACTAGCATGAACTTTTTGAGGTTCCTCATTTTCAGAGTCACTGGCCAGTTGCTTTGGGGGCTCCTCATTTTCAGAGTCACTGGCCAGTTGCTTTGGGGGCTCCTCATTTTCAGAGTCACTGGCCAGTTGCTTTGGGGGCTCCTCATTTTCAGAGTCACTGGCCAGTTGCTTTTGGGGTTCCTCATTTTCAGAGTCACTGGCCAGTTGCTTTTGGGGTTCCTCATTTTCAAAATCACTACTGTGATCTTTTTGAGGTTCTTCATTTTCAGAGTCGCTTGCTCGGTGATTTATGGCATCCTCATTTTCAGAGTCACTTTCGTGCTGATTTGGATGGTCCTCAATATCAGAATCACTGTCTTTACCCCCATGAGTCCCTTCATTTTCAGAATCACTGGCATTGTGATTTGAGGGCTCCTCATTTTCTGAATCACTGTCTTTTTGCCTTGAGATATCTTCATTTTCAGAGTCTGTCATGTGATGTTCTCTAGTTGGACCATCATCTTCGCCATCACTGTGCTCATTCTGGAAAACAGAATCCCAGGCAAAGGTTAGATACATTAAAGGGGAGACTCATGTTTTCCAATTCATTTCCCCTTAATTTATTTGTGGGTGTTGCCATCTGAAAACATTTCTTAAACAGAAATAGGAATTAAACTATCTATCTATCTGTTCTATAGGTATAGCTTTCCACAGCATGCTATCAGATGATTCAGAGTAATTCAATATTAAAAGAGTAAAACAACATTAGAACACTAAAACAGTGAGACTTTTCATTTGCTGTTTCATCACAGATTTCAGCCAGGACTTAAAAGAAGAAAAAAATGAAATTTAAGACTACGTTATGGGACCTTATTTTGAGGTCATTGCTCAGCACTTCCTGGCAGGGTGGGGAAAGAGATGGGAAATCAGTTTTATGGTGTTTTAAGCTGGGCTGCGAAAAATCGTGTTTTAAAAGTTTGGTTTTAGATAGTCACTTTTCTATGGAATATGTTCCGCATTTAGTTACTGGTATTCTTTGTATTACAGTTCATCAAGAATGGAAAAATTGGGGCTTGTGCCCTTTCATTTAATTATTTTTTAAACCTGCATACTGTGCATCTAGTTTCTCTGTGAAAGACATGTCAAAAAAGAAATCCCACTAACTGAAACAGAAAGCAATTCTTAGTCAAACTATTTTATTTACACATTTTGGTTTACTGAGTAATCAGCATTTTGAATAAAGACATTGTTTTTAAAAAAAGAGATTCAATACATCAACCCCTTAAGCTGAGAGTTACTGATACACATTCTTAGACATCCGAAAGGTCCACAAACAAAACTAGGGAAGAAAAAAGGTGATATTCTTGATGCTTCAGAAGAGAAACATAATTCTCTTTTTATAAACTAATGCAAATATACATCTGATCTGTCTAAAAGTTATTTTTTTTAAAAAGCTAAGTTTTTAGAAAAACTTTTGCAGATGACTTTTAGATATGAATGTGGGTAAGAATGCCTTACTTTTTAATTTATTCTTGTTAGAGAAAGCATCCACTCTCCTGGCAGAGGTAAATATTACATTTTTCCTGTAAAAACAATTAGACCTTTCAGTCCTCCATTCCCAGGATTTCCATTTCAACAGCTCAGAGTGTCTAAAACTGCTGACAGCAGAATAAGCCCAACTCCTTCCCAAAACATACAGTGAAGTCAAAAGAATGCAACTCCTCTCCTTTGGCACCTCAAAGAGTGTGTGCGCATCATCTTTCCCGCATCCCAAGTTTTCACTTGGCTGTACATTTAAATTCCTTTCAGAGGTGGCATTCTTTATCTAGCCTTCTATTCTTCTATGCCTCTTTTGTTCCCATCATTCAGAACTATAGACAGTTTTAAAATCAATTGTGGAGTCTTAGCCTGTAGGGTCAAAGTGCATTTACACCAGAACCACAGTGAACAACACTTCTGATACCTAGTTTTATTTAACATTCCCTTGTATATTCATAAACTTAAAAGTGTAACGCTATTTTAAGAACAGATTTCCCCATCATCAAAACACCTAACAAAAACAAGAATGTTTAAGGTCTTAAACCTTGGATTTCAGTGATGCTTTAATCTCTAATTAGCAACCTATAACCTGCTAAATTATAATACAGCTCCAAACAGGATGAAGCAACAACATGGTACTCAGTGTTGCACAACTTTAAAGCATGGCTATCAAATTTATCTTCACTATTTTAATGTTGCTGAATCTCACTAGTGCTATAAAGCAAGACTAATAATCTCCCCAACTGTGTTTCTTTCTCCCTGCAAGGTTTAAGGCTATTTGAAATGCATGATCTTAGTGTCAGCATCTTAAGTAGCCCCCATTTTTCTTGGTCTATAGACAGCTACTGGGGCTCAGTTAGTGAAAACAGGTAGTAAGAACCGAAACAAAATTATGAAAATAAAAGTTCCTCCTGCAGGTAACAACCAGAAGTCCTGAGACCATCCTGTTAACATCTCCTGCAAGTTTGGCATTTGCTAATCATAACATTGACTCTATTCCCCTCCACTTTGTGGTTTTTCTCCCACAATATACTGGGAAAATGTACATCTGTAGAGTTGAATGCTGCATTTGAGGAGTTTTCTCACTGTATTTAGGAGGAAGATCAGGAAGAAAGCTGCATCTAGGAAAGAGGAAGGTAAAAACCACCTTTGCTTGGTAATGTTATGGTAATTACTGAGAGGAAACATACCTTGGGATGGTGTGGTTTATAGCCAAGGAGGATTAGAGAATTTTTGATGGACTAGCCCTGTATCTTTTTCCTAAACTTAAATATTGTTCTCTACATATTTCACTGACCTGCTGATCATGAAAATAAGAAATATTCACGATAACAGCAGCATGAGACTTTGCTGAGAGCGGAAAAACCACAGAAAAGGTGGAAATATTAATGGATTAATTCTATTACCACATAACCTGCCAGGACCCTTTTAGAAACCCTTTGGCAAACATGGAATTAGGAAGAAAAATAATTTTATCCCAGAATACATATTAAGAACACTACATTTTGGTTAGCCCAGTAGTGTTGGCTGTTGGGTAGGGTTTGTCTTCAAGAATAGCTACAAACAGCTTGGTAATTTGGAAAGCACTCGAAAGAAATTAAAGAAAAATCACTGGAGGGCAATATTAATAGAATGCCATAGATAAAAATGCAATTGCAGATTGTAGACTCCAGAAATTCTAATGCTGTCTGCAAGGAATTGTTAAAGCAGACTGACAGTAAGAGTCAGAAGTAGGATTTGTTTGGTATCTTTCACTGGAACATCATAGTTGGAAGAGATATTCAAGCTTCCAGGCACAAAATGCCCTTCCCTCCAGTCCACAAATGCAGATGCAGCCTAAGCTAAATACGAGTAGAAGCATCACCATTTGTACCAAACAGTGTTTAACTTAGCCTGCACCTGCTTCTTTCCAAGACCTGACGAATGGTGTTTCATGCCTAACAGTTTGTTAAACATCTTCCACAGCTACTAAGTTGGTCCAGTAAGACAGAATTAAATACACTGTGCCTCTTGAATTTTTTGGCTACAAAAATATTACTACAGCAAGAGCCAGGACATTCTTAACAATGAAGAAGGAATACACCCTGTTTAGCCTGTGCAATGTTTGGTGAAAAACTATCTTTAATTTTGTTTGTAGAGTGCACAGCCCCATAGTATTCAATCCTGACCAAGTTCTCTGGACCCTATTTTAATACAATGCCTATTGAAGACTTACTGAGTAAAAACACAGGGAAAAACAAAGTAATTATGAGAGCTAAAAAAAGAAAAAAGGGCTTTATTTATAAGTATTCTATTAAGAGGTTGCATTATACTTCAAGTATGTAGCAATGGGGTGGGATGGGTTTTTGCAGCAAGAGACTTGGGATCTAGAGTTTAAGATAATCAGTTTTTACCAGTTCGTCTCTAAATATTTTTCTAAAGTAAATTATGTGACAGTTAAGTATTTAATAGCAGATTTTTTTCTATTTTTTATTTTCCAAATGCTTAGTTTAAAGAAAAGCTTTTAGGCATCCTCAAAGGCAGGTAGGTCTCAGGTATCTGCCCCCCCATCCCTTTTTTCTCTAATTCCTTTGCTCTCTTTTCTTCCTCCTCTTTATCTATAAACTTTTTAAATTAAGATGTCCTTAATTATTTCTTTTAGCTGAACAGAATTCCATAACAGATTTTAGTACAGTAGGATGTAAAATATTTTAAAAGCAAACTTACAGTGTTAACTCTATATGTAGAAACAGTAATAAATGAAGTTACTGCCTCAATGCACAGCCCCTGGTTAAAGGTAGATGTTTTTTCCCACCCCTCCAACAACGGACCAAGACAAGAAGAAAAATGTCTGCTACCTAGTATGATCCCACAAATTGTGACGGTTATATGCAAATATACATAATCATATCAGATGTTGATGAGGCAAATGATTTTGTTTTTAAATTAAGGAAAACATGAAAAGAATTGTTGTGGTTTCATTAATGGTCTTAGGCACAATGCATGAGGAGGGGTCCTTATAACCACACAAAGCCCCAGTGACTTCATTTAAGATTCCATGTAGGCCTCACTATAAGGTTTGGGCACTAAATTGTACAAACACTGTAAATGTAATTTAATATGCATTACTGTACTAAAACTGTATGTTATCTAATTCTATTTGGCTAAAACAGAGCTGATAAGGACATCAAGGAAAATATTTATAGATAAAATGGGATTGGGGGAAGGAAAGCCAGAAAAGAATTGTAGAAAAGAAAAACCCACATACCTGAGACCTACATAAGTAAATCCTCAGGATCCCCTTTTCTTTAAGTTAAGAACCTGGGAAAAAAAAGTTTGAAAGTTTAAAAACCTCAGTCTGTTCATTTTTTAAAAAAATCTAATTTAGAGACGAAATAGTAATTAAATAGACTTATCTGATGAGGCTGTCTCAAAAGGTTTTATTACCCTTGAATGTCATGCCTCCCACACTTTCCTAAGGATAAAGAAAATAAGATATAAGAAGAGGTAGATCACCAAAAGTCACTCCTTTCAGGAGTGCTGCATGCAGCAATTTGAACTACATCTCTAATTACAGCACTGCAGGAAAAATAATTAAAACTACAGGAAAAATATATTAAGATACATTTGTGATTTTTAATTTTACACAAATATTAAAGCCTCAGCTTTAAAATCTAGCACTGGAGGTCTTGTCTGAAATGAGATGACAGGTATTTTTCTGTGTTCAAAATACAAAGGAATATACAAACAGCCACATTGTGCTTAACTCTTAGGCTTCAGCACACATTAACAAGATCACTTAAGGATGCTGCTGCCTGACGTTACAATGTTTAATGTTATTTAATGATATTGGGTAGCTTAAAAACTGATGATCAAAGTAACAAGAAAGTCTGTTTGCATACTTAAACTGGATCTCAAATTACCTTAATGCAGGGACGGGCAATTATTTTGGGTGGAGGGCCGCTTACTCAGTTTTGGCAAGCTATTGACGACTGCATGGCAGGCAGCTAGGGGCAGCTAAATATTCATTTTCTAAATTTTTTAGGGACCCCACGGGCCCTAGAATGGCCTGATAGGTCACATCCAGCCCACAGGCCGCATTTTGCCCACCCCTGCCTTAATGTAATATGCAATGCAAACATCCCACAAGAATATAAAGAAGCTGGAATGATTAATTCAATATTCATATACCAGATTAAAAGCTTAATGGCTTCAGTATTATCTTCCCTGCTCACAATGGCAATTCTTTTAGAGTATGATAGAAGTGGGGAAAAAAAACACTAGTCAGTCAATAACACATTATCTGCTCTTCATCCAGCATTCACAGGAGCCATCCCTTTCAGAAAACTTTGAATTTTTATTTATGTGAATGTTCCTCCCACACAAGCCCTCAAACTTCCTCCCCTCTATAGAGGTTGAAGGTCTACTTAGGCCTAAGCGGCCCACTGGGTTAGAAGTGGACAAGGTATACCACTTTCTGTAGCCAAGGGTTAGTGATGTCACTAACATTACATCTGGCTACCTGGGACTCTCCAGCTCAAATGAACAAATACCTATTTAAAGCAAGGTTGACTAGAGGTTGTTTTTGGCATGAATACAAAGCAACTCCTACTTCTTGAAAGACTCTTCCATAAAAATGATGAAGGGATCAGTTCCTGAACTGGATTCTTCTGCAGTAAGCAAAGACACCCCCTCCCAAACATGGCATACTACACTTCATTTTATATTTGAATTCAACTTTAAAATGATCTGTGCTTCAAATCATTAAAGTAGGCATTTGTTCCATTTGCTCTTTCAGACACTGTGCATTTGAATAATATGCAGAAATTAAACACAGTAAGTTTTACTGGAGAATCAGACCAGGTTGGCATTCCACACCAGAGTTAAGGAGGAAGTCTTTCAGTCCATTACAGTGCCATCGTATCATTCGTACAGTTCTTTAACATAATGCACACAACCCTCACTGACATCTGAATCACAGAACCCAATTTCATATAAATAACTATTCATATTGAAGCGAACCCATTTCATTATGAATGTCAAAAGGTTGTTTATTAAAAGGCAGAGCTTCATAGACCTACATCATTCCATTCCTTGTTGAAAGTCAGGAAGAAATTTTGGCAAGGAAAACTATGCCGAGAATTCCCTCGCACTGTCCCATCAGGAATGGGGAAAAGGGATAGCGCTGAGCCCATGAAAAACAAGCATGGGAATGTAGGGGATCTACATGGAAGCTCTGTTCCTGCAGCTGCTCTGGATCCTGACAGTGTTTCCCCCCCAAGTACATAGCTTCATCTGTAGCATGCATCTCCCCCATTCCCACGTGAGCCAGTCACCTCAACACCCTTTATGGAAGCCCTCCCAAGGAGAAAATAAAGGAGAGAGAGAAGTGGTGACCCAGAGGCACCTGTACTAAATGTTCACATGGATGACCTGTATTTCACAAGCAAAGATTCTTTGGTGGGTTTCAAGTAATACAATGCAGCTTATTTTTAAAGTGAAAGCACTGACAGACAGAAAATCATGATAATGCATACATAACACAGCAAACCTCCCCCATGCCTCCCCCATAGGATATGGACATACAAACAAGGGAGTAAGAAGGGAGGGGGCAGGAGAAATTACCACATCATTGGCTCTGTGATAACCATTTCATATGTCTAGTCCTACTTCATGGTAGAGTGAGAGCTAAAACAGGGCAACTTACAACTGAGTAAAACAGAACTATACCATGGGACAGGCATAGACAAATTAAGCTATCATGCAGCAGTTGATACACAATAAATGCACTTCCCTCCTCCACTCCCTTCAGTGCAGCATAATGCATCTATTCAGAGGCTTAAAAATAGATCAGATTTTTATTATTTATTGTAAAATGCAAAAAACCAAAAACAACAAAAAAACCTTTTGACCTTCTACCTTGTATGATTAAATATCAGCATACAAAGCTTTATGGCACAGCTACACACCCCTGAAAACCAGCATTTAAAATATAAAAACCACATTTACTAGGTCTGTGAGATTCAGAGGAACAGTGATTTGATTCGGCTGAATCTGAGGATATTCAGTGCTGAATCCTATTTGGCCAGAGACTATACAGGCAAGCAGTGCTGGTGGGAGCAGCCGGGGGAGCCCTGGCCCGAGCCAGCAGCACCGGGAGAAACCGCGGCTCATCCAGCTGCTTCTGTGCTGGAGCAAGGCAGGTAGTGCTGGCAGACCCAGGAGAAGCCATGGGAGTTGGGTGAATGATTGGGAGCTGGGGGCAATCAAACGGGGAGCTGGGGAATCGAAATGGGGAAACAAACAGGGGCTTTCCCCCCAGCTCCCAGTTCAGTTCCCGGTTCGATTTCCCTAGCTCCCAATCATTCCCCCAGCTCTCCGATCATTCCCCCCAGCTCCTGCGGCTTCTCCCGGGGCTGCCAGCTCAAACCGTGGCTCATCCAGTGGCTCCCCCACCAGAGCAAGGCAGGCAATGCTGGCAGCCTTGGGAGAAGCCACGGGATCAAACCAGGAAATGGGGGAAGCTCCTGTTTGTTCCCCCAGCCCCTGATCATTCTCCCAGCTCCCAATCATTCCCCCCAGCCCCCACGGCTTCTCCCAGAGCTGCCAGCACTGCCTGCCTTGCCCTGGCAGGGTGGGGCAGCTGGATTAGCCGCAGCTTTAGCCAGCAGCTCTGGGAGAAGCTGCAGCAGCTGGGGGGAATGATGGGGGAACTGGGGAAATAGAACAGGGATCCATGAATCACTCATACCTCCCGAGGCTGGAGGGACACAGCGACTGCCTGCAGGTGGCAGTGAAAGTGTTGGAGGTGGCGAGCGGAGACCACCTGCAGGCGACCATGGCGGCAAGGGGGTGGCGAGCTGTGACTGCCCACAGATGTCAGCCAGTCTCAGAAGGGGCACATGCCCACCCCCGACTCGTCACCTATGCCAGGAGCTGGGGAAACAAACTGGGAGCTAGGGGAAAGCCCCTGTTCATTCCCCAGCTCCCAGTTCAATCCCCTCAGCCTTTGTGGCTTCTCCTTAGGCTGCTGACACTGCCTGCCTCGCCCCAGCAGGGGGAGGGGGGAGGGCAGGGCAGCAGGACGAGCCGTGGCTTCTCCCGGGGCTGCGGGCTCCAGTCAGGCTTGTCCAGCTGCTCCTGCCTAGTGCCTGCCTGTATAGTCTATGGCTGAATCTCCGAATCGATTCGGAGGCTTCCAATTCGATTCGGAGAGATTAATGGGTCTCCCAATTCGATTCGGATTCAGAGATTTGGCTGCTGAATTGGGGCAAATCTCTTCCAAATCGAAGTCAGCTACCTAAGCTTCACACAGCCCTAATATTTACAGCCACACTAAAAAGTGATATCCACAAATATAGTTCAGCACATCATTGCAAAAAGCTCATAAAATTTTACTAATCTAAGCCAAAAAAAAAAATGGAAATCTATTCTTTAATTGTGATTATGATAATCGCTAAAAAGATGTACCTTGTAAAAAGTGTATTTACTTTGACCACCTATGCAAGCAAAGTTTTGCAGGGCTGTTTTAGAGTCTGGTTAAACCCAACATTAAGTCAATCTCCATTAAAAGAGTAAAGCCCACTATCACTCAAAGCCAAACTACAAAGATATGTTTCACTTGATCAAACTAAATATTTCCCTGATACCTCTGAATGATGCTCTATGCTTCCATTGTCTGATCCAGAATGCTGCTCGTTTACATCGTCTTCAGCCTCAGACCCTGAATCCCGTTCATCCTGAACTGGGGTAGCTCCACCATCATCTGTTCCAAATTAAAGGGAAAAAAAACAAAAAAAAACCCCACATTAAGGCTCAACATCATTTTCTTTTAAAATATTTTGACAGTTACAAGGACCAGGGAGTCTGTAAGCATGACTCATGAACGATACCAAAATTAAGAAGGTGTTAGAATGCATAGTTGAGAGAGAGAGAGAGAGAGAGAGAGAGAGAGAGAGAGAGAGAGAAGGATTTTAATCTCATTCTCTATATTCTTAGAAATTAGTCATTTTGGATACATCTCTTTGGTCTACCTCTTCTGATGACAGTCACAGAAGTTAAAAGGCCACAGATGTGCCCATTACTCTTAAGAGACAGCTCACAGAACTGCTCACAAATACTGTGACCATTAGGTTAATATATTAACACAATATTTGATTACTATGTTATTATAAAACTGCTGTCCTTAAGACACAAACTAATACCGATGAAAGTGTCAGAAAAATGATTCCCAGCCTCTCACATCCACAGCCCATATTTGCCCCATCGTATCCATCCCAACCCAACATGCTACAACCTACCAGTGCCATGCAAAGTCCCAGAGCCTACCTCCTCCTGGTCCACTTGACAAGCATGCTGCAGACACCTGTGCATGCTGTGCACACGTAAGCTGTGTCCAAAACTGAAATAATATAGCCACAGCACAGCACCTGGATGAATCTTGGCAGGGCTAATTAGTCTGCCCCAACACCATCCAAAGACGGCTCTAATGCTTCCCATGCCAGGACTAGCGCATAAAATACAGCTTGGGGCCAACTGACAACCTCCTCATCCCGCAGACTCCACCTCTGCAGCTCCCTGGTTAAGAATCACTGTATTAAAGCATCAGGCAGTAACCAAAGCAATAACACGATTAACTAACAAGCCTACAGAGGTATCGGTCTACAAGCTGGGTTCCAACTACGCTGGGAAAGAGGCGCATTAACACACAGTACTGCATTTGAAAAGGCCTGACTGAAATCAATATACGCTGCAGTTTTATTGTGCCTTAGCTGCACTTGGGTTTTCAAGCAGGTGAATAGTCAGGTTGCAGAAGCACTCCTACCTCCCCCTAGCGCAGACGTGCTTTCAGAGACTCAAGAAGATTTCTGCGTCTTGCGTGTCCTTGTCTAGCCAAGAACTTGAGGTATTAGGTTAGTTCAGAAAACACCTTGCCAGTGCTGGGTAACACATGGCAGGAGCCTGGCAAAGACGCAACACGCTGCCTCTAGCAGCGCCAACTGGGCCACAGACTAGTTTGCTTCAACCGGCCCTTGGGCTCACACTGCGGGAAACATCTCTGCTGTCAGTCGAGGCATCATCCACATTGCTCTCCGCAATCTGGAGCGGCGGGGACCCGCTCCCGGCAGGCGGCCGCACCGCGGCCCTAAGAGCTCCGGTGCCCAGGCCCTTCCCGCGCCCACAGCACACCCCGCCGCGGCGCCAACCAGCCATCGCCCCCGCCGGCCGCCACGCAGGAAGCGGCGGTTTGATTGGCCAGGAACAGGCTCGGGCGGCAGCACGCCCTTCCCCGGCCGGGGCGGCCGGACGGCAGGTCTCGCACGGGGCCAGGGACCCTCCGCGCCGCTGCCGCAGGCGGGGCAGCGCCTGTCAGAGCCGGGCCCCTCCCCGCCCCCGCTACCTGACTGGTCCCCGCTGTAGTAGTCGCTCTCCATCGCTGGCCTCCGGGCCCCGCCTCCCCCTCGGGGCTCAGCGCTGCGGGCGGAGGGGCGGGGCCCCGACTCCGCGGGCCGGTGCCTCGGACGCCGGTTCCGGCCCCGTGCGGACACCCCGCGCGCCCGGCGCTCCCTCCTCCCGACTTGACCAGGCCCAAAATGGCGCCTCCCGCAACCCCTCGGAGACAGGCCTTACGCATGCGCTACGCACGCGGCGGGTCAAGGAGCAACGGCGCTGCGCTCTTCTCGCGGCCCAGCGAGATCTCGCGAGGCCCCGGAGCAGTGACGTTGCCCTGATGTTCGGCTTGGGCTCTGCGCCTGCGACAGGGGGCGTCGCACGGGCCGCGCCCGCGGTGCAACCGCACGGAGCATGCGCAGGGGCCTGGAGGGACCCGTCCTGCCCCCATGAGGGATATCAGCAGGATCTCGCTTTTTTTCTCTGAGAAAAAAAAAAATCCCCAATTTTCGGATTTCAGAAAGTAACCCAAAATCCACATTTTTCCATAATCAAAATGAGACCATTAATATATTAAATATATAGATAGTGGTGTTTCATTTTAATTATGGAAAAATGTGGATTTTGGGTTACTTTTTTTAAATCCAAAAATTGGAGGATTTCTTTATCAGAGAAAACCAGGATCCCAGGGGCTCAAGAGCGAGGGGCGGAGGCTGGGCGTAGCCATATCACTGACCCCAGCAACAATCATATGCCCCTCCCTCCCCCTGGCTCCCCTTCCCCCTCACCCAGGTCCTCTTTTTTGATCCTGGAAATATGGTAACCCTACGCCTGTGCAAGCACTTGCCAGTCCCAGTACACAGCCCATGACTGAATGTGTATCACGGGCATGACACCCCCCAGCAACTCCCAGGTCAGGCGCCTGCTAGCTTTGGTCAAGAAATAGGCTGAGGGGTAGTCAATCTGCAGCAGGGTGGTTCACTGCCTTGCACCAGCTGTCAGGAGCGCTGTCCTCTGCCCTACGTGCCTGCGCAAGCTGCTTTGCAATGAGTGCAGGACACCATCATAAACTCACAACCCAAATAATAACCACAGGTTATTAACGCATTTCATCTATGCTTGCTGGCTAGTCCTTCATCCATGTCAGGTTCTTCACAGTTACTCAGGGCAAGATCTAGCCCACAGAGCCCTATCATCCAGCCTGCAGTGCTGCCCATGTAGTGAACATGTTTGTTATTACCCTGAAATAGAATAGTTTTCTGATAGCTTACTGTTAGGTTAACAATAATTTGGATTATTAAGAAGTATTAGCTTTGCAGCTGAATACAAGGCATGACCTGTGGCCTAGCAATGCTGCTGACCACAAGGCAGAATGATAGCTAAGCCTTTGCTTGTGTCAAGTAATCATTTTAACTGTGTTAAGCATTTTCTGAGTAAAATGCAGCAAGTGGATCTGTGTCTGTGTGCTGTCAAATCAGCTACAGCAAGGAACAAGATAAAACAAAGAAGCCATTGTTCTAAGTACAGTGATCCTGTCCTTAAGAAGTATCTACTACTGCAAGTTCTTGCTAAAGTATCATAATGTTACTGTTACTTAACTTTTAGCTTTTAAAAAGTGCTAGTTCAGCTTAATAGAAATATGCTGTTATAAAGATTTGTAAAGCACCGCCCAAGTATTGCTTTTGTTAACCCTATAGTCTTGCCTTGTTGTAAAAAGTATAAAAGATCGCCTCACCCTTGAGGGGGGGCCATTTTGTCTCTTTACTGGCTTAATGGTCATTGCTCGAGCAAATATACTGCAGTAAACCTTTACCCATGGTTGTCTGGTCCCTATGCAGCTAGACAATGAACCCCAGGGAGTTTTCTCCCACCACACCCACAGGCCTCTGACCTGCTCGGCCCAGGCAGCATGTGCTGACCCCAGCCCCTCACGCTACATGGCATATACAAAGCCCATTTGGTGTGGGCTGCACATGAAGTGGGTGCTGGAGCTGACATGCTGCACAGCTCCTGAAACCAGTCTGGGGCTTGAGCTGCATGCAGTGCCCATGCCAGAGTGGCCTTGCTTTATAGATCAAGAGCCAGGCTGGATCACTCCCACAGACCAGCCACGCATGCCAGATCCAACATTTTGGGCCAGGCTGGCGCAGGCACTGTATGCAGCATGCACCCATATACCATGTGTAATACACCCCCAAATGAGCCCCGCATGCTGCGTGCTGCATGCAATACATGGACTAGTCCAAAGTACCTGTACAGGGTGTCCCTGTAGGCTGCAGCTGGCACACGAGGCCAGTTTGTGGACCCAATCCAACCCACAGACTGACCAGGCACCCCTCATCAGGCCTGTGGGGCTGGATGAGTTTGACACCCTTGGTTTAGCGAGTAAAAGGACTGATTTGTCCTGCCTGCTGTTCCAGTTCAAATTAGTTCACACATGGGACTGCTTTTCCAGATGTAAGCTGCAAAATGAACTGAAAATCAGCCTGGACCACCTTGCCTGAAAGAAACGACAAGGACGGAGAGATCTGTTTCTTTTTCAGGGATTATAAGACCCTGTAATACCTGTATACTCCAAATACAATTACGCTGCTCATTGGTGTCATATGCCTACATTACAGCTTTAGGGATGATTAATGATTGCCTATCTTGATGGGTAATTCTAAAACTGAGAGGCTGATGAAAGGGAGCAATACAGGTATTGTATATGGTTGTCCTGAAAATTATGAACGGTAGCCTCCATGCTTAGATGTAAAATAAGACATCTTAATTTTCTTCCTTAGTACAAAAACAAATTCATCTGTGATCTCTCAACCCCCCCCCAAACCAACAGTTGTTGCAGAATTTTCAGCTGGAATACTTGCAACACATATTAGGCATTTTTATTTCTCCTCTGCTACCTTGTGTTCCCAAGACAGCACTATTTTATAGGGTCATAGGGGTAGCAGTACTAAAATATTTTTCTTGGCTGCTGGCGGCATTTTAGAATTTATGACCGAGAACAAAGAATAAATTGAATTATTATTAATCACTTTTATTGCAGTAGTGGGAATAGGCTCCATTGTGCTAGGCACTCCAGAGACCATTTTGACCTGAGTAATGCCTCAAAACGTTGTATTTTATGAGTTTTTCACATTAGGGGGCTATATTAGCAATAGAATCAGGCATTTCTTGGATATAATTCTATTTATTTACCACGAGCGTACCAAGTCTTGTATTGTTGGACACAGCAAGAATCAAACAGCAAGAACAGCAGCTTGTCAGATTCTCCTGCAGACAGACAGCACTTAGCCAAGAAGCTCCCAGAGCTTCTCTGTGGGCCACATTCCAAGTGCTTATTCAGAGTATCCTTTGCTGTTGTGCTCCTTTTTGGTATTGGTTTTGTTTCTTACTGCTCTTCCCCCCCACATCTCTACTAAAACAATATCAGCACAGTCCTTCCACCCTCTGAGTGGCCTTCCATGTGCCTTTACTTTGAATGGTGCCATGTGCCTGTTGTTTTAGCAACCTGTTGCATTAGAGGAGCATAATAGCTTGCTACAATATCTTAAATGAAGGGTGGCAGTGGCTAGGATTGCCAACCCTCCAGGATTGCCCTGGAGTCTCCTGGAATTAGATATAAATCTCCAGGAGACTACTGAGAGTCACCTGGGAGATAAGTGATAGGGCATTCATTAAAATAAATATTAAATGTTGAATCGGGTTTATACAGGAGTGCAGTGGGTTTTCTAAATATAAGAGTTATGTGCATTTGCCTTCCTGATGTGAAGTCTATGCACCGTAATCCATAACTGATGTATTCAAGCACGCGGACACATTCGTGTTGTGTGTCGCGGGCACGCTGGTGTTCTGGAAGCCTCCTGGAATAGATTGAAAAAGTGCTGGCAACCCTAGCAGTGACAGATTTAACCCAAGCCATACAAATATAAGTTAGCCTCCCTTTCAAAATATTTGAGGCTTAAAGTTAATGGACAAGTGGGGAGGGATAAATGTAAAGTAGGGGAAAGGGAGAGTGATGTAGTGTGTACCCATGGGGGTGGAATACATCAGACATGCCACAGCTGTACAGTCTAAGTTCCAGGCAGGGTTACACACATGGCAAGTTATTTGTTTGTAGATACAAACCATATTCTACAATGCCTTCTAGCATGGGTCCAAACTCCACTTAACGGAGACCAGAGAAAAAGACAGTAGCTACATTTATTGAAAATGAAGTTAGGGTTGAGAGTTAGAGCTAACATCTCCGTAAAAGTTAGGCGTTTCCCCACCTGTTTGGAAGAAGACAAGGAAGGAATCTTAAATCTAAATCCATCAGCCTCTGACATCTCCCCTGCGTAACACTGGAAAGTATGCACACATGTCACTTCCAATTGAGGTATTATCTCAGTAACGCTGAGTAGCTGTATGTCAGTTCCAATAAGACGTTACCTGTGTAACACTAGGTGAATGAGCAATTTGCATACATGTTTGTGCATGCGTGTGTGCTTTTGCCTCGTGAGCCAGAACTTGGTGCTGAATGGCTTGTAAGATGGGCTTCTAATGCTCTCTTGGCTGGATCCCAAAAGGAAGGAGGGAGTGACACTCAGACTGTAAGGGGATTGCGCAGCAGGGGAGAATATCCTGCCTTCTAACAGGCAGAGTAGGAAGCACCACCTTGCCCTAGTGGAGGTGTGCAATGACACAGGCCCAAAAGCCACGCGGAGCTGCCTCTCTGAGCAACAGCACAGATGGGTTGGAATGAAGTAAACCTTCCCTAAGAGACAGGATGCTCGAGAAAACTCGGGAATGTACCTGCAAATCCATGGCTGGTATGTACTTCTTTAGTGAGCCTTATTCTCTACACTAGTGTGCGTCTTAGAACGAACTGTGGACATCAGAGCTACAAATCTGCTTAGGGAAAGGGAGGTAGCAGGGAGTTACTGAAGGCAGGGGGTGGGGGGGACTCTGGATGAGCAGTAAATACTAAGCGATGGGTTATTATCTCTCACTGTACATTTTTTCACAAACCCCTGAAATGTGGTTAGAACGATCCTAAATCTGTGCTCAGCATCTGGGATCCAGTGATATGGAAAGGTCCAGGCCAGTTTCCATTATCCAAAAAGAAAATTAGAGTTCTGGCCTCATGGGTATTTAAACCCTTTGATCCAGACAGCAATCTCTTAATTAGGAAGGAGTTAGGAAGAAGCAGTTTTATCAATGCTTATTCACACTAATGGACCAATTGTTTTCCAGAGCAGCTGGATTACTGTCACCTAAGATTATGTAGTTTTTAACCTATTGTATTTCAGACCTACTTATTCATCAAACTATGGAAATGATTTCTAGAAATGTCTCTGTCATCCTAATGTCAACTATAAAAGTGGGTTTACAGATCCTTGTACCTATCACTGTACTCAGCAATTAACATATCCACTTGCTGCATGATACCACTAATGGACAAGAGGGCAGAAGTAAATATAAAAAGGGAGATGTGGAAAGAGATGGAGTGTCTACATCTGGCTGCTGTAGTGTTAGATCTTCTCTTACCTGTCTGCATTCACTTCAGCACTCTCCCACTGTACCTATTATCCATGAATAGACAGTTAGACACATGCTTACACTGCAGAAGCCCTTACAAGCAACACTCTGCTCATTAATATGCCTATGTACTGTACAAAACTCTGCCATTGTACTGGTGTATCAGTTCTTAAGCACTGTGGGTTGTGTTTTTGTGACTTTTAAATACCATTATTCTTGCATTGTTGATCCACAGTGGCACTGGTTCCCATTTCCCAATCCATACTTCTGTGTTACAATGACAAGGATGCTTATCACTAGTTTGGTTTCTTACATTCTTTTAGACAGCCCCAGTTCAGGTTATTCATTCTCCCAGTGTGCTGCAGCACCACAGAAATACATTACCACTGCCAGTGTAAACTTCAAAAGCTCCCTAGTTTTAGCCACTTAAAACCCTTTAAAAATTATCAAGTGAAAATAAAATGTCTCTGCCTCAAAACACACTCAAACTGGAAAGCTTTTTAAATTGCTGGTTTGTTAGCAGTAGGGTTGCAGTGCTGTTATAACTGAGATGGTCCAGAAAATATACAAGAGGCAAGAATTTTCTTGGTGACATCTTTTATTAGACCATCTGCATAGTTAGGAGAGATGTTAGAGAAGCATAAAGTGCTTTTGCTCCCATCAGTGTTAGCAGGCTTTTAAATACATTTGTTTTAGCTGTTAAGAAATGTTTTAAGTGCTGTTTGTTTTCTGATCATTCTGAAGTAGTTTTGCTAGTGAACTTCTGACTGGGGTGTGTAGAAACCTAAATGACACCCCTGTTCTTTGACCTCTTTGAAGATATTTCACCTGGACAGGACAAAGTTATGGACACTGACAACTGAAATATTGAATGCATATGCAGTACATGGATTGAAAAGAAAAAGGAAGCATGTAATCAATGGAAAAATGGTTCAACAACCAGAGAGAAGTACACTCATATGGCAGGGTCTGCAGGTATGAGATATGGAAACCCAAGGCAGGCATGGAGAACAAGCTGGCAACTGACCTAAAGGACCTAGGTACATAGGGAGCAAGAAAAAATCAAGCTCCACTGTGGGACCCCTACTGAATATGAAGGGGCAGCCCAAAGTTGATCCCCGTGAAAAGGCAGAGCTCCTAAATACTTACTTCACATTGGTATTCCTGAAAGTAGATGGGAGCTGTAGTGTTCACCTGTCCAGAGGCCCAGGGAATATGGGGAAGACAGCAGTCCAGATGAAATCAGTCCCGAATAGTTGAGGGTACTCTTAGAACATTTGGACACTTTCAAGTCTGCTGGGCCAGACAACCTGCATTCAAAAGTCCTGAAAGAACTGGTGGAGCTCATAGCAAGGCTTCTGGCAAAGCTGTTCAAAGAGCTGTGGAACTCAGGAGTGGTCCCGAATGTTTAGAAGAGGGCTAACATGGTGTCAATATTTAAGAAAGGGAAGAGGGACCACCCTGCAAACTATAGACCAGTGACTTCTAGGGCTGTGAGAAACAGCACCGTTCCACTTTGACTTCCATTTTGACATTTGGACAGAATAGTGTTTTGTTTCGAGTTTTGTTTAGTTTGGAAAGCACTGTTCCATTTCGTTTTATTGAAACTGTTTTGCTGTTTTGCCCATAGGTTATAATGGGGAAGCACAAAACTGCCTATAACTTTGTCATTCCTTGCCTGATTTGGATGAAACTTGTAGAGATGGTAGCCCTTTCTGAGGGCATGAAGCCTATCAAGCTTCAAGGAGATAGGTCCAGAGGTTTCTGGGAAACTGCACTTCAGTGTTGACAAGCAAAACTCTTGTCACTTGCAGGCAGCGTCAGCCTCCTGTCATCTGGCGAGCAGATCCAGGAACCTGCACCCCTAGGAGGGCTGCAGGGCTGTGCTGGACTCCTCCCAGGGGTGCAGGCTCCTAATCTGCCTGCCGGATGACAGAAGGCTGTTGCTGCCACCTGGGACCAGTGCTGGGCGTAGCCTGCACCCAGCGCTGGGAAGATTGGTGCTGCAGCTGACCCCAGGCAGCAGAACCAGCCTCCTGTGATCCGGCAGGCAGATCGGGGGACCGCCTGCACCCCCAGGAGGGCTGTGGGGCTCTGCCAGACTCCTCCTGGGGGGCACAGCCCCCAGATCTGCACCAGATGACAGGTGGTTGCCGCTGCATTCTGGGACCGGCACTGAAGCCAAGTAAGCCCAGCTTCAAAACTTGAAACTTTCAAAATGTTTCGAGTGCCCTTGTTTTGTTTCAAAGATGCTTCAAACGCTTTTATTTTGTTTCAATGTTGCTGTTTTGAGCTCGAAATGCATCAAAACAGCTCCGAAATGAAACACCCGGTGAAATTTTGCACATCCCTACTGCCTTCAGTCCTGGGAAAAATCTTTGAAAAAATTGTCAAGGAGGCCATCAATCACAAGCTTGTAACTGGTGGGGTATTAAGCAACTAGCAAGGCTTTGTCAAGGGTAGGTCATACCTGACAAAACTGGTGTTATGATCAGGTAACTAACCAGCTGGACAAGGGACATGAGGTTGACATAATTTACCTAGACTTCAGCAAGGCCTTTGATTTTGTTTCCCATGAGATTCTCTCAATTAAACTGAAAAGTACTGGCCTAGACCAGTCTACAGTGAGGTTGGTTGGCAAGTGGCTCAGAGGCTGATCCCAGAGTTGTAATTGAAGAGATGGCCTCATCCTGAAGGGTCATCTCCAGTGGTGTCCCCCAGACATCAGTGCTTGGGCCTATGCTCTTTAACATCTTTATCAATGACTTGGATGAGGGGGTAGAAAGTGCAATGATTAAGTTTGCGGATGACACCAAGCTGTGGGGAAATGCAGGCACATCAGAGGATAGGGTAAGGATCCAGGATGACCTTGACAGACTGGTTCTATGGGCTGAATGGAGTCAGATGAGATTTAACAGGGAAAAGTGCCAGGTCCTTCATCTGGGTAGGAAGAACTTTCACCATAACTATACGATGGTTGGTGGTCCACTGGTTGGCACTGCATCTGAAAGGGAGCTGGGGATGACAATCGATCAGAAGATGAATATGAGCCAACACTGATGAAGTCACCAGCAGGGCAAATAGAGCTCTGATGTGCATCAGCCGATGTGTTGCAAATAGATACAGAGAGATGTTCCTCCCTCTCTATTCGATGTTGGGGAGTACTGTGTCCAGTTCTGGGCACCACACTTCAGGAAGGATGTGGATAAGCTCAAAAGAGTACAGAAAAGGGCCACCCATATGATTAGGGACCTGGAGGATAGGCCCTATGAGGAAAGACTCCGGGAACTGGGCCTGTTCAGTCTGAATAAGAGAAGAGTGAGTAAGAGAAGACTGAGAGGTGATTTGATAGCTGTCTACAAGTATGTCAGGGATGAACACCAAGATCTAGGGGAGCAACTCTTCAAAAAGGCACCCCTTGGGAGGATGAGGTCCAATGGGCACAAGCTAATAGAGGGAAAATGTAGGTTGGACATAAGGAAAAACTTATTTTCTGTAAGGGTAACTAGATTCTAGAACACACTCCCAGCAGAGGTGCTGAAGTTGCCATCCCTGAAGGTGTTCAAAAGGAGGCTGGACAAGCACCTCGTTGAGCTCATTTGAGCCCAATAAACTCCTGCCCACAGCAGGGGACCAGACTTGATGATCTTACAAGTCCCTTCCAGTCCTTTGATTCTATGATTTTCTGATCTTCAAGGCTGTCATGTAGAAAACACCTTTGAAATGATTAATCAACAGACTTTTAAAGGCACATGCAAGAATGGTTTGCACAGCTACAGACTCCATGAAATAGTCTCTCTGCCCCCTGCATTTCTTCCTTTTTTCCAAATAGTGCTGAGCCTTATAGAGTCAATACTCTATTACTGCAATAGTATCTTAAAGCAATAAAATGATTCCTACAGCAGCTATTCAAAGCTCTCAGACCAAACACAATAAAATGGAGAGAACATTATCACACAGTATTAAAGCACAATTCTCCAAATGGTTCTTACTGTGGCCATTATGTGTGTAACAGAGTCCTGGCTGCAACTCTGTTACTAAGAGGGGTCGACAGCTGAAGATAATTAATACACGGCAGGGAAGAGACGCACCACACCCTCTGGAGTCAAAGAGGCTCAGGAAGGAGGGATAAGAAGGGGAGAAGACCTGCAAGAAACCGCCTTTGGGCACTTACTGATTGAGGGACGCGGTCGAGGAGCTCCACGGCCGGAGATCCTGAGGAAGACCCGGAGGCAGGTGCTCACTCTCACAGACGGCGGCAGAATTCCAGGATCAACCCAACCCCTTGCGCTATGTACCTGAAAACCCTAGCTTCGGCAGTGAGCCGCAGGGGACGGAGCAGCGGTGCAGCGAGAAGCCGCGGCTCCCTGCCAAGACGCAGCGGGGGTACATGGGAGGAAAAGGGGGCGAGGGAATGCTCGACCCAGCCCTGAAGAGACAGGACCCTGACCCCCCACTGGAGGACGAGAGGGTGGGGGCAAAGAGGAAAGACTGCGGAAAAGCCACGATCCCCATGCTGGCACAAGACGCGGCCAGGGAATCCCGGGGCCGGAGTGAATCAGCTGCTAATGAGGCAATTAGCGGCTGATAACTGGGATGACGCACAAGACTTACCGACCAAGTAAATTGGCGGAGATCTGCCCACATACCAAGGGGGTCTCCGTGGAGGGTCCGACGAGCTGCCTCCTCCACCGGGTGTTCCTGGAAAGAGTAATACCCGACTAAGAATAATAAAGCACCATTACCATATACCGATCTAACATGGTCCTTCCCGTGGGTACCTGCGCAGTTAACATCTCCTCCCCTCCCATTTTGTTTAAAGATCAAGTCATGGCAGGCGAGAATCTCGGGGATAGGGGGTACCCAACGCAGACACGCCGACAATGTGCATTTGTATGTTAAAGTACTACAGCAGAAGTTATAAGATGCTAAACATACAGCAGGGTTTCTTATATTCCCTACAACATAAACAACTAAAATCTATTTAAGAAACAAAAAAGTAAGAATTAAGGTATCAAATATACATTAGAATATACCTGTAACTGCTGCTTATTAATTCCAAAGTGCAGTTTATTACAGATATACGAAAAGTTAATAGGAAAGAAAGCCATGAAATTGTCAATCCACTATTTATATAAACTATACAGTCACATCTGAATGGAAGATTGTACATTGAGTTTATGGCAGATACATTGTTCTTGCTGTTTCTGTATTTGTCACTCATACATAATTAGTTCAATATTATGGACCCAAAGAATGTAACTCTTGCAATCAAGATTAATACTTTTCACTAATTCACTTGCCCAGTTCTTATACCCAATGGAGATTACCCAATATCTGCCACGTCTTTTTGTTGAAGTATTTTAGTCGGGAGGTGTCCTATTTCTGCTGTGTATCATTCTGGATGCGTTGGGTCCAGTTCTTCTTTGGGGCTCCAACCTCCCCTACACCCCGTCCTAGTGCCACCCAGGTGTTACTACTTCCATTGCGGCCTGGTCTCTCAATGCGTGATCCCCTTCTGTCCTTCACCCCACGGATCCATGTTTATGCCAAGCCTGGCTTCTCGCAGCCTCAAATGAGCTGGTCCTTCTACAGCTCAGTCACAGCTCCATGAGCAGAGAATGGAAGAACAACTCAAATGTTGAAGAGAACTTCAGGTAAGTTGTGACCCCTAGAGCTAATGTTGCCTCTGGGTGTGTCCATGGACCTCAAAGTCATTGGGTCCTTAAAGTAACCAACCGGTGGTGTGCATGCAGCCTCTGGGAAGGAAAAATAAAAAGACTGAAAAGAAAGAACTAGGTGGGCCTTCCTGGTCCCCTTTAGCCCAGCTGGGGCATTGTTCAGCCTTGGACGCTTCGACGTCCCACAGTCAAAGCTTAGGCGGCACCTGCCACTTTCCCGGCATGGCGAGCCTGTTCACCCACTGCACTTTCTCCACTCTGTCTGGTCTTAAAGCTGGTACACCCTGTTGAAATGTCTTCTTTCCTTCCCTTTCTCCCTGGCTACAGCCCTGCTACCCAGGCTGAACATGAAAGCACAGAGAAGAAAAAGAAAGCAAAAACAAAAGTAATCATAAACCGAAACCTGAGTAAGATGGCACTAGTGCTTCTGACGGCATCTTCCCTCAGTGCATCTCCCAGCCAGTGTTGCCTGTCCCTGCTCCTGCAGCCTATTCAGTGGTGCTTGAACTAGTAGAGCCCCTTCAGGCTCTTGAGGCTTATCTCCACCAGCGTCCCAGGGTCTGAAGCCCTTTCCCCGGTGTCCTGATGCTCCTGGCTCTCTGCTTGTGTCCGGCGTTCATCTCCCAGAGAGCCAGAAATACCTGCACTACCATGGGCAGGGCCGAACTTGAATAAACAGCTGCTGGCAAATTGCCACAGCTGTCAGGCTTCTGTTGGTGTTGGCTCCAGCCGGACTGGTGAGTCTTCTCCTGTTGAAAACTCAGTAGAGTTTTCCCTCATTTCTTTACACATATCAGGTGGTAAAATACTTTCTTCTTGTAAAAGTGAGCATTTCTAGTGGTAAAATGCTTTCTTCTTGTAAAGTTATGAACTTTTCATTTAAAAACACAGCTAAATTTATTTGTTTTCAACTATTTAGTGGATCTAATAAAAGATACTGCCTCTTCCACAAGTTTTGATTCTTTTTGCCTCTAGACCAATATGGCTACAACCCGGATACCTGACAAATAAAACCAGATAATTTTAAAGAAACTGACTAGAGATCCCTTTCAATTAAAAAGGCCATATAGGCATAAAACATAACCTTATCTTCTGCAAATGGCCTCCATACTAGTCAGAGGTTGTTATTAGTTTACTAGCCAAATGCCCATCAAGAATGAGGGGGGGTGGGGGGGAGGGCACCACTCACCCCCCTGCGCCACTGCCACCTCCCAGGAGTGGGGGGGAGGGAGGGAGAAGCTTGCCCTGCCACCCCCTCCATCTCCCTCCACCAGCCCCCTGCACCACTGCTGCCTCTAATACCGCTGGCTTTGCCCCCGCCCCCACCCCGGGCCTGCTCCTCAGAGGCAGTGGAGCACTGCCATGATGGCAGGGATGGAGTGGAGCCCCCCCGCTCCATCTCCGCCATCATAGCAGCACTCCACCACCTCCAAAGAGCAGGGCTGGGGGGCGGGGTGAGGCCAGCAGTGCTGGCCTT
Organism: Alligator mississippiensis; assembly: GCF_030867095.1. Classification (NCBI taxonomy): domain Eukaryota; kingdom Metazoa; phylum Chordata; order Crocodylia; family Alligatoridae; genus Alligator; species Alligator mississippiensis. The sequence goes on from NC_081830.1 coordinate 39,211,222, forward strand.
GCTCCCCACTCTGTCCTGTCTGTCCCCGCCATCATGGTGGTGCTGTACACTCTGGTTGTTTCACTAACTAATCAGAGTGCTCCAAAAGCATTACAGACAGACAAACAGACAGACTAAGCCCTTTATTATACAGGTTTCCCTCGGTTTATGCAGGTTCTGTATATGCAAATTGGATCTGTGCTCCTCGCTCATTGTTTGCAACACATTTTTCTGTAGTTGCCATTCCCGTTAAGGTAACTTTCACCACCACCCTGTGCTTGTGTGTACTGTCTGCTGATGGTGAGTACCAAAACTGTCTTGTAAAAGTAGTAGAAATGGGTCTGGAGGTCAGTACAGTCGAGGTCTTGGAACATATCCCTATTTGTTACATTGTATAGTGGGTTCCCTTTATGCGAATTTAAGTTATGCACCATTTTCCAGGAACACATGTACAGCATAAAATGAGGGAAACCTGTATAAGAATTCTCCTGTTTGAATCTCCTTAAGCTTTGTGGATTCTGAAGCCTGTGCCACATGTCTATACAGGAATATGCATTCCATTTATGTCCATTATCTGTCCTTGCAAGGAGAACTGTGAAAAGCAAGCTCATTTCCATCCTCAAGTGAACTATTGGGCCTAATTTCCTCTCACCTGTGCCTGCTGTAAATCAAGAATAAAAGTGGGCATTGTCTACATGTCATTTATGTTGACTTAAATTTACTGCCTAGGACATTACTGTGCAGTAAGTGGGAACAGGCCACCGTCTACATGTGCAGGCAATAAAGCGCATTAACTCTGTGTGTGGACTGACTTGGAAGCCCACACGCACAGAGTTACTGTGCAGTATGGCATCTACACCTGTGTTACTGCACAATAACTAATTGGACATAAATTTGATACCTGCATGATGCAGGTATCAATTTTACACGGAAGTCAGAGAAAGTCACCATATTTACTGAGCATTACAGGCGTGCGCATGTAGATGCGCACCCATACTGTGCAGTGATTTTGGTTACTGCGCAGTAAATGTGCAAGTTTAGATGTGCCCAGTTGCTCCCTGAAGGCAATGGAATTACAAAGGCATAAAAATAGTGTGGATAAAAGGAAAACCAGACCCCGTGCCCGGAATACCGTTTTCAGGGAAGGAGCCACATGCAGTGGAGAGGTTAAAGTGTAAGCTCAGTCAGGCATTCCGGGTGGCAGCTGTCAACCTTGTCATTGGCTTGGAAACGGAATCTATGCTCAATGGGAGCAAAGTCCCACAATAAAAACTGAGAAATGCTTTAGCTACTTCCTGCTTTTTTGCAAAGGCAGGAGTCTTCCATGGGGTCACCACCAACTTCTTTCCCCTTCATTTCCTGTAAGAAAGAGGTAACACAGCACCACAAGCCAGACAGCGATACTTTCCTTCTGGACAGGTAATTTTCTATTCTTTAGGGTACAGTTGGACCCTGGGTTAATGGGCCCGATTGGTCAGGTGGGAAGACCAGATAAAGACTTATGTTGAAGCAAAACAGTAATTCACACTAGGAGCAACATGAGGCACTTATTTTGGAGGAAAGAAGACCTCTCTAGAGATTTATCTTGAGACTTTAAGGAATCTGCTGCTATGGTGTAATGTAGGCATTATTGTTATGTAAATTTATGGCTAATGCGTTACATATACTAAAATGGCATCCATTCAATTGTAAACTGTTTGAGTTACACTGTGTCCTGTTGTCTCACATGTCTGTGAAGAGACAAATACCTTCACAGCCCTGTTAGTTAAAAGTAACAGTGGTTCAGTCCCTGTAGTGTCTACCCAGACGAATTTACCATTACCTGAGTAGGACTGAAAAATCTGGCCCATAAAAAGAACTGTTTTTAAGTGCTGGAAGTTTGTGGATGTCAAACTAGAAAGAGTTTAATTATGTTTCATGGCTGTACCTCCTAGCTGTTTTGGTGTGACACAGTGTTTGGTGTGTTAGTGTTGTAGGGAGTAGATTGCCTCCCCATATGATATAAGTAATTCCTGTTAAAGTTGGTGGATACTGGACAGTATAAAGAGTGGTTGTCTTTCCTTAGTGCTACGCAGTCTTGATGCTGCCCCTAGTTCCTCTACGTCTGTGGAAGTGCTCCTGGCAGTTCAGCTTTAGCTGTATGTTACATGAATATTGTTTGAACTGCTTTAAAAATGTAGGGTAGGCATTATTGTTATTTTTAAGATCTCTAAGTTTATGGTTAATGTGTTAAACTAAAATGACATCCATTCAATTGTAAGCTATTTAAATGTTAGCCCATGTCCTGTTCTCTTACATGCCTGTGAAGTGCCAGGCACCTTTATAGCCCTGTATAGTTAAAGGTAACAGTGGATTTAGAGTCTAAATCCACTGTAGAGCATAGTCGGGGAATTGTCAGCTACTTTCGGCTGGAAGGAGCGTGTGTTGCAATTTATACTTTTATGCACAGTCTTGCTTGTGTGTGGAGAATGGACACAAAGTCCTGTTTGGCATAAAATACAGCCTTATCTTCTGCAAAGGGCCTCCATACTTGTCAGAGGTTGTCACTAGTTTATTCTCCAATTGGAATCTCCTTGAGCTCTGTGGACTCTGAAGCATGTGCCATATGTCTGTACAAGAATATGCGTTCCCTTTACATCCATTATCTGTCCTTGCAAGGAGAACTGTGAAAAGTAAGCTAATTTCCATCCCCAAGTGGACTGTTGGACCTAATTTCCTCTCTCACCTGTGTCTGCTGTAAATCAAAAATAACTCCCTGAAGGCAATGGAATTACAAAAGCATAAAAACAGGGTGGGTAAAAGGAAAACCTGACCCTGCGTTTCCCATTAGGATACCATTTTCAGACAGCCTGAAAGGAGCCATATGCAGTGGAGAGGTTACATTTTAAGGCTCAGTCAGGCATTCCGGGTGGCATCAGTCAATCTGTCATTGGCTTGGAAACGGAATATATGCTCAACTGGGAGCAAAGTCCTGCAAGAAAAACTGTGAGACATGCTTCAACTACTTCCTGCTTTTTTGCAAAGGAGGGCTGAGTCTCTGAGCAGGAGTTGTCGGACTCCATCTTGTCCTGGGAGAAAATGGTTTCTCCCAGGACAAATGTTACATCTGTTTGTAGCTTTATATACATGCAGCCTGCTGAATCACCCCTTTGCCCTCCTGCATTTGCAGCCACTTCCAGGGAAATTCCTTGGCCTCTTGGCACAACTTACACTTCTTACTACATAACCAGTTGCTTTAGTCAGTGCCTTCCATCTGGCTCCCAAAAGGGGTTAATTGCTTCTTACACATAGCTTGAATGTTGTGGCTTGCACAGCCCTGAATTGTATCCACTTGTTAGCTTTAGCAGCCATTTACACCTTCCAGGATAACACTATTCACTAGTGTAACAGAGCGGGAGAGACTGATCACAGGCACAACCCCAGGCACCACCTTGGGGTAGAGGTGTGGAGTGAGCAAAGGAAGTTGTGCTGCAGTAGTGGATGATCACACCACCGCAACTGGCACGACAGGAGCCAGCACTGCCCTGGGCACTGCGTGGCTGCTGGGGTGCAGAGCTGCATTGTTACACTTCTGGAATGGGCTCCCAAGGGAGGTGGTGCTCTCCCCTACCCTGGAGGTCTTCAAGAGGAGGTTAGATAGGCATCTAGCTGGGGTCATCTAGACCCAGCACTCTTTCCTGCCTATGCAGGGGGTTGGACTCGATGATCTGTTGAGGTCCCTTCCGACCCTAACATCTATGAATCTATGAACCTCTGGCATTATTAATGAAATGGCAGTGAGCTTCCTGAAAATAAACATCAGCAATAACTTTGAATACTGTCATGCTAAGGAACCAGAAAGCCTTTTTTTCTAGCACTGAACAAGAGCATGGGGAGGGGGAAACACAAACCCAGTATTGTCCCTAAAGCAACACTCTCATTGTACAGCAGGGGTATCAAACTCATCCAGTCCCGGAGGCTGGATGAGTAGCACAGGGCTGGTCCATGGGCTGGATCAACACTGTATTTGGATCTGGAGTGGGCGCTGCGTGTGGCACTGCCTTGCTCCAGCCACTTCAGAGCTCTTTTACATGGCTCCGGAACTGCCACCACTGCAGCACAGCCCTAGAGCCTTGGAGCCGCTGCTGTTCAGAGCACAGCCCCAGAGTGACACATGGCTGTTCTGTGGCTGTGCTGCTTGCAGTTGCCACTTCACCCTCCAGGACATGAGCTGGAATGGACATCCCATGCACATCATGGGGCCACCTGGGAGCCAGATGATCTGGCTCTGTGGGCTGGATCTGGCCTGCAGGCTTCATGTTTGACATTCCTGCTGTACAGCCTCTGCTTAGAGCCAGCCCTACCTCCTGCCTTGACTTCCTGCTACAGATTTTAAGGAAACAAGTCACATCTTCACAGGTCATTTGATTTCTTTTTTAAACTAAGCAGGCTTGAACCTGATTGATACCTGGATGACTTGCTCTCTGAGGATAGGTCATGATTTAATCTCATTGCTCTCTCCAGCTATCCTCAAACAGATACTGATTTTAAACACCTGCCTTTGTTTTGCTGCTTACTGTTGTGCCAGTGAAAATAAATCTCTTGAAGGAGTGTAGTTTCCAGGAAGTGACTGCAGAAACCCCAGTAGGTTTCTTTCTATTCCCTGGGGTGAGGTACAAAGATATGTTTCTGGCTCTGCATTATCCACTCACTCTGGAGGAGATTTACATTAGGTATGCCATCAAACTGATGGCTACCGGAAGACAGAGGGTGTTGTATTTCTTGCTTGTAACTTCCTGGTTGGCTACAGCTCAAAACCCATTGGGAATGACGTAAAGTGAAGGCTTCTGTCCATAACTTTCATGAACGGTGGCAGCAATGCAATCTGGTGTTTTTAGTTTAGCTGAAGCTGTTTCCAAACATTTTCTTATCTCTAAGGTTGTGCTGGAGCAGTAAGGGAGCAGCATGACATAGGGAGGGGGTGTCCTTTGGGTGGACTGGAAAGGAGGAAAGGTGGGTTCTTCATGTCCCACACCACGGTGAAACCAATGGGGATGGGTTTTGCAAGTCCCTTGTCACAGCTGAGCTTCTTCAGTGCCTCCCCACAGAGCTTATAACACAGAGCATGAATACAAAGTGCCAAGGGCTTAATAACTCCATGTAGCACTCCTGTCTAAGACAGTGTTGTACAGGCCCTGCCGAGGGCGCCCCTGCTCCGCAGCCCGGATGCTCACCACACCCTGCCCTCCCACTCCGCACGTCAGCCGCTCGCCACTCCTCCCCCCCTGCATAGGCCCCACACAGGCTGATATGCCTCGGCCCCTCATACCTCTAGGGCCAGTTCTGCCGGTCTTACTCCAGGTGAAGCTGACATATATGCATTGGACCAGAGAGCCCTGCCTGGGTTCATTAGTAACCTGAATGCTGATAATGCATAAACTTTAGTCTAGCTGTTCCTAAAACCAAGGTTCATGTTTATCACTTTTCTACTCAGCCAGACTAATAAGCCAGTGCCTGCTGAGATGACTCACAGCAGGATGCATTCACCAGCTTGACTCAGGAGGTGTCTCCTGCTCAAAGGGAGTATCAGCAGAAAAGGCTACTCCTGTCTGTATGTGAAGTCATGGAACCCACTGCCCTGTTATGATGGACTAGGGCCTTTTGGGATAAGAAGGAGACTAAGTGGAAGAAAAATCATTTTTAAGCGTAGGTCAAGGTGAGATGTTTCTGATTTGGCCCAACGGTCATGTCTGCTGTTTGCTCTTTTTATGTCATGCTGCACATGATCAGGAATTAAGCAATGCCAACTACCCACAAGCCATGGATGAAATCCTATACCCTACACACACAACTTCCTCTGCCTGCTCCTTCAGCTTCCTCATCCTTTTTTGTTTTTTGGTAACCAAAGAATCCTCCCACTCCTCAGATTACTATAATGGATGTTCACAATTTTTAAATGTTATTTGAATAAGAGAGGCCTACTATCTAATTCTACACACATCATTAACTTTTGAGATAGAGTAAGGGACAGGGATCATATGTTGGTATTAGCTCCAGGGAGTTCCATAAGGCACAGACAGAAGTGCAGCTCTCTTCTGTAACTCATAGTGTCTCACAGGAAGTGCCATGAGTTTCAGCAATCTCCTGGACCCAAAAGACATTTGCTGATGGGTCCTGGAGGTTGGGGGATCAAGCTGCAGTTTAGAGAGGCTGAGCGCCTGCAGCTGCTCTCCCTGAGCTGCACCTCTCCTTCCTCTCAGCCCCTTCACTATCTTCAGAATGGGAGGGGGAAAGGGAATGGTGAGAGCTCGTTCTGGGGGTTGTCCAGCCAGCACTGGAGAGTGGGGCAGGTGGATTGGGGAGTTAGGGGGGCAGGGGGCTTCAGTCCACCCACCCCACCCTTCATTGTGGGTAACCCCCCAGAACAAACTCCCTCCTATTCTGAAAACAGCACAGGGAGCTGTGAGCACAAATGGGACATTAGATGACATGGACACAGATTATCATGGGATCGGGACCTTTTAAAGCTCTCTGCAGCCATGCACTTGTGTTAGGTCACAGCTGTAGAGCACTTTCACGGGTCAGATCAGGTGAAAATTGTTACTTCTGTCTGTGCTTATGGTGTACAAAATGTGCTCAATAGCGCTCGTGGTTTAAGCATCCCAGGAACCCATAATCCAATCTGTGCATTGTGCCATGTTATAGGTTCTTGCCTTTGAGCACATGACATATTGGTATTTTACATTATCACTTTTTTTTTTACATGATCATCTTGGCTTTCTTTAAACTAATCAGTAGATTTTTAAAGAGAGGATGGCTTTATTTTTTAAATGGAAATTTCACATCTTACCCTGTGCCACCATCTTCTGGAAGTGTTTTGATGTCTTTCTACCCCTGAGCCCTGGATTAGTCTGACTTTATGTTCTATTCTGTGAACACAGGCCACATGTAGCAGCGTAAAGCAGGATGGTGGTTTTCAGAAAGGTAAGTCCAATTCTTTTCCCTACTTGTGTCTGGGGGAGGCTGATGAAAGATAAAAAACAGCGAGTAGAACTTTAACATGATTCCCTTTAGAAAAGGAGTTGTCAACAGGGGATACACATACCCCCAGGGCTACTTAAAAAGGCCATAGGGGGTATGTGCAGGCAGGCAGGGACGGAGTGTGCCACAGGGTGCAGCAGCAGCATCTCCCCCAGTGCCTTCCCATACTTTGCTTCTTTCCCAGGGGAGGGGGAGGGGCATGCCGGGTATCGCCGGCCTCATGCAGCACACTATGGCACCTCCACAACCCCACCTCAGCTCGATCTCTGTGCCTGCTCCCAGGAGCAGAGCCAGTGGGGCAAGGGCAGCGGCGCCCCCTGTGGGCTGCACATGCACTGCCCAGCTAGCTAGACCCAAGCGGGTAGGGATCGCATGCGGTGGCCACCACCGCCCCATCTCACCGCTGTTGCACCCCATGCTGCTTTCCTGCGACCAGTGACATGTGCAGTTCTGTGGGGTGCTGACGCACCTCGCACCTTACGCGCCGCCTGTCAGCAGCCCACAGAGCCACACATGTTAATGGCCGCAGGAAAGCAATGCGGCAGTGACAGTATGGGGTGGTGGAAGCCGCCACATGCAAGCCCTGATCCCCTCCGGCTGGCCAGGCAGCACATGTGCAACCTGCAGAGGGGCACCACTGCCCTCGCTCCCCCCAGTCCCGCTCTTGGGAGCAGCACAGAGACACATTCCCCCTTGCCATTCTCTATCTGCTCCCCCATCCCTTTCCCTCTCTCCTGCCCCTTCCCTGCACACACACTTACCTGCTGGGGTGTGTCTGTATCTCCGTGTGTGTGTGTGTGTGTGTGTGCGCGCCTGCATGTGTGTATCTGTGTCTTTGTGTGTGTGTGTCTGTCCCCTGCCTGCCTGGCCGCAGCAGGCCCATGGCATTGCACAGCTCTTGGGGCAGTGGGGTACAGAGTCCAGCCTGCAGCAGCAGCTGCTCCCATCCCGTGCACAGATCTGGGGGGGACATGCCCTCCGGACCTCCATCAGGGTGCACACAGTGGCAGGAACTGCTCCCCCCCGCCTCCTGGATGAACCGCTCTTGCAGCTCCATCCAGCACTCCACCCCAGCTGTGCAGTGCCTGGCCCTGTCCCACTCCCTCCCTCACCATGGGGGCCTCAATCTGCTACCCTCCCCCCCCCCCCATCCCTTAAAACTAAGAAAAAAATGTAAAGGGGTACATGAGCTGAAACTCTGAGGCAGAAGGGATACACTTGTTAAAAAAGGTTGAAAACCCTTGCTTTAGAAGAAAAAGCAGTGGAGAACCAGTATCAACTAGCCGTCAAATAACATCCACCCAGACAAGTTACAAGGAGAGGCCAGCCTTTGTTTGGGGCCAAGCTGCAGTACCTGTACTCACACTGAGGTAATGCCGTCTGCTGCAAGCATTTCTGTTGAAACCAGTGGGAGTTCTTGTTGAGTGGTTCTATTCAATGCGATTAAGAGTTCTGTTTGCAAAGAGTGTTCTCCATAATCTAGAATGACTTTGTTTTACAGCTGCTTGTCTTTGAAGGTAAACTGATAAAATATCATGGGAGAGAAAGAAACAACAGAATTTTAATTAAATAGGCAACCATTCCTGGTCAGCAAATGTTTGGTTGCAGAACAGGAATCACACACAAAAGGGTTCAGCCACAAAGCAGCAGGACCAGATCATCAACAGATGAAAGATGCAACTATACCAACTTACACCAGCTGAGAACTTGGCCCTGTACTTTTATTCTGTTTGCAACCAAGTTCTGGCCATTAAAATAAACATTTTGTGTTAGGTGCAGCTGGCCCCATGTGGGTATCTGGAACAGGCAAAGGGGCTGCCGTGATCTTGGCCTTTGTATCCTTTGGATACAAGGATTTGGGTAAAGTTAGCACCATCAGCAGCACAGGGCAGTCTAGCTGAGATATAAGAGCTGATAGGATGCTATGTGCCAGGATGACCCCTCTATCTCAACCACTGAAATCAAGATATAAATTTTGCCTGCAGGATTTGTTTCCATGCAGAATATTCACAGTCTAAGTACAGTTTATTCAGTTGAAAGCTGAGGAACAGACAACTAGAACCGACTACTACAAGTTTCTGAAGTTTCCAAGCTATTTAACCTATTCATTCTCTTCCATCTCTGATGGGTTATCTTGTGTGAACATACCTTTCTATGATTTATCCAGTACTATCTCTGTTTTTAAGTAATATATCCACTATTTCATTTGAAGCTCTTCAAGTATTTTACAAACATTTGCTGGGCCTCACAACATCTCTGCAAAGAAGTGTAGTAGTGTTACTGTTATAACTGTTTTGCCATTTCTAGGGTCCTAGACTGTGGATAATTGCAGAACTGGGAAAAGAACCCAGGATTCTTGATGCCATAGCTTTCTCTAATCATTAGGACCCGCTGCCTTGAGGAAGAGGAACTGGTTCAGTTGAGCACTGTAATGTTCAATGCAATGTTGAGCCCAAGAATTATTAAAACATAGGGGTCTACAGCAATGAGATGCTTGGAGACTAAATATGAAGCAGTTTTTGATGGTTTCTCTTATTTCTAGGGTGACCATGTGTGGCTGGACACCACTTCCAACAGTGAATTTAATGTTCCTATTGGGGCAGTTGTGAAGGTATCTGACTCGGGGCAGATTTTGGTGGAGGATGATGAAGGCAAGGTATGCTATGTTCCAATTGCCTCAAAGGCATACATTTAAGATGTTTTTAAATATGGTTAAGAACTGGAAACCTGAACTAAACCACTGACCTAAACATCCTAGCAGTGGTACTCAACCTTCTTAGACTCAAGATACCCCTGGGTAGACTCAAGGCACCCTTCAGAAAATGCCTGTTCTTAGTTTTCACTCTCTTTTCACTACAGAAAAATAATAGAACAGTTTTTCTGTTGCAAAGAACTCAGACCAACCACAACTACAGTTTTCTGCAGTTGTAGATTTCTATTTGAAATCTCTGGATTTATCTAATGAAAGATTTTGTAAACTTAACAATGGTAACAGTTGGGTAGCACCCAGTAGCACCCTTAAAAGGATCTCAAGGTACCTCAGGGTGCTATGGCACCCTGGTTGAGAATCACTGTGGAGTTTGTGGAGTTCCAGGGTGAAACTTTGATGTCCACAGGGTCAGGATTTCCCCTCTGGATCCAGGACTGAATGTTGTGCTTAGCTTCCCTCACTCCAATGGACCAAACTCAAATGATAAACCAAACACTTTCCAAATTTAGTTGTGTTCAGATTCTGGGCTGAATGTTTTGGTTTAGGGTCCATCAGTTGTCCAGCCCTGGAAAGCCTCACACAACTGTCCAGGCAAGATAAAGCGATTAATGGACTTCTGTCTCCAAGTCTGCACTGCTGTGTGGCATTCAGCCCCATGCATGCTACAGCAGTGGAATAGGTCATAGAATCTATGCCTTGCCCCATGCGTGCAGCAAATTGTGATCCAGTATTTAAGTCCCATAACAGTACAGCACTTGAGGCCCTTCAGCTACCTCATGTCTCTCAGCTTAGGCTCCTGCTATTCCGGTTGCCTCTAGATTCAGTCAGTCTCTTCTGAGCTTCTTCCACTCTTGCCTTTCCTAAGGCCTCTTCTATCACTGCTGGCCCTTCCCCAGGCTTACCTACCATCACAGTATTCTGAATCTATGTTGCCTCAGATCTAGCCAACAAGAACACCTCTCCCTTCCACTGCTGGAATCATTCTGGATAGCACTTCCAGCCCCTGTGCTTAGATAGCTCAGTAGGTATGGGTCTCCTAGTCCCGGCTGGTTGCCTTAATGGCCCAGACCCTCTTCCTTCCTCTCTTTGTAAGGGGTCCAGTGGCAAACTCAGTGCAAATTTATGCAGGGCTGCCTTCCTACATCTGGCCTGATACAGTCAACTTCAGGAATTTTTGAATGGCTCCATTTATCTTGAGGGATTGTTGGCTCTGAAACATAAAGACCATTTAATATCTCATTGGTAACCAGGTCACTGTTGACCTTTTTTATTTTCTCTTGTCATTCCTCCTGAATGCCAAAAGCTCCAGTGGTCCCCTCCCTAACTTTCAATCCTCCAACTTCAACTAAGTAGTTTCTACCATGCTATTATCCCTTGTCAATACAAACATATCCAATGTATAGAAAACATGGGGGCAACACAAAATAAATAACTGAATTTAATATTAAAATGATGGGCTCCTGACCTGATTGTGTTAGCCATTTTCCTATGTTATTAATCAGAAACATCAAGCCTTTTAATTTAAAATGAGTGGCCACTAAACTTCCATTAGAACATCACAGAATCCAGGGTCCTGGCTAATCCAAGTAGGTCCATTCTGCCACAGAGTCCATGGGTCCAGCACTGTGAGCCCAGAATGTGGTCACCTGTCTTGATTCAAAGTTTGCTCCTGGGACTTGGTCTCAGTAGACTTGTGTGCATTAAAGATGAAGAGTGCTGTAGTCTGTTTTATTCAAGACCTACACTGAGCTAATGTGGGTTATAGTTGGGTTCCCTCTGTGATGACGTAACTCCTTTAGGTGCTCCTGAGCTAATGTATGAAATCCCAGCTGACTACAGTAATTAAACTCTATTGCCTTATTCTGCTTAAGGAACACTGGATCACCGCTCGGGACATGAGTGCTATGCGCCCAATGCATCCCTCCTCTGCCCAAGGGGTGGAAGACATGATTCGCCTTGGGGACCTGAATGAAGCAGGCATGGTGCGCAACCTCCTTGTCCGCCACCAGGAGCACAAAATCTACGTGAGTGCCGTGGAAGATGGGCTAATCTTGCTCAAGGATAAGTAATGAGTCATAGCACGTGTTTGGCAGGGAGTCTCTTCCTCTGCAGGGCAGTTTTGGCTTCCTTTGTTGGACAGATCACACATTCTGGGATGCAAGAAGCTTGACTCTAGTGTTTATGCACCTTTCTGTCTTCCTCTCCAAAAAACTGATCTTGTCCAAAGGCTGTATTTTGCCACCAAGGATAAGAACTGATGTTAGACTTTGGAATTGTTGAGTTGGTCCCACAAAAAACGGTGAGAGAAAGAGCTGACTTCTAGCTTCTTCTTCAGAGTAAATGTTACCATAGGTCACTGCCTCAGACTATTTGTCCAGGCATTAGACAAATATCAGACATATGTGATAGCTTATAATTAGGAAATCATGATAGTTTCAATGGTTCCCACATCAATAAGCAATTAATTCAATTAGACAATGGCATTATCTGGATTGTTTTTATAATGCAGATGCAATTACAATGAATGGGAGGCTAATTCTGTGGTCAGAGCATTGGATTAGGATTGAGGAGATTTGGTATCTTTTCCTGACTGCCACAGTCTTCCTTTGTGACCCTGGGCAACCTGATCTGCTTGATTGCTCATAGCTTTGTTTCCTCCTCCGCAAATGAAGATGATAATATTTAGTTTCTCCTCTTTGTGCTTATTTAAATGCAAATGTCATGAAACAGGGCCTGTCTCTCTGTGTGTATATGTACAGTGCCCAGTGTAGAATATGATAGATAGATATTGCTGTAACACAAATAACTATATTTGTGTGGAAGACCCCCTATGCTAGTCTCTGGCTGTCTGAGACTGTCACAGACAAAAGCTCTTACATTTACATAATCACCTTGCATTTATATACTGTACAAGCTCTCATTGAGAGGGATCCCAAAGCTTTTTATGCATATAACTAAATGACAGCATGAATTGTATCCATATTGTCTACCAGTCAAGTGCAGCCACATCTGGGATACTTCACTTATACTCTGGTGTAAGTTCATTGAAACCAGTGGAGTTTCATAGTTGGGAATCCAGCATCTTGGCAACACAACCTACCTTCCTATCTTGGTCACATAACCAGTCCCCCGGGGTTGTTCTCTAGGAACAGCTGCTCAATCCAGGAATACAGCAGCTGCTTGACAGTGACATTACATGATGGTTGCTGATGGGAAGTGACAAATGCCATATCTGACCGAGCTAATAGAGAATGTAGCTGCATTGCCATTAACTGAGCTACAATCTGGCCAGGGGTCCAGGATTAGCATCTCTTCCTGTGCAAAAAATGTTGTAGGCTCTTTAAGAACCACTGATGGTCTGCATCACTGCTATAAACTTCCTCTGAGTGCTGCTACGTCCAGCAGCCCAGTGGTCCTACCAAGGCATTTTAGTACAGACTTATTAGAGAAAAGTTACTGAATCACCAGACATGGGGTTTTCCCTACAAACCTTCTATCCTGGCCTGGCTGTGCTTAGTTTATGAGGTTTAATGAGAGCAGCATACAAGATGGCATTGACTTTATTTTGCTGCTTCTAGACTTGAGGCAAAATGTAACTCTCACCTCTTTTAGACCTACACAGGCTCCATCTTGGTGGCAGTGAATCCATATCAGGTGTTGCCACTCTACACAGTGGAACAGATCAGACTCTACAGTAATAAGAGAATTGGGGAGCTCCCACCTCATGTCTTTGCCATTGCAGACAACTGTTATTTCAACATGAAGAGAAATAAGAGAGACCAGTGCTGTGTCATCAGGTAATTGGAGGGGTCAAGCATGGGTGGAGCGACTGAACAGAGGGTGATCCCAAAGTTCTTCTGGAGGTGACAGTTCCTTCAGGAAGGGGCAGAGATAATGCTAGAAAAGTGAAGAGGAAATATTTTCTTTTTTGCTGCACCAGTTTTGGCTTGGACTCCAAAAAAGCCCCCTAAAACAAGAAAATGAATCCTCATGGATTTGGTGAAAATAAAGCCTCAACCAAGAAAAAATGGGTGTGTACTTGGCATTTGCATGCAGTTATAGAATCATGATGAGACATTGTATTGGCCCTGAGGAAAGGACAAGGGATAATGATCTTAAATTACAGCAAGGGAATTCTTGCCATGAGAGTGGTTAGGTACTGGAACTTGAGGGTTTTTTTGCATGATGTCTGTGCCACCCGTGCATGTATTGAGCCATCAAAGATATCCCTGTTCACAGAAGATATTTTAATGTGCTAGAGATGAAGGGCTAATTGTCCATGTATTTCCACTGGTGCAAACCTTCTGCCATTAGTGGATTTGCACCTGTATAAATGATGGAAGAATTCACTCAACACTTTCCATTCTCTACGTAAGATTCAATATGAGTTGGCCTATCTCGTGGTGAATATAAGAGATCTTTTTTTTTTTTACACTGCTTTGGCCTTCTTGTCACTGCAGCAGAAAAGAGGCAAATAAGCCACTGATTTCAAGTATTTATGTTTTGAATTGTAGTGGAGAATCTGGAGCTGGGAAGACAGAAAGCACGAAGCTGCTGCTGCAATTTTTAGCTGCCATCAGTGGCCAGCATTCCTGGATTGAGCAGCAGATTCTAGAGGCCAACCCCATCCTGGAAGGTAGGTTATCTGGCCAAAATGTCAGATTCACCATTGTGTCACTCCAGCAATTTCAGCAAACGTATGCCAGAGTAACTCTGGACTAATGCAGTGATGTCTCATGACCATTGTATCTGCACGGGCAGCTAAAATCTTGGACCATGGAAGCTTGGAATCTACTAGGAATTTTGGCAAAGACTACAAATAATTTCCCCTCAAACCCTATGTGTTTTCATCTCAGATTTTGCCCCATGTCTTCAGGATTTCTGCCATTTTCTCAATCCTATTTCAGCATCTTAAAAGTAGATATTTCAACCCACAAGTAAGGTCATCCAGCATTTTTAAGGACTTCATTTAACTTCTCCAAGATAAAATGAAGGGGTGACTTGCCTAAGACAAAAGACATAACAAGAGTTAATTGCCAGAAGCTGGAGGTGGGCTAACTCAAGCAGGGGATAAGGTGCCCATTTTTAACAGTGAGGGTAGTAGACCATTGATACAGCCTGATTCATTTGGTGTTATCTTTGAAGCTTTCTGAATCATGTGCTCTAGCTAAACCAAGAGATAGGGTTGCACTGTCAGAATTACCAGGTGCAGTTCTCCAGCCTGTGTTATGCAGGAGGTTGGGTGAGATGATCAAAATGGTCTCCTTTGTTTTTTAAAATCTATAGATGAGTATAGATAAGTAGAGTGAGCAGCTAATGTTATGTAAATTGGTAGCAACTCTGTACTATGCAGTAGTTGGCAGTCTTGTGTTGTTTTTAAATGTTCCCTTTTTTAAGGATAGATACCAAGAGTTTCAATTATTTGAGGCATCAAAAGGCATCTGCTGATGGGACTGGCTGCTCTGTGGTATTACCATGTGAGATAGGTAGTTCACATTCTAGTTCTGTGTACTAAAAGGAAAGACAGCTTCTCTCTATGATGTTCCCTACCTGGGAGTAAATCCAGTTTCTGTCCCTGCCTCACTGTCCTCCTCTACCAGCCTTTGGAAATGCCAAGACAATTCGCAATGACAACTCAAGCCGCTTTGGGAAATACATCGATATCCACTTCAGCCAAAATGGTGTGATTGAGGGAGCCCGTATAGAGCAGTTCCTTCTGGAGAAGTCTCGGGTTTGTCGGCAGGTGAGGACATGAAGAAAAATCTGGAGGAGTCCACTCTGACTGCTCCTCTGATATGAACCTCTGCTAAGAGGTCCTGCTGTTGGCATATTTATTTTGTTCCAGGCTCCAGAGGAAAGGAACTATCACATTTTTTACTGCATGCTAATGGGGATGAATGTGGAGCAGAAGAAAATGTTGAATCTGGGCACTGCTTCAGAGTACACCTACCTCACAGTGGTAAGACAGAATTACAGAAGTAGTGCTGGAAGGGACCTCCATAGGTTATCTAGTCTGACCCCTTGCCTGAGGCAGGATCTACCTACGCTATCTTATACAAATCCATTGTCTTACCTCTTAGTAAAACTATACAGTCAAACCTGACACAACACCAGACATAATACCCTGACCTGCCACAGATAAGCTGTTAATTGATGCTTAAGAGATCCCAAGAAGAGGTCCATGCCCTCCATGACGGACAAAGGCAAAAATCCCCATAGTCCATAACAATATGACCATGGGGTAAAATTCCATCCTGACCCCAAATATGGTGATTGGTCTGACCCTGAGAGAAGGGGCAAGACCCTCTAGCCAGGGTTTAAGTCCCAGCAGGAGCATTGGCACAGCCCAGT
The DNA here is from genome assembly GCF_030867095.1 of Alligator mississippiensis. Taxonomy (NCBI): domain Eukaryota; kingdom Metazoa; phylum Chordata; order Crocodylia; family Alligatoridae; genus Alligator; species Alligator mississippiensis. The sequence goes on from NC_081830.1 coordinate 39,227,282, forward strand.
CAGAATCCACAGCCTTGGCTGCAGCTAACAACCAATGCCTCTGAGGAAGCCTTACAAAAACCCTGACATGTAACAGGGGGGTGCATAAATTCCCTCCTACCCCCATATGGCAATCTGCAAAGCCCAGAAGCATGGGAGATACCCATAGCACAACATAGGTATAGCTACACCTAGATCATCCTTGACCAATGGCTGTCCAACCTCTTCTTGAATACCTCCAGTGATGAATAGTCTACAACTTCCCTAGTTATCTACTTACTGCCTCACTGTTCTAACAGTGAATAAGTTTTCCTGATTTCCAATCTAAATATAATTTGCTGCAACTTCAATTCACTGGTCTGTGTCCTACTCTCTTCTTTGTGGCAGCAATTCAAGTATTTGAAGACTGCTATCATAGTTCCTCTAAGCATCTCTTCTGCAAGATGAAAATGCCTAGCTCCTTCAGCCTCTACTAGTATGACTTGCCTTCTAAGCCCTTTGTCATCACCTTCCTCCACTCCCAGTTCTTTGGTTCATTTGGCACCCAGGTCCATTGTGCTGTGTCACAACCATGTATCACCGAACTGGTTGCAAATGGGTACTGGAACAGCTCCTATCCCTGGCCTATGCTTCTCTCTTCCGCTCCCTCAACATTCAGCTGAGACATGGGAATGTATGGGTTTTATCTCATGGACCCACTTATGGATGCCCTATCCCACTCCAGGCAGCATTCAGTCCTTTGATGAATGGAAAGGAGAAAACCACCATTGTAAGGGGAAGTAAAAGTCCAGGAGAGCTTGGGCTTGTTAAGAGCAGTGTGCAGGAGCAGATCCACTGTTGTCCTCTAGGTCAGTGGTGGTTCTCTAGGTCAGTATAAACATCCCAGGACATTTCCCTGCACCCACCTATGTGCTGCCCACACAGGGTGACTGCATATCCTGTGATGGACGCAATGATGCAAAGGAATATGTACACATCCGCTCTGCAATGAAAATCCTCATGTTCTCCGATTCTGAGCACTGGGACATCAGCAAGCTGCTGGCTGCTATTCTGCACCTGGGGAATGTGGAGTTTGAAGGTAAATCCAGCAGTGCCTGCATCCATGTCCTCCCTTGATCTTGGTGTTGAACACCTGTGGCAGAACAGACGGTTTCTTGTCTAAAGTGCCAGATTGTGACTGTCTGCTCCCCAGGTGCATGGGGCAGGTGGAGAGATGGCAATGGAAGGATGGGGAGATGCACACAATAAAAGTCCTGGCCAGTGACCCCTATTCTAAGAGAGGTGACTTTATTGGTACCTTCACTGTAACATATATTGTCATGGCTTTAAATAGTTCCCTTATTGCCCAAGAGACATTAAACAATATAGTGTCATGCCACACTTGTTAACCCAAGTACTGTACATGCAAATGGGCAGGGGAGTGGCAGAGCCATGGTTGTCATGAGGATTGTAATTTGGTATTCCCCAAGGTGTGTTTGTTGATGATCACCAAACTCAGCATTGCAATGAAAGCATTTACTGCAGTGCACAGGCTGTAGGTGACACATATATACACAATGGAGAATAATCTCTTAGGCTGAGAGTGTTTTGGGGTAGAGACTCTGCCAATGTGCCTGGGTACTGCCCTATACACAGAAGTCCTGCACCCAGTTTGGGATGTTGTCTCTGAAATGAAACATAATTCTCCTACAGCCCCAGCACCTGCTGACTGACGTGAAAATCCTGGCCAGGTTCACTGCTGATAATAGCTACTAGGGCTGCCAGGCTCCAGGAACAAGCTGGAATCCTGGCCTGAAATTTGAATGAAGTTTGCTGAACTTGCAGTTCTAAATCTCTGGTTTGGATATTACAGCCACAGGCCACAACTACATGAGATGCTGACTGTGCAGTAGTCCGTGACTACTGCGCAGTAGCACTGCATGTCAAGAAGCATGATGCAACACTACTGTGCTGTAGTCATGAGCTACTGCACAGTCAGCATTATAAAAGAGCCATTCCTCTGTGCAACTACGCAGTAACTCCAGCACTTGTTTATACACGTACTAAATGACTGCACGGTAATGACTGTGCAGTCAGCATCTTATGTAGATGTGGCCAGTTAGTAGCAACACAGCCACATGCCCAAGTAGTGTATGTTTACAGTAAGGGTATTTATTGAGGCTTGCTGTTTCCTCTTCCTAGCTGCTGTGTATGATAACTTGGACTGCTGTGATGTGCTGGATTCCCCGCACTTTTCTATAGCAACTAGACTTCTTGAGGTAATGGATTCTCTTGTCTTTTCCCACTAGCTCTCTCATTTTCTATCTCCTCTGTGAGAATGCACTGTCAGCATGCATGTTTCTGTGAAGGGTTGAATATCGTTTCCCTTTTCCACTGTGTCCTCATTATCACTGCAGTCACTTTCCATCGTGCCACTGCATGTTTCTCCTGTGTTAACAGGCCACTTTGGCCCAGTGCTGTCAGGCAACCTGTCTATACTAACCACATCACCTGTCCATATCTGTTTTCCTGAGACAGACACCTCCTTTCTTTGCCAGCTCTCCCTTTTGTGCATAGAATGACCCAGCTGCAATGATTATTCCTCCAGGTGGACTCTGGGGAGCTCCGGAACAGCCTTACAAACCACTCCATCATTATCCGTGGAGAAAGTGTGTCCATGCCCCTGAGTGTTGCCCAGGCTGCTGATGGGCGAGATGGCTTTGTAAAGGTAAAAGAGAAGGCTGCCTCTTTACAAGTGCTTTGCACTTTCAAAGAAGGGAAATGCTTTTAGAGCTCTCTCCCTTTGACTGGTGGAGGGTCTGACCCTGCAAACACTTATCACAACACCCTTTTTGCTCTACCCTGAGGATGTTCATTGACTTCAATGGGGCAGCTCATCATTACTGGCAGTGGGCCCCATGGAGTTTGCAGTAGTGGCCCCTTGCTTCATTTTAATCTCTTCTGCAGGGGATCTATGGACGAATTTTCCTGTGGATCGTAAACAAGATCAATTCAGCAATCTTCAGCCCACCTTCCCAGGATGCTAAAAATGCACGCCAGTCCATTGGGCTGCTGGACATCTTTGGATTTGAAAACTTCAACACTAATAGGTAGGACATTTCAGATTCATTTCCACTGGAAAAGCTGAAACACAGCAGAGATAAATGGTGGGAATGAATGAATGAATGAATATTTCCCTTTTCCTCTTAATTCTTAAAGAAATGATGGCTTTTCCGTCATTGATACTAGCATGGGTATCACCACATGTTGCAATATTAAATCATGTAGACATATCCACAGATACCAGCTAGTGGTCCATACACTATCAGCAAGCACTTTGCAAACTATGAAACCATGATGTTCTGAAGTCACAAGGAAACCCCAGTATTAATGTACCAAAAGGGCTACCCCTGTGATATGGCTCATGGAACATGTGATCAGGATCACAGTTCTGTGATGGGATATATAATAAATCTGGCTATATAGTATGATGGTGCCTAATCATAGTTATTATAATATTATTAGTATTATTATTACTCCAAAAGGCAATTATCCCAATGAGGGCCTCATTATACTAGGTACTTTATAGACAATTAGGCATATCCAATCTTGGCCCCAGATAGTTTATAATAAAATTTAACTGCAGTTGTAACATGTAAGAATCACAGTCAAGATGAAACAAAGGGATAGAGGACAAGGGTGGGAAGACCATGCTTGTACACATACACAGGCTGGCTAGCATGAGCAGTCCAATAATGCTGAAAGGTTCCTAATCGTATTTTAAGATGGAAATAATTTGTTTTTCCTGCCACACATCATATACTCATTGATTGAATGTCTGATAATCAACATCACAAAAGGGGAAGTATATTGTACAGCTCTGTTGTTTGGGTGGATGATGTGGGCAAAGATAAAACACACTATGGGGGTGATAATGAACAGTGCATGATGATGCAGTCTGAAATAGAGCAGCATCTATACATATGTGTGTATCTAGAGAACAGGGGGTCAATATTCCCCTCAGCATATATCCAAACCACAGGGCTGCTTGTAGACTGGATCCAGACCCACCTCTGATGGCAGTGTCTCAGGGTGAGCAGCACCAGGGAATCACAGGGGTTAACACAGCCATAATTCACCCCTTGCTGCTGACATGCATCCCAACAGGATCTGTAGGCTAGAATCTGGCAGTAGGCCCCACCTCCATCCCTAACCCCTGCTTATTCTGCCCCCACATTCCTGGCCCCCCTAGGAGCTCTGCAGGCTGTATCTTGGACACCCCTGTTATAGAAAATCAAGTAATGCTCCGTAATAGCAACATGCTGGGAAGCTAGTGACAGAGAGAATGGCGCATCTCCATGTTGTTCCCTGGCAGTTTTGAGCAGCTCTGCATTAACATTGCCAATGAGCACCTCCAGCAGTTCTTTGTACACCACGTCTTCAAGCTGGAGCAGAAGGAGTACATGGCTGAGCACATCACCTGGAACTCCATTGACTTCACAGACAACCACCGAGCTCTGGAAGTGATTGCACTCAAACCCATGAACATCGTCTCCCTCATCGATGAAGAGAGCAAATTCCCAAAGGTGAGTGCCCTAATGCACCCATCTCTTGCCTTCACGTAGCAAATGAAGCCTGAAAAGCTTCTTTGGAGGTGAGCTGGTAAGGCTCAGAAATCATTGCTTCCCTGCAGAAGCCTCTTCAACATCTTTAGTGCCACCTTCAATTGCAGCCCAGAAAGTCCAGGTGTAAAACCCTTGTGCACAGTGGGTAGATGGTGCCCTACCTGCTGCTGTGTTTGGCAGCACTCTCAAAGATGCCTGTACAGAGGGCAGAAACCAGTGAAGTTGCTTGGGCATCACTGAAAGCAGGACAGGGGTCCCAGGCCCTTGAGACTGATTTTTAGGAATGACCTGGACATGTGCTTTGATTGTTCATAATCTCATTCTTTCTGCTAGTTCAGGATGATAGTGATGGCCTGTGCTGTGATGCATCTTCTCCTGAGTGATGGCCTGTGTTGGTAATTGTTGCAGCTGTTTAGGAAGAGCCACAAATATCTGAGGCTTCTGTAGCTGCATGAAGTGGAACACCAAGAGCCTCCCCAGTTTTGCCTGTGCAGCCAATAAAAGGGTTCATCCCAAATGTGGTGCTTGCACCAGGAGAGCAGGGAGTTTCCTCCATCTTTTATCTCAGGGGGGCATGGATCTGCACAGACCTGCCCTGGGCTGGCCTGCTATGCCAGGAAGGAATAAAGACCTTGACTAAATTGCTTAACTGTTGGCACCTGCCTCTCTGCTACTAAGCAAGTCACTAGCTGAGCTCCAGCTGATGAACTAGTTAGGACAGAATCCTGCCTGTACTCTCCAGGATGGCACATAATGGAGACAAGGTGACTGGTGCCAGCCCTGGGGAGGTTTCCTGTGCCATTTATCCAGCAAGTAGCACTGTTTGACAAGGCCAAGGGAACATGCCCTTGAGCAAGTCTTACTGCTCCTCTAAAGCTTTGGACGCCCCTTCCCAGCTGCCAGTGACTTTAGCAGAATTAGCAGAGGTCCATTGTCCTACAGACGCTGGGCACACCCACTGGTTCCAGGGAGTGCCAGTGGATTCATTACTTAGGTCTGTTTTTTGTGTTTGAGAAGATATGGATGCCCTGGGCGAGGAGAAAAAAAAAACTCCCAGCAGTACTGTCTCTGTATCCTGTCACCCAACACAGGCCAGAAGTTAACTCTTTAGTATCTCTTAGCACCAGTTTTATTTGGTCACATGGTACAGACCAAGGCTTACAGAGAGAATCTGCTTCACCATCTCCTCCTGGCTGTGTTTGCTCCTAGGGCACAGACGCTACCTTGCTGGACAAAATCAACTCCCTTCATGGCAAAAGTAAAATCTACATCCCACCAAAGAGCATCCATGACACCAAATTTGGTATCACCCACTTTGCAGGGGTTGTCTATTACCAGTCTGAAGGTGAGTGCCCCTCCCAAGTGCCAGCACCACTCCTCCAATGTGGAGGGAAGAGTGCCGGCTCTCTGGGAGCTCTGTCCTGTGGGTGGTGTTGATTGTGGTCCTCTCAGCAATGATGGATTATGCTCAGGCTGAGGTTACTTAGCTAATGTCCTAAAGTCAAGAGGATTATGTTAAACTAAGCTGAAAGTTATTGTCAATAGGCTTTATTGGAGCCAGGCAGCACGGGACTGCAGCCAGCATTGCTGCCGGGGTGATGTTTTCCTTCTGACCTGCAGGTTTCTTGGAGAAGAATCGTGACCTGCTCAGCTCTAACATAATGCAGCTGGTTCACTCCTCCAAAAACAAATTCCTGAGACAAATCTTTCAGGTGGAATCAGCACTGACAACCCTAGGCCATGGAAGCATGCGGAAATTTGGAAGCGATCATACCCTTAAGGTCAGCCTGATTGCACTAGACTGTACCAAAAAGCAAGATCTCTCTCCCCTAAGGGTTCTTGTAATCTTCTACCTTCCATGTTGTCTCACTCTGCAAACCCCTCCTCCTTCACTGCAGCAATCTGGGCAGAACAGTCTGTAGGGACCTGAGTGATTGTCTTAAACAGTTGTGATGCCAACATCAAATTCTAGGGTAATGAAGACTTCAGAACATCTTCTCAGTGACCAGTCTAGGCACAGGATATATCTCAGCTCTCAGGAAGTATGCAAGCTGTGCTGTCTTTTCAGTACACTCTACTCGCAAGTTAGCAACTGCACTGAATCTGTTTGAAGGCAGATATTTCAGTGCCAACTGTGTCTTTACTTCTTTCTAAACATTCAGATGGTGTTTATCTGTGTAGTATCTAAGTGCCTGTGAGTGAGAGTACATGTATGCAGATCTGGTTATGACCAAGTGGGAGAACAAAGAAGAAAATGACAATGAAGTGGCATGTGCTGTGGGCCTACAAGTCCTTTGGTTGGAAGTAGAGAATGTCCAGGAGTGACTACTGCAAAGGGGACATGAGCCTAGAAGCAGACAGGCAATTGCAATTCATGTAAAACAACTTCTTCTTTGTTCTGAAGGCCCAGGGAAGCTTGATGGCCATGAGAGATATTGAGGTGGGATCAGTTAAGCACCACAGGATCTGGTCTGGGAACTGAGCATCATGCTTCCTACATGGGGCAGTTCAGACAGCCTGAGCCCCACAGACTGTGATTTGGAGCCTTGTACCAGACACAGAGGGACTGATCTGTGGGACTGCAAGATGCTTCTCCATCAAGACAATGAGTGATGTTGGCTTGTCACACCCATTGCCCTGTGTCCCTGCAGTGTGTGTGGCTGGGCAGGATGCATCAGTGTCATGGCCATTCCCTGTGTATCATGCTATTGGACTGACACTGGATGGGAATACCAATTAAAATGGAAATGCAAAAGCCACTCCTGATAGCAGTCCCAGAGCAACCTCTACAGTTGCTCTGACTGCCTGTGGCCATGGTGGCAATCCTGGCTCTGCCCTCTTCCCTCAGTGCAGTGTAAGAAAGCCTTTACATTAATGAGTATGAGTCATCTTAAGAGACATCTGGCAGAAAACATCCATAAAGGCACAGGGGGAAATAGTCTAGTCTGTACTGTATTAAGTGAGAAAGAGATTGCAAATGCATTGTCATGCACAGAAGAAATATTGGTAGGTTAGGTAGGTACAGGTACATGTTACACCTTAACTTGCACCATTCTTGGCTTTTGAGTGCAATGAAAGCATTGAATCCATGTGCTATAATGCGTTTTTTTCTACCTGCTCTCCTGATTCTGTCCTCTGCTGTCCTTTCCTCCTCAGTCTTTGCCCCACTCTGGCTTTCTGCACTCCAGAACAACTCCAGGCTATGGACAGGTAAACAGCTGGGGAAAGAAGGTAGTCAGTAGAGAAATCAGCAGCAAAAGGTGACTATAATGGCTTCTGGTAGATGGGATGAGAACCTTCTGATTAAGAACTAAGTTTCTTTATGCTGCTTAAAAAGTCTCCTGCCATTATAAACAAAATAAACTTATTCGTAGCTGTAATGGGACACATGACTCATGTTGAACCTGCTTAAGCCTATAATAGAAAGGCTCCCAACAATTTCAGTAGGCTTTGGATCAGGCCCTGATATGGGAGCCTGAAAAGAGCAGTCTATAGAATGGAATGGTAGATGAAATTGTAGAGAGAACATTGATGGCCTGAGTTGGTAGAGCTCCTCTTCCAGGCCAGCAGGAGCAAATTTTCAATACTATTCCAGGCAACTAGTTCATTTGTTATAGCATTACCTCCTAAGATACCACAGAAAACCATCAAGACACAGGATTCAGACCCTTCAGTGGCCAATCTGCTGATTTGCTGATTTGGAAGATGGAATGCCAAGATGTGGGAACACGAATGTTAACTAGACTCATATATTATTTACCTCAGCCGTTTTGAACACAGTCCTGTTAGCTTTACGCAGATGAGCTATGTTCTAGCTGCTATATGGCTCTCCTAGGAATTATTTTCCAAGAGTACATGTGCTCAGCCACTGGAGGTCAGTATTGCCCCATGATGAAACTGGCAGAAAAACTTCAGGAGTTGGCTAAGCAAATGCAGTTAGAGGTAAGGAATGACTGTCAGACTGGATGTGCATAATAACAGAGCAGTGCGGGCCACTAGAATTCAATAAAACCTGTACAGGCAGCCATGGAGTGCTACAGAGTTATTAACAATTTGTTCTGAACAAACCCTGTTCTAAAAAGATTAGTGGAGCCCTTGGAAAGCTGCATTGACTATTGCTGTGTTATGAGGTGAATCTTAAAACCTTATGGAAAATTAAGATTAAGGCCTACTGTAATACTGTTTTAAAGTTTCTGTGGGGAAATTCTGCTCTTAGTTAGACTGGTAAAAATTGAAAGTAACTAAATCAGGTCAATTTCCTTTAGAGTTATACCTGTGCAGCTGAAAGCAGAATGTGGCACAGGGTCTGTAACCAAAAGAAGCTGGTATGCATAATTGCCATCAGATCTGCTTGTAACTTTTCCCCTGTATTATGTATGTTACTTGCCTTCTTTACCTTTTCCCTGTTTACAAAGCAATAGTGACCTTGGAGTTAGGACTCCCTTAAGAGCTACAAATGGGTTGGGAAGCCTTGATCCCTTCAACTTCACCTGCTGGTTCCATACAGCCAGCTATTGCCCAGCTTGGAAGCCAGTGCTGAATAAATAGCTGCTTTTTCCCATCAAGCTTGCAATCACACCAACGTGAATTAGCATTGAAATAATAATGTCCTTTCATTATATCTGATGAAGTAGGTTGTTGCCTATAAAGCTCATGCCTGTGTTACCTAGTTAGTCTCTCAGGTGCCACCCTGCCATACCTATTGCCTGACTTCAGACTAAAAGGGCTAAGCACCTCTGTGCTCACTGAAATAATCATGTGGTCCACAATAGGACAGACCCAATAACTAGACATGGATCATGTTAGTGAGCAGGCTTTTTGCTATTCAGTGCACAGTACAAGTAGGGTCTTGCCACCTTTACACATAGATAAGTACCTCTCAGTGTGAGCAATGATGATAGATTTGGTGACTTCCAAACAGATACATTTTATGGTAGGCAGCTGATTTCTCTCTGAATACATACAACAGAGTTGTAAGTGGGCCAGTTAATGGTCATGTGATGTGGGAGTCATGTCTGTACTTCTTTTCTCCAGGGCTCAGATACCACCAAACGACTCTCTACCCTAGGGGGACAATTCAAGCAATCCCTGGAGCAGCTGATGAAAATCCTGAGCAACTGCCAGCCATATTTCATTCGCTGTATCAAGCCCAATGACTACAAGAAGCCTCTGGTAATGCTTCAAAGATATTAGATTGTGTCTGCAGTAATATTTGTGCCTGGGAAAAAGTAACCGAGCAGAAATGATCAGTTGCTGTGGAGCACCTTATCCCTGCAATTTAATCAAGAACAGCTGCTGTAATTCAAAGAGCAATAGGAACTGATGAATTTAATATTAAAGGGTGTCTGCATAAGCACTGAGTGACACATGGCAAAAAGAAAACACAGAAATATAGAGAACTATGTTTTAAAAAACCATCTGGTCAAGACCAGACAGGAGATTGGATGGGATCTAAGCTGGAAAAAAATGGGGAAAGGAAAAAATGGGGGTAACCATGCTCGTACCTACACCCTGCCCCCTTTAAATTGGGGTGAAGTCTTTGGTGTCTGAAATAGGGGAGGACTGATCTGAGCCAGTGTCAGATATGGAGAGGGATGGGCCCTGTACAAGAACCCAAATAAAAGGCAATTCAGTTCCACATAGCAAAGTTCAGCAGAGCAAAGGAACAAGCACCTGCTGACCTCAGATGTGATGATGAGACTGTCCTTACAAAAAAAAGAATCCCCCAGTCCCCACAGCAAAACAGTGAATGGGCTACGTTTCAGATACATCTGGGCCTTGCACCTTGGTCTTGCATGTTTGCAACAACCTCCTTCAACTATGCTAAGGCACTGAAAGCCTGATCCAAAGAATACTGAAGTTGATGGGAGTCTTCCCATCAGTTTGGTGGGGCTTAGATCAGGCTTCTTTCTAGTGACCTGTGTAGGCAGATGCCAGTTCACAGGAGGCTTAGCCTCCTTTGAAAGTTTATGCCCACATTTATTTTGATTTGAAAGATTGGACTCAAAGGACCAGATACTCAGCTGCTGTAAATCAGCCTTGCTCCATTGAAAATCAATGGAGCTGTGTTGGTTAACACCAGCGAAAACCTGGCCCAGAGACAGAAATGATCACATGTGGCAATTTGCATGCCTGGAGTTAAGCAGGTGGTTGGGCATGTGCAAAGTTGGCATCTAAACCATAACCAATGTCACTTGGCAAGGTTATGCTTCTGTCTTCTGGTGATGAAGTTACTTTGACTGTGTGTCTCATCAGGCGTACAGACTGGACCTGCAGTGGCTTTCTATTCTCTTATTTTTGTGTGACTTGACCACAAGAATAACTCCAAGGGGTTCCCACTCTAGAACTTCTCATGTGTTCCAAGTAGCTGGAGAGGATCTATGGGCTCTCACTGGGGGTTTCAGACTTGCAACAGGCAAGTTTTGAGATCATGGCTCATATATCCAGTGGGGCTGGTTGTGAACATTCTGGAGATGAGGAAGTTCACTTCTTTCACCCTCTGATTTCAATACTTTGACATTTACTGAACTGTGTGGTTCCCCTTTCTCAGTTACTGCTGTTTGTAGGAAAAGCCCTGGAGAGTTAAAGAGGTCACACTTTCCAAAGTGACATTAAAATGCCAGACCCAGATCTTACTTCATTTCTGAAGCAACTAAGGCTTAGCTGTCACTCCCCTTAAACTAGCCTGTCAAAGCTTAGGAGGGCAATTCTCTTCCCCCTCTAATAGCCCTAGTTACATCCATGTTCTCATTGGGCAACCTAGTGTACCCCCAGAGGTTGATCCTATTCTGCAAAGAAATATGCACATACCTACCTTTCTTCTTCCCTCAGCAAGCAGAGATGGGGACAGCCAAATGTGCTTTCATGACGGTGGGATCCAGTTGGGTTTTATCTTGATTTCTTTTAGACGTTGCTCCTAGGAGATGTCAAGAACCTTATCTGGAAGCTGCAAGGACTTTCAAACTTTTTATTTGGTTGCTCAGATTAGCTCTTGCCTTCAGGGTTACTCAATTTATTCTCTTAACTGCCAGTCTGACTACCTCAGAATTGGCTGCAGATGTGCTGTTTACACACTAATGTTTGAGGACCAATACCACAGCACAGAAGGTGATCTTAAGGGGAGGATATTTTTAAAGGGCCTTAACTTAATCTCCAATTTTGCTGCTACAGTAAAATGTGGGCACAGTTTTGCATGTGCAGTTTATGACCTGAAGCTCTCTGGTGTGTGGAATCACCTGGGTAGCTATAGTATAACACACTATAAATTGCCCCTGCACTTATTTGCATCTACAAAACTATATTCAAAATGTATTGTGGGTGTAAACTTGCAGATGTAGAATCATAAATGGCCTTTGAAATTAGGCCCAAGGTAAGAAAATTATTTTCACTGTTGCTGTACAGAAATCTGCAGCTTCACTGAAACTGCCTGCTTATGCCAGCAATGAATTTGGTGCAATGACTTAAATATGAAATGCAATAAAAAATATTGTAGTTCATTTTGAAATTGCTCTTGTTTCTGCAGCAGCTAGCAAATGTTCTTTGAACCATGTTATATGAAGAGCTGTTTTTTGATGGTAAGCTTCCCCATGTCTGTCTGTCCTTCCAGTTGTTTGATCGGGAGCTGTGTATCCGGCAGCTGCGGTATTCAGGAATGATGGAAACCATTCGGATCAGAAAGACTGGCTACCCAATTCGCTACAGCTTTGCAGAGTTCTTAGAGAGATACAGAGTCCTGCTGCCAGCATCTGCTAGAGAACAGGTGCATCAGCAGAAACTTGTTTAAATGATAATCCAGCCTTTCCTTGGAAGGCTTTTTGGGGGAATATGCTCTGTTTCACAGATAGAATTAAGTTTAAAATGCAACTGGATCACAGCCCACTTAGTCAAATGATCTGTCACCAGGATAATCAGCCTCTGCTCTGCAGGTTCACTTTAGCTCAAGTGGTAGAGGTTTTTGCTTTTTGAATCCAGGAGTCCTGGGCTTGAATTCTCTAGATGACTCCACCAGGCATAGCATTTGTCTGATGATAGCTTTCATTGAGCCAACAATGCAATTGGGAGAGATATCAGACACGTATTTGGGCATAAAATGCCTATCTTCATGCCTGAAAGCTCATCTAGCATCTCTCCCAATTGCATAGTTTGTCCAGGAAAAGACTTTACCAAACAGGATTTGCTACTCCCTTATTCCCTGGATCATCAAGGCCACAACACCGCTGCAACAGGACTGTAATTTTTGAGCTTTAAGACATAACCATTCTTCATAGATTCACTCCTGGGACCTCTGTGAACTGAGACATAAACACTGACCTGCCTCTTGATCCATGGACTTCTCCGCACAATCACTAACATACCTCCTGTGTTCAATCCTGGAATACTTTAGACCTGAGCCATTTCCATGCTTTGCACACTGAATTTCACAGTTTGTTAGGCTGTGGTCATTTCTGTTCTTCACCCTGTGAAACACCAGTGCCAGAAATGTTTATATCACACTAATTCTGTATTACTAACCATGCTTTAATATGATGATTTTTTGCATCAGCAACAGAACGATGCCCGTTGGTGCTGCATGGTGATTTCTGAGAAGGTCATAGGCAAAGATGGAGGCTGGCAAGTTGGAAGAACCAAGATTTTCCTCAAGGTAAGTAACAAAGGTTGTTTGCTGTCACATGCAGTAACATGAAGAAAGGGATGTTGAGTGAGTTGCAGGAATTGCCTGTTAAGGACCATGAAAACCCTGTCCAGCATCTCAAGAGTCCAGACCTTAAACCCAGTGCACAACATAGCTCAACAGGTACCTCTGTGCCACCAAATAGCACTGCTCATCTCCCACCCACTTCTGTTCTCCACTAATAAGATGGAAGAACATGTTGTATTCTATAACTCTGCTAAAATTCAGAGGCTGCATCTTATTACAAGGGTGTTTCAGAAAGTAACAGCAAAATGGCTTCCCATGCTGTGTGTCTGTGGGAAACCACACAGCAGTAGAAAACACTAATGGTGGCCTTGTCAAATGCATCCATTCTTTACAAATGTGTAGAGAAGTTATGTGGTCCAGTAAATTATTATTGCACACAAAATAGCTTTATTTTGAAATTGCCATTATTTTCTGAAATATTTTCATGTGCTATAGGTGAATTGTTTGCTTGTGGGCAGCTACAGCCAGATGCTGTGGCCAGGTGCTGCATGAATAGCTATGTACACTTTCATTAATACCCTTTGATCCCAACCTTCAGCACTCTTGCTAATTTTGGGCCTCTTCAGCAGAGGTGCAGCCATTGTGCCAGTTTGCTTGGGTCTCTCTTATAGGATTATCATGATACAATCTTGGAGGTGCAACGAGAAAAGGAACTTACAGACAAGGCAATTCTTATCCAGAAAGTGCTGAGGGGATTCAAGGACAGGTGAGTGCTTTGAAAGGGCACAAGGGTTTGGGGTTGTATAAAATCAGAGCATATCCTATTCCCACTGTGGTGCAACACAAAATACTTAATAATGCATTGTGTAAAAGCTGACCAGGGAATAGGCAGTCAGCCTAGTTGTTTGCAGTAACTCAGGGGTTTACCAGAGTGAAAGCCAAGGTCAAAGCCAGATATGAATCTAAGTTCCAGGATGTCAAGAAAGCATCATGGTCAGAGCAAGTAGTAGGTCCAGGCCAGGAAATCCAGGGCAGTAACAAATCTTTCCTGGAGTCACAGATCGAGGCTCCTAAACTTCTACCCCAAGAAATGCCTTTTCTGGGATAAGACCCTGCAGGAAGCAGGAGGGTTTTATAAACCTCCCATCAGGCATGTGAGGCTCCCATTAGTCCTCCCCAATCATCTGGTTCCCCATTAGAGATCTTATGAGAGGAGCCAGGTTGAGCTGGGTCTGGCATTTAGCCAGCTGCCTGGTGGTACTACAGCCTGTGTTTCTACCTACTAGTGCCCAAATTTCAGGTTTGAGCCCCCGGGGTCCTGCTACACTGATACTGATATAGAATGTATCAAGCCTGAGCTTACATCAGTGATGTGGAACTCCTAAAGAGATAGGCAAAGGCTTTGCCCTTAGACCTGCTATTTCTCTGTTTCATTTTATCATAGTGGTCTAGAAAATACAGGACCTTGGGATGCTTATTTCACAGAAGTGGTAGATGGGCTGTCCAAGACCTCTCTCTTACAATCCACAATGAATACTAGTGTTTTGTCCAGCTTGCTTTGAAAAGCCTGTACCCATCTGTCCGTAATTGCTGACACTCTTAGAGTTGTGATTTATCTTAATTTTGGCCAAGCATCAAAGTGTTTTAGGGATGAATTCTATCTTTGGGAATGCTTTTGTCACTGAGTAAACAGTGTTAACCACCCTGTGCTCAGTGCAAGAGCTCTTACTGCAGAAGACTTGTCTTATTCAGATAATTGAGTATGGCAACCATTATCAGTTATGAGGAGGATTCTAAGTATGTGCTGTCAGACAGGAGGGGTTCACTGCTTAGGTTTAACTTCTGGGAATAGGGCCACATTCCCAGCATTCCACGAAGCTACGTCATCAAAGAAGTTGGCCCAGAAATAATTGTGAGGCCCTTACTGGATCATGAAAGTAAGAAAAGGGGTGGGGGGAGGAGTTGGACCCATCCTTACAGGAAAACAGTATCAGTAACTGTTGAGCATGGGAGCATAGGAGGTAATGGTACAGCCTCTGAATTGGACTTCCTAGACCCTAAATGCTGGAGGCTGCAAGTGAGAGAGGAATAGTAGAAAAAAACCCCAGTTCACTCTCCCTTTCAGCATCCACTCTCTGCAACTGTGTGACACAAGATACTGAGCAAGATGGACCTGTGGTCTGACCCAGTAAATGGCAATTCTTATGTTCTTAACTGAACTCCTCGGGTCAGGTTGGATTCCTGGCACTCTTTCTACCCTCTCCTCACCGTCAGCAAGTGGATGACAAGTCATGGGTGGAATTATTTGGCCCATGTTATGCAGGAAATTAGATTATATTCTCCTAACAGTCTGTACCAACCTTACCTATTATGTGTGGGCTGCAGGCAGACAAAATGCTATAACCAAGGTTATGTTTGTGCTGCAGTTGCAGAAGTGACTGTAATGTATAGACATAACCAAGACAGCTTTAAAATATCTCACTTGGGCAGAAGTGTAACTGGCTGATTGTATAACCTGGGCAGTGGTGGTGCATAGTGCAGGGGCAGTGGTTGGAGGTTTGCTGCTGCAGGGGCAGATGTCAGCTCTTTTTTGCTATGGAGATGTGCACCAAGTGGACATTCAAACACTGATTTTTTGCAGGAAAAAAAGGAGGTAACATTGCCCCTAGTAGCAGCAAATCTTTTTACTGCTGATCCTACACTGAGCACCACCATGGCTGTTCTGTTGTCCTGCTGCTGGAGCCAAAGCTGCTGCAGGGAAGATGCAGGGTGCCCAGGTAGGGGGCCCCTCTATCTCAATTTTGGTGTCCGTCCCATGGGTAGCCCATACATTGTTATGCTACTGCTGTTTGAGAACTGGTAGCAGTTTAGCCATAGGAGCATGGAGCACAGCACAGGCTATAAAACCTGATGAAGAAGCAGGGTAAATCAGCTCATGGTGAGCTCTGTACTGCCATGGGGTAGGCTGCTACCCGTAGCCATGCTAGGTATTTTAAAGCTGGCTTGGATATGTCTATACATTACAGTCAATTCAGGATTTTAAGCAAGCTTGGATATCTCTGCACTGCATGATAGCTACTTAGAGTAATAGAAAATTAGGGTTGGAAGGGACCTCAGGAAGTCATCTAGTCCAACCCCCTACTCAAAGCAGGACCATCCCCAACTAGATCATCCCAGCCAGGGCTTTGTTGAGCTCAGCCTTAAAAACCTCCAAGGATGGAGATTCCACCACCTCTCTAGGTAACCCATTCCAGTGCTTCACCACCCTCCTAGTGATATTTTTTTTTCCTAATATCCAAACTAAATTTCCTTTGCTGCAACTTGAGAACATTGCTCCTTGCTTTGTCCTCTGCCACCACTGAGAACAGTCTAGCTCCATCCTCTTTGTAACCATCCTTCAGGTAGTTAAAGGCTGCTATCAAATCCCGCCTCAGTCTTCTCTTCTGCAGACTAAATAAGCGCTGTTCCCTCAGCCTCACCTCATAGGTTACATGCCTCAGCACCTTAACCATTTTTGTTGCCCTCCACTGGACTCTCTCCAACTTGTCCACATTCTTTCTGTAGCGGGGTGCCCAAAACTGAACACAATACTCCAGATGTGGCCTCACCAGTCCAGAATAGAGGGGAATAATTACTTCCCTCAACCTGCTGGCAACACTCCTACTAATTTAGCCCAGTATGCCATTAGCCTTCTTGGCAACAAGGGCACACTGTTGACTCATATGCAGCTTATTATCCACTGTAACTCCCAGCTCCTTTTCTGCAGAGCTGCTGCTTAACCAGTTGGTTCCAAGCCTGTAGCGGTGCATGGGATTATTCTGTCCTAAGTGCAGGACTGTACTTGTTGAACCTCATAAGATTTCTTTTGGTCCAGTCCTCCAATTTGTATGGGTCATTTTGAATCCTAGAATCCTACACTTCTTGACTGATGGCTAGATGTACTCTGAGGGTCTGGTGCATGGGTGTTGAGAGTGTAGGCTAAGAAGAGACAGTCATCATTTCATTCCTACCTCTTGTCCTCGTCTTAGTTCTGCCATTTCTTATCTGAGTAACCTTTTATTCCCTTGCCTGCCTTTAGGAAGCAGTTTCTGATGCAGAGACGGTCTGCTGTGGTCATTCAGACAGCTTGGAGGGGTTATTACTGCAGGAAGAATTTCAGGCTGGTAAGAGGCATGGTTCTGTTCCTGAACATATAAATACTGTACTTTACATGGCTCAGTATAAAGTTAATAAAGAAGATGGCTCAGAAATAAAAGGTGACTATGTATGAAGGGGAAGGGCATTTGGGGCCCCAAAAGGATTCTAGATCATCTTTATCCTTACTGGGTGTATCTATATGTGTGCTCTGCAGTATAGTGTCACTGTCTATATGTGCACCCCATATTAGGGTGCAGTAAACTAATTAATTCCACTGCAGGACAGTACTGTCTGGGACAAGTACTATCCCACAGTGGAGTGATTTAGTGTGCTGAAACCACGTATAGACAGTGACCAGTGCTGGCTAGGGCACAAGGGTGCTACAGTGTGAGGGCTGCCTGTCAGCTAGTCATGCACTATAGCACCCTTGTGCCCTAGTCATCCCCCCTGAAGCACAATGAGCTAGGGAGGAGCAGCTCCAGGCTGGCAGGCTGACCCCCAGTCCCCTGCTAGATGGAGCTGCTTCACCCCAGCTCAATGTGTTGCAGTCCTGGGCACATGGGTAAACACTGCACCCAGGAGCAATAAACTATAGCACAAACTCTGCTGGAGTTTATTCTGGTGCATGAATAGCATACGTAGATGTGCCCACTGAATCCAAGACAAACAGTAAAACAGTAACCCCGACTATCCTCTGCTAGACCTGGTGTAGCAGTGGCCTGGCTACTGCTTCACCAAAGTCCCATCCCTTATTTCCTGTGATCAACCATCTTGGCTTGAAGAAGGCCAGCCATATATGTTTCCCAGATAACAAATGAATAGTGTTGGCAAAGTTGTGAGAGGTGTCTTCCCTGGCCAATGATTCAGTGAGGCTGTGGCATGAGCAATCTGTCAAAAATGACAGGAAAATTACTTTAAAAAAATCTATGTCAAGGAAAATAACACTTGGACTTCCAAAGGAGGGATCTCTTGTGAGGAAAGAGTGACCTCTGGGAGGAATTATTTTTGAGAATGGGACAGGAAATCAGTTCTGAGATGTTGGCTGATTTGTGAGAAGAAACAAAAGCAACCGTTTTCAGGCAGAAGTGTTTCCTTTTCTAAAACCAAACAGAAAGGCTCATATGAACTCATCTTGACTCTAGCTGTGCATTCTGCTCTGTTCTTTTCTATACCCTAATGCTCAGTTTAGTATAGTCAGACCCATTTTGCTCACCTCAATCTCATTTTCTTCTGTTTAGTCCATTTCAGTCCTGTTCCCTCCCTTTCCCTCACCTCAGTCTCCTGGGAGTAATGTCACTCCTACAGATGCCATCTTTAATAAGTAACTTTTGGGTCCCTTGAAATCCTAGTTTAAAATGCCTGCATTTATAACTCCAAGAAATACAACATTTGCTTAGATGGCAATTTCTGGTAATTTCTTTCTGCATCTTGATTCTCTGTCCCAGTTCCATATCCTCCATCGAGTTCATGTTAGTCCCAGCTCCATTTTGCTTCAGGTTTCATCACTTCAGGCTGTTCTTTTCCCCTTCTTTAGGTCATGCTGGGCTTTGAGCGCCTGCAAGCCCTCTTTCGGAGCCGGCAGCTTGCTAAGCAGTTTGAAACAGCCCGGGCACATGTGATTAGGTTCCAAGCCCGGTGTCGTGGTTATCTGATGCGCCAGAAGATAGCTGAGCAGAAGAAAGCTGCATGCATTATACAAGCATATGCTAGGGGAATGTTGGCTCGTCATAGTTTCCAGAGGATGAAGAGAGAGGTATGTGCTGTATGTTCAGCCAGTCATCTTTTAAAACAGGATATTTCTTCTAGGATACTGTTCACAGAAGCAGCAAACTTCTTTGGGTAGCAGCTCCCCATTGCAATGGGTTTTGCATCCCCTACAAGTAAGGGAGCAGACTTTCTATCACATCACCTTCCTATAGTTACCACAGCAATGACTCTGAAGTTTTGACAGGTGAGACAGTATCCTTTAATATATAAATCTTGTATGTTTGTCTTCTGTGCTTAATAAATTAGATGACTTTAGATTAGAGCACAAGTGAGTTGGGGAAATTCCAAAAAATAACAAAGCATTTTGATTTAAAAAAGAGCAGAGCCCACACTGATTAGGATGAAGAGAAGAGAAAATATACGTGGCAATGTAGAGAATATTAATATGTTTCAGTAGCATTGCAAAGGTGGGGTCTATAACGGAACCAACAGAGTAAATCCTAAAGCACGGGAACGCTCTAATGGGTCCCATAGAGAAAATCTTATTTATTATCATACTGTGGCAGCACATGGGACCCTCAGTCATAAACCAGATCCACTTTGTGTTAGATATTGATTGTACAAACAGAACAAAGTCTATCTAGCTGCCTCTGTCTTTTTTTTTTTCAAGCATGTCTCTCTCTAGTCAGAGAAATCGAAGGTCTCGCCAAGCCCAGGTACCAGTTACACCAACATGGTTAAGGCACATGAATGCCCATAACTAACAGTGCCCAAAGGAGCAATGTGATCATTATCACATACAGCTGCCTCTGAATCATAACAAGACACCTTGACCGCTCTGTCAGCACTCCCCTCTCTGATGTCAAGCAACTTTAAGAGATGCAGTTCAACTTTGCCCTGGCTCCAGCTCCTGCATTTAGTCACTGGTACTTGCCAAAGGCCAACTGTTTACCTAGGTGGAAGGATTTGTGGTTTGTCTTTCTTCTCCCTCTCATATACTTTCTCAGGCAGGAGCATCCTGTTTCTCACCCCGTCCCAGTGAAACCTTTCACACTTGGAGTGCACTGGGAGCCATGGCACTTCCAAAACATGGTAGAGGTGGGCAAAACACACCTTCAGTGCTTGCCTTTGGTGGATGACAGCTTTTGGCCTTTGAACTCTGTAGGAGAAGATGGGTGAACCTCCCAAGGCCAAGGCCAAAATGCTCTTCAGAAATATTTTAGAAATGGTGCTACTTTTATACAGGCCTGTTCCCTACAACACTAAATCTAGAGCTGAGCAGTCACTCAAGAGTGACCACTGAAAATGTGAGTGGAGGCAGTGCCTCACATTCCTGGCACAATGTAGTTAGCAAAGCAAGTATGAAGATGATCTGAAAACCTTCCCATTTCCTACAGTACCAGCACAGACTGGAAGTCAGGAAGCTGTGCTTAGAGGAGGAGAAGCACTTCATGTCCTTGGGCCAGTAAGGGCAAGGGAAGAAGCCAGGAAACTAGAACGGGTAGGAGGCAGAGTTTGGAAAGATGAATGCAGAGTTCTCTTCTATGCTTATGAACTCACCACACTAAGTGTGCGCAATTTGGGTTGGATTTGGCGCACAGAGCCATGTCATTCAGCCTGTGGAGCCCTCCAAGGGCTGGAAAATTTGGTGTGTGCTGGAAGGAGGGGGCAGTTGTGCAGGCTGGGCCCCGATCCCGCCACCAAGTGCGAGTCGGGAGGGGCAATCCGCAGCCCGTCTTTGTGCACGCGGGCTGTGGCCAGCAGCCCGGGCACGCGGGGTCGGAGAAAACCGGTGGCGAGCTAGAATTAGTCACAAACGCGTAGTGGTTGATTGAAAAGATTATTTACTTACACCCAAAGATGGTAGTGGTGTAGGCTGGACAGCTTTCCAGGTGCAGCTCCGCTTAAATCCTCACTGGAGGACTACGACAAATTCCTTTCCAAGGAGCTGTTTAGGCTCCGCGGGTTCGGCAATTCTTTCCCACGGAGTTGTTTAGGCTCCGCGGGTTCGGTTCGGTTCCCTGGTCCCCCTGAGTTGTTAAGGCTCCGTGGGTTTGAAAATTGGGTTGACAGGAAAGGGATACGTCTTGGTTTGCGCTCGGCGATGGGGAGAGGCTAGAGGCGGTTCGTTCTCTTGTTTCCCCTCTGGAGTAGTTAAAGCTCCCTGGGTCCGATTGTTAAGCCTCTATTGCCTGCTTAAGAAAAGCGTTGGGTCCGTAAGGATCCGCAGCGCTTAGAGATCTTCACACTGGGTGAAGTCTCCTCCTCCTGGTGTTCGTGGAGTCCTCCAACTTGGGCGGAAACCACTCAAGCCTTTTGTATGGCTAGCAAGCCAATAGCTAGCCGCCACGTGTGCCTACATTTAGAACTGGCCAATAATGTGGCACAAATCTAAATACAAATGGCGGGAACTCCTTTGCAACGTGCATCACTAGTATGCAGCAAAGAAATGCACCCTGCAAAGAAGCTACAAAACGGCGGGAAAGCCTTTTGCACCCGGGGTTCTCCTCCACAGCAGAGAACTCCACCATGCAAAGAAACTGTAATTTAGGCAGGAACATAATTTAGCATTGCCGAAGCATACACAAACAAAAACCACAACTTTGGGTTGTGACATCCCCCCTTGCTGCGAGCATAGCTAAATTATGCCATACTCTTCTAGCAATCTAGAACCTTGTCGTGAGTCATCAAATGAGCAGATAAGCTAACAAACAAATAAACAAACATAAAATTCGCTGCCCTGGGATTAAGTTACATAATAATCAAGAAGCAATAATCAACGCAAACACATAATCTGATTCATAACAAAATTGCACGATCAGGGTTTCAGTGGGTGTCGTGGCGAAGTCGCGCGTCAGGCCCTCACTTCTCTCGGTGATGTCATCCCTCTCAGGGCTCCTCTTTGCCACGCACTCTGAATCCCGGATCTATAAACAAAAAACTCTCAAAAAACAGATTAATGATCTTTTTCAACAAACAAACAATTTTCATGGCTCAATTAGATGAAATCGTTGAAGATTCATCATCTGGTTCTTCTAAATAACGGAAACCTAATTCATAAGCTAATTGCCATTGGCCTGCGTCTCCTAAAATCCGAAGCTGCCGCTTGTTAAGTCCGGAACACTGTAGGAGAAATCCAAACATGTATCGCTCCTCTAGGGTTCTCGGTGGCAGTGGTAGGAGATCGGATCCACGACGTCTGGTGCCTTGAGGTCTGGTCGGGTGTTGACAGTCCCAATCAAGAGACAATCTTGGCTCCATCAGGATACGCAGTCTTGGCAACTGACAAAGAAGGTTACTTACGGGTTGATTTACCATTGGACTGAGCAGAATCCGAAGGACGACGATGTTCTTTTGCCCATAAATCTCGAGGCAACTGTCTAGGCTGTGAGAGGTTAGTGGAACGGTTCCAGGATCTCGTAAGTGACGGTGAGGCCATGGTCTTATTCACTGGAGTGATGTCAGTCCCAGCGCACATGCTCTCGGGTTCGAAGCACAGTACGAGACGCTGATAATTGCCAGCATAAGATGCTCTGCGCCGATATATTCTGGCCGTCCTGCATGCCACATGCGGGCCTTTTGACTAATCAGTCCTGCAACAAGCGCTGGCAGTGGAATAGGCCAGTGAGTATTACATGTTATCATGTCGATGTCAGTGACATGTCCTCTACTTCATGAAGCTCGTCTCGCTAAGAAGCTTGCTTCTTCTTGGTTCAGCAGGTCGGATCCAAGTTCTATGACTAAACGTCCTAACCATACAGCTAGAGTCTCTTCAGGTTGAATTCTTGATGCTCTACATAAATCCTGCAACTCAGTTCTGGTGCAAGCATAATAAGTAGTAGCAACTCGGTTAGTTGTTGTAGAATAAGCTGCTCCTTCGGGAGTTGATGCTGTTAAAGGCTGAACTGCTGCCACGGGGGTTACTGCTGCTGTCGTTGCTTCAGGCAGGAGGGGCGGATGCACTCCTCCGCTTGACTCTCCTTCGTCGGCAGGAAGGCGTGGTTGGTAGGGGCGTCGCTGCGTCGCTAGGCAGGGTTGCCGGAGACGACACTGTGTCGATGGGCGGAGTCGCTAACCGAACTCTCGCGGGTTCGTTAGAAGCTCCACCCTTTTCCGGTTCTTCCACACAGTCTCCCTCTTGCTTGGCGCCATCTTGGACTGGCGTTTCAGCCTCCTTTTTCTCGGCCGCTTCTTTGACCACTCGGATCGCCGTCTGCAGCTGGGTTTTCAAACTTAGGTTTTTTTGCATTAAATCCATCACAGTACGAAAAGTTGTACCACATTCTCCCCCCTTGTTGTACCGCAAGGCCACTCTTTCATCCGCGGCGCGTTCCTCCGTCTCCAGATCTTCGCGGAGCTCAGATGGAAGCTTGTGACCCCGTAATCTAGGCATTACCATACATGGGGAGAACCGGCTGATTGGCTCCAGTTCTTCACTCTCCCGAGCATATCGTAGGCATCGGGCACACTCCCGGGTGAAAGTCAGGTTCATTTTGCCCGCTGGGTTGGGTCCGGCGAGGGACACAGTATCGAGGGGCCTGAACAGGACCCGCTCATCCCTCATTATACACCTGAACGCCGCGGGGAGCAAGCACACTTCCCTCTCTCTCGGGGCTCCGTCTTCGGAAACTCCCTCTTCTCCCTTTAGCGACAGACGTCCGCTCACAAATCTTTCACCCGTTCTGCCCGCCTGGTGGTAAGCGATATGCACCTCCAATTCTTCAAAGCTTTTCACTTGGCGTTGGTTATCGCGCCACGGGCAGTTCTGAACCAACTCTAGCTCTAGTGTGTTCTCTCCTGATCCCATCCTCGTCGCCATGTGCGGGCCGGGCCCCGATCCCGCCGCCAAGTGCGAGTCAGGAGGGGCAATCCGCAGCCCGTCTTTGCGCACGCGGGCTGTGGCCAGCAGCCCGGGCACGCGGGGTCGGAGAAAACCGGTGGCGAGCTAGAATTAGTCACAAACGCATAGTGGTTGATTGAAAAGATTATTTACTTACACCCAAAGATGGTAGTGGTGTAGGCTGGACAGCTTTCCAGGTGCAGCTCTGCTTAAATCCTCGGTAGAGGACTATGACAAATTCCTTTCCACAGAGCTGTTTAGGCTCTGCGGGTTCAAAAATTGGGTTTTAGGAAAGGGATACATCTTGGATTGCGCTCGGCGACAGGGAGAGGCTAGAGGCAGTTCGTTCTTTTGTTTCCCCTCCGGAGTAGTTAAAGCTCCCTGGGTCCGATTGTTAAGCCTCTATTGCCTGCTTAAGAAAAGCATTGGGTCCGTAAGGATCCGCAGCGCTTAGAGATCTTCACACTGGGTGAAGTCTCCTCCTCCTGGTGTTCGTGGAGTCCTCCAACTTGGGCGGAAACCACTCAAGCCTTTTGTACGGCTAGCAAGCCAATAGCTAGCCGCCACGTGTGCCTACATTTAGAACTGGCCAATAATGTGGCGCAAATCTAAATACAAATGGCGGGAACTCCTTTGCAACGTGCATCACTAGTATGCAGCAAAGAAATGCACCTTGCAAAGAAGCTACAAAACGGCGGGAAAGCCTTTTGCACCCGGGGTTCTCCTCCACAGCAGAGAAGTCCACCATGCAAAGAAACTATAATTTAGGCGGGAACATAATTTAGCATTGCCAAAGCATACACAAACAAAAACCACAACTTTGGGTTGTGACAGCAGTGTTAATGGTTGCTTCCCTCCCCTCAAATTTATGAACCTGTGGGGAGCCCATTGGACTGAATAATATGGCCCTGCATGCCAGATCGTACCAGCATGTGGCCTGATTCAGGCATGTGGGGTCGGGTCAGTATGTAGCCAGATCTAGGTGTGTGGGTTTAGGTTCTTGTGCAGGAATGCACCCATGAACTGACCCCATGTGTTCACCTCACACAGGATCCAGCCCACAGATTGACCCTGTGCCATCCATCTGGATCCCAAGGCCAGGAAGTTGGACACCACTGCACCACACCACACCTATAAACCTGGATGTGCTTAACAATTCTATACATGTATACTTAGGGCTACATTTTCAGAAGGTGATAAAATGTAGGCAGAGCTGTGACACTACTTGTGAGTGTGAAGTGGGAACTGCTGATGTAAAGGAGACATACTTATTTCCAATATTATTTACTGCAGGAAATTTTCCCAGACTGCCCGTGCCAATGTAAGACCATGAATAACACAGTATGGGAGGAATCAGAATTAGACCAGTCACTTCATGCTTTGTGTGCCTCCTCTACTGTGCACTTTTGGGTGTGAGGCAGCACCAGGCTGAGATGCATCAGGCTAGCTGTCAAACCAGAAGCAGTGTAGCCACATTAGTGCAGCACTATGCACAGTTTAATAAGCTCTCCTTCTCATATTCCTGCAGTAGTGTAACTCACCAGGAAAAGCACTGTATTGCACTAGTACAGTGTGTCTACATTAGAAGTTTGTACTTGCTTATTTGCTGTACTAAGCTACAGTGCAAATGGCCTTTGTCTTGATAAGCCCTTGGTTCTACCTGAATTAAGTTCCAAGCACTTGTAATGTTCCATCTGTGTGTTTAAGGGGCACCTGTCTAACCTGGAGAGAGAGAAGCAAGACAAGAAACACCGGAAGCATGACGCCGTCTCCCATAAATCATCACTCTATGATCCAATCAGTGACCAGGAAATGGTGGACAAAGTGTTTGGCTTTTTACCTTCCATGATTGGCGGCCAAGAAGGGCAGGCTCCTCTGGGATTTGAGGTAAATAGCAACAAAGAAGTAATAGGCCAGATTCATGCTTGGTGCAATGAAATGTTGGAGGTGAAGAACATTCTTCCAACCTCTACTAGAAAACCTGAGCCCAGCTCAGGACTCCCTCTGTTGCATTTTGTCAGAGAAGTTGCCCCTGGCTGAATGTCCTTGCTTTGGCAGCATCCTAACAGTTAGGTCTGGTCTTCTGCTGAGACCCTTTCTCTCAGAGAAACCTGCTGTCTCAAGATCTTTGCATAAGGCAAGACAACATCAGGAGGACTCCAGGAAGTACAGTCACTTGGGAATGCAGGTCCTCCTTGCAACTTTAATTTCTTAATCGCTGCATTGCTTTGGGCTTCTTCCACTCTATTGAGTGCCCTAGTCAGCCAGTTGCCCAAGATAACATCATGTGGAGTCATTTCTACTCATTTCAGAGGATGGCTTACAAGTCTCTACTGAGAGATAACTCATGCATCAATGACCACGTTGAAACAGTCTTGGTTTGCAGTATCTTGGCTATATACTAAATGCTTTAACTTTAATGTCTTTAATGCATGGAGAATGGTAGGATTCTGAAAACTTTAGCACTGAAGTATGTGCTGACACCTGGCCTCATGGTTAATGCATCTGGCACTTTTTCTTTGCATGTCTCTTGCAATAGACGAATGCAGGAAATGGAGGACTCCAGGGTTCCAGTAAGGGTCTCTAGTCTCAAAGGAAGTTTCTAGTACCCTGTACAACTCAAGGGCATGGAGCAGAAAGGGGAGGAGGCAGGTAGATTAGAATGAGCTAATAAATCATTCTTGAGGTCAGTATGGGAAAGAGGGATTTATAGGATCAAGAGTGTCTGGAGAGCCCAGTGAACTGTGGTCCAAGGCCAGCTGTGAATCATGCTGCAATGCTCTAATAGATGACCGGGTCTCCAAGAGCACAGGTGGGCACCACTCCTGATGCTCACTGCCAGCTGGTAGAAGCACCATTGAGATTAGCATGAGACACACAAGGCTGGGACCCTCTGTGGGGTTTTTTTGTTTCCTAGCAAGCAGGGAAGCTGAAAAATCATCATTTGAGATGGCGAAGAAACAGAATTGTGCTCCTTTTCTATTTTATATGCAGGACCTGGAAACAAAGAGGGGCAGGCTGGATGAGGTGGATCTGGATATGGTTCCTATGAGTGCCGAGCTGGAAGAGGAAGACGATGACCTGGCAGAGTACACATTTCCAAAGTTTGCAGCCACTTACTTCCAGGGATCTTCCACGTACACGCACATCCGGAAGCCACTGCGTCACCCACTACTCTACCATGAAGAGAAGGATGATATCCTGGTATCATGTTCTTTCTGTGCAACATTCTTACTATGCTGGCTCCCCTAGCTTCCCTCCAAATGGCCTGGCATGCCCTGAGAAGGGGAGCTGGGCAGGGAGACATTAGAGCCAGAGGCACCTGATCACAGGCATTGCAATGGAACTGGTCTCTTCCATGGGTCTGTCAAAGCTGCTCGCCTCTGAGTCTCTGCATCCAGAAGTAGGCATTACATTGCCTTCAAAATGCTTTGTGCAGCAGGAGCTTTCTGACATCAGAAGCTCTGGCCATTTTTCTGCTAACTGTGAAGTAGCTCTAGGGTCTCCTTTGACCTCTGCCACTGCCTTCTGACTCAGACTGGTGGAGTGGAGAGAAAAGGCATCAAGGCTCACACTTAATCCTGCTGCCTTTTAGTAAGCAAGTCAGTGAGGAGGGCAGGAAAAGAGGTTCATGCTTTCCTACTGTGGCTGCTCCAGCTGAGGGGGAAGTGATCATGGAATTCTTCCTTGGTATAAGGCAGCCTTACAAAATGAAGGGCTGTGTCCTGAATCTTATGATGCTACATAGGCTACAAACACAGGGTGCATTTCATCCAGGAGAAACCATTTTCTTCTGAGACAAAGTGCAATTGTTCAGATGCCCATGTCCATTGTCCTGGGACAAACCCTAAAAAGGTTCACAGGATAAGAAGTGTTAATGGTTTGGTCCAGGACATTGTGAGGTGCATCTGAATGGTTGTTCCAGAACTGCATCATTGAATCAATGATAGTGAAGCAGCAATGCATTCAGCTGCTCACTAAGCCCTGACTGGCAGAGTGATGTGTGTACATGCCAATCCCAGGACTTTTCTGTTCTGGAACAAATACAACACCTGTTCCTAGCCATAGAATCGTCTGTTCCCAGCAAAGCCACCTGAAGCATCACATGCCATTCTTTCCAGATAAGGGCACAAATGTTGCTCACCTGTAACCTGAGGGACTACAGAGATTTCCCATTTGAATAGTGAGAAGGGGCACAGGGTTTTACTCTGGATTAGGGCAGTCATAAATCCTACCTCTGTGTAGATATAGCTGTCTACAAGTGGTAGGGTGGGACCCTGTAACATCCAGCTGTGTTTTCTGCATTTCTAGGCCTCAGTAGCAGTGTGGAACATCATCCTGCGGTTCATGGGTGACCTTCCAGAGCCAGCAACCTTTGCTAAGAACCAAACCAGCAAGAGCAGCTCTGTGATGACACAAATATATGACACACTTGGCAAGAAAAGCCGGGTCCAGATGCTGAGCAATGACAGTCCAGATGTGGTAAGAAGGAGAATTCATTCCTCTGTATTGTGCTGCTATACAGACTGGTGAGAGAAGCAAAGAGACACTTTTAGGCTTCTGTACTTCAGTAGCATCCATAGAAACCTTTCCATTGGCAAGTCATCTTCCTAGGAGGAGGCTAAATAGAGCTATAAATGTCAGCTCTACAGCTGCCCCAGCTGTAGAAATCTCTTTGCCATGTGGCAGGGTGCCCCTTACAGTGTAACACTCATTGAGAATAAGCACCTTCTTATCCTGAACTGAGGCACTACTCTCAGCACTACTGAAGGTTGCCATCTAGCCCTGATCAGATGGTAAGGGCAGCTCTTGCTCCCTGAGAGTGGGATTTCAGAAGTGTCAAGCACTGGCATCATCCTGCCCCTCTTGAAGTTATGGGTAAAATTCTCATTGACTTTGATGAGAGCAGGGATAAGCCAATGTTAAATGCCCTCAGTGTTTGGAAAATTGCACCTGTGGTATTAAGTAGCTGCCGCTGAGAAAGCTACTTGTACTTTTCAGATGGTGAGGCTGCATGTGACTCCTCAACTCAACTGCTGAAGGGTTACTGCTGCCAGGGAGTCCTCATACTTTACTATTCTTTTTACCAAAGACATTGCCTCAGCAAAGTTAAATATAACAGGCTGAATCCTGAACTACTGCAAATCAGCGTAGTTCCACTGAAGTCAATTCTGATCTACAACAACTGAGACCCTGGCCCAGTGTTTCTAGATTATGTTGTTGAGAAGCAAGAAAAAAAAAAGGCCTTGTCATTGGTGAGAGACACTGAGCACCATGGTGGGTCTCTAAAAAGAAGAACATTTGCTTCCTGCTTGCTGTTCGTTAATTCAATGGTCTATACTGTGTGCTGGGGATTCCACTCATTGTCTACTATGACATTGTCTATCTTAGAGTGAATACAGAATGGATAATAAAGCCCCGAAGGCTATTTCATCCATGAAGCTGAAACGGTCTTCTAAGTTAACAGGAAAGGTAAGTGGTAAAAGTACATTTTTCTCCCCAAGTCTTTTTGCCCAGTCACCTGCTCCTGCTTGATGATGGACACTGAGGCTTCTTCTGCCCTGGCTAAGAACTCCCTCCCCTTTCAACTTGGGTCCAGCCTTTTTCTCTGTGCAAAACTCCTGATGTGTTTTGCTTCTTCCCATAGAAATTTGTACTCCCTGCACACTAGCTGTCCATCCCCTTCCTTTGGCTTGTCCTGCTCCTGCTCTTCTACTGCACAGAAAGACCATTGCTATTGATAACTCTTTGCATTGCAGTTCTGGTAGAAGATCCTGATCTGAAACAGACCTCATTGTTCTAGGTGCTGAACTAACCTTGTGAGAAAAGTTCTTCCCTGGACAGTTTGCCATCTTCCCTTTCTTATACCCAGGCTTGTTCCTCCAGCACAGAGACCTCTGACCTTTTTCCACTCACAAGTGAGAAAGTTCTTCTCCCTGATGTCCCCTGAACATGTGCTAATTCCTACCAGGCTTACACAATTTTTTTCCAGGGCTTTTCCAGAGCCTCTGAGATAATCGCTCCCCTCAACCCCCTTCACAAAGACTTTTTTAACCCTTGCCACTGGGAGACTTCAGGTTGAGTTTCCTCTTCTCCCTCACCAAGATGCTGTGAACTAGAGCTGGTTGGAACATAATAAATGTCACAAAAATGTTTAAATGGCTTCCACTTTGCAGTGTCAAAAACAGACCAGTTTCCACCACATTTTGTACAACATGGAAACATACAGCAAAAATATTATTGAAATTCACTGTTTACCAGTTTAGTCAATGAGAAAAGTTTCAAAAATTGTTTTGCTAGAAAAGGTGGTGAAAAGCTTCAAAAGGCATTGAAAAATCAAAGGATTTGCCAAAATGTTTCATGTTTTGAAAAAGGCTGCTTGTAAGAGAGCTATTTTTTTCTCTGAAAATGTCAACCAATCCAATCATGAACCCTGTTTACATGCATGTCCATGTAAACATAAAAGTGTGTGCATATTTGCATAACATTTTAAATATTTGCTATTTAAGGTGCTGTATTTTATTCTCCATTCCCAACATTCAGGCTTAGGTTAGAAAGTACCTGTTGCTGGTAATTTATTCTACTTTTTAAAGCAAACTACTCTTTTAAGGACTTGTTCCTGTAATTATTTCTTTAAGTCAATCACTGTCTATGAACAGTTGTGTTGAGTTTATAACATAGTATAATGCACTGGCTTCGTGAATGAGGAAAAGTGGTTCCCCTCTGGTTAAGAGAATGGGACCTACCACTAGCATTGGCACAAGTAGTAAAGGCCTGTGTATTTGAAGTAGGAGGACTAGGGTTCTAGTTTTGGCTCCCTGGTGTACTGTAAGTTGATGTAGAGCACAAATTAGTTCTATTTGTCTAGACCAGTGATTGTCAACAGGGTGCCGCGGCACCATGTGGTGCCACAAGGTTCTCTGAAGGGGGCTGTGAGGGTTGTGGAAATAAGCAGATAAATGTAGATATGGGCTTGTCCCTGCCTGGCTCATCCCTCACTACCACTGCCACACCCCTCTAGGGAGGTAAGCACTGTAATATATAAATTAGTTTAAAATAAATTAAATTAGTTTCATATAAATTGGGTGCCACTCAATTCAAAAAGGTTATGGAGGGATGCCTTGAGTCCAATGAGGGGTGTCCCGAGTCCAAAAAGTTCGAAAACCACCAGTTTAGACTTTTACATGGCCCATATCATAGTGATATCTGGGTGCAGCAGGTTTTTTCTTGCTATTACCAAACAGGGACAGCAGACAGAGAAAAGCAAATGGAGCCAGCTAGCTGGCCATGCACAGGGAGTGCTACATCCACAGGTATTTTTTATTAACTTACATTGAGGAGAAGAAAAAGATCATCAGCATGCAGTTGCCAAGGAATGCATTAGGCAGGGAATGTTCTGGCCAATAATACAAGAGCAGTGTTGAGAGCTCTGCCCTTCTGTTTCAGGTGACAAGTCATCTGAGAGGTGGGGAGGAGCTATTCCAGGAAGAAAGCATGATCTCAGACAGGCCTATGTCTAACCTTGAAAAAGTGCACTTCATTATTGGCAATGCGATCCTGCGCCCTGCCATCAGGTAGGAAACCTTGCACTGCACATCCTGGGCCAATCTCTTGCTGGTATATGCACACCCAGCGCCTCCTTCCCAAATCCTCATAAAAACTCAGACTGACTTCCTAGGGATGAATCTGTTTTTCTGGAAACGGAAAGCCTTTCCCTAACCACAGAGCAGGTGTAACCAGCCAAACATGCCTCTACCTAAAGCTAGAGGAACAGCTGTGAGGATGCATGCCCTTTTTCACACCATATGCTTGCCAGCTGTTTTTTGCCCCAGGTACATGACTTCAGTATCTGGAACATATTTTTATTGCAAGTACCATAGATGCATTGTATTTTTTAGTATGTCGTTCTTTACCCTTTCTTAGCCTAAGGACATTTTCCTTATGGCTTTGCTTCAATAAGATGGAGATCCTCAGCTGATATAAAATGGTCATGTACCTTGTGTTCCCCTTTGTCCCACTTGCCTCATATCTGCCCAGTGAATGGAAGAGATGGTTTTAAATAATTTTTCTCTCTTCTGGAACTTTTTGCTTTGATGCTTTTTACACTTGTGTCCACTGTCTTTTAGCTGCATTTTTTAAAGTCACACTGTCATGTCACTTACCTCATCTGCTCCAGGGGTAACTCCAACATTGACTGAGAGTTTTCTGAAAGCCTCTTATGCAAAGTCTTAGTCAGTCAACAGTCTTGTGTTTCTTCTTCCTGAAGCCAAAATCATAATTTCCTTCCGTGGCTTCATTATAAGTTCTCAGTCTAGCCGGGTTACAGATAGCTCAGGTGTGCTAAATGGGCTGTAATCACACTTGCAGCTGCAATGTAGATAGCTCAATCGGTTGCAGTCCTCCTGATACATGCCTCTTGTTTACAGAGATGAGATCTACTGCCAGATCTGCAAACAGCTCACTGAAAACAGCAACCGGAGCAGTCACGCCCGAGGATGGATTCTCCTGTCACTTTGCCTTGGCTGTTTT
This sequence comes from Alligator mississippiensis, assembly GCF_030867095.1. Lineage (NCBI taxonomy): Eukaryota > Metazoa > Chordata > Crocodylia > Alligatoridae > Alligator > Alligator mississippiensis. The sequence continues at coordinate 39,259,716 of NC_081830.1, forward strand.
CCTCCTTCAGACACATTTGTGAAGGTATTGTGCTCATGTAGCCTACAGCAGCTTGAAGAGACCTCACCTGGTCTGGTTCCTTGTTTGCTGTTTTATTTAGATAAAAGAAGTCAAATTAACTATGTAGTCACTATAGCAGCTGGAGATGGGCTGAATGCAAGACTTGTCATACATTTATATTTGTTGGTACTGTAAACTTAATGCTTCCTGATACCTAAACACATGAATTAGATCCTCAGGTATGAGTCAGTGCAGCTCTGTAAAACCATTGATCTGGCTTCATTTGAATTATTCTAGATTACTTCAGTGGAACAATGCTAATTTGCATGTGGTAGAGGTCCGGTGCATTCTCTATTTATTTATTTATTTATTTATTATGGAGTGTAGTGGGGGCAGGAAAGAAAGAACTCCAAGGAGTGAAATTCAGGAGCAACTTCTTCACCAGAGAATGCATGCACATGCATGCTCCTGTATTTGTGAGTACACATACCAATTCTGCAATTATGAAGCACTGTAAAATTATCTTGAGGTGGTTGTCCTCACCCTTTCTTTCTGTAGTTATTGAGAAGTGCTCCTCGCCTCTCCCTGTATTTGTCCCTGTAAACCAAAGAACTCACTTCAAAAGGGACATACGATGAGCAGGCAAAACTAATTCTAAATGTAATTCCATTGAAGTCAATGGGGCCTGAACCTTAGCTCAGACATGTGAACTTAACAATGGCGTATCTCCACTCACTACTTCCGTGGAGTTATTAGTAAGCTCAAATGGTATAACTCCACTCATTACTTCAGTGAAATAATTAGTATGACCTGAAGAAGAAAGTCTTGAATTTGAAAGCTTGTCTAACTTTATCTCAACTATATAGTTGATCCAATACCCTAAGAAATCCTTGCCTCTGAAATCAAAATGATATCTGTGGTCCTATGACCCCATGGATGAATTCAACACAACAGGCTTTATTCTCATGTTGGTGCTAGTCAGAAGTAACTCAACTTGAGGTTAAATGAAAAGTTGGGATAAGAATCAGGTGTGGTGTCTCTAAGGCTAGGGACAGACATTCAAAAAGCCTGAGCCTGAATTGATTCAGTCTTTGCAGATTAGTCTAACCTGACTAGGCTGAACTGATTTGTAACTGTACAGACATTCCCTCTGGACTGAAGAAATGCTGGCACATGCCTGCAGTGGCTCAAGGTAGAAGTAGCCCTCCCTTCCCTTCCAGAGTGTTGAGCCAGGCCCTAGCAAGATGTTCTGATTAGGGAGGGGTTCCCCCCTGCCCCTCACTGCTCCTGACCAGCCCAGCAGGGAGTTGCTAACAGACCATTTAGCAGCCCATCAAGAAAACAAAAGCCTCTCTCATTAGTTCACACTCTTAAACAACTTTTTTCAAGGAAGGAACAGCAGGACATTACCAGCTGACCCACTGATTAGCTCCAAAAAGCCCTAAGTGGACACTGTCCTGTCTGCCTTTGTCCTGTCTGCCTTACATAGACACCTCTTAGCATTAGCTAGCATACCAAGTGCTGGCTATGGTCCGTGCTGTGGGAGAGGGAAGGGAGGAACCCCTGCTTGAGCGGGGAGGGGGGAGGGGAATGGGGGCATGGGAAAGCCCGACAGACACTGCTGTGCCTGCAATCTCTGCCAGAGCTCCAACAAAGAAGCAGAGGGGTGGGGCCAGCCCTGCTGCAGAGCAGAGAGCCCCGCCCAGGGCTGCAGAGCATCTGGGATGCTGTGGGACTCTGGTTTAAGTTAAACAAGGAAGGAGTCTTGGATAGACATTGCATAAACTGGTTTGGCCCAAATCAGTTAAGTCAACCAGGTTTATCTCAAACCGATTTCATCCATTTTCAAACTGGTTTATGTGCACTGAATGTCTGTTCTGTTACAGGTTTAAACAAGTTTCTGATCACTTAAACCAGTTTACATGTAATGTTTGTCTCTAGCCTAAAAGTTCCTTTACATCTTGTACCTCTTCTATATGTCTTCCTGGCCTGCCTGGGGTTGTATCTGATGCTTTAGAAAAGGGTAAAAACCTTGTAATGACCCCACCCACTTCTTGGGAGAACCACATCATTCCTGATGGCCAAAGATAGGACACTTGACTCCCTGATGTGTGAAGTTTGCATGCTTCTTCTAGGCTGACTCATGGCTTCAGGTAACAGGTTAAATTACCAGAGTCCCAATGTCAATACCTAAATGTGCAGACCAGAATAAGCAATTCTGCACAGACCTTGGGCCTCCCTGCAGGCAATTGAGCTCAGTGTGCCACTACTTATTTCTGCAATGCCACCTCCCTTGAATTTCAGTGAACTGACAGGTTCCTGGGAGCCCTGCAGGAACTGAGGAAACCTTTGTGTAACTACTTAGCCTGACTAGGAACTGCCAAGAAATTCTCAGTTCATTTGATTCCAATCACAAAAATGAAGCACTCTTGCAAGTTGCTTTAGGTCAACAAAGTTCACTCACATCCATTCTACAATCCTCAGTGGGTTTGCAGTGTTTCCCAACTGTCTTTTCTGCTCTGTCCATCCAGTACCTGCTGAACTTCATCCACAGAGGCCCCCCCAGCTATGCACCATATTGTGCCAATCGGCTGAAACGCACCTATGCCAATGGAGTGCGGGCAGAACCTCCTAGTTGGCTGGAACTCCAGGTAGCTGCTTCCTCATCAGCAGGTTCTTAGTTACATCAACCTGGGCATTAATTCATGGTGAACTCTATTTCTTTATCTGGACTAACTGATGTGTCTATGTCCAGGGGGTGGAAATCAGTTGCAGAAGGACTGAGGGCTGGCTAGGTTGCTGGGGTACACTGTCAGACATGTCCTGGTCTGTGGCTATTCATCCAGGGCTGGATCCAATGAAGGAAGTGATTACTTGGATGTTAGGAGCTATAGCCACCTGTCAGGTGTCTGGTCCCTGGAGTGGGATCCAGGGCCCCGTGTTAGAAACCTAGACCCCTTGTGCAGTGCATACAGAGAGTTGGGTGCAGAGAGAGCTCTTTAATCCAACAGATTCCTCCATTCTCCAGGGGGAAACAAAGTTTCCTTCCTCTAGTCCCTTTTATTCATTTAACTTTGCTATAGGCAACGAAGCAGAAGAGACCCATTGTATTTAATGTCACCTTGATGAATGGCCAAAGCATCACAGTCCCTGTGGATTCAGCCTCCATTGCCAAAGAGATCTGCCAGCTCATAGCAGATAAGATCATGCTGAAGGATACATTTGGCTTTTCTCTCTACATTGCTGTATATGACAAGGTAAAGCTTTGACTTCCACCCTTAAATCCTCAGGTTCCGTCCAGGGGTTTGCTCAGTCCTGCCTATAGGAAGATGCTTTCTCCATGCCCTGGGAGCTGATGCTCCATTTGGTCATCAGTAAAGCTAAACTTACCTCAGTTACATACAGTGGGTGCATCTACACATGCATTAATCCACTTTAGTTAATGTGAATTAAATCCAGTACCTCTTCCATTGTGAGGTACTAGGAAAATGTGCATTAGCTTGTCTTAATGTGCATTAACTAAAAAGCACGGTTATTAAGTGACATTTAATGTGCATTAACTTAATCTAATGCACATTAACTAAAAAACACAGGCATTTATACACACGCTTTTTTGTCCTGTGATGTGCCAGAGATTCACTGCTTTAGAGAAGACTGGATTAATTGATTAATCGAGTCTGCTTCGTACACAAGCTGAGGTGAACTGTGCTGCACCACGTGCAGTTGTAGAAGCGGCAAAATGCATGTCAGCATGCAGAAAATGGCAGTGGTGCGCCGATGTGTGTTAGTTCAAAAGTGTGCCACCACCATTTTCTCAGCGCTGACGCACATTTCACCTTTTATACAACTACAAGCATCACAGTGGCGGGCACTTTTCAAAGTGCCTGGTGCTGTAGCGCTTGCATGTGTAAAAATGCCCCATGGTTTTAGTGACACTTTAATGTGCCTTAAAATAAGCTAATGCACATTAAAGCACAGGTGTAGAGGTACCCAGTATGTCCTGAATTTAGCCCAGTGTATGAACTGGTTTCTGCAGGACTTTTCCATTGTTAGCCAACAGGGGAGGTCTAGACATCTGGTTTGCAGTTTAATGAGTTTCAATTATTTCCCTAAAATGGACTGTCCTTTTGCTGTAAGGTTTGGTCATTGGGCAGTGGCCGGGATCATGTCATGGATGCCATCTCCCAGTGTGAGGAGCTAGCAAAAGAAAGTGGTGGCCACGAACGTCATGCCCCATGGCGCCTGTATTTCCGGAAGGAGATATTCACTCCCTGGCACAACTCCAAGGAAGACCCAGTCAGCACCGATCTCATTTACCACCAGGTCATTCGTGGGATCCGGTTTGGAGAATACCGGTGTGAGAAGGTGGGTATCCTTTTTTTTCTCCTTGTGTAGGAATGGTAGAACATAAGGACTTACCCTGGGGAAATGCAGGGAGGGGGACAGACCCTGTGGGGATGGGAGGAAGGTTGTCTACAACTTGGCTTCTCTGATGAAGGGTGTCTACAAATTGGCCTCTTCCTTTCCAAATGACTGCCAACAGCCAGACCAACACCTGCACAGCAATCCAAACCAGCCTGGCTGAAAGCAGAGAAGTTAAAGTCCCCAGCCTGACTCTAGTCCATGCTATGTTGGATATGGATGGTAGGACATGGATGTGTCTCCTCAGGCATCTGTTAACCAGGTGGCTTGTTGCAGGAGGAGGATTTGGTGGAGATAGGAGCAAAGTGTTGCTACATCCAGTTTGGGGTTTCCATCCGGAATGAGCTGGTCCAGAAGGTGCTCCAGGACTGTATCCCAGTACGGCTGCTGAAATCAAAGTCCCAGGAGAAGTGGGCAAGCCTCGTAACGTATGCACATGCCAAGGTGGGGACCTCGCATAGTCCTTTGGATTGACTGATCTTGAGCGTCCAAGACTCTGTGCTAAGTCCCAGCTTCTGCTTCAGTCATCAATACCAGTTATAATGTGCTTCTGTGGTGAGATTCTGCAGGGAGAGGAGAACTGGCTAGTACCCAGAACTGTCAGGGAGTAAGGACAGACAAGTCTGGTTAATTGCCCCATGTAATTGGTTTGGGATGATTGAGAAAAGGGGCCCACACTGGTTCCCATGAGATTCGCCATGAGGCAGAAAGAGGTGAGTTTATACTGGTATCTACTTGCAGCACTTTTTCTTAAGGAGCTCTCACTATGTCCAACTTTGGCAATTGATTCAGGGTGGACACTGCAGGAAATGGCTGTGATTATGAACATTATGCTGTTTTTTATCTGTGACACAAGCCTTATTGCTTAATTGTAATATTTATACAGCACCGAGGGTGGGATAAATACTTAGCATTCAAGTCAGGAGCAGAGCTCCCTGTCCAGTGGAGCAGAGAATCTCAGTAGCTGTGTGTGCCATTAGCCCTGTGTAAGCAGGATGGTGTAGGACAGTAGAGAATGCTTCTGGTTTCTCATTCTGCAAGTGCACTTGTGGCCAGTCTTGCAAAATTCTGAGCTCCCTTCATTCTCTATGCAATTCAGGATAGCTGAGGGCTCTCTGAACAATCAGGCCTGCTGTTTGTCTATCCTCAACCTTTGTGCTTTGGTACCTGATACACAGGATCTGAACTTAAGAAGTCATGGGTTTGTTCTTGTGTTGCAGGCCCCTTACACACAGGACCAGCTCTCCCCTCAGAGCGTGAAAGAGCAGCTTGTGGATTTTGCCCGTTTTCAGTGGCCTTTGCTGTTTTCTAGGTTCTTTGAAGTCACCAAATTTTCAGGTAATCACAGCAGTCCAGGAGCAGGTGAGAGCCTGGGGGTTAAGCAGAAAGGAGGGAAAGGGATGAACAGTGTTTATGAGGTGTTTTTACATTTGTAGGGCCCAGTCTGCCCAAAAACTACTTTATAGTGGCCATCAACTGGAAAGGTATCTGCTTCCTTGACGAGTCAGAAAAGCGGCTCCTTGAGCTTTCCTTCCCAGAAGTCACAGGAATCCACACCACAAGGTGAGTCTCTTGTAGGTGCAAAGTCTGAAGGAAGCTGCTGGACTCAGCAAGGGGTTTTCCACGTAAGATGGAATTCCAGTTCCCTTCCCAAAAACCAGTGTAGTCAGTTGGTCTGGGTCTGGGTCAGCATCCATTAGTGGGACATGTTCTAGGAAGCTTTTGCTTGAATGAACATAGTGATTAAACATGTTCAGTCAGTCCAAAGAAGCTTCCAGGACAGAACTGAAGTACGGCGGAAACCTCTGACTGAATGAACTCACTCCAAAGAAAAATGTTTTTTTTTAGTGCCAAGAATGATGTACCTCTGTGGAGAAACATGGGGAATCTAAGTCAATGTGTAGCACTGTGTTTTATGTCCACCTGCCAGATATCTTCCTCTCCACACACCTACTTGTGAGAAGGCACTTGCTAGGAGGTCCTAGCTCTTGTTGGCACAGACCTGTAGATGCCAGAGCTGTGCCTGCATGCCGCTAAAAGGTCACAGAAAGTTTCCAGATGTTGTGCTTTGTGATCTACAGGGCAGTGAAGTCATTTGGACAAAGCTGCACCCTCATGACATTGCGGGCAGAGGAGTTTGTCCTGACATCTGTCCACAGTGTGGTTATCGCTGAGCTTGTGGTCATGTTTCTGGAAGGACTGAAGAAGAGGTCACAGTATGCTGTGGCCATGCAGGAGAACAAGCACCAAGGTAACTCTGACAATATGTCATGTGGGCACGAAGAAATCTTGGACAAACCCATAATAAATGCTTGAAAAAGCTAAAAGAGAAGCAGAAAAAATCTGTGAGATCAGTAGTTTGCTCTACTAAGCATCAGTTGTGACCAGCATAACAATATTCAGGGAGGCAGGTTCAGGACTCTTTACCTATCAACTGACTTTCCTTTTCCTTCTTCCTACATATGGATATTGTCTCTGAAGCCCTTCATGCTCCAGAAACTCAGTTTGCCTGTACAGGAGCTTAGGGCTTAACTATCTGGGCACAGTCTCCATAGAAGCTCTATAAGAGCTGAAAGCCTAGAGATTGCTGTGAAAAGCTGTTGACTGAGGGAGGAAGTTAGCATGCAAATGCCTTACTCTCTCAGTTCTCTCTGGATGGGTTTATACCTGAGTATTAATGCGACAGTTCATACCAGAGTTTACTGCTCCCAGGCACGGTGTTTACATGTGGAGCCCCAGCTGGTAGGGGATCCAGAGGGTCAACCTGCCAGCCCGGAGCTGCTCCTACCAGGCTCGGTGTGCTGTGGAGGGCCTGGTGGGCGCAAGGGTGCTACGGTGTGGGGCAAGACGGCAGGCAGCCCTGCACTGTAGTACCCTCATGCCCCAGCCAGCCCCAGTCACTGTCTACACATACGGAGGCAGAGTAAATAACTTTACCATAGGACAGTACTTGTATCAAGCAGTACTAACCCATGGTGGAGTTAATTAGCTTACTCTAACCTAATAACCCTGCATGTGTAGATGGGGATGCCTTACTGAGGAGCTAATTAGGCAACTCCACAGTAAATGTCTTGTGTAGATGCCCCCTAAAACTTATGAGCATTTTTCCCTGCATCACTGACAATCCCAGGGACAATTCTGCACTCTTTAAAACCAGTGGGAGTTTTGCTGTTGACCTCAGTGAAAGCAAGATGAATCTGGCAGTGGGAATGATGGCTCCACAGGGCACGTGTTTAATCAGCCAGATCTAAAAATATTGCTTTTATACTTCTAAATGAATTTGGGCCTTGCAGGTTCATTGCCTTTCAGATAGAAATCCTATAGCTGTTCTTCTTCAGCTGTAGAATCTGACCAGTATACTGTAGTTCTCTCTTGATTCCAGACCCTGCCATTCTGTCCTTCAAGAAGGGGGACTTGCTGATTCTGGACCAGGACAAAGGGCTGGAAGCAAATAACAACTGGATCTCAGCTCAGAATGAAAGGACAAGCAAAACAGGCATTGTGTCTTTGGAGGCAATCTATATCATCCCTTCCCTCACAAAACCATCTAGTCAAATCCTGGTAAGGAGCATGTGATGTGGACTTAAACACTAGTAGAATGGTCTCTACATCTCAGCGATCTGAGTGGGGGGAATAATGTGACAGTACTGAAAGCAGTTGTTAACTGCAGAACTAGAATATGACTTGTCCTCTCAAATCAGTTGCACTGCTGGAACCTTTCATTGGAGCAACAAATCAGTCAGAATTACATGAAAAGAAAAGAAAAAATCTGTAGTCCAGTGGGAAGGGAATCATTTCAAGTGCACGCAAGGAATGATGTTCAAAGTGGTAGTTCACATGGCTGCTGGGGTTTGATGCTCTCTGTTTTTTGTATGAATTGGCATGGAATTGACAGTAGTGCCTAAAGAAGGTGTGGTGAATTGAAGATTCCATTAATACTGGACTTTTAATTTCATCCCTGTTTTAAAAGAAAATACAAACACTCAAAAGTCCTTTACCTGAAAGACTTGTTGCAAACAGTCACATGATTTACTGAACTGACTGCCTAGGCTTTCTGCTGATCGGCAATATGTGCCTTTGAAAGAGGAGAGTAGTTTCTTGTTCAGAGTGTTGATTTAAAGTAATACAGCTAACCAGGACCCAATGCAAGTTATCCCCCTAACCACCTTCCCAGTGATCCACTTTATCTGTCCCCAGTTTTAGACAGTTGATGTATTTTCCACTGCAAAATGGAGTACGAGGAACCAACTGGAAAAGATCAAAAAGCCAAGAACAAGGTGGTTTTCTACTGCAAGGGGTGGTGCTAAGGTTGATCAAAACTGGTGCTGCTTGTCACTGCCTGTGCTTGTGTCAATGCAAGAAGCCATCGCAGATGCTCTCTTGAGTCTCTGTAGAGATTCATGGGGGCTGCTGCATTTCAGCAGCACAGAATAATTGAGCTTAATATAAACCCCTGGTCCAGATCCCCAACGTCCAATGGCACTAACCCAAAGAGCCCATTTAGAGCCCTGCCATAGTGTGGAAACTTTGAGTGACTGTACATTTTCAGAGCTTGCTGCTGATGTCACCAGATCAGCGGAGAACAGCCTCACAGAACTCCCGCATGGAAGAGCCCGAGGAAGAGGATCCAAAGGTGAAGCCCTACACTCTGGAGGAGTTCTCCTATGAGCACTTCAGGTAAACCCCCTGTCCATGGTACTGCAGCCTCCTGCAGGGTGTGCAGAGCTCTGGAAAAAAAATGGTATCTGACTGGACTCAGATAATCCTTGCCCCTATCATGGATATAGTGGTGATTTCCCATGTGGAAGGCCTCTCTAACTGAACTTCTTCTCTGCTCCTTGTGATGAAGTTGACTCAAGTGACTCCCAGTGGGCAGAGATCCTGGCTCTTGAGCTACTAACCTCCCCTACCTGCTGGAGTACTACAGGCAGGCTAGAAGAACCTGAACTTAAATTCTCTCCTCCTCCCAGGAAGCACTGTCCCTAGTTCCAGTCCCTTGCCTGAATTTACCATGTGTTTAAGGCAGAATTGGGATGTACAAACTTTTCTCATCTCCCAGGGTGGGAAGAAAAAAGGATATTTTTAATACACCTCTTATATTCTTTTTTGTGCCTTCCTTCTGCCTGCTGGCAAGGTTCTTCATGTAGATGCAATATCTTTTATTAGACCAACTGAGTAGTTAGAAAAAAAGTTCTTTGCAAGCTTTCAGGCACAAGCACCATTCTTCAGGAATAGGGAGACTCTGCTGTTGTTCTGAGATCTCCAAGGAATGAAAGAAGATAAAAGTGTGACAGGTGGTCAGTGAGAATGTATATAGGTGGAAATTAGGAAAACAATGGATAGAGAAGGGAAGGGAGGGGGGACCAATTTGCAATGCACTCCCATGTCCTCACAGACTTGTGTGCTCATATGTGATACTTGCTTATTACTTCCCTGGGATAGAATGTGATCAGTGATTAGTCAGCACAAGACTGGCTTCTTATTTAATGTTCATGCTAATCCAGTAGATCTAAGCGATCTATTTCTGTCTCTGTTCAGGGTTCCAGAGAAGGAGTCCATCAGCAAAGCTGTCCTCCAGAAATCCCGTGGGCGCAGCCAGCTGTGGGCACACTCAAAGGAACCCCTGAAACAGCCCTTGCTGAAGAAGGTGTGTGCAGAGCCAGAACTTCGGGACCTGGCTTGTCAGACCTTCATTGATATCCTTTCCTCTTCTCCCTCAGCCAGGCAGAGTCTCCTGACTCTCAGAGAAATGAAGAGCTGCCTGTGATAAATCCACATTTCAGACTCACATCCTTTGGAGAGTCCTTCAGCAATTTTAAATATGGGCTCAGCTGTGCAGAATATATGGGGTTAACATGCTTTCATTGCTCCCACCCAGGGAGAAGCCATTCTGCTTTGCTCCACAGCTCCTCCGTCCATTCTAGGGGATCCAATCAGTTTGGATGATCTTTAGCTGTTTGCTGCCAGGATGTGGATTCATTTTTCCAGCAGTTAATTAGGTGTTGTGGGAAAGGGTGATGGCTTTAACACATTAACCCAGAGCCTCTGAGCTGTTGATAATCCCCCTCTGAGAGGACTGGACAGAGTGGTGCTCAAGTAGGTCTCCAAAGAAGCCATGTAGAATAATCCTAGGGGAGACATTCCAGAGCAAGCCCCTTATCATTGACAGGTCCATGCACAGCTGCCTTTGGTGGTGACAGAAGAAGGTGCAATACTTGGCTTAGTGATGGTTATGCAGGGAGAAGTATTAGTTGACTCCTAGGAGGCAGCATAGGGTGTGGTATGTGTCCGTTACTTGTACAGCAGTGTAGTCAGTCAGGAGGTGGGAACCTGCTGGAGTGACAGCTAGACTCCAGTTAGCACCAGTTCCAGGGTTAGGACTGGCTTTCTGATGGTGCATCCTGCACCTGGTAGCTCTCCTTTCCCTTAACGGTACCCTTACCCATCATGAGGTTCATGGGGGATTACCCCTCGAAACAAGCCTGGTCCTCCACGGAGATCACTGACCAGATATTTGTGGTAGCCATCCAGGAGGAGGCACTGCGAGACGAGACGTACTGTCAGATCATGAAGCAACTGACTGAGAACAGAAACAGGTATGGGGCCTGTGTGTGTGGCTTGCCAAGTCCTGGGGTACTAGAAGGATCGCCATGACTCCAGCCCATGATCTGGCTGCTGTTTGCATCCTCTCCATTTCCAGAGCTCTGGCTGTGGCTTTGATCTGCAGAGGGGGTGCTTGTGCACCTGTTTATTTTGGCAATGGGGAGGGCTGTCACCTTCATATCCCAGCTCAGCCCCTCACCAGTGTTAGCCTCTCCACCAGAATGCCAGTACACAGCTCTTTGCTGGATCTTTTTATCGCCACTAGCTATTTTTGCTGATCACTTTACAAATGTGTGCTGTCCACCTGGGAGAACAGCTCTATTAGCACTCTCTAGAGTCTTTCAACCAAGGTATGCCTCTGTTTGTCACAGTCTGTTTGTGAGGGGTGCTGTAGGACTTCATCCTCATGGAACGTATCACCACAGCAGCTCCAAGTATTATAATTATGTTAACAAAGGGGCGTTTGTTAAAGCTCAGCCAGATTCTACTGTATTGCGTCACTGTCCCAGTTGGAATTGCAGCTCCCAGCCAGCCATTTTCTGCCTTGCTGTTTCTCTGAAGGAGAATGAGCAGCAGTGTAATTGTATTAAGCCTTGTGCTTGTTACAGTGCAGTGAATTTTACAGGCTGTTGAACCTTGATCTCTAATCAGGGTATCTCTGCAGTTACTGCTTTATTTTGCCACTGTAGCCCCAGTGAGCAATTCAGAGTGTTGAACTGCAATGCTGGCTTGAAAATAAGCAATCCTTAAAATGTGGCCATTACAGTCTCAAGTTTGCCCAGGAGCCTACGTTTCTCACATTTTTTACCTGAATGTAAATTAACTCCTTACTGAAGATGCTCTAGTTTTACAGTAGTATAAATGAAATAAAAAACTGGCCCTTGGTATATTTGCTGAGATCAGTGATCTCATCAAAATCTTCATGTAGATTCAGGGTCAGGGCTGCTGGCTTCACTGGTCAAAACCAGCTCACGGAAGTTCTTGCTCACTAGCACTTCAGAGCCGTTCCAGAAGCAGTATCTGGAATCTGTCCTGTTTTTAGCCCCTTCAGTAGACGTGTTAACTAAGTTTCAGCTGAAGAATCTTTATCACTTGTAATAATGGCCAAGCCAAGCAAGCCCAGCTTTGCTGACAGAGCCCAGGCTGGAGGTTAGAGAAACCATCTTTTTACATGTAAATTAAGTAAATTTGATGTGGAGTTGCTAGAGACAGTAATTATGGAACCCTCCCCCCAACCCACCCCACCTTCGATGACAGTCACTTTTCACAGCAGTCATGGTCAAAGGAGAGTCAACTAAAAGGAGAGTGCCTGCATGATTAGCAGTGGGGAACAGCTGGCCAGGAACATGGGAGGACAAACACAACAAATTTGCTACAGAAAGTATGTAATGTGCTCCAAATAAATAAGAGCTTGTAATATCGAACAGACATGAGCAAACACTGTTTTTCCAGGAGGATGGCCCCAAAGACTGCTGCCAAGATAACTGTCAGGCTGGAGTCCATAATTATTCATCAGATTTGCAACTGTCATGAATATTTATCAGTCTGGACTTAGAATAATCATCAGATGTGGGCAGTCATTGTACAAAAATTGCTAGTTGGTTGCTGCATGCAGACTCTGATGATTTGCTGCTTGCTCTGCGAATGGCACAATATTGCTTTAGTGTGGAGCCGTGTTTCCTTTCTCTGTATGTGCTGTGTGGTTTGAGTGCGATTCATCCAGCTGTTTCTTTGTTTTTGTGATCACAGGTACAGTGTGAACAGGGGCTGGCAGTTGTTCTGGCTCTGTACAGGTCTGTTCCCTCCCAGCAAAACACTGCTGACACATGCCCAGAAGTTCATTGAGACCCGGCGGAAGGAGACCCTGGCGATGGAGTGCAGCCAGAGGATTCAGAGGGTGATGAGGTAAAGAGTTCCCACTACAGGCAACCCCATGTGTTCAAGGGCTCTGCATCAAGCTCCCAAAGTTATGAGACTGAGTTAAGATAACAAGCTTCTTTTTTAAAAAAAAAATCACCGGGGGGGGGTTGCTTTCTGCTTCTTGAGCCATTAGGGGCTCGCATGCTTTAGCTTTTCTTCATAACCATCTAGGGTGCAGATAGAAGTTAGGTTTGTTACATGATCGGCTCCTTGAAAGCGCTCTACACCTGCAGAGCACTTTAAAGGTACTGGATTACAAGGCAAATTAAACCCTCATTAAATAAGCGTTCAGATGAAGGCACTCCAAAGTCGAGCGCCTTCATTAACTTCTGTTTGTTCCTGCCTGGAAGCAGGGCTGGGTTGATGCAGTCTAGCCCTGCCCCCAGTGCTATCTCAGGATGGGAGGGGGAGAAGACAGGGGAGGGAGGTCTGTTTTAGGGTTTACTCAGCCTGCACTAGAATTGTGGGGGGGCAGGTGGATTGGAGACCCCGAGGGAGACACATAGCCTCTCTTGCTGGATCGCTCCGAACTAAAGCTTGATCCCCCACATGGGTAGGGAGAGCCAGGCCCCACTGTGTGGGATACATGGGGCTATGATTCCTGCCTTGTGAGAGAAGTTAAGAGTCACCAACAGCACCTACCTCACATGGTCATCTGCACCAGTGCAGTTCAAACTGGGTTGTGGGTGACACCTGTTCTGCACTGGAAACTGACTGCATATGGAGCAGAATAATGGGAGATCAAAACCACGGGACCTCAGGGGTAGTAGGCAAGAGGTGTGCTTCACTGTCCAGCAAGTGTAGTTACCTCACAGCACTGCTTGGCAGCCACAAGCTGAGGCACTAGGGTCATAAGCACACTCTCTGGGGCTTGGAATATTGCAGTCAGCTCTGGTCCACTTCACTCCCCCCTCCAGAGCGCAAGCAACCCAGTGGGAGCTGTACAGTGTGCATCTCCCATCTCTCAGACTGTGGGAAAAGGAACAGAAGCTGAGAGAAATCCCATTCCCCTCCACCTGCATACACAGACTAAGGATTTTGCTGGTCTTCTGGTTGACATCACAAATATGACCTGGCCTCTGGGGGCAAGTGGAATGACTGCAGGGATGTCCCCAAGGGATCATGTAGCCTGAGGAGAAGGTCTCACAGGGTCCCTCAGGACTCCTCTGAATACAGACCCCCACACCAAGGGGAAGAAATAGATGCGGGGCTCCTGAGGCAACTCTCGGAGACCATAAAAGCTAAAGAGGCGGTAGTCATGGGGGACCTAAACTACCCAGACATCTGCTGGGAGACGCAGACAGCAAGGTCCCATCGCTCACGCAGGTTTCTAACTTGTGTACAGGACCTCCACCTGACACAGGAGGTGTATGGTCCCACTAGGGGGAATGCCATACTGGATCTGGTATTGGCAACGGGAGATGACATGATAGGGGACCTCCAGATCGGTAGCCATCTGGGAGACAGTGATCACCTTATAATAGAATTCAACATAAGATGGCGAGTGGGTAAGGTAACTAGTAGGGTAAAAGTGCTAGACTTTAGGAAAGCTGATCTCATTGCACTCAGGCGATTAGTCAAGGAAGCACTGCAGAGTAGGAGTTTTGATGGGATGGGTGCCCAAGAAGGGTGGCTGTGCCTAAAGGAAACGATCCTTTGGGCACAAAGCAAGACGATCCCCGAGCGAGGCAAAAGAGGGAAAGGGGCCAGGAGGCTTCCATGGCTGACCAGAGAAATCCAGGGCAGCCTAAGGGCCAAAAGGGGAGCACATAAAAAGTGGAAACAGGGTGAGATCACTAAAGATGAATATACCTCCTCTGCTTGTGCTTGTAGGGAGGCAGTTAGACGGGCCAAAGCTACCATGGAGCTGAGGATGGCAACCCAAGTAAAGGACAACAAGAAATTGTTTTTTAGATATATAGGGAGTAAAAGGAAGGCCCAGGGAGGAATAGGACCCCTGCTAAATGGGCAGAAGCAATTGGTGACAGATAGGGGGGACAAGGCTGAACTCCTCAACGAGTTCTTTGCCTCAGTGTTCCTAAGCGAGGGGCACGACAAGTCTCTCACTGGGGTTGTAGAGAGGCAGCAGCAAGGCGCCAGACTTCCATACGTAGATCCTGAGGTGGTGCAGAGTCACTTGGAAGAACTGGATGCCTTTAAGTCGGCAGGCCCGGATGGGCTCCATCCGAGGGTGCTGAAGGCACTGGCCGACGTCATTGCAGAGCCACTGGCGGGAATATTCGAATGCTCGTGGCGCACGGGCCAAGTCCCGGAGGACTGGAAAAGGGCTAACGTGGTCCCCATTTTCAAAAAGGGGAGGAAGGAGGACCCGGGCAACTATAGGCCGGTCAGTCTCACCTCCATCCTTGGTAAAGTATTTGAAAAAATTATCAAGGCTCACATTTGTGAGAGCCCGGCAGGACAAATTATGCTGAGGGGAAACCAGCATGGGTTTGTGGCGGGCAGATCGTGCCTGACCAACCTAGTCTCTTTCTATGACCAAGTTACGAAACGCCTGGACACAGGAGGAGGGGTGGATGTCGTATACTTGGACTTCAGGAAGGCCTTCGATACGGTATCCCACCCTATACTGGTGAACAAATTAAGAGGCTGTGATGTGGATGACTGCACAGTCCGGGGGGTGGCGAATTGGCTAGAGGGTCGCACCCAAAGAGTCGTGGTAGATGGGTCGGTCTCGACCTGGAAGGGTGTGGGCAGTGGGGTCCCGCAGGGTTCGGTCCTTGGACCGATACTCTTTAATGTCTTCATCAGCGACTTGGACGTGGGAGTGAAATGTACTCTGTCCAAGTTTGCAGATGACACAAAGCTATGGGGAGAAGTGGACACGCCAGAGGGCAGGGAACAGCTGCAGGCAGACCTGGATAGGTTGGACAAGTGGACAGAAAACAACAGGATGCAGTTCAACAAGGAGAAATGCAAAGTGCTGCACCTAGGGAGGAAAAATGTCCAGCACACCTACAGCCTAGGGAATGACCTGCTGGGTGGCACAGAGGTGGAAAGGGATCTTGGAGTCCTAGTGGACTCCAAGTTGAACATGAGCCGGCAGTGTGACGAAGCCATCAGAAAAGCCAATGGCACTTTATCGTGCATCAGCAGATGCATGACAAATAGGTCCAGGGAGGTGATACTTCCCCTCTATAGGGCGTTGGTCAGACCGCAGTTGGAGTACTGCGTGCAATTCTGGGCGCCACACTTCAAGAAGGATGCGGATAACCTGGAGAGGGTACAGTGAAGGGCAACTCGTATGGTCAAGGGCCTGCAGACCAAGCCCTACGAGGAGAGACTAGAGAAACTGGACCTTTTCAGCCTCCACAAGAGAAGGTTGAGAGGCGACCTTGTGGCTGCCTATAAGTTCATCACGGGGGCACAGAAGGGAATTGGTGAGGATTTATTCACCAAGGCGCCCCCGGGGGTTACAAGAAACAATGGCCACAAGCTAGCAGAGAGCAGATTTAGATTGGACATTAGGAAGAACTTCTTCACAGTTCGAGTGGCCAAGGTCTGGAACGGGCTCCCAAGGGAGGTGGTGCTCTCCCCTACCCTGGGGGTCTTCAAGAGGAGGTTAGACGAGTATCTAGCTGGGGTCATCTAGACCCAGCACTCTTTCCTGCTTATGCAGGGGGTCGGACTTGATGATCTATTGAGGTCCCTTCCGACCCTAACATCTATGAATCTATGAATCTATGAATAACCTGACCCAGCACTGCAGCTAGCTGGTGCTCTGGCAGCAGTATTCCCTGTACCTGTAGCTTGAAAGCTTCCCTGGGTTTTCTGGCTGGCATGAGGTACTCAGATGCCTCAGGCCCAGGTCAGCCCGCACTCTGCTTGTGACAGGCATTTGTTCCAAACAAATTTCCCAATGAGTTTTTTCTGGCTAATCTCACAGCTCTTTTGCCCCTGTCTCTAAGGCTGGCCAACGTGTCTGGTCTCTTTGCTCTGTCTCCCGAGGCCCAGACTCCACAGGAATGCTAACTCACGGCTGTTCCCACTCGCAGTGGGTGGGATTCCTCAGTTAGGGAGAAACTCCACTGCAAGCATAATTTGCCTTTAAACTGCCTGAGGAGCACAAGGATGGGAAAGCCATCCATTGCTGTTTCCTTGGAGGAGCCTGGAACTCTCCCACTTCCCCACAGTGTGCGCTGTCCTTCCACTGGCCTCTGCTCAGTGAGACAGTTTCTTTAGAGCAGGAAAGCAGCGCTTTTATTAATGAATCTGTCTCTGAAAAATTGCCTGGTATCTGGAGTGCTGAGGGGGGCCAGAGAATGTGTTTTTCAGAGGCAGTTTTCTTTTGCTGATATTGAAGATCTCCATAAATGCCCTTCTGTTCTCCTCCATCCCCATGGCCAACCTGCTCTCCCAGGGGTGGGGAAAGCACAGCACTTCCTCCAATTCCCCTTAATACCAGAGAAGAGGAAGCCACATTGAGCCAGCTGGTATATCTACACTCTTCCAGGGAGCAGGTCACCACAGCCTCTTCCCTGCCCCTCCTCTAGGCTGCTGGGCTGGGCAGCCAGTAAGAGAGTGCTGTGCAGATTGGTACTCCCTTGCCCTTAGTGATTTAGGGGTAGGGAGATTTCCTAGCTCAGACTTCAGGGTAGGGGGCTCTTACTGGCTCAGACCAGTGATGTTGCTCTACCTTCTCCTTGTGAGGCCTGCTCCTGTCTGATTCTAGGCCAAGAAAGTATGACCAAACACTGATGAGCACAATACGGACCAAATTACATTTTGACATCTGGCCAGCAGCAGGCTAAATGATGTTCCATGCATTTTCTGTTCAGTTTCTCTGTCCCTAAATTAAATTCTTGCTTTACTTTAATTACAGGAAATAAGGTTTCAAACCCATTCACTATGTCAGATGCCAAGTCAAGTCCTCCACTGGGGAACACAGGCAGCCTTGTGGGGTTCCATAAACAAGCCCCAGCCTGACAGTGTTGCAGCATGTCAGATTTCCCCATTTCCTGCTGTACATGGCAAAGTATAGGAAACATTGGCTAAAGTATCAGTACCCTACAATAACAAGCTGGATTCCTCTTCACTGTAACTGTATTGAGGTTTGAATGACTCAGTCTGCAGACCCAGTTCCTCTTATCCTGCAACATGATCTGTGGCATTGGCACTGTGCAGTTCCCAAGCCTCAGTAATCAGTGATTCCACATCATGATGAGAATATAATGCTTCCTGCAGCCCTTCCAAGTCTAGCTCTTTCTGCTGCACCATCAGCTGTAGTAACTAACTACTCTGCACTGGAATTCAGCTAAAATTTCTCTTGATGGTGCAAGAAGTAAAAGAGCATTGAGTTTCATCATTGCCTTTATTCTGGTAGAAACAGGAAGAACAGTGTCCTGTAGTCGTCAAGATCTGGGGTCACAATTCTGAACACCCACACAAATAGACAGGGGAGCTACTTTGTATCTTCCAGTTAACATGGGCCTTAAGACCCACCCATCTAACTAATAGCCCCCACTGTGTGGGGCCAAACAGTGAAAGATACAACATTCGGGGGGGGGGGAGCAACTAAGGAAAAAGCAGGATAGGAGTGAGATGGGGGTTAAAGGGTCAAAATATGAAAAAAAAGGGCTCTAGAGGAGGGCATGGAGCAGAGCAGCTCTCCTGATGAGGAAGGTACACTTAACCTGGTCACTTTGCAGAGAAGAGCTGGTCTTTAATGAATCCCTCAGTGCCTTGCAGAGGTGCAGCAGGAGTCCTAGCAACTTAGAAGACAGATTCATGGTAAGCCCTCCCAGGGGATCAGCAAATGCCAAGTGCTGAAGTGGGGTGTGTGTGTTTCCTCTCCCAGGAGTGGCTCTAGGAAGTGGGCTCCCCATCAGGTGGAGGTGGAGGCCATCCTGCAGAACACCACCAAGATCTCGCACAAAGTCTGCTTCCCCAACGACATGGAACAGGTGAGAACTCCTCTCCCTTTCCCTCTCCCAGTCCAGGCTCTAGGGCTGCTTTTCAATGGAGCTCAGGGTTAGTGTGTGTGAGAAAGGACTGCAGTATCTGCCTCTCAGCTGCCTAGATTTGCAAAACAGCTCTGAATTGTCTGCATGACCTATTCCTTTGTCCCTGTGATCCCCTTTCTTCCCTGCCTCATCAACTTGGGGCCTCTGGTATGTCTCAGGCATTTGAGGTGGGAACAAACACCAAAATCCGGAGTCTGTGTCAGACCATTGCCTCCAAGCTGCAGCTCAGCTCCTGGGAAGGATTCAGCCTCTTCATCAAGATCGCAGACAAGGTAATGCCACTCAGGAACACAGCCCAAGGGCAGCCTAGGTTGCTTGCCAGGAGCCAGGGAGGGCCACACTGAAGTTCAAGTAGCAGAGCAGATAATTGCTGCTTTCCTCCTTAATGTAGGGATGTCACCCAGAGGGACTGTCTGGTCCCATCTGGGTTGTGGACAGCAGGACAGAATAGCATGGACTTCCCTTGGCTCATGGGCTGTCCCTCAGCCACTCTGATGTATGAGCAGGGGGGGGGGGGTTGTTGCTTGTTGCACACTACTCCTAAGGTCTGACCCCAAGACTTGTTGTGCATCTGCAGCTCCAGTTGGCCTTAGTGGTCATGGAGGGAACTCACTCTCACCCACTTCCACTATCCGGTCTCTGAAAAGCACATTTTGGTTAAACTAAAGCCAGGCTGTCTGCACTGGCTGTCTAGCTGTGAGCCTTCTCTTTCTGCTCGTTGTGCCTCAAGGAGGGTACTGTCAGTGGCCTGTGTACCACTGTGCTTCAGGGCAGAGGGAGTCCCAAGTCTGCCAGTGTTGTCTAGGAGGAAATGGCTGAACACTGGCTAGGCAGGGAGAGCTGTCCTTGCTGGAAGGAAATGGGAAATAGGGTGAGGGAAAGCCGTGGGAACAGACTCTCCCAAGAGCTTTCCTTCCTTACCTTTCCCTTTGCCTCTGCTCCTGCTTTGCTTTCTGCACAGTGCGTGCAGATGCTTGAATCTGGTGACTTGATGCTCTCCCTGTGAAGCTAATTCCCTCCTTCTGTTGCTTGCCTGTTCTAGGTGATTAGTCAGAATGAAGCAGACTACTTCTTTGACTCTTTAAAGCAGGTGACTGACTGGAATAGGAAGAACAAGCCAGGGAAAGATGGTAAGGAAGGGTTTTTTTGGAGTGGGTGTGTTAATCCCTAGCAGTGTCCTATGTCACTGCTCACCTGGAGACACTGCAGCCAAGGAATCAACAGGGCCTTCTTATAGAATTTATTTAACCTCTGCAACTGATTCAGCTGGGAGGTTTGTTTTAAACCTTTTGCTGATATGGTCCATGTGTGTACTGCTGGGATCACTAGTCCTGGCTTGAAAAATCAGCTGACCTGGTGCAGCCAGATATGCAGAGACATAGGAATGAGCCTGAGTGTGGGCATCTACAAATTTGTTAGACTGGTATCACCACATGCTGATACTCTGACTTGCTGCATCCTTAATGGTGCAAATGACTGCAGGTCACAGCATGAGCTCCATGTGCAATTACTCCCAGGGGAACACATCAAGCACTGCACAAGCTCCCAGCACAACTCTGAACCTTGCTTCTTTATAAAATCATTGTCTGGGTCACTCTAGCAGACTGTTTAATATTAGTGTTATCTTGTGATAAGCACTTTCAGGGTAATTCATTTCTCTCCTCATCCCCCACAAGGCTTGTGGTACTGCTCATCAGCTTCTTCCAGTCATAAGTGCAGTGACTGAGAGCAAAAGTAGGGTTTCTCCAACTGAATTTTTTTGCATTAATTTATCAACGTCTTCTAAATAAAATTAAAACCTGAAACATACTGTCCCCATGACACCAACAGGTCAGCAAGAACTGTCCCTTGGGGACAAAAGTCCTGTCCCTGAGGGTCATTAGGCAATGATTTCTGAGCTGACAGCAGGCTTATCTCCTCAGGAGCTGCCGTGGCTGTGACTTACCAGGTGTATTTCATGAGGAAGCTGTGGCTGAACGTATCTCCAGGGAAAGACTTGAAGGCTGACTCCATCTTTCATTACCATCAGGTAAACGTAGGCAGTAAAGAAACCCATGACACCCTGGGCCGTCGAGGCAATACTGTGGCAAAGCTTACCCTACTGAAATATTTCTTGCTATTTCCAAGTATCTCTAGGGACAAGCAGCTTAAAACACACAATAAACGTAATAATCAGTTGCTTTCTGTTGGTGCAGAATGACCTTCCAGGGCAGAGGTCAGCCTTGAGTCTCAGGCCTACCTTTTGGTTTCATGTCTGTACTGTACTGTACTGTACTGGCCCCAGACCATTCTCTCAACTTGCAGATTGTTTCTTCCAGGAACTGCCAAAGTACCTGCGAGGCTACCACAAGTGCTCCAGGGAAGAAGCCATCCAGCTGGCAGGGCTGATTTATAAAGTCCATTTTGACAATGACCGGTCACAGCAGATAACTATCCCAAAAATCCTAAAGCAGCTAGTGCCAGACAATCTGCTCCGAGTGATGTCTCAGGAGGAGTGGAAGAAGGTAAGAGCCTTTCCCTACAGCTTGATATGAATGGACATTTTTGGAGCCCAAAGAGGGGATTGATGGTGGCCACCAAAACCTGGATGCGTGGCAGTGTTGTTCTCCTGGAGGAGAGCTGGGAGATCTGGTGCACCTTTTCACTGTCCCTCCAGGAGAGTCAGGGAAAGAAACTGCATGGCTGGTGACCTTCCCTTGTACTCCATCAGGCCTGGAGGGAAGCTGCAGATCTGAGAGGATCTTTCCTTATCCCTGATGTCCAGGGGGAGAAACAGTATATGATAGGGGATGCTGGGAGACTTTTGCCTCTCCTTCCATCTGTCCCACTCTGAGCAGCTCCAGGACCCACTTTCTGCAGGCACAAGTTATCCTTGCTGCCACTCCGAGGGTCTTGTTATACCTTATGCTGTAAGCTGAAAAAAATGTTAATTGGCTTAGTGTTGCTCAGCTTAGTGCAGCAGTCGCAACTGAAGGTGAAAAACTCTCTCTGCCTGTCTCTCACCTGCACAGCTGTGACTTTCCACTAGAGGCTTGGTGAGCAGGGGCAGGACTAGGAGCTAGGGGCAGGACTGGCTGCTCGCTGCTCCTGCAGGACAGAGCAAGCACTGCAGCCCTGGAGTGCCCAGAAGCCATGATGCCTCCTGCCACCACCTGGATCAGTTCACTGCTTGAGCTCTGAGGGACCTGATCCTTTTTTTTCCTCTAGAGCCCACCCCACTGCACCAACACTACCTGGGCTGTCAGCCAGGCACTGCCTAAGCTCTGAAAAGGATTGGGCCCCCCAGAGCTCAGGAAGTGGTAGTGCAGGGGGAGCCAAGCTCCGGAGAGGAAAAAAAAAAAGGATGGGGCCCCCAGAACCTGGACACACACTCCGGCAGGGCCAGGCAGCGGGAGCAAGGGTGGAGCTTGGCAGCTGCAACATGGCCTCTAGAGTTCCTGCTGACCCTGCGCTCTGCTGGGCTGTGCAGGGTCTGGCTCCTGGTGCCCCCACCTGGCTCACCCAGCAGGACTGCTATGGTTGGCAGTCGCTTGAAGCCTCTGAACCGCCCCTGCCCTTCCTCCCCCCTATAGCAGCTGGGCAGCTCTAGGCATAGAGTGCAGGGTTCAGTGCTGCCCATCTGGGCTGGAGCTGCACAGAGCAGGTGGGGAGGCTGCACTGCTCACCACTGCCTCCCAAGCCTGATGGGGCTGGGAAGTCACGTTCCTGTACCCCCCTCCCCACCCCAGCACGTTCCAGGGCCTGAACTAGGAGATAGGGGCAGGACTGGCTTGCTGCTCCTGCTGGACAAAGCCAGTGCCAGTCCCAGGGCTCGCTTGCTCTGCTTAGGCCCAGTAGTCTGGGAACATGCCAGGGGGTGGGGAGAGTGGGTACAGGGACAGGACTACCCAAACCCTCCCAGGTTTGGGAAGCAGCTGTGAGCAGTGCAAGCTCCCTGCCTGCTCTGTGCAGCGCCAGCACAGACAGGCAGTACTGAGCCCCGTGCTCCATGTGTGGAGCCGCCCAGCTGCTACGGTGGTTCAGAGGCTTCAGGTGCCTGCTAACTGCAGCTGTTGCCAGGTGAGCCAGGGAGGAGGAGCTGGCAGCTGGACACTGCACAGCCCAGAGGAGCCCAAGTTTAGCAGGGACCAGCCTCAGGCTGCTCTGCTGCAGCTGCCAAGCTCTACTCTGCTCCAGCCGTCTGGATCCACTGGGGAGTGTGTCCAGGCCCTGGGGACACAGGCACTTAGCTTGGGGCACACTGCAGTGGAGAGCAGGGCTGGGCACAGGTTCAACTGCCGGTCAGCACCAGCCTACTGCCCCATGCAGGCACCATGGCCTGAGCCCCACCTGGGCATTTGGAGTAGTGAACTGATCCAGGAGGCACTGTGGATACTCCAGGGCTGTGGCATTGGCTCTGTCCAGTGAGAGCAGTGGGTCGGAGGCAGCATGCTGGGCCCTGCCCCCAGCATTCCCACCTTGTTTCAGGAGGAGCCACTGCATCCTGGGATGCTGGAGGACTTCACCTTAATGAAACAGGAGCAAAATTAGGCACACTGGAGATAATCCTGCCCTGGAGTGGTGTAACTTTAAGCCAAGTACCAGGTTCTTTAAAGCACTTAAAGGTGTTTATGTGCAGCCAATCCAGGGATTAAGAGCTCCAGAAGCTGCCTAAAACTATCATGTAACAAGCCCCTGAAAGTGATGTGGTCACATGACGATGTTGTGGCATTATGGTATTGCCTCCAGGAGTTGCACAGGATAGAAGAAAGCCTGCTGTCACTCTCACTAGGTTGTTCATGTGTTCCTCTTCTACACAGAACATTATTGCAGCGTACAGCAAACATGAGGGGAAAACAGTGGATGAAGCTAAGGTTGCCTTCTTGAAAATTATATACCGCTGGCCAACATTTGGGTCAGCCTTCTTTGAAGTCAAGGTAAGCATAGAAGGCCTCTTATTCTGCATGCATTACTAGGTCTGCCAGCCAGGTTGCTGTTCAGCAGGGATTCGTATTTACCCCAATCTGCCCTTTGTGTGTGTGTGTGTGTGTGTGTGTGTGTACACATACATACATACAAGCATGGGGGTGGAAGGAAGAATGTGACCACCTCACAGAGGGGAAGCCAGATCTGGAACGAAATGCAGCACTTAGATCCTTTGTAGTGGAATAGTGGTCCAAGGTCTCTCCTATCCAGTGAGAGACGGTTCAAATGGTCTGAGGGAGCTCAGCAGTCCCTCCCTACTGTTTCAGTGAAACATAGCTCTCCCAAAGGGCCCCAGGTGCCTCCTCAGGTATCTGGTCTCCCATAGGGACAGCTGAACTGGACACTGCATTTACTAAGGAGCCACTGCAGAGCACTGGGCTGACAGTAAGCTGGGTTGCTGGGGAGGGGGTGCTATATTATATGTCACTGAGAGCCCCTAATTATGTGGGTGCAGTGTTCTTGGTCCTGCTGCCCTCAAGGTTCAGCAAGATCCATGATGGAAGTGTAGTGACATACTAGCGATTTCACTCTGCAGATGGCCCTTCTCAGGGACAAACACTCCTCCAGTGGCCCACCATCCCCCACTGCCTGGTCCACATCACTTTGTTCTGTGGAACCCTAGAAGGATGCTGGGTGGACTGCAACATTAGACGTACTATAGACTAGAGGCCCTGTAGCCCTGATGCTGTCTTGCTAAGGCTTCAACAGAACTTTGGCTCAACAAGGCCTCAGCTTCTAGCAGGTCTTCTTCCTCCTCTTTAGTTTAAAAAAAGAGTTCTCAACTTATAACAAAGCCGCCCCCCCGTTTCATAAAAGGTAATAAATATCAGGAGAATATAGGACCAAACACATAAAACATATAAAACTACCAAACATATAAACAAAAAGTTTCAAGGGCATTACAAATCACACCTTAAAAATAAGTAACACATCTTCCAAGGAGATGGGAAGTTTGAAGGAAGGTTTAACAATAAGAAAACAACTAACTGGTACAAATACTGAAGTAGTAGAATACAATACCCCTGCATGGAGGCATCTTAAAAAACACCAGCATGCATCTATATAGTAGCTAGTAATTGACTTTGTTTTTTATAGTTATTCAATGTATAACAAAGATATAAAAATGCAACTGTTCTATCACACTTCAAATGTATAACCACTACACACTTTCCCTCTGCCAGCCAGTCTAACGAGCCAGCTGACAGTAATAAAGGCTCTCTAATTATAATCATAGTGGTTTCATTAAGCTTAATAGAACTGCCTGCAGCAAACCAGAAACAAAGCCAAACTGTGCAGGGCTGGGGCCTGGTTGCAACGCCAACTACACACTTGCCCTCCTCCAACTATCAGGTGTGCAAGTCTTCAAGATAAGTTATGCCTAGGAATGGCTACCTCAGTGTTAATCTGATGATGACAATAAAAAGCAGTGAAGTGGATCTTTTTCCACCTCCTTTGTTTGTTCACCACTTCATTTTGCTCCTCTTTGTCAGCAAACCTCAGAGCCAAATTTCCCTGACATCATACTGATTGCAATCAACAAACAGGGAGTCTCCCTGATACACCAAAAGACCAAGGTAAGAGCTGTTTTCTCAGTGCTTCTCTGGACCTCTGGGAAGTGCACATTTCCGATTGATACTCCTAAGGAAGAACCCCTTCAATGGCAGTGCTAGTTAGGGACAGGACCTTCTCCTTTAATTTTAGGAACTCCATTGGTCTTCTGTTAATTTGTTGTGTAACACTGATGTTAATACAGTATATTGCCACAAAGAGCAGTAAAGGGACTATTCCAAAGCACTCTGAGCAACTGTCATATGAATTCTTTGCACTGGACAGGAAAAAGCTAAGACAGCTGTTACAAGAGGGGCACATTACAAAAAAGCTATTTGTCAGGGAACCTCCTTTAGATTTCCCATGCTGAATTCTCTAAGTGGTCCACAACACAGCAAACAAACAAGATGGAAAGAGGCTGGTAGACTGCAACCCTATTCTTGGTGCAGGTTGGCTCTGTCAGTCCTGCTGAAGAGACAACCCTGTCCTTTTAAAGCTCCAAGGCTATTCGTATTGTTCATGTTGGCATCTTGCTTTGAAACTAGAAAACAAATAGCCAGGGGCTTAATGGCTACTATAACAAATAAGCAACAGCATGGTGTGGGGAGAACTGACTGAATTACAGGAAGGTGTGCCAGAGTCCTGAAAACTCAGTACTGAGCTGCTCTCCTGCAGGCAGTGGGGAATACACTGAGCTGTTTGGGATATGGGAGCTGAATTTACTGACTATGCTTCCCTCGCTGAAGGGAAGGATTATTTGCCCAAATTTTTCTGATCTGCCAAGGAATCTATTTCTTCATTGCACTGTTCAGTCCTTTCTATCCATTTGCTTCTCTCTGCAGGAAATTTTAACAGGTTACCCCTTTAATAAAATCTCCAACTGGTGCAGCGGCAGCACATACTTCCATATGACGGTTGGGAACCTGGTGCGAGGAAGCCGGATTCTGTGCGAGACATCTCTGGTAAGAGAAGCCTCATTGTCTCAGACACAAGACCCTCCTCCACATTTTTTCCCTTATGTCTACAAGCATCAACATGAAGTACGAGGCAGATACAGGAACATATTAAGAGAGCCAGATGATGGATGATATGCTGTGTCCTGCCAGATCTGGCTTTAGGGTTGATGTGGGGGTAAAAAAACCTCAAATGTTCCAATTTCACAGATAGTCATGCAGCTCATGATCAGACTGGTGCTCTGCACCACCATCCACAGGGGAACACACAACACACTGTTACCAAACTGAAGGGAAAAATAAGTAATTTCCCAAGCTCTGCCCACAAATCAAGCCTCTCCTGTCT
The DNA here is from genome assembly GCF_030867095.1 of Alligator mississippiensis. Lineage (NCBI taxonomy): Eukaryota > Metazoa > Chordata > Crocodylia > Alligatoridae > Alligator > Alligator mississippiensis. Next base: position 39,286,457 of record NC_081830.1, read on the forward strand.
GAGACAAAAAAAAGGTTTCCCTTCACAGCAGAGCTGAATAGGATCTTCCTTTCACTGCATGCTTTGGTAAGCAGTGATGACCCACTGTTGCCATGAACAGGACGTGTTCTACTGCCCCAGAGCTCCCATTTCAGGCTGCCTAGAGATGCAGACAAGCACCATCACATTTTTAGATCAATTTGTACTTTTACATTTAAGATAAACTTCAGGGTTCTTGGCCAATATTTAAAGCTCCAGTTCTGATACAGATAATGGCAGCTTATAACAGCATGAAGTTCTGGCTTGAACCACTATATAGTGCTGTATGGTATACCCAGATATTAAAAAAATGCTAGAATTGGCAGATAAGGAAGGCGTTCTGGGAAGCAACTGGGCAGCAGATAAGAACAGGAGCAAAGGACAGAGTCTTGGAAACTATAACTCAGGTTGTTCAATGGCCTTTACTAGAGACCTCATTTCTCTCTCCCCTGAAGGGTTACAAGATGGATGACCTGATGACATCCTATGTGAACCTGCTAATGAATGTCGTAAACAAGCAGAAGAGTACCCACCTCCCTGCCTGAGCAAGAACAAGCCCCCTACTTCATACACGTGCCAAACTGCGTAGGTGTCCTGCCCCAGAGGCAAACTTACTTTTGAATACCCATTCTGCCACTCATTCCTCTGAACAGACCTGGACTGAAACATGGAAGCAGAGTATTGCTACAAGAGAAACACAAGGGAATATGCACCTTCCATCATTTTAAATTTGCCAGTGTAAAAATACAATATAATAGGATTTTGGACTTCAGAGCAAGTTCAGTTTAATTTCAACATCAGTGCAGTCCTCCACTCAGAAGAGGACACACATCTCCTAGTTCCTTTCTCCTGGGAAAGTAAAGGGCATAGTGCTTGATATACTCCTACGAATTCCCTTGCATATTGGTAAATACTACGGTAGGCTTTGCAGGAGGGAAGAATTGTTTCTGTTAAAATGGGGCAAGGGCTATTCTGGATTTTTGTTGCCTTTGGACAAGCCTATACTAGTGCACTTCCTTCTTTTTCCCCCAGCCTTCCTTTTGCACCAGACTCACAATACTCATGAACCAAGTAGGCTAACATGGCCTGACTACAACAGTTATTTATACTGAGTAGCCCTCCCTCAATTTTTTTATATTTATAAATGAGTGCTGCTCAGTGCAAGCAAGGATTTGAAGAACTGAGTCTTTAACAGAGACATCCTTTGAAGAGATTCATTTTTCTGCTCTTTAGCTGTCCTCCCAGCCTAGAGTTCTGTAGACATTCTTTCAAGAGACAAAAAAATGTCAATTACTTAAATTGAGTGATCTTTATTCCTCTTGCTTCCTCCTACTTCCTGTTTGGCAGACAGTTTATGTGGTAAAGTTTGTTTGAAGGTCCATGTGATAAATGGACAGTGAGAAACATACCACTAAAAACAGCTCTGAGTGTCTAGCAAGGCAGGCAGACTTGCAGCTTGCATACTAGGAACATAAATACTTGCCCCTTCCCCAACAGGAGCCCTCTTGTGACCACAGTGGAATGTGGTAGTCAGTGCATTTACACCAAGTTCCTTGAGGCATGATTCGGCAGCTCTGCTGGGTCTCTCACACTATTGCCAATGTATGCACAATGGGGTCCGTTGTCCCTTTGGATGTGCATGTGAAACTCAAACATTAATAGGATTTCTGTACATGCATAGCAGGGAGAAGAGCCTCAATATCTCTGTGCATCTCAATGAGTGCCACACTTTTCAGAATACTTGATCCTTTTCAAGCAATTAGATATTCCAAGTGTAACATCCATTGCTGGCAATGGACGCACTGAAATGACCAACACTGAGGTGTTAGTGCACTCTACTTCTAACTGCTATTTGAATAGAACAAGTGTGTAAGACTTCTCAGCTCCTCTGTACTAAAATGTTTGCAGCCAAAGGATCCTGTTTGCAATTTTTAAATAAACAATTACAGAAGATCAATAATGCAAATGTAGTCTTTCTTCCATATATCAGATGAGTGTTCTCTCAGGTTCTCTGCAGTTTAAACCTATCCAAATAGCTTGGGGTACCTCTACATTCTCAGAAAACACCTTTTGCCACTGACAGCAGCAGCACCACCTGTGCTACACAGCATCTGTCAGACAGTAGCATGCCTGTACCACAGTCCAGCGCTGATCACATATTGCCACCTAACCATCATTAATCTGGAAATAACACAAAATATGCTGCAATTTCAAATCTTCCTAGTTAGCAAGTGATTTGCTTTGGCTCACAAAAGAGTTAACACCTATACATTCACTTCATAGTGTACAATACAATATTTTAATCTTTGGTGCAAAGTTTAGAGATGCATTGCAGTGCACTTTATTACAGGAATATAACACAGGTGAGATTACAGAACTACAGTCAAGCAGTCATGTTCTGGATAAACATTACAAACCCAAATGTACTGTAAAACAAATGGTCCATGGATCCATACAATCCACTTCACATAATGGGACCCCAATGCAATGTGAGAGAATTTCTTCCCTCACTCTGCATAATCCCACACATTTAGAGCACAAACTAGTACAATCTCCAAACCACTGCTTCCCCCTAACACTGTCTAACTTGGAGATTGGCAACATCCAGGCCACAGTCTTAGGGCTTTGCCTGTGCTTTTGCCCATACTGAGGTTGAGCAGTGAGGAGCTGTATCAGAGTTAGGGAGCTGGAAGCTGCACCCACACTTCTGCCACTTCTCTCTACCCCCTTCCCCAAGGTTGCAGCAGAGGCACAGCTTCCAGCCAGAGGTGACCTGGGACAAGCCTAGGAGCAGGGAGCTACACCCACACTGCTGCCACTTGCCCCTATCCCCCTTCTCCCTCCTCCCCGAGGCTGCAGTGTGTGGCTCTGGTGGGAGCTTAGGGAAAGACCTGCCCCTCCCCTTGGCTGCTGATATGCCATGAAAGCCACCTGACCCATGTTGAACCATGGAAATTAGAGGTACAGCCTCTGAATCAGAATTTCCTAGACCTTAAATGCTGGATGATGCATGTGGGAAAGGAACAGTGGAAAGAACCCAGGTCATACCCTGTTCACTCTTCCTTTTAGCATCCACTCCCTGCCACTATGTAAAACACAGGATACTGGGCAAGACAGACCTATGGTCTGACCAGTAAACGGCAGTTCTCATGTTCTTATGACAGGAGCTGGGTTGTTCTGACCCATGGCTTGTTAAAGGTTGACAGTCCCTGATCTATACATTGAACTTTAACTCTTCAGTTCCAGAAGTCCACATGATCCAATACAAAAGACACATGGCATTAGAAGTGTTGGCCATCTGGCTGTGAGGCCATTTTCGCTAACATTGTATGGACTGCTATGAAGATAAGTACCAGGATCCAAACCTAGAGAATACAGTAGTTCACTTGGTCATACAGAAGGTTATCAAGTGATTAATACTTCCCTTGAATGTTAGCTGCACATACCGCTATTTCTAGAAGCATTGCCATCTTCAAGTGTGTTCGGTGAGCATTAGTGATTTCTATTTAATATGCATACAAACACATTTATAGTTTTAAAAGTAAATAGTGGAAGAGCTGTTCTGGGTAATTAACAAAGCATACAGTTTTGGATCAAGTTCACCCTTGATGTGATTCCATTAACTTCAGTGGTGTAACAGCTAGAATGAATCTGGCTTTTGTGTCTGCAGCAATGGAAAATGCACACAGTCTAAATTTCTGCCTAAGAGAAAGTTCTCTCCACCTCTAGCTTTATGAAGAAAACACTGAATATGAAGAACTTGCAGATACCCAATTCTCTGCTCTAGAACATCCAATAGGTCTGTTCCAACTGCTCCCTTTTCTAAAGAAAAGTAGCACCAGGGGAATGATTTTCTCAAGTTTTCCCGCTAATTCCTTGATTCCTCAGTCCCATAAGAGGTGTGAAAGTAGTGTGCAAAATAGTGTAATACAGACTGTACACTATATGAAGCAAGGGTTCAATAAAGTATTCATGGGAGGTAAGTGATTAGGAAGAGACCCTAGAGGCATGTCTGCACTGCCTCTCTGCTGAGCCCTCCCCACTTAAGCCAAATCCTAGGTGAGAGGCAATGTAGCAATCAGGCTCAGCCTCAGAGATACTTCCTGGCACATGCTCAGCGTCACTCTGGGGTGGCTACATCTCCTCATTTCCAGGAGCTGGAGCACATGGTGCAGAAGTGAGAGGAGATCAAGTGTTTCTAGGTTCTGCACAGAGGTGGCTTAGTTATCCCATAAGACACTGATTATCCCCAGTACAAAGCACAAGGAGGAGGATGTTGTTTCTTTTACATTAACCTGATCTGGCTTAATCTAGATCTAATGGATTTCAGAACAGAGATGAAATGGGTCTACACTGCACTTCTTCCCAAAGTAAAATGCATACCTTTTCATCTCTACATAGACAACATTAATCAAATATTTGCATTTTCCATTGCTAAACTCAAGAGTGGCTACTGCAGGAACACAGTGGATTGCATTTGAACTGGTCTGGAAATCTCCGACAGCACACGAGTTACTCTGCCTTTGCATAGCTGCAGATGCTCATGCCAAATTTCATTATCATCTTCCCTGGAAGCTGAAGATACTCAGCTGTCCAGATTAATCATCAGGTGCCTTCCTGTGATTACCATTACAGGGAATACATCTGAGAAATTGTGCTGTGAGCTTTTGAATGGCCTTGACCTAAAGTGCCTGAACTCTTTTCCCTGAGCTAAACTCTAGAGAGAACAGGCATAGAGGACTGGTTCTTGTAACAGCCACTTAGAATAACTCTAAAAAGTGTACTTTTACCTTGACACCACACCTGAAGCATAGTTCAAGAACTAGAGAAGGATATAAGGTGTCCTCCTATGCTGGTAAATTGTGACAAAACACAAAACAAAACACCGTCTATTCTATTGTGCTTTGTGACAGTCATGGTGGAGGATAGAAAAGCTTTACAGACAGACAGAGCCCATCCTACCCTACAGCCGCAGCAGAAGCTACAATAGAAAGTTAAGCAGTAAAAGGCAGTTTGAATTAAGAAATGTGGAGTCCTTTCACCAACATTTCTACTATTGCTGTCACTGGTGACTTCCCTGGTGTCAGCAACATGGTATACACCTGGATCAGGGGTATATCATCACTGCAACAGTAAGACAGGCCCCTATTACTCAGCTAGCTCCCGTACACACCCAAAGTCTCTGTCCCATGCATGAAGACACCTATCTAGCTATCTCATTCAGGTATATAGGCTACAGCCCACATGCTGCTTTTGCTGGAGCTGGTAACTACATTCAAACTGAGGGCATAGTGGTGGGAAGCTCTTCATGCAAGACAGATTTGTAAGTGGAGCAGGGGAAACCATACATTTGATGCTTAAATCGCTGTTCTTACCCAATTCTAGAGACAGGAGAGAGAAAGAAACAGAGAGAGAGAGACAGGAGAGAGAGAGAAACTGCAGACACAATGGTGTACAGCTTAAAAGCAGTGACCTGGCATATCCACTACTGCCCAGGCCTCTCAGCAGAGGCCAGGCTCCCCATGCTGTCAGTGTTAATTTGCAACTGCCTGAGTGAAGCGACATTCAAAATACAAGAGGCAGTAACCAAAGCGGAGGGAGGCACTGTGTGTCCGATTTGTTTTGGTCAGTCATTCTTAATGCTTTCCTTTGTGATAAACAGCTGCTGCACATTGCAGTCTGAGACCACTGTGAGTACAGGCAGCAGAATGACAGACCCGTTTAAGCAGAGTTTAAGTCCATAGCTTTGGGTTGTGATTTCTTGGAGGCCAGCTCAGACAGCTTCTTCAGACGTTTCTTCAGCTCCAGGGGAAATTTCTCATAGCACTTCTTGCACACAGGCTTCATGTCAAACTCCACAAACTTGTTCCTTCAAAGAAACACAAAGCTATCAAAGAAGCACTTGGAAGCTGGATCCAGGGCCTGATGCAGGGTGGAAGGGTGGGATGCTGCCTCTATTCCTTGTTTAAGTTCTTGGTCCAATAGACAGATCCCTACCTGACCACAAACACACAAAATCGGACTAATGCACACACAAGTAGTGTTTTCGCCAAGTCAGGTGCCAACTCTGTACACACAGGCACTCCTGGTTTACTAGAGATTGGCTTTAGGGCAATGGTCAATGCCCCAAAATGGAGTAGCTCTTGTAACTATAGCAATGCTTCTGTTTCACTTGCCTAAGGCTGGGAGAGGCAATTTTCCCACTTGTAATGGGAAGAGGGATTTCCATTTTTCATTCTCTGTCCTGACCACTCTCTCTAGCACACCTCAACGTGGAACGATGGTCCTTGTCAGTACCATGAGTGGGAGCATTTGTTTTCTTTATACAGACCTATAGTGCTTTTCTTCTGTTGAATCTCACTGTCTTTCCTTGTTAGGTATCTGGCTCCTTTGCTACAATAGTCCTTTACAAAGGGGAATAAAAAGTTTCAAACCAAAAATCTAGGTGAACATCAATAGGACCATCACCAATGCCTCCTGCCATGGAACTGGGCAACTGCATTCACTCAGCTGGCAACATCCAGGAAACAGAAGCAGTGTGTAACCTGGCCAGGTCAGGGAATTAGACACTGAAGTTGTGTTTTCAGCCAGATCCATCAATTCCTTGTCCTCTCCCTTAGACTTTTCCATATTCCCTGCCATTCAGCTTCCTCTTGGTTAATGCTCCATTAGGCTGCAGCAAGGCAAGCTCACCTGTGCTAGAGGAAGAGGTGCCATCCCATAAATTAATTTTCCCAAAGTCTGGCCTGATTTTGATATTCTTGTTTCCTAAATCCTAATTTTTGTAGCATAGATGTTTTGCATTAAAGCATGAACTAAACTCCAGAGTTGTGTTGTCAGGCACTCGCACTGCTTCAACATCTTGACACATGCAATGGTAAAACTGATGCAATGAAGAACCTAGCAGGATGGTGGAAGCAAGGCCCTCATCATTTCGTTATGGAGTTAGATATTACCAACTGCTTCTATGTATTTGTCTAAACAACAGCACTTTCCAAAACCTACATTCTGTGATGAAAATACCAAATCCTTTGAAGGGTCAGCTTCAGGCTTTATCAGAGCACCTTCCTTACTGAGCCCTGCAAAACCACTGGAGCACAGTAGGAGTGAGCTGGGATGACATAAGAGGACCTGAAACCAGGAAAGGTTGCTCAGAAGTTGGCTTGTACTCACTGCCCCTCTGGCTCTCATTGGGGGTAGTTAGTGTACAATTTTCTTCAGAAATGGGTTTTTGATCAGTTCCCTTTCTAGGTAAAAGTATAAAACCTAGATAAGAGGGGAAACGGTGCCACAACTCTGATGCTTCAGTGCACCAGGACTCATTTCCCCAGGCTGCTGAAGGAATCGTTCTAGAACTGCAAGTATCTACTTACTTCAATGTGAGTTTGATGTTGCAAGTGGAGCAGGAGAAGCAGTTCACACACCAAGCCTTGTTGAGAGCCGATACCACTGAAAATAGAGGGGGGCAAAGCTAAATCAAAGGCAGCCAGGCCAAATTATCTAAACACAGGGCTGTATCCAAATTCAATGAGGCCAGATGTGACAACAAACACTGGTGCTTCACAACTGTGGGATAGCAACAGCTGCACCAACAAACAGAGCACGCAGAGCGACCAAAAGCAAGGAAAGTGCAAAGCTTACCGTCCCCCTCAATCACATGGCTGCAGTTGTAGCAGACATCTCCAAAGAGCTGTATGCAGAAGAAATAAAATGGGAACTTATATTACTGACTGCCCACACCCCCAACACAGACAGCTGGGGCAAGTATTAATATCCTGATGATGAATGAATTCAAAGATGCTGCAACAGCATTCAAAGATATGGATTTAAATCTCCTGAATAACCCGTTATACACTTGCTAATTAGGCCATGGTCATTCAGATCCTGTACTCTCAAACCCTACATGACCTTTTTTGTGGATTCCTCATATTCCTGGTACCATTGTTATGTTTCCCACTCTCAGAAAAGCCTGGGAATTTGAGAGAGAGTGTAAATAGATCAGAATGCTAATCAAAGATAAACCTCCCCAGGTTCTAGGTCATAAACATCAATACAAAGCTAACAGTACTATTTTTAAAGCAAAAAGTATCCTTTGACAGCTTTATCAGGGTGAAGTAATGTTTTGTCCAATGACAATCAATGCAGAAGACACAGTTCTTCACTGTCTTTGTGGAAAAATTACTTACCAATTGGTTAACAGAACTGATTTCTTCTGTGCTATGATCAACCAGATGCCATGAGATTTATTTTAAACATTATAAAGAAAGAAAGCAAAAATATGATATATAAACTGCCATTAACATCTCTAATAACATCATATAAAATTGGTGTTAGTGAATTGGATGGCTAGTTAGCTGACCTGTTAAAGATCAAGAGAGTTCCTTAATAGTTATAAAACCAATCTTTAAAAAAAAAAATTAAACATATACATATCCACACACATACACGCACACACTCCCATGTATGTATATGTGTTTAAAATAAACAATTAAACAATTATAAGTACACATATATAAACATTGTGTGTATGTTTAAATTTTAAAAAGGTTGTTTTATAGCAATTAAAAAACACTCTTGACTCTTAACAGAAGGTCAGCTAACCAGCCATCCAACTGACTAACCCCAATTTTATTTGATGTAATTAAGACATGTTAATGGCAGTCCATATACATTATTTTTTCTTTCACAGGGAGGATCATTATCCTCAGTAGGTTTCTATTTTCTAATCGCTATCCTTTTCCTAGTGCTCTGTATCAGCTGGCAGGATCTTTTCATTCCTGTTATTACTTCATTAGTACACCCTCATACCTATAACTACAGGTCAACAAAGAATTTCATCTACTTGTATTGTGATAGGAAAACCCAGTGTCTATTTCCCAAGCTTGTTTATAAGGACAAAAATTTCTGCGCCTGCCCCTCTTCAGCCAAGACAATCACAAGAACAGCAGGGCATACCTGGTTGTAGTGAGTCTCGCAGTAAGCCAGCCCCTTTTTCTCATAGTGCCGGTGCCCCAGGAATGGCTTCTCGCACTTGGCACAAACAAAATGCTGTAAAAGTAAAGAGGATTCAACATCAGATGGAGAGGTTTCCAAAAGGAGGAGACATGCAGACACTGTCTTGGTAACTAGGGCTGTGTGAAGCTTCGGGTGCTGATTCGATTCAGAGATTTGACCCGATTCAGTGGCTGAACCTCGAAATCTGAATCAAATCAGGGGACCAATAAAAAGGTCCAAATCAATTCAAAGCTCTCTGAATCTTCAAAAAAGCTTCAGAGAGCAGTCCCTGGTTGCTGCAGCAGGACTTGGAGCTGGTCAGTAGGGGTGAGGGAAGGGGGGTGAGGGAGGGGACCATGAGGGGATCCCTGCCAGGCCCCATCCCTTACCTGCTTCCCCAGCCGCCCCCCCGCCCCCCGCCACTCTCCCAGCCCCAACATGGCTGCCCCGCCTGTCTCAGCTCCTGGCCCTTTAAAAAAAATCCCCTACTCACCAGGTGCTGCCGGGGGGGGGGGGGGTGGCGGGGGATGATCCCTGCTGCCCCATACTGTGTGGGGGGCTCTGCACAAGCCACCCACCCTCACTGTTCCAGCCCCCCCATTGCTGCCCCACCCCAGCTCCAGCCTTTTAAGAAAAAAAAACCAACAAAAAAACCCCCAGGACTCACCAGCTCCGGCAGCAGCTTCAGGGCTTCGGGGGGGCTTGTGGAAGAGCCCCCCACTGGGCAGGAACCAGTGAGTCTGGGGCTTGGGGGTTTTTTTCCCTTTAAAGAGACGGAGTTGGAGAGGGGAGGGGCAGCCATGGGGGGGACTGGGGACCAGGAGTCGGGGGGGGGGGGGCAGGGGGGATCAGGTGGGCTAGTGGCAGAGCCCCCCACACAGAGGGGGCAGGTGGGATTGCCCCCCCTCCTGGCAGCAGCCGAATCTCTGAATCAGATTTGGCAGAATTGATTTGGGACAGCGATTCAAATCACTGAATCAAATCACTGTCCCCCAAATCGGCCAAATCCGAAACAAACACTAGCTGCTTTGCACAGGCCTACTGGAAACAAGCCAGGGGAAATGTAACAGTATAGCCCATGCCAACAGAGAACCTTGCACAGGTGGAAGGATGGTGAGATTCCCTATTTTGTCAGCTAGGTTGTCAAAGCAAAGTGTTCACACCTACATGGCCAATTCTGCTGTTCCTATGCCTGTTGGCACTACATCAGGCAGAAAAATGCTTCCCGGGCTTTAGAAGGTGGGATGGAGATGTAATAGTTTGTTACTTAGAGCGGGAAGAGGAAAGAGGCAATATGTATAACTCCAGTGGCAAATGCTATCTTGCAATCCCAGAAACTGCAGTACAATGCAAACATTTTAAAGTAATTTTCTAGGAGTAATTTAAATAACAGAATTGTTATTGTGGCAAAAAAGGGCAACATTCAAGCCTGGGAAATGTGACATACCCAGGTAAAGCTCACACAAGATGAGTATACTCCAATACCTACATTTATTAGCATGAATTCAGCCAAAACAGGGATTGTGGGACTTTTTACTGATAACCTTCTGAGTAGCATGAGTCCACTTGCAGGATGTACTCTATAGGAGGCTTCATACCAGGATTGCTCTCACCTCAACATGCCATTGCTTTCCCAAAGCATTGACTACACGTCCCTCAATGGGCCTGCGACAGGCTCCACAGATTGGGATTCCCATCTTGTCATGACAGGGCAGGCAGTAGAGTTCCCCTTTTAGTTCCCTGGCCTCAGCAGTCAGCTCCTTCCTATAAACACACATGCACATCCTTGAAACAACACAAATGACCCAGATCCCAGCCAACCATTTGTTCCCCGATTAAACCTGATAGTTATATGAGCTTCTCCTCAGACCTAAATATCTCTAAGATGAAGCTGTAGAAGGAGGAACCTCAAAGAAAACATTCGTGCTTTGGCACTATTACATTCTAAACACAGATGTGGTGAATTTTGTTAGTAAAATACTGTCACTGGCAAGCCATTTGATGGGATGTTGGTTTCTGTCCTTTACAGACATAAAACATGTAGACAATCATGTCTTACGGAGATTACATACTCCATCTGAAACATAATCTTACACATATACCTTTTATCCACAAGCACCAAGCTATTCTGAACAGCATAGAAATAGCTATGTCTAAATAGATTTATTTTTGTAGTGAAGACTGGGCCTTTGAGGCCAGCTACTTGCAATGTACCACTTTCATACCCAGTAGAAAGTGGTGCCAATTAAGCAACGCATAGAACAAAGTGAATGCTACAGAACTGAACAGAAGAACTCCAGTTCTTCTAGCTTATTGATTCCACCTCTTTTGATCTCATTGCTGTAATAACAGAAAAGACTACAAAGTTTAGCTTGAACACTGGAGTCCGAAGAAAGATCACCCTAATATGCACAGGCTTCATTCCCCTTGTTTGTTGGTGGCATGAAGGAAGTAAGAACATACCCACAGTGGGTGCAGTTGAAGTGATCTGGATGGTAAGAATCATTTCTGTACATCAGAGGCTGTTCATCAATTATGAGGTGGCACTTCTGACAGATGTACTTGCCTAGTCCCTTGGCTTTCTCACGATTATGGCATGGCCTGCACAGGTGCCTGTATGAGCATCGGAAAGAAAAGGAAGCATTAGTTGGTTGGTTCTTCCAATTAGTTGGGATTGGGCTGTTATCTTGCTGATTAGGTTATGGTTTCTTCAACTAAAGTTTTACTATTTTAACTTTCTATTCTAGAGCATAAGCTTTAAAGCTTCACCTGATCATGCTAGCGTTAACCAAGCCCTCAGAGAGCCTTGCGACTATCCTATAGAGGCATAGCAGGGTGCTGCAGTGTTGATGACTGGAGAGCAGCAGGGGGAATGAAAGAGAGCCCCAGCAATCTCTGCACTCCGATGGTACCTGCTCCTGCAGCCGAGGAGACAAATCACCAGACACCAGCTGGATCAGGGGGCAGCAGAATGTCTGCCCCCCACCCCAATGTCTGGGAGTCTTTGCCAAGCCAAACATAGACCAGCCATAAAAGCCAGGCAACTGTGCACCCAGTAGCATGGCATCTATTTAGCTTCCCCCACCCTACAAACACTAGTGGGTGAGGAGTGGCAAAAAATCCCAGGGGGCGTCATTCTGCATGACCCCTCTCCCAATGCAAAACTGGGGCCACAGCAAAAATCCCTGAAGACGCATTCTGGTGCCCCTTCTGAGTCAGCACCTGGGGCAAATGCCTCACTCACCCTCCCTCTAGTTATGCTACAGCTGTCTTGAAAGGGGCAGGTAAACAACTAGGTATTTTTTAGTCCTCCTACGCTTCTTTATGGGCATCAATCTTGCAGGGAAGAGCCTAGACCATTTTTTAACATGCCCTGATGATATGAAGCAGGCTTACAGCAGACCGCTAATGACACCTAAATTACGGTGTATGAACTTCTGCTTTTGTATGGAGCAGTAAAAATGCATTGGGATCTATAGATATGTTTGTGTTGATGTATATCCACACATACAGCCCTCTGTCTTAGAGTTTTTTTCTGATGGTCCTCTTCAAGGCACATCATTACACTTCCCCTACCCTGGTCAGATCCATCAGTCCTCAATAGCTGAGACAGATACCATTTGAATCATGGCTCCTCTGCCCAAAGCAGACGGATAAGCAAAGGAATATGCTTTTCTATGTTCCAAATCTACAAGTTCCTTAATATGTTTCAGGCTGCATAACAAGCAGAAACCCTAAACAGGCACACAGCTGAAGTTTCTGTCACTGAAGTATGTGACAAAGGGATGAAAGACATTGTTGTAGAAGCTGGTTGTTTTGCTTACACATAGAAGAATCAAAAGATGGGAAGCAGCTGGATCAGCCAGCTTCAGGCCTTATGTTTAGAAGCTCAGGTGGGATGATCTTTCATTTAGCTCACTTGTCATCTGTCCCTCCAGCCATAGAGCAGTTTGCTTGAGGTGAAACTTTGACAGACTGAACACATAGCAGGCCACCTGGAGAAGGACGTGTGAATATTTTCACACCACAGTAAAAGCAGACATACCTGCTTAACTCCTCTCAACTATAATCATATACAAATCTGTGATCATGATTGAGAAGCCTTCTTCCAAAAAGCCAATGGCAAGAAAGAGTGAAAAAGGAATGGCTGTATGATGGAGAGGTCAGCAGGCCTGGGTATTATTCCACTCTCTCACAGACCTCCTATATGGCCTCAAGTACAAGACACCTAACCATATAACTTGCCATGTACAAAACAGGGATAAGAATACAACCCTGTATCACTTGGGCATTGTTGTGAGGCATCACACTGTTACACTACCCAGAAGGAGGATGCCTATATTATTGCAAAGTATTATTATTCTTTCACTTTGAGTCTTCTCTTCTGCGTTAGCCTCTCTCCAGGGCTGGAGCTCCTGGTCCTCCCAGACAGAGCCACAGTCCCCAGAAAAAGCAGACAGCGCCCCATTATAAGGAAGCATGCAGCTGTGCTCATCCCAGGATAAAGGCATCAATTTTATTCAGCACTGTCAAATGGAGACTAATTATACAGGGCAGGACATTGGGACCCTGCAGCAAGTGTCCTGAAAGAGACCCCTCTCATTCAGCTGAATAAGGGGCCTTCAAGCCCTTTGCACTGATAAACCATTATCAACCCCTCCCCATTCACAAACCCTCTCTGCTGTCCCATAGACCCTCCTCTATTGCAAGCAAAGTGGAGTCTTGGAATGGCAGAGCTGTTGCTATAGCAGCCGCCCCTCTCACCCCCACTCCCACCATTATAGAATTATTCCATTCTGAAATGTCCTGTTGTGTCTATTAATACCAGACTCCCTCCCTGCACAATGCCCCTCTCCACCCCTCTAAAATAATCACAAAACTCCAAAGAGTCCCTGCAAAGGACTGGGGGGTTCAGATGGAGACTTTAATAAGTAGAACAAACACACTGAAATATTCATAAATATAACAGCAGCAGCAGCAACAGCAGCAGCTCCCCCCTTCCAAAGGCTCAGTTCGAAAGAAGACAGCCTTTCACTGCAAGCGTGTTGTTGCCTCTCCCCTCTGTTACATGAGTGAGCTGATAATGCACTATCAGAGCTAGCAGGACACTATATAGAGGGGCTTGCTCTGCAACCTTTACTAAGCCTGCAATTGTTGGCTCCTTCTGGCTCGCCTCATTGTTTCCATCTATGCAGCTTCTCCTTGGCTTGCTGGCTTCAGAAGGCGCTCCCAGAGATTTTCTTCAAAAGGACTTTACCCTCCACACTAGGACTGCACCATCCAAAAGGTAAGAGAATTGACTTCAGTTGAAAGAATAATAGAGCAGCTTTCCCAAACACTTTAAGCTGTTGTGGCTAAGCTAGTGTGGGTGGAAGAAGCAACGGAGAGGCTGACATATGTAGTGTAAAGGTCAGACTAAACACAGAAAACATTTTTAGGAAAAAAAAAAAAAAAAGACTTATCAGAATGCAATTCTTAGTAGCCTATCTCCCCCAATTAGAATAAACTTCCCACACTTCTATATTAAGTCCCCATCCCCATGAACCCTACACATAGACAGAGACAGACAGACAGACATCATGAATGTCACTTCTTGATGTTATTAATTTCCCTCAGGCATGAAGCACTATCATCCAGAAGGGATTCAGACTAGAATGATCTGACACAGGAGACTTGTTTCATCCAGAGTTGGTTTATAATTCAGGGAAAGACAAGACCCTCCTGCTGGACAAAGCATGCTCCCATGATCATTTAAAAGGGGAAAAATTTACAAGCAGAATCTATGCTACAGAAATGATTAGGAAAGAACAGAAAAATCTGTAGTACATGAAAAGTCTCATTATGTATTCCTAATTTCCCCAGGAACTGCTTAAATTGCACAACAAAGGACATTAAGCAAAACAGCAAGCTGGACAAATAAGATTCCTTTTTGTGATGAGCTAGCAAATTTTCCTTGGTCTTCATGAAGCTTTGTGTTAATGAACAGGTAGAGAACTTACTAGAACAGTAATTCTGCTGTAGTGGTAAAGTATGATAACTATATCCAAAAGCTCATCTGTATAATGGGGGGTAGGAGGGAGAAATGCATGTAAAATATAGCTATGTGAGCACATTTCAAATGAGTAACTATGTCTCTGCTTACAACTCAGCTGTGGGAGGCTTGGAATAATGGCTCGCTATAGAATAGTGCTCTGTTAAGCAATACATACATCACTAAATATTCACACCACCCCAGTAGCGCAATCCAAGTGGAAATTCTGGGCTGGCAAGCCAGATTCTTAGTTATTCTGTCTACAGATTCAGACCTCTTACACTGTACAGTTTAGCATAAAACACTGACAATAGGTCATCTGGAAAAGCAACAGTGATTTCTAATTCATTCCGAGCATTCTTGTGTACTATGGTAACAAATAGACTAGGAATGACAGAATTATTCCATTATGTACTAGATAGAAAAAAAACCCTAAAAGGCTAATAAAATTAGCTTACATATTTTGAATCAGTAAGTTTTATAAAATAATTAACAGCTGAATATTTCCTATGATAATAAGCATAAAGTTATTATCTGATCCCTACAGCTGCAGTGAAATTTTACCATGAAAACTTTTTACAAATTATAGCTTTGTGGAGTAAGCACTTCAGTTCTCAAAGTTGGTTCAACAACTGGCTCTAATGATGCATAGACATTTTATCAGCTACTCGAATGCAAAGGACATCTTATTTTTCATGTCAACGAGCACAAGCAGTTAAAAAAAATATTAAACACCACATTGGTCAAAACTCTGAGAGAGCAATTTTAGTTTAAAGCCAAAATGAAAGTGTATTGTAAAGAAGGTCCTGTTTATCTTCTGCATGGTTTGACAAGACAAGAAAGAATCACACAGGACAAAATAGATAACAGCAGCCTTCCCCCATAACCACTCTAATTTTGAGAGACAATTTTTGTGGCCCTGGATCCATCAGTGTTTTTATAACTCCTGCAGCTTCAGCCCTCGCAGCATTTCCTCATCACAAATTCACTGGACTTCCTGACATCTTTCATTCACTGTCCCTCCCCCCAAAGGATCTCATGGTAAAATCCTCACACCAGTAAAGTCACTGGGAGTTTTGCAACTGATTCAATGGGGCAGGATTACATCCCTAGAGATTTTGTTATTCTAATGTCAAACGATGACAGATAACTCAGGTTGAATCCCAAAGATCATACCCTTAATCTATCCCTGGAAGTCAGTTCAAACAAATCTGATCATTAGAACCACCCCAGGCTCTGGTCCAAGGCAATGGCAGGGAGTAAAGGGATAGCTTTATCTGTCTGTAAGATGACCCAACATTAAGCTTCTGGACATTTGTCCATTGTTTACCATTTTTAGAAGAAAGTTATAACTGGTTATAAACTAAGCCATCGGCTTGTCTAACTGTTGCTATGAATTATCACCCTTCTGCAGATGTTTGAGGCAGGACTATCTAACTAAGTGAAACGGTAAAAGAGAGTGTGTGTAGACTCATGCAGAGGGTATTACAAGGAATATCCCAACTTTGTTGAAATAGCTATTTAATAGGTAAGATTTCCCACTTCTCTGGCGTATCATAGGAAAACTATATCCAATCAAATTCCTTTCAGAAAGAATAAAAAGTTTAAGTAGGTAATACTAGCTTCTCTCACAGGCCAGACTATACAGGTGTTTCACAAAGATGCTAGGGTTTACAGTTTCAAAGGGACAAACAGGAGCACCAGCAAGCATGTGCAGAGTCTGCCAAGTCAGTCTTTGAAAATACACACCTTGGCAACCCACATGCAAAAAAGTACCCAAGAGTGGGCTTCCACTTTATAAGCGATGTGGGCAATGTAAGAGTGAAGCTGCATGTCCATTTCGACAGTGTGCTGACATCTGACAAATGTGGCCCATGGAGCAGCGTTCTGCTCAGGATCTGATGCAGGCTCCTCTTACATACATATTATCTGCCTTAAAAAAAAATAAAACCATGCAGCGTTTCAGGAAGGCAGAAACAAGCACCCTGCAGATCAGTTGCACAATAGGTTCCTGTACTCCTGAACCTTGAATCCGTCTCGTCCCAGCAAAATGCTCTGAAGTCAAGCTGCATATGGAGTGAGAGGGACCCACTGTGGTCAAATGAAAGCATTTCAGGGTCCTGTTTCCACCCATTCTCCTTTGTATCAACCTTTATCTTTTCTGTCTGAAGTAAGCTGACTGGAGGAGTGTGGTTCAGAGTACTCCTCTCTAGCTAACATAAGTTATCTCCTGCCCTAAAAGCAAAAGCATCAAAAACAAGGAAATTTTCTTGCAATGTTGTTTCAATATTCTGTTTCTGGACTGTTCTTCCTAAGCAATTTCTGTTTCTCAGTATACAACTCTTTCAGCTTTTCTGAGAGAACCTGAGCTCATGGGGAGGCAGGAAGCATTGCCTTTACTTCAAGTCACTTGCCTGCTGCCATACTACTTCAGGAGGCAGCAAGGCTTTTGATAGGGGTGTGACTCTTGTACAACTACCTTACAAGGATTTCTTAAGCATCCCAACCATAAGGGGGAGCAGGCTAGTCATACAGGAGGAAGCATGTATTGAGGTCTTCACTATCAGCACAAGAAAAGAAACAGGGCAAATATTTCAGGAATTGCCAGACTTCTAACATCAAACTGACACAGATGATGGCACAAGTCAAAGAGACTTACACAATAGACAATCTTTTTCAGATACTTCTGAAACCCAATTACACTTGCTGCTGTCTCTGGCTTCCACAATGAATGCCAGCATACTGGTGTTTCCCCTGTGGGCTATGCCTCCCTGCCTAATTTTTCCTCCATCTATGGCAGCACCCTCTCTTCCTACATCAGCTTCCTTTACTGCTTCTTGGAAAAAACTGCAGTATTCTGCAGTAGTGGTTGAACAGTACAATATTAACTCAGATACTCCTTACTGTACTGTGAACTCAGAATACCATTCTGCTGTACAGGACCTTAGTCACATTCATGAAAGAATGTAGAGAGAGATCAACAAAGTGGGAATAAGCAAGTTATGCATAAATCCACTGCAAATCCTGCAGGGAATGACACAATGATCCAAGGTCCCGGTGGGAAGAAAAACAATTTTGAAAACTTTTTCCTCAGTTTCTAGTACATCAGTCATTCATGCAGGTGGGGTTTACCCTTTGTAGAACATGCAGGTAGTTAGGACACATGGATATCTGAGAAACACCAAAGTCTACAGCTGTCTGCACACAGGTCTGTACCTCTGTACCTGTTTAATCTCCTGTGAACCTCCCCTTGCTGTGTCAGCAGGGATCTGATGGACTTTTGCTCACATTCACTCTGTTCCTTGCTGGATGCAGCCCCTAAAGTATCATAACCCAGATTTTCAAAATCAAAGAGTGATTTGAGAAGCACAACTCAGAGACATCTCAGAGGTCAGGTTCCCAGGGCATTAGAAAATTGGGTCCCTTTAAACTATATCAAACTGAGGACCCTACTTGACTGCCCAGAACAAATGGATCACAAGCTTCTTTCTCTTCCAGATGCCAACACAAGTACGAAGACTGTAGAACAACTCTGGAATTTTGATAAATTAAGCCCTATCAACCATTTCTGGGAACTCTGCCCTTGGAAAAATTTCTGCTTGTCATGGACTCCGAAGACTCCCCCATCATGCCACGCAGAAATAAGCTATGTGCCCTAAATTGAGCTTCCTTATAACAGATATCTGTTTCTAGTGAAAATGCTGGATTAGGAGCTCTAATTTTAGTGCAATGTTTTGGTGTCACACTTAAAAAAAACAACAAAAACAAACAAAAACAACAAACCCTTCCTAACTGCCAGTGTAGTGCCTGCCTCTATTTCCCCCATTAACTCGAGGCATGTACATTTAGTTATTTTATCACTTACTAGGTCTCCATATAGCTTAAAGATTAAATGTAGTCAGTAATTTCTTCAACTGAAAGTGAAGGCTTGGAAAAAACAACTGTGAAGGAAGGGTTTATAATTAAGGTAAGACTGAGTTTATGAGTACTTGACACTTTCCTTTTAAAGTGCTAATATCAAGAAGATGATGACTGGTATTTATTTTCAAGCTGTCTCTCTATGTCCAGGGTATCTTTGTTAAAATATATTTTCTTGTTTCTTTCAGGTTCTCGTATTTCTTTCCAGAGACGTGGTGAGGGATGGATAGCCCAGCAGAGACCTCAAGCCTGCTACTCAATTCTTCCCTGGAAGCTTCGGAGCAATGTGGCAAAGAGACCCACATGGAGAACATCCTTTTTGCAACTTTTTATCTCCTGGATTTCATCCTGGCTCTTGTTGGCAATGCTCTGGCTCTCTGGCTCTTCATCCGGGACCAGAAGTCAGGTACTCCAGCCAACATCTTCCTGATGCATCTTGCTGTTGCTGACTTGTCTTTTGTGCTGATACTTCCCACCCGGGTGGTATACCATTTTTCTGGCAATCACTGGCCATTTGGTGAGATCCCATGCAGACTTACTGGTTTCCTCTTTTATCTCAACATGTATGCTAGCATCTACTTTCTCATGTGCATCAGCGTTGACCGCTTCCTAGCCATTGTGCATCCTGTGAAGTCCATTAAACTCCGCAGGTCACTCTATGCTCACTTAGCATGTGCCTTTCTATGGGCTATAGTTGCTGTTGCAATGGCACCTCTGTTGATCAGTGTGCAGACAGTCCAGATGAATAATACAACTGTCTGCCTGCAACTTTACAGAGAAAAGGCATCACGCCACGCTCTTATATCCTTGGCAGTGGCATTCACCTTTCCATTTGTTACTACAGTGACTTGCTACTTATTAATCATCCGCAGCCTAAAAAGTGGCAACAGAGTTGAGAAGCACCTGAAGGAAAAAGCCATCAAGATGATCATCATGGTTCTAATGATCTTCCTGGTCTGCTTTGTACCCTATCATGTCAATCGCTACATTTATATTCTCCATTATGATGGCACCAAGACTTCCTGTGAAACTCAGCGAATCCTGGCTCTAAATAACCGCATCACTTCTTGCCTCACTAGCCTGAATGGCGCCCTTGACCCAGTCATGTATTTCTTTGTAGCTGAGAAGTTCCGTGAAGCCTTATGCAGCTTGTTCTGTGGCAAAAAGGCTGTAATGTTGCCTCAGACTTATGAAGGAAAGACAAATGAGAGCTCACTAAGTGCTAAGTCTGAACTGTGAGCAAGTGAATACATTTGCTTTCACTTCCGGATCCAAGAACCCTTTTTCTAACCAACCCAGCTAAGAGATTTTTTAGTGTGAAAGCCAACAAAGACAAATGATGCTATACCTAGGGTCAGTCTCCTCCTCCTCAAAGTCTGAGAATCAGTTCATTCATCTGAACGCAGCTAAAAGGAGCAAAGGCTAATTTCCTAGAAAAGATGTGTTGCATTCTCAGTAAATCATAAGACATGAAACCAACTGATGTTTGACTACTTCATGGTAGGAGCAGGAAGCAAGAAATTAGTCAAATCCCAATTTCTTCATCTAAAAGACAACACACTCCAGCTGGATTCAAGCAAACACAGACCACACCAAGAAATAAGCCAATTAGCATCACAGCCCTAAGATATAGCTTCTGATCTTTTCCCTGCACAACCTAGAAACCCTTCCCTGAAATCCAATGTTATTTTCACTGTGGAGGTTGTTTTGAGGTGGCAGAGGGTAAAGCATGTCTAGATCTACTGTGTAGAATTCACAGAGAGTTTGGAATAGAGTGGATAAGGGATTCCTGTAAAACAGGAAGAAGGAAAAACCTTTGATGGGACCAGCCAGGGGCCAGAATTAAGGGGGGACAGCCACAGTTTCCAAACTAAAGAGGTCTAAGATAAAAAAGCCTCATTTGTGCAGAGCATTGGGCCATATACAGTAAAAGAAAAATCACAGTATTATTTTTACTTGTCCTTAGAATGGTGGGCCATGGTCCCATTAGCTGTGTGCACCTACAGGTTTGGCAGCATTTTCTAAACTAGTTTTGTTATACAGTCTTCTATGAATTATTGTTGCCTGAAATGATCACAGTACGATAAAGATACCAACACAGAGGGAATCATGAGATGTGGATCAGGAAAACTGCAAATCAAGGGAAGCTTTATTTCCTTTTAGTAAATGCTGAACCTGAAACTCTGAATTTCTGCAAAATAGTTAACCAAAAAGAAAATAGGCAGGTGTGCTGAAGAAGTGTAACCCAGCCCACCTTGGAGGACGCTCAAAGATTTTTAAAGGTATTTTATAATTATTTACATTCTGCTTCATATATTTTGGCTGTTCAAACATTTTGTCTGCTACAGATGATTGCTAACCTATGTTAGCTTCACTACCCTCCCTACAATAAACTACTCCCAGTGAAATGAACCCAGGAAGAAAGCAGGGAAGGAAAGGGAGATAATGAAGTACAAGCTGACAGAACAGAAGAACCCATAAGGAATTGTATTATGCCAATCATGTTTCCCTGGAAAGATGGGAACTACATTAAGCCATACAACAGTCCAGTCGTATTTACATATACTTTTCATGTCATTAGGAGAAACTCCATGCGTCTTGCAGAGTTTGGATCCTAAATTATGAAGTCAAACAGCTTTGTATTGTAGTTGATAGTTGCTGGAATCCTGACTGCTTCCTCAGAAGATAGAATCATAGAAAGTTAGGATTGGAAGGGACCTCAGGAGGACATCTAGTCTAACCCCCTGCTCAAAGCAGAACCATTCCCAGCTAGATCATCCCAGCCACAGCTTTGTCTACCTGGGTTTTGAAGACCTCCAAGAATGGAGCTTCCACTTCTCTGGGTAATCTGTTCTAGTGTTTGACTACCCTTCTAGTGACAAAATTCTTCCTAATATCTAACCTAAACTTCCCTTGCTGCAACTTGAGACTGTTGCTCCTTGTTCTGTCATCTGCCACCACTGAGATACCCTGAACTGCTCACGGATACTATGCAGACTGGACAGAGGAATAAACCAGGGAGCTGAAAAGAAAATCCAAGGACTTTACTTCCGGAAGGCAGGCTGTTGGATTTGTGGAGGACTACTTTACAGAGAAGGAATTACAGAGGTCTCCTTGCTGGACAAGGCACAGCTGCAACCTTCTCCTTCCATTTCCTATTTTGGTTGCCTCTTAGGCATGACCGTTTCCCTTCAGTGACTCTCCCAGATCCTGCTGGACAGACATATGAATCCTGAAGCTAGATTAGAATTCTGCAGCATAGTAAACTACAAGTGCCTAGCTCTGTTCTTACCATGATGTGCTTTTGTGCATGTTTCCTGCCTTGTTTATATTTATCTTGTCAATTTTTAAACAAAATTTTCTGGGAAGTTTGTTTGTACATATTTCACATCTGTAAAATGAATAATTTTAAAGAGCCAGTGAGGACACAGTCTTTATGTGAACACAGATTCCCTCTTAGTATTTTGCTAAGTGCTCAGGAGTCCTGGCCGTGGCTGCAGTAGGCCAGCTCCCTTTTGTCCTTCACCTGCTATCTTCTGCATAGAATCCTTTGCTTTGCCCATCAGTCTCCTGCCTCTTCCTGACTCTATCCACAATCTATTGGTTTCTGTCTTCTGTCTCTCCTCGCATTTTCCTAGATGAGGAAAACCTTAACCTTTTCTTTCCATTTTCTCACTTTTTAACCAATGTCTGGCTCAGAGTTCATTTTATACCTTTATTTCCCTAAAAGTACTTCTGCTCTCACATTCACAGTCAACTGTCAGGACCCCAACAGCTCCTGCTCTCCCTTACCTGCCAGCATTCTTCACAAAGCCCAGGTCAGCAAGTGCCACATCACAGAGCTCACAACGGAAGCAGTCTGGGTGCCAGTTATTGTTCATTGCCTTGATCACTCGTCCGATAATGAACTCACCTTGGAAAGGAAAATACAACCCTTAGATGAAAGTAAAAACTTTGCAGCAAGAATCCTTCCCCTCCCCATTGCTGTTCCCTTTTAATGTTCCAAGGCCTTGTATACACTGACTCCAAAAACATCATTCCATCCCAGGTGTCCAATATCAAAAACATGACTTTCTTGTTGCTCACTGCTCAACTTCTGTTTCTGTTCAGAGATCCCCCTCTTCAAAGTGACCCTTAGGTTAGAATTTTTATTACCATGAAGGAATAATTCCTTCCCCATGACATCCACCAAAGGAAAGAGAGAGGCTGGACACATTTACATGTGGATATCTTACCACATTCCCCGCAGCAAGGTGCAAACAGCATCTGGAAATCATGTTCACAATACTTCCGACCTTCAAACTGTAAACAAAACAAAGGAGACAAAGCCCTGGGTAAATTACAAACTATCCACAAGAAAAATTCAAATGGTATTGTTAGTGTTTGCATGTTTGTAAAGGTCCATAACTCCCTCTCTCAGTTGTTTATTATTTCCTTGAAAAGAAATCCTTGGGTAATGAAACTTTCCATATTTGCACTCAGTCCCATACTGACTTTTCATGGGAAGTGGAGTTAAATCAGCAAGGGTATTTTTAGGTTAGGCAAAAGATGTAGGGAAAGGGGAAAAGACCATCACATACAACCCCACTTTTCCATGATTGGCTTTTTCTATGCTTTTATTTTATGTTAACATCATTTAAAAAATAAGCTCTACCACAATCATCCCCCAGAAAGATGTACCTTTGGGACCTAATGGTCACTGCCCATTCACCTTTAACAGCGATGTCTGAACTAGCCCTGAAAGATCTTTATGCACTGGCTAGGGAAAGGCAGAGAAGCACTAAAGTGCTTGAATCTGCAGTGTGCTGAATTCGATTCCCACAGTGCCAATAAGAGAGAAGGATGCTCACTAAGCATCACCCTGTATCAGATTTAAGGAACAAGTCTGATAACTGTCTGCAGCTTCCCAGATGCAACCACCTCACCTCATAGAAGAGTCCATCTGGGAACTGTCGAAAACACTGAGCGCAGACAAAGCAGTTCTCATGATAAAGCTCCCCATTGCTGTTCACAATCCTCTCTGCAGGATCGAAGCGAGCCTGGCAGCGATCACACACTGCATTTGCAAGGGCATCCGACATATTACTGGGGGGGAATAAAGGCAAGAATCAGAACACAAGCAATAGCACACATAGTCATATGAACACGGATACGCCACACTTGTTAACACCAGGAATTTTCTCCTTAGTTTTGTTTTACTTAAAAAGAAAAAGAAAATAATTTAAAAAAAGGAAGATTATTCAGTATTATATATATTCACATTAATGTATATGTATATGACCTACATGTTATATAGCTCTCACCTGAGAACAGGTGAGAACCATATAAAAATTTGCAGACGCATGTGAAGTCTTCATTTATTGGGCACTTCTGATGGTTTCACTTTCCCTTTGCACACCAATCCATGTCCTAACAAGTTACACCAGTCAGACACTACAGACACACTGTGTAAAGTAACGAGGAAAAGAAAAACTAAGACACACCTTGCAAAAAATGGTTTGCTTTTCTTTTCCTCAAATGTGAACTGCTTCACCCTCTTTCAAAATAAGACAAATTTGCCAGTGAAATGGCAGGAATGGATTCAGTCCAGGTTCTTCATGTATTAAAATGTCACAGCTTTAGAATTCTGTTAGTCCTCATGCCTCTGAAGGGCTAGGAAAGGGAACTAATAATGAAACAGGAGGGGAAGAGTTCCAGTTTCTTAATGGGAGCAGCTCTGTTAAATTCCAGAATGCCCCTAAGTATCATGCTTTAATATTGTGGCATTTTATGTACAGGCAAGTTATTTCATGCCATTCCTAAATTGTTTTAAGGCTCCCCCTGAGCTTTGTGTTGCTGGACTGCAAGTACTTTTACAGCCGGATGGATTTAAAGATAATCTCAATATTTTTAAGAATCTCAAACATTTATGCAATAGTTTCCCTGGGGTACAAGATGCATGCACAAAATGTGTGAGGAATCAGTTGGTATACACTGCTTAAATCAATACTTGTTCACTATGAGCAACTACACCCCAGGGAATTACGTGTAGAAAAATTCAAAATTATGAACAGAAAAATTCAAAATTTTGCAAAATGAATTACTTTGTTTTTTTCTACAAATTAAACTAAATATAAAGCTACTTGAACCTGTAGAAATATATGCAGGTACTTTGTATGGTTGGGGGGTGGATGTCTGGAGGGGGGGGGGATGTGTGAAGGTGTGGGGGTGTGTGCATGGAGTTTGGGGATGGGTGTGGGGTTTGTGGGCAGGTGGGAGGGTGTGAAGGGGTGTGGGGGTGTGTGTGGGATTTGTGGATGGGTGTGGGGTTTGTGGAGGGGGTTGTGAAGAGGTGGGGAGGGGTTGTAGGTGGGTGTGGGCCCCCCACCACACATTTCCCCCCCATGGCACACAGCCCCCACTGCCAGCGGCTCAGTGGCAGCAGGCAAAGTCCCCAGCAGTCCCCAGGACCTGCACATGGTGGCACGGAGTTAGCTTGGCCTGCTGGTGTGTGCTTTTGTACTAGACTGGGCTGGCTCCCTGCCAGCATGTGGGGCTTGCAGTACAGCAGGCAGGAGCCACGTGCCATTGGTCTGGGTGGGCTGCATGCCTCTATGCGGGGCTTCCAGCACTCCAGCAGGAAGCTACATGTGGAAGCAGGCAGGAGCCTGCCTGACATGATGGCGTGCAACTCCATGGCTCCATGTGCCCACACACCATCAGACCAGGCTGGCCCTCCCCATGGGGCTCCCAGCACTCCAGCAGGAAGCCGCACACAGAGACACAGTCGCACACCATCAGGCTGGGCAGACCCTGTGCCTCTGCATGCAGCTTCCCACTAGAGTGCTGGAAGCCCCATGTGGAGACACACAGCCGGTCAGCCCAGCTCAATGGCACACAGCCCATACCCAGACACAAACCCCACACACCCACATGCCCACCCACAAACCCCATGCCCACCCCTCTGTCCTGCAGACACGAGCTCCCCTCATCACTTACCCAGCTGTCCAGTTGCACGGCTCTGTGCCTCCACATCATGGAGGTGGAGGCACAGAGCCCGCCACGGTTAAATTATGCAAAATTATGCAATTATGCATGGCCATGCCTTTTATGTGCAAAATTGCGTGAGCACGTAATTCCCCAGGGTATAGTAAGCTTCTACCTCCTTTTCTTCCCCACTTTGTAATGTTAGTTCACCATATACTTGGTACATAGCTTAAAGTGAAGGTCATACTCATGGCAGTCCTGTTTTTCCTCAAAGGCAGGAAGTCACACTAAACAGATAGATTACTTTTGTTTATATTATTCTACTGTGTCATTTTGCTTTCCATGACTGTTTAAGTAATTAAGCAACTAATTAGCATATCCCAGTAGCAAGCTTCTTATTCTCTGATCAGTCTAGGTCAGTGCTTCCCAAACTTTTCCTCAGCGTGACCCCATTTTTGGCCCCATTTCCACAGCATGGCTCCTCACTCCCAGCCCACAGCCCTTCACCCCCATGATCCCATCCACTGATGTTGCAACCACATTTGGGGTCACAACCGACAGTTTGGGAACCACTGGTCTAGGTGCTCAGAGGAACACATACTGCAGGCTACAACCAACACCCTGCACCTTATGCAAACATTTCCATCCCTACAAAGTAGATGAAAAACACTACCAAAAAATTCCCCCTCACGTTACTGAAAACACTTACCCTCAGT
Source organism: Alligator mississippiensis (assembly GCF_030867095.1). Taxonomy (NCBI): domain Eukaryota; kingdom Metazoa; phylum Chordata; order Crocodylia; family Alligatoridae; genus Alligator; species Alligator mississippiensis. The sequence goes on from NC_081830.1 coordinate 39,313,100, forward strand.
GGCACTGAACCTTTTGGCTCTGCTGATCAGAAGAATGGTGCAGGCTGGTCCATGGGCTGGTATTGGGCCCTGCACTGCCCTGTGCACCCAATCTAGCATGCAGGGCCATAGTCTGCAGACCTGTGGCGAGCCCTGCAAGCCAGATGATACAATACCAGTGGCTTGCAGAGCTCCACACAGGTCTGTGGGCCAGGGGTTGGGCTTCCCTCCTTTATATCCTGTGTGTACAGGTGTAGATAGCTAAACAAAGGGCAAGACAAAGGACAACCAAATCCAGTGGTTGGAATCAACAGTAATAATTTAGCTTTAGTAATAAGCCAGATGCACTGTTTTCTCCCTGCAGTGTGACAGTAGGCCCATTGGAACCTGAAAGCCCACTGGGCTAGTATGGTCAAAGCATACCAGTTTCTTAGGCAATGGTATACCAGGGAGTGATGCAACCAGGATCAGACCCAGCCACCTTTCATTTCCTCTGCCTGAATGACCAGTACACATTTATAGCTGAATCAACTGGGGGCAGCCTTTGGCACGAGTCCATAGCAGGCTTGAATTTGTGCCACTGGAGCTGTAGCAAGGCACTAACTGCTCTGCTGCCAAGTCCCTCCCTGCAGTATGAAGGGCCCTTTAAACTAAGAATGTCACCAGAATGATAAACAGGAAATCCTGCAGCTTTGTGAAGCAAAGATCATGGCTGACAGAAACTTCAGACATTTCCCTAGGCTCTGGGGTAGCACAGGAGCTGGTCAACACAAAACATTTGCGTGTACATCAAAGCCAGGGGTCCATTCCTGGGATCCAGTCCAGTTAGTTACCAATCACAATTTTCCATAAGGTAATTATGGACCAGAACACTTGCAAAGGATTTGGTAAAATCATCCCAGCAGCAAACACTCTTTGAAATCAATCTGCAGAAGAACCCTGTGTCCACATACAGCTGAGCCTTCAACTAGATAGCATGGACACAGTTACCAAAGCTCCACAAACCACATACCAACAAGAAGGGAGGGAAAAACAAGAAGACTGACTATCTGATCTAAATATAATGCCTTCTGCTCCTGTTTTGTGGAAGAAATCTAGAGGAGAAGGGGAGGGAATGAAATACAGCTTCTGTGACTGCTCGAGAGCCACTTGTAATAACAGGTTTCTCATCCTAACATTAAGCAAGCAAAGCCTACTGCTGCTTTTTTTTTGGTAGATAGGAGCAGAAGTTAAGGGTATTCCATAAGAGGCCTTAGAAAGAGTCAAGTGGCTGCACAACAATGATTTAGGATCAAATAGTTAAGGCCTTCATTCATGAAAGTAGGCCTGTGAGTGCAAGGCACCTTATTTATGAAAGCAGAAACAGGAACAGCTCTCAGTAAAAGGAATGCTAACCCTTCAGCTCTCAAGCAGTGTAGGGGGAACTTGAAACTCTCACAGAATCATATGGTCTATACTACCGTGTGGCTACATTACAGACCCAACCCTCTCTATCAGTCTGAAACACAGCTCAGAGGTTAATTTACAACTGCCAACGACATTCAAGCCAGTTCACCCATGCAGAAACAAGAAAATGTCAAAAGTTACAGCTTATTATTATGCTCGGAGCAGGCACACAAACATCCATGATGGTGACTGCAAGAGATCAGCTGCTGACACAATCCAAGTCCTAAACATGGAAAGCTTATTCCAGATGTTCCAACATGGCAACAGGAATGTTAAGACATTGTGCATATTCAAAAGCCATTAATGGTTACATGAAGTAATCCTGTCCTAACCCTTCTGCGATTAGGTAGGGAAAACATGCAACTGAAAAAGTATTTAGGTTTAAAAAAAACTGGCCCCTATGAACAAGATTTCCTTGTATATTTTAAGTAAGAGGACTGCAAAATAGCCACATTCACCCAAGAAACAAAGATACAAGTGAATCAGTAATTGATGACTGGAAGATTAAATAAAACAAACTCATAAATTAGAAAGAATTAACTAAGTGTCTGGGTACAAAAACAACAGAGGTCACACGCACCAAAATGCATAAAATATGCATAATTTGCCCAGTCCAGGAGTCTCCTGATAACGTCTTGCATGGCTGCCATGCACACACATGGAAAAGGGGTGATTTAGAATTCAGAGAGAGGGAAAAATCTTCATGCAAACTGAGGATTAAGAGGAGGACATGATAAAGGAAAATAAAAAGACACTAACCATTTGTCGTTTTACATCCAGCCAAATAAATATTTACTGAAGAGATCACCCAAGCAGTTCTCACTTTTAAAAAAGGGGATAAAGTATATTTAAATTTCACATCTTATAGAAAAAAATCTTTGGTCAGCTCCATATGTGAAGGACTTCAGGTCTAGGAACTGATCTTTACATTTCATCTGCCCTTCACCAATTGGTTATGACCAGGGATCCGGGTTTTCCATTTCCATGGAAAGATGCAGATTTTCCCTTTAAAGGAGAAAAACCCAAGAAACTGCATGCTTCCCCTTGCAGGCTGGCAGAGTTCCAGCCTGCAAGGGGCTGCTTGGGGCTGGGGGGAGTGGGAGGGGGGTGATCAGAAGCAGGGAGCCACATTCATGTGCACATGCACACAGCCAGCAATGCAGCCAGGCAGCGTGGCGGACAGCAGATCCCGCAACTCCCTGCTGGTAAGTCAATGAAGGGGAGGGGGAGGCATAGGTGACAAATGGGGGAGTGGAGGGGGCATAGGCAATGCGGGGAGGAAAATGGGGGGGCATGTGCCCTCCCAGATTTCTGCACCCACAGTGGGGCACGGGGCTGCAGCCTGGTGGGACCAGCACCAAGCAGGAGCTGCCTCCACAGCCCAGAGGTTGGGACCCAAGCAACCACCAAGGTGTGGCACCCCCTGCCTGCCCAGCAGCAGCAGGGGTGGTACAGCTCCATGTCAATGCCACCACAGTGCCTAACCTTGGCAGCCATGACAGTGCAGCTGGCACGGGGCTCCCAGCAGCAGTAGCGGCATGGAGTTGTGTCCCCCCGCTTCTGCAAGATGGGCAGGGGGTGCCTCACCTTGGTGGCCATTGCGTCACAGCACTCTCTTCCATGCTGGGTCCTGTCCACTGGGCCACAGAGGTGGCTCCTGCCCAGAGCCAGTCCAGCCAGGCTGCAGTCCCATGCTCCACTGTGGGTGCAGAAATCTGGGGGGGTCGATGCATCATCCCAATGCATCACCTATGTCATCATCTATGCCTATACGCTCCCTGCCTCACATACTGGGGGGCTGTGGCTAGTGTCATGACCCAATGATTGTGTGTGCGCTTCGGCACTGCAGAATTATTTCCCGCCACATGGAGCTTTCTCTGCACGGTGCAAGTCTCAGCTGCAGAGAGAAAACCCGGTGCAAAGGAGTTCCCGCCACCCGTATGCAAATTCGTACCCTATTATTGGCTGATTCTAAATTATTCCTACGTGGCGGCTAGCAATTGGCTCACTAGCCGTATAAAAGGTTAGAGCAGTTTCCGCCCAAGTTGTAGAGGACTCCACAACCATCTCGTGGGGACTCTGAGCACGCGGCAGAGTAATAGAAACTTTGTGCGCGTCTCAGAGGAGTTCGGCGGCCTGATCAACCACCAACCTCTCCCCGTCTCGTTCGTTAAATTCTTAAGACGTATCTACAGTTTTGCGTGCTCGTCAAGGGTATCCAGGGCTCTGTCGTGTTTGTTTTTGCAGAGCCTAGCAAACTCCGTGTGTGTGTCTTCGGTGGAGCCTAGCAAACTCCACTTGTGTTTGTCTGTAACTGCAACTCAAGAAAGTTTTTCCTGCCTGCACTGCGACCACCTACAGTGTAAGTAAAACAATCTTTAATTAACTGCTACGAGTCTGTGCCTAATTCTAGTCCGTCGTGCAAAAGTACCCGCCCTACCATTGCGGGCTCCCGGCCACAGCCCGCCGTGCACCCCCGAAAGCCTCGGACCGCTCCCGGCCCGCACACCTGGGAGTGAGGGGCAACAGCATGGGCAGGGACAGAGCACCGGCATATCAGGGCTGCTCAGCATCACAGAACAGCAGGGGGGGACAGCCGCAACTGGGCCTGTGTCCTGGTGAGCTAGAGGAGTAGGGGAAGCTCTGATTTTCCATGATAAAAAAACCCAAATCAAACAAAATAAATAGGTATTTAGAATTTATTTTATTATAATTGATTGAGACACAGGCAGGCTTCCAAATTGCTTTAAAAATATAAATATATCAATAAAACATTGTATTTAACTACTGATACACACACACACACACACACACACACACAGAGTAGCATTTCATTTTAATCACAGAAAAATTTTGGGTTTTTTTAATCAAATAATTTTAGAATTTTATTTTTTTTTAATAGAGAAAACCAAGATGCCTGGTTATGACTAGGTCTTGCCATGACGATGTCAAAGTGGAACCATCACAAATATATAAGACATATGTTATGTTCTTGAGGCAAAAAAAAGGCTCAGCTGGCCAAGCCCACATTGACAATAGCCACTTCCCTTTTCTTCCTAGACCTTTCCTGGGCCCTCTGGGAAACAATGAATGTGCAGCTGTTTGATGAACTGGAATTCTTCACTGAGGACCGACCCTACATGGCAAATATAACCAGAACTACGGAACCTGTTTATAACATGACTGCTCCCTGACTCCATTACAATATAGCCAAAATTTCTAGGAGACTTATAACTGTCAGAGGACAACTGTAATAAATGGCTTCCTGGATTTAGTTGCAACTGTAGTGTAGATAAGGCTTGATAACAGCAACAGACCTTGCTTAACCAGGGACTGAATTTTACACTGCTATCATCTCTTCATTCAGCACTTCATCCTCTTATGACATTTATTATTTGCTTTCAAACCAAGCTTTAGACTTAAGTTCAAGAAACTAATTTCATAACAGTCACAGGATGTTAAGATACAAGTCTTTCTCCAAAAAAGACAGTCCTAAACCAGGAAAAGCCATTTCCAGAGTAAATTACTTGTAAATTGTCTGCAAAATATCAAATACAAGAGTACCCATTGTTTAAATAAAGATCTAGCAACACAAAGACAGGAAAGATTAAAAACAAAGCAAGTCTGACAAAACATCCTGAACTTGCCCCACCTCCTCCCCCTCTCCTCCCTTCCCTTAGGCTTTCACACACTAAAAATGGCACAACTGAGGAGCCAGGACAGAGGTGAAGCACTGGATTTTCTACTCTTTCACTAGCACATATCATAGCTTTAAGTAATTCAGTTTTGGGCACAGTGCAGGTCCCTGAGACAATGGGGAGGACACAAGGGTCCAGGCCTACATAGACAACCTCAATGTCCTATGCACAGACAAGTGGTCTATTGAAAAAGTACCACAGCACGCACAGGTACACAGAACAGTGACAGGGACCAAGCTCAATGTGAGCAAAAGCAGCTATCTAGAATCATATAAAATTAGAGTTGGAAGGACCTCAGGAGGTCATCTAGTCCAACCCCCTGGCTCAAGTTCATCTAGTTCAACCCTGAACTAGATCATCCCAGCCCAGGCTTTTTCTTAAATACCTCCAAGGATAGAGAGTCCATAACCTCTCCAGGTAACCTGTTCCATTGTTTTACTACCTTCCTAGCGAGAAAGTTTTGCCTTATAGCTAGCTTAAACTTCCCTTGCTGCAACTTGTCCTTGTTCTGTCATCTGCCACCATTGAAAATAGTCTAGCTGCATCCTCCTTTGAACCCCCCTTCAGGTAGTTGAAGGCTGCTTGCTATTAAATCCCCTTTAAGTCTTCTCTTCTCCAAACTAAATAAACCCAGTTCCCTCATCCTATCCTCACAAGACAGGGGTTGGCAACATTTCTGGCTGGAGTGCCAAAATCACCCCAACCTCCATTCACGCTGCCAGGGGCCCGATCCTCTTTGATGGCAGTGGCTGCATACATGTTTCTGGGTGGATGGCAGGGGAGGATCCAGGGTTACGTTGCCCCAGCCCCTCCTGCATCATGTGCTGCAAGCCACGCATACACCCACTGCTGCCATGGAACCAGTGCTGGAGCTCCGCAGCCCTGGCACCAGCTCCATGGTGGCAGCAGCTACACACGTGCCTCCAGGCGGACAGTTGGGGAGGAGCCACAGTTACGCTGCCCCAGGCCCCTTACCGGCCATGTGCCCAAAGGTGTGCGCACAGCTGCTTCAGCTACAGAACTGGTGCCAGGGCTGCAGAGCCCCATGCACCTGTTTGCAGCCTCCTGGCTCCAGCGGGCCTGGCCCAGAGCCCAGGTCAGGTATGGTGTGCCGAGGAAAAAACGGCCTTCCGTGTTATGTTCCTGCAAATGTGCCAGTGGGTGCCGACCCGTCATGAGTCATGTGCCCCAGCTCCCTAACCATTTTCATTGCCCTCCACTGGACTCATCCTTTCTGCATGGGGGGGCAAAACTGGACACAGTACTCCAGATGTGGCCTTACCAGTGCAGAATAGAGGGGAATAGTCACTTCCGTAGATCTGGTGGTAACGCTTTGACTAATACAGCCCAGTATGCCATTAGCTTTCTTGGCAACAAGGGCACACTGCTGGATCATATTCAGCTTACTGTCCACTGTAACCCTCAGGTCCTTTTCTGCAGAGCTGCTGCCTAGCCAGTCAGTCCCCAGCCTGTACCAGTGCATGGGATTGTTCTGTCCCAAGTGCAGGACTTTGCACTCATCCTTGTTGAATCTCATGAGATTCCTTTTGGCCCAATCCTCCAATTTGCCTAGGTCACTCTGAATCCTAGCCCTACCCTCCAGCATACCTACTACTCCCCATAGCTTGGTGTCATCTACAAACTTGCCAAGGGTGCACTCTATGTCATCTTCCAGGTCATTAATTAAAATACTGAACAAAACTGGCCCCAGGACTGATCCCTTAGACACTCCACTTGATACTCTAACTAGACATCGAGCCATTGACTACTACCCTCTGAACCCAATGATCCAGCCAGTCTTCTAGCCACCTTACAGTCCATTCATTCATCCAACCTGGACTTCCTTAGCTTCCTTGCGAGAAGAGAAAGCTGCAGGAGGCTGTGTTAAAGGTAGGGGTGCACCAATGAATATTTTTTGGGTTGATACTGATGGCCAATTATTAACGAGCCATATCACCCGATACCAACGCGATTGCCAATATGCAGCCCGGCAGCTTGGAGAGCAGCGTCATGAAGTATTTGCAGGTCACGTGCTACAACACTGGGGAGTGTATGTACTGCTATGCATGAGCCTACCCACCAGTGTGGTTCTGCAGAAGCCTGAAGCAATTCCACAGCAAGTACAAAACCTAGAAACGACACTAGCGAACCACCACAAGATACAGGAGGTGGTGAGAAAGAGGGACATTGCATCACCCACAGACTTACTCCCTGGTGACAGCTGCCAGGCTGTGTGGGAAAGGATCTTCCATGAGGACTTGCAGAAGGAACTCAGAGATGTGAACTGGCAGGTAGCCCACTGAGCACTCCCAGTGCAGGTGCAAGGCCACAGAGAAGGGCAGAGAAGCCAACCATACTGTCCCAGTAAAACCTGCCCATGAAAGGCAGACAATTTACCACCTCCTCTGGTACTGTCCATATGCCAAAGGGGTTTGGAGGAGTATAAACACTTTTCTCAAGATAGTAATAAGGGTCAAAATTCTAACCCAGAGAAGTGGTGCTGTTCAGGCACCTGTCCAAGCAGCAGGGGACCCCAATGGCCTGCTTTGACAAATTGACCTCCTGCTTCAGAAACACCTTGTGGAAGACCAGGAACTTGCTCATGTACAGGCATGCAAACATCTCAATACAGGCCTGTGTCAAAATGGGACTAAATGAGATGCAAGGGTACTACAACAAAGCAGTAGAAGACATTGGGAAGATGGCAGGGATCATGAAGAAGAGGATGTATTGGCACAGACTGTTCAGAGGTGGGACCCCTGAAGAAAGGGATGATGAAAATTATGACGATGACAATGATGGCAGTGGAACCAACAAGAGAGATGACAATGACAGCAATGACTGAAAGGATTGGGAAATAGACAGGGGAAGGGGAGGACAGAGGGGGCATCATTGAGGGGCACAGGTGATGGTGATGGACACACAAACACAGGAGCATGGCTGAGCGGGTGCGCACTGCAGCTATTATGATGGGAATATGTACGGTGTAATTGCAATGATACATTTTGGACTGGCAAGTGAGCCACAGTGACAGGTTTGTGGTGTGTATGTGTGTGTATTTTTTTTTTTTTTTGCAAAAAAAAAAAAAAAAAAAAATCAAATAAAAAAAATCAGTTTTTAGGAAAAAGTAATTTCACAGGAGCAAGTTATTTACCATTCTAATTAGGAGTGGGTTTCTGGATAAATATATGCTCAGACTTTTTCAAAAAAAATTGACAGCTGTGCTTCAAAACATTGCTCTAAGGCCTAGTAAAATTATCTGAGCATGATTTATGGGAAATGGAAGTTAATTTGGAGATCTTTCTTATGCCATTATTAGAACTGTTGTGCTAATACTTAAGCATCAATGTGTCATTGAACACTATACATACCATATTTACTCAAACAGAAGAAGATGACCCCCCAATAATTAGATTCTATATATGGAAAAATGTATACGTTTGTTATAATTTTCCAGGTATAAAATCTAATTATTGGAGATCTGCCTTGAATTTGGCCTTGTCCCACTGCTACAGCCACAAAAATAAATCTGGAGGGGTTAGAAAGTCCCTTTGCTCTCTGTTTCCCCCCAGCTTTTTCCCCTGACAGCCCCTTCCCCCTCTCCTTACTATCATACCCTGCTCTCCCTGAGCACATGGAAGTGACGAGCAAATTTGCAAACAATAACCTTGAAATTAAACATGACTATAACAATTTGTATATACGACCCATAGACTTAGTTTATCCAGAATTGATGTATGTTACCTTTTTATCAAACTGCTGCAAGTTTTAACGCAGGTACTCCATAAACACACATTGAAACAGCACTTTGGCATCTAGTTATATACAGTGCAAACTATGTATGATATTGGCCCAAAGCCAAAGGCTTGTGATTTACTACATAGTTAATTAGGCTGAGCCTCAGAGTCAACAGCATTTCAAACCATTGTGACCCCACAGCCACCACTGCTCAGTATGTGTGTGTTCTCCAAAACCTCCCACAAAGTATCCATGTGCTATTTAGCCCCCACTCATGACTGGAACTGGACATTCTTGTCAAAAGTCCTGGGATACTCCAAAAATTTATATGCAGATGGGGTGCAGGGCAATTTGATCCAGCTTCACCTCAAGGAGGGCAGGGCCACATAATCATAGGCACCAGGCTGAGAGAGGACATGACAGACAGATTCTGGGTGAACTGTTTGGGGGCCCATTTTTTGATGTTTACCAGGCATTTAAGGCTGGTGGAGAAACAGGAATCATTGGAAATGGAAAAGGCACAGCTCAGTTGTGGGAGTAAAGAGAAAGTCTAAATGTATGCATTATAGTGGCTCACCATGACTTGGAAAAGAGTTGGCTGTGAGCAGGACTGCACGCAATGGGCACTACCACATAACTTATTCAGATGGGCTGCACCAACCTCTTGTTGTGGTAATGTGGGCCACATATTTTATAATCATGATCAGCGTTGGCTGCATATAAATCAGCTTCATAGTTGGATTCTACTGATGAGCACATGCAGCTTTTGGCAGAAGTTTAATGATAACCAGTGTATTTAGAGAGATGTCATTGTATGCAATTATAAGATGAGGGGCTTTTATCCATATGCCAATTGTGGGGGAAAAACCTCTTCTTGTGTTTGAGTAAATACGGTATTTGCACTCTAAAGACTGAGTATAAGACTACCATATAAGAATTTTTATACAAAAGCAGCAATTGAGCATCTTTTCCTCCAGAGAAACATCACCTATGAGGCAATAATACACTACAGCTGCAAGAATTTTCTGCCACTCGTTTTCTTTCAAACATCCCCACTTAAAATCTCAGCAGAGATGCAGAGTTGGAGAGCCAGCTGACAAGGGCCAAAAGAGTACTATGCAAAGAAGTCACAAGGTATATCCTGAAGTGGCTGGGTTAGGAGGAGCTCATATCTAGAATATGGACGCGAGAAAACTAGGAAGAGAAGCAAAGAGAAGGAAGCACAAGATCAGTTGCAATATTTCTGCCAAGTAGCCTAGTTTTACTTCCGACATCAGAAATATGCTGCCTGTAATGACAGGTTATGTATCATAGCCTTCATGGTACAGAGGCTTAAGAAGAATAGTAGAGCTGCAAATCCAAGAATGATTTTTGTCACTAACAGCAACATTAAAAAGTTGATAGGAATCTTGGCTACAGGCTTCTGGTTTATTAGGCAAAATTTCCAATGTATTGCCATGTGACAAAACATTTGGTCCTGCATCAGCCAGTTCCCACAGAGAAAGGTATATTTTTGCTTCAGCAGTGAAACAGTCTATCTTCACCAGCTTTGCACCTGTCTGAAGAATCATGTTAATATGCAGACAGGCTGAAAAAATCATGGGTGTTTGGAGAAGAAAAACAAGAGTGAGAGAAGATGCTCTATAAGTATTTAAAGGGATGAGCACTGTACCTCCACTAGGGAATTTTACAAAAAATATTTACTATGGGTTCTGCTCCACCAGTGCTATCCATTATACAGACAAGGCTTTGGGAGACCCTGGCATCTATGCCATCGTGTCAGTTTCACAGTTGTTAGGGGCTGGAAGAGACCTTACAGATCATTGGGTCCAGCCCCCCTGCACTTGGGCAGGAAAGGCTGCAAATGATCCCAGAAAGATGGACGTCAAGACATTTTTTGAAGATTGCCAGGTTGGACAACTGTACCACTTCTAGGGGGAGCCTGTTCCAAACCCTGGGTACTCAGCTTGTAAAGAAGTTTTTCCTTATGTCTAGCCTGAAGCAAACTTCAATCCCATTATTGAAGTGATCTTGTGCCCATTATTTCTTGTTCTCCCTTGGGGGGCCTCGGAGAATAGATGCTCTCCCAAACCCTAATATTCACCCCTGATATACTTGTAGGCTGCAACCAAGTCCCCCCTGAGTCATCTCTTCTCCAGGCTGAACAATCTCAAGTCCCTCTGCCTCTCCTCATATGTCTTGGTCTCCAGGCCTCTAATCATGCATGTGGCCCTCCTCTGAACTGTCTCTCGAGCTTCTCCACATCCTTTTTGAAGTGCGGCGCCCAAAACTGGACGCAGTACTCTAGCTGCAGTCTCACTAAGGCTGAGTACAGAGGGAGGATGACGTTCTTTGCCTTACTCGAGATGCCTCAGTGGATGCATGCCAGTGTTTGGTTAGCTCTGCCAGCTATGGCATCGCATTGGTGGCTCTTGCTCATTTTGTCGTCAGTCATAACACCCAGGTCTTGTTCAGTTGTGGTGCAGGCAAGCAGAGCACTGCCGAGCCTGTAAGTGTGGTGGATTATTTCTCCCTAGGTAGAGCACTTAACTTTTCTCTGTAGTAGATGATGTCAGGTTGAGGTCTGCCCACTTCACAAGCCCGTCCAGGTTGACCCATATTGCCAGCCTGCCTTCAATCGTGACAACATTCCCCCATAGCTTGGTGTCGCCAGCAAACTTTGCCAGATTGCTTGTAATACCTGAATCCAAATCATTAAGGAACATGTTGAAGAGCACTGATCCGAGTACTGACCCCTGAGGGATGCCACTGGTCACCCTCTGCCATGACGACTCAGTTCCATCAATACCCTTTGGAGTTATACCTGCCAGGTCAGACAGGGCCAAGAAAGAAGCAGCAGCCAGAGCCTTGTTACCAGACTTTCAGTTGAAACACTGAATAGGGGGTTTAAAATCCTTACTGTAGAAAGGGAGAGAAATGTTTGCACTGATGTTGCCAGTTTATGGCTTACTTTAACAGAATAATGAGAAAAAGCCTTACTTCTGAAAAAAAAAAAATCATTTCAACTCCCCTTGCCATTTTCACCCTCCAAGTCTTACTGAATAAGCATTTTTACCTGATATTAAGCTACACTGGTAACAAGGCTACTTAATATTTTTCCCTTTGGAAGGGCTACCAACAGTTTGCACAATTTTAACCTGCTTTTATAAATGTAATATTTCTTCTGATTAGTGGAACTGAGACTGCCCAGGCTCATGTACTTGATAGCATTATACATACAAATTTTACTGTTTCCCATTTAGTTCCTCTTTTTGTTTACATTGGATTTATCCAGCAACCAATGAAAGTGAATTAAAACTGGATGTAAACACTTTTTTCAGTAACCTGACTAAACTACAAATTGACAGTGCTTCTTTGGCGTACCAGGTTCTCTCTCTCCCTCCCTGCCCTAATGCTCAAAAGGAACATTCCTATTTCCTTTCCCCATTACCCAACAATTTTTGGTCAACCTGCTGCTCCCACTCTCCTCTGTCATTCTGTGGGTAAGTGAACATAAGAAAAGCATACGGTCTAGTTTACAGCCTTAACATGGCAAATTAACATAGGAGACCATGGGTTTCTCATAACTCTTGGTCTGCTCACCACAGTTAGGAGTTATGTGAGCAAGCCAGAGTTTCAAGAAATCAGAATTCCACTCCTCCACACATTCCAGCAGGGAACAGGGAATACAGTGTCTGCAGGGCTATCCCAAAGGGGATAATCCTCAACATAAAGACACTTGAGAGGCAAGTTGCAGCTACCCTACATGCACACTGCAACAGGTTCAGTGTTCCTCCCATCCTCAAGACAGTAACATATTTGCTTTAGATAACTATTATTTATTGAGATGCCTTAAATTTATAATAGTCCCCTCAAACCAGGGAAAAGTCTTTTCAATCAGCCTAAGCATATATTTTCTAACAGTTTTGTAGATGTTATCTTTTACTACTTCTAACCAAAAAAAATCCCTCTTAAGGTTTTCAAGCATGTATCATTTTTCCTCTTTACATTTGACTGATGCTAACTTATTTCTCATGAGGGCTCACCCCCCCCCCCATATCCCATACTTATTTTTCAAAGAAGTACTTTGAAAAAACCTTGCACTCTCTCTCTCCCCCTCATACACATAGATAGAATTTACCAGATACTGTAACTTATATAAAAACCATGCCCTGTCTAAACATGCCTGTCCATCATTATAAAGAGATATTGACATGAATTTGAGATGACTGTCATTTGCCTAAAGAGGGAACACTAACTATTTGGTTGTTTTATTTAGGGAATAAGAGAAAAGAAAACTACAAAAAAAATTCCTTAGCGAGAAAAAAAACCCTATGCTTAAAAAACCCTCTCCAAAATACAAAATGCAAATTTGCTAGCAGATTATAATGTAGGGCATTGTCATACTTTGAATGGAGGGAGTTGCATGGTTCTATGTTTACTTCCCCTCAGTAACTTTCACAAAAACTTACATGTGAAAAGAATTCATTTTCCAAAACTGGAACCCTCCAAATTCATCCTGGGACCTACAAAATTAAGTTTTGCCTTGTCTGCATGTGCTCAGACTAACGCTTTGGTTATTTTCCTTTTTCAAACTTGCAAAAAGTGTTACATTGCCAAACAAATGTCAATCCTATAACAAATATGCAAGTTTGATTTCTATATCAACCCTGGAATACCCCCAACAAACAAGCAACACCATCACCATCCAACTGACTATTTCAGTTTTTCCTAAGCAAAGGGATAGGTTTGGTAATACACCTGGTGAGTTACAAATTGTAGGTCCTGACAGATCCAGGGGTGGCACAAAAGAGAATTAATTCGAAACCAGAGAACAGTTTATTAAGAATATCTTGCCACTGACCCCATGCAAATAAAGCTGAGGACAGTTTTGACAAACCTAACTGAACTCTGGGCTAAAGCCTAAGAGGCAGGAAAGTCCTAAAACATAAAGGACTTCACAGATTAAAAGCAGCACACAAACTGCACCATGAAGCCAAGCACAAATTACAGCACTGCAGATTACAAATCATGGATATAACATGATTCATGTCTGAACTACCAATAAGCAAACAAATGTCCACATTCTGCAATTAGCTATACTTCCTGAATACTCTTAATGAATAACCAAATACAGACTGCACTGCAGTCATCCATTCTACTATGGTGAAAGGCACAGTTATACCAAGTACTTTTATCATAAAGTAAACTGAGCTCAAACTCCTCTCTGGTGAAGGGGGAAGTACACAGCCCCAGCTGTTATAACTGGGCATCCAAAAACAGGTAAGAAAAAAATAATCTTGGTTATCACCCTTCCCAACAAATGCCCTACCCCTTTTAACTTAATGAGCTTTCAAGCTCTGACAGCTCCTATGGCTATTTTTCTTCTCCACCATCACTGCAGCCTCATCTATACTGAGCTTCTGAGCTAGCTCTCAACTAAGCCCCACTCCTTTGAGTCAATGAAAAAGCAGTCACTGAGAAAGCAAAGTAATCAAAGGGCTTGGGTCTGATGAAGAGACATATTATCCAGCTTATCCATGGCACTTTCTCCTCCAATGGCCTGACAAACACTTAAGCAGGATCAGTGATGACAAAAGTCCACAGTACCTCACATAAGAGTGCTTGTCTGCACAAGGACAATAACCATGTATTAGTCTCTGGCTTCCACAATTGTTGATGACACGGGAAGGCAAAACAGATTCTATCTACAAGGTTGGTTTAGCTTTTTTGTATGCTGACAGGTGTTAAAATTTCTTTCCAATGTCAAAAATGATGTGAAGTTACACACAGGGAAAATGATATTCTGAATGGTTTGGGGAAAAAAAAGACAAACCCACCCACATCTCCTGTATCTCTTCAGCTGCACGCAAAGCCTATAAACCACTAAAAGTACTATGCCAACCCGCACTCCAAAGTCACCCTGTGTTTGTCATTTAAAGGAAACACACTTAGGTGTTGTATTTACCATGCTGTTAGTAAGTTACATTTAGAAAATGCATTAGATAGCAAGGTTACAATGTCTCAATTGATTATTTGCTTTCCAGCAAATAATACCCTTTTCAGATTTAACTCACACATTATCTGTTCTTTTGCAGTTGGATCTTTTTTCTTGTTTGTTTTCAATGATTTTACTTCCCCACCAGTTCCTCAGATGCTTCTCTCTACCTTTTTGCATACCGTTTTTCCCCCTTAACTATCTTTTACTTTGTCTTCCCATCCCAACTCACTTAAATATTTTACTTCTCTTCTCTATTTTAACCAATAAAGACGCCCATTTCCACATTTATCCCCATCCATACAAACTTCATATCTCTTCACACCCTCCCCATTGTAAAGACTGGAAAAGTTGATTAGAAAGTCAACAGGTAGTGAGCTAACAGGAGCGGGGAAGTAACTAATGATTGACCCTGCTCTCTAGCATAAGCCAGGCAACCTCCTAACAGCTAAGAAAAGGGTATGCACGTGGAGAGGGAAGAGGGGTGGGAGTGGAGCACTCTACTGCTACAGTACTGGCAGTGCACTCTGCTTGAGGCTCTATTTTGGTCCTCAACAGCTAGTAAGCGTCTGATAAATTTGATGCCTCCAGCAATTTATGGCTTCCAAAATATCTAATTATCTTACATACCACCACCCTCTCCCCAACACAACTGCTCAAGCCTGCAGCCGATCCTGATCAGAACTTCTGCAAGCTGAAACAAAATAAACACTGAACAAATTCTTGCCAGTTTCCCTAATACTCAAAGAATTTGTGAAATTTCTTACAAATAATCAAGAGTCTGCACAAAGCTAGAAGCTTAATTATCTCTGTAAATGAAACCCTAGATTCTACAGAATCCAAGAGGTCCTCTAGGGAACCAGGAAAACTGCAAAGTTATTTGCAATACGTAATAATAACCATATCTACTTAACCACAGAAATCAAGCAGCACTGAAGTCAGATGAGCATTTAAAGGAAGCATGACATTTTACACAAAGTTCTTGTTCTAAAACTGTGCCTAAAACCCTCACTATTAGTAAGGCCAGCAACTCTATAGTGTCTGAAGGGCCAAGTATGATGCTTTAGATACAAATGGGTCTCCACTGTTTCTTTCCTGTTATTGTTAAAAACTGAAAGCCTCTGACAGGAAACTTGTTGCTTCAGTGTGCTAGCTGGAAATAAAAACATGCTACATTCAGCCCGCCTAGCCATCTTCAAACAATGCCTGCTCAAAAAAAAAAAAAAAGGGGGGGGGGGGAAGGAGCCTGAGGAAACATTGCTATAATCCTAATCCATTCATTTTGGAGACCTACCCAGGCATTCCAACCGTCGTATCTGTCTTGTGGCTCAGAAATAACCTGGTGCCACTTAACCGATCCTGCCGGCGCTGGTAAAGCTTGGAGGATGTCAGTCCCTTAAGTCGCATGCCGGCCATGGCACCCCACGCCACCATAAAGGAGAATGCAGAAAGACAACTGAAACAGCATTTATAGTTCAGTGAGTCACTTTCCTTCTGGGAGTTCCCCTTACTTCTCAGCAGGATGGGCAGAATCCTGCCCAAGTACTGCTTCTTACGCTTCACCTGTTAAATTCCTAATGGATCCACCAATTCTTCTTCCCTGCATCCTAGTAGCAGTTACTTATTTAAGACGGCATAATAAGGCATCTTCACCGATGATTCATCCTGTGTCAGACTTGCATTCCAATTCTACACAAGTTCTGTTTTTCAAAAGACATTTAAAACTCTCATTCTTCAAGTAACATATCCACTTAAGCTAATAAGGTGCCTCAACCAAGTGCAAACAACAGTAGACTGCAGAACGGATTAGCAGATCCTCTCAGCAAAGTGCTCAGGATTTTATTGCAGGCTTGCATCCGATCCTGGCTATTCTAAGTCAGGCCCATGCAGACTGTTGCATCATAAAACGTCTTCATGATATTGCAATCAACAGAACCCTTCATTCCATTTGGATTAAGCGTATCCCCAGAAGTTAAATCACGAAGACTCCTGCTCTCTAGATATACTCCAGGCTACAAAAGTGGCATACTGCACTGGACCAGGAAGCTGCGAAGACTGACATATTTTACATTCCAGCCTCCAAAGCACACACACTGTTGGGAACTGAACAGGGGCTCCAGCCAGGAGCCCACCCTTTATACCACTCCTCCTCCCCGCCCACCCCTTGGACGGAGCGAGGATCACATTACACAAATGGGCCTCAGAGTAAAAAAATATGACAATACAAAAGTCAGTTCTTTAGAGGAACAAAGGGACAAAGTGGAAGGCGAAAGGGATATACAGGTCAGGATGTCATCTTAGCAGCAGCAGCAGCAGCGTCCATGAAAAGCAATCATGTATTGTTTCTACAGTAAATTGAGAAGATACAAGCAGAATCATGAGATTACATATACTGGTACCATGTCTGCACTCTTGCAAACTCTAAGAATAATAAAGTGAGAAAAGTGGAAGGAATGATTTCACAACTGTTTGACTGGTGTGAAACAAAAATGGTCCCTTCTGATCTTAATATCAGAGCAGAAGGGTTTAATCAGAATCCAAGAAAAATGTACTAAGAACATTAGCTTCCAAAAGCAAAAGGCAAGTGGCATCCTCATGGTCAATTCTTCCTAAAGACCTTCTGGAGTTTCATAGTTTGCACCTGAAGGTAACCTGCAAAGATTTTTCTAAAGTTGTCCATATGTCATATTTATTTCACTCTTGACCACAGGCAATGCAAATGTTACAAGAGCCAACAACTTTCTATACTAGCTAGGACCTAAATATATGTTCCTAAAAAAAAGGAAGGAAGGGAAGGGGGGGGGGGTGTGGTAAGGGGCAGAAAGCATCCTTTAAACGCACACACCCCGGCTCTTTTATCAAAGAACATACACCAGCTCAGGGTCCCTCCACATGCCCCTCCCCAGCCTTTCAAAGTCACCTTATGAGGCAATTAATGTCAACACCTTAAGGGAATGCTGTTTAAATTGAAGTAAGAGAAATCTAGCCTTCTGCTTTAGCCAGAAATGGGTATCCCACCCCCAAGAAGAACCTTGTCTAGCAAATTGCTAAGAACTTTTATGTTAGTTGAACCAGTCAGCTAATCTCTGAGAACAGGTTTCTATGGAAAGAATCATTATCTTAATAATGCATATTCACTCAGAAAACCAAAAGCAGCTTATATTAGTTTAAGGCATGAAGCTAGAAGTCTTATAATTACTGACCTTGATATCCTCTAACTCCTTCTACTTGCAATTACATTATAAAATGTGGTCCACATTCACAGCCGTGTCTCCTGTCCACTAAATTAAAACGCAGTGGTCAGAATCTGGCCTACTGGAATACTTTAATGAAAAATAATATAGTCCCTGCTTCTTACCTTAACTGGATTAGGACGAATCAATAAGCATATCTGTACATGCAGCTGCTCTTTCTGTGGACTGCAGGAAGTACAGAGGCGTCTCCAAGTCCCACTGAGACCAAGATTGCAATGACAAAGATCATGTCCTACTAATAATAATGCAGTGAAACAAGCACTTAAAGGACCCTTCTTTAGACTTTGCCTAGAGCTACAAATCTGTAAATGCACTTCCAGTGGCAGAAGCAATAGCATGAACAGCACACATGCCATTTTACTTCAATATTTTCAAACCAAACACCACAGTGGTAAAACAAGAAGAGCCATATTTTTCAGTTTGCTTTATGCCTTTGACAGCACTTTGTTTATTGCCCGTTTCCTTATTTCCCTTTATGTTGAAGGTAGTTTCTAACACAACCATCAGGAAAGGAAACACATCAAAAATGAATAGAGGGGCAAAAGATTAATGGGGAGTATTAACATTACTGGGAGGAAGAAGACATAGGGAAACTTTTTTTCTAAACTGACTAGACTTCTAGAACAAAGTCTTCTTTTAGAGGCAACATCCATCAGGCAAATGATATTTTTAGGTTCTCTGAGACTTTTCAGTGTTTAAGAGAAAAAAAACCCCATACTTTTCTTTATCCTTAATCCTTACATGAATTTAACAAGTCATCTGAGGTTTGAAATAAAGCAACATAAAGCTAGTAAATGCACTAATATGTAGAGAAAGAAATTTCCCTAATTTCTTTTGGTCTTGGTTCTATCTTTGGGTGTTAACTTGCAACACCTGTAGGTATTTTCAGACAAAAGAGTGATTCTTAAAATTGACTGTATTCCTTTAAACCTCACATCAACTTCGAGGTAGTATTATATCTATTTTACAGATTAGTAAGTGAAAGTGTAAAGAACGTTAGTAAATGTAAGTGGTTGCCTATCTCAAATCTTTTGTATTGTTTTAACCCAAACAGTGTACCCACTGTGTACATAATAAATGTCAGTATTTTAAGTTCATTTGCCATACACAAGGAAAGCAGCATTTGCACTTGACAATTTCACATTATACACACACATACACACGTATAGTGCATACATTCTGATTACTATTTTAATTAAATTAACATTCCCTAATGCCGTACATCAGTAAACCTAATTATGGAAGCTATTTACATTTAGGCAGTTATCTGCTCAAATAGAAAAGCAAGAAGAATATATAAGGGAAAATTCAGTTATTGCTTTCTTTTCTCTAGAAAAGGATCTATATTATTATAGTCACTGCATTGAGAAACAGGTTCTTTTGAATCCTCTTATCTGTGTTTCCTCCCTAGCTTTCTTGTTGCTGTGTCAATATCATCTTTGAGTTTGTCTGATGCCCTCTCTCTCCCAAACTGTAAAGATAACAAGACTATCTTGGCTTTTTTTAAAGCTATTGGCCCACCAGTCATGTATGACATTTCTGGCTCTAGCAGTGCTTTACACTGATCGTTTCTATTCATTTCTATTTAAAATTTTAGATAGTATTTTTTTAATGTGTCAGCACACTGTCAGCAAAACTAACTACATATTTGAAAGTGAGCATGTATGCATGTGCTTTGCTGAGTCGTATCCAGAGTACTCAGTGCCTTGCAGGATTGATCCCCAAATGGATTATTCATTTACTGAGAAATAAGCCAGTTGATTTAAAGTTGCAATAAATCTTTCTCTCTGATAATTCCCAAGACAGAATGAGTAACCGTTCTCTGTCTGAGGGAGATATAGAAGCCAAAAGTTAGAAACTTTCATAACTGACACACTTTCCAGGGCAAATGTTTTAAAATTAAACAACAAAACATGTTGCTATTGGAAAGCTCAGGCCACGACTCACTCATTTTGAGACATTCAGGGGGAAAAAAATCAGCCCTCTGTTTTATTGCCTTGGAGGAGGAGAAATTAGAAATCCTGCATGATGCTAGTGAACTGCCCAGAAAGTGTCTCTAGTACTTTGGAATGTTCCACAAAGCCATGATCATGCTCTATATCACCGCCTCTTACTGAAAAGAGTTGTGATTCCTTAAAAGGCAGGGATCTGAAACTGCACTAGGGAACAACACCAGGATTTAACAAAGAGCATGGGGATTTAACTTCTCTTGGTCCTGAACCTGAGTGAACCTTGCCTCCTGTAGAAATTTTAGACAATATCACATACTATTTACAGGCTATGGTATACTAGGATCAGTCACATAGTCCAAATCATTCTCAGATGCTTTTCCCCACCCTCACTCTAGAGTTGGATGGATCCGCTTCTCCGCTCTGCAAATGCTGACAAAGTTTCAGCCACTTGCTCCTATAGCAAGAAGGTTTCTACATGCATGCCCATAGCATCTTCTTATGCCAAAACTGGTGCCATAAGATACTGGCAGCTAAGATTTGGAGGAGGGGATCAGATTCAGCAACAGACTCCAGGAATAGGAAGTAAATGCACTAGGTGCACTCCACCTAACCACATCAGCCTGTCATCCTCCACTTTGCAAACCTATGAAACACTGACCATTTAACAGGTGGGGTAATTATTCAGGTTATTGCAGATGTCTTCAGCAGGCCACACAAGCCACTAGGTGTGCTACAGTCACAGAATGGCAACAAAGTCTAAACCCCAAAGGAGTTACAGTCCTGGATGCAGAATGCCAGGACTGAGGGCAGAGCATGCCCACAAAGTGCCATCCTAAGACCTCATTGCTTGCAAAGTCTAGGCAGACAGTGCCTGCTTAGTGTGCTCTCACAATTCCCTTAGGAAAGAAATGTAGGAGTTGCTTTGGACAGTTTGCTAAAAATATTGGCTTAGTGCTCAACAGGCATCAAATGTTAGGGATTATGCAGAAGAGAACTGTTAACACAACCGAAAGCACCACGGCACCCCCTCCTGCCTCCACGCTGCGTCCACGCCTGGCACGCTGGGCCCCGCTCCGGCCCCCACACCTCCCGCGGCACACACGGAGCGGGCACAGAGAAGGGCAGCCGGGCGGAGGAGCGGCACGGAGGGTCCCCCGCGGGAGGAGAGGCTCCCGAGGCCAGGCCTTTTCCCTCCAGAAAAGAGACGCCGGAGGCGGGACGTGCTGAGGGTTTCCAAACTCCCGAGCGAGCGGCAAAGAGAGGACTCGGTGGGGATTCCCCATTTCCCGTCTCGCACGAGACACGGGCCAGGGCTCATGGCGTGAACCCCGCAGCTGGGAAGTTGCAAACGGCCCCCAGGCAGCTCTTTTACCCCAGGCCGTGCCGTGACGCTCACGCGCGGAACCTCCTGCCACCACACGCCGCGCAACCTGACCACTCAGCCGGGCTCACAAAGGGCTCGCTCGGATTCTCGCTGGAAAGGGCCGCCGGCGGCCATTCGGCGCGGCAGATAGGCGCGCAGCCTCCCAAGGACAACGGCCGAGACCTTCGCCGCTGCCGGCGGCAGGGGAGAGAGCGGCAGCGGAACCCCCCCCTGCTTCTCCGCAGGCCCCTCGGCCCTTCAGCGTCCGCTCCCTGCCACGGGGCGACGCAGGAGCCTGGGCAAGGCGCACCTACGGCCCCAGACGGTAAAGGGCAATTGTGATGAGTTGCCCGCTCGCGCCACAGGGCGGGGAGCCCTGCCCCAGACTCTCCATCGCTTGCACAAGGCCTTCGAGCAGAGCCGGGGCCGGGGTCCCTTCCGGGCCGAGCTCAGGGCACCTCAGGGGCTGGCTCGGGGCAAAGCGGAGCGGGTAGAGGCGGAGGCTCCAGACCCGCCAGGTCCGAGCCCGGGCACAGCCGCGGGGCCGCCCAGCGGCAAGGAACGAGGCACCTGCGGGGGACCGGGACCGGGACCAGGACCAGGACCTACCCTGCCCCTGCCCCAGCGCGGCCCAGGAACGTCCTGGCGCCAAGCCCGCCCGCCCGCTGCCCCCGCCCTCTGCCGGCACCGGGACTGGACTGCCCTGCCCTGCCCCGCCCCGCCCGCCGCGCCTGGCCCCGCTCACCTGCCCGTCATGGCGGCTCCGGCCCGGGGACACAGCCGCTCGGCCCGCGCCCTCCGCGCCGCCCCCTTGGGCGGGAGTCCCGACCTAGAGCCCGCGGCCTTGCCTAGAAAGGGAATGAGGCCGGGAGCGGCGGCCGGGCAGTCCCTGCGCCCTGGGCGGGGCCGCGGCTGGAAGCGGAGGCGCTGCCTTCGGGCGGCCGGGCAGTTCCGGAGCTGAGCGGGGGGCGGGAAAACCCTCCTTCTCGGGAAAAACGGCCTCTGTGCGGGAGGGCGGCGGCGGCGGCTCTGCGCGTGCCGGGTTCAGCGGGAGGCAGCCGGCCGGTGTCGCGCTGCCCCGGGGCTTTGCCCCGCTCTCTGTGTCGGCGGTTTAAGCCTCCTCCTCCTCGGAGGAGGAGGAGGGGTGCTGGCTGCAGCCGGGGCGCTGCGCCCCTGCTCTGGTGGCGACCAAAGCCAGAGGCTCAGGGCTGCCTGCAGGGTCTTGCCCCTCCACCGGGCACAGAGCGATGGCCAGGGCAGCCTGGCCTCAGCCTGTGGTACAGCCATTGCCTCCCTTGCTTCCAGGCTCTGATCAGGGATTGTGGATGGAGGGGTTGAATAACCACCTCCATCCAATGAGGCCACAACAACTGAGCTGGATTTGGGGCACAAGGATTCTGGCTCTGAGGTGCTGGCACTACTGTAGCAGCTGGAAGGGCCTTCAGGATACGGAGTGGAGATCAAGTGGGCCAGAGCTCTGATTTTGGGGTAAAGCTCAATGCCCCACAAGTACTGGAGTGGGTCATGGAGGTTATAAGGATTGCAGCACACCTTCCTGATTTAAAAGATCAAGCAAAGCTTTATTGGCCGCACACAGTTAAAGTAGCAATGCTACACATGTTAAAGTGAATCTCAGCATGCTGCAACAATCTTCAGTGGATGTTAAGAGTCTTCAATCAGCCAGCCATGCTGGGGCAAGGAACCCCAGTCACCATGTCTGCATTAGTCGTGTGATGTTCTTGGGATGCAATCCAATTGTCTTTTACTGTTTCTTTTATGACTTGGCATGACATCACTACTGCTAGGTGGTTGCTAGGCACTGTTGCTATTCTGTTTTATTTTTCTAAGCAGTCTTATCTTTCTAAGTGATATTTTTCAGTATTTACAGCTGGAGTCACCACTTTGTGCCAATTTAGAAAACATAAACCTGTTTGCTCTGTTTCCCAAGGTTGATTTCTTGTTCTTTTCCTTACTGGGACTTCCTGATCTGACTTTTTTTCCATATCTGTTGCTTGTTCTGCTATGTCTCCAAGACTAAGTGCAAAACTTCATGTCAGCTGTTTAAGCCAATCTGGGATTCATCCAGAGGATTCTCATGTCAAGGCACTACAATGAGCCTGTGTTTTCCTTTCTACACTGCCCCACCCCAAAATGCCCCTTCGTTCCCTCCTCCTTCCCTGCATCAGGGTGTGGGAGGGGCAGCTAGCCCACCTTCCCCCTGACTGAGGCTTTGCCTACATAGGGGAAGTTGCTGTGGGGTTTCTCTTAACATCTTCAAAGCCCCTTGTGATGCTCATCCAGCACAACCTGGCTGGGGAGGCCACAGCAGACAGCCCAGCCATGTACTTGAGCATGAGGGATGAAGGCAGACAGGAATGTTTCTAATAGCACAGTGTATCCTACCCTCCAGCACTGAGGTCTGAGCCCCTCCTGGTACAGACTCTCAGCAAACTGTGTTTTGTGCTGAGGCTGGTGGAGAGCAACAAAATGAAGCAGGCGCTGTGTGGAGGTGAGTGCCAGACCCTCCTGCAGGTGCCCCCAGGGGAAATACCATGACCACTAAGGCAGTCTTCCTAGTCGCTGGGGATAACAGGGTATCCAGACTGTGGAATAAGCTCCCTCCAGAGGTGGTGCAATCACCTACCCTGGAAATCTTCAAGAGAAGAGTAGACAGGCACCTTGCTGGGGTCACCTGACCCCCAGTTATCTTTCCTGTTTGGTGCAGGGGGCCGGACCCGATTATCTTCCAAGGTCCCTTCCGGCCTTGCAATCTATGAGTCTATGAACTGCTTTTCTGGCACGGGGTAGTACCAGGGTGGAGGTAATGTATTGTTAACCTCCCACTTTCATTTCCAGTGGGAAGATTTTGGCTTTACATCCACTTTACGGAAATGGGAGACTCCTCCCTAGCTTGCTCCTGTGGGCAAGCAAAACTTAGGGGCATCTGAACTTCAAGCCTCCAGAGTTGAGTCTGAATGTAGGATGTCTGCCAAATGATCTGAGGCCCCAGGTGGGAGTGGAGGATGTTTGCTGGTAGTAGGGCCATATTTGGTTCTTGAATGACCTGCGGATTTGGAATTGATTTGGCTTGGCACACGAAAAAAATTCTTTGAAAATAAAAAAGGTGCCCCCAGTGGGCACCCAAGGCCTAACACATTGCCTGGAGTCCCACTGGAGTGTCCCACACAGGTAAACAAGGCCTCCATTGTACTTCCTGAGCCTGATCCAAATACAAGTGGAGAACCCTCCCCTCCCTGGGCTGGTTGGAAGCTCTGAGCAGCTAGCAGGATTGGGCCCTTTATGACTCTCTCAGAGTACTTCCCAGGAGCTATCACCAATCACCAAGGCTGAAGCTGCCTATAGGCCCTGAGGCTCTTGAACCAAGGACAAATGGAGCAGATTGAATCCTAGTTGTCTCTAGTCCCCTGATGCCTGGTCTGCCTGTCCCAAATTCTCCATCTGCCTGGAGCAAAGCAGGAGCTACCAGGGCATTGTCATGATCACCGGGTCTGCATTCCCTACTGCTGAACCAGCATCTCCTCCCTCTGATGTTCCTGTGTGAATGCCTCATCTTTTCTCCCCCTCTGCAGTTCTGGAAACCTTTGCCCAGGCTGCAAATGTGAAGTTCCATTCTCCAGCATGCGGGCAGCCGCACACTGCCTGTAACAGGGTGGAGGATAATAAGGCGGGGGAAATCCCTGCTCACCCACTCTGGCTCCCCACAGCTCCCTGTGGCCTGCAAGCAAGCAGTCAGCAGGGAGTGATTGGCCTGGCCCATAACCTAGCAACATAGAGAAACCCTGGAGAGCACTGAGAAGCTGCACAGCAGGGGTGAGACTCACCTGGGAGGTGTGACAGCTGGCAGCTGAATGCTGAGCATGCTGATTGGCAGCCTATAGAAGGGGGGGGGGATAAAGACAGGCTGTTACCTAGAGGAAGGGTGTAAAGAGGTTATTAAGTAATGGAGGTTGTGGTGGGAGTGTAGGGGAAGGAGGAGCTCCTACCCAGCATTGCTCTGCTACAGGTATGTAAATTGCTGCTTGCACATTTACAGTGCCACTGGACTAAAGAGAGTTTTTCTTCAAGCAAGGTAGCACTGAGTTTGGGACAAATCTGTTTTAGGGTCTCAGACACAGATGGTGGGGACTTCTCACTCTGAAGTCGAGCCTGCAATGCCACGCATGTGTTGGGAAGCGCATCGGCTGCGCTTGAACCTGGACAGAGGAGCACCAGGAGCTGGGAGTCTCGCTGCTGCCAGCCATGACACCGTGACACCCCACACAAGGACCCTCCTGGAACGGTTCCTGAGGGACGCTGTTTGCAACAAGTACACCGGTGACCTGAGGACCAAACCCAACCAGAGCAAGGTCTTTAATGTCACCTCAAGGTGGGACTCCAGCAACCACTTCGTGCCCAACGAGAGCTTCAAGCATTTTGCGGACTGGCACTTCCTCCACCGTGCCTGCCTCAACTGTATACCTCTGAACAGAGCCATCCACTATGGCTACTGGGACAAGAGGTACTGGCAGTGCGGCTACAAGGCAGAGACTCTCCCCTGCTTGCTGTGTACCTGCAAGCCGCATGCCAGAGCCTGGCAGCTTTGCCACAATGCTGTCCAGGACCACCTAGTGAAAGCCATCCCAGATGCAGCAGGGGAGTTCTCCATAAACCACATCATCCTGGGCTGAGAGAGCCAGATGTGCCCCGACATGATCATTACCAACGAGGAGGCCAAGAATATTGCAATAGTGGACATGACCATCCCCTTCAAGAACCAGTGCCAAGCCTTCACCGACACCTGGGCTTGCTAGTGGGAGGAATACGCCCCACTGGCTGACATCCTGAGGAACTGCAGCTACAATGTGATGGTCGCCACGCTCATCATGGGAGCGCTCAGAGCCTGGTTGGGCAGGTGGGATGGAGCTGTGGGCCAGCGTGGAGCAGGACAGATGGGCGTGGCTGTGATCATGGGGTGATGACAGTGTGGGGCTGGGGCCTGGGGCAGAGCTGTGATCCACTCCCTGCACAGCCCTGCAACCAGTGTCGCTTCCACGGGCAGGGGTGTGCTGGGAGCGGATCGCTATCTGCCCTGGGCCCTGGCTGCCCATACTGCTCCCGGACACTGCTCCCCACCTGCCTGCAGCCCCATCCCAAGTCAGACCAATGGCCATTTTTGGGGTCAGGAAGGAATTTTACCCCAGGGGAGGAGAGGGAGCCTGCCTCTAGTGGGGGTGTCCCTCTACCTGGGATCTTTTGGATGTATTAACAACCTGGAAGACATAGGCTGCCAGGTTCCCCTGCTTTACCCACGGCAGGACTGTGCTGTGGCAGGGCTGATGGTAGTTTAGCACAGGGGTTAGTTTATGGATTGGCAAGGGATGGTCTGGTTGGGGATGACCCTGCCTCAGACAGGGGTTAGACTAGATGACCTCTGGAGCTCCCTTCCAGCCCCACTCCTCTAGGAGTCTGGGAATTGTTTTCCCTTTTTCTAAGCCCATGTAATTCAGCCAGCCCGAGCGAAGTGCTGCGGATGCTCTCGCTTGGGTGTAGCTCGATTGGGAATATTTTTAACAAGTGAAATAAAAGCACTCCCCGAAACGAGGGGTGTTCGCGTGGGTTTAGTTAAACCAGGGCGGACTTCCCGGTGCTGCACGTGGGTGCTCCCCACTCTCACGGTACCGGAGCACCTCGCGCTCCTCCTCCTCCCGTCGCGGCCCCGCCCGTGGCTGAGGCGGAGCTCGGGTGCAGTTTCTGCCCACACCGCCCCGCGCTCCTGCCAAGCACCCCTCCCGTTGCCATGACGACAGGAGGGCTCCGAATGGCACCCGAACGCTGCCCCACCCCTCCAGTGAGAGCCTGGCCCGGCGGAGCACCGCCCCGCCCCGCCCCGCCCCCTGCCGCCGGCCGGATGTGACGTACCTGCAGGCTGGGCCGCGTAGGGCAGTGCCGTTAACCGCCGCGCCGAGATGGCGGACCTGGGCCGGCAGCTGCAGGACTACCTGGCGCAGTCTAGAGCCGGCGGCGGCTCCGGGCCGGGCTCCTCGCGAGCCGAGCCGGCGGAGGCAGAGGCCGGGCCGCGGGCGTGGCTGAGTCGCCTGTCCGCGTGGCCGTGGGAGGCCGAGCCGGAGGCGGAGGAGGCGTCGCGGTGCTGGCCGGGCCTGGGGCTGACGCGGGGGCAGCGGTTGGCGGGCAGCGCGCTGTGCCTGGTGCTGGCCGCGCTGTGCTTCGGCCTGGCCGCGCTACACGTGCCGCTGCTGCTGCTGCGCGCCCGCCGCTTCGCACTGCTCTGGTCGCTGGGCTCGGCCCTGGCGCTGGGCGCCGCCGCGCTGCTGCGGGGCCCGGACCACCTGCTGTGGCCGCCGAGCCGCGCCGGCGCGCTCTACCTGGGCGCCCTGGCGGCCACGCTCTACGCCGCGCTCGGCCTGCGCAGCGCCGCGCTCTCCGCCCTCGGCGCCGCCGCCCAGCTGGCCGCGCTGGCCGCCTGCCTACTCTCGCTGCTGCCCGGCGGCGCCGCCGGCCTCAGCTACCTCGGCGGCTTCGTGCGGCGCCGCGTCGCCAAGACCCTGCCCGTGTGACCTCGCGGCTTCGGCCCCGGATTTCGCGAGGAGCCGGCTTGGGGGCCCGGGCGCCAGGACTTGGCCTTGCGACTAGTGCCTCGAAGAGCAGAGACGGTGGCCGCAGCGGTTCCCATTCCCACGGACTCAAGCCTCTCTCTCTCCTCGCTTCCACCTCCAGCACTCAAGGAGCCACTTCACAGCCACCCTGGGCTGTAAGCTGCTGCAGTGACACTAGGAGCTGGTTTCCTGGGCTGTAGGTGCAGCAGGCCCTGGGCGGGCCAGCTCTCAGCACCCACCTGTCATGAAATTGGCGTTACAGCACTGCTCTGGATGGCTGAGAAGCACCAGGAATGCCAAACTCCTGTCTCAGCTGTAAGACTTGCACAGGCCACTTGGAAAAGTGAGTCACAATAAAGCCAGATGCAGCAGAAATACTAATGGACCCAGAGTCTGAGGCAGCAAGTAGAGTCTTACTACACTTGCTGCTTGCTGAATTCACTGTATTTCAGGAGGTGTTGATACTTAGCAAAATGTGGGGAATACAGGCACATTGGTGAAACTTCAAGGAAGGCTAAGTATATCACAAGCATTATCTCATTTGTCATAGTTCAGCACACACCTTCAAAAGTGCTCCTTTTGGACTAAGGTGATCTAGGATTGGTCTGAACAGCAATCCAAGGATATATCTGTTCCATTTCTAACTGTACCTTCCATCAGTTCAGTAACATGACGACTGAAAAGTAACATCCTTTTAACTAACCCAGGTAATAGCTGTAGCTGCTGTGGATCGCAGAAAGGTGCCTCCTTTAGCAAATAGGATCATCTTAGGCAAGCAATCATAGAGAAGTAGTGAAAGTAATTACTAGTTTTCAATTTCACTCAAAATGCATTACTGCTTCTATTTCTACTTTGTGGCAGTGCTGTCTTGTGTTCGCTGTTGGATTTCAGGTACCTTTGCGATGTGTAGGGTGAGTTTCTGATATCTTTGCTTAAGTAAATGCCATAGCCCATTTTACACCTATTTTAGGTGCTGGTCAGGGAAGTACATGTTCAAATGATGTTTACAGCCTGATCTTGAGAAGATTTGGCCAAATAAAGCAGACCAAAGCCTGCAGTATTCCAGTGACCCACCACAGCTTAATCAGATAGTATTAACTGACTTGGTTATATTTGCACAGAATTAAAGTAATTACACAAACTGTAAAGTGGAACTTTAAAAGTGGAGCTAATTTTTTACAACTTTATTAAAAGTATTTTTTTACTAAAATTGCTAAATTAGATGTTCTAGCCACAGTCTAGTTTTTGTATCTTAAAAAAATAAGTCTGCACTGTTTGAACCAATACTGAATCTGCTGTTGGCTTGCAAGTTGGGGCTTCTCATTAACGATGTATGAAGTTGTACTTACAGCTTTAGTGTAAATAGGTTCCTTGTTCTTGGACAAAGTGATTAAAAAATGAACAGACTAGCTAGTTAATAGGTTTACAGCCTATTATATTTGACTGGTAAAAGGGCCTCAGCTGAAGAGAGCTTGTTCCTCCCATTACCATGAAACTATAGTTTGCTACCCAGCTGCTGCAACAGCCCTTTAAGGGACAGTAGACCACAGCAAATCTTATTCTCACAGGGGTTGCTGGTGCTCTGGTTCAACCCTGTTTTCTCCCCTTTAGAAGAACTGATGTTGTGGTTTTACTACATTTTGGGACTCCAGATTTTACTTTTAAGTTAGTAACAGTTCTGCCTTCTCATACTAGACCTTTTTAACACCTCTCTTTGGATGTGTTGCAGTTCCAACCTTTCTGAACTGATTTCAAACCTTGTTTAATTTAGAATGTTGCCATTCTGCATTTGGAGGGGTTAAGAATGGCTTATAAAAATTACTTTTAGTGAAGAGTTAAGGAGGTCTTGTACTAAAACAACTTGCAGAGAAACAACAGCATAAACCTATGTTTTATCTAAAAATATTTAGATTTCAGAATTTATGTTAAACAGCGTGCAGTGTTTTTCCATGTCTTTGTCCAAAGTGGGAGCTTTCTCAGCCCTTAATGGGAGAGAGGCTGCTGGAGTCAGCCTCTTTATTATCCCAGTTGTTTAGAGGATATTGGAGCCAGCGTTGAATCAGATTCAAAGCAGTCAATAAAAATCACTTTTTCCTGTCAGTCTTTCAGGGCAGCTGGGATGCAAGGCTTGTATTTTTAATGTGAACCATTCTTTAGGAGAAAAGATAAAGAACACAAACTGCTTTCCCTTTACTAATAATCATAACCTACTACAAAGAATGTGCATTGCATCTTTATTTAGCACAAATCCTGGATGGTTGAAGATACAAATATGTAGATATGATTGAAGACCCTCCTTAACTGCTGCTTACCAGTCTTTCCTTAAAAACATTCTCTGTAGAAAAAATACCTGGTAACATCATTTTATAGGCCAGAGTTTCCTTAAATCAGTTCAGCTCCTGTAACATACTTTGTATTTAGTATAATTTGGTTGAATTTAAACTGTTCCACGTGCACCAGATAGATACAATGGAAAAAGATAGCCTCTCCTGCAAAGCATGCATAAAGAATTGCTAAGTCCCACAAATGTAACACAGGTCTTTCCTATCTACAATTCAGTCAGGCTGTGCCTGTGGGAACTTGCATCTTTTAGTAAAATATGAAAACAAAAGAATGATTTGCCACATATGCATCTACTCTTGTTGCAGAGAGCAGTTTCAGTGACACATTATGGAAGTCCTCAGCTCTCCACTCCCTTTACCTTTTACTTACGCTTATGGTGCAGGAGCTCACGGTATTCTTCCATTATCCTCTAGCTCCTGTACCTAATTCTTGAGTTCTTCAGTCAGTAGTGCAGGAAACTTAATTTCCAGGAAAAAGATGGTTCTCAGATACTCACTTATGTGGGACTAATCTCCTGAGTAAAGGATAGGATGCTTTACAACTTCATCCACCAGGTTTCAGGTGATTTATGGGGAAAACTGAAACAGCATGGTTGGTAAGCAGCTTTATTATGAAATAGAAATAATTAAATAGGAATAAAAAAAATAAAAATTGTAACAATGTTGCAATGGAATAAAATGATGGAACATAAAAATCTAAAGAAAAGTATATATATATATTTTAAAATATCTATGATCAAGGTACCTGGCTTGCACTTGCTAACCTTTTAGGATGCACCAGCTGGTAATATAGTGATCATTTTTCTTGGCAGTGTGTATACTTGTCTACTGTGGAAAAGTTGGTATGTGCAGCCAGATTAATCTGCTGCTGAATTTCTATTCTCTGTGGCATAAGACTTGATGCTATTTTAAATTAAGGATATATTGTTTCAAGTACTTCCCCACAGGAAGCTATGAGTTTATTGAAGAAAGGCTATTTCGGCAGTAGTCAGTCAGAGTGAGGCCTCTTTGTGCCATCTGTGCTTCAAAAGCTTTTGCCAGTGTTCTACATTTGTCTTCCAAGAGTGGTAGGACTGCAAACATTGACCTTTTGTGTATGTGTACTGTAATAGATGTGCAGCACCACCACCACCCATACATTATTTGATAAACATAT
Organism: Alligator mississippiensis; assembly: GCF_030867095.1. Lineage (NCBI taxonomy): Eukaryota > Metazoa > Chordata > Crocodylia > Alligatoridae > Alligator > Alligator mississippiensis. The sequence goes on from NC_081830.1 coordinate 39,344,640, forward strand.
GGTGCCAATGGTATAAATGAAAATTCTCAAAACATAAAAGCCCAACACTGATGGGACTAACGCAGTAGTACTTTCGTACTGTAGAGAATTATAGAGGTAGTCCTATGGCTCCATGAATCTGAAAATTAAACAGAGGAAGATGCTTTTCCTGGTAGGTAAGTAAAGATAAAGAATCACACATTGCACTGATTTTTTTTTTGTTAATTCTTGCGCAAATTACATTTTGTATTCATACAAAAACAACTTAACTTTTTTTTCTGACAAACTGTACATATAGAAACAAGTTTCCATCTGGAGGTGAACAGAAATCTGTGGAGGTGCTCCATGTCTCACAAGACTAAAAAAAATTCCAGCTTTTATCTTCACAAAACAATGCAGATAAAAAGAGGGTGAGGAAGATGGGTTGGAGAGGGCAAAACAGAAAGCCAGCTACAACCTTGCAGCTAGTAGCAGTTGCTTGATCTAGGAAATGATCCTTGTTAGGAACTAATGCACATTCAGTTATTCCAAGTAGGAGTTCATTCAGGGTTGTGTTGCTGCAGGGTTACTCTGAAGGAGTCCACAATAGAAGTCTATTTAAATACTGTCCAGTAAGGACTGGGTATCACCCAGTCACAGCCTCTTCTATCGGCCCCTTCCACTGCCCCTAGATACTCCTCGCCTTGACTGGCCAGAGTTCATGGTGCTTCCTCTTCCCCAGTTACTCCCACTCCTTCCTCCTCTGGAAGGGTTACTGCCTCCTGTAGGGCCTCCACCAAAAGCTTCATCTCTGTGGAATCCATCATGATGATCTCTATCCAAAGAACTAGACCTCCCAGATTTTGGCACTCTCTGGGAAGGTCCTGTACTTCCTCGTCCTAAGGAAAGAAGCACATTGCTAGTGATTCTCTAATTCAAGTCATCCTTCTCAAGTACCAGAATATGCCCCCATCCTTAAGATTTATTGAGCTAATTCCTGTGCAACTCAAACCCTCCTAGATAATACATGATCTGAGATCTTCAATTTTTACGTGCATGGCTTCTACATATCCTTTTTCCTACCACATATAACAGTAATATCAATAGGAGAGTCCTCAATAGGGTAGCCAACAAAACAATTCCTCTGAAGCCAAATTACTGTTCCACCTGATACCATGGGCATGCAGCTTGTTAAATGAGAGTATATAAAGCATTGGAGTGCCCAGCCCTATCAGAACTCCACTTATGCCGAATAAGAAAATCTAATCCAAATTCCCTCTGACGGCATATGTGGACTTCAGTAGGTTCTTTATAAATCAATTTTTATGTTATTCATTAATAAGAAATCTTGTCTAAATCCTCTAATTGCAGAAGTGTCACTTAGTCTAGTTTTGATAAAGAGTCCTGAAGGGATGCTATATTCTACTTGACATGAACATAAATTGCATCTGGTCTTCCCAGGATCTAGAGCATTTCCTGTTACAACAATCTAGATAAATCTGGGGGGAAGGTACTTAACCAAAACAGCGTAGCAATTCAAGGCAATTAACAGGAAAAAGATGCTTTGCCCATCCGCTAACTAAGGCCAAGCTGATAATATTTGCTTCATTTTAGCAAAACTATATTGGGCATACCTGGCACCATGCAAAATGGAGGAAGATAGGATTTCTACCCCAAAGGCTTTACCACAAATGATAGACAAGTTCAGATCTTCAAACAGCCTTAAACCAGCATAAGACTGAAGGTGGCAGTGTCCATGTGTGAAAAGGCATTGTTCATATTTTCTATCATGCTCCAAAAACTGCCAGATCTTCATAGATAGTAACACCTGTTTTAAAATGTATTTTAAACCTAAAGTTCTACCCTATCACCCTACATGAGGAACTCTGTGCTCTCTGTCAAAAATATATACGGGCTTGCTTAACTATTCTCCAACCATTTAGGTTGGTCTAATAAAAGATATCAAATTCACCCAAGGAATCTTGTCTGCCTATACAGCTTTATGAAGTTCTCAGTACAAGCCACTATTTACCTTTGCCCCTCTCTTCCGGGGGCCCACCTGGGCCTTCCATTTCTCTGTGCTCAGATGTCCCTGGCCCATCATGCCAGGGACGTTTCCGTGGTGGCAGTGAGGCCATGTCCATACCCTGGAGTGAGGAAGAACGTTCTCGGGTAGCAGGAGAATGTCCGTCATGAGGAGGGTGATCCTGGCGGGAACCTGACCACAGGAGAAAAGACAAAGGTCCTTATCTGATGTTCTCTTTTTTTCAAAAGTACAGAAACAAATGTCTATGCTTTCTGTGTTCTTCAGCAACTTTATTCATAGTGAGCGCCTTCTCTGCCTGGCTCAGGAAACACATTAACCAGTCCTTGTATATACATCTGTTAAGTGTAAACACACATCTCTTCAACCTTTCTAAAGCTACCCATTAAAAAAACCCAACAGTTAAAACAATGGCATCTTTAGATACAGCTATGTAATAGTGCCAGACATGCTGTAAAGTAAATTCTGCCTACATTTTTACCTGGTTCTCTGTTTCCATCCCAGGATTCTGGTTTCCGTCCTTCAAAACGGGGAAACTCATCTGGAGTGGGAAGCAGACCTTTTCGGCCTCCTGTACAGCAAGAGATGGAGAACAAGAAACACTGTACCCAAACTATTACAATTACCCCAAGAACCATTTTTCCATTGCCATGAACAAGCTCATGGGTTTCAGTATGGAAGAATGCTCCCTTACCTCTTGGAGTCCCCCGACCTCGCCCTCGACCACCATGATCTCGTCCTCTTGAGTTATCATCTGATGAGTCAAAATTGTCTTCTGGCCCAAAGTCGTCAGGACCAGGAAAGCCATCCCTTCCCCTAGGTCCCCGGCCCTCATGTCTTGAGGGTGCTCCTCTTCTGAAGCTGCAAGAAAAAACATGGTACAAACGTTGTTTTAGAGCAAAATTAATCCCTGCTAAACCAAAGAGTCCATAATTAAACTTGCGTCTGAAATGTTCATCTACTATTGCTGCACTACCTACAAGTATTACAATTGGAAGAGATTTGTGGAGAATAACTTCTTTTTTTTGTGGCTTTCGTAACACTTTGCACGTGCATTTTCACTGTCTCCCTGTTCAGAGTCCTCGTGTTGTTTGTGTGGGTCTTTCACATGACAAGTGAGAGAAAAATATTTACAAGATATTTAAGTTGATAGTGTCCATTTAATGAAAAGGACAGTTAGAGTGATGTCACGTGACTAAGAAGAGGGCCAAGCTCAAGGCCCACTTTTTAAAACCCGTGGGAAGTGAAATTCTTTGAACTATGATGCGTTGGATTTTCTCTCCTCAAAACCATTTCTATTTATTTACCACTACATGGTGAAACCAAAGAGAAAATTATAATTAGAAGGAGTCTTTTCATGACTAGACAGAAGATTTTAATTTCCTGATTCCTGATTTTGGCTTATTTTGTTATGGTAAAATTCTTGAATCAGTAAAGCAGCTTTTATCTTGAAGGATTCCTAAAACATTGATTCATTTACCATGTGATTCTGGAAGTGCAGTTAACTCTGTCATGATGTCAGCTATTTAACAGAGCATAGCAATACACTGAATTGTGAAGATCAGTTTAGTTAACTGAAAGAATGGGGGGATTTAATTTAGACAAAGTTGTCTAAAACCATTTTGGTCATGACACTGAAGTTGACGCTTGTAAAAAGTATCAGAGAATCTTCAATGGATTGTATAATTAGTACCTAAAATTTATACTGGATCCTAAAGCAGCACAACATAGCCATCACTGCACCGAGGAATTGATTCGGAGCCTCTTCGGTGGGTAGAGTGCCTTTTACTAATCCTCACATGGCAACCGGAGGATCGCTTATAGGTTAGATATTTTCTGTATTTGTAGCACGTACTGAAGCTCTGGGAATGTTTGTAAAACTCTGTTTCCATGTGCAGAAGAGTTGGTAGTATTTCACAAACATTTTAAATACTACTACATCTCTACCCGTGTGCAACAGCTCCCTTTTTTTTTTTTTTTTTTTTTTTTTTTTTAATAACCGCCTCGGTGCACACCTCCTGTCAGAAGAGTTTGTGCTGACAGAGATGAGAAGTTTAGATGGTGCAGCTGCACTGGTTCAATTAGTCCTCACAATGCATTCCCACAATGCTGCCCACCCTTCAGTGACAACTTTGACATCTTAGAGCACTTTCTCTGCCCGCCTGTTGACTCCCCACCTCACCATCCCAGTTCCATGCTGGCCAAACTGTAGCTAGGTGGTACCAAGGTAGTCTTGTCATTGTGTGTCACCCCCTACCCCATCTCATTAAAGACACAGTGCATCCTATTACAAGCAAAACTTTAGATACTTTTATTTAGAATTTTAACAACATGAACCTTTTAATTACAAATTTAAATATTTTAACAGTAGTCATAACACAATACAAGAGTTTTAAACTGTTGTACATTTTTTTAATTAAAACAACTGGTCTCCACCTCCCAGCAAACAAACACAATAAAGGAGGATGCTGCAGCTGCACAGGCACAGCAGTGGCTGCAGGGAGCATTGGGCCTGGATGTGAACCATTTTACACAAACTTCGATGATCAGGGAAGACAAACTGAAGAGTTTCAGGAACAAATGGTTCAACTAGCACTGAGCAATACTGCTTAGCTTTTTAACTGCCTGGTCCTCTACTGTAGATCAACTTTAGATGTTCTTTAGAAGGTCTTCCACTAAAATACTGACTTAGTCTGACTGTGTAGCTTATAAATCTTAAAACTGCAACACAAAGTCCTAAGGCTACTGGAGTCAATGCCTTGCTTCTTGCCTTTTCAGCAATTTAATGGCCAGAGTTCAGCTTGAAAGTTTATAAGTGCTATGCCTGACATAGCTACTGTCCCTAATTTGGGCTCATAAATATGGTCACACATGAAATCCTGACTGGTGGGCTCGGTTCCTGTTTGAAGGTTCTCAAAAGTTCATCCACGAGGTACAGGAACTTATTACACAACCACATACTATGCAGACTATCAGGCAGGAAGAGCCAGGTCTCTGTAGTACATGTGTCATGTTGATGTGCACAAGAGGAGTAGGAAAAGGACAGGGATGTACAGGACAGAAAATCAGAGAAAAAGAGGGGGGCAGAGAGAGAGAGAGAGAGAGAGAAACACACACACACCACCCATGCTTAATCAAACCAATTATAATCTTTAAACTCCAAATCAAGTAAAAATGACGGGTGGGTTAGGACTGTTAGGATCACCCCTTAAAAGTTGCCAGAGGATGATGTCTATTTCAACCCCTCACTTACTCAAAGACGTTCATATGTTTGTTAAACATAATAATCCTCTTACAGTTCTATGCTGATTGTCTCCAATCAATCTGTATAGATGCGCTCTTACTTTAATCCCTCTCTCTCAGTTCAAAGGTCAAACTTACAAGTCTGGTAGCTTCCCAGGCTCTTCTCTTGAAACCTTTTTCAAATCAGCATCACATCAATTTCTCCCCAGTTCCTAGACACTTAAAAAACCTCAGCTACAACTGTACTTTTAAAAATATTGTCTGCCATCTCTTTCAGAATTCTATGGTACAGACCATTCAGTGGTGAAGCTCTGTTTCTAATTACTCTTTTTTTTCAAAGGTGTGGAGTGATTACCTTTGTTTAGTTATTTTTCACTTCTTTTCATATTCCTCACACAAAAGAAATGTACCTCTTACAGAGCAAATAGCTAAAAGGAGAGCTGTATAGATGCAAAGTAAAAGGAATGTAAGAAAATGATTTAAAAAGGCAACTAAGACAGGATTGTACACTGTGAAGACAACAATACGTTTTTACAAATATACATGTATAATATATACATATGGAGTAGGTGGTCAGTGAGAGGTTAGACCATGGAAACCAAATTCTATTCTCCGTTACGCTAGTGTAAATCTGGAGTAAATTCCACAACAGTTAACTTTACTTGCTGAAAAGGAATTCCTCCCTATTTTCACTAATAACTTGACGCAAAATTTGTCTCCTGAGTTTTACTCAAGGAAACTGTAAGCAACTAAAAGGACCTTGCTAAAAACTAGGCTATTCTTGTGTTTTTCACCCAGCACTCAGGAAGAAATGTGTCAGAAAGAGAAATAAAAGTCCTAAAAACAAAAACCATGAGAAAATAGTAGATAGTCCAAGAGAGAGAGAATCTCTGCCCCTCATACTTATAGTAGGTTTACTGTTTCTTCTCCTTGGAAGTCTATAACATCTTACTTGTATATTTTTCTACAGCCATGCTGTAGCCTGGGACTGGAGATGAAAATACTGAATCTCCACTACTAGTGTTCCAAAGTTTGCCGCTTTTTAGTACAGATCTCTGGCCTTGAAGTCTCCTGTTAATTCTTCTCAATACGATTTCAAATCTCCCGTCCTGTGTCACCCGATCTTCTCTCTACACATTTCCTCCCTTTTCTTTACACTTACAGCATAAAGACATGGAAGCTGCTGTGTGCAAGACTGTTTTTCATGTTTTCTTCTATTATTGAATGATTTTAAATACTCTATACGTGGGTATGCTAGAGATTTCATTTCCTTATTGGTTTCCAGTTTATAAATCTGAAACAGATAGATTCCTAAATGAAAAGGAACCCAAGGAGAAAGATCCCCCACCCCCCTCAGTTACCCTTTATCCAAAAGCATTGACTAGACTTGTTCTTACCTCTCATCCCGTCTTCCACGGAATCGTGCTTCTTCAGGATCCCGTGGATATCTCTCATCCGAAGGTCTCCGTCCTTCCCATGCCCCAGGAGGCCCACGGTTTGAGCCCCCTCCTTCAAATTCCCTGTGATCAGGGGGAAAGGGAGGCCCTGGGCCACCTCGTCTCCATTTCTCATCTTGTAGTGGTGGGCCTCCTCTCCCCTCAAAGTCACGTAACCGATGGCCAAATCTTTTGTCTGGATGGAAATCATCACGGAAGTCATCTGGCCGCTCAAAGTCATCATGGAAATCTGGATGAGGTCCTCGTCTATCAGGCAGGCCCCTGTTGTCCCTACCATCACCCCACTCCTGACCACTTCGGAACGGTCCTCTCTCAGGACCATGATCTGGAGGACCACTGTTCTGATCATGCCTTCTGTCTGTGAGAGGGCCCATGTGATGGTTTGGAGGGCCACGAGCATCACCTGAAGGGAAAGATGCAACAAAACGTCTGTGACACTTTCTAAATCACTCCAGGGGCCTTTCAATTTTTATTTTTTATTTATTTTACAACTCTGAAAAAAACAGACCTTACATTCAACATTTACTCATGCAGAGGAACGTTTTCTTCCATATTTCTACCAGAGACCTGTAGATAGCTCTCTCCATATGTCTACCTCTTACTCTGTTCTGGCCTCATCAATCTAGAACAGTGGTTCTCAACCTTTCTAGGCAAAAATGTCAGCTCTTAATTTTCACTTGTTTTTTGACTACAGAAAAATACTAGAGCAAGTCTTCTGTGGCAAAGAACTTTGGAAGTCCATAACAAGTCAGAATGATCTTATCATTATGGATTCCTATTTGGAATCTCTAGGTTCATCTGGTGAGTCAGTCAGCACACCTAACGTTGCTAACACTGCATGGAACCCTGAGGCACCCTTGAAAGAATCTTGTGGCACCTTAGTTAAGAATCACTAATCTAGAGCAGAGGTTCCCAACCACCAGGCTGTGGCCCGGTGGGTTGGCTGTGGGGTCGTGGCACAAGGCCCCACTCAGAGCCCCGTCTGTCCACCCGGGTGAGTGGCTTCCAGGGTTACAGCTGAGCTTCCAGGGTTAAAGTCAGGCAGCAGGGGAGCCCCAGGAGGGAGGCAGGCAGCTCTGCGCACCCCATCCTGCTCCCACCCGGCCATGGTAAAAAAAAATGTTGGGAACCACTGATCTAGAGGCATCACACATGATCTGACTCTCTGGCAGGTTACTTATACTTAAGTAAATAAGATATTTAGTTACCTTTATTAGGCCCAGGTCCTTGGTTGTGAGGGGCAAGACGGCCCTGTCCTCCTTGCTGCCCCAGTCCTGGAATTAATGGTGGAGGACCTGGGTTCTGTCCTTCCTGCAAATGTAAAACAGATCAAGTAGTTGATACATATCATACACACCATTTGCTTTCAAATGTGTGGTAAGAGAACAGTACTTTCGATACATTTTACACATACTCTACCACTCATACCAAGAGTTAAACACTGAAATACTAGTTGACACTTAAATTGCTTGATTTTGTTATCTGTATGTTGCATATACTGGTAACATTCTCTCGCATAGTATGAGGGGTATATACAGTATATAGAAAATGAACTGTTGCGGAACTGTTGTTAAAAATGATCATTCTATGCACAAAACCTACTCCTGTAACTTTCTATTCGTGATGACTGATGACAATGAAGCAATTAATTTATCTGTCCATTGCAGAGAACGAGGGATGTTTGCATATTATTTTTATGAATATCAGGTGCACCTCTACCTAGCTGGTTGATATTGCACTCAACTGATTACACAGACTTAACAAATGGAGTCTGGTATGAGGAAATTAAAATGTAATACTCACAAAGATATTGATGTTACACTTTATAGAGAGAACAACAAAATGGAGTTATCATCTGGGAAATTGGGGAAGTCATGTGTCTGGTCTAACCAGGCCAGCAAGGTTTAGTCTTCCTAGGTCTAACTCTAGGATCAACTGAAATACTAAAACATTAAAAATGTTCAACTGAGTAGAAAGAAGAAAATGAATGGATTGTCAGCATACAGATATGCACAGAATGGGAGAAAATGTAGCAGTCTCTCTTAGCCAAGGATAAGAAATTTATGGAAGCTTGCAAAGAGAGATTAAGATGCAAATAAAATCCATGCACGGAAGCCTTTAAACTGTATTGTCCCTTTGCTCTCGGTACAATATGCCATTAAGAAATAAATAATGCTCTGTTCTAAAGCAACTGGGTTTCCTGAGTCACTTTAATCAGCCGGTGTGACAGACTTCCAAAATAAAAGGGCTTGTGAAGGAGTCTTGTCTATTTGGGTGTGTTGTATTAACATGCCTGGGCAACAGGAAGACTGCTGCCCAAAGATCCAGTTCCAATGTGCCTGAACTACGTGTATCCATTCTGCAGAGAGGTAGATGGTTGCTAGAATTGTCACCTCTGGGCAGGGGCAGATCTAGGATTTTGAAAAGGGGGGTGCAGATGGTGTGGTGTATCATCACATATAACATGACACATTTTTCACCAGTTAAAGAGAAGCTACAAGGCTTTACTAATATGCTATGGGCCTAGAACTATGTTATTCAGTTTAAGATCAACACAAAAACAAATATAACTTTACTGGAATACTCACTAATTTGCAATATAATATATTCAATTTACAAAGCACAAGAAACTAGGCAAAAATGGTCAAAAGATTGTGTCGTCAGTTCTGTAGTCATTATAGTTAAGTATACATCTATTTTTCAAATTCATAAAACAAAATCTAGTCTTCTTGAGGGTCTTGACAGTGCCTTCAATACTTAACTGTCAGTCACCTGAGTTAATATTAGTACACCTGAGTTTAGGGCTGCTCACTCAGGAGATGTTAAAAACAAAACAAAGCCCCCCCTTCCCCCCCAAACAAACAAACAGTGCTTTACTTTAAACTCTGTGTGTTCCCATACTGAGCCAGCGCATGTCCAGAAGAGGCCCTGCGTTAACTGGACCCAGCTCGCCCAACATCCATATAGATTGGGGTGCATTAGCAGGGCTTTTTTTGGTGCTTTATCTAATAGCTGATTGAGTCAGCTATTAGATAAAAGCACTAAAAAACTCTGCTGAAGTGCCTGTTCTATACAGACACTGCAGAACCAGGTCAAACTAATGCACTGCTTTTTCTGATAGAGCACTTTTCCCCCATCCCCCATATCTGTCAGCAGCCATAGTTTTTAGCTAGAACTAAGATAGTCTTTAGGTCTCTGAAACAGAAGAGAGATTACCAGGAATGACTAACAGACAGCAAAATTGCAGAAGGGTAGTTTGAATAGTGGAACATCAAGACCACTAAAAAGGGCAGTGGGTTGTTAACACCTATGGAATGAAGAGACATTAGCATGAATTAGGTAGGTTATTTATAATGAGGCATGAAGTCAGTTGATTTCCTCACTGCTTGCTGCCTGAATAGAAATGCCACTGCCCCTCCCAGGCAGTTGGTTTTACATTTAGGGTACAGCAGGAATCAAAGTGGCAACTGCACCCCCTCTATCCCCCTAAATTTGCTCCTGCCTCTAGAATGTACTTGAGAATAGCTAAAAGATGTGGTTCACTTTGTAACTATGACACACACCAATAAAAGTGACTGTCTCTTAAGTGAACAAGTAGAATGTTGCCGTGACATATGACACAAAGTGAGCTGTATATCAAAATGTGTACATGCACAACTTCCTACACATAACTATCAAAAAAGTACATGGCTAGAGACAGGTGCCTTGCTTTCATACTATTTTATAGGGGCCTGTAAAATAACTATTAAACTGTTACATTTGGTAATGTCTAGATACAGAACACATCTCATAATTACATAAATTATAAACCTTTTTAACACAATAGACGCAAGCCATATATTCAAGTTAAATTATTGTCATGCTCCTAGGTAGCTCGGGGAGCACTGTCATTCTTCTGTGACTAGAAATAAAAGTTAATGTGTGACTATTTTTTCCCAAATCTTAGAATAAAGTATAACTTAATTTATAATGAATATTTCAACTGCAACAGTTGTACATTCACACAAAAGTAGTAAATGCCAACATATTTTTTATATATGGGAGAGGTCATAAGCTGCTTTTTATGTCCACTGCGGACAGAACAACAGCAGTGGAGATTTAGGTGAGACATTAAAGGAAAACTTCCCAGCTGTAAGGACAGTTAAGCACTCGAATAAATCACTCGTGGAATCTCCATCACATGAGGTTTTTAACAAAACAGGTTAGACATACATCAGTGAGAAAAAACATCTGTCAGACATAGCTGATCCTGTCTTTGGTTCAAGAAGACTAGATGACCTTTCGAAGTCCCTTCCATCTCTATTTTCTATGGCTTTATATTACATAATCACATATGTAATGGTGCTTTCCGTGGTAAATAATATTGTCACATTTTTATTCATTTGCTCAAAATCTCATAAATGATTTATTGGAGAAATACATGTTGTAGTAATAATAGACATATATGCTAGTGATCATCTGTGTAATAATATACATATATGCTAGTGATCAACTAGGTTGGCTCTGTAGAAGCATAGTAACCTTTTCACGCAGTTTATCCTCAACCCCTTTAATACAGTTTGTACTTTACTTTCTCTAGGTCATGGACAAACTCCTTCAGGAATAAGAATTCTTTCTTGGCGACTGAGGCTGTTACCTTTGCACCTTCACACTTGCTCCTCAAGTAATCAGTGGGACTACTACAGAGATAAGGTGCTCATCAATGAGAAGAGCAACAGAATCTATATCACAAGGAATGAAAATTTGAAGAGTTCATGCTTTCTACTAATTTCCATGAAAAATTAAAATTGACATATTCTCTCATTAAAAATGTCATTCAGGTTCAAAGTATACATCCATTTTAAGCAGCAGCAATGTATTTACATTGCAATGCATTAATGAAATGTCACACATGGAGTTGTAATAACTGAAAGTGACTATCATTTTTTACTCAAATATTTCATATGTAAGCATTCAGAGGTCCAGAAAATGCTAAATTACACACCTTAAAGTTCTTTTAATAGTTTTTGCTCTATAGTAGTGCCTTACTTGCTTTAAAAAATAAAAGAACTGGAAATAGAGGTAAAACCAATAGAAAGAGCCAGAGTTTCCTGGGCTTTGAAGCTGTGCTAGTTTGTTTAGAGAAAGAAAGAAACAGAAGATCTGATGAAACTGAAATCAATAAAAGCTTTTCCACCAACATCAATATATACTGGACTGTGCCCACAGTGTGTAAATTAAGTAATCTGTCTGACAAGATTTAGGTAAGCATTCCCAGAATGCTGCTAACATCCGTGGTCAAAGGACCTGCTGATGTTTATAACGTCTCGTCTATTTAACTTTGTTAAATTCTGGTTAACCTGGCATAGGTATGTTCTGGCAAATGGAGCTTAGCTGGGTTTAAGAAAAACTTGGACCCATTCCCTTTTCCTTGGCTGCACTTCCTAGGCAGGCATTCCAAGTCCTGCCCAACAGCTAGTGGAATTCTCTAGTGGCCAGGTAACAAAATGTAGTGAAGCAAAACAGCTTCAACATACCAGAGTATCTGTCTCATTATATACATACATACATAATCATGACTGAAATACAATAACCTCTGGACAACTCGATAAACTGCCAACCAATACAAGGGACAAAATGCAACAGGGAGGCAAAGACGGGGGAGGGACAAATTCTGTATGGACACAGGGGAACACCTAGTCTTCTAAACTTCATCTTATGCTCATTTAATATCCAGAGGCACAGAAGACATGCTGCTTTATCTGAAAAGTCCACAGAGTCAAATAGATGAAATTTGATTCGTTTTTCTTGAAGCTAAAGTTGTGAACTAGTCCTGTTTAGATTAGATTTGGAATGACAGCAGTTGTGAGCACACTGGCATTAGTAAATAACTCAAAAGCATGGTTACTGTACTGTTGTGAAAAGCCATCTACCTACCTACATTTGAATACCAACTTCTCTCTCCCCAGGAAGTAATATTATCAATTATGTCTCTACTGCAATCTTTTTCATATATATATATATATATATATATATATATACACACACATACACACACACACACACACACACACACACACGTAATCCAACACCCCGTGAAGGATTTGTGCAAGGCAGCATGTCAAGCATAAAAGGAGAAATGCTTGCTCACTCCCATCATGGTGCAATGTCTCTCTATTTCTCCAGTCTACAGGAGAAGCAGGTGATAATCATCAATGCTTACATAGAACTGTATCAACATTCAGCATTAATCCCCAGAACCCCTGCTGAGGTAGGGAAATCTTAATATCTTCATGTTATAATGTTATAGATGGACAAACAGGGAGCAAATAATTTGCCCCAGTTCATAAAAGTACATACAAGTCACACAAAGGACAAACGTCTCACAGGTCAAAGTCTACTGTTCAAAAATCTCTGAGTTAGGTAACTCTGATTGTATCTACTTTACAAACAGACAGGCACAAAGAGGTTAAAAGACAAGCTATGAACTTAAAAATCATTTTTTGTCTGAACATGTTTTACATACTACAGTTAAAATGAGAAGGAGCGAGAGAAAAATAGAGAAGGAAGTTTCTTAGCAGTTTTCAGTTTAAATGAATCTGACTAAACAAACAGTGCTATCAAACACACAGAATAGTTTTCCATTTGGTTTTCCTCCATTTCAGAAAAATGTGGCTGTAAACAGTAATTACTAGAAGGGTCAAAGGACAGGAATAGTATTAAAAGGCAGTTTTAACCCTTTTTTAAAAAAATAACTAGAACATAAGAACTGCCATTTACTGATCAGACCATAGGTCCATCTTGCCCAATATCCTGTGTCACACAGTGGCAAAAGGAGTCAACTGGGTATGACCAGAGTTTTTTCCCCCCACTGTTCCTCTCTCATTTGCAGCCTCCAGCATTTAAGGTCTAGGAGGTTCAGATTCGGAGGCTGTACTCCTACCTCCCACGCTCAATAGCTACTGATGCACCTTTCCCTCCAAGAATTTGTCCAATCCCTTTTTCAATCTGGCTAAACTGTCTGCTTCCACAATATCTTGTGGCAATGAGCTCCACACTTTAATGAGATGCTGTGTGAAAAAGAACTTCCTTTTGTTAGTTTTAAACATACTACCTACCAGTTTCATTTTGTGACCGCTAGTTCTTGTATTGTGAGATAGTAAAGAATAAATCCCTACTTACTTTCTCTTCACCATTATTTTTCAAACTTTTACCTTGTCCCTACTCAAGCATCTATTTTCTAAACCGAACAGGCCTAACCTCTTGAGTCTCTCCTCATGTGGAAGCCCCTCCATACCTCTAATCATCCTTTTCTGTACCATCCTAGCTCTATAGTCTTGTTCAGGTGTGGGGACCAGAACTGGGCACAGTGAATCTTTAACTTCTATTGGCTCAGCACCTCACAGAGCAGAGGTCAGTCCTCAGTTGGTCCCTAGGCTTGGCCGTAAGAAACTGACATTGATATGAATTGAAAGACAGTGAAATAGGATCATAAGAAGGCAGGGCTGGAAGAGACACAAGGCTATCTAGTCCAGCTCCCTATTCAAGGTAGGATCATCCCTCACTCAACAATTCTAGCCAAGGGTCTGTCCAACCTGTTCTTGAAAATATCCAGCAATGAAATTCCACAGCTTCTCTAGGTAGCCTGTTCCAAAACTTGACTACCCTGAGTCAAATAACTGAATAATAAGTGGTTGGTTTTTATTTCCAGATGAAGAAGATACATGTACAAACATGGAGGTGTTTGACTCCTTTGAGACCAGTACAGACACAAGAGGTCTAGGCACAGATAAAACCCTTTTCCCTTTATCCAGCCTATACTGAGGGAGTCTGCTGTGTGGCATGGATGAAGTCAAGGGTGGAATCACAATCGATTTAGAGGGTCATGGTGGTACTTTCAGTTTTATTAACAATTCTCTTGATGATCCCTAACATTTTGTTTGCCTTTCTGACAGCTGCTGAGCACTGAGCTGATGTTTTTAGTAAACTGTACACGATTCCCAAATCTCTTTCCTGCATGGTAACAGGTAATGTAGAGTCCATCATAGTGTAAGTATAATTTGGATTATTTTTGCCCAGGTGGATCACTTTACACTTTTCTGCATTGAATTTCATCTGCCATTTAGTTGCCCACTCACTCAATAGTGCCAGATTCTTCTGTAGTTTCTCACAGTGTACCTTGGTCTTTACCATTCTGAACAATAATGTGTTGTCCTCTAATTTGGCCGCCTCACTACTCACCTTTTTTTCAAATCATTTATGAATATGTTAAACAGCACTGGTCCCAACACAGATCCCTGGAGGACCCCACTATTTACTTCTTTCCATCCTGAAAACTGACCATTTATACTTACTCTTTCTCCATCTTTAAGCCAGTTTCTAATCCATTCAAATTAACAGCATTCATGTCAATGACAACTGAGATAACAAAGGCTTTGATTCTACAAGCTGCTTGAGGATGGCCCTGATTTGGGACCACAGTCTTAGCATGTGGACCAACAAGGTGTTTTCTATATAGTAAAAGAAGTGGAGCAAACACATGACACATAATCCTACCACAGAGTAAATAACTTACATTCAGAAAAAAATTTAGCCCTTGAAAAGAGAGTAAATTTTCCACATAGGAAAATTACAATGTAGAATATCTCTGTGTCCATTCCCCTAGTCATTTTACTGTTTGCTCAATGTGGACCAGCTCCCCTGCCTTCTAGTGGGCAGGTGTTATAATAGTACCTAATGTGGGCATTTAGCTAGGAAGTACTGATATGTATCCAATCCTTGCTACAGAGTAAATGTACATGGAGTAAAATCTGTAATAAATCTTTCTGTTGTGATTGTGTTTTGTGTTAGTTCCCTTAACGGCAGGGAAGAAGCTAGAGGGACAGTCCTATACAAAGGTCCTTATGCAAACATACTTATTTGCATGCATATACTCATAGTTTCATAGCAGCCAGGGTCAGGAGGGACCTGAACAGATCATCTAGCCTGACCCCCTGCCACAGGCAGGAATGAATCCTGGGTTCACAAGACCCCAGACAGGTGATCATCCAACCTCCTCTTGAATCTGCCGAAGGTAGGGGCAAGGACCACTTCCCTGGGAAGTTGGTTCCAGATTTTGGCCACCCTAACTGTAAAATATTGCCTTCTGATCTCTAACCTAAACCTATTCTCCATCAGCTTATGACCATTGTTCCTTGTCACCCCAGGTGGTGCTGGAGAGAAAAGGGCTCTGCCTATTTGCTGTTGAATTTGCATGTTTCCAATTTGATTTGGACCTTTTAATTGGTCTCCAGATTCTATTCGGATTTGGAGTTTCGGCTGCTGAATCGGGCCAAATCTCCTCTGAATCAAATCGGCTACCAAAGTTTTGCACAGCCCTACTTCCCGCTGTACCTGGCAGAGCCACCATATTAGCATGAACCAGCACCCAGGTGGCATTAACCTAGGTGGCTAATGCCGCCACAACTACCTAGTCCCCTACTCAAGCTTGGCAATTCAGATGATCACAGGTAACTGAATTCCACACCTGGAGTATCAAACTAAAGTCAGTTGGTGGACAAATATGCCCTGTCAGCAGCTAGGAGCAAGCCATACTCCCTGCCAGAACCACTTGTTGACATGGTCAGCACCCACAGGGTTAATGCCACCACTGCTCATGCGTCTTCTTCCACCTGACTGCCACCAAATTTTGACTCAAAAAACAAATTCAAAGGTAGGCAAAGGGGACTAGGTAGTGGTGGCAGCATTAGCCACCTAGGTTAATGCCCTCTGGGTGCTGGGTCATGCTAATATGGTGGCTCTGACAGGTAGAGTGGGAAGTAGGGCTGTGCGAAGCTCTGGTAGTAGATTCGATTCGGAGGAGATCTGGCCTGATTCAGCAGCGGAAACCCCAATCCGAATAGAATCGGGAGACCAATTAAAAGGTCCAAATCAAATTGGAAAAGATTCGGCACAGATTCAGAGATTTGGCCATAGATTAAACAGGCAGCAGTACTCACCACGCTGGACACATCTGTCTCCAGCTGTTAAGTGTGTTGTGGTGGGTGGAGGGAAAGGGCGTGGTGGGGGGTGGCAGATCAACACTCCCACAGAGAGGGAGGGATTGGGGCTGGCACAAGCTGCCCAGCTGGGGGTGGGGCTCCTGCCACAGCGCACCGCTGTGTGCCGCTGATTCGGGAGGGCATGGGAGCAAGTGTGTGCCCCCGGATCTGCATGGGGCGGGCTGGGCCAGGCTGCACTCTGGATGGGCAGCGGAAGGTGCTAGAAGTGAGAGCTATGTTCTCCTGCTGCTCACCCAGCCTCCCCACGCCTCCCGGACAAGCCACGGCTTCATTCCGGCTGGGTGAGCAGTGGCAGGGCATGGTAGCAAGTGCGTGCACCTGGATTGGGGAGGGGCCAGAGGCAGGGGCTATGGGGAATTTTAGGGTGGCTGCAGCCCCCTCATAGCCCCCGCTCCACTGCGCTCTGCAGGGTGGGCAAAGCCAGGGCTGCAGATCTGCACCCCCCCACTTCCCTCCACACACCACAACAGACTTACCAGCTAGAGGCAGATGTGCCCAGCATGGTGAGGACTGCTGCCTGTTTAGTCTATGGCCGAATCTCTGAACTGGCACTGAATCTTCAGATTCAAATGGGCCGAATCAAATCAGGACAGTGATTCGAATCACCAAATCAAATCACTGTCCCTCTGAATTGGCCAAATCCAAAGCAAATACTTGCCACTTTGCACAGGCCTACTGGGAAACCCTGCAGGCTAGAAGACCCACATTCATGAAACCCCACAGGCCACATGATCCACCTCTGAGCATTAGATCCAGCTTGTGGGTTGCTGTTTGACATGACTGCCATAAACAATAATGGCTTGTGTAAACTGGATGAACTACAGCTCTGGAAACAAAGTTTTGATTTAATAATGTTTGTACACTTAAAATCTCAGCCCTAATGTTCATAGATTCATAGATGTTAGGGTCAGAAGGGACCTCACTAGATCATCAAGTCCGACCCCCTGCATAAGCAGGAAAGAGTGCTGGGTCTAGATGACCCCAGCTAAATGCCTATCTAACCTCTTCTTGAAGACCCCCAGGGTCGGAGAGAGCACCACCTCCCTTGGGAGCCCGTTCCAGACCCTGGCCACTCTAACTGTGAAGAAGTTCTTCCTAATGTCTAGTCTAAATCTGCTCTCTGCTAGCTTGTGGCCATTATTTCTTGTAACCCCCGGGGGCACCTTGGTGAATAAAACCTCACCAATTCCCTTCTGTGCCCCCGTGATGAACTTATAGGCAGCTAGAAGGTCGCCTCTCAACCTTCTCTTGTGGAGGTTGAAGAGGTCCAGGTGCCCCAGTCTTTCCTCATAGGGCTTGGCCTGCAAGCCCTTAACCATACGAGTGGCCCTTCTCTGGACCCTCTCCGGGTTATCCACATCTCTCTTGAAGTGTGGCGCCCAAAACTGAACGCAGTATTCCAACTGCGGTTTGACCAGCGCCCGATAGAGGGGAAGTATCACCTCCTTGGACCTATTCGTCATGCATCTGCTGATGCACGATAAAGTGCCATTAGCTTTTCTGATGGCTTCATCACACTGACGACTCATGTTCATCTTGGAGTCCGCTAGGACTCCAAGATCCCTTTCTGCTTCCGTGCCACCAAGCAGGTCATTCCCTAGGCAGTAGGTATGCTGGACATTTTTTCTCCCTAGGTGCAGCACTTTGCATTTCTCCTTGTTGAACTGCATTCTGTTGTTTTCTGCCCATTTGTCCAACCTGTCCAGGTCTGCTTGTAGTTGTTTCCTGCCCTCCGGCGTGTCTACTTCTCCTCACATTTTTGTGTCATCCGCAATCTTGGACAGAATACACTTCACTCCCTCGTCCAAGTCGCTGATGAAGACATTGAAGAGTATTGGTCCAAGGACCGAGCCCTGTGGGACCCCACTGCCCACACCCTTCCAGGTCAATACCGACCCATCCACTACGACTCTCTGGGTACAACCCTCTAGCCAATTCACCACCCACAGGACTGTGTAGTTATCCAAGTCACAGCCTCTTAACTTGTTCACCAGTATGGGGTGGGATACCATATCGAAGGCCTTCCTGAAGTCAAAGTAAACGATGTCAACCCCTACTCCTGCGTCCAGGTGTTTTGTAACCTGGTCATAAAAAGAGACTAGATTAGTCAGGCATGATCTACCTGCTACGAACCCATGCTGGTTTCCCCTCAGCATAATTTTTCCTGCCAGGCTCTCACAAATGTGAGCCTTGATAATTTTTTCAAAGACTTTGCCAAGGATGGAGGTGAAACTGACTGGCCTATAGTTGCCTGGGTCCTCCATCCTCCCCTTCTTGAAAATGGGGACCACATTGGCCCTTTTCCAGTCCTCCGGGACCTGGCCCATGCGCCATTAGCGTTCAAATATTCCCGCCAGTGGCTGCGCAATGACGTCAGCCAGTGCCTTCAGTACCCTCGGATGGAGCTCATCCGGGCCTGCCGACTTAAACGCATCCAGTTCCTTTAAGTGACTCTGCACCATCTCAGGGTCTACGCATGGCAGTCTGGTGCCCTGCTGCTGCCTCCCTACAATCCCAGTGAGAGACTTGTCTTGCCCTCACTTAGGAACACTGAGGCAAAGAACTCGTTGAGGAGTTCAGCCTTGTCCCCCCTGTCCGTCACCAATTGCTTCTGCCCATTTAGTAGGGGTCCTATTTCACCCTGGGCCTTCCTTTTACTCCCTATATAGCTGAAAAACAATTTCTTGTTATCCTTACCTTAGGATGCCATCCTCAGCTCCATGGTAGCTTTGGCCCGTCTAACTGCCATGTTGTATTAATCTTCCTCTGTTTTGTTTTGTTTTTTTTGTGTTTTTTTTAAGACAAGATCTTTTATTTGAAGGTACAATTAATAATTATATTGGTTTACCAGAAAATTCAACCAGTTAAACATATATAGCTCTACTTATTTCATGTTAGTGACATAACCTTAGTGTGCTACTGAAAAGTTAGTAAAACTGTGGAAGACACTGAACTTGACTGTGAAGTAAAATCCATACCAGTCTGAAGTGGTAAAAAGAATCTACTTAGTCACCTGAATTACAATTAACAACTTAAATTCATTTCTGAAAGAGGCTACCTGAAACTTTTCAAAATATTCCCTCAAAACTTTCACCTTAAAGTTGACTATACACATCACAAATTTTAGTTTAAAGGAGTATGGCATTCCATACTTGAAGCTGGATACTCACAAAAAGAGATATCTTCATAGCCAAAAAAACACTAAAGTAAGTGAATTTTTATGGTTTTTGTTCAGTGGACCAAATTAATTTTTTCTGAATTTCTTTTTCTTTCTTTCTTCCTTTCTTTTTTCAGGATATCCCTATTTAAAGAGTTCAGTGTGAGGACCATGCTGTACTGTATTAGATCACGGGTGTTTATTCTGAGGTTATAGATCTTTTTATCAGACATTCATTCTATATCAGTATCAGTAATTCTCTCTTTACCCATGTTTATCTTTGCTGTTCCAGACTGTATGACTACTTTAATGGCTCTTTGCTCTTGCATATCATCATTTTGTAACTGCACTTAAGTTTTAAAACCCCATCTCTTCCTAAAAAAGGACTCATATCATGTCATTATAATACCTAGCTTAGTCTGCCTACATTCCTAATACTTCTGGTGTTGCACAAACCCAAATATACTGTATTTTCTCACCTAGAACCCACGCTTTTTCCAAAAACAATCTGCTGAAAGTGTGGGTGAACACTATGGCACGGAAACATGGTAATGCTGTTTAGCTGCCAGCAAATGCAGAAAGCAGTGAGTAGGGTACTAGCCCCGTGTGTCCGCTGGGGAACCCACACCAACAGAGCTACTGTGGGCAGTCTATCCAGGGCTGAAACTGCAGATGGCCCAGAGCAGCCCCCATCAGAGAGCAGGCTGTTTAACCTTGACCAAGCTGCTGCTGGCTCACAAAAGCCTGGGTCAGTCAGGGAGCCCTGACTGAAGTAGGTACGCCTCTGCCCCCTACCTCCTCCAGCAGTCACGTGACAACATATTCCCCACTCCTTCCTCCATCCCATTCTGCCCAGGGCACCAGATAAGGTTGCTTCACCTGTCCCCCACCCCTGCCCCTGCCCCTGCCCTTTCACAGCTCTTCCTGCTGCTGTCAAGAAGAGTCTGCCAATGAATGAGTAGCAGTGCTTAGGGAATTAATGGACCAGTGACAGCCTTCCCCATTCCCTTGCAGCTGCCAGTATTGCACTACTAGCTGCAACAGGCTGGCTTCTGTTGTAGAGACATGCCACAATATTGCCATGAGGGATGTGAGGTACATGTGCGTCTGCGTGTAGTTTTTTGCATTTTGTAACCTGTTCTGCGTAAGGTTTTTTGCATTTTATAATTTATTATATTAAATTACTTGTTGGTATTTTCAAGGGAATATCTTTTTCTTCATTCTGCCTTCCCAAAACATGGAGCGTTTTATATTCGGGGGCTTGTTATATGCAAGAAAATACGGTACCTGATTGAATGGGGTGCGAGGCCCATCACCCAGCAGGGGAGTTTTCTGCTGCTGGAACGGTAGTGGGCCTTGGGAAGGATGTGGCCCCCTTGAAGGATTCTGCTGTCCCTGAGGTCCTGGTGGCCCTTGCATGCTTCCTTGAGGACCTACTAAAGCACCCTGTGGAGGTCCCTGCTGGCCTTGTGCACCTGGTGGCCCACGTAATTCCTGTGGAGGTCCTAACATTGCACCTTGAGGTGGGGGTCCCTGTAGGCCCCTCATCTCCTGGGGACCATGTCCTAGTAAACCCCCTTGCATATGAGGGCCTCTCATTTCTTGTGGATGACCCATCATCATCCCTTGTGGAGCAGGTCCTTGATTATCTCGGGGCCCCGGTGGACCCTGCATCCCTCTTGGGTTAAGTCCCATCAATGGCCCTTGAGATATAGGACCCTGCATCCCTTGAGATCCTGGAGCTCCTTGCATTCCATGAGGAAGAGGAGGTCCTTGCATTCCTCGTGGACCTGGTGGCCCCTGCATTCCTTGACCACCAGGGGGACCTTGAGGACCTAAGTGCCCTTGTGGACCAGGTGGACCTTGTGGTCCCAAATGAGTCTGAGACCCAGGTGGGCCTTGTGGTCCTAAGTGCCCTTGTGGGCCAGAATTACCCTGTGGGCCTGGTGGCCCTTGAGGCCCCATTGGCCCATGGGGGCCAGGATGTCTCTGCATTCCTTGATGCCCATGTAAATCCTGAGGCCTTGTCAGTCCTTGTGGTGGTCCCTGAGGTCCTTGTGGTCCCATGAACCCCTGTGGACCTGAAGCTCCTTGGTGTAGTGGAGGACCTTGAGGCCCCATTTGCCCTTGTGGTCCTGGAGGTCTGAACTGTCCTTGTGGACCAGGGGGTCCCATCTGAGGCATATTCATTGGTATCTGTTGAGGTGGAAGGGGCTGCTGAAATCCTTGAGGCATCTGTGACATTGGGCCTTGTCCTGGGAAAGGCTGGGGTCCGTGCATAGAGCCTCCGGGAGGTGGTGGCTGTGGCACTTGCTCAGTTTGCTTCTGTGCAAGTCTCTCTATCTTCAGTTGCTGTCAGAAAACAAAAACCAGTTTTTTAATAGGCTGCACACACACATGTATAAGGAATTACTGGAAACCAGAAATTACTCTCTCATTCTCAAGGACTAGCAAACTTTGCAAAGATTTAACGCTCTTGACTTGAATGTTAAATAGAAATGCAACTGAGAAGGACTGGAAATCAAAATGGTTCAGTTAATAGACATGTTGACTCATTGCCACCGATATCACATTAAGTCCATGCACTGGTCAATGAGACAACTTCTGTGGAAATCTAGGAAGAACTTTTGCAAAAAACAGCTTTTCTGCTTTGTAGTCGGGTTCAGAAAGATACTTAACATAAATACACTTTGCTATAATTTGCTACAGTTGAATTTTCTTTACAAACCTCCAAGAGCTGTGGGTTGGTGTACTGAAGGGCTGCCATTTCCTGCTCAATCTCTGCCTGTGTCTTCTTTTTCTCCTCCAGTTTGATATCATCCTTTCTGTCATTCAGTGGCTCTGGCGGGGCAGGGAGAGGGACCTTATTCTGCATCCAGGCCTATAGGGGATAATAATTGCATAAGATCCAGATACTTAGGGTGATATACATTGAACAAGGCAGTGGACAGCATAACTGGAAAAAGATGTTCTGAAACTAGATGGATTAAGATATATTAGGGACGTTTTGTTCTCATTCAGATACTTAGCTGATAAGACTGGATAGCGATGGGACATTTCCATTACATTAGTTTAGATGCTAACCTGGGATGAGCAAGGTCTTAGTCAACTACTTGGATCTAGAGGTGCACTGCTACATCGGTCTGATATCAGATCAGTATTGATATAAAGAAAAGTGGCTGTATCAGAAATCAGCCTGATGCAGCCAATAGTTTGGCTGATAAATGCTCGTGTGTGTGCACAGTGCAGCACGCAGGCAGCGAGGAGCAGTCTGGCAGCATGGACAGCTATGTGCAGCTGGTAAGTCTGGTATGGTGGAAGGGGAGGAGGAGGGAAGGGGCAATGGTGGGGGCGGATTAATGCCCCCTGTAGTGTAGGAGGGGGCAGGCGCTGCCCAGTCGGGGCACAGATGGAGCTTTGGCTCATTTGGTGCCCGGGGGGGGAGGAGGGGGGGAGAAGCAGATCTGCATGGGACAGGGCAGGCAGGCTGCAGATGTGGGCTGGAGGTGCGCCAGACTCTTCTCAGCAGGGGGTGGGTTCAGGAAGGGGGCTATGGAGGGGGCTGCAGCCACCCCAAATTTCACCGCAGCCCTGCTCCCAGGGCTGCCAGCACGTGCCCGGCACAGCCCCAGCTCTTCCCGGCATGTGGGTGGAGGTAGGGTGTTGAGCTGCGGCTATGCGGGCACGTGGTGGCACTGGGAGCAGGGCTACGGTGAAACTGATCCCCCACGCCCCTTCTCTCCCCCCTCCTGTTCCACCACAACAGACTTACCAGCTGCACACAGCTGCATCGGAAATCGGATCGGTACTGGCTGATATGCTTCCTTAAAAATCAGCTATCTGTATCAGCCCCCAAAATCTCTATTGGTGCACTCCTACTTGAATCACAAATATTCGTCATGTGGCACTGATTTAATACATTATTCTCCACTGGATAGTGCTGTAGAAGTTGGACACCTAGAGTTCAGAATGTTGAGCTAAAATCAGTTTAACCTGGTTATTCCACTATGCACTTGCCTGTTGAAACTGTGCTGGAATTGGTTTTGCATATGGCACTTTTTTCTGTGGCACTTTCTTTTGGTCCTTCTGCATCACCTCCTCCATTCCCCAATCCAGCCCTGGGATGGTCATCTCAATTTCATTTGATTCATCTTTCCCTTTAATATGAGACGGAGAAGTATTATCAACACAACTTAACAAGATTTCCTCATACCCCTAAGTTTGCTTAATACCTATATAAACAAAGAAGGAAAATCTCTCCACGTGGACTTTCAGAAAAATTCCATGCAACATATCTGCTTATTTCATTCCATCTCCCCACATAACATCCATGCCACAGAAAGATCAAAGGCATGAGCAAAGAGCCAGCCAGTGCAGTTTATTAAGATGGGTCCTTATGCCAGGGGCAGGCAAAGTACAACCTGTGGGCCGGACCCGGCCCGCCAAGCCATTCTATCCAGCCTTCAGGGCCTCTAAAAAATTTAGAAAATTAATACTAATCTGCCCCTAGCTGCCTGTCAAAATGACAGGAGCCAGGGGCAGTAGGATCCAGAGGAAGCCAGCAACAGAACTAAACAGCCCCAGCAGCAAGTCCAGCCTGGCCCCACCCCACCCCCAGTCCCTCCCAGGGGCTGCTGGAGGCTTCTGGCCTGGGACTGTTCCTGCTTCCCCACACTGAGGAAAATACATATAAGAAGGGAGGGCGATTGCCCCAGTCCTCAGAGCCAGTTCCTGCAGTACCAGCACTGCAGATGGGAACCATGTGATGCCAGCCAGCAGGGGGGGGGGGGGGAGAAGGGGACAACAGAAAATTGCTGCGGCAGGTGGGTGAAAGGGGCAGCAGGCAAGCACGTGGAATGCAGCAACAGCCAGGCGGGAGCATGGGACCCAAACCAGTGCACCAGGGCCAGCACTGGCAGGGCCCAGAGCAGGTTGGCAGGAGCACAGGGTCCAGGCTGCACTGCTCAAACAGGGAGAGGGAGCTGGCCAGGTTCAACAGAGCCCCTGGCAGTCCAGGCCCCACTCCTGCTGCCCCTGAACTCCCCATGCCCACTTGCTACCCCTTCCCCTCATCTGCTGCAGCCGTTTCCCCACTCCCCCACACCGGCCGTGCTCCAGCATCATGTGGTTCCCAGCTGCAGTACCAGGAGCGCAGGAGCAGCTGGGACATGGTGCCAGAGTGGTCAGCAGGGGGGAAAGGGAATGGGGAAGCAGCAGGAGAAGGGCAGCAGTGGCAGATGAGGCCAAGTGGCAGCGAGCAGGAGCACAGATCCTGCACCAGTGCCCTGGGGCCGGGAGTCAAAGGAGTGCAGAGCCTGGGCTTGCAGGAGTGCTGGTGGGAACTCTGCCTGCCACGGGAGAAGGGGAGGGGGCAGGCTGTGGGCAAACCTTCCCCCTCCATGCAAGCCACAACCCTCCCCAGCCACTTTCCCCTCACACATTCACAGTCCCCCACAAAACCCATACCCACCCACACCCCCCATACCTATCCACCCAACAAATCCAACACACACACAGCCCCCTTCCCCCTCACCCCACAAACCCATACCCACCCTCCCACCCACACCCTCTCACCGTATACAAGAGTAAGACTTCATTTTAAGTTAGTATACTATCACCTCTGTACACTACAAATGCATGTAAATCAGGACAAAAATATTAATGTTGTAGTACGTTTGATTTTTAGAATATAATTTGGTATTTTTCTGGTTCAGAGATGGCAAAACCCCTTGCTGAAAGGAGTAATTCTGGGGGGTAAGGAGAAGGACTTCTGGTGGCAAAGGTTAGGGGGCAGGACTTCTGGTCCCAAGATGGTGATCAGGGGGTGGGGCACCAGTCAAGGGGGGGGCCCACCCATGCGGCCCTCAATGGCTTGCCGAAACTCAGTAAGCGGCCCTCCGCCCAAAATACTTGCCTGCCCCTGCCTTATGCATTGTTTCCACTACTTACCCAGCTGCTCTTGTTCCATGGCCAGCTTCAGTTGCTCAGGTATTCCCATCCCAGGGATTACTGCAAGGCTATTGGGCTCAAGGTCATCTAGAGATGGAACACAAATGGATATCATCTAAGTTTTACATTGGAAATGGTTTTCCTGGAAGTTGCCTTATTATTTTCTGGTTTCCCCACATTTTTTTATCCAACTAATTTGCTTACACATTTCACATTCTGCTGGGTCATAATTTATCCCACTCATGAACTGCAAGATATTATAATAAAGGCTAAAAAATTGTAAAACCACCCAAAACACCAGAAAACATGTCACTTCAGCAAAACTATTTCTGAGATAGACACCAGGGAAAGTAAACATTTTTCCCCAATGCTTTGTACTATAATAAGTACAGAAAAAATAATTCAGGGGAAATGCTATTCTAAGAACATTATGGAGCATAAAGAGCATGTAATCAATGATCTGAATAACAGAAAGGGACACCACCCTGAAGCAGAAGGGGAGCTGCTGCATGCTGTGGAGTGGGGCAACCCTTAAAGGTCTGACATTGCTAAGAAAAATAATTAGAAGGGGAAAAAGCTTAAGATAAAGGACTTCTGAGGCAAGTTCAATAATTTCAAAGGTTTTCCTGTGCTCTGTAGCTCAGGACTGTGGGAGGTCTTGAAGTCACATGTTGAAGTTTTCAGGAGGCAGAACAAACTGGGGATTTTCCCAGAGGGAGAGCCAAACCTCCTTCCTGTGATTGACAGAGCTGGTCCTACCTCCTGGAGCTGCAGAACAAAAGAAAACTCATTGTTGGAATGGTGACCCTGGATCATAGAGAATGAGATCATCCCAGTAAAAAAAAAAAAAATACTATCTAACCAATCACCAAACCAATCCTATATTATTTCATCATGCTGCCCAGGAGCTGAAATCTAACTAAACCTATATGTTCTAGGCTTATTTTTGACACCAACCCTCTATTCTTCTGTATTCATGGCAATACCCTTACCATATTCCACTCCATCCTCCGACATTCCGGGCAGTAGGTTCAGGTTGTAGCGATCACGCATTTTATCTCCAGGCCGATTCCTAGTCCAGAACTTGCTGTCAAAATGAAATGAAAAGAAGTGTGATATGAAATGACTGAAAAGATAAGGGGATAACTATTGCTTGTCAGCAGGATCTCCCTTTCTCCTTACTTTTGCATTCTATTACAATACCGTGACCATTTAGTAGGGGTGTGCAAAGCAGGCACTATTCGATTTGGCCTAATTCGGCCCAAATCAGGGACAGTGATTCAATTCGTTGATGTGGATCACTGTCCCCGATTCGATTCGTCAGAATCCAAATCTGAAGATTCGATGCTGATTTGGACACAGACACAACTTCAAATGTTTTTTCTACATATCTCGAGGTACCAGTGCAGCTTGTGAGTGCTGCGATGCTGGGGTGGAAGTAGTGTCCCACAGGAGTGGGTGGAGGCCCTCCAGCATGCTCCCTGGCAGACCCAGAAGTGGACCAGAAATACTTCTGGTCCACTTCGGAGTCTGCTGCCAAGCGCTTTGTGGAGCCCTCCACACTCCTGAGGGACACTCCTTCCACCCCAGCATCACAGCATTCACGAGCCCCTGCTACCTAGAGGTATGTAGAAAAAACATTTAAAGCTGTGTCTATGTGCAAATCTCCGAATCTTTCTGAATCTCTCTGAATTGATTCAGAGTGATTAAAGGGTTCTCTGATTTGATTCAGACTCAAAGATTCAGCCACCGAATTAGGCCAAATCTCTGCTGAATCGAATCAGGGACCAAAGCTTCACAGAGCCCTGTTATTTAGGTATTCAAAGGCCTTACTCATCAGGCTTCAAAATGGACTTAAATACCAGGTATGTGATGATTACACAGTAGGACTCATCTCACATTGAGCTAGTGATTAAGAATCAGACACTTCATAGAGAACAGCTGTGAGAACTGCCAGACTTGCTCCACTGATAGGATGAAACTAAGACTACCATACACCCATCCTCTCCAATAAGCCCATTCAAATTTACCCTTCACAGACACTGATGGGACATCATTCTTGGAAATATGAACTTCTATGCACAGAAATGCATGCCATTTATAAAATATGACTTATTTCCTGAACCCCATGTTTTCATCCAAAAAAGATTAACTTATTTCCTGCTTACAAGACCTCTCTGCTTCAGCATTTTTGTCAAAGACTAAAGAAAACCCCTTCAAAAGCTCCATAGGGACATTGTATAATGACTACAAAGACACGTTAGCTCTTTTTTTTCCTTTTTTTTTTTTTTTTTACATATCCTCCAAAAGGACTTGGAGAGTGGACTTTCAGGGTGCGTCTACACTATCAAAGGACTGAGATGGGGACTGCTGCAATGAAACAGTAGGCCAGCCTGTCATGAGCTACATCCTAAAACACAAGTAACGTAAGCTGGCTGTCTTGGGTACGCTTATATGTCTGTGTTAAATATCCCACTAAGGTACATTATTTTTAGGAAGGAGACTAAACAGAGCAGATGTGCCATGCTTCACTGTGATACACCCTAACTCAGTCCCTTGATGGTACAGATGTGCCCTAATTCTACTGTCAACTGTGAAAGGTAAGATCTTTTCCCATAAAACACCTTAATCACCACACAACTTTGGTTTGCCAACTGGTTCTATAGCAGGAACAATTTGGATTTATTGATCTTTTCTCTCTCACGGTTAGGAATTGGGAAAGAACATGTATTAGAATTCCCTGAAATCTTTAAGCACTTGAAAATACCTGGTGTGATCATTCGAGCCTGAGCAGAGTATATGTCCAAGAGGATGCCAAGCCAGACTCCAGATCATTCCCTCATGGGCCATTTCCATTCCACCAACTTCCTTCTCAACCCTAGAGCACCAAAAATCAGTTATCATATAAAACTCTGCCAAATACAATGTAAGGGAGGATTTTTGTTGTTGTTTAGTTGCTTGTAGTTTTCTACAAGATGCTCATTTTATTTATCAGTTAATTTTCATGTGTGGCTCTTCTTTCTGAGACTCCCAGGAAAGAAACAACGAAGATTTTTTTTTAAAAGAACATTTATAGCATCCCTAGAAGATGCTCCAATATAGGCTATAAACTTCATCCTTTTTATCTTCACCTTTATAAAAGTGAAATGGAAATTCTTCTTATAAGGACTGTTTATCTGACCATGGCAAAATGCATCTCTGAAAAAATTACCAGAGTATACCCAAACCACTGAGCTCAAGCACTCAAGCTAGGGACAGACATTCAAAAAGCCTGAGCCTGAACTGATTCAATCTTTGCAGGTTAGTCTAACCTGGCTAGGCTGAACCAGTTTGTAACCATTCAGACATCCCCTCTGGACTGAAGAAATGCAGGAAACATGCCTGCAGTGGCTCAGGCTAGAAACTGAAGGAGTGCTAGAGCAGACCGCCCTTCCCTTCCACAATGCCAATGCTGGGTGTGGTCAGGCCTGGCAGGACCCTTAGGGAGGGGTCCCCCCTCCTTGCTGACCTGCAAGGTAGCCAGCAGGGAGTTGATAACAGAGCATTTATCAGCCCATCAAGAAAACAAAAGCCTCTCTCATTAGTTCAAACTCTTCTTAAACAACCTTTTCCCAAGGAAGGAACAGGAGGGACATTACCAGCTGAGCTGTTGATTAGCTCCAAAAAGCCCTAAGCAGACACTGTCCAGTTTGCCTTTCTCCTGTCTGCTTTATACAGACACCTCTCAGCATTAGCTAGCATACTACATGCTGGCTATGGTCTGTGCTGTGGGAGACAGGAAGGGGGAATTCCTGCTTGAGCAGGGAGGTGGAGGGGCAGAAGAAAGCCAGACAGACCCTGCTGTGGCTGCAGTCTCTGCCAGAGCTCCAGCCAAGGAGCAGAGAGGCAGGGCCAGCCCTGCTCTGGAGCAGACAGCCCAGCCCCACCCAGGGCTACAAAGCATCTGGGATGCTGAGGACTCTGGTTTAAGTTATACCAGGAAGGGGTCTGGGACAGATATTGCATACACTAGTTTGATCCAAATCAGTTAACTCTGATACTACATTCAACCAGGTTGATCTCAAACTGGTCTATGTGCACTGAACACCTGTTCTGTTACAGGTTTAAACCAGTTTCTGACCACTTAAACTGGTTTGTGTGTAATGTCTGTCCCTAGCCTCAGAGAGAGAGATGGTGTATTTTACAATATGCACACAGTAATATTGCCAATTAACAGGATATATCTAGAAGCATCTGAACTGCATCTCTCCATCATGGTAGTGAAAATGCCACCTACCCAACATGCCAGAACAACAAAGAGCCATCAGACCCTCCACTTGCAAAAAGTCCTTCATGAACAGGATGCCAGGCTACAGCTGAAATACAAAAAAATCACAATCAGAAAATATAGTGCTAGAAACTCCAGTACATGTTAAACAGCCTTAAACAAGTATTCTTTTCACCTTAATTCAATTAACTGAAAACAAAAGTCTCTATTTTTTTTTGTATTTATTTATGCAATTTATAGTACATTACAATTACTTCTGACCTGTGGCCTCTTTCTTATGACCCCTGAAGACCTGGAGCTCTTCTTTCAGGTTTCGAATGTCAAAGAGTTTGCAGAGGTGGTCACGAGAAGCTGTGAGCAGCCAGTTGCCATTAAGGTTCAACTTTACCTCCATCACTGTGTTTTTATGAGCATGTCTGGAAGTACAGGAAGATGAATGGGCTAGAAATCAGACCCCACATCATAATCTCTCTCAAAAACAACCAGATCCAGAATTAAAGGCCTGAGTCAGACTAGCAGAGTAAAGAAGATGACAATCTGATAAAAAGTTTGACATTCTGTTTGCAGCATTAACAAGAGCTGGAGGCAAACACTGAGCCAGTGCATTTAACTACTGTGCAGCTATATTTCTTATTACTCTCTGGTAGTAATTCCTACTGATTGGCCAGATATAGCATTAACTATGCAAAGTCACTCACTTCAGCTCTCTGAATGAGAAATGTGGGGACATAAGGCTTGTGATCAAAGGAAGGATAAACAAACATTTCATAAAATTCTCAACTCAATCTCTGCCTTGTCTCTGGAGTTTCTGACCAAGCCAGAAAGCTTGCCTCTATTTATCCATGGTTGAACAGGATGCAGCCCTCAATAAGGACCAAGCTAATAACAAAATAAAATAAATCAAAATTCCATGCAGCTTTTGCCTTTTTTGATATGGGCACAATTCAGATCATAACTTACAGTGTGGCAAGGCTCTGCCCAGTCTTTGGATCCCAAAACTTGATTGGCTGTTGGCTGTCTTTACTTCCTGATACAACCAACCCCTTTGTTGGATGCCAGTCAACACACTTCACATCTGCCCCATGCCCTGTTGGAAACAAAGTCACTCTGATTTAGAGATTTTACTAGTGAAACATCTACCAATTTGTGAATGTGGCATGAACTTATTACACTTTTAAAATAGTTTTTTGTACTGGGTCATGTTTCTTCTTACAAATCATTTGAAAGAGTTTCCTGCTCAGATTTAATTCTCTGAATTAGAAAACACAAATATGATTCCACTTACCTAAAAAAAAGCCCTGAAGTTTCAGCAGGACTTGATATTCTGAGCCATAGGTCCTAAACTACCATATGAATACTGATACCAACTATTGATAATCACTTTAGAAGGATTTGCCTTGTAAGGCAAAATACATGCCCAAATTATTTTACTTTGGCAAAATATTTTGGGAAAGACCCTACATATAAGTAAGCTGCAAAACAACTTTTGCAGCCACAACAGGAAATAAACAGATGAAATTAAACTGCAGGATTATGTACCAAGACATTTTTTACTTGATAAATTGGTGTTTCAAAGTTCTTTAAGCAAGTCCAAGCTACAAATTCATTTTTAAAGCAGTAAATGGAGTAAGAAAAAAAAAATTAAACTCATGGCAGCAACCCTTTAGAGGAAGTGAGCTTAACTTGTCAGAGAATGTGTGTTGCTTGGGATGTCTAAGTCTCGCAATCAGACAAAAACATTTTCATCTTTGTTATATATACTAACACGGTGAAACGTCTAGGTTGGAACTACGGGACTTGGAAAAGAAATAAGATGTAAAATATAATGTATTTTTCCAATCTCTTTCCATGTTAACTCACTTCAATTCAATGCTAGAAAAAAACAGCAGTGCAAATGCATAGGAGAAAAGAAAGTAAGTGTGCATGTGAGAGTGCGAGAAAGTGCAAACAGCAGCAGCTACTTAAGGGATGGAGAAATGTACTTCTTAGCTACCTCAAAAAGGAAGGGGGTGCTGCTGTTCAAAGTGCAGGCCAGCTGTAATAATATCCCTATTATGATCTTGCAGGAATACAAGTTAGCTAAATCACCTTAGTTTGACCATGAATGAAGTTGGAGCCAAGTTGTTACATTTCTGTTATTACAGATAATGCAGATGTAGCAGCCGCACACTGGCTTCCTTTGACATTGACACAATTGCTATATCCATCTATACTCACCCTCTATGGCTATGGTTTTCAACCTGCGGGTCTATGTCTAAGGGCTCTACAAAAGATGACTATGATCAATCAAAAGTACGCGAATACTCACACTTATAATTCAAAGGGGTCTGGTACCTCCAATCAATATTTTGTAGGGGTCCACAAATGAAAAAAGGTTGAAAACCACTGGTCTATGGCATCAAGTATGTAAGAACACGAGAGGGTGAAGAATTATGGCCAGCTGACTAACCTGCATATGTTCAAGTGGACATTCTCCATCAGCACAAGAGATGGATATTGCTTTTGTGGGAGGAGCTGTGTTAGGATTTGAGCCTGTATTAAGAAGCTTGTGTAGCTTGAGATAGACTACTCCATCTCTTATCAGATTCTGAAAACTTAGAATATATTGCAATTTTCTGGAGGTCACAAGCATAAGAAAAAGCAATACTTTCCAACCTTGGCTGTGAATTTGACAGGTAATAAAACACTCCTGAATCAAATGTGAGAAAGCAACTTTCTCTCCCCCCTTAATTTCTGGCTGGTGTTAAAGCAGGATAAGGGTACAGAAGCTTCTTTACCCAAGATGAATGGAGAAACCACTGTAGGAAGACATAGGGAGCAGCATTCATCATTAACTGGTTCAGATAAATGTCTAGGCAGGAATCCTTGGATACGAACCTAATTCTCCTCCTGTGCTCTTTTGACAGTTAGAAGAGAAACCAAGAGCAGGGTCCTCAAGCTTCCAGGACCTGTAAGTTATTTAACTATTGATCCAACTACCAGAGGGAAGTGGTGCACAACTGCTTTTCACTGGGTTCCTCTAACAGGGAAAGTAGTAAGAGGCATAATTTGTGTAGATATGTAACATCCAGGTCTCAGGATGGTGAACTGCATGGTAAATAAACTAAAACAACCCCATAAACTGAAAGAGAGCAGATTTAAATTGGACATCAGGAAAAAATTCTTTATAGTGAGGGTCACCAAAATCTGGAATGGGCTTCCAAGGGAGGTGGTGCTTTCCCCTACCTTGGAGGCATTTAAAGGGAGATTAGAAAGCACCTGGGGTTACCTGACCCCAGCGCTCTTTCCTGCCCAGAGCAGGGAGTCAGACTTGATGATCTAATAGGTCCTTTCTGACCCCAGACATCTATAAATCTCTAATTTGTGAGCACTTAGCTGGGAAGGCCTGTCCCGCTAGAAATCATAAAGCATGTGGTATCTCATATCTTATGGAGGCCACTCTAGCATGACAGTTATGCCCTGTTCAACTGAAGCAACTAAGGGTATCTTGTGGATACTGTCATCCTGTAATCAACATGAGAGGGGGAAAGGAGGGAGCAGGGGAGTCAACTTACCCTCAAAGGACAAGGACAGGTTAGAGAGAGAGTTTCAACTGAGGGAATGACTGCCTGAGTAGCTAACAGCAGAAACCATTAATTACATGAATATTTGATCAGAGCAGGAAACCCAACCTTGCTATCACAAACATTAAAAAAAACGCAGACTACATCCAACTCTGACTGGAACTGGGTTGACCCTCTGTTCCTAGGTGAAACGAGACTGCTGAAAAGAGACTAAGGGGTATTTTCCCTTTGACATATAGCACTTGGCCTCCAGAACTCCAGATATGCTGCTACATTTGGTAGCAAGAACAATTCTTAGGAGCCAGGGTTGGTTAAAGCAGCCATCATTTGTCCCTCACTGCCAACATACAGCCCCAGTGGGTCTCTAGAGCTCTGGTATCAGCAGCAGACCCTGCACACACACATGCTGCAGGCCAAGTGACATGGCTCCATGGGCCAGATCTAGCCTGCAGGCTGATGCTTGACACCCCTGACATGGAAAATCATGCGTTTAAAGTAAAAGAGGAAGGATGGTTCAGTGGTTAGAGCACAGGTCTAGGATTTTGAAGACCTATATCCAAGTTTCTGCTCTGGCTTCCTGTAGGACTTTAGAGAAAGACTCAGTGACTTGTCCCCCTCAGCTCCTCATGTTTAACAAAACACAGGAATGTTGCAGAGATAAATATACCGAAGATTGGGAAGTGCTTAAATACTATAGTAATGGTGGCCATTTAGGTGTCGCAGAAAAAGAAAGAAAGAGAGACAAAGTGTGGGATTTTAGTTGCTCATCTTTCTCAAGTCCTTACACAGTGAAATCCAACATCTTAACAGATTCTATGTTTTATGGAAAAAGTAAATATTCTCTGACTTAAAACTGTTCCCTGCAACAACAGTATCATGTAAAAGGGAACATTTAAATGCCTGTATCATCCTTCAAAAAGACAAGTACGTAGTAAATTAATATGATGGAAGTGTTATTAAATTTAATATATTTATATGCTTTCAATACCTGTATACAGGGTCACATAATAAATGCCAAAACGTATATGAAAAAAAATTTAATCTGTTTTAGAGAAAAATGTATCTTTGTATAATCTAATCTTGTTTAAAATGATGAATCAGTGTTTTAACAAAATAGCACATTAGAAACTTCTTACACAGGCAATAAGCTGAGCTATATACAACTCGTACAAATTTAATATTTTTGGCAAGAAACTCATCACTAATCAATAAAGAAGTTCCGTTACGAAGGTGACGGACTGAAAAAAAACTAGTACAAAGTATAAGTATGTAGGGATATCTGAAGCAGTGTCTACCTGGCCAATGTAGCCTGTCACAAATGTTAGGAATAACATTGTTAGACCTGATTTTCCCAACCTGTTTTGTAATTTTTGTGCACTTGTGACTGTTTTGACTTACTTTTGTTTGTTTGTTTTGTTTTACAAACTGATGGGCAATATTTCCTTTTTTAAATCACTGTGTATGTGTGCTTATATTCTGTATGTACCATGCACCTACATTACACGTATATTATTTTAGTGAGAAAATAAAACCTTTCAAAGGATGTTATCATTTATTTTTAATATAAGGAGTTCCATATACATGATTTTTCACATATCTCCACATTTTACCTTCCCACTTTCATTTTTATTTGGCACTTTGCAGCATATATCCCCCAAAGAACTACTCAGGTCCTACAAGAAAACGAATAAGAACAGCATACCTACATAAACACATAATCCCGTCACATGACACTTCATTTATTTATAAATTTACAAAATGATAATAAGTTGTGCTATATGTAATCATGAGGATTCCCTTTAATTTAATGTTCTAGTGCTACCAGGAGTACAGATTTTGTTTAGGGAATTAACACCTCACACCTATCAAAAACTCTGTAAAGCTCTCCGCTGGAATGAACGGTAGCAATGGATAAACTTAACCAATGTTAGCAAATCAGTGAGGTAAGAATCTTAATTCCAGGACAATTCTCCTTTACTTTTTTATACCAGTGTATTATACAAATTATCTTCCCTTGGAAGATATCCTAAAAGCTCCCTTTCTTTTTCACCATTTCCTTTCCTGTGTTCAAAGCTCCATATTATAGCAGTCCTCCTCCTACAGGCATCCAATGTTGGTTTCTTTTAGAGCATGGAAGGAAAGCAATGGAAATGCCCCTTTTCCTATGTTGAATGGGTTAAAAATACTGACTTCACAACACCTCTAGATCTTGCTGGCCTGAGATCAAGGCAATTTCTTTTTCCTAATCTGCCCACCATATCTCTTCCTTGGATCCCAGTTTGGCCATTAATGCTCACCAAATCTGATGTCTGGAGAAACTAAGGAGGATTCCAATTCATCTACAATGAAAGCCTTTTGCATTTCCTCTATTTTAACACATTGTTGACATGGTTCTGTTCCTAGATCTTATCTACACTTTGAATGCAAACCCTATTTTTTCAAAGGCTTATAATTCTATTAAATTATTAGGTCAAAAGCTGTTAAAACAAAATGAGATTTTTCTTACATTATTCTGATAAGCAATGAAAGCGTGAAATACAAATTTAAATTACGGTCAATAAAGAATGTCTTTCCAAGCAGGAGAAAAGTTATCCTGTCCCCAAACTACTACAGAGGATGATCTGACCAGAATAGAAGTGAGGGGAAAAAAAAGAGGATTTCTGTAATTGAGTTTAGAATTCACATGTCCTTACTCTTCAATGCCAACGCCCTGTACAAAAATCACTGCATATTAGCGAGTAGAATCTCAAAGAGAATTGCAGAAGGCAGTATAAATTTTGTGTTAATAGTATGTACTCCAATATCACAGGAAGCACAGTGTAAAGATTAATGTGAGAATCTCTGCATGCTTGACATTGTATATAAATTACTCAAAGAGGACTGACAAGGTCTGCTATAATATATTCTATATGGCAGGGTAAAGTGAGAGAATTCAACTATAGTCATGTGACAACGCGACACTGAGGACACAACCCTGCAAAAACTTAAGCATTTGTTTAGCAATAACAGAGCTCCTCACATATTTAAACTTACAGTTAATGCTTAAACTTTTGATTGGATGAAATCCAGAATGCTCAGCACCTTGTACAGTTGAGCCTTTACAGAGGAACATAATCCAATACTTGTGAAATCCTATTTGAACAAGGACAAGACTTAGCAGATTTAATATCTACTATTTTAGATCTGTGCCCATCACCCATAGAAATTACATTTCATGAAATGATTTAGAATAGCGCTTCACTGGAAATGAATATTCTTTTATTCCAGTAAGCAGAAAAGGAAACAAGAAGAAATGATTGTGCTAAGCATTTCAGAGTGTGGTTGATATTCTTCAATTTAATGCTGGCATCTACCAAAGAAGATAAAGTAAAATAAGAAATGTGATTCTATGTAGAAGTGTTTTTCTTACTACCCTGAGCATATTATTGAGTCACTATTACTACATGCTCAACAAAGGGGTGGGCTGGGATGTATTAATACATATTGATACCTCATCATAGATACCACAGAACGACACCCATGTTTAAGTACATAAAACCTGATATTAGGCAGATCAGTAGTGGCAGGATAAATAATGGAAACTGAATTAGTGAGAGATAAGGAATGTTGTTCTCAAAGTAATAAGAACAATAAATAATGAAGTATATATGCTTCAAAACCACTTATAAAATGTATGTGTACACACACACACAGACTTTTACCACGGGCAACTGTGTGTTAACAGTAGCTATTTACCAAACTGCACAAAAAGAAATACATTTCCCATTTTTTCTTATTGACAACTAACAGCACATGGTTTTCTAATATGCCATTAACATTTAACTTCCTCATCAAAATGAACACACAACTAATGTACTATGTTTATTGTGATTACATAGTTCTTAACCATGTTGTGTAGAGTAGTATATGGTGCACAAGACACCACACCACAGAAGCAGACGCTTCCTACCATTGAACTGTATGCAACATATTCATACATCTTAAATAGAGTGTTAAAAAGAGACTTACGCCCAACTCAAGTGAAATACCACAAAGTATAGGACAGTAAGATACTGACGAGGGAAAAAAGAGCTTGCAAGTGACCATCACCTTCTCATACAGCGTAACTGCTTCTTGTGCATCTTGCAGTAATGTCTGCTTACTTTAATGGCAAAGATAACATTTTACTACTGTTAAACGCAAGAGATCCAGTATGTCTGCTGAAAAGCAAATCTGGCTTCTGTACTTTACTATCAAAATTATCCACTGAAATATAGATGGCAGATATTACAGTTACTGTCCTAACAAGAGATCATCCTGTAGTCTGTGGTCACCTGTTTCTGTTTACATTAAAATATTCACGACTAGACACACTTTCATGGTGCAAGGGGTTACTTTGATGGCTAATATAATGGTATTTTGAAAGCAGCAACACACTTGCTGTTTAATGAAGAGAAGGTGTTTATTTATAACAGTGTTTACACATAAAGGTTCTAAAACTGAATATTATACAGGACATATTTTAAATAAACAACAAATATAAAAACACAAATCTTACAACCTCATGCTTCACAATACAAATCAACAACCAAACTGACCTGGATTTTCCTAGGAGGAAGTTATTCTATATCTTTCTATCGTGGGTTTTTCACCCCTTCCTCCAAAGCATTTGGAACTGGCCATCAGTAACTGATACAACATCAGCTCCAGCCAATGAGGGGCTTTCTTCAGTGGAGGTTGTGTCAAGCTTATGGACAGGGCATCGGACAAGACAGACCACTGATCTGATCTAGTATGGCAATTCTTGTTTTTCCATTTAGAAAAAAGGAGTAACTGACAGAAACAGTAATGCCTAACTATAAGACCAAGAGATTGTACAGCAGAAAGAATTATGTCTTTTCATGGTAGTAGTAACTGGAATAATAAAATAACAATTCTGTCAGTCACCAGTACGGTTTGCAATTTCCACGAATCTGTGGCTTCATAATAAGATACCTAAACAATTTTGGTGCCAGTATTTGGTTAACTTTAGGGAGTGAAAATGTAACTTTCTACATTAAAAAGAAAGCTGCCATCTGTTACGTTTGCAAATCAAACATTAACTATGTAAAGCAAATATAAACCAAAGTCTCTTCCTTTCCGAGCATTATTACTATTTCACTACTGGTCATTATAGCAGGAACATAAAAATGCTTAGTACTTTCTAAACCAAGTGGAGGTAGGGATAATATTTTAAAATATAGGTGCCAAAAGTTAAGTTCCTAAATCCATATTTTAGCACCTATGAGTGATTGATTTTAAAGAAGCATTGATCACCAAGCAACTTCAATTACACGTGTACACACAGACTTCAGAGCCAAATTTTAGGCATACATGTTTGAAAATGCTGGCCAGTGTGCTCAACTACTATTACCACTGGCTGCCAAAAGCTCCAGCTTTCACATCTGCTAATTTATGCAAAACAGTTATACATTATTACTAAAAAGATGAGGCATACAGGAGATTGCACTGTATACTTCTAAAAATCTGTTTTCAGATTTACTTGGAAATGGCACCGAAATTACTTAAGCTTCCTTGAGATGAAAGGTTAAAGTTTTAATCGGCTCTGCTTTCTATATGAAAACCCTATACAAGCTGTTTAGAGTTCTCTAACATCTTTGTCTGTCTTCACTGCAGGAGATTTTGACAAACACCACGGAGAGCGGGAAGAACAAAAGACTGAAATGCAACAGAGCTGGATGCATCCACATGAGGATCCAGATAACAGCAATAATGATGTTGCTTTGTTTAAGTGGTGATGTTAGATTTAATGAGTAAGCACTCCCTACTTCCCTTTCCAATTCGAACCTAGCTAACTGCAGAAGAAAGTAGGGATGGTAAATGGATTGGTTCCCACACATTACAAAGATTCTGACATTCAGGAGGAAGCATGCAAGAGGCTTCCTACAGTGCATAAGCAAACTTGTAGACAATCAATCTGGCAATGTGTTCTGTGCAGCTATGCTGACAAAGCCTTGGAGACAAACAGGATAGTAGAGGCCACTTTCCTGTATCTTACCACAACACTTGGTGCCTCTTACAGACAAGCTAGCTGGGGTGAAAGCTGGGCTGAAGGGGCAAAATATGGTGTATATGTACCAAGGAATCAAATTAAGCAGTTGCTGAGTGTGTATCAGATTCAGGAGGGTTGATACATGGACAGTAGAGAGGGCAGCAGAAATGCTGCTTCTACTTGGAATGTTTCAACTCTAATGCAGTAGTCAATTTCTGCCTTTACATGTGCACGTTCTTGTACTGTGGTTTAGCAAAATGCCTTCTTTTCAGTTCAGATTTGGCATACCAGTGCAAGCAAGAATTATGAAAATTATTTGTTGACTCCTCTGGATAGCACCTGATGCATTTTAAATTACTTGTCTAATTACTGACCGCTGTACAATAACAAGCAATCCAGGAGTAAGGAAGGAGATAACTCTGCCTTTTCCATTTATTATGAGAATCGCTTTATAAAGAAGTGATCACATCAGCTCTGTTTTTCTTATGTATCCCAGGATATCAACTCAACAGTTCAATACATGCACTAATGTTTACTGATGGTACTACATTAACTCTGGTAATCAATTACCTCAGTACTTATATGCACAGAGAACAAACAGAACAGTGACAAACATATCTACTCTGAGTTTTGTTATCTACCAACTAGCTATGTTATGACAGCTATCTAGTAAATATAAAACTAAAAATTTTCAGTGTTCTTTGTGATAATAAATATAATTAGTAAACTAAGGAAATACAGTCTAGATTAAATTAGTGTACGATGGATACATAGTATATTATATCATCATGCCCAAAGTGTAATTTATCAATGGCTCACTGTCTAATTGGGAGGAGATATAAAGTGGGGTTCCCCACTGGTCTATCTTGGGTACTGTTTAATATCTCCATTAATAATTTGAAGGATAAAATTGAGTGCACATTTAGCACATTCTTTGATGACACCAAGCTGAGTCAAGTTGCAGACACTTTAGAGAACAGGATTAGGATTCAGAATGACCTTGATAAACTGGAAAAATCAAATAAAATCAATAATGAAAGCAAATGAAATCCGATTAGGACAAGTGCGAGTCTTGCACATAGAATGGAACAATCAAATGTACAAACACAAATTGGGGAATGACTGGCTTGGCTGCAGTACTACAGAAAAGGACCTGGGGGTTATAACAGACTGCTAGCTGAATACTAGAGAACAACATGCTCTTGTTGCAAAGAAAGCCAAGAATGTATAGTGGTTTGTACTAAGAGGAGTATCACTCGTAAGACAAGGGAAGTAATTCTTCTCCTCTGTGTGGCACAGATGGGGCCTCACCTGGAGTACTGTGTCCAATTTTTGGCACCACACTTTAATAAAGAGTCCAGTAGAGAGCAACAAAATGATTACAGGAAGAAAGACCAATGAAAAAAGGCTGGATTCTCTGGAAGAAGTACTGGAGTAGTCTGGAGAAGAGAAGTCTCGGGGAAGATTTGA
Source organism: Alligator mississippiensis (assembly GCF_030867095.1). NCBI lineage: Eukaryota > Metazoa > Chordata > Crocodylia > Alligatoridae > Alligator > Alligator mississippiensis. The sequence goes on from NC_081830.1 coordinate 39,385,819, forward strand.
TAAACTATCTTCAAATATCTGAAGGGTGGTTATAAAGAGGATGGTGAAATTTTTTTTGTGGCCACAAGGGACAGGACAAGAACAACGGTATTAACCTGCAATAAGGGAAATTCACGTTGGAAATTAGAAAGAACTCTCTCACTACGCAGGTGGTTAAGCATTAGAACAGGTTACCTACAGAGGTTGTGGAATCTCCACACTTGTAAGTTTTTAACAGCAGTTTAGACAATCGTCTGAAATAGTTTTAGACAGAGATGATCCTGCCCTGAGAAGGGGATTATCTTCCTGATGACCCCTGCAATCTCTTCCAGCCCTAAGAGTCTAGGGGAAACATTGTACATACATCTGACATTCACAGTATGGCAGGGGGAGGAAGGGGAAAAGAAGCCAACAAAGTAACAAAGAGATTGGCTACTACCACAAATGCTGCCAGAAAGAAACCATTTGTCATTGTCAACATTAGCCAGCCCGTGACAAGATCACTAAAAAGCATGGGAGACCAGAGCCAAGATCTGAAGGAAATTCTATTGCAATTACCCAGTGTTGATAACAGTATAAATACTAAGAATAAACTAATTAAGAACCAGAAGGACCATGGTAGTGAACCAGTGGGTGGCAAATTGGCTAGAGGGTCGTACCCAGAGAGTGGTGGTGGAAGGGTTGGTATCAACCTGGAAGGACGTGGGCAGTGGGGTCCTGCAGGGCTCAGTCCTTGGACCGATACTCTTCAACACCTTCATCAGTGACTTGGACGAGGGAGTGAAGTGTACTCTGTCCAAGTTTGCAGATGATACAAAACTGTGGGGAGAAGTGGACACGCCGGAGGGCAGGGAACAACTACAGGCAGACCTGGATAGGAGGTTGGACAAATGGGCAGAAAACAACAGAATACAATTTAACAAGGAGAAATGCAAAGTGCTGCACCTATGGAGAAAAACGTTCAGCACACCTACTGCCTAGGAAATGACCTGCTCAGTAGTATGGAAGCAGAAAGGAATCTCGGAGTCCTAGTGGACTCCAAGATGAACATGAGTCATCAGTGTGACAAAGTCATCAGCAAAGCTAACTGCCCTTTATCATGCATCAGCAGATGCATGACAAACAGAACCAAGGAGGTGATACTTCCCCTCTATTGGGCACTGGTCAGACCGCAGTTGGAATACTGCACCCAGTTTTGGGCGCCACACTTCAAGAGGGATGTGGATAACCTGGAGAGGGTCCAGAGAAGGACCACTCATATGGTTAAGGGCTTGCAGGCCAAGCCCTACGAGGAGAGAGTAGGGCACCTGGACCTCTTCAGCCTCTGCAAGAGAAGGTTGAGAGGTGACCTTGTGGCTGCCTATAAATTCATCATGGGGGCACAGAAGGGAATTAGTGAGGTTCTACTCACCAAGGCACCCCTGGGGGTTACAAAAAATAATGGCCATAAGCTGGCAGAGAGCAGATTTAGACTGGACATTAGGAAGGTGGTGCTCTCCCCTACCCTGGGGGTCTTCAAGAGGAGGTTAGATAGGCATCTGGCTGGAGTCATCTGAACCCAGCACACTTTCCTGCCAGACTTGATGATCTATTTAGGTCCGTTCCAACCCTAACATCTATGAATCTATGATGGTTGAAAAGGGCTGGATTAGCAAAGCATTTCTTTTCCTTCCATAAGGATATGGAATTGAACACGCTGGAGAGGTTCAATCAGCACTGCAGATGACCCATTTTTCTGTCTACTAAGTAGTTTAAATTAGAAGAGGACAGGTGGTCAAGGTACTAGTGAAAAAAAAGGTAGATGGCACAGGATTCCAGGCTTTGATTCAGGCAAGAGTCAAATTTCAGTGCTGCTGGGGCCTAACAAGGAGTACAAATAAGAATTAAAAACAATTCAATGAAACAATATAAAATATAGTTTTTTTGTTTTTTTTTAACTAATGCAGAAAATATGATTGAAAAGCAGGAAAACAAAAGCTGTACTGCACTGTAATTTATAGTGTTCCAGAAACATGGACCAATGATAATGTATACCTCTATCAAGGGGAGAAAAGACAAAAGATAAGAAGAGATGTTTTATTACACAGCCTCTCACTTCATATTCCTGTACACTTCATCTCTCACATTTCCTACTTGTCTCCTGCTGCCTTGATATCTTGTTCCCTTCCTTCTATTCCACAATGCTAGGGATAAAAGACTCTTTTGTTTCTTTGAAGACTTAATTTTCAGATTTAACCCTAATATGCCAGTTTTCAATGTGGGGGGGAGGGGGAAGAAAAACATTTATTTTGGGTTCCTTAAAAACAGGACTCCTTTCTAGTAACCAATTTGTAATATGCCATATACACTTAAGCACCTCCGTGTGATACCTTGGATGGACATATACAGTATTCTCAATTACTACATACAAGTTGACTCAACATATAATGATGAGAACAGCTCCAGTTAAAATTTGTGTGGGAACATTAACAGATAATTACATACAATAAACTGTACTGAGAAGGGGGAGACACATTACAGGCAGAATTGGGAAAGAACAGGCTAAAGAATAATTCAGCTTCTTAAACCCATTCAAATCAAGTCCTTGAAGCATATATAAATATAATTCAGAAAGGAGAAAGTGATAATGAAGGAACCAGCAAGACAAGACAGCAATTAGGACCAAGCATGAATATATGTAAGGTTCTAAATTAAAACCAAAAAAGTGAGAATGACTGGTGGAAAACCAGTACTACAAACAGTACTACAAACAAGAATCCATTATTCTCACAAAAAGATGTGGACAGAAGTAGTGATATTAGAGCACTGTAAGTGGTATCCTTGCTGTAGCTAGGATACTGCTATAACCACATTTTACTTAAGAATAATGAAGAAATAGCAGGCGTTACCAGGAACTGACTGTTAGACTGACCTTATGGCAGATATTCAAGAATAGAATATTCAGTCACGTTTTAGAGAAGATGCAAGAAAAATTAAATAGATCCTACTACAATCCAGAAAGGATAGATGGATTGAATGCCTCTTCCAACCAAATGACTATGTTTAAGAGAAAGAGGGACTTTTCCTCTCTCAATTGTTTTAAAGTAATTTTAAACAGCACAATATAAAAGCGATATGTAATGTATTTGGTAACAAATATTTAAATGCAATATTTCCCTCCGTGATGCAGCCTGTAATTGAACGTGTAAATCAGATTTGAACTTGTGACAGTGTAGTTGCTGCACAGTACAGGAGCATGTAATGATGAATACTGATTTTGGAGTTATCATCGTAGATGTTTTCAGGAATGTACTAAGAGTAAACCAGCTCTGGATCTGCACTTAATGTACATTTATGGAGACCATGAAAAGGGTAAGACAGTTTTCTGCCACATAGCAAATGACTAATAAAGATGTCTCCAGATGTCATTCAACATCCCTATGTGTATAATCACAAACATATCCTCCAACATTTAAAACAGGTGGAGTTGCAGTTAAGAAAGTAGAATCAAAGTATACAATCCTGTAAAAAATGTCCGATTATTAAATTTATAAGTATTTATTCATATGTTTGGAATCTAGAAAGTATACTTTACAATTTAGTTTCCAAAAACCCAACTGTTGGAAACCTAGTATGTTTACTAATGTATCTAAAACAGACATAACAGGTCTTGAACAAGAGGAGACCCTCCTAGCTAAAGTGCACTAATCAACTCAGAAGAATGTAAAAGATTAAGAGAACCTGAGACTACCAACTCAGCACTGCTCCCAGCACTTGCCAATCCAGGGACAGAAGTCACAAGCTTAGACTTTTTTTTCACCACACATACAGTGATTTAAGAGTGTTTGGTTTGCAAAGCCAGCACAACAAAGGTTAAAATATTTGAGTATCTTGAATTATTTACACGCGGCGGACAGGGAAGAGCTGAAGGTATGCAGTTTTAAACCTTTCAAGGGTGATATAACCATTTATGTGGGTTTTGAAACAGTACATTGATCAGTTTGATTCTGATGTTTTCCTGCATCAGTTAATCCTTGTGAACATAAAAGAATCAATGGTGTGTAGAAGCAATGCTAGTTCAAGTCTTTAAAAAAAAAAAATCTTCCCATCCTGGCCTCCATTCATGGTTCTAAATGTCCCTAACATTTCTTCTTAAGGAACAGTTTTCCTCTTACACGGTCACCTCCTTGATGATCATGGAAAAAAAAAAAATCAATTTTTTTCCCCCAACATTTGGAAAGGGAAAAAAAGGAGGGAAGATTAGTGAAGTACAGAAAATTATCAAGATGTCCCAGACTGCTTAAAGGAACAAAACTTGTTTGCAATGGAAAAATCTAGCATTTACTTCTATGCAATACTAAATCTTTATTTAAATATAATTATTTCATACAAATAACGCAAAAAAGAGTTACATTTACTGTGTTGTGACAGAAAGAAAACACTTTAAGAAAGTTTAACTAAAGAGTGTAGAACAGGTGCTTTAATTCTAAGCAGGAATTTTTTGGGTGGTGGTAGGCAGAATCTATCCTAATAGAATTGTTCTCCAGATGGGAGGTGGGGGAGAGACACTTAGCCAATTTTATTCCCGTATAACTCAAGTTTAATGAGAGTAGCAGGGGGAAAAATGTAGCTAATGCTCCTCTGGTAACCCCAAGAGGACCTGAAAAAACATTTGCCACCCAAAAGAAAAAAAGTGTTATATTATACATTTCCTGCAGTTTTATTCACACAGGTTACTTACAAAGTGGTGTGATACAACAGCTGCTTTACCATTGAAACTAATAAAAAAAGAAGCATTAGAAGTTAAACTTCCATTTCAAGACTTTATTTTAAGTGCAAGTTAAATACAGTTTTTGCATTGATACATAGAATATACCTTCATAAAAATATTTCACACCTACAGGACTTTTTGCATATTCCCTGTTATATAATGATTATTTTTATCTGCTATGAGAAGATGTTGTGCTATGAACAGCCCTGAGTTGTGTCAAGACTATCAGCAGTGACAAAAAAAATGAAAAAGGGTATTATATAAGGCTAAGAAATATTTTTTGCAGATTAACGTAGTCTTTACTTATAAAAGAATGGGTATTAAGGTCATCTATATGCCCAACCAGTACCTCTCAGTTCTCAAGACAGTACACGGTAGAGCTGGATTGTGCCTTTAAATCAGTGTTACCATGTACCATGTACTCAATTGCAAAATGACACAATGGATTTTAAATGTTACCACACAGTGTCTGCAATAAAGTGCATAAAACATAATGGCCATGTACTACAAGAGGACAAGCAATATATTGGCATTTATTCCTGTTCTGTCATATATAGGGTCAAGAACACACAAATAGGCATTTAAAATTGAGAACATTAACCCAAAGATCAGGCTTTAAAAAAAATAATTTAGATCTAGAAGTCTTTAAACAAACCTGAAATATCTGCATTAAAAAACCCCCAAAACACACACATTTATCTTCAGAGTACATATTTGCCACAATCATTACTACCAATGGTAGTTATCTGAATTCTAAAAGGAAGAAATAAACTCTTAAAGCAGAAAAGTCATTCAATAAAAGCTTTGCTCTCTGCAATTTGTCAGGACAAAGCTACTCATTTGGCCAATAAACCTTATTTTGAAATAAATGTCAGAAATTTTCCAATAAATTTCTGGTGAACAAATAGTTTATATTAACCCTGTCTCCAGCACAAGCAAGTGCTATGGCCTATGGAAAATTCTACTTGTGGTTAAATGAAAGAGGGCAGCTTCTGCACATACCTCACAGCTAGTAAAATGCCAACATTGGTGCAGAGCCATAGAGAATTTCTTCTGCCTTAGCTTTTCAAAAGTCTTGAGAAACTAACATCTTCACGAGGAAGCTATAAGCTGTACCATACTGATGGTATGAGAGAAGCTTTTACTATTCCTTGAAATAAAGTGCCAGGGAATAAAGTAGGGAAAAGGGGAGAGGAGAAAGCATGTCTTATGTGAAGCAGTCCTTGGAAAGGTTAGATGTTCTGTCACAGGGTGTACTATGACACAGTTTAATAAAGGAAGCATCCAACTTACATGTGAATGTGTATTGCTCTCCTGGCTGGCTAAGTTTTGCCATATCTATAGAATCACTACCTTTAGAAGGGCTCCTAATATATTAAGCTTTCATTAAGGGGAATCACCACAGACCAGTAAAACTCAATCATTTTTGACTGGCTGGATGGACAGTGCCTAATCCCTCTGCAGGCTGGTTCCAGCAGGTGGACTCAATCCAGCATCCAAGGCAGATGCAGCAAGGCCCTGTTAGGCCACACAGAATGGGGAGGGGAACAGCTCCGCCCCAATCCAGCTGCATGGGGAAGGAGACTTGGGCTGGCCCCAACCCAGGCCTGCGGGAGGGTGATGACCCAGCCCCAAACCAACCAGACAGGGGGCCGGGTTCCATCCTAGCTGGGCAGAAGGAAGGAGACGTGGCTCAGTCTTGGGTGGGTGGGGAGGGAGGAAGGATGGCCCCAAACCAGCTGCTCAGGGGGAAGAAGTATGGCCCAACCAGCCCCACAGGGAAAAGGAGGTATAGTCCAGGCCCAACCCAGCCATTCAGAGGGAAGGAGGTATAGCCTGGCCCCAATCTGGCTGGGCCCGGAGAGGGTTGTGACCTAGCTCTGACCTGCCCCACAGTTTGGCAGCAGGGAGCAGCAATTGACAAGTTGCCCACAGGAAGTCCCGCAAGCAGATTCCAAGGCTCTACGGGCCGTACTTGGCCTGCTGGCCAGAGGTTGAGCATCTCTCCTATAAACAGATAATGGAGGGATCCTAACTCTTAGCATTAAAGTCACTGAACAAATTTGTGAGCAAATATAATCCATATGACAGAGCATGAAAAAGATGTATGTGCTTACATGAAGGATGAGGGCAGGTGCAGCTGTTTATTCCAATAAGCTATTATAAAGAAGGTTCCTAACAATAGTTTTGAAAGGTGTGGAAGACTAATACAGGACCTACCCTCACCCAAATGTCTTTAAACCCCTGTTGTGGGATGTAAATATATCTAAAATGAAAAGAATAATATAGAAGAAAACAGGCTCTCTTTGTGAACTCCTGATTTTTATCAAATCAAGATTAGAGTACCAGAAGAGTTGTTGTTCAGGAATACCAGTATCACCGCTAAGAACAATAACTTTTTAGACTGATCTATTATAGTTTGGGGAGGCTGCCACAAAACAAGAAAGGGTGAAGGCTGAGCGTATACCAAGACTGGAGTCTTCTTGCTGGGAACATTCCAGTTAGAAGCTCAGGTACTAGTTTAGCCACTTACTGGTTAGTTAGTGCTGTTTACAATTGAGAAGAAGCAATTCTAATCAGCCCCACTTTAAGACAGATGTATTGCTATTACTGTGATTCTACAATACAAGTCTTGAATATTCCATTCTAAATGTATTTGTAGCCATTTATACATACCCTACAACAGGGGTGGGCAATTATTTTGGGCAGAGGGCTGGTTACTGAGTTTTGGCAAGCCATCGAGGGCCGAGTGATAGGCAGCCAGGGGCAGATACATATTAATTTTCTAAACTTCTTAGGGGCCCCGCAGGCTGGATAGAATGGCCTAGTGGGCTGCATCCGGTCCCTGGGCCACATTTTGCCCACCCCTACCCTACATTATCCTCAAAATTAACCTTTGGGCTAAAATTTCTAGTGAACCCCAAAAGTGTCCTCCTTTTCCTCCTCCTCCTGTCCTAACGCCAAAAGTGTCCTCCTCCTTTTTCTTTTTGGAAAGGAACTGAAGGCATGCTGCTGCTTACAGATATCAAAAAAAACAAAACAAATGCAAAAAACCCAACAAAATAGTGCTTTACTTTAAGCTCGGTGCACCCCCACACTGAGTGCAGCGCATGTCCAGAAGAGGCATTGCATTAGTTTGACACCAAGCTTGCCCAATGTCAGTATAGATCAGGTAATTCAGCGGGGCTTTTTGGTGCTTTTATCTAATGGCTGACTGAATTTGCTTTAGATAAAAGGGCCAAAACACCCTGCTGAAGCGCTCAATCTATACAGACGTTGGGGACCAGGTCAAATTAACATGCTTCCACTTCCGGAAAAGTACCGAGTTTTGGGAGTTTTTTGGTTTTTTTCACGTGTGTCAGCACTCATTAGGACAAAACTGGTTTGGCTTTTCCAAAGAGCAGATTCTGAATTTTAAGCAACAGATCACTTTATTTGCACTTTGATAATGAAAAGATGGTTTCATTTTGAAACTTTGAGCTTATGATGTTTGAGTTTACACTTTTTCAGTGGAGACAATTTAGTAGGGAACATGATGGAGTGTGCCTAACCAAATTTATTTTCCTCACATCTATGTAGACTAGATATAATCAACTTTTAAATCAGCTATTCCCTTTTGTTATAGAGCAACTGCTAATATTGTAAGAAAAATATTCTGGGATATTTTCCCTAATCCATTTGACAATAAAGAAAGGGGAACTGCTTGCTATTGCCCTGGAGGTTTTTAATTCACAAGTTAAAAATCCAGGATCTAAAAGGAGCACATGTTTAATAATAGTCTTAACATAAGCCAGGGGGGTAAAACCAGACTTGTTCATCTTAAATAAGATCCTCCCCAGATACACTGGCTAGTTTAGTCCTCCCCCATCCTTTCTTCCTTCTAGTTGTTTCTACAATTATATCTTATACTTTTTAAATGGTCTGAATACTTTGAGGTTTTGAAACAGCGTGAATGACACGTCAGTTCTCTGCAGATTGAAAAGAGGTGAGAGAGAAAGGGCAACAGTCAGACTATGATATATATTGAATATTTTCCTGTGCCATCATAAATGAGACACTTTTTCCTCTACTACAAGAACAGCTTAGCAAATCTGGAGCATTTTCACTGTATTCTTTGTACCCATTTTAAATTTTGCATGCTCTGCACAATACAACCGACCCCTGAGCGCTCTAAATGAATGTTCCGAATTAGATAATGTTAAAAGAATAATAATGATCTTGAAATAATGCACAAATGATGAGCATGCCTAACCCCCATCACAAATGCATTCATCCTTCTTTTGAGAGGAAGTACATGTTTCCTCCAAAGACTAGTGTGGTTATCACCAAAGAATTAGGACTAAAACTAAGACAGGCATGATTTCCCAGTATGGCCTTATGAACATTTGCTCCCTGAGCATATTCAAAAGTACTTTTGAAAGCAATTTGCTTTCAAGTTCAATGCACTAGCATAGTTCTTTGTTCTAAAACAAAATATAAGGACTGTGTCAATGAAACACTGAATTTAACGATTTAATCAGAGGCCAGGAAATTCAAAAGCTGACGTTTTGACAAAAACCTCATACTGCAGGAATAGATAGACATTTAAGATTAAGCAAAGGTTCCCACAGGATGTAGTTTTTCAGAGGAGAAACAGATAAGGAAAAAGCAAGAATAAGAACTCTTTACAAGCAGGTTTTTCTTGCTAGGCCTATATTTTTGAAGTTATCTTTTACAATCTTTGTACTTGTTTAGTTTTTACTGGTTTACTTACCAGTAACTGGCATGTAGAGAAGAAAAGCCAGCTCTTCACTATGAAAAACTGGTATACTCAATTATAAATTAGGACTTTCACTATAAACTTATTTTCAGATGCTCTTACGTTTGGTGAAAAAAAACCCAAAAACCTTTCCTAGTGATTGAAACCTGTTTGGCCTCAGAGGTGGATTTCTCTCTCTCTCTCTCTCTCTCATGAAGAGTTCCTCAAACTGCTGCTTATTACTGTGAAAAAATACCCATACATTTTAATACTTTTTGTGCACTAATAATTCATGTATGGAAATACCCTCTAAACCAGTGGTTCTCAACATTTTTAGATAGATTCAAAGCAACTCTTCATAACTTTTGTGAATTAAGCAGCACTCCATTTAAAAAAAATGAACTTACTTATTACAGTGCTTACCTCCTTGCAAAGGGGCTGAGCAGTTGTGGCAGGGAAATGGGCAGCAAGGGACTCAGCCTGAGCCTGCATTTATTTGCTTATCTCCTCATATCTGGTGTATTTCCTCACACTTCACAACACCCTACAAAGGATTTCAGGGCATCCTTGGGGGCTCATCACCCTGGTTGAGAATCACTGCTCTAAGCTGTATAATACAAGCAATTTTTAATTAATCAGAAGGCCTTGTACTAAATGTGAAAAATGTTTAAAATTGACCAAATGTTTATTTTTGAGTGCATATAATAAATATCTGCTAAGATTTCAATGAAAAATAATAAAACCCCCTGTCTGTCCCCTTATAAAGCAGAGTTGCAGGTAGACTTGACACAACCAAGGATGGCTGATGGGGAAACTAAAGGAGAAAGACTGAGAACTTGGTAACAAGACATTCATAACACGAGGATAACAAACATGCCATTTCTATCCCCTCTTATTTGTGACAAGGAGTTGCGTTTGAGTGAGGGGGTTGAAGCCTGAGGTGGAAAAGATCAAAAGGCACTGTATCAAAGCATTCATGGGACAATAATCAACATAAGTATGAAAGGGGAAGTAGGAAACATTGGTCTCATTGTTTTGAGGGTTGTTTTTTTTTTAAAGATATAATGGCAGCTTCAAACTTTTAAGAATTTGTTTTTCACTTTGTGAATTTTGAAGTCTTGATTACCTTATTTCTGATGAGCTGGCTTTTGTACAACCAAAGTAACACCAAAACAGATTGAGCTGCATTTGTTCAGCCTTTTTACTGTGCAGAAGGAAAAGCTACAGCTTAAGTTTTAGCCTACTTTGAGGCCACCACCCTACTATGGGTGTTTGAAAAGACCTACTGCCTTTATGCCATGGACATCAAAAGTAAGAGAGTACCTACAACATACACTAAAAGTTAACCCCCCCCCCCCCCAAGTTTAGCGCACTGTCATGTACTCCTATATGCATATAAGAAAACTCTAGTAAGCGTGGTTTTTGTTGGTTTGTTTTTAACAATAGAGATGTTCTCAATCTTAAGCTAACAAAACCACAGAAGCTAGCAACTCTAGCACTTTACTATCCTCCTGGTGAAAACATTTTTCTTAATAGCTAATCTAAACTTCCCTTGCTGCAACTAGAGACCACTGTTCTTTGTTCTGTCATATGCCACTACTGAGAACAGTTTACCTCGACACAGCACTCCAGATGTGGCCTCACTAGTGCCAAACAGAGAGGAATAGTCACTTTGCCCGATCTGGTAGCAACACACCCCCAGGCTGTCCTGGTGCATGGGATTGTTCTGTCATAAGTGCAGGACTTTGCACTTGTCCTTACTGAACCTCAAGGGACTTCTGTTGGTCCAATCCTCCAACTTGTCAAGGTGCCTCTGAATCCAAGCCTTACCCTCCAGAGTATCTACTACTCCCCCAGCTTAGTGTCATCCACAAACTTGCTGATGAAGATATTGAACAAAACCAGCCCCAGAACCAACCCCTGGGGCACTCCCCTTAACAGTTGCTACCAAATGGATATTGAGCCATTGATTATTACCCTTTGAGCCTGATGATCCAGCCAGTTTTCTATCCACCTTACAGTCCATTTGTCCACCCATACTTCCTTAATTTGCTTGCGAGAATGTTATGGGAAGCCATATCAAAAGCCTTGTTAAAGTCAAGGTATATCATATCCACTATTCCCTCCACACCCACAGAGCCAGTCATTTCATCATAGAAGGCAATCAGGTTGGTCAGGCATGACTTGCCCTTGGTGAATCCATGCTGATCGTTCCTAATCACCTTCATCTTCTCTAAGTGCTTAAAAATGGATTCTTTGAGGACCTCCTCCATTATTTTTCCAAGGACTGAGGTTGACTGGTCTGCAGTTCCCTGGATCCTTCTTTTTCCCTTTCTTAAAGATGGGCACTACATTTGCCCTTTTCCAATTGTCTGGCACGTGTCCCGACCATCACAACTAATGACGTGGGATCAGTCCACTGACTAGATGAATGGTGTTGGGCTGGCCCTGTGGGCTAGGTTAGGCCTACAGACAATGCTGGATTCAGTACATGCAGCACTCACACTGGCCAAGCCAAGACCCTGTGGCATGTGGTGCCAGTTGGGAACCCAGAAAAAAGAAACTTAGTATCATGGGTACTTGGCTACCACCATAGGAACAAGCTGTGGTGCCATGCTTCTTCCTGAAGCGTTGCTGGGGCTCCAATGCTGCTGCCGTTTCTTGGGTGCTTAACAACCAAACGAGTGAGAGAGGCAGCGCTGGAGTCCCAGCAGCACCATGGGAAGAAGCCGAGTATTGCAGGTACTTATCTGCCACCACTGGAACAAGCCACAGTACTGAGTTTGTTCCTGCAGTGATGCTGGGGCTCCAGCACCATGGCTGTCACTTGGATTCAGATTCAGCTGATTAGGAGAACAGCAATTCAATTCAGTGATTTGAATCACTGTCCCCATTTGATTTGGCACTGATTTAGAGATCTGGATCAGCTGGGGAGAGGCAGGCTCAGCCGGGCAGCTGCAGGTTCTCCTGCGGCTCCTCCAGCTGTGCCTGTCTCTCCCTGGCAGGGGGAGCAGCGGGAGAATCCCCCATGGCTGCCCTACCCAGCCCCAGCCTCCCAGCACTTAAAAAAAAAATAAATAAAAATAAAAGCCTTGTACTCACTAGCTGTAGCAGAGATCAGGGCCTCTGGGAGCTTGTGGCGGAGCCCCCGCAAGCAGCGCGGGGCAGTGGGGATCACCCCCGCACATGGCACTTGCACAGCAGCTGTCACATCGCATGGGTGCAGCACAGCTTGGCAGGGTGCCGCATGCTGTCCAGGAGCTGGAGCAGCTCCAGCAATCACCTAGAGCCCAGCAGTGCTCAGCATCAGTGGCCTCAGCTCCCAGACAGCACACAGCGCCCTGCCAAGCCAAGCCACACCCATGCAATGTGACAGCTGCCTTGCGGGTGCCAAGCAGGGGGGGGGAGGGGGCAATCCCCACTGTCCTGCACTGCGCTGGGGGGGCTCTGCCATGAGCCCTCAGAGGCCCTGATCCCCATTGAGTGTAGGGCTTTTTCTTTTTTTCTTTCAAGTGCCAGGAGGCTGGGGCCAGGCAGGGCAGCCATGGGGGTTTCTCCTGTGGCTCTCCCCCTGCCTGGGGAGAGGCAGACACAGCCAGAGGAGCCACGGGAGAACCTGCAGCCACCTGGCTGTGCCTGCCTCTCCCCAGCTGATCTGAACCTCCGAATCTCATCTGAATCAATTTGGAAGCTTTACATTCGATTCGGACCTTTTAATGGGTCTCCCGATTTTATTTGGATTTGGAGATTCGGCCGCCGAATCAGGCTGAATCTCCTCCAAATCGAACCAGCAACCGAAGCTTCACACAGACCTAGTGTCTGCTACTGCTGTGGGAAATTCCCCCATTCCAGCCAGGGGCAGGGCAAAGCCTGCAGGCTGGATGACCCAGCTCTGCAGGCTATATGTTCAACACCCTTGCCATACAGCAAGGAAAATAATTATGCTAATCAAGTTTTTATACAAGTATTATTGCACCCATAACAACAATATAATCATGCTGGTTTAGACAAGAAGTCAGACTCCTAAATTAAATGTAACACTTGAAAATCTTCCTGGTCAAAGCCAAGCCTTTAAGATTTGAAGAATGCATCAACATAAAATCCTGAAGGATTAGAAATGGTAGATTATGAGATTGCGAAGAGGAACCTGGTATTTCCTTCTAAGCTATGGAATGGAAATGTTCTACTTTAAATACACGTCATTTTATATATATGAAAATGAAAATAGTGAATTTTGGAAGCTTTTAAGGCTCCTACTAAGTCTTATTTTATAGAACTCATGGGATTAAGAGATAAGTAGAGGTACATAGAATAGCCCTAGTAAGGTCTCAAAACACTGGTTAAAAATATTTTCCCTCTGCCATAAGATAAATAATTATGCAAACTCGATTGTGGTCTGATACAATCTAGTTTTACTAGCACCTATTTGAAAATATCTGCATAACTCACTTGTCGATTTATTAAACTGTGAATAACAGAACCATCCCCAAACAGATACAGATAAGACACACATGCACACCATATGCATGATGCACAAACATGTTTGTATAGGTACATGTGCATATAATTATGCTGCCAATAAGAAGATAAAAGGTTAAACTGTCTCCACCTCCAGGAAGTGGAGTTTCCTTGGGAGGAAGGAAGGGTGAAGCTTAAAAAATTTGGCAAAATGCAATACCATATAAACAGTCATATTTTAAATCAAAATAAAGCTCCATGCCTAAAAAACCTCTGACCAGCCTCCTTTGGAAATGGGTTTTTCTCCTTAAAGAAGTAATCATGTCTTCTAAAGTTGTGCAGTAGCTTTGTATATATTTGAGTTGAAATGAACCAGAAGTGGTTGTTAAGGTAGAAAAGTAACTGTTCAGACATTATCTTTTGGTTGCAGCAGCATCTATTAAATTGGCATCCAACAACAAAAGGCTGTATGTGTAATGAGTATGTATCACAAAGTGCTTATATAAGTACTGATTAAAAAAGACAAGACCTTTTAAACAGCAGACACATGGAGAGATAACTCACTGGGATAGGAATGCCGAAAGGCTAAGAATGCTGGCACGATTAGATTATGGTATAATTCCATCCCTATCTTTGGCAAGAGCCTAGAACAGTGGTTCTCAAATCTTTTTAGCCTTAAGGCATGCCTCTATAACTTCTCTGAATTTAGCAGCACCCCAGGTGCCAGTTGAGATTTACTGAGCTAGAATCTAAATTCAGGAAAGTTATGGAGAACTGCTTGAGGCTAAAATGGTTGAGAAACGCTGATCTAGCTGGTTCCAGGGAAGGGTGCCATGGTCAAGACCTTACCATGCTGTGCTCCACTCTTTCCTCTTGCCTTCCATATACCCAAGGGGGTAAGGCCCTACACATGCCCACTTACCATAAGGATGGCCCCTACAGCCAAGACTGCACCCTGGAGCCATGCATGCTGGCAACCAGAGCCATCTGTCCTGGGACCCACTGGTCCTGGGAGTGAGGGACAAGCCATGGGGCAAAGCAGGGCTGAAAAGAGCAGCTCTGTCCATGCATCTGCTCATGCACCCACAACAGGGAGAACTGCTGAGAGTATGGTGGTGGACAGCACAGGTGTGCTGGACGGTAGAGGAAGGTCCCCAGAGGAGCAAAGTCAGGTATGCCACTGGTCTGTGAGATGCTGCAGTGGGGGTGCAGATTCTGACAGGAAAGGAGGAGAGTGCTTTACTCCACACATGGGCTGGGCACTACAGCACTCCAAGGGATGTTGCAATACCCAATTGAGAATCACTGATCTTGGGTCTGAGCATAACCATACTGAAACTGGCAAGCTCAAAGATATAAAACATGAGTCAGACCCTAAAACCATGAAATTAAAAAAAGAAAAAACAGTGTGGGGTTTTGGCCTGTCTTTAGATACACTCTCAGCTTCTGTATGAACATATCAAGTTCAAAGTAGAATTGGATGCAACCAGAAAAACGCAGCCTCTTCAGAGGCTGCTCAGACAATGACTCCAAGGTGACCTCATCTCATCATAAAGGGAGAGTCAATTGTCTCTCTTGCTGCCTGTCTCATCCTTCTGCTAAACCCTTTTCTGTTTCTCCCACTCACCAGATCTGTTACCCACATCCTATTTTTTTTACTCAAGCACCTGCAAATTTTCCTGCCCCATACAAGACCATATTTTCCTTCTCACTGAAAAGCTGAAAGGCACCAAGTCCCTTCTCAGTCTCCCTCTGCCCCTTTGACTTCTTGCACCTTTTCCTGCACACATCCTAATTTCACTTTATCCTGCCAGGTATGGGACATGCATCGGATTATCTCCCGAAGGGCATCAGAGCCAACAGAAACAATGGAAGCCATAAGCTATATTAAGTAGAGGAAAAAAATATTTGTTAGATTACTGCCAGAAACTGGGAGATCACATAAAACTCTAAAACCATAAATATCAGAACAACAATAATATTCAATGCATAAAACTTGATACAGAAAGTTACTACAACCTAAAAGATTACTCAGACCTGGAAACTCTCATACCAGGAAATAACAAGCCTATGGGTTTCAAGTGGTGCATAAGTCTGCATCAGCCCCAAACATATAAGCTCTTACTAAACCCAGTGACTGTCATCTGCAAAGATACTAGCCTGCCTTAAAGTAAGTCCAGATGGGGGTAAAATAGCTGTAAAATTAAAATAAAGAAAAATAGTCCTTAACTCAGATTTGGACAAGCAAAGGCAGGAAATGCCTCAAAAACCTAATGCAGCCTATTTGTACCAAGTAAAATCGTGGTAAAATCCTTCTGAGAACTGACATGAACAGCTATTCAGAAGTACTGTACTGTTGTACTTATACTCTGTTAGGAAATAGGATGTCAGCAGAGAGCTCTCCTTGCTGGAAGTGACATTCCTGGAATTTTGAATGATAATCTGTACCCAGGTTCTCAGCCTGATAGCAGAAACAGATTCTACCTAAATAACAAGACTGTGAACCAGAATATCAAACTAAAAAAAAAAAGAATAAAAATCACTTTGTTTTTTTCTTACGCTTGATGAGGATCCTTCAGACTGAAAAGACTGGTGATTAGGCCCAGAGACATCTTCATTTTCAAGAAACAGAGAATACATCTCTTGCAACCTATATTGTTTTGTTCAGGTGACCTACAGAGAACCCTTCCTTAAGTTTTGACTGAAAGGATATCTGAAGAACTACTTCACTATCTAATACTGTTAATGCAGTTTGCTCCAGAAGTTCATTTTCTATACAAGGAGAGTAATGATAGAGATGGCTTAAGTCAAAAGCCCACTTTTCTACATGCAAAGGTTCCCAACTTAAGTTAGATCTGTTACATTTTTTCTGAATATATTAGACATGGTGGATACAATACAAATAATACAAGTATGAGTGTGCCATCTCCTTAGTCTAAGGTGGATGCACCTACACTTACTATTTATTTCTAATGATGCAGTCTGAATTCTAGACCTAACCAGCAATTGTCTTACACTGCTACCAAAATAGTTGTCTATTGCACCCATTTTTTCCTGAAGGGAAGAAGCAGGATTTCTGACAATTTACAGTGAACCCTACTAGACTTGCACCTAATGACTCAACCTGATTCTCAGACCACTTTTAAAAGTTCCTTTGATGAGCCAAGTGTCCAGTTTAGAAGAACCTACACATGCCCACTATGCACAAATAGTAATCGTCACTGTTAAGTATTGCTCCAACATCAGTTAAAAAGGCTGCAAAGAAGTAGTCAGTCATAGCAGTGGCATTGCTCCCTTATTACAAACTGGATGTCCTGTGCTTGAGAATATCTTTCCATATAAAGCATACACAAAGTCCACAGTAAACGGCAGCCTCTTTCTTTGAAAAAGCATAACAGTTCCTATGGTGAGCCTTCTAAATTTCTTTCACTGGACTCTGATTCAGATCCTCAAGATTCAGGATGGATCTGAGCTCTCTTATCATGCCGGGTCTCAAATAGTACCTGGGATGAAATGTCTCCTTTCATACTGTGACATACATCTGTTTGCATTCTGCCACAGTAGTCTGCTGTATATCTCTTTCTGATGCACAGATTTCCAACGTTTTTTGTTGGGGAGATGCAGGAGCAATATGAAGACGCTTCTGAAAAAGTAAGTTTTGTAGCCACACAACACTCATGACAAACATCTCCAAGGTGACAGTGGGCATTCAGGAGGAGCCCAATCTTCTTACAAGTAGGATGTCCCAGGAGTAAGCACAACTGGCAGAGTAACATGCCAAAACCTTTTAATATACCCTGAGATTTCTTGTTGCTTAGAGATAATGAATGCTCAAATCTTTAGCATCTGATGCACTCTGAGCAGGATTATAGTAGGCACTCTTGAATGTAATCAAAGAAAAGAAGGTAATTTTCTTAGTACTGTTCCCGTTTTCTTCCTTTAGCAGGTGGAAGCTGAGGAATGAGAAGTTAATGCAAGAGAACATAAGACAGAGGTAGGCAAAATATGGTCCGCAGGCCAGATCCATCCCTCCAGGCCATTCTATCCGGCCCACAGGGCCCCTAAAAATATTAGTAAATTAATATTTATTTGCTCCTGGCTACCTGTCAAAGCTGACACGAGTCAGGGACAGTAGGACCCAGGGGGAGCCCTCAGCAGAACTAATAAGCCCAGTCCCATGCCATCCTCTCCCCCCCCCTTCAGTGTCTTTCTGCCCCCAGCCCTGCTCCAGCACCACATGATTCCCAGCTGCATCACCAGACCGGGGAGCATGCGGCCACACCAGGATGTGTGCGTGTGTGTGTGGGCGGGCAGGGGCACAGTGTCTGTGTGTGTTCAATAGGGCGAGTCCCACACATACACCCCACCATACACATGCACCCACACCCCATCTTGCGCTGCCATACATGCAGACCCACACCCATACCCCCTCATACACCCACAGCCACCCTCCCCTCACACAATGCCCCACAAACCCCATACCCACCCACACTCCACATACCCCACATTCACAGTCCTCCACAAACCTATATGCACCCCCCCCACAATATACACGAATAAGACTTCATTTTAAGCTATTATGCAATCAGCTCTATGTACACTACACAGACGCATGTAAATCAGGACAAAAATATTTTTTTTTAAATCAAATTAATGAATGCTGTAGATATTTGCTTTTTAGAATATAATTTGGTATTTTTCTGCTTCTGAGATGGCAAAACCCCTTGCTGAAAAGAGTAATTCTGGGGGCCAAAGGGAGGGACTTTGGGCAGTCAAGGTCAGGGGTTAAGGGGCAGGATTTCTGGTCACAAGATGGCAACCAGGGGGCAGGGCACCTGTCAAGGGGCAGAGCTACCCATGTGGCCCTCGACAGCTTGCCAAAACTCAGTAAGCAGCCCCCCGCTCAAAATAATTTTCTACCCCTGACATAAGGTAACCATCATTCTCTTAGCCTTTTTTAAGCTAGTTGCTATGATACATTTATACATCTATGATACATAGTTCATCCAAGTATTTTGTCTCCAACAGTTGCTGCCACCAGAAACATCAGTGAAAAGTGCTTCTCTGAGGAAGTTTTCTGAGAACATCTTACAGCAATCAGTTTAATTGCTGAACCATAAGGGTTTAGGCATTATTGTTAATGTTTGCTATAAGCATTTTGGACATATACACCCATATAAATCTCCAAATCATTCTGTGAATCTTTCTAAGTTCTTAACTTTAATATGAAGTAACAACAAGCCCATAATCTAACTATGTGTAGTGTGAAAAACTATTTTCTCAGTTTTGAATTTGCCCCCTTCTATGTCATTGGGCATATCTCTTTGTTCTTTTACTCTTCCTGTTTAATGAACACAAGGTCCCACTGCACTTTCTCCATACCGTTGTTTTGCATGGATATGATGCTGCTTATTTGTCACTTTCCTAAAGTTAATATTTCCAATCTTTCTTCATATGGAAGCCTTTTCACCACCTACTCAATCACTCTCACCTCCTGTTTCTGACTGTCCACTATCTAACACTGCAATATCCTTTTTGAAAGGGTGTGACCACACTATCCCAGATGAGGCAAATCTCAGGAAATATATTATCTGTATTATTTTCTATCCATTTTATGCTGCATAACCTTTTTTTGTTTACAGATACAAGTTGAACAGAGGCTTTCATCAAGTTATTCAGAATAATACCAAGATTATTTTCCTGAGCCGATTAAATTGAGACAGTTTCTCCACTGCATAGTAGATGCATAGGAATTAGTCGTGCAAGATCAGAACAACATCCAACAAGCCATTTAGTTCATTACTGACCAGGACAAATACCAGCTGAAAACTGTCATTATTCAGACAATGACACATCCCTGCTGTAAGTACCAGTTCTAAATGTAGTTACTGCATAGGTAACATTTCCTGCTATTCTCCACTACTAAAAGGCTGCCTCACCATATAAAGCATAAGGGTTTTATATCTTTTCAAGCTTTTCTTTAAAAAATTACCAAATTAAATGCATCAATTATTAGACTCAGAAATAGACTATGAAATTTATCATTCTAACTGTACGTTGAATAAAAACAAAATTCCATTACAGGCACTCCTCACTTAAGGACCGAGTTCCGTTCCTGCGACTAGGTCATTAAGCGAATTGGTCGATAAGCGAGGAGCCGCCCCTTGATACTGCGTGCCTTGGCTTGAGACGCTGCACTGCTGTTTCCACAATACGTTTCATACAATACCGACTGCTCGGAGAGCTGGTCGTAAATCCACACAGTCATTAAACAGGTAGGTCATTAAGTGAGGAGTACCTGTGGTTATTTTTAAATTTTCTTCCTTGCATTTTTAATAGTTGTCCCCTTGCTCTTTTTTATGAGAGTCTCTAATTTAAAAAAAAAAAAAAATTAGTTATTATGGTAAATTTCTCATGGCACTTTTATTCATCTCTTCTCTACACAAAATACTCCTAGCTTTTTCACTCTCTTCTTGTACACTTTTTCAGGACTTTAATAATCACCAGCATCAAATAGTGCATACAACTTGTACTTTTTTTAAATAAGGTATCTATAACTGAGTATGGTATTCCAGATGACAGCCTGAGATTAATCTATAATTATATTATTTAATGCAATTTTTTCATCTATAAGCCAAATGCCTGAAGTCACGTATACCTGCAGGAATCGATATCAGGAATGGTAGGCCCTTACCAGTGAGCTCCCCTTATCAGAGGCAACAGACTAGTTCAGCGCCTTCAACCTCACAGCATTGCTTTTGGATTATGGAGTCTAAAAGGGTATTTACTTTCCCACCATAAACTCTACTTTCCCACTTTTAGTCTTGAAAATCCATGAGTTCAATGAGACCATAATCAGAACATCTGATTAAATATTTTCTTCTAAAGAAAATGTAGCCAAAACATTTCAGAGATACTGACTTCAATGTGAAGATTTCCGAGGTACTCAGAGTCATTGACAAAAAGCTCTGCATCAAAAACTTGCTCTTTTTTTCTTTTTTCAATCAAAATAGATATTATGAGAAATTTTGAAAGCTATGTCCAGAAGTCAAATGCATTCTCTTTTTTGCTCCAAAAATTAAAAAATGAGGTAAAGGGATGTGAAGCATTTTTTAGCACCAGTCATCCAGGGAAGAGTACAAGCAAACAGTACCCTTACTAGGAAAAGGAATGCAACCCAGACTCTTATAAACATTGTCTCTTGAAGAAAGAAGAGGAACACAGACCAGCAAAACCCCACTGTTCAACCCAAACCTGGAAGAAACCAGAAGAAAGCTTAAACATTTTAAAGAGAAAAATATTATAGTGATGTTCCTCATTCTCTCTGGAATGAGACTAATGCAGTTTCAGCCTCATCAGGACTTCAACCCTTCATCCTAACACAGGCACTGCACTTCCGGAGAGATGGAAGTGTCAATGGTGCCAAAGACCTTTGGCAAAGACAGGTCCAAAGACAACAGTGAAAAGCCTGGTATCAAATCTGCAACAAAACAGGACATGAAGGATCCTGTATCACCATGAGAATTCTGACCTTACTTTAACACTATATCAGACTGACATGCAAAAATGGCACCAGTATCTTTGAGCAAAGCTGGTTAAACCCAAAGTGATTCAAGCATAGATGCAAATACACTAGTTCCATAACAGGCTAATCCAAATCAGTTCCTAATACTGTCCAAATAGCATATGTAAAAAACTTTGATGCAAAGCAGTCTAGAGTGAAATGGTGCCTCAAAAAACTTAAGTTTAAACTTACCACTTCAAGCACATGGTGCTTTGGTAGTGAAGATGGTTCACTTAACAAGGCATTGGAAATCAGGAATATAATCTAGTACACAGCCTTGAAGTGATGGGGCTCACAGATCCAAGGAGCTACTCAAACTATGTTCATGTGCTTGGTGACAGCACAACCTTCATCTTGGGCTTTCATTTTGAGGAAAAATCTTTAAGTACTCTGGGTCAGCTGTTTAGACTGCTCTAATGGACACTTCTAAGATGTATTTTAAATATTTATGACATCAGTTAGGATCATAGGAAGTTAGGGATGGGAAGAAGCTCAGGAACTCCTACAGTCTAGCCCACTCAGGGCAGGATCAGTCCTGACTAAACCATCCTAATCATGTGCCTTTCTAACCTGCTCTTGAAAATTTCCAGGGATGGAGATTCCACAGCTTCCCTAGTAGCCTGTTCAAATCCTTAGCCATCCTCAGTCAGGAAGTTCCTCCGAAACTCCAACCTAAATTTCCTCTGCTGCAGCCTGAAACCACTGCTCCTAGTCCTATCCCCAAAAGCCAAAAAGAAAAAGTCAATCTCCAGATCCTTCTCATAAATCACCCTTCAGGTATCTGAAGACTAATCAAATCTCCTCTGCGGTCTTCCCTTCTCCACACTAAACAGTCCTACTTTTCAGCCTTTCCTTGTTTCCCAGATATCTAATCATTTTTGTCATTCTCCAAAGGACTCTTTCTAAATCTGCTGTTCACATCCTTCTTGCGAGAGGGTAGGGGAGGGACAGATCACAGCTGGACATAGTACTCTGAGGTCTCACCAGTGCTGAATCAAGCAGAAGAATAACTTTGCTTGATTTGCAAAAGATGTTCCTATTAATACAACCCAGTATGCAGATGGGTTTTCTTTTGGCAACAAGAACATACTTTTGGCTCATACTCAGCTTATGGTCCACTATAACCTTCTCTCTCTTTGGTACTGCAGTATAACCAATCATTCCTCAGTCTGTATTTGTGAATGCTATTATTCTGTACCAATGAGGGAATTTGCACTTGTCCTTTCAGAACTTCATCAGATGATTTGGTTGATCAAATTTCTCCAGTTTATCCAAGCCATTCTGGATCCTAACCTATCCTCCAGAGGGTCTGTCACTCCCATCCAACTTATCTACACATCTGATAAGCATGCACTCGATCCTATTGTCTAAATATTTAACTATGATGTTAAACAATACTGGACCCAGGACAGACACCTAGGGAACTACATTTGATACTGCCTTTCAACTGTAAATTGAGGCATTGACGACTAGTTGAGTGCAACAATCCAACTAGTCGTTTATCTACCTTGCAAAACTTTAATTTTATCTGTATTTTCTTAGCTTATTAATGAGAATATTGTGGGAGAGTGTTGAAAGCTTTGCTAAAAGTCAAGGTACATCACATCCACTGCTTTCCCTACATCTGCAGAGCCTGACACCTTATCATAGAAGGAAAATCAAGTTGGTTAGGCATAAGTTGCCCTTGGTGAATTTATGCTGGCTGGTCCTGTTCATCTTGTTTTCCCTCTGAAACAGATTCCTTGAGGACCTGGCTCTATGACCTTTCCAAGTATCAAGGTCGGTGGTCTGTAATTCCCTGGGTCCTTCTTCTTCCCATTCTTAAAGATGGGCACCATATTTGTCCTTCCCAATCATCCAGAACTGCACCATGAGTTCTCAAAAAGAATAACCGATTTCCTTCAGTACTCTAGGCTGTATCCCATCCAGACCTATTGACCTAAAAGCATCTAGCATCTCTAAATAATCCACAACCTGTTCTTCCACTGCTCTAAGCTATTTGCCTCCTTCCTTATCTTTACTGCTAACTACACCCATCACCTAGTAGGTTATTTGTGAAGACTTAAGTAAAAAAAGAGATTAAATACTTCAGCCTTCTCTGCATCATCTATAACTAGACTGCCTTTTACATTACGAGACCTACACTTTCTTTGGTCTTCTTACTTCTGACATAGTTGTGGAATCCCTTTTATTGCTTTTTATATTAATAGCTCCAGGTGGCATATCCATACAAATATCCTCCCAGGGCAAAAGATACTCTTCTCCTAAACCCAAGACACAGCATTATGCCTACCCGTGTGAAATACTGTATGGCTGCATGTGAATTTTTTTAACTTGCCGAGCTTCCTTTCTGCTACTAATGCAACAGTAAAGTTTACACAAGTAGTTAATGAAGAATTCAATGATATGCCATGCATTAACATTTTAAAAGCTAAAGGTCTGAGAAAGAAAAAACTCCTACTGAACTAACTATGAAAGTACTCAAAGCTCCTCAGAGAAGTATAACTCTGAGCAAACTTTGAAGTGTCAATGGCATTCAAAACTAATATGAAGCATCACATGTATGTAAATTAAATACACTGTGACTGGGCAAAAATGCACGAAACTAACATTCCAAATCAAAACAGAAAAACGTTCGCAAATACCAATGCCCCATGGCCAAAGTAGCCCAACAAAGACAGCAGGCAAAACAATTTTAAAAAGAGTGAATTTTATTTGGACTAACTGAGGATACATGGATATACAAACAATGGACAGTCAACAGAAATGGATCTGGAGTCCTTTAGCTGGCCATGGCCAAGAAAAGGTAATGGGAAGGGTCCAGAAAGAGTCAAGGCACTGGCAAATCATCAATATATCCCAAAGCAAGGCAGGGGTGATGGGAGATGATTGCTTACTTAACAAAGCCTTGGAAAGTTAAAATCTTAGCAAACACTCGGCCTTATTTCCTGTTGGGAACTAAATTCCCAAAAACAGAATTCCTGTAAGGTCAACATTTTTTGAAGAAATATTTATTATTTCATAGCCAATTAAAATGTCTGATCTACAGAACATATGTTAATACACCTGCAGAATACAATGTGGTAAAATTTATATTACTATGAAAACCTTAACTTCTCCAGTCCCTAATAATACTTAAATACATGGCCATATCATTGCAACAATGTAATTTTTATACCTAATTTTATCAAAGCTACATTAATTTTCTTAGCTTTCCCCAGAGTTGGGATCATATCAGCCATATTTTATAGTAGCGTAACAAAAAACAGGGGAGGGTGTTTCCGGTTGCAGGCTCTCTCAATAGGAATAGCTTAAGAACATCTCATTCTATGATGCAATTCAAACTTCTTGTATAGGAATAAAAGACCAAAGGAAGGAATCTTTAATGCCATTTTTGCAGAACACTCACAGGAAGGGGCTTTTTTTTGTATTGAAAAAGACTCTGATCAATTTTTAATACTTTGTTGTTTTAAAACAAAACTTTCCCTCCTATGAGCTATCAACCTCATTGTACTTAAACCCCCAACACACACACTTCGTACAAAAAGACAGCCACAAATTCTAAACAGACAACTTGACTGAGACTTAAGTGAGACAAGATAAACAGTCAAGTAATTTTTTTTGTGGAGGGTGCCTGAAACCCAGAAATTGCATGTTCCACATAGAGGGCCTGTGAGTCTACCTTTGACCTAAAGATTCATTCAAAACAAAAGCATGAAATGGCATGTGCTGGGTAAGGAGGATTAGATGCTATTCCCTCTGTAAGTCACTTATCCAGTGCTAAGAACTACTGTGGAATGATGGCAAGGGCTTCTTCCACTTAACCCCCCCCAAATTGCTGACAATGCAGAAGTACTATCTAGTCTAAGAGTCCAAATGTATATTACATTAAAGATCTGTTGCAACACTAGGCAGAACTGTCATAATATAAATTACTCTTGTTTTTGTGATGATTAGCAGGCTGCTTAGCAATTAGCAGCTCACCTGAGCAGAACTATCATCTCAAAGCTACAAGTGTCCCATTTCACTTTCTGAATGAAAATGATATTAAGATGGGTTGCAAGAACAGCAGCAGATTCGTAAGAGTCCAGCAACCATAGATAGCTTCAGGATCCTATCCCAGGAGCATTCTCAGCGATGGCTGCAAAGCAGCAGCCAAAAAAAAAAAAGATATATGTGCCCAAGAAGTTTGTCTATATTAGGAAAGGTGTTCAAGTGTTAAATGTTACCTATTCCCACCTAACCTTTGAGCCTCTCCCCTTAAATGTGCAAACCGTGGGACAGATAAAATAGGCATGCAGCTGTATCTCAATGGTTTACTCTGAATTATGTGAGGAAGGCAAAGGAAAATATCTCCATTTTTTTAAATTTTAGCCCAAAATCAAAAAGATGGCAGCCCAGGATATCTATTCACAAAAGACTTACTCCTTCAGAATTTCTTTAGCTATAAAAATTGCACTACAATTAAGGCCAATGGCACATTGAAAGTGAGGAAGAAAATAATATTAGTGTTGTAAGGGCTAATTAGTTCCAGTAATGCTCAAGAAATAAGCCAGGAAAACACTGTTCACAATTATGCATTCTAAGGAGAAACAATTCCTGAAGGATTAAAATTTTTTCCTATGCAAGCATCTGTGGAGACTCCCAGAAATTCTTTAATTATTTAAAAGCAATTAGGGCAAGAAATTCCTTAGTTTTTAAATTACATCACTGAAGATGGAGTAATTACAGAAGTAAACTGAAGTACATAGATGTAAGCGCTGTCCGATGCTAAAGAGCAAGTTAATGTAGACACAGGAATTCTGTAGGACTCAAGAATTTTGATTCTCAGGATTTCAATTCTTGAGGCTACATTTCTTCAGAACACAGCTAAGAAATGTTGTGATGGTAGGGAAAAAATAAAACAAAGAAATAAACAAAAAAAAACATTACTTACATGAAAACTCAGGCTTTGCCTCTAGGCTGAGATAGTTGGGATACATGAACTGAATTGTAAAAAGGATAAAAGTCAAGACACTTTGAAGGTATATTACTATGAAACAAAGGTCCAGAAGCAGAGCACACAAAAGTAGGAAAACAAATTTCTTCAAAGGTAATGAAATTAGATTGCTAATAGAGTACTGTGCAATTTAATAAAAAAGTACAAGCAGGAGATTTCTGTTTCAGAATGTATGCATGTGCACGCACATGCACACAGAATTTTTGCAGGACTGAAGGAACTAAGAGGTGACACTGCCAGAACTGTTGGCAATGGTATGTAACCTACTGTTACAAATGACCTCTGTGCCAGACAACTGGCCAGTTGCCAACATAACACCCCATCTTCAAAAAGGGCTCCAGAGGTGACCCTGGGAACTACAAACCAGTAAGTCTCACTTCCATCCCTGGCAAGTTGGTAGAATCTATAATAAAGAATAATATCAGCAATCTCATGGACAAATAAATATATTTTTCTAGGGAAAAGTCAGCGTGATTTTTGTGAAGGGAAATCCTGCCTCAATCTGCTGGAATTCTTTGAGGGTATTAACAAACATGTGGACAAGGGGGATCCAGTTTATATAAAATATCTGGACTTTCAAAAACCTTTGAGAAGTTTCCACACCAAAGGCTTTTAGAAAAACTGAGTTGCCATGGGGTTGAAGGGAAGGTTCTTTTGTGGACTGAGAGCTATTAAAAGCAAGCAAGCAAGCAAGCAAGCAAAGGGTAGGGCTAAATGGTTATTTTTTAGGATGGAGGGAAGACAAATGTGGGTCCCACAGGGATCTGTGCTGGGTCCAATTCTGTTCACCATTTTCATCAGGGATCTGAAAATGGGGCTGCACAGTCAAATATCCAAATTTGCAGATGATACCAAAATATGCTGCATAGTTAAGTCCCAGGCTGATAGAAGCAAGCTGCAGAAAGATCTCACCAAGCTAAGTAAGTGGGCACAAAAAGTGGCAGATGGACTTCAATACTGACAAGTGCAAGGAAAATACACCTAGGGAAAGAGCCTCAAGTATATATACACAATGCTGGGTTCTGAACTAGCTGTTATGACTCAGGAAAGAGACCTTGCAGTCATTGTAGATAGTTCTCTAAAAAGTCAGCTCCATGTGCAGTGGCAACCAGAAAAAACAATAAAATGCTGGCTATCATTAAGAAGGGAACTAAAACTAAAACAGAGAACATCATTATATCACTACACAAATCCAGGGTGTGACCACCTCTTGAATATAATGTAGAGTTCTGGTCTCCACATGTCAAAAAAGGATGCAATAGAATTGGAAAAGGTACAGACAAAGGCAAGCAAAATGATCAGGGGTATGGAGCAGTTGCCATACCAAAAGAGAATAAAAAGGCTAGGACTCTTCAGCTTGGAAAGGATACGGTTGAGGAGGGATATGAGAGGTCCACAAAATCATGAAGGTTATGGACCAAGTGAAGAGGGAACTGTTATTCACCAAGTCCTAGAATACTAGAACTAGGGGGAACCTGCCAAAACTAACAGGAAACAGGTTTAAAACTAATGAAAGTACTTTTTAATGCAACATATAGTTAAATGGTGCAGTTCACTGTCACAGGAGGTGGTGGAGGCAGACACAATGGCCAGGTTCAAAAAAAAAAAAGGGAGGGGGCAGAAGGGGAGGGGGCACTGAATAAATTCATGGATGAATAGATGATAGATCTATTAATGACTTTTGAACAGAACAGTTAGAAAGGTTTCTGCTGGAATATCCAATAATGGTGGATGTCAGGGAGAACAATGAATAGGGGATAGATCACTCCAGATATATTTGGTTCAATAGGTGCCTCTAAAGCATCCACCCCTACCACTGCCAGACAGAGGATACTGGGCTAGATGGATCCTTGGTCTAACGTAGTATTGCAGTTCTTACATTCATACTAATTTTATGGGGACATATGAATACTAAAGTTGTCTAGTGCCTGATACAATAAAATGCATAGAAAATCTGGAATTGCTCTTTCCCTGCCCCCCTCCAAAATAAGAAATGCATGCATGACCATGTCAGTCTGCATTTCAACTATGTGCACAATAGGCTGTCTGGTACTTACTCTTGAATCTTAAAGAAATGAATCATATCTTAATGCTAGGATGTTTTAAAGTGCATTTGCAGGGAATATAGGAAGCATGTATGTAAATTTCTCAGACCAGTACTTTTAGGACTACTTATGCCATCACAAGTGGTGACCCAATCAGAACACCACACAAAACCAAAAATGGCAATATGGCTCTTTAAAAAAAAATAAATAAAAAAAAATTTAAGAACCCAGAGAAGGAGAAAAGGTGTTCAATGTAGCATTTATTCTGTTCTGGATTATGGCTCCAAAAACTTTAAAGCAGTGGAAAAGCTTTGTTTCCTAATCTGCTTTTGGCTTAAGATTTAAAAAAAACCAAACCAAAACAAAACCCCTTAAAGTTTGACAAATTACTGCATACACACTTTAGGTCACAACTCAATCCAAATCTGGATGTCCCAGATAGGGTGGACTTTTACGATAAGTAAAACCTTTACAATGACTAAAACCTATTTGATAAGTCTTTAAGAGTCCCTATTAAAAAAGACAGTATAATCTTGTTTAAAAAGAAGAGCCTGAAGAGACACCTTGAAGCATACTGAAAACTATGGATGAAACATTATATACTATGGTTGAAACATTATATACAATGGCAACATATTCTACAGTAATGTAGGATCTAAGAATTCAAGAAAAATGGCATGTCTTTACCACTGATTTCTGTTCATACTGCTAGGTGCAATTTAGAAATGGCAATTTTACAATGAAAGGTGTTTATATGCCTTTCTTGCCATATCGGTCCAAGACAAATATCCTGAGATTTAAGACATCAGACAAATCAAGTGACCACCTGAATCTTTAAAATAAATAAATAAATAAATAAGTCTTCAAAACTTTATCAGCAATAATGTCCCTTCATACGTAACACTGCTACAGAAGTGCAAACAGAGAAGTGGTCAGAAGGAAACGGGATGCCAGAAACACAAATGTTGCATTTCTGAAGGTTTTTTCTAATTTTTGTTTATTTCCCATCATTAGAAATGGCCTTGCAAAGACCTTAAAGACTAATACAACATCCCCCACCCCCACCCCCACATATACTGGTCTTTCATAGTTCTCTTTGCACCACTTGCTTGTTATCAAACTATGTTTATACAAAGTATACATTGTGTCAAAACTGTGCCGACACTAAACAGGTCCATTTTAGTTTTCTACTAATTCATGTTACATGGTTGCTACTTCAAAAAATTAACACTATATTATTTAAAATGGGTCAGGACTGCCCAATCCCAGCTTCGGTTTAGGGTAAAACAGAAGAAAATGGACAAGTGGAAGTTCAACACATAAGTGAACAGAAAACAAAGGACCATTACTTAAAATGCTGCTGTACTGCTATTCATTTCAACATAAAAGTACCCTTACAAATAAGTTACATAAAGGTGGTCTGTAAAGGGAAAAACTGTTCCTTTATTATATGCCATAAGCAAAAAGGACAAAATACTGAAAAGACTTTTTAAAAAGATTAATTTTTAATGTATAAAAATAACTGTTTTGAAAGACTACTATGATTGAAGAAATGGGGAAAGAATGACATTCAAAGAGTAAAAGCTGACAATTTAAGCTAGGTGAATCTGGGTTAGAGTAAAAAAAAACAACAAAAAAAAAACAAACACTTAAAACATTACATTGTAAGAAAAGCAAAGCAGGGCACAAGCAGATCACTATCATCATCTACATTTGACAAAATGGCAAAGAACAATTGCCCCATTTGTCTAATATAGCCAAAGGGATTCTGGCTTAATTTAAGATAGTAATAAAGTATGTCAGAAAAAATATCACTGGAATACTGCAAATTCTCCTCCAGAGACTGAAGAACTCCATCCTTCTTTCCTCCTCAGTCAATCTTGTGCTCCCCCATTCCCAATTAACAGTCAGTTCAACACTAGTTAGAACTGGCTAGAAATGTTTCTAGAGGTCAACCTGAAGCCTTTCTCCACCCAACGTGGAGAGTAAGCTGCTCCTGTCTACTGTAATACAGAAAATATATTAAGTCACAAGGAGTCTTATCTTATCAAGCAAGAGTTTGGTCCACTGCCTTTGCACTTTGGTACTGCTAGGCTAGGAGTAAACAGGAACCCTGATTTAATGACATGGCAGTGAATTACAAAAGATCATCTGGCTTGTTTTCAAATACAATTCATTAGCTTGTTGCTACAGAATCAATAGGAAGGCATAAAGGAAATAGTCTCTCACAGTTGCAACATTTTTTGAAAATTAAGGAGTGGTTGCAATGACTTTTATATATAGATATTTATTAGCTGGGAGGATAGGGTAAAACTTTAAAAGTCAGTTTTGAGCCTAAACTACACTGAGGCTCTGCTTTAGTTATGCTGAACTTCAAAAGCATTAGTATTTACTGGAACACCTAAGAAATGGCTTGTGTGAGAAAAGGAAGTACAGCATCAGTATATACAGACATGACTATATAGTGCACCAAACATAGCTTGGCCTACCAGTCATTTTTAATTAACTCTAACATTACAACCTGCAGCTTACAGGAACCTTCCAGCACCAGTGGCAGAACCTTTAAAATTCTGTAATAAACCAATATTTTTCCTGGCAATCATCCTAAATAAGGCACAAAAGCTCAACGTGTAGGGAGAAAATGAAGAAAGGTCTGAAGATTAACTTGGTATAGTAGTAGCTAAAAGATTTTCAACTGCCACCCTGAAGATCATGATGCATCTTTTTCTACCCAGGAAGGGAGGCTCTCGTGCAATTCTTTTAAGTTGGTTACTGGAGTAAGAGAACTGGACAATGAAGAGTCCAGCTTTCTCCTTACCCACCCACTGCCAAAAAAAAGTTTATTTTCTCATCACTTTTAAAAAGTGTTTTCTGTTGTTGTTCAGTAAACAGCAACAAAAGTTTTTGTGAGAATCTGCATATTGGGTTGTGAAGATCTGACAATACTGCTCATTTACATCAGCTTTGTAAAAGTGCACTATACATACACTAAATAAAATTATACAGTAAATGTTATTTGCTTAATAGAACTATTTAAAAATATAAATATGGTAGATTACAAAAACAGTTATGATGTATTTAAAAAATAAAAAATAATTCTATTTATGGAATGAACATACAGTCCCAACCTTCACATAAAAGAAAGAAATCCGGTGCAAGTACCATTACATACAAGTCTGAAATGCTTTTGTTTCCTTGTTTAAGAGACCTCCATGCAAGAAGGATGATAGGTAAGAGTTCAGGAGTTTATTACGACTCACATGCTAGACTAAACTCTGTAGCGATACAATCCCTGTTTCTGCTGTATAATCTAACTGAACAGTTAGAGTGACTGCATTGGGTATCACTCAATCCAGAATTTGATCCTTTATAGAGCACCCATCACAAGTCTCCAAACCGGTGGATGCTTTGGGTTTAAAAAATAAAAGTGATGTGTCCTAGAAATGTCTGCTAACTCCTGAGACAAATGGAGCTTCCTGCGGTCAATGTTTTTTTGCTGGAAAAAAATCACTGCAAGGCTATGGGAGCCTGATGTTTCTTCATAATAATGGAATTCAAAGAAATAACAAATCTGTATCATTAGAACAGAGTCTAAAAGCCAAGAGAAGCAGGAGCCTTTTGCTTTATAAAAAACCCCACAATGCATGTCCAAGTATGAAACTTAAGATTTTTTAAATCCTTTTTCACCGGAAAAAAATGTGTCAAATAAGTTCAGACACTGAGGCCAAAAATCCCAGCGTTTCAAGGTGCATCTTTCTCTGTTGTCTGTCTGGATGCCAGCATCCTGTCAATATACCATGGTATGAAGGCTGTGTTTATACAGCCCTTCATGGTTTTATCCCATTAACTGTACTATATTATGTAGTATTCCAACATATGAAAATGATCCAATACAGTCAAAACTAAGTGACATTTTCCAAGAGAAAGGACAGTTCGTATACATTATGACCGCTAATTAACACGCTTGAAGAAAAGGAGGTAGAAGACCCCTGAACAGTAACTAGAAGAAAAGAAGCAGAAGTTTCTTCATGTAGATGCTGGACAGCAA
Source organism: Alligator mississippiensis (assembly GCF_030867095.1). Classification (NCBI taxonomy): domain Eukaryota; kingdom Metazoa; phylum Chordata; order Crocodylia; family Alligatoridae; genus Alligator; species Alligator mississippiensis. The sequence goes on from NC_081830.1 coordinate 39,418,400, forward strand.
CTATGGAATTCAGAAGCCAATACATTTCCGGTGTACAGCGTTTGGTGGGGTCAAAGTGCAAATGTTTTGCCTATCTAATGAAATGTTTCCCTTTGGAATTGATAAACAGGACCGATTTCCCTTTGAATAAACCTGAGTGAAATGAGTGCTTCCAGAGTTACTTCCTTGAAAAACAGCACATTCTGCATGAGCATGTGTGTGTTCTTGAGCAAATGTTAATGATTAAACACTGAAGAAAGATTAAGAATATCTCTGCCTTTCTAACTGCTGCTTCTTCCAACACTAGGAGTAGGAAAGCATCCTTATATCCAAAAGCTAGAATTTAAACAGGTGTTGACATAAGATAATGTAAATCTGAATGCCTGTCTAGCTGTATACTGGGAGATACCAATAGCAGCAGGCACCAACTGAAAGATATGCTTGAAAGATTTAAGGTAGGGATGTTATACAAAAATGGACATAAGCTGGTTGTTCTGTATTGTGAAAAAATTAATTACAAGAAGCTTTCCCCCTCTTGAAATACCCCAATCAGTACTATTTGTACACATACCTCGAAGAATTCTCTCCTCATGGCAACGTAGAAAGTCCCAGATTCTAACAGTGCCGTCATCAGAGCATGTAGCAAATTTATTATCCGTGGGTGAGAAACTGTTACATGAAGACACACAGCAGGGGAAAGAAGTCAGCATTTAGCAGATTATCTATGCTTCTCAGACAGGGCAAAATTAAACTGTAAGGTGTTATACACTGACGGATGCATTTGAACATAGGGACCTTTAAGTGAACATGGTGTCTGCACAATACTCTGAATTTAGCATATGATTTACTCCTGCACTTCAGTTCCCAGCCAAATAGGAAAAAAATAGAAAATTATACTTAATTCTACCCTACCTATGAATGCATCCAGCAGTACTGTGGGACCAACAGCAACATATATAAGATTTAACAGGAAATGGAGACCTAGATTTCCATACTGTTGACAGCTGTATACAGAAAGTAACCCTGTGCAGAAGCATAGGGATATGGCACCAAGAGCAAATTTCCTCTTCAGCCACAGATGCCTTGCAGCAAAAGAAGCAAAAATTAAATGGTGGTGGAGAAAAGAAAGAGGCTACTGTTACTTGCAGCTGAACTGGTGTTAAAAAATTCTTACATAAAGCATGTTCTACTCATGAGGAGGAACAGAGGGAGTCTACAGCCATGGAAGAAGCTTCCATACAGATCAATATTGTTTGATGAAAGCCACTGGGAAAAGGGTGGGAGTTTAACCATGTGATTTGGGTCAGAACATCTCCAGCAACTGACAGGCAGCCAATTCCTCTTTTGATGCAGTAAAAGACCAAAGAAGAGTCTGTTCAGTTAATTCCAAAGCAGCCTCCTTGAAGTCCCAGATCTTTATGACCAGGAGGGGGCTTAAAATATTGGAGAATGAACATGATACACCAACCAAAAACTGCATCCAATGTAAGTATTATTTGTAATCAATCTCTGCCAAGAAATCCTGCATCTTATCAAAGAGGAAAATGGGGACCTCAATGGAAAAAGTGTTTCTGTGGCAGTGAACCTCTTACCATGAAAGGCCAGCACCACAACTGAAGAAACACTGCTTTAGCTTTATTTGGGTCTGCAGCTCCTCTTCAGGCTTACTTTAAAAACATTTCTTCTATTTACATTTCTTACTAAAAGATTATATGCAGGTTTACTTTAGAAAACATCTTTCATTTACATCTTACTGAGAAAGTATCACTTAAAATTCCATTTGTCATATAAAATAGACATTTTCACAACTGAGGCATCAACACTGAACCAGGAGAATGTCCTACAGTCTTCTTTTCAATAGTATGCTTACATTTTCAAAGCTTGAAGAACCCATTCAGTATTAACATTAGACTTCTGGATGTGGCAATCTGTGTGGGTCTTTAGTATTAGTGGAAACCTTGGCTTCACCAAGCCAAGCAGTTCTTCACTTTATTTAGCTTTTTATTCTTTTGTGAGAACTATGCAGCTGTTTTATTTCTGAAGGCTTTATATTTTATTCAGTTAGATTATTAAAGACTGAATTCTTTATTTGGAATGAAATTGTAGTCTTACACAGTATGTATAAAAAGGAATAACTGATACACATTGTCACCATATATAAATGAAAAGAATACCAGTGCAAAATGCGGCAGACAAATACATCTCTAACATATTGCAGAGGCGGATACTGGGACAATACTACTTCAGAAAGGTGCCAGCAAAACGGTGAGAATGTGGAAACAAAAGAAAATATTGTGTTTATGTAGTGCAGGAAATTTCCCAAAATCTGACAGAGCCCATGCATTTCAGCACCCAGAATACATTTAGAGAACAGTCTAATCATGGCAATAGGTACTACAGAAAATGGTATATTGTGTATAAACCTGGCCTCTCTAATCGCCTCCTTATGTGCCTGGAACATCTTGACGTTGTTCATGTTGGACTGCCAGTATTTCACATATCCTCCGTGGTCTGCTGTCAGCATCCACATATCATTGTGTGACCAAGTCATGGCCCTTACAGGGCTGTCGTGAGCCTGCAAAGTCAGAAACAGAATTTCTAGCAGACAAGTTCATATTTACCAATTATGACAAAAGACTCTAAAAAAAATCAAGACTAGTTGGAGCTGCCAGCTCTTTAGAGAAAAAAACATTTTCTATTCTCATGTGCATAAGGCAATTGTTTGCTCTTCACAAGAATATTACTTGTATTTTGTCTCTTGAGCACTTTATAAAATTATAAATCCTCCCAATGTGAGCTAAGCAAGGGCACATGATGCCAGAAAGCTTATCCAACAGCTCTTCCAACTATACAGTTGGTCTAAAAAAAAAAGTATCACAACAAAATATTTGTGTCCCAGTATTTTAACAGGAGCAAGTATGTTTACAAACATGGAGATGGAGCTAGAAAAATTAAATAAATTGCCCAAAATTAGCATGGGAGTCAGGGTCAGATCAGGATCAGAATAAAGGGATGTTCTGTATTCAGAACACCAGCCCATGAGAGGCAAATGGAAATGCATTTGCTAGAACATTCAGGAAGATGCACACAGCTCTCCAGAGACACTTACTTGTAATATTGTTTCAAAGTTGAACGTGAGTCCATTCCATAGCGTAAACTCTCCACTAGAAGCCCCAGTAACCAAACGTCTCCCTTCAGGAGTCCACTACAAAAGAACAGCTGAATTAGCATTGTTGCAACATGATCTTTTTCTTCGGTACCACTCAGTTAGCTGGGTAGCTAGAGCATTTTTATGACTGCAGTGGAAGGCAAGCTAAAAACAGTCAAAGGACAGGCATAGAGCATAGGTGTAGGTCTTTTCACACCTGTGACACCAGGTCAAATCCAGTCCAAGACAGTCTAGACCGAGCCATATCCATTAGAAATAAACTGGGAGTCACAAGACCCATTTCATATAGATGACTGGTCAACTGCCCACAGCAAATACACTATTACTTAGTACCATGATACCCTTGCTGGAAGTCTGACAGAGAGTGCAAGGGTGAAACAGACATGGGGACCAAACTACCTCATAGATTTCTTAGACATTAGGGCTGGAAGGGACCTCAGAGGATCATCGAGTCCAGCCCCCTGCCCAAAAGGCAGGAAGTCAGCTGGGGTCATAGGATCCCAGCAAGATAAGCATCCAATTTTCTCTTGAAGGTGTTCAAAGTAGGTGGCATGAACCACCTCTGATGGCAGGCTATTCCAGACCTTGGGGGCTCAGACAGTAAAGAAATTCTTCCTTATGTCCAGCCTGAAATGGTCTTGCAGTAGTTTATAACCGTTCGACCTCACCATCCCTTGGGGCGCTCTGGTGAACAAACGTTCTCCCAGACATGGGTGGTCACCCCTGATAAACTTATAGGTGGCTATCAGATCACTCCTGAGCCTGCGCTTTTCCAGGCTAAAGAGCCCCATAGCTTTCAGCCTGTTGTCGTAAGGTCTGTTTTCCTGACCTCTGATCATGTGCATGGCTCTTCTCTGGACTCTCTCTCTCGCTTCTCCACATCCTTTTTGAATTGTGGGGCCCAAAACTGGACGCGGTACTCCAGCTGCGGCCTTACCAAGGCGGAGTACAAGGGGAGAATGATGTCCTGGGATTTGCTTGAGTAGCATCTATGGATGCAAGCCAGCATTTTGGTCGCTTCAATGTGATGCTGTGGCTAGTAAAGGCTCATGTTCATCTTGTGGTCAATGATGACCCCCAAGTCTCTTTCTTCCGTAGTGCTAGACAGCAGAGCACTGCTGAACCTACAAGGATGCTGCCTTTAGATGGCCTCTTTTGCCTGTAGATGGCCACTGAAGTCAGTATTTAGGAACACTGACAAAAATGGCTTTGAAGAAATCAGACCATGCAAATGACAAAAATAAACCTGACTTATACTTAACACCTCATTTTCCAAGATCTCTGTGAAAGAGGTGAGGCACATCAATTCTGTTTCTGAAAGCCTTTAAGTGCACACACCTTTTCCCTGCTAATCAGTTTTTATTTTTTTATCTAGCTTTTCTCTTTAACTAAGAAGTATGCTGTTGATTACAAGTTAGCAAGCTGGAGAATAACTCTCTAGGCAAAGCCAACACAATACTTACCCTGACAACAAACACTGGACATTTTACTTTATTGGTAGATGTCCTAACAAATTTTGTTGTTACAGCATTCATAGGGTTATTCAGCATTCCAATAGGAGGGACCAGCTGCAAAAGAGGAAAGAAACAAGAACATTAGCTACAGTTTCAATCTGTAACCTTGGAAACAATGAAAAAGCAGGAAAGTCCAAAAACCCTGTTTTTGAAAAGAAATAAATCAGTGAAACTGAAAATGTCTGTTTAGAAGATTTTTCTTTTCCATCTCACAGACACATGCTGAGCCATCTCAAATGCAAACAACCTTTCAACACGGGCTTTAGCAAACCTGTTATGCTAAAAGAGAACTGAATAACTCCGAGTAAGCCCACCAAGCCACCAGGCTCTCTTCCTGGGACAAACATTTCTTTAGTGCAGGGTAATACAGTATGACACAAACATTTTTGTCACCTCTCAAAGGCAAAAATTAACTTGGTGTTACACAGGTAGAATTTTACATTTTAGGGAGAAGAGTATTATTGTCCACAAAAAAATTTCAACATGGAGAAAGGATTTACTTACATCGTTATAATATCCTGCATCAGGCTGGATTGCTCTCATGTCTCGCTGGTCTCTTTGCCATACTCTATTCTGTAAAAAAACAAAAAAGCTGACATTAATGATGCATTCAAATGTTACTGAGCAGAACAAAACAGGAAGAATTTTACGAAGAGCATGGTTGAGAAATGCTGCATCCATTGAGTAAGTTCTGAAATAAATTCAAGTAGAAAATTTTTGGCTTTGACTTGTAGACTTTACATCCTTAGGCAGAAGGGAGATGGTAAAGGATTTTAAGGAAAATTTAATATCTGAACTATTTGTTATAACAGCATCCAAAGGCTTCAGTCATGGTTGTGACCACTACTCTCCATGTACTGCGTATCCTAAAGTAAAAATTGTACATAAAACATTGAAAGGTAGTTTAGTAAGTTGCATTACCCAAAGGAGACACAAAACTGGTCTCCTGTTTTTTAGGTCGCTAAGAATGGACATTCCTATACAAGCAATACCTTCAGCTCTTACAAGAGCTTTGCTCTGCAGTAATCAATCTACATAACCTAGGATCTGTGTTAACAATCTTTTGGGCTAAGTACAGACACTCAAAAAGCCCAAGGCTGAATCAATTCAATCCTTGCAGGTCAGTCTAAGCTGCATAGATTGAATCGATAAGCAAGTGAACAGACATTCACTTTTGATTCGGGAAATGCAGCCACATGCCTGCAGTAGCCTAGGCCAGAAGCTGGGGGGGGGGGGAGGAGAAGAAGGAGGAGAGGTGTTGCAGGGGAGGTACAAAACATCCTGGGATGCTAGGAGACTAAGAGCTGACTTGAATCTGGAAGGGATCTGGGACAGAAGTTCAATAAACCTGGATAGATGTAGTATCACTTATCTAATTTAGGTTAAATCCATTTATCTTAAACTGGTTTCAGCCATTTTGAAAGTGGTTTATGTGCACTGAACTTCTGTTGTGTTACAGCGTTGAACCAGTTTCTGATCATTTATACTGGTTTGTGTGTAATTTCGGCCCCTAGCCTTAAGGGAGTCTCCTTCCAGTGATACCTGGCTGAAAGGGATGCTTTTGTGGCCAGCATATTGAGAGCAGACAATGTACTCAGATGGGTAGAGCTTCAAAGGCCAGGAGGCAAAAAAAACCCCATAAATACAAAAGAATTTCTAAAGCAACCATCACCAGCATATCTAATAATTAGACAGGACATTATCTACAGGCTGGCTAAATAAAGGGGTCACCCTACTTAACTTGAGGTAGGTTCAATCCAACTTTGACTGTGAATTAATGATCTTAAGTTGAAGTTAAAATGTAAATAAATATTTTCCACAAAAATGTAACACTATAATGACAGCTACAAAATCTGGATCTAGAAGTTACAAATTGATATAGTAACCTCTTTTTCAAAATGCAGTAACCTTAAAAATATTTAATCTAAAATACAGTTTGCAATCCAATTAAAAAAAAAAAAATCTACAAATTTCTAGATCAATACATTTTTGCACAGGTAAAAAGGTGACATAGATTACACCAACTGTTTTTCTTTTTGCTGGAGTTCTTTTTTTTTTTTTTTAATTGTGGTCTGTCAAATGAAACTTATGGGAACACTACTATAATATCATTAGCTCCTCCATGAATGCTTTAAATAATAACAGTTAAAATACCTTCCCACAGTTGCAACTGTAAGCTGTCTACAATGAAAGACATCCAAGTTGTTATAACTTAACTTTTGCAATTAAGCTTCTTTCAGCATTCACAATACATATTTCTATTTTTAATCATTTAGATTTTTTATCACAGAATATGTCCTTTGAGCCATGAATGTAGCAAAAACTTGTAGTTTTATTACAAGTTAAGACTGCTACATTATTTGGAAAGCATTCCTCTTGCAAAGATTTCATCAACAACACTTGGTTCAAAGTAGCTTCACAGACATTAAGACTGCATGACGTTGCTTCAGGTACTACTTGTAGTATGATCTGTACTATACTCTTCACTCATGGAAGCAACCTAATAAAAAGTGACAATTATTTTTCTGTTGCGCATTTTTAAAAAAATGTTCTTCACCCAATAAAAAAACAGAAGTTGACGGACTAATAACGTTCTTTACATTACCCTAAATGTACATCATCTTGAATGTCAAAATCCAGCATGTTATTTCTTTTCCGAACAAAAATTCAAAGAAAACCATTATGTAACAGCATATAGTTTTCTGCAGCCTACTAAAAATATGTACCCCTGGTGATTTTATTCAGACAGAATGACCTCTCTTTTATCCACACTGAATTACAACACTTATAAGCTTGAGTGCAACTACAGCATTGTATGAATAATATTCAATTATTCAAACTGCTCTCTAGCCATCTGAAATTTGAATACTCCATTTCAGGAAATAACTATTCAGACATAAGTATAGTAAACTAACAGGACATACCTCCAAATATTTAATTACAGAGGGATTATAGTCTATGGTTTTTCTGTTGACAGCTTTTCTCATCCGTTTCCCATCAAAGGTGAGTTGCTGCATTGCTTGTTGCTGCGCAAAATCAGGTCTCTTGTAAAACAGCTGCCGAGGTGCCTGATGCTGGAACCTCGGCATATGGAAAAACCGGGGTGGAGAGCCGATTTCTGTGGCCATGGCGATCTTGTTTCTGAAACAACAAAGAACAAAAGGTAAAATATGAGGTTACTGCTTTAATTAAGATAAGATTCTGCTTTAAGTGTTTGGAAATGAGAAGTCTACAAAACAGGTAAAATGGCTGGCAAATAAACAGGGCAATATATATGAAAGAGTCTGTAAATCTGTTCAAAGATTTTGGGCACTTGTTACTCTCACTTTGACCCAGTAATTACTGACCTCAAATCTGTAATTTGCAATTTCCAGTCTAGTTCAGTAAAATATCATGTATCTGACAGGAAACTGTGTGGTAACTGGTCTCAGCACAAACCAACATTTACTGTCTTTTCTAAAGACAACAAAATAAAAGTATGTTCCTAAATAAGCATAGTACAAAACAGAAAAGTGAGTAATTGGTTGAGGCCAAGGGCACCTATACAGGTGGTCCTAGGACTTACCACACAATTAGTTCCTGAAAACCACATCTTAAGTCAAAACGTTGTAACTCGGAACTGATTTTCCCATAGAAACAATGTTATAAATGGGTGATTGGTTCCTGAACAACAGCCCAATATCCTATTTTCACCAAAAATAACCCAGAATTTGGTACTCAATCAATTACAGATGAGTAATATAGCTACATTAATGTATTTATATTGTAAATAGCAATCATATTGATTTGGAAGGACTTATTTGAAATGACTTTGCTGGACTTTTTGAAGGGTTCTTGGCTGGAGTCTTCTCAGGAGTTTTGGCTGCAGGTTTTTCTGGAGTCTTGTCTGCTTTCTTAAAGGAAATGTCCAAGAAAGCTTGGACAGATGTTCTCCAGGGAGATGGGCAACACAGCGAACTTGTTAGATCAAGCACCGTAAAGTTGAAACTGACGTCAGAAAGCTGAAACAGGCTGACAAATTTTAAACGTTGGAAGTGCCATTCGTTGTAACTCGAAATGTCTCAAGTCGAGGACTGCCTGTACACATGTAGCGAGGCTGCTCTGATGCACTGTAAAGACACTGATAGAGTCTGCTAAAGCATGACAATTACAATGCTCCAGCAGACTCCAGCATCATGTGTATCAGTGTCCCCGTGCTGAAAAATGGCATTGAGGGCACTTTATCCAAAGCTTGTTCAACAAGCTTTAGTTAAAGCACACCTGCCACCATTTTTCAGTGCAGGGATGCTGATACATGTGATGCTCCAGGTGCTTTAAGTAGAGCAGCTCTCGGTACTGTTCTAATTATAGTGCCCCACCACCAGCACTCCCAGTGCATAGCTATAAACACTCCAAGTTTCATGTGTGCTTTTAAAGACAAGAAAACCCCATAATTGCTGTGTACATTTACAGTCTTAATTACCAGGTTGAAGAGCATAATTGTTTTAATTTTCTAAGATTTGTAAATGGTCTTAAGAGGAAAACACTTAACCCCCAGCCCAAAACAAACAATCCCCACTAATATCAGCAAACTGAGCAATGCAGTATTCAGAACCAGAGAGTGAATCTTTAATAATTTTCATTCCTTTCTATTTGCAAGTTTCTCATATTGGATAAACTATATTAACTCTGAATAGTTAGAGTTTTAACATTCTCAAATATTTTCTGTAAGACTGAGAAAATGTTTTATGATACAAATGATTAGTGTCCCTTTGAAGTTGGAAGAGCATTTACTAGAATAAACAGAATTAACCAACTTCAAGACTTAATTTCACATGACAAATATCAAATTCCAGAATTCTGCTTGGATTTTCAACACTTAAGAACATCTCCCTACAAAGTGTATAGACAGACTTAACTGAATGGGTATCCTTTGATAGTAATTCAATGCAAGCTATTAATTATGTAGCTATTCAAGTGTAAGAAAACTGCTCCAACTTTAACCCTGCTTCATTCAGGGTCAAAAAGTTAGAACCATTTGGCCAACTTTTACCCTGGGGTGGCCAAACTGTGTCATACATATGACAAACAGCACAGGCAGAAGCTGTGTGTAGCACACAAGCACTCAGTAAAAGGGAGGCACCAAAATGGGGGCACGAGGGCTGGCACCTCCAGCCATGGAGAAGAAAAAAGAAAGGATACTGCTAGACAGGTGTCAGGTGTCACTGCCAAGAGTCAGGTTAACCTTTCCTGGCTCTGCACGCAGCATGCAATTCAGGCTTTGTATCCTCACTCTCCATAAAACTGCAGGGCTGACATTTCTCTCTCAGCAGTGTCCTGCCTCAACTCCACTCTCCATGGTTAGATGCTTTAGCCTCACTGTCTCTATTCAAGTGCCCTCTATCAGATACATCTCACAGGAGTGGGAGTCAGCAGAGCAGCACTTGGGAAAGGGGCAGAGGTTTAACTTGTAGCATGCCTACCACAAGTTTGCCCACCCTTGTCTTACCCATACAGGCTCACGCGGATATAACAATTAGAAGGTATCAGCTGCTGTAAAACTTACGTTTGTTCTTAGTGGAGGACCTCCTCCCTCCTAAACACTCCATTGCAATGCAAACATTTTGGGTTACTGCAGCACAGTTGCTCCCCGTTATAGGATAACTGCTGGGACTGATTTTTTCCCTTAAAAAAAAAAAAGTAGCACCTGAACGTTTTGCAAAGGACTCCCAAACACACAAACAAAATTTTAACTAAGGACCTAATAACCTTTACTATGACTAACAATTCAGAAGTGCTTCATGGGGGGAGGGGGAAGAGAGCCTGAAGTACCAAGCTGAACTCTACTTATACTGTAGTTGTACTGGTGTTGCAAGTTTAAAAAAAATAAAATGTACATATTTTCAAATTAAGCAGACAACTAAATATAGACAAGGGCCAGTTGCAGAAGAGGGTGGCATTTATACAGTTGCATGTTAGAGCAGAACTGAATGGTAATATTGGGATACGCCTAATGAAAGCAACACAAAAACAAAGAGGATTTCTAGGCCTTCCTCCTTCCGAAAGAATCAAAACAGCAAGTTTCTACAACACAGCAGCCAACAGACTTCTTTAGGACATCAGACATACTACCTAAAATATCCAAGCAGCTAACCGTTAAATACCATAAAACCTGGATGTATAAAGAAAAGGTCAATCAATACTGGTCTGCTCAATTTAAGACTAAAACAAATTCAAACCAGAGAATGGCTAAAGTCACCTTTAAGTACTTTGAAATGAGAGGGGGAATGTCAAAGTTCCTCATCTCATCTAGTAGGCATTTCTGATATTCCAAATACGCTCCCAGCATCTTGTCCGACTCTACAAACGCACACAGAAGAAACTAACCCAGGTGAGTCAGCTCTTACAGATTTTTAAACTTTTAAACTCAGCAGTATGCACTTCAAAAGTCACATTTTTATAAAAATCTACAGCTATACCCCACTGTAGACCAGGAGCAGGACCAACTGAGGAAATGAATATGAAGCAGAAGCAGCCACAAAGATTTTTTTGTATAATAATCACAGTACCCAAAAGGAAGCATGGACTGAGTTTCAGAGATCCAAGATGCACAAGCCACTACACTTCACCGTTATGGATAGAAGTCTAGTACAAACCAACCCTACACTTCAACTCTATAAGAGTTGAGGAAAAAAGAACTTCAAATCCTAACTTATAACAACTAGAATGTGATTAAAGAGGAAGCACATGCTTTTTGGGGTTGCCCAAACATTTAAAAATCAGTCATGTCTTAAAAAATCTACATATATTTACTCAAAGAAAACAGCCTGTTTGCAGAAATACTCCAAGCCTGCAACTGTTTTCTGAATGGAAAGCTAACAGTGAAAAAGAAAACCCTGCAATTACAAATATGGCTCAATAAAACATTAGAAATGAAATGGAACACAGACTGGACTAGATGTTCCCAAAACCAGTGAGGAGTATATGGCTTAAATCAATGACTTTCATTAATAATTGCTTGACATATAATTATCATTAAGATAAGACTAGCTTGGACTATATCTAGGGACCTATTTAAACCGTGGTTTTGCGATTTTCATGGAAGCCATGAAAAACAGTGATCTCTGCAAAAAGTGGCATTGGCCACAAGCTCCTAGAAAATAAAGCTAAATAATAAATAAATATAATAATAAACTTAATGAAAATAAAATATTAGCTTCCCCAGTAGGAGCCAGCGGTCCTTGGTGCCACTGAAGCCCAGCCTCGCAGACCACCTGGGAGGGGAAGTTGCTGGCTGCCAGGGCAACAAGAAGGACAGTAGCCCCCTTGTGCCTCTCTGCCAATCAGCACTGAAGGGGCAAGGCTGCTCAAAGGGCAGCCAGCAGTCAAGATGGTGGCTGCCCCAAAATCCCTCCTTCCCTGGAGCCTGTTGGCCAATCAGCACCAAGGGAAGGAGCCACTGTGAAATGGCTGCAAAATCAGCTCTGTGCACTGACTTGGTCGTGAAATTGCTTAGTCTCACTGCAAGTTAGGGAAGTTCCTAACTGTATCTAGGAAAGTGAAATGTAGGTATATGTACTGAAATCCTTCCTTTACCTACCTCTTAAACTACCTTACCCCTCTCACTCGAAATCGCAGTTAAACTTTAGCACTTCACTGCCACATCTGGTCTCTTCCTAATCCACTGTCTTCTTGCTGTTTAGTATTCCAATTGTTTTTCTTACTTCCTACATATTAAATCCATTACCCATATCTTCACTACTTTTACTTTACTAGATGTTCCTCACCTACATGGCTACAGATGTTAACAAATTTATGAAAATATCTGCTTGTTTTCTGTATAAAAATAATTACTCGTGAACTTCTCTCAAATAGTTATATATCCAATTGCTCATTTTACATACATGATATCATAACATCCACAACATCTCTATTTTAGCTGTATAGGTATTAGTATTCTAACTGGCAAATTTTCTAAGTATACACAAACAAATTTTAGAAAAACAAGATAAGGTTTCTTGTTCTGATCAGTGGTCAAATGCTGAAACAATAGCTCTCTGGAGAATTAACTTCTAAGTGACAGAACAGCCTTTTTCAGGTAAATACTGGTTACCTAATTTTCTAAGCAGTCGGTATCCTACTTATATTTTGGTAGGAGTTTCCTCAAGCTAAGCAGCAGGATAATCTAACATCAGTTAAAAGGTTAACTTCACATTACATTTACAACAAATGCAGAGAGCATCAAAAACCTTACCTGTTACCAATAGAACAGCTGGAAACAGAGCTTTAGGCCAGAGGCCGGAACAACCCAGCTCTGGTCCAATGCAGGCTGGGTGGCTTTTGGGGTGCAGGGGTGGCAGGGGGGCTTTCCCTGCACCCTGACTGGAACCACACAGCTGGGAGCTATACCTGTACTGCCACTGTTCTCCCAGCCTCCCTGCTCCCCAACAGCAGTACAAGTACAGCTTCCAGCTGGAAGGGTGTTGCGTGAGAGCTGGAAGCTGCTTCCACACTACTACTACAACCTGGGAAGAGGGGGTGCACAGGGAAAAACTGTAGCAGAACAGGCACCACTGCCAGCTCCCTGGCCCTGGTGCATCTCCTCTGCTCAAACCCAGCATGAACATGGACATGGGTACAGGCAAAGCCCTGTGGTGTCAAGGGCCAGATCCAGTCTGCAAGCCACGTCATCAGCCCCCAACACAAAAATTAGGGGGTGCACTGAAAGATTTTTTGGGCCAATACCAATCCGATTGCTGATATGCAGCCTGGCAGCTTGAAGAGCAGCATCCAGCTGGTAAATCTGTGGGGGAGAAGGGGCATGTGGGGGGGGGGGGGCAGCAGATTGAGGCCCCCGCAGTGAGGGAGTAGGGGTGGGGCAGGCATTGCCCAGCCAGTGTGCGGCGGAGTGTGGGAAAGAGCCACAGGCAGTCTGTCTGGGGACACAGGGAGGTGGGGGGACAGTTTCCACCACTCGGTGCACCTTGGGGGAGGCACGAAGGGGCATATGCCCCCGGATCTGTGTGCGGAGTGAGGGCGAGCTGCCACTGCAGGCTGGGACTGTGCATGGCGAAGGCAGCGACACTGGGAAAGGGGACTAAGGGGAGGGGGGGTCTATGGCAAATTTTGGGGTGGCTGCAGCCCACCCCATAAACCCCATTCCCAGCACTGCCGCCGCCCACCCTGAAGGTAGCCCCGACCCAGCCCAACCACCAGGAAAGGCCCAGAGCTGCTCCCAGTCCCAGTCCACAGCAGCAGCCCACTCTTGCCCGCGCACCAGCAGCAGGAACCGCCCCCCCGGCAAGCCCTCCCAGATGAGACACTCGGGGCTCCGTCCCACGGCCCCCACCCCCGCCCAAACAGTGCAGCACCTGCCCCAGCCACACCCCCACTCCTTCCCTCATTGCAGGCACCTCAATCTTCCCCCCTGCACCCCTTCTCCCCCACAGACTTACCAGATAGATGCTGCTCTCCAAGCTGCTGGGCTGCATGCGTGCATGTAGCATTTGAGTCAGTCATTATCCGTCACATAAGCCAAAAAAAGCCAATTGCCAATAATGTCAATTTTACTTTTAATCAGTGCCAATATGGTATGAACCGATGTATTGGAGCACCTCTAATAGACATTACATTTCTACCAGGAGAATCGCCCCTCTCCTGGCAGAAATTACAAACATGCAAGCTTTCATCCAATTTCTCCCAGGGGAAACCTGCCCCCTCTGAAAGAAACATCTTCCAGGTTGAAATTTAGAAAATCTCCCCTGTGAAACACTCTCTCACAAGAATGAACTCCTGTATGCTACACCATTCCCCTCCCAGACCGACATGGGAAAGGAATCACAGAATCATAGATAAACAGGATTGGAAGGGAACTCCACAGATCATCTAGTCCACCCAACTGCCCGAGGCAGGATCATCCCTATCCAAACCAACCTATACAAATGCACTGTTAGACCTCTTTAGCAAAACTACAGTTAACCCTGGCACAGCACCAGACTTAACACCCTAACCTGCCATAGGTAAACCAGGAGAACCACAGCACCCATTAGCCTGCTCTCCCAGGAAGAGGGCCGCGTCTCCTGCTAGAGAAGGCCAAAAGCCTCACAGTCCATACCAATCTCACCATGGATAAAATTCCTTCCTGACCCCAAATATGGCAATCGTCTGACCCTAAGTGGAGGGACAAGACCCTCTAGCCAGGAATTTCCAGAACATTGGCATGCTCCAGGCAAAATCCCAAGGCTTGGCTACAACCAACACCCAATGCCTCTGAGAAAGGCTTTAAAAAAAAAAAAAGAAACAAAAAAACCCTGACGTATGTAGCATGTGGGAAGGGCAGAGCAGGGGAGGATAAGGATGGCAAATTCCCTCCCAGCTCCATGCAGCACCCAGCAAAACCCAGAAACATGGGAAATACCCACATTAGAACACAGGCATAGCTATGCCTAGATCAGGGGTCAGCAAGTGTTTTAGAGCAGAATGCCCAAAACGCCTGCAAACTTGACTTTTAAGATATTGGCGTGCCAAGGGCAGATGGTGGGGAAGCTACAAGGGTTTAACTCCTTGTTGTGGCAGCGCAGTCCTGGCCCCTTCCCCACTGTTCACCTTGAGGCATGTATTCACCCACTGCCATAAATGAATCAGGGCTCTGTAGACCCCAGTGCAGCTGCTTTCAGCTTCCTGATTGCCTGCCACAACCAACCTGGGCTCTGGGCAGGCCCCTGCTGCCTGCCACAGAGCCCGGGGCTTTCAAAGCAGGCAACTGGGAAGCTGCAAGCAGCTGTACTGGCATCTGCAGAGGCCCAGCCTGGCTCATTGCTGGTGGTGGGTAAACGCACAGTGGCTGAATGCTGGGGAAGGGGCTGGGACTGCACTGCCACAGTAAGTATTAGTCTCCTTGCAGCTCCCCTGCCATCTGCCCCAAGGCACGCATACCAAGCAAAAGGCCTTCATGTGCCACGCTCTGGCATGCACGCCAGGGGGTTGCTGACCCCTGACCTAGATCATCCCTGACCATTGGCTATCCAACCGGAGAGTCCACAGCTTCCCTAGTCATCTATTATACTCTCACTGTTCTAAACAATGAAAACGCTTTTCCTGATATTCAAATTTAAGCCTACCTTGATGCAACTTAAAGCCATCAGTCTACATCCTACTTTGTACAGTAAGAAAGGAAAGGTGTTTTTCCTCTTCTTTATGGTAGCCCCTCAAGCATTTGAAGACTACCATTGTGTCATCTTCTCAAGCACCTTTTCCACAAGCTGAATGCCTAGTTCTACGACCTCTTCTTGCATGACTTGCCTTCCAATCTCTATCATTTTTATCATCCACTTCTAGACCCTCTCCAACTTCTGCATACCCTTTTTAAAATGTGGAGCCCAAAACTGCATACAATACCATAGGTGAAGCCTAACCAGTGCAGATCAGAGAAGTACTATCACCACCTTTGTCTTGCATCTAGTGCTTCTACTGATGCATCCCAAGACCACATTTGCATTTTTAGAGGCTGCATTACACTTTAGACTAGGGCTATATTCATGGGACCAAGGAATTTTATCTGGCTCCTGGTGGGTTCCTTGGTCCACTTAGCCCAGGCACAGAGGGCAGCCAGGGCCCTGGTGTATGCAGCCAGTCCCACCACCCCCAGGCATGTGACAAGGTGGGGGTGGCATGGCAGCCAGACTTGGCTTCCTGGCAGACCCCACAGAAGTGACACTTCCAAGCTGCCACTGCCAGTCCACCCCCCAACCCACCCATGAGGGTGCTGGATGGAGTGGGCAGGGTCTCCATGGAGACCATCCCAGGACCCCCGTGGGCAGGGTGTACACAGCTAGGCAGACAGGATGGGAATGCAGGCAGGCAAGGAAGGGCATCTGGGAGCAGAACAGGCAGCCAGGGCCAGGATCATGGGTTGGTGACAGCAAGGGGTATAGCATAGCCTGGACAATTGAGGTGAGGCTAACAGGTCTGTAATTCCCTGGAATGGAAACACCCCCCCCCCCCCCCCAATACTTACTGGGCTTCACCCAGACCAGTGACTATCCAGTCTGGGGAATGGAGGAGGGGGATTGGGGGAGAGAATGGTACCATTGCTCCCAATTCCTCCCAGTCTGATCTGGGTGGGGAAGAGAGCTGCTGCCTGCCACTCCTTGCCCACTCCCCAGACCAGAAGTCCCCAGCCTGGGGATCAGGCGAGGGGTTTACCCAACTGCTCCCTCTGCTCCACTCCCCAGACCACTTTGCTCTGCTGGTCCAGTCTGGGCAGGTAGTAGAGCAGTAGGGCAATGTTCCTTGTACTTTGTCAGACTAGGGACTCCCCACTCTGGGGACCTGGGAGCAAGGGGGGGGGGGGGAGGGGGGCATTGACCTGCTGCTCCACTGCCCTTCCTTTCTGACATACAGGAAGAGTAAAACACTGAGGAAATCCCCCACCCCTTCTCCATACTAGGGAATCCCTGGTCTGAAGAGGAGGCTGGGAGCAACAATAGCTGCTCCACTCCCTTTTGGGACCAGTCTAGGAGGAGAGTGAGACAACACCTCTGCCAATTCTTCAGACTGAGGACTCCTCTGGTTCTGGTCTCCGTCCAGTCGCCAGATTGGGGAAAAGGAAGGAGTTGAGCAGCCACTGCTCCCATGCCCTTCCCAGAGTGGGGACACCTGTACTGCTCCCTCTCCAATAAATATTTCTAGCTGTGGAAAATTGGAACTTTCCTAGAAATTTCCACTCTTTTTTTTTTTTTTTAGTGTATAATGACACAATGATCACAAAGCAAGGAAAAACATTCACAATTTTATGTCCAAATTGTTGCAGCCAGCTGATAGCCTCAGATGTAGTATTATGCAGATCCAAGAGAGTCCCATTAAATGCATGGAGAGGGCATTCAGAGGTGATGTGGTTCTAAGTCTCAAAAGGCGTGCCACAGTTGCAGTTTGGTAAGCTAGTCCAGCCCCTTCAGCATAACAGAAATCCACATGCCATGTCCTATCCTGATTTGGTTTAGAGAAGACCAAAGATACCTAGGGAAAATCAAAACCAGCTGGTCTAATGGTGGGGTTTGTAATAATTCTGTATTAAGGGCTGAATTGAGCCACTGTTTGAAATGAACACTTGTTCAAACTCTTAAGGATGCATCAGAAGTAGACAAAAAACACCAGATTTTCAGCATGTTATATAAAGCAGGTATGTGATTTTTCTTTCCCTTCATTCTTCTTTTTTGAGAGGATCAAATATAATTTTTAATTATAGTCTACAGATCAGGTTATATATAATATACCTCTCGATCCACACATAGCACAAGTAGCAATAATCTATGTGCACAAAGATCAAGAGTAAAGTATGTCCTGTACTATTATAGATAAGACGGTTATTAGAGGTGCACTGATACATCGGTTCCATATTGGATTGGCACTGATATAAGGAAAACTGAAAGCACCAGCAATCAGCCTTTTTGGCTGGTGTAGCTGACCAGGAGCACACCATGGCAGTGTGGAGAGCAGCTGGATCCAGCTGGTTAGTTTGTTGTAGGTGAAGGGGTGGGCAGATCAAGGGGCCCACAGCGAGGGAGGGAGTGGGGCTGGGGCAAAGGAAGGCGCTGCACAGGCAGGATGGGGCAGGGCACGGGATAGAGCTGCAAGCAGTTCATCTGGCAGGCAGCTCCAGCCGCTGCATGCATCCCAGGAGTTCATGGGGGCATGTGCCCCCCCCTCCAGATCTGTGCACAGGGCAGGGTGGGCTGCCATTGCAGGCTGGGGTTACGTCCGGCTCTTCCTGGTGAGGGCTGGGCCAGGGCTGCACTCAAGGTGGGGTGGTGGCAGCACGGGCAGAGGGAGCTGCGGGAGCTATGGCAAATTTTGGGGCGACTGCAGCACCCCCTGCCCCTCCCAGCACCACCGCTGCCCACCCCAGGTGCAGTCCAGCCCCCCCACTGGGAAGAGCCCAGTGCAACCCCAGCCCACAGTGGCAGCCCACCCTCACCCCACATGCAGATCTGGGGGCACATGCTCACCCTCCCCGTGCTTCCCCCAGGGTGCACATAGCAGCGGGACCTGCCACCCCTACCCACGTCCCCCAAATAAGCCACTCGTGGCTTTGTCCTGTGCCCTACCCCATCTGTGCAGAGCCTGTCCCAGCCCCAGCCCCACTCCCCCCCACACTGCTGGGGCCTCAATCTGCTCCCCACCCCACACCCCTTCCCTCACTCCTTCTCTGACAACAGATTTACCAGCCAGATGCTGGTCTCCACATTGCCCAGCCACAAAATCGGCAATCATATCAGTATCGGCCAATATGGCTCCTTAAAAATTGTCTATCGGTATCGGCCCGAAAAATATCTATCAGTGCACCCCTAATAGCTATAGCACCACATTCTGAGGTTGCTTAACCTTTACTGTGAGATCTTGTTCTGAGTTACTTATCATTTGAGCTGTAGAACTTAAGTATTGTCAGTCTGCTATAGGCTGCTTTTTGGGGGACAAATTGAAGACACAGATTCAAGCAAAAAGCCAGGAAGGGGAGATTCGAGGAATTTGGGCAAGGAGATTCAGATGAGAAGCCTAGAGGTACAGTGAAGTGGAGCCTGACACGAGGAAGGATGAGAACAGGTTAGAAGTAGTAGGGCAGAAGGAACCAAGGTGGGGAAGAAGTAGACAGGAAGGTTTATGTGAACTTCATTCCAAGAGCCTGGAACAGAACCCAAGATAAAGTCTTACTGTTCCTCTGGTGTCACTAGCAAGGAATGTGTTTGTCCCTCCTTAGTGGTGGTTCATTGAGGATGATGGCAACGACAGGTTATCAAAAACTCTATTAGCTCAACTGACAGAGATCCATGAAGTGCATCTAAAGGTACCAGCCCTGTTAATAACTGGTAAGAGCATCAGTATGATGACAGTTATGAACAGTTTTTTCAGCTTACTTTGTTGAACACACACAAGCCAAAAACAATGTTAGAAGAACATTATTGAAAAGTGTACTCATACAGTTGTCATGTCATAATTCACATCCTTTATAAATAAATTATTCAGGTTGAAAAGACCTTGAGTAATCAACTCTGAAATCTTAGTAATTTTCTTTTAATACAGCTGTTACAGTATAAATAGATGTATCTTGTAATATGTCCCAAAGGCCAGTACACTTGGCCCAAAATCGCTAATCTTAAACCAATAAACTAAATTAAATTAATCCACTCAAACCAAAACAAGTGCTCACAGTTTTTTGCATCAGTCAGTAGAATTGTTTAAACATACATGATATTAAAAACAATTATAAATATTAACATGGACACAAATCCTAACTTCTGAAAAAATGTATTACATTATTTTTAATGTGGCTTCTGCAAAGTCTCAAAATATTCCTCATGAAATGCTATCATTGCCAACAAGTAAACATTCCTCCTAGCTAACATCTAGAACACCATTAGGATGGAAGGGAAAAGATGGCCTGCAAAATCCCATTTTAATAGGCTCCATATTTGTTGCTGGAAACTAGACATGTGAAATGGGAACGTTTCAAGCAGAAGCTCTATAGTGTAGCAGATGCAGTGGAATTGCTATTAATTACTTGCAATGCATTGTACTTGGGAACCTTAATTATGGACCATGACCACCAGAATAACTGGCACTGTTCAAAGGACAACTTTCCCTAACCTGTGCAGCTTATAAACAAAATGTAAAGATAAAAGCACATCCCTTAAGGGTTTTCTTAAGGGTAAATCCATTGTTTTCTTTATGGTTATGAAGTTTCTTGCTCAATGTTTGAGAAACTTTGGGGGAAGGAGGAAATGGGCAAAGACAGGCCCCACTATTCTGTGCATCACAAGTTCAATAGTATTGCATGAAACTCACACCAGTTAACATTTAGAAGCGTGGATGAAGACTCCAACACATATTAAAGAATTCCTTTTTACTTTGTCCCTTGCATTTTTCCCATGTTTCTAAAGACTGGGCGACACCAAAAATTTCTGTTAATACAGTAATATCAGCTGGGAGTACCATTTTAGTTTTACAGTTTTATGCAGGCAAAAGCCCTAATATAGACATAATTATACTAGCAAGAAGTACTTTAACTATTCATAGCTATTTTTGTTCAGGGAACTGACATGGGATAACAGAGATTTTCAACTGGGTCCTGTGGCACACAAGGGTGCCATATCCTTTTAAGGGTGCCACCGGGTATCACATAGTATTAGGTGCACAAACACCTACATGATTCATAAGATACACCCAAAAATTTCAAATAGAAATCCACAGTATCAAAAACATTCTGAGTTGTTGTGGTCAGAGTTTTGAAATAGCAAAACCGTTCTATTATGCTTCCATACTCAACAAACAAGTGAAAGCTAATAGCTGGCATTTTCTGAAGGGTGCCTTGAGTCTAAAAAGGTTGAGCAATACATATCATAAAAGCATTCCTTCCCTGGCAGAAACTGCTATACTGGCAAATTCTTGTTTTAGTACAAACTAGGGCTAAATTAATTGTGTTCACCTTATTCTCCTTTTATTACATTTTCTGTTATTGTACTGCCTACGAGCTCTCTCTCTCTTTGATATCTGGAAAAAGTATTTGCCTGTAGCTATTTTACCTCTGGTTTAGTGGCTAAAGTCTACTCCCCTTCCCTCCTCCTCCACTCCTTTTTTTTTCCCCCTTTAAACTTCTATGAAATCCTTGGGGAAGAAAATTTCCTAGACCACAAATTGATCCCCCACCCTGCTTGGGAATCTTATTTCTTCTGTCTGAGAAAAATTGTGAAGAGAACTTCATCTCTCAAAAGATGAATTATGTGGCTTTTCAATCCGTTTAGAAGGTTTCTTTTTTCAAGCCGTGAAAAAAAGTTAAGCATCAACTAGATGCACTTTCTGTAGTGCACCCTTTTCTCCAATTTAGACAGAAAGAGCTGGTCTGATCTGACTGAGGATCTGAAAGTGGAGAACGTAGTTATATTTACAAATCGTTTGGTGATTTCATATTTAAAAAAAAACCAAGGTGGGGTTTCAAAGGAAAAGCCTTTTCACAGTTATGTAAAGTATACTGTCCGTAGCACCTGGGGATGCACATCTTTTAAATACTTAGCATTAGCTGCCATGCAGAATCTCTCTCTTTTAAGTACAAGAAATGTAATCCTCAGGTAAGCCTTACTCAACTGAAGTTTAGCATTTATAAACATTAATTTTCCCCTGCACTGTTGAGTGGTGGAACAGACCTGAATCTACAAACAGAAAGAATGCACTACGGACTTCAAAGTGCAACATATTTTAATGAATATCCCTAGGAAAGCAACAGTGTATGTTAAATACAAAATTGGCACCAACAAGCCCCACTGTACTTCCTGAAGACAAATAGTTGTGTTCATTATAACCTAAAAATTAGGTCATTTCCAATATTTGTCTAGCAGTTGGCAACCTATAGCCTGTGGACACAGGACTTCAGCAATACTTGCCTTCCCCATGCCAGCATGAGGAAAAGTGGTGGCGATGGGCACAGGGAAAGGATAAGGGAAGTGCCCACTACTGCCACTTCCCACTGCCCCGACACCATTCTTCCTTAGTGGTTGGGTCTTTGAACTGGCCTGCTTACCTGCTGGCCCAACTCTGACCCGGGTCAATCTGGCCAGCGGCCTTTAAAAGGTTGCTGACCCCTAATCTAGAGGGTGAAACACATTATTGGCAGTAGCTCAGTTTCCCAAGTCCAAGGACTTTACATAGATCAGTCGCTGTTTACCTATAAGGAGCATACTGAAAACAACTACCTCCCTCCCCAATCTTTGCAGGATAGATTTTTTTATTTTCTTTCTGGAGCACAAGTAAAAAATGTCACAGTTTCTGAAAGGATCAATCAGAGGAAATGATAACTTAAAAGCATGATTGTGTAGTTATGACACTGATCTGTGACTCAAACCTCAATATAACCTTCAGGTCTGCCACAGACATGTTGAGCTTGGCCAAATTATTATAGTTGTTCTGTGCTTCAATTTCCTATCGAATTGAAAGACGAAAAAATTTCAGGAGGCAACTGCAACAACCAGGAATCTGATAAACCTAAATTTACAGTAAGAGATGGGAAGTTTAATTTACTTTGATTAACAAACACAATGTTTTATTGTAGCTTCATTACAGCCCACAAAGTACCTACCTGGGTAAGAGATTTTAGACAAGACCACTGAATAATCTAGCAGAAAAGGCCTCAGAACTGATGGCTGGAAAAGAAAACTAGACCAGAAACAAGTTGCAATTAAGCACTGAAACAGCTCATAAAAAAAGTGATGGATAGAAGTTAAGGATTTGATTCAGGTATAAAAGAAATCATAGGACATATGTTATGCAAATTAGATGAAAACTATACCATCTGGATTTAAAACCAGACTATGACGTACCTTAGCATAAAATGCTTAACAGAACTTACTATCCTTACAAAGTTGAGATTGGTTTTAGCCACATATGAGATATACAATTTATTGATCTGGCTATAATAATCAAAATCGGAATTGAACAAATTAATATCCCATGTGGCAAGACCGTGTTGTACTATAATAAATGGCAGTAGCATATGCAAGTAAAGAGGGAAAATTATGGTAGTGTAGAAAATTCCTCATTTTAGAAATTAAAAACTTCAGTCTCTGCTTTCCAGGAGTACAGAGATAATTAGCTGTGTTAGTCTAAAGACATGCCGAAAGTTCAGCAGAGCAGCACTTCAGGGCATTTTTACACGTGCTGAGGGAGGGGAGTAGAGGGGGCATTTATTAAAGTGGCTCCCAGAGCCACTCTAATTAAAGTGCCCGCAGCATCTTGTGCATCAACATTCTCGCACTTCAAAATGGTTGTGGGGGCACTTTAACTAAAGCTTGGTTTAACTTCTGCAAAAACCTACCTTACTTCCTGAGAAAGACAAAAATATATTTAGTTAACTTAATAACTAGTATTCAACTAACTATACAGGTGACAATGCCTTTGAAGTTTTGCAGCTCATCATGCTGAGCCCAAGGCCCCAGCTTGGGTATGTGTGAGGCCCTACAAGTGGGAAAAATGAAACAAAGAGGTCTAGAGAAGATAAAATAAACAAACCAACCAACCCACAAGGTGTCAAGGACATTAAGTTTCAGGAACAGACTTCATAAAGTGGTGTTAATTAGCTGGATTTTCTTAAGCTTTGAAGGGAATGTTAAGGTCCATAGTTAAGTATGCAAGTCTTATTGTTTTTCCTCTAAATCAGGGTAGGCAATGTCTGGCTCATGGGCTGAAGCCAGCCAGCAGTGGACTCCATTTCCCAACAGCCCCTATCCACATGGCTGGGGCCAGTTTCAATGGAGACCCCAGCAGCACCCCGCTATGACAGCAAGGGCCTGGGTTTCTGTGGAGACTGGCACTGGCAGGCAGCAGCAGCAGCACCAGCCTCTTCCCGGTTGGGGGAGCTACGCTGAGGATGGCAGTGGGGCAGGCTCGGCTGCCATTGCCTGTGCAGGGCAGCAGTGGTGCTGGGAGGGGTGGCTACAGGGAATTTTGGGGTGGCTATAGCCCACCAAAACCCCTCCAGTACTGCCCCTGCTGGCAGGATGCAAGGCAGGGCAGGGAGCTGCTCCAGAGCTAGGCTGGTATCTTGCAGTGGTGACAGCAGGGTCCAGAGCCAGGGCATAGCAACAACCTGCAGCCTGCATGCCCCAGGCATGGGTATGGAGGCAGTAGATCACCACTGTGCCCTGGCTTCAGACCATGCTGTCACCACTGCAAGGATCCAGGGCATAGCTGCAATCCGCTGTCTGCACATGCCTGTCCAAGGCATGCAGGCTGCAGATTGCAACTCTGTCCTGGCTCTGGACCACGCTGTCACTGCCAAAAGATCCCAGCCCAGCTCCAGAAGAGCTTCTTATCCTGCCACGCACCCTCCCAGCACTGCTGGGGCCAGTCTCCACGGAAATCCCAGCTTTGTGCAATCACAGCATGGCTGCTACTGGGGTCTCCATGGAAAACAGCCCCAGCCACGCGGGCAGGAGCTCCTGGCAAATGGAGTCCAGCCAACGGTTAGATCTGCCATTTTGGCCCCCTAACCCCACTCTAAATGTTATGCTCCCACAAATAAATAAATTAAAAATTAAAGAAGAATTGGTGACGTTATTATGCCTACTTGAGCGTTATATTTCTCAAAGGGAAGTCTCTTGCAGCTGCTAACTCTGATTTGGCCTGCTGAGGAAAAGTAAATCAACTATTACATCTCTCAGACCCCATCCACAAGTGGGAGGATTGCAAGATGCCACACTGAGAGGACTGCTAGGTGCCCAGCTAGGTGCTTGAGACTGGACACGCAACTAGCTGGGGTCATCTGATCCCAGTACTCTTTCCTGCCCAGGGCAGGGGGTCGGACTCGATGACCTACTGAGGTCTCTTCTGACCCTAACATCTATGAATCTATGTCTGAAGAAACCAGACTGGGCTTGTCCCTTGAAGAGGCATTTTCAAGGGAGAAGAATGTTCAAAGGGGCAGGTACCTTGTAATTGTGATAGGAATAGATTTATGTTTTAAAATTGCTTTTAAAAGGATGGACATTTATAATTGAAGTATCTCAAGGAAAATTAATTCTATACCCAATGAGGCCTACCTAATTCATGCCCATCTAGAAAACATTATTTACTGGAGGGAAGTACAAATCATTAGAGGAATATATGACCAAGCCAGCTTAAAAATCTCTAAGTTTCTGACTGGCTAGCAGTTTTCTTGGTTCAAGAAAGATATCTGTCTGTGCAGGAACAATCATAATTTAGGCTCCATTAAGATGATCATAATGCAACTGATCTGCTACTGCTTTGTTGAATGTGTTCCCATTCCCCCAGTGATCCTTGGCAGCAAACAAAGGAGTACCTACAAGAAAGAGACCCCAAAAATGATGTAGCTGACACTGAAAAAAATGGGGAGAGGGAGAAGAGGAGGGAATCCACTTTTGTGTGGAGCTGAATGCAAGAATAGGAATCCTTAAAGGTTACCACAAAAGCTCCACTGAAACTACATGATGTACTGCAAATCAGCCTTTAGAGGGTCCCACACTCCTAAAATTCTGACTTTAGGGCCTTCCTCCTAACCAGTCAAGTATCAAAACATAGGGAATGATAAAAAAAAAGCAAGAAGTCCTACAGAAAGCCTTCAGAGAGTCCTGTGAACAAAATGCACATCCAGATATTGAGGAAGAAGCCTGGGGAGCTGCATCATTGCAGATCCCCCAAGCCAGACTGCAAAGCCTCTCAACAGAGAAGGCTGCACTAGGAAGAAAATCCACTAAAGGAACCTATTGCTCATCTGAGATTTAATAAAGGAAGGAATGCACAGTAAAGAGGATTCACATGATTAAGGGAGAGAACAAAACTGTGCCTCCAAACCTATCTGACTGTCCAGGGACACTTTTGAGTCTATTCACACTATGGAGAAAACAAAAACAAACCAAATGAACAAAGGCCCTATGTAACTGTATCAGCACGTAACACTGTTGCAATTAATGCCCCTGGAACCAAAAGGATAGCAATGACAGGAAGACATTCAGGGGTTTAGGTTGTAGCCGTGTTGGTCTAAGGATATAGGTAGACAAGGTTCCTTGGGTGAATTTGATATCTTTTATTAAACCAACCCAAATGGTTGGAGAATAGTTATTAAGCAAGCTTTCGGGTTCAAAAACCCTTCGTCAGGCTAAGGAAGATTCAGCAGTTGCTGTGTGCTCTTCCTGGATGGAATGAAAAGTAAAGAAGCCAGGGGCTGGGCTGGGCTGGGGAGTCAGTTGCCAGGCAGATTGTAATGTATCAAAAATCCAATGTCTATGTTTAGTCCCTGATCTCTAGTATCCAGCAGGTTGATGAAATGGAGCTCATAGGCTTGTCTCTGGGAAGTGTTGTGTAAGTTTCCCTTGAGGATCAGGACTAAGAGATTGGAGAGAGAGTGGCCCTCCTGTGAGAAATGTGCCCCCACCGGTAATTGGGTGTTTCTGTCTTTGATGGATTTCCGGTGTGCGTTCATTCTGGTGCGCAGTTGTTGTCTGGTCTCTCCCACATATTTTCCATCAGGGCATTTGGTGCATTGGATGAGGAAGACATTCAAGGATTTTAATACCACAAATTTCAGGATTATTTCACCAGAAACATATCAACAATTTTAACATGTTCCTACCCATTCAAGATTCACCTTTCCAAAGGGAAAGAACGTCTCCACAAACAAGCACATCCTAAACACAAAAATACTGAACAAAACATCCATAAGACTTCCAATTTGATCAAAAAGCAACCCTTCGCTGTCCAGATGCAGCCAGCAGCTGAGCCAGCACTATACTCCTCCCACTCGGCTGAGAGCTTGCCCCAGTGATGCGGCTCCTAGCAGAGGGCACTCAGCCCACAGGTGGATGGCCTTGGGCACAATATTGTGCAGTACATCCATCTGCCATACACCACTGGGCAGGGAGAACCACCACAGGTCCTTGTCGACTAGCAGCTGTCCGAGTCCAGGGGGTGGGCAGGCAGGAGGCAAATGCCACTTATGGCTTGGGGCGCCCGCAGATCAGCACCAATACAAGGAAAATGAACATTATCAGCTACTGACTTTTTTTGGCCAGTGTAGCTGATAATGTCACTAGTAAACACAATAGCCTTCTAGTCAGGGACCCAAATGCCACATGCATGCACACAACTGCATGCATGCACATGGCCAGGAATGCAGATAGGTAGCATGCAGAGCAGCACCCTGCAGGTAAGTCTGTGGGGGAGGGAAGGGGCATGGGAGAGGGGGCAGATAATGGTCCCCACAGTGAGGGAGGGAGTGGGGCAGAGGGTAGGCCAGGAGGCAGTGAATGGGACCCAGGGCCAGGGCAGGGAGCAGGACGGAGCTGCAGGTGGCTCATCCAGGGGCGCAGGGAGACGGGGCAGCTTTCTGCCACTGTGTGTACCACCTAGGAGAGGCATGGGGGGGCATATGCCCCCCCCCATATTTGTGCATGGGGCAGATGCAGGCTGCTTGCTGTGGGCTCAGGGATCTCCATTCTGCTGCCTTTCCCTTGGAAGCCCTGCACAGCCACACATCCCCTGCCCATCTTTTGCTGCCAGGTGGGCAGGGGGCATGCAGCTGGTGCAGGGAAAGGCAGCAGAGCAGAGAGCCTTGAGCCCACAGCAGGTAGCCCACATCCGCCCCCAGCTCAGCTCCTCTTAAAAGTGTCCCTATGCTTAAAAATGGTGGCGGTAGTGCTTGAACTAAAGCTCATTTGACAAGCTTTAGTTTAAGCACCACCACCATTCTTAAGTGCCAGGACACTGATCCCCTGGACAAGTTGCCTGTGGCTCTGTCCTGCTCCCCAACCCAGGTCCCATTCACTGCCCTGGTTGGGCAGTGCCCCCATTCCGAACCCCAGGCTCTGCCCCACACTCCCTCCCTCACCATGGGGGCCTCGATCTGCACCCCACCCCATGCCCCTTCTCCTGCATAGACTTACCTGCAGGAAGCTGCTCTCCACGGTGCCCAGTTGCATTCCTGTAAACTGGTTATTGGTTCAGTATCAGCTGATATGGCTGGTTAATAACTGGCTATCAGTATCAGCCAAGAAAATCTTTATCTGTCCACCCATAGTGGTGGCACCTGCCACTGCGCTCACTCCTATTTAAGCCCTGTTGGCTCTGCCGACCAACTTTGCCTGCCTCCACTCCCCCAGATAACTAGTTACCTCCTTTCTGCAGCAGCCATGCAATGCTGCAGTCTGGATCCATGCCACCTCCTGGGCAGCCCCTGTTGAAATCATTCCCCTGCCAACAGGCAGCACTGAGCCAGGAGGTAAATGGTAAACATTAAATGGTTAGATGGTAATTATATTTATACCATTTAACCTTTTACATCCGTAATAGAGAAGCAAGTATATTTGCAAAACAAGTTCACTGTAATAGCTATATTATTTACTAACTAGATGACAAGATCTTCCATGGAATACATGCAGTAACTTGAATTTCAACTTTGGAGAAGATTAACTGGAAAATATCTGTTTACCAAAAGGAAGCCAACTGATCAGGTTAAATTCCCTCCAATTTCAAAAATTCCCTCCAATTTCAAAAATAATTACCTATGCACATCTTATTTGATTTCTGCTATGAAACAGGACACATAAGTTTAATATTAGTTTGTAATCTTCAGACAAAGCTTCTCCACTCATACTGTGCTGCCATCACACCAGTTAGATGTAGCTGAAATATACGTATTGTTGCTAAGCGTTTGAAAGAAGTGAACAAATTTACTCTAGAGAAAAATACACCTAACTGTAATTCTTGACAAAAATCAACAGCTTGGGCTACCCTACATAGTTTTAGAGCAGGCTTGTCCAACATACGGCCCACCAAGCCATTTTCTGTGGCCCGCAGTGCTGCAACAGGAAACTCCCACCCCTTGTCCCTCTCCCGGCCCCTCAGCAGCTTCCTAATGGCTGCTGAAGGGACAAGGTTCCCACACGCACCACGTCAGCTTGACGTTGCCGACACGGTGGGTGTGGGAAGAGAAGTAGCCATGTGCCACTCAGGACAGGATGAGCCCAGCCGCAGCAGCAGGGGCTCAGCTACACTTTCCCCCTACCTGCGCTGGTCAGCCCCGAGCGGCACACGGCTCCGCCACTGTCTCCGCTGGCTGGTGCCAACCCGAGCAGGTCTGTCCCATCTGGAGCAGCACACAGCTGAAGCCGGCTTCCCATGTGCTGCTGGGGCCGGGAGGAGCCCAGCTGGGTCGGCACCAGCCAGTAGAAGTGGCAGCAGAGCCGTGTGCTGCTCAGGACTGATGGGCACAGGCAGGGGGAAAATGCAGCTGAGCCCCTGCCGCTCCGGCTGGGCTCGTTCTGTCCTGAGCCGGCACATGGCTCCGCTGCCGCTGCTGGCTGATGCAGACCCAGCCGGGCTCCTCCTGTCCCCAGCAGCTCGTGGGAACCCAGCTTCAGCTTGAATAAAAAGTTCAAAAAGATTGGCCACCCCTGTTTTAGAGCATAACTCAAGTTTCAGCTGTTAAAGGGGCAAAAACAGCTAGTAGAAAGCAAAGGCATATTCTATGTGCCTTCTCTTGGCTGCCCAGCAAGGGTGGAAACTGATCTGATGTTACTCTGCCACTACCAGCGAGCCAACAAAAATGCAAGCAGATGCAAATGTGCTTTCTACTGGCTGCCACAGATCCTTTAACAGCAGGTACCTCCCAGATTGTTCAGTCTGCCCTGCTGCAAGATATTCTCCCAACAGAAAGTGTATAATGCAGATAAGCCCTAGTTAAGCATATCACAGTTTAAATGCTTTCTTAAAGAGTTAGAGAACCTGCATGTTACCAGGAATGGTAAAGCCACTGATCATTGGAAAAAGTCTAAGGGTGTCCCACAACAGCTCTCTCATAAGTACCACATTTAGCCTAAGGGTTTATCTTTTTCATATACCCAAGCAATGCATTTCAGGGGTTTCATATCAACTGTGGTGTGGCTCACTGATATATCCCAAGTATCTGTTTATGTTCAAAACTAAATGTTACAGTCATTCCATTTCTGCTATTTCTACTATTAAAAGTCAGAACCGGGATTTAGCCTATAAAGGAGGCTAATGAGCTATTTCCAACAGTGTAACTTAAACACCTACAGCTGGAAGCCACAGATAATAAAAATCCTTTTCAGGCAGAGAGTTCCATAGGTTCAGGCCCTAGATTAAGCCTTATTTTCTGTAGATGCAACTACAAGGAAGTTTCCCTTGTGCTATTACTGTTTGAGCTCCAGTGGTAAAGGAGAAACAAGAGGTATAGTAGCAGAGGCAAGTTCAGACTTTTTACCATGTCCAAAGAGTTCTAGTAGTGTTAGAGTGATGTAGCTATGATGGTCTAAGAATTATGAGGCAAGCAGTTCTTTGGGTAATATATTTTACTGGACCAACTGCATAGGCAGGCACCATTCAAGCCTGCAAGGGGTCTTGCTTGGGGCTGCATGAATATGCATGGCCACATACATGTATACACATGGCCATGAATACAACTGCGCAGTGTAGAGAGCAGCTCCTTGCAGATAAGTCTATGGAGGGGAAGAGGTGAGGGGAAGAGAAGGGGCATGCAGGGGGGGAAAGCAGGTCAAGGCCCCCACAGTGAGGGAGGGAGTGGGGCAGGAGTTGGGGCCACTGCCCAGCCAGGGCAGTGCATGGGACTAGGGAGCAGGATGGTGTCATCAGTGGCTCATCCAGGAGGTGGCTCCCTGCCGCTGCATGCACCTGCCGTGGGAGGCATGGGAGGGCATGTGCTCCCCCAGATCTGCATTCAGGGCAGATGCAGGCTGCTTGCTGTGAGCTTGGGGCTCTTCACTCTGCTGCCTTTCCCTCAGGAGCACCATGCCAGCCACACACCCCCTGCCTGCTTGGTAACAGTGGGGGCAGTGAATTGTGCTGCCCACTGCGGGGAGCACAGCCAGCACAGGGCTCCTGGGACAAAGGCAGCAGGATGGAGAGCCTCAAGGCCACAATAGGCAGTCCACTTCTGCCCTCACCCTGCTCAGCTCTGCTTCACTTAAAAGCACCCCCGTGCTTAAAAATCGTGGCGGCAACACTTGAACTAAAACTCATTTGACAAGCTTTAGTTCAAGTGACCCCCACCACCATTGGTAAGCAGTGGAACACCAATACCAAAAAAAGTTTATTTATGCCTCGTATTTTAAAGTAAATTAGCTATCGAATTGTTATCGGCCAATATGGTTGGTTAATAATTGGCTATCAAGAAAATCTTTATCAGTGCACCTTTAACTGCAGAGGGAAAAACAGGCCTAGAACACTGATGAACTTGTTAATACTCTAACTACATTTGTTGTTTAAAATCAAAATGCAAACTTATTCCAAGCACAAACGCACAGTCTCAAAGATACTGTAAAAGTGTGGTGAATGAAAAGAAAAGCTCTGCAGTGATCATTTATGTCCAACTTATGAGATGAAAGTGGCATGTTAATCACTTTATTTTCAAGGATTAAGATCTAAGTTTCTCTAAAAATGTTGCTGTTTTTTGGGGGTTTTTTGGTAAGCTAGCATGGAATTTAGAGTCTATTTGCTTTATGTAAGTACTACATACCCCATGTCCTAATCTATGTCAGACTGGATTTCCTGGTAGGAAACAAAGTAAATTTTAAAGAAAAACAGTACAACCTAGAATTATGAAGACAGCAATACAGCAACAGATATAAAAATATTGTGAAAGGGTAATATATTCTTATGTATTATTCATTTAATTAAAAATGAAAACTCCCCACTGCAGTTTTCTGACTTTTGGTTCAAGTTATTTCTAGAGTTTAGCCCACAGGTGGCTGAAACTAGTTTTCCTTTCTGAAACAAAACTGTGACAGACAAATGAAGACAATCTTCTTGCCCCAATGCATAGGCTAGAACTGGGCTCAGCATTAATCCAGCAGAAATCCAAGTGCTGTTCATACGCAAAGAATGCATAACAACCGAGCCCCCAAGCCTGAAGCATTTACAATTCTATATATCATTTTTCTGGCAACTTTGTGACTGAAGTCTGTTCTAATGATATTGCTGGCATCTTTGGCAAAAAAAATCTGTTTTAAAACAGTTAACTTAGAGATTTCTCAGGAAGATTCGAGTACTGAAGGTCTTGCATAAAATAAATAAAAATTTGTACTACAAATCACCCCACCACGTGCCATCACTACTGGATTTTAAGAAACTCTCACAAGTTTATGTTCTTGCATAAAAGGTATTTCAGGGATGGCACAATTATGCCTTTGTGGCCATCTAACATTACACAAGCAAGTCTTCAAGCTAACTCCTTTTTGTTCAAAGTCACATTTTACAGAAGGGCAAGTCTGAACTACTGCTGTAAAGACAAAGAGGAGGAACAAGGGTTGACAGCAACCAAGACAGACCCACTGAAAACAAAATAAAAGCCTAAAATAAAACTAAATAAAACAAAATAAAACCTGTTTCAAAGTTTGCGTGCTTATTTTGGTACAGTTATTAGACTAAGTTTTCTTGAGCAGAAACTTTTTGTTTTTAATTTGTTCAGCACCTACCACAAAGGGGTCCTGGTCCATTACTACTGCTCCTTGACAGCAGAAGTAATGCTAATAAGCTTGGGAGCAGAGGAAAAAAGCAGGAACAATTATTTTTTACTGAATTCTACATTTCTAATTAAAGTTTTGCTTATAAATATGCTCTATGAATTCACTCTTAATTGGGAAGGCACTTCACTACTACTATGTCTTCCAAGAGTCAGGGATCCAAGAACATTTTTTAGACTTCCCTTATGTTAACACACATCCCCCTATAACAGATAATTGAGAATGAATAAAACATATATGCTATAGTTACAAATAAACTATGTTGGTAATTATGAAGACGGGAACTGCAAATAAAACAGTAGGGATGTCTACACATGAGCATTTACTTCACAGTAACCAAAATTACTGTGCAGTACAGGCATGCGCCTAAAGTGCACATCCACAGTGTGCAGTAAATATGGTGACTTATGCTGACTTGAGCATAAATTTTATACTTGTATCAAATTTAAACCAATTCATTACTGCACGGTAAAGCATGTGTAGAGGCCTTACTGCACAGTAACACTGTCTGTGTGGATTGACTCGGGACTAACTTTAATGCAATTTAACGCCTGCACATGTAGACACTGGCCTATTTCCCTTTACTGCACAGTAATTTACTGCACAGTAACTTTCAGATGGCATAAATGCATGTGTAGACATGCCCAGTAAGGATCATTATATCCTTTTACAAATCTACAGTACATCCACACGTTTAATACTGTTTCCAGTGTTGCCCCTCACCTGAAAAACAATATAGAAGCAGGGCCATCCTGCGGGGGGGGGGGGGGGGGGGGGGGGGGGGGGGGAATGGATGAATTGGGGCAACTGCCCCGAGCCCTACAAAATTGGGCCAGCTTCATGTCCAGCTGCTGACCACTCCCCACCCCGCTCTACCATCAAGGCCCCGCACCAGCTGATTTGACCCAGGCCCTGCACCCTGCCACAGTAGTCTCTGTATAGGAGAACTAAAAAATGTGCAGAGAAGGATAACAAGGTTGATCAGGACTACAGAGGGGCTTCCACATAAGGAGAGACTAAATAGGCTAGGGCTTTTCAGCTAGAAAAGATGCTGGGTGGAGGGCAGGAAGGCAGACATATACAAATTTACAAAAAATTAAATGGCACAGAAAATAGAGATGTATTATTTATTATCAGAACACTGAAACTAGGGAACATAAAATTAAAGTATTACATAGGTTTTAAGCCCACAAAAGGAAGTTATTTTTTGCACAGCATGTTAACTTCTCGAATGCACTACCACAAGATATTGTGGAAGCTGACAGTTTAACACAGTTCGGAAGGGGATTGGCCAAATTCATGAAGGAAAGGTCTATAAGTAAGTACTGCACACAACGAATTTGGATGCAGCCTCTGAATCAGAGCTTCCTAAAGTTCTGAATGCGGGAAGGTGCAGTGGGAAAACAGCAGGGAATAGAAAATTCTACATGTGTCCTGTTCACACTCCCCCTTGGCATCCACTCTGTCACTAAATGTACAACTTGGTTTGTGGGACAAATCAGGAGAAAACAGGAACAGGGGCACAGGTTATGGGTTAATAACTAAGATGTTAAGGGAGTACTCCAAGCAGACTCCAGCTAGTGCCTGCTGCCCCCTGAATGTATCTAGGGGACCAGCAGACATTGTCCAATGAAACTCCACTCAAAGATATGCATGGAAAAGGGAAAGTTAGACTGCCCAGATTCTCTCCAGTCACCATCTCTTTTCTGGTTTGGTAGATGGACCAAGTCTGGCCTAGGCTAGATAGATCTGTGATCTGATCCAGTAAACCGCAGTTATTATGTTCAGTAAATTATGTAATTTGATTGAATAGTTATGCTAAGGCCTGATTTCCCAGAAATCTCAAATTGACATCAAGGAGCCAGATTGTGACGAGCTTTTGAACTTGGTAAGCTTGCTTAAAAGATTCAAGTTGGTTAAACAAGGATTCATGCTCCAGTCCAAATTAGTGGTCCAAAAGGGAGATAAGAATTCTAGAAAGCAGATCCTTCCCAGTGTGTTAAGGCTTGCTTGACACTTTCCAAGCACCCAGGCGCCTCAAGCTCATCTGAGTTGGTGGGCCAGATCTGGACTGTGGGGCTTCTTGTGGGCCAGACAATCCACCTTGATATGAAGCCTGTAAGCCTTTTTGCTGTGGCTGACAGAACAGCTGTGGTGTTACCAGCAGCAGCAAAGTAGTTAATGCCACTGTGTTACATACAATATTTTGTGAATGCTACGTTGATAACTGACTAGATGCAACGCTTCTTTACTAAACAGCAGCAAAGAATAAGATGTAGAAGGCTACTTAGATAACCAGCAGGAATCCTCAAGGTAATTACCTTCTACTCTGCTGAAATCCACACATAGTAGAACCCCAAGTTTTTTAAAAAGACATATAAATTACTCCCCAGTAAAACCTTTGTAAGGTCAGTAGTCTGATAAGGATGATTTTTCCTTATCAAAAAGGAAAGAAGGAAGACAAACAGGACCCACAGGGAATGACAATTTAGCAGAAGGAAGGCGCTTGCCACTAGGGAGCTTCAGTCCTGACAACTTTCCAATCCCAGTAGACTTGAAGTCCCTCAACATCTTTCTTTCCTAGTCTGATTCTGCTGTGGGGATATCAGCAAACGCTCTCGTTAAATCAGCTGAGCTTTAGTCAACAACTGTAGGAATTGTCAATGACAGGATTTGTCTCCAGTTAAAGTACAAGTTTAACTGCAAGGTCAGTAATTCAGACATACTGTAAAAACCATCTTGGAATGAGCATACTGGGATGTAACATTCTCATTGGACTTGCAAAACTCCTTCTCTCCACTGGCTGAGGGATCCACAGTTTTTCCTCATATCCTAGGCAGCAGCACAAGATTTGGGTAGCTGTCTTTGAGCAAAAACTTGTAAATGTAGCCCATCAAGGAAAGAGGCATTTCCAAAACACATCAGGAATTTTTAGGGAGGGGAAAGGCAGGCTCACAATCACTTTGCCTCCAAGGAAACAGAATTTGAAACTCTATATTTAACAACAGCTGCTGAGAGAATTAGAACCAACACAACAGATGCAATGTTTACACTACCTTCATGCAGCCACCAGCACCTCAGCTGAGGTAGGGTAATTCAAATGGCACAAAACTAGGGTTCTACCAACTGAACATCAGATTTGTGTAGGGGTACATAACTATGTCAATAAAACTTCTCAGTGAAGAGCAATCCTTGGCCTCTTTTCAAGCCTTTGAGAGGTCTGTTTCTCTTGCCACATTGTTTGTCTCCCTCATTTAACTCACGCACTTTTAGAAACATGCAAAAAATTAGTGTTCAAACCTAAAAGGTGATGACCACCTTCTATTCCCTCTATCAAGGCTGCCATGCATTTCAACATTAAGACACAGAGCAGCCTGATTATAAGGGTGGTCAAGCATGAAAAGAGGCTACCTAGAGAAGCTGTGTCATTTCCATCCCTGAACATTTTAAAGAACAGTTTAGACAGACAGGGATGATTCAGTCAGGGATGAGCAGCTTTGAGCAGAGAATTGGATCAGATGACCTTGTGAGGTCCCTTCCAACCCTACTTTCCTATGATTCTATGGACCCATCTTCACCCCTCACCTCTGTAACTAGAATCAATTCTGTTTTACGAAGCCATGATTGAGCATGTCAAGACTAATTAATATTCAGGGAAACTGGAATTTAGTCAGGAATAAGACCACTAAATTGATATAAGTATCATAGAATAGTAGGGTTAAAAAGGATCTCAAAAGGTCTGTTCAAGTACTGAAAATATAAGTAGGTTAGGTTAGGTTACTTATAACTTGTTTAGATACAAACTACACACATGTTGCTTTACCATATCTAAGAATACTTTTTCAAGAACAGTTTAAATATATATTAACTAAGTTCTTAAGAATAATATTTCTCAATGAAAACTATGCTGATACTTCCCTGCAGATGATTTTTCAAAGTAACTGTTAAATTAACCAAAAAACTACTGTATTTTTTAAACAAGGCTTACAGGCATAGGAAGAATTTTTTTTTATATTCTAGTTGGCATTAAACTCACGCATAAAGAGAACTGTGATTATTTAAATGTATTTAAAAAGTTTATGAAATATACCAGTAACAACATATATGTTATACTGAAGCTTCCCTTTAAAGAGTGAGCTCATGAGAAGACAGACAAGTTGCTACTCATAAAAGTTATTTTGGAGCACATTTCTTCCAAAATGAGCTGAATAAATGAAAAAAGAGTGTTCATATTTAGTAACAGAACCATATGGAAAAGTTATATCAAGATTAAAAAATTAAGTGGAAGAGGAGAACAGGAAACACTTGTTTTGTGTTGGGAAAATAAACTTCTGAGGTGGTTTGCTACACTGTGCACAAGACCAGATAAAGACATGAAGCGAGAAAGAGAGAATTTCATTTTTGAATGGAGAGAAAAAGAAATTGTTTATACACAAAACCGAGAACAAACTAAAAACAATTTAATAAAATTATTTGAACCAAGTCCAGTCTACCCTACAACTAAAACTATGCTAGTGTTAGCCAGTAGTCTACAGTAGTTTAACACCTAAAAATCTTCTGTCTGTGCTAGGATGGACAACTTTGATAAAAATTACTTGGCTAGTAACAAAACATTTTATTAAAGAAGAGTTG
Source organism: Alligator mississippiensis (assembly GCF_030867095.1). Lineage (NCBI taxonomy): Eukaryota > Metazoa > Chordata > Crocodylia > Alligatoridae > Alligator > Alligator mississippiensis. The sequence goes on from NC_081830.1 coordinate 39,455,731, forward strand.
CAGAAACATTCCTGAAATCCTTCCAGTATTCTCCTTTTTTGTTCTATGTACACATTCAAGCAAATTTTCATTATCTAGAAGCCATTAGCTGATCTGATGTCTTTATAACAAAAGTAAATTTAAGGGGTTTTTCCAACATAAACATTTCAAGTTTAATTTATTTTGTATTATTAAATGTTATTTATTTTTAGCCAAGAATATTCAACGTACATAAGCAACATTACAAAATATAAACTATGTCTATAACGTTCCCCATGTAGTTAGTGCCAATTATGGATGTGCAGACCTTATTCAGGTCCATACTCATCTTTATTTAAATACAGTATAATCCCAGTTGTCTGGTATCTGAATAACTAGAACATTCTATTAACCAGAATTTCCAGACAGCTGGCCAGATGTGGGGGGGGGGAGGGGGGGGGAAAGCTTGCATGCGGTACCAACCTGTGCTGCCACCACTGCGTGTGGCTGCCGCCATCCCGCTTGTAGCCGCTCCGCATCTGGACGGAAACCCCTGTGCTTCAGGTAACTAGCATTTTTAAGTTACTGGCACTTCCCATTCCCTACTTGTGCCAGATAACAGGGATTTTACTGTAGTTTATTACAAAATAGCAGTCTTAAAGAAATCTGGTAAGATTACTAGTATTCGTACTGTTGGTTGTAAGGCATAAAATTATCTTTCCTGGACATTCCCATGTTGTTTTTAGGTAATTATTGAAGTCTGTAAAGTAAATCTATATAAGAATGGTATTATTCTGATCTTAGAGATGAGAATATGGACAGCAGCTCAAAGATGCACAAGTCAATAATAGCCAACTGAGAATTAAAACTCCTGGATCCCCCACACACTTAAAATTCCTAAAATTAAGAAATTCCTTAAATTCCTAAAAAGTAGAAATTCTAAACAAAGCCATTTTGAGATTTTCAAAGGTAGTCTGCAAATGAAAAAAGAAAGTCTTATTGTAGATTTTTCTTTTTTGGAATTATAAAGACAAGAGAGATCCAAGATTTTGCCATCTCTCCTCTATCTATACCTCCCCCTCTCCATAGAAGCAGTGCAGGGTTCTGCTATAACACAATGCATTCAAGTTCTCTTTCCTCATCATAATCCTCAAACATGCCCACATGTGGTACTACTGTATTATAATATCTGACTGCATTTCAAGTCACAAATGAAAAAATACTAAATACAACAATTTACATTAATGAATGTCTGACATCATCAAGTTATACAAAATTCAGGTAAATTAAACATGTACCAAAAGCCCAGAAAAAATATTAGTTTTGAGGACTGTGAAAGAAAAACATTCTATTTCAGTCCTTCTACCCCTAAAAAATATTCTCTAATTGGTTAAGGGGAAAAAATTGGAAGAATATAATTTAAAAACTTTCCTGAAGATTAAAGTCTTACTTGGCCCATTAATCAATTAAGCTGAAAATGTATTTTTGTATAATTCTCAGTATTTACTCAAATCCAAAATGAAGTCAATCCACCCCCCTCCCTATTTAACATGGGAGGGAAAGCCCCTTGTCTTGGATTCACAATATGGGGTACAGTAGGGGGTGGGGGAGAAACAAGCAGGTGGCTGTTGTGTCTCCAACTCCAAGCTTGGACCATCAGCTGCTGACTGCCACCCCCCGCCCCTCTTGCTCCCTCCCAAATCCCCAACTGTTGCTACTGGGGCCAGATTGGGGCTGCAGCAACCATGTGCTCCATGCCCAAGGCTGGAGCAGGACCAGAGCCCTGGCAGTGGGAGCAAAAGTAAGCAGCAGGGGTACGAGGGGCAGGCAGCAGGGTGTGCAACTGTCAACACGTTTGACTCTCCTCCTCCGTCAGATCTTTGCTGCTGCAGTTGTGGGAGCTCTGGGTGAATTTAAGAAGACCCTTCAATAATTAGATTCTATACAAAGAAAATTATAACAAATTTATAAGTTTTCCACGTACAATTATTTGTAAAATTACCTTAAAATTATAACTTTAGTTACTGCACTAGAACAGGACTGACTAGTAAAGTCCAAAAGTAATAGTATCTTTAGAGATACAATACATTTTAAAATCAATATATTGTACAGCCGTCAAACTACTGCATCAAAGAATTACATTATTCTAATTTTGTCCCCATGTTGATTTAAATTCTTCCTCCTAATGAATGTACCTCTAGGGCAGGCCTCTACTGCCACTTAATTTCAGAATAATAGTAAAGTCAAACTGATGAGTACTTGTCACTTTCAATGTTTCCCATGGGATTCCACATAGTAGGTGTGCCAACTAGAAGACTTCTCAGTTATCTTTCTGCCACAGCTTAGGAGAAGAAAAGCAACTGTTTAGGTCAATGATTCTCAACCAGGGTGCCAATGAACCCTGGGGTGCTATAAGATCTTTTGAAGGGTGCTGCAAAGTATGAGGAGATAAGCAGACCTAAAGAGATAAGTGCAGCCTAAGGCTCATCCCTACCTGGCCACTTGGTCACTGTTACCCTCACTGCCTGGCCCCACTGCAAGGAGCTAAATACTATATATAAATTAGTTTTTAAAATGGGGTGCTGCTCAATTCAAAGTTATGGAGGGGTGCCTTGAGTCTAAAAAAGGTTGGGAAATACTGGTGTAGACATTAGAGAGGTCTATAGATCACATTCATTTACAGCCTGAGAGTCAGCATAGGCTATAAAATGTTAAAAACACATTTTTAACAAGCAAAATATTAGCATATGAGGAAGTTGATAGCTCTGAAACTTTGCTCATCACAGAAAACTTGCCACTGGCTCTGGGATTTTTTTCCCCAAATCCTTCCATAGGATCATCTCTGTAGGAGACTCATAGGGATCATTATCAAGATAAAAAAATAAAATATTGTACGAAAAATGTTTTCATAATGGTCATATGTACAGGTTGTAAGTAAATATTCATGGGCTACTGACAACTATGCTGGAGTAGAAGACAAAATGCCTCCATCCATCTGTATCAATGGTATCAAGTTTTGAGAACTGAAATAAATTGTTATTGAGGATCTATCAATTTCTCAAAAAAGCAATATAATACTTCAGGACTGTATAAAAATATCTACCTTAACCCCCAGCAGTTGAGCAAGAGGACACAGAAATCTACCCACTCAAAAGCTGGACAGCTAGATACAGTTCTAAAGAAAACAATGCACCTGATCATGCTATAGACTAGCTACGTGGGACGTTATAAACAGTCTGTCATTAGGACAAATTATATTTGTTAGCAACAGTTTAAGGGACAGGCCCCATTAAAAAATGGCTAAAGCATGAAAGAACAGAGGTAGAGTATTAGATTCTGAACACTTTCCAACTTTAGATTTCTACAAAAACGGGTGTTAACAGAATGACATGCTTTTCTTTTGGGGGAAGATCTCACGCCACACAAGCAATTTAAATCAAGCCATCCCATTGAAAGACTAAGACTTTTTTATGCTCGGTGTTGCATTAGTTCAGAGATGTTTATTATAAATTGTTGATTATGAACAGGTGAGAGCATACATGCATTTAAATTCAATAACCAAAATAAATAATCTTCAACTTTAATAATAAACATTGCTGTGAACTGAAAACAGCATTAAGCTTGAGTTCTTGTTATATGCTCACACATTAAGGGTGTACTTGAATTTTTTTTTACAACACGGAATAATCTGCTTATCGGGAAAGTGAATTAAGATGATATAGGGTCCATAGATTTAGAGGACTAATTGTTGATAGGGCATAGATACTGAAACACAAGGGTTTAAAAGCTTCTAAAGGTCTTAATGGTAGTTTATTACACCCTGGGTAATTATGCAATTATGTGCCCACACAATTTTGCACATAAAAGGTACGACCGTGCATAACTTTGCATAATTTAACTGAAGCGAGCTCTGTGCCTCCACCTCCATGTGGAGGGAGTGAGGAGTTTCCGGGTGGGCATCGGGGTGCATGTGGGTGGATATGGGCTGTGTGCCATCGGGCCAGGCCAGCTGACTCCGTGTCTCCATGTGATGCTACCAGCACTCCAGTGGGAAGCTGCATGTGGAGCAACAGAGCCTGCCCAGCCTCATGGCGCGTAACTCTATGCCTCCAAATGCAGCTTTCCGCTGGAGTGCTGGAAGCCCCATGTGGAGGGCTGCCCCAGCCCAATGGCGCATGGACTGGGAGCTGCACACCATCGGGCCAGGCGGGAAGGCACACATGGGGGCACGGAGTCATGCACCATCGGGCCAGGCAGGCTCCTGCTTACCTTCACGTGTGGCTTCTCACTGGAGTGCTGGAAGACCCATGTGGAAGCATGGAGTCCACCCAGCCTGACGGTGTGTGGCTTCCCATCCACAAACCATTGGGGCAGGTCAGCCAGCTCCATGCCTCCACATGGGGCTTCCAGCACTCTAGCAGGAAGCCGCACGCGGAGTCACAGAGCCCACCCAGCCCGAAGGTGTGCAGCTCCCACCTGCAGTGCTGCCAGCCTCATGTGCTAGCATGGAGCCAGCTCAGTCTGGTTCAAAGATGCACACCAGAAGACCAGGCTGACTCTGTGTCATCATGTGCAGGCCCTGGAACTCAGCCAGAGGAGCACACTGCTGGGGGCTCTGCCTGCCATGGTCATGAGTGCCCCAAGGGCCCTCCCTGCCCCCGCTGCTGAGCCGACAGTGGAAGCTGTGCATCATGGGAGGCTGAGTGGGAAATGTGTGGCAGGGGGACCCACACACGCCTACAACCCCCCTGCTCCCACATACACACCCCTTCCCAACCCTCTCCACAAAGCCCACACCCCTTCACAACTTCCCCACAAACCCTACACCTATATCTCTTCCATATACACACCCCACAAACCCCCTACCCACACAAAGTATGTGCATGTTTCTAAAAAAGGTTCAAATAGTGTTAAATTTAGTCTAATTTGTTAAAAAAAAAAATTTAGCATAATTTTGAAAGTTTCTGCACATAGTTCCCTGGGGTGTAGAACCATCATGGAGGCCTGTGGATGCAAAACTGTTCCCATTCTAGAGTCTCTTTGTTAAAACATCTGTTGTATTTTGTGCCTGAATGAGACGGCAGAGAGGTGCCTGCCCTAGCACCAAAGCTCCTGCCCAGGGAAATAATTGATGCTGGTTTTCCTCTGCCCCCCCCCTTACTTCTGAGTGGGAAATGAATTCACAACAGTTAAACACAGGGAGACTGAGCACAGAATAACCTATCTACAGCAGGTTATGCAAGGCACTTGGGTGGCCTCAGGCCGGACAGGGAGCACAAGTGGTCAATTCTACTATGGGATTTAAACACCAGGCCCTGCTACCCAAGGTGCCCTGGCCCGGGACCAGCTTCAGGGCAAAGTGACCGGAAGGCAGCCCGGGGTAGCCAATGAGCCGCGAAGTGACACTGAGCGGCGCTCGCAACTGCCCGCAGCGCTCCCAGGGGCCGTTGTGCCCCAGCCACATGGCCGCGAGCTCCCGGGCGCGGGAGACCGGGTGCCCAGCGCGGCCCAAAGGAGCCATCACAAGCGAACAGAGCAGAGAGACATATTCGGGGGCCAAGATCCTCAGGCCCGGCCCGGCCGCCGCGCCCTCTTCTCGCTCAGCCCGCGGCTCGGCCCTGCCCCCGCCCGAGCCCGGGACAAGGCCACGGCTTCGCCGACTCTTGGCCGCAGCCTAAAAATGGCGGAGGCGGCCGCGCTGCCCAGGCCCCCGCGGCCGCCCGCACTCACCGTTCAGCCGCCGCGCCCCGGGCCCGCGCCCCGGGCCCCGACGCTCGCCTCGCGCCCCGACCCCGGAAGCCGCTGCCTCACGCGCCTCCGTCGCCGCAGCCAGCCGCCATCTTCCCCACCAGCTACCGGGGTGGCGCACGCGCCCGACGTCAGCGCGTTCGAGGCGCCGGCCCGACCCGGCCCTCCCCTCACAGGGACCCAGCGGAGGGGCTGACACCACAGCGGCTCTGCGCACGCGCAAAGACAACGGCGATGCGGCCGCGCGTGAAACGCGCTGGCGCAGTCAGGAACTGAGGAAGCCTGAACGTGAGGCTCAGCGACGGGGGCGGAGCGCATGCGTAGTCCTATCGCACAGCCCACGGGGGGACGGCAATGAGCGTGCGCAAAAGCCCACTTATTGCCTCCACCAGCCCTCACCGAGGGGCATGCGCGAGGCGGCGCTGAGCTCCCGCCGGCTGCAGTCTGGGGCACCCCCCCGGTGCCACACGGATACCTTGGCTTCCTCTGCTAGTTTCCTACCCGCCCGCCTCACTGCAGCTGTTCGTGGCTCCAGCCTCGACCCCCTTTTGCGAGGGGGGGCAGTCACGGAGCAGCGAGACCCCCCGGCCTGTCACTGCCCCGGCTGCTGAGCAGCGCCCCACCATCTCCCTGCCAGCATCAGCCGCTTTGGTTTTACAACCTCCGGGACCCAAACGGATCTGCTGCGGGGGCTGCTGGTTTGTTTTTTTTAAAAACATGGGCAATCATTCAGTCACTGTTGGGGGGGGCAGCCTCAATTAGTGGAGCATGATGTTGGTCTCCAGGGATCAGTTTCAGGCCCTGAAGCTGTAAGACTTATTCCCTAACCTAAAGTCACCTGGTTTGTTTTTAAATAGCAAGAAATAACAATCTCCCCTAATTATAGACTTTTTTTTTTTTTGTGGGGGTGGAGATTTTGGTAAGTTCATTAATGTTTGCTTCCAAACCACCAACATTAAGATTATAACAAGTAAAGAGGGAAAAGGTCCTGGAGAGAAAGTTCTCATTAAAAGAATGTCAGGATTTTTTAAGGGATATGTTTTAACTGTCTCTGAAGCACTGGGCCTGTGAGGCAAACAACACCTGCCAGTTACAGCTGGGAACCAAACAAAATTGAAAGGAGCTGGGTGTAGCTTATAAGATACTCAGGGCACTAGCTATTTTATTGTTACTTTTCCTGGTATTGTTCTGACCCCTAAGATTATTCTAGCTACAAAAAACAAACCTGTCTGCAATTAAAAAAAAAACAAAAAAAAACAGAAAACATCTTATTGAAAGGGACAAGTAATGTCACCCCAGCTGAGCCAAGAAGTTTCACTGAGGTTTTCACTCTTGTGCCTGATATATTAATAAATTTTTTCCAAACCAAGCTTACAAATTAATAGGAGTAGCACATTTCTCTTCCTCCCCCCCTCCCTCAAATAATGGTGAGCAACTCATATGCTCCTGTACAAAAAAATAAAAAAAGTTCAAAAGAAAAAAAAATCATGCAACATCTCTTCCTCTTTGCTCACAGTTCTCTCTCCCCCGAGATTTTTCTCTCATTCTACATCATTATATTTAAATCAACAGGATTTTCATAAATAAAATTGGACTGAATCAGATACTGTTTACAAACCACAGGATCATACATACAAATAGCGCCTTTTAATTAAAACTAAAAAGCTATACAAAAGTATTCTTAAAGGGGGAAAATCCCACTATCTTGATCAAACATATACATAAAAACCACCACACGAAGTCTCATCAGTCCTGATTCCATGCATCATTATGATTGCCAACAACCAGTAGGAATAATTTCTCCATCTTGGGGAACAGGTGTACACAAGGAAAAAATTGTACAGCTGCACTTATTCTAGAAACCAAAAACACTGTAAAGATTCACAAGTCAGGGACAGGCTGTTAGGAAAAGCAAAGCACTGACACCACTCAGACAAGACTTTCTAGGATCCAATGGCTCTCACCATAAAAGAGTCTCTTTTATGGACTAACTGGCCTCCCATTTGAATGCATCTGTGGTGGACACCAGGCTGGAGTACTCTGCTCCTGGCACTTCCTTAGCTCAGGTCTGGGAGCAGCTGATTTGGTCTGGAGTGCAAAAAGCACTTGAGTTTTTCTCTGTTCATAAGAGGGGCTGGGTGTTAACCCTAATATTGGAAGCTTCGTTTGGTCTGAATATCATCAAGAATCTGCTGTAACTCCTCATCCTCAAACCGGCCCTCTAGGCTGCAAGATAAGAGCAATGACAGTAAATTAATGGCTTTAGACACATTTGTTTTCAAAGACCCAGAATTCCTCTTAACATATTGTTTTGTACCAACTAGCAACTCCTCCAACAGTGTAATGCAGACACTGTTCTGAGCCTCATATTGTGGCTGTCATGCAAACCAGACACCATCCCTCCTTTGACCTCTTTCAAGATAGTAATTTTGTAATGGCCTTCACCCACAAGACATCTGACTGAAGTCCTATATGGACCTGCACTCATAGGCCAGCCTAGTGTGTCTGTGAAGTTTTCAGTGCAAAGGAAAAACCCACAGGTGACCCCAGCTTGTCCTTTCTTCCTGTATCTTAGAGCCCCACAGTTCACACAGCAGCCCTGCTAAATACAAATTCTCACCTGGGAATCAGAGCCTTGGCCTCCTCAGCTGTCTCAGGACAAAGATTAGCTAAGCACGCCAATTCAAATTTATGGAGCTTCTTCTGGAGCAATAAACTGCAGATAGGGAAAATAAGATGGTAAGAATATAGCTACAACAGAATAAAAAAGTACAGGAAAGGAAAATGTACCAGTGGAAGCAGTAAAAAAGGAGGGAAGAAGGAGGGGCAAATTAAAAAAAAAGAGTGCATTTGCATAAGTACAACCCCACTTCAACTACCACTACTACTAATCATCCCAGGCTCCAAAAAGACTGATCTGATGTCACTCATAAATGTTTATTTTGAAGGCATCTATCATAACCCACTCAAGAAAGAACATAGAGCCTGGCTGAGATCTAAGTGCACCCCTCTTCTGGCAACATAGCTAAGGCATTTTAACTGCGCAGTACCAATACCATACATAATAAATTCCCTGACACAAATCTTTCCTGGTCTCTCCTACTCACCTGCGGACACTGGCAATAGTCTCTCGGTTTTTGAAGCGGCTGAAACGAGCCGTGTAGTTCAACGTTTTCATGAAGACTTCTGAGAGCTCCTGCTCATCCTCTGCACTCTCATTCTGCTGCTTGCGATGCTCAAGCAGCATGTGTACTTCTGAATTGAGAAGAGTCTCGGCAGTTTCAAACTCTAGGTGAAAGAGCAAAAAATCTCAGCATGAGAGAGGGATCAGCACTGATAATGAAGCCCATGTCTATATCCTTGCTTTTGTATTTGTGTTGGGGGCCTCCTGGCCCTGCTTCAGCTCCCCCCACCCCACGGGAGCAGATCTAACCCAGTCCCACAGGGGAGGGGGCCCTGCCAGAGGGAAACAAAGCAGGCTGGCCTGGCCCGGCCCAGCCCCATCTGGCTGTGTGCTGGGGAGGAGCATGCAGATATGGCAATGGGCAGGGAGCAGGGAAGGCGGTTTTAATACATTTATATCGGAGGCCAAATTAGCCAAAACTAAATCCCAATCCAAGAGTCCAGAATCATAAGTGGCCCTACTATCGGCAAACATCCTGCACCCTCACCTGGGGCTTCAGATGTTTCCAAAACCTTTGGCAGGCATCCTACTTGCAGGCCCAAGCCTAGAGGTTTGGGGTTCAGATGCCCCTGAGTTTTGCTTGCCCTCAGCCGTCAGGCCCTCGGAGCAAGTGCCGGAGGAGACTCCCATGCCCATAAAGTGGGCTTAAACCCGCTGCACCTTGGCGGGCCCTGAACCACGCCAGAAGAGCAGCTCTCCTGCGCAGCGGGTCAGGACAACTGCCTGCGTTGCCACACATACATGGTATTTCCCCTGCCAGGTTAAGAAGCCCCGACGCTTGTCCTGAGCTGTCAGGGGGAGGGCGGGTGTATGAATGGCCACTGCTCCCCCGCGGCCAGGTGCGGCGAGCCCCGGGGAGCCCGGCGAGGCCACCCTCGCTCACAGCCCGGGCACCTCGGGGGGCCTGTCCGCGGCCCCACGTGCGCGAGGAGGGAGGGGCCAGAGCAGAGCAGGTCGCGGCGGGAAAGAGCCCGCCGTCCCTTCTTGCTCCCGGCTCCTTCCCGCGGGGGGTGGCGGCCGCGCACCTTTGGGGAAGACGAGCTGCGACGCGTCCTCCTCCACGTCGGCCGCCCGCGCGTCGCTGCCTCCGGCCGCCATCGCCCGGCCCGGCCCGGCCCGGCCGCGCAGGCGCCGCGGAAGCGCAGCCCTCCCCGCCCTGTTGGGGCCTCGGCTCCCGCCAGGGGGCGCCGCCGGGCCGCTGGCCGCCCTCGGGGCGTGGCCGCACGGTACGCGTCGCGGGAAAGGCGGCCCAGCGCTCTGGGCCAAGTGCTGGTGGCCGCGTCGAGCCGGCCGTGCAGCTACAGAGAGACAGTCAGTGCTTGAAAATGAGCAACAGCTGCGTGGCCGGTTCCTGTGCAGCTCTCACTGGAGCGCAGAGCAGAGAGCAGGTTGACAGCCCCAGAGGCCGGACAACCAGCGCCTTGCAGGAGGGAGCTGGACGTCCCAGGGCTCGAGAGGGGCCCAGCTGTGCTGTGCCAGGCAGCCGGTGTCTTCCGAGGCTTCCCTGCGAAGATCCGCCTCAAAAAAGGAGTAGCAAATCCTGCAGGTCTTCCCATGGTTCAACGGTTAGCACAGCTTCTGCACTCCTGATGCTTGGCCCTGACAGAGATAAATACATCAGAAAGACAAGTATTTCACAGGCAAGCTACAAACCCAGGTGCCTGGCAGCAGACGACTGTGGAAGAAAGTCAGCAAATCGTTGCATCTTGAAATCAGCTTGACAACCAACATGACTGTGTAGTGACGGGGGCTTATTATTGCCATACTTCTCCCCTCCAAACGCTTGGCAAACAGATTTACACATTGTGCGCATCATAAAGGAATTGAAATTCAGGCACTGCTGCAACTGCAAACAACAGCATGGGGCAGCAAACAAAAGGCTCCTTTATCCCTGCCGTGATGATTTGGGGAATCTTATCTACAGTTTATGAATTTGGATTGATAGTATCAAATTGCTAGTATGACAGTCACTGAATCAGGAAATGTCTTTGTGCAGTCACCTTTCCTAACAAGGCCTCTTGTGTCCCTAGCAGACCAGGGAACTTAATGACAGTATTTTAACTGAACAGTGGGAATGCTAATGAGCTTTGCTGGAACAGGGAGGAGAACCTACATTTTTTACCTGTTTGTAGGAAGAAGATTTGGGAAAGGGAGATTCATCAAATAGGACACAGAGATGAGGGGGGAGGTTAAAAAGGACTTGGAACGAAAGGAAAGCCAGCTACATTGGAAACTTTGAGCAGGAAAGGGAAGTAATGTGTAGGCTTTCATAACAGCAGAGTGGGTTAACTACAAGACCTGCCAAGGTCATCGAAGGCAAGCAGAGCTGCAATACTCTGCAGTCAGAAAATAAGCCAGGAGCTGCAGAACAAAAATCCTGAATAGCTTGATCTCAGACTATGCTCCAGAGTGTGGAAGCAAGTGAGGCAGGAAAATGGCCATATTTTTAGGTGTTTTTGCCTGGATCTGTTTATTTCCCATGCCACAATGTAAAGAGGAAAGATACTTCAGAATCTTGTGCAAGTTTAATTTCTAACCAGTATCACACCCTTGAAGAATTCAGTTTTAGCTATAATGACCTGCAGGTAGGTTCCTGATGGTTGAAACACATATTGTAGTGGGGATGATTTGGGGAGTGACACCAGGAAGCTCCATGTACTTGGAAAATGTCACAGTATCTCTGAGCACACCCAGTAGGGCATGGCTTTTCTAATAAAGACCCATGTTTTTGCAATCCAGATCGACTACCTTGATTATTGGGAGAGGGTGCATTTAAGCTATTGGGTTGTTATGGGGATAAGTGCTGCTCTTAGGTGTTTGAAGTAGATAGACTGAAGGGTTTGAGTTCCAGGAAGGAGGAACAGACAGGGAGACTGTGCCTGGGAGATGTGGTAGGCAGGCCAAGAAACTAAACAATGCTGCAACCTACTGATACCCACAAAAGCATAAACACTGATGGAGTGAATTTGAACCTAATGCAGCAGGCAGGTAAGTGTCCAAAACAGAGAAGCCCAACCACATGGGTGATAAATAGATTGAGAGGTGGAGTTTCCAGAACATAAAATAATTTGCTAAGCTACAGTCTAGCTATTTCACTACAATTACCATCCTTGGTCTTCTGAGAAAAAGTATGTTGGGATTTTAAATTATGGCAGGTGGTCAGGACATCTGTTCTGAACCTCACTTCCAAAAATAGAATCTCTAGGCACAAATAGTCCAGACACCTTGCCACACCCATTCAATGGTGATTCAGGGACAAGTGCTGCCAACAGAATGCTACAATTTCCTGCCATGGTTGTTTTTATATAGGGAGACTGTCCATTTAAGCATCACCCAGGCACATCCTGTTTAGCTTGTGAATCAGGTAAGATCACCATCCAAGCTGGTATGATATCATGCCATGCCACAACCTTGAAGAAGGCACAGAGAGAATGGTTTTTTGGTTGTACAAAGGACTTTATTATTTTTAGCTGTGTCAAGGTGAGCTGCTTTCTACAGGTTTGGTAGAAGCAAAGCTTGAACCTGTTCTGTTGTATTTTTGAGGTTATGCATCAGCTAACCCCATGGTTCTCAACTTTGTTAGGCTCAAGGCACCCCTCAGAAAATGCCAGCTCTTAGTTTTCACTCATTTTTGGACTACAGAAAAATAATAGAGCAATTATTCTATTGCAAAGAACTCAGACCACGAGAGGTCAAAATGGTTTTTTTAACATTTTGGATCCCTACCTGAAATATCTGGGTTTGTACTGTGAATCATGTTTGTACACCTAACAGTGCTAATTATATGGCACCCTTGAAAGAATCTCAAGGCACCCCAGGGTGACACAGCACTGACCCTGATTAAAAATCTCTGGGCTAACCAATCACAGATTGTTACTGTTTGTCTTCTGGATAAATTAATCAAACAGAGAAGCTGATTGAAAACTACTTCAGTTTCCTAAATAGTACAAGGAGAAAGCCATTCAAAAGGATTGGATAAAAACATCTAAAGGAAACATCTGGCAACCTGGACAATCTCCATTAGGTGTACAATAAAACAAGAAAAATCAATGCCGGTTTTATCGGAGAAACTTTCTAAAAGTACTTGGAATCCTGGTGGCTTCTCAAATAACGTATCAGCTGAGCACACTAAGTTTCTTGGAACAGTAGGTAGCTCATATAGTTGCAGTTATTAATTTCACATGGTTCTTTCCTATAGGACCTTTCCACTGAACTATGCAGAGAAAACAATAGAAAGCCACACACTTGCAGGAGTTTATCACTAGAGCTAAAGAGGCTATACTGAAAAGAACATTGTTTCCTTTTAAGAACTCATTTAGAACTAATGCACTTGGTTGAGTTAGGTAGGTGATAAAGATACAGGCGACCCTTGCCATTCGCAGGGGATCTGTTCTGGAGATCCCCGCAAATGGCGAAATCCATGAATATGGCACTGCGTTCATGAATGTCATGAATGGAATGCCCCCAGCAGCTGGGGAGGGGGGCACGGCTGCACTGGCATCGGCGGGAGCCCAGTGGCAGCAGCAACTGCGGAGCTCCTGAGGAGTTCCTGTAAGTGTGTTTAAGATGCAGGTTGGGCATTCGTGAATATTTGAAACCGCGAATGCCAAACCCGCAAATAGCGAGGGTTTCCTGTATTCTCAAATAGAGCCTGCCTCTTCTCTTGTATTGTTGTAACCTCCCATAAATGTCTTTCAGAATCACATCAGTAAGCAGTGTTCATTCTTTGCAGCATTCAAAATTAATGCAAGAGGAAGCAGATGCTTTATCTTTAATGTGTGCCTGTACTTTTCCTTCTCTAAAAAAATCTATTTCAGTGGTGCTTAGGAATTAGATTTACAGAAAAAGGAAAGATGATGAGGGAAAACAAACAACACAGGAGATTTGATACATGTTGTCTGTTTATGTCCTAAAATGGAACCATATAGGCAAGAAACTTAGAGACTGTCAAATGTGAGATGTCAGTGGAGCCACAAATCCTATTCCTTGTTCTAGCTAAGAAAAACAAACAAACCAGTACTGATCACACTGCTAAAGACAAGACACTGTACTTAATGGATGATTGGTCTGATCCATAATGGAGATTCCAACATTCCTTTTATTTAAAACCTATGTGGTAGCAATTACCTATGCTGATGTAGATCGTTGAAAGAAACAATGCACCAGTAACAGTTTAATAAATGCTAGGAAACTCCCTTATCAAAACAAAACTGTGCGTGAGAGTGAGACAGACAGATATTTTTGAAATAATAGAGTCCTTTTGTTGACCTTTGTAGCAGACAGCCTCACATTCACTTTTTTTTGTTTGAAAACCAGAACTCTGACAGAAGGAAAAGAGAATTACTACTTGTATATTTAAATCTCTTTTAATCAGGTCATTAGCACTTCTAGCATACCTGTTATGAATAACCCAGAACCTAGCAATATTAATTTCATCCTCTTTTATATTCCACTGCAGATGTTTGCTTTAATGACACATTTACAAAGTACATGTCATCTTCTATCTTCCTCTGTTTGGAATTCACAGGACAAACATTCATGTTTCAGTCTCTCCATGTTTAACAACAGAAAACAGATTTGATGCTTAAGAATGGCTCATAAAAGTGTGCCCTGTGGTATCCTACTGTTCCTTCTCCTAAATACTACTTTTATAATAGTTTTTACAATAAGCAATATTCTGTGTCAGTATAGATATGACTGTATGAAATCACAAGTGAAGAATGTTTGCCTTTTCCCCCCTTACCTGTGAAAATGGCATTTTTTAATTATGGATTGACTTTTAATATAATCCACACAGAAAATAAAGCTCTAATTTACATGAGTCCTAAAACATTTAGGTTTGTGATAAATTTAAAATAATCTTAATTTTAAAATACTTGAAGTGGTTTTGATTTTTGTTAAGTTATCCTGTTAAATCTAATACACCAGATTAATTCTGGATGGGAGCAATCACCTTTGTTTCTAATAAGGAACTAGATTAAAGGTACAGGATAAAGCTTTTTTTAAGGGACTAGATCCTATGTTGTTCTTTTTCTGGTACAGTCATACATTTATTGCAGTGTACAATCTTGTTATGCACTTATTTCCAATTGAACTAGTTTTAGAAGTGTTCATTGGATACTGAGGTCAACCCCATTCTCGTTTACAGATCTCAGAACAACTTACAAGAGTTAACCAACACATCTGCCACACAGTCTCACTTGACTGATCTTGATAATCAGAATGGGGAAAGCCTTAATTTAAAACTAAAACAAGTTATTGCTTTTAACTTAAAGGATCCTTATACTACCACAGCTAGTGGTACAGTCAGGCAGTTCTGTCTGTTCCAACTCCACCTGGCTGGATGTTCCACATGCTGCTTTTGGTAAGACTAGACCTGGGAGAAGGCAGGGAAATGGACTCAGCTGACTGGAGAAGTTCTGGTTATAGCTAGGGACCAGAAGCTTGTTTCATGACATCCAACATTGATAAGGCAAAGTGAAGAAAAATGCTCTTTGCACCTCCAGTGAGGGTCCTTCATGGAAGATTCTAGGGTGAAAAGCAGAGAAATCTAGCATTCAGTTGATACTGGATATGGAACAAGAGATCAAGTGAGTGATGTGTATATCATAAAATATGTGGGAAAGCTATCCCATTCCAGTTCCTATGTTGCTGAGGGTTTGAGGGTTTTTTTGTAATATTGTTTGATAGTCTATAACCAGGAGTGCTGTAATTCTGTGGCTCCAGATTTTACTCACAGACCCAGCCGAACATCATCTTGGCCACAGAGTCCTCCCCATCCCAAAATTCATCCTCCAGCTTCACGACAGCTGACACTAGGCACCATTACTGAAGTTTCCCAGAATCACTGACATTTAGGTCTGAAAAGGACCTAGTTCAATCTCCTTCCCTGAAGCAGAAGCAAGTAGACCTAAATCACCACAGAGAGACATGTCTGCTCTATTCTTATAAAGCTCCAAAAGGAGATTCTGAGTCTTCTGCAGTGGTTTGATACCATCTGTTATTGATAAAGGTAGGCTGACTTTTTAAAATTGTTAAATACATTTGGGCCAGAATCTGAGGAACAAAAGTTATGGAAAGGGTAGTTAAAAAGGTAGGCACTAGGTTTGACCTCCTTCAGTCTTCTGGGATCTGCCCTGAGATGCCAAAGGTAATCAGTAATGATTCAGAGAACACTTCATCTAGCTCTGTAAGTACTGTAGAGCTAATTTCCTTGCCAACTTCCTTAATCCATGGTTGAGGAAGCCAAAGCTGTCTGTGCTTAGTAATTGAAAGTGCTTCAACACAGCAGAATTCTTAGCATGATGCGAGTACTTGGTGCAAGGGATGCCTCGCTACGGCGGGAAAAGCCTTGGTGCAGTGATCAGCTCCTGCCAAAACTAGCAGCTGCACTGTTTGGATGCATGCTACCGATTGGCTCATTGTAAATTATTCATACCCGGCGGCTAGCAATTGGCTCACTAGCCGTATAAAGCTTGGGTAGTTTCCACCCAAGCCGGAGAACTCCGCGTGTATGTTGGGAATGAGTTCCTCGTGTACCTTGGAGCAAAATTGGAGGCCTGATCAACCACCAACCACTCCCTGTCGCTGACCGTCCCAATGTACCCCGCACCCTGCACGCTCTGAAAACAACGGTGTGCCACCCGGTTTCTGTAACGGAGCGTGCCTACACTGTGTGCATCGACGCAAGTCCCTGTACGTCAGTTTGTAAGTAAAGTTCTTTTCAATTCAACCAGTACGCGTTTGTGCCTAATTCCACTCCATCAGTGCGGTCCCAATTCCGGCTATACTCAGCCCCCACAAAAGCCTTCCTGTGGAGACCATCTGTGAAGTCAAGCATTCATCTCCAGAATTTATCCATCCCTGAATGGACATTGACCTTCCAACTGAAAGAACTGATGAGAGGTATCCTGTATTCACAACTCCTTTGCCATACTCCCACATCCTAGTATTCACTTTGGACCTGATCAGTGGGTTTTCCATTTCCCATGGAAAAACAGAGAAAACCATGGATTTCCCCTTTTATTAGAGAAAAACGAGGATTTCTCCTTTTAGCTGAGAAACTCGTGGATTCCCTGCTTTGCAAACACTCTGCAGGCTGGTTGAGCTCCAGCCTGCAAGAGCTGCTTGCAAACAGTGGGAAACCCCTAGCCCTGCCCAGAGGGGGAGGGCAGGGCCTGAGGGTCTCATTCAGCCACGGCTCTAGTCTGCTCAGCTCAGCCTCACTCTTCTAGAGCCTGAGGTAAGTGGGGCTTGCAGGGGGCCCCTCTGGAAGGGCTGGGGGGTTGTAGGTCATAGCTGGGGGGGGTACCAGTAGGGCTGAGGGGGAGCCAGGAGCCGGCCCTGCCCCCACCTGAGCAGGCAGAGCAGTGGTGGGGTCTGGTTCCATGCTGTTTCTGCTGCAGCTGCCTGCTGTTGGGGACAGGAAGCTGCAGACTTAGGGCTCTGGCCCCATAGCCCTAGTAGCTAGGGGCCCCTCCAGCAGGGCTGGGGGTTAAAAGCTGTGGGTGGGGGGGCAAGAGGCATGAGTAAGGCAGGGGGCTGTTGTGGGGGCAGTGAGGAGCACCAGCAGTATTGGGGGGGGGAGGCTTTGGGGGCAGTGAGAGGCACCAGCAGGGATAGGGGGGCTTTGGGGGCAGTGAGAGGCACCAGCAGGGCTGGTGGGGTGGCTTTTAATTTTAATAACAGAGTTTTGGGTTTTTGTCAGAGAATTTGTGATTTATCAGAGAAAACCAGGATCCCTGCTGATCATGATCACACCTTGCAATATCATTAATGCTCATGTAGGTAAGCAGCATGGGGTGGTGGTTAGAAAGCCAAATGAACTTTGGCAGTTTTCCTGTAACGTGCTACTTGCATGGAGTCTGAAATACTGCCACCTCCCAGGAGAACAGGTCAGGTTAGAAGATGGATTCCTCCGTCCTCCGTGGAAGGGAATGGCCTTTCTTTGGCGGCAGTGGGGGTACCCATGTTGTTCTCAACCTGAGGGACAACCAACTCCACTTTCCTGGCTGTGGAGGTCTGTTCCTTTTCTCTATATCCCAAGAGAAGCCCTGGTTCTTGAACTTGACCATTACATACATACTTCTGGCAGGTGCTAAGCCTGAGATTTCAAGATAAGGAGCTTCTCAGGCAGATGCTTGTTAAAACATAGCCACCTGTAGGTTCTTCTCCTCCCAAACAAATGGTAACTGTCACATAGACAGCTTACTCTTCCCTTCTCCTACACTTTTTTTTATTTTTTATTTTGGAGTGAAGAAATTTAGATGAGTTAGGGCTGCCCCTCCCAGTTACAATGAAACAAAATTCTAGCAAGGATATCTGTTTTTAAGAACACACCAATCCTAGACTTTGCAGTAAATTGAAGATTAGGTTAGGTAGCAGCCTGAAATGCATAGGAAAACATGTAAACCCCTCTCTTAAAGCTGATGGTAAAAAGTGTTATATAGTCAATGGATTCCATTCCAAACAACTGAAATGATTAAGAGATTTTAATTCTGAATTATTATTTTTTTTTTTTTAGGATAAACCAAAAGACAGGAAAGTTGCACGATACAAGTGGGCTCTGCTTTTACTAATCTAATTTTTAAAAGAGCCTTTTACTAGCTTGAAATACAAACAAATTCATATTTAACATGCCAAAGAACTCAGCATTTGTGTTGCTGGAATCATAGGGTCTTGTCACAGAAAACCAAGGGACTTGCATGTTGTAAACTTTGATGTGTCTACTTTGCTATCAGTCCATTGATTAGCTTGGTTAACAACTGTAGAAATACAGCCTCTTATTTGTAACTAAGGCATACCATTTTTAATTAAACAAACAATAGTATGACTTTTTTAGATCTCCTTACACATCTCACATTGCTTTTGTCCAGCAACCATGGTTGGCTAATAGGGGTGTGCAAAGCTTTGGTCGCCAATTTAATTGAGAAGATTTGGCCCAATTCGGAGGCTGAATCACTAAATCCAAATCGAATCAGGAGACCAAAGAAAACCTCCGAATCGATTTGGAAAAAAATTTGGAGATTTGGAAGGCAGTCGTTCAGGGGAACAAACTGAGAAGAGGGAGGGGGAACAGGGGGGGAAAGACTGACATCTGTAGCTGGCCAGTAACTGTGATCTTTCCCTGAGTCCCCTTCCAACCACAGTGCTCTGGGGGAGGGACATAGAAACAGCACATAAACCTGTGTCTGCAGCCTTTCTGTCCCTTTTGTGAGCTGTTTCTGCCTCAGCACCGGGAAGGCCTCCTGTTACAAGCTACCATGCCTGTTGGTTTCAGCCCTCTGTGCCTTAATACACGCACAGTTACATATCACAAATTTTGTTTGTCAGCACCTTGAGGTACAGTTCCCCAGAAACCCCTGCACCTATCCCCTAGAAACCTGGCAGGTTTCATGGCCTCAGCAGGGCTATCATGCCTGTTTTTTTCATCCAAATCTGCCAAAAAGTGACAAAGTTACAGGTATGTCAGTGATTCCCCGTTATAGTCTATGGCTGAATATCTGAATCTCTCTGAATTTTGTCCGAATCTGCTTCAGAAGATTCGGCACTATCAATTCGGGACAGCGATCCAAATCTCCAAATCAAATCGCTGTCCCCCCACATCATCCGAATCTGAATCAAATGCTTCCCTATTTGCACAGGCCTATTGGTTAATGGTTTCCCTCCTCTTGGGCAACTGATTGCCCCATCCAAAAAACAATTATGATGGTCCAGCATATAGAAATTAAAGTTAATTAACAGTCTTGGTTTTCAAAGAACATAGTTATATGTCCAGTTTTCAAGGTGAGATTTTCTTATTTTCTCTCAAGATGTAGAAAAAGGCAGTGTAAAGATGAGACAGAACAAAGACTCTTTATCCATTATGATTTATTCTCTACAATACTTCATTAGAGGATAGAGTTCAATGATTTACACTCAGAAGTTATATAGGTAGGAGGCAACCAAGTGTAATACAAAGAATTGGTCTGACATCTCTGCACTGAAGGTCAAAAGAGGTCTCTTGCTTTAAGGAAAAAAAATTAAGTTAACCAAAAAAATGAACATGTAGGTTCCAGAACACAAACAGAAACAGCACTAATAGTCAGTGAAGACTGCAGAGTTAATGCATTATGAAAAACAAATCCTGTGCAAAAGTTAAAATGAACTTTCAGGATTCTCTACAGATTTTTGTTCTTATAAATTGTAGATATGTGATATTTTGACCATAAAACCTTTCAGACTGAAATGGCCTCTTTTGAGATTGGCTGTTTAACATTATGAAGAGGAAAAGTTTAAGAACCTCACAGTGAAAACATTCCAACACTGACAGACTCCAGTGATCAAAGACATTCTCCTGTAGTTACTGTAAAACAAAGACAATTCAAAATTGCAGTGAGAACTTCCCAGTTATGGTTTTCATGAGAACAAACCCTTCTAGATCAAAAGGCACTTGCTGTTAAGGATGAGCCAACTCCAAACCAAACCAACTCACTATTGCTTGGACTTTAAGCAAGCAATTTTCACCTGCTATCCAGCCAAGTGATGCAGCAACTCAAGGGGACATGGCAGACAAATTCTTTAATCCTGTTGGTCACTTATTTTGGTTGTCTCCCTATTGTCAGACAACTAAAAGACAGTATGTTTCATTACAGACTCATCTTATCTCTGTGCATAACTGCCACATAATGATCCAGAAATGGGATTATTTCCTGAGAACCACTTGTCCCTGCCATACTTTTTTCAGAGTTGACATAACTACTGGCACTTTTCAACTGACTTATAATCAGACCCCTCTGGGACTGAAGTTGAGGATGTCTGTTTCTCAGAGAGCAGACCAGCATTCCCTGTTCTGCTTGCGTTTCCACTCACTGCAACAAGACAAGAACATGGTCCATCTTCAGAGACATTTTTAGAGGCTGGGTTGGGGATGGAACTGGGAGGGGTAAAACTCCCCCAATCCAAAACAATTCAACCCATTTCAGTCTAATGCTAGGCTTAAAACCAACCAGGTCACTCGATCCTAAAATTCTGTTCTTTAAAATGACAGCTACCCCTCCCCCACCCCCCCTACTCTTCCCCCTATTAAAACAAAATAAAATAAAGGAAACACTGTACACTGTTGGAGACACAGAGCAGGGCAAACATTTGAAAAAAGAAACAACAGAGTTGAATAGCCTGGCACTATATGCCTGCATGACCAGTCTCACTGAGCGTGCTCAGGTGTGAAGTTTTAGCACCAATTTTTTTGCTTTTTTTAAATCTTAGAAATAAAATTCTAACATAGAACACTTGAACAGTAATGAGTGTAGCCCTATGTATAATCCTGTTTGACAGCTGAAAAGTGAATGGTATGTCCAGAGCTGACCCCACCCCTCCCCATCAGTCCACGGCACCTGGGAGAGTAATTACAAATCACTCTAGTTTGTAACAAGACTGATTTATTCTCAGCAGCAGGAAATCATGGAACAATCCCTTCATCTTCAAATGCGTTTCAACAACATCACAAGGGAAAAGTGGCAATTCAGAAGAACAACCCAGTACAGAAACACAGCTGGGTCAATATTGCACAGTTATCCAGAACAGGACCCCCTCCTTTCCCTCACATCTACGTCCCCCAAGAACAACAGAATGCAACACTGACGACGAGCAAAACTGCAGGGTTTTGTTCACTTCTTTGTGGGTTAGAAGGAACAGCATGCACAGTTCTGAGGTTTCCTACACACCCACCTGCCATGCCAGGAGAGGACTTGTATGAATGTCTGGCTTGGAATATTCACCAGTTTTAAAAGCTATTACTACATACAGGCAATCAACTACCCATTAGTCTGCTATGCACTTAATAGGTATTTTCTTTGACCGTCATTACTGATTATCTAGGTATTTGCCAGAATTCTACATCATGATTATGCAGTTCCTTCAAATTAACTTTTAGGGATGCCTTCATTTAATGTTCATGACACTTCTATGACTTTTGTAAAGGGAGTGGAAGAACTGCATAAGAAGCATCTTCCACTTAGTGGCAAATATCTTCTAATCATCAGTAATGAGAGAGGAAATACAAAGTGTGCCTGCATTGAATAGTTTGGGGGTAAAACCAATTTATTCTCTTTTAAATTTGCCTTGGTGTGGCAATGACTAAACTGTATTAGACACTTAGAAGCTAAACTATATAGCTTTATTTGGTAGACCTGCTAAGAATTGGAATATTGATAACTCTCAAATATTAGATTCATACAGTCACACTGCAGAAAATGGCAGTCCTGTTGAAAAGAAGGTCCCTACAACCCTTTGTTTGAATTAAATTCCAGATACTAGATGTACTTGTATGACTATGGGCATTGCCCTCCAAGGGCCCCACATTCCATCCAATGTAGGCTCCGCTACATATGTTTAAGACAGGAAACTAACTGAAACAGGATTTCCCAGGGAAACCCATGTACCTCACCATTCTCACACGCACCGTGTCACTTTTTGCCTTCTTGCAGGCATTACCATTCTATTCTGTAGCAGGCTACATCACAACACGCTGTCTAAACCCAGTACACAACATGAACCAGAAGAGTACTGAAGAATCCAATCAACAGCAGGGTTTGAGAATTAAATTTTAAGATCTGTTTAAATAATGGTTTCATCTGCAATATCATCCCAAGGATCTTCACATCTTTGAGTGGTCTCTGTCCAGAAGGAAGGGGTGCTATCCAGACGTCCTCCCTTTAACATGATGTCCGCCTGTGACGTGTGGGGACCGTAATCAGCTCTTGGTACACAACAGATACCAGAGGTTAAAAAAAATTTAAAATAACCTAAGAAATGTTTTGTTGGACTCCGTTGCCCAGACTGCCAGGGGAATATTCCTCCTCAATCTGGGGTACTTTCGTCATTAACAATTTAAGATTCCAGAGTGTAGGTAATGCACAAGGGCAGAGCAGTCTGAAGTGGCACTTTTGCTCCCAGAGGTCTTCTACACCTCGTTGCAATTCCTAGTCATGGAGCCCCAATCCAACTGAACCCCCATTTTGAGGGAAGGCTGAGATAAGGCTTGGGCCCCTGAAGTTCTATCACGCTCGTATCATCCCCCCCAGGTCAGCTGGAAGGCAGACTTGGCAACGGAAGCTAGCATCATAAAATGGTGCAGTAATAGAAGTAACTGGACCAGGAAGAGGAGGCATCTGCCCCAATGATGTCATAGCCATTGGCAGCAACTGGGGGGCGGGACTGGTCATGCAGCCGTGTGTCAGGAGTAATGATTGTAGAGGGGCGGGGCATGAAGAGTACCATTCTGGAAACAATGCTGACGGGAAGCCATGTATTCTGCATAACTGATTGTCACCTTCTCACTACGGTACCTGGGACAAAACAGGAAAGGACAATGTCAACAGCAGTACACAACAGGAAGTAACCGGGCATAGTTTTCATCGACAAAAGTACCGATCAAATGTAAACCTATTTCCTTAATTTATAAATTGTCATAAGGTAATGAAATACCTCATGGGAGAATGGAGCCCAACTTACTTAGATAATTCATCTAAAAGAATGAGGTTCAAAGAAAAAGCTGAAGTACCTCTGTGTATACCCAGCTACTTACCCTATAAGCAGGGCTTAACCCTTTTCAGTCTTGGGTGCCTAAAGTGAGGCAAAAAGAAATGTGAAAATCTAGAACTCTTGGTTCCCAAATGATACCTTTTCTTAGACCAACTGAGAAATTGCAAAAAAACCCAAATAAATAAAAAAATCTTTTTCTGCAAGCTTTTGGGCTCATGTGCCCTTCATCAGGCTAGGGGACTTTTTACTATCTTGAACTTTCCCCATATGTAGGAAATAAACTATTAATACATTATAGTTTATTTCCTACATATGGGGAAAGTTCAAGATAGTAAAAAGTCCCCTAGCCTGATGAAGGGCACATGAGCCCAAAAGCTTGCAGAAAAAGATTTTTTTATTTATTTGGGTTTTTTTGCAATTTCTCAGTTGGTCTAAGAAAAGGTATCATTTGGGAACCAAGAGTTCTAGATTTTCACATTTCTTTTTGTCTCAGACCAACACGACTACCACATACATCACAAAAGTGAGGCAAGAAGTGCTGAAATTCAGACTTCAGTGAGTTATGGATACCCTCCTGAAGGTCAGGTCACTTTGATGCAAGTGCCTTAGGATAGGTTTAGGTACTTAAGCTCACTGATTCTGGTCCATTTTCTACTTCAGAGACAATGCGGGATCAGTGCTAGCTTTCCATCAAAGGCTATAGAGGGAGCTTTGCTACCTGCAAACCTCATCTCAAAATACCTTCTAGATACTTTACCTTTCCACACATTCATTAGTTACATTTTTGTTGTTGTGTTTCTCAATATTAAAGCTTGAATTAAGACAATTGTAGGCAAGTGATTCAGGAAGTGGTAGTCTAGGAGACTGGCAACAAGCTGCCAGTTTGCATGTGTTAAGCCTGCCTGCTCTGTATTAAGGTACGAGAGGTTTGCAAGGAGTCAAACTTTTAGTAAAATCCTAGCATGTATATTTAAGTATTATTTACTATTTGGATGGTCATCCTGAATCTAATTTAATATTTGAAAGACTTATGAAAATGATTAAATCAAGATTCAGGGTAAAGAAAGGCTTATAAGTCTACTCCATGTTGTTCATCAAAAGCCACAAAAATTTGAGTACCCATTTTGGGAAACGGACAAGGCTTTGCTTCCAAGCATGGCATTTTACATAAATACAACAGCCCATATGGTTGACAACAGCTGTGAAGCAACTGACCTAATAAAGGATGCTTTTCCAAAGAGAAAAAAAGCTAAATGTCCCAACTATTACTGAAAACATTTATGTTTACATTCTATCAGACAAAAGGAACAAAACCAACACAACAGCATGCATAAGTGAACAAGTTCTGAACACCAGCCAGTTATGAGGCTGGCTTGATTTTAAGAGGACTATAACTGCATCATAGATATGCTATCCATCTCAGCAATGCACTGAATAGGAGGGAGCCGATGAGGAAAAGCAGGACGATCTATAGGAGGCTAGCCTACAGGTTACTACTTTTGATCCTCACCTTCTTTACCTGTCAGATTTAAAAGGCAGTAAAATTTCATTGGGAATTTGTTCACCTGAAAGAGCACAGCACTACAGTTCCTACATACATTGAATACACTCCACTGTGCTGCAACACTTGTTCTCTGTCTCGTACATAACAGTAATGGACTAAACACAATGGTGAAGGTGGCCCCTTCCAGTCCTATGTCTGTGTCAACCTTAAAGCCATACCTTGCATTTGAGCAGAGCAGAACAATCCCTATGCCCGAGTTAAATGGAGGAGATATTTGTTGCTTTGAAACCAGGAAGATATTCTATGATGAGATTAAAAACACAAAGACATCAGTTTACCTGGTGAGTTTAATTGTTTTCCTAAAGTCATTGGTAATCGGAGCCTTAAATCCACCTTTCCTGAGTAAGGAGTCTATGGTCTGGATCTGATCCCAGTCTGTTGAAAAGAAATAGAAAGAGGGATTTTTCAACATACAGGAACATTAAAAAAAAAAAACAAACAAACAGACACACAACTAGGTCTACAGAAAATCAGAAAGACCAGTGTTGATAAAAGACTGACTATATCTACAACAAATTCAAATACTCTTGAGTTTTCTATGTACACACTGGCCGAGCAAACACACATGGTTTCACATGTGTATACTCAAACCTTTCTGAAATCCTAGGTGAACAGCGACCCTTCTAAAAGAGTAGCTCATTGTTTTATTTAAACTTCTCTACTAAGAAGGTGGTCACCTGCCACACTGCATGGACCTGATCTGTTTCCCTTTGTACTGCTCAAGTTTATTTATCTAAAACTTAAGCTATTACTTAGCTTGTAATATAGACCGATTTGGACCAGCCTGACGGTCTAGTGACAGGATTGCGCACTGCTATGCAAGAGATGACAGTTAAAATTCCTACCTTGGTCTTTTGCCCCAGGGCCAACAGGATGCAACAATTCCATTCTGCTATGTGGAGGAAAGGAGGCAATATTTTGGGTGACCACTACTATATTTGGGTGGGAAGTATACTCCAAAGGGGCCCTGTTTCCTGCCCTCATCTGGAGGATGCTACTTTAGCAAGAATGAGAAGGAAAGGGACTCTTGTTGGAATGCTGGTGTTGTGCATACAGCCTGCAGTTCTCCTAATTAATGGGAGAAAAAAAAAGGAAAGACGCAATGCTGAAGGAAGCTGGATGGTTCATATTTTGAGAGCCTGTGCTGCTTAAGCTCTCGATCCTTTTTACCTAAATGTAGTTGACTGTGTGCACACCTGGGACAGGTGGAAGGGCCACACAGAAACCAGACAGCAGCTGTGTAATGTCAGTTAGCTAGTTTCATTTGGTGTCTGTGGCTTTAGTGGAAAGGCTCTGTACAAGGAATACAATCCAAGCCCACAATCCATAGCCTTAAATAATCCTATTTTGTGACAAAATGACATAACACATTTGGCAGCCATCCCAAACCCACCTTGTTCCTTAGCAACCTCAGGTAAGTACGTGGCTGTGCGTTTGACACCTTTCTCATTGATAAACTCTATTCTGATCCCATGGATCCCAACCTACAAATGGAAATAAAGAGCCAAGTAAGAGGTGTTTGCTAAGACTAAATCCAGGACTGATTTAGCATTACCAAAACAGTCTGCCATCATCTCCTGGGCCAGCCTGGCTATTTGCTGCTGTTTCTCATCCCCAGGCCAACCTAACCAGAGCTTCCCCACACTAGGGAAAGGGAATACTTTGCCCTCTTTCCCAGATCTGCCCAAGCAGTTCTTCTGCCTTCTTTCCTGAACCAACAAGCTTAGGAGCTTTCCATATTTTCTCATGGATCAGCCAGGGCAAGAATTCCTGCAAAGGAATAATCTCACCCAACCACAAACCTACATGCAGCCCCTCTTCTTTATGCTTCCTTATAAAGAATGCATTTCCACATACTGCCTCCTCTGCATTCTGGCATTGACTGGCTCCTTAGAACTTACCTATATGCCCATCTACCCCCAATTCTCTTCTATGTTTCCAAATTGTCTTTAAGGTCCAGATCAAGAAAGGTGTTCATGTGTCAAATTCCTATTGGCCCTAAAATCCCATAAAACAAATATCTTAATTTTCCTTGATCCCAATCAGACCCTTTCCCAAGACTGGCCTTTTAGTCCATCACTTAACTGGCTTCTTTTCAGTCTCCTTTAACTTCTCCTCCACCCCCACCCCTCAATTCGTCTAATCCAAGCTATGCCATCCATACGCCCTTGGAATGAAGGAGACACATTACCATGTACTAACCCGAACCCAAATGGAACGAGAGAGTGATGCAGAGTTCCAAATGCACCTGTTCTCACCTCCCAGTCCAAGTAGTCACTGGCATCCTCAAAGTTAGTGAGGAGGGAGACAGAGCAGAAAAGTTTAGGCAGCTCCTCGCGGGTCAGGGGGGGAAATCGGCTGTCCTTAAGTGCACTAGAGAGGGATGCAAAAAACACCGACTAAAACCAAATGCTGGATCAATCTTGAGATGTCACACACAGAATCATTACATGTCTCCCCTGAGACTACGGGAAACATCAATTCTCTATTTGGAAGCAGCAGAAGACATAACATGCAAGAGACCTCAATGTAGTTTATGAGATTATGCAATAGATCCAAACCACTTCCTCTGACACTGCAAAGAAATACCTGCCATAAAATAACTGCTTTAGAAAAACTGGATTAAGCTTTGAAATGCTTTTCCCATACTGTGTGGACCTTCAGGAGGCAAATAAGATTAAAATTAACTTTTCTAAAATTCTTTAGAGGTAAAGTAAAATCTGGATATCATACATAAAATGCAGGCGTTGCTGAGATGCTCTGTAAGGTCCCTGGCAAATCATTTTTTTTCTCAAATATGCAGTTCTCAACACTTCTTTTTATGCTGAAATGCATAAAATTACATTGGATTCAAGTATGACAAAATCTCTGCCATGTCTTAAATCCTCTTTAAAACAGAGGCTAATCTCAGATTTGTTTTTGTTTCATTTTCATCAGCCTTACCTGGTTAATGTGTATTCCCTGAGTCCTGAGTGAAGATTCATGGCTGAGAAGGTTCCGATGCAGCCACGAAGCCGCTTATCTCGCCCTGTCTTCCACGTCACAAAAAGTGGACTGAAAAGATAAGAGAGAAAGATATTCCAGTATCTAATAAGAATCCTAATCTAAGGGAAGATGACTAAAGTGTGAAAGCACAAGTGAAAGCTCATGATAATATGCTTTGATGTGTCTTTCATCATCTAGCCAGTCCAAAAAGAACAAAGCCCACCCCATGCATCTTTGCTGACATTTTTCTCTCCCTCTTCCACTCTGTATCCTGGCATGTAACCATTGTCCCACAGAGCCTCAGAACTCATTCTTCTATGGGCAGCACAGTTGTTTAAATCCACACACCATGTCCCAGTACACGAGTCCATTCTTTGTACCACCCACTAGTTTATGTACAAGCATTCAATGAAATTAATCAAAGATGAAGCAAGTAAAGTTTTATTTTTTATAGTACTTTTGAAAGTAAAGGATCCCAAAACACTTTACAAACTATGCACAATTCAGGGTTGCGATAAAAGCTTTTCTCCAGGGAAAACAGAATCCTTCTCTCTGCACTATGTCCAGAAGAATCTGGTGTCTGGGTCCATTTCCAGGGCCAGGACAGGTTTTTTTTCCCCCCCCATTATTCCTTTTGTGCTTCTTATGTTTAACAGCCTTTCCTACTGAACTGGTATTCATGTCGCTATATTTTGTTTCTGCTCATTCATCCCACCATCTTAGAGAACTATATCATGTTCTTCCACCCCTCCTCACACAATTCATTCAAACAGAACTTGTAGTTTTGAGGTACTTGAAATAAGAGCCTTCTATTTCTACCTGTGTATGAAGATTGGCATTTTAGAATGGTTAGGAAGAAAACAAGATCTTCAAGTGTTGGGGGCTTGTTTTATGCTTATACTGAAGAAAGGAAGGGGTCCCATTGGTGACAAAAGAAAAGATCAGAGAGAAGAATGTGACCAATGAGTGGAATAGTCTCATTAGCTGATGGAAAGGAGATGATTTACAAACAGGTTAGGGGCAAAGGAAGGTTTTGAACTGCTAGAGATTTTAGTGAATCTTCCAGCCTCTGAAAAGTTTTGCAGGACATCTGATACATAAAACTGAGAAGTTGATTTTTTTCCCCCTCAGATTTTACACTAGTGAATTTAAGAGCTAGTTAATTTCTAATTATTGAGTAAATAAGAATATTACAATATTACAAAACAGGCAATTAAGTGTCTGAAATGAACGGACTGAAATAAAAAAAGCATTTGTTTAAAACAAAAAAAAAAAAAAGGTGTTGAGAGCTGGAACTGAAAAAGAAAGGATTCATTCCCCTCTCAAAGAATTCAACAAACTGGTTTGTTCAAATTTTTCCAGATCAAGGTGACATTGAATAGAACTCTATTGAAGTAAAGAAGCAGGGCCACAAGGAGTTTTACCATCCTGCAACCCTATGCTTTCACTATCTCAGCCATCACTAAAACTACCATAATATTTTGCTTGGGCAACAAAAATAAAATGAAAGGTTGAACAATTTTTGCATACAACCTTCTGACATGACTATTTAGAACACTACAGTCCTGTGATAAAGGGATACCTATTATCCCATAGCGACAATGAAGTTGTTATATTCATATAATCACAGAAAAGTTGGGCTGGAAGGTTAGGCTGTGTGGCCTCAGGAGGTCACACAGTCCAACCCCCTACTTGAAGCAGGATCATCCCAGTTTAAACCATTCTAAACAAGTATTGTCTAACCTATTCTCGGTATATGTGCAAACAACTCCCTTGCACAACTACCAGGCACAATTTGGGCTAAGCGCGGTAGTCCATTAGTCCAGTCTTTTGTCAGTGGCAGTGACCAGTGCCCACTAACAACTGAAGCAGCAGTAAATTATCCTTAAATGGCAACTGTGGAATACTGTGACTATATTCTACCCTTGCAGTTGAAGTGAAATGAAATAGAGCATTTTGGGCACGTCTACATGAGATGCTAATGTCACCGTAGTGACGAGCTACAGCAACATAGCTTGTCACTATGGCAATGTAGCGCCAGCAGGCACGAACCATGATGCTGCCACTACTGTGACTTGTGTGGAACCGGGACTGCGCAGTACCAGTAGTTACTGTGCAGTCATTTAGTACTTGGTAAGGCGTCACTTGGAGACTAGAACAAAAAGGATGCGTCTACATGTGTGCCTGACTGCACAGCTGTTACTGTGCAGTCGGGCACAGATGTAGACAGGCCCTTTTTCTTCTAGTCTCCAAGTAATACCGTATGGAACTCTCTAGAGGTCATCTCTATAAGTTCAGACAGCTACTGTACGTTGAAATTGGCAGCCAGCATGGTGAAAAACATAATAAAGACTTTTATAGTGAGGTAAACAAACAGAGATTCTAGTAAAACTTAGGCAATGGGTTAAAATGGTAACTTCACAACTCAAAGAACAGTGGAAATCCCAGACAGAAAGATCAGATGTTGAGCACAGGAAAGAAAGGAGAAGCTAGAACAAATATGATGGAACAATCCTGAGCCAGTTCTCTCTCTTTTAGGATTCAAAATGAGGATCCACAGTTCTACTTAAATATTTGTCTTCATAATGAAGTGTAATGCAACTTTTTTGTAACAAGGGTGAAAAATCAGATTCAATGAGGTAGAATAATAAAATTTAGAATTTTGTTAAATTTTAGAATACTTGCAGTATTGTCCATCAAGTCAGTATCAGATAGAGTTTAGCTTACATCAGGGGTAGGCAACTTGGGCCCGGCACAGGTGACAGAGTGTACCATGCGAAGGCATTTTGCTTGGCATGCATGCCTCGGGGCAAAGGGTGGGGAAGGGGCCAGGGCTGTGCTGCCACAACAAGGGTTAAGCCCCTTGTGGCTTCCCCGCTGTCCACGCCTGGCATACCAACATCTTACGAGTCGAGGTTGCAGGTGTTTTTGGCACTCTGTGCAAAACATTGCCAACCCCTACTTAAGACACTGCTGTGTTCAAAACTTCTTGGAAAAAAATCATATACATTGGTAAAAAAAACATACAGTGGTACTGACTGGAGAAACAATTTAGCGCTAGGCTTTGCACATAATCAAGTTAGGAAATCTATTATTGGGTTCTTGTTTTTAATACCTTGTAGATTTTTCATCTTGGAAAGTGTGCATTATTTAATGTTTGAGGAATAAATATAGCAGTGAAACACAGATGTTTTTCACATAATAAAAGCTTTGTTTGTAGATTCCCTAAAGAAGCATATTCCATACCAGTAACTGGGGAAATTCATACTACTTATTATACACATACTAGTCAGAGACACTTTTCTGTTCTCTGTATTAACATCTCGGGTGGATCATGGCAAACATTCTTTCACCAGCAATATGCAATTTGTGTTTGATGCAAGTTTGTTTGGTTTTTTTCGTAGGGGAGGAGCATTCAGGCGACTGAAAAATTACTTTTCAGGCGACTGAAATTACACAGGGAGTTTTAGAATTGTGCAATGCAGTTTGTCTGAATTTGAATTCCCCTCTTTGTATGAAAAGCTTCACTAAAGAAAGACGTACTAAAATATGAGCAACTAATTTATCAGACTTTACAATCCCAATACTAAAGACGATTTCAAGACCAGAGCTGAACCAATCTCAATTACAATATCTTTTGTCTAAATAAAAAACGCCCACAAACTACTGGAAGTTACCAGGCAGCTCTTTCAACACAGTTTGAATAAGAAACCTGTTTATTTCTACAATAGCTTCTTAAGGGTGGAAAGAAACCATTTTATCTGGCAAGTTAATACAAATCTAAAAAAAACACTCACCTCCAGAGAAGTCAAGTCTAACCTAATCTTCTCAATGTACATTTGTGTCTCAGCACTAACATTCACTCAAACTCATTGCCCCTCTATGCATAGCTTTGTACCAGCTCTTCCATTAGAATTCTTATTCATTATTCATTTCCTCTCAACTTGATATTTGGAACTCCCTGCCCTATGCAGAAATGATAGCCTTCTGCTCTGCGAACGTGAACTCTGCACATCACCACCCCCAGCCAGCTTCATTACCTTCCATTTTTAGCTCAAAATTCAATACAAAAATAAATGCCCTGGTTGTTTTGCTCCAGTTGACCTCACTGACTTTGCCTCTTTCTACTCCCCCCACTCATCTAGCAATGGACATTTTTCTTTTTCTCCATGCAACCCATTGTGCCCATACCTCCTAACATGCTGACTGTATTATAAAAGGTACTGCTGTATTTATAGTCAGGTTCCTCTGAGCATGACACCAATTAGCTTACAGTCTATTACACTTCTACTTCATGTAATACCATGATATCACCCCTGAAAACAGCTCTACAAGAAACAGAGACCCACAACTTCCTGAAGGTCTGCAATGGAGCATTTGCTTGTAGAGGGAACAGGAAAGTTGAAACAGAAGTAAAAACAGGCCAGCACTTTCACTGAACAGAGGAAGGAAGAGATGGGCCCACATATGTGGCACTGTTGCTCTCCCAAGGACCACCATAAAAACAGAAGCATAACATTTAAGTTTTTTGAGTTGTTAACATTTCTTCCTAAAGGGTGTTCTGTCAAAAACTTGAACTGCTTGAAGTTATCTGATTAAAAAGAAGAAAAATCAAATGCTTTGTGATATATCTTGAGTGAAAGATGCTTACAAAGTAAACGGGTTTAACAGGATGAAGGGTTTTTGAACCCGAAAGCTTGCTTAATAACTATTCTCCAACTATTTGGGTTGGTCTAATAAAAGGTATCAAATTCACTCAAGGAACCTTGTCTACAAAGTAAACATGCATTATTAACATGAGGGTAGAGAAGAGTATGATTTCTTACCAAGCAGCAAACGGATGAATATGCCCTTTTCTAGAGGAAAAAACTTACTGAGCCATGGAAATGGCAAGTTTGCTAGGTATTACCCTGGACTACTCCATTGTCTAGTCCAAACTATTTCTTAATTTAATTGTATTTATAACACTAAATGGG
Organism: Alligator mississippiensis; assembly: GCF_030867095.1. NCBI lineage: Eukaryota > Metazoa > Chordata > Crocodylia > Alligatoridae > Alligator > Alligator mississippiensis. The sequence goes on from NC_081830.1 coordinate 39,488,669, forward strand.
ATATCCTGCAGTAGTACATGTGGTACAAATCCTATTGTGAGGACAAGTGGACAGATATGCAACCTATATCATGCTGATCCCACCCAACTGAAAAGGTATGGAGATAAGCAGCACACTTAATGATAAATCCATAGTAATATTTGCCACTAGAACTACTTTTAGAATGGTTTAAAATTAATTTACATTATACTGAAACATTAAAAATTTACTTTTACCTACTCTTCTTCCTGGGAACCCCTCTATGTGAGAGTTCCTCTCCAAGGACCTCTACAGGGCTCAATGATCAGCTCTCTGTTTTTTTCCTGCATGTGTTCTTCCTCTCAGTCATCTCCAACGTCTTTATGTCTTTCTCCTCACGCATGTGCACACACTCACACTCTGCTTGCCTTGATGAAGTAAATGTACGGTTTCCTTGCAACCTTTCAACTAAACGTACAAACATGGAAAGCTTTGAGGATCCTCCTCCATAATACAGATCCATTTTTGGGGCTTTCCTCTCAGACACCTTATTTATTCAGGACCTTGGTGTTGTCTTTGAACTTGAACTCTCCACCTCTTTCCAAGTCACCTGAAGCTGCATTCCTGCCTATCACCACATCTCTGCACCAATGCCTGTTTCAACTCCACATCTGCCAAAATCCTCATCTGCTCATCTTTTGTCTCCTTGCCCACCCTTTCTGACATACAAAAAAGTAATTCCCACCCTCACCCAACTCCCACCAATTCAGCATTCATTTCACGCTCTTACCTTAAACTTCCTAGCTTTGTCTCTCGATCCCTGCTCTTCCCACTCAAATAGAACCCCCTTCCCTTGTTCCTTCACAAAATCTGCACCACAGATGTGCACATCTGTTTCCTTACAGTATCTGCCACATAAAATTAGACTTCCCACCTTTCAACCAGCTTATTTCAATCTCTTCTGAAAATGTTTCTCAATTTCAGTTAGTGCAATTTTGTGCAATTGCAGGAAAGGCACCACACAGTAAAAGCTGCACTGTGCTATATATGGAGGGCAGTTACTGCAAAAGTCTGTTCTTTCAGTCAGAAATCAAGTATTGGGATAAGAAGTTTTACCAGAAGTTGGGATTTTATGTCCTGGTACGGGGGACATGGTGTCAGCTCATGAGACAGAAGGTTCAAGCAGCCCAACCCCTGCTGGCCTAAACTAGCACTCTTCTCCAAGTTTCTAAAATTAAACATGCTCTACATTTGTACAGGAAACAGAAGGGTCACTCTCCATGTTTCTCATATTTACCAACCAATCAAATGGAGCCTCCCCCTCTTCTGGTGTACCCTTTTATCTCTGACAAGAAATCCTACAAAGATCAGACTATCTCCTTGTGCCCCTGTGTACCACTTTGTCCTTTCCCCAATGAACCCATCTCCCTCCTAACCAAATCACACCTCTGGGTGGTGATTTCCTTCCGCACACGTGGATTTACTCACTAGGGGTCATTGGTAAATCGAGGAAGTCGTGGCTGAGGGAAACCATAGAGATGACAGTAGAGTACATCAAAGCAGTAGCAGCACATCTCCGCTGTCACCACCAGGTTCTTGGTACTGTTGGCAGTTCCATTGGGTCGGGAAAGTGGGCTCAGAGCTCCCGAAGTGGGATTCATTCGAGTAATTGGGGAATTTCCAGGACCCAAAGTCAAGTCAGATACATTTTCCCTTCCATTATTCCCGTCCACATGCTGGTGGTTCTGAAGAGGACCAGAACTTGAGCCTGGTACAGTTGTGGCCTGGTTCCCATGACTGTGTGTTCCACTCCCAGACAATTTGGGTTTCTTAACCCCACAACAGCCAGCTGCCAACTTGGGCTCAAGTGGAGGAACACAGCGTCTTTTTCCCATCCTGATTCAACACTCGCTGCCTGAAGCACTGCAGAACCCTGGCAAAAAAATAAAATACAATAAAAATACAAGAGTATTACACAGGGATGGAAAGGAATAGAGACTTCATCTCTTCTCTTACAGTGTCAGACAGACTCATCTTTGCAAAAAACTGCACATCCTGACTACAACCAGTTCATTGTACAAAGAGTGCTTCAGATTAGACAGTGAAAATATATAAGCTTCATTATCACACTAATAAGGTGAAATGTATTGAATACTTAAATAGGAGGAAATTTAACACCAGAAAGTCACTGTCTCCAAGCAAAAGCTGAGTTGTTGGACTCTACTCCCATTCTACTTACTGTTCTTTTGGGTCATTCTTTCCCATACTGGCTAATGCCTCTCCCATAATGGCTATTACTTGATCACACAAAAATTCTCTTACACATGTCTCTTTCCCATTTTCCTGAAGAGCATGGTCCACAGAGATGCTCTGTTTTGTTGAGAGCTATGCTGTTAACTCTTTCCCTTTTGGTTTAGAGCTCTTGTATGGAAAAATGGAGCTGCCACTACGGACCACTATTTCATAAAAATGGACTGCCCCAACTTAAGCAGATATCCCGGGACTTAGAACCAGCAGACAGAGAAGTTAATATGGCTTTCAGGCATCATGGGCTAGCAATAAGTGGATGGGGAAGACAGCAGATGGCTATGTACCAGAGAAGAAGGGATCAAAGGAAAGCAATCACTATTCAGTGAGGAGAATTTAATTCAGCATACTCTCAAGGGAAGAGGGCTACATGCACAGGACAGAATACTAGTTCAACTCACAGAAGAGGAACTGGATGTTGCTTCATGCAGCTTGGGAAGGGGCAGAATAAATAGAGAAATTCAGGCCCTGTGTAGGGCAGGAAGGGATTGCAGGCAAGTGTGCAGATAGGTAAGGACCAAGCATCAGGGGGTAAAAACCTACAAATGCAAGAACAAAGCTCCACTACCCTAATACTGGTGCAAGTTTAACACATTTATTTCCACCATATCCCTATGAAGAGAAAAATCATCCCTAGTTTACAGACTAAGAAGGAAAGCAGAGACTGAGTTGCCCAAAGTCACAAAGGAGGCTTCACAGAGCTAGAAATCCAACCCAGGTCTCTAGTCCCGGACAGCACTCTATCACTGGACTGTCCTTCTATGTCCTTCAAATATTTAACTGATGGGTGAACTGAGTATGTATATATAAGAGGACCACTGTTTTGTACCTAGGCAACAATTTAAACCTTTTCTATGTGATTACCTTAGCTGCCACAAAGGTTGGTCAATTGTGCATAGGTAGGTGCACAACTGGTAGGAGAAGCCCCATCTGGTATGTTTCTACTGAAAATGTCTAGGGATCCCTGACTTTTAAAACTATACCAGACATAGGACAGAAGAAACAGGAACAATTCCCTAGCGGCTTCAAAGGGTAACTAGAATTACTCAGCCCTCTACCAGCTCCAATATCATCCTTATTGCATTAGGAGGAAGCTTGATAAAATGCTAAGCAAAGGAAAGAAAAGCAAGTGTTCAATTTTCACATTAGGCTTCAGTGCTAGCTGCCATATGAGCCCACAGCAATAGCTGGGATGCGCTGTCTACAAACAGGAAAAAGAAACATGCAGGTGTTTGACAAAAGGTGAGGCAGCAAGCCTTTATTTACAAAAAGAAAAGCTAAGGTCTTGGTACATGCAATTATGGAGAAAAAGCACAGAGGGAAGGCCTCCTCCCCACCCCACTCATCTCTCCAGGGGCTCTGGAGCAGGTCAGACCAACCTGTGAACACAGAAGGGCTGCACACAGATCAACGGCCGATGCCTCTCTCAGTGAAGGGCATCACTTAGGAGCTGCAGAAAGCTCTTTCCTCTCACTTATCCTCCATCACAGCCATCCCAGCAATCAAGCCTTTGTCCAAACCAGTGCGTTTCTACGACAAAGATCAAATTTGCCACTTCAGCACCTCTTTTCTGTGGTGAAGGAGGCACAGTCCACTACACAGCAACAGCAGAAAGGTCTCCGCGAGGTAGAGACGGTCCTTTCTGTGACTCCGTTGGGGGCAGAAGCCCTGTTCTACCCGCTTCCCTGGGCACAAACCAGGGGCCGAGCAGGAGCAGGGGTCACGCAGCTCAGGCACCTCCCAGGCCAGCATTTCCCCCACGCCCGTGATCCTTTGGCTCGAGGCACAGCCGCCCCCAGGTCTCAGCGGTGCCCCCAGCCCGGGGCAGTGCCAGGAGGCAGGAAGCCCGGGCCCAGCCGACTTGGTCACGGGCCTCACGGCTGCGTGGGCCCCAAAGGGACAGCGGGGCACAGCCTGGCTGCCGGCGGCCCGCAGAGCCCCGCACTCACCAGGAGCAGGCGGCGGGGGCCCGGCCGGGCGGGCGCGGCGGCTACTGGGCGGCGGGCAGGGCGGCCCCGCGCTCTCGGCCCATTCCTGACCCGCGCCTGCAACGGGAGAGCGCGTCACGGGCCGCCGCGGGGCCGGGCTACCCCCTCCCCCCGGCGCAGGGCCGGGCCGGGCCGTCCCCACCTCCTGCTCGTGGCCCCGGCGCCGGCCGCGGCTTCTCTTCCGCCTCAGTGCAGCCGCCGCCGCCTCCCCGCCGCCGCCGCCGCCGCCTCCCGCCGCATGGAGCCGTGGGCCGGGCAGGCCTGGCGGAGGAGCGGGGCGGGCGGGCGGGATGGCCGGGCCGGGCCGGGCCGGGGCCGGCGGGCGCGCAGGGGCTGGAGGACTGGGACGAGGCAGGACCTCGGTCCTCCGCGATCCCGGCAGCCTCCTCCCTGGCAGTGAGGTAATAGGGGAAGAATGCACGGAGTCCGCCAGGCTCCCATCGGCCCCGCGGCGCCGACCCGACCATAGAGAACCAGGGGAAGGGGTGCAAACAGGCCACCACCATAGAGGAAACCATAGAGGCCGAGCGCTTCCGCTCGCGGTCACGTGACGCGCCCCGGGCTGAGCCCCTCGCGTCACGTGACCGCCCGCACGTGCGAGAACAAACAGGCGGGGAGGGGGTAGCACAAGGAGGCGGAGTGAGGGACTCCCCTTCCCCCTACTGACGTGAGACAGGTGGCTCAGCCCACCGCCTATTGGTGGCGCGACCGCGGCCCGAAACACGTGACGCGGCTTGTGCTCTCTCATTGGGCGAGGGGCTCTGCGGGAACGCCCAATGGGGTTAGCGTAGGGGTGCAGGCTTCCCCCATGCGGTCCCCCCCCAGTGGTGTTCCTAAACTGGGTTGAGGTGCAGTCGGCACCTGGCGTCCCCGCAGGGCGCCCCATGCCTGACCCGACCCGGCGGGAGCAGGCAGAGGTCCAGGCGGGGGCACCAGAAAAGCGTGGTCGCTGCTGCTCTGCGGGCAGCAAGAGGCCGCCCGAGCCCGCTCCCCTTCCCCCGGACTTCGCTGTCCCCGGGCGCCCCCGGAGCTGCGGGATTGAGGCGGCAGCTGGTTGTGAAGCGCAGCGTGAGTGCAAGGGGCTGTGGCGGCACGAGCTGATACCCTCGTCCAGAGGCTTTTGGACGGGCTGGAGCGGCCGTGCCCAACTTCCCCTTTCACACACTCCGGGAGCGGGGGGGGTCTGTCTCCCTGACGTTGCGCTGTTCGCATAAGGGCCCGGCCACCTAGGACGCCTTTGCAGTAGGCGCTCCCGCGCAGACACGACTGCCGGAGCAGATGTCAATCTGGATGCATCCTTGGTGCTAGGGGAAGGACAAAGCTGTGGCAGTTCCCTCCCTTGCTAGCTTAGCTACCGACTTGTCAAGGAGAACTGCTAAAAACGAATGACTCACTGGATAAACTTCCTACATCTGCAAAGGAAGCTCGCTTTTGACCTGCGAAAACCCCCGCGGCTTTGCCCTCCAGGTCCTTTTGCACAGTCTGCCGCCCCTGCTGAAGAGAAGCAGAGAGTCAGTGATGCGGACAATGCTGGGGAACATGCACGGTCGCTTATTTGATCATCTGAATGGAGCTTTGTACCAAACTCTCAATGTTAATCCCTTTTTCTTGCTTTTTCATGAAAAAGGAGCAAAGCTATGATGTAATATGGCTCTTCTGCAAAAATTACTTGCCTTTGAAAAACAATTGGTCTCTAGGGGGCCAGAATCTTTAGACACTGCACATCATCCCATTGACTTCAATGGGATTGCACGCAACTGTAAAGTGAAAGTAAGGACACCAGTAAGGTTTGATCAGCACAAGGGAGATGGGGTAGAATAGCTATTGCAGAACAAACTACCCCAAAATAGCTTCTCTCCACCCTATTTTGGAATAAAAATAATTTTACTCCAGAACAATTGCTAGGCTTTCATTTTTCCAGAATAACTGTTTCTTTATAGCATGCCTCTTGACTAGGCATCAAAATGCAGGTGTGTTTGTAGCATGGGTGAGTGTATGTGTTAGCTGGTAGCATAGGCTAGCAGCCCAAGTATGTATTTAGAGGTCACAGAACACCTGTACAAGACTACATCCCTTTGTCTTCGCCACTGTTGCTACCTGTGCTATTTAGTCATTATCAATGACTAGATAGCACAGTTCAAAGCTAATGCAGGTATGTGCACCTGTGTTATTGACATCTGTTTTGCTGTGTAGATAAATCCTGTTTTTCTTCTGTAATAAATACAGGCTCAGACCCTGTAGAGGGCTACAGCAAAGCTTAGTTCAGCATTAGGAGAGAGCCACTATTATGCACAGAACCAGAACAATTAAGGTTCTGAATAAACCAAAAAAACCCCCAAACATAAGCTGTTAAAGCACCTTCTTTCATGGCTTTAACTTATTTTCAAGATGTAGCCTGCTTCATGCATACCAATAGCAAGAAGCAGAGCTGTCTAGCGCCTTGAAACTAAAGCAAATTCAACATGAAAACAATGCTTAAGACTGAGAATATTAAGCAGTCTATATTTTTGATCATTTAAGAGAGAATTAGTCATGAAAATGAAGATACAGTCCTGAATACAAAACATGTGCAACTTTAAAGCTGAGACACTAAAAAAAGTTAATTTGTTTTTCAAAGGCTTTTAGAAATTAGTTAACCCATGCATGATTATGTGCAGACTACTCCCAATATATATAAAAAAGTATATATATTTTTAATCTACCCTTCTATTTCAGCTTGTGTAAATGTTACCATCCAATTTAAAAGGTTGTCATTTTGCAGTGTCACTGCAACCATAAACCCCATAAGTGAAATGAAGCCACAGATAATCTTTCAGGCAGTGACATCTTAAACAGAATTGGGTTTTTTTTTTAAGTTTCAGAGCTACAAAATACTAAAGCATCTTGAGGCTACTTTACTACACCAGAGTTTCTAGGTGTTGTAAGAGGCAAGGATTTTGTTTCGAGTGATACCTTAATTCTACCCATGAAGTTGGTTAAATAAAAGTTAGGCAAGCTTTTGAATATAAGGCATTTTTCATAAGGTCCTGGATGCCAGGAGCCTCAAAAATCAAAAAGCCTAATGACCAATGTGAGGTTACACAGAAGTCAGTGCAGAATCAGGAAAATAACTCAAGCTTTGTTTTTTCACACTTTAAGTACATGGTTGTGCTTCCCCCCCCTTTCCCCTTATTTCCCAACCTCCCTCCCCCAAATATCCTAGGTCCGCTCCCCCCAAAAAGTCTGGCAGCCACTATCCTAGCAGGATATACTGAAGGGATTGTAGCAAAGAGCTGAAGGCCAGGACTTGTCTAGATTAAGTGGCTGTAAAGTCTATTTTAATTTTAAAATAATGCCATAGGTCATTTTACCTCTGCTATTTCAGGACTTTCAGACTGCTGCTTGGGGTAGAATATCCTTCCTCTCTGCAGTATGTACTGCTGGAAGTGAAAACACCAAAACCATGTGCCAAGACATGTAATCTCTTTGGTAACCTTGAGCAATAAAATGCTCATATTATGTCTTCTAGAAATAATTATCTCTTACAAGCTGTTAATGGTCAGGAGTTGTGTCCTGCTTGACTCCTTGTGCTCAGGATTTGTTTTGCTCTTAAAGTTTGGGCTATATTCCAGAGTATTAGAGTACTAGTTAGTGGCTTCAGTGCAGAAAAGGAAATGAAGATATGTTAAAAAAAACAAACAAACAAAAAAACCCAAAAAATTCTTTTAAACTTACTAAACATTTTCAGATGGCACATTTAAAAACATTTCTCAAAATGTAGCTATTTAAAATGACTTTTCTTCTTTCCTTCTATGGAACACAAATGTTAGCTTGAATTAACATCCACCAGTGGTAGTTACCTGAGAAAGATCAAGCCATCAATTTCTTTAGGACTATGAAAGAATAGGAGCTTCATCAGGGGATTGTCAATCAGACACCTCACATCTGGAGACTGGTTATTTTTGTGTGGGATTGGGAAGCGTGTCTTTGATACACAGGGTGCTATGAAAGTTAGAATGGAAGGGGATTCCTAGCAAAGTCTAGAGGCAAACACACCACACGAGGCACTATGATAGAGATGCATGAGGGTCGCAGGACCCTGAGACTGCAAGCCAAAAAAAAACCCCAAACCCCCAAAAATACCCCCATTGTAATTTACTGGTGACACAATAAGGGGAATGCTTTTCAATTTCTGTGTCGTATTTCACCTCATCACCCCACCTACCACACAGAAGTGTTGTAAAGAATAAGGATTGTAGAATGTATCAAAGATCAGTGCTAAGGAGGGTAGTAATTTGGGAATAGTGTGAGAGTCATCACGAGTACATAGCCTTATTTCACCTGTGTTTAATATACAATTCAAAAGTATTTTGGTATTAAAAGTAGCAGTGCTAAACAAACAAACAAACAAAGCACAATCTATGTGCACCACAGGATTTGTAGAATAAATTAAGCTGCTAGTCCCAGGGAAGTTTATTAACTGCATAACAAAGAAAGAGAATTTGACAAAGGCTGTAGCCTGTGAAAGAGCATGCCTCTCTGAACAAGTTAGTCTATAAGGTGCCACCTGCCCTACATTCTGAAAAGCTATTTGGCCATTTTCTATGAAGAAAAACTGAGCTCTCAAATAACAGAAGCTATCAGTCAGGACAGATGAATAAACATGGATTTTACTGGCTCTGGTCAGAACTCCATCATTTTTAGGACATTAGACTTTACCAAAAAATGCTAAAAAGCCACTTAATTTTCATCCAGTGAACAGAAGAGATCACATTCATCACCTTAAACATGAGTCAAAATGCTGTGAAGAAAAGGTGAATTGCTGCTATTCAGAAGAACAAAATAGCCCAGCACTATGTTATTTCCAGTAGAATGTTCTAGATGCTCACATTCAAAGTGTTCACAGCAGATATATTCTCCAAAGGGCTGAATCTGCAGCTGGTGTAAACTGGAACAAGCCCTTTAGACAATGGCACGACACCAAATTGGTAGGGGGTAAGGGACTTGTCCAGGAACGTTGGAGAGTGGAGAGTTAGAAACATCATCAAGATAGAGGCAAACAAACAATTTAAGCAAAACTGTTTGAGCCCAGGTGGCTCTTAGCTGCTCTTTGCTACTGCTTAGAAACTGCAGCTTCCTCAGCACTAAATTGACTTTGAAGTTGTCCTTGTATTAAACAACTTTGTTTCAGGAATTTCACAATTCCTTCCATCCAAAATAAATAAATAAAAAGGGTGGCGCAAAGGGGTTGAAGGTTGTTGAAATAAGTTTATATATACAGGCAACCCCCACTTAGCGCTCTTAATTGGTTCCTGAAAAACTGAGCATTAAGCGAAATGAGTGTTAAATGAAACCTAAAGTACTTGATGACCCAAGATGGCAACCGCGAGTGTTATAATGAAACTTGCTGAGCGCTAAGTGAAATCAGGTATCAATTTAAAATAAGTGTTACAGTGAAATAGCACTAAGTGAAACAGCATTAAGGGGGTTGCCTGTAACACAAACCCTGGTATCACAGACAATCGTGAACCAGTTTCCAGTCAATGACATTTTGGAATGTTTCAGCTGCTATGTGTCCACACCCTTATGTGAAAAAAATAGTTTTTTGGAATATGAAATGGCAAAAAGGTAAGAAAAAGAGCTACATCGTTATATAATGCTATCAAAATAGCTGAGATGACGATAAAATGGTTGGGTCAGAAAGCCATTTGCTGAAGAAAACTGGTAGGTAACTTAAAAGAGAACTAGGTTTGTTTGCTGTTTCTATGGTAGCATCAAATAAACTGTTTTTACTGTCTTGTGAAACCAGGGCTCAGAATAAGTTTATCCTTCAGAAAACTCTTTTTATTTTATTATGTTGCTTTATGCCACAGCATTCTGACCAAGTTGTGTGTTCCACAGCATTCAAAACAACCTTTGCCTGAATCACAAGGAACAAGTCAAAACAATTTGGATCCACCTTCAGCGCCTACTTCTAGTTCCTAAACAATGTGGAAGGGTAATTTCTTCTAGTCTCTTTGCACAACCACTACATTCTGACAAGCTTATGGGTATGTATTTTAAAGTTAAAAAATGTATGTTGACATTTTCACTCCTCTCCCTGATAGATAACACCTCCTCTCATAATTTAAGTCTGTAATTACCAAAGTTAAAATGACGTTGCCAGAAGTATATTTGAGAGTTGTACATTTCTTTTTAAACAAGACCAGAACACCAATATAAAAATAAGATTGCTGTCCTGACAGAATCTGAAATAGGGTTCTTCTTGCATATTATGCACATCTTGTTTTTTAAATAATTTTATTCAACTCCTGCTTTCCTACTCTCTCTATCCTACAAAAGAAAATAGCATTTTTTTCTGATCCAAATTTAGAAGCCCAGAAAAAGTTACTAATGGGTATTAGCAGCTTGAAGACTACAACCCTAAACAAAACCAAAATAATTCCTAATGTGAGAACTTTGTGGATATTTATGAATTATGAATTCCTGATCAGAGAACTAAATTTAGCAATTCTTATGGAAACATAAGATGAAGCGTGAAAGTTCATACTTACACCCATACAAGCTGAAGTACCAACAAATTCCTATTTCCTAACAGCAGCTGAAGGGGTGTTTTGTTCCCCCCCCCCCCCCAAAATCTAGGTCCCTCTCTCTTTTCAGGGCATGATTTCTCTTTCATTTTAAGGATTATTTTCTCTAGCATAAAGATATAAAAACTGCTCATGTACAAAAACCTCCAAGTCCTTTATTAATGTTTTCAGGATGTATGTGATACATACAATTAACATCACACCAGCTACAGGAAGTACTGTGTTGCGAGAGAGGTACTTCAAAACAAGTATCCCAGAGCACCAACATGGACACGCACAGACACTACAAAATCACTTTGAAATGGTTCTTTTTTTAAAAAAAAATTGATAGCTAGGATTTCCAAACCATTGGAGATTCTAAGTGTGGCAGATCTTCTAGTGCAATGGCACTGATATCAGAAAGCTACTTCAGACGCTGGATGGTCAGAAGAACACGAACTGAATGGGGTAATTGGAAGTGGTGTCATTTTCAATGCTTTGAAACACTCATGTCAGTCTGAGCTGACACTGGTGAGATTCTTGAGTCTCCTACAAGAACCACTGGTCAAACCTGAAGTTACCCCTAAGCTGTGAAATGGAAGGGGGGAGGGTGCTGTCCACCACACATTGCATCACTAGTTCCAATTAGTAGGCACTGACACATCAGGAGGGTTAAACAAATGGGATTGCAAAGAGTTTAAAAAGGGATGAGCCTGAGAGAAATCTTTGTTCATTATGACAGATTAATGACAATCCTTTCAGGTCACTGGTCTCCACACGTCCATCTGCTGCCATCTGTTCTCTAGAACTCATCCTTTTTATACAGATGCTCTGCTTAAAAATAAACCCAAACTACAAAAAGTCTGTACTCTGTTCTGTACACATTCTCAATTTTTTTCAAAGTCACTTGCACTTTAGACTTTCTCCTTTCGCTTCAATTTGGACACTTTCTTGACAGTTCCATTCTTGTTTAGAAGCTTCAAAACACGGTCCTTGTGATCCAAGACTTTTAGCATGGAGTCTCGGGCCTCATTGATTTGATCCATCACAAGTTTACATCTCTGCATATTCCCCTGAAACAAACACACTTCTATCAACAGAAGCAGAATTATCTCACCAATCCCTCTGCCCCTTTCAAGTTCACCTCAGAGGTCTCAGTGAGCACATTCAAAATACAGGGAAGACATGCCTGGAAAGACATGCCAGAAAAAAGTAAGGTTTTTTTTTTTATTTGCTAGGTATTAATTGAAGAGTAGTTAGGATTAGTATAAATTTGCAACTAAGGGTTAAGCAGACACTGAGCTGAGAGACTGAGCTACAAGCACTTACCTGTATCAGTTCGTTTATTCGATGCAAGTCGTCATCAGTTGCTGCCTTTTTTTTGGGGATGAGCCCTTCCTGCAAGGCAGTGAGTCTCTCATACACATCGTGCTCCAGGTTAGTCTAAAAGACATTAGACCTTAGTGAGAATTCACTTTTCCTCTAATGCACAACATTCTTCCATGTTATAATATGTATAGACAAAGAGAAGGTGTTCAGCTTCTTCCTCTTAGCTGCTAACTTACTCATGGGAAGGAACATCTGATACAGAATGGTGTTATTTATCACACTAACATAAGTTTACCAGATTGCTGCATTTCTGAATTAACAAAGGTCTTAACCAGGACTGCTTTCTCTACTTTTCTCAACACAATTCCAAGAGCTTAGAGGTTCTGGGGAATTTGGTGCTAGGATACAGAGCATCTCTCATGCTTAGCCCTTACATCCATGAACATAGAACCTCAGATCAGGTACACCATTCCACATAGATATTTCTTTGTTTCTCTAGATTGCAGGATGTTAGCAAGCTTCTTTCACTTACCAACTGCAGTAACTGTGCTGCACAGAGATGGACTTTCCAACCTTGTGCACGGCAGGACACTCCCTTCTGATTAGCAATTTCCTGCAGCATAGCTTTCTTCTCTTCTAGAACCAAAGAGTACAAACCTGTTCAAACCTCACGTGACTAATTTAGGAACAGTACTGGAGACATTTTAATCCAACTCTTTCCCTCCACGTACCCTAGTAAGTGAAGATGGTATATTGATCAAGAATGAACTACATCGTGTGCAATGGAGAGGAGCTGCAGGGCAGCTCAGGTGTGGGCTTCAGGCAGCTGCAGCAAGAAGGGCCCAGCAGTGGCGAGGGGGATGTGGCCACTTTTCTCTCATGCCAAGCACCAGCTTCTGCCCAGTGTGAGCGAGCAGTCTGGAGAAGGCATGGGGCAGCCTGGGATCAGGGCTGCGTGCATGGGTTCCGACTGGTTTGGAGCTAGTCTACTCTGGCTGGGGCAAGTCTACAGTGGACACAAGGCAGGCTGGGGTTAGGACTGTGCATGCAGGTCCCCACCAGTACCAAGGGACTGGGGCCAGCGGTGGCAGCAGCTGGAAGGAGCCACAACCATCTGGGCTGCCTAGAAATGCAGTCCAGCCACGAAGCCGTCCCAGCTGCACTGCACACCTAGAGGCGGCAGGACATGCCATGAGCCAGACAGCACTTGGGCCAGGTGGGACTGCGGGACTCGGTACAAGCTGGACAAAGTTCCTCCATGAGCTAGATCCAGCCTGCAGGCCGTATTTTGCCTACCCCTGGAGTTATATGCTAGTTACTGAATGCATAATACCCCTGCCCCCCACAAGACAGTTGAAGAGAAACTAAGACTACTGCTAGCTTAAAGAAATTTTCCTTTCATGTATGTGGTCAACAAATGGTTCTCAGCAGGAAAGAAGTTTTGCTTGTAAAGCTACTTATGAACATTGATGTCTGTGCCTAAAGCACCAATTCTTTGCACTCAAATGCAGTTTATCAACAATAATAAGAAATCCTATTAAAAGGAACACTGAGATACTACGCTGTAGATAAGTTCACTGACCTTTAACCCTGACGTCACTGTATCTCTGAAAGTGGTGATAGGCAGCTTTCCATGGGTTGCGATAGTGTCGAAGCAGTGTGATAGGGGGTCTTGGACGCACGGGGACATATCTCACACCTTCTTCATCTAAGAAACAGGAGAAATACGTGCACCTCAGTAAAGAACACTTGTGGTTTAAAGAAGACTGGCATGGCCAGTGGTTTAAGCTGAAGATTAGAAAGCAGTATATGCTGAGCTGTCATCTGAGTCCAGACAACAAGCATCTCTTTGGGGTCAGAGACTGGTTAAAGGACTTCTCCAAATGTTATTATTGTAAAATGTTCAGAAACAGATATTTTGAAAAGCATAATGTAAACAGTAACTTAACTTCTAGCAAGGATGTCATCTTTTCCTATATTAGAGGTAGGGGACAAAAAACCCTGTTTTGGAGGAAGGGAAGGGATCCGAAAAATGGACATTTGAGTTTGAAGAGCACAGTCACTGATACAGGAATATCATTACCTATATATTCTTTAGGGGGAGACTTGCGTTTCTCTGCCTTCACCAGAAGACTTTTGGCAGTAGATTTCTCATCATCAGTGCTATTTGTTTCCATCATGTCTCCTTCCTCTGTAGAAATCACATGCTGCTGCTTCCGAGGCTTTTTTCTTGGGGAGGCACCAGGTGGCAAGTCGCCTGGGGGCATTGAAAGGTTGTTGGCCAGCAAGGCAAGAGATGGAGACACAGTACTTGTAGTCAGTGGAGGAACTGCTGAGATGGAAGCAAAAAAATTAGCATTTTAGACCCCAACAGCCACAATGGGAGAGAACTACAATGTCAGGAGTATATAAGGAACAAGGTAATGCCTAAATGCTGCCAGAGATACCTACCCACGTTTTCTTACCCTGCAGTGACCACGGTTTAAGAGACTGTAGTCAGTGTGGGTCCCCAGTAGGTGCCACTGCACCCCTTGAGTATGAGACCAGCAGATTCTTATGGCTAGCAGCATTAGTCAGGGTCACATATGCACTCTGAGCCATCTTGTGTCTTCTGTACCAGAGCATAATGGTGGAGCAACTACAACCTTCCCTTAGTTCCTTCACATTCAAAGCCCAAAAGAGTTGAGGTTCCTTAAATAGGAATAAAAGATGGGTTGTGACATCCACACAAACACCATCTTTAAGAACTACAGTTACTCTGTCAAGTGTGCACCTCTTTGCATCCCTCTAACTGGTGAGCAGCATCTCCTTAGACTGTGGAGAATGGTAAAAACTGATCAAACAGGAACTGCAATATGGCTGAACTTAAGTATCTGTTGGGGCAGCCACACCAGTGGCAAACCATTTAATGACTATCAACAGGGCAGACCAAGCAGCTCACATTAGCAAGTTTCTGAAGCAGGCCACCTATGTCACTGGTATGCAGGAGAAGCATGCCCTGTCATTCAGAGAAAGACTCACCAGCTTGCTGGTAACTAGCAGAAATGCAGGCTGTACCCAACTGTGAAAGTATCTGGGATGAGATTGCTTGGCCTTCTGATATATTTTATATAGCCATAAAGAAGCAGGGAAAGTCTGAAAGCTTTAGTTCTACCAGGCACTAAATGAGGGCTTTGGATATATCCAGAGAATATAGCTTTTCTTCAAGAGGAGCATGTTTTGGGGAAGGAAAGTAGTGAAGTGACTGGTTCAAACAGAGCTCTGGTACCACCTTCACAGTGAACTTGCAATGTGGTTTCATCCCATCTTATTACTGTGGAATTTTATTGAAGCATGAGATGTTGATATTGATGCCAAATGGGACTTGTAGCAAGCTAAATGTTAAATCTACATTCTTAGAGCAAGATATAGCCCAGGATCTTTGGAACTTGGGTTTCTACAAGATTCACATTATTTGGGGCTGCTCATATAGAAATGTTCCTTTTTTTGGCCGAGTAGGTCCTTTTGACAGGTTTCCAAACATGGATGAGCATCTCTTGTACATGTGAAGAGCAATGCCTCAGGCTAGAAGGGCTGTTATGATAAGGCTAACTGTCTTGTCTGATCTCAGGTATTATTCTAGAAATAGAGATTAGTAGGAAAGCAAAGGAGATAGATGACTAAAGAAGAGAGATGTCTGGGAGAGGTTTTTGACCAGCTCAACTGAGTCAGGGGCCCTGTATTTAGCATTCGCTGGGCATGTCTACATGTTCATTAATGCACAGTAGTTACTGCACATTTAGTTTAGTATTTGCTTAATGAAGTGCTAACTATATGCGCAGTAATTAGTTATTGTGCAGTAGTGCCAGTGAAAGTTTTTTTGTGTGATGCTTACAGCTCAGTAGCCTAATACTACTGCACAGTAGGGTATTAGCATGGTTTTTGCCTGGCATTCTACCACATTGTGTTATTAGGCTACTGCACATTAAGCGTCTCATGTAGATGCACCCTTTGTCATGGTATGGATGGGGTTTTCCTACTGCAGAATATCAGGTCAAGAATGGGTTTCTGTACTGATCATTCACAAGTACATTCCCTTTAAAGTTCATTTCTGCTTCTTGACTCCTAGAAGGTAGAGAGCAAGTGGGGCTATGCTGTTTCTAAAAATTGATAGCTTCCAGAGTGTGGTCAGTGGAATGTCCTCTGTTTTGCCCAGAAGGACTTGAATTATTGGTTCAGTAGAATAATCAAGAAATTGTATGGAACTCCTGATTCAAGGCATTCCCAGGCAGCTGTAAACTGCCTAGAGACTATGCACCCTGTATTTGGAGATGATTTAAGAGAGAACACTAATCTGTCCCTAGTGCATTTGCAGTAAGTGTTACCATCTGAGTGAATAAAGAAGGATGCTCTTTTCCTCATGTTTAAGGGTTCCAGCCACTAAGTGGTTTGTCCCAGTATTTGGTGGGATGATTATGTATTTCTTCATATGGTGCTTGAATGAGGAATATTTTTCCTTAACCACTTCTATTTGTAAAAGGCTCTTATGAGAATAGTCTGTGAAAAAGACAGGGAATAGAAGCATGGGGAAGGAAGCAGAGGATGGAATAACTGAGGACAACTATGCTCAGTATCCATTTATCTTCCTTCTGTTCTATCAGATTAGAGGAACAAGGCAAGGTGGTTTTCAAGAGAAGTGCTTGCAAGACTGGTGCTGGAATACCTCTTGAGTGTAGTGTCAAACTGACTGACAATCAACTGAGCATGTATATAGCTGAAGTTATTTTAGTGGCATTGCAGTTGCCAGTGTTAAGCTGGGGTACAATCCCTTGGTAAGCCACTTTTCATGGTATGCTGATAGACTTCAGAGTTGCTTTTGAATTGTAAGGAAGTATAACATCATCAATTTTTAGCCAACGTCACCAGTCCATAAAATGGCATTGTGCCAGCGTCTGATGGAAAACACTTGGGGTCTTTTTTATGATCGTGTATCAGTCTGTGTTACCTGCTGCACCCACTGCAGATTTAAGGGTTTTTTCCCCCCACCAGTTGATCCTTCTTTATGGTGTCCTCAAGCTTTCCAATGTCACGGAGATAATACCTTGCCAAGTTAGAAAGTCTTATTTGCTTAGGACAGCTTGGCAGTTTGCCACTCAAAACCGAAGTGATGCCAAAAGAACAGAACTTTTTTTTTCTGAACAGATCCAGTCTCTCAAGGTCCTTATCCTTTGGTGCATTCTTACCTAAACTAGGCAAACCTACTTGAGAGCCAGAGCTGCACTGTGAACTTATATGATGGTTTCTATTATCTTCTCTTTGCATTTCATGGTTGATATCAAGGTGCTTCAGTTTTGTCAGGAAGATTTCATTAGGTCTATGGGAAGGATGTTCTGGCTTGTCCCTACTGAGATAAAGTATCAAATAGTTAGTGCTCTTCCAGAGATGAAGAAAGTCTCACTCCTAATATGTCTGTGATTTGGATTAGGAGTTCTTGTGACACTGAAATCATTTGGCATCAGAATCTATGCTAATGTGACTGTTGCTTTATCAGAGGATAGAGAGGAAAGGTCCTTTGGAACTGAGGAAGACTGATGAGTTTGTCTCTGGCTTTTGGTCCCTTTGACTCTGGCATCAGCTGTCAGAGAGAAACCTTTTCTCTTTCCTTGTTGAATGGCTTTCTTGATGCCTGGGAGGGTGGCATACTGTCCAGCATATGAATGATTGCTAGACCTGTAGCCAGACCACTGCAATTCCTTTTTGACACTTTGGCAGGGCTCAAGGAGTCCCCGAAGTCTCTTAGCAGCATCACTGATCACGTGTACGGGGATGGCACTCCATTCAGCCGAAAGGAGCAGGTATAATTCAGTGATGTATCCCTCCCAAGGGCAGCACTGATGGGTCAGGCTCCAGAACTGCAGGCATCTCCACGGATACTGAGGTGCACTTTGGGGATGGATACAGTTCTGGTACAAATTCTTCCAGTTCTGAGGAGCAGTGCTGAAGAAGTCACCTTCAGGTACTGGCCTTTTTGTCCATCTTACGTGTCAAAAAAAGGCTTGGGGGGCTTATGTCCTACACTTTCTGTCTCTCTCCTTTTTCAGTCTCTCTCCTCTGGGACACAACTCTTCTTTGAGTCCCAGTCTCAGTTTGGAACCTCATGGTTCCATTCCAAGGTTTGGGGTACTACCATTGATAAAGGCACCTGTGTATCGTTTACTGTGGACAGCACTAGCAGACACACTAGTGTTGGTTCTCTGCTCCATGTTGCTTTCTCTGTGGGGGCCTTGGGCACTGCTTGCCTGCCTGCTTAATGAAGCAAAGAAACAGAACAGACATTACTAGTAGAGGTCCTGGAGCTCAGATCTTCTGAGTCTGAAAAACTGCTCCAGGACTGAGTGGAGAATGAGAGGCAGAACATACATCTGATGAGGATGTGGGACTCAGCCAGGTAGAACAGGCTGAACAGAGTCAGGGTTGCATCTTGCTGCTATAGGCAGCTCCTTTTTCCTTCCAGCTGCTCTGTTCTTCATGCCTTTGTTTAGTGCATGAAGCAGCCCAGAGTGCAAATACAACTGTCAGGGCAATTACCAGCTTAAAGTATCCAGTCTCAAACACAGGGCACTTGTGCACCTACAACGGGATCCATATTAACATACTGAATAGTATATTGTATTGGGAAGAGCAGGGACAGTACAATTCCTTAGCTGTTCAGGGAAAAAGAATTTAAATGTCACGTACAAAGAAGAAAATTCTGCATAAGGATTTCCATGTCTATTTTGTATAGTTCTAAGTCAGATTTTATTCCTCAGCTGCCATATAAAATAACCAAAGAGAAATACAATTCCTATTTGTACGGTAGGGTGAGCTTTTGAAGGACATGGTTTCAGTGTCTATTCTTCAAACTCTTTACCATTTAAGATAGATAGTACATGCTTGCAGCCCTTACAATGTCCTGTTTCAATGAACAAGGAACAGGTTCTATATTCATTAAAAGCATCTATCAACAGGATTCCCATTTTCATTCTATTCACCTTAGCCCCATCACGCTTTTATACCCTGTACATGTTAGAAGATCCAAAATGAAATCCTAGACTCTGGACTTATGTTGAAAGGTAGCAGGAACAGAAAAGAACCTTTAAGAGTTATTTAAAATTAGACCACAAACTGAATTTTCAGGCTGGGTTTGTGAAATCCTAACCCTCATGTCCCACCAGAGGAATAATTTCATTTAGTTTAATAAGCCTACCAGATACTGGTCGCATTATGTCCATAGGCTCCACTTCTTCTTTGATTTTTATCTCTGGTACTGGGGATCCCAACACCGTGGAGAGGGCCCCACTCATGGTTGACGGAGGTGGAGGCACAGCCACAATTGTGGTAGAAGTGGGTGGAGCAGCTGCGACTGCTCCTGGAATGGTGGACAGGGTTGCTGTGGGCTGAGAAGTTGGACTGGCTGCTGCAATAATTGTTGGAATGGCAGATGGAGGCTGCTGAGAGGTAGGTGGGATTGCAATGGTGGGTTGTTCACCACTCTGATTAGACACTGCCTCCATAGACACAGTGACTGGAGTGGCCATAGAAACATGGATTTCTGGCTTAGGCTTGGCACTAGAACATAAAAAACAGTATTAGATAGTTACATCAATTCAAAGTCTTAAGTACTGCTGCCGTGACATTCCAATACAAAGTCTCTAAAATTAATCAGCTGAGTTTTGAAGTTAGCTCCTTCAGAAAACCTTAATTTTTTGACTAAGCAAATGATATCTAGCATAGTAACATGCAGAGCACTGTGGGAGAAGAAATGAACTTTTCTATCTTATTTTCTCTTATTTTGACTTTTCCCATCCTTATTGGTTATGAAAGCTAAAGGTTAAAGGTTCACTTCAGTGTTTGTCCCTAACTCAGAAGCATTCAGATATGATACAAGTCATATGAAATATAACAAAATATATATTACTTTACATTACACATCTCAAAGGGGATAAGGAGGAGATCAATTTCTTGGGCTATTCCACCAAAAACTCGTCCTCTTTCTTTGTAGTAAGACACATTTTGATGTTACTTATTATGCTCAGTGGAAGGAGAGTAATCTCATTATACAAATCCTGGAATACAGATATAAAATCTGGAGTGGAGGAAGGGATAAAAACAGGATAATACACAGTTTTCTTCTTGGGACCATGAAATCAATATTAAAATAATTTTCCATAAAAATCCAATGAGATACTAATGCAGCAAGATCATTTAGGAAAATTAGGATATAGTACAAAACAAACGTATTTTATACAACTAAACACATTAAAAATGTAACTTTGCAACAGTTATTCATTTGAGAAGTTTCTATTATACTTCTATTAGGCAGCATTTGCTTGTCACTTGACATACACTGACCTCTACCCTAAGTTCCATTGGCTTTCACTTATTACAAAGGAGACGCATCGTAAGTCTTGCAGTCTGTTGTTTTAAATCCTTACCCAGCAGGTCTTGGCGATCCAGATGTGCTCCGCATAGCGCTCTCCACGCGGGTACTAGCTACTTCAGGGGGCTGAGGAGGAATGAGACTTTTCCGGACTGCCAATCTGTAAGACAGAGAAACATGACACTGCTGCTGCTTGGTATACTGGTCTTTGTAACACAAACATTAGCACAGGTAGGAGATCCTGCCTTTTCTTGCTGTTGCAAATGAAACAATATTTTTTTGCCTGATTTGTCACCACTTGGCTATGAATTAGTAAAGCTTTGATGAAATTAAGAAAGAAATTGTTCCTAATATTCTTCAAAGAAGCCTTAAAGAGAGTAAACCAGAGCAATCAGTCTCCTCCCCTCTATTTTGAGGACTTCTCCACAGAGTGCAAGAATCCCTACCAATTTTATTTTCAATTTATTGATCAGCACTTTCTGTTTTGAGGCCATCAGCCTCCAACTGAGGACAGGAGACTCCCCAGTGCAAGGCAACACCACACAGTCTTCCATTACTCTGCCAAAGCTGAGCAAACCTTGAACTGACACTGCTTTCAGCTGTATGTGAAAAGAAGCAGAGCCCCAAGGTTTATCACAATTCTATCAAGGTAATCTATTAAATTTTGGCAAATTAGAGGCTATCACTATAAAATACTTTGCATTCTAATAAGGTATAAATCTGAGACTCTACCAGCATTAAAAATATCAAAATATCTGGGAAAGAATCTATCTTTAAAATTCAACCCACAAATAAAGAAACTGCCCTATTGGTTATATATTTTTTGTTTCTTTAATTTACATTTTTATTGTCTGACTTTCTCAGTCCTGAAAAAAATTACATATCAGGATTTCAGTCCTGATCCTGAAGGACTCGCTGGAAGTCTTGGAGACTGAAGGCAAAATCTTTCACTCCTTAATTGGAGGGAACAGATTGTTGAATCTAAGTTTTTCTCCTGTTCTTTCAAGCATTTGAAGTTAACAGAAGGTAGGAAAAAATGTGAAAGGGGTTGATGCTACAGTTGTTTTCCTCTCTTTGTTAATAAGATTTAATTTTTGTAGCATGTTTCATGTTACCCCTTCTCCAGGAAAAGTAGGGGACAAAGGCCATGAACATCTGTTTGAAATTTGTGAGAAATTTACACTGACAGAAATCTTTCTGTGAGAGGGAGCATGTCTAGTCTGCAGTCACCCCTACTCCCCATGCCTTCCTAAAACCAGAGTGGATCACAATCTGAAGAAGGCATGGGAAGCAAGGGGAGTTAATCTACAAATATTCATTCTCCTGGGAGAATGTCTCCCAGGGCTGACTTCTCCCTCTCCTTAGAGTAAAGTTTTCTCCCAGAACTGCCATTTTTAGTCTGGGAGAAACAGCAATTTTCCTGGTATAAAATGAACATCTGTACATGGCCAACACCTGAAAACCAATTTTAAAAACCTTAGTCTTTTGGGGTTTTTTTTCGTTGTTAAACCTAAAGCAGCAAGAAAAGGATTCATATCAATTTTTAAGCTTGCATGTCACCTTCAACAACTGGAGTCAAACAGTCCCATCCAGTTGTCTGTAATAGGATGCATTACGGGTTAAGGAAAGGTGAAAATGTAACCTGGATGAACTGTGCCTCTCATAGAGACTGGCATGTAACACACCCTGCACTGGTTGCTCTTGCAGGGCCTTTTTCTATTCACTGAAAACACAAGAGATTCTCCTACTAGGCTGAGCAGAAGAGCTATTACATGCCAACTCCAGTCCTACTCACCCATCTGTGGTTGGTTTTTTCCGGAGAATGCTTGGGCGTGGGGAAGAGCCCTGGGCTGGTGCACTAGCACTAGCACTCTGGCTGTGGGTTTGCACCACTGTTGTTGCTGCTGGAGCTGAATTGAATGTGTTGCTAATTGGATTAGCCACAATGGTGGCTCCATCTGCCAAGACTACTGCTGGGAAAAATAAAAATTGGTGAGATAGAGGCAGAGGGAGAATACACCAGGCAGAAGATGGGGGAAGCAGAAGTTCTGATAGGAAACTTGATGGAAAGGTAAGCATATGCGCTAAGCTTGCTTCCCAACTCTCCCCTAATCTTTAAGTGAAATGCTTTCCAAACACCTAGTTAATGATAGCTATACTTCAAAGCACTCTGACAACTGAACTTTCCTTGAAGAAGACTGAAGTCCCCCTATTGCCAACTCCCAACAACTGTTGCTAGGCAAAACTACCTTTCCAAGAGAAATGGAACTAGTGCAGTTTGCCAGGAGAGACTGCTGATGTGAATACTTCATTACAGGGACACTCTGGCTGCATCTACATAATCTGCTGACTGCACAGTTGTTACACATTTAGTCCTTGTATAAACAAGTATTAAAATGACTGCATAGTAACTGGAGTTAAAGCATAGTAGTGTTGACAAACAGCTTTTTCGAGATGTTGATTGTGCAGTACTGTCATGTCACGCTTTCTACCACACGATGCTACTGTACAGTAGTCACAGGCTACTATGCAGTCAGCGCCTCATGCAGACGCAGCTTCTTAGTACAAAAAAATCCACACCCAATGCCTAACATCTGTATTAGTGGTTCTCAACATCTTAAGACTTGGGACATCCCTGGATAGACTCGAGACATTGCTGGATAGATTCACAGCACCCCTTGGAAAATGCCAGCTCTTAGTTTTCATTCTTTTTTTGACTACAAAAAAGTAACAGAGAAGTTTTCTGTTGCAAAGATCAAACTATAAGTTGTTTGAAATCTCTGGGTTTATCTCATGAAACACTTTTGCAAACCTAACTGCTAATACTGTAATGAACCTATGGCAACCTAGAAAGGACTTCAAGGCACCCCAGGGTGCCATGGTACCCTAGTTGAGATATACTAAGCTATATATAAGGTGCATTCTGACAGTGCCACAGCCTGACCTTCGGTCTCACATATTTGACCATCTCAGCCCACCAATGATCTGGGGTATTTAGGCAGGGACCACACAATGTGTAGTCTGTCGGCTCTATGAAATCACTACATGTTCTGTGGACTGTCAAATAGCTTCATGTCAGCAAGTTTCTGGGATGTCAGAGGACTGATTTATCTTGCATGAGGGCCTTCTGCAATAGTCCAGGACTAAGTGACTAACTGTTTGAGATATTTTGCAGCCCTTCTCTAAATGCTGTTGTAATCTGCTGGTGGTCTAGGGTAGTTTTTATCAACATTATTCTACTTGTGACTACCTGTTCTCACAAGGACTTACTGAGGAGAATCATTCATGTTCAGAGACTTGTTGGGGTTTTCATCTATAGAAGTACTTTCAACTAGGATTCTCAGCCTAATCCTAAACTTCAGGCAAAAATCACTGAAAAAGATTTTGTTTTAATCAGGTTGCTTCTGGTCTTTAAATAATGGAACAAAAAAAATTTCTACTGAGAGAGGACATATTAGCATAATTAATATTTAATATCCACTTCTGGGGTTACTGCTGAAACTTTATGAAGACTTGTGCTATTGAAACATAAAAGTTATCCCCTATCAGAAGGGTACCTTGCCAAGGAATTAAACGAGGCAAGAAAACCTAGGAGGGACTTCAGTCAGTCAAAAAATTGGCTGTGTCATTTCAGGGTTCAGTTGATGCTTTGAGCGGTCCATAGCTGGGAGATAGTGATTAAAGCAATGTTACCTGATGTCTTTGTTTCAGTTTGTGGCTGCTGACCACTGATTGGTGTAGGCTGGAGTCCTTGAGCACCAATAGATGCTGCTGGGTGGAGTCCCTGTGTTCCAATTGGTGCTGGCTGTATCCCCTGTGCACTGATAGGTGCTGGCTGTATCCCCTGTGCACTGATAGGTGCTGGCTGTATCCCCTGGATATGACGGGCATGAGATGCGTCTACAGTCATCAGTTGCATAGGATTAAGGTGCACAGTGGAAGCCACTCCTACACCAGTCTGAGCTGTGATGGCAGAGTTGGGGGCCTGAGCTGAAACTGTGAAATAAAACGAGAGAGACCAGGAGCAGCTGATAGACAGCAGAATTACCCTTAGAAAAATTAGCTTAACTGAACATCAAGAAGATTCAAAAGAGAGAGATGATGGTTAACACCTATGGAATGAAGAACAATGTGCCATTACCTCAAATGACTCCCTTAGCCAGCTGCATAGTAATACAACAGCCACTGCCTTGCGAAACAGGAATCAAAGCCCTTCTATTCCAGGCAAAAAAAAAAAACAAAACAGCTTCCCTGCTTAATACACATGTCCCAATTGCAGTGGGGGACCTGATTTTGGGGGAAGGTGCATGTTGTATGCAAGAAAAAAATAGTAGTTTTCAGTAAACTTGTTTTTAGGTGTTCAATACTGAAGCATTTATTGTTAAAAAACTGCAAACTAAGACTAGGTCAAGCTCTAAAATGACTGCCATCAGCTGAGAGAAGGCAAAAATCTGTGAGTGTTTGCAGAGGCAGATGGAGAGGAAAAGGATAGAGTAGAATCCAAGTCTAAAAATAAGATCCTCACTACTCCCTGCTCTGCTGAAGAAGCCTCCAGTTTCTCGCCCCCCACCTTCAACTTCCATGATTTATTTATACCAAAGTCCAATACCAATACCAAAGTCTGCAACAAACTGAAAACTAGGTGTGGGGTTACTGTAAAGGACACTTAATTTAACATCAAAATCCGCAATAGTGGCTGTTGTACTGAGTTCCATGACACTAGAGGAAAAAAAACAGCCTGGGGCACTTGCAATTTTATCAGCAACATTATTTATGTATGCGGGATGAAGGGAGTGGAAATATTCCAAAATTAAACTGGCTCATTAGAACACATGGCTGGAAGACACATCAGGTATTGATTTGCATAAGCACCCCAACTTGTTTAGCAAACCTAGAATCTTTTGTTTCTGCAGATGCCCTCAATTCCACTGTTGGAACTCAAGCTAGCAAACTGTACGAAAGGAAGAAATCAGCAGTGGCATCTAAATACTCCGATTTTACTCAGCTGCCAGTTTGCCTTGTGTAATGCAATTCTTCCTCTGGGGCCCTTTTGCACCTAGTATCACAGACAACGCAAGTGTTGACAATGGTGAGGGCACAGCCCTGTGCCGCTGCCACCAGCCCCGCTGCTGCCTGGTGCTGGCTCTGGCTGGGCTACAGCGCGTCTGTCAGCACGCAAATAGTGCCGCCACTGCCCCCACTGCTGCCAGGCCCTGGCCGGACTGCAGTCCCACACCTCACTGTTGGCACTGAAAGCTAGGGGGCATATGCCAGCCCTTCCCCCCACCACCACTTGTCACCTATGCCTGCAGTCAGGTCTGGCTGACCTTTACTCCTGAAAAAGTTGTCTGCATGGAAATTCCTTACCAGGGTATTGGCGGATGGTGGACACAGAGCTGGTGATGGGGGTGTAAGTGTGCGCAGCCAGAGGGTAAGCAGAAGGTGGATACGTTGGTAAGAAGTACTGAAACTGGACAGGCACCGACTGCCTGAATATATCAAGAAAAAGCAAGTGTTAGGTAAGTCACTACAATTGCATGCACATCTTCAATCCCAGAGTTCAAACTATCTTCAGACCTCTGCAACCTCCCTCAGCATGAGCATTCACTAACCCCAATTACTTTAGCCCACATTTAGAATACAGAATACTGCTGGAAGAACTATGCTGAGCAGAGGTGTGAAAACATCATCCCCATAGGTAAAACAGTTCTGAAGGCAAAACCCCTGGTATGGACAGAGCTCTGCTAGCAGAAAGATTTCTTCCAGAAAAAGAGCTGTCCCACACCATAGAGCCAAGCTGCCCCAGTCCTGCCATTATAGTTTCATAGACATTAGGGCTGGAAGGGACCTCAGAAGATCATCAAGTCCAGCCCCCTGCCCAAGGGGCAGGAAGTCAGCTTGGGTCACAGGATCCCAGCAAAATAAGCATCCAAATTTCTCTTGAAGGCATTCAATGTGGGTGCTTGAACCACCTCCAATGGCAGGCTATTCCAGACTTTGGGGGGCTTGGACAGTAAAATAATTCTTCCTTACGTCCAGACTGAAATGGTTTTGCTGGAGTTTATAACCGTTCCACCTTGTCATCCCTTGTGGCACTCTGGTGAACAATCGTTTCCCCAGATCCTGGTGAGCACCCCTGATAAACTTATAGGTGGCCATCAGACAGTCCCTGAGCCTGCGCTTTTCCAGGTTAAAGAGTCCCATAGCTCTCGGCCTGTTGTCATAATGTCTGTTTTCCTGACCTCTGATCATTCGTGCAGCTCTTCTCTGGCCTCTCTCAAGCTTCTCCACATCCTTTTTGAATTGTGGAGTCCAAAACTGGACGCAATACTCCAGCTGCAGCCTCACCAAGGCCAAGTACAGTGGGAGAATGATGTCCCGGGATTTACCTGAGAAGCATCTATGGAAGCAAGCCAGTGTTTTGCTCACTTTACTAGCCGCAGCATCATATTGAAGGCTCATATTCATCTTGTGGTCAATCACGACCCCCACGTCCTTTTCATCCATTGTGCTAGTCAGCGTAGCATTGCCGAACCTATAAGGATGCTGCAGGTTTTTCCTCCCAAGATGGAGGACCTTGCATTTTTCGGTGTTAAACAACACCAGGTTCTCATCTGCCCATTTCCTGAGCCTGTCAAGATCAGCCTGGATTGCCCTCCCTCCTGTCCTCAGGTGTGGATGCTTTGCCTCACACTTCGGTATCTTTGGCGAACTTGGCCAGTCCGTTTCTGACTCACATGTCCACATCATTAATGAAAATGTTGAACAATACAGTTCCAAGGACAGAGTCTTGGGGGACCCCACTGGTCACAGGGCACCATGACAATTGACTTTTGTCAATGCAGTTAATGCAATTACAACTCCCACTGTGTAGAGACACTTCTGGCTAGCTAAGCTCACCAAGGTGTTTTGCCACATTTCTTTGCATATACTACAAGTGTCAATGACAGAAGTAGCCAGGTCCCCTAAGACCTAACTACTCACTCACAGAATTCTTCCCTCCTACCTGTTGTCATTTCTGGTTTCCATTGCTACTGGGTTTGGAGATGCCCGGTGTCCAGATATGGGTATAAGATTACTTCTCTCTCCTGTATAATCAGACTGGATCCGGGGAGAAGTGTGTGTGATTTGCTGGGGAACCACCTTAGCTGCATAAAGAAAAGTAAGGAACCAAATCACATCCAGAGAAAGAAGCCAATAGCCACTGTGCAAGGAAGCTTGAAATACAAGTGGCTGAACTGGTTAGTGTCCCTTTTATTGATCATGCTACAGCACAGAAGGATGGGTTAGCATGACAAGACACAATTCTGTTTTATTATTGATTCATCATAAGTGCTCTCTGGGCTCTAAATGTACAAAAATATGTTATGCTCTAGGTCAGAGACATGAAACTTGTCTGGCCCCATGGGCTACAAAAAATGGTGTGGGACAGTCCACAGGTTGGATGAATGGTGCAAGACTAGCCTTGTAGGCTGGATTGGACCTACAGACCCTGCCCCCAACTCCATGCTCCCAGTACTCCCCACTCCAGCCAATCCAGGTCCCAGAGGAAAGAGGCCCAGCATCCTGGATGTTTGGCAGCCCTGTGAAAACAAGCCATATGTCTTAGTGTTGTGAGGGCTTTATCACTGCTGGTCTTGCTCAGGTGTTTGGCAGCCATGCCAGCATGAGCTGCGGAGCTGGAGTGCCAACAGCACCATGGCTTCTTCCTGTAGTGGCAGTAAAGTGCCTGGGCAAAAGTTGCAGCACTCCAGTCTCAGCAGCACCATGGGAAGAAGCCTGCAGGTGCCTGGCTGTTGGGGCTACAATGCAGCAGGTATTGCCCAGGCACTTGGCTGCTGCCACAGAGAGGTCCTCCATCATAGCCAAAGTCAAGGCAAAAGTCTGTGGGCGAGATCAGGGGTTCCCAATCCCTGGGCCACGGCTCAGTGCTGGGCTGCGAAGGGTTAGCTGCCAGTCCTCAGGGAGGGCTGGCTGCTGGACCAGAAGTGACTGTGGACTGGCAAACTGCGGACTGGAAGTGACCGGCGTGCTGCAGACCGGTTGGCTACCTGCCCAGAGTATGCCAGTCCCTGCTAGTCTGAGGTTTGTCGGTCCTCAGCCTAAAAAGGTTGGAAACCCCTGGACTCAACCCAACTTTCTGGGATGGATTCAGCCTGTGGACCTTATGCTTGAGGCCCCTGCTCTAGGTCAAATTAAGCGACCTTGATTTCTGAATTGGTTAATTTTGCATAACTGGATGCCCCTCTTCCCACCCTAAAAGCTCAAAGGACTAGACCAGGACAGAGTGAAAGACCAAACGGTGGAAAAGGAAGCAAGGGACAAACTTTTGAGAAGGCGAACCAAATACAGGGGAACTAAGGAACTCTCCAGCTAGCATTATTGTGTGAAGAGCGCTCTTCTCTTCCCAGAATTTTATGGGACAGGAAAACTTTTCAAAAAGCTACAACCCCCTCCAGAGATAAATGGATAAAAATAAAGACATTTTGGAATAAATTCAAAGGCAAAAATGAATGTGGAAAAAGTTTGCTGTTCATTTAATACTCGGTATTTATTGATGTTTCTTGATAACCATCCTCTTTGTTTGTAAAATATGAGACCACAATGCAAACAAGAAATGGTATACTGGATGCTGGATTTTTTGCTGTTCAAAAGCTGAGATTTTGCCTCAGTTATAAACAATTCCTCGGGAAAGAAACGTCTCATATTACTATTTTCCATCCCTGCACAGAGAAATAGGCAGCTACATTTCAAGATAGGTTCTAGGATAAAACTAGCTGAGAACTATAACAGAATTGCAGTGCTCTAGTTTTATAGCAATTACTTCTAAAGACTTTGAAGGCAGTTTTCTAACCTGAAGGTCAGCAGTACTGTTGAAAACAGATGTCTCTGCCAAGTTTCACAGCAGTGCTAAGGGACAAGCTTTGCTAAGTTATCTACTCTTGAATATGCACACTAGCCAAATGGGACTGTGCTCCAACCAAAATCTGTAGCAACAGTAAGGTTCCTCCTTTACTCTGTCATTGAAACAAGGTGGACACATTTATGGCCCTTGCAATCAAGCTACAAGATGTGAACCACAGGAAGTCTGTGTAATAAGGACCCATGTGAAGAAACTAATAATTAAACTTTAACTTTTAACTTAAAAGTAAATATTATGCCACATTAAATCTATGCTTTGTTTTCCCGCATTTGAATTGAACCTCTCTCTTACTTGGTTTGCAGGTATGCACAGATGCACCCAGACCACACAGGATGTGCATGTAAATAAAGATGTCAGCTGAATTACACACATTCCATTTACAACTGTACTCACTCACCAACAGGGATGTTTGATGTGGTTACAGCAGTGGCGTGGGAAGAGTGGGAGGGCATTGTCATGGTGACAATGGTACTTGTAGGTGCTTGGGTGTGAGAGACAGAACCTGAAAGATAAAGACACACTTCAGATTTCTCTGCTGCTACGTCAGCCTAATCTGAGAAATGGAAAATGAACAAACCAATATATACCAGTTTCTACCCAGGCATCCCCCTTCCCCCACAAAACACATCCCCCATCCTAACTAAGGACAGGATTAGTAAGGAAAAAACAAAGATGTTCTGCTGTCCATAGTCAGGTTTCATCTTTTCAAAGAAGGGGAAAAAAAAGGAATAGTCACCTGCTGTGGTGGCTGAGGCAATGGTATTGGTTGCCAAAATAGGTGCCACTGTTGCTGCTGCCACTGGAGTACCAGTACTAAAGATGGTTTTCTAGACAGAAAACAATTCAGAAGTACATTTTACATTTGATGGATTTAAAATCAATTCCAAAGAACATACCGCCAACCTGAAATTCTGTCCTGAATTTACACTGGGACATCAAGATGTCACGGCTGGATTTTGGAAAGCAGTATGAAAGGAACTCTTCTTGTCTTATCTCGACACTCACCTGAGCCATAGTGTGGAGCTGTTGTTTCTGTGTCCCTATAGCTGGGTGAGAAGGTAGGGTGATCCGAGTTGCTGTGTCCCGTGGCTGCGCAGGGCGCTGAATACTAATAGGTGCAGAAGGTGGATGTTGCTGGATAGACAGAGTTGGCCGACTAGAAAAAGAGAAGTATGTCCTCAGAGGAGTAACAATGGTTTAAGTTTCTGGACACTAAACAGACCAGAGGTGAAGGGAGGTATCGGCCCCAATCCATTCCTCTTCAAGGGCTACATTCCTATCAGGTGCATGTTAACACAGTGATAACAATTGTAAAAGTGAGTGCTTTATTATTATCAGTGCACATTTACATATTCCTAACTGGAAGAACACCGCCATTTATGTCAGAGAAACAAGCTACATTTTCCACAAGAGGCATTTAGAATACTTTAATATTCATACAGATATATCGTGTACATACACACACAACTATATGAAAATGGAACTGAATTAGTCACAAGCTTCCAAAGCAAACCAATAAACTCAACAGCATGAGAAACAAGGCAGTCAGTGAACTACTGGTTAGATGTTCTTCACCCAGAATAGAAAATAATGCTTACCATTGAAGTCCTTTACATTTACAGAACACGTTACAGGACTTATCATTCTTGTTTTATAGTGGAGTAAACTACGACAAAAGTTTAGTGACTTGCCTAGTATTACAAAGTAATTTAGCTCTGCCACTGACAACAGAACCTCAGTTACTTGACTCATTCAGTTATGAGATCAAATGGACCATGATGAAAAAAATCTCTTCAACTCCAGCCCATCATCTCCTATTCATAACAGTATCAATTCTGAATACCAGCAACCATATACTGTCTACGAGAAGGTATGACATTTTAGGGCCTGGCAAGGCACTCTTAGAGTTTACCTGAGGGTTGACTCCGTAGCATGTGCTGCTGTTGTAGTAATAACTGGAGACTGAGCTCTTGTGGCCGAGACTGTTGCTACTACAGCAGGAGGGATCGTGCTTGAAGTTGTTACGGGAGGACGAGACTAGTGAGCAGAATGAAAGACATTCATGATGATGACCTGAAAATGAACTTTAAGATAACCTAAAGAATGCACTGCATTCGAAAGCTTGTCTAAACCTGAATATTAGACTGATGTGTGCAAAAGGGGTCTGCACACTTGGCCCAATTAAAGCTATCACCCACAAAAATACCTGCCTCTCCATTCGCAATGAAACAATTTAGAGACAGAAGCTGAGAAATATTTTTCTAAAACCAATTTTTCTGTGTCTCAGCATAAAGTTTTGGAAGTTTAAGACAGGGATAGGCAACCTTTTCCAGCTGTGAGCCAGAATAACCCACCTCAGGTCAAAGGCAGCAGGATGGGTGGGTTCTAGGACCCTGCTGACACTTGTCTCTACAGTGGCATGAGGAGAGCACTGGTAGTCAAAGTCCCCACCACCAAATACCCCTGAAGATCCATATCCATGATTTACATATGGGCCATGTACTATAGGTTGCCAACCCCTGCTCTAAGATGTTCCCCAGTCCTTCTGTCTTCTGTGAGCTCCAAAGAAGCTATGATCAGACTTCCACAGCACAAGCATAAGCAGCAGTCAGTGATCAAAACCAACCAGAGGACCAGTTATGTTAAAATTGTTTCAATGATGTAGTGAACTTTAAGATTGTTAGATAATACCCTTTAACACCAACAATTTCCATTCATGATTACCAAAAATAATCTGCTCCACCAACAGACTTGCAAAGGAGATTTAACTGGAACCCTCCAACATATTTTACCCTGTCCAATGTAAAATGTGGGGATTTTAGATTTGCTTTAACCCTGAGCTTTGAGCCAATCCTAATAATGGAGCTGCACAGGCACCTCCATAACACACATTCTTCTCATACACATGTATCTGGGTTGAAATTTATATGAACAGACATTTCAGAAATATTTTCTGGTCTAGTATTTGGCTCAAGTCAATTTATAAGTAAAGTATAAATTAAAGAGTACACCACCATGCCAGGGTTCTAGGGCTTTAAATATAGCTCTCATATACACCTAGATAAGGATTCCTCCACAAGCCTTAAGCATTTTGGGTACATGTCAAATTTCCCACCCAACAAGTCTAAAGATTACTCTAGAACTTTTTGCATGATGGTTCCAATGCATGCACCATGACACTGGATTATGAGGAACAGAATCAAGAGGAACAGCTGCCCTAGCCCCGCAATCCAGTAAATACCAAATTGCAAACTACATTCTGGATGGATGACCCTTAAAGCCAGGAACAGCTCTGGACGAACAGTACTACTGTCTGCAATACAGCGCAACTGCTACTTGCCTGGATTGGTTGGTGAATGATGTGCTGAACAGCTGGCTGAGCTGTAGCTGCATTTTGCAACTGGGAAGCTGGCCTCAAGACTGTTGTCACCTTAGAGCTGGACATCACTGCAGCAGCTGCCGCACCTGAGCAAAAAAGCAAATTTGCTAGCACGCAATATGTCCAAATGATTCAATGGGGACTACAGCAGAGGGACTGCAGGATTTGCTTCATTTTAAACATTCAATTTTTATTCAAGTGACATTGCTCAGAAGCTTTACAATAAAAAACTTGAGATGCTGGAAGGATTCCAGGCTTTTTTCCCCATTTAAACCATCTGCTTTACTGTCCCATTTCTTATGCATATACTGTTCTTTTATAAATCCCAGCCTTTTCTATTTCAAACAATGGAAATTAAGTGAGTAGGAGTACTCCAAGTAGCCCGAATATTAGACTGGTGTGTACGAAAGAAGTCTGCTGATAATATAAGCCTCCCTGCATTTGCTACAGTGCAGGGGAAAAATGTGAATGAACAATAAATGAAAGATATTTTTAAACTAAACTATCAAAGTACAATCCATGCCTACAGTTCAGCAATTTGCCCAGTTTGCTGTGCCAAACTAATGAGACATCTGTAATGCAAAAAACCTGCTTCTATTGATTCTAGCATTTCAATAGCAATTTTATCCTACAGAAAAAGAATCATCTAACCCTGTTTGCAAGAAGATCACAAACATGATGATTCACCATAAACAATATGAGGTCTTCAAATCATTTGACAGAACAGAAGGATAAAATTTCTCTAGAGTTCACTTAAGAGCAAATATTCCATAGGCAGTGTAAGTTAATGGAACCAAATTTGGAAAAGACATCAGAAATCAGAAGAATAATGAAAATACAAAGGAAAATTTGTGACAAAGTGCGTCTCCATCCCCACTCCACGGCTCAAATGGACACAAACAAATGCTGTTCAAAACCAGACATACAGCTACACATTCTTTCCATCTACTCTGGTGAAGGACAGTTTTGCCCATGGAAACACGCTATGTGCATAAAAATAAGGTTACCAAAAGCAAAGAATGCATCGTGTGTTTTCTGTTCAGAACTTCAGGCCTGTCTGAACGACTATAAAAATAGTCACAATCTTAATGTTAGCCTGGGATTTGTGAAAATGTTAGGTTTT
The DNA here is from genome assembly GCF_030867095.1 of Alligator mississippiensis. Taxonomy (NCBI): domain Eukaryota; kingdom Metazoa; phylum Chordata; order Crocodylia; family Alligatoridae; genus Alligator; species Alligator mississippiensis. Next base: position 39,522,622 of record NC_081830.1, read on the forward strand.
TTTAAAATTGCATAACACTTGTGATCTAAGCGCACACACATTGTTTCTTGTGAGTATAGAGAAAAAGGGGATGTGAATGAAATTTTGATGGATGCTTTTCTAGTCTAGTCTGTTTTTATCAGACTGGAAGTCCAATTCATGAATGGAAACCTACCAGAAGCCAGATAGACTTAAGCCATTCCTCAAAGTGCTCTTGCATTAACTGACCTGGCCTCTCCTTATCAAAGGACTGATATCCCACTTTACAAATCACAACAGATGAAACCAGGGAAGAGACAAGAGATTCCAGAGCTAGTGAGAACACTTAGCTCAAGTCAGAAGTGTGAGGACCTAAAACATAATACAGTAAAATGTATGGTAAGGCATTAGGGTGATATTGTGAAGGATGGGCATAAAAGAAATGGCAAGGCATAGTAAAGCATAGTTGCTAGCTGTGTAGGTATTGCTCTGAATGAGCACCAACACTGTGGGCAACAGGCCTTTTTCAACTAGGAATGGTTTCCCTGAAGTATTTCACTGCTTTGAAACTATTATGCTAGAGCAGAAGAGGTGCTGATGGGTGCCAGCATTGTAAGTACTGTCATGCAGCCCAATCTGAGAGGTTTAAAAAAACCCAGTGCTCAAAATGCTAGCAGCCAACTGAGGCCTTGCCTACAATGCCAGTCTCAATAGCTTAAGTGGTACCCGTGTAAATATTTTAATGGAAAGAAGTATAAACCCAGCCTCTGTGTATCTATGTACTAGACCCATTATTATTGTTGCTAATGGTGACTTTACCTCGGGGCAAGTGAGATGCTCCAATGTGCAGAGGTGGCCCGGGAGCACTGCTTCGGATGATTGACATCTGAACATTTGTTGCCATGATATGGTGCAAGTTACTAGGATGTCCCTGCAAGGTAGAAGACAGGATCACATAAGGAGTGTTGCCAAGGAAAAGGTCACATTAACAGCTTATGGGATGCACAAAAATATCAGAACCAGCATCCAGCCACATCTAAGAGTTTCAATGAGCATGCAGAGGAAGTGTAGAGTATAAATGAGAGAGTTCAAAGATATTTCTGTTTGATGAAGCTGCTGCCTCCTCCTGTTTCCTGTGGAAAACTCATATTTTCATCAACTACTACAGGTCCCTGCCACATGCCAACTGCTGGCATTTCTGCATAGGGTCATCATTTTAGATAGCTTCACGTCACCTCCTCAGCAGAATCAAGGAAAATATGGGAACCAGGCAAGCAGTACGAAGGCCACCCCAAATTGGTATAAATTCCTAGACAGTGCTAACTACCCTAAAGATCTACATCGACGAGGGACATGCTCAGTTGGGATGGGCTTCACCTGTCCCCCAAAGGTAAGCATGTGTTTTCTTCTAGGTTGGCGGATCTCCTCCGGTGGGCTTTAAACTAGGCTCGCTGTGGGGAGGGGAAGATGAGGGCGGGGGAAGCTGTGGACCACCAAACCATGTGGCACCCACAAGGACAGCCCAGCCTGAAGAAAGAGAACATTGGGAACCTGCAAGACGTGGGGCAGCCAGCACTACGGCACAGGTAAGAAATAAGGGGCCCCTTGGGACTTGGAGCGGGGGGGCAGCAAAGGCACCTGTCGCAGGGCTCAAGTGCCTATATACTAATGCTAGGAACATGGGAAACAAGCAGGATGAACTAGCACTCCTGCTTGCACAAAACACCTACGACTTAGTAGGGCTAACGGAAACCTGGTGGGATTCATCCCACGACTGGGCGGTACATATTGAGGGTTATAGATTGTACAGAAAGGACAGGGTGGGGAAAAAAGGGGGAGGGGTTGCGCTCTATGTCAATGAGCAATATACGTCAACCCTCATCAAGACAGAATCCAAGGATGAGGAAGTAGAAGGATTGTGGGTTAGGCTACATGGGGGGTAAGGAGAAAGGGATTTGGTGGTAGGGGTCTGCTACAGACCCCCACACCAAGGGGAAGAAATAGATGCGGGGCTCCTGAGGCAGCTCACGGAGACCATAAAAGCTAAAGAGGCGGTAGTCATGGGGGACCTAAACTACCCGGACATCTGCTGGGAGATGCAGACAGCAAAGTCCCACCGCTCACGCAGGTTTCTAACCTGTGTACAGGACCTCCACCTGACACAGGAGGTACATGGTCCCACTAGGGGGAATGCCATACTGGATCTGGTATTGGCAACGGGGGATGACATGGTAGGGGACCTACAGATCGGTAGCCATCTGGGGGACAGTGATCACCTAATAATAGAATTCACCATAAGACGTCGAGTGGGTAAGGTAACTAGTAGGGTGAAAGTGCTAGACTTTAGGAAAGCTGATTTAAATGAACTCAGGCGATTAGTCAAGGACGCACTGCAGAGTAGGAGTTTTGAAGTGATGGGAGCCTAAGAAGGGTGGCTGTGTCTTAAGGAAACAATCCTTTGGGCACAAAGCGAGACAATCCCTGTGCGAGGTAAAAGAGGGAAAGGGGCCAGGAGGCTTCCCTGGCTGACCGCAGAAATCCAGGGCAGCCTAAGGGCCAAAAGGGGAGCACATAAAAAGTGGAAACAGGGAGAGATCACCAAAGACAAATATACCTCCTCTGCTCGTGCTTGTAGGGGGGCAGTTAGACGGGCCAAAGCTACCATGGAGCTGAGGATGGCATCCCAAGTAAAGGACAACAAGAAATTGTTTTTTAGATATATAGGGAGTAAAAGGAAGGCCCAGGGAGGAATAGGACCCCTGCTAATTGGGCAGAAACAATTGGTGACGGACAGGGGGGACAAGGCTGAACTCCTCAACGAGTTCTTTGCCTCAGTGTTCCTAAGTGAGGGGCACGACAAGTCTCTCACTGGGGCTGTAGAGAGGCAGCAGCAAGGCGCCAGACTACCATGCGTAGACCCTGAGATGGTGCAGAGTCACTTGGAGGAACTGGATGCCTTTAAGTCGGCAGGCCCGGATGAACTCCATCCGAGGGTGCTGAAGGCACTGGCCGACATCACTGCAGAGCCACTGGCGGGAATATCTGAACACTCGTGGTGCACGGGCCAAGTCCCGGAGGACTGGAAAAGGGCCAGTGTGGTCCCCATTTTCAAGAAGGGGAGGAAGGAGGACCCAGGCAACTATAGGCCAGTCAGTCTCACCTCCATCCTTGGCAAAGTCTTTGAAAAAATTATCAAGGCTCACATTTGCGAGAGCCCGGCAGGACAAATTATGCTGAGGGGAAACCAGCACAGGTTCGTGGCAGGCAGATTGTGCCTGACCAATCTAGTCTCTTTTTATGACCAGGTTACGAAACACCTGGACACAGGAGGAGGGGTGGATGTCGTATACTTAGACTTCAGGAAGGCCTTCGATACGGTATCCCACCCCATACTGGTGAACAAGTTAAGAGGCTGTGATGTGGATGACTACACAGTTCGGTGGGTGGCGAACTGGTTGGAGGGTCGCACCCAGAGAGTCGTGGTGGATGGGTCGGCTTCGACCTGGAAGGATGTGGGCAGTGGGGTCCCGCAGGGCTCAGTCCTTGGACCGATACTCTTTAATGTCTTCATCAGCAACTTGAGTGAGGGAGTGAAACGTACTCTGTCCAAGTTTGCAGATGACACAAAACTATGGGGAGAAGTGGACACGCCGGAGGGCAGGGAACAGCTGCAAGCAGACCTGGATAGGTTAGACAAGTGGGCAGAAAACAACAGAATGCAGTTCAACAAGGAGAAATGCAAAGTGGTGCACCTAGGGAGGAAAAATGTCCAGCACACCTACAGCCTAGGGAATGACCTGCTGGGTGGCACGGAATTGGAAAGGGATCTTGGAGTCCTAGAGGACTCCAAGATGAACATGAGTCGTCAGTGTGACGAAGCCATCAGAAAAGCCAATGGCACTTTATCGTGCATCAGCAGATGCATGACGAATAGGTCCAAGGAGGTGATACTTCCCCTCTATCGGGCGCTGGTCAGACCGCAGTTGGAATACTGCGTGCAATTCTGGGCGCCGCAATTCAAGAGGGATGTGCATAACCTGGAGAGGGTCCAGAGAAGGGCCACTCATATGGTTAAGGGCTTGCAGACCAAGCCCTACAAGGAGAGACTAGAGAACCTGGACCTTTTCAGCCTCCGCAAGAGAAGGTTGAGAGGCGACCTTGTGGCCTCATAAGTTCATCACAGGGGCACAGAAAGGAATTGGTGAGGATTTATTCTCCAAGGCGACCCGGGGGTTACAAGAAATAATGGCCACAAGCTAGCAGAGAGCAGATTTAGACTGGACATTAGGAAGAACTTCTTCACAGTTCGAGTGGCCAAGGTCTGAAACGGGCTCCCAAGGGAGGTGGTGCTCTCCCCTACTCTGGGGGTCTTCAAGAGGAGGTTAGATAAGCATCTAGCTGGGGTCATCTAGACCCAGCACTCTTTCCTGCCTATGCAGGGGGTCGGACTCGATGATCTATTGAGGTCCCTTCCGACCCTAACATCTATGAATCTATTTCTGAAAAAAATAAGTCATGTCAATCTATTGCTATTTAATTGCCTAGAACTGTAGTTTTAGGAAAACTAGGCTGAAAAAGGATTAGGCTTCGGTCTTTACACCATGACAAAAACTCAAGCATTCACACCCCAATCATGTCTATACCAAGGGCTTACAGAAATTCTCCCACTGTTGGTCTAGCATAGGCCAACAATGACAAAAGCATGAGGACAGACTTGTTGTCAGAACATGTTGTCTGGACTTGTTCTGATAATACAGCAATAAACAGCCTGCAGTCAATTTGTTCTAGAACCTCCACAGGTGAAGCAGTGATATTGGTAGTTTTTAAGACAAAAGTTCAGTAGACGTAGCTCTAGAATAGAACTTTTGTAGCTCAGGCTCCCAGCAGGTCAGTGTACTACAATCTTATTGGCTCTTTCAAACTATCTGGTTAAAATCAGCAACTTTTTACAGAGTAAATGATAGCATAAACTTTGCAGAAAGGACTATGCTTTGTTCTGGTAAGTCTGAACCTGTTAACTAGATGGAGCAATGCAACTGCAAGAGTCATCTGCTCAGGGTTTTGGTAGACTGAGGCCCTGTTCCGCTTTCCTCACCTCTCTACATGTTTCTAATGCACTGGCAGGACCATCTGCCCCATTGCCAAACTTTCTCCAATGATTCTGGAAGTGATTACAAAAGAGTTCCTCTCACTCCCAAGATTCCTGTGTTGATTTTCTGACAGCAGATGCAGTACATTATCCACAAGCATCTTACTTTGCTGAATGGAAAAAAGGGGTGGGGGGAAGGAAAGAAGAAAGAAACCTGTTGTCCACTGATTGTTGCCACAGGAATAGCTGAGGCCTGTGGGATGCTGCTTTCCATAGTTACAGTAACCTGCCCGGGGACCTTAGTAGGAGCTGACAGTGTAGAGGGTGGAGCAGGAGCAATAGGCCGGCTGGGCATGGTGGGCTTCAGAGGAGGCTGAAAGAAAAATTTGCAAGTTAGCTGTAACTCATGCTTTTTTGCTTTAAATGACAAGTGGCAGTTCGATACAACGAAGCAGAAATCCCCCCAAATCACAATGTAGAAAGGAAGACAGTTTGAGCTGGGGAAAGGTGAAGTAAGAAGGGGCTATTAAAGACCATTCCATTTTTATGAGAGAGGCTGCAAGAACCTTGCTGTGTCTCCTTATGTAGATAGCCCTCTTGTACAGTAGAACCCTGGTTACTACCACAACTTTATAAATCACTGATCAAATTGCCAGAGAACACAAAATCAATTTCTTGGCTCATTTGGTTTCTTTAATGCTTTATTTTTCTCACATACAACATGCAACTTTCCCCCACAAAAATCAGCTGCTGGAAATCTTAGTGCACACTACATCCAAGGAAATATGGTAAATAGTTTCTGCTACTTAAGCTTCAACTGGGCAGAAATGAAAGTAAAGTCTGCACCCAATCCATAGGGAGCAGAAAAGGGAGCTGGCTCAGCTCCCTAGCTGCTGCTGCTACTTGTTGCAATCTTTATTTCTTCATACCGTCTTTCAAAAACAAAGATTTAATTTTAGTTCAAGCCATACTGTAAGCAAGAAAATATAGTAACTTATTTACCATCCCACCTTACCCTTTGGTGTTTCTACACAATTTCTTCTCTCCTGCTCAGATCAATATAAAGCAAAAAGAAGACTGCCTGTGACCTCTCAAGTCAAAGCCTTTCCTCACAAAGATCTCCTTTGTAGGGAGGGTTCGGTCAAGAAGAAAGAACCACCTGGTCTGCTCCATATATATCTTCATTTTACTGTCTTGATTTCAAAATGTTATAGTGCATCATTTTTACTCCCCCTCCTTGCCCCATCCAGGAACAAAAGGGGATTCATAAACTGATTTAGATCATCCTTAACTTAGGAAACAAAATACATGGAAAAGCAACAAATTAATGCTCAGAGATTTTCACCAGTCTTCTACCTGGAGCAGACCCCAGCACCCCACAAGGAGGCATACAGTCAGGAAGAAAGCACAGAAGAATCACACAGACAATACCATTCAGAAGAACTTTCTAGTGGACAAAAAACAAAAAAATACAACTGAAGTTAACTTTGTGCTGATGAGATTGCTAAGAAAGAATTTACTCTCCTGTTATTCCTTCAACTTCCCCCCTCTTAAGTGTGAGCCTCCTCAATACCTTCATAAGTCCTTCCGAAAAGGAAAGGGACACTGCTGGAGTCAGGTGTGCCGGAGGAGCTGTCACTGTAACTGGAGCACCAGGCTGCACGGTATGGTGTGGAGTCAACATTTGAACCTGTGGGTACGGCCGAACCACCACTGGTTCCTGCTTCTCTTCACGAGACTGGAGAGAGCCACCAGAGCCAACATGGTCTCTAGGAGCAACTTCTGGTTCTCGATTAGATTCATCACTTGCTAATAAAAAAAAAAGAAACTCTGAGCAAAGGGGCTACGAAATAAGTGATTCTTACCCACAAGCCTAGAAACAAAGTGCTAAAAGCAAAGCAGGGTTGTTTCAAAACTCCTGGACAGGAGAAATTCATTAATCCTTGAATGAATGCAACCCCAACAATTAAAGTCTTCAGAACGTGAGCAACCCTCCGTCTGGGGGGGAGGGCTCTTACAGTCCTCCAAAACACCCTCAAGGCACAATCAGTCTACTTAGATAAACAGCTGATTGTAACCTTCCTTAAAAGTGACCAAATGCATTTTGAACACCGAAGAAACCGTTACAGACCATTGGGCAAGTGCCTAAGGCCCCATGCCACTGATTCAACATTTGACTTTTCGTTAATTTTTTTTTTAACACAAAATTATTAAACAAGTTATCTAAGTTTGGACCGAAGCCGAAGCAATCACAGGTATCAAAGCAAAAGGTTACAACGTTTAACACAATGCTGTGATCTTGAGGGTGATAACACTGACTAAGACTGGGAATCCTCTCTCATTTTCAGCTCATGGTGACAAAAAACAAAAAGCTGAAATGTTATAAATTTTATTCTGTTTATGAGTCAATCAAAACCTACATCCCATAGCTTATACTCACCATAAGTCTCAGTCTCCTACTATTATTAGATTTTTACATGCTCTAAACACACTTATTTCCATTTTACTGCATGGGATCTGACTGACTTCTGATGAAGGCACCAACAGTGTAGCAAAATCAGTTAGGAAGGTCCTGAAATCCCTACTTCCCAGTGAGCTCCGGGGGGGCAGGGAAGGGGAAGTAAATGTTTGTCAGCACAGAGCTCAGAACAGTATCAAGACCCAGAAATGAGTGTAATGGAAAGACTAGAACATTAATGCTTCGAAAAATGGATTAAAAACCATCTGACATATAGTTTGGCTTAGTAAGTAAGAGGTGCTGATATTTAAAAAAACCCTACTTTCTAATAGAACAATCTGTCAATGACTTGATGCCCCCAAAGTGCTTTTCAAGGTGCCAGTGTCCTCTGGGTACCTGGTGGGTTCTCTGGACATAGACACAGTTGATACTAATTAGCGTCAGCCTTGCTCTGGAGTCACTTCAGAGATTTTTCCCTTCCCTGGCGTCCCTCCGCTTCCAGGCTGATTTCTGAAGAGGGCCTTGCAGGCCCCCGCGGCTGCTCCCTCTTCCCCCTGGCCGAGCCTGCTGCACTTAGGGGCACGGACTAGCTGCTTCGGCTTCTTCCAGCAAGCTCCGCCCGTGACCTCGGCTGCACTCTGCACAGGCAGCTCCGGGCGCCGGGACGATCCCCGGGGGCAGGTTCACGAAGGCGGTTGCTTGTGGCTGTGTGAGAGCGGGCGATGCTGTCCCGGCCAGCCCGAGCGGTCCCCCCCGCCCCTGAGCGCTGCCCCGTCTCACCTGAGCCTGCGGGGGCGATGAGGCCGGCGGCGCCACTGGCCGGGATGGGCGGCGGGGGCTGCGCCAGCGCGGCGGGCGAGGCCCCGGCGCGGGGGAACTGCTGCGAGTTCATGGCCCCTGCGAGACACGGCGCGGTTAGAGCAGCCCCGCCCCCGTCCCGGAGCCGCCGCACCAAACGCCAACCCCCCTCCCCCAGCCCGGGCGCAAGCGCCAGCGCTCATTGGCCGAGGAGCTGAGGGCACTCCGAGCCCTGCGCCAATCCGGGGTCGCGGTGGCGCCCGAGCCAATCCGCGGCAGGCGTACGGGAGCGCGCCCCAGCCAATGAACACCCCTGCTTGGCTAGGACCTCATGAGAAGGGCAGCCAATGATGAAAGGGGAAACTGCCGGCCAATCAGCGGCGGCGTTCCGCGCTCGGCTCCCTCCCAGCGGCGCTGCTGTGAGGGACGCGCAGAGCCCGGATGTTCCCCAGAAATAAAGCGCCGCGGCCGCGAGCGGGCGGAGCGCTGGGAGGCGCCAAGGCAGCGCGGGTGGCAGAGCCTATTTGCGCCCGCCCGGCCTCGGTGCACGGGCCATCGCCGACCCACCCACTTCGCCACCCCCAGGCGCCGCCGCCGCCGCCCAGCCCGAGCCCTGGAGCCGCGACCCCCTCCTGCCACCGCCACGGCCCTGCGCCCGCGGCCCTGCGCCCGCCGCCTGGAGCTCCCCTCGCGCCCCGTTACCTGCCAGGCAAGGCGCGGCGGGATCTGTGCGAGCCGCCCTCCGGGCCGTTTCTCCACTTGACACCGATGCTCAGAACCGAGCTGCGCTTCCGCCGCTGCAGCCACCCTCCGCCTGATTGGCTCCGGTGGGCCCCGCCCACAGGGGCACTACGGCACCAGCCCCCTCTCCTCGGGCGGTGATTGGCTGGGGCGACGGCCTCGCGGGGGCTGCTGGGAGGCGTAGTTCTTGTCAGGGGGTCTCGCGGAGGAGGTCTCGCGAGTGAGGGGCAGGAGTAGGGGCCTGGGCTCGTGCTGCGGTTGGCTGAGACGCATGGCGGGAGGAGCCATAGGGCGGTGCCAAGGAGGGGGCGGGGCGTGCGCTGTGCCGCGCTGCTCCCTGCGGGGCTGGCGCCGCCATCTGCAGTGGCTCCGCCTGTTTTCCCTCCCCCGGGTTGCTCGGCGGACGTCGCCGCGCTGTCGGAGGCCTGTGACTTCCCGGCTCGGCCTGGGGAAGCGGCTCCCGGGTCCGCCCCGATGTAGCGCGGTCGCAGCCGGGACCGCTTGGGCCCCAAATCTCTTGTCCGCGAGGCTTTTCGGGTCGAGACGTGCCTGTCCTCGCTGCCAGAGGGTCGTCCCGGGACCACTCCCACTCCCCCCGCAGTTGTCTCGTTTCTCTGCAGTACAGGAGGGAGACCCGGGCCGAGCCCGGGCGCGCGGAAGGGTTGACAGGAATCCAGGAGATCTCTTCCCGGGCTGGGATGAGCTCCTAGGTATTGCAGCACCTCTGGTGGGGCTCGGGGTGATCACGAGAAGTCCGTTTCATCAGTGATGACGGTCACCCGGGCTTTCAGCACAGGTGATTTACTAGTCGGGAGTTATCTAGCGCTTGCCAGGTTGGGAGCCACTCTGATGTGAATTAGCTATTGAATCCAGGCAGGAGCCAGTAGGTGGTGAAGGCAACAGGTTATGCGTTTACCTTTGGTTGGTTGGTTATTTTATTGTCTGTGCCCACTGGCATGGCACTACAACACTTGCAGATCATTTAAGGTAAGTGATGAGTTGTAGTTTCTGCTAAACTCTTCATTTTATTGCTAGGTAGCCCCTCCACACGCCGCAACCCCAAGCAGTTTGTGCTCGTGTTGCATCCTGCTTGGCACTTGGGCATTCCACTCTTTCTAGAAAGTGGGCAACTGTGACTGTGTGCAAGGCACCTTGAAGACCAGAATCTTTCACCGTGATGCAAAGAATAAAAATAGAGAGATGACTCTCTTGGCTGTGTTTACTTGTATGTAATGGCCAAGCTGGCCTAGAGTAAGGGGAGAAATATTGCAAATCATTCCTGGTTACAAACTCAGCTACTCATCTACTGTCCTTGCCATTGGCATTTGGCAGGCTGATGCATTGTAACAATTCTTGCTCTCCTATTTTCTTTGCAGGCTGAGTACCAAGGCTAGGCAGTAGGCTCTAGAGCCACTTGACTCCTTTTTTTTTTTTTTTTTTTTTTTCAGATTGAATTTGCAATGCAGGGTATTTTAAAGTAAATGCTGTCAGTCTGGACTGAGCCCAAACAGTAGAAGATGAGCATACAAAGGAAATCTAAGCCTCCTACCAGACTTATCTTACCCTAACATACTTAAGTGGGATTTCTTCAAAGCCCACAAATGGCATGTTTCTGAGAGGAAGTCCTAAATACTATTGATGATTGCAATTTAAAAAAAATTTTTTTTTTTTTTTTTTGAGCAGTGTTTGGTAGAAGGAAGCTATTTATGATGGTTTTCACTCTACTCCCTGCCCCACCCTGGCTCAGAAATGTAGGATGTTGTGTTTGCTATGTCAGAGAGAGCATTTATCAAGTAGTCTCCAACTCTGCAGTGTTAGGTGTCAGGGTTGGGGCATAAAGGCAGAATGTCCTTCTACAACTATTCCTTACCGCTTGCAGGAATATCTAGTTGTGTTCCTGCTGTGTACACTACAGACTGTGCCTAAGGCTTCATGGCCCTGCTGTGTGCTAGCCTTCCTAGCAGATGGGTATCTACAGCCAGCCCCTACCTCTGCCTCCAGTGAAGTGATGCAGACCTTTGTGTACTGTAAAATGACTCTTTTCCCTTGTGCCACCCACAAATGATTAGTCTCCTCTACTATGCATGATACTTACAGACTTGTGGCTTATAATATTACATATTATTGGACTATTATAGTCAAGATGTCAAACAAATTTTGAGGCACAAAATGCTCTGTAGCTCTAGGAAAGGAGGAGGTACAACTGAAGCCAAAATCCATCTGCCTCGTTCCACCCCGTTTCCCCCAGCTGTGTAACAACACTTCCACTTCGGGGTCACGTCTAGGCTCTGGCAGTAGGAACTATCGTATGCTATCGCCTGCGATAACATGTCGGCAGCCCAGAACAGCTGTGGGGTCGCTCATCGAAACATCCCTGTCCTCAGGCAGGGCCGAGGGGCCACTGACGTCAGCTACACTCCCCTCCCCAGCGCAGGGCTTCGCCGGACGCCTCCAGGCTCCAGCCCGACTTGGCTCCTCCCCAAGATGGCGGCCGGGTGGCGCTCTAGCCTCCCCGTGTCTCTATGGCCTGCGGAGGCTGGGGAAGAGGGGTGCTCTCTGGCCGCCTGGCAGTGGGGCGGAAGCGGAAGCTCTCGGCCCGGAAGTCGGGGAGCGACGGGAGGAGCCGGAAGGGAGCGTGGCGGACGCTTACAGGTGCGGGCAGCGCGGCGGCTCCGAGTGCACGCGCGGCAGGTGCGACGCGTGGGGATGGGCCGGGGGCCGCTGGCGGGCGCGGGGCCGCAGGGAGACTCGTTTGCTCCGGGGGGGACGGGCCGCGTGGGCTGTGACAGCTCCAGCCCCGGCCCTGTGCCTGCGGGCTCTGCGAAGGGGCTCCGCCGCCCCTTGCAAGTCAGCGGGACTTGTGTTACATTCGTGCCGTCGGGCCATCGCCTTAATAATCCGTCACGGGGAAACAGGCTTCGGAGGGACGAGGCAGTCACCCGAGCCGCGGCGCCGAGACCTCTTGCTGGCCCTGACCAGGCTGGCAACATATCGACCCAGGAAGGAGGCTCTGTCCAGGAGGCCCCGGGGACTGCAAGGCCACTCTCCTGTCCCTTGTCCGCTCTCATTTGCTAGCAGAGTTTCACCGAGCACTGTCTGACGCTTGCTGCTCACTGTCCTCACTTTGAACCTTTCACTTTCACTCCCATCCCTGTTTTCTCTTGTTTGTCCCACAAAAGCAGTTGACACGTATCCAGAGGCACATATTCTCTATGAACTTGCACTGTGGGCCTAAGGCCCACGTTCCCCATATGTGTCAAATAGGTCTGCTCCAGGGAGAGCCATCTGTGTCCCAGCTGCTCCCTCCAAACGTTTGTCCAGCCTATGCTTTGCGGAGATCCTGCAGCCGCTGTAGCTGACCTGCTCTGATGCTGAGCCACCTTCCAGCTGTGACACTGTGCTGCATTGGTATTTTTAAAGATAATTTCCTATGGAAATAAACATGTGGGCCTTGGACTAGGAATGGGAACAAAGGGGTTCAAAGCACTGCTGTGTCAGGCGTGTTGCTGTATGACTCCAGGCACATCCCTTTATCCTCATGCTTCAGATTCAGGTTCTGTAAAATGGAGATGGGATCCCCACCTTCTAGCAGTGCTTGAAGACAGATGTAAAGTACTAGGCCACTGGTATCATTTCTTATGTAATGGTTTCCTTCCCCTTTATGTCCAGGAACTTGGGCCCAAGTGCAGTTTAATGCCTTATTGTATTTCTGTGTGGTCTCCCCACTGCCTTAAGAACAAGTGCAGTGTTTGAGGTAAATATGTGGAGATCCTTTTTTCAGGACTTAATGTGAGTTCCTTATGAAAGATGTAATACAGAGTGGAAGCCTCTAATTGTTTTCTAGACTTATAGCTGAAGGCAGAGTAGTAATTGTTACTCCAACCTTGCTTTTTCCAGCAGCCGTGTGAAGGTATAAATTCTAGAGAAAGTCATTGTCAACAGTTCAATGATACCAGTGTGAAAAATGGCAGTTTCTCCTGTTTTTTTTGTGGTACCTCTTGCAGGCTGCAGTAGCAGATCATAACAGCAACAACTGCCTGTGGTGTATCAGATGGCAGGTGGATGTGGCTCATATAGGCTGCAGACGAAGGGTGTGTGATCAGTCAGCTTACCACATGCTGGCGTGCTGTCCATATCCACTTTAAAATATGGACTTTGCACACAGAGACCTTCCCTTGAAAGATTCTGCTTAATGTATTGTTTCTTTTTGTTTTAAGTTATTTTGTTGCCTTATTGTAAGCCCCGCCCAAGCACTTGTTAGAAAGAGTGGCACAATTCAAAATAGATAAATAATGGTTACCATTAATAGTTGACATATACATATTACATCCCATTTCAGGGATTCTTAAAACACTTTGCAAATAACGGCACTTCGCTCCTGCCTGTGGAGTTCTGGCTTGATGCTTTTTCCAAATCGGAGAAAGTTATTTTGTGAAACAGAACTAAAACACCTACTTTCCCTTAACTCAAGGGAGATCACAATGCGTAAAGTCATCTTGCACTGAATACAACCAGCCCATTCATGCTGCATTCCCCTCTGCCCTGGAGAAGTTGGAGAGCTACTGGAGAAGCTCAATTCCTTCTTCCCCCTCAGGCCACACTGACCTGCTTGGTTGTCTTCCTTGAAACTTTGCTATCAGGTAACCAGAATAGTCCAAGCATAGTCTTAAGACATCCCAGGCACAGACCTGAAGGGTGCATCTTCATAACAAAGAGTTACCACTGTCGCTCAGTGATCCATAACAGACTGTTGTCTGCAGTTCCAACATGTTTCTCAGTAGCAGACAAGTTACTGTTTCTGTTACATATCTGCACTACAAGGGTTTTGCTCCATTTTTCATGGGAGCATGAGTTAAGCGTAGCTCAGGATCTTTACTGTATATGTACAACAGAGAATCATGTATTCTTTGTTTTAACTGGGCTCTGCAATCGTATATAAATGGTAGGGACAAAAGTGCCTAATCCTGGGAAGCTCTGTACATCCTCAATTTGTAGAATTCTTTCAGAGACTTAGTTAACAAATGTTAATTGTGCTTCCTTCTACTGCAGAGCAAATAAAGTGCTACAATTGCCAGCTGGGCTTCTTGCCAGGTGTCATGTAAAGGAAAATTATTGTATTTTTAATTCAGTTACATGACCATGAGATGAGGCAAGAGCAGTGGTGGGCAGTTGTTAGTAGAATGTTAGCAGAAACTAAGTAAATCTCGAGTGGAATGAGTTTGTTTGGCTTGGTGAAGGAAGACCTTTCCTAGAATAGAGAGCAGCATAAAGAAGTTGCAGAGATTCTAATGGGTTGGCGGTGTGTGATGAGTCCAGACATACACTTTAATTTAAAATAGGTATACGCGCACACATGTGTATAATGCGCATATGTATATATATGTATCCATATGCAAACATTACGTATGTATACACACACTGAGTGGGTACTAGGAGGAATGAGAGTCAAGATGTAAGAGGGGTGCAGGTGGTACCATGTAAAAGCTTGTAAATGAGGGCAAGAAATTGGAGCTTTTGAAGAACAAGACAGGCTGCTTTCCTTGACCAGGAATTGAACTCAGGGCCCAGTGGTGAGAGTACTGAAGCCTAGCCACTGGACTAGCACTGTCCTATTGGTGGCCTGTGAGCTGTATGTGGCTCATAATGGGTTAAGTTGTGGCCCCTTAGGCTTCTGCCCCACAACCCCTCCTCCTGCAGCAGATCACAGTTCTGCCTGACTCCAGACCACACAGTCACTGCTGCAAGATCCTGGCCCCAGAGCAGCTCCCTGCTCTCTGCCAGTGCTGCTGGGGCTGGTCTTCATGGAAACCCTGACCCTGTGCTGTCACTGCCCTGCTACTGCTGGGGTCTCCATGGAAACCAGCCACAAAGTCGTGGGCAGGGGCTGCTAGGAAATGGAGTTTGCTGCTGGCCCAATCCAACCTGTGGGCCAGACCTTGCCCACCCCAGTGTGGTGAAATTACATTAATTCCAAGGTATGGGCCTCCTAGCCTATGGAAATCTCTTCAGTTATAGCCCCCACTCCACTTAACCATTGGGCCCTCCTAATTCAGCCTCTAGAGAGAATTGTGGGGTTTTGCCTCCTTGCAAGTTTTATTAGCTTGCTGAATCCAAACTGCAAAGCTGTCTGTTTGACTTTGGCTCCCATCACCCTAGTATCTGACTTTTGGTCAGGACATCAGCAATGTATCTCTATAGTGATGGTCAGGTGGAGAAGCAGGGGGACAGGACTTGGGACTATTGCAATTCCATATCCAACAGTCAGGTACCTGAACATGACCATTTTTCAGTAAAACTTAAGAGCATGAAACTAGAAATGGTTTAGGCTTGACTGCAGCTAGGGAGTTGAATCTTTGTAAATGCCTCTTTTTTTAATATTTGTAGGATTTATTCTGACTTGCAGATACAGGCCATTGAATTCCAGTTGGCAATGTTATATTTTTTGGTAGGGTAGGTTTCAGTGTTTATAAAATGAGACATAAAATGACTGTTTCTGATGCACTTTTTCTTTCCTGTTAGGAATTTCCTATAAAATGGGAATTTTTATTGCAGTCCTTGGAATTTGGTTCAGCTCTTCTCTAGTTAAAGCAGATTCTAAAGCTGTGACAACATCTCTGACTACAAAGTGGTACTCAACTCCTCTGTTACTTGAAGCTAGGTAAGTGTGCTTCAAGTAAATGAAGTTTTCATTTAGAAACCCGGAGATTAAAAATGCTAGATTGTGTGATCACAGAGAAAATACAGTAAATGCCTCAAGAAGAGGAAGTGGTGCATATCAGCCTACTTCTATCAACTGCATGTAAGCACTCGCATGTTGTGTTCCTGTTCGGCCTTACTGTGTTTCAATATTGTCTTTGCACAGTCATGCTCTTATTCTTGTGCCAGATTAGAGGCTGGGTACATAGATGTTTTGCACCCTTCTACTAAAGAACTCATTTTCTCTCACTGTTTCTCCATCAGATGCAGTAGCTCTGCACTGTTCCCTGCTACTTCCTGCTGTGCTGCCTGCTTGCCATCACCTCTGACCTCTCTCTTACCCCCCCCCCCATAACATTCAGCATAGCTGCACATGCCAAATACCATCCCATCTGAAATCGGGGAGTGATGTCACTCTTCCTAGGCTTATTTATAGCTGTAATTGTACAGTATGGAGGATATCCTGGGAGGGATATCCCTGAGTATGCCCCATCCTGCCTGCAAGCAGCAAGCCTAGAAATGTGCCAGTGATACTGCTCTGGGAATATTCCCCTGTGATTGTCCTCAAGGCCTCTTGTCTGGTATGTGTGTGTAACAGCAGTGCTGAGCACAGCCCTAAGGTGGCTTCAGTGGTGTATTTCTGGGTTTGGAGTTAGTTGACAGGGAATGATCAGTAGCATCCCTGCCTATGACATGATGGGGACGCAATGTAGGCATGCCCCCAGAGGCCTGTCAGATTACTGTGGATTCTATAAGAAAATTTCCTTGGACTATATATGCTTCCCATATAATGTTGCATATATTTTGCTTTCTTGTCTCTGCTGCACAGGTGTTAAGGAAGTGCCTAACGTTAACTGCATAAAGTTAAGTTTCCAGGACTTTAGTTTTAGTAACTTGACCTAGAGAGAGGATGTTATTATATCTGGAGCAGAAGTGTCAAACATGGGGCCCACAGATCAGATCTGGCCCATGGGTCTCAGACCAATGCTACGCACTGCATGCATATGGGATGATTTATGAAAGACTCATGGAGACAAAGGAGGTTGCCTAGAGCAGAAGGATTCTGTTAGATAGTGAAAGCAGTCAAGGAAGAAGAAAACTGGCAGTAGGGAGACTCCATGATTGACAGGAGAAGCCATGTGCAGTAGGTGGGGGAATGCTGGACTCTTACCTGATCTCAAAGACTTTGGGCGGTGAACAAGCTACAGCAAGGAAGTGTGTGTTTGCTTCTTTGCAAACACACACTTCCTTGCTGTAGCTTGTTCACCGCCCAAAGGGGGAGGGAGAGGGTGTGGGAGGGAATGGGGCTGGGGTAGACACTGACCAGCTGGAGCGGGGTGGGGTGTGGGACAGTCGCAGCTTGTTCGGGGAAGGGGGGCGGCTTATCACCACTGCGTGCACCCCCAGGGCAGATATGAGGTGCATGTGCCCCCGGACTTGTGCGTGGGGCAAAGGCGGGTTGCCCACTGCATGTTTGGGGCCAGGGGCTGTGCTGGCTTCTTCGCAGCAGGGGGGCTGGGCCAGGTCTGTGCTCAGGTGGGGGGGGGTGGTGGTGGTGCTGGGAGGGGTGGCTACGGGGTGGGCTATAGCCATCCCAAAGTTCTCCATAGCCCCTGCTCCCCAGTACCACCACTGCCCGCCCTGCTCTGCCTACCCTGAGCGCATCAGGAAGATGCTGGTGCAGCCCCCAGCCTGGAGCCCCACAGCAGACATCTCGCCCTTGCCCCACACACAAATCCAGAGGGTACATACACCCCATGTCTGCCCCATGTCTAGGAGTGAGCAGAGTGGCAAGGAGCCGCCCCCCCTTCACATCCTCTGCCCCCGCTTCCCCAGACAAACTGTCTGTGACCCCGTCCCACACCTCGGCCCTCTCTGGCTGGGTAGTGCCTGCTTCAGCCTCATTTCCCACCTAACTGTGGGGGCCTCAATCTGCCCCCCTGCCCCCATGCCCCTTCCACTATAGACTTACCAGCCAGATGCTGCTTTCCAAGCTGCTGGGCTGCATATAGGCTATGGGATTGGTATTGGTCAACATTGCTGGTTAATAACTGGCCATCAGTATCGGCCAAAAAAATTTTTATCAGTGCATCCCTACTTTTTACCAAAGCAAGAATTGGTGTAGAAAACACATGGAAAGAAGGTACGTTATGTTCTTATCTGAGTGCATATCCAGCTGAGACTAAAGCCTCTAAAAACTAAACAAACCATTCAGTGGAGGGAAAGGGAAAAGTGCATGAAAAATACTGCAGGGGTTTAGGTTGTCTAATAAAAGATATCAAATTCACCCAAGGAACCTTGTCTGAAAAATACTGTACCTTTGAAGTCTGTGGATGGAGGTTAGTCACAATACAGCCTTCATTATTTCAAAGCAAGATTTAACAGAATCATCAGAATTGGAGTCCTGCTAGTTTACTCCACAGTTGAATTAAGTCTCCCTTGTCAAGTTGCTTTTCCTGGAATTTAAGCCAAGATTGGTTTTTTAATGGGTGTCTGAAATTCGATTCCTGATAAAGATTGAGAATTTATTGTAGACACTAAAATCTGAGTTTTACATAAACATTATCAGGAAAGTTAAATCCAAACCCAGACTCATTAGGTATTATCCCCAAACCACCTCTGCTTTTCTTACGTTATTAATAATCATCAAGGCAAACAACACTTTGAACACAAATCTGTGCAGATATGAGGTATAGTGATTCACATTAAAATAAACCTTTTGTCTTGTTCAAAACAATTCCTGTTAAAAAAATGCAGTCTGGGGATGTGGAGATATCTGTTTCCATAAAGCTAATGCAGCAATTGGATAAATGTTGTTTTTCAGTTGTAAAAGGTACAATAGTTTACTTTTCATGCTTGTCAGTATTTTTGTGGACACTTCCCAGGCCCTGCTGGCTCTGTTTTCATGCATACCATCTTTTTATGTATTCCATCCAATCATTCGCTCTTGGGATTGCTAAATGAAAAATGGATCCTCTTGTCATTGATTCATTGAGACATTTTTTAAGCATAAGAAATAAGAAAAGGTAGTTTATCACTGAAGAAGTGCATCTGCTTAAGACAGCTGTCCCCTCTATGCATCGGAAGAGATCTTTTTAGAATAGGAAGTGTTACAAAATATCTCTTCTGCTGCTTTCACTGATTAGCTTGAACTATAGTTAATGGCTGATGTAACCCTAGTATACAAAGTTCTGATCATTCCTGTCATTTTAACTACCAGACTTAACACCATGGCATCAGTGGGAATTCTAGCATAGATAAGGCTTAAAATGTTTCCAATAGATTCAAGTTCTGGTTTAGTGTATACTGTACTGTATTTATGTACTTGTAAGTGGCTATTACAAGTATTCAAAGTTCAGCTATATTGAGAGCTATAATGGTAGGAGAATGACTAAAAATGGCACATTAAGGCCTATGCATGTACAGTGCAGTTATTTTTAGAAGCTACAAAACCCAGCACACCAGCAACCATCATCTTTGAAATGATGCTTGTCACATTCTCTGATTCCATGGGAGTGGTATAGGTTGCCTATACTGGGATTTTCAGCAGACCGAATCTGTGCAACCAGCAAATGACAAGATTTCTCAAAGACTTCTTTAGAGTCTTTGAGCAGTATTTGTATCTTAATGATCAGCTCCCTTTTGGTCCATGCAGAGAAGAAAGCTCTTGGCTCAGGAAATCGTATCAATTTGTTTGGAAGATGAGCTTTAATTTGGAGAAAAATAAAAGTAATCCTTTGTCATGACCAGATTTTCTGAACACTATTTCCTCTCTGATGTAGAGCTCACTGGGAATATTCAGACAATAAATCAAGTGCCCCATGTCCTGCCCATAGCTGTGCCAAAGTACAGTAAAGTGACAACTGACCAATCTTCTGTCTCTCTTGCTGCCACTAAGAACCCAGCTACAAGCAGACCTTAAACAAGAGTCCAGTCAGTTTGAGTCTACTATGACTGCAGTGGAGGTATTTATCTCTGAAATTAATCCAAAGAAGTAACATAGGGAGGGGTATAGATCCAGGAGCCTGGTGTGGGAGAAAAATTAGCTTCCATATTTGCTTGTTCTAGGGCAGAGGTTTTCAAACTAGGGATTGCAGGCAACTTAAAATGGGGTCGCAAATTTCTCATCTCTCCCCAGCGGGGCTGCCACCGCCATCTAGCACTTCATGCCACTTCCACTGCTGCCGGGACTTCCACTTTACCCCCTCCAACACCGTCCACTTGTTGACCAGCCGCTGGGAGTACACCAACCAAAAAGTTTTCTGATGGCCATTAACTACTTTTTCTTACCCTAGAACAGAGGTTCTCAAACTTTGTGATACCACGACCCTGTAAAATAAATTTATGTGCAAACCACGCCCTTTTCTCTCAAAAATTATTTTAAAAGGGACGGTATCTGTTTAACATTAAGCATTCACATAATAGTGCTGTAATTCACTGCATAAATGTCTTTCCCATAAATATATTTCTTAGCTAGCAGTGAGGGACAGAAGAAAATGTCTACATACATACATCTGTGCTTGCAGTGTTCATGGATTGGCAGGGTTAATAGTAAGTGCCTTTAAGCTTTACCTCTGTGATCTTTTAACAGACATTTGTCCTGACCTGCAACTGTTTTTGGTTCAGCTTCTTTTCTGGTAATTAAGCTAGGTTTCCTGACATTGGCAACTGTATCAAAGGGATTATGTACATGGAAGAGCTTGGTAAAATTTTTTGTATTTTAATTTGAGGGAAAATGTAATAAAATTATCTGTCTCCTAAAGGTGTTCTTTCCTCCTTTTTCCCCCCTTTCTCATCAGTGAATTTTTATCAGAAGAAAGTCAAGAGAAATTTTGGAGTTTTGTTGAAGCTAGTCAAGATATTAGATCATCAAGTCCTGGAGGTAACCTTTGTAACTTAGTTTTTGCTTAAGGTTAATCACCATGAATAATAAATAAGTAAAATCTCTTGTTTTACTGTGGCTGCAATAACAAAATTGGAAGAGAATTCTGTCTGAACACCTTTCAAATCACAATTTGAAGAGAGTACTTAACTGTATAATTGATACAAACCAGCATACAGTCCAGAACTGTGCTTTTTCTTTGTTGGCTTGTATCATACCATCAAATATAAAAACATTGTAAATGGTTTCTTTCCCTCCCTCTGTGTTTTTTTGAGAACACAGTTCCCATGTTATAATTAGTAAGTAAACGGGAGCTTTTTAAGTGCAATTCCTCAATCCTCACGCTTGGGGACACACAGTTGCATTCATACAAATCCTTGTATGCTGACAGTGTTCACTGAAGTTAATGCAGATCCAATTCTAGCATTGGGCTCGAACAAAAATGGAGGGGAGAAGGCTTTAGGTTTACAAATTAGCTGTATTAACGGTTCATTTAGTGGAAATTACAACTGTACGAGTGTGGCTTTTAACTGTAAGAGTATAGCGTGGAAAGCTAATGGCTTGTGCTCTGGCTTCACAGGTAATAATTATTCTTCCTATCATGCAATGCTGAAAATAGCCAGCCAGAATCTGTCACCTCTGCAGAAGAACTTACTGAAGTTTTCCTTGTCTCTGCGTTCTTATTCTGCTACTGTCCAAGCTTTTCAACAGGTTTGTATGGACCAATAGAAATCATTCCACGGCTTTAGGATCTTCCATGGGATCCAGGATAGAAGTTAATACTCTGGCATTTCTTATGAGGTCGCAAAGGCCTTGGACCTGAAAGCTGTTCCATGCAATCAGATCCCACTTTGAGCTCTGCTCTGTAGAGCATGTTGCAGAATCATAGGCCTTAAAGATATGTGCTGTATATAATTATAGTATCCCTTGCAGCTGTTGATGTATATGGAGTTATTTTGTGAAAAAACCTCCACATATTTAAAATTTGTGGCTCAGACCATAAAAAGAACAAGGTATTTTAACACCTTGTTTTCACTGTAGTACATGCCTGTGTTCTGAATTGTAATCAAACCCTCACTGGCACTGAAAATTAAAATTACTTTTGAGGTATGAAGCCAGTTAAGCTACTTGTCTTTAAACATTATGTTGGTAAGGTTGCACATATGGAAACCTGCGAAGACTAAATGTTTAACTTTTCTAGCTTTCAGATTTGTTCAGAAGGATTAAAACATTTCCTGCTGCTTCGTTTTAAAAAACTGTGTTGTAAAATCTGTTCTGCTGAACATACCAGTAGGGTTTGGAGGACCCAGAAACATTGCTTGAAGAACCTTCACATTGAAAAGTCTCTATAATGTTCATAAAACAACTCGCTTTATTACAGTTGACTTGCAGAACATCTGACTTGCAGAATTTTTTGGTTATTTTCATTGTGGTATCTAAAGGCTAACTTCTTTAAAAAAATATTTGGGTTTGTAAATGATGGAATAGATAGAGAGGCAGATGTTGCTTAGCAAACTTAAATGGTATTTGAATCAAAATCATTGTTGTTGAGAATTGGTCAACTTTAACTTGCATAGTATGTGTCAAACCTGCTACTTCCTTAGCTGTACTATTTTGAAATTGTATATAATAGTTCAGGGATATATAACTTCAGCTACCAGTCTTCTTAGATGGAAATAAATTGTATTTTAATTTTTTTGAATGGTGCATTTTATAGTTTGGTATACTTTATGATCTGTTCTGTATCTTAGTTGTGGTAGAATTGTGCTCTATTTTTACAAGTTTTTCTTCCCACGTAGAGTATTATGACTGTATGCCCACATTTAGAGGGTGACTGTGTGGAGTTTAATCATAAAGTGTTTGTACATGCAGCATTCTTTATAAATATTACAAGAAAAAGAGAAGCATTTTTTTTTTTTAAAGGGGTAAAAAGTATCTTTACTTTAAATACAGTACTATTGGAATTTAAGCATTCCTAAATTATTTGCCAATTGCTTTTGCATTTATTTATTTTTCAGATGGTTAATAATAATAAAAAAATTACAGTGAAATGAATCCTAGTTTGGGAATATTATTATTGCATCCCCAAATCCCATTGCTTTCAGTTTCGCTTTGTTAACTTTTGTTAAAAGAGTAAAATATAATAGAAATAACTACATTGTACATAATTTAAAAAAACTGTGTTATAACAGAGGTATATTTTAATTCAGATTGCAGCAGATGAACCTCCACCAGAGGGTTGTAGCTCATTTTTTGCTGTGCATGGGGAGAAGACTTGTGAATTTAACACTCTTGAAAACCTTTTACAGACAGCTTCAAAGAGGTATCCCTTTATTTGAATTATGAGAATGAACCAAATCTGTAATGTTCCTAAGCTTGAGGTATAGAAACTTTAATGCATTCTTACTTGCTATACTCTTTGATTCCAATCTATATTTCCCTTTCTTTAAATACCTATCTGCAACTTTTCTGCTGTATAACCAGGATTTATATTTTATCCTGTCTCTCCTCAAATGTATTAGAAAGCAGGGACATCTTAACACCTCTTAAGAGAAATGGAGAGGGTCAGCAGAAAGGTAACAGTAATTCTCAGACATGTAAAGAAACTACAATAGGCAGAGATGTTAAAAAGATCCAGATTGTTTAATAAAGAGTAGCTAAATTTCTGAGATGATAGAAGCTAATGAATGACCCAGAAATGAGCAAGGATTTTTGTGGGTGAGATCTTGTCAGACCCAACTGTGTAAACTTGAGGAGATATAAGGGACTTTTGTGTACCACTGTACCTTTTTTACAGTGGTACCCAAAAGTTCACTAATATTCCTCCCAACTATACAGTAGGCCGATGCAAAGCAGAAAGTATTCGCTTTGGATTTGGCGATTCGAATCACTGTCCCAATTTGATTAGTCTGAAACTGAATCTGAAGATATTCAGCGCCGAATATGATTTGGCCATAGACTGTATAGGTAGGCATTGCCTGTGGGCTTGAGCCAGCAGCCCCAGGAGAAGCCACAGCTCCTTTGGCTGCCCCCCTGCTGGGGCAAGGCAGGCAGTGCTGGCAGCCCTAGGAGAAGCCACAGGGGTTGGGGGGAATGATTGGGGTGCTGAGGGATTGAACCAGGAGCTGGGGGGGGAATAATCAGGGGCTGGGGGAACAAACAGCATCTTCCCCCCAGCTCCTGGTTTGATCCCCCTGCTCCCAATCATTTCCCCAGCTCCCTGATCATTTTCCCCCAGCCCCTGTGGCTTCTCCCGGGGCTGCCAGCACTGCATGCCCTGTCCCGGCATGGGGGCAGCCGGACGAGCCACGGCTTGAGCCAGCACTGCCTAGTGCCTGCTTATACAGTCTATGGCCGAATCTCTGAATTTCTCCAAATTGATTTGGAGGCTTCTGATTCGATTCGGATAGATTAATGGGTCTCCTGATTAGATTCAGATTCGGAGATTCAGCTGCTGAATCTCCTCTGAATCGAATTGGCTACTGAAGCTTCACAAAACCCTACTATACAGATGGTCCAATGAGAGATATCAGCCACAAAAATCTTTACTGTGGATTTTTCCTGAACTATATCATGGCCCAGCACTATCTAGAAAGGAGCAGTCAGATTGTTCATTTACACTGAATGAAGTTAATAGAGACAAAGGGAAGCTTAAATCTAGTAAGATTTTTATCTGCAAAATATATTTTGAACTTTTGGAGCTTGCTATTGCAAGGCTGGGATTCAAGTATTGTATTGGGATGCAAGTTTTTAGAGAATTTAGAAAAACTAACATAACTAATCACAGCATCCAGTGTTAGAATAATGAAGAAAAAAAATAGTATAGATTTTCTTTACCTAGATTATAAACAACTAACTGGATTTTAACCAACTAAGAGCGACGTGGTTGTGCTGTGAAGTGCTTCTAATGTGATTTAATTGTGGGGCAGGCTGCTGGCAACATTACAAAAATATGAGATGCTATTTTAGATAACTTTCTGCTTCTGGTGAAAAATTCCCAATGGGTAGTCCCTATTGCACTGTCTGTTTAGAGGGTTTATATCTGTAGTGAATGATGTTGGTTTCTGTTGGAATCTGTCTGCAGTATCTATATTCCTGCATATTGGTGTGTCAGTGTAGTATGATGCTAATCCTTTAAATATAAAATATAAGTACACTACTTTTTTTACATAGTTATTTAGACTGTATATAAGAGCCAGCACTATCAAACTGTTTGCTTAGGACAGTAAATTTGGAGACACAAAACACTCACATGACATATATTTTAGTGATTTATAATACAAGTGGTATATATTTTCAAGTCCACAGTAACATAATGTAAGAGCAGACGCTGATGAATATTTGAACCTTTACTTCCTTTTAACATATTTGCAAATGGCACACAGTTGTCAGGTGTGCAATAGGAAATCTTAAACTTTATTTTGCCTCATAATCAGGGATCCTGGTTTTCTCTGTTAAAAAAAAAATCCCCAATTTTCTGGTTTAAAAAAGTAATCCAAAATCCACATTTTCCTGTGATTAAAATGAAGTGCCCCAATATCTCTTTATTTCTCAACAGATAGATATTGGGGCACTTCATTTTAATCATGGAAAAATTTGGATCTTGGATTACTTTTTTAAATCCAAAAAGTATATACAATGTAGGTTAGCAGGAATCCTGGTTTTCTCTGTTAAAAAAAATCTCCATTTTCAAATTCAAAAAAGTAACCCCAAATCTACACTGTATGGTGCATTTTAATTGCAAAAAAATGTGGATTTGGGGGTACTTTTTTAAATCTGAAAACTGGGGATTTTTTTTTTAAGTGGAGAAAACCAGGATCCCTGCTCATAACTAATCTGTTGAAGCAAGGAAAGAACAAAGTTTAAATTGATAGTAAAAATTAGTAACAAAAGGACAGGCTTTACAAAATATCACACCTTATCAAATTAAGATTGCCCTCGGCCATTCTTTTAGTTTTATTTTGGTAAGCAAGGGTTAATTCTTAGTTAATTTTTTTCATGCCATTTTGCTATTGTTTTCCGGTGGCAAATCCTGTTTGGGAATATTTTAAATCTTAAATTATAGTAGTGGTAAGATTTTAAAAGATTTATAAAGCCTATCCAAAGTTAGCGTCCCTTCAGTGATGTGATATTGCCACGTTTCCTTGCATATGATTTGCTCCTTCCCCCCACAAGAGGAGTTGCTGGAAATTGTGGTGTATGTCTTTAATGAGGAAATTCAGGGAGCAGAGGGCCTGACCTTATGGAAGCTGAACTGCTCAGCCCTACTTTGAGCCATATGGGCAGCCAGCAGTGGCTGCCCATGTGGCCAGGTCAGCTGAGAAGTAGGGCCAGGCAGTTTGGTTTAACCAGTGGCTTCAGCCAAGGGCCTGATCTTTCTGGAACTAAACTGCCCAACCCCACATCTTGAGCTGGATAGGCACTGTATTCTGCAGCTGGGGTTTAACAAAACAGCCATAGGCCTGCCTACTCCCCCCACAACTGTCTTTTTTTTCCTTGCAAAAATATTACCTTTACTGGTATTTTCAAGGAAAAATCTTTTTTTCTTCATTCCATTTTCGAAAAGCAAGGTGTGTGTCTTCTTTGGGGATGAGTGGCACGCAAGAAAATATGGTTCTTTATTTTTCAGCTCAGACTTGTACCTCACTAAAAAGGAGAGTTCATTTAAAACATTAGGGAAGTAGTCACTCATTTAAACAAGAATCATGATTAGATGCTGTTTTGTAGTTTTAGAGCTGGAAACCTGAGTTTCATTTTTACCAAGTTTTGCCCTTGTGAACCAAGTGCTGACAAGCATAATGAGTAGTCATTTGAAACTGCACTGCAGAAATTAGCCTAACAGCTACACAAAGTGAAAAGAGATTTTTTTTTTATACGTCTTTTACTTGGAAGAGGAAATACAGCTTCATTATTCTCAATATTTGTTCCTAGGCCGAAGCCTTTTCTGTTTAAAGGCGATCACAAGTACCCAGTATCAAACTATGAGAGTCCTACTGTCATACTGTATGCTGAGATAGGATCTGAGGAGTTTTCCAGATTGCACAACTGGCTTGTATCAAAAGCAAAGGCAGGAGAAATAACTTATGTCCTCAGACACTATGTTGCTGTAAGTATTGCTACTGTTTTGAACTGTTACTTTGGCATAGAAATAACCCCTGGCTAAGATTTAAAAAAAATGGTGTGTAAAATTGGACCTACCTAAATATTTGGCCTGACTAACTTTAGAGACACCTGAGTGTGTATATTAAATGCTGACTTTCGGTGCAGGGGTGTAGGTTTTAGCCATGTTGGTCTAAGGACATAGGCAGACAAGGTTCCTTGGGTGAATTTGATATCTTTTATTAGACCAACCCAAATAGTTGGAGAATAGTTATTAAGCAAGCTTTCGGGTTCAAAAACCCTTCGTCAGGCTAAGGAAGTTTCAGCAGTTGGTGTGTGAAGAGCACACACCAACTGCTGAAACTTCCTTAGCCTGACGAAGGGTTTTTGAACCCGAAAGCTTGCTTAATAACTATTCTCCAATTATTTGGGTTGGTCTAATAAAAGATATCAAATTCACCCAAGGAACCTTGTCTGCTTTTGGTGCATGTTTTCCAAATTTGTCATAGCAACTTTCTGTGTGTTAAATTTGGTATTTAAATAGGATTTCTACACTTTGACCTATCTGTATAATGAAATGATTAAAATTGCTTAGATCAGTTGAATTACTAGGAGAGAGTTCCTTTTCTTATCCTGTATTTAAATGCCTGTTAAAATACAAAACACTTGTCATGTGACTGGGTGGAAGAAGGGGTAGTGTTTTCAAATGGGGACCATTCCTTCTACATAGGACCAGGATTAGATCCTATTTCTGAACGGTTTACCAGCCTTAATATGATCTGACCCTTGATATCTTCTACTGTGCCCAAACTGCGCTTTCAGTACTGGAGCATAAATAGGAGAACCGCAGAATGAGTGTTTCGCTCTGCATTGTGGTGCCTGAAAGGAGTTTTGATCTATTTACTTGTTCTTCCTTATAATGTGACTGTGTATTGAAAAAAGCTTAAGCGTATCACTTGGAAAAGTGTCAGCTTAATTTTGGTCATGTTGGTACTTTCAGGAAATACAGCAAAAAGAATAATATCATTGTCTTGCTTTTTCTTTTCTAATTCACAAAACTGCCTGGAATTGGAACTGTCACGTGCAAAATAATTTACTTCCAGAATTAAGTATTTTATACAGAGAATCATGCTCATTGTCACTTGGTTTATACACACACATACATTTATATACAATATAGAGTGTGGGCACATGTGTGTGAGCGTGCACACACACACACACACACACACACACACTTGCATCAAGTGGTCAGAGGTATCACCCAAAGCCTAGTCAAATTAAAATATATTTAATACAGGTTTTGTAGCCGGAAATGTTAATTGATCTGACCATTTTTGTAGTATTTCATTCTCATATTTATGTTTCATTCTGCTTCTTGGTAGAAACAGAGCCACTCCACCCCTCCACCCCCGTTTGATAAAACAGCTTTATCTGAAGTTAGTTAATTTGTTGGATCATGCAATGGCATTTTTTGTTTACATTTAAAAGTTTCATTTTTGGATCTATCAGTATCTTCTTTTTAAGCAACCTGAGTTGTTAAGAGCCTAACTGGACTGTATTAAGAAATAATTGCTTTACAGTACTGTAGGATCAGTCTTTTCTCATGTTTTTGCAGTCTGCTAATTGTGTTTGAATTCTAAAATAACAAACATGGACATTTTGACTCAAGTTACTTTACTATATGCCAGTACAAGGCTAGTTTGAATGGGCTGTACATCTATACCAAGATACATGAGTTGATTATGCTTTTATATCTTCTTACAGAATCCAAGTAAAGAAAAAGTCTACCTCTCGGGTTATGGTGTGGAGCTGGCCATTAAAAGCACAGAATATAAGTCCAAGGACGATACCCAGGTGAAAGGTGAATTCTTACCAAAAAATAAGAATTTTATATAGAAATAATTTGAGTTATACTCACATGAGAAATCATCCTTCCAGAGGAGAGAGAATGGTGTTCTAGTTCCTCCCACTTGGAGATCTGAAGACCATAATATCCTCCTCTCTGCTCTCCATTCACTTCTCATTCTTCAGTTTTGGAGTAGGATTAGTTTTCCTTCAGAGCATATAGATACCTGCAAACTCTTTGGGGCAGAGAGAGACTTTTTGTATTTTGCACAGTGCCTTGCCTGATGAGTTCCTGGTCCCTGATTAGTAGGGCTGTGCGAAATTTCGCTGGCAGTTTCATTTTGACACTGTTTAGATTTGTTTCGAGCTCAAAACAGTGAAATCAAAATGAAACGGAGAGCTTCAAAACAATCTTGAAACGAAATGAAACAAGTTGAAACGTTTTGACATTTTTTAAATGTTTCGAGTTTCGAAGCTCAAGCTGGGCTTGCCTGCAGGGAAACAGAAACTAAAGTAAGGAGAGGGAGGGGGAAGGGTGGGGGGGGGAAGAGCGTTCTCATTATTGACTATGTAGCTAGCCAGTAACTGTCATCCTTCCCTGAGGTCTCTTCCAATCCCAGTGCTCTGGGGGAGGGATGGAAAAACTGCATAAAAAAGCAGCATTGTTTGTACTGCCCTGCTTTCTGCCTTGGTGCCAGTTACTGAGTGGTGTGTTCCAGTTTTGCCTGTCAGCAGCCAGAGATGCAGGGTCCCAGAACCCAGAAGCCCCTGTACCTATATACTTGACAGCCGGCAGGCTTCATGGCCTCAGCAGGGGCTAGCAGGCCTGCAGCTTTCACCCTGCTGCGTCTTAACACACACAGTGTCACCCAGGTCACAAGTTTTGCTTGTCCACAGCTTGAGGTTCAGTTTCCCCAAAACCCCTGCACCTATCTCCTTGAAACTTGGCAGGCTTTGTGGCTTCAGCAGGGGCCATCATTCCTGCAAGTTTCATCCAAATCAGGCCAGAAATGACAAAGTTATAGGCTGTTTTGAGCTTCCCCTTTATAGCCTATGGATGAAACATGGAAACAGTGTTGAAACAACAAAACTTTCGATGAAATGAAACGGAGCAGCAGTTTTGAATCTAAACGAAATTCGAAACGAAATGCTGTTCTGTCGAAATGTTGAAACGCAAGTCGAAACAGAATGGTGCTGTTTCGCACAGCCCTACTGATTAGGGCTTTTTATCCTGGTGATGACATCACTGATTCTTTAAGATAGCTAGACTGTTGAGCAGCACCAAGCATTTCATTTTCTTTTCTCCCCTTCTCGTTCCTCTTTAAAGCAGAATGTTTCCTCAGTTAGCCTTGCATACTTCTTCCATCCAGGGAGGGGGAGACTAGTGTATTTTACATTTATGGCCTAATATCATTTCCAGAGCAGCAAGAATCCAGCCATTTCCTCTTTCAGGAAATAGTATAGAGACTGGTTCAATTTCATCTTAGTTTAAAAATCAAAGTGTGTGTGCATGTATTTTATAGAACATATTCTCTGGTCCAAGCTTGCTCAGAAAACTCAAAAGATGTTACTGCAATTCCAGAAACATTTTCTACTAGTGAAAGCAGGTCTTACTGTCCTACTGCTAATGTGAACTTGTTCTCACTTATACTTTTAACTTAATTTTGTGATTGTTGGTTTTGGTGAACTGTAAACTCAGTGGAATAGCAGTGGCTACATTGTTTACATTTTTTATATAGTGGATTTAGCTCACTGTATACACTTCATACCAGGTGCTGTAGGCTTTGTGATCTGATACTTTTCTTTTAAAATGTTTTGCCATTTGCAGAAGTAATCCTTTAAACTATTTTAGATTGAGTGAAGTTCATTCAGGTAGATTACTAGTTATGGTTTTGAAAATAACAGGCACACTGCAGTATTTGACTCAAGCTAATTTAGGCAGCTTCTCTTGTTAATGTGTGAAGAATTCTGTTAGTCTGTCATGCCAACTTCAGCAAGACTCCTATGCACTCGTTTATAGAGTAGAAACTACTTTCGCAGTCAGAAGGGTTAGAGACCTTTTTCTTCAAAGAAAAAACAAGATAATACAGTCTGCAGGAAGATAAAAATAATCTTTAAAGTGTTATATGGTGGTTTTTACCACTTGTTAAAACTGGACCATGGGAGAACTGATCTATGTTACCTGTTTACTGAAAAAAAATGTGTCCTTAGTGAATCTGCTATACCTGGATTTCCTTATTCTTACTCATCCTCCTTATGATTATCTCTTTTCTTCTGTTCTTGAGTCATGTCTCCCTGCGTAAGATTTGGGGGTAGAGAAGAGTAAGTTCTCAGTGAGATCTAAAAGCGCGGGTTCAGTATAAGCACTGAGAAGGTATTATTTCTTGATGCTATTTTGTAGCATTAGCAAAAATACAGTATGTTGATAAAAAACTGCCTTAGGCATAATGCAGTAATAGTGGTATTTGCCATGTGTTTATAGGCACAGATATGAATGCTACCGTGATAGATGAAAATGACCCAATTGATGAAGTACAAGGATTTCTTTTTGGAAAACTAAGGTAAAGTGTTTTTCATAGTAAAAATCTGTTCCATGAAATTTCTTTGTCTTTAGTTGTCCATATTGGTTGTTTGTATTTGGATATCTACAAGGCACAAAGCTGTGATAGTAGACGTGTGGCAGTTAGAAAAGTTATTGCATGGAGCACAGTTGCATATGCCTAGTGGAGCACTGCTGTTCTGCTTCCTGTACTTGAACTACCTTGGGTTTCTCCACACAATAGTGCTCTGTGCCATGTAGACATACACTTAGATTTGAAGTTTTAACAGTATACTTGCATGGTTGAAGGGGTCTAAGAGGAAGACCAAAGCAGTCTCCATGTAATAACAGCATCATTACTTTCACTTTCCTCTCCAATTTCCACAGCAATTGTGTTCTTCCTTTCAGGCAGTTGTATCCTGAATTGAAGGAAGAGCTAAAAGAGCTCCGAAAGCATCTTGTTGAAAGTACCAATGAAATGGCACCTTTAAAAGTATGGCAACTACAAGGTAATCTGTGGGAGCTTCTTCTAATTCATGGTGAAATTACGTTTATATTAAAACACATCCTTATTCTATCAGTACAACTGATGCTTGCTTATGTCAGGGCATACCTTACCGTAAATTGTTATAAATCCAGCAGTTTCCAGTCTAAGTTCCTTGGGAAATCTTAATAGAAGTCATTCTTAAAAACACTCTACACCAGGTAGAGCAATGTTTTTTGACCTTTTTAGACTCAAAGCATCCTTAAATGGATTTGAGGCACCCCTTGGAAAATGCCAGCTCTTAGTTTTCATTTTGTTTTTTGACTATAGAAAAATAATAGAGCAATTCTTTGGCCACAAAGAACTCAGAAAGGTCAGAACATGTCAGAATGTTTTTAACACTATGGGTTTCTGTTTGAGATCAGTGGCTTTATCTTGTGAATCATGTTTGGGCACCTAACAGTACTAACATTGTGCAACACCCTGTGGCACCCTTGGAAGGATCTCAAGGCACCCCAGGCTGTCCCGTGCCCTGGTTGAGAATTACTGATCTAGAGGATCCATGAAGCTTACTTTCTGTACAGTGCTGTTGCTAATACGCAAGCTTTCTTGATGATTAGCACCCTTGCCTATATCTTGCAATGCAGGATGACAGCTTGGAGTATGTGCAAAGAACAGAAAACGCAATGAGGAAGACAGAGCATTTCCCTACCTTAGTGGTTTTCTTAAGACTATGAATGAACTAGGTTCAGGATATTTATCTTGAGCTCCATGTCTTTTGTCCCACCTGTACCTACTTTAGTGTGACCTGATCCCCCCCCCCCCCCCCCCCAACTGTAGTCATGGGATACACGTAAAGAGTTTCACTGAATAAAATGGAACTACTTTCATTGGTAAAGGTAATGATTATGCATAGTAGTTAAGGATACATGGCCAGGGACTCAGTCCTATGTAATGCTGAATATTGTCAATTCCTATTGTGATAACATCTATCTTCTGGGAAGTAATGTAGCTAACTCATAAGTAGAGTGAATTTAGGACTCCCATCCTGAAAGGCTTTTAGTCTTTCTGTTGCCCTCAAGAGAACAATCCTGTAAGTTAGTTTGTTGTTTTTGATAAAACATGAATGATTTTTCTTCTTTTTTGCCCCAGTGTAAATGCCTTGTTGTTTAAAGTGTTAACATTTCCTGGGTTTTTGATAGCTGAGTCAGCTATCCACTTCTTTTGAAAACAAGCAAAATAGAACTAATGATAAATAGGAAATGAATATCTTTTTAAACCTATTGCTTGTTTGGGTCCTTAACCAGTGAAACAAGCAGATAATGCCATAAAAGAGACTTATTCAGCCTGACGTAGCTAAAGTTCCACGTGTGCACAGTGAATAGCTCCATGGAGCTATCTGCAGAGGTTTGGTTTAAAGACATCAGTTATACGGGAATGGCTAACAATGGCTGTAAATCTGGAAGACGACAGAAACAAATCTCTAAGGGTATAGACAGATGTAACAATTCTTACCATTGTCAGACAATACTGATAGAAGCTGTTAGGATGCCACTGATGGTCTAGGTTTGATTCTGTATTGATACAACTGTAACAAAATTATTCCAGCTTTAAACATGTTTTCCTCTGGGATCAAAGTTATGGAGATGTAGTTCCCTTGTATTACTGCAAGTTCATGCACATGTACAATTACAGTACAACATCTGCTGTATGCTCCAAAGAAGCAGGAGCTTCCCTTGCCGTCTTTTAAGTGGCTACAAATATGTTTGTCCATACCCAAAATCACATGTAAAGAAAATGAAGCTTTGAAGATTAGGGAGTTTTATGTCCCAGGCTTTCTTTCTGGGCTAAGTTAACAACTGTATGGTTTTCCTTTAAATACATTCACTGAGCTATTTTCAGTTTCTGCTCCTTTACTTAACCATTTTAATTTTTAGATTTAAGTTTTCAAACTGCTGCCCGCATCTTAGCTGCTCCGACTGTGGATGCCTTGATGGTTATGAAAGATCTTAGCCAGAACTTTCCTACAAAGGCCAGGTAATTTGTTACAGAAAATTGGGAATTTTTCCTATGTAATAACTATTCTAATCTTGTTCTTGTGTTTGCACTGCTTGAGGGCCTTCTTAATATTTGGGTCAGTCTTAACTGGAGGCAAGCAAGAGAGCATTTCTCTTGATACACTCCCTTGAACCTAATCCATGATAAGATCTGCAGGAAGAGAATGAAAAAGAGTGCTCTGTTGCCATTTAGTGGAAGCCAAAGCTGACCATTGGAACTCTGAGGTCACCTGCCTGACTTATGTTCCTGGACAGATCCTAAGGCTTTCTTCTGAAGTGGTTTCCCTTTGTAGTCCTAAAATGCATACTAGACTTTTGCTGCAGCTCTCACTGCTTGAGGGGCATTGCTTTACAGCAGGGGTATAAAATTAATTCAGCCCTGTGGGGCAAGTCTGCAATCCAGATTGGACCCACAGATGGGCCCCACATGCCAGATCCAGTTTGTCCTGGTGCAGCTGGAGCACACCATATGTGCAGTGCAGGCCTGTTTCAGCTGCTCTGAGGCTGCACTGTGCATGGCGGCTGCTCAAGGATGCACTGCTGGATCCACCATGGACCTGACATATACTGGAGCAGGTGCCACATGTAGGACTACTCAGCACACACCACATGTTGCCTCTGGATCAACTCTGAGACCCACAGGCAGCACTAGGGGCCAGCTGATAGGGCTCTGTGGGCTGTATCTTTGACACCCCTGCTTTAGAATTAGTGGCAAATGGAGCACATCTGGTGATGGAGATGACCAATTGGCAAACAGAACATTAATGAAAGTCAGGAGAAAGGTCACATCCCTCTTTTGACTGATGGGAGAATTAAAAAAAGTTGTGGTCATGTTTTCACTGATCAGTGTGAAGTGACTTTTCCTTTGAGAAGTCTTATGATTTAGATGATGGTGCTACATACAGCTCTTTAACCAAATAGGAGCATATTTAAGGAAAAGGAGGAAACTTTGAGCTGTAGTCATTTCCTTCTTTCACTGACAGATGTTAACTATGTACTTTACAGCTTTTTTATGGATCATAATCTCATCCTTACCTTAGGAGCCAAAATCTGTCTATTGCATACCAGAACCTGTTGTTATTCAGTCTCCTTGAGGATATTCATTGTAATACTTGAATGAATATATTGATTGTGATACTTTATTTGCATTATTATATGCAGTTTGTTCTGTTCACAGAACAAATAAAGCAGAGACTTACAAAATAGGAAGGACTACTTTTATTTAAGGCACTAAATTGTTATCCAAGACAGTTGGTTTCTATTCCAGGCTCTAGTACAGATTCCCCATGTGATATTGGTCAAAACCATCAGTGCATATTTAGAGAGGCTAAATTAAAGTTGCAGGAACAACCATAATTCTGGGATTTTCTAGTTTTTGAGTGTTTGTCTTGCTGTTAAAAAGAATGTGTTATTTGCTGATGTTGCTCATAAACGGGCATCAATTCTGATCAGTTATGTTATCCAAGTCTGAAAGAGTTTACAATTCAAAGTGAGAGAGACAAGGAAGTGGTAACATTCTGTTTATACCTGGATTTTACTGTGTATAATTTAGATCTCAGGCATTCCTAAGTTTTAGTGTAGTCTTTTCTTTAAATAGTTGTTGTTTTTTGTGATAGGTACATCAGAATAATGTAGCATGACCTATAGAATTATAGCAGATAGTCTTGAAATCAGATCTTTACCCTATCCTCATAGTTGTGCACAAAAGTGAGTTTTTTCCCCAATTGCAGATGAGACAAATTCCTTGCTCTGAGGAACTCAAATGTATTTAAGCAGGTTAACAAAACAGAGAGGATGATGGAAAGAGAACTGCCAGCATCTGTAAAATACAATTTATTTTTTATTTCCTTAGAGCGATAACTAAGACAGCTGTTTCCTCAGAAATCAGGACAGAAATTGAAGAGAACCAAAAGGTAATGCCTACAGATAACTATCTGGTGCATTCATGTACTTTGTGTAGACTTTGAATATTGAACTGTAATTTTCAATTTAAATATTTAAACTTAAGCAAAAGTTTTGTCCTTTATTTTTAGTAATATGTAAATACACACTTCTAAGTGTGTATAAAAGTTTTGGTTTTTCAAAAATTTGTTTAAGAGTATAATTTTCTTTGGCCAAATACATAATTATGATACAGTGTGTCAATGAAAAAGTGAAAATGGAGCGTGGAATAATGTCATTGGATTGATCCCTACAACACCTTTTACCAGTGGTCAAGAGATTGTAAGCATAAAGTCACATTAACTAATCAACTGTGAACAGATCCTGAATTCAGATTAGAGAATGATTAGTTATTTTTAGATTATACTAGGAAGACTTGCAGGTTGTTGACGGGTGCGTCTTTGAGAAAAGCTGGTCTGCGGGCAGTCAAATAAGGAGTTTTTTCTTAGAGTTTAAGAGGCAGAAGTAAATTTTATTTGACTTGGCATTTAGAAAACTTTCTGGGTACACAAGTTGATCAAATTATATAGGGAAACCACAGAATCATTTTGAATCCTCCTGATATCACTTTCCAACACTTTTTCTAAAAGCAGTTCTGGGCCTCTTCTCATGTAGCAGTCCTATTATACCCGTGTTATTTCTTTGACTCAAGAAGTCCATAATAGCCACCCTACCAGGGGAAGAGGAGAGTGTGGGCCTCACTTTATTTCAGATGGCTTCATTATTGGTATGAGGGTGAACAGAGAAAAAATGTATAGTTTGTACTATTTAAAGAAACACACATTAAATAGGCAGTTACAAAAAGTGGTCATGAGCCTTATCTGTACTTCTGAATAGACTTCAGTGTATGTAGAAAAATGGGAAAGGACTTCTGATATAGTGCACTGGGAATTACACAAACTAGTTGTGACCCCGAGTATGCCCCCTGTCACGTCTCATGCCAGCCCTCCCACCTCTTTCTGGGGCAGTTTGCCCAGTCTCACCTGCCACAACTCTGCTGTTCCCAGAAGCTAGTGGTATGCTGCCGGAAGCTGCCCATTCCCAGGCCCAGTGCCAGGGGGTGCTATCTGCAGCTCCTAACTTCCCCTACACTGTGGTTCATGCCTTGCAAATGGCATCCACATGATGTAATCAGAACCTACACCCCGACTGGTACTCCAGGGTCTCATAGGGACTCTCCCTCCCTCCCTGGAGCAGCAGGTGCTCGCCCTTAAGATCTAACTTTCGCCCCACTCTTGGCCTCACAGCAGAGGACTTACCAGGGCCAGGACTCACCCTTAACCCTCTGGCGGAGCCCCCTACTCAGCCTCTCACCCAAACTACAGCCTCAGGCATCCAAGACCATGCCTTGGCCTCTTCCCCACACATGGGGTTCCTACTATGCCCCCTCTGGGGCCTCTACACCACACCCCACCCTGGGTCTTCTCATCTTCATGATCAATTACTTGCGGGGCCGGCCCTTGCGTTGCCTTTCGGGCTTACTCTCAGTACAGCCCTACTCAACACGGCCCCAGGACTGCCCTTCAGGCCTACTCCTTAGTCAGCCCTACTCAGCCCCCCTCGTGCACAGCCCTTCAGGCCTGCTCCCATTCAGCCCTACTCTGTGTGGGGCCACGCAACTATGCTCCCCACACTACCCTACATGCAAGCATACCTGGCCCCCACTACTCCCACATCTCCACGCTACCCCCTCAGGGGTCTCCAGGATCTCACATCCCTGCTGGGTGCAGGTGGCACACTGCTCGCTGTGCTTGGCCCCACAACTGCCTCCAGCAGCCCCCAAAGCCCACCCAAAGATGGGAGCTGGGGTTAAGGCACCCCAACCCACCTTTCACCAGGGAGGTCACTGGTTTGGAATTTCCTGGGGGCTCCTGCCCCACTAGACCACCCTTCCTGGGCATGGCACAGTTTTAGGTCATGCCCAGGACCCTCCTGCTCTTACCTTCTAGGTGTTCATGCTGCAGCCCAGCCAGGCAGTGTTTCTGCCTGGGCTGGCAGCAGCAAACTGCAGCCTTTATATCCCTTGCTCTCAAAATGGCTGCTGACATCAGGCACCTGGGAGCTGCGTGACTCTGCCCTTAAAGTGGCAGGCACCCAAAAGTGCTCTACCACACCCCTCCAATTAGCAGTTGCACAATATGCTAAATTGTGCTCTTTGTAGCTGCCGAGGTGGATGAAGGAGCACAGGTGTGATATTAGTAGTGAAACCAGGAGTGTCCTTTGGTGTGAGACCTGTACCTTGATTGCATTCTACAATGGCACAAATAGGAAGAATACAAACTTATATGGAGATATTTTCTGCGTTGAAATCTGATCAGCTCTCAGATTTATGGATTTAATTGACAAGTATGTCCCAGCGGTAAGAAGCAGCCAGAAAGCTGCTTAACAAGCTTCCTCTAGATTCTGTTATGGAAAGGAAATCTATGAGATAGATTAAATAGAGTGTGGTTTGGGGGCTTGCTCCAGACACTGCTATGATCTGGTGATTTTTTTAGCATCTGAAACAGCTCTTTGATCTGTAGACTGTCACATATAGTTTAAACTAGCCCTGAGAGCATTTCCACCTAGGTTACAGGATGGGCCAGTTTTCATTTGGCCCTAGGATCTAGGCGATGCAAAGTGGCATAGCTTTGCCCCTGTTTTTAACTCTGCATACTTTGGCTACAGCTGAAGATCTAGCAGTGTTTCTGTAAAGCTCACCTTTTGCATGACCTAACCCTTCTGTTTATGTAGACACCATCTTGGTGAGGTTGTGGCCATTACT
This sequence comes from Alligator mississippiensis, assembly GCF_030867095.1. Taxonomy (NCBI): domain Eukaryota; kingdom Metazoa; phylum Chordata; order Crocodylia; family Alligatoridae; genus Alligator; species Alligator mississippiensis. The sequence goes on from NC_081830.1 coordinate 39,560,973, forward strand.
ACTGTAAATAATTAAATATCAAATTGCCCTAACTTAATAGGGATCCCAAAGAACATCTGATCCAATCTTGTGCATTATGTTCTGCCAGGCTCCAATAACATTTTTTTTAACTGTGTTAAGCCCATGTTAAGTCTTTCTGTTTTATACAAAGTTTCCTTATGCTGGGTAACTGTTAGTCTTCTGTTCTTCTTTTTGCAACTTTGTTTCAACTCTGTTCACTATCCTCTTTATGGTATTTAATTTTGATACCTACAACTAATGATTAGAATGATGTTCTTTATTATTGTACCTTTTATTGACGTCATACACAAGAACTGCCACTGCGTGACCAGGAGAGAAAAATGTTGGGTTTCTTTTGCTTGCCCCTCCCCCCCAAAAAATTTAAATGCTGGGATCAAAGAAAAGAAGTTACAGTCAACTTTTCTAGAGTAACTGTCAAACTCTTTTTCTGTTCCAGTCTCCTGTTAGTGCAGTTATTCTCTATAGCAGTGTCTTGATCTATGGGGTTATGCTTCCCCATTTTAATTGGATCACATCCAGAGGTACTTGGGGGAAACTTATTTCTAAAATTCTTTACCAGTTCAAGTGGTATCCACAACCAGCCTACCATGGTGGCTTGGCCTTGTTAGTAATTGCTAATCTTTCATTTGTTCACCAGTGTTGCAGCCAGCCAGGTTCTCAATATCAGCAAGCCTCTGGCCCAGTATTCCACCAGCACTTCTGCAAACAGCCTCAGGACTACAATTTGCCCTGTTATGCAGCTTATATCCTGATGTGTACCCTACGCCTAGCCTGTAGACAGCATTCTCACCCATTCTAAACCTTGCTACTCCACCCTAAAACTCTCCCTTACCTTCCACAGCGGTGAAGGAGTGAGACGTGGGGTGGCCAACTAAAGAGTTAACATTACTGATCACAGTATATTTTTATTCTTGATTATTTCAAGACCCTTCTGATCTCCATAAGAGGTGGATTTCCACAGAGCAAATAAATAACAGATCTTTGAACAGAAGCTAAGGTCTCCTGGGTTCCCAGTCTCTACCCGTTTAATAGACTGCCTCATCCAAATTTTCCCTCTTAGGTTTATTCTAGTGCAACTTACTGTACAATGCTAAATAATTCCTACAAGGTAGATACTTGTAAGTGGTTATCCTGTACTCCCATAATCCTTTCTCCTCTCATCCTGTATACAGTTGGTTGTTTTAGCTTAATATGTGAGTGCTGCATTCAGTTACCAAAAAAGGCTGATGTGGAGAATTAATTTGTTGCAATTTAAAATGATATACAATGCAAGTAAAAGTAATACTTGATTACTAAAGAATACATGCTTTGGAAGGTTTTTTTTTTAACTACTTTTGTATAGTTTGTAGCATTTTTCTAATGGTTTTGTTATGCTTTCCTTCAGTACTTCAAAGGAACATTAGGATTACAGCCTGGAGATTCTGCCCTCTTCATCAATGGACTGCATATTGATTTAGACACCCAGGATATATTTAGGTATGTATGTTGGCCACTTCAGAATCAAGAATGTGTTACTGCATGTATGTATAGAAATTAGCTTGCTATGGGGGTGTACATTAGCATTGCAAATTCAGTAAAGTGAAAGTCTGTAAAACTATTTGTTAGAGAAGCATTTAGTATTGAGTTTTTTTGTTGTTTGTTTTACAGTACTAAAAAGTAAGTCATGCTTCCTTCTCTCAAACAAAACTCTGAGTTAAGGTTGTTATGATGTCACTAATGCACTTCTTCATGCATACGCTGAAGTTCTTTGCTATTTGTTCTGAGAAGAAGCTACATATATTCCTATCACTGTTACTAGTATGTATTGAGGATGGGTTATTCCTCCTGTGTCTAGTTTTCCAGCTAACTTAATTATCATGAGGTATTATTTCGAGGCTCACCAATGCATTGATCTGATATTGGATTGGTACTGATATAAAGAAAACTGGCTATATCGGATATTGGCCCGTAGGGGCTGATAATTTGGCTGATAAATGCCTGTAGGTGGGCTGCAGCCAGGGCTGGGTGGGGCTCTTCTCAGCAAGGGCTGGGCTTGGAGCAGGCACCAGTGGCACTGGGAGGATGCTGCATCGACCCCAAATTTCGCTGCTACTTCACTCCCAGTGCTGCCGCTGCCAGCCGCTCAGCACAGCCCTGGCTCAATGCCCCACCTCCCCCTATGTCCCAGGAAGAGCTGGGGCTGTGCCAGGGGTGGAGTGGAAGCAAAATTTGTGGTGGATGCAGTATCCTCCCAGCATCGCCAGCACCTGCTCCGAACCCAGGCCCCACTGAGAAGAGCCACGCACAGTTCTGGCTTCAGCCTGCCCTGCCCCGGCCTACGTAGATCTGGGGGCCACCACCCCCTGTGCCCTCCTGGGGTACAAGCAGCAGCGGGAGCAGCCTCCCCTCCTCCCACGAGCCACGTCTCCAGCCCCCACCTTCCCCACCCTGCCTGGGCAGTGCCTGCCTCTACCCTCTCCCTCCCCGCGGGGGCCATTGATCTGCCCCCCATGCCCCTTCCCTCCCCTCCCCTCCCCTCTCCTCTCCCCTTCCATCACACCAGACTTACCAGCTAGAGGTAGCTGTATTGGAAATCAGACTGGTATCAGTTGATATGCCTTCTTAAATATCGGCTATCGGTATCAGCCCCAAAAATCTCTTATTGGTTCACTCCTGCTATTATTGGCTATTATTGTAAAGTTAGTACAAGTCAGTAATAAAGTAATTATCATCTGAGGACTGTCTGGTTGTCAGCGAATTATTTTCTTTGTTCATTTCCTAGTCAACATGACAGTTGGCATTCATGTTGACAACTTTATCAAGGGGCAACATACAAAAATTAAAGTCTCTTCTGATATGACAAGAAATCTTACTTTTTGCGACTGCCTGTTGCTTTGACCTGTTCTGTGACTAAATAGGATTTTGGTCTCCAAAGCTGTCAGATATCTTTCATATGTGTACTAATTCATTCTGTAAAAAGCATACTGATTGGTTTCTAAAGGCTAAATCCATGCAAAAGTCTTCATTTAAGCACTGCTATCTTGAACCCAAATCTGGACCAGATAATTTCTTCAATTCTTAGTGTTCTTCAGACAGTTCGAAGTAGTTCAGAGAACATAGGATAAGTAAATAAATAATTTAAATGTTCATGGACCTTAAACACTATCTGCTAGAGCAGTGGTTTTCAACCTTCTTTCATTTGTGGACCCCTAAAAAATTTCAACTGGAGATGCAGACTCCTTTGAATTGTGGGTGTTCACATACTTTTGATTGATCATAGTTCTCTTTTGTGGACCCCTTATACATATTCTGTGGACCCCCAGGGATCTGCAGACCACAGGTTGAAAACCACTGTCCTAGAGAGCAAATTGGTGATTTTATGGTAACATTCCTAGTGTTACGGTATGTTTTGTATTCCCTTCTAGTTTGATTGATGTGTTGCGCAATGAAGCTCGTGTTATGGAGGGACTACACAGATTAGGAATTGAGGGCCTTTCCTTGCACAATGTTTTAAAGCTGAACATTCAGCCCTCAGATTCAGACTATGCTGTGGATATCAGAAACCCAGCTATTTCAGTAAGTATGTCTTCTCATAAGTCTCAGGTATTTTAGCAGTGACAGATAGCCTAAATAGCCACTTCAATAGCCTGTCATGCATGTGTAATATTTTATCTAGCTTATTTTAGAGCCTGGATCTCTGTAGAACATGAAGGCTGCGTTTTTACTGTGAAAGTGAGCTTTGTCATTTAAAGACTGTTTCAGGAGCATAACATTGATGGGTATTGCAAGTGACTTGGTTAGTTGGGCCTCAGCCTTGTACAATTTGGCTTCATCCCTGGTTTTTTTGCAAGCGTTGCTGTTAAATTTGAAGCAATGACACAGTGAATATAGAGCGGCATTAATTTCTATTAGCTAATTAGAGAAAGGTCCAGGGATTACATGTCCAAAGTGCAATACAGCAGTTACATTTTTTTATATCTTTCTTATACATAGAATAACTATAGAAACCAATTCGATGTTAACTATTACATAAGAAAGCCAATTACCAGTTACCACATAAGTAACCATGTGTGGGTGTATTATTTTGTTTTACTACTTTGGTATGTGCACCAGGTAGTTGTTTTCTTATTGTTAAACCTCCCTATCCTAGAAGATGCCACTTGACTTATTTTCTAGGTGTGAGCTGCTAGGTTTTGAAACTCCCTGCTTATTATATTTTTGACAGTCCAACTGAAACGTGGTGCTTATCACCTTTCCGGAAAGGGAAGAGAATTGTTGGCAGGGAAACTTTGTTAGAAGCTAAGACTTTTAAACTAGGGAGAAGAAGGGTGAAGGAGACGGGAGGACTGCTATAAGCTGAGGCCTTGTTTAGCAAGCTTTTGCTGAAGCCTTAGCAAGACAGTCAGTGGCACAGGACCTGTGGTATGTCCTACAGCCCACTAATCTTTTCTTCTTTCTTGCTGTGATAACAAATCTCTTTGTCCTACTGCCAAATCTGAAAATGAAAGATATGACAATAATGGGGGAAGACAAAAGATTACACATTAAAAGTTTAACCAGCCAAATTCACTTGCTCTTTGTCTGGCTTAATCAGTCTTAAGTTAGAACTCTTGAATACATTGTTTTGTTTTAAAATGGTTTAAACTTCGTATATTTAAACTAACAGGACCTGCATTTATTTAATCAGCAATGATCTATTTTTCATAGTGGATCAACAACCTTGAAGTTGATAGCAGGTACAATTCCTGGCCTTCCAGCATGCAGGAACTGCTACGCCCCACCTTCCCGGGAGTGATCAGGCAAATCAGAAAAAACTTCCACAACTTTGTAAGTAGTAACCTGCCTAGAAATAAAAAGTACAGTATTTTGGACCAAATTACCTACACATGTGAATACCGTGTCACTTGCAGGTCTTAAATCTAGGTTGGGTGCTTTGCTAAAAACATGTTCTAACTCAGTTAGGATTTGTAGGCTAAATCCCTGGGTTAAATTCTATGGCCTATATTTCATAGGAGGTCAGGCTAGATAATACAAATGTTGATACTTTTTCATTCTGAGATCTACAAATTGTTGCTTTTCATTGACAGGGTAACTGCAGTTGTGTGAATTCCAGTGTCATGATCTGGAAGGATCCTGGTTTTCTCTGATAAAAAAAAATCCAACATTTTCTGATTACCCCCCCCCCAACAAAATCCACATTTTTCCATGTGTAAAACAAAACACCACCATGTATATATGTGTATATGTATATATATGTGTGTATGTATACGTGCATGTGTGTGTGTGTATAGGTACCTGTGCACTATATATATAGCTGTAAATATATGTCTATATATATAGTGGTGTTTCCTTTTAATAATGGAAAAATGTGGGTTGGGGGTGGGGGTTAAACAAAATTTTGGACTTTTTTTTTATCAGAGAAAACCAGGATCCCTGATGGTTTGTAAGTACTTCATGTTAGCTGAAATGCAAAACTCTAGAACTCTTAGTTCAGAGAGGATACTTTTTATTAAACCAACTAAGAAATTATATTTTTCTGAAAGCTTTTGGGCTCACACAGCCTTCATCAGGCTCAGGGAAAACTAAAGATGGTAAAAAGTCCCCATAGGTAGGAAATAAACTTCATTTTTGCACAGAAGAAGCTGAAGATGGAAGTCTCTCCCTCTGGGTCCATGAGTGTCTTTTTGAGTTGCTCTTTGTTGTGCGATCAGGCAGGATTCCTTCTCTGGTGGTGTCAGATGGCAAGGAGGGAGGTGTGGGAATCTTTCTTGTTGTTCAGCAATGAAGTTTAAAATGCCAAATCGGCTAAAATTCAGCATCTTCCATGTTTCAGGGATGTATTTAGTACCATGTTGGTCTGAGACAAAAAGAAATGCAAAACATATTAGCTGAGGAGTTTTCTACATCTTAGCATTGGAACATCACTTTGCTACATGTAAGACTAAAATCACTCTGCAGGCTGGTACTGGGCTGAGACTAAGGTCTTTCATTCAGTTCCCAAGTTTACTTCAGGCTTCCTGGGCAGATCACTTAGGGCTAGAATACAAAAAGCGATTTAGGTGCCTACAAATTAGGTTTCTCAGTAACTTCTAGGCAGCTTCCCCCAAAATAGAATGAGAACACAGTAAGGTGTCTAGGCTTCCTATAGAGTTTGGGGAATTAGGTGCCTCACCATGGTGATCCAGAAAACCCACAGCTAAAGCTGCCAGTAAGCAAATGCAAAGCAACAGGAAGCATCGGAAATGCCTGCCCTCTCTGGAGCTTAGGCATATGAGTCCAGGCTGCAGGCAGGTGCTTCCATTCACCTGAAATCCAGAACCAGGAATCCTCTCCTGAGGACAGGTGACTACAACTGTTCTTTCAAGGAATTGAACAAGGCTCATGGCATTCTTATTGAAATATGACCGGAGGAAGAGGCAACTGAAGTGATGGTACACATGATTATACAATAACTTAATGTTAAGATCCCTCATTCAGCAAATGGGAGGGAGACTTGTGTGGTTAGATCCACCTCAGGCTGAACGGGTTCAAACTCATATCTTCATCTTTGACGAGGGTATCTGAACTACCTCATTTTATCCTATAATATTTGAATAGTAAATGCATAAACAGTCCTTAGAGGAAGGACTGGAGCCGAGGAGATTCACCATTTCAGTTAGGTGCCCTGACCCCTCAGCTACAGATTCATGTTTCCCTTTCTGCTCTGTCCTTCTGGTCCCATGAATCCTGAATTATTTTTTGTATGATTTCCCAGCTTCATTAGGATGGGTCACCTGTCCCTCACCACATTAGTGTGTAGTTTGGTTGTCAGGACACTTTTGGGAGGTGCAGGATGTGAGTTTGAATCCCCTCAAATCTTGATTGGGCTTGGGTGGGCCTGAGCATAGCCTCACCTGTGCCAAGGAACACACACAGGAGAAATATTTAAGGTGCCTATGGAGTGTATCCAGTGTTAGGTGGGAACAGGGGGATTTTATATCCATTTTGGACTACCGGGCTCAATTCCATCTAAATCCTTTATTTGATCTAGTGTTTAATCTGTCTGTAGTGGTAGTTAAAAAGGAATAATACCTCTGCAGTGAGCATGTTTACACGTTCATTAATGCGCAGTGGTTACTGTGCATTTAATTTAGTATTTGTATAATCAAGTACTAAATAAATGTACAGTAACACTGCAGTTACTGTGCAGTAGTGCTGGCAAACACCTCTTTATTGATGCTACTGCTCAGTAGCCTAATAATACTGAGCAGTAGCATATAAACATTGTGCTGTGATGTGCTACTGCACCTTATTATTAGGCTACTGCACAGTTAGCGTCTTGTGTAGATGTGCCCAGTAAAATGTAAATAAACCTAGTCTCTTAATCATGAGCTAGTGTACTGCTCTTTGTTTTTAAAGTGATACAATAACCTAAAAACCTTTCAATTTGTAATTACCTACAGGTTCTTATAGTGGATCCTACTCATGAGAGTACAGCAGAACTGCTTAATGTGGCTGAGATGTTCTTCAGTAATCACATCCCACTGAGGTAATAAAACATCTTACAGGAAGATTTTTGCATGAAGGATGCATCTGTTTTAGTTTTGAATGCTTTCATGATTATTATAAGAGGCTTGTTAACCATCCAGGACATTGCAGAAAGTTTAAATGTGTCTCATTCCCACAGGTGCACTGAATGAAAAAATCTTTGTATCTTTTAACACGTTTTGAGTAACATTTTTGCTAGTTACAATGAGGGTCTAATAGAATAGAAGCCCCCTCCCCCCAGCAGTGAGGAAGAAATGGGAAAAAATGGAAGAGCAAAATAATCAAAATTTAATGGACTCAAAGTACTGGCCCAAAGTACTTTCAAGCTGGGAAAGCTCAGATTTAGGGGTGACCTGGTGGCAGCCTATAAGTACATCAGGGGTGGGAACATCTGTTCACCAGAGCGCCCCAAGGGATGACAAGATCCAATGGTCACAAACTCCTCCAAGACCATTTTAGGCTGGACATAAGGAAAAACTTCTTTACTGTCTGAGCCCCCAAGCCTGGAATAGGCTCCCTCCAGAAGTGGTGCAAGCACCTACTCTGGACTTCTTCAAGAAGCATTTGGACGCTTATCTTGCTGGGATCCTTTGACCCTAGCTGACTTCCTGCCCTTGGGGCAGGGGGCTGCACTCAATAATCTCCTGAGGTCCCTTCCAACCCTAATGTCTATGAATTCTTTTGAAGAAATGGAAAAAAAAATTAATTAATAAATTCTGGGGCATATGCCATAGAAAGAGTCCAGAATCAAAGCTATCTGAGTCTGTTTATTAGTCAACCAGCAAGAACCCTTTCTTAAGATTCTGATCATCGTTTGCTGTTCTGTGAAGATGTAAATACATATCTAGTTATATACATGGACCATGACAAATGAATTTTTTTCATTTTACAGGATTGGTCTAGTTTTTGTGGTCAATGACTCAGAAGATATTGATGGACTACAGGATGCTGGAGTTGCTCTTCTTAGGGCATATAATTATGTTGCACAAGAATCAGATAATAATTACGCTTTCCAGACTGTAATATCTGTAAGTGTTCATTTAGAAATAAGATGTTTGAATAGCTGATGTCTGAGAGATTGTGCTAATGTGATAATATTTAGACACTTATTCTTTTAATTGCTACTGGCTTGAAAACTGTATTTTTCCCCTCAGATTTATTTTGAGAGACAAATTAGTCGCAAGTCAAAGAAATTTCATTTTGCACCTTTACAAAAGGGAAGCAAGTAGTTTGCCACTTTACAAATAGCATGTCAACCACCCAGATCACAATGGCTCCATGTGTAAGGAAATTTACTAGGACAACTCTGAGAGAAACAGGGAGCTCTTCTGATTTGTATAATTTAAGGTTTACATTATTGCACGTTTTAGAAATATTTTTAATTTACAAGATATTGCTGCCATTCCAGCCACTATTGAAGTTGAGCATTACACTGATAGATTTATCAAAATAAGATGTTGCGAGACACAACTACAGCATCACTCTTACACTACCATTGAATAACTAAGGCATAGCAGGTTAATTTTCAGAGCTAGTAGTGTTTCGCCACTGGGCTTTGTACGTGTAGGTCAGTGATTCTCAACCAGGGTGCCACAGTTTCCAAACACGATTCACTAGATAAACCCAGAAACTGAAGTAGAAATCCATAGTTGTGGTCTTTCTGAGTTCTTTGCAACAAAAAAATGCTTTACGCTGTGGTCAAAAATAGAGTGGAAACTTAGAGCTGGCATTTTCCAAGGGGTGCCTTGAGTCTATCCAAGGGGTTTCAAGTCTATTCAGGGGTGCTTTGAGTCTAAAAAGGTTGATTATTTCTGGTGTAGATCAGTGGTGCTCAAAGTAGAGCCTGTGGAGCTGAGTCATCTGGCTTGTGGGGCTCTCTATGGGCCTGGAAATTTAGCAATGGGGAATGATGTCACCATTAATTGCCTGGGAGCCCTATGGCAATTAACACTGCCACTGCTCCCCTGTTGCTGAAGTTTTGAACTTGTGGGGAGCCCCATGGGCCAGATGACACAGCCTGGGCCATTTCATTCATCCAGCCTGTGCATTGGAAACGTTTGAGCACCACTCGTGAGATGATTCTTACACATAGTAAAGAATATTTTAAGCCATTAAGACTCTATATTCATATTGGAATACAGATGATATGTAACACTGGTGGGAAGAGGATGACAATTCATTGATAGCTGTAAAACTGTATTTGCATCTCCTTCTTAGATGTATAACAAAGTCAAAACGGGCGATCAACTGAAGGTTGAACATGTAGTTAGTGTTCTTGAGAAGCAATATCCTTATGTGGAAGTGAACAGCATTCTGGGAATTGATTCTGCTTATGACCAAAATAGGAAGGTAAGAATTTTGTGAGATAAAGCACTATTTCTTTTCATGTGCCTTTTTTTTTTTAAATCTCCTTTAGGATTTCAGCCAGTACATCGAGTGTGAGCTCAGTAGTTTTTTTATGTTTATTTCCATTAGTGTCTTTTCTGGCACAACCTATTATGGTGAATAGTCCTCAAACAACTAAAAAGTGTTTCACATGAATCTGAATGCCGAACATAAAATAGAAAAAGAGCTTTCTGAACTGCGTGAGAGGTCTTACCAATTTACCACATAGATGTGGTATGGTTCTTAATGGATAACATCATCGAAAGGAATGGGCAGAGTGCTTGAAAGGGCAGATCCTACCTGTGTGCTGGAGCAGAGAGCCCTCTTGTGGAGCCTTGTGTGCAGCCACCCTGGAATGACAGGCTGGATTTCTATACCTGTTTTGTAGGCTGTGCAGGAGGGAGCAGCAAGACCATGAAGGCTACTTCAGCCAATATTCTGCAGTAGGATTGATGGAGTCAGTTATATTCTCTTCTCACATTCCAAAGTTCTCTCACACTTGGCCCATGTAATTGATGCTGCTTGCTGGGAAAATTGTTCTGGAAGCGTGTGGAGATTAGCACTGGTAGCATATAATGAAGATGATTTTGTTAGCTTTTGGTAGAACAGTACTTTGAAAATTTGGAGGCTAAAATAGAAATCTGGGAAAGGTGTAGCAGAACACAAGGCCTCGTCCAGCTGCTTGCTAAAACCTCCCAACACCAGAGAGAAGAATGTTGATGGTAGTGAATTGGTCTAAGGTAGGGGTCAGCAATCTATGGCCCATAGGCCAGATATGGGCTATGCAACCTTTGGATCCAGCCACTAGAATTGGGGATTTGGTAGCATTTATCAGTGGAGGGTTGCTTTCTGCAGGCATTCTACTTGTGTCACTGGGGAAAAAAGTGCAGGTGGTGGCAGGGTCCTAGTGCTTTATCACCAACCTGAGATAGCTTCTTCTGACTGCAGCCAGAAGTTTTTGTTAATTTAATGCCTACTTCATTTGGCAGTACTGGGAGAATTGTCTAGAGAAACTGAATTAGCTTCCAGATTGCTGAATGTAATAAAAATTGACAGTAAGATGGTTAAAAAAATAGTGAGAATGTGTGTTTGCATGGGACTGTTAAGACCTAGGTTTCTTTTTATAAAGACTTTGATACAAATGCCAACTTTATTTTTTCTTATGAATGACTGGAGTTCAAGTTGGGCATTCTTGTCTTGTGCATTCTCATTTTGTTGAGACTTTGGTTTAAACAGATATCTAGAGGCAAGGATTTTTGTTGGTGATAGCTTTTATTAGACTATCTGCATGGTTGGGAGAGATTTAGACTGACTTCATAGCTCATTATAATTTTCCTGATCCTTTCTAATCTCTGTGCGCTCCATAGGTATTAATCGCCCTCTTCCTTCTTGAATGATCATGCTTTTCCACTAATCAGGCTGTCTTCTCTTCTGCATTCTTCTTCTTTGCTAGCTGTTAATATCTCTCTGTTCTGTTATTTCACAGCCCAGCAGACTGTTTTTATTTACATATGGAGTTTAACCCAAACTATTACTCCACCTACTTCGTGGCTCATGTAATGCCTGCTTTTCTCAGATACGAAGAAGGTGGCTTGTATGGGAAAGCTTGTCTGAATGCCTCCTGACCATGCAGTTGATTCAGTGAAAGATATTGCCCACAGAAATCCATACCTGTCACATTTTTTTCTGAACTATCATGGGTACAACATCATTCCAGCACTACCACAGCATGGATAGATATCTAGCTAATTTTGCTGTTCGTAGTGTGTGTGTGAGAGAGAGAGATTTGGAGGGTGGGGGGTTGTTTTTTTAGCTTAAATACCCATAAGTGTCTGGGTTTAATAAAACAATTTGATTATATATTCTTATTTTTTGATAATATAGAAGAATTAAACCTTCCACTTTTGTTTTGTAGTCCTCTTTGCTAGATAACATATGTAACAGATATTTAATCTTTCTGTATTGATACTTAGAATATATATGCAAGTCATTAAAACTTCCAGTGTCCTGTTCTAGGAGTGTTCAAAATTAGACTTGGGTAGAGACACAGTATGTTAAAGTGAGGACACCACAACTCTTCTATGCAGTAATGAGGAGATATACTAATATGTGATCTTTCCTTTTATTTCAGGAAGGGCGAAGTTACTATGAGCAGACAGGGGTGGGTCCTCTGCCCATTGTGCTGTTCAACGGAATGCCTTTTCAAAAAGAGCAGCTGGATCCTGATGACCTAGAAACTGTAACAATGCACAAAATCCTAGAAACCACTAGCTTCTTCCAGAGAGCTGTGTACCTGGTATGTGATGGCTCAACTGTGATTTCAAAGGGAGACCCGATTTGCTGGAAGGTCTTGGGAGCCCATTTAAAATTATAAATCAGGCTCTATATGTAAATAAGCTACCTTAATTCACATGGTAACTTTGTTCCTGAGCAGTTACTTACAATTATTTTCCTTCCTTCAGGTTGAATTGTCCAATGATCAAGATGTGGTTGACTATATCATGAACCAACCTAATGTTGTTCCAAGGATCAATTCGAGGATCTTGACATCTGACAGAGAGTACTTAGATCTAACTGCAACTAGTAAGGAATTTTTCAGTTGCTGTGAACCCAGTCCATAAAAGCATTTGATGACAAGAACAGGGTTCTCCTGTGGAACACACTCCTACAAAAAGATAGTGCACATTAACAAGGCTTGCTCACATATGTATATATGATACATATATCTACAATTTTTTTCAAAGTAATTAAAGTAGTGTCCATTTACTTTCATCTAAAGAACTTCAGGGAGTTTTCTGACTTATAACACTGTGAGACTTGGTAGCACTAGCTAAATTACAAAATAGTACAGTCATGCACTAGATAAGACTCTGCAGTCAGTGTTGCTTTACCCTTGAATCTCTCTTGAAGAGAGACTGATGCAGTCCCTTTGAAATAGGGTTGCTAGACTACAAATTTCAGTAAAAATTTTCATGGTTAAAGTATCAGTTTTGTTGAATCCACAGATACCGTGCACATTAAAATACAATTGTGGATGCCTTTTTTTGGTGGTCTTCCTTTAATAGCTTGCAGGGTAGTGACACAATGGCTTTTTAATACATATTTTTACACAAGGTTAGTTAACTGAATGGAATGCTGAACCATTTATTTCAGTTGAATTTGAATAACAGGAATGATAGATAGCTCTTGGTGTGTGTTCTGTGATAAGTCATATTCATTAATATTTTAGGCAGGAGCAGAAGAAATTAAATATACAAGCAAGAAATCAAATACACAAGCAACATAAAAATATTGGGATGTATTTGGCTTAGGCCAATCAAATGAATGCTTTTTTTTCTTTTTTTATATACTACTATAATATGTTTTTGCACCTAACGTGTTCTGTATCTTTTCCTGTAGATAATTTCTTTGTGGATGATTTTGCTAGGTTTACTGTCTTGGATTCCAAAGATAAGACAGCTGCTATAGCCAATAGCATGACCTACTTAACAAAGAAAGGTAACAATTGAAATTTAAAATACAAACTCAGATCTATCTCTGTGCATACAGCACTGAACACAACTAGACTTCAAACCTGACTTGGGCTTCTGTATGCTACTGTGATGCAAATGTTAGATTGCTTATAGTGTATGTTTCCCTCCCTGAAGTGTTCACAGTGTAAGAGAAGATCCACTCGGGGGATCGAGAATAGGGAAAGGGAACTGGTGCTGAGGATATGAAAGGAATTAATCCTGTTAGAATTGGTCACAAGGCAGGAAGAGGGTGAGGCTTAGCATGAAATGGGAGACCATCAGATACATGTGGCAATGGTATAGGTGCAAAGCTAAGAGTTTGTAAAAGGTGAAGTGATGGCTGTCCTGGAACCATAAGGTTGGAAGAGACCTCAAGGGTCATTTGGTCCAACACCCTGCACCAGTGCTAGGAGGCTACTTTTAAATCCCTGTACAGTGCTTATCCAGCCTCTTCATTTGTGCCCATTTTGGATTTTTACATTTTTTGACTTTCTGCTACTTTAATTCTTGCATTTCCTTTCTGTTTAAGGGACAATCCCTTTGTGCATTTAACTCCCTCTTTCTCATCGCTACTTTGCCCAAACACTGCCACCTCCCTGTGCAGCTTTACATGTTCCCAGCACTCTTTCTGTCCCTTGCCTAGCCCTTTGTTCAGGTGCACTCAGTCATTTCTGAACCAGTTCCATGTGTTCTTTGTCTGGAGCACTAAACCAGCCCTGTGGGTGACATTTTGTTTTATTCTTGGTTTCCTAAGTGTCCAGATTTGGTTATTTTCATGGCATTTTTGCACTTACGCACACAGAGGAATTGTATTCCTGGATGGTATAGTCCTGTATGCATGGATGACTGTATACACACACAGACCAGACCTGCACACTGGCAGCAAAATGTGAGGGGGAGAAAGAGAGATATTGTATCTTGCCCCTAGTAGTTGAGTGGCTAGGACCCTCACCTGGGAAGTCGAATACCTATGTGTTCCTCTTAAAGTTGAGCCACTAGGAGTAAGGTCCCAGGCTAGAACCCAAGGGCCCCTGCATTACAGGCCAGCAGCTCCCTCTCTGAGCCTTACATCTTCTGGCTTGCCTTCTTCCTCCTGGCTCCACATACACATGGCTCTCTATCTTGGCTACTCAGGGGGCCAGCTTCAAAAGGAGCACTGGAGAAGGCAGTGCATAATGGTTGATCTGTCGTATGGCAATTAGAGTGCTGTACTAAGAAGTCAGAGGGGCCTAGCTTCAAATCTCCTTTGGGTGACGAGTGCCCTAGTTCCAGGTTCTCTGTCTCCCTAGGTGAGTAGTGACTGAGTTACTGGGGGGAAAAAAGACAGGAGATCCTGCTTCCCTCTCCCAGTCTTAGCCATGGGTTTTAGTCGACTACATTTTTAGGCTTCAAAGGATGTTACCTGCCCTGGATACTACGGCATGTGTCCAGGCTGCACACAGTCATCCTGTGTACAGGGCTATATGTTTAGGAATAGCATTCTTCTGGGCACTTAAGTGTCAAAAAATGCCAAACAGACAACCGGAAAAGGGCTATTTACATGGGGGGTTGGCTAGCTGTGGCCCTCAGACTTGGTGTGACCCACTGAGTGATTTCATCCAGCCTTCAGTGGCAGGGGGAGTGGTGGTTGAGCAGTGATTGGCAACAATGTAGTGGAGGGGGCCCACCTTTGGACCACACTATGCTACTTTGGTCTGCACCTCCTAAAAGGTTTCTGACCACTGACTTAGACAATTAAAAAGGAATGAAATGCCACCTAACATCTTAAAACTTGTTTGAAAGCACATTTTCTTTTGTGGTATGTTGTTGGGAGGATAGAGGAGCAGATGTTCCTCTGGAAACTATATGTACGCATGAAACAGTATTTGCAAACCTGTTAGAGAATTGTTTGTGCCCATATACAGCTAGAATTTCCTTAGATCAGATTAGCTTACCTTAATGTTCACTTTCCTTGCTGTCTGCTGATCTCAGCTTCTAAATTGATAGTTTCTGTTCATGCAGTCACGCTGTTTTGAACTGCCTACTGTACCTGAAGCCACTCAAGAAACTGAATATTCAGTGACTGATTACAGAAATAATGTTGCATGTTTCTCTACTAAATAATGGAAAATGTTACGCATTGCTGACTCAGTGGTTGATATTCAAACCTCTGCATTGATAATGCAGTGGCATTGCTGATTTTGCTTTGGTAGTAAGACATAACATCAGTAGCTGGTCACTTATAGCTCATAATATCAGGGCATTTGCAAAAATGGGGGGGGAGTTTGGCCCTAGGGTCCTCCTAAATTCCTGTTAAGAATTGGATATGTTGTTCTTCACTCACTTAAAATGAATTTGAGGAATCCCCAAAGCTTTATATGGTGTTGCTGGCATAGCTTGTGCCTGCTCACTTGCATGTAGTTGTAGAGGCTTGGTTTCAGGATTCCCATCTACGCTGTAATTGCTTCCTACTATTCGTGAGTTTATTATAGGGATTAATGGTGTTTTCCTTTTCTTAGACTCTTTTTTATTTCCCTTTCTCCTTTTGTTTAGGAATGTCCTCCAAGGAGATCTATGGTAACTTCAGCTTTAGCACTTTCTTTTTTTTTTTACACTATTGGGAAATTTTTGTTAGCTGAATAAAACTAGCCTTAGAACCTGTGGGTAATGGAAAAGAAACTAAATGCATGTTTCCTTTAGCCCTCTGATATTGTTTTTCTGTACAAAATGGATTGTGAGCTACAGCTTCAGAACAATAAAAAAGAATGTTAGTACTTATAATTTACTTGCAGGCTCTTAACGTTCCTTATCTTTTTTAAATTTAACAGGTAGCCAAATATTAATTCAGTTCAGAAATAGATTGCATGTTGCTCCTGGGGGTTAAATAAGAAAATCAAACTTATTTTAATAGTAATGCCACTATTCTTGATGCTGTCACTCTCACTCTTTTGCTTCATCTGCTTTTTCCCCTTATGCTCTTTAGTTTCTTAAACCCATGCATGTATGTGTGCTTTGTCTAGCGTAATGCTACTGTAAAAATACTCAAGAGCTGGCCTTTTTTCTAAATGTTCTTTTGTTATCCTTTTACAGATGATTCTTTTGTTAGACCAGTTACTTTTTGGATCGTTGGAGATTTTGATAAAGCTTCTGGGAGACAATTGTTGTATGATGCTATCAAGCATCAGGTAGGTAATATTTCTGCTCACAGGAGAAGCACTTTGGCAGGATTCTGATATGTTTCAGTATATTACCAGCTCACAAAATTGCACATTCAAATGAGCAAGTATTAAGCTTGTTTAAATGGATATACTTTTTTCTTTTGCTCTCTGGGCATCCAGCTGTACATGCTACAAAAACAAATTGAGAAATATTAAGTCTGTTTAGATTACTCTGTAACAGTTCTTTCCAATTTCCTCCTCCAGCAAAAGCCTGAAAAAAACAGATGAGTTTAACACTATGCCTTGTAGGGTATGAAATCTTGTTTTTCCAAGGCTTAAGGGGAATGTTCAGTTCCAGGATCATTACAGTAGTCTTTAATGCCACTGCCCCTCTCCTCCCCCCCAAGAATTTTGAAATTTTATCCTGTAACTCAGCTATATTATACATATATTTCAGGGTGCACTGATCAAAACCATCCAGTTACTCAATACAAATGTTAAAGTGAGGAGGGAAACGTTTTCTGTTTGTGATGAGAAGGCAGATCTTGGACTTTCTCAACTATTGTTCATTTTGAAGTCAGAAACAACTTAGATTTTGCATTGAATATTGAAGAACTATGGATCACTGTTCCAAACAAGTGTGGTGCACTTTTTCTTCATTTCTCTCTCTCAATACATAAAAAGGAGCAGCAGGAAAATGATTTTGCTCTGCTTCTCTTCCTTCTATGTCAGTGTTTGCACTAGGGTATTGTGTGCCACAGCTGTGCTACAGATGTGCCAGCTTTGAGATCTTTATTGAAGTTAGTAATACCCTAAGTGGCTATTTGTTATGCATTGACTATTGGCTCCAGTTTATCCCAACTAAATTACAACCTAGCTATCAAAACTCTTTTTCCCAGTTTGTGTTGGAGAAATACATTTTTCATGTTTTGTCTTTTTTTTTCTTTAGATCTGCCTATTTTTATTTCAGAGGTGACTTTACTTTAGCATAGGGCAAAAATGCAAAATACATACAATATATACAGCAGTTAGGGAGTCTATTATTATTTGACTTTTGAGGCAGTAACATTTACTTCATATCTCTGGAAAAATTCGAACATGCTTGTGCTGTACAAAGAATAAATAAATTAAGTTAGCGTTGTTCATTGTACTTAGTCCTGGTATCCTTGTACTGCTGTCTACCTGATTGAATGTTATTATAATAGATTTATTCTACTCATAGAATTCTGAACTTGTTTTAATTTGCATTTCATTAAAACACAGAAATCCAGCAATAATGTCCGAATTAGCATGATTAATAACCCCAGTGAAGAGCCATCTAATGAGAACACACTTATCACCAGGGCTATATGGGCAGCTTTACAAACGCAAACATCGAATAATGCCAAGAATTTCATTACTAAAATGGCCAAAGAGGAAATAGCAAAGGCATTGGAGGCAGGAGCTGACATTGCAGAATTTGCTGTTGGGGTAAGTACATGTGAGGGCTTTTGCTGTGGTGGGATGCTATGCTTTGCTGCACTTATTTGTGTTAGCAGAATTTTCCAATCCCATGTGTTCACAGAAAATGTGAAATGATGTCAGATAGTGAAATTCTAATTCCTGGCCTTAACAGGCCATAAGATTTTTCTAACTGAGTACAGTTATTTCCTTTATGTCTTTAAATCCAGTAGTCTTAATTTTTTTTTTTTTATTTCTATGAAAGTACAGTCATTTTTTATTCTTATATTGACTTTAATACATCATTCATAATGCTTTAATGCATTAAATACAAAATGAAAACTTTTTAAAAGAAAGTTTCAAAAAGTCAAAGGAGAGATTATGAGATGGAAAAGCCATTCTCAGTTTTATTTGCCATCTGAAAATGTTCATCTTCTGTTGTTATATTTTTCTCTGGCATAATTTATAGCTGGAGGATGGGATGTTTTTCCCTTCCAATTTATCTTGTGCACTTGGTGATGTTTGGGGCATCCTGGATTTCCCTTTTGGTATGTATTTGGTTTTTGGATGCCAAAAGTGTAAACAGAAATACTGTAACAATTAATATTTTCTTAAACTTGTCAGTTGGGAATTCAGGATTAATGCTCAAAGTTACTGGCAATTTAATGAAGTTGATTGTGTCTTAAATTTGATCCCTTTTAAAGAGAAATAGGAAAAAATAGAAATCATTTTCTGACAAGACGTGAAAAACTGTCAAACCACTAAGGATAGAGAAATACATGATGAATGTTCCAAGTGGCAGGAACTGCAGAAAAGAATGAGGCACTGTCATCTCAAGTCATGAGGATGTTTGAAAAAGACAGACAGGCCATGTCAACACAAGCATGCACATGCATTTTGAGGTGCCACAGAACGCACTTCAGTCATGTGATTTGGTTCTCCATACTGTGTGTTTGCAGCATGGAGCCAAATTTAGATAGCAGGAAATCCTGGTATCAAAAAAAAAAAAAAAAGCATCTGGAAAAAAGTGGAGCAATGCACATGGCAGCAGAGTGTGCCACCCAAAACCAGAGCCTGGCCAGCCAGAACCACACTCCAGCTGCTAGCTCCATGTGCCCAGATCACCACCACAGGAGCCCTGGGGGGCTCCCAGCACCCCAGGTAAGGCCAGCCCAGGTGCTTGCCCCAGCTTTCCCTACTTCACCCAGAGCATTTTTCCCTGAGCTAACCTCACACACAGGGGTGTGCACTGGGGCAAAAAGCAGTGGCATAAATTTGTGTTGCTGCTTTTTCCCTCACAGGAATTGCATGCCCCTGATCATGGGGATGCGGGCAGAAAGGTCAGGGTTTAACAACAGAATAGAAAAGTGATTGGAGACAAGAAGAATCTGTGGATTAGGTTGTAGCAAAATTTATTAGTGAAGTTTTTTTTAAGAAACATGAGAAGGTCATTTAAAAAATAGTGCCTGTCTGGCCCTGACAAATTTTACATTTATGGTGTGATTAACACCTTTAATCGTACCATATGGTATAAAATGTCACACGTGCAAACAACTTGTGTGATAAAATGGTAAACCAGCCCCAGAGATGTTTCACACATCACTGGAACACAAGCATGGCAAAATGAGCAATTTTGAGTATCACGGATAAAATTAATCAGATCCTAGCTGCATGACTGCTGATGTGGGGAGCCCAGCATCAGGGACTGGTCCGTGATGACTTACTTTCTATAAAGTGCATGGAGCCTGGGATTACAGTCTTGTGCTCTACACATCAACAAGTTTAAACCCATGGGTTTAAACCTGCTGCATTGCATCTACACATGTGCTTTACTGCAGAGTAAACTAATTAGCTCCACAGTAAGGCATCACCGTCTATGTATGCGCTGGTGTTAGGGCACAGTGAACTAATGAACTCTGCTGTAAGGTAGTACTGTAAGGGACAGTACTGTCTTAAGGAAGAGTAATTAACTGTGCTAAAATAAACATGTAGATGGTGACTAGGCGGGGGCCAGACTCCACACTGCTGCCTAGCCCAGCTCTGCAGGGTCAGAACCCTCGTGTCCCAACCAGCCCCCGCCCCCCACCCGATGCCGCCACCACCTGGAGCTGCACCCTTCCTCCCCATGTCCCATACCCCCTGCCCACCCAGGTTTGCCCTGCCCCAATTCAAATTGCTGCTTCTCTGGGTGCATATATAGATGCTGCGCTCAGAAGCAGTTTAAACTGACTCAAAACAGCTGTTGCTGTAAATCCATGAAATCCGGAGTTTATTGCTTCATCTTAATTTCACTTGTAGATGTACCTGCTGAGTAGTAACAGCCCAGGTTTAAATTAATGCAGGATACAAACCAGCCAATGGACCAATGGGTCCATTGTCCTGCTTCAAGTACCTGTGAAGTATACAAGATAAAATGTGCTAACACTCCTCCTCTCCCAGTCAATGATGTGTGTCTATAAATTAACTGAGTGTCATTTGTGTTAATTACTAGTCATTCAAGGGACAGGCCTGTCTGGTCACATGCTTTCCCTTCTACCTACTGGCAGAGGGGCAGCAATGCAGCTTGAAGGGCTGCCTATGTAAATGACTGTGCCACTTGTATTTTGATCTGGGCTAAAACCTGAGACATTTAGGATGACCTCCAGTTTACAGCTTTTTTCCTGGTTTGTATTGCACATTAATTTGCACATGTGACATGTTAAACCCAGTGGTGCAGTCCTCTGCTAGGCTGCAGTACTGGACTTTACAGGCCAGGGGAGGTGATAGGCTCCCCCCAGCTGGGAATTATACACCTGCACAGCAGAGCAGCCCAGTATGCACTGCCCCCTGCGCAGCTTGGCAGGTACCAGGTTGGGGAAGACTACGAGCCTCCTCTGCTCTGTAGGTTTAAAACTGCATTGAGCAGCTCTGCAAGGCTGCCCTGTGTGCAGGTTTAAACTCGCTGGTGTGTGGGGGCCCCAGGATTGCAGTTGTGTGTCCTGTCATGTCCATGTGACAGGGCAGGAGGCGCAATTGTTGGGATGAGGGATTGGGTCACATTGCTCTTTTAGTTCAACGTCTGTCAGTGGCCTCTGGATTTTATTTGGTCTCTATTGTTCCCAGGTCAGTGAGACTAATTATTACTTTTCTCTTTCAGGGTATGGATATAAATAGTTTCAAAGATGCCTTTGAATCTCCCAAAGTAGATTTTGTTCTGTCTCATGCTGTGTACTGCAGAGATGTTTTGAAACTGAAGAAAGGACAGAGAGCAGTGATCAGCAATGGAAGGGTGAGCTCATTTAGCAGCTTGAGCGATGTATTCAAAACATGGCCATCAAGGGGAACTTTGGCATAGAGGTCTGGTAATGGGTGGCAGAATCTTTCCCGTTGAAGTCTCTGGTTTATGTTCAGCTTGACAGTGGCCAAAAGTTCCTATCATCTGATGGCTCTTTGATCTATGGGAAGTTTTTGGCTGTAGTCAGTAGTTTCAGGTGCACAAAAAGCATGATCACTGTTGACATTAATTGGACTACCAGGGCTAAAGGGGTAACATAGCTCAAACTACCCTCCAACTGCTGAGAAACTAACTCTGGCTCAAAGCTGAGGCAGATTTGCTGGACAGATGCAACATTTGCTGCTGCATCTGGCATCGGGAGAGAGAAGTGGTGCGTGCACACGTACCCCGCCCAGCAGTAAGGGAAGGATGGTGCGGCCCAGCCAGGAGCAGGGGAAGGTAAATGGGGCCCCAGCCTGGGTGGTGGTGGGAGGATTGGAGCTCAGGAGGTCATCCAGGAGTAGGGGGAGCTCCCACTGCTGGGCACACCCTGGCGGAGGCCTTGGGGGCACATGCCTCTCTCCCCATCTCTGCGCAGGGCAGAGGCGGCTGCTGTTGCGCCTCAGGCCCCACTGCAGCTGGCCACTTGTAGGTACGGCTCAGCCCAGTGGCAGGACTTGTGGCATTTGGCTGCTCCCAGGCCAGCTGCAGCGGGGCTTCGGGTGCAAAGCCCATCCCACAACGGCAGCCGCCTCCGCTGTGCACAGATCAGGGGGGCAAGTGGCCCCCCCAGACACGGGGCAGCACGGGCGACTGCAGCAGCAGTGAGGGAGTAGAGCTGGAGCAGGGGCAGGCCCTGCAACCAGGGCAGGGTGGGACAGAGCTGCGGGTGGCTTGTCCAGGGGTGCACGAGGAGGCGGAGGCACACAGCCTGGGAGGCCATGGGGGCATGTGCCCCTGGATCTGCATGCAGGGCGGGGCAGGGCGGCCTGCAGCTGTGGGTTAGGGCCGAGCTCTTCCTGGTGGGAAGCTGGCCTGCGCTGCCCTCGGCCCGGGCGGTGGCAGCACTGGGAGTGGGGCTATGGGGGGAGAGGGAGGACTGCAGCCACCCAAAAATTCACTGTTACCCCTCTCAGACCCTGCTCGCAGCACTGCCACCCGCCCCAAGCACAGTGCAGCCCAGCCTCCACCAGGAACAGCATGGTGCACCATCCCAGCCCGCAGCAGTAGCCACCCTGCCCCGTGCAGATCCTAGGTACACAGCCCCCATGCCCTTGAGGGGGGGGCGGGGAATGGGAAGGCTGTGCTGGCTGTTCCTGGCGGGGTGGGGCTAGCCCACGCTGTGCTCAGAGTGGGTGGCGGCAGCCCTGCGAGTGGGGATTGGGGGAACTACAGCAACATTTTGAGTGGCTGCAGCACCCCCCATAGCCCTGCTCCCAGTGCTGCTGCTGCTTGGCTTTAGTGCAGCCAGGAAGAGCCCAGCCTGCAGCTGTAGCCTGCCCCACCCCACCCCACCCCACCCAAAGATCCAGGAGCACACACCCCCCATGCCCTCCTGGGGTATGTGCCTCCTGCTCCCTATGCTCTCCGAACGAGCCACTCGTGGCTCCATCCCACTGTGCTCCAGCTGCAGGGCCTGCCCCTGCTCCAGCCTCACTCCCTCCCTCACCGCTGTTGGGAGGTGGGGCAGATTGAGGCCCCAGCGGTGAGGGAGGGAGTGGGGCTAGGACTGGGGCCTTGATCTGCCCTGCCCCCCACACATAGACTGGTGCTCCCCCCATGGCCCTTTCCCCTTCCTCTGTTGCTTCCCCCACAGACTTACCTGCTTGGGGGGGGCGTGTCCCCAAATAATTTTTTCTCCATCTGCCTCCCCCTTCCCTCCCCACAGACTTACCTGCTGGGAGGAAGGGAAGAAGCGCAGTAGATCTTGGGTTGCTTTTAAATTCCAACAGTGATCTCATATTTAAAAAGGATGGAGACAGCTGGGATAGATGGTGTCCATATCCAGAGGTCTCCATCCAGCACCTTACACTAGCACTATTTGACTTAAGCATATACTCTAATTGCAATACTCCGCTCCCAACTGTGGAGCCCAGTTGTTCACAGCAATTAGTTTTGGACTTTAAATAGAAGCAGGTGCCACTGAGTATTGCATATTCTAGTGTTCCACATTCCTTGACATGTAGTTAAACATTCTGCGTGATGAGTCATAATATTTTGTTCCTGATATTAGCAATTTAGTTAGAATTGCCTACACAACTCTAATATATTTGGCAAATCTCATTTCTCCAGCATACGATGTTTTCTGTGCAGTTGGATTTTGGTCTGGAATTCCATTGTACCATCAAGAGTTTGCTCTGTGTAATGTGTGTCTTGCTGACCAACTGCTCAGTAGATATTAAGAGTATATATTTTATGTATCTAAACGTCTTGTTTGTGCAAAATGTTGACCTGTTAACACAGGTATTTAGTACCCTGTGAGCCAAGGACACTTGGCATCCTGTGGATCAAGTTCCAATTATTTTTTGTTTATTTGTTTTTTCTTTTTTTCAAATTTGAATGCAACACTTACCTAGTAACCCTGTATCTGTATTTTTCATAGATTATTGGTCCCTTGGAAGATGGTGAGATGTTCAATCAAGATGACTTCCACCTCTTGGAGAATATTATATTAAAGACATCAGGACAGAAAATCAAATCCCATATTCAGCAGTTGGGGGTAGAGGAGGATCTGTAAGTGAATATAAAAAGAACTGAATAGTCAGTTTGAAAGCAGGGCTGCACCATAACATGGCCTTATGTAATGTGGAACTAGAAATGCAAGCAGACTATTGTCTAGATCAGGGGTTCTCAAAGTTTTTTATGCCGCAGCCCAGCAAACCACGGCCCAGCAGTCACAGCCAACTGCAGCTAGAATTTCCGGCCGGCAGCCAGGTAAGGATGCCCCCACCCCCCCGAGCCAGGAGATGGGCCAAACCCTGTGCTGCCACAGGCCCTGTACAAGAATCCACAGCCTCTCCGCCCAGCTCTGGCGGGGGGGGGGGGGGGGGGGGGGGGGGCGCGGCGCTGTGGTTTGCTGGTCCATGGCCACTTCCGGTCCAGCAGCTGACCCGCTGCAGCCCAGCACCAGGCCACAGCCCAGGGATTGAGAACCCCTGGTCTAGATTGTACAAGGTTCACATTGGAGAGAGAGTGTAAACAACCCGCCATGTATGGGCCAGTTAGAATATTCAAAGGAATAACTTGGAGGGAAAAAACACTTTTTAAGCTGCTATGTGGAGTAGAATCAGCTTTTACAGCTCTGTGTAATCCAGGGAATCTCATGTCAAAATAAATATTTGAAATGAATGTAAAAGAAATAGCCACAAAGGTTGGATCACTGAAATAATCATTTGAACAGGAAGCTGAGTGACTTGGGTGTGCAGCACATTTTTTATTAGATGAGGATTTCAGCTTTAGAAAAGGTTTTACCTTGGTGATAGTGGAATGGGGTGAGAGATGACAAGAATATGGTGGAATAAAATGTACATGGGTTCTCCTTGTTCCTGATTATGTCAAGCCACTTCCTATGTGGCTAAAAATGTCTCTGCTAGTTGCTGCTGTGGCCTGTGTTAGGGATTCAATCATTAAAATTCCTGTATACTAATAAATTTGCTCCCAGAGATGCTTCCTGGATTACCATTTCCATAAATTAAACATGAGAAGCCTAGCTTCACATAATATCTGGCAACTCTTGCTTTTTTAACTTTTAAGATCAAAAGTTGTTTTTATACCCTTTAAATCTGAAAACCCTGTTCCTCTCTGGTTAGGGTTTTACACACTGTGTGCGCTCTATATTTAAAAACAGGAGGGGGAGGATGAAAAGGGGGATAAAAGATGCTATGAGGAATATGTTTTCAAGAGCAGTTGGTGGTTGATTAATATTTATTGAGTAATACAGATGCATAATGCATATTTTAATAATAAATTTACTTATCAATATAAGAGCAGGTGCTGTTTTTAAAACATAATTCATTCTTTGTTATTCAGCTTTTTAAGGGGCAAATGTTAGGAAAAGCAGGTGGAAGTGGGAGAGAGAGAGCGAGAGAGAGATGGACGTCCTGATCCATACCACTCAAAAATAGCATAATTTTAAAACTATCCTCTTCAAACTCAAAACAATTCAACTGTGTTTTCACACGAATCTGAAACGTACACATGATTCTGTTTTATCATTTGAGCTTCTAACAAAGTGTATAGGATCTCTTCTCTAAGCTATTCACATAGCTTGTACAGCCTGCAGAACATACTTATCTTCCTATGACAATCTGCTGCTTTTTACATGTCAACAGCATACCTTTTCATATGGTCAAACAGATTAAGTACAAAGAGCTTCATTCTTTTTACACACCAAAATTCTCCAACAATGGATGTTAAGTGTTATATGTTCATTCTTTTATCCCCATGCTCATACTTCTCAACAAAAAAGGAAAAGGGAGGAGGACTGAGACCTCTATACCAATAGGAGGACTGAGAAGAAGACATGAGCTGTGTTTGGACAATGCTGAATCTAGGGCCTGGGAAGCAGAGGCCCAGCTTCCTGAAAAGCTTGGGAGTTAAACTGCATTCTAGGTTAGAAAACATGCTAGAATTTGGCAGATTTAATCAGGTTTATGGCCTTGTTATGAATACTTTGCGCAGCTGTTGCTGTAAATCCATGAAACTCAAGAGTTAATAATGGAAGAGTTGGCAGATTTGTATTAGAGCTGACAGGCCATCACTAGCTGGCACTGCTGTAACATGCAACTCATCTTCATTGTTCAGTTCTGCAGATTTCTAATCTGCTCCCACAGAATTTAAGCTTACAAGAAGTTTTTAATAATTGAAAATTTATAACACACTCAATATTACATTATTTGTTCAGGGGAATATTAAAAAGAAAATAATTGCCAACAGTGATTTCTCACTGATTGTGCTAATCCGATGCATTTTAAATTTGTTCTATGCATGGGATTGCTTCCAGCTCCCTAAGAGAATTGTAGTGTAAAAGGGAGCCCATTGAGCGTACTGAGGTGCGGCTTTGAATCTCCTACTGAGAGAAGCTCTGGAGGCATCACATTCAGCCCCTTGAAATTAAATCTGTTTTGCACTGCTTAAGCCATGTTACACATTGTGGAGTGATGAAGATGGGTCACTAATCAGTTTTTGCAGATGATGAAGTTTATACATGTTTAACATCTTCAGAGCTTCATGAGAGTTACCTAGTGATCTTCCTGGTTAGGGAGGAGTATGATGAAACCTATACTCCATGTAAAAAATCCTAAACCTGTTGCTTTTTCAAACCACAGTGTGTCTTAAAAAATGTGCTATTCTGCATGGATGTAGCAGTCAAGAATCTTTTTTCACAGCCAGTAAAATGTATAATCTCATATTATAATCTGGCCCTTATTTTGTGTCTATCAGTCTGCATTAATACAGAGTGAAATACATAACTATTCAGAGTATTTGTAAACCTTCTTTCTTCCAGGGCAAGCGATTTGGTAATGAAGGTTGATGCCCTTCTGTCAGCTCAGCCAAAAGGAGAAGCAAGGATCGAATACCATTTTTTTGAAGAGAGATACAGGTACAAAGTTGATGCTTGCATTTATTGAATATGTTTCTTCTACATTATCTTAGGTTTATATCTCAGTAGGCTTCTGAGTACACCTGTGTAGCAACAGAAAAATCCTAAAATGTTCTCAGGACGTGGCAGTAATGTTTTGGGCTTCACAAAACACAAGGTAGACATTTCATAAGAGTATTTGGCTACAAAAAGCAAATGGCTGATGTGTGTTCTCCCTTTGGCTCACCCAGCTCCAGGTGATTAAAAATGGTTTTATTTGAGTACATGCATAACCTTCCTGATTTGACATCATTGCTGTCATTTTTACTCACATAATATATCATTTTGAAGTGAGAGGGACAACAAAGGCTTTCTCTGTAAATCTGTTAATTTAAAAAGGCTTCTTTAAATCTAGATTGTTGTCACTCTTTCTTTGTTTAGTGCAGTTAAACTGAGACCAAAGGAAGGAGAGACATACTTCGATGTGGTGGCTATCGTTGACCCTGTTACCAGAGATGCTCAAAGGCTTGCTCCATTACTTTTGGTCTGTATACAGTCTTGTATTGCACTAAGTGGCAATTAAGAGACATTAAAATCAGTTTAAAATTATTTGTTTGGTCGTTTTTTGGATTATTTAAATGTGTTACAGACAGTTTCACAGAGTAGCTGTGAGTCTTCAGTGAATAAATATTTGTAAATTTCTTTTGAATTCTTGGATTGCAAGCCTGTCTGATATGCAAAGCATAGAATTGTTTACACTTCAGTCATTTATCTCTTAATTAGCAAGCTAGACCATTTCTTTAATGTCAGACCAGCCTTCCGATTGGAAGCCTAACTTCAAAAACTTGAATCCATATTTAGACAGAATTTTTCTGTTTTCATGGATAAAATTAGACTTGCGTCTCCAGATACTTGCACAAGAGTCCCTTTGATAGAATGCAGAAACGTTTCTTTAGCATGTTAATGAAAAACGAATAGTACTACATAATAAACAATAAATGGGTCATGGTAAGGCTGCTTGTAAGCATTTTGTTGTTTGATCATTGTAGACCAGTTTAGTTCTACAGACAATATTTTTAAGTCTGCATCTTGCCCACTTTTTGGAATATCCCCAAATCATGGGTAAAAATACAGTGAAACAGATAATTACACCAATTAAATAAAATTAGGTGGGAGTAGTGTTGAAAAGGGGGATTATGTTAAATACTCCCCTAAAGCTTTATTTGTTAAAAAAAAAAATGTGTTCTCTCTCTCTCTCTCTAGGTTCTGAATCAACTGATAAATATGAATCTAAGAGTTTTTATGAACTGCCAGTCTAAACTTTCTGACATGCCTCTGAAGAGGTAAGGAACTCCACGCCAGAGTAGAGAAAGGAGACACGTGATAGTAAACATTGCATATAAGACAGAGGTGATACGGTGAATGTTTACCCTCATAGCCAATCTTCACCAAAAATCTTGCCTTAACCCAGGTGTTCATGCAGTTTTATTATAAGGCTCCATAACTCTGGTGTGCTGTGCATGCTTCAAGCTGTAAGTATGTGGCCCACCAAGATCATTACAGTGGTCTGCCATATTCTCTATTAAACCAAAAAAAATTAGAAAAGCAAAACAAAGTTCCATGTCCTTGCTGTGCAGTGATTCATTTATTTGCTCATATGCACATATGCTGTCCAGTGTCTCACTTGCAAATGTGTTGAGCTCTCACACCTGAGAACATCCTACATGTGGCAGCACTCCACTGGGAAGTGTACCTTACAGGAATGATTGGGAATCATCAATTTGGTTTGAGTTGTGTAGCTTCACATGGTAACTTGACCATGTTGAGTCTGTTATACACAGATGCACATAGACCGGTACCTTGGAGAGTGATGTTCACCTTGCTTGGAGCTTATAACATGACTTTCATCCATGGGTTTCCAGATTGTCTTTTGGGTGGTGATGTGAGAAATTGTTGGTGCCAAGTAGTTTCTTTTATGTATGTCAGAGAAGTAGAGAGTGTGGTATTCTTTTAAATGGATGTTTCAGCTGAAGTTGGTTTGTGATGTTTGCAGAACTTGCATACGCCACTCTAAATTAACACTTCCAATTATGTGAATACAAGAAGAATGTTACAGACTGGCCTATAGTTATACTGCAAAACAAAAAGATCCCAACAGATTTTATTCCTTTTATCTGCCTAGAATGAACTAAAACAAAGCGTTTATGATGCCTGCCTCTGCTGTTGCATATTTCAGACTCTGGAACAATTGTCTGTATCACAGTGGTTCAGTTGATGATTCTGTATAAAGATTAAAACTGACTGAAAGTTAAAATTTCCATTTTGTGGAAAATAATTTGAATCTTGTTTTCATTCTGATTTAAAAAATAAAAGACAGCTATTGTAATGTGTGATTTTGATCTATTCATAGAGCATTATATAACATAATGTGTCAAGAGATATGGAAACAAAAATGAAATTTAATAAAGAAAAATTCAGAAAGAGTTATTTTCCAGCTTGTAAAAATACAAAAATATACCCATTTTCCAACAGAATTTTTCACTTCTAAGTATTTTTATGGGAATTTGTCATTCAGTACAACATTTTCAAGCATTTTGATATTGACAAAAAACATTTTTAAATTAAAAATATTTAAATGAAAAAAATCTTCCATGTTCTAATTAAACTGTTATAGCTATTAAGTTTTAATAAGAGTCTCCTAAAATAAAATGATATATCTGGTAAAGTGGTGGAGACTTCAAGAGATGCTTTTGATTTACAAATACCACTGGGTTAAGTGTGATTCCTTTGGCAAAGATCCGATAAATAAAAGTCCAGTAGTGGACTGCCAGCTTCTTGAAACTTGTTATAGAAAAATGACTTGCCAGTGAGAGTTAATGACTTACAAAATATGGCAGTAAATCATTCCAGTATCTTTGTTTGGAATTTCAGCTTTTATCGCTATGTGTTGGAGCCTGAGATTTCTTTCACAGCAGATGACAACTTTGCTCCTGGTCCAATTGCCAAATTCCTAGATATGCCTCAGTCCCCGCTGTTTACTCTGAATCTAAATACCCCTGAGAGCTGGATGGTGGAGTCTGTCAGAACTCCGTATGACATTGATAACATTTACTTGGAGGAGGTAAGATACTTACTCCCTGCTCACTCCTTGTCTGGAACATGGAGGCATTTCAGAACCTTAAACTATCTGATCATAAAGTGCACAGAAGGGAGGGGTGCTATGTTTTTTTCCAAGTTTAGGACATGCCGTGCAGAGAAACTGTTTTGTGTCTGAGTACAGCATTTCACAGAAATGGACAAGAGGCAGCCATGAACCAGAAGAGGGGATTCTTAATTGTTTGGGGTTCTTAATTAAAACAGCTTTCTGATAGATCTTCTTGCAGATATTCTCCAGAATTAATAAACAGCCCAAAGGACATTCTGCTCCTCCATAAATTTGATGATGGGCCTGAGAAGATGGCTGTGAAACTTGCAGGCTGCCTTCCTTCCTTTTACACTCTGAACATTTTGCTTGTCTGCTCTTGGCTGCCTGTTTTACTGGCAAATGCACTACCCACAAAACAGTGAGACCAACACAGTGTACAGGGAAAACTGGAAAATAGATGTTTTGCCACCTCCCTCACTTAGATTAATCTCAGGAGTGACTTGATGTTAAAACACTCCGAATTTTCAAGAAGGAAATAAGATATTGCAGTTAGATGGGGACCTTTTAAAACCTTATGTGTTGCCAGAAAATTCTGGAAGGAAAGAATGAAAAAGGAAGGAAAAGGTCAAATAAAAAAGGGCTCTATGTTTGATACAAGAGCACTGATCAAATAAAGGCAGTATCTGCCCATGCTGGCCACTGGTTAGCATTTAAGCAGCTTTTTCAAGATAGATAATTAAATTCAGTGCTATGCTGATAATCCGTTACTGTTGGGAGCTGTAACATACTATTACTATTCTAATAACTGACTCTAGCTAATGAGGTAATGCATCCTGCGCCTGAGGAGTAATGTATGTTATGAGGTATACCATATGCTGCCTACTGTAGCCTTAGGAAACAGATACAAACAACTCAAGGTGAAACAACTCTTCTTTGCTTCAAGGCACATGCTGATATCCTGGGCAATTCTCTCTTTCCCTGGAATAAGCTATTGCACAGCTAAGCAGGAACAACTGCAGGTTTTAGAACCATTTTAGATTGTGTTTATTATTTTAAAAAAATAATTTTGTGTGTATCTAGCGTATGTGAAAGATGCCAGATTGAGCGCCCTGGAGGCTGAAGTCCTCTATTTATCCACAGAACAGGTATGGCATGGGCAGTGGCAGTACAAGCTTCCCCATCAATGTGCCTCAACCCTGACCTGGAGGAACCACCTCTAGAGGTGAGAGGGTAGTTCAGTCTCCAGAATCCTTCAGTCCTTGGCTTTTGTGCTGAGATTGACAAACATAGTGCCGACTGTGGAGGTGGCTCTTGTCATGTGGACATCTGTCTACTGCAACCCAAAGCAAGACCACCAAACTCACTTCAAAGAAGGCATCACTGGCCAACAGTTGGTAATTCCCATTTGGCCTGGATTAGTCTGACTGCAAATATGTAGTCTGGTAGCAGCCCTCCCCCTTTATTTTTCTCTTTCTCTAATGTATCTGGAAAAGGCCAATGCCGATGGAGTACAGATCAATAGATACACCAGTAGCAGAGACTAGCATTGCTTATCCCACACTAATTATGAAGCAGTTCATACAGTCTGAGAGTGCATATGTATTACCATTCATTTATTGCCCACAGTTAAATTATAAATGAGGAACTGAAGAGATGCCGCTACCATTTTAGGCCTCTGAATTTAGTTTTGCCAGATGTATTTTCTGAGGGGGAGAGGAGGGAGACGGGGTTTGGTGTTGCCTAGATACTTAGACAGATTCTGAGGAAAAGAATCCAAATCTGAGACTTTTGTAGTCCTGGGTTATGAAATAATACTGGCATTATGTGTATGTGTGTGTGTGCAAATTTCAGTGCCTGATACATAGAGTAGAGCCATCTCTGAAATGCAGTTCACTGATGCTACCAATATGAGCAGGCAGTCTCACAGTAACATAATGGTAGCTCCTCAAGAGCAGGTCCAGACCCTCAGAGTAGCAGGGGTTTAAGACATTGGGAATCTGGGGGGGGTAGTTTTGCTCGGCACTTCTATTCTGAATTATTTGCAGCCAGTCATATCAGTCTTTAATTTTAGACAGCCACCTAGCACACTGTGGGCAGTATGTAAGGCAATAACAACAAAAATTAATACAGCTTTATATTTGTGGGGAAGAAGAATAGTCTGGGACTAGACCGCAACTTGATAGATCTAGATTCAGTTTTAAACTTTGTCACAGATTTTGGCATCAGGAAGGTCATTTTACCTAAATTCCCCATTTGTGAAAAGGGAGATTATAATTAGGGCTGTACAAAGCTTTGGTCCCTGATTCGATGTGGCGGAGATTCGGCCTGATTTGATGGCTGAATCTTCGAATCAAAATTGATTCAGAAAGGTTGAGTGATTCGGACATAGAGATAGCTTTAAGTGTTTTTTCTTCATACCTTAAGGTACCAGCGCAGCTCGTGAACACTGCAGTGCTGAGGCAGATGGATCATTCCACAGGAGTGCGGGGGGGCTCCCTAGCACACTCGGCAGCAGACCTGGAAGTGGACCAGAAGCACTTCTGGGTCTGCCCAGGAACACATGGAGGGGCCCCCCCCACACCTCCCCAGCTCAGCGACTGGTGCCTCCTGTGTCTGGGGGGGCATGAGCAGTCCCCCCGTGGCCGATCGGGGGTAAGGGGGGTGGGGCCTGCACACTCAGTGGCAGACCTGGAAGTGGACTGGAAGTACTTTCAGTCCACTTACGGGTTCACTGCCAAGCACGTGGGAGACCCTCTGTGTTCCTGTGGGATGCTCCATCTGCTCCAGTATAGCAGCGTTAATGAGCTGCGCTGGTACCTAGAGGTATGTAGAAAAATATTTAAAGCTGTGTCTATGGCCGAATTGCTGATTCTCTGAATCAGCACTGAATCTTCAGATTTGGATTCAGCAAAATCGAATCAGGGACAGTGATCTGAATCAACAAATCTAATCACTGTCCCCGATTCGGGCCAAGTCCGAATTGAATACAGCCCATTTTGCACACCCCTAATTATAATTCTTCCTTTTCCCCACCCTTTGTCTGTTCAGGCTGTAAGCTATTTGGGTCAAGGACTCTTGCTGTGAGTCCATAAGATGCCTTTCTCAATGGGGTTGTTGTCTCTCTTGGGGTTTTCTAGGGGCTAATTTAATATCAATAGCCCACCAAAATAGAAAATAAAAATGCTCTAATTTTAGAAACAAAACTGGAATTGTGAGGAAATGCCACAAATATTCCAGGGAGCAATTGAGCACTAGGGAGCACAAGTGCAAACTTCTGTTTGAGTCATTCCTAAATGCAGCAATGTTTTTTTTTTTCTTTTTTGCAGGTGGATAATATAGTAGCTGCAGAATATGAATTGGAGTATTTGCTTCTGGAAGGACACTGTTATGATATCACTACTGGACAGCCACCTCGAGGACTCCAGTTCACATTGGGAACTTCAACCAAACCTGTTGTTGTTGATACAATTGTCATGGCCAACTTAGTACGTGTCCTTTTTTCACACAGACAACAAATGGTTATGTTTCTCCAGGATCTCCCTTCTGTCACTTGATATAGATCCAGTTAGCACAGTTACTTGTTAGCCCCAAGACCCCAAGATATCTCTCTTAGTTTGTTAATAATAGATGTGAATGTTGCTTACATCCCAGGGACTTTGATGGTTTGGTTCTAGGTAGGGGAGAATGCCTGGAGTCTGACACTGGCTGGATTTGTTGGAGATACCTTATTCCTAACCATGTGAATGGAGAAGCCTTGTTTGTAGATAGGGTTGGCTGTGATCATTAGTAAGATGCGCACTCAGTCCCTCCACATCCTAAATTATCCAGAAGACTCTTGGAAGTAGGGCAGCAGCTTAAGAGCATCATTGTAAGCAAAGTGGGTTTTTTGGAAAGTCAGTCAGTTGCCCAGTTTGTGTAGACTGGATCCCACTCCATGGCAACATCAGCATAAGTCCATGTAATCCTGTTTACCGTTCGAGTTTCTCCCTAGTGCGTCTTCTTCATCACAACTTGTTCAGAGCGCTTACTGTTTGCTTCCTGGTGTTGCCGTTTTTATATTGGCTATTTGTGGAGTATGAGTTGATGTGAAATTGATTTTGTTGATTTGACACTTTTTTAATATTTTGCCCTGAATTTAGTTAAAAGAACAACTTGAACCTTCTGCTGAGAAGTATTTGATGCCACCCATAACACTCATGGTTAACAAACCTCCATGACTTTGCAAAAGTAGATTCATAGGCTCTCTCTGGATGCTTGTTTGCTTAGTACGCACTGTACGGCCAGCATTTTTAAATACTGATTTTAAAAACAAATTCCATTCGATTTTTTGTGTGTGTGTGCGTGTTGCCCTTTCTATGGAAGAGCCTCTTCAGCATTCTAATTGGGTGTTCTTTCTGGTCTAGTATCTCCTCTAATCCAAATACTATGAACAACACCTTTTTCTTTTTCGGACAACTCCTACTTTCTTCACTATCAGTTGTCCATAATTTTGTTCTTAGCTTAGTACTGAGTTTTGTGCCCATGAGATTGGGGTGTACTTAATGGCTACAACTTTTTTAATTAGCTTATTTGAGCACAAACACATGCGTATGCATTTTTTGGTACACACTCTCAACCCTTGTACTTTAATAGATGCTAGTAGTTTTTTAACAGTTGAACACACACACATTCAGTTGTGCAAAAACTAGAATGTTTCTGAAGTTGTGAATAAGTGTGCTCCAAAAATACAGAAGCCTGTGTTTATAGGTGTGTGTATGTATGTGTATATATATGTATGTATGTATGTATGTGTGTGTGTACTATATTTTTTTGTAAAGTTGTACCTGGTAGATATGTTACACCAGGGGTAGGCAACCCCTGGTATGCATGCCACAGCATAGCATGCAAAGGCATTTTGCTTGGCACTTGAGCCTTGGGACGGGGGCCAGGGCTGCACTGGCACAACAAGGATCAGGCCCCTCATAGCTCCCCCACCATCCACCCCTAGCACACCAACAGCTTGCAAGTCAAGATTGTGGGTGTTTTTGGCACTCTGCCCAAAAACATTGCCAACTGGTGTGTTACACCATTTATAGGATATTAATTCTTCTTGCTTTCCCTGTAAGTCTGTTCCAGTGCTCATTTGTTGGTGATTTGCTCAGCATAGCAATGACATCAAAATAAAAAATTGTGACCATTGTGATATTTAGCAGGTAGTGGTTTGAAACCATTTATCCAGTGGAGGTAAGCCCCCAAGTTAGACATTCTGGTTAATTTTGCAGAAACGCAGGCTAGAAGCCTGCTTTTGGATTCTGTCTGCAAAATATCTAATTGAGAAGTTTTATTCATTTAAGAAATTCTCCCAGACCCATTGGATATTGTTTGTTTTTAAATAAGAAATTCCATCAG
The DNA here is from genome assembly GCF_030867095.1 of Alligator mississippiensis. NCBI lineage: Eukaryota > Metazoa > Chordata > Crocodylia > Alligatoridae > Alligator > Alligator mississippiensis. The sequence goes on from NC_081830.1 coordinate 39,596,341, forward strand.
CAGTTCTTCCTGTTCTTATCTGGGCTTTGAAGGTTAAAGATGTTTTAACCAGCTGACTTATGAGCAACTGTAATTGAATCTAATATGAGTGACAATACAGAAGAATGATTAAGTTAGAGTGAGCTAGGAAGCAGCAGCAAAACAAAGTGTTCGCTGAAGTTTTACTTTCCTTTCACAGGGTTACTTTCAGCTCAAAGCCAATCCTGGGGCCTGGGTCCTGAAGCTCAGGAAAGGGAGGTCTGAGGACATCTATAGAATTTATAGGTGAGGCAATATGACAGCTACTTTTTGTTTTTGTGTTTTCTTATGAACTTTTTGAAGTGAACAAACAAAATAGACAGTTAATAGTTCCTTTACCAAGTAGTAGCTAATTACATGCTTTATTAACACATTATTCATTCTCTGAGAAGAAATCTAATACATTCCATTATGTGATCTTCTACATGTACATGTTTGATAGATTATATTCCATTTTTGAAGACTTGTTCCTGGTATTTGAGGTTTCTGTAGGTTGTAGAGTATGTGAAAAAGAAGCACAAAATAAAATGTCACTTGTGCTTTCATTGCACAGCTAAGTGTCTTGTTTTTATTTTCAGCCATGATGGTACGGATTCTCCACCTGATGCTAACGAAGTAATTGTTGTTCTCAACAACTTCAAGAGCAAAATTATTAAAGTGAAGGTAAGTGTGAAAACAACAGTACAGGAGCTTCTCACATGGCAGGACAATTTAAGGCATTTGGGCATCAACAGCGTGAACAAAAGGTTATTTTAGGACTGATCATTCCTTCTGTACCTCTGCGTTAGCATCACCGTGCACAAAATAGAGCAGAAAGATCAGAAAATCACTGATGCAATTCTGGATGGCACTGTTCTGTCACTAAGCAGTTTGTGATAGTAGTGTACTTGGGCCTTACAGGACCCAATCCAAAGCCCACAGATTCCTATCAATTTCAGTGCTTTTTATCAGTCACCTTGACAATTTATAAATATTACCCTTGTTTCACACACTGGAAAACAGGAAGAGAAGGTTGAAGTGATTTGTTTTATTTGTAGGGCAGGCCAGTGACAGTGTAGTCTAAAACCCAGTTCACCTGGATTTTATCCTTGTCCCATAGCCTGTCTGTTGTATCACATCACCTGTTCTGGTATATGTACAAGTATTAACCTCCTTTGTAGGAGACACTGATGCGGTCCCTTAGGCTGTGCACTGTAATAAATGGTTTAATGATTTGTAAAACAGTTTTGGGTTTTTTTTTAAAGGAAGAAAAATCAAGTGAGTTTTAAAATTAGAAAGAGAAGGATGGACATGAATGCCATTTATAAGAGTATTTTTAGCAACATAAGCATGAAGTGTAAAACCCAACTATCTGAGGCTTTCAGAATATTAGAGTAGCACTTTAACTTTAGGCATTTTCATTATGCCTCCAGTGACTATATATGCAGAATAGGGGATTTGACTTGCAGCTGCAGTAATTTGTATGCAGATTAGAAACACAATTTTGCTCACATTTTATAAGCATGATTGAATGTGCAAAATCTTAAAAAAATCAGTATCTTTAATATAGTTCTCCTCCATGGACCTAATAATAATTAACAAACACATATGCAAGTTCTGTACATTGGGTAGCATGCATATTATTATACACATATTCTTATCGGTCTGCTCTTAGTAATGTAATATAATCACTGGTAAGAAAGAAAGACCTTCACATAATACTTGATGGTCTCTCACTCTTTACAGCCAGATAGCAGATGACAGGGTAGCTACAAATGAACTGAATTCATTGGTTGTGGTGGTTGTCACGCATCCTGTCCTGTCCTGTCTTCCTCCTTGGCCTTGTTTTGCATTCCAGGAATTCCAAAATGTCCCACTGATTGGCACCTGTTTTTGGATGTGGTCCATTTTGCTCTGTTCTTCTTGCTTAATGTTTTCCCTAGTTTCCTTGTTGAAGATGGAACTAGTTTTGACATTATTTTGAAATGTTAGTTGCACTTTTACTTTTGAAAACTATTTCAGTATGGCTTCTCTTGTGTGTGCGCATAAATGGACATCTATTCAAATTGATATGTGGAAACTGTATTGTCGTGCCTGTATAAGCACCTTGCAGTTGTTTCCCAAGTATTACTACATTGGCTAAAACAGCATTTTATGTTTCAGGTTCAGAAAAAACTAGACATGATGAATGAAGATTTACTAAGTGATGGAACCAGCGAGAATGAGTCTGGATTTTGGGAATCTCTTAAATGGTAAAACAAGTTTGCCATTCAGTCCTATCTTGCAGGTCTTAAAAAATTAAGAAGACCATCTAAAACTAGAAGATGGTCCAATGGTTTAATAGTGAAGCTAAAGCAGTAATACTCTGTAGCCATCCTGTTATAAATGTGCTAGATATGAATGTTTCTTTAAAACTAGTCAGTAATTCCTTGGAATACACTTCTTCCCCACATGGAACTAAAGGGCCATCTTCGTGCAACTGTATTTTCTTCTTCATGCCAGTCTTGGAGCTCTGATTGTTGCACATCTTAAGGGTTAGTCTTGTTTGACTGAAGATGACTTGAACAGGACTACTCTCAAATCAGGGACTGGGGGAGGGAGGGTGATACTTCTCCCCTCCCAGGTTTTCTGCATATTGTGCCTCAGTTGCTACCAGACTAGAGAGTGAGAGATTTGGTTCAGAAACTCAGCTTTCCTATACCACTTTGTAGATCTGCCTCAGTATTCTACTAATTGGGTTTTTATTTTTTCCTGATTTTTAGGGGATTCACAGGTGGGCAAAAGAATGAAGATGTGAGACAGGAGAAAGATGATGTGATTAATATATTTTCTGTGGCTTCAGGACACCTGTATGAAAGATTCCTCCGGTAAGTCTAGAACATGTAGTCTCTTAAATGTACTGTTATATACTGGAAAAAAAAGTAGTTGGGACATCTGGGACTCCAGCAAATTTCCTTTCTTGTAGCCTTACATGATTAGTTTTATGCAGAGTAGTTGAGAATACTGGCTTGTTCCACTCAGTACAGGTTCCTTACTAATTAATAAGGATGGTAGTAAGGAAAGTAAAAACCAATAATAAAACCCCCATTACAGTTTTCATTTGCTTTGAGTGTGCATTTTTTTGTTCATCCAGCTTAAAATAATGAGTTAAGACAAGTGTTGTTTAATAGATGTTAGTAGGATATGACTGTCATTATCTTAGGATTCTTATTGCTTCAGAACAATTATGTAGGCTTCGCACAAAGCTACAAGGTTGATTTTTTTTTCAAAGCAAGAGATTCAATCTGTAGTTTTTTTATTTGTGCCATTGATTGCTCTTAATAGCTGATGCAGGTATAGGCCTATTTTTCATAGATAGTATTGCTTTTAATCACTACCCACTTGTTGTTTGTTGAGATACAGTCCAGTTTGTATATTCATACACATTCTTTCTTTGGTTAAAGCGTATTTTTTTTTAAATGTACTTTTTCAGTGTATTAAAAATCAGCATAAAGCTTTATGTTTTCTTTTAGGTGCATAAAGATGAGTAATTTGGTATAATATATATTATGCATTTAGCATAATAATGTTAGACAATAGTAATTTGTATCTAGCCATTATGCTGCTATAACAAGCTTTCTGCATAGGCTTGTTGGCTTTAATACTGTTCTAATGCTAACACTGATCTTGTATTAATATATAGTGATTGCCAAGTACTGACACTTTTTCTTTTCTTTGGCAGCATAATGATGTTATCCGTCTTGAAACATACTAAGACTCCAGTAAAATTCTGGTTCTTGAAGAACTACTTGTCACCTACATTCAAGGTTTGTTACTAAATACAAACTTCACAAAGTTTACCAAGGACACAAGGCAAAGCAAACAGTTTTTAAGAGTTACTTGTTTATTGTCTTTCTGCTTCATTTTGCTGAGTAGCTTTTCTTTGGGCAGTTAGATGAATTCCATATTTTGCAAATATGTGTATCATAACCTCTTGATATACCTCCCTTTTGACAAAGCATCAAGAGTCATTAGTCTTATTCTTCTGATCATAAAGTTTTTGTAAGCGAAGGTTTATTTGACAATGGATTCATATTCATAGCTAGTATTTGAGGGGATAGTGCAGAGCTGGAATAATAAAATAATGGAACTAGTGGCATTTATGTGAAGATAGCAAGTGTTGCGCTCCTTTTTCTGTGACATGCACTGCTGAAGTTCATGAACAATATAGCTATTATACAGAATATTTTTTAAGCTTGTCTGAAGTTGTAGTTGGTAACATGTGAAAGGGAATAAAGAAAGGCTGGCATAAAAAAGCTAGAGAAAGGCAATGCCAATGGTAAAAAGTACAGGAGTTCCATATGAGGACCCCTTAAGATAGTAAGGTTGCTATATTTTAGAAATGAGAATAATCAGCTTTTAGAGAGAACAATAATGTAATTGAATCCATATGATACAAATGGTGCAGAGGAGGTCAATTTGCCATGTAGATCTATCAATACAAGAAAAAGGGGCATTCAACAAAATCAAAAGGCAGCAAATTCATTAATTGAAAATTAACTGAAATGGATATTATTTTACACAATATGTAGCTAATGCATGATAGCAGGATCTGAGTAGAGGCAAAGATTTTTTAGCAAGAAACAAAAAGTATTATACATTTATTTTTATGTGTAAGGTAGTATAAATGTGTGTGAAATATCATCAACTTCCATGCTTCATAACATTGTAGGAAAATAGGTATGGAAGAAACTACATGAGGTCATGTAGTCCAGCCCCCAGCTCAAGGCAGGAACATCCCAGCTAAGTTTCTGTCTAACCTGCTCTTGAGATTCCAGGTGTGGAGAGTTCACAGCTTCTCTGGGTATCCTGTTCCAGTGCTTGACAAGCCTCACATTCAGAAAGTTCTTCCTAATCTCTATCTAAATTTCCTCTGCTGCATTTTGAGGCTATCACTCTTAGTCCTTATCCCATACAGCCACAGAGAAAAAGCTGTCTTCATCACCTTCCTTTCAGCTATTTGAAGACTGCTGTCAAATCCCCCTTGAGTCTTCTCCAGATTAAATAACCCCAGTTCTTTCAGCATTTCTTCATAAAGTATGCTTACAAGGCCTCTTAAGTATTTTTGTTATGTTCCGCTGGACTCTTTCCAATCCATCCACATCTTTCTTGAAGTGTGGGGCCCCAAAAACTGGACACAGTATTCAAAGTGAGGCCTTATCAATGGTGAATAGAGCAGAAGAATCACTTCCATTGATTTATAAGAGATGCTTCTGTTAATACAAACCAGTAGATAAAAGTGCCAAAAAACCCCACTGAAGTGCCTGATCTATACAGATGCTGTAGAGCCGGGTCAAACTAACATACTGCTGCTTCCGGGAAAGCACGGGTTGCTTTCTTTTTTAACATCTGTAAGCAGCCTAAGTTTCTGGTGTTAGGAAGAAACATTTGCCATAGGCATGTCAATGCATACAAGTTTATTAGGCTGTTTAACCCTTTTGTCTGATTTTTGCTGGTAGTAGCTATGGTTAGAATCAGAGATCTAATCTGAGTTTGATGATCCTCATCCTTAATGCAAATATCCTATACTAATACAAAGTAAGATTCATTTTAGTGGTATATTGTTATTCTGTAATTTTATTTGAGTAAGAGGAAGAATGTAGCTGTGATGCCGCATAAGCTAATTAGAAAACAGGGTCACATTGTGTTCCCTCTTTAAGGGGAAGTAATGTACGGTTACCTCAGGCTAGCAACAAGTTACTTCTCCATCAGCTCAGGTTCAGTGCCATGGGGTGTGCGAAGTGGGCAGTATTCGATTCGGATTCAGCCCAATTTGGGGGACAGCGATTCGATGCGCTGATTTGGATCACTGTCCCGATTCGATTTGGCTGAATCTGAAGATTCAATTCTGATTCAGAGAATCACCGATTCGGCCGTAGACACAGCTTTATATGTTTTTTCTATGCACCTTGAGATACCAGGTGCAGCACGTGAATGGTGAGGTGGTGGGGTGGATGGAGTGTCGCACAGGAGTGCAGGGGGGGCTCTCCCACATGCTTGGCGGCGGACCCAGAAGAGAACTGGAAATACTTCCAGTTTACTTCTGGGTCCACCGCTGAGCGCATGGGGGACCCACGCCCCCTTGGCTCAGTGATCGGCTGTGGGAGGGACCCCAGGTGCCACCCCAGACCCAGGAGCGGGGTGGCAAGCTGGGGAGGGGGGGTCCCCCACATGCTCCACGGCAGACCTGGAAGTAGACCAGAAGTACTTTTGGTCCAGTACCAGGCAGCAGCTCCCCTCCCCCCTGTGTTCCCGTGGGACGCTCCATCTGCCCCAGCATCTCAGCATTCACGAGCCGCACCTGGTATCTTGAGGTATGTAGAAAAAACATATAAAGCTGTGTCTATGGCCAAATTGTCGAATCTCTCCGAATCAAACTGGAGGCTTCTGATTCATTTTGCGGAGATTAATGGGTCTCCTGAGTCAATTCAGAGATTCAGCTGCCAAATTGGGCTGAATCTCCTCCAAATCGCATCAGTGACTGAAGCTTTGCACTGCCCTACCATGCATGTGATGGACAAGTAATCTTGTTCTAGGCAGCGACGTTTTTGTGGAATTAAGATTACTTTTAATGTCACTAAGATGTCTTGTTACTCTTTCCTTTCAAATAAGGGTGCTAGTGTCACACCTTGGGCACACTACTATACCAGAGTCAGTGGGCCCTGTCTTTTATTAGAGGTCTTTAGTATCAAGATAAACATGACTTGCTTCCATTGCGTAGGTTTTTTAAAACAAGGCAGCCCCTGGAGTACTTTATTGCAATTTTCAGAAGATTTATAGAGGGAGTAAAACAATTCAGGTTATCAAGTCCCAGCTTTGTGGTTCCGGATTGTTCTCTTAGGTATACTTACTAGTATTTTTTCTAGCTGGTTTAAAGGTCTCAATTGTTAAGTCTTCTGTCAGTTCACTTGAGGACACTCTTACAGCCAAGTGTAGATGACTGTTGGGAATTTTTTCTGACTTCTCTTGTCCTTTTCTCTTGCATAGTTTTATTCTGAAGTTCCCCATTATACCTTCTCTGTACAGTCTGAAATAATGCCTTTTCCATCTGTAATTACACATCTTTAATTGTCTGTGATCTGTGTTTGTAAATCAGTCTCTTCAACATTAGATTTATTATAAAATAGATCATTGCTAAACTTTTGAGATGAAGCTAAACCAAGATGTTTAGATGACTTAAAAGTACAGTTTGACAGTTCCATGTATGATCTGTGATGGCCACAAATTGAGATTACATTTTGCAGCCAGTATGAGGTAGTGGTAGAATCATATAACATAAAAACCAATATTACAAATAAAAGAATAATTGGTAATTTGTGTTTTACACAGTTCTGAAGTCTCTTGAATATTTCCTTTTGTCCAAGTTTTTTTGTTACTTCCATGCTGTTTTGCTGTAGTTAAAACCAGAAATGCAGTAAAGACATATAATTTCCCCCCCGCAGGAGTTCATCCCATACATGGCAGAGAACTACAGTTTCCAGTATGAACTTGTCCAGTATAAATGGCCACGATGGCTTCATCAGCAAACAGAGAAGCAGCGCATTATCTGGGGCTATAAGATCCTTTTTCTGGATGTCCTGTTCCCACTTGCTGTAGATAAATTTTTGTTTGTGGATGCAGATCAGGTAAGCTGTCAAAAAGCTAAGCAGCACTGGCAGTAATTACCAGGTCAGTTTAAGTACAGGCAGTCCTCGACTTACAACGCTTATAAATTGACGCCCTGTTTCAACTTCATGACATCAGTTTCGACTTTACAATGCTTGATTCGATGTGACGCCACGCCAGCGAACAAGTTCGCTGCATTGCTCATCTCCCTGGAGAACATCTGTCCAAACTTGCTTGGACACTTTCTTTGAGAAAGCAGACAAGACTCCAGAAAAACCTGCAGTCAAGACTCCTGAGAAGACTCCAGCCACAAACCCTTCAAAAAGTCCAGCCAAGAGCCTTTCAAGCAAAGTCAAAGAAGTCCTTCCAAATCAATATGCTTGCTATTTACAATATAAGTACATTGATGTGACTATATTACACATCTACAATTGATCGAGTACAAAATTCTGGGGTATTTTTGGTGAAAATAGGGTATCAGGCCTTGGTTCAGGAACCAATCCCCCATTTATAACATTGTTTCTTATGAGAAAATTGGTTCCGAGTTACAATGTTTCGACTTAAGACCCGGTTTTCAGGAACCAATTGTGTCGTAAGTCTGAGAACTGCCTGTACAATAAATGGCTTTCTTATGTGTAATTATATGAAAATTGCAGAGCCCTTCACCTGAAATCTGGGAAAGGCCAAGATTAAGGTTCTGTACTATACTATACTACAGTGGGCACTGCATGTTTTACACTATCTGCAGTGACCTTACTGCATGGGCTCCCTGGGGGCTTTCCCTGGTGTCTTGTTTGCTGCCCCCTTGCCCCCACTGAGCAAGATGCTGCACCTCCTGTGGTAAAAATTCAGGGTGGGGAGGTGGGGGAGCCATTCCACTCAACCCCTCCCCCTCTATACACTACTGACCTGCCTGGCTTCTGTGGCTCCTGGGCTGCGCCTGCCATGGCAAAGACTCCCAAGTGGGTGGAGGGGGAGCATTGCAGTGCCTCTGCTGCAGCTGGTGTGCAATGAGCTACACCCATTCTTGAGTATTACCCCAGATCCATTTCCAGTTTTGCTGCCCTTACTGGCTGTTTTACTGCTCTGTATCCACTGCCTAAGCGGCACGGTGTCAGAGTGGGTATGGTGGCTTGATTTGGATCTATGGGTTTGAGCTTTGTTCTGGACCTAATGAAAGCTACTCCCTGTTGATGTATCTGTAGATGCTACTTGGTCATTCAGACTGGGGAGATGGTGATGATGGATGTAATGCTAGTCACATCACTCCCTTGAGTGCTGCCAGCTATAGAAACTGGCATGCCTTAACTGCACTAGCCTGAGGGACCACTTAGGGTTGGGTGTAGTATTGACCTTTTTTATATTTACTAGATTAGTGGTCAGCAACTTTTTCAGGCTGTGGGCTGGAATGACTGAGCAGCTCAGGTGAAAGATGCGCAGGTGATAGGACCTACCTATTACCATTGCATTTCCCCCTATCCTGTGTGAGAAGCCCCTGCTAGTGCTGCTTCTCCCTGCTATGGCACAAGAGAAGCCTCATGTCTGTGGGTGGATCCAATAGCTCTGCAGGCCGTAGGCTGCTGACTCCTGCACTAGAAGATTCAGTCTTTTCTTTTCAGTGTAGTTTGTTTCCTCCAAAGTTTGCTGATACATATGATTATTATTGCCATAGTCCTATTGTCCGGACACTGTATCAGTGCAACAGAGATGGTCCTTATCCCTAAACAGCTTCCTATTTAAGTATAAGAGGCAACAGATGGAGATAAGAGATGAATATAGCACAGTATAACTATGAAGATGATTTTCAACTGCTTGATAAGCAACAGTTACAGCTCTCCAGCTGCCTAACAAGCTTCTGTTAAGTTATTTGTGGGCAAGATTCTACTTTACTAGCTCCAGTCCAAAAGAGTGTATTTTTGACACTGTTATCTGAAGAATCACTATAACATATTATTCTAATTTTCCTGGGGCAGGGACTTTATTTTACCACATCACTATAATTGTAAATGACCTTTGTCTAACTGAACTTTGGTTGTGACCAGGACCTTCACAGTAACCACTGAACAAAACTAACCTGTACACCAGATCTCTAGAATGTGCCTATGTACATACTAAGCAGAAATAACTTTTCTTCAGATTGTGCGCACAGACCTCAAAGAGTTAAGAGATTTCAATTTGGATGGAGCACCTTATGGATATACTCCCTTCTGTGACAGCCGTAAAGAGATGGATGGCTACAGGTTCTGGAAGTCAGGATACTGGGCAAGTCACTTGGCTGGAAGAAAATACCACATCAGGTACCGAAGAATTCAGTTTTACCAGATAAATTGAAGGGTTTGCCACAAAAACACCACCAAGAAACAAAACCACATGTTCTGCTAACAGTCCTGCAGATTATAATTTCATGTTTCCCATAAATGGTTGAAGTTCATGTATGTACACTTAGTGAGATTGGTATCTGCTTTGTGTTCGCATAACAGGGTTTGCTCACAGTCCTCATCTTTCCCAGGTTCTATCAGGTTACCCTCGGAAAGTCAGAGGGTGCCTGCTTGACAAGTGACATTAGGGGTTGTTTTACATGCTGTGGCTGTCACAGATAAGTAGTTATTAGCTACCAGAAATCTCATCAGAAGATGTGTGGGTTAGTTTTTTAAAGAAATGGAAGAAGTGTTACGCAGTAGTGCTATAAGACTGTTTGTTAGAGAATCTTTGGATTTATACACTGTGACCTAATTTTTCTATAAGGTCCAACTTAGACTACAGTAAATGTGGATTTTGTACATCAGTACATCAGAGTGGCTTCAGGTGATTAATGGCTATATTGTTTGTGTTCAGTGCACTCTATGTTGTGGATCTGAAGAAGTTCAGGAAGATTGCTGCTGGAGACCGGCTTAGAGGACAGTATCAAGGTCTTAGTCAGGATCCTAACAGCCTTTCCAACCTTGATCAGGTATGTGTGTTGTTTTTCAGTCACTGCAGATGAACAGCTTTCAGATACAGCGGATCCTTCTTATATCTGATGCCTGTTCAGGTTGTATGTCATGGATGTGTCCTTTCTCCTGGCTAAAAATCAGATTAGGATTTAATCTACTTCTTTAATCAAAATTGAAATCCCCCTTCCTCACCCCCCTTTAATTTCTTCCCTGCTTAACATGGTTGGGACACACAGTTCTGAAACAATGTTGTCCATATGCCTTGTCTGTCCCATTGCCATGCCTCTAATTGGCTTTATAGGGCAGAGTGACACCTTTCAGTGGCAGTGAGCATTACCATTAGGCTGCAGTATGCGATACACATAAGATTTTGAACAATCACAGAATTGCTTTCATTCTAAATGTTAAATTTATTAACATTCTGATCTTTTTGGAGACTTCTACCAAGGCTCAAGGGGAATTTAGCTGCCTTTAAGGTGGCATTATGTATAAGCCACATGTGAATTGTTTACATTGCAGTTACACTGCAGACAATCCATGGTGTGAGCAAGTTCAGTATTCTAGTTTTCCTACTTATGCCCTCCATTTAACACACAAAATCCCCACCCAACATGGGGGCAGCAGTAATTCAAGCTGCTGCCTGTTGCCTTGCAGAAGCTTCCTTACTGCAAGTTTCCTCTCTAGGCATAGAGGATTAATTTGCTTACACAGTCACTCCTTGACCTTCCAATCAGATCAGCAAAACGGTGCTAAGTGTTGTGGTGTTTTCTTTGAAATGGACAACTTTCACTTGAGAAGCATCCTCCAACTACTTTGTTTTTCTTAAATACATCATAAGACAATGAATGGCTTTTAGATCCATTTGGTGACTTGCAAACATTGACTAGATTGGAGTCAGGAATGTGGTGATAGAAATCTTAGTAACTCATTACCAGTGTCTTGAGGTGTCTAGTCTACTGTGAGTATATGTAAAAATTATTTTGGTCTAATGAGAAATGCACTTGTCTCTATGTGTTAAATGGAGGGCATAAGTAGGAAAACTAGAATACTGAACTTGCTCACATCATGGATTGTCTGCAGTGTAACTGCAATGTAAACAATTCACATGTGGCTTATACATAATGCCACCTTAAAGGCAGCTAAATCGGGCAGAGTGACACCTTTCAGTGGCAGTGAGCATTACCATTAGGCTGCAGTATGCGATACACATAAGATTTTGAACAATCACAGAACTCCTTTCATTCTAAATGTTAAAAATATTAACATTCTGATCTTTTTGGAGACTTGACAGATGCCCTGCCCCCTGGTCACCATATTGGCACCAGAAGTCCTACCCCTAGCCCCTGACCTTTGCCACCGGAAGTCCTTCCCCTTGCCTGCTGGAAGTACTCTTTGGGGGAGGGGGGGGCTGTTATCTTGGAACAGAAAACAAACTAAATCATACACTAAAAGTCAAATGCCTACTATAACTTTTAATTTTATATCTTTTAATTTTATTACAACAAATATTTTTGTCATGATTTATGTTTGCATAGTGTATATAGAGGTCATTGCATAATAACTAAAAAATAAAGTCTTAGTCTTGTATATTGTGTGTGGGGAAGTATGGGGAGTCCCACAAGCTGCACATGGTGGCAGGAAGCGGGGAAGGCAGCCAGCTCCATCATGCAGGCTTCTCCCAGTGACGCACAAGTGCTAGGAGCTGCACGTATGCCTCAGGGAGCTCTGCATAATAGAGGTGGGCCAGCGCCGCTGCACTTCTCACTCCCATATGCATCTCTGGCTAGAGCCATGCGCTGCTGGGTGGCAGCACCTGTACAGGCCACGAGGGCCCACTGCCTGCTGGTGCCGCTGCCGCTGGTGGCAGGGGCTGTGTGCCATGGTGATGAATGTGTGCATGTGTGTGGGGAGGGTCCTCACAATGCCACCCTCTCTCACACCCACACCTTGCCCACCCAAGCTCCATGTTCCTGCCACCCCCAGGGCGTGGGCTCTGCACTCCTGCAGGTGCCAGCCTCACATTTCCCACCCCACTGCAGCTTCCTTTCCCGCATCTGCCCCGCCACTTCCCTACCTGCTGCCCAGAGTGAGCGCTGTAGCACGGAGACAAGAAGGAGCTGCTGGACGTGGGGGAAGCCAAGCAGGGCCCCCAGCAGCTGCAGCAGTGGCAGCAATGACCCTGCCCAGAAGCTGGGCTGGATCCTCCCACCCACGAGGATGGGAGTGAGATGCATGGGCTGGAAGGGATACAATTTACTGGTGGGTTCCCGCAGGCTGAAGTAAATTGCCCGCAAGCCATATTGTGCCCGCCCCTGTGTTAGATCCACCCTGATTTTGTTCTTTCTGTAAACTTTGCTGTACAGGTTACATGACTTATCAACAGTGTAGTTTTAAGAATTTTAGATAATCAATTTTTCCCTATCACTAGTAAATCTTTATTTCAAACAGGATTTGCCCAACAACATGATCCATCAAGTGCCAATTAAATCACTCCCACAAGAGTGGCTTTGGTGTGAAACATGGTGTGATGATGCTTCAAAAAAGAGAGCAAAAACAATTGATCTGGTAAGGCCACTGTGACTCTTGTTCAATATGTTAACATTTTATGGTAAAACTGAGATGCTGGCACTTCCTTATTTCAGTAGAGGGGTGAGGCCCTCAGGTACGAGGGTGAATCAAGTCTCTTGGAAGATTGGTCTCCAACCCATGGTCCCTGGGCAACTTGTTACCCGAGACCCTCTGACATTGTCTGGGGCTACAGGAAATTTCACATTGCATGGATGTCTGTTTCTTTAGGTTGGCAGGGAGAGTGAAGAAAGGTACTGCCTGCAGGCTAGCAGTGGTTGAGGACCACTGCCTTATACAGGCTGTCAGTCTCCTTACTAAGGAATAGATTTGTTCCTTACATATCATGCAAGCACTAATCTGTCCTCCCCCCTATTTTTTTCCAGAGCTATCTAAAGTAGAGTTAGGACAAGTTTGGGAATGGACTTTAAACTGTACTCCTGCTCTGACAACACTTCTCTGAATTAGTCCTTGACAGTGGTAGAGTTCATTTACTGGGAAGCATTCCCCACATTCAGTATTCTTTTGAAGCCAGGAAATATTTGGGGGTTGAAAACATTTGAACAAAGTGTATGTGTGGAGATGGGCATTTGCATGCATGTGCATGCATGCATCTGAACAGATCTGTTGCTTTCTGCTTACCCTGTTTTACTTTTGCAGTGTAATAACCCAATGACCAAAGAGCCCAAGCTGCAGGCTGCGATGCGTATCGTCTCAGAGTGGCAGGACTATGATCTAGAAATTAAACAGCTCTACAGTCGTTTCCAGGAAGAGAAAGAAATTGGAACAATTAAAACAACAGGCGAAACAAAACATCAAAGCAAAGAAGGTAGCTTTTATCTTTCTTTATAAAAATGGCTTTTAAAAGGGAAAAAAAATCGTACTACTTTTCTGCCCTCACTGACTACAATTTGTGAATCGTGATATTCTGGGTATTTTCTTCTCAGCTGCTGGTCAAGAGCTCACATTTAACCATTATAACATAAATGAGTAATGAGCAGAAAGTAAAACAAAAAATATGACGGTAGTTGAATTACCTGTTTTTTGTGGGGGTGGTGGAAAGCCAGCTGTAGGGAACAGAAGTTTTGGCCTATTTCCTGACATTTTTCTAGGTGCAAATACTTAACAGCATCCAGCCTCAGTAAGGTGACCTACTGCTCTGTGAAGTGAACACAGCGTGAATTTTTAAGAAGTTCAGTACTATCCTTCCTGTATGGGAAGTTCTTAACTGAGTGCAGATTATAGTCTCCCTTAATGGATTCTGAATAATACAGGTACAGCTGCACTTGCGATTGAAAACTAAATGGTGGCAATGACTTAAAGGCTGTGTAGGCAGAGCAAAACCATTTTCAGTAAGGCCTTAATGGTGGGAAGAAATGAAGTACATTATTTGTGAAGCCCTGCTGAATGATGTTGTGGGGGGGCGTGTGAGATGTATTTTGAATAGTAATAAAACATGACTAACACAGCTAATATTTATAAAATACTAAAAAGACCTGAATCTGAAATACAGGCCTGTGAGCAGTTTTCGAAACTTGGGAATCACTGCTCTTAAAATACCTTCACAAGGGCACTGGATATATAAAAAAAAAAACCTTGGCTAGGATTTATTGACACACATTTCACCAGGCTTGGCAAAAGTTCATGTACTGTTAGTTTATAAAGGAATTACTGTGAAAAAGTTTTACTTTTCAAAGTGCAAGTTATGAATTGACAGAACAAAGTGCACACCATTTCTAAAAAACTCCAATCAGTCTAATGATTGCCTGTTATGACAACTGGAAATAGGTGACTTTCATTCTTTTTCCCTCCTTTTCTACAGATCCAGCAGCACATGTGGAATTATGATCTATGGGGAAACATGAAGTTAGACTATTTAATAGACAATTTTTATATCAAATGCTAGTTTTTCCAGTATGTCTGCAGAACTGCTGAATAATTGAATGGGATGATGTGTGCATTTTTATCACTTGCTTTTGAGTTGATTTCTGCATATGAAATAGGATCTGGATTATTGGAATTAGTGTTACTGTTTTTGTACCTGTGGGTGAATGAAAGAGCCTGCAGAGGAGTCCAGAATTTCAGTTAACAAAACTCTGAATATCATTGAAAAAGCAGCAGATCTGTTCATCTAGCTGTTGCCATAAACACCACTAGTCGTCATGATTCTATTAACCACAGATATCTTACTCAAGAGCGCATGGAAATTGCATACCCAGGGAACAGCGGCACAGAGAGGAGTCCTTACCTCAAGGAAAGTTTTGAAATGGAGCTTATTTTTTCAGGTTAGGTTTAAGCCTGGAATCATGCCTTGAACTGGTCTTATATTGCACCTGCAGTTTTCAGATTGAATCATCTTGTACAAGGCTCTGCTCAGATTTGATCATTATACCTTTCATTCTGTAACAGAACAGCAGTTTTATTATTTTGATTGAGAACATGGCATCTATTTTCCTTGCTTTTGAATGGTTGGCTTACTGCAAAGCAATGCTAGCCAACCATTTAAATATGTCATCCCTTCCAAATGTATGTTCTTACAAAGTAAGCAATACATTGGATCTGACTTCTAAAATGAGATTATTTTTCTAATTTGGCGGCCTCCTCCCCTCAGTTTAATACATGACCCTCTTATTCCCTCCCCAACTTCTGCAGTTGAAAAAAATTTGTAAAGTTAGTAGGGCATTGGTACTGGTGCAGTTCACTGATTCATGAATGTTTTTGTTTATGAAAATCTGTGGAAGCTTTTGATCATGTAAATTTTGTAACTTTATTTTTCTTCAGACACGTATGTCACATCAATAAAACCTTGGAGTTTGTAGGTGGTACACTTTAGTTCCCCCACTCACCCCATTTCTTTCCTTTGATCTTTTATAAAGAGAGTGTCTTGTAATGCTCTCACAACGGAACATGAGTCGATTCCTCTTGATTGAAAATTTTTTCCCCCTATGGTCCCAATTTATATTGTTTGTGGGAAACTGTAGTTGCTTTTATGTGTCATTTCATTCAAGTGTACAGAACAGAAAACATCTTGCTTCAAGTAGTTGCCTCTTATAAGGATTAGTGACCTTATCATGGATTCTTAAGCTGTCCATTTCTAAAGCCTCTTTCATACATCTACATTTTTAAAACAAGCACTTGAAGTCATTCTGTCACAGGAGCACATTCATAGCTAATAACTGTATCTTTAGTTGTAGTTTCTGTGTGTTTTAGTGCTACAAAATGTATCCTCAAAATCCCTTAAAGTTGTTTCTGGGAACCATGGTGAGATGAGAGCTGGACAGTTTTGTTTATGGTCAAACAGATTTGTACCTTTATGTCCAGAGCCCTGTGGATATGGGAACCCATTCACTTTGACCAAGATACAGATACATTTTCTTTAGATTTTATTTTTCGAATACGGTTACCGCAATTAGCAGTTCTTCATTTAGCCGGCCTTCTGTAAGTGTGTGCAGTTAGTCTTTCCTGTGCTTTTTTTCAGTTCCATATAATTTTGGCTAAGACAGTGAGTTTCTGCGGTAGTTGTTTATTAGCTTCCTACATTGCCTTTATAATTCTCCTGAAGCTGTAGATTTGGTGCTTTGACTCACGGTGGAAGTGCAAGAACACTGCCTATGTTGAATTTTGATATTCAATGCTCGTATCTCTACTTCAAATTAGAAACTGGTGCAGATAACCTTGACCTTGTATATATTTGTAGAACTACAATAAGCATCTTGTGTAAATAACATGTAATGGGAAGGCAGATTTATTTTTGGAGGGGAAGGGTTAATTTTGCTTCTTTTTTTAATGTTAAGTTTCTTATTCTTGAGGGCAAAAATCACTTCTGAAGTAAGGCAGAGCAGTGCCAGCCAGCTGAATGGCACAGGGTATGTCTGGCACAGGAGGTGTACTAGCTGGTGCTCCTTATGGCACCTATGAAAAGGTGGCTACATGCATCTTCTGCTGAGGCATTTGGAAGAGTGCTTCGTGTGCATTTTCCAGGTGGGTGTCTGGTTATGCATCCCACCAGCAAACCAGACCCATGGTCTGAGGGCTAGATGGAGAGAGAGATGGCTTCCTGTGCCCTCCTTTCATCTACACAAAAAGTACCCCAAGAGCAGTTGCAGAGTGCAAAGCTGGTATATTCACATGGTATTTTAAAGGATTAAAAGTTTTGCAGGCATTTGCTTTCAAAGTTTTCAATGCTGGGATGTAAAAATAAGTGTACACATACTGTGGCAAACAGATGACTTTAGTCTGTGCTGTACTGACATCAGTAGACATCTTTATCATGCTGTATTAAATGACAGACCCAGAGTGCTTCAGAACCCATTCTCCATTGAGATGGTAAGTGCATTGCCTGCATGGCAGTGAGTGTGCCCACTGACGGTGTGCTGCCAGTTTTTAGCAGGCCTTCATAACCAAAGTAGCTTGGCACTAGTAAACTAGAGGAAAGACCAGTTTAACCACATATATCATGACCATGGCTGTGATATATACACCAGCTCAAATAAATTCCATCTTAGCTAAGTATTATTGGTCACATTTTCTTTCAGTCCATCTGCCAGAGTCTCCCTGCAACTCTTAAACCATTTTTCAGACACTTCACCATTAATGTTGTCAGCATCTCTGTAATCCTGGCTGAATAATTAGGTGGTTTTTAGACTTGTTCTACTGCAGTTTATCTTGGTTTGTACAGTATGAAGGAGTTGAGCTGCTTTTAAGAGTTTTTCCAAATGACAGATGCCACAGGTGCTAATAGAAACCTTCCATGGGGTTCAGGCAACATGTGAAACTTAGTCCTGCTTGTAATGCTGTATAGTGCATAGCTTTGTGCAAAAGATTAATGCCAAATCAAAGATCCTGCCTTTTGGAGTTACTAGTTACCTACCAAATGTCAATTAGTGATACACGCATCACTGCATATGCAAAACTGTACAGGCTTGGCTGACATAATTTATATCTGGATGTAGGGGAGGGGGAAACAAAGATTTACCTGGTGTTTAATAAAAAAAGTCTCTAAACTTTCAAAGGAGGTACAAGAAGAGCTTACAGTGAGCTTGAAAGAGATTGATGTCCAAGCTGTAAACTGAATGTCAGCAGGAGCCCAAGAGTAAATGCTAAAAGGTATTCTCTAAAGCATAGTACGTGCAGAATCCATACAAGGTACATTTGTGCAGCTATGCTGGACATTTACTTTTCAAAAGATTCACTCTTTGGTTATAGCCCTGGGAAGTCTGGTGAGTGAGCTTGGAGAAATAGAATTAGAGGGAGGAAATGGTAGAAATGAGCTAGTTATTCACTGAGGCACCAGCTGACTTATTACAAATGTTGGTATTTTGTGTTCCTCTTCCATATTGGGCATGGGCTGACAGGAAGCCATTCTAATATGAGATTCTGCATTGAAGGTGTCTTTTGCTACATTTTAGTCCCCTGCTTATTCCGAATAGTTACTCCCCGTGATGTATATGCACTAGCTGTGATCTGAATATGAAATACTCCAGCTGCTTTAGTACACTGCCCTGCATCTGTATATAGTTGCTTTAAACTCACTACAGGTCAAACAAACTAGAGGAAAAATTTTCCTTCTCTCAGGATTACGGGCAACAGTATCCTTTGGGGCTGTGTCTTTTTTAAAAAGCAAACAAAGCCACATCTGAGACACGTATCTCTCCCTCTGAACTCCTACAGTAGTATTTGAAGTGAGTTTTGTTTAAATGGAGCCATCTCTGATCATCT
Source organism: Alligator mississippiensis (assembly GCF_030867095.1). NCBI lineage: Eukaryota > Metazoa > Chordata > Crocodylia > Alligatoridae > Alligator > Alligator mississippiensis. The sequence continues at coordinate 39,615,198 of NC_081830.1, forward strand.
TTCTGGTTATGACTACTAGAGACCAGTGTCACTTACGTATGAATAAATGCAGGATGCTGCTGGACTAGGAAGGGAACTGGTTTATGGTGTCTGAATCTGGTCCCATGCTGTTAGGGGATAGAAAGGCCACTTAGCAGCAATGAAAGAGTACTGTTTCCCAGATATTTAAGTAAAGCATGTCTTTATTTGTATGAAGCTCACACCATGGGCTTCAGTCAAAATAGATATAGTTTTCTTTTTAAAAGGAAGCTTTGGCTGCCCCCCTATGCTGAAATAGGCATGGAGGAAAAGTATGACACAAGTTCTTGATTCACTTCCACACTTAGCTATTGGGATTTGCTGTACTGGGGGAGGAATTTAGGGGGGGGGGGGGGGGGGGGGCAGGTCTTAAATAGAAAACCTAGACAGCTTTTTACCTTTCTGCATATTGTCTTTTTGCTGTAATCTTGTTTTAATACCATCACACAGAGTAATGGCTAAGACTTACTGATGTGGATGTTGGGAGTTTTAAATGTCTATAGACTATTACCTGAACTGATATTATGGAGTTTCCCAGTACTGTGAGAGGGATGAGATCTGTTCAACACAATAAAGTTTTTTCCTCTCTTCTTAGCCATGTCTGTCTTTTATGCCAGATCTCTCAGCTGTTTGTATTAACAGGACTTCTGCAAGTAAAAAGTAACTTTCAAGCTGTATGTTTCAATCTTTATAGATAGCTATTTAGCTTCCCCTATTTAAAGATTTGGTTTGGGAAATGGCTATGGTAATTTTAGAAGTTTCTATGGATTATTATTTTCTTTATCCCTATGGCTTATACTATTGAAATTCTGGTACTAAAGATTAAGATGGCCACTGAAACAGGACACTATCAAGTGTCCTTTGAGACATGCATTAGAAATGTCTTGGATTTTAAAATCTATTTTTTTTTGTGCATCCTGCTACCAATAACACACCTACATACTGTTAGGATCAGTTTTCTTAAAGGTCTGTCGTGTCTTGAATCATCACTGGAAATCCCTCTCAGTCTAGGATAATTATCTTCCATGATTGGCTTATCTGTGGGTCCGAAGACGGCTGAAGAAGCCTGTCCAAGATTGACAGACTGTTGCAGCTCAGACAGGACAAAACATTATTTAGTAGCTTCTTTGTACCTGCAAGTGCTGTGGTTGTAACGTACACTCCCTATGGCTAGAAACGATTCTGAGCCTCTCAGGAAAAGCCGAAGCAGCTCTCTAGTCACACAATGTGTAAATCCTGTAGAAAAATTGATTCAAAAAAAGCCTCATTTTTAAAACACAAAGCCCAGCCCCAAGACAGGACTTCCTGTGTCTAACTGCCAGTGAAACAGCAAATGTTTTGGAGGAAAGTAGTTGTTTTGAAGCCACTCAGACTGGGAATTATAGAAAATGAGATGGCTGAATATGAATACAGCAGAAGTATCATGACTGTCATCCCACAGGTGTATATACATACATGCATTTAGCTGCTTATAGTTAGACTCATCTTCCATTTAAAAGTAAGTAAACTGGAAGTCCCCCGTCCCCCCGCCAGATGCAAAACATTGCACCCGTCATTAATCTTCAACAGAAGCACTGGATGCTAATTTGGGGAAGTGGGATAGAGAAGTCATGTCTAAGCTTTGGACATAAGTATAGTCTACATATAGCACAGAAGCTTTACCTTAAGGTCCCAAATATCTATTTTGAAATAGACACAAGCAGCTTTGAATGTTTAAGTCTGCTAACCAGATCCTTTATAGAATATGAGCACCCCTGTACAGGTTTCCCTTGCTTCATGCTGTACACGTGTTCCTGGAAAATGGCGCATAACTCGAATTCGCATAAAGGGAACCCACTTTACAATGTAACAAATAGGGATATGTTGCAAGACCTCCACTGTAGTGACCCTCAGGCCCATCTCTACCACTTTTACAAGACAGTTTTGGTACTCACCAACAGCAGACAGTACACATAAGCACAGGGTGGTGGTGAATGTTACCATAATGGGGATGGCAACTACAGAAACACGTGTCACAGACAATGACTGTATTTTGGTGCATGTCACTCCCACAATTCACTACACAAAGCAGCTGACTGGGCTTTCACCACACTGATCGCATAAGCATGAATTTACTTCGCATATAACAAATTTTTAGTATAAAAAGGGTCATCACATAAGAGCGAATTCACACATACAGAACCCACATAAAACGAGGGAAACCTGTATTGTGGAAAGGGTCATAAGTTACTCTATTCAGAAATTAAATAATCTAAGCAGAACCAGACAGCTGCTTACAGATGTGAGGTTTCTCTTAGTTTTGAGAGTGACAAGAGCAGCTGTATGTTATGCAGAGGGATGCAAACAATACTGCATGTAAGCCCTGTGCCAGAACAAGCAGTGGGTCAGACCATCTCAAAAGTAATTTCTGGCAGGGTTTCCAGCTCCCATCCATCAATAAGTAGAGCTGGCTCACCCAACACAGGAGGAATTTGCATGCTGGAGGAAAGAATCAAAAATAAATCATAGGTAGGAAGACAGTGAAATGTATAGTGGAAGAATGAGCCAATATATTTTTCCCATGTTCATATGGAATAATCACAAAAACCAGTAGTTCAAGTCTATCATGGGCTCAAAAAATATCTGTTATTAAAACAGTTATATATTGCAGTGTAGACTTGAGCACCAAAAATAAGTGTAGCTTTGCAATGTCATAATAACAGAATTTGCCACTTCAATTTGGGTACCCAAAACATTGATTAGTACAGGCAAAGGATCAGCAAAATTGGATGCTGTCCTCTACAAATCCATCAAAGACAGAAACACCCAATTACCGGTGGGGGCACATTTCTCACAGGAGGGCCACTCTCTCTCCAGTCTCTCAGTCCTGATCCTCAAGGGAAACTTACACAACACTTCCCAGAGACGAGCCTATGAGCTCCATTTCATCAACCTGCTGGATACTAGAGATCAGGGACTAAACACAGACATTGGATTTTTGATACATTACAATCTGCCTGGCAACTGACTCCCCAGCCCAGCCCAGCCCCTGGCTTCTTTACTTTTCATTCCATCCAGGAAGAGCACACACCAACTGCTGCAGCTTCCTTAGCCTGACGAAGGGTTTTTGAACCCGAAAGCTTGCTTAATAACTATTCTCCAACCATTTGGGTTGGTCTAATAAAAGATATCAGATTCACCCAAGGAACCTTGTCTGCCTATGTCCTTAGACCAACACAGCTACAACCCAAACCCCTGTCCTCTACATACGATACATATCTATTATTTGAAGCTCTTATTTTTCTCTTGAGAAGATGGATGCTGATGTGTAGTAGCTAGCTGCAGTGGAAGACTAGAGTTGAAAGAGTTGGAGAAACCCCATTCTGGCACCTTCATTCACCAGAAGGGATACACATCAAAGAACCTGCCTTTGCTAACACAAGTGAGAACAAGCGCTTGAGTCTGCTACAGCTTGAGGGTCTTCAGAATTCTTCAAAGTTACAAAATACAAATGTAGTAATATAAGGAAAAATACATTTCTTGATAATGATGCTATCAGAACAGAAGCCACAAAGTCTAAAGAGCTCCAACATGTTTCCATCATACCACGGAATACTATACTAACCTCTGTGCTGTGCATTGAATATACTGTCCAGTACAGATACTGTCCTCTGCTTTTCCAAACCCTCCATAACATTGTTCTTTGATGCACGAGATACTGCATCTCCCTCTATAATGTACCCCGCTAAAAAGTGAAGTTAGAAACAAACCTGCCCAAAAAGCCCTATGTTTACTGGACCCATTGGGATATTCAACATATGATTAAACTGCACTCTCATTTCTATGAAACAGACCACACAGGAGACCGAGTCCCTTACATAGCATAGACAAGGCTCTGTCTGCCTATGTCCTTAGATCAACATGACTACAACCAATGACGCTTACATAGTGTATGTTCTCTTCTTTCTCCACTTGACTTGTGCTATTTAGGCTTTGTTGATATAAGGGGCTTTTGGAAAAATTCCCCACCACTTAGCAAGGTCAGGAGCCCTATTATTAAAAACAATATAGCAATATTGGGGCTTTGGTTAAAAATCACAAGCCCCATGTACAGACACTCTTTGCCTTTCTTCCTTGCGCCATATGTCTTGGTGCTTGTCTCCTGCTTCATATCATTACTCAATAGCACATCATTAAGATAGGATGAATAATCAGTCAATTAATTAAACACTATTACAGGAACCACTGAAGAGTTAAAATGAATGCATTCCAAATTTAGACAAATTACAGTATTCAGGGTGCCCTTGATTATGGGATTCACAGAACTGGAGGCAGAGAGATCCTTTGGAAATCTTGCAGTCAATCTTCTCAGACAAGTTGGGAGAAATGTTATGAAGGTTATTCATTAGCTTGGCTTGAGTCTTCAGCAGAGATAGGCTGTGGTTTGACTGCACACAGGGCCTTCTTCCACTAGCTTTCAAACAAGACAGTCAAAGTATAGACCCTCATTGTGGTTTGTGGATGGTGTGAGTTTTCTATCCTAGGTACAAGGGTTTCTTGTTAGCAGACATCTGCACTACCGGTCTCATGCCCTCTGATGGCTGCTTGAGGTCTTACGGCAAATAAGCTGGCTGCAGTTGTGCTCAAGCTCAGATGGTCGACCACATCATCTGCGAATGCCCTTACAGCCCTCCTTCAGGTGCCCAAGGACTTATTGACATTGACCATTCAGCCTGTTGCTGGCATTTTGGCCCTCGTGCTTCCAACATGAATGTGGTGACACTCGCTTCATCATCATCATCAGCTGGCACTTGTAGTCCTATTCCTAGAAGAGATGCAGCCAACAAAGCAACGTCATAACTAACACCAATGCCCATCTATAGCTTCCTCTATTGGAAGTTCTCCCTCTGCACAGCCAAGAGCATCAGCTCAATCCTCACACTGGTATGACACAGCTAATTACTCAGTTTTTCAGACAAGGAAAAACTAGTCTCTAGTCTCTTTTTATGACCAGGTTACGAAACGCCTGGACACAGGAGGGGTGGATGTCGTATACTTAGACTTCAGGAAGGCCTTCGATACGGTATCCCACCCCATACTGGTGAACAAGTTAAGAGGCTGTGACTTGGATGACTACACAGTCCGGTGGGTGGCGAACTGGCTGGAGGGTTGCACCCAGAGAGTCGTGGTGGATGGGTCGGTTTCGACCTGGAAGGGTGTGGGCAGTGGGGTCCCGCAGGGCTCGGTCCTTGGACCAATACTCTTTAATGTCTTCATCAGCAACTTGGATGAGGGAGTGAAGTGTACTCTGTCCAAGTTTGCAGATGACACAAAGCTATGGGGAGAAGTGGACACACCAGAGGGCAGGGAACAACTACAAGCAGACCTGGACAGGTTGGACAAGTGGGCAGAAAACAACAGGATGCAATTCAACAAGGAGAAATTCAAAGTGCTGCACCTAGGGAGGAAAAATGTCCAGCACACCTACAGCCTAGGGAATGACCTGCTGGGTGGCACGGAAGTGGAAAGGGATCTTGGAGTCCTAGTGGACTCCAAGATGAACATGAGCCGGCAGTGTGACGAAGCCATCAGAAAAGCCAATGGCACTTTATCGTGCATCAGCAGATGCATGATGAATAGATCCAAGGAGGTGATACTTCCCCTCTATCGGGCGCTGGTCAGACCGCAGTTGGAATACTGCGTGCAATTCTGGGCGCCACACTTCAAGAGGGATATGGATAACCTGGAGAGGGTCCAGAGAAGGGCCACTCGTATGGTTAAGGGCTTGCAGACCAAGCCCTACGAGGAGAGACTAGAGAACCTGGACCTTTTCAGCCTCCGCAAGAGAAGGTTGAAAGGCAACCTTGTGGCTGCCTATAAGTTCATCACGGGGGCACAGAAGGGAATTGGTGAGGTTTTATTCACCAAGGCGCCCCCGGGGGTTACAAGAAATAATGGCCACAAGCTAGCAGAGAGCAGATTTAGACTGGACATTAGGAAGAACTTCTTCACAGTTCGAGTGGCCAAGGTCTGAAACGGGCTCCCAAGGGAGGTGGTGCTCTCCCCTACTCTGGGGGTCTTCAAGAGGAGGTTAGATAAGCATCTAGCTGGGGTCATCTAGACCCAGCACTCTTTCCTGCCTATGCAGGGGGTCGGACTCGATGATCTATTGAGGTCCCTTCCCACCCTAACATCTATGAATCTATGAAGCAGAGATGCAAAGTGGGTAAGGGCAGAGGTCAGTTGCTCTAAGAATAATCTCCGTATGCCTGACTCCTGCTTTGTATCTAGCAAGAGCCTTACCTCCTTTATGGGCACCTTTGCATTAGTGTCATTGGATGAAGGGGACAAATGGGAAAGAGCAAATCAAGCTACCTCAGGGTAGAGTTAGGGTACATTACTCAGAGTAGTATCCATGTCTATATCCCTGTTCCTGCAATATATAGACCCTGGCCTTTAGTGAAGCACAGAAGTAGAAGGTCTGTTTGGGAAACTTTAAGGGCATGAGAGATCCTCCAACAGCAATCATGAACTAAGGCTTTGCTCTTGCAAACAGGTTCACTGTACAAAGCCCCATTTAACATCAGTGGAGTCTTGGGTATTCGTTGGGGGAAAGAGCTGTTTATTTGTGGGGAAAGAGGTGGTTCAGTCCCCAGTGATCAGTTTACACGATGGGAGCTTTAGTGTTCAACAGGTATGTTAGATCTGCATAATGACAGCCAAAGCACCCTGTGCTCTTCACCCCTTTTAAAGCTGGGATCACTGTGTAGTAGTACTCCAAACCCAAAATCTAGCCATTAAACAGCCAGTATGTTCTGGCCCTAATTTTGGCTGGGAAAAGACATTCTTTCTGGCATCATCCAATCGCTTTTGAGCAATCTGCATTCACAGGACTGGAACTCTAATCACAATGTGTTGTCATGCCCTTGCGTGACTGAAGGGGTGGGAGGGGAGGGGAAGAGGGAAAGGAGTTGCCAAACCTGGGACATCTGGACCTGCGTGAGCCTTGATGGTCCAAGTCAGAAGATGGAACAAACAGACCAGAATCTCAGGCCTCCCCGAGCGGCGGCTACCAGGGGTGCAGGGGAGGGGGGGAGAGGAGGCAAGGAGAGTGCACACTCGGGGGTGACCTGCACAACAAACCAACTTCTCAACATTCAGCTACAACACAGGGCAGCCTCACAACTGAGATGCAGGAATACTCTTCATCCTTTACATGTAATCTTTCCATTTCCACCTTGGAGAATAGCTATTGTATAAATCTCCTAGTGTCCACAGGGCCAACCTCTGGAGAAATTCCTTTTTCCATCACCATTTGTTTTGTCTTTATGTTCTCAACCATGGAGCTATATTTATCCAATCACAAGTATTGCTGGCAGATTATATCCTCCATCTGGTTTGATTCAAGATGCTGATCTTTCCTGACTTGAAGATAATTAAAGGAGTCTTCCCCTCCCTTCTGTCTGCAGCATGGATGCCAGCTGCTCATTGAGGAATTCCGTTCAATCATCTGGATTCCAATCAGGAAACTCAAGCAAAATTGTTTCTGACTACTGGGGCTTATTTTCAACTGGACTTTATTAGGATATTGCTATATGCCTGGAACAGTGAACATTGGTTCCTATTAACCCAACTTTGGGATGCGTGAGGAAATGAAAAAAATGTTTCCTCTGTGTAGAGACCAACAATAAACTCTGAAAATATTGCTTTATAAACTGCATTTAGGCCTAGCAGAGCCATCTTGCTATACAGGAAGCCTGAGAGACAGTTGATAAGAAAGCCGGCTTATGGAAAGCACAGGGCATAAACACAGGGATGTCTTACTTCCTTTACCCAGTGCTATCATTATACTTATTGTTAAAAACAGTTGTTTAAAATAGTGACCACTGTGCAGTGCCTTGGGATAAAAATGTGTTTGTCAATGAAAGACCATTAACCTCTTGCATGCTTTATTTTAAGGGCACATCATGGAAAGATGTTTTCTAAACTCATGTTCCCCTCTTGGTTTTCAAACATCTTCCTCCACCAGACTTTCCCCTGACCAACATGCCCATCAGATGGAACCAGACCTTACCAGAATACTCATAGGTCTTCCCCACAAACAACTGCCTTTCCTCTCTGCCCCTGCAAAAAATACCCACCAGAACCCATGGATCCTAGACATGCCTAACCAGATCAGAATATGCCTCCCTCCCCAATGCACCACATGCCTTCATGAAAAACTGCACCGGTGAAACAAGCAACCACTGTGCATTAGAATGACCTCCAACAACAAAAAGACACAGGGCAGAAAGGCTGTCACCAAAGAGAGAATGCTTTTCACAAAAGGCTCACTCCATCTCCAGGCTCGCAAGCCTTATCTTCAAAGGGAAACCTACCCAGTGCTTCAGGAAACTGCCCAGCAAATAGAAAATAATAACTTTACTAGACACAGGAAACCATGGACTTATGAGACATTGGATTTATGGCTCATAACTTGCCCTCTCCCTCTGTTAACATCTTTTTTGCTCCACAGGTGGTAACAGCACACTGCCCTTTCAACTAATTTAATTAATTAATATAAGTTAAATAAAAGCAATTACATTTAGTTTGGCCTATGAGTGCTTCTTTCCCTTGATGAAGGACGTTTGATCCCTGAAAACTAGTCTGCTTTCCCTCCCAGCAGTACATGTTGGCCCAATAAAAGATACCACTTTGCCTCACAAAGCACAGGCGTATCAGCCAGTTTCTAAGCAAACACTATCAGGGAAGCTGCCTTCAGCCAACACCGAGAAAACCTTGCCAATATCCAATGCTGCAGGAGGAAATTGTTTTTAAGGATATATTTTTTAATGTTCAGACTTATGATCAATTCAAACCAATGTTTAAACCATAGTGGCCAGGGAAGCCGCTGCTTTAACTAGACCCTCAGCTACCTAGTCAGTGGTTTTGAAATGTCATGTCCCATGTTCTCAGAGGTTCAGAGAGTTTAACACCAGAAAAGATCATTCATTTAGTCTGCCTTCCATTATATATCATAGGACATCAAGTTTCACCCACTTACCCCTGTATTAAACGCAGTAGCTGTATAGCTTGTGTTGACTGAAGCCTATCTTCCAGGCAGACATCTAGGCTTGGTTAGAAGGGCATCTAGGCCTGGAGACTCAGCCACTTCCTTTGGTAGTTTGTTCTAATGGTTAAACTGTCCACCGTCCCCCATCCCCTCCTTGGCCCAAGTCCCATCTCCTCTAATGGCACCAGAGTGCTTCTTATGTATCTAAATAGAAACAGTTCCTCCTGCATGATTGCATTTGCCGTGCTGAGCCTGTTCCCAAGGGAAGCACTACAGCCCCTTTCTCCTGGTAGCAATCCCATTCCAACTGGGAAGGCACAGTCCTCAAAAAGCCAGTCAAAGAAGAAAACCAAGGAGGCTGTGCTATGTATTGTGAAGACGGCCTTGTATCTTTTCACCCACTAGCCTAATGGCTGGGACACTTACCCAGTGAGTAGGCGATGCAGTTTCTAGCTTCCCCCTCACCCAGAAGGGGTTCAACGCACATGTCTCACTTCCCAAAGACCTGCCTTAACTGCCAGGCTGTGGGCTCAGCAGAACCAAGAGCACCTGCTATCCCTGCTGGGGAGGCTGGCCCATGAAGGGGCCTGGCTTTGTGGCTGGGGATCTGGGTCTGAATGCAAGTTGCAGAAGTTACTGAGAGCAGGAGCAGGTCCCCCTCCTCTTGCCCTCCTCCCCCCCTCGCTGGTCCACTGGGTTTTTCTCTGCCTACGCTGCTCAAAAGGGGAAACTCTAGTTATGCAGGTAGAAAAATGATCTAAAGCTTGTGTAAATGGCAAAAATGCCTTTTGTTCATCAGTACTTGAATGTACAAATAGTATTTAGAGCACCTTAAGGCAGAATAGGATTTGGGCCCTGTGAGGATTATATACCTTTAAGGGCTCAGCTATTATCCAGCTCCCCTCCAGGACATTCTGGTTACACTTAGCTGAGAACTTGATGGCTGTGTGTGTCTGGGTGCTGTTAGCATAATTAAAATTATTAAAGAAACCACTTTGTAAGAGGGGCTCAGGCCTCTGTGAACTGAACCTACAACATGACAGGTCCTTATTTCCAAATCTGTCTGGCTTTAGCTTCAAGTAATTATTGAATCATTATTACGACCTTTCTCCATTAGACTTAAGGCCCCAGAATTTCACTCCCTGCCCCTGAAGATACTTGTACATGCTGATCGTGTTACCTGGAGCTCTCAAAGACTCGCTGCATTTTCACCCATGCTGGTAGCTCTCTGCATCTTCCATTCAGTCAGCAGATTCATCCTACTTCCATACCACAATCTCTTGCTTTCTCCCAAAGGTGAGGCATGTTGGCAGAGTTACCTGATAGAGCTCAGTGCAGCTTACTGCTCTGGCTCTGCAGATAAAGAGCCCAGTGACTGTTGTTGGTGCTGTTGTTTTCTGAGACCTGTCATTCCTCTCCTTTAACAAGTACTGAGCTCAATAATCTAACAACAGGATAAGCCTCTACACTTTTGCCCTTTCTGGCTTTGTGGCACATTGCAACACTGCCTCAATGATTACACAGGAATGCAAGACACATGTGGAAGGAACCTTTTTGCAAGCAGCCATATCACATGCTCCTAGTCATAAGGGTATGAAGATCTAGCTAAAACTAATTTGGTTTCTTGCCCTCATTACTCCTATTGAAAGCCTATTCCTGGATCTCACACCACTGAGAGTTAGAAATCATTTAGTAATTTCTAGCCTAAGTTTGTACATTGCCAGCTTTTGCCTAATTGCTCTTGATATTTAAATTAAATTGCTCATCTCCCTCCCTGGTGTTTTTCCTCCCTCTTCCATTTATGTATTTATCAGCAGCAATCCTATCCCTTCTAAATATTCACCCTGCTGGGCTAACACAAGCCAAGCACTTCTCAAAAGCAGCCTACTTTCATTCTAGCACAAGTCCCAATCCTCAGCTTCTTACAAAGACAGCTACAACAAATGCCTCCTATTAATCCATTTAACCAAATGAAACATGGTTACACACGTATAAGTAAGATCTAGTCGCAAAAAGCAAAGAATAGGATTTTCTTCTTGAAAAAAAACAGAGTAGAATTGGCTGCACATCTGTGGCATAAGAGCCACACCATTCTGTGTAAGTTTCTGGGGCGTGTATACTTAGCACGTGCTGGCCGCGCGCGCTTTGTGTGGGCATTGATGATGGATTTTCTGACCTGCAGATGGCGCACTTGCACCATCAAAGCCATTCTACGCGTGTGGGGGCTGCTAAACTTCAGTTCTCATGGGAAGTCTCTGCATTGTAAAACTGGGAAATACATTTGTTTTTTGTGATGTGATGGGACATTCACCTAAAAAAGGCATAAGCCAAAGACAGACAATGGGAGTGCAGACAGCAGCCTTGGAATGGAAAGTGTGTGTTCTCAGCTCTAGGCCTGTACCACTTGTGTCATGTGCATGCTAAGCCATGCAAGAAGCATCAGCTCACTGAAAGTCCACAGCACCTGGCAGAGTTGCCAGTGTTAAATACTGAAGGGAGATTAAGCCAATTGTGCTTGAACACTGTTAGCCTGGGAGTTCATATTTCTATTGTCAGAAAAAGTGTGAACAAATATCAGCTCCAAATAAAGTCACTGCAGCATTTTTACAAGACATTTTGGACCCTGATCTGATTTTAATGCAAAGGGATCATTTGACTTTTTTGGGGACAGGAAGAGAAGAACTGTATAGATCTTGCTAGAAGCATTACACCCCGAACAAGAAACAAAGGAGTTGCAATACTAAGAGAGACTGAGGGTTGATCTGACAGTGACTGGTAGCAACTCTTTTGGAGGAAGGGGCAAAATGGAGAGAAAAGATTGGACGGACTGGTTGTAGATGAAGTTATTTCCCTAACTCCTACCAGACAGACACTGACCTATGGCCTTAAATCCGAGTGTTACATCTCTTCTGTTTCTAGAACGGTGCCACCACCAGAGAAGCAGGCCTCACTTCATTCTACCAGGTGAAACACAATTGTCCTGCTCATGTGAACAGTGTTCATCTTCTAGAAGTTGGCCTCCAACCCAGTCATGTTTCTTTTGAATGAATTTAATTCTGTTCACTGAAATCACAGCGCACCAAAGAGAAGTCTTCAGTCACTGCCCACAGCAGAGCTTCCCTTGGGTTGCATTTTGTTTTCAATCTGGTCCTGAGCATCACTATTGCAGTACACAGGTTAAGTACATCCTCCACTTCCAGAGGATGTCTTACAATATGTCATGAAGCATCTTGCTGTTTATTGCCATAGCTGGATCCAAATAGAGACAAAATGCTAGAGACAGAGAGAAGGGAGGAGGGGAGAACATTAAGCTTACCCTACAATCTTTCCCTCCCCTGATCTTTGAAGTTCTTGCCTTGCCTGCTTTCCCTCGCTTTGCTGGAGATCTGATGCATGAGGAACACTTTGCCAGCTCATGTCTGTGGAATAATAAATGCCCCTGATCACTTTGTGCTGCTGATCAAAGCCAGAGCTGTGTTCTAAAAGCAGAAAAGCGATTTGAAAACAACTTCAGCCCCATCAAGCACAAGCTGAATATTGCAATGTTCAGGGGGAGGGGGTTCTTGACACTGTCTCAGCTTTAAGAATTTGGGGGCTATGGGGGCTGGGGAAGGAGGTATTAGACAGCTTCGCTTCATAGTTTCAAAGTCTCATCACAGAAGGGCCTGACCTTGCCACCACTTAAAACCTGCCCAGCATGTTCATTCATTCATTCATTCATTCATTCATTCATTCATGTAAGGTTGTGAGGTGTAATGACCATGCAGCAGAAAACTAGCCAGGGCTGATCTCCTACAGGTACTCCAAATCAGAACGGCTGCATGACCCATTAACCAAAACACTGGCCTGCGCATGAGTTTCCCCAGGTGCTCAGAGGTACCCCTCTAATACTAGTTACATTTTAAACCAACTAGTGCTGGGGGAGGTGTCAGGTCTGCTGGGGACTTGGAGGGGAAGGAAAGTGTGTTGGCTGCAATTCACATCCTGATCTCTTGAGACCAACACTGTTCTGGGGGGAGAGCAGCATATAGTCATGCTTCCTTTTTCAGCATCTTGCTTTTGCTTCTGCTGGTTTTTGCCCAAGTCCCCAGCTAGTGTCAGCTGTAGCCAAGCCCCGCTTCTGCTCCTTGCCATCTGCAGACAGACACTGGCACCAACGCTGCTGGGACAGGACAGGACAGCCCAGCCCTGCCCAGGCCAGCAGAGGGGTGGGCGGGCAGCCAGGGGCAAAGCTCATGTCCCCCAACAAGCTGGCCCTGGTTCCAGCCCGTCCTGCAGCGCTGGGGAACTGCAGCTCCGGCTGTGCGACATCTGCCAGGCAGAGGGGCCGTGCCACCTTCACGTCAGCGGTGCTCATGCCCCCTGGCTTGCCCCAGACATGCCGAGGAGGCCGGGCAGGCCTAGCTGCAGCCCCCTGGCAGGTGCAGAGGGAACTTGCCCTTGCCTGGTGGGGGGTCTCCAATTTTCTGTTTGCCCAGGGCCCCAGTCAATCTTAATCTGCCACTGAACTCACTCCTTGCTAGAGCTGAAAAGAAATGTCCTGAGGCTGGAGTCTGGAGAACAGGTAACTTCTGTTTGTGACTCTTGGGGGAGCCTTACTTGGTCCCTTACTATTTCCTTCCATAATCTAATTGGTAACACCTTCCCATCTTCTCTCAGGAGCTATCAAACCCTAGAGCAAGCAGCAGCCTGCAGCGTCAGGAAGGTCTCCATGAAATGAAAGCCCCACCCTGAGCTGGGGCAGAGGATTACGTGTTTTGTATATGAAATCTCAACTCTAGAAGATGGTGGAAAGAGTCCAGGAAAAAGAATAAAATGCCCTCCATCTTTGGCAATGACAGCTGCCATGGAGGCCTAGGGGCCAGCAGCCCAACGTACCGCGTAGCGTACTGCTAGCAACAGAGTGAGAAGATGGGAGAGCAGAGTATGCTACTGCACCGGCACAAAACAGACCATGGTGCTTCTTATCAGTTTGACTGACTGGGATCCTAACTAGTTACAAAATCAGGGCTCCATTTGCTTTGTGGAAATGGCCTGTGTTTTAGGCAGGGGACTCTTTTCTTGCATAGTAATTAGCACAGGGGTGGGCAAAATGCGGCCCGCCAGGCCATTCTATCCATCCCGTGGGGCCCCTAAAAAATTTAGAAAATTCGTATTTATCTGCCCCTGGCTGCCTGTCATGCAGCCCTCGACGGCTTGCCAAAACTCAGTAAGCGGCCCTCTGCCCAAAATAATTGCCCGCCTCTGAATTAGCACCTGCATCTCACTAGGAACGAGGCTCCAGGCACATGCAGACACCAGAGCAAGCCAAAGCTAAGTCCTAAAATTACCTTCCTCTTGGGCTTTCTTCTTGAGAAGCAACATTTATTTACTTCAATAAAGGATCTTACCTACTTACACCATGATGCAGAGATGAACCCAAACTGGAGCAATCCCAGTGTGAACACCAGGGATGTGGCTTTCAAACAGGTCAGACCTGCACCAAATTGTTCCACTGCCTGGGCTTATGGTTGTGCAAAGCAAAGCCTCTCAACGCATGACACACAAGTGCCAGAGACAGACATGCATTTTTCAGTCTCTCCGAGTCACATTCTGGGGGGTTGGATGAATGTGATGTGGGCCCACAACCCTACATAGGCTGGTTTTACAGGATGAAACATCCTTCCCCCCTGCTCCATAAGAATGTATATCCAGAGACATAAATACAAACCGTGTCTCCAAAAGTAATCCCTTGTATATCCTCTGTCTATACATTATAGGAGAATTACAAGCAAATTAATGAAGCCTTGCAGAAATCAGTAGCTGTGCCAATCTGATGATAGAAATCTGGAGCAAAATAGAAGAGACAGGAAAGAATTAATTCATCATCTAATCACACAAGACAATACAGAACCTCCTGCAACTAATCAAGTGGCAGGATGAAAACTGACCAAATAAAAACAATCCGTGAAATAGGAAAGAAAAAAAAAAGAAACAGCAAAGAAAAACACTATTGTTCAAACAAAATACCCATGGCCTGATGGTGGATACATTATTCATTTGGACTTTATTTATGTCCTTTCATTATTCACTTGTGGCTCTGATTTTGTGTGTCACTGGTGAGTTACAAGATCATTAATAACTCATAGAAATGAATAATGCATTCACAGTCAGCCCAATGGAATTTTATATCTGTCCGTCTGTCTGTGCAGGGTGGTGGGTATCTATATATCTATTACAGCTTAGGCATTTTGTAACTGGTACTGTAAAGTAACGTGCACAATGCCTAATAATATATCTGGAAATGTGTACCACTTTGCAGCTCAGCATCTCTGGAGAAGTACCGAACATGAAAGGTAGTCAGCCAATTTAAATCCAGACCGCCACAATTAATATGAAACAAGGCACTAGAATCTCTCTGCTGGAGCTTTCCATAAAGAATACATTATACCAACCAGTCACTTGATACCCAGGTTCAACTGAGAAACCATTTACCTTAAAGGCCTATAAAAATAAATTCATACAACCTCAATCCTTGCTGATGCTTCTTCAGGAAACAATTTATAGGTCTGACCATGAAACCCCCTTTCAGGTGAGCATCTCCTCTGCTGCCACCCCCCCCCCCCATTTAAAATGGAGATGCTGACGCAAGACCCACTTCTGTTAAGAAGAGTCTGCAGTACAGGGCTGTTGCACTGGGGAAGCAGAGCACATTTCTACCCATGAAGCTGCACTCCTGGAAGTGTCCCTCGGTAGTGCTGATGCACAGAGACTTGACACAGCTGAGGGCACAATCCAGTCTATGGAACAGCTTTGTTTTACTGGGATGTGAGAGAGAAAGTTTTCTCCTCTCTGTGACCCCTTGAATTGAGTTTGAAGGACTGAGCACTTGGTAAAAACGCTCCTTTTACTTGCAAAGTAACCATGTGATATGACCGAGAAACAGACATTGGGCTCCATCCTGCCAAGTCCACAATCGGCACTCACCGGCGTGCTCAGCTGTTAGTCCCAGTGAAGTCCAACATAGTCGGAACAATTCCCTGCGCGTTCCTAGGGCTCAGTGTGATCTATTCCAATCCTGAGGGGTTGTCAAGCACTCGCCATGTGTTGTCCAAGCACTTCTACATCAAAGTGTAATTGCTTTCCTGAACTGCACCACCCTTCTGCAGTGCAGAGCGGAGATAGGCAGGCTCCCAACTGAGCATCTTTGCCTTTGAAGCTAATTAATGAACAGAGGAGCAAGCAATAAGATCAAGCTCACTGCTGTCAACAAACTTTGAACTAAAAAGAAGGCTGCTGACACAGAGTAGGGCAAGCATGTGACTGGTGCCTGTGCTGACTGCCTCTCCTCAGCTACCAGCAAGAATAGAAATGCAAGGGGGAGCATCCTAGAAGGGGCTTCAGGGTCTTGCCACCTGTCAGAGGTCAACAGAGAAGCAATTTGTGGTCGAACTGAACATTTTGTCCCCAAACCAGAGAAGCTACTGAAGCAAACACTGCTATAGAGATTAGCAGGCATCACTTTTCAGGCATTTTCTAGGAAGTGGTCCAGGAAAGGTCTTTGTTTCCCTCATTACATAAAAGCACATAACAAAGCCTGGAGTCAAGTCAAGTCAAGAGCTTCTAAGCAAAGATTCAAAACAATCGCTGAGGCAAGACTAGGCCAGCCTCTCAGGAAAAGGGGAGGAAGCAGGATTTTTTCCCTGTCAGTAATTTTTTTCTCCCTAGCCCAGACTAGCACCACCACAGCTGTATTTTGAGGGCCTGAGGCTGCCACAGACCAGGCATTGACTCTGCACACGATTAGACGAGACCGTTCACCAGAGAATTCACAAAATAATCCCGCACATTAACTAGAAACACTGAGTGCTGTCAGTGTTCATGGCACTTCACAGATGAATGAAGCAATGACGGGTCCCTGCACTAAGGAGCATCCAAAAAATCCTCCATAACCCAGCATGTGATAACAACAGCCTAGCGGTCCGTGGAACATGAGCAAGGGTGGTAATTATATAGAGCTCCATCCTGAACGTGCTGTGTGCTCTGGCTCCAACCTGGCAAACCCTTGCGGTATGCACTGACATGAGAAAAGCCAACGAGAAAACAGACTCTCCTCTTCCTCATTAGTTCAATTTGTTTGTACTAAGAGTAATGCTCCACAAGTCCCCAGCTCATGGGAAGGGGCAGTCCTCATCCTAAGGAGTTCCCATGAAAATAGGAAAGCCCCCTGGATTTATTTACACAGGAATCCCCAAGGGAAGGCGACAGATAGTGCAGATCAGTGCTCCTGAATGCAACAGCTGTATCTCCAGCTGTCTGCTTAATACTATCCTACCATTACTTTTTTCTAAACTGTTTGTAAGCCCATCACATCCCCCCCCCCCCCCCCCCCCCCGATGTGGCTTTAATTGGACTTAGATTAAGGCCAGAGAGGCCAACAACAGCATGGATGGATGTCAGATCTTTTGCCCCCAAAAGTGGAAGTCTCAGGCACCCAAGAAAAAAGAATCACTATTGTTAATGGCAGACAACTCTTTTTTGCACAGGCCAGCCACTAGAGGTCACATGCACACTTTGTTTCTTACACAACCACACTGATCTGGAAAAGGGCCAATGTGGTCCCCATTTTCAAGAAGGGCAGGAAGGAGGACCCAGGCAACTATAGATTCATAGATTCATAGATGTTAGGGTCGGAAGGGACCTCAATAGATCATCGAGTCCGACCCCCTGCATAAGCAGGAAAGAGTGCTGGGTTTAGATGACCCCAGCTAGATACTCATCTAACCTCCTCTTGAAGACCCCCAGGGTAGGGGAGAGCACCACCTCCCTTGGGAGCCCGTTTCAGACCTTGGCCACTCGAACTGTGAAGAAGTTCTTCCTAATGTCCAATCTAAATCTGCTCTCTGCTAGCTTGTGGCCATTATTTCTTGTAACCCCCGGGGGCGCCTTGGTGAATAAATCCTCACCAATTCCCTTCTGTGCCCCCGTGATGAACTTATAGGCAGCCACAAGGTCGCCTCTCAACCTTCTCTTGCAGAGGCTGAAAAGATCCAGTTTCTCTAGTCTCTCCTCGTAGGGCTTGGTCTGCAGGCCCTTAACCATACGAGCTGCCCTTCTCTGGACCCTCTCCAGGTTATCCGCATCCCTCTTGAATTGCGGCGCCCAGAATTGCACGCAGTACTCCAACTGCGGTCTGACCAGCGCCCGATAGAGGGGAAGTATCACCTCCTTGGACCTATTTGTCATGCATCTGCTGATGCACGATAAAGTGCCATTGGCTTTTTTGATGGCTTCGTCACACTGCCAACTCATGTTCATCTTGGAGTCCACTAGGACTCCAAGATCCCTTTCCACTTCCGTGCCACCCAGCAGGTCATTCCCTAGGCAGTAGGTGTGCTGGACATTCTTTCTCCCTAGGTGCAGCACTTTGCACTTCTCCTTGTTGAATTGCATTCTGTTGTTTTCTGCCCACTTGTCCAACCTGTCCAGGTCTGCTTGCAGCTGTTCCCTGCCCTCCGGCGTGTCCACTTCTCCCCATAGCTTTGTGTCATCTGCAAACTTGGACAGAGTACATTTGACTCCCTCGTCCAAGTCACTGATGAAGACATTAAAGAGTATCGGTCCAAGGACCGAGCCCTGCGGGACCCCACTGCCCACACCCTTCCAGGTCGAAGCCGACCCATCCACCACGACTCTCTGGGTGCGACCCTCCAGCCAATTCGCCACCCACCGGACTGTGTAGTCATCCAAGTCACAGCCTCTTAACTTGTTCACCAGTATGGGGTGGGATACCGTATCGAAGGCCTTCCTGAAGTCTAAGTATACGACATCCACCCCTCCTCCTGTGTCCAGGTGTTTTGTAACCTGGTCATAAAAAGAGACTAGACTGGTCAGGCACAATCTGCCTGCCACGAACCTGTGCTGGTTTCCCCTCAGCATAATTTGTCCTGCCGGGCTCTCACAAATGTGATCCTTGATAATTTTTTCAAAGACTTTGCCAAGGATGGAGGTGAGACTGACAGGTCTATAGTTGCCCGGGTCCTCCTTCCTCCCCTTTTTGAAAATGGGGACCACGTTGGCCCTTTTCCAGTCCTCCGGGACTTGGCCCGTGCGCCACGAGCTTTCAAATATTCCCGCCAGTGGCTCTGCAATGATGTTGGCCAGTGCCTTCAGCAACCTCAGATGGAGCTCATCCGGGCCTGCCGACTTAAAGGCATCCAGTTCTTCCAAGTGACTCTGCACCGTCTCAGGATCTACGCATGGAAGTCTGGTGCCTTGCTGCTGCCTCTCCCCAACCCCAGTGAGAGACTTGTCGTGCCCCTCACTTAGGAACACTGAGGCAAAGAACTCGTTGAGGAGTCCCCCCTTGTCCCCCCTGTCCGTCACCAATTGTTTCTGCCCATTTAGCAGGGGTCCTATTCCTCCCTGGGCCTTCCTTTTACTCCCTATATATCTAAAAAACAATTTCTTGTTGTCTTTTACTTGGGTTGCCATCCTCAGCTCCATGGTAGCTTTGGCCCGTCTAACTGCCTCCCTACAAGCACGAGCAGAGGAGGTATATTCATCTTTGGTGATCTCTCCCTGTTTCCACTTTTTATGTGCTCCCCTTTTGGCCCTTAGGCTGCCCTGGATTTCTCTGGTCAGCCAGGGAAGCCTCCTGGCCCCTTTCCCTCTTTTGCCTCGCTCGGGGATGGTCTTGCTTTGTGCCCGAAGGATCGTTTCCTTAAGGCACAGCCACCCTTCTTGGGCTCCCATTTCTTCAAATCTTCTACTCTGCCGTGCGTCCTTGACTAATTGCCTGAGTTCATTGAGATCAGCTTTCCTAAAGTCTAGCACTTTCACCCTACTAGTTACCTTACCCACTCGACGTCTTATGGTGAATTCTATTATAAGGTGATCACTGTCCCCCAGATGGCTACTGATCTGGAGGTCCCCTACCATGTCATCTCCCGTTGCCAATACCAGATCCAGTATGGCATTCCCCCTAGTGGGACCGTGTACCTCCTGTGTCAGGTGGAGGTCCTGTATACAGGTTAGAAACCTGCGTGAATGGTGGGACTTTGCTGTCTGTGACTCCCAGCAGATGTCTGGGTAGTTTAGGTCCCCCATGACTACCGCCTCTTTAGCTTTTATGGTCTCCGAGATTTGCCTCAGGAGTCCCAAATCTCTTTCTTCCCCTTGATGTGGGGGTCTGTAGCAGACCCCTACCACCAAATCCCTTTCTCCTTGCCCCCCATGTAGCCTAACCCACAATCCTTCTACTTCCTCATCCTTGGATTCCGTCTTGATGAGGGTTGACGTATATTGCTCATTGACATAGAGCGCAACCCCTCCCCCTTTCTTCCCCACCCTGTCCTTTCTGTACAATCTATAGCCCTCAATATGTACTGCCCAGTTGTGGGATGAATCCCACCAGGTTTCTGTTAGCCCCACTAAGTCATAGGTTTTTAGTGCAAGCAGGAGCACTAGTTCATCCTGCTTGTTTCCCATGCTCCTAGCATTAGTATATAGGCACTTGAGCCCTGCGACTGGTGCCTTTGCTGCCCCCCCGCTCCCAGTCCCAAGGGGCCCATTGTTTCTTACCTTCTCATTTCTTACCTGTGCCGTAGTACTGGCCTCCCCATGGCTTTCAGGTTCCCAATGCTCTCTTTCTTCAGGCTGGGCTGTCCTTGTGGGTGCCACATGGTTTGGTGGTCCACAGCTTTCCCCGCCCTCATCTTCCCCTCCCCCCGATGAGCCTAGTTTAAAGGCCACTGGAGGAGATCTGCCAACCTAGAAGAAAACACACGCTTACCTTTGGGGGACAGGTGAAGCCCATCCCAGCTGAGCATGTCCCTTGTCGTGATGTGCGGGTCATTGTCCAGGAAGCCGAAGCCTGCCTCGAGACACCACTGCCGAAGCCACCAGTTGGTCTCTCGGATGCAGTTCTCATGCCGTCTTCCGCGTCCATTCACTGGTAGGATGGAAGAGAAAACCACCTGTGCACCAAACTCCTTCAGCACACTGCCCAGAGCACTGTAGTCTGCCATCAGGTGATCGGGGGTTCTCCTGGCCGCGTTATTAGTACCCACATGGACTAGGACCATGGGGTAATAATTGGTGGGCTTGATTCTGGCCTGGATTACCTCCATCACGTCCTGAATCTTTGCTCCAGGGAGGCAGCATACCTCTCGTGCTGAGGGGTCCTGGCGACAGATGGGCCCCTCCATACCTCTCAGGATGGAGTCGCCTATGACGAGCACTTGTCGCCTCCTCCTCTGGGTCCTCTTGGATCTCTTGATCTGTTCGGAGTGTGAAGAATGTGGTGTTTCTTCCTGCCCAAGGGATTCCTCCTCCCCTTCCATCTCCTGCAGGGTCGCCAGGGCCTCATACCTGTTCTCCAGTCGGACTGGAGAAGCTGGTACCGATTCTCTGCGAGCTGCTCCGGTCCTGGCTGTGACCGTCTGCCACTCTGCTGTGGAGGGCATTCCCCGGGCTGCTTCTTCCTTGGGTGCCTGGGCCTGCAGGAAAAGGAAATAACTGTCAATTTCATCCTCCGCCTCCCTGATCCCCCTCAGCCTACCCCATATAGGCCAGTCAGTCTCACCTCCATCCTAGGCAAAGTCTTTGAAAAAATTATCAAGGCTCACATTTGCGAGAGCCCAGCAGGAAAAATTATGCTGAGGGGAAACCAGCACGGGTTCGTAGCAAGTAGATCATGCCTGACTAATCTAGTCTCTTTTTATGACCAGGTTACAAAACACCTGGACACAGGAGTAGGAGTAGACGTCGTTTACTTAGATTTCAGGAAGGCCTTCGATACGGTATCCCACCCCATACTGGTGAACAAGTTAAGAAGCTGTGACTTGGATGACTACACAGTCCGGTGGGTGGCGAATTGGCTAGAGAGTCGTACCCAGAGAGTCGTGGTGGATGGGTCGGTATCGACCTGGAAGGGTGTGGGCAGTGGGGTCCCGCAGGGCTCGGTCCTTGGACCGATACTCTTCAATGTCTTCATCAGCGACTTGGACGAGGGAGTGAAGTGTACTCTGTCCAAGATTGCGGATGACACAAAACTGTGGGGAGAAGTGGACATGCCGGAGGGCAGGGAACAACTACAAGCAGACCTGGACAGGTTGGACAAGTGGGCAGAAAACAACAGAATGCAATTCAACAAGGAGAAATGCAAAGTGCTGCACCTAGGGAGGAAAAATGTCCAGCACACCTACAGCCTAGGGAATGACCTGCTTGGAGGCACAGAAGCGGAAAGGGATCTTGGAGTCCTAGTGGACTCCAAGATGAACATGAGTCGGCAGTGTGACAAAGTCATCAGCAAAGCTAATGGCACTTTATCATGCATCAGCAGATGCATGACGAACAGAACCAAGGAGGTGATACTTCCCCGCTATGGGGGGCTGGTCAGACCACAGTTGGAGTACTGCGTGCAGTTTTGGGCGCTGCACTTCAAGAGGGATGTGGATAACCTGGAGAGGGTCCAGAGAAGGGCCACTCGTATGGTTAAGGGGTTGCAGGCCAAGCCCTATGAGGAGAGACTGGGGCACCTGGACCTCTTCAGCCTCTGCAAGAGAAGGTTGAGAGGCGACCTTGTGGCTGCCTATAAGTTCATCACGGGGGCACAGAAGAGAATTGGTGAGGCTTTACTCACCAAGGCGCCCCCAGGGGTTACAAGAAATAATGGCCACAAGCTAGCAGAGAGCAGATTTAGATTGGACATTAGGAAGAACTTCTTCACAGTTCGAGTGGCCAGGGTCTGGAACGGGCTCCCAAGGGAGGTGGTGCTCTCCCCTACCCTGGGGGTCTTCAAGAGGAGGTTGGATATGCATCTAGCTGGGGTCATCTAAACCCAGCACTCTTTCCTGCCTATGCAGGGGGTTGGACTCGATGATCTATTGAGGTCCCTTCCGACCCTAGCATCTATGAATCTATGATGGCCAAGGTGTGGGATATAGCTTCTGAGATGAAAAAGAAGGTGACAGAAGCTTTTTACCTTAAAATATCCTCTGCGCTCTGAAGAAGCAGGTAATCAGCAAAGGGAATTACACCCATGGCTGCTAGGTGTTTGCTGGATCTCTAACAGCTGCCTCTCTGGATCCTATGAAGACCGATGAGCCACATCTATAACTGTTTTATTCTTTCAAACAATTATGAACACACAGCCCCTGACTCAAAGTCCTTTGAAGTCAAAGAAGAAGTTTCCTTGACTTATACTGTCTGAACACATGCGGCTGACCTGGCCTCTTCAGCAAAATGGAACCAAGTTGGAAGAGGCAATTAGAAGTGACACCTAAACCATTCCCTATGCTGCACCTTGGCATCAGAAGTTACATAGAATTCCTCCTAGTGCACATCCAAGAACGGTTCCAAATGGGCTACACAGAAAATGAAGACGTGATTACCCTGTTCTGGTATGAACTATTCATTTAAGGCCCTATGTTGCTAATTTTAATCAAGCTGAGTGGTACCTTACTATGAGGTCTACAATCAGTGCTGCACTAACCAAGAGATCAAGTATATATAGAAGCTGCGGAGCTTGGCTCCAATATTTAACCCTGCCAACATTTCTCCTCACTCCTGGGTGGGGTGATCTGTGATGGGAACCGTACCACTGTTGTATAGCAGCCTGTGGGTGGGTAGGGTCGTATCAACGCAGTGGCTACTAAGGAATCAAGGGTGTCTTCTTGAAAGCAAGGCTGTTCCCCTTTCCTCCCCCCTTCAGAGGCAAGGGTAAGGGGAAGTCATGCATGCAAACATCTAACAGCTAACTCTGTACGATTCCCCTGGCAGCCCTGTCAAAGCCCGGGCAGTTGAATGTGTGACATGTCACTCGGGGGTTGGGGGAGGGCGGAGGGTTTCTTACAGCTGTACTGGGTCCCTTTGAATATAAGAACAAGAAACATTCATCAGAAATTGAAAGCCTTTCTTGATTTTTTTTTACCTCTTGCTCCTGTCTTTTTTTATGACAACAGGTCAGGATGAAAGCCAGTCCCTTTTCCCTGGGTTCATAAGTAAATTCCTCCCCAGACTTTAGAGGAGACAACAGTCTGCATCAAAGTTCATCATCTGTGACTGATCTAAGAGAGGACATGACTTAACACCAGGCCCTCTCCAGCCTCACTTCATCAGTAGTCAACAAATTCCTTGCTACCATAGAGGCACTTCCAGCAAAAAGCAGATCCTTTCCTGGGCTCCAAAGAAAGCATAGCTCCTCTCTTCCCCTGCAAGAAAGGCCAGCTTCATCAGGAGTGATCAGTTCAGTTTGCAAGCTTGTCTTCCTTTGAGCTCATTTATGTCCCAGTTTTGCCATGGACAGCAAGACAGAATGGTGCGGCTCTGGAGACACTGTAAACCAAACTGCAAGGCAAGTGCAGTGGCAGATAAAGTACGGTGTGTCTGTCCCCCGGAGCATTCCTCCTTTGAGAGCCAAAAGCAGCATGTGCAGGTCTTAAGGCATTGCAGCTGTCATTGTAGTGAAGAGCAGTGCACCCAATGCCACATGCTTCACACACTAACACAAGAAATGCAGGCTGATTTGATACAGCTTTTTCTTCCACAATTTCTCCTGAAAGTCATCCACTTCTCTCCACCCCCAAAGCTAAAGCTCCTGCTATCCAGGCCCTCATCACCTCCCACCTTGACTCCTGGACATCTCCCACGCTCGCTAGTTTCTCTCACACCCATGCTCCCTCTTCAGTCCATGTAGAAGATGGCTGCAAAGAACAACAGCTGTTTCCCTGGTTTTCTGGCACTTCCTATCATGTCAGCTTTAGGATTCTCACATTAACCAGCAATGATGCCCATGAGAAACTCAGCTGGAGACCCTGGCCCAAATCCTATTTCAACCAACATCACTGAAGTGTTACTTACACATCTAAATGTCACAGAGGAAGAAGCACTTGTAACACTTGCACAGATTTTAGATCCCATTTATGCCTGTACAGCTAGTCCTATCTTCTGGCTGTGCTCAGATGGGTTCATTTTGGTCTGTGGTGATCCTATTCTACCTGAGTAGAAGAACCACCACCACAGTTAGTGACTGTTTGACAACAGAGGAGGAGGAGAGCCTCCCACCTTTTACCAAAAGCTCAGAGATCAGGGCACTTGCCCAGGCAATGGGCAAACCAGGTTCTTGGCCCCTTTCCCCTGAGGAACCTACATCTCCCACGTTTTAGCGTAGTGGCATAATCATCAACCAGCCATGAGCTAGGCATCACTGCCTTGATGCATATCACAGAGGTGTAGCTCATAGCTGTGTTGGTCTAAGGACATAGGCAGACAAGGTTCTTTGGGTGAATCTGATATCTTTTATTAGACAAACTTAAATAGTTGGAAAAAAAAATTAAGCAAGCTTTCGGGTTCAACAACCCTTCATCAGGCTGAGGAAGTTTCAGCAGTTGGTGTGCGGTCTTCCTGGATGGAATGAAAAGTAAAGAAGCCAGCGGCTGGGCTGGGCTGCAGACAAGACAGGTAGTCAGTGAAAATGTAGATTGAGGAGTCAATGGGTGAGAGACAGGCGGGGGGGGGGGGGAAGGGGGATGAATAATGGAGAGGTACCTGGGGAGTTGGATGTCAGTCAGGTTATTATGTGTCATAAATCCAATGTCTATATTTAGTCCTCAGCCTGACGAAGGGTTTTTGAACCCAAAAGCTTGCTTCAATTTTTTTTCCCCCAACTATTTAAGTTTGTCTAATAAAAGATATCAGATTCACCTTGTCTTCTTTGATTCATTGAGTGTTTTGTGCTGCCTCAGAGACAACCAAACTCAATGTCCCATTTTAAGTACCTGTGAATTATTTGAATTAACACTTTGCCTTGAAACAATCACAGCTAATTTGCCTTAATTGCCATTTAAGCCTTGAGTGTAAATAGCTAGGCCCCGTCTCCTGGTGCAAGCCATATTCCAGCCTAATCAAGGCCGCACTAAACCAGATGTCTGTTTTTAGCCACTGAGTCCACTCTCCAGCCCTCCTGTTGACTGCCCAGGGGGCCAGCTTCAAGAAGGGAAGCTATATTTAGGGTAGGAGAAAGGCAGGGCAGAGTGGTCATCTGGTTCAGTGAGGTGGCCACTGCCCAGGAAAAGAAGGGGTGGTGAGTGATGACCCCAGCTCCTACCCCAATGGACCAGAGGCTACCCTACCACTATCACTCCATTTTACCCAATAGACATTAAATAAAAATGCTACCCGGGAAGAATAGGATCACCAGAGAGCATGTGGCCATAGTAAGCATGGTCAGAAAGAGAAGTCTAGCCATACAAGCAGAAATAGCACCATGTAAGCACCTCTTATATGGCTACACAAGTAGCATTTACCTGCCGTTGGATGAAATAGAAATTGGACCCCCATATCTATACTCCATGGAGAACAGAATTTGGCTCCAAACACTGTTCTGCTCCCATACTATGGCACATAGTTAGAACCCAGATACAGAGAACTGTCCGAGTAGTTATCATCAGCTTACAGAATATCAGTTGGTTTTTTGATCAGTAATTCTAATATTTAGTCAGGGGTATCACTTCAATATCCTCTGGCTGCATTAATTGATAGTCTCTTGGCAAACTATACATTGGAGCCCATCAATTTTTGGCTATAACTGATTGTGAAGCCCTGAATGGAAGCCCAATGTTTTCCTTTTTTTTTTTTTTTTATTTAAACATGAAATGCAACCCTGGAAAATTTTCTAACCAAAAGTAGAGAGGGTAATATTTTACAGACTTTAAAAACCCACCTCACAGCATGATGAGAAAACTTTGGGGGAGAAAATTCCAGACCATCTGGAGATATAATAAATCTGACAAACAGCAGCAATCCCAGGATCAGAGACAGAACTTCATTATATTAGAAAAAATGACTTTCTAATTAACTTGTGAGGAGAACCTTGTGATTCATTCACCTTAATGGAGTTTGAGAGTTCAGTTTTCTTCATCAAAGTCATCAAATCACTGTCCCCTCACAAATTATAGCTCATTCTCTGCTCTGTAGTTTAAGCAAGCTTGATAGATTAATTGGGTACTTAAATAGAGTAAAGAGAGCTTTAATGAAAAACTTTATATTTTTGACACGCTCAAATATAACCAGTTTGCAAGAAGTGCTAATGAAAACTTTAGAGGTAAACACCACCTCTTTTGAGGGATAAACTTTAACTAGATTTGTGTTCAACTTTTCTAATAAGAGATGGAATTTTTCCAGCTTTTGAATGGGCAAGAACCAGAAACTCTTAGTTTTACTTTTCTATTACAGACAGAGATAACGAACAATACTGTTGCCTTGCAATGGGAAAGACCCTATTCGCACTGCTATTGGATTGTAAGCTCCTTGAGTCTTTTTGTTTTGAGTTGTACAGTGCTTTCACAGTGGGATGCATCTTAGTTCACAACTTGGGCTCCTGCGCACTACATAATACAATGTGCAGATGTATGAAAAAGTCAAGCATGATGAATTTTGAGAGGTTGTAGGCAGAAACCCAAAAGAGAAGAAGCAAGAGAGACCCCGAGCCCTATGGATAAACACTGTCTTCCTTGTTCTAATGGCTTTTTTACTTCCAGGTAGAAAAGAGCCTCACTGTCTGGGACTACTTAGCATCACCACATGGCACCATCTTAGCAGGTTTCAAATAGCCTAAGAGATAAACAGCAAACAAACAAAAGCTTCCTTTATTCTCACTGTCTCCGTATCAAGACACATGCACTCCCTTTAAATAGTAACTGTCCCAAGGGGCTCAGAAATGTAGAATGTTAGAAACGGCCACAGGGCAGAGACACAGAGAGTCAAAACGTGGGCAAGACGGTGAAAAGAGCATGAAAATGCAATTAATCAGAGAAGTTATCCAATTTATCACGCAGCTATCATCTCCACACATGATGCACAAAGCAGTCGGTTTTGGACTATTTCCACATTAACAATACCTTTACATACATCAAAAGTGCCCTTCTTGACAGCACTGCCTTGTTTCATCAACAACACTACAGACCATATGGATCATAGCAACTAAGAGTATCTTTTGGGTTCATTCTTCTCCCCAGTCTGCTGCTCTCCTCACTGATATTTCTTCATACTGGGTTATCTACCACTCTTGGTGTGATCCTACAGCATCATCGGACAAGAAAAGAAAGCAGCAGATTAACATGTATGAAGGATGCTCCATATAACAGTGACTGAACAGGCCAGTTTTCTTACATTAGCCTGTTGGACTCCACACAAGGATTGTAATGGAAGTTTGTACTGCAGCTTTCACCATTTATTTCATTTTGGAGCAGCAAAGAAAAGTTTATCTGTTTAAAGGTACCAGTGGGTCCTGGCTACAGTTCTCCTTTATCCTGACCTTGCCCAGGCACCTAAAAAAGAAATCCTCTGATGAAAGGATGAGACTTGAAGGTATTAGTGGCACTTAACTCTGTGGGCACACAGAAAGAAGGCATCAAGGACTGGAACCAGATCACACAAACTGCTCCCCAGCAATCACACTGACTTCAGGTGAAGTAGCTTAAAGACTGGGGCCTGAGATAGTTTGTGGTGAGTATTGGGGTGGAGGTATGGGTATTTAGGAGTCAGAGCCAGGAAGTGAGGCACAATGTGGGACACTGAACAGAACTCATTGGTACTGCACAGAATGAGAGTTTTACTCAGAGACAGCACGAGAAATGCTGGTGACCAGCCATGAATCTGGGCAAGACATGACAGTTTGGAGCACATGTGAGAGACCTGGCCCTATTGTCACCAATGTCCACTTTGTCATTTGGGGCACACAGGCCCTTTTCAGATGTTAGGCAGTGACAGACTGGGTTTTTTTTTATTTTACCAAACTACAATTTCACTTAATTAATCATCAAGCAGGGTAGATTAAGTGGATGTAGTATGCCTCAGCATTGGCTCTGCTCATTATCTTAATATCTTGACTAAACTTATATTTCTCAGAGAATGTACATTCTCATATCTGCTTCTGAAAAAAAATTAGATGCCTGACATTACTATTCCAGTTCACAGCCTTTCAATACATGAGTAAGAATGGTCCACAGAGCACTATGAGCCAGCACACAGATACTGCACCTATTTTCACTCATTTGACTCATGCCAGCTGCACAACTACATCCAGAGGACCCCATTCTCTTCTCCTTGATACTGCTGGCAATTGGGTACAATGCCAACAAAGCTAATGCAGGTATATCCAATTAACAACGATGCAAGCAGAAGGATACTTAGGCCCAGAATTTTAAGAGATTTCCTATGAGGAACCCAAACGCCATAGGCATCTGTTTCTCACCCCCTTAATGGCTGAAGATATAACAGTAGTGTAGGAGAGCGTAGGAGAGCACAAGTTCAGAAAGCAACAGAGAAGAGACTGCAAAATGAAAAAAATCACCATTCATATTGGTCTTCACATAAACACTAGAAGTGGTTTAGGCAGGGATAATCCTGCCTTGAGTAGGGGGCTGGACTAGATGACTTCTTGTGGTCTCTTCCAGACCTATTTTTCTCTGATGCTATCACGCTTCATAGGAAAGCATGTGATTTTACTGGGAGCTGAGTATAACTTGCCTTTTTTCAGGACAGTTCACTACCACCTAATTAGAAGAGTGCTAAATGATGAGTGCTAGAAGAATGCTAAACTAAATGATGACTTGGCATTGAAACTGATAACCCTGAGGGAATTTTACTTGAAAGAACCAAGCTGATTCACCCTATGGTGTCCTCTGCTGACTGTTTAATATATTCATATTTTCTTAAATAAGTATATGGCTTTAGACTCATAGCTGTATGTGCATGGGGCATGCATAACACTTTGCATCCACAGATGTTAAAGAACCTTACAAAATCAGTCAAGAAGAGCTCTCTTTGTTTCACAGAAGGGCAACCCAAAGCCCGGGGAGGTGAAGGGATTGTGTTATGTGACTGTGGACAAGTTAACAGCAAAACAGGGACTAAATTCCTGTGTCAAGAATTTCCAGCGTGAGCCGCTGTTTTGTGCACCTCAGTTTTGTGTGCCCAGCTTGTGACTCTGTTAAAGGGGCTGGTTATCCAGAAGCCTCAAGCCTCTACTACCTGTCATTCAGACCTCTTTAAAGGGTCTCAAATTGGGCACACACATACAAGCATCCAAAAACATTAGTTGCATTTTGAAATCTGGACCCAGCTTTCCTGGTTCCCATTACAGTGTGCTGTCCTTCACACCAGTGTCTTTTCTCCAGTTTATACATATCAGCAATCCCTCTTGGTTAAAACTCAGGAAAAGATTAAAGAAAAAAGAACCTCCCCCTTTTCCCCCCACTGATTTCCTGGTAAATGCTACTAATAGGTTGTTATTTTGTTTTGCTTCTTTTTCCTCAGCTGCATCTCACTGGCAATTTGTTAGTATAGAAAAGCCAGTGGCAGAAGAACGTTAAGGTTGGAAAATCAAGTACTCCAAAGTTCAGAAATGCTAAAATGTAGATTTTCTTTACCATCCAAATTGGGGCCCCCTGTGGTAAGAACCCTTCCATCTCACAGGGCTGACGTAAAACAAGCTTGTTAGTGTTTGTGAGCATTTCAGCACTACACGCACTCACTACATGAGCGGCACACAAAAGCCTATGAGAAAATGAATGATTCTGTCTGCAGAGCAGGGTCTGAATAGTATGCAGTGAAGAAGGCACTGGGCCAAACACTGATCAATGAGGATGAAACAAAATATTGAATAGATGTTCACTCAGGGAGCACTATCCACCTGCAAATTGAATGAAGCAAGGTTATTATGAAAAAAACCCTAGTAAGTGTACATGTAATTAAAGACTATCATAATGCAACCTTAGTTCTGTCATCTCCTGAATATTTTGAGTAATCAGCTTGGCAACCTCAGCACTCTTTTCAGTGTTGTTGGGTGGCATTTCCTTGGCCCTTGAAAAAAGGAGAACAGAAAAGCAGAAGTTCCATAATGTGGTACTATGTTGACACCCCCATGGGTCATCAATAGGGTCAGAGCCCTTAGCTTCACCCCACAAGCCTGTGCCACTTGAGCTGAGGGTAATTAATAGCATTTGTAAGAGTTTAGCATTTATGAGGATCAGCTCTAGAGGGGGAGGACTCAGCTCTTTGCCACTGGATTTCATAGATCCACACTGACAGCAGAGAAACAAAATGAGGGAATCCTGGGTTTCACTCTGAGTAAAGGAAGGCAGTGTGTGTATCAGAGAGCACAAACCCTTCTGCTCTTTCTCCCTGCCCCGAGCCCAACTCCTCCTGCCCATCCAATCCTACCCCAGGTACAACCATCCACAAGCCCCAGCTTCAGTCAGGCAGCCCAGCCTGGAAAATGTCATCCTGGAGGGTTACTATTTGGCTAATTTATCGACAACTGGAAACCAGATCTTACAATGGGAAGTGTCAACCAAAACTTAAGTATAGGCAATGCAACTGGCTTCTCCTATTGCTCAATGAGAATACTGTTGGCATTTGAAGGAAAAAAGCCCCACAAATTTAAAAAAATATTGGCCTTATGGGGGGAAAAACCCTGCAAAACACAAACACAGTGCTGGCTTGCTTTGCAGAAGGGGCTGATCCTGTACAAAAGATGGCATGGGGAATACAGCATTTCTCACTCACTCCCTGCCTAGGGTGGAAATACTAAATAACATATCTTTGGACTCCCACTGCAACTACTGTGGCTGTCAACTAAGTAAGACCTTCTGACTCCCTTTGCAAGAACTGACAAGGAGTCACACAAAATAAGTTGAAAAACATGAAGCAATTAACTTTTATAAAGAATCCATTGAAAAAACATAAGACCGCTAACGAGATTCCCAAATGAGGATGAAAATGTTTTTTTAAGTAAAATATGTTGATTTAGCTTCTAATTCTGATCTGGCAACAGATGTTGCAGACGTTATGAATTATAAGTGCTTCTATTTAATATAGTTCTTCTCCCTCGCTGAAAGAGATTAAAATACCCACATATGTAAAAACAAGCAGGAACTGAAAGAAGACAGACTAACAAGCAACTGTTACCAAGTGACAGAACGTTTGATGAGAAGACGGGAAGGGCTGCGAGTTGGCATGCTAGCAGAGAGCTTTATTTATCACTATAATTGTTTCTACCAATAAACTGTCCCAGCAGATTTATGGCTGCTGATTTTCTTGCAGAAGCCCTTAAATATGCACATGAAGAGTAAAAAAAAATCTATGGCTTGTGCAAACTATAAAAACTTGTACATGGATCTTGTATGCACCATGAAGGCAAGATTAACTCTAAGGCCGTCTTTCCTCTTCCAGCTAGAAGGATTGATGGGATATGAAATTCATACCACCCTTTTCTACATTGAGGTTTTTGGAAAGGAGAATCCTCTTTGGGCTCACTGCTGCTTCATTTGAACATCTGCAAAACCGAGTGAGAGATCCTTGTACTGACATGCAGAGACCTTTGTTGGGAGGAAAGCTCTGGTGTAGTCAGCAATTCTCTCTGTGGCTGCTTAATCTGGGCCAGGACCTTAGATCTTGGGTTTAGGTTTAGGCATTTTTGCCCATGGATGTCTACCTCAGTGCAACCCCCAGCAGGGAGGCTGTGTGGGCGTAAATCTCTAAGCTTTCTCACTGTGCAAGCCCTATCTTTCTCCCTAATGCCCTAAATATGCTTAGTTTGGGAAAAAAAGATTACGCCGCGGGGGGAGGGGCGGGGGGGGAAGTATGGCAAGGGTTTTCAAATATTTGAAAGGCTGCCATAAGTAAGAAGCAGACCAACTGTTCTTCCTTGCCACAGAGGGGATGACATAAAGCTACGGGGTAAAACTGCAGCCAAGCAGATTTAGATTAAATATCAGGGGAAAAAACTCCCAAAAATGTTAGAACAGCAGGAGTGAGGAATAAATTGCTCAGAGAAAGTCATGGAATGACATTCACTGGAGGTTTCCAAGAGACCAGGACAGACTAGGTATAGAAAGAGCTTCCTGCATCTGTTGGACTAGCTGCCCCCCCTCCTGAGGTCTCATACAGCCTGCAAGTCATAGCAAAACAGATTTTAAATTACATCTCAGAAAGAAAAATTCTTAACTATATAAGAACAGAAGGGCAATGGGATCAGCTGCTCAGGGGAGCTGTAGAATCTCCTTCACTGGGGGTTTTTGAGATAAACTGGATGAACATCTGCCTGAAGTGGTTTAGGCATGGCTTATCTTGCATCTGGTCAAAGGGCGGCCCCTGGAGTGGTCCTCCCACATGCTCTGAGTATATGATCTATACTGGGGACAGTGACATTAAAGATTTTTGCCTCAGTGCAGACAAGCACTTGGACTGAGTGGTCATACTGTACAACCTTCTACTCTGCAACCTATGGGGACAGATGACTAAAGGGATCTTGGCAAGTCCAGCACATCTAAGGCATCAAACATATTAATGACAGCCAATGACCCCCTTTTCTCTACAACGAGGGACACTATCCTGGTACTGAAGGCACTCAGAGGCAGAAACAATGAATGCAGGATCTTGAGAAACATTCCCAGTAGACAATAAGCAAGTGAACACGGGACACCCAGATGCAAGGAGCTGCATGTAAAGACAACCCATAACAGACCTAGGCAAGAGAGAGAGAACAGAGAACTGCAGATCTGCCCGTTGCAGCAGGCAGCTGCTGAACAAATGTGTGAGCCAACCGACTCAGACAGAGAGCCTTCCTGGTTCTCACTGGCCCCACGCAGGTAGCAGCTCCTCTTTCTCCCAACCTGCCCATGTCTCTGTTGCTTTGCCTGGTCTGCATGGGTGGAACCCAGAGTCCCACAGGAGAGAAACAGCCACATTATGAACCCCCCCCAACACACACACACACACACACACGGAAAACATCAGGCTGGGCTTCCACCTAAAGCCCAGTTTTGGAAACAGCTGGAGAACCTTGGGCCCTGCCTAGGAAGGCAGTTGTTTGCCACCTTGCACTTCAAACAAGCCAGGAAGCCTCCAGCAGCTGTGTGCAGTGTAAGCTCTGCCTGCAAGTGGTAGCCCACCTTCATCAGAGCACAGGCATGATTAAATCTCAGCAAGCAAAGTGGGGAAGAAAAAGCCAGTGGCAGCCCCTTCCTGCCCAGAGCACTGTGCTGCTCTCCAGCACACATGACTATTTCTGCAATTACTGCAGGACAAATTCTGCAATTCTAATTTGAGCACAAGTCCCATTAGCACCACATAATTACCTCAGAATCTGGTACAAGTCATGGGGTTGTTTTTATATTCAGAAAAAGACCGGAGGTTTGAACATGCACTAGCTTGAAATATTTAATAACCTGGAAGAGGACGTGGCTAATTGGGATCAATTTATAAATCCCTATTTAGTGTCAAAAGAGCTCAGAATGAGGAATCACAGGAACGAACTGTAATGCACAATAACAAGGAGCTGCTCCATTGTGCAAAATGTCTGGCCATTCGTTAATTTGGCTGTGAGCAGGTTCTGAAAACAACGGTAGCAGTGGTAACATATTCCCAACCTGAGGGAGGGCTGGAGGAGGAAGTTATTCATACTGGTGCACGATTTATGTGCTATGCCACTGCATTTGCCAGAAAATTGATGATTGGTTACTATTACTCAGTTCAGGTATCAGGTATCGGGCAGGGATTAACTAGGCGAGGCCACATAGAATTTCTTTATTATTCATGGCATGAAGGAGTATAATATTTGAAATAGGTCTAAAGGAGGAGTACATTGTAATTTGGATCCAACAATAACTAGGACCTTTAAAAGCAGCAGCATGAATTGTGAGTCTGTTGTTCATCGTTATTATGCAGTTGCTAACCCAACATCTGGATTTCATAACCCTGGCCTGATGGAAGAACAATGTCAGTGGGAAGAGCAGAAAATTCTGCTTGTTAAATATTTTGGAAGCATTCGCTATCATTCAGCTCTCCTTGGCTGCAGGGAGACAGCAATTCAGCTTTTCCCTTTGGAAGCCAATTGGGTTATTGACTCAGTGGGTTTTGGTAATGGGCCAAGATAATATTGTGGCCTGTCTAAGGAACACAATGAGATCACTACTGGCAATATCAGTCGCCCCATTATCAGGCCCAAGCCTTCTGAATGACACAGCTGAGGGGAGCACATGAGTGCAGCTGGGGTATGTCCTTGACGTGATGGAAATCCTTCAGAAATATCACAGATGAAGAGCCCACAAAGAAACCCAAAACAAACTATGCTGATCACTTGAATTTTCTTTGGGACAGTAGAAACTGATATTAAATAGGGAGACTATTCTTCCTCCATTTTGTGTACAGATAACACTTCCTGAAACAACTGACATGGGTTCCTCTTCTAAAATGCATGATCTCCACAATCCCTTCTCCAGAAAAGCACTGCCTGAATGTCTGGCTCATCTGCAGAGCCTTTGATTGCATTAACCACTATGACTAGGGACAGACATTCAAAAAGCCTGAGCCTGAATTGATTCAACCTTTGCAGGTTAGTCTAACCTGGCTAGGCTAAACTGGTTTGTAACCATACAGACATCCCCTCTGGAATGAAAAAATGCTGGTACATGCCTGCAGTGGCTCATGCTAGCAGCAGGGGGCGCTAGAGCAGCCCTTCCTTCCTATCCATAATGCTGAGCTGGGGGGGGGTTGGTCAGGCCCCAGCAAGACACTTTGATTAGGGAGGCCCCCCCCCAGCAGGGAGTTGCTAACACAATGTTTATCACCCCTAACTCAATGTTTATCAGCTGATTAAGAAAACAACAGCCTCTCTCCATTAGTTCAAGCTCTTCTAAAACAACTTTTTCCAAGGAAGAAATGGAGGGACATTACCAGCTATCTGTTGATTAACTCCAAAAAACCCTAAGCCAACACTGTCCTGCCTGCCTTTGCCCAGTCTCCCACAGCACGGACTGTACCATATCCAGCATGTGGTCTGCTAGCTAATGCTGAGAGGGATCTGCCTAAGGCAGAGACGAGGGGGGATCCCTGCACGAGCAGGGAGTGATGAAGGGAAGAGGGGAACGGGAGAAAGCTAGGCCTGTACATACAATCTCCGCTGGAGCTGCAGCCAGGGAGCAGAGGGGAGGAGCCAGGACAGATCTCTGGAGCAGAGAGCTCCACCCAGCCCAGAGAGCATGCGGGATGCTGGGGGTCTCTAATTTAACTTAAACCAGGAAGGGGTCTGGGACAGACATTGCATAAACCAGTATGAACCAAATCAGTTAAGTCTGTTACTACATTCAATCAGGTTTATCTCAAACTGGTTTCAGACATTTTTAAACTGGTTTATGTGCACTGAACATCTGTTCTGTTACAGGTTTAAAACAGTTTCTGATCACTTAAACCAGTTTACGTGTAATGTCTGTCCATAGCCTACGTGGTGATACACTATAATGCACTTCTTGATACAGATCATGGTTGTTACCAGACTGAAAACTTGCTTTCATATGAGATTTCATGAAATATTAATTATGAGAAACCCAAGTGATTCTATTATTATGGGTTGCAACATATGCCTCATCTGAGTGTAAAGGCACAGGTGAGTTGTACAAGGCGGTGAAGGGCCTGATCCATTAGGCTAGAATCTGACGTGACCATCTCCAAGCTTTTGATTAGCGCTCCCCCTGCCTGCTGGTACTGAAGTAAAGAGTTGAGCAGTGCTAGGATATGGACGTGCTAGTCTCGTCTCATCTTAAATTTCTTCCAAGGGATTCAATTGTCCAGGGGACAATCAAGTTCCAGGGGATTAGACTGTCACACAGAAACGGCTCTAACTACACATGTAGCTCCAGTGATTTTGGAGAGTCTGTTCCCACAGCCAGGTACTATGCCACAGGCAGCTGCTCTGCCTGGGTGGGCTATGAAGAAGCCCCCCACAGTCCATGAGGGAGAGGGCAGGCTGCACCATTCATGCAGAGTCAATTTACAGAGCCACATGAGCATCAGCGCGTTGAGACAGACGTGCTCGGTGTTGCTAGTTACAAAGAGAAAGGAGTGGATCTGTAGGAAGGCAGCTGGGAAGCAAAGGAAGGGTTAAAACAGCTCATAGCAGAGAAAGGAGAGAAACGCTGACTAAAGCTCATAGCCACCTCTTCTGAGAAGGCCTCTTTGGAGGAAGAGCAGGCTGTCACCTGGGGCAGCAGAGCCGTGTGTGGGGGGAGGAGGGCTGCTTATTGTTAGATTAGGCCAGGATGGGGGGCACTTTCCAATTAACTTGATGGAGCAGATCCCCTA
Organism: Alligator mississippiensis; assembly: GCF_030867095.1. NCBI lineage: Eukaryota > Metazoa > Chordata > Crocodylia > Alligatoridae > Alligator > Alligator mississippiensis. The sequence continues at coordinate 39,652,372 of NC_081830.1, forward strand.
GGGCTGGCCCTGGATAGTGTAATACGACAACATGCAATAGGAACAGGATCCCTGCCAACACTGCAGCCTCAGCCACGAGGACACAGGGGATTTTCAGACAGTCTTCAAGATGACCAAGGTCCTGGATAGCAAAATCCCTCAGGAAGTCCTTCCCTTTGTGGCCTCACAGACTGCTTTCCTGCTTGTTTTTCCTCTTCCAGCAACATCTCTGTTCCCCTCGCTGGCCTAGTCTCCCTTCGTTTCCATAAACGCTGCTTACTGTTGCTGGATGCTGTTCCCTGCTTCCCCTCCAGCTCAGGCCAGAGCAAAGCTGCGTTCTGGGGGAGAAAGCCGGAGCCACCTGGGAATGGGCAGAAGCACAGTGCAGAATTGACAGCAGCTGCGAGACATCCAGGCCGCACATGCAGTGAGTGGGAGGGAAAAGGCCTGGTGGAGGAGCAGCCTGCCCACTATCACTGGACATTTCTCCTTTAAATAAGCAGTGGATGAGTGCCCTGTGGCAGCCAAGCACTTGTGGTTGTGCAGCAGATGGAGCTACATCTGTGACCCCTGCCCCCTCCATGAGGGCAGGGAAGCACCCCACTAACTACACCCCCTGGCACACAGGCAGCAGGACCCCTGCATGGGTGGGTACGCAGAACCCTGCCCTTAGGCTCCCAGCGCCCTGCAGTATCCCTTCCTGTATTTGGCTGTTGCACCTCCTGTTAAGAGCACTCGTACCTGAATCCTCTAATTGGGAAGGATGTGGTTGTTAAAGACCCATCCCATTCTGAGTGATTTTTTAGCAGGGCCTCCCTTGCACAGATGTCAGAGCAGAGTTGGTGGCCCTGCTCCTTGCAGCTTCTATTCTAGGTTGCCCGGGGACCAGTCAAACAAAGGCCGTGGGCACCAACCTTTGCCTGCAGCTCCCAGGTAGATCCCTTGGCGCCCTCTGGGAGCTGACCAGGGTGTGATCCTGGGTCAGCAGGCTGTTCCAACCGACTGATAGCCCAGACAGCAGCACCCAAGCTCAGCAGGAACCACAGTGAGCATGCAGGGATAGAGCAGGGTCTCAGCCTGGGTTATGCTGTGTTACCAAACAAGTGACTTTGCGGAAACTGTTCCTAGAGGGGGCACAGAGATCTCCACTCAAACCCTTCTGTAACTGCAGGAGACAGTGGCTGCACTGCCAGGCCCCTGGGGACATAGCCCAGGTCATTAAAGCAGGAGATCTGTGGGCTTAGAAGCCCATCTATGATGCTGTAAGAGTTCCTGCAAGCCCACCCTTAAATTAACCCTGTATTAAAGTTGCTGGAGCTTACTACTTGAGTAGAAAGCTGTACATCCAAACAGACCCCTGAGGTTCCCCTTGCAGCACCTGTGAAACCACCATCGCCCACCCCAGCCTCCTACCAAGGCAGACAGCCCCAGGACTCAGGCTCACCACACCGAGGAAGTGGCTCAGGATACTGCCACAGACCAGGCCCCCGAGCGCTTGGCATTGCACAAGCCCAGAACCCAAGGCTAGCCCCTGCCCTGTGTCACAACCCAAGGGTGTGATTTTTTGTTTGTGTGCGCTTCGGCACTGCTAAATTATTTTCCCGCCATTTGTAGCTTTCTTTGCAGGGTGCATTTCTTCGTTGCAGCACAGAAATGCACGTTGCAAGGAGTTCCCACCATTTGTATTTAAATTCGTGCCCCGCTATTGGTCAGTTCTAAATTATTCCTATGTGGCGGCTAGCAATTGGCTTGCTGGCCGTATAAGAGGCTTGAGTGGTTTCCGCCCAAGTCGGAGAACTTTGAGCATGCTGCAAAGTGCCTCTGAGGAGATTTGACTTGCGGTGAGCTGATCGATAGACTGATCACCTATCGATTCTTCTCCCCGTCGCCGAACGATCCCTCGACGTACCCTTCCCTGCGCGCAAAAATTCCACGAAGCCTCGACAACTTCGTGTGAGTGAATCAGAGTTCTGTCTGAGTCCTAAAACTAGGATTTATGCGAAGTATTCCTAGAAACGTTCCAGCCTACACCGCGACCATCTTCGGTGTAAGTAAACAATCTTAAACAACCATTAAGTGTCCGTGCCTAATTCTAGCGCGCCGCCTGCCTTCCCCGACCCGGCGTGTCCGGGCTGCTGGCCACAGCCCGCGGTGCACAAAAGGGCCTCGGACTGTTCCCGGCCCGGCACACCCTGCCAGCATTGCTCCTCTGGCCTTTGGGCTTCATGGGACCCTGCAAACCAGCAGCCCACAACAAGCTCACTTCACCAGGAACCTCAAACCTGCTCAGAGCAGCCTGCTGTTCCTTGAGGTTTGAGCCCAAAAGGAAGGCAGCTGGACTTCCCAGCTGCGGGGCGCAGACAGGCTCTGCGGAAAGGTCCTTGCCCCCTGACTGCCTCTTGCGCCAAAGCCCTTCCCCTGCCTTCACATAGACACAAGGAGAAATCAAGCATAGGCTGTGGCTGCCAGAGACAAACCTCAGGGAAATGCTCCTTACCAGGCCCCAGCTACAGCCTGGACCCATTACCAGACTTTGTTTTGGGTGCCCAAACCCACACAGTGACCCCTAGCATTGGGAACCAGCAATACAAGTGGCTTTGTACCTGCATTGATGGCTGGTTTCCCCATGGTGCTCTCTGTACTTTTCCTGCTCAGAAAATAGTGTGGAAGGCAGGAGACTGTTTTAATGGGGACAACTTGTTATTTAGGTACAAGAAAAAGGACATATTTGCTAGGAGGAGGAGGAGGCTGAATGGTAAAAATCAACAAGAGGCAACTCTGAAGCTGGTTTTCAGCCACAGGCTGTCTGTGACTTGCACCATGCGCTTAACCTGGGTTACAAACTTGGCACAGATGGGCTTTGGATGCTGGGGGCAGGTTTTGCTCTAGAAGTTGTATTGTAGACCTGAGTGACCAGCACAAAGAGTGCAATTCCTTCTCTAAGCTACAAATGATGAGTTTCTCACATTCACACTTCTAAGTTACTCCTGATTACTTCTCCTAGCCTTTTCTCACTGGACTTATAACCACATCTTACTTGCTTGACCTGTAGCACAACCTCCCTGTCATTCCCTGGTTGTCTCTTTGTGGCATGTCTAAGGGAGACAATGAGAGATGAAATACAGGTTTCCCTCACTTTATGCTGGTTCTGCATATGCGAATTCACTCTTATGCGATGACCCTTTTGATACCAAAAATGTGTTATATGCAAGGTAAATTCACTTCTGTGCAGTCGCTGTGGTGGAAGCCCACAGTCAGCTGCTTTGTGCAGTGCATTGTGGGAGTAGTGCACACCAAAATGTAGTCTCCTATATGGATCTGTGCCCCTTGCTCGTTGTCTGCAACACATGTTTCTGTAGTTGCCATCCCCATTATGATAGTGCTGTATTTGTGTGTACTGTCTGCTGTTGGTGAGTACCAAAATTGTCTTGTCAAAGTAGTAGAAATGGGTCTGGGGGTCAGTACAGTCGAGGTCTTGGAACGTATCCCTATTTGTCACATTGTAAAGTGGGCTCCCTTTATATGAATTTATGTGCCATTTTCCAAGAACGCATGCAAAGCATAAAGCAAGGGAAACCTGTAAATATAAGTTTATACTGGTGCCCAGCTACAGCTCAGCCTTTCATCGTTCCTCACCTTCAGCTGAGAGCTGAGCTATAGTAGGGTACTCAGCCTTTGGCCTCTGGGTCAGATTGGGCCGTGGTGTTGTCATGCAGTCTGTGTCACTCCCTAAGGGTCAGAAAATTTGGCATCAGGTGGTATTGTTCCCTGCTGCCAAATTTCCAGACCCATGGGAAGTCCCATGGGTCAGATTGTGTGGCCCTGCCCACTAGATTGGGCGTGCAGGGCAGTGTGGGGCCCAATCCTAGTACATGGGGCCTAATTCAGCCTGTGGACTGGCCCCACAGCACTCTTCTGGCGCACAGAGCCAAAAGATTGAACACCACTGAGCTAGGTAAAGGAAAATTAAGCCCCTTTTCAACTTGGTTGAGTCAAGGGCACCAATGTACCATACCACCCCCTGGACCACTTGAAACATCTGCCACAGCCCCACTTGTCCAGTTCCCCTTGCCTACATCAGGCCAATCAACCCCTGTGAAAATAGAGCTGTTCCTAAGGTTGAGCTCCACTACGCTGTATGCGCTGGACTTGATTCTTCCATTCTATTCATTACCATCAGAACAGTGACCTCGATTGGCGGGGAGCTCTGCAGTGATCAGACCTAAGAATACTGAAAAAAAAGAAGAAAAAGAAAACGGGCTTGCTGTAAGCATGCAGAGGCCATTCCTCTTGCTATTCATTATGCTACATACTTACTTTCTAATATCAGTGACCTGAGGGCTCTCCGAGCAGTTTTTTGTGCAATGAGCTGTCTCCGTATGTGGATGTGTAGAAACCAACTGGTGCTTCCCTATTGATGGTTGGAATTCTCTAGGAATAGAGACAGCATGCTCTGAAATACCAGCATGACCACCTTTCCAAAAGCCTTGATGGCCAAAACACTAGGGTTTGTTTAACTTTTTCTCTGTGCCATAAAAGTTTGCTTTTGATAGAGGATACCCCAGTGGATTGTTTCCTTCCTGATGTGCACAGGTAAATAGACTTTATTGCTTAATATCCTGGGGCTGCAGATGGTACCTGCAACATGTCTGAATACTGAGCAGGCTTTTCAAAGCACTCTGGAGGTGACTAGTACTTAGAAAGGGATGCGGGAAACAGTTTTGTTATTCTAAGGTAAATAACATTAGAAGATAAAAAGTTCAATTTCCTGGGAACTTTTCTGCATTGATTGCACTGTTCCCAATTGTAACACTGTGCTTGAGCTGCATGAAGATGAGGAATGCTGGAGACTGCTGTTTTCAGCAGCCATTTATTTATTAGACAAAGGTGAAGGGTTAAATTTAATCTTTTCCAGACAGGGAACTGTGGGACCTTGTGGTTAGAGCGTGGACTGCTGACTCCCATGATCTGGATTCTAAGCTTCGCTCTGCAGTGGATTCACCATCTGATCTTCAGTTAACTATTTAGCACCTCCATACCTTTTCAATAACACTGCCACATCACTACCTAGCTGGTTATGTCAGCAGTGTCTGCAAATGGTAACCATTTAAAAAGGTGTAAGCTTGGGTTTCTAGACCTTTTAAATGGGAACTGTTGCTGTGCTGACCTCCTGGCTCCATGGATCTGATTGTCATCTCATTTATGTAGATTGAATTCCATTGATACCAATGCACATGCATTGAGGCTGCTGTGCTGTAATTACAGGCAGTCCTTGACTTCAAACAATTCAAGTTGTTTTGCATTTACAACGTTTATAAATTGACACCCTATTTCAACTTCCTCATGTCAGTTTCGACTTTACAATGCTCGATCTGATGCAATGCCACACCAGCGAACAAGTTTGCTGCATTGCCCATCTCCCTGGAGAACATCTGTCCAAACTTGCTTGGACACTTTCTTTAAGGAAGCAGACAAGACTCCAGAAAAACCTGCAGCCAAAACTCCTGAGAAGACTCCAGCCAAGAACCCTTCAAAAAGTCAAGCAAAGTCACCTCAAATAAGTCCTTCCAAATCAATATGATTGCTATTTACAATATAAATACAGGTACTCCTCACTTAACGACCTACCTGTTTAACGACCGCGCGGACTTACGACCAGCGAGAACTGGTCGTAAGTACGAGAACTTTGGTCGTGGAAACGGCAGTGCGGTGTCTCAAGCCAAGGCACGCAGTATCAAGGGGCGGCTCCTCGCTTATCGACCAATTCGCTTAACAACCTAGTCGCAGGAATGGAACTCGGTCGTTAAGTGAGGAGTGCCTGTAAATTAATGTAGCTATATTACTCATCTATACTTGATTGAGTACAAAATGCTAGGTTATTTTTACTGAAAATAGGGTATTGGGCCTTGGTTCAGGAACCAATCCCCCATTTATAACATTGTTTCCTATGGGAAAATCGGTTCCGAGTTACAACATTTCGACTTAAGATGCAATTTTCAGGAACCAGTTGTGTCAGAAGTCTGAGGACTGCCTGTATAGTGCTCAAGGTTGTGGAATGGTCTTGTGTATAACATGAGCATTTCCTCACTGCTTACCCCCAATTCTACAGCTGGTTTCTCAATACACCAAAAAAATAACTGCAGTACTATTTAATACAACTTAATATTTCCCCCCCTGGATGGATAAGAAGCCTTAGAACAAAATTTGGTTCAAATACTTTTGAATGTAAGATAATTCACTTCCCCTGAATATCCTACAATATTTGCATAACATGCATTGTTTTTCCTGCCTATATGCTTATATCACTAGAAGAGGTGTAGACAGCAAAAAGCAGAGTGATGACAATGAGAGTTAAATATAATTAAAATAGCTGAATGATGTAGTGGCAGGATTTTTGGTTTTGGCATTGGCCTGGTATTAACTAAGAACAAATGGATTCAGCTGCTTCTGCTGGAATAATTGTTACTGCAAGTTCTGCGCACCAAAAATCTGAAACCAAGTCCTCTTCAGCAGCCCTGCTTGCAGCTTTACCTTCATGTAATATAGCATAGCCAGACATATCAGATAGTTGAAACAGCAGCCAGGTCACTGGAGAATACTGACTCCAAAGGGCCAACACAAGGATAACACACACACGCTAGAGGCTCAGCTTTAGGGTTTATTTCATCTGCTAACACTCATTCTTGATCTAGACAGAAACAATTAGATGATTATTTTTTTTAATTACTTGTTGTTGCTGTGGGAAAAATAAAACCAAAAAAAGCAAACCTCCTCCTTAACACTTCTTTTCATAAGATGCTATAAATAAATATATAAAGCTGTAGGTGTTACTTGGCTCAAGTTAAACAGGGTTTTTTTTAGTTTGTGAAATGACACATTCAGCCCAATGGAAACATTTTGCGTGGATGATCTCAGACACAATCACTTTCAAAGAAGCTGAATCTGTGTGATCTACAATGGCAAAGGGGGTGGGGAGGAATGGGACATTGCTTTTTCTCTATTTTACCCTCAGTCACAACCTGAAAGGGATAAGAACTGAGTTCCTTGATAGGTAAAGCCTACAAGAAAAGGGGAGGAAATGAATGCCCTGCCTTCATCTAGCCTTTATCTCTCCTGTGCTCCATATACAGTGGCATGGAAAGACAGGAGAACATGAGCAAAACTCCAGACAAGAGCAAATGACTAAACAACATCACATCTGACTGCTACCCTTGAGATTGCTGGTAAAGCCTGCGGCTGCTGTTCCTAGCAGGCTATGCACATAGAGGGACTTCACACCGAGAGAGAGTTTGTTTCAAAAAGAAAAAAAACCCAAGCACTTAAAAATTAAGAGGGGCAACAAAAATAAGTTAAATCATATTCCAATATGTACAAAACAAAATCATGTTCAGGAAAGCATTTGAATATAAAATTATTAATTACAGCACAGCACTCTCCCTCCTGGCTATAGAAGGGATGCTGGGGGAGAGGGGAGGGAGGAGAGTGCAAGGGGCTTGAGGGAAGAACAAGGCTCGTTTGCAAATCATGCATGGATGACCAAAAATTGTTCTAAAACCCACTGCCTGTTGGGTGGGTAAAGCCCCCTGTGACATCCAAGTGCTTATCAGGACCACATTCACCTTGGTGGTTTCAGCAAGCAGCCACAGATAACTCTGGTTGCATGTGTGAAGCCTGCCAGTCATTGATTTGAGTGAGCTGTGCTTTAGTGGCCTGGTTCTGCTGGTGAACCCCACGTCTGCTCCCGCTACTGCAGTGTGCCATTGCCCTGCCTCTGCATAGTACAGTGAAGTTAAAAGCAAGAATCAAAGATAGCCCAGCAGTACCGTTACTTGAATCCAGCAGATGCCATGGGTTGCACCCTCCTTCAAAAGATGCCATTTCCCAAACCCACGTGCAGATCACTGCAGTGATATCTGCTACCTTCAGATACTTCCAGGGAGGCTGGGTGCCTCAAAGCTTTGTGAAGGGGTGAGGTAGGCTTTAAATGCTAAGTCACAAATCCAGGGCACACCCTTCTCAGTGGTATCTGCATCTCAGTCCATTTGCTAATAGAGTAATATCCATGTCACCACTGGCAACCTTGCTTATTGCCTTGCCCTGTGATCCCAGCAGAGCAGCAAGGTAAAGAGCTGGAGCAACCTGGCAACCAAACTGTGTGTCACAGGAGGGCATCCCTGCAAGAGAGACTTGAAACGTGTTGGAGGCCTTTGCTGCCTGCACCATTCCTGTTGTGTAGGCCACGAAGGGACTGCAATGTGCAGGGTCACCCATCTGAATCACGTGAAGACATGAATTGACTCCAAGGTGCCTTTGGACAGGAATCCTGTAACAGACAGGAGACCAGGCCTAGTGATATTTAACTCACAACTATCTTCTGTTGTCAGACTCACCTCCATAACACCACTTCCTATTCCAGGCGGGAAGTTAAGGGACACAGCATCCTTTCCATGATTTTGCATATCAAGAAATGGGTACAGTAAGAGGTGGTATCTGGTTGCTTATGCTGAAGAAAATAACTGCTCAGACAGCCGATCAGGCTTTGACGTTAGCTACTGGAAGGTGGTTTGGGTAACTCCACCCTTCAAATGGGAAATTATACCTCTTGGGTGGGAGCATTTACAGATGTACAGATGTAAACAACCTGAAATGCAAGGCAGTGAAGAATCAGGCCCTTTTTTTTCACTGGGTGTCACTCCATGTGGATACCTTATGCAGTTGCTCACATCAATGTCATTGCTTTCATAACCCCCCACAAACACTTCATAACTCCTCCCTTCCACCCCCAGGAGTGAAGCCCTAACTAGAAGATCCTTGTAATTGTGGTAGAAAGACAATAAATATATCAATGGCAATTGCTGAACTGCATTGGGACATAATTCAACCACCTTTGAATTCAGCGGTAGCCTTTCCACGGAGTTTGATAAGGCCTTTGTTGGAATCTTGAAATTGTCTTCACTACCTCTGTAGCTCACCTACCCCGACTGCTGCGATGACATATTTCTATGCCTGATGAATAAACATCATATGTAGGAAGCTTGAAATGTATAGGAAGTTCAGAGAGTGGCAGGGGAGATGTATCAGAAGGGGGAGGGGGCACATATTTAACAAGAACAAGGTATCTGGTCGATAATTTTTCTGGAGTTTCTTAAAGTCGCTGTTGTCTATTCATTTTAAACTACACATACATTTTTCATGTTATTGTAGCATCAAATAATCTGCTCCTAAAAAAAAGGTGTACCACTCCAAATCGTAGTACATATAAATCACAATAAACTACATTCACATTATGTTAAAGAAATTCCCTTAAACCCACTAAAAGCAAGAAAATTATCGTCAGGGCAATAATTGTGTCCTGCAGCCCCCTCCCTGGCACCCAGCATCTGCAGTAAATTAGGGTATAGTCTATAGCCAATAGGTTGGCGTAGCAGGCTGGGTGAAGGATGGGGTTTTGAAGTCACAACTCTTCATTTCCTTTATTCAGACTTAATATTTATTTTCTTAGTGCTTGGAATTGGTTCTCCCACACTATGCCTCTTTGTAGAGAGCACATATTGTTATCCCCAATATACAGATGAGGAAGCTGAGGCAGACTGGGGGATTGGTTAGAACCAGGACTTGAACATAGACATTTCTGGCTCCCAGTGCCAAGCTAAGACCACTAGAAATCTCATCTTCTTTGTGGGTTTAAAGTGAAACCATTAACAATACTCTGTAGTTTCAATAGTTTGTTATTGTAAAGAAAAGGTTGGAAAGAGTCTACTATTGATGTGCTCCTGGGATCAGAGGCTCCCCCTGATTGGGAACCTGTAGACAGGTCCGAGAGCTCAGCTGGTTACTAAGGGCTCATAATAAAGAACTTAAGAGAGCCCTGGGCCAAGTTCTGCTGTCAGCCTTGGTGGCATGACCCCATTCATTTGTCAACCTTTTGTCAATGAAAGCAGAACTAGGCCCTCAGTACAGAACTGCTTTTGAAACTCAGTACTAGTGTATATGGTACCGCCTGAGCTTTCACAGCATGCTTGCTTCTGGAGCTGTTCTGATGTGCGCTTTGAATACGGATTAGCTGTAGTAACCATTTGTGTATTATAGATCCATAACACTGAATGCACAGTGAAAAGCCTTTGGGTAAAGTCTAATACTGTGCATATGCTTTTTATATCTCGTGTTTGGGTCTGTGGATAAACAGCCTGTAAAACTGCATTTTAAAAAAAATAAATGTTTTCTTTAGTTACAGCAACACTCTGGGAATGAGCAACGTTATTACTCCCAGGTCTGGGAATTCAGAGATGAAGTGTGGTTGTAACACCCCCACCCCCAAAGCAACAACTGAAGAGCACTCCCTTTTGCTTCCCAGCTTTCAGCGTGTAGCAAATGTTCTTGGCCAAGTTACACACCTTGGGGAACAGGAGCCAGGTCTTAATGGAAGCACCAATAGACCCATAACGAGGACAGCACTAGCAGGTAGCGATTAACAGCCTGGTTCAGAAAAGGCCTGAACTCTTTGCTCTACTGACAGTTAAGCACATGCTCAGAAGCTCTGGTGATCTCAGCTGGAAGGGCCTGATCCAAAACCTACTGAACTCAATGGAAAGGCTCCCAGTGACTTCAGCAGGCTTTGGATCAGACCAGACTTGGACTGCAAGTCAATACACAGTGCTGCCCAGGTTTCTGTTCCACATGCTTCCTACCATTTCCACTGTGTTTGGAGAAAAACATCTACCAAAGCACCAGGGTATATGAGAGGACACCAGATAGTCCCTGCAGTTCAGGCAGCCCACTCTTCTGCAAAACTCAATTTGAATTCTGGAGCACTGGTAGCAGGGCACAGAGGCAGAGAGAGAATTAAAATACAACACGAGTGACACTTCAGTGCGCTCCTGTGAGGAGAAAGAGCCACTCTGTAAAAATGACAGGCTGGAGCTGAATACATCAAGCTCTCTGCCTTCCCACCTGTGATTTCAGAGCCATATCTGATCTGCAGTTAACGCAGCCTTTGAAAATCAAACTGTCTTCTATTTGATTTGTACTTCACCCTAAACAAGAGCTGGTTTGGGTCTTGGAGCAAAGTAATAATGGGTGATGCATGAAGCAGACAAAACTTGCTTCATTTCCATGTTTCAGACAAAACCCAGAAGTGCTTAGAATAACAACAAACCAGATCATAGCCAAAAGAGCTGGGGATGGGGCACTAAAAAGGCCCTGGCTCGTCTCTGAGTTGAAGTTTACACGGAAAGCTGGTGCAGCTGAGCCCACACTGGAGAATGTCATTTTGTGACACCCTAAAAAAGCACGTGAAGAAGAATGGCCCTGGCCGGAGCAGGGCCTGGGACTGAAAACTGTTATTGATGATCTCCCATTCCAGTTTGAGGAGTGCAGCTTGTTCATTTAGCATAAGGTTTAGAGAGAAAGCACCCTGCCAAAGGACCATGTGCACTGCTAAGCAATTCATTTGGAGCAATGGCAGGCAATCGCAGAGCCCTGGCACAGAGCCCTGTCCTGCCCCCAGCAAAATCGGCAAAACTTTGCCCACTGACCTCCCTGGAAGCAGGATATCACCAATGGGTTTTTTTTAATAACATTTTGAAACTGTGGCCACAGGTAAGTAAATGGGTGCACTGTAATTAAGATTTGTTTTTCACACCAATCTTAAAAGCATCCCTCAGCCATATTGCCACTGACAACCAAGTGCTTGTGCACAGAAGTGGTTAGTTAACTCTGTTAGTCTGAAGTCAGGCAGAAGGCAGGGCAGGGCAGGGCAGCGTATTAGACTAACCAGTTCAGAGCGGCATGAGCATTTGTAGGCATTAACCTACTTGTTACAAACATCTGATAAAGTAGCTTGCTTCTCCCAACCAGTTAGTCTCTAAGGTGCTGAGGTGCACCCTCCCCTACCTTCCAGCTGAGTACTCGTGGGAACTTCTTCCTGCTGTGGGGATGGGAGGGAGTGATGCTGCCTACTTTCTTAGCTCGACTTGTTTTCGAAGAAAAGGATTTTCACGTGGTATTGACAAAGTCCATGGATTAAATGCACGTACTGCACCTGTGTGGGGATGAGAAGGTTGTATCTGGGTGCATGTTTCTCTCTACAAGGAATTTGGTGAGATTTTTTTCTTGCACTGGAGACTGTTTGAAGCAAACATGGAGGATGTTTGTGAATGAATTCCCTAAATGTTGTTACTATGGTAAAGTGATGTTGAGAAGTGTGAGACCAGTGCAATGCATCCAAACCGCTGTGCTAAGTGTATATCCTAGGCCAGAGAAAGTTTGTTTTAATGTTTCTCATCCTCTGCTGTTCTTGTTTTCATTATGCTCCATTTTCCTGGCAGTGGCTGCCATCTGAATCCAAGGAGCTGCCCCTGTGGTGAAATCATAGCCTGACCGTATAGCACACAATCAACTTCACCGTTACTCTGACTTGAAGAAAACAAAACAATTCCCCCTCCTCCACCCTCCAAAAAAACCACAAAAGAAAAACCTTCATTTTGTTGTTTTGTTTTTAAATTATACAGATGTCTTTGTACTGAGGGGAAACACGGGGAAGTGGGGGAATCCTACATCTGTCATCTATTCTTTTTTAATTTGGGAGGATAAGAAACATTACACTGTATTTGGCCTCCAAAGCGGGTAGCTGCATGTGCGCATTTCTAAGTCTGAGTTATAATGTTGACCTTTTTATTTTTTATGTATTTATTTATTTTTTTAAGAATCTCAATGGTCTTGTAAGAAACAGTAAAAAGACCCTTTGTTCAAAGAAGCATTCTACCTTCTGTTTTACAGGCTCACTTAAATAAAAGACTTTTTTGTGTTGGTTTTCGTATTTTTACTTCCACGATCTTTTGTAATGGAAACCCTAGAATCTCATCAGTACAAAAGTCTGCCTATGCTACCACTTCTCTATAATATGGCTCATGTAGTCCTCAGTGGGCAAGCGTCCTTGCTCTTCTGTCTCTTCCTTGGGAAGTGCTTCATTGGATCGGTGAAGAAGCCTCTCTTCCCGATTCTTTATCCTTTGCTCCATCCTCTCCAGCTGCCGTTTATACTGATAGCGCTGTTGGAAGAGGTCCTTTGCATAGTCATAAAGCTGCATGTCCAAGTCATTAAGCTCCTCAATCCTCCGGATGGTGTTGTTGTCCACCTCCACCCCACCTGCCCTTGTGCTGTTGTACTGCATGAAGGGCCTGATGAATTTCAGATTAAAAGTTCTCTCAAACAGGTACTGAGTCTTCCTCTGGAACTCAGTCAGGCCAAAAAAAGCCATGTCTTTAAGGTTCTTCTTTGCACTCTCTAACAGGATCTGTGCTCGCTTGTTCTCAGGGATAAAAGACATGTTGTAGCAGCCCACCAAGCTCAAGTCAGCCAACATCCTCACCTGGCGGTTGTTGGCCAAGTTATACGGGCAATCCATGAACTCCTGCAGCGTACACCCTGACCAGTCCGTGCCCTCATAGCATGATGGCAGCTCTTCAGGGGTCGGTGTTCGACCATCACACATGTGCAAGGAAGTCTTCCACGTAGCTCCTCGCTGGACGTGTCGCCATTCGCTGAGGTAACGGGACACAGGGTCTCTCAGCAGTGTGATGTAGTAAAATTTTCTAGAGGAAGAAGAAGAAGAAATAAATACTCGGCATGCAACAAACACAGTCACCTAGCAAGTAAGGCCTAGGACACACATCAAAGAGGACAGCAAGTTAGCAACTCAGCATTTGTTTCATTTACTGCTGATTATTTTCTTCCTAGAATCTGTAATGTGAGGTAATTTAAGCCACACTGGGGCTATATGTCTCTCCCTGGTACTCATTCATTTCTATTTCAGGCATGCCAAGTCATAACTCACCGTCTCTCTGGGATATTGCTTTCCAGCAACAGAATGCCATGTCGAAACGGATCATCAGAATTCAACTGATCTGCCAGCTTTATGGAGTGGCTTTGGCTTTAGGGGTTGACTGGCTTTTCATATGACCGTGCACCTGCAGTCAGCTAGGGCTTGTTCTGTGCCACTGGCCAAGACCAGGTCTATTTATAAGCGGACCCTATCACTTTCAGTTTGTACACCTGTTGAGTGGGTAGCCTATCACTCCTTTGATCTTGCGACCAAACTGGAACACAGGTGTCCACATCGAGAAGCAAGGCACAGCCCAGAAACCTCCTTTAAAATAGACCGGGGAGGAAGCTGGAGAGTGAGTCTACCAGCCGTGAGCAGCAGCTCAGTCTCACTGGTGCCAATCCATACAAATTCATGCAAAACCTAACCAAAATCCAGTATTCAAAACACAGCGTAAGTGGGTTCAGAGGTAAGACAATCAAGAGCAATAAAAAAGTCTATGCTCTCAGCACACTGTAGTGCAATAATGTAAAAACTGGCAGCCTAAACCATGTGTGCTGCATCTGTGGTGAGCAGAGAATCACTGAAGCCTCAGGCCATGGTGTGCTTGGTTACCCAAAGGCTTTGTGACTCAGATGAGAAAGGTGAAGCCCAGGGGTGCTCAACCCCCCAGCCTGCAGACCAGCTCCAGCTCTCAGCACCTTGTCATCCAGCCTCGAGGGCTCCCCATGGGTTTGTGGGGAACCCCACGGGCTGTGGCCCTACATGCTAGGCTGGGCACACAGGGTAACATGGGGCCTGATCCCAGTGTGCAAGAGCAGCGTTGGGCCCCCGGAGCCCATTCCCCGCATGTGGAGGCAGTGTGGAGCCCTAGGGCCACATAACTGCACACAGGGCCAGGGAGAGGCAATGTGGGGCTCCTGGTGCCTGATCGCTGCACACAGGCCTGGGCAGAGGTGGCCTGGGGCCCCAGAGCCTGATCCCCAAATGTGGGACCAAGCAGAGATGGAACGAGGCCCAATCCTGGTGTGTGTGGGGGGACTAGCCTCATACCCCTCATTTGGCCTACAGGGCCAAAAGGTTGAGCACCATTGGTGTAGCCTAATACCAGTTCTGTTTAACTGGGCCTTGACCTAAGGCTCACTGGAGTCAATTTTCATGACGTTAATTGGTCACAGGATCAGTACTTTGGGATAAATAAATGGCCTTTTAAGTCACTTAAGTAGATAGGATCCACTGATGTGCTCCAGGCCCCTCAGGCTAGATGTCTTCTCATCTCAGCAGGGCTGCTAGAGACTTCATTGGCACAAAGCACCAATTGGGGTTACTTGGGGTCCTGCCCTTCGAGAAGGGTTCAGCACGAGTACAGGACCAGAACTGTTTCCTTCTGAGCTGACATCGGCAGAACGTGGCTCTGTGCTGCTGCAGGGTTAGGGCAACAAGAAATACATGTGATGTGCCCTGGAGGGGGTTCTGGGGGATTTTAGAGAAAATAAAAATGCAGATTCAAAAAAAACCTCTGTTCTGGCTAATATTAGCACAGCCCATATTTTCCTAATGCCTTACATACTGTTGTTTCCTTGCAGTCACCTATTTCAGTGTAGAAGCTTGACTGATTTAATTTAAAGAAAATGCATCAAAACTAGTGCCCAGGAAATCTAATTTGAAGGAACACTTCCCTTTCCACTTGACTACTAATTCACCAATGGCCTGATCCCAAACCCCAAGCACTCAGCATGGGTCTTTCCATCAACTTCACCGTATGCTGGGTGAGACCAACTGCTCTTTCACCTTCAGTTTTCACAAGCAGAGCTGGTACAGATGACAATTGTGGTTCATGTGAGAATGTCTGGCTCTCACCATGCCAGAAGCACAGTGCTGTCTAGTAAAACAACACTTGTAGAATGATAGGGAAAAAACCTCACTTAAGTTTCTTTTTCTTTCATTTACATTGCAGCCCATAATAATGATTCATCTCCCTGACTGGATGCAGCTATGATTTATATAAACAGCGCTAAGAAACCTCTAACAGATGAGGATAAAATATGACAGTGGAAGGAGCAGGAAAGCAGTGATGGATGCCAGATGTTCAAGCAACAGACACTGATGCTAAACATTGCTGACTTTTTTTTTTTGACTTGTGAACTGTGGTGGACTTTTTAAAATGTTATGTCCACCAATGGAATCTGAAGGTTGCAGTTTTTCCTGAAGCAGTTTTAAAACTATATATTATTATGTAGAGTATGATAGTGCCCAGAGGTTCAGATTGTGACGGGGATCCATTTGTAGGCACTGTACAAAGACAAGGTATGAGATGGTTCCTTCCCTGAAGAGGGTGCAGTCAAAGGTGATAAGGGTAGGAAAAAGGCAGCATTAAAGATCCTTATGTTACAGATAGGGAACTGATGCCTGGTAGCTTGGATAGTCACACAGGGAGTCTGGGGCAGAGCAAAGTCCTGATCATAGAATCAGAGAAGTAGGGTCGGAAGAGACCTTGTAGATCTTCAAATCCGACCTCCTGCCTGGGCAGGAGGAAAACTGGGCTCAAATGACCCCAGTCAGGTAGGCATCAAGCCTCTTCTTAAGGACCACTTCCCTTGGACGTTGGTTCCAGATCCTAGCCACCCTAACTGTGAAGTAGTTCTTACGGATGTCTAATCTAAACCTACTCTCCAACAAGTTGTGGCCGTTATTCGTTGTTATCCCGGGGGGCACTAGGGGAAACAAGGCTGAACAGGTTCAGGTCCTGTAGCCTCTCATTGTAGGGTTTGCCCTGCTGTTCCTGGATCATGTGGGTGGCCCTCCTCTGGACCCTCTCAATGTTGTCCACATCCCTCTTGAAGCGCGGCACCCAGAACTGGACACAGTACTCCAGCTGTGGCCTGACCAGTGTCGCGTAGAGGGGGAGGATCACCTCCTTGGCCCTGCTTGAGATGCACCTGTGGATGCACGATAGGGTCCAGTTAGCTCTGCCGACCAAGACCTCGCATTGTCGGCCCATGTTCATCTTGGAGTCAATGATGACTCCAAGATCCCTTTCTGCCTCCGTGCTCTCAAGAAGGGAGTTTCCCATCTTATAAGTGTGCTGCTGGTTACTACTGCCCAAGTGCAGCACCCTGCACTTGTCTGTACTGAAACACATCCTGTTTTTGTTAGCCCACCCCTGCAACCTATCCAGGTCTTGCTGCAGTCTTTGCCTCCCTACTAACGTGCCCACCTCACCCCAAATTTTGGTATCATCAGCAAATTTGAACAGGTTGCTTTTCACCCCATCGTCCAAATCGCTGATAAAGAAATTGAACAGTGCGGGCCCAAGGACCGAGCCCTGGGGGACTTCACTGCCCGCTTCCCCCCAGGTCGAATATGACCCATCCACCACCACCCTCTGAGTATGACCCTTCAGCCAATTTGCAATCCATCTGACTGTGTAGGCATCAATGCCACAGTCGCCCAGTTTTTTAACGAGGATGGGGTGGTCAACAGTGATGTCTGCCCCAGTACCTTAACCACAAGACCAACCCTCCTGCAATGTAAAAGTCAGTCAGTAAACAGATGTAGAATATGCAGCAAACACATCGCAGGTACACCCCTTCGAAGCAATGCTGATGTTCCACGACTAGAACAAAAAATACTGTCATTTCAGCATGCTTCACTGCTTGATGGCGCAGAACAGGGCAATCTAACTCCCCAGGGCAATCTAACACAAGAGAAAGGATTAAAAACAAGCATACCTTTCTCTGTATCATGACTGCAAACATGCAAACTCATGACTACAAACAAGCATACCTTTCTCCATCTCATGACTGCAAAAGCATTTGACATGTAATATTAGCAAGTATTTTACAAAAAGCTTTTGCTTTCTAAGGCTGCATTTAGTATATGGCAGGTGCAGGAAACAAAAATATGTGGAACACCTATGAGGGGTGCTTCCTAACACCATCTAAGAGAACAGGAGCAACTACTTCAGCTCAAGGAGGGGAAGCTGGCTGGTAAGTGTGGAAACATGATAGATCGGAGAATTATAAGTACATATCGACATTTTCAAGTACTTATTTCCTATTATTAAGGAACCTGCATAAATCACTTAAATTGCAAAAAGGGCCAAGGACCTGTTTTCCCATTGGTTCCAATGGCCGCTGTGGGGTTTCAGCTACTCTGAAAATTAGGTATCTAAATATGCACACAGATACCTAAATTTAGACCCACAAGAGTTTGAAAACTGACTGAATGTGCCTGAAATTATGCACTCAAATCTACACTTAACAATTTAAACAAGTGGCCTGATGTTCAGAAGCAGAGAGTACAGTCAGCTCTTGATAAAATCAATGAAGTGACCCTCAGTGGACTAGAGGGGGCTCATGTAAAGAGAAGAGCAATGGATTTAAGTGCCTAACTCAAAAGTACACAGATGGAATGCTTTGGCCAAAGATATTCCATTCTTAAATATGATATTTTAGGATTATAAAAAAGAACGAACCCTGTAGCTGCACTGTACTAGCCTTTATCAAGCCTAGCAAGCTTTAGCAAGCTAGCTCTGTATAAGAAAGTCAGGGCAGGGCCCTTGTTTCAGTGTGGTTGAAAACAGGCAATGCCACCTGTCAGCAGCAGTTTGAAATTTATGAGTCAACACATGACTAGTAATTTCTCTTTTGTCATCAGGGATAAAATAAGGCCCTAAAATACATGCAGCTGGGAAGCACCCCTTACTTTCAGCATTGTATCCTAAACAGCTACTTGAGTACTACTACAGGCTCATTTTCGAACTGTGGTCTTCTCCCAACCCAGATGGCTCCACTTAACACTGTCTCATAAAACATGATTTCATTTTGGTGGTGCAAATCCAGCTCTTGCTGACCTTCCTGAAGCTAACAGCCAAAGTAAGAAAATGGAACAAATACATACCTCCTTTCTACTTCTGCCCAGGTAGAATGCAGTGCACTGAAGACCTCCCTTTCTTATGTCCTTCAAGGGTCACAGGACCCTAGAGTGCTAGAGTCACAGTTGCATGTCTTCTTTCTCCTCTGCTTCTGGCTAGGCCTAACTCCCCAGGGCAATCTAACTTCAGCACTACTTCGGCCTGATCTGTGCACAAGCTGTGCTACTGAGTAATGAGAAAAGAGGCACCGACAATGGGTTTAGGAAAGCAAAATAGATTTGCAGTGTTTTAACCATTTTTCTTTTCTCAAACTGCCCTGTCAGACAAGACGGATGATCTTGTCATTCAAATGCTGAACCAAGGAGAGGACACTTGGCTTTAAGTCCCGCTCTAGTATAGACTTCTTGGGCAAGCCTGTCCTGTCTTTCATGAGTGTAGTAGGGACAGAGCTTTCTTTGATCATGTTCTTCAGGGCTGCAGTGCACTCTTACTATGGGTACAGGTAACAGAGCTGACCTCAGCAGGGACCTCCTTATCATACAAATAAGAAGAATCAACTAATTCCTTGGTCTGGTCTTTGCAAGTTTCTCATTAATGGAAAGTGAAAACCCTCTCTGATTACGACACATTTCTTGCTATTTATCAGCCACTAGGACTTGCTGCAACTGAGGAATCGCTTCTACGGGGGATCCTAGATCTTTTTCTTCACTTTATTTTTATTCCCCATCCCCTTCAGTAACACCTCTTCCTTCTCACTGCTGGTTGTTAACAAGTGCTATATGCAGCTAATTTTATTTCAATCAAACATTTACATTGCCCTTCTTCAATGTAACCCTCTATTCACCATTGAAATGAACCATTTTCCACTCCTAGCTGAAAGCCCCTGGGTACTTTTTCTATTGGTTCTTCTTTTACATTCAGGAAGCCTCAGAGGAAATGGGCTGTGTGCTAAAATCAGACTCCTGCAAGGCCTTCTCATCTCCTTCAGCGGATCTCTGCCAAATAAACATCAAGGTAATGATACTCTTAAGTGCTTCATCTTGCTTTCCGGGAAAGGAAGCTGCTCAGGTCTACATCAACCAAGTAACCCCACTCTATCATGGCACCTGCCTTAAGGCTGCAACTTCTCCACTACTTTTAAAAAACAAAACAACACAAAACAAAGAACGGCTCTGTTCCACCTTGGCCCTATTGAGTCAATGGAAGAGAGAAGGGCCTGCCTGCTTACTGAACTGGAAGGGCTCTTTGAGTTCAATGAAATCCTACTGTAGTGTGGAAGTTGGGGCTCGGTACAAGGCACTTCTGTAAGCCAACTCCATATGTTGTATATATCCTCACTTCAGCTAACGTCTTTTATGGTGGTTCCTTAATCCATAATGTTAATCAGTTCTTATTGTAAATGATATAAGACTAAACCAATCAGTAAGCCTGCCTCTCATCAGTCAAACAAAAAAGTACGTGAGCTAAAAACAAGTTTTGGCTGCCCTCCTGTTTACCTTGCAAAAAACCCCAAAAACATTAATGGGTGGAAGAGGGGGAGGCACGTCTCAATCTCTACTGCACACGTTTAAACTTCCACCTCCCAAGGGCAATTAAGATGATAATTATGCAACTCTTATTCTCTATTTGCAAATTTAACTCCACTGAAAACAGACAGTCTCCCATAATGAACCATTCAGGCAATGAAGTTACAGTACTGCTAAGTGAAGGTAAGTGGTGGTGTTACTGTCATGATGCCTAAGCTGAGAATGAGGCAGCAGGCAATTCAAACAGAGTGGACTCTTTAAGTGGTTTATACGTTTATTATAAGTTGATACCAGAGGTAACTTTTAAAAAATAATGATTTCAGCTGTATTCTGCCCTTCCCTGTAGAGTCATAATGGCACTGTCTGTTGTTGTGGAAAGCATTTAACTGAAGAACATGCTCCGTTTCGCCAATCAAAGCACTCGGTTCAATGAAAGTTCCTGAGTGCTTTATAATTTATTTAACAACATGAAATGGAATCTCTGCCCATCTATTTTAAAGCCATATCTTGGGATGGCTCCCTCACTCTCCAGCTCCACCTAGTTCAATTTGTACTTTTTCTTTTACAATCAGACTTCTTGTATAACATGGTCCCTCTGTTAGAGACTGTAATTTAATATATGTATAATGATGACTTCCTTTGGTAGCAAATAGGTCTGATTTTCCTCAGTCTATTTCCTCTCATATGGTGTTCATTTAGACTCTTCCTGTAGTTCACACACAATAAACTCCTCAGCCCTTTAAAGTCAGTCAAAGAACCATACCCCTACCCGCCATGTTTAAATAAAGATTATAATACAAACCAACAAAGCCAGGAAATTCAGCAGTTAGGCCAATATTCTGTCCAAAGCTCATGTAAAATGCATACTTATAGCTTTATTATTTTTCCTGTAGTCCAGGATGGATGGCTGGCAAGTGAATATATGCATTGGTAGCTGCATTCATTTTGCATGGCAGAATGTTTTGCCCGAGGATTGTACTCTTGGGTGTTTAATTTTTATAAGATGGCATTGTGCATGATGCCACATATTCAGAATCATCATGTATGCTCTGCTTATTTTGCAGGTCACTGACTCAGATGCTTCTTGCAGTCCCATTACACTGTATACAACAGTAGGTGCTCACGGGTGCACCAAAAGCCAGAAGTCTTTGGTACCAAGTAGAGTTGGGGGAAGCTGGAGGTGGAAAACAATGTTCTAATACCATAGTCATTTTTTCTTTCAAAATAAGGGAAGAAAACAAACTCTTAGGGCACTTTTACACATGCTCTGGGGATGGGAGGGGCTTTAATTACAGCAGCTGCAAGAGCCACACTAAAGTGCTGCAGTATCTCGTGTATGAGTGTCCCTGCACTTAAAAATGGTGGTGGGGGCGCTTGAACTAAAGCTTGTTCAACGAGCTTTAAAAGTGGTGGCGGGGGCACTTGAATTAAGTGCAAGGACACTGATACACGAGACATGGGAGGCTGCTGGAGCACAGTCATTACCACAGGCCAGCAGACTCGATTAATCGAGTTTGCTCTAACGTGCTGCAATTATAGCACGTAGGAGCAGCCTCCACACTTGTGTACCGATACTAGTACAGACTAGCCCTGGGTTGAATGGCACTGTTTCAGGAGTGACTTTGAAGTTAGACATTCCATATTTTTCATACACAAAATTGTGAGGTAAAGGAAGAGGAATCCAGCCCTCTGCTTTCCAACTTATTCCCCACTTATAAAATGTGGAAAAGTCACCCCCTTGTTGAGTTTGTTTTTTTCACCAAAAGGGTCCATTCAAAACCTTGTTCTATCCATTCCTGCCTTAATTTTGTTCCAATGATTCCTAGCTGCCTCTTCCAGAAGGCTTCTCTCACTTCTGCTACCTTTACCATGCAGGCTAATGAGTCCCACCTGCCCGAGATGCAGCAGTCATGAGCTGGCAGCTCCCCATCACTTGGTAAGGAGGGAGAGCTGGGGGAGGATTCTGTTTCAGTGACTTTTTTCCAACCTACCATTTCAATGCAATTTAAGAACAAGATTTTCCACCCCACCAAGTAACATTTTGAAATGTGAATTTGAGAGTCTGGGAAGGACCCTGGAGAACAGTAAGCGATTTAGTCACAGAACAGGTTCAGTGTACATAGTAGTTATGCAAGCCTCCCTCTTGCAACAAGCCCCTCTACCAGGGTGCTTCGTGCCTGACTTGAGTGGGATTATCCTGAGGTGGGAGAGACAGGACCAAATCTGAAAAGGTATTTAGGTGCCTTACTCCCACTGAGGGACACAATCTACAGCTTGAGATGCCTAGACCCAATATGGTGCTGCAAAAGCCCTACTGAGTAGCCATTTTAATTCCATAGGCACATGCTTGGTTAACCTGAAAGCTCATTAGGTATCTACAGTTCTGCCTCTGGCCATGGCCAGAACTGCAGCAGTTAGAGCAGCTCAGTACTTACTTCCTGCTTTAACCCAATCAGGATCTAGAAACTGGGCACTTTTCTGTCTGACTCCCCAGGGGGCCAAATTGGGTCTGCATGCCCTGAGGATGACTACAGCTAACAACATGCAGTTGCAACTGCTTTCTTTTAAAGCAGAAGGAAAAGAGAAGGGGAGAGTGCCCAGCTCGTCTATATAACAGCCTAGTGGTTCAAGTGCTCTCACAGGAAATGGAAGACCTCAGCCTGAGGGATTCAAACTCACTTCTCCCATCTTCCATCAGGCTATAGAAGAGCTGTGCCAGAGCACTCTCCACCCCTCCTTATATTAACTCTGGGCAACTGTGCAACTTCTTCATGGAAGACTTATGGAGCCCAAGAAAGCCAATGTGTTTGGATATGCAGGTACAAGAAGGAACATCACATTGTATCCTCCTGATCAGAGCACTTTGCTGGAAAGGAGACTGCTGGGAGCAGGGGCCATAACCCAGGAGTCCTTCCTTTTGGACAAATGCCCTATTAGGTTGTAGAGTTATTCTCCCTCTTTTGAATGCATATTCTCTCTGGCCCCATTAATCTTGCATTCATAACTGTGTAGTGGTTCAGCAGAAGAGATGAAAGATACATCCTGTCTGCAGTCTTGCAGTTAAGGCACTTTCCTAGGAGGTGAGAAAAGTGCATTTAAACCCAGGTTTCCCATTTCCACTGTGAGTACTCTAACCACTGGCAGGGGACAGCGACCTTTTAGGAGTGGCTGAAATAACAGACTAGGTTCCAACCTGGGCAGCTGCTTCCAACCCAGCCTCCACTGCTCCCCCATCCATGGCATTGCTGATTTGCTACTAATGTTCCAGCTTCATGGGCTGGACAGAATGGCTTGGTGGGCCAGATCTGGCCTTCAGGCTATAGGTTGCTGACTGCTGTGCTACAGGATTATGTAAAAGGATGGCATATGTCAGGAACCCTAACAGTAAGTCCTGTGAATCCTGATTTAGCCAGCTGGGATGTCAGGTTATCTAAATCTATACACTGCCTGATTGGCTAGGAAAAGTATGAGGCCTCTTATTTAGGGACTCCTATAGCAACTAACCAGAGGCTACTCAAACTTTAATACCACCATGGTGCAGGTGTTCCAGTCCAATGGCTGAAACCCTGCTTAAAAGCAAAAGGTCTGAGCTGGGGGTCAGAAGTCAGACATGGCTAAGATCTGAAACCAGAGGTCAGGAACTAGGGGTTCAGGTGGCAGTGGTGGTAGCAGCAGCAGCACTCTGGAGCATGAGCATTGAGCAGCTCAGTCAGATACCACAGATACACTTAAACAAGGATCCTGCTGCCATTCCCGAGCCAATCAAGTGGTATACAGGTACAACCAGCCGGACATACCGCAGCTGGCCAATCAGCCTGGCTGGGGCTTACTGCAAGAACTTCTGCCAACATGGGTACCCCCTCCCTCCCCCCATTTTAGAAGGGAAGTGCTTGCTCTGCTCAGTACTGTACTTTGAAAGAATAGTTGTAGGTGCCTGCTGTCAGAAGCAAAGGATACCAGGCTCTGGCTACCCAGTGGACAGAGGTGCCTGACTTAGGCACCAAAGCTTAAGAGAGAGTATGGATTTCAGACATGCTTGTCCTCAGTGTTTCTCCACAACGAACTGTAGGTGCACTGGCACTAGAGTGCTGAGCTCTCCCTTGGTATTGAGAACTTTGAAGCCCAACTCTGGGTTTGGGATGCCACACTGGGGTCAGGCACTTATAAGTTAGGCACTGTGATATTTAACTTATTTTTTACTAGAGCTAGTTTTTGGATCTCTCTCAGGCTGATGAACACCTATCAAGAGTATGAAGCTTTTCATCGCTACTGACATGGGTTGCAACCTAACTTACTCTGAACAAAGGGGAATCTTTATGAGCTTTAAACAAGGTTTGATCAGACCCTGGTCTTCATTGTAGCTAATTTAGAAGGTGATGGGCTGAGTGGTGTGGTCTCTGGAAAAGTATCAGCTGTACAGCTGATGATGCACAGACAGACCCTGGGCTGTGACCTTGCATGCCACTACTCAGCCCACGTTTAGTTGCCATGGACATGTAAAACCCCCCTGATGAAACAGATTTAAAAATAGAAGAGCTGACTCAATTTTAACTATACTAGCAGGTGCAACAATATTATCTTAGCAGCTAGTAAGGGCAGAAATAGAACACCACTGGGTTTTAGAGGAGAAATGGATCTTAGATTATTTAGAGCTGATGTTGGAAACAGCTGTAGCTGCTTGTTAGTGTCAGTATCAATGACTTATATTTCCTTATTTTACAGGGAATGAAAAGCTGACATTTAATAGCAGGGATATTTCAGTTGCATACAAACCCTGAAATAAGCAGCAATGTCTAATACCATATAAAAATTTAACTTCAGTTAAGCAATGTCCAGACAAAAGGAAGAACAGATACCTACAGGTATTTTTCCCCACTGTGTGTTTCACAAAGTCTGGAGTGTTTTTAATGCACTGTGGTCCTAGCTGACAGCTCTTCATCACAATGTAAAAAGTCACTCTGGAGTGCCAGAGAGATGGCAGCATGTGTGTGCATGCATGCAAACCATAACCCTTCTTTCTCACAAATGCTATGGAAAGTATAACAGATGCTGACAGGAGGAGGAAGAAGGCGAAACAGTACCTGCAGTTTATTGTTTAAAAGAAAAAAGAAATGAACTTTAAAAACATGTCTACACCAACCCAACCCACACCTCCTCTCTATGCTCCCATTTGAGTTTGGAAGGGATACACAGGCACACAGTTCTGGCTTTGAACAAGGTTGCAAAGGCTGCTGTACAACTCAGGTTGCTTTCCTCAAGGGGCAGTAGCAGGGGGGAACTCCACATGGACCAGGCCAAATGAAACCTCTGGTTTTAACGGGCCAACAGCTGTGTTGCACTGGGCATCTGGTTGAACCAAAGGGAGGGAAAGGTTTGTAGGAGCTTGGAATAATCAGATGCTGATTTTAGAATTTGATAGTAGGAAAAATGTGTATCTGTATGTTTGGGTAAATGCCCAGAGTGAAAGATGCCTCTGGAGAAATAAACAGGGATTGACTATGTGGCACCTTTCACAATACCAGAGCTAGGGGGCCATACAGTGAAATTATTGGGAAGCAAGTTGAAAAGCTACCCAAAGAAGTCAATTTTCATACAGCATGTGGAACTCATTGCCACTAGACCTCACACAGGCTGACCATTTAATCAAGTTCAGAAGAGGATTAGACAAATTCATAGGCCCAACAGTGGGTATTAAACAGGACTGTAAGGCTGCAACTTCCAAATTAGGACTTACTGGGTCTCCAAATGGTGGAAGTTGTAAGGGAAGAGGGATAGAGAGCACCTCAGTCTGGAGATACCTTGCATAAATACTTCTCCCTTTAGCACCTATACTGTGCCACTGAGAAATACAGAACACCGGGTTAGATAGACCTGCATTCTGACCTAGCGTGGCAACTCTTCTGTTCTTATGAACTCTCTGCCTCTTTTTGCTCTTTATAGTCTACTAAAGCCTGGAATAATTCTACCTTTCCTGCTATCCGTCTCCCCTATTTTCATCCTAGAGTCCCCTCTCATTTTCTTCCCTGCACTCCAGACTTGTAGCTTCCCAAGTGCACGTGTGCGTGTACACACACACACACATACACACACACACAGAGGTGCTGTAGGCCCTTGCCTTTCAGGTTAAAGGGAGTCCAGTTCTGCAATACTTACTCCTGTTCAGTTGTACTCCTAAAGTCTCTGAAAAGAGAATGGAGGAGCAGTAGTGATGGGGAAAGGGGCAGGTGCCTGGCCTATGGCCTTCTGCTGGAAGGGAGGGAGAAAACATAATAGCTTGCCTTGACATCCAGGATGCATTGCCTTCTTTGGAGTTTGGGGGACAAAAGGGTGTCTATCCTTTCTTTAAAAGACAGTACAGCTGGCAAAACTGAAGAATGTGGTATCAGCCTGGGCATCCTCAGGATAGGAATGGCTAAATATTCATGCCTCCTGAACAATCAGCAATGGATATTGGAAAAGTTGTTTGCTCTGTATATGAAACAAGGACACATTTGCCAAGAATATCAGTGTCATTGAGTGTCATCTCTTTGAAGGTAAAACAGTTCCACATACTGCTCAAGATTAGACTTGCTAACAATATACAAATGTCCATCTCACTAGGTACTTGTCTGTTCTGAATTCCCTTGCATCTCATGACTACTTTATAACTCAATTAGTAGAATGTCATTAATGTATCTACATGGAAAAGACCTGCATACATAGTTTCAACACATTCACATTTTCATGCAAATCCTATGCTGTGTAAGCACAGGATTTTGTGTTGAACTCAATTTCTAAAACTAGTTAATTTTCAGAAAAAGAGCAAGAGAGAGAATTTTATGAGGAACTGCCTTAGAAGTGACTTGCTAGTTCATTTTTCAAACTGACAGATGTGTGATAAGTACTGGCCAAAAGTTTAAAATAAAGTAAAATAAAATAAAATAGAAAGAGTAGGTAGGGTGGGAAGGAACCAGTCCAAAAGACTCTGGAGCCACAGGACCCATTAAAAGCTAATGTTACTAGCTTATAAGCAAATGCTGTCCTTCATCAGGATAACCCTTTTCCATCTGAAGCACTTAGAAAATGTTTCCTGGTGTCCTCTGCTAAAGCAAGGCTCCAAAGATGACGGCAAGTTACAAATCAAATACCAAGAGCATTCCTTTTATTATCCTCCCAATGTCTCAGGAGGTTTGGTGCAATCCCTAAATGACTGTATTAAATTGGCTAATCAATAGCACTTCTCAATGTTGACAGATTGCAATGGAAAATTTCAGCACCAAAAGAATTACATCAGCGCTGACATTGGGCAGACTGTGGAAATGTGGAAAGCAAATCTTTGCCTACTCTTTGCATTCTTCAGTTTTATTACTACCCTTGCTATCATCATGATTGGAAACTTTAGGGGAAAAAAATGTACATTCTCTCTAAAAATATTTTCACTCAGTTCACTTAATGGCGATACAACAAAGACTCATTTCTTTCAATTTTAGCATGGCACAAAATGAAGGTATTAGCACTTTTACGAACAAATTACAGTCATGTTAGTGCCCAAATAATTTAAGGGTGTGTCATTAGACATTTAAAAAACAAATTAACTCCTGAATATGTTCAGGTGGATGGTAATAAAAAACACAGAGCTTCTCACTCCTCTGTCAGTGACTTGAATTCTCACCAAATTAGCAGTAGATGAAAGCAGTTACCAGCTTGCAGTGGCCACTCATGAGTGGAACAAGTTAAGAAATGTATTTTAGTTCTTAGCAGACAAGTATCCATGATACAGACACTGCCATTACAGGCAACAATCCCTGCAGGAGAGCTGAACTTCATTATCCCCCTCCCCATTGGGTTAGAGGCATAATGTGGGGCATCTGCATGGCTGTCACCAATGGTGTATCTGCTTGTGAGGGAAGGGGAGTGGGAGGAAAGAAAACTCCAGGACTTCAGTCTCCAAGACTGTCAGACAAATACATATCAAATTAATAACATCAATGCTTATACAGCCTTTTGCATTTGATTCTGGTACATCTCAGAAAGGAGGAGAATGCACACTCAAAATGTTGCCACATGAAAGAAACAAAATGCAAGATGAATCCATGCAAAAATTAGGTAGAGAAAACCCTGCAATGTGAAAGGACATGGTGTTGATCTGTGACAAACCAGCTATACTGTATAGTTTATTCTCTGCTGAACTCCAGGTCAGCTTTTCTCTTGATACCCACACAGACACCACAGGCAGAGAGACTTTAGAAAAAGGGCAATAGAAAGAATTGTGCTGTTATGAAGAATCTTAAGTTATTGACAAGCCATCAAGGGCAGCAACAAGATGGGCTGGAGCAGCTGATTGTGTAGAGCTGCTACCTATTCAGTGCAAATGCACATCATTTAGTCTGTGAGCCTGAAAGGGGACTGTTTATGTCAGGAGACACAATGGAGATGTCTCAGATTTGTGAACAATTTGTTCAGTTGTATGGGGACTAATTTTGCTCCCAAAATCACTGGGAGATTCTACTAGCTTCAACCAGAACTGAATTCAGACCTTCGATGCCTAATAACTGGAGGAGGGAGGAAATCAAAGAAGTTACTCCCATGGATGAGGCAGAGCTAACTAGGAAGCTAAAAGCTTAGAAAAAGCCCCAGAACACCTTCTTCTCCATTCAGTAACTCTCACCGACTTTGGAGCAGTAGGTGCTGACAAACAGCAAACAAATGATTCTGAAGAAAGCAGAGCTACTAATCAATCACTTTTACAAGCAGGATCGCTTTGAGTTGCCACTGCCTAATACTGTTTCTCTAATTAATTGCACTGGAACTCACTTTAGCAAGCACAGGATCAAAGAATCAACTGCACAGATTGAAACAAATCCTGTCTGCACAGTTAATTCCATGGAAACGGGTTGCTTGTTAAGTGGTCAAAATCCTGTGAGCCAGTGGTTTAGATCTACAGAGTCCTATGCCCCTTTAAGCAGAATAAAGCCTTAAAATCAGAGAGGAAAAGCTTCCTTTAGTTGCTTATAAAAGATAATTAAACAAGGGCCACTGTTGTGGCAATGGGCTGGGATGTTCCTGTGCCACATGGCTGTTCATTTGCCTTCTCCTCTCACTGAAATCTTACTCTGCTTATATCAGTATTTGCTGCAACAAAACTTTTATCAGAATTACAGATTTTGTTATTCATTTTTATGAAGGGCTCAAACAGTCTCAAAATAATGATAAATAAAAATGACTGGGGATGGATAGGTTACCAGCTGGTGCAATAAATCACTGTCTCCTTCTGTCTGAGCATCACTCTCATGGTTTAGAATATCGTCAGAATGCCTTTGATTGATTTACAATTTAGTAATCCAGCCATCATCATCCATAAATCTACAATAAACCATGCCACTTAACGTAGCTGTTACAGATGTTCAGAAGTTTATTCCATGCCTTTTAGGGGCGAGATCTAGACAGCAGCTGTAGACAGCAGGATTAGGTTTGGGAGGTGGGGGCAGAATCAGTCTTCAGCACAATACAGTATTCCTGTCTTCCTATAACAATGCCCTGTCTTTAAGGCTGCGAGATATGGTACCAGTCTTGGTATGTCCAGGTCCAAGTCTTTAATGGCGAGAGAATAATTTTCCTTGCGGTGGTACAAGCATTTGTCTAAAAGTCCAGCCTAGTACCATTGCTTGAGATATAGGGTACTCGAGGGCCATGTACAAAACAGTCCTTCTGTGGATATATGCATCGTACAGCACCTCAGAAGTTCCTACCAGCATGAGGAAGCCCATTTTTCACTGTACTTTGGATGTGGTACAACATTTAGAGATGAGGAAAATGGTATTTACAATTTGCTCATAAGACTGTAGAAGCAAGAAACACCCCAAAACAAACCCCAAATAAAAACAATGCAGGAACTAGGCACACAGGAAGGGCTGCAGACTGATGAAGGCAAACCTATTTATTATTCTATTAAGGTAACTAATGTCATTACTTGCTGCAAACATAACTGGAAGCTTTATGGGCATTATTACTAATTTCTTGGAAATTGCTAATCTGAAACCAGTAGCTTAAATTCTGGTTTCAACCTCTTTTGCCTGGGTCTGAAAATACTCTGGTGTGATTGGGTCTGGAAGTTAATGTTTCAGGGAATTTTAAAAAGAATATGGGAATATGGAACATGCTCATGGTATGAGGTACTATTACTTTATGCCAAAAGGCATTCTACTTCCCTGAAACTCAGATAGCTGCTGTCAGTGTCAGGCAGGCAAGCAGCGTGTCCAGCAGAAATTGCCACGGAAACAGCCAAGGCAACAATTATTTCTGTAAGCGAATGACTACATTGAGGAAGTTGCCTAACATGGGCTGCAAAACTCATTAGCTAAACAATCCTAGGAAGGAATGCCTTGTCCCAACCAGTCAAGTGACCCATCTGGCCCAGCATCCTGTTTCTGACAGCATCTGGTACCGGATGCCTCAGAGGAAGCATTCACCAGAGGCTGCGCCAGGGATCTCATCCCCAAGGATGGGTCTCTTCCGTGTCTCACCTGTGACGGCTCTAAATAGACTGGGCGGCACACT
This sequence comes from Alligator mississippiensis, assembly GCF_030867095.1. Lineage (NCBI taxonomy): Eukaryota > Metazoa > Chordata > Crocodylia > Alligatoridae > Alligator > Alligator mississippiensis. The sequence goes on from NC_081830.1 coordinate 39,683,111, forward strand.
TCCCACCTCCAAAGGACTGTAGCAATGTCCTTGTTTTGGAGCAAACAGGATGGCTCCTTTGGGAGCCCTCTTGCACTGGACGTAGAGCTTGTTTTATTCTTGAAACAATGGCTCCCACCAGTGCGCGCCCTCCCTGCTGCAATCACTCATCCTCACCGAAAGCTGGGTGGGATTCTTCTTCACCCTGTCGATGCTGCTCCAGGTGGGTGAGACAGATATCTGGGTTACTGCTGTTAGCCTGAGGTGGTTTGTACCTGTGCTGCCTTGGGAAGAACCCCTGGAAAGTGGTGTAAATCAGAGAGTCTTCCCTGGACTTCCTGCAGAGAACAGTCTGCTGGAGCCCACTACACAACAGAAAATATCCTCTCTTGGAAGACATCTGCTGAGGCAGGGACATGGCTCTACCTACTCTCTACCACTACTTAACAGGGCAGAGTGCAGGCTGGGCAGCCTGTACATATGTACAGGTGTAGTGCTGTGGATTTGCTCCCTTGCACAGGCATATTACAGTATATTTTGACAAGTCCTGAATCCATGGCAGGGTTGTTGTTGAGTAACATGAGCCATTCTTGTTACGTGCTTGATGGGTAGTTTAGGAGACCAGGCCCTTTTACCTGCATACAGGTCCCCAAAGAGCAGTAAGCAGCACTAAACACCAAAACCCTCACTTCTGAAGTGGGAAGGGCAAAAGGCTCTGTTTTTCTCTTTTTGGACATTGAAACTTGATTCTCAGATGAGGCAAACTGAACTCTTCTGCTTTGCCTTTGAAATCTTGTAATTATTTACATTAACCCCAAACGCTTTGCTACCCATAGCTGCTACAGGATGAAACCTATAAGCTAGAAGATCAAGAAGCAGTGCTGTTTAATACCTTATACCACAAAAGGATTCCAGACAAATCAGTCAAGATGAAGTACAGGCTCCTTTGCACCTCTCTTGATAACATGAAGACAGGTAGTTTACGTTTACACCCATCCTAAAGGCCTATTACAGCGTGTCCAAAGTATGAAAAAGGGACCTGACCCTAAATTAGATTCATGCTCTGCAGACTTTAATAGACCGTGACCTCCTTTCTCTTAACGTTCTGAACCACCTGCAGCATTCCTCAGGAGGTATATGCTATAGGTGAGAAGACAGTGCTACCTATTATTAAGACTGCACAGTACTTTCCATTGTTTAACCTGTTATCAGTTGCTTGTATCTTGGCCACGCTTCCGACAGACCTCTGGCTTTGCGCAGACCTGCTGTAGCACAAGATGACTCCTCTCACACTGCTCCGTGGTGGGAAGGCCAAACTCCTTTCTGCTACACCAGTAATTCCACCCAGGTTTTGAGAAAGAGGCCAAGTGTCCTCTGCCTTCCGCTCACGGACAACAATGTCACCCTCAAGTGTTCAAAAAACCACGAACCAGATAATAAAATAATTAAAAATATATTTTGTGTGGTTTTTATTTTCTGGTAGCCTTCTGTACCTTCAGGTTCCCATCTCCAAGATTTTCCCTGCAAGCATGAGGGCTACAAAGTTCCTTTATAGACAGAAAATGAAAGCTGAGATTTTTCACACCATCACTTGCCTCCAGGAGCTGAGATAAAATCTCAGAGTTGGCCACATTGCAGGAGACAGCTGGGGTGGAAAGAAGCCAACACCTGGCTTCTTCAAGAGTAAAGAAGGGACAAATGAAATGCAAGCCCAGGTCCCAATGGTGGTCATCAACTTTGGGAGGGAGCTAGCTGATCCAGAAGAAGGGAGGAGAAATACAGCCCAACAGAATTTTCCTGCTGGATGAATCCCTCTCACCAGGTTCAAAACACATAAAGGACCTGGATGTTGGGTCCAACACGAGTGAGTTCAAGGTCCAATAGTGAAATGAGTGAACATTTCACACAGGGGACATGGTAGATTTGGGGGGCGGGGGGAGGGAGGGAGGGAGCAAGCGCGTATTTTTTTTTCCTCCAATGGGTAATAACTGACATTCTTCAGCACACGCCAGAAACTTTACTATTTAGGGGGAAGCTGCTGTACGTTTCAGCAGGTCTAACATGATTTTTAAGAATAATTTTGTAATTAATACATGATATGGAATAGGATTCACTTTTTATGCTCATAGTATTATAGTCTAACCTGCTCTTTAAATGGGAACTACAAGTGCTTTCAGAATCTGACTGAAAGGTCATCTAGCTGCACCAGCATTCCATTAAGTGCCTCTGTATCCTGTGCTTAAAAGTTAATTTTGCATGGCCACCAAGCATTTCCCCTTAGTGAGTCACAGCAGACAGCTCTCTACCTCCCCCAGAACAAGTGCATAAAAGACTATTTCTCCTGCTTCTACAGCTGTGTGAGCTGACCAGTGTCACAGCATAAATCAAAAATCTCACGGCTCTGCACAGCTCTGGTATGCACTGCAGAGCAAATGCTGAAGTGCCATTCATCGAGCTCGCTATTTTGTTTACTGACCACTAGATGGCACTTCACTTCTTTTGAATTTTTCATGTAGCTGACAGCATATTATAGCACTCAGTGAAGAGCACAGGACAGAGAATCTCTCATTATCACAATGCATTTACTTTACTTCTCATGGGATTTGATATGTCTTACATATTCGAGGTCACATGTGGGATTTAATTTAATTGGCTGTAGGGGGAAAAAAAAACCACCCACAATTTTGAGCATCTCCATTTCCTCTCTTGGTCTCAGCTGGAGGCAAACAATGACCAAGTGCCATCCAGCAGAGATCAGAAGGCAGGATCACCCAGTCACAGCCCTTCTTGGTGTTACTGCATATTTGGCTGGCAAGGTCCTGCAGTAAAGACAAGGGTGTACTTCCAAAGCAACCCTTTGCATACAAAGTCTCCCTTCCAGTAAAACCTTATAGTACATGGCACTGACATTCAAGGAGTGTTAACCTTTGCAAATTAACAGGACGCATTTACTACTTGCTGAAACATCACATGCAAAAACCCCACTTATCTTGCAGTTTTTGGAACTCCAAGGCCCTGGGCGAAGAGCCTGTGTTTCTACTTGTCTAGATCCTTTGCCTAAATCTTTGGGTTCAATTGTGACCTGAAAAGATCACCTCCAAAAATGACAAGAATATCTGTCTCTATTCATGTACATGGTTACACAGAAGTATTGATGGCAAGAGTATGTAAACTAAACTGTGCCAGCCAAAATCCAAATGCAGAAAAAAGGGACCAGATCCTATTCCACCAATTGGGCATCAAAGTAGACTTGGGTGCCCAACTCCATTTCTACTCCACCTTGTTCAAGTCTGTGAAAATTAAGGGTGCACCAACTTTTTGGGCTGATACTGAGGGCCAATTTTTAAGGAGCCATATCAGCGGACACTGATCTGATTCTGATATGCAGCTGGGAAGCTTGGAGACCAGCATCAGGCTAGTAAGTCTGGTGTGGGTGAAGGGGTTGTGGGGGGGCAGATCAAAGCCCCCACAGTCAGGGAGGGAGTGGGGCAGGGGCAGGCACTGCTCAGCCAGGATGGGGCAGGGCATGGGTCAGAGCTGTGAGCAGCTTGTCTGGGGGTTGCGCTGGTGGGGCCACTCCTGGCCTGCATGCACCCTGGGAGGGCATGTGCCTCCAGATCTGTGTGCGGGGTGAGGGGAGGCTGCAGCTGTGGGCTGGGACCGGGGCGGTGTCAGGCTTTTTCCGGCGGGGACTGGGCCAGGCTGTGCTCAGGGTGGGTGACAGTGGTGCTGGGAGGGGGTTACAGGGGCAGGGAAGAGGGGGTTGCAACCACCCCACAGTTCACCATAACCCCCGCATAACTCTTCTCCCCGCACTGCCACCGCCTGTCCCAAGCGTAGCCCAGCCCAACACCACCGCTGGGAAGAGAGTGGTGCAGCCCCCATCCCCAGGTTGCAGCAACAGACCGCCTTTGCCCCGCACACAGATCCAGGGGCACATGCCCCCCCCCATGCCCTCCCACAATGCACGCAGCAGTGGGAGCCGTCCAGAGTTCTGTCATGCATCCCACCTTGGCTGAACAGCACCTGCCCCTGCTCCACTCCCTCCCGCACTGCAGGTGCCTTGATCTGACCCCCCATGCCCCTTCCCTCCCCACACCCTTTCCCCACAACAGACTTACTAGCTAGAAGCTGGTAAGTGGTCTCTAAGCCACTGGGCTGCCCTCTTGGCTGCTTGGCATGCTGCAGCTGTGCACGTGCACGGGACATTTATCAGCCACATTATTGGCTATATAAGGCAAAAAAAATGCTGATTTCTGATACTGTCAATTTTTCCTATATTGGTGCCAATCCAATATGGGACTGAGGCATTGGTGCACCTCTAGTGAAAACCCATTAAGGCATCTAGTTTTGTATCACACCGTCATCTTTTTCCTTAAGACTGGGACACAAAAAACAGTGAGAAGGAGGAAGACCTGCCCACCTTTATTATTAACAGTTACTCAGGGACCTGAGCTGGGTAGAATAGAATTGCAGACAGATGCTTAACTCCACTTACAATATTCACTTGTTTAAAAGACCATTTTCCCCCTATTTAACATGGAGGGAAAAAGTCACTCATCTTCGATTTTAGTATAAGGTGGAAAGGGGGCAGCTAGGCTGTGGCTCCAGCTGTGACTCCAGCTTCAGCCTGGCCCCCTTGCCTCTCCTCCACAGCTTCAAGGCCCCTGTCTCCCCTTCCCCTCTGCCTCCTTGCCCCTCTTCCTTCCTATGCCATTTCTGCTCCCCCTCCCACACTGTCTGGCCCCCCACCTACCCACTGCCTGCCCCAACACTGCTGTCTCTATTGCCTGTCTCCCACCCCTCAATACTGCCTGCCCCCTTACTGCCTTTCTCACCCCCTTTCCTCCCCCACTTCCTGCTATGGTGGGGAAGAGGGACACATTTAAGATGATCCTCCAATAATCAGATTCTACACACAGATAACTATAACAAATGTATACATTTTCCATGTATAGAATTTAATTTTGTGGGGAGTTGTCTTAAATTCAGGGTCATCTTGGAATCAAGTAGAAACAGTTGATATCCAATAGGGCCAGATATTATTCCACCTATGTTATACTGGCAAAAATGTCCAGCCATTGAAAAGTCTACTCCAATAGCTTTAAACTATGACCCTTTTCCCAGCATAAGCTCTTTGTCCACAGGAGGGAATTTTGTTAATACTGCCCTATCAGGATAGCTATAGTAGCAAACCCTTTTAAGTCTAGGCCAGCTCTTAGTTTCATTGCCAAAACCATTACCACAGGCATAAAATAATCCTCACTGGATTTTTCTATAGTAACAATACATCCATAGGCCTTGCACTGATACCAGTTCCTTTTTCCTAGGTCCTAACTGGCTGAGGCCATCAATTATTTCATGTATGGCACCAAACTCTGAAGCTTGTGTGAGTTTTCAGCCATTACCAACTTGGGCTGGACATGAGGTGGTGATCTTGCAGTAAGAAAATCCATAGCCCATTTTCTCCAACAAGTGTTTTAGCCTCTTAGTTCACTGTCTGGAGTTCCTCATCAAAAACAAGGGTTATGCGTTAAAAGAGGGAACTTGAGAAATAGCTGACACCACAAAAACGGAAGTGACACTCCATTTAGCTTCAATGAACTCAAGCAGAGGAAAGAACCATCGGACAAGTCAACTATGGGACTCGGAGACGGTGGAATTCCCTTGACTAGTGCTTCTGTCAGCGGAAAGTTGGACTGATGTTTGCTAGGCCCCTGTTCTTCCAATCTGCTTAAAGACAAGCACTGGTGCTGGCACAAAATGTGTGCACCTGAACCAGAGATGGAAAAAAAGACTGCCTGGTCAGTACTTGGAGCTGGGTGTCACCACATGTGTCGCCTCAGACAGAGATAAGAAAGGGCAAAGTACAAGGCACAGACTGTGATGGATGGAAAGTGGGCTCTCAATACAGAAAATTAACACACACAGGATCAATGAGGATTCACCAGGCCTGGTCCAGGAAGGCAAGGTCCTTATGCTAGAGAATTCCCTGAAGGAAGGAACCGCAGCACCAAATTAAAAAAATCCAATCACATGCCCTATATTTAAAAATTAAAGACTACCAGATGCAATTACATTCATGATTAAAAGATCTAACAGAAGCATATTTAAATTCATTAACGTAGTCCACACTGCTACCTCGGGAGACCAGCTGCTTCTGGAATATGGGGGCAGCAAATACAAACTACATCTTGCTCGTATTTGATCAAAACCTTTTTGGAAGTTTCAGTGATCTGGCTGTTAACATCTCTTAGGTGATAATTAGGCTCTAGGGGCAGCAGACATTGTTTAGGAGAGAAAATGCACAGTTAAAACGTGAGTACTGGAGTCTTCTGCTTTGCAAAAAGAGTTCGTTATTTCTGCTATAAGAGGAAGGCAGGCGGCTCAGATGTGCCTGCTTTCAAATGGAAACCCATCTTACCTGTGCATGTCAGACATTAGCAGAGACTCATCCGTACGTAAACTGTTTATCTTAGGTCTTATCCATGAGATTCCCGTCCTGCTTGTTAGCATGATTCTGCTTAAGAAACAGATGCCTGTTTGGTTTTTTAACCAGGTACAATAGCTGGGTGGTGGAATTAAAACCCTGACAGTTGGGATGCAAGTAGATGCCTCTCGTAACCCTCCTTCCCTCTCCCCAGCACACACACATGGCACAGACCAAATTCTCCTTCTTCCTGGACCCTTCACTAAAGTTGGCTGCTCATATACAGGGCTGGCTCAGGCCAGACTACATCCTCTTACCTACAGGATGATGCCTCATATCCAGAGTGGAGATAATGAGGAGCCTGTAACAGTGAGCCAGAATTTCCCTGCGGGCTCAATCCAACAGGGTAGGTACAAAGGAACACTGTCCCCTTAGCGCACTGCAGCACTAAATTGACAGCAGATGCTGTGACTCTCTGCATTCACTGCCTCTTAATGATATCATGGGGCCTATTTCCCTGCAACTGGACAGAAAGAGACTTTATTAAAGATACCAGAGAAGGTCTGTTTATTGCTGGGTCAGACAGATTTGCCCTTCTTTGAAGTCTGTCTCCATACATAGAAGCTGATGCTGCTGGTCCCCTCTCTCTCTCACAGGGAAGGTTGTTCAAAGCCTGCCTCCCCTAGGTAGACATCTTCCTCCTCAAGTAGCCCATTAAAATATCTTTTGGTAGCTCAGAGCATGCATTTGATGAAGGCATGAGAGGGAGCCCATATATGCAGGAATAAGTCCTGCTCAGATATGGAGACAAAGCTTTCAAGTTCTGAGGCTGCTCATAAGGTCCACGGGGTATGTTCCCATTAGGAACTGCACAGCTGGCTAAATCTGTTATATCTAGGCTCTCATTCAGGGAACTCTCTTTAATGTTCCTTTTTCCTGTATGGAGAGAGCAGCTCTAACAACCCCTGAACAGCAGCATACCTGGGGGGGGACCAGGGCAGCAACCCCAAGCGTTACCTTTGGAAGTTATAGGTATGCTAAAACAGTGGCCACGGCAGTGGCAGTCGACTGCGCTGCTTTAAATTGGCACTGTAGCTGCCCTGGGCATGGAGCTACCCTACTGCACCTCTGCCCTTCACACACTCTCTGCTTCTCTTCTAAAATCACCCTGTTCAATAGCAGGGATGTTGAAGGAGTACTGCTGCCCTTGTAGACCAATGGCTCCAAATGCCCCAGGATTTCAAACAAAGAGCTTTACAAAGACCATTTCAGGACTCCTTTCTGAGGTGGGTTGTGTATGAACCCCACATCATAAAGCCCTGTATATCATGGAACCATCACATCCTCCCTCCAGCCTGCACCTCCATCTTGCTGGACCTCAATTCAGCTAGAATCAGAAACAAACCTTTTCTTCTTGCTGCACCCTGGACGGCCCAACTCAGACACACAACAAATTAGTGACAAAAGTGCTATTTATCTGATATTATCTGCCTAAGAATGACAACTTTCACCTCCAATTATTAGCCCCAAACAAACATACCATCTATATCACTGTTTTTATTAAAAGTATTATGTGCAGGCATCAGGAAAAGACCCTTTGGTGCGCATGTACAATAATCAGACCTATCTTGCTCGTTCACATGAAGTCAATGGAGAGGTAGATCCACTAAATTCTTACTTTTCTTTGTATCTAAAAAACTGAAATGGTTTATTTCGCTTTAAAAGCAACACAAGGCAGCTGACTTCCTTCTAAAAAAACAAAAATCCAAGAACAATTCATGTATCAAACTCATTGCTTCAAACTTCATTCTCCCTGTTTGAATGCTATTCTCTCAGTCCCCACAACTAAGTCTATCATGGTGACAGATCCTGCTGAGACTGGAAGAAGGGGCTGTCATGCGACTCATCAGCTATCCCCTCTAGTGAATACAGGAATATTCACAAGTTTGGTCAGAAAGTAATTGAACACAGGGCAGGTGGAATGCAGGAGAGAAAAAGCAGTGTGTGGGGGGAAGGGAGGGTGAATGCAGAATCCTTAGTCACACTGGCTATAAAACCCTAACCCCAAATGCAGAGCTCTGAAAATATTTTCTAGTCATTGGTTTATCCTAAAAATAAAAAGTGTTCTTTCATGATGAGTATGAAAATCTCAAAGTCCTCATTCTGGCAACCACTCACTTCATTTTCCCCAATTACAGAAGGGAGAGTCATCTCTTATGGCCAGATTTATCAGACAGCTCCAAATCTTACCCTTGGCATGTATTTCACTGCATTTCTGAATGGGAATCTAAAATAAGCCTGCCCTGAATTTACTTAGCATCTCCAATTTATTTCATGGAACACTGAAGTTGTGATGAAACCTATCATGATGTGACAGAATTGCTGCACCGTGAGGGTACTGTGCCTTCATGCTGCAGTGACATTGTGTCTTCATGTTAAGGGGTTGCCCCAGGAAATGGTGACACTGCAGGATATGAAGTAATTACACGTTGGCACCAAAGCCCAACCCAAAGAAGCAGGTCAAACACATCCAGGTAGTACAATCAATATTTCTCAATGTTATTCCTGTTGCTGTCCCTTCCTGCACATGCCCATGCCAGCTAGAGGAAAGAATGTCCATAAATGCTATATTGTTCCATCCGTGTCTAAAAAAAATCAGTTAGCTCTACGTGCTTAATGCAGCAGATATATCCCCTGCTTTGTAGCTAGCCTTGTCTTCTGCAATACAAAAGAGCTAGGGGAAGGATGGTTGAGGCAACACTCAGACTTTCTGAAGACTAGTAACATCACACTGGAGGGAAGGCAGTTATAGCTCCGAGGCCTGTGCTTTCTTGGGACTGAAACATTTCTGAGACAGCAATGGAATATGGCTATGATTATGCATTAACTCACAGCTACTAGACTTGCACCCAACTCCTCCTCTCGCTTGCACAAGTCAAAGTGACAAAAGAGAAGAGATGTGTGGGGAACTTGAGGAGAATGGTTATTCAGTACGAGTGCAGGGGTCAGAATTCACATTTCTTTCTATGAACCAAAAGTGTTCAACACAGGGAGAAGTTGCTGCTTTCCCTCAGGAGTATGGTTTTTAAGGGCGACAGTCATGATGCATTATGCCACAAAGCAAATATTATTTAATATCCATGGCCTAATGGCTCCCTCCAACCTGAAGGAGGGAGGGAGCTCAAAGCTGGGAGACATCACATGTTTGTGTCTAAGAGGGAAAAGAAAGGAGCTGCTTTCTTTCAGGGGAACTTGTACCAAAGTGTGTAGGAGGGTGGGAAGGGTCTGCTCTTCTTGGAGGTCTCTGTCTAAAACACAAGAGAGATTCTTTGTGTGCATGTGAGTGGGAGCTCGCCTCAGTGTCTTCAAATGAGACAATTCTAAGGCTAAGATTTCCTAGAGAGCCTACAGGGCATTATGTGCCAAAATCACATCCCATCACAGGAAGAGATCTGTTCTTTATATTTCCCCCATCATCAGGAAACCAGGAGGGCTGCCATGACGTGCCCTTGAGATTGGCCATCACACCTGATGGATGTCAGATTTACAAACCATATTCCATTTTACACCTCAGTGAGCCTGCAGCTCTCCACCAACTACTTCCCCTCTGCTGAGAGCTCTCAGTACTAGTGGGGATTGCCTGCATGTGTTTAATGCTCACCGTTCAGCCCTGACAATGGATACCTACCATCTCAGCTTGTATTTATCCTCAATCAAGATGTGCTTTCCCTAAACATATACCTTCACTCGTCAACGTCTGAATGGGTAACAAAGGCTTTTTTGTTTTTAAAAAGAAATTGTGGGACAAAGACTCGGAATGAACAACACAACCAAAGCCAGTGGGGGTGGAAAGAAGGAGGGGAAGGAAGATTGTGGAAAGAGCTTTAGATGGGCTCAGGATTAAAACTGCTTTAGAGACATTTTCTAGAACATTGATTCACCAGCCTTGAGCTCACTGACAATTTAAGTTACAGTGAAGGAGAGTGAAGACGAACAGTTCCAGTTGAAAGCCAGTAATTCCAGTTTTAAAACAAAGGGTTTCCGTTTTAAAGGGGTAGGATTAAAAAAAACCCTACAAAACGGTTCATGCAGGAAAATACATTCTGGCTGTAACTAATAACATTATTTTTTCTTTTGTTATGTATTTGGGGTGAGGCAGGCTGCACATACTGTAGCCTGAAGCGTTTATTTTTAGATCTTTATCTACTGTAATCTCATCTATTTATTGTTTGTTTATATGGGTAAAGCTTTATGGGGCTTATTTAAAAGATTATTTCCTCTTCCAAGATAACAAACAAAGACTTCAAATTAGTATGATTAATATGGCTGTATTTTAAATAAACTCAGCTAAGTTCTGATCTAAAGGCTGAACACCTCACTAGTTACTGTCACTTCTAATACAGTCAACATAAGTAACATTTCTTTGTAGCAATGCAATGATTGCAAATGTTTTCTCCAGAAATAATATTAACTGCCTCCCTACTCCTTCTCATTCCTTATTGCCAAGCCTGTTCTAGTCAGCTCAGACCTCAAAACTGACTGCATGATGCATGTGCATTTTCCAGAGCATTCTGGTTTTCTGCTATAACTCTTTTGCCTGGTTGACTCCCAAGTCATGACCACTTTATCACACTGTTTTGCCAATTTTTTCATCCTTCCTGGCCATGATCCAAAGCTTACCAAAGTCAACAGAAAGACTTCACTGGGCTTTGAATCAGACCAGTTTCTCCATTGGCCAACTGCTTCTTCTGAAGACGAATCAAATGTTTTATCTAGAGTCTTAAGGGTCTTGTGCTTCATAAACTGCAATATATTTTTTTCAAAGTGGCACTAGATTAGAACAGATCAGGGGCCATCATTAGTGACTGACAAAAACATACATCAGTGCTAGACTGAAAAAAACCCAAATACCAGTGCTGTGTGCTGGGAATTTATGAATTCCCTTTCTCTTTTCCCTCTCAGATAGAGCATGTTCGCAGGTGTAGACAAGACCAAACAGTGATCTAAATTATTTTAAAGAACACCTTGCAAATCTAGGTGGAATCAAACACAATTACACGAACAATGTTGTGGGATCATAGGAAAGTAGGGCTGGAAGGGACCTCATGACTCATGAGGTCATCCATGACTCATGAGATCTCAAGAGGTCCCTTGGGTCAAGATACAAGGGGGTTCAGGAGATGGAGACCTGATGGTGGGAGTCTACTACAGGCCTCCCTCCCAAGAAGAGGCATTCTCCAGGGAACTGACTGAACCAGCCAGCAATAAACACCTGACTGTCAGGGTAGTTGAAGTCACCCATGACATCTTTTGGGAGGACCATTCGGCCAGCTCCAGCATGTCAGCCAATTTCTTGACAGCTATTGGCGACCTGTTCTTGACAGGTTGTGGAAGGGCCAACTAGGGGTAAAGTGACTATGGACTTAGTGCTGACCAAAGGGGAGAACATGGTAGGCAACCTGAGGATCGGAGGTACTCTGGACAACAGTGATGGTTCACTATCTACCGAAAGCATGGAAATTCAGTTAGTAGAACAGAAGTCCTAGACTTCAGAAGGGCAGACTTTGGCGCACTCAAGAGTCTAGTTAGAGAGGGCCTCTGCAACCAGAGACTGGACAATTTGGGAGTTCAAGAACTGTGGTGCTTCTTCAAGGGGCAATTCTCACTGCTCAAAAAGAGGCCATTCCCACACAGTTAAAAAGCAGGAAAGGAGCCAAGAGACCCACTTGACTCAACAGGGATATTAGAGAACTATTGAAAAAGAAAAAAGAAGCATATAAGCAATGGAAAAATGGTTCAGCAACCAGAGTGGAGTACACTTAGATAGCCAGGATCAGCAGATATGAGACACAGAAAGCTGAGGCAGGCATGGAGATCAGTTGGCAACTGACATAAAGGATAACAAAAAGTCCTTCTATAGGGACACAGAGAGCAAGAAAAAAATTGAGCTCCACTGTGGGACCCCTACTAAATACAGAGGGGCAGCCCACAGTTGATCCCCACAAAAATGCAGAGCTCCTAAATACATATTTCACATACGTATTCCTGAAATTAGATGGGAGCTGTAGTGTTCACCTGTCCAGAGGCCCAGGAAATATGGGGAAGGCAACAGACCACATAAAATCAGTCCTGAACAGTTGAGGGTACTCTTAGAACATTTGGACATTTTCAAGTCTGCTGGGCCAGATGACCTGCATCCAAGAGTCCTGAATGAACTGGCAGAGCTCATAGCAGGGCCTCTGGCGAAGCTGTCTGAAGAGATGTAGAACTCGAGAGTGGTCCTGGATGACTGGAAGTGGGCCAACGTGGTATCTATCTTTAAGAAAGGGAAGGGGGATGACCCTGGAAACTACAGACCAACCTGACTTCGGTACTGGAAAAAAATTTTGAAAAAATTGTTAAGCAGGCCATCAATTACAAGCTCATAACCGGTGGGGTATTAAGAAGCAACCATCTCAACTCTGTTGAGGGTTGACTGTGCCTGACAAACCTGGTGTCCTTTTATGACTAGGTAACTAACTAGCTGGACAAGGGACATGAGGTTGATATAATTTACTTAGACTCCAGTGAATCCTTTGATTTCTGTGTCCCATGTAATTCTCTCAGTTAAACTGGAGGGTAATGGTCTAGACCAGTCTACAGTGAGGTGGATGGACAACTGACTTAGAGGCTGATCCCAGAGAGTTGTAATTGATGGGATGACCTCATCCTGGAGGGCCGTCTCCCCCCAGGGATCGGTGCTCGGACCTGTGATCTTTAACACATTTATTAATGACTTGGATGAGGGGGTGGAAAGCTCAATGATTAAGTTTGCGATGATACCAAACTGTGGGGAAATGCAAGCACATCAGAGGATAGGGTAAGGATCCAGGATGACCTTGACAGACTGGTTCTATGGGCTGAATGGAGTCAAATGAGATTTAACAGGGAAAAGTGCCAGGTTCTTCATCTGGGTGGGAAGAACCTTCACCTTAACTACATGATGGGTGGTGGTCCACTGGCTTGCACAGCATCTGACTGGGACCTGGGGTCACAACTGCCTGGAAGATGAACATGAGCCAACAGTGTGATGAACTCGCCAGCAGGGCAAACAGAACTCTGGAATACATCAGCCGATGTGTTGCCAGTAGATCCAGGGAAGTGCTTCCCCCTCTCTATTCAGCATCGGTGAGGCCTCAGCTGGAGTAGTGTGTCCAGCTCTGGACACTGCACTTCAGGAAGGATGTGGATAAGCTTGATAGGGTACAGAGAAGGGCCACCTACCTGTATGATTAGGGGCCTGGAGGATAGGCCTTATGTTACGCCTCAGCTCTGTATTCTTGGGCAACCCTGGCACAGGATGCAGTCTGTCTGACTCACAAAGGACTCCCCCCCCACTCCCTCCCTCCCCTCCTCTACCTAAACGAAACTGATTAAGATGCAGTGAGAGACGCACCTAAAACTCTCCAGATAAGGGTGATAAGAGTGAACAACTGCCCTCGGTCTCATCTGCATCTGAGATGGAACCAGATGACCATTCATTTACATGAGAGATGGAAAACAGAAAGCCTGAAGCAGAGACTGCAGTGAATTCTGGGACCAGAGAAGCAGGAGAGCGCTGCATGATGGGGAATCTGTGCTTCCAATGTTAATTAACCCATGTTCACACACACCCAGCTCAGCTTTTATCAGACCAGTTCTAATCTGGATTTGCTAAGGACTTTTCTGCCCCCAGACACACACACACAGCTCTAAGTTTAATAGGCATCTCGGGCCGTACATTCCCCGGTCCCACTATGGGAGGCCTATTTAAACTTGATTGACTAAAACTCGGTTGCCGGGTTAGGGAATGCTGAGGCAAGAGACCGAGTCCGAGGGGGTACGGGCAACATTTGAACAATGGTTAAGGGTTCATCACAGCATCCAGCCTGCTGGAGCCCTAATCCCAGGTGTTGTCGTATCTTTCCCGAGACGACTGGTGGGAGTCCTCTCCACAAAAGGTTATGAGCACCCCAATAATTGCTTTAAGTCTGTTAAAAGACTATAGTAAAATCTGGAAAAGTCATGGTAAGCTGAGGCTTGTGCACAACAAGTAAAAATCCAAAATCCTGATACTGCAAGCTATCTATTGTTCCTGAAGAAACCATGAGATATCCCATCAGGATATCTGCCATCCATAGGAATCTCAAGCTGGCTCCCAAGTATTTGGGTTACTCCCTAATCTTAAGTGTTTCCTGATTATCAATCAGTTTCCTGAGATGGTCCAAACCAGATAACCCCTTGTCAATAGAAAAGACAATGATTTACACTACTGAGGGTGCTTCAAAGCAGCTGAACTGAGGGTATAAAAATCTGTAAGTGTGTGTGCTTAAAAAAAAAAGAGAAGAAAGAAGAAGAAGAAGCAGGGAGAAAGAAAAGGAGAAAGAAAGAAGAAGAAGAAAACTCCTGTGCTGACACCATCCCCTGTCGTTCTTGGGACGCTGGAAGAACAGATCGTCTCTCTCTTCAAGGATTGTGCTACGGACTGTGCCTGTCAGCTTTGCAGCCTGGGTACCGTGGACTCGGTGAGATTCCCAGCTTTCTCTCTTCTTTCTAGGCATAAACTTCTGAACCTGAACTGTATCAGTTAAGCTTGAGCTAAGTTTCCCCAAATACTTAGTGAAACCAGGGTAGTATTGTCATTGTTTGTGCTTGTTTTTCTTTTGCATGTCTATTACTACTAGTACTATTATATATTTCATATGCTTAGCAATAAATAACTTTTATAGGCAAACTGGTAGTAATTGGGTATATTTTTCCTTCTCTGCTTCTTTTTCCTCCTGTGCTCTGCAGCAACGCTTCTTTTACCTATGCTAAAGATCCCTGTGAAGCCTAAATTATTGTGGGGTTTGCTCATCAAGAGGCCAAAGATTGGGACGTGCTGAGTTTGAAACACATAAGGGGATCAGCTTGTACAGGCTGATTGACCCAGTTTGACTCAGACGTGCCCTTATGAACTGAATGCTGGCCCATGAGGGTGTCAGCTGGACACCCAGCCGGATTCAGAGGGATTCTGTTTACCTGTGTGCTTGTGTCTTACTGCGTTTTATTGTTGTTCTTATGAACTGATTCTTGGCATATGAGGGTGTCAGCCTGTCCATGCTGATCAGCCCGGCCAGATCAGGCGTGCCACGTTAATTTGTGTGTGTTTGTGTGTATGACTGATTTGGTGACTGGAGGAACCCAGTCCCATTGAGACTGAGTCCTGCAAGATAGCTCCACTGGGGGTGAGGGCTTGCAGAAGGGAGAAATACAGCTCCGTATAGTAACACAAGCAGCACATTGACAGAATCACCAAGACCCTAGAAACTATCCCTAATAAATGAGCACACCCCAAAGTAATGGGCAAATTTGGTAACACTTATGAGGAGGGACTCCAGGAACTGGGCCTGTTCAGTCTGAGTAAGAGAAAACTGAGAGGTGACTTGATAGCTGCCTACAAGTATGTCAGGGGTGAGCACCAAGATCTAGGGGAGCAACTCTTCAGAAAGGCACCCTTTGGGAGGACAAGGACCAACGAGCAAAAGCTAATAGAGGGAAAATTTAGGCTGGACGTAACGAAAAACTTCTTTTCTATAAGGGTAACTGGAATCTGGAATACCTCCCAGCAGAGGTGGTGCAGTCGCCATCCTTGGAGGTGTTCAAGAGGAGGCTGGATAAGAACCTCACTGAGCTTGTTTGAGTCCAATAATTTCCCGCCCCTTGGCAGGGGACTGGACTTGATGATCTTGAAAGTCCCTTCCCTTCAATTCTATGATTCTATTCCAGCCCTAAAGATGGGAAAGGCCTCTGCATTTGATACATAGTTAAATGTAGGTTGTGTTCTAAGTGTAATACAGGCAGGAATGATGTGAACATTTCCAGACCCCACTTTGGATTTCAATCCCAGTTTGGGGGTACCACTCTAGAATTGAACAGATGTTTTCAACTTCATACTGATTCAGTCCAGGGCCCTTCAGCAGAGACCTTCAAGTGACGCCATCAGTCATGATGATGCTTTTTGTGAAGTACATGTTTGCTAAGAACTCACAGTCTCATCTCAATTAATCTTTAAACATACAATATCATTTTTTGGAAATAACCTATCTGAGTTGCATTTGAACCAGTGATTTAATGGTGAAAGGCTCAGATAGTACTACCAATTCTATGAGTGCCCAAAATCCCTTGAAAGGATAACTGCTCAGAAAGAAATCCTGATGAGACCTGTTTAGGGAACAAAATACTGTTTCCTCACTAGAATAATGGCTCATTTGCTATCATCACCATGTCAACCTCCTGAACCCCGTTTGTCAACTGGGATTCAAATAGATGATCTCATCCTGTTCACAAGATGCAGCTGGGGGTCCCAATGACTCAACAGCCAGTAGAGTGAATTAAGCAATTCTCTTGGTGATTTACCAAGAAACAAAATGTAGAAAATATGAACTTGAGGATAAAACTGAGCTACCTTATTCCGACCACTACCCCCCCCAAAATGAAGGCACTGGAGCCTCTTGGTCTGCCTTCCAACCTAGGAGAGCTACATCCCACATACTTGATGTGGATTTCATATTTTTGTGGCTGAAGTTTATAAAAGCCAAAAGAGCTCTGAACTGCCAACCCCAAGCATTCAAAAACCATGAGTCAGGCCCTGAAAAAATCATTTAAACAGCTTAAAAAACTGCATTGAGTTAAACCGATTCTTCACCATTTAACTCTAAGAATGCTGGCATTTGAGCACAGAGTACTCCTGCCTCCAAATCCACTTGCCAAGTGGATCTCAAATAGAAGGTGTGCCCTGCCAAAACCACTTTTGTCACAGGAGTGAAGCATGTGCTCATTAGCAAGCAATCATGCCTCCTGCTGGCTGAAACAGAGTCCAGGGCTATTTTAGGCATCCCAGAGGGTTTTTAATGCTAAGGTCTCTGCTCTCCTCCCAGTCTTTGCAAAACATCTTTCATCACTCTACTGCCTATGCCAGGCACGCTCAACCCCCGGCCCACAAAGCCAGAGCAACCCACCCACAGGGCTCCCCATGGGTCAGGAAATTTGGTAGCAGGGGAGCAGTGGCAATTAATACTGACCCCTTCTGTCAAATTTCCAAGTCCCATGCAGCCAGGTCAGGTTGGAAATAGGCTGGGCCATGCTCCCTTCCTCCCCCGTTCAGCTGGGTTAGGTCTGAGCCACGCAGCCTCCTCTTGTGTGGCTGGATTGGGGGTGGGCTACCCACCTGCCCTCTCTGCACAGCTGGATTGGGCCCACAGAGCAGGCCAGCGGACAGACTGTGCACTGCCCATCCAGCCCACAGGTCAAAAAGGTTGAGTACCACTGGCCTACACCATTGCACTGTGCCTGTTCTGACTGTTTTTTTGCTTTTCTGTGTTTGGATTTTTGGATGGCTTGAGGGCTGCAGATAAAGGGAGCAATTAGACTTAACTACAAAGTGACCTGAAGAGATTAGAGTGGTGGTTTTCAACCTGTGGTCCGCAGACCCCCAGGGGCTTGCAGATAAGAGGTAACTATGAACCATCAAAAGTATGTGAATACCCACACTTACAATTCAAAGGGGCCCGCACCTCCATTTGAAATTTCCAAAGGGGTCTGCATCTTCCTTCAAAATTTTTTAGGGGTCCACAAATGAAAAAAAGTTGAAAACCACTGGATTAGAGCCATACCACACATTGGCCAAGGGAGAGATTTACTATTAACGAAGATCCTATACTCCACGACAGGAAACAAACAGCCAGGACACAAAATGTGAAGATAACCATGCTGCAGTACTCGCAGCATGAAAGGGAGCTTCCTGTGATCTAGACTCTTTACAGTGCAGTTCAACTCTGAAAAAAGACTATGCAAAAGCAGCAATTTATTACTTGTTGGAACTGCTTTCCCAGTGTATTCAATGTCATGGCTGCTGACTTCCAAATAAGCTATTTTTAGCAGTTTTTACTCCTGTTAGCACTACAGAGTCACCACAACTGCAAGAATATGAGCTGGATTCTAGTCTGGCTTGTGCATCATCAAGTGCATTATTGACAGTGCTCCAACAGGCACCTGCTCAGCCCCAGTATGGTTCCACCTGTGCACCGACTGCACCGTCTGGAGACAATGGGTTTTACATAATTTGGTTGGCAGAGCCTTTGTCACGGGAATGATGCACAAGCCAGAAGAAACACAATTGGACTTGCAGAACCCCAGTAGTGCTTGCTGGGGTGGCGGGTGACAAAGTGCTTCTTGCAATCAAAGTAGATCAGCACTTTACTTCTAACTTAGTATTCTTTCTAGCTTAACCAAGCACCATAATTACCACAATGGAAGTGTGGTACTGAAATAAGGTGTTTGGAGAGGGTGTTAGGTTGTGAGAAAACCTCTGTTTTTGGAAGTGAAAAGCTTTTCAGAAACAAGGCACTAGAGCACGCGGCTTTTAATGTGTCAACTAATGCCGGTGAATTCCCCAATATGAATAGCTCAAATACTTTAACATAAACTACTGGTGTGGTCACGATGAGAACGCTAGAGTTTATATTCCACTTCCTTATGAAAGTCACTAAGGAAATGTAACTGAACACTCCTGAGAATGCGGCAGGGGCTCTTATCTTAGGACGGGCGCCAGTCTTGACAAGCTGACAAACTGCATGTTCATGGAGTCAAGGAGGACAGCAGTCCATGAGACTCCCATTTACTCAATGCTTGTACAGGGCTTAGCACAACAATGCACCAAACCAAGTTTACCTCTCTCCACTACTGTTTCATACCAGTATCTTCTACTATGGCCAAAGAGCACATAGCACAGGTCAGAATGGAGATGTGGTGGGAATATATATGGCACTGGCGTTCCACTAAGCATGCTCTATGCCTGAGGTAAACTAAAGCCCAATGAAGGCTGACCTAAATTACATGGCCTGCCAATGGCCCCAGGAGACCAAACCAGCAGGCAGGGATTGATAGACTGTAGGAAAAGTCAGCCAAACTCCCGTAAACTAATAACAGAGAAGGAGGAGAGGAATGGCACAAGTGTTACTACCTAAATTTAGGATGCTAAAGGATTCCCCTCCACTAGGATAGCAGACTCACAGGCAATTAAGTCCACAGCTGCCATCGGTACTGAGTAAACCCAGGGGTATTCAACCCTCAGCCCATAGGCCAGATCCAGCCCGTGGTGCTCCTCATGGACCCCTGGGGAGACCTGGGCCCTGCATACTAAATTCAGTGCTTGATCTCAGGGTACAGGGCTGGGTGGGGAGGACATGGCCCAATCCCAGTATTGGGGGCTAGGAGAGGACGGTGGCAGGCCAGGCCCTGGGACCCAATCTCAGCACGCAGGGATAAGAGGAGGCAGCGCCAGGCCCCTGAGGCCAACTGTGGCGCACAGGACTTGGTCCCACTATGGACTGCCCCACCTCAGTCATCTGGCCTGGAGGTTAAAAACTTGAGCACCACTGGTGCGAACAGTTGTACCATATCAAGTGATCTGTGTGTGAATAAAACATGTGCTGCCTGTTTGGTGCTGTAATACCACAAAAAATCTACTGTTTCTATCGTAACAAAGAGTTTATGCCTCCATTTTGCTTGCAAACATCCCTTCTTTCTTTCTTTCGCTTTCAAAAAACGCATAAATGCACAAATATCCAACAACAATCTAATCTGACTACTACGCCTCTTGTGACCGAAATCTCCCTTAACTCACTAATTCAAGTCTCTCGTAGGTACTCCCAACAATGAATTTCCAAGAGCAAGCTAAACTACTGGAAGTTTACCAAAGGAAAGGAAATCAAGACCTCAAACACCTCACTTTTCTTTCCCCCAAGTCAGTAGCTTGTTTATTATAATAATAATAAAAGTAAAGGCAGAAAGAGGTAATTAATGTCAAGCACAATCCATCACTGTTACTTTGAGGTGCTAAAATGAAAACAGAAAGTCTAACTCTGAGGCAGCAAATACTTTTTTTTTTTTAAAAAGGTTTCTAATTTAACAGCAACCAAGTATGTTTTGAGCTGCTCAACTAATCAAACAAAAGTATGTATAAACTGGTAGCTAGTATAGGGCAGAATATTTCGACAGCATGTTTGAAAGAATCCTGCTACATTATTTCACTGCGGTAAGAAAAAAAGATTTTTTGGGGGGGAGGGGGGGAGGGACTAAGGGGAAGATTTTGAATGGTGTGTTTTTGTGTAAAATGGAAAGGAAGTTATTTCTAGTCAAATGAGCTTTCCCCCACACCTGATTAATGGATAAGCCGAGTAAGAAAAATGTCTCCATCCCAAGACAGACCCAATTATGTTCTGCATTAACGGAAACATATGGGAACATTTCAGTATAAACAAAAACTGCACTGTATGAGCTCTTTCTATGAGCTTTCCAGTTCATTTAACCCTTACCATGGTGCACATTAACTACAGCCCAAGATTGCTGGTATAATCCTCTATTGGCTATTTTTTGGCTCTGGTAATGCAGCAGTAACTCACAGCTTTGCATTATTATGCTGCCTGCCTGAAACCTTGCTTGAATTTCAAAACACGATCATCCCTTTACCTCAAGCCAAACTGCATAGCTGAGGTAGATGGATGGTAGAGGGGGACCCCACTCAGAGCTTTTGTGGCATCCACAAAGTCAATTTAGGAAAAAAGAAAAAAAAAAGGGTGTGTGTGTGTGTGGGGGGGAAATGATGCTTTTAAAAGCACCAAAATGAAATAAGAGCCTCACTGATTTTCCTTGAAAAGCAGGCCCTTTGAAAACCTTTGGGTTTTGGTTCTTCTCTCTTGGTGACTTTACACTGGCTACTTCAGTCCTCTAACTTAATTTAGGACCCTCTAATCTTGTTATTATGATGATTTTAACACTTGAATAGCAGTAGTATAGAACAGAGGTTCCCAACCCCCAGGCTGCTGCCCGGTACTGGACCACAAGGAGTTGGCTGTCAGTCCATAGGAGGGTTGGCTACCATACTGGAAGTCCAAAAGTGACCGGCATACTGCAGACCAGCAGCCAACAACCCTTTTTTGTACTGAGTATACAAAAGGGTTGGCTGCTGGTCCACAGTATGCGGGTCACTTCCGGTCTGCAGTACGCTGGTCCGCAGTTTGCTGGTCTGCGGTTCCTTCTGGTCCGCAGTCTAAAAATGTTGGGAACCACTGGTCTAGAAGAATCAGTGTCATGAGACTCTTCCTTAAAGGGCACCGACACTGTGCGTCCTCCAGTGCACCCTAATCCTAGATTTCTGTTAGGTTCCCTTTTCTTGGGCAGGTGCCACTCAAGACTAAGGGTTTCCTCTCCTCCAACCAGACTGATTTTCAGGTTCCACTTACTCCTTTGATAGCCTATTTCATCCCTGCATGATAGATTTTCTGTCAGGGTTGTTTTCCCTTAGTGCCAAATAAGGTGAAGGGACTGCGGTCCTAATCCTAAACTTGTTCACTATGTTTACTCGGGTCTTTGGCTTCTGATGAGACTAGCTCTGATAACATTTACCACCAGTTCTGATGATGGTTTTTGTCATGCGGAAGCTGAGCCTCTAGGAAATGGCATGAAACCGCCAATTAATTCCGGCTGATGATTACTGGGAAACCAGACCAAACCACTGAACAGTCTACTCTACACTTTATCTAAATACCAAAACAGCCATTTTCTCCTTTTAGTGTCATGCTATTATGATATCAGGAAAACATTGTTAACAGTAATATCCCATACTCCTGCTAGTACAAATGAGGTCACTGATTAGCAGAATGAGATGCACAGACATGGCAGCCATCAAAAAGTTTATAAAAATATATTTATTTCTTGAGCATGGAGACAAATACTCCTGCCAAGTGAAACTAGCAGGTCCTTCTGCCAAGAAAAATGCACACAGATTCCTTTTCAATTCAGTGACATCATACAAGAGACAGGGTACATCTCTGATAATGACCAGTGCTCAAGGGAAAATAAGGTCATATAGGAACCTGTTCATATCAATGTGATTCACATCGCGGTGTGATTTGTAAGCTATAAAGCCAGAAGGCACTACTGTGATCATCTAGTCTGACCTACTGCATAACACATGCCATTGGCGCTCCAAAAATTAATTTTTGTTGAACTACAGCTTATCTTGGGAGGTGGGGGGTGGAATTCAGTCTTGATTTTAAAACCCACCACATCCCAGTGAGCTATTCCAATTGCTAATTGACCTTCCTGTTCCCTTCCTGTTAAAAATCTGGAGATGTTTAAAGTTTTTCTAACCTGAATGTGTTCGCTACACTGAAGAGCCCTCTATTATGAACTTTCTGTTCCTGATGTAAATACTCACAGGCTGAGAACAAATCAGACTTAAAACATCTCTTTAAGCAAAACAGATCAACCTCCTGGAGTTTCTCTCTCAAACACATTTTCCAGTCATCTGATCTTTTGAATAACTCTTCACTGATCCTTTTCCAGTTTATCAACAGGCTTGTTTAAGGACAGCTACAGTGGACGAAGCAGGCAATGTACCCAAAATCAGTATCAGAGGGCAGCAGTTGCATTTCCTGGGCATGCATACAGCTTCATGGAAATACATAAGAACATGGCTGTATTGCTTGCCTAATTAACACTAAAGGAGCCTAGCTGGAGAGGCCAATCTTGACCTCTCCTAAGAAGCAGCTGCTTACTTGGGTCTCACGTTCTTAGGCAGGGAGTAGCACTAGCACAGATAAACCAGTTTGCGTCTCCTGACTCAATAAGCAGCTCCGGCTTCCCAGAAACAGTACAGATGACTTTTCTGAAAGTTGAAATGATCTGAGTAAGAACATCTAAATAGGGTCGTTCCAGATCAACAGGGCACTCTTTGGCATAATAAGTTATTCAGAATAATAGGTGACTAGACTGTTTAGGATTGATAATGGGATTCGTTGCGTTTCACTTCTAGGTCACAAGTTCAAATGTGACCCAGGACAGTAGTCAATGAAAATCATTACCATCTAATGACTGCTAATATATTAACACTAGATGGATATTGGTTTCTACTGCATGACAGGCATTCCACACTGTCAGTGTTAAAACTGTCATTTCAGCAAGAAGGCCATCTTTGTAAGAGACTTTGGAATCCCACGCTGAAACAGTAAAATCAAACAATATTAGGGAACAGAATGGCTTATAGGATTGGCAATGAGACACAATGACTTTCACCTCTAGGTCAAATGTTTATAATTAGCCTGGATGAGCAGTGACTGAAAGCTGTTACTGTTTAGTGGTCTGTGCAGAAATAGTTTATCGCCTCAGTCCAGAGGATAAATGTCCATAAAAACCACAACTACAACTGGCAATTTCAGCACAGAGGGCAAGGAATGGATGTAGACACCTCTCTTGCCCCTCAACAATAGTTCAGTCATTTCCTTAGCAATACAAGTTGGGGAAACGTACACTGCAGCAGACCATGATGCATCCTCTCTGGGAACAGAGAGACTCCACCAACAGAATTTGGTGAACTTACTGAAGTGCCAGGCTCTGCAATTACCAACTGTTTTTATTCAGTTGGCTCTCAATTTCCCTTGGGAGTGGGCACAACAATATGTTGGGTCCCTTTCAGCTCCACTTCCTGAACATAACCTTTGTTATGTATAAAGAAGATTTTAATATATAATGAAGAAATACCATGCTTAGTTTGTGGACAGAAGGACAAGCTGTCCCCCTCTGGTCCTGTCTCTCTGCCTCCTCCGCATTACAATCTCTGCCATAAAGATGAATGTTGGCAGAGACTCCAATGTCTACTGGCAGCAGTGGTAAACCAGAGGACAATGGGGTCAAGAACATTTTGGGCAAAAAACCCCAAGCAAGGAAGTGTATGGGTGTGATTTGTTTGTGTAGAGGCAGTACCCTAAAGGCATGTGCACAGTGGAAACTGAAGCCAGAGTGCAGAAGAGTGTCACAGTTTGCACACTACTGAGGGGGCACAGGAGAACGCTGGAGCTTTGCAGAGGGAGCAGGATGTTATGTGGCTAAGAAAGAGGTGGAGTATGAACCTTCTCCTGCCCCTTTCCCCCCTATTCTGGGGAAAGGTACAGACCTACTTGCTTTAACATCTGCCAATATCCTTTCCTCCTGCTCCTGAGTTACACTGCAAGTTATCTATACCTCTCTCTCTCTCTCTCTCTCTCTCTCTCTCTCTCTCTCTCTATATATATAAAATGATGACAACATGCACCTTTGAATGAGTCAGTTGAGGTCCTTCCCTAGGTAATTGGAGACTAAAGCTAAATCCTGCAAACTATTGTTGTAAAACAGCAGCACTTGACATGGTGACCCAAGACTGGAATAATCCTGAACTCTGATCTAGTGAAACATCCCTAACTTGTAACTGCCTTGGCCTCCCTTGCAGACAGCAAGAGCTGCAAAAATAAAGCAATATTACAATAAACATCTTAGGCATATGACATTCTGACCTGAGAATCCTATTCCACACAGAGCTGACAGAAGAAATAAAAAGGCAAGGAGAGAAGTGATTTTGCGAATGGATTAACCACTCAGACTACACTTCAATTTAGACGGAAGCCAATCTCCTATAGCCAGCAGCCAGGCAGTCTCTGCCAACTCATCTCAACACCTTTATTTAAGTGCGTTATATCTGCCCTGCAAAGTATGCTTTCAAAGTGCTTATATCTGTCTCAGACCCTCTACAGACTAGCCCAGTCACTATAATATGCATGAACCATTTGCTCAAAACACAGCCTGAGCTAGGCAAACTTCTTTTCTTATTTCCCAGGTTATGCAGTTGTTTCCCCAGAAAGAAAGGGGTGTGAGAGGCAGGTGTTTGGCACCTATGGAAAACAGATCATTTGGGGAGGCAATCCCTTCACCTTATTTGTCACTAAAGGAAAACAACCCTGACAGAAAATCCATCATGCAGGGATGAAATAGGGTATCAAAGGAGTAAGTAGAACCTGAAAATCAGTCTGGCTGGAGGAGAGGAAACCCTTAGTCTTGAGTGGCACCTGCCCAAGAAAAGGGAACCTAACAGAAACTTCCACCCCACAGGAGACACAGGTTGAACACAAGACTAATAACGTATTTCTCATAAAAAAACATTAGTTATGGAGTTTAGGATCATGATGGGGCTGGCAGGGTGGGAAGACATTTCCTAGGCAGGTGAAATAGATGAAAGAAGGCAAAAAACATTGATCAAGGCTTCAATGTGCTTCTGCTGAAGAGACTGAGAAGGTACTTCTCTTCAGATGAGAGATCAGGGAGGATGCCAAGATTGAGGAGATAGAGTGATAGGTATATTGCTTTTTTCATTCATTTATTATGGGTGCCATGATACTGGTTATTTTTTCTTAGGGCTCAATTACTGGAAGCAAGAGATTGGATATAAATCTCAGCTTTCCATTTAAAATATCAGTTTCTGGCTCTCGTGGCCATGGAGAAGAAAGATAACCACATGATCTGAATGCATGCTTAAAGCTAAGAAGACCAATAAAAAGAATCCTACAAAATTAAAAAAAAAATCTCACAATTTTTAAACCAAATCTCATGATTTCTGAATCTTTGGAAGTGGGAGGCTGATGGGAGGAAACTAGTGAAGAAGAGATGACAGAAAGAGATGAAGGGAATGGGAGCCTGATAATAAAGTGAGGAATGATCTTTTGGTCAGAGGTTCCAGTTCTTGGTTCCCTTTGCATCTACTGCTTGTGTGAGCCCTTGCTCACTTTCACCTCAGGAGCATGGGGGCATGTAGCACAAAATAAAGGATGAAAAATATTTCTTATTTCTGTCCTCAAGACAAAGAACAATAAAGAATGGGCTCCCTTACCTTTTTCTGAATGACTGCACTCTACTTTGTGCAGTATAAGGTGCCGGAGGTAACCCTTGGTATTTCACCTTGCGTGGCTGAACTGTAACAAGCAGTTGCAGAGGTGCCCAGTTACCTTCTATACTAGCCACTTCCCATATTTCTGGAGTTAGAGGAAGGAGAGGGTATAGCCACAAGGATCCATGGGTCAGAATATGGGCAAGATGGAGCCTGGTTACCAACTTCATATTAGCAGCAGAATTAGGATTCTGTCAACTCCTGGTCCAACTTTCACAGAGGCGGGACAGCTGAGTGTCAAGTAGCTGCAAGCAGCTCCCTGAAGACCTGCCTCCTCCCCCTTCCTTTCAGAGAGCCCAGAAAACTGAGCATGCACGACACAAGTGGCTGCAGTGATGGTGAATGCTGGGGGAAGTGAGCTGTCAAACCCAACTGTAGTAACTAACAAGGGGCAATGTTCACAGCAGCAAAGATGCACACACACCACTTGCATGGCTCACATGGCACAAGGCATGTGGCATGTTATTATAGGTTGTTTTCAGCTCCAAGGACCAGCCAGATACTACATGGTCTCCCCATATACTCTAGTATGCTGTTCTCCACACCTGTGATCTCAAGAATGTGCTCAACTCTGATTGGGACACCACTCCTAATGGTTAGACCAAATATCAGATTCTGACCTCGGAAGTAACAGAAGAGGGTGTAGTGCGGTGTGGGTGACTGTGAGCTGGGGAAGAGATATGTGCATTGAGAGCTGTGTGGGAGATGAAACCGTACCTCTTGTTGTGATCCAGGATTTCTACTTAAAGGCTTATTGAGCCTTGTGTCTAATCAGGTCCTAGTTTGGTAGCATTTGGTTTCTCCTCAGAGAAGCCAGGTGTTACAGCCACAAGTCAGTGGCATCTCAGACTTCTCTCTGGACCTGCCTGCTCCAGGAAGACTATCTGGGGATAGCAGATAACCCCTGGACTGCCACATTCTCACAAGGGTAAAGAAAGACTGCTTTTCCAGGCCCCATGCTGGGCAGCCCTCTTTGGAAGCAGGCTGCTGGAGAACAGTCTGGGACAGAATCACAGCATGAGTGAGAGTCACCGAATGAAACTAAACTGTTACGTGCAGAAGTGATCCCCAGAAAATGTGAGGAAGCCATGGCTTAATGGCAGCAGTTCTTGAATAAATAATAATAAAAATTAATAAAATCTGGAATCCATCAGTAAATAAACTGAAATTCCAGACAAAGCCTGAAAGAATAAATGACAGCAGACCAGATTTCCTTGGAGTCAATGCAGGTGCCCCAGCTCACTATTCATCTCACCGTTGAAACACTCCTCTCTTTTTAAATTCTAGTTCAGCTGATTAGCCCTTTTTTGATATTCTCTATCAGCGTACTCAGTACTGCCAGACTTTGGTAACTTCTTCACTGCTGTCACATACATATTCATTGACAGAAGTGTTCTGTCAACAAGCAGGAAGTCATACAAGCAGGAAGAAATGATGTGCCAGGTACATTTCAGCCCTACTGAACTGCTACGTCTCTCAACAAGAATGGGAAGCTCCCGCAACTTTTCCTATTATGAGGCCTATTTCATCCATTCAGGCTTATGCTGATGATAATAAAATGTCACTTTGGCCACTAGGATATGAAGGAAAAGCTAGAGCCTTTGAGGTTCACTTACCACATGATAGGTGTAATATTCAGAGTTGTTACAGATGCTTCTATTGCTTTTCTAGTGGCAACAGTTCAAAAAGACCCTTAAAATTTCTTTTTGTGCACAGTGCCATGACTGCTGCTATATACCCATTTCTGGATGGGATCCAGAAGTGTCAGCAACAGCCTGAGGGTTAAGTCCCTTCCTTTCGTATGGAAAACAATAGTCCAAAGCTCACTGGGAAACTCTTTGTTGCATACTTTGCACAATGAAGCAGAATGAGACCTCAGGGCGTCCCACAGTGATAATCCACCATCATGTAACTTGCCCAAGGGTTTGTACATTAACATTTTCAGTTAGTGGGTACATAAACTTTCCCTGCAGTCTTTTAGGCATCGCAGAGCACATCAGAGACTGGTGTATTCTAGTGGTTGCCACATATTGTGCAATGTTTATTATAACCTTTTACTCAGTGTATGCACTTTGGTACAACTCCAAGCTGCCTCCCCAGCACTTTGCCCGTTTTGCTAGGCTTTTCTCAATTAGCTTTCTTAGATGTACACATCCTACTTAGAAGCATGCTATTCTATGGAAAACGAAAGGTTTCCAACAGGGCTTCAAGACTATAATATGGTGTGAAAAAAACCACAGCAAACTTAATGTAGCTGACTTAATTTCTTGTAACACTTTCAATTTCTGTAATTTCTGCCTCTCATGCTGGCATCCTGCCACAAGGGTGCATCAATGACTATTCCACTTCAAGGGTTAAATTTACATGTTTTACATAATAAGTACACACATTTTTCGTTCCTACTAATTATATTCATCAAGTCCTCCGTGACGCCGCTGTCACTATGAAAATGCATGAAATACCCTTCTATTGTAGAGTGAGGCACAAGGCTATTAGTTCCAACCCATTCAGCCAGTCACCCTCTGGAATACAGCCAAACTTTAGCAGGACTGGTGAAAGGCCCATGCCCTATGGTAAATATTACTGGACTCTAAGGGTGGGGGCAGTAAAGTATGGGAAAATAACAGGATCTCCAGGGCTCTGGCAGGGACCCAAAGCAACTCCTAGAAGAATGGAGAGCTGGCAAGATTATTCCACATTTGTCACTGGCTTGTTACACACCCTAAGTGCTTAGGAAAATAAAGTCCTTTTTTCTTTCTTTAAAATTTTCAGCAAAGTTGTCTACATTTCAGGTTCTAAATTGACCATAATAATTGTCTGAAAATGGGAAAAAAATGCCTGGCCTATACCATACCACAAACCATCTCCAAATTTCTACATTGTGGCTGGGGAAGGCAAATGGAAAGCATTTAAAAGTTCTCTGAAAGAGTGAGCTCTGGTAAAGAGCATTTGGAGGAAATCTGCTTTGGGCATGGGAAACCCTGAGAATGGCACAAAAATGCAGCCCATGCCAAAGCCAAAGAAGCTGCGCTACTACACACACTCTGAGGTCTTTAGGGTAGGGATAACATCTTTGCCAGTGTTTGTATGGAGCCTTGCACACTAGGACTCTGGCCTTGATTAGGATCTATGGCCTGAGCATAAACAAACATACATAAAAGCTTAATTCCCTGAGCCCTGCCTAAGCAAAGCCAATGATGGATAGTTACCAAGTTGTCCCTGCACCTTCACATTTCCTAGAGCTTGTTTGTCTCTCAGAAGTCACAGATGAAATTCACCATGGATGCTCAACTTCCCCATCTCAATTTGCCTCTGTTCAGTTGCATCTAGACACGTGCAAGCAGAGATGATGTGCAATAGCAGGAGAAAGACCTGGCATGGTCTGGCAAAATGACAACAAATTCCAAAGGACCACCAAAGAAAAACCCTTTCTAATCAGTTAAAAAGTGTATTAGAAGTCTTCTCTTCTGGGTACATATCTTCCCACAGTCAATGGTTAGTAAAGATGAAATACCAAACTGGCTACCTAATCTGAATACCTGCCCTTCTACTAGCTACCAACTATTTTGACTCCTTACAGGCCTCTTCTCCAAGCTGATTTCAAATGCTATTTCCACATATAGAGAAAGACCTGAGATATATGTATCGCACTGGACAGAAGAAATAATGTTCTTACCTTGAATGCAGCAGAGAATAAAAGGCAGACAAGATTCCTTGGGTGAATTTGATATCTTTTATTAGACCAACCCAAATAGTTGGAGAAAAGTTATTAAGCAAGCTTTCAGGTTCAAAAACCCTTTGTCAGGCTAAAGAAGTTTCAGCAGTTGGTGTGTGCTCTTCCTGGATGGAATGTTATGTATTCCATCCAGGAAGAGCACACACCAACTGCTGAAACTTCCTTAGCCTGACGAAGGGTTTTTGAACCCGAAAGCTTGCTTAATAACTTTTCTCCAACTATTTGGGTTGGTCTAATAAAAGCTATCAAATTCACCCAAGGAATCTTGTCTGCCTATGTCCTTAGACCAACACGGCTACAACCTAAACCCCTGCAGCAGAGAATAAAAGATACACATGAGGATGTCAAAGCCATCACCAGACAAAACCAGATCAAACGAAAGCAGGAAATAGAAAAAAAAAAAAAAAAAAGAACATGTTTGTTTTACATTGCGTTATTTTTCAGTATGTAAGTTAAATAGTACCAAAAAAATGCTTTAGTTAATTTTACTTTTTCTGAGCAAACCAAAAAGAGAAACAATGCACAGAACATGAAAGTGATGGAAAGCATTTTTGTCAGTGGATAAAGATTTCAAAAGGTTTTTGCAAAGACTTTTTCATCAACATTCCTTTGTGACACTGACCTGCTGTCATCAATGGACTAGCAAGAAGATCTTTTATGCGCTATGAAATTTAACATGCGTGCACATAGCATTCCTATTTGTGAACTGTAACAAGAAGAAACTGGTGCATATATACACAATAGGGATGTTATGTATTGATATACCTGCTTACACACACTTAAACAGTGTTATCCCTTTGGAAAAAAGTCCCATGGACTCCAACAGTGCACGATCAGCGCCTTGCACTTGGCTTGTTACCTCAGAATTCTGTGTAACATTTTAATATTCAGCAACTACAGCTTGCTTTTTGCAACATACACCCGATATACAAACCACAACAAAGCTCTAGAAATTGGTTCAAACTAAAACAGAGCAACTACAAGTTCATTGAAATCAGCGTGCAACAATCTGATAACTACTTGTGAGAAAAAAACAGGATTTTTTGAGTCAGAAAACTTAAGAGCTTCCCAGGGAACCTATTAGATATTCCAAAAGGCTTCTATTGCTGCTGATGGATGGGCAGTGGCAAGTCTGATTTGTTCAAGGTTCTTTTTCTAGGGGCCCTGATACACTGGTGTTAAGCTTTAAAGTAATGACTATAATTATAAATAGAAAAAACAAACAATGAACCTGGAAGCCTTCTCTCACAGACAGAAACACAGAGGTCATATGGATTTGTTGTTCTTGGGAGAATGTCAGAATCGTTCTGTTAATTGTACTAGTATTTTCACAACAGCTCCCATTTTTATTGATGGTAAAATAAAAGAAAAATCAGAAAAAAACCCTCCCCCAGCCCTTGGTCTTAGGAGTTTTTCCAAGAGTTATCACCCATCAGTTTGCCTTTGTGTGAAACACTATACAAAAAAGCAGGAAGTAATCACAAAAAATATAAACCATATGATTTATTGTTCATTTTCATTTCTGTAGTATTTATGGGTCATTCAAAACAGTAAATAGATGGGGCTAAGCCAGTGGCATAACTAGGGGTGGGTGACAGGGACACTGGTCTTGGGTGTCAGAGCACAGTCCCAGCTGCCACAGCCTTGGCCCCTGCAACCCAGGGGGCAAAACCTGCTTGATATGCCAAAAGGCAGTTAAGAGCAGCACCAAAATGTAATCATGTAAAACTCCTATCCAATCCCACCCCAGTCTGGATCTGTTATTGAGAAACCCGCAGGCTAGACTTAAAAATGCTCAACATCAGAGACAAAGATTATCTCATCAGGTCTCCTGCTCATGTATCTGTGGAAGCAAACTTCACTAGGGGTTTCTCTGTCTACTCTTTCTGTTAGCACTACACCACATGTTGAAACAGGGACAGGAGAGAAGTTTTGGATAAGGTCAGTCTATGGAAGGACCCAAAAAGATGGAAAGAACACATTCATTAAATAAGTTCCAGTTATGATCTCATTCTAGCAGAACTACTTAAGTTAACTGATGAATGAGATATGACCAAAACCAGCTGTAACATGATACACATTTCACTGGGTTCACAGGTTCATCAAAGTAAGTAGGAACATAAACTCTCTCTCTGACTCTCACCAGACAACATACACATCTATTAACAGGGTCCCTGTTAACATTTCTTTATAGTCCAACGTATCAAGTCCGCTAGTCATAATGGAAACTCATGAATTCCACCCCCTGAAAGTGGGAGGTGGAAGAACCGAGGGAAGTGGGAGAATAGATTTTAAATGGAATTAACAGTTTAAGGCAGGGAACCCAAGAGGATATGGAGTTCAAGCAGAGGGTTAAAGCTGAGCATTTCTCAATTCTGTCCGAAATCAAATCCTGGAAAAACTTTTTCTGGTCTCTGGAATAGGGAAAAGGAAGCTGGGTCACTGGAAACAGAAGAGTTTTGCAAGCACTGTTGCAAGAGAATCCTCTTTTATTTGTCTCCTTAGGAGGCATTCTGACTTAAGATTTTCAAACCAATGGCTTGTATGAGCTGCAAAGCACATATCATTTCTGTTAAGGGCCATTTCCAAACCTAAGGGAATTTGGTCTGGGAATTTCTAACAGGGTCTGACTGATAGCCTATATTAAAGCTGCACTATACAGCCAAAAGATGAAGGGCTTCTAGGATAAATATCACACATGACTGCCACCCTGCTTTTAATTTTACCAAGCTTCTTTGGAACTGCTTGACTTTCCTTGCACAAAACATTCAAGAGTTCAAATGAGTTAGCCCAGGGGTGGGTCCCAAGCCTGTAAGGGGTGCATGGGATTATTCTATTCTAACTGCAGGACTTTGCACTTCTCTGTATTGAACCTCATGAGATTTCTTTTGGTCCAGTCCTATGATTCGTTGAGGTCTCTCTGAATCCTAATCCTACCCTCCTGTGTATCTACTACTCCCCCTCAGCTTGGTGTAAAGTAGTAGTGTAAAGGTAACTTAGGCTACTTGTAAATAACCTAATGCCAGGGGTAACTCACAGCAGTACTGAATTGCCACAGAATGAGAATCCATTGCTCTGACATCAAATCTTATCTTTCAATGAAAAAGCACATCATCTTCATCTAAGCTAAATTTCATTCTCTGCTGAGCCCCTGCCAGATCCCAGTCATTCCAAATCCACTGACAGCTGTGAGGGTTTGTCTAAGATGCAAGTGCATTAAAAAAACAGGAGGTTTCATTTTAATTTATTTTCATTATTATTTATTTATTATTTAGTTGGTGTCTGCTTATGTGAACACCGGACCTCCACCAGCACGAATACAAGCTACAGCAGAAAAATCTTATTCTAGTTGGTCGAGATGAGAGTCCAGTCTGATTGTCTTAGAAGAGCAAAATTACTTGTTTAATTCAAAACCACTTATTTCTCATCAGCAAGCAGAAGAGGGAAGAAAAATAAAAACATATATAACAACTTTAATAATAATCACACAGGGAATATAAAAAATAAGTTAAATAAATGAAGTTTAATAATATTTTTAATTACAGGGCCTTTATTTCAGCTTTGAATAGATCTTAAAACTCTGCCCTCTGAAACCTCACCATGTTTACGCAATAATGAATAATTCAACACAGCTGCAGTTGATACTTAACACACCACTGATGGTAACAGTGCTATGATCAGGCTGCACTGCTTTAAAGTTCTTACATCTGGCTGTTAATATTGAGTTCTGAATCACAATGCCATTTGCATTTTCTAATTTCAGGAAAGGATGTTTGCATGCTCCAGTGAGCTACGCCTATTCAACCCTGTTGTTTCCATGCTAGGATGTGAAGTGAGGACTGCTCTATGCAACACGTGATCATGAGTGGGTGGGTATAGTAAAAGGGTGGTCTGGAATAATTATCAATGGGCTGGTAGAATAGCTCCTCGCTTTAGAGAGAGAGAGAGGAGAACACCAGACGAATATGATGTGGAAAATGTGTTTAGATATGCCCGTGCATGCAAGCAGAACAAGTCAGGCTTTTGTCTTAAAAGCAGCAATTCTTGGAATTCTAAGAATGGTGCACTAACACTCATATCTGAGCAGATGAAAAGCAACAGAAGCTGTTCTTTTGTAAGGAGAAAAGTATCTGTCCCAGCCCCTCCTTTCAGCATTTCCAATGCCATCAATAAACTGGCGGGGTTTTTTGCTTGAATTCAAGGGGGTGGGAAGGAGAGGGAGGGAGAGGAAATAAACAGCTCTGCAGAACCTTTATCCAGCTCTCAGCCAAAAGTAGTGGTAGGCCTTTAAGTCTGCTGGGATCTCTAGGAAACCAAAGGACATGCAACAAGGTCATCTGAATATGAGAGAAGAAACCACCATCTAAAAAAAATACAGAGAAACTTGGAGGGATAAAATTCTGTTCTCCAATATTGTGGGAGGAATGTAGCCCTGAAATTGATGTAACTAGACAAAAGTGAGAATTGATTCTGTGCCATTTGTAATTCACCTTTCTGTAATATTACGGATTGTGAGTCATTTTCTCAGCAGTCTCTAATTTTATGGGAATGACCTGTGGGTATAAACAGCTGGTAATTTAGATCACTTGGTTGTCTCAATCCTGTTTTGGGGCACAGCCAGAGGGTCAAATGTGCACTCAATATAGGCCATAGTCTTGTAAACACTTAAGCAGGGGAGTAACGTTACTCATATGCACTGTCCTGATGCAACAGTGCTCATCAGTAAACAAACTCTGGGGCATAAACATTTGCATGATTTGAATCCTAAATTCTGAATGAGAGAGAAAAAGCTTTACCATTACTTGAGCTTGCAAAACTGTGCATAACTGGGTAAAGGAACTTAGTCTGCCACGTTCAAGCATCTTGAGTTGCAATGTTTTTCCTTGTACCCCTTCATGAACCACTGCCAAACCCACAGCTTCAATCCCAAGAACTCCCAGGCAAGAAGACTATCATCCTGATTCAGACCCTATTAGAAAAAGGCTTTCAGTCCTACTCTTGTTCAAACACTCCCCGCTTTCAGACTCATTATCCTGGCAATTCCTACTGGCAGGCCCTTCCAGTACAACTTACATGTATTACCATTTTTTAAAATCAAACTTTAAAAAAAAAAAAAATATTTCAGGTCTGTTTTGGAAAAACAAAACCAGAAAAGGCCCTGTTGTTAAAGGCTGATCCCAGGAGGCCTGCAAAGACCTCTGGATCCATCAGAAGCTTGGTTTCCCTAGTCATTAAAACAGCTGTGTATTTAAAGTAATCCAAAAACAGCAGACATTTAAAAACCCAAATATGGAAAACCTGCACCCTTATTTACCTGCCAAAGTTTAGTGAAAGGCAGCATTAGCATTTGTCCTACGTCTACAGACAACATCACTGACAAGTCAGATTTTGTCCTGTGGGTCTGTAGGCATGCTGGATGAGCCAGGGTGGAGGAGAGGCTGCCTGGCCACTGAAATCCCTAAGGAGCGATTTGGGCCGGCTCAAGGGGCTTTTGGAACGTTCCCCTACAGACGGAGCAGGATGCTTCTGCCCACCCACTTCTGAGGGCTGGCATGGAGAAGTAAGGCAATGGTCCCAGACTCAATTCATGTTCATTAATCCCAGCCAAAGCATCAGGGAGGAGAGCTAACTACATTCTGGACTTCACTTTTCATGTACTCTTTGCAGATACACAGACTAGCCCGTTTCACTGTTTGAGGATGCCTCTGCAGCAGACCAGAGTGGATCTGGATCCCAGAGCTTAGCAGATGAAAACAGCCTTTGTCCTATACTCAAGTATTTTCTTCTGAAATATAAATACACTAGTAGGGTGGCATTTTTTTAAAATGCTCATTGGCCCAGTTCTGCTGTCACAGACATCAATGATACCACTTTACTGGCTTTACCCTTCTCCTACCCGAAGTCAGTGCTAAGTGCTTTTGAAAGCCCCATCCATAAATTTTTGACCCCACAGCAACCATACATTCTTCTATTGATTTGGGAGTTTACACTGTATTTAAAGAAAAATCTTTGACGCTAACCTTAAATAACATACCAATAACTGAAATACCTCTTACAAATATCTTCCAGACACAATTATGCTGTTGGGTTTGTTACAATTCTCTTAAAGAGTCAGTTAAACATTTTCTCCAATCAGGGTTTTAATCTACTAAACACAGTTGTGCTTTTCCATTTGCTGCTAGTTATTTGCTGAGTGCTACAAAGTCTAAACACAAAACTGACACATTAATGGCTCTGGACAGACCCATTTCTGATGTAAATTTTAGCACCATGTCTTTTTGAAATCAATGAGATATTGCAAAGTATTCTGGTGTCATGAAAGTTAATGGTGTGTCATATCACTTATAATATAAACTTGTGCTTTACAGGGATTAAAGCTTCAGCAAAAGAGTGCTTTTAGAATGAAACTCTCTCCTGGTTTTTCTGTACTCTTTATGCAAAAGACAACATTATTTTGGAAGCTTTTAATAATGTTACTGCAACTGGTTTTGAATAGAGTACAAATGAGGAAAATATTATATGGTTTTCAAGTTTTTGTTGTTTCCTCAAAAATCATTGATGACAGAATGTCAAAGATGGAAAGCTTTTCCACCCCTTTTGCAAGTTTTCTAATATTATTAAATCATTACATTTCAAGTTACATTATAATAGGAGAGTGAAAGCTGGCGCATGCCAGCAAGTGTGCAATGAAATATATATACAATATATATACAACCAATAACCCTGCAACAAAATATATAATTATCTCAAACATGACCTCAGGATCCAGTTCAGCATTATATTCAAACACATGCTTAATTTTAGACTTGTGCTTCACTCCCATTTTATCAATGGGACTTAAGTGCTTTGCTGGATGATGATGGATTCATTCTCCTGTGCATTTCTAAGGTGCCTATCACCACAGAATCTACAAATTCCCAATCTAGTCAACAAATCCAGACAACTCCTCCCCCACCCTCTATAACTGAGTCACACAAACAGTAATATTTTAGGAGTGTGTGGGAGTGATATTCCTATTAATGTTGCTCTTCAATCTAGCAAGACGCACAAACATTAAATAGACTTTTATTAGAAAATGTAAAATTCTTGGGTTTGCATTTAAATGTGAAAGAAAAGCAAGAACATTCAAAATCCACATACTAGAAATGCTTTAGGAAAGTACATGGGCATTAGTTATGTTCAGCATATATAACATTTGAGAGCCAAATGGCCTCGGCAGCTTCACCCACGCTTGTAATTCTGCGCCTGCACTGACACGCACAAAGCTGTTGGCACATATTTAGAAGACATTATGGTCTTAAGGGACAAATATTTCCCAATTCTCTTTCCTTCTTCACAACCTGTGAAAATAGGTGTGCACAGTTCCTCAGAAAGCTGGACTTCACCTTCTTCCTGCAGCCTGTCTCCTTCCATAAGTGGGGGATTTAGTTGCCAATTCCAGATATACACACCCAAAATTCTCCCTGAGCTAACTTTCCTCCATAATGTTCCATGCTACCACTGAGGCTACAGACAGTCAAAAAGCCCGAAGCTGAATCGATTCAGTGTTTGTAGGTTAGTCTAAACTGGAGATTAAACTGAGAAACAAGCAGACACACATTTACTTTTGATTCAGGAAATGCAGCCACATGCCTGCAGTGGCTCAGGCTAGAGGCCAGGGGGTGCTAAAGCACAGCTCTCTGGCAGGTAGCCAGCCTGGGCTGTGTGTTCGCTTCTTCTTCCTGCTACCCCTGAGGTCTCTGGGATTTGCAGTACAGAATCACAACAGCAGGACTCTGCAGGGGGACTTATCATTCCCTTTCTGTATCCCAGTACCTCTAGGATTTGTAGTCCACCATTGCAGCCAGCAGTAACTTTCAGTACGTTTAGTAGGGCAGGGAAGCTCTGTACTCTGTATGGGAGAAGAAGAGTTTAACTGGGGGAAGTGGGGTTTAACCCCCGTCCCTGGCCCCAGACCCAGTTTGGGCTTGCCAGAAAGGGAGAGGGGGGGAGGAAGGAGGCAGTCCTTGCCTTCTCTCCCCCTCCCTCACCGTCTCCCCCCACCACAACCCTTCTTTGCTAGAAGAGACAGCACAGCATGACATAGCACAGCCCAGCCCAGCCCAGCCCTGGTCAGGACTGGAAAGCATACTGGATGCAGGGGGCTCCGATTTAATTTAAACCAGGAAGGGGCCTAGGACAGAAGTTGCATAAACTAGTTTGACCCAAATCAGTTAAGTCTGATACTACATTCAGCCAGGTTTATCTTAAACCAGTTTCACCCATTTTGAAACTAGTTTATGTGCACTGAACTTCTGTTCTGTTACAGGGTTAAACCAGTTTCTGATCACGTAAACCAGTTTGTGTACAATTTCTGTTCCTAATAGCTCCTCAAGGAGCTCTGTAATGGGCACTAAGACACATTCTTCTATGCTCTCCACCTTCTCATACAGTACAGCAGCACCACTTCTGCTGCCCTCTGAGTTTTATAAGCCTGAATGTCAGGACAGGTGCCACTTCTTCCTTTGAAAACAGTGTGCAGGGCAATGATCTCTCAATTCAGGCTTTTTGATGAGATTTTACCAAACATGAATAAAGGTGCTTCTTGCAATGGCACATTAGCCAGACACTTCTGCAGATTTGCAGCATGGCTGGCTTTACTCACTGATAACCTGTGATGCAATCGAAACACAACAAAACAAAACACACTCAGCTCAAAACAGTAGTGCCTATGCCTTAAGAGCAAAACACATTACTCCCTCTATAATTGTGGAGTAAAATTCTGGGACTAGTTCTGGCCTTAAACCAAGGGTCCTCAACTTTCAAGACTTTCCCAATTAGACAGCAAGAGACTGAGCATCACATTAGCCATTTTCCTATGGAGGTCAGTATTAAAGTCCTAATTTATGTCACAATAAACAATGAGTTTTGCTATTTCAATCTAGTCTAGTGGAGACATCTGCCTATCGTAATTCACAGCAGCTCAAACACAAAACTCCTTAATTAAATAAGGTTCTTTTTGCTCTTCATGGGCCGTTCCCAAGTAGCACAGCCTCAGCACTGTTGGGATGAGGGGTGGTGGCAGAGTGACTGGGGAAGGGAAGGAAAGAAGGGCAAAGACTGGGACAGCAAGAATCCTGTACCTCAGACTTGTGCTAAGACCCTGTGTGTTGGGCTTACAGTGAGAACAGAAGGGGTGATGATCATGAGATGGGTAATGTTTTGACTGGGAAAGGAAGGAAAAGGAAGAAAACTGCTCGGTGTCTGGCTTAAACTAGAATTACTGCTCCCTCACTTTTAAGAGTGCTGAGAAATAGCACTCTCAAAATTCTGGGGAGATGGAAGGAAGGAACAGAACATCTGAAATCCACCCCCTGTATTTTTTTCCTGTAAATTAGCAGTCAAAATAAGAAGAGCTGTACGACTGAACACACGTTCTGTTGTAAACCAGATTTCAATCCCAAATTTATTCTGGAATATAAAACAATGACAGACTTTTAACTGTGATGACTGACAGGAGCTGCCTTCATGGTAACCTCTGCCTTTGCTGTAGACTGCCAAAAATAACTGAAATGGATAAAGAAAAGGCACTAACAGGATCTGAAGCTGGAGTCAAGTGACCCACTTGTATGCTTCTTCCATCCTGTGGCTAGTTTGGCCTCTGGTGCAAGTTAGATCTGGGAGGATGCTACAATGAGCCTCTATCACAAAGGGCAGCTCTTCACAGTCAGGAATCAGTCACTGGTGCCTAACAGCATACAGGTTGTCTTCTTCCCTCAACCTCTATGTTTAGCTTGCGAGGCAGTATCTCACCTTATTGTACCTCTCTTTTTTGGACAATGACAGTATCCAGTTATGTCTTCTGAGAAACTGGCAGCCCAACCTGAGTGCTGTATAAAAAAAGACAATGGCTACACTTGATGCTTTGAACTTCACTGCCAAATAAAAATGTGATGCCGAAAGTGTTGGAAAGGGAAAAATAAGGAGTGATCATAACCATCTAGTCCAACCTCCTGAGTCTACAGGACCTTAGGTAGCTTCATCTCATGGTCTAGGTAGCTTCATCTCATGGTCTTGCTGTATTGTTTTCTACCCTCCTCCTCTTTCAAAGTGTCTTTGCCCGTGCTGCTACATGCTTTGTGAATGCAGTCATCCTCTTCTCTCTGGCCCTCTTTCAACCTTCACTGGGCCTGCTCCTGCAAACCTTCCCCTTCGTACCATCTCCACTCCACAAATATAGAAAGAAATACTTCACTAAGGGGATGCTTTTGGTTTAGTCTCCCCTTCCTCCTTGGAGGTTGTTTTGCTGCCCATGTACTGCTGTCAAACATCTCTAGAAAGAGATCTGCCTATGATGCTGAGTTTGCAGTAGATAGCAGTGATAACAATAATGCTGCTGACAAAACACTGTGCGCTAAGCTGCTTTGTCACTTTAACCCTCAAAACCATTTGTTTTTTGTTTGTTTGTTTTTTTCAAATCAGGGGAAAAGTCTCGAACTGGAAAGGCTGATTTTGTACTTATTTTACTTTATCTGGTAAATGTGGCATTTATAAGCAGCAGGTGAAGTTTTGCCTCCATTTACAACATACAACTCCACTGACAATATTGCCAAGTTCAAGTGTTCAAGAATGAATGACTTCAGTCCCCCCCCCCCCCCCCCCCCCCAAAAAAAAACCCCAACAAAAATCAGGAGATTTAAAAACTAAATCTATTTATTTGATGGAGCCCCCGTGGCTTGCATTTCCTAGTTTTTGTCTGCTTCCATAAAGGCTAGAAACTATTTTATTTTATTAAATGAAAACTAAGATGCACAGGTAATAAGAGGATTTCAACAGCTGAGGTTTAAGGAAAAACATCAAATATTGCGACTCTCCTGAAAAAGACACAAATCTGCAATCCTGCCACACACACACTTCAGTTTGCTGTATGTGTTTCAACTATTCTGATTCACTCCGTTTACTGAAATCCAACATAAAAAATTACTGTGTATAAAACCTCCCATCAATATACAGAAATACAAACACTAACTGTACAGCTGGGCTAACTAATACTGTTAAACAACTTAACTAATTATTTTCACCTTTTTCTGTTTGTAAAATGCTTCTGAAGAGAATTTGATTTTTCAGAATTTGTTTGTTATTCAAAAT
The DNA here is from genome assembly GCF_030867095.1 of Alligator mississippiensis. Classification (NCBI taxonomy): domain Eukaryota; kingdom Metazoa; phylum Chordata; order Crocodylia; family Alligatoridae; genus Alligator; species Alligator mississippiensis. Next base: position 39,724,196 of record NC_081830.1, read on the forward strand.
TACGCAACAGATGCTTCAAACAAACATTTCAGTTTATCGATTCCTCAAACTGTTTATGGTGTCTATTATTACTGATGTACAATTAGTCACATGGTATCATTTCTCTTCCTTGATTGGATAAATCAAACTGTTACAAAGAGAGGAGAGGAGAGGAGAGGAGAGGAGAGGAGAGGCATCTAAGCTCCTACATTATCTGCCCCCCACAAGAGTATTTGAATGTCTTTGATTCTCAGCTTTTGCTCTTGAAAAGAGATCTGTTGCCTGGATTAGGACACTAACATTTAAAATAAAAGTTACTAACCCTAGAGTGACTGGTTCTTTGAGACGCTGTGAATCCAACTGTACTTACAAATGCATCTCACAGATACAAGACTGGATTTTTCTTGATTTCCATCAAACTGACTCATGTTCCCATAAAGGAGCATGAAGAGAGAGGTAGTCATCTCCTTGCACCACTCCACATCTGTGCTCCTGAAGACTCCAAAATGGGGGGAGAAAGATGAGGAATGGAAGGTGACTGGGGAAGCCATGCTCCTATATACATATGGTACCACCAAGAATCATGGGTGGCCAGATAACTGGTCAGTGTGGATCTCGCTGTAAGCAACTGCAAACAGCATCCCCCTTGGGCAGGGGATGAGGAATGTCAATCAAACCGACTGAAGTCCTGCTGAAGTTCCAACCTCAGGAATTTAGACCAGGAATTTCTCCCAAGACTGACAAGCAGAATGAGCACATGCTCAGAAATATGGGGTCCTCCCAGGAATCTAGCACTTACAGTCTTTAAGGGAAACTAGTCCTCACAAATTAAGCAAGACTTGAAAACTACAGATTTTAAAACCATCATTATGGAGAACAATATTACTCTTTACATCATTATGGAGAGCCAAGAGTTGTATGATAAATCCATGGCTGTCAAAGCATTCAAAAAGAAGAGATTTGAAGATTCTCCAAAAATCACAAATAAGTTTAGTCCAAGGTAAAAACCAGCAGGTCAGATACTAGCTAGGTTTTATCTTGCTATCACAGATAAGAAACTGAAAGAGGGCCATGGCTGCTTCATCCTTGGGCCCTCCTCATATGGAGGATGAGCCATCAAAGAGTACATATTTGGTTCTATGGCCTGGAAAAAAAAGGGCCTTGCACATGAGGCAACCAGGATGGGATTCAAACCAACACATTTAAAGAATTGTTCTCTACAATGAAGGTGCAGTTTCCTCCCTTCTGCTCCTATATAGTGACTTTCCTGCCTCATTCTCACTGCAAATAGATAATGCGAAAGAGGCACATTGCTTTATGTTTTTGCTGTTGAGAGAGAATGCTGGGGTTAATTAAATAAGAATACTGCAGCAAATGTAAAAGGAAAGACTGCTTGAACTTAAATGTGGAACGTATTTGAAGTTCTAATAATGTGGACCCTTTTTAAGGCCTAATAAAAGTTAATGAGATATACATGCACCCACAGTGATATTATCCAATATTGACTACCTTGGCTTGGTTACTGAATGAAATCATGCCCTGGAATGAAGGGCAGTTTGCCAGAAACATTATTTCTTTCTGGAAGTCAGTCCTTCAACCCAAGAGGCAATTACACCCCTCTTAACTGGAAATTCCAAACAATAGCGTCACATCTGAAACATGCACTTAAGCTTTTTGTTTTTCATTTATTAAAAGAAAGAAGAAAAAAAACAACCCAGCAATCCAGCTTTGTGTGTTTATCTCTTCAAATATCCCCTGCAGGACTGCAAAGAGCAATGCTTATGAAGATCTGGCTGTCCTTCAGCTCTTCCAGAAGTCTTGCACGGCCTATTTCATACTGCTGAAATAGGTACAAACCAGTGGGCAACAACCTTTTCTAGCTGTGGGCCAGATTAACACACCTGGGTCACAGGTAAGTGGGCAGGTGGGCGCTAGGACCTGCTGACAGTGAGCACTTCTCCCAGTGGCAGCACAGATAGCAGCTGAAGCCCATCCCTTGGCACTGAAATCTAGAGTTAAAGCTCCACATACATAGGGCGGGTCCGATGACCCTGAGGGCTGAATTTGACATAGGTTGCTGACCTCTGGTGTAAGGGGTCCTCCAACAGAAGACTGGGGAAGCTGCATTAAAATTAAAGTTTCCTGGGCTGCAGCTCAGCAAAAGGTTCAAGTATGCAATTATACCCATCCCTAGTTAGTGGATCATTTAAGCATTTGCCTATGTTTAGGCATGTTCTTAAGGTCTGAAAAGGGACAATCAACTGATCTGGGCCCTAATAAATAACAAGCAACTACCAGACACAGAATCAGGAAGTACTGTTCAATGGCAAACTATATCTGGTCATGTAGCCTCCACAAGAGAAGGCTGAGAGGGGAGCTGGTGGCCATCTACAAACTGGCCAAGGGGGACAAGCAGGCTATGGGAGAGTCCCTGTTCCCCTGAGCACTCCTGGGAGTAATGAGGAATAATGGCCATAAATTGACCAAGAGTAGATTCAGGCTAGATATCAGGAAGTACTACTTCACAGTCAGGGCGGCTAGGATCTGGAACCAACTTCCAAGGGAAGTGGTGCTCGCTCCTACCCTGGGGGTATTCAAAAGGAGGCTAGATAATCACCTAGCCGAGGTCGTTTGACCCCAGCATCCTTTCCTGCCCATGGCAGGGGGTCGGACTTGATGATCTGCTCAGGTCCCTTCTGACCCTACCAACTGTGAAACTATGAAACCCAGAAAACCAAAGCCCAGAGGCCCTTAGCTTATTCTACATTTATATGCATGAATGGGAATATACTTACAAGTCTGAGAACGAGAAAGCTAAGAAGCAAAACTGAGTGTTCACACCCTGGAAGGAAGTACCAATGCACACACCTTAATCATAAAAATGCTCCCTTCTGCAAAAGTAAATGTGCATTTGTAATTTCAATCTGTGCCATAAATTTAGAATGTTGTTAGCCTCTTTTGTGTAGAACAGAATATTCCCACAAAGTGAAGAGCTCATAGAAATCATGGGTACAGCCTTTACATCTGCTCTCTGAAGTTATTTTTGCTTTATATCATTACAGTTTACAAACAATCGTATATGCAACAATTCTCACCCACTACTGACAAGGTGTGTTCAGAAATTGGCTGAGGATGGGCCAGTCTTGTGTACAGTGAGCACAGGGATGCTCAGAGCAGCAGCGTGGACCAGCTGTGGGAAATCAATTTCTCTCCAGCCTGATCAAAGGGAACAGGGGCTTGCAGGGAACCAGGACCTCCTTAAGAAGAGCTAGAGTGGAAAGGAAACCAAGGGAGGCTTTCCCTCTTTTGTAGAAATCTGATGGATGAAACCAATCTACACTTTGGCTGAGACAACTCCTTGACTGCGCTTTTCAGAAGGGCTTGGCCTTGGATTAAATTGTGGTTTCTGTTGAAGTCAATGGGAGTTTTATCGCTGAATTCAGCAGGAGCAGAGTTACACCAGTGCTAAGTGCTTTTGAAAATCCCATTCCCTGGGTATTTGAGACTGTGCCTTCAGAGGATAGGTCACTCTTTACATTTATTTCATATCGCAAGGAAGTGTATCCGGAAGGTATGTAATCTTCACCTAGGCCAGCAGAATCTTTTCCTGCTCTTACTGTCCTGTCATAAACCCACTGTATTTGATACTGAAACTGCACCAAATCTCTTTCAGCTAATATGCATGTATGTCATGGAGGTGATATGTTCAGTCTAGGAAGATATGAGAGATGGGGAGCAGGGAGCCAGCAGCAATCTTGCTTATTTATGATTTTCTATGTTCAGAGTCCAGGAGAACTGATATCCATATCATTGAGAAACAAGCCCATTCCTCTTGGGGCTGCAGCAACCGTCTTCGCATGGAAAACAGCTAACAAAATCCTACATAAAAAAGAGCTTGCCACAACTGATCTTCAGTTGTTCCACTTGAAGACTATTAATCTAATTTCTTCATGATTATCTCCTCAGAAATTGGATCCAGCTGTTCAACAATCTTCAGGGGGAAGTTAATGAATATTGCTGAGCTTGCAGGGTGAAATGTTGAGCTTCAAACAAGTTCTGGGTTTGCTTTAAATGAAATGTTTTAAATTCTTTGCTTTTATCTCCTTTGCAAGCTTCAGAAGTAGCCCCAAACTCTTTTAAGTTGCTTCTTAGTTTTAATCATAAGGAGAAACTCAAAGTTGCTCATTAAAATGCAACATGTTGCTTTTTTAGCTCAAGTGATTATCTAATACTTAGGGTCTGATAGTCTGAGTCAGGTGTAACTTTGGTGCAAACTTGTCCCTCTAGAAGGAGTGTGCAAAGTCCTGTTTCCTCAATCCCATAGGAAGAAGCTACAGGAGGCAGCTTTCTTGTCCATTTGTTCGTGGCTGCTTTTTTGGCAAGTACGCTGCCCAAAGGAGGCTCCATCTCTTGGCTTTCTCAAGGATCACACATCACTGCTACTCTCACTGTCTGCAGGATTATTCTCTTCTTTCCCAAACACATGTGTTTGCAACCAATCAATCAATGCCACAGCCCCTACATTTGTAACTGGCTTCCAAGAAAAAATGTTTTGGCCACACTGTTAGCTTTGTTCAGGACCCGTCATGCTGCTCCCTACCTTGGGTAGTGGCTTCTTTTCTTCTAACTATCACTAAACAAAGAAGTGTTTAATTGCCCGAATAAAAGGTGCATCATAAATCCAATGCCTTTTGCCAGGTCTGTGACTGATGACTGCCATTAATACCTTCCAGCATAACAATATATCAGATTTTAGCTACAAGGATAAGAGAAGTTGGCAGCATTTCAGATGCATGGATTACCGATTCCTGTGCCACAGTGCATTGCTTCTTTCTATTCTACAGTAGCACCCAGATGCTCCAACCATGAGACACCGTACAAACACAGAATAGATAGTCCCTGGCTAAAACAGCTAATCAATTAACATAAGAGGTCACAAAAAAGGCACGCAAAGGCAAACAAACAAAGGGCCAAGGGAGGAAGAGTGATGGCAGTAGTAATAGGAAAGAAGTGATCAGATAGTTTTACATCAGTTCTCAAAGAAAAATATTCACTTTTCTGTACCTGCTTCCAATGAGAAGTCATGCTGAACAGACACCAATAGGTCCAGGGAATGGACTGTCTGACTGTACACAGGTGGGGAGACTCACAAAATGAGAAATGAAGCAAGTTGCACCAGCTGCTGGGGGGGGAGGGAGGGGAGGGGAGGGGAGCTCTCACTGACCGAGTCTGTCCTGTAGTCTGACTTTTTAAACTGAAGTTTCTTTACTACGTGTTTGAGACATGGAAACACTTGGGAAAGGCTAAAAGACTAGATACACAGCTGGTATTTCATCCAATTCATCTCAGCTTCTTAGATAAGATCAGAGAGGTGAACTCCTTTACATACTCAAGGCAGCTCTCATTTTAATCCCATCCACCCCTTCCATTCATACTACATCTACAAGGTTCAACACTGATACCACCATAATGATGGAATTGGAAGCTTGCTTTCATACTGAATAGCCCCTTTAGGCTAGGGACAGACATTCAAAAAGCCTGTGCCTGAATTGATTCAATCTTTGCAAGTTAGCTTAACCTGACCAGGCTGAACTCATTTGTAACTGGACAGACATTCTCTCTGGACTGAGGAAATGCAGACACATGCCTGCAGTGGCTCAGGTTAGAAGCCAGGGGGTTCTAGAGCAACCCTCCCTTTCCTTTCACAGAGCTGAGCTGAAAGGGGGGCATGGCCAGGCCCAGGCAGGACCTCTGATTAGGGAGGTCTGTCTGCACCATCCCAGGTTTTTCCCCACTGGTTGCTCAAGGGGTAGGAGTGTTGCCAACCCCCATCTCCCTGCCAGCACTCCAAGGCAAGATGGGGTGTGCACTGTATGCATTTGTTGATGATACTGAGCTTTTCAATCTCCCTCTCCCTGCTTCTTTATACCGTCTGCAGCAAACTGACAGGCAAGCAAGCCAGAAGGGGGCTGATAACAGTGTTTATCACCTCATCAGCCATACAACAGCCTCTCTCCATTAGTTCAAACTCTTCTTAAACAGCTTACCAGCGATTAGTTCCAAAAAGCCCTAAGCGGTCACTGTTCTGTCTGCCTGTCCCAGTGAATTTGTATACACACACACACACACACACACACACACACACACACCTCTCTCAGCATTAGCTATCATAGCATATGTCTAGGGTCTGTGCTGTGGTAGATGGGAGGGAGGGATCCCTGTCTGTCCACCAAGCAGTGAGGGGGGGTAGGGCAGGGGGAAGCCAGGCAGACCCTGCTGTGCCTCCAGTCTCTGTGGGAGCTGCAGCCAGGGAGCAAAGGGGAGGGGCCAGCCCTGCTGTGGAGCAAAGAGCCCTGCCCAGCCCAGAGAGCATGCTGGGGGAATCTGATTTATCTTAAACCAGCAAGGGGTCTGGGACAAACAGACATTGCATAAACTGGTTTGAGCCAAAGCAGTTAAGTCTGATACTGCATTCAACCAGTTTTATCTCAAACTGGTTTCAGCTATTTTCAAACTGGTTTATGTACACTGAACATCTGTTCTGTTACAGGCTTAAACCAGTTTCTGATCACGTAAACCAGTTTATGTGTAGTATCTGTCCCTTGCCTTAGCTTTTGCTGGCCCCAACAAATAAACTCATAAATGGCAACTTGATTCCCAATATTGGGGGCATAGAGTTGTAAACCACCATGCTATGTTCTTTCCATCCTGGCTATCTTCTCAAATAGTCACCATGTAGCCTTTATAAACCTTAAAAACTTTTTCAAGCAGAAGTTAAGCACAAATCCATGCACTTAAATCATTGTTATATTTGCTGATGTTTTAGCTAGGCATTTTATATAGTGACCTCCAAGGCAAGCTTACTCCATTCATTCATTTACAACTAAACAAATGTTGACAAGTATAAGTGTGATTTATATATATAAATGTGTGCTCATCTTTTTTGCCAAATAGTTTTTCAGGATCATAATGCCTGTAGGACAACTGCAGAGACATCCTCAGCAAGCTGGCTCCTCCTTCTGCTTGCCCCCTAACTAAACATTGGCAAGAATAAAAATGAGACACCACTTTTTTTCCAGGAAACAATAAACTGACTTCCTGCCTAGCTTTGTTCTTTGAAATTATACAAAACTTGCACAGTATCATTACAATAACCAGCTACTATTGAACAAATCTGCTGTGAATAAAGTTTATTACAACTCCAGCATTTTTACATCAGTTTACCGTCAACAGGAAGCAAGCTGTTTAAAAAATGCAAGACAAATGGCTTTGTGAAATCTTCTAGCCTTGCAAAGTAATGCTTTTAAGCTCCTAAACTGGGAAAATCTCTCAAATGAACCTAAGTAATAGCTTGCTATCAAATACTTTGACAGACAGGCAGAGTCAGTGTTTCAACCTGGAGAAAAAAACCTTCCCAGACTCATGTTAAAAGTGACACTATACTAATTATTAGCCTGGGATAGTCATCATCATGCAATGATGAGTAAGACACTTCCCTCTGTACAAGTTGTGAAGCTCTTTTACTTCAGCTGTCTCTCTAAACAGATGGTGTTTAGAAGCCAGAATCACACAGCCCGAGTTGGAAACATATAGCATGCATTACACAGACTACACATTTCATAATCTTGTCTGGTATGGGCTGAATATCACTATGATGATGTCATAAGTAGATACATCTACTTGTTTATAGAAGTCAGTTTTTTATTAACATATTTTCTTTTGGTCTCAGAATAAGGAATTAAAATTGGAGTAAAAGATAAAATGAGCAATTTACAGTAGGAAATGCTCAGTAACGTCTACGTTACTGTGGCAAATGGAAAAAGGCCACTCTAAAATGTCTGCGTGTATATTTTCTCTATCCAATTAACATTTCAAATATGAGCTTTTCTGGATTAACTTGTTAACTGTGGTTACCTTATGGGCCCAAAATTAATTATGAGTGTATAGGTAGACACCTATAGGAGAATGTAATTGCTAATTACTGTGCTTTTATGAATATTGGAAGAGGTACCCCAAGAAGCAGATAGGGACTCATTGTATGCAGGTTTTATGAAACCTTAGCTATTGAATGACATTTACCTATTTCAAAACTAAATAACATTGGTAAAAGTATTTTAAGGGCCAATTTGAATACATAACAATATGCATACCATTAAGATACCATTAAAATGCTTTTGCTTGAGTGCATGTAACAACTGCAAACAGGCAGATCTGACAGTGTGGGCTATAAACCTGGAAGCCATATGCTGTGGGGGCTGCCCCCACCCTCTGGACATCCCTTTGCCACGCGTGCAACCCAGCTCCCCCCTGCTGCACACAGCTGTCCCTCCTGGTCACACATGCCACATGGGCAGCCTGGCTCCCCCTCCCTATGCATGCAGAATGGGCATCCAATCTCCCTCCTTTGTGAAGCATGCAGCACATGCAGCCCAGTGTCCTTCCATGCCACACGCACAGCACAGGCAACCTGGCCCCTCTTGCTGCACTGCCCCATCCCCAGTAGTGGGGGCAGGAACTAAAAACTGAAGGAGGGAGGCAGAGCCAGAGACCCCAGTTTCCACCCCCACGAGCAATGGGCAGCATGGTGCCCAGGGAGGAGCCTGCAAGCTGTCAACTGGACAGTCCTGATCTACAACATTAAGAAGAGAGTTGTGTGCTATAATTGTAATTAGCTTCAAGAAGACAAACTTTTTTTAATGGAAAATATGGGCACTCCAGGAGTAAACACATGGAGCAGACCATATTGCTCAGAGTATAGTTAATGAACTAGTCATTCACTCCAAGGCCTTACACTCAGCCCTGCAAGATTTTTCCAACAAAACGTTGATTGGTATCCCAGGTGGAATACTAATCCAGTTCATAGTTAACAGGATTTGCATAAAGAGAAGCAGCAAAAACTCAAAACCAAACAATACACCATCACCTTGTACAGTAATTGGCTGGGCTAGCAGAGAAACTAAGACTCAAGCAGGCATGAGACCCAGTTACCATTTTGATCCATAAGCACTTATGCCTATGAACGTCTCATCTAATGCCTTTAAAAGGGCCTCTCTGGACTCAGAATAAAGCATTAGTAGGATATTATGAGAGAAGATGGTTCTTCTGCTCCCCATGCTGAACCTGTCCTTAACTAAAAACAGAGAAATCCAATGTCAAGTGCTTTCAAACCAGTACCTTCTACTAGTCATATATTAACTTAAAAAATACCAATTACATCAGAATGACAGCAGAATGCGTTTATTATCCCCAGTTTACACAGGGAGAAAGGAAGAAGTGAATTGAAGTGCCCAAGGTCACACAGCAAACCTAGGTCAGAGACAGGATCAGAATTAAGATGTCCTGAGTTCTGCCTGCAGATCTGAATGGATGAACACCTACCTCTCACTCAGGTTGCCTGACTTCTGTGTCCCAGTCTTCTCAGCCTTATAACTGGATCAATTAAATTTAATGTGGGTGGAGTCTCTAAACACAAAGGAGCAAATTTCCTAAGCTGGAGCCTAGGGACAGTAGAAGTGGTGCACAGGAATTGTCACAGGGAGTCTGTGCCTCCAGCCACTCACCACAGCACATGGCTATGCTCCTACTCTACACTATCTATACCAGCCAAGCCAAGTGCCCTTCATACTCTCCTCCCCTCCTTGTCTTTATGCCTGAGGTTCAGCAGTTTTGCAAGAGCAGAGCAAAATAATTCCTTTCTGGGCTCTTTAACATGATATAAATGGGAAAAAGTGGTCCTCACAGTCTAGAAATTCCCACTGCCTGTACATAAGGGTGCTAGTGAAGTAGCTGTGAGCAGGAAGAGGTTATATATAACACCAGACAAGACTATGTGCTCAGAGTTAAGAAAGAAATATCTTTTGGGGGTACTAATTACTAAAAACAAAAGGTAATTCCAAAATACGGTGCATGAAAACACAGTCTAAGCCACAGGCAGGCAATTATTTCGGGTGGAGGGCCACTAACACAGTTTTGACGAGCTGTCAAGGGCCGCATGGGTAGCCCCACCCCTTGACAGGTGCTCTGCTCCCTGGTCACCATCTTGGGACCCACGCACTGCACTCAGCACCAGCTTGTAACCCACTCCTGCTGCCAGCCTGGGCCCTGCGACGGCTCCGGGCTCACCCGTTGGGGCTGTGCTGCGGTGGCAGCAGCTGTGGCCCCCCTGCTTGCCATGCAGTGCTGGCTGAGCTCTGGGTAGGCCACAGTGGCAGTAGCAGCCTCACTGCAGCCTACCACGGCGCGAGCTCCAGGCAGGCAGCAGCAGCCAATGCTGCCCAGCATGGCAAGTGTGGGGGCTGCAGCTGCTGCCGCCATGGCACAGCCCCAATGGGCGAGCCCGGAGTCTATGTGGGGCAGGGTTACAATGTGGTACTGAGTGCGGGGGAAATGCGACCCCTCACCCACCCTATGGCTGGCGCCCTGTGCTGCAGCTGCTCACAGCCCATGTGAGGCTGCCTGTGCCTGCTCAGGACAGCCCCGCATGGGCTGCGAGTGAGGAGCTGCTTTTTCCCACACTCCGCACCAGCTCCTTCCCTGCCCTTCCCCCCACCCCCTTACTTGAGTTTCCTATGCTGGGGCAGCCACATGGTCCCAGGCCAGAAGCCCCAGCTGGGGAGGATGGGCTGCAGGAGCCCACTAAGGATTCCCCTGGGTCCTACTGCCTCTAGTTCCTGTCATTTTTGACAGGAACCAAGGACAGATCAATCTGAATTTTCAAACATTTTTTTAGGGGCCCTGCGGGCTGGATAGAATGGCCTTGTGGGCTGGATCCGACTCGTGGGCCATATTTCGCCCACCTCTGGTCTAAGCCTTTTCTCCAGGCCTGGCTGTCCTAAGGTTCTTTCCTGAGGAAAGTTCCACCCCCACCAGGAATAATCTTCCTCAAATCCAAGCTCTCTCTGCCTGATGTCTGTTCTCACCCACCTTGTACCTAGGTGGTGTAATAAGCCAGATACACTGATGACAAGCCAGTACCCCCACTTTTTCCAGAAAGATAAAACACATGTGCTAAGAGGGTGGAGGGTTTCAAGCAAATAACAACACCAGTCTCTTACCATACTTTACCCTTTTTTATGTCTATGAACTAGGCCTCAAAAGTTAAATGGCTGCTCAGGAAGCTGTATGGTCAAGAGGACAAGAGCTAGAAAATGGAACTACTGTGATCTGTGGTATCACTGTTCATTTTAAAATAAGGTTTAACTAAGGAAACCAACTCTTAACTTCAGACAAACAATAGGTGTCCACACTGCTTGAGCTCCTGCTTTGTGTCTCCCCCTCCATGGATCTGGCCTAGAATTCTGTGGGGCACGCAGAGACATCCAGTGGCTGAATAAAACAGGGAGTAACCAAAGGATTATGGGGTGTAAAGAGAGGCAAGGATTTTTTGGGGTGATACTGTTTCTTGGACCAACTGTATAGCTAGGATAAGGTTAAAGTTAAACAAGCTTTCAAAAAGCATCATGCTTCAGAGACACCTGCTTCTAAATCTGGCTCTGACAATGATTTGTTGTTAGTCCTTGAATAATTACATTTACTCTCACAAGGCTTCTCATTTCATAACATAGGGATTAAGGCATTTACTTAGTTCATAACTTTTTATGAGGTATAATATAAATAGATGTATAGGTAATGTGTATGTATATAAACATACTATATTTATCTACCTGTCTATTCATTATCTATACATACACATGTACGTGTTACCTATATATAAATATATCTATATCTATATACAATTAAATATATTTATGTATGTATTTTGTATACATAAAATGTATACATGTCTATATATTCGTGTGTGTGTATATACAGAAGGCATTTCAGGCATGAAGGGGTACTTCAAACTACACACACACACACACACACACACATATATATTAAAGCTTGTCTATAAGCCTCCCAATCACACAGTTTGTCCAATAAAAATATGGCCCACTAAAATCCTTGCCTCATCTTCCTGGATCATCATGGCTACAACATTATCCCAACAACTCTACCAAAACTCAGGTAACATATATTTTGCATCTTTCTACTAGACTGGTACAAAGATATCATGGAAAACATTAGGTGAAAATACAAAGAACTGTATTAATCCTTTAAATATAATGATATTGCCAAAGTCACTAGTTATTGCTGCTATTTTTATAACCATGGACAGTAATGCAAGTCAGACTAGTCATCATCTTTAGTATAATGCAAATGAGTGACTACATCTTGCAAAACTACCTCCAAATACCTGGCTATACAAGGCAGCACACTGTAGCATTCCACAACAATCTGCTCTTCCCTGGAAATTGTAGATTGTTAGCACTCATCCTAATGAAGTGCTTTATTGTTCAGAGCTGCCTCTCATTACATTATTTTGAAACATAAACCAATGCCTATTCCATGAATTCTGCCATATTGAGGGGGGAGTATGAGAGCGAGTGACCAAGATCTACAGAACAAACCTCTATTACAGAGTCCCAAAAACAACCTGGTTAAAACACCCAAAAAACCAAGAACAATGAAAAATCCCACCCACCTTCAAAATGCAGGGGGCATTCTAGATGCTAATCTTTAGTTAAAGCTTGAGCAGATTTGCAGTTTAAACTTTGAACACATTATAAAATAGTTGCATGTGTCAGAAAAGGGCCTCAGCCTGTGCTTTTCCATGCAGCTCCCTCTGTAGCATGCCCCCCTCCCCACCCTAGCTAATAAGCTATACAACAATATAACCATTCTCTGGTCATTTTACATGTAAAATTTATTTACTGATACACATTCTACATATTAGCACATGGGAAAGTTCAGTATGGCTCAATAACCAACCAGTTTCCCTTAAGGCTTCTACAGAATCTAAAAGCTACACAACCTTATGTTCGCTTGCTGAATCAAGTTTATAAATTTCTTTATTCTTCCTTATTTAAGCAAGAAGATCCACAAATTAGAGCGACAGCATGAAGGCCAGTTGAAATTCCCCCCTCCTCCCCTTTACATGCTTCTCCATATAGTATCTGTTACTACACTATCTGAATATGTATAGATAAGGTTTAAAAACTGCAACACCTATTTTACATAATATACCAGTACTCATTCGGGTCTGTAGCTGGAGAACTCTCTTCCCCAGAAATGACAGGAAATTACTGGGGGGGGGGGGGGGGGGGGGGGGCAGGGGAGACTAAGGAAAACTGAAATAATCCCCATGCAAATCACTGAACTGGGTTTGAGATGCAAAGGGATTTAATTCATCAATTTGTACAGATTAGGCAAAACTGAAATTCATTGCATTAAGAGCTCCTATTTATGTCTTAAAACCCTTCTTGGCCGGGAGCCATTAGGCACTTGTAAAAGACTAGAATTATTGGTGTTTGATGGGTTCTCCTGAAAGGAATGCGAGGGGGAAAATGGCAGATTTGAGTCATTAGGATCATTTTCTGTTCACTCCTGTATTTTACAAAAATATACTTTTAGAAGCACAAATAGACTACAAATTGCCTAACTAGCACCTAGAACAATTTCAGGCCATTTTCACTTTCACTAAGTACCCTTTTAAGCAGCCCTACAATTTATTAACGTTCTTCTTTAGTTACATTGACATGCACGCTGGAGGACTTATTTCAAAGATTGTTTTGTTTGTCCTGCCACAAGGATGGCCAACTATTCCTCACTGGTGGGAAAACAGCAATTATGTAACACTAGGCTAGCCCCACTCCTCACTTCTGAGTACAGGCAACCCCCGCTTAGTGCTCTTTACTGGTTCCTGAAATACCAAGCATTAAGCGAAATGAGTGTTAAGTGAAACCGAAAGTATTTAATGACCCAAGATGGCAACCGTGAGCAATATAATGAAATTTGCTGAGTGCTAAGTGAAATCAGGTATCAATTTTAAATGAGCGTTATAGTGAAATAGCACTAAGTGAAACAGCGTTAAGCAGGGGTTGCCTGTAGTGTAAATGGACTGAATTTTCATGCAGAGGAAGGACTAGCAATACACTGATTTAAGGCATTATATACATAGCAGATTTTGCACAAAGCCTTTTCGTACAACTGCTGCTAATTTACCTAAAAATCAACTTCTAGAACCCCCTGTTGTTCTTCATCTTAGCCTTCCTTTTTGTTGGTACCTCACTGCATCAGATAAGATACACTGCCTACCAGGAAATCAAACTGCTAGATTACTCAAGCAAACATTCTCAGTCTAACTGCACTGTTTCTCAAGTTGGCTAATCATCTCTTCTTGGTATGCTTTTAATTAACAGATGCAATCCAAGCCCAGGCATATAACTATATATACAAGTTCTTTGATTCTTACCTTGCCTGGGATGGATGTAAGAAGTGCCATACTGGGTCAGACCAATGGTCCATCTAGGCCATCTATCCCATCTCTGACAGTGGCAGGTGTGGATGATTCAGAGGAAGAGCACTGAATGGGATACATCTAGAGTGTTCTACCCCCTATTAATTTACCCTCCTGAGCATCCACCATTATTGGTTTAGAGATGCCAGAGGAAACATCTCCAACTTATCTGTTCAACAGCTATTAATAGATCTATCATTCATGAATTTGTTTAGTCCCTTCTTGAACCCGGCTGTCCTATCTGCCGTTACTACCTCCTGTGGCAATGAATTCCATCAGCAAAAAAAGTACTTAATTTCAGTATGGTAACTGCTCCATGCCCCTTTTCATTTTGGCTGCCCTTCTCTGTACCTTATCCAATTCAACTACACCATCTTGAAATGTGGAGACCAGAACTATACACAATATTCAAGATATGGGCACACCATGGATTTGTATAATGTCAGGATGTTGTTCTCCATTTTGTTTTCAATCCTCTTCTTAATGATGCCCAATGTTTTATTAACTTTTTTGGTTACCGTTGCATATTGAGCTGAGACTTTTAGAGAACTATCTACAAGATCTCTTTTTTGAGTCAGAACAGCTAGTTCAGAATCTGGCATTGTGTACATATAGCTGAGTTTCTTTTTCCCAAGGTATATAACTGTGCACTTGTTGACACTGAAATTCATCTACCATTTTTTTGCCCAGTCACTTAGCTTGGCAAAATCATTTTGCAGCTCCTCTCTCAGCTTGGAATTTGATTACCCAGAATAATTTGGTATCATCTGCAAACTTGTAGATGTGCAGCAAAATCTCCATTTCCAGATCCTTTTGAATTGATGATGTTGAACAAGACTGGGCCTAGCACTGATCCCTGTGGGACCCCACTTTTGACCTCTCCCCATTCCAAAAAGTGACATTTTAGCCTTACCCTGCTTTGCTTCCTATCTTTTAACCAGCTCTCAGTTCACAATAGAACCTTCCCGCCAATCCCAGGGAAACTCAGATTTTTTTAAAGCCTTGGAGGAATCCTGTCAAGAGTTTTCTTAAAGTTCAAATATATGATGCCAAAAATACATTATGACAACTGGATCTGGACATGCTTGTCTTTGTAGTCTGATAAATTTGAAACACAGCCACCCATAAGACCTCTCTACAATTCAGCAAGACACCCCAGGTATCTAACCAATGTAAAGTAAATTAATTAATATTAATGATAATATCCAAGACTATTTTACCCAGGCAAGTGTTCTAGTTAGTATATCTTCTGGGACTGGAAGATTCAACTAATGGGACTAGAAAATAACTAGAACTAAAGGGTCCAATCCTGCAAAGCTTCTCACCTGCCAAAAATAAGAATGCATAAAAGTTCTGGTAATTTCAGAGGGACTAGGACAGGTATACATTTCAGCACATAGGTAAGTGTGTGTATACAATCATGGTGTCTATATCTATCTAATTTCTTATGCCAAGTTTCCTTTCCATGACTAGCAGCTTTAAAGAGGACATCAATTCTAGTTATGCCTTCCTTAAGGCTCCTTTACATTATTACAATGGTGGAGACTTAAATGTATAGTATATCTAGATGAGAATAAAAAGTGTTCTTTGAAAATGCATGAGCCAGCACATTTTTAAGTAAAAGAAAAATTAAATCTTCTTGCAGACAGGCTAAATGGTGCTTAAAGATGTTAACTCCTCAACAAGCTCCCTCAGCCAGGTAACACCAATTAAATCTATGCATTTGATCCTACCTAGACAAGTACTTAATGAGAATCAGGCCTAGAGAGTTTAAGTGAGAGTTAACATATTTATCAGAAGTAGACCTAAAGACAGACTAAACAGACGGCTGCTTACTTACGCGACTTTACAAAATTCAAATGTTCTCCAGCCTTTTATTCTTGGTTTTATGATTTTTCTTCAGATGCAAAGACATCTTATATCAAAGCTAAACTCAAACTGGCTAAACATTTGAAACTAAGATTTGTAGGAAATCCTCCAGTGAAAATCAGTGGAAGTCTAGATACTTCTAAAGTATCCCAACATGGAAAAAGCAAAGTAAACCACTCTTCATGGCTGACAAATAAGCAAAAATGAGTTTAAAAAAAATAAGAAAAAAACAACAACTTTGCAGTTCACTTATGAGACATCCTGGGTGAGATACTGGGGCAACCATTCCCAGGGCCTTGCATCAGTTCCTGTTCTATGTGCTTTTCAGGGCAGGGAACTGCTCGCAGTCTTACTGGCCTCAAAGATGGAGGCATTTTGTAAGGCACTGAACAGAAACATGTTATTTACATGGTTTAAAAAAAAAACAACACAGGATCAAATCTCATAATTTTAAAAGAAAAAAAAAGAATCTATGACATTCAAGTCTTTTTCACTGTCTTGTTTCCTCCTGACTGAAATCAAAGGAGTTCATTGTGATAGTTAACAGCCCAGTGTGGCTGGGGAGCTTTACTCCTCACCAGAAATGTTGCTTACAGGGGATCCCCCTTCTAGGACTAGGCAAAAGCTCTCAGGCATGAGTCCCTCCAGCATATGCTCTTCTTGGCAGTCTGCCAGAATCCATAACCAATGAGCTTAAGATCATGATGCAAGATCTTTCTTGGCTTTTTTCTTTTAATTCTTGACAAAATCTTAATGTGGTTACTAATATTTCTGTAGGCAGCAGGAATGCCTCTTATGCAAACTGTTTTCCCCTACCTTAAAAAGACTTGCAATGTTCAATTTTGTATTAATAATACTAAAAAAAAAAATCACAATAGTGCAAGCTGAAGCTATGCTGAGTTCTTTGACATCCCTGCTCCAGAATTATGAAAACGGAGCGAAGAAAAAGTACTAATTGGATGCCAATTAGTGATTGTCAAGTTGGGTGCAGCAGGTTTTATTGACCTACATTATTTTTGGGTTGTCCTCAATCAGCTTCATAGCAAATAATATGATAATGTAACAAGAGGAAGAGGAAAAAAAAAAGTATTTTAAAGCCATAAAACAAATCTTTAGCTAAGAATGACTGGTACAACCAGATCTCAGCTTCAGAAGAAAAGAACTTAAGTCTTTCAAAACAATAGTTTTCTGCTACAAAGAAAGGACTTTGCAGACAAGGAAAATCAGAAAAGAATCAAACAAGATTGTTTTCAATAAAGTGTGGTCCTGGGCATCTAAAATTATTTCTCTGAGTGGCAATGTAAAGGGAAAAACAGATGAGATACAACTTTACACAACAACACAGTAACGCATGAACCATAGGATAGGAGGGCTGTTTCCTTTCATCTCCGAACCACTGAACAGAATCAAGTAGTAAGCAAAGGGGTGTTTTTAGACTGGAGAGGCACCACGCTGCTCAGTCTGTGCTCTTATCTGTGTGCTTTTGACACCAAAACGGGATAACGCTATTCAGTTCAACAAAATCAAGCAATGGAAAAAGAGCGTTCAAAAGAAAAAAAGCCAAAATATAACTGCTGTATTTGTCAAGCGGCTATGTGTTGCCTCCACCCTGGTCTTACAACCTAGAACAAATTGTTTTTACTGAACTTGCTTCTGGTTCCTCCCAACTTCTGCCAAGGCCACACCTCTGAGTGCCTGTGGTATAGGGGAGGAGGGGGAAAAAACACCACCACAGCCGACCTCTGTGCACTCAGTGCAGAAACATTTACAAGAACCTGGCAGATCGTCCCCTCCTTGTCCTCAGGAAGAACAGAACAAAGCACCACATTTATTTGTTGTTCCTGTGCCAAACTGCGACATGCAAACAGTCACACTGAAGGAAACAAGGCTTTGGCAGCAAAGTAGTTGTCACTGCTTGTCTGTTCTGCAAAAGAAAGCGTGTGTATTTGTGCATGTGTGTGTGTATGTACTTGGGCAGGGAAAGAAGATGAAGTAATGAATTTTTTTTTCCTTGGGCCAATTAACATTCCCTTGGAGGTTTTTAATTAAACTGAGTGTCTGCCCAACAAAGAATTCAAGTCTAGGAGGTTGCCCATCACACCTCCTTAAAACACACACGCAGGCACACCTCCCAGATAAAGTCTATTTATTATCTACTCAAGAGACTTTCTGGAATTCATTCCTCTCTCTCAGCCTCACCATAGCTTGAAAGTCTTTTTCTTATCTGTCTGACAGGTTCACACAATGCTTAATTGACTTGCCTGGGGTCTTGTTTTTTATTTCTTTGAGGGAAGTGCGGGTGGAGGGGGAGACTCTGCTCTTTTTGCTTGCAATGAAAAGAATCCCGTAATAATCCTCTCCATTTTTTGAAACTGTGACCCCCTAGAAGATATTGTGGAGACATCTTTTTCCTTAGTGCAGAGAGTGGGAGCTGGGAAAAATGCAGGGCTGAATTTGGACTAAAGATTTTTTTTTTAATTCTCTAGGGAAAAAAAAAAGCCCCCCCCCCCCAAAACTCTGAATCATATCACACCTTGAACTTTTTGCTGTTGTGGTTGGACTTCCCAGACTAAGGAAACTGCAAATGTTCATTCTTCCTTGAATGCCAGACAAACTGAGGGCTGCAGAAAGGTTTCCTTACAGATAAGTAGCTCTAACGGGGTCCTGATCACTGACAACTCATACAAATTCAATATAAAATTTAGCTTTATATGAAGCTTTCCTAACCCAGGAATGTCAAAGGGATTTGGGAGAAAATGGTGATTAAGTAAATATGGGTGATGAAGGCCAACAGAGCCACAGTTACAAAGTCAGCAGTTCCTTCATAAGCTTTCAGTCAGTATAGTGAGAAGATGAATTTAAGTAATGACAAGAAGTTTATCTTCTATGACTTAATAAAGTATCATAGGATATGTATCCCCTGCCCAAGATGGCAAGAGGAACCTCAGCCTAACTACATTTCCTCCCCAGAGCACTTTCCTGGTAACCTAAATCCTGAGGGTGGACCCATGTGAGGGTGTTCCTAGTCTAGCCATAAATATTACCTGGAGATGATATAAATGAACGAGCACAGATGGATCCAGTTGGAGTACACATGTGCACTTGGACACCCTTTGATTCCTGCTCCATCTAAATCAGGGATGGGCAACATGTGGCCCGCGGGACAGATGTGGCCCGCCAGGCCATTTTATCTGGCCCGTGGGGCCCCTAGAAAATTTAGAAAATTAATATACATCTGCCTCTGGCTGCCTGTCAGGCGGCCCTCGATCGCTTGCCAGAACTTGGTAAGTGGCCCTCTGCCTGAAATAATTGCCTGCCCCTGATCTAAATTTTAAACCCAACTGCCTGGAACTCACAGCAGCATTTCTAGTCAGGCAGTGCTGAGAGAGTCAAATGACTTCAAGGCTCTTTATAATCTACCTACTCTCTTCTAAACGTGTAATTCTACAGGTATTAAATGACCCTCTCCTTTTTAAATGGTCTTGATGTTCCACCGATCAAACTAGCCTTTGCTCTGCTGTTTGTTAGCTGCTCCTTTTCACAGCCCTGCAGATGGCTTTCAACTCATTCCATTGAAGCTATGTTTGTTTTTGCTTCAATCTTAAACTGAATAATACAGCCCTAGGCCCCTACCACATTAGTAAAGCTTTTAGTTTATTTTTAACTGGAGAAAAATGCGCAAGTATTGCTTTTCCCAGTCCCCCCATTTCCCAGTTAGGGCATGAGTCTGACTTCCAGTCAGTGGGAAGCTGGACCAGGGCTGCACAAATGGAAGCTGCATCCTCACTGCAACCACTTCTCCCTTTCTATCCCCTTCCCTCCTTCTCCCAGGTGCAGCAGTGCAGAGCAAGTACAGCTTCCAGCTGTCCAGTCCTGGCTCAGCTCCCCACCAGCTGGAAGCTGCACTTGTGCTGTAGCTAGGGAGCAGGGGGAGGGGAGGTACGGGACAGGGGACAAGCAGTGTCAATGAGACTGCAGCTCCAGCACTGGGTGCAGGCAGAGGCAAAGCCTTTGTGCTCTGTGGGCCAGATCCGACCTGCAGGCCATATGTTGGTAACCCCAACAAATAATCTGATAAGTGTCCCTTCCTCAACCTGTTGGTAGTATTTTGAAGGGGTTGGACTCGTGGGATGGATGATGGGAGAAGCTGTGGGCATCTGTTGGCATTCAGAAATTTGGGTATTTCTGCATGCCCATGGGTCTGTCCAGCCCTGCAAAGCTTGCCACTGTAGTTGGAATCAGCTGCAGGACACTGAACAGAAATGTGAAGAATTCAGGTTCTTACAGTTCTTTCCAAAGCAAGGGTTGATCTGGTCTGTAAATTAGCCATTTAATGAAAGAATAAGGCCTTGCTTGTGCAACCGATGTTCATTAAATACCTTTCATCTCTCTCTGTGGTATTAGTTTTAAATTTCCCTAATTAGATAACAGAGAAACTAAAGGGGAAACTGAACTGCTAGACGGATAATACATTCAAAATTTAAAACTCATTTCCACATTTTGCTGGTACCAAATTTTGTCTCTTCTTCATGTTAATGTTTCAGAATGAAGTTTTTGACACTCAGTTTTCCTATGGTCTCCTCTCATGGCTGTTCTTATTTTACAACATAACTCTGTATTCTGAACTGAAATGCTTATCCAAAAAAACTTTTCTGAGGACCAGAGGCAATGAACAATCCTGTTTAACGTCCTATACTCTGAGAGAGATCAGGCTACATTATACCAAATATTCCTTAAAAAAAAAAAAAAAAAAAAGCTCCTTGATGGGTGTTATAATAGAAAATGGGCATTAAAGTTTCCTTAAACCCCTTCCTACTGAGGCTTTTTACACATAAATTACAACAAAGTGCTTTGAGATCCTTTGGTGAAAATGTTCAAGTGCAACAAATTATAATTCTGAAATTAATGAATGGGCATATCTCAATAGATATAATTTATCACCCATTATACATTAATATATTATAATTAATTCTCTTTAGGACTAATGCAGGCATGGCCTGGAACCAAAGCAGCTGTCTTGGGGGATTCTCTGCATGGTATTCCCACTTAAATACACTAGAAGCAGACACTTATCCACTTTTAGGCCTTTTATAATGTTTGCATGGACAAAAATAGAGAAAGAGGCTAAGACAGGGGGTGTGGAGGAGAAAAGAATAAAAACAAAAAAAGAAATGCAGCCTGGAAGTCAGAAAAAGCGAGTTTCCCGCAGCACAGCTCCAGGGGTGCTTTCTGAGCCTCTCAATAGTGATTCAAAGAGCCGACGCTTACTGGAGGAAACCAGGCTAAAGAGATTATCTGAATTTGCAATTGTATATTGGTTTGGTTATTTTACATGCTGCTTCTGATGCCCATTTCTATTCCAGAGACAGAGCTAAAAATCTCAGCTTTGTTTGCTACAGCTCAGAGAACGGGATGCAAGAAGGCAGCTTTTAATTGATACTTTAATGATAAATGGGAAAGTACTGAACATTTTAAGTCTAGTATGTTTGGCCTTATTCTGTGGAAGTATCAAATCTGCATCATTCAAGGTTCAATTTAACCTTGGCATCATACAATCTTTCAGAGTTGAGACCAGAATCCTTGGATTAGCAAAGAGTCTGGATCCTTTTATGCCCTTGTTGATACTGCTGGATCACACGTGCAGTGCATTTTCTTAGACCACAGTTTCTAGTGAACTGTCAAAAAGCTATCAAGTCAGACAGACAGCATGACCAGAACAATGGATTTCATTGATCCACTTGTCAGACTGTTTGGCATAAAAGGGTTAAACAAGACACCACTGTTCTGCAAGCTCAACCACTCATTATGTGATAGATCATCACCACAGTCCAAAAGGTTCACCATGTACTTAACAAAGACCACTATGAGATTCAGTTTAGTGTCTGTGAGCAAGAAATCATAAAACTAGAATCCACAACTAATATCAGCTTTAATGCCTGCGAATGGAATGGAGGCCATCTCAACATAAAGCAGCAATGTAAAAAACTTTCTTGACCCTTGCTAATCCAGGTACAGACAGTCAGAGCACCACATAGAAAACACAGAAGGTGTGTTAAAATAATGATCTCCATGTTGGAAATGAATATCAGAAGTCCATGTAGATACTGTTAGATCTATCAACTGCCTTAAGTACCATTGCCATGGGGGTCTGATGACTGTTCTGGAGGACTGCAGTGGGATAAGACTGTGGGATAAGGGTAGCTCTTCCTTCCTTGCTGATTGTTTCAGGAGAATGGTTTTGATTCAGGCCAAAAGGCAGGTTAACACATTGTGGTAATAATACATTGTGGTAATAATACAAGTCATGCTCACTCTGTTTCTTATATCATCCAGCCTCTCGGTGAAATCAGGAGATGGATGAGAAGTTGACTGAAACGCTACTGTGGATACAACTGGGGAAATGGTAAACTGAGGAGTCAAAGAAATGATATGTTAAAAAAAAATATTACTTGCTCTGCCTCCTGAGGATGTATACCCATGCCCAGTTATCAGAGCTTGCAATGTAGATGTATTATTGCAGACTCCGATACTATCATATAACAGTCCTGACCATAAAGGTTTTCTTCATCTTCATCTAGGGAATATGACTTTTTTTTTGTTTGGATAAAGATCCTGCATAAAAATCCATGCTAGTTTGCTATGATATCCTGCAAGGGGCTATACCTCAAATCAAGCCTGAAAATGAAACAGATGCAGTGCCTCACTTAAGTTATGGATCTCACTAGCAACATATGACACTCAAGCACGCAGAGGTCTGCATTAGGTTCTCAATGCATCTCGTCAACTCCATCATTGCCTTTCCCCACTTGCCTGCCATGCTATAATGTAATCAATGAGATGATAGGGAGGCAGATATCATCATCAGTTAACAAAACTGTTGAAGACATGGATGTATACACAGGGTTCCTCTTCCCCTACACCAGGGGTGGGCAAAATACGGCCCATGGGCTGGATTCATTCCAGAGGCCATTCTATTCTGTCCTGCGGGGCCCCTAAAAATGTATAAATTTAGTATTTCTCTGCCCCTGGTTCCTGTCAAAAAGGACAGGAACAAAGGGCAGTAGGACCCAGGAGAAGCCCAGAGGGCTCCAACAACAGTGGGGCCCTCCAGACCCTGGCCCCACCTCCCCAGCCAGAAGCCTTGGCCCAGAAGCACCTGGCTGCCCCACACCAGAACCGCAGGTAAGTGGTGGGGGAGAAGGGCAGGGGGGGGGGGGATCCTGGGCAGGGAAGGAGCATGGGGGGAAATGGCCCCTTCCCCATTCCATGGCTGGTGCCCTGTGCTGCAGCTGCTCACAGCCCACGTGGGGCTGCCTGTGCTTGCTCCAGACAGCCTTGCGGGCTGCAAGTGGCTGCAGAAGGGAATGCTGGCCATGGGGCAGAGGAGGGGCCACTTTTCCCCACATGCTCAGCTTTTCCCTGGTCTTCTTCCCCGCACGGAGAAAAGTGGCCCATGGCCAGTGCTCCCTGCTGCAGGTGCTCACAGCCTGCACCGGGCTGTCCAGAGCAGGCATAAGCAGCCCCAGGCTGGCTGTAAGCGGCTGCAGCGTAGGGCACCAGGCATGGGGCAGGCGCGGGGCTCCTTTCCCCCACCCTGCATGCTCAACAACACCTTGTAACCCGGCCCCACTGCCAGGTTGTCAATGGGGCCGGGGTACAAGCTGGTGCTGAGTGCAGGGAAGAATGGCCCCTCACTTGCCATGTGGCTGGTGCCCCGCTTGCAGCTGCTTGCAGCCCGCGTGGGGCTGCCTGTGCCTGCTCCATGCAGCCCCGCGTGGGCTGCGAGCAGCTCCAGCAGGGAGTGCTGGCCATGGGGTGCGCAAGGGGTGGGGCACCTGTCAAGGGGCAGGGCTACCCATGCAGCCCTCTACAGCCTGCCAAAACTGGGTAAGCGGCCCTCCGCCCAAAATAATTGTCCACCCCTGCCCTACACCCTGTTGTGTCATACCCACTTTTGGTATTGACCTGTGGCCCTTAGGTGCGAGGACCAGTCAGGACCACAGGCACTGGGCCTCCCTGCATCGATCTGTTTATTCCCTACAAGTCAGCTATGTGTTCCCCTCTCACGGGCTTTCCTATCTTGGTTAAATGGTCTATGTTCTCTTAGTCCGTCACCTCTCAGTTTACCAATTATGCTCAGCTAACTCCGATACGCTATTCCTTAAATAAGTCCTGCTGCCATAGCCTCTTGTCTTCTTAGCTAGTCGCTGTTCATCAATAAGGTCATGACGCCTTGGCTTTTCACTTCCTGCCTTGGACACCACCGTTTAGAGTTTTAAGATTGTAACTATGTGAGGTTGATATAATTAAGCGGGACTGCCCTGCACTTTCTTCCTAAACTACTATGCTTTTCAGTTCAATTCAGCCGTGGCACAGACTCTGAATTCCTTAATCCTCTGGCACAAATCTTCCTCTATAGCCACTTTGGTTTAACTTCATTGATAATTTTTTTTGATTTGGGTTATTAGTCTGGTCTTCAGGGTATTACATTTTTAATTTATGGCAAAAGGATGTAGAGGCCGAGATAGGACTTTAAGACCTGTAGTAATGCCATCCACAGTTTCTTCAGAACACAATCATATTTCTGTGCATCTTTTTGACAATGTAAAAATAATAAATAAACAAACAGACCTTCCCTGCAACATCTGTTCCTGGAAGCTGAACATCACAAAAACCATGCAGACTGCTTTGCTTAGTTTGCACTTAAAAAAATATAAACTTAGCATATAAACATCATATGCTGCATGTCACAATTAAGTAAAATGCAATATAACCTTTTCTGCATCATTCTTTTCCTTACCTGCAGCTAAAAACCATTCAGCATCAAAGGAAACACCTTAATAAAGTCTCCTCTTTCCTTTTAATTTCACTTTTAGAAGACCCTATTATATTTGCTTTGCTTTTTGATCAAGACATTTCTAGTTTTAAACCTTACATCTGCTAAAGTTAATAAATCTCACAATATCCACCTATTGTGCTCCTTACTCCTCTCTCTCCCTCTCTGTGCACATGCATGTTCTGAGAGCAGTGCCATTATTATTTATGACATTGCTAACACTCTTGCTGCCTGTTCAGACATTTTATGATTCGTGGCCACATTCCAAAGCACAATGTTAAAGGGTTTAATGGTTGTGGCTGAAAACATTTTAGATATACACATGCCTTGGCTTAATTTTAAATAATTCTCTCTTTATATGCAAAGGTTTATGCCAAAGGATCTGCCTGATTACAGCTCATCACTATGAGCGTCAATAACCTTTTGTCCCAGGACTGCCCAACAGCCCTGAGCACTCTGAACCAGGACAATGTCTGACTTATACCCTGAGTTCTGACAGTTTTCTGATTTTAGTTAGCTCTTCCAGGACTGAAAGAATGAACATATTTGACTGGTGTCACTGGGTCAGCAATGACTTGGCAGGTAATTCTATTAAGGTAAAAAGAGAGCAGCTATCTACATGGTTGCAAACCTGCTCTTAGCACCAGCACCTCCTACTGAAGTGAATTTCCAAAAATCTGCTTGCAATGGGTATTCCTCAGGCCAGGGGTATCAAACCTATGGCCCACAGACTGGGTCTAGTCTGCAGAGCTGGATCATCCAGTCTTTAGAACTCCTGGAGGGCCCTAGTTTTGTGGGCGAGGCCCACCAATGAAATCTGGCATGCAGAGACTCACTGGGGACATGTATGTGCAGTAGGGGAAGGGGGGAGAGGGGAGCAGGTGAGCAATGGCTGCATTAACTCCAGAGGCTCTGCCACTCACCCCGCTGCTAGGGGTGCATCTAGATCCAGTCCCTGAGGAGCCCTGTGGTCTGGATCCAGCCAGGGGACTAAACCAGTTTGACACCTTAGGTGACATGAACGCCTTCTAAGCCGATATGTTAATTCTCATTAGTTCCCAAACTGCTGGGGGTAGATGGGAGAGGTGTGTGCAATGGAAGCTAGGGTGACTCTTTTGAAGTTCCAAAGAAATGGTGCAAAGGACTGAGGTGAACCTATACTATGTATTAATGCATTTCAAAACCTAGCTATTATGATTAAAAACCCATTGTCTGAAAAAAAAAAGTTACAAAACAGCTTAAATAGGGCACACCAGGGAAATGTAGAAAGGGTCCCCTTAGCTTTGCAACGCCATATGGCCACTTAAATATATGTTCTGGAGCTGCAGCCAGCAAAGTGGTTTCTACCAATGCCTTTTCAAGAGGCAACTGGCACTGAGGAACATCTGTTAACTTCTGTGAAGCATCTCTCCACTGGCTCCAACCCCAACTACTGTCCCCTGAAAAATTTCAAGCGATTGTTCAAATTACACCCATAATCTTTTTGATGTGGGGTGCCCCAGCAGCCTCCAACACACTTCAATCTAAATGAAGAGACCCCCACCTCTGTTTTTGCCTGCCATCTGCCCAGCCTGCCACTGTAAATAATTACACTCACTTCAAAAAGATTGGCCTTGATTATGCAGAGGTGAGGCATAAAAAGGATTATGTCCCCTGACTCGAAAGCTTTGCAGCAGGACTGATCCAAGGTCAGTCACATACATCTCTTTCCCACAATGCCCAAAGGAGAAGGACTAGCTGACGATGAACAGGAACAGCAGACAGAGCCAATAAACACAAGAACAACTCCCTCAACATAAAACTTGTATTAAAAAAGTGCATAAAGAATAAGTGTATCCCTGGAGCTTTGGAAATCAGCAGAACATATACTTCAGACATTAATAAACAAAGACTAGCCCCAAAGAGAAGCTTAAGAACATTTACTCTTAAGAGAGGAGAACATGCTGAAACAAGCCCAGTTTGGTGAAGATCTTTTTGAAAATAAGTTCCTGAGGCTTTGTTATTATAATTATTATTATTTCTTTTTAAAAATAATTTAAGAAATCTCTCACATGAAGGACTTATGTTTATCTTCCAGCAAAATAAATAAATAAATAAATAAATAAATAAATCTATCTATCTGTCAACAGACCCTGTGGACCAGGGGCTGCTACCTTTGATCTATTTGTACTATATTTGCTCCAATGCAATGTTGTAACATTAACGTCCTTTAAAAACAGCCCAGTTAGAATTCTGCAGGCTACTGGTTTAAAGAAACAAACATTAACATTAAAAATGAACATGGTTCATTTGAATCATGTGCAAGAACAAAAGGAAGAAAACATTTTCCTAAAATCATGACAGCTGAAGGGTTTGAGTTTTTTTTTCCCCCCACTTAATTTTGTTACTACCTCAGACTGCAATTCAAGAATTAATGAGATCCATGACCATCACAAGATCAGCGTTGTTTTATTCTTTGCTTGCATCCTCCATCTGTCTCCTCCTGCCATCTCTTTTTGCTACTGTATACTCCCAGGGACAGGGTGCTTCTTCCTATGCCATCTAGCACAATGCAGTCCCTGCCTGTGACAGAAGCTCCTATGTACGACTGCAATACACATAAGAAATATGGAAAACATCCTTCATAGGCCAGGCACTTAAAGCACATGTTGCTGAACAGGTAGGGACTTAGGCAGAGAGATGCCTGAGCATGTGCTTAAGGTCTCACCAAGTATAAAAACTAAATATGGCACAACAAAATTGCATCCCAGATCAAGTCCTTGGATGTATGTCATGATGCACAAGACTGGATAACTTCTCTAGTTAAAGAAGGGAAGGGAATCATAACATTAGCAAAGGCTGTGCCCATTGTCCCAGAGGAGGAAGCAAAGAAGTCAACTGCTCACCAGCAACCCCTTTAGGCTGCAGGGGCTTTGATTATAGCTTCCATGAAGATCTAAGTCAGGGGTTTCCAATCTTTTTGAATGTGGGGCCAGATCACAAACTTTTTATCACCCAGTGGGCCGGCGAGCCATATTCAAAGACGTCACAGGAAGTGGTATCACATCAGGAAGTGATGTCATGTGACCTTTGACACCAATGAACTTGCAGGGGTTGACATGATGCTGGCTGACATGGCACGCATGCCTGGGTTGACATGGTGCTCCAGGAGCCGCTTGGCTACAACTGGGTTTACCTGGTGCTGGAGAAGCCACGGGGCCAGGCTGGGGTTAACCTGGGGCCCACCCGGCCTGCTGGTGCCATAACCGGGTTGATGTGGTGCTGCAGGACCTGCCTGGGCAGAACCGGGTCGGTACCGCCAGGAAAAGCAGCATGCAGTTGAAGCTGGCTTCCCATGTGCTGCTGGGGACGGAAGGAGGCCGGCCAGGTCTGCACTGGCCAGCAGAAGTGGCGACGGATCCGTGCCGCTTGGGACTGACTGGTGTAGGCTCGTCCTGTCCTGAGCAGCGCATGGCTCCGCCGCCGCTTCTGCTGGCCGGTGCAGACCCAGCCGGGCTCCTCCCGTCCCCAGCAGAACATGAGAAGTGGCCCCCTTGGGGCCTCGCGCGTGGGCAGCCAGGCCCAGAGAGCCGCAGCGCCGGGGGGGGGATTGGCCAGGGCAGCAGGCACCACCTTGCTGTGCGGCAGGGCAGGGCAGGGCAGGGTCGCTGGCTGGAAGCTGGTGGGTGAGGAGGCAGGCGTGGGCCGGTAGTGCCAGCGGCCGCTGCTTGGCCTCCCACGCGGGGCCGCTCCAGCAGCGCAGGGCACGGGCATGGGCTCATGTCGGGGCAGGGAAGTGGAGGCAGGAGCACGGGTGCTCCAAGACACGCATCCTCCCCGCCAGCAACCAGATGCAGAACCCCATCCTCAGCCGTGCAGGCTACATTATCAGGACCTGAACCGCCAAGGAGGCGGCTGGATGTAGAGCACCTCTGGGCTGGGCTCCTCCTGCCTCCCACCCAGCCCGGCTCCAGCAACTGCGCGCCCTGCAGCCCTGGCCCGGCCTCGAGCTCCGCACAGGAACTTATCTGTGTCTCTGTCCATCATGCACATGGGCAGGGCGCGGGCCATGCTGCAGCTCCCCCGGCCACGCGCCAGGGGAAGGGGCGGAGCCAGAGAAGTTGCATGCGCTGTCCCCAGCTCGTCTAATCAGGCGCGGCTGGGGCAGCCCTGCACCGCGCAGCCCTCGGGGCAGCGGCGGCAGGACCCAACTCACTGATGAGCCCGGCCTCACAGAGGTAAGCAGCTCCCCTCCCCTTGCTGCTGGCTGGGGCCCGTGGGCTGGCCCTGCCCGCCCTGCCTCGCCTCTGTGACTCCGTAGCGGTGGCACTGCCACCGCAGGCCAGATAAAATGACTTGGCTGGCCGCATGTTGAACAAGCCTGATCTAAGTAGACACACAACTCCCCTAGTAGACAAATGCATCCTCCTTCACTTTGAGAGGGTACAGATCACTTCCCTTCCTGCCCCAGATGCTGCCTGTTCCCTCCACTGCCTTGAAGCCCTGGTGCCACACCAGACACTCATGCCCCCACCCTGTATTAATGCAGAGGAACCATCTCTGCCAACAAACTGACAGAGAATTTCAGTCTTAATAATCATCTTGCTCTGCACTTCAGCTTGATCCAGAGTCCCAGAAGGAAGATTAATCCACTAAGCCTCTGAGCTCCTAGAAATGATACTTGCAGGCAAACAACCATCCTCAGTCATTCCCCTCCTCAGATGATAATCACAAAAATGCCTATATTTGCTTCACTATGACAAGCTGATTTTAAACCACCAAAGGAGCCCGGGCTTTGTTGCCTTCACAGATAGCACTGTCAAGCCTTCTGCTTTTAATATGCCAATACCCTGCCAATAAACAAACATGGCAGGACATAAGAAGAGGGCTTCCCGGGCACTGGTTTAAGGGCCTAACCCTGAGCGCTGTGCACTTCCACAGCAAGTTTTGGGTCCAAGGTCACTTGCACAGCATACAAGAAGGTGAAAGGCCTCTTGATGCAGCTGCATAACTACCTTTTATTGGTTATTCAGCTCCTGACCCAACCTGACGGTAGAATCAGATGCCACCCAATCTGATTTCAACATCTTCATTGTTAATTTAGAAAGCTATGAATAGATACTTTGGGCACCATTATGTATCATGGGGAGCCAGTCTACCTTGCAATGGAGTCCAAAACCAGTTTCCCCATTACACTGCTAAGACATCACCCTAAAATATCCCCTCCAAAAAAACCCAATCCCTTGAAGCATCACTTGTCACATCTTATCTCAAGATATATAATTTGTAGGAGCTTTGTGAGGGCTAGGAGATCAGGAAATCAAATGAAATTTTAAATTCACTGGGGTACTGAACATGGCAGCAACACATTTAGTTTTTTAATTGTCCCAATGATTTCAAAGTTTCACCACAAAATGTGCCTTGACATATATTTTATTTTCGTTCAGGTTTCTGGAATCTGTGCTTACTGGATGGCCCATTAATAAACAAATAAGTGCTAAGCTGCTTGGAAAAGGAGTTATCTTGTTGCTGTGCATTTGTATAGGACATACCCACAATGTGACCCCTATCTGTCACATACAATAATTAAATAATTCTTGTCAATGAGGAAGGAAAGTGCCTTTTAGTACTTTCCTCTTCTGGGGGCAATAATATATACAAAACACAAACAGTGATAGGTGGCAACTGCTCCATGTTAAAGTACAAAAGGAAGTGATCCACTGGAGGACTGACATCAAGAGGCAGTGGTGGAAAGCCACGAGGGCAAAATGAAACGGTTTGTGTCTAGTTCAGCTAAACCACGTACTAGTCAGGAAACAAGGTAAATGGAAAGGTGATGTGCTTAATGTGGACTGGCAGGGCTTAAACCCCACTGTGGTTTAGTAAAGTCTCCTCTAGATTTCACCATCAATGCATAAGATATCAGGATAAAGCAAATACTGTACCCAGAAAGGGGTGGAAGTAGAAGCAAAATGGGTGGCACAATGGGCTCCAAGCTGGTTTAAGCTCTACGCTGAAATAAATTAATTCAGCTTTAGGTTAAATTCAGCCCTGGCATAATTATATATGCCACTTAATTCCAGAATTAGTAAATCAGTTCCTATTTATCCATCACTGGAGATCAACACCAAGATGACAGAGGCTGCAATTTGAAGGTAGTTTTCAATGGCAAAATAGACATGTAAACTGGGAGTTGAAGGCTGCCATGGACCCAACGGGTTGCTGGAGTAATCCTAATTGGAAAGTACTTGCATATCACTGCTGCAAAGTGAAAATGAACAGACAGAAAGGGGACAGGAGTGGAGATGCTAAAGGCAGAAGTAAAAATTGATGAGATTTTTTAATTATTTGAGAGCTAAGTCAGCTAGGAAGGGTCTGGAGGGGTAAGGGGCCTTCATCGTTCTGGAAAGGAATACTTGTCCAGTTCTTTCTGAGTGGAACAAAAGGTTTTAAAAGTGATTACGGGTCAAATATTGTGTAAGGCCCCAGAAGTACACCACTCAGACAGGTCATAAGGGTAAAGTATGAGCTCATAATTTGCTCTAATAAATTCACTGCTTTGTAAATCACTCAGAATAGTCTTGATTATTTCAACACTTTCCTAATGCTGCTCCAAGGCAGCTTTCACAAACTCACACCCACAGTTTGTCATCTAAACAATCACTCGTCTTACAGAGAACGAGCTAATCTCTAACACATCCTCCCTTGCAATCTGGACTCCTGTTTAATAAAATAAAGTAAAAAAAGCCTGCACTATAACTAGTTTCTTTCCCCCTTCAAAAATAAAAAGCATCTCACCAAATGCCATAAATTAATGGTAAAGACCATACAGCTGGAACAACAGAATGGAACTGAAGATTTTATAACAATCCATAAACCCTTCAGTGTTCAAATTCAATGTTACAAGGGGGCTCTCTTTTCTCCTTGCTTACCTGCTTTTCTTAAAGCTTTCTCAATAAAATTTTGTCAGTGGACCAAGTCTGCATTACTGTAGTCTGCTAACTGAAATGCAACACAGAATTCCCTTCTTGGTGATTTTTTCTTTAATATATGTTCAGCATCAGGGTTTTGATACTTAGATGCATTCACTGTGTGCCACTGGAGGGTGGGGGGACGGAAAGAAGATTAACTAAAGCGGAGATAATGAAATGTGGAGAAATAAAAAGGAAAGAGTTGCAGAGATAAAAGGTATCCTCCCTTTAGTCAAGGCAAGTCTACATTCCACATGATTCTTCAAAGCTGGGCCAACACAGACAAGTTGGCACATGGTGCCCTGAAGAACAAGCTGGCATTTTTGGCATCAAGGTCTGAAAAAGAGACTGAATCTGGATCCAACTCTTGCTCTCCAGCTGACACCTGACTTTGGACAGAGCTCAACAGGAAGCAAGACATCTGCAAAAAAGCCTGTGACTCCCTATCTAGGGAACAATGAGAAGCTAATACAGCAGCCTAAATGAGACATGACTCAATTAATGAGAGCTGATGGGGCTAATGACTAAACAGATGGTATTCCTTAAAAAAGGAAAGGGGAAGGGGGAATATAGCTGTAGTAATCAACCTGCTGCAGCTTATATGGCAACTGTGAAGGCTTTTTCCTACAGAGCTTCAGTGTCACTGACACAAGAGGATTCTGGTGGTTTCAGCTATTACACAGAGCAGATTTAAACAAACAAAGTGATCGTGCAAACTTGGCACAAAGGGCTACCTCCCTGATCCCTGGAAAAAAAAAAATCCCACTCGTGTTGGTGACAATTAGGTTTAGTGCTAGGAGACTTATGGCAAAAAGGGGCTCCTCCGTGCCCAGACCCTCTCACAGGCTCAGTTTTGGAATCCAGGCAGACCCCTCTATCAGACCGTTTACTAGCTACAAGCGTGAAGAATCACCCTCAAAACATCACCTGGAAGAAGGGATCTCTAAATAGCAGCTTATGACACTGACTGTGCTAGCCTGTTGCTCTAACTCAGGGGTTTTCAACCTTTTTTAATAAGTGTACCCCTGGTGGACAGGTGCAGAGCAGGCGGGTGTTGCGTGGCCGGACTTGGAGCGGCGGCAGCGCAGGGTGGTGGGTGGCGGCAACAGCCACTGCGTGAGAGCTTTCGCCCCTCCCTCCTGCGGCCAGCCAGCTGGACAGCACCTGTATGGCCTGCAGAGGGGCAACACTACCCTTGCCCTTGACCCTGCTCCTGGGAGACGGCGGCACGGGGTGGTGGGTGGCAGTGCTCCATTCCCATCCACCCGCATGTACCGC
Source organism: Alligator mississippiensis (assembly GCF_030867095.1). Taxonomy (NCBI): domain Eukaryota; kingdom Metazoa; phylum Chordata; order Crocodylia; family Alligatoridae; genus Alligator; species Alligator mississippiensis. Next base: position 39,757,446 of record NC_081830.1, read on the forward strand.
CTAGGGCCTTCCTAAGTACCTCCGGGGGTATGCATATCCCCAGTTAACAACCACTGCTCTAACTCAAGCAGAAAGGCTGTGCCCTGACTGAAGCACCAGCACCAAGTTCTTTAAGCTCTTGGGTTCTCAAAGAATTAAAAGAATTAAGTAACTTAATTCTGCTTAAATTTGTACAATCTGATGAGCTTAGAGCCTGAATGGCATGGTCCACTGGACTGTCAAGGCAAGTCAATGTTAGGTATGGAGGAGGCTTCTTCCTTTGGATGATATGTCAACTTCAATTATATCACAACATTTTATAAATGGGTCAAGAGAATATAGTAAACACATATTTTAGAAATCTGAACAAAATAAGTACTTCTAGTTCTGACTAATGGCCTCTTTGAGTGTCACTGTACGTTCATTCAGCACCTATTCTTTGATTAAGCTGATGTGATCGATACATACAAAGTCACTAAAGCTTCCTGTGGATTAAATATGTCACTGCAGCATGTCTGTTCTGATAACAGGTTTTTTAACAATGGACCCCACAATGGTGTTTGCCAGCAAGACGGGGTTGGTCATTTTACTTCCTGATGTGCTGTGTTCAACAGGAGGGTTTGATCCGGGATGAACCTTTGATTTTCTCCCATATCTACTGAGATGATACACAGTGGTCTTCCCACACACCACTATCAATCTAATATAGCAAACTAAAGAGAAACTTTTGTATCTTTTCCAGATTCTGTAATTAAGAAACTGGCTAACAGGACAACAATAGGAAAATAAAGAAAATTAAATTCTCCCTCCCACTACAATTAAAAAAAAAAATTAAAAATGGTGTGCACCTTGCAGTCTGTGCCAACTCACAGAAATTCTTTTCCTCCTTTTTTGTGGCACCAGAGATCTGGTGGTCTTCACTGGCATCTGTCACATCAGACCAGACCCTATCAGTAAATGCCATGTTTCTGTTTTACAACAGACACCTCAGAGCAGGAGGCCATACTAAGGAACCTCCATCACCACCCAACAACCACTGAAGTATTACCCCCGGGGGGGGGGGGGGGGGAACAAATTCACATTTACCTTTGAAGTCCTGTATAAAGAGTATAAACCCCTTCTACCTGTGCAGGGGGGCTTTCAGTGCCAGCAAATTTGAAAGATTTATGGTTGCTTTGTACAATAATATTTAGTCAAGTGATATTTGAATGGTTGCCATCCATCCCAATTTTAAAATACAGTCGCTTTGATATGCATCATGGTTAGAGAGACACAAATCTATTTTGAACACAAATGGCCACAGCATATTTGCCAGTAGCATATTTGCCACTGGCATATTTGACATAGTTGAGTCATTTTCCACTGAAAAAGGGGCTCCTGGTGGATCTGACACTGGCTGGGATTGCTGTTTGTGTGCTGTGCCCATGGGATGTTGAGATGTGTGAGGTGTTTACAATGAGCCTTTCAAGACTTCTCCCTCCTTGCGTTACCAGCTCTGACTTTCAGGGATGAAGCTGCTTGGAGATTTAGAGGAGGACCTTTGGGATTTTGCCCTTAGAGGTTTTTAGTGCTGGCCATCAGGCTCTTCTTGGGGGTGGGATGAAGTGCTTCTACATCTAATCCTGGCTCCTTCCTGACTAAGCAGATGCCAAAAGGACATTTGTTAAGTTCACTAAGGGTGAAGTTTGATGTAAATGAATCTTTAGGAAAAAATAAAACAAATTGTGCTCCTACATCTCCTGTATAGCTAAAGAAGGAAATGCAGTGAGAAGAGCGATGGAGATGAAAACTGAAGGGAAGAGAAAGAAAGGAAGACCAAGGCTGAGATGGGAAGACTGTAAGACATGAACAAGCTGGGAAGGATAGAGAGAATAATAACTACAAGATGTCACTGACTGGAACAAGTAGAGAAGACAGATGTGAATGGCTGGGCCTACAGTTGTATGGAATTACGTGCCATGAGGGGCAGGGGGGGAAAAAAGATTCAGGGTCTTATCATGGTGCATCTCCTACTGTCCAGGTGTCATTTATTTTTGCAAGGTCTAGCCACCTCCACTGGATCCTTTCCATTGGCCACAGTTAGCACTGGATCCCCACCAAACTGCCATAGTCAGACAGTAAGTAAATAGCCATGGAGAGGGAGAAGGTTTGTGTACAGAGAGAGAGAAAAGGGAAACAGAGTGAAATTTCAGGCTCTGTAATTCAGTGATTTGTTACTGCTTTTGATTTGCTGCGACAAACAATTAGACAAAAAATTCTCCCTGCTAATGGAGGCAGGATCTTTTCCTTCTGTTATTTTATACCTGTTCATCTGGTACTGTGTGAAGTAGGTTTTGCTTTACCTCCAAGAGCATCTGATGATATGGATGTGGTGAAACCATATTTTGGTTCACACAGAGCTTATGCTCTAGAAATAAATTGTGCCCATAAATCAGGTGCACCATTTCCCCAAATCAAGTCACAAAACACTGCCAGATAAAAATCCCAGCACTCTCTGTATTGCAATGAAAAGAATGATTTACAAACGGACAAAGTCAAAGGCAAAAGGGGTTTTCAGAAGCATGAGAATTAAACTGAAGATACTGGCACAGAATCAACTAATCTTTCAGAGAAAGGCAGATAGTCCTGCAAAATAAATCTGTTCTCTCTTTGTTATAGACTGTCTGCTATAACTCTCCACTAAAAGCATTGCTACAGGAAGGTCCTATTTATAGCTACTTGTCTGACAACTCCTTACCCCTGTCCCTTTAAACTATCAAAATGATTACCCCCCAAGGAATGTTTTACAATAGGGTTGCAATATAAGTCTTGTAATTACAAGGAAAAGTACATGCAAGTTAAAATTTAAAATGACTAAAAAAAGGGTTACTGAGCTCTTATGAGTGTAAGGTATGCACTTCTTTTATTGTAATTTTTCTGGAGCAGATCCAGCCATAGGGCAGATTATCATACTCAAGGGAGAAATATGTGAGAGGGGAAAGCCTATCATTTTTTTAAACCAAATTCAGCATTTGTAACAAGTCCATAATTGACAACCCTGAAGTCCATGCTCCTCTCTATCCACAGATCAGGTACAATGAAGACAGCTGCAGGGCCACCTCCCCAGTGCTGCCCTTATATGGCACCTTTGCCTGACTCCAAGAGCCCACCCAAGGATGAACAAAGTGCCACATTTACTAGAATCCAGGACAACTTTGAATTTAAGATGACCAGCCCCCTGCTAATTAGATTCTCTACATGGAAAATGTATAAGTTTGTTCCATTTTCCAGGTATAGAATCTAATTGGAGGATCATCTTATTAGAGGATTGCCTTAAATTCAAATACCCCCCTCACTGGTATAGTGGGTAAAAAGCAAGAGAGGGGCAGGCAGCCTCCTTACTCTCTGCGTACCCCTGCTTCTTCATTCTTCAGCCTGCCCAAACCCCCTTGCCACCTACCCTCCCTCTGCCTGCTTCCCTGCTACCTACACCCCTGAGTGCTTCACTTTAATAGTTTAAACGGACAGGGGTAGGGAGTTGTCAGGCAAGTAGCTATAGGTAGGGCCTTCTCGCCTGCTATTCTTGCAGAAGCCTCTTCATCCTCCTTCCCCCTTGCTGCCAGATGCTGTTCTGTCTCCATTCCCTCGTGGGGCAAAGAGCACATGGAAGCACAACAGTGTCCTAGGGATGAAGTTGCACCATTGCTGATCAGCCTGGCAGGGGATGGAGTTTCCATGCGCTCCATGCCCTGGGAGGAAATAGAGCCAGAGCCAAAGCTGCACCTGATGGTAAAAGGAGGGGGAAGGCAAGGCAGCAGTCTGTGGAAGCAGGTGGGGGGTGGGCAGGTGGCTGTCATGGCTCTGACTTTGGCCCAAACCCAGATTTGGGGCTGGAGTCAGAAATGCAACAGCTGTCTGCTCCCCCCACCCCCATCTTGTACTTGAGTTGAAGACGAGGGTCCCCTGCTGTACCCCGTGTTAAATGGGGGTGGGGTGGGGAGAGGATGGACACCCTCATCTCAAAGTCAAGTAAATACAGTAGTACACACTCCATTTTTCTTTAGTCCTTGTTCTAACAATGAGCGTCAGTTGCAAGAATGGCAAATGAGAAGGGAATTCCATGCAATTCCCATACTTGTTACAAAGTGGGACCAGAGGACTGTCTTTCAAACGATGAAACCATCACTTGTGAGACAGGTAATTTGTGGATGATTTCCCTTTCCTATCCCATCACCAAAATCAAAGGCTCCACATTGCAGCCATATTCCCTCTAATCTGGTTTATTTCATAAGCATTCAAGCTGGAACTACACACAATTGGAACGTATAAAGGGAAAAAACAGTTTGCGGACAATATTCTTATGGCTTGGAGTGGCTGGAAAACAATGGACAATAGGAACAGATCATTCATATTGCTGAGGGAGAAGTATGTGGATATGGATGCAAAGAATGTTAGTCCAAACATAATTTGTCCCAAGGTATTTACACTCTTAGATAAATACTCTGAATACAAGTTTGCAGTTTGCTCTTGAGCACTCCAACAAGACAGTTTATTTTTCTTTTGGGGAAGGTGATTAGGAGAAGCAGCAGGACTTCCCCATGTACCTCTTCTGCTTCCAAACACATCTGAGGATATTTTGTGTTCAAAGATTTTTACAAACCTAGTCAGACACCCCACCTAAGGGCCACCCAAAATCAATATAAGTAGTGCAGGATTAATGTACTGAGAGGATAAAGATAAAGAGCATTTAGAAAGATCTCTGAAAGAAGGGGGAAACTTACTTGATTGTATATCATGCTCCACCAAATGAAACTGTATCAGGAGGAGCTGCAGGGGCTGTTTACCTCTGCTAATCCCTTTTCAACTATTCTGTTTCAGTAAAATTAGTATACTTCGCTTTGCCATAAAATCCAAATGTAAACACATCCCCCTATAAAAAAAAGCAATAAGTAAGCCAGATGGACCCTAAGTAAACAGAAGAGAATAAATCTCTCAGTTGTCTGATCATGGCAGACAACTGTTTTGTTATTTACATACACACCGTTCAACTTAAACCTGAATTAAGTGTTGGAGCTTGGAATAGTAAACTATCTAACTTTCATTTCTATCCATAGAAAGAACCTGGTATTAACAGTCCCACTGGCATCCTCTAAAAGGTATTGGCCATATATTCTTACATGTAGATTCAAGAGAAGCAAAATGGCAAGTATAGCATATATGGTTACAAAACCAGCAGAACAGAAAAAACGGACCAATTAACAAAACACTTTTCTCATCCAGGTTTAACTCTTCTTAATTCCTAATTCCATAAACTTTAAAAAAAAAATGTGGTCTTGTGATATTCATTGCAACTTAAATCTTTAAAAATAGCCAAGTGGTAGTCTAAATAAAAAGCTCCATGCTTTCTTGGCTAGGACGAGTTTGCCTAAATAGATCACTAGATGCATTACATAAAAGGTCTATTTTTGGTTTACAGAGAAAGTGAATAATTATTACTGCTGAATTTCTTGTCATCACAGTTAACAGAATGTGAGATCTTATTGATGGCTGCGATCCTAGCCTGGTATTGATTCTGTACAATACCACTCCCATTTGATTTTGCAAATGGGCAGTGGGGTTTTGAAATTTAAACGAGAATTAACTGAAAGCACCATCCCTTGTCTATGCACTTTCTGATCAGTGACCTTTCTTACAGACGATCACAATGCTCAATTCCACCTGCCACTTTGTAAACATTTGCCATACATTACATTCAGCAACCTGAAGGAAGGTTTGGGAACATGCAAGGCACCTTCTCTCACTTACCCATTCTCCTGTGGAAAATGGCAGTACTTGTTCTTTCATTCCACTAAAAACCTGATCTAAATTCACTCATAGCTGGGTGCAACTACATGAGCAATTAATGGGACGCAAACTCAGGAGCCATTTGAGCTGGAGGAAATCACTCCTGGTTGCAACATCTTCATGTGTGCCCAGGACAGCAGCACTTTGAGCCAGAGCAGAGCTAGCCCAGGCTGGCAGCAGACTTGGCGGGGTGGAGGCGGGACCGCGGAGAGGTCAGCCCCAGCCTCCAGGTAGCAGTGGAGGGGCTGGAATGGGCACAAGAGTGATGAAAGTGTGGAGCTGTGTGGCTTGGCAGCAGGCAGCCCCTGCACTTCAGCACCGGTCACCATCTACGCGTGCATTTCATCATGCTTAATTATTCCACTATAAGATAGTACTGTTGGCAAGTATTATCTTAGGGTGGAGTTAAATTAATTTACTATGCCTTAGTATTAGCACATGTGTAGAAGGTGATGCTTTACTGCAGAGCTAATTATTCAACTCAGCAGTAAAGCATGTGTAGCTGCACCCAGTGGATACAAGAGGGTGCAGCCATGGGTTATTAAAGCATACATTTCAGTTAAAACTCTAAATTACTTAATTTAGTTCCTCAGGCACCTAAAAAAGAGCATTTGTGATGAAGAACCTGTCTAAAAAGCTCTCTTAGCCACGCAGTTAGTCCAAAAAGATTTCCCCCCTTCTCCCCAAATATCCTAGTTTTGTTTAGTTGTCACAAATTTGACAACAGAAGCTCAGCACACGCAGAAGTGCATCCAGGTGAATGAAACTCAGGAGTCGTGAATTTGTTTTTGGGTCTGGGGGCCAATTTTGGCTCAGACAGGACAGTTATAAATAGGAGCAGAATTTGGCCCTAAAGCTGCAGAGTCATTTATTCCAGATATTTTTTTCATTCATCCAAATTCTCAAAATGTCTGGGTTTTAAGTAAGATGCACCATAAACATAACATTTCTACTACAGATGATGATCATCATAGATATAGGCATCACCTATACGACAGTGATAGAACCAGTGCCATATGATTCAGATATACTGAAGCCTCCTATAACCTACCCACAGGTATCACTCTTAACAGCACCACTGTCTTCAGTTTCTCTAAGAAATGAAATAAATACAACTTGGAGCAAGAGGAGAAATGAAGCCTGCCAAAATAAGCAAAAATAAGGTTGTATTAGTCTATATAGTACTTCAAAGCCTGGAAACAAATCTGAACCCTGAGACAGTAAAACCTTTTAAGACAATAAAGGATTAAGATCAGGAATACATCAAGGATGCCCACAGCTACTGGCACAGAACCTGATCTGCCGAGTTAAATACCCATCTCAGTGGGACAGCAGATGGAAAAACTAGCAGTTTTAGTGATAAGGCAAGTCAAACTTTGCTTCCCTCCCAAAACTCAGTATTTGAACAAGGGTGGCTGACTACTTGCATTTAATTTCTACTGATTTTATTTTCTGGAAAGTCCCTTTGAGACAAGTCATTAATAGAAGGGTGCTATAGAAATAAAAACTACAGTTTATTGCATATGCAAATATATGTGTGAATTTGATAAGGGAGGGGGATTTGCAGCTCAGCAGGTTCATGACAAAAGCTACTGCATTATTTTTCTCCCAAGCCACACAGCTGAACATGATGGGATGTGGGGGGAAGGATGGTCAGGGGACAAAGAGATTAAAAAGCACAAAGACATTTAGGCTGCTTAAAATATTTCTGGCTGGCCTGATAGCATTGGTGGCAACAGGGCTAAGTAATGCCATGTGGGCGTTCTGCCTTCAGATGCGACTCAGGCTCTTCTTTCCCTGAAGCCCCCATGCCTGGCTGTTTGGCAATCAGACAAAGCGGGGTGGGGAAGCAAGCACAGAAAGGAGGGGAGAAGCCATCTCTCGCTGGGGTTGGGGGCTCTGATCCAGAGGGGTCCCTGAATTGTTTAAGGAGTGGGGAAAAAATACGGGTTTCTAAAATAACACAAAAATAAGACAACAGGAGCCTAAACCTCACAGAAGTGGTAAAACTTTGCTTCTTTTTTTCCTGTGCCATATTTTTAAAGCTACCAAAGCATACTGAAAAGGTTTTTGTCAGAAACCCCTCCGCAGATGTCTTCTGATCCCATTTGGAGCCCTTTCAGCTCTTAATACAGCTGTCACTTTCACTCTCCCTGCCACTCTAACAAAAAAAGGGGGGAAAAATATAATACTAATAAATTTCTGCCTAACTGACCGAACTGCCACTGACAGCCACCCACTGGGGACTTTGGCCTGCATAGGACACCCTGCTGGCTGAAAGAGAGGCCCAGGGCTTTAAACTGCTTTCACGCCACATTAACACCCTGCCTGGCAGAGGCAAGATGGAAGAATCCCATACCGTCTGATCCCCAGAGCTACTGGGAGCTGCCGTTCCCGCCCACCCCCGCTCTTTCTTACTTCTCTTGTGGCAGGGGAAACGAACAATGGTCGTCTCCAATGCAAAAGGAGATGGGGTGGGGGGAGGAAGAGAAGGGAAAGAAGCACCGTAAACTCCCTGTTTTGTGAATCCAAGCAGATAACAGTGCCCATCTGTGGCTTCTGAGCAGACTTTGTCCCAGTTACTTAGGCTCATCTTTAAGCCTACTTTCGAATCCCCAGTTTAATGCATCTTTAAGGACTGCCATTACTCCACTTGTCTCCCCCCACCCTCCCCGCTTTATTCTCTCAACTGTTTCAAGCCTACATGCTCTGAAAACCCCTCCCCCAACAATTAAAAATTCTTCACATTTGAATGAACGCATTTCCATGATCTCTTCCCTTGAAACAGAGGCTTTCCTCCTCTTTGGGCTGAATACAAACTGAGGGAAAAAGCTCTTTTCACATTTAAAACTCCCTTGCATTTCATACCAAGCCTTCAGTGTGTCATTCTGCTGTGGGAGGGCGTATCTGGATACCCAAGAGCCTGTCTGGTTACAATTTGCAATGCATTTGATCCTGTTTGAGGTTTGCAACCCTTTCGTCCTTGTGCCCTCCCCTTGGGCCATACAGCAGGAAGAACAGGTGAGGAAGTAGGAAAACAAGACCCATATTTTCTAATGAACTCACTCATTTTATAGACCTCATTTTTCAGTGCCTGAAAGAAGGTGCCAAAGGCCTGATTTCACAAGTATGGAGCACTCACTGCTCCACAAAAACGAAAAAATAAAAAAATCACTGGGGGCATTTATAGATATCCTCCAGGAGTGTATGTGCACGTGTGTGTGGAAGGGAGGCACTTTTATTAAAGTGGCTCTGAGAGTCGCTCTAATTAAAGCACCCAGAACATCTCAGTGTCCCTGCACTGAAAAATGGTGGTGAGGGCGGGGCGTTTTAACTAAAGCTCAAACAAGCTTTAGTTAAAGCGACCCCACTACCATTTTTCAGTGTGGGGATGCTAATACACAAGACGCTGGAGTCTCCTGGAGCGCGATAATTACTTTGTCTGGCCCATAAAGGGTTTCTTGATCCCACCTGACTAGGGTTATCATACGTCCTGGTTTTTGCAAACAGGTCTTTTTTTTTTGGCCCCTTGTCCAGGCAGGTTTTTAAAATGCAAGCAAATGTCTGGGGTTTTGCTTTGCCTCTGCTTTTGCTTGGTGCTGGGGGCAGTGGGGGAGGCTGACGGGCTGTCAGGGGGGGAAGGGGGTCTCACTGGTCCACTGGCTTGCTCACATGGGTGTGTTCTCCCCTGGAGCAGCTCTTTTGCAGCCATCCCTTCTCCCCTGCACAATGAAGCCACATTAATCCAGGGGCTTGGAGGTGGTGGCCCCATGAGCTCGCGTATACTAAGCCCAGACCCTGAAGCTGCTGCCACTACTGTTGCAGGGGTCCACTGACTTCCAAAGTAATGGTAGGGGGCGGGGGGAGAGGGAAGTGGCAGGCCTGGGCCCAGGCATCCCTGGTCACCAGGGGAAGGCAGAGTGGAGGCTCTCATAACTAGGGCTGCTGGTGCTACATGCCGCCACCAGCAGCAACCACAGCTCTAGGGCTCAGCAGGCCTGTCAGCCCTGCCCTGTGCATAGGGAGGGCTGTCACCCTGAGGTGTGCATGCATGTGGGTGGGTAGGTGTGATGCATACCCCACCATACCCACACATCTTCTCCCACACAGTCACACCCCCCACAAACCCATACCCCCCCACTCACAAACCCTACATCCCTCCCCCCACACAAGCCCCTCAACCACACCCCACACACAATACACAAAAGACAGACATTATTTTGAGCTCTTTTGCAATTGTGTCTATATACACTATGCAAACATCTGTAAATAAGGACAATATCTTTTTTGTTATCGTAGATGTTTGACTTTTAGTATATGATTTGGTTTTTTTCCAGTTCCAAGATGGCAAAACCCTCTTCCCAAAAGGAGTATTTTGGGAGGCAAGGGGAAGAACTTCCAGTGGCAAAGGTCAGGGGTTTTGGGGGCGGGACTTCCAATCCCAAGATGGCAACCAGGGGATGGGTCACCTGCCAAGGGGAGGGGCTACCCTTGCAGCTCTTGACAACTCACCAAAACTCATTAAGTGGCCCTCCAGACAAAATAATTGCCCACCCCTATCCTATGGTCAGGCCTAAATTCAGCATTCAGAAATTGAGCACCTACATTTAATATCATTTCATTGCAGCCCCAACTAACACTGAACCTACAATATGCTAGACACTGACAGATGTATAAATAAGATAACTTCTGCCCTGAACAGCTAAACAGAAAAGACCAGCAGAGGCAGAAAGGTGAAAGTAGCTCAGCAAGGTGGAATGGCTTGCCTAAGGTCACAGAAAGCTAGGGACAGAGCTGAAAATGGATCCTGGGTCTCTTAAGTGTCACCTTGCACCCTCTCCACTAAAGGACATACTGCCTCTATGTAACAGATGCTTCTGAAAATTTTGCCCAAACCCTGTCCCCAGCTCTCATGAAGATCACAATAATTTCAATGGAACTCAAGGTGGAATAAGGATGGTAGTGTGTGAGCCACAAGGCATCACTTTCAAGGGCAGCAGCACAGCAACATGTGTAAGGGTCTCATGTCCTAAACCACTGGATGACTACAGGACACTGTGTGCTGAGAGGACATACCTTGGCAGACTGAAAGTCTGTGTCATGGCTATGAGGGAGGTAGGCTGCTTATTAATAGAAGCCAAGGACTCTGACTTCTGGGTCCAGTAGCCATTTCTGTACTTTATTCCTTTATTAAGGGATTATTAAGCCATTGCTGTACTTTATCCCTTAACTGTATTAAGTTAGACCTCCAACTGTCATGTGCAGGGAAATGAGACGGTTGCCTTTGGCTGAATCCAAATTTGAACAGCAATAAATGAGTTTTTCTGACTAAATTCATGAGAAGTGTCTGAGTTCATTCAGAATGCTGGCTGAGGGTAGGGGGGAAATGACGGAAAGAGAAGAGCACAAAAATTAGGGCTAAGTGTTTAAAAAAACTGATCACCATTAGTTGTGCTGGGGTGAATGGGGCCCAGGGGCCAGGGCAGCTCCCACCACTGTGCACCTCAGGGGAGGCATGGAGGGTACGTGCCCTCCGGATGTGTGTGCAGGGTGCAGGCAGGCTGCCACTGCAGGCTGGGGCTCTGTGCCCTGCTGCCTTTGCCTCAGGAGCTGCGTGGTGGGAGGCACAACATGGCATCACACGGCTCCCAGGGCAATGGCAGCAGGGTGCAGAGTTCCAGCCCACAGCAGCAGCCTACCTCCACCTTGCACACAAATCAAGGGGGCATGTGTTCGCCATGGCTCCCCTGGGGTGTGCACAGCAGGGCCTCCCCTGGGGTGTGCCTCCCCTGTGACCCTGGACAAGCCGCCCAAGGCTCCGTCCCACAACCCACCCCGACCCTGAGGCCCCATTCACCCCAGCCCATGTCACTGTTCCACTCTCTCCCTCAACATGGGGCCTCAATCTGCCCTCCCCCACACTCCTTCCCCTTCACAGACTTGCCAGCTGGGCACTGCTCCACATGCTGCCGGGCTGCGTTCCTCACCACCTGCAGGCTGCGGCTGCATGTCTGTGTTTGCACACGCCCGCCCCCCGCCGCTGCCACCCAGAGTCCACACCCGGGCTGCCCCGCAGTCCTCTGTGCCGCCACCACTGCTTTGCAGGGTGGCCCAGAGGCAGCAGTGATGGTAGCGGAGCAGAGCCCGGGCACAGGCTCCAAAACCACATGCGTGATTAACTCGTAAACAATTAACACGCTAATCGCGATTAATTAACAGCCCTACAAGAAATGCATTCTGTGTTTTACCTCCAAGTCAGGCATCAAGTGTCTGACATCCGCAAAAACCTCAGCAGAGAATATTCTTTCACCTAAGCTAAAAATACACAACCAGAAACAAAAGACTTAGCACTGGCAGGGAATTTTACAGCTTTCCACAGACCGTGAGAGACAATGCTCTGCTGGAAAGGTGCAGGTTGTCTTGATAATGAAGTCAAAGATCTGTTTGTATCCAGCACAGACTTTAGCACAATGATACCATTTTCGAAATAAAGTTATTTATAACATTTCTTGCACATAGAGTGACATGGACAAAATGTAGAAAGGTACATAATGGGGCCTGAATGAACTGCGTAAGTTTATCTTCTGCCACTACTGAGGTGGGGAAGAAATATTTTAATGCCACAGCTTGTATCCCCTCCTCTCAACACACAACAGCAGACATCTGCTTTCTGTCCTTTACTCCTGGGGCTGACTGAGAAATAAGCAAGTCCTTCCCAACTTTGCCATATGTGAATTACAGACAATGCCTTTGTACTATTTGTAATTCAGAAGCATGTATAAAACCTTCATGCTGTTTATACACAAGATAAAAATGAATTTGAATTGCAAATGTATACTGTGAATGCCCAGTACAGAGGAGATAGCCTTATAGAGTTCTGGTTTATAAAAAATAGGATCTAAAATCCAAAGGAATCTTGGGACATCTTGGTCACCTGGGTATACAGGGACATGTTCAGTGTAGCATACACAGTAGTTCCTTCTAGCCCCTCCACTTATCATTCCAGACCAAAAGCACAAAGTGCTCAGCTGGTACATATCAAGTAGTTCTGCTGACATCAATGGGTAGGAAGATGATAATTTATAACATCAAGGATTTTCCAGGAAAGTTGCAAAGATCTGTTTATATTACTCCCCTTCATAAATGAGCAGCAAGCACAAATCTTAAAAACCGTGGGATTTCAAAACAACCACTATATTGGTCAAGAGCCTAGGCCATTTCGCAACTTAAATCACTCAATGCTTTAAAAAAAAAAACTGACGCACCAAGTTTCATGCAAGCTTTCTCCCCACCATTGTATAAGATAAAAATCAGGTTGGTGATAAGTGTATTAATAGACAGAGTTTAATAGGTTTAAAAAGGATTAGGGGACAGGGTGACACTAAGAAGTTGGGTTTTCTTGACCAGCACTGTACTGTACTCAGCAGCATGAGGGCTACCACAGCTGGGTGAGATAATGTAAGACAAGGTTGGTCTGTCAGGGATGGGAAGAAATCTGATCTCTGCTAACATAGCAAGGCCAGCAGAAATCCCTTGCGTAGACAGTTATACTTGCAAAACCGTGTTTTTGATGTTACAGCTAGCATGAACACATTTCTGTGGGAGGGACAGGGAGATCTTACTAGACCCACACTAAGTGGAGCTTTGCCAAGGTAGCTCTGTCTACAGGGATGCACTGGCAGTAAGCCACATTAATATTCCTTTCCTGATAAAGAATTTCTAATGTCAATAGAAACTAAGCATGAGAGAATCATAGGGCTGGAAGGAACCTCAAGGGTTATTTAGTCTAACCCCTTGCAAAGACCTAGGATTTACCTAAACCCACCCAGATAAGAATTATTCACATGAAAGCCTCCAGTGAAAGATTTAATAATTTTCCTACATTAACAAGCAGCTGAAGTTATCAAAGAATGAATCCAGGATCTTGCATGTGAAGCATGCACTCTACCACTGATATACTTCCCCAGAAACCAGAATAAACTGCAGCCTTTACCAAGAACCTTAGTCTCAACTTCTTTTAGGTCTGAAAAACATTTGTTAAAGAAGTATAACAATTTCACATCTGATTTATACTTTAAAAATCAGGAGTTTTACCAGTGTTGACTAATCAATCCTCAACATTCAGGCAAAATGTTACCTCCATCACTTGACAAGTGGAAATACAGCACAAAGTGAGTTAAAACAAAACCTTTAACATCTAGGTTTCCTTGAACTTTCTTTCGTGTGTGAAAATACTAAAAGACAGATAAAATGGCTGGTAATGAATCAGCATGCATTGGATATTGCAAAAGAAAGACTACTGTCAAGATCTGCAGCCCAATTTTCAGATCAGAGAGGGTAGGTGGGTAACTGAATCAAATTAGCTGATCTCTCTTCTACAGCTAAACTATAGGTGTATTTCCATTTTCCCTCAGCACCAGCAGGAAGCATCTTTTAGTTTTTAAGTTCACAGAATGAACTGAAATGTGATACTTTCCCATTCAGACCTCACTCTCCTTGTAAAAAAATATCACAGGAACTCTGAATAATGCATTTCAGCTGCCAGCCCTTTGAAATTTGGGTACGATGCTCAATCTAACCTTATACAAGAGAAAAAGAAAAAAGACAGATCCTATGGCGAGTTTGTATCCGTGGAATTTTTAAATCCCCACCCTACTCTAATTATATTCTTCAACAGGGGAAAAAAATGTAACTGGCTATCAATTAGGATGTGTTCCCACTGAAAGTGTAGAAACCTTAATTCATTGTTAGCTCATTAAATGAGCTAACAGAGTTTTGTAAAGGTTCAAATGGGCTTTTCAGGCTTCAGCCCAGCAAGAGATCTAGTCCTGTTGCTTGTTAGCTAATTGTCAATTAATGTGTCTGAATGCATTGTGGCAGTCTAAATGAGGGAAATAACAGCTCTTCACTATCCAATAAAATCAGGTAAAATTAAGATAAATTGAGTTGTTTTACACAATGCTCCAAATAAATGTAACTTTGGAAAAGCACACGTATATTCAAATACACAGCAAACATAGACCCAGCCTTCTCTTCACATGGGACTATTCCACGACCTCACTTACCAGACACCCTCAAAACTTCAGCTCAAAGCAGCAGATCTTATGAGATACTTTTATAAACTGTGGGCCTGAGTCTCAGTTAGTATAAATTGCATAGCTCTCCTGATATCTGCATCTGTTGTCAACAAATTCATTTGTATGCTATCTTCCAGATTGGATCAGATAATTCCTAGGACCATTCGATTAATCAAATAAAGCCACAAAATTCTACTGGAAGTTCATATAGCCTGTTCTGTGAGGATTTCTGTACTTCTGCCTTAAACAGTCCCAGTTATTGTCCAGTCACTCAAAAGTTTAAAATCTCAACCTTTATGTACCTTCTTTTCCTCATTTTTGCCAACTGGCATTTATATAGTCATGTCCGTTCACAGACTTGCAAGGGGTCTTGTAAGTAAAAACACCACAATCCTCGGAGACCAATCATTTCTCCTCATATTCACTTGCTTAAGACCTCACTCGTCCAACAGAAGCAGCTTTTAAACTAAAACGGGGTGGAGGGGGAAGCTGACAGGTGCAGAACAGCAGTTTGGGACTACCGACACACCCTACAGGGGTGAAATAAAAAAAAAAATGGTGATAAGAAACAAAAATGAAGACAAGCACAAACAAATATGTTTAATGCGTAAAAGATCACATAGAAGTAGCCAACCAGGCAACAATAAAAAGGACACGTGCTTTTACACTAATGCTAGAAGTCTAAGATCAAGGGGGATGGGGGAGAATCTTGAATGCTTAGCAGTAAATAATTATATTGACATAATAGGCATCTCTGAAACATGGTGGAATGATGAAAAAAATAATCAAGGATGCTGTAATACCAGGATACAAGTTATACAGGAATGATACAGTAGGTCGTACTGGTGGGGGAATGGCACTCTACAAAGACTGCATCAAGTCAAATACAGTAGGTTTTTCAACTGATACAAGAGGTATTATAGAATCTTTGTAGACAGAAAACTTGGATTTTAATAGAAAAAAAGTACATTGTAGATATACTATCAACCCCCAGACCAGGACAGCAGCAGCTACAAATGCTAAGGGAGTTGGGGGGCTGCGGCAGCAGAAAACACAGTAATTATGGGGGACTTAAACTATCCACAAATAGATTGGGTCAATCTAATATCGGGTCAGGATGCAGAGATCAAATTTCTTGATGTTAGCCATTCCTGACATAAGTCCTAAGTAGTATATTAGGATTTGGTGCAAAGGGCAAGTGCTACTGAACTGCTCAGCAATAGTAACCATAATGCAATTGGGTTTGATGTTCATGTAGGAGAGGGGATAAGAAAGTCTAATGCAGTAGTCTTTAACTTTAAAGAGTTATACCAAAATGAGGAAGCTAGTTAGACAGAAGTTAAAAGGGGCCCCTAAGGTGAGGAACTTGCAAGTAGCGTGGGAACTACTTAAGAACACCATACTGGAGGCACAGAGCAAATGCATACTATAAAGAAGTAGAAATAGACCAAAAGAAAGCCAGCATGATTTAATGGCAGAGTTGCAGGGGCAATAAGCATAAAAAAGGCTTCTTTCAAAAAGTGGAAGTCAAATCCTGAGGAGGAAGATTTAAAAAAAAAAAAGAAAAAAGAGCATAAACTCTGGCAAATCAAGTGTAGAACTGTAATAAGACAAGCTAAGAGAGAATTTGAGGAGAAACTTGCTAAAGACATAAAAGGTAATAATAAACATTTCTTTAAGTACATTAAAAACCAAAGACTTGCAAGGGAGTCAGTTGGACCTCTGGATGATCAGGATGTAAAAAAGGAGCACTAAAGGATGACAGGGCCACTGCCAAGCAACTAAATGCATTCTTGCATCTGTCTTCACTGTGGAAGATGTTAGGAAAAATCTGTCACCAGGTCCATTCCATTCTATAGACAAGTCAGTGGATCTGCCCCATATTGAGGTTTCAGTAAGTGAGGTTGTAGAGGAAACTGATAAACTAAACAGTGGCAAATCACCAGGACCTGATGGCATTCACCCTACAGTCCCAAAGGAGTTCAGATCAGAAACTGCTGACCTTCTAAGTGTAGCGTGCAACCTATCACTAAAGAGCCTCAGTACCAGGGGACTGGAGGGTTTCCAATGCGAATCCCATATTACAAAAGGCTTTAGAGGGGATGCAGGGAACTACAGGTCAATGAGCCTCATTTATGTTCCTGGAAAACTGGTAGAAACAATAATTAATAAAAAATTGTTCATTACATGGATGAACATGGTTTGCTGGGGAGGAATCAACATGGCTTTGTCAAAGGGAAATCATACCTCTCAAACCTACTGGAGTTCTCTGAGGGTGCCAACAAGCAGGTGGATTGGAGCAACTCAATTTACATAGTATATATAGACTTCTAAAAAGCTTTTGACAAGATCCCACATCAGATGATCATGGGATTACAGGGAATGTCCATGCATAAATTAGAAATTGGCTCCAAAATAAAATGTGAAAATAAATGGTCAGTTTTCAGGATGGAAAAAAGTAACTAGTGAGGTCCCCCAGGGATCTGCATTGGGACCAGTGCTGTTTAACATACTCATAAATGATCTGAAAAAGGGGGTGTGGTGGGCCAGTAGGGGGCGCTCCTGCATTGAGCCACCCACCTCACTGCGTCCGACCACCTTCCAGGCTCCAAGTGCCTCCCTGGGGGTGCGTCACATCTGGCCAACCCCCTTCCTGGAGCACACCTGCTAGCCTGGGGTTAATACTGCCACCATCCAGGGACGGGCTTGATTCTGGCTCTGCGCACCCTAGGAAACACAGGTCTAGCAGCCCTCGAGGGTACTTGACTCACTTCAATAACTTGGCATGCTTCCCTCAGCCAGAAGCACAAGTAGTGGTCTCCCTTAGTCAGCCGAACCAAGGGGAGCCCAAGCCATAAACTAGACCCACTCCCAATAAGTCTCCCACGCTAGGTACAAAGGAGAACTTTATTGGTTACAAGGGGTAGGGTTGGAATAGGGTACAAGGTAGAGCAATATCAGAGAAATCCCACAGAGCAAGCTGGCATGGCTGGGTAGCCTTTGATCACGCATCTGATTTACTGCACACTATATATCTAGTTAGATCTCAGGTAGCTTACTCACAAGTATCATCCAGAGGCAGGTGGAGATTCCCTCTGGAGGCAGGCAGTTCCTTGATCACGAGTTTTGAGAGAGAGAGCAAGTTTCAGATGGTCCAGCTCTTCTCTCTCTCTCTCTGAGTATTCCTTGTGGCTGCTGCTCCCTCCTCCTGGGCAGTCCTTAACTTATATAGCCCTTATGACCTCATTTACCTGGTCCATGGAGGCTAGCACCTGTTGGCTGTCAGCCAACCAAATTTAAAATGCATCACTAGTTGCTGGGCAGACTGGCAGTTCCTAGCTCCCCAGGGAGCCCAAGCCCCTCACCCAGGTATGTGATGCCAGTCAGGTAGGCAGAGGGAGCAGGTTTGCCCCCTCCCTCAGGAATGTATCCAGCTCAGGTTACCTACAGAGATAGGGTAAGGTGTGTACCCTCTGCAGGGCCCATCCTAACCAAACTGTCACAGAGCAGAGTTTTGGGGGGAGAAACAGAGGTGGCCTTCTGACACACGGGGTGAGTAGCAAGGTGGCCAAATTTGTGGATGACATAAAATTATTCAAGTGGTAAAGGCCAAGCCAGATTGTAAGGAACTAGAGAAAATCTGGCACAATGGAGTGAATGGGTAACTAAATGGCAGATGAAATTCAATGTAGATAAGTACAAAGTAATGCAATGGGGTACAAAACTAACCCAACTATATCTCAACTATGCTGGGCTCTACATTAGCTGTTACCATACAGGAAAGATCTGGGAGTCATTGTGAAAGTTCACTAAAAACATCAGCTCAGTAGCTCAACAATCATCAAAAAGGCAAACAAAGTGTTAGGGATTCAAAGATGTTTGGATTGGAAGGGACCTCAGTAGATCATCAAGTAGATCATCAAGTCCGACCCCCTGCCCTGGGCAGGAAAGAGTGTTGGGGTTAGATGACCCCATCCAGGTGCAGGCCTAGCCTCTTGTTAAAGACCCCCAAGGTAGGGGAGAGCACCACCTCCCTTGGAAGCCCATTCCAGATTCTGGCAACCCTCACTGTAAAGAAGTTCTTCCTGATGTCTAACTTAAATCTGCTCTCCATCAGTTTGTGGCCGTTGTTCCTAGTTACTCCAAGGGGTGCCATGGTAAACAGAGCATCTCCTATTCCTTGCTGCCCACCCCGATGAATTTGTAGGAGGCCACAAGATCCCCTCTCAGCCTTCTCTTGTGGAGGCTGAAGAGATCCAGGTCCCTCAATCTCTCCTTGTAGGGCTTTACCTACAGGCCCCTAACCATATGAGTGGCCCTCCTCTGAACCCTCTCGAGGTTGTACACATCCCTGGGATCCCGGGTGGCAGCAGCTCCCCAGAGCTGGGAGGACTCCTCTGTGAGTCGGAGCAGGCGGTGGGGGAGGGGCCTGAGTCAGCGCAGCCCCAGTCTCTCCCCTGTTCCCGGCACGGAGGTGATGAGCCCGGCGCAGCTGTTTGGAACCAGCCCGGGCTCTGGGCAGCTGCAGCAAGCAGTGGGCAGAGTGCAAACAGCTCCGCTGGGCTGCATAGCTCCAACATCAGCTCCGTGCTGGCGGCGACTGTGTGTGCACCTCAGGGCGGACAGCATTTTCTCTGCAGCTTTTCAGGTGCAGCACTTTGCACTTATCTTTGTTATTAAGGGAACTGTAAACAAAATGGAAAGTATCAGTATATCCCTTTATCCACACCTTGAATACTGTGCCCAGTTCTGCTCCCCATGCCTCCAAAAAGATATAGAAGAACTAGAGAAGGTCCAGAGAAGAGCAACAAGGATGATTAGTGGTATGGAGGGGCTTCCATATGAGAAGAGACTCAAGGCCTATTCAGTTTAGACAGGGGATATGCTGAGGGTTTACAAAATGCTAAACAGAAAGTAAATAGGGATTTATTAGTTTCTCTCTTTCAATACAAGAACTAGGGCAGGGGTGTGCAAAATGTGGCCCACAGGCCAGATGCGACCCACCAGGCCATTCTATATGACCAGCAGGGCCCCTAAACATTTTAGAAAATTAATATTTATTTCCCCCTGCTGCCTGGCATACAGCCCTCAGCGGCTTGCCAAAACTCAGTAAGTGGCCCTACGCCTGAAATAATTGGCCCGCCCCTGAACTAGGGGGGTCATAAAATGAAACTAGTAGTAGTAAGTTTAAAACTAACAAAAGGAAGTGTTTTTTTCACACAGCGCATCATTAAAGTGTGAAACTCATTGCCACTAGATGTTGTGGAAGCTGACAGCCAGATTCAGAAAGGGTGTTAAAGAATTTTTGGAGGAAAGTGAGACCAGAAGCTATTGAGCAGGGGCATTATGGGTACAGCCTCTGGATTAGAATTTCCTAAATCTTAAATGCTGGAGGCTGCAGGTGAGAGAATAAGTAGGAAAAAACCCTAGTCATACCCAGTTCACTCTCCCTTCCAGCACCCGCTCTCTGTCACTCTGTGGCACAGGATATTTGGCAAGATTGATTTGATCAGTAAATGGCAATTCTTATGTTGTAGGAGTACAAAGCAGAAAACCAAAGTTTTGGACATAAATATTTTTCTAGTGAGTAATAAAACAAAGGTAAAGATAAACAAGAGAGAGGTGAATGGTTGGTCTGGGGCTGTGGCAGATTCATTGAAGCCCATCTAAATGCAGTGATATGAGACTTCAATACAAGAAAAGTGCCAGAGTTTCACTGGGAGCACAGTTAATGATTGCTGACTGGGATGGGGGAAGGATGCTAACTGGTCTCTGCTGTTTCCTTCTCCGTAACAGATGGAGTTGAATAGTAAAAAGTGTTTTGTAAAACCTAGATCTTCTCCCTCATGAACTTGCTACCTAGCCAGAAAAAAAAAAGAGCAATTGG
Organism: Alligator mississippiensis; assembly: GCF_030867095.1. Lineage (NCBI taxonomy): Eukaryota > Metazoa > Chordata > Crocodylia > Alligatoridae > Alligator > Alligator mississippiensis. The sequence goes on from NC_081830.1 coordinate 39,778,212, forward strand.
TTTAAATGCATCAAAAGGCAGAGAAAATTAATTCTGGCTTCAGCCACTCCAAGAAGTTTCAAGGAAATTAGAATTTTTCTAAGGAAAAAAAGTTTCAGGCCTTTTAAGCAACCCGTCTCAGAGGTCAACAATGCTGTAGATTCTTAGGGAAACAGAGCACACTTCGGAATATATAAATCTACATAAGGAGATTTTCATAATAATACAAAGCAGGAGGAAGGGAAAGAAGACAGCAGCATTGGAGTGAACAATGGGCAAAAAAAAGAAAGACAAAAGTTTAGATACGTCAAATAAGAGAGACCAAAGGAAAACACTGGTGAAATCTAGACTAGTTCCTCTTTCCAGGTCTTTAAATCATTAGACACAAGGCCAAAATAAACTTCAGAAAAGCAAAAAATATCCCTTTCCATAATTCTGAGTAATTACACTTCAAGTGAACCACTACCCGGTCCCTTTTGGAAGGACCATAGGATGTCACACCAGCCATAAAAAATGAACAGGCAAATTCATCAGAGAGCACAAACAGCACCTCAGTCCTCCCATAGTTTTACTCAATGCCATCACCTGTGAAACTGAAGCACTGTGCTTACAGAAATGTTGTGATAATTAACTTGCAAACATCAACACCTTCAAAGACTGGCACTTTTGTTATAAAGAGCAAGGTTTTCTGGTGACACTGTGTATCGGACCAACTGCATAGTTGGGAGAGATGTTAAACAAGCTTTTGGGCACAAATTGCCCTTCCTCGCGTTTGTGCTGGAAAGACAAATTTAACAGCTCTCCCAGCTACACTGCTGGTCCAATACATGATATCGTGAAAGCCCTTACTTCTCATATGTCCTGGACCATCATAGCTACACAGCATCATTCTAGCTACTTCTGCAATAGTCCACTTTAAGCAAACAACTGCATAATCCAACACTCTTGTATGTCCTTAGTGTTTTAACAATTGAGATTCTGTAGCTAAGTAGGGTTTCCCTGTGGAATATGGAGAATATAAAGTATGCTCTAGGGATATAATTTGACTGCAAGTTAGAAGACCTGGGTGTAATTCACTTCCTCTCTCTGTGCCTTTGCTTCCTTTCCCTCCTTTTATCTAAGTGTTGGTCTTCTGTGCTTGTGCTAGACCTTTTTTTTTTGGCACCCTCAAAACAGCCACTATTGGTAACATTAGTATTGCAGTTTTGCTTAGTACACATTTTTCAAGTACATCAAGACTTCCCTTGCCAGTAGAGTATCACGCTGTTCCTCCATTCCCTGTAATGCACTGTTTGGCTGCCTTTCTTACATGTTAAACTAACAGGAAAAATACCCACTAAAACTAAGTAGAGGAGAATCACTTGTTAAATCTGTATAGACCTGTAGACCTGTGTATCTGAGGGCACCAGAATCAGATACAACATGTAACTAATGGCAATTTAAGGATACTTGACTCCTAACAGGTGTTGCGAGTGTTTCTTTCCTCAGCAATATCTCCCAATATACTAATTTTCACCTGGCCTCCAGCTTGTTTCTCACACTGGTAATGTTTGAAATGTGCTGAAACAAAGTGGAGCAACTGTGGTCCTGAAAGTACTCCAGCAGCAGCAGACAGTTAGTCCAGGCAAATACTGGAGGTATGAGACCCACTGAGAAAATACATTAGACCTGCCATCTGTTGCAGGATGCAGAATAGGCATATATTCAAGGGTTTCTGGTTCTAATCCAGGTTGAACCACTGACTTTGCCCTATCTCAGAGAAGTAACTTGATTGCAATTCAAATACATTTAAAAAACTGGGTAGAAATGTGGTACAGCACAATTAAAATGGGTACCACATTGTGGGGTAAGACTTACTGGGTTGATTCATGACAAAAATAAATAAATAAATAAAACATTCAAACAAACAGGAAAAATTCCTTTGAAAAAAGACAAAGGGGAATAACCCATCTGATGCTAGTCTCTGACTGCGTTTGACCATGTCCAGGTACAACACATATTGGATTTATTCGAATATAAGATGAGGGTCCTGCTCTACTGCTGCAGTCAGCATGTCGGGAGTGGAAGCCGCTTGCCTTATATTTGCATACGAAGTGGAAGGGGAAGCAGGCGGCTGCTGGGGCTTTGACTCTGGCCTCTCCCCACTGGCCCCATTTCCTCCTCCTGTCAGGGGGCAACCTACTCCATCTGCTCCCCCACCAGCAACAACTCATCCAGCCGATGCTTAAGCTACTCTGCCTGGATGGGATGTGGTTGGAAGTGCTGCATAAATGGCTCTGCTGAGAACAAGGTCTTCACCTTTGTATGCTCCAATCAAGCTGGCAGGGGACAGGCTTTTCTGCTGAATAAAAGCAAATCCCCTTTGAGGAAAGCGAAGTAACTCAAGTTGGCCTTACCTAACCATGCATATGTTGCTTTCAATCCCAAGAGGACAAGTGCAGCAGTTGCTCTAATCACCAGGGAAGAGAGTTCTTCCACACACCCCTTCAGCTAAAAACCTTTATTTATGTCTCTTTTTCTAACTATTTTACTCTGCAGCTGTTCTCATTCCCCTCAAATCTTTTCAGACTGGATGTGAGGGAACACTGTAGAGATTGAAAAACTTGTTTTATCTGGGAATCATGCAATTAAGATATCTGCAGCACTTTGCAGATCTCTTTTATTAATTACAATGTCAATTCCTGGTAGCATGTGCTCTCTTTTCCTTCTACCCCAACCAACCCACAGGGTCTAAACCTTCTCTAGCCTATAGAATGGCTGGAATTACTAAAAACCTTGCCAAAATACTGTATTTTTCTAGAAAGGTACTGAGTGACCCAACTTTTTTTGTGTTCTAGAAAGAAAGACTTCCATGGCAGATTCTCCTAAAATGTGGAGCCTAAATCATTATCACTGAGGCAATTTCACTGGAGGTATCAAAGGGGAATCTAGTTTTTAGTTCTAGTGTGCTAATAAAATACTTAAATCAAATGTTTACTAGGTGAGAAAAAGAGGCCTTTTTAAGGAAAAATGCTGCATGCACTTTTAAATTAAATAGATTTTCTAACAATTTATTTCAATCAATAGCTTCTGACCTTGCTCCGTTCAAAGCATTTTCTCTGCAGGCTTTTCAGAGCAGAATAAAAAGGAAACACAGAGCCTGATAATACGTCAGAGTCCTAATAACGAGCAAGAAAATTACAGGAAGTGTGTGTCAACTCTGAATTCTATGCTATGTCAAACAGCATGCCCAAAACATTCACAAATAGATGTTCTCACTATCAAGTACGGATACTGCTATTTCCATGACAGTTGCATTTTGTTTCAAAGGCACTCAAATCTCACAGCAAGAGCCAGTTGCCACAGTGTCTTTCACCATTATCTGCCAGTATTCCCCCAACTCAGTCCAAACATATCTCAATTAAAAGGCAGGGGAGTCAATTGCTAATTCAAGAGAGGCCCAGGAAACGATCTGCCCCATCTCCTTCCCTACCCTCAACTGCTAACATTTGAATCAGATCTGGAAAGCTGATTAAAACTTCAGGAAATAAAAACGCCCATGAGTTTAATTTTAAGAAGGAAGTCTCCCAAACATATGCACCATCAATTTTGGTATTTCATTCCATCTCTGCTTTCCCACACCACTTTGTAGCATGTACTAGAGGAAACTATGGTTGCACTTGTTCCAAAAATCCAGACCAGGCACTGGCCTGATAACTTGCTTCTGTCACCTAAGAACAAAAATAATACTGTATTCTGAGCACTATTTGTAGTTGGCAAAAAGACAGTGCAACTGCTCTCCAAGTGGTGGTTAGCATTGGGGTTGGGTGACTATATAGTATATATAATGCAACAATGCCATGGCATGGATACTGGAGAGAGATTCAGTCTGAGAGGGGTGAAAGATTCTCTTAACCAGCCATAAGAGAGTTAAGTTTTATAAACTCACACTCTTACTCTCTTTGGAAGATAATTTCTGGTTATTGCCGATTTGTAGTTTTTAAAGGGAAGATGCTCATGCTTTCAATGGACATACAGTACAACTACAAGGCCAAAAATGTGACTTGAATTAAATACAAGATTGCACTGGATGCACTTTAAATATAATGCAGTTTAATTTTTGCAGACACCAGATAAATATTCTGTGAGCTGTTATTTCCTTCTAGGAGGATAAATACATGAGGTTTTACCTAGTTAGCTCATCCTGGCGCCTCAAAACCCTAGCCCCCGGTACTCCTTGGTTGGTTGGTTGGTTGGAGAAAGGCTAAGAGATATCACCGTGACAGAAATGCTTCCTTGCTGAGGTGTTAGGCAGTCAGCAGCAGCTCTAATCTGGCAGAAGCTACAACTATTGAGGCACTGAACATCTAGACCTTTGGAATCTGTCTCAATGGTCTAAAGCGGGGGATGGTAGGTCTACAACAGCATCCATTCCTCCATACTCTTGCCTAGACAAATGTGCTGAAGATCTTGGTGTGATGGTCACATTGACCTCTTGCATGTACACCATGATCCAGAGGATAGACAGTTGCCAAGTAAATAACAGGCTTGAGTTAGCAGCTGCCTCAAAGAAAAAAGTTGGCCAAATGCAAGGAATTATTTGACCTTGAAATAAGAAAAGGGTTGCAGGTTCAATGAAAGGATACACAAAAAATGCAGACACAGGGGCTGCAGACAATAGATTTTGTGCCCATATTCAAGTCATTAAAAAACTCCCTGCAAAACAAGAACTGTAAGCAGTGCTGCCAAATTCCACGTCTGCTGAAGACTTAAAAAGGTTTTGGTATTTTTAGCTAATCAGGCTTCTCTTCCTTCAAAAAATCCCAACAATTAATTTTAATATCAGGCAATTGTGCCAGTATATGAAGTGCAGTAATAGCTACTAGAACAATTTCAGACCACATAGTAAATCTCTCTGCACAGAACACACTTCTGTACCTTCCAGATGATTTTTATTCCTGTCTGTTTCACCCTGGGAAGCTTACAATTGCCAGCCTCCGTGGAATTGCAATACACACAATAAAATTCAACACGGTAACTCACTGGATGGTTTTACTGATATTCTGAAATTTCACTCTTTACTATAGGCCTAATCATTGTAAAATAGAGCTAAATAGACCCATAAAAACTCAGTGCATTACCACTCATATTTGCTTTGAAGGTCCCCAATGAGGACTCTTTCTTCCTTTGTAAAATATACTACAATTTGCAGGTTATATTTGCTAATCAAGCTCCTCTTTACACTAAATCACATGATTGAATCTTGAGTCCCTTGGAAAGCTGACTTTTATGTTCCCATGACTGCCTTCAGAATCACGCAAATAAATACAAGCCATGCTTTTGCAGTTTGTGTAGCCTTTCTTTGAAAAGAAAACAGCAAGTTGACCTATTTTGCCTTGCTCCAGACTCAGGAGCATTTCATCTCATCTCCCAAGTAGCATTCTCTTACCTGAAGTGCTTTCCTTTTGTGGAGCATGTGCATCATCCTCAAGGTCTAACATGAATAAGTAATTTATAATTTTCACACTGATCAAATTCTAGTAATGGCTTAGTGCTAAGAGCAGTGGCTCTCAAACTCTCCCAGAAAAGTGGGATCCTCCTTCTATTTAGTAGCTCAGAAAAGGCAGGGTGGTTGTGACATCCTGACATGTTTGGTTCCCTGTAGGAGCCAAAAATCCCTCCGGGGAAATGCATATGCTAGAGCAGAGATGGGCAATTATTTTGAGCAGAGGGTCGCTTACTGAATTTTGGCAAGCCATTGAGAGCTGCATGCCAGGCAGCCCAGGGCAGATAAATATTAATTTTCTAAAATTTTTAGGAGCCCCACGGGCCAGATAGAACGGCCTGGCAGGCTGCATCCAGCCCCCAGGCCGCATTTTGCCCACCCGTGTTAGAGCATTACAATAAAAGAATGATCTAAACCTTGCAGAATTAAAAGAAATGGGTGCAATTCTCTACAGCTCTGCAACTGTACAACTTCGATGAAGTCAGTAGAGTTAAACTAGTATAATGTGGCAGGATATTAGGTCCAATGTTTTCAATTGAGTTGATTTATGCTGCTCCCCAGATCTGTTCTGGATGTTTGTCTTTCCGCCGCTAACCTGTCTGTGTAGAAATTCTAGCCATTGTATGTTTTTCAGCAGGACAAAATGCCTTATGTCATGTTGAAGAGAGATAGCCATTACTTGACTGCCCAGTGGGATCAGTCACTTGTAATTTTAAGAGATTGCACTGCAGTAGTGGTAAACTGCAAGTATGCACAAAATCCTGTTTCTTGTATGCTTGGCTGAAGCAACCCTAAATCTGAAGACAATGCTCAATGCTTTGATACAGTTGGAAGATATTGTAATTAGCTGTTTTGAAATGAAAACTTCGTAATTTTACAAGGAAGCAAAATTCAACACCTTGAGACCTGAAAGCTAAAACACCCCTGGCTCCAGTCTTTTGTTTCGAGCCGAATTTGCATACTTGCAAAGCAACCTCGCAATGCAACAGAAAATCCTTGCCCAGGAGAACCTTTCCATAACCAATCTTTCTGTGAAATATAAAACACCTTAACAAGAATGAAGCATAATTCAACATGCTACTTGCCATCAGACACCTTTAAGGTAAACAGACTGCTCCAACTTTTATCCGTGCCAAAATGAGCTTTTCCAGACAGGAAAACTTCCACCGCCCTCCAGCTTTCTTGTACAATATGAATTTCCATTTCTACCTGGGAGAAATTTTACAATATTTGCATTCTCTTATGCCTGAGGAAGGGTGCATGTACCCAAAAGCTTGCAAATAAAGAAAAATTGTTTGCAACTGTCTAATTGGTCTAATAAAAGATACAGCCTCTACCACACTGACTGCTTGAAATAGTTGGGCCATTCTGAATGGATGGCATGGTGGAGGAGCCTGATGCATTATTTGATGGCTCTAATTCAGGCTGGGAATGCTGGTCTCCAAAAGCAAATTCTAGAGGCCTGAGTAGCTCAAAATAATGTGAATCTCCTCTTTTACTCAGTATGCTGCCATATGCTTCCTGATCTCAGCAATTACCATTAGGATTGTTAGAACACAGAAAGAGGGTAAACATGCTGGAAACTAGATTCCAGCTCTGCAAGTTCCTTTCTGTGAGCTGTTAGGCCAAATGTAGGCCAGTGTTTTTTAAATTCATTGCCCCTCACTGACAAATCAAAATGGCTTCCATTTTTAACTTCTGGCTCCATATATATTCTATTTCTCCAAATCCATGGACAACTTCACGCTTCCCTTTTTGAATTTAGGACATGGAGAGAAATGAGAAAAGCGGAAAAACCGTTTCCCCAGAATAATGATGCAGTGTGGTAAGAATGGCACTTGTGTGCTGTCTGGTCCCACCTAGAAGATGCATACCAGTCACTGATGCTTTGAAAGAAGCAACGAAAAACAGGTGAACAGATCTGAATTTTTTGCATATTTAATCTGACTTGTGAGCAGTACTGCTGGTTCAGAAAGTTAAGGATCCCAAAGACAAGGTTCCCTTATAGTTGGGACACTTAGTGACTGCTGCGGGGGTTAATGCTTTGTTGAGAATTGTATGAAATGTTTCAGTGACTGAACTCTGAAGACTCTGCATGACATCTTCATAAGCAAGGATAAGGGGAGGAAAGACAGAACCGCACCATTAATCTGTAGCTAGGCAACTTTGCTCAGCTTGGACTATCTCCAGTTTTAAAGCTTGCAACACTGATGTTCCTTAAAGCTGAACAATGGTGGAAGAGATAACCCAGGCCTCTAGAATTTCTCCTTTTACACTACTGTGATGACAAGCACTATTCTCCATCAGAAGAAAATTTAAATGCTGCTTTTATTTATTTATTTATTTTGTTGCAAAGGCCACAAACATTTAACTGAAGTAGGGATGACCTGGAAAGTAACAGAAACTAGTAATGGAATAACTACTACAACACCAGGTTGCTGCTTTGCAGTGTTTTCAATATTGTTTAATGAAGCATGCAAGTTATCATGCAACTATAAAACAAAAGAAAGCAGAGCATTTTGTTCATGGTGTGCAATCCTTTACATGCACACTAAGATAATCACAGGAGAGACGTACCACTAATTCCTCTTCTCACCTCTATATCATCAGGACAAACTGACCAAGGTTTGCAGCTGAATAGATATGGATTCACACTAAGCCATTCAGCTGGTAAGCAAGACTGGCTTATCAAGGCAGCTGAGTCTGCTTATTTAAGCATCTGCTTAACAGACAAAAAAAATTCCCCTCCTCAACTTCCCAGTCACACAAACCAGTGAGATCCTCATTTCTTCAAGTGTCCTACTTCCTTCAGCTCATGGGAACAACTGACCTGAGAAGTGGGGGAATTGGGAACGGAGGAGGGAAAAAAAAAAGAGTGAGTCCTCCAACCATCCTCTACTGTCTCCAGGCAGGTCTCGGCTTAGTGACCAGTCTTCCAGGTTTTGCTCCTTCAAATTCCACCTCCCACCCCATGATACATTTGAAGAAGAGTTACATTTTTTTTTACCACAAAGAAATGAAAAAAAGCCTAAGGAGGAAGTGTCTCTAACCACAAACTTGGGTTTGATTCAAAACACAATGATGTCTGTCTACAGAAAGTCTGCAGCCTACCCTACAGGGGAGGAAGATGGAAGTAGATGCTAGTGGGAGGTGTTAGAAAGAGAGGACAAAGGTGTGAAAGAGAAACCAATTCTCCATTTTTGATACCATCGTGGATTCATGGCACAGCTTAGGAGAAACTAAAGATACACAACCACAAGCCTATCTACAAGGACTGTATGTCATACTTCATTTGACTCTTTTTTCTCCTCTTTTTCTCTCTTCATAGTTCCAATGAGTTCAGTTGCTTGGAAAGAATAAGATATGCTATGTAAAAGGGCCTTCTTTTCCCCCTAACCCTGTTACTTGGCAGCTTCCCTAGAATTAAAGGGAAATAAAAGCTGACACATTTGTTTCTTCACCAGTCTAAGGAGCCATGAGAAGACTTGTGACCCATCAATTTCCTTCAAAAACAAAAACCAGGAGGAAGTTAACTCTTACACAGTTGCTATTTTCTAAAGAGCCAAGCATTTGGCAACGTCATTTTCACTCAAGTGACTAAAACCAGAACACTCCAGCTACCTCTTAAAGATTAGTGTGAAAAAGGGAAATTAAGATTTTGGCCCGGGGGGGGGGAGGGAGGAAGGAGGGAATAGTTTTTTTGACAGTGGAATTACTGACATTTGCACGGAAAAATAGATCTGCTCAGCTATCTGGTAACATAACGATATTCTGCTGCATTAAAACTCAAACCATAATTATTGTAGGAAATATTGCTGTTCCCTCCTACAGACCATCCACTGCCTATTATCTCTGCACTTTGAACTTAGTTTAAGCATCTTAAACACAGTCACCAAGCTGGACAGACCTAACATGCTTTTTATCTTGTACCCATGAGGAATTAACAGTTTTCTTTTGCTAAGATATAAGGCTGTTCTTGGCATCTCTGTCTCTTTGGTAACATTTTAATGTTCTAAATCAAATAGGCATGTAAGGTATAAACCAATGGCTCCCAATCTTTTTTTCTCCTCTGTGCCCTGCTGCTGGGAGCGGAGTGCGGCGGAGGCCTGGGGGGTGGGGAAGCTCCCAGCATGATTGGTCTTTTGGGGGCAATGCCGGCAGCATCACACAGGTGACGCTCATTTGGGTCATGACCTGGGGTTGGGAACCGCTGGTATAGACCTAGAAGATGTTACGCAGCCCACTTTCATAGCTCTGTACCAGGAGCGTCAAATTCTTCTGCCCCTGTGGGTTGGATGAATGGTGCATGGTGGGCCCTGTGGGCTGGATCAGGCCCACAGGCATTCCCCTTTGCCCCTCCACATGCTGGCACTGCACCACCTGATTTCAGAAGAAAGGTAACAGAACCAAAAAGAAAGATCGTGGCAGATGGAATACCCCACGCATCCACTCTGTGGTCACACAGAAGTAACTAAATGGCTTAAAGAGCAAAAGAGTTTTGTGACGAGTGTTGCACCACTGGACACGACTGCTGACAGGGTGCGACTGAGGTTATGGAAGGAAAGATTATTTGCAATCAGGTGCTCTGAAACGGATTTGGAGCCCCCAGGAGGGCCTTCCCAGAGGGGCTGATCTAGATTGGCCAACATAGCAATGCCTGAAATGGCCTGTGCATGCAAATTGGAAGATCAAAAACAAACATGATCAAATGAAGCTACTCTAATGACATGAATATATGTGAGCACGGTCAGGCAGCCACAGGTGGGCCTGGCAGCTCTCTGTGTACCTGGATCAGGCCCATACAGCACCCACCAAGCCATTTAAATGCCCAACAGCTCCTTACCCTCCAGTTCCCTCTTCCCCTCTGGAAAGCTGCCAGGCAGTTGCTGGGGAGGCTGGCAGGCAGTTGCAGAGCCCAGGAGGGGCACATGGACTGTATTCAGGCACATGGTGTGGTTCGTGCTGCAGGGAGCCTGGGACCTAGCACCTCCTTCCTCATCTGGCACTATCACTCTCAGGCTGATACAAGCACAATGATCTAAGCAGTGGAGGGGCAGAAAGGATGAGTGATTGGGGCCGTGGGCAGGGCAGGGGGTGATCCAAGCAACACCGGAGGCAGGACCCTGTTTTCTCCTCTCCCTTCCTACACTGCTCTAGAGAGCAGGTGAGCTAGGCAGGCAGGGGGCTGATTTGGCAGCTCCTAGTTGTGTCCCTATTCACCAGCCCTCTAGCTGTACCTCTGAGCTGTGCATATTGGAGGGTATTAACCCTTAAGGTGCAACTACTCATAGCACATGCCAACTGTAATACTGCCTAATATTTCCTACAGCAGCAGTTTTCAAACCATATTTTGTGGAACTGTGAGATTCCACAATACGTCACTGGGATTTCACAAAGACTGGGGTAATGGTGGAGTGGGCCAGAAGGCAGGGCACTGCCATTGCTGGGTTGGGTTGCCTTGCCCCGCCCCATGTCAGCTCATAAAGCCTGTGAAGCCAGGGGTAGGGATTCCCTGACAGAAGGGCTATGAAAAGGTTCCATGATTTAGGAAGTTTGAAAACCACTGACTTCGGAGTTATCATGTCCTAATTGTAATATGTAACTTCACCCTTAGAACATGCATTTTAGTTTCTCATCAGAAAAGGGACTACAGAAAGGTACATGCAACTCTTACTTTGTTTTCCTGAAAAAGGTTATGACCTAGGTTTTTAGGAAATGCATTTAAAAACATGCACATGCATGCTCTCATACAGATACCAAATTTTAGTGCCTGAACTGACAAGTCTAGTATTTCACTTCAAAGAGATGTCAGTACCTTTTGATATGCTTGAAACCAAGGCAGATGATATTGTGCTCTTATATCACTGCAGCTAATACTCAAGAAAGAGATACTAGATTGGGGAAGCTAAAATTGCTTGGAATGAAAGAAGAAAAATGAAAAGTTAAATAAAACAGGGAATAAACACCTTTGATCCATTTTATCCCTGTCTTTCATATTAAATTTAACTCAGATGCACAGAACTTGTACAGCTCATCTTGCTATATCTAACTTGATTTTCCTACCTTGAATTTTCCGGTGTCTGTGGGTTTTGCACATCTGAGGGATCACAGCCCCCGTATTTCTTCAAGTGCCATCTCAACTGACAGGCGTGGAGGATAGAATGCATTAGTTACATTTGGTATGATTTGCAGTTGGTCAACATGGTTGCCACAGGGGGCCAAAAAAGAGATAATTGAAGAAGAGAAAGTGACAGTTTAAAATCCATTAAAATATATGGGAGCAAGTGGCTTTTCAGTGAAGTGGAAGAGGGGAAAAAACTGCAAATTTCTGCTAAAAATCTGGACTGTCTCTTCCAAATATGGCTGCTGTAACCAGGGTTGAATGTATAAGATTCTAAATGTACAGTTTGGCAAAAATAAAAAAAAGGCACATGGAAATCTGGAAGGTTTCCAGTCTGGCCTGGTACAGAAGGCCAGACTGGAAAATAAGAATTTGTACCCAACAACTTCTAGTTCAAATGCCAAAATAAATAAAAAATTCTACTCTCCCTTTCTAAAAGTATTATTATCCCAAAGGTGTGTGTATTGGGGAGGGGCATCCATTTTAAATGTTATCTTCTCTCTCCTACACCAAAGGAATTCATATCAATGTCCCTTTTCTTCTGCCCTGAGGAGCCTTCTCTGCATGCACACACTTCGGCGAAGCCTGCCCAAACAAGAATCAATCCGTTAAAAAAAAAAAAAAAAAAAATCCATCTGAAGCACTTCCATTTCATTTTATGGCAGAATGAAAATGAAAGATGAAATACCTGCTTTCCAGAAATGCTATGGGAAGACCCCCCCCCGGCCCCAAACAATCACACCAGTGACCTGACATAAGAAAGGAGGCAAGCCTGTGGGTGAGAAAAGATGCTTTTGGGAAAGGAGAGATCTTGATGGATTTCTGACTCTATTTGCCAAATTCTTCCACTCTATCATACAGCATTAAACTGTGTTTTAAACTGCTACATCCTGTAGCAAGAGTTGACATGCTTTATAAAGATGCAGGGCAACAGTATGGTTGAAGTAAATTGCTTCAAAACTGCATTTATAAGGAGTGATGTTATAGCAGCTCAAACCAGCTGTTCAGACAGGCTATGGGGTTGATCACTATCCGCACGGCATGAGTCAGCTAGGGCTCTTGACATCCCTGCATGGAAAAGGGCAGGGGGATGTTCCTGCCTAAAAAGAGCCATAGTTTATGAGACACAAACTTTCTGGAGTCACCAACATTAGCCTCCCTCTCTCATATATAGAAAAAGAAAAAGAAAAAAGAAAAATCAGTCATTCTGTATAACCTAGCGGGAAAAAGGAAACAACTTTCTTTGGCTGTGAAGAGGTACTAAGAGTTAGGTTGGGAGTACAAAATCTGACAAAAGCAGAAAAGGAAAGTCAGGTTTTGTGACACTTTTGTCATAGGAGATGAGAAAAGCCCCATATCTCACTGGTTTGTGCAGCAGAGCTGTTCCAAATTTGGCAACAATAAATTAATTAAAAAAACCCTTTGGTTCTACTGAAATTCTACAAATATTTCATAAAGTGAACCCACATAACCAATACATGCTGTTAATTGGTACTCTAACACAGTGTTTCTCAACCTTTTATGTAGCAAGTACCCCCTAACTTCTGAAAATGTTAATAGTACCCCAACACTCAATTTTCCAGGGGATTTTATATTTACAGACTAATGCGCGCCATATCCTGCCCTTTGGGCGGGGGGCTGGACTCGATGATCTTCCGAGGTCCCTTCCAGCCCTAATGTCTATGAAATCTATGAAATATGTTGGAAGAAGGGCTGTGTCTATAAGGCTGTGATATGACAGATGTCTGATCTGGTGTGGGTAGATTTGCAACCTTGACACCAACTCAAGTATGTACCTGGGCTACAGGTGATATTGGCCAAAGTTAGAAGGGCTGAACTCAGTGCCACACAAAGCGCGGCACACCAAATTATTACTGGGGAATTTAATGTTTTTAATTGCACCAATTTTTTGCCATAGTTTTGAGAGGAAGAAGGGGCGAGACAAAGAGGGAGAGTGTTGGGGTACCTGCGTACTCCCTGACTGTGTCTCGTGTACCCCCAGGGGCATGTGTACCACAGGTTGAGAAACTATGCTCTAATAGAGGAATGACTCTGCTGATTGGCTTTGGAGCTCTGCAGAGCTGAGAGGCTTATGATGTCCAACTGGGAAAACGGGCAACTCATCACCACAGAGTTTACCTTTAGGGTATGACATTTGAGATAACATTGTCACAACCCAAAGTTGTGATTTTTTGTTTGTGTGCGCTTTGGCACTGCTAAATTATTTTTCCCGCTAAATTGCAGCTTCTTTGCACGGTGGAGTTTTCTGCTGCAGAAGAGAACCCCGGTGCAACGGAGAATTTCCCGCCAATTTGAAGCTTTCTTTGCATGGTGCATTTCTTTTGCATCTAAGAAATGCACGGTGCAAGGAGTTCCCGCCATTTGTATGAAGATTCGTGCCACATTATTGGCCGATTCTAATATATGCACACATGATGGCTAGTGATTGGCTTGCTAGCCGTATAAAGAGTTTGGGTGGTTTCCGCCCAAGTTGGAGAGAAATCAGTTGGAGAGAGAGCAATTGGAGTTCGAGAGAGAAGGAGAGCGTGAAGATCTCTAAGCGCTGCGGATCCTTACAGACCCGACGCATTTCTTAAGAAGGCAATAGAGGCCTGAACAGCCTCTAGCCTCTCCCTGTCGCCGATAAATTCCTAGATGTATCCCTTCCTGTACGAGAAACTACCGAACCTGCGGAGCTTCAACAACTCCGGGGAAAAGAACGAATTGTCGTAGTCCTCTAACGAGGATTTAAGCGGAGCTGAACCTGGAAACCGTCCAGCCTACACCACGACCATCTTTGGTGTAAGTAAACAATCTTTAAATCAACCACTACGCGTCCGTGACTAATTCTAGCTCGCCACCGGTCTTCTCCGACCCCGCGTGCCCGGGCTGCTGGCCACAGCCCGCGTGCGCAAAGACAGGCCTGGCTCGCCCCCAGCCCGCACAAACATAAGATTACAGGAATGTAATTAATACTCTGTACTCAATCCTAACACCATTTTAAATGTAGTTTTTATCTGAGACTACTGTATGTCCATGTGTGCACACACGCACCCACCAGTACCAATCATGCCTTTACACGTGCACCTGTAAAGGAATCTGATTTATAGCTCTGCTTTCTGGATGCATAATGTTTTCTATGTTATGATGAAATGTTGACTGCATTTTGGTAAACTTTGTGTTTAAAAACTGTAATTTGTACAGAGCTTCTGATAAGTACAATGAAATTTTACATAAATACATTGAATATGCATATTTAACCTTTGTGCATTTGTTCACTTCAGTGGATAAAGAGCCCCTGAAAGCCAAAATTTTAAAGAGCTTTGGCTCTTGTGCAGTTTTACAACATTATTAACCAGATATTTTTACTTAAAACTGAAAAGGAGACAACTCCACCTCCAAAGTAATTGAGATGAACAGGAACAGTGGTACAAAAGGCAATATACTAAAGGCCTCTTGACCATGGCCCCAGTCAAAAAAAAGAAAGAAAGGGTGGGAACATAACTGACTGTTACGCAGCTGTGAATGCTACACAGAATAGAGGTGAACATAACTTTCAGGGCAGGCAGACCTTCCACCTCCTCAGGAACATTTGGGATATCTACTGCCTTTTCCCAAGCTATTCACTGCACAACAGCTGCAACAGGTACTAAGCAGGCACCACCATTCACAAAACAGACACCAGAGTACGCTCTTCAGACCTGCCCTCAGTTAAGGTGCTCACATACCCCTACCAAAATTTCTAATGCCCACCTCTTTGATTTCCGATTTAAAACCACCAAATTGTGGACAGTCAATCCTGACTTTCACCCACACACACACATCTCCAAAGATGGAAGATAACAAAGGGTTCCCCCATCAGTTCTGAAATAAAAATGACCTGACCACTGAGGAAGGACTTGAGGAAGAGCACCTGATGCCTGAAAGCTTGTCCTACAGCTTTCCCAACTATCCATTTGGTCCAATAAAAGATACTAGAAAAAAACAAAAAACAAACTTAGCCACTTATCACTCAAGACATTTGGAAATTTCAGAGCGATTAAAAATGGGTCAGGGTAGAATTCAAGTGCTAAGAGTTATGTTATGTAACACTCCTGGCAACTAGCTTTAGGATGGCAGGTGAAGCATAGCAAACACTGCTACTGTATTAAATAGACCAACAAACAGACTTACCTATGTGTTTCAGGGCAGAGAAATAGGAGAGGGGCAAGAGAACATCCAAGAAACACCAAAACATGGAAAAGAAAAAGAAAAACAAAACAAAACAAAACACAGTTAATCCAAAATAAGGGCAGTCAATGTAAATAGTGGGTCACAATATTAAAAAAAAATGATCCTGAAGCAATTGGGTTAGACTGTGTACACTGGATCATGAAGGCTAGCTTTGTGCTCACATGAAGATACTCAAATTTGGGCTTGTGTTATTTAATGCTCTCAGCTAAGACAGGTTACTGTCATGGATGAAGAGCATTGTTTTGTATTTTAGAACATAAGCTGTCAAAACAGGCGAAGACACCAAAGCCAGGCAGGATTTCTTTCCAAACTCATAACACAGTGAAGACCTGGCAAAGCACTTTCCCTCCTGAGTATAATTTAGGTCAGCAATACCTCAAGATGACTAAGATTTTAACATGCATCTTGATGCGTCCTGGTAATTTTGGGGAATATTAGAACAAAGCCGTTTGGCAGAAAAGTGGTTTTCTTCACGGAGAGACAGCTCTTCTGCCCTTGAAGAGAACTAAGTACTTCTTTACATGCATAGGTCTCTTTACAGCAAGTCTAACAGTTAGGGAAAACACCCTTTTCCCCAGCAGGCATTTTGAAAACTGGACAAAACTACAGCAGGGAGAAAGGAGTCCATCTGCCCCCTTCCCTCCTCCACCTCCAAGCAGCTAGGGAAAAAATGTCTAAACAGTGGAAGTATCCACTATAACTATAGCTCTGTCTCTCCAGGAGGAGATTGAATTTTAGCTCCCCACACTCTGCATACAAAAAGAAGCCATTAGGGGCCTGAGGGGTAGGAGAAGGCAGTGACAGGGTCCTTTTAATTAGGTTGAAACTAACTTGGTGAGAATAGCTTGTCTGTATCAATAGCTCTAATTGACTGCTCTGAAGACAGACTGAGTGAATAAAGCAGGGGGTAATTATTGTCTGTGACAATTTGACTGACAAGCTTGTCCCCTTGAGGAGAATCCAGAAAGCCTATTGTCTAGCTGAGCCCCAAATATAAAGAATTCACTTTCTGAGGACTCCATTATGAAGCACACTGGAGGGCTGGGAAATTTGGCACTCCTGGTGATGTGGTAACATTCATTTCAAGCAGTGTGTCTTTGAACAAATGGCTCAGGTGTGGTAGGGAGAGAAGATAGGAAGAAAAAGGTTGTGGAACAGAGGTGTGGTTTTTGCCTGGATGGAAAAGAAGAACAAAGGCACTGCTTTTCTTGGGATGTGCCAAGTGATTATAGACCAGCGGTTTTTCAATGCAGCATCATGCCCTGTTTTGAGAGAGCACTGCTCTAGGGTCAACTAGAAAAAAAATAGAATATAATAAAAAGGGACAAATCTGTCCAGTCTCACTTATCATGCATAGTGGGACCATGCTTTACAATATTTGCTCTCCAGAAGTCCAATAACAGGCTTTAAAGTAAGCACAACAGTTTTAAAATTACCTATTTTCACTAAAAACCTAGTGAAAAAGATGTGTGCACACAAGTCACTGAACTCTGGAAATTTACTTGGATAAAAAGTTTCTTATAAAACCCCAACACTTGAAAGCACATCTTCTTTTCATTCACCAAAGTCCCCTCTGGAAAGCGGTTTTCTGTGTTGTCAACCATTTGTGGGCAGACCCTAAGAACTTTATTATTCAGACCCAAGCAGTTACCATACCAAGGACTCATTCAACACTGGCAATGGTTAAAAGGAATGGTATATTTAATATTTTTGCTTCCCTAGAAATATACTGCTATCTGTCTTCTCAGCCTCCAAAAGCCCTCAACAAAAACTTTAGATACTAACACCCTCCAAAAATTGCAAGACAGCAGCTGGACCAGAGATGCCTTTGCAATGCTAGCATTCACTCTGGTTACAATTTCGTGATTTAGGGCAATAACAGCCATCTTGGCTGACACTGGGGAACAAAATAAGAATCCAAGCAAAAATCTATACATTAAGGTGAAGAGCTATGAAAAATGTCTCATACTCTGCAGACTGAACACACAGGAGACCCATAATATACACTGCCCAAAGTGCAATACTGGCACCCGTGCTGAAGGGCAGAGATGTTGGATGGGGAGCCAGTTCAGAACAGTAGCAAGTCTAGGTCCAGGGCTTCTAAGTGGGTCCAGCAACAGAAGCCCAGGCAGGATATAAGCCTGTCAATGACTGGGTGTGCGGGAAAAAAGATGTTTTTAGAATGAACGGAATTTGATTCTGGGAAAAGTGTGGTGTTCGGTCTGTCTTCAACAAACCTTTGTGATGGTCAACCGGTTCAAGACAAAGATTTTATTTTTATTATTATTAGACAAGATAATTAATAGGGTCTGGGGTTGAAATGTACTGCACACACTAGAAGTTCGAACTCTTGAGTGACCTGGACAGAAAGCATTTCAAATATGAAAGCCAGGCTAATTGGAACCATACTGCCATAGGCAAAACTCTCCAGCTTCCCTCCTGCCAAAGTCACCAGGAAATACTTTCTTCCTGGACAGTTTTTGGAAGGCCAGACCTCTAATTAGTCTTGCAAATACCCAGCTCCCTAAGCTGAGAAAAAATAGACTGCTCATAATTAGGATCCAAGTGTTCCTCAAAACTATGTGTTGGGGTTACCAGTTTTGACATACATTGCAATGACTGACCCCCTAATATAAAGTCACTACTACCTTGCATGTGCTTCATGCCTTGAATCTATTTGTGTTTTTTAGCTGCTGGCACCATTAACAGAGATGCTGTTCTCAATTAAAACCAGCCCACTGCTTCCCTAAGTTTAATTAGGAGCAAGGCTGTTCATTCTGGCACCAGCAGTATTTTCTTTTCAATTAATAGGCTTAACAGGCAGCAGATGCCAGTATCTTCTTTTCCCCTCTTCCCACTCGAGCAAGTACCCTAGCACTACCAAAACCTTTGACAAGGATTTTAAAGAGAAAGCCATTTCTGAAGATGCTGCTGGAATGGAAAACAAACTGCCCTTTTAGAAAATACGTTTCAGTGCAGCAAGAACCCATCACAATCTGCTCTCTTCTCTATATGATAAAATGGATAATAAAAACTGAACAGAGCAGGCAGAAAGGTGAATGAAACAGCAGTTCAAAACAGGATGGACTAGTCCCTCTGTTGTTACAGTTTACTGTCAAGTGCCTAGAGAAAGGATGGAAGAGGTGGGGAGGAACAGGGAAAAGCAGAGAGCTGTCAGTTTCTTCTCTAAGAAATTCACACATCAAATTTCAGACCTTCCTACTGTCATCCCTTGAATATACAGTGCTGAACCAAGTCCCCAGGTTCAGCCAACTTGTGGTACTGTATATACAGAGACCTTTAAAGGGGATTTTTTGGGATTGGATGTAAATGCTGTGAATGAAAGCTAAAAATTAAGCCTCCCAAAGCTTGCTATAGTTACAGTTAACCTTCCTACAGATTGCTCCCATGCCGGCCAACAACAGACTGTACCTCACTCCCATTCCTCCTGGACTGACAGCAAGTCATGTAGGTCAGCCACAATTTGGCTTCATTCAGAGGGACTCTGTGAAGCTGCCGCCTTCACATCCCCTCTGCCCCTTCCCCCACTCTTCTGCCAGTCCAGGGGTGCCCAGCCGCACAGCCCCTAGGCTCCGCTTCACCCCAGCTCAAATGCCCACTTCCTTCTATACTGCAAAGTCTCCAGGACAGCCTGCTCACTGATCCAAAAACTCTCCTCTAATGTAGGCTACCTGCAAGCATATTTCCTATTCCTATCAAGAGCTTTCTTCCTCCTAGCAGCTTCCCCTGACATGTTCTTCTTGCTTCTGTAGGGACTCTGCCTGTCTTCAGGCATCCTTCTGCCAAGGGGCAGTGAAAGGCTCTCTTACACAGCAAAAAATGTTAAGCATGATGGGGCTTCCAGGCATAATGCAGAGGCATTAAGTACTAAAGCTTAAACAAGAGACAGACATTTAATTTTATCTCAGAAAGTAGTATGCTTTCACATGTCTTGCATAGTGCTTGCAGATGAAAACCCAGCCCTGCATGAAATACCCTATGCTCTATTAGACTGAGCAAGAAATGAGGGAGGGAAAAAGAAAAAGAAAAATCATTTGATTCGTTGAAGTTTCATCCTTCCTTCCGACTGCTTAGCCCAGTTGGGATGCTTCCCTCTGAATCCCCAAACAGCTAATATTCACTCCTGCCTTAAAGCATACTTTTTCCAGGAAGCCTATAAAGCCAGAATCCTATGTCCAAACAATGAGTAAAGCAGATGGGAAAATAAAGGAGTGAAGGGTGGGAGGACGATACATACTGTAGTAAACTTCACTGCTCAGTCACTTTCTTGTGGTTGCTTTCCTCCCTCTTTTTGCTGGATGACATGTTTTCATAACCTTGCTCATCAAAATGATGTCTGACTACTGTCTATTTAGGCCATCTGCTCTTCTGGGTAAGGCTCTGGCAACACTCTTGTTTGTAAAACAACTCACAGAGAAAGGTTTTTTTCTGACTCGTGTTTTGGTGTTATTTTATAAGTCTCCTTTCAGTACTACCCCCTGTTGTATGCTCATGCCACACCAGAAGCGTGTTGTCAAGGTCCTGTGTCCTGGCCAAGAGGACTGGATACAAGTTCCTTTGGGTTTAATTAAGTGGTAGGAGTGGCCACTGATGTGATCAATTTGAAAGCCAACCATTCTGGATCCCTAGAAAGAGAAAGCCCTGAGATAGGTGAATACATCTCTTACTTCCTCAAAAAGCTGACATCTGTTGAATTTGTGGCTGAATTTGGCAGACTCTCTCCAGAGCATTCCCCATTCCCAACAGCCTACTGAGGGTTGCCAAGTGTCAAAGGGATTTCAATTTATCAATAAGATCGACACCAACTGATGTCCAGCAGGGTTAGCTCATCTGATGTGTGGCGAATATGCTGGTCTTGCAGCACTAAATATGTCACTGGATAGAAAATACTCTTCACCTAAACACTTTTATAAAAAAAACAGTAGTTAAAACTTCAAATGCAAGGTTAAGAGACACCTGACTAGCAGCTCTGAAAATGGAAACCCCTGTTTAGCTGCAGAACTGGCTCAAAAAGGGCAACAGTTATGAAAGTTTCCTCACAATATTTCACAATGCTTTCAACCGTCACTATTAAAGGGGGAGTAGCTCACTTCCATGCTCCATGAAGGCTCAGCTGTTGGTCATTTTGTTGAGATTAAAGATTTGCCAGCACTCTGGTAGGACCTAAATGGCCCAGGAGTGGACAGGATCCCATACTGTTAAGCACTGCTCAGACATGAGAGAGTTCTGCCTTACTATGCTTAAAATCTAAAATCCATGCTTAAACTCATTTGTGATGCACAGGCCTAGCTACAGTTCAAAAAAAAAAAAAAAAAAAATCTTGTGGTGGGGGTTGCTGGTTACAACTTGGGTTTCCCCAGTGTGGCCAGAATAGTGGTTTGTCTGACAAAACACATGCTGAGACGCTTCTTGTCCCAGCTCCACAGTGTAGCTCTAGATAGACCAGTGATATTTTTCAGTCACGGTCAGAGTCACTGTTGGGGTCCCAAATGCAGTTGCATGTGGCAGTGTATTTTAACCATCTCAAGGAGACAGCTGTGCCAGAACAGTCCCAAGGTTGAAGATTGTTTTAATAGTATAGAAAGGCTGACAGCTGGTTTTGTCATGTTTTTTTGCCTTGCATGTTTGAACAGGAAGACGTCATGCTTTAACCACATTAAGGCACTGTGATTAAACTTGGGTGTCTTTCGGATTAGCACACTGTTGTAATGCAAAGATGCATTCATGCAGTCAGTGACAAGCATGCTTCACAACTGCTTGTAAACTTAGTCATGTGTATAGTGCAGCCTGAGGATGTCAGATTTGTTCCAAGTGGGGTGGTAGATTTTGTGATATGGACACCTGTCTTCTATGAATGGACTCACCTCATTTCAGATAGCCTACTAAACAGCTGCCAGCTAATAACTCTTAGTTACTGCCAACTCCAGTCAGATTCAGCCATGACCTGGAGGTGAATGGGCCCCATATCCCACTGCCCATCAGGTTGATTTCCCCCCCCCACTTCATTGCTAAACACTTTGCTATGTAAGACCTTGAGTTGCTTCCTCATGCTGAACAAAGTCAACATTTGACCTCGTTTTCTGAAGAATGCCATTTTCTGAAGAATGCCATGAAACAAGAGGAAAAGAATACCTCTGCCTTTCTGCCTTTCCATTAAGCAGCTGGATCAGCTCAGGTTTCGGAGAGACTATCCTTAATTAATTAATTTGATATGATTAAGTTAAATTTAGAAGAATAACATAAAAGGAGCTCTAGGGAAAACTCCTCTACCCTGCCTGTGACAAAGCCATTCCAATTTAGTATTGCCTTTCATGGAAACTGTGAAAAATAGGGTTACGGATGGAGTCAGTTCAGAGTAGAAATATTAAATAACAGTAGATGCCTTCAAGTCCATTACTCTTATCCAAGAAAGGCATCGAGGAGTGGGGAGGAGATGAACAGTCAGAAAACTGACAGGATTCATCCCTTGTTCCATTTTCTGGAAATTAAAGAGAAACCTGGACAGTTTCTGAGCTCTGAAGGCATGTGTCAGAACTAAGTCGTTCAGAGATGTTCAGTTTCTTTTCTTCGCTTTAAAGTAAGGACTCAGTAACAATAAAGGAGCAAAGCCCATCTCTTTCTGCAGAGCCTGACAGGGTGGCAGTACCAATCACTGTGAGAATACAGCCATGTTCTAACTATATTCCAAGGACAATCAATCATCAAGGGCAGTTCTGCGACGCATCTTGGTCTCCCCATCCAGTGTGGGCAGGAATTTTTTTTTTAACTGACCAGTAGAGGCCAGACTCTATACCTCCCTCCAAAATGTACCTAGGACAGCTTTAGAACATGGTTTAACCCTCACTACATTAAGTGTGAAACATAAAACATGTTGCAGCTGTAACTGCTTTAAAAAAAAACCAACACATGATTTAGAAGCAGTAATATATTTCTAGCAGGACTTCAGGATTGCACCAAAATATTGATATTTTCAAACATGATTATAAACAGTAATATAGACAGGGCCACAGATTCTAGGTATGCATTTGCTGAGGTTAAAGACAAGTTCTCACTAGTTTATGGAGCATAATTTTTGCTTTATGAGGCTGATTAACCATGAAAATTATAGGGGGAGACTGTTTTCTTTTACCCTCATTAGCAGCAAGGATTGGGAAAATGCCAGGAAATCTGGCCAACCCCAGTTCTCACAGAAGTTGGGCCTCTTGGGTTTGCAGACTGGCAAGCGATCGTTTCTCTGCCACTTATTTTGGCTGAAGTCAAGTGAGATTAGCAGGGGATTTTACGTACCTTCTTCTTCTCCCCCACCCCTCATCCACAGATCAGATGGTTTATGCAAATAGGGAAGGTATTTTATTTTTAAGGATGAAATGGCAGTGCCGATAGGCTTTTAGTTTGTCTTCTGGGAGGGGAAAAGGAGTAGCATAGCAACAAAGATATTGCACAGAGTGAAAAGCACATCAACTAAAAAAAGCACAAATTACTATCAGAATTTTAAAAACTCTTTCTTGGTATAACTGATACTTAGGATTTCTATAAGGCAAAGATACAAGAAACAATAATCTTTGTGTATTTTCACCCATGAGAAATGTGTACATGTGCAAAGCCCAGTGGCAGACTCATGCACTAACCAAGTCCAACAGTGAGAGGGATGTAAATGGAACTCACAGACCCATCTGCCTTTTGCTCGGCCACAGCACATGGGTGACTTCAAACATTGAACAGTGGTTGCACGCTGGCTGCTTTATGGGTATCGCCAGCTTTGCTGGGTGCCCTATGCACAGTCAGTTTCTCCTGTTCCTTCAGCCGTGCCATGAAACAACAGAGGAAAGGGAAAAATCTGTGTAAGTAGGAAAATGCAATTACAAAACCAGAACCATTAGAACTTTAAACTGCTTTTACAAAAAGGTATTTTGAAGTTACCTAGATGTCATGTTGATGGGATCCTTTGAAGATGTCAATGGGAAGAACAAGGAGCTTTGACATTTTGATAAGATGAAAATGTCCTGCTCCAAGTTAGTAAAAATAGTCTTCCCTACTGTAGTTCTAATCTCAATGAGGAGAGCCAGCTCAATTACCAAGCTAACAGACCTTCTTGCATAGAATGCTTACACACCATGTAAGTGTGGAAACTTAAAGCAGTATGCTTGTATTTGGTGAAATAATCACCCAAGGATATCAGGCTGTTTAATCTGCCTGCTCCCCCCTCCCCTCCCCAATATAATAAAAAAAAGTCTGCATTTTTAGGACTAAGTTTGAGAAAGGAGGGTAAGACAGCTTGCATGCTATAAATTATTGCTAATCATGAGATCATTTATCAGATGCTAAACATTTGTGCCCGAGAGACACTGTCTCTCTACTGCCATTGAGCCCACAGCAGGGGCCCTTGTAATAATACAGAAATACAGCCAAAGTAAACTCCCCAGATGGGAATATGCAACATCCTTTTGCTTCACTAGGGAAATATTTAGCAGCTGATTCAAACAGCATACTGCCTCTCGTTAAGAGGAAGACCAAACTGGAGGGTGTCCATGGCATCTGCTGCCCTAAGAACAGGAGACAGTGCTCTTGTTGGGCCCACGTATCCATTTCAGACATGCGCAGCACTGTGGAATCTAGCAGGACTTCAGGACTGCACCAAAATTTTCCAACCATCAGTATTTTCTCAACTCAGAAAACACTTCTTGATAAGAAGAACCTTCCAAACATGTCTCTGAAAGGCATTCAATGTAACATCAACTTTTCTTGTAGCAAGAGGAGCTCTTCATCACCTTTGTTTTTACTAAGTTAAGTACATTTTTAACCATTTCTGCATGAATATACAATTGAACAGCTTGCCTACTTATTCCTCAATTTCAGTCAAAGTTCTCTGTGGCAGCAGAATAATTTTTCCTTATCAACCATTGTGATGAGAGAACATCACCATGTAGAAAACAAGGAAAGGTTAATAATGAACGTAACAGGAATTATAGTCTTTGTTTACCACTCCATGCTATTAGACAAAAAAAGAGGAAAAAAGAACAAGGAGTCAACATACAGATGGATTTATAAATAAAGGACCAGACCTTCAAGGGACTTCTGGAAGCTCTTGGATAATACTCAGTGCTTTTGAAAGCCTGATTCCAGGTTTGAAAAATACTACTTAAACTGCATTTTTCTTGAAGGATTACAACATTTACCTACTTAAAGGTTGCACACTACAAATAACAATAAAAAAAATCATACTGCCTAATACCACGGATATATCCCTTTAACAGTGTGCCTTAGGATGAATGAAATATGGACTTATACTTGTCTTCATGACTCTTAAGTTACACATTCATGCTGCAACAAGACACACACCCGAGGCTTGTTAGTATATGCACCTGGCTGCAGTTTGGGAGTATGTGAGGTCTGAACTCGTTAGGTTCAAAGCCAGGCCAAGCAGCTGCTAATATATGTTCCCTTATGTGAGCTTTGTAGTGGTTTCCTCTCAACTTTTTTCAAGACTGTTCTGTGTCCCAGCTATTATGGCAACACTGTTGATTAAAAACAAAAAACCCACCCACTTTTTTATCCAGCTTTAAAAAAAACAACAACAAAAAATGGCATATAAAGATGCACTGACTTTACAGCAACACAGGAATGTCACAGTTTCAGAGGTGTCTGTGTGAACACTGATATTGTTTTAGGCCTTCAAGGTGGAGGGTGCTTGATTTGGCAAGATGAAAGATACACCTCAAGATCATCACAAAGAAATACAACAATTCTTCCCCGAGGCCATAATCAGACTTGTACAACTTCCAAAAGACAGTCTGCAAATGTTTTTGGAAAAAATGAATTAAAACACAGAAAAGATTTGCAAAGAACCAGGCCCTCTGAAATTATACAGTTCAACAGGGAAATGGACTCTATAGAATATTCATTACAATTCTCACAGCCTAACTTTAATATAATAAATTAGAGGACTTCTACTTTTCTTGGGAGACTGTTCTCCAGCCAAATTCATTTCATTGCCTGCAAGTCATGCCTGACCAACCTGATTGCCTTCTATGAAGATATGACTGGCTCTGTGGATGCAAGGAGAACAGTGGATGTAATGCACCTTGACTTTAGCATGGCTTTTGATATAGCCTCCCACAACATTCTTGCAAGCAAGCTAAGGAAATACAGGTTGAAAGTATACTGGATAGAAAACTGGCTGGATTGTCAGGCTCAAGGGGTAGTAATCAATGGCTTGATGTCTAGCTGGCAACCAGTATCAAGTTGAGTGCCCCAGTGGTCAGTCCTGGGGCGAGTTTTGTTCAATATCTTCATCAACGACCAGGAAGATGGGATGGAGTGCACCCTTAGCAAGTTTGCAGATGACACCAAGCTGGATGGAGTAGTAGGTACAATGGCAGGTAGGGCTAACACTCAGAAAGACCTAGACAAATTGGAGGAGTGCATCAAAAGAAACCCAACATTCAATAAGGACAAAATGCAAAGGACAGAACAATCACTTAGGATGGCATAATCCCTCGCACCAGTACAGGCAGGGGACCAACAGGCCAAGCTGCAGCTCTGCAGAAAAGGATCTGTGGGTTACGGTGGACAATATGCTGAATATGAGCCATCAATGGGCCCTTGTTGTGAAAAAGGCTAATGACATACTGGGCTGCGTTAGTAGGAGTGTTGCCAGATGATCAAGGGAAGTGATTATTCTCCTCTATTCAGCACTGATGAGGTCACAACTGGAGTACTGTATTCAGTTTTGGGCCACCCACTACAGAAAGGATGTAGACAAATTTGGGGAGAAACTAGTGGTGGGCAACGAGAATGGCACATGATTTCTGAGTAGAGGCTGAGAGAACTGGACTTATTTAGTTTGCAGAAGAGAAACCTGAAGGGAGACAGCAGCCTTCAACTACCTGAAGAATGGTTCCAAAGAGGATGGTGCTAGATCAGGACGGGAAATTATTTTGGTCGGAGGGCCACTTAATGAGTTTTGGTGAGCAGTTGAGGGCTGCAAGGGTAACCCCACCACTTGACAGGTGCCCCGCCCCCTGGTTGCTATCTTGGGAGCAGAAGTCCTGACCCTAACTTCTTACCTTTGTCACCAGAAGTCCCTCCCCATGCCTCCTGGAAATACTACTTTTGGAAGGGGAGGGTTGCCATCTTGGAGCCAGAAAAAAAACCAAATCATACACTAAAAGTCAAACAGCTACTATAACATACTTTAACTTTATTGCAAAAAATATTTGTCATGATTTGTTTTTCTGCCCTGTGTATAGAGGTGGCTGCATAATAACTGAAAAATAAAGTCTTACTCATGTGTGTGCATGTGGGGTGCAATAGAGAAAATGAGTGAGTGAGTATGTATGTATGTGGCATGGGGGTCTCCCCACATGGTACATAGCTCTGGCTGCCAGCAGCAGCAGGCACTCAGGGCCCTCATTGCCCATGCAGGTTCTGGCAGCCAGTGGCATGTGGTGGCAAGAAGCACAGCCAGGCCGGCTTGCCTCTATTGCATGGGGCTCTGTACAGCGCATGTGGAGCTCCTGGCACTTGCGTGCCACTGGGGGAAGCCCCATGTGATGGAGCTGGCTGCTTTCCCCACCCTCTGCTGTGCAGATCCCAGAACTAGATCTTGAAGCCATTGATCACTACTTGTTGAGCCCAACAACCCAGCCAGCTTTCTGTCCACCTTACAGTCCATTCATCCAAGCAACCTGTAGTTCCTTAGCTTGCTTGCAAGAATGCTGTGGGAGACCGTACCAAAAACCTTGCTGAAGTCACAGTATATCACGTCCATTGCCTTCTCTGCATCCGTACCCAGTTATCTTATCATAGAAGGCAATCAAGTTGGTCAGCCATGACTTGTCTTTGGTGAATCTGTTGGCTACAAAGGACCAACTCACAGGATCATAATAAGTTCTAGTTTATTGGACGGGATGTGAAGTTACCAATAAAATCATAAATGCAAACTTTGAGTTATGGGTGGTACTGGTCACCTTAGCGCGCATGCACACACACACATACACTCACTCACTCACTCACACCCATGTCATTCAAATCCATGTAGTATAGCGCATAGTAGCTGCTGTAGCGATTGTGGGAGCGCTGGTGTCAGTATATCTACCTATCCGAGGCCCTGGAGTCTTCTGTTGATGGTCAGCTTCCTTCAAGGTGATATCTTCTCCAGAAGGGGGCTGCCTGCTTGTCCTTCTGTCTCAGTAGGTCAGGTTCTGGATGAGAGGGTGCCACTGAGGGTCACGTTTCACTGCCTTTTATCCTTTTCTGGCAGACCCGTGTGATCCCCCAGCATCATCTTGGCTACGCAATCCAGAAGTCGCTAACTACCCAATCCAGGTGGATCTTGAGTAGTGCATGACAGCTGTTAGTCACAGGGGTCTTGCCTGCTGGTAGTGCAGTTTGGGAAGTCAGTTTGTGATTTTGATTAATTAACAATGGTATTGTTAAGGGTTGCAGGAATAGTCAATAGGGTAGGTGCTCAGTTCAGGAATCAGTTCTTTAGCTTGATTAGCTTAAAATGGAGTTCCTTTGGCTAGGCTATTGTCATTCAACTACATACTGATTGCCATACACTCGCATTTACTCATCGGACCACCCAGCATAGCAGATTGTATCACTTTACAATTACAGTGCAGTTTTTAACAATGGTCCAGAGTGTAACTTAATTCTACAAGAAGTACATTCCTTAAGGGTTTAAAAGGATAAAATATAAAATATGAAATGCCATGGTAAGGATGAGACAGATGAAATATAAAAATGCACTGTGAGAAATATATAAAATGCAATTTGAGATATTGAGGATCAAAGGCTACTGGGGACAGTAAGTGAGTTAGGTTAACGCAGAATATATTTACAGTCTTTGCAGTAGATATTTTACTTCTTTTGTTTTCTTTAGTGACACTGACCTTAACTGATATGTAGATGTCGTTTCTAGGCTTCTCCTACCAAAAGCCACTTCAGCTTTCTGGCTTGCTCTGAGCCTTGCCACACCCATGCAATGAGTGTGCTAGGTCTCTGCCAATACTGAGAAAGAAAAGAAATGCACAAAATGGGGGGAGGTGGGGTTGCAGGCAAGACGGTGCTGCTGTTATGTCCATGTCCAGAAGGACAGTGTACAAAGGGGGCTTTCTGTTACAAATCCATGCTATTTCTGATCACTTTTTTCCTCTCTGAGTGCTTAGAAATGAATTCTTTGAGGACCTGCTCCATGGTTTTTCTGGCGACTGAGGTGAGGCTGACTAGTCTGTAGTTACCTGGATCCTTCTTCCCTTTCTGAAAGATGGGTACTATATTTGCCCTTTTTTAATCGTCCAGGACCTCCCCCAATTGCCACAAATTTTCAAAAGATAATAGCCAGTGGCTCTACAAGCACAACAGCAAGCTTCTTAAGCACCCTCAGATGCACTGCATCTAGCCACATGGATTTGTCCACATCCAGATTTTCTAAACAGTCCCTAACCTATTCTTTCCCCATTGAGGGCTGCTAACCTCCTCCCCACACTGTGCTGCCTGTTGCAGTAGTCTGGGAGCTGAACAGGAAAGAACAACTGACCAGAAACAATCAATACTTCTTTTATGGAAGGCAATCAACCTGCCATCCTTTAATGCTTGCAACTGTCTGCAAGTCTCAATAAATCAGCCACCCTGGATGGTGGTTGTCCAGTAAAACTTGCATTCCATCTCCAATACTGCCATGATTACAGCACTCGGTTCTATGTCTCCTCAAATGAGAGAACTATCCCAGAGACTATGCAAGACGATACTCGTCTAAAAAAGGGTAGCTGACACTATATCCAGGGAAGACAGATGTTGCTCAGGTAAGGAGGAAAGAGGAGCTGGTTCTGATCTTGGCCATCTGCTGCACTGAACGCATTTACTTCTTTTATTGTTGTTGTCAAAAATAGTAAACAACAACAACAACAGCAGCAGCAGCTTTGGGAAATCTGCCTTCATTGCTCCATGATAATCAAATACCCTATTCCACCTTTGGTCACAAGTTGTACTGCCGATGAAGAGTTCTCCAGCTCTATCTTACATGGCTGGACTCAGCAACCCATATGCAACTAAAATGTGTTTAATGGAAAGTTTACTGAAGTCTCCTGTAATACCAAATGTAATGTTTTAAACAGCAATGCTCAATGCAAAAACAAAGCCAAAGAACATCATGAAGGCACAGAACAGAAATCCAAGCCATGGGTCATTTCCTGGGTTATTCCAAATGGATTAACAGACTGATGATAATACACTCTGTCTAGTCCTCTAGAGCAGGGGTGGCAAACATACAGCCTGCAGGCAGCATCTGGCCTGTGGAACTGTTTCATCTGGTATGCTGGGGCAACAGAAGTTGGGGGCATGGCTAGGGGTTGTGTGATCTGCTACAGATTCCAGTGACCTTAGGCTATCCTGCACATAATAGTCAGTGGCAGGGAGGCAAACAAGTGTTGTGCTGAGACTGCTCTGTTCACCCTGCAGCTACTTGGGCCTGCTGCCACTAGACCTTCCCTTCCCCGCATCCCAGACCTGCTGCCATTACATCCATGTTATATCCAAAAGTTTGGCTTGGATTTTAATACAGATGTGGGTGGGTATTATATGGTTTTTGGGGCCGGGCCCATCTTTGATCTGAATTTATGCAGCAAGAAGCACAATGGGGTACTGGCCTGTAACTGTTCCTCCAAGACTTTACAGCAAATATAAAAGCAATTACCCCTGAATGTAGTAAATTCATAGACGTGTCACTGATTTCCCTCAGGGGGTGACACGGAACATACGTTGCCTAAATATTTGCAAGGCTACAGCCCTTAACTAAAAGGTTTACAGGTAATTATTTGCCCTTTCTGTAAATGCAGAAGAAATGTCCTTGTAGCATGACTGGAGTCAAAATTCAGGCTTGAACTTAAAAAGACCTTCCCTTAAATAAGGAATGATCCCTTTAAAAGAAGATGGCTCAGCTGATTCAATCCTAAAATTTCTTCTCATTAACAGCTGCAATTTCCTGCTTTTGTGAGTTATCTATTTCCCACAGAGACTAGACTGCTTTTCAGAGCAGTGCTATTATCAGACATCCTTTGTTTTTTTTTATTGTTATTCTTAACAGCAACAAAGCTAATTTCAAAGCATAAGTATGTGCCAGAGTTAGCAGATGTGCCACACTTTAAATATAAACTTTAACACTGTGCTCGTGTCACACTAAGACTTTCCCCCCTCCTTTTCAATTCTGAGGTTACAACACCGATGAAGAGAAATAAACTAGAATCAGCAGGGCTTTTAGCATGGCATGCAGCAAAGCTGTGTCACTGTACAGATTCAGAGGACTCAGCAATTGAAGGAGTTACCACTACTTTCCATATAAATCTCATCTGCACATAGTCTTGAGCTTGGAGTGCTTGAGATGCCACACAAGTGAGTTACTGAAGAAGGAGCTAAACAGATACATGTCATGTGAACTGAATCTTAGAACGTGAAACTGAAATATGATAGTAAAAATAGTCACTTACTCCTGAAAGCAAACATAAAAGAAAAAAAAAATAGCATTATAAAAAAAAACACCCCAGCGTGCCTGTGCCTTTGAAGTAAGCTGATGGGAGAAAAAGGAAGGCTCAAAGTAGCTGATAATGCTTTGCTCCCTGTGGTTCTGGAGGGACAGCAGGATCAGAACCATGCAACTAGAAGTTGCAACATCATCACTCAAGTCAAGTGTTTCTATCTAATGTGTAAGAGCAGGGTCTTTGCATCTTAACAGAGTATACAGGAACTTATTAACATCCTCCCAGAGCTCAAAATGGTCTAAACGTAAAGAATTTTTTTTGCAAAAATCTTGTTGGTCTAATAAAAGATATCATCTCTATTATGAGTCCCAATTGCCTACATTTATAGAGCACTTACTGAGGACAATCACCAGTCAGGGGTGAAATGCTAGTACCTATAATTTAGATACCAGCCAGTCCTCACACTAGTATGGAAGAATCTCCCAGGTTGACCTGCAGACATTGGCCAGGAATGCAACAAAGAGTATAGTTCCCGCTTCATCTTAGTACTCCAAATACTGCTCCATGCTTAGAAAGCAGTAGGATAAAGGGAGGGTCATGCTTTCAGGCCATGCCACTCCGCCATCCAAAGATGTAGGCAGGTGAGCAAGATGGAATACTCTGTACCTTCTTCAAAAGGTGATGCAGGAAATATGCTTGCAGGAATTACCTGTCATCTCATAGAAAGCCTAATGGCCAAGGTCAGAGAAAATTCCTCCTAGAATCCCAGCCTCTGCCTTTAGGTAAGTGAATTAAATAAGTTCAAATCCAGTAAGTAATGCTTGGGAACTTGACTTCAGCAAAAAATATGCAAGTTTAAAAAAGGTCCTTATAGCAAATGCAAGCAATCAACAAGCTCAACTTCCCATCTTCCAACTTCAACTGAAAGGGTGGGGAAAAACACAACACACAAAAACACGTGCAGGTATAGAGCATAGACTGAATTTGCCATCAGAGCCCTCCTCCTCTACCCAGCATGGACAACACGTACTATCTAGCTCCAAAAAACTTCATCCCAAACAGGGAACCTGCCCAAAAGAGAGTCTATTTTCCAGTGCTTCTTACAAAGGAAAATCTAGCAAAAATATTGTATCTAGGGAATTTTCAACTAGACAAAAACAACCACAGACAGAGCTAAATTTTGCAAGGCAAATCTGGATGGGATTAGCCCTTGCCAAGCATCCAGTTTGACACCAACTGCTCATACTATGCTATGTCCATAATCTAGATCTGTGTAAGTATCCAGATAATACTGTTATTAATAATTATAATAAAAATCCTTTGCCCCTCCCAAGGAACCCCCGTGAGAAATCACAATCTGAAAGCATTTCAAGTTCTGTTGACCGGGAAAAATCAATCAGCACTGACAGCCCCAGCTGAAACAAGACTCTCCATAGCAGTTTTCAGCTTCACTGGAGAGCTGCCAATGTAATCCTCCTGCTGTAAATACAGTGCTGTGAGTGCCTCCTGACAAGGGAAAATGAGCAGATTACATGGTGAGGTAACAAGCTTGAACTGCACTAAGTAACAAATTGGGAGGGGGAAGGAAATCAACCTCCCTTCACTGTTATACAGCACTGATCAAACTTTTTGGATTAACTTTTTCAGGGAGAGAGCTGTCTGTATGCCAAGAGCCATATTTTCCCTAACAAGTGTTCTTCCATTGCAGGAGCCTGACTTGCTAGTGATGCCCTGCATCTCTCTTGTTCCCTTCCTGTGTGGCACACTAATTTTTCTAGGTCTTTGTTTTCTGTACTAATCATCCCAAGTTCATTATAGGGTTTTGTGGGTGGCTTGTGGTATATGGGAAGGGTCAGAGTGGATGTCTACTGCATAGTTGCCTGCCTGCCATTGATGGAGGGGAGGGTATATGGGGGAGGGGGTGGGAAAGAAGGACAGGAGATGGGCTATACTTTATGAGCCTTTCCAGTCCTATATCATCTATTGTTGGGCAAAGGCAAAAGGCAGAGACAGGCTTACTCTGCATTGGCATCTGTGTGTAAAAATGCAGCCGCCTGCTCTTTCAGCTTTAATGGGAAGGTGTGACCCATAGAGACTCTTCAGATTGCCACATGCAATGCTCCATTTTGATCTGTAAAGCACTCGGGTCACAGTGGGGACCTGAAGTTTTCCTGGTTTGCATCTCTGAGTTAAAGATGATTGTGGCTAAAAGCTTGGCTGCAGAACTGTCTGCGTGTTATTTGATCATTCTGGAAAAAAGTTCTTTAAGGGAGTAAGCAAGGTGTTGTTGAACTAGTCAGATCTATTACATGTACATGAACTTCAAAATTTAAAGAAGTCTCCACTGGCTTTCTAACATAGCTGCTTGCTCATTGTGCCATTTGTTCATTACCCCTTTCAGAGTGCTCTCATCTGCTACACTGAAAAGCCAAATTCAATTTTAATGATCACAACGCTACTGACAATCCAGTGATATGTTTCACAGCCGCTTAATAGGCAGCTATCTATTTAAATATAACGTATTACATCCGATGGGGAGTTATTTAAAAATGTTTTTGGCCATAAGAGTATTTGCAAGTACTGTGCTTCTAATACTACATCCAAGACTTACATTTTTTCTCGCTCTACCCTCCCCCTTACTGCACTGGTACCCGACCAAACTGCCCTACAGTTTCCTAACACATTATGAAATTTTCTTTTGTTTTAAGAGCTTTATGTAATAGGAATCATTACATTGTGTATGTGCAAGCATGCTTTATAACAGTCTTTTTCAAACTTCCTAAAGTCATGGTAACCTTTCTGAACTCCTATCCCTATCCCAAAGACAGATGCAGAGCCTGGTGACCCAGTCTGGCAGTGATGCTGTGCTGCCTCCTGGCATGCTCCGTTACCCCCAAGCTTTCTGCAAAAATCGCCAATGACCTATTGTGGAACCCTAGGGCTCTGCAGAACAGTATGAAAACTACTGTGTTAGACTATAAAATACTTAAATATGGCTGTTTAAACTAGATATCTAAGTAGCAGTCTCCCAAATATACCCTCCAGTCCCTCCCTGTGCACAAAAACTTTAATAGTATGTATTCTCCTGGATCAGAAGTGTTTCAATGTCCCCCACTCTCAGAAAAACTTTTCTGTCCTCTCAAATTCTTAAGAAGGGCTGGGTGATGCAAACATTTGTTCATAACAAGCAGCTGCTGGATACAAGTATACAGTATCTGTGTTCTCTTATTATTCTTACACTTTCATGAGAACAGTTTTGTTTACACAAGTGTTTTGGGAATGGCTGCTTTCTGCTTAAAAGGATATTTGTGCAAGAACAAGAGTATTCTTCATTGGCTGGGCACATGTTATTCGTTATTCTTTATTTTCATTTTTTAAAGTTTCAAAGATCAAATTGGGAACAATACCCTGCAACTTAAGTGAAACAAGTCACCTGCCAGAACTACTGGCCAGAAAGAAATCTAAATGAAAAAGTCAAAGGCCCGTGGGATGAAAACTGTTCACTCAAACAGTTGTGCGAATAACCAATGTGCTTGCAGCAGACAGGATGAGCTAAATAACAGATTCATAACAACTCAGGAAAGGACTACGTTCATAATACCAACTCATGCTATTTGCACTAGTTAAGCAAGCTGGCCCTACTTCTGAGCAACCCTGCAAAAAATAAATCAGTGTACACATGAAAACTGGCCAAAAAGCATTTTGATTATCACGACAAGTGGAGCATCAACAGGAACAGTGGGAGGAGTGTATCCAGGTAGGAGCTGAGTTAGCTGCTTAGGGGCCCACATACAGCCTGTGGATCACCAGTTGGGCAGTACTGGCCTAAGCTAAGGAGGTCTACCTAAGGCATGAGAAATTAAAAAAAAAACCAAACCAAAATGTAGGATTCACATACATAATTCATAACCTTCTTTGTTGCTCAGGGGGACCTCCCTGGAGACGGAGTGAAGGGTGGGGGGACAGCCAAGATAGGGACTTGGACTGGGATCATCCCCTTCAGATGTTGGGCACAGCAGGCATCATCAGAACAGATGTGAGGGAGTGGGAGTGTTGTTTGGAAACTGTACTGTTGTTGTCATTTATTGCAAGTCACTCTAAGCCTTTCTGGATAGAGCAGGATATAAAACAGAAGCAGAGAACAACAACAAACTCATGACTGTGAAACTTTGGGGGTGGAGGGGACAGGGAAGAGAACCACGATAACATCATCCTTGTAAATATTTGTTGTTCTAGTAAACTTAATATTAATGAACTTTAAGGCGTTTTTGCATTCAATTTACTACTATACCTTGACATTGCAGATTGGCATTTTCCAATGTACCAAAAAGACAGAGATTTCTATGGCTGATAAATGTGCGGGCTGGGAGCGGTCCGAGGCCCTTGGGGGTTTTTTCTCGTGCGGCGGGCTGTGGCCAGCAGCCCGGACACACCGGGTCGGGGAAGACAGGCGGCACGCTAGAATTAGGCACGGACGCTTAGTGGTTGATTTAAGATTATTTTACTTACACTGAAGATGGTTGCGGTGCAGGCAGGAAAACTTGCTTGAGGTGCAGTTACAAAACAAAACAAAAACTCGAACCTGCAGAACATAAGGGTACATCGCAATGGGGTTTCGGCGACGGGAGATGAACAAAAACCTTGAGAGTACATCACAATGGGGTTTCGGCGACGGGAAGAAAAAAACTGCAGGACTCGAACCCTGGGTAGAGCTCTGGATTCACTCACACGAAGTTTGCTAGGCTCCGTGGAACTTGCGCGCAGGGAAGGGTACGTCGAGGGATCAGGCGGCGACGGGGAGAGGCGAGAGGCTGATCAGACCCCTATAGCCTTCTTGAGATACGCGTTGGGTCCGATAGGCTCCGCAGCGCTTAGAGATCTTCACGGGACGTAAAGTTCTCCTCCTCCTGATAGTCGTGGAGTCCTCCAACTTGGGCGGAAACCACTCAAGCCTCTTATACGGCTAGCATGCCAATTGCTAGCCGCCACATGGGAATAATTTAGAACTGGCCAATAGTGGGGCACAAATTTGAATACAAATGGCGGGAACTCCTTGCAACGTGCATTCTCTGTTGCAACGAAGAAATGCACCCTGCAAAGAAAGCTACAAGTGGCGGAAAATAATTCAGCAGTGCCGAAGCACACACAAACAAAAATCACACCCTTGGGTTGTGACATCCCCCCTTGCTGAAGGCACAGCTGAATTATGCTGCACGCTCGTCACTCGGGTTATCAAGAGCTCTTACCACGGGTTGTTGAACTAAACGGGTAAACATAAAATTAGCTAACATAAGAAGTTCGTCCTCTAAGGATCGAATCAAATAATAACCAACACAAATACATATACACATGATCAGATTCATAACGAAGAACTGCACGATCAGGGCTTCAGTGGGCGTCATGGTGAAGTCGCGCGTTAGGCCCTCACTTCTTCCAATGGTGTTATCCTTCTTGGGGCTTCTCTTCACCACGCACTCTGAATTCCGGATCTGTAAACAAAAACTCTCAAAAAAATAAGTTAACGTATCTCAAAATATTTACAAAATTTCCATGGAACTACACTATCATTTCTAAAACATATAATACAGGTGTTTGCTACTTTGAACTACCCTCTCTTGCACACTCAACTAGATGAAATCATTGAGGAGCCATCGTCTAATTCTTCTAGATAACGGAAACCTAACTCATAGGCCAGTTGCCATTGGCCTGCGTTCCCTAAAATCTGAAGTTGCCGCTTATTGAGTCCAGAACGCTGTAGGAGAAATCCAAACATGTATCGCTCCTCTGGTGTTCTCTGTAGCAATGATGGAAGATCGGATTTGCGGTGTCTTGTGCCTTGAATCTCGGTCGGGTGTCGACGTTCCTGATCACCAGATAATCTTGGCTCCATCAGGATACGCAGTTGTGACAACTGACGAAGGAGGTTACTCACAGGCTGGTTCACCATTGGGTTGAGCAGAATCCGGAGGACGACGATGTTCTTTCGCCCATAAACCTCAAGACAACTATCTATGCTGTGAACGGTTACTGGAACAGTTCCAGGATCTCGTAGATGACGGTGAGGCCATGGTCTTATTCGCTGGAGTGATGTCAGTCCCAGCGCACATGCTCTGGGGTTCCAGGCACAGTACGAGACTCCGATGATTGCTAGCATGAGATGTTCTGCGCTGGTATGTTCTGGCTGTCCTTCATGCCATGCGCGGGCTTTCTGACCGATCAGTCCTGCAACAAGCGCTGGCAGTAGAATAGGCCAGTGAACGTTAACCGCTACCATGTCGATGTCAGTGACATGTCCTCTACTCCATGAAGCTTGTCTGACTAAGAAGCTTGCTTCTTCCTGGTTCAGTAGGTCAGATCCAAGTTCCACGACCAAATGTCCCAACCATACAGCTAGAGTTTCTTCAGGTTGGATTCTTGATTCTCTGCACAAATCCTGTAGTTCAGTTCTGGTGCGAGCATAGTAGGCAGTAGCAACTCGGTTACTTGTTGTTACAGGCTGGACTACTGCTGCGGGAGTCATTGCTGCTGTTATTGCTTCAGGCAGGAGGGGCGGATGCATTCCTCCGCTCGATTCTCCCTTTTGTCGGCAAGAAGGTGTGGTCGCTAGAAACGATGCTGCGTCGGTGGGCGGGGTTGCTGGAAACCACGCTGCATTGGTGGGCGGAGTCGCTGACCGAACTCTCGTGGGTTCCTCCGAAGCTCCACCCTTCTCTTCCGGTTCTTCCACACGGTCTCCCTCTTGCTCGGCACCATCTTGTCGTGACATTTCAGGATTCTCTTTCGCAGCCGCTTCTTTGACCGCTTGAACGGCCATACGCAGATGGGCTTTCAAACTTAAATTCTTTTGCATTAGATCAGTTACTGTACGAAAAGTTGCAGTTAACACTCCCCCCTTGTTGTAGCGTGGGGCCACCCTCTCATCCGCGGCGCGTTCCTCCATCTCCAGATCTTCGCGGAGCTCGGATGGAAGCTCGCGACCCCTCAATCTAGACGCCAGCATAAAGGGGGCGAACCGGTCAATTGGTACCGGTTCTTCACTCTCCCGAGCACATCTTAGGGGACGGGCACACTCCCGGGTGAGGGCCAGGTTCACTTCACCCGCCGGGTTGACTCTGGCGAGGGACACAGTGTCGAGGGGCCTGAACAGGACCCGCTCATCACCCGTTATACACCCGAAT
This sequence comes from Alligator mississippiensis, assembly GCF_030867095.1. Taxonomy (NCBI): domain Eukaryota; kingdom Metazoa; phylum Chordata; order Crocodylia; family Alligatoridae; genus Alligator; species Alligator mississippiensis. The sequence continues at coordinate 39,816,708 of NC_081830.1, forward strand.
GCCATGGGGTGCAAATACACTTCCCTCTCTTTCAGGGCTCCATCTTCGGAAGCTCCCTCTTCTCCCTTCAGCGAAAGACGTCCGCTGATAAATCTCTCACCCGTTCTGCCCGCCTGGTGGTAAGCGATATGCGCCTCCAGCTCCATAGTTTTCTACTTGGCATTTTCCACTGCGCCAAGGGCAGTTCTTAACTAATTCTAGCTCCAGCGTGCCTTCCCCTGATCCCATCCTCGTCGCCATGTGTGGGCCGGGAGTGGTCCGAGGCCCTTGGGGGGGTTTTTTCGTGCGGCGGGCTGTGGCCAGCAGCCCGGACATGCTGGGTCGGGGAAGACAGGCGGCACGCTAGAATTAGGCATAGACGCTTAGTGGTTGATTTAAGATTATTTTACTTACACCGAAGATGGTCGTGGTGCAGGCAGGAAAACTTGCTTGAGTTGCAGTTACAAAACAAAATAAAAACTTGAACCTGCAGAACATAAGGGTACGTCGCAATGGGGTTTCGGCGACGGGAGATGAACAAAAACCTCGAGAGTACGTCACAATGGGGTTTCGGCGACGGGAAGAAAAAAACTGCAGGACTCGAACCCTGGGTAGAGCTCTGGATTCACTCACACGAAGTTTGCTAGGCTCCGTGGAACTTGCGTGCAGGGAAGGGTACGTCGAGGGATCAGGCGGCGACGGGGAGAGGCGAGAGGCTGATCAGACCCCTATAGCCTTCTTGAGATGCACGCTGGGTCCAATAGGCTCCGCAGCGCTTAGAGATCTTCACGGGATGTGATAGTCTCCTGATAGTCGTGGAGTCCTCCAACTTGGGCGGAAACCACTCAAGCCTCTTATACGGCTAGCATGCCAATCGCTAGCCGCCACGTGGGAATAATTTAGAACTGGCCAATAGTGGGGCACAAATTTGAATACAAATGGCGGGAACTCCTTGCAACGTGCATTTCTCTGTTGCAACGAAGAAATGCACCCTGCAAAGAAAGCTAAAAGTGGCGGGAAATAATTCAGCAGTGCCGAAGCACTCACAAACAAAAATCACACCCTTGGGTTGTGACAATAAACAGTAATGATAAACACCAACAGAATAAAGAATCAGAAGACGCACGTGATTATTTTCTAACATTTCACCCTCAATACAGGTAACTCAGATTAAAAAGTAAAGCAGCAGGAGGTCTGAAAACTAAGAATCCACTGGCATCTAGGACTTGCCTTAGGAACAATATTAATGCTTGCTCTACAGTATACCTAGATCTTTTGTGTTTTGAGTCCTATTTCACTGGGCATCTCAATATCTTCCAAATTTAGGAGTTAGGTCTGGACAAGATACCGTTCTGAAGGATAGTACTCAGAACATTTTGGCCAAGGGAGGTTAAGATGACTTGGGGTTCCTTTCTTACCATATTGCTCTGGAACATGGGAATGGACCATCCTGACACTAAAACCTTCAAAACCAGGAGAAGCTAAAGTAAGATTGCACTTTCAATAGTTCTGAGGCAGCAAGTGTGGTGTCCTCTGCTTTCTAAAGGAACAAAAATCATATAATGAAGCTACATGGAACAAATATACAATTTATAAATACAGCTTCCTTTAGCTGGTTTCTACCAGCTTCTAAAACAAAAACATAGTGGGCACTACAACAAAGCTCTCACACTGTTTTAAGGGGTACTACTCTATTCCTATCCAGTAGAAAAAGAAAAGCTTAAGCCTAACTAAACATATTCTTGTTTTATTAGGTCAAGGGGCAGTCGCCATTAACAGTGCTACTACAACCAGCACTGTAGTTCAAATACCCTCTTAGGATAGCCAAACAGAGGACAGCAAGTAATTCTGTACTATCTAGGGCAGGTGCAGCATAATTTTCACCTTTGTGACCTCACGATCAGCCACACTAAGTTACCAATCATCACTGCCTGAACACCATCGTTGTCAAAACAGGAGCATGAACAGATTACAGAATTTGGCTGAAAGCAGCATCAGAACCAACCCAGTAATATATTTTTTTAAATATGCACAAAGCTTTTGTGAAACTCATTCTTTAGCTGTGAATGGAAAGAATAAGTAAATTGGGGAGGAGGATGGGGGAGGGGAAAAAAATCTCCAAAATGCTGCTGATGGAAACCATACTGAAAAGTGAAAATAAGGAATCTGGAAAAGGGCCTATTTAAAAAGGAAAAAGGAATGGGAGAACTCCAAGCAGTCAAAGCAAGAAATCGCATGTGCCTGTTTCCGGTAGTCTCAAAGATTCACAGAGGGATTTGAACTGCCATTCATACGCTGAAAAGATTTCCAAAACCAATTAAAACCTACCAGAGGGAAAGGAACAGAGAAAGGGAGGAAACTCTGTCATTGACATGAGCAGTATGACATGGCAGATATGTGGCTAGACAGACAAGGGAAGGGGGGGAAAGAGGGGAGCATGTATGCAAGGAAGTGCTTAATGAAAGGAGCTGCTTTATGACCCAAATGTGCCTCCATACAGACTGTGGTGACTCAGGTTGATGAGACTTGAGAGTGGAGCCATGGGATGGACACTTCAGGCAGATGGCATGCTTCCCTCCCATTAATCATCTGGTCAGAATTTGGGTACTGACAGCAGGCCTGAGAGCAGAATGGGACTCTCATAAAACACTGACAGACTGAAGGCAAGACTCAGCCTCCTGCTTTTTTTTTTTTTTTTTTGGCAGGGAGGGGAGGATTGCAGGAGAAGGAGAATGCCAATGATTGATATCAATTTAATATTTTTCTGCAGCTTTATCAGGCCTTTTAACTAATGGCGAGGCAACTCCACCTCCACCAAATCAATCATTGTGTCATAAAAGCCTGAAAAGCTGCAAAATTATGGGCCTCCTCCAGGGAAACAGACCATGTGTCATGTTTAGAGTGAACCTAACTCCACTTGGGGACCTGGAAAGATATCTTTAATTTTCAGCATCTACAGGGATGGGAATGGACATGGTGTGGGAAGCCAAAGTTAAAAGCCTTCTTTTCAAGAAAAGGATCTTATGTTGAACCCCAGTTTTCTATATGCTCATTCAGCAGAGTGCAATGTTTATCACATAGAAATGGGTTCAGTCATCTAAATAATTTAATTACAAGGACACTGGAGGGAACAATCCCACATTAAGCAGGGTAGGATGGACAAAGTGGCATAAGAGGACATTCTTTCCCATGACACACAGCCTTCTTTCAGAGGAGCAAATAGAAAACAAAATACTGCAGCATAATTTTGTTGTTCCAGGAAAACAGGGTACAATTGGTCTCTCAATGCCATTTGCAGAACTGTGAAAAGACTGTTTGGGGAAAGAGATAGCTTTGATCCTGTGATTTATCCTGAGTGAGTGCATAACATAATATACAGGGGCAAATCTGCAGAATTATGCCCATCCTTCTCTCATGAGCAAGGACACCCTGTGGAATGGTATAGTTTATGCATCTGAAAACACTGCTGTGAAACTTGCTCTTATGCATGCCCTGCCCAACAGATCTGTCTGGAATATTGCTCCATATGGAGAAGCAAACTTCACAACAACAGCCCAAGTGCAGCTGATGGGGCAAAGGCAACTCAGAATTAAAGAGGATAGGGAGCGCTGTAGAACACAGAGATGGAATCTGCAAGGATTATATAGTACAGACCAAGGAGCAGAAAGATGTAGAAATGTACTTCCCCTGCCCTGTACCTGTCTATTAAATATGGAATGAAAGGGACCATCAAGGCTCCAGCTGAGATATGAAAGACACACACACATCCATACAAGTCAGCAATTCCCCTCTGCCCCAAAGTGGAAAGGAAGAAGTGCAGCCTACCATCTTTATAAACTAAAAGCATAAATCAGTCTGAGCTTTCGGGCACCTGAAACTTATTTTGAACCCTTCTTTCCCTAGACTGCATCAGGTTATCAGTATTCAGAGTTCTCTTCAGCCTCAATAGCTCACTCAGTATTGGTCCGATATGAAGTCTAACTTAAAACATCTCACAACTCCATGAGCAGGTGAAATGCAATGCCCAGATCACACAATGATGGAGAGGAGGAGCATTAAATTGAAACATCTCTCAAAGGGAGAAATAAACAACATGATAAAGGTAACTGTTAAAGAAGTGATTGGCAGCTGGACTGGAAACCACTCCACAAAGGGCCAATTTTTTCCTCGTTTTAGAGATGCTGGAAAGTTACTATCCCCACAAAAGAATAGGGAAATTATGCACCTAAAGCTGCCCCGTTGCCTTGCAACGAGTAGAGGGAAACAAGCCCTTTTCTACCTTCCAGTCAGCTTTCTACGAAGCCTCTTTCTGCTGGTGCAACATAGCAGCTATTACTGTTACATTTACAGCTATTGTGAGTACTGTGACCACTGTGGCTATTACTTAGTGAAAATGCACCTGGCCTCTCTTGTTACTGTACTACCCTCTCTATTTGTGTGTTTATTCTCTATTTGTGCTTATTCTCCAGTTGAACAGGAGCAGTGTTGGACTGTGATTTCTGGAGCAGAGAACTTTTTACTTGGGCAAAAATTTTTAAAACAAGCCAAATCGCTTAAAAGCTTAGATCTGCCCTGACAGTTGATAGATTTGAGCTCCTAAGCAACTTAGGACATTTCACCCAAGCTGCCTAGTACAAAGACCTTTGGACCTTTGTGAGGAACCCTTAGGTACAACCACCATCTAAAAAAGTTTTTGTCAATAGTTAATAGCATCGAAATGATGATGTTGCCATGTTGGCCCAGGATGCAAGTGATGGGGGAGTATTCTTGTGATTGCTTTTATTGGATCAACTGTATGGTTGGGACAGACATAGATAAACATCCAGGTATCATAGCACCCTTCCTCAGGAAAAGGAGGAGACACTATTATTATTGTCAATAGTTGTCACCCACCAGCATGCAGTCACAAAAGCTTCTCCTCATAATCAGAACAGGACCGTTTATTATAGCTGGCTGTTGGCTGAAACATAGTAGAAACCAGTTAAGTAAATCTAATTCCTAATCATACCAGACTTTTAATAGAGTTCCTGAAAACTAGTGTCAATTGCTAAGATTGTTTTTTCTCATCTCATATATAATATGAAGTTCTAGGCTTTTCTGCATTTCATATTACAAGTTGATGCAACCCTTTCAAGAGCTCCTTTTAATAAGCTCTTTTTACTATCTGTGAAGATATTTTACCATTACTTTCATACTGATCTAGAACTTGCCTAATACTACTCTTATACAAAATCCTTTTACATATTTTGTGTGGAATTTTCTTTACTACTTTTGCAAGCAATCAAAGACGTGCTTTTACCTAGCAGCGAACAACTCCCAATTTGCAACATCACAGTTGCTTCCATGGCAACTTTGATGGTGACATCCAAGACATGATCATGAGTTCACTATGGGATCAGGAAGGATTAGCTCCGGGTTGAGGAAGTTAAGATTGAACACAAACAAATATCTGCAACATGAGTGAAGAGAATTTGTTGTAGGATAACTTACTCTCTGTATACATGTTCTCTTTAACTCAGTAAGAAAACCCCACTTTAAGTCAGCCAGCTGCTCATATATTATGCACAAATGATTAACTTTAAAACATGCTCACATATGAAGGTTGCAATATGTTCTCCATGTCTCATTCTTGAGCTACTGCACACAGAATCAATATCCGCCCTTCAAGACTGAGAACAGCGACTCTGAAGAGATGGGTTGCAGTTACGGTATTTTTTTTGCCCATAACCTTGAAGACTTTCACCCTCCCTTTATAGGTTATGCTATAAAGGGTAGCAGGTAAATTAATACTCTTTACTGAAGCTTTGATTAACTGCTGCTCATTATCCTCAGAAACCTTGAATGGGACAATTATTTAAATCACACACAACATGCTCTTTCCTGGAGGAGGATGCTTAAATGAATTAATTCACTGGCCTTTAACCTCTAAGTTACTAGTATGGGACTGACCAAAGGTTCCCTGGCTTCCAGGGTCTTTCTAGAAAAATCAATTTATTAACTGTCATAAAACAGGGGCTGTGCTCAGAAGGACTGCACATAGTGCCTAACTCCGCTCCCCCCCCCCCCCCCGGAGAGTGATGGGAGAGAGATCTGATTGTGGAATATGGAAATAAATTGTGCAGCTGTTCCAAGTATTCTTGCAGGTGGAAACAAAACCAAAAAGCCCTACCACTCCCAGCACAGGATGGAACACCTTTCCAATAAGGCAACCTGCACAAAGGGTTTAGTTTTTCACTTCCCAAGGTGGCTTCCATAAATAGGCATCCTGGCAGGAGCCTGAAAGATGATTTTGTTTGTGACCATGTCTGTGTACATACACACATTTTCTTTCTGACCTAGTAACAGATCTCTTTTATTGCTGCATATGTTACTAGAGTAGCACATACTAACTCTTTCAACAACTGGCACTGAACTCTTTAGCAGGCATACAAAAATGCTGTTGGCCTCCTGCAGTATTTCTGTATGCACGGATATTATTTCAGCAAATTAAATACTTGTAAAGGATGCTAGCTGGATAGTCTGTATCCCTAAAAAAAGGGTACTGGAATAATTCTTTATGCCCCAACTCTCCTCCATCTCTGAAACAGCCATTTCCGAGGCTGATCATGTAGTTTTATATCCCTTCAATCCTTGTTATCTGTTACAGTGCCAATGAGGTTACAGAACATCATTCCAACATTGGTGTGGTGGACACAGAAATGCAACCGTCAGCCTCCAGAAGATACCAACTACATTAAAGGGAATTACATTGATTAGCACAGTCCTCAGAGTAGGAATTCTGTTTTGTTAAGAGTTAAATTCTGCAGCAACTGAGCTATGCAAGAGAAAGATAAAAAAATTCACAACTTATTCTTATGCCTTCTGTGGTGCTTGCCATTTTTATTCTTAGGGATCCCCCATCATGTCCTCTCAACAGTCATTTTACCAGATGCCACGAGTTTGCCCAATATACGGTCTGCGAGGTGCTCACTTGTTTAAATACATTAAATAAGCTCTTCCTGCATGCATGTGCTTAAACGAGAAACAAGACAAAATAGCAAGAGAGCAGACAGGTCGCAGTGTAGGTATTTATGGAGTGGGATGTTCTGTTGTATCCATTTGCAAACCTTTTCTGTTTTAAGTGACATGTTTCCTTGACCGTTCCCCCACATACATGTGTGATAATTAGAAATATTTCCAATGATATTGTCACCTCTGCACTTCTCTTCCTGCTACTCCTCATTGCCAAGCAGCTTCCCTCACACCCCTACTGAGCACAGCTACTCTCTAGGCAACACTTCTTAGACACGGTTTTTCCCAGAATGCAGCTAACAAAGTCAAAAGCTTTTTGTTCCTTTTAAAAAAGAACATCACTGAATCAAAAGCATCTTGCTTCAAAACAATCTGACACTCAAGTGGGCTAATTAAAAATAAGTGAAACAAAAGAAAGTGTACCAAACAGCCAGCACTATGCTACAGATTTCTAATGTGACATGAGGCATTTCACTTAAATGCTGTCCCACAGTTCCCAATAAGGACACTTCTCCAGTCATATTTCAGGCTCTTATAGGTTCATAGATGTAGGGTCAGAAGGGACCTAAGCAGATCTTCAAGTATGACCCCCTGCCCCAGGCAGGAGAGAACTGGGTTCAAATGACCCCAGCCAGGTAGATGTCAAGCCTCCTCCTCTCTGCACTCAAAAATGCAAGGTTCTCCACCTTGGGAGGAAAAACCTGCAGCATCCTTATAGGCTTGTGATCCTTTCTGCTTTCTTTCACCATGCCCTTTGCTTAGTGCAAAAGACCTGGATTATTGACCAATTCCCCTAGATGCTACAAGTTAGAACACAGTGATAAGTGTAAAACAGAAAAATTTACAATACCACCTTTGGGGATTTCCAGATCCCATAATTAGAAAGCTAGCACTTTTAAAGTCAAAAGGATTGAAGACTACAGTGAGGAGAACTCAAGATACTTAAAAGGAAGAAGGGGAGATGCTGAATGCAGACACCAAACAAAGAAGTGAATGGGAGAAGCTAGGGAAGGGGAAAGAAATGTTATTTCTGTGCCTACCTAGCTGACCCTTCTGTAAGCAACCAAGCAAGAGCTGTTATTTACATCACAGCTTGAATGAAAGAGGGAGAGTATGAGGAGATTTAAGAGCTCAGATACCATAGCAATAGTCAGTCAAAAGAATACAGATAATATACTCAGCTCCTACAGGAAAGGACTGGACTTGAAGAAAACTGCCAGCATTTGTGGAATCTGTCCAACTAGAAGTAGCAGCAGTCCTGCAAATACTAAAAGCTGTATGTGAAACCCTCCCTGATCCTGCACTTTTGTTGGAAAGTGAAAGCTAGCTTACCTGTATATGGCCCTACTCTGTGGTCTGTTTTCTCTCTTAGCTAGACCATCAGAAGATGAGAAAAAAAGAGGGGCAGAATGGGAAAAATGGAGGAACTCTGGACAGAAGGATCAGGAGGGGGATCTGCAGGGAAGATTTAAAAAAAAAGAAAGATATACATGGAATGCTGTAATAAAACAGAGATTAAGCAAATCAGAATAATGCTATCCACAGCTTGTACTGAAGAGAGCAGGGCCTCAGATGCTGCATGTAGACAACTCTCAATGGTCACTCCTTTTACAATGCTTCAGACTTCCCTGCAATGACTGTCAACACTGACTATGCTTTTGGGCCCCTCAGCTTTTCCCAGAACAATGCAGTAAGGTAACCTAGGTGGCCTGTACTTGACCCACTTCCAATTACTGCTCCCAAAATAGCAGCTCTCTCAGAGGACAAATGGGTCTTGACCAGCAGATGAACCCAGGGCTGAAGCTCACTTCTGGTCCCCAAGTGCAGTACTATCCCTCCAAACGTGAACTCCAGAGGCCCAGACCCGATTCATATTTTATATGCCACAGATTTTTCCACTTCTACCGCCTTCATTTTTAATGCCTCACTGGCTGCCTCTGCACCTCCCCCTATTCTTTAAATATACCCTATTTTTGGTTGTAGGAAAGCAATGACGTGAGAAGCAAAACTGAAGACCATGACAACCCTTGCTTCCCACTGAGATGCTCCCTCATTCATGTCAAAAATCATGGACCTTAAGTGACAAGAAAGCAGCAAAGAGTGCAAGGAAGATGCAGGGAATCATTTATAATGGCAGCGGTGACATGACAGACCTGTGAAAGGCTGGAGCCAAGGTTTGTTGGGGGAAGGGGTGGAACTGCATTAAGTGGTATTTCATTAAGAAAAAATGAATAATACTGAGAAACTATTAAAAGGGGTCCCATGTGGCTGCTACACCACATTTAATTTAATGCCTCTCCCCTCCAGTGACCAATTCCCTCCCCACCTTCTTACAAATGAAGACTTGTGGGTCTTAACCTTACAAGCAAGGATACATTTGACCTATTAGTTACCCTATTTAAAGGCTTTTGTTAACCTGTAGTGTAGAACTTCGGCTGTGGTTTTATACTGAGACTCCAGAGCACAGTAGCAGATGGTCTCATAAACACGCCTTCCTTCCCCTACCCTCTTTATTCAACTTCTGTTGTGTAATCAGCATTCTTTCCTTATGCACCCTTTTCTAAGCAACATAATATTCCAAAGATCTCCGTCTGGGGCACTGTGCATCCGAAACGCTGGTCATGGGGAGTGCCTCAGGCAATGCATACATTTGCAAGCTGGCGTCTTGTGGGCTGAGGCATTCTTCCTAGGAAATAAGCATCAAAACCAAGACTCCAAACAAGGAAATCTCCCTGGTTTAAAGTCTGACTATATAACAAGCCTATTTGCATTTGGATGAAATTAGAAGTAAAATAAAGGGCATGGGAACACTTGATCCAAAAATTAGATACTGACCATACAGAGCTTTCTCTGCCCCCTCTTCAGTGTTTTAAATTATTTAATCTCTTCCCTCAGCAAAAAAAAAAAAAAGGGGGTGTATTTTTTAGTTTTTAGAAAACTATTTAGAACTGTAGAGAATAGTTGGGAAAACTGAAAGAGGGAATGACACTTGGTGTTGCTGGTTGTGGAAGATTTCCCCGAGAGTCATAGAGTTCAGTACTGATCACTTAAGAGATTCATGCCTGAACACATTGGAAAAATCTTCAGAATAAAAAGCAGAAAAATAGTTTGCCTTTTACAACACTTTTTCCAAGGCACCAGGAAAAATGAAGTAAACGCTTGGGAGCAAACACATGCAGTGCATTTAAACAGACTGATTGGTTCAGTTACTGCTTGATGCATATTCAGCCAGCATTAGGACAAGATGCACATTATAAATGGCAACAACCCAGGACTGGGGGGCAGGCATAGGGCATCACCAATTGTCCTGTGGAAGCTGGGTACTCTGTATAATTACTAGGGGTGGGGAAGTCTACAGTGGACATTGACACTACTAGAGCCTCCATTCCCACCATGATTCTCAGGTTACATTTATACTGCTGTCTATGTTCCCTCTCAACCAGCCCAACAGCCATGTATCTGCCCCTCACCATCCACATACTGCCACGTGGCTCACAGCAAAGCCATAGCCATTACATTTCTTGTCCTTTAATCAGAGGTCTTCTAAGAATTACTCCTGTGTCTCCTTCTTTGCTCAGCTCTAATTATGAGCTGCAGAGACAGGAAGTGGGCTGCAATAGAGATGGAAGTCAGGAATAGGGAGGACTCCTGATGACAGACTCCCTGTGCTCACAGGCTGAATATGCTGCATCAAGCAGTAACTGAATCAGTCTGTTTAAATGCACTGCATGTGTTTGGTCCCAAGTGTTTACTTCATTTTTCCCGGTGGCTTGGAAAAAGTGTTATAAAACACAGACTATTTTCCTGCTTTTTATTCTGAAGTTATAATTGCTCTAAAATTTGTGATACTTCCTTTAAGTCACAACAATGCAACTCTTACTGTTGTGTAGACAAATCTCTGCTTTAAAAATCAGTGCCTACCAAGCATAGGAACAGGAAAGGACAGGCCAGGAGCAGGACCCTCAGCAGTTTCCTGGGTTGGGCTGGACTGGACTACTGTGGAAATGAGAGCCTTGTGGTACTGGGTGTACAGAACATCTGGACTTGCAGGTAGCTTTAAAATCACCTCTTTCTAACAGTGTAGAACCAACCTCCATGATCCACTATATTTCACTGCTCCTCTGTATCGAAGTCATACTCTGATTACATAAATACAGACAGATTGCAATTCAGCTACAGATGTGGCAGGTGCAAAATGGCAACAGAATGGACATTTGGCAGGTTCAGAGCAAGATAGAGATTGACCCACAATGACAGTGCAAGCAGCAGGAGAGGTAGCATAATTGTTTTCCATTTTGTGCACAGCATTTATTAAAACCAGAGGGAGGTATTTAATAGAACATGAGCTGGGAAGGAGGGCCATGAGTTGCAGAGGCAGGTTGTGCAGTTAGACTGACAAGGAATGCCACTGGAGGCTGTTACCTCAATGAATACTGCTGGCATAAAGTATGAAAACCAAATGGAAGATATTTAGCGTGAACATTTTGCATGTGTGAGAGAGTAGAAAATGGCTAGGTCTAAACTAGGCTGCATTAGCATTTGCATCCATTAACTGACACTGTCTCCAGTACAGATGCTGGACTTAACCTGTATAAGTAGGCATGGTTTTGGCTTTGATTATAAAATATGTCAATTTATTATTCTGATTGGAGAAGTATAGTGGCAATTTGCTGTATGTACAAAGCCCACAACAGGAATGCTGCAAATCAACTTTAGTATATACACAAACATGCTTGCCATTTTAAAGCAAAAATGTCCCCAAACATTAAAGGGAGGTGAAATCTGCATCCTCCTGGCAATCCCACCTGTTCCATTCAGAAGATGGTTATGGAGGGAGTGCAGGGAGGGAAGAGGCAAGCATGGGACAATCCAGGAAAAGCAGCTATTACTTTGCAACCTGGCAATTTACTGAGGACAAACTAGACAGGTTCCGGGGCTCAGTGACAGTGTACTGTGGCTACCAGTCCTTTTTCCTGCTAGTATTCTCAGATACTGCTCTCGCTCCTGAGGCATCATACCTCTCGCTTTCCCATAAAATCAGGCCTCTTTTTCAAAGGGAGCTGCCAAATGTGAAGCTGGATACTGGGACTGGCTAGGAAGGGTTGCACCAGGGACTCAAGAGCTGAAGATGGGCCACGCAGAGCTAAGCACTCTGCCCATGCATACCTAGAGCCTGCAAAACCATCCCACTTAGCAACAACAAAATATGTTCATTTCTTGGTCAGAGGATTAATCACCAATTGTGAAAAATTGTGCACTTCTTGCTGTATGCAACTACATCCCTCCAATCCAACCCCTGACAGCTCATCACATGCACCTGTTATGTCTGCTTTTAGATTGTGAGAGACAGGCCCCAAAACGGGCTCACCAAAACTGCACATTGATAGGTAAGAAGTGGAAACTTGCAAGGAACAGCATGAAATGAGGTACTGTTTGTGTAATAAATATGCAAGAAGCTCCCAGGCCATCTGAGTACAGAAACAACAAGTCACATCACCTAAGTTCTCATTGGGCATTATGAGTTCAGTGGCAGGTGGATTATTTGAACCATTGAGGCCAATACATCAGAAATTGCTACTCCTGGTGCTGCTTGGGTGGGAAAGATGGTGGCGCGTGGAATACAGAACTTAGCCTTGTTCAAAGCAAATGCAATCTCACTGGTATACAAACCTATGTGATTAAAAGCCCTTTTAGGCAGGAAGATGTGGTGTGCTGAGGGTCCAGATGGTGGCTGGGATGCAAAGTTTCTCTTACAAAGACAAGCCCTTCTGCTTTCCCTGTTTCATTTTCAGCACAGATGCAAGACAGACAAATGTGTAGTGGCGTTGCTTGTGCAAAGATGTCCTAGTTGGTTAGAACAACTCTCTTTAAAAAGAAACAAGATTATGCCCACAGAACTGAGGACAGGAGTCATCTGTTTGTTTAGAGGCAGCTAGTCTGGGAGCTCATTTTTGGTTTAGTCTGTGCAAGGAAGAAGACTACATAGTTTCTTCTTTTATAAGGCTGTGGGCACATATGCAACCTCCAGCTGGAGCCCTGTGGTTTGGCGCTGACCAAGGTGCTAAATCGAAGGTTGAGTTCATCGTCTGCTTACCTTCGGAGTACTACTGCCAATCTCAGCCAGCACATCCATACTTTTCTCCATATTGCTCATACACAGGGAGTATGGAGAGCAGTTCCAATTATGTTCGCAAAAACAGCATTTTATTGTCTGAAGGCTAGTCCACTCAGAAATGTTAAAAAAAAAAATCCTCAGCCTACCATAACTAACTACTCATCTTTGGTGTCTGCGGAAGATTCCAACTTTCAAATCAACAGGTTTTCTGTATTACCTAATTTAACAAGTGGGTCATCTTTTATAAAACTTCCCTCCTTATAAACATATGGAATTGTACTTCAAATCTGATAATACATGTGCAGTCTTTCAAGACCAACATAAAAGAGATTTTTCCTATACTGACACACAAGGGTGAGCAAAAACAGCACGTTTCCCACATGTCACTAAGACTGCAAGCCAAATTCTATTTCATGACCACCAGTGTGAATTCAGAGTTACTTCAGTGAAGTCAACAGTTACTTTGGATTTTGAGTAACAGAGCTAATGTTTCACTTCACATGAACACATATTTCTATGTTGTTTGTTTCTATTAAGCATACACTAATATTTAGTGGTTAAAAATCAAAACAAGAACACAAATACTACCCCCCAAAACAAAACCCCACCTTTCATTATATGAAAGATTAATGGACACTACAGAAAAGCACCTGGGGGGGGGAGGGGGGGACAGTGGACAATAAGATGGATGCAAGTCAACAGTGTGCCCTCAGGGACCTCCTGAGGTCCCTTCCAATCCTAATTTTCTGTGATTCTATGACTCAATTTCCCCAAGCTTTTCAAGTACGAATAACCAGGAACCATTATTTATATAAAAGTATATAAATAAATATAAAAAAAAATACTTTCACAGAAAAGTAGATATCAGTGAGAGAACAGTTTCACTTTCATAAAAAAGTCTTAAAAAAAAGATAATGTTTTGTTTTAAATATTCAACCATAAAGGAAAAATATACCAATATAGAAGAAAGAACAATATATCAGTCATATTATCAAGGTTTCTGGACCAGATTCCTAGCTTCTGCCCTCAATGTTCACTCATGATATAGTTTCTGCAATGGATTTAAATTTCCCTAGTTGTGTGTCTATGAGGGGCCCGATTTTCAGAAGGTGCTAGGCACCCAACTTATGGAGAGGGAAAAAAACTGGTTTTCTTAACATCTCAGATTATGCACCAAACTATTACATTAATTATTTTTCCAATTTATGCCTTTTGAGATTTTCTGAAGTGCTTAGCACCAACTTAACTCTACTCCCAAATGATGCTAGTACTAAGCAATTTTAAAAATCCCACCCTAGATGGGATTTGTAGACACAAGTTCAACACCATTTCAGGGCTGACAATTTGGTCCTTAAAAAGAGCTATCACCCTGGTAACAACATAAGCAGAAACAACAGTTTCTCTTATGTACTCCAAGTTTGTCAGCCCCACAGGATATCACTTTGTAATTACACTGAATTTTTCTTTTAAACCCATCCCGCAGGGGAGACCTCCTAACCTCACTGAACTTGGAGGCTTCATGATGCCACAGCCACAAAGACTCAGAGTGTGAGGTCATCCCTGTTTCCAAGCAGGAGCTGACGGGACCCAGAGGGCTCCGTCAAAATCCAGAACCATGCAACAATAAGAGAGACAGATTGAAACAACTACTTTCTAATCGCCAAGGAAAATATTCTAGAACAACGTGTGATATACAAAAGGGAAAAAAAATCTCAGAGCATATAAACTTACCTAAATGCATCAAATGGTAAGACAGGTTTGAAAGGAGACGCATCAAGGGAACATGAAAGGAAAAAAAAAAGAAAGTAGTTAGTTCAAACGGTATGCAGCTAATTAGCATGACAACAGGAGCTAAAGGAGGAAAAATAAACTCAATGCTGAAGACTCAGAGGACTCCTGGGTAAGTAGCAGCACTATTAGCTTTTTTGTACAGCAAACTGGTCAGATGCTACCTGTAGTGTACAGCATCGTAAGCGCAGTTTAAACACATATGTTCTATTTGGCAGTCTTTCTTGGGGTGTTCGTTTGCTTTCAGCAACATGGTGGGTGGAGCAGAGATGTTAAATGTGAAAGAGTTGCATGTCAAGAAATCTTTAAACACATTGCGGGAAGAAAAAAAAGGGTGCTTGCAAGGTTCAGTGGAGCTGTGTGCTTAAGACTAAGGTTCTATATATCGGTCTCAGAAAAGCTCTTACTAAGGGCATGACCATGCTAGGTGCTAAGCACTTCCCATTCCCCATTGACTTGATTTAAAGTGTTTTTTGCAACCCAATTCCTTTCTGAATCCCTTGGGGTTTAGCTGTGCTAGACCTGGAGCAAATTTCAAACAAAAGACACCTCGGTGGAAAAAAGAAAAAAAAAAGTAGAACTGCTAACCTCCAAAATGTCATCTCTCTCAGCAAAGACCTGCTGCACTCAATGATATTTGCTTAAATGAGATGGCCAGTGGGTAGCTGTTCAGTTGGTCTGATTAGGGCAAAGTAGGAAGACAGAATGGCAGCTCATCACACCCAATAGGTAGGAGAAAGCAACTAAAGTCCCTTCTTAGAAAGAGACAGAGCCCCTTGCATTTAGGTGAGAGTAATAAGGTTACATTTTGAGCCTGAAAGGACTCCACACAAACTGGATGTGGGCAGCTTCTCTGAGAAGTGAGAAGGAAAAACACAAAAAACAGGAAGCAGACTGTTTTTGTTCAAGTATTTTGGGAGTCTGACTCCCAAATACTTTCTCTAGTCCATATTATGGAGCCAAAGGCACCAATTAGATTTACTACTACAGGTTCATTCTTCAACTAAGATAACTGGGAGTATCTGTTAACCGAGTCAGAGGTCTAAGTGAATCTAGAGGACTCTTTCATAACCTTGAAGGAATTCAGAACTGATCAAAAAATGAGTAAATCTTAAATACAACAGGCTGGAGTCCAGCAAATGCAAACAGACGATGCAGAAGTTTCCTCACTCTGATAATACACCTCAATCTGAATGAGCAATGTTATTCCAGTCTTCAAATTCTTTTCTCAGTTTGCACTTGTAGCACCTCCTGCTATTTGTAGCCAAGGCCTCATTCAAGCAGACGGATACACCTCAGCCTTTTCTAGTCTGGACTTTGAACTGCTATATCAGGTATCAAGATTAGAAGAACCCAAGGATCGCTGCTGGCCAGGACTAAGATGCATTAGACAAAACAACACAGAATCCCAGGACTGGACAGCAGGGAAACTGTAGTCAGGGTTAAAAGTGCATTTCAGAGTTGTGTCCTCTGCTGGGTTACCCAGTGGTATGTCACTCGATGGAATCCTTGCTGAGCTCCAAACAAAAAACTACACACCTATATAATAAAATGTTATCCCTCTAGCAGGGCATCTTATTAACAGAAATATAGTCTTCAAATGAAACTATATAATATTAAAGCCTTTTCCTCCTACCTGTCTCAAATCCTCATTCCCTGGAGTGGGCTACTTGTCTAAAGGAGCCAAGTATATAAACAAACAGCAAAACCTGCTGAACTATCCCTGGCAGGATTAATAACAGCTAGGAAAGTTGTGGGGGCTTCAGGCACAAACTATCAACCTGTTACAATGAGCACTATGCTCATTCAAAGTTGTTAAAAAGAAAATAAAAACTAGGTCCATAATTAGCTCATTTAGTTCTTACTATAACTGACCCCAAGGGATTTATTAAAGTGTTGGTGTGAATTGTCTCCTTGGTGCAAACATAAAAGGTCTAAGGCAGTTCCTTTTCAATAGAAAACCAAGTGTCTACTAGCTTACATGTTCAGGACTAGGCTAAATGCAGCAAGACAGAGTTCTCTGCTTTGGCTTCTTGAACAATTTTTTTTTTTTTTAAAGAAACCATTGGCCTGCCACTTGGCTACAACTTGAGCATTTCTTTTAGTTTAAATTATGGGAAATATGCCTGCAGTTTGCCTTTATACAACACTTGTCTTCAAAATCTGAGCATACTTAAGGGGTATTATCTCCATTTCCCAGATGACAAAACTTGGGGTAGAACGAAATGAAGTGATTTGGGCAGGGTCACTCAATATGTCAGTGACAGAGGCAGGAATAGAAACCAGTGAAAAGTTTGGTAACAGGGGCACATTGACAGAAGCATTACTTCAAACAACCTATTTTCTGTTCTAAAAAGGAAGCACACAGAAAGAAGTAATATTCTTACTTTGTTTTTCTTAAAAGCTGCATTTTACAAAAAAGAGTTGACAACTTTCACAGCTTCCAGAATAAGCTAACTGATCCATATGGTAAATCTTATGTTCTTTCTGGCTAACCCTAGAAAGATTCGTGTAGAATAAAGCTACATTGATTCTTGCTAATTATCACTAAAGATTCTTCATTTCTGTTATAGTACAAAGCTAATTTGGTTGTTATTAGCTGTTATGGGAATCACAGTTTCCTTTCTCCTACGCATTTAAAAAGCATTTGGTATTAAGCCGTGATACTTATCAAAACTTTTGTATATTTAGTAAACTGTAAAAAAAAAAAAAAATCAAACTTTTCTCCCACAACTCCATTTTCAGGAGAATAAAGCAGAGGTATACATTTATATTTTCCTGGAAGAAACTGCTCACATCACACCTCTTGGTTTGGTACTGCTAACCTCCTTTCATGATCTCAAAATTCCAGTACATATTTTTGGTTCAGATTACTTATCACCCTGTAGTCAAAGTCAAGAACATTTTTAGCAGAACGCTTAGCAGTTGTTTAGGACAGTGGTTCTCAGCCTTTTTAGACTCAAGGCACTCTCCTCAATACACTTGAGGCATCCCTCAAAAATGCCAGCTTTAACTTTGCAACAGAAGAATCGCTCTATTTCTCTGTATTCAATAAAACAAGTGAAAAGAACTCAGAAAGACCACAGCACGTCAGAATGTTGTGACCTACAAATTCC
Source organism: Alligator mississippiensis (assembly GCF_030867095.1). Lineage (NCBI taxonomy): Eukaryota > Metazoa > Chordata > Crocodylia > Alligatoridae > Alligator > Alligator mississippiensis. The sequence goes on from NC_081830.1 coordinate 39,834,717, forward strand.
CATTTGAAATCTCTGGTTTTATCTTGTGAATCATATTTGCACACCTACCAGTACTAACACTGTGGCGTCCTGCAACACCTACCAGTACTAACACTGTGGAACCCTGCAACACCCTAGAAAGGATCTCAAGGCACCCTAGTGTACCATGACACCCTGGTTGAGAATCAGAACTGGTTGAGGTCAGAAGCAGAACTCTAGCCTCCAGACACTGAGCACCCTGGTACTGCAGCTATACCAAGAGGTCTCTGAAACCAGCATGGACCTAAATCTGGACCTGATAAAACCACCAGTAAGAGCAGCGATAGTTTAACATGAAGTATTTTTTAAAATTTCACCATGGAAAATTTAGCAAAGACTGCTCTCTGGGAGTACAGCAAAGCACAACTTCAACAAAGCTATTGTATGTATGTGAGAGGTATTTATTTTAAAGAGACTGTACAAATAAAAGTACTACTCTTTTGCTACCTTCCACACTGAATTCTCCCTTATCCTTCTTTCACATTTCAAAATTAAGAAAGTAATGAACTGCCAACTTCACATTGAGAAGGGGACTGTGACTGCTGGCCAGAATACAGATAGAGGAGTTGTTTCAGAGAGGCAGCATAGCTCAATGGAGGGGACACTGGACTGGGAATCTATGCTGTTGTCCTGTTATGTGAACCAAAACACATTCATTACTTCACCTCTCTCTGCCTCGATTTCCCCTCCTCCCCTCTGTCTGCTTGGAAGCTTTTCAGTACAAGGACTGACTTTCACCGTTTTTTCTTATGCTTTGTACAACAGGGCTGTGACAGTAGTTGGGGGTCTCTCTGTAATACAGTTGGCTTGTGAGCTTTTCCTCATTATTTCTTCTTGGATCTCAATGGCTGGAGGTGACTGAACTACCAAAATGTAAGTGTGCTAGGGCGAGGTTAATGCCAGTAGGAATGCTGTTTTTTGCCCCTTCCCACCAACTTCCCCAAGAATCAGTTACTGTTCCTCCTAAAAGCAACAAAATAATACCAGATTCAAATGAAAATAGGTAAATGTATATGCTACTCCACAGCTCTGATTAGCTAGTTGGTTGAATGGAGAAAGATAAAGTTTCAGGGGTAGAAAGAGGGGGGACATCTCTACTGTGGCTTTAACCTAACTGACTTGCCATCTGCTGTCAAATTCAGGAGGTCAACATGATCAATATTCAAAGCTGGAAGACTGCACTTCCTTTCCCTCACAGTTGTGTATGCTATATCCAAACTCTGGTACCAGATTTGCCAATGAGCCACAGGATATAACCAAAGTGAGGAACAGCAGCCACTGAAGAGAATGACAACAAGGGGAGAGAGCCCCATGGGAGAACTGTTTTGGAGATCAATGTGGCGTTTCTTAAAACAATACATAAAAAAAAAAATCCTCCACCACGCACAGAGACATGTTTATTACCACTGCATCAGCAAAGAACTACGCTTCCTAAAATACTGCCTCCACTCGGCTAACTACAAAAATAATGGAGTGTTTTCTCAGGTTTTCCATTTACCTGGGCAGCCCGAGTCCCAGACTAGCATTCCTCATACAAATATATATTATTGAGCCATGTTAGCTGCCCTTTTTGGCTCAGAGAGTAGTAAGGAAGGCAGCTCCTTATAAAGAGAGGCGATAGCACCTGTTTGAAGCCATGACCACTCAAGCACCTGTTTGAAGACGTTAGGTTATGAATCAATACATTAGAGCAGGGGTGGACAGTTATTTCAGTTGGCAGGCCAATTAATGAGTTTTGGTGACCTGTCAATGGTCTCTCCCTTCCTCCTAGCGCTGCGAATGGCACAGAAGCCTGAACCTGCCCACAGCTATAGTGCAGCCCTCCACAGCTGGAGTCCACCCACCTACAGCTTTAGTGCACCCATGGCTCCCCCCTTTACCTCTGAGTCCAGACCCAGCAGGCATCTGCTGCATCCACAGCTGTCCCAATGTGGCAGGCACAGAAACCTGAACCTGCCTGCAGCTGTAGTTTCTCCCCCTCTGTCCATCCTCCTCCCAACTTATAAGTTGCCAGCTGCATTTGGGTAACTGTGGATGCAGACTCGGGGGGCGGGGGCGCGCTACAGCGGCAGGTGAGTTTATGCGTCCATGCTGGTGGCAGCCTTGGCCCAGGGAGTGAGCAAGAGCAAGCAAGCACCCAGCATGCCAGAAGCAGCCCCAGCCACCCAGCACCACACAGATGCCAGAGCCAGATCCATTCACTTGGTGGGCAGCTGCTTGTGGGCCAGATCCAGTTGGTTAGCAGGCAGTTATTTTGCCCACCTCTGCCTTAAAGCCTACCTTGGGCATTCATTTTTGGTTTCAGGACACCAACTCATGAATGGAGAATTCCCCCTTAGCCCCTGAGCTATTTTAATATTTTAGGGAACAAGAAGCCTTTGTCCAATGGACGCATTCAGCATAAAGTGAACCCCACCTGCTCTAGTGATACTGCCTCAGTGAGGCAGGTTGTGGGACCCATAGAATCAAAGAAAGTTTGAGTTGGAAGGGACTTCAGGAGTGACCCCCTGGTTAAACCAGGACCATCCCCAACTACATCATCCCAGCCAAGGCTTTGTCTAGTCAGGTCTTAATAACAACTAAGGATGGAGATTACACAACCTCACTGGCTAACATGTTTCAGTGCTTTAATACTGTCCTAGTGAGAAAGTTTTCCCTCATATCTAACCTAAAACTTCCCTTGCTGCCAAATGGATGTGGGAGGTGTACCCAGAGATTGAGAAGGCTCACAGAGCACAACTCGGGGCACAAATAAGGTTGGCAGCAGCATGGCAAAGCCTCCAGCATGAAGTGTAAAGAATAAAAGTGTAAACAACAAAAAAAAAGGAAGTTTGAGACTATGGCCTGCAGCTCATCACCACATCCCCAGCAGCCAACAGGGTAAAGCAGAGAACAGTGGTTTGTTTCTGCGCTCTCTCTCTCTTTCTATACGACTGACAGAAGAGACTTTCTTTTCTGTATGTAGATCATGATGGGCAGGAGCAAGTCTGCAATTCCCCTCCACAGCTTTCTCTGCAGGCCAATCAGGAGGGGGGGGGGTGGGGGGGTGGCAGGCATTTAGCACGCTAGCCACATTGTTTGGCCTCAATCTATAAACTGTCTAATGAAATGCCAGCAGCAAATGAACAGGTGTTTAAGTGTTCCTGGAATGCTATCAGATGCCAGCGTTCCCTCGGTCCCAGGCAAGGAAATCACCAGTCAACTGTCTTAAAAGGTCAGGCAGGCAGAGGAAGGTCACAGGAGACCTCTGACCTCAGTTGCCACTTTCAGGGAACTTCAGCCCTTCCTCCCCTCATTTTCCCAAACCCGGAATGCTTCCCCTGGCCCTCATCTCCTCCCTCCCCTGCAAAGCTTTTGGCAATGGAATTTCTCAAGGGTGCTCCTACATTATTCAGAACAAGTGCAAATGTGTGACCTAATCAACACGCCGCCGAGACTTCAACAAAACAACCAGCCGTCTTGGGAATGGAGATACAGCTCCCCCCCTCCTGCTCTCCTCTCTTCAGCATGCCCAAGACAGACTGACACTGTTCCTCTGCATTACAAGTCCCAAGCTCACTGAAGACATCCTTCTTCCCAGTTCATAGCAGTGGGTGTGATTTATTACCCTGCTCGGTCCTGGGTTGTGAGCCACAGTAATGGCTGCGTACAAGGAGACACAAGAAACGCTAGTCAGACACTAGTCATTGAAGGAAGAAGGGGGGTGGGGGGGGAAGGGAATCTAAAACCTAGAAAAGGAAGGAAAGGGGGGTGAAGAAAAGAGAACACAGGAGACTGATGTACTAATTTAGTTTGATTCTTTTCACCCCTGCTTAAAAATTAAAGATCCTTACACTGCCAATTTTTTTGCCTGGCTCTCCCCGTCTTTAGGAGAAGGACAGGGGAAGAAGAGGTTTTTAAAATTTCCACATCAATAGAAGTTGTTTTCTGCTAGAAACTACATAACAAAAAAAGCCCACAGGTATCTGGGCAGCTAGAGACTGCTATTTAGAAATGGGGAAGGCAAAACAAAAAGGGAAGAAGAAAGGTCTACAAAAGCAATGTTTTCCATAACAAGGACAAGGCTTCTGCATTTTAGAAGTATTAGTTCTGGCTTCAGTCACAAGGATAAAGGAATTTGGTGACTTCCATCCTGCTCCCTAGTTGCTACCACAATTTGGCAAAACTGGAAGTCTCTGCTCAGGGCAGAGAGGAAGAAAAGGATGGTAGGTCAGGAAGGAGGGGTTTTGTCTGAGCTGTGGGAGAGAGATGCTTGGAGTCTCCATATGCTCACTCAGCTTGGCTCAAACCACTGCACTATATGACCATTGCCATTTAAAATAGGTGTGGATTATCACTGCATACTATTGGCTGTTGTATTTTAGACATTATCACAGTTTACATGGCAGTAAGCATGGCAGATCAGGTTGTTAACTAGTTTTTAGTGTAAACCCATGTTTCTGTAAGCTTGCATCTTTCTTGGCTGAACAGCTGGATTTTGATGGATGGGAATAGAGGGGGGTGTGAAATCTGATCACACCTTTCTGAATTGGCAGAAGCCAGATCCTCATAATTCAAGGCTGTTCAACTGGCAGCCTGCAATGGGTTAAACTGAGATGCCTGGGGGGCTGCCTCACTGCCACTTTCCCATTGTTGCAGGTGTAACAGCAACCTGAGTCTCAGGGCTCCCCTTCCTTTCTTGTCTCCGCTCTACACGGCAGGGCAGTGTGATAGTGCAGGGAGCTGAGGGCAAGTACAGGGTGATAGTGGGGAGAGGCAAGAAATTTAGGCATAACATGGTTTTGGGGAAAGGAAGCCATAATCCCTGATGTTGAAAATAAGCCCTCATCCCAAGGCTGAGACATCCATTATAGGTCATTGGTATGAAGGATAACTGAGAAAGGAACTCCACTACAAGTCTGCAGAAGACCTGTCCACCAATGCAGGGAACATCTAAAGGGACCAAGAATGACTTCTGAAATAGGAGAATTGTTCAGAAAGGGTGGAGTAAGCAGAAAGAGAAAACTATTTTGTAATGTTTCCTGCCACACTAAATTTCAACCAATCTTGAGCAGGTTGAAGATAAGGAACATATAAACCATGAAGACCACAGATTAGTCCTGGTACAATTTTCTGACAGAAAAGTCCTTTACAGCAGAGGTTTCCAACCACTGTAGCAGGCCACGAATGGGTTGGCTTCTGGGTTGTGACATGAGCCCCCTGCATGGACCCCTATCTGTCCGCCCGGGCGAGTGGATTCTGGGCAAGCAGCAGTCATGTGCTGAGTGGTGGGGCAGCCCCAAGAGGGAGGCAGCCAGTTCCGAGAGCCCTGTCCTGCTCCCATGCCAAACGGCAAAAAAAGGTTGGAAACTACTGCTTTGTTGTCCAAGCTTCAAGGAATACAGGAGCCAGGACATATTGTCCTGTATCTGGATGCCCACTACAGTCCTCATTTTTCCTCTCCAAAATTGCCGAAGCCATGGAAGAATGAGGTATATGAAGTCAATACTGTAGAAGATGGCACACAAGTGATTAATGCCAGGGTAAACCAATCTTACCCATGCATCTGAGGTAGAAGCTGAAAGCTGCATGTTTTCCAGCAACAACAAATTTCAGTCGTGCCTTCTTGATCTTGAGTAACCTCCTGGAGAATGAACAGTATGCAAAAATAACCATCTAGACTGTGCCCTCTCCTGGGCAGATCAAACATCAATGTTGATCGCCAAGTTGCATGGTAGAGTCACAAGATAGTCAGCTCTCAAACCCAGGAGACTTGGTTCAAAACAACAATTGGAAGCACCTCCCCATACAAGGGATCAGCCACAACTGCCTCCCCCTTTACACCGACTGCTGCAGTGGCCTGGGAAGTGTGGGGGTACTGGCGCCGTCACAATGCATACTGCTATTCGAAAAGAATCCCAACTATTACTAGTTAAGTGGCATGAGGCCCCGAAAGTGAAATCCAGGTATACAATCCCTCACTGAAGAGGAAGGGGCTATAAAGAAAACACTCCCATAATGGTATGGCTCTCATTAGCATTCCAGCTATGACAGCTTAATTGCATGATTTAGTTTCCCAAGCCAGGTTGCTGTACCCTTTTCAGGAGGCCTTTCAGGCTTCAGATATGTACATAGTTGCTGGTCATAGGAATTCCAAGGCTAATGGGCCTGCCCAGAACCATTTTCAAATTCCCCTTTTAATTTCTGTTTAGGATTCTTTTAAGGTCCCTAAATTCCAACCTCTCAGTTGCCCATCAGCAGCTGGAAAGTGCACTAGCAAATTATTCCCAGCTCAAGATATGAGCTTTCAAATGAGGGTAAATTCCACAACAGCCCCAAACTCCACTACTAGAGAGTTTATCAGAGGTCAGGGCCACCAAAGACAAAGCAGAAAAGAAAAAGGTTTTAACCTTGCATTCCAAGCAAAGAATACTTTCCCCTTTGCTCCCTCCCCCCACAGCTTGCCCCTGAAAAAGCTCCCTGTCCAACAGCAGGGATGGACAGAATCAATTAAAATTAAAACAGATCCTGACAAGGAGGCAAAAATCCATGCTCTGTAAAAATACAGACCATTTCTTCCTTCTCATCTTATGAAAAGGCACCTATGCTGCAGTGTTATGGAGAACAGTTACATCCTCAGGTTACATTCAGTATTTTAAATCCAGTTAATTTACCTGCTAAGAAAGCTTCAGAAATTTCATAAAAAATTGGTAGGACACACTTCTTAGCTTACTCACAGCCCAGATGCTTTTTGTTCTCAAGTGAATAGGATGATAAATTGATAAATATTTTGCTTGTTTTGTCTCTTAAATAGGGTGTTAAATAGCTGACCAAATTTATCTGTGAATAATGTGGAATGGCAAGCCCATTTCTAGAATGGAGGATACTATGTTGAGACCACAGGCACAATCAAACCCACTACCTTGAAAATGTGCAGAGCTGTGTTACAGAAATAAGAGGTTTTAGACTAAGGAATAAACAGGAAGTGGTTACCTTTAAATGAAAACAAAGGGGATGTTTCTATGGTGAAGCAGAAGGGGAAGATTTGAAATCTCTAAACACAGAAGCTCACTCTCCTCTGAAAGATTTGATTCCTGTCCAGCTAAAGAACAAGCATCCCTAGTCTCAGGGAAGGTGATCATGAGCACAGTTATTACTAATAATGAGCTTTTGTCTTTGAAATCTAAGAACTATCCATTCAATATTATTATGGTTTAATATTATGTTCCCTCTACTTGTGATTTAGAGAGGCAATGGTGTCTACCGATTAGGGTACTGATAAGAGAGTCAATAGACTCACGTGCTATTTCTGACATTGACTATGACCTGCTGTAACACCTTGGGCAAGTCACTTCACCTCTCCGTCCCCATTTCTCATCCTGCTCTTAGTCTATCTACTTAGGAAGTTCTACAGGACCAGAGCCATCTCATGTCGTTTCTCCAGTGCTTAGAGCAAAAAGGCATTACTGCAACATAAACAATAACCCCTTCTCTTAAGCACCAAACTCACTAAAGTAGCAGCATATAAATTATTTCACAATAAAGGTCTTTTAACAGCTTCTTTTAACTGTGGAGTTAATTTGGTGGGCAATTTCCCCAGGCTGAGCAAGGCTTTGTGGAAGTGATACAGGCAGGTATCAGGGGAACCCCTTTAGGACTAATGCTAACTCCTTATTAAAAATTCCACTAGCCAATTTGAGTCGATTCCTTGACCTCTAATGGAGTTCACTTCCCCCATACTGTGGATAAAGTTAAATCATCCCTGCCAAAAACACGCTTCCTCCTGGGTCTTATAAAAAAACAAAACAAAACAAAACCTTCCAAAGAGCATTTTTCCTTTTGCAAGGCACCAGACTGTACCAAGCATCAAGTTGTTTTTTTTTTTTTAATTTTAGACTGATTCTTCCTGTAGACATTTAAAATCTATCCCTCCAAAGAAAGGTTTACACTCATGCATGCCATTTAAACTCCAGCTGGGCACCAGTCTACCCCATCAACAGACATTGCATATTTTTAAACATAAGCTTCCTGTCTAATGTAAGTTTGTTTGAAAAAGCTGCACTGCCTTTTTTCCTTGGGGTCTTGTTTTGTCTGACTGAGGAAGCAAAACAAAGCTCTTATTTTTCACCATCTTCTCTGCCAACATACACTTTAAAATGCACATGCAAGTTCCAGGGCAAATCCTTCGTCACAAAAACTGACTGCATACCACTCTGCACCAAGAGAAGTGGTGCTGGCTCCTACCCCGGAGGTAGTAAGAGGAGGTTAGATGAACACCTTGCTGGGGTCGTTTGACCCCAGTACTTTTTCCTGCCATGGCAGGGGGTCGGACTTGATGATCTGCTCAGGTCCCTTCTGACCCTACAAACTATGAAACTATAGGCCAAAGTTGAGCTAGTTGTGCACACATTTTGCCAATACTCCCCTCCTCCCCATCTTGGCTTTCCCAGCTTAGTGGCATTTCTTGAGCAATAATAACAACAGTGCCACCTTGTATTGCAGTTCTGAGGCATGGACTTTTTTATACTTAGGAGCATGGTGGAGACCAGAGCCATTTTATCCCATTTAAAGACCCAAAACCAGATCTGAACAGGAGGTTCTAGTACCAAGTTTCTGATTCAGAGAGCACAGCAGAAGTCTACTTTGTGGCTTCCTCATCTCTGGTTACACCTGACACAGGGAATTAAGACTACTTTGAAGGACATGGGGACAGTTTATCTGCCTCAGCAACTGGCAAAGCCATCTAAACTGGAAAGAAGAGAACAATAAGTGACAGAACACAGGTTCTAAAGAGAGTAAATTTGTCAACCAAGGAAGGTAATTATATAAGTTTTAGCCAGCAGGTGCTGCTCTGGCAATAGGAATGGAAACGAGGAGTTACAAAGCCTGCATATAAACATGTGGATTTGAAAAAGAGCAACTGAAACCACAGCCACCATGTGGGGTAGATAAATCAAACATTTCACTCCTGCAATTGCGGAGGCTGCATTGCTAAGACCACGCTCTATGATACATCATTAAAACCACCATTGTCTAATGACCAAAACTATAGAAGTTGATGCATAAAAACAAGATTACACTTCACTGCATTCAAACCTTGTTCCATTCCCACGCAAATGGACTTCAAAAGCATCCCAATGGAACTACAAATATGTTCAGCACAGAGATTTAAAAAAAATCTCTCCAAAAATCAGTTTGGGTATTACAGGTAGGAGAAGGCAGAGGATGGTAGGATCAATTTGATATTTTATTGATCATTTACCCCATCCCCTTCCTTCTGCCACCTCCTCTCCCCAGTCACTACCAGTCCAGAGGGACAGCATCAAGGTCTTTCTAGTCATGGAATATTTATGGAGCTAGAGACCTTGAGGCCTTGAAAAGAAGGAAGATTCATGCATAATACAGAGAGGGAACTAACAGTATAAAAAAGAGAAATTTACTATGCAGGCAAACTGAACTATGAGGCAGAAAACCCATTAGGAAGAAAGGGATGATTCACAAGGCACAAGCACCAGACAGGAGACAAATGTTAGGATAGGTAACCCACATATACTACAATGGAGTGATGGTATTTCCTATCAATTATTAGCTGATAAATTATTACATTTAGGAAGAAGTTAACCTTCTTCCACTGGCAAAAGCCTGAATTGCTCTAAATTGCTTGAATTGCCCCTCATGGAGAAATGGCAGGGAAAATCAGAAATACTTTCTACAGAGAAGAAAACAATTCTTCCATTGTTAAGCAAAGGAACATGGTCCAGCAGAAATTGCTCACGTTTAGAGTGCTAGAAAACAATAAGAAATGCAAACTCTAGAACTCTTGGTTCAGAGATGATATATCAGAGATGATACCAAGAGTTCTAGAGTTTTGCATTTCTTTTTGTCTCAGATCAAATACATCCCAGAAAACAATAAAGAACCTGAATATGGCCTACTGAAGTCAATGGGCAGACACCCAAAAGAAGTCAGTGGGCTCTGGAGCAGGACAGTTCAAAGATCTAAACAAAGACTGGTCTTGCAACAGAAAGATTGGATGACTTTCACCTGATAAATGAGAAAAAGATGATCAATGTTTTCCAGACTCCTATTATGTAAGCACAAAGTCTGCCATGTAACAATATGGTCCAGGAAAAATAAGAGCTCCCAAATACAGGCAAAATCTATATTTTTTCATTCAGCTAGCCAATGAAAAGAACAAGGCAGTATTTAGGATTACAAGGATAAGATAGGTATTGTCAGTGGGCAGCTGAGCATGAGGGAAGCTAAGCACATGAGGCAGCAATTTTTCCCTTAGAAGTCACAGCCAGAGAAACAATAATGGGGGAAAGTAGGAAACTCAAACCCACAGACCAATTTTATTTCTGTGCCCAGAGAAATGGACTCCGTTCTCAAGATAAAGTCAATATCCACAGCCTCTTCTCTCTCCTAACCAATGCTACCAAATGTATTGGGGGCTTCCAAAGCAAGGACCAGCTCAGGACTGTCACTATAGGTTAAAGCAGTGGTTTTCAACCTGCAGTTCATGGATCCCTGGGGGTCCATGAAAGATTACTATGATCAATCAAAAGTATGTGAATACCCACACTTACAATTCAAAGGGGTCCTTACCTCCCTTCAAAATTTCCAGAGGAGTCCACACCTCCATTCGAAATTTTGTCCACAAATGAATAAAGGTTTAAAAACACTTGGTTAAAAGGGAAAGGGGGAAGACATTTTCAGTCATTAATGCCCTCCATAGGACCATAACGGCACAAGGTTCATTATTGCATGCATAAGATCACTCTTCAATTATATTTGATGTTTAGAAAAATGTTATCAACCATCTTACAAGCATTCCTCAACTCCTCCATCAAACTTTGGGGGGATGGATGCATTTAAAGAGTCGAGGGAAGACAGGACTAGGAGGCGGCGATCCCCAGCCATAAAGAGAGAAAAGAAAAGAAGGAAGGAAAATGTCTACAACCAATCTTTCTTCTTGCCCAAGGAGACAGCTGCTGCAAATATGCTCATACCCCCTCTAGTCTTCCCAAAGTTGCACACTACTAAAAAAAAACGTATAGGTAGTGTCAATTAACAAATTCAGCAACTGCTGAATGCATATGCCCCCTTTTTCCATCCCCCGCAAGCATCCATAGCTCATTGTTGGTCATTCTGGTATTTGTCCCTCATTAATAGTCTTCAACTTATAAAACAGGAAATGCAACCAAAGGATAAGTGTTAGATTTGTAAAGAAATGGTGGCATTTTCCTTTGTTTTTTGAAAACAAAATTGTTGTTCATAATACAGAAGGTAAGCAAGGAGCTTTCATCCTTGGTTATTTCCGTACACAAGCTTAAACCTTGTTAAGGGCCCTTTAGCTCATTTACCAGGAGAGATGCAAGGGGAAACAAAATATGCCCATCCCTCATGCTTTTGAACAACTGGAGACATAACAGATTTGTGTTGAATTCCTCATCACTTTACTAGGGGGTAAGGAAGTATTAATACAGCTAACAAAAACACCCTGTCTCTAGAGGGTTTTGGGGGTGGTTTTTAAACTCCAGAAGAGGAAATGGAGACTGTTAAGGTACTGTCATCTTTTCAACTTTCTCTGAGAAATAAAATCAGAGCATGCCCTTCAAGTCGCTTTGAAAAGCATCGGAGTTCAATAAACTCTTTTATGGGGATCAGAGGTGAGGCTGAAAGCAAATGGTCTCTCATAGCTGATAAAAAAAGGCATTCCATTTCCCAACCTCCGCTACCCCCCGGGCTGAGAGTTTTTCATGCATATTTGACATGTTTTCCATCTAGACAGCAATACAGCAATTCTACCCTCTTTCCCTTTTTCTTTAAAGCAACTGGAGTGTTCAGTGTTTTTACAAAGGAACCAATTTACTTTTAATTGTATTGGAGTACCCTGGGATTTTTATCTTGATTTTACATATATTTCAACAAAAAAGCCTTTACATTAAGGACAAAAAATGGCACCCATGGGAAGCTGAAGCATATTTGTTGGGTTGTTGACTATATTACAACAGTACCAAGAGACAAACCCCAACTGAAGCTGGGGTTCCAGTGTGCTAGGCACGGCACAAACGCATGCACACATAGGAGAAGCTTTTCCTCAAGACCCGCACTGTAAACAGACAAGACAAGGAGTGGGAAGGGGAACAGCTGCACAGAGAGAAGACATGATTTGCTCAATGTCATGCAGCAGGTCACTGGCAGAACTAGGACAACATATGATGTATAACAAGGCAAAATCATGCTGTAATTTCAAGCCTTATACCTCTAGTTCCAAACAGCATTAAATTCCAGGAAAATTTCAGCCATGGTTTGCATTAAGACTGCATTTATGAGTTTATAAAAGTATTAATACAGAGATGCCAAACTCATCCAGCTCTAAGGGCCAGTTGAGGGGTACAGGGCTGGTCTATAGGCCAGACTGGGTCCATAGACAGGCCCCATACACCAGACCAAGCATACAGGGGCCAGGACACTGCAGATGCTGCATATAGCATGTGCCCTGGCCTGCTTTGTCCAGCATGTGCCCTAGACTGGCCCAGCACCCAGCATATATGGGCTCCAAGCCCACAGAGTTGGCTGGGGAGTGAGGTGGGGAAGGGGAGGGCAAATGCCACATATGGCATCCCTGCCAGATTGGACCTACGTGCTGCATCCAGCACACATGGCTGGTCTGCAGATCTGATCCAGACTGGCCCTGGATCCAGCATGCAGGGCTGGGACCAGCATGAGCACCACATGCAGTTCAAGTCCCAGACTAACCCTGTGTGCTGTGGCCCACGTGCCAGATCCAGTCCTTGAACTGTGTGCATCCCATGCCAGACAGGCTCCATGCAGCACTGTAGGCTGGATAATAGAGTTCTGCAGGCCAGATCTGGCCCACAGGCTGTTATCTTTGACAGCCCTGAAATAATAAACAGTGAATAATACATTTAATTTGTGGTTAAATTATTACAGTTAACAGTCTGTTGGATTCTGCAGTTAATTGCTTATGACCATGGCTTACAACTATCATGCCTTCTACCAATGTGTTTGTATATATGAAGTGTTCATAATTTCCATCTACTACTAAACCTTTGTAAACCAGATCTTAACATAAAGTGTGACCAATATTTTGTTATGTATTGCTTTGCATTTTTAAATTAAGAATACCCATCCATCATAGAGCTTCCATTATTTATTTGTCCTGCAGTTAGTACAAGGTGTCCTAATCAAACCAGGTCTCATTGAGTTAAGCACTGTACAACCACACAGCACAAAGTTCATGCCTCCAAGAGCTTACAGAGTTTGCCTAATAGGAGTCCTTAGCTAGGATGCAACAAATCCTAGTGAGCTGGTTGTGGTACGGGTACCCAGGAAACAAATAATCCATAGGAAGCTTTAAAAAAAGAATTGGCAGCTACTTTAAAAAAAAAAAAAAAAATCAGTAAAAGATCCATTATGTAGTAGTATATCAATATATACTATATAAAGTTTCATAAATACATCACGATAAACAGTATTGTGTATAATAAGCAACACCAGCCATTCTGGTGACAACACTGATTTACTTTGTGCTATTTTTGGACTATCGTTGCTTGTTTTTTTTCTATAAAAATATAAATTATTAAGTGTCTGTAGAAGTGTATTCTTGTCTTTTTTCTTTCTATTTCAATCCAAAACCATCTAAAGGAACTGGAGTTACAGGACTCTCATTTTGCCACTCAAAGTTTTAGAATAGGCATGCTGACAAATGGGGCTTCTGGCTGCATTTAAAAATAAAAGCTTTAATTCTAAAGGAATTAAGAAATTGAAAAGATATGCAGCTATTGTAGTGAATGTGGGAGACCAAAAAAAAGTGATCAACAGAATGACGGCGTACTCCACTAACACTGAAAGGCCTCAGATTTTTTTCGCTTTACAGCTGTAGCTCTGAAAAAGCTATCAAGTGGCAAGTTTAAGACGATCCAACATAAATAATACTTCCTGGCAGGTTTCATTTAATCATTTCTTCAGTAGACAAAATACCCCTAAGCAATCTCTGGCCCAAGTTACCCATAGGTGAACATACAGGAAGTACAAACCACAAAAGGCTTGGTCTCAAAAGAATATGCAAAACCTGAAGGAAGCTCTCTGCCAAAATAGGGTTTCTGTAATGTAGGCTCAGGAGGAAAATGGTGTGCAGATTACAGCCATGCACATGCAATGAAAATAAATTTTAGAAACAAGAGAAAGCATGTCACTTGGAATGTATTTTTAGATGAGGTCCATCCCAATCCCATCTAGGTTTTTCCCCACCTTCCCCCTAACCCCCACCAATCCCTTTTTTCATTACAGAGAATTGTGGATAAAGTTTTAGTTTGTTTTCAAGGAAGTGGCTCATAATGGACTCTGAGAATGAGGAAGCAATACATCTCCATTACAAACCACAATCAGATGTGTTAATTGGTCATTCTGGCTTAAAAGTTTCAAAGAGTACACAGGGGCCAGCAAGTATAACAAGATGCATTAATGCAATAGCTCCAGCCTGCTGCTTTGAAGAAACGACCCTGCTTATGGATTTTGTTCCTCCTCGAGTGATTTTTTTTTTTCATAGGACAACTACATTCTGGATCCAAGTCTTTTTTAGTGCCTGCATTTACAGTAGTAAAAGATGGCAACACCAACAACTGACAAACACAATGCTCAATAGTACCAGTGCCTTCAGCAGAATGACAACAGAAGTGCTGGAAGTCTCTCCAACATCCTTTAAAATGTTATGTCTTTTCATACCCTAAAATGTCAGCCTGCTCCTAACTGGGTCCCTCTGTAGGGGAGGGAGAAGTTGTGGGGTGGGAGGGGAAAAAATTAAAAAACAAAACAAGAACCCCCCTCCCAAAAACCAACAAAAACTGTCAAGCTTTATTGGGCCCTCTACCAAATTAATTTCAGGTTCATGGACTCAAAAGGAAAAATATTTCATGCTATGCTTTTCCCACATCCTAGATGAGAAAAATTACTGAATTACCTCGAAGTTGCATCCAACTACCTTCTACATTAGCTTGCACACACACTTTAAGCAAAAGCAGCACAGCAGGAGCCCCTGAGTTTCATTTTTGTTTGTAGAAAAGCTTCCATTTTCCTTAATGAGTTTCTTCTTTTCAAGGAAATTTGTTTTAATGGAGACAGGAGTGTTCCTCTCCCCCCTCCCTCCCCTTTACTATTACCCATTTAATAGTGATTTCCTTTTAAAAACAATAGAGTCCATATAATATGCAGACATATTTGGATAGATGATTAATGAAATAGTTTCCTGGTTTCCCAGACTGAGGGATGAAACCTAAAACCATGGTTCCCCAAAGAGACAACCTTTCTCAATTACCCTAAGAAGGAGAGTTGGAATATGAGCACACTTCACCTGTCCCTGGTAAAAAACAAAGAGCTCTGTGGCCTGAAGAACAGTACTATTCTGAGGACCAGCCAGCAGCTTCATTTATTGACTCTTGCCTAAAGCAGCATTAGTAGGGTGATGATTTCACCAGATGCTTCTTACACACCTGTCTAGGGACCACAGCTTTTCCCCAGTAGGCTGACTCAAGCCTACTTGAAAAGCTCCAAAGAGTTTCATTAAATATTTCCTTCCTCTCCACAGTTTCTTATGGCAGCTTGCCATGTCTGGATTGCATCAATGAGAAGTCTCTAGAAATCAATATTTAAGAAAGCAGGATGGAACCAAATGGATGAGAAGCCAAGCTTCCCACCCAAACTGAGAGCCAGAGTTTTAAGTTGGTTTGAGACATTTTTCATTTGCCACCAACCAAACTGGTCATAAGGCACTATCAATGCAAGCTGTGCCTTCAGAATGCACTGAAAAGGTAGGTACATGGAAAGGCAGGTATGTAGCTCTGTATTCTGGTAAAGGGTCAAGTGGCATATTACCAGCCAGTTGTGACTACAAAGTTAGGTAGCACGCAAAACCATAGGACTGGAAGATGCTTCCCAGGCCACTGAGTCCCATGTTCATGGGCAATCATTTACATGATGATTGTAATAACTGCCACTTAGACCCCACTTCCACCTCCAAGTAAAAGGTGTGATATCCAAAAACACCAGGAATATGCCATAATGTACTATAAAGCAAAAGCAGGGAGGACAATATGCCAATTCACTGCACCAGAATAGCTGGTTAATATATATTCAAAAGAGCCTAGGAAAAAGGACTGTGTTCTATGCTTCAGAGGAAATATAAAACCCTTTCAGTCCATGCCAACCTAACCTAGGGGAAAAATTATTTTGTGACCCCAAATTTGGCAATCGGTATGACTGGGTGGAACAGCAAGGCCCTCTAGACAAGAATCTCTACTCCTAGCTAATGCAGCCTGGTATAAACACTTCCAAAAACCGCTTCTTCAGTTCTTGTGTTCACTTTGAGAAGCTTACTGAGTTTAAATACTCAGTGTCAGACTGCTCAGGAATCTGTATTTATCAAATCTCTCTTAGTTCAAGGTACCTGCAAATTCTATGAAGTTTTATGGGTTTTTCAACAAAACAGATGCCATTTTAATTAATGTAATAAGAAATAAAAGTATTCATGATGGCAGGATGCTAAGAGCCAATGTGAGAGCTGCCTTTTTTTCCCCCTTCTTAAAAAAACAAAATACGCAGGGTCTCAAAAGGCAGTTGGTAGTTTATTATTAGAAACCTGTTCTCGTGACAAACCCAAGCCCTTAAAAATACCTGAATTCTTTGCACAACACATTGCATCATAGCATTACAACAATATATGACAGCAGCTCAGTGTAAGAAACCACTGCCAAAACTCCCATCATGACTGCAAAGGTAGATGTCAAGTGAAAAAAAAGGAATAGCCCAAAAGGTATAAAAGAGAGAGAGATAACATTTCACAAAAGCATCCTGAAGGCTGAGCACCTGTTTCCACCTCTGGAAGGTGCTTCCAAGGCCGTATAATAGTGTTGGCTACAAAGGACCAACTCACAGGATCATCATAAAATTCTAGTTTATTGGACGGATGCAAAAGTCAGACCATGAACCTTGGTGCTGATCCCCTCAAACACACGCACATTCACGCACACGCACTCACAGTAGCTAGCTATGAACACTAAGCGCCAGTGTCAAGATATACCCATCCCCAAGCGCTGGAGTCTGCCATCGATGGCCAGTCAAGGCTTCTTTCAGTGCAGTGTTGCTTCAGAAGGGGGTCGCCGGCTGGTCCTTCTGGCTGGACAGGCAGGGTGCTGGTTAGGTCAATGACCTTGCGGGTCATTCTTTGCTGCCTTTTATCCCTCTCTGGCAGACTTTGGCAACTCCTCAATTCTCGAGCTTACCCAATTCAGGGGTCATTGACCTTGAGGCACGTCCCTCTTGGTAGCTGCTGGATGGCAGCTATCAGTCCCAGGGGTCACCTCCGCAGGTACATGTAGTCTTGGGAGTCCGTTGATGAATTTTGATTGATTCACTACCATGATGAAATGAGCTCTGGAAGTGGTTGATCAGGGGGTATTTCAGTCCCAAGGGTCTGTTTCCAGCGTGGATTAGTTCAAACCGGGTCTTCCATACCTTTAAAGAGTGAAGTTTCAGGGAGTTCCTGGCTCTGTATTGAGTCTTTCCTCTTTTTGGTCTGTAGTTTTGTAGGTGTTAATTGAGGCTCATTAACTTGTTTATCCAGACTAGCTACTATGTTACACAATCACCATGATTCATTCAGGGACCAGCTCCATGCAGAGATTCCTGACCTTGCTAACATTGTTACATGGTACAACTTTTAAACTAAAGTACATTTGTAAAAGCATCTACAAGCTCTATTTTCACTACAAGTACACATTATATAAAAAAAATAAAATTAATAATAATAATAATATTTTATTTTAAGGGAAAGCTTCCCCAAAAGGGTGCAAATACTGCAAAAGGGGCTTTTGCATTTGTCATGACCCAAAGGTCTGATTTTTTTTGTGTGCTTCGGCACTAAGAATTATCCCCGTGGGTATACAACTTCGTTGCACGGAGGAGTTCTGCTGCGCAGAGAACCCGCGTGCAGGGAAGTGTTCCCGCCACTTTGCAGTGATCTTTGCAGGGTGCATTTCCTTTGCAGCACAGAAATGCACGGTGCAAAGGTTTCCTGCTCGTCGTATGCAAACTCGTGCCCCGCAATTGGCTAGTGCTAAATTATTCACACGTGGCGGCTAGCGATTGGCCTGCTAGCCGTATAAGAGGCTTGAGCAGTTTCCGCCCAAGCCGAAGAGGACTCCGCATCCATCTCGTGGGGACTCTGGGTGTGCGCGGCAGGGTAATAGAAACCCTGTGTGTCGCTCAGAGGAGTTTGGTGGCCTGATCCACCTCCCACCTCTTCCCGTCTTCGAACGGAGCCTACTACAAGACGTAACAACGAGTTTAATGCGCGCTTGTCCTGGACATCCGGAGTTTGTCGTGTTCTGTCTGCATGGAGCCTTGCAACCTCCACGTGTGTTTGTGTTTTTTGTTGTAACCGCAACTCAAGCAAGTTCTCAGCCTACACCACGACCATGTCGGTGTAAGTAAAATAATCTTAAAAATCAACCGTTACATGTCTGTGCCTAATTCTAGCTCGGCGACCTCCCTCTCCGATCCGGCCTGCCCGGGCTACTGGCCACAGCCCACGTGCAGAGCGACGTAAGCGACCCGGGGTCAGACCCAGCGCGCACAGCCATATGGAGGAGCTTCACATTTGAGGGGTGGGGTAGGCAAAAAAGTTTCTTGCTACAATAGCAACCCACTAACCTGCATCCCCTCTGAGCTCCATATCCCGCCTGCCTTATTTCAGGGCAGAGGAGAGAACTGGAGACCATGCACACCAGAATTGGGTCTTGGGGCCAAAACCGCCCCCTCCCAACCCTGGGCACTATGACTGGGCCCCAGCCTTATTTCTGCATGACAGGATTGGAACCTGGAGCCCAATCCAGTGTGCAAGGTCCATGGCTCCCCGTGGGCCTGGAAATTTAGCAGCCACCAAATTTCTGGACTAGTGTAGAGCTCCACAGGCCAAATGTCAGTACCGCATGCTGCTGGCCTGTGGCCTAGGGACTGAGCAGGAGGTATCAGTCAATGTGCTACTGCCACTGAGTTATACAACACTCTCTCCTCTCACCATGTCCCCTTACTTCTAAGATTCTCACCTGCAGGAAAACACACTTTGAAGAGAGCTAGTGAAGCAATTTCAGAGATTTAGAGTCCAATTCAATTCTTCCTCAAGTCAGGAGGGGTATTACAGAGCGCAGTCATGCGGTATGTGGCGCTACAAACATGTCTGCAGGGTCACATAAACACACAGTCTATCATTCTCCGTGGCACGAGGGCATACTGCCCAAGCGTGCACTCTTTTTCTGCGGTTTTTGGGGGGGGGGGTGTTGTTTGTTTGGTTTTTTTACCCACTGAAGATCTATGGAAGAAAGAAAAAAAAAAAACCCCACGGAGCAGCACATACTTGTGCAGCATGCGCTGCTAAAAAGTAAAGCATGGATGCTTGAAGCTGTCCTGCGGCTGCTGGCCAGGCTCTGTCTGGCAGGATTGCTTTGGCTGCAGCTCTGGGAGGCCCCCAGGACTCCAGGTAAGGCTGCTGGGGCCAGCACAGTGCTTCCTTGCTGCACACCAAAGCATGTGTGGCACAGGCGTTCCCCAGAGACAAGAAGTGTTGGCAAGGTGCACCACTGCTACTTGTCCCCAGGGAACCAAATGTCCATGCATGTCTGGATGTGCCCTAGGAGTCTTTCTATTTGATATCAATGAGATATGGATTAGGCTGGCAGGAAACCAAAACAAAATTAGGAAATAGTTTGGAAATTAACTCCTAATGTCCAAAATACCCTTTTGGAGAAGGCACACCCAAACTGAAGAGAGCTTTATCGTGGCATGAGACAAGGAGTGGAAAATGTTGGGTCACTGGATAAGACCAAGTTTCATTTATTATTTATTTTGAACGTGCTCTTAAATAAGAAAAACAGTAATAATTCTGTTTTTTTCTTAATTGTAAAGTCTGCCTCAAATCTTGCCTGTTAATATTTTATACAACTTCATGTCTTCATCCTCAATACAGTTTAAGTTTTTAGCTGCTGTTCCCAAGGCAACATTTTACACTCACAAAAAGAATCTCCAAGAATAAAATTAATGCCTCTTCATATCCCCTAAATCCTATCTTCCCCAGAACAATAATTTTAAAAAGTAGTATATTTCCAGATGTTGTAGAGATGGAAGTTTCTCCAGGATTGCAAAGAAAGGATGGTCAGTCTTGAGGATTTCCTATGGATTCTAAATTACAGAAGATAAGATGTGAAGGAAAATGACAACAATCACTGCATGCAGAAGTCTCTCCCATGGCTGATCAAGAGACATTGCTGTATTGGGGCAGATGCATCAGACAGGAGATAGAATTTCGGTTGAATGGGTAGGTGCCTAGCCCAGTGAAATGGCAGAAAAAGTCTTAGGGAGCAGGAGAAGGATAATAAAAAGGAGAGAGAGAAATGGAATCCACCCAAAGGTTAAAGATTTAGGGCATCTTCAGTGCCATGGCATTAACTCAAACACGATTACTTGAAGGGCCTTGCATGAAAACAGAAACATTTCTAAAAACCACGTAAAAACAGAGAGCAAACTTCCCCTTTGTCCTCCCATTCCATTTCATATAAATGACTCCTTCCTTTGGCTTCAAATTATCTCCAGCTTGGGATCTTTAATTTTTTCATCCCCATTCCCTCCCAGAAAAAAAATCAAACCTGTCTCTACAGATCTATAGACACATATCTATTATACATTATAATAAAAGAGATTCACAAAAGTTCCAAATCTGGTTCTCACTGTGACACCTAAATTACCATGTGGATAATGGAGGATTTAAAATGCGGCCTAGTAATATTACATCAAAAGCGTGTGTGCATGCACACGCATGTGAAATTGCCGAACTGTTCATTATTGGTCTACTAGTCTTTAAAATATTTCCATGTTGCTCACCTTTAAAAGACCTTCCAACACAATACAAGTTAAAGTTCCAACACAACTTCCCATTGTGCAGATCTGCATGAGACAGATATTATTTGGCAAGTAAAACAATAATCCTACGTGCACAACAATATTGCTGTTTCCATGCTATCTTTTCAGAATAAAATGTGTGTTTATATTTTTGGATCAAATTAATCATTTCCTAACAAGTCAGTAACCTCAAAAAGCTGTTTCAATGATTTTCCCAGGCTGCTAACTTTGTTTTTCCTGTTGGGGCTAAGGACCCTCTAATCAGAAAAATAAGCTTTAATTTCCTGCTGTTGTCACCACTATCCCCAGCTGACTGCCATGTGCAAGGACAGAGTAAGGTATCTAGAGCCATAATGACATAGGTACCTGTCAGTGACACTTCCAGTTTGATGGGACAACACCAATTTGAGTATTTTGGTAACTGGAGCTTTTATTAATGGATTGGGTGTCAGAGGCTGGGAGCTCCGTATCCCTTCCATTAATATGTTATGTTTGTCTATTTTTGTCTTATTAGCTTGTATTTTTTTATCCTTAAAATACATAAATATATATAGGCAGTAGCTATACATGTGCTACTTGAGCTTTTCTACTGACTTCAACAGAAGTCATATGGACTGCAAGGCACGCTTTACAAAATATATTCTCGGAATTCACAGAGGCCTGATGAAGGTTTTTTGAACCCGAAAGCTTGCTTAATAACTATTCTCCAACTATTTGGGTTGGTCTAATAAAAGATATCAAATTCCCCCATGGAACCTTGTCTGCCAGAAGTAACAGTTGCATCCTAGCAACTTGGCTCAGTACCCTTGATTGTGATACAATTGTTACAGCTGTCTATATTCACAAACAAGTTACAGAAGACATGTAAAGAAGAGTAAGGGTCTTTGCAGCAGATTTTACATTAGAGTTAAAAGCAGGATAATTAAATCAGATCATTTCATTCAGAACTTTTACAATTTGTGTTGCCACCTAGGATAATAGTTTACAGGGCCAAATTGGGGGGTGAAGGGGTGGACTTGTATAAAGGTGTTCAACTTCATGCCCTGCACAACCATTGAAGAAGTCAAAGGGCTTTGTTTGATCTTCAGCATATACAAGACTCAACTGCCAGCATGACACCCAATTAAGTGGCCAGATTTTGAAGAAAAAGGGGCTGGATGTTGACATGACAGTCAAAGCTGAGCTGTTCTGGAAATTCAGCCTTTGAAAATTACGGACCTAAAAGAAAAGGACATTTTAAAGTGACAACTCCTTAGGCTCCTCTGACTTGTTTTCGAAGCCTACACACATATGCTGCTACCAACTATGCTTGGGTTGTTTTTTCAAAACTTCTGATAAATACCATTATCAGCTAAAAATTTAAAAAACTTAACATATTCAGAGAATCCACAGACAGGAACACAGCTATTTTTTCCTTCCTAAACATTTACGAGCTTTTCTGAGACATCCCTTTCCCATAAAACTTTTCCTTTCCAAGCTCCCTAGATGCTTCTGTTGCCCATTTTCCTCCTTATCAGTCAACCTCTCTCAGGCAAGCCTATTGGGAGTTGCTTAATTTTTTCTCCCTTTTGACTCCAGGCTCTGACCCTGGAATAGCTGTTCTCACTTATGTCAACATCTTGAAGTTGAAGTGGATTTATCACTGGGTTTGATGAGAGTACTGGTCTCTGAAGCCTTCTCTTTTCAATGAAGTTTAAGTTTGAAGAAAACCTCACTTTTTAAAACATGACCAAACTAATTTGTACAGGCAGTGCAAATGGGTAGTCTCATTTGATTTGCTGGCATGTGAGAGAGTGTGGGTATTAACTAATCAATCATCATTTGGGCCCCCCCCACCACCTTCATGTTCAAAAGTTCCAGGTATAATTGTGTCCAACAGCAAAGACTGCCATAATAGCAGTTTAAAGAGCTGCCATTATTGCAATAGGAATAAATGCACTCTCACCTCGCTACCCCGTAAGTCCGAGGACTACCTGTGTTCTGAACCTTTAAGATGCAATTGGTTCCTGAGAACCACGTCTTAAGGCGAAACATCGTAACTTGGAACTGATTTTCCCATAGGAAGAGTGTTATAAATGGGGGATTAGTTCCTGAACCCAGGCCCGATACCCTATTTTCACCAAAAATAACCCAGAATTTTGTACTCAATCAATTATAGATGAGTAATATAGCTACATTAAGTGTATTTATACTGTAAATAGCAATCGTATTGATTTGGAAGGACTTCTTTGAGGTGACTTCGCTGGACTTTTTGAAGGGCTCTTGGCTGGAGTCTTGGCTGCAGGTTTTTCTGGAGTCTTGTCTGCTTTCTTAAAGAAAGTGTCCAAGGAAGTTTGGACAGATGTTCTCCAGGGAGATGGGCACTGTTTGCTAGTATGGTGTCACGTCACATCAAGCACTGTAAAACCGAAACTGATGTCAGAAAGTTGAAACAGGGTGTCAATTTATAAATGTCATCAAGTGCCATTTGTTGCAACTCAAAACATCTTAAGTTGTGGACTGCCTGTATCACACGTATACAATAGGGGTGGTACCACTAAAAGATTTTCTTGACTGGTACTGATGGCCAATTATTAACCAGCCACGCTGGCCAATATTGATCAGATAGCTGAATTACAGGAACGCAGCCTGACAAGCAGCATCTGGACAGTAAGTCTGTGGCGGAGAAAGGGCATTGGCCTGGGGGCAGAGCAGATTGAGGCCCCCACACGGTAAAGAAGAGAGTGGGGCTGGGGGCAGGGGCAAGGCAGGCACCCAGCCAGGGTGCAGCCCTGTGGGTGGCTTTTGCCACTGAGCACACCCCAGGAGGAGGCATAGGGGGCATGTGCCCCCTGGATTTATGTATGGGGCAAGGGCAGGCTGTGTGCTGTGGGCTTGGGGTCAGGGGCTGTACCAGCCTCTTCCCAGCAGTGGGGCTGGGCTGGGGCTGCACTTAGGGTGGGGAAGGTGGCAATGGCACTGGGAGTGGGAGGCTATGGGGTGGGCTATAGCCATCCCGAAATTCCCCATAGCCCCCACTCCCAGCACCGCTGCCACCTGCCCCACCCTGAGTGCAGCCCCAGCCCAGCCCCCCTGCTGGGAAGAGGCCAGTGTAGCTGCTGGCCCCAAGCCAGCAGTGTACCCTCGCCCCACACACAAATCCAGGGAGCATATGCTCCCCATGCCTTCTCCTGGGGTGTGCACAATGGCAGGGAGCCACCCCCACTCCACCCTCTTGTGCTCCCTGGACAAGCCACCAGAGGGGTCTCATTCACCTCCCTGGCTGGGCAGTGCTTGTCCCTGGCCCACTCCCTCCCTTACTGTGGGGGCCTCAATCTGCCCCCGCCTACCCCAACACATACCCCCACCCCCACACACACTGGATGCTGCTCTCCAAGCTGCTCGGCTGTATTCCTGGCTGAATGCATGCTGCATCTGTGTACATGCATGCAGCATTCATTGGTGACATTAAATTGGCTACACCAACCAAAAAAGGCTGATGGCCAATAATGTTAATTTTCCTTTTAACAGTGCCAATCTGATATATGACTGATATATTGGTGCATCTCTAATATGTAGAGCAACAAATGCAAGTCTATTTAGAGCTGACAGTTTATTACTTAAGTGTAGGCTTTCCCAAAAAGGAGGTTTCTGGCACAACCATCTTGCAGAATATATCTGAATGCCTGAGTGAACTCTGGGTATCAACATGCTGATACAGCAGAAATCCTGCATCTACTATGGCCGAACAAACTGGTTTGTTTAAAGTGCAGAAGTATCAAGACTTTGGACCGATCTCAAAACACTTACAGCTCCTATAGATATGCAGTGAGGCTGGTCTGATGCTGTAAATCTAGCACATCGGAGCAGACTATTAATAGAGTCTGCTGGAGCGCACAGCAGCCTCCAGCATCATGTGTATCAGTGTCCCTGCACTGAGAAGTGGCAGCAGGGTGCTTTAAACTAAAGCTTGTTCAAGGAGCTTTAGTTCAAAGCGCTCCATTGCCATTTTTCAGTGTGACGCTTGGGCACTTTAATTAGTGGACCACACTAATTGGAAGTGTCCCCCCAACCTCCTGGAACATGTCTATAAATGCCTGTATGTATTGGGGGGAAGTTTCCTGTTGAACTCAAATGGGACTCCTCAGTGCACAAAGGTATACCAGCTCAAAGGATTGGAGCCGAGATGTGCAACCTGGCTTTTGTCTGCTTTAGGTCACGATTATAATGGATGGCAACACAGTCTGGATTAGTAACAATAAAATACAATAGCAGCAATGCTTTGCATGCAAGTAAAGTGCTTTCCACCTGGGAATCTCAAAGTGCTTTAAAAATCACATCTGACATGATCCTCACAAAAATTCCCTTTTTATTCTGAAGGGAAAATTATGGAAAAGAAAACGTTTTGCCTCTTTTTAACAAAGAAGGCTTTTGAAAGCTTAATTAGAAAACTGATTTTTAAACACACTAGAAATAAGAGAGAGAGATACTAGTGCTGAACACCTGTCAGACCACTTATTTAGTTGCTTAAATAGAGCTTTTGGTACTTTACTGTTAAGTATGCAGGTCATGAAAGTTTTAGACTAAGTGCAGGCTTAACTGCAAAAAGAATCCCAGTCTCCTGACACCCAGTCCTGGTGCCACTAGCACAAGATGTCCCCCTCCTTTCAAGTGACAAATATACAGACAGCCAAAATGACACTCCGATATATAAAAGAAAGTAGCCATGTCTAGACAGTTCGTAAAAACTGCACCACTTTTATAAATTGTAGGTAGCCACAGTGCTCTTGTGCATTTGTTCAACTTTCCAAAGTTCTCCCTTCTTCAACTCACCTGCAGCCTACTTGGGTTGTTTTTCAAGTACCCATCCATAGTCAATTGGACAACTCAGTCTGAAGTGTGATGCTGTGGCCTTAAAGGACAGTTAATAACTTTTGGGAAACTTTAGAAAAAACATATACTATCTGTCATGTTTTTCAGATGTTGCCTTTGTCAATTCCCTTTATTCGCCAAACATTTTCAGCAAAAAATAAAATAAGATAAAAGTTTGTTCCTTACTTAAACATTAATTTCTGCAAGTCTTCCCCCTACAACAGGTCATACTCTTAATTGCTACTATAACAACTGTGATGATGGTGAAAGATGACATCTTTCATGAATATCTCTTGTTCTTTAACAAGGTGGGAGAACCTTTAAAAGAACCAAAAAACCCAAAGTAGACTCCAAATAAGAAGGAAAACTAGTTATTCAGAAAAGTGTTATTTTTGTTAATAAGCAAATAACATAAGATTCCATAAAACAGTATATAGCTAGCATAAAATGTTCATAAGAGTCCATGTTACATGATAAACGTATCTATTACATGTACAGTTAAACAGGTTTAGATGCCCAAGAGATGCACATTTTAACACATGAGAATAGAAAGGGGTGGTGAATAGGATTAGAAGTATATTAACTTTAGCATGTCTAATCCTGAGCATCTTTCTCCACCTCATTAGTGCACCACAATACATTTCCCTCAGATCAGGTTCTTTTTAAGTGTCTTTTTTTTTTTTTTTTTGGAACAACCCCTCAGGTAACATATTCCAACAAAGCCTTTCCTGTCAGCAGTGTTAAAAGGGTGCGTGGGAATCCTCAACTTTAAGTCTCTAGAGAATAATGGATTTTTATTAACACCCAAGAATCTAGAACCAAATGTTTAAACAATATCACAATCCCCAAATTGGCAAGATCAATTGTGTGCTGAATGGTGGGCACAAACATTTCCATTAGATTTCAGCAATTTTCTAGCTTTTAAGAGAAACAGCACTGTGGAATAAGCTTTATGCTCACCCACATACTTTATTGATGAAGAATTATTGCTTTTATGTATCCATTCAAATCATTAGCTCAAATAACAAAAGAAAAAGAAAGCACAGTTGCAGGGCAAGTGGAAGACAGCGTTCTCCAAAGAGCCAGTATTTCAAAGATATAATGCCTGCTTGGCAAGTTTCATTTCTCAATAGAGTGAGATGATAGGAAAAGTCTTTGGCATTAGAGTTAGGTGTACCGGGTGCTCTGACCTTGATTAAGTTCCATTCTCAAGTACATTTTCATGCAAAATGTGTGGCAGTCCCAGTCTTAGAATGACTCATGCAGCACATGAGCTGCCCCCCCACCCCTTTCATGTGCTAGGTGTAACAGAATTGTATTAATCTATTTGAGACAGGCAAGATGTTCAGGCATCTACCTTATTTCCTTGTGGCAGTCTCTGATAGATGAAACTCCAGCTGGAAAAGGTCCTCATACTCTTAGCTGGAGAAGAAAATGACCTTCTCAATCTCCCAATTCTCATCTGGGAAACCCTTTCATGCCATGGATAATCAGAGACGCACACAAAACTATCCATGCTCCACTGACCTACTGTCAAGTCTTGTACCCTACGATAAATGAATGCAAGCACAGACTTGAAGGGGAGATGAACCAGGTCCACAGGGGATAAGTGGTTGCATATGGGATAGCCAATCTCAGGACTGGAGAAACCAAGGTATTTACTTTGGTGGAAATTTATCAAATAGACAATGAGAAACAGGATTGCACATGATCAGCCATAGGAATTAAAAACCGTACTAAAATACACACAGGAGCAAACAACCTTAGCTGCTTTTGTGGCACATTATTAGTATGAAATGCTTTTGCTTAGCTGCACGGTTCTCCACCTTTTTACCCTCAAGACACCCCTCTATAACTTCTCTGAATTTCACATTACCTTAGTTGGGAATCAGAGCTAGAATCTAAATTTGGAAAATGTGGAAGGAGCCTTGAGGCTAAAATAAACCTGAGAACCACTGCTGTAGCTGGTGCTAGACAAGGGCAGCAGGGGTAGGACCTAGTTCTGCTGTACCCTGCTTTTTCCAGTGTCTGTTCCCTCCCTGCCCCCCAGTCTGTACCTGAGGCAGCAAGATCAGCCCTTACCAATGAGGCTGATCCTGTGAGGTCTTACATGCTGGCAAATCTCACCCACAGACTCTCCTGCTGCCCCAGGAGGGTAGGAGTGGAGAGGATGAGCCAGGCAAGTGCAGCTGACATGTGTCCCCGTCAGCAGCAGCGTACGATGCTGTGAGCATGGAGGCATCTGGGACAGCAGCTGCCTGGGGCAGGAGAGGGTAGCAGAAGCAGCAACCATCAGAGAATCAGGTGCAAGTGTTGCCAGGGTAGCTGGGGCAGGCACAAAGCACCAGAGAGGGGAAGACACAATTTACCTCCTCACACAAGGGCTAGTGGCACGCACCCTTAAAAGGGATCCTGAAGCACTGCACCAGGGGGGAATAGTGAAAACATTATAAAAGTGGTATATTTATTTTCTTAGGAAGCATGTACAATGATAGTCCTAGAAAATGTGCATTTTGTCATATTTATCTGAACTGTGTGACCACCAATTACTTCCTATGCAAAATCTGCATTACAGACATGGGCAAACAAACAGCACTGAAAGATCAAAGGCATCACAGCAATCAATAACACCCCCCTCCCCCGACTCATTTCTCAAAGGGAAACGCTGTGTGCAGCTCAGAAGGAGTATGTCATTTTTCCTTCCTCATATTTCATCTTAATATTTCAGAAGGGAAAAAAGAAAAACAAAATCCCACACAGAATTAAAAAATAAATAATACCAACTAGAAACCTTGGTTTGAAAAAAAGAGTCAGATCTTTTTGCAGGAATGAAAGGATCCTAAACCAATGAAGAGTACCCAGGATATTCAACAGTGAAAAAATCAAAACCACAACACCCCAAACCCTTACACCTCTAGTATCCAGGTTTCTTTTCTCCTTATGCCATTTTCTGTTCATGTCTTTCATCCTAATTTTAGTCCCAATGCTGCAAAATGCAGATCACTCTGGTTTAAACCAGCAAAGCACTTAAGCACATGCTTAAACCTGGGAATAGTGCTAGTCAAGTAGACTGCTCACAGCCCTCTTGTTTTGCTGAATTGATCTACAACAGTGGTGCTCAAATATGCCATATCATTCAGCCTGCAGAATGACCCTGTGCGCCAATAGTATCGCTGCAGGTCTGGAAACTTGGCAGCAGCAATTAAACATCGTTACTGATCCCCCTCCACTAAATTTCCAGACCTGTGATGAGACCCATAGGCTGGATGACAGCCCATGGGCCAGAGCCTGGGTACCCCAATCTACAGTTCAGTGATGCTTGCAAGAGTGAATAAAGGCTTAGTTTTTATTGGGAAGTTCTCCCAACCACACCATTAACTCTGCTACTATTAACTCATTTGTTTCATGTCCACCTGTGAAGGATCCTTTTTAAGTCTGCATGTTGCCTGACCCGTTACACAGAGACTAGAAGTGCTTTACCAACTACAACCTCACTTTTGCAAAAAGATTTGCTTATGTGGACAGCAGGCCCTTGCTCTGGCATGGGATCCTCCTTAAATCAAGTGCCTTTCTGATTTCTTTTACTCCCATGGGTTCTGTATTCCCATTCAGTTTGCATCCTCAGGTTCTGAAGAGGAAGGAACGACCACAAGTTCTTTCAGCCACCCCTGGAAATGCAGTCATGTTGAAGGTGGAGGCAGTGAATTGGACTCTCAAACCCCACAACACTTTTCTCAGGTCTGGGCTGAGGCACACAAACTGAACTCCAGTTTCCCACAGTCTAACTGGTGGATGGGTGGCTAAAGGAGCTCAGTTTGCAAAGCTCTCAACCCAGTTCCCTTCCCCATACCTACATTCACCAGTTTTGAGGGCAGGAGATGGTAGCTAGAATCTGACAAAGCAGGAATGAACGGAATCTGTGTGCGAGAAAACATTAGGGTCTTATGTTCTGTGAGCTGCCGTTGTGCATTCGTTAGCTCAGCCACCAAAAGAGATTATCTGATCAGCAGGGATGGAACAACAATAGAAAATCTATTAGCTAGTGGCTGTGGAGCATCACAGGTCTATTAGCAATTGACTGATTAGCCTGTCAGAGGAGAGTCAGAGTCTCTCAAATCTCTCTCTCAATAAACTGTTAAAAAGTCAATACAACACAGAATGAAAATTCAATTTAAGGTAACAGGGAAAAAAAAAAATGACTAATTATTCTTTTACAGCACCATTGATCTTCCCAGATCTCCTTTAACAAAAGAATAGACAGTGCATATGCCACTGAACATAATCTTGGCAGAGGTGGGAAACTGGATATAAAGAGGCACTAAAAAGAAAATGGCACAACAGATGAAACCTAAAATATTAAACTCAAATAAATGGGCCTTAAATGTCAGGGATCCTCAGGGAAAAGGTGAGAGAGAGTTTAGAGAGTCAATGAGAAAATGAGTCCTATTTTCCACAAGCTTTCAATCAATTTTTATAAATCCTAGATGTGCTCGATGCCAACCAGTGGGATAGTGATCATTACTATTCTGGTGGTTTTTATACAAGCCAAAATTAGTTATTCTGTCTGCCAATGGAAAAATACATAGCAAATATCATAAGTGAATCCTTTAAAATAACTACAGAAACCATGATCTAGAAATCATCATCAGCATCTCCTCCTGCATGCTTAGCACTGTGAACTCAAGGTTGCAGACAGACAGGTCATCTATGTTGTGACATGCAGATGTCAACACTTGTCAGGATGCTCCAGCACAGCATTTCTCAACCTGTGGGTTGCAACACAAAAGTGGGTCGCAAGAATATATGAAAAAGTCACGAACGAACTTTAAAAATGGATTCTCCTTTAAAGGCGAAAATGTGGGAAACCGTGACCTTTTCTTTGCAGGCTGGCAGAGTTCCAGCCTTCAAGGGGCTACGTGGGGACCCTCCCTGCTCCACATGTGGGGGGGGGGGTGTCAGCTGTTCATCATAGTAGTATCTGCTACTACAAAGGGCAAATTAGATATAGTCTGGAAAGGTAGAGAAAATAATAATCTATGAGGCCTGAACCAGGGCTCACAGATACAATTCTGCCAATAACTGACTGACTGGATAGCCTGTGGGCCAAACAAGGTAAGGTTTATATTCTGCCAAGTGCTAGAACAGGTTAGAGAAGGGGTGGGCAATTATTTGGGCTGGAGGGCCACTTAATGAGTTTTGGTGAACTTTTGATGGGGTGGGGAGTAAGGAGAGGTGGGGAGCGTCCATCTGATTCTATCCGGCCTGCTGGCTGCTGCCGACAGCCTGAGGAGAGAGGGCTGTGCTCTGCACTGCTCTGCCCTGCCACAGCTGGGCCTGGGCCTGCCTGTGAAGACTCCTCCCTCTGACATATCCATTCCCCACTCCAGTTTCTGGCTGGTGCTGTGCAATCCTGACACCAGTTGCTGGCAGCCGGGCTCACATGGGATAGGATGCAATGCAGTGGACTGAGTGGCCATCCTGCCCCACTAGTGGTGATGCGGTGGCAGTGGCTCATTGCACTGGGTGGCAAGTGAGACAGCTACTTGGAATGCTGCACTGCAATCCAACCCATGTGGGCCTGGCTGCGGTACCAGGAGTGCACAGCCACAGGACCAACAGGAAGCCAGATTGGGGGGGACGGTGGTTTGCAGAGGAGTCTGTGTGCTGCATAGCTTGGCCCAGGATCAATTGGTGGGGCGGGCCATATTTTGACCACCCCTAGGTTACAGTAAACAGGAAAGATCATGTACACACAGCCCTGATAAGGAATAACCTTGCAGAACTGTGCTTGTTTGTTGCATAGAGCTACTTCACTGGTCACTAAATAGCAGTTAAGTCTGAAGTCTCAAAGTGCGTTTATACCACAGCCATTGCTGCGACTGGAACTTATGCGGACATACCCGAGCGAGCTCTAAACAAGCTAGAAGACTGTTAGCAGCATCAGCACAGAACTCAGCACAACCTGGAAAAAACTCACCTAAAGAAGCTTCTCTAACAGCAGCACCCAACCTGTGCAGCTGAAAGCTAGCCTGAGGATGTCTACTGTGAGCTGCAATCATAGCCGTAGCTATAGCTTAAGCCAGGGGTTCTTAAACTGTGGGTCGTGAGCAACTTAAAATGGGGGCGCAAACTTCCTAGGGGTATGCGTGGTTGTGCAGGGAAGCAGTGCTGAGTGGTGGATGGCACTGGCGGCTGTCGTGTGCAAGCTCCCCATCCCCCACCACTGCCGTCCAGCACTCAGGGTCGTGGTATCACAAAGTTTCAGAACCCCTGGCCTAGGCATATCCTCAGCAATTTGTCCACAGCACAGCACCCCAGATGCTCAGTGCTGGAGACTGAACAGGCATGGAAAATTAAATAGTCTCACCCAAACAAGCGATCCCTCTGAAGACTTCGCTGGGGCTTCAGGTGCTTAAATGACAACCGAGCACACCAAAGCTTTAAAAATGTCCACTACATAGTCAGGGAGAGTGATCTTCTTCTGACATCACAAAAGCACAGTCCTTTTCCTGAGATATTTAGGTCTCAAAAGTCCTCATGAAAGTAAATTCAAGTAAGGCAACCTCTCCAAGCCCAGGGCAAAGGTTACAGCTCCCCTCCCCACCCAAGCAGCACTTTCAAAATCAACAGAAAGGCCAGACAAGAGATGGAAGACAAAAAACATTCCAGGGAAGAGGGAAATCAGACAGACTGTCAGGGAAATAATCCTGATCACATATCCTCTTACAGGAAAGCCTTCTTAGGGAGGTGGGGCAAGTCCAGTTCTTAGAACTTGAAGGACTCATTCGTACATAGCACCATGAAGGTGTTCAATAGGTAGCAAGTGTAGACTGGGATCCGGACCAGATGAGCCAACAGATCTGAACTTGGCAGAGCCCTGTCAGGAAAGTTTTATTTCTTCAGCTATTTGGGTAACTACCAAGCAAGCTATTGAATCTATAATAAACATTGTGTCTTTTCCTCCTCCCCCTCCCATGACAGGTTACTGTTCAAGACTGTACAGGATACTGAGTCCTAATACACAGAAAAACAAATTCCTCAAGCATTTGTCTATTTTTAAAAAAAATAATCAAAGAAGCTATTCCCTTTTGTCCAAGGACCACAGCATCTGCAGTAGTAAACAGAAGCTAGTTCAAGACCTTTTGTTCCAATACTTCCCTTGCACCTAACAGGCAGAGGAAAGGGTGCAGATAACATGGAGCTGTGAAGCAGAACTAAAGAACCCTGGGCTGCTCAGTGAAGAACTAGGTAGGTAATCCATGGTTTGGCAGCACAAAGATCTTGACTACCGTAAACAAAAGGGAAATGACAGTTACTGAAATCAGAGGACACTGGCCCATGCCCAAGGACAGGGGCATAGACCTTTGGTAACCATGACCCAGATCAACTCGCATTTATAGCGAGATGGATTCCAATTAATATAGACCATCAGTTCCTCTTTTAAAAGTCCAGTATCTTCAAATAACAGTATTATTTTATGTTGCTTCCTTCCCTTTATTCTTCTGGTGCAGAAGTGGGAAGCTGCTCAGATTTCTGACAAAAATAAACTTCCAGTGGGGGTCCAGACAACCGGTGAAAAGGAGTCAAAGTCCTCATGCAATTCTTCAGTGGTTCCTTCTTGGTTGATGCCAAGTACACCACCAACCATCACAATTTGCTCTGGCAGGTTGGCAGCCTGCTTCCAGTCTTGGTAAAACGGATTCCTTTCTTCAGTGTACTAATGTAGTAATACAATGCAGAAATGGCTGTGCTTGCTTGAATCTGAAGTACATGCCAAGCATCCAGATTCATAAAGCCACACATGAAATACAAGTCAGCTCCACGGGAGCACGTTGCTCTACCTTTTGATGCATTTACTTTCCACTGGGATTAAGCAGGGAATAGCAGACATGTTTATGCTTATGTAGAGCAGTGCTGCTCAACATTTTTTCTCCAGACCAAACGGGCAGTGCCCAATGTGTCCATGCACTGGCCTGGATCTGGTGTGGGCATGGCAGGGCCTGATGCAGCCATGTGGAAAAGGGCAGCCTGGCCCCAATCCATTTGTATGGATAAAGGGGCATGGCTCAGCCCCAACCTGGCTGCACAGGAGAAGGGAATATGACAGCAGGGAGGGGGTGGCAGCATTCATTGAGACTGCTTCTTGCTGTCAAATTTCCTGACCTGTTGGGAACCCTGTGGGCTAGATACCATGGCTCAGCAAGCCAGATGTGGCCCACAGGCCAGGGGTTGAGCTCCCCTGATATAGAGCAATGTCTCAGAACAGTCTCCCAAAGTATGTGCAACTTTCTTCATTTGTGCCGAGGTTGCCAACAATGACTGCCTAATAGGAAAAATACCAAAAAAGGTTTTTTGGGGTTTTTTTTTCCTTGCATCAGTGATAAAAGGGTGGAGAAGAAAGAAGAGGAAGAAAAATGATGGGCTTCACAAATTAAGGTCCAAATCTGCAAATGCCTGTAGACATGGTTAACTTGACTTAGGTTTTAAATACAAGATGAAGTTGGTGCAAAGGAAGATCATAAAATTCATCGCACACTAGTGACTCCATATTGACTTTTTCCACATATGCAAGACCTCAGCTAAGTGTGCGGGCCGGGACCGATCCGGGCCCTTTTTTCGCGCCGCACGGGCTGTGGCCAGCAGCCCGGGCACTCTGGGTCAGAGAAAACAGGCAGCACGCTAGAATTAGTCACGGACGCGTAATGGTTGATTCAAGATTGTTTACTTACACTGAAGATGGTCGTGGTGTAGGCTGGACAGTTTCCCAGGCACAGCTCCGATTAAATCCTTGTTTGAGGACTACGACAAGCTCGGGTCTCTCCGACGGAGTTGTTGAGGCTCCGTGGATCCTTTTGCGCGCAGGGAGAGGGATACGTCGACGATTGTGAACGGCGACGGGGAGAGGCTAGAGGCTGATCAGACCTCTGTTGCCTGCTTGAAATGCGCTGGGTCCAATAGGCTCCGCAGCACTTAGAGATCTTCACATAGTGTGAAGTCTCCTCCTCCTGGTGTTCGTGGAGTCCTCCAACTTGGGCGGAAACCACTCAAGCTTTTTATACGGCTAGCAAGCCAATCACTAGCCGCCACGTGTGAATAATTTCACGCAAGCCAATAATGGGGCTCGAATTATAATACAAATGGTGGGAACTCTTTGCAACGAGCGTTTCTTAGCTGCAAAGAAGAAATGCACACTGCAAAGAAAGCTACAAATTGGCGGGAAAATAATTCAGTGGTGCCAAAGCACACACAAAACAAAAATCACACCCTTGGGTTGTGACACTAAGCAATCCTATTTAACTCATGGGACTGTTCAAATGAGTCAAGTTAAGTATATGCACTTATGACCAGGGCCACATAACTGGATCCCAACCATCCACATGGTGCTGCACTGGATTGGGGCCATGTAAAGAACCACCAACTTTGCCAAATTTGACACCCAAATACAAGAAAGATTCTTCCATGAGCAGCCACAATTTATCTGAAGGTTATATCACACTGATGCTGCAGCATTTCTATGATTCCATCAATAAAAGGGTTTCTAACATTTGCCATTAAAAATAAACAATAACAATAATAATAATAATAATACTGCCAACACGGCCGCCTACAACTACTGTTACTATTACGTGAACTCTTTTCCCCAGAAAAGGGATTCGCTGCTGGGCGTTGGTATTTTCCACTGATCACTAGCAAGTCACTTGGTACTGTTTACTTCCTCACATTATTTCCACAATTCTAGTGTCACAACATTTGTGCAACATGCTTTTCCATGTTTGGGGTGGTGGTGGGGGGGTTGGCTATGAGCATTCATTTTTTGCTTTCACAAAGCAGAAGAGTAAAAACAAATCTGATTACATTATCTTCCATCCTCGGCTACAGGACAACCCCATTCCCACTGAAAACAGAAGCTTTGCGATCATCTGCAAGTGTGAGAGGGATCAGGCGGGAGAGGGTCTTTTGTTACAAAAACAAACACATTTATAAATTGTCATGGGGGGCAAATCAGTAATACTGGAATGGGGGAACGGAAGATACATTTTTCTCCTCCTTTTAATAAAAAGAATTAAAGTGATTGTAATTCAACTGCTGCCTGAAGGGAAGGAAAAGAAATTAAATAGTGAAGATTGATGTATTTTCTACATGTGGAAGGGATCAATAAGCCACCTGAATTTCTGACCCACCAAACTCCCTGATCCTGCAGTACTGGAAGTGGGAGTACCTGGTTCTAGACCTACCGATGACAGCAAAACTCTCATTGAGAAGTTCTGCTTAAGAAAGTCTCAGTTGTGTTCTGGGAAGAACCTCAGTCAGCAATCTTATGCCTATGAGAAGTTTCAAAAGTCAGAAGACACTGCCTAGCACGATAAACCTCACCAAGCCTGTCCCTTCAGTAGTACCTTTCCAGCTCTTGCTATTATTTAATTCCCACCTTTCTGGCCACCAAAGAGTATTCACATACTGAAACAGAAGAGATGGGGATTGTTAGATAAAGCAGTACCAAAGCTCCGTTATTGAACCATAATTTACACTTCCTTAGAAAAACCAGCAGCTACTGAAATGGCAAGAGATATGCAAATGCTATTTCTTACTATTTTGTTTCCATTAGTATAATCCATCAGAATTAGTTGAGGCTGCATGGATCCTCCTAGGAAGCAGCGAAAGTGTTCTTCCTGGGATAGTTTGTAACCCTATGCTCTGCACTGCCAGAAGAAATGCGTTATTTTGCTTACATTTTGGCTGTACCACTCAGGGTTAGGGGATGCTCTGATAAAGATTTTCTTGGATGATACCGTTAGCCAACAATTAACCAACAATCCCTGCCAGCGCTGATCCAATAACCAATTTAGTAACAGTGAAAGGCATTTTAAGCTACTGATGTAAATAAACCTTTTTATGGTTTGTTTTGCATTTCACATGTGCGTGCACATGCTCCTCCTGCCTGTTCTGGCCCTCAATGAGGAAGGAGGTGACCATGCATGTTGTCCCTTTGCCCATGGCTCCTACCTGCAGCCCCGCTCCCCATGCAGCCCGTGTTGCTATCCCAGGTGGGCAGGGTGGACCCGCGTGCGGCCAGTGGAGCCGGTGCATTTGGAGCCTCAGAGCACGCTGCTGCCTCATTGCCAATCGGCCCTGCACAGCCAAGCTCCCAGAGCTGCTAGGGAGAAGCTGCTTTAGCAAATGCACCCAGTGAAGTGGAATATCCCTTATGCGGCGCTTTATCCTGCCTGCACATAGCCCAACATCTCTGCGGCAGTCCCAGTGCTCAGGTCCCCACTGCGCACGCAGTGTTACCATGGCAGCAGCAGGAGCCAGTAATGGTCCGTTTGTTGCCGACAGCAGCACCCTAAGACTGCTCCCTGGAACCCCCTCCCCCTCCTGCTACCCGTTGGTACCTGCAGTCTGCCATGGACTTAGGCTGGCAGCAGGGTACCAGGACTAGACCACATTTGTCAGGGTGCTCCAGGCATGTGCTCATAATTAATCAGCTACAACAACCAAAAAAAAGCCAAAAGCCGATAATGTAATTTCTCCTTTTAAAATTGGTGCCAATTTGATAGCCAACTGATATAAGCTGTGTACCCCTATCTCAGGGTATAAAAGTAAAAAGTTTCTGGTTACTCTCGTAGTAATAATCCAATATGTACGAGCTAATCACGCAGGCCAAAATAGCCCCATAACAGGTGGTACAGGTGTGCTTAACCTTGCAATATTGAGAGCTAATTTGGGAATATTGCCTCTTGCCTAGATACTTATTTGAGTATAATATTTATGGGTTCACTCTTCAGCTGGAATGAACAAGCATAGGTCTGTTGATAGCAAAAGAACCACATGAAAATTAAAAGCGAATGTATTCGCTCTTCAACCTGCCTCTGCAGGTGAACAAGAACAGTTTATTGAGAAGTTCAGTGTCAAGACTAACATGCAGATCATCTTCTACTGCTGTATGAAGAGAAAAAGCAAGGCTGTGTTGTATGGAAAGTCCAAATGAGACTGGCAACTGTTCAGCTGGCAACAGGAGGATTCAGCTAGGAAAAATCACCTCTACTACAAGCAAAGGAAAGCTGACATTAGACATGGGCTTTCCTGAAACCAAATTCAAACTGAATCCTGCAGTTACAGGAAAGCAGATGTTTCTCTCTTCCTATACAATAGCTGACTGAGGACAACCCACAATCTGGCAGCAAACTACAGGTGGGTGAATGGAATAAACTTTCCTGGGCACCAAGTTCAGTTTAGTACCAGAAAAGCCTGAAGGTATTGATGCCATGTGATTACATCTAGATGATGTACTGGCTGATCTTTATCCATGAGCAAGTGTTACCTCTTAGTGAGAATTTTGTTAGGGGAATACAAGAAGAGAACAGGGCTTGTTTTATTTTACAGAAAATATTCAAGCTTTGGAAAGGCTTATTTCCAGATTATTCTGTTACCTGCAGAAGGGCAGAACAGCAGCAGCAAAACCATGAGATTTGATAGCTGTCAAGATGTCAGAGACCACTGACATGAAAGATATCCTCTACTTGGGGGTCCTCCCCTCAGTGGCCTTAGCATAATACCTTATCAACAGAGTTAATTGCATAAGATCAGCCCAGAATAAAATATAGTCACATCCATTTATAAGTCTACACACATTCTTGAGCATGTGAGACTGACCATCATCGATCTTTCTTGCAGCCATTATAAGTATGACTGAGATCATGATACCTTTCACACCAGACACTCACTGATCATGAGGACCGGCTGCTTTATAACTAAAACATCTGCTTGCTGAATTATTTCTTATAAATGTAAGTGGCAAGGAGCCAGCAGGGCTTTTACTCTGCATCAGTGCAGTTCTCCTATAGCTTGCATTCTCTTTGTTACACACTGATAAAAACAGGAAGATGACTCCATAATTTGGCCCTCAGCTTACTATTATTTCCCCTGCCCCCAAGAGGGTGCTTCTGTGGATGGCAATTCCCAACCCAGTGAAAAAGCCTCTTTGCAAAGCTGCATTAGCAGCAGGCTTACCAACAAAGCATATTAGCTCACTATTCTATAGGTGGACCCATCTATATGATACATCAAATAAACTTAGAAAGTCAGAAGACACAAGAAGACTATATGCTGAACATCTAGTAAACAAACTAAAAATTACAGGCTTGATCCCAATACCTAAAATGAAAAGCAGCCTATTATATTTAGGTGACCATGGGCAGTATTGTTTTCTTAACACAGGCATGTTTCCTGACCATGCAAAATGCAACAGATAACTCTAAAATCTAGAGACCTGGTAAAAGGCAAGGATAGAGATTTACTGTGGATCTACAATTTATATGGCTTTGGGGAGGTGCATCTTTCTCGAATGTAGACACAAGGTGAGGATATAACACTGTCTTTATGTACTGTAATATTTGAAACAAAAAGGGAAAAATTAGTCTTAGCTTTGACATGGAATTTCCTGATTTTCCTGGTTCCACATTGAGCTTTTGATACAATTTCTCCTGCATCTCTCTAATGCACTTATTCCCAGAACATAGGTTTAGAAACTATTCCCCCACATCATATTTACTATGTTCATTCATGTGGACGCACACAGTCATCAGCTGAATAAACTGCGGGCTGTCTGGGAGTATATCTATTCTACCATTCTGATCACTGTCAACCATTAGGTGCATATTGCTCATTTACCTCTGACAGACTCACTCAGGGCTAGGCACTGACCACATGATGAAGGCTAATTTCCCCTGATCCATCCATCACAGGACAGAAATACATTGTTTTAACTTTTATAAAATATTCTCTCTTCCTCTTTTACAAACACCTCTGGGCCCCCTAAAAACAGGATTTAGAAAGGAAGAGAGCCCTACTTATCCTGACAATGCGTAATAACTGCCATGGTGCAATTGTGCTTACTGGTAATTTTATAATACATCTGCTAAATGTTGCCTTTTTATTAGCTGTTCTACACAGAAAGGCTGGATATTTAGTAAATGGCTCTACTTCCTCCTGTCCTAGTCAATATTTAATGATTTGTCAACAATAATGTATTAAAAACCCAGAACAAACAACAACCATGCTAAGTTTGTTTGATTACCATGTCTTTGCAATACAAGCTAGCATGTCATACTCAATCTAGCAAGCTGGCCTCTTCAATCAGGTGGAAACAGTCATTGATGGGAGTGCTGATTTGTAAAATGATTGCACAATTTTGTCACATCTCATTTGACTGCTTTGTTAAACTCCAGGTTTTCAAGCGAGTGGCTCAGACTCATCATCCTCACCAAGAATAAGGGTTGCTCATTAATAAGATGATGGCCAAAATAGGGAGTGGAAGTCACCTAAAGCATACCCTAGTGGGTATTGCTTGCTGTGAGCATTTATCATTATATAAACTTCCTTGTTTAGAGATTTTAGAGGGATCATTTTTTCCTCTTTTGTTTATGTTACTGCAAAGACAGACTGACAACATTCATGTAGAGACAGGCATCAATAATAGCTATAAAGTTATTCAAGTTCAAAACCAAGGGCAAAATCCTGGATTCACTTAAGGCAACTGGAATTTTGCCATCAACTTAACTAAGATTTGGCTTTCAGCAAAAGATTCCAAAGCCTTAGGTGAAAGCTAGACACAGAAACACTGCAAGACCACCACACGTGGCACTCTCCATACTTTCGTCATGCATGCTTTGTAAAGCAAACAGAAATTCTTGTTGCATTTTACAAACTGGGCCACAGAAGCAAAGTGATTGGCGCAGAACACAGAACAGCACTGAGATCTACCGAATTCATTTGCTGCCCCACCTTTGGGGTTACACAATGCCTCCAACTGCCATCTTCCAATTTTACAGCATCATTTATCACATCAACAAATCTCACATTAATAATATGCATAGAGTAGGCAGTGCCATATTCTGTCCCTAGGAATGAGTTGCAGAGGAGCTTGCATGCACACACACTTTAGATGCATCAGACTCATCAGTAGGGACCTACCCAAATGATGATTTCATGGGTTTAGCAGAAACTGTGAACAACAGTGTTGTTTATGATTGCTGCAAAATCCAGTACTGGGCGTGATTTCCCACAAAATAAGCCAAAAAAGGGGTAGTGATATAGTTTGAGTGAAGGCACCCTCCACCAACCAGCAGCAAGAGGCAGGACCACCACGAAATTTCTGTGCAATCAGCTGTGTGTTGCAGGTGGCCTGCAAAAAACCCTTTATCTCACCATGACTTAGGTAGGTCTCTACTTATCAGCTTTATTAGTTAAATATGCACATTTAAGTCAACTCCACCCCTGCAAACCAAACACCAAATACCCAGTCCTGTGTCCTAAAGGTTGCAGCTTTAAATTGATCACTGGTTACAAAGTGGGAAAAATGACAATATAGCTAACAATCTTTTTGTGCATCAAGTGAGGAATGAGAAGGGTAAAAATGAAGACATTTTCCAAGATAAATTTCTTGACATTTTGTCAAGAAATGCATCAGTGGCACGTTCACAGCTAATTTTATTAGTCTTACTGCAGCTATTACTAGTCACTTCCCTTCCATATTTAGCACTACCCAGGTCATATTAGGTAGCAGCAGATTGACTTGCAGCCCCGCCCCCCCCAGCCAAACTGAATTCATAAACCAGGTTTAAAAAAAAAAAAAGGCAAACACTTTTTACAATTTGGGCAAGACTGTCAAAACCCAGCAAATTTCAACAAAAGCAGAGCTGTACCAGTGTGTTTTTTGTAGAGCTTTACAGATATAATTTTTAAAGGGGTTGGGGGGGGAGGTTGGGGTGGGCAAGGGCTACCTTATTGGACAAGCTGCATAGCTGGGAAAAATTCAGACCGTTTTCAAATGCAAGGTGTTCTTCATCAGGTCTTAGGCTTGTCTATCTTTTAAAAAGGTATCATCCAAGAAAACCCTCACCTCTCTCAATTCCCTGACCCTCACAGCTATACCACTCAAACACTACCATAATTTTCCAACAGAATTAAAAACGTTTGGCTTGAATAAAAATAGTCTCCTCAACAAAGGGGCTATGTAAGTCTCTACAACACCAGCTGGCAACCTTTTCCAAGGGGGGC
Organism: Alligator mississippiensis; assembly: GCF_030867095.1. Lineage (NCBI taxonomy): Eukaryota > Metazoa > Chordata > Crocodylia > Alligatoridae > Alligator > Alligator mississippiensis. The sequence goes on from NC_081830.1 coordinate 39,876,600, forward strand.
TGGAATAGCCCAGCTTGGGTCAGAGGTAGGTCAGCATTAGGTCCCACTGCCATTGCTGCTGCTTTTCCCCATGGCCTGGCTGGGGCATGGCATGAGAAAGCACCCAGCCACCAGGTTGCCTAGCCAGAGGAGTGCGACAAAGGTAAATCTTTGCTACCAAAAAAATTTCAGCTCCAAAGGCTGCAAGCTGCTGACCCCTGCTCACTAATACAACTTTGAACTCTTTCAGAAAAAAAATCTACAACTGAATTGCAGACAAACTAAAATGACATGAGGCTCACTAATGTCAAGGAGGCCCTACCTAGGATCCTGTGGCAGGCTCTTCAGCTGATCTGCTAACGGTAGTGTATTATGCTACCCCACTTTAAAATTCTACACCCACTTCCCGATTCCCATCTTATTCTTAACTGCAGTGTACATAGTGGCACCAGAACACATACGCATTGGGCACGATGTTGGTATGCAATTACTGGCATTAGGTAATTCACCATGCGGGGTGGGGGGGAGGAAATCAGTTATGCAGTGATACATTTCTGAAATGGAGACAAAATCCCTACAGGGGTCAAATTTTCATAGGTAAATATGGCAACAAACTGCTGTCTATACCTCAGAAATGTCAGACCTTTTGCTGTAGTGATATTGCAGTGAAGCATACAAGATGTTTAACAGACTTTTAAGGCCTGGAAAAAATTATGTAAACTTAGCCTGAAGTCAAAGGACTGCTTTAATGAAAAATGTTTGCAGAATCGGGGCCTTATTCTGTATTATTAAACATTTATATAAAATACTTGTGCCTATGAGTTTTGGAGCTGAAAAGCTGATGTCTATTAGTTCCAGGTCTGATCAAGGCACTTTACAGAAATATTCCAATTGTTTGTACTGATTAAATTATCTCAGCCAGCAGTCTGTGTGTGTTTTTGCGGCTCACTCCGTTTCAGCATAAGGCGTCTTGCTCTCTCATCACACGGGGGCCTTCACAGTAGGGCACCAGTTGTATCAGTGACTTTCCATTCAGCAAAAAGCTGGCAATGGTGGAAATGCAACCAATTTAATTTAACAGAAGGGATTCACATCATGGCATTCAGATGTCCATTAACAGAACAATCCCCCTCCCCCTTTCCCCGTTTGGCAATTGCAGCAAATCTTCCATGAAAATACATTTCCTGTAATGTTCTGGTCATGGTCGGCAAGAGCTGCAGCACATTTCCATAAAGCCACCATGTGGAAAATTGCCTTGGCTGTTAAAATAGACTAATGTGAAGGAATTTTTAAAAAACTGTTGAAAGCATCAATCTTTCTTTGCAAAAAACCCAGTTTCCAGAATATTAACAGGTCACCTACCAGCAATAAGGCAGAGTACCTGAAATAAAAGACAGAAAATCAAATGGCTTTAAAGAAAAAAAAAAATACAACCTCACCCAAGCAGCACTTATACGATGTTTACAGAACAAATGTACTGAGAAGAAAAGAGTGGAGGAACCTTATAATTGCAACTCTGTTCTCACTGGATTACCAGCCTCTCTGGAATTACTGATGGGCAAACCTCTAAAGGATTTGTTCACCCTCCAAAAGTTAAACCCCCATTTTGCAAACACATGCACCGATTTTAGGAGGACTAGTTGTATGCTTAAAACTAAAAGGACAAGCAGAAGCGTTTGCCGGATTATTCGTTATACTTTGTTTTGTCAGATTTACCTGGCATTAATTTCTCTTTTGGATTTCAGTGGAATTACACAGATTTCAAGCTTAAGCTAAAGGGGAAATTTAAGTCTACAGTACTTATCTGAATCTAGAGTAACCTTCTACTCCTGCTCCCCTTCCTACAATCCTGGGCAAAAAAACTAAAAAAAAAACCCAAACCAACCCACCTCATCTTTTTCATTCCCTTTCCTCCAACTCTGCAAAATTATATTTCACTGGGATGAGAAAAGGGTCCCCAAGATTTGGCACACACTTACTGGCTGCTCTATTCAGAATCTCACTCCAGGGCTTCTTAGGGTCTAGTGCAGCTCCCAAATACATCCCTGCCCAGCTCCTGAGGGATCCCTGGAACTCAGAGGATTTCAAGACAGCAATGAGAAGGGATTACCAGACCTGCTGAGATCCACAGATGCATTTCATAAAAAATGAAGATGTCTCTTTAGGGTGAGGAGGGAAATAACAGAGAGGGACTTTCTCTAAGGTCTTGCTCATATGAAGTCACACTGGTTTAAAGTAGTTTTTAAACTGATTTCGTTAAACTGGTCCAATCCCCTGTGCCAACATGCTCCTTCTAGTTTGAGTAGTTTATTTATGAAATTTAAATCCAGTTCTAGATCAACCTAAACTAAAACAAAAACAATACCACAAAGAAACACAGACAATGGATACAAGCACAGTTGCACAGGACTTTGTACCTATTTAAACTCTTATCAGATTAAATCTACAATTTAAGATATCCCAGTGCCATTCTCTGGTTTAGGCAAGGCCTACTGGAATTTACCATATCAAACTGGGGGATGTGGGTAAGCTTGTTCACCTACACAGCAGCCCTATGACTAGGGACGGGAAAAAAGGTAAACCCAGTCATCATCTGTGTCTGAATGGTGTAGACAAAGGATAAAGTTGGTTTCCTTAATCAAACTGGATCCCACAGAAGCTCATCATGTGCCAGCTCCTGGATTAAGATCTAGGGATGTGATCCAAATAGCAAGCACTTGGCTGCCAAGGTTGGTAGACCTCAAATCTGGCCTACTCTTATTATGTTTGTTCACAAAGGGCCCGATCAGGAGCCCAAACAGCAGCAGGCTTTGGATCAGGCCCAGGATCCAAGACAATTCTTGGATGTATTTATTTGCCTAGACAAATAATCACATTGCCCAGCTGCTTTGGCTTTTCATTCTGAAAAAGCATGAGAGTTGCACACACACAGTGCAACTCAGCACCCATAGATAAATATTGCAACATGTGTGGGTGAGCCCTGGCCCAGTTCCTCCTAAGCAGCGGATGGAATTGGAGCAGGCTGGGCACTGCTCCTCCTGTCTAGGGTGGGGATTGGCCAAGGTGGGGCAGGGGGAGAGCACAGGCTGCTCACACGTGTGTGTGTGTGTGTGTGTGTGTGTGTGTGTGTGTGTGTGCGCGCGCGCGCGTGCAGCGCCCCCCTAACAACAGTGCCCTGGGTGGTTGCCTGCCCCCAAGGTCTGTTCTGCTGTTAATGAATGAAGAACTCACACTAGCGGATGTGGTAGAACAGAGAATACAATGCAGAAACCCTCAGTCCCTAGGTTGCCTACTCAAAACACAATCCCTGCCCCCCCCCCCTTTTTTTTGTTTAAAGAAAAACAACAAAAACCATGTAACTAAACAAAATCAACTAAAATGATTGCAAAAGCCTGCAACAGAGTGTCCTTTAAAGATTTCTGTGGTTCAGCCCTCCACTGCCAAGTGTTCACAGATGTGGTGGGGTCAAAACTGTGAGCATGCAGAAGTGTCTAGGGATTCAACATACAATTTCTCATTTTTCTTTTTTTGCCCAAGAAAGCAGCAATGAGATGTCTAAAGTACATCTACGCTGGTGTGAAAAGCTACTTTACCCCATCTCCTCAGACATCTCTTCTAGGAAAAAAAAAGAGCCTCTTCAAAGTCTTCATATTAAACACAGACACTTCAGACAGTCTGTCTGCAATCTGTAAGGTGGCAAAGGGAGGGAGTGCATGCAGAAAGGAAGCAACTGGGACATGGGACTCTACAGACAGCTCGAGATGCATGTGGTTTTACAAGATGGTTATTTCCTTCCCCTTTAATCTTTTCTGATTTCTATCCCTCCCACTCATCGTGTGAAAGTTTAGCATGTTCAGGGTCAACGAACAGCTAAAATACCATTAAAGAAAAACCTAACCTTTTCTACTCACGTGTGCTTCCTATAGCTGCACTGTTACCCACCTCCTTGATTTATGGCCCCTGTACTGCCACTGTGATTAAAGAAATAATGGTTTGTTTTCGTTTCTACTTAGCCTGATTATTTTTTGCCTTTCCTCCAACTTTATTCTAAACCCAGCAGATGAACGGGATGCTTAAGGGTGCAATAACTATTTCAGCAAGGCGTGCTGTGTTGTGAGCAAGAAGCTGCCTTACAGCGAAAAATCTCCTGTTCTTCTACTCACTGCCATCACCCTGCAAAGAGGTGGAGAGGGTGTGCAAGATTTTGAGATTTTAATTGGCTACAAGAATTCCAGCACAGACCAACAAGATTTCATCGTTAAACAGTAGAGTCAGTTTCTTTGCTACCTGGGTTTAACAAATCATAAGTCTCCAGGGACTCTAGCTAATTACAAGCATCAGGAATGTGCTTAGGTTTAGCCTTTTCAATGTATCCCCGAGATCTGAGAGCAGGAATATGTTCTCCTTGGCTGGCAGGTTTAATGTTAAAACGATGCTGTCACTTCAGAGAGGGAAGTCATGCTGGCAAAGAACTCCCAGCTGGAGCTCATTCTGGGAAGAGACATATATCCCACTGGCTAGTGGCTCAAAGCGAACATGAGAGAGAATGCCAACTCTAAGTCTGTGTACAGACATTCAGGGACGTTAGGGGGAGGTTAGGGTGAGTTTAAAATGGCCACTCAATTTAAGGTAAGTAAGGAAGAAAAGCGGGGGGGCGGCTAGCAGAGTCCATGACAAAGATCAGGGTATTTTGGGGAAAGTGGTGTCTGGGAAAGTTTGGTGGGATCAGGTGGGCTTGCAGGAGGCTCTCCCATACCCTCTGAAAGCCCAGGGGCCATTTATAGCCGTCCCCCCAAGACAAAACAACCTCTCCCATCCTGACTCTGTCAGCTGCCGCACTGGCAAATGCTGGTAAAGCTGGCCCTGAAACCAGGTTGTGGGATTTTTATTTTTTTATTTTTTTGGGGGGGGGGGGTTTGGCAGGATGGGGGGGCTTAAAACAGCGTGGTGTCAGGGAAGGAGTAGGAAGAAGTGCAGCTCTGGGGCTAGGGCCAACAGCTAGGCTTTCCCACCCCTAGGGCAGCACTACAAACTACAGAAGTTCGAGACAATTATGTTCATTAAAAAAAAAAGGGCACACAAGGTTTGCACTTAAATTAATCCAAACTAGTATAAAGCTCATACCTGGGTAAACTACAGTTAGATCAGGCGGCTAATTTTGACCTGATCTAACCTCCCAAATGTCTGTACACAGCCTAAATGAATTGGATCCTATTATATTTGCAAAAGGGAAAAAAACTAAGCTGTCCCTTTCACAAACAAGAGCAGGGGTGGGCAAAATGCGGCCCGTGGGCCGGATGTGGCCCGCCAGGCCATTCAGTCCGGCTTGTAGGGCCCTTAAAAATTTAGACAATTAATATCTGTCTGCCTGACTGCCTGCAACATGGCTCTTGACTGCTTGCCACAACTCAGTAAGCGGCCCTCATCCCGAAATAATTGCCCGCCCCTGAACAAGAGCATCTCCATCCTCAGAATGTGATCTCTGTTTTGTGAGAAAGTTAGAGCCAGGAGCCATACAGCTTCCCACAATCATGCAGCACCTTAGGGCTACTCCTGAAGCAATACACTGAAAGCCATGAGTCAGCGTTTATGAGTTCTACTCCTCAGTTCTCTGCTGTAGGGAACCATCACCCTCACCACTTCGCCTTGCACAAATTGACATTTCCTTTGGATAGGATACTCTACTGCTTACCTACTATATGGTCCCTTTTGGGGCTGCGCAGCCCAGCAGGCTATAAATATTTCTGTCTGGAAAGGGCATTTGGTAGGAAAGCATGTAATTTTCATCTTACAGTAAAGAAAGCCTCTGCTTCAAACAGATCTGTACATTCTAGCAAGCTATTTCATGCCTAGTTTTGCAAAGAGCTTCTTAAAGTCTACAAATCTGTAGTGCTTGGAGCTCCTTCATCCAATGCATATATTCTGCAACCAAAGTCAGAATCATAGTATGAGCCATCTACTGGAGCTGGTAGACCTATACAAATTAACATCCGCTAAGGACCCTGATTAAAGGAGTTTTTGATAGTACAATTCTGCATGTATTTGCTATAAGCGATAACCAGTTTTCACCAACCAATCAAACCTACTACCTCTTGTTTCTCAAAAAAAACCCCAAACATTTTGCCAGGGCAACTGTGAAATGAAGCATCACTATGCCAATGAATTGCCTTGTTGGAAAACACTGAAAATATGCACTAGATATTAATTTTCCATTGCAATATTTTCAAAGCAAAAGAAACTTAGCAAAAACTCATTTCATGCTGCTCATTTCAAGGGCCATGTAGATGGAACAGAAAAGCAGATTGGACAGTGGAGATTATGGCTCTTCAGAGTTTTCATTAGACTGGGAAAAATATTAGCTGTGCAGAAAACTATTTAAGTCACAGTGGTGTTTGGTTTCTTGTTTATGTTTTTCAATCTTTTGGAACTGTGTGGTTACAGAAGATAAACCACACTTCCTGGGAGGTTGAAAGCGCAAGGTAAACTCAATATGGGCTAGCAATTTTTTTATAATCACCTCCTCAAATTTAGTGAGTACAAGTCTGCTGTCACCTCTTTCAAATGCACAATGTTCCCAAGCATGATGAACATTCATCCACAGCAAAATGCATTCCCTAAGCAGCTGCTGTATAAGTTTGGAAAATGCAGCAGCTACAGAGTGCCAACATTTGTCTTGTTCCTCAACTCTGTGCCAACCCCAGTTATCTGCTGTAAGATCATTTATCAGTGGTATGGACTTTGTAGGTGGCTTCTGAACTTAGAGCAACCGTTTTAAAAGGTCATTAAACTGTACATAAGAATACCAAGAAGTTTTTTGAGTGATTCAGTGAATACATAGCATGCCTGCTCTATATACACATTAACATGCTGGAGTCACAATGACTTATACCAATAACACAAATACATTTGCAAACAATTCCATCGAGAGAAGGCTAAAGTTAGTCAGTCAGTCAAAAAGTCAGGAAACACAAACATTAAGTATATACTTTCCACATATTAAACCAGCAATTTGGGCACAGGAGAGTGGGGAAAAAGAGACTGTGTTCCAGCTATGCTTTCCAGGTAGAACAGCCCTTCTTGAAGACCCGACCTCAAAAAGAAGGAAACAATCAAGCAGGAACTGAGCCCAGTGTTCAGTTCATTGGCCTTTCCTTTCCTCCTCAGGAAAAAGCTAGTTTTAACACTTTCACAAAAGAACAGAGAGCAGAAAAGCTAAAACTGTCCTGCAGAAAAGTTAAAAAAACCGAAAACCAACTGTAACTGTTGCTGAAGCCTAGCCCTAGGATTGTGAAAAGAGGTAAAAATAAGATGAGAGACAGACAGATACAGGGAGAGAAACAGAGAGACACAGCGAAAGAGCTAAATCGCAAATTCTTCAGCAAAACTGCTGAAGAAAGGATAGCATGTTTAGTAGATCATTAAAATCATTAAAAAGAGTGGGTCTTTAGCACCTGTTGAGAGAAGAGCAATTCACAAATAGATTCTAATGAGCCATGAAGTGAATTTACTCCCTCAGCCTTGCCTGAACAGAAGTGTCAGTGCTGGTAATGGAAGCAGAAAAGCCACTTCCCTGCTCAAGACCTGCACCCCAATTCTGGAAGACTAGTTGAGGGTTGAGTGGTATGCGAGTACATAGGGTGCCTCTTTTGTGTTCTCCCTTTTCAGCTGCATCCAACTGACACCAGTCACAGCTGAGAATCTGCCCCCACCTCCCCCCAAGCATATAACTTCCAAATCAAAATACAGTTTAAGACACCACATTTTCAAAGTGGTTTCAAGAATGCTCCAACACACTTGGCCCACACCCCTCTTTTGGCATAAATAATCTGATATGAGCAGGCTCAGCTGTGCCTGTTCAAACACGTGCATGCACAAGTTTTGGGAAGGAGAAAGCAGTTTCGTAAATCTGGTTTGAGGAATCTACAATGGTAACCGTACCAGTTTAACACAACATTTTGAATTAACTATGTATGTATTTGATAAGTGTGTTGCTCTTATTCTTCAAGTTAGAACAAAGAAAATGAATCACCAGGGCTTTCTTTTTGGATTGTAATCTGATACACATATGTGGGTTTTGTAGTTAGTTAAGGCAGCAAAAAAAATATTCTTATGCGCTTCCTTTTCCTTCCTTTCAGATACAACTGATACTAGTATTTTGACTGTGTTTATATAACCTTTATCATTACTTTTAAAATGTTGTGATTTAAAGTTTTTGGAACATCTCTATTGGACCTTCCTGGTAACAGTTGCTAAAAATAAATAAATAAAATAATTAAATAAATGGCAGAATCTCTTTATCATGCGGCTTAAACCACATTGATTTAAATAGTAAATAAAGAGACACATAACTATGCATGACATTCAACTACAACTGATTCTTCAGCATCTTACCACTAAGCAGAACTCGAGAACCCTACTCAACAATAACGGGAAAGATTTTCCTATCACATGTGAGGATTTCAAACCAATTTCTATAGGACAGAAATTTTAAAGTTGCTAGCCCATGTAGTAGCCAACATAAATGGGACCCTAATTAAAAAAAATATATCTCAACCCACTGCTGCCTTTTCTTTCTGCACTTGCAGATTGTCAGTGACCTTGCTTGCTGCTCGTAGCTTTCCTACCCAGAAGCAGTGAGATTAACAAAAACCTGGGCAGGTTTATTGCTTTCCATGTGAAATCCAGGACTGGGAAAGTTGACCAGAGGTAACTGCAGGCTAAATTAAGTTATTCTGCAAGAAACTAATCAGAAAACAAGAATTCTATTTTGCAAAAAAAAGTCAGAGTCAGATCCTTGCATTTGGCTTTGTTCCAAACTGAGACCTTTGACATTTGAGATGCATACATACCACAGACTGTGTAGAGAGGCATCCATTCTAGCACAGCCAATAACTGCAGTTGGGATACTCAGGAGACCCAGGATCAAGTCCTTTCCTCTGCCTCAGAGAAGGGATTAGATCTCCCACACTCTCAGATGAGGGTCCTGACAGTACAGGGTAATTTGAAATTCTAGGTTGAGTTTACTTTAACCAGAAATTCAATCCTGGATTGAAGAAGTCTGTCAGGTTTTTAAGGTTCTGATCACTTAACATTTTCCAGTGAAAGATGTTGCATCAAAATATTCCCAGACATTTCTGCCCAGTGACAGACAGCTGGAACAGCTTCCTGTGTTAAAATGAAGTGACCTGATTCTGGAAAACTTATTCTGCTCTGAAAGCAGGTATATTATCTCAAAATAAAAAAGTCACAAGGATGTCCACCCAGGAGAGTTATTCCAGAACAAGTATGTACTCTCTATGTAGAAGAGGCCAAAGAAACTATTTTTCCCCATCTCTATTAATTCTACATAAAAGCTACATCAACCTTACACAAAAAGAAAAGGGTGGAACAAACAAAAAAAGTAAAAGGATTTGAATTTACAAGGTCCACTGACAGGGGTGTAGGTTGTAGCTGTGTTGGTTTAAGGACATAGGCAGACAAGGTTCTTTGGGTGAATCTGATATCTTTTATTAGACCAACTTAAATAGTTGGAAAACAATTATTCAGCAAGCTTTCGGGTTCAAAAACCTGTTCATTCCATCCGGGAAGAGCACACACCAACTGCAGAAACTTCTGCAGATGAAGGGTTTTTGAACCCGAAAGCTTGCTGAATAATTGTTTTCCAACTATTTAAGTTGGTCTAATAAAATCAGATTCACCCAAAGAACCTTGTCTGCCAAGGTCCACTGAGGAACTTTAAAACAAAACACTGCAATAAGCAATAGCATTTTTATGCTTTTTCCCCCAAGGAGGCACTGTCTTATTGCCATTTTTTAAATAGCACATCCCATGCCCAAAACCTTATCAATCAATTCTTGTATTACACCCAAGTTATATCTTTTAGGTAAATGCAACAACAAAAAATCATCTTTCTTGCACATTATATAAAACCCCCCAATTATTAAAGTAAACTGTACAGAAATTTTAGTTTGCACCTATACTATTTTTTGGATTAAGGATCAGTGCAACACTAAGACTACACTAAGAATCTTCAGCAATATTCACTACAGCACAAACGCTTAGCTCCGATTTAAACAGCTATATGTTATCTGTTATCCTCACTTCTGACAAGCGGCTGCTCCCAAGAGGCTGCCATTGATGGAACCTGAAGCAAGAGTAACTCCTAAGTGACAGATACCAGGTCTCAACAAGCAGGCATGCAATTAAGGATCTTCAAGACCTTCTGACTTTCACTCAAGATAAGGACAAGACATAAGTGGGACAAGGTCCCCTCTACCAGAACAGAAAAGGTATTATTGCCCCACATGGGTATAGTTTGTCTCCTTGCCTCCAACCTTACAGAGGCTCAGTGGGCTTTTGGTCAGGCTGTACAGTCACTGGAAGGACTTGAATGGGCTTTGGATTAGGCCCTGGGTTTTTATCTTCATGAGGAAGCATAGAGGAGTGGGAAAGGTGCAGCTTGTTTCATACTTTGCATATATCCACGCGTCTGGACACTGAAAGAAAAATGTTAACCTTCTGAATATTAACGAAGGATGATATGGTAATTTTGTTCCTGTAACAATGAATGGATTATATTTACAACAAGACATGGCTACAGGCACCAAATGCTACTATTCCTATTACGCTAGGACTATATTCCTCCCCCCCACTTCATTTTAGGATGGTTATTACCTACCAGCAAAGAGTAAACAGACAATAAAGGGGAATGGGCAGGGGGAAAGAAGCAGCTGTTACTCCATTTAAAACACAACTTAAAAAAAAAAATTAACAATGTACTTATTTTTCTTTTTAGGACTCACAAATAAAATGTTGTGAACTTATTACATACTCACACTGATCACTGAATATCATAAAATACTTTGTTGGGCACCGCTTCCAAACATGATAAATAAATGGGTGGCAGCTGTGCAGCTATGTTTGGGGCTGGGCAGGGAAGCTCTTTAATGCCTCTTAAACTAGACAGGCAGAAAGGGACAGATACAGAATTCAATGCCATGAAATGTCAACAGATCAAAAAGGAGTTTAGCATGATTAAGTGTCTGAGAAAGATTAACTCTCTTTCTACTAGGCCTTAGTCTCTCACTCTCAAGGATGTTAGTCCATCAGCTTCAAGGGAAACATGCCGAATTTGAGCTGGTGCAAGATAAAGTATGAGAACTGAATCCATAAACTTGACACACTTGCTGACAAGCATGGTGTCTTGAGGAAAGCCAACCAGCTGTGGGATCTATGCCAAATGCCATTTTATCTGCTGCACTGCATTCATTACAGCACTTGAGAGGTGACAACTTCAGGTATCAATGCACCAGTGCCGACTAAACATGATTATTTTTCAATGGATGTACTGGTGGCTATTTGCAAACAAAACATATAAGACAAGCTGGAGAAGGGAGAGGCAAAAAAGGACCAATTCCACTGTTACAGCCTCTAAGTACTAAAAGGTAACGTTAAGTTTGCATGCCTTTCTGTCATATCCTTTGGGTTGCAGGGAAACTAGAGGCATTCTCCCACCTTGTTTGTTGGCAACTTGCTCTGCGGTTGCGAAATGCCTCACACAAGATCCTAACCTCTGCTAAAGGCTCTACACAACACTGACGCAGGAAAGATGCCCACAGAATAGGCTAGGCAGTGCTCATAAAGCTTCTTCCTCTTCACTGTGACAGAGCCAGGAAAGCTCAGTATTCTTGGCTGTTGCAAAGAGATTTGATGACAATTTGCTACAATATTTGCAGACATGAAAGAACACTTCTTGGTTCAGCTCCCATCCATCAGGGAGAGGGAGGAGACTTCTGATTTAGCAGGCTTGAGGGTGGAGCTTGCCAGCTAGGAAAATTCGGAAGAAGGCTAAGTAGCATTATGGCCAATAACTAACTCATCATTGCATCCTGTGATGCCCCTGGCATCACCCTACTTGTACATTTACAACACTTTTCGTGCTGTCTGAGCAGATCATCCTGCCCAATTCATTATCCGTGGTGGGGAAGCTGGGTGGGGCCCATCTTTCTTTCCATTCAGTTTGATATGGAAGCCTAAGAGTCTGCCTCTAAGAGGAGACCAAAGGAGCTCTCAGCCCCAGGGACTAGCAGAGTAGGGAGTGTTGGGCTGAAAGAGTCTGTATGACCTTGCCTGGCATCTACATGCCCCATGTCTCTTCCTCACAGCTTTCTGGAATTCTTAAGCCAACAAGTCTTTCTTCTTTCACAGCCATATGAAAGAGTAGTAGAGACACTGCAGACTGAATGGAAATGTTCCGTGAACATAAGTATACTTTTATATGGATACACCCAAAGAATGCAGCACAAGCTACCTCCTGAATCAGAAGAGAGGCACAGCTGCATTGATGTGGTGCTGTGTCTGAGACAACACAACACTACAACTTCCCATCTGGGAAGTAGAGTACATGGAGTAGCACAGTGTTCAGTATCATTACTGCCTACAGCTGTGGAAACATTAGGGACTGGGGAGTGTTAGCCAAGCTCCTCTTCATTGGCCCTCCTGACCACAGCTCCTCTGCAGCCCACAGGTTGAAAGCTACTACCCCATACAACACCAACTCCCTATGACAGAGGTAACATGGCACTACACCTGCCATCTCCACCTAGTGAAAGTCAGCTCATTTGTTTCCAACACCCCCTTGCTCCCATTTTTCATGCAATCAACTGGATTCTCAAGTGTCAGGGAGCAGAAGAACGTGTGACCAACCTATAGATCTGCTGTCAACATTTGCCCAAACTTTTTTAACCTTTCAGAGCCTTTTGCCAGCTTAATTAAGCACTGCCATTACAGATCCTTTGGACAACACATTTCTAATAATACATTTCATGCCTCATTTGCACCAAAGTTTGGAAATTCAAGTCAACATTCTACAGCAATTAATATATTTTTGTCATAGCAGGTGGCCTATTTTTTCCATAATGTTACTGTCTAAGCCAAGTCTTTAGCATTCAAGTCGACTCAAAATGCATAAGCTGGAGTCATGTTTATGAAGACCAGGTTCTGTGGGTAAATCGATATATTAGACCAGCTTAAATAGTTGGGTTGCAATTGTTTGAGGATTTTCTGTATAGGGTCCAGGGAGGGATGTGTCATAACCAGTGGCGTGCGATTCGAAGGCGTTTTTCTTCTGTACTGCAGCCATTCTTCACGTGGCATCCAGGTGGCTCGTTCAAAAGTGCGAACTCTCTCTGGAGGAGTGTCCTTGTACAGTGAAAGCCCTTTTGAGATTTGCGAGGCGATGATCACAGGTGTTCTCCTCAGTGCAAATTCGGTGGCAACAGAAGGCTTGGCTGTATATTATAGCTTTCTTGGAGTGTTTAGGGCGATTGCTGGTTCTGTGTAGATATGTATGTTGGTCTGTGGGTTTCTTGTATATGGTGGTCTGTATTTTACTATTCTGAATAGTGATTATCATGTCTAAAAAGAAAATGTTGGTGCTGGTGTATTCTAGAGATAGTCTGATGGAGGCATGATGCTTGTTGAATGGTTTTCAGTCCAAATGATAAAGATGTCCTCAATAACTGCGGATGCTTCCTCAGCCTGATGAGGGGTATCTGTACCCGAAAGCTTGCAAAGAAGAATTTTTCCAACTATTTGAGTTGGTCTAATAACAGATATCAGATTTAGCCAAAGAACCTTGTCTGGCTATGTCCTCAGATCAGCATGGCTACAATCTACACCCCTGAAGAACGTTTAAGAAACACTCACAAATAAACAACCCTTCCCCCTTCAAATTCCATTACAAAAATCCAATTCTCTCTTGCTACTGAACAATGTCATTACCTGCTTTTTATATACCTGTCCAATCCTCCATTCAATATTCAATTACAAAACAAACAAAACAACCCCCCACAAAAAACCACAACCCATGCAGCCTATCAAAGCCCCGAGGTGTATTTTTGTTGCATCTTTTAGTGAAGTGTATATCTTAGGGCTTACTTGGATTTGGAGTCCAATTCTAAAAGCTATGGAATCCCCGCCCCCATCTTCCCAAAATAACAGGCTCCAGAGCACCTCTTCAGGCCTTTAATCAATCATTTGTTCAGGACTCAAACGCATACTGGCACTCACTTCCGACTGAGCTCAAAATATTGCTTGTACTTACCCTGATTTTGCTTTCTCTGAACGTTAACCTTTTGGCATCTGTACAGCATCTATCAGAGTATCACATATTCTTAACTTCCCACACCCTTCTGTTTAAGTAAACTGGATCTAAGTTGGACACATACCAACCAAACTGAGGAAATAATGTGTCCAAGATGGCACCAGAAACACCTAACTGAAAACACTGCAACCTTGCTAGCAACATACAAGACTATTGCCCAGTGAACCCAAGGGCAAGGGAACTTGCAAAACCAAGAAGTGACTTAAGCTTTCTCACCATCTTTTCCATTTTACTGGGGTGCAACATGATGTAGCAGATAAACCTGATATACTTGTGCAAGGTCAGGAAGTACTGCATGGGAGTGTCCATCCTGTTCCCAACAGAGCCAGCTGTTCTGTACTGTGTGTCACTGAACAACCCAACCCTCTTTTCCACTGCAGAGATGTGAGTGCTTTTTGTTGGCTGTGGAGCTGATCAATGTTACAATAGCCCATTCAGTTTGACACCTGATCTCCTGGACAGCTGGGTGAGATATAGTGAATTCCCTTGCTCTGAGCTCCTCTGCCACTGCAAAAAACTGAGACAAGGACTAGAAAATGAAGTCCTTTAGTTTGCCTCTGAGAACGTGTGCTGCAACTGTTATTCACACCTTAGTTTCAGCATTTTAGTAATAAAACTCAATCCAGACTTTCTACATAAGTGGGTAAAAAGCCTATGATAGGTTCACTTAACTTCCATGGCTTTGAGCCAAGTAAACCAATTCTCTCTCCCCCATTCAGTCTTAGACTGCAAGACTGCGCCTGCGTTTGCAATTCTCATTTTTATTGTTGCAAAGAAGGGGGTGGGTGGGAAGGAGGGATGGAACAGAAATTAGTAAAAAAGCCAAGGTTTTCTGTTAGAGGAGGAGGAAAACAGCATCGCTGAATGCCATTTTGGGCTCCATATAACAAAGTGTGTATTTGGTTTGCTTCTGAGGCTCTTACAGCAGAGCTTCTGCTGCAGTTATAGGAAGACTGCTCTCAACTTCAAAGACTACTGGAGCCCCTTCCACAGGGAATAAGATCGAGAAGAACCACTGGATTGGACTGGTGGAAGCACAATGCTCCTCCATCTAAATCCAGTAGCCTTTACTACATTCTACTCACATTTAAATGGCTCTTACTTTGGAGACAGTCTTCCTTCCCAAAAACAGAGAGGATTCTAACTGGAAATAGGCCTGAACCAAAACACATCTCCAGAAGCCATTTCATGTCATGCAAGTAGGAGTGCAGGGACTGAATGTCTGAGTTTCACCTAATATGGATCCTAATAGAGCATCTTTCTCTGTGTATCAATTCAAGGAATGATTCTCAAATTAGGGTGCTGGTGCCTCAAGATCTTTTCAGGAATGCCGTAGGGAGCCTCACAATGTTAGCACTGTTGGTTGCGCAAACATGATTCGCAAGACAAATCCAGAGACTTCAAATAAGAATCCGTAGCATTAGAACTATTCTTGACCCACTGTGGTCTTTCTGAATTCTTTACAACAGAAGAATTGCTCTAATATTTTTCTGTAGTGAAAAAGAGGGAGAGGGGGAAGAAATACTAGCTTGTAATTATCACAAGGGATGCCTTGAGTCTAATAAGGTTGAGAAATACTGAATTACTGACCATAGGTTCCAGAAACCAAAAACAAAACCACCAGTACTCTTTAAAAAAAAAAAAAAAAAATTAATGGCATTTTGCCCAAGATCTTGTGACTTTTATTGCAGCCCCTGGTCTCCTGAAACAGACAGTCTAGCTGTGCTGATGAAATGGATGAAAGGCTGTCTCAGTGCTTACATGCAACAGGAATCATCCCACCATACATCAGGCTACTTGTGTCTCCATCCTAGCTATCCTAAAGGAAATAATGGCAAGATCCTCCAGAAAGACAAGAACTGAACAATTTAAGGGCCACTCCAACCTCCACTAGCTTGCTTTCAAGATGCCTCTTTTTGTAACCTCTCCAGAGCTCCTTCTTAGCCCTGCGATGTTGCTGTTGGAAGGTGAAGAGAAGGGGAAGCACCCTATTCCCAAGCAGCTTCTCAGCCACCTGTAGCATGACCAGCTGTCCCTTTGCTGCCTATAGGTGGAGCTTTCACTTAGGAAATCTGATCACTGTACTCCTCCAGTGTCCCACTAAGGTACCTTTACTTAAGTGATAAGGTTCTTTGGGTAAATCTAATATTTTTATTAGACCAACTAAATAGCTGGGAAAAAATTTCGTAGCAAGCTTTGGGGTTTAAAAACCCTTCGTCAGGCTGAGGAAGCATCTGCAGTTGGTGTGTGCTCTTCCTGGATGGAATGAATAGTAGAGAAGCCAGAGGCTGGTATGCATACAAGAAAGCCAGTCAGTGAAGATGTAAATTAAGGAGTCAGTGGAAGGATTACCAGCACCCTTACCACCTCATACAGTGCAGAGCAAAAGAGGCTGGGTTCAAGGAACAGCAGACCTTTCTTGTCACCACAAGAAAAAAGTGTTCCAGTAGCAACTGTGCATCCCATCCCATCCCATTATCTAAAGGGAGAGAGAATAAACACTTGGCATAGCTACTGCAACTGTGAGCAAGTCAGAAGTGATCAAGGGACTGATCAGCTGTAGTTATACCAGAGTGCCACTCATGTGGCTCAGTCCCAGCATCTAATTCAACCTTTAGATGTTTTACTGACACTGCAAAAGAAAGTAGCATCCATTTAGTGCCCTGCTGTTGGTTATGCTTGTGGAACAGACATCTGTCATCTGAAAATGGGGTTGAGACTACCCACCAGATGGTTAAGAGCTTTCAGTCACTCCTAACTTGGTCTGCATTGATCCAGTGACCTGAGGGCAAAAGGCTCAGTATCTCCTTACAAGTCCCCCAAGGCATTGGTTCCATCTCCACCCTCAGTGAGCAGCACTCAACATCAGTTACTGTTCTTTTGTTTTCATCCCCTCCCTCAATCATTGCATCTTATCACCTTCATGAAGGAAAGAATTAGGAACGCACTTCTCTAAACTTGCCATAAACTTCCCCACATGGGCTTAGAGGTGTGATTTATAAGCACCTTAGGAGCGTGTGACCTTTTTATAGAGTTCAAAAAGGGAGCCCAAACAACCAGGTCTTTGTTTCAACTTGTAGTACAGAAAAAGTGGTATTTTACACACCAACTGATGATGCAATTTTGGCCTTTGCCATTAGTCGCATTCAAGTGGGTTAGAAACATGAAGGGGAAAGGAAAAAAGGCTGATTTGGTTGAGCAAGTCAGAATAACCAGCTCCTTTTCTGAAGTGATTTTTTAACACTTAAAAAGACTTGCTACAATATCTTCTAGACTAGACTCAAGCACCAAGTCTAGATAGTTCTCTACAGAAATTCACCAAGTCAAACTATGATTCTGCTGAAACCCAGAAACTGGCTTAGTTTGGAATTAGACCTGTTTGCCCTGCAACCTCAGTCTTTTTCCTGCCACATATCCAGCTCACTGGCATATCTAAATGCTTCCCTTCCCTTGCTTAACAATCTCTTTATGCCCAGCCCAATAGGATTTCCTTATGGAGCCTATGCACCAAACCCTGAAGCACAAGGACTTAAGTTGATACCTTGGAATTTACATCAAATCTCAGAATCAATGAACCAAAAGTTTACTACTAATATGGCTATGGAATTTTTTCTTTTGGGGGGGAGGGAGGGGAAAAGGGAGAGAGGGAGACTAACACATGAATTTGAGGTTGATGCATTAATCTCTAAAAATACTCAGTTTAAATATCATTTAAAAGCAAAACCAAACCAAACCAACCCAACCACGCACAGGGCCTTCGTGGGACAGAGATGATGCTTACCAGGCTAGTCCAATAAGCAAAAAGATCACAGGTATATGAAAAGGTCTACTTACTGACATCCATAGAAAAGGAAGTCTGTGTTCTCAGGAGTAGCTAATGTTTTCCATTCCTGCCCCTCCTGCAAACCCCCTCAAAAAACCCCCCAACAAAACAAAACAACAAACCCACCTCAAAACCAAAACAACCCAGAACTCGCATAGCCTAGTACAGATGCCCCTTCTTTCGTCCCCTCCCCATAGTTCTCAATCCCAGATCTAGGATTGGCCCAAGCACCCAGCCAGAATAGTTAAAGATTGTCATAATCTATCTCCAGTCTCAGGATTCAGGAAATTCTCTTTACAGGAAAGAGGTGAACCCAAGTTGCTTTAAGAGCCAAGTGTCTCTTCAGTGTTTAAGGGATTTGGACTTCAAAATTACAAATCAGTATTCAGCAAGGTGTCCAACTACACACTACACTAGGGGTGGGCAAAATACAGCCAATGGGAGGGACTTAGTCTGGCCCGCAGTGGGTCACTCGATCCCACCTGGCGCAGGTGGTGTCTGGCCTGTGGCATGTCCTGCTACCCCCTGGACACACACCAGGACTGGGGCAGCTCTGCAACTGGACTGTCTTTCTAGGCAGCCCAGGCAGTGCTGGCTCCTGGCTGCTGTTGGCCCCAGCCCCATGGTACTGGCAAGGACCCACATTCACAGCCCCAAACCCAACCCGGCTCACACCCTCTCCAGACTTGCCTGCTTATACTAAGCAGCAGCTTCTGCACAACTGCTGCCGCTGCTTGGCACAGGTGAAAGCCAGCCCATTTCTGGGCTGCCCTATGGCTCTTCTGTACTTCTACCGTTGCCCCACTGGGCAGCCTGGAGGCAGCAGCAATGGTGGTAGAGGAGCCGCAGGGCAGCTTGGGCATAGGTTCAGACTTCAGGCAGCTGCAGCAAGAAGGACCCAGCAGCAGCAAGGGGGAGGGACCGCTTTTCCCCCCTGTGCTGAGCAGCAGCTTCTGCCCGGCCGCTGCCACTGCTCTGTGTGGGTGGGCAGTCTGGAGCGGGCACGGGGCGGGCTGGGAGGAGCCGCAGGGTGTGTGGGCTCCGGGCTGTTGCGGGGCAGGGCGGGCACTGACCAGCTCAGGGGGGCATGCACTCGTGTCCCCACCATATCCACACACCCTCCCCCACAAATCCAACCACGCCCCCCACCCTTTCCCTCCTCACCTACCCACATGGCATACCCCTTCTACACACACACACACACACACACACACACACACACACACACACATCCAGCCCAACCATACTCTTGTATATTGTGTGTAGCATAAGATTTTATTTTAAGCTACTATGCTATCACCTCTATATACACCAGGGGTTGGCAACTCCTGGCATGGGTGCCAGAGTGTGGCACGCAAAGACATTTTGTTTGGCACGTGCACCTTGGGGCAGATGGTGGGAAAGGGGCTGGGGCTGCGCTGCCACAACAAGGTTTGGGCCCTGTGTGGCTCTCCTACAGCCTGCCCCTGGCACGCCAATGTAACCTCACAAGTTGTTAGAATTTTTCAAGTTACAGCTACATTCTTTCTATTGTGATTTATATCCTCATTATGGTCCAACTTCATCTCAAGTGTCAACCCTGCCCATACTAGTGGCAAGAGCACAATGGAGAAAGTGCCTCTGTCAAGAAGATCTCACACCAAAAAGCTTCAGAGGAAAGTTATTTCCAAATGAAAGTAAAGCCACAATGGACAGCTTGCAGCAAGGAATTTAATTTGGCATTTGAGGCCACATGCAAAAATGATTTAAATTTATTTCAAGTATCTGATTCATGGTCAGGGTTCTTCTTCTAGTCACCTCACTAGGGAGCCCACTTAGTGCAGAGCCCGAGGCAGTTCAGGCCCTACCATATCCTAAAGTCTTACTCTCCCCTTATTACCCATCTTGTTTTGGTATGTGGCATGTCTGGGCACAGGAGTGGAAGCCAAGTGCCCAATTTGTAGTCATAGATTTGATGCACTGCATTAGGTCTGTCAAACTGCAGCATCTACAGGAGGATGCTTCCCTGGGTGATCTGAAAAGCCCCTACTCTGGGCCTGATTTATTTCTATACCAGCCTACAGATTGGCTAGCTACAAGGGAGAAGGCCTGTACTGACTAGTACAAAGACCTAGACCTCCCGCTACCTCTGAGGACACCGAGTTTGAAGCAATACACCTACACTTGAGTGACAAAAGGTTCAGAGGGATTATACAATTTGTGTGCAATAGCTGATGAAACCAATCACCTGCAGGCATTCACGTATCACTAGACAGCTTCAGGAACAAAAGAGCTGGCTGGGCGAATAGTACACATCCCTGTTAAATCAACCTGGGAACCTGTCTGAGCAAGCCAGGGCAGGCAGCTACTTAGGAAGATTCTTTGTTAGTTTCCCCATCAAATACCCAGTAAAAATGCACCCAGTTAGCTTCTCTAACACTTGGGTGCCAGTTCTATTCCAGACACTCCCTGCTCAGGCTCTACACTAGATAGTGAGATACAGACAATGAAAAAAAGTTACACCAGCCCATCTCCTATTGGTCAGAGAGAGATGGAACACCTACGCTGATCTTTGACACCCCGTAAGTAAGTAAATGGCAATAGACAGGACCACTTTAAAAACAACTCACAAGGTTAAGCAAGTCAATTGCTTTTCTTCCCTAAAGGCCCTAGAGGCTCATCCTGCTAAAAGCGGGAGTTTAACATCTGCATGGGACTGCTAGGCAGGACCACAAAGCACCTTATTCAAGAACAGCTGGCTCAACCTTAACACAGGAAACACAGAGGCAATGCTGATAAGAAATGCAGTTGCTTCCCCCCCAGGATCAGGAAGACCCTGGTGCACAAACCTGGCGTCCTGCTTGACCAAAACACTGCTCAAACACACTAAAAAAAATAAAACAAACAAACACCAAACGGTCACCTACCACGGTGACAAGAGTCCTTCCTTTTTGGGAAAACATTCACAATGATTTATACCTCAAGAATGAACTACTGCTAGTCCACCACACAGTAACCTGCACTAGCCTCCCATCTAATAGCAAATTCATTTTAAGCTACTTGTCCTGATCTTTCAGGGTTGCAGTGGGCTTAGCCCATGCTTGCTGAGGAACCATGTCTGCTCCGAGACGGTCTGAAATTTCAGAAGCGATTACAACCAGCACACTACAGCTTGAGCAGCCTGAAGTCCAGCTTGTTTACCACTTCACCTGCCTGTTACAGTTCTGCCTGTCACTCCCTTTCCAATGAAGGCAGCACCATTCATTATGGCACAGAATGAGAAAGCAAGTGAACTTACTATTAAAAAAAAATGAACTGTGCAGTTTGGGGGTTTTAAAAATCTAGTCATTATAAGTCTGATTTTGATTTTCTCAGGTCAAAGGCTATGTACAACATGAAAAACTACCAGTACAGGTAATGACTAAGTATTTCAAAGATTCACAGGAGGTGTTTTTCTTGTTTCAGTTTTTCCTCAAAGACAACTCCAGCTCTTGGAGTCAAGTTCTTTCACTGAAAAAAATTCTCATCACTGTGGTTGTGGAGAATATTATCTTGAAGACACACACCTAAGCAACTTTGAACAGACATCAACAAAAAGCACTAGAAGATTTTTGGACTTAACTGGATTTTAATGTCTGGGGTTGAAAAAAAAATCAAAGTCCCTTGTGTCCAGTTAGTTATATTTTATTTTGTAAAAAATCTTTTGAGTTGACATGTCTTGTTCAATAATGATTAGGGCCTAGGCATAGAACATGTTTATAAGGTATACAGGAGGAGCAGACTCATGGCATATAACCCTACAGTGCTGCAACTAAGTACAATCCAGCATACAGATGCCCTTTGAACAATGAGTGTAAAAGTAAACCAGTGTAGGTTACACAAGTGTGGATGTTATGTTTCTATTCCAGGGCAGCCTCTTGTTCAATACAAGCAGGTCAAAATTAGCTCTCCTGACACCTTGTAGTAAAGAAGTGTAATAATGCCTGCTCTGGTATTACCCCAGGACAACCATCTGCCCTGTACTCCAAAGTAACTTTAGATATTCCAATGTTCACATGTCCAGGTCCCAAATAGGTTTCAGTCAATTTAACACAATCATCACAAACAGTATATCCTGGGTGGTGTAAGAGGCTCACTCTACGGTGACAACATCCTGCTAAGGAAAGATTTGATTACTTTATTATAGCACATTTCTTTAAGCCAGTGATTCTCAACCAGGCTTCCATGGCACTTGGAGGTGCCTTGAGATCCCTTCAAGGGTGCTGTGGGGTGCCACACAATGTTAGCACTGTTGGGTTTACAAATACGATTCACAAGATAAACCTAGAAAGTTCAGAAAGGAATCTATAGTTGTGGGCCAAGCTCTTTGCAACAGAAAAACTGCTTTTTTGACTGCCGAAGAGAGCCAAAACTAAGAGCTGGCAATTTTTGAGCGGTGCCTTGAGCCTATCCAGAGGTGTCTCAAGTCTAGAATGGCTGAGAATTACTGCTCTAAGCAAACAGATGAGCTCAGTGCCATAAAGACTAACATTGGCATGTGTACATCAGAAACAGATTTGTAAGCCTGTTAAAAATTTTCTCAAAAAAGAAATTCTGTTTCATGACACTGAGCCCCAATTCATGCTTTGTGAATATTCTTAAACGCATGAGGCTTATAAAGCTGAAGTAAAATCACTTTTCCATGACAGGCTGATGATCCAGGGTGGGGCAACGTGGAAGAGTTCCATCCTGGCTGCACCCACTGTTCTGGTTGCCTACAGCACAGACTCCTAAGCATCTAGAAATTGGTTAATTAGTAGAAAGGCTGAATAGACAGAAAAAGGTGGAAGAAGTTCAATTCCTTAACTCTCCCCTTGCTTTTGAGAAAGGTGATGGACAGGACAGGTTGTTTCTAGTCAGTTAAATGCAGGCTAACTGATTTAAGCCTAAATTAACAAGGCACTTGACACTCTTGAGAAAGGAAAAAGTAACTTCAGCCTAACTCTGTTCGCTGAAGAATTTTGTTACACATTTTTTACATTTCTTTAACAGCTATTTGTTTTAGAAGAGCCCAGAAGAGAACTGAATGGCTCAGGTGATTAGTAACAAGTTAAAGAACATCCTACCCCTAAGTGAGTACAGTAATGTGAATCCATAACATGAAGAGATAGGTCAGGAACAACAGAACAAGAGGAGTTGCCAGCTAATGGACGACGTGTTGGAAAGAAAAGGCCTCCACTATTCCAGCCTTAGCACTGACACTAACTTGACTAAGCCCTCAGACAGGGTTATCTACCTTGTCTACAAGCTTTGCCTAAGATGGTCTCAATTATTAGTATTTAGCAGTTGTCTTGCTGAAGTGTCTAAGAGTTCCTGACATGGACCAAGACAAAGAGAACAATCTAAAATAGACGACAAAGGTGGACACAAGGGTAACAGGACAGTTCAAGAAAATGAAGCAGTAGTGGCCATTGTACACCAGCAGCCCAGCCATCACGATTCTTACAGACGGAGCAAAGGAAAGTTCCAAGCAAGACAACCAGGTACTTTGCAGGTATAGGACGCTCCTCCCCACCATGAGACACAGCATGGGAGAAAGTATGACTATAAAAAGTGTAAGCAAGCAGATAGAGGCTGGCATAATTGGTCAGTTGGAGGTAGGAGGGGGACATCTCAACAAACTTACAAAGATCAGTGAAGGACCCCACAAATAAAAGCAAATTTGTTTTTATTGACTAAAACACAGAAGGGAGCCAGTGGAGAAATACAAACAATATTGGAGCAAGGAGACCAGGAAACTCTGCAGGAATGGTTTGAATAGAGAGACAAGATAGGAAAAAGCAAGACTGTGAAAACCAGCCTGTTGAAATAGGGACATGAAATGATGCAAGCCTGGAACAAAAGTTGTAGTTGTTGGAGTGGACAAGAAAAGCCATGCTAGCGTTTGACAGAGAATTGCCAACATTTAAGCAAAGTCTGGAGGTGAAGGCCAAGCTGGAGAGGACAACAATGGGTTAGCCCCATTAGGGGGATTCTTTTCATCCCTTCTCTGACTCTGGGTTCCATGGGGCTTCTCTTGATTCCTGCCCCCACCACCATCTCCACCATGTCAGGCTTGTTTTGAGCAGTTAGGTAACATGGCTGTATCTGAATCTATACCAGTGCCATCACAGATGGAGCTGAACTAGTAATAAAAGTGAAACTGTTTGGCAACGAAGTGTAATGCAGATACAGTGTTAGGCTATATCCGCACTTGCGTAAGTTTAAAAATATATTTTTTCTAGTAGTTGGTCATTGCTGCTTGAAATCAGGCCATATCTTCAGCACAGATGAGGCCTTCAGGCAATTGGTTTTGGGGTTGCTATAAACAACTCAGGTGACACTATCCTAACATCCAGAGGCGAGGTCACCAGATCAAAGTTACACTTTTTGAAGAAGCAGGAAGGAAAATGTTTTAAAGATTTTCCTGCACAAGAGATGCCAAAAGCTTCTCTGCATATCCTCTTTATACAGGGAGGGAGGGGGTTGGTGGGCAGTATTTCCCTTAATACAGATTTTCATTTAAGCAGGCTCTACTATACTCAGTTAAGCTAAAGCAGGCAGGATAAGACCATTATTTTTGCCACTTGTGCAGCAACACCAGTAACATCTGTCCGTCTTCTTACAAGAGACCCAAGGGAGGTGGAAGAGGGGAAAAAGAAGAGAAGAGTAGCACAAGAGCTATCCTGTCTTTTCCAATGTCAGGCATGTCAACGGTAGGAGTAGTTGACCAATTATGATCACAAGTTTAAAATACTTGTGATCCCAGTTTCTCTCCATGTCTCCACTAGGAAAGCAAAGGCTGTCAGGAAATTGATGAATCAGCACACTACTGCTATTTGTCTCAGCTGTGAAGCATTGATTTTTTCAAACACTTGTGATAGGGGGGTTAGTGATGCCCTAACTGAAATCTTTACTGAAGACTAGGGTCACACAGCAAGAGCCTCTAGTTTAAACATAAAACAGCAACTCTTTTATTTATTTCTCCTCAGGCTTCTCAAAAGAAATATAACCAAATACTGTAAAAATAATGATTTTTCTTTTTATATGAGAGAGACATAGGAAGGAATTTTGCAAGTTCTACGTGGGAATGCTCAGCAAACATACTTGAGGATTGTATTGAAAAAAAATCACCCATCTAACACTCGTTTAGGGCTAATAAAGAAAGAGCTTTCCCTTTAAAACTTAGAATGATCAACACCATTGGCTGCCTAAACTTGATCTACAAAGAGATTTTCAATGCTAGGGCGAAGGGGAAGGTGTTCAGCACTCTCCAAAAATGATGACCCCTTTAAAACACTACCACTCCCCCCCCTCCCCCAAGTTGAGCACCCAAAACAACTCACCAGCCACTTCAGAAAATTTAGGCCATATTAGCCGTTTCTGTTAATTATTTTAAAGCTAGCGTTACCATTTTCTTTTTTAAAGGAAATAAAAAAAATTACAAAAGTTCTAGGAAAAAAAAAATCTACCCTCAGTAAGAAAGTGCTTCAATAAAGTAGCAACAGAGCTAAAGAAACAGTAGTGGTGTAATTGACAATAAGGTGTAATCAAAAATCTCTAGTTTAATAAGCTGGAAATCAGTTATGCAACAAAACACAGCATCAAACCACAAAAAGTTAATTGCAAATCACCGTTTTCTTGTTTAAAATGACAGGAAATTACCAAATATTTCCTCTACATAAAAGGGAGGTGAGCTATTATGAAGGGTTTATCATTAACCAAGGTTAGAAGACAAAAGCAGGTGGAGGAGGAGGATATGCAAGGATAGCAGTAAGAGATCAGTCAATTCTGGAAGTTGGATGTATGCACAAGAAGGGAATGCATGCGAAAACAAGCTTGAGATTCAGAGTAAGAGTGGAAGCTAGAGATGACTGCCCTTTAAGGTACATTTTAGGCTAAGGGGTAATGCACGACTAGGTGCTACCTAGCAAACCCAAGGTAGAGTGCTTATCCACCTTGATAGGAGAAATGGAAAGCACCAGCGGTTCTCAAACTGACAGACTGCACACCACCAAGTAAAAACGATACAACTTTAAGTATCACCAGCATTTTTTTGTCAAATAAAGTAATAACTCTGTTAATGTGTATCACTGACAGGTTGTGTGTGTACTACTGGTGGTACCTATACCACATATTGGGAACTGCTGCACTAGACAACTATTACTACCAGGGAATTCAGCCCAGGGTTAAAGATGCAAGACAGAAGCCATCCTTTAGTGGTGGGGGTAAAAGCTAAGAATTAATGAGAAACTCTCAACACCTCTGTGTCTAATCAGAAGTTCCTAGAGAAGGGGAAGCTGTTTACTAAGGTGCCCCACGGAGTGACTAGGAATAATGGGTGTAGACTAGTTGAGAGGGGATTTAGGTTAGATATTAGGAAGACATTTTTCACGGTAAGGGTGGCCAGGATCTGGAATCGGCTTCCAAGAGAGGTGGTACTATCACCTAGCTTGGAGGTCTTCAATAAGAGGCTACATAGTCACCTGGTTGTTGTCATCTGACCTCAGTCCTCTTTCCTGCCAGGGGCAGGGGGTCGGACACGATGATCCATTGTGGTCCCTTCCGACTCTACAATCTATGAAATTATATAGGTAACTGTAGGGGCAAGGTCTAGTAACTAACCCATCCAAACCCTATTGAGAACAATTCTGTCACTCAGCTCTGTTTCTTAACAGTGGTCTCTGCCAAAAGTAAGTTTTCTATGAGAATATAAGCTACAAGGACTAGGAGTTGCTTACGGCTCCCTTCACTGAATCATCATACAGGACTACTTGTGGCTCACTCATGACCAAAACTCAAAACACTGAGAAAGAGACTGATTAAGGCTCTGAGTTTCTGGAAGGCAAGAGTCCCCAATGGATTATATGAGGAAATAGAACGCTCCACAGAGAGTCTAATTTCTGTGTTGGGGGAAACAGCAAGAGGGAAAGAAGTAGTGCGCTAACAGCAATCTAATGCTATTACATGAGCTAGACCAGATTAGAACTGTCTGAAATTCCACAGATCAATCAGTTATTCTAATTGCATTAGGAATGCTGGGAGACAAACTTAGCTGAAGGCAGCCACCATTTCAGAGCCAAGAAAATCTGTAATGGACCTCTCATTTTGACATCCTACACACTCTACTTTTCCTTTGTCAGCCTGAAGAGGTATTTTCTACTGAATGAAAAGCATCTGTGTTAGAGATGCACTGATACATCGCTCCATATTGGCATGGATAAAAGGAAAATTGCATTTTGGCAATTGGCTTTTTTTGGGCGACGTAGTCGATAATGTCCCCGATAAATGCTGCATGCATGCGCGTGGCCAGGAATGCAGCCCAGCAGCTTGGAGAGCAGTGTCCGACCAGTAAGTTGAGGGGAGGGGTGGGGGTAGGAAGGAGTGTGGGAGGGCAGATTGAGGCCCAGAAGGTGAGGGAGGGAATAGAGCTAGGGCAGGAACCAGTGCTGCCCAGCTGGGGCAGGGAGCAGGTCGGAGTCGCTGCGAGGAGGGGTAGCTCTCGCCCCTGCATGTACCCTGGGGCAGGCATGGGGGACATGGGCCCCCCTGATCTGTGCACAGCACAAGGGTGGGCTGCCCACTCAGGGCTGGGGGCTGCACCAGCCTCTTCCTGGTGTGGGGGAAGCTACAGTGAATTTTGGGGTGGCTGTAGCTTCCCCACCTCAGTGCTGCTGCCACCTGTCCTGCCCCCACACTGGGAAGAGGCTGCAGTGGGCAGCTTGCCCTTGCCCCGCAGAGTTTTTTTTTTTTTTTTTTTTTGGGGGGGGGGGGTTGGGGACACATGCCCCCAATGCCTTCCCTGGGGTGCATGCGGTGGCAGAAGCCGCCCTCACCCTCCCCGGATGAGCTGCCTGCAGCTCCATCCCACACCCCACCTGTACAGAGCCTGCCCCTGCCCACCCCACACTCCTTCCCTCCAACAGACGTACCAGCCAGATGCTGCTCTCCAAGCTGCCAGGCTGCATACTGGCAAGTGGATTGCTATTGGCCAGCATGGCTGATCAATAAACTGCCATCAGTAACAGCCCAAAAAAATCTTTATTGGTGCACCCCTTGTCTGTCATTCTTCCCAGCCCCATCCCAGACAAAAATCTCCCTAACAAATCCTGAACTCAAAGCTGTATCAAATATGGGTTTTTAAAAATGAAAGACAGAACAGTTTCACAGTTGGTAGGGTCAGAAGGGACCTAAGCAGGTCATCAAGTCTGACCCCCTACCGTGGCT
The DNA here is from genome assembly GCF_030867095.1 of Alligator mississippiensis. Lineage (NCBI taxonomy): Eukaryota > Metazoa > Chordata > Crocodylia > Alligatoridae > Alligator > Alligator mississippiensis. The sequence continues at coordinate 39,904,790 of NC_081830.1, forward strand.
GGAAAGAGTACTGGGGTCAAATGACCCTGGCTAGGTGTTCATCCAGCCTCCTCTTAAAGACCCCCACGGTAGCAGCCAGCACCACTTCGCTTGGAAGTTAGTTCCAGATCCTAGCCACCCTGACTGTGAATCTACCCTCTGCCAGCTTGTGACCGTTATTTCTAGTCACTCCTGGGACCGCTCAGGGGAACAGGGATTCCCCCAATGCCTGCTGGTCTCCTCTGACTAGTTTGTAACAGACCACTAGATGCCCCCTCAGCCTTGTCTTGTGGAGGCTGAACAGGTTCAGGTCCCTTAGCCTCTTCTCGTAGGGCCTGCCCTGCTGACCCCTGATCATGCGGGTGGCCCTCCTTTGGACCCTCTCCATGCTGTTCACATCCCTCCTGAAGTGCGGCACCCAGAACTGGATACAGTACTCCAACTGCGGCCTGACCAGTGTCACATAGAGGGGGAGGATCACCTCCTTGGACCGGCTTGAGATACATCTATGGATGCATGACAAGATATGGTTGGCCTTCCTGACCACATCCCCACACTGTTGGCCCATGTTCACATTAGCCTCAATAATGACTCCAAGATCCTTCTCTGCCTCTGCACTGACGAGAAGGGAGTTCCCCAGCCTGTAGGTATGCTGCTGGTTCTTCCTCTCCAGGTGTAGTACCTTACACTGGTCAGTGTTGAAACCCATCTTGTTCTTATCCACCCACCCCTGTAGCCTGTCCAGATCTGACTGCAACTTATTCCTTCCTTCTAGCGTGCTCCAGTTCTTACTCCAATACGTATAATTTTAAACTGACTGTGAAAAACCATCCTTCCATCCCAATACTTCTAGGGAATCTAGATACAAACAAGGTTCAGTTTTACAGGCACAATGAAATTATGGCAAAAGACACATGTCACTTGGTTCTCTGAAGAAAAAAAAAAAACCACACATACATGTACTAACTCAGAAAATATCTTTAATCCTTGAGCATTCAGGTGAAATTTCTACCAAAAAAGGTGGTGATGTGGCCAATGCATTGACTAGTAGTTTAAAGCAAGGAAGAGGGGGTTTCCTCACACAAGCCAAATGATAACAGCCCATCTGAAAAGATTTAAAGCAAATATTTTTTTTTTTTTTTGAACATTGGGTCTCTTCTCTACTTTTGTTTGGCTACAATTATTCTCCTGGAGGGACGAGAGAAAACTAAGTTAGTGATGGAAACAGGGTCTCCAGCTTCTCTGCAAACAACTAAAATCCTTCACTGGTTTATAAATACAGTGACCTTGTGTAGTGCCTTGAAGTTCATCAGGAGCCTAAACCTGCAAATCAATGAAAGCTTTGCAGGAAGAGGATGCAAGTCAGAGGCAGGCAAAATCTGGCCCACTAGGCAATGTCATCCAGCTTGTGGGCACCCACCAACTAATTGTACCCCAAAATTCATTAAGTAGCCCTCCAGCCAAACTAACTGACCACCCCTGATGTAAGTGCTACCTCTGGAACTGGAGGTACAGGGATGGCCCAAACAAGGAGCTGCACTACAGCAACCTGGGTTATAAGGAGAAACTCCAGCAGGTCATTAGAAATGCTTCCATACTAATATACAGCAGAAGTCCTTCACTCCTCACCTGCAAAGAAGAATCTTTGAAATACACAGCAAACATACTCTGTCTTGTCACAGGTAAATCTGAAGGTGTTTTAGTAGGTCTCTGTCAATTCACAAACATGCAGTTGGTTTAATGGTGTTAAATCTGAAACCAGTGCAGCATCTCATTGAAGACCTGGTATCTTAATAAAGCTCCTTAAAAAAAACCAAAAAAACCCCCAACAACTCCTTCAATAGTGCATGTGAAAATCCCCAGCTAAGTCACCATGGCCACACTAGCTTGCAAGGGGCAGTGTGTGTACACAAGTGCCTTGTACACATTTTACAGTGCTGATTTAGAGCACTTTTAATAGCACTGTAAAGTTACAGCACTCTGAAACATGGCAGAAGTGCAACGGTTAGTGAAGGGGGACCTCTGAGTCTCCTTATACTTCCCAGACTAGGCGGCAGGGGGCGCTCTGCAGCCTCCTGGGGCTTCTCCACTGGTCAGAAATTTGACCAGCATACAGAAAGCACTATAGGTTGTTGAAGTGCTGTAAAATACAGTGCTTTGAACTTAATACTTCGTTTAATAAGGGTTAAATTTAAAAGGGCTGTACTTTTTTTAACGTGCTGTAAAGCCATGCACTTTTATTAAGTCATGGCAATAAAGCAGTTTAAAAAGTGAAAAAAAATGGGCACCTTCTGTACCCATACATGCATCAGAATCACTCAACTTTGGGGGTTACAGAATATACCCACTGTCTGCAGAGCTGCACTCAGACAGGGACACCTAGTGGGAACCCAGACAACATGACATGCTCCCTGGGCCAAGATGTCCTGCAACCTCCGATTGTGGATTGGAAGCAATTAACTTTGGAACTACTGCATGTGGTCATGGTATAAAAATGGTAATATGTGCCCCAGTGTAAAATGGAGAGAGAGGCAGTTAGCCATGTTAATCTGAAGTCAGGCAGGAGGCAGGGCAGTGTGGCACTTTATCTCTCTTTACAATGAAGCTGTGTTTTGTGTTGCATACAGCCCACACCAGTTACCAAGATTCAACTCCATCATTTAAAAAACAACCAACCAACCCAAACAACAACAACAAGCACCACCACCACCACAACCCTGTGGATGCCCATGGTCTTATTTCTAACATTACATTTATACAATTATATCCTCACTGACTATGTAAGAGAAGGCAGAATCTGAGGGGTGGGTAAATTCCTAGAGGAAATCTACTAAGTTGTAATGAGAAAAATAAATCAGGGTTGTGACAACTTTTTTTTGCCCCCTAAAGGGCTAATGAAATGCAATTTTGCCAAGTAGTGCAGTGTTGCAAAAATCAGGTTAATGAAAGTAGACACAGAAGCAGGGACAAATCTAAGGAGTCATCCTTTCTATTTTGCCAACAAAGAACAGAAGCTCCAATAATAATTATGCCTGATATAAAATATTAGTATGAGTCCTGTGCAGCTCAAGCAAAAAAAACTTTCATTTCTAGGACAGCAGGTTTCAAGAAGTTCAGGCTTTCAGCTATTTTTAATGGAGATGTCAAATTCAAAGACTTGCCAGCACTAACTAATCAGCCTCATCTCCAGGAGACGGACCATATTTACAATCCACTTCCTCTTTCAGATTTAAGTGAATGTAAGGGCCTAGTAGGGAATTCTCCATACACAACTGGCTAGAACATATGTGGCGTGCAGAGGACTTGAGTTGCCTTATGTAGTAAATGGCCCAAATCTCTTTCCGCTTACAACAGTTCCACATTAGTATCACTGACTCATTTTCAGCAGAACTAATCCTAAACCAGACAGGAGTAAGGGATTCGAGAACAAAACCCTTAGGACACAAACACCCCACACTATGCACGTTCCCACTAGGACAAAAACATTTGAGCTTCTAAAAGTTGCTAACAATCCAGGAATGATTTAGTAAAGAATCTCAAACAGTTGGTCTTTTGATAAGGTGTCCCTACAGCTCCTACGCACACGCATAGTAAAAAAATCTCATCAAGCGCAGAGGTAGAGAGAGAGATGTAGTCAGAAGCTGTAAAAGTTTACACCTCAGAGGATCAAACTAACACAATCCATGCGCTGCTGGGCCCTGAGTTAATTGTTTCTTTTAAAAAGAAAGAAATAAATAAAACAAGGGCTGCAAATAGCTTTGCCAGGGAGACACCAAAAGACAAGCAAATTAAACGATTTAACCATGGGCTTTATTAAAACAGACATTTTATAAAATGTTCTTACATTGCATTTTTTTTGTTTATAAAATATTCAAGTCTTCAGATAAGATTGTGTGATTTTTTTCCCCTCAATATATATTCCAGTCCATTTCTGGAGCATAGTGTGAAATGTAGATAAAAGCTCAGCAGGTTAACTTCTGTAACAGATTCGCTATAAACACAGACACAAAGCCAAGATTAAGTTAGCCTCTTGAGAAGGCTCATTAAAAAAAATGATCTACCCAGTACTTGAAACAGAAATTAAATGAAGGCAGAATACTGGGGGGGGGGGGGGGGGGGGGGGGGGGGGGGGAATACAGAACAGACAGTACAGTATTCTCCCAAATATATGTTTTTTCCCACATCAGCTAGCCACCTCCACCAAATAGGTTTTAAAGAAGCTGAACACTTTATAAAATTGTCTCCACATGAACAAACCTTCAGAACAACCACCAGTTACTCTATTTTCATATGATACAAAATTTACTGGTGGGGCAGCAAAGCATTTTTTTCTTTCAGGTGAGCCCGGGGGAAAACCAGCATATAGATCAAACCCAGCTTAATTTATTTTTATCTTATTGTTCCCATAGCAAACCACAGAAAAGGGGGAGACATCAAGCTCATGCATGCAGTGCACAGCACGAAGGTCTTGAAAACACTGCTCTCCCTTGTCTGTTCTTGGAGTACATGTAGGAGGCAGGCTTGCTGCAGGGTGGGAGAGTAAGTCACTCCAGTACCATTAGGGGCTGCTCCAAAAGATATTTCCATTTGTTTGCAGGGTTGGGATCAGACAGACAATTGGGTTAAAGTGATCCATCTCTGACTGTTCAGTATCACAGAGTTTGTGAAGAGCCAAACTGACACACATTATAGTAATCAAGATTTTTAAAAAGTAGCTTAAGATTCTAGGCACCTCCATTTTTGGGTGCCTAAACTCAAAACAAATTAAAGTGACCTAATTAACAGAAAGTGTTCAGTTTCTGCCTTCTGAAAACTGGGCTATTTATGGTGCTTCAAATTGAGTTCCCCAAATCACCAGTCACAGTTGAGTCTTGGTCAATATTTATTAAGTACTAACTGTGCAAAGCAACGAACAGACCCGTTTAAATAACCACCTAACAAAATCATCTTCTAGGGCAGCAGATGATGACTGTAATGAGAAAGGTAGGTACTATATTTGGGTTCAACAGTGGAGCTCACCTGAATTCCTAGATTTTTACCACCACAAAAGAGTCAGTCTATTTTTTTTATTGTACGAGTACAAAGCATAACACACTATAAGAAATGCATATCCAAAAGTCTTTTACAAATGTCTTTTATAAACAAGGGGGGGGAGGAAAAAAAAACCCTAAGAAAAAAATAGAACGCATAAACATTTTATGTTGTTTTGTCTCATTAGAGCTAAAGTGTGTCCAGAATGCTGTTTTCAACCCCCCCCGTCCCCAGTTTTCTGCACTGATCTAGTAAACAATAAGGAATTTGCAGCCTTTGGACATTGTAGGACTCCCTCTCTCTCCCCTTTGCACGCCCCCACCCCCATTAAGTTCAACACAGAGCAGCAGAACAATAAAAAAAAGCTATCGCATTGTAAATTTATGTACCATGCATAGGTTATGGAATGTAGTGCAATAGGGCACTAAGCAGTGATAAAGCTGCATTCCTTACAAAGTTAACAGCTTTTTGCTCATGATTTGTATGTGTGGGCACTACTGAATGACCTTCAAGCTTTCCAAGACCCACAAGAAGGCACAACATTAGACAGATTTATTTTTAATCAGATGGTTGCAGCTCTATTTTAGGGACTAAACCTATAGTTTTCTTTCCCTTTCAATTCTGATGCAATGGCTTGAAAGAGCAGTTTTAAATTCTGCTGTAGGTAATGAATATAGGAGCAAGAACCTATGGTCTAAAAGGGTGAATTTGATGCTTGTAATCTCCAAAAGAGCTCTGAAGGCAACTTTAGAATTTAAGTCCAGCAGGGCTCAAGGAGTCTCTACCCAGATGATTCACATTGCTGTTTTTTTCTCAGTAGGAAATTTTATAGTCAAATACCATTTAATACAATAACCTCTCTAACGTACATCTTGCATAAAAGCAAGCGGAGTTTCGACAGCCGAGATATATTATTCAGAGCAGAGAAATGAAGTTATATAGCTGGCAGCATAGTGGAAATAACGCAGGAACGTATCTTTTTCACCTCAAAGGAAATCCTCTACAACCCTGGCTTTAAACAAACCACTCTCATTTATGAATCCTGATTTCATTACATGCCAGAAAAAGGTTATTTTTTTGTGAAAATGCCTTACAAAACAAGCTAAATTAGACTATGATACAACAATGCAGTGTACAAAGACAATATTACAAAGTCAACTGGCAGCTATGTATTGTACCAAAAAGCATTTCCGGTACATAACTAATGAATGGACAAGCACACTGCACATTAATGAACCAAGACGACTGACATCAAATTACCTGAAATATCCATACCACGGTCCCTACATTTCTGAAAATCTAACCCTAACTCAAGCTACATGGGGTGACAGAAACAAAGAGACCGCTGACCAAAACTCATGTGTTAGGATATGCAAGAAGGAGGAAGCAGCTTATTTATCCAAGACATTCTGAACAATGAGAGTTGAAACAGAGCAAGTGCCAAAAGCCAAATGCTACAGGGAAAACATCCTACAGTATTCAGAAGTTATTGAAAAGATACAGTACTGAGTATCTCCAGGATCTACTGGCTCTGAAAACATCTACAAGTTACAGTGAGGATTTCTTATTTCTGCAGGATCCGCTCCCCACCATAGAACGCACAGCCTGCAGCTCCATAGAACATCTTCACTAAGCCTCTAGGGCTAAAAGGTGACTGAGAAATCCTCCAGCAAAACTCTTAGAATACCATCACAATCGGGATGCTCTCCTTGTCACGGCATTGCAATGTTTCTAGGTCCTGTTATGAACCAAGCTACTGGCAAAGAGAGGGTTAACTAACTAAAGCTAGAGCAGGCTTTAAACAAAACTGACACCACTGATAGAAGCTTGCAGGTGTCTGGGTCTAGCCATAAATTTGCACACAGGTCTGCCTGGGAGGTTAATGGTTTGCTAACTGGATTCCAAGGGTCACAGAATAGGTTTTTGCCAGATTTGAACTTTGAAAATTTTTCATTCCAGCCCTTCTCTAAAGTCTCCAGCAGGAGCAGGACAGGTCAAGGGGGTTTTGTTTACAAGTGCTCACAAGCACCCAAAATACAATGAGACCACAAGGGAAGGCTGATCAGACGCTGTCCCTTCGGACATGTGCCTTGGCTCACTGCTCCTACGAAAGCCAGCTTGACAGCCACCCAAGTATAATATTAGGATGACAAATGTTGAAACTTGCTGAAATGACTTGGAAAGAAAAAAAAAAAATAGGAAAAGAAAAAAGCAGCAGCAATCACAACAAAGACAACAAAAATAATGCTAATACCTGCATGCAGCCGATTATGAGACTAATGAACATAGTTTAGAAATGCAGACAAGACACCAGTGATGCTAAAGCATATTTCCTCTCCAGGGTTTCCAGTCAGTAAAGCATGGTGTACATCTGTATGGGTGCATACATAAAGTGTATTTATGTACATGCATCTATCTATACACACATACTTGTATATATACACGCACACACATCTATCTATATCTCTCGATATAGATACAGATGTGTGTGTGTGTGTGTATAAAGTGTGGCATTTGCAAACAGTAACATAAGATCCTGCATCGTTCTAAGAACGAAAGCGGCTGTAAAGGGCTGTAGCAAGAGCAACGGTGATTTACGTTCTCTAAGGAGACTGCGTTATGGTATTACCAGCGATAGCAATCAGCCAAAAACACAGCAGCTCCTGGAATGAGAGATGTGCGGGCGCACATTTGCCGAGTGAAGCGGGAATAAGAGAAACCACAGAAGATGGTTTAAAGAAAAAAGAGCCACTTGTGTTTTAAGGGCCAACTTTTGGTGGGTAACTTGTCCTCAAGCTAAGCCGGAGGGGGTGAGAGGACAGGAGTGTGGCACACCGAAGATGACAGAGGGGCTGCAGGGCTGAGGTGAGCCTTGAGGTGCTTTGGAGGTGGCCCAAGGGAGGCTCACCTGGGGGCCTTGGCGGCGCTGGCGCTGGCGGGGGGGCTGTCGCGGCGGTCCAGCACGCCGGGCACACAGCTGGTGAGCTCGGTCCAGTCGGCGTGCAGCCCGCAGCTCCAGCCGGTGGAGAAGCGCGAGAAGAGCCAGGTCTCGCGGCGGTTGGGCCGGTAGCAGGTGCACTTCTTCTGGCCGGGCCGGCAGTCGCAGGGCACCTCGAGCCGCACGTTCTGCACCAGGTGGCGGCCGAAGGTGGTGCCGCCCGTCTTCTGGATGTGCAGGAACACGATGACGCCGTCGCCCTTCATGTCGAAGGCCAGGTCGCGCGCCAGCTCGCGCACGGGGAAGTAGTACTTCTGCACGTAGTGCGGGTCGGGCGTGGGGAAGAGGTCGAGCGCCTCGGCCGCCGCGCCGCGCCGGGGGGGCGCCCCGCGGCTCAGCCCCGGCCCCGCGTACTGGTACAGGATCAGCATGAAGCAGGCGGAGCCGGCCACGGCCAGCACGAACTTGCTGCTGCGCTCAACCATGGTCCTGCCCGTGCGCCGCATGTGTCACCATCGCCCCGCGCGGGGCAGCCGCAGCCGGGTCCCCGCGCCGCCGCCGCCACCCCCGGCCCCGCGCCGCCACCGCCCGGCCGGAGCCCGGCATGCACAGCGCCGCCGGCCGCGCTCGCCGCCACGGGCGCACTGAGCGGGGAGCGAGCGCCCGAGCCCGGCCCGGCCCGGCCCGGCCCAGCGCCTCCCTCCCCACGTCTCGTCTCGTCTCAGCCCGCCCCGCGCTCGGGTTGCGGCTCCCGCCCGCAGCTTTTCTTCCGCCCGCCCCCACCTGGTAGCGTGCCGCGCCGCGCCGCCCCGCCGCAGGTAGCCCCGCCCCCGCCTCGCCGCTTCTAGTTGCTTGGTTTTTTTTAGCGTGATGTAACGGTCCCTGCTCGTGACGTCACGGCGCCTGGCTTTCGTCGTGACATGTCAGGAGAGGCCTGCGGGCAGGAAGTGCGGGGGAGGGGGAGAGCGAGCTCAGCTTTTCATTTGGGAAGGGCGGAGATGAAGCGTCCCTTCACGCGCCAGAGAAACACGCAGGCACATGGAGACAAGATGTCACACCCCATATACAGCGTGTCCCTAAAACGTACCACATAGATCTTGTAATATTTGTCAGCGATCCGTTTAAAAGCGATGGGAGCAGGTGGTGGGGCCGAAGCAAAGGCTAAAGGTGACAGATGTGAGGTTGACACAAACATAGGCGAAGTGGGCGGCTGCCCCCGGGGCCTGAAAATGGTATTTTTTCCCTCCCGTTGTCTGATTATTACTATCATTATCTCTGGCAAAGGGGGGCCCTGATACTAAAAGTTTGCCCAGGGCCACCATGAGTTAGGGTATGGTACTGGGTTGACAGAAAGCTGTTTCTCAGCCAGGGGTGACTGGTGCCCCTCAGTCTGGGGGGCATAATTTGTGGGCAGCCCTGGGGCCAGGCCAAAAGCCCCATATCCACCCCTGTGCTTCTGTGCCGTGGCTTTGTGTCCCCCCCCACCCCTCAACACGCCACCATCCACCGTGGCAAAAAAACTGCCCCATCCTGAGTAGTGCTGAGTTGGGGGCCAATCTCAGGGGGGGCATATGTTCGCGCCCCCCCCCCCCCGGACCTCACCTACCAGTCACCTGAGTTCTCGGACAAAGGCCCAGCTAGGGATCACGGTTACAACACTGTTGTCGCCTAACGTGGGTGAAAGATAAATAAGGAATATGGGAATTTCCTGACTGGATCTGCCCCACAGTCCATCCCTTGAAATACCCTGCACCAGGTGCAGGTCAGCGCTGCCATGTTGAGAGGATGTTGCAAGACACTTGTGGGTAGGCAGCTGCAGGATGTTCCTTAGTGGCTGTTCTAGTTAGTGCTCAGTGTGCGGAAGGTGTTTAATCACTTTGCTGAGGCAGGGTCTTCCTAAATAAAACACCCTTCAAAGCCTCTTTTGCTGTTTCTTCCCATTGCAGAGAATGGCTATTCTGGTAATTAGGGTATTATGTGGAACTCCCCTGCTCTGCCAGACATCTTTGGGATGACTTGATCACTTATTTATCCCTGATTTACAGACAAGAAACTGAGGCACAGAGACTCAAAGCATCCCCCCACATCACAGGAGTATACATTAAACACTGTGAAGTGCTTGGATATTACAGCCCTGTAAATACTTAGCACAGAAACGGAGCAGAAATCATAACACAATGCATACTTCATAATTACGCCCAAATTACTACTACTCCTGAGTATTCTATTTTCTGTAATTATTTCCATGCTCTGCAATTTCCATGCATTTGCACAGATTATTAAAATATAGTTATGACTAATTCTTTTTTTAAAAAACCAAGTCAGATTTTCTTCCTCCCTTAAAAAGTTACCAAAATTACATATTTTTGTATAAAATATTATTTGGATTAAAGTGTAATAAAAAAAATTAAGTTGCCTCTGGCTAAATATTGGCAAAAAATTTATAAAGGGTTTAGAAAGAAGTGAGATCTCAGTCTGAACTGAATTGCCAATAAATATGCCGGATTTTGAAATGACTATATTACTCACAAGTTGTGGAGCCCTGGAGAGTTATGCAGCTCTTCCCAAACAAGTAACAATAAAATCTTTATAGCACCCCAAAGCATCATATATATCATTTATGCCATTTATTTCATTTGATATTTTCTCTTCTAAAAAGTCTGCTTCTGGTTTTCCCTTTTTCATGGAAGTTTAGTAACTCTAGAAACATTACGTCATGCATCTACACAGAGCTTAGCGACATCCACAAACATAATATACACTCAATTTAAAGTTTATTCTGTGAATTGGGAAATAGGGTTGGAGTGGCGTTACAGCCATGACGGTCCAGGAAATATCCAAGGGGCAAGGATTTTCGGTCATATTTTTTATTGGACTAGCTGCATAGTTGGGAAAGTTGTTGGACAAGCTTTGAGGCATCAAGTGCCCCTCGTTGGACCTGGCAAGTTTTTGGGTATCAACTCCCCTGTGTATACAGTTGGTCTATTAAAAATCCCACAGAAAATCCTTGCCTTTGGGAAACAGAGGCATTTATGAGCTATTTATAACTTTGTGACTGAAACACAGGTTGAAATTTTGGTATTGATATTTGTCTATGGCTATGATATATAAAGCTAATATATCATTAATGAGTTGACAATAACTCTAAGAGACTATTTTAGCATCTTCTTTAGCTCTTCTTTAGAATACTGACTGCTAGATTATGATAAAGCACAACAAAATATGATATACAAAATAAAACCAAAAAAAGTCAGCAGAAAGTTTCAGCGCCTTTTCACCATGATTATAGAATATGTAACATACTGAAAATGTAAGGAACCAACTAGGCACTTTGAAAATACAGCTATGCCTGATGATTAGATATCAGACATTCTGCCTGGGTCCCCCAAATGGAAGTTCTAGGAACAAACCCATCTTTGCACAAGTGCCATACAATCTTGTCCTGCCTGCTCTTCAGAGCTGAGCATGAATAGAGCTCCCTTTATAAACCAAGCTCCCTTTATAAACCAAGCATGCATTTAAATCCATCCCTGTTTCCTGTTCAGCTTAAGTCCCAATTGAAGTCAATGGTGGAGACGTACTTACCCAAGTACCTTACTGAACTGGGAACCAAGAGGAGATGCACCAGCGCCTTATCATTGGCAATCCTTTGCTTGTTTTGCTCCTATATTATGGAGCAGGCAAAGAATGATGATGGATTTTGTTGGGGGTTGTACTTCAGAAGGATCCTCCACAGTGCTTTTTGGTTGATGGAGTCGAAGACTTTTGTGAGGTCAAAGAAGGCCATGTAAAGAGTTATGTTGTTTCCGACATTTTTCCTGTAGCTGGTGAGCATGTCAGCTGTGCCTCTTAGATTCATAGATTGTAGAGTCAGAAGGGACCACAATGGATCATCGTGTCCAACCCCCTGCCCCCGGCAGGAAAGAGGACCCAGGTCAGATGACCCCAGCCAGGTGACTGTCTAGCCTCCTCTTGAAGACCTCCAAGCTAGGTGATAGCACCTCCTCTCTTGGAAGCCCATTCCAGATCCTGGCCACCTTTATTGTGAAAAATTTCTTCCTAGTATCTAACCTAAATCCACTCTCAACTAGTTTACACCCGTTATTCCTAGTCACTCCCTGGGGCGCCTTAGTAAACAGCGCTTCCCCTATTCCCCGTTGATCTCCCCTAATACATTTATAGGCGGCCACAAGATCTCCCCTCAGCCGTCTCTTGTGAAGGCTGAAGAGACTCAGCTCTCTCAACATCCCCCCGTAGGGTCTATCATGAAGGCCACTAATCATGCGAGTGGCCCTCCTCTGGAGGGCCACTCGAGATTCCCCGTGTCCCTCTTGAAGTGTGGCGCCCAAAACTGGACACAGTACTCCAACTGCGGCCTGACCAGTGCTGCACAGAGGGGGAGCATCACCTCCTTTGATCTATTAGTTATGCACGTGCTAATGCATGACAAGGTGCGATTGGCCTTGTTGATGGCCTCGTTACACTGCCAGCTCATGTTCATCTTGGAGTCAGTTATGACTCCAAGATCCCTCTCTGCCTCTGAGCTTCTGAGAAGGTCACTCCCCAACCTATAGGTGTGCTGGGGGTTCCTCCTTCCCAGGTGGAGTACCTTACATTTATCTTTATTACATTGCATCCTATTTCTCTCTGCCCATTGATCCAACCTGTCCAGGTCAGCCTGAATCTGCTCCCAGCCCTCCGGTGTACTAACTTTGCTCAATAACTTGGTACCATCAGCGAACTTGGAGAGGGTGTTCTCCACGCCCTTGTCCAAATCGCTGATGAAGATATTAAATAATATTGGTCCGAGGACCGAACCCTGTGGGACCCCACTGCCCCCCTCCTTCCAGGCCGAGAAAGAACCATCCACCACCACTCTCTGGGTGCGGTCCCTAAGCCAGTTGGCCACCCACCTGACCGTGTAGGCGTCCACTCCACAGTCTGCTAGCTTCCCAATGAGGATAGGGTATGAAACTGTGTCAAAGGCCCAACTTGCAACTACATAAATCAAAGAAAGCTCTTTGGCACTGGGCAGCTCTCTGGTTGAGTGCATATAGTTAATTGCAGTGTGGACCACCTATACTGAGGTCTCTTTAATCAGTCAAAACTGTGCAAGCCCATCAGTATTTTGCTTGTGTAACTATTAAGTGATAATGAAGTAAGGGCCTAAAGTCCAGGAAGATGACATCAGCCTCGGCTTCCATGTCCAGGCAGTGGGTGACCTGGTCATAGAAGGCTACAAGGTTTGTCAGGCAGGATCTACCTGTGACAAACCTGTGCTGGTTTTCCCTCAGCATTGTTTCTCCTGCTGGGCCTGCACAAATGTGTTCTTTGATTATTTTCTCTAGCATTTTCCCAGGAATAGGGGTAAGACTGACTGGTCTAAAGTTACCCGGCTCATCCCTTCTCCCTTTCTTGAAAATGGGCACCACATTGGCCCTTCTCCAGTCCTCAGGGACCTGGCCGCAGCACCACGAGTGCTTGAACAGCTGTGCCCGCGGCTCAGCTATGACACTGGCTAATTCTTTCAGCAGCCGTGGATGGAGTTCATTTGGGCCTGCTGACTTGTACCCATCCAGCTCCTCCAGGAGCTCCTTAACTATTTCAGAACTAACCGTAGGCGGACTGGTGTCATGTGGACATCCGTCAGTGATCGAGGTGGGGGAATTGGCTTGGTCAGTACATAGAAATACTGAAGTGAAGAACTTGTTGAAGAACTCTGCTTTTTTCCCCGCATCAACCACCAACTGCCCTGATTTGTCCTGCAGTGGCCCTATGTTGCTCTGAACTTTCCTTTTGCCTGCTATATACCTGAAGAAGGACTTTTTATTGTCCTTGATTGTTGAAGCCAGCCTGAACTCAAGCCCCGCCTTGGCCTGCCTAACTGATTCCCTGCAATTCACGGAGACCTGGTGGGACTCCACCCATGACTGGACCACGGGGATAGATGGCTATACCCTGTACAGGAGGGATCGTGTAGAGAAAAGGGGTAGGGGTGTAGCTCTCTATGTTAAGGAAAGCTACGCGTCCCTGCAAGCCGATATTGGCGACCAGGGTGGACGGCTGGAGACCCTCTGGGTTAAAATCCGTGGGGAACACGGCACAGGGGACACAACGGTGGGAGTCTATTACAGACCTCCCACCCAAAGTCCTGAGCTAGACCAGGAGTTTGCCCAGGAACTGGCTGAGGCAGCTTGCTCCAGGACCATGGTTGTCATGGGTGACTTCAATTACCCAGACATCTCGTGGGAGGATCGCTCAGCAAAATCTGAGCGGTCGCAGAGCTTCCTCTCGTGCGTGGATGACCTCTACCTGACTCAAGAAGTCTATGGGCCAACGAGAGGCAAAGTGCTGCTCGACCTGGTGCTGGCTACTGGGGAGGACCTAGTCGGCGACCTAGTGATCGATGGGCAGCTGGGTGACAGTGACCACGAGCTGATCACCTTCACCATTTGCCGAAAAGCTGGCAAGTCGGTCAGCAACACGCAAGTCCTTGACTTCAGGAAAGCCGACTTTGACAAGCTCAGGAGGCTTGTCAGTGAGGCCCTAAGGGACTGTGACCGCAGGGAGAGGGGAGTTCAAGAAGAGTGGTTGCTCCTCAAGGGAGCGATCCTCAATGCACAAACTAAGTCTATTCCATCTCGGAGGAAAGGCAGCAAGAGGGCACAGCAGCCCCCCTGGCTCTCCAGGGACCTAGCAGACCTCCTGAGGCTAAAAAGAAAGGCCCACAAAGGATGGAGGATGGGAGTCACCTCCAAGGAGGATTATTCTGCACTGGTCCGGTCCTGTAGGGAGCAGACCAGGAAAGCCAAGGCTGCAACTGAACTCCAGCTAGCTTTGAGCATCAAGGACAATAAAAAGTCCTTTTTCAGATATGTGGGGAGCCGGAGGAAAAGCAGGGGCAATGTTGGACCCCTGCTGAACCAGATGGGGCAACTGACAACTGACGCCCAGGAAAAAGCCAACCTATTAAATAGGTACTTTGCGTCGGTCTTTCATCAGCCCCATGGGACGCCTGTGCCTGCTACAGGGCCAGGAAGTCCGGGTGAGGGTGATCCCCTGCCCTCCATTAATGCTGACTTTGTGAAGGAACATCTTGAGAAGCTGGATACCTTCAAGTCAGCCGGCCCTGACAATCTTCACCCCAGGGTACTCAAGGAGCTGGCGAGCATCATAGCCCAGCCTCTAGCGCGGATCTTTGAAAACTCTTTGCGCTCTGGTGTAGTGCCCGAAGACTGGAAGAAGGCCAACGTGGTGCCTATCTTCAAGAAAGGGAGGAAAGTGGATCCGGCTAACTATAGGCCCATCAGCCTGACTTCTATCCCGGGGAAGATCTTAGAAAAGTTTATTAAGGAGGCCATCCTTAATGGACTGGCCAACGCCAACATCTTAAGGGACAGCCAGCACGGGTTTGTTGCGGGTAGGTCTTGCTTGACCAATCTCATTTCCTTCTACGACCAGGTGACCTATCACCTGGACAAGGGAGATGAGATTGATGTCATATATCTTGACTTCAAAAAAGCCTTCGATCTGGTGTCCCATGATCGTCTCTTGGAGAAACTGGCCAATTGTCGCCTTGGGTCCCCCACGATCCACTGGCTGGAAAATTGGCTCCGGGGTCGGACCCAGAGGGTAGTAATTGATGGAAGTCACTCATCGTGGTGTCCTGTGACCAGTGGGGTCCCCCAGGGCTCTGTCCTTGGACCCATACTGTTCAACATCTTCATTAACGATGTGGACACTGGAGTCAGAAGCGGACTGGCCAAGTTCGCCGATGACACCAAACTTTGGGGCAAAGCATCCATGCCAGAAGACAGGCGGGTGATCCAGGCTGACCTGGACAGGCTCAGCAAGTGGGCGGATGAGAATCTGATGGTGTTCAGCGCCGATAAATGCAAGGTTCTCCACCTTGGGAAAAAAACCCCGCAGCATCCTTATAGGCTCGGCAGTGCTATGTTGGTTAGCACTATGGAAGAAAGAGACTTGGGGGTCATCATTGACCACAAGATGAACATGAGCCTGCAATGCGATGCTGCGGCTAGTAAAGCGACCAAAACGCTGGCTTGCATCCATAGATGCTTCTCAAGCAAATCCCGGGACGTCATTCTCCCCCTGTACTCGGCCTTAGTGAGGCCGCAGCTGGAGTACTGCGTCCAGTTTTGGGCTCCACAATTCAAAAAGGATGTGGAGAAGCTTGAGAGAGTCCAGAGAAGAGCCACGCGCATGATCAGAGGTCAGGGAAGCAGACCCTATGATGACAGGCTGAGAGCCCTGGGGCTCTTTAGCCTGGAAAAGCGCAGGCTCAGGGGTGATCCGATGGCCACCTACAAGTTTATCAGGGGTGATCACCAGTATCTAGGGGAACGTTTGTTCACCAGAGCGCCCCAAGGGATGACGAGGACGAATGGTCACAAACTACTACAAGATCGTTTCAGGCTGGACATAAGGAAGAATTTCTTTACTGTCCAAGCCCCCAAGGTCTGGAACAGCCTGCCGCCGGAGGTTGTTCAAGCGCCTTCATTGAACACCTTCAAGATGAAACTGGATGCTTATCTTGCTGGGATCCTATGACCCCAGCTGACGTCCTGCCCTTTGGGCGGGGGGCTGGACTCGATGATCTTCCGAGGTCCCTTCCAGCCCTAATGTCTATGAAATCTATGAAATCTATGCAATAGTGCGCCAGGGAGATATAGTCCTCCTTGGTGGCTGCTTCCTGCTTCCATTGCCTATACATCTCTTTCTTTGTCCCCAGACTCTCCTGGAGTTCCCTGTTCAGCCAAGGGTTTTTTTTTTGCCCCCTTATCTCCCTTTCTACATAATGCGATAGACTCCTTTTGAGCCCCAAGGATCACTCCCTTGAGATACCTCCAACCCTCCTGGACCCCCATTTGCTCTATGTTCTTGAGTTGCATCCCCTCACTAACTAGCCTTCTAAGCTTGCTAAAGTTGGCCCTTCTGAAGTCCAACACCTTAGCCCCACTAGTTACTTTACCCACCCTTCGCTGGATAGTGAACTCGACCAAGTGATGGTCACTATTTCCCAGGCTACCATGAACTCGCATGTTCCCCATGAGATCATCCCCTGTTGCTAAGACCAGGTCAAGCAAGGCACTACCCCTGATGGGACTAGACACCACCTGGGTTAGGTGGAGGTCCTGCACACAGTGTAAGAACCTCCATGAGCGGCTTGTTTTGGCTGTCTGGTCCTCCCAGCAGATATCTGGGTAGTTTAGCTCTCCCATGAGCACCGCCTCCCTCGCCTGTGCGGTGTCTGCTAGCTGCCCGGAGAATACATCGTCTAGCTCTTGATCCTGATGAGGAGGCCTGTAGTAGACCCCCACAACAAAGTCCTTTTTCCCTGTCCCCCCCCGGATCCTGACCCACAATGCCTCCGTGTTCCCCTCTTCCACCTCCGCCTTAATGGTGGAAGACGTATACTGCTCCTTAACATAGAGTGCTACCCCCTGCACCTTTTTTCCCCACTCTGTCACGCCTATACAACCTATACCCCTCAATGCCTACCGCCCAGTCGTGTATAGAATCCCACCATGTTTCGGTTAGTCCGACTAGGTCATACTGGGTGCTAGCAAGCAAGAGTGTGAGCTCCTCTTGCTTTTTCCCCTAGTCTTGATGCCCTAAAACCACACTGAGATTCCAGAAGCAGTTCTTCAGCAAGTGGAAGGAGATGGTTAAGAAAGGTTTTCACAATGATCTTTCCTGTGGTGGATAGTAAGGTGATCCCTCTGTAATTTCTCCAGTTGGACTTGTCTCCATATTTGAAAAACCATTCGCCATTTGGCAGTAGACTCTCACTGTTCCTTTCATTGGAAGCAACAGCGGGAAGTGCTCCATTTCACTGTTATCTGCATGACCCCCCTATTGGTCTCAGGCTTCAAATCATCTCTCCAGGTGGCATCATGCATGACACTGCTCTCAGACCACACCCACCATATATATAATGCTTTAGGGTGCTATAAAGATTTTATTGTTACTTTATCAAGTCTGATTTACCTCAGGAGTTCTAATTTATGCCTCAACCTTGCAATTCTTTTCCCAGTGGGACACTGACACTTGTAATTTGAAACAACATGTATTTGGAACAACAGCATTAGAGAGAAAATGGGGCAGTGGTTCATCACGCTTAACTACTTCCCTAAAGCTTCCCATTCCTTGGATCAGAGAAGCCTCCATTTTTTTCAGTTCCTTGGGCAGAGTCTCAACAAGTTGCTCCCTCAACAGCTCCTGACAAATGACATCTCTTTCTACCCCAGAAAAGCGTCAATTTTAGGGTTTTCCACAGCTTTGGTAAGAAAGGCTCGCAACCTTTTAACTTCAGGAATCCCAGCTCCAGCCTCTAACAGCCTGTCTTTCAAGTGTGGATGTAGTGTCCTTATCTGGATCTATTGTGTTGATTTCCTACTTGTACAGTCACCAATTAAGGTATATCAGTTCAGTCATATGGGAAATTCTAATACAACGTACCATACCTTCCCTTCTTACTGACCAGGTCACATACACAGTATTCCTATAATAGTTGCATCTCAGCATCCATAACATTACATATCAATTCCATAACTGTCATGCAGGAGTTTTACTCAGGCAGACAGTTAATAGCCACAGACAAGCAAGGTCTTAGTTGAAGGTCTGATACCAAGGATTACACCCACAGAAGCACTATGCCTCAACAGCAGTGGGAGTTCCACCTGAGCAAGGCTCATAATGGGCTTAAATCTACAGCTATTTTGGCCAGGATTGTATATTGGTTGGAAAAAACCTGTATCTTTTGATTCCAGAAGGTATGATCATGCACATGGAACCTATATATATATATATATATATATATATATATATATATATATATGTTGGTATAAGTTTTGTTTTTTGATAACCTTAGCAGTGTCCTTAAAACTAGAACAGAACAAACAATTTAAACAGTGGGCTAAATTCTGCTCAGTAGGTGGGTGTGAACAGAATATCAAGTGACTTGTCACTCATGGTTTATGCTAACATAACAGAGCAGCACTGGGCCCAATGCAAATCCAAATATGGTGTTTGAGATTTTCAGAAGAATCCAGTTGACTTGATTCTTGATTTACTGATTTTGCAGTAGGACCAGAATTCTTCAGTCGGGTTAGTACTTTTGAAGGGTCTATCCTTTTAGTATATTTCCTCACATTAACCTATATTTGGCACTGCTGAAGCCCCGAGTCTTTTTTTAATTACTACAGATAATTTGTCCTAAATACATTTAAGCCATTTAAGCTTTATGTGTCTAGGTTAGAAGTATGAGGGTTGATAAACAGTGGAACAGACGCTCAGTAGATGTGGAATCTGCATCCTTGGAAGTTTTTAGGAGCAGGTTAGAAAAGCACTTGGCTGGGATTGTTTAGACAGGGATGATCCTGCCCTGTGGGGAGTCCCTTCCAGTTCTATTTTCCTATGATCATATAATTCATAGGTTGCTTTGGTAGTGCTTTCAGAGAGTAAACAGGCTAAGTGTTTTGCTTATTTATTTCCCATTCTCTCCCTTGCTTGCTTTCGATCATTTTACCAAAATTAAGTCTCACAAGGCCCCTTACAATCACAAATTACATTTCCCTGGTGAGAAACTGAAGCATGGAATTTAAATACTTCCAGACCCTTGGAATAGGTGACAGACAGCAGAATGGCAACAGGGAAATGTGACTAATATCTGTTGTTGCCATAGAAAACTCTGAGTCTTCTGACAAGATGTATTTATTCCCTGTTTAATCATAAACATAATCAAAATAAAGCAAAAATGGCTGAGATACAGGAAAATCTCAAAAATGTATGTTTGTTATTTTTCATCTTAAATGGAAATTCATTTGAAATCTCTGGAGGAAATGGTGAATAGAGAACATCAAGTTTTGTGACAGTGTATTCCTCAAAACCTCACTATAAGGATCATATGATTAAGTTTAGATTAAGCGTGAATAAGAACTGGCCAGTAAAAACTGAGCCAAAGGTATTGTCCTGCCTTACCTTGTTATGAAAGAAGTCAAGTTGATGTCAGGCTTAGCTGAGCGTGTTACTTAAGTCTGACCTACATTCAACCACTTTCCCTGTCAAGACAAACCAAGGCAGTTAAGCATTCATGATTTATTTACGGTAAAAGACAGTGTTGGGAAGTAAGACATAATGTTTAGAGATCCTGCTGTAAAAAACAGCAAAGAATAAGAAAATATTCTCATGTGCAGGTGGAAAGCACTTCATCATTCCTTGCTGCTGTCTGCAAAATTCTTATGTTTTTGTTTTAAATGCAGATTGTGTGATTTTCTATTTCCACCCCAGTAGATATGCCTTCACTGCAGAGTTAACTCAAGCGATTTGCACTCCACTACAAGTATCTGCACAAGTGTAGCTTAGGTGTAAGCAGCCACACTGCAAAGCTGTACAGGTACTCCTCGCTTAACATTGTCCTGGTTAACATTGTTTCATTATTACGTCGATGATCTATTAGAGACCACACTCATTTAAAGTCGTGCAATGTTTGGTTATCATGTTGCTTGGCCACTGCCTGCTAGTAGGTAACTACTGTGACATAGCTGGATTCGCTTAACATGGTTTCGCTTAAAGTCACATTTTTCAAGAAGGTTAAATATGACGTTAAGCGAGAAGTAGCTGTACTTGATGTGTCCACATTACAGCTGGACTCACCTGCACAGGGCACTAACTCTAAATCTTCTGAGGGCATAGCTTATGCTAACCGATTACGGATGATGACCCATTTTTTGATTCTTTCCCAGTGAATTGCATGAGAATTTGTCTGCTCTATAAAGCATGCAGACAGATTGTGGGAAAGCATCAGAGAACTGTGATAACTCAGATAGTTTAGCCTGTGTCCACGTTGCAAAATGGGTGCTTTACTGGCCTGTCTAAGCAGCACTTGTGCTTCAATCTGTAACTTCATATTAGCCAGTTAACGCTCATGTGAAACCTCATTTTGCTGAGGTGGAGTGGTCTGCATGTGGATGGGCCATGAGCCAAAGGAAAAAGCAGTCATGCAACAGCATAAGTATGAAATGGACCACAACACTGCCACCCCCATGCCAATGAGGTGTTAATTGCAAAATGCAGCTGGTTCCCTTTACATATTAGCTTTATCAGCCAGGGGTGGTCTACCCATTGTTTGTCTACACAGAAAAGCTAGACTGCTGCAACCTAAGCCAGTTAATGTATTTAGCTAAACCAATACAAGGCTTCTGAAGACACTATTCTTGTTTAGATTGGTTTATTTCCTTTCTTAACAGACTTTAGCCAGATCAATTTATGAGTCTCCAAAGCCTTTTGCACCAGTTTAATTACTGCAGTGTTTAACTTGCTCCTTTAGTTAAGCTGATGTGATTTGGGGTTTTAAGGAAGCTGCAAGAAAGAGGAAGTAAACACATTTTGTAAAGTTTCCCCACTCTTCATTTGCTGGAAGGAGGTGCTGATTTGCCTGTTCTTCAAAAGAAAATGTCTCTAGTTACTTGAAAAGGTTGAAAGCAACCTGTCTGATGATTTCCTCCTTGAGCTTTTTCCTCCTCAACTTTGCTGTGCCAGGGAAGATGGGTATGCAGTTCCTTTACAGACTGCTCTATGTCAGCACCTGGCAAGTGACCAATAAGGAGTCACAAGGCTTGGGCTTCAGTAGCTAGTTTTAAAATGACCTATAAAAAGTGCATCTAAGCTGCAGACAGCAGTGTAGCCTGGTGAGCCAGTTTTCAGTAAGCTACTTGGGTCCTGAGAACAGGCTAGTCACAGCACTGTGGTCCGAATGAACATATTTACCCTGCTTCTAACCAGGTGGTACTTGTCTCCTGATCTGGGGAGGGCAGAGTTCCGTTTGGTACTAAGGACAGGATTTCAGCCATGGCCTCAATGATACTAAAGTATGTAAGACCAGGACCATGAAAAGGGGACCACAGAGTCCCCTTTAGAGCTTCAGAGCCACTGAAAGGAGTAAGGCTCTGTAAGGTAGCTTCCAAGAAGTGAATCCTGGCTAGGTTGGTGAACAGGCAAAAACCAACTGTCTTCCATGGCATTCTGGCTGTAGACATATATTTACATACTTCATCAACAACAGGCAGAAAGTAGAAAAATCAAATATATTTCAGGACTTAATGCATCACGTCCCAGGTTTACAATGGCTCACCTACCCTACAGTTATAGTCAAATCAGAGGACAGTTACAACATAGCCTTCTCAATCCAGTTATGATGCTAATTTACTTTTCAGTGTGGAAAGGACGTTAACTGGACCCCTAGAGAAGGCAGAGGGCCAACTGTTCTCTATTCAAACTCCTGTGTCCTTTGTACATTGGAACAGCTGCAGACGATACTGTCTAGGCTTGATGAAAAGGACTGAGCTGTGTGTCATCAGCATATAGCTGGCATTATCACCCATTTGTACATGAAGAATGAATGAAAGCTGTGGGAGGACTGAGCCCCTGCAGGGCTCCTCCCTAGGACCTCTCAGATATGGAAAAGCAGCTGCTTATTGTGATGTCTGTTAAAGGGGATGACTATAATCATTTCAGCATGGATCTGTTAAAGCCAGCCACAGCACAAACAGGCTTCAACAAGACCTTTTACCAGTGGTCTCATAGGGCAAGGCTTCTAGAAATAGAATGGACTCATCTCTGTCCAGGCTTTGGACAGCATGGGTATGAACAGCATATTTGTGCTTTGACCTGGTCTGGATCCTGATCAAGTGGATTCTAGACTGTCAAGAAGTGGTGCTGGAGCAAGTTCGCAACTAGCTTCTTGGTAACTGTGCCCATGAAGTGCAAGTTAGAGAGCAGGTAGGGAGACTTGCCAAACTGGAGTGCATGTTTGGGAACCAGGGTGCTAATTGTGGTATGCAGCAGGGCTATGTATTTTACCAGATCAATTCCTTAGCCCTGATAGAGGGAAGGACTCAGGGTTTAGTACACATGGCAGATCCGGCCATAGGATTTTGACTGAGGAACTGTGCCTCTGACCTGCTCACACAAGTGTTGTTTAGCAGAGATCAAATGTGACAAATTTCACTCCCTAAATGAGTGCAGGTTTCTACTGAAACTTTTCTTGAGACGTAATTTTTATGGATTTCTATAGTTTTTGTAACAATGGCTAGCAAATTACAGTTTAAAATACCAGCAGCCTCCACTAACTCAGCCTTGGTGTCCTGAGTCTTTTCAGCAGAGCTTAGTCTAAGAATATGTTAGCATAGAGTTATAGACTTGGCATGTACAAGCAGTTTAGATACTTTAATCACTTCAAGGACAAATAAAGGGTAACTTGGATTTAAAATGATAGAAAGCCCTTTAAGTGGCAAGCCTCAGAAATAACATCTACATATTTTATCTTTGCTGTAGCCCCTTAAAAGTGTCTGAGGAAGATGGAAAAATCTGACTGCCAGCTTCCTCTTGACAATAAAAGCTGCTTGTCTGAGAAACAAGAGATCAATTCTAAAGGTTTCTGCAAACTTCAAAATGACTGCAGTGTTGGTTTACTGAGCATGGGGGCAGCACTGTCAATAGTAGCTCAGATATATTTACAAACTAGTTGACATTGCAAAATTACAGGATTTTCCATGCTTCGTTTTCTCGTGGTGATTGCAATTGTCTGCATTCTTTATAAAAGATATGTCAGTGCTTGTGAATTTAGAGACTGACATAAGGAATCTTAAAAGGTTTACAGCATCACAATTAGAGCCTGATCTTTTGTCAGTAAATTAACACAAAAGAAAGCTACCTTAAAAGACCTTTAAGAGGTTAATATAAAATCACACCAACATGGAAATGAAGAGGGAAGGCTGGGAGTGCAGGCTGGCTATCTAGCTTTACTTTTGGTCAAAATAAAATGTAAGGGGAGTGGGGCAGGGAAGGTGAGAGATCATTGAAGTGAATTAAAATTGTAGCATTATACTTAACCCAGCTTTGCTTTCTTGGGTTGTTCAGTCCACAATATCACTTCGGATTTATTTTTTTTAAACCTTGCAGCAGAGTAAATTGCTGATCAGATAAGACCAGTTGTCCGTCTTCACCTAATATCTTGCCTGGCCGTTGCCAGTGACACTTACCTTCAGATGCAGGTGCAACAAACTCATAGGACAAGTATGCAAGGCTCCCACACAGGGGTAATTGAGTTTCAGCATTCCCTTTGCCCTCACAATGGCCAGCTTCTAAATTGCATCATTGGGTTTACAGAACTTATACATTTTATCCTGTTTGATATAACTGTAGACATAATCCAGGGTGTATAAGTGTTTAATCTTTTGGTGTATATTAAACTCCTGGTATGAGTGACATGCTGGGGCAAAAAGATCCACGTTTCTTAAAAGCATACTTTAGAAATGAGCTAATATGTATTAGTGTCCCACCACAGTTATAGGCTGGGAAATAGGCATTGAAGACTCATAAGGAGAATTAGGAGAGGAAAGACAGAAAGTTGCCAGTCTACTATAAATATCATAGGTAGAAGGGTTTGTTTTAAGACACCAAGAAACACATTACAATTGATTTACAAACTTTCAGGAAAAGCAAAACAGGCACTCTTTTGTAGGGCTTAATTTTAAGTATAAGAAAGCATTTTGTTAGAAGATCAGATCTAAGCTCTAAAAAAGATCTGATAATACCACACTGCTGGTTGTATTCAGCCAGATACCTCTGCTGTTTTAATGTTATAGTAAAACAATTTCCCATGTTACTCTGTTTGGCTAAGACAAAGTAAGGGGCATAACCAACCACTACTTGGATTCGTGCAAGCTGACAAGGCATAATTAACTACTTTTCCTTGGGAAGCTGCAGTGCTACCTTCCTTACAGTGCTGCATTTCTAGCACTAGATGGTGCTGTGTAAGGATATAAAACAGGCCTGCTGTACTTCCAAACTTCCAACCCTGATGTTTCATATGTCTGATGGAGTCCAATCACTAGCAGTAGCAACTACTGTTGCTTTCCTCTCAGTTCACACATACACCTAGTACCCAACAGTAAAAATGCCCACATTATTTCCTGTAAACATGCTGTTCAGAAAATAAAAACTGTATAGTTTGCATTTTCAGCCAAGCTGTTGGCTCCATCCTCCTCTTGAGGCTTTACACAATTCATAGTTTTTACCCAATTAAAAAGCTTTTAAAATAAGCTGTTAAACAGCTCTGCTCCTTGAATTTCCTCATTCTTGATGGCTGCTTGCTCCATTATAAATATACTTCCTTAGGTTATCAGCCTTTGGGACAGGGACACAAAACAACACCACCTTGCTCAAAGGAGCCCTGTTTTTTGATCAGGCCCACACGTTACTGTTGTAATACAAGACTTTTATCATTCATAATGGATAGGTGTATTACTGTCTGACAGCAACAAGGAGGGGCCAATACTATGTGCATACACCATCATTTCCCCCATTCAAGTTATGTTCATTACTGTAGTTGTGTTCATTATTGCATTTTTAGATTTGTCGTGTGGAGGTCAGAGTAGAGGGCAACTACCAGTTTGTGAGGCACAACTAATCCTTGCCTACTGTGCTTTTTAATGGAAACTCAACTCATTTGTTGTTCTTCCTTAATTTAAAAAGGAAAGTAATTCAGACTGAAAGGAAATAATTACTCTGTTCTGTATTGGAAAGTATCACAGGAATTCTGGTGATATGGACATTTTTATAAATAGGAAAATAAAACAAAAATGGGAGAGAAATTTCTGATTCAAAATTGGAAAAAGTTGAACAGTCACATTATGGAAACATAGAATGTTTCCATTTTAACAGAACACATTAAGAATTTCAGACTTAGGCTCATAGACTTGATCAGGATTTTTATGATAATACTTTTTAAGCATTCCAAACCAGAATAAAGCTTTCCAGATAGCTCTCATTCTAGTACTATTCTGCTTGGCAAGTTTGGAGATTACTGGGAGAAGAGTTTCTGAGCTGAGAGAGGCTGTTTAATGCTGTTCTTATAAAGAAACTGACCCCAGGAGTTGAGTCTATAAAGGTTGCAAAAATAGGGGATGTGCTTTTATAACTAGAGTCATTCTTCCTTCTAGAAGGAATTAAGGCTTGATGGCATGGGGAAACAGTTAAAACAGCTCCCAAAAGAAGTATTATTTCTTTATTCAGGAATTTTGTGCTTCCCAAGCAGAAATGTATCACATATTCTAGAATGATTCTAGAATAGCTATAGGAGTTGGTTTCCTTGTGTAGGCAAGTTGTCAACTGATTTGAGGAATAGCTGCGATGTGGAAGAGCTACATTTTAGGATAAAGCCACATTTTTTTTGGCTTATGCCTTCTCTTTTAAGAATAGCATTGGAGTTCAAGGCTACTTGTCAGTGTAAACTACTGCATAAGTTCATTGCCAAAAGACTGACAATCAGCTAGATGTCTGCATTACTCAACATTGAAATGCAAACCAAGAGGCAAAATTAAGGCTTTTGAGGAAGCAAAAGCAAAGTTGGGTAATTGCAATGTGCTAGTGCATTTTAATTCAGAACTTGCACTTTCCCTTCTGTTGGCTTGTAATGCCTTGCAGCTAATGGTGAGCTGTCATTTCACATGTCTGTTTTTTCTTGCCAATTCTTATATATCATTTTCTTCCAGAACACTTTCCAAAGCTGACAGAAATTTCTCTCTAATAGAGACAGAGGGATCAGGGGTCATTAAGTGTCATGAATACTATTTAAGGGGAAAAAATAATTTTGAACTCACAGGAAAGAGAGAGTACCAGATCTGGGACTATTCCAATTCTTCCAGAGAAGAATCTGTCTTTATTTCTCCATGGATTAAAAATGAAGCTTCCGATATAAAAAGAATTCTGTATTACACCGTGTAACAGTAGTAATACTGCAACTTTACATACAGAGGTACTAGTGGATTCCCTTGATATCACCAAGCTCCAATGGAAAGCTAAGTCTAGGCAAATCTTTTTAGTAGCCAGATTCAGCCCAGGATATAGACAGGAAAATGAGAGAAGGTGAATATGTACTCGTAGCCATTAAACCTACCAGCAGATACTCTATGGGTGCATCTACATGAGATGTTAACTGCACAGTAGCCTAATAATTCTGCGCAGTAGCACATCACAGCACTAATAGTGCTAATATGCTAATGTGCGGTCATATTAGGCTATTGTGCAGTAGTGTACTATTAGGCTATTGTGCAGTACTTGATTATACAAGTACTAAATTAAATGTACAGTAATCACTGTGCATTAATGAACTTGTAGACATGCCCTATGCCCCCTATAAAAGTCTACTACTAGGTCCTGGTAAAGGGTACATGTTGATTTTGTAGAGAAGCATAAGAAAACTAGTTAATTTTTGTTTTTCACGGTACAGCATAGGCTTCTGCTGATAAGATCAAACATGGCTTAGAACTTGCTGACTATGAGTTAGCAAAGATTGTTTTAGATACCGATCCTCAAGCTGAGGATTCTCAGCTAGTTCACAGGAAAAAAAGCTGTGAAGCAGTCTAGAAATACTTATCATCCAGTCTGCATTTGTTTAGCATAGATTTTGGCCTGGTCAACGCCCAAGACTTCTGCCAAAAAGGTTTGATGGCCTCTTGTTACCACATATGTGCATGCATCTACAACAAATTTGAAGTAACCCTGCCTGTCACCTGGCATCCTAAGCCCTTGACCAGCATACAGCCACTGGTGAAAAGCAACTAGGGATGTACTCCAGCAACATATAGTTGCTGAAACTGCTGTGTGCCCTTAGCACCTATACACAGCATAGTACTATAGTGGGTCCCACGCTGAGGCTGCAGTCACCCCTTGGCAGCCAGGAGGACCCTGCCTTGGTTGCCCCCTCTGGCTGCTCAGGGTCCCACCTTGTCTGGCTGCCATGCATTGATGTTATGACTGGCCTGGGAGGCTGTCCCTAGAGAGCAGGAGGGATTTTGGTGTTAGCTTCTCTGGGTTGAGGTCCCCTGCTTTGGCCCTCTTTGCTGTGGCTGGGCCCCTCTGCCTGTGCTCCACTGTCGCAGGGCTGTAAGCCCCTGGGCCCCAGCTCCAGCTCTGCCCTTGCAGGTGCTGGGCCTTTTGGCCCCTGGTCTCACCCTCACATGCTCTGGGCCCCTTGGCCCCAACCTTTGCTGTCTGACACCACAGCCCTTATGCTAACATCAGCACTAGACCCTTTGAAGAGTCATAGATTTCATAGATTTCATGAGGGCTGGAAGGGACCTCAGAAGATCTTCAAGTCCAGTCCCCTGCCCCAGGGGCAGGAAGTCAGCAGGGGTCATAGGATCCCACCGTGAAAAACATCCAAATGTCTCTTGAAGGCGTTCAGAGTAGGTGCTTGAACCACTTCCAGCAGCAGTCTATTCCAAACCTTGGGGCCTCAGACAGTAAAGAAGTTCTTTCTTATGTCCAGCCTAGAACGGTCATGGAGGAGTTTGTGACCGCTCGATCTTGTCATCCCTTGGAGTGCTTTGGTGAACAGATGTTCCCCCAGATCCTGGTGAACACCCCTAATAAACTTATTGGTAGCCACGAGATCACCCCTGAGCTTACGCTTTTCCAGGCTGAAGAGTCCCATAGTGCTCAGCCTCTCATCTTAAGGTCTGTTTTCCTGACCTCTGATCATGTGCATGGCTCTCCTCTGGACTCTCTCAAGCTTCTCCACATCCTTTTTGAATTGTGGAGCCCAAAACTGGACGCAGTACTCCAGCTGCGGCCTCACCAAGGCCGAATACAACGGGAGAATGATGTACTGGGATTTGCTTGAGAAACATCTATGGATGCAAGCCAGCGTTTTGCTCGCTTTACTAGCCACAGCATCACATTGCAGGCTCATGTTCATCTTGTGGTCAGTGATGACCCCCAAGTCTGCTTTGTCCGTATTGCTAGCCAGCGTAGCACTGCTGAGCCTATAAGCATGCTGTGGGATTTTCTTCCCAAGTGGAGAACCTTGCATTTTTTGGTGTTAAACACCATCAGGTTCTCGTCCACCCATTTCCTGAGCCTGACAAGGTCAGTCTGGATCACCCTCCTGTCCTCAGGTGTGGATGCTTTACCCCAAAGTTTGGTGTTGTCAGTGAACTTGGCCAGTCCACTTCTGACGCCAGTATCCACATCATTAATGAAGATGTTGAATAATGTAGGCCCACGGACAGAGCCTTGAGGGACCCCACTGGTCACAGCCCACCACAGCAATTGACTTGCATCAACCACCACCCTCTGGGTCCGACCACGGAGCCAATTCCTCACGGAGCCAGCAGACCGTGGTGAAGCCAAGGCCGCAGTTGGCCAGTTTTGCTAAAAGGTGATTGTCAGCATGTTCGCGCAGGGTATTGCCTAAATCCCTTGATTCTCGCCTGCTACAACCTTGATCGCTGCTGCCAGGGACTTCAGGTACGTAGTGAGGAGGGCAGCCGGTCCCGGGAATCCGTCGTCGAGTAGTCACATGGATCCTTGCACCTGGGATCCTCCCTCTGGCTCCTTCATAGTGAGGGTCCTCAACGGTGCCTCCTTGTCTCGTGGTGCCTGAAGGCGCCATCTCCCCGGCTTTCTCCTCCTCTTATCTTTCGGTGTCGAGTTCCATTGGCTTTTGGAGGGTGAGGCGCACCCCCTCCCCCGCCGGACAATAATTATCTCTAGCTGCCAAAGTCCCTCTAGTAACAGGGTTTCAGTCGGGACCCTGTTACTCCCCTCTCCCCCCCCCAACCAGTTACTTGGTTCCCTCCTCCTGAGGGGTTATGCTCCCGAAACAAGGGCAGCATGTACAAGAGTGAGCCCAGAAAGGGAAAAAAAAGGGGGGGGGTAACTGCCCCCCAAACAAAAAGAGAGGAGGGACGAATTCCTCCTTGACAATTCTTGCTCACGTTAGAAAGTCCTAATTTGATACCTGACCTTACGGCATGTCTTTCTTGATGGGTATCGTGCCTTTGGTAGGAACGTCTTCCAGGTGGGATAAAAAATCTACATTTCTGCTCCTTTGTCCTGCTCAATATTCCACTGAAAAACAGAAAGGTTGTAAAGCTAGGGACCACCTCATAAGCCTAGCGTTGTTCAATTTTGCCATACTTAACCATCGCAGGGGTGCATGGTCCATGATAAGCACTACCTTCCTTCCCAGCAAATAATATTGGAAGAGTTCTATGCCCCATCATATCACTAGACATTCTCTTTCTATGGTAGAATAACGAGTCTCAGTGGGTTTAAGCTTTCTACTGGCGAAAGCCACTCATCTTTCAGCTCCCTTTTCCTTCTGGAATAGTATCATGCCTAGCGCCACTGCCGAGGCATCTGTTTGCAAAAAGAAGGTTTTCTGAAAGTCTGGCGTATATAGGACTAGGTGTTGACATAAGGCCTCTTTCAGTTGGTCAAAGGCCTGTAGGGCTTCTGTTTTCCAGGAAATTGGGTTGCGGCATCCCTTTGTCAATTCTGTCAGCGGGGCTGCTTTTTCTGAGAAGTTGGAGATGAACCAATGGCAGTAGTTGGCGAACCCTAGGAAGGACTGGAGCAGTTTCAATGTTTTCGGTAGGGGGTGTTGTTTTATGGCCGCCACTTTATCAGTTATTGTCTTGATGACTCCTTGGCCTACCACGAATTCTAAGTATTGCATTTCCCTCTTCCCCAGGGCGCATTTTTTTGGGTTCGCCATGAGCCCTGCTTATGAGAGGCTCCCCAGTACTTGCCGCAGATGTTGGCAATGGGTTTCCCAACTGAGAGAAAAGATGATAATGTCGTCTATGTAGGCCACTGCATAGTCTTGATATGGGGTAAGTAGGTGCTCCATTAACCATTGCAAGGAGGCAGCTGCCCCGTGCAGCCCAAACGGCATTCTCTTGAACTGGAAGAGGCCCCATGGAGTCCCAAAAGCCGTCTTTTCTTTGCCTTCTTCTGCCATCGGGATTTGCCAGTACCCCTTGGTGAGATCTAGCATGGATATAAATCGGGCCTGGCCTATCTTTTCTAGCATGTCATCAATCTGCAGCATTGGGAAGGCATCAAATCTAGCAATCTCGTTTAGCTTCCGATAATCAACACTGTCACAGAGCACTTAGGTGCCCTGCTCCTAGGAGGAGAAACTGCTAGGGAAGGGACCCTAGCAGTGAGTGAATAAGGAGCCCAGCTGCGGGTTGCCGGGGCACTACAGAGAAGGCCCTAGAGACAGGGCGGCACTACAGAGAATGCCCTAGAGACAGGGCGGCACTATAGAAGAGCCCTAAGAGAGGGCGGCAGTATAGAAGAGCCCCAGAGGAGGGCGGCACTATAGAAGAGCCCCAGAGGAGGGCAGCGCTACCGAGAGAAGGCCCCAGAGGAGGGCAGCGCTACTAGGAAGGCCCAGAAGGGGGCAGCACTTGAGGAACCCCAGAGAAGGGAGCAGCACTTGAGAAGGCCCTAGAGAAGGTGGCCTTACTGAAGAGACCGGAGGGAGGGCATGGAGAGAGAGAGACAGGGCTGAGGAGAGCCTGAGTGCCCGAGAGGGCGTGAACACCATAGAGGGACAGAATAACGTCCATTTCACCTGCGAGGCCTGGGGCGTGGTATTGGGATGGAAGGAGCCATGCGTAGCCCCTAAGGCTAGGGTGCCCCTTACAGCACCATTTATAGAACGGGACACCCAGAGGGGTCCAGGAAAACCACGGGGTCGTAGGATCCATCAAAGTGACCAAGAGGGCATAGAAAGACAGCCTCCCTAAGATATTTAAACATCAAAGATGTGGCGGACGAGAAAGTGAGGATGCCCTTGGGCCCACTTGGCACGGGAAGGGGCCTCAAGGAGATCACAGCCCTCCTGCAGGACCCCGCCTGTGATAGACACACAACCGAATTGACCCGTCCTGTTTTGGTACCACTACTATGGGGCTCCTTCAGGTACTTCTGGATTTCTCGATAATCCCTCGTTTCTTTATTTGGTCAATTTCTTGCCGGATGACCGGCCATAGGTGATGTGGTAACCTCCTCCAATGATCCCTAATTATATGTCCTGGCAGAGTTACAATATGATGGTGGACTCCCTTCACTTCCCCCGGTATTTCCCTGAATACGTCTTGGAATTCGGCAATCAGGGTTTTTATTTCAGCCTGCCAAGTAGGATCTAATTGGCCATCCACCAGGAACGCCTCTCGGGCTCCTGTCAAGTCTCACACAGCACAGTTTTGCTCTCTTCATCCATCTTGTCCTCCAGCTTTACCAGCCACCCATCCCCCTGGCGCCATTTCTGCAGTAGGTTGATGTGGTAAATTTGCCTTCTTCATGTTGGCGTTGTTTGTAAGACTTCGTAGTTTACTGGTCCTGTCCGTCACATTACGCGAAAGGCCCTTTCCACTGGGCCCTGAGCTTGTGGGTATTGTCAGGGAGTAATACCACCACCCAGTCCCCTACCTGCAGTTCCCTCTCGGTAGCGCGAGAGTCATATTGTTGTTTTTGCTTTTCTTGGCTTTGGCTGAGGTGCCTCTGTGCTATCTCCTGCGCTTTCTGAAATCGCTTGCAGAACTCCCCCACCACCCGGGGATGGGATGG
Organism: Alligator mississippiensis; assembly: GCF_030867095.1. Lineage (NCBI taxonomy): Eukaryota > Metazoa > Chordata > Crocodylia > Alligatoridae > Alligator > Alligator mississippiensis. The sequence continues at coordinate 39,937,191 of NC_081830.1, forward strand.
GTCCATCCGAGCTTGCGTCCATTCTTCAGATATTAGGTCTGGTAACCCTCAAGGGCTATGCCCATAAATTAATTCAAATGGGGTGAACCCCAGCGAGGTCTGGGGGGCCTCCCTTACAGCAAAGAGTAACAGGGGTAGCAGGGCGTCCCACTCCCGAGGATCCCCCTGTGTACATGCCCTGAGCATCCCCTTAAGGGTACGGTTAAACCGCTACCCCAGCCCGTCAGTCTGGGGATGGTACACTGAGGTGCGTAGTTGTTCAGTCTTCAGCACCTGGCAGACCCCTTTTAGAATTTTAGACATAAAATTTTTTTCTTGGTCAGTCAAGATCTCCTGGAGTATCCCCACCCAGGCAGTCCACCGTAGTAATGCAGTTACTATAGCTGGGGCCGTCACTGATCTCAATGGTACAGCCTCAGGGAACCGAGTGGCATAATCTATGATCACAAGGATAAATTGGTATCCCGCCCTGCTACGTGGGAAGGGCCCAAGGCGATGCGGTCAAACGGACATTCAATCAGGGGCATGGGCATCAAAGGGACTCTAGCTGGTTTCCCCCCCCCCCCCCCCCCGTCTTCTGGCATTCCGGACACCCCGCGCAAAATTTTTCTGTCATCTTATATATGCCAGGCCAAAAGACCTTGCGCTTGAGCCTGGCCTCTGTCTTATCTCGCCCCAGGTGTCCTCCCATGGGCAAGGTATGGGCGACCTGTAATAAACCCTCCCAGTATCTCTGGGGCACCAGGATTTTGGCTCTCTTGCCTCCTTCCTTCAGGTCTTCTACCCTGTAGAGCAGGCCCCTTCTTACCTCATAACGCAGGGTCTGGGAGGGCTTCGGAGCTGCTCCCATCGCTCCCTCGTGTTCCTCAAGCTGGGATTTCCATAGGTTTTGGAACAGGGGCTCCTGGTATTGTTCTTGGTGGAATTTTCCTTCTTCTATCATCTGGTTGATGTTCAAGCTTTCTTCCGCGTCCCCGAAGCAAAGGGCCTGGGGCTTCACTTCATCTTCCCCGGGCACGTCAGTCATCCACTGGTGGATGACTTCTCTCAGGTGGGGCCAATCCAAACCCAGCAGCATCGGACAGGGCAAAGTTTTGGCTAGCTCCACCAGGATCTCTTCTTTTTGTCCTAGCACCGAGAGTTCCAGCTTTCTTCATGGGTAGGTTTCGACCGCACCATGCATACATATCATGGAGACCGGGGTGCTGGTGCTACCTAGATGCGGGGGCAGCAAATCGCTGTGCACCATTGATTGGGAGCATCCTGTATCTACTACCGCCGTTACAATCGTGTTACCTATACGAACTTCCACTATGGGCTTGTTCTTCTGGCCTCGGCCTTGGTGCCGCCCAAAACTGCAGTCCATTTTCTTGTTGTGCGTCTCCGCCCCAGGACTAGTGTCACAGATCGACCTAGGACAAAACTGAGATATATGGCCCTTCTCCCCACACTGGTAACAGACCACTTCCCGGTAGCCCCTTGTGTGTCCCTCTTTTCGTATGGTCTCTCCCCATCTAGAAGGGGCAGCAGTGCTCTGTCAGGGAGCGGAAGTTGGACTGCCAACTCGCTCTCTCTTGGGTGCTTCTCCTTCCCCCTCGGCTGCGGTGTAGTCTTCTGCCAGGCGGAGCGCCTCCTCCACTGTCTTTGGTGGATGGCGCTGGACCCATCTCTGTGCACTACCTGTGAGGTCTGTTAGAAATTGTTCCAGGACTATCATGTCTACTAACTCCTGAGTATTGTGCTCTTCTCCGTAACCACCTTTCAGCCAGGTCCTGGAGGGTCTGTGCTAACAGTCGACGTTTCCCCGCAATCAGGTCCCTTCTTGACCCTGAATTTGTGCCAGTACATCTCTAGTGATATTTCTAGTCGATATAAAATTGCTGATTTCACCTTTTTATAGTCCCGTGCCTCTGCCCTACTGGGGGCACAGTAGGAGCCCTTGGCTGGCTCAATAAGGAGTGGCCCCAACCTTGGAGCCCAGCTTCTCGGGTCCCAATTTGTGGCTGTCGCTGCCCGCTCGAACGCCTCTAGGTAGGCCTCTACATCATCTTCCCCCGTCATCCGGGGCAGTCCTGGCCCGTCTCCTTCTCTTACCAGGGACGTCTGTTGGGCTGCGATTTTTTCACAGAGATCCTGTTGACGGGCCCACAGCTGGATCCTTGTTTCCACTTCCTGGGTCCTCATCTGCACCATCTCTTCCAGCTGAGCCTGCTGGCTCTGGATGAGTCTTAACGTGAGGCTGTGTGCCTGCTGCCAGTCTGTGGGTGCCTGCGTGTCAATGGTGTCCGTCCAGCCCTCCACATTCCTGGCCAATGCACCACTTTGTCAGTGTGTCCGTGCAGGGTATCGCCTAAATCCCTTGATTCTCGCCTGCCACAACTTTGATCGCTGCTGCTGGGGACTTCAGGTATATAGCAAGCAGGGTGGCCTGTCCCGGGAATCCATCATCAAGTGGTCGCGTGGATCCTTGCACCTGGGATCCTCCCTCTGGCTCCTTCATAGCAAGGGTCCTCAATGGTGCCTCCTTGTCTCATGATGCTTGAAGGCACCATCTCCCTGGCCTTCTCCTCCTCTTATCCTTCAGTGCCGAGTCCCATTGGCTCTTGGTGGGCAAGGCACGCCCCCTCCCCCGCTGGGCAATCATTATCTCCAGCTGCCAAAGTCCCTTTAGTAACAGGGTTTCAGTCGGGACCCTGTTACAGTGATCATGGGATACCAGATCAAAGGCTTTTTTAAAGTCAAGATATATGACATCAATCTCCTTTCCCTTGTCCAGGTGATAGGTCACTAGGTCATAAAAGGAAATAAGATTGGAAATAAGATTGGACCTACCCACAACAAATCCATGCTGGCTATCCCTCAGGATTTTGCCATCAGCCAGTCTGTTGAGAATGGTCTCTTTGATAATCTTTTCTAGGATCTTCCCCAGAATAGAGGTCAGGCTGATGGGCCTGTAGTTTGCCGGATCCACTTTCCTCCCTTTCTTGAAGATAGGCACCACATTGGCCTTCTTCCAATCATCGGGCACTTCACCAGAGCACCAGGAGCTCTCAAAGATCTGTGCCAGGGACTGAGTTATGATGCTTGCCAGGTCCTTGAGTACCCTGGGGTGTAAGCTGTCAGGGCTGGCTGACTTGAAGGTATCCAGCCTCTCTAGGTGTTCCTTCACAAGGTGAGCATTGAGTCCAGGACCTGGGATGCCCTTGGCACCCTTCTTGATGGCTTCTTCTGCTCCTATAGCCACAACCTGGTCCTCCAGTATTTAATCACAAACAAAAAAACACTAGCATCTGCTCTGAAACAAAAGTTTTCCCACTCTGGGGTAACACCACACCATAGCAAAACTACCATGGCAAGGCCACAAAACACTTATTTTTGGCTGTCTGGTAGTGCAGGGGCTTCCTGCTGCTTCCCTGCAGTCTGGAGTCCTTTCTTGTCAGGTCAGACTCCACTCGTCCCTGGAGCTCTGCTTCCTGCAGCCTGCAGGGCCAGACTGCCCCTCCCTCATGCCCTGGGCTTATATGCCTCTTTCTGGGTGATCTGACCCATGACATCTGCCCCAGGCCTGTCCATCACTGGCCACACTGTTCTGGCCACACTTGTGGTGAGCTGCCAGTTTATTCAAAGGTCCTCTGCCACTATCAGTTTGTCTAGGGGCCTGGAGCAAGCTAGCTGATCCCTCTCTCCCTCTTTGCTTCAGTGTTGGTACCTACAGGGGCCCCACTGCAGGTACCAACACAACCTCACAGCCAAGAGGATGCACAAACAGCCAACTGTACTCATGCCACAGCAACACAGTTGTGCAGCTGTAGCCTGACCACCAGAGTAGCAGCAGCAAGACTCGCTAGTGTGGTAGTATAGAAATGGTGCTGACAACAGCTGTGCAAGGCTAATTTCCAGGTGTAGGCAGCATAAATGCATATTATCCAGGAACATCCTTTATTCTAGTAATGGTGGTGGTGCTCAGCACCACCCTTAATATGAGGATGCAGCAGCAGCAGCAGCAGCAGCAGTCCCTCAATATGAGGATGACAGTCTTAGAGTAAATAGGGAAGTTCAGTCCGTAGGTGACTGAAGCCGCAACCAGAATGTAGCTAACCAGTGAGTTCTTGATATCTAGCATCACTGGGCTGACTGTTGTTGCAAACAGGAGATCAGATTGGGAAGCAAAGGCCTTGGAAGTACCTCAGTCCACCTGAGGTGATTTTATAGCAGGTTACTATTATATGCTACCTGGGTTAAAAATGAACCATGAACTAGATAAAGTCCTCCAGACATTGCTGCCCCTTTGATGGAGCTTGGATGCCTTTGCTTTCCTTCAACTTAATTCCTTCTTGATTTGAGATGCTCTTATGTGGAATGACATTGGGATCCACAGGTTTAATTGATGCTTTTCACTTAAGATACCTATAAGGAATAGTTAACTGTGTGTCTCTGCCCACAGAGTCAAATGCAGGCTCCTTGGGAATTCAAACACTCTGGGTGAAGCGGCTTTGACTAGGTATTATTTTGAGAAGGTGTGCGTGGAGAGAGACAGCAAAGTCTAAGGGCCTTATTGCAAATTACGTTTAGGATATATTAACTACACTTAAAGTGCGAGTGTTCATGCGTTGAAGCAGTAAAGCACATGCCTAATGCCACTGCAGTGTAGCAAAGTTAGTACTTTTTTCAGGAGTATCTCCAGGTGGTATTAAGTAACACATGTTGCGCTATTGTGGGACTCCTCCACAGAGTTAATATGAGTGATCCTCAGTGGCTCCTGTTGGACCCTAATGAAGGTGGGGGCTGGGACTGAGAAACAGCTGTTTGTCAATTGCACAGCCAGCTCCAGTTCTGTCCAGATCACAGTAAGCATTACTGCGTGACTGCTCAGAACAATTTCTAACTCATAGCAATGCTTACTCTGATCTAATTAAAATGTATATTAAGTGTCCGGTGTGACAAGGCCCTGAGCCAGTCTAATAGTACAATACAGCCACATGTCGGGGGGAGCGCGGGTTGCCTGTAAAAGGACTTTATCAGGTATTGGCTTAAAGGGTTTTGGTGCTTTAAGCATGGAAAGTGACTTTAGTTCCTCCTGTTCCCAAGCAAGCAGGACTTTGTATATTCTCTTAATGAAACACAATTGCAAAGAAATCTGACTCCCTCCTCAGTTTTTCCTCCTAACTGAAATAATTTTGGAAGCCAACTTCTGCTCTAGCCACTCAAGCAAATGGGTTAAAAAGCAGTATCTCATAGCATATCTATTCAAAGTACACCTCTCCTCAGATACTCAGAGTAGATTTAGCATTCACAACAGTAATGATGCCCTTCCTCTTAATGTGCTTTTGGCAGCAAAGTAGTCGATATTAACATGTAAAGTGTTGTGTTTGGTGATTAGGTATCTGCAGTAAAATGAAGTGGCAGTTCATACATCCAAATTGGTTCGGGTTCTTTGCAAGCTCAGGCATGTGACAGAGTATATGGACACATGTAAATTTGTTTCAAAATGGGAGGGGAGACTCTTGCTCTGGATGGCAGGGTAGGTGATGTTCTAAGTTATGGGTGGGTGGACAAGCCAGGAACAATACAGATGTAGCAAAACAGGCCAGCTTTAACATTGCTTCATCCAGTGTTAAAATTGGAGCAGTTTTGCTACATTTGTATTACCCTTGGCTTGTCCACAAGTAACTGTTAGAACGTAATAGCTGCTGTGTGTTCCTGATCAGCAGCTCCCCTTTGGAAATGTTCCCTTTTGAGATGGCACCAAGTGTGTGTGTGTTCACACCCAAAATTGGAAACTGCAATCTCAAGTAAAGAATGTAACCTGCTGAGACACTAGGGAGGCTGGGCATATATGCACTACTACTTCTTGCTAACTGGATTGCTAAAACGTCTCATTAGGAATAGTAAAGATCACCAGCGATTAAAGTAAGAAAGGCATGCATTGCAGTAAAATCCTTCCCCTAAGCTCTTGTGTAACCTTGCATCTGATTCTGCAAGAATAAGTGAGCATGTCCCCACCCCCAACTAAGTTGATAGATATGGAATGAGCAGAACCCCCTGACCAGTCCCTGACCTCAACACCAGCAAGCATAGAAGAGCCATCAGGGGCAGACAGCTTATAGTCTTCTACTAGTCTGGACCAGTCTCTGTAGAGCAAGGTAGGAGGAGGAAGGATATACATCTGTGGTGTAGTTCCTTCCCTGTAATGCTTCAGGAACAGTGCAGTCATGTACCCATCCATAAAAAAGGGTTGGTGCTACAGCCACACTTTAGTGCTGTAGCCATACCCCAGTGCCTAACAAAGTAAATTTCCTCATATACTTTTTAAAAAAAAGCAGAAGATGAGCTATCTGCACTCAACTGCCTGCTCCATTTGTTGATATCGCATGGAAGTGCCCAGCCACTATCAACTGTGCCAATACAAGTGATCAAAAGATTAAGAGTTCTTTCATGTGATATAAAACTGTTTGTTACTGATAATGGACTAAAGAATAAGTCATGAGCAACAATCTGTTACATCATTACAACAAAGGCAAGAAAGTGATGGAAATGCACAAGTTCTAGAGGAGTCTTCTGCAGGACAAGGTACTTCACACTGCCATACACTAGAGTAGCGGTTCTCAAACTCTGACAGATTGTGCACCACCAATTTAAAATGACACAACCTTAAGTACCACCAGCAAATTTTTCAATTCAACCTTAAGTACCACCAGCAAATTTTTGTCATATAAAGTAATCATAATAAATCTTTTAACGTGTACCACTGACAGGTTGTTTGCATACCACAGCTTGGGAACCACTGCACTAGAGTTCAAGCTAACCTGGTAGGACACACAGCCTACTGTGAAGGGGTCCAAACATGGAATTCTAGATGCCTTGGCTAGGTGCCTTGGGAAAATTTTAGGCATTGTTCCAGTCTTCTAGTCATGCACTCGACAGACACATAATGTAACTGATGGTCCTCTTGGCAGCCAGGATGACTCATGGTAGTTGCCCAAGGTCTGAGTTGCTCTTACATTTTTCCCAGATTCCAAATGAAGGCATGACCCTTCAGATTTACACTATAGCTCTTTTAAGGCATGTAATAGGTGCAACATGCAATGTCAACTTCACGTGGGATTCTACAATATAGTTACTCTTGACCCAGTAGTATGAAAAAACAACAAAAAAGAACTCTACATGTATTTCTGCACCAGTCTGGAGTGGTAGTCTTAAATTTTGTTTAGGCCTCTTTCTGCCTAAGTGAATCTCTCAGGCTTGTAAGTTCTCATACCAACACCCAATTCCTTTGTTCTACTGCTGGCACTTTTCCATTCACTACTTCACTAACCCCTCATAGACAAGCTGGAGGAAATAGCTTCTCAGCTCCAGCTAATTTCCTATTGCTCAGCATAGAGTGCAGTCATTAAGTTTAATGACCCCAATGCATCTAGTCTGTGAGAGACATGACATAGCACTTGTCAGCACTACAGGATATTCAGAGTCTTTCCATGATACTGATTTTCATAACACTTCATATCAACCAGAATTCACAAGGTGTACATAGAAAGATTTCCTAAATCACAAACAATTCCTTGAGCACATCTGATGAGTTGGAATAGTTATATTCCTTTTTGCCACTCTCTTTATAGCAACTAAACACCAAGAAGAACAGCTCCTAAAGGTTTCAGACACAGATACCTAAAACCCATCTCAGATCCAAAGTTTGAGTTTGGTACAGCAATTTTGCTTGAGTAGAATGGCAACAGCTTCAGTCACTCAACTAGCCAGGAGCGTATCCTGAAGGGATACAAGAAGAACAAAAAAGACTTCCATATTATTCTCTCCCATAACCTTAGAACACCTGCAGGCACCTAGGGCACGACTACACATGCATTAACGTACTTTAGTTAATGTGTATGAAATCTAGTACCTCCATTGCAAGGTTTTAGGAAAATGCGCGTTAGCCTATCTGAAAGAGCATTCACTAAAGAGCATGGGCATTTGTCTACATGCATGTGCCATAGTGCTGAATGCTTTTAAAAGTGCCTGGTGCTGTGGTACATACATTTGTATGAATGGCGAAATGCACATCAGCCCTGAGAAAATGGCAGCAGTGTGCTTTTGAACTAAAGGGTGTTTTAGTTCAAAAGCGCACTGCCTCCATTTTCTGCATGCTGACGCGCGTTTTGCCGTTCATACAAATGTATGCAATGCAACATTGGGCGCATCAACTTGTGTGCTCCGCAGACTTGATTAATTAAGTCTGCTCTGACGTGCTGGATTTCTAGCGTGTCAGAGCAGACCATGGTATGTGTATAAATGCCCCATGGTTTTTAGTGACGCTTTAATGCACATTAAAATAGACTAATGTGCATTAAAGTGCACATGTACATGCACCCCTATATTCTCAGCCTGTGGAATTCACTGTTGTAGTGTGTGGTTCAGTCAGCCATTGTAGCTTGATTCAAAAGAGGGGCAGAAAAATTTTAAAGAAATGTAAATTGGAGATAAGCTTGCTGGAGTTTAAGTGGTCATAACTCATAATCTAGCAGCCCATTAGTTGCTTCAGTGATCAAATAAATAATCTCGGTCACCACCATTCAGTATGATTTGAAGCAGGAGCTACTGAATCCAACTGAACTCAGGCATACTGACAGGTTCTTGGAAAGTGCTAACTTGCATTTGCCAGCTAATGCAAATGCTATAGCTAGGGGCATTTGGGGAGAATAAGACCATGCCTTTTAACACCACTGAAATCAGATAGAGGCCTATATCAACACCTGATCTAAATGCATTTGAAGTTTGAGATGTGCAAGACACATCAGAGCTTTGTGAGAAGGCCTTTTTATCTTTCTAGTGGATTGAACCAAAACTTAAGTCAATCCCCTCTCTACCCCACCCCCATTTTTTTCATGACAACCATGAAACCAAAATCTGGACCAAATGGATCAAGCTATACATGCTGGGGAGGGAGGAGACGGGGGCGGGGATGGGAGAGGGGAGGTACATGCTGAGCTTTTGACTTCAGAAATAAGGTAAAGTTGGTACCTCTGTATTGGTGGTTCAGACCTCTCTGTTGCTGAAGATGGCAAATGACTCCCACTTATCTGCCCCAGATGGGCCTTTATGTTCATTGCATTTGCCTGTACTTTACTTCCTTTGTATTAACAGTATGCAGCGTTCAAATAATTAATTGTGATGTCTCCTGATGAAGTAGGCTAATTTACCTCCAGTCTTGTTATGATCTTTTCAGTTACAAGAAGTGGTGGTGGGTAGGGCAACTGCGTTTTGATCATGGTTCTTCCTTTCCAAAGGGAACCAGTTGCTGGCTCTGGGCACTAAAATAAGGTAAGAACGTAAATGTTGGTATGAGAATGCTTGACTGTTGTATTTTAACACATATTTCAATAAGTTTATTTTGTATTATTCTTCCTTTTGAAGTAGTGCCATTTCATTTCTTACAATACCATCTTTTGATCTTGTTCTATTTTATCTTTCAACAATATCCCCTTAAGAAAAGTATGTCTTTCTTATTATCTTATTATCTTTATCAAAATTCATTTTTAAAGCTTATTACATTGGCAGATTAAGTTTCATTCTTGAAAGGGCAAGTCAGAACTTTGATAAAGACATTCAGTTAGAAACTCATCAGCTCAGCTCTGCTGTATCGTCCAAAGTCAGGATACATTAGGAGTCATTATGATTAGTCTTCTTGACTGCTGTGGTTATTTTTTAACATGTTCTCTATGAAGTTAAGGTTTTGGATTTCTACTCAATAAGGATGACGCTTGTGTATCAGAAGTGAATGAGTGCAACTGTTTTAATTTGACTAGGCTGCTCTGTTTGTGACCCAGCTGCTCTTGAATTCCCCTTGGCCTCTGTCTCATTTCTTGGGCAAAGTCTGTGTCTAATAACCTTTCATGGAAATGGGAACTCACTTCTCCCAGGCGTGGGGTTCCTTTAAATTGAATTTTAGCAGGACCCCTTTTGCTATGAGTGCATGACCCTCCATTCCCCCATCACTCAGGCTTCATGCATTTGCGAATCTACCCAAATTTCCTCTCCAAGTCTCTGCAGCTCTTGGGGTTCAGTCAGATGTGACAATTTTTGCCTGATCTGGCCGCAGAACGCAGTTTACAGCTGTGACCAAACACAAGTGCACAGCTGCAGACAGCTTCAAAAATGGCGGATTGGGTGAAAATCTGACCCCTCATTACACGAGGTAAAATGTAGTGTCTTTTATAGCTTGTGTCTGGGTGACTGCTCCCAGCCTGCTGCTGTTTTCAGAATGCTGGGGGTGGGGTGGGCTGGGGTGGGGGGAGTGGAGGGAGTTCAGTCTGGAGGGTTTTCAGCCCCCCTGGAGGGTGGGGTGGGTGTACTGGAGCCCCCCAAAGTGGAGCCACCCTTCAGCACCAGCTGGGGAGCCCTAAGAATGAGCTCTGTCCCCTGCTTTTCTCCCCTCCCATTCTGAAAACAGGGAGCACTGGCAGAGAGCCCTGGCCATTGCTATGCAAACCTGGCTACAGATTCCCAGGCATCAGCTAGATTCCCCTCCCCTCTGGAACCAACAATGCACTTCTGTTTGTTCCGCGGTAATGTTGTAACTCAGAGCGCTGCGCAAAAATCATTCTTAGTTGCACTTCTGTCTGCACTTAATTCCCAACTCTATAGGACTACCTCTATTTTAAATGCAACTAAATATGTCCTCGGAAAAAATGTTTACTTTGCATTAGTCAAGTTTAAAATACTCTCTAAACCAGTGTTTTTCAGACTGTGTTTGGCAGAACCCTGGAGTTCTGTGAACCAACAGCGGTTCTGCAAAGAGACCTAGGGTAATGCTGGAGCAGGCCAGGAGGTAGTGCCCCACCACTGCTGGGCCGGGCCTCCTGGTTCCACATCAGCTCTCATGGCCTGTGGAGCCAAGGGTAGGGCTTCCACAGCAGAAGAAATGAAAGGGTTCTGTGACTTCAGAAAGTTTAAAAATAACTGCTCTAAATGGTATAGGTGTAGTTTTATAACCACACTTTTCATTACCCTAATTATGAGACCAATTAGATTAATTATGACTTGGTTACTTGCAGAGGTCATTTATGTTTTCTCTTGTGCCTGCAGCCCCTGGCACCCTTAAAGAGTCACACTTCTATACAAGACAGCTATATAGGACAGGGCAACATGTACTGCCTGTCAGTACTGCCCAGTACAGTACAGTGTATTCAAGATCACAGGCCATTTTATTTCTTAACATTTTTAATCTGCCTGCTTAAGATTTATAAAGGTCTGACAAAGCCCATATGCTTTTGGGTAACACGAATAGCCCATGACTGTCAAAGATAATGAAAATATGCATATTAACATGCTATGAAAACAACTGAATAACACATAACAGGAAATCCTGCTAGAATTAAAAAAGGATGTACTGCTGTGGACAGTACAACTTAATACAGAGCTGCATAGTGACTCACAAGGTTATGTTAACTGTCCAACTAGTATTGAAAGAATGTAAACACAGGGATGAATTGATCAGGACAACATAAGTGAAAGAAGAGATTAAGCAAGAGAAAAACCAAGGCTGAACTTTGGAAAAAATGAGCTAGCAATACCTGTGGGAAATTTCATAGATTTCATAGACATTAGGGCTGGAAGGGACCTTGAAAGATCATCGAGTCCAGCCCCCTGCCCAAGGGGCAGGAAGTCAGCTAGGGTCAAAGGATCCCAGCAAGATAAGCATCCAAACATTTCTTAAAAGAGTCCAGAGTAGGCGCTTGTACCACCTCTGGCAGGAATCTATTCCAGGCCTTGGGGACACGGACAGTAAAGAAGTTTTTCCTTATGTCTAGCCTAAAATGGTCTTGGAGGAGTTTGTGACCGTTGAACCTTGTCATCCCTTGGGGCGCTCTGGTGAACAGGTGTTCCCCCAGATCCTGATGCCACCAGGTTCCCCCCTAAGCCTGTGCTTTTCCAGGCTGAAGAGTCCCATGGCTCTCAGCCTGTCATCATAAGGCCTATTCTCTTGCCCTCTGATCATGCACATGGCTCTCCTCTGGACTCTTTCAATCTTCTCCATATCCTTTTTGAATTGTGGAGCCCAAATTTGGATGCAGTACTCCAGCTGCAGCCTCACCAAGGCAGAGTACAACAGGAGATGACATCTTGAGATTTACAGATGCATCTCAAGCAGGTCCAAGGAGGAGATCCTCCCCCTTTATGTGACACTGGTCAGGCCGCAGCTGGGGTACTGCATCCAGTTCTGGGTGCCGTGCTTCAGGAGGGATATGGCCAATATGGAGAGGGTCCAAAGGAGGGCCTGCATGATCAGGGGTCAGCAGGGCAGGCCCTACGAGGAGAGGCTGAGGGACCTGAACCTGTTCAGCCTCCAAAAGAGAAGGCTGAGGGGGGATCTAGTGGCAATCTACAAACTAGTCAAAGGGGACCAGCAGGCATTGGGAAAGTCCCTGTTCCCCCGAGCACTCCCGGGAGTTACAAGAAACAACGGACACAAGCTAGTGGAGGGTAGTTTCAGGCTAGACATTAGGAGGCGCTATTTCCTGTCAGGGTGGCTAGGACCTGGAACCAACTTCCAAGTGAAGTGGTGCTGGTTCCTACCCTGGCGGTCTTTAAAAAAAGGCTGGACGAACATCTGGCCAGGGTCGTTTGACCCCAGTATTCTTTCCTGCCACAGCAGGGGGTCGGACTAGATGATCTCCTCAGGTCCCTGCCGACCCTACCAACTATGAAACTATGAAACTATAGGTTGGCTTCTTCCTGGGTGTTGGTTGTCAGTTGTCCCATTTGGTTTATCAGGGGTCCAACGTTACCCTTGCTTTTCTTCTGACTCCCACATATCTGAGAAAGGACTTTTTATTGCCCTTGATATGTGTAGCCAGTTGGAGTTTGGTTGCAGCCTTAGCTTTTCTGGTTCGCTCCCTGCAGATATGGACCAGTGCAGAATACTCCTTCTTTTTGGTGATTCCTGTCTTCCATCTTTTATAAGCTTCTCTTAAGGAAAGCCATCTTAGAGAATAGTTCATGATTTTGATTAGAACTAGGTACACAAAGTTAATTTAATTGCATGGAGGGTTTAGAAATGAAAACCAAAGCTTTCAAAAATTTCTAAGGAAGAGGCAGGTAGCCCTAGGCCAGGGGCAGATCTAGTGGGTGTATAGTCATGCAGTTGTACCTCCCCCCCCCCCCTTAATTTCTGACTCACGCAAAGTTTAAAATCAACTGCCTGGCAGTGACAGCAGCATTTCTATTGGGGCAGCAGTGAGGGAGTCAACTGACTTAATGACTCATTATAAGGTACCTGATTCCTTCTAAACTCTTCATTTGACAGGTGTTAATGACCCCATCTATCCTTTTCAATGATGCTGATGTTCCAGTAATCAAGGTATCTTCTTTTCTGTAATTCTGCTGTCTTTTAGCTGCTCCTGGTAATGTACTCCTGTTCACAGGCCTACAGACTGTTTTTAACTCTAGCTAAAACGTTAGCTCAGGTGAACATTAGCTCAGGTGTGGAAATGACTTTCAGCAAAGTATTGGATGCACTGTCAAGATGCTCTAGAAGGCTAGATTTTGTTTTTTGAATCAGAGGTGTACATTTAATTCTAATGACTACAGGACTAATGAATTAACATCTTTTGACTATCTTGGCCTAGTTTGTTGCATTTTTATACATAATATATGATATAGTAAATAAATGCATATTCCTCATTTTTGCTTCAATCTTAAATCAAATAATATAGCTCTAGGCTTCTAGCATATTAGTAAAGCTTCTAGTTTGTTTTTAACTGGAGAAAATGTGTTGTGTTATATGTAGCGATGTACCACATCATCTGCATCCTTGCTTTTCAAAATTCTAGATCCACCTATGCCTAAGGCTGTTGCTTTCTGGGGAGCCTAGAAGATCTGGCTTCTCTGACTCATGGTTAAAGGCCAGAGGGCCACAGACCAGGAAGCTCTAGGGTGCCTCACCTTGCGCCAGCATGCTTGGTGGGCTGCTCTGAAGGTCCAGCTCTTGAAATCCCAGGAGACTCTCTGGGTGGGTAAGAGAGGGGGAGTTGCTGAAGAGCTGGACACTCAAAGTGGCAGGAAACCAAGCTGGTTTCTGAACTATACCCAAAACGCTGCAAAAACCCAGTGAAATATGATCATTTCCTTAACATGCTTCAATTTCACCGAAACAACTTTAACCATCTCTTTTTAATCTTATAATTTAGCTGTAGGGCAGTAATTGTCAACCAGGGGTACGTGTACCCGTAGGGGTACTTAAAAAAGGTCATAGGAGGTATGGGGGGAGGTCCCACCACTGTACAAACCCTCTGTGCATGGGGCAGAGGCAGCTGCTGCTTGCATGCTGGGCTTTGCACACTGCTACAGCTGCCCTGGGAGTGGTGCGACACCACATGCCTGCTGCTGTCGGGCTGCGCTTTGCCACACCCCCTGCCCGCTCGGCAGCAGGACTCATATAGTGTTGCACTGCTCCTGGGGCAGCTGTAATGGGGCGCAAAGTCCAGTGCGCAGCAGTAGCTGCCTCTGCTCTGCACACAGGTCAGGACGGCATGTGTCCCCTGGGCCTCTACCGGGGTGCATGCAGCAGTGGGAGTCCCCACATGCCCTAGACAAGCTGCCCAGGCTCCGATTGTCCCTCAACTCAGCCGGGCCAGGGCCACATTCACCCCAGCCCCTGCCTGTGCCCCACTCCCTCCCTCACTGTGGGGGCCTCAGTCTCCTCCCCCACAGCCCTTTCCCCCTCTTCCACAGACTTAGTTGCTGAGGGGCTGCAAGGGGTGTGCACATGCTCAGCCCCCCCAAATAATATAAAAATTAAAAACATTAAAACAAGAAAAAATATAAACGGGTACATGAGTTGAAACTTTGAGACAGAAGGGGTACACTTTTTTAAAAAGGTTGAAAACCCCTGCTGTAGGGTGACCAGAAGGATTAGTTACCATAAGTCAGGCTTGTCCAAAATGCGGCCCACCAAGCCATTTTATCTGGCTGGTGAGGAGCTGCTGTGGTGGCAGCAGAGCTGAGGTGCTGCCATGGTGGTGGCAGAGCGCAGAGCCGAGGCGGTGGTGCTGTGGAGCGTGGAGCCACGGCGGTGGGGCCGGCCCACGGGCCCCAGCCTGCAGCGAGGGGTGGGGAGCTGCTTACCCCTGTGGGGCCTGAGGGAGTGGCTCCGCGCAGGAGGCCAAGCAGCAGCCGCTGGCACTGCCAGCCCATGCCTGCCTCCTCACCTGCCTGCTTCAAGCCAGCCCCACTGCCCTGCCCCACAGCAAGGCGGCGCCTGCTCCCCAGGCCAGTCTCCCCCCAGGCACTGCGACTCTCTGGGCCTGGCCTCCTGCGCGCGAGGCCCTGAGGGGGCCGCTTCTCATGTGCTGCTGGGGACGGGAGGAGCCTGGCCGGGTCTGCACCGGCCAGCAAAAGCGGCAACAGAGCCATGTGCCGTTCGGGACAGGACGAGCCTGCACCAGTCAGTCCCGAGCGGCACACAGCTCCGCCGCTGCTTCTGCTGGCTGGTGCAGACCTGGCCGGCCTCCTCCTGTCCCCAGCAGCACATGGGAAGCGGGCTTCAGCTGCATGCTGCTTTTCCTGGCTGGTGCCGACCCAGTTCTGCCCAGGCGGGTCCTGCAGCACCATGTCCACCCGGGCATGGCACCGGCAGACTGGGCCGGCCCCAGGTTAACCCTGGCCTGGCCCCGCAGCTTCTCCAGCACCAGGTCAACCCAGTTGTAGCCAAGCGGCTCCTGCAGCACCATGTCAACCTGGGTATGCATGCCATGTCAACCAGCACCATGTCAACCCCTGCAACTTCATTGGTGTCAAAGGTCAAGTGACATCACTTCCTGATATGATACCACTTCCTGAGATGTCTTTAAATTTGGCTCGCCGGCCCACTGGGTGATAAAAAGTTCGTGATCAGGTCCCACATTGTGACCTTGAGTCTGTAGCTGGGACAGGAACTAAAACCAGACCTTCAGAGTATGAGCCCAGCATCCTCCCAGCTGGCCTAGCTTTCCTCAAGAGTTCACTAAAGCCATGAAGAAAGCAAGGCAGTGTGGCATCTTAGGGGGTTTTACACATGCTCTGGGTGTGGGGGGGAGGGCTCTGAGAGCCACTCTAATTAAAGTGCCTTGAGCATTTTGTGTACCAGTGTCCCTGTGCTTCAAAATGGCAGCGGGGACACTTTATCTAAACCTCATTCAATGAGCTTTAGATAAAAGCTGCCATTTTTAAGTGTGGGGTGCTGATACACAAGACGCTGGAGGCTTCTGGAGCGTGGCGATTACCACACTCTAGCAGACTTGATTAATCGAGTCTTCTCCAATGCACTGCAATTACAGCATGTTTGAGCAGCCTTGCTGCTCATGTATAGGCACCCCAAGAGACTAACTCATTCAGAATTACCTAAGTTTTGTAAGCAACAGCCTATTTCATCAGTAGCTATGATTCATAGCATCTGATGAAGAAGGCTGTTGCCTATGAAAGCTTCTGCATTACTGAATGCATCAGCCTACAGTGTCACCCTAACCTGCCTTCTGCCTGACTTTAGACTAGCATGGCTAACTACTTCTTTCTAAAGCCATGAAGCCAAAGTTAAGATTGAATTTTTGTTGCAAAATTGTCCAATCATACCTGATTCTGTAAGTCAACACTCTTATGTCTTTTGCCCTTTTCACAACAATACTAATATAAAAAAGCTACACAGGCCTTTGAAATTTGCTGGGGAATTGGCTCTGTGGTCAGACCCAGAGGGTGGTGGATGACGGAAGTCAATCGTCATGGTGCCCTGTGACCAGCGGGGTCCCCCAAGCCTCTGTCCTTGGACCTATATTGTTCAGCATTTTCATTAATGATGTGGACATTGGAGTTAGAAGCGGACTGGCCGAGTTTGCCGATGATACCAAACTCTGGGGTAAAGCATCTACACCTGAAGACAGGGGGGCCATTCAGGCTGACCTTGACAGGCTCAAGAAATGGGCAGACGAGAACCTGATGGTGTTTAACACCGAAAAATGTAAGGTACTCCACCTTGGGAGGAAAAACTTGCAGCATCCTTATAGGCTCGGCAGTGCTATGCTGGTTAGCACTACGGTAGAAAGGGACTTGGGGGTCATGATTGACCACAAGATGAGTATGAGCCTTCAATGTGACGCTGCAGCCAGTAAAGCAAGCAAAACACTGGCTTGCATCCATAGATGCTTCACAAGCAAATTCCAGGACGTCATTCTCCCGTTGTACTTGGCCTCGGTGAGGCTGCAGCTGGAGTACTGTGTCCAGTTTTGGGCTCCTCAATTCAAAAAGGATGTGGAGAAGCTTGAGAGAGTCCAGAGAAGAGCCATGCTCATGATCAGAGGTCAGGAAAACAGACCTTATGATGACAGGCTGAGAGCTATGGGACTCTTTAGCCTGGAAAAGCACAGGCTCAGGGGCGATTTGATGGCCACCTATAAGTTTATCAGGGGTGTTCACCAGGATCTGGGGGAACGATTGTTCACCAGAGCGCCCCAAGGGATGATAAGGTCACATGGTTATAAACTCCAGCAAGACCGTTTCAGGCTGGACATAAGGAAGAATTTCTTCACTGTCCAAGCCCCCAAGGTCTGGAATAGCCTGCCACTGGAGGTGGTTCATGCACCTACATTGAACACCTTCAAGAGAAATTTGGATGCTTATCTTGCTGAGATCCTATGACCCCAGCTGACTTCCTGCCCCTTGGGCAGGGGGCTGGACTCGATGATCTTCCAAGGTCCCTTCCAGCCCTAATGTCTATTTAATCTATGAAATCACTGTCCCCCCAGCTGTTAAAGATACACGTACATAACACTTAAGTCTTTTACATACCCTCCTATTATGTTAAGAGTTGTGGTAGCTTTTGAAGGCTTATCTACACAGCTAAGTGTTACTAGATTTATCATATATATATATTAGCTATAAACATATATATCGGTACTATTCTCAGCATATACCACTTACTTACAGTTGTATTATTTTATATCAGTGTAACAACCAGTTTAAACTCCTGGAGACACTTACATGTTTCAGGGGTGTACTTGGTAGCCATGTTGGTCTGAGACAAAAAGACACACAACAAAACTAGAACTCTTGCTTTCAAAATGATACCTTTTATTAGACCAACTAGAAAATGACAAGAAAATTGTCCTTTTCTGCAAGCTTTCGGGATCAAATTCCCTTCATCCAGCTCTGGGAAAAGTGTAGATGGTATAAGACGGTAAAAAGTCCCCATAGGTAGGAAATAAACTTCATTTTTGCATAGAGGGAGCTGAAGATGGAAGATTGCCCCTCTGGGTCCATGAGAGTGTCTTTGTGAGCTGTGTTGAGTAGCTGAAACATGGAAGATGCTGAATTCTAGACAGTTTTGGATTTTAAACTTCATTGCAGAACAACAAGGACTTTTTTTTTTTAACCTCCCTGCCTGTCAAATTCTATTTTAAACTTCTCAATTGAGGTGGCTCAACTTCTCAATTGCCTGAGTGGAGGGCTACACTGTGGTACATGTGGAACAGAACAGTCAAAGGAAATACAGATAGCAGGAACCTAGAGAGGTCATCTACTCTATCACCCCGCCTCAAGGCAGAATCATAGAAAATTTCCTTACTTGCTCTTAAAAGCTTCCAATGACAGAGATTCCATAACTGCCAAGGGTAATTTATTCTAGTGTGCACTGTCCTTATAGTTGGAAAAAATATAAGACTGTCTAACCTAAATCTTCTTTTTTGCAATTCAAATCCTTTGCTTCCTTTCTTATTGCCAGCAGACATGCAGAATAGTTCATAACTTTCCTTTGTACAGTAACCTTCTTGCATGTTTGAAGACTTAGCTAGCTTTTCCTTAGGCTTTTTCCTAGAAAAAACAAACCAAATTCTTTCAGTCTTTCATCACAGATTGCACTTTCCGGCTCTCTGATCATTTCTGTTGCTTCTTCCAATAGGTCCAAATCTTTGCTGAAACATGAGACCTCAGATAGTGTATTGTATCCATAATCATAGAATCATAGACTCATAGAAAATTAGGGTTGGAAGGGACGTCTGGAGGTCATGTAGTCCAATGTCGTGCTCAAAGCAGGATCATCCCCAACTAGATCATCCCAGCCAAGGCTCGAACTAGCTGGGTCTTAAAAATCTCTAAGGATGGAGATTCCACAGCCTCTCTGGGTAACCTGTTCCAGTGCTTTACTACCTTCCTTGTGAGAAAGTTTTTCCTTGTATCTAACCAAAACATCCCCTGCTGCAACTTGAGACCATTGCTCTTTGTTCTCTCATTGGCCACCACTGAGAAACAGTGTAGCCCCATACTCTTTGGAACCACCTTCACTTGAAGGCTGCTATTAAATCTTGTCTCAGTCTTCTCTTCTCCAGACTAAATAAGCCCAGTTCCTCATATGTTCCTCAGCATCTCCTTATATGTCATGTCCCCAGCCCCTGAACCATTTTCTTTGCCCTCTGCTGTACTCTCTTCAATTTGTCCACATCCTTTCTATGGGGGTGGGGGGGGCAAAACTGGACACAGTACTATAGGTGTGGCCTCACCACTGCTGAATAGAGGGGAATAATCACTTCCTTTATTCTGCTGGCAACAGTCCTACTAATGCAGCTCAGTATGCTGTTAGCCTTCTTCGCAAAAAAGGCACACTGTTGGCTCATATTCAACTTACTGTCCACTGTAACCCCCAGGCCCTTTTCTTCTGAGCTGCTGTTTAGCCAGTTGTTCCCTAGCCTGTACTGGTGCATGGAATTGTTCCATGCTAAGTGCAGGACTTTGCACTTGTCCTTATTGAATCTCATGATATTTCTTTTGTCCCAATCCTCCAATTTGTCTAGGTTTCTCTGAATCCTGGTCCTACCCTCCGGTATATCTATTATTCCCCACAACTTGGTGTCATCTGCAAACTTGCTGATGGTGCACTCTTTGCCATCTTCCAGGTTGTTGATGAAGGTATTGAACAAAACCGGCCCCAGGACTGACTCCTGGGGCACTCCACTTGAGACTGGCTGCCAACTAGGTAGAGAGCCATCGAGTCCTACCCTCTGAGCCTGATGATCCAGCCAGTTTTCAATCCACCTTAGAGTCCATTCATCCAACCTGTACCTTAGCTTGCTTTTGAGAATATTGTGGGAGACTGTATCAAAAGCCATACTAAAGTCAAAGTATATCACATCCACTGCTCTTCCTGTATCCACTGAGCCAGCCATCTCATCATAGAAGGCAATCAGATTGGTCAGGCATATTAGGCAGCACCGGTGCTGAGTGAGGATTACTTCCTGATTTAAATGATACTTTTTTTGCTTTATCCCAATGTGATGTCTGCTTTTTTGCAAGGGCCTGCCTGTCCATGGCTCAAAGTGTTCAGAAACTCCATAAAAAACCTAAGCACACATTAATCCTATTTTACCAGTGGGGAACCAGGACCCAGACACCCGCTGACCTCTGTTTCTTTCCTTTTAAGGAGCTTAAGAGGTTTAAGGAAGCTGTGCTGCTATCACCTCATCTTCAGTCCTCTCTTCATCTCCCCAATCACTACTCCCAACTTGTGGGAGAATTTCTATGCCTATATTCCCTTTTTTGCTGCAACAAATCCTTGCACAGGTCATTTTACCTTGAGGCAGAAACCCTTCCCTCATTTCTATCATGTCCTTTAACATTACATCCTGTTACTGTGAAGGTGGTAAAATCCCCATCAGTTGGAGCTTTCAGAATTTAGTGGAGGTTTAGGAGCAAAGAGCTTCCTCAATTTCAATCTAGTGCCTGCATGCAAGTTTCCTCCTTCACTGCACCCTGCCTCTCAAGCTTGTTTTTGGTTTAAATCAAAGCCTTTTTGTACGTATAAGTTAGAGCTCTGGGAAGTGTTTTACATGGGCATAAATACTTAATTGGGCTCCAGTGCCAAGCTAACTGTTTGGCAACAGCTGGCGTGTTTGCATAATTTGGACCAGCTCACAGTACAGTGGTTTGTTACATTGCATTTTAGCACTAGGGATTCTGAGTTATCTTACTGAATACTAATAATGGGAGACAATTTGACAAAGCTGGAGCTGGAAATTGGCTAGAAGAGAGCAAGACTGATCATCTGTTGTATGTAAATTTAAGTTCTTGGTA
The DNA here is from genome assembly GCF_030867095.1 of Alligator mississippiensis. Taxonomy (NCBI): domain Eukaryota; kingdom Metazoa; phylum Chordata; order Crocodylia; family Alligatoridae; genus Alligator; species Alligator mississippiensis. The sequence continues at coordinate 39,958,275 of NC_081830.1, forward strand.
ACATAGCAGAAGAAAAGTTCATTACTTTTTCCTTTCCCATTTAATGAACTCCTGAAAGGATGCCCTGGGTGAAGTCATTTTGGGGAACATCTTTCCCAATAAAAGAGTGAAGTATATTTAAAAAGCCTCTTTTAGGTGGCAACTTCCTATTTTCAACCAATTAACAGATTTTTGAACAGCAACTTTGTAACGAGGATACAGCTTGCCGACAAGCTTCACCTCTTTATCTGTGAAGCCTTTTAGTACATTGTAGATCTATGTGACTTATACTTAAGAGATTTGCTAGAGAGGCTGAGTACTAATACTGCAATGGTGTGTTTGTATTTAGAGATCAATTCTACTGACTGTACAACATGAATTAAGAGCCCTTATTGAGTGAAACAGTATTAGCAATGCTGACTTTTTACTAGTGGCCATTACACATTAATGTTTTTTTGCCTATACAGCAGCATGGTTTGCATTTTCCAGTGTTTTTGGTTGTAGCTGTGTTGGTCTAAGGACATACACAAGCAAGCTTCTTTGAGAAGATGTGATATCTTTTATTAGACCAGGTGAACAGTTGGAAAGAAGTTCTTTGCAAGCTTTTGGACACAAGCACCCTTCCTCAGGCATAGGGAGTCTCTGCTGTTCTGAGCTTTCCGAGGAATGAAAGAAGCTGAAAGTGTGACAGGATATCAGTGAGAATGTAAATAGGTGGAAATTAGGAAAACAAAGGGTAGGGAAGGGGGGGGGAATGAGGGAGGAACATGATGAAATATCAAATCTTTGCACAGAGAGGGGGAAGATGAGAGAAAAGGAAGACAAAGAGAGAGAAATCATTTGAGGAGCGTAGAAGAGGGAAAGGGAACTGGCTTGGCTAGGAGACTGGGTAAAAAAGCTAGACATCAGAGCAGGTAGATAGATCTGTGACTAATAGAATGGAGAGTGGGACTAACTGTCTGAGGGGAATGAAACAGAAACAATAAGCTGTGGGGACAAAACAGTGGGATAGGGACAGGTTACAGTAAATGGGTAGAAGCGCTGAAGAAATGCACAAAATAGTCTGTGCCCATGAGTCCAGAGCCAGCAATAAAATCCAAGATACAGAGTCTCGCCCGTCCATTTGCCACAGGTGTCTATGAAACCCACTGGCAAAGCATGTAATCTTCTTCTGCAGATTCATGTAGAACAGCACTCTCCAGCTGGTGGCCTGTAGGCCATATGTAAGTGTTCAACCCATTGGCACAGCTCTGGAACCCAAGGGATGCAAACTACTGCTGGCCACTTCTTCATCTTGGCCATTGTTGAATTTGGGGTCTTTGGTCATCACTGGTCATTAAATTGGCATCAGGGGGCAAGCTGGGGGACACGCATGGTGTTAGAGTTTACCCCTTGAATTCAGAAGTTTTGACAATGCAGCGGCTCTGGCAGCCATGTCAAGAAACTACTGCCCTGCTGCTGCAGGTGGACTCTCCAGCACATGAGAACCCCCTTGGTCTGGATCCAGCCTTCAGGGCCAAATGGACAGTCCTGATGCAGAGGATGACAACATGCTACTGCTCATAATTACTCTGTTAAGTCAAGTGGCCATAGTTTGTAATGTGATTTGCTATTCATACATCAGGGTACATATGTGATAGCACATGGTGGATGTTTTAAATTTGCTTTTTTCAGAACTCAGAAGTTGCATACAAAAACCTGTATTAAAAGAACATTGGGGTTACTATGTTGAGCACTCAAGTTAGGAAATGAAGCCTTCACAAAGAGTTGGTGCATTTCATTAGAACATTAGAACATTAAAAAATCAGTGTTACTCAGCCAACTTGCAGCTCGTTTCTTCACATTTGGAGAAACCTTCAAGCAAGTTTTGTAAAGTTTACTTTATCTTTTGGTGAAAGAGAAACCTAGATTGATTGCCACCTAGTGAATTTATCTTGATAGGTAAAGATTAATACATGTGAACAGACTGCTGTATCAGATACTGTGTCTATAAAAGAAAACGTGGTTTAGCTGGGTTCACTATCTTTATTGTTAGCGAGGACTATGAATCAGTTGCTGAGCAGTGTACAAGAACTTCATCAAAAAATCTCAACTACCAGGTGCAATAATACTTAGCCTGTGAAAATGCTGGAGGTCAGACATATAAATGCAGTTTTGGATCCTTCCTAACTTGAGATATGTTAATAGTGGCCCCATAAACTTTGAAAGACCCTAGGGTGAGGTTACAACAGGGATAGGCATTGTCTGGGCCATGGGCCGGATCTGGCCAGAAGTGGACTCCATTTCCTAGCAGCCACTGCCCGCGTGGCCAGGGCCAGTTTCCATGGAGACCCTAGCAGCAGCCACACTGATAGGGTGGGGCCGGGGTTTCCAAGGAGATCAGCCTCAGCGGTGTGGCAGGGTGGGGAGCTGCTTTGGGGCTGGGCTGGGATCTTGCAGTGGTGGCAGCATGGTCTGGAGCCAACGCAGAGCCACAATCTGCAGCCTGCATGCTCCGGGCAGGGGCACGCAGGCAGTAGATTGCAGCTGTTCCCCAGCTCCTTGCACCAGCAACAGCATGGTCCAGGGCTGGGGCAGAGCCACGATCCGCTGCCTGTCCGGAGCATGCAGGCTGCAGATTGAGGCTCTGCCCTGGCTCTGGGCCATGCTGTCACCGCTGCAAGATCCCAGCCCGGCTCCAGAGAAGCTCCCTGTGCTGCCAACGCTGCTGGGGCTGCTCTCCATGGAAACCCCAGCTCCACACTATCACAGTGTGGCTGCTGCTGGGGTCTCCATGGAAACCAGTCCCAGCCACATAGGCAGGGGCTACTGGGAACTAGAATCTGGTCACTGACTGGATCCACCATTTTACCCACCCCTTGTCTATCATATCTAAATCCTCTTCACGTGGCAGACTCAGGTGGCAAGAATTCTCTCTCCAAGGCCTTTGATTTTACGGTAAAAGTTAGCATTCTTAGTTGTTCAAGGAAATAGAAACGAATTCTGTACAAGAGCAGGATTAGTTTATTGCCAGGTACTGAGTAAAGTATTGTTCTTCTCCATTTGGAAGATATTTATGGATTTACAAATTAAAGCACATATCCTGTATCAAGCTGAACTGCAGACCCAAGTCTATTGTAAAACACACAACTTTTTTATGTGCCTAACGAGAGAAACACTAGAACTTTGGTCTGTAAAAAAGAATCAAGGTCAAGGTCAGAATTTTGCAAGCAGAGCCCATCTCTGATTTGTGTATGCAGGACAAATTTTAATATTATTGGAAAGCTCAGAAAAATAGCAAGGATCTGGAGGTTTGAATACACCCTGAAGCTTGAAGAACTGCAGTTCAAATATTACTGCTGTAATTGTAAACCTTTGGTTTTTGACATAAGATTTGCCATTTTAATTATTGCTGTGGAGCAGTTGTCTAACATTAACAGTTTTTCTAAGAACTCTTTCAGTTGTACATAGAAATGGAAAATGTGTACAGAAAATGTGTATGGAACAGAAAATACAATAGAAATATCTCCACTGCCTTTGAAAATATGTATTTTTGAAATTAATACTTTAACATAACTAACAGATAGTCATGCTTGTGTTTGAGTACAAGACTAAGAGCAAGAGCTCTAATAATAACATTCTAATAATCAACTTTTTAGTGGCTTTGGAGAAGTAACCTCTACTTCAGTTTTCTTAAAATAACAGGAAGATAGAGCTGGAAGGGACCTCTGGAGATCATTTAATCCAACCCTCTGCTCAGGGCAGGATTATCCCTATATAACACAAGACAACAGTTTGCCTAATATGCTCTTAAAAACTTCCAAAGATGGAGATTCTACAACTTCTTTAGGTTATCTGCTTCAATGTTTAACCACCCTTGTAGCACAAAAGTTCTTCCTAATATTCAAATTAAATTTCCCTTGTTGCAGTCTAAGACTGTTACGCTTCTTGTGTCCCCTGTAGCCACAGAGAATAGTCCTCTTTATTACCACCATTTCTGTATTACAAGACTGTTGGAAAATCCCCTTCTTATACTTCTCTTCTGCAGACTAAATAATTCCAGGCCTTCCAACCTTTCCTTGTTTCCCAGAGACCTCTAATAATTTTTGTTGCTTTTTATGGAATTATTTCCAATTTGTCAGGTCTTTGTTAAAGTGCAGGGCCCAAAACTGGACAGAGTACTCCAGATGATGCCTCACCAACACTGACTAGAATGGAAGAATCACTTGACATGACTTGCTCTAGACCATGGGTGGGCAATTATTTTGGGCTGAGGGCCACTTACTGAGTTTTGGCAAGTCATTGAGGGCCACATGACAGGCAGCCAGGGGCAGATAAATATTAATTTTCTGAATTTTTTAGGGGCCCTGCGGGCCAGATAGAATGACCTAGCAGGCCGCATCCAGCCTGCGGGCCGCATTTTGCCCACCCCTGCTCTAGAAATTCCTGTAAATATAGGGTTACCATATTTCCAGTTTCAAAAGAGGATACCTGTCCGGGGGGGGGGGGCGTGAGAGGTAATATGATTGTAGGGGGGCATTGATATACCTGTGCCCTGCCTCTGCCCCTCACTCCCAAGCCACAGCCCTCCTAGTCCTGCTGCTGCCCCTTACTCCTTACCCATAGTACTCTACCCCCCAGACAATGCTGGTGCCCCTCACTCCCAACCCGTAGACTCCCTGTCTCTGCTGATACCTCTCACTTGTGACCCACCACCCCCTGGCACTGCCTGTGCCCTGCGCTCTCGGCCCCCAGTCCCTTGCCCCCCTGGTGCCCCTCACTCCCAAGCCACAGCCCCCCTAGCCCTGCCAGTGCTACTCACTCCTGACCCGCAGCCCTCTGCCCACTCCCAGCCTCACTGCTCATGCATCTTTGATCTAGTATCCCACAATGTCCTCACGAGAAAATTGGAGGATTGTGGGCTTAACTCCAAGACAGTCAGGTGGGTGAGAAACTGGCTGCAGGATACGACCCAGAGAGTCATAGTGAACGGATCTGTGTCATCATGGCGAGAAGTGGGCAGTGGTGTCCTGCAGGGGTTGGTGCTCGGTCTAATACTTTTCAACATCTTTATTAACGCTTTGGATGTGGGGGGGAAGAACTCACTGGCCAAGTTTATGGATGACACCAAGTTATGGGGGAGCATGGTTGTAGCAAAACCCCCCGTTTTTTTTTTAAATTTATTTTAAAATGCATTTCCTCCCCTTCCCCAACCATTTCTGACTTTTTTTCTCCCTCTCTATTCCCTATAGATAAGTATAAGTAAGCTAAGATATAGGATAAGCTTTAAAATTTTATTTTAGGTAGTAAGTTTTATTTTTCTCTCCCCTCTTTGTAAATAAGTGCCCTGCTATTTTGATATAGATATCCACTATTTTATAAGTGATAATTATTATGTTTGTATTGATTTTTTTACTGCTTTTATATTGTGTGATTACTGATTTAGGCCTACATATGTAAGTTAGCATAAGTCATGTCAAGTTTCCATTTTGTTTGTCAAGTTTCTATCCTGTCCCCAGGCCCGGTTGTGTAACCTGACTCATACCTAACCCTCCTATGTAACTTGGTTCCTGAATGAATGGGGATGAATGCGGGTGCTTGAGAGACAATGGCAGTAGGTCTAAAAATAGCTCCCTCTGAATGACCAAACCATCAACACCAATACCTGGACCAATGACCCAGCCCTTGGAACCACCCTTAGCATTCAAGAAACAAAAGATGAGGCAACCCACCATTGTGCCCAGGCTGCACATGCTCAGTAAGAACAGCTGGAGCCCTCTGGGACAGGACTGACTTTGCCTGGACAGGCCCTCCCCATAGGAGATCAGAGGTTGTCTGCCCCATAAAAAGGGGTAGCGAAGACTGACTCCTTGGGGTGCCCTCTCCATCTGGATCAGCACCATGCCACCCCACCTATCCACCCAGAGGCCCTGCCGGTGACCCCCCTCTGAACAACACCTACTGGACAAAGACCCCGTTTCTATACTGGATAGGTAGCTACCACTCCCCACCCCCTCTTCAACCAAGGACTTGAACTCTGCTTCTTTTCCCTACCTGGACTCCAGCCCTTCCACAGAGTCTCTTTCTCCTGCTGCCATTGTGAGTGCTTTTGTGTATGTGTGTGCATGCATGTGTGTGTGAACCAATAACTTCATGAGGCTGTGTAGTGTGTCTGTTTAATAAAACTGTTATTTGGACCCCTGAGTTGGGTTTTGCTTAACTGGCTGTCTCCTCCTTGCCAACACTTATCTGCCCCCCTGCAGTATCTCAGCTGTCTGCCTCAGTTTCCAGCCCTAAGCTCCCAGGTTTCTCTTTGTCTTTCCTGGCTATCTTCTCCTTGCCACCAGACTTTTTTCCCTTGCACCAGTGACCTCGAGTAATCCTGGGGCCACTTGATCTTGAGTAAACCCAAGCCTCAGTTCCTCAGCCAGCTTCTCTCTAGTGCACTGGTTCTAATCCCGGTTCTGGCAACTTTCACTCCCTATATTCTAACTCTCTCTCTCACCTGAGCCTTCCCCCAAGTATCCCAGGTACCCCAAGTACACACATGCATACTGTACCATCCAAGTTAGGAACTTACTTGTGTGTATGTGTAGGTGAGCTGTATGTGTGTGAACTGGTGTGTGTGTGTGTGTGTATATATATATATATACACACACACACACACACGTCATTGCATGCATGATATACGAATTAGTGATCTGTGTATGTGTACTGAGTGTGTGAGTATCGACAACTGATTTTTGTCTAACTTTTGGGGTGTATAGTGTATGTGCTTGAATTAGTGATAGGTATGCTAGGCTGGTTTGGATGTGTATGTGCCTGATTTGGTAGTGTGTGTGTGCGTGTGTATGCACCTAATTGATTTGTGTGTTTGTATATGTACAATTGTGTCACTCTCCTGTCTAACAGCACAATATTGAGATTCTGAGAGTTGGCCTGACCCCACAGGGCAACATGGTCATGCTTGAAGATAGGCTACAGATACAGGCGGACCTAGACAGGCTAGCAAGTTGGGCGGATCTGAATCTGATGAAGTTCAAGAAATGTAAAGTGTTCCATGTTGGGATGAGCAACCCCCAACATAGCTAGAGGCTTCGTGGCACCAAACTGACTAGCACCACAAATGAAAGGGACCTGGGGGTAATAATAGACCACAGTATGAATATGAACTGGCAGCGCGATGCTATAGCTAGTAGGGCAAATAATACTCTGGCATGCATCAATTGATGCATTTCCAGCAAAACCAAGGAGGTGATTCTTCTGCTCTACTTAGCACTGGTGAGATGGCATCTGGAGTACTGTGTCCAGTTCTGGGCACCACACTTCATCAAGAACGTGGACAACTTCAGAGAGTCTAAAGAAGAGCCACCCATATGATCCGAGTCTTAAAAGGCAAGTCATATGAGAAAAGGCTAAGGGATCTGAGACTCTTTAGTCTGAGGGAAAGAAGGCTGAGAGGGGACCTGGTAGCAGCTTACCACTACAGTAAGGGAGTATATCAAGGGCTTGGTGAGCAACTGTTCATCAGGGCACACGAGGGGAAAACCAGGACTAATGGCCACAAACTCCTGGAAGATCAATTCAGGCTTAACACTAGGAAAAACTCCTTCACAATTAGGGTGTCCAGACTGTGGAATAAGCTCCCTCCAGAGGTAGTGCAATCACCTACCCTGGAAATCTTCAATAGAACAGTAGACAGTCACTTTGCTGGGTCACCTGACCCCCAGTTATCTTTCCTGCTTAGTGCAGGGGGTTGGACCTGATGATCTTCCAAGGTCCCTTCCGGCCTTACAATCTATGAATCTCCCCTGCCTCCCTGACCTGCTGCAGCCCCAGTGCCCAGAGACAGCTTAGGCACCTGCGCTCCTCGCACACCTATCCCCATGCCCAGACACACACCCATCTCCTCCCACACATGTAGACACACCCAGACCCTGCTCCCACCCGCAGAGTCCCCAGTCCTTGTCCTCCAAACCCTGCCCCCCATAGACTTACCTGCCTGCAGCTGTCAAGGTGGCACGGAGACACACATGATACCCCTGCCTACAATCCCCCTCCCCCTGCTCCAACCAGCTTCTTGCTGGGGCAAGCCAGGAAGTGCTGGGAAAAGCACTTGATACTGAGCAGAGGCAGAGAAAAATCCTGGACATTTCTTGATAATTTTAAAAACCACCCAGAGGGAGATGGGAGGACCCAAAACGAGGACATGTCTGGGAAAATCCAGACTTACAGTAGCCCTAGTAAATACATCCACTATGCTGTTAGCTTTTGTTCTGAAACACAAACACACTGTTGACTCATATTCAACTTGTGGCCCACTATAATCCACAGGTCTTTTTCCACAATACTGTGGTCTGGCCACACTTTCTTTAGTTTGTATTTGTGCCATCCTAAGTGTAGGATTTTGCACTTGTTTTTATTAAATTTCATTTGATTAATTTTGGACCATTTTTCTATTTTATCAAGGTCATTCTGAATCCTAACCCTATCTTCAAAAGCATCTCTAGCTTGATGTCATCTGCAGATTTTCTAATTGTGCACTTAATCCCACCCTCCAAATCACTGATGAAGATAGTAAACAGTACCAGACCCAGGAAAGACCCCTGGAAAACCCCACTTGATACCTCCTTGCAAGTAAACATGGAGCCATTGATAACTGTTCTCTGAGCATGAGTTATGTATCCACTTTATATTCTTTTAATCTAAACTGGATTTCCTTGGTTACTAATAAGAATGTCTTAGGAGATGGTATCAACAACTTGGCTAAAGTCAAGGTGTGTCACTGCTCTCCCCCAATATTGTAAAGAAGTAACACTGCACCCTCAAAAGGATGTTATAAAGATTGATATTTGTAATGTATTTCAGAGGTATGAAGTACAACACATTGTATGCCAGTTGTTGAGGTAACTGAAGTTTTCGCTTCTGCATGCTTGACAGATCATTCCCCCAGCAAGGGGATTTAATGATATCCTGGCATTCATGAAATCAAAGATTCAGTAATGTTAATATATTGTGCTTTGTATATTTGAAAGGTCATAACATTAAGTAAGTGTTACTTTCATATTCAGAATTAGGAAAGAATCTTTCTTGACAGCACATACTGAGAGTTACCTGTCAAAATGTCTTTGAAGTAGACTAGTTTAATACTGATTAAGCTTCTCAGGAGAAAGCTCCCCTAAGTGATTAGAAGACAATTATGGGCAAATCTGTATGGTAGGGTGGTTGTTTTTGTTGTTATTGCTTTCCCAGTTAAAACCTTCTGCTGCACAACTTTGCTTCAAGAATAGGCCACCTGTCCGTAAGATATTGTTGATAGTTGAACTGTGATCCTTTTTAGATAATGATCTCTATTCATTAGCTCTCCCAGGCATGAGAATTTCTGCCATCTTTGTTACCTTGTGAAGTAGAGATGCACAGGAATTGCATCAGTTGCCAAAAATAGCACGAGCCTAGGTGAGAGTTCTCCTAACTGTCTTTTTACATCTGATCTTTGTAAGCTCTTGCTGAAAAAGCACAACTTACTGCATTCTCTAGTTACTTTGTTAATCACTTGCTTAGATACTAGTATACCAGTTAGTATAACAAGAAGGTCACAGATGTTAAGATGGAGCACATAGCTGTCCTAGATTCTGACTAGACTGAGCTGAGAGCGATTCTAATAATGAGAAGGACTAAAAAAATGTAAAAGTAATTTATCAATGGGCATCAACACTGACTAGATGCTGACTGAGTAGCTTGATATTACATGGAAAAATCTCAATGTTTACAGATCAAGATAAAAGATAGGCACACTTGTCATATAGCACTAGAATCACGAGTTGGATTCAGCCAGTTTGTGCTGTTCTTGTGACAGGAAACAACCATAAAACCAGCTGATTAGGTATACAGTAGCTGCTTTTCATTGTCATACTGGGACAAAGAAGCTGGATTGTACTAGGGAATCAGTCCTGTATGGCCAAACACCAGTATAAGCCATTGTAGTTCCACTGAGGCAGATGTGGGAGAGGGGGGTTGTTGGTTGTAGCTGTGTAGGTCTAAGGCAAGGGTTTTCAACCTTTTTAAACAAGTATGCCCCTTCTCTCTCAAAGTTCCAACTCAGGTACCCCTTTATATTTTTTCTTGTTTTTAAGGGGGGGAGGGGTGGAGAGAGGGCAAATTGAGGCCCCTGTGGTAAGTGAGGGAGGGAGGGAGTAGGTCTGCACAGCTGGAGCAGAGTGCAGGATGGAGTTGCAAGCAGCTCGTCTGGGGAGCATGGCGGGGGTGGTGGCTTCTGCCCATGGGGGCATGTGACCCTGGATCTGCACACAGGGTGAGGGCGGGCTGGCCCAGCAGTGGGGAGGGAGTGGGGCTGGGACAGGGGCAGCCCAGCTGGGGCAGGGTGCAGGAGTGAGCTGCACGGGGAGCAGCTCCCAGAGCTATGTACAACCCTGGGAGGGCATGGGGGAATGTGCCCCTGGATCTGTGTAGGGCAGGGCAGGCTGCCACTTTGGGCTGGAGCTGACACCGGGTTATTTCCAGCAGGGGCTGGGCTGTGATAGGCTTGGGGTGGGTGGTGGCAGCGCTTGGGGGAGGAGGGGGCTACATGAAATGCTGGAGTGGCTGCAGCCCCCCAAGTAGTCCCCTCCCAGCACTGCTACTACTGAGCGCATCCCAGCCCAGTCTCCCTGCCAGGAAGAGCCTGGCACAGCCCCAGCCAGCAGCAACATCCCATCCTGCCCCACACAGATCCAGGGGCACATGCCCCTGTGTCCCCCCTGAGGAGTGTGCAGAGAAGGGAGCTGTTACCTTCCATCCCCTGGATGAGGCGCAACTCCATCCCTCACTCTTCACTGGCTCCCACTGATGCATGCACCCCTGGGAGGGCACAGGGGCACATGCCCCCGGACCTGTGCAGGGCAGGGCAGGCTGCCGCTGTGGGCTGAGGCCAGCGCGCGGTTGTTCCTGTCAGGGGCTGGCCTGTGCTGCACTTGGGACAGGCTGCAGTGGTGCTGTGAGGGGCTACAGTGAATTCTGGAGTAGCTGCAGCACCCCTATAGCCCCGTCCCAGCACTACTGTCACCCGCCTCGAGTGCAGCTTGGCACAGCCCTGCCCACTGGGAACAGCCTGGCACAGCCCTGGCCCACAGTGGCATCCCGCCCTGCCTGGTGCAGATCCTGGCTGCCTGCATGCTGTGCTGCAGTTGTGCATATGCATACAGCATTTATCAGCCACATTAGGTCTGAGTACCCCCTAGGACCTTATGAAGAGAGACTGTGAGCTATGGGACTCTTCAGCCTGGAAATGCGCAGGATATGGGGTGACTTGGTAGCAGCCTATAAGTACATAAGGGGTCTACATCAGGATCTGGGGGAACACCTGTTCACCAGAGCACTCCAGGGGATGACAAGGTCCAACAGTCACAAACTCCTGCAAGACCATTTTATGCTGGACATAAGGAAAAACTTTACTGTCCGAGCTCCTAGGGCCTGGAATAAACCCTCTTCAGAGGTGATGCATTTTGCCATTAGGTGATGTCAGGCAGGAAACTACACAGGGTAGCACTTTAAAAAGTGCTTTAAAAAGTGCTGGAGCAAAGATTCGGGATGTGACGGAGGTAATCCAGGCCAGGATCAAGCCCACTGATTACTACCCCATGGTCCTAGTCCATGTGGGTACTAATGATGCGGCCAGGAGAACCCCCGATCACCTGATGGCGGACTACAGTGCTCTGGGCGGCGTGCTGAAGGAGTTAGGTGCACAGGTGGTATTCTCTTCCATCCTACCAGCGAACGGACGCGGAAGACGGCATGAGAACTGCATCCGAGAGACCAACTGGCGGCTTCGGCAGTGGTCTCTCGAGGCAGGCTTCGGCTTCCTGGACAATGACCCGCACATCACGACGAGGGACATGCTCAGCTGGGATGGGCTTCACCTGTCCCCCAAAGGTAAGCGTGTGTTTTCTTCTAGGTTGGCGGATCTCCTCCGGCGGGCTTTAAACTAGGTTCGTTGGGGGGAGGGGAAGATGAGGGCGGGGGAAGCTGTGGACCACCAAACCACGTGGCACCCACAAGGACAGCCCAGCCTGAAGAAAGAGCATTGGGAACCTGAAAGCCATGGGGAGGCCAGCACTACGGCACAGGTAAGAAATGAGAAGGTAAGAATCAAAGGACCCCTTGGGACTCGGAGCGGGGGGGCAGCAAAGGCACCAGTTGCAGGGCTCAAGTGCCTATATACTAATGCTAGGAGCATGGGAAACAAGCAGGATGAACTAGCACTCCTGCTTGCACTAAACACCTATGACGTAGTGGGGCTAACGGAAACTTGGTGGGATTCATCCCATGACTGGGTGGTACATATTGAGGGCTGTAGATTGTACAGAAAGGACAAGGTGGGGAAGAAAGGGGGAGGGGTTGTGCTCTATGTCAGTGAGCAATATACATCAACCCTCATCAAGACGGAATCCGAGGATGAGGAAGTAGAAGGATTGTGGGTTAGGCTACATGGGGGGCAAGGAGAAAGGGATTTGGTGGTAGGGGTCTGCTACAGACCCCCACATCAAGGGGAAGAAAGAGATTCGGGACTCCTGAGGCAACTCTCGGAGACCATAAAAGCTAAAGAGGCGGTAGTCATGAGGGACCTAAACTACCCGGACATCTGCTGGGAGACGCAGACAGCAAAGTCCCACCGTTCACGCAGGTTTCTAACCTGTGTACAGGACCTCCACCTGACACAGGAGGTACACGGTCCCACTAGGGGGAATGCCATACTGGATCTGGTATTGGCAACGGGAGATGACATGGTAGCGGACCTCCAGATCGGTAGCCATCTGGGGGACAGTGATCACCTAATAATAGAATTCACCATAAGACGTCGAGTGGGTAAGGTAACTAGTAGGGTGAAAGTGCTAGACTTTAGGAAAGCTGATTTCAATGAACTCAGGGGATTAGTCAAGGACACACTGCAGAGTAGGAGATTTGAAGAAATGGAAGCCCAAGAAGGGTGGCTGTGCCTTAAGGAAACGATCCTTCGGGCACAAAGCAAGACGATCCCCGAGCGAGGCAAAAGAGGGAAAGGGGCCAGGAGGCTTCCCTGGCTGACCAGAGAAATCCAGGGCAGCCTAAGGGCCAAAAGGGGGGCACATAAAAAGTGGAAACAGGGAGAGATCACCAAAGATGAATATACCTCCTCTGCTCGTGCTTGTAGGGAGGCAGTTAGACGGGCCAAAGCTACCATGGAGCTAAGGATGGCAACCCAAGTAAAAGACAACAAGAAATTGTTTTTTAGATATATAGGGAGTAAAAGGAAGGCCCAGGGAGGAATAGGACCCCTGCTAAATGGGCAGAAACAATTGGTGACGGACAGGGGGGACAAGGCTGAACTCCTCAACGAGTTCTTTGCCTCAGTGTTCCTAAGCGAGGGGCACGATAAGTCTCTCACTGGGGTTGTAGAGAGGCAGCAGCAAGGTGCCAGACTTCCATGCATAGACCCTGAAATGGTGCAGAGTCACTTGGAAGAACTGGATGCCTTTAAGTCGGCAGGCCCGGATGAGCTCCATCCGAGGGTGCTGAAGGCACTGGCCGACATCATTGCAGAGCCACTGGCGGGAATATTTGAACGCTCGTGGTGCACGGGCCAAGTCCCGGAGGACTGGAAAAGGGCCAACGTGGTCCCCATTTTCAAAAAGGGGAGGAAGGAGGACCCGGGCAACTATAGGCCAGTCAGTCTCACCTCCATCCTTGGCAAAGTCTTTGAAAAAATTATCAAGGCTCACATTTGCGAGAGCCCGGCAGGGCAAATTATGCTGAGGGGAAATCAGCACAGGTTTGTGGCAGGCAGATCATGCCTGACCAATCTAGTTTCTTTTTATGACCAGGTTACGAAACGCCTGGACACAGGAGGAGGGGTGGATGTCGTATACTTAGACTTCAGGAAGGCCTTCGATACGGTATCCCACCCCATACTGGTGAACAAGTTAAGAGGCTGTGACTTGGATGACTACACAGTCTGGTGGGTGGCGAATTGGCTGGAGGGTCGCACCCAGAGAGTTGTGGTGGATGGGTCGGTTTCAACCTGGAAGGGTGTGGGCAGTGCGGTCCCGCAGGGCTCAGTCCTTGGACTGATACTCTTTAATGTCTTCATCAGTGACTTGGATGAGGGAGTCAAATGTACTCTCTCCAAGTTTGCAGATGACACAAAGCTATGGGGAGATTTAGACACGCCGGAGGGCAGGGAACAGCTGCAAGCAGATCTGGACAGGTTGGACAAGTGGGCAGAAAACAAGAGAATGCAGTTCAACAAGGAGAAATGCAAAGTGCTGCACCTAGGGAAGAAAAATGTCCAGCACACCTACAGCCTAGGGAATGACCTGCTGGGTGGCACGGAAGTGGAAAGGGATCTTGGAGTCCTAGTGGACTCCAAGATGAACATGAGTCGGCAGTGTGACGAAGCCATCAAAAAAGCCAATGGCACTGTCACGGCGGGGTCCTCGCGGAGGGCCGTGATCTCCTTGAGGCCCTCTCACCGCGCTACTCCGGCCCGAGGGCACCCTCCATTCTCGCCCGCCACGTCTTGATGGAATATATGTAATAGGGAGGCTGCCTTGTGTTTCCTCGGGCCTGTCAGCTCCTGGACCCCTCGTGGGTCTCCCCGTACAATGGGCGCTACCCAAGCGCCCTAGCCTTATGGGCTATGCGTGGCTCCTACCTCCCCTGATACCACGCCCCAAGCCTCGCGGATGTAATGGACGTTGTCCGGTCTGTCTCTCTAATGTGGCCCACCCTGGGCTCCCTCTCTCGTGCCCAGCCTCTTGCTGGGACTCTCGTCTGGCCAACTCTGGGCCTCCCCTGCCAGTGTGGTTCCGCTCCGGGACTCTCCAGCGGGCCTCCGGTCCTATGGGCCAACCGCACGGAAACCCTCCCTAACTCTGGCTCCCTGCGCTGCTACTCCCTGTCTTCTCAGGGGCAACCACAGCGCCCTGCCTTGGTCTGAGGGGGATTGCCGCACTAGCCTGCGGCCGGGCTCGCTATGACCGTGCGCCCACACTAGGCTACTCAATAACGTACCAGGGCGTTCCCCCTCTCTGGGGGCTCGCTGCGCCCACACTGGGCTACTCAACAACATACAAGGGCGTTCCCCCTCTCTGGGGGCTCGCCGCGCCCACACTGGGCTACTCAGTATGGCCCCGCTCTCTAGGGCTGCTCAGTATGGCGCTCCCCCCTTCTCTGGGGCTCGCCGTGCCCGCACTGGGCTACTCAGTAATACCACCCCTTTCCTGGGGCCGGGGGCTATGTTCCCCCCACATGCAATCGGGGTCTCGGTCCCCGTCCGCAACCTACGGGTTGCGCCCGCGACCCACTGGCCGCGCTCCTTGCCGCCAGCTGCTTACGCACTGGCGTGTGAGCTGCGCCTTCCCTGGCGCTATGAACAATAATGCGCCCTCCTGGCGCTAGGGCACCCCGCACTCTCTGGGGTCGCTGTGATTGAGGCCTCCTCCAACCCCTACAGCCTCACCCAAGCCTCCGGGTGTAATAGCACAAACACAAAGCAAAACCACAAGCCCCTAGGCTGTAACACAAATGCAAGCCGCCTGGCCATAACTCATCATCATAGCTCAAGCCTCCAGGTCTATCATGAGCTGTACTTGCGACTTAGGCTCCTTCCCATATCTCGGCCGAGGGAGCTCCCGCCTCTCCGGCTACTGGCAGAGAACTCCCAGCCTGGCCTCAGCCCTGGGCTTTATAAGGGCCAGGCCCTGCCCCCTACAGGCAGCTGGCTCTGCTTGGTTGCTCTGGCAACCCACAGCTGTGCTCACTTGGTTCTGCCAGGGCTCTCTCCCTGGCAGTTTCTCCTCTCTTAGGAGCAGGCACTAAGGTGCCCTGCGACAGGCACTTTATTGTGCATCAGCAGATGCATGACGAATAGGTCCAAGGAGGTGATACTTCCCCTCTATAGGGCGCTGGTCAGACCGCAGTTGGAGTACTGCGTGCAATTCTGGGCGCCGCAATTCAAGAGGGATGCGGATAACCTGGAGAGGGTCCAGAGAAGGGCCACTCGTATGGTTAAGGGCCTGCAGACCAAGCCCTACGAGGAGAGACTAGAGAAACTGGACCTTTTCAGCCTCCGCAAGAGAAGGTTGAGAGGCGACCTTGTGGCCGCCTATAAGTTCATCACGGGGGCACAGAAGGGTATTGGTGAGTATTTATTCACCAAGGCGCCCCCGGGGGTTACAAGAAATAATGGCCACAAGCTAGCAGAGAGCAGATTTAGATTGGACATTAGGAAGAACTTCTTCACAGTTCAAGTGGCCAGGGTCTGGAACGGGCTCCCAAGGGAGGTGGTGCTCTCCCCTACCCTGGGGGTCTTCAAGAGGAGGTTAGATGAGCATCTAGCTGGGGTCATCTAGACCCAGCACTCTTTTCTGCTTATGCAGGGGGTCGGACTCGATGATCTACTGAGGTCCCTTCCGACCCTAACATCTATGAATCTATGAATCTATAAAAGGGACTCATTCACAAAGGCATATGCTTTCTTGGGCAACAGCCTACTTTATCAGATTAGCTGATGTGGGAAGCAAGTAAGAGCTAGTTTGCTTTTAGCAAACAGCTACCTGAGCATGGATGCAAACAGATGAACATGTAAACCAGTTTAATTTAAACTGATTGAGTTTTGCAACCTATTTTTCTTCAGGAATAATTCTTCACCAGATTAGGAAGTCCATTTTGCCATATTTTCTCTGTGTTCCCTTTCTCTCCTCCCCAGGCACTAGTGTAATGTAAATCACTGCTAGTGTAATGTCCAATCACACTGGTGTAAACTTGTCTGTTTAGGGCCTAAATCAACTTAGCTAGGGAAACTTAACTCCAGTAAAGAGTGAGAATATCTCAAGAATCATTAGGAAAGCAATAGAAGGGGCATGTCTTGTTAGCCCCGTTGGCTTTACTAAGAGGAGCTAAGAATATGAGAAATGCTATAGTGGGCCAGACCAATGTGATTTCTAGCCCAGCTTCCTGTCACTGACAATAGCCAGATGCTTTAGGGGAATAGGGTATGAATGAGGCAGGTCTAGAGTGATCCATCACACCATCCCTGACATGAATCATCATTGGTTTAGAGATGTTGGAGGACATACCCCTTTTTATTCTAGTTACTCTCATTCCTTCTTGTCTTGATATCTTGGTACTGTGGAGGTCTCTTTTCTATTGGTAGACTTGAATGTTTCCCTCTACTGGAAGTTGTTCCATTGGTTAATATCTCACATGTTTGCTTTCTGAAATGCGGGGGCTTTGTGAATCACTTCTTGCTATGCTAGTTCGGACACTGTGACCCCTCCTAAGCCTCGATGGTATTGGGCTCCTGTCATTGGTTTATTTGCCTCTAAATTACCATATTTTTTTCACATACAGCATGCCCCAGATTAAGATCTACAACTTGTTTTTGAAACGCTGAATGAAAAAAACATTTTTTCCTTGTAGTAAGTAACTAAGTATAAGAAGCTTGAGAGCCAAACCAGTTCATTGTTCTGCTCCCTATGGATCATGTGCAGACTTTACTTTTGCTTAAGCTTCATTGTTACTACCATATTTTCTTCTCTATAATGCACATTAATATTGTCAGCAGCTGGTTTCTGGAAAAGAGGTGCATGTTTTATGTGAGAAAATACAGTATTCTTCTTCTAGGACTAGTCTCTCAATTAGCTTTAAATCTTACAGTAACAGCACCTCTCAGGACTTACAGACTATACATGTCAAGCCCTTAAAAGTTCTCCGTTACATACTCTTCAGATTAATATTCTCCCTTGGTCCCTCATCCTTGAGCCAGCCTTTGATATTATCTTATTTCATAGTTTCATAGTAGCTAGGGTCAGGAGGGACCTGAACAGATCATCTAGCCTGACCCCCTGCCACAGGCAGGAATGAATGCTGGGTTCACAAGACCCCAGACAGGTGATCATCCAATCTCCTCTTGAATTTGCCCAAGGTAGGGGCGAGGACCACTTCCCTGGGAAGTTGGTTCCAGATTTTGGCCACCCTAACTGTAAAATATTGCCTTCTGATCTCTAACCTAAACCTATTCTCCATCAGTTTATTATCATTGTTCCTTGTCACTCCAGGTGGTGCTGGGGAGAAAAGGGCTCTGCCAGTTTGCTGTTGATCTCCCCTGATGAGTTTGTAGGCAGCCACTACGTCCCCCCTCAGCCTCCTCTTGCATCTTAAGTTGTAACTATTGCAAAACCTCCAATATGTAGGAACATATTGTTATGGACATTTCTTTACCAATTATTCACTTGAGGGAGGAATTTGTTTGAAGACCCAAACAAACCTCTTAATTTATTTTTGCTTTCATTTACTTCTACAAGTTCTGCTTTGGATTATTTTAATGCCTGTGTAATAAAATCACAATATTTTCAGAGATGGTATAATCCATTATATTTGATCATTACTTCTAAAGGCACCCAAACCTTTATCCTCCACAAGAAAGGAAACTTTAGGGAGACAGAGATCAAGTGAAGCAAAAAGCCTGGGATAATGCAATAACATTGTGCCCTTGAGACTGGATGTTAGCACTTATGCCTGTTTAGAGGCCCCAGTCTGGAGAAGTTAGAAAGAAATTCCAATGCATCAGAAGCCAGAAAACCTGAATTGTGCCTAGGGAAAGAGCTACTGACCCATTTAGCTTAAGAAAGATAAAAGCTCTGGTCAAAGCTCTGTTCTGTATTAACAGAACATAAGCCATGGACTGATTACTGTCAAGGGTGATCTTTGTCCTCCTTTACCTGGAAAGAGACAAACTAATCTATCACCAAGGGAACAGCAGAACAGCTATGCATCAGACATGCGACATGTAACAGACCCTTGTTGAAAGGGTCACAATCTTTATCTGGAATTAGAGTGTTGTATTAATATGGCTATTTTGTATATTTGTGATTTAGCCTCTCTCAGTGCTTCTAGGGCATGGATGCTCATGATACAAGTAAATTGCATAGACTGGGGACCAGAATGAGGTTTCCTTTTACCATTACCATAATGATAACTTTTCACTTCAGAAGGAGAGACTGGAAGATATAGTCCCTTAAAGGGGAGAAGACTAGCTCCTTCTGGCTTTGCCAAACTGCAGAGATACAAGGGGCAGGGTAAGCAGAAGAACAAGTACCTTGGCTCAAGCCAGTGGCAGAGAAAGGATCTCCAGAGCAACTGCTGGACAGCTCCTACTGGGTAGCAAGGGAAGTTACAGGTCAGTAGGCTAGGGAGGGAGTCCAGGGTGGTGAACCTAATTTGCCAAGCAGTGAATGCTGAAGTTGGAGTGGAGACAGCAGAAGCCTAGAAATAGGATGACCATAAGGCCAAGTTTCATGGGGATAGTCCTGTTTAAAGCAACAGTTCCAGTCATCCTGTCTATTTTTTGAAATGAACTCTTGTATCCTGCTTTCAAAATCTTCCCAATCATGCCCTCTACTGGAGCACTTCAAAATGTCGTGACTGAATGTACAGTAGTGGCAGCAGTGCTTTCCAGCAAGATGGTGTGGTGGTTGGATTATTACCTCCAACTTCCCATAATACTCTGCTCCCTTTCCCCAGTCCTCTCTCCTCCTCCTTCACACTCCAGAAGCACTTTTAAAAGATCTACATCCTCAGTTTGGTTTTGAGATTTTGGAAATATGATCATCCTAGCTAGGAAGGCAAATCGGCACAGTGTCAAATGCATCTTAAGGACTGGAGATGTACACACGGAGGAGCAGCAGATAAAGTAGTAGCTTAGGGAGTCATTAGTACCAAGATTTAACAGGAGATGGTCTGTGGGATGTCATTGTACAGTCAGCCAGAGCACTGGGCTAGGGCTTGAAGGAGTTGGGTGGACCTAGTCCCTGTACTGTTCCCTGTTTCTGAGTGTCCAGAGAAGACAGTTTGTTTGGGCTGTGGGGGATTAGCTAGAAAGGAACTGCTTAGAAGACTTTTGGGATGTTGTGAATGTGGAGAACCCTACCTGGGACTCTGAACGAGAAGAGTTAAGGACTTTAGGTAAGTCTAGTGAACTATCAATGGGAGAAAGAGCTATGGAGGGACTGAAAACCCATTATCTGGGATGGTCATTTGGTACCCTTTCTTCTCTCAGCCTGAGAGAAGGGGAGAGCTGCAAGATGAACAGAGTACAGATGTTTATTTAGCAGCACATATCCACCCCTACCCCATGCACAAATCTTGGAGGCACATGGCTCCCCCACCCCATGCCTCCCTCCCCAGGAGTGCATGACCCCATTTTTTTTATCATTAGGACCCCAAATGGGGTCGCGACACCAAATGCTGTGTAACTCAGTTAACCCCATTATGACTGCTCTGCTACAGTTTATTTTTTTCCTATCTTTATCACTTTCTGTGACATGTTCTATGCAACTTCTATGCAAGAAGTCCTTTTTTTAAATACATAGGCTGTAAAAAGAGGTACCAAATAAATGTGGGGCCTCTGCAGGATATGCTTGGTAATCTGGTGGTAGCACCAGATGACAAAGCTAATTTCTTTAACAGATTCTTTGCTTCCCAGGGGGCGCAGCCAGGCCCAGGGTCAGTGAGGACCTAGTCAGGGAACTTCTGGAGGGACTAGATGTATTCAAATCAGCAGGTCCTGATGACCTCCACCCCAGAGTGCTTAGGGAACTGGCAGAGGTCATTGCAGGACCCCTGGTACAGCTTTACGAGCACTTGTGGTGCTCTGGTGAGGTGCCTGATGACTGGAAAAGGGCCAATGTGGTCCTCATTTTCAAAAAAGGGAGGAAAGAGGGCCCAGGAAACTATAGGCCCGTTAGTTTTACCTTGGTCCTGGGGAAGCTCTTTGAGAAAATTATCCAGGAGCACATCTGTGAGGGGCCAGCAGGGGAGTTTATGCTTAGGGGCAACCAACATGGGTTCATTAGAGGCAGGTCCTGCCAGACCAACCTGGTGGCCTTCTACGACCAGGTCACAAAAGCCTTGGATACAGGTGTCGGAGTGGACGTAGTCTTTCTGGACTTTAGGAAGGCCTTCGACACTCTCTCTCACCCCATCCTCATTAAAAAATTAGGCGTCTGTGGTGTTGATGCCTACACAGTCAGATGAGTCGTAAATTGGCTGGAGGGCCACACCCAGAAAGTGGTGGTGGATGGGTCATTTTTGACCTGGGGAGATGTGGGCAGTGGGGTTCCCCAGGGCTTGGTCCTCGGGCCCGCACTGTTCAACATCTTCATTGGCGATTTGGACGAGGAGGTGAAAAGCACCTTGTTCATGTTCACAGATAACACTAAGATGTGGGGAGAAGTGAGCACACTACAAGAGAGGGACAGGCTACAAATAGCTCTTGATAGGTTACAGAGGTGGGAGGATGAGAATAGGATGGGTTTCAATACAGACAAGTGCAAGGTGTTGCACCTGGGGAGGAAGAACTAGCAGCAGACCTACAGGCTGGGGAACTCCCTTCTCATCAGCACAGAGGCAGAGAAGGATCTTGGAATCATTATTGATTCCAAGATGAACATGGACTGCCAATGTGGGGACGCGGTCAGGAAGACTAACCGCACTTTGTCATGCATCCATAGATGCATCACGAGCAGGTCCAAGGAGGTGATTCTCCCCCTCTATACGAGATTGGTCAGGCCACAGTTGGAGTACTGTGTCCAGTTCTGGGTGCCGCACTTCAGGAGGAATGTGGACAGCATCGAGAGGGTCCAGAGGAGGGCCACTCGCAAGTTTAGGAGGCAGCAAGGCAGGCCCTATGAGGAGAGGCTATGGGACCTGAACCTGTTCAACCTCCACAAAAGAAGGCTGAGAGGGGATCTGGTGGCTGCCTATAAACTTGCCAAGGGGGACCAGCAGGCAGTGGGAGAGTCCCTGTTCCCTCGAACAGTACCGGGGGTAACAAGGAACAATGGCCTTAAGTTGACAGAGTAGATTCAGGCTAGACATCAGGAGGCACTACTTCACTGTCAGGGTGGCTAGGAGCTGGAACCAACTTCCAAGGGAAGTGGTGCTCACCCTTACCTTGGGGGTCTTCAAAAGGAGGCTAGACAGCCACCTAGCTGGGGTCATTTGACCCCAGCATCCTTTCCTGCCCATGGCAGGGGGTCAGACTAGATTATCTGCTTAGGTCCCTTCCAACCCTACCGACTATGTAACTATGAAACTTGAACTACAATGTACATGTTTATTGTCATGGCGTGTAACCCAAAGGGGACCCTGAATTCTGGGAGGGGCTGCAAATACTGCAATATACTATTACTGCACACTTCTAAACAGAATGGCTAAACTTTGCTCAAGATTTCTAAAAGCATGTTGCAAATGACTATACAACCTAAGGGCATGGATTTTTAGGAAAATCTCTCTGAAGAAGAGTCACAGTTATAGTCTCCAAACAAAATAACAGCTGTGGAACAGGACAGAATGATGAACTTTAATAGATGGATTTTTTTAAAAAAAGAAAACACAGTTTAATCATGCTCAAGAATTAGCTAATTTTCCTGTAACGGCTCTTCTGAATTACTGGAGAAGGGAGTCAGTACTGAATGTAATATGTACTGGAAATGTGCTTGGAGAACAAGTGGCCATTTTTTTTTGAATTTACCATACTCCAGATCA
Source organism: Alligator mississippiensis (assembly GCF_030867095.1). Classification (NCBI taxonomy): domain Eukaryota; kingdom Metazoa; phylum Chordata; order Crocodylia; family Alligatoridae; genus Alligator; species Alligator mississippiensis. The sequence continues at coordinate 39,980,814 of NC_081830.1, forward strand.
CCATCTGCAAACTTAAACCCACACTCCAGTTTTTTCAGAGTATACAGCCCTCAGAAGAAGGGAGAGTGAAACCAAGAAAAAGTAGGCTTTCTAGCTGCTGTGAATATCCTGTGACAATAGTGGATACAAAAGGGGAGAAGGAGGATTCTGAAAAATGTTCCCTGTGTTGAGCAATTACCTTGCGCAAACTAATTGTCCATGAATGGCGGAAAAAGTGCTAGCTATCCTAGATTGAAAGAAAACAATAGTATGCTTAATTAACAAGCTAATGCACTATGAGTTTGGGTCCCCTAAACAAAAGCTACTTAAAAAGTCTCATTGCTTCTAGCTATCTGGGGCAGGAAGCAGACATAAAAACACATCAGCAGTCCTCTCATAACTAAAATTCCACAATCAACAACATGCAAACAAACTTTACAGAAGGCAAATGGAAGGTTTTACTTGGCTATGTATTCCTGTTTGTGTCTTCATATACTGAACTAATGGCAGTCTGCCTTGCTGACTTCCAACCTGGCTGGACATTTCTACCTCTGCAAAGCAGACACTCCATTTGTGGGATGGTAGGGATGGTAAGTGCGAAAATAGAGAACCAAAATTTTTTGTTTTTTCCAATACAATTCAGATAATTACAGTCCAACAGTAGCCATATCTGTGTCTGAGTTATTGCACAAATCATTCTTGTAACTCATTTCTTAGCTTTCAAGGCTTTGGGTGGTTGGGGTGTTTTCTGTTACAGTAGTCAATGTCACCAAGTTGACTTCAAGTTCCTAAGAGTTAGTGGTCGCATCTACATGAGACGCTTACTACACAGTAGTTTATTACTACTGCGCACTAGCATTGTGTAGCATGAACCATGACATGACACTACTTCACAGTAGTAATGAGTTACTGCACAGTAGTAACAAGATACTGCAAAGTCAGCATCACCAGGAAGCCATGAGAGGATGCTACAGCACAGTAAAGCTGATTACAGCACAGTCATTTAGTACTTGGGTATGTAAGAACTACATGACTGCACAGTAACATCTACGCAGGAAGTGCCTCATGGACATGTGGCCAGTGCGAACAACTTGCTTGCAAGTTTTTAACAAATTAAAAATAGAGTTTGGACTTTGCTTGTTTATACCCCTTTTCTGTGTGTGAGTAGTCAAATACCTGACTTGGCTCTATTCTGTCTGCTGCACATGTAATGCTGCATGTAATACAGGTTCCAAATTCATGTTAGTAGCGGCCACTTTAATCAAGAAGTTCAATTTATCTCATAGTGAAACAAATTACCTTCAAGTGGAAGCTGAAGCAACCTATGACATTTAGATCATGCAGTCAGTAACTGGAACAAAACCAAGTGACTTAGGTCAAACCTGGAATTTCACATTTCAAAGAACTAAGACTGGCTAAATACTTGCTATGAACCATGTACATAAATCTAACTCACATATGTTTATAGAAACTAAATGAATAGTTAGAAGACTTGAAAAAAGTGAAAATGGAGGGGAAGTCATCAGACCAGCTGTTTGAAGGCAATGAGTTTGACAAACTCTTGGACTGTCTGCCTCCATAATATCTTTATGGATGAAGACACTGATTTTGATTGCATTACTGAGACCAGCTTGGTTTTTATTGGCTCACTTTTCTTCAGATAAGTAGACACTTACAGGAGCCAAGAGTGGGCTGGGAAGTAGTACAGCTGTTCTGGTCATATCTGACTTCAGACATCAGAAATGCTCCACAAAAATCACCAAAACCCCCTAAATTTTCTGGAGCTGCAGAATTGGGCTACAATGGGAAAATAGTGCATACTTTATGTTTGCCATCTGAACTGCCTATCCCTCCACAAACCTCTCCATCCAGTTCCCAATCCCTTCTCTTATCAATCCTCCCACTGACTCTGAACACTGCTCATAGGCATCCCCAAGTTTCTCTCTTTCCAGAGTAGAACAAGAACATTTCTGACACTGGAGGAGGAGACTGGAGCAATGGGACTGTCCATCAAAGAATGCCTTTGGTTTGCTAGAGGGCTGAGCCTTGCCTGAGATATGCCCAGGTCACTGTCCAGGAAATGGGGATTTGATCCAAGTTCAAAAGCTGAACAAAATATACTGCAGGTAGGAAAGTGACCTCAGCAGCTGGTTCTCTGGCCATGCTGCTCCTCTCTTCACTACTAGAGAATTTATTTTACTCTCTTGAAGGGAGACAGTTTGGACTTTCAGCTTCCATAGCATTTTCATCAAGTAACTTGCTTCCTCATTGGGCTCTGAGGGGTTCTGGAAATCTTTAGACATTGTTATTATAGGCACCGCATATGCAGACTTACTTCTGCTCTGATGGGCCCAAAAACACCCACTCCAATGCTGCAGCAGATACTGCCAGTTTAGGCTGTATATGGGTCTGGCAGGCAATGCAGAGACTAGGATGGAATGCAGATTAGTTTGGTCATTTGAGTACTTCTGTGCTAGAAAGGCTGTGCATCTGCCTTGTCCCTGCAGATACACAGAAATGTGTTGTGCATCCTCCTCTGGGATTTAGCCATGAGAGACAAACAGCTTTGCATGTGCAAAGCACTTAAAATTGGCACCCAACAGTGTTTGATGCCCTATACACTACTACTAAGTAACCTTCCCCCTCAACCCCTTTCTTTCATATCTTCAGGCCTTTCAAAGACTTACTGTGGATTCTCTGCCATGTATGAGTTTAGCTGGAAATCCCAAATCTTTAGGCTGAGAAGAAAATATGCAACAAACTGCTAACATGCTCTTCCCTCACCAAGTCAGTCTTCCTGTATCCACTGTACAGCCTGAAGGGTGCTTAGTAAATCATACCAGATGATTAGCAGACCACACCTGACATAATACATTTGAAACACCCTGCTAAACACCAGACTGTGCACCTGCTGTGCTTTCATTCAGGAGCCTCTGCTGTTGTTTTAAGTGGAACTGGCAGTACATAGGCTAACATATAGCCTTTCAAAGTTTTAACATAGGTTAGTAAAAACTAAATAAATCTGACTGCTGTATATGTTGCCTGTAAACTAGCCATTCTGTGTATCCTGTAGATTTTGTTATAGTTACAATTGTTAGGGGCTGGAAGGGGCCTTATAGATTATTGGGTCCAGCCCCCCTGCACTTGAGTAGGAAAGACTGCTGGGATCAGATGACCCCAGCAAGATGGTATGACAGAAATACTAGTTTAGGAGATTACACTGCTTATTACCATCCCTCTAGCAATTCAGATGGCCAGAGAATTCTGTCTGCCCTATAATGAACTTACGTGCAGTATTTCTGTGATATAATATAATTCCACTGTTCTTTCCTTAAGTAGCCTATGTAAATCTAGCTTGCTTCAAAAGGATCTTATGAAGGTTTATTAAAAGTTTGTAATTGCCTAGAATGAAAGGTGCTATATATGCATTTAGGATACTTCACAGGAATGAATTCTGCCTACCTGTGAAGAGGTAAGAACTGGGAGGGACACCCAAACTGACATTATTAAACTGTCAGCAAATGGCGTGCCCCCCACTCCTGTCTTTTCATTCCTGCCCTTACAGGCTGGTGTCTGAAGTATCTCTCTTCCCTGAAACATTTCTTGGCTTCATCTGCTTCTAGCAACCATTTGTTACTTAGATCTTGCATGAGAGAATGTGGAGGAGCTGGACATAATACTTGAGATAGGTTGTGACATGCAAAACTTCTTTTCCCCCTGCAAAATATCCTTTGGTTAAGTTATATAGTGCGAGTGGTGGGGGCTGCTGGATGAATGAGGGAGGCTGAGTCAAACATCAGCACAACTTAAGTGTGGATGGATTTGACAAGACTCTAATATTTATAAATCATTCCATATAGACTGGATTCTGGCTGTTGTACTGAGTCTAGCCTGGTATAATGTGCTACTTAAATGCATAACCTTGAACTGAAAGTCATATCTGAATTCTCTGCCTCCCTCATACCAGGAGAGGAGCAGGCATAGAAAGGCACACACAGAACTGTCTCATATTCCAAGTATGGATTTACTGTAAGTACGCAGATATTTTCTTACATATCTAATGCCTAAAAAAGTCAAGGGTACAGCGACTTGAAGTTTTCATGCAACTCCCCCTGCAAACAGCCCTTAGTAGTCAAATGTAGTTAGAATAGCCTGTAGCTCTTATGGCTTTCTGCTCTAACTATAGTCATCTGGGAAGAATGCTGTCTGCTAATCTGCCAGTACCACTTCCTTAGGCTTTCATTGATGGTGTCCCATCAAACACCTGACTAGGCCAACCTCTTCTTAGCCTGCAAGTGATAGGATTTGGCCTGTAGCATAGGCCAGGTGCAAAAGTCTCCCATTTCAGGCAGGCATCACCAATCTGTCCAAGCTAGCAGTAAAGGAAAGTGACCACCATAAACCTTATGCAGCTGCCTCTTTCATCGCTGTAGGAAGGGATTTTCCTGCCAGCATGTTCAGCCTTGTGCCATTATAGGTGCACAAATGAAATGGTTCATGAATGGGGAAAGATGTTTCATGTTAGGTTATTTCTGTGCAGGAACAAAAATCCAATTAAAAACTCCAGTGACAAATGTTTCTTTAAAAATATTCCCAAATTAGCATGCCTTGGTTTCAGTTGGCCACCACATTTGGCAGCAAAACAACAAAAACACAGCCTACATCCAGGCTGCTGGTTTTGGTGGTTGCAAGCTAAAGGGTAGCCTCAGCCTACGATAACTCGAAGTATAAATCACCGCAGCACATTCAGTCCATCAACTCTCTTGAGTGGTTTGAAGAGACCTCTGCCCTCAGAAGTCAAAGGGGACCTTGTGCAGCAGAATGTTGTAATTATCAATGAAAAACCTCTTAGAGTAGGTGGTTCCTGGTTCATAAGTTGATGAACTGTTCTCCTAGTCAAGTCCATCCAAGTTGCTGGAAGCCTTAGTCACAGCTCAGCTAATGGGAGAATGCCCCACTTTTCCTCTGGCCTGCCTGTAACCCAATGTCTGAACTGCTTAACAGGTGACACTATTTAATTCTGGAAAGGGTGACCTCAGAGTGGGGTCATAAACATACAAGAAAAGAAATTTTCTCTTTGCAGTATTTTGAAAAGCTTCTCATTAACTCAACATGTCATGCTTGCAAATCTATTATCTCACTTCTGAGGAGTAGAAAGGGGAGCATAACGTATGGCTACATATTGTGAAAAGTGGATAGTAAGAGTCAGCCTTCTCCTGATCCCTGTTAAAATATTGTCTAAGTAATCAGAGCAACCCAAACCATTTAATATTTTTCCTTCCACCTGTACTAGGAAGTTACTGGGCCAAACTACTGCTGGTGCAAATCTGAAACTAATGGAGGTACACCACATTATTGAAGCAGATACTCTGTGTTCATTACTGAGGAGGACAACTCTAGTGGTGTCCTAGAGCTCACCACTAGATGAGGCCCAAATTCATCCTTGGTGAGGCTCCACCAAGGCCAGTGGATGATGAGGGAATAAAAGACAGGGACAAGGGGAAGAGGTAAGGCAGTCAATGAGGAGTTGTAAGTGTTGCCTTTTTAAAATGGGGAATTTTCTCTACATACAGTTCTCCTTTGCAGCCATCCCATGTTTGTCAGCAGGTATGATGTTTACTATGGAGGGTTCAGGTGTAATGGAAAATGCAACATGACATTCTGCGCTTGGCACAGGAGTTTATATTTGTCAGCTGGTCAAATCTGGAGGCAGTAGTTCCACACGGGTCTCTGAAGAAAGACAGAGGGGAAGACTCCCAGTGTCCATTGACGTGTAAGTGTTTGTAACCCGGGTGGTACTCCAAGAGGTACCCCCTCTCCAATTGAAGGGATCAAAGCAGGTGCACAAGCGCTGTGGGAGATGTAGGGACTCTCCTCCCCCTATAGAGCAGAGCCAGACCACCAATGGGGCCTTAACCATATAGCTTTTAATGAGGGAACAATACTGGGAACATAACAGGCATAAATCAGGGGGTATAGTGAACACTACAATGCCCCAAGGGGGCAGGATTCAACAAAGGTAAGACATATAACCCTGCCTTTTGTCAATGATTGTAACAAAATATAAAACACAAACAACAGAGCAAACAATACTGGTTGGTGAAATATAAAAAGGCACAAAATACAAAATGTCAAATGACAAGGAAATATAAGGTTTAGGTACCTGGAGGGGGAGAAAGTACAATGGCCCCTTTCCACTACAAGAAGATTTGCTTCTTGTTAGCTCACTCACCCCAAGTCACCCCAGCTGGCACTTGAACTCATATCTCCCATGTGGTAGGCAGATCTCCCATGTGGTAGGCAGAAACACTGCCATACAGCCACCACTAGTAGCACTGCTAGGGGTCTTGACCTTCCCAGAGCCCCAGCCTCATGTCAAGTTGCCTGGCCTCTGATTGGAGGAGCTGGAAGCCGAGCTGGGAACCTCTCAGGTCACTGCTCAGATCTTGCTGGAGTGGGGGAGCCTTTCCTGCTGGCCACAGCCTCTCATAGGGGATCCTGGAGCCCAGCAGGAAGCCTCTCCTACTGGCCGCACGCCGTGCTGCTGAGGGTCCAACTGCTGCCTGCAGGTCCCACTCCTTCAGGCTCTTCTGGGGCAACTGCTCCCACCCTACTGGCTTAGCTCTTTGAAGCTCCTTCCTCATGGTCAGCCGCGCTGCCCCTTTTATGCCCCTCTAGGGGACCCAAGGGACAAATCAGGGGACATGGAGGGTGAGTCTCTGGGGCCTGATTGGTGAGGAAAGGGAATCCCAAGTCCTCCAATCATCTTTTGCCCTTTCAAAACCCCTGGGCTAGGTCACTGCCAGCCAGCCTGTCACATGTAGATGGAACGGGATGATTATAACTCTAAATCTGGGCCAGAGTCTCCACTCTTGCTCCCAATAAGTTACTGATATGTTCCTTATCCTTAGAGTATCATAGAAAAGTAGGGCTGAAAGGGACTACAGGTCACCTAGTCCAACCACAGAGCTAGGTCTGAAATAAAGTGCCAAACTCTTGCCATCTCTAGGACACTTCAGCAGTTGTCCTAGTCCTACTACTTGGTGCTTCAGCACTGTATTCAGTGGAGGAATAAGCAGGCCTCCTGTGCCACCAGTGGGACACTCTGCATCTTTAGGAGGATGTGGAAAAACATGTTTGGAAAATATCCAGAGAAGTTACCCCTCACCCTTTCTTCCACTTCCCCCCAGCAGATTTTCCCTCACTGCAAGTGTGGAGCTCTGTCTTCTGAACTAGCCTCTTCTGTCACATTCAGTGAATCTCATTTCTTTGCTCTGGTTGGGGGCAGTGGATTCCAGGGAAACTCTAAAGCTCACACAAGATTGAAAAGAAGTAGGCAGCCGCAGCACAGCAAAGTGAAGATTCCTCCACACAACATATGAATGGTCAGACTGGGCAAGGTGATCCACTGGTTAGTGACTATTGCATGAGGGTATCGCCAAACAACCAAGGCCCCCTGCCAGCTGCTCTGGTGGTGTCACCAAGGGCTCCTGCCAAACTCCTCTGGTGGTGTCACTTCCTGCTTGCCTCCAATTGCTGTTATCCTTCATTGTGACAGAGCAATGCTTCCCAAACAGGGTGCCACAACACCCTGAGGTGCCCTGAAATCTTTTCAAGGGTGCCATGAGGTGCCAAGCAATTCCTCCACACAATATATGAATGGCCAGACTGGGCAAGGTGAATCTTTACAAATGTATGTCTGCACAGGCAAAGGAGGGTGCAAACACACCACTGCACCCTCTGGATTCACTCCTGGAAATCCATAGAAGACATGCTAATAGCATGTACTGAGAAGCACCCTTAAAACTCAGTAGAGCCAGACCAGGGCAGACCAGGAAACCAGCTCAGGTGCTTTTCTTAGTAGGTAGAAACCTACTTTTTAAAATGACAGACTAGAAAAGCAAGCTTGTGCCTTGGCTTATTAATCATTAGCCTGACAATCTCAGGTAAATTCCTGATAGGAGACTGGTGCCCAACTTGAAATGGATTTCTCATGTGATGAGTAAGTGGTGAAGATTGAAGTAACTGGCTTAAAATCAAGAGGCATTACTGCATGGTAAATGTCTTTCCTTTAATTACTCCCTGTAAAAAGTGACTGAACACATGTTTGGAGAGATTTTTATTTATTTATTTTTTTTTAGGAAAGCCTAAATGAAAACGTGCTTCCAACTGCATCCATTTTGCCTCTTGTGCTTGACTATATCCTGGAGCTTTTGCCAGCAATTCCTTTACTTCACTTTCTTCTCTCTAACTAATAAATCATCATAAGTCTCATCTACATTTCTAAGTCCATTACCACAACCACTTATCCATTCTTAACAGCACTGAAAGTCTGAACTGTTGAAGCATGCGCATTCCTACAAACCCAGAAATGACAGAGCTTCTTTTCTAGATACAAGCTGCCTTCCCTCCTGCTTTTGGAAACATCTGCCTGAATCCTGAGAAGCCTTTGTGGACTTACAGTACACAGTGAGCTGGCAGGGGCCCTTGGTTGTTTGGTGATACCCTCATGCAATAGTCACTAAGCAGTGGATTGTGAAGCCTCTGACAGTCAATCTCAGTCTGGGGGGATTGAGCACATGTGTACATGTGCAATTGACCAGTGGTGACTACTGCACATCCCACTGCCGGGCAGGCAGGGTGTTTGGGTTAGCTCAGTGGCAGGACGCACATGGCATTGTGCCACTCCCGGGGTAGCTGCAGATCGGGGTGCAAAACCTAGTGCACACCAGCAGCAGTGTCTGCCCTGCACACAGATCAGGGGGGCACATGTCCCCTGGCCCTCTGCCAGACTGTGTGCAGCGGTGGGAGCTGTCCTGCACCTGGACAAGCCGCCCAGGAGCTGATTGTCCCACCACCCAGCTCCGCTGGGGACCCACCCCCTCTCTCACCATGGGGGCTTTGATCTGCTCCCCCTCCGCCCCTCCCCTCCCCCACAGACTGACCGGGGGGGCAGGGGGAGGGCATGGTAGATGTTGCATTGCACTTTAATTCAAAAAGTGATCTGGTACCTTGAAAAGGTTGGAGACCACTGCCCTAGTGAATAGTATCACTTCATTCCATTAAGTTATTGGTTGAAGATTATTTGCTAGCCATAAAAAGAAAGAGGCAACATTTATTAAAATGTCAGCTTACAAAAAAAGAGAATTTCAAATGTTGTGGGAGGAACCTCTGCATTTCCTATATATGCTATATTTTACTGCAAAATCTGCCTTGTATAAACAGAAAGGGTCTGGCAAACCCCTAGGAAAATATCAAGCTTTAAATTCATTGTGGATACAACTAAATATTAAGGTCTTTAGATTGCTTGGAAGAGTGGAAAGTAACTAGCACATCTTGATAAAAGCACCACAGCCATAGTAAAGTAGTAAACCTTATCAAACTATTGATACGTACACATCTACTTAACTAAGACACCTCTTGCTAATACAGCCCCCACTGCCCCCTCTGCAATGTTGCATCATTCTGGTTTCTCTTCCTTTATCACTTTCTGGAGTCATTGAACTCTAATGGATAAAACTTATTTAGTGCCCGAATAGTTGCTATGACCAAAGCATCTTGAAGATTCTTGTCCCCTGTTGGTAGTTACGAGGTGCAACCATCTGAATGTTTTTAATCTGATAACCCCACAGATCTATTAACTTTTTAAGATCTTCAGGGCACAGAATGTTTCCTGCCTGTTCTTATAATATTTAATACAATGAGGTTCTGATCTCAGGCAGTGCCTTTAGGTCATATCAGCTTAGTCCCATGTGCAACTTGCCTCCATCCCTAACAACTAGTTGTATCAACTCCATTTAGATGCTAAATGTAAATTTGCTTGATGACATCAAAAGGCAGACTGATGGTGACATCCATTTCAACCCAGCAGCTACACAGATATGCCTAAATCACAGCACAGGGGAAACTGAGGACAATTCCCAATCCAATCCACTTCTCATGCTGTCTAGTTCATTTGTTGTTGCCAAGACATTTTACCCTAAGCCAATTCTTTCAATTTCTCCAAGTTATTAATCTGTAACACTGCTGCTTTAGTCATCAGCACAATACAAAAGGATTCCTTTATGTCAACCTCCTCTTTTGTCTTTGGGTTCTCAAAACAGGGCTTGTTTAAGGAACTCATTGTTTGACCTTCTTTAAACACAGCCAAGGTAAGTCCATCTTCTCCTCTGTGTGCTGTGTGGCTTGTGCAGCTGTGGGGAGCTGTCCCACTCCAATATCTCAACATTATTTATTCTGCCAATCATTTTTACTTTGAATATCTGGTCCAGGTACCACACTGAAAGCTGCTGAATTTCCAGTCATAGCTCTTTTACAACTTCACACCATACAGAAGAATGCTTAGGATACAGCTACTAAAGATCTGTAGCTAGTGTCAATCTTGATGATACTGGATTTGGATGTTGGCAGCAACTTGTGAAAAACAGCACTTTTCCCACTTGAGTTATTCTATTATAGATGCAGTTGCTAGACTTGAGATATGGTGCCTTGAGGAGTAAACTTAATAGTTCTCAAGGTTGTTCCTTTAACACAGTGAGATTGTCTGAGGCCGCCGACATTCATAACTTTTATTTTTGACTTGCTGATTGTAAGAACTGTTTGTTTAGTGGTTCTTACTAGACTGTTGGTCTCTTGTGGCACTAATGTTTGTCCTTGAAGAGGCAGATATCAGCAGCAAAGTCTGATTCCAAGTCTGTGATTTACCCATGAATTACAATTTCCATGCCAGAGATATGTTGTAAAACAAGGGCAATGGTGATTCCATAGAAAGGAGAGGGAACATACCCTTCTCCATGACCTTGATGGACTGCTGTCACAGTGTGCCTAATGCTTGCTTGCCAAAGAAGAAGAAACCAAGCTCATATGTCCTGTGTTGTAAAAGGACTACACTGCTGTGCTGGCCTGTACTTGATGTTAAACCTTCCCATTCATACAAAAAATTGAAACCAGCACAATTCTTTATCCTGCTCATTTTTTCATTCTCCTGTATTAGCAAGGAAATATGCAAGATAGAAGGACATTCTTTTCAGGAGTTCATTTACTTCTGCTGCTTCCAGTTGAACTGTTGCATCATAACTAGTTGCAGCTGGTATGACATCCATGTAAATAGAATAAATAAATGAACAAATAAATGTCAGGATTCCAAAAAGCAGCAGCCACAGCAAAACACAGAAGATTTACTTTTGATGGACGAATTTTTAATATAATTATGGCTCTAAAATATTGTGGGGCTAAGATACAGGAGTAAATTCAGAATGGAAACCTTACATTTTTTGAGGGGAGATGCATATCTGTGGCTGCACCCAATACTGATTTGTGCTTTCAAATATATATTGGACTGTACACACCTTTTGCAGATGCAATCTAAGTACTGCAGCTAAACTATAGCCTGCCAAAAATTCAAATTACATAAAGATAGCTGACCAGTCTCATCTGGCAGCTGTAGATGACATGTCTTATGCTGTATTAAGTAGAGTAAATACTGGTCTTCGGTTTCTTCCTCTAGTCCTGTTCACTAGATTCAACTAATTCCAGTCTTAAAGGTTAGTCTCAGCAGGGAAAAAAAGAAGTGCAGCTTCTTTTAACCAACATACAGTAAGTAATTCTAATCCTTCATATGCCCTCAGTGAAGTGAGAAATAACAAAGAGCATGCTTATCTCTTCAGGTAGAATTCTCTGTCTGCTTTTCTTTCTCCCAGGTTTTTTTTCTTCCTTCTTCATTCTTTTGCCCTAATGCCTCTGCCTTCACTTTATTTTACTGTTCTTATGCTTTCGATGATGTGCAGTGTTCTTCACTATCTGGTGTTAGTCTCCCCCCACTGCTATTGCTTTCCATTTCTCCCTTCTTTGCAAATGACTACTCCAAGGAACAGTCCAATTCCAGCAAAGTTGCTCTTATGCCGTTTTAAAATTAATTAATTAATTGTTTAAATTAAATTAATCTTTCAGCACCAGAAAATGCTTACCAGGGTAATGCTTCTGCTTGGTGTCAACAGCACAATAGACTGTTTCTAATATCTAGGGATTGTACCTGACAGACGCATAGCTCAAGCAGTTTTGTAGTTTTGTACCTGAGAAAGTAAGTACTTTCCCCAGCTGGTTTTAAAAGACAGCACTTCCCCTCTTGTGAACACTGAGTTTGTTGCATAAAAACAAAAGCCTTCAAGAAGGGGTGAAAATAACTGCAGTCATTTGGGAAGACACAACCAAGGGTTTAAGAATAAGGAAAATCACCACCCTCGCACTGTCCTTGGCAGCAATCTTTTCCCTCAGTTTCACCAGTGGTTGCTATGAATAACCTACAGCCAAAATCTCTCACACCTAGGGCTATCAGAGCCTGCGGGGCTCTCCAAAGGTCCAGATATTTGGTGGTGGGGAGCAATTGCAAATAACACTACCACTTCCCCCTCTGCCCCCCAACCAATTTGCCACGATCCCTAGGCCAGAGGACATGGCCCTGTGCACAGAGTCCACTGCATGTGGGGCAGTGGGCCAAATCTGGCATATGTAGGGGTGCAACTGGGGACTGATTTTACACAGGGCCAGGACCACAGGTGAGATATGATGCTTGGAAATGGGGCCTGATCTGGCACATGCCTGAGTGGGCCCACAGATGGATCTGGCTCACAAATGGGGCCTATAGCACTTATCCTGTGGGGTCGAAAGGTTGGACACCACTGTCTTGCACATAGGCAGTTGCATTCTGTGAACTCTACTCACAGCTTGTAGTTAATGAGGCCAAAGAGCCTGGCAGAGCTGTTGGGTAGGGCCATTTCCAACCTGGGGAGTGCTGTCATGAGGTCATCTCCATATTATCTCTGGCTGTGGTACAACTCCAACTTACCTCTATGTTCCTTCTTTTAGCTGTGATGCCAAGTGCAGTTCTGAGGACTGACTATAGCTTGAATGGTACTGTGTAGGGGCTGTTTTTGTGCTGCCATAGTCAGGTGCTAAATTCAGTCTGGTGTTTTGTGGATGGGTTCAATAACACCAGCAGCCCTGCCAACAGATATTCACTTCCCAGTGCAAAGTAAAAACTCCCCCACTCCTCCTGGCTGGCTTAGGTCCAAAGTTGCACTACTGCCCAGCGTCAGGTAGAGCCGGAGTCAAGTGGCCCTTTGTTCAGGATCTATCAAGTACAGTCCTCTTGTGGCTTTGTTGCTCAATAAGGATAATACCACCTAATCACCTGTATAGCAACACACTTGAAATTTAACCAAAATGTTTGCAATAGGGGTGCAAGAAACAAACATACAGAAATCGGCTCTTTCCCTCTCTTCCCTCTGGTTCACCAACAGATGGCAGCAGAAAGCTCCTTCCCTAGAGCTTCAAAAATGCCATAGGTTTCCTCTGGGTATTAAAGTAACAGCAGAGAGGAAGATTAGCTGGCGATACTACATTATACAGCTCTTCTTTAGCAGCAGCATTTGGTGCAATCACAAGGACTGCACACTCAAGGACAAGCTTGTCATAACAGTTTGCTGAGATGTAGGTGTATCCTCAGTTTAAATGAATGGGGAAATCCCTTTTGAGCGATCTGAAGAATCTTTCCCTTAATTTAGCTTGTAAGAACTCCATGGCCTCCTATCCACCTGTATCTCAAGACTTCTCTGCTACACTTTATACTGCTTTCTTTAAGGATGGGGAGCAGTTGGGGGGGGGGGTAGGTAGGAGCCCTGAGGTTCTACCCCTTAAACAATCAGTATATCCTGGAGCATGCCAGACTTTAAGCAGAAACTCCAGTGTTCGGTATTGGGTTACAACTACAGCACTCACTGGAAACAGATCTGTAGGAATACTATCAACAGAAATCTGTACTACATCCCAGGAATGTCACGACCGTTCTTATCTCATGCTACAGTACTCCTAGCAAGTAGTCTTGTTTTTTTGCTTAGGGCAATGGCTCATTGTTCTACACAGAAACCTTTATGAGGAAGATACAGATGAGCTCACTCATCTCACTTGCTCTATAGTCAAAAAAGCATGTTGCACCAAGTCACATTCTTGGGATGATTCTGAGTATATCCCAAGTCAAAGGAAGGCAGGTGAGAGGCTTTGATTGAAGATGTACTTGTTGTGCATCACTTAAGTTAGACTGCAGTGCCTGTTTCCTTTTACTTTAGTTGGAGCCTTCTGTTCACTCGTTCATGGCTAGGGAGTTAGTTTCTTGCCCTGTCTCCTCACTCTTACTCTATGTACATGCTGCATCATGAAAATAAAAAGATTCACATTCATTCTTGTGCTCATCAATCAGACTGAAAATCCCAGCATGCTAGTGCATGGCATGGCACACCAATACAACATTGCTATAGTTGGTTCTTCAAGGGCGCCTCCTTGCAGTTAATCCTGCGGTAAACCGTAACTTTGTTTCCTCAAATTTGTTTTACAGTCATAGTAAAACAAATCATAGTCTTGCCAACCACAGTTTTCAATATCCATGCTTAATATTCTATATACCATTTTGGCTACCACGATATACAGTTTTGAGTAACCACGGTTTTCCATGGCCGCACAGCAGCCCACCACCTGCCATTTTTCCCATAAGCCCTTTGTCTTGCCAACCACAATTTTGCCAACCACGGGAACTTTAAAGAACCTAACCCTAGCGATTAGTGAGGGAAACCTGTACTGATAAAAATCATTACACATCTTGACATTCCCAGAATTGCTTCTGCCAGATCCTATGTTTTCCTCTTCACCTTGAGCTAGTGTACTTCTCTACAAAACTACGAATAAATTGTGGGAGGGTTTCAGGAGGGATATGGGGGAAGAAAGAGCCCTTGGAGCACAGAAACTGTGTGTTATTTCAGTATAAGGGTTGAGTGACAGGACTAATACAAAGCGTGGGTAAAGGCCCTATAGAAATGATTCACCTTTTATAGAAAAAAGTTTATTGCAACATCACTTGCAACTCCTACCCAACATGGTAACTTTCCGTCAGTGGCACAAAGTTTTGATTGCCATTGTATTTCTGGATGTGCTTTCTTCCATTAAAATGAGCTTTTAGATGCCTTTCAGTGTTTTGAGAGTGCCAGACTGACACGACTGGTAATGAATGCCTTTTTTTGTTATCTGCAGAACATGTAAATGTGACCTTCTCTACACTACTCCATACATACCAGTCTACATCCTTCTGTGTTTATTAACAATGCTTGCTTGCACCTAAAGATCTTACTTGAGTTTGGGCCCCATTGTCCTAAGTGCATAAATCAGCTTCCATTCTAGAACTGGGCACTTTTACACGTGCTGTGGGGGTGGTACAGGGCAGCATCTCATGTATCTATGTTCCCAAGTTTAAAAATGGTGGTGGGGGTGCTTGAACTAAAGTTCATTCAATGAGCTTTAGATAAAGTGCCCCGTTGCCGTTTTTTACTGCAGGGACGCCGATACACGAGACACAGGAGTCTGCTGGAATGTGGCAATTGAATTGCTGCACTCCAAAATTCCAGTACGCTGGAGCAGCTTCTGCGCTTGTGCTTAGGTGCCCTGTGATACTCAGACTGATATGCAAGTGGCTCTTCAGATCATCACCTGTGGCTTTTTATAGAAAATGCTGTACAAGCCTTTGTGCTGCATGCATCTTTCCTGAAGTCAATGCACACACTGCATTATTCATATCTATAAGTCATGATACTGTACTATAGCTTTTTCTTTTGAACTGGAATGCTTTTGCCCCAATCTGCCTAGGGACTATTAAATGTTGAGGTTCTTTAGGTAACTCTCACATTTTATTTGCCTCCTGAAATATTCAGGAACCAGTGCCCCTACTCTAAATTAATAGATCCCATGTGGATCTTGTGCGGGCTGGGAGCGGTCCGAGGCCCTCGGGGGCACGTGGCGGGCTGTGGCCAGCAGCCCGGACACGCCGGGTCAGGGAATGCAGGCCGGTGGACTAGAATTAGGCACGAACGCTTAGTGGTTGATTTAAGATTATTTTACTTACACTGAAGATGGTCGCGGTGCAGGCAGGAAAACTTGCTTGAGTTGCGGTTACAGACAGAAAAGAAGAGAGGCGGACTAGAGTTCCTTCCACGCGAACCTTCTAGCCCAATCCTGTTGAAGGCTCTAAACCGCGAGCCCGTTGTGTCAACTGAAGAAAATAACTCGAAGCAGAGAGCTCTGAATACACTCAGAGTTTGCTAGGCTCCGTGGAACTTGCGCGCAGGGAAGGGTACGTCGAGGGATCAGGCGGCGACGGGGAGAGGCTAGAGGTTGATCAGACCCCTGTAGCCTTCTTGAGATACACGCTGGGTCCAATAGGCTCCGCAGCGCTTAGAGATCTTCACGAGATGTGAAGTTCTCCTCCTCCAGATGGTTGTGGAGTCCTTCAACTTGGGCGGAAACCGCTCAAGCCTCTTATACGGCTAGCATGCCAATCGCTAGCCGCCACATGGGAATAATTTAGAACTGGCCAATAGTGGGACACAAATTTGCATGCGAATGGCGGGAACTCCTTGCACCGTGCATTTCTCTTTTGCAACCTAGAAATGCACCCTGCAAAGAAAGCTACGAGTGGCGGGAAATAATTTAGCAGTGCTGAAGCACACACAAACAAAATCACACCCTTGGGTTGTGACATCCCCCCTTGCTGAAGGCATAGCTAAATTAGACCGCACGCTCGTCACTCGAGTTATCAAGAGCTCTTACCACGGGTTGCTGAACTAAACGAGTAAACACAAAATTTGCTAACATAAGAAGTTCGTCCTCTAGGGATCGAATCAAATAATAACCAACACAAATACATATACACATGATCAGATTCATAACAAAGAACTGCACAATCAGGGCTTCAGTGGGTGTCATGGCGAAGTTGCGTGTTAGGCCCCCACTTCTTTCGATGATATTATCCTTCTTGGGGCTTCTCTTCGTCACGCACTCTGAATTCCGGATCCATAAACAAAACTCTCAAAAAATAAGTTAATGTATCTCAAAATATTTACAAAATTTCCATGGAACTACACTTTCAATTTTAAAACATATAATACAGTTGTTTGCTACTTTGAACTACCCTCTGTAGTACACTCAACTAGATGAAATCGTTGAGGAGCCGTCGTCTAATTCTTCTAGATAATGGAAACCTAACTCATAGGCCAGTTGCCATTGGCCTGCGTCCCCTAAAATCCGAAGTTGCCGCTTATTGAGTCCGGAACGCTGTAGGAGAAATCCAAACATGTATCGCTCCTCTGGTGTTCTCTGTGGCAATGATGGAAGGTTGGATTCGTGGTGTCTTGCGCCTTGAATCTCGGTCGGGTGTCGACGTTCCTGATCACTAGACAATCTTGGCTCCATCAGGATATGCAGTCGTGACAACTGACGAAGGAGGTTACTTACGGGTTGGTTTACCATTGGGTTGAGCAGAATCCAGAGGACGACGATGTTCTTTCACCAATAAACCTCAAGACAACTATCTATGCTGTGAATGGTCACTGGAATGGTTCCAGGATCTCGTAGATGACGGTGAGGCCATGGTCTTATTTGCTGGAGTGATGTCAGTCCCAGCGCACATGCTCTGGGGTTCCAGGCACAGTATGAGACTCCGATGATCGCTAGCATGAGTTGTTCTGCGCCGGTATGTTCTGGCCGTCTGTCATGCCATGCATGGGTTTTCTGACCAATCAGTCCTGCAACAAGCGCTGGCAGTGGAATAGGCCAGTGAACGTTAAACGCCACCATGTCGATGTCAGTGACATGTCCTCTACTCCACGAAACTTGTCTGACCAAGAAGCTTGCTTCTTCCTGGTTCAGTAGGTCAGATCCAAGTTCCACGACCAAACGTCCCAACCATACAGCTAGAGTGTCTTCAGATTGGATTCTTGATTCTCTGCACAAATCCTGTAGTTCAGTTCTGGTGCGAGCATAGTAGGCAGTAGCAACTCGGTTAGTTGTTGTTACAGGCTGGACTACTGCTGCGGGAGTCATTGCTGCTGTTATTGCTTCAGGCAGGAGGGGCGGATGCACTCCTCCGCTCGATTCTCCCTTTCGTCGGCATGAAGGTGTGGTCGTCGGAAGTGACGCTGCGTTGGTGGGTGGGATCGCCGGAAATGACGGTGCGTCGGTGAGCAGAGTCGCTGACCGAACTCTTGCAGGTTCCTCCGAAGCTCCACCCTTCTCTTCCGGTTCTTCCACACGGTCTCCCTCTTGCTCGGCGCCATCTTGTCGTGGCGTTTCAGGATTCTCTTTTGCAGCCGCTTCTTTGACCGCTTGAACGGCCATACGCAGCTGGGCTTTTAAACTTAAATTCTTCTGCATTAAATCGGTTACAGTGCGAAAAGTTGCAGTTAACACTCCCCCCTTGTTGTATTGTGGGGCCACCCTCTCATCCGCAGCGTGTTCCTCCGTCTCCAGATCTTCACGGAGCTCGGATGGAAGCTTGCGACCCCTCAATCTAGACGCCAGCATAAAGGGGGCAAACCAGTCGATCGGCACCGGTTCTTCACTCTCCTGAGCACATCTTAGGGAACGGGCGCACTCCCGGGTGAGGGTCGGGTTTACTGCGCCTGCCGGGTTGACTCTGGCGAGGGACACAGTGTCGAGGGGCCTAAACAGGACCCGCTTATTGCTCATCATACACCCGAATGCCGCGGGGTGCAGATACACTTCCCTCTCTCTTGGGGCTCCGTCTTCGGAAGCTCCCTCTTCTCCCTTCAGCGAAAGCGTCCGCTGATAAACCTCTCGCCCGTTCCGCTCGCCTGGTGGTAAGCGATATGCGCCTCCAGTTCCATAAAGCTTTCTACTTGGCGTTTTCCACTGTGCCAAGGGCAGTTCTTAACTAATTCTAGCTCCAGTGTGCCTTCCCCTGATCCCATCCTTATCGCCATGTGCGGGCCGGGAGCGGTCTGAGGCCCTTGGGGGCGCGCGGCGGGCTGTGGCCAGCAGCTTGGACACGCTGGGTCGGGGAATGCAGGCCGGCGGACTAGAATTAGGCACGGACGCTTAGCGGTTGATTTAAGATTATTTTACTTACACCGAAGATGGTCGCGGTGCAGGCAGGAAAACTTGCTTGAGTTGCGGTTACAGACAGAAAAGAAGAAAGGCGGACTAGAGTTCCTTCCACGCGAACCTTCTAGCCCAATCCAGTTGAAGGCTCTAAACTGCGAGCCCGTTGTGTCAACCGAAGAAAATAACTCGAAGCAGAGAGCTTTGAATACACTCACACGAAGTTTGCTAGGCTCCGTGGAACTTGCGCGCAGGGAAGGGTACGTCGAGGGATCAGGCGGCGATGGGGAGAGGCTAGAGGTTGATCAGACCCCTGTAGCCTTCTTGAGATACACGCTGGGTCCGATAGGCTCCGCAGCGCTTAGAGATCTTCACGAGATGTGAAGTTCTCCTCCTCCAGATGGTTGTGGAGTCCTCCAACTTGGGCGGAAACCGCTCAAGCCTCTTATACGGCTAGCAAGCCAATGGCTAGCTGCTATGTGGGAATAATTTAGAACTGGCCAATAGTGGGACACAAATTTGCATGCGAATGGCGGGAACTCCTTGCACCGTGCATTTCTCTTTTGCAACCTAGAAATGCACCCTGCAAAGAAAGCTACGAGTGGCGGGAAATAATTTAGCAGTGCCGAAGCACACACAAACAAAATCACACCCTTGGGTTGTGACAGATCTATTCCACATGGTATAGATTCTCACGTGGCACAGAGACACAAAGTAACATGCCAGAAATCTTGCATGAAACCTGAGAATCAAATCTGAATGTAGTTCTTAACTTGAAATACCACCTTTCCTCATTCTGTGCCTACTCAACCCTTTTCCTCTCCTTTTGGGCATTTCACTGGGATGACAGTTGTTTATGCTGGCTTTACGATGTTGATTTTTGTCCATTAGGACTAGCCACAGATAAGCAGTCAGATAAACCATTGTCTGCAAGCTTGCAGGACAGGCAGCAACTTGTCTGTGCAGTGCCTAGGACAATGGGGATCCAGTACAGTTGGCCTCAAGTCAGTACTGTAAGATATAAATATTTAATATAGGAGAAACATTCAAAGGCTCCAAGAGTAGTGACTTGTTCTATATCTTAAGTAGAGAACAGGTGGTAAAAGGCTCTCTTCTTTGCCAGGCTCCTGAGCCAGCCAGTGAAGTAGGAGGCTTGAAGGGGCTGTATGATTCCTAACAGACATGGAGGATTCAAAATAGTTTTAAAACTCCTTGAATGGCAAAGAAGAAAAACAAGAAAACCTGGGCCTCCAGAACTTTTAGGCTTAACAAAGGTCAAATGAGATGAACTTTAAGCTGAAAAGCTATATAGAAGTATCATGCCCATAGGTTTGCCAACATTTGAATCTCTATTGATCTCCTCCACACCTTTCCAATTTTTGATTTTGTAGGCTATTCCTTCCCAGATTTCACACAAATAAATCCCTCACTGTATTAGTCCTGAACTCTGAGTCTGGTAAGATAAGGTGAACTTTACTTTGTTTACCCCTGCATGAAATAAGTATATAGTTTCTCTACACAGCTAAGGGACAACATAAAATGAAAAATAACAGTGGTGTCCTGTTTCCAGACCATCTAGCACATTTTTCATTTGGTTCCATTTTTATGAGTTTGCACACATGACTTTTAATCCAACAGTCATACTCCAGTGTTGCAAGACACTGACCTTTTATAGTCTCCAAGGTCTGCTCTTGCAAGCTTTAAGTCAGTGCTTGTACTGCACCCCTAGTCAGTGCTGATCCTACTTAAAGAAGGGACAAGTTATCACTGAAGAGTTAATTCCTTCACTTACCAAGCAAGCCAGTGAACTGGCTAGAGTGAGTACAATGCACAACAGACTCAAGATTTTTTTGCAAGATGCAGATGAAGTGAAATATTCTGATTAAGAAAGCACTGCAGAGAATTTATTAGAACAAACTGCCCATTGGGAATTGCATCTCCATTTAGATTTAGAGGCTTGTCATCACTCAGGTACAAGACTTTGAAGTCTTATATAAAAATTAACCTCAAAATAAATACCTCAAAGTAGTAGATGCAAAAGTAATGTAAAATTAGGAGAAGCAAAGCTTGTAGAAACTAAGCTATTATAATGCCAGGATAATTATCAATCCTTTCTGAAAGTCTTTAAATGGATTATCCAGCACAATAGTTTTTCTTTTTTTACCATCTTCAGTGATGCTTAAATATCCTTGACTTGCCCTTAAATATCATAGCAAGTTACTCTATTTCTGATTTGTAAGGATTAAAAAAATCCTTTATTAATAGTATTGTAAGGACTTTTGCAATGGCTATAGCCAGAATAATGTTGTTGAGGAATAAAACTTAGCCTAATTTATAGATAAAAACTATCCCCAAGTGTAAATCCAGGCTGCATACCATAGCTTTTTACATTTAAGATTAGGCAAAGAGATGAATTCCTTTAATGAACAGGTGAATCAGAGGTCAAACTAATTAACAGATAAAGCTTTTATTTAAAAGGGAGCTTTAAGGGTTCCTGTGAAAAGGCAAGGGAAGCTTTATTGTCAAATATTGCAATTTATTTGATAGAACTTTCATTACTGAGATCACGGCACTATGGTTGTATAATATTTGTGAGCTGTAGTGTACAAAGGATTTGTTTTCCATGTGTAATCAAGTGTTTTTAAGTGTGTGTTGCTAGGTCAGTGACCACAAAGATTTAAGGGGAATGAATGTGAATGCAACAGTGATACCCTGGTAATGAATATGGAATAAGACTTAACAGAACAGACCACAGTAATGGGCGGAAACACATCAGACAAGAAGTAGTGTTAATAGCTAGGAATACAAAATTGTTCATTACAGAAGAGTAAGAGTATTGAGTTTACCTTTGCCCTTAGGTAAAGAAAATGCAAACCAGCATCCTTCCCCACAATGAGGGCATTGTTAAAAACATGCCGCACTGCAAGCCAGGAACCCCCAAAACACCTTTGGGAGAACGCAGTGCACTAAGCGAATGGATGTACATTGTCACTGACATTAAGCATAATAATATTTGCAGGCAATATTACACCATAATTTGTTCTGAACTTCACTGACAGAAATATGAAGGTCCCTAAGGAGGCTGGAAATCCAACCAGGAAATAGGAAAAGGGTATTCAGTTAGGGGAAAATGCAAGTTAATATATGCAAGGAAAATTAGCTGAAAATGTTTTTCACACAGCAGGGGAACCTAGGAAAGCTGCTTTCAGGAGTAACTGTGCACAGCATAGAAGCATAGGAGAGAAAGTTCCTGACCCCTCTGCAGAGGCCAGGGACTTTCTCCAGGTGTAACCCATGAAAGCAGCTGCCATAACTGTAATCCTTATATCAGTTTGAGAACAAAAATCTTTGCATAACACAGTAATGCTTTATACAACTTATAAGTGACAACTTCCACACAGTGCCTGGCACAAGTTTTAGTTTGAACAATTCCAGCCCTAAAACAGGTGAGGAGAACAGGAAGATGTCAGCATGAAAAATCTGATTGTAAGTTGGAATTTCATGAAAATTTACATATGATTTGTGGCTGAGGTATCACTGAGTTTAGGGAGTCCTGGTCAGCACCACTGACTCCCTAGTTAGTACAAAGGTATTTGACTGAACTTTCCTTTCCTCAGGAAGCCCCTTGTTTAACCTGCTGGGAACAGTCCCAAGGCCAATGTATTTCCTGCTCTACCTGGTGTGGGGTTTGAACACACCACTACAGGCATCATTCCCCAGATGAAGTTGTACCCACCCTTTGTGAATGGTCCTTTGAGTATATGACTTAGTCTATTAATACCTTGTTCTTAGGTATTGCTTTCATAATCATCTCCAGACAATGAGATCATGTTCATCCTGCTTTTCTCTTTTCCCAGCCCAGTTTATGTTAAATCTGAGGTATGGCTTTGCTTGTAAAGGTTTCTCTCCCAACTCCCAAAAGTTTTATTTTGGATGTACTTTGAAATGTTTCCATAGAAATCTTAACACTATGGGAAAGTTGGGTATCAAATGATTCTTTATTTGGCATACACAAAGGACCACAGCTGGCAATGAATGAATATGTATTTGATATGATATAACATGTCCACCTCACATACAGTGGAAACTTGGACCAGACAACATAACATATCCCAGTCTATCATGTGTCTGAGTTTTGGTACTGGTACTAGCTCCCCCCAAGCACAGAGATCTAGCAGCACAGAAGTAATTGCCCAACTGAGGACCCCTAAAATACATGCAAGTTTACTCTAGTGAGCAGTTGCATTGAGTCATGTTTAATGGAAATACACAGATGACTAAAGTAACAGATTACTGCAGTCACTGATTTTTTTCCATCAGGGTATTTGTAGCTCTGCAAAGAACTTGGGAAATATTTCTTTTACAGAATCTAGGGACTTCAGAAGCAAATCCTGGGTCTGTTCTGAGGCTCCCAGTTAGAAAGTTGCTCTTCTCTCCATGACAAAGCCCTGGCTTGATTTTTTTAGAGTAACTGGAGACCTGAAAGCATGTTTATACATTATACATGCTTAAAACTTTTTTTTTTTACTTGCTACTAGTTTCACTCTCCAGTGCACAAAATGCTGCTCCTCCTCCTGTTCTCCACAAGCAAGTGTTTGCACCTCAAGGCAAACAGACTCTAGCAAACATTAGGTAATGACTTCCTCCTATTAAACAGGCCAGTTAACAGAACAGTGGATTAATGCTTATCCCAAACCTAGCTTTTAACCTAGTCTTTAGCCTGTTATTGCAAAGAAAGTCAATGCTGATTAAAAATATCTGAACTGGCAAAACAGTATTAGCCCTATACCTTAAAAAAAAAAAAATCACAAGTTTGGCTCCCCCAAATTTTTAAGATTAGTAGAAAAAAAAAAGAATAGGACTTTAAACAGTGGGTTCTCATTTGCCATTTTCTTTTTAAACTCTTAGGAAGAATCATAGTTCCAAGCTTTTCTCCAGAATCACACATTAGAAGTTAATGAAGTGTTACCACAACTCTAGGAGCTATGGCTTTATGGAAAAACCCCAGATATGCCTAAACTCAAGACAACACTATGAATTGATAATGCAAGATCTAGTTATTTTACTCACTTTGGGGCTAGACAGAAGTTACACATAAACCAGTGTAAGTGATCAGAAACTGCTCCCTAGTTGAAGCAGTGAGGGCTGGTGATGAGGGAGGAGCAGGGGGGGGAAGGGGCAAGTCCAATCTGCAGGGGGAGGACTGCCTTCCCCTGAGGCAAACCCCAGCTGGGGTCTGCAGCCAGGGAGGGGGTTAAACACCCATTCCCCGCTCAAACTTACTGCTGGCTGCAACTGTGGAGTACAAATCCCAGAGGCACCTGGAAGAAGGAAGAGGAAGTAATGAGCAACCCTGCAGAGTTCTGCTGCAGTGAGTCTAGACTGCAAATCCCAGAGACCTTGGGGCAGCAGGAAGAGGAAGTGAACACACAGCCAGAGAGCCATGCTCTAGAGCCTCCTGGCTTCTGGCCTGAGCTACTGTAGGCATATGGCAGTATTACCTGAACCAAAGGTAAATGTCTATTCACTTCTGTTTCAATTTAACCTTCATATGTTCCCATGGGCTAATTTCCTACCCCAGATGCATATTTTGTGTAGTATCTTAAAGTTAATTAATTTAAAAAAAAATCTTTTTAGGACACTGTCACTGGCACAGCATTGTACAATATCCCCAAAGTACAGCCAGCTTACATGAATGGTTTGCTTTCTATGGATAAAAAACTGCCCAGGGTAACATGTTACAACAGGCGTGAATGAGCTTTTCCATATGGGGTAAAAAACCAAGCCCATGTTAATACATTGGGGTAACTTGTTACTATGGCTGTACAAAGCTTTGGTCCCTGATTCGATTCAGCCCGATTCAGTGGCCGAATCTCTGAATTTGAATTGAATCTCAGGAGATCCTATAATCTCTCCGAATCAAATCAGAGCCCTCTAAAATCGATTCGGAGAGATTCGGAAAGATTCAGAGATTTGGACATAGACACAGCTTTAAATGTTTTTTCTACATACCTCAAGATACCAGGCGACTCGTCAATGCTGCGATAGTGGAGCAGATGGCACATCCCACAGGACCATGGGGGGCTCCCCAGCGTGCTTGGCAGCAGACCCAGAAGTGGACCAGAAGCATTTCTGGTCCACTTCCAGGTTCACTGGGGAATGCGCTGGGGGGGGGCCCCGTACCCCTCCTGGCTTGGCAACTGGTGTCTCCTGGGTCAGGGCGGGGCACCTGGGGTCCTCCCATGATCGATTGCCAAGCTGAGGGTGCGCAGGGCCCTCCCCAGTGTGCTCCCCAGCGGACCCGGAAGTGAACCGGAAGTATTTCCGGTTCACTTCTGGGTTCATTGCTGAGCACGCAGGGCTTTCTGATCAGTACCTCATGGAATACCAGGTCAGAGGCTTTCTGGAACTCGAGGTATATGATGTCAACCCCTTTTCTCTCATAGGTGACAAGTCACCTGATCACAGAAAGAAATGAAGTTGGTCAGACAAGACCTGCCTGCGATGAAGCCACGCTAGTTGTCATTCAGCATCATGCCTTTTGCAAGTTTGTCACATATAGCCTCTTTGATGAATGTTTCTAGGATTTTCCCTGGAATAGAAGTTAAGCTAATTGGCCTGTAGTTTCCTGGGTCTTCATGCTTCCCCTTCTTGAAGATGGGCACAACATTGGCCCTCTTCCAGTCCTCTGGGATTTCTCCAGAGGCCCATGATTTTTGAAAGACCACTGCCAGGGGCTCTGCGATTACTTGAGCCAACTCTTGTAGCACTCTTGGGTGGAGTTCATCTAGTCCTGCTCATTTATATACGTCTAATTTCTTTAATTGATCATACACCAGTTCTATGGCAATGGTAGGAATGGTGTCAGTCTCGCCTTGCTTATTCTGTGCCTTACCTGGCACATTGTTCCCCTTGGTCTTGTGAAAGACTGAGGCAAAGTAGTCATTTAGGAGTTCCGTTTTTTCCGTCACAGCATCGTAGCATTCACGAGCCGTACCTGGTACCTTAAGGTATATAGAAAAAAACATTTCAGATTCAGATTTTGCCAAATTGAATACAGCCCATTTCACACACCCCTACTTGTTACCCCAATGCAATTTCTGTATAGATGACAGGCCTAGACCTGTTTGGCCACTTCGGGTGGATGCATCTGAAAGGTCAGCATTAATTCACACCTCATTCATGTCCACTTCAGGTATCCAGGGTAACTAATGGATGGCCATCCTCCGCTCTGCTTTTGAAGAGAATGTGGTAATCCGTTTTGCTAACCACTTCGTTTGCAGGCTGCAAGGTCATCAAAACACCCTGCCCTTTGCCAAAACCCCCCCAACCCTTTGTAACACCCAAATCCACCTCTGCTCTCTTTTCTCATGGCAAAACTCCACCTCACCTGCCCCTTCCATAACATATAAGCTGGTTTTTGCCTTCCTTTGTTGGAAATGAGGACAAGGAGCAAAGGACAGCAGAGAAGAAATAGAACATCATACTGCAATACAGTGTACACTATGGAGTCCTTTTCAACGGTAAGGGCTTGACATCCCCCATGCCCCTTTTACCTGCTTTTAATAAGCCCCGGCATGTGTAGTTTCCAAACAGCATCCATCCACATTTGGCTTGCCTGCAAAGGATGGATGCTGGTTTCTGGCTTCTGTGCCCAGGAGAGGGTGCTACCTGTCCTGCCATAGGGAAGTACGGAATTACTTCTGTGACAGCATAGGTGGACAGGCTTGTGTTTGATTGTTATTTATACGTATTCGGCAGTAATAGGTTTTTTTCTTTTTTTTCTGCAGTCCAGGATGAGAAGGTAGCGCATATTCAATGCTGAAGCCTGTCTTGCACAGGTAACCGGGGATGACAGTGACACATCCACTGATGGAATTTTATCCTAAGGCAGTGAGGATGCTGACTTTGTTTCAGACATGGGAGATTGTTCAGAGCAAGAAGACCATGCGTCTATAGAAACTTCATCCAGCTCAGATGAGGAAGAGTTGGTGTCACAAGCAGAAGTGATGCCAACACTTCCAGTGGGGAAGGGAAGAGGACAAGCCCAGGGCTGCCGTGGAAGACCAAGGAGAGCTACAGCAGGACATGGAGCAGAATCACTGCCACCACCCCCAGAAAACATTGCAGATGATGCCACCTTTAGAGGAAGGAATGGCAGTGTGTGGAAAAAAAGTCCACAGCTAATACACTATTGGAGAACAGCCAAGGACGTAGTCCATGAAAGTGCCAAACCAACAAGAGAAAATAATAAAGACACAGTGATGGAAATGTTCCACATGTTTTTTTCAAAGATATCCTGCCTGCTATCATAAGAGAGACAAACAGAGAGGCAGAAAGAAGATCGAGGGACTGGAATGACAGCCATCCTGAAAATAGGAAGGAGTGTAAAAAGCTGGATGAAAGAGCTGAAAGCCTACCGTGGCCTCCTACTGCTGAGTGGTCTATACCATGGTGGTCATGAGGCACTGGAAGAGTCATGGGAGCAACACACTGGGTGTCCTTGCTTCTGTGTCACCATGAGTTTAAAACAATTCTGTCAAATCACTATGTACCTGAGATTTGACAACAATCTAACGTGAGGAAAGGATAGCTGTGGGCAAGCTTGCTGCCTTCAGAGATATTTAGACACAATTTGTGAAGCAGCTCAGGAAATAGTATATTCTAGGAATACACCTGATGGTTGATGAGCAGTTCATTGTGTTCAGGGGTCGCTGTCTTTTCAGATAGTATATGCCCAGCAAGCCTGCCAAATATGGCTTGAAAATGTGGTGGTATTGTGATGTAGCAACATCATTCCCTGTGTCTGGAGACATCTACCTGGGCAAGCAACCAGAAGCTTCACGCCAAGGTAATTTTGGTACCCAGGTTGTTGAAAACCTGGTTCATCCCTGGTACAAGACGGGAAGGAATATTGTGAGTGACAATTTCTTCACAAGTACTGACCTGGCAGAAAGACTGCTACAGCAGGTCTTGGTACGATTTGGAAAAAAAAGGCCGATATCCCAAACAAAATGCAAGCAAATCAAAGAAAGGAAACTTTTTCATCCATTTTTGCTTTTGATGGGGAACTCACCCTAGTTTCCTATGTTTCAAAGAAGCCCAAAGTTGTGCTGTAACTGTCAAGCATGCACCATGACCTGTCAGTGAGCGGACAGCAAAGAAAGCCAGACATCATCCATGACTACAATAAAAACAAGGGTGGGGTGGATATCCTTGACCACTTTGTCTGTATGACCAGCTGCAGATGGAAAAGATCAACAGGTGGCCAATGACACTATTTTTCAGTATGAAGGATGTGGCTGCCATTGCCAGCCTCATCATTTGGCTAGGCCACAACGCAAACTGGAAGCAAAGATCACATTTAAGAAAATGGTGCTTTTTGTTTTGCAGGAGCTTGGAGAACAGTTGATCAATGGACAAATAAAACGAAGAATGATGGATACATGTAATCTGTCTAAGTCCATCAAGTCTGGTATGACTGCCCTAAATTACAAATTGCCACAACACCCCAGTAGAATCTTCTACAAGCATGAGTGGACATTGTGCTTTTTGTCCAAGGACAGATGACCGCAAAACCTAGAAACAATGTGAACATTGTAAGCGATTGGCTTGTGTACACCACAGTATCACCGGTGGTTTGTGAGGAATGCAATATTTAGTTAAAACAGTTAGGAAATGTTTTTGGAAGTAATTGTTAGTTTGAAAACAGTGTGAACTGCAGACTTAGCAAATTGTTCATTCACATTTTGAAACTAAAAAAAGTTTAAATGTTGTTCATAGTTCTAGTTAAATATTATTTTAGGTTGAAATCACCATAAATACTCTTTCAAACAATCTGTATGTTTAATAAATAGTTTTTGGTACATTTATACTGTTGTCACTGGCTCCCTTTTGTTCATGCAGGTGGGGTAACAAATTACCCCATGAGACCAACCATGTCGAATTGTGAAGTGACAAATTACTCCATGAGAACAACACCAGTTATGGTTTCATGAGAATGAATGTGGGTTAATCTTTGCAGCTTAGACTAACCTGCAAAGACTGAATCGATTCAGCCTCAGGCTTTTTGACTGTCTGTACTTAGCGTAGGAGCCTTAGGAGGCCTGATATGTCTTGTCTCCTGAGGGCAGGCTGCATGGCAGAGAAAGACTGTATATGTGGATTCTACATGTGCAGAATATAGGCTGCTGACTTCCAAGGGAGCCTAGAGCAGGAGTGGGCAACCCCCGGCACTTGTGCCAGAGTGTACCATGTGAAGGCATTTTGCTTGGCGTTCACACCTCAGTGAAGAGGCCAGGGCTCTACTGCCACAGCAAGGATCTGGCCTCTTGCAGCTCCCCTCTCCCCCTGTCCAACCTTGGCACACCAACATCTTACAAGCCAAGGTTGCGGGGTTTTAGGTACTCTGCCCAAAAATGTTGCTGGCCCCTGGCCTTGAGTGAGAGTTGGTTTGTGAAGAAACCAAGATAATTTACTGGCCCATCCTAATCATCATCAACTTTAGCAAGAACAGTAGTTGATAGGCTAAAGAATCAGCTGCAGAGGAGTTGCATGGGTTCACTCTGGTTTGCAGTGAGATTTCTTCTCTCACTCTACATTCTCAGTCCTTTCATAGCTATCTACTATAAAGTCAGAATATGCAGGCCCTCTATAAGGAATGGGGATCTGGCCTTTATGGGCAGGTCCCCATATGAGGATTTCCCGGTAGCAGGCTTTGCTACTGCACTACAAATTTGCAGTGTGGCACACATTTTCGCATTCTGTGCACGTGGCTTGTGGTGCCACTTTATAAGCTACAATTATTTGGACTCTTGAATGCAAAAAAAAAAAAAAAAAAAAAAGCATTTCTGGTACCTGAGTTTGGTGAGTTATTCCTCAATTTCTTTTTTTTCCTGGAAATATTTCTATTCCCCATCTAATCTGTGGTTTGTCAGATTTTGCACTGGAATTGAACCCTGAGTTTCTTAAGACCTCGTGAGGTAATGTATTACAGAAAGCTCCCAGTGTATCACAATGGGCTTGATTTAAACCCCCAGGAAATTGATAGGGGTGTTTCCATGGATTTGGCTCAGCCCCCCATAGCTCAGTGTTGAGAACTTGGGCAGCTCTTCCCATTTCTCAGATCCAATGGTGAGATTTCCAATAGGATTTAGGGGCACAAGTTCTTATGGCTCCCCATGGCACCAGTGCACCTAACTCCTTTATTAGGACCTTTTGGAAGTTGCATGCCAAAGATGCTGATGTTCTATATGAGAATTTCAGACAGACACAAAAAAAAGAGACAGTTAAATGTGGAATGGTAAGTGTGTGGGAGTTGGGACACTATTAGCAGAAATGATTATACTTAATTGTTTCACTTTTTGTAACGTGTTATGAATCTTCACTCAGTGTGCTTTCAAACAGTATATTCGATGGATCTTCTGTACACCTACTGTCTCTGCTCTTACAACAAAAGCTGTCTAGGCTGTACACCTGCTGTCTGACTTTTCAGGCTATTCTACTTTTTAACATAGTGGCAGTTTTTGTAACACAAATTAAAAAAAAAATCAATCTGCATATAGCAAGCATTCACCTTGTTTGAGACAGTAGTAATTCAGCCCTCTGTATAGACTGAAAATCTTGTCCAACTGGCACTTATTTTTTGTGGTTACCTTGGAATGCCTGGTCACTTGCTGCCTTATTATAGACCACTGTTACCAGATACTATAGCTTGTGTTCTAAGAAATATTTTCAGAGTGGGATGTGAACGTCTTCAAGGCTGTGTTCACTTTTACCACACATTATTCATGTCTTGCTTAATTTAAATAATTGCAGCCAATTTATGGGCAGAAAATTACAACTCAGTTAGTAAAAGAAAAATCTTTTTTTTCAGCCAGAGAATTTAGTAGTGGAACAACGATTTTTAGGACATATCTAATCTTCCCTGATCCTTATAATTTGTATAAGGCCAACAAAAAAAAGGCACATTAAAAGCTTTGGGATGCGCAGCTTGCTGTTTTCTTGATGCTAAATGTGTGGGATTAAAAGACTTGGGCCTCAAGTTGAGCTGATGATGGGCAAAATACAGCTCTCTAGAGAAGGCCCAAACAAGGCCTGATCTGAAGGCTTTAGTCATATATAATTTCCTGGCCTGAGGTTGAATTTTATATATTGTGAAATTCACCCTGTTGTGAAAGCAGTGTTGTCACCCCACTACCACTGAATGGTGGGATCAGGCCCTGTGGCCCCACACTCTCCTGCATGCCTAATCTAGTCTGTGGGGAGCCCTGTGGGCTGCAAGACACGAAGCCAGGTTCTGGATCTGGCCTGTGGAACAGCGGCTAAGCACCCCTTACCTAAACCATGGGGAGCAATCCTTGCAAAGCCAGCGGGTCACAGCACTTAAGGGAGCCCACCCCTGCCCCAGCCCTGGTAAAATCTGTGGGCAAGGAAGGAGCCCCCCAGGGGACACTTGCCTGCCTGTACACAAATGCCAGGAGCTTGGGGAATAAGCAGGAGGAGCTCATCCTCCTGCTCAATGCAAATAATTATGATGTCATAGGGATAACGGAGACCTGGTGGGACTCCACCCATGACTGGACCACGGGTATAGATGGCTATACCCTGTACAGGAGGGATCGTGTAGAGAAAAGGGGCGGGGGTGTAGCTCTGTATGTTAAGGAAAGCTACACGTCCCTGCAAGCTGATATTGGTGACCAGGGTGGATGACTGGAGACCCTCTGGGTTAAAATCCGTGGGGAACACAGCACAGGGGACACAATGGTGGGAGTCTATTACAGACCTCCCACCCAAAGTCTGGAGCTTGACCAGGAGTTTGCCCGGGAACTGGCTGAGGCAACATGCTCCAGGACCATGGTTGTCATGGGTGACTTCAATTACCTGGAAATCTCGTGGGAGGATCGCTCAGCAAAATCTGAGCGGTCGCAAAGCTTCCTCTCGTGCGTGGATGACCTCTACCTGACTCAAGAAGTCTATGGGCCAACGAGAGGCAAAGCGCTGCTCGACCTGGTACTGGCTACTGGGGATGACCTAGTCAGTGACCTAGTGATCAATGGGAAGCTGGGTAACAGCAACCACGAGCTGATCACCTTCACCATCCACCAAAAAGCTGGCAAGTCAGTCAGCAACATGGAAGTCCTTGACTTCAGGAAAGCCAACTTTGACAAGCTCAGGAGGCTTGTCAGTGAGGCCCTAAGGGACCATGACCACAGGGAGAGGGGAGTTCAAGAACAGTGGTTGCTCCTCAAGGGAGCGATCCTCAATGCACAAACTAAATCTATTTCATCTTGGAGGAAAGGCAGCAAGAGGGCACAGCAGCCCCCCTGGCTCTCCAGGGACCTAGCAGACCTCCTGAGGCTAAAAAGAAAGGCCTACAAAGGATGGAGGATGGGAGTCACCTCCAAGGAGGATTATTCTGCACTGGTCCGGTCCTGTAGGGAGCAGACCAGGAAAGCCAAGACTGCAACTGAACTCCAACTAGCTTTGAGCATCAAGGACAATAAAAAGTCCTTTTTCAGATATGTGGGGAGCCGGAGGAAAAGCAGGGGCAACATTGGACCCCTGCTGAACCAGATGGGGCAACTGACACCCAGGAAAAAGCCAACCTATTAAATAGGTACTTTGCGTTGGTCTTTCATCAGTCCCATGGGACGCCCATGCCCGCTACGGGACAGGGAAGTCTGGGTGAAGGTGATCCCCTGCCCTCCATTAATGCTGACTTCGTGAAGGAACATCTTGAGAAGCTGGATACCTTCAAGTCAGCCGGCCCTGACAATCTTCACCCCAGGGTACTCAAGGAGCTGGTGAGCATCATAGCCCAGCCTCTGGCATGGATCTTTGAAAACTCTTGGCACTCTGGTGTAGTTCCCAAAGACTGGAAGAAGGCCAATGTGGTGCCTATCTTCAAGAAAGGGAGGAAAGTGGATCCGGCTAACTATAGGCCCATTAGCCTGACTTCTATTGCGGGGAAGATCTTAGAAAAGTTTATTAAAGAGGCCATCCTTAATGGACTGGCCGATGCCAACATCTTAAGGGATAGCCAGCACGGGTTTGTTGCGGGTAGGTCTTGCTTGACCAATCTCATTTCCTACTATGACTAGGTGACCTATCACTGTTCAACATCTTCATTAATGATGTAGACACTGGAGTCAGAAGCGGACTGGCCAAGTTCGCAGATGACACCAAACTTTGGGGCAAAGTAACCACACCAGAAGACAGGCGGGTGATCCAGGCTGACCTGGACAGGCTCAGCAAGTGGGCGGATGAGAATCTGATGGTGTTCAACGCCGATAAATGCAAGGTTCTCCACCTTGGGAAGAAAAACCCGCAGCATCCTTATAGGCTCGGCAGTGCTATGTCGGCTAGCACTATGGAAGAAAGAGACTTAGGGGTCATCATTGATCACAAGATGAACATGAGCCTGCAGTACGATGCTGTGGCTAGTAAAGCTACCAAAACACTGCCTTGCATCCATAGATGCTTCTCAAGCAAATCTCGGGACGTCATTCTCCCCTTGTACTTGTCCTTAATGAGGCCGCAGCTGGAGTACTGTGTCCAGTTTTGGGCTCCACAATTCAAAAAGGAGGTGGAGAAGCTTGAGAGAGTCCGGAGAAGAGCCACGCGCATGATCAGAGGTCAGGGAAGCAGACCCTATGATGACAGGCTGAGAGCCCTGGGGCTCTTTAGCCTGGAAAAGCACAGGCTCAGGGGTGATCTGATGGCCACCTATAAGTTTATCAGGGGTGACCACTAGTATCTGGGGGAACGTTTGTTCACCAGAGCGCCCCAAGGGATGACGACTAGGTCGAATGGTCATAAACTATTACAAGACCATTTCAGGCTGAACATAAGGAAGAATTTCTTTACTGTCCGAGCCCCCAAGGTCTGGAACATCCTGCCACCGGAGGTGGTTCAAGCGCCTACATTGAACACCTTCAAGAACAAACTGGATGCTTATCTTGCTGGGATCCTATGACCCCAGCTGACTTCCTGCCCTTTGGGCAGGGGGCTGGACTCGATGATCTTCCGAGGTCCCTTCCAGCCCTAATGTCTATGAAATCTATGAAACAGACCCAGTGACTTTGTGGGGTAATAGCAAGTGTGGTTTGCCAAGACAGCAGCTGCTATTCTAACTGATAGACTGAGCAGTTGGATTTGGTCTCCCTAAAGGTTTCTGCCAGATATCTCCATAAAGCCTACTTACTTCTCAATTTTATAGGGGGCACTCATATTTCAATCTGAATCACATATGCAACAAAGATGAAGTCATGACATCTTCTTTGGCTAATAAGATTGAATTATATAAGGGCTTAGTCTGTCTGTCTGTAACGTTCTTGGAGCACTCTGATTGGTTGTCTTGGCAGCCATTCACAATACTTACTGAAACAACCAATCAGAGTGCTCTGCACAGACAGACACACATAGCAGAGTGTTGTCATGATGACAGGGATGGAGCAGGGGTGGCAAGGCCAGTGGTATTGGCCTCGCTTCCCCCCTGCCTCAGCCCTGTTCCTTGGAGGTGGCAGTGGCGTGGGGTGGTGGCAGCACAGCACTGGCCTCGCCCTCCCCTCTGTCATCTAATGAATTTCCCATCAAGAATGATGGTGGAGGCAGAGCGGGGTGAGGGGGTGAGGCCAGTGTTGCACTGCCACCACCCTGTGCCACTGCTGCCTCCAAGGAGCAGGGCTGGTGGGTGAGGCCATCGCTTGGAGGCAGTGGCAGCATGGGGTGCTGGCTGAGGGGAACAGAAGGGATGGCAGGGAAAGTTCCCCCCCACCCCTGCTCCTGGGAAACAGTGGCAGCAGTGGGTGGCAGAGCTCTATCCCCGCCTGCCTCCCCTGCCCCCTCCCATCATTCTTAGTAGGCAATTAGCTAGTAAGTATATAATAATGAAGTGCAAACTTGCTTTGAAAAAGTTTAAATAGTTTTCAACACCTGTACAACATAAATATTATTGTGTTCGTATTGCACAATTAAACTTGGTTCTTAAATGGTGCAGTTCTGGGCAAATTCCTCATTAGGAAGCTGATATTGTGCTACACTAGAATTGCTTGGAACCTTTGTTGGTTCAAAGGTTGCCCCTATCTGAAACTTACAATCAAAGACCATTCTTGTCTAAGGAGGGCAAAGTATACCATTTAAATGTAACAATTTTTAGGCCTCTATAAACTTGGGTTAGTCAGTAGCGTCTGTGACAACTCAAACTAAGACACAATCAGCAGTATAGCTCAATACTCTTTTACCAAAGTGATAGCAAAGCAGCTAGAGTTTGGAAAAAATATTATTGCAATTGCAAGAGAATTATTTGTAGCAAGTCTTCTGTAACCAGAACCTGTGGCAGTCATATAAAATAAGGGCCAACAAAACCAGTACAAAAACCATACAGAAGCAATACATGAAATGTAATACCACTATGTTACAAAGTTAAATCTTGTGCTAGCCTATGTAGATGTAAAGAATAATCAGGACTAACACTAGGTTATAGAGAGGTGAAAACATCTCACGTAACAGGCGTACCCTGCAAATGTTCATTTTTTAACTGTATAAAAAGAATCTAAGGGAGATATTTTTTAACCTGTTCTCTTATAGGCTTCCATAAATGTGCTTGTTGGAAGTGTATGATAGTAAAAGTTGAATGCCTCTTTGCAAGTCATATAACTGAGTAAACATTGTGTACTTTGAATTCCTCTGAAAACCCAGATTAGAGCAATGGCAAATATCTCTGGTGTGTACAATATTCTTTTCCACTGCAACACTTTCTTACCCATTATTTTGCCTAAGGTAAGATTGATAGATTGCTGTAAAACCAACCACTTCTTTTTGTAGTGGGATATCACAGAAGATGAGGTGCAGATAACCTCACACAAAAGTATACAGTACATCTCTTGTAGAGAAGGAAAAGGTAGGATAGTCTAGCATTTTCAGTGAAAGACTAGATTCAGTACACATGATATCCTAAAGTGAGTAGAAGAGAGAGATTCCAGCTACATTTGTACATTGCTATGTACATTTTGGATGGGAAACAATGAAAGAGGAATAACTAAACCCTTTTCATTAAACACCTGTTACCCTATTTACCTGGGGAAGAGGAGGACTATAAAGCTGCAGATCAAGTTTAAAGCATGGAAGAAGGGGAGCAATACCCATTCTTATGCAGCCTAGCAAATGCCCACTTTGCTTCCTTTCCAATTGCAGTTCTACCTAATTGATGCTCCTTGAAAATGTACTGGCACTTTGGATAGGGAACAGCTGTTCTTCATGATATTAGGTAAATGCTCACAATGAGACTGATGATTCTTCAACCTGTAATAATGCCTGCCCTCTGCCGGAAAGTATTTTTTGTGGAGTAGACTACTGCCTTGGTGTGAGCACAAGTAGAGAAAGGCTCAAATTACTTTCCAGACTACCATGCTCTGTTATGCAGGTGCATCTTCCACTGACTGCAGTGGGGTCTGCACAGATCACTGAGCACAGATTACTGAGCACAGGCTGTGTGTAGACAAAACGAGGGGTTTGTGCACATGTGCACACGACACTTTAAAGCAAGCTAAATGCTTTTGCACCACTTTAATGGTGTTGGTGTTTGCATGCCTTGGCAGCATACTGCACATTAATTCCAGCCACTATAGGAAATTTGGCAGCGTAATGCGCCTTAACTTGGGGCACAGCAAACTAAACTCCTCTGAGGAGTATGTTTGCTGCCCCAGAGCTGTGGAACGCAGCGCCGGGCTCCGTGCGGCTCTGCCGGAAGCCTTGCAGGCAGCTTGGCTGCAGCCTGGGAAGACAGGCTCCACCCATGAGAAGCGGCAAACCTGATTTTTCTGCCCCCATCC
Source organism: Alligator mississippiensis (assembly GCF_030867095.1). NCBI lineage: Eukaryota > Metazoa > Chordata > Crocodylia > Alligatoridae > Alligator > Alligator mississippiensis. Next base: position 40,017,563 of record NC_081830.1, read on the forward strand.
CTGGAGCCTGCCTGCCTGTCTAAGCTGCATGGGTGCCCGGTGCTTCCCTCCACAGCTGCAATGCCCCCTGGGACTGCCAGAGCCAGGTGCCTGTGGGCAGGGGGCAGGTGCCAACTGGGGGCCGGGGGGGCACCACTGCTGCGGAGGGAAGCACCAGCCCCCCCCACAGCCTAGGGACCGCTCCACCCATCAGCAGCTCACCATCCCCTCCTTGCCACTGGAGAGGCAGTTAAGTGTGGGGTGTGTGTATGACACGAGGTTTTACTTTGCCCTAAATTGAAGCAAAGGGGTTTAAAAACCCACTGCTTCAATTTAGGGCCCGTGTTTCATCTACATGCGCCCTAATCAGGCTCATTCCTGCCTGGCTACTGATTTAGTCCCACTATCTGGCCCCTCTGCAAGGAGGTAACTACTAAAAGAAATGTTAGCTATTTCAAAAGAGGTACTGCTCAATTCACAAAAGGTATGGAGGGGTGCCTTGAGTTTAAAAAGTTTGAGAATCACTGCTCCACTGTAACACAACTTGTATGTGAAACATTAGTCATTTTAAAACAAATAACCTAGAAGGCCCACCCATTGCTCCTAGATTTTAGTTCAATGTGGTGTTCATGCAAGATAGACAAATAACAGTGAATAGAAGTAGAAAATAACTGGTTTATAAAAATACTGTACTGGGAACAATTAATTAGCCTTCAGTGGATAATCTCTAGAGATATTAGAAAATTTGTCCTTAAATTTTCAATTAGCACTTCACTCAATTTTAACTCCTCTCCCCACCTTCCTATCATTTTCATACTGAATAGCATGCCTCTTAGTATCAGATGCAGTTTGTAAATAATTTGGTATCAAATTCTAGAACATAAAAAGAAGTGTCCTGTTGAAATTTTAAAAATTGGGAAAACAGCACAGAAAGTGCAGAGGGAAAACACTTAGCATAAAGGGAATTAGTTGGATATTGGCCAGCCGAAGATGTTTACCGTTTCTTCCTGTAGAGAATAAGGATAGACACAAAGCACTCCTATTCTGTCTTCATTGTGATGACACTTCTCGGGCATTGCCAGCGAGTCAGATCAGTTTCTCAAATCTACAAAGTCCCTGCGGTCACATCTGAAATATGGCTGAGGATAGTTCTAGCCAAATCAATATTGTAACAGAATCCCTCATGTTATTAGGCCTCCATCCAAAACCCATTGAAGTCACTGGGAGACTTTCCATTGAATTCAATGGGTTTGGATTGTGGCCTTGATAGGAAGTATCTTTGAAGAGTATATTCCCAGGCAGGTTTAATTCAAGCAGAATTGTTTGAGGGACCATGGCACCAACTCAAGACTGCACTTCTTAAATCCCACCAAAAACAACTACTTGGCATACTATGTAGCATAGGAAAATTTTCAGTTCTATAATCACACTATTAATATCAGGTGGTTGACAGCTTGATCCAAAGCTCATAGAAAGAGTCATGTTAACATCAATTGACTAATGACTTTTGGAACATGCCCTAAAAGAGAGGACTCTGTCTTCTCTTTTCTGTTGTCTTGTAAGGGAAGACACTAAAGGTTTTGATCCCAGTTTTCCAGTACTGATTGGACACTCTACGGAAGGAGTTCTGAGAGGAAAATAAACCCTTTTTTCTACAACATACCAGGATTTCAAGCTAACTGGTAGAAGTTGTACCAAGGTAACCCAGCCAGAGATATTATCTCCAGAACTTGTTTCCCCTTTCTCAATTGCTTTCCATAAATTTGTGATGAAAGTCTTGAGCAGACTCTAAGTGCAAGGACCAAGAACGGAACCCAGAAACACTGCATTTCACTGCAGCCACTGCAAGTTTGCCCCATGTTTTATAAATGCTTAATGTGTAAAACCTATTTCAGAATGTGTTGTGAAACTGCAGAGCAAAACCAAGGGCTGAATTCTGTGTTCAGTAATCTGTGCAGACCCCACTGCAGTCAGTGGAAGATGCACCTGCATAACAGAGCATGGTAGTCTGGAGACTGCATTCATCTCTTCATACCTGCTTATCTCCTCAGACCTTGCAGCACTCTTTAAAATATTTCATAGTACCCCAGGATACCCTGGCACTCTGACTGAGAATGACTGCCGTAGACCCTAGATGCTTTAACTAAGATTTAGCTCCCACTTGCTGGGCTGGTATAAAAGCATACCATAACACAGAACCTCCTGAAAGACTTCACAGTTTCAAATACTTAAACAAAGGCTGGGTGGAATCAACTGTCCCTGTGTTGTAGTAACAAAAATAAGAGGTACGGACAAATGAACAATTCATTGCAGGGTGTAAAGGGTGGGTCTTTGCACCCAATACATAATTACGCATATACATGGTAAGTGGGAGCTAAACTGGGGCAGCACACTCCTTAGCAAAAGGGGGATAAGCTACTGCATTTTAGCTTCCATTTACTGCAGGGTAGAAACCATACATACCGGTAGATGTCATAGAACAACTGACTCCTGGGAAAGCCTGCCCTCTGTCCCAGAGTAAGCTGATCAGATATATTCATTCCAAGTGACAGGTCCACGATCAAGGGAATGTTGTGGCAGAACTAGAAATGGATTCCAGTTCGCATGAGCTGCTGTGTAGTACCTTAAATACCAACCCATCTTCCCTTGAAGTGCATCTTTTGCATCAGATTGGCCTGGACTGATATTGAACACAACCTTTACTACAGAAGTGTAAAATCTGATGGATGGTGTTGCCTGATGTCTTACAGATACCATATTTCTCATCACAAAGACAGATTGTATTCCCAATACTTCAGTGTTTGGGAGGAACCCTGACAATGCCACAAATGAGGGGCCTGTTGCCAGCAGTGAGTTTAATGCTTAAACACTTGCTGCCAAAATTACGTGCAATTTGAATTCCTGGTGACAGTCGCATTCACACTGGGATACCCCCCTTGAGACAAAAGTCTCTAGTTGAAGGACTGCGTATGTGACAAGCAAATTATTTCATCACTCTGAAAATACCATTTCATACCAATCATTTTAATACAGTAGGATATGCATTACTTCTAGCAGGCAAGGAGCTCATCAGCAAGAAACCAGCAGCCCACTCAGAAGGACAGCCTCATTCTTTAAATACTGGGGAGCTACATACATCTGCAGTATTGCTTCTTTTCCCCAGATGTATTGAGTGTGCAATAACAATTATTTCTAGCTGAGTTCCTCTGCTTGGGCTGGGATTTCTTGGCCCTGCTCATCACGCTGATTAGCAGTAGTGCTGCAGACATTAACCAGATCAATTAGTTAGAATGGCCACTAAGATAGGAATTGATTGAAAAGACCCCATTAACTTTCTCAAAACAAAAATAAAAAAGGCAAGAGAAAGAGAAGGCACCATACGGTGGGAACACACTTGTTCTGTGGTAGCTAATGTAATGAGGGTTTTATGGAATTTGTTGGCTAGCATTTTAGGGTGGTTTCAAGCTTTGCTTCGTTCTGTGATTACCAGTTGAGATACAGGTAAGGTCCATAGATTTTTAAAGGGGAACATCTAATTTGTAGAAAAATGTGTTAAACTTATCCTTAGCATGACTCCATTGAGATCAGTGACTTATTTCAAGGTTCAGTTTGCTGTTTTATTTGTTTAAAAGCATTTTTGTTTTTTTTTAATTTGTGCTTGCTGATGAATCTGCATAGAGAAGAGAGTTTAGGGAAATAGCTTGTGTTTCATTCCTGGAGACAAATGGATTTTCTGTAGTTCAACTTCAGACCTCTTCTCTACCTGCCATTACTACAGTTACTATTTCATTCCAGCATTGTTCCCCCTTGCCAGAATAGATGGCTTCCCTACAGAGTACTGGCAAGATGTGGAACTGATATAAATTACTAGAGCTCCCTGCCTTTGGTGGACCTACATTGTTTTATGTATGCTAAGAATCTGTCCCTAAGAGTGGACTGACCTATGATACGAAGATAAGGGCTAGGATGAAAGCAAGCCAGTTGAAAGTTACCCTAGACAAGGAGATGGCTTGCGTAGGGAAATATCCAGAACCGAGTGAGTTATCTGCTCTTGCAGCTTGGGAGAGGAACTGGTTTTCTTTCATTATCTACTCCTCCTACATTACAAATATCTGTATCTTATAGGTTCAGTTGATCCTGGAAGTCTAATTGCTAGTTGTGATTAAGAGATGTTTTGTTATGTGTGTTTGACTAAAAGATTCTGACCACATACCTGGATGCAGATCTTGTACCTCCAAATTCCTCAGATGTCTTGGATAAAGCTTAGTCAAACTTTGTTACAAAATCTAATGTAAATTAAAATACTTTTCTTGTTCTATATATAAATATTTCTAGGCAAAGAGGTTTTCTTTGATGTAATTATTAAGTCTGGAAATATGAACAGTGACAACAACCCTCCCCCAGAAACAAACAAAAAAAAATCCATCCCAATGCTACTGCAAAAGAAAACAACTTTAAAAGTATTACTTTCCTGAAGTTAACTATGAACTTAGTAATGCAAATAACTGAATCAGATACTCTGAACCAGGAGCTATGTGCATTCATGCAGGGACCAGAAACCACCCCCATCTCTCTCAGGGATTCATGGTCAGAGGATATTGAGGCCAAGAGCTTAGCAGGATTCAGAAAAGAATTAGATATTCATGAGAAATTAGAACATCCGGTTCTATTAGATAGGATAAAACATTTATAAGAGAATTAAATCCTGATGCTTGAGGGCATAAGCCAACCGCTAACTGCCTGCAGGTTGTGAGGGGTGTGGGGGGAGAGTTTCCCTTGAGGGCAAGCCACTCAATAATTGCCCATAATAAGGCTTCTTTCACTTCCCTCTAGTGCAATTAATTTTGGCTACTGTCAAATGCATACCATATTTAGAGGGACCACTGGTCTGATCTGATATGCCTGTGCTCCTGGTCCAGCTGTTTTTTCTAAACCGAGTTTAAAAGTAAACAGCATGCATATTTTTTAAAAACTCCCTCTCATAATTAGAGGTTTTAACTGTAGGAGGTCTTATTCTTGTTTGTGATTAATGAGTAGGCAGTTAGAACCATATCACTGCTGCTTGCTACACTAACTGCAGTTGTTTTTCTCTCTTGTCCCCCCATTTATGCGCTACATCCCCCTGTTGTTTCTTTTTATATACTTAAAATATTCAGACATTTTAATGGGACCCCAATCCCTCCCAGGTATCTCACAGGTGCTTTCCCAACATACCTAATGCACACAGCACTCATGAACCCAAATGGAAGGCAAGAGAGCCAAAGATTTTCCTTTCAAATAGGGTGTTTATTGTGAGATTGTTCCTTTAAATTTTCTGCCTATTCTTTTTGCTGATGGCCAGACTCTAGGGCTAAGTACAGAGAGTCAAAAAACCCAAGGCTGAATCAATTCAGTCTTTACAGGTTAGTTTAAACTGCAGAGATTAACTTGACTAACAAAGTAAATGGTCTGTTCACTTCTGCTGCCATATACCTGCAGTAACTGAGGCCAGTAGGCAGCATAGGCTGTGTTTGCTTCCTCCTGCTCCTGAGGTCTCTGGGATTTGCAGTCTGGAATCACAGCAAGAGGATTCTGGAGGTGTGTCATCATTTCTTCTTCTTGGTGCTTCTGGGATTTGTAGTCCACTGTTGCAGCCAGCAGTAAGATGGGCAGGGCAGGTCTGTACTCAGGGAAGAGGGGTTTAAACCCTGCTTCCTGGCCCCAGCTAGAGTTTGCTTGGTGGGGAGGTCCCTGTATTCCCCCTCCCCAACCCTTCTCTCCTGGAGCAGACAGCACAGCCGAGCCCAGGGCTGGAAAACATGCTGGTGGACTGTGATTTAACTTGAACCAGGAAGGGGTCTGGGACAGAAGTTTCATAAACTGATTTGGGTCAAACCAGTTAAGTCTGATACTACATTCAACCAGGTTTATCTTAAACCAATTTCAGCAATTTTTGAAACTGGTTTATATGCACTGAACTTCTGTTCTGTTGCAGGTTTAAACCAGTTTGTGATCACTTGGACCTTTACAGATAAACCAGTTTTTTCCAACCCCTATCAAGTATGCAACTATGTGTAACTTCTGTCCCTAGCCTAGAAGAGGCTTGCCCCTGTGTCGGTGATTAAATTAGTAGGTCCCTAAAAAGACCCTTTCTTTGCTCAAGCCAGTAGGCCCTATATTAAACTTTTATAGCTGAAAGTCTGCCTGTTTGTCTAAAACTGAACAAAGGAATTTGAGAGGATGATATGTGAAAGAAACAATTTAAACTCAATCTTTCAGCCAGATTATCAACTACTCCCAGTAGCAATGCTGAAGTAGTTAGTTTTTTTTTTTATGCAGCCTACTAGATTTAAGAGCTCAAAGCCTCTTATAAAGCAAGGAATTAAATTTTTGGTATAGTAACACCGATAGGTTTGGGGACTAGATTTTGTTTCTGTGACAGACCATATTGATTGTAATCCCTGGAGTTATTCTTGACATATTTCAAGAAAGGTCAGTGGATAAGGTCTTATCATAACATCTCTAGTATCTGTCTAGGCAGGCTTTATCTTAGAACCTCCCTCATAGACAGCACCTCTGAAGGTGCAATATATACAGTAATTCATTGGGACATTTGCATTAGGTATAGGTTACAGTCCTGATGTGAACCTTTTGTCTGTTCTTCTGGTTAAGTAAAGGTACTGCCAATATAGCCTAACAGGCACTCTGGATGTGGCTATGTTCAGTTATACTGGCTGTACACTAAGATCAGCAGAATTAATTTCATCCTTCACTAATCTACGTGAAGTCAGATTCAGCCCTTTTACCTTCCCATACTATAGCAGCACGTGAACCTGATGAAACTTTCAGCCCCTACTGGAATATAACTCAGGATTAACGGGAGGAAGGAGGAAAGAAAAATGAACTCAAGGTCCTTGAAATAAATGGGTAGAAAAAGGAGGAATCTTTTCTCCCAAACTGGTGCCACACACATTTCTACTAAACATCAGTCTTACTATGGAACATAAAAACTTCTCTTGGATGCAGCTTCATTGAAGAGTATCCAAGGTTCAGGTAAGTGATTACAGTAATGGTACACTTTAACACGAGACTACAGAACTGTGCACCAGAATCTAAGCTTCTACTTAGTACCCCCTCACCCTCTTTTGGAGAGAGGTGGTGGGGAGGAAGAAATACTTGCAGATACGAACATACTGCAGACAGATGCAATGATGCCTGCCAACAGCCTGATACAATAGCCTGATAGGCAGGTGTGACAGTAGCAGTGGTAGCCTTGTGCAATCTTGTGCTCTACATGATGCAAGGGGGACTTGTATACCCAGGAGTACCCACCACAATCTGGCTCTGGGTTGGGAGGCTGCTTAGTCGCATATACTCCGTAAGACACCTGGCAGATGAGGAAAGGAGAGACAACAGATGGTATATTCTATAGGCAATTGACAAGAACTGGACTGTAAGGAGACAATTACCCATAAACAATATTTCTAAAGGAATAGTTTAACACTGACACTGATAATGATGAATGCCGTAGGTAAAGAATTGTACTGAAACTACAGCAAAAGAAGGTCCAAGTGTTGTCTCTTTTTGCTTAACAGAAAATCCCTCTCTGTCACCTAAGAACAACCAAAACTTTCTATTGGGATGATTTATGGGGAATACTTGAGAACATGCTGCTGAGATTTATCTTTGTCATGAAATACTTGATGTAGACCTTCTAACCTGCCTGATTAAGTTTTCTCCAAACTCTCTCTTTAAAAAAGACTCCATTTTGTGATGAACTTTTAGGGGAGTTAAGTTTTAATGCAACAGTATAGCTTTATGGAGATTTTTGGGGCAGAAAACAGTACACTGTCCTTGTTGATGATCTATAGTGAACAAAAACCCCCGGCATGGCCAGGCTTATCATAGCTCTGGATTGCATGAGTCATAAGGATTTTCCATTTCAGACTCTTTCAGTGCTGCTTTTCCCAATGTATCTGACAGGAGGCCTCAGCCTGCATAAATGCACACGCCCACTGAAGGTTTAAAGCACAGAGGAGAGGTCCTCAAAATGAATATCTAGGCCAGTGATTCTCAACCTCACTAGCTTTAAGTCCCCCCTCAGAAAATGCTAGCTGTCGGCTTTCACTCCCTATTTTTTGACTACAGAAAAAAATACTAGAGTAATTCTTCTGTTGCCAAGAACTCAGAAAGCCCACAATAAACCTGAATGGCTTTGACACTGTGCATTCCTATTTGAAATCTCTCTGGGTTTATCTTGTGAATTGTATGTAGGTCTGCATATTTAACAGTGCTAATATTGAGTAGCACTCTGCAATGCCCTTAAAAGGATCTTGTGTCAGCCCAGGATGTGTGGTACCCTGGTTGAGAATCACTGATCTGGGGAACTGGAAAGACTCCTAAGATTTAATGTTCCAACACTGTACTGGGAAGTCTCATTTCTGGTATTAATTAGCACATGATGACTGCTATTTACTACCGTAGCAGCCTGTTTTGTGCTTTCCCTATTCTTTTGTTGTGTCCTGTCTTGTGCTTATATCACAAACTTTTGGAGGCAAACATCACCTCTCTGGGAGCGTCCAAACAGGTGTGAACGTGTTGTATGTGGTGCTGCAGACTCATCTGCAATGCCACACACTGTACATGCAGGCATTTCTCGCACTGCTACTTTGCAGTGCGGGGGGTTTTCTTGACCTTGGAAGATCATGGGGTAAAAAAAATCCTTGCCAAAAAAAGCGGGGTGCTGCACGTGATGGCAATGTGCACTCATGGGAATGTGCCCTCTGGGTTAGAGAATGTAGCACAATGCAACCCTGACCCTAGCAGCTAGTGGACAGCTGTTATTACAGAAAGATAGGCTGCAAGCACAGCCGCTGGCTTAACACACTTGGGAAAAGGCTGGTCCTCCCCTTGTCGCTTGTTGGCCTTCACAGGTAGGAATCCATGTTCTGGGATGTTCTGTTTTTATCCCTGTCCAATGGGGGAAGAACAGGGCTGGGAAGTTAGAGGGTGACCATGCAGGAGGACTTGGTTACATGACCCCACTCTGAGGTGCAATTCCTTTTGTCTTGTCTCTTGGCTGCTAGGTAGAGAGACACTGACATGAAGTTGCTACTTGCCTGTGCTGGCTGCTTGTTTGTAGCTCCTGTTAAAGTGATTGTGACCTTTGGGATATTGTGAACTTTCTGGGGACTTGCTTTTGTTCTGTATGTATACAGCACCTCATATAATAGAGTCTAAGTCTATAACTAAGGTCTTGGACCTTCTGGTCATTTAACAATAAAATCAACGGGGTTTCACAAGTGGCAGAGGATCCACCCATGTGGCATCAGTTGCAGCACCAGAAACTAAATCTGTCCCAAGCACAATTATGTCCTCATGTAGCTTGATAACAGGCTCCAAAAAAGGGAGATGAATTTCTAAAGCTAGCTGCCAATTGTTGAAGCCTTGCTGACAGCAGGAGCTTGTAGTGTCACACACTGCTGTTCTTGGAATGCTCCTCAACATACTCTTTCCCCTCTCCACAAAAACTTGGTAGGAAACAGATTGCTTAAGAGAGTTTAATGTCTATAATTGAATGCTGACTTATTTCATTGTTCAGCAACATAAACTGCAAATACCTCTCTTGCCAGGTGTGCTTTTCTAACAATTATGACTCTTTACAACAGCAGTGAGACAATCTCAGAAGGAGTATTTATCATGTGATTATGACGTTCATGAGATCATAGCTTTTATAGTTCACCAGCACATGCTTACCCTTGTTGTACCTTGTTATTCAATTATAAAACACCATTAGAAAAATGGAGCAATAAGTACAGCAGGTAATTGCTATGCAATTATGGATATGGCAATCATCCTGTTATGAAATAATAGGCCACCCTCCAAATTTAGCTTCATCAATTAAAATTTTTTCAGTTTGGTGTATATGAAATACTGCCAACAACAACACTGCTATTGGGGAAAGATGGGCACAGGAGAGTAAGGCCCTGAAACTACAGAGGTCTGTTAAATGCTTCAGATTCCATCACTGGTCTCAGACATCTTGTACACTGTATTCGGCAACTGACACCATATAGCTACAGTCTAAACAGGCTCTCTCCCACACATTCATGCTGTGAAGAGGATGGCAAACAGTTTTGGACCATGAAGCTCCCTTCCTTCCTTAGCACCACAGAGTGCAGGTATTGTCTGGCAACTCCATGTTGATTTTTTTTCCCCCTCCCTCCTAAACCTGTACAAGGAACTTTAAAGAAAACACAGGGTCATCCCTATCCAAATCATCCTATACAAATCCATAATCTAACTTCTTAGTAAAACTACCATCACTACAAAGCTTTGGTTTAAAATCTTCCCTGGGTTTCTGGTACAGGTTTAAACAACACAATTTCTTCCAGGGGTCTGATTCAAAACCCAGACAGAAGGAAAGGGATTTAGAAATTATAGAAAATTAGGGTTGCAAGGGACCTCAGGAGGTCATTCAGTCCAACCCCCTGCTCAAGGCAGGACCATCCCCAACTAGATCCTCCCAGCCAAAACTATGTCTAGCCGGGTCTTAAACCTCCAAAGATGGAGTTTCTACCACTTGTCTGGGTAACCTGTTCCGGTGTCTTACTACCCTCCTAGTAAGATTTTTTTTTTTAACTAATATCTAACCTCACTTTCCCTTGCTGCAACTTGAGACTATTGCTCCTTGTTTTGTCATCTGCCACCACTGAGAACAGTCTAGCTCCATCAGTCTCCTTTTTCTCTAGATCCTCAGTGGCCAAACTGCAGCTTGTGAGCCGCATGTGGCTCGCTGGCATGGTACTTATGGCTCTCCAGGGCTTCTCCACTGAAGTGCTGCCCACTGCTCCCTGAGGTGGCTCCAGGGGACACCGGGGGGCAGGGGCTGTAGCTGTGCTGCTTATCCCATGCATGCTCCCTGTGGGGAAAGCCAGAACAGCTGAGCAATCGGGGGGGGTCACTTCCACTCCAAATCGTGAATGCCCCCCCATCCCTCCTCCACCCTGTATTGCTCAACACCACCCCCACCTTCAGTGGAGGATCAGATGTGGCTCCCAGGGTGAGTAACTCTGGTCACCCTTGCTCTTGATTAAATAAGCCCAGTTCCCTCGGTCTTTCCTCGTAAGTCACGTCCCCTAGGCTTCTCACCATTTTTCTTGCTCTGCACTGGACCCTCTTCAATTTGTCCACATCTTTTCAGTAGCCAGGGGGCCCAAAAATGAACACAGTACTCCAGATATGGCCTCACCAGTGCTGAATAGATGGAAATAATCACTTTCCTTGACTTGCTGACAACACTCCTACTGACGCAGCCCAATATGTCATTAGCTTTCTTTGCAAGAAGGGCACGTTGTTGGCTTATATTCAGCTTATTGTCCACTGTAACTCCCAAGTTCTTTTTGCAGAGCTGCTGACCAGAAGGGCTGTGCGAAATGGCACTGTTCCGTTCCAACTTCAGTTTTGAGGTCTGGATGGAACAGCGTTTTGTATCGAATATAATTGAGTCAAAACAGCCTCACTGTTTTGCTTCATTGAAACAGTGAGGCTGTTTTGCCGTTGGTTTGCCAGACCATAGAGCTGGGGAAAGGAACTCAGCCCCAACCCCAGCTGGGGGTGGGAAGTCATCTCAGCTGGGCTGACTCACCAGTTTGTGCCGGGTGTGGGAAGGCAGCCCAGCTGGGCTTCTTTCCTGTCCCAGGGGTGGGGGGAGGGATCTAGCACAGGAGATGGGAGGCAGCCCAGCTGGACTGATTTCCCACCCTCAGTGCTATGGTCGAAACGTTTCGAACCGTTTCAACTAGCCTCGTTTTGTTTTGAGGCTATTTCGACGGCCTTTGTTTCATTTCAGTTTTGTGTTTCGACCTCAAAATGAGACAAAACAGTGTTGAAACAAAATGGCCATCAAAATTTCACAGAGGCCTACTGCCCAGCCCGTCAGCCCCCAGCCTGTACTGGTGCCTGGGATTGTTCCATCCTAAGTGCATGACTTCACTCTTGTCCTTGCTTAACTTCATGAGATTTCTTTTGGCCCAATCCTCCAATTTGTCTAGGTCACTCTGAATTCTAGCCCTACCTTCCAGCATAGCTACTACTCCCCCCAGCTTAGTGTTATCTGCAGACTTGCTGAGGGTGCACTCTATGCCATCTTTCAGGTTGTTGATGAAGACATTGAACAAAACTGGCTCCAGGACCAAGCCCTAGAGCACTCCACTTGATACTGGTTGCCAACTAGACATTGAGCCATTAATTACTATTCTCTGAGCACGATGCTTCAGCCCATTTTCTATTCACTTTACAGTCCGTTCATCCAGTTTGTATTTTCTGCAAGAATGTTGTGGGACACCGTATCAAAAGCCTTCCTAAATCAAGGTATAACACATCCACTAGTCTCCCCACATCCACAGAGCCAGTCACTGTGTCATAGAAGGCAATTAAATTGGTCAGGCATGACTTGCCCCTGGTGAATCCATGTGAACTGTTCCTAATCACCCTTTCTCCTCCATGTGCTTAGAAATTGATTCCTTGAGGATCTGCTCCATGATTTTTCCAGGGACTGAGGTGAGACTGACTGGTCTGTAGTTCCCTGGATCCTCCTTTTTCCCTTTCTTAAATGTGGGCACTATGTTTTCCCTTTTCCAATCATCCAGGCCCTCTCCTGATTTACCATGAGTTTTCAAAGATGACGTCCAATGGCTGTGCAGTCTCATCATCTAACTCCCTCAGCACCCTTCAGTGCATCCCATCTGGCTCCATGGACTTCTACATGTCCAGCTTTTCTAAACAGTCCCTAAGCTGGTCTTTCACCACTGTTGGTTGCTCACCTCCTCCCCAAACTGCTGCCTGGTGCAGTAGTCTGGGAGCTGACCTTGCCTGTGAAGACTGAAGCAAAGGTGGCATTGAGCACTTCAACCTTTTATGCATCCTCTGTCACAAAGTTGCCTCTCCCATTCAGTAAGGTACCCACACTTTCCCTGATTCTCCTCTTGTTACTGACATACTTGTAGAAAAATTTCTTGTTACCCTTCATGTTCATTGCTAGCTGCTTGTGCTTTGGCTTCCCACTGTGTTTTGGCTTTCCTGACTTCATCCCTGCATGCCCAAGCAATGCTCTTATACTCCTCTCTATTTATTTGTCCAAGTTTCCACTTCTTATAAGTTTCCTTTCTGTGAGTTGGGTTACTCCTTGCTAAGCCAAGCTGATCTTCTGCCATACTTGCTGGTCTTCCTGCACATCAGTAAGACTAAGCCAACTCTCCTGGACTCTTCTCCCCCCCTCAGACTGGCTTTCCAGGGGATCCTGCCCATGAGTTCCCTGAGCAAGTCAAAGTCTGCTTTTCTGAAGCCCAGGGTCCTTACTCTGCTGCTCTTCATTCTTCCTGTCCTCAGGATCCTGAATTTAATTATTTCATGCTCACTGCTGCCCAAGCTGTCATCCACTACTACATTCCCCACCAGTTCTTCCCTGTTTGTGAGCAGCAGGTCAAGAAGAGCATGGCCCCTAGTTGGCCACTCCAGCACTTGCACCAGGAAGTTATCCGCAACACTTTCCAAAAACTTCCTGGATTGCCTGCGCACTGCTATATTGCCCTCCCAGCAGATGTCAGGGTGTTTGAAGTCCTCCATGAGAACCAGAGCTTGTGATTGGGAAACTTCCACTAGCTGTTCAAAGATAGCTTCATCCATCACTTCCTCCTGGTCCAGTGGTCTATAGCACACACCCACCACAACATCACCCTTGTTGCTCTCCCCTTTAACCTTAGGCCTGTGAAAGACTCTGGGTTATCTCCAGCTTCATATGGCTCTTTAACATAAAGTGCAACTCTTCCTCCTTCTCCCATGCCTGTCCTTCCTGAACAGTTTGTTTCCATCCATGATAGTGCTCCCCTGTTGCCGCCTCCTGCTTGGTCTTCCTCCAGGTTTCCCACTTACCTCAGGGCTCTGGTCTCCATCCTCTGGCGAACCCAGGTTAAACCCCTCCTCATTAGGTTATTGAGCCTGTCTGCCAAGATGCTCTTCCCTCTCTTTGCCAGATAGATCCCATTTCTTCCCAGCAATCCTGCTTCTTGGAACAACAACGCATGGTCCAAGAAGCCAAAACCCTGCTGGCGATACCACCTGCACAGCAGGTATTGTTCTGCAGGATGCATCTGTTCCTGCCTGGGCCTTTTCCTTTGACCAGAAGGATCGAAGAGAACATGACCTGAGCCCCAGACACCTTCATCATTGAACCCAGAGTCCTGTAGTCACTTTTGATTCACTCAGGGTCTCCCCTGGCACTATCACTGGTACCCACATCGATGAGCAGCATAGGGTAGTAGTCAGAGGGCTGGATGAGTTTCGGTAATCCCTCCATGACATCTCGGATTTGGGTTCCGGGCAAGCAGCAGATTTCCTGAGACAACAGGTCAGGTCAGCAGATGGCTCCCTCCATCCTCCACAGAAGGGAGTCTCCAACAAGCTCCACCCATTGCTTCTTTTTGGTGGCAGTTGTCTCGACCCTTCCCACCTTGGTGAGGCCTCTATTTCTACTGACAAACTGCACAGCTGGAGTGGAGAGTCAGGCTAACCAATCTTTTCTTCACTGCATGACTGTATTCAATTAGACCTACTGGCCTTAACTAAGTACACAGGAAAAAGAGATTGGTACAATGGGAAGGGTACAGATCGTGCAATGACCAGACTTAAGCAGATATGCATGTGATGGTGTTGCCATACTTTGGAAAATAAAGACTTCTGAAGGGGAAACAGGGAGAGGCACCTGTTGGAAAGCAGAACATTCCATTATGGATAAGTGCACCTGTTTTTCAAGAGTAAAATATATTAAGTTTTTTGGGAGTAAAATATAAACTGTTGCTTATATAGTCAAGCCCTTTACAAACCTGCATGTAATATTTCACAAGTGAACAGTTCTTTTTAAACCTGTAAGCTTTAGGCCCCAATCCTACAGTGGGATTAGGCATGTGTGGAACCCTGCAGAGGTCAAAGCAGAACTAGGAGAGAAGTACATACTGCTACCACTGCCCTGGGACACTTACACTTATACAAAAAGATCCCAGCATCAACTGGAAGGTCTATGGGCACAGGCTTCTCTTTCAGGCTTGCCCACTTTTGTGTGTGACACAATTTCTTTATCTTGATTCAGACACTAATATGTAGTTCCTATTCCAAGCACTTGAATTTTGCACTTGAATTCACCAGAATTAAAAAAAAATAAAAAAATGCAAGTTCAAAATTAGTAAAAATGCTTCTATTTTATTTTTCTGTCCTTCTCATATGGATTGTTTCCTAATGTAAATATTTAATAACATTTATATCTTAACTGCTTCCTGAAAAACATTTTCATTAAAGTAAAATACTGTCTCTTAAAATGAAAACAACCCCAACAGAAACCCACATTATAGTTGCAGCGGAGCCCTTCAGGGCATGCTTTATTGTACCATTAATGTGCTTCCTTGGTGGCTGAAAGAACAGGGCCATCATAACACCCCTGAGGTAGCCTATTATGAGGGAATAATGCATGCCCTATTGTGTCTTAGTGCTCAGCCCAACCATGCAATTATCAAATTAACACTTCAGTCACTTTTTGTTTTATTGAGCCTATTCCATACTATATTTCACAATTCTACAGCGACCTGAGCCATTGTGGTTCAATCATAAATTACAAATATGAAGCAGTTTTATGAAAATTTATGAACTCCTTTTTTGGCTAAGAAAATATAACTTTTTTGCTAGCTGCAAGATTTGCAGGTTAAATGGAGCCTCATTAATTCTGCAGATGATGTCAGCAAGGCCTGTTGAGATAATTTAAGGACCCAATGTGTAGATAACAAATCTAAAAAATTGCTGCTAGAGCAGTGAGACTGCACTTTAATGCCTTTCCTTCACTATGTACATGAATCCATTGAAGCCTTAACAGCTACCTTTAAGTATATCTTTAAAAAACTAATATAAAAACAGCAGCTTCAAAACAGATGCACCTCAAATGGGAAATGTGATGACAGAATTAGTAATCCCTAGGGTTTGGCAGGGCTGGATATCTCACACACAATTTTGTAATGGTTTTATTTTCCAAGGGTTATATGGTTTCAGGAGAACTTCCTTTTGGATGCTTATTCAAATCATTTTGAACCTTTAACTTTTGTGTATTGGCTCCTCTATAGTGTTTGTCACACAGCTTATGCCAGGCTTTCCATTTATATTCACACATACCTTGTTCAAAAAACAAGTCTTCTTGTGTATGTCAGCATGTCACACCATATAATCATCAGCCTATAGGCTGGTTGCTTTTAATCCTTTAGCATGATATTTCATTAGCACATATCTAAAGATACTTACCTTGCTGAGTTGTAATCATTATAAGGGTGATGGCCTAAAAGAGGGAATAGCACAATCAATGCCGTATTTACTCACATTTCACATGCATTGTTCCCCTCAAAATCAGCTCTCCAAAATTGAGGTGTATGTCTTAATTGGGGAAGCTAATTACTGCTCTAAAATGGAAACATGGGAACACTCTAATGGCTGTTTGGAGCTCACTTGGGCACATGGGGAAGGGGCAAAGTCCACTCCAACATCAGAGGTAGAGTTTTAACTCTCTCACAGCTACTGCCTAGGTGGTACCAGCTTTTGGCTGAAGAGCCACAGGAAAGCAAGCGAGCTGAAGAAAAATCCTTTTTTCTTCATACTGTCTTCTCAAAATAGAAGAGTGTCTTATTTGGGAGGAAGGGGTGGGAGGGACATAAGGTATGTGAGGAAATATGGTAAATGCCAGGAACTGAGTGTAAGTCATATACAGAGCCAAGATTTACTTCAGCCAATCTTACTTGCACCAGTTGAAGTTTGGGCCCTATATATATTCATAGGCAATTCTAGGGAAGTTAAACTCATCCAGAAAAAGGCATTCTTTCTTTCAAACATGATTCATATTTTGATAATCATGCAAGAAATATGACATATGAATAACTTAAATATCTGCTGCTTGAAAATGTTGTCTTTCTAGTAGGTAGGTATGATGTTCATTGTTACTCAATTGTCAGTACCTCCTTTGGAGAAAAATGCTTCACTTTTTCATAACTGGTAGCTGAAATAAAGTCTCCTGTTATTGGTGTACTCACTGTCTTTCTCTTTCTTGATGAAGATGGTCTAGAGGGCTATGCAAATTATGTGCAGGTAACTCAACAGTGCTTAGACTATCCTGCAAAGTCCTGTTGAACCTTTCCTTTTTTCGGGGGGGTTAAGTTTCAACAAAAATTCAACAGGTCGAACTGGGATAGCCTTCTCCAGCGGGGACAAAGGATACAATATTAAAGATAAAGCATAAGTTATCTTTTTGTTTGTTCCAGGACTTTGGCCATTTTGAATTCAGAGAAGCAAAGAAGCTACAGATATTAATCAGTGGGCTGTCTTGGTGAGTACTTCTAGTAATTGAGTGGATTTCCATACCAGTGTTAATATTCTGGTAACTTTAGATTTTTTTTTCTCATTATTTTTGTTTGCATTTTTTGACTCGGTGTCATGTTCTACAAGAGAGACTTTATCCCCTTCTTTCCAAACTGCAGACCAGAATCATTCTAGCTATGAATTTTCAAAAGTTAACAAACAAAGATGTTGACTTAGTGGAATTTTTTTCAGTCTTGCCTTAATTGTTGGAAGGGAATAAGTGGTGATAAAAATCAGGCCTTTTATTAATTTATAAATAAATTATGATAGCAGCCCTTCTTTCATAGCAAAGTTGGCTGAAAAACAGATTGTCATGGCTGGGTGCCATTTACTTTTCTATCTGTCAATATTTGGAGGATTTTATTACTTTGCAGTGCCAAGTTTAAAATGGCTAATGGAAATATTAAAATGGAATTAATCAAAACTAACTAAATAAAACTGGGTGCCTGTGTGTTCTGCTCTTGGAAGTGACTTAATGTGCTTTCTGAAACAAAGCCACGGGATAAAAATAGGTTATACTTGGATATTAAATGCTAGTTTACTTATCCATTCTTCTTTTCCTAAAAGTATTTTCTTGCCAAGCACTAGAGTTAGGTCATGGGTAGAACTTTCAGTTCAAGTTCTGAGCTACGTTTTTGATATCTGGAGAGCTGGAACCAAACAAGGGATATCTGTATGCAGAAGACATAAAGTTACAAATGGCTGGAGGATCCCAGATGTCAAGTTCCATTATCAAACCTTCTGTGATGGGGAATACAGTGATACCACAGTGGCAATTAATGGCTTACACTACTTGTATCACTATGCCACTGTAGTCAAAAATCTCATTATAGTATGAACCATTAGGGATACAGCAATATTTTCAAAGCTGTTGCAGACTGGCAATAAATCAAAAGTAGAATAATCTTGTTGTTACACATCTATTGTATTTTATTCCCCCACTACCTCACTTCTGAACTTTATTACCTTGTTCCTTTTCTGCAAGGGATTCAGAGCCTGGGTTGCTCATATTTGTTCTAAATAGACTCATTAGGAAACATTTCTATTTTGGAAAGAAAAAAAAATCAACAGAAAAACTAACAAATGGAGTTGAGATCTGAAGGCAAAAGCCTTTGCAACCATTGCTGAATTTGACTGCTAAGAGCAAAAGGCTAAAATGTCCACTCCCATGAACAATCAGTGGGGAAATCAGTTTGGGAAATCCTTGAATTTCAGAAGCTGGCACTTGAAAGTAGTATCCTCTCAAGGAAGACAGACTGAAAAAACTACTGGGTGGGTAAAGTGGTCTCTAGTAAAATGATCCAGATCTTGAAAAAAGGATCAGCAAAATCTGTTCTGCAGTAGCAGATAACTTGCTGCTATTGGCTAGGTTCTCTTGCAGGTTCTTCCATAGTTTCTATGCAGTAGAAGCTACAAAAGGCTTCTAAAGAGGTTCATGCAAAAAGGAGGCAAATTAGACATGTAGAGACATTTGAAGGTTGTGTATATTTAAGTATCCAAAAGACGGTAGGGAATTAGCTTGTAAAGAGGCAAGGAAATGAGAAGATAGTCCTTTTCCCTTTCTAGTAATTTTGCCCCCTTTAGAACTATGCCTAGTCCATGCTACCCTTTACTCTCCACCTTACAAATAACCTGTTATGTAAGAATTTATTGTCCATCTATACCTGGCTTTTCATTAAACATGTCATACTCAGTGCTAGTATAAGTTTTTTGTAGCTTGTCTTAGTCATTCAAGGTTCCTGCCATTGTGTTCCAACTTTCCTTTCAGTACTACCCAGCTACTTTTCCGGGCACCTTATCCAATCTGTAGTTTCATAGATTCATAGATGTTAGGGTCAGAAGGGACCTCAATAGATCATCGAGTCCGACCCCCTGCATAAGCAGGAAAGAGTGCTGGGTCTAGATGACCCCAGCTAGATGCTCATCTAACCTCCTCTTGAAGACCCCCAGGGTAGGGGAGAGCACCACCTCCCTTGGGAGCCCGTTCCAGACCCTGGCCACTCGAACTGTGAAGAAGTTCTTCCTAATGTCCAATCTAAATCTGCTCTCTGCTAGCTTGTGGCCATTATTTCTTGTAACCCCCGGGGGTGCCTTGGTGAATAAATACTCACCAATTCTCTTCTGTGCCCCCGTGATGAACTTATAGGTGGCCACAAGGTCGCCTCTCAACCTTCTCTTGTGGAGGCTGAAAAGATCCAGTTTCTCTAGTCTCTCCTCGTAGGGCTTGGTCTGGAGGCCCTTAACCATACGAGTGGCCCTTCTCTGGACTCTCTCCAGGTTATCCGCATCCCTCTTGAATTGCGGTGCCCAGAATTGCACGCAGTACTCCAACTGCGGTCTGACCAGCGCCCGATAGAGGGGAAGTATCACCTCCTTGGACCTATTCGTCAGGCATCTGCTGATGCACGATAAAGTGCCATTGGCTTTTTTGATGGCTTCGTCACACTGCCGACTCATGTTCATCTTGGAGTCCACTAGGACTCCAAGATCCCTTTCCACTTCCGTGCCACCCAGCAGGTCATTCCCTAGGCTGTAGGTGTGCTGGACATTTTTCTTCCCTAGGTGCAGCACTTTGCATTTCTCCTTGTTGAACTGCATCCTGTTGTTTTCTGCCCACTTGTCCAACCTGTCCAGATCTGCTTGCAGCTGTTCCCTGCCCTCCGGTGTGTCCACATCTCCCCATAGCTTTGTGTCATCTGCAAACTTGGACAGAGTACATTTCACTCCCTCGTCCAAGTCACTGATGAAGGCATTAAAGAGTATCGGTCCAAGGACCGAACCCTGCGGGACCCCACTGCCCACACCCTTCCAGGTCGAAACCGACCCATCCACCACGACTCTCTGGGTGCGACCCTCCAGCCAGTTCGCCACCCACCGGACTGTGTAGTCATCCAAGTCACAGCCTCTTAACTTGTTCACCAGTATGGGGTGGGATACCGTATCAAAGGCCTTCCTGAAGTCTAAGTATACGACATCCACCCCTCCTCCTGTGTCCAGGCGTTTCATAACCTGGTCATAAAAAGAAACTAGATTGGTAGTTCTGTCCCCCAAGACACCCACTGACAACATCAGCATCCCAGGAAGTCTCAATTGGCCTCACATGGAATCTCCTCAGGCTGTCAAAGTTTATTGCTCACTCCACTGATGAGTGAGAAACTTTGCCCTCTTGCTATGTGAGAGTCTAGGGTAGGGGTGGGCAATTATTTTGGCTGGCGGGCCACTTAACGAATTTTGGTGAGCTGTTGAGGTCAAAATTACATATACAAAAATGTATATGTAAATTATTTTCAGAAGATATAATTTTAACCAATTACAGATAAAAAATAAATTGTGTACTAAAAATCAAACATCTACTGCAACCTATTTTTATTTAAAAAAATTTTTTTTTGTCCTGATTTATGTTGTTTTGAGTAGTGTATATATAGAGGTGACTTGCATAATAGCTCAAAATGAAGTCTTACTTTTGTATATTGTATGTGTCTGGGGAGTATGGGAGGGGTATGTGTGTTGGGGGTGCTGTAGGGAGTGCGTTTGCATGTGGAGGAGGCTGCTCAAACAGCCAGGGGGGAGGGAGGGACAGGGAACATGTGCAGCAGAGTTTTCCTGAGCAGTGTGGTGCAGGTGGCTCCCAGTCACCTTCTACCCACTCACTGGAGCCTCATATGCTGGGGCAGGAGCTGCCCGGCTGCAGGTACCCCCCATCTGGCTGGGCATGTGGTGCCTAGCACGCAGCCCTGCAGCCACTGCCGCTTCCCCACACTACTTGCTCCCGGGAGCAGCACAGGAGGGGCAGGGTGAGGAGGAGCCACTGGAGGCAGGGGAAGCTGAACAGTACCCAGGCCACTGCAGCTGCATTGGGAGCAGCCCTGCCAAGAAGCTGTGTGCACTGGCTGGGGCCAGGGCTGTCAACAGATGCGGGTGGGAGCGTGGTGCAGGCTGCCCTGGATGAGGTTTCAGTCCTATGCAGAGTGCTAAGGGGGCAGCTGTGGGCCCAAAATTGGTGGGCTGGCTCTGGTTCATGGGCTGTATTTTTCCACCTCTAGTCTAATAAAGTCTATAAAGGGTTCTTGGGGAAAAGAGTGGACATGGGTGATCGTGGACCCTATATGGCCCATCCCTCATGACATGGATTTCTCTTATGGTCTCCTTTCTCCAAAGCCTCCAACTCAACATGCAGGTAGTAAAAGAAGAGCAGTAGCTTGGAATTATTCTAAATGAGAGGGATTCATTACGGTCTGATGATCCTGGGGCAACATCCAAGTTACGGCCTTTGTGGTAGACCGACACGTGTTGGTGCAGAGTTCTTATACATTATACAACTACTTATAAATCTCATGTTTTACATGGGGAAACCAAGACAGAGACTTAAGGGCCAGATTGTTTTTCACTTATTATATGTGTAAGTGGATTTAGGCCTAAGCTGAAATAGAATAACGCTTATGTCCTATAAAAAAAAAAAAAAAAAAAAAAAAAAGCTGCATGGGTGCTCCACCTCCCTGTGTTCTTGTGGCTGAAGGTGACTATGAGTGTGCTTACATGTGCATTAAAGTGCTTTTTCTAATGCACATTAAATTTAGTACCTCCAATGTGCAGAAACAAATGTGACTGATTTTTAAGTGATGCTTAATTAGCAGTAGCCTATTTTACTGTGCATTAGTGTAACTGCACTTTTTAATGTGATGCTTTTAATGAGCAGTAAAATAGGCTACTGCACATTAAACCGCACGTGTAGATGCACCCTGAGTTAGATGCCTTAATGGATTTTCAGGAGTTGAACAGGGTAGAACAGAATCACACCTCAACACAAAAGTCTATTTAAGATACCTAATACGTGGAACAAGTTCTGGCCTTAAGTGTTTGTCTGAGATTAGATGGCTCTGTGGTTAGCACTGGCATTAGAATTAAAATTTTTTTTACTTTTTTAAATCCCTCTTCTGAGTCCTTTCAGCCACACCTGTGTTCTCTTCAGTTGAATACTTGTACTCTTTTCCTGAAGTTTCCCCAGAGTCAATAGGTTGATTGACAGACACACTGGAAATATATCCATCAGAACTGTGACTCATTTCAAAAGAGAGGAAACAAAAAGCTAGTAACTGACTCACAAGAAGATAATAGATGACAAGTTTCCCATGCAAATGCTCATGGTGCGAGTTCATTGTCTTGTTCTCATCCAAGGCAATCAAAGCCAGGCTTCTTAGTCATCACATCATGGAACAAAACAGTTCTAAATTTGAAAACTTTAAACTCATGTCAGACATTGGTAGTGGCTTTCAGGAATATTTCATAAACAAATCAGTGACTCATTTAACTACAGTAGAAGAGCTTCAGACTTGGATATGGAGAGCCAAGATGAATATCAGTCTCTAATAGTCTGGAACTTTTCCTGTCGATTTTAAATTTCCTGAAAGCAGATCTACCCTTTTCATAGTTTCATAGTTGGTAGGGTCGGAAGGGACCTTGACAGATCATCAAGTCCGACCCTCTGCCATGGCAGGAAAGAGCACCAGGGTCAAGCGACCCCAGCAAGGTGTTCATCTAGCCTCCTCTTAAAGACCCCCAGGGTAGAAGCCAGCACCACTTCTCTTGGAAGTTTGTTCCAGGTCCTAGCCGCCCTGACTGTGAAGTAGCGCCTCCTGATGTCTAGTCTGAATCTATCCTCTGCCAGCTTGTGACCGTTATTTCTAGTCACTCCTGGGAGTGCTTGGGGGAACAGGGATTCCCCCAGTGCCTGCTGGTCCCCTCTGACTAGTTTGTAACAGGCCACTAGATCCCCTCTCTGCCTCCTCTTGTGGAGGCTGAACAGGTTCAGGTCCCATAGCCTCTCCTCGTAGGGCCTGCCCTGCTGCCCCCTGATCACGCAAGTGGCCCTCCTCTGAACCCTCTCAGTGCTGTCCACATCCCTCCTGAAGTGCGGTGCCTAGAACTGGATGCAGTACTCCAACTGCGGCCTGACCAATGTCGTATAGAGGGGGAGGATCACCTCCTTGGACCTGCTCGAGATGCATCTGTGGATGCATTACAAGGTGCAGTTGACCTTCCTGACTGCGTCCTCACACTGTCAGCCCATGTTCATTTTGGCATCAATAATGACACCAAGATCCTTTTCTGCCTCTGCACTGATGAGAAGGGAGTTCCCCAGCCTGTAGGTATGCTGCTGGTTCTTCCTCCCCAGGTGCAACACCTTGCACTTGTCAGTGTTGAAACCCATCCTGTTCTCATCCGCCCACCCCTGTAACCTGTCTAGGTCCGATTGCAGCCTATTCCTCCCTTCTAGCGTGCCCACATCCCCCCCGTCTCTTAGTGTCATCGGCAAATTTGAATAGGGTGCTTTTTTACCCCCTTGTCCAAGTCACTGATGTAGACGTTGAACAGCGTGGGTCTGAGGACCGAGCCCTGGGGGATCCCACTGCCCACACCCCTCCAGCTCGAAAATGACCCATCCACCACCACTCTCTGGGTGCGGTCCTCCAGCCAGTTAGTGACCCATTTGACTGTGTAGATGTTGATGCCACAGTCCCCTAATTTTTTAATAAGAATGGGGTGAGAGATGGTGTCCAAGGCCTTCCTGAAGTCCAGAAAGACTATGTCTACTGCTACACCTGCAACTAAGGATTTTGTGACCTGGTCATAGAAGGCCACCAGGTTGGTCTGACAGGACCTGCCTCTAATGAACCCTTGTTGGTTGCCCCTAAGCATAACCTCCCCTGCTGGCCCCTTGTGGACATGCGCCAGGATAATTCTCTCAGAAATTCTTTTCTTCTTTCACTTGATACATCTATATTGTTTAACATTTTTGCAGAACCAAGTATACTTTATCCCAGCTGAAAGTGTATGAGCAATGTATGAGTTCGTGTATTTGCTGGATTGGGAATGCAGTACCTCTTAAGAGATGAACAGATAAAGATTTCTTTTACAAACACTTACTCGTTGAGAATGGAATAAAAGGTGTTTCTTTCAACTGACAGAACGTTGCACTCTGCCAGCATTACTGACATCATCAACTGGATGTTGAACTATTGGGAAAAGGCAAAAACTGTAGTGATGGTGGGTTATGTAAAGCTGTGGTACAGAAGCCAGTGAGCAAGAAAGTGTCACCATTAAGTACTTTATCTCATTAGAGGAAGCTACAGCAAAATATAATTTGAAGTCAGAGGTTCAACATGAAGATCCTGGCCACTATGGATATTCACAAAAGAGACAGGATTTTTACTACAGAAATCACGCACCTTCACAAACATATGATCACAGGAAGGGCCATGGAATATGTGAACTTCAAGAACCACCTTCCTTGATGTCAACAGGGTAAAACTCATGCTCACTGTTAAGATGAGTTTCTTTGCCTATCTATGCACATGCATGTCTCTAACATTAAGGAGTGTTACAAAAACACTTTGGTTTCTTGTTTGCAAATCTTCACACTGCTTAAGCTAGAGACAGAAATGTGGTTGCATGCCAAGGCAAGCACAATTAGAGTCAAAATTTAGAGCAATAAAATGTAGCGCTAGGCTTAGATACACATATTGGGGAGTCTCGTATCACCTTGTTTGTGCTGCATGCTTATGAAAAGACATGTGGTAGGAGTTGAGAATAAGGATCAGAGACTGACATGATCTTTTGCATATGTCCCTCTCATGTAACTGGAGAGCATTATGCTCACTGTAGGCTCCTCTCGGTATGTAAATCAGGTGCTAAGTTACAGGCACTTGGTCTACTTTTGCTGCTCTGCAGCAGTAGATGGGTAGTGTCCAAACACTGAGATTATTAAATGCACAATCAATGTTCCCCTTTAATCTCTGTCTATTTTTTTTGCATCTTGCCCATACACATAAACAGACTTCATGTCTCTATAAAGCAGCATCAAAACCCGGCAATACAGGCCTACAATACTTGAAGGCTTCAAAGTTAAACAAATGTGCTTGGCCTCAGAATAAAATTCAGTGAGTGGTTTTAATCCTTGTCAACACTTCATCTCCCTTCTGTGTTTCTTGGTACAGTATCAGTTCTTCCTGTCATTCACTCACCTTTCACTGACATTCACTTGTCAGTCTACTGGCAGAGACACTTGTCAGGAGACTTAGTCATGACAAAAGGTCAGCCCCAGCAGTATATGTGGGACCAGGAGTTAGAAATCGTCAATCCAGGCAGTTCTATAAAAACTACTGGGATTGACTATATTGCCAACACAATGGCATATAATATAACTACCCGCAGTAAACCGTCATTAGATGGTCATTGCAAAAGAATTAGAGGTTTTGAATAAGGATTGTGAGAGGTTTTTATTTATTTCTATAGCTAGCAGCTGTACACCTGGTTGAAAGATTCATGCATAGCATAGGAAATTTTGCTTCAATAGTTAATATTCCACAAATCAATACAAAATTCCATCTTCATTCTATTACTAGCAAGAATGATGGAGGTGGCGGCATTCCCTCCCCCCACCCCCCCACCCAGCGCCCCGTGCTGCCGCTGTTCTGCCTCTTGCAGGGAGCAGGGTGGGAAAGCCGAGACCAGCAGCTCCCCCACCCTCTGTCCGGTCCTTGGTGCAGCTTCGGAATCATGGTGGCACTCCCCCCACGCTTGGAGCACTCTGATTGGCTGTTTCTGGCAGCCAATCAGCATGTGAATAAAGCGTTATGGACAGACAGACAAACAGACTTAGGCTTTTATAATTTTATATTACAGAAGTCTTCAATGACTAACTAATCAGTGTCAGGGCCTGAATTTTTGAGAATATTTAACAGTGAATATTTGAACTTTGCTCAAAAAGGCATGTGTTTAGGGGCTGACCTGGTATTTGGGAGACAAAATTTTCCCCACTTCTCTGCTTGATTCAAAAGACATCCTTATTCCAGGTCTCACTGACTCAATACAGCATGGACCTGAATCTGGGTTTCCCCAGCCTGCACCAGTTCCATAACAATGTGACCACAAAGTAAGAAAGCCTCTCTTTTTAAAACCTTCCTGACAGGGATCTTATTAGGATCAGCATGTTTCAATGTAACAGTGTTTTGAGGCAGCCAGTGAAAAAAATCACTCCAGTCAGCTCTAGGATATAATCCATTCCTTTCACCTTTATTAACATTCACTGATACTAAAAATGTGTGTATATCTGCCTTACTTCAGTGAAAGTCTCTTCAAGCATATGATAAAAACGTTACTGCTTTGGAAGGACTGTATAAATCATTTGTGTATTTCTCTTTTAAGGGGCATCAGATCAAGTATCATTTGACTGATACTGATGATGATATGGTGGCCTGTGGCTTACTGACTGGCTCCTGTTGGAGGAGGTCTGAATATTTTGCTGCGCATGGTAATGTCAAGGTGATTCCATAAAGCTCATGCTTTTTGTGAGTATGACCACATTGTGCATGACCTTGTATATTTTCTCAAATACGACCTTAGCAAGTTCCATGTCTTCTTCCCTCCCTCCTGCTCATGATCATAGCAGAGATACTGACAGCAGCTCATTCTACCTTCTTCCTTTGCTTCTCCAACTCTAGCTGCTTCTGATAGCCTGGAGCACTGCTTATGCACTTCCATCATCACGACATTCTTGCTCTTCTGTCACTTTGCCATCAAATTCAGAATCCTGTCACTGACACTGATGAGTGATCTCCTTGCTTGCCTGGCCATCCTCTGACAGGTTTCATACTGTTGCACTTGTTCCTGACAGACAGAGGAAGAGTTTGGTGACTGTCCTTGAAGTCATGCAATATTATTCTTGGCCTACATAGCCACAGGTAAAAACATAAATAACACTTTTTAATCACAAAAGTATGCAGTTCGTTTTCTTACTCATGCTGTCATCAAAACTTCTTTTGTCTGTTGAAAACTTTTCTTAAAGGAGCTATGCAAGGAGAAACCAAGTTGAGATTAATTAAAATCCAACAATCTGAAATATTTTTGGAGGACAAGTGAGAATGGGTGGGTAACCAAATCCTGGAAAATATAGCAGCAAAGATGATAATGCTGCTCCATTTTCAGGCTTTTGCAACCTTATGAGATATTATCTTGGTTCAAATATTAGAATGGAAGGAAGAGTAGCTATTCCAGATGTCAGAAATGAGATCTTCCACTTAGGCCAGGAAATCTCTCTTTATCATAAGACATATGGATTTGATAGGGCCTGGCTTGTGTTACTAAGGAGTCTCAGGATTTCCATTTTCTATGGACTTCTATTAAATGAAAAAAAAATCTGTATTATTGCTGTTCAGAAATAGATCAAAATCATCAGTAGTAAAACAACATCTTCACCAGTGGCAGATGGTTTGGGAGGTGGCAAGTGCCTTTAAACCTAATTTAAGACAATTCTGGCTGCGATGTGGCCACAAAACTTTAGCTTTTATATTGATGATTCTTTATTAAAAACCTATGGTATTCAGGTTCATGATGTGCTGGTTTGCTTTTGTTCTCCGCTTGTCTGCAATTTTGAACACAGTGATCAAGAGAAAGGAAAGGGAGCAAGGCACATGGTGGGGCCAAGGAAACAGCACTTTATCTGCCCACAGTCAATGCCAAAATTGAGATAATTGGATCACTTGGCAGGCTGTAATTGCATATTTGCAGACTTTCAGTTCCCTACCACAGGTTAGTCCTTCCTGACTGGAGCTCCATGCTGACCTGAGTTCTTCGAGTGTCACCTGACATTCTCTGCAAAATGGACAGGATGCTAGAGCCCCACCAGATTCCTCAGTCTTATCACTTGCCATCCAGTATCTTATTTGATACCCCTTGCCGCCTTCTTGAGTTGCTTTCCACTCTGTCTAAACTAAGAAACACCTAGCATTTACTTAGACCTTTGGACAATTAATAGTGTTTTTTACATTGTCAAAGTAATGGATTTGCTCACTTCAGCTCATAGCTGCATAATGATTCTGGTGTGTTCATGGGGCAAAGTGCCTGAATACTCACATGCAGGTTTGTTAGGTGCTAGTTTCAAACACAGGGAATGGGTGAAGGTAGAAAAATTGCTTGTACAGTGGGATCTCCACACTGCTGCATTGCACAGGCCCCCTGCACACGTGAATATGATGTGGTATGTGATGCGGTCCCACAGGGTGCCAAGCGATTCCCACTGCACTGCACTGATGTGGATACTGTATGGGGTCCACTAGTCCACCTGAGCCCTTCAGCCATGGGCTTCCTGTTGCTGCTTTCCCGCTGGTAGTAGGTAGCGGAAGCTGGAGGAGGGAGGGTAAACCTGGGACCTCTGATGGCACCAGCAAGAGGGCAAAGAGTGGAGTGGTATCCAGACCAGGAGCCCAGGGGCCACAGTTTAAATCCCTGGGAGCCACGTGTAGTCCACCAGGTGGATAGCCCTGACTCAGAGCGTGGCAACTGCCCTGTTGAGTTGCAGTGATCGTGGCACAAGCATGCCAATATGGCAAGGAGAAAAACCAACACTGAACATGAAATTAATGAAGTCAGGAGAAGGTCTGATCCTGGCTCCCACTCATACACAGCTGATGTGGACATAGATGAGAGGTCAGACAAGCACTTCCAAATTTAATATAATTTTTCACTTAAATAAATAATGAACACCCCTCACCCTCCCACCCACCCACAAAACAAATCCCTGTAGTTTTTCCAGCTTTCTATAGCCAAGCAAACAGAAAGGCTATGTGATCATAACACAAGATTGGGGTAGTGAACATAATCAGGACCATTTTTTCCATTGTTCTCCCAGCTCAATATGGAGTATTTTATTATATATACATTTCAGCAGTACTTAAACCACTGGAATTCATCATTTTGTGATAAAAAAATAATTTTCAAGCCAAGAATTCAGAAACTAAAACACGGATATTTATCACATCTTATTGCTTTTCTAATCACTTTGGTACCACCCTCTAAACTCAATGCAAAGCTGGCATCCACCCACACCGCAAGTGTCTTGCAGCATCATTTAGATTTCCCATGTGATTGGAATACCAATTTGGAATATTCTGAAGTGGCAGAATGCACCTTTGGTAAGATGCTGCTTATGACCAGTATATATTAAGTCCATTTTATACTCCATTTGTGAAACTATTGCTTTGACCCAAGACACCTATGGTATCTCATTTATTTTAAAAATCTCATTGTGTCCTGCCTATGTCTCAATATGGGGGAGGGAAAGTGGTTTATCAGTATGAAGTTTAGGCATCTTTCAGCATATTAATAGGCTTTTTGCAAGAGACAGCCCAAGTTCTTAGAGAATTGTGATGTTGCTTCATGCTTAGCTATCTTGCTTTGTTTATATACGTTAGATGCTGCTGTTCAACACCCTCCTAAGCATGAAAGATACATCTTGAAATCTCACCAAAGCCAAAAATAATATTTGTCTGCAATTTGCAAAATGATTAAATTACAGTTCAGTTGCTTGGCAAGAGTGATATTAAAAGCTAGGCAACTCTAAGTTATAATCAGTGTTGTGTGTGCATGCAAGATTATGTTTCAATGAAAAGCAAGTAAAATATTGCTGATGCAAATGGAAACATTAAAAAAAATATGCCTGTCACACTGAAAACTGGGACCAAGATGTTTGAAGCTATTCAGCCACTGAAGTAGCCATTTAGGCAAAATACTATAATCAACCTGCCAGCTTTCACTGAGTTCAAAATTATTTTCAGGGCATAAATCTAATTTTAAAGAGATTGGTAGGGTCCAGTGGCTTATGTTGTATTGATTGGCCTCGCCTAATTATTTTAAAAATCAAAAGTTTACTTTTGCTTTGCATTCTGCAGTAAGTGACAGAATACCCAGAGAATCCGTGATGCAGTGGGATGACCAGTAATTTGGAAGTGTGTTTGATCATGTTGCAAGCCATCTTTGATCCTAGTACTTTCAGCCTATTATTGTGGAACTTTTTTTCCCTTTTTTTAGAACACCATGATTCTATTAATATAAAACCTGGTAAATGTACTGACCTAACTTTAGTTTGCAATTAGCTTATTCTTTGGAAAAGCTCATTTCTAAATTTGATTTGCTTAGTAGATTTTACCTTGTATGTAGAATTTAGAAATGACCTTCAGTAGAGCTGGGCTTGCTTGACAGCCCAAGTAAGTGTTGCCTGGAGG
Source organism: Alligator mississippiensis (assembly GCF_030867095.1). Taxonomy (NCBI): domain Eukaryota; kingdom Metazoa; phylum Chordata; order Crocodylia; family Alligatoridae; genus Alligator; species Alligator mississippiensis. The sequence goes on from NC_081830.1 coordinate 40,048,021, forward strand.
TTCAGAGGTCAGTGACAGATATGATCTATGTATTCATTTCAAACCACAGAAGTTAGTAGACAGAGAATTAAGCCACATTTCAGAAAAAGTACTCCAGTTTGGTTTCCACTTGTAGAACTGTAGCAAATATATAAAAAAGTTTTTTATAGGTAAACATATGTACAGGCACTGTGACATCACAGTGAGGTGTGTGCCAAAAGAACCAAAAAGAAGTGGAAATCTAACTGCAACCTTCACTATGAAATTGTTTCCAGAACAATGACAAAACCTATGTACTCCTGCAAAATGGACCTAACTTTTGGAAGTTACAAAATGTAGATTGTTGAATTCACACATTGAAAACACACATTCAGTAACAAAACTCCTGTAAACATGTCAATTGCTGTGCTGGTTACTTGGTCTGTATCTTCAGACTTTCTCTTCTACACAAACTGAGGCTAGAAACTCAATTTTGAAAAGAAAATTATGACAGATTCTGAAGCAGGGATTCAGTCTACATCAGATTCAGGGGCTATACTGGATTAGGGTATCAAAAATATTTAAGCTGATAAAGAAAAACCAGATGATTTTCAACATACACTTTCAAGTTTGCTGCAAAAATGATGAGAGGTGCAAGCAACTGTGGTGTGACTTCCCATGGATCCCTGAGCCAACACAGCAGCTCAGGCACCAGCAGCAGCTAACACCACTGTTGTTTGTCCCGCCACCAAAGATGGGTCCAGATCTGGCCTGCAAAGAGCCCTGCAGTCAAGTTCAGCCAGGGGACCAAAGGTTTTTCACATCCCTGCCTTAGGTCTTGCATATGAGGCATCATGTGTATGCAGTGTTCCAGGATCTGCACCGGGATGGGATTGTTCCATGACTCCCTGCTACATTGCTACTGGCATATATGCGACAAATTAATAATTCTCCTGCTCATACAAATTAATAATACTCCTGGTGCCCATTTCCTGCCCATTAACTTTAGGAGATGAGATGGAAAAAGTACAAAATATTGTCTGAGCACACCTGCATGCTTGAACCCAGGGCTCAAAGAGGCTGCTGGGAACTTATGGGATGTGAGGCTCCATTGGCAGCTGTGGCCATTGGCAAAGTCTAAACATCAGTAGGCCACAGGGACCTGTTACTGTCACTCATGTGCTTATATTAAATCAGCGGTGGGGAAAATATGGCGTGCCAAGGGATTTTATCCAGCACATGGTAGGTCCCTTGGTCTCACCTAACCCAGGCTTGGGAGGAGCTCGAGTTGTGGTGTGTGTGGCCAGTCCTGCCGCCCCCAGGTGTGCAGAGGGGTTGGGGTGGTGCGGTGTCCACATTACACTTCCTGGCAGCCCCGGCAGCAGTGGTTCCTCTCAGTTGCTGCTGCTACTGGACCCAGCCCTGCTGCCCAGGCACTCCAGCCCATCCACCTGTACCCACTGCCGAGGGCACTGAATGGAGCAGGAGGGTGGGCAGGGTCTCCATGGAGGCTGGCCCAGGACTCCCCACAGGCAGGGCACACTGAGCTGGGCAGATGGAATGGGTCTGCAGGCAGGGGGGAGCGGCATCCGGGAGTGGGATGTGCGGTTGGCGAGGCCGTGGCAGGACTGGGTCCAGGATCACAGGGAAGTGACAGCATAGGGCTGGGATGTGGGTCAGAGCTGGGAGGGGGTGGAGCATATGCCCATGATCCGGCCGTGCCCACTCAACTTACTCCTGAATGCTGCTCCCTGATCCCATCTGCCTGATTGAATGTGCCCTGCCTGTGGGGTCCACTTAGGGAGTTTTAGTGAGCCGTTGTGTGGGGGGTGCTGATGGAGGGGACCGGGGAGTGGGGGCTACTGACATGACCTGCAACAGCTCACCAAATCTTCCTAAGTGGCCCTCCAGCCCAAATAATTGCCCACCCCTGTATTAAATACATACCCTGCAAAGCAAGATAATGCCTCCTTAGCCAAACCCATTTCCCATTCTACAGCATGCCAAGGAGGAGACTCCCACAAGAAGCAATGTAGCTGCTTCCCTTCCTACCAGGCCTCTCCTATTGAGACTTGCTGGTGGGGAGCTGCACTGAATCGATGCCTCCCTTGGCTACCCATGCCACTCCCTCATGTCTCACAAGAATTACCTGCGTCCTTGGGCTGTGGGACTTTCTGTTTCTTAGAGTGCTCAGAGGCCTCATCTATCCTATGAAGGCTTTGTCCTCTAGCACAGACATAGCCTAGCAGCAAAATGTTTGTTTACCGGAGTAGCTAATCTCCCTTCCCAATAACAAACATTACTAGCTGAAGGACCCTTTTGGTGCAAAACAGCATCTAGGGAGGGTGGGTTTGCTGGCATAGATATGATGGCATGATTTTTAGAGGCATGATTTTTTTCCATTCCTAAGACATGTAGCTCTGCTGGCAAATATTTGTAGTGTAGGCTTGGCCATGGTCCTTGCTGCCAGGGTTTATCTTCTAATATTGCTGGGCAAGCCTTCATTGAAAATCAGGGCATCTGGATCCACCTTACACCTAGTTCTTGAAAGTGACATACCAGACGCACTGTTCGAAGGCATACTGTGCCAGGCATTCCTGGAGAAAAGCCTGCTTTTGCGTCTACCAACTAATGCTAGCAGTTTGGAATCCACATCGCCCACAGTCTGGCAATATTCTGATTAGAGGCAATTAGAGCAGCTTGATTCATGTGGTGTTTTGAAGACCAACTGACTAATCATTGGAAGGGAAGCAATTTCCTGGAAAGCCACTATCCAGACCAGCCAAGTGGCACCCTACAAAGAACTGCACCAAACCTACATTGGTTTGGTTCCTGTGTCTTCACCAATTCCAGGGCTAAAGAAGCACAGCCTGAAATGCATGTGTTGGAGTGGAAATGTCTCCTTCATTTCAGTGAATCCCTAAGGCTGATAAAGAGCAGTGTTGAAAAGCTCTGACAGGAATAGCATCCATAACTCTGATGGAAGGATGATTTTGGACAAAGGCTCAGGAGAGGAAGCAAGACAGTTGTACTGCCTGCAGTACCTTTGTTATGAAAAAGAATTCTCCCATAAAAAGGGAAACGCACTGGGCAGGGCTGACAGGGCTACTTTGTACAGGGATGTGGAGACCCAGTCCGGTGCTATCTCATATGCTCAGGTTCTTTCATAATTCATAATAGCAGTAAAACCTATCCCTTGCCCCAAAAGGCTGATGCAGGTCTATCTTAGAGGTCCCAGGCCTGCTCATTTTTATGAACAACTATAACTGAAAAAAGAGAAAAAAAGCAAATCCTCTTTTCTGCTGGCTGAATTAGGAGAGCCTGAGCCAGGACTGAGCTCTCAGAGGAAGTCAATATGCAACATGGATCCCAGATCACAAGTTAGCAAGGTCCTTTAGCTCAGAAGCAACCAAAATATGGCTCACAGAGCCATGTTACTCAACCTATGGGGTTCCCCACGGGTCCAGAAATTTGGCTGCATGGCAAGAAGTGGCAGGGTTAACTGCCATGGCTTCCAGAGGTGTAGCAGTTAATGCTACCACTTCTCATCCTAAGGTAGAAAGAAGAAGGAAGTAGATAAATTGTAGAGAGTCTAGAGGAGAGCAATATATAGAAAACATGACCTATGGGGAAAGGAATTTAGTCTCTTCTAGAAAAAGAAAAGAATAATGGAGGATATCGTATCTCATCCAATACATAAATGTTGTTATAAAAGAGAATGGTGAACAATGTACATCCCTACAAGAAAAAGCACAGGAAGAAATCTGATTACATTTACAACAAAGAAGATTTAAGTTGAACATTAGGCAGACTTCCAACTGTAATGGTAATGAAACAGTAGAACAGGTTACCTAAGGTGATGGGGGAATCCTTTTCATGGACAGTTTTTAAGACCCCAGATTTTTTTCAGACAAAAATTTGTCAGGGATTCTCTAGGTGTACTCAGTCCTTTCTCAGTGCAGGGGGATGGACTAGATCTTGAGATCCCTTCTAGCCCTATATTTTTATGACCTAATTACACATGAATTTGAGTTTAATGTTTAAAATCACAGTAGAAGTGTAAGCTCAAAATTAGGCAAAAGCTTCCACATCCCTAGTAAAAGCCTTCACTGCAGGCAGGGATTGCAAATAACCTTTCTGTTCTTGCAGAAGAAATCTATTCAGTCACCAGAGGCTTCGGAAAATAATCTGAGGCCCCTGCTTCTTGTCTAACAGCTTTTTGAAGAACACTTCCCATTTGTAATGGCATTGCAACAGGAAAAAAATCAGCACCACAATGCAAAAGTCGGACTGAAGTTGAATTCAACACTTCTCACCAGGCTATGCTTATCTGTATTTTCATTTCGGAAACTTCTACAGTTTGGGCATAGAGAAACTTCACTCTTCATGGATTTAAGAGAATATGGAGTTAAGATTAACCAGTGAATGCTACCACCTCTGCCACCCTTCTTCCAATACACAACACCAATACTTCATCAATATTCTTCCTTACTTCTTTCAAACGTACCTTTTTTTCATTGCTATTTTATTTTTGAATCATATTTGAAGTTCATTTTTATTAAGTCCTGGAATATACAGATCAGAAAATGTTGGATTGCCATATTTCTATTTTTTGTGCGTTCTGTTCAGTACAATCTAACCTCTAATGGACATTGTTGTTGAACTGAATTCTTAATCCTTTGCCCCATGTGGGATGAATTAGAATAATAGAAAGTTAGGGTTGGAAGGGACCAGCCCGAAATAGATCATCCAAATCAAAGCTTTGTCTAGCCAAGGATGCTTCCACCACCTCTCTGCGTAACCTGTTCCAGTGTTTTTCTATCCTCCTAGTGAGAACATTCTTCCTAATATCTTACCTAAACTTCCGTTCCTGCAACTTGATACCACTGCTCCTTGTTCTGTTATTTGCCACCACTGAAAACAGTCTAGCTCTATCTTCTTTCGAACGCTCCCTTCAGGTAGTTGCAGTCTGCTATTAAATCCCCTCTTGGTCTTTTCTTCTCTAGACTAAATAAGCCCAGCTCCCTCAGCCTGTCCTTATAAGTCATGTTCCCCAGCCCCCTCACGGTCCCTGATTCAATTCGGCGGAGATTCAACCTGATTCAGTGGCCAAATTTCTGCATCTGAATCGATTTAGGAGACCCTTTAATCTCTCTGACTTGAATCGGAACCCTCCAAATTGATTTGGACAGATTCGGAAAGATTCAGTGATTTGGACACAGACACAGCTTTAAATGTTTTTTCTACATATCTCAAGGTACCAGAAGTGGCTCGTGAATGCTGTGATGGTGAGGCGCATGGAGTGTCCCACAGGAGTGCGTGGGGCTCCCCAGCTCACTTGCCAGCAGACACGGAAGTGGATCAGAAGCACTTCTGGTCCACCTCTGGGTCTGTTGGAGAGCGTGCTGGGGGGCCCCCCCCTGCACCCCCTCGCTCAGCGACTGGTGTCTCCTGGGTCTTGGGGGGCACCTGGGATCCCACCGTGGCCGATCGTTGATCCAGCAGGGGGGGGAGAGGGGGCGCTCTGCGCACTCCCCGTCAGACCCAGAAATGGACTGGAAGTACTTCCGGTCTACTTTCGGGTTTGCCGCCAAGCACACAGGGCCTGCCCCGCCTCCCACCGTACTCCTGTGGGATGCTCCATCCACCCCAGCATCGCAGCATTCATGAGCTGCACCTGGTACCTCGAGGTATGTATAAAAAACATTTAAAGCTGTGTCTATGGCCAAATTGCTGATTCTCGGAATCAGCATCGAATCTTCAGATTCGGATATGGCTAAATCGAACCATGGACACAGTGATCCAAATCAATGAATTGAATCACTGTCCCCAGTTTGGGCTGAATCTGAATTGAAATTGAATATGGCCCATTTCGCACACCCCTACCGAATAGAAGGGAATAATCACTTCCCTTGACCTACTGGCAACGTACCTACCAATGCAGCCCAGTATACTATTAGCCTTCTTTGCAACAAGGGCACACTGTTGGCTCATATTCACTTATTGTCTACTTTAACTCCCAGGTGTTTTTCTGCACAGCTGCTGCCCAGCCTGTGAGCCCCCAGCCTGTCCTGGTGCATGGGATTCTTCTGTCCTAAGTGCAGGATTTTGCACTTGTCCTCGTTGAACCTCTTGAGATTCTTTTTGGCTCAATCCTCCAACTTGTCTAGGTCACTCTAAACCCTACCCCTACCCTTCAGCGTATCTACTACTTCCCCACCAGCTTGGTGTCATCTGCAAACTTGCTGTGGGGACACTCTATGCCACCTTTGAGATGGTCGATAAAGACGTTGAACAAAACTGGCCCCAGGACCAACTTGATACTGGCTGCCAGCTAGTCATTGAGCCATTGATTCCTACTCTCTGAGTCCAGTGATCCAGCCAGTATTCTATCCACCTTGTAGTCCATTCATCCACCACGTACTTGCTTAGCTTGCCTGTGAGAATGTTGTGGGCGACTGTATCAAAAGCCTTACTAAAGTCAAGGTACACCACATCCACTGGTCTCTCTGCATCCACAGAGCCGGTCATCTCATCATAGAAGGCAGTCAGGTTGGTCTGGGATGACTTTTCCTTAATTATACAGAGTAAATGAATGAACTTTAACTGCATGGCATTCTAGCATCTTGCTGTACAGTGCAAGAGTAGCCAACAAGTCCCTTCTCTCCAAATGGTCTAAATCAGGAATGCTCAGCCCCCTGTCCATGGGCCAGACCTGGTCCCTGGACCAGTGTCATCCATCATGTGGGTCTCCCCACAGGGCCAGAAATGTGGTGGTGGGAGGGTTCGGGGTAGTGCTGGCAGTGTTAATTGTTCCTCCTCTGCTGCCAAGATTCCGGACTTTGGAATTTGAAGTATTAACCCTGTAGTATTTCTAGGTTAATTATCACCCAACAGTGCCATTTTGTATTTCCAAAGCAATATATTTCCTTATTGTATGTCAACAAGGTATCTCTCTAATAATCTTACATGAAATACGTGCAGAGGTGGTTGTTTTCCATTACTATGGCACTCAGAGTTGCTTGCATCCTTGGTAGCCAGGCATGACTTGCCCCTGGTGTCTGCATACTGACTGGTCCTAATTACCTTTTCTCCTCCAAGTATTTAGAAATGGATTCCTTGAGGATCTGCTCCATGATTTTTCCAGGGACTGTGGTGAGCCTGACTGATCCGTAGTTCTCTGGATCCTCCTTTTTCCCTTTCTTAAATGTGAGCACTATGTTTGCCCTTTTCCAATCATCTGGGACCTCTCCTGATCGCCATGAGTATTCAGAGATGATGGCTAAAGGCTCTGCAATCCTATCAGCCAGCTTCTTCAGCACCTTTGGGTGCATCCCATTTGGCCCCATGAACTTGTACACATCCAGCCTTTCTAAGTAGTCCCTAACCTGTTCTTTCACCAATGGGGGCTGCTCACTTCCTCCCCAAACTGTGCTGCCCGGTGCAGTAGTCTGGGAGCTGCCCTTAGTCTGTGAAAACTAAGGCAAAAAAAGCATTGAGCCTTTCAGCCTTTTCTGCATCCTCTGTCACAAGGTTGCCTCCCCCATTCAGTAAGGCACCCACATTTTTCATCTTCTTGTTACTGACATACTTGCAGAAACCCTTCTCGTTACCTTTGACATCGCTTCCTAGCTGCAACTCCAGTTGTACTGTGGCCTTCCTGACTTCATCCCCACATGCCCTAGCAATGTTCTTATATTCTTCCCTAGTTATTTGTCCAAGTTTCCACTTCTTATAAGCTTTCTTTTTGTGATCTAGTTACTTAAAAGTTCCCTGCTAAGCCAAGCTGGTCTTCTACCATACTTGCTGGTCTTCCTGTGTATCGGGATGGTTTGTTCTTACACTCTCAGTCAGGCTTCTTTAAAGTACAGCCAGCTCTCCTGGACTCCTCTCCCCCTCAAACTGGCTTCCTATGGGATCCTGCCCATTAGTTCCCTGAGTTGAAATCTGCTTTTCTGAAGTTCTGGGTCCTTACTCTGCTGCTCTCCATCCTTCCTTTACTCAGTATCCTAAACTCAATCATCTCATGGTCACTGCTGTCCAAGTTGCCATCTACTACTACATTCCCCACCAATTCTTCCCTGTTTGTGAGCACCAGGTCAAGAAGAGCATGGCTCTTAGTTGGCTGCTGTAGCACCTGCATCAGGAAGTTGTCCCCAACACTTTCCAAAAAATTCCTGGATTGCCTGCGCACTTCTCTTTCCTTCCAACAGATGTCAGGGTGATTGAAGTCCCCCATGAGAACCAGGGCCTGTGATTCTTCCATCCCTACTCATAATGAGTCAAATGCTGCTCAGTACTCTTAGGTCCTAATCCTGTACAAACAGAACAATTGAAAATTGAAATACAGGGAGGAAAGGTCTGTTTGTGCAACACTGGACCTCGGATAGTGAGATCAGTAAGCAATAAATTCAGAATCCACAATTGCTTTCAGATTTGCCTCAGCAATGAAATTTTCAGTGAGATTCTTTATCTTACTACCTACTTGTGACTTCAGTAAAACCATTTTGAAGGATTTTTATAGCCTTAGCTAAAATCCTGTTGATATTTTTCCCCTGAACGTAGGGAGCCCCAAATGAGCTGAAGTGAAGGCCAGTGAGGAGTTCAATTGATAGATAGTGCTTTTGAAAGCTCTCTTCTCAAGCCACAGATTGCAAGTGTTCCAGTTATTTGTCAGGACTAGTAAAATATGTGCACAGTACACGCAGGAAGGGTAATCTCTTGTCAAAGCTTTCTTCACAGAAAGAAAATACAGGAATTTCAGGAACATAATTTGGGAATGAATCCCCAGTGTTTTCAAGTAGGTGTCTTCAGTTTCATGCAGTCATATGCATCTCCAGTTCATACCACTACTCAGGTCCTAGGTTAGGTAAGGGTCCGTTTTCCTGAAAGTCATAGGTAAGTGTTAGGGGTCCTAACAGTAATTGTCTAATAGGTCACACCTATCTGGTGCTTAGACTGGCATCCTGACCCAGCCAATGACTCCAGTTGACCACTGTATGGGCCACCTGAGAAGCTGCTGGGAGAACAGCTTCTCTATTCAGCTCCACCTGGTTCTGACTAAGGTCTGCTTTGGTAAGGCTCTCTGTTGCTGTGGTTTGTGCCTTTCCTGGTTCTGGTCCTTGCTTGGCTCTGTTTTTGGACTGTGGCTTCTGGATTTTACCTTAGATCTGGTGACTCGACATCTGATTCCTGACCTTGCATCTTTTGGACTCTGCCTCTGAATTACCCTTTGGAACCTTAGCCTCCTGAACCTTGACCCATCCTGTTTTGGACTCTGCTCCAGGATTCCCCCTTGGATCTAGTAACTTGGCTCCTAAACCCTGACTCACCCCACATTTTAGATTATGCCCCTGGCTCCTCCATTCTCTCAGTAGCCTAACCACTAGGCAAGACTGCCTATGGCCAGGTTCATTACATTGAGAAGATTCTAATGCAATACTTTTTCCTTTCCATCAGTAGTGTACCTAAGGGAGGGTAATTAGAGCAAGAGCCTGGAGTGCTCAGTAAAGAGGTAGATATGTCAGAATGGAGGCAGGAGGGTGACCATTAGCACCCTGCCATTCATTAGCCCCACACCCCTGCCCACCTCCTTGTGGGAGATGGTATTGCAAGAGGAGACACCAATTATCTCCACCAAGAGCCAGGTTAACCCTTTCCTGGCTCTGCAGCTATTGCCAAATTAAGGATTCTGGATCCTTGCTTGCCATATAAGTCTGTGGCAGTCACAGGCCAGGGTAGGGTTAACCTGGCTGTTGGAGAAGATACTTTGCTTCACAGCAGGCTCTTGCCCCTGCTCTGTTCCATGCTAGAGCCTCAACCCCTGCCTCCATTCTGGTGCCCCAGGATGCAAGCTACTAGGGCTGTGCAAAGCTTCTAGTGGTGATTCAGTTCAGAGGAGATTTGGCCCAATTTGTTGGCTGAATCTCCAAATCCGAATCAAATCAGGGGGTCAGTTTAAAGGTCCAAATCGATTCAAAGCTCTCCGAATCCTTGGAAAAGATTCAGAGAGCTTTGATGATTCGGGCAGGCCCTGGTGGCTGCAGCAGAGAGTTGCAGCTGACTCCAAGCTGGTAAGTAGTAGGGGCAGGGAAGGGGGTGCTGGGGGAGGGGACCATGGGGGGACCCCTGCCAGCCCCCTGACCCCCCCACTCCTCCAGCCCCCCTGACCCTTGCCCGCTCCCCCAGGCCCCTCATGGCTGCCTTGCCCCAGCTCGGTACTTTAAAGAAAAGCCCTGGTGCTCACTGGGTACTGTTGGACATGAGGGGTGATCCCTGCTACCCCCCACTGCCCCATGCTGCATAGGGGGCTCTTCCATGAGCCCCCAGCCTCTACCTCCTCCCCCAGCCCCCCCATGGGTGACCTGCCCGGGCCAGCTCTGGCCTCTTAAAAAAAAACAAAACTGAGAGAAGCCCCAGGACTCACTGCTCCTGTGGTGGCCTTGGGGCTTCGGGGGCTTGTGTAGAGCCCCCTGCATGGTGTGGAGCAATGTGGGGCAGTGGGGATCACCCCCTGCTGGCAGGAACGGTGAGTGCGGGGGCTTTTTCATTTTCTTTTTTCTTAAAGGGCCAGAGCTGGCCTGGGCGGGGCACCCATGGGGGGGGCTGGGGGAGCAAGGGGGGGGCGGGGGGCTCATGTAGAGTCCCTCACACAGCATGGAGCAGTGGGGGGCAGTGGGGATCGACCCCCGCCTGGCAGCACCTACTGAGTCGGGACCTTCCCCAAGTGCCAGGAGCTGGGGTGGGCGGGGCAGCCATTGCCAGGCTGGTGGGGATAGGCCTGGCATGGCTGATTCGGAGCTTTGAATTGGATCACTATCCCCTGAATCAGCCGAATCCAAAGTGAATACTAGCCACTTTGCACAGGCCTATAAGTTATCAGTTACACCTCTGCTTTCCATATAAGCAGCTGTAACCTGCACCTGTTTCTCCAACCCACCTGTGTTCTTCCTCTCTCTCCAAATGTCTGCCCTCTCTGTTCCCACGTTTCTTCCCCCTTCTGCATCCCAGCTTTCAGGTGCAGAATGAAGCCCTCATGGAAGAATGCCAGTATACTATAGAAGGTAGCGGCAGATAGTCTTGATTAATGCAAGTGGTGGTGAACTTCATGCTTTTTGGAAGAGGGAAGTATGACCCTAGGGTATATGCTTTCTAAAAGGGCATAGACTCTGAAAACCCTGGCTCAACATGCTTGTTGGGGAGGGAGAAGACACATGGTGCAGCAATTTATAGCAGGTTGCTAGATTTGTCAAGCCCTATGGTTCAAGCTCACCCATTCCTTCTCCAGGAAGGACTCCAGCAAGGGTTGAAAATGATGTCAAATTAGAATAGCTGACATATTCTGACAAGAAACTAGTATTCAAGTTTAAAGGCTCTAAATTGTCTAGATCCAAGTGAGAGCTGTAATTCTGGAGGATGAAGAGCCAAGAGTAACAAAACTCTAAGAACATGGCTGAAGAGCTGAATTCGGTAGTAAATGAGATTGACTGAAACATTCCTCCTGCCCCGTAGAGCTTGGCGGGATTGCTACTAAATATACCCACAGCTACAGAACAAATATGGGGAAATCGTATTTTAATAACCATTTTTTCCCTTGAAGGCTGGTATTTCATCCTGTATTTGACCTGTTCATCTGAATGTTTGTCAAAAAATAGTTGCTTTACAAAAATCCTACATTATCCTGTTCTGTGAGATCAGGATAACCTATCCAGCTAATTAAAGCTTGGAGTCCCAGATTTTTAAAATAGTGTGTGATACTAATATTTGCTGGGGTTTTTTTCATCTTTATAGTTTAGAAAGGCCTCTTTAATATAGAATCATCCTTTTTTCCCATTAACTATGTACAGTACCTTGAATGTTCACTCTGGTGTTGGTGTTTTGTATACAGCTGACAATACACGGTCAGACAGGGAGGAACAAACATCTCAGAAGATGTTTATTAAAACAGGAAGCATACACATTCAAAGCAGAAGAACAGCAGCATTGCTGAATACTTCTGTCCAAATGGGCACAACTAACTGCTAGAAGAATACAGTCTGGATGTATTAAAACAGTATGAAAGTCCCTCTATTTGTTCCCTCTTATTCATGTCTGTAACCGAGGAAGTGTGGGTTAGAGTTTATGAGCCTGGGAGCACAGAGTCCTCAGTTGTTTCCAGCTGTGCCATTAATACTTTGGGCAATCTTTGGCAAGACCGCTTAAACCTTCCTGTTCCCATTTACCAATCCAAGGTTGCTATAATATAATTTTACAGCTCACTTGGTATTAAGATCTTATGGAATTAGTAAAATGGTTTCAGATCCTTGGTTGAAAAGTATGCAACTTGGCTGAAAAGTATTAGTGGTGCTAATTGCAGCATATCAAGTTGACAGGTAAATAACCAGATCCTTTAGTTGTAGCCAGAGAGGCCTATGGTTAAGCTTGCCTGTCTTTTCCCTAAGACGAGTTTACTGCTCCGTATAAACCTTTTCCAGAGTTTAATCTTGCATGCTGAAGTTTTCCAGGCCGAGTATCTGCTCAGGCTGAATATTTAGGAAAAGCTTCAACAAAACTGGTACAGATGTTTCGAAGGACAAATTTAAGGAAAATGTTGTGCTTAGGTTAAAAGTTCTTATAATTTATTTTCCTGAGAAGCTCTAATGCCTCCATGCTTTAGAGCAGGTACTTTGATTTTGAGAGCCAGGGAGAGGTGTTTCTGGGGTCCAGGCAGTACCTTTTCACTGTCCCTGTGAAAAAAATCCACCCACATTTGGCAGAATTACAGGCCTCTGAAAATGAAAATAGCTGCCTGTGTATAATCCATAGAGTGGGAATCTGGCAGCCAAGTTATCTGAAGTGTCTCTTTCTCCTTGGCTTTAATATTTTTTCCAATATTAGCTTTTTGCATTGAACATGCTTTTACACTACAACCCTGAGACCCCTCAATACAAGATCCTCTGATGAGAAGGGGATGGGGGAAGGGATGGGGGGAGAGGAGAGATGGAAGGAAAGTAGGAGATAAATGAGGCCTGTATACAGGGCCGACCCTAGGGGGATGTGGGGCCTGGGGCAAATCAGCCTGTGCGGGACCCCCTTAATATTTTTATATAATTAAAAAGAAGATCATATAATTAAAAAAACCTCACCAATCATGATCAGTGTTGCGCTGCCTACATTCTGAAATCCATTGGGAGGGTGGGGGCAGGGCTGTGGCACCCAGCTCGGCACTCACTGGCTACAGGGCCGGGAGAGCTGGGTGGCATGGGCTGCAGAGCAGGATGGAGGTGGCAGCCCTGGCCCTGGCGCTGAGGGTGCTGCTGCTGGCACAGCCTGCCCCAGGGGCCTGCCTACAGTGCAGGGCAGCCAAGGTGAGGGCTGTGCCCAGAGGGACGGGCTGGGTTGGGAAGGCTTCTGTGGCTGGGACCCTGAGCCGAGCCGAGCTGTGGTGCCCAATGCCTGGCAGCCTCGCAGGGGCTCTGGGCCAGGCTGCAGGCACTAGGCAGCACCTCTGCCGCAGCCCTCAGAGTCAGGAGCAGGGCTCACTTGCCACTGGCCTGTCCTGCAGGGTGCTGCCAGCCCTTGCCAGGGGCTGGGTTGGTATCTACTGCACCCTGCGGGGGGCTCCAGAATGGGGGTTTGCAGGGCACCGTTTGGGTCCAGCCCCTACAGGTGGCTCCAGCTCTGGCTTTCTGAATTTCTCTAAGACTTTCCTTGCTGTGATATTGAAGTGCAGGGGCCCCCAAAGTGCAGGGCCTAGGTTGGTCACCCTGATCTGCCATCCCCTAGGGACAGCCCTGCCTGGATGCTCCAAGTGGACTTGCTGAGGCCTCCTCTGAGAAGGCTCACATTCACACTGAGGAGAGGCGATGGAGGACTTGCATTGTTTTGTTTCCTCTGCACTCAAAGACTTGCTGCAGTTCTGGGAAATGAGAATTTCTTTTCCTGTTAAAGGGTAGTACTGAGCTGCTGTTCCCACCACAGTTGTCTCCTGCCCGGGTGGCTCCTGCTTCTACCGTCCCAAGTGTGTGTGGTTACAACTACAGGAATGTGGCCAGTGACAGAGCGGGAACAGAGCCAGAATGAGGTCACAGAAGCTTTGGCAGAGTTGTATTTTGGGTTATAGACTGTGACTATGTTGCTTGCCACCAGAGGTCTATTTAGTGCAATGGGATATCATTTGCCCAAGACAAACAAACAGCTCTTTAACCTCTGTTATTCAGGAATTTCCTGTTCCCATATGGCATTATCACTCCCGCACTACAGGGCCAGCCTGACCTACTGCAACACAGCCTGACCTAGCATATAGCAGTGCTATACTTGAAATAGCTATTGCCTTGGTAATAAACAACAAATATTCCACATGTAAAATATGTATGTGGGATACTGGAAAAACCAAGAGTGGTTTCCAGAAGTTTATAACCCACAGGCTTAAAATCTTAGCTGTTGGAAAGTGGGAGAAACACACTTGGTTCTGGCTTTGGAGGACCCTGACAAATTAAACTCTAAATATAACATAAAATAGCATATCAGGGGTGTCAGTGGTTTTGATTTTTGTTTTTTAAGAGGCTTTAAAATCCATATGTTAACTTTTCTTTGTCCCTCAGAGGCCTGTTTAGTCAGGGAGATGGGGCCTAATACTCATTGGGTGTCTTTACACATGCTCCAGGGTGGAGTGGGGGAGGCACTTTAATTAGAGCAGCTCTGAGAGTACACATGATGTGGAGGCTGTTGGAGTGTGCTAATTAGCACGTGTTAGAGCAGACATCCGGCACATGTATAGATGCCTGTTGTGTATGAACTGTCGTGGCTCCACTGACTTCAAGCGAGCTGTAGAGATTTACATTATCTAAGGACTTTACTGTGGGAATACAGCATTTGGTTTTAAAGGGAAGTGAAAGTTGAAATGAAACTCAGAAACTGTAAAACCTAAAAATGCATTTTTCTTTTAGGCAACAACAGGGCTTATTGGCATTGCTAGTTTAGGATTTCCCAATCAGAAGTGTGTTCAGCCAGTAACCAAAACTGCTGATAAAACTCTATCTGTGCTTCTGGCTCACACTTGGAGTAGAGAGCTTTCTAATTTAGAAGGTTTGAAAAGCCAAGGTTACTTAGCCCCTAAGCTAAAAATATATGTTTGTGACCTCTCTTTAATGTAGATGCATCAGTCTTCATTTCTGCAGATTAAACAAGCCCATTTCCCTTAGCCTCTCCTTATTAAGTCATGTGCCCCAGCCCCTTAATCATTTTCATTGCCCTCCACTGGACTCTTTCCAGTTTGTCCACATCCTTTCTGTAGTGGGGGGCCAAAACTGAACACAATACTCCAGATGTGGCCTCACCAGTGCTGAATAGAGGGGAAGAATCACTTCTCTCAATCTGCTGTCATTACTCCTACTACTGCAGCCCAGTATACCTTTGGCCTTCTTTGCAACAAGGGCACACTGCTGGCTCATATCCAGCTTATTGTCCACTGTAACCCTCAGGTCTTTTTTGGCAGAGCTGCTGCTTAGCTAGTCAGCTCCCAGCCTGTCTTGGTGCATGGGACTGTTCTATCATAAGTGCAGGATTTTGCAGTTGTCCTTACTGAACCTCATGAGATTTATTTTGGTCCAGTCCTCCAATGTGTTGAGGTCTCTCTGAATCCTAGCCCTACCATCCAGCATATCTACTGTTCCCCCCACCTTGGCATCATCTGCAAACTTGCTGAGGGTGCACTTTTTCCTATCTTCCAGGTCATTGATGAAAATATAGAACAAAATATTGAGCTCCACTCAATACTGGCTGCCAACTAGACATTGAGCCATTGACTACTACCCTCTGAGCCCAGTTTTCAGCCAGTTTTCTATCCACCTTACAGTCCATTCATCCAACCCATACTTGCTTAGCTTGTCTGTGAGAATGTTGTGGGAGACTGTATCAAAAGCCTTGCTAAAATCTATGTATAGCACATCCACTGGTCTCCCTGCATTCACAGAGCCGGTCATCTCATCATAAAAGGCAGTCAGGTTGGTCTGGCATGACTTTTCCTTAATCATAGAGAGTAAATGAATGAACTTCAATTGCATGACATTCTAAAATCTTGCTGTACAGTGAAAGAGTAGCCAACAAGTCCTTTCTCTCCAAATGGTCTAAATCAGGAGTGCTCAGCCCCCTGTCCATGAGCCAGACCTGGACCAGTGTCATCCAGTGTGTGGGTTTCCCCACAGGGCCAGAAATGTGGTGGTGGCAGTGTTAATTGCTCCTCCCCTGCTGCCAAATTTCCAGACTTTGGAATTTGAAGTATTAACCCTGTAGTATTTCTAGGTTAATTATCACCCAACAGTGCCATTTTGGATTTCCAAAGCAACATATTTTCTTACTATATGTCAACAAGGTGTCTCTCCAGTAATCTTACATGAACTATGTGTAGAGGTGGTAGTTTTCCATTACTATGGCACTTAGAGCTGCTTGCATCCTTGGTAGCCAGGACAACACCAGATGGCCAAACAGTCACCCTCCATCCTTTCTTTTTTCTTCTTGTTTCTCTATTGGATCCTGGCCAGCCCTCCAAAGGAACTAGGCTGAGCAACCTATGCAGCTTGCAGTGAAAGCCCAGCCATGTTCGATGTTTCTCCTGATATAGCAGTTACTTTGAAATAGTGTTGAGAGCAGGTTGATTGATTTGACATTAGGTATCCGCTGGCAGTGTAATCGTACCTGCTAGTAAGTTAGTCACAATTTCACACTTAACTCTACACGAAGCAGGTTGGTGTTTTCTGAAATTGCCACACAGTGGGTGTGTATACATGAGACGTTTACTGCAGAGTTGACTAATTAGCTCCGCAGTAAAGCAGCATCTACATATGCATCTACATATGCAGTGCTATTAGGTCAAGTAAACGAATTAATCTTGCCATGGGCTAGTACTGCCCAACAGAAGTACTATCCTATGGTGGAGTTATTTCCTCCACTGCAGTGCATGTGTAGACACTGATTAGGGCTGGCTGGGGCCTGAGGGTACTACTGTGTGGGGCTGTGCCCCAACCAGCCCCTTTGCAACATGGTGAGCCAGGTTAGAGGTGCCCCAGGCTGGCGGGCTGACCCCCGTGGTCCCCTGCCAGCCAGAGCTGCTCTGCTCTGGCTCAGCATGCTACAGTCCTGGGTGCACATGTAAATGCGGTGTCTGGGGAGCAATAAACTCTGGCACAAACTGCGCTGAAGTTTACTGTGTCAAATTAATTTGACATGTTGACGTGCCCAGTAAGTAGAAAAATATGCTTTTTACTGAGGTTTAAGATACTCTTGTAGGCACAATTTCAGATTATATAATAAATTCTGATACCTGACTTTGAAGTAATGATCTAGCAGTGATCTTTTGATATAGAAAGAATATGCAAGAGTTCTTTTATACCAAATTGTTCAGACTTCACTCTTCTCTGAAGAAAGGGGCATAAGCAGCCTTGAGGAACCAAATACCTGAGCCTGTGGGAAAACTCCGATCTGAGGCCAAGGCTGGGCTGAAAAGGACAGAACCAGGGAGTCAGTCACATTCCTAATCCCAAGCCACATTCATAGTTCAGGCTAGGTCAAAAGTCAAGGGACAGAGAGTCCTGATGCACTACAAGATAAGTAGAGATGAGATACTGGGATCCGGAGCTGGAGTTCAGCTCAACTGCTGCTATGGGGCAGGAGACATTGAGCACCTAGGACCCCAGTTAAGGGTATGGGTTTATATAATTGGCTCAGCTGGCTCTTCAGCCAGTCAGTTCAGCGCTTGCAGCTGGTGCCACTCTAGATCCAGGTGGCCAAGCTGAGAGGGCAGACTAGATTGCCTTCTAACAAAGTCCATGAGAGATGGAGTTTTTCCAGTAAGACTAGGTATTGCAGTAGATTCATGGAAAAAATTAATTCCATGAGAAGCTGTTCTCTACCCGTTTCCCATTTGATCTTGGAGTTTCCTTTAACTGCTTCCCATTGTATCCCTAGAATAACACTGCTACATCAGGACAACTCTTAGTTTTATGAAAAAGGGTTGAGTAAGCCATGTAGCAGGTGTCAGATACTGGAAATTCATCTCTTTTTTTCACTACCCTCTGAAACACAATGACATAGTCTTCTTTCCAAAAGACTGAATCAGAATCCTTCACAGTTATGAAGATTGACTTCTGAACATAACTGCCAGACAAAGCCTTTAGTATCTTTTAGTACCACTCATGGTACCCAGTATACCCAAGTCTTTGACACACTGGGCACGTCTACATGAGACACTACTGTGCAGTGGTTACTGCACATTTATTTAGTACTTGTATAATCAAGTACTAAATACATATGGAGTAACCGGAGTCACTGCACAGTAGTGCCAGTGAATGCCTCTTAAGTGATGCTACTGCACAGCGGCCTAATAATCCTGCACAGTAGCATATTAGCATTGTTGCTGCTATGATGCACTACTGAGCAGTATTATTCGGGTATTGCACAGTTAGCATCTTGTGTAGATGCACCCACTGAATGCGGCATGCCTTCAACTCTGAGCGAATTCATTTGGAGTTGAAGGCACTAAGCTGGCAGGAAGTACCAGGATCAGGGCCATATTTTGCTGGCAACAAAAGAACTTTTAACTAGTCTGTAGTGTGCACTGATAGGCAGTTATTTTATCTACTATAGTCCATTTTTAATCCAAGACTTTTTTCCAAAAAAGATTTAAAGAGGATCTAAAATATTCTTTGTACCTGGAGTTTCAGTTCAAGTACAGAATGGGAAGGGACAAGTCAGACTTTTAAAATAATCACTGTTGAGCATACTGAAAATCAATTGCTTTTAGAATAAAACTGAACTTAATGGCCTGGTCAAAAGTCCTATACACCTGTTTTGAATCTCTATTCTGTCCTCACTGAAGTGCAAGACAAGATGCCTGTTAATTTCAACAGCAGCAGGATCAAGCCTTTTGAAGGGAACTAATATTAAACTGCTTTATGAACTCTTAAAATGTTGTCTTAAAAATAGACATTTCCTTGTAAGTGTGAATAGGACCAAGGTCAAGGGAACCCTCCTGTCACCATATTTAAAAATAAAACCCTGATTTATTTAGAAGATGCCAGATATAAACACAGCTGTTCACATGTGCTGTCTTGATTGCAGCATGCACGCACAGCTTTGTTTATGTGGCATGCATTAGCATTGAATTGCACTTGTATTTAAGTACCTTATGCAGTCAGTGGAGGCTTCTCAGGGCACACATTGCTACCACATCACCAATTGCTTCCTGGGGATGGAGGCCAATACTAACACATTTTTTCCTAGGGTAGAAGGCCCATATTTTTCTTAGAGAGGCCTTACCCAAGTGATTCCAGTTACCTGTAGAATGATTGTATCTGTACAAGGAATCTGAAAGGAGCATGAGGATGGATAATCCTAGTTAAGGCACTGGACGGTGTCATTAAACCTAGGTTCAGTGCCACCTGCAACAAGCTCATGACGACACTGGACAAGTCACTTTGTCTCAACTCCCCATCTGCAAAATGGGAATAATGCCACACTCCTCCCAATTGTGTTCTGTGGATTTAGACTGGAAGCTGGTTAGGGGCTGTAAACTTCATACCTCTCTGCAGAACAAGAAAAGCTTCTGAATATGCTTATGGATAATTTCTCTCTAAATACAGTCACATGCATAAATGAGTGTTGAATATGCTTTTGACCCTAATGTTAGGCATATACAGCAGTGTCACAAGCATTTCTTCCATTTTGGAATGTGTTGGAATCTGTATAACTGCTATGAGGTGTGCACAGGGCTAGGATTTCTGAAGAAGTTACATTTCATGGAACAATGCAGTAAGCAAGCTGTGGGACCTGATGTTACTAGTCAGGCCCATTCCCAAGCAACTCACCCCCCCCGCGCTTAATTATGAAACCCTCTGACAGCTCCATAAACTAATGACAGCAGCCGAATAAGTGGGCTTGGTAGACTTGAGCCCTCTGTTTCAGGTTGCAATTCTGTGCCAGCCAGATTCCAAGCAGCCAGCTGGGAACAATCAGTGTCTGTTTCGGTAACATGTTCATAATTAAACCGACACAAGTAGTGACAGGTAGGAGCCCTGATTCTTCTAAATTTGAAAAGTTAAGGGTGGGGACTTCAGAAGTTTACTGTGGTTTTTAATCTTTGCTGCCAGTCATGCCTTCAAACTAACACAAATGAGAAGGAAGATAGAATAGCACGTAGGATTTTTTTAGGGCTCATGGAGCTGACTTCTGGATAAAAATATACACTATTGTCTAGCTTAGTCACTTAGTACTCCTCACTGGCTTATGGAAGATGCGGGTTAAATTTTAAATCCTTCATTTGTGGAGTTAAGGGTGATCAGGCCCTCCATCTGACTTATGGATCAATACAACTCATCTTGGAAAGGATTCTTGTACACTCTTTATCTAGAAGGGCTGTAGTCATTTTGCCACAAGACAGGTTGACTAAAGGGGTTAACATGGGATTAATGGAATAAATCTGCCATAAAGGGATTTTAATTTGACTTCAGGGTTAGTCGTGAATCAACACAATTGAGAAGACCAGTCAGAAAAGCATTTCTTTGCAAATAAAAAAAAGTAAATTAGAGGACAATATATATTATAGCTTCACAGAGTTTAAAGACAGCAGGGACCACTAAATCACCTACTCTGACTTCCTGAATATCACAGGTCATTAACCTTCATCCACATACTCCTGTATTAAGCTCAAGGCTTTTAGTTAAATCAAAGCAGCTCACCCAGGAGACTAAAATGCATGCCACATGCAGAGAATGGGAGGGGAGCCAAGTCTTTGGCTGTTAAGTCTCAAGGCCATGTAAATTGGACATCATTGTTTGGGTGAGATGACGAGCAGGCAAATTACATCCCAGGCTGTAGTGCAAGATGAAAAAAAAAGACAGTCCCTTCCAATCTAACCTGGAAGAAAATATTTTTTTTTCATTCAGTTTGCTGCTTTGATGTGTTCTTCAGCATACAAGCAAGATAACCAAGTATCTCCTATAACGCATAACCAGGAAAGGATACTCCATTCCACCTCAGACTACAGGCCCTTTCTATTGAGTGTGCTGTATTCTTTTGCCCAATTCCTCATAGTTAAGAGACGGGGGGGAAAAGGGTTACATCTAGGTAACAATACCTTCCTGCATTTTAGAATTCAGCTCCCCAACATAGTGTGGTTAGAGAAACCAGAGAGCAAGTACACTTCATCCCACTGCTCAAGCCTCCAAAGACCTCTCAGTTCCTCCCTACTGTTAAGTGACTGGCATTGTAAATCAGCACTGAGCCATTTTTGAACATTTCTAACTTCTTTAAATTTGCAGTTGTGTTTAGTTATGTTTTTAAAATAGGGAGTACAATACAGCCAAAACAATGCAATACAGCCAAAATCTGAAAAGGCTTCTGCATTTTCCCCCGCACCCAGCCTTTAACCCTCCCCGCAGCCAAATACAAGTAGAACCAACCAACAGCCTTGTGAGTAGATACAATGGGATATGGAAAAAAATCTGGTCTCACAAATAATTGTGCCTAGTGCCTTCCAGCCAGCTTACTTATTTGTGCCTTTTGCTCACTTGTACTGGCCCCTTCCTGAGACTGAGATCATTCTCCATTATGTACAAGATTGCCATGCCTTTCCTTGCTGCATTTACAGTACCGCTTCCCACTTTCATGGAGCTATTTTTCATGAAGGGGAATACAGTGGTTGCTCCACTACACTTTCAGGCCCCTGTATGTGTTAAGGAAAGACAGATTTTATAAGCAAGAAACAGTTAAAGCAGGAAAAGCTGTAAAATAAAAGCTTACTGACCTGTATACTAAGGAAAAATTTGTTAGCTGGGCTGTAAGACTAAGGGTTCCAAAATACCCAAGGGATTTAGATGTCCAGTTCCCTTGGGCCTCTTTGAAAATACCATTTGAAGTTACCAAGTATTGCATAAAAAACATGGCAGGAGAAATGATATTTTTCAGGCTAGCCACTGACCCTGTCTGTCAGCCTGGCGTTAAAGCTCATATCCAACAAACCAAGTGTGTAAGCAGAACTGCTGCTTCCTTTTTACAGGAAATTGTCAGTCTGAATCCTAGCATTGTATCATGCCTGCTTTTTGTTTAGTTTCTGTATGTATTCAATCCTGGGTGAATTTCCAGCATGACCAGGGAACAAGCTCAGATAGATTTTGGAAAATCTTTACATAAAACCAAAGAAACTGCTCATAGGATCTCCAGTGAAGAGACATTTAAATGAAGGTAGTTTATGCTTCCTGCATGGCCAAAAAATTGTTTTGGGAAGATGTTAAAAAATGGAAGTGAGTCACTTGGAGAGAGAGGTCCTTCATTTTTGGTAAAAAGCAGGAACTTCCTATGACAAGGAATCATAGTTCAGATGGACAAGATCTCAACTAAAGAAGAGGGTAGGTCTTTGGGGAATTTGCTGAGATATAGTAGTCTGAATGGAAATGCAGCTTTTGAACAGAATCAATCAATGGACCTTTTCCTGCAGTGACACACAGGAGAGAGCCTTGAACTGCAGTACATCTCTCAGCACCTGTGTATACTGAGCTGGCAAGTCACCCAAGGCCGACTTTTGTTTCCAGCTGTTGAACTGTACTGAGACAGCTGAAACTATGTTATTTTACTAGTATCAGTGTTCTGCATAGGCTATCATAGTCTTCCATGTAGGCTTTTAAAAACATCCAGTATCTCCCAGAAGCCCTGCTGAAGGGAGCAGGTCTCAGAGCCCATGGGGTAAATACCCAGAGGGCTGTGCAACCATAATAGTGTAGCATGGAGCTGAAGCGTGGGCTTGGTGCAAAGCTTTAGTCACTGTTCCATTAGTACTTACAATATTGCTGCTACTCATGGTCAGTCCCCACCAGTTCAGCTCTTTGGTCTAGGCAGAGCCTGAGAGAGGGGCAAAATGGGCTATGAAGAAATAGAAAATAGGAGCATGATATTGCAGCTCTCAAGTCATCCACCAGGTACTAAATTTTAGTGGTAACTAGGGCAGGGTGACTGGGGCAGCCCACTGGGCACCAACTTGTGTAGGGATGGGATGGAGAATAATGGCTGATGCCACAGCTTCAGCCTCAAAATTGCAATTGCAGTTGCATGGTGTCTCAGCAACTGGAAGCTGCTCTGTGTGGCAGCTGCCTCATGCACCCAGCCATGTTTCACCTCCATTAAATTTAAATAAAAAAATGTTGTTAGGTTTCTCAGTGGGTCCAAGGAATGTAATTAGTTACCAATAGTGTAAAGCAGGGGTGGGCAAAATATGGCCCGGGGGCTGGAGGCGGCCTGCCAGGCCATTCTATCTGGCCCACAGGGCCCCTAAAAAATTTAGAAAATTAATATTTATCTGCCCCTAGCTGCCTATCATGCGGTCCTCGATGGCTTGCCAAAACTCAGAAAGCGGCCCTCCGCCCAAAATAATTGCCCGCCCCTGGTGTAAAGTGTCTGCAGGAAACAGGTCAGGAGTAACTACAGAAGTTACCTTTCCCAGAGAGCTATTCATTCCTGCGGAAGATTATCAGCAATTTAGCAATGGCAGAGAAGCAGGCACATGTTTCATTTTTGAGCTGTCTGGCTGAGGATAAAGCACTGTCATGATGGTGGTAGACCTGTTTCAAATTAAAAACATTTTAAGCTTGTAAGAGAAAAAAAATACTTCAACCAATTTCAGGTTCCCTGAAGAAAGTTAAATTCTAAGCTATGGGTTAAATCCCAGACCTGTTGAATTCAGGGGGAGTTGTTATTCTTAACGTCAGTGGAGTCAAGATTGTGACTTTTCTTCCAAGTACTCAATACAGGGAATCTGGGCACTGGGCTGTGCAATTACTCATCTAGTCCCTGTTCCCATCTGGGCATCTATTCTCTTGGCACTATTCCTGTTCCCATCTGGGCATTGTAGTCTGTATGAACTGCTGTGGTCCAAGATCAAATTTTCCCTAGTCACAAAACTAACATTATGTAGCAAAGTGAAATTTGGCGATAGAGCTAGCAACAAATTTTGTGAACATTCAGAAGGCTTCATTCACACACTAACACTTTACAAAACCAATTAAGAGAGTGGTATTTACTTATTTATGCCTTGATGTAAAAGCAAATTCTGATTAAATGCACATGCCTGACTGCAATCCAAACAGATAGTTATAAAATTGAGTATTCAGGGATTTCTCTGCCATATCACTTGCCATTGATATGTTCCACAGCCATGTCTCATTAGAAAACAATTCAGTGAGTTTGGATTTTTCACTAAGATCCAATGAACTTGGGAAGGTAGATTTTCCAGAGCTCAGCAGCTTCAATTAGGAGGATTTTTCTTTTCTTTTTTTTTAAAGTCAGTTCGAATTAAGACAACCAACTAAGCAAACAGACTTTCAGAGGACTGCATAGTGGATACTGAGGTCTTGTAAATCTGTCCCTAATTTTCAGAAATTAACTCATAAAATTTATCCTGAGGTCTTTGATATAGGCAAATAAGGCCAGGCACTCTATTCTAACCTCAGCCTGGTTTAGCTGGCACTTTTCAGCTCTGTTATCTCTGGATCAGAAGGCTACGTACCTTGCCCTTTACAGTGATACCCATGTTCTTATCCAATTTTAAAAAAATACTAGGTGTAAGAAATTAGCATTGGAATGGTACACACCATACTAAGGAACTGTACCTTCATTGATCACAGAAAAGTAAAGCTACTATCCATTCATAAGACAATGATGATATGCAAATGCTTTATAGTTGCCAAGATTATACAAACACATACTGAAAGGAGCAAATTCATAATTCATGTTTCTGGAAATGGCTGGAATCTGTGAAAAATGTTATGATGAATACCAGGACAGTGTTTCATGGAGTATCTGGCTGAGTGCCCTGAAAACTAATAGAGGACTCTCATTTTCCTATATCCTTTTTCTTAATCTGTGTGCACAGACTGGCTCAAACTTTTTTTGGCCAGGATTCTCTGCTTTGCTGCCTTTGTGTGCACAACTTCCAGGAACAAGAGCTGAGCTTTTCAAACCAGCAAGGGACTTGGCTATGCAACTCCTCTTAAAATTAATCCCCCAGTGAGCTATCAAAGTTTCCATCCAAGAGTTCTTTAGTGGGTAATGGAGGAGCACATTTCAAAATCTGAACTTAACACTAGTGATCTTGAGGATCTGAGCTTCTGCATGCTACTTGTTCTCAGCAGCAAGCTACCTTAAGTCATTCTTATCTTGGCTATTATATATGTAACCACATGGTTGCAGAAAAGATGGAGACTGGGCCTACTGTAAGGCCCACGAAAGACTAAACAGATGCCAGAGCAGGCCTGTGGATAGTCAGCACAGTCAGGGAGAGAGCGGAGGCAGACCTTCCTGCACATTTTAGAGTTTTGGCACTAGGACAACCAAAGATGTAAGGCCAGATTCTCCCCTTGTAAGCACACAAGATCCAAGACAATAGAAATGGTCCCCGCGTACAATTGGTACCCTGTACTAAGAATATGACCGACAGGGGCTACAACATGTACAGATAGGGGAGACACTGCAAAGGCAAGTAATTTGATAGGATCATCAGAGCATATTAGCTTAGGGCCCGTTTCACACCACAGAGGACTGGGGGAAAAATGGTCTTTGGCAATCTGACCAGTGGGGAAATTCCCTCCTGGCTTCAAATGTAGGAACTGGTGGGTGCATCTACACATGCAGTTAATGTGACTGAATGTACTCCAGCTCAATTTGGGCCAGGGTAAACTAATCCCGACATCACTGTTTACATGTACATTTAAGCACAGTAATTTACTGTGGCATAGGAGATAGTACCTGTGTCTGATGGGACTATCCTATGCCAGAGGAAATTAATCAACTGCACACTAATTGTGGTGCATGTGTAGAAAATGACACTTTACTGTGCATTAAATTAGTCTAATGCATAGTAAAGCGCATGTGTAGATACGCCCTATATGTCCTTGAGCGCCTAAGCAAGACCCAGCAGCCTAAAAGGTTTCTAAATATTAGCAGGATTATGCAGCACTCCAACCCAGCTCCCATTTCTACCTGTGGCTAAATGTTCAAAGCTTCAGAGGGTGGAAAAAGCCCCCAACAGCCAAATGAAACATTTTAGGGGACCCCATTCCCCCACAAAAAAAGAGTACTGCACACAACAGTTTAAGATTAAGATCCAAAATGAATTAACTTGAAAGAATTTTCCTCTAAACAGTTACTATCTTGTGTCCCTCTAGCTTGTTTCATTATGTAGTACAACTAAAACAGAACAGAGGGGAATACTGAACAACTGGGACCTGCCCCATGCCTACAGATTTTTCCAAGTCCCATGCCTCCATCGCTGATATGGGACATGGGGCTGGGACCTGCCCCTGACCAGGCAGTTCCCAGCCCCTGCTCCATGATGGCATGGCAGGGGATGGAGAGCCTGTTTCCTACCCAGCTCCATGATCATGGATCTGGGTGGGGAACAGACTGGAGATCCTGTTTCTGACCCAGCTCCACAATCACAGAGCTGGGCAGAAAACAGGTTCTCTGGGCCCCACCAGCAGGGAGCTCCTAGCCACCACCAGCAGGGAGCTCCCAGCCCCTGCTCCATGATTGGGGAGTGGAAACTGGGAGATCCTTATCTTCCAGCCTGAGCTCCACAGTCATGGAGCTTGGGTTGGGAGATCCTTATCTTCCAGCACCAGCTCTTCAGTTGTAGGGTCAGTGCTGGGAGATAAGGATCTCCTAGCTCCCACTCCCCAATCGCGATCTCAGAGTTGGGGGCTGGGAGCTCCCTGCTGGTAGGGCAAGGGGACATACTTCCTACCCAGGCTCTGGTGGTGGAGCCCACCCTGGCAGCAGGCAGCTCCCAGGGGCATGGAGCAATCGCCTGCCTACTGCTGGCTGGCTGACCAGGAGCAGATTTGCTTGTGGTCAGGTGTCTACCTGACCACTACTGTGCAGTAACTAATCGCAAGTAAATTAGCTACTTGCATTTGCAGGTAGTCAGTTTACTTGCTATTAGAGCAGTTTACTGTGCAGTAACTGTGCATGTGTAGTTGTGCACACATATTGCACAGTAAACTGCTCTACTGCACAGTAAAGTGTCTCATGTAGATGCACCCAGTGGGTGGGTCTATATATGCATTTTAATACACCATAGCCTATTTTACTGCGCATTGAAGTGCCACATAATAAACTGTGCAAATATGCTAATGTGTAGTAAAATAGGCTACATTGCATTAAGCATCACTTAAAAATCATATGCATTCATTACTGTGCATTAAGGCAGCCTAATGCATATTTCTTTAGTATCTCACAGATATGAAATTTAATGCGCATTAGAAAAAGTGCCTTAATGCACATGTAGATGTGCCCAGTGGCTCTAAAAATGAGTGAAATTGGTTCTAGAAGTATCATCCCTTTATGGAGCTCTTATGATTCCCAACACATTTACTGCTAGAGTTAATGTAGAGGGAGAGATTAGAGCTTTGTGTCTTGGATATAATGGTCCCTTTGAGCTGTTGACAGAATTTAGGCATATCCTGGAGCAGGTCATAAGCTGATGTAAGTTGTACCTGGAGACTACCACAGCATAAATCTGTCCCGTTCTCAGGTGAATGCAAAAAGGCCCTTAAATCCACCTTTGTGCTTTCTACTTTTTTAGTTGCGTGTTCATTGTCTGCAGCTGAGGATTGGGGCTCATTTTCAAAATGAAAAACTAACTACATTTTAGGAATGTGGGACTACGGGCTGCTGAACAGTGCCAGTGAAATGCTCAATTACAGATACAGCTCTGAGAACTAAAATGAGATGTGCTCCTAATCTTGTGGGACAGATTCATTTTCATGCATTACTTTTTCTGAAGTTGTACAGCATGTTAAGGCCTATTATTCTTAATGGAAGATCCAGAAAGCTGGAAAAAAGCCTGCAATATATAGCTAGTGAGTAATTTCAAGTACGCTAAACTTTTTTCTGAGGTGTTTCCCCTGACTCTTGGAGGATTTTAATTTTGTTCTCTCTGGTTTTTTGCTTCTGTAAGTGGACAGGATCAAGGAACTGGGGTCTCAGTATTTAATTTTAAAATAATCTTTTTACAAGAATAGATTTTTTTGTCAAGCTATACTTGTGCAACGTTTACAACCCCATGGCTTCTTTACTCTGGAAGGACTGAGGACCCAGACTCAGAAATGGAATCTAAGCTATTAGGAAAAAGATTAGTTGTGTCACATTTACTTATGGTATTTTATTCAGATGGGGCAGCAAAACAAAAATGCCTACTGTTAACTGGATTTGGCAAGGTTTTTTTCCCCAAGGTCCTTGGTTTTGCAACTATATTTGGATAGACGGATCCCTGCACCTTGATAGAAATCAATCAATATTACAGGGTCTGCTCTCATGCAGGTGACTTTAGAATCAAAGTCAAAGTTGTCAATAGTAATTCTTAATTTTTTGTTTATTACTTGACAATGTTTCTTCTAAGTTTTAACATTTTCAGTAAGCACAAGTGTTAAAGACAGCTGATGACTTAATTTCTGTCTCAAGCAAATATTTTTAATTGATATGGTCAAAGAGTTACACACAGCACTAATGTAGCCTGATATTCCAGCCCATTTAACTAGTCTGTTTATTGCTTTAAATATGCAATATAATTATATGAATTCCCTGAATATTATGCATGTAATCTGTGCTTTAAAGATGTCTGATAGGTAGAAAAAATAGAAAGAAAATGGCTGCATATTTATCTCTGCATCTTAATATATTTCATGCTTATATATATTGCAAGTGGACATGCCATTAATTCGCTTAACAAAGTCACAGGGAAATATTGTACTTCCTTGAGAAACAAGGAATTATCTGCTCCATAGAAGGGACTGTCATTCTGAAAGAATGTTAGTATCAAGGGCTTATTTGCCCTGATATTTGCATCCTAACCTATTGTGATTCATCTCACATTTATTTAATAAAAATGTTAAATAGCATTAGTTAATTTTTATCAGTATTTATTATCCTCTGACAAACAGCACTATGCCTTATTGTTCATGCAAAAAGAAAAGCCTGAGATCTGTAGCTAGAGCAAAGATGAATTTTCCTTAATGTGATTACAGAAATAAAATGGAGTATGAGATTCTTTTCATTTTTCTTATTTTCAAAAGGTGTGAGCAGCTGTGGTCCCATAAGGTTGGGAATGTGCGTGTGCACTCAGAACTCTTAAACCAGTCCTATAAAAACTGTCAAACAAAAAATCTGCCAGGTAAAAGGAAACAAAGGTCTTTTCTAAAGAGATTGTGCTCTATATTTAATAGAGTTTTTGCCATATGAAAAGCCTGAGATGGAATTCAGAAGAATGACCCAAGGAAACTCCAGGGGGGAAATTATGCCATAGACAATAACAATGCAGTCCATCAAAATCAAAATACAGCACAGAAAGAATCTCCATTACAATCAAAATAAATAGGAATATTGAAAGCCTGCCCTATAAATAAGTTACTTTGGCACAGCTCAAGAAAACTGCTTCAACTTTGAAGCAGCAAATCTCTGGCTGCATTCTGCTCCTGCTGAAGTCAATGGCTTTGCTCCTACTAACTTCAAAGGGAACAGGGTTGAAATTATCCACTGCAAAAGCCAACTGGAATCCATTTCTAGCAGAAACTGCCTGATTCCAGAGCCTCCCACAGGAGGAGTATATTTCTGACAGAGCACATTCTATCCCCTAGGCCTATGAATATATTTTTTTCATAAGCAAATATAGAGACAAATTCACTTGCTTAACTTTGTGTTTTACCCATTTCTCCAGTAGTACAAAGCAGGTGTTAACAATATAGAACTGACTAAACTACCCAAACAATGCAAAACCAGTGTATTGTACCAGAAAATAGGATCCAGTTAGGACTACTTTTGCACAAGGGCTTTATTTAGATTGTCTGACTTCCAGTTCTGGAAGTAACCCATCCTGGTGGCAGAAGACACATGATTAGATTTGTTTAAAAATAAATCAGTATTTAAAGCTGTTAAAAGCATGTTTATGAAGAATGAGACAGGGAGACTCTTTTTTTGGCAATTGTCAGTCCTCCTAGATGTATGCATGAGGGCCACCCAGACCTTCGATGCATATGCCTGAGCAGGAATTTTTGGAGGAATGGAGGCTGCCCAGACCTTCCATCCTCCCTTTAGGCCACTGAGACAGAATCCAAAGACCAGACTGAGTCCAGATGTTTGGTGCCTCCATGGCTGTAGTTGTATAAGTGTCTGGAAATTGAACCCAGGTCTCCTCTGTGGTAGACAAGGAGTCTACCACTGAACCACAGGGGACTCCATGTGACAGAGAAATATATTTTAAAAGCAAGTACAGTAAAATCTCCACTATCTGGCATTTAAATTACTGGAATACTTTACTAACCGGAATTTCTGGCCACTGGCCGAATGCAGGGAGGGGGCAGGGGAAAGCTTGCATGCGGCAGCAGCTGCCACCACCCCCCTGCCCTGTGCTGCCACTGCTCTGGGTGCAGCCACTACCACCCTCCCCCCCTGCTCTGCTGGCTGGACATTGGGACAGGGGGCGGGGTGGGAAGTGGGGAAAGCTTGCAAATGGTGGCTGTGCTGCCACTGTGCTGCTGCAGCCACTCTGTGGCCACTCTGCATTTGCAGCCCAGCACTAGTGCCACTCTGTGCTGCGCCCTGCAGCTGCCACCACTCTGCGTGCAGCCACTGCCACCCCCTGCCTCCTCCACAGCTCCGCATTATCAGAAAACCCTGCTGGGTTATTTCAAATAACTGGAGTTTTTACATAACCAGCAATCCCCTTACCTCGGGCATACTGGGTAACAGAGATTTTACTGTACAAATTTCCCTTGATTTATGCGGGTTCTTTATATGTGAATTCACTCTTATGCGATGAGCATATTTAGACCCATAATGTGTTATATGTGAGGTAAATTTGCTCTTATGCGATCATCATACACACACCCCAACCCAAGGGTGCCAGCTGCCAGGAGCATGGGTGAGTGGGGACAGATGGAGCCCAGGTGTGGGGGGACAGGTGGAGCATGGTGCAGCCCAGCGGCTGCAGGCTGCTGGCACCAGCTGTTCCCGGGGCCACTGTAGCCAGGGCTGGGGTGAGTGCCACTCTGTTTCCTCTGCTTTGCTGCCTTGTGCAGCCCTGGGAGCAGCACCCCTCCCCCCACCCCTTCCCTAGTCCCAGCCTCACTCCCTCCCTCCCTCCCTCCCTCCATGCCTCACTGCCATGAGAACCTATCCCTATTTGTTACATTGTAAAGTGGGTTTGCTTTATGTGAATTCGATTTATGCGGCCTTCTCTGGGAACACATAAATCGAGGGAAACCTGTAGTACTCCAAGAAGTTAATATAGCAATTGGCCCAACTGTTCAACAAAGACCTAGTGCTTGTTGGCTCTGGATTTAGGACCCAGAAGCCTTGTTCTGGGGCTGGGGACCCCACCCTCAGACTGACCACAACCTTTCCATTCTATAATAGGCAAACGTATTGATACACAGTGATAACAGAAGAGAAGCAGCACAAACAATCAAGCAACTCTATATATTTACCAAATCCTAGGGCTGTCATCAAAGTACATCTGGCCAGGATGCAGTCTTCGCTCTGAAACTGTCTTTTAGGTGTCAGATGTCAGTATGTCAGCAACCTGGAAGTGTGGTGCTGAGGCTCCCCCCCAGTGGGGTGGATGACACAGGCTGGTGGTGTGCTCTCTGTCCATGGTAGCCTCAGGGACCCTTCCTGGGGGATGGGGACTGAGACAGGGACCCTCCCAGGGAGGAGGATGGGAAGAAGGAGGAAGGACAAGGAGGAGGGAGGGACCTTTTGTTACTCTCAAATCTCTGCTTTTGTATTCTCCTTCCCTCCTAACAACTCCTGATGACTCTTCATCTGTGGCTGTCTCTGGTTGGTCTCTCTCTGCGATCACATGTCCACATAGCTTTCTGGGCCTTCTAATTTGGTCTGTTGCCCCCAAACTGGGACTCAGGCTCCCCTGCTCTGGAGCCTTGCTAGCTGGTGCCACTTTATCGTATGTTATGGGAAGTGTAGTACATACTCCAAGTTCCCAGACTGTTTTCCAGACTATGTGTCCTTGTTGCCTTGTTGTGTTAGACAGCCTGTCTGCTTCCAAGGCTGTGTGATTGTGTGACCCAGACTCTTAGAAATCAGTTAAGCTCTGCTGCCCATCTTGAACCATTCTAATGTATATATCTATACCTATAAGCCAATTCTAAAAACCCCAAACCTTTAAATATGATTTCTAAGCCAACAGTGCTAAGTGGGCTTGACTCTCCTCTGATTTCACAAGGAAGTTAATCCAACTCTGAAGTTGGTCAGCAGCTCCCAGGACTAGAGCCCAAGGAATTACATTCTTAAATTAAGGCTCTAGGCAAAAGCAGTGTTATGTCTACACCCCAGCAATGGGGATACCACCTTTCACCTACAGAACACAGGAAATTTGGCTTCTAAAAATCCCTGTTCAGAAAGGCATTTAACTATATACAAAAGTGTGTTAAGCGTGAGTTTTTTCTATTGATCAATGGTATCTGCAAGCTTAAAATTAGGCATGTGATTCATTACGTTTTAAAATTGGGGTCTAAATGTAGCACTGTGCAGAGACAGCTGAGAGTTTTAGGGGATCTTGCCTAGTTGCTTTGAGATACTGGCCCAGTTCCATTTTCTTGTTCTTCTCTAAAACTAATTTGAGATCAGAATCAGGCACGGGTCCAACCAGAGCTAAGTCACAGGCCCTGGTGACCAAGCTCAGTTCAGTTGTGCTTGGCACAGGAACTGTGAAGTTGGGTGAAAATGCTATTACAGAATTGTGGCCCCAGATGGACAGGCATGGCTCTCAGTGCGAGTTAGAACACCTTCAGGGCTGTTCCAATTTGCACTAGCTGATAATAGCTACCAGTATTGAGCCTTAAGCCAAAAGTATAAAATATTTGTGCAGGTCACCTCCTTTAAAATTTTGGTCTTATCTCATCCTTAAGTCTTTTTTTTCAGTAACTTTAATTAGGCAGCACAACACAGAGGATTAAAATAAATGGGAGATTAGCTTTCTCCTGTATTACCTGAGCATTTGGAATTTTGCATCTGTCTCAGCAGAACATAAAAAATCATTAAAAATGGAGATTATCTTTCAGATTAAAAAAACAAAATCTACAATACATAATGCAACACTGTCAGCAGGGTGAACGGGATAGAGGAGATCGATCTGACCTAAATTAGTTTCCTCACAATTAAAATGAATAGAGAAAGATATGGTGCCTCTTCACTGTGAAATTTGCTATTAGAAAGAAATTCCTTATCTAAAGTTTATGTACTCTGCCCCCATTCCCAGTTCCACTGAAGGTACTGTTCCAAACTGAGAGTCAAAGGGATTTCAGTGTGTAGCTGGCAGGATGCATGTTTTAACAGATATATACCTTCTTTTTCCATCGTGCATTTGTGGCAAGTACTTCTGGTCAGCAGGCAGCAGCTTTAATTAACAGCTCCATAGCACTGTGGTGATTTTTTAATACAGGTTTTCCTCGCCAACCATGGTTTTGCCAACCATGGTCTTGAGTATCCACACTTAATATTCTATATACCATTTTGGTATATACCATATATCACAGTATGCAGTTTTGAGTAACCACGGTTTTCCATGGCTACGCATCAGCTCGCCACCTGCCATTTCAAATCACCTGCACTCTTGCTAGCCACCCGTGGCGCTCCCATCTCCTCATGCACACTCAGTCTCATATTGTGCTTCACGCCATTAACATCTAGTTGCAGGTGCTCCACATTTTTCTCCCTATTTCTTTGTGATTTTTGCATTTTGCCTTTAATCATGGCCTCTAAGCCTGAAGTTTAAGCGAGGGCTGGAAGACCTCTTGAAACCATACAAGGAGGTCCAGAAAGATCTTCAAAAGAAAATGAAGCCGTCATCTATCATTAGTTTCTTTAAAAGACCCACTACTTAACAATGAACCTTTTTTAACCTATTAAAGGTAAATAAAAATTATTTTTATACACTGTATATTCCTTTATTATTCATATTCAAGTCTCTAACCCCATTTTTCCCATAAGCTTTTTGTCTTACCAACCATGGTTTTGGCAACCGTGGGAACTTTCAGGAACCTAACCCCTGTGCTTGGCAAGGGAAACCTGTATGCAGGCTAGGGGGCTGATCTGCTCTCACCTATTGCCAATTGAAATATTACCTTAGTGATTTTCAACCAGGGTGCCATGGCAACCTGGGGTGCTTTGAGATCCTTTCAAGGGTGTCACACAATGTTAGCACTGATAGGTTTGCAAACATGGTTCACAGAATAAACCCAGAGGGTTCAAATGGAAATCCATAGTTGTAGTCTTTCAGTACTTTGCAAGAGAAAAAAAAAGCTCCATTATTTTTGGTACTTAAACAGAGTGAAAACTTAGAGCTGGGATTCTTCAAGGGGTGGCTCAACAAATTGACAAGCTCATGAAATGGGCAGACGAGAACCTGATGGTGTACAACACCGAAAAATGCAAGGTTCTCCACCTTGGGAGGAAAAACCTGCAGCATCCTTATAGGTTTGGTAGTACTACGCTGGTTAGCACTACAGATGAAAGGGACTTGGGGGTCATGATTGACCACAAGATGAACATGAGCCTTCAGTATGATGCTGTGTCAAGTAAAGCGAGCAAGACACTGGCTTGCATCCATAGATGCTTCACAAGCAAATCCCGGGACGTTATTCTCCCCCTGTACTCGGCCTTGGTGAGGCCACAGCTGGAGTACTGCGTCCAGTTTCAGGTTCCACAATTCAAAAAGGATGCGGAGAAGCTTGAGAGGCTGCAGAGGAGAACCATGTGCATGATCAGAGGTCAGGAAAACAGACCTTATGATGACAGGCTGAGAGCCACGGGGCTCTTCAGCCTGGAAAAGCACAGGCTCGTGTGATTTGGTAGCCACCTATAAGTTTATCAGGGGTGCTCATCAGGATCTGGGGGAACATCTGTTCACCAGAGTGCCCCAAGGGATGACATGATTGAATGGTCACAAACTCTACAGCGAGCAATTCAGGCTGGACATACGAAAGAACTTCTTCACTGTCCGAGCCCCCAAGGTTTGGAATACACTGCCGCCAGAGGCGGTTCAAGCATCCACTTTGAACTCTTTTAAGACACATTTGGATGCTCATCTTGCTGGGATCCTATGATCCTTGCTGACTTCCTGCCCCTGGGGCAGGGGGCTGGACTCGATGATCCTCTGGGGTCCCTTCCAGCCCAAATGTCTATGAAATCTATGAAATTTCCTTAGGAAAGACTTTGGCTTGCTTGTTCCAAGTGGTTGTTACCACATGGCCAGGATTTTGTACAGTTATTCTTGGGTAGCCTTTTACACACTGGCTGCAGCTAGATGAGCACGGTCGTGTGGTATGTGGCACCACAATCACATTTGCAGTGCCACATACCACACAGTCCGATGTTCTCTGCGTTGCAAGGGAGTGCTGCCTGAGTGCGCGAGCCACCATTTTTTTTCTGCATTTTTTTTGATATCCAGAGGTAAAAAAAAAATGCAGAAAAAACCCCAGAGCAATGCATGCTTGGGCAGCATGCACTGCTGAAAAGTGGAGCCAGGCTGCCTGGAGCCACACTCCACTGCCAGTCCAGCTCCATGCAGCAGAATCACTGTGGCTGCAGCCCTGGGAGGCCCCCAGGACCTCGAGTAAGGCTGCTGGGGCCCGCACAGTGCTGGCCCCAGCCTCCCCCACCTCACCTGGGGCAACTTGCCATGCACCAAAGCACACGCGGCACAGGTGTTCCCCAGGGACAAGTAGGTACGGCGCAAGGTATGCTGCTGCTAGTTGTCTCTGGGGAACCAAATGTCCACGTATGTCTGGATGCACCCACTGAAGCTATGCAAAGGAAAAGGGCTAGGTGAAACAAGCCACAAAGGCTTAGTCATCATTCTTACACATGTATGTGGACATGGGTAGAGCTACAATTTTGAAAAGCGGGGTGCAGGTGATGTGGTGCATCATCACATATAACACAATTTATTTTTCACTAATTAAAGAGAAACTAGAAGATTTACTAATATGGTAGGGACTCAGTGGTATATTATTCCATTATAATTTTATTGGAATATTACGTACTAATTTTCAAGCTTGTATATTAAGTTAAAGAACACAAAAACTAGGCAAAAATAGTCCAAAATATTGTTTTATTAGTCTTGCAGCACATTTAACTCTAATGACATCTATTACTCAGATTCATAAAACTAAATCTAGCCTTCTTGAGCATTTTGATAAGCATCTAACACTTCATTGTCAGTCATTTCCACACTTGAGTTAATGTTCACTTGAGTTAATGTCACTACACATGAGTTAAGGTTTTTAGCTAGAACTAAAAACAGTCTACAGGGCTGTGAAAACGAAGAGGGATATTACCAGTAATAATATCCTTTCTTCTATAATGCTGAAGTTTGTTAGAGATAACTTGATCAATGGAAAATCAAGACTATGAAAAAGGAGTGAGGATCATTAACATATGTAGGGTAGAGAGATTAACATGAATCTGGTACTTTATAATAAGCATGAAGTCAATTGACTCCCTCAGTACTGTCTGAATAGAAATGTTGCTGCCTCTCTAGGGCAATTAGTTTTAAATTATGGGTGGAGCAGGATCAAAGAGAGGTGCAACTGAACTACTGCTCCTGTTCCTGGATCTGCCCATGTGTGCAGCTATATATTATGGTTGTGTGAGAGTGATGCTATAGACGCAGCAGTCCAGGAATTATGCAAGAGGCAAGGATTTCTTTGGGGGATAATCTTTTATTGGACCAACTGCATAGCTGGGATAGAGTCAGACAAGCTTTCAATTGCAAGACATTCTTCATCAGGATATATATTGGCATCGCTGTAGATCCTCTGCACAGCTCATTGCTGCAGGTGGTATCCTAGCTACTCAATGTAAAATGCATAACTGTGCACCAAATGCTAGGTACTGGCTCATTTAAATACAGATTTGGATTAAGCAGTATGAAGAGAAACACACTACATATATGTCTATTCAGTTTGCCACTCAGAGTGGATTTGACATAAATCTTCCTGCAGCACCTTAATAAACTCAAAAGGAGTCTCAGCAGATCAAAGTTGTCTGTGGTAATAGATACCTCAAGCCCTAGCACTTAATTGAATTCCTCTGAATGTGCTGACTATATGGAAAATTATATTATTAAGAATGAAAACAGGGATGTGGCAAGAGATTTAGCGTGTTATTTTTTAACCTACTTACCCAAGCTATAGTATTAAACTGGAAATCTCTTTTCTCTTAAAGATGATCACACAGTTTCTGGAGTATGTCCCTTCATTTTATCCTCATCTGTGAAGGTACTTGTGGCGGCGAGATGCACCCACAGCTCCTGGAGGAATGGGGGCAGTCCCTGCAGGCCTCAAGCCACACAAGCAGCCCCCCTCACTGGGGAAGCTCACCTCCAAGGGCACAGCCAGAGCCGGAGCTGGAGCAGGAGCTGCTGCCACACGAGTCGGTGTTATGCTGGCTGTTTAATCAGCTGTTCCCTGGGCGAGGAAAAGCTGAGCCAATCATGGCAGCCAGAACAGCCACCACGGGAAGATTTAAAAGCCCCACCGGGACCCGGGGAGAGAGGAGTGAGGGAGCACACTGGCATGAAGCATGCTAGGCATGCTGAGGCTCTTGTGAGGAGCAGGAGCAGTGCAGCTGGCTCAGTGCCAGCATCCAGAGCAGGGGAAGCTGAGCCCTTGTAGTAGGCTGGGAGGGAGGAGGCAGTCCCATGCCCCTCTCTCTCCTCTCCAGTGGTCTATTTTTTGGGGGTAAAGAGCAAATTAGAGGCGTCCCGTCCAGAGGCGGCAAGGAGGATGCCAGCCTATGGAAGCCGAGCTCATCAGCATCCAAAGCAGAGACGCTAGCCATCGGGGCAGTCAGGCTAGCCCACCAGGACCCACACCAATGCTGGTCCCCCTGGCAAAAGAGGTCGACTGAGCACGGTCGAACCACGCAGGTGGCACCCATCCGGTTGGTGAGTGGATGGGGTGCAGGGGAGGCGGAGACCTGCGGAACATCGCGCCCAGACAGTGAGTATTACCGTCCCCGGGGTCCCCCAGAAAGAGGATCTCCACTGAACCCCTCCCTTTCATTCAATAACATCAAGTCATGGCAGGCCAGTTGAGGGGAGGGGCCCTGTGCCAGACAGAAAGTATGTCACCCAACGTAAACCCCACCTAAGACACCTTCTATTACAGTACTACACCTAAACTCATAGGTTAGATCCTCTACTGGCTGAAAACAGATACCTTTTTGCACCAGCTATTTTCAGTTGTGCAGTCTCTAGTTAGGAACCTAAAAACTAAGACACTCAAACTGCTGCCAATCAAAATCACTATGAATCATTTATTCTTAGCCATGGACTAAAAGCTGTAGCAGAAAGGGATCTGGCCCATGGAGGACCATGGATATATTGTAGGTGGAAGACAAGGTAGTCAAGTAGTATAAACACATTCAAGTTAGCTGTCCTATTAGCCTTTACCTAGGTATTTTCATGTGGGCAGTTCCACCGATACATTAATTTCTGTCCTGGAGTCACTAGTTCAGAAGATCTAAACCTGCTTTCATCAGCTAAAGGGCTTACTCTATGTTCTATGTCAGTGTCATAACCAAATGAGTTGAGTGCCCCTGTCACAATAGAACTGCCCTGAATAACCGCAGTTACTTTCAAATTTGGTCATGTTCCACCTCATTAGTATTCAGTCCGTTATTGGCTACTCCGGACATATAAAAGTTCATGCAACTTCCGCCCAAGTCGGAGACCTCTGAGCACGTGGCAGAGTAACCACGGAGAACTCTGTAGCGCGATCGAGGAAACTTGGCGGACTGATCACCCACCAATATCTCCCCGTCACCGGGTCCTTTTGACGTACCCAGCTATCCTGCAGGGTCCTTTTCGTTCAAAAGCTTGTTTACTCGTAACTTGTTTTGCTATCTGCGACAACGCAACCAAGCTACCTCGAAGCCTGTGCTGCCATTCCACGCGGCGTAAGTAAAAGCAATCTTTTAAAACCAATAAGCTGTCTCACCTCTCCATTGCTGGCCCACCTGACGTCGATTAAACTAGCAATCCTTGGGTCGGCTCCAGCCGCCCGAGACATGGCGTCACGAACAGGATCCAAGGGCACAGCAGTGGAGAAGATTCTAATTGAGTGTTGCCCCTGGCGCACCAGGAGGCACCATGTGGGTGACTCGAATGAGCTATGGGCCCACATCACATACCACCAAGCGGGCGGGTCGACCGAAAGGCTCATCAGCGGTTACCTTTCGCTAAAAGGGGAAAAAGGAGTTTCAAACGAATGGGAAGCACACCTTCACCCTGGGGCGTTTGGGTGCGTAGTGAACAATGAGCGGGTCCAATTCAGACCCCGAGACAAAGTAGGCACTGTGTCTCTTGCCGGAGTAAAACCGACGGGCGTAGCAGACCCAACTCTCACCCAAGAGTACGCCTGCTGTATAAGGTGTGTGAGAGAAGGCGGAGAACCAACACCGATTGACCGGTTCAATCCCCCGACCCTAGCACCCGGGTCAAGGGGGCACGAGCTGCTTTCGGATCTCTGGGAAAAGTTGGAGTCAGAGGACTGTCGTGGCACGGTGGACGGGCCCAAAGTGGGACAAGGGGAAAATGTTGAACATAATGTTCCACACTCTTACAGCCTTGCTGCGGGAAAACGCAAATTTAGAGGTTTAACTGCTCACAGCCGCCCAGACGGCTAAGGAGGCGGCAGTAAAGAAAAGCTCTAAACCATTAGAGAACCCCGAGCCGCCGCCATTCCAAGATGGTGCTGGGGAAAAAGAAGAGCGCATGAAAAGTCTTGGGGAAGAAGGGGCGTTCGCGCGGTCCTCGGCCCCGCCCCTCGGAGTGGCGCCAAAAGAAACCCCGCCCCCAACGTAACGCGAACAAGGGAACCACCCCCTTATAAGGAAGAGAAGTTATACTCGGCGCTCCTGCCCAACGAGCCAACGCCCCTCTCAACCGCGGTCCACCCGATAGCGCTAGTCAAGCAAATTACAGATGCGCAGAGTGCAACTCGCACCATCACCACTACATGCCGCACCCGCACGTGGGGAGAAGTGCAAGAATTGTATAAGGAATCGAAACTGAAGCCTGAAGAGACCCTAGCTATGTGGTTAGGATGCCTGGTAATGGAATTTGAGTCAGACTTACTGGACCTAGAAGAGGCTGACTTCCTAACCCGCCAAGCCTTGTGGAGTGGAGGGCACGCCACCGACTTAGAAGTAGTAGCGAGTAACGCTCGTTGGCCCATCCCACTCCCGGCGCTTGTTGCAGGCCAAGTTAGCTATAAATCCCACGTGTGGCACAACGGCCGCCCACCAAAGGTCAGCGCGGAACAACTCCTGCTAGCCATAATAGGGGTATCATATGCCTCTTGGAACCCCAGTGTACACCAGTTGGGACTGACACGGGCTTAGTGCAGAGGAGGGTGGCCTCACTGTCATCTATGGAACCCTAAAACTGTTCCTGCAACCCTTGACAGCATAGAAGCCTGCGTAGAGGTCTATGGGAGAGATGACGCCACAATGCTTCGACTTCTCCTCAACCCGATGAACGGGCAGTAGGTGGGAAACCTCCTGAGCCACCTCCCACGGTTGCAAGCCTTTATGAAGCCATCCGTGAGAGTCTCCAGTAACGCGGAATACCGACCCTCGGCGTACCCCATCGAAGCCCAAAGACCGAGGTGTTATGAGTCCGACGCCCCACAAGAATTGCAACAGTTGCCG
Organism: Alligator mississippiensis; assembly: GCF_030867095.1. NCBI lineage: Eukaryota > Metazoa > Chordata > Crocodylia > Alligatoridae > Alligator > Alligator mississippiensis. The sequence goes on from NC_081830.1 coordinate 40,088,728, forward strand.
CAACGAACACCGGAGGAAAGAGCCATGTTCAGGTTCCTCCTACACTGCTCCGGGCTTACGAGGCGACAATTGCGCATCCTGGGAGACGAGGGTCAATGGAACCTAGCAAATGAACTAGGCTTCATCTTTGATGTATAGGAAGAAACGATGACCGATTACCAACCCTGGCTCATCGCAACCGGCTAGCTCGCCGCCTTATTGTTCTCTCAGTTTTCTCTTTCCTTTTGTTTGTTTGTTTGTTTGTTTGTTCCCTTGCAGGCTCGACGGTGACGAAGCGATAATCTGTGACTGCCCGATCATGAGAACCACCGAGCACTAGACCACGGCATATCCAAGTCAGCACAGCAATGGCCGCCTACTTATATGTTGTGAGCAGGGTTGTCACTCTATTCCTGCTGTTACCAATAGGTTCCTCGGTGAATGAGAGCTGACTTTGAAACCTCCAACTCGGTTCTGAACCTTCTATCGTTCTGGGCCAAAGCCATAACTAACGGCTCATCAAAAGATAACCTCACCGTGTGCTTATGGTTCCTCCTTTTCTGTTAATGACCCCGTGTTTACACCCTTAGTTTACAAAATTGTCTTGTACATACTTGTTTTGTTTTGTTTTGTTTTAAAGACGCAGTGAAGCCAAGCCATAATGTTTTGAGTGGGAAGGATAACTCACTTAATGGAGCAGTCCAAGTTGTTTGACATGCTGACTGTAACCAGATTGTGCAAGCTCTGAATTACTGCAAAAGAACAGCATTGGTGATCTAAAGGTTTTGGGGATGTCGCAGAAAGGTCGGGTGTAGACAGAAGAGGTCATAGGTGAATGGAGGGCAGGAAGTATTTAGTGTTAAGTTATTGAGAGGAGAAGCAGGTAGACAAGGTTGATGTGTTTCGATAGTCTTAATCAAACAAAGTCGTCTTTTAGCTAAATTGGTAATGACGGCACGAAAAATCAGTGTTCTAAGAGCATAATGAGGTTACTCCACTAAACAAATGTCTTTGTGTGTATATATGTATATATGTGTATATATGCATGTATGAATCGTTGTTGTGTATATAAATCGTTGTATTTTATAGTTTGTTAAAAAATAACTTGTTAAACTGTCCACTTTTGTGTATATATGTAGATCTGCGTGTTATGCTAAACCGTGTAACAGTAACGAGTTCCTGGACGAAAATTGCCTGTAACCTAATTCCCTGGTCTATTGTGACATGGTCAAGGGGGCATGTCATAACCAAATGAGTTGAGTGCCCCTGTCACAATAGAACTGCCCTGAATAACCGCAGTTACTTTCAAATTTGGTCACGTTCCGCCTCATTAGTATTCAGTCCGTTATTGGCTACTCTGGACATATAAAAGTTCATGCAACTTCCGCCCAAGTCGGAGACCTCTGAGCACGCGGCAGAGTAACCACGGAGAACTCTGTAGCGTAATCGAGGAAACTTGGCGGACTGATCACCCACCAATATCTCCCCGTCACCGGGTCCTTTTGACGTACCCTGCTATCCTGCAGGTTCCTTTTCGTTCAAAAGCTCGTTTACTCGTAACTCATTTTGCTATCCGCAACAATGCAAGCAAGCTACCTCGAAGCCTGCGCTGCCATTCCACGCGGCGTAAGCAAAAGCAATCTTTTAAAACCAATAAGCTGTCTCGCCTCTCCATTGCCGGCCCACCTGACGTCCGATTAAACTAGTGATCCTCGGGTCGGCTCCGGCCGCCCGAGACAGTCAGTAGTAGCCATCATATGCATCAAGGTTCACAATCACAATACGAGTGTCAGGAGAGGAGAAACACAATCTTGCCCACAGAGTCTTTCTGTCTCATTGTCCAGCCTCTTTTGCCCCAACTGTATCCTCCAGGTTCCCCTCCTCTCTCCACATCTGATTAGTTCCAGTTCCAGTATCCTTCCTTGCACTGTCTACTCTCAGCATTCAAAGCCCAGTTTCCATGCCCCAGTTGTCTCACCTCCTTACTGGATCTGAGACTCTTGGCCAAGACAGTTGCAGCTCAGTGCAGCCAAGCAAACCTCAGGAAACTAACTTACTAAATCCAAGCACCCTCTGTGAGGATGTCACCTGCTGTTTTTCCAAGGATGATTTGGGGTGATCTTTTTGAGGGATATTAAAAGGAACAACCATTGCACAAAGGCCACCCTACTGGAGAATGCACTATACCTAAACCATCCTGATAGATGCCTCTCCAGCACCTTCTTGAAAACCTCCAGTGAAAGATGCTATAATTGCCCCAGGAAGCTTATTCATAGAATCATAGACTCATGAAAATTAGGGTTGGAGGATGACCTCAGGAGGTCATCTAGTCCAGTGGTTCTGAACCTTTTTGTACTTGAGGCCCCCCTCACTCCTGACCTGCACCCCCTGGCCCTGCCAGTGCCCCTCACTCCCAACCCATAGCCCCCATTCCCCAGCCAAGCCAGTGCCCCTTACTCCCACCCTGCTGCCCCCTGTCCCTAGTCCCCCAGTGTGTGGGCCAGGGGATGGGTATGCATGTGCCTCCCCTGATTTCTGTACCCACTGCAGGCATGGGGCTGCGGCCTGGTCAGACTGGCAGGAGTTGCCACTTCCCTCAGGCTGCCTGTGCTGCTCATCACCTTATGTCCCTTTTATGGTAGAATCGCAGCCTGAGGGGAGTTGCAGCAGCGGCTGGGCCATGGAGGTGGGGTAGAGATATGGCATGGCATGCAATTCGCTGGTGGGAAGAGAAGGTGAGGGCAGTGTCCCTCCCAGCCCCCTTGTTACTCCTCATGCTGCTGGCAGCACAGCTGGCATGAGGGTACTGACTGTGGTGGCAGCAACAAGTCTCACTGCCTGCCTCTGCCCTCCCACATAGGGTCCTGCCTGCTGGGCTGTGGAGGTTGATCCTGCCCGTGCTAGTCCAGCTAGGCTGTAGCTCTGTGTCATCTGTGGATACAGAAATAGGGGAGGGGGCATGTACCCCCACCCCCCAACACTTACCTACAGGGAGCTGCAGGAGCTGCTCTCCACCACTGCCTGGATGCCATGTGCATCTGTGCACAAGCACACTTGCAGGTGGTGCCCCCTGCTGGCCCCCTCCTGCTTCCCCCCAGCCCCAAGCATTTTTAAAGTTTGTTTGTGACCCTTTGATATGTTCTTGCAACCCACTTTTGAGTTGCAACCCACAGGTTGAGAAACACTGATCTAGTCTACCCCCCTGCTCAAAGCAGGATCACCCCCAACTAGATCATCACAGCCAAGACTTTGTCTAGCCAGGCCTTAAAAACCTCCAAGGATGGAGCCCACAACCTCTCTGGGTAGTGTGTTCCAGTGTTTTACTACCTTCCTAGTGAGAAAGATTTTTTTCCTAATATCTGACCTAAACTTCCCTTGCTGCCGCTTGAGGCCATTGCTCCTTGTTCTGTCATTTGCCACCACTGAGGACAGTAACATTATTCCATCATGTTATTGTTCTTAGTTAAGAATTTTTTTCCTGAGATTTAAATCCATCTGCTGTGCTGCAGTTTATAACTGTTGCCTTGTGTCCTGCTGTCTGTGGTAAGGGAGAACAGCTTTTCTTTTTCTTTGCCACCTTTCAAATATTTTAATCTCCTTTTCTTCAAACTAAACACACCCAGTTCTGTCAACCTTTCTTCATTCCAGCCCCTTTTTCATCTCCGTTGTTTGCCTCTGAATCCTCTCCAATTTCTCTACTTCCTTCCTCAAATGTGGAGCCCAGACTATATACAATATTACAGCTGAAGCTTACCCAGCAATGAGGTACCCATTGCCTTCCCTGGTTTGCATTACATTTTTCTGTTAATGCAACTCCCAAATTGCATTTTTCTTTTAAACACTTAACATCACATTGCTGACTCATATTGAGTTTGTGATCCATCATCGTCCCTAAATCCTTTCTAGCCATACTTCTTCCTAGTTAATTCCTCATTTTGTATTTGTGCATATTTTTGCCCCTAGGTTGCAGCAATCACTGTGCTCAGTAAATATTGGCATACACAAATGAGAAGAACTAAACAAACTTTAATTGAGGAGCGGTAGACAACCTCTGCAGATCTTTTGTCCGGCTATAACTAGCTGACCCGAGGGACAATCTCTGTAACCTTCAAACTAAGGGAGAATCTCCAAATTACTTCTGTCACTTCATAGGTGTAGTACAGTACATTTGTCTTTGCTGAAATTCATTCTGACTACAGCTCATTTCTTTAATTTTTCCAGATCCTTTTGGAATCTAATCCTATCCTCTAAACTGTTTGCAAGCCATCCCAGTTTTGGGTCATCTGTAAGTTTGATTGGCAAACTCTATTCCTGTATCCAAGTCATGAATAAGAAGTGTTACAACACTGGACCCAGAACAGGCCTCATTTGATACTCTCAAACTCTTAATCCATTTATCATTACCCAATTATTCAGCCAATGATGGTAGCCAGTAGTTATTCAGCCAATGATGGTAGTAATTTTATCACCTCCATTTTTCTCCAGTTTATGTGTCATGGGACCATAAGAAGTATGATACATAGATTACCCGCAGTTTCTGCATGCTTCTCAGCTTGGCTTTTGATCAGTTATGAAAAAGTAAATACAAATACTGGTGTTGAACATTTGTCTAGAAACCCATTTCATTTTTGTTAAAGCAAAAGCAGTATGATTTTCTAGACAAAGTTTTCATCAAATTGGTACACTGTCATCCGGAGTTAATCTGCTCATAAGTGATGCTTTAGAAAAGGCTGCTATTCCATGGGTACAAAAGGAAACCCCCCCACAACATTTTCAGTTGATATCAGTACCTTCAGTTTCAACTTTCCAGTATTGTTGTATGGTTTCTTTTTGGTTGTTATAGCATAGACAAGCTGAAAGAAAAATCTTTGTTGCAAGATGTCAAGACTTTGAGTTTAATTTAATCATCCCGTCTGGAAGTATGTGGTTCTGAAACTAGACACATGTCATGGTAAGTTACTAAGAATAGACAAGAGAGGCTTCTTTTAGTCACGGAACTGTGTGCATGAAATCCCTTAACTCATAAAGCCACACCATTAATGCAAACAACGGCTGTATCTCCTTATTGCTGGAAAGTGAGAAAATATATTTGGCCTTTCAGTTTAGGAATTGTGCGGTGAAGCCACAAAATAAGTCATAAATGTTTCTAAGAGTCTGCGTGCTAAAAGTATTACAAACATTTCACCTGGACGCAACACAGGAATGTGTACTTGCACTTACACTTTGTTTGGAAAATGGACAGCTACTAGCAAATTACCTCCATCTGTGCATTAGCATTTGAATTCCTATCATATTTTGGAACTCATGTTAGCTTGTAAAAGCTGAGAAATAATGTAGATGTAGCCTGAAACCATCTTTACAGATAGTGTTTGGATTGTAAGCTTTGAGGCAGACACTTTCATTATATCTATACTACACAAATCAGTGGCATGTAAACATACCCAAGTGCTTTAACATGGTTCTCTGCCTTGGCTAATTTACCCTGCCCCTCAGCACAGTATTTAGCACAGCATTTTACCCAGGTAATTTGACTATAGACAAAAGAGAATATGTAGTATTTCTGCAAAAACACATTGTGTAAGTTGGCAACACTTGCTATAACAAATAGTCTTAAATTCTGAGAGAGCAAATTTTTTAGACTAAATGCCTGTGGGTTTTAGGTTTTTTTTTTTCCTTAAGAGTTCTGGATAGAGTGAACTATTTAAACAACAGACATATTTATCAAAGAAATCAAGACCGGGGCAGAGCAGAGCTGTTTCCTGGAAATCTGATAGTGATACTAGGCTGAGATACTTAAGAGGTAGCATTACATATCAGTCCTGGAACAAAGTTGCAGGTGAGTTAGCTTAGAATAGATCCAAACTTTACATGAGTAATTTCACTGTCACTCTGAAACTTTGTAGAGAGCTGTGGCTTCTCTGCAGTTTGCAGGCAGACTGAACAGTTAGAGCAGAACACAGATTCATAGCTATATATTAAAGAAAAATATATATCACACCTCCCAGCCTTCTCTTTTCTGGGTCCTGGGCCTGAACCCAGCCATTTGCTTGTTTGGGCTTTGCAGCCTACAAGAATGTTTACAATTCTAGGGATGCAGTGACTTTCTTGGGTGGTAACTTCATTGGAGAAAAGTGCCTACGCAATAGTTTGCTAAAAAAAAATTCATAATCAAATCCCTGGACTTGGGAAAAACAAGATTCCAAAATGAGCTGGGAAAGATGTGAACCTAGGGCCTTGCACTGACCTCTGGTATTCTGAGGAACATATTTCAGATTCTTCTTTGGGAGCAGTGCAATTTCATGCTGCCTCTGAGAAGCTTCAGCCCAAGGAGCTGCAGTCTTTCCCTAAACGTACACAGCCCTAGATCCACAAAGATTCAAGTACTTTCATTTACATCAGGGCTAGGTACAGACATTCAAAAAGTTCAAGGCAGAGTCAGTCTAAGTTATGTGGTTTTCTGTAAGCTCTTTGGTGGGGAAGGCAAATCTTAGACTGGGTTCTGCTCTTTTAAACCAGTCTGTGTGTGCTGAGCTTCTGTTCTGTTATGAGTATAGACCTGTTCCTGATTACTTATACTGGTAAAAGTGTAATGTCTGTACCTGGCCCAGGAGCTCTGTGTTTCCATACAGGACCCTTCCTCTTTCCCATTATGGCTTGCTAAACCAGTTGGATCTCTAGAGACATCTGCCTTCAAAAATCCTACCTGTCCCCATGGGTACATGCCATTATTTCTCCAACTTTTCACCTTTTCTTGCCTCTCTCTCTCATCAAGCAGCTCCCAAAGAGATTTTATGGAAATCATGAGAAAGGAAAAGATCTTGCAGATAGCACTCCTTCAATGCTCCCTTAGCTGGAATTTGCTTTATCAGTCCCCACTGCATATAAAAAGGGGGGAAAAGGGGGTGGTGGGAAATGACAATCTTGCTATAGACCCATGGGAATAAGATTTTATTCAAGAAAAACTGAGAGGTCATTCTTTAGGTCTCCTATTGTGGACAGCCACTCACTGTACTGTTTGCAGGAGCATAAACTTTTAAAATATCTTATTAATCTGCTGCTTTATACAGACACTTGCACTAAAAAAAAGCCAATTATACCCTTTAAATAAGTACATGTATATTTTAAAACCATAATGTGCATGGCTTATAGTTTAGCGCCACCCAAGATTTTTTGCGAAGTCCCCCAATTCCTATTTATTTTTTGCTCTGGCTATGTACCAACTTAGTTTTTCAAATTCAAAGCTTGAGAATTGCCCTTAAAGTCCAAAAAAAGCAGAGCAGTTTTGGCTTTGGTGACTCTACCACCCTAGATATCTGACCTTAGGTTGAACTTCACACAGGAGTCCTTTTGGAGTAGATTGGCCTTTTTTTCCTCCTGCATGTTTAAATCCCTTCCCTGAAACTAGTGCTACAGATTCACCATAGAGTTGAGCAGGTGTCTTTTTTTATTATGACCATTGGTCAAGTTTAGAATCACGTCTCCCTGGTTGTAGAATGATATGCTGAAAGACATGCACCATCTTATTCAAGGGCTTGCTATTTAAGTAGCAAGTCTGCTGCTCTTCCTTCCTCCCATCTTAGCTACATGCAAAGACTGGTGATACATATACCAATAACTGCTACAAGTGTGTATCCTAGAACTGGAGAATGTACCTAAGTCAAAAGGCTTCATGAAAAGCCACAGCAGAATATATAGCCATGGAATGTGTACCCTTTTTTCTCCCTCAAACCTATACTCAATTTTTATGTTTTACTGTGTGGCTGCTTTTTCCTTTTTTTTATTGGTTTGTTTTCTTCATATTCTAACTGCTCTGTTCTCCCCTTTTCCTCAGTGGTCCCCATCCCCTGATCTTTCCAGTAAATTCCTTGCATTTCTCTTTCTTCTTGCTACCACCTAGCCCAAATATTTGGAAAGAGTTTTCTTTATGGCAGCAGTTGCAGTCACTCCCTGCTACTATTCCTCAGGGTGCCAGCAAGCTTGATACTGTCTACATGCTGAATGGTCTCTCTGTAATTGCACCATGCAGTTTGAACTCTAGTGAACCTGGCACATGTCTTTACCTGGGGTCCAAAAAGCACTTCTTCCCCACCATCATGGTCTCAAGTCATCCATGAACAAGGGATCTTGCATTAAAATAGAAAGACAGATAGAAGTTGTTTTTTTTTTCCATAGCACCATAGTCTTTGTCACTGCTGTGTATGTTTAATAGCTCTATTGATATTGAACAGATGCTTCAGTCCCCTGGAACAAAAAGTGCTCTTTAGACTTTAACTCTCAGAAAGTTTTCCCAAAAGGGGAATCTGTTCCACTGATTGTGAACTTAGCTATCATGAATTATGACAAACTGCCTATTGCCTCATGCTAAAAATCCCTCTTCACTTCTATTGTAAGGAGACACGTCTGTTATTTTTCATGTAACCTTAGCTCCCCACCTCCATTCCCCACTGCCTCACTGAGACATCCTCAAATGCCATTGCTTCAAGAATCTCTCTGTTAAAAAGTGTCAGGCATTCCTTTAGCCAGTCGTCACCACCTTTCTGTGACCAGTACTCATTTCCCTTTTTAGGTTTGAAGATTGGCCATTTTATTTGGAGTTATAAATTCAGCAGTAGCATAATAATGGGTGGGCAAGCAGGACACAAGCCCCAGGTGCCAGGGCTAAGTGGGGTGCTGGAACGGAGCTAGGGGGATGGCTCATACTCTTAAGGAAGTGACATCTCTCTCAGCAGCAGTGAGCCTCTTAAGAACACATTTAAATCCTATTGACTCCAATAGGACTCTGGCCCCTATGTGCTTTAGTAAAGCATTTAAATACTAAATGCTTTAGTAAAACATTTAAAATAAATTAAGTAATTCTTAGTAAGCTCTGAAACTAATCCATATAAATCCCAGGACCTTTGCATTCCCCAGGTAAAAGGTAGACTCCGTAGGGGCTCTTTAGCAGGAGGAATTCCAAATAGGTCTTGTACGAAGTGTTGTTGGATGTTACTAGCAGAAAGGAAAGCTAGAATAATTTTAATATTAATATGATCAGTCCATTTGAGCAAGTAGCACTATCTTCGGCATGAGAAGAATAAATTGTATGGAGCAGACACCAGCACTAGGCACATAATCCAGAAGAAATCCTAATTTATATGCTAATTAGCAAAGATGTAAGAATTACAGGGTTAATTAAGCATCACTTTCCTCCCACAATTTTATCTATCACAGATGTGTAGGTGAAAGGAGAAAAAAATCCTCCCTGAACCATTTGATCAAATTAATCACCAAAAGTGCTTTTTCTGGGGCCTCTTTCTAAGAAAACCCAAAGAGTTAATAGTGTTCAAAATATCAGGAGCATGGAAAATTCTGATAAACATTTTTGGAAAGCAGCTAAACTGAAGGATCCTAAATAGACTCAATTCTGCATTTCATTTAGATTAAATCTGTTTTTGTTACTGAACGTGAAGCAATCAATTAAGAATGTCATCAATTCAAGAACTCTGTCATAAATGCATATCTTGCAACACAATTGTTAAACCTGAATATATTTCTAATCACCAATTTGTATTTAATTAGCATACAAGAATCTCATTACATTTAAATTAAAGTCTTATTTCAAGCATTTGGACTGTGACCACATTTTGGCATACTGGGCTTGTTAAATGACAACTGTCAGATATTCTCTTCTAGGCTCTGTTTTGAACTTTCCTGTCCATTTTTTAAGACTATATCATAAACTTGAAAAAGATACCCTATTTAAGGGTCAGGCAGCTAACTTGGCAGTATTAAGAACTCAAGGTGGGACAGATTCTTGGCTTGGCAGAGTTTATGCTCTGGGAAGCAGGTGGTCTCCTATTAGGGAACCAATTATTACTATTCTGTCTCCTACGTGGACACTGGAACTGAACTGTAGGAGCAGTCTACTGGCTGCTCCAACTCCTACCACCTGGTAAAGGTCCCTAGATGAAGTAGGATGTTGAGGGATTCACTAACTGCCAATTTTAAGTGATCATTACACACTAATCACCAACTTGTCCCAGTTATATGGGCACAGATTCTATGCTGTATTACATAGTTGGAAAGAGGGAAGGAGCTAGAGATAGCCCATTATACAGTTTAAGGGGACTGAAAAATCAGTGTTTTCAGGCACTTGGCCCACCTAATTGCTTCAGTTACTGAGCTATCCTCACTAGCAAAGGGGTTCAGGAAGCTGATAAAAAAAATGCTCAGATAATTAAGTGAGGATCCTTTTGAAAAACTGGCAGATCTGGGATCTTCTATTATAACTAAAACCTTGTAGGTATATATCTGACTTCCTATACCTCAGCATTTCTGCTGTGCTTAAAACTATGCAGAAAGTTCTTGTTGGCACTAAACAACAATAGGAGGAAACCAAGAGCCACCAGGCTGAAAGGAAAGAAGATGGCAGGGTGGGAGAACTCTCATTTCAGAATCTTTTTGATGTAGGAATAGTTCTTTCAGATTAGTCAGGATAAAGCTTTCCTTTGTGCTCCTTACTAATTTTATGCATGCTTCTCCACCCTACCTCCATTTATACAATTGGCTCATACAGTACAGGTTCATACAATAAAGATTATTGATAAGTGGCCAAATACTGCTAATTTTTCCAGTATTCCTCTTTGAATTGGCTGTTGCTGTTGCACCAAAAGGCTTTGCTGTTCTCTTGAATTTTCATAGCCTGATACAAGTCCAGTTAAGTCACTGAGCATCTTCCTATTGACTTCAGTCAACTTGGGATATAAATAGAAGCTCTACTCTTTAAGGCTAGGTACAGACAATCAAAAAGCCCAAGGCTGAATAGATTCAATCTTTGCAGGTTAGTCTAAGCTGGGTAGATTGAACTGGTAAGTAAGTGAACAGACATTCACTTTTGATTCCAGAAATGCAGCCACATGCCTGCAGTGGATCAGGTCAGAAGCTGGGGGGCACTAGAGCATGCCTCCCTGCTCTGCTGGGCCAAGGTTAGCCTGCCCACCCTGCAAAGGGTGGGGAGGGGGGGCGGGTTGTGGGGGAAGTGCAAAGCATCTTGGGATGCTGGGAGACTGTATGTTAGCTTGAATCTGGAGGGGATCTGGGACGGAAGTTCAATAAAATGATTTAACTAGTTAAGTCTGATACTACAGCCATCCAGGTTTACCTTAATTTGGTTTTGCCCATTTTGAAGGCAGTTTATGCAAACTGAACTTCTGTTGTGTTACAGATTTAAACTGCTTTCTAATCACTTATACTGGTTTATGTGTAATTTCTTTCCCTACCCTAAAAGAACTAGATCATCACTAGGTGCTAATCACTTGAAAATTTAGCTTCATCCTTTCCATGTATGTGAAATTTAGGAGGAGATGTAAGTGATCAAATTAACTAAATTCACCCATTGAGCAACTTTAAGGCTAAGTACAGACAGTCAAAAACCCAAAGCTGAATTGATTCAATCTTCGCAGGTTTGTCTAAACTGTGTAGACTGAACCAAGAAGCAAGTGGACAGACATTCATTTCTGATTCTGGAAATGCAGCCACATGCCTGCAGTGGCTCAGGCTAGAATCTGGGGGGCACTACAGCAAGATCTCCCTTCCCTTTGGCAGTGGCCAGAAGGCTGGAGAGAAGCTGGAAGAGAAGCCCTCCAGATTTTCCCCCCCCTCCCTCCTTGAGCTGAGGTGGGCAGTGTAGCCAAGCCCAGGCCCCAGCAGGCCTGCTCAGTATGATGATGGTGGTGGGGTTAAACTCCCACCTTGGCCTGCATAGACCCCAGCCAGGGTGTCCCTGGGAAAGAGGGGAAAGCAGCCCTGCCAGGCGTTTCCTCTGCTCCCTGCTGCAGCCGGGGGGGTGGGGGCAGACACTGGCCTGGACGAGCATGCTGAGGTGGAGGGGAGGGGAGGGGAGGGGAGGGGAGGGGAGAGGAAGAGAGGAGGGATTAAATCCCCTCCCCCGCCTGCATGGGACCCCAGCTGGGTTCTGTTTTGGCAGGAGCTCAGCAGCCCCTGCCAGGCTTTTCCCCTCTTGCTGCTCGAGTGGAGTGGCCAGGGCATGGCCAGATGCCCGCCCTGGGCTGGCACACATAGGTGGTGAAGAGGGAGCGTGGGTTTAAATTGAAGATTATGAGGGTGGTCAAACATTGGAATAGCCTACCTTGAGAAGCTGTGGAATCTGTGCCTGGACATTTTGAAGAACAGGTTGCATAGACACTTGGCTGGGATGATTTAGTCAGGGATGCTGGTGCCTTGAAAAGCGGGTTGGACTAGATGACCTTGACACTGGAAATTGTTTGTTACAGCTCAGCTTGGTTGGTGTCAGTCTATATGGAGTCAGACAAGGCTTTATCTGCACTGGAAAGCTGTATTTCATTAATCATGCTAGCTAAAAGCAGCACAACCTTCTAGTGGGACAGTTTACATGTATAAAGAGGCATATATCAGTATAGTAATTCCCACAAAATAAGGCACCTTTATACCAGTGTAACTGCATCCACACTAGGTCTTCTACTGGTATACCTATATTGGTAAAAACAGTTACAATCCTGAGAATATTCTCTGTAAGAGAGAAGCCAGATATTTCAACTTCCTCTGCAAGATTCACTTGCTTTTGAAACGACTAGTAGATTTTTGTGTGTCAGTTTTTTGTTTGGAACAGACATGAGTGATATAGAATCTAATATTTTGTTAGTGCAATTTGATTGTTTTATGAAACCATTTGTCAACAGCACCTAGACAATACTTTTGACAAAAGCCCCTGGTCAGGCACCTCTGTCTGACTGCAAAACATCAACTCTCTTCTATCTCTCTTCAGTCTACCCTCTTTAATTCATTTTGACCCAGAATGCATAACAACCAGTTTTTGAAGCCAGTATTTAAAATCTGAATTGGATGTTACTAGTTATTACCTGTTAAACTATAAAGAGAAAACTCTTGAGTGGATATTTTTCACTCATTTCTTTGTTTCTCTAGTTGTCAGTAGAATCTCAAATCTTACTTTTTTCTAGGGAAAACACCATCATTTTAAATGTTAATCTATGCTAAAATAATGATGGGTCTGTGGGTTTCACTCTTACAGTGATTACCACAACACAGAACTGACAAAACAAACAGACTGTGCCATGTTTGCTACCAATACCACAGTCAATAGTTTGCTGCCACAAGTCATACTTGTGTCCTGCAGACACTTGGCTGGGATGATTTAGTCAGGGATGCTTCTGCCTTGAGCAGAGGGTTGATCTTGAGCAAGGTCTAGTCTATGACCTTGTGTAGTCTAGTTGATGACCTTGTGAAGTCTCTTCCAGCTCTTTTTGTCCTATGATCCTATGATACCAAGTCAAGAAAACTTAAGTGCTTTGACTTGGCTGTAATTTACAGCCAGGAGCACAAGTGCCATTGATTTCAAAGTTATTTAGATTCTTTTGTCAAATTGAACTCAGGTACTTAAATGAGCTCACTTCAGAAATCTGATTTGTGTATCAAGTTTGATACCTTTGTTAATTTTTCAGTCAATTTTGTTTTCAAACCAGTTTGTTTTACAGTGGCATAAGCTGGCAGGCCAGATTAACCTGGCTCTGGTCTGAGATGGGCTGGTGCTTCTGACCCATTGCTGCTGACATCACTTCTCCCTGATGCCTGGTCATGGCATGTGCCAGCCTCCCCATAATGCCACCTGGCAGCTATGCAGTACAGACAAAGCCCCACCCTCCTGCAACCCACATGCATAAACAACTAGTTATATGCTCAACTTCAAGCGCACATGCAGTCCCATAATAGTCCTAGTGACAACAGTTTTGCATGTTTGTTTAAAATACGACCAAGACACCATACCAGTAGTGGAATAAAAAAAATGCAGTATTTATAACCTAATATTTTAGTACAGTGGGGGCCAATCTTATTGGCACGTGTGCCACAAATTAGCTCTGCATCTTCCACAAGTGCTACTTGGATCTCCTTTCCCTGCACAAACTCCTTCTCTGCTTTCTGCTTCTTGCCCTGTCTGCCACTGTGCTGTTCATTCCCTTCCTGATCTGCTATACGCTACACACAGTGGCTACCCATGTCACTTGGCCTATTATATTATATTAAGTTAGCTTTATTAGATTAAGTTAGCTTTATTAAAAGTCCAGTATGTCTCAAATTCCCTTATTTCAATTGCTCCACCTCGTTGCAGTTAGTACTAACATGTTAACACTATAAGTTTGCTTGTTTACCTTAGGATTTTAAACACGTTAGCCAGGCATCTCTTCTTAGCATAGGCACAGTCACAGGCACACTGTGATGGAGCACCTTTGGGTGCCTGTCACTTTAAGGGCCAGAGCAGACATCAGGACAGCCGGCAGGTGTGAGCTGGAGTAACGAGCCAGTCACATGATTGCAGGAGAGCCCTGGGATTGGAGGAGGGGCTGATCAGCCTCCATTTAGATCCAGGCTCTTAGGGCTGACCCAGCAATCTACTGCTAGCAGCTGGAGAGATGCCACCTGGCTGAGCAGCTGCTCAGGAGTACCTTGGAGGTAAGGCACTATGGAGGGTAGGAGCTATGGGGATGGCAGGAGGCTCCTGGTCCTGGGTATGACCAAAAACTACACCCTGCTGGGGAAGGATGTCCTGGTGGGGCTACTCATAATGGGGTAGCTCCCCAGAAATGCCAGGCCAGTTGCCTCCCCAGTGAAAGGTGGGTAGGAGTGCCTTATAACCCCAGCCCCCACTACCCAGTGGGCCATAGAGCAGACAGTGAGGCCAGGTACGCCTACTGAGAGGCACCTGAGCTCATGGGGGTCTGTTGGCCCCAGTGGGGAGGCAGCAGTGCAGAGTAAGGTTGCAGGGGGTCACCTGAAGGGCTGCACAAGAGTTGTTGTGGGAAGAAAGCCCCAGTGAAGGTAGTAAACTGTTGTCCCAATGAGAGGGTGGAGATATAGCCCCAGTGAGGGGGCGGAGGAGAGTTAAGGGCCAAAGGCAGATCTGAGCCTTAGCGAGAGGATGTGCAGCACATGACTGATGGTTCCAGGGCAAGCAGAGCCAAAGGCCAAGGGTGGCCCATAAGAGGCCAGGGGAAATCATAGTGGGTAGTTCTGTGCAGAGTGTAGCAGCACTATGACAGCGAGCTCCAGGGGGGAGTGAGAGTCCCAGTGAGACCCTGCAGCACACATCATGGTGAGGCACTGCAATATGGATGCCGTCTGTGAGGCATGGGACACGGTAAGGAAAGGTTGGAGCTGTGTGTAAACCTCTTGGCATTGGGGCATTAAAATGGGAAGCCTCACACATTATTACAACAAGTAATATAACAGCAAGGCATGGCAGATGGCCCTAGACAGGTGGGCAGGTCGGCACTGTGATCTGGGCCCATGGAGGTTGCTCCCTGTCCCACACAATGAAGAACTGATGTCTTGCAACTTACAATGCTGTTCTATATTGTTTGCAGGTAGTTTTATGCATCTAACACACATACCAAGACCAAATCTTGGTGACCTCATGCTGTGGAAATTGTACATCTTGGTATCTATTAATATTTCCCAGTATGATTAAAGGAGGCAGCAAAACTATCTTAACTCAGCATGGCAGAGGTAATATTGGATTAGATTCTGAGATGCATCTCCCAACAGATACTGTACAGAAACTGTACAGATACTGTACAGCAATATTTAAGTTACAACAGCCTTGCTTCAGGCTACTGAGAAGCAGTTTAACTTCTGTAGCATTTAGTACTGTTGGCTACCCAACATCCCATAATAGCATGTCATTTATATTGGGGAGGTGCAGCCTAAGACTATTTCCATTGACTCTTGTGCTGCTCCTGCCCTGGGGGCAGGGGGCAGGGGACGGGGGGGGAGGGGGAGTTGCCTCCTGGCTTGTTACTCTTTTGTCACTGCGAATGTGGGAACAGTGTGCTAGCCAGTATGAGGCAAACTCCAGAGAAAATGATGTCTCTCTTCTTTAGCAGAAAAGATATCTAGATTCCTCACCTTGTGGTGCAAAGCAATGATTCATGAAGGCTGCTTCTGAGGGGATAGGGGAAGGAAGGTGTTTCTGATGAATCTGCAACTACAAAGATGCAACCACTACACTCCTTGTGGTAATTGTGAGAGAGCCCTGGGCTCTCTGTTACTTTAAGATAAAGGCAGCTCAGCCAGAGAGCACTGCAGGGCAAGATGAGGCAGTCAGCAGGCACCTGCAGACAGTCAGCCAACCAGAGGTAGGCAGGGCCCTGGATGCATATAAACCTGGGGCTTGGGCTTGCAAGCCAGTTTAGTGCTGCTTGCTGCAGGGTCAGGAGCTCCTGCCCAGGAGAAGTACCCAATGACAATGGTCAGACCGTTTTGCTGTCTGTAGGAATGCTGAGGCTCGGGGAGCTTACAAAGAGCCTGTGCTGGGAGGTACACCAGCACAAGGGAAGAAACGAGGTTTGCCCTTTTAAAGGGGTAGAGGGCTGCTTTCATTGTTGTCATTTATGTTACAGCCAGGGGCTTATGATTTATGTTACTGTTTCTATCAGTGGTTTGGGATGAGGCTGGAAGGTGAGGTATAGAGGCCTCGTTAGTGCCCAGGGGGCACTCGACTGCCTTGAACCCTGCCAGAGGCAGGCTCAAAGACCAAGCAGTTATTGAGCCCAGAGCGGGCAGAGAAAGAAGGCACAGCCACACAGGCCACTGGGGCCCAGCAGACAGGGGCCAGGGGCCTGGTGACAGAAGGGACAAACAGAGCTAGAGCCTCACAGCCAGGTCCAGTTCAGTGGCCCCAGGCTAGGAGGCCTAGTTAGATTAAAGGTGCAGAGGCCAGGGAGGCTGAAGCCCCAACAGATAGAGCAATATCTTTGTAACCCCCATGAGGCATGGTAAAAGGAAGGATTTGGAGCCACACAATTGGCCCTTAAGGCTTTGGGTGCTGTGCTGGGCACAGCAGGTTAGAGTGAAGCCCAGCGAGGGGCCTGGGTACAGGCAGAGACTGATGGGGTCCAGTGGGACTGATGCCTAGCAAAGGTCTGTGGGCAGCCTCCTATATACTATAAGTAACATCAAGGTGTGGCAGGAGAGGCAAGAGGGTGCCCTAGGGGCAGAGTGGGGCACAGACACAGAGCCACCGGGGGCATTACAGCCACCTCGGGACCCTGACATATTACAGTATAAGGACAGAAGCCATGGGGCTATAGCAATCTTGAAACTTCAGTAATGGTTGTTCTGTCAACCACTGCCACTATTTCCTGCAAGAGCATGTATATGTGTTTGGAAGTTGGAGAGCAGGGGGAAATTGTCTCTGCTTGTTCTTGCTTCCTTCCAAGGCTCAACTACCTTGAAGCCTTACAGCTACCACTGTCTGAACAGTGCCACTGGATTCCTCAATAAATCATCCTCTCAGCTCATGCTAGACTTCCCAGTCTCTGCTGGCAGAGAATGACAAATAGCCCAGGGAAACAATGCTGTGCAAGAAACTGATCCACTCCTCATGTTACTGTATACTGGGAATTACCAGTTACCTTGCTGGTTTGTGGGGCTTATCCCAGATCAGTACTTTGCCTGGAGAAGTCTTATTTGAGAGTTTCTCCTTTAGCTTTCTAGTTCCAAAGCTGTCTGTAGATTAATATCTTCAGAATCTACTGCTCAAGCCCCCATAAACTGTCACATGACAAATTCACTTCCACCAAAAGGGTTAATGGCAGGGAGAAATATATCAAATTGAAAATCCTTATCCATTGGACAAAAAAAAGCAGGGTGGAGTAGAGAGATAAGAGAATCATCCCCTACAGCATTAGGAGATTCAGGGCACAGCAGACTAAATCTCAGTATTTTTCCATTAGCACTTTAGAGCTCACAAACATTTATCTACCCATTTTATAGTGCTCACAATCACTTCTTGGAGCCTTCCCTTAATCCAGCCACTTTAATTTTAACCAAATATTGAACTCTGTAGAAGTCAATAAAAACATTTATTGACTGAGATTTTCAGTCTATGAATGCATAAGATTAGAAGAATCTTTTTATATGAAAAAGTGACAAAATAAAAAGTGAAACTAGCAGGTAATTGATTCATTTGACATTCACTTTAAAAATCATAAGTTCTTTGCCATTACAGTGAACAGCCTGTGCACTTCCCAGAACAGCCCTTGGAAATAAGTAACCAGCATTTAATTTTACATTTATTGCAATAAAACACCTCTGTCATTAACAACTGGTGTAGAGCACATGTACAAAGATGTGGAGGGGAACCTAGGGTAGGTGTTAGGCCCCTGACAGAGGTTACACTTAATACATGATTAACTGATTAATCATGTCTTAAGTAATGACCTGACCACATGTTCATTCATCCATGTGGCATAGCAGTAAGTGTGATTGTTGGGATTTTGCATCAGATCCCATCATGCCCCCACATCAGATCCCATCATGCCTTTACTTTAACATCTGTCAGGGACCTTAGAGAATTGCTTTTAAGTTTTCACTGGCTCCCTCTCTCAAAATGTCTTTTTATAGTCTCTGGTTCAGTATGTTATATGACTAGAGACCCCAGTAGAGATCAGAACCCCATCATGCCAGGCATCATATACATTAATGTTGAGTGTTCCATCCCCAAGGAGCTTAATACCTAAAAATGCAACATAAAAGGGAGAAAAAATACATGTATTATAGGGATAAAACCAAGGTAGAGATTGCATGATTTTTTCAATGTCACATAAGGTGTCTATAACAACAAAAAACTCCCAAGTTTGCAGTTACTGACTTAATCACAATCTACCCAGTGCAGCTTTTCCATCTTCCAACTATCAATAAATTTAGTGAATGTCAATTAAAAAATGAGGGTAAAAATGCCTGTTACTAAAATTCATAAAAATACTTTCGCCATCAGTAAAAACACTAAGCAGCTGCAGCTCAACTGAAGTTTTGACAGACAGAGCATATCAGTGCCACCTCATGTGTCAGTATTAAAGTTTGGCTGTCAGTCCATGTGGAATCACTAGACCATGGTACCCCTTGCTCTTACCGGTAATACTTGGGGAGAAGGGAAAGTTTCCTGGTCCAAGTAGATGATCCTTTTTTTTTCAGATAACATCTCAATAGTTTGCACATTATGATTTTAACACTATTTTCCACTATTTGGAGGGTGGTAGTTTGGGAGAAAAAGGAGAATGTGACATTAGATACAAGGGTGCTTGTTTTCTACTTTTTCTTTCTACCATTTTTGTGCCTTCTGTACAGAATATGATATACTAAGAGGGTAAGACTCCTCACTGATCTTGGGCCACTTTTATTTGAAGGTGCATTGCCAAATTGTTTTAAAATGATCACCCAGCAGGCAGAGATGGATTATGACTTTTTGGGGCCCTAGGCAAGGAAAGGATTAGGGATCCAGGGGGAGAGAAGCCTTTTTTCCCTCTTGACAGTGGTGGTGCTGCTGCAGAGGTGCATGACTCAGTTCTCATTCACTCACTGACCAGTTATGGAGAGCAATGTAAAATAAAGAAGAAGAGGACTTATTTGCATATTTTATGACATACAAACACACATGCAAATAAGCAGGGGTGCACCGATGGAGATTTTTGGGGCCAATACCAATAGCTGATATTTAAGGAGGCATATCAGCCGATACCAATCCAATTTCCAATATGGCTTCCTCCAGCTAGTAAGTCCAGCATGGCAAAAGGGGAGGGAGGAGGGAAGGAGCATGCGGGGGGCAGATCAACATCCCCCATGGTGAAGAAGTGGGCAGGGGCAGGTGCTGCCCAGGCAGGGTGGGGGTGGGGGCTAGAGCCACAGCTCATGGGCTAGAGGCAGCTCCTGCTGCTGCTTGTACCCTGGGAGGGCACATGTGCCCCCCAGATCTGTATGGGGCAGGGTGGGCTGCAGTTGGGGCTGCATGGGGCTCTTCTCAGCGGGGGCTGGGCTCAGAGTGGGTGCCGGCAGTGCTGGGAGGATGCTGCATCCACCCCAAATGTTGCTGCTGCTCCACTGCTGTCAGTTGCCTGGCACAGCCCCAGCTCTTCCTGGTGCTTGGGTGGAGGTGGGGTGTTGAGCCAGGGCTACGCCAGATGGCTGGAGGTGGTGGTGCTGGGAGTGGCGTGTCGGTGAAATTTAGGGTGACTGCAGCAACTTCCCAGTGCTGCTGGTGCCGGCTCCAAGCCCAGCTCCCATTGAGAAGAGCCCTGCACATCCCTGGCTGCATCCCCGCCTGCCCTGCACAGATCTCGGGGCACGTGCCCCCCCCCCCACACTCCTGGGGTGGAAGCAGTGGTGGGAACCCCCCCATGAGCCATAGCTCTGCCCCCCACACCCTGCCCCCTCCCTTGCCACGGGGGGCTTTGATCTGCTCCCCCATACCTCTTCCCTCCCCCCTCCCCTTCCATTACACTGGACTTACCAACCCAGTAAGCTGCTGGGTCCACACTGCTGGCTCTGCTTCTCGCTGCCTGAATGCTGAGCTGCAGCTGCATGCAGCATGGACATTTATTGGTCCTGTCAGGCCGATATCTGATACAGCCAGTTTTCTTTATATTGGTACTGATCCGATATCTGGCCAATGTATTGGTGCATCCCTACAAATAAGCCCTCTCCTTATTTGTTATATATTATTGACTCTAAACGGCCAGTGAGTGAATGAGAACTGGATCAAAATTGAAGAAGAATTATCATATACTTGGCAATACTGAACCTGGGCACTGGGGGCTCCCAGACATCTGGGGGAAAACCTAGGTATTCAGAGGCCCCTAATTAGAGAGGCCCCTGGGCTTGGATCTTGCTGGCCCATACATTAATCTGCCTATGCCAGTAGGCCACTAATAAGAAGAAGTTGCCTAATGGAGGAGGCTTTTAAAACGTCAACGATTACACTGGAGAGCTTGAAAACATTTAAAAGTTGTCGTCTTAGACTAGGAGATTGTTTTAAGGAGGTAGTCTTTACTGTAGGAATGACTGAATGGTACTTGCTGCTACCTTCAAAGTTTAAAAAAAAACCCTAAAAGCTGTTGTTTTGCTATTTGCTATCAGGCATGACACTTGGAGTCAGGTGTTAAGGGAAGCCATTTTTTCTTTAGGGCAGGAAGGGACTTATACAGACTTAATGTGCTTGTAGCTCTTGTATATCAATATATATATGTAAACACTTGTTTCCAGCATGGGAAAATGGTAGTGCTCACAGTACTTGCCCATATTTTGCTCTTTAGTAACAGTGGTCTAACTCCAGAGCAACTCTGCTGTCATTAACAGCTAGACTGCAATTTCTCCAACACTGGCAGGAGCACACTTTGGCCCTATGCTTTCCTTTTTTGTGCTGGATTTGGCAGCACCTCCACTCCCAACAGCACAGAGAATTTTAAAATCATTAGTTGCACATTAAATGTTCATTTATTTCCACAAGTAAGTAATGAGACATGAGAATAGGAAAAGAGCATGTCCTGGCAAACTGCAAGGAAGGCTGTTAAGCTTCATAAAGTCTGCAAAATTTGAGTATGAGAAAATGCACAAAGTATGAGACTAAATAGAAATATTAAGAGGAAAACTAATGACAAAAGGATCTCTCTCCCAGTCATTCTCTGTGTTGTTGCCTCACCAATAAAGCCTGGTTTACTCATCCAAATATCAGATTATCCAAGCCTGGAAAATTGAACTTAAATACAAGTTATGTGTATCAGGAATTATTGGCAGTCAAACACACAGGTACAGTTGACTGTTCATCCACCACCAATTGGGCTTCTACTACTTAACATGCACATTGGCTGTCACATGTGATAATCATCAGTTAACAGTTCACCTCTTGACTGATTTGTTAGCCATGAGGCATCACAGGTTGAAATAAGGAGGCAACATTGTTTAGTAGATAGAGCACTGGGTTGGGAAAAAGACCTATGTTTTTCTCAGCTGTCACTGACATTATGCAACTTTGGCAAGTCACTTCTTTGCGTATTTTCTTAAAGGGGAGAAGTATTATTTACATCAGCAGTTCCCAATCTGTGGTATGGGTACCACTAGTGGTATGCAGACAACTTGCCAGTGGTATACATTAACAGATTTATTATAATTACTTTTTATGACAAAAATTTGCTGGTGATACTTAAGGTTGAACTGAAAAACTTGCTGGTGGTACTTAAGGTTGTATCATTTTTGGTGGCGTGTACCATTAATTGGTGGCGTGGATGATCCACATTATCTCCTTTTCTTGACTTTTTTTCTTGTTCTTGTACCTGCCCTCATACAAGCAAGAGGAATGGGAGAGGACTAGAACAGTCCCAGAAATGCAGTTCACATGGTTGCTACTCCTGCATTTTACATTATTAAGCAAGAATTCTCTCCCTTCCCTTTTAAGGGCTCTATATTAGTATACAACATATAAAGCTCTATATTAGTATACAATGAATAAAAATTCCAGCCCCTGCCCTCCCCCAAACACACATTTAAAAGCTTTTCCTTTTCTTTGTGTGTTTATTAAGCATATTATTAGGATAGTTTCTTGCTGAAGTCCTAAAATTCAGCTACTGTTATATATCTGTAAAGGAAACATGTAAGTTAACATTCCTAAAATCCTGCATGATCCCCACACCACCCTCCTAGGTTGGAGGCCTACCTATATGTATGTTTAACTTTTGGTTTAGTTTGGATGATTATCCTTTCCACAGCAGTAGCTATTTGGGGTTATTACATTTGAGAAACTAATATAGCACATGGACAAAAGGCAAGAAAGGGGAACATGGGTGGAGGGAGGGAGCTAGAAGACAGGCACCCCTGTCATGTGGTAACACATCAAATGAGGTATGAAGGATACAAAAACTGAATTAACCTTTCTAGACAGAGCTTAATAATTCACTTATAGTTTCTCCATAAAGAGTTATTAAATCATCATTTGCAATGTAAATTTCCATATCCTACAGAGAAGATTTATAGATTTTATATGCCAACACTAGAATCAATAAAACATTTTGAAATGCATTGGGAGTGAATCTCTTGCTCTCGTTGCAAGCATAATTCATTAAGGTTTGACAGGTTCAAGCCACATGTAACCGATTCCATTACAAAGCAGAGCTTTACTTTTTTCCTACTCAAAAGAACTTAAAGAACCCCAGAGCTTCCAAAACCTAGACAGAATTGCCAAAAATAGCAATAATTACTCTTGCAGGTTTTGAACATTTTAATCTAATCAATGTGATTGTTTGATATTAATGGAAGTGCCATCAATCATGACAAACGTATTAATTGTCAACAGGTGCCATATGCACTTTGATAGTCACTACAGTCCATTTCAGCCTCAGTGCAATACTTACTCTCAGGTATATACAGGCCTAAAATCTGTTCCCATTGAAGTCAGAAGGGGTTTTACCATTCAGTTGGATCAGGCCCTTAGTACAAATATTAGAAACAGCACAGAATGCTATAGTACTCTCAACAATTTTATGAGAAAGTGTTAAGTCTAAGGTGTTAATGGAGCAAGTTAAACTCTGAAGTATATTAAATTTAATTTTATTGCTGTCACCAGCAGAACAGAGACAAGTTTTAATGTTTAAAATTGATATATTGCATGGCTATATTTAGCTTTTACCCCAGAGTTACATTAAGGCCTCATCCTGCTTTCCTTGCATACCCTCAGGTCTTTACCAGCATACACAGAAGTTTCAAGTTCACATGGCACACAGGATCGTATTACATTCTAGGCAGTTACAGCTATGTGAAGCCATTTCCATAGTTTCCTTGAAGCCATTTTTCATTGCTGCTAGCAGCTTTCTACAGTTAATTGCTAAGCTTTCATAGTTATATGAATCAGGCTTGAAGTTCCTGCTACCTACAAACCCCCCTTTATTACTACTTACATATTCTTTTGGCTGACGCTTGCAGCTAGATGAAGCCAACTTCACTTATTACTATCCATCATTTAACTAAGATCTTCTACAGCTAAGCATTAAGCTTAAGTTTAGCTACACTCAGACTTTGTGAAGCCTTACATTTAATTTTTCAAGAAATTATCTTGTTAGATAGTTTAACTACACCCAGAAGCTGTAACTGTAAGTCACTTATAGATGTCTATAGATATGGGGTTGTGCTAAGTGTAGGTCAAGGAAGAATTTAGCCCAAAGTTAAAATGAACTATTAATTACTCCTGTTGAGATCAGCAGGAATGTAGCTACTTATCTGAGGAGAAGCAGGATGAGGTTTATAATGTAACACAAGCTTAGCAGTAGTATCCCATAAGACAGTATGGTGGGCTGGATACGTATGATTTGATTTAGTTCACCTTGCTGAAGGAGTCAAGAGGCATGGGGCTTTTATTTCTGGCTCAGCACAGGCTGTTTGAACACAGGGAAGTTTCTTGCCCATTGGGACAAGACAGAAAGGATATCAAGATGAGGAATAATGTGAAGAAGGGAAAAAATGCACGGGCCCTTTTACACAGGCTCTGGGGGTAGATGGGGGACAGTGCTTTAATTAGAGTGGCTCCTAGAGCTGCTTTAATTAAAGCGCTTCAGTGTCTTGTGTATCAGCATCCCTGCGCTTGAAAATGGTGGTGGGGGCACTTAAACTAAAGCTCGTTTGATGAGCTGTAGTTCAAGCACCCCTGCTATCACTTTCAAGTGCAGGGATGCTGATATGCAAGACGTGAGAGGCTGCTGGAGTATGGTAATTGCCACGCTCCAGCAGTAATCACATGCTGTAATTGCAGTACAGCAGAGCAGCTTCCACGCTCATGTATAGGCACCCCAAGACTTTCCACTGTCCTCCCAATGCCACCCAGGCAGGGGTACAAGATCAGAAACTGTTTGTCTTCTTACACCATACTCTTGCCCAGTAATCTGACTATGAAAAGGGGAACTAAGGAAGAATCTACGACTTCCAGGTTGCAGAACCTCTGGACACCCTGCAGCAAAGGAGCTGAAAGTTCTGGTCACACCTAACCTCCTTTCTGCACCTGCAGAGGAGCCCACTATGAGAAAGAAATAACCCTTTTAAGCTAGCACTCATGCTCCCTTATGCCTCATGTGAAGTCTACTGGATCAGGGTTACCTCCTAGCATAAAATATGACATAGAGGAGATAACTTTGAACTCTCTTCAGAAGTTATATATGTCGGGATCAGAGCAGCCGGCCGGCAGCTGCTTTCTGAATCCCACCGGAGCCGGACACCAGAGCAGTAAACCTTTCGCCTTAACAGGCGGGTGATTAATGGATGGGGTGAAAATAACCAGGCACAGATGCGTGTTGGTTACAGGAGATTGTTTACTTATGTCACCCAGATAGTGACGTGCGACGCAGGCTGAGCCTTTGTTCCGTTACTGTTGCATCGATTACAGTCGAGCGTATAGGTTCGGGTTACAATTGAGCGATGACAGACGTGGCGCCAGAGTGTGCTATCGTGCCTGCAGGGCTTTGATACGTCAAGATTTACAATGATGGGGAGGAATTGACAGCTGATCAAATTGCCAAGTCACTCTGGTGATGAGCTCAGGTTTCTCCTCAGAGATTTCCCCAGAGGTCTCTGCCTTAGGCGGAAGTTGCTAAACTATTTATAGACAGAGGTAACTAACGGAGGTGTCCAATGATGAACTGCTATGTGGAATCTTTAATTTTCTGGCAAGCAGCAGTTCTTTGTGCTCTCAGGTTGCTATCAGGTTACAAGGTAGTGGGTCAGGTTTCCTGTCCGTTAAGTGAGAGGGGCCTGAGCTCGTTTCTTGACCAATTGCAGGGATTTATGTCAGGGCTATCCCCTTTTACTCTAACCAATTATAAATCAAGCTTAAGTTTCATTTCTTGGTTGTGACGTGGGCATAAATTTAAGTTTCTGGCAAGGATTTCTTTTAACCCTTAGTTGCTCAGATCATTGTCTGAATGGTATCTCTTGCTAGTGGCATGGGCACCGATTAATTGGATTGTAACAATATACATGTAAGGA
This sequence comes from Alligator mississippiensis, assembly GCF_030867095.1. Taxonomy (NCBI): domain Eukaryota; kingdom Metazoa; phylum Chordata; order Crocodylia; family Alligatoridae; genus Alligator; species Alligator mississippiensis. The sequence goes on from NC_081830.1 coordinate 40,114,534, forward strand.
GACCCAAGGATTTCAATGTCCAACCAAACATGAGCAGCTAAAGCATGGGAAGGGAAAGCAGAAACACAGGAGACTTTATAACCAAAACCTTACATGTCACCTCAATGATAGAGTTGGAAATAAAGGTTCCCTGACCCCAGAAGGTTCCCTGACCCCAGACTACAGCTACTAAGAGGTCTGTTGTGACACTAGAAATATTTAACATGTTCCTTTCGTAGGGAATCATGTTTACAGTTACTCAGTTATGAAGGAATAACTGAAAAATGTTTATGCTCTAATTAAAAAAAACACACACATTACAAATTGTACCAGAATGTCACTTTGTCAAACCACATCATCAGAAATATTTTCAACCACCACCACTCTCTCTCTTCCTTGAACTGAGAAGAATCTGCATCCACATCACAAATTTCTCTGGTAGTTTTCCCATTCAGTTTCATCAGATAGCGATGAGAACAAACACCAGTGGTTAGAAACAACACATTAAGAATGATTTTACATAGTTAAGAGTAAGAAATCAATATGTATTCCTGGTATTCAGAATTCCTTTTGGCTGACCTTTTATTCCATTCACCTGCTTCTCCTTCCTTCCTGGAAGAAAACACCTCTCAGAAAAACATTTCCTTGTACTGAGACTAAAGAGGTAGCACTATTAATTTTCTGATGTAAAGGGCTTCATCAAAATTCACTCTTTTTGGAATAGTCAATAACAGATTTAACAGCATTTCAAACCAGCAGCCTGCATGCTCCATTCTTATACAGCATTTCCTAGCCTCTAGGAGTACATTAACACACACAAGGAATGCTAGTTAAGATAATCGCAAGATGATTTGCTATGCTGCCAACCCTGACAAAAGTATAGATGAGTTAGAAGTAATTTGGCTTGGATTTAAGAATAGACCTGAAAATCAAACTGTATCTCAAAGGGAGGGAGTCTCTCTTCTTTGTGATTTGAGAATGTTCATAAAATTCCTCTGAATTTCTTAGTTGAAGCGCCAAACTGATATTTAAGTACCAATGTAACGGGAAACCCTGCCACTGTTCCGAGGGGGGTTGTGGAGAGGGTAGGGAGTTAAAAAGGACAGCACAGGTGTATTGAACCCAGGACTAATAAGACCTGGCGGTGAAGCCAGGCAGGTGACCAGAAGGAGATTGAGTTAAGGGATTTAGACTCAGTCTGGGGCCAGGCATGGGGGAGAGAAGAATCCTGGAGCGTGCTGGTGCTGCTGTAGGTGGATAGACACATGAGCTGCTTAAGCAAGCTGGGGGAAAGGCTTCTGAGCAGGTAAGGCCTGAGGGAAGCATTTATCTGAGGAGACTTCTCGTTTTTATTTTGACGCAGTTGGCTTGTGCTTTTGTTTGGCTTGAATTTATGATGGGAAGACTGGATTGTGGCTACAGGGGAAACTGAGACTGATCAAGAGAGTTGCCTAAAGAAAACAATGACAGACCTAGAGGCTGAGAGTACAGCTACATCCTCCGTAACCTGATTATAAAGCCATTTGTACTCTTAAGGCCAAACCTACATATTCCGAAGGTTGACAACTCAAAGCTTTGGATGCTCTTCCCAAATGAAAAACACTGATTCTTCAGAGGTTCAGCCACAGCGTGAATAAAGGATAGTCATCAAGTTACCAGTACAGATGTCCACGTTAGCACTGATAAGCATGCAGATCATAGGCTAGAAACCTCCAGAAATAATTGTGATGTCTGATTGATCTTGTTGGTCTAATAAAAGATATCATCTGTCTCAGATGGCCGGAGCTGACTTGAGGTGATCTAGAAATTGCTCGGTAGCTGGGCGGGCTGGTGAATGGAGAGGCAGACAAAACGTATTGGTTGCAAAAAGCTTTACTTGCGCCGCTAGTAGCCGCAATGCAGTTGGTCCAGTTGCTTAAATAATCACACGAGTTGCTCCAGCTGGCAAGACTCAGGCCAGCGAATCCGTACATGAACCAGGCTGGCAGGGAAAAGGGTATGTCGAGGGATGGCGCTTGGCGATGGGGAGAAAATCGATAGTTGATCAGACTATTGATTAGCTCAGCCACGAGTCAGGAATCTTCAAAGTCACTCTGCAGCGTGCTCAAAGTTCTCCGACTTGGGCGGAAGTTGCACAGAATTTTATACGGCTAACAAGCCAATTGCTAGCCGCCACGTAGGAATAATTTAGAACTGGCCAATAGTGGGACACAAATTTGCATACGAATGGCGGGAACTCCCTTGTACCGGAGTTTTCTGTTGCAACAGAAAACTTTTGCTGTGCACAGAGACTCATGTGGCGGCAAAATTCCACAGTGCCGAGGCACTAAAATCATTGGGTTGTGACATGCCCCCTTGCCGATGGAATTTTAGACACATGAGCATGTTATAAGGAATTTTCGTCTAAGGACTCACTGGCCTTACAAAGCTTAAGCAACCAACAAATATATATATATAAACAAACAAATTTTTCAGACTGGTCTTTTTAACAAACTACAAAATACAATAACTTAAACATATAACAATAACTATTGGTCATCATCTGATTGGAGAACATCTGTTGGGGACTCCCTCCTCTTATTAGCTAGTGAAATGTGGTGCATTACTGTTAAGGTTAATGCTGACGCTAAACCCATAATGTTATTAGTTGAACGATACCATGAAACCGTGGGTGATTGTGTAGTAATAATAGAAGGATCTAATATATGGATAGTTTGTTGATCACTTCTTTGACCAATGGAATTTGTTACCCTACAAATATAAGTCCTGTCATGATTGTGGGTTAGTGGGCTATTGAAATGCAGAGTATTGTTTACAGACAGTAAGCCTTTAGGCCATTGTCCATCTAATCTGGCCCAGGTAAACTTTAGAGGTGGCGGATTAGAATTAGCATTACACTTAAGCTGAGCATTCTTCCTGCCAAAAACCCAATTTCCATCATAACCAGTTATTGATACTTCAGGGGCATATTGGATGTCTAGGACGTGAGAGTGTCTTATTTCTTTGTCCAAAGCTGGGTGTTTCACAATACATGTTATACGCCTTCCCTTCGCAAATTTAGTGGGAATGATCTTATATCGGCTTATAACTGTTACCGTTCTATTTGGAAAGGAAATTGAACTACACTCCATTTTACCAAAGTCTTCTTCCCAACTTATATTTGCAGCGGGTTTCCCAGTGGCTGCTGTACAGATGGCTGCCACTGCCCACTTTCCATCATCTATTAGAGAATTTGGCCCCTTGGTAAAACTTACAGTGGGCTCAACCAGTACAGTTACAATTGTTAACGATTGTGTATTTCCCAATGGGAATGTAGTTACTTCGCATATATACTTTCCTTCATCATAGAAACTCACATTATGCAAACTAATCGTTGCATCAATGGGCGAAGAACTTCTAGATAACACCCTCCAGTGGTATTTTCTTTGAATAGAGATCCCATATTCAGGATGATGCACAACAATAGTTTGTGCACTTTTATCATGTATCTTTTCCCATGAAACTTGTATTATGGTTTCATTCATGTCAATTATACACTTTAATGTGACGTTCTTTCCCCAAACTGCTGTTACATACAGATCAACAACAGGTTTAACTAATACACTGCAACAGAAATGAGAGAGAAGCAGCGCCAGAGCAAGCTCTGACCCGATGGACATTTGCTGCCTCGGTGTTCTCTCCATGGCCGTCACTACGTTGACTCAAAGGAACCACAGTTGGGAGCTCGGTGGATCTCACAATCGAGCGGTTGTAGATTACTGCTTTGTTGAGGTTAGGCCTGTAAAGAAAGAAAACAACAACAAAACAAAACAAAAGAGAATTGTAATTGAATTTACTATAAAGATACTAGGTGAACGTCGGAATGACGAGTCATCCAGTTGTGATGAACGATAATAGGGGGACGATCGGGCTTCTCCTCCAATAGGACAGAATAGGTATTAGGGTACTGTCCTGATCATAGAACTGTTCCTTTGTGAACTTGTGGGTGAGCTTGGTGGGGGTGCGTTATTGAGACCCACACTAACTCATCTGGTTGGAACTTAGGTTCCCAAGGTAGAGGTTAGTTGACATTAGCTTCGTCCCATAACGGTTTTGCGGTGTTCAGTGAGATGAGAACATCATGATTGCATTTAGTCCAGTTTTTAAACGTCCCTTCTCCTCTGAGACGAAATTGTTCTTTGTACAGGCCTATATGTCTTTCTACAACGCCGTTGGACTGCGGGTGGTATGGCAGATGGAGATGTCATGCTACATTGTGAAGACGAGCAAATTTGTCTAGAGCGTTAGAGTTAAAAGGGGACCCCCCCATCAGACTGACTCTCATGAGGAGGTTGCCAGGTGGCAAATACAGCAGTTAAAGCAGATACAACAGCAGTGACATTGCTTTTCTGTAAGGGAATGACTTGTAACTGTCTTGTTCCCAAGTCGACAACGACTAATCCTTTATTTGGTGGCTTAGACCCTGGGAGGGGTCCTAGCAGATCTACCTGCCAGACTTTTTCTGTCTGGAACTGTGAAGAGTCAAACACGCCGAGCTGATGTTTGGTTCTATGACACTTCTCCTTAGCACATATCTCACAGGCCTGAGCTACCTTTTCCCAATCGCGCCGAGCTCCATACGAGGCCGACTCCGTAATGGTTTGGCACCAACGTTGATGGCAAGCTCGCGGTCCTAGGTGACCCCAATTTTCATGAAGCCACGTAAGGAACAGACTTACTTCAGTACCAGAGTTAGTGGTAATAGGTAACACTATGTCGGTCCGAAGTGGGTCTTCTAAGAGTTTATCAATGACCTCATGCACTGGGTCTGTGTCTGGACAGTGTGACTTAGTGTGCCTAACCAACGGGAGCCGTGCAAATTTAGTTAACATTTTCCAAATGTCTTGCCAATCATCCAAATTTTTGGTAGGAAAGGCTGTACCAGTAAGAATTTTGTAAATGTACTGCGAGTTGATTGAGATAATTGGAATGGGGAGCGTATCATCATGATGTGTCAGACAATGCTCCAGTACCTTGAGGAATCCTAACAATTCACATTTTTGGGCCGAGTTGTCATCTGGGTAGGCTTGAAATATTTCCTTATCATGACAAGCCTTGCAGTAATACCCATAGCCTCCGCCATGTTGGGAGGTTCCATCTGAAGCCATCCATGCCGGGGCAGAGGTTCCATACAGTGTAGGGACCTTTTCCTCATCTCCCGGGCTAGGATTGGGCGTCGTATCTTCAAACTTCCAGCAGTTCCAGTTGTAATGGTGGGTAAGCACCAACGTATTCCACGTTTTAGGCTCCCCCTGAAAATGCGGGTCGACTTTTTCCGCATCCAGCTAGGGTAACAATGTGGCAATGGGAGCGCGTAGTGTCCCATGCCCCCTTGCTAATGGCTCCACTAGTTGTCCAGCTAGGAGGATTTTCCTTACAGTTCCATACCGATGTTGTGCCGCCTGAAGCGTCTTATGGGCAGTGTATACTAGCTCATTGCGAGGGTTGTGCACAACAGCCCACATGTGGTTTGTGGTGAACCCAAGGGTTACGGTTAATGGCTCACCCAGATCGATGGTGTGGAGCTGTGTGTTTTTAACCGTGGCTAGCAGGCGAAGCAGGTTCCGCTGATCTCCTTCCGTCCAAGGCGTGGATTTTCGGGATTTGTCACAGATCTGTCGCTGCAACTTAGTGAGGAGCGCCAAATGACTGGGTTCAACATAATGCCGGTACCAGTTCAAATGACCTAAAAGCTGTTGGAAATGTCTCTTAGTAACAGGGAGAAATGTCTTTAATGGATCGATGTTAGGACCATCATGTGAGATTCCGTGGCGGATGGAACCAATATATAGGGTGCTGAGGAACATGATGTCATCTACAGGATGTAGGCATGACTTTTCCTCGTTGATTGTCCATCCCTCACTTTGAAGGTGAGCGACTAGTTGGTTGACTATACTAGTAACTACGGAACTATCACGACCCATGATAACAATGTCATCGACATAATTCCAGATTCTTAATTCCTCCTCTGGGGGAAGAGAATGTGAGGCTTGAAAATTCTTTAGGGTATTGTTCATGGCACCAGTAGCCAGCGACGGAGCGTTACGATACTCCTGCGGGCAAACCGTCCATCTGTACATAGTGCCATCAATGCACATATTTAGTATTCCTTCAGGGTCAGTTATCGTGATGGAAAAGAACATGTTTTTCAAATCCAGTGTCACCCCGACCCACTTTGCTAGAATTGAGCCATCTCGAACATGCATTGTGGTAGAGTAGAAGGGTTAGGTTGTTGAAGTACTTGACATCTTTTGTTGACCTCCCTATAATCGACGACTAGCCGGGCTTCGTTGGGCTTTCCAGGTTTCGCGACTCCCCATCCTGGTGACAGGTAGGTGGTAGCAGTTACGGTTTTAATACAACCTCGTTGCTCGAGTTGCTGCAGGAGGTCAGTAAGGGACTTTTTTAGGGGATCCTTGGTTAGGATTGGTCGATACCACCAGGTAGAGGTATTACGAAGCGTTGGTCGATGCCAATCCTGTTCTGGGATAATAATGGGTAATGCTTGTAGCATTTGTTCTTTAAGGTCAAGCACTTTTATACCCGGGATTCCTAGAATGTTGATGCCCCCTAGCACAGCCTCTAGAGCGTATTGATAACCTTGGACTAAGAATTTAACTTTTGTTGTGACTGCAATAGCGTTAAGCCCTTGTACCTTGATCGTTTTGGTGGTCTTCTGGTGGGGTATCGTTGAGGTAATTACATTAACCTGAGCTCCAGTATCGAGGAGGAAGAGTACTCGTTGTTGGTCATCTGGATCAGCAGGGTCATAAACAGTAAGTTCGGCGTAAGGACAAGGGTCAGTGGGGTCAGGTCTGAGATGGAGGAGGCCACCGGCGAAGCCTAAGGCCATTACTCGTTTTTTGGTTGGTCCCCGAATTTGAATCCCAGTGCTTCGGCGAGACGATGTTGGCTCTTTTCCCCCAAAACATGCAGTTGAGATTTCGTGAGTCCGGAATGACCGAGAAGGAACCCGAACATGTTCCTTTCCTCCAATGTTCTTTAAGGTGACCACCATAGCTCTCGCCGGTGGTTAAATTCTTGACGTCTTGGTCTCAGTGCTTCGACTGGATATGCTGAAGATCGGTCTTTTACATCAGTAGGAGTTCCTTCACTTTGTTTCACGAGAGCCTGCAGTCGTGGGAGATGGCCTAAGAGATTTCCTACCGGCTGACCCGCCATCGGGTTCAGAAAGAGTCGGAGCGTAACAGCATTTGTCCCTCCATATACCTCTACACAGGCGTCTATAGCTTCCAGAGGCGTTGGAATTGCTCCGGGGTCTGATAGGTGGTGATGAGCCCATCTCTCCTTGCGTTGGGCTGCTGTTAGCCCCATTGGATTCGCTCTTGGGCTCCATGAAAGATATGACACTCCAATTATGGCCAAGAGGAGTTGCTCTGCAGTGGCCTTCTGCGGGCGGCCCTCATGCCAGGCGTGGAATTTATGGGTTACCTGTCCCACTACAAGCGCCGGGAGTGGGATGGGCCAGTGTGCACTGTCCGCGACCACGTTCAGATCAGTAGCACGCCCTCCGCTCCACGCCGCTTGCCGGGTCAGAGCACTCGCTTCTTCCCTATCTAAGATGTCAGATCTGAATTCTGCTATCAATTGCCCCAGCCACATGGCCAAAGTCTCTTCTAGTTTTATTTTAGATTCTTTGCAAAGTTCCTGTATTTCTGGTCGGGTGCGTGTGCGAGAGGTAACAGTGGTACGCGTGGTACCTTCTTCATCCGCAACATGCTTCATCACAGCTATCGGGTGAGCTGCGGCAGAGAGAGAGTTAAATTCATCAGGTGGGAGCGTTGGATACATCCCTTCTCCCATTGCCCCCTCCCCATGGCAAGGAGGTGGGGCCGTTGGGAACGACGTCACCCCAGGGGGCGGGGTTGCTAGGCGGATCCCTGCCGGTTCTCCCAAAGCTCCGCCCCTCTTTTCCGGGTTCTCTGGATGGCTTGCGTTTCTTTCGGCGCCATTTTCTATCAGTGGCATCATGCGGCCGGCACTATTGATAGGCGTTGCTCTGGAGTTCTCTGCCGTCCGCTCTAGCGACTCCTTGCCCACTGTATGCAGTTGAACCTCTAAATTTGCATATTCCCTTAGTAGACCCGCTACTGTATGGAACAACACATTCATCATTCTTCCCTTTTTCCACTTGGTTAAACCCCATTTGGGCATGTGACGGCCCTTGGTCTTCAGGTCCTCCCGGAGCTGAACGAGAAGCTCATGACCCCGTGACCCAAGCACCAAATCCGGACAGTTGAACCAGTCCATTGGGGTGGGTTCCCCTCCTTCCCTCAGGTATCGGGTGCATTGAGCAAACTCCTGAGCGGGGGTCAGCTTTTCTGCCTTCCGCGCCTTCACCCCGGCTAGGGATATGGTTGATGTTTCCTCCAGGGGTCGATAGTAGACCTGGTCGCTCCCCATTATACACCTGAACTCCCCAAGGGATAGCTTAATTCTCCACTCTTTTATGACTGCTTCTTCTTTCTTTACAGAGAAGTAGCCATCAATATTCCGTTCATCCCCTTCTACTGCCTGGTGGTAGGCGATATGCGCCCATAGATTGTTTGCATTCTCTACGCGGAGAATCCCGGTGCGCCAAGGGCAGCACCATATTAGGTTCGTCTCCATCACCGTGCCCTTAAATCCCATCCTCGTCGCCATGTCTCAGACGGCTGGAGCCGACTTGAGGTGATCTAGAAATTGCTCGGTAGTTGGGCGGGCTGGTGAATGGAGAGGCAGACAAAACGTATTGGTTGCAAAAAGCTTTACTTACGCCGCTAGTAGCTGCGATGCAGGTGGTCCGGTCGCTTAAATAATCACACGAGTTGCTCCAGCTGGCAAGACTCAGGCCAGCGAATCCGTACATGAACCAGGCTGGCAGGGAAAAGGGTATGTCGAGGGATGGCGCTTGGCGACGGGGAGAAAATCGATAGTTGATCAGACTATCGATTAGCTCAGCCACGAGTCAGGAATCTTCAAAGTCACTCTGCAGCGTGCTCAAAGTTCTCTGACTTGGGCGGAAGTTGCATAGAATTTTATACAGCTAACAAGCCAATCGCTAGCCGCCACGTAGGAATAATTTAGAACTGGCCAATAGTGGGACACAAATTTGCATACGAATGGCGGGAACTCTCTTGCACTGGAGTTTTCTGTTGCAACAGAAAACTTTTGTTGTGCACAGAGACTCTCATGTGGCGGGAAAATTCCACCGTGCCGAGGCACTAAAATCATTGGGTTGTGACAATCTCTACTATGAGTCCTGATTGCCTTTTCCTCTAGACCAATACGGCTACAACCCGGATACCTGATTGACCCCAAGCACTTCTGCAGCTATGGAGTACTCTCAGGCTTCTCTTCAGCCAGCCTGATCACTGGGTATACAGGAAGTGCTAGTCTCCCCAGACAGTTTTGTTGCATCTCCAGAGCTCCCCTTTATTAAACACGCAATACCTCAGTCTTGGATTTCAGTGAAAGCTGCAGGCTTTTCAACACCTCACCAATTCAGGCTTACATAGGAGTTTGGGTAGGTGCCTACCAGCAGGCACTCAAGATTTAAAAGGGGCTGGTCAGCATTTCTAGGAGTGACACTGGACCATGGCAGATAAGGATATACTTATGGGAAGTCACCAGCATATTTTGCTTGCTGTCTTCCAGCATCAGATACCCATTTGAATGTAAAGCTAATGTGATTTTGCTACATGTGAGAAAAAACAGCTTGCCCCAAATACTGCCAATGATTGGTTATTTGGTTGGTGTCTAAAGCAACTTTAGCTGGATTGAAATGCTCCATCTACCTAAATCCCCAGGCTTTGCTGGAAATTAAATTAACCCTCCCGCCTGCCATGAATCAACTTATGAAAAATGATAGTTAAACCCCATTAGGGTCACACCTCCTAATCCTCTTAGGCTGGCATTTGTTTCTGTCAGTATGCAGTAAGTTACCAGGCCAACGGTTCTATGAATGGGATCAATCCCTGTGGTTGTACTGCATCCTATATATTCCATCAGGAATGGCCTGTTACTTTTTTTTTTTTTAAGATGGTTTTGGGTTGGTTTGATTTACAGATAAGGGAGAAGAGTATTTGCTGGGTAATCTTGTTGGAGGGACTTCTTACCAGTACTGAGGGCATGTCAAATAGTATAGGTTGCTTATACATGTGCCCATTTGCATTCTAATTATAATGCTCCAGTGTTGCCTCACCATCATGTGTGTTAAGCCCCAGCACATTTTAAAATGTCCACAAGGGCGCTTTATTTAAACCTCATTGATGCCATTTGAAGAACGGACAAGCTTGATATCTTTCTTTGCTATGACAGTTTCACCCATTCTTACTGTTTATAGCACAGGTGAAACAGGACATGAGAAACAATGCCAAGATTTAAAGGTTTGCAAACAAGATTAGGCTAGCAAAGTATTTTTAACATTATTTAAGTTACCAGTAACCTCTATATTCTCAGCTTGGACAAGACATAGGTTCAGACTATAATTTAGAAGTCAACAGCTAAGTAACTATTTAGGAAATTGTAAATATTAACCATTCACACTTTAGGTTGTGGAAGATTAGGGAAAACATTCTTAAATATGCTGTATAGCCAACCTGTGCTGAGAAGCATGTCATACTTGCTGAAATGGTTTCCATGTCCATTCTCATGGATAGTTTCCTGGCACAATCTGTTTTGTAGGGGAGATTGTAGCAAAACCCCTAGTTTTTCTTTTTTTAAATTTATTTTAAAATGCATTCCTTCCCCTTCCCCAACCATTTCTGACGTTTTCTCTCCCTCTCTCTTCCCTATAGATAAATATAAGTGAGCTCAGACTTAGGATAACTTTAACATTTTTATTTTGGTAGCAAGTTTTTGGTTTTGGATCTCCACTGTTTTCTATTGTATTATTATTAGGTTTGTATTGATTCTTACTGTTGTATATTGTATTATAATCATTTTTGTATTGATTTTTATTGTTTCATATGGATATTGTATGGTTTAGGCCTGTGTTTCTAAGTGAACCAAAGTCATGTCAAGTTTCCATTTTATATGTCGAGGCTCCATCTTGTGTCCTCTGCCTGGGCATCCCATGTTGCAACTGTATGAATCACGCACCCCTTCCATGTAAATTGGTTCCCGGATGAATGAGAATGATTTGGAATGATTGAAATACAATGGTAGCAGGCCTCTACTGAATGGCCTGTAATGACTGGGCCATTACCTGGCATTGATTCATCCAGGAACCACAGACCTCACCCAGGAACAGAGACAAGAACCCAGCATTTGAAAGACAAAAGACCCTGCAGAACCAGCAACTTGACCATTGTATCCCACCATTACAGACACCTGAAACTGCACATCACTGCATGGAGCACACATGCTCAGTACACCAGGGGCTGACCCTTGCCTGGGCATGCCTCCTGTCACTAGGTTCACACAAGGTCTGCCCCTATAAAAAGGGTCAGTGAAGACAGACCCAGGGGGACGCCCTCTCCATCTGGACCAGCACTATGCCACACCACCTATCCACCCAGAGGCCCTGCCGGCGACCCCACTCTGGACAACACCTACTGGACAAGGACCCCTTTCCAGCCTGGATAGGTAGATATTACCTACACACCTCCTCCTACAATTTGGACTCTCTCTCCCTCTGTCTCTTTCTCTCCTCCTGGACTTCAGTGGACTTGAGCCCCTGTACCAAGCCTCTCTAACCCCTGCTGCCATTGTGTGTGTGTGTGTGTGTGTGTGTGTATATATATATATATATATATATGGCATTGTGTGCATGATATATGAATTAGTGATCTGTGTCTAACTTTCAGGGTGTATAGTGTATGTGCTTGAACTGGTAATAGGTATGCATGTGCCTAGGTTGGTTTGAAAGTGTATGTGCCTGAGCTGGTAGTGTGCATGTGTATGCACCTAATTGATTTTGTGTGTTTGTATATGTGCAATTGTGTTACACCCTCCTGTCTAACAGCACAATATTGAGATCCTGAGAGTTGGCCTGACCCCTCAGGGCAACAAGATGAAGCTTGGAGGAAAATGACAATTGTTGCAGTTTAATGTATAAAATAACCCAACTTCTAAAGATTCTTCTTCAACAGGGAACTCCAAATGAGACACAGTTGAAATACTACAGCTCCTTGTTTCACTTGTCTACTACAAGTTATTCTTTATAGCCTTAACTACTGCAAGTGTTTTCTTTAAGTCTGCTCAAAAATATTGTTAAGATCTTGCATGTCACTGACTGTAACTCCTTCTAACCAGCTCTCCTGTACCTCCACGTAAAGAGAAAAGCTTTTTATCTTTCAGGCCCTATTCTATCTTGCTGTTCCAGCAATTCCTTGCAACAGCAAACTCTGCTTTTGCTCTGTCATCTCTCTCATTCAGGCAATTTTTCCTTTTAACAACCCTGCACATTCTTCCCAAGGATATGGTTAGTCAGTAAAAACAAAAGTAACTTTTTTGTAATTTAGTCCAACATTTGTACAGCAGTCACTACAATGATGCCTTATCTACTAGGGCTATCCAATACAACCTTAAGGAGGGAGGAAGGGAATTACAGGACAATGCAGTAATGAGGAGTTTAGAAATGCAGTAATATGGGGAGTTTAGAAACACAGCTTAAGATATGAAGGCGATGGAGATTCTACTGGTTTTCACAAGTTGGGTATTGGCAACATACTCCACAGGTGCTTTCTGTGGCTGCAGGAGAGCCAGGAGTCTGGTCCTGAGAGCGGAAAGGGACCTTCAAGTTTCTGCATTGAAAGGGGATGTGTCTACACAAGATGCTTTACTTGAGATTACAGTAAATTACTGCACAGTAAGTATCACTGTCTACATGTGCAGATGCTTACTGCACGGTAATTTGCTCTAATCACGAGTAAATATACTACTTGCAAATACATGTAGTAAATTTACTTGCGATCAGATACTATGTCATATGGTACATGTAGACGGCTGACTGGGATCAAACTTACTCCCAGTCAGCCGGGCAGCAGTGGGTGGGAGATTGCTTTCTGCCCGCAGGAGTTGCCTGCTGCTGGAGCCTGGCAGGGACAATGCCCTGGCAGCAGGGAGCGCCCAGCCCCCACTTGCAATCATGGAGTGGGGGTGGGAACAGGCTGGGAACAATCTTCCCAGCCTCCACTATGCAATCACAGAGTGGGGGCTGGGAACAGGCTCCCTGGCACCTGATTGCAGAGTTGGTGCTGGAAACTCTCAGCGGCAGGTCACAGCACTATACCCCAACCAGGCAATTGAGGCATGGGGCTTGGCAAGAGCTGCAGGGGAGGGGCAGGACAAGTCCCAGCCCCCTGCCCCAATCCTCTGGTGGAGCAGTTAGCAGCAAGGCCCTGGCTGGGCAGGGATTCTCCACCCAGCCAGGGGCTCGTTGCTAACTGCCCCACTGTCTGATCATGGCAGGGGCCTGGTACTTGTCCTTTGCCTGCAGCTGTTTTCAAGCCCCCTACCCCTTTTCAAGGCCCTGAGGAGCTGGGCCCAGGAGCTCCCTGCTGCCACAGTCTGGTGGTGGAGCCTGTCTGGGGTCCCTGCCCAGGGTCCAGTGGCAGTCTGTCCTGGCAGTAGGCAGCTCCCAGGGGTAGGAAGCAATCTCCTAGCCCCCGCCAGAAGACAGCTAGCTCCTGGCCCCATGATCCCTGCTAGCCCTTGGGTTAGCACCAAGGGGGTGCCTAGAGGTCCCCCTGTCTTGTGTGGGGCCATTGCAGGGCTGAAGGGAGTGGGGACAGACTGCTGCTAGGAGCAGCAAACTCGCTCCTGCCTCCCCACACATGTAGACATCTTGCAGGGTGGGTTTATTCAGTGTAGGGGGCCCAGGGTGTCCTATATTTTCTTACGCATTTAGGAAGGCATTTTGGGAACATACATGTTATGTGCCCATTAACAAAAATTGTACATTGCACATAGTTGAAAAAGTAAGTTGAAGCCTTCCAGTTTGTTACACCTCGGTTATTTTATGGCCATTTTACCAATCCTAATATCAGATGCTGTGCAGTGTGCTTGGCACATTAAGCTTGGTGAAAGGAATTTTTTTTACTGTCTTTCAGGTCTGTGTGCAAACTAATGTCATCCATGGATAATGCTTTGCTATTTGAGTATTTCCATGTCCAGCCAGGCTAGCATCCTAGACCTTAAATGCTGGAGACTGCAAGTGAGAGAGGAATAGTGGAAAACAACCCTGGTCATACCCAGTTCACTCTGCCTTTCAGCAACCACTCTTTGCCACTGTGTGACACAGGAGACTGAGCAAGATGGACCTATGGTTTGACCAGTAAATGGCAATTATTTTGCCATTTCAGGTACTACAGCTGCCTCAAAATCTTCCTGCCAATTTTACCCTCAGAAGGTAATTACCAAAAATGCACGTATAGGCTTATCAGCCAGTGCTCTTCAAGAACCCAGAGTGGGATTCATGAAAAAGTAGACAGACATCTAACAAGTTTGGCTACTTTAGTTGCAATCCTATTATTTACCTAGCTTCTCACGCTGAGCAAATAGCTCCAGTGATTACACTGTACAGAACTGATACATGTCTAGACCCAGTCATAAAACATGTGAAGTATAAATTTCTCATACAAGGATTTTGAACGGTTGGTGGGTAAAATCCACTCTCAAGTAAGAGGTGTTTCTACAGAGTTGACTCCCTTTTCCTGACATTCCCAGCAAATAGGCCCAAGAAGGAACAAGCATTGCGATGCACGTTGTCAGCCCTGGAAGCTAGGGCCAAGACAGAGTGATCAGACAATGTGAGGATTTTGCATAGTCCAAATGGACACATAAACATTGGGACATGGGACTTTAATCTGCTGGAACCTTTACTAGTATGTAAAAAGACTTCAGAAAAAGAGAGAAAGGGGCTATTTAGGACAGGGGGAGAGGAAGTCAGAAAAATAATCAGTTATTGAAAAGGAACACTGTTGTTCTGATCTCTCAAACAGACAGGTCACTTAGGGGTTTATCTGATCTTCAGGGATTAAAGATTAAGAGTGTCATATCAACTTAATTTCCTAGTAGGATTCCTCACTATTTGGACCATGCCCCTCATGCCATCTTTCACTTGCACCTTGAATCTGAAAATGAGAAGTGCCTTGGATCCCAATTCTGAGCATGTGAGCGCTTGTCCTGGGGTATACAAAGCTTTTAACAATCCATTTAAAAATCAAGAGCCTGTATTTTATGTTGCTGTTTGGATTTACATTTTTAAAACAATAAATCAAGTGATAAAAGTGCACCAAGCTGCCCTAGAAAAAAGCCATAATAAAGCAGTTTTGCCCATGGACTTAAGTGCTGGGTTGCAGATAAAGTCAAGCTGCATCTGCCTACTAGTGTTGATCAGCAGGGGTACTGTACATCAGCTTCTGCTTCCCTCTGTAGCTGTAAGGCCATTTTACATGCTGTGCTTGATTCCAGCATTTACCACAGTGCTTGCTTATTTTGCCTCCCACAGTGATATTTGGAGAACCACCCCAGAGACCCTCTGCGTTCTGTGGAAGGTTCATAACTTCCCATCTCTGGGCCTGATTATGGTTTTTAATCTGTTTAGGTTCTTTCATGGGCATTTAAGGTGCCCAAATGCCAAATCCTCAGGCAGTAGTTAAGGTGGAAGCATCAGCTTAAAGAAATCCTACCCAACATGGCTGGTTAAGTATTGCTGTCCAAGCGGCCTGGAGCTGTACTACCATAGAGTTGTGGAGCACAAGTGGTATGGAAGCAAAGGAAACTCCTTGCAGATACTCTTATCATGGATCCTCCAGGTTCTGTAGGAGTTGCAGGTTAACCCTATGGCTTATACACAAGGCGGTGATGAACTAGACACAGGCCAATAATCATTTGGAATAAGTTTTGTTAAAACAAACAAAAAGACAAAAACCTCCCAAACACTAGCAAGGTAAAGTCTCAAAATATGCAGGAGCTGCAGCAATTGCAAAGATGGCCTACTTCATGCTAGAGAGCCACTGTATTTTAAAATATAAATCAAGTTTTGAAAGTAGACTATAACTCTGAGTGCCACTTCTAAGAAATCAGTATTTATTGGTTGATATTTTTCATATTTATAGAAGTTTGTAATTTTGCTCAGACACTAATATGGGGCCATATTATAGGAGACATTCAGCTTTTTTTGTACTTAAACTTGTCCAAAGGTGCAGCCATAGAAATAATTTACTAGGGAATGAAAGGGATGCGGTTTCACCATGCATCAGTACCTCCACAATAAACATGCTGTATGCAGGCTTTCACACTATGGTAAGTGAAAGCTAAGTTATGGTAGCGTAGCATTTTCCAAAGAGGCATACTCCTTTTTGTCCACTAGGCTATAATATAAAAAGTGGGCATAATTACTTCATCCTTCAGTGGCCACAGTTTAAAAATAACCTACCTGCAATTACTTTAGGTGAGGAGTTTCTGGCTTTGTGTGCACATTAGTCATCCCCGCCCTGATTCTGATCCCACAAAAATTTGACCCATCAAGCGATGAAGCACGAAGGTGCTTCAGCATGGGAGCTGCCTGCTAGCTAGCTCTGTACTGAAGCACCCTTGTGCTCTAGCCAGCTCCTGCAGCATGTTGAGCCAGGTCGGAGTAGCCCCAGGCTGGCAGTCTGACCCCCTCATATCCCCTATCAGCTGGGGTTGCTCCAACCTGGCTCAACAAGCTGTGGTCCCAGGTGCATGTGTAAATATGGCACCTGGGAGCAATAAACTCTGGTGCAAACTGCCCTGGAATGTATTTGATTGCATTAATAGCACACATAGATCTGCCCAGTAAGGCATAAATAGGAGCTTGGGCCCTAGGTACTCAGGCAAGGGAAATTCTGGGCACATGCAAAGGCAGACCTGTTGGTGCCTGGAGACTTAAGTGAAAAAGGGAAATGCCTAGTGGGTTTGAGTGAATACCAAGAGAGTTCTTTTGGAATGCAATTTTGGACATTAGGTTTCTCAAGTTTCTTATTTTGGATCTTTCCCTACTGTAGCACATGCATCATGGAGGAAAGTACCCAACAGAAAAAGATAAGGAGCTTTGGTGGGAATAGGGGCAGTAATAATGGAAGAACAATACCTGATGGAATAGTGGAAGGGCTATTAAGTCTAACATGTCTTTTCTAGAACCTAGAGTTGAAAACAGTATTCTCCTGTCTTAATCTTCTGCTATCTAGAAAAAAAAAAGCCATGCAACCCTCTGGCAAAATATGGGTCTTCTCTTGCTAATGTGAGGATGGATAGTACTCACGGAATGAGTCAGAGTTTACTAAATAAGTCTTGTCCCAAAGACTCCTGCCTCACGAGTTGTTGGACATGGAAGGTGTACAGTGAATGGCACTTGACAAAAGAAAGAGGGGGTGGGAACAGGGGGAAGACGTCTCATGGATAAGGCACAATTGGATGCTACCCCTGCCTAGACTAGTGTTCCTGACTTAGGTGAATTCAGCCTCAGGTATGTCATCCCAAGGGCTGAGTCCCCAGTTCTAAACTACGTAAATGGGAACATTTAACCTGGTAAGTACTATAAAATTGCTATTCACATGTTAGAACTAGGCTCTAGAAATCTTATCCAGCACCTAAAATTGGCAGAGTAATTTAACCATAATCTGTGTTTCAGTTCTTCATCTATTAATAGGAATTTCTTACCTCACAGGGGTCCTGCAAGTGCAACTTCACTGTACAAGATGTCCTGACCTGTTATAGATCATTATAGTAAAGCCAGGAAGGAAATTAATCCCAGAAGCCAGAGAAGAGTTTAAATGTTGTGGAGTAAATAAGGCAGGGCCACACATTGAACTATGCAGCTAAAGCAAAAAGCTGCTCAGCCCTTTAATTAACTACTACCTATCCTGTACACTGAATAGGTGGGAAATATAGGATGTATTCACACCATTAAAGGTTATATCATAATGTATATGCATAAGGGACCAAATTAAGTTTACACAGGCAACATTAGTGCTGACACTTTCAAACCCAAGTGCTTGACTTGTCTCAGCAAATTCCTAATTGTTTTATTAATTAATGAAATAAATTTAAAATTTAAAGATGCATCCAACCCCTAAAATATATATAGAGCAGTGGTTCTCAACCTTTTTTGACTCAAGGCACTCTTTTCTGGACCCAAGCTACCCCTCCATAACTTTTTTGAAATTGGGTGCCACTCAATTCACCAACTAATTTATATATTACAGTGCTTACCTTCTTACCTCCTTGCAGAGGGGCTTGATCAGACAAGCCTGAGGCTACATTTATTCACTTAGCAAATCTGCTTCTCTTCTCACACCTAAACACCCTTCAAAGGATTTTGTGGCATCCCAGGTGCCCTGGCATGTTGGTGAAACATCACTGACAGAGATGGATATTTAATTTCCATTAATAGTGATTCTTCTCTTATTTTCTAATGTATTCAGTACCTATGCAGAGATTATTTGCCTTCAGTCAGATCCTGGCCTGTTGCCCTTCCCACCCTTTTTTGGACAGGTATTCAGTAACTCCTGTCAGTGTGAGTAGAGTTTTGCCACTGGCTGCTGTGCCTCCCCCGGCAAAAGGACATTTCCAGTGCAGACTGAGAGACTTACTGTTTGTATTCTTCACATGCACATATTTTACTTCGTTTTCTGCTCTCTGCTGCACTGATCCAATCTAGTTCATGAAAAGCAGCTGCCACATTTCCAGATGTTTATTATTGCTGTATTAGTAGTGGTGGTTAATGATTCAGAAGCAGACCGAATATAAAACGGTTTTCAGAAGTAATGGAAATGGAGTATGTAACCAATACCTGTGAAGCAAAAGACAAATGGGGTAGCTACTGTGCACATGGGGCTTTCATCAAAAGGTTTTCCAGCAGTGCATGATCCCATGTGCCATGTAAGCTGTAAAGAGGCAAGAGCAAAATTGAGGACATTGGAAGAGCTTTCATTTCAAATGTTCTACTTTTGTAATTATCAACCAGATACTGAGTTGTACCTCAGAAAGAAGCCAGCATTGCACCTCTGGGATTCTAGGCCTGAGGACTCATGGGGTTCATGGCTGCAGAGGCTGCTCTAATTTACCCATACATAGCATAGAACTAAGAAACTATAACCAAGGGCAATAAGAAGTATTGCTGTATAATGCCAGATGGATTTTCATTGAGAGTGCATTCTTTTTTTTACATAGCAGTATATATAAAACATCTTTCATTTCAAAGCATTTAAAAAATCAAATGCCCCATAATACCAATATGAGGAGGGTTCATCTTCAGTTCCATTTAACCCCATTTTACAGATGGGCAAGGAGAAAGAAAGAGAGACTTCCTGACTAGGTTTAATTTTGAATATTGCTACTGATTCTTTTCTAGATCCTTGTTAAATCACTTAACTTCTGCATTTCAGTTATCATTTCATAAAATGGAAGTCATAACTTGAGAATGTGATAGAAGTAAAGTGATCCTAGGCGCTCACTGTTATCTAACTATTCTGGCTGGTTGTGATATAGCCTCATTCTGTATAATATTACATAAAGCCTCACTTTGTATAATAGACCACTGATATAACTTCATGAATTGTGTGTTTTAGTTCATAGATACAGTAGCAACCAGGATTCATTCATATGCTTACCTCTCATCCATAAACCTGTCATTCCAGAGCAGAAACATTGTTTTAGCTTACGCACAGACATAGAACATGAGAAACCTAAAAGGAATCAGTGCTATTTGTTACTTCTTTCCTACCATTGGGATGCAGCTGTGCCTATTCTGTCTTTGGTCTTGGGTTATTTGATCTCAGCTTTTTGCCAGTTCTCCCCTTTTAAGGTTATGCTGCAGTGTCTGAATGATGCACACCAGTCCCTGGCTCTCCTCAGGCACTGAGGTTCATTGTAGGAGCTGGGCAGTCTGCTCTCTTTAGACAAGGGCATGAATCAGAGTAACCACCATTTCCAAAAGGCATTTCCAGACACTGCACTGTCCATGAGTGGGCTCAGTGCCCCACTCATCTGAGTGATACTGCCCTCCCTGTGTCCAGGGTTGTATGCCACACAAGAGCCTACAGAAATGAACATGGGTGCGCAATGATTCATAGATTCATAGATGTTAGGGTCGGAAGGGACCTCAATAGATCATCGAGTCCGACCCCCTGCATAAGCAGGAAAGAGTGCTGAGTCTAGATGACCCCAGCTAGATACTCGTCTAACCTTCTCTTGAAGACTCCCAGGGTAGGGGAGAGCACCACCTCCCTTGGGAGCCCGTTCCAGACCTTGGCCACTCGAACTGTGAAGAAGTTCTTCCTTATGTCCAGTCTAAATCTGCTCTCTGCTAGCTTGTGGCCATTGTTTCTTGTAATCCCCGGGGGCGCCTTGGTGAATAAATACTCACCAATTCCCTTCTGTGCCCCCGTGATGACCTTATAGGCAGCCACAAGGTCGCCTCTCAACCTTCTCTTGCGGAGGCTGAAAAGGTCCAGTTTCTCTAGTCTCTCCTCGTAGGGCTTGGTCTGCAGGCCCTTGACCATACGAGTTGCCCTTCTCTGGACCCTCTCCAGGTTATCCGCATCCTTCTTGAAGTGTGGCGCCCAGAATTGCACGCAGAACTCCAACTGCGGTCTGACCAGCACCCTATAGAGGGGAAGTATCACCTCCCTGGACCTATTCGTCATGCATCTGCTGATGCACGATAAAGTGCCATTGGCTTTTCTAATGGCTTCGTCACACTGCCGGCTCATGTTCATCTTGGAGTCCACTAGGAGTCCAAGATCCCTTTCCACCTCTGTGCCACCCAGCAGGTCATTCCCTAGGCTGTAGGTGTGCTGGACATTTTTCCTCCCTAGGTGCAGCACTTTGCATTTCTCCTTGTTGAACTGCATCCTGTTGTTTTCTGCCCACTTGTCCAACCTATCCAGGTCTGCCTGCAGCTGTTCCCTGCCCTCCGGCGTGTCCACATCTCCCCATAGCTTTGTGTCATCTGCAAACTTGGACAGAGTACATTTGACTCCCTCATCCAAGTCGCTGATGAAGACATTAAAGAGTATTGGTCCAAGGACCGAGCCCTGCGGGACCCCACTGCCCACACCCTTCCAGGTCGAGACCAACCCATCTACCACGACTCTTTGGGTTCGACCCTCTAGCCAATTCGCCACCCACTGGACTGTGCAGTCATCCACATCACAGCCTCTTAACTTGTTCACCAGTATGGGGTGGGATACCGTATCGAAAGCCTTCCTGAAGTCTAAGTATATGACATCCACCCCTCCTCCTGTGTCTAGGCGTTTCATAACCTGGTCATAGAAAGAGACTAGGTTGGTCAGGCACGATCTGCCTGCCACAAACCCATGCTTGTTTCCCCTCAGCATAATTTGCCCTGCCGGGCTCTCACAAATGCGAGCCTTGATAATTTTTTCAAAGACTTTAGAAAGGATGGAGGTGAGACTGACTGGCCTATAGTTGCCCGGGTCCTCCTTCCTCTCCTTTTTGAAAATGGGGACCACGTTAGCCCTTTTCCAGTCCTCCGGGACTTGGCCCGTGCGCCATGAGCGTTCGAATATTCCCGCCAGTGGCTCTGCAATGATGTCGGCCAGTGCCTTCAGCACCCTCGGATGGAGTTCATCCGGGCCTGCCGATTTAAAGGCATCCAGTTCTTCCAAATGACTCTGCACCACCTCAGGATCTACGTATGGAAGTCTGGCGCCTTGCTGCTGCCTCTCTACAACCCCAGTGAGAGACTTGTCGTGCCCCTCACTTAGGAACACTGAGGCAAAGAACTCGTTGAGGAGTTCAGCCTTGTCCCCACTATCTGTCACCAATTGTTTCTGCCCATTTAGCAGCGGTCCTATTCCTCCCTGGGCCTTCCTTTTACTCCCAATATATCTAAAAAACAATTTCTTGTTGTCTTTTACTTGGGTTGCCATCCTCAGCTCCATGGTAGCTTTGGCCCGCCTAACTGCCTCCCTACAAGCACGAGCAGAGGAGGTATATTCATCTTTAGTGATCTCACCCTGTTTCCACTTTTTATGTGCTCCCCTTTTGGCCCTTAGGCTGCCCTGGATTTCTCAGGGCAGAAATCCCAGCTCCTAGGAGTTCCTCTTATTCCTTCACCCACCACCTGCAGGCTAAAACCTTCCTCCCTTCCAAGCTGTGGGCCTGGACCTATATCCCTAAGTCCTGACTTGGATGTCACCTGGCTGCTGCCCTGAGCACTGTCCAGGGTCCCTACTTAGTTTTATAAATAATCATGAATTGGCAGCACTCGGCAACTGTCTGAATTGAGGAAGAACAAAAGAAACATTAGTGCAGGACAAACTGAAGGTATAACCAATAGCCAAAAACCTGAAATATATGGAATTTAAGGGGTGGTTACCAGGCCAATGCCCAGGTTTAAGGCTAGGTAGGCAGTCCTTCTAAGTGAGCTTTACAAAGGGATGACTTTCATATAACTTATTCTTTGAAATGATCAAATTAATATACTTTATGTGAATTAAAAGCCCTTATATTTTTATTGCAAATTAATTTAGTTTATGCTTGCTTTTTTTTGCAATCTGAGCCTAGAACCTATATCTTCCATGCTTCTATAGTATTCTGAAGATACTAGTTAGAACCTGACAGCTTGTCCATCTAATTGTGGATCTCTCAAAGTGTTCAGCATGCTAGAGCTAACCCTGTATATTGCCCCATTGATTTCAAGTAGGCCTATCTGTTTGCTTGAAATTAAGCATGCTCTCAAGTGCTTTGCTGAGCTGGGGCCTGCCATTGCAAGGAATGCTTCTGTGCATATTAATTTAAAAATGAAAAATGTTCACCACCATCAGTCCTGATGGAAAGTTCAGAACAGCCATTTCAATTTTCAGTGTTAGAGTGCTGGTGTTAAATGTTCATAGCTT
The DNA here is from genome assembly GCF_030867095.1 of Alligator mississippiensis. Classification (NCBI taxonomy): domain Eukaryota; kingdom Metazoa; phylum Chordata; order Crocodylia; family Alligatoridae; genus Alligator; species Alligator mississippiensis. The sequence continues at coordinate 40,137,390 of NC_081830.1, forward strand.
TGCCACCAATGAATAAATGTAATCACTCCAAACTAATGTCAATAAAATGTTGCCATACAACAAGTAAATAATAAGCAAATGTATGATCTTCTACATAAATATATACAAGTTATATAAAATATTAATTGATGGCAGGCTGCCTATAAGATGAATATGGCTATCAGTGTCTGTAGTACAATTCATCTCCGGAAAGTTCTGACTTAAAAAAAAGTGTTATTATTTAAAGGAAATAGCATGTGCTCAAAAAAAGCAATACTGATACTTACAAAATATTAAAAAAAAAGTCTGGACTTTATTTTCCTTCTGGTTTGATTCATTACATATAAACATGTTTGAAACATGACCTGTAAAAAGGAGACCTGGGAGATTACTTGTATTTATTTTGTTTTTACAAAGTTGATATTCTAATAGATTTGTGGAATTTGTGGATGTGGGGAGATCAGTGGATATGGTATATCTTGATTTTAGCAAGGCTTTTGATACGGTCTCCCACAACGTTCTCGCAGGCAAGCTAAGGAAGTATGGGCTGGATGAATGGACTGTAAGGTGGATAGAAAAATGGCTGAAGCATCGGGCTTAAAGAGTAGTAATCAACGGCTCGATGTCTAGCCACTATCAAGTGGAGTGCCCCAGGGGGCTGGTTTTGTTCAATGTCTTCATCAACAACCTGGAAGATGGCATAGAGTGCACCCTCAGCAAGTTTGCAGATGACACCAAGCTGAGGGGAGTAGTAGATATGCTGGAGGGTAGGGCTAGGATTCACAGTGACCTAGACAAATTGGAGGATTGGGCCAAAAGGAATCTCATGAGGTTCAACAAGGACAAGTGCAAAGTCCTGTACTTAGGATGGAACAATCCCATGCACCAGGACAGGCTGGGGGCTGACTGGCTGGGCAGCAGCTCTGCAGAAAAGGACCTGGGGTTTACAGTGGATAATAAGCTGAATATGAGCCAAAAGTGTGCCCTTGTTGCAAAGAATGCTAACGGCATACTGGGCTGCATTGGTAGGCCACATCTGGAGTACTGTGTTCAGTTTTGGGCCCCCACTCCAGAAAGATTGGACAAATTGGAGAGAGTCCAGTGGAGGGGAACAGAACAAAAATGGTGAGAGGGCTGGGGGGCATGAATTATGAGGAAAGACTGAGGGAACTAGGCTTATTTAGAGAAGAGGGGACTGAGAGGGGATTTAATAACAGCCTTCAACTACCTGAAGCGGGGGTTCAAGAGAGGATGGAGCTAGACTGTGATGGCAGATGATAGAACAAGGAACAAGTTGCAGCCAGGGAAGTTCAGGCTATATATTAGGAAGAAGTTTCTCACTAGAAGGGTAGTAAAACACTGAAACAGGTTACCCAGAGAGGTGGTGGAGTCTCCATCCTTGGAATTTTTAAAGAACTGGCTAGACAAAGCTTTGGCTGGGATAATCTAGTTGGGGATGATCCTGCTTTGAGCAGGGGGTTAGATTAGATGACCTCCAGAGGTCCTTTCCAACCCTAATTTTCTATTATTCTATGATTTCAGAAACTGGAGTCTTTAGAAAAAAAGAAATGAAGACTCAAGATTAGAAGAGATCGCAATGGAGAGAGGGATGTTTTAATCTTCATTTTACCCGTAGGCATAAATATGCAGTTTTTTCCAGTCTCCTTAAATTGCTAGGAGTTTGACCTATGCCAAGAATGGACTCAAGTCATTTTCACTCTATTTTAAAAATACTATAACTGGCAGTTAGTTTACATTCCCATGGAAAAACATATTGTTTGTGCCATTCAAAGGTTGCTGACTCTATATTTTCAGAGGATTAAAAAAGGTTCTAGTGCTGCAAACACATGCTTAAGCATGTGTTTGAGTAGTACCATTGACTTATGTGCATCAGTTGAGAGTTGGGCTTCAGTCCAAGAAATTATTAGCCCACTATTGAACGTAGTTTCATAGTAGTTTCACAGTTGGTAGGGTCGGAAGGGACCTAAGCAGATCATCAAGTCCGACCCCATGACACAGACAGGAAAGGATGCTGGGGTCAAACGACCCCAGCTAGGTGGTTGTCTAGCCTCCTTTTGAAGACCCCCAGGGTAGGAGTGAGCACCACTTCCCTTGGAAGTTGGTTCTGTCACAACCCAGTGATTTTGGTGCCTCGGCACGGTGGAATTTTCCCGCCACATGAGAGCCTCTTGCAAAGTAAAAGGCTTTCTGTTGCTGCAGAAAACCCCCGGTGCAAGAGAGTTCCCGCCATTCGAATGTAAATTTGTGTCCTGCTATTGGCCAGTTCTAAATTATGCACATGTGGCGGCTAGTAATTGGCTTGCTGGCCATTTAAAAATTAGCGCGACTTCCGCCCAAGTCGGAGAACTTTGAGCACGCTGCAGAGTGCTTCTGAAGAGATCTGACTCGTGGCTGAACTGATTGATAGACTGATCACCTATCGATTCTTCTCCCCGTCGCCGAGCGCAATCCCAGACGTATCCTTTTCCCTGCCGGCCCGATTTGTAGATGGACGTGCTGGCTTGAGCCCTGCCAGCTGGAACAACTAACGTAGTTGTTCAGACGACTGGACCATTTTCATCGGAACCGCAAGCGACGTAAGTAAAGTTTTACAACCATAAAGATCTCTCGGCCTCTCTATTCACCAGCCCGCCCCGACGAACAAGTAATTATTGAATCACCTCGAGTCGGCTTTGGCCGTCCGAGACATGGCGACGAGGATGGGATTAAAGGGCACGGTGATGGAGAAGAACCTAATCAGGTGCTGCCCCTGGCGCACTGGGACCCGCCACATAGAGAATGCCAACGATCTATGGGCGCATATCGCTTACCACCAGGCGGTAGAAGGGGATGAAAGAAACATTGATGGTTACTTCTCCATAAAGAGAGAAGAAGCCATAGTGAAGGAATGGAGAACCAAGCTATCCCTTGGGGAGTTCGGATGCATAATGGGGAGCGACCGGGTCTATTATCGACCCCCGGAGGAAACCTCAACCATATCCTTAGCCGGGGTAAAAGCGCGGAAGGCAGAGAAGCTGACCCCCGCTCAAGAGTTCGCTCAGTGCATTCGATACTTAAGGAAAGGAGGGGAATCCACCCCCACAGACTGGTTTAACCGTCCGGATTTGGTGCCGGAGTCGCGGGGCCATGAGCTCCTTGTTCAGCTCCAGGAGGATTTGGAAACTAAGGGCCGTCATGTGCCGAGATGGGGTCTAACTAAATGGAAGAAGGGAAAAATGATAAATGTGCTGTTCCGTACAGTAGCGGGTCTACTAAGGGAATATGCAAATTTAGAGGCACAGATGCATACGGTGGGTAAGGAGCCGCTGGAGCGGGCAGCAAAAGGCTCCGGAGCGGCGCTTGTCAGAAGCACCAGCCGCATGATACCGCCAGCAGAAAATGGCACCGAAAGAAGTGCGAGCCATCCGGGAAACCTGGAAAGGAGGGGTGGAGCTTCAGAAGACCTGGTGGGGTTCTGCCTAGCGCCTCCGCCCCCTGAGGTGATGTAGTCCCCGGTGGCCCCGCCTCCTTTCCAAGGGGAGGGGGCAATGGGAGGAGAGATATACCCAACACTCCCAGATGAAGAATTTAACTCTTTCTCTACCGCAGCTCACCCGATAGCTGTGATGAAGCAGGTTGCAGATGAAGATGGTGCCACGTGTACCACTGTCATCTCACGCACACGCACCAGACCAGAAATTCAAGAGCTTTGCAAGGAATCTAAGATAAGATCAGGAGAAACCTTGGCAATGTGGTTAGGGCGGTTAATAGTGGAATTCGGATCTGACACCTTGGACAAAGAAGAAGCGAGTGCCTTGACTCGACAGGCAGCATGGAGTGGTGGGCGTGCTACCAATTTGAATGTGGTCATGGACAGTGCCCACTGGCCCATCCCGCTCCCAGCGCTCGTAGTGGGACAGGTAAACCACAAATTTCACACCTGGCACGAAGGTCGTCCACAAAAGGCTACTGCGGAGCAACTCCTTCTAGCTATAGTTGGGGTGTCATATCTCTCATGGAGCCGTGCAACAAAAAGAGAGATGGGCTCATCGCCACCTATCGGACCCAGGGACAATCCCAACGCCCTTGGAAGCTATAGAGGCCTGCATGGAGGTATACGGAGGAGCAAATGCCGTTACACTCCGACTCTTCTTGAACCCAATGGCAGGTCAACCAGTGGGAAATCTCTTAGGCCATCTCCCACGTCTACAAGCACTTATGCAACAAGGTGAAGAAGCTTCTGATACTATAAGGGACTGATCTTCGGTATACCCAGCTGGAACATTGAGACCCAGATGGCAAGAATTTATCCCCCGACGAGAGCAAGGGTGGTCACCTCCAGGAACCCCGAAGGAGAGATCCCTGAAGGAAAGAACCATGTTTGGTTTTCTTCTCTCCCGCACCGGACTTACAAAGGCGCAGTTACGAATTTTGGGAGAAAGGGGCCAGTCTCGTCTGGCTGAAGCATTGGGATTCAAATTCGAGGACTCATCAGAAAACGAGTGATGTTTTCTCCAGTTCAAACCTGACCCTACGGATTCTCGAGCATACGCCGAACTCACTGTTTGTAACCCTACTGATCCGGATGACCAGCAACAAGTATTCTTCCTTCTCGATACTGGAGCTCAGACCAATGTGATTACCTCAATGATACCTCATCAAAAGACCACCAAAACGATCAAGGTACAAGGGCTTAACGCTATCGCTGTCACAACGAAGGTCAAATTTTGGGTCCAAGGCTACCGATATCCCATAGAGGCTGTCCTAGGGGGCATTAACATTTTAGGGATCCCGGGGATAAAAGCGCTTGACCTTAAAGAACAAGTGCTACAGGCATTACCCGTCATTATCCCAGAACAGGATTAGCATCGACCAACACTTTGTAACAATTCCACCTGGTGATATCGACCAATCCCGACTAAGGGTTCACTAAAACAGTCCCTTACTGACCTCCTGTGGCGACTCGAGCGACGAGGCTATATTAAGACTGTAACAGCCAGCACCTACCTGTCATCAGGATGGGGGGTAGTGAAACCTGGAAAGCCTAATGAAGCCCGGTTGGTCGTAGACTATTGAGAAGTCAACAAAAAGTGTCAAGTACTTCAACAACCTAATCCATCTACTCTGCCACAGTGTATGTTTGAGATGGCACAGTTCCAACAAAGTAAGTGGGTTGGAGTCACATTGGATCTTAAAAATATGTTCTTTTCCATCCCGATAAACGACCCGGAAGGAATACTAAACATGGGTATTGATGGCATCATGTATAGGTGGACGGTCTGTCCACAAGGATATCGCAACGCTCCATCACTAGCCACAGGTGCCATGAATAACACCCTAACGAATTTTCAAGCTTCATATTCTCTTCCCCAAGAGAAGGAACTAAAGATTTGGAGTTACGTGGATGATATCGCCATCATGGGTCGTGATAGTTCCGTAGTTACTAGTATAGTCAGTCAACTAGTCACTCACCTTCAGAGTGAGGGATGGACAATCAATGAGGAAAAGTCGTGTTTGCAACCTGTAGATGACATTACGTTCCTTGGTACTCGATACATTGGTTCCATCCACCACAGAATTTCTCTTGAGGGTCCTAACATCAATCCATTGAAGACATTCTTCCCTACTACTAAGAGGCACTTTCAACAGTTGTTGGGTCATTTGAATTGGTATCGACATTATGTTGAACCTAGTGATTTGGCACTCCTCACCAAATTGCAGCGACAGATCCGTAATAAATCCCGAAAGTCTACGCCCTGGACAAAAGGAGATCAGCAGAACCTGCTTCGCCTGCTAGCTACGGTTAAAGATACACAACTCCATGCCATCAATCTGGGCGAGTCACTAACCGTAACCCTCGGGTTCACCACCAACCATGTGTGGGCTGTCGCACATAATTCTCATGATGAGCTAGTATATACAGCCCGTAAAACACTTTAAGTGGCACAACATCGATATGGAGCTGTAGGAAAAATCCTCCTAGCCGAACAATTGGTGGAGCCTTTAGCAAGGGGGCATGGGACATTACGCGCTCCTGGTGCCACATTGTTACCCTTGCTGGATGGAGACAGAGTCGACCCACATTTTCAGGGAGAGTCGAAGACCTGGAATACGCTAGTGCTTACTCACCATTACAACTGGCATTGTTGGAGGTTGGAAGACATGGTACCTGATCCAAGCCCAGAAGATGAGGAAAAGGTCCCTACACTGTATGGAACTTCTGCCCCGGCATGGATGGCCTCAGATGGAACCTCCTGACATGGCGGAGGCTATGGGTATTATTGCAAAGCTTGTAACGATAAGGAAATATTTCAAGCCGACCCAGATGATAATTCGGCCCAAAGATGTGAATTATTAGGATTCCTTAAGGTACTGGAACATTGTTTGACACATCATAACGATACACTCCCAGTTCCGATCATCGCAATTGATTCGCAATACATTCATAAAATTCTTACGAGCACAGCTTTTCCCTCTGAACATTTGAATGATTGACAAGATATTTGGGAAACGTTAACTAAATTTGTGCGCCTTCCGTTGATTAGGCACACTAAGTCCCATCGTCCAGATACCAATCCAGTGCATGAGGTAATTGATAAGCTCTTGGAAGATCCACTCCGAACCGACATAGCCTTGCCTGTCACATCTACCACCGATCCTGAAGTAAATCTATTCCTCGCGTGGCTTCATGAGAATTGGGGTCACCCGGGACCACGAGTTTGCCATCAACATTGGTGCCGAACCCTTATGGAGCCGGCCTCATACGGAACTCGGCGTGATTGGGAAAAGGTAGCTCAGGCCTGTGAGATATGTGCTAAAGAAAAGTGCCATAGAACTAAGCACCAACTAGGAGCTTTCGATTCTTCACAGTTTCAAGCAGGAAAAGTTTGGCAGGTAGATTTACTGGGACCCCTCCCAGGGTTTAAGCCGCCAATTAAAGAACTAGTTGTTGTCGATTTGGGAACAAGACAGTTACAGGTTGTCCCCCTACGGAAAAGTAATGCTACTGCTGCTACTCTACTCATTGTAGAGAGGCAGCAGCAAGGCGCCAGACTTCCATGCGTAGACCCTGAAATGGTGCAGAGTCATTTGGAAGAACTGGATGCCTTTAAGTCAGCAGGCCCAGATGAGCTCCATCCGAGGGTGCTGAAGGCACTGGCCGACATCATTGCAGAGCCACTGGCAGGAATATTTGAAAGCTCATGGCGCACGGGCCAAGTCCCGGAGGACTGGAAAAGGGCCAACGTGGTCCCCATTTTCAAGAAGGGGAGGAAGGAGGAACCGGGCAACTATAGGCCAGTCAGTCTCACCTCCATCCTTGGCAAAGTCTTTGAAAAAATTATCAAGGCTCACATTTGTGAGAGCCCGGCAGGACAAATTATGCTGAGGGGAAATCAGCACGGGTTCGTGGCAGGCAGATCGTGCCTGACCAATTTAGTTTCTTTTTATGACCAGGTTACGAAACACCTGGACACAGGAGGAGGGGTGGATGTCATATACTTAGACTTCAGGAAGGCCTTCGATACGGTATCCCACCCCATACTGGTAAACAAGTTAAGAGGCTGTGACTTGGATGACTACACAGTCTGGTGGGTGGTGAATTGGCTGGAGGGTCGCACCCAGAGAGTCGTGGTGGATGGGTCGGTTTCGACCTGGAAGGGTGTGGGCAGTGGGGTCCCGCAGGGCTCAGTCCTTGGACCGACACTCTTTAATGTCTTCATCAGTGACTTGGACGAGGGAGTGAAATGTACTCTGTCCAAGTTTGCAGATGACACAAAGCTATGGGGAGAGGTGAACACGCCGGAGGGCAGGGAACAGCTGCAAGCAGATCTGGACAGGTTGGACAAGTGGGCAGAAAACAAGAGAATGCAGTTCAACAAGGAGAAATACAAAGTGCTGCACCTAGGGAGGAAGAATGTCCAGCACACCGACAGCCTAGGAAATGACCTGCTGAGTGGCACGGAAGTGGAAAGGAAGTGGAACATGAGTCGGCAGTGTGACGAAGCCATCAAAAAAGCCAATGGCACTTTATTGTGCATCAGTAGATGCATGACGAATAGGTCCAAGGAGGTGATACTTCCTCTCAATCGGGTGCTGGTCAGACCGCAGTTGGAGTACTGCGTGCAATTCTGGGCGCCGCAATTCAAGAGGGATGCGGATAACCTGGAGAGGGTCCAGAGAAGGGCCACTCGTATGGTTAAGGGCCTGCAGACCAAGCCCTATGAGGAGAGACTAGAGAAACTGGATCTTTTCAGCCTCCGCAAGAGAAGGTTGAGAGGCGACCTTGTGGCTGCCTATAAGTTCATCACGGGGGCACAGAAGGGAATTGGTGAGTATTTATTCACCAAGGCGCCTCCGGGGGTTACAAGAAACAATGGCCATAAGCTAGCAGAGAGCAGATTTAGATTGGACATTAGGAAGAACTTCTTCACAGTTCGAGTGGCCAGGGTCTGGAACAGGCTCCCAAGGGAGGTGGTGCTCTCCCCTACCCTGGGGGTCTTCAAGAGGAGGTTAGATGAGCATCTAGCTGGGGTCATCTAGACCCAGCACTCTTTCCTGCCTATGCAGGGGGTCGGACTCAATGATCTATTGAGGTCCCTTCCGACCCTAACATCTATGAATCTATGAATCTATGCTGTCATTTCTGCTTTGACTGCTGTATTTGCTACCTGGCAACCTCCTCATGAGATTCAGTCGGATGGAGGACCCCCATTTAATTCAAACGCTCTGGATAAATTTGCTTGTCTTCATAATGTAGCCTGGCATCTTCATTTGCCATACCACCCGCAGTCCAACGGTGTTGTGGAAAGGCATATAGGTCTGTACAAGGAGCAACTTCACCTTAGAGGAGGAGGGACGTTTCAAAACTGGACTAAATTTAATCACGATGTCCTTATTTCACTAAACACCACTAAACCGTTATGGGACGAAGCTAATGTCCAGAAACCTCCACCTTGGGAGCCCAAGTTCCAACCAGACGAGTTAGTGTGGATTTCAATACCGCACCCCCATCAGTCTCATCCACAAGTTCACAAAGGGACAGTTCAGCGGTCGGGACAATATCCCAATACCTATTCTGTTCAATTGGAAGAGAAGCCCGATTGTCCTCCTATTATCGTTCATCACAACTGGATGACACGCCGTTCCAACGTTCACCCAGTATCCTTACAGTAAATCCAATTATGAGTCTTTTTGTTTTGTGTTGTTGTTTTTCTCTTCACAGGTCTAACCCCAGAAAAGCAATAATCCACAACCGCCCGATTGTGAGATTCATCAAGTACCAGACTACAGTTCGTTCGAGTTAGTGGAGTGATGGTTGTGAAGGAGACACTGAGACGGGGAACGTACATTTGCTCAGGACTCACTATAACACTATTTTCTCATTTTATTAAGTATTTTATTGACATTGTCTGTTGATGGGAGAGGACGGACTGACTACCAGACAAAGGAAGTCCCAAGCAGATGTTCTCCAATCAGACGATGATCAACAGTTGTTGTTGTATGTTCAAAGTTATTGTATTTTGTAACTTGTTGAAAAGACCGGTCTATCAAGTTGTTTGTTTATGTATATATATATATTACTGGTTGTTAAAGCTTTGCCTGGTCAGTGAGTCCGGAAACAAAGATGCCAGATGATAAGCTCATGTGTCTAAAATTCCAGTTGTGCCGTTGGCAAGGGGGCATGTCATAACCCAGTGATTTTGGTGCCTCGGCACGGTGGAATTTTCCCGCCACGTGAGAGCCTCTTGCAAAGTAAAAGGCTTTCTGTTGCTGCAGAAAACCCCCAGTGCAAGAGAGTTCCCGCCATTCGAATGTAAATTTGTGTCCCGCTATTGGCCAGTTCTAAATTATGCACACGTGGCGGCTAGTAATTGGCTTGCTGGCCATTTAAAAATTAGCGCGACTTCCGGCGAAGTCGGAGATCTTTGAGCACGCTGCAGAGTGCTTCTGAAGAGATCTGACTCGTGGCTGAGCTGATCGATAGACTGATCACCTATCGATTCTTCTCCCTGTCGCCGAGTGCAATCCCAGACGTATCCTTTTCCCTGCCGGCCCGATTTGTAGATGGACGTGCTGGCTTGAGCCCTGCCAGCTGGAACAACTAACGTAGTTGTTCAGATGACTGGACCGTTTTCGTCGCAACCGCAAGCGACGTAAGTAAAGTTTTACAACCATAAAGATTTCTCGGCCTCTCTATTCACCAGCTCTCCCCGACGAGTGAGTAATTATTGAATCACCTCGAGTCGGCTTTGGCCGTCCGAGACAGGTTCCAGCTCCTAGCCGCCCTGACTGTGAAGTAGCGCCTCCTGATGTCTAGCCTGAATCTACTCTCGGTCAACTTATGGCCGTTGTTCCTTGTTACTCCTGGTAGTGCTCGGGGGAACAGGAACTCTCCCATTGCCTGCTGGTTCCCCTTGGCAAGTTTATAGGTGGCCACAAGATCCCCTCTCAGCTTTCTTTTGTGGAGGCTGAACAGGTTCAGGTCCCATAGCCTCTCCTCATAGGGCCCACCCTGCTGCCTCCTAATCATGCGACTGGCCCTCCTCTGGACCCTCTCAGTGCTATCCACATCCCTTTTCAAGTGCGGCACCCAGAACTGGATGCAGTACTCCAACTGTGGCCTGACCAGTGTCACATAGATTGGGAGGATCACCTCCTTGGGCCTGCTTGTGATGCATCTGTGGATGCATGACAAGGTGCGGTTGGCCTTCCTGACTGCGTCCCCACACTGTCGGCCCATGTTCATCTTGGAATCAATCGTGACTCCAAGATCCTTTTCTGCCTCTGTGCTAATGAGAAGGGAGTTCCCCAGCCTGTAGGTATGCTGCTGGTTCTTCCTCCCCAGGTGCAACACCTTGCACTTGTCAGTATTGAAACCCATCCTATTCTCATCTGCCCACCTCTGTTACCTGTCCAGATCTAGTTGTAGCCTGTCCCTCTCTTCACGCCCTACTACAATACACCACCCAAACCCACACATTACCTCTTCTGATATTTTAGAAAACATTGAATAAAAATACCATTTTTATAACCAACTTTCTAATGCATCATTCAGATGTAAAACTGAGCTCACTACTATTATTAAACTAGGGAGAGGCAGACAGACACAGGAACAAATTTTCAGTAGTTATTTGGTGTATACTTTTGATATACACTAGGGAATTAGAGTCAATCAGGCAGGAATTGCCTTTAATTTTTCTAGGGTCATTGTATAACCTGATTCAAATGGTAGAATTACTTACAACCTAATTACATGGGTAAAATGTCCTCACCATCAGTTTCTATGGTAGATATTCTAATGTTAGAGTGAACTCATTTGTTATTTATAGGAGTGCTCATTGCATCTGTAGTGATTATTTGGTTCAGTAAATACAGGCATACCATGAATGAGAAGAACTAACAACAATTAACTATTGTGGCACATTAGGCAACTTCTGCAGTTCTTTGATCCAACTAACCAGCTGCTTAACTGAGGGACCATCTCCCAATTACCAACTTCCTCAGCCTCCTTAGTTAAGGACCATCTTTAAATTACAACTTCTATCACTATATTTCCCTCTCAACAATGATTAAAAAAACAATTAATACAAAAACCAATTAACATCCACCTACACAGCAGAGGTTACTAGTGCTCTGGAGTGAGTCTTTACCACTTACTTTCCTATCTCCCCTTTCTGTAGCTCTTTTAATAAGTCTGAGTCTTTAGGAGGGATCATTTTCCTCTCCCACTGACAGACTGTCTGACCTGATGAGGCATCTGAGGGACTTGCTTATTAGGGGTGTGCAAAATGGGCCCTATTTGATTCGGATTCAGCTTTGGCCTAAATCGGGGACAGAGATTCGATTCATTGATTCAGATCACTGTCCCCAATTTGATTTGGCTGAATTTGAATCTGAAGATTCGATGCAGATTTGGAGAATCAGCAATCTAGCAATAGATACAGCTTTAAATTTTTTTCTACATACCTCAATGTACCAGGTGTGGCTTGTGAATGCTATGATGCTGGGGTGGATGGAGTGTCCCACAGGAGTGTGTGGGTGGAGGGACTCCTGCGTGCTTGGTGGTGACCCCGGAAGTGGACCAGAAGCACTTCCGGTCCACTTCTGGGTCCACTGGGGAGTGCACTGGAGGCCTCCCCCTGCATCTCCTGGCTTGGTGATCAGCTGCAGAGGGACCCTGGGTGCCCCCCCCAGACCCAGGAGGCACCAATCGCTGAGCTGGGGAGGCATGGGGGGGCTCCCCTAGCACGCTTTCCAGTGGACTCGGAAGTGGACTGGAAATGCTTCTGGCCCACTTCCGGGTTTGTTGCCAACTGCGCTGGGGAGCCCCCCCATGCTTCTGTGGGACACTCCATGCACCTCAGTATCACAGCATTCACGAGGAGCCTGCTACCTAGAAGTATGTAGAAAAAGCATTTAAAGCTGTGTCTGTGTCCGAATTGCCAAACTTTCCGAATCTGTCCAAATTGATTTGGAGGGTTCCGATTGAATTCAGAGCAATTTAAAGGGTCCTCTGATTCGATTCAGATTCAGAGATTTGGCCACCGAATCAGGCTGAATCTCCACCGAATCAAATCAGGGACCAAAGTTTCGCACAGCCCTACTGCTTATTTTTGATCTGGTTTTATTTCAATTTCCAGTGCTAAGGTAGATATAATTGATTAAGAACAGTCCATGTCTACCTCTTCCCTTAGATTTGCAAATTCTTTGCAAGTACTCATAGATCCCAATGATTGCACCTTAGTGCGTCCCTCTGATCTGTTTGGACCATGTATGATCACGGATTCACTAGGCACTTGGTAGTACTACACCGATCCCATATATTTGCGTCATAATTCCTCAGACTCACTCTGCCCCTAGATTTTAGTACTGGAAGTTCCTGGGCTCCTCTGTCAAAATACCATTTTTGTTCCTGCTTCTGAGCTGCTTTTTTTTTCTTGTTTTTTTGTCTCCCTGACAGCATCATAATGCGCCTAATCTTTTAGTAAGCTCTCACAGAGGTCAGGTTAGAATGTATCCATCAACCCATTAACAGATGTGCTGGTGACCAGCCGTTTGCCAGAGGTGTACTTGTTAAGCCAATAACACGTTCAGAAAACCACCCCCACTGGCAAATTGTGTCTTGAATAGGTTTTTAATGGTCTGAACAGACCATTCCACTTGGCTATTCAGTTGGGGATAATTAGGGCTCGATGTACTGTGGCAGAAGTCCCAATCCTCAGCAAATTGCTTAAACTCAGAACCAGAGAATTGAGGCTCATGGTCACTAAAAACATCCTCCAGAATCCTATGCCTTGCAAATATGGCCTTCAAGCTGAATATCAACAACTTTCCAGGAGTACTGGACAAGCTGTATATTTCTGGATATAGAGAATAACAGTCTGTAACTATTTAACAAGACTGTGAATTCTACATTAAAAAAAAAATCAGTTCCAACCTTTTCATTTGCCCTGGATGGAACCAGGTGAGGCTGTAGTGGCTCAATCTGCTCATCTGGCTGAAAGTTAGAAGAAAAAGTTACACCTTCTTAATGTTTTCAATGTCACTATTGATTCTGGGCCAGTACATCACTTTTTGCATTGGATTTTTACATTTCTTGATTCCCAAATAGTCCTTATGGATTGCCTACAGTACTTTCTTTCAGGGTGTCCTTGGTATCACCAACTTACTGTCTTTAAAAACTATCCCTTCTACTGCTGAAAGTTCATGTCTGCAATTCCAGTAATGTTACATTTATGTTGCATTCACTTTTGTACTCTGGCCAACTTTTAATTATTATGTCTTTCAAGAACCCCATGAGCAACATGTCCTGCTGCAGTTTCCTGCCTTGTATAGGGAGTGACTTGACAATTTAGTCTACATCAGCTTACATTTCTGTCTTGATGGTTTTTTTCTAGTTCCATAGTTGGAGGTATAGCTCTAGAGATTGCATCTCCAGTAAACATACGTTCACCTAGTATGCAAATTACAATTAAATCGTATTTTTGAAGCTTGAGCATCATTCTTCCAATGTTCAAAGTACCGTCATTTAATAGCTTGTTAAACAATGCTATCAGGTTTGTGGTCTGTTTCCACATATTCTGTCTGGCCATAGCTATACTGGTGACATCTTTCAGAGAGGAACAATATTCCTAGTAACTCCTACTCAATCTTTACATGTCTGGTTTCTCCCTTGGTCATTGATTTGGAAGCATATGCCACTGGCTGCCAATCATCATTATATTTTTGCAAAATCATTGCACCAACCCCTGACTGTGATGCATCTGATGAAATTTTTATAGGTTTTTCAGGTGTATAAAAATTTAATGCTGGCTCTTCTATCAGCTGTTGCTTCAACTCAAGTCACGATCGCTCCTGTTCTGCATTCCAGCAACATTCATTTTTATTCTTGAGGAGTGTCCTTAATGGAGCTGTTTCAGCTGACAAATTAAATATGAATGTGCCTAAAAAAATTACCTTTCAAGCAACTGTTGTATCTCTTTTTTTTGACTGGGGATGTGGCATCATTTCAATGGTCATAATTTTTGTTTTGTCAGGTTTCACTCCCTCAGCAGAGAGGTCTGTGATGTCCAGCACAAACTTCACTCCATTACATTTCAGATTTGCAGTGCTAGCAACCTACAACACTTCTCAAAGTCTGTGATCATGTTCTTTGGTTGATCCCCAGATGATAATATCATCCATAGGTGTCCACACCAGGAACACGCTTATAAATCATGTGTTTGGTTTTATGATACACTTCAGGGGCAGAGGCAGTACCAAAAGATAGATGCAGAAATCTGTACCTTCCAAAGGGGGTATTCAATTATATAATTTAGAGCTGTCCTCTGAGCTTCAACTGCCAAAATCCTGAGAAGGCATCCAATTTACTGAGAAATCGTGCTTTGTGAATTGGGGCATAATTTCTTCTCTAGCTGGCAATTTAAAATGTTTGTGTTTGATGGCCTTGTTGAGGTGTCTTGGATCCAGGCACATACATAATTGGCCATTATTTTTCTCCACAATAACTAAGAAGTTTACCCCTTCTGTAGATCCTTGGATTTTCTGTATCACTTGTAATTGTTCCTTTCTTGCTAACTCTGCCTTGAGTCTTTCATGGAGAGCAAAGGACATTTTTCTGCATGGCTAAATATTGGAAGGCACTTGCTTATTTATCTGAATTATATGTTCACCTAGCAAACGAGCTAGCCATTTAATTATATTCTTATACTTTGACACAAGTGTCTCCTATTTGAGGGATGTGTCTTCTTGTAGTGCAAGCACATGTTTAACTAGATCCATTTCTCACAAGCTGCAAGACCCAAAATTGGTGTCACCTCCCTGGGTGCCACAGTGAATGGGAGTTTGTACACTCTATTTTTATATTGGGTGCTAGCGATGCCTCTCACTTTTCACTGGTATATTTGTTCATGAATAAGCCAGTTATTCTGATGTTTGTTGGACTTGCTTTTGGTCTCAATTTAAATGTTTTATATTCATGCTCTAGTAAGATATTAACCTGAGCTCCAGTGTCCAGTTTAAATGAAAACATTGTTCCTTGTGCTTCCATGTTCAAATCTAGTCCATTTAATTTATTTTGCTTGCTTCTACCATATCTATATAACATTCTTCTGGTCTGCTGTCTACCGTCTGCATTTGAGGTTTTTGTGTTTGGGATTTGCAGCACCTGGCAAATGATTGATTTTGTTACAGTGAAAAAGGAGCTTTCCAAATGGAGCACATCATTTGGGGACATTTTACTTTCTGTACTTGGTACATGTCTGCTTATTTGCTCTCTCTCCCTTAGAGGTTTCCTTGCCAATGGAAAATTCTGTTCTGGGAGGTAGTTTCTTACTAGTGGAAAACTCCAACCTTTGAGGTAGCTTTTTCTGGCCATATTCTTTCATGTCTACTGCATGGATGACACTTTTTGGTGTATTCAGTTCTGTAGCCTGGGCCTTCACAATTTCTGCTGATCTTCATATTTGGAAAGTCATTTTTAGGGACAACTCTCTCTTGTGCAGTAGCCTTTCTTATAATGCAGTATCTGAAATGCCACAAATAATCCTATCTCTAATCATAGATTCTGTCAAGTTCCCCAAAACAGTTTTTATTCAGTCTCTTTCGTCAGAAACTTCAATCTACGCTTTGTTCTGTTTGTCTGCACATAAAACCTGTCTCTTTCAAGGGTTCATTCTTTTTTGGCAGGTAGTATTCCTTAAATTTGGACAATATTACATTTAACTGAAAATGTTGGCCTTCTTCAACTTTCAAAGGAAAAGGTATTATAAGCAGCCAGAGCTTCCTCTTCCACAATATGCAAGCAGAGTGATCATTTGACTTTGTTATTTTTCTCTTCTGCCCCTGTAGCTGCTAGGTACCACTCAAACTTTTGCTTGAATGCCCTCCAGTTCTCTGCTATATTGCCTGATAACAAAAGGGCTGGTGACAGTTACAAAACTTCCATTGCTAACTATTAGGGCTGTGCGAAGCTTCAGTCACTGAATCGATTCGGCGGAGATTTGGCCCCATTCAGTGGCCGAATCTCTGAATCCAAATTGAATCCGAGAACCCTTTATTCTCTCTGAATCAAATTGGAACTCTCCAAACTGATTTGGAGAGCTTTGGAAAGATTTGGAGATACAGCTTTAAATGTTTTTTCTGCATACCTCTAGGTAGCAGATGGCTCATGAATGCTACGATGGCGGGGCACATGGAGTATCCCACAGAAGCACGGAGGGCTCCCCAGCACACTTGGCAGCAGACCCGGAAGTGGACCAGAAGCACTTCCAGTCCACTTCTGCCCCCCCCTGCACCCCCCACCCTCCTGGCTCAGTGACTGGTGCCTCCTGGGTCTTGGGGGGCACCTGGGGTCCCCCCACAGCTGATTGCTGAGCCAGGGGGGCGGGGGGGGTCCCCTGTGTGCTCCCTGGCAGACCCGGAAGTGGACCGCTGAACATGTGGAGGCCCCCTCCCCCCCCCCCTGCAGCCCTGTGGGATGCTCCATGTGCCCCAGCATCACAGCAATCACAAGTCATGCCTGCTACCTCAAGATATGTAGAAAACAACTTCTAAAGCTGTGTCTAGGTTCGAATCGCTGATTCTCTGAATCAGCATCAAATCTTCAGATTTGGATTCGGCCGAATCAAATCAGGGACAGTGATCCGAATCAAAAAATTGAATCACTGTCCCTGATTCGGGCCAAATCCGAATTGAATGGGGCACACTTTGCACACCCCTACTAACTATCCTTTTTATTAGACTATAGCCGTGCAGGAAGATCATTTATAGAGGCCCTTGTCCTTCCATGTGGCTGAATTGTTCCATGTGATCTCAGTTTTCAAATTCTGTTTTACTTTGGAACTCAGATTCTTTAAAGTACTTTTTCATTCACCACTCCTGACACCATGTAATGTTAAACACACAGAAATATATGAATAAGACAAACTAACAAAAAGAAACTTTATTGCAGAGCAGTAGGCAGCCTCTGTGGTCTCTTGGACTCTCTAACTAGCTACTTAATTGAAGGACCATCTCCCTGTCACCAACTTCCTTAGGTTTCCTTAGTTAGGAAACATCTTTAAATTAAAACTTATAGTGCTACAGGATCCACATTAAATTCCACCTTGTACATGTTAATTAGATTATTTTAAAAGTTTGCCATTGTATTTGGGCCTCTTGCTTTACCAAGTATAACGCCAAAATAATGTTTTATAGCAGCAATCAACAGGCACCTATGAGCTAAAACCTAATACAACTGACTCTTAAATTGTAAATAGATGTAAAGTCTATTAGATCTCCAGTAACACCACAATTTGTGTTACTTTTCATTCCTTTCAGAGAAGCTATCCAATCCATCCTCTATCTTTCCTTGCCTTACTTTAAGTTTTAATTATTGTTGGCTACTTGTGGTAAGTTTCAAATGTGTCGATATTAGAGAACTTTTTGTAAAGACTTTCTATAAACTTCTGCTATTCATGGGTTACTGTTTTGATCTGCCTTTTTGAGAGGCTGTGAAAGAAAAGTTATGCTGTGGAACAGAATGTATAAGTCTCTAGCCTGCAAGGTACTGAACAGTCTGACCTTAAATCAGCATACTCATAATAATAAGCATGCAAGTAGTACCAGTGGATGTGAATGTTTAGTTCTATGCCTCACAGGACCAAGTACATAGGGCTAAATTTTTAGCCCTCAGAATTCATAATTGGGAATTTTCCAAGAATGTTCTTCACCTTACAGCTCCTACTGTAACACTCAAGCCCAGATCTACAAGAGAATTCACTGTATGAAACCCTTTTGAAAATTTGGTGCACAAGTGGAAGGTAAGTTGCCAGTCATTTGTCATAACCTAGTCACTCCAGTTAACGAATCCACCTGAAATGCTATTGAGTGACTGGATTGCATTTTCACAGACATGTTTGTTTTAAATTAACCTCTTTTCTACCTTGGAGAACACATAACACCAGCAGAGTCTCCCTATGCCTGATGAAGGGTGTTTATGTCTGAAAGCTTGCAAAGAATTTTTTTTCCAACTGTTTAGTTGGTCTAACAAAAAAAATCACATCTACCCAAAGAACCTTGCTTGGATGGGCATGAGTTACTTCAGTCACAGCAAGCACTGTCAGTAACAACCATAGGCAACTGGTGCCTCCTGGGTCAGGGGTGGCTCACACTGAACGGGGTGGGGGGTCCCCACATGGCCAATTGCACCGACCCGGAAGCACAAGCGGCACTCCAGGAAGTGGCAGTGGTGCTTCTCCTGGCGACCCCACTCCCTGGTCAGCGCTTACAGAGGGGCACCGGTGTTCCCACCTGTCCCTTCTGCCCATCACGTAACCAGGGAGCGCTGGCTGTCGGGGGGTGCAGCAATGCTCTCAGGGGGTACACATGCACCCCTGTGTATCCTCTATGCATTGCCACCGCTAACAACACAACTGCTGCAGGTGACAGAGCTACCTTTGGATTTTGTTGATAAACCTAGTTTGAAAATTCAGAAGTATCTGTAGTCGGCAAGTCAGTCTGATTAAAAAATGACAGAATGTTTCCAACTCTAGAACTCAGTCAGGCCCTCAAAATTGACTCACCCAAAAGCCATGAGATTTTTAAAAGTTCGAGATTTCATTCTTTGCCTTCACTCTATTTATCTTCTCAGGCTTTTGTCTATAGCCATTACGGCTAAATCCTTGCAATGAAAGTGGAAATTCTCACCTTCCAAATAGCTTCTTGCTGAAGCTTTAAGTAGTAATATATGCGAGAAAGACCTAAGACTTGTCAAGAAGTTTCAGTGGTTGTTAATATACAGTGGATACTGACCCTTGTCTTGTGATATGCTGTATCTTTTTGTAACACTAACCCACAGCAGGTGAATGGGTTAGTATTACAAAATGGGGTAGTGGTTTGTTTTACACTTGTATTATGTGGGATATCTTGCTGTGCCAAAGTTACAGTCCCTCTATCTGGACCTGATGGGACGTTTTGAATTTTCTTGAATGACTTGGATGGAAAAGAGAAAGAAACAAAAAAAGATATGTTTTTGGGAGATGGATCTGGTGTTTAATTCTGCAATTTACCAGGCTGCCTCCTCTTCACAGGACTCCACCCCCCCCTACCCTGCCCTTACCATTCCAGATGTTTCAGTGCAGATCAGTTTCATATTTTCTGCCTCACTAGTTTTCCCTTATGGGGATCATAGATATATGCTGCCCTATTTTTACATCCAGGTGACAGGTCCTCCACTCTGGGGCTTCCTATCAACTTTTCTGCCCCATAAATCCAAAATATAAAGTCACACAACCCTGCTCTTAGGGAAGGAATATCATGGGCCAGAACCGAGAGTCTCTGAAACTCCCTCTCTCAATCACAGTTTTTTTCTCTTTCCAAATACAATGGATATAATTTTGGACTGGGATGTACAGGGCCTGGGGCAGTCTCCTCCAATGCTCCCTCACCACTTGACCTGGTCGAGTTTTAATCCAATGGAAAATTCCTTTGGCCTGGCCTGGTACCTCTGTAAACACATCTTTAAATTCTAGCACCAGCTGTTCCATTTGTTCCCTCCCTCCTTTGGGTAACTAAGTCCCAATAATGGGACTGGGTTTACCCACATCCTGTGAGTCACTAATCTCTAGAGCCCTTTCCTTCTCTATGGCTCTAGAGTATACAGAATTTATAAGAAAATTTCTTTCATGAAAAAACTTAAATATTTTTGCACATTTAAATAGCTTTTAATTTTCATTCAAAATCACCTTGACAAAACTATAGTAAGATATTCAGCATCTAGTAAATCAGAAATAGGTTTCTCAGTTACAATCATGATAGATTCTTATATTTTAAGTGTTTAGGTGTTAAGCTACGATTGATTGTGTCCGGCCCATGGCTGGGCCATAGCACTCCACTGCGCTGCTCTGGGCAGCAGTTAGCATGGAGAAGGGTGGTGGCCGAACCCTGCCCGCTTCCACCTGGACACTTACTTTCGGATACTTACTGGCGGACTGCATCTAAAGGGGGAGGCGGGACTGAAGTGGTGCGCTCATGGACCGAAGCAGCGTGCTCACGGACCGAAGTGGTGTGCTCATGGACTGCTATTCCTTAGAGGGAAAACTGGCCCTAGGATCCATTAAATAATTCTTATGCTCCTCCCACTTCTTCAGCAAATTAACATGATAATTCGTTTCTTCTTCTGTTGCCCTGGTTGTTCCACCTCATAACTGGTGGGCCTTATTTTCCTACATATCCTGAAAGGACCCCACCATTTGGCTACTATTTTACTGGCATGATCCTGACTAGGACTAAGTCACCCTACTGCAATTCCCTCCCTTTAGTGCCCTGATCATACCTTCACTTCTGACAGGACTGACTTCTCTCCAAATTATCTTGTGCTATCGGTCTCACATGTTCTAGCTGTTCCTGGAGCTCTATAACCCAGTGAGGACCCTTCTCATTCACAGGTTCACTCTATTTCTAGTCCTCACATACTATATCAAGTACACCTTGTGGTTTATGTCTGTAAATCAACTCTAATGGAGAGCAGGGAAGCTTGGGGTACTTCCCAAATGACCAACTTACCCTCTCCTCCTATATCAGGGCTCTCCTGCAGTCATGTGACTACCTCATTAGAGGTAGCCCATACCTGCAGGCTGCTTTGCTGCCTGCTCTCAAGTCTTAAAGTGGCAGGCACCAAAGGTGCTTTGTCACACTCATAATGGTTTTGTTTGGCTTTCCCTGTACCTTCCTCTCCTACCTTAAAATTCTCCTTTAAGTGCTTTGAGAAAAAAATCTGCTTGAAAAGATGCAGGGACCATGTTCCCATTGCATAGTTAGAGTAAACTATAGGGAGGCACCAGAACCGTAGAAAGGGGTACAGAGCTCTGTGTGTCAGGAATCACTCACAGAATGCCTTCCCATGCTCACCTAGTGCACTGCAGTAAAGTTCCACCTCCTTATTTTTGATGTATCACTAGTCATAACCTAGCCCCTCCAAAGCAGGTAAAGACTCATGCTATCCTTAAATTTAGCACCTTTCCCAAGAGTATATTGCTATTTTCTATGAAAAGGATGGCTAAACCCAGCCCTGCATGGTTAAGGCAACCTTTAGAAAAAGCACTGTTGGATTCTTGCAGCTTCTGTGCATTAAGCCAAAGCATGCCACTGCTGCAATTCAACTGCAGCTACCCTTTTCCCATGCTGCAAGTACTTAACTGCCAAAATCAGCACAAACTGGGGGAGGTAGGTTGGTTTTGGTTTTTGATATTTACAAGTACCCAAGTACTGCATAAATTGGTGCTGTTTCTATTGATTCAGACTAGCTCCACCCTAACTTCCAGTAATCTCTTCAGTTTATTGTTGTTGGTAGGAGTTGTAGGGCTTAGGTCCCTGCTTGACAGGTGCCTTGCTCCCCAGCGATGTCAGGGTGGGGTCCCTGTTTGGCACCACCTACATGATCTGATAGCTGCTCCTGCTCACCTGCCACGCCTTTGATGTTTCTCTTGGGAGACAGTTCCCGGTAGGTGATTTGTGGGATCTCACACCTGGGTTTCTTCGTGGGGCTCCAACCTCCCACCAACCTACCTTTATCACATCCACAGCCAAGATGACCATTGGTCTCTGCAGGTTTCACTTATAGATGATGCCTGCTCACCTGTAGTGTCCTGCTTTGAGGGTTGATGACCTCCTGGATGTTGGTTCCTTACAGGCAGTTCCTGTTAGTTCCTTGGGTCAGTCTCAAGCTATCATAGCTCCATGGCCCCATACTACTGCCTGTCTCACCACCTGGTGAGACCCTGGCTTCCATCCATCTTCACAGGTTCCTAGTTAGCTCAGCACTGCCGTAGCACACAGCTCACTCCTCTTGGCCCCCGTGCCACATGACTCCCTCTTACCGTGTTCTGTAGTGGAGTTGCTGCCTCCTCCAGAGGCTCCTCTGTGGCATACCGCTTCAGTTTCTTTGCTGTGCTCAGCAGCCTTGCCAGGCCCTCCTCCCAGAGGATCCCCCGAGCATGCCACTGCTTCCCCAGCGCTGCATCAGGGCATTAAAATCAGCAGCCTCCTGCATTTTACTTCAGTTTAATAAACAGCAAGTTGTGACAGGCGAGACTGGGTGGACTGCCCCATACAGACAGGAGGGTGGGCTGATGTTGAGACCTAGCCCTGAGGTGACCTCCTGTCACAATGAAGAAATAATTTTGTGAAGCTGGACAGTTTTCTTGGAAGTCTGAGTCATTCCATTTCCACACACTGAATGAAGGGGCATACAAAATATTAATATAATTTACTAATGCATAAATTAGTATCTCATCCTATTCTCATAAATAAATTAAGAGGCTGTGACTTAGAGGTTTACATGGTCCAGTGGGTGGCAAATTGACATGCGGGTTGCACTCAGAGAGTGGTAGTAGATGGGTCAGTATCAACCTGAAAGGATGTGGGTAATGGGGTCCCACAGGGCTCAGTCCTTGGACTTGTACTCTTCAATGTCTTCATCAGTGACTTGGATGTGGGTGTGAAGTGTACTCTGTCCAAGCTTGTGGATGATACTAAATTGTAGCGGAAAGTGAACACTCTGGAGAGTAGGGAATGACTGCAAGCAGACCTGGACAGGTTGGATAAGTGGGCAGAACACAATAGGATGCAGTACAACAAGGACAAATGCAGAGTCTGCACCTAGGGCATAAAAATATGTATAAGCAGAAAGGGATCTTGGAGTCACAGTGGACTCCAAGATGAACATGAGTCATCAGTGTGATGAAATCATCAGCAAAGCTAACCGCACTTTATCATGCATCAATAGATGCATGACAAATAGAACCAAGGAGGTGATACTTCCCCTCTATGCGGCATTGGTCAGACCGCAGTTGGAGTACTGCATCCAGTTATGGGTGCCATACTTTAAGAAGGATGTGGATAACCTGAAGAGAGTCTAGAGGAGGGCCACTTGTATGGTTAAGAGTTTTACAGGCCAAGCCCTATGAGGAGAGACTAAGGGACCTGGACCTCTTCAGCCTCCGCAAGAGAAGAGGTGATCTCTGAGAGGTGATCTTGTGGCCGCCTACAAATTCATTAGGGGGGAGCAGCAAGGAACTGGATATGCTCTGTTCACCAGGGCGCCTCTTGGGGTAGCAAGGAGCAATGGTCACAAACTGACAGAGAACAGATTTAGGCTAGACATCAGGGAGAATTTCTTCACGGTAAGGGTGGCCAAAACTTGGAATGGGCTTCTAAGGGAGGTGGTGCTCTCCCCTACGTTTGGGGTCTTTAAGAGAAGGCTGGTTAGGCATCTGGACCCCAGTGCTCTTTCCTGCCCAGGGCAGGGGGTTGTACTCAATGATCTGTTGAGGTCCCTTCCAACCATCGCATCTATGAATCTATGAATAAAATGATTTATCCCTCACTAAGCCATTTGAATAAAGCATCGCTTAGTTTCTAAGTTAAATAGTATCCAAGGAAAGGAACCACCAGTCTCAACATGAGCTTGTGCTGTTTGTTTCCACCATCTGCATATGCATTAGGATAGCAACATTGAAAGTGAGGGCACCTAGATAATGGGGAATAGAATCAAGGCTAGAGAAGCTAATTGACAAAAGCCAGCCTGCATAATTTGATCTTCAGCTGATGGTAATCATAGTCTGATTTCTGTGATAAATTGATTAATGCCAGCTGAACATCTGACCACCCAGGAGCTGAACATGCAGAGGAGGACTTGTCAGGGAACCTTTCCTTTTCCCCTCAAAAGGCATCTCAGTTATCATCAACGATGAGTGTTTGCAGGTGTGTTATAAAGTGATGAAATGAAGTTGCGGAGGATTGTGTGAAATACTCTGCAAGTGGGAAAGCTCTGTGTTGGTGAGGCAATAGAGTTGAAGGAGCAGGTAAGAAAAAAGTCAGCCTCACTTATTTTCGATAGCAGCCTCTACAACTATAGAGAGATGTTAGAAGTTATGGTTCAAGTATATACACAGATCCAGTGTCATGTGGTCTAACAAAGGAGACAATCTGCTCTTTAGGCCTCACTGTATAGAAGAATACTCAAGAAAGAGTGAAGGGGACCATTTCCTAGGTGACAGTGCAGCATGATATTATATTCTAAACTAATACCAAAGCTTCCACATGCACTTTAGTGTAGTACCCAGAAGGGTTCTCAGGGTTTTGCACATGTGACTTTTTCTTTCCTTGATTAAGTGCCTAGAAATAAGACTTTTAGTCTGTATCTGTTTTAAAAAGGGCATATGGGATTTGCTCCAAAATAGAGTGCAGCGTTTAAAACACAGGCTTTATAAAACCCAATTCCAGTGGTTTCTATGAATTGAAGATTTCAGTGAAAGTTAATCTATGATGACATTCTTTTACTATGTTTCAAGACAAACATGGGTAGCATTATATTGCATGAGCAACAAGGTGATGCTGACTAGTTCATTTAGCAGGCATTTGAAAAGCCTTAGAAAATGAAGAGATTGTAAGTGATCTGGGGCAGGATTTGTCATGTATGTACCTAGCACAAGGAGCACCAACTTGATTCTTCCTCTTGTGATTGATGGTGCAGTAAAAATTCGTTTAAATTTGAGCGGATCTAAATGTAGGTTTGGATACAAGAGTTGCTTTTCACCTAGGAATGCATGGACTGTAATCCAGCAGCAAACATTTCAACAGACTCTCATGACTCTGTACAACTCCTTGCAGAAAAGGGACATGGAAAGTAGGGTAAATTAGTCCAGGACAAGCTCTGAGCTACCACAACGTGAGCTATCTCACACCAAGTTGCAGTAGTTTCCACCACTATAGGCATAACGCCCATTGGAGCCATACAGAAATGATAATTAGAAGGGCACTGACTTCTGAGTTAGTTTGATTTCTGACTCATTAAAAGTGTTTCTGTGGCTAATTAGAGGTTAAGGATTTTTATTACCAAAATCCAAACATTTTTTTGTAACACTGGAAAAGGCACAGCAGGAATGCTGTGGAGAAAGGCAGCTCTGTCAGCAAAGGAGAACATGGACATTAAAGCACTGTTGAAGAGTGCCATGGCCCTAGAGCGGTGGTTCTCAACATTTTTAGATTTGATCCCCGCCCCCCCACCACTAGAGTCAACACACCCCTTGGGAGATGCTACTTATTAGTATTCACTTTATTTTTTTTTAACTACAGAAAAATACTGCAATTCTTTTGTTGCAGAGAACTCAGACCACAAGGGTCAGAATGGTTTTTAACTCTGTGGATTCCTATTTGAAATCTCTGGCACATCTAAATGAGTGCACATGTGTGTTTTCCTGGGAACAACTAGCAATGGCACACGTTTGTGTTGCTGCTAGTTGTCCCTGGGGAATGCCCCTCCATGTGTGCTCTGGCATGGGGCAGATTGCCCTGGGTGGAGCAGGGAATGCTGTGGCCAGCACCTGGGCTGGCCCCAGCAATCTTACCTGGGATCCTGGGGGCCTCCTGGGGCTACAGTAGCAGCCAACTGGGCATGTGGAGCCTGGCTAGCAGCTAGATTATGGCTCTGGCAGCCCAGGCTCTAGTTTTGGGCAGCACATGCTGCTGCTACATGCACCGTGTCACTTTTCTTGTCATGTCATGCACGGGATTTCCCAGTACAGTATCTAAATTTGGCTTTGCACTACAAATATGTAGTGCAGAGAACCAAATCATGTAAGTAGGGTGCATTTTGCTGCACCTCAAAAGTCTTTAAGGCTGCTGCAAATCCTATGTGCAAGTGCGTGTGGACACGCCCTCCAAATTTATTTTGTGACAGTGCTATTATTGTGTAATACTTTGTAGCACCCTTGAAAGGATGAAGGCATGCTGGTTGAGAATCCCTGCCCTAGAGGGAACTATGATCCCTTGGTTGGAATTTGTGGTGCATAAGGAAGGGAGGCAAAATAGTGATCTAGGAAAAAAAGAGCAAATTAATTCAGAGTGGTACTACCAATAGGGCTAAACTAGAAGAGCAGCAGCCCCAAGGAAAGAGCAATGTGCATCACCCCTCTTTTGACAGTATATGCACAAGGAGTAATTGTTTCTTCTTGGCTCCCCCCTTGCTGAGAAGATGCTGGGGGTGCAGGTGACTTACTGGAGTCTTTTTCAGCTTGCTTCTCCACCGGTGTCTGCTCTGCTCAGGTAGCTGAATTAGGAGTAGACTAGAGTGAAGACTCTACCTTCTCCCTCCCCAGCCCTATGTTTAGTATGGGCTTTTGCCTGCATCATGCTTGGATGGGTTTGTCTCTGAGCAGAGCTTACCCTGCACTGCTTAGTAGGATAGAACAAGAGGTACTGTATCTTATTATGCTTGGAATTCACTTTGACCATGTACTAGAGCCCATGGTGAATATGATAGTGGATATACTTATGACCCTTCCCCTATGAAAAAAGCAGTAGAATATAAGAGGATGACTAAATCCTGGAGAATTCTCAGGTTAGAAATTCTGGTTTGACAGCCTTATGAAGCTATTAGCACTCTTCTGCCTATAGTAACCGCCTCATAACTCCCACCTCAAACACACTGCCCAGTAACTTCTTATAATTTAGTTGGAAATGATCTTAACTCACCACAGACTAAAAAAACTTTCGGAAAGAGAATGTGATGAAGTAGTGAACGAGATTGTCTATTCTGTATTGGCCCCATTGGACCTCTGTTTGAGAAGGCTAGCTTGGAAGGGAGCTGGCTGGGTCAGAGTCTGGTTCTCCATGATCACAGGCAAGCACATCCTAATCCCGTTTCATGAGTTTATCAATCTCTGTGTTAAAACAAGTTACTTTTGTTGTCCCCACTACTTCTGCTAGATCCTTACTCCTCTAATGGTTAAAAGCCTTCTAATTCCTAGCGTAAACTCACTCATTGTCAGTTTGTACTTGTGCCAATATGGTATATATAGCTGACATAGCCCTTCTCCTTCACTAGCATTTACCTCTCTTGATACATCTATAGATGGGAGCACTATGTCCTCAAACTCTCTACAACAAAAGAATGAAGTCCATTTGAAAACTTTTCTTTTCTTTTCTTTTCTTTTCCCTGAAGTGAATATATGACTTTATGCCATAAGTACTACAAAGATTAAAAATTATCAGATACAATTGAGAATCTTTTTAGTGTGCAGTAAATGCATTATAAACATGCAACACATTTGAGGAATGCATATTAATATTACCATTTTTGGGACTGTGCTATTGGTGGTATGGACACAAGGCAAAACAGACAATTGTTCTGGGATGCCATCTGCCCAGAAACTGCCATGTAGTTCAAGACTTCATTTCAGGCCTTATCTATTTATACCACAGGAGGTTACTACAAATCTGCTTTCTACGTAGATCTGATCTAAAGCTAAAATTTCTCCTATTGCATTTCATGGTTTAGTTAATGATTGAAGAAACATTTTGGACAATAGCTAGAGTAAAGTAAATTGACTTATTTAGTAGATCAAAGAAAGGTTACATAATGTCAGGTCACTGTTTATGATTACTTATGAGGAGCAGAGATACTAGAAGGCTCTACTCTAGCAGAGAAAGGCTTGGCATCCAATGACTGGAAGCTGAAGATAGAGTTAAAACTGGAAATACAAATTTATCTATACATATGGTTATCCAGATATAGCTCTTCTTCTTTAAGTTCACACCTTACTTTAATCTTTATGACTTTACCGGTTGATACAAACCTGAAGGGGCAGTATTTTTAAGTAAGGGTAATTGGCTATTGGAAGAGATTAACCAAAATGGGGGATGTGGGGCATTTTCTATCTCTTGGCATCTTGGAATTAGACTGTGTGTTGTTTTTTTTTGCTATTTTTTAAAGAGGTTTAACAAATGACAGAACAAGGATCAATGGTCTCAAGTTTCAGCAAGGGAAGTTTAGGTTAGATATTAGGAAAAAACTTTCTTACTAGGAGGGTAGTAAAACACTGGAACAGGTTACCTAGAGAGGGCATGGAAGCTCCATTCATGGAGGTTTTTAAGACCCAGCTAGACAAAGCCTTGGCTGGGAGGATCCAGCTGGGGATGATCCTGCTCTGAGCAGGGTATTGGACTAGATGTCACCTCCTGAGGTCCCTTCCAACCCTAATTTTCTATGATCCTAACAAGAATTGATGAAGAAAGCCTAACAGGATAGATAAGTAGGAAGTATTGCTAGTTTGGAACTGGAAGGTATGTATGTTCACTGTCATGCAAAATTGTTTGGTGCAGTTCCTGACCAGACTATATTCCATGTACAGATCAAGTCTTTGCATCATTAACATTGTGTGTTATATTGTGGCCATTTCTTTTAAATGCTAAGTTATCTATTGATGTCCCTCTCCCTCCCCCAAAAGCTGGGCAACTTCCCAGTAAACCCCTCAGACCTCCTTGACCATAGATCTAGAATAAGTTTTGCCACAGGTGATTGATCTGAAAGCACTTTTACACTAGTGAGCACTGACTCTTAGCATTACATGATCTCCTTTGCCTAATTACTGAAAGATTTCTATTCTTGCAGGCCAGGCTGCATTCTCACTTGCAGCTAGTTTCAAGGTTAAGAGCGATACTTCATGTTTCATGACCTGCTACCTTAGAGACTGCTTCTCTTCCACTAAGGAAACAATACCTAGACTAATTGTAATGGTTGTATTGTCAGACTCTTATTAATTCTGAGGCACTTGATGCCAGGACGTTGGGTCTTCAACTAAACCTTTTCTGCTCTAATCTGGATTTCCTGGTCTTCAGGACATGCCCAGCAAAATCCATGTATATTTTTGGGGGAGTATTGGTGGGTTTTGGTGTTGTAATTTTGTACTATGGCCAAAAAGTTAGGGTTCTCAGACTGTGGCCCCCTTATGCTAGCTCTTATACAGATAGAAGCCCTAAGACAAGGAGTTTATAATTTGAATAGGCAAAACAAAGCAAGAGAGCAGGAACAGAAGCAGACGAATATAAAGTCTTGCTTAGTCATGCAGCAGATCCATGACAATCAGACATGGAACCCAAGTCTGATTCAGTCATGTCATCTGACCATGCTGCTTGCTACAGATGTAATTGGGATTTGATGGGGGTAAGAACTGGAGAAAGGATCCTGTTTATTTTGATTTTGTATATTCTTTTAAAATAATATTTTAAATTTTATATTTTTGTATATTTAATGCTTGCACCTTTATTGCAAACATTAAATAGGAACTAATGTACACCTCACCAAATTTTTACTGTGAAACTTTTAGACCAGAGATTGGCAACCTATGGCCTATGGCAGGGGTTGTCAACCTTTTTGGAGCAGTGTACCCCTGGTGGCCAGATGCGGAGTGGGGTGGGGGGGTAGGGTGGCAGCATGCAGCCAAATGTGGAGTGGTGGCAGCATCCCCTGCCCCCCCGTATCTGGCTGGGCCAGCAGCGGCAGCGCAGGATGGTGCGTGGCAGTGCTCCATCCCCACCCGCCCATGTGTACCCCCTAGGGCCTTCTCAAGTACCCCCAGGGGTACGTGTACCCTTGGTTGACAACCCCTGGCCTATGGGCTAGATCTGGTCCCTGAAGAGGTCTGATCTGGTGTAAGAGACTGGTGTCCTGGAGCAACTCCATGCTGCTCATTCCCTTTGCAGTGTTTCTCCCTGTTGCAGAGCCTGCTGCTCTGCTGTGTCTGAGCTTAATCTTGCTGCAGAGGGGTCAGGAATATGGCATCTATGTGCTGGGGGATGACCTTCTCAGCAGCACAGCACAGGAGTCATTGTCGATTCCAAGATGAACATGAGTTGTCAATGTGACAAAGTAATTAGCAGAGCTAACTGCACTTTGTCATGCACTAGTAGGTGCATCATGAACAGGTCCAGGGAGGTGATGCTCCCCCTCTATGCAGCACTGGTCAGGCTGCAGCTGGAGTACTGCGTCCAGTTCTGGGCGCCGCAATTCAAAAAGAACGTGGACAACCTCGAGAGGGTCCAGAGGAGGGCCACTCATATGGTTAGAGGCCTGCAGGGAAGGCCTTATGAGGAAAAGCTGAGGGACCTGGACCTTTTCAATCTCTGTAAGAGAAGGCTGAGGGGGGGATCTTGTGGCAAATTCAAATTCATCAGGCGGGGGGCAGCAGGGAATAGGAGATGCTCTGTTTAGCAGAGCACCCCTTGGAATAACCAGAAAGAACAGCCACAAGCTAATTGAGACTGGATTTAGGTTGGACATCAGAAAGAACTTCTTTATGGTTAGGATTGCCAGAATCTGGAACGGGCTTCCAAGGGAGGTGGTGCTCTCCCCTACCATGGGGGTCTTCAAGTGGAGACTGGACAAGCACCTGGCTGGGGTCACATGATCCCAGCACTTTTTCCTACCACTGGCAGGGGGGTCAGACTCAATGATGCTTTCCGACCCTAGCATGTATGAATCTATGAATCTATAAGGGTCCTATTTGTATCTATTTAGGACGTATCAAGATGTTTATGACAGTGTTTCCGGTTGTGTGTAATTTGTGTAAGGATCAAGGCCAAACCATCCATCTCTAAATTACTAAATGCAGAAGATGGATATAGTGTCAGAAGATATAGCAAGAGATGAGCACTTGAGAGCTGCAGAATGAGTCCAATGATTAACGCCCCCCCCCCCCCCCCCAGTGTTACCTTATACCAGGTGTGGATATTGATATTGGCAACTGTTCCTTTACCTGTTGAAAAAGAGAAAACATATTGCATAAGAAATGCAGATTTGTTTTTACGCAATACCAGCATGATCATTTGCCCTTGCAGGCAAAATAAGAAGCCAGCCTCTTTTACTAGAGTTATTTTTATCTTGCTCTGAACAGTGCTTATTGTGCATTACACACATAAGAAAGCACTGTCAGCAGTGCAGCCAGCCATTAACCTTAGCACTCCCTGGTTAGAAGTAGTACTTACAATTACTTCATCCAGTTGTGTAGGGCATAGACCTTAGGGCACTTACTGATAATGGCAGAGACCTGACACTGAAATGGTACATCACCCATTCACCTACAATTTTATCAGAATAATAGACTTCAGATGCATCTGGAACCCACTTTGCTCAAGTCCTTGTTCTTGGAGTTGAAGTGTTAATGTCTATGATGCCAGTTCCTTGTTTTCCTACCTGGATGCAGAGAGGAAAAACAGACTTCATTGAGACATGAGAGAGATGTCACAAGCACTCAATCCTGACTTAGTCAATTCACTTGCTGCCTGCATCAACCTGTAGAACAAGGCTATTCCTTTCTGGTCTCCATGTGCTACATTTTTCTTGCCTGTTTGCAGAGTGCTTTTGGATAGGAATTTTCTTAATGGCCCACACACCACTCCTCACAAGGGTACTCTAACTGCACAGCCCTGGCCTAGCACAACTTTTTTTTACAGTAGCAACTTCCTGCAGTTGAAGGCTACACACTATGCTAGTCATGTGTGGGGATGCCTTTAAGAGTTGTTACATGGGCTGGGGGATTGCAGGAGGGAACAGCAGATCGGTAGGCTAAGAAGGCTTTCTGAACAAACAAGCTTTATCATTGTATAAGTTTAACTCCTTAGACTTTTGAGAATAACACAATATGCTGCAGAAGTGGACCCCTGGGATTTTCCCCACCCCAACCCTTGCCATGCAGGCCACATTGGTGGTGCTCTACTTCTCACTTCCTTCCCCCTACCACCACATGGGTGATGGGTAGCCCCCCAGCCTTCCCCTGCCACATGGTGGTGGGAGAGGCAACTGCAGGGGTCTGTGGGCCACATATTGGCCCCTTGTGGGCTGGGTAAGGGAAGAGACTAGTAATTAGTCACACTCCTAGTGGCTTGACTTTGTTTTTCTTTGTCTCCTCTGGGGGGATGCATGGAAAGAGGACTCTGAAGGGAGAACGATCAGATTTTGCTTGGAGATTTTCCACCCCCCCCCCCCCCCCCCAGTAATCTTGCCAGCAAGGATTGTAGTACAGAATGGCCAATGGTTCCACTCAAACCCATTTTCCCATATGCAATGATTGCTTCTGGGATAGCCCTTAAAAGGAAACACCTTGTCAAACAGGAGGTTGGTTGAGTTAAATCTGCCTCTGAGGGAACAGGGCGTATTTCTTAGACCCAACTAGCTACTTTAGGGCTCACTGGGCCATCAGCCATGGGGGACAGTACAAGTGTATACCAGGCAAGACATATGCTAAGGGCTCTCTGTACCACTGATGCCACTGGTACAACTAGCTGGTTTGCTAGTCTTAATGGCTTGCACATATGACTCTCTTACTTTGTTCTAAATTTACACTGGATTTGTACACTGACTAATTAAGTTGGGATCTCAAGTACAGACTAACTGTCCTGGATTACGTGCTTGCAGTAGGTGCTATGATAGCACTTTGTAGTTAGGTGACAAGGCAGTAAGTAATAGCAAAGTATTTTGACTAGAGATTTTTTCCCAGAGTACCTCTATCTGAGGTTGGAGGCAGTTAGATTAAACTAGGAGCTGAAATTCATCTGCTTGCTTATGCTAATGCCAGCATGATTATACTGGGGTAATCATGCCACAAGTCCAACCCCTCAGACAAGCAAGCAGCTTGTCTCTCGGTTAGAATAAGTCACTGTTAACCCAGTTGCTAGATGGGTGAGAACCAAAATTTAAGTGCCCTGTTTTTAGAACTGGGTGTTTAGAGTTCAGCACTCAAATCGGCAGCTGGATGCTGAGCTCCCACTGAGGTCAATGGCAGCCATAGGGGCTCAGTCCCACTGGAGGTCAGGCTGCTTAATCTAGCTATCTACAAACATGGGTTTAATTGCCTTGTCATTGAAATACATTCTTGTTAGTTCCAGTTCAGTCCTTATGTTTGTGCTTGTTTTTGGTCATTCTACTTTATCTTGTATTACATTTCACTCGTGGTGGAGGCTCTGACAAGATGCTTAGTTGTCCTGGCAAAAATGTTGTTGACTGATGTACTGTAAACGCTTCCTGCCGTAAAATGTCAAATGGTTTGCATTTGTTAAAGTCAATCTGACCTTCTCCCTTTTCCTGTCTGGACCAGTACCAGAGCAGCGTGTACTGTAGCAGGAATGAGCAGCTAGTGGATTTGTGGGAACTTCGTAAATTATTGCTTATATTAAAACAGATTAATTTCCTCTTTTCTTCTACTGTGTAAGTGTGCTATTGTGTGTGTAAACACAGGATTCCTGTTAGTACCTAGAGGTGTTCCATTTATTTCTAGTACTTTAAATTCTCCCTTGGTATTTTGGGGCAATTTACTTCTGGCATTGTGGACAAGATCCAGCTGGTGTTGGCTGGCAGTCTAGCTTTA
Source organism: Alligator mississippiensis (assembly GCF_030867095.1). Lineage (NCBI taxonomy): Eukaryota > Metazoa > Chordata > Crocodylia > Alligatoridae > Alligator > Alligator mississippiensis. The sequence continues at coordinate 40,171,052 of NC_081830.1, forward strand.
GCAGAGGAACTGGCGTGATGATTAATGAACATAAGTTTCTTGAGAAAAAGATGGGGGTGAACCGATACCGAGCTTTTTGGGGGGCTGTTGGCTGATTTTTAGTGAGCCATATCAGCTGATACTGATCCAATTCCAATATGTAGCTGGGCAGCTTAGAGAACGGGGTCCGGCTGATAAGTCTGTTGTGGGGAAGGGGCGAAGGGGGAGGGAAGAGGTGTGGCGGGGGGCAGATCAATGTCTCTGCAATGAGGTAGGGAGTGGGGCTGGGGCAGGGGCTCACAGCCAGGGAGGGGTGAGGGACAGAGCCATGACCAGTTCATCTACGGGTGTGGGGGGGCAGCTCCCACCACTGCATGCAGCCTAGGAGGGCATGGGGGGGTGTGCCACCAGATCTACATGCAGGGCAAAAATGGGTTGTTGCTATAGGCTGGGGCCAGGGCAGCGCCAGGATCTTATTGATGGGGGCTGGGCTGGGCTGCACTCAGGGCGGGGGGGGGGTGGCGCTGGCACAAGGTTATGGCGGGGGTTGCATCCACCCCAAAATTTGCTATAGCCCCTGCCCAACCCTCCTCCCAGCACTGCTGCCACACACCCCAAGCACAGTCCCAGCCTAGCCCCTGTGAGGAAGACCCCCGCCTCAGCTCGCAGTAGCAGCCTGCCCTTTCCCCATGTGCAGATCTGGGGACATATGCCCCCCATGACTTCCTGGGATGAGTGTAGTGGCAGGAACTGCCCCCCACCCCGCATCCCCTGGACAAGCCACTCATGGCTCCATCCTGCCCTGCCCCAGCTGTGCAGTGCCCGCCTCTGACCCAACTCCATTCCCTCCTTCACCGTGGGGGCCTTGATCTGTCCCCCCCATGCCCCTTCCCTCACAACAGACTTACCAGCCAGACCCAACTGCCCTTCGCACCACCAGGCTGTGCTCCTGGCTGCCTGTGTGCTGCACTGCGGCTGCGCTCATGTACAGGGCAATTATCAGCCACATTATGGGCCACAGGCAAAAAATGCTGATTGCCGATCTTGTCAATTTTCCTTATATTGGCACCAATTCGATATGGGACTGATGTATTGGCGCACCTCTAGAAAAAGATAAATCTATAAAAAAAAAAAAAAAAAGTTTAAAGTTCTTTATGCCCTAGAGGTAGTTAATGACCTGGGAAAGAACAGCTTACAAAGGAAAGGAGTAAAAGAAAAACAAACAGATACCAGTTGTGCATGTATAATTCCAAGGGATCTTTGAAAAGCCTATAAGTGAAATTAACATGAAACTTTTCCAAGAACATGCATTCAGGGATCTTTACTGAGCTAGTGTTTTATCTGACATACTGGTAAGTCAGCATCTCATTACTGAAGTTGTAGGAACTATGTTGATTCACACCACTTGAAGAGCTCACCAAATATTAGCAACACTTCAGAATTTGACTTGCAGGGAGCTCGTATCTCAACATCTGGTTGTATTCCACTTCAGACCCAAACCTAATGTTTTTGATATTCCCTGTGAAACAGGTTTGTTGGGGGCGGAAGAAAAAGAAAAAAAAGATGCCTTCAGAACCACTGTCATGGATCCCACATGAAGTCTAGTCTGGTTTCCTACACCTGCCAAGTGAAATGGACATAATTCTTATTTTTACTCACCAGCTCCTAAAACTTGCAGAGTTTGGCTTCCGGTCAATTCTATTGTGCACACTGTCCCAAGACAGCAACCCCAGGGTTTCCAGACTTCTGAGTCAAGTTGCTTGCCCCAGGCTGTCTGACTCCTTTGATCTATCTGTAAGATTGATCCCTGTCCTCGAGACGTGAATCCTGCCAGGTGAGCTGACAGTAAAACCTAGAGTGGTTTTGACACACCTGCTTGTTTCATGATGTGAAGCGGTACCTTTTGACAATTGCCAAGTCAGAAGAACCCAAGCATTCCTGTTCCTAATGTACCACGGCCTTTAAGCAAACGACTATACATGCTGGAGCTGGACCTGATTCCATGTTACTAACTTTTTGTGCCTAAAACTGTGAGTTCAGTATGAGCTGGCAAAATGCCTGAGGGATCCATTTGTAGATGAATTCGAGCCAGGTTTCCCTAAAGACTTGTTCTACCACTGGCTCTTGTTCTGTTCTCCATTCCAATTATTCCCGTAGCCTCAGAGAGCTTCTCTAGAAGACTGAGATAATGTTCCACCTTCCCTGCAATGGGAATTAGATCAGCCTCATTAACTGGTAGTACAGCTAACCTTTACAATTCAAGTTATGGTTCAGTAATTTGACTCTAGTGCCTGGGTTCATTTTGTGAAAGATAGAAAATGGTAATTGACCATCACACACACTACAGCCTTAGTCACTTGCAATTAACAGAAGATCTTTTGCCACTAAGGAGAGATTCTGTCCATATGTGGCACCATGTAAAAGCAGAATCCTAGCCATACGTGCTGCAATCGTCCTTGACCTGTCAGAGTTCCATCCTCCATTATTCTGGTGTAACTTTGACAAAAACCTCTGACTTTAAAACAGTTTATAACACTTGCTAAAATATTAGAGCACCCCACAAAAATAGGCAGTGCCCTCCCATGCAGAAAAGTACTTCTGATTTTGCATATACAGGCCAAGACACAGAGGTACTGGCCTAAAGCTATATGGAAAGTCTGCACATTGCCCCCCTCCACCACCTCCCTCCACTCTGCATGCCTCTGGAATCCCAGTCTAACCACAGGACCCATTCCCTCTTTCTTGTGTAGCTGACAGCATAATTCACACTCCATGACCAGGTTTTCTGAGTAGCACAGCACATTAGATGCTGGACTTTCTTCCTAATGCAGCCTTGTGTATTGAAAAGCTGATTTGAAATGGGGTAAACTTTATTTGCTGATTTTGCTGATTGCAAGAACCATATTTGCTTAGATCTTCACTTAATTGTGGGGGAGAAAAAAACTTGATTGTGATACATTACTGATCTTGTATGAATTAAATAACCATGTCCTCTGTAGTTAGGAAATAACTATTTTCAAGCAAGAAATCTGGACCACAGGTAGAAATTAGAGCTATGCCACTAAACTCCCATCTTCTCTGGCATGAGTAATTCCTTGGTTCTACCTGCTTTTCAGAAAGACCAGCATTTATCATCTTCCCACCATGGGGCATAGCACAAGGCAGGTTTTGTATTGTGCCAGGTCACGTAATGTAACCTTCTGTTCCACAAAGAATGTTCCTGCCATACAGCTTATGGCTTAAAAACATTGTTACTGTCAGTAGGCACAAGTGTATGTTGTGTGTAGGAAAATAATTGATTTTTTAAATATGCCAGATATTTGCTGCTCTAAGGTATATAGGTAGGCATCTTGGTAATCTGAATTCTACAGGGGTGATAGCCATCTGAGGTTATGATTTCAGTTAGAAACAGAGGTGAAGGGCAGTGGGGTGGGGAGGGGGGATGAGTGACAATCTTCTAAGCAGGTGTGCCACAAATTAGCCCCACGCCCTTCCCAATGGGCGATCAGGTGTGCCACTCTGATCCCCTTCCCTTGCCTGATCTGTTGCCCTACTTTCTGTTTCCTTCCCTGTGCTCTCTGCTCCATCTGCTGCTTTGCTTTCTGCTTCCTGTGCTATCTGCCATTGTGTTGCTTGCCCGTTCCCTGATCTGCCACGTGCCACGCAGAGCCTGCCTGTGCCACTAGTGGCATGAGTGCCTCAGGTTGACCTCTCCCTGTAATAGGGGATCTGTAACAGGGAACTCTAGCCCTGTTACCAGGAAGCAGAGCGGCTCCTTTAAATCCAGAACCTTCCAGGTGCAGCCGGTCAGTCAAGCAGGGGTTAAGGATGGAGCCCTGCCAGCTGGTCCCCTGACAGCAAGGCGAAGGGGAAGGCCAGAACCAGATAAACCACAAGTGGAGAAGGCCAGGGAGGCAGCAGAGAGAAAGACTTTCAATGACTATGGAGCAGCTGCGGTAGCCTCCTTGGGAAGAATACACCATGCTGTGAGACAGAAGCACAATCACATATAAGCAGGCACTTTGCCTCTCTTATTTTTTTTTACTTTCATTATATGGCCATAGGAGCCTATGGTTTACATTTAATGTTAAAATGCCAGTGGTTTGTAGCTGACGCTATAGGGGAGGAGGAGGCCTCATTAGCGCCGAGGGGTGCTGTGATAGAGGGCTCAAGAAGCCCTGCTGCACTAGGGGTGCAACTTGAGACCATGAGCCCAAAGTCGCTTGAAGGGGAGATAGGATCCTTGAAGCCAGGTCTTAGTGGGTGGACTTCGGCAAAAGGCCCTAACTACAGAAAGAGGGGCAAAGCCAGAGGAGGCTGAGGCCCCAACAGCTTGGCACCACAGGGGTGCCATGTAAAAGGGCCAATAGGTCTTTTGTCGTGAAGAGTATGAAACGGAGGGCCTTGAGCCCAAGCGAGTTAGAGAGCTAGAGCCTTGGAGTCAAGCCCTGATTACTGGGTTTTGACTGACAGGCCTAGCTAGAGAGAGGGGGGGTAAGCCTACAGCAGCTGAGACCCCAACATAAAGAGAAATTTATAAAACATCTGTGAGGCATGGGGCACATCAAGGCGAGGTAGGAACATGCATTTTTGCCCTTAAGGCAACAGCTCATTATCCTACAGGTGGTGAGCCTGGAGCCTGTCTGGGAACCTGTGGGTCAGCCTCCCTCTTTCTGTTAGAACCCAGTAACATTAAGTCGTGGCAGAAAAGTAAAAGCGAGGGGGGGAGAAGCTGATCCCCAGAGAAGGAAAGTTCAGCAAGACTTGATGGGGGCACACTCACCGGCTTATTTAAAAAAAAAAAAAAATGCAGCCAAAGACAGCACCCTGTCACAGGATCACACAGTAACAGTGATGGAACTGGGGCAGGGAAAGGGGTAGGGGGCTGCAAATGTGATCCTATACCGAGTATTAGGTAAAGCATTACCAGGCAAGATAGTGAAGTATTAATGCCATTGTACAAGGTGCTGGGAAGACCTCATCTGGAATATTGTGCTCAGTTCTAGTTTCCCAGCTTCAGAACAATGACTCTAACTGGAACAGGTGCAGAGATGGGCTACTATGAGGATCAGGGGACTGGAAAGTCTCATATGAGAGGAAACTAAGAATTTGGCTTGATTAGCAGAGTACATTATAAAAACAGATCAGGGTAAGCTCCAGAGAGAGGAAGGAGCTATTTATGTTGAAGGACAATGCTGCTACAAGAACAAATAGGTATAAATTGGCCATAAATACATTTAGATTGGAAGCTAGGAGCCCACTCAGCAGGAACAACTTTCCTCTGGAACTTCACAGGGCAGGAAAGTTTAAACTATCCCGCTAGTTTAAAGAAAAAGCACGATCAGTTTATGGAAGGGATTATATGACTTGCCTACCTATACTCTGAGTCAGAAGGTCCCTCCAGTCCTATAAGTACACAGCAAATTCCCCTCCCCAGTAGACACCAGCTGTTTTGCTTCATCTCTCTCTGAAGTGTAGCTCCAGATTGTGCACAGTAACTACCCTGCAATGCAGTGTGGATTGACTCTTCCTCATGTATGTTGTACTTAAGGCAGTGTGGGGTTGTTGGTTGTAGCTGTGTTGGTCTAAGGACATAAGCAGGCAAAGTTCTTTGGGTAGATGTGATATCTTTTATTAGATCAACTATATAGTTGGAAAAATTGTTCTTTGCAAGCTTTCAGGTACAAACACCCTTCTTCAGGCAGTCACTAGTTTTGGATGGAGTTGCAAGACAATTAGTTCAGCCAGCATCTAGGACTGGACAGTAGGAGGTAGAGGTCACCTTGCTGCACACAGATCATAGCAGGACAGCTGTTAGATACAATAATGGTGCAACCTATGTTCTTAGCCATCCACAACCCATCTACGCTCTGTGTTTGGGGGAGAGAAATTGCAGACGCTGATTGCAGACGCTCCTGATTCTTTACAAAGGATGGGAAGTTCAGTAATAGGGTCCTCCCTTCCCCCTAGACACACACTCCATAACTTTCTATCTCAGAGCAGCTGGGAAACCAGAAAAGGAACAAATCCTCTTGTTAAAGGTAGGCTAGAACAGTTGGACCGTAATTTCTCCCATTTCAGAGCTATGCCACCAAGTGCCAAAAGCAATAGAGCACAATAGCTGCCTTAAGTATCAGTTTCTTTCTTTTCAGAATCCACTGGGTCCTCAGTATGTGTAGAAGTATGAGGAGGTGGGGGTAGTGCTGAACTCCTCATAACTTTAATCTAGGGTTGCTTTCTTGTGTCTCTTGACTTTGGGTACTCATTCTTTCCAGGTCTCAAAGCCAGTAGTATACAAACATGCTCACAATGAAAATAATCCCTATAGTTCTATATCTTCAGAGGGATTGATTCTATGGATTTTTACGTGGAAATGCCTCTTCCTGTATGGCTTGCTTTACTGCCATATCTCAACAATGGGACATCACATTATATTTTGAAAATGCCTCTTATATCCAGGTACTAGTCTTCTATTGCAAGTCATTCTAATTCTACTTACCTTTAAGCTTTACACATTGGCAATACTTTGTTTCGACTATTTTATCAATCAGTTGTATTCTTCTGGACTGCATCTTTAATCTCAACCTATTCATGTTACTACAGTGGTAATTTCTGTCCTAGTTTGCCATGCTTTATATAGTTAGTTTGACATCTGCTAAGGAGATCTGTAATGAACAACTAACCTAACACTTGTCAGACCAGTTTCTTTCCTCTAGTTTCTACTTTAAATGACCTCCGAGACCAGGGCAATTTTGCTGCCAGCAAGCTGGCTCTATCTCATTCTCCAAAAAGTTCCCTTGTACGCAGGTCTAAGCCCTTGCTCTGTACATCCTCCTCAGCCATACTGTACATTGAAACTTCAGTGTCCCATCTGTTGATCAGGCCTTATGCAGCACTGACAATATTCCATTGTACAAGCCTTTCTACTAATGTAAACTTGGTTTCCAGAAGTTCCTGCTTACATCTTGCACTTGTGCCAATAGGTACCATGGCTATTGTGCATACACAGTGCATACACTGACCTTATGAGATCTACCACTTTTCCATTTGCTAAGCCAATTGCCCAAACACTTTTGATCACATACCTAAATCTCAACATTGATAATGGTGAAGTCCTACTGGCTGAGAAAGGTAGTTGGGTTTAGTCTGACCTCCAAGTACAACGGGCCAGAGAAACTAGTTACTATAGCACTGAGCCCAACAAATTATTAATGGACACAACAGATAACCTGTATCAATAGGCAGTTCTACCTGCCAGTGACAAAAAGCAACCTCATCTAACTTTTCTTCTTGAAAGGATAGTGCCCCCTTCACTTTACTTTTTCTGTCATGAGTCCAGGCTCTCAAATGGTTGCTCAAACCAGCCATACTGATGGCCCAACAGTGGGGTACAAAATTACATATGCTTCCTTTTTTCAGGTCTTAGTACAACCACTATGTGTGATTGCTTGTAAGTTAGTTTTATTAACACCTATGGCACTTTACAGTTTTTTCCCCCCCCAGTGTATTAGTAAATAATGACCCAGTATATAAGTCCTCTGGAATCATTAGGAGCCATTCAATATAGTAAAACTTCAGGGAACTCCAGAGAAATTTTTTTTTTTTTTCTTCAGAAATAAATCCAGACTTAGTGTAAGCCCTCTTTGCAGGTCAACACTATCCTAGAGAGCCCCCCTATTTTGCAATGTCTGCCAGCCATATGAAAGATGCAAATTGCATTTATACTTATAGTGTGCTTGGCAGCAAGGACAGCAAGGCTGGGATTTAGTTTTAGTAAGTATATGTGTGGTTCCACTATTAGCACATGCAGTATTGTAAGCATGATCATGACAAATTGGAAAGCAATATTTAAGATGCTATTTTTGATTAGCCAAAATTAGACTGAGCAGGAAAGGCCAAAAACTGAACTGCCTTCTATGTTTGGAAAGTACCCGTCATATTGGGGATGCTACTGGAAATGAATAGCAGTTTAGCAATTACATAAAGCAATAAGAAATCTTCCCAGAGAAAGGAGCCATTAATTGTATATGAATGCAGAAGTTACTATAGAAAAATCCATGCACAGCATCACCACTACAATCCACATATGTACAATACAATTGTGCTTTATCAGGAGAGCTGTGGTAGAAAATACATTATACAGCAGAATTAAGGTAATATTCAATGCTTATTATTATGTACTTCTTTATGTCAAGTAAGATAAGGCTGGACAAACCAAGGCAAGCATGTATTATTTATACAGGACATTTTGCCAAGAATGTTCCTTCTTTCCCAGAGCCTAGCTAGAGGTTTTGATGAATCATTGATTCAATGAGATCGGGGTGTGCTTCCTATGACAGTTGTCCTTCCTGATTTGGAGAACTCAGACTTCATTCAGTTGTGTTTGTAAGATGAAGTAGGTGATGTAACTCACCTAGGCCTGCTAATTAAAGTTTCTGCTACAGCCTCTGCACCCCCTAACCCTATCAAGCTGGACGCATTGCAGTTGGGCATCTTGCTATACAGGGCATACCATACCCTGCATAAGAGTCTGTCTGTTCATCCCCCTGCCTCCTCCTTCCTCCACCTTAATCTCAGCTAGAAGGAGCTGTTTTTTTTTATGAATTTTGTAAAACTAGAATTGCTGCCTCCAATGGAGAGAAAGGACCCCATGTTCCTGGCTGCTACACCCAGAAGAGAGAAGGGGGTCTAGAGTTTTTCTTCATGCCTTCTCTCATGCCAATGCTAGAGACATTCCAGAACTACAAAAAATGATAATAGGCTGTCTCACTATTCCCTATTCATACATAGGAAGTAACCTTAAAGGATTGAAGTTACCTGCACCTGCATATACCTGTGTATGTAGTTCTCCATACAATATTACTGAGTACACAGATTAGCAGATTGGTTTGAATTTTACAGTAGCTTTGATTAGAGGCGACAGAGGGAAGCCACAGGGCATAAAGTTTGCTAGTGATGAATGTGCTGTCACTTGCTGATTATAGGCACCAGATTTTAAAAGTTTAAGACAGACTAATGTTGCTGGTCTATTAGAGCTGGGTAGAAAAAAAACCCATTAGTAACCAAAAACAATTTGGGGCGAGTCTGACCCAATGGGGCTTGAACTGGAATAAGGAGATACCAACCATGTTCAAAACATGTGGGTCTTCATTGGAGAGTGGTTTAGTGATTGAAGCATTGCATAGAAGTCTCTGGTCCAACAACAGTAATTTTCATACTAGTAAAGTAGGCTGCCAGCAATTTTTAATAGTAGGTAGCACACCATCAGTTTGCCACAGTTCCTTTAGCCCCATGAGGATCATAATATTGGGGCATGTTTCCTAGATGAAAAACAATCTGCTCTTCTTTATAGAAAGTCTGACAGAGACAGGCCTCCTTTCCATGACTGGACTGTACATTTGGGGAACCCTCCCTCCCCCTCAAAACAGTTACAGCATTGATGTACATAACACATGGTTGGCACAGTGTTATAGAATATAGCTGTGTGCTGGCTGCTGGTTCCCCAGGGAGTACAGTCTGCCACTGAGCTAATCTGCCTGGTTGAAGTATTGCAGAAATTGAGCAAAAGTGAGTAAGTCATGAATCCCTGGAAGTAACCCTTCTTGTTTTTTACCCTCCTGTTCCTACATGGTTTAGAAGCCAAACCTAGTGTAAATCTGATCTCTCTGCAGGGAGAGAATTGTTTTGAAAGTTGAACAACCACCCTGACTCCCCTTCCCCTTCTCCTTCTCTTTCCTTCCTGCCCCTCACCCCCTATAAGCCCAACATGTTTTAAGGAAGAAATTATATTTTATTAAATATAGGCTACAACATCACTCCTGGGGGGACCACAGACTATGTGGGGTCTAAGGGGTCTGCGAAAGATGACTATGATCAATCAAGTGTGAATACCCACACTTGCAATTCAAAGGGGTCCACATCTCCACTGAATATTTCCAAAGGGGTCTGCATCTCCATTCAACATTTTTAGGGGTATGCAAATGAAAAAAGGTTGAAAACCTCTGCTCTAGGAAACCCATAGTATAGAAATGAAAAAACGCAAACTTATTTTTACTTGTTTTCAGTATCTTTTGAAGAGTCGGAGGGAACTTCCTAGGAATACTCGATGGCATGGATTGAGAGCATGAACAGGAATAGAATTGTCACTTCATTAGCAACACTTGTATCTATGCAAGGGAGATCTTAAAAGCTTCTTAAATAGTCTGCTTTGCATTCTATGGGGCAAAGCTTTAGCAGAGGTCTATGGAGCCATGTTGTTTAATACCAACTACATATGACCCTCAATCTATTCCTGATAAAATATGTAATCATACATACAGCTTTGGGTGGCCACTGACTGCTATGAATATGAGGTGACAAAGGTAGGTACCAATGAATAGTGTGAACTCGTCAAAAGCCCTTTAAGGGATTCTTGTGGTTTTTGTTTGAGTTTTATATATTTATAGCCAGTCTCAGAAGGCTTTGATTGGAACCACCAATTTTCAGGTTAAAGTAAAACAAACATACACCTTTACTATGCAAACTCCAACCCTTTGTGATCAATATTGTGAATACTTAAATTTAATAAACAGTAAAGGTGTTCCCAAGGAGTCTCATGTTCAAATGTTTCAATTCCTACAACCTCCAGGAGTACAAGAGAATAATTATGGGAATGAATGTTAATGAGATATACACTTCTCCTTGGAGGTGAGAGCATACATCATTACATTGTAGACATAGCTCTGCCTTTCTTCAACTTTAAATAGACAGTTAGTCATTTGACCCTGGTGTTTCCCCTCCCCCAAGATCAGAGGTCAATGCCATTTTACCACTCACTACTGTGAATAGTGCTCTAATTGCTGAAGAGCCATTTTGAATGGCCAGTCATATGGACATAACAGCAGGGAAGGGGTGTTTAGCCTTCTGTTCATGTTTAGTGCCCTGCTGTGGTGTGTTTATATGGCAACAACTGGCAGACTGCAGGTCACCAGTAACACACTGACTTCCTGAAGTTGCAAAGAATGTAATTATGGTACAGAAGATTACTTATTTTTCACTTGAACTTAGTTACATTAAAAAACATTGCAACTCCACAGTGCATGAAAACTGCTGAGCCTAGATTCTAATGATTTCAGCTCTATTAAATGGAAATATGCACAATATGATCAGGTTATTTAAGTCTATTCAGAGCTTCTTACAGAAGTTCACTTTTGCTGGTTCATGCGAGCTTTTCATGGCTAGTTCAGAGCACCAGAAAAATGTTAGCTTTCCTTTTATTTTATTGTGCTTATTTTTTTTTCCAAATTGGAAATGAAAACTAGTAGATTCCTTTTTATTAGCACTGTTAGCTATGCCATGAATCAAGCTGTAAGCAATGCCAGCAGGATGGCTGTTCATCCTAACCTCAGTTATGTTAAGAGTATTTGTTCCATGTAACAAGTAGTCATGATTATTCCAAGGCATGTCCATTCTCCATCTCTACTTCAGCCAACTATGTTTTTAAAATTAGAGATTTCGAGTTATGAGGGGGAGGATCCTTGATCCTTTGCATAGTGCAGGGGTAGGCAATGTTTTTTGGCCGGAGTACCGAAAAAAACACGTCTACCTTGGAAGGTGCTGGAGTGCTGACATGCCGGACCCCAGAGCAGCTGTTTGCAGCCTACTGACTGCAGCCAGCTCATGGAGCCTGGTCTGCTTGCAGCAGGGCTTGCAGCCTCCCAGCGGCCTGCTGGGAGCAGCCTGGACTCCGTGGCTGGCAGCAGCTGCTTAGAGCTTGGGCTGGTGATCGGTCAGCACACATGCCAGGGGTTGCTGACCCCTGGCATAGTGGATAGTTATATAACATTTTCTTTTCAAGTCATCTATTTATTGTAGTTGACAGGTCTTGCTTCACATGGAACAACAGGAAGACAATTCTGAGGTCACAACAATTTATGTTTCTTCCAAAATGTAAATAAACCCGGATCCCGAGTTTACCCCCAGGACATGTAGAACACCTTAGCGCATCACCATAGTATAGGCTTTCTTCTTCTGTAGGGATAAAGTTTCAACATTGTTGACAAACCTGTTAATGTAGATACCTGCTAGCATTCCACAGGCTGAAAATCCATTAGGATCAGCAACAGTATTTATTGCAGGTGGATGCATGCCCTTCTTGCTTGCCTTCTTTTTGGATAGCTTGAACTTCTGACAACACATGTTGGATATGACATCTGTGTTTGCAATGATGGCATTCAGCATCATGGGAATGGCATGTTTTGCATCTGTGGATCCCACCACAGTTGCATCAGCTTTTCAGGAATGAAGAACATGTTCACTGGTGGTGAATTCTATGGTGAATTCCCTTTGGGTTGCATTTGGTGAGTTTCAGCTGATGTCATTTTTGCAGATAATGCTTGAATCTTCTTTCAGTGCAGAAGTGCAGCCTCATATGTTCGTCTTTTTGAATAGTGGTTTTGAAACTGTTTTGCAGAACTATGGGTTCCATGACAGATCATCAGAGGCTTTGCAAAGGACTGGGATGGTAATGGCAGAATGGTACAGGAGGTGTTGCACTGCCAGTGTTGGGCTGGGTTGCCTTGCTCTGCATCATGTCACAGGACAGAGATGGGTGTTCTATGGCAGAAAAAGTGATATGAAAGGGATCCTTGACTATAGGGAGTTTGAAAACCCCTGCTCTTGAGCAATGGTGAATGTTAACTTCCGCTTTACTAGGAGTCTGCATTATAAGACCTTATTTTGAACCCCACACATGAGTTGATCCCTTAGTTAGAGTCAAGACTGATGCCAAAATTAGTTCATGGGCTGATTAAAGCAGCTCAGCTATGTATGCTGCAGTCCCAATGCTGATTGTGCCAATTGAAATGGAACTGTCTGATTGTTTACAGAAGGAATGAGTGCAAAGTCATTTGCACACCCCACATACACTCAAACCCTTCCCACAAACCACATAGACACACCCTCCCCCACACACAATCACACACCCCACAAATACCATACCCACACACACATTCCCACAAACCCCCTATACCCCCCCGACACCCCTGAACACCCCAAACAGTATACAAGAGTAAGACTGCATTTTGAGCTATTATGCAATCACTTTTACATATACAGCACAAACGCACGCAAATCAGGACTTTTAAAAAAATCAAATTAAAATATATTATTCTGGGTGTTTGATTTTTAGTATATAATTTGGGTTTTTTTCTGTTCTAAGATGGCAAACCCTCTTCTCCAAAGGAGTACTTCCAGGGGCAAGGGGAGGGGCTTCTGGTGACAAAGTTCAGAGGTTAGGGAGCAGGACTTCCAGCCCCAAGATGGCGACCAGGGGGCGGGGCACCTGTCAAAGGGCAGGGCTACCCATGCGGCCCTCGACAGCTTGCCAAAACTCAGTAAGCAGCCCTCCGCCCGAAATAATTACCTGCCCATGGCTTAACTGAATGCTCTTCAAGCATAACCACAGGCAGCAATGGAAGTCAAACACAATATGCAATAGCCACACTTACTAGTGGGAGTGTGTATGCATGTGCACACACGCAGAGTACTCAACACATAACAGGTGGGGACATGGGCTATAAATTGGAAGAGATACAAAGTTTGGGGGGGGTTCCCCCCCATGATTGTTTTGTTTTAGGCTGCTGTATTTTTCTGTATTGTGTGATGGTAGTGGTATTTATGTGTTTTTCTTCCTTTTTTTAAATTCATGAGTTGGTAGTATATTTTTGCCCCATTTAATGAACTAGGAAAGACAGTTATTCAAGGTTGCTTATTCTCCATAGTAAATACTGCTTGGGTTCTAGTCATCTAAGTGACATAATAAAGATAAACAATTAACGTTCTCTTATAATGGCATATCATTTTCACAGACTTCTTGTCACACTTGTAGTTTCTTTTGGAGAACTCAGTCAATAGCAGAGTCTCCTAATGCCTGAAGAAGCGTGTTTGTTCCCAAAAGCTTGCAAAGAACTTTTCCCCAACTATTTAGTTGGTCTAATAAAAGATAGCACATCTACCCAAAGTACCTTGCATACCTGTGTCAATTCACATAAATATCTTTCCAAAAATATGGTTTTTTTCCTAAGTTTCACTTGAAATTCCTGAGGAAAGTACTGGAGGAGTTTAGCTGTCCTTGCCTGTGTACACATTTTTAAGCGATCCAGGAGAATTCTCCTGGATTTTTTCTCCTAGTAGAAAAATTTAACCAGAGATGCCTGAACAGATATTTGAATGCTGAATCCTTGCAAAGCAGAGAGCTTGCAGTGCTGATTCTGTGCAGTCAGGGTGCCCCATTCCTGTGCAAACATCTCAGTGTGCTCTGCAGACTCCTGGAGACAGAGATGGCAGCAGTGCACAGGGAAGTCCTGATTTGACTGACCCAGACTGGTCAGAGTCAGCCTGTGTCTCCCTGTAGCACACTGTGGGATTGTGAAGCGGGAGTGCCCTGCTTTCTGGTGTGAGCAACGCCAGTCTCACATGGGGCGGGGTGGGGGTGCAGGGAGAGGAGGCAGAGTGAAGTACCCTGGGATGCTGGTGGACTGTGTTGTGGTTTCTCTTAGAAGAGAATGTGTTCAGGCATTCATTCACCAAGGAGAAACTCTTAGGAGTGGCTTAACCCTGATTATTCTCCAGATATTTTTCTTTGGAGTGGACTTTTTTGCTTTGGGAGGAAAAATCTTGAACATCTGTACATTCATGATTTTTTTTTTTCCCCTGAGAGAGTAATGACTCTCATAGGAGAAACTGAATGTTTGTACATGGCCTCAAATTGACCAAATTAGTTTATACAGCCTCAAATTGACCAAAGTAAACAAAAGGGCTCTATGCAGACTATATTCCAAGGTAGTTCCAAGTATATAGTTGGGTATATGATTAGTTAACAAATTAATATTACTTTCAATGTGCTGGAATGAACTTTCTGATGCATTATATGACAATTGAAAGGGGACATGGCTGTTTCTTCAAATGCTAATTTACTATACAATTGAGGAGAAGTTTATCAAAGACCTAACTGTTTGCATCCCAAAATGTTCTGTTTTGTCCCTTATCCTGGCATTTATGTAACTTCAGATAAAATATCTGCTAAGATGCAGATTGGAACCTGCAAGGTAGCAAAGCACAGTGAAGCAGTGCTCCCTTCATCCAGCACTGATGGCAGAGTTGTGTTGTGGGTTCAGTTCACTGAGGTGGGAAACGCAAAGAAGTTTCTTTATTCACGCTAACAGCACATGGGTAAGCCATTACTCTCTTTCCAGCTGTGTCCAGCTCCACATTTCTCTGTCTTGATCTCATTTTCAATAAGTCTTTGTAGTGCTCTTCAGTCATGCAGATCTGCAAGGTATCACGTTAGTCTCTGCATTGTCTTGATTAGTCTATGCTGTAGTCTCCTTCATGTCCTTCTTTGGTTTGGACACTGTTTGTTCATTCTCCTATCCTTCCTTGATATGCTTCAGGTGTTTCCCACTCAGTATGTAGATGTTTCCTTTACTTGTCTCCACTTCATAAGATCTAGAAACTACCTCATGAGTGACAACTGCATCCTGTCTTACCATTGCACACATGTACCCTGTTAGATGCAACTCCTCTGCCTTTTTAGCAATCTTTTTATTATTCTGACACCATTTTCTACAAATCCATTAGATTGTGGATACCTTGGTCTAGAGGTAATGCCTGTAAACCCAAATTCCTTTGCAAAAGGCTTGAACATACCCATCAAATTGTGGTCTGTAGTCAGACCTGACCAAAACAATGATACCATGTTAGGCAAAGATAGATTTTTGTATTGTATTGCGTATTTTGTAGTAGTGTTCTCAAGTCTTGTCATTTCCAGACGATGTAAGTAATAATTTAAAACCAATACATGATTTTTTTCCCAGCATGAGTAAACAGATCTGTGGCTACTTTGGACCATGGGGCCATTTCTTCCTTGGTCACTAGCACTGGCTGTTTTGCTTGATTAGCTCTGCATTTTTGACAGGTCTAACCTGGTTTAATGTATTTTTCTATGTACATATTCATTTGTGGTCAGTACAGTCTTTTTTCTAGCCCTTTTTTTGCATTTCTTTATACCCCAGTATCCTTCATGTGTCCTCTGTAACAGTAGGCAAGATACAGCCTGTGGGTTGGATCCAGCCTGCTAAATGATTCTATTCAGCCTGTGGTTGCTCCTCTGAAGGAAAATTGTATCTGGCCTGTGCTGACCTGGCTTTCAGTGCCTCCCACCCTCCTTTCTTCCTTATGCAGCAGCAGCAGTTGCAGTGGCCAGGCAGCCACTTCCCTACCTGGCCAGGCCTGCCCTGCCCTGCCCCCCAGCCTCCAGCATATGCTCCCAGGTAGGAGGCACTGAGCTTCAGGCCAGGCTTCTGCCTGGTGAGGCTGTCTGCATGCAGCTGTGACCCTGTGGCCATTCGCGGACCAGACAGCCTGGCCCCTGGCAAGAGTTGAAGCTTAGGTCTGGTTTTCCTCACTGGCAGGGGAGGAGGTACAGGGGAAGAGGGCTAGGAGCCACAGGTTATCTGGGCCTTGGAGTGCCAGGCTGCATTGGCACCTGGTAGGGGCACAGACATCATTAACACAGTGCTATGCTGTGTTTCCGTGTGTGCCGATTCAGGCCATGCCACATGGGTGCAGCTGGAGTGGCTGGCACAATTCCTGTCTGACCCTGGTGTGGCTCCTGCCCAACCCTGAGTCTGCAGCACGTGGCCGGATCAAGCAGGAGTCATGCCATCTGTTCCAGCTGTGCCTATGTGGCTCAAAACGGCATGCACAGACACAGCATGGCACTGGACCAGCTGAGCCTGGCCTGGCCATATGCCAGGGACTTGGAGCAGGGGAGGGACTGCAGGGAGAAGGGGGAAACACAGTGCAGCACTGGCCTGGCCAGGCCTGGATAACTCCCAGTTCCCAGACCCCTTCTCCCTGCACCCCCTCAATGTACTTCCTCCCCCACTCTGAGTCCCCAGCATGCAGCTGGGCTGGGCCAGTACTACGCTGCATTCCTGCATGCTGCTTTGGGCCATGGGTGCAGCTGGTGTGGCTCCTCCCCAACCCAGCTATGTGCTGGGGACTTGGGGAGGGGGTTCAGGGAGAGCTGCAGGAAGCTCGTGTCTGTACGTGCCTGTGTGTGTATGTGCATATACATGTGTGTGGCCTGCAACAGCTCAACAAAACTTAAGTGGCCCTCCAGTCCAAATAATTGCCCACCCCTGCTCTATAACATATTCTGATGTAATACTTTGGGAATAACAAGACTTTAATTTCTAAGCAAGAGCCCATCTATTACTGACAGCTCTGCTGGAACCCATAGTTACTCCATTTTTTTTTAAAAGCTCACTCCATGAAATGCAACTGGTGTTTTCAACTGCTCCTGGTGCCATGTCATGTTGTGGGTTCAGTTTGCTGAGGCGGGAGCCACTTTTACAAAGAGGTTTCTTTATATATACTGACATCACACGGACAGCCATCAGACTCCCCCTTTCCAGCTTGGTCCAAATATTTCTCTTAAAGATATACAGTCCTCAAAGGGAGAACAGGGGTTTTGTAAGTCAGCACCTACAGGTCTTTATCATCCAACATTTCCTCCCATTTAAAAAATGAGTAGCAGCTGGGAGAGTGATTGTAATCTGCAGACTGTATTGGCCACTGCCAAACTAGAAAGAAGACTCTGTGTTCCTTCCATCTATCAAAGACATTCCCATCAGACAGCCTGTTTATAAAGAAAAATAACTGAATCTGGGATTGGTGCATTAATGCTGATAAGGGACTAAGACTTCTAATGTTAATTTGCTGTAAAGGGTAATGACTCCATGCCTGGCATTTAAAAGACTAATCTCTACACCGTACAGAGTATTACTGAGATGTCAAAATCCTCTTTGCTACTATGATGTACCAGCGTGTACAAAGCTAATAATGCATGTTTGGGGTAACTATAACACAGCTGGGAATTCCCCAAAGTAACACTTGGGACACAGATTTAAGGAGCAAATCGGTAAAACCATGTAAACAAACCTACTGTATCAACCAATCATGAGGTATCAGGTCTTAATATCGTAATGATTCACTCTTAACAGTATGGTAATACCTAGAGGCTCCAACTAAGATCTGCCCCTATTTTTCTATTTGCTATACATGGACACACAGCAAAACACTATCTTTTGCTCAAAGAATGTGATCTAAATAGAAATGAAAGAAAGGAAGTGCCCCTGCCAGCCTGCCTATTTTGCAGATGATTAATCACAAATATTAAACAGCCCTTCCCTTGCTCACACAGGGAGTGTTGTGGAAGAGCCAAAAATTAGACCACCAAGCCAGTCCCATAAGTACAAACCTGTCCTACCCAAAGAAGAACTTCCTTGTAAAAGTTTTTACCGAAGCATGGTAAGACCATCCGACATGTATTGATTGCTTCTGGATGGCCACTGGCTCAATATGGGGGAGGAGGGAGCGGATGGTGGAGTAGGTGGGAAGATAATCCTTTTGTCCCTGCTGCAGCAGTGTAATTGCATGGTTTCAGTCCCAGTTAACTCTATGGTAAGAGAGAAGAAGCTACGGAAACAACCATGATTTTGAAAATGGAAAGAAGACGCAGTGAAAACAAAGCACCTTTATACATTTGGCTCCCACTTCAGGAATGTGAACAAAGTGTCATACTACAAATATCCAAGGTGCCTAGCCTTGTGGACTCTGAGGTTTGGTGAACTACTAACTCCTTGCTTAGGAATGCTAACTTAATTTGAATTTGTAAAACTTCTATTTTGCAACAAACCTGGAAGCCTTTTTGAGGGGGATAAGACACAGAATTGCTTTTCTAGAAAAAGAGAAGCTATAATGCTTGGTAGTTTGGTGAGGGGGACAGCCTCAAGAATTGGCCTGGCCCAAGAAGGTGCCTTGGATAAGGCAGAGAAGCAGTGCCTGTGGTATTTTTTTTATTAGGTTTTCTTTTCTTTTCCTGTTTTTTTCCACTTTGTTGCTCTCTGCTCCCTCTGTTTCTTTGTACTTGTTTTTCCTTGCTCCTTCCTTCACAGTGTCTGAATGGCACTCTTTCAGTGTTGGAATCAAAAGCCTGGAGTGGCTGATTGTCCAGTTAGTTAAAATCAGAATGAGATCACATGTTCGTGCTATTGAAAGTGGTGGACTGTGTTTTCCTGTTCTTGCTGTCATCGCTGATGTTTGCAGCATTCTGCTGTGCCCCTATGTATATTGGGTTCATCTGTCTCTGGTTTCCAGCTTCTGAAAGAGTACAGAAGTGCGGCAAAACACAGAAAGGAATCTCCTCCAGGCCAAATGCTCTATGTCACCCCCCACCCCAGGTGGCCCCCGCCCGTAGGCACCCGGCTCAGGTGGTCCTGGGGGGCACTGCAGCCACAGAGGGAAGGACCGGGTCCCCACGCAGCTCATGTAGGCAAGCAGGCTCCTGGGGGAAAAAAAAAAGATCAGGCTTGCCATTTTTTTTAACCTTTGGTGGAGCCTGCCTGCATGGGCTGCTGCCAGGCTGCCTGCACGGGTTGCCTGCACAGTACCTGAGCTGAATGGAGCCTGGTGCTTCACTCTGGCTGTGGGGGCAGCAAACTAAAACTCCTCATAGGTGTTTTAGTTTGCTGCACCCTAAAAGTCACCTAAGGCGCATTATGCCACCGAATGTGCTACACTGGCTGAAATTAACGAGCAATACACCACCAATGCGTGCAAACACTAATGCCATTAAAGTGGTGCAAAAGGATTTAACCCGCTTTAAAGTGTTGTGCCCACTTACCCCTTGTTTTGTCTACACATGCCCAAAGACAGCCTGGGGCTGTTGCTCTGGCTGCCCTCTTCAGTTATGTGACTGGATCACTTCCTTTTTCCTAAGGTTTATTAATCCTACCTCTTACATTCTGAGTGAAAAGGGTAGATAGTCTTCACCAGGCTTGGGCATTCAGTCTTGGACAGAAATCAAAATAGCAAGAGGGTTAAATGTGGAAAATGTTACAGGTGTGGGGGGTATAAGTTTGCAAGGCCAAGGTCTCCAACATCTGCCTGTATGGAGCTTGCTGAAGCAGTGAGAATTAAAGTAAGAGGAAAGATGGACCAGTAGTTAAGGCACTAGCTTAGAATTTCATTTTCTTTTTCTGCCACAGATTTCCTTTTGAACTTAGGAGAGTCAGCCTGCCTATCCTTCAATTCCCCATCCATACTAGTGGGTTAATAGCAGTCCCTATTTCACAAAGGGATTGTGAAAGAAAATATACGGAAAAATTGAGACGTGCTTAGGTGCCACACAAATGGGGAGCTATCAAGGTGCCTAGAATGAACATCAATAAGCTAAACTACCAGATATTAATGTATTGCAATCCCTTTTAGAACTCATTTGTAAGGAAACCCACTTTTGCTCCCGTAAGTTTCCCAAACTCAAGGTCGGGCCCCTGGAGGCCCACAACTGTGGGTGGCTACAGCTGTGGTCCTCCTTGGACCAGAACAAGATTATTTCTTAATTTATAAAAAAAGTTTAATCTTTGCAACAAAAAGTTCCTTCATTTAAATAATAAGATGCATTATTTCCACACGATTATACAAGATGCCAACAGGACAATAAAATAACTTTCTTTTTATAAAACAGACGCAACTTAAACCCCAGCAATTAACAAACAACACATTTGAACATATGTACAAATAAAAGAAAAGCATTTAATTCCATAACTGACTGTATCAAAGGGATTTCTAATTGACAATTACTCAACTTGTTTAAAATAAAGCTCGTCTTGCAGCCTGTGCTCAAGTGAGCAAGATTGTGTTCTCTGTGTTAAATCCGGATCTGCTGTAAGTAGTAATGGTTCTATTGGTTTCCATAGAATTATACCTTTTATATACAATGCCTGCAATGCCTTGCAGGTGCCAAACCAAAAAGAGGCAGTAAAGCCACTGTGCACCCACACTCTTAGAATCATAGAGAATTAAGACTGGAAGGTCATCTACTACAACCGCCTGCAAGAGGCAGGATCATCCCTATCCAAACTATCCTATACACTCCATAATCTAAAATGCACGTACAACTAGCATCAGCTCTGATGCAACAGAGACCTAACATCCTAACCTGCCACAAGTAAAGTAGGGGAACCATAGTAGCCAATGTCCTGCTTCAATGAAATGTTTTCAATATATGCAAAGGGGCAAGACCTTCTAGCTAGGAACCTCCAGCTTTGGTCCCAGCAAGAGCATTAGCACAGCCCAGTTAAGTCCCTAGCCTTGGCTGGGCTGTAGAGATCACCCAGTACCTAGCTGTGCCTAAATCAGTGGTCACCAACCAGTGGATCTTGATTCACTAGCAGATCTTGGAGCCTCTTGGAGTTGATCCAAGGTTGGGGTGGGGGGCTGAGTGCCCATGTGCATGCACGCATGTGTCCCAGCCCAGCAGGTCAGTCTGTGGGGGAGGGAAGGGGCTGGGCTAGGTTCCTCTTTTTCCCATAGTCAAAAAAAAGAGTGAAAACAGGGTTGACATTTCTGAGGGATGCCTTTAGTCTAAAAAAGGTTGAGAGTCACTGCCCTAATCTGACTGGAGCCACTTGAGCTACATAACTTTTGCAGCTGCCCACCAAGTACAGAAGGATGGAGAAGCAAAAGACAGACTGATTCCTAGAGTGGCTCAGTGTTGGGTCACGTGTTGGCCAACTTCCTGTCTTAGGTTCTCACGCTTGAGTGAATTTCTGAACAATGCATGGGTGAGACTGCCTTAGGGAGAAGCTTGGTTTTGGGCCCTGACACACAGGAGTTTTTGGGGGCAGGCTGACTGCTACTGGTGGGGAAAGCTACGGGATTTTTAATGTAGATAGTTGACAGGCTTGGTCTAGAGCAGTGGTTCCCAACCTTTTTTTGCTGTGACCTGCTGCTAGGAGCGGAGTGCAGTGGCAGCGGTGGCCTAGGGGCGGGGGAGCTCCTGGCACACAGTGTGGCTTGTAGTTTGTGTGCGGCGCTGCTGGCATTGCCCCCGTGACCCTCATTTGGGTCATGACCTGAGGTTGGGAACCGTTGGTCTAGAGACTGGGCCTAGGGGCAGGCTAAAGCAGCATACTAGATATGCCCTAGATTTCTTTTCCCATTTAGTTACTTTAGTTCAACAGAATTTGCTGAGCTTCAGGTCAACTTGATAAGCTAACATATCATCCCAGGTCTCCTTCTGGGTGCAATGTGAAGGGTGAGGAGTACTAAGCAGATGGGAATGGGTGAATGGAGGAAAATGTTTAAACAGTTGCAGGAAAAGGGCCAAAACATGTGCTTAATTCTGCTTTGCAAAAATCATACTTTTCACACGAGAAGAAAATATTATGTGTGGCATTCAAGGTTGTAATGTATCCTGGGTGGTGCTGGGGTGGTTTTTTAGTTCTAGGTACTGTGTGGATTATAGACATTTCACAGACTCATAGATACATTTCCACCAAATTTATAAACATTAATGATATTGCATATTGGGGAATATGACAGAAACTCTGTTAATCACTTAAAATACAACTTTGAAGGAGCCATTTTTAGACATACAAGGCAGTTTGGTTGGCCTTATGTGGCCCCCCCTCCCCCCAACGGCTGTTACTTTTTATAGAAAACAGTTCTTAGTTATGTACATTGCTTGTCTGATGAAAAATCACCACTATCTAAAAGGGGCTAAGATGGCACCACTTGATGTTTCTGTCTCAAAGGAGCTGAAAGCATGGTCCCAAAGGGAAGAGTTGGATTGGCTATTTTGTGAGATTGCTTTACCTTATCAGAACTCCTTGTCCAGCATCCCACCTGGATCCGGTATTGGTTCAACAAAATGGGAGCCTGTTCCAAATTTCGTGTCCTTCTTGATTTTTTTGTTGTTGATTTTTTTGCTGTAGTATCTGCATCCCAGGCTTTCAGTTAGGATTCTGCCCCCATTGTTTTGGCTGAGAAGAGATCTTTCACTTCACAAAAGAGTGAACTGGTGCTTTTTAGCCAGAAAGATTGAAACCCGTGTTACCAAACAGGTGCCAGTAACCTTGAGGTCTGAAAATGTAGCTTTCTTTTATATTTATATTTAAATCTATATTTATGTAAATGTATATTTAAATATAAAACAAAGAGCTAAGTTTTTCATGTTCCCAAAGCACAGACTTCAAAAACAACGCCAAAAATCATGAGAGTTGGCAACACTGTCATTTTGCAAAATACTGGTATATGCATGCACAAAAGCTGCAAAGGATCTCATTCTAGTAATTGCTGTAGGAGACTGTCCCTGTTCTGAAGAGCTGAAATGTAGTATAGAAAGATAGAAGTGCAGTTTTATTACTCCCATTGTACAGACTGAAAGCTGCCAGATTTTATAAAGAAGGGTCAGTTGTGAGAGAGTTTTAGGTTTTTCTGTTCCATTTTAGTTATTCTCCTATATGGAACTACACAATGCGTGAGCTTGAAAGGAAGCTGATCAATCTATTATTGTCGAAGTATTTCTGTAATATGAAAGTTAGTCACCAAGCTCAAAAGTTATGTGACAATCAATTCACATATGGGGCCCAGAGTTTTGTCTCCCACCTATGTTCTCACACTGCTTCTGTTAAACATTGGTCTTGCCTGTCTCTGACAAAGGAACTAGAGATGCTTTCAACATGAGGGAACTCTCAGCTGATATATGTCGGGTCTGTGGTGTCCGCTCTAGATTTAAGTTTAAATCTGGAGCTAAGACATGGGTGTGATTGAAGTGCTTTGGGCTCTAGAGATATTTACATGTGAAATAGTCTCTTAAAGAGCTGCTGACTGATACAGCTCTAATTTATGCTGTGGAGTGAACTGGTCTTAAACTGCGTTCACATAGAGGCCTGATATAGATTCAGAATAAACTTGAGGAGCTGGCCTGATAATTTCCACCTCCTCATTTCCTCTTCCTGATCTGATACAATGCTCCGTGCTAGCTATTAGATGTCATGGATACTGACTTGCACTAACACTACATCCTATGAACCCCAAAGAACGCTGGTTCCTTTCTTCTTGTAGCACCAGCAGCACTAACTCTTAGGAAAAGGCAACCCTTAGTATTGGAGGAAATCCAGATTTATTAAGATGGCAAAAGTCTAATTGAGCTCAAGGGGCTGAAGTTTCATCTTTGTGCAAGCATGTTCTTTTTCTTTTTTTTTTTTTTTAATACAAATTTTTACCCATTGCTATTGTATTGTGTATATTCTGTCAAAGTCACCTGATATCTCAGTAGGGGTGTGATTTTGTTTTGATGTAGAGTTTCATGTACTACTTAATCATGCTGTTTTTGATATGTGAAGATTGATTTTTTTCACTTATGTTACAGAGATATGATTACACTGCTCCTGTAAAAATGCTAATTGGTTAGCAAAATATCTCATTTTCCTTGAAGCCGAAAATATTGACATGTTAATTTTATACTTGTTCCCAGAGACGTTGTGCAGGTGAATGATTTGCAGCCAACTCCCCCCAACATACAATGTAGAAATGTAGCACTTTGAATACCTGACCCTTTTCTCCCCAATAAAAATAGGTGCAATTATCTCAATTATCATTTAAAAATGGTGCTAAGCTGCCAGACCTGCTGAATGATACAAACATGAGTTGGCAGGAGCCAATTAAAGCGATTGTGTAATTAGAAGTACATCTTATATTGTCATCAGTAATTGTATGCTTGGAACTGTATGTATTTTTGTTAGTTCATTTGCATATATTGAAATAAAAGGGCTATCATTTTTTGTCCTGTAGAATTCTCTTGCATTTTCAGAGCTATGCTATTTCTAAATCAGCACAATTAAGCTTTAAGTGAATGCTGGTTAGACTTATGGGCTAAAGGATTCACCTGCCAGTGGGCATTTGGCATGTAGGCAATGTGTGCGCACTGAGTTTCTCATCTTGTTTTTGCTGGTTGCACCATCCTTGTTTTTGTAGCAATATAAAAGCATCCATCAAAAATGTACAGCCTGGGAACTGAAAATTAGTGTGTTAGATTAATTATATGTTTGGGGGTGCTTAACGCTTTGTGTAGGTCTCTCTTGTGTGAAGCTAGCTGAAAAATGACTGAGGTGAGTTTGCCTTTTTAATAGAAAGTATCCATTGGATTACTGGAAGTTAAATTGACCTGAGTACTCGCATGTATGGAACAAGCATGATGTTGAAGGAAGGGTGGTCTTGCAATTAAGATGATGGATGAGGATTCAAGAAATGTCTCTGTTCTCCAGTAAATTAGCTTGTTTTCTTCTAAATAAGCAAGAAAAATGAGAGTTTAGCCCAATCTTGCTCTTGTATTGGTCAGAAGTACAGTGGTTATGTACAGTTTTTTCAGCCCATGTGCATGTTTCTTTGAGCTACTAGGGAGCCTCCTCCTTCTCTTTTTTTAAAGAATGCAGTTCTGCCTTAACTGTTGTCTAAAATGGACTAAAAACCCTGCATTTTGGGATGACCACTGCATACAAATCCATAGGGGGTGGGGGTGGCAAATGGACTTTTAGATCCCAGTTCAGTTAGGAATTATGGCTCAATGAGTTCTATGGGGCTTCCAGCTGTGTAGCTTGTATCAAAGTCAATGGGAATAGCACAGCTTCATTCCAACCTGCAATTTCATGTCCTTGAAGTAAAAATAATGACATACAGTTGCTGTCAATATAAGCACAGCTGGGGCTTATCTGCTTTTTCCAAAATAATGTGTGCTTCCTGAGTAAGAGCAGGTTGAATGAATCCTGCCTTCTGTGTGGCCTGGATGGTTTGGGGGCGTAGTTGCCCCCTTTTATGCAGTTCTGATATTTCTTACAGACTTCCCTTCAACACCCTGCCTAGAGCAGTGGAGTCAGGAGGGTATGAAGGTGATCATCACTTGGCCATTGTGTGAATGATTCATAGATTCATAGATGTTAGGGTTGGAAGGGACCTCAATAGATCATCGAGTCCGACCCCCTGCATAGGCAGGAAAGAGTGCTGGGTCTAGATGACCCCAGCTAGATGGTTATCTAACCTCCTCTTGAAGACCCCCAGGGTAGGGGAGAGCACCACCTCCCTTGGGAGCCCGTTCCAGACCTTGGCCACTCGAACTGTGAAGAAGTTCTTCCTAATGTCCAGTCTAAATCTGCTGTCTGCTAGCTTGTGGCCATTGTTTCTTGTAACCCCCGGGGGTGCCTTGGTGAATAAAACCTCACCAATTCCCTTCTGTGCCCCCGTGATGAACTTATAGGCAGCCACAAGGTTGCCTCTCAACCTTCTCTTGCGGAGGCTGAAAAGGTCCAGGTTCTCTAGTCTCTCCTTGTAGGGCTTGGTCTGCAAGCCCTTAACCATATGAGTGGCCCTTCTCTGGACCCTCTCCAGGTTATCCGCATCCTTCTTGAAGTGTGGTGCCCAGAATTGCACGCAGTACTCCAACTGCGGTCTGACCAGCGCCCTATAGAGAGGAAGTATCAACTCCTTGGACCTATTCGTCATGCATCTGCTGATGCGCGATAAAGTGCCATTGGCTTTTCTGATGGCTTTGTCACACTATCGGCTCATGTTCATCTTGGAGTCCACTAGGAGTCCAAGATCCCTTTCCACCTCTGTGCCACCCAGCAGGTCATTCCCTAGGCTGTAGGTGTGCTGGACATTTTTCCTCCCTAGGTGCAGCACTTTGCATTTCTTTTCTGCCCACTTGTCCAACCTGTCCAGGTCTGCTTGCAGCTGTTCCCTGCCCTCCGGCGTGTCTACTTCTCCCCATACCTTTGTGTCATCTGCAAACTTGGACAGAGTACATTTCACTCCCTCGTCCAAGTTGCTGATAAAGACATTAAAGAGCATCGGTCCAAGGACTGAGCCCTGCGGGACGCCACTGCCCACACCCTTCCAGGTCGAAACCGACCCATCCACCACGACTCTCTGGGTGCGACCCTCCAGCCAATTCACCACCCACCAGACTGTGTAGTCATCCAAGTCACGGCCTCTTAACTTGTTCATCAGTATGGGGTGGGATACCGTATCGAAGGCCTTCCTGAAGTCTAAGTATACAACATCTACCCCTCCTCCTGTGTCCAGGTGTTTCGTAACCTGGTCATAAAAAGAGACTAGATTAGTCAGGCACGATCTGCCTGCTATGAACCCGTGCTGGTTTCCCCTCAGCATAATTTGTCCTGCCGGGCTCTCGCAAATGTGAGCCTTGATAATTTTTTCAAAGATTTTGCCAAGGATGAAGGTGAGATTGACTGGCCTATAGTTGCCCAGGTCCTCCTTCCTCCCCTTCTTGAAAATGGGAACCACATTGGCCCTTTTCCAGTCCTCCGGGACTTTGCCTGTGCACCACGAGTGTTCAAATATTCCCGCCAGTGGCTGTGCAATGATGTCGGCCAGTGCCTTCAGCACCCTCGGATGGAGCTCATCCGGGCCTGCCGACTTAAAGGCATCCAATTCTTCCAAGTGACTCTGCACCATCTCAGGGTCTACGCATGGTAGTTTGGTGCCCTGCTGCTGCCTCTCTACAACCCCAGTGAGAGACTTGTCGTGCCCCTCACTTAGGAACACTGAGGCAAAGAACTCGTTGAGGAGTTCAGCCTTGTCCCCCCTGTCCGTCACCAATTGTTTCTGCCCATTTAGCAGGGTTCCTATTCCTCCCTGAGCCTTCCTTTTACTCCCTATATATCTAAAAAACAATTTCTTGTTGTCCTTTACTTGGGATGCCATCCTCAGCTCCATGGTAGCTTTGGCCCGTCTAACTGCCTCCCTACAAGCACGAACAGAGGAGGTATAGTCACCTTTGGTGATCTCTCCCTGTTTCCACTTTTTATGTGCTCCCCTTTTGGCCCTTAGGCTGCCCTGGATTTCTCTGGTCAGCCAAGGAAGCCTCCTGGCCCCTTTCCCTCTTTTTCCTCGCATTGGGATCGTCTCGCTTTGTGCCCGAAGGATCGTTTCCTTAAGGCACAGCCACCCTACTTGGGCTCCCATCACTTCAAAACTCCTACTCTGCAGTGCGTCCTTGACTAATCGCCTGAGTTCATTGAAATCAGCTTTCCTAAAGTCTAGCACTTTCACCCTACTAGTTACGTTACCCACTTGACGTCTTATGGTGAATTCTATTATTAGGTGATCACTGTCCCCCAGATGGCTACCGATCTGTAGGTCCCCTACCATGTCATCCCCCGTTGCCAATACCAGATCCAGTATGGCATTCCCCCTAGTGGGACCGTGTACCTCCTGTGTCAGGTGGAGGTCCTGTACACAGGTTAGAAACCTGCGTGAACGGTAGGACTTTGCCGTCTGTGTCTCCCAGCAGATGTCTGGGTAGTTTAGGTCCCCCATAACTACTGCCTCTTTAGCTTTTATGGTCTCCAATGAGGCATGTACATGTGCAATGGCTGTGGATGTATCTGGATGGGGAACAGCCACATTGGTGACTAAGGCAATGCCAGGGTGTGTGTTGCTGCAGCTGACTGGCTGAGTGGTTAGTCAGTCTTTGAGGAAGTTGGTGATTGCTGGGGGAAGTAAGAAGGCTGGATGTGTCTGAGGGCTGGATGCATCTCCAGAGGGAGATGTGGGGGTTGTTTAGAGAGGTACCTGATCTGGGAGCTTCTCAAGAGCAGCAGAGTGAGGTGCTTGGTGCAAGAGGAGGGGGTAACTTTAAAGCTTTTCACTGCAAGGAGCCCCCAGTTTTTGTTGTCTGCATGGCAGCATCAAGCAAAGGAGGTGGAAGGATTGATCCTTGTGTCTGCCTGACCTCATCTCAGTGCAGGATTGGAGAATTCGGATGAGGCAAGTATACCACCTTTTCAATTCCCTCTTTTTTTTTTTTTACTCCTGGGACAATTCATGGCTCATTTGCTTCTAGAACAAGTTAGGGCTGCTCTGACTTGGACCAGCTGGTAACTGAACAGACTACACACAGCCAGTACATTGGCCAGATCCTGTTAGGCTACAGCCATGCTGTGTCAACAATCCCCTATGTGTAGGGTAACACCCCCACCGCAACTCCCCACTGTCTTCCTCCCTCTGTGGCTCCCTTTCCTGCACCTCTCTCCTCATGCCCCCCACTCATGCATTCTCCCTTTCCTCCCTCCTATCGCTCCCCACCCCATTGCTTCCTTGCTCCCCAGATCCCCCCACCTTGCACTACCTCTGTGAGGCTCACTCGCACTCTCGCTCTTGCTCTTGCTCCTTTGGCCTGGGGCAGGCTTCCTGATGTTACTGTACCTGAGCTCTGGGCTCCAGCTTCTCACAGCCAGGCCAAGGGCAGATGGAGCTCATTGGGGCTGCAGTTCCAATGCAGAGCCTGGAGCTGCTACCCCCAAACATGGGTCTCTGGTAGCTGGGGAAGGGGGAAGGGACCCCCACTTTCCTCCGGACAGGAGTCTGAGCTGCACTGGGCTGAGAATGAATGAATGTGTGTGAGAGCAGCTCACAGTCACAGAAGCACTTTCCCCCTTGACCTGCCCTGGCCAGTCCCTCAAGAGGAGCCAGGTCAAGCAGTGTGGGCAGGGTGGCTCCTAACCAGGACTTTTGTTTGAATTTTCATTAACTGGCCAGGACACCAGGGCTGTCCCAGCCAAACCAAGAGGCATGGCAGCTATGTGTTGTCTGTCTGAATGGCTAGTTGGGTGGGTAGGACAGTTCAACAGCTGTTTTTGTATAAATGGGCTGATGCTAGGGCCAGGGTCTGACTCATCTTGAATAATCCTGTAAAGAGACATCAAGCTGTAAACCTTTCAGAAAAATACAGCTTATTCCCTGCCATTTGAATGTTAGAGTTCTTGGCAAGCCAGGGCCCCCTAGAGTATGGCACTGCATCTTTGATCTGGAAATTTTGGCCTGGGGCAGACTTTCTGATGTTACTATATGGTCAATTTATACAGAAAACTGAAGATAAGCCATGGAGAGAAATGGTTTCCTGCTATTAAATCATATATTAGTGCACGTTATTTCTGATACTCTATTTTTATTTATCTTCAATTTGCAGTTTATTCTGTTAATGTGTTTATTCATTGCCATGAAAGTTATTGTGCACTGAGATCTACGTGCAAGGTAGAGGGTAAATGATTTGCTTACCAACATCAAAGTGCAAATAAATTGGGTTATTAGATTTCTTGTGATTGACTTCTCTGTCTGCATATTCTTTTCTCTCTTACATTTACTTTCCTCAAGAACAGCAAGTAAGTCATTCTGCATTAAAATACTGTGTCTAAAGTACAGTGTATGGTAATTTTTCTTTGATAAGATTCATGATGTTTTGCTAATATTGATGTCTATGCCAGCAAATTTTAATTTTCTGTAGGCTTTTTGTGAATGGTTATAAAGCCACAGAGAGAGATTTATTTAAATTAATAGTTTGTGTTATAATAAAAATGTATCAGAGTTGTCCATATTGATACTCCTTTAGTTTCAGGGATATTGATATATGAATGAATGTGGCCCAGTCTTCATGATCATTGCAAAATGCAAATGCTTTTTGTCACTATAATGAACTTGTAAGAAAACTGTGCTATAGAGAGTGAAAAACATACACTGAGGGCTCATCTAAATGTGCCTCTATGGTGCCGTTGTTACTGTGACGACATTTAGTACTTCCAAAAGGTCATTTAATACTGGTTATTTTTATTCCCTATGTCACGACAGTGTCACAGTTTATACCTGCCAACACTATTTTGGTGTAGTGCATTGCTACGATGGCATAGCATAGTGTCACATATAGATGCTCCCTGAATTGTGTGGATTAATCCAATAATAGAGTATCCAACCCTTTTTAATACTAAGAACTAAAGGGCTTGATTGTCTTGTGTCAGCAGATGACATAGTAATGTATCCTCATGAGGCATATGCACCAGAGGACATCAAGGACTTCCCACCATCATCCCCTAGACTGAAGCAAGCTAGTATGCCACTGGGAATGGGAGAAGTTAGTTACCCAAAAAAGGGTGGAATTTGTGAAAGTAGAGTCATAGACTAACCTGCTTCCACACTGGCCTGCAGAGGAAAGGAAATTTTGGGATTGGTACCTGTAGATGGTTTAGTTGAGTTGGATTCAAAATGGGGACTAAACAGCACAGTTTAGTGGCAAAGAGCCAATCTGAGTCAAAAGTCTCAGAATCTTGTCCTCGTTCTCCTGCTGATCTGATGTACGTGGTCGTGGGCAGTGGTCAGGAATGATCTAGGAGTAGCTATGTAAAAAACAACAGTTGCAAGTCCAAGAGTGACCCTCTTCCTCTGTAGCCTAGAGCAGGTCCATACTGGAGAGGACCATGGTCAGCAGGAGAAGAATGAAGCTGTGCTTTATAATCAGCTTAATTATCCAAGAAGATTAAAGCAGCTGGGATAAGTTAATGGAGGGGATACGGAAAAAGTTTTGGCTGCCCAGATAGAGGGTGTGATGTGTGGAGTTTTTTGCTTGCTGTCCCCAGGTTGCTGAGCAGAATGGAGGATATTTGTTTTCCCCCCATGCTTTTGGGATTTGGTTGCCTCGTGGGCCTGGGAAGGAATTTGTTTTTTTCCTCTTGCTGTTACAGGTACTGTTTTTTGTTTTCTTCTGACATTGGGTGTTGGTTGAAGCCAAAGCTGGGGATTTTGACTGGGGTGTACCAGTACTCCTGCTGGGACTAAAACATAGAGGTTAGAGGGTGTTGCCCCGCTGCTCAGAATCAGACCGATAGCCACATTTGGGATCAGGAAGAAATTACCCCATGGTCAGATTGGTGCAGACATTGGAGGGTTTTGCCTTCCTTTGTAGTTTGTGGGGTGGGTATATGCTTCTCCTTTTTGGCTAGCTCAAGTGTATTTCACAACCCATGAATAGTCGACTATTGACCGTGCCTCTGTCCCCCTGCTTTTACCTGTGGCAGTTTAAGATGTTCTTCGTGTCTTTGGGTTATGTGCCTTTTAGTTGTGTGACAGGGTTGTTTGTATAGTTCTAGGAGTAGGTTAGACGAGCATGTATATGGGATGACTTTGATAGGGGTGTTCCTGCCTTGGGCAGGGGGTTGGACTAGATGACCTCCAGAGGACTCTTTTAGTCCTACTTTCCTATGATTCTAAGTAACTTCAACTCTGTTCTTCCTTACAATCTCTGGTCGGGGACTTTCTTGTGCGTCAGTGCCTAACAATGGATTGCTGTTTTGTTAGATGCTATAGACTAATAACATTAATGAAAAAGCTACTTCTCCAGCAGTTGCTTCAGTAGAGGAAATCCCTCTATAGCACAGCCCCTTCATAAACTCTCCATTGTAGACCATAGCTTAAAACCCATGATCTTTTCTGTTATATCAATGTTTCCACTAAAAGCTCCCGTTTTGAGGGGTTATTGCAATTATGAGTTATATCTGTGTACTGGCGTTTGTCGAAGAACCTGGTAGCAATACAAAGGGGGTTTTAAAATTGTTTTTAAGAAAAAAATAAAGTTTGTGGTGTCATTTCACAAGGCTAACCTAGAGTAAATGACTTTTTCTTTACGTAACCCAAACCAGTGTGAAATGGGGGTCTTCGATTCATAGATTGTTAGGGCTTAGATGGGATCTTGCAGATCATTGGGTCCAGCCCTGGCCCCGCCCCCCCCCCCCCCCCCCCCCCCCCCCCCCCCCGCGTGGCAGAAAGGCAGCTGAGGTTAGGTGATCCCAGTGAGGTGACTGTCCAGTCTCCTCTTGAAAACCTTCAGGGTCGGTGACTGCACCACCTCTGGAGGGAGTTTATTGCACACTCTGGACACCCTGACTGTGAAGGAGTTTTTCCTAGTGTTAAGACTGAAGCAGGCCTCCAGGAGTTGGTATCCATTGGTCCTGGCCTTCCCCAGGGGTGCCCTCATGAACAGTTGTTCACTAAGCTCCTGATGCACTCCTCTGATATAGCGGTAAGCCACTATCAAGTCCCCTCTCAACCTTCTCTTCTTTAGGTTAAAGAGGTCCAGGTCCCTCAGCCTTTCCTTGTATGGCTTGCCTTGCAAATCCCTGATCACACAGGTGGCTCTTTTCTGGACCCTCTCAAGTTTTTCTATGTCCTTATTGAAGTGCAGTGCCCAGAACTGGATGCAGTACTCCAACTGCAGTCTCACCAGTGCTGAGTACAACGGGAGTATCACTTCCTTCATTTAACATGAGATCCATCAGTTTATGCATGCCAGCGTGTTATTTGCCCTGTTGACCACTGCCTCGCACTGACAACTCATATTCATGCAATGGTCAATCATTACCCCTAGGTCCCTTTTGGCTGTGGTGCAAGTCAAGCTGTCACCACCGAGCTTGTATGTATGTTGAGGGTTGTTTGCCACCAGGTGGAGCACCTTACACTTGAAAGTGTTAAACTTCATCTAGTTCCGGTCTGCCCAACTCTGGAGCCTGTCCAGGTCTGCCTGTATCTGCAATTTATCTTCTGGTGTGACCACACTGCCCCATAACTTGGTGTCATCCGCAAACTTGGCCAGCAAGCTTTTTCACTCCCCCATCCAAATCATTGATAAAGATGTAGAAAAGCACCAGTCCAAGCATGGACCCCTGAGGGACACCACTGGTCACTTTGTGCCAGGACGACACAGTTCTGTTCACGAGAACTCTCTGGGTCTTACTCTGTAGCCAGTTTCCCACCCACTGAATCATTGAGCAGCTGAGCCCACAATCCAGTGTCCTGGATTTTATGAATTTTCTCTAACCTGTGGGTCAGCTGAAATTTGGGTGCATTTGCACTGAGTTATATATAGGTGGCCCTGGTAGACTTGCCTGCAATTAAGATTGCCTCATAGTTTCCAGTATAGTACCTGTTCTCAGTTTATGATTTTGCCATATTTTTTAAGCTAAAATTTTCCAGGCTGGGTGTCTGCCTCAGGCTGAACTTTTTTGGAATGTTTCAGCTAAACTGTCCAACTGTTTTCCAAAGCAAGATCATAAGCATCTGTGGGGGAAGAGGTGGAAGTTCACATATGCTCATAAAGACTCAACAGAGGCTGCTGGCATTGTCATCAAAAGATGCTCTCTATGCAGGGCAAGAATACAAAAGGAGGCATTTCAGAGCAGCAAAGGGTCCCCAACAGGGGAATCCAAAGCCACCATGGACAGAGGGCATACCACCAGCCTGTCTCACTGCACCCTTCTTCCCCCCTATAGGGGGTGGGGGGTGGGCCTTGGCCTTTAACCTCTAGGCTGCTGACATTCAAGAAAGAACTTCAGAATGAAGCTTGTGTACTGGCCAGACATAACTTGACTCCGTGACCCCTGGGACTGGTAGATATTAGAATTGTTTGCATTATTCTTACCTGCTATCACTGTATCAATAATTTGCTTATTATTGAATGGAGAGGTCACGGTCAGTCTGAGGGTTTGGGACAAACCTGGATATCCTGAACAAGTTATCTGGGTCACAAGTCCAGTGCTAACAGAACCTGCTTTAATTGAGCCAACTTGAGTATCTGCTGCTGTGGGAAGACTGTGGGCACATCTACATGAGATGCTTTGAGTACATTAGACTAAATCTACTGCACATTAGTGCAGCAGGCAAAGCCTGTGCTAATGTCACTAAAATAGCATTAATCTGTGCTAATGCACAGTAGCACCGATGCAGGTAATAAACTGTCATTACAAGTACTAAACTTAATGCACCGTAATTGTGGTGCATTAATGCACGTGTAGATGTGTGCTGCTTTTGGTATCTGAGCTAGGGCACTGTGCTATGGCTATGCTACTCTGCAGTCAGTAGCAGCAACTTCCTGAATATGCTGTCTTCCCTGGCTGAGTAGGACATCTTAGCTGTTGTTGCCAGGGCCCTCCCTGGTGCCAGGTACCAAAACTGAGAACAAAGAGACCCTTCTATGCTGTCAGTGCCCCTTTAACACCCAGGAAACAGGGAGGAAGGGAAGGAGGAAGCAGTTTAATTTAAAAGCAAAAGAATGAAGAGAGGAGATGTGGTAGGCTAGGAGGGGTCAGGAGCAGAAGGGCCTAAACTGGTTGGGAGGGCTGGCTTGGAAGGATCCCTTGCATACTAAGTATACTGGTCATCAGAACCTGAAATGCAATCAAGGGTTCCTGAGTTGCTCAGTCAGCAAATGGCTATGCAATCAATCCTCATGTGGAGGGACTGCTGCTAATCTGCTTGCTCCACAGACAAACTTCTAATCTTCTGTTGGTTAGTTGACAGGGATGTTGTCAAGTTGATCCTGGTACCTGCTGCTGTTAAGGACACTAGTTCAGACTGAGAATCTGAATGTTCCAGTTCTGCTGATGAAGTATTTGGTGGAGGGAAGGGTTAGAAGAATTGCACGTGTGATTTGTTTAATTTATTAAAGCCATAGGCATCCAGCCTCTACACTGGAGAAGGGCACAGCTTACAGGTGGAATACTTTAGGCACCTACTTCACTTAAGTATTTTGGACAAAAGCCTTTTATTAAATGTTATGCTAGCTACAGAGTCCTCCTGTACAGACTCCTCCTGTAGCTGTACTATTTGGAATAGTGCAATAGGAATATGTGAAAGTGGACATCAGTATCTCTGAGGCTGCAGCAAACTCTGATTGTTTAGTGCCTAGCACCAAAAATCCAACTTAAATTGCTTTCAGGAAAAGGTTATAAAATACTGGCCAGGCTTTGTCTAACATGCTTGTGGGCCTCTTCCATTTGTTCATAATTCTGCCAAACTTTTGGCACTTTTGTTGAAACTTTTTAGGCTGAATATCTGTCCAAAGGTAATTTTTTTTTCTTTTATTACGCTTGGGCAAAGAAATTTCATGGATTTCATAGACATTACGGCTGGAAGGGACCTCGGAAGATCATCGAGTCCAGCCCCCTGCCCGAAGGGCAGGAAGTCAGCTGGGGTCATAGGATCCCAGCGAGATAAGCATCCAGTTTGCTCTTGAAGGTGTTCAGTGTAGGCGCTTGAACTACCTCCGGTGGCAGGCTGTTCCAGACCTTGGGGGCTCGGACAGTAAAGAAATTCTTCCTTATGTCCAGCCCGAAATGGTCTTGCAGTAGTTTATGACCATTCGACCAAGTTGTCATCTCTTGGGGCGCTCTGGTGAACAAACGTTTCCCCAGATACTGGTGGTCACCCCTGATAAACTTATAGGTGGCCATCAGATCACCCCTGAGCCTGCGCTTTTCCAGGCTAAAGAGCCCCAGGGCTCTCAGCCTGTCATTGTAGGGTCTGCTTCCCTGACCTCTGATCATGCGCGTGGCTCTTTTCTGGACTCTCTCAAGCTTCTCCACATCCTTTTTGAATTGTGGAGCCCAAAACTGGACGCAGTACTCCAGCTGCGGCCTCACTAAGGCCGAGTACAAGGGGAGAACGACGTCCTGGGATTTGCTTGAGAAGCATCTATGGATGCAAGCCAGCGTTTTGGTCGCTTTACTAGCCGCAGCATCGCACTGCAGTCTCATGTTCATCTTGTGATCAATGATGACCCCCGAGTCTCTTTCTTCCATAGTGCTAGCCAACATAGCAGTGCCAAGCCTATAAGGACGCTGCGGGTTTTTCTTCCCAAGGTGGAGAACCTTGCATTTATCGGCGTTGAACACCATCAGATTCTCATCCGCCCACTTGCTGAGCCTGTCCAGGTCAGCCTGGATCACCTGCCTGTCTTCTGGTGTGGATGCTTTGCCCCAAAGTTTGGTGTCATCGGCGAACTTGGCCAGTCCGCTTCTGACTCCAGTGTCTACATCATTAATGAAGATGTTGAACAGTATGGGTCCAAGGACAGAGCCTTGGGGGACCCCACTGGTCACCGGACACCATGATGAGTGACTTCCATCTATTACTACCCTCTGGGTCCGACCCCGGAGCCAATTTTCCAGCCAGTGGATCGTGGAGGACCCAAGGGGACAATTGGCCAGTTTCTCGAAGAGGTGATCATGGGAAACCAGATAGAAGGCTTTTTTGAAGTCAAGATATATGACATCAATCTCTTCTCCCTTGTCCAGGTGATAGGTCACCTGGTCGTAGAAGGAAATGAGATTGGTCAAGCAAGACCTACCCGCAACAAACCCGTGCTGGCTACCCCTTAAGATGTTGGCATCGGCCAGTCCATTAAGGATGGCCTCTTTAATAAACTTTTCTAAGATCTTCCCCAGGATAGAAGTCAGGCTAATGGGCCTGTAGTTAGCCGGATCCACTTTCCTCCCTTTCTTGAAGATAGGCACCACACTGGCCTTCTTCCAGTCTTTGGGCACTACACCAGAGCACCAAGAGTTTGCAAAGATCTGTGCTAGAGGCTGGGCTATGATGCTCGCCAGCTCCTTGAGTACCCTGGGGTGAAGGTTGTCAGGGCCGGCTGACTTGAAGGTATCCAGCTTCTCAAGATGTTCTTTCACTAAGTCAGCATTAATGAAGGGCAGGGGATTACCCTCATCCGGACTTCCCTGTCCTGTAGTGGGCATGGGCGTCCCACGGGGCTGATGAAAGACTGACGCAAAGTACCTATTTAATAGGTTGGCTTTTTCCTGGGCGTCAGTTGTCAGTTGCCCCATCTGGTTCAGCAGGGGTCCAATGTTGCCCCTGCTTTTCTTCTGGCTCCCCACATATCTGAAAAAGGACTTCTTATTGTCCTTGATGCTGAAAGTTAGTTGGAGTTCAGTTGCAGCCTTGGCTTTCCTGGTATGCTCCCTACAGGACCGGACCAGTGCAGAATTAATCTTAAAGGTTTTTTTGGAGAGAGTATTGCTACAAGTTTGGTTCAATGTCAGTGAAATGGAGCGTAACTTTTTGGAAGCCCTCCATTCAATTAACCTGAACAAAGGAAAAATGAGCATACATTCCTTCAGTGGTCCATTGAGGAGGGTGTGTGCTATATCCGGGAAGAGCTTTGCTGGGAATTCTCTGGGGCATAGTAGGAGAGGGAAGCAGGAGTACACAGAAGGTGTCAAAAGCAATGTGGCCACAGCAACGGAGAGCTCTGCATGGGCTTCCTGCCCAGGTATTGAATTAGCTTCTTGTGTATGTTCTGCAGTCTGTGGTAGGCTCTGTGCTGTCACAGCTACACTGCTATCAGTACCCAAACTATGTAGTTTAAAGGCAGTGTGTGTATGTGTATAGGAGCTGTGATCATATCATTGACTATAATGTTGTTATTCCTTGAGGAAAACAGAAGGGTGCTCTACCGTACTCAAACCCAGTGTGTAGTCCTGTGCAGAGGCTCTTGGGTCAGGTGCTGTTTGAAAGCCTTCAGGCTTTGAATAAGAACAATGTCTCCTGTCTGAGTGAAATACTATTTCTTAATCAAAAAGAATATTAAAAGATACTGGACTTCATAACCAGTTTCCCTTTAATTGGAACAACCTGTCTGACCCTAATTTTTGTCTAGCTGCTTGAGAAAAAAGGGTTATGTCTAAATATGTAGGTAGAAAACATGTTAATGCATCTTACAACTAATGCTGCAGTTCCATTTTAATTTTAAGAGGGTGCTTTTCAGCCACGTCAGTGATTATATATTTAACTTGTATGTTGAAATTTGTCAGGCTCCTTGGCAATTCTTTGGTGAAGTTTGAACAAGGGGATTTGGCCACTTATGCAGATAGTGTAAAAAGCATTCTTCTCCCACTGTGGAAAATGGAAACGATTGTACAGCAGCTGTTGTGCCTTACTGTCTAATGTAGAAATGGGATTTGTCAGATATCAGGTCAAAGATGTATTTGCTAGAGAGCTGGTTTGTGAGGGTGCAAGAGTTTAACCCCCCCCCCCCAACAAACAAAAAACTCACCAAAAAAACAAAACCCCAAACAAAAAACTTTGAATGCATACTAAAGTTTGTAATCTGATCTCTTAAGTATGCTAAAACTTCAGGAATCCCGGGATGGAACCAGAGGGGCTGCAGCAGCATAGCTGCATCCCTGGCTTTGGACCACAGTGGGAGCAGCAGCCAGGGACCCTTAAGTAGGTAAGAATTCCCTGCTCTCTGCACCCTCTCCCTTTCTCTGCCCTCAGCAGCACCCCCCTTCCCTTTCCTCCCCCTCTTCCATCTGCTGCTGACCCAGGGGTGGAAGGAGCTCCAGAGCTGTTCCTGTCCCATTCCAGCCAGGGGAGTTGGGCTCAGCTGGGGACAGTAGTAGGGGCAGCAGTGGGGCTAAGTGGGTTCCCTCACCTTGCTCCTTCTTTGTGGATGTCCCCTACCATCCCAGGAGCAGATGCATGGAGGAGTAGCCCACTCACCCCTGCTGCTGTCCCTAACAGAACCCAGCTTTCCTTGCTGCCACTTCCCACAGCTCAGGCTGGAGCAATGCAGAAAGGCTGGGTGGTGGGTCTTCCCAATACTGTCCTATGCCCACAGATGTAAGTAGAGAAGTGGGGGGGGGGGGGGAGACTGTGCTGCTGAGTGGGAGGGGAAGTAAGGGGGAAGTAGGAGCTGAGGGGCTGGTGGGATTCTTACCTAATTCAGACACTTAAATAAAAAGACCCTGGTTGCTGCTTCTGTGGCCTAGTCTGCAGCAGGGTGGGAGGCTGGCAGCAGGGGTGCAGCTACCACTGCAGTGCCAGTTGCTGCTTCTGCACCCTGCTTTTAAAATCCTGGATCCACCCATGCAGTAATCTCATCTTTTTGTACATGCAAATATAGTACAGGCATGCTTCCTTTGCTGGTTATTGTGGGTATTTCTTTCCTATAAATAAAAAGGAATCTCGCCTCTGGTGTAAATACAGGCACTCACTCCCTGCCAGTTATAAGAAATGCTGAGGATTATGACGTTGGAAAGAAAATAGCTTTCAGTCAGTTTTACTTTGCACTTTTGATACAACTATTCAATTCACTGTTGCCCCTGTCTAGTCAGTCAGTTTCCCCCTGCTTGTGTGGGCTGTTCTCATGGCAACAGAAGTGAGAGAGCCTTTTATAAAGAGAACACCTCTTTTGTGGAATGATGAAACTTGCCAAAGGGCAGGTGTGATGGCTGCCACTGCTGGTTAACATTTTTACATTGTCTAGATTACAAGTCTGCACTGGTATGTTTTAAATAAGATACGGTGTTAGGCTAAGGCAAAGGCTGGCTGCCCACCCCAGTTCCTTGTCTGCTGTGTTCTGGGCTTGCAGGTTTATTGTTGGACGGATGACCCACAGGTGAGCAGCCAGCCTGCTGATAGCTCCATAATCTCCAAGGGTCAGCAAAGAGTAATATAAACTGACATCAGAGGAGAATAAGGTTGCAAGGGAGATGAGCTGTGTGGGAGTAGAAGCAACAGCTGGAAGCTGTGAGTGAATGGCAGATAGGAAATTGGGCAGTTTGAGACGTGGGAATTGAGACTGGAAGACCTGAGAACTAAATGGAGGTAAGAGGGTTGCATGGGAAGCCCACCAGTTGTTGCAGTGGGAAGATACACCACAGGCAGGCAGCTGAAGAAGGATAATGGCAATAGCTTTGGGCTGTCTTGATGGGTGGGTTAGGAGCTTATTTTAAGGCAATTAAATGCCTGTGCCAAAGGTGGCTGCCTGCCTGAGGATTCCTTTGCTAAGATGAGCAGAAGTAAAGCTGGAATATGTGCAAGGTGGTTTTTTGCATCCTAGCAGGGGCTGGACCCTTGTGCTGGGTGCACTTTCAGAGCTTCTCTCAGAGGCTAGAGACAGAAATTGCACACAAACCAGTATAAGTGATCGGAAACTGGTTCAAATCTGTAACACAACAGAAGTTCAATGTACATAACTCTCAAAATGTCTGAAGTCAGTTTAAGATAAACCTGGATGGATGTAGGCTAGACTTATGTTTTTAGGTTAAATCAGTTTATTGAACTTCTGTCCCAGGTTCCCTACAGATTCAAGTAAATTCACAATTCTCCAGCATCCCAGGCATGCCTTTGTAGCTGCCCCACAAACTTCCCTTGCAAGGCAGGCAGGCTAGGCTGAGCCCAAGCTGTTTGCTGCAGCCAAGCCAGGAAGCATGCTTTAGTGGTCCCTGGCTTCTGACCTGGGCCACTGCAGGTATGTGGATGTATTTCTGGAATCAAAAGTGAATGCCTGTTTACTTGCTTATTGGTTCAATCTATACAGCTTAAACTAACCTGTGAAGATTGAACTGAGTCAGCCTCAGACTTTTTGATGGTCTACACTTAGCCAGAGAGCACAACAGTGAAGCAAGGCAGTGAGGGCTGGGATGGTCTTTCCAATACTGTTCTGTGCCCATGTTTCTATGCCTATATTAAACATTTGGCAGGCTGGTGCATTTCCACTTTTTTTTTGTGGTGACTTTCTACAATAGTGGTGGGAGAGCAAACTGCTCACATCAGTGGGGGGCACAAAGCAACACTGCCACGAGGTGGGAAAGCTTCCAGGTTCCCTTCCTATCAGCACTACCACTTATGTAACTGCTGTCTGCCTCCTGGTACAACATGTCAGGCAGCTGAATGAAGCACTACAAAAGCAGTATCCTTGGACAAAGTGGTGCTGCTGTTATGTTGCTTGGTGGGTGACTGAAGTGAGGGGGATAACTGGTTCATACAGTAAAGGTAGATACACTGAAGTGAGCAAGAAGGATAGCTATGATCAAATATAGTAGTTGTGGATCTGCTCTACCTAGAGGAGAAAGAGGAAAATCAGACTTAACAGGCTTAACTGCTCTCTAGGCAGTTTTCAGTGTGTATTAGGAGAGCTTGTGTGACCCACTAGTGACTGTTACAAAAAACCTCTCCCACTCCAGGCCTGATCCACAGAGGATCCAAATAATTACAGCCTCCAGTTTTTAAATCAGTGGTGACAAACCTTTGGGCGCTGTGGGCTGGATGAGTGGTGAGGGTTTGGTTTGCAGGCCAGATCTGCAGTTCAGGTGACATGTGCTTGGATCTGGCCACAAGCCAGCTTGACTGGGCCATGCGCTGCCCTGATCAGGTTGCATGCTAATGCGATTTGGCACAGAGGGCCAAGTTATCCAACCCATGGGGCTCCATAGATTCATAGTTTGTAAGGCCAGAAGGGACCTTGGAAGATCCATTGGGTCCAGCCCCCTGCACCAAGCAGGAAAGAGAACTGGGGGTCAGGTGACTCCAGCAAGGTGACTGTCTAGTCTCCTCTTGAAGATTTCCAGGGTAGGTGATTGCACCACCTCTGAAAGGAGCTTATTCCAGTCTGGACACTGTGACTGTGAAGAAGTTTGTCTTAATATTGAGCCTGAATCAATCTTCCATGGGTTTGTGGCCATTACTCCTGGTTTTCCCCTTGGGTGCCCTGGTGAACAGTTGCTCACCGAGCTCTTGATGTATTCCCCT
Source organism: Alligator mississippiensis (assembly GCF_030867095.1). Lineage (NCBI taxonomy): Eukaryota > Metazoa > Chordata > Crocodylia > Alligatoridae > Alligator > Alligator mississippiensis. The sequence continues at coordinate 40,213,091 of NC_081830.1, forward strand.
GGTGTAGTGGTAAGCTGCTACCAGGTCCCTCTCAGCCTCCTCTTCTTGGGCTGAAGAGTCCCAGATCCCTCAGCCTTTCCTTGTATGGCTTGCCTTTTAAGACTGATCATACGAGTGGCTCTTCTTTGGACTCTCTCAAGCTTGTCCACATCCCTGTTGAAGTGCAATGCCCAGAACTGGATGCAGTACTCCAGCTGCAGTCTCACCAGTACCAGTGCTGAGTAGAGTGGAAGAATCACAGTCCAATGGCTTTGCTGGAGATGCATCGATTGATGCATGCCAGAGTATTATTTGCCCTACTGGCTACAGCACTGAACTGCTGGCTCGCGTTCATACTGTGGTCTATTATTACCCCTAGGCCCCTTTCATTTGTGGTGCTAATCAGTTTGGTGCTGCCAAGCCTGTAGGTATGTTGGGGGTTGCTCATCCCAAGGTGGAGCACTTTGTTTCTCAACATTTGAACTTCATCAGATTCTGATCCGCCCAACTTACTAGCTTGTCTAGGTTTGCTTATATCTGTAGCCAGTCTTCAAGTGTGGCCACGCTCCATACAGGTCTAGAAATTTAGCAGCAGGAGAGTGACAATTAGCGCTGCTACTGGTCCCCTGCCAAATTTCCAGACCCTTGGGAGAACCCTGTGTGTTGGATGACACATCTTTGTGGACTGGGGGTTGAGCACCCATGACTTAAGCTGTAGCATCTTAGGCTATTAGCTTTGGAGGCTCCGAGTTCAGTTTCTCACGTGTCGGCTGATGGAGATCAGTCTTTTACAGATGGAGCTGACTAGACTGATTTTTTTTTTTTTTTTTTTTGCATGGCTAGATGTGATCCAACACTGGGAATTGGCATACTAGGAAAATAGTGGGTCACCTGCTTCATGTTTGGGTAGAAGGCAGGTAACTGGTTGCCCATGTAGGATAATTAAAAGGCATCCATTATTAAAGTACAAAATTAAATGAATTTACCCCTCGCCTTGTTTGACTGATGCAGCTTCAAGTTTAGCCATCAAGCTTTGCATACCTCCTGGATGCTTGCTTCTGGCTGAAGTAGCTCTGTGACAACTTGGCCCTACCATTGCTTTCCCCCGACATAAAATCTTGAGCTAGGTTATTTATGAAGCCTGGTTTTGTTAAACTTATTTGCTTTTGCTTTCTTGCAGGCCCTTGTAGCTTTGCTTGCAGCTTGTGCGTTTTTACTGCTTGTGGCCATTTGTAATCTTTCACCATGTATTAATCAGCCCGAGTGCAGAACAGACACTTAGTACTTCAGTTGTGGGCCTGAAACAGCAGTTGCTTAGTGTACAAAACTGAGCACCCCACTAAATAAAAGCACTACCAGAAGGGGTCCTTGAAAGCCTTCAAACTGTAATGCGCTGGTCTAGTCTCAATGATTCCCGAATTTTATCGGAGAGAGAGAGAGGGGAAAAATAGTGACACTAGGGAAGACAAAGGGATATTTTCAGGTTGCAAGTTTCTGCAGTGGAGTCTTTTTGAGGACTACAACTGCTACTAAAGTTTATATTCTCAGTTTTATTTAAATGTGTTGCTTGCTTATGTTGTGGGCTTGCTATAGCAGAAAACCGAATCTATGAAGTATGAAAATTGTGTTGTGATCGGAGTATAGCACTATCCTGTGATGACACTGGGATTCATTCGTGGCCTGTTATGGAATATGGGTTTCAGTTGCTTTAGAAAGATTGAAAAGAAAGTGATTGGGAGGATGGCAAATGGAAAGTGCATTTGTGATTAGAACACCAAGCAGTGAAAGGTGAATAAGGAAGGACACCAAATGCATCCTGTAGTTAAGGCTTTGCTTTGGGATTTGGGAAGTGTAAGTTTACTTCCCAGCTCTGCCGAGGGTGTCCTGTGTAACCCTGGGCGAAACACTTAATTCCTCTGCCTTGATTCCACATTTTTAATGTGAGAATATATTTTTTTTCTTACCCCTGTCATGTCACCCTAAATTTTATGAACAATGTAAGCCATCATGTGCGTGTACACACAGTATTTTTACCATTCTGCAGCAATGCCCTTATCTGAGGCCTCTGGTTGATATTATAATACAAACATAAAAATAAGCTTGGCTAGAACTTCTTGCTCTCCTTTTGTCTAGGTTGATATTGATGTGGCTTCATGCCGCCTTGTGTGAATTTCCCTTTTTACCAAATTGGACTTCCTGTTCACTGGTGTGGCTTTTTGTTTTCCCTCCCTCATAATTTCTGCCTTTTGCTGCCCTTGATTGGGATAGAGAGCTGCTTTTGCAATGCTGGAGGAAAAGATGGTGTCAGCAGTTCAGGGTGTTGTAATCACTTTACTGTAAAAATTCCCTGGAGGCTGGTGCTCAGTATAGAGGTTCTCCATCTGGAAAGAAAGTTCATTATAAAACTGAAAGAAGAAAATTGGAACGTGTGTGTGGATGGACGGATGGATCAAATCAGCATTGAATCTTCAGATTTGGATTTGGCTGAATCGAATTGGGGACAATGATCTGAATCAATGAATCGAATCGCTGTCCCTGATTTGGGCCGAATCGAATAGGGCCTGTTTCCCACACCCCTAATGAGCACTATTACTAAGTCATGTGTCAGGGGGCTTCAGGGGAACAAGAGTACCTAATACGCGGGGATCCGGGTCTTCTATTTCCCATGGAAAAACAGAAAAAACCACAGATTTTCCCTTTAACCTAGAAAAATGCGGATTTTTCATTTTTAATGGAGAAACATTAAAATGTTTAATGGGGATTTTCCATTTTTGCAAAGAGCTCTCTGCAGACTGGCAGAGTTCCAGCCTGCAAGGGGCTAGGAGGGAGAAGGAGTGGGAGGAGGGCTGTTGGGCAGGGAGCTCCACATGCATACGCACGTGCACACATGCACATGTCCACCAGGTAGCCTGGAGAGCAGCGCCCTGAAGGTAAGTCTGGGCAGGTGGGGGTTGGGGGGAACTGAAGCACCCATAGGGAGAGAGGGAGTTGAGCAGGGCTGGGGCTGCTACCTCGCTGGTGTGGTACATGGGGCTTGGGGCTGGAATGTGCAGCCGCAGGGCTCCAGTAGGGAGTGGGATGGGGCCGCGAGCAGCTTGTCTGGGAGGTCAGGGGGTGGAGCTGGCTCCCTGCTGCAGCATGCGCTCCTGGGGAGGGCAAGGGGGGCACTTGCCCCCCAGATTAGTGTGTGGGGGAGGGGTGGGTGCGGGCTGCCCACTGTGGACTCAGGCTTTCTGCCCTGCTGCCCTCCTGGGGCCTCTACGGCCCAGCAGGCAGGACCTGGCATGGCTGGGCAGAGCAGGACTGAGTGGGGATGTTCCTTGTTGCTGCAAGCCCCGTGCTGCCCTGGCGAGGTACTCTCTGCCCACCTGGCAGCAGCGGGGGTGGTAGTGCAGGGTTGTGTCCATCAGGGCTGAGAGGGGTGCAAGGGCTGTGAGCGGGGAGTGAGGGTCACCAGCAGGGTGGGGGTGCTGTTGTTTGGGAGTGAGGTCCTGGACCTGAGTCCTGGTGAGCAAAGGAGCTCTGATTTTTTTTTTTTTTTTTTCTATGATAACCCTGAAATCAAATACCAAAATTTATAGGTACTTAGAATTAATTTTAATATAGTGATAGAAGTGGTAGGTTTCAAATTGCTTAAAATTTTAAATATATCAATAAAATGTTGTGTTCAAATATATATTAGTGGTATTTCATTTTAATTCTGGATTTGGGGTTTTTTAATCAGAATTTCCTTTTTATTTTTATCGGAGAATTTGTGAATTTTAAACACAGAAAACTAGGATTTCTGCTTCTGCAGGATGCTGCTGTTCTAGGCTTGTCCTTGGACACATGGGAAAGATTCCTTGTGCCTGCTGATCTTTCATATAGGGTGCTGTGCTTAAGTGCATAGTTCTAGGACTGGGAAAAGGCTATGCATTTATCTGGGCTTAATATAAACAATGTTGTGGTAATAGCAGCTTCAATGCTGATTAGCTTCTATAATTTTCAAGGCTTCTGATAGCAGCCCTTTGACAGCTACTTCCCTTCACCATTTCTGGTGCCAATTATGCAATACAGTTAAATTGCAAAGTAGGCAGTGGAGCTGAAAAGACGGATCACTTACCTGATTATATAGATAACCAATGTTAATTATACTGTAGACAATAGGCAAGAAGGGACATGCATTGTGTTATACCGTTAAACTAACTCTGTATGTATTGGGTATGTATATGTGGATGATTCTGTTTCTAAAACACTTATATTTAAAGGTAGGAAAATTATAGTTGTAGCTGCAGCTGGCTGAATGCTTTCAACCAAAAACCAGCATTTTGGCAAACAGTATTTTCTGGAAAAAAATATTTATGATTGGAAAAGTTGCTGGCAATTTTCAAAGCCAAATTAAAATATTAATTTTGATTTTAAATTGTCATTGGTTTAAAAAAAACAAAGTAGTCCAAACTTTGAATAATCTTATTCTCATTTTCTGTACCTTTTTTTAAAATCAGTAAATGCAATAATATGATGGTTCAGCTTTTTCTTTACTTCGTTCTCTATTCAAAATTTCAGCTTTCCAAAAATGATGACGAGAGAAAGTGTGAAAATAAATATAAAATGTTGCCACTAGTTCCTAAAAAGCTAAGAAAACTTTTCAAAGTTGCTATAAAAAAGCAGGGAAATAAAACCTAGAAATCTGTCTTTTTGGTGACAAAGAGGACATACAAGAAAGAGAAGTTTCATTTGAGTTTGAAGTACTTGCCCCTGTAAAGTAGAAATTTAAATGCGACTGTCTAAAAATATATTTAGGAAGTGCAGAACTCATTTGGCCAGCTCGATTTGTAGCGAGCACAGAGATGACTTGGTCTGACATGTCCTCGTGCTGGCCCCAGCCGTCGCATGATGTACTGATTAGAACAGGATTTCACATTGGTACAAGAACCTGTCCACATGGAGTTCATTTCTAGATCAAAGCCAGTCTGGAAGTCATCTGGAGTTGTCAATGCCAAATAATGCCCCCTCCCCCCTCTTTTTTCTTTTTCAAGTTGGACATTCATGGCTGCTTATGATACTGGGATTCATCTCCCAGGACACCTACCAGTAGCAGAGTCCAAGTTTGTGCTGCATATATTGCCACCATGATTCCTTGGCTCAGGTTGAGGATGCCTTACTCCTCTGAACCAGTTTTTTTTCTGCACATAACATCCTGGTAATAATTAGAGCATTGCTGTTGGGGAAGATTTGATGGAGGAGTGTTAGAATATTTTGCCTCTGCCCAATGTGGTGTTTAGCAGCTGGAAATACTGCAAACGCTGTGACCAATAAAAGTTTTGGGGATCATCAGACAAAAGGTGGGGAAGCCCAGCATTGCCTGGTAACAAAGTAATTTATCCTGCCAGGATGCCTAAATTGTAACTTTCAGAAGCTTAAAATGGCATCCACATAATGCTTAACCAAATTTTCTAACCTTTTTGGAAGGTATCTGGGTGGCCTATTCCTCCACATTGTAAAACTAATGCAAAGCTCATTAGAAAACAGCAAGACTTTTTTTTTCCCCCAAAGGCATCACTGAATTTGGGGTTAAGGCCAGAGTCCCTGGAACAACAGTCCTGTCACTTTTTGGGGGTTCTCTTTGCTCCAGAGAATATATGGCAAGGAGGCAGCTTGCCTTAAATTCATAGTATCTCAGTAAATACAACTCAGTTTACTTTTCTGAAGGCCAAAAAAGGTGCTGTGACACTTTCTTCACTTCGCTCTGCAACAAAGAACAGTAATTTTCTTCAATCTTAAGCACAGGTCCAGACCTTTCCTTATCACCCTTCCAAATTCCACAGTGGCATCACCAAGCCTCTAACTTCAGAGAATTTGTTTTTAATTTAAGCCATCAGAAGTCAATATGATGGTACTGAAGTGTGTGGGGAGTGGTTGTTGTGGTTCCTCCTACTCGATTTGCTGAACTCTGCCTATCCTGCAGACCTTGAGCTCTGAGTCGGAAACCATCTTTGTATGGTGCGTTCTTACTGTCATATAAAAGGGAATGGTATACGTAGCTAAGAAATCAGGCCCAGTGACAATCGTTTAAAATCTTTAACATCTTAAGCGCTTTTCTTTGGGTCTTTTTTTTTCCTCCACGCTTTTGACTGAAACTGGGAACTGCAGGTACCCGCAAAGGAGAACGAACCAGAGTTGACTCGGCTCCTTGGAGTCTGAAGAAAAGGTTAGATTTTGTTTTGGTTCAAGGGATGGGGTGGAGGTTCAGGCTGAACAGGATTTTGTTTGAATTGGTTCACTCAACTCTGCTATAAATCAGGCTTGAATACTGTACCAGTGAGTATAAAATACTTGGATATAAATCAAGGGTTGAACACACTGTACCTGTGAGTATAAAACGCTTGATATATAAGTCAAGGCGAATGCTCTGTATGAACTACTTGGAGAGATAAATGATAGTGCTTGAATACTGGCCGGTTAAATATAAAATACTTGGGCTATGTGTCTCATTTTCACACTAGTGCTTGAACACGTGTATACATCACAATTGCCAGCTCCGAATGAAATACTCTAGTCTCGAGTCTGCCTGCCGAGGTGGTGAGTACATCAGAACTTGTTTTCTGTATATGGAGACTTCTTGGAGCATTTCTCAAGATATATATTCTGTGCTGTGCGTGGGAAGATCAATGTGATCTTTTGATGAGTTGCTTATAGGTATCAAAGTGTACATACCCTTCTTGCAAACATCACGTGCAGAGAATACTGCTTTTCTTCTGCTTAAGAGATAGTGTGCTCTCATCTGACAAACATACAGACCGTGCACAAAGCTTGAGTCCGTATCAAGGACAGATTCTAATGGTCTGTGGCTTAATAACAAAGCAGTTTACCTTAGCTAATAGTGATTTTAACTTTTTTCTTTCTGAAGAAGGTCTTATTTGCCTACTCTGTTCAGGAATACCGATCAGGGATTATCTCTACTTCCCCCTTACCCATTTAAAGCAGATCAGATGTTTGTAAAGGTCCCACGTCAAATATGCTTAGCATCCTAAATTCCAAACACTTTGACGGAGATGTGAGACAAAATACAGGGAGGGTACGTATGTAAACAGCCCATAATAGTGGCAAACATGACTTCTTACCTTCATGATTTGGTATCATTAAAGCTGTCAGCCTAGGAGATGTCTGGATATCCAGCATAAGATGCATCATAAACTCATCTTTGTTAATGAATAAAATATAGATGCATTATCATTTTCCTTGCTGTAAATGTCCTTGGTATTTTAGCTACAGCTCTTCTAGTGATCCACTAATTTTTAACAAAATATTATGGGAAAGACCAACAATACCTACACTGCAGTTACTGTCCGTACTATTTTCTCTCTTAACACATTATAGTCTCAATGGGAGCTGTCATTCATACCAAAGATGCTCAATTCTGAACCTGAAACTTTTTTCCAGCCGACTTTGATATCGTTCTAGTTGCGTACAGAATTAAGTATACTTACCTTCTCTGTCAAATACACATGGGACAAATTCTCCCTCTAGCTTCTCTAAATGTCCCCACTACCACCCAGATTATGCATCAGTGGGGTTGTGAAGGGTATTCCCAATTCCCATATAAGCACCTAAATGCCTCTTTATGGATGTGGACCGTAAACAATTTCACATCTTCATCTGGAAAGTTATAATTTAATTTTTCCCCCTGCCTTTGTTTTGTTTAGATTTTGACTTCCGAGCAAGGACTGTCGTATGTATGCGACCCTTAGGGGAAAAATCTCAGTTAGGAGTCTGTATCTTTTACTGTAATGCAATGTGTTGGTTACCTTACAATTGACACCATATTGCCATGATGTGGGAGATGAAAAATACTTATGGCTTTCCAAGGATGTTGGGGAAGCACAAGGGACTGGCAGGCTTCAGCCTTGATTTTTCTGATTTCTTGGTAGTATGAATGCTCCCGTTTTTGAGACCATGACATCTGGATTCTTCTTGAATTTGAGCAGTGAGGCCAATGCTGTGCAGTTTAGACGCATCCTATCTTGCACAGTAACATAATGAGGGGTGAGTGACCAGCCCTGGGTGCCCACTGAGAGAGCAGTACCATAGTTGCCCTGGCTCCTGCCCTCCTGCTGCTGCCTCCTGGGATGATCTTACAGCAAGCATGGGCATGGGCTGGCTTTTCATCTGAATGTTGCTTCTGTTGGATCAAAACATGAAATAAGAAAAATGAAAGCTAATCATCCTGTTTCCTAGCAAGAAAATAAAGAATCATTTGCTTGGTGCATGATCTTACTTTGTCCACCCTAAAACAGGCAATATATTGTGAGTCAACAGATTGGTGTTTACATGGCACAAGGCAGTGCTGTGCAGAAATACCTCAACTCTTGAATGAACTGGTATGGTTATAGCAAAGAAGTAGTTGTATTAACTAAACCACTGAGCACTGGCAGCTGTGACTGAAGTCTATGGAAACTATGCTTTGAACATAAGGCTCTATAAAATACTATGTGCCCTACCATTTACTACATACTAGGGGTGTGCAAAATGGGCCCTATTCAATTTGGATTTGGGTTCGGCCTGAATCGGGGACAGTGATTCGATTACTTTGATTTGGATCACTGTCCCTGATTCAGTTTGGCCAAATCCAGATCTGAAGATTTGATGCTGACTCAGAGAATCAGCTATTCGGACACAGATGCAGCTTTTAAAGTGTGTGTTTGTTTGTTTGTTTTCTCCATACCTTGAGGTAGCAGGTGCGGCTTGCTGTGATGCTGGGGTGCATGGAGTGTCCCACAGGAGCGCGGGGAGGCCCTCCACATGCTCGGTGGACTGGAAGTACTTCTGGGTCTGCTGGGGAGCGTGTTGGGACCCCTCCACAGCCCTCCAGCTTGGCAGTTGACTTTGGGGGGACCCTGGGTGCCCTTCCAGATCTGGGAGGCACTAATACTTCTGGGTCTACTGGGGAGCCCCCTACGCTTCTGTGGGATGTTCCATCTGCCTCAGCATTGCATCACTCATGAGCCACCTGGTACCTAGAGGTATGCAGAAAAAACATTTAAAGCTGCGTTTATGTCTGAATCTCTGAATCTTTCCAAATCACTCCAAATCAATTCGGAGGGTTCCAGTTTGATTTGGAGAGATTAAGGGGTCCTCTGATTTGATTTGGTGATTCGGCCACCAAATTGAGCCAAATCAAATCGGGGACTGAAGCTTTGCACAGCCCTACTACATACTGTATGCACTACAGTGTATAAAATACTGTGCGCTGAGTCCAAGTTCAAAGCGCCTCAAATGGGACACCCAAAATGAGCTCAGATTTTTTGCCTTACTATTTCAATGCCTCTATTTCTGACATGTGAAATGAGGATACCAATGCCACCTTGCTGGTGTTGTGGAGAGAGATTGATGACTATTAGAAAAAGAATTAAGGAGCTATGATGATTTGGGTAGCTGGGGTAGGGGACACAATGAAAGTAAGTTTATACTCAGAGTAGGGTATGAGTCATTTAGAATCTGACCAAACATTAAAGAATAAGTCAAAATATTGAATGTCTGTGCTTCACTGCCAGCTAAGTGAGTATGGAAGCCTGTGAAAACTACTCTCCCATATAATTAAAGGCTTGTAATGTACACACAAATGTTGGGGTCAAGGTCACACAGGCAACCTTAATTCTGGCCTTTTCTAACTTCAGCGTGTGACACAGCAACTATCATGTTATTTTAAAGTAGGTTTCATGTCACCTTGCAGCAACTAATCTGCATATTTCTTCATTTTTAAACTTTGTCTTATCCAAGCACTCCCTAGGTTTAATATTTCACTATTTCCTTATTGTTGCTCCTTTTCTTGTCTCTTAATCTTGTCGGTGACCTCACATTGTGCAAGTAAATGTCAAATCATAATCAGTTTCCCACTTTGTATCATGAACGTGATCAAGTTCCTCTTTTTAGAAAATCTCATTAGTAAGAGTACATCTCTTTGTAATTGCTACATTGAACTCCTTCTGCTCTGTAGATCTAACTTCGTACTTCTTAGTGACAGCACCATCTTGCTGCATATTTTTTAATTTAAAGATTTCCTAAACTCTTCTATTTGCATAACCTCTTTTCAGATTAATTGGCATGAATTCAAAATGGGTCAAAAAATCATATGGCCAGACTCTTCCCTGTCCTAGGGCTGTTTGGAAAAATGTCAGTGGTGCATAGTCCTAATGCTGAGGATTCGGCCCAGAGGGGGATTTTCTGATATCACGGAGCATGGTTAGCATCTCCCATTCCACCTCACCAACAGCAACAGTCACCATAGAGCATGTACTTTGTACAATGGGAGTTTGTTGTGCCCCATTTTTCCCTTTTCCTTGCATGCTGGCAATTCCTGCTTACAGTAATGACTCTTTGTGAAGGTTATAGCCATAATAGTAATGTGTTTTTAAAAAAAAATCAGCAAGTCACACATACTTGTGTAACTACATATTGCCATAAGTGCTCACGCTGAAAACATTTGGTCCTCTCTAAAGCTCTGTCTAGGATTCATTCAGTCAAGGAACAGATAGAACTCTAAATGCCAGGCCCTGGATGATGGCCACAGCGGTCCCAGCTGTCTGACAGCGCACAGAGCTGCATGGTGCCCTGTTGACCTGGGCTGCACCTGCACAATGGGGCAGGGGCAGTGGCAGCACCAGTGCTAGGTGGCTAGGACTAGTCTCTGCTGCCCCCCACTTTCCCATGCTGTGTGGGGTAGGGGCTCTGATGGTGCAGGTGAGTGGCTTTTTTAAGTGCTGGGATGCTGAGGTTGATCAGGGCAGCCATTGGAGGGGCTGGGGGAGTGGAAGGGGGGCACATGAGCCTTGTGGGGTGGGGTAATAGCACCTGTTGGGGGGTCTGTAGCCCTGTGGGGGGGAGGGGGAAGTCCATGAGTTGTGTAGGGGGTCTGCACCCTGTAGGGGGTAGGGGACCCAATCCTCCTGAGTAGCCACCCGCAACGTACCCACACCTACCCACATACCCCATGGCCCCCTACATCCCTTCACAGTCACCCACATCCCCCCAGCACACCTGGTGTGCCCAGCTGCCAGGCAGGATGAGACCTGCTGGCAGGAGCCATGACTGCAGGGGAAGCTGTCCCCACATCCTAGTTATTGAAGGGGTCAGGGGGAGCTTTCACTGCTCTATGATGAGAAAACCAAAAGCAAACAGCAAAATATATAGGTATTTAGAATTCATTTTATTATGATGATGGAGATGCTGGTAGGCTTCTAAATTGCTTTAACATTGTAGATGTATCAATAAAACATTGCCCAACAGACAGACAGACCTTTTGTTTTTATTGTGGAAGAACATGGATTTTGGGGTATTTTAGAGTGACTAGGATTTTTTTATCTGGGATTTTTCAGTTTTCAAGTAGGGAACACCAGAATTCTTCCTAGGGAGGCAAGTGGGAGTACCCAGGCAGAGTAACTTGTTCAGAGCTGGCACCTGGACCCATGGCAGTAGTGCCACACAAAGGCCAACTCTGCAGCCGCTGGCAGCTGGCTCAGAGGGGCAGATGCCTCTAATGGCCATGCAGTCCCCATCTGAGTCTGGCAGGTGTGCAGCCTTGGAGCCACAAGATATCACAGGTGGCAGCAGGTCAGAGCCAGGCAGCAGCCCCCACTGCCAGACTGCTGCAGTGGGTAGAGGGTGGAGAGAACTCTCAAGGCTGCTTCAGCAATCCAGCTGGCACAAGGGGTAGTGTCCCCAGGTACCAATTGGCAGGGCCACAAAAGCTTTTGAGAGCAAGTAGCCCTGAGCTACTTCCCAGGGCAGCTTTTTGTACTGCTGGGGCTAGCACAGGGAAACTCTTTATACTGCTGGGGCCAGCACAAGTGCTGGCCCCAGCCAGTAGCTCCCCATGGCTGCACATCTGGGAGAAGCCAGACAGGGTTATTTTGCCCCAAGTGACACAATTTGCCCCACACCAAAGTGCATGTCTGGGCATGTGTGCTGAGGCATAAATCCCCGGCTCAAATTTGCACTGCTTCTATCTGAGCTGCTGCAAGTGCATGTGCCTGCATGTGTGGGCTTGCCCCAGGAGATCAGTGGAATGGAGCACTGTTCAGGTCAATGACATAATCCTCAATGTATACAAGCCACCTCTGCTGTGTTGTCAATCACATCAATGCCTATTTATGACCAGATGACCTTATATACAAGTAACTTCAACTGTCAACATCAAGATTGGGGATACTCTGTTAAGAATAGTAGTGGAGATAAACTTTGTCTCTGAGCAAGCCTGAATGATATAACCCTCATATGACCAGAAGGAGCCACATACCTTCCACTCTGGACATTGGAACACTCAGGCAAACCCAAACCTTGCCTGGTGGAAGGGTGACTTGAGTAAAATACCAGCAAGAAAAGTTTTTGGCAAGTTTCCATCATCTCAGCACAAATGCTCACTCATCATTGTTATTGACAACATGATTTTTCAGCCCACACCATCCAGGCCAGTTTCAAGATGGAACTTTTGGAAGGTGCCTTGGTAGAACTATCAAAGGCTGACCAACAAGAGAGCCAGTTAGAGAATCCATCAGAAACCAATATTGATCAAGGCTACTATATATTTACAAACTGCCTAACTGAAGTAGCCAAACTCTGTATACCTAGAGGCTATAAAAGCCACTATGTGCCATGATGAGACGAGCAGTGTGAGGAGTTCTTCAACATCATCAAGCAATGCAATGACCCTGCAACTGTAAAAAGAACTATAGAGCAGCTGGCTACCACATTGAACAGTATCAAAGGGAGAGGTGGCTTACTACCAAAGAAGGATTGGCTGTCACCCACTCAAGTAGATAAGCATGGTGCACCATTAACTCCCTTACAGGCAAAGGAACCAAAAATGACATTGCCCTGTGTTAGAAAAACCCCATTGTGAAAATATTGTGCAACAACAGCAAGTACAGTAACCAAAGCAATCAACATACAGAAATTGACACGTGACTCAAGAGCAACTTAAATCATCAACCTTAATTTAACAGCCTCCATCTCCAACAACAAGTTCAACACAGCTGTTAAAATTATCAAGACTGGCAAGGCTGCTGGTCCATATAAGATATTTCCAGAATTCATTACCAAGCTTAGAACCACAAAGAAAAGATGGCTTCACTAATTCTATAAATGTCTAAAAAATAACAGACTTCCAAAAAGCTGGAGAAAAGCAGATGTCATTGTGATTCTTAAACCTCAATAAATCATGAGAGGATCCAAAGGGCTACAACCAACACATCTCACTACTCTACGTTACATACAAACTCATGAAGCACATAATCCAGAATAGAACAGACAACATCATTGATCCCCAACTCCCAAAAGAACAAAATACTGATAAGAAAAGTTCTTGACAAGTTTCCATCATCTCAGCACAAATCTGGCTTTTGGAAAAAGCACCATACCACTGACCAAGTTACATTACTTACACTTAGCACAGAAAATGAATCTGAAATGAAGCAGAAAAGAGGCACAGTCTTTATCGACCTTATAGCCACCTATGACACTGTGTGGCATCAAGGCTTCAGATATAAACTGCACTCTCTGATAACTGATTGCAAACTATGGGCTGTCATCATGAACATGATCTGTAGCAGATCATTCAAACTCACTGCCAGCCAAGGAGAAAAAAACAGAGTATTAACTCTGAAGAATAGAGTCCCCAAAGGCAGTGGTGACACGTAGAGGGTGCACATGCACCCCCTGAGAGCACCAGTGTACCCCCTTTCAGGCTGCGCTCCCCATTTAGGTGCTGGGGGGGGGGGAGTGGGAGCACCAGTGCCCCCTGCTGCGAGCACCAGTCTGGGAGCAGGGTTGCCAGCAAAAGTGGCCGTGCCACTTCCGGAAGTGGCCATGGGAGTTCTGGAAGTGGCGTGGCTGCTTTTACAGTGAGTGAGATCAGCCATGCCTGTGGGGGCCTACCCCTGGCCAGTGAGATCAGCTGCTGGGGGATGACCCCTGGTTGCTATCTCAAGAGACACCAAACACCCATGCCCCAAGAGTCAATGCTACACCAATACTTTTCAATGTATATACCTCAAACTTCTTGCATATAGCCACCTGAGCCCAAGGAGGATGTAAGACCCAGATGGGGCCAGGCATGGGAAGCCCCGTGGCGGGAGGAAATGAGGAGTCCCATTGAGGGGGCAGCCCCAGTGAGGGGGGCAGAGATGAGGAGCCCAAGTGAGGGGGAAACCATAGGGCTGGGAGCCCAGTAGCTGTGTGAGAGCATGTATAGAGTTGCCCCGGGAGGGGCCAGGGCAAGTTTGGCCCCGGTTGGGTAATTGGCTGGCCACTACCCTGGTGAGGGTTGCGGGAGAGGCCCAAAAGATGGTATGTCTGTCACCCAAGGTCTGAGCTAGATAAAGCCTATGGCGTAAGGGGCCTGCTTCAGGAGGGAGGAAGGTGGCATAAGTTGTCAATGTGTAAAAGAGACCCTTTGAGAGGGGGTGGAGTGTGAAAGGCCCTAGTGAGAGGAGGACGGTATGAATGTACTGTGTCTGAGGCCTGATAATGAGGGCTAAGCTTGGTCCAGCTGTAGGCCAGGAGCATTGGGTCATCTGGATGCCATCTGCGAGGCTCGGGCTGTAGTGTAGGGGAGGAATGGAGCTGCAGATAGCACCCCCTGGCATCGGGGAAAGAATGCTGCAGCCTCCTGCCTTATTAAAACCAATTAAGAAACAACAAGGCATGGCAGGAGAGGAGGCAGGCAACTGGCCCAGAACAGGTGGGTGGGCCAATGGCAGACCGGCCCTGAGAAAGTCCTTCTGTTACAGTGGGTAGGGCCAGAGAGGCCCTGGGATCCTGCAGCAGTGCCAGCATGGTGGAAAGCTGTAATTCAATGCCTGTACTCCCCTGCCCGTGGAACCCATGCTCGTCACGGGGGTGTGCAAGCAGCGGTTTGTGGTTTAGCCCTGGCCCTGCCCCATGTTGTCATTGCCACAAGATTCTGGCCCCGGCCCCACAGCAGCTCCCCACCCTTCCTATGTGGCTTGTGGCCCATGGAGGCCCTGGGAGTGCAGGGGCTTGATGGTGCAGGACCAAAACAGCATGGGGCCAGGCTGGTTCAGGGCAGAGCCCCTGGAGACTGGCTGAGTACCATGCGGGCAGGGGCTGCTTGGGAAATGGAGTCTGGCTGGCAGCCAGTTCTGTCATTTTGTCCACCGCGATCCAAGCAATACGTGTATGCTGACAATGTTGACACAGTAGCCCAGGAAACAGACATGACGGAACTGGAAAAGACCTTGAGTAGTGATATGGAACTCATCACTGACTATGTATACAAGTGGCACTTAAAGTTGAGCATCAATAAATCAGTATCATCATTCTTCTACCTGGACAATCGTTGAGCAAAGAGCAGGCTGAATATTCGCACATTGGGTGATAATATCACACAGTAGCTTATAAATTTGGAAGTTGGTATCTGACACCATACAAAAAAAGAAGCACATTATTAACCAGGTACAGCTAAAGCAATAGTTGTAGTGAGTAGAGTGACATGTTTGGACAAACATGTTTGCTTCAGATAAAGACTTTTAGATTACTTGTCTGTTCATGGATAATTCATGTGTTGCTTGGTTCTACCAGAGCAATGTTGTAAATATGCATTAGTGACCTGCTATTTCATTTTAAGCACTTCATTTCCCATTGGGTACAGGATATATGCCCAGATACACAGGTTGTTAGTTCTCCAGTTGTCAATTGATTTCAATGGATGGTTTGGAGATAAAGTGGAACATTGTGTATGCTAGTTGGTAGCATGAATAAGTGGGTTTAAGGAGCTCATTATTTTTTAAGTTTAACCGATAACATTTACAAACTGATGACCAAAATTGCACCTGTAAAAGCAAATTGTTCATTAATGTTCATTTGAATTCCACTGAAGGTGAACAGATTGCCACTACACTTTTACAAGTAGGTGTGATGTCCTTCCTGGCTAGGGACAGACATTACACACAAACCAGTTTAAGTGATCAGAAACTGGTTTAAACCTGTAATGGAACAGATGGCCAGTGCACATAAACCAGTTTGAAAATGGCTGAAATTGGTTTGAGATAAACCTGGCTGAATGTAGTATCAGACTTAACTGATTTGGCACAAATTGGTTTACGCAATGTCTGTCCTAGACCCCTTGCTGGTTTAAGATAAACCAGACTCCCCCAGCATCCTGGCATGGTCTCTGGGCTGGGCAGAGCTCTCTGCTCCACAGCAGGGCTGGGCTGTCGTCTCTGATCCCTGGCTGCAGCTCCTGCAGAAATTGGAAGCACAGCAGGGCCTGCCTGGCTTCCCCCTGCCCTCCCCACTCTTGCTGCTTAAGCAGGAATCCTCTTCTCCCTCCTTCCCACCTCCCACAGCATGGACCTCAGCCCCATGGATGCTAGGCATGTGGTATGCTAGCTAATGCCGAGAGGTGTCTGCGTGTGTCCAATTTCACTGGGACAGGCAGACAGAAGAGTGACCGCTTAGGGCATTTTGGAGCTAATCAACAGGTCAGCTGGTAAGATGTTTAAGAGTTTTAACTAATGGAGAGAGGCTGTTGTTTCACTGATTAGTTGATAAACACTGTTATCAGCTCCCTGCTGGCTTGCTTGCCTGTCAGTTTGCTGCAAGGAGGGAGATTGAAAAGCTCCATATCATGAACAGATTCATGCAGTGCACACCCCATCCCCCCACCTTGCCTGAGAGCGCTAGCAGGGGTCTGGGGTCTGCCAACACTCTTGCCCCTTGAGCAGCCAGAGGAGAAAAGCCTGGGATGTTGCAGGCAAACCTCCCTAATCAGAGCTCCTGCCAGGGTCTGGCCATGCCTGCCTCCCCTTAGCTCAGTACTGTGCAAGGGAGGGAGGGCTGCTCTAGTGCCCCCTGGCTTCTAGTCTGAGCCACTGCAGGCATGTGGCTCCTTAGTTCAGAGAGAATGTCTGTCCAGTTACAAACCAGGTCAGCCTAGCCAGGTGAGACTAACCTGCAAAGATTGAATCAATTCAGGCTCAGGCTTTTTGAATGTCTGTCCCTAGCCCCTGTATTCACTTTATTTGCAGGTTTAGTACTTCACTGAAATGCATACCTGTTTTGGGTTCTAATCACTCAAAGGTTTGTACCTGAAGGAAGCTTGTGTGCTGTCAGTAGGTGTGGCTTTTTAAATGTAGTCAGCATGTATGATATCAATATTGGGGGAAGGGAGGACAGGAGGTACTTTGCAGTTGGGAGTTTTACAGAAAAACTGGCTAGTGGGTATGCACAAGAAATGATAAGTTTGTATCTCAATATAAATGAAGCTTCAGTAATTTTCCTGTTTGATTGATTTTGAATTAACTCTCTTCCCTTTCCATCCTGTTTCTGTACAAAGCTGATGGAATATACATTTAATTCTAGCTC
Organism: Alligator mississippiensis; assembly: GCF_030867095.1. Lineage (NCBI taxonomy): Eukaryota > Metazoa > Chordata > Crocodylia > Alligatoridae > Alligator > Alligator mississippiensis. Next base: position 40,230,431 of record NC_081830.1, read on the forward strand.
AGTAGGAATCCATGCTTAATGCCATCCTGTATTCATGGACTCAAGTGTATTCAAGCTGTATAGGTTAATTCAGATTAGCTCAAATGTTCCAGCCACTGATGTTCACAACTAGGCAAATCTAATTCAGATAGCATAGTGTAGTTCTATTAGTGCATCTATTCAAGCATAAAATAAACCCCAACTCTAGTTAAAGAAAAAGCCTGTGGCAAAAAAGTCCCAGAAATCTGAACATTGACTTTAACTCTTCACAAACATTCAAAACCAGCATTGGTTTCATGTCACCTAATCATCCTCCAGCATTGTATCTTTTTATGCAGCATGTCGATAAATGTAATACACCTGGAGCTCTCTCAATCTAAAAATAGGGCATGTGGGAGGAGGAGGAGATCTGTGGATGTTTATTTCTGTAACTGAGATGAGTAAGATTTAGGAATGTAAGCGCCACTGGAAGTCCATCTGTTGTGTGTTCATGACTCTTAAATGTTTCTTGTATATTAAGATTAGTTTGTTAGCGCTTCTTCCAAGACTCCTGGCCTAATGCATTAGGCCCTTCGGGGCAAAGGGTTTTTTATCTTGCCTCTTCACCGAACTCCAGATTTCTGTCCTATATTCCTTTTTAAATTATCATTTTTGGGCTGTGCAGGATGACTAGTGGGATAACCCTCAACTCTGTACTGCTTTATCTGAAAATACTCAACATGGCTAGGAAGGAAGAGATTGAACATCTCCCTTAGCTTGTTGCATTAACTTCTAAAAACGTTTTCATTGGGTTCCCTGGGCATAATGACCTGTGCTGAATTCTGGAGTTGCTGACACAAGTGGGAGGCCAGCTGAGTTCCTCAGGAATACTCATTACCTTTCATGGGAACACCAACACAAATCAAGGCATAAAGAGCTATTCTATCTTTTTCATTCAAGGGGAAAAGCCTGGAAGTGAAGTTTTAGAGAAGATGTGCTCTTGGGGAATATTTATTGTCTCTTCTAGATGCTCCAAAATCTGCATGGTTAAAGGAATGGGGCTTCTAACTTCCACAGTAGTATACGTTATGTGCTTTTCTGGCTGAGAAAATGTGGAGTGGAAATGCATGGTTTCTTCTTCTGGGGTGGCCAGCTTCTTTGCAGGGGAGAAAAAGGTATAAGTTCTGATCTTGTATGGAAGTTCAGAATCTTTGAGCAAGAAACTCCTTTCAGGATTGGGACCTTGTTTCCATGGCTGTTTATTGAGAAATGAGTTTAAGATATGTGTCATTTTTGCACTTAAGTCTCAGCTCTTCTGCAAATGTTTATTGCATTAAAAACAAAGGGTGTGCAACTTCATATGCTGCTTTTCCTGTCTAACTACCCTTTTATTTATAAAGCTTTGTAAAACACCTAGGGATAAATTCTGCCTGTGAATGCATGCAAGTGTCTGCAGATAAAGTCAGCCATATGCCTGTATCTGAGCAAAACTTCCCTTTTGGGGACTTGTCCTTTATGGTTGGGAACATTAGCCCTTGTGCAGGCAGGCAAAGAAAGTACAAGGAATTTTTCCAATAGAACTGAAATGTTCCCCAGTTGTCAGTAGTGACAGGTAGAAAGGGGGAGAAGATGGGTAGAAGGTCAGAATGTCAAGCAGAGCGTTTTGTAGTAGCAAATTTAAATGTTGATTAATTTCCTTTAAAACAGGACCCGTTTCACAGACGCAGACTTCTAAGGCAAGTAAGACTTGGCCCTATGAGACTTACATTTTGAGGCTTCTGTTAATACAATTTGACCTGGAATGATGAGGAATGAAATAGGCTGTGTCCAGTCTAAATTATTGTTCAGAAACTTATACAGCTCATTCTATATTTGCATGCTAATTCTATGGCCTGTTTTTTTTTTTTCACAACCATGAATACAGGATGGTCTAATATTTTCAGTGCAGGAGGGAATTCTTGGGTTGTTTTCCACCCTCAGCTACCTCCAGACTGGGGAATAACCCTCTGTAGGAACGAACAGCCCCAACTTCATTTTCCTATTCAAAAGCAAAGCGCAATTTTGCAACTCAACTGGCTAATGTAAATGTTATGTACCCAATTTAATGCCCTAGATAATCCTAGCTTTTCCCCTGAGGACTGGAAGAGACTCACACATGAGATGCAGTTTAAATGGTTTAATGTACTTGGAGAGCTAGTTCGTACCAAAGTGCTGAGGGCTGCATAGGAACATGAATAGAGCAAAGATAAATTATGCTCCAACTGAAACCCTGTACAACCCAAGTGAAGGTCAGGACAAGACCCAGACATTAATTATAGTTAATAAAGGAAATGAATATAAAATGCATATCGCAATAGTATGGGTAGGAACAACTATCTTGACTCGTGCCACTTAAAGCATCACCTCATGGAATCTCAGAATTAGTCCAGCCTTAAGTCTAATTATGTGGTTATGTGGGTGTGCCAACCCTGCAGCCCCAGAAACTGGCACAAGAAATAGGGGGAGTTCCCACTTTTTTATAGAGAAATTCTGAGGAATTGGGGTCACAAGCCAATGTGCCAAAGGGAGGAAACATGTAAAAGGTAAAGGAACACCAACACCTATGGTATGATATATGCAATACGTTTATTTCCCCCACACCTCTAGAGGTGTCCCCTATCAAGCATTTAGTCCCAGAGCACTCAAACAGCAGCAGCCTGCAGCTACTTTCCCTGACCAGTCTGAGTCAAGCTCCTGGAGTCCAGACAATCTTGGCTGACCAAGCCAGTGGGATCCCAAACTCCACTGTGCACTCCTATGTAGGGCTGGCTGATCTCCATGGGCAGGGGTTGCAAGCACTGTCCTTGTCTTCTAGCTGCAGCCCAGTACATCTCTTCAGCCTGTTTGCCTCCACTTCTTCCTCTGCAGTGCAGCCCCTAGGAGTTTTTGGGAGTTGTAGTGCAAATTGGCAGGGTCATTACAGTGCTGCAGACTGCAACCTGGTTCCATCTGCTGTAACAGTCATTACTCATTACTTGGGTATAGGTCAAAGCAGACCTTATCCCCCGTGTATAGGATTTCCTGGCTTTTCTGAGATGTTGCAATGCCTAAACATGAGGGTTGGGTGGGAAATGGAATATCATCCTCACCTCTGATTCTCCTTCATTTTATTAGCATTAGGGACTTGACTCAAACCAACTTAATACAGGCTTTTTCTCTAATTCTCCACCTTGGTGTCTTAGAGTCAGCAGCACTTGTGTAATAAAGTAAATTGAGAGAGAAAATGAGAAAAGATCCAATTGATTTCTCAGATGTAGGGCTAAATCCCTCCTGTGTTTAATTATTCCTCTGATAATAAAACAGCCACCGTGTTTTACTTCTAATTTTCTTTGAATGGAGATGGCTTTATCGAGATGTTTCAGACAAAATCCAGCCCCTAGCTCTCAGTTTACCTTAGAGACTTGGCTAATCACTCGAGCATTTCAGCTGCCTGTACAGCAAAAGGAAAGCTATAAGCTGATTATAGAGAGTGCAGAAAATTATTGTTAACTTCTGAATACAGATAAAGGCTTCTTGAAGATATGCTGTGATGTAATGTTCTTTCTTGGCCTTATCAAGGCAATTGTGCATTTGCCCCTTCTATACTGAACCCTGATGCTATCATACCCTGCTCGGTATTGTATTTCAGTAGTGACTCAGTTTTGCCCAAATTCCATGGTATTTATTTCCTTTGACTATCAGTTGAACCAAAAAATGTGATCATAGTTCAGATTTTAGCAAGTATCTTAATTAATCAGAGGCAGAAGTCTTCTGTAAATTGAAGTTATAGGTACTGACAAGTACCCATAACTTACTAGTAAGAAATTACTGAAATCTAACAAGCCAGACTTCAGCAGTGCAGGATTTGATAAGTCAGTTCCGTGTATTATTTGTGGGATAGTAGCACCTAAGAGGCAGAGCTTACTGGTACGTGCACATCATGGAAATTAGGTGGGTCACTTTTTTGTTTGTGAGGTAGCAAGAGCAGTATGTCAGTGCAGTACTACTGGCACCATAAATGAGCAACATAGACTAGTTATCCTCAGTGTTTTTAGGCTCAAGGCCAGTGCTAGCCTTTGGGAAAATGGCAAACTTGTATTTTCGTGCCCTTTCTTTTGAGTTTAAGTATGTAGTAGTTCTAGCAAAAGTTTCAGAAATAAAGCCCTGGATGGAGCTCTGGGCTGCATTGGAAGATTTGCTTCCCTATGGGCAAGCACCGCTGCTGCTGTGCAGGAGCAAGGCGGGTAGACTGCAGCAGGTACCACCCCACCCACATGTGTCCGGTCTGGCTCCTCCTGACTAGTGGCTGGAGGTGGAGCGTGGGCTGGACTGGGGATTGCTCCTCTTGCCTGGGGCGGGGATCAACCAGGGCAGGGTTGGGTGGGGGGAGTGTGCTGCTGTGAGTACATGCTGCTTGTGTGTGTGTGTGTGTGTGTGTGTGTGTGTGTGTGTGTGTGTGTGTGTGTGTGTGTGTGTGGCCCCGACCACATTGTCCTAGGTGGTTGTCCGCCTGTAAGGCTGGACCTGCTCAAGTCACCCCTTGTTTAGAGTAAGGAATGCTTGTTAGATGCACATGACCCCTCAGAAAATGCCAGTGCTTACTTTTCACTCATTTGTGGTTACAGCCCGCCCCCCAAAAACAAACAAACAAACAAAACAAACCAACCAAACAAACCAAAAAAATCCAATAGAGGAATTCTTCTGTTGCAAAGATCTCAGAAAACCCCAAACAGGTCAGTTTTGGCTTTGATACTATGCATTCCTATTTGAAATCTCTGGGTTTGCACACCCATCAAGGCTAACACTGTATGGCACCCTGTGGTACCCTTCAAAGGACCTGAAGGCACCCAAAGATGCCCTCACACCCTGCTTGAGAATCACTGGCGTAGACCTGTGCTAGGTTGCAGGCAGGAGCTGTTCTGTTAAGAGCTATGGAAAGTCTGAATTCCTGCCTTTAAAAAACTTGAAATCTAAGGCTAAGTACCAACATTCAGAAAGCCCAAGGTGTTATTGATCTTAGTTACATGGTTTTCTGTCAGTGGTGTAGTTTAGATCGTTAGCAAACAGAACACACATCCTCCCTTTCATTGGGAGGGGCAGATCTTAGACCAGGTTCCACCATTTTAAACTAGCGTGTGCCGAACTTTTGTTCAGTTACAGGTAGACACTGGTTTCTGATCATTTATACCAGTAAAAGTATAATGTCTGTACCCGGCCTAACTGAACAAGATAAAGGTGGGAGGGGAAACATGAGCAACTGGGCTTGCCAAAGGACACATTGTAAGTCATTGGCAAAGCTGGCCATAAAACCCAGGCTGAGCTCTGATCCAGTGCTTTTATTTTCTAGACCAGTGATTCTCATCCAGGGTGCTACAGTACCCTGGGGTGCCTTGAGATCCTTTCATGGGTGATGTGGGTTGCCATGCAATGTTAACACTGTTAGGTGTGGAAATGATTCACAAGATAAAGACATTTCAAATATTGAAAGCACTGTGATCTGTTGTGGATCTGTTGAGTTCTTTGCAACAGGAGGATTGCTCCATTAATTTTCCATAGTCAAGAAACGAGTGAAAACTTAGGAATTGGTGTTTTCTGAGGGGTGCCTTTAGCTTAACAAGAGATGTCTATTCAAGCAGTGCATTGAATGTAGAAAGATTGAGAAGAGCTGTACAAGACCATGGTATACCTTTCATGCTATTTCTGAAGTAATCTTCACACAGGTAACTGAATGAATGCAGCATTCTCTACTAAGCTGTGCTACTGCAGGACTTGCAAAAGAAAATAAAGGTGGCAACATTAATCATGTGACATTAAAACAATTGATGTGCTGAATGGGCAGGCTTTTTATTCATTGTAGTGGGTATAGTGTTGGGTTGCTCAGGTAATAAAGGAGAAATAGGATTAAGACGAAGATAGGAACTTTCAGGAACAACCTGAAATAATATAATGGATTGCTGGTAATAGTTCCTATGAGGGTCTTTCCATTGTATCCTGTTTACAAAAACCAAGGTCAACCTAATTAAACATCAGAAACAACAATGGGTCCTAAGAGGTATTTCAGCACACTTTCTGGTATCAGAAGAGTTATGTATTTTTCAACTCTAGCAAACATAGGCCTGTAGGGACATCCAAGCTGAAATTTTAAAGAGTAGCTAGAATTATGATCACTGATGCAAGAACCTCTAAAATCTGAGTTTTAGTTTAGAGGAAATAGGAAAAGTTTGACCTGGGTCAAACCTAAAGTTTTCATTCAGGCTCTATATTTTTTTCTCTCATCACAACTCCTGTAAACTGGTTTTTTGCTTCCTTAGACTTCCAACAAACTGCTGGCACTTTGTGATCTTCTTATCACATTTTCACTTCTGATACTTCCTGCTGTAGTGATGCAACATAGCTGTGTTTTCTTGTGATGGGATTCTGAAGTCTTACCCCATTTTTCTAGCCTCCTTAAAGTTTGTGGGATTCAGAGCTTGGGATGGGTTGACATTGTATGTGGTAACTCCATGCTTACCTTTGTCTTTCCCCTCTACTGGAAGTAGCAATATTATAAAGCTTTTCATGTTGATATCTGATGGGAGAAGTAGGCAGCAATATGTAACTCCTTCATGTACAGTTGTAGTCCTGGAACAGAGGTGATCAAGCAGCATGGAGGCAAATCCTCTTGGGAATTTTGATCCAAGATTTGTTTACATGCTAAGATGAAAAATGGGGAAGACTGTAACTGTATCACCATAAGATAGCTTGATAAAGTAAGGTGTAGGATGTGCCACCAGTGAGGATCAGGTTCTTATCTTGTCTGGTCACCTCCACTAAAGCTGATGCATTGGATTGGAAATGTGTCCCCTTACTTGTAAATAGATACTGGTAAGGTTGCTTTGTTTTGAAAACTTGTTTTGCCAGCAGCAAACACTTCAAATACATAAAAACCTGGAGATAAGTGATTGTTTAGGGAAGAAGCAGTACACCGTATTTACTGTAGAAGATGAGGTTCCTTCCCAATCAATACAAGGAAGAAGTCCCTTGTCTTACATTTGCGTATGAGGAAACTTCACTAAATGCATTGTCTTCCCTTACACTGCTGCCAAAAACAGCATGTGCTCAATAATGGAAACCAGCTATGAAACTGAAAAAAATGCAGGTAATACTGATCAAGACCATGAAACACATTACTCATATGAGGCAAATATACTGCTGGTAATTTTTAAATTTAATTTAATTTTTTTTACAAACTTTATTAAAAATGCACTTAGCACTCTAAACATTTAGCATCCTTGTTTTACCAAGACTTTGTAGCACAGAAACAACCATGTATCAGAAACATACAGCTACATATATTAAACCCTTAAACAACATGCATCAACTTCCCACAAAAAACAAACACTTACAGAAATCTTTCTTCATACAGAACCCCATGAAAAAACTGTTACTTCAGTAACCACCTGAAACTCTCATAAGAGAGAGTAACCACTCTGCCGCTCTCATAAGTCCTCTCTGTTGGTTTAGTGCAGCAGTTGTCAACTGGGGGGATGCATACTCCTGGGGGTACTTGAAGGCCCTAGGGGGTATGCGCCAGCAGGCAGGGATGAGGCACCACCACACATCCCACACTGCTGTGCAGGCGCCGGCCACCTGGCTGGACTTGTGAGGCGGGGGAAACTTGCACATGGCAACTACCGCCGCTCCACATTGGCTGGATGCTCCCTTGTCCTGCCTGCTCTGCATCCAGCTGCCGGAGGTACGCTGCTCCACATCTGGCCGCCAAGAGTATACTGATCCAAAAAGGTTGAAAACCCCTGGTTTAGTGAAACAAGTGCGTCCAGTCCATTATTCTCCACGTCTCTTCTGCATCTTCCTCTCCCGTCTCTTCCTTGTTCTGATTACTGTAGTATTTCAGTTCATGCAGCCCCAGCTTCAGGCACTCTTGAGGTTAAAGCCAACCCCTTAAACACACAGAAGTTTCTTACTTTCCATAATCTAGTTTTAACATGTGCTAATAAAGTCTTTAATAACATTTCTTCTGGTCCCTTTGGTATCCATCCATATAGTACCATCTCCCATGCTAGTGACCGATTTACTTTGGTGATACTCAAAGCGGCAGACCCTTTCCACACCCAGTCCCAAAACATGTCCCACTTTCTTCTTCCCCACACCTCTCCCTTGGGCACCTTGATGAGCTTGTCAGGAGTTGTGTTGCACTTCTCTCACTGGCAAGGTAGTTCTTAGATCTATCCATGCTAGGTCAGCATGTTCACATTTTAGTTCTTTACCTGCCACTGTTTCTCGCATCTTCACTTGTCTTTCTGTGAAGGTTCTCACTGGCTCCATCCTGTCTCTCTCTCTCACCATTTTCATTATTTTTTTTATGATCTTTCAGGACCTCCAGCCCTACTTTCCCTATTTTATAGCTCTCCATGAAACTTTACATCCTGATGTAATGAATCAACAGTTGCCAAACCCATGGACTCTTCAAAGAGGTCTGATATACTCTTCATTTCCTCAAAGTTGCAGCTGCATGAAATTGGGTGATACATACTGCTTTTCTCTCTCCCCCCTTTCCCATCTTGTATATCACGCTTACATATTTCTCATAGATGAACTGAACAATCTCAAGTCTGGCAGCCCACATTCCTCTAGCCCCCATCTCTCTTGCTTTGTACAGTTCAGCTTTAGCCAACCTTTCTCTTTTGGCATTTCAGGAGAACACACATTTCTCTTTGTACTTTTGCTCTCTGCTGTCACATTGGTGAGAATACAATTCCTGTATATAGAATAATTGGCAGTAGTGCAGCCTGAAATGCTGCCACTTTTCTGGCAAAGGACAGTGTCCTTCTGGACCATAACCAAAGTATTTGCTGTAGCCTTGCTGTCACCTTTTCTCATGCATTACCTTTCCCTTCGGCATCCATCAAGATCCCTAGCACTCTGGTTTCTCTCGTATTTGAAGTCCCAACTTCTTTAAGTCTATCCACTTCCCCACTCCCATTATCATGCTTTTCGATCTATTTATTTTAGCCCCCATCACTTTCCATTGAAAGTATGGCTATTACATTTATATCATTCATGTGTAGTATACATTTTACCTTGCCCCCTCCCAGTATCTTTACTCCACTTATGACCTTGTCTTTTCTTATTTTTTGTGCTAATGGTTCCATGCCACACACAAATAGTTGTGGTTACAGGGGACACCCTTGTCTCACCCCTGGATGTTAAAGGCCCTGCTTAGGTGCCCATTAATTTGGATTTGACTGCTTCTCGATGCAATAACATTATCCAACATATAAATTTATCTGGGAACCCCATTTTTCCTAGCACCTCAAATATGCAATCATGATCCACTTTGTCATATGTTTTTCCTAAGTCTAGGTTTGTTATAACTGTTTTTGTTTTCCTCTCTTGAATGTGGGATAATGCATCTCTGTTCACTCTGATTGCTTAGGAGATCCTTCTACCTGATACAGCACATACCTGGTCTTCATGTATTATCTTCTGGAGGTTTTTCCACATCCTTAAAGCCAGCATCTTGGCCATTAACTTATAGTCCATATTAAGGAGTGTAATCAGTCTCCAGGTTTTTTGGGAGTTCTTTCTCCCCTCTCTTGAAGAATAAGATCACAATTCATTTTGTAAAATCCTTCCCTGGCTCTCCTGTTTCCATCATGTCTTCAAACACTTCCACTATATCATTCCCATGCCCAAAATTTCTCATAAATTTCCACTGGCAGTCCATCTACTCCTGCTGATCTCCAGCTTTTTTAAAGGTTTTTAAATACTCCTCCACTTTAAGCGTACCTTCTCTTCCATCTTCTTTGCTTCCTCCTTCTGTACTTTTTCTTCAATCTCTTCCAAGAAATTTTTCATCTTCTTCCTGTTTGTTTCCTTCTTCTGGATAGCTCTTCATAAAATCTTCTTGTTGCTTCTAGTACCTCCTCCTGCTTTTCCACCTGGGCATGGCCTTCTTCCCACACTGCTTTAAGTTCTCCTTTTGCTGCTTTCACTCTGGCCAAATGTACTGGGACCACTCTTTGTATCAGCCCCTGTAACAGCCACACATTTACCTTCTACAGTTCCTTTCTTCTCATGGTGTTCTTACCAACAAACATTTACACCTTTGGCATCCATTGATCAGTAAAAGTCACATGTATGGCTTTTAGTATGTATTCCTTATCCCTATTTATTTTGATACAAACACAAAGTATGTTCTTGGTTGTTTCTTTCCACTCAGGTCTGTTCTAATGAAAACTTTCTCTCCTGCCCACACATCTCTTAGCAACTCTTCTTTTTATTATATTTGTTAACAGTCTGGAGGAGCTGTCTAAACCTCTGTTTCCTTCATCCCTTGTTCTGTTGCCTACTTTGATTTATACAGTTGAAATCTCCCATGATTATGCATGGTTTCCCTCTGACCACATAAACCACTAGCTTTCCTAAACAGTGCATTTCTTCCCTTGCTCTCTGGTGGTGCATATACATTGAACATTTTGAATTCTGTTCCCCTGGCTGATAGTATAATTTGTTGCAATCTGCCACTGATGACTTCTATTTGCTTTGCTCTCTGGTTTGGGTTCTTGAATAATATTGCTACCCCTGCAACTTCATTCTCATTTGTATCTGACCACCAGGATGGTTCCCATCTCTACCTTCTTTCGAAGTGTTTATAATGCTTTTTCCCTGGTATACCATATTCTTGTTAGGCAAATTGTCTGCCCTTACTTGGTTAAACACTGGTTCATTCTGTTCGCATCTTTCCCTTAAGATTCTCTTGATGTTCAGCAAAACTATCATCAATGTCATTTATGTTTGTTTTAAAATATTCATAGATGTTAGGGTTGGAAGGGACCTCAATAGATCATCGAGTCCGAGACCCTGCATAGGCAGGAAAGAGTGCTGGGTCTAGATGACCCCAGCTAGATACTCATCTAACCTCCTCTTGAAGACCCCCAGGGTAGGGGAGAGCACCACCTCCCTTGGGAGCCCGTTCCAGACCTTGGCCACTCGAACTGTGAAGAAGTTCTTCCTTATGTCCAATCTAAATCTGCTCTCTGCTAGCTTGTGGCCATTGTTTCTTGTAACCCCCGGGGGCGCCTTGGTGAATAAAACCTCACCAATTCCCTTCTGTGCCCCCGTGATGAACTTATAGGCAGCCACAAGGTCGCCTCTCAACCTTCTCTTGCGGAGGCTGAAAAGGTCCAGTTTCTCTAGTCTCTCCTCGTAGCGCTTGGTCTGCAGGCCCTTGACCATACGAGTTGCCCTTCTCTGGACCCTCTCCAGGTTATCCGCATCCTTCTTGAAGTGTGGCGCCCAGAATTGCACGCAGTACACCAACTGCGGTCTGACCAGCGCCCTGTAGAGAGGAAGTATCAACTCCTTGGACCTATTCGTCATGCATCTGCTGATGCGCGATAAAGTGCCATTGGCTTTTCTGATGGCTTCGTCACACTGCCGGCTCATGTTCATCTTGGAGTCCACTAGGACTCCAAGATCCCTTTCCACCTCTGTGCCACCCAGCAGGTCATTCCCTAGGCTGTAGGTGTGCTGGACATTTTTCCTCCCTAGGTGCAGCACTTTGCATTTCTCCTTGTTGAACTGCATCCTGTTGTTTTCTGCCCATTTGTCCAACCTGTCCAGGTCTGCCTGCAGCTGTTCCCTGCCCTCCGGCGTGTCCACATCTCCCCATAGCTTTGTGTCATCTGCAAACTTGGACAGAGTACATTTGACTCCCTCGTCCAAGTCACTGATGAAGACATTAAAGAGTATTGGTCCAAGGACCGAGCCCTGCGGGACCCCACTGCCCACACCCTTCCAGGTCAAAACCGACCCATCTACCACGACTCTTTGGGTGCGACCCTCTAGCCAATTCGCCACCCACCGGACTGTGTAGCCATCCACATCACAGCCTCTTAACTTGTTCACCAGTATGGGGTGGGATACCGTATCGAAGGCCTTCCCGAAGTCTAAGTATACGACATCCACCCCTCCTCCTGTGTCCAGGCGTTTCGTAACCTGGTCATAGAAAGAGACTAGGTTGGTCAGGCACGATCTGCCCGCCACAAACCCGTGCTGGTTTCCCCTCAGCATAATTTGCCCTGCCGGGCTCTCACAAATGTGAGCCTTGATAATTTTTTCAAATACTTTACCAAGGATGGAGGTGAGACTGACTGGCCTATAGTTGCCCGGGTCCTCCTTCCTCCCCTTTTTGAAAATGGGGACCACATTAGCCCTTTTCCAGTCCTCCGGGACTTGGCCCGTGCGCCACGAGCGTTCAAATATTCCCGCCAGTGGCTTTGCAATGATGTCAGCCAGTGCCTTCAGCACCCTTGGATGGAGCTCATCCGGGCCTGCCGACTTAAAGGCATTCAGTTCTTCCAAGTGACTCTGCACCACCTCAGGATCTACGTATGGAAGTCCGGCGCCTTGCTGCTGCCTCTCTACAACCCCAGTGAGAGACTTGTCGTGCCCCTCACTTAGGAACACTGAGGCAAAGAACCCGTTGAGGAGTTCAGCCTTGTCCCCCCTGTCCATCACCAATTGTTTCTGCCCATTTAGCAGGGGTCCTATTCCTCCCTGGGCCTTCCTTTTACTCCCAATATATCTAAAAAACAATTTCTTGTTGTCTTTTACTTGGGTTGCCATCCTCAGCTCCATGGTAGCTTTGGCCCACCTAACTGCCTCCCTACAAGCACGAGCAGAGGAGGTATATTCATCTTTAGTGATCTCACCCTGTTTCCACTTTTTATGTGCTCCCCGTTTGGCCCTTAGGCTGCCCTGGATTTCTCTGGTCAGCCATGGAAGCCTCCTGGCCCCTTCCCCTTTTTTGCCTTGCTCGGGGATCGTCTTGCTTTGTGCCCGAAGGATCGGTTCCTTAAGGCACAGCCACCCTTCTTGGGCTCCCATCCCTTCAAAACTCCTACTCTGCAGTGTGTCCTTGACTAATCGCCTGAGTGCATTGAGATCAACTTTCCTAAAGTCTAGCACTTTCACCCTACTAGTTACCTTACCCACTCGACGTCTTATGTTGAATTCTATTATATTCATATAATATGTGCCTGTCCCTTTAAGGCTTGTCTGTGCTACTGCTTGGGATGGTCAACTCCTCCCCCTTTTTCACTTGCATTCCTGTAGCCTGTGCCCTGCTGCTTTCACATTTAGGAAGACTTGCATATTCCTGCCTTCCCTCTGCTTCCTGTCTTCTAGTTCCTACTCTTGCCTGGAGTCCAGAGGTGTCGGCAGCAGGAAACCGCTCTCCCAGCTCCTTCTCCGACTCGCCTTCCTCATTATCACGTTTCTTATTCCTGGTCTTCAGCCCCTTTATTTTGTTTCTTCTCCCAGCCTGTCTATGCTTCTTTTTCCTGCTCCGTCTCCACTTCTGTTGTCTCTAGGATGTCTTCTTTCTTTCTCACACTTATCTCCATGTCTGAGCTGTTTTCTGTTCCTGCATTCTGTTCCATTCCATCTCCTACCTCCTCCTGTACTGCTGATGGGCTGGCCTGACATCACACTCCCCCCCCCCATCCTCTGCTTTTCACCCAGTGTATCTTCTCTTGCTACTCCTGCTCTGTCTCCCACTCTCCTCTGCTCCTGTCTTCCTTCTGGCATTGTCACTGTTATCATTGCTGCATCCACTGCCACCTTCTTTCTTCCTTTCTTCTCCACCTTTGTCCACTATCCATCTGGCTCCAGATCTTCATTTCTGCTCTTCAACTCTTTTTCTATCTCTTGCTTACTTGTCCCCACCACTGCCATTGTTTTGAGCATTGGTTGTCCCTTCTCCACTCCTTACACCCTGGTGCTCTATTGATACCTTTCTCTACCTTTAAGGCACGGTTCAGGCTTTCAATGCTAGTGGGAACTTGCCACAAGGATAGGTTAGTGCAAGCCATCTGAATAAATTTTGTGGTAGAACTGATTGTACTCAGCCCTCCTCTATGATGACTCTTTTTCCAAGTCATGGTGAGCCACTACCTTGAGTACATGTTAACTTCCTCTTCATTCTCACAGCTGAGCTGCACCTTTCTTTCCCATTGCCAATGAGTCCTGGTTTTAACCAGCCCTAAATGTCTGGCAAACGTCACTAAACAGAGCCCTAAACAGCTTACCTAGAATCCCTCTGTTGTTCCCTCTCTCAGCCTGTTGCATATGACTAGCATGGCCCTGCCCTTCATGATATGGAGCCAGACCAGGTTGTCCTGCATCTCATCTGCATATCATTTTTGGAGGATCCCAGGACTTGTGACAAGAACACCTGGTTTGTCATGAGTTGGGGGCTAATTAGCACATGCGGGGGCGTGGTTGAGTGTATCTGAAGTGTACACACATACTGATCTGTGGGGTCACTGTGACTTGAAATGTTTTTGACTCTACTGGGGCCCAGTAAATTGAACTATAGAGTAAATCATGAGTTTTCTGGTTTTTGAACTAATGCCATGAGTACTTTGTATTGTATACAATTTTTTTTGTTTTTTAATTTAATTTGTATCCGAAGCCAGATCAGCCAAACCTAATTCCAAGTCCTGGAGTCCAGAACCATAAGTGGCCCTACTACCGGCAAACATCATCCATCCACAACTGGGGCTCCAGATGTTTCTAAAACCTTTGGTGGGCATCCTACTTGCAGGATGCCCCCAAGTTTTGTTTGCCCTTAGCCATAAGGCCCTCAGAGCAAGCAAGGGAGAGGTTTTGTATTGTATACAAATAGTTATAGAAGTGCTGCTTAAAATTGTGTTTATGGAGTATCTGTGCGAAAACTTACAGCACGTTCAAAAGAAGTAAACTGCATCAATTCTGGGTGAACTAAGCCTATGGGTACCTATAGTAACTTCCCTATATGCAAGTTACTAAAGCTACATTTATTGCTAGGTCATTATTTTTAAATTTGCTTGTCAATCCCACGTGCTCAAGAAAAGCAGGGTGTAAGGAAGAGGGGAAGGGGCTGCAGGGGAAAAGTTGGCGGATGGCAGCGGGCAAAGGGGCCACCTCAGCCCACCCAGATTCAAGGCAAACTTTCTATATATTTTTTTTAATATATGATGTATAATTTTAATTGATAAAATAAATATATTTTATTTATAATTTTTAATATTTTCATTTTATATTAAAAATGGTTTTACTGGTGTTTCAATTTAGTCCTGGAAAATGTGGGTTTTGGGTTACATTTTTAACCCAAAATTTGGGGATTTTTTTTATCAGAGAAAACAAGGGTCCCTGCTTATAACTAACTTCATAGAAGTGACTGGCATTGCCTCTCTGCTGCAAAAGCCTCAACAGCTATAGCTCTCACTGAACATAGCACACCTTATGATGCTCATCCCAGGTGATGTGCATAGCTTATTTTTATTTTGCTGTCCTCTGGATGATATGGCAGCCATAACTTAATACAATATATTATATTGTATATTAATACAGAACAAGCTCCATTTTTAATGTGGGCTGGCAGAGTGGGTTAACTGTAGTCCTTATTCACGAGTAGTCCGACTGATTGGAGCTGACTGCTTTGTTATCATGCCCATATATTACATTAGCCTTTTGCTTCCCTTTGCTTTTTTCTTTTCTTTTCATCACTGCATCTCTGGGGGAAAAAGTGGTGCAGGGTGCACTTTTTATGTATATAAACCTTACTCTATCACTTACAAGAGATGCTTACAGTAGTGGCGAAGAGTCGTAAGGGTGCAGCCACAGCTAGGCTTCCTCTGCTACCAGCAATAAGAGGCACCTGATCACATGATGCACATCTTCCAAGTCTACCCGTGCAGGGTCTTGCTTTAATATTAGGCAGGATTATGCCAGTGAGAAGTGGGTGAAAGCATTGCTAACTAGAAACAGTGAGTGGGGCCAATGCAATACAACTGTCTTTTGTAATGGGGAAGAAATGTCCTGGTTCTTGCCAAAAGTTAATAGCCCAGAGGCAGCCCCCTTTGTTTCATTAGGTATTATACCTTGGTTTTAATGTCAGTGGAATTAAAGCAGCTTGTAATGGCTCAAGAGGGGTAAGTTTGAGCCCAGCTTTGGATTTAGGTTAAAGGCTTTCCTAGTCAACACAGATGTGAATTGGTACTTGGTAGGTCACATTGGATAGTGAAAAGAGGATACGATTCTAGCTGTATCAATCCTTTGGGGGCTCTTGATTATATAAACTGACATACCATAATCATGCTAGCATGTGGGAGTTGGGTACAACTTCGACTGAAGTATTTTACTCTCTTGTTCGTTTGTTTTGGGGTTTTTTTTTTTGGTGAAACTTGTTTGTTTATACTCCAAGTGCCTCACTGGTTTCTCCCTCATTATGCAAGATCCTGAGTTTTCTCTTATTAATCAGAAACAGTGAATAGCCTGATTTTTATACAGCTCTTTTTCAATTGTCAAAATAAAAACTTGATGATATTTTGTGGAGGTCATGGATAATTGCAGGATGGGGTCTTGTCTTCTCTGTTTTAGTATGGGGAAGTGATAGCTCAGACACTGGAAATATGATCTTCTACCACTTGCACTAGATCAACTCAGATTTCACTCTAGTTACTTCTAGCACCTGAGAGCCCTGGTTAGGTGCTTCCTTACAACTTAGTACAAGAATTCTTTGCTTACTTCTTAGAAATAACATGGCAAAGCCTGGTTTCTCTTTTTTTTTTATTAACACTTATAGGATCCATATGCAGCATTTACTTTATGCTATGTAGTACATTTCCCAATAGGAAGCTCTCAAGCCACTATAGTAGTACTTGGTGGAGTAACCCAGCAGAATAATTATGTGTTTTTACTACTCCCTTTTTAATGAGCATATTGGATGTGACAAACCAACTTCTTCATCTGGAGAACATGTTGTTATGAAGCCTCCGTTCTCAGTTACTATGTGCTTGTTAGTTAAACTTCCTACCTCACAGGGATCCTGTGAGGATTAACTAATATCTTTGAAGCACTTTGTAAAGTTAAAGTGCTGTAGCAGCATTAGACAATACACATAAGTAAATCTCAAGTCTCAAAGAAAATCTGTTATAAATACTATCTTATTAGAAATTGTCTGCAGGGCTTAGCTCTACTGCCAGTGATATGAAACCTGAAGCTACTTTCTTAAATACTGAACTTCATGCATCAGCTCTTGCTAAAAAGTTGTTTAGTTAAATCCTTTTTATAGGGTTGAAGTGATGTTGTAGCTGTGATGGTCCAGGAAATAAGTGAGAGGCAATGAGTTTTGCAGGTGAGGTTTGAAATTGGACTAACAGTATGGCTGGGATAGATGTAGAGAAGCTTTTGGATGCAATGTATTTTTCTTCAGGTTGGGAGATTTTGAAAGCTTGTCTCAGTATCCCAGCCATGCGTTTGGTTCAATAGAAGCGTGTTAATATAAGCATTAGTGTATAACAATAACTTGTCAATACAACAAGCTTCTTGAAATCTTTTTTGTATAGGTATTGAGGTGCAATTCTGCTCTTATTGGTATCCGTTGCCAGCAACTTTGATACGATCAGAACTGTTTTGTGGACCTGCACTAGGTCAATCGTGATGCAGAGTATAGGGACCTTGGTAAAGAGAATAATTCCCAGTTTGCTGACTGCAGCTTCTAAAGAATATGTATATAGGAAACACACAGATTCATGTAGCTCCAATGATTAACTTGTTTCTCTGGAGCTAGAGGATGCAAGTTCTAGCAAACCAGAATAGGCCCAAAGTAACTGTGTTCATGACTGTTTTTCTTTGTTTCACCAAAGCTGAACTGTAAATTTAACTCCAGGTTTTGAGTTGTTTTTTATTTTTCTTTTAAGTTAGTGTTGGTATGTGAGGGGTACTTTTTTAACGAGACAAAAAGTGACCCCTTTCTGGGGGCAGGCAAGACATCCCTTTAGATTGGAGATTTGATTACATAGGTCATGAATCTAGGTTTTTTGTATGCTTGAACCAAAGCTTCTGATACTGCCATTGACTGCTCAGGGATGGATTGCTGTGGCTGCACAGAGCTCATTAAAGATGATAAGGCTGCAGAGGCAGAGTAGACTGTCTGGCAATACTTTGCCAATGGCAAAATCAGGACTCAAATCCTTCAGTTTAACCCCTGGACCACTTTAAAGGGTCAAACAAAATAACCAACCTTTTATTTGTGATATATTATGCAGAAGGAAGTATAATGGATGAAAGCATTTCAAGCTATTGATATGTAGTACACTCACCCACCCCCTAATAAAATGTTTCCTTAAAGGATTAAAGCCTTAAACATATTTACCATAATGAAGCGTCAATTGCTAGAATAATGAAGCTTGAAGGTTTTTTATTTTGGTAGTTATGAGCTTTCTGCTTCTGAAAAGATAACAGCTTTTTCTTGCTGAGCTGAACTAACCGAATGCTAATGTTTACAGTCCTTGGTACTTGTGGGTCATTGTGACTGGCAGCAATAGACTAAACAGGTCACTCAAAATCAATGTCATGAGTGAAATATGCCTGTATTTAAACTTTGATAAACAGAGCAGATAAAAATTGTGTAACTATAAAATCTTCATTTTTCCAGCATCTTTTTTTTTTTTTGCTTTTATTTTTACTTCCAGAATTGCTTCCAAATGTCAAAAGATTCGCATGTATATTGCAAGCAAATTTTATAGTGATAAAACTGGCAGATGACTGTAGGCACTGTAGGTGATCTTTCCAGCCATTATGTGCTATTTTGCTGCATTTTAGATTGGTAATGTCCCTTCTGTATTCCAGCTCTGGCTTTTTTTAATGCAAAAACTAATTATGTGGGTGTTGTGGGGTAGTTTTTATATATATCAGCATTTGAAGTGGTGTTGGTACAGGCCAAAATCATTTGTTTGTTTTCCCAGAAAGACCCCAGTGATAGTCTTCATTTTTTAAAGACATTGTCTTAAAATCATAGGGTTTCTAATGGTACTAGCCAGGCCCACAATTTTATAGTGTAGCAGGATTACCGTTCGGAGCTTGGGTTTTGAGTCCCAGGCTCAAGAGTCTGCTGTTTGATTGGTGGAGCACATCCACCAATCGGGAGGGAGCATGAGGAGTGAAGCCATGCCCCTTTCCTGAGGGGAGGGAGAGGAGCTCCACAGACCTGATTGTGGACTGCAACCCTGTCAGGTCCAGAAGACTTCAGGAGCGAAGCCCTGAAGAGTATATAAAGAGCAGCGTGCCGGGCACAAGGGGAGATATGGCAAGGGACTTAAGAAGAGTGGAGCAAGAAACACTGGGGAGCTCTCCTCCAGCAGGCAATAGGCCCAAGGCTTCTGAAGCTGCTACTGGAGGAGCAGCCTTGGCAGTGGTGTGAGACCACTTGGGCTGTTGACAGTGCATGGGGATGGTGTGAGGAGACCCGGCCCTGGAAGCAGTGTGAGACCACTTGGGCCCATCACTGCAAGTGGCCGCTCGAGCCTGCAACCCCAGGGGGCCAGCAGGCCACTTGGTATGTGGGGCAGTGCATAGGGCAGGGACCTTGGGAGCCTCAGTGAAGTGGCTCAGGCCCCATCTCCCGGCAAGCGGTCCAGTCCCACGGTGTATAGGGTGGTGCATGGGGAAGCAGAGCCAGGAAGCAGTGGAGGCTGCTCGGGTTAGCCATCCAGCATGAGGCCGGATAGTTGGAGCCTGAAGGGCCTGGCCTTTGCTAGAAGAGCCCTTTGTGTCAAAGCCAGTGCTTGGGGAAGTAGTAGTGCTGTGGCGTGAGGCCCAGCACCCAGGAGCCAGCAGCACAGCATTGGAGAGGAGCTGAGCCCTTGGTACCCAGAGCGGGGCACAGGGTAGGGAGGAGCCCAGCGACATGAGAGAGGCCTGTAGAGGCGCTCCAGCAGTGATGCGGAGGAGACCCCATCAAGCTGCACCTTGACCGTCACCTGAGGGAATGTGAGTCATTGGGCTCTTGGGTCCCACAGGGAAAAACATTTGGGGCGGGCAAACCCCAGAGAAGGGGCTGGGTGAGCAGTCCCTCCTCCCACTGAAAGAAAGACTGTCTTGCCATGGCTCAGGGACTATATTAAGGAATAGATGTTATTAAGATTGTTTATGTCTGCACCATATATTTTGTAATTGAAATATTGTATTATTGTATTGTGTTGATGCTGCTGAAATTGTTTTATTGTGATGGGCAAATAATGTTATCGTAGGACAGAGTAATTTCTAAATGTACCTTGTTAGTTTCTTTGATTGCTTGGTCCCCTAACTGGTTAGGGTCCCATTTGATGCCCATCTTCCTGAATTAAAGAAAGAGGGACTGTTCCTTTGTTGGGGTAAAATCACATTTCCCCTGTTATACTTTGTGTGGCCCTTTAATTGAGTACAGGTTCCCCACTGTGGTGTGGGGAAGCTGTGGGTTTACTGTGTATATATTATTTTCCCTGGATATTGTGGTTGGGAGTGATGGTTTTTTTTTTTTTCTTACAGTGTTATTTAGGGTTTGACCTCGGTTATTGGTTAATGATCACTGTGTAAAATGTATGTATATGATATTTTGTTTTATGTTTATGTATATTATATGTTAATAAATATTGTAAATAGATAAGAGCCTGTCTAGAGTCTAACTCTATGGAGGAAGGAGGGAACCACGCATCAGTGATGGTGATTCCTCCCACAGCACTCTCACCTGTGATTGGGATTGGGGCACACCCTCGGGTGTACCTGGGCTACAATAGATAAGTAGTTCAAATTCAGGCCAGATAATCAGTGTGGAAGGACTAAATATTGGCTCCTTAATGGATATGTTGATGGCCCTAGAACAGTTCTCAGTGGGTGGAAATATATTTGAGAGAAACTTTCACTGCAAATGAGTCTCAGCAATAAGGTCAAGGACTCAGGCGTACAGCAGGATTCTTTTTCTGTTCAGGGGTCTAGGACATTGGAGGATCGGAAGTTGAGCCCTTAACATTTACTGGTTCATGTATGAATTGGCACACTTATTCTTCATGGCTTTATTCAGTGATGACTGAGTGTGTTGATGCTTAAAATAAAGGCTATGTTAATATTGCATAACCCGACTATAACATGTCTATGTTTATGCCAATTTGTTCTGCCTGTATCTCCCTAGTGGTCAGTAAAAGCTGTATGCTGGCAGAATCAAATAACTACTGGAATGTGGGGGGAAAAAATTTATTTCCCTGATTTAAATTGAGAATGTGTAAATAAAAATAAATGTGGTTTAATTGGTCTTTCTGATGTCTTCATGCTGCCTGAATCTAATACATAGTCTTAAGAGGAGCTGTGAGTGAGGGGGAGTGGGAACTGCGAACAGATGAAAAGTGGAACTTCTATTGAAATAAGGAAATATTTGTCAAGGTCACAGAGGCCTCTGGTAATCTGTGTGTATGTGCCAGTCAGCCAAGCAACAGCTGTCTGGGTCCTCTGAGATGCTTCCGTTTTCAAAGTTCTGCCTCTAAGTATTCTTGCAGCTTACTCACGTGGGCAGGCTGGTTTCTGCTTCGATCCTCTCTGGATCCTCCACTGTTTGCTCTACAGCAATCACCTCGCTTGTCTGCACCTTAGAGGCACATGGGTATGACTTATATCAGCTTGTAAATGGATGCCCCAAAATGTATTCATGCACTTTCAGCTTCAGTTTACCAAGAACAGTTGATCAGACAGAGAAATACACAAACATATTTTAACTTATAATTGGAATGGAGCAAAAGATCACCGGAACACAAACATAGGTTTAAGCTAAACTGAAAGGAGTATTTTGTCAAGTTTATATTCAGAAGGGTTCTGGCCCCTGCCTTCCAGGGCTGCTCTGGTTCCTCTCCCCCTTGCCTCCTCATCCCTGCCTACTTGTAGCTGCCCAGCTGTCTGTCCGAGGGTAACAGGCAGGGAAGGGTTAACCTGCCTTTCCAGCCACCATCAGGGCCTATGCGGGGGGGAGGGCAGGAGGGCCATTTGGCCTGGGCCTCTCATTCACGGAGGGCCTCAAACTTAGACCTTTGACGTTGTCTCCAAATGAGGTTATACATACAGACGCAGAGATACACTGACAGGATTGAAAGAAGAAGAAAAAAGCTAGAAAAGCACTTGTTTAATTAAAAAAGGAACATTTATTACAAAATATTGCCCTATATTTTAAGCCTCAAAAAATGAAAGTGGCCCGGGCCTCTCTCGACCTCTGAGAGGGCCTGGCCACCACTACTGGGTTGTTGCTCTTCTTGGGGCTGAGCCTGCCTACAGAGCAGCAGCAGTGGCTAGGCAGCCAAGTGAACACTTTTCCTGCTTCCCCTGCCACAGCCACAAGTAAGCATGGGGTAGGAGGCACTGAACCGGGATCTGGGGTTCTGGAAAGGGTTGGGGGGAGACAGTGGGCTTGAACTGGGCCAGTGTGGGTGAGGGGGAAGGGGCAGGTGGGGTGTTTAGACTAGGGTCTAGCCTAAAGTGGCTGCACCTTAGTGTAACATGAGCTGGGTAGCACAGATCAGAGAGCATCCTGCCTTGGGGTGGTGCTACTTTGAGCTGCATAATGAGTGCTTAAAACTAGTTTTAGGTGTTAATGTGTGGACAGTTCTGGTGTTAAGAGCTCCAGGAGCCACCCAAAATTACTGTGTAACAGAGCAGAGGGCGAGCAAGAGAGAGAGAGCATGTTAAGCCATATATCTGAGTACTGTGTGATGTCTTTTTCTTTCATTGGCAACCTGTGCCTCATGGACTGGATTTGGCCCATGTAATTGGCTCATGAAACAGGGTTTTGGTGGCAGAGGGCTTCATTCTTGCAAGAAGGGCTGGCTTGCCTCAAACCAAGCAGGGTAATTTTGCCCTGTAGCTCTTGAAGTATTGCTATCCCCCCCCACCGCCTTTCCAGCTGCCTGCCCTGCACATTCAGTGGGGTCTGACATGTTGGAGTCTCCTTTTTATGTATTCAGAGGCCAAATTCTGCCCTCAGAACTATACATATTGGTTTCAAAGGGTCAGTTTCAGGCATCTAAATTTCGAGGCCCCAGCAGATGTTCATTTAAAGGCACAGTAGGATCTGATTTGCTAATCCCCAAAATTATGCCTCCTACCATGCTACCTGTGCCTGGCAGGAGGTATGACTTCAGGGAATGGGAAATTAGTATCCTGATCCTAATAGGACCCTTTCTACTTGCCAGTGCAAGGGGAGTTTGGGTTCATTAAACTGAAAGCTGAAGACCCATGACAGAAGGCCAGGGCCAGGGTTGACAATCAGCTGATGGTTGGCTCTGGCTAGGGACCACACCAGGGTCTTGAACAGGCTTCAGAGTGGTTTGGGGTTGGGCTGACAGTCAGATTGTTACCCCTGGCCTAGACCTTCTACACCTTCAATTTAAGACACCATACACACCAGCCATAAAAATATTCTATGTATAATGTAGGACATTTTTATGGCTGTTTTGCCATTTTATGGTGCCTTCAGTTGGGTGCATGTGTAATATCCTTGCAATTTATTTTGTAATCAAGATGTTAGGTACACAATAAATGTAAAGTGTAGAGGGACCCTAGTTATTTTTAAGCACCTAATTTACTATTTAAGGCAAGATAAGTACATAAATGCCACTTGTGAATCTGGGCCAATATATTTATTGGATAGGAATAAGTAGAATTTAGCTTGCAAAATCTTAGGTAACAAGCCTTCTTGACTAAACCTAGGAAAACGAGGAGGACTGGAAGGTGCCTATGAATTTGTAGGGATCTTAAGATGTTTTTGCTGAGACCCACAATCCAGATAAGATAGGTAAGGGGCTTCTTCTTTCATCAGGAAGAGCAACAAGCCAAGTCTATGACTGTAGATATACCCAAGCTCCTGGACAAGTGAGATCTCTTACTGTTGCTCCTTTTCTGGGGTAGTGGGGTAGGGTTGGGGAGGGATTTCTACTGCTCATAAGATAGAGGAAGGTCCATACTACTGTCCCAGCCAGTTTGGAGTGGGTAGCAGGGGTCCATGTTGTTTTATCATTTCATTCAACTAGGTCCTGTTCTGGCCTTGATTCCAATGCAAACATAAACTTTTAAAGCTGGAATGAAATATTAGAAGCAGTATTGGCAAATGATAGCACTGGAACAGATCAGTTCTGGATTGCTTTGTAATCTGAGATCCTTTCAACAATGTGTATGTTAGTACAATTGAATGGCAGGTCATGAATCTAGGAACCAAGAGTGTAGGTCGTGGTTGTAGGCTGGAAGACTATTATTTTTAAAGGATTTCAGGGAGAATGATGAATAACTAAATGCAAGTTTCCAGCAAGGTGTGATGACCAAATGCTATCATTTGAATAATCAGGCAGCTTTCAGATAACACACACACGCACACTTTGTGTTGTTTTCACTGTGTACAGCACTAGTGTATTTCAGGAATGGTCTCTGTCTGGTCTTCAGAATTTTGTCATATGGGAAATAGGCTCAGAAAGAATTACAACAGTGATTTAAAACACTGAAAATCCTGCTTCCATAGTGATGGAATGATACTCTGTTTATTTAGATGATCTGAGATAAGGGTAAAAGGTGACTTCACCTTGTGCAGATACTTATTGATTAATGAAGATTCTTGGTAGTGTCCTCCTTTTGGGCTATTAGACAAAGGTATGAAAACAGCCAATGGCTGGAAGGTGAAACCAGAGAAATTCTTACTAGAAACAGGATACAAATTGTACAGTGAGGAATAACAACCCAAAGATATGATGAAGGCTCTATCCCTTGAAGTCTTTAAATTGGAATGGAGACTCTAAACAAGATTCTGTATGTTGACTAAAAATTGTAGTTCTCAGAAACCACAGGGTGAAATTTTCTTGGTTGCTGTGCTGGAGTTCAGCGTATGTCACTATAATGGTCTCTTTATAGCCTTAAATAGGAATCTTTGTACTCGGCTTGCCTTCTCTAGATGAGCAGGCATCTTAGGCAACCTAAGCCTTCAATCTTACCAAACTGCAAAGCTGAAAAGAACTGCTGAGGCTGTACTAAGCCCTTAGGCCCTAACAGATAGCCAACTCTGGACAAATTCCTTAGCTGGTTAAACCTGCCAGAGGCTATAACTGGTGGATGATACAGCTGGCCACTGTTAGGACCCCTTGATTATCTGCTGGGGAATAGCAGCCTTCCTATTTAAGTCCACCTGTGTCAGTGGGATGCAGGCCAGGCAACAGTTTTGCCTGAAGGTCTGTTGTGATAACCTCTCTGGATTTTGTGCCTTGTAGTTTTCTGGCTTTTGACCCTGCTTGGCTCTGCCTCTGGAATTCTCCCTTGGAATCTGGAAAAGGGGCGGGGGCGTAGCTCTCTATGTCAAGGAAAGCTACGCGTCCCTGCAAGCCGATATTGGCGACCAGGGTGGACGGCTGGAGATCCTCTGGGTTAAAATCCATGGGGAACACGGCACAGGGGACACAATGGTGGGAGTCTATTACAGACCTCCCACCCAAAGTCTGGAGCTTGACCAGGAGTTTGCCCAGGAACTGGCTGAGGCAGCTTGCTCCAGGACCATGGTTGTCATGGGTGACTTCAATTACCCGGACATCTCGTGGAAGGATCGCTCAGCAAAATCTGAGCGGTTGCAGAGCTTCCTTTCGTGCGTGGATGACCTCTACCTGACTCAAGAAGTCTATGGGCCAACGAGAGGCAAAGCGCTGCTCGACCTGGTGCTGGCTACTGGGGATGACCTAGTCAGCGACCTAATGATTGATGGGAAGCTGGGTGACAGCGACCATGAGCTGATCACCTTCACCATCCGCTGAAAAGCTGGCAAGTCAGTCAGCAACACGGAAGTCCTTGACTTCAGGAAAGCCGACTTTGACAATCTCAGGAGGCTTGTCAGTGAGGCCCTAAGGGACCGTGACCACAGGGAGAGGGGAGTTCAAGAAGAGTGGTTGCTCCTCAAGGGAGCGATCCTCAATGCACAAACTAAGTCTATTCCATCTCGGAGGAAAGGCAGCAAGAGGGCACAGCAGCCCCCCTGGCTCTCCAGGGACCTAGCAGACCTCCTGAGGCTAAAAAGAAAGGCCTACAAAGGATGGAGGATGGGAGTCACCTCCAAGGAGGATTATTCTGCACTGGTCCGGTCCTGTAGGGAGCTGACCAGGAAAGCCAAGGCTGCAACTGAACTCCAGCTAGCTTTGAGCATCAAGGACAATAAAAAGTAATTTTTCAGATATGTGGGGAGCTGGAGGAAAAGCAGGGGCAACGTTGGACCCCTGCTGAACCAGATGGGGTGACAACTGACACCCAGGAAAAAGCCAACCTATTAAATAGGTACTTTGCGTCGGTCTTTCATCAGCCCCATGGGACGCCCATGCCCGCTACAGGGACGGGAAGTCCGGGTGAGGGTGATCCCCTGCCCTCCATTAATGTTGACTTCGTGAAGGAACATCTTGAGAAGCTGGATACCTTCAAGTCAGCCGGCCCTGACAGTCTTCACCCCAGAGTACTCAAGGAGCTGGCAAGCATCATAGCCCAGCCTCTAGCGCGGATCTTTGAAAACTCTTGGCGCTCTGGTGTAATGCCCGAAGACTGGAAGAAGGCCAATGTGGTGCCTATCTTCAAGAAAGGGAGGAAAGTGGATCCGGCTGACTATAGGCCCATCAGCCTGACTTCTATCCCGGGGAAGATCTTAGAAAAGTTTATTAAGGAGGCCATCCTTAATGGACTGGCCGACGCCAACATCTTAAGGGATAGCCAGCACGGGTTTGTTGCGGGTAGGTCTTGCTTGACCAATCTCATTTCCTTCTACGACCAGGTGACCTATCACCTGGACAAGGGAGATGAGATTGATGTCATATATCTTGACTTCAAAAAAGCCTTTGATCTGGTGTCCCATGATCGTCTCTTGGAGAAACTGGCCAATTGTCGCCTTGGGTCCTCCACGATCCACTGGCTGGAAAATTGGCTCCAGGGTCGGACCCAGAGGGTAGTAATTGATGGATGTCACTCATCGTGGTGTCCTGTGACCAGTGGGGTCCCCCAGGGCTCTGTCCTTGGACCCATACTGTTCAACATCTTCATTAATGATGTGGACACTGGAGTCAGAAGCGGAC
Source organism: Alligator mississippiensis (assembly GCF_030867095.1). Lineage (NCBI taxonomy): Eukaryota > Metazoa > Chordata > Crocodylia > Alligatoridae > Alligator > Alligator mississippiensis. Next base: position 40,257,334 of record NC_081830.1, read on the forward strand.
TGGCCAAGTTCGCAGATGACACCAAACTTTTGGGCAAAGCATCCACACCAGAAGACAGGCGCAGCATCCTTATAGGCTCGGCAGTGCTATGTTGGCTAGCACTATGGAAGAAAGAGACTTGGGGGTCATCATTGACCACAAGGTGAACATGAGCCTGCAATGCGATGCTGCGGCTAGTAAAGCGACCAAAACGCTGGCTTGCATCCATAGATGCTTCTCAAGCAAATCCTAGGACGTCATTCTCCCCCTGTACTCAGCCTTAGTGAGGCCGCAGCTGGAGTACTGCGTCCAGTTTTGGGCTCCACAATTCAAAAAGGATGTGGAGAAGCTTGAGAGAGTCCAGAGAAGAGCCACGCGCGTGATCAGGGGTCAGGGAAGCAGACCCTACGATGACAGGCTGAGAGCCCTGGGGCTCTTTAGCCTGGAAAAGCACAGGCTCAGGGGTGATCTGATGGCCACCTACAAGTTTATCAGGGGTGACCACCAGTATCTGGGGGAACGTTTGTTCACCAGAGCGCCCCAAGGGATGATGAGGTCGAATGGTCACAAACTACTACAAGATCGTTTCAGGCTGGACATAAGGAAGAATTTCTTTACTGTCCGAGCCCCCAAGGTCTGGACCAGCCTGCCACTGGAGGTGGTTCAAGTGCCTTCATTGAACACCTTCAAGAGCAAACTGGATGCTTATCTTGCTGGGATCCTATGACCCCAGCTGACTTCCTGCCCTTTGGGCGGGGGGCTGGACTCGATGATCTTCCGAGGTCCCTTCCAGCCCTAATGTCTATGAAATCTATGAACTTGGTGTGTGACTCGGTCTGTGATTTGGACTTCGTCTGTGGAATTTCCCCACAGATTTGGTGACTTGGACTTTAGCTTCTGCCCCCCATGTGTGGCTCTAGGTACCCCCAGGTCCTGTCACTAGCATTACTACCCTTGTGGCCTACCCATTAGGTCAGACTGCCTACAACTTAGTCCTTACAGGATGATCTCCTAGAATCTGTTACCAGTGACCTGCATATCTTTGCCTCGCATTCAGTCAACTCTTCAACCTGATCCAAAAGAGAAATGCAGTGCAAACCATATTTTCCCCTGCACTAGCATCAGGTGAGATGTAGGCAATTACGCTTACCACCAGGAGTGGGTTCTTTTACTTTCTTCTTCACTTTAAGGGAGTTGCTAGGGAATTTTAATATTGCACATTTTAAACCAAACTGTTCAAATGACCCCCTGGGCCTTTATGCTCTCTGGATTGCTCCATCCCACAGGGTAGTTAAGTTGGGAAGAACTGGCCATAGAGGGCTCAGCTCAGCTGTTCACCTCTCTGTGGGTTAAAGCTTCCCACTCCTTTGTTTTATCATTGATGTAACACTAATTGGTATTGTGCCTCTCCTGGCTGTTAAGAATTAGTGGATGTAACGTGCTCCTGTAGCAGAGAACAGAAAGACTTTACGTGCGAATTTCTGTTCTTAGCAGCAGTAACGATTGCTTTTAGTTTTGTATTGCATTAGTTGGAGAGGCACTCACTATAACATGAAATAGGTTTCAGCAAGTCAGTGCTTTGAACAGTAATAGGGAGAGAGGGGTTCTGTGTTGCAGCATAATTGTGGTACATTGAAGGGGACAGAACATTTGTTTCCGGCTTCTGCCAAACAGCTGTCTGTACTAATTCCCCAGTACTGTCCTGAATTTCCAAAAGTGATGAAATGATTTCAAAGTATGTCAAAGTTGTCTCTAAGCCCTTTGCTTGCACAGTTAATACTTGGCTGATAGCAAAACACTGCCATCTGTTTCTACCTGTATGAGTGCACAGAACTGTTTGGGTAAATGTCATGCTGTGTTTTTGTTCAGCTGGTCCAATCACTTGGATATCAAACAGCTGAGAAGCAACCCAGTCCAGTGCACTAACAATCCCAACCAGGAAGCTAGGGAGATGTGTTCAAGGGAAAGGTCTGTAGAGAGGCCCTCCTTCTGTCCAATTATGAGTTTCTATAGGAAGAGAAATGCCATTAAAACATGCATAGCATTTTAACATTTGGTTCTTTCTTAAGGAAGTGGAGCAAACAATGGCAGGAGCCCTTAAGTCATGATGAATACTGCTTCAGTAGCAAACCAGTTCGCACAGGTATAGGGGGAACATGTGGTGACTGATAAAAAGACATCTCAAATTCCAGTGGTGACAACTGAAGGACTGGGATGAAAACATCCATGTACTTAAATGTAGGAGCAAGATGAGGAAGCCACCATAGAATTCATCTTCCTTTTTTTTAATTTAAGGCTTAAGAATTTTTCAGATAGTGACTGCTCTGAGCCTTGATTATTGTTTTTTTGTTTTTTTCTTTTAGTTCAAATAGGACCTAGGAGCACTAATAACTTGAGAGAGCCTTGGGGCCTCCTGGACTGTTCCTTTTCATTTTGTTTACTCCTCAAATTCTCCAGAGGAAGTAGTTTACTCATGTTTTCTGTGGGTCTTGCCTTGTGCTCAAGAGTAATTTGTAAGACATTTGTTGAATTAGACGGATGTCCTCTACAACTGAGCCCAGGTCAATAAGATATCCTGGTTTCTGTGCTGCTGTAGTAGTGTAAAGTAGCTATAAAACCTGGTTTAAACTGGCTAGTACAGGTTTTTTGCCATGCAGAAGGTTTCAAGTGATGAAGAATCACAATGCAGGCTACTCTACCTGCTCCAGAAAGTTGGGAAAGGAAATGGCAATGTAGCTGAAGCAGTAGTTTGCCTAGTGTGCTGCTATATTTTGCTATCCTATACTGCTGGAATGGCCTGGGGGAGGTGGGAAGCTGGCTCTTTTATTTTAAGATGGGATTGAGCCATTGTGAGGAAATATCATCGACTTAAAGCTTCTTCTACCTTCCCTATCAGTGCGAGCCTGGTGAGCATGATGTTGGGTGTGCCAGAGAATCTGCCCGGATGAGGATGCTGAGGTTTCTTTAAAGGGACTGCATGGTATATGCATTGGAAAACTACTGTTAAACCTACTGTGTACTGGTAAGCTTTGGATATGTGTGCGCTGAGGAGTAGCATGTTTGTTGAATGTGCATGGATAACACAGTTTCCTTCTAGTAACACTGATTTTTTTTTTTTTAACTATGTCCTGTGTTATGGTTCTTAAAGGGTTAAGTACACAGGGTGGAATAAGCTGCACTGAGATCCATGTTGGCTTAACCTGTAGCAGAGCGATTCTGCTTTCTGCTACTGTTAAGAAAAATGCGCTTGGTTTGATTTAATTTTTTTTTTCATTGCTATCTTGGAAGCAGGTCAGTCTAAAATGAGTCCTTGGTTTAGTAAAACAAATTGTGGGGGAAAAATGGCACAAGCAATAATATCAGTTGGCATTAAAGCACTGACGGGGGGATGGGTTTGGGTTCAATGGGCAGCAACTGGAGTTATGGAAACATGTTGCCTGGAAAGGAAGCCTCCTTTCCATGTAAATATAGTGCACGATGCATATTGGCTGGAAAAAGAAACGTAGTTTATTCAGTGAAGCTATTGTTTTTCTTTGCGTATGTATCCATTTCAGTGAAATGCATTGTTTTGGGAAATTGAGTAGGTATGAATTGGGTGATATCCTTGCACTGGTAAACAGAGGGCATTAAAACTAATACTGTGAATTCAGAGTAAAAAGGATCAGATTGAATTTTTCTGTGGATGCCTCATTTTTTTTAAATGGCTAGTAAATTGGTGGTTTCAGCTTATGCCTTTTGCTTTAATTTGAGCTCTTTGGGGTATAGACAGCTAGGGGTTAGGCAAACAGTGTCTTGCAATACCAATAACTTTGTCATTTTTGCAATTACTCAGGCAATAATTCAGGGTGGTATCTCTTGCCCCTGTGTAAACTATGCCAGTGTAAGTTATTTTAGGAGAGTTGTGTTGCAGTTTGATATGGACAAGTTGTGAACCTGGCTACAGTGTACAAATCAAGGTTGCCAACTACCTTCAGATTTAGGGAAAGTCCGTTAAAAACACAAGGTGAGAAGCGCCTGTCTGTGAAGACCTTAAAAAAGAAATGGACCTGTCAGTTTAAAAACAAGAGAAAAAATGATCCCCCCCCCCCCCCCCAGCTCCTAGGAGCTTGACTGAAGGAAGCTCCCTGGTCAGAAAGACACTGGAGGCAAAGTGTTGAAAGCAGACAGAGCAGAGTAGTGCCATCTGGTGTCTGACAGGAGCACAGTGCCCTGCAGGGAGCATCCTTTTAGGGCAGTGGTCTCCAACCTTTTTGGGTAGGAGATCACTTTTTGATAAAGAACAACCCAAGGTCTACCCTACATCGCCACCCTCCCCTTCCCCCTGCTCACACAGGTCAGTTTTGGGGTGGGGGGGGACAGATTGAGGCAGAGGGAGAAAAAATTATTTGGGGGGGCTCACCTCCCCAGCAGGTAAGTCTGTGGGGGGAGGGGAAAGGGCTGTTGGGGGGAGTGCCCCCCCCCTCAACCAGCATGTGTTTCTGTTGCTACTGAGGCCCCAGTGGTGGGGGAGGGAGCTGGGCATAGTCAAGAGCAGGGACTGGAGGGAGTGGGCCTGGCTGGGCCAGGTGGTGTGGCCTGGTGGGCCCTGGCTGGGCTTAGGCGGCACATGCCCCCAGGCTTCTGCTTGTCCCCTGCTCCCCTCAGCCCCTTCTCCTGCCTGTGCCTCACTCCCTCCCTCACTGCTGGGGCCTTGGTCTGTACCCCCTCCCCCTTGGCAGGTGAGTGAGGGAGTGGAGCAGAGGCAGGCCCTGCAGAGGAGGGGTGGCATAGGACGGAGCTTGTCTGGGGGGTGTGGGGAGGGGAGGCACACAGCCCAGGAGGGCACAGGGGGGTGCATGGCCCCCAAATCCAATTGTGGGGCTGGGGCGGGGCATTCACCCCTTCTCAGTCTTTGTATGGGGCTTGGCGCAAAGCCCAGTGTGCAGCAGCAGCTGCCTCTGCCCCATGCACAGATTGGGAGGGCACGTGGCCCCCAAGCTTCCACTGGGGTACATGCAGTATGGGAGCCCCCCCACACCCGTGGACGAGCTGCCCAGGCTCTGACCCTGCCCTAGTACCTCCCTCACTGCAGGGTGGCAAGGCACAGAGGGAGATTGCCCCACTCACCCAGCCCGGCCCCGGTGGCAGGGTGTGCAGCTCAGCCCAGCCACATGCATCCTGCCATTCCCCAGACTGTGTGCTCAGCCCCCCCCAGACTGAGACTGACTGTCAGAGGGTCCACAGCCAGTCGAGTGGGATCAGCCAGCTGGTGACCACTGTTTTAGGGCCTTGTAGTCCATGGGAGTCTCTGAGCCTCAGGAGCTTCACTTAACCCTTCTGCCTCCCCCAGCATGTATTGCTGTTGCTACTGGGTCACAGCAAGGCAGACAGCAGTACTTTTGGGGGCTGTGCAGGGATGGGGGTAGAACTGGGGGGGGGGGGGGGAGTATGGTGTGGGGGTGAGTAGGAAATGCCTGGTGGGGGGCCAGACAGTGTAAAACAATTGCTATAATTGAGCAGGGCTGCCAACCCAATAATTTATTTTTTTAAACAATAATCTGCAAACTTTGTATTGAGAACCAAACTTCTTTCTACTATAGTTGGTATTAACCCCCGAAATTTGAACCTGACCTTTGTCCAGGACTTGGCAGAAGGGTTACATTTACATTATGCAAAATAGTAAGTAAAAGAAGATGTCTCTAGTTTTTCACACTTTCTGAAGTCACAGAACTCTGAAAACTCTTCTGCCACAGAAGCCTTAACCCTGGCTCTGGCTGTGTGAGATGATGCTGAGCCAGGCAACCTGGCCTCCCAGTGGTGGTACATCCATCTCCTGGCCTGCTCCAGCATTACTCCCAGGCTCTTTGTACAATCCCAGGGCTCTTTGGCACACAGGTTGAAAACCACTGATTAAGTAAAGCATATGTCAGTGTAGCAAGTCCAGCCTTGGGGCAGCCAAATCACTCCCTAGTAGCTGCCTGGATTCCACCTTGCCCTCCTGCACTAGCTTTTCAGGATCACACCCTGTTATCTTTCCTGCCATGTCTTGGTGTTACAATTGAACAGGGAGGCTTCCCCTATAGGGCAGAGGGTTTACTTCAGGTCTTAGAACCTGGTCTGGGCTGAGGCTCCCTGGCCTCAGCCAACTTGACTCTGGCTGGGCCCCTGTGCCTGAGGTCCATTGTCCCAGGACCCTGGTCTTCTGGGCCCCAGCTCTAGCCACATCCTTGTGGGCTCTGGGCCTTTTGACGCCAGTCTTGCATTTTGGGGGCTCTGGGCTTGTGCTCTGTCTTTTCTGCCACCCACTACAGTCCTCATCCTTTGGGTCCCTGACCCCAGGCCAGGCTTCCTTTGTTCTGTCAGCGCTCTCTCTGTATCTGCCTCAGCCCTCTGGATCCCCAACCCCAAGCTGGGCTGCCTGTCACAGTGCCCTGCCAGGCATACTTCTCCCATAGCCACAACCCAGTCCTCTGGTTCAATGTCATCACAAACAAAAGATACAAGAATGTTCCAAAAAGGTTCCCCCAACCCTGGGCCAATATCACACCTTGGCAAAGAGTTACCAAACACAGCCAAAACACTGATCTCTGCTGCCCAGTCATGCAGGGCCTTCCTTGCAGCTCCTGCAGTTTAGAGTCCATCTGTCTTGAGCCAGTCAGGCCTTTCTACCTTCCCCAGAGCACCACCCCTGCAGCATGCACAGACAGACTGCCTACTTTCCCTCAGGCCCTGGGTTTATGTGCTTTTAAGTTCCACCCCTTCTGATCATGTGGCTCCCCAGCCCCACACAGGGGTTTCCCCCTTTGTCTAATGGGCAGCCTGTACTCCTCTGCTGCAGTCTCCACACAACAGCCTTGATCCGCTGCAGTCTCTCCTTAAAATGACAGGAGCCTCTGGCTTTATCACAGTCAGTAAAAAAATGTGGTTGTCAGTAAAAAGTTTGCTGATTTGTCAGCAAGAAAAACCCAAATGTTTTGTGTTGGCAACCCTGGTATTAGGGACAGGTAGCTGTTGCTGTGGCTCCAACTTTGGCTCTGAACCCAAACCCAGGTTGGGGCAGGAGTTGGAACCACAGGCACTGCCAACCTCTTTCCCTCCTTCCCCACCCCCAGTACTTGAATCCATGAGAAGAGGCTTTTTTCCTGATGTAAGGTAAATTGAGGGGTGAGGGAGAGGGAGGGCACATGCACCTCATTTTGGGTTTTAGTAAATATGGTATTTCTTTTGGTGTAATAATTTAATAGTTTGCTCTGAACTTCTACCACTTGAAGATCTTAATTCAACTTGGAAACTGATGCTGTCAAGTTAATTTTGACTCAGAATTAAATAGATGCATCAAAGGCAAGAATTAGTCCTGGTGGAAGTTATTTAGGTTGAAGAGAAGATTTCTCTGGATGGCTGATCTTATACACAGGCAACAAATAAAATTAGGAACAAAAACAATCATGGTAAAAAGCATTGTGCAGATCTCTGGGTTACAAACACTTCCAACATTCTAGACCGCGGCAGCACTTAGTGCCCTTTTCAAGATGTTCTTGTGAACAGTTAGGGGTATTACTCTTGTTTAAAGGTTGCTACAAGAGTTCTAGATCTGTGTATTAAACTGGAAGAGGCTTGCATCACTACTGCTAAACTGCAGCAGTCCTAGTATTGTGTAGACGACCTGAATCCCATTGTGGAGTTTGTTGTGCAATTTTTTTAATGTTTTTTCAGAAACACCAGAAGTATTGAGGTCTCATACTAATACCTGGAGTGCAGCTGTAAAATTAGACTTGTAAAATTGGCACTCTAGAGAAACACCTTTAATTGCTCCTTCATCCTGAACCTGATTTAGGTTATAAGTTTGTAAATTTACACATTGAGAGTTGGATATAACTGGTTTTAACTGGAAAGTTCATGGCAACATTACACAAGGCTCCAGTGCCACAATACAATCTGTGTAGGTACCTACTGCACCCACAAATTCAGCTTGAAGGCTTTTGGATTTGACTTCATGAAAGGAAGCTTGCTTGGTGATTCTGCTCTCCCTCCCTTATGCTCTGCTGGCACTGCTTGGGGTGCTGTGTGGGTGTTTTGGTGCACTTAAAAGGTGTGCACAGCCTTAACTTGACAGCTGTGTACCACTTGTGTTGTGAACAGTAACAAATGACTTTCTAACACTGAATAAGGAATGCTTGTGGAAGAAGAAAGCAGGATTATTTATTAAATGTTTTGTTTCACTGCAGAGCTTTTGCCTAGAACCCCTGCTGTAGGTTTATCAAACAGGTATGCCTTTTCACCACGAGTGAGCACTTGATTTTAATGAGGGGGAAAAAAACCAGAACAAAACAAGGTTGTACAAAAACTTATGGCTGCAATTTATTCTTCCTTGGCTCAATGTAACTTGCAATGTGTTACGCTTTTGTTTCTCTGTACAGCAGAGGGGACTTGTGGCTAGAGAGGAGAGGCCACTCTTTGCAGCCTTAATTTTGGATGCCCATTTTTGAGACCTCTAGCATTAGTATTCAAAAGTACTTGCAGGTTTCACAGCATTCAGTATTTACCCAAAAGATTTCCCCTGCTCACAGACCAAGGGTAGAATGGGCAGTTCTAACTTGCAGCCCTCTGCTCTAACCAATTAGAACCCACTGAACTTAATTGGCTGTTGAAGATTTTGTCACATTAGCCCCTGTAAACTCATAGGGGCAGGGATCTTTGTTCTGTTTTGTAGAAAACCCATACATTGCTTCTTAATCTCACTGGCACTACTACAGTACTAATAAACAAGGCACATATACTGTTTGCTCCTAAACTAGTAGAATGCCTTAAATCTAAGAGTCTAGTAAACACTTACTGATCTCTCTCTTTTTTTTTTTTTTTAAATGACATCAGATTAATTAAAGTTGCAACCCAGCACTTAAGTTAAGAGACCTATGTCTTTAATTAGGAGAAGTGCTTATTTATCTGAATGAAGAGGAGACCACATCTGTCTCGGGGTGATGTTGACTCGTTATCTAGCCGTGATATCCTATACAATTGTTTATAGGATGTGTACTAATGTAGAAACTTTTCATTTTCCAGAGCCAGCATCCCAGGTGCTCTACAAATCCTTTGATAGTCTCACTTCCTCTGTGGCTGAAATGGATCCATCTCAGGGCTGTGAGGTTCTGTGGTATATCAGTATTGGTGATTTATTGCCCTCCATAAAACCAGTTAAGAGAAAATGGGCAGTTACTGAAATGAAACTATGGGGGAAATTAGATGGGTGAGAATCCAATTAGCTTAAAAGTAAAAAATTGAATAAACCTAGTCTTGCAAAAAATTACCAAAGGAACTTTTATGGCTAAAGTAATCTGTTCCTTAGCTTTATAATGACATCTGAAAACCTGCATTCTCCACCGCTGGTTCCACATTGATTCATAAAGAAAAACTCCACATTGAGTCACCAGGGTGCAGAAAATTCATTGCATAACTCTACATGTGGATCCTTCTATGGATTCATGTATAGTCAAAGGCCTACATGAGAACTGATTGACAAACTAGTATATGACCTCAATCCAGTAATCGGAACAGATCTTGCCACTCTGAGCAAAAGGCAGGTTGATCCTGTATGCTTCTTTTTACACTTAAAGATCCTGGCTTAAAGCTCTTGTAGCTAGTACATGTGTAGGAGTAGCTTAATGTTACTGTAAATAAGCCGACCACACCTGAACAGTCCCTGCTGGGCAGAACCTGATGCTGGTGGTGCAGGAAGTGCTAATAGATTCCCCCACCTACACAAATATGCAGTATGGGCACAGGTGGACATGAGCTAACCTGTCATGCCAAACTTGGCTAGTGTGGCTGTTTGGGACCCTTAGGGGGCCCCAGCTGCATCTCCCGGATGGTATGGAGGGATGTAAAAGGAATTTTTTCCCCTGTGTGCAGGATGCATATCAGTCCCTACACATGAACCAGTTGCAGGTTTGGGAAAGCAGCTTGCATCACACAGAGGTCACTGTCTAGCCCAGAAGAGAAAATCCCTTTCCTCTTCAGCCTCCTTCTTGAGGGGCATGCAAATTATATCTCAGTAACTTGTGTTTATGGGGGAGTTGCTTTATGTCTGTTTTCTCCACAGCCCTTCCAACAGTCTGATTTACACCCAGACTTCTAAAATTTTAAAGTAACAAGTTATCTGGAAGTTGGAGCATAACAAGGAGTGCCCAATACCTTTCTGAAATTGATTATGTTTTAAGTGAAACAATTTCAATTTCAGCCCATGCCTTTTTCTTCAAATCAATAGCTTAATCAAATTCTTGCATATAGAAAGTGACTATTTTATTTATTTATATGTATTTAGTGATATATACAGTTGTACAAACAATATCTTTCCTACTGAGCAAGAATAATGTTATTTTTAAATCTAACATTTCAGGTTAGTCTAGTACACAATCAAAATCAAATACTTAATTTTTCTCAGCACAGTTGGCATATTTTGAGAGAGATGAAAATATTGAAGCACTCATTGAATGTTGATAAAAATAAAATAACTTGCTGTATGGTACACGATTCTGGTTTGGGTATTAAAAATAAGTTCAAACAAAATCACATTAGTGCAGGTAAATATGTATCTGTTGAACGAATCTGTTGTGTGTGTGTGTGTGTGTGTGTGTGTATGTATGTATGATGTTAGGGTCTATCATCTTATCGCTTGGTCTGATTCCTAAGAATATAAGGAGTACATCTGTGTGTGTGTGTAAGTTGTGAAGCCTGTTATGATCCTTGGCACACTGCAAAGTCCAATGTCAAGATTTTTAGTGTGACAACTTCTGGACCATCCAGGAGCACAATATTCTTCTGGGGCATATACCATTGCAAGTGTGGTGGTTCTGAGCACTTTGAAGTTGGCATTCCTTGTGCTAGCTATGTACCTTAAAGCAGCCACCTGTGTAGAGACTTTACTGCTGACCTTCTGACTGTGATATTTCTAGGTGACGGAATGGTTTAATGCAACTCCTAGGTAGGTTGAATACTCATGGGGAAGGATGTGGTTGCCTACTCTGATATTCAGAATGCTCTTGGTGGAAGAGTGACGATACTGATTTATAGATTCAACTTTAAGCACCACTTGTGATGATAGTCAGAAGTGAGTTCCATGTCAGTATTCAGCGTTTTTTCTAGTTCTGTCGTGGCTATCCCTTGTGCTATTATGGTCACATCGTCAGCATACTTGTATCATTTGGATGTTGTATGCGGGAAGTCTGAGGTGTATACTAGGATTTTGGGAATCTTCGGTCCCTGATTCAACTTGGCCCAATTCTGTGGCCGAATCTCCAAATCTGAATTGAATCGGAGGACCCATTATTAATCTATCTAATTCTCTTCAAATCAAATTAGAACCCTCCAAATTGATTTGGAAAGATTCGGACATAGACAGAGCTTTACAAGTTTGTTTTTTTTACATACCTCTAGGTAGCAGATGGCTCGTGAATGCTGCGATGCTGAGGTGCATGGAGTGTCCCACAGAAGCATGGGGGGCTCCCCAGCGTGCTCGGCAGCAGACCTGGAAATGGCCCCCCCCCCGCCCCCTGCAGCCCCTTGGCTTGGTGACTGGGTCTGGGGGGGCACCTGGGGTCCCCCCACGGCCAATACCTGAGCCGGGGGAGCCCCCCCAGTGTGCTCCCCACCAGACCGGAAGTACTTCTGGTCCACTTCCGGATTCACTGCCGAACACGTGGAGGGCCTGCCATACTCCTGTAGGACGCTCCATGTGCCCCAGCATCCAGTGTTTATAACCCACGCTGGTACCTCCGAGGTACATAGAAAAAACATTTGAAGCTGTGTCTGTGTCTGAATCACTGATTCTCTGAATGGGCATCGAATCTTCAGATTTGGATTTGGCCAAATTGAACAAGGAACAGTAATTTGAACAAACTAATTGATTCATTGTCCCTGATTTGGGCTGAAGCTGAATCTAATAGGCCTGCTTCACACACCCCTAGTGTATACACTGAAAAGTATTGGTGCTAGCAATGACCCTTGAGGGACTCTGTTCTTCAGAGTTTGTACTCTGCTTTTTTCTCTTTGGCTGGCAGTGAGTTTGAATGATCTGCTGAAGATCATGTTCATGATGAAAGTCTGTAGCCTGCAGTCAGATATCATAGAGTGCAGTTTATATATGAGGCTTTGATGCCCTACAGTGTCATAGATGGCTGTAAGGTTGCTAAAGACTGTGTCTGTTGTCTGCTTCATTTCAGATCCATTTTCTATGTCAGATGCAAGTAATGTAACTTGGTCCCAGATTGTTCTTTTGGGAGTTGTGGATAAATGATGTTCTCTGTTTTATTCAGGAGGACGTGCTTCATGAGTTCATATGTAACACAGAGTAAAGAGATGGGTCACTAGCTCTTTGGATCCTCTGGTGGTTTATTGGGTTTTAGGATAACAATGACATCTGCTTTTCTCCAGATTTTTGAAGTCTGTTGCTTTTTTGGACTTTTATACATGAATTTGTGAAACCATCTTTTCTTTGTGGTTCCAAGCTTGGTAATGAATTCTGGAAATATCTTATCTGGACCAGCAGCCTTGCTAGTCTTGATCGCTTTAATAGCTGTGTTGATCTCCTTGTCAGAGATGGAGACAATTAAATTAAGGTTGGCATTGATTAATTTAAGTTTTCATGAGTCAGGTGTCTAATTGCTTCTGTGTGTCGCTTGCTTGGGTTACTGTACTTAGTTGTTGCACGCTATTTTCACAGTGGAGTTTCCTGACATGGCAATGTAATCTTTTGGTGCTTGTGCCTGTAAGGTGGTTAATGGTGCACTATGCTCGTCTGTCGAGTAATAAGTCATCTTTCCTTTTTGCTATTGTTCAGTGTGGTAGCCAGCTGTTCTGGAGTTCCTTTTATGGTTGCAGGGTCATTGCATTGCTTGATGATGCTAAAGAGCTGTTCACACTGCATGTTATAGTTTCCATAGTCTCTAGGTACACAGTTTGGCTATTTCAATTGGGCAGTTTGTAAATGTACAGTAGCTTTGATCAGTGTTGGTTTCTGGTGGATCCTCTAATTGGTTTGCTTTCTTGTAAGTCAGCCTTTGGAAGGGGGTTCTGCCAAACCACCTTCTAAAAGTTCCACCTTGGAGCTGGTCTGGATGGTGTTGGCTGAAAAGTCATATTGTGAATGCTAATAAGCAAAGGTCTGTGCAAAAAAGATGGAACCTTGGCAAGTACTTTTCTTATTGGAATTTTACTCGAGTTGCCTTTCCACCAGGTAAGACATGGGTTTGTCTGAATGTTCCAGTGTCCAGAGAGCAAGGTATGCGACTCCTTCTGGTCATATATGAGGGTTATATCACTCAGGCTCACCCAGAGACAAAGATTGTTTCTATTTTCTACTGTTAATGGAGTATCCCTAATCTTGATGTTGACATTTGAAGTCGCTTGCATATAAGGTCATCTGATATGATTGATAACACAGCAGAAGGTGGCTTGTATATGTTGAGGATGTTTGTCATTGATCTGGAGACTGCTCTGTTCCATTGTGTTCTGGGAAACGTTATGTCCCTTAGTAGTGTATGGGCAGGTTGTGTCTGATGAAAGTAGCAAGGCCATGGATCCTGCTGGCTACAGCGTCTGCAAGCGGTAGCCTGAGAGTTTCATCTTCCACATCTGCTTTGTGTGTTTCTTGTAGAAGGACTGCATGTGGTTTTGTTTCCCTGGTGATGTGTTCCGGCATCTATTGCTTGAGCAAAGTAGAGCCTTCAACATTAAGTTGAAGAATAGTCAAGCTTTCCCCTCATAGAGATTGCTGTGGCTCATCCCATTGTTAGTGTATCCAAATCAGAAAGTATAGTGTATCAAAATTGGAAAAATCAAACCTATGATTGCCTTGGTAGTGATTTAGTTTTGCTTTACTGCTACTCACAGGAGGCATCATGAGAAGGTAATCGCGGACAGTGGGCTGCTCTTATGCTAGAATGAATCAATTGATGTCATCAGCTGATTCCTTGATCCACAATTGCAGAGGTGCTTGAGGATGCAGCTCTGCTAATCAGGTGGCAGGTGCTCCCCATTTATGCCCTCTTGGATGTTCTGATTTTTTCCAGAATCAATAGGGCTCTGCCCTTTGGTGCCTAGAACAGCCCCTGGAATCTTGTCTTTGATTGGATGTGGTGCTCGAGTAATCATGCAAGATGGATGCCACGAATTGGGTGAGAGGCCTGTGTGCTCAGTTATTTGCATAGCAGCTTGTCTCTGTCCCAGAAGGCAATATAGCACCTTAGAGGATTGGGACCAGAGCTAGGGTGGTTTAGAGGAATTGTAGAAATTGCCCTAGATCACTGATCCATGCAGTATTGATGGGGATGTTTGAACTTGGTTGGAAAGACTATCCTGAGGTGCTAGTGACTTTTTCTACTGAAATCCAGTGGGGCCTTTAAATTTCCAGCATCACAGCATAGCCTGTTTAGCTTGGTATATTGCTTCATCAATATCCTGATTAATGAGTGCCTTTTTAGGGACAGCAATTCCCTTATGCCCACAGCTGAGGAAAATCTATTGTTCTTCACTGTTTCTATGCTTCCTAGCCAAATAATGTAGTGTTTCTGAATTCAGACTATTAGATAATCGGTGTCAGGCAGTTCTGACAGATTTGTCCTCGATTGAACATGCAATGAGTGTATCTGCATATGATTCCCCTAACAAGTGCCATTTTAAGAGTTTAGACAGTCTTTTTTCCAAAGTGTGGAATAAGGCTGTCACTTTGACCACTGATAAAGACATGATTCACAAGCAGTTCACTAGTAATTCACTAGTTAGTTCTATCAGGTGATGCGTTTAAGTTTGAGAATTTCTGTGTAACTTTTTTTTTTTTCTGCTCCTGAATTTGTATTGGATGCCTGCTTTCTGCTTTTTGACCTGCCTGGGACCTTGATAGAATTTCACATGAGTTCACAATTGACTTCTTTACCCAAACATCATACGATGGGACAATCTCAGTGAGTTCTTATTACAAGTTGCTGTGATTCTAGTCTCTGTATTAGGTCAAGACTAGATATTATGCATTTCCTTATCACAAAGAGGTACAATGGCAAGTTGGAATAACAACTGGATTTCATTTTTAGAATAACATTTTAATAGACATTGTAATATTTAAGTACTAGAAGTTGCAAAAATCTTAGAGCCTAGCTGCCGCACATCCAGTTGGATCATCTTTTAAGCTTTCACCATTGTAACTGTGGTGCTTGTTCATGGGCTGGAATGAATTTGTTGTAATTCCTTAGTGTATACATATAACAGAACTAAGGGCACAGACAAAGGCGACAACTTTTGCCTGATCTGGTCCCAGAAAGCAGTCTACAGCTGTGACTAAACACAAATGCATGGTTGCAGACTGCTTTAAAAAGGCCTGATCCTGCAACAATCTGAACCCTCTTTGCATGAGGGTTAAGATGAAAGCACTTCAAAATGGAGCACCTTTATTCGTTTCTGTTTGCACATGCTGGGAGAAAGGCTGAGCTGATGCACCCCAGGTCTCCCCATGCTGTTTTCAGAATCGGAGGGGGAAAAAGGAGCAGAGGGAGCTTGTTCTGGGGGTTGCCCAGCCCCCTGAGGTGGGGGGCTCCAATCCATCCCCTGGTGGGGGGCTCCAATCCATCCCCTCCCTCCTCCAGCATGTCTGGGGAACCCGCAGAATGAGCTTCCTCCCCTGCCTTCTCCACCCTGCCATCCAGATAGCACTGGAGCTTGGGGGAGAGAGACGGCATAAATGCAGCCTCCCTCCCTGGCTTAGGTCCAAATTGGAGCTGATCTTCCACCCTCCTGACCCAACAGCTAATGTCTGTTGGCTCTAGAGGAACAGTCTAACTCATGTTACTTTTTGTGAAGCCCCATGAGTTAGATTGGGGAGCAGCATTTTGGCCTGCCCACTAAGTTCTTGTGTGCTTTTATGTACAGTAGTTATCAATTACTCTGTGCCACACAGCACAAAATGAGTATTCAGTTAACTGTCTGCACTCCAGTTGGCTAGGGAGTAGGGGAATTAGCTCTTCTATATTACTGTAAATGAATATCTGGAAAGAGGTTGTGTCCAGCTGTGTGATACTGGCATGTTTTATATGTCAGCAGTTTTGAACCCTATTAATGCTTCCAGGAACTGCTTGCAGAATTTGGCTTTATGTAGTACCTTCCATACATTAGTCACTTTAATACAATTTGGGCAGTGTTTCCTGATGGTCAAATGTTATGTAGTTAATAAGACTATTCCTAGGAATGTGCTGTAAATCTGACAAGAGGGAGCATACTAGGAGTTGCCATGTGAATGCTGTAGCATTTGTGGTGTTTAATGTGGTGAATTCCAAGAAGAAATTTGGATCTCAAAACCAAAAGGTTGGTCTCATTCACGATTTATTTTTAGAACTCAGTCCCTGCGCTGCTTCTCCAACTCCCAAAATGCAGCTGGAGAGTTATTAGAGAATGAATCATTGGATCAACTCCCACTGGAAATATTAGAAATAGTAAGATTTGTTCCCTCCACTTTGTCACAAAAGCTAAAACCAGAGCAGTGACCTAATCTGGCCCACTTGCTTCACTATATATAACCAGATAAATTCTTAATGGAGAATTCAAGGCCTGGTTTCCCTGCCACAGGAGATGGGATGGGGCAATTGGATATACAGAGGATGAGCTTGTTTTGTTAGGCCTTTATGATTGAAGAGTCAAAGTCATTTCATCCTATACTGAAAATATTCCGGAGAATAACTAGAATATTTTCTTTGTGTGACTCTCAGACTGGTGGTAAGGTCTTCTGTACTCTTTTTGCTGGTACAGTTTTTGTTTGTTTGTTTGTTTGTTTTTTTGTGTTGGGGTTTTTTTTTTTGTGCTGCTGTTCTGCCAATATCCAGTTTCAGACCTGGGGCTGTGCATAGATCGAAACAGGAAATATTAGAAGCTGTTTCTCCCCTTCCATAAGATTGCTGCACTTGCTTTCTGCAGGCCCTCTGTGGCTGGACCACAAGTCTGAAACAAACAGTTCAGCTGTTATAAAATTGTTGGTTAGCTTTTTTCCCCCATGATACCCCATGCCTAATCCCTCCTGGTATAAGCAGCCTCTCAGGATGGCTGCATGGAGATTGAGATGGCTAACTAAATTACCCAGAAAGTAGTTTGCAGTGACTTCCTAGCTTTTTAAAATGATTATAATACTCTGGGTCCAAATGTGGCTCACCAAATGTTGTTGGAAGGAAATTAAGTTTCTTATGTATCAATCTTGCATTTCATATTAAGAAGTACTGCAAAAATACTTTTCCACCAGACCTAGGAGAAGTATGCCAAGACTACATTAAATACTTTTTTCCATTAATATATTCCAGAAGGCATGCAGGACTAGTTGATAATTTAATTAGAATCCTTGTAACATACTAAATGTTGGGCATTTGGCATCAACTGTATTGCAGCTCAAAGACTGAATTTTAGCTAGGTTTCAAAAGTTTCAAGAAGCTTTCACCTGCACAGGAGCTTCACCTCCAGTGAAGGTGAGCACACCAATGTTTGGTACATTATGCAGAGGAAGCACTGAACTGTATTACCACCAATTCAGTTTAATTTAGTAGAAGTCTTTGTATTTTGCTGATACAGTTGCAACATACCAGAAGTAGGTAGACCCATACATGGACCAGAACTTCAGCTAGTAGAAATATTTTGCTAGCATTTAAAATGGAAATAAAGGGGGGAAGGGGTGTTTGTTTGAAAATAGAAAGGTGTGAACCCAGCTACTTTTTATGTGCAGTGTGCGGGCCAGGAGCAGTCCGAGGCCCTTTTTTTGCGCGGCGGGCTGTGGCCAGCAGCCCGGATACACCGGGTCGGGGAAGGCAGGCGGCACGCTAGAATTAGGCACGGACGCTTAATGGTTGATTTAAGATTATTTACTTACACCGTAGTTGGTCGTGGTGCAGGCTGGAAAACTTCCAGGAAAACTTTGCTTATGTCCCAGTTTAAGGACTCGGACAGAGCTCTGGATTCACTCACATGAAGTTTGCTAGGCTCTGTGGAACTTGCGCGCAGGGAAGGGTACGTCGAGGGATTAGGCGGCGACGGGGAGAGGCGAGCGGCTGATCAGACCCCTGTAGCCTTCTTGATATTCACGCTGGGTCCAATAGGCTCCACAGCGCTTAGAGATCTTCACGAGACGTGAAGTCTCCTCCTCCTGATGTTCGTGGAGTCCTCCAACTTGGGCGGAAACCACTCAAGCCTCTTATACGGCTAGCAAGCCAATCGCTAGCCGCCATGTAGGAATAATTTAGAACTGACCAATAGTGGGGCACAAATTTAAATACAAATGGCGGGAACTCCTTGCAGCGTGCATCTCCTCTCTGCAGCTAAGAAATGCACCCTGCAAAGAAAGCTACAAGTGGCGGGAAATAATTCAGCAGTGCCAAAGCGCACACAAACAAAAAATCACACCCTTGGGTTGTGACATGCAGAAGTCTTGAGCATTCACAATTATAGCTGAAGTTGAGGCACTTTGCTATCAACATAAAATAATAAAGCACTAAATTAACTGAAGAATCAGGACTGAGCCATTTCAGATGGGACACTTGGAATAAATGAACAATTGATCTCAATTTCTCTCTCCATTCCTCATTTGTAAAAATGGGAATAGCACCACCTTATTTAAGGAGGATTCTGAAGATGCATTCATTTATGTTTGTGAAACACTTCTGATAGGCTAACAGAAAAGCTGTTGAGGAAATGAATTGTGTTTAGAAGGGTCTGAAGGGTTTGCTATAAAAATGAGGCCACATATCGAGTTCACAAGTGTAATGAGTGTTGGGCCCCAGGGATGGCCATGATGCCCCTGATGGCCACGCAGCTCCTGTTCTGCTTCAGGTGTAGAGCAGTGTTTCCGAACCTTTTCCAGCCCAAGGCACACTTACATAAATAAGCATTTTCCATTGCACACCTGTTAAGGCATTCCACATCCCCATACTTATGAGCTCATTGTAGCTCATTGCTGAGGCAAAATTCCACAGCACACCTGTTCATTTCTGACAGCACACCATTGTGCCATGGGGAACGCTGCTATAGAGTACCCTCCTTCCTCCCTTGCCTACCATACCTTTGTTGGAATTATTAGAATGTGAAAAGGGAGGCTTCCCAAGGGTCCTAGAACAAGCCTTAGTAACGTCTGACTACCAGCTTCTCCCCCTCGGATTCCGCTGGTTCCAGTCTCGCACTCGCACTAGGTGGGCTTTCCTGGCCCGTCCAGTCCCAGGGCACCAGTTGCCTTATGAGCTATTCATGGCCTCTGACCTCCCCTGTAGCCATGTCCATGCCTTGCAGATGTTGCCATACAATCACTCTCACTTGTTGGGACCTTGGTCTTCCTGGCCTCTGCCCCACTGGGCCGCCTGGCCCTCTCTCTACCCTGCTTGGGTACTGGGCTGCTTGGCTCTATCTGCTGCTTGGTAACAGCTGCTTGAACTCTATCTGCTGCAGTTTTTTCCCTTTAACAAGAGCACTAAGCTCCCTGTTGAAATGAGGCTAAGACGTTGTAGAATAGCGACTGCTTTCTATGAGCAACATCCAACCTGTGCACTGTGGCAAAATAGTGTGATTATATAACTAAAGCTTGCACAAGCAACCTTTTAATTTTGGCCCTTCCTAACACTGTCTGACTTTGCAACCTTAATGTCTCTAAGATAGTTCTGTTTACTATTTTCTGATTTGTAGTGCTGTAAGATGGCTTGAGATGTGAGCAAATGGGGTTTAATTCCTGGCTGTACCATAGCCTTCCTATTAGAGCTTGGCTCAAGCCTTTAATTTGAACCTCACTTCCCATCTCTATAATGGGGAAAAAAAATTCTCCGCCCTATAGTCTTTGCTTATGGGAGATTGTGTGAGCTCACAGTTTCTTCTCCATCATTCTGCTTGTCAGCTTCACTCTTGTCAACAGCAAAGCTATCGAAACACAAGGAAGAACATCTTTACAAATACTTCAGAGAGCAGAATGCTTGCATATTTCAATATATTGGACTGCCTGGCCAGAAAAATGTGATTCCTAAGAATTCATCTCAAAAGTATTAATATGTGCATCTCTCTGGCCCTGACATCTATTTTGGCCTGTAGGTGCTAACCCAGGATTGACAACCCATAAATTAGCATATAACAGCATGCAAGTCTTTTCTAGAAGAGAGCTTATCTATAGTTTGTCTGCATTTTAGAGCAGTGATGTTCACTGAGTAAATATTTGAAATTCCAGTTTCACACCAGACTATTTTAAATGTTCTTCTGGTTTGCATTCCTAAATTTTTAGTAATCTGTATAAGGTAATATAATTATGCTTCTACAATAAAATGGGAGGCGGTGAAGAATTTTTCCCACAGGAGCGAGCCATTTATGTTGAAAGGTTTAGTGCTTTTACCCTCCAAGTCACTTCTTCTGTTCTGGGTAATCTCTGCTCTAGGGGAAAAATGGACATCGGTTCAATGCAGTTATTTGCTCAGGTATGCTGTCAAATTCAAGACTGGCTACAAAATATTTCTCTTGGCAATCACCCTTGCCAGATCTTTTTCTTCAGTGTGAGGAACAGTTATTTTTTTTCAGTGGAAGAGAATTTCCTTCCACTTCATGTAAACAGCATAATTTACAGAAAACAGCACTACTAAACTATGAATTGGTTAGACTCAGAACTGACTTTGTTGCATTATCAGAAACTCAGCTCTTCAACTATCCAAGAGAATGATTATACCATATTCTGGCATGGGAAGCCAGCAGGGAGTAGGGTATGCTATTAGAAACAGCTTACTGTCTTTCTGTGGAATTCCCATTGCTTATCTATTTGACATATGGTGCTCAGTGTGCATACACAGAATGGCTTCGTCATGTTGTTTAGTGTTTATGTGCCTACCCCAAACTAGTCATGAAGGCCAGTATATTTTCTACCAGCAACTTAAAGTTGGAGAAAACTCACAGAAATTAGAACATTATAATACTTGGCACCTTGAATGCAACAGTTGGATGCAGTTTTAAGAATTGTCTTGGTATTCTGGGCAAACATGTAATTGGTAATATGAATGAAAATGGCCAGTAAGTGTCTGAACTTTGTGCAAGTCAGAATCTATGCATTACCAACACTCACTTTGCTGGGAAAATCACAAGGAAGACATTGTGGAAGCATCCAAGATCAGGGCACTAACACCATTGGATCTAGTATTGACCAGGTGTAACCACCTGAAAGAAATCCTACATATGAAGTCTTATCACTAGGGCCAGGCTTAGATGGCAATTTTGCATTTTTTGTGAAAATCAAGAAAGCCACAATATGGCTGTTTGGGGAGTTCCCCAGCAAGTGGGCATATCCATGGTATTTCGTTACAACAGTGGCAGCAGTGACGGGTGGGTCCAGGTGGGTAGTGGGAGGAAAGTGCTCCATGCTGCCCCAGCAAGGCTCCTGTATGCGGAGCGGAGCCGAGGGTAGGGGTGGGGGCAGTGGTGGGTGAGGCTAAGGGAGAGCAGCCCCCCATGTATGAGTGGAGCCAGGGGCAGTGGCAGGTGAGGCTGAGAGGCAGCAGCCCCTTGCATGTGAGCAGAGCTGGATGCAGGGGTTGAGGCAGTGGCAAGTAAGGGCTGAGGGGCAGTGGCTGCTGAGGGGCAGTGCTCCTCGCACTCTCCAGCCCACCCCACCCACCCGCCTTATAACACTTTATCTCTCCCACCTGCTCCCTGCTCGACACTCCTGATCCCTGCCCCCAGCCTGGCCTGGCAGGGGCCATCTGTCTCAATCAGACAGATGGCCCCTGCCCTCTCAGCCAATCAGGGGTGTGTGAGTGGTGTCATGAAAATAGTGGCCCCCTGCCATGATCACATCACGATATTCATGAGATGGGCCTGTGATTTAAACCATGCCCTACTTATTGCAGTGCTGACTGTGACACTGATCATGTCTTAGTCTGCTACAAAGTTGGAATCAATGTAAAAAAGATGCACCATAGCAAAACTACCAATTGTCCTTAGATAGACATCAGCCAAACTAAAGACAGAAAAATGCAGACTATTCAGTAAAGAAGTTGGGAAAGCAAGTTTACTTAACAACTCAGCCACCGAGACTTGGGAAAGCTTGAACACTAACATGTTACAATGCTGCTGTAACAACGTTTGGCAAAAAATGCAAGAAAAATGCATACTGGTTTGAAGCCAGGGGTATAGGCTGTAGCCATGTTGGTCTAAGGGCATAGGCTGACAAGGTTCTTTGGGTGAATCTGATGTCTTTTATTAGACCAACTTAAATAGTTGTAAAACAATTATTAAGCAAGCTTTGGGTTCAAAAAACCCTTCATCAGGCTAAGGAAGTTCAGCAGTTGGTGTGCGCTCTTCCTGGATGGAATGAAAAGTAAAGAAGCCAGCGGCTAGGCTGGTCTGCAGACAAGACAGGCAGTCAGTGAAGATGTAGATTGAGGAGTCAATGGGTGAGAGACAGGCTGGGTGGGGGTGGGGAGAGAAGGGGGATGAATAGTAGAGAGAGACCTGGGGAGTCAGCTGTCAGGCAGATTATAATGCATCATAAATTCAATGTCTATATTTAGTATCCAGGAGGTTGATGAAGTGGAGTTCATAGGCTCGTGTCTGGGAAGTGTTTTGTAAGTTTCCTTTGAGGATTAGGATGGAGAGATTGGAGAGAGAGTGGTTTTCTTGTGAGAAATGTGCCCCCACAGGTAGTTGGGTATTCTTGTCTTTGATAGATTTCCGGTGTGCATTCCTTCTGGTGTGCAGTTGTTGTTTGGTCTCTCCTATGTATTTTCCATCAGGGCACTTGGTGCATTGGATGAGATTATATTACATTTCTGGAGGTGCACCTGTAAGATCTGGGAATGCTGATGGCTCTGTTGTGGGGTGTAGTAATTGTGGGGATGGTGGAAATGTGTTGGTAGGTTTTGCATTTCTTGTCATGGTGTGGTGTGTATCCATTTGGTGTGTTCTGGGCCTGAGGAAGTCTGCTTCTGGTGATGAGGTTGGCGAGGTTCGGTGCTTGTTTGAAGGCTAGGATGCGTGGTTCTGGGAAAATCTTTTTAAGAATGGGGTCTCTGTCTAGTATGGGTTGCAATTGTTTGAGGATTTTCTGTACAGGTTTGAGGGAGGGGTGATATGTCATAACCAGCGGTGTGCGATTCGTGGGGGGTTTTCTTCTGTACTGCAGCAGTTCTTCACATGGTATTCGGGTGGCTCTTTCAAACGTGCGATCTACCTCTCTGGAGGAGTGTCCTTGCTGGGTGAAAGCCTTTTCAAGATTGGTGAGGTGGCAATCCTGAGTGTTCTCTTCAGTGCAAATTCGGTGGTATCTGAGGGCTTGGCTGTATATCACAGCTTTTTTGGTGTGTTTAGTGTGATTGCTGTTGCTGTGCAGATATGTATGTTGGTCTGTGGGTTTCTTGTATAACGTGGTCTGTATTTTATCGTTCTGGATACTGATCATTGTGTCTAAAAAGGAGATGCTGGTGCTGGAGTATTCTAGAGAAAGTTGTATGGAGGTATGTTGAATGGTGATTGTTGAATTTCTGATGGAACTCAGTCAGAGATTGCAGGTTTTCAGTCCAAATGATGAAGATGTCATCGATATATCTTAAGTATAGCAAGGATTTGATGGTGCAGTTCTTGAGGAAGTGTTTTTCCAGGTGGCTTATAAAAAGGTTGGCAGACTGTGGGGCCATTTTGGTGCCCATAGCAGTTCCCATCATCTGGAAGAAGTGTTGATTATTAAAAGTGAAATTGTTGTGTGTGAGGATGAAGTGTATAAGGTCAGGACTATCTGTGGGTCTGTATTCCGAGTTGTAATCTTGTTCCTGTAGATATGTAAGGCAGGCTTTGATACCATCCTGGTGTGGGATGTTGGTATATAGGCTGGTAACGTCCATGGTGGCTAGGAGGGTGTTGCTGGGAAGGTGGTGTGAAAAGCACTCTGAAACCTTTCTACCTCTGGTTCAGAACAAAAAGAGAGTGCTAGCCAATGATAAGGAATCTCCATAACCATAACCCTGGAAAATCTGGAAGCCTCTTTTTGCATTTCTCTTTGAGACATTGCCCAAGATTTTTGTCTGAAACTTGGTGATGATCTTCAGAAAGCAGCTGATGCAAGTGATAGCTGTGGAATGTACACAGGCATCAAATGAACAATTGTTTCAGTCGAGAAGAAAACAGCTCTGCTGAAAGACTTGAATGGAAGTGTAATTACTGATAAACACAAACAACTCGACCATTGGATTGAACACTTTGGAAGTCTATGCTCCAGTGAGACTGAAATCAAACATGAAGAGCTTGAAAGATTACCACAGTTCAAAGTTATGATAGATTTGAACAATGAGCCTACATAAGGAAATTTGCAGAAAGGCATTAAATTGATTCCTGGGAACAAGGCATCCGGCAACGACTGCTTGCCTGCTGAAATCTACAAATGTGCCAACAATAAACTTCTTTGAAAGCTTTATGAAGTTATACCACTTCAGAGGAAGTGGTACTGCAAGATTTCAAAGATGCTTGGTTTGTACAATTATACAAAAACAAATGGGATAGAAGGGACTTTGACAGCTATAGAGGCATCTCCCTGTTGAACATCATTGGAAAAATTGTCACTTGCATCATGCTCCCTAGGTTGAATCCCTAGTTGAAAGAATCTATCCTGAAAGTCAATGCAGTTTTTGCTCGGGACGCTTTACCATTGATAAGATATTTCTGGTCAAACAGCTGTAAGAGAAGTATGGAAAAAAGAAAAAGAAATACATAGCCTTCATTGATCTGACAAAGGCCTTTGATACAGCCAACAGACAGGACCTTTTTACTGTTCTGAAGAAACTGGGCTGTCCCCCCAAGTTGCTGAATTTCATTTGCTCATTGCATCAAGGTTTGAAGGCAACTGTAGTGTATGAAAACTAAGAATCAGATGCCTTTGGTACCAACAACAGGGTGAAGCAGGGGTGTGTCTTAGCCATAGTGCTCTTTAAGATCTACCTTTTCATGCCTGCTTCTTCATGTGTTCAAGGACAGTAATAATGGCATTTATCTTTGAACCAGACTAGATGGAGGCTTGTTCAACATCACACTGTTTAGAGGAAAACCAAGGTGAAAGAACTTGTTCTGAAAGTTTTCTTGTTTGTGGACGACACAGCCTTGGTTGCCCGCAGTTAATCTTCCCTGCAAAATCTCTTGGACAGATTTTCTGAATCATGCAAGAGCTTTGGGATGGCAATTGGTTTCAAGAAGGTTGTTATCATGTACCAAGGGGTGTAAGAACCAATACTGACATCATTCTGGGGGATAAATCTTTTGGTGTAGTTGACAATTTTTGCTACTTGGGTTAAACAAGCAGCAGGAATCGTGACTTTCAGATTGAACTGACTAATAGAATTGGAAAAGCAGGTAAGAATTTTGGGCTATTACAGAAATGTGCATGGAATAACAACAAAATATTAGCTAAGGTGAAGATGCAAGATTACAAGCCTTGCGTGCTGTCATCTCTGATTCAGAAATGTGGACTATATGTTTGGCACATCAAGACATTGAACAGCTTCCACATGAGATGCCTGTGTAAAATTCTGAAAATAAAGTGGGAAGACAGAATACCAAGCACAGAGGCACAGGAGTGCACAAGACTAATACACTTGGAAACCACTATCAAGAAGCAGAGGTTGCAGTGGATTGGACAGGTCAGGAGAATGGGAGGAGACTGTATCCCCAAGAATATTTTGTATAGTGAGATTCAAAATGGCTCTAAAAAGTAGGGTTGCTGTCTCTAGCAATACTACAATGTATGCAAAGATGATACAAAGTCATTTAACATTAGTATAGAAAGCTGGGAGGATCACACAGGATTGCACAGAATCGCATCTGATCAGGAGGGAACACCTGGTACTGGATTTAGCTCAACAGGAAGCTGCTTTGATTCAGAGGAAGGAAGTAGCATGCTGTAAATTTGGAACTTGTAACAAGCTCTTTTGCTCTTGAATTGGGCTTGTCAGCCACAAATGGATTCATCAGTCATCTGACTAGACTTATTATATGTACACCATGATCCAGAGGACTGACAGTTGCTTACAAGCACCACGAGGATCTTGCTTTCTTATTCATACACCCTGAACTGGCCACCATCACCCATGTTTTTGTAACCTCAAGGCTAGATTGCTGCAACATGCACTACACTGGGCTGCCTTGGAAGACCATCTGGAAGCTGCAGCTGGTGCAGAACATGGCGGCCTGCCTTTTGATGAAGATGGGTCTCCAGGAGCACATAACTTTGGTGGTCCGAAGTCTACACTGGCTCCCAATAGATTTTTTCAGGTACAATTTAAGGTGCTGGTTTTGACCTAAAAAGCCTAGGTGGTCTGGACTCTACCTTCCTAAGGGACCACCCTCTCCTTTATGTCCTGTCATAATCCACAAGGTCAGTCAAGAACAACCTCTAACACAGGGGTTTCCAACCTTTTTGAATGTGGGGCCGTATCGTGAACTTTTCATCACCCAGTGGGCTGGTGAGCCATATTCAAAGACCTCACAGGAAGCAGTATCACATCAACCCCCCTCTCCCCCACTCCCCCCCGAAAGTACAGTATTTACTTTTGTTTCCCGTCACAGCACTTTGGGCCTTAGAAAACAGCTTGGAGGGCCGCATGGCGGCCTGCGGGCCATATGTTGGACAAACCTGCTCTAGCAGGTACTGGTATGCCTAGTCATCTTGACAGAAATGTGGGAGGTCATTCTCCACAGTTACTTCTTAGTTCTGGAACTCTCCTTCTCATGAGGTTTGCCAGAGCCAGGCCTAGGCATCCTTATGAAGGTTTATAAGACCTTTCTATTTAGGCAGGCATTCACCATACCAAACTAAGAAGAGAGATTGTTGGGGGGGGCATGTCTCTTTTTTTTATCTTGATGCTCTAGTATATATATTGAATAAATAAATATTTTAATGATTTTTTTTCCACTAGCTTGGTGTGCACACTAAGCAAAGAACCACTGTAGGTTTAAAAAAAAAAAATGGAAAAAAGGGGGTGGGGTGGGGAAACCACTTTTCAGTATAAATCTGGGTCCTTAACAACAGAGAGAGATGTGGATTCTTTCTGACAGAGGAGAAGGCACAAACCCCACTTAACCAACTTTGAAGTATTTGATGTGTTCTGTACTTGCTTAGGGACTTGACTGAATGGCTGTCATTAGCAGTCCATTGCCATGGTTTATGATTATACCTTCATTTGTTTTATTTCATGGACTTAATTGTAATTGCAGCTCTTTGCTTCTAATGCATGTCACCCAAACATATGGACCTGTCTTTTGAGCAGCCATTTGTCATGGCTTTCATTTCTACACTGCTCTCCTGAAGCATCTGCATTTAGTTTTGTAGCAGAAAGCCCCCTTTTCCTCTTGCCTGCATGTGCTCTCCTCTCTTTGGGTATGTTTCTCTTCTTCTACCTTTTCTTCCTTCCTCTTTCTTTCAGTAAAAGACAAACTTGAAAGCACAATTCCTTATATGTGTGTATTTTGTATCTCCCCTTGTATTTTGGTATTTTTATCTATTTGTGTGCCATAGCATTACTCTTATAGCTTATATTTTATACTCCTCACCTTTTAACTAAATGTGATTAGTTTCAGAAGTAAGTTATACACTGCAACAATGTTAACAAGGGCAGGAGTCAAACTGCTGCTTCCCTGTATCAGGCGGGCCCCTGAAAGAGTGAGTGAATCAATGATTGAATGCGTAACACAGTAGCAGGCAGCAATTAACACCTAGGGAAACCGCAGATCAACCAATGGAAGAAATCAATAGGAGACAATGTAGTAACCAGGAATTCTCTCAGCTTTACTGTTCAACGGCTAGAATCCCTGGTCTGAGTTAATTGATGCTGGGGACCAACTTTTGGGCTGAATATCTCCAGATTGACCGTTCCCAGAACCCTATTCAAAATTCATCAACAGACTCCCAAACCTGCACATACATGCGGACGACCCCTGGGGCTGACAGATGCCATCCAGTAGCCACCGAGGGGGAAATCCCACGAGGGTCAACGACCCCTGCATTGGGCAAACCTGAAAACTGGGGAGTCACCGAAGTCTGCCAAGGACAGATAAAAAGCAGTGAAAAGTGATCCTCAGCAGCTCCCTCTTGATCTCCAACTTGACCAGCACCTGACCTGCCCAGCCAGAAGGACCAGCTGGCGACCCCCTTCTGGAGGATAACACCACGCTGGAAGAAGCCTCGACTGGCCATCGATGGCAGACTCCAGCGCCTGTGGGGTAGGTATACCTGACTCTTGTAGCTTGCTACTGTGTGTGTGTGTGTGGACCAGCCCCAAGGTTTATGATTTGACTTCATTACAGTGTCTCAATCTGCCTAATAAACCAATATTTTAAGGATCCCAAGTTGGACATTTGTAGCCGACAATTTCCTCTCTAATCTCCTATAGAAATGCTCAGTACAGCATCTTAGTACGACCAGGCCTCTTCCAAGCTTTCCGCCTAACAATGCTTAAATATTTCATAGAAAATACTTAATAAAATAAAGCCAGATATTTGCTTACTTTTGAATGCTGAACCTGATGCTAACTTATCAAGAGTCAAGTGTATAACTTGGTGTTCTCATAGACTGCTCTAGTGCAGTTTTCCTTCAGTGCACTGACTTGTTTGCTATTTCAGAAGTGAATTGCAAGTGTAACTCAGGATAACGCTGTTTGGACTGACATCTGTGTCTGGGGATCGTTGAATGTGATAATGGGTGAAAGGAATACAAATTGTCATTTTGCAGGTTCAGCAAGTCAGGAAGATAAGATGCTAAATATGGAGACGCTACAATTCTCTCAGCAGAAACGGTTCCTAAGTATGCAAATAAAATGGAGTCATCCTGTTACCATTCATTTAGTTAGACTTTAAGACAGGGAGTTTTTAGGACGACTGCTGCAACTTATTAATATATACTTACTTTTGGATTTAAATGAAAGTATAACTTGCACCATTATACATGGCCCTTCTGATTTCAGTCTTTGTTCCTCAAACAACACATAAGAAACAATACTGAAGTAACGGATTTTCTTTCAAGCAAGTGAACTGAGGCAGGCAGAATGTAGGAATAACATTGTTTTGGCCTGGCAATCTAGTATATCTGAAACATGCAGGCATCCTGCTCTCTGAAGTATTTGTAGAGATGTTCTGCCTTGTGTTTCGATAACTTTGCTGTCGACGAGAGCAGAACTCCCCAGGCAGAGGGGCAGAGGAGGGACAGTGCGAGCTCACTCAATCTCCTGTAAACCAAAACACAGCTGGTGGGATCTAATTTTAGACTTACCAGCTTTGGCAGTGCCCTGTTAAACCAGCAGTGTCTTGTGCCAATTCAAACAATGAAGAGACAGAGGCAACTTCTTGCTGGAAGCTGGTACAGGCTTAGCACTGGAATTCTGCTCTTGAAAAATTTCAAGCCTCGTAAATCCTTGCGTTTCCTCTTCTCACTGGCAAAGGCTTTAAAATGATAAAAAGCTGATTAAGCAGCTGGGTCTAATCTACATCATATTTCATATCTGTAGTGAAGTGAACTGATGTGTGTTTGGAAGTTACGTTGCCAGACCTCAGCCACTAAGGTATTGACCGATTCCTCCCTTCTGCTCTGGAAAGTTTCAAATGAGAAGCCTGTCAGGTCTTATCTTTTCAGATTTCTGACAAATTTTTAAAATACAGATGTGACTTAAAGTGCTTCAATGGAAGCTGCAGCTTTGGAAGAAAGCTGAGAAGTTGCAAAGTAAAAAGCAACTTTAAAAAAATGTAATTGTGGATTCAATTTTCATTGTAACTGTTTCACTTGAGTTATTCCGTAATTGCACTGGCTTAGACCATATCAGCTCCCTCTCACTTGAAAGTCTGGAACTTTGAATTAATGTTCCCACAGAGATCTTTTCATCTGGTAGCTCTAAAAATATGTCTTTTGCTTCTGAAATAGGTGATCGTGGGCTGATGAGGTGGAACTACTCAAAAACATTAGACTTCAATGAATAAGGGCATTAGAACTTTTCCAAAGACTTTTTCTTGCAAGCTATAATCTAGTTTATAGTCCTATTTGGGTAACCCTGAGATCAACTGTACTGTTGTAAGACTGATTTTTTTTTCTAACTTCCCTGCATTTGTAACTCTTAATCTTCATCTCTTTAAAGTTTTAGGGTGGAGTCCTCTTGCATGTAATATTTAAATTGTCCCTTTCATATTTTGCATGCTCTAATATTTGTGTCAATTTGCCTAATAAAACACTGTTCCCATTAAATTTGAAACTTGGTAGAATTGGCTCATCCAAGAGCCCCTTTGAAGTTAAAAGCTAGCTTCTAGACATGTTTAAGCAAATTGGAAAGCTTTAAAATGCCTCTCTCAAGCAAACAGGAAAATAGGTAATGGAGAATCTATTTTCCTGTCTCCAAACTGGCCTAGGCCACTTTTCAAAAGTGCCAATTAATTTGGTAAAATGCCCCCTAAACCTCTGAAAAATCTCCTTTTGCCTAGCGGGAATATGCAAAGGTCTATTTCTTTAGATAGTGTAAATGCAGAAGTGGTTGACCCGACTGACCCGAGATGGTAACTCACTATCTTGCAACTATATCATAGTGTTCTGTAATCTTTCAAAATGCTGGTGGTGATTCAAGAAATCTTTCCTGTCCACTTTATAAATTACCATGGTTTATTACTAAACTACTAAATGCCTAAATAAGTGTATGTAGAATCTACTATTTGTTCTGCAGCTTCCAAATGGGGGGGAACGGATCATTAAAAGTGGTTAAATCTTAATGATTCCTATTCATATAGGATTATCTTGGAACAATTGGATGGCTACATTCTAGCAGGAATGGGTTTTCTCCAGCTTCCATTTGGTAAACCAGTGTTAGAATGAAAAATGTCCATACAGGAGAACAAAGATCATGTTAGTTCTGGGTTTTAAAAAGTGCACAGCCTGTGAGTAACATGTACATACTGAGCCAAAGCTTGGAAGGTGAGAAAAGCAGAGGATTCCTTTTTTTAGATGTTGGACCAGCTGACAAAGTAAAAGATTACATGATCACGATGAGAAAATGTGCAGTGGGGAAGGAGAGGGAAGAATTTTTGGAGTCCTGAGAAGTCTCCAACACAAGCCCAAAGAAGGCTTTAGAGTGGTGAGAAAACTGAGGTGGTGAGAGGATGCACATAAGCATTAGGTTTGTTTTAAATGTGTTTATTTCTTGTGATTGCTAAAGTAACGTTTTTGCATTTTGGAGCCCTTTAAACCTGAATGCCTGTGTGGTGGTGTTCCATTTTGTCAGTTGGTAGTAGACAGCTTATGCTTGGAAAGCATGTCAGTGAAGCTAAAGGAGAAGCTAGTGTTACAGCCTGCTCAGACTAAGGGACAAGGAATAAACACTTGCAATGTTTTTGGACCCAAAACACATCAGCCTGGTTGCTGTCCAGCTGGGGGAGCTCTACTTGAGCTGCATCTGCTATTTTATGACCAGTGTCAAATTGGAGTGGCAATGCATTATTCACTTTGCAGAATATTTAGAGGTTTGAGAGTGAGGGAGGCACCCCATTCAAATTTTCCACAGTTTCCATCTGGGTAAAATATGGCAAAGGGACTGTGACTGGCAGGTCCTGTAGCTTCTTGGATTGTGCACTGGTTGAGTAAAGAAGATGCTAATGCTGCTACTGGAATGAAGTTAGGTTGTTTTGGCAAGAGTCTGATCAGTGGAAGTCTGACACAGTGAGGGCAAGTATTGTGTGGTTGGGGCATTCTGTATCTTGGTTATTTTTTGGCTATTGCAAGTTTTATATAGAGGGATCATGGATTATAAAGGTAATTTAACCATCAGGGCAGACCTACCTGGTGCTAGAAGCTGAGCTAGCTTGTAGCACCCCAAGAATCTAGCCTTGATTCCCTGTATCCACATAGGGATAATTTGGGTTCTAAGTAATCCAGGACCCCCAATACCACTGCCAGCTGTGGACATGTGTTAAAGGGCTGGGTAAAAGGGACCTAGTGTTACCCCTTCACTGTACTTAGGCACTTAGTTTGCCTTTTACTCTTGGAGATATTTACAGCTATGCCATATGTTTTCCTACAGAATATACACTCCAGTTACAGTTTCCACATAAGTCTGCTGTACTAGTTAGTGATGCTGTAGGAGTCTCCATAGTGCTTCAACTGGTGACTCTGGAAGTCCTTAATATTCCTTTCAGACTTCTACAGCAGGGATATCAAACTCATCTGGCCCTGCAGGCTGGAAAAGTGGTGTGTGACTGGTCTATGAGCCAGATGAATGGTGTGGGGCTGGACTTCTTCCCACATTGCTGCTGGAGCTCCAGTGCCACTGCTTTCACCCAAGTGCGTGGCAGCCAACCTGGCCAGAGCTGCGGCACTGGAGCCCTTCTTCCCGTGGTGCTGTTTGGGCTCCTGCATTGCAGGTTTTGCTCGGGCTCTTGGCTGTAGCCGTGGGAACAAGCCATGATGTCGAGCTTCTTCTCTTGGTCCTGCTGGGGCTGCAGCACCACAGATCTTGCACAGGTGCTCAGCTGCACCTGGGGAAGGGTCCCCCACCAGGGCTGTGAGCCAGATGACCCAACTCTGCAGGGCCATATATTTGACACCCCTGTTCTAGACTATTCATCAAGGGGCATCTTCCACCAAATGTATCAGCTGTCCAGTAAAAAAGCTCAAAGTTTGATTTGCTAGTAGTGACTGGTGGTGTCCTGGCCTGATTTAGCATCTTATAGGCCTGAGTCTTTGGATTGGACTCATCATACTTTGTGTTAGGCCAGCTCCTCCCAGGAGTCTCAAGCTGGCCACTTCTAATCATTAATCATCTGAAATTTAGACAAAATTTGACATGGCCTCAGCTACAGGCAGCTGAGGAATCACTCCCTGGGTTCCCAGCTGGCTTGTGTTTGTCTTTTACAACACCATTTGTAGAGTTTAAATACCTCTTTCCATACCTTCAGGTATGCTTAACTAGATGAGGCTTGCTTTCCAATAATACCCAAAGCAGCATGAGGTCAAGAGACTAAAACAAGCTTAGATTTTAGGCTAACCCACGTGGAGGGGAATTATTAGAGCCATCCTTGGGGACTAGCAAAAGCTGCAGCTGCGGCTTTTAACCCATCTCCAGTGTGGAGGGCCTAGAAACATCACGGTTGATCTCAACATTTGTTCTCTCTTTTTCTCTTGTGAATACAGCATTGGAAGTGTAAGTGCTGTGTGAGCCAACTGGGAAGGATGAAAGTTTTTCACAGAATTAATCAGGGTCACACACATAGGCCCCAGGACTAGCTACTGTCCTTGGTGAAAATCAGGGGCTTATGGGTATTTTGATCTAGGAAAGAGCCCAAATTAATTTACAGCTGGCCATGATGCCACAAACTGTTTCCCAGCTGGTTCAGGCCCAGGACAAGGGTCTTGTTTATCAGTCTGTATCTTGGCTGTAGGAAGGAGTGGGCCATTGTGAGGCAGGTCCCTCAGAAGCGGAGCATAGTTGCAGGGCTTCCATATTGGCCTCCAGACACTTCCCAGCTTCTGGAGATCAATTCCCCTATTGATTCCCCAGGAACTAAACCTGATTGAATGCCCTATTGAAAATTCCCAGTGGGAGATTTCAGAGAGATATTCTGTACCCTACCCTTTCCTGAGACTTTCTGTAGCAGGGGAACAGTCTCTCGTATTGCACTTCACAGAATTTGCCCTTACCAACATATATATGTAAAATAACTAGACTATGGATTTTAAAGGCACAAACTTATGGAAAAGTTATGCAACTTCTATCTAGGTTATAAAGGTAACTTAGAAAAATGTTAGCTGGAGAATTACATGAGAAAAATGAATGGGAAACCGCCATGTCCCTGATTTAAAGACGATAGAAGCTGAGGATATACGTGACAGTTACAGGAAAGCCCATTCAGAGCACATGTAGGGCAGTGCTGTGTAACCAGGGCTATAACAAATGTTGGCAGGGCTGTAGCAGCCTGTCAAGCGAGGGACTGAAGCAAAGACTGAATCAATGCAAGGAACAATTAGTTGCCAACCTCTGGAGAATGTGTAATGAAAAAGGGAGGTGTAGAAAGCTTGATCATTCAAATAGCTTTATCATGTACTGCTCCTAGCATCTTGGATTAAGCCTTTCTATATAAAGGCTTTTCTCAGCTCTTGCTTTGGCTTCAACATCCAGTCTGCTATTGTCCATCTGTTGAAACAAGATTACAAACCAGATGTGCAGAAGGTATCTGACATAATTATGCTCCTTTCTGATGTTCCCACAGAGCCCCCACTCCAGCCCCCTCTTTTGTAGCTTTTTCTCCTGACCAGCTTCTTGGGACGCTTTATCTGATGCTCATTGTGCTCATACTTTATGCTCATTATCTCATGTTTATTGTGCTCATACTTTGGTTCTTTGTGCATGTTCTTATGCACATACCAGTAAAAATATACAGCAGTGAAATGGGGACTGGGTGAATTATAGATGCTTGGATCTAGCTCAAAAAAGAGAAAAGCAGCAGCAGAGCTGGCAAACTAGATTCATGTTAATGAGGAGTAGTGCAAAACGGCAAACTTGAGATCTGAAACCATTAACAAGTCATAAAATTAAACTTCCCTCAGCAACAGCAGCTTTACTCCTTTGTAGGTTCGGGCATAGGGGCAGACACTCAATGTCATGGTTATTCTCTCTATAACTTGCCCCTTTTCAAGTCAGCAGAGACTATTCATGAAGCAAGGTTTGGCTCTGAATTGGGGGGGGAGTTAAGAGGCTCATACCCTAGTCCATATTCCTGTCAGATAATCACTGTGGAGTGTGAAATATTACCTAGACACTCTTGCCACATCCCATTCTGGAATCGGATGCAAACCAATGGTTCCTTGATGTTCATGCAGAGCCCCTACTCACTGGATGGTTTACAGGGCAAGGCACTGGACTAGGGCCCAAAAGATTTGAGTCCAGTTCCTAACTCTTAGACCTTACCATATGCCTCGGCTTCCTCTGTAAAAAAGCGGATGTTTTCTCAAATGTGCACTGTGTGCATTAGTTTATTGTATTTGTGAGAACTTTTCATCCTGTGGTGATATGATCCATATAACAGCCTAGATATGGACTTTTGGACAAAAAGATCTGAGTAGATCAGACTACTAACCTAATTATCCAAGGCTGCAAATGTGGAGAGAAATATTTCCCAACAAATAGTCTACAGGTTGTTATAGTTTCTCTTTTCGAAAAATTTCCTATTAAAGTTCTCATTATAAGATGCTGCTTAATCAGATGTTAACCACAGTTCTGGTCTAAAACTTTCTATTCTGGATTTTTGCTTCATCCAGAATTATTTTTGGAAAACTTCAGCCAATACAATGGAGCTCTGTAATATATTTTTATTTGATCTTGTTGTTGAAGATGGTCCTTCATCTAGGAGAGAGAGAACCCATCCTGCTAGAGGAAAAAAGTACCCTCTACTACACATCTCTCAAATTCTGCAACAAGCAAAGCAGTTATTTTAGATGTCTCTTCTGTCCCATCATCCTGCTGATTACCAAAAGTAGAACTATCCTGTGTATTTAATCAGGCAGGGGTTCTGTGCAAGAAATAGTATGTGATCTTGTACTTAAGGACTGTCCTGAATCATTAATTCTGGAATTTCCTATGGTTTCACTACTTGACTTTACTAACTTGATGAATTTAATGTTACATGAAGTTAACAAAAAATAGTTTTTCATAAATTCTGGGATACAAAGGAATATATCATTGGAAAAGTTAAGAAAATAACTTGTAGTCTGAAAAGTTAAGCAATTCTCCGCCAGGCTTATTTCTATGTCAGTGAATGTAGTACATTGCTAATAAGTTTTGAATTTGGTAGATGGCATTTCTCAAGGCTCATGAAATATTCCCCACTGCCTTCATACTCTCTATTCTCCACTGGAATGAAACAATTTTTGGGGCAGAAGCACCATTGCACAATTTATAATCAGAGGTGAAGAGACATACCAGAGCCAGTTAAATTTGCGGAGGGAACTTTGGCAGGCGGACTGTAGAAGCTTACTGGGAATAGGCCAAAATGTGAGGGTTAATGTCTTAACTCTTGGAAACAAGATTTTTGGTTTTCATAGCAAGTGGTCAAGGGCTCTGAATGCAACTCCCTCCCCAGAATAGCACCCTGATCCTCATAGTAACTTGGCAGTGTACTAGAGTAATTCCTTCTTATCTGCTTTGTATTTGCTACTTCTTAGTTTCATTGAGTGTCCCCTGAGACTGTGTTTTATGGAGCAGGGTGAAAAGATCACAGTCCATCTTCTCCACCATTTATTATTTTTTGAAATAGGAGCTGTATATCTAAGGTATTCTTATGTACAGCATATTTGATTTTTGCCTGTTTGCTGGAAAAATAAAACTTCAATCTCCAGAACTGTCAACATCAAATTACTTATGAATAAAATTAAGTGTGCACTAAAACTGTCAGTCTACAGAACAGCAAATGTGGGAAATTGAGTCACTTTCTGGAAACTTGTTTTGGAAATGTGGGAACAGCATGCAACATATCAAGATAAATACCAGATAAGACAAGTGAAACCAACAGGAACTACAGTAGTCAAGTTTGGTAAAGGCTTAGACTTGTTTCTTCCTAAGTTTCTTTTGTCAGAAAGAGGTAGTCTGAAGTGAAGCAGAAGGCAAGACAGAGTGACACGTTATAGCCAAAAGTTGTAGCCATGATGGTCCAGGAATTATGCAGAAGGCAAGGATCAGTTAAGGTGATATCTTTTACGGGACCAAGTGCATGGCTAGAACAAAGTTAAACAAGCTTTCAAATGAAAAATGCTTCCCATTTGAAATCTTGTCTAAGCCTATTCCAAACACAGAGTTAGTTCAATAAAAACCGTCTCCCACAAGAATCCTTTGTCCTCACCTTTATGGACTAATTGAGAGAATAAGAATAAACTGTCATAATCAAGAATTTTTGTTAGATGGTATGAATGAACCTGCAGGGAGCAGGGGTTCTAAATAAAAAGTAGTAGTTTAAATTCAAAGCCTGGGGAAGGAAGGGGGCGGGGAGCTGCTAGGAGAGGCAAAAGTGGTAAACAAAGCAGCAAAACCAGAGGGACATAGGGATTATATAATTCAGAGAGTTTATGCCTCTCAGAACTAGTTAATTTATAAGGTATCACCGCCTTGCCTTCTGCATCTCTCTTAACAGTTGGAGACTCCACCTTGTATTTTTCTGAGCCGTGTTAAGCAAGTTAACTTTAGTTTTGGGCTTACAGTGAGCTGGGTAACTAAACTTTCCTTGATTTCATTATAAAGTTTCAGGGTCTTTGCTTATTGGTCAATTACTGGCAGAGTATTAGGAATAGAAATACTGTGAGGATGTATTATCTGGAAAGCTAAATCTTTCCTTTTGTATCTAGGTCTCATGTATTCAATTTCTGCACCATGCAAGGGTAGGGCAGATCGCACAGATGTACCCACATTTCTGATGCCTATTCAGAGATGCCCTGGTTTTGTGGTTTTTCTCAAATTAAACAACTTTTTTTTTCCTAATACAAGAAGGTAGTATCACTCTGAGTGATTTTTAAGACTAAGCTAAGACTAGTCTTATTTCTAGCAAAAGCATTCTGCCCTTTCTCTGCTGCATTTTCAGACTTCAGAGGAATTTTACACAGCTGTGGCAACAAGATTACTTTTGTCATCCTCCTTCCATGGCTACATTTGTATTTTTGAGCTGTCTAAAATGATCTCCATCCAATCTAGCATCAAGACAGTGAAACAAACCTTAGGGCTTTTGACAGTTGCAGGTGTTGTGAAGCATAGATTCTGATCGCAAGCTATTTGCGTATTTGGAGACACGGATCCTTTGTTTTTCTGGAGTGGACAGAATATAGTGAAGGCAACAGTGGTACAGGAAGACTGATGGTAAGCTTCCTCTTGTCTTGGAGTGTATCTGGGAGGTGTGCTTTGCATGGCATCTGCTGTAAGAACTGAAGAATCTTTTTACTGTCCTCTACAAAGTATATAACAAGTTGTTCAGTTGCTAAGGTGATATGAGCTATGTAGGTATTTTGAAGAACACATGTTGAACATTAGGATACCTTAAGCACTCTTTTGATATATTAACTGAACTCCCATACCAGACAGATTATTACTTGCATGCAACTTCTCCTTCTGAACGCTAATGGCCATTCCAATTCATTTTTGTCTCCAGGGTAGACTGTGGAGCAGTTGATCTTTCTGTACATCTCCTGGGTATAAACTTCTGTGGCAGAGCACAGGGTGTCTCTGCCACTTTAAGGGCCTGGAGCTGGCAGCCTCCAGGTGCCTGATTAGGGCAGCCATTTTGAGGCTTAGGCTGCTTATATAAACAAGGCAGTTTGGCTGCAGGAGGCCAGGCAGCAACATCGCCTGGCTGTAGGGCTGATGTGAATGACCTGGAGGTAAGGTGGAGCTGCATGGGGATGGTTAGGAGGCTCCTGGTCCTGGGCATGACCTGAAACTGCACCCTGCTGGGAGTGGGTGGTCTGGTGGGGCTCTCAGTGGTGCGGGAGCCCCCAGGAAATACCAGGCCAGTTATCACCCTGGTGAAAGGTGGGTTGGGGCGCCTTAACCCCTAGCTCCCACCAGCACTGGGTGGGTTACCCATGCATATGTTGGAGGCCTAGAGGGCCAGTGTTGTGAGGGGCCCAGAGAGGGCGGACCCCGAGAGTGGGAGTGATGTGGGCGTGGTGCTGCGGTTGCCCCCAAGAGGACGGGGAGTAGTGGCACGGTGAGGCCCAGTGACAGAGTGAGCGGCTAGAGAGACCCAGCCAGAAGGGGAGAGTACCCTCGACTGGCCCAAGCTGGGGCCAGGACTACGGTAGTCAAAAGGGCCGGGGGCCCACCACGAGGGACGCCCAAGAGCCGGGGGCCTGGGGTCCCGACTGGCCTGGAGGTGGGCCAGGGCAGGAGGCCGAAGGTTCCGCGGGAACCACACCCGAGAGGGGAACATAGCTTCGGGGGGGTGAGGTAGCCCGGATGAAGGCGGAGCGGTCGCCTGATAGGAAGGATCAGAGTGGGGTCCTGTTAGGATGATTCTGGGGCACAGTATGGGGCCGGTGATTATAGTAACACCATGATGCCATCTGCGAGGCTTGGGCTGCGGTATTAGGGGAGGTCGGAGCCGCAGAGCGCCCCCTGGCATCGGGGCACTACAATGGGCAGCCTCCCGCTTAATTGACATCGATATATGAATCAATTATCATCAAAGGCGTGGCGGGCGAGATAAGCGGGCGGTTGCCCAGAGACAGGTGGGCGGGCCACGAAGAGCTCGGCCCTGAGTAGGCCTCCTGTCACGGTGACAGGCGGGTGGGCCACAGAGTTTGGCCCCAGGAGGCCACCTGTCACAACTTCCTTAAAGGAAACTGGGAAAAGGTGGGAGAGTAACTCATTTTTCCATAAATCCCAATGCAGTCTAGGCTTTGGTACTCGGATGCAGGTAGTAGTGTCCTTGCAACAGACAGTAGTTACTTGCTCAGCTACTCAAATATTTGCAAAGCACTGTTAAATAATGGTCCTTTTGTAGGAGTGTCCCAACAGCAAGAGTGAGCAGGTACAGTGAAGCATCAAGCCACAGTGAAAGTATTTTACTATGTTGTTCCATTTTATAGTTCAGTCATTTCCACCCTGTTAAAATCCTCCATAAAAATCATATGCAGTTTATACATGGGGTTGTCCTATAATTGGAAGAATATGGTGCTATTGTACAGGGTAGATGACCATGCCCAGTACCCTAAAGGGCCCCATTGGATCATCTGTTCCATCATGATGGTGAGGCATCAAACTTGGTTTGGGTGGCAAAAGACCACAATTTCTGGGTAACCTAGATTGCTACAACTCTGCAGTTTCTGGCAGTGATCAAGGACATGACCAACTACAGGATCCTATAGTACACCCTGTATATGGCCACTCACAGGTCACCCCCTCTAGCATTGGGCCCAATAGCTCAGTGAGCCTGATTCTAATGAAATTGAAACCTGTGTGGATTAATCAGTGAGCTAAGCAAGTAACTAGTATGTCAGGCATTTTCTTTGTAGTATGGAGAACTCAAGAACTCTTAGGTTAGCTCCTTGAGTTTCACTTAGTTCTGCTTGTCCTTATACAGAAACGAAAGAAACTCAACCAATAGGCTATCATCAAATATTCAACTTGGGGGAAAAGGTGCTTAGGAGGGGACATGATAGTAGTTCTCATATACTTGAAGGGCTTCTATAAAGAAGGAGGAAAGCCCCTTTTTTCTTTCTGGTTGTCGAGTGTAGGATGTGGACCAGTGGCTTGAAGTTGCAACACAGTGGGTTTAGTTTGGAAATCGGGAAAGGCTGCTTCACTGTTAGAATAGTGAGGCAGACTGTCCAGGAAAGTTGTGGACTCTCCATCACTGGAGGTGTTCAAGAAGAGATTGGATAGCCAGTGGTCAAGGAAGGTCTAGGCATCCTATTATGCCTAAATCATCCCTATGCCTGTGTTCTACTATGGGTATTTTCCCACGCTTCTATGCTTTGCTGGTTGTCCCCCTGCCTTGCACCCCTTTCTGCTACACGTGTCACAGTGTTTTTAAGCCTTCCTCGGAGGCTGGGGATTTTGACTGGGGTGTGCCAGTGTTATTGCTGGGACTTAAAGCTGGAGGCTTGTGGCTAGCAGTCCAGGTTGACTGTCATATTGAGGTCAGGAAGGAATTTTAACCCATGGACTGTTTTCCCCCACCCCCTTCCTTTGTAACTGGAGGTAGGGGAGGGTGGGGGTGGTCATCTTCAAACTCTTGAGCATATATCAACAACTTTTTATAGAAGCAAGACATTGGCTTCTCCTGTGGGATTTTGTAAGGACAGTAGCATTTCAAGGAGTTGACCTGTAACTATCAATTTTATGTTTGGATTGAAAAAACTGGGATTTTTTTTCTTAAAAATTTGACTTATAAGTGTGGGGTCAACTTGTAAGTGGAATTATGTGCTAACTTTTTATGCTAATTAAGTTAAACTAGTAAAATATTCTTTGCTTCATTAAATGTGTGTCTGGAGATAATATGGGCTGATGTGGACCATGTAATCTACTACAGATGTCTAACAAACACAAAACAGTTTATATTAGCTGTTAGAAACAATTCTTGAGCTTTTTTGATTTTTCTGATGTCAGATCTAGCCAGAATGAATGTGTTATACAACTTGCTTAAAATTTCAACTGAACATAATCCCAGTTTATTCATATTTTGTGCTAAATGGGTTTCTATGATTTCTCCTCTGCCTATTAATTGTCCTTAATGCAAGTGGAAAATTTGTAAATGACTCATGCTTGGTTTTATATTTGAAACATCTTTTCTTAGCTGCTGTGTTTTTGTTAGCATATATACAGGAAATGGAAGGGATTTTTGTTAATTTTATAGGATTTAGATTGGATTGTAAAGGGCTAGAAGGGACCTTGCAAGATCATTGAGTCCAGCCCCCCGGCACTAGGCAGGAAAGACGACTGGGGTCAGGTGACTCCAGCAAGGTGACTGTCCAGTCTCCTCTTGAAGATTTCCAGGGTAGGTGATTGCACCACTGCTGGAGGGAGTTTATTCCAGTCGGACACCCTAACTGTGAAGTTTTTCTTAGTGTTAAGCCTGAAATGCTCTTCCAGGAATTTGTGGCCATTACTCCTGGTTTTTTCCCAAGGGTGCCTTGCTGAACAGTTGTTTGCTGAGCCCTTCATGTATTCCCCTGATATTGTGGTAAGCTGCTACCAAGTCCCCTATCAGCCTTCTCTTTTTTTAGGTTGAAGGGACTCAAGTCTGGCTTGCCTCGCAAGTCTCTGATCCTATGGGTGGCTCTTCTCTGGACTCTCTCAAGCTTTTCTACACCCTTGCTGAAGTGTCGCACCCAGAATGGGATGCAGTATTCCAGCTGCGATCTCACTGATGCTGAGTAAAGCGGAAGAATCACTTCCTTGGTTTTGCTTGAGATGCATCAGTTGATGCATGCCAGAGTATTGTTTGCCCTGCTGGCTACAGCATTGCGCTGACGGCTTATGTTCATACTATTATGATCTATTCTTACCCCAGGTCCCTTTCAGTCGTGGTGCTAGTAAGCTTGGTGGCACCAAGCTTGTAAGTATGTTGGGGATTATTTGTCCTCAGATGGAGCACTTTACTCATCTCAATGTTGAACTTCAACTGGTTCCGATCCACTCAACTTGCCAGCCTGTCTAGGTCTGCCTGTATCTGCAGCCTATTTTCAGGCATTGCCATGCTCACCCATAACTTGGTGTCATCCATGAACTTGGCCAGTGAGCTCTTCACCCCCACATCCAAATCATTGGTAAAGATGTTGAAGATGTTGGACCAAGCATGGACCTCTGAGGGACACCACTGGCCACTTCTCACCAGGATGACACATATCTGGTCGTTAGAACTCCTTGGGTCCTACCCTGCAGCCAGCTTCCTACCCACCTGTCGAGCAGTTAATCCTGCAATCCTCCAACTTTCCAGTGAGAACATGATGGGATACCAGATCAATGGTCTTTTGGAAGTCTAGGTATTAGGGCTGTGCAAAGCTTCGGTTGGTGATTCAATTTGGAGGAGATTTGGCCCGATTCAGCGGCCGAATCTCTGACTCTGATCAGTGGACTGATCTAAAGGTCCAAATGGATTCAAAACTCTCCAAATCTTTGGAAAACATTTGGAGAGCTTTGATTCAGGCAGTGCCCGGTGGCTGCAGCAGGGAGCTGCAGCCACTCCAAGCCGGTAAGTACTAGGGGCAGGAGTTGGGGGAACCCCTGCCAGCCCCCCCAGTCCCTGCCCACCCCAGCTCCTAGTACTTTTAAAGAAAAGCCCTGGTGCTCATTGGGTGCTGCTGGGCTGGGAGGAGGGGTGATTCCCACTGCCCCATGCTGCATGGGGGGGCTCTGCACAAGTACCCTGACCCCCCCCCCCGCTCTCCCAGCCCACCCACGAGTGCCCTGCCTGGGCCAGCTTCAACCCTTTAAGAAAAAAATAAAAGCCCTGGGACTCGCTGCTCCTACAACGGCTTCAGGGGCTTGTGTAGAGCCCCCCATGTGGCACGGGGTAGTGTGGGGTAGCAGGGGTCGCATCCCACCGGCAGGAACGGTGAGTCTGGGGGTTGTTTTGGTTGTTTTTTGTTCTTAAAGGGCCGGAGCTGGCCTGGGTGGGGCACCTGTGGGGGGGCTGGGGGAGGAAGAGGGGGGTCAGGGGGCTCAAGCAGAGCTCCCCATGCAGCATGGGGAAGTGGTGGGTAGTGGAGATCACCCCCTGCCCGGCAGTACCTGCTGAGCCAAGGCTTTTTTTTTTTTCCCCCTAAGCGCTTTTTTTTTTCCAAGTTGGGGCAGCCATTGCCGGGCTGAGAGGGGCGGGGGATGGGCTCGGCCTGGCTGACTTGGAGATTCGGCAGTAGCCGAATCTCCAAATCAGATTTGGCCGAATCAAATCAGGACAGCGATTCGAATCGGCCAAATCCGAAGTGAATGCTAGCCTCTTCGCACAGGCCTACTAGGTATGCAGTGCTGACCTCTTATCTCTTATCCAGGTGGCGAGTTTCCTGGTCATAGAAGGATATGAAATTGGTAAGACAAGGCCTGCACGTGATGAAGCCATGCTGACTATCATTCAGAATCCTACTTTCTGCAAGCATATCACACACATACTCTTTGATGAATTTTTCCAGGATTTTCCCTGGGATAGAAGTTAGGCTAATTGGCCTATAGTTGCCCAGGCCCTCTCTCCTCCCTTTCTC
This sequence comes from Alligator mississippiensis, assembly GCF_030867095.1. Lineage (NCBI taxonomy): Eukaryota > Metazoa > Chordata > Crocodylia > Alligatoridae > Alligator > Alligator mississippiensis. The sequence goes on from NC_081830.1 coordinate 40,301,000, forward strand.
GAAGATGGGCACAACATTTGCCCTCTTCCAGTCTTCAGGGTCCTCACCCAAGTACCATGAGTTTTGGAAGAGTTTTGCCAGAGGTCCCGCGATGACTTCGGCCAGCTCCTTCAGCACTCTGGGATGATGTTCATCTGGTCATGCTGACTTGTAAATGTTTAACTTTTCTAATTGATCATGCACCAGCTCAATGTTTTTGCCCTAGCTCCGTGGAGAGAGGAACAGGCAGAAGCCTATTGCACCCCCGTTGATCCCAGGACCCCTCAGCGGGACCCCAACCCAGACCTCCAGTGCAGCCATAGGTAGGTGGGGCCCATGGCAGGGAGGGAGGGACCCCAGTCCAATCAGCTGTGGTGCAGCTGAGTCAGAGCCAAGGAGGGACATGTTCCCCCCCCCCCAGCCTGGCTCCTACTTGGCCCAACCCCCAGGGAGCCATGCGACTGGTTCCACCTGGTGTGTGAGACGGGAGAAACCCCAACCCAGTCAGCTGAGGGGCATCTGAGTCAGAGCCGAGGAGGGATACGTGCCCCCCCTGGCTCCTACTTCAACCAGCCCCCAGAGAGCCATATGACCGGAGCCTCACAAACAGGCCATGGAAACAGGCGTGCTTGTCTGCCCAGTGCGGGAGTTAGCATGGGAGGGTGAGCGGGAGGGCTCGTGGCCCTGCCAGTGCACCCCAGGGTAGGTAGCCACAGTAGTAGCCAGACTACCACCAATAAAATGTGGATGGGCATGCGCCACACTCCAAGGGTCCCTTTGGGGTCTGCGGTCCCCTTCCTCCCCTCGGCTCCTCAGAGGCCTCCACCCAGATGGAACTCATGGTTCCGGGCTCCACACAGATGGAGCCCCTGGCTCTCAGCTGCAGGGGCTGCCTGACACTTTCAGGCTCTGAGGTCTGGGAGCATGGCCACTTCCCCTTGTTAAGGTCTCCTCACTTTTGGGGTCTCTGGCGCACCAGCTGGAGGAGCTCCAGGTTGCAGTCCAGAGACTCCATGCCATCAGGGATGGTGAGTGGGAGATACTCCTACTGCCAGGCCCTTCACCCCTTGGAGGCAGAGGGTAGACCAAGGTCACCTTCCAGGACAAGGGAGGACTCGAGGACCTCCCATTCTGTCCAGCCAAGGGGTTGGACCAAGGTAGTCAAGGGCCCCAAGGCCCACTGCAACAAGGTCCCTGCCCCACTGGTGCTTTGCAACAGGTACGAATCTCTTGCAGCCTCAGCAGAGCCTGCCAGCTGTCAGCTCCTGTAGGCAACACAGGCTCAACTGTAGCTACCGGCCCCGCTCTCCCTAAGACAAAATGCAAAGTGTTTGTCATGGGAGACTATCCTGAGGGGGCAATCTTTTGCCCTGACCCCTTAGCCCGGGAAGTCTGCTGCTTCCCAGGAGCTGGTATCTGAGACATCGTGGAGAAGATCCCTGAGCTCCTCCGGTCCACTGACCATTACCCTATGCTTCTTATCCTAGTGGGCACAAATGTCATGGCATGGAGCAATCCCAGCTGGGTCATGAAGCACTACAGGGATTTGGGAGTGGGGCTAAAGGGGTTGGGGGCACAGGTGGTGTTTTCCTTGATCCTCCCAGTCTCGGGCTATGGGCTGAGGAGGGAGAGGAGGATCGAGGTAGTAAACCAAAAATGGCAGCGCTGGTGCAATTGGGAAGGCTTTGGCTTCCATGACTACAATCGGCTCTTTTAGAGAGGCAGTGAGCTGCTGGGAAGGGATAGCCTTTGAGGAGGCTCTTCTCAGCCAGACTGGCTGACCTCTCCACCAGGCTTTAAACTAAGCCCACCGGGGGGTGGGGGGACTACTGCCACTGCTGGCCCACTGAGCAACCTTTGCAAAGCCAGCAGGCCAAGGCACTCAAGGGAGCCCAACCCTGCCCCAGCCCTGGAACTATGTGTAGGCAAGGCAAGGGTCCTCAAAGAGACTGTGCCTGTATACAAATGCCAGGAGCTTGGGGAATAAACTGGAGGAACTTGTCCTCCTGCTTAACACAAATAATTATGATGTCATAGTATAGGATTTCATAGACATTAGGGCTGGAAGGGACCTCGGAAGATCATCGAGTCCATCCGCCTGCCCAAAGGGCAGGAAGTCAGCTGGGGTCATAGGATCCCAGCAAGATAAGCATCCAGATTGCTCTTGAAGGTGTTCAATGTAGGCGCCTGAACCATCTCCGGTGGCAGGCTGTTCCAGACCTTGGGGGCTCGGACAGTAAAGAAATTCTTCCTTATGTCCAGCCTGAAACGATCTTGTAGTAGTTGATGACCATTCGACCTAGTCGTCATGCCTTGGGGCGCTCTGGTGAACAAACGTTCCCCCAGATACTGGTGGTCACCCCAAGGCTCTCAGCCTGTCATCGTAGGGTCTGCTTCCCTGACCTTTGATCACACGCGTGGCTCTTCTCTGGACTCTCTCAAGCTTCTCCACATCCTTTTTGAATTGTGGAGCCCAAAACTGGGCGCAGTACTCCAGCTGCGGCCTCACTAAGGCTGAGTACAAGGGGAGAATGACGTCCCGGGATTTGCTTGAGAAGCATCTATGGATGCAAGCCAGCGTTTTGGTCGCTTTACTAGCTGCAGCATCGCATTGCAGTCTCATGTTCATCTTGTGGTCAATGATGACCCCCAAGTCTCTTCCTTCCTTAGTGCTAGCCAACATAGCACTGCTGAGCCTATAAGGATGCTGCAGGTTTTTCTTCCCAAGGTGGAGAACCTTGCATTTGTCGGCGTTGAACACCATCAGATTTTCGTCCGCCCACTTGCTGAGCCTGTCCAGGTCAGCCTGGATCACCCTCCTGTCTTCTGGTGTGGATGTTTTGCCCCAAAGTTTGGTGTCATCGGTGAACTTGGCCAGTCCACTTCTGACTCCAGTGTCCGCATCATTAATGAAGATGTTGAACAGTGCGGGTCCAAGGACAGAGCCCTGGGGGACCCCACTGGTCACCGGACACCATGATGAGTGACTTCTATCAATTACTACCCTCTGGGTCTGACCACAGAGCCAATTTTCCAGCCAGTGGATCGTGGAGGATCCAAGGTGACAATTGGCCAGTTTCTCCAAGAGGTGATCATGGGAAACTAGATAGAAGGCTTTTTTGAAGTCAAGATATATGACATCAATCTCTTCTCCCTTATCCAGGTGATAGGTCACCTGGTTGTAGAAGGATAATGGAGACCTGGTGGGACTCCATCCATGACTGGACCACAGGTATAGATGGCTATACCCTGTACAGGAGAGATCAAGTGGACAAAAGGGGCGGGAGTGTAGCTCTCTCTGTCAGGGAAAGCTATGCGTCCCTGAAAGCTGACATTGGCACCCAGAGTGGACGACTGGGTTAAAATTTGTGGGGAACACGGCACAGGGGACACAATGGTGGGAGTCTATTACAGACCTCCTACCCAGGATCAAGAACTTGACCAGGAGTTCACCAGGGATTTGACTGAAGCTGCATGCTGCCAGTTCATAGTTGACATGAGAGACTTCAACTATCCAGACGTCTCATGGGAAGAGTGCTCAGCCAAATCTGAATGGTTGCAAAGCTTTCTCTTGTGCATGAACGAGCTCTATCTGACACAAGAAGTCTACAGGCTGATGAGAGGTAAAGCGCTGCTTGATCTGGTACTGGCAATGGGGGACAACCTAGTCAGTGACCTAATGATTGAAGGGAAGCTGGGTGACAGTGACCACGAGCTGATCACCTTCACCATCTGCCATAAAGCTGTCAAGTCAGTCAGCAATACAGAAGTCCCAGATTTCAGGAAAGCTGACTTTGACAAGATCAGTAGGCTTGTTAGTGAGGCCCTAAGGGACCATGACCTGAAGGGGAGGGGAGTTCAGGATGAGTGGTTGCTCCTCAGAGGAACGATCCTGGATGCACAAGCAAAGTCTCTTTCATTTCAAAGAATAGGCAGCAAAAGGCCACAGCAGCCCCTTTGGCTCTCCAGGGAGCCTAGCGGACTTCCTGCGTCTAGAAAGAAAGATCTACAAAACTGGACTGGATCCACCTCCAAGGAGGAATATTCTGCACTGGTTTGGACCTGCAGGGAGTGAACCAGAAAAGCCAAGGCTGTGACTGAACTCCAACTAGCTACAAGTATCAAGGACAAAAAGTTCTTTTTTAGATATGTGGGGAGCCGAAGGAAAAGCAAGGGTAACATTGGACCCCTGCTAAACTAGATGGGACAACTGACAACCGATGCCCAGGAAAAAGCCAGTTTGCTAAATGGGTACTTTTGTGTTGGCTTTTCAACAGTCCCAAGGGACGCCCCTGCCCATTACAGGACAGAAACGTCTGGGTGAGGGTGACTCTACCCACCGTCAGTGCTGACCTAATGAAGGAACACCTAGTGAAGGCTGGACACCTTCAAGCTAGCTGGCCCTGACAGTTTACACCCCAGGGTACTGAAGGAGCTGGCAAGCATCATAGCTTATCCCCTGGCACAGATTTTCAAGAACTCCTGGTGCTCTGAAGTGCCTGAAGATTGGAAGAAGGCCAATGTGGTGCCTATCTTCAAGAAAGGGAGGACAGTGGATCTGGCAAACTACAGGCCCATCAGCCTGACTTCTATCCCGGGGAAAGTCTTAGAAAAGATTATCAAAGAGACCATTCTTAACAGAATGGTCGATGGCAGCATCCTGAAGGATAGCCAGCACAGGTTTGTTGTGAGTAGGCCTTGCTTGACCAATCTTATTTTCTTTTACGACCAGGTGACCTATCACCTGGACAGGGGAGAAGAGATTGTCGTATATCTTGACTTAAAAAAAAAAAAAGTCTTCAATCTGGTATCCCATGATCACCTCTTAGCAAAACTGGCCAACTGTGGCCTCAGCTTCTCCATGATCCACTGGCTGGGGAATTGGCTCCATGGTTGGACCGAGAGGGTGATGGTTGACAGAAGTCAGTTGTCATGGTGTGCTGTGACCAGTGGGGTCCCTCAAGGCTCTGTCCTTGGGCCAACACTGTTCAACATCTTCATTAATGATGTGGACATTTGGTATCAGAAGCGGACAGGCCAAGTTTGCTGACTACACTGAACTTTGGGATAAAGCGCCCGCACCTGAGGATGGGAAGGTGATCCAGGCTGACCTTGCCAGGCCCAGGAAATGGGCAGATGAGAACCTGATGGTGTTTAACACCGAAAAATGCAAGGTTCTCCACCTTGGGAGGAAAAACCTGCAGCATCCTTATAGGCTTGGTAGTGCTATGCTGACTAGCACTATGGATGAAAAGGACTTGGGGGTCATGATTGACCACAAGATGAACATGAGCCATCAATGTGATGCTGCAGCTAGTAAAGCGAGCAAAATGCTGGCTTGCATCCATAGATGCTTCTCAAGCAAATCCCAGGATGTCATTCTCCCGTTGTACTCGGCCTTGGTGAGGCTGCAGCTGGAGTACTGCGTCCAGTTTTGGGCTCCACAATTCAGAAAGAATGTGGAGAAACTTGAGAGAGTCCAGAGGAGAGCCACACACATGATCAGAGGTCAGGAAAACAGACCTTATGATGAGAGGCTGAGAGCTGTGGGACTCTTCAGCCTGGAAAAGTGCAGGCTCAGGGGTGATCTGTTGGCCACCTATACATTTTTTTAAATAAGGCATGCTCACCAGGATCTGGGGGAACATCTGTTCACCAGAGTGCCCCAAGGGATGACAAGGTTGAACGGTCACAAACTCGTCCATGACTGTTTCAGGCTGGACATAAGGAAGTACTTCATAGATTGTAGAGTCAGAAGGGACCACAATGGATCATCGTGTCCGACCCCCTGCCCCTGGCAGGAAAGAGGACCCAGGTCAGTTGACCCCAGCCGGGTGACTAGCCTCTTCTTGAAGACATCCAAGCTAGGTGAAAGCACCACCTCTCTTGGAAGCCCATTCCAGATCCTGGCCACCCTTACTGTGAAAAATTTCTTCCTAATATCTAACCTAAATCCACTCTCAACTAGTTTACACCCATTATTCCTAGTCACTCCCTGGGGTGCCCTAGTAAACAGCACGTCACCTATTCCCTGTTGACCTCCCCTAATAAATTTATAGGCAGCCACAAGATCTCCCCTCAGCTGTCTCTTGTGAAGGCTGAAGAAATTCAGCTCTCTCAACCTCTCCCCGTAGGGTCTTTCCCAAAGGTCACTAATCATGTGAGTGGCCCTCCTCTGAACCCTCTCCAGATTCTCCATGTCCCTCTTGAAGTGTGGTGCCCAAAACTGGGCAGAGTACTCCAACTGCGGCCTGACCAGTGCTGCATAGAGGGGGAACATCACCTCCTTTGATCTATTAGTCATGCACCTGCTAATGCATGACAAGGTGCGATTGGCTTTGTTGATGGTCTCGTTACACTGCTGGCTCATGTTCATCTTGTTATTCTTCATTCTCTGAGCACCCAAGGTCTGGAATAGACTGCCTCCAGAAGTGGTTCAAGCACCTGCTTTGAATGCCTTCAAGAGAAATTTGGATATTTATCTTGCTGGGATCCTATGACCCCTGCTGACTTCCTGCCCCTGGGGCAGGGGGCTGAACTCAATGATCTTCCGAGGTCCCTTCCGGCCCTAATGTCTATGAAAAACATCAATGGTAGGAAGATGGTCATTCCATGCCCATTTCGAACCTTATGTAGTATGATTTTCCTCTTAGTCTGGCAAAATACTAAAGCAAAGTAGTCGGTCAGGAGTTCATTTTCTCCTGTGTCAGTAATCGGCTATCCTGAGTTGTTAAGCAATGGCCCCGCAATTCCACTTGTTTTCTTCCTGTTCTCTACATGCCTAAAGAAACGTTTCTTATTGTCCTTGATTTCTGTTGCTAGGCTAAATTCAGTTGCCACCTTAACCTTTCAAATCTGCTCCCTACAGGTGTGGGCCATTGTTGTATAGTCCTCCATGAGGACTGTCCTAAGCTTCCATTGTTTGTATGCCTATTTCTTTTTTTTTCAAGAGGACCATGATCTCCTTATTAAGCCAAGAGGGCTTAACAGCCCTTCTGCTACCTTTCCTCTGCATGGGAATGGACTTCTTTTGTGTTTCAAGGATCGTGTCCTTGAGGAAAGACTACTCTTTGTGCACTCCTTTCACTTTTGGTCCCTGGTCCCACAGCGCTTCCCCTACTATTGCCTTGAACCTGTTAAAATCTGTTTTTTTGAAGTCCAAAACTTCAACCTTGCTAGCTGATTTGCCTGCCTTTCAATGGAGAGTGATAGTGATGGTTTTGTGGTTGCTGTTGTACAGGCTACCCTCTATATTCAGGTTGTTCACCAGATTGTCTCCTTTGGCCAAGACCAAGTCTAGGACAGCATTACCTCTGGCTGGCCCATGTACTTCATGAGTCAGGTAGAGCTCTTCTATACGGGTCTGGAAGCAACGCAACTGACCTGACTTAGCTGAGTGTTCCTCCCAAGAGATGTCTGGGTAATTGAAGTCACCCATGATGACCATGTTTCATGCACGCGTGGCCTCTGTCAGTTCCTAAGAGAGCTCCAGTTCAAGCTCCTCCCCCTGGTTTGGTGGAATGTATATACCTACAGTTAGGTCTCTCTCACCACACCCCCCTGTAGTTTGACCCAGAGGGCTTCGAGTTGCTCTTCTTTGGAGCTGATGTCTGCCTCAAAGGTGGTATACTGCTCCCTCACATAGAGAGCTACCCCTACATTTTTCTTCCCTACTTGGTCCCTTCTGTGCAGGGTGTAGCCTTTTATGGCTATGTTCCAATCATGTGAGGAGTCCCACCAGGTGTCTCTAATCCCTATTAGATCATAATGCTCATTGGAGAGTAGGCGGGTTAGCTCCTCTTGCTCGTTCCCCGTGCTCCTTGCATTAGACTACAGGCACCTGAATCCTCCAGTTGAGCCCCTTGATTTCCTGTCACACTGAAGGACAACCATTCCCTCAGCTCTTACAAGAGTGGCTCTCCTCATGTCCCCAACTACAGAACTTTCTTGTGTGCTGGTCCCTGGGCATGCTTCAGTCACTGTTTTCCCCGTCCCCCGGCAGTCTTTGTTTAAAGCCCTATCTAGAAGATTGGCCATCCTGGCTAAGAACAGGGACTTACTTCTCTGCGTGAGGTGGATGCCTTCCCTTCCCTGGAGTCCTCTCTCCCTGAAATGTGCGTTGTGGTAGAAGAAACCGAAGTGCTCTCGGTAGCACCACCACTGGAGTCGTCAGTTCACTTCTTCGACGCATCCTTCTCTCCTACATCCATGGCCTGCAATTGGGAGTGCAGAGGAAAAGACTACCTATGCCTCCAACCCCTTGATCCCAGCCCTCAGAGACCTGTAGTCACTTATGACCTGGTCCGGATTACTCCTGGCCATGTCATTCATGCCCACATGGATGAGGAGCGTGGGGTAGTGGTTGGAGGGTGGATGAGTCTAGGGATCCTCTCTGAAACATCTTTTATGTGGGCCCCAGGGAGGCAGCAGAGCTCACGGGCTAGGGGATCCAGATGGCAGATGGGTCCCTTGGTGCCCTGCCAGAGGGAGTCCCCCACCACTACCACCCTGAGTCTTGGGTGTGGCAGTTTGCTTACTACCCATCTCCTCCTCTTATTGTCTCCATTGGAACCTTCTCATACATGGTGAGGGGAGAAAACCTGTTGTGCAATGCCAGGGAAGGGGCAGCTCTAGCCCTGCATGTCCTGGACCCTGAGACTACCATCTTTCAGGTTGCTCTGGGTGGATCTTTTTGGCCACCTCTGGTTGGGTCTTGTTGGCCACCTTCTCCTCTATCTTTTCTCCTGAAGAACGAAGAAGAGCCTGAGAGTAGTAGTCATCCATCTCCTGCTTGTAGGCCCTGATGGCATGTCTGCCTACCTGGGCCTGGAGCTCAGTCACCTGGGACTCCAGGGACCTCACTAAGGAGCATACACCACAAGTGGGGGTGACTTTCCTCCCATTCCCAGTTGCTGGCAGCCATGCCAGGCAACCCCCATAGCCCAGTGCCAGGGGCTCCATCTGGGTGGAGGCTGGAATCATGGGGTCAGTCTGGGTGGAGGCCTCAGTGGTGCAAGGGAAGGGAGCACCATTTGAGGCTGAGGCAGGAAGCTGCGGGGTATGACGCATCCCCACTATTGTATGGTAATAGGCTATGCTACTACCCATGAACTGGCCTGCATACTACCGCAAACTGCTTTCCCTGTTTGCAATCCCTGGTCGCTGGCTCCATGGTCACCTGGGGAGTCTCCTTTTATACCTTTCTGGGCCTGGGCTGACTCAGCCCTTTTGTTAGGGCTTCTGTCAGGCCCAGGCAGCAATCCCACAACAATCAGCAATCACTCCCAGCTTCTCAGAGCACATGCCCCAAATGCACACAGCCCACCAAACAAACACTCAGCAAAACCAAAGGTACAGGCAGCTGGATCACTTACCTTTCTGGGCAGGATCTGGTGCCTGGCTTCTCTATCCCTTCTCTCGTTTTCCCCCTGCCTCCAGCAACTGCCTGCAAACTGTTTCCCCTGTTTGCAGTCCCCATTTGCTGGCTCCCTGGTTATCCTGAGCTATATTTTTAATCCTGAGCTATATTTTCAATTGATGGGCTTTAACTGACTTCTGAACAACACTGTTTCCCATCAGTCCATGATATAGCTCTATAACTGAAAGGCTGTAGTGTGAACATGTTAAAAAAATTTAAGTTTCACAGTGAAACTCTATTGCAGGTACTTTTTCTTAGAGTATGAAAGGTGGCATTCACTTCTGCATGCAAAAAATGTTTCTTCTTAGTCTAAGTAATTGGATGCCTTACAGAATTAAATTTCCTATCTTTCAAAGCACTTCTGAGCAACATCAGCAAATATGGTTTGATTCCTATGTATAACAAAGTCCAAATTGCAAAAATGTTAGTGACTTTGGATGGTATTGTTCAAGAAGATAAAACTATAGGAATGATACATAATGATGCCCTGGCTGGGATTTGCAGTGCCATTTGGCTTAATGCTTCCCTGCCCTTAGCAGACATCCCTCTCCATGTGAGGTTAGTCTTCCAGATAACTTAACTGTTGTTACAGCAAGTCTGAACCCTAAGCTTCTTCCTTGGATTTGCTTGGTTCTAAGGTTGATCTCCAAGACCTTTGTTTTCTTTTAGAGAACTGCCCACCCTTCTATTAGTCAGTGTGGGTTTGATGAGGTATAAGAGAGAACTTCAATCCTTGAATGCAGTGTTCTGATGAATGCAAGCCAGACAAGTCACTAGACAAATTCTGCTGCTTTGTTATATGAGACATGCAAAGCAATGTACTCAGACTAAATGAGCACCTCCCAGCAGATCTGGGTATTCAACAAGATCAATGTTCAAAGAGTTTGCTTATGGTGTTCTAACCAGAAAAGTAGATTAAAACCAGGTGTGCCTGAGCTGGAATATGATTCCTGGAACAAAAAATGCAAGTCCCTAGACTAGTGGTTTCCAACTTTTTTAGGTCTGAGATCACTTCTAAAATTTTAAAAGGAACTGAATATCTACCCCCTGCACTCCCCTTCCATCTGTGGGGAGGAGAAAGGGCCGGTTTGGGCAGGCGAGGCAGATCAAGGCCCCAACTGTAGCCCCACTCCCTCCCTCACTGCTGGGGCCTCAATCTGCACCGTACCCCCCCAATGGCAGAGAGGTAGGGAATGGGGCAGAGGCAGGCACAGGCCCTGCACAGCTGGTGCAGGGCAGGGGACAGCTGTGAGCAGCGCATTCAGGGGGCATGAGGAGGGGGCCATGCAACCCAAGAGGGCATGGGGGTCACATGTCCCTGGATCTGCCAGTGGGGTGGGCTGGGGCTGGGGTGGTGCTGCCTCTTCCTGGCTGGGCTGCGGCAGTGGCAGCATTGGGAGAGACGTCATGGAGGGGGGCAGGGAACATAACCCCCCCCCCCAACCGCTGCTCCCAGCACTGGCACTGCCCACCCCAAGTGCAGGCCAGGCCCAGTGAGAACAGCCCAGTGCAGCCTTCCAGTCCACAGCTACAACCTGCCCTCCCCCACGCCTGCCATCCCCCAAGTTCTTCGGGGGGGCAGGGCTGTGCCACATGGTTCTCGCCGGGCCTGGCTTCCTCTTGTGCTTGGGGCAGGTGGCACTGGAAGTAGCCCCCTCCTCCCCTTCCCTCGTGGCCTTGTTCCTAGTGTCACCACAGCCCAGCTGGAAAGAGCCTGCCCTGCTGGCACTGAAATGGGGGTCTCCCGAACTGCATGTCTCCTGTCCCCGTGCAGCCCGGATGAGCTGCTCGCAGCTCTGTCTGCTGCCCCATGTTGGCTGTGCAGAGCCTGCCCCTGCCTTTACCCCATTCCCTACCTCAGAGCTGCTGTAGTTGCCAGCACTGCCCTGCGTTTTGGGGGGGAGGGGCACGTACCCCCTGATCTATGCATGGCAGAGGCAGCTGCCACTGCGGGTTGGGCTGCATGTGCCCCCCCAGGCCTCTGCCCCTCCCCTCCCCCTCTGACTGACCTGCTGGAGCGGGGAAGCCCCCTTAGCCCAGGATCAACTTCAAGAGGCTCCAGGATCCACTGGTCTATCGAGATCAACTGGTTGGTGACCACTGCCCTAGTTTGAAGGAATGAGAGAACTTGTATAATTTGTTACTGCCCTCTGGCTGTTGTGTGTGTAACCTAAATTTACACTCTCTGTGCAGTGAAATCCAATAGTAGGAATGTGGGATGAGACAAAGAAATATACAGGGTTAACATTCCAACTATATAGTTATCCTTTTTTGTAATTGCCTAAAGGAGGGGAACTCCTAGGTGCATCACAGTTTCACTGCATCTGTGATGGCCAGCTGATCTTCAGTATTCAGCACTGACTTAATATTTCTCCCACTGAAGTCAGTGGTAACACAATGGTAGACCAACACTGAATGCTTTTGACAGTCCTGTTCTTAATGATTCCCCAGACCTCCTTCTTGTCCAAAGTGAACTCAAGCATGTCAGTCTACATCTTGCCAGCCAGCGTTACAATTGTTCTTAAATTTCAACTTCTAAATATAGATAGATGTACTAAGCAATGCTAACATATGGATTGAATGTTTCTGATGGAGGATGCTGTAGGTGGTTTTTTGACATGCAGCTTGTGTGCTTCAGCAGAAACACTTACAGTGTGCAGGAAAAATGCTAATTAGCATCCTCCAATGGTAATTTTTTGGATTTGCCAGAAGGCAATATGGTAGATCTATGCCAAAAGAACGATTGCCTGATGTCATCAATCCCTGTTGGAAATACACATCTAAGATATTTTATCTGTAAATGGTCACAGATACTGACCAAATGTCCAGCTTTTGATTTGTTAATTAAGGAGGGTTTTATGGATAAGTATATCCATTGTCCTAGTGCTTCTGCATGCATATGAGAAGATTTGCTGCATATCTCTCATTCCTCCTGAAAGCACAAATAACTTGCCTGCACAGGTGAGTCACGTTAATTTAATTCAGTGTCATCTTCATTTAACTTGGCCCTCCCTAACTCAGAACCAAGGTCCATGGTACATTTATACTAAAAGTGCCCATCTTGTAGAGCACCCCCTCTCTTGGCTCTTGTCTGGAGAGAGAAAGCTGAATGACTGACAAGTTCTAATAATCTCCATTTATGTGACAGGGTGCAATTAGACTAATATTTTTCTTAAGCTTCTTATACAAGATTGCCTCTCCAGATCTCCTGGAGAAGATTAGTCCCACGTCTGTTCTGCTCAGCACTCTGTAACATTTGTTTAAGGATCTGGAAAGCATATGCAAAATTAAATTCATTTCTTGCAGAGGGCAATTTTTCACTATCGAAGGGCTAGAAAAAAAGACTAGGTGCAAGGAGTTTTCAAAGGACAAAGCAAATTTGACCTATACAGTTGTTTATTTTGATACATCCAAGTAACTGAACTTTATATGGGTGAAGTGTTGAGCTGCTCCATCTTGGGTTCAGTTTCTGAGACTAATGACTTCTCTCCATCATCCCTATATTAACCACAGTGCTCTGTTGCCTGCATGAGCTCCGTTTGTCTAACCCTGTGTTGGTCAGTGCAAACTATACTGCAAAACATGGGCTAAAGGTGCGAGGACACTTACTGCTGCACCCAATCTATCCATTCATGCAATGCCTACAGGTATTTGGAAAAGTCAGGTGGTGCTGAAGCCTTTGCAGGCACTCTGTGCTATAGTAAAACAGTAACATTCAACAACAGAATGCAGATGTTTCAAAGTTTATCAGAAGGGGGGATTTGATAAAAGTCTTCAAGTACCTGAAGGGTGATTAAATAGGATGGAGATAGCTTTTTGATTAGGAGGAGCTTTCTGACTACAAGGGTGGTCAAGCATTGTAACAGACTACCTAGAGAAGTTGTAGAATCTCCATCCTTGGAAACTTTGAAGAGCAGGTTAGAGAGACACTTGGCTGGGATGGTTTAGTTGGGGTGATCCTGCCTTGAGCAGCTGTACTAGGTGACCTCATAAACCGACATGGCTTTGTTAGCTTTCTGCTAGTCTTGGAACTGTTTATACTGGGGTTTAAACTAGTTTTGGCTGAGTTCCAAACAAGTGCTGTAGGGTGGATTAGCCAAGGATCCTGGGGAGTTTGGTGCCCTAGGAGAATCCCAGAGAACTCCGCCCAGATTTAGCACATGGCAGACAGTCTGCTACCATGTTATATGCCTGGTTGACCTTTGCTTGAGAGTTCCAGTTCACCTGGGTCCGAACCACATCTGACTTCAACGTACTCCAGAAGACCATGCCAATATTTCAGTTCATTTCTTCATGGCATCAAACCCTGGGCCATCACTCCAGCCCCCCCCCCCCCCCCCCCCCCCCCCCCCCCCCAGTTTGCATGCTCACAGTTTCAAGTGTAGCAGAAGTACTCTGTTTGTACTGTGTTTTACACCCAGGGGGCAATGATGTGTCTCTACAGCCTATTGTGGAAGTGGGGAATCGGTGTACAAGGAGTTCAAAGGAGTGGATTTATGGGCCTGAACTCTTCAGGTCGTGCAGAGAGCAGATGAGCCTATTGATCTTTATACAAGCTTCTTCCTCCTCTTCTTTTCATGTCCTGTAGCCATGTTTAAATTTGGGTCCAGAAACTGGCACATAATATTGCTCGATCTGTAGCCTTAGTGAGGTTCTCCATTTGGTGCGTGATTCCTTTATACTTACGCAGGCCAGTAGGTATTCTGTGGTCTGAAAGTTACCATCATGTCTGCACATGGTGTATGCATCATTGGAATCTCCTCACAATTGAATGTTAACTTTAATCTTACTGACTCCTATTCAGAGGTGGTTAAAGCCTCTCCACATTGGCCAGTCAAGCTCTGTGCCTGCAGGGAGATGTTTGGCCGTTTTGATATTCATACCAACTTCATCCTGGGTCATCCCTGGTCATGACTAACCACATCTTAATTCATCTAGATGTTGTTCATCCAGTGGCTGCATTCTAGAGAGGAAACTTTTAGTTTACTGGTGGCTGCCTTGTAGCCATATAGTGGCTGGCTCTTGTCTTTGATCTGCTGGATGTCTTCTGTTTTACTTGCTACTGCTCTCCTGATGTCCCTTCCTAGTGGGGTGATTCTGGCAAGTAGAAGGAGACTATTGACATTCGTTGGTTTAAGCCAGCCACTTACAACTGTTTTTTAAGCACCAACAACTTACTGAAGTTTGGCAGTGCAAATGCCCCCAGGTTTTTCCACCCTTCAACACCTTGTGGAGGTTCCACTCTCAGAACCATTTTACTTAGGCTTTTTCACTAGGGCTGTTGGTTCTATAGACAGACTCTTTCTGTTGATCTTACCCTTTCCTCTTTTCCTGCTTCCCTGATTCCAACATTTTTTTTAGATTAAAGACACTATATATTGGAGAACTTATCTGAGAGGATTTATGTCTATAATAACATTATTTTAATCTTGGAAGGGATGAAGGGAAGGAAAGAAAGGAAAAACAAAGAGCAAGCAGATGGTGAATGGCAAACTCAAAACATTAATCTGTGATAAAGGTACCGATGTTTATATTTTTAGCCATAGGATTTTTGCATTGCCTCATCCATTTTGCATGTTAGCACCTTTGAAAATATTTAATATTTATGCACCTGATTTTCAGTAGTTTCAATATATTTAAATTGGGTCCCCCAGTTTTGTATGTGCATGAGTGCATGCAAAATTTGGGCACAGTAATACAACTGCATAGATTGTTCTTGGTAACTGCACACAGCTAGCTTTTCACAGCTGAACCTTGCAGCTATTGTACTTGCGTGTATAATTATGATGATTGTATGTCCAATGCCAAGAATTGGCCACACAAGAGTTACACATGCACACTTTTGCCCATCAGTTATGTAAACCTGGGTTCTGGGAAGTCTAGCTTGTAAACCTTGTATTGAATTAAAGTGGTATTAATTTAAAATAGAAGTTTGTTCATTGTTTTCCTTTACTATTGGACAAATGCATTAGGCTATGTTATTTTCAGAAAAAAATTTATGCACAGCTTCACATGTTTGCAAGATCTCAACAATGCACACCATTTGAATCACTTGATCCACATCTGTATTTGGGTAAATTATTTCTTTAAGTCTTTTTATACCATCTGTTAATGTTCATCTGCAATTTATTTTCCAGGTGTGCGTTGACATCATATATTTTAGAGAAAAAAGTCTGTACATTGCAGTAAAGCATAGTTTTGCAAATACATTTACACTTTCTCTGCTATATCTACATGATTAGAATTTGCTAAAGTCATCCTTTAAGTTTGCCTAGAAAAAGCAAAGAAAAATATGTTCAATTCATTGTTTTTTAAGTGTGCACCTCAGGGACACAGTTGTTGCAGAGTAATGGCTTCACATTGCATCATAAACATTATACCAAATCAGCAATAATTATGTATGGTTGGTTGATCCTAGCTGATTTACCCTGGTAGATGATAATTTAAGTAACTTTTTTTCCCCCCATGGCTTGAGCATTCCAGTTACCTTAAAGCAGGCTTTGTGCATGTGAGACCATCTTAGCTCAGGCATAGGCCTGATTTGGGGCATCCATCCTTGGGTGATTAATTTTGGGGCATCCATCATTGGGCGATTCTCAGGTTGGCAGAATTCCTACCAGAACTTCTTGATACCTGTATTATTTCAGTGCCCTACCATGGCTCAGTGTAAATCGGAGACCATAAGACTATGAATTTATTTGTGGCATACTGTTTCCCTGGAGGGGGGGAGTAGGGAAAAGGAAAGGCCTGCAATCAAACCTAGCTCTTTTTATGTGGGGGTTGGAGGGAGAATGGGGCAGGAGTAGCTGCTTCTGCCTTACCAAGCCACTCATAGTAAACATTGGGGCTTGTTCTGAGGGCCAAATCTAATCTTGCCTTCAGGGATCATCCTACATGCTTCAGGTTTTAAAACAGTATGTTATACTTATGAATAAAGAGACTTGACAGGCTGAAGTTTTAATTTTAGCTTTATCAGTGTATGATGCTGAGCCAGCTAGCAGTCTGTTTGGCCTAGCACACTATTTGCTTAACCTTGGAGAAAGGAAAGACTTGTATGCTACTCTGGATCTAGTGGACTAACAGAAATTTGAATTAATGCAATAGGAGGTGCGTGGGACAGAGAGTATGGTGAATGTTTTAGTAGACAATCACCCAAGGTTTTGGGAATTTTAGAAATTAAGACGTCATTGAACCTGATGTGTCATACCTAGAGGAATCAGGCTGAGATACTTATTAGCTGGGTTCAGAGTTCCCATTTTATTTTCTCACTATGTACATGAAGAGGAGAGTGGCATTTATCCTGTTCTTTCTGAGGGATGTACTCTGACCTGATCAGGATTGTTTCAGGGCCTCTGTACCAGGGCTTTGGCAGGGAATTTTTGGATGTACCATGTTTTCTCACATGCAGTGTGCCCAGAATATAATACAGACCTTGTTTTTAAAAAGTAGAATGAAGGAAAAAAAAGAAGATCTTCCCTTGTAGTAAGTAAGTAAATAGCAGCAGCTAGGGAGTTGAGCCTCCTCATTGTTCTGTTCCCTGTGGAACTCTGCAGGTCTTAGTTTTGGTTTCATCTGGTAAGCAAAAGTACCTGCTTTCACCATATTTCTTGCATATAATACACCCATCAATTTTGAACAGCTGCTTTCATTCATGGGTTCTAGAACAAGTGTAGCAACTCTAATTACTTCACAACAAAGCTGTGCATTAGTTTCCTAGGGATTTTGAAAGGGAGGTGTGTGTGTGTGACATGAGAAATATTATCTCTTTGAAACACAGCACTGGGTATAATAACCCTTTATAGGGGAGAATCCCGCAAGAGTGAAGTCAAGACTGCAACATGGGTATAAACAAAATGCTTCTCAATCCTTGCAAAAAGGAATGAAATAAAAATGTAATTCTAGTTACCATACCATTACTGGAGCGTAAGTTACCATTACCACAGCTACTATGCACTGCAACCTTAAATTTGCTATTCTCCAAATATGCTTGTCTAGTTACTCCTAGGGCTGTATGAAATTTCTCTGATTGTTTTGTTTCGAAGCTGCTTGGACGTGTTTTGAGCTCAAAACAGTGAAATTGAAATGAAACAGAAAGCTCTGAAACAGCTTCAAAATGAAATGAGAGCCCTCAAAATGTTTTGAAATGTTTCGAAGCAGCCCAGTGGCAGGAGGCCCAGTGGGAGAGCCAGCACTGTGGTCCAACTGGCTCCACAGCCCCATGGAGCTTAGCCCGGTGGTGGGAGGTGGAGTGCAGCCCTGGCTCTCCCTGGCACCAGGCTGCGCTCCAAGCAGCTCCGTGGCCCCATTTTAAGAAAGCTGGCATCCCTAGGGGACATGTCCCTGGCATGCCTGTGGGTGGAAGAACAGTCTTGAGTATCATATCTCTATTTCCTTCCCTGTTTTCATCTGAGACTTTCTAGTATTAGTGTAGTAACTATAACTGCTTTACAACAAAGTTGTGCATTAGTTTTCTAGGGATTTTGAAAGCTTAAGTGGAGATGGGGGACTAGAAGTGCAGCCAGCTGAAATTTTTGTCAGAAGCTGCACACGAACCCTTCTGCATCGTAGGAAAAAAGGCTGATTTGAAAAGTCAGCTCGAAGAGCTAGTTTTATATGCTCACTGTATGTACATAAAATTTCAGTTATGAGTAACTGCTAAAGATCACCTGAAATCTAAGTCGTCTTCTCATAAAGAAACTATGTGTTGCATCAGAACTACTCAGGCTACAACTCTACCAAGATTTTTTCAAAACAGAATTATTTAAATGTCAGCCACTGAAAGGTCAGACTGCCATGGACAAATTTCAGTGACTTCCCATTAAAACATTTAAAGAGCAATTGAGTAGACTGTATAAAAAATCCAAAGGGCACCTGGTTTTAGAGATACAGGGATTTATGTCCCATTAAACCAAATTTTGGAAGTTCACTCTTGCAATGGAGTCACTACTAAGCACTCCCAAAATACCAAGGGCTGGCTTGTAACATATTGCCATGCATTGTGTACAGTATAATTATGTATGCATGGTCCTAGCAGGCAAGTATCTGTTCTCTGTTTTTCCTACTTCCCTGTGCTAGGCTTCTGACAAGAGATTTTGAGAAGCTTTTGTTGCTACAACAGCACCTTAGCCTAGGAATGGTTTACCCTTTTCAGGAAAAATGCTTCCGAGTACACAATTACAATTCTCACTTGAGCCTTGGGCAATCTCATGTTGGTTGCTCCAGAATGTGGATAAAAAAGGGAAACCACTATGGGTGAAGCAATGGCCTGTTGTATTCTGTTCTTACAGAGGCCCTGCCCAGAGCTCAAGGGGGTAAGCAGTTGTTAGAAGGAACTTCCAGGTTTTTTTGTAGCTGACACAATTCCTTCCCTTTTTAAAAGGGAATCATGATATTGCTTAATCTGAGGTGCACTGTGGAGTGATTCTATAAGCAATCTAGAAGTGGGGAGTGTTTTTCCTCAAAGTGCCAGGGCAGTGAGAGGAGCATCAGAGAGGGATCAGCATATTCAGCAATTAGTCTTGGAACCTGGGCTGTGATTCACAGGGTGCAGGCAGGCTTAAGCAGTGGGTGGGAGGAGGATATAGACTGCCTTTGCGCCTTCATGACTCTTAGCTGCTCTGGTGGAGGTGCAGAGGTGGTATAATTTAGAGCAGCCCCAGAGCACTTCGAAGAGCTGCCATTGTTTGCTCTGCATTAGTCAGCCTGTGAAGTGCTCTAGCCATTCACTGTCTGAGTATTACGTGTTGGGACTGACAGTCCTATTTGCCTTGGCTGTCATGCTCTCATGTCTACTAAGGTCAGTTAAGCAGAGCTGCCAGCAAAGGCTTCCTCCTGAGATGCACCTTCCATGTAAAAGAAGCTACCCTTGGAGCTTCAGAGGAGTCAAGGAGGGCCTCTTCCTCTATCCCTATTCTTCTTCCGTGTTGGCTCCCCTTCCCCTAATTTTGCCCCACTTTGACAGAAAGGGCGGACAAATACTGTTCCTTCCTGGCCTGAGCAGGCATTTATCCCAATGCCAGGAAACCAGAGCAGAGGGATTACAAAGAAATCTAGCAAGAGAGGAGGTAGAGAAGTTAACAGGTTAATAATCTAAGGAGAGAAAAAGGATTCTTGAAGAGGGGCCAGGTGGTAGAAAAGGCAAGATCTGAGACGTTGGGGGAAGAAAAGGGCAAACGCAAAAGAGAATACTTTGGGGACAAGTAGGAGGCTGTGGGGAGGGGGCAGCTCTGTTCTGATTTTATTTTATTTTTTTTCCTCCCCTGGCATTTCCTAGGCAACCATGGGAATTGTCATATTGCTTCCATGCCAATAAAATAGAGATAATGACAAAAAGTCTCACAGAAAGACAATGTCCTGAGATGGAGGCGTTACATTAGAGAGGGTGGGTAGGGGAAAAGGTATTAATAGCCACGTCCCAAACATATGATTCAAAGAATTACTCAGAACAAGGCTGCTGCAAGTCTCTTCCCTATATGCATAGGGTTACTTTCTGTGGGTCGGTGCTGCCCTGGTACTGGCATATTCATTTCCCTCATTGACCTGTCTTGCAGTGGAGGATGCTCATTTTGTTTTCAGGAGGAATTTGACATATTGCAAGACAAGGCCCATAATCAATGACTTCTGGATGAATCATTTTAAATAGAAACTAAGCTATATAAAATGTTTCAGCAATTCTTAAATCAATACTTCATAAGTGTTACCTTTTGCACCCCAGTGGCTTCATATATTTCAAACTGAAATAAAATAAATCCAGAATGCCAGATACAGTGATATTGAATCATTTGGTTGAATTTTAATGGCTGCATCATTGTGCACATAGCCAGCTGAATGTCGCATTTTTCAGCTTCATTTGAGGCTGGAGATCAAAGTAAGTTTGAATTCCCTTGTGAAATTTCCTGTATAATTCACCAGGTGCTATGACTTGCATGCATTTCCCAAAGAGAATGAACAAGTGGGTTAAACGTTAAGAGTCGGAATAATTTGGACTGGAAGAGACTGTGAGTCGGCTCCAGCCTCATCCATATGAAAGGATGGATGTCATTATTCCTGAATCAGCTTTGATATCTCAGTGGAAAATTTTTTCATGTTTTCTTTTTTTGCAGTTTATTCCTTTGCCTACTAGAAACTGCTATAACCTGAACTGTCCCCCTGACATTTAAAGGGAAAAGAATAACTTGTAGCTATGGTACTAGACTGGGCTCAGGAGATCTACACTCAGTTCTTGGTTCTAACAGATTTCGCCATGACCTTGAGCAAGTTATACAGGGCCAAATTCTCAAGGATCCCAGCACAGTGGGTGCTGAGCACTTCTGCAGATCTGTCCTTCTATATTTGTATTAGGTGCCTGAACAGGAGTAGAGCTTTAAAAATGCTCAGCACTCACAGTTGGAGGCAGTCATTCAAAATCCGGTCTATAGTGCGTCATCTGTAAAGTGATATTTCCTTTCTGTTGTTTTAAATTATAAGGTTTTTGTGGCAGGCGCTTGCTATGTAACTTGTACAATACCTGCCACAATAGAGCTCTGATTTCGTTGGCTGGGGCTGCTGCTAATTACTGCTTATGGGGGTTTCTGACAAATAATTAGCCCCTCGTAAATGGTGTTCATATCTCCCCTGGAGGTTGTTTTCCAAATTGTCATATTTGTTGCTCTGTTCTCTTTTTTTGGATTCTAATTTAAGTCTTTATTGTAAAAATGCAGTGAAACAGGGGCCTCTGATGCCAGGTAAATTGAACTAATTATAATACCTTACCTGTTTAGCACACAGTACTTCAATTACTGCTCACTATAGCACTTATTGCTATTGCAATGCTACATTGGCTCAGAAAGACTGAAGCAGAAGAAGGAATTTCAGGGATCTTATAACCTAAGACAGTTTTAAAGTGCTTTACTGCTGTGCATTAAGATATGGCTTAATGGTTGACTACTACATAGACCTGTGCAGTAACAAGTGTTATGTCTTAACTGTAGAGTTAGTCTAGGCTCCTATGTGGGCATTGCCCTTGGGCCTCTTCCATCCACACACAAGCCTTCACTGCTTTCAGGTTAGGCTAGTCAAGTATTTTCCTTTGGGTCATGTTGCTCTGCAGAGAGACTGCCAGCTAAATCATTTAACTGCTGGTAGTCTCCAATACCTTCCTATGGTTTTCCTGTGCAACTCATGGGACAGAGATTATTCCATAATTTATGGAGAAAAGAACTAGAGCATTGTGACTTGTAGAAGGTCAGAGAACCCTGGAAAATACCCCCAAACTTCTAGACAAATAGGAGGAGTGCAGATCACCCAAGTTAACTCTTCAGTTTAATCTTAACATCTCTGGACACTTAATATAAATATTAAGGTCTTAAAATAGAATGTATTAAAGGTTAACTGAAGGTTTCATTAAAAAAATTAAGTTTACAATTTTTATCAAGTCCAGTAGTTTAGTCATGGTTCATACCTACTTGCACTTTTCCCCCCTTTTATCTAACTACTTCTAGCAACTTACTTTCACTAAGCTTTATAAGTCACTTAGGAACCTGACCTTAATGTAAATTGTAACCTGCTTCTTTGAAAATCAGCATATTCATTACATAGATTTCAGCTCAAGAACACATAGGATTAGTGGAGAAGAATGTTGTCAATGTGGTCATGTTCATAGGGCACTGAGCTTTTCATTCATGCATGTTAAATGTTGGTTGCTCATCATCCCCTCACCTTTGAATTGAATAACCTTTTTGTGAGAGGTGCTTGGTGAAAATACCCATTAATACTTTAAGAATGTTGTTCCTCAACATATAGTCATTTATGGCACCTCAGGCATATCAAATGAAAAGTAGAAAAGGATCCCCCCTCCTAAAATGACTTAAAAGCTGCGTGTCTTTTTTTGCATGAGCAGTTGCAACAGAGGAGTTGGCTTGCTGACTTGCATGCAAAATGTTTTCAGATTTGACTTTATAAAAGGCAAGCTCTACTATGTTTTGTGCAGTGGGAGGAGCATCTTTTAGATTACCATTAATATTTGCTTGTTTAGGAGATCGCTACATAGTAGTTATCACTAAGGAACCTTAGGGAACTTTATTGATTCTTGTATCTGGAAGAAGTCCTTGGCTCTTAATATTTTACAATAATTTAAAACAGGTTAGAATATTAATGTGTGATTTTATTTACAATGGTCTATATGTTTTCTAATAGGGTGTAGCTGTAATGGTCTAAGAAATATGTGAAAAAGAAGGGGTTTTGGTGATATCTTTAATTGGACCAGCTGTGTAGTTGGGGGAGATGTTAGATAGCTTTGCTTCATGCATATCTTTTCTAGCAGCTGTCTATGCGACACCACTCAGGTGAGACTTCAGAGCAGTTTGACCAGGGCAGAAAATTGCCCAGTAATCTTAGGTAGTCCTAGGTGTGTCTTTAGGCATTTTCCCTCTCAATAAGGCTGGGGCCGGCCACCCAGTGCCATTATTGAACAACTGCCGCTGGTAACTATAATGTCTGAATGGAATGGTTGTTTTTGTGTGTGCCTGTGTGTAATGATGTGCATGATGATTTGTGTGTGTCTGTATGAGTGGTGTGTCCGAACCTCTGTCTAATTCATGTAATCAATACACGCGGCATTTTGCCTTATTCCTCTTTATAAGGTCTCGCTCTTGATTTGGCAATTGAAATTTAACATAACAAGGCGCATCCTATTAGTTACTCAAGACTTTTATTCTTTGTTAACTATCATCATTTTCTAAAAGAAAACAGATACATGAATTTTGTAAGCCTGAGTAATCTGTCTGCTGATAACCTTGGGCTGGCCAGAAATCCACAAGGCTGATAGTGTAAGGCTAGCCAGTGAGCCTGCTGTGAAAGGAAGAGGTGAATATTTTGGGTACCCTACTCCCAACTAGTAGCATCCCACATAGGCTTCCAGAGGAGTGTCAACTGCTGAGTTTGTTCCAAAGAAAGTTCCTAGCAGAAGCCCATTATAAGACTGAGTATTCATGTTTTCTCTGCCCTCCCATCTTCTATGGTATGAAAGAGGGGACTTCAGCCCGCTTGCTGGTGATTGCCACTAGCACTGGATTCACTTAGAAGGTGAAAGTGCACGTACTCCCCCACTTGCCTCTGTTTGCACATGCCAGACCCTGAAACATAACAGAAGGTGCTCCAGGAGCATCCTCTACAGCTGGTCTCGTGTGAGAGGGGTCTAGACAGTCATAGTAAAGGGAGGCCTCTGCAGTGGTTTCATTGCCATGTTTCTGCGTCAATGTGAGCAGATGCAATGTGCTTGGGATGCAGCTTGCATCTTAGAGCGCTGGAATTTAATTGTAACTGGAGAACAGCATCCCCTTAAAGGAGCAGGACAGAACCCTTGTTCCTATTTTGGTGATGCTTACAGTTCTCTGCTAGGCATCTCCTTCCTATTTCAACCAATAACCTCAGCTCCCTTGACCTCTGTCAGTGCTCCCAAATGCATGACATTTTACAGGATGACACTGGGCTGATGAAATTATTTCAGCCTTTAAAAAATCTTTGTTTCTAACAAAAGATCGAAGCTGCAGAAAGTCTAAAAATAGATTTTTGAACACAAGCTTGACTGAAGCTAAATCAATACTCCAGGTCCACAGAGGCTTTTTAGTACAGGAACTTTGGACTGGAGCGGTTCTGTAGGGAAAGAGATGATCTGCACTCAGGAGCAATGGTAGATTCTGGCTGGGTTTTGTATAGCAGAAAAGGAAGCAATGTATTATTCTGTCAGGTCAGTTTTCTCCAGAATTGGTGCTCAAATGTGGTGGTTTTGATCTGAACCATCTGCCCAACGCTGAGTCGTAACATCATTGATGCCAAAGCAGGAGATGGCTTTGAAGACTGGTATTTTAGTAAGGCTGGAGCAAGATTGTACTGGAGTAGAAATTAACCTTTTGCTCGAGCTGTTGAACAGACGGATCTAACGGATGTGTTCAGAAGGGCTGCACAATATATTCAGAAGGCCTAAAACATGATGTATGTTAACATCATGATGGTTGTAATAACTTTTTTATTATGAATTAACCTAGGAACGCACACAGCTTTGGAACACTTTATTCTTCTAATATTTGCTCTCCTCTGTAGCTACATATTGTTTTGAAGACAAATGATTGATGTGATTGAGTTTTCTCATGAGTCTGCTATGTCTCCTTTTTTCACAGTACTGTGCCCAGCACCAGTCAGCAAGGAAGGGTTATAACATTAAGGCAAATCAAGGGCAGATAACACACTATTGAATCAGTATGAATGTTGACCTTGGTACTGGGGCTTTATCTGATTGGTGGGAGTGAGCATGGGAAAAGAGGCAGAAAGAAGAGGTAATTGGTAGGGCTGTGCGAAATACCATCATTTAGTTTTGATGTCTGTTTCGCCATTTCAAAGGGACAGTGTTTCCTTTCATTGTTTTGTTTTGTTTTGAAGCACTGTCGTGTTTCATTTCGTTGAAACTGTTTCACTGTTTTGATGAGGTTGTTTTGCCCATAGGCTATAATGGGGAATTATGAAACTGCCTAAACCTTTGTCATTTCTTCCCTGATTTGGATGAAAATTGCAGGGATGGTAGCCCCTTCTCCGGGCATGAAGCCTGCCAAGGTTCAAGGAGATAGGTGCAGAGGTTCCTGGGAAACTGTACCTCAAACTCTTCAAAGCAAAACTCATGACATTTGCTGGCAGTGGCAGCCTCCTCTCATCTGGCGTGCAGACCTGGCTTGTACCTCCGGGAAGGCTGCAGGGCTGTGCCAGACTCCTCTCTGGGGTGCAGGCCCCCAGATCTGTGTGCTGGATGAGAAGAGACTGCAGCTGCCTCCTGGCACCTCTGCTCAGCACTGGAGAAGATTGCTGCTGCTGTCTGGGACTTCTCTCATCTGGTACGCAGATACAGGGGTTTGCACAGCCTGGCAGCCCTCCCAGGAGTATGAGCCCCCAGATCTGCACTTCAGATGAGAGGAGGCTGCCTCTCCCACCTGGGATCGATACTGGCTGTGGGCTGTGCCCAGCACTGGAGAAGATTGCTTCTGCTGCCTGTCCCAGGAGGCAGCGGCAGCCTGAACCTCCTCTCATCTGGTGCACAGATCTGGGGGCTTGCACCCCTAGGAGGGCTGCCAGGCTGTGCCAGACTCTTCCTGGGGTTATGAGCACCCGGATCTGTGTGCCAGATGAGAGGAGGCTCAGACTGTTGCCTGGCACTGGCGCTGGGCACAGCCCGCACCCAGTGCCAGGGAAGATTGCTTCTGCTGCCAGTCGCAGGCATCAGTGGCAGCCTGCGTCTCCTCAGATCCAACTTGCAGGTCTGGGGGTTCGCACCCCTGGGAGAAGTCCAGCACAGCCCCGCAGCCCTCCTGGGGGTGTGGGCCCCCGGATCTGCATGCCAGATGAGGAGGTTGCTGCTGCTGGTGCTGAAGCCAAGTAAGCCCAGGTTCAAAACTCAAAACGTTTTGCAACTTTTGAAATGTTTTGAGTGCCTTTGTTTTGTTTCAAAGCCTTTTGTTTCATTTAAATTTCACTGTTTCGAGCTTGAAACACATCAAAAAAGCTTTAAAACGAAACACCTGGCGAAATTTTGCACAGCCCTAGTGGATTGGAAAAGAGGATGCAGCGTTTTCTGCTGTGTGAGATTATATGATGAGGTCTTAAAGGAAGACAAGAATTGATATTTTCTGAGTGATGTGGATGGAACTGGGATGGAGCAAGTTGGCCTCAGCTTTACAGTACTATGCCTGTGGACTTAGAGAGACAGAGGGTGAACAAAAAAAAAAATCCTCTGGTAAGAGAAGGCTTCACCATAAATGTTCGGCTTGTCAGAAGCACTTAAGCCCCTTTGTGTAATACTGTGTGGGATCTGAGTTTCAAGCCAACTAACTTGGGGCATTTTTCAAATTAGCACGCACAAGGAAACTTTCATTGTTTTCTTTTCCTTCTTTTCAACTCCTGGAAAATGCTCTTTTTTATTGGCTAACATACACATGGTGGTCAGATTTTATTAAATGATTCCCTTTCAGTCTGAAACAAGTTGCCACCCTTCATCTATGTCAACACTTCTACTGTTGCAGGATGGGTCCAGGAAAGCTGTATGGGGCAAGTTCTTAAACAGTAAATGTGAAGGTGGGTAGGGAGTTTGGGAAACCAGATTTCTCTTTATACTGTCTCACTTAAGCTTCATATAAAGATAAATGGAATAGCTCTTACTCAGTCATTCATTATTCATTGGGTCCTCTCCTGGTTTTATTGCACAGTAGAGTTGCAGTGTGGAACAGCAGTTGTGCTGAGTGTGCATTGGGACAGATACTGGATTTTGTTTCACTAGGAAATTACTTGTTCCAATAAAAGCCTCATTTTCAAGGGCTCCTGGCGCAAGTAAAATAGCAGCAGCACCCATCAGTACAAAATACATGGACGTAATCATATGCATTAAAAGATTAAGATATTCTATTACCGTTCCTACTGCTCATGAAATTAGAGTTTTCTAACATTGTTCCAGAGAACTGAATAATTCAGATTTGAGATCTGAACAGGGTAACTATAGCTAAAGCTGTGGATTCAGTGTGGAAAGCATTCCCACTTGAGTTGAGCTGTAAAATTTAAAATTACACCAGCTTTGCTTGTCCCACAAGTGTGCAGAACAATAGCAAGCCTAGTATCTTAAGAAACAGAGGTACCTGTGGTTATTTTGACCGCTGTCACAGTAAGTCAGGGCTGTGGATAAGTCGGGGTTGGTGGTGGAAATAGATGCTTGTGCCCTCCTGGCGCCACTCTGCTCCAAAGAAAGGCCATCTCAGCATTGAGCAGTCAAGTGAATTGGTGTAAGAGTCAACCCAAACTTACTTCGAGCCCTCAAGTTTCACCTGAATTAAGCCTTTTGACTGTTTAGGGGGAGTGTGATTTAAAGGCAAGGACTCTGACTCTTATTTGTAGAATGTGCCCTGAATGGTGGCTTGTGCCTCTTGGGGTCGCATCTCCTTTTCAGAACGGCCTAGTTGTCTGCTGCCAGTCAGGTTTCCCCCTTGGGGCCAAACCAGCTACTAACTAAAAACCCCTTCTTCCAGCGGGGATTCTAAAGAGGTCCTGAAGGGAGTACAGGGCTAGTCATGCCTGACCAACCTGATTCCTTTCTATACTGACTCTGTGGAACGTTGTCCACCTGGGAGTGGAAGGAAGCCTAGGGCTTGCAATGGGACACTTACGTGTCTGTACACCAATGCCAGGAGCTTGGGGAACAAACAGGAGGACCTGGTCCTCCTGCTAAGCAAGAAAGACTATGATCTCATAGGAATAATGGAGATCTCCACCTATGACTGGGTCACAGGTATAGATGGCTATACCCTGTACAGAAGAGATCATGCAGGTAAAAGGGGTGGGAGTGTAGCTCTTTATGTCAAGGAAAGCTACACTTCCCTGCAAATTGACATTGGCACCCAGGGAGGACCATGACACAGAGGACACCATGATGGGAGTCTACTACAGACTTCTTAACCAGATACAAGAGCTGGATCAGGACTTCGCCAGGGAGTTTTTACTTACCTGGCCATCTCATGGGAAAAGCACTTGGCCAAATCTGATCGGTTGCAAAGCTTCCTCATGTGCGTGGACGAGCTCTATCAGTCTCAAGAAGTCTATGGGCCAACAAGAGGTAAAGCGTTGCTGGACCTGTTACTGGCCAAAGGGGATGATCTAGTCAGTGGCTTAAGAATTGATGGAAAGCTGGGTGATAGTGACCACAAGCTGATCACCTTCACTATCCATCGCAAAGCTGGCAAGTCAGTCAGCAATACAGAAGTCCTTGACTTTAGGAAAGCTGACTTTGACAAGCTTAGGATGCTCATTGTTGAGGCCCTAAGGGACCACGACTCGACAGGAAGAGGAGCCCAAGAGGAGTGGTTGCTCTCCACTACAGAAAGGATATAGACAAACTGTAGAAAGTCCAGTGGAGGACAATGAAATCAGTGAGGGGGTTGGGGCACTTGACTTCTGAGGAGAGGCTGAGGGAACTGGGTTTATTTAGTCTGGAGAAGAGGTGACTGAGAGGGGATGTAATGGCAGCCTTCAGCTATCTGAAGGTGGTTCCGAAGAGGCTGGAGCTAAACTGATCTCAGTGGTGGTAGATGAGAGAACAAGGAGCAATGGGCTCAAGTTTCAGGTTAGATATTAGGACAAAAATCCTCACTAGGAGGGCAGTAAAGCACTGGAACAGGCTACCCAGAGAGATTGTGGAAGCTGCATCCTTGGAAATTTTGAACAAAGATTTGGCTGGATCATCTAGTTGGGGATGGTCCTGCTTTGAGCAGGGGGTTGGACTAGATGACCTCCTGAGATCCCTTACAACCCTAATTTTCTATGATTCTATGTCAGTGAGAGCCAGAAGCTCACAAAAGGGTGCAGTCTCATGTAACACTGAGTGCATGTGGTCATTCACAAATGAGGAATAAGAAGAGCCCTGATGCATGTTTTCACTTCATCTCTCCATATGTAGGGATCAGTAGATCCTGCAGAGAAGAAGGGCGCATTCTTATGTTCTCCTTGATTTTTTTTTTTCTTTCTTTTTTTTAAGCTACCTCATGATGATCCAGGGCCCAGTGTTAGGGTGGTGGAGATCAGTCATATATTCAGGCTGCCAAAACAGGAAGCTCAGTGGGAGGGTTTCTACTACAGAGCAACATGAGATATTTAGCTACCACTAAAGGATAGATTTCAAGACAGCATGTGGTAGATTTAGGGCAGGCTTTATCATTGGCTTGGGGGAAAAGTATTCAGCTACTTACTACAGATCAGATTCCTTTTCATTCACAGTGGTTGTGCTACATGTAGACTATACAAGAAAGCACAAACATATCAATCCCTACTTCAGGGAGGGAAGCCCAGACCACCTGAGGTTATGAAAAATCTTCTCAGGTTATTGCATTGCCTCCTTTGTGGATTGTTGTGCCACTCTGAACCAGCTTGCCCCAGCCAGTGTCAGTAACAGGGGATGGACCTGTTGTTGGGTATACTCAATATTCCATTTTTTTCATTAGTATTTCACAGATTTCTCCTCTTCACCAAGCTGTAGGAGTAACATAAGGGACTCGGGAAATGTGGGAAGTTTTAGTGGTCTCAAGAGTCCTGAAATCTAAGATAGGCCTCAAACATGACCTCTGTTCTCCTTCCAGAGGCACTCAGCACCGTTTGGCAATCTCAGTAAGTTTCCACGTGTTGCACTGGGACTTTGAACTACCTGAAGAGTTACGTTTTCCCGTTCTGTTGCTAGTGTTCAGTGTTTTAAAGAAATAAGCTATCATGAGGTTTACAGAATTGGACTGATCCAAGATGGGCCTTTTCTGGTGGTCTTCCACAGATTGGTGGCATCCAGGGTCTATTGTTCCTGATCCAGGCCTGATGGGAATGCCAGCTTCTTCTGGCAGGGTAGGAAAAGCAACCTTGTGTTCTTTGCTTAGGAAATCACAAACTATTGCCAGATGGATTTCAGTAGAGAAAATACTTCAAGAAAATGGCTAACATGATTTTAAAGGGAAGTCTTAAAGTGTTTTGGGAACAGAATGAACCATGTTTCTGCTTCCTGATTTGGAGACCAGGAGCCAGATACCAGCCCCCAAGGAACCTTCCTTAATGCAAGAGAAGCAATAGGACACATTTGCAATCTTTAATAGGGGGACATTTGGGGAGTGGGAGGGAAGCAATGAGAAGGGGAGAATGCTCCAAATGTTCTGTCTACTGCAGAGTCCTGCAAGGGCTGATCCAGGATTTCCCAAAGTGAGGTGTGGGAGCAGCAACCCCTGTTGCAGGAGTGGTAGCATCCCTTGCTCCCAGCTTCCTCTGCCCCACCAGTGCCATCAGGCTATGCTGTGGGAGCCTCTGGGAAGTTTTTTCAAGTCATTAAGCAGGTGAAAATACCCTCTCCCTTTCCCTTCTTGCTCAGAGGTGCTCCCCTCCCATCCTCTTTCCCTTCCTCCATGCCCCCTCCCCACCCCACTTCCCTGCCTGCCCCTGCTGCATTTCTCATGGTTGTGGGGCAGGGATGTTCTGGAGTCAGCTGGGCTGAGTTGGGGCTAGGCTAAGCTGGGGAGGGGACAGCAGCAACAGGACAATTGAGTTCATAGATGCTAGGGTTGGAAGGGACCTCAGTAGGTCATTGGGTCCGACCGACTGCCCTGGGCAGGAAAGAGCTCTGGGGTCAGGCGACCCAGCTAGGTGCTTGTCCAGTCTCCTCTTGAAGACCCTCAAGATAGGGGAGAGCACCACCTCCTTTGGAAGCTTGTTCCAGATTCTGGCAACCCTTACTGTAAAGAAGCTCTTTCTAATGTCCAATGAGTTCTTGGAGAGTTTTCCCCACCCTGCATGGTCACAGCATGGGGAAGGGGAATCCCATCTATCCCTGTTACCCTTGTCCCCGTCCCCAGCTGAGTCCAGCTCCTGTGCAGCAGGCAGGATTGCATTTGGTGCTTCTCTGTCCTCTGAGTGGACAGTGGGGAAATGCAGGAGAGGAAGGAGAGCGGGGATAGGGGTGGGGGAAGGGGAGAAGAGGGGGCATTTTTTTGAGTAGGAAGGGGAGAGAATATTTACACCTGCTTCAGGAACTTTAAAAAATCCCTGGAGGCTCCTGCAGGTATGGTTCAGTCCAGAAGTGGGGTACAGCCACACCACTGCACCCCCTCTGGATCTGCCCCTGGAGTAGCTCTATTCCTTCAGAATGTTGATTTAACACGTCAGATCAACACTCGGGATCTCAATATTGCGCTGTTAGGCAGGAGGGCGTGACACAATTGCGTGCGCACACACACACACACCCCACTATGGGTTTACACACACATGAACATATACACACATGCAAACATGGACTTCAGTGGCTCTGTGTGTTAACACTAGGGAGCACTTGGGGCTACTCGGGCCGGGTGAACGTGGGGGAAAAGCCAGGAAGAAGAGAAGCAGAGTTGTGGAACTGGGGGAGAAAGCTGGGAGGTGAGAAGCAGCAGTGAGCTGGGAAGAGAAAGCTGGGAGATCAGGACAAAAACTGAAGGGTAGAGAAGCAGAGTTGCGGAGCTGGGGGTGAAAGCCGGGAGGTGAAGGTGGAGAGAAGCTGGGAGACAGCTGGGAGGTTGCAGGGGGCAGAGCTGGGAGACAATGAGGGTTGGAGCCAGGAGGCAGAGACAGAGAAGCCAAGAGGCTGCAGGTGGCAGCGAGAGAAGCTGGGAGACAGTTTGGGATTGCAGAGAGCTGGGAGGTAGAGGGCAGAACTGGGGGGAGCTGGGAAACCACGGGGTTTAAAAGATCAGAGAGCCGGAGGGGTGGGGGAGAGACGCACACAGGAGGAAGGTCAGAGGGGCAGAGAGCAGAGATTGGAGCAGGGCCAGGAGATCAGTAACACAAAACCCAACTCAGGGTCCCAAAATAACAGTTTTATTTAACAGGCAACACACTGTACAGCCCACAAAGTTATTGGTGTATGGCCTGCCCCCCCCCACGCACACTGGTAGTAGGAGAGGAAAGGCTTAATGGAGGGATTGAGGTCAAGGTATGCAGAGACAGAGCTCAGGTCCCTTGCTTGGGGGAAGAAGGTGGGTGATGGCTACCTATCCCAAGCTGAGAGTTGATCCTTGATGGGCAGTTGCGGTTTTCTCCAGCAAGGTGTTGGCCAGAGAGGGTTGCCAGCAGGGCTTGTGGGTGGACAGGTGGTGTAGTGTAGTGCTGGTCCAGATGGAGAGGGCGTCCCAAGGAGGTCACACTCTACTGCCCCTTTTATAGGGGTGGGCTACCTGTGTCTCCTATGGGAAGGACATGCCCAGGCAAGGGCCAATCTTGTCATATGTGGTCATGCAGTTCCAGGTGTCCTCATTGTCTGGTGGGATACAATGGTGGAGTTGCTGGTTTCTATTCTGTTTTTTGTTTCCATGTTGCTGGTTTCTTGGAGGGTCTTTATCTTTCAAATATTGGTTTTTGTCTCTGGTCCTGGGAGTAGGTCTGTGGTTTCAGGGAGAGTCAATACAAGGCAGTGGTCTGATTGTCAAGCAGATGGTCCGGTCATTCAGCAGGAGCTATTTTTAGGCCTGCTACCATTATGTCTCAAGCAACCTCATTCACTCTCATTCATCCAGGAACCAATTTCCATAGGAGGTGTAGGTATGAGTCACAGTTGCAACACAATTACAATAGGGTATGCCCCGGCAATGAACACAAAATGGAGACTTGACATTACAAGATGGATACTTAACATCACAAGATGGAGGCTTGACGTTACTTTGGTTAACTTACAGGAACAGGCCTAAATCATACAATATCATATAAAACAGTAAAAATCAATACAAAAATAACAGAACGCTATTTACAATGTAAAAAGGGGCTTGTCACATAATGGACTACAAGAATTTAGTTTACCTATGACTACCTATAACTACTTATAAGGGATAAAGGGGGCAGAGAAAGGGTCAGAAATGTTTGGGGAGGGGGATGTATTTTTTTGTTTTTGTTTTTTAAACTTGAAAATAAAGAAAAACCAGGGGGTTTTGCTACAAGAACAACACAAATCTGGGAAGCAGTAGTAGTATAAAGCCACTTTCATTCCCTTCCCTTCTATTGTGCTGCAGCTAACACTGCAGTGAGCAGTGCTTACTGAGAGTAGAGAATTTCGTTTCAATTTGTTTTTGGTTCTAGAAAAGGCCTTGACATAATTCAGTCATGGACCCAGTTTCTAGAAGTCCTTAAAGACGAGAGCCTTTCCATGCCTTCATCTCTCTTGCAAATAATCCTATGCCATCTTGATTTGTACAATGCTTGCTTTAGATCTCCAGGAAGTAGCTTCTTCATCAGGCACTGTGGTGATGGCTTGTACATTTTTGGACTCCAGATATCCAAATGTGTGTTAGAAAAATTGTACATTTTCGATAGCTAGCGGGATCCCTTGTCAGCACCTTGAACATGCACAAAACCCAAGGTAAATCTCTCTCTACCCAAATGATACTTGGGAAACTTCATCAGTTGTCAACTGTCAAAAGGAGACTGAAAAGGCACAAGTACCAACTGTCATAACTGGAAAAGCACTAGTGAGTAGTTACTTTGCCTGAGCAAGGAACATACTTTTTTCTGTTTAGGAGAAGCATGAAATGATAAGGATGGGACTCGAAACGTAAGGAGTACAGGGAACAGAACTGGAGGAGGGCATGTTGTGATCTGGAGAGTGCTAGGGACGGGGATGTAGGCAAGGCAGAGTTTTTTGAATATGAGGAGGCTGTGGCATTTTACTTTAGAGAGTAGCTTTAGCTGGGATTGTATGTGGGTCACACCGGTAGGGAAAATGAAGTTGCTTTACTTTGCAAAAGGGTCCATTAGGTGGGCCAAGAAAAGGAGGGTGGGCAACATATTTGCCAAGATGTGGACAAAGTTAGCAAGGATGGAGAGAGAAGAGCAGATTTGAGAAGCTGTAGAGAAAGAGAGAATATGTGGATGGTGAGTGGTGAAGGGGAGCAGGAATTAAGGGAGATAGTGTTGGAGTGTGAGGATGGGAAGAGGATGGAGAGAGCAGGTGAGGAGACATTTGTTTTTAACCCTTGTCTGAGTTGGATCATCTGGGAGGAGGCAGAAAAAATGCAGTATGTAAAGAGTGATTTTACTGGAGCGCAAAGAAATGAGCAGGTTAATAAGTATTGAACTTTCCACTTTCCTCTCAACCCAGAAATTCTCAAGAGGGCCTCAACACTACTTTTGCAGAAGGCAATTTATACAGTTGGACCGGTACATGCAACCAAAAATAAACTCTATCAGACACTGCCATATTAAATAGCTGTGTGAGATCCTTTTAGAGTGGGATATGAGAGCAAGAGTCCATATTATTAGGGAATGTTTGTACAGAAATATAGTACATACAAAGGATACAGGCATTTTTCACCTAGAGAAGGCCTAAATGTTCAGTGTGACTGGCCCAAAATTGGTGGGGGATAATGCAGGAAGCTTGAAGTGCTGTGGGATTCATTTTTCTAGTATAATAAAAATCAGCTTCATGGTTCTTCCTGATGCAAGACATTTTCAACATCAGAAGCGAGAAGATTAATTAAAGTTTGTGGTTAATATAAGTAACCAATTATAAAGTTAGCAAGTTCCCTCCACAATGAGGGATGTTTGAAGAGTATGTGGTGATAGCTATATACATAGACACAGTGTTCCCTGTGCTGCCTACACTTACATGCCAAGGCTGCCTTACTTTTTAACTGGTATGCATTTTCAATGGCATCCGCATGAACATTCACAGAAATGATGGGATAGACTTATACTTTCAGGTTCTATTTGGAAAGAAAAGATTTAAAATGATGCAATTAAACGCAAGCAATTAGCCAAAATAAGAATTCACAATTGAAGACCTGTATTTCAGATGTATAGTTTCCTTCAGTTGCATTTACATCATAGCAACGAGCTTCCCTGGGTAATAAATGAGAGTATGTATTGCTGGAGAGAATTACCACTTCAGCTGTGCCCTGGAAAAAATGGCTCTACATGTCAACTAAAATACCCTCAGTAGTATTTTGTGAGAAGTATCTGGGTACTAATAAAGAGGCATAATGATATTTTTAATGTATTTATTTATATGCTAGTCTTTTATTGCTGGTCAGATATTTAACTAGTGTTTTCCCTTTGCCAGAGATGGAGAAAGTGACTTTCTAGGCAGGGCTAATTATCTGCAGACTTCCAAGCTCCTGTTGCTTAGAATTTGGCAAACATTCAGAATAGATGAGCTGCCATGAGACCATTAGAAATTAAGGGCCTGAGCTACAGCTATTCTAAGTGATAGAGCTCCTTAAACCATCACTGCATGCTTCTGCTTAGCAGATCTAGCATAAGAGCTTATATCACCATGTGTAGTGTAAAACAGAATGCTTTTTTATGATTAATAAGAATTAAACTCCTGAGACAGACTTACTGTCAGCTGTAATTACAGCTTAGTCTCCAATGCTGCTTAGTGAGGAAGGTTTTGACCCTTTCCTTTCTTTAGTTCAAAGTATTGGTAACTCTACAGTGATGTTTTGGGGGATTCTCTGTTAACCCACAAGTTCTGCTTTTATTAAAAGGGATGTCTCGTTTTTGCATAGATTCAATCACTGTCTGACATAGGACCATGTTGCATATTGCACACCCTGTCTGTAAATTGACCTAACTCCCCTGATAAAAGCAAAGCATTTTTCAAAGAGAAGAGCTGAGCCAAGGGAAATGTTGATATCCCAGGTTGTCGGACAGGCAGGGGGATTAGTGTAATGGGAATTTTAATATAATTTTGGAGAAGTGAAAGGCTGAGTAGGAAGAAAGGGAATAGAAGACCCAAGAGCCGTGAAAGGAGTGACCAAAGGGAACACTGAATTGTGGGGAGGGGTTTTGCAAGCAGACCTTGTTTTTTTGCATCTTTCTGAAAGTTTCCCTTCTCTCTAGGCTTAGTGCCTGTATCTAAGATCTTGTTTTGCAAGGCCTCAGAATTCCTTGTAGGAAGTAAAATGGGAGTATTCAAGAAGGTGGAGCTCTTAGCAGGGGAAGATACAGGTCAGGCTTGCAGTCAGCAGTGGTCTCTGGAGTCAACAGTAGACAGACCACAGGGTCCTATTTTCAAGAAAGGGCATCAGAAAGTTTTATGTCTGCAATAAACATGAAAACCATAGATACTGGCTGTGCGTTGCTTGGGCTCTGGGCTGGGGATTGTGCAAGATTTAGTGCAGTGATTCTCAGCTAGAGTGGTGCAACACCCTGGGGTGCATTGTTATCCTTTCCAGAGTGTTGCAGGATGCCATGCTGTGTTAGCATTGTTAGGTATGTAAACATGATTCATGAGATAAACGCACCAATTTCAAATAGGAAGCCACAGTAGTGAAACCATTCTGACCTGTTGTGGTCTGAGTTCTTTGCAACCAAAGAATTGTTCTATTATTTTTCTCTAGTCAAAACGTGTGAAGGCTAAGAGCTGGCATTTTTTGAGGACTGCTTTGAGTCTATCAGTTAGGGTTGTTGGTTGTAATCTATCAAAGTTGAGAACCACTGACACAACACTTAAACCCTAATGCAGCTGCCTTCTGAGTGTCCAGAAAGGTGTGTGTGGGGGGGGGGGGATATCTGTGTTAACTGTAATTGTATGCACAAGTGTAAAGTGAATCCTGAACAGTCCCACTGAAGAGTTCAGAAATTCAAGATTGGCGACTTCATTACTGAAACAAGAAGAGAAGGAAGCAATTTAGTATTTAGACAAGAAGCTCCAGTTCTGTACATTCTAGGTGAAAGATATTCCTTGCAATAGGGTTACTTAGGAACAGCCATTCTTTGTATCCAACTAGAGGACTGCTGTATGGTTAAGAGCCAGAGTAGAGTTTGCAGATGTGGCTTTCAGATTTTTTCCTGGAGAGCTGGTGATACCCTACAACTTTTCTGTTCTGGCAGAATAGAGATTTTTCTGTTTTTCAAATAAGACAAATATTGTTTTTAAGACCTGAAATATCTCCCCCCCCCCCCCCCCTTTTTTTTTTTCCAGCAAAACCCTCCCTGATTTTGGAACGTCTTGTGAAAGCTAACTGGCAGGTCTTTGATTGCAATTTAAATACTTTAGAAGTATATTGGTGACTGTCTGCTGTTTAATAAGTTACATTTCTGAATCTAGGACATAATCCAAAACCTGTTGGAAAAAATGGAGACACTTGCATTGACTGCTTGATCAGGCCCCTATTTGAGTCATGTCTTTCAGCTCTGCTATTCTGTGGAACAGAAGCAGAGGCAATGCTGACTCTTCTGAAAGGCTTTTTAGGCATCCTTGAGTACAGAGGCTGTGAAATAATTAGAGTGTAAACCAGTTCCCTCTTCTGTTTGAAGTGGATTTAAAAAGAGCTTTTTATTAATGCACCCTCATGTTTAACAGGCAGTGCAAAGCCCCTTTTGATTCCAAAGATCTGCATTTCCAAGTGGTGTGTCTGCATACTTCATGTCTTGGAGACATGAACAACAGAGCAAAGGGAGAGAGGAACTCTTCTGGTACCATCATAACCAAGTGTTATTACATTCTAAAGAAAACTGTATGAGTTGATGCAGTATATTTTGCCAAATTTGTCAGCCTAATCTGCCATACATTGAAATAAACCAGGCTACTCTGAAGGGAATGGAAATAACTGAATGTCAGCATATATGTGTGTGTGTGTGTGTATATAAACCTGTTGGAAAGGTTAAACAACTGCATCACTAGTATTTTCAGTGCATCTATAAACCCCTGGATACTTGGAAAGCGCTCTGTTATTGAATGATGGAAGCCATACAAGTACCTGTTTGCTGTATCCCAGCTAGTAATGCTGAAATGTTAGATCTCAAAGCTTAGGAAGTTAAATCTAAAATGTTGAAACAAGATTTATAACTTATTTCATCAGCTATAGTTGACAGCAATAGTAAGTGCATTTACTCTCTGGAATGTCAGAAGAATCCCAGGGCATTTTATATTTCAAGAGCAGCTAATAGGAATGTCAAAAATAACCTGTTTTTAATTCTGATTTTAAAGCAAAAAGCTTCAACTTTTCGTATTTCAAATGGATGGATTCTAGCTCTGGAGGATAATTGCTGAAAACACGTACAAAAATAAAATCTACAAATGTATCTGTTTGGAGCTAAATACAAATTTCCTTTGGTTATGCTTGCCACACTTTTTTGCAGATATTTTAAGACAGTTGCTAGCATGAGTGCTCCCAGAAAATCTGTGAATCTCACATTCTTGAATAGTCATAACAGAAGGGTTTTAAGTTTTTCATAATTTTGTGTACCTGAAATCTGGCAATTGTTAAATTTGCATCATAAATTGAGGTTTGTGGCCAATCATAGTTGAGCAGTTTAAATATTTTACAGCCAGCCATGTAAATCAAACATGTATTTTTGTTGGATAGTTCTGAAGGATAAACTGTAACCCAGTTGCAAATATTTTAATTAATTTTTTCCCTTAAATGATGGCCCATTTCTATCAACCTTTTGTTGTTATCTGCCATGCCATTATTTTGTTTTGGTTACTCAGAGTAAGCAGATACTCAGCCCAAGTGAAGGTGGAAGAACCACATCCTTCAATATTACAAAAAAAAAAAATTAAGAATGAGGTGACTTGTTTTGCAGCAAAAGCCTTTGTAGTTAGTACAGGTTAGTCTGAAAATGTATGCTCGGTCAGTGTTATAGTTTTAATGTCAATTAGTGACATGACTTTTGGGCAGAGCCTTGGGTTGAGATGGCCCTGAGTGAGCACCTGAGAAGTCCCTGCTGCACAAAGGCTACCATATACTCCTTACACAGCTACAACCTGCACCCCTGAACTGTATACTCCTTGAATTCCTTCATGGGTCACCGTCTGTTCTCTGGGTCAGAGCCCTATTTTATCTTTTTCCCTTAGCAAAACTAGGTACCACCCAGTGAACAGACAAAGGAGAACCTGTATTCTTCTGAGAGAGGAACTGAAGTTCTTTGGAGGGCTGAGTCATGTTTTCTCTGCCTGTCATATACTTGAATGGTTACCCAAGTAAAGGCCTGCAAGAGTGATGGGAACATGGAGCAGGGTGGAAATTCAGTTTACCAAAGCACACAATGATTTTTCTCTCCACCTGAACCTTTTCTCTCTAAAGCTGTGCCAGAGAGGTCACAGAGGCCTAAGAACAATTTCATTGTATTTCAGCTAGTCTATTTTGGTCTTGGACAGAATTGGGTGGTGCAAAAGTAAAAAGTTTTACCCTCCCCTTTAAAGCCTCCAAATGATCGTTGGCACATCTTAATTTTTGTATTCTACCTTGCTCCGGGGTCTGGAGTTTCTCTTCCACAGTCCTTGGTCTTGGATTATAGGGTGCAGACCAGAACCAGATGTATATAACATTGTTTGGATGATAAGTTAGGAATGACACGGTTGTTGCAGCAACTAGCACTAAATCCTGAAGGTAATCAAGGTGAGATAAGCGTCTAATGCTTGGTGGTTCCTAGTTATCCCAGGTGTTATTCTCCGAGGCAACCTAAACATGGACCTTGGCTCAGTCTGACAGATGAAGACTATCAAGTTGGAAAGCGGGGCAGGCTAGCTTAGGTAAGTTAATTGCATTGGCTAGCATGCAGTTCCAAGACATAATGCAACTGAGTGGGTAGCTCATCCATTCCTATCTGGTGTAAACAATTTGTAACCCCTTTAGACCAGAGCAGTAGTGGATAGAAGAGGTCCTTTGATCACAGAAATCTTCTTCACATTGGGACTGTGCAGTAGGTCTGTGCAAAGCAGTACATATTTGATTCAGATTCGGATTTGGCCAATTGGAGGGACAGTGATTCGATTTGGCTGATTTGGATCTGGAGATTCAGCCATAGGTTAAACAGGCAGCAGTCCTCGATGATGCTGGACACAGCTGCCTCCAGCTGGTAAGTCTGTTGTGGTGGGTAGAGGGCGGAGGGAAGAGGCATGAGGGAGGGCAGAAAAAAATCCCTAAAGTGATGGAGGGATTGGGGCTAGGGCTAGGATAGGACAAGCTGCCCAGCCAGGGCTGGGGGGGTGTGTGCACTCGGGTGGAGGGGGCGGGGAAGGCTCCTGTCACTGCACACTGCCACGTGCCACAGGTCTGAGAGGACATGGGAGCAGGCGTATGGGCTGGGCTGGGCTGCACTCTGGATGGGTGGCAGAAGGCACTGCGAGTTGGGGCTCTACCCTCCCACTGCTTGTACAGCTCGGGCGGAGGCATGCGGGATGTGGATGTGGAAGTGTAGGCAGAGGGGGCTATGCCCTGCTGCCACTTGCCTAGCTGGGGTGGGGTGGGGGATGCGCGATGCAGGTGCAACTCACTTCAGGCAGAAGGTGCTGGGAGCAGGGGCTATGCTTTCCCGCCACTCACCTAGCTGGGGTGGAGAGGGATGGGACAGTGCTGTTGTGCTGCCTTGGGCAAGTGGCATGCAGTGGCGGAAGCCACTTCAGCCTCCCTGTGCCTCCCGGACAAGCTTTGTCCTGATGTGCCCTGGCTGGGCAAGCAGCAGCAGGGCATGGTGGTGGGCGCATGCACCCGGATCATGGAAGGGGCCAGCAGCAGGGGCTACGGGGAATTTTAGGGTGGTTGCAGCCCTGCCATAGCCACTGCTCTACTGCACTCTACGTGGTGGGCAGAGCTAAAGTGTTGCACTCTGGGCTGCATCTGGGACTAGACGCCAGGAGCACAGCCATGGCTCCACCCACCCTGCGGAGCACAGCCTGGCAGCAGGCAGCTGGGGCTAGCCTCCCGGAGTGAAGCCTGCCCCATGTAGATCCAGGGGCACACGCCCACTCCCATGCCCTCCCAGACCGGCAACGTGTGGTAGCATGCAGCGGCGAGATCCCCCCTCTTAGAGTCTCTCGCCCCTCCCGCCAGGCTGGGCAGATTGTCCCTGCCCCAATCCCTTCCTTGCTGTGGGGGCGTTGATCAGCCCCCTCTATGCCCCTTTTATCCCCATTCCACCCACCATAACAGACTTACCAGCTGGAGGCAGCTGTGTCCAGCGTCCTTGGAGTGCTGCCTTTTTAGTCTGTGGCCGAATCTCTGAATTGGTGCCAAATCTCTCTGAATCAATTTGGAAACTTCCAATTCAATTCAGAGCTTTTAATGGGTCTCCCAGTTCAATTCAGATTCACAGATTTGGCTGCTGAATCAGGCTGAATATTCTCCAAATCAAATCAGCTACTGAAGCTTTACACAGCCCTACTGTGCTGTATTCTCCATGCCGGGTAAGAGTTCTCTGCACTTTGATCCTTTTTTGTGTGCTGACATTGGTCTGCTGTTGATTTGGTATCTCTTCAGCAGGCCCTAGCACTTGAGCATCACCTACAGCAGAACCTTTATGAACTCATGCTGCCTTTCTTGTGTCCCCTTGGACTTCCTGAAAGCTCTGCTTGTTTTAATGGATAGTCTTGGAGCTCTTTCTGATCTCTCATTCACTGCAGACTGATTTTCCAGGCTTAGTTACTACTTGACCATGGTGATTCTCTATAGTAAATCTTTTCTAAGCTTTTATATGTTCTACCTTTCCAGTCAAAGAGCACTTGTGCTCATTCTCTCTCTCTCTCTCTCTCTCTCTCTTGCTTCTGTTCAGAGAGATCTAGCTAACCTCTGTTTCCACATAGAAAATAGTCTGGTCAGACAAAGGGATTTCAGCAATTGGATCTATCAGTTCAGTTCCCTTTTTTGTAGAAAGTTATGGCTTTTCACAGGCTATTATTAATAGACCCAGACAAACAGCTAAATTGTGACAGACTTTAATCTGTTAAAATCGGGTTTGGTCTTCTAATTGATGCTGCTTCCTCTGAAGTACCTTGGGGTATTGTTGGTTGTGAAGAGTAGTATAAAAATATAACACCAGTGCAGATGATAGGATCACATGGGACCTGAGGCAGCAAGCCCTAGATCTTGATAGCATCAAGAAGGCATGAGAAACTAAGTCACAGCCAGCACTTCAAGTCTGATACTACATTCAACCGGGTTTATCTTAAACCAGTGTCAGCTGTTTTGGAACTGGTTTATGTGCACTGAACTTCTATTGTTACAGGTCTAAACCAGTTTCTGATCACTTAAACCAGTTTGTGTGCAACTTCTGTCCCTAGCCTCAGTTCTTAATATTGGTTTCTGATTGCTCAGACTCAGAGGTGCAAAGGTTTATTCCCACATGTAATACAGGAGAATTATATTCCAATAATTGGAGCATAGCTTGGTCTATGGGAGATTCAGGTTGAATTGCTACTGCCCAACAAATATCTTCTGTGGCTTTTGGCATGCCACTTAATCCATGGATGTCTGAAAGGGAAAATCCCAGCTGGTCTAAGGAAAAATTGAGACTGCATGACAACACAATTTAAGAAGAGATCT
Source organism: Alligator mississippiensis (assembly GCF_030867095.1). Taxonomy (NCBI): domain Eukaryota; kingdom Metazoa; phylum Chordata; order Crocodylia; family Alligatoridae; genus Alligator; species Alligator mississippiensis. The sequence continues at coordinate 40,343,216 of NC_081830.1, forward strand.
GAAGGGGAGAAGAAAAAAAGAAACTAATCAAAAGGGATTTTTCCCCCTAAAACTAAAACCAGAATAATTTTGATTAAAAAAAAAAGTGAATTACAAAGCTTCTGATTTGATAAAATAAAATATTCACCAAACTTCAGGTTAATGAATGCTTCTTTTTTTCAATAGGGCATCTACAAAAGAAAACGGATGGAAATTTTGGTCAGTTCTTGTTTTAATGTTCATCTTGTATAACTTTTCATTCAGCAGCACTTCTAGCCTAGCATAGCCAATATACAAATTAAGGCCTTTTTAAAAAAAACCAAGGTGGCTAGAAATAAAATGTACCTGGGTCACCAGTGGTATGCTTTCCTTTTGACTGACCTGTGCAAGGCTTTTTTTTTTTCTTCAGTTTTGTAGTCCAGTGGTAGTTGTCAGTTCTTGAACTCATAGGCAACGTGTAGGAGGCGTATGGGGGGGCAGGCATGTGCCCCTCCCCCCGCCCCCCGAGAGTGCTGGTGCCCGCCTCCTGCCAGCAAGTGCTTCGGCTGGTAGCAGGGGCATGAAGAGTGCTAATGCCCCCCACCTGAAACTAGCTCTGCTGCCACAACCTCCCTCCCATTGCTGGCTGGCCACTGGGGACCCCCCGGTTCCCCAGTTGTGCCCTGCTGATTCCCCCTCCCAGACTCGGGAGGCACCAGTCACCCATGCCTGGACTGCAAGGGAAAGAATAGGCTATAAAGATAGGAGCTATTAATAGGAGAAACTTTTTGGGGACAGTGACTTTTCTGGCCAAGTGAGATACATATACATTTTGAAAGAAGCTTTACCCTGCCATTCTGTGACAATGGTCAAGAGCTTGACCCAAGTTAAAGGCAACAGCAATGTATTCATTTTTACAGAATAAAATGAGATCTTACTCTAGGTTGGGATGCTGGAAGGGGAAAGCAGATGAACACAAACATGCTGCTCAATAAATTTGAGCTGAACCCACTAGATATTGTACAACTGTATTGTTATGCAATGTGAGAGAAGAGACACTTTACCTCAAGGCCAAGAGTTGAGTCAGTCAAGCATAAGAAACAATGTCATTTCAAGAAGGGTGATAATGTACTCTCCTTTGTATTCTTGTCAATTGTTTCTTTAACAGTTTTCAAGTAACACTTTGAATACATTAGATGTGCTGCAAAGCAATGCAAACAGAATCTTGCTCTGCAAATGTTTCCCCTTCTTGAATCACCATTGTATTTATAATTAAGTTTATTTATCCTGTATTTACTGAGAGAATGGAGACTCAACTATCATTGCAGCACATCCTAAGCAATCACTTAAAAATCCTTCCCCTGTCCTAATCTCCTTGAACACTTCCTTCTAAAAGTCTTCCAGTTAGGGTTGCAAATAATTGTCTATCTAGAAGCTCCATGGAGCAGACTTGTCTTCTCCAGTGGTCAGAGTGTCCTACCTCTAACACAGGTTTGTCAGCAGCCTCAACAATGTGAGCAGATAAGTGTGGTATCCCTCTGGATTGTATCTCACCATGTTTCTTAAAGCAAATCTATATGACAGAGATTATTTTTGGATTATACTACTGTACCTTATCAACACTAGGGAATTCTTCTCATTTTAGTTGGTTTGTATTAGAGGGCTTATATTTGTATCCCTAAATGATAAATACTTAATTGAAAAATTTGTGTGTGGAATATGCCACCTAATATTTTGTCAGCCTTCTGGAATAGACATCTGAGTTTTTGGAAGTAATTCAGATATTCATGAACTAGACATCCATATCTCTGAGGAAGACCAGGTGCTTTTGATTATGTCCTTCTGTTGGCACTGTCTCTGCACCTGTGAGAAGTTTGGCAGTTTTGCAAAGTACCAGACCGTACTTTCATGACAAATGGTATTTTGTTCTTGACTTCTGTGATTATCTGATCAACGCACAAAAACAATATTGAGACCAAAGGATCATATATAGAAGCATGTATGGGTTGAACACACCTTTGCAAAAATAAGCGTCTGTGGAGGAAATCATTCAAATCATTCATCAGCTAAACAGTTTGGGAGAGTTCATTGATTCAGGTAAAATCTGCAATAAGCCTTCCTAGGTTCATTAGTTATTCAGAACTGGAGTAATGAACAAATCTATTGGATATAACATACAATAAAATAAATGCTTGTTTTAATAGTCTAATACGACATAATCCTAAATAGCATCAGGAACTTGGAGCTTTATGCTTTTGGGATTTAGTTGGTAAAATGTGAGATGGATGTTTGCAATAATAAAGTAAGACAATAGACCTATCTAAAGTAGCCCAAGTTAGTTGAATAAAGAGAAGAAGCAGAGACCTTGAAACTTCAGAAAACCCATATTCAGGTCTGTTTAGATTCAGCTTCATGCTTTTGTTTTCTAAGAGCTGATAAGTCTTCAAGGAGAACTTATAAAAAAGATACAGAAGAGCTAAGGACAGAGAGCCAGAATTGACAATTTTCTTTTCAGCCTTTATTACCATGAACTTTTTAGAGAAAGTTAACTTTTCCCAGGGTAGTTCTTTGTTTTTTTTTTTCTGCTTATTGTTGACCTTGTATCATTGTCACTATAAAAATAATTTTCAAAGCAACTACTCTGATTCCAAATGGTAAATGGGTAATAGTAGCAGACACATTCTGCAGAATAAGAGCTGTTTTGGCCGTTTTCAGCTGGTGTAAACCAGTTCCACTGAAGTTGATGGAACTATACTTTTTTTTTTATACCTGCTGAGGTTTGGCTCTGTTCGATCATAATGCCTCAAGCCCTGCTTAATGTTCAGGTACTGCTAGCTTTTTAGAGGAGATACTTTTAAGGATGGGTATGTGTTTGCATTTGGTCAGTGGTTGCACTCTCTTCTCTGTGACCTTACCTATGCCATATGACTGGGGCCTGTAGGTTACAGTAGGTGGTGCAGGAAGTGGTATTTTAAATACAGAGGTCTGTGTGTCATCTTCCAGCACGAGTCTGTTATGACTCTACAGAGGGAGGATCTTGATGTTACTCCAGTCACTGTATTGCTTCTCTTGTGATGAGGACATCACGCCATGTGTTGCTGCTGTTGACCAGTTGGAGGATCTCTCTCTGGTTAGCAGCACCACTGAAGGAAGTTGATGCCTCTACTAAAGAGTCATCCCCAGGACCCTTGGGGTCTCCCGGGCAGCAGCAAGCTGGGGGGGGGGGGGGCAGGGAAGGGGGGAAATCCCCTGCCCACTTTCCCCAACATGTGCAGGGAGTGGGGGACACTGCCCAGCCAGACAGAGCCTGGGGTCTCTCAGGCAGCAGCAAGCATGTGGGGTTGGAGAAAGATTTCCCCCTGTGTTTGCTGCGCTGGAGAATCCCAGGCTGGAACTCCAGTAGGGCAGAAGTGTCTGTGCTTGTGTGGGAGTTTGGCTGGTGGGGGGAGGGAATGGTAAGGGCTTTCTCCCATGCTGCATAGTGTTGGGTAGGGGGAATGAACCCGGAGCTCAGAGCTGTGCTGGTGAAGTGGTTTCCTTCTGTTCTTTTCCAGGGAACTTTACACTGGAGATGAAGTAATGTACTCTGGGATGCGGGAGAACTGGCACATAGCTATCACACAATGTATTCCTTGCTATATGTGCAAATTAAAGCTGGATTGAAATGAGATATAAAGTTAGTACATGTTTTGAAGCTCTAACTTGATAGCTGGTTGGACCTTTTATGGTATGATAGGTACTTTGCACACGTAGCCTTGTCTTAGTTCTAATTGAAGAATTAACCAATTCATTGCATAATACCTGTAACATGTAGAGGGGGCCTTACACTTGAACATGATGTTAAAGGGCTCTGAGTTGGTGTAAAAATTATTTCAGATGAAGTTAAGTCCTAAGGCTGGACCTTGGAACAGCCATGGTGCTATGTTCTGCCATAGCTGAAGTGGTAAATTGTTTTGTCTGGGTCATATTCCAATCTTGGTAAGTGTTTGATTTGCTCAGCTGCCCCAAGTAATTTATGCGAATAATTCTTCTGTACTGTAATCATATTGTATAGTTCTGTATGTGTGCTCTTACACAGTCATGGATACCAACTCATTAACTATTTCTTGTATGTGTGTGAAGCTCTTGGATTTGTCTGGGTAGAGCTGGACGGAATGATCTCAACAAAAAATGTAAGTGAGGGATGGCTTTGACCAGCAGAAAAACTTTTGCTTTGGCAGCCACGTTTTTGGAGCTTCCCTTCCCTTTAACTTTGATTTTGCACAAGCAGAGAATGAGGTAAAATCAAGAAATGGATCAATTTTATTTTTTTAAGTAAATGCATAGTGTTTTGAACACTGGGTTTTTTCTAAGAAAAATAATTTTCAGTCAATGCTGTATCTGAGACAATAAGGATATACAAATACAGTTTCCTAGCACTGCTCCTTTCAAGTGTGGATGAGCCCTTGCTAGTAAGTAGAGGTCCACTTGGAAGTGATGTTCAGATGAGGTTTTTGTTGGCTTAATTTGACCTATAGCACAAAGAGTTGAATAATTCAATGTCATTCCCACATGTTGAAAGATGGATATTAGGAAGGCCTTTTAGTGAACTGGAACAAGAGTACCTGGCTGGAATCATAGCAGTGCTTCCCATACTAAATAGCCAAGGAGGTCTCTGGAAGGAGGCAGAATAGCAGAGGGAGAATCCTTCTATACATGTATGTAGTGTCTCCAGGGACACGGTAGTTTCTACTGGATGTTTGCCCTGCCTCCCACTGTGGAGGTTATAAATTTGGGAGAATCTGCACAAAGGCAAATGTTTGGCAGAGTCTGGATGGGGCCAAACCATAGCCTTCTAATCCTGTGAAATACAGTGGGGAAGACTCCTGCCACGTAAAGCCATGTGCTGTTCAGTGGCAAGCATACACTACATCAATCTTCCCATTTTCAGGTTTTCCTTGTATAGCAAAACTGGCCATTTCCACAGCCCAGAGCCCTTTCGTGTCAACAATAGATGGGTCTTGCTTAGCTGCCTGTGAGTTGTCTACTGTGTAAAACATGGAGTATCTTCATTTGCAGTGCTGTTAGTGTCATTATGAAAATCTCCCATGTCTTTACTTGTGATGCCAATGACAGGACTTTTCTTTCCCTTTTAAAATAAATATTTGAGGAGTCCTGCAGATAGTCAGGAAGAGTCTCTTGCAGTGATGACAGAATCCCTGAGCCAGGGCCACTGTGGATTTATATTGTGGTAGGAGTGCAGTAACTGCATGTTGGAGTGGAAAAGCCTACATATAATGGTCCAAAAAATCTTAAAAAACAGCCTTATCCTTCTATTTTGGGCCCTCATGTTTTTCTAAATTTTCTCCCTTTCCTGTAATATTGCAATGTGTGATGGTCTAGAGTCTACTATTTATTACATGAATGAAATAGTTCTAGACTTGCACAGAACTCAAGAAAGTTGTTCTGGCTTAAGATTGGGCCCAGAGTCTGTTCTGAGACTCTGGTGTACCAAACCTCTGGGCTAGCATCTCATTAAAGCACAAGTGCTCTAGTAGTTATGGCAATGAATTTCAAAATATGTGATGTATACAGTTCATGTGACCTGAAAACTGTGTGCTTTGGACATATCACAGAAATGTCTAAAGGAAACATAGCCAACCTCTTGTTATTACCACATATAGTGCTCTGCGTGATCGCTGGCTTATTGTTAAAGGACATATACAGCTCATATGCACAGCTTTATAACCAACTCTAGGAAAGAAAATAGGGGTTTACTCTACATATGCATTTATAAATGTGATTTTGGCGGATATAATAATCTCATTTCCACTTCGGTTGTATTGTAGCTCTGCATTGCTAGTTCTGAGAAGGAGAGCAAGGGTGAGTTGGACTCTTAATGCACAAAAAAGGGTATGTATTCCAGCAGATTCCAGTCCTGTGAAGACAAACAGTTCTAGTAATAAAATTCTCTTGTTAAAGCGTAACAGAAAAGAAGTTCTGTCATTATCTTGGCAGAAGACGGCCTTGTATCCAACTAAATCAGCCAAATGGCTAGGTCCCTGGCTCTGGCTTAGCTTGTAGTGGAAGTGATAGAGCACTGTGTATTACTGTAGTTTATACTGGCCAGAATGGTTTCTCTAGAGTTTGTTATTGGGCAGTTGCCTGAGCACACTGCAGTTCAGCTGGCCTACATAGGAATTCCAGGCATGGGTGGGAAGGACAGGCATACCATGTGGGACATTATGCTACCTTAATTTGCATTTCCTATGCAATCTGGGAATAATGTGGAAGGGGAGGGGAGCAAGTTCTGACCCAATTCTGTCTTCTTTCCAAAGACTTTATAGAGACAAAACCAAGAACTGGTTTTACCAGAGGTCTAAATCCAAGAGGTGGTGTGTGTGATGATAAACTGACCAGGTTTAATGAAGAGGAGAGTCAATGTAAGCCTTTCAATTAGCAAATTCCTAAGGCAGACAGGCAAGAGAGTGATTACAAGCCTGCCTGGAAGTACTGGGACACCTGACAAAGATAACTGTCTGGCTCCATGGGCTTTAAAAGTTCCCACAATTTAGGGAGGTGATGTAGTGGGGGGAAAGGAGGTGGGTAGGCTGAAGGATGAGCACCACACCAGGGTTGCCTTTCTCCCAAAGGTTTGTAGAAGGAACCAGAGGAGAGGGAAATCAGAAGGCTGCATGGCTGAGGACAGAAGTCCATGCCAGGGTACTCTTCCCTAGATGAGAGAGTGAGAGCGTGCAATGCAGGGCTAGTGGTTGCAACACCAAGTTGAGGCATTCTCTCTGGGTCTGGGGGTGAGTTAACATGTCAGCATTTGTGTTGATGCTTGTAGGGAATTAGTTTGCCCAGGGAAACTGGGGCAAATCATAAAAACACAACTGGGGCAATCATAAAACACAACTAGTACACAGAATCAGAGGGTTGGGAAAGACCTCAAGGAACATGTAATCTAATCCATTGCACAAGTGTGGGATATGCTTATTCCTTCCAGACACATTTGCCCAGCCTCCTCTTGAAAACCTCCAGTGAGTTTCCACAACTTCCCTAAGCAGCTTGCTTCATTGTTCAGAGCTAAGTATAGATAGTCAAAAAGCCCAAGGCTGAATTGATTCAGTCTTTGAAGGTTAGTCTAAGCTACAGAGATAAAACTGAGAAGCAAGTCAACAGACATTCACTTTTGATTCGGGAAATGCCAGCCACTGCCAAAGAGAAGGTACTGAAGCTCTGAAGCTCTGATGCTCTCCCCCTCCCCCTTCCCTGTTTGAGCAGAGGGGGCGTGGCCAGGCCCCAGCCCAGGGCTAGCATGATGGAGGGTGGGGGTTTAAATCCCCTCACTGGCCCACATGGGATCCCAGCCTGGGTCTGCCCCTCACCCCACTCCCTGCTTGGGGTGGGGAGGGCAACCCTTGCCAGGCTGAGGAGGGGGTGGGTGGGGAAAAAGGTAGTGTCATTAAATTCATAAAAGCTTGAACAAGAATAGTCGTTTCTCTGAAGTGAGCATGTATTGAACACAGCAATTTGTAACCCCAAGCACACAACAAAGAACAACCAAAAATCTTCACCTAAGCTAAGATGCAGCCCAGTAAAACACAATGAGAGTGCACATAACTTAAAATGGAGTGTAAGAAACCAAAAAGATGAGAGAAAGCCTAGCATAAATCTTATGTAATCCTGTGGGCAGAATGTTTCCTTACAGCCAGGTATTCAGAAAGTGCTTCTTGGAGAATCAGCAGGTGGTCTTAGGTGTTGGAGTGGAGATCCCACAGGCCTCGCCCCTACTGGGGGTTTTACAGGTGCGCTTGCACTCCCTTCTCCCCCTTGGGTACCTTGACATTCATATGCTTGTCACCTACAGCACCTTTGACAGGACTCTCATGCATTCAGTGTCTTTTGTCTCTTCTTAGGTATTCCAGTCTCCCACCTTTTACAGGTTCTGCTTTATAATGCAAATGTAGTTCTCTGCTTTCTTTGGTCACACCAGCCCAAGCAGTCTAGGACCCTCTTTTGTTCCCTTAGCTCTGTCTCTGGCACATGCATGAAATGATTGTGTCAGGTCTTTGCCAACACCTCCCACCTCTGTTTGGTCCTGCAGGGCTTGGCCCTGTGCTCACAGGTGGCAGGGGACCAGTGTGTCCAGCCCCAGTTCCCCAGCCTCTTCCTCCTTTCCCATGGCCTGGGGGAGCTGAGGGGAGTTAGTTTCTCCCCTTCCCCTTATCAACTGCTTGCCTTAGTGTTTGCGAGACATGGGAGGGAGTGGAATCTGCTGATCTCCTGCCGGCCCCTGCTAAGCAGAACCTGGCTGGGGTCCTGTCTTGGTGGGAGAGAGGTTTAAACCCCTCTCCCTCCCCTCTGCCTGAGTCTACCTGCCCACACCCATGCCCCCTCTGCTCCAGTGGGGAAAAATATGGCAGGGGCTGCACCTCACCCCCACCCCCTTGTTAGCTAGTCCTCACTGCCATGGCTAGGGAGCAAAGGGGTGGGGCCAACCTTGCTTTTTGGAGCAGACAGCACAGCCCAGCCCAGGGCTGCAAAGCCTCCTGGGTTGCTGGGGGACTCTGGTTTAACTTGAACCAGGGAGGGGTCTGGGGCAGAAGTTTCATAAACCAGTTTGACCTAAATCAGTTAAATCTGACACTACATTCAACCAGGTTTATCTTAAACCAGTTTCAGTCATTTTTAATCTGTTTTACGTGCACTGAGTTAACGTTCTGTTATCTTAAACCAGTTTCTGATCTCTTAAACTTACTGCATATATAACATCTGGCCCTACCCCTACTGTTCTTAAAATTAGGGAGCTTTTTTTCCTAAAATATCCTCTAAACATAAAGCCATTGCTTTGTGGACATGTTTAGTTAGTGTTTGCACAGTGCTCTGAGAACAGTCAAGTTGTCCTGTTCCCCCAGGGAGTTGAGGGTGTCTTATTTATTACAAAAAAAAGTGAGAGAAGAGAACCAATATACTTCAAAGTACTAATAGCTTACTGGGGCCCCTCTGTTTGTTTCAACTACGAAAGCACTTTGCAGCAAGATGTAAGACTCCAAAGACAAAGGTCCGGCCAACGCCTAGCACCTTCTTGGGCTACCACAGTTGAAGCGTACTAGTTTCTGTAGCCAGAAGAAGTGATGTTGCTAGTAATGTGACCAGGTACTCATTTATCACTAGCTTAACAGGGGGAGGTGTCCAGTGTTAAGTGTAGAACAACTTTTCCAACACACCCCTGAAACAGACTGCAGCATTCCAGATCCATAGAACAGCTATGCCTCCATTGCTGAATATGAGCCCTTTTATTGTACAGAGCCCTGTTTCTTCCCATTCTGACCACACCTTGATGAAAAATTAATGGGATTCTCTACCCTCACACTTTTGATAGGAAAAGCTGACTTAATAGAACACCTCTTGTATGTGAGTGAGTCTGCTAGGATTAACTTTTCTTCTAGGGGGAAAAAAATACAAAGTAATAAAAAGGGTATGAGGAGGACAATGATCAGTGACAGTGGGTCCATTTACACGTGCCATAAGGTAATTCGATACTTTCCAGTGCAGTTCGTGCCAGCTAAAACTACTCCCAGGTTCAGTGTTTACACATATACCTGGGACTGCAGCAATTTGACCTGGGGCAGAGCAGCTCTCGGCTGGCAGAGATCCTGAGGGTGAGCCGCGGTCTTCAGGTGCTGGCATCAAGTAGTGGAGGGTCTGGCTGCGCATGAGGGTGCTGAAGTACGGGGCTAGGTAGCAGGCAGCCCCATACCTTAGCACTCTCATGCCCCAGCCTGCCCCCGTCATTATCTATATGTGCATTTCAGCGGAGTAAATTACTCTGCCATAGGATAGTTCATTCCCAGGTGGAGTTATTAATTAATTTACTCTACCCTAGACTGTGACACTTTTTACTGCAGAGGTAACTAATCTACTCAGCAATGAAGTGTACATGTAGTTGATGCACATAATAAGTATAGCATTACCCTTATTCTCTAGAGCAGTTCTTTCCTTTCCTTGCAAGTTCTCTCTTTACTTGATGAAACTGGCTGTTTATGTCTGTTATAACACTGGTATGCAATCCTCCATTGTGAGGGGAAAAGGGACTTCACAGCACTGTTGAATCACACCAACACCTCATGGCAAACTGGTGAAGGACACGCATGTTGGCACAACCCACGCACAATGGGAAATCTTCACCAAACATTAATTCTTGAACTGGTTGCTTAAGTGTTCAGTATCTGGGATTCTCGCTGCTGTAGTCCAGGTTCAGTTCCCAGGTAGGGAAAGCTTGCCATTTGCTGTTTCTCCTTTGGGTTGACTTAAGGAAGGGGATGGCGAGAGGTAGTACCTTAGCTGTCTGGCTATCCTTTTCTGACACTGTTTCTCACACCATTTACAAGTGAATAAAGTTCAGATTAAAGTACTGTAAGGTTGGGTACTTGACTGGTAAGATAATTATCCTCAGAGTAGTCATCAGTGGTTCGATGTCTGACCCCAGAAGTGTCAAGTCATTGGAAGTGTTCCTTCCCCTCTCATCAGCATGAGGTGATGCCCTACCTGTAGTCTGGTCTAGATTTGGAGATTGGCAAGTTGGAAAGAACCCAGAGAGTAACAGGGATAATCAGGTGTCTAGAAGGGGTTGGAAGGACTATGATTATTGAGTTTGGAAGAGAGATGACTGACAAGGAAAGTTCAGATCTTCAGATACAAAAAGGGTTGTTAACACAGCATCTGTCAACTGTTTTGTGCTTACCTGGGGCAGGACATGTAGTAATGGGCTGCAATTTCAACAAAGGAGACTTAGGTTGGATATTAGTAAGAACTGCATTAACTATGATGATAGATAAGCACCAAAACAGATTTCTAGAATAAATGTGGAATCTTGGTTACTACAAGTTTTTAAGTGCAGGTTAGAAAAATCTTGTCCTGAGATGATCCCACAGTTGGTTAGAGTGGATGACATCCTGAAGTGCCTTTCAGCCTTATTTTCCTATGATTCTGTGAGCCCATTGGGTCTCCTTAATTATCTCGCTGAAATCTGGAGAACAAAGCTCTGACAAGTGTACAGGTAACTAAGATGCATTGTAGAACTTGAAGTTCATCTGCCACTTTTTTGCTCACTCATTCAGTTTTGTGTGATTTTTCTGCAGCCCCTCACCATCAGCTTGGGAATTGCCTACCCAGAATAATTTAGTATTTTCACTTTGCACTTCCTTTTCTAGGTCATTTATGAAAACATTGACAAAAATAGGCTCAATGCAAATACCTGGGGATCCCTATTGACCTTCCTCCAACCTGAAAAGTGACTATTTAGCCCTACCCTTGTATGCACAAGAGTATTGCAAGCTCTGAATACTTTGACCCAGAGTCCTCATGAATGGATCTGTGTCATCTTGGTGTGAAGTGGCCAGGGGTGTCCCTCAGGGGTCCGTGCTTGGACTGGTGCTTTTCAACATCTGTATCAGTGATTTGGATGGGGGAGTGAAAAGCTTGCTGGACAGTCACCTTGCTGGGGTCACTTCACCACAGCTGTCTTCCTGCCTAGAGCAGGGGGGCTGGACACAATGATCTGCAAGGTCCCTTCCAGCCCCTAACAAGCTATGAATCTATGAAAGTCAAATATTTTCAGTGCACATTTTAATTTAGAATTTGTAGTGTTTTAGAATTTCTCAAAGCCCTTCAAGTCCTTTTCTTAGTTGTGTGATTTTTCCCATGGGAGTTTAAGAGCCATAGCAGTTTAAGTTATTGACTTTGTTCAGGGATAAAAAAAAAAAACCGTTTTCCTAAAACTGAACCTGAAGTGTAAGATTTACTTGCATCACAACAGTACAGTACTTAAACATATGCTAGGGAATGCATTTTAGAAAATTAGATTATTGCATTAGATACTGACCCAGTGATAAGTTCTGATGGGAATGGGTGCATGGAGTTCACTGCAAGATTGGAACACTTTGAGTGTCAAAATAAATCCACCTTTTAAAATTTTGTACTTGAGTCAGTGAAAGGGAAGTCTCAGTAGAGCAGTGTCGAGCTAATGCAGCAAAGGGAAAAGACAGCTGCCTCCCACATGTCCTAATTGGGCCAACATATACTATTGTTGGCTTCCAGTTCCTTGAGATTTGTTCAAAAGGCAGCAGGGTCACCACAGGCCTGCTCAGTCTCCATAACAACTTGCTGCTATGGTTCAGGCCACTGTGCAATTGTTAATATCTAACTTGTGGAGGTTTTGGATTTTGATTCTGCACTAGTCTAAATATCTTTCCCATGAGAATTTAACAACCTCAATGTGTTTTCTGTTCTCCTGTGTGCCAGATGCAGGAGTCACATGACAAAAATGGGAGATGAGGGGAAAAGAACTTTAATTTCCTCACTGCTCTTGCTGCTCATAGGGTAAGCTTCTTCAGCTGTAGAAACAGATACTAGATAGACATACAATCAGAATTTTTCATTGGGACCATTGTGTGTAAGTTTTATCTCAAGGTACTCTGGTTTTCTCGTATCCTGTATAATTCCATGACCCATGCAGGTGCTTAAATTTGTGCTCCTAGGACCTTAATTATGCATTTAGATAAATGTGTTGAAACTCTGCATATCCAGTGAGAGTTTGGCTATAGCCATTGTCCACTGAGGTCACTAGAAAGACTGATTCACAGTCTTCCTTAGGTCTTGATTTGGCAACATTGGAAAGTATTGCACAGACTGCTCTTTTGGCAGCTGAAACCTTTTTCAGTGCTATGGCAACTAACTCTGCTTAAAGTCTGACCAACAAGACTCTGGAAGCATTTTGCAACTTGTTGGACAACTTTTTTGGGCCCCAAAACATTATGAATAGTGATTTGCTCAACCAGAGCTGTCTGTGTGTGGAAATTTAAATGGACCATGCTTTCGAGGTACTGGTAAATCTCCATTCTAGTGGACCTCTCTTGTTTTCCAGGTAGTAATGAACTACATGGGTAAATCTCTTGTTTTTAATTCAACTGGACGAGGCATAGAAAACCTGATTTTGCTTTTCTTGTAGTAGATTGACCATGTTGCAGTTTTTCTCAAAGCTTTGTGGTTTCACTTGAATTCTGAGAGCTAGTATGGTTTCTGGGAAGAGAGAGATGTGTCTAACTGGAATTTGGCCTGAACTAAAGTTGAGTTTTAATAAGAGCTTTAAACCTTTATTTTGTGAAGGCAGAATTAGTCATCCCCGTTTTGAGCAATACTTTGAATAGCCCCAGTGAATCAAGAGGTGGCCGCTTACAAAGCCACTACTTGGAGTTAAGATGGGGTGGCAGAACTGAACTATGTCCACAGCTAGCAACTAGGAAGCCCCACATACTCAGTGTGCTATGCCCTGTGCACTACTTGCAGCTTGTCTTTCACTCTCCCCGAGGCAGAAACTTCTCTTACCATATTTTCTTACTTTTACTGCATACCCTAGTTTCCAGAAGAATAATTTTTTGGGAAAAAGTACACGTTGTATGTGAGGAAATATAGTACATTATTTTTGCAGGTGTCGGGGCGGGGGTTCATTTTGCATCCTTCAAATGTTTCAGTTTAAATTAGCCACTTTATTTCTTCTTGTGGAACAAAGCTGCTGTTTGCCTCAAGCTCCTGGGATTTGCAGGAGTGCAATACCTTACACAATGAAGCTCTGTGTCTGGTTTCAGGAATGTCTAACCCTTTTCCTTGGCAGTGCGTTTCCAATGGAGCTGTGCTCTCTAAAATACCCTCTTGCCATGGTTACTCCTGAGACTTGTCCTGGAAAGGGCATATGAGGCAGTGCAACTACCCATACTGTTCCTTTGGTACATGGTTCTCATGCAGATTCCCCAGTCTCTGCCACCTCCTCCTTGACTACAGATTCTATAACTACCTGTACATCTCTTCATGGGGATAGAGATGCCACAGAGGTGCTTGCCCCCATGTGAATTAGCAAAATGGATACAAACCATCTAACTAAGCACTTGGAACAATCCCATCCCCTATCCCTCATTTTGCTTAATGTTTGATATTTTAAACCTATTCACTTTCCAGTTGTTGAGTCTTTTGGAAATAAAAATGTCAAAGGGGTTAGGGAGACCTGCAAGGTCTCTTTGCTATGTAAAGAAACTCCTGTTCTTAAGCTTCTGTTTTTCACCAACTTTTATGCCCAGGAATACATCACATCTGCCTGCTTTGGGCACTTTGATAAAAGCAGGCTTTTGGCTGGTGAAACTCCTTTGCAATCAATAGCACTGTGCCATTTGGCATGAGATGAGACTCTAAGATACATATGGTAAGACATGCACAAACTGACAATGCTGCAGGGGTCTGTTCGCAGTCTTCTGAAGTCAACTGTTTCTAAAACCAAGAATTACACATTTCTTTAAGTTGATTCAATTGAGCTTTGTATTGGACCCCAACGGTCTGAATTTGCAAACCTTTAGAAACCACTAGAATTCCAATGGTCTCAGCCTGCTAACAGTAGTAGGAGCCTCCCAATGGCAGTAGACACTACTTTAGTAGTGGATTAGTAATGGATTTGCCAGACTAGGCTGTAATCCATAGGCTGTATGGAAATGCCAGTTTAGTGAAGCCTTTTGGAACAAGAAATGCTTTAAAAAAAGGTTAAAAGCCCCTATCTTCATGTGCCCTTTTGTGTAAAGGAGGAGGCAGCTACATAGTAAGGAACTAAAGAATTTGAGCAAGGGTGACACTGGAATAATTTGTTTAAAGCAAGTACAAAGCTAGGTTTCCACTTTGAAATTGCTCATCACAACAGTAAAAAAAAAAAAAAAAAAAAAAAAAAAAATCACTGAAAAAGCATCTTACCTTTAACATGTTTGCACTTCTCCTTTTCCATAAGAAAAAATATTTTAATGATAACATCTGGAAGAACACTTTTTATCCTCCAGTACAAGAAAAGCTATGCGATTTCCCCCCCCCCCCCCCCCAGGCAAGACAGACTTTCGCAAGGTACCTTAATCATTACCCTTTCTTATCTCTCTAGAAGCTTTCTCATCTTTGATTTCATTATGCTCTCACTGCGTAGTTCCTGCTAATACACTGGGTGGGAAGAGTTAAACTACAAGCCTCTGCAGTGGAGCTGGGACTTCTTGGATGTTTGTATTTTTGCAGCTTTCCCTATCACACCCTGCAAGAGGAGCAACACACAAATCTCATTGGTCAAACTCTCTGTAGGGAACACATGACATTTGGGGAATTATTTTATTCACCTTATTGAGGCCTGATTTGTTTGACAAGCCCCAGGGCTATCCAGCTCTGTGCACATTCCAGTGATCTTATTGACATTTTGGATTTATCCTTGGGAATATTGCGATGGAGTGGGGGGAAATGAAAGATGCTGTTGGCAAACTGATAATTGAAAGTAATAAAAGTCTTAAGCAAATGCATAAAAATCTTCCCAATCGTGGTATTTATGGCCCCAAACTGTTACGGGGATATTTATAGGTTCAGTGGAAATACAAAACATATGGTATCCTCATCCGGAAATATTCTTTCAATTATACCCTGCATGGAGCTCATAAACATCTCTTTCATCTAAAAATTCTCCAGTACATTAGGTAAGAAACATCATTCCATTTTTGCAGGGAAATATGGTAAACAAACATCTTGTTCTAACAGATGTTGAAGTAGATTTTACAGATTTCAATCAGCCAAAGGAATATTCTATAAGTTTTGGCTCTGCCAATTCTGTGTGCGCCTCAGATTTTAAGTATTGCAGCTGTTGGGCCACACATCATGTATTTAGCTTTTATATTTGATATATTAGAGAATTTAGGAACAGTGTAGAATTATTCCCTGGGGTTTTTTTGTTTTGTTTTGTTTTTTTTCACATGTAAAAAATCTGCCTCATTGAAATAAGTCAAACTTGCCAGGCTGGCAACGGGAACAGGATCTATGGCTTACTGCTTCCTCTGGTATCTTGCTTTAAGGAATTCTCTAGTATGGACTTATCCAGCTTCTATTAAAGTTAATGGAAAGACTAGTCTGTAGGATTGGATCAGGCTCTTTGTAATAGAACCTGGCTACCAAATGTTATTATATAAACCTGGCATGTCTTTCCTAATATTTGGTGCCAGGTATTGAGGGAGAGCTTGAAAAATGCATGCAAGCATCAAGTAAAATTGCAATTTTGCACTGAAGTTCTGCTTGGATTGCAGAGTTCATGGCCAGTGCAGCTGCTGGCATAGTCTTAAAGGAGAAGATTAGCCTACATCGACTCTGCGCTGGCCCTTGGTGAAGGAATGCATGCTGCAGCAGCTCAAGTGGGACTTAAATGGTTCATGCACCATTTAACAGTGGTTGTTTTAGACTGAATAGAGGTGATTTTCATCCTTGGCTGTTCCTGGAAGTTTTGCTTGCCTTCAGGAACCTTCTACACAGGTCAGTTTGTCTTTGCACTGCCTTGTTACTGGGGTTGTGATGCGATGCAACAATTGAACCCATATTTATCATATACAGGCTGTTCAGTGGAAGCTTAAAGGAAGCTACAAGCTCAGGTCTGGAGTGGTATTTTTGGCTATGCTTTCAATTTTGTCACCAACCTCTTCACAAATATTACTGGCTCCTTCCAAAAAAGCAGCCCTCATCCTTTCTTAATCTTGCTTACGTACAAACCCAGTTGCCTGTGCTGTGTGAAGCTGCATTGGCCTTGTGCAGAGTCAAGTCAAGTCAGTCCCGAGGCTGCTGTGACTTCTGGAGGCACCTTAGATGCCATGAATGATTGGTGATTCTTTGGGTAAAGTGACCTGGTGGTGCTCTGTCTCCTCTCCAGGTATGGATGGCTGTTGGCTTACAGGAAGCTTATCCACTCTTTGACAGGTCTTGTTTTTAGTCCTGCTGGGTGTCCACACACCTTCACCACCCAGGCTAGCCCAGGTGGGGGCACTGGTTTAGTCACCAACAATCCATCCATAGAAGACTGTACTGGTTTACATGGTACCAGATCAAGAGAGGCCTGGCCTGAAGAGCTTTGTGCAGAGGCCCTGCACAAAATGAATACATTATCGTACTAAAGTAAAGTCTTTAGCGGTGCTCATGTTGTAAGGCAGGGGTGGGCAAAATGCGGCCTGGGGGCTGACTGCGGCCCACCAGGCCATTCTATCTGGCCTGTGGGGCCACTAAAAAAAAGTTAGAAAATTAATATTTATCTGCCTGTCATGCAGCCCTTGATGTTTTGTCAAAACTTAGTAAGCGGCCCTCTGCCCAGAATAATTGCCTGCCCCTGTTGTAAGGGGAACGCTGTGTGCCTGCCCTCCCCCCCTCAAACTGTAATGGATGTGGAACCCCTTGAGTGCTCTTTGGTGTGTACAGCTGGTCTGAGGACAACTAATGAAGAAGCTTTGGAATATACCCTGCGCTTAAATGACTCTTTTAATCAATCTGCTCATGGTGACTCTTTTATTTTTTCTTGCATCCCCACCTCCCTCTGTCTCCTCAGGGCTGCCAGCCTGAAATCCTGCCTCTTGATTTTTCTTACAATACTATTCTGCAATATCCATCAAAGTGCTTCTGCACAGAGCACCCCCTTCTAAGGGATGTACACAATTGATAGAGTCACCTCTCTAGAATTGGAGGTTCCCTGTGCCTGTAGGGTGTTTGGGGTGATCTTATAGGTGCTTCTGAGTGACAGCCAATTAGCCCAATCCCTAGGCTCATCAGCCAGCCTGAAGCATCCTACAGGATGCTTCAGGATGCTCCTGAAGATTATGGCTGCGCTGCTTCCAGTTCAGGAGACAATTTGCCTGGAGCAACACAGTGTGCTTAAGGGTTACCACTGCTACTGCGGGTTGACTCTGAAGACACCAGCAAAGTAGAATGATCTTTCCTTCCCTACTTCATTTTTGTTTGATATCCTGGATTGTGAGGCATAGAATAAGTATGTGGCATTGTGAGTGCTATGATTATGAACATAACAGAGGTAAGATGAAGATCCCAAGATGTTTATCCTGTCCTCCTGGTTCCTCCACATTGAGGGTTCCCTTCACAGCTGCCAAGACATGAAAAGATTTGCAAAGAGTGGTCATCCAGAAAAGTTTCAGAAGAAGAAGATAGTGGCTTGGAGTTGTTTGGTCACCAGATCCTGAGAACTTGGGAACATTTTTGCTGACTTGTTCAGCACAATACAAGCACTAATTATTTGTTAAAGGCTCAAGCCATACAAGGAAAGGCTGAGGGATTTGGGAGTCTGAAAAAGGGGACTTGGAGGCTGAGAGGGGACTTGGTAACAACTTACTGCTACATCAGGGGAGTACATCAAGGGATCAGTGAACAACTGTTTACCAGGGCACCTTTGGGGAAAACCAGGAGTAATGGCCACAAACTCCTGGAAGACCATTTCAGGCTCAACATGAGGAAAAACGTCTTCAGAGTTAGTGTCCGGACTGTGGAATAAGCTTCCTCCAGAAGTGGTGCAATCACCTACACTGGAAATCTTCAAGAGGAGACTGGGCGGTTACCTTGCTGGGGTTACCTGACCCCAGTTGTCTTTCCTGCCTAGTGCAGGGGGCTAGACCTCATGATCTTCCGAGGCCCCTTCCAGCCGTACAATCTGTGAATCTATGAAACAGGGAGCCCAGCTGAGACTAATTGCCCAGCTGGGCAAACCTGCCCAAGGCTGTAAGCGGCAGCCCCATCTTGTTTGATGAACCAGCTGACTATTGCTAGGACTTCCTAATTGTCTGTTGGGGATAGCGACATTTAAGTCCACCTGTAGCAGCAGACTGCAGACCAGTCAGGCTGTAAGGACTGTATCATAGATGATCTGGCCAGGTGGGTAGGCCACTAGAGAAGGTTAGAGACTGGAGCTAAGGAACCAAGAGCTGCACAGGGAAGCAGGAGCTCAAGTCCAAGTTACCAAATCTGAGGGGGAGTTTCAGAGGCAGAGTCTGAGGGCCTTTGCAGACATTACACTTCAGATGCAATTAATAGCATAACAAAACAGGAAAGAAGCCACAAAATTATTCCACAAAATTTGTGTAACATTTATGGCTGGTTTCCCTTGCACCTTAGATTGAATGTGTGGCAGAGTCTCTGCTGTGTAGCCTGATGCTGGCTGACGGATCCCCATGTTGGCATGCTGACAGCTGCATCCTGCTGTTTTCAGGGTGCTAAGTTTAGGGGAGCTTATCAGCTGGGCCAGGGTGCCAGGTCACAGGGAGCCGTGGAACTCCCCTGGACCCAGCAGGTTGACTGCCTTGCTCCACAACTCCCAGGCTGCTGCAAATTAAAATACTTGACATGCCCTAGCCAGAGAGACCCTGGGCTCATGGACAGGTTCCCTGAGGGACTATCTGCACATGTGGCTTTTTGACAACCCTGGTTTATAGGGACTCTGGGATGAGGGAACCTCTCCCTGATCTTGGACTCCAGAGCTTTGGGACCTGAAAAGCTACGCATGCAAAGGCTGCACATGAGATTTTTGACATCCTGGTGCACGGGGCTTTGTTACTGGCTCTAGGGCTGGAACCAATCTTGGGCCCCTGATGCATTGGCAAGTAACAATGGCACAATTGGGATATGGTACTCAGTTCCAACATTGTGTGTCCTGCCATGCATATGTAGCATGGCAGGAAGCATGATTGTTGAGAATGGGGATTAGGTCCCATTGTATGATTAAATGAACATGTGCCAGGGTCCCAAGTCACAGGCTGAGTCAGGGTTCTGGAGCTAGGGAGCAAGTTACCAAAGCCAAGCAGAGTTCCCAGAAGCAGAGCTGAGCATGATCAGATCATGACAGAAAGCCAAAGAGCACAAGATTCAGAGAGGCTTAGCACAGCACACCTTCAGCAGAACTACTGTCTGGCCTGTCTGGATCTTGTGCTCTTTGGTTTTCTCACTTCTGACCCTGCTGGGCTCTGCTTCTTAGCTCTGGCTTTTGGGAACTCCACTTGGCTTTGGTAGCTTGGACCCTGACTCAGCCTGTGACTTGGACTCCACCTCTGGAATTGCTCCTTGGATTTGGTAGCTTGGACTCTAGCTCTTGCCCTTCCTCTGCGACTGCAACTCTTGGTTTCCCAACTCCAGTCTCTAGCTCTCCCCTCGTTGCCTACTCACTAGATCAGACCTACAACGACCTGGTACTGACGCTGTCTAACTATCCCAGCAGCTCTGTGAAGGGGGCAAACATTTACTGCTTAATGTGTACGGCATGTACAAAACAAAGCACAAGAGTCTAAAGCCAAGATTTTGAAACATAAGGACATACAAATAGCAATGTAGCTATTTGTAATGTTACAGCATTTTGATAGCTCACCCCCCAGCCACGGGAGAGGCATAGTGAAGGCAGAAGCGGCAAAGGGATGGATCCTTTTTCCTTTCTTTTCGCGGAGCCTGCCCATGTCTCCTGTGGCCGGGGGGCAAGCTGCTGGTAGGCCAAGTGGCCCCTGAGCTGCAGGGGCCCCAGTTGTTCCTTGTGTGGTGGCGGTGCCCCCTGGGACCACCCAGGTGGCCTACTAGTGAGTGGGTGCTGCCCCGGCTTGGGCTAGGGGAACAGTTGGATCAGGCCGGGCTCTGCTTTCAAGATGGGGCAGCACCCACCCATTAGCCGCCTGCTTGGGCGGCCCTGGGGAGATGCTGTTGCTGCAGAGGGAAGGACTGGGGCCCCTTGCAGCTCAGGGCCTACTGGCAGCTTGGCCCCAGGCTGTGGGAGAGGCAGGCAGGCTCCAATGGGCAGGGGGAGAGGATCGGGCCTCTTGCTGATTTCCACCCCCCAATCAGAGCCAGTCTGTGCGAAGTGCCAGTGAGCCACACAGCCCCTGAGCTGTGGGGGGGCCTAGTCCTTCCCTTCGCAGTGGCAGTGCCCCCTGGAGCTGCCCAGGCAGGGTGCTAGCATGCTGGGTGCTGCCCCAGCTTGGAGGCAGCACCCTGCCAGATCCAACACTTCCCCAAGCCTGCTTGCTGGAAGCCCGCTGGACACTGATCCTTGTGTGGTCTCAGGGAAGAGTTGGATCTGGTAGGATGCTGCCTCTGAGCTGGGGCAACTTCCACACAGTCTGCCCAGGGGGCACTGCCTCCCAGGCAGGCTGCTAATGGGCAGCACTCACGCAGCCCCCCGGGGCCACCCAGGCAGGCTGCTAGCAGGTGGATGCTGCCCTAGCTTGGAGACTCTTCCCTGAGCTCGAGCTGGGGCACTACCTGCCCAGGCAGTCCCGAGGGTGTCACTGACATGGAGGGAAGGACCGGGGCCCCTTGCAGCCCAGGGGCTGCTTGGCTTGCTGGCAGCTTGCTGCCCTGGCCATGGAAGATGTGGGCAGGCTCCTCAAGGAAAAAGAAAAAAACAAGGATTGGGCCCCTTGCTGTAACAGTGATGAAAGCCCCTAAATTGAAACAGTGGGGTTTTTAATTGTGACAATTAAAAACCCACCATTTCAATTTAGGGGACTAAATCTCCTTCATGTGTACAAGCATCCTGAGTAACAGGTTCCTCAGTTCTTAACAGATCTAATTCAGGAAAAGGCTGAGATCAAAAAATTTTGGAACATTTTGTGGCTTTAAAAAAGGATCTTTCAAATGTGTGGCCAACTTTTGGATTAGATTTGAACAGCTGTTTGCAGTATGTTTCATTCCTATTTGACATGATCTTTACACAGACTAATGGCTGTATACATTGCCTTTCAGACATCTCCAAGCACTTTGCCGAAATGATTAATTTCTCTTCTTTCTGCCAGACTCCATAATAATTTTTGAGCACAGGCCCATTCCTTCTCTCAACAAAGTAATTGGTTCTATATTAATGTACATCAAAGTTGTAACCGAATGTAAAAAGCAGTGTATACTATGTGGTAGTGATTAAAATAATGCTCCTGCCTGTTTTGATTCAGGATTAATCTTTCCTAAAGATAAAGTACCAGACGGAGCTAATTATTTATGAAGGTTGAGATTTTTGAAGCAGTTAAGCGTATTTAGAGGCATTTTCTATTAAAAGTAATGGCAGCTATGTCTGAATCTGAAAATCTTAATTGGCGTATTTAAATAAGATACTATAATATAAACTTCTCATGAAGTATTTAACTCAGGATAGAAGTCACTAGAAGATCTCTTACAAAATATATTGGTGGGTTTTTTCATGGATTTATAGATTGTGAGGCTGGAAGGAACCTCAGAAGTTCGAGTCCAGCCCCCTGCACCAAGCAGGGAAGACAACTGGGGTAAGGTGACCCCAGCAAGGTGACTGTTCAGTCTCCTCTTGAAGATTTCCAGGATAGGTGATTGCACCACCTCATTGATGAAGATGTTAAATAGCACTGGACCACGCACCGGCCCCTGAGGGGGCACCATTGGCTACTTTTCAGCAGGAGGACTTGGATCTGTTCATTAGGACTCTCTGGGTCCTACCCGGCAGCCAGTTTCGTACCCACCTAACTGTCTCAAAGTTCAGCCCACAATCCTTCAATTTTGTTGTGGGAGACCAGATCAAAAGCTTTTTGGAAGTCTAGGTATACAATGTCAACCTCCTCTCTCTCATCCAGGTGGTGAGTAACCTGATCATAAAAGGAGATGAGGTTGGTAAGATGAGACCTGTCAGCGATGAAGCTATGCTGGCTGTCATTTAGAATCCTACCTTTTGCAAGCCTATTGTGCATAGACCCCTTAATGAATTTTTCCAGGATTTTCCCTGGGATAGAAGTTAGGCTAATTGGTCTATAGTTACCCGGGTCCTCCCTTCTCCCTTTTTTGAAGATGGGCACAGCATTGGCCCTCTTTCAGTCCTCAGAAACCTCCCCGGAGCACCACAAGTTTTGGAAGAGTTTTGCCAAGGGTTCCACGATGACTTTGGCCGGCTCCTTCAGCACTGTTGGATGAAGTTCGTTTGGTCCTGCTGAATTATATATGTCTATTTTTTTTAATTGATCACACACCAGTTCTATGGCAGTAGTAGGAAGGCGGTCATTCTTACTCTGCTCGTTCTGTACCGTATCTGGCATGATTTCCTCTTGGACTGGTGAAAGACTGAAGCAAAGTAGTCATTCAGGAGTTCAGTTTTCTCATGAGTTCCAGTAACCAGCTGTCCTGAGTTGTTGAGCAGTGGCCCCACACTCCCATTTGTTTTCCTCCTGTTCCGTACGTACCTAAAGAAGGACTTCTTGTTGTCCCTGGTTTCTGTTGCTAGTTTAAATTTAATCACCACCTTAGCCTTTCTAATCTGTTACCTACAAGTGGGGGTATAACAGGGAACCCTAGCCCTGTTACCAGAAGACAGGTCGGTCCCTTTAACACCAGAACTTTCTGGGTGCAGTGTGCTGGCCAGGTGGGGGTTAAAAGCTGAGCCTGGCCTGCTAGTCAGGTGACCAGAATGGGCCAGGCTAGAACTATAAAAACCCTGGGCTGGGCAGCAATGGGAGCCAGGAGCCAAAGGGAAAGGAATGTGTATAAGAGCTCCATGGAGAGGCTTGGTGAGCGGTCCAGCTGCTACAGGAGGGGAACTACTGAGGACTCTCGGAGAAGCGGCGGCAGCCCCAGAAGAAGGACTGTAGTAGGCGGTGGGGAGCAGCAGCACAAACCCCTGAGAAAATGTAAGCTGATATGCTATGCTGCCTTCTTTAGTTATGTTTTTGGTGGTGGTTATAGCCCATGGACAGACTGTTTATAATTTTTGATTGATTAACAACTGATGGTTTGGGTGAGGTTATTGGGGAAGGACAAGGCCTCATTGGGAGCCCACTACAGTGTAGGGACCCCAGCACCAGAGAGGGTGCAGTATTCAGGGTGCACAGGCCCCCCGTGCCAGAAAGGGTGCAGTCATAAAAGGCCAAAGTGGCCTGGTGTACCTGGGGTGTGGCTGTGTTTTTTCTTTTGGTGGGGCTGGGACAGTGGAGGTTTGAGGCTGCAGCCTGGCTTTGAACTTGCAGCCCTCTGGCTGTGGGGCTAGTGGAGGGGCCTCTGGGCCAGGGAGGTTGGGCTCCCTATTAGGGCAAAAAGGAGGGCCATGATCCCCAAGACCAAAGAGCTAGAGCCTTGGAATCCAGCCCTATCTGGTGGGTTTAGATGTGGAGGCCTAGCTAGAGAAAGACAGGGGCCAAGGCCCATGGTGGCGGAGAACCCCAGCATACAAAATACAGTAGGCAGTCTCCTGCTTACAAGAACATCAGTATAATATTTCCATCAAGATGTGGCAGATGAGTAGAAAGCGGGACACAAGAAACCTTAAGGGGACTTCAAGGGTGCCCCACATAGGTCGCGGATAACACAAAAGATGGTGCTGGGGAGGGCGACCTGTTACAGGAGACCATTGTATAGTCCTCCTTGGGGCATGTCGCAAGCAACCATTGTCTGTATGCTTCTTTCTTCTTTCTCAAGAGGACCATGATTTCTCTGTTTAGCCAAGAAGGCTTCCCAGCCCTTTTGCTACCTTTCCTCCGCTTGGGAATGGACTTCCTTTGTGCTTCAAGGATCGTGTCCTAAAGGAATGTAACCCCTCTTCATGTATTCTTTTTGCCTTCAGTCCCTGGTCCTGCAGTGCTTTCACTACTAGTGACCTGAGCTTGTTAAAATTTGTATTTTTGAAGTCCAAAACTTCAGTCCTACTATCTAATTTGTCTGCCTTGCAACGGACAGTGAATGTAACGGTTTCGTGGTTGCTATCGCCCAGGTTGCCCTCTATTAAAGTCAGTCATCAGGTTTTCTCCTTTGGCCAGGACCAAGTCTAGAAGAGTATTACCTCTGATTGGCCCTTGCAATACTCCTGAGTCAGAAAAAGCTCTTCAGGTAGGAATGAGACCAATTCAACTTGGCCAAGTATTCCTTCCAAGAGACATTTAGATAATTGAAGTCACCCATGGCGACCATGTCCTGTGCATGCGCAACCTCTGTGAGTTCTTGGGCGAACTCTAGTTCGAGTTCCTCCCCCTGGTTTGATGGTCTCTAGTATACACACCTACAGTTGGGTCTCTCTCTCTCTCTCTTTCTCTCTCCCTCCTGCAGTTAGACTCAGAGGGTTTAAAGCTGTTCTTCTTTGGAGCTGATGTCAGCCTCCAAGGAGGTGTACTGCTCCTTCACATAGAGAGCTACACTTCCACCTTTCTTCCCTACTTGGTCCCTTCTACACAGGGCATAGCCCTCTATGGCTGTGCTTCAATCATGTGCAGATCCCACCAGGTCTTTGTAACCCCTACTAGATCATAATGCCCACTGGAGAATAAGAGGGTTAGCTCCTCCTGCTTGTTCCCAATGCTCCTGGCATTGGTGTACAGGCACCTGAGTCCTCCTACTGAGGCTCTTGACTTCCTGTCACACTGAAGGAGAACTATTCCCATGAGAGTGGCTCTCCTAGTGTCCCTATGGAGCTTTCTTGTTTTTGGTCCCCAGACATGCTCCAGTTAGTGTTTCCCCATCCCCCAGCAATTTTAGTTTAAAGCCCTATCTAGAAGATTGGCCATCCTGGATGAGAACAGGGATTTACCACTCTGCATGAGGTGGATGCCATCTCTTCCCAGGAGTCCTTTCTCCCTGAAGTGTGCACTGTGGTCAAGGAAATCGAAGCCCTCTCAGTGGCACCATTGTCAGAGATATTGGTTCACTTTCTTGATGCATCCTTACCTCCTAGGACCATGGTCTGCAACAGGGATCACAGAGGAAAAGACTACTTGAGCCCCTGACCTTTTGAGTCCAGAGCCCTGTAGTCACTCATGACCCAGTCTGGATTGCTCCTGGCAGTGTCACTTGTTCCCACATGGACGAGGAGCATGGTGTAGTAGTCGGAGGGCCAGAGGAGCCTGGAGATCCTCTCCACAACATCTTGGATGCAGGCCCCAGGGAGGCAGCAGACCTTATGGGCTAGGGGGTCCGGACAGCAAATAGGTCCCTCAGTGCCCTGCAGGAGGGAGTCCCCCCATTACCCCCCACACACACACCTTGCTCCTCCTCTTATGGGTGGCAGCAAGCTATTTACCTTCCTCCTCCTCTGGTGTCACCATCGGAGCCTCCTCGTGCATGGGGAAGGGAGCATACCTGTTGTGCAGTGCCAGGGGAGGAGCAACCCTGGCCCTGCATTTCCTGGAGCATGAGGTGATGGTGTTCCAGGTAGTTCTGGGTAGGTCTTTTTGGTTAGCCATCTCATTGGCCACCATCTCCGTCTTGTTCTCTTCTTCCTTCTTCTGGAGAAGGGTCTGGCAGTAGCCATTGATGAAGTCTTCGTGGGCCCTGATGGTACGCAGCTAACGTACCTCTTCCTCGAGCTCCTGCACCCGGCCCTCCAGAGACTCCACCATGGAGCACACCCCACAAGTGAGGTTACTTCCATGTGCAGCTGCCAGAAGCTATGCCAGGCAGCCCCCACAGTCCGGGTCCAATGGCTCTGTCTGGGTGGGGGTCAGAGCCACGGGATTTGTCTGGATGGAGATCTTGGCAGTGCTGTGAACCCTGTGGGCACCATGAATTGCCACTATGGTTGGGAGCAAGTTCACGCTTCTACCTCATCCCAGCAGGTCCTCTTTGGGCTTCTGGCCTCAGGTGCCTCGTTTGGACCAGCCCTCTGGGTGCCTTCTGCACACCCATCCATGCAAACTGCTGTGCCCAAGTAAAGCCATGCCTGTTTGTACTCTCTGTTCGTGTGGCTCTGGTCATAGGGCTCTCTGCGGGGCTCAGGGAAGTAGGGACTTGGGGCGGGGGGCATTCACCTCCCAGGTTCCACTCAACCAGCCTGTCCTTCCCAGCACAGTCCCCACCCGCGCTCACGCATACACACCCTCCGAGCACCCCTATGCTCGCCCAACTGTCTCCTAGCCCCGGTTTCCCTTGCCTCCTGGCTCTTGCTGGGGGTCAGTGGAATCCTGGTCTGGGTGCAGGTCTTCGGCTCCCTGTGGTGCAATGGGTGTTAACCCATGCATCTTCTCTAAGGAGCTGGCTGGAAAAGGATTTTGTTCGTGTTTTAGAGTAGTAGTATAATACAACTGTGCCTTGTGGGATGTCCAATTTTTTAAACAGTGTTTTAATGTCATGGATTTTATTGCTAGGGTTTCTGTAGGAAGTCCATGTATTTGGGCACTTGGGGGAGGGGGAGGTCTTTTCCCCCTAGTCTTATATAATACTGTTGAAATGAGTCTTTAAGGATTGGTTTGAAAAGAAACTTATTTTTATAGCATGATGCTTTTTTCTCTGGGTTAAAATTAGAACACCTGACTGTAGAGTCCCCTCTGCTGTGTGAGGTGATGCAGCTTTATTGTGTGAAGCATCATGTTATAAATCATTGCACCTCCTCTAGAGAATTATTTAGTGTGTGCTTCAGACATTAGGGATGTGCTTTGAATCCATTCTGGTCAACTTCTGAATTCTTGTGCGGGTTTTTCTCCTTCAATCACAATTTAAATATTGTGCTAACCCTGCAGCCCCTGAAACTGGCACAAGAAGCAAAGGGGAGTTCCCACTTCCATATAGAAAATCACATGGGTTAGGGTTGTCGGGGCTGAGGGGCTGTGGCTAGCAGCCCGGGCACGTGGGCCGGGGAAAAGGTCAGCATGGCGAACTAGAATTAGGCACTGACGTGTAGAGGTTGATTAAAGATTATTTTACTTACACCGTAGGTGGTCGCGGTGCAGGCAGGAAAAACTTTCTTGAGTTGCAGTTACAA
This sequence comes from Alligator mississippiensis, assembly GCF_030867095.1. Taxonomy (NCBI): domain Eukaryota; kingdom Metazoa; phylum Chordata; order Crocodylia; family Alligatoridae; genus Alligator; species Alligator mississippiensis. Next base: position 40,370,706 of record NC_081830.1, read on the forward strand.
AAAGACACACGTGGAGTTTGCTAGGCTCCACAAAACAAACACGAACAGAGCTCTGGATACACACTCACGGAGTTTGCTAGGCTCCGTGGAACAACCGAAATGAGAGTCCGAAAGGTGACTCTCGACGAGCACGCAGGGTAAGGTACGTCGAGGGATCGTGTGGTGATGGGGAGAGAGTCTTGGTAGCTGACGTTCAAGAGGAGGTTAGATGAGCATCTAGCTGGGGTCATCTAGACCCAGCACTCTTTCCTGCTTATGCAGGGGGTCGGACTCGATGATCTGTTGAGGTCCCTTCCGACCCTAACATCTATGAATCTGATCAAACCACCGGTCGGCTCCGAGACACGCGCAGAGTTTGTTAGGCTCTACCACGTGGCTCTGAGTTCTCCACGAGATGGATGCGGAGTCCCCCTAAATGAGGTCCTCCCCGGAGATCTCCGACTTGGGCGGAAACTGCTCAAGCCTCTTATACGGCTAGGAAGCCAATCGCTAGCTGCCATGTGGGAATAATTTAGAAACAGCCAATAGTGGGGTACGAATTTGCATGCGAGCGGCGGGAACTCCTTTGCACCCGGGTTTTTCTCTCTGCAGCTGAGAATTGCACTGTGCAAAGAAAGCTCCATGTGGCGGGAAATAATTCTGCAGTGCTGAAGCGCACACAAAATCATTGGGTCATGACAAGGGTCACAAGGCAACAGGTCGAAGGCAGGGAACAGGTAAAAGGGAAAGTAAAATCAACACTGATAATGTACTTGGCACGTTAATTCACCTCCCCCCCCCCCGACTCTGGAGGTTTCCCCAAACAACACTAGAGTCCCTAGAGTGCTCAAATAGCAGCCTGCAGCTGCCCCCAAGTCTGAGTCCAGCTCCTTCACTCCACAGTCCTGGTTGACCCAGCCAGTGAGATCTCCAGCTCCACGGTGCACTCCACTGTATAGGGCTGACCAGGTTCCACATGCATGAACGCTGCTCTCTTCCCCTTACTCCAGCCTTGAGCTTCCTCTTCATTTTTCCCTCATGTCCCAGCCTCTGGGGGGTTTCTGGGAGTTGCCATCCAAATTGACAGATATCACAGCTCTGCAGGTGGCCCCCTGGTTCCACCTGTTACACACATTACATTCACATTACAATATGTAAGTTTGATATTTCCCCCAGACATCTCAAGGAACAGGTGGCATGAGAGCTTTGTTGAGAAGGGCAGCATAAATAAATAAAGGTTCAGGGCAGGTTACAATAAGAGGGCAGAATAACTTATAAATCAGGAGTGTGGCAAGAGAACAAAACAATGTAAAGGGAACTAGAATATCCACATCAAATGGAGACCCCCCCCCTACACAATATTGCAGCCTAGTTTTGTTGGCTAAATGCCTGCACAAATAAGAAGGTTTTACAGCATCTCCAAAAGATGTCCAAGGTCAGACTCAGGTGAGCCTGAAGATGGAGGGAGTTCCAGATCTTAGGAGCGACTGCTACTGAGAATGACCTTCCACATGACTTGCTGTACCACTGGTATTTTCAGGAGGTTGCTTTTAGCTAACCTTGGGGATTGTGATGGGGCATAAGTAGGGTGATCATATATCCTGTATTAGCTGGGACAGTCCCAGATTTCAGAGGCTGGTCCTGTCCGGCTGCTGAGAATTAAAATGAGCACCCTGGAAATGTAGAGGGGCAGGGTGCAGTCTGGCAGGGAGGTGGAGTGGCACAGAGCAGTGAAACACACAAGGCAGGCCTGCCCGCCTCTGCCTATGGCAGCGCTGTTGGGGGTTGGAGGAGGGGAAGAGGGAAGTGTCCTGGATTCCTGTATGGTCAGCCTAGGCATAAGGGAGAAGGTGGTGTCTTAGGTATGTAGAACCAGACTACTTTTAGGTTCTTATAGGACAAACCCAGTACCTTGAATTGTGCCTGGAAATCTGGGAGCCAGTGCAGACTCTGGAGCACTTCAGTCATGTGCTTCTGGCAACCCACCTACCCCAGAAGGTGGGCCACCATGCTGTGGACCAATTGTAGCCTCTGAATGGTTTTCAAGGGTAGCCCTGTATCGAGCGTGTTACAGTAGTCTAGTCTTGAGGTTATGAAGGCATGAATGGTGGTGGAGGGATCAGAATCTGAAAGAAAGGAAGGGTTTCAGCCTTTTCACCAGATGGAGATTTCAGCAGTTTTGTTAGATTTTTGTGGGGCTAAGGCCAGAAGAAGCACTTGCTCTGGCATCCTGAGGGTTTGAGGTGATATGTTTCTCACATTACCTGATTTTTCGGAGTAGTTGCACTCCTTTGGAATGTGATGTTTCCCCTCAGATGTCTCCCCCTGCTACTTTTTCTTCCCAGCTGTACGAGGAGAAAAATGGCAGTCAGCTCTTGGATTCCCATTTGCAGGGTAATTATCTTTGAAAGTGATGGGGATATTACAGGAGTGTAGGGCTGCACAACTAACAGCAAGCAGCAAAGTGGCTAGGGTGGGCCATTTGGCCATCTCCCAGCTGTGGTGTGAGGTGCATAATCTTAACATAGAGTAAGATTCTTAAAAGGGTTGAGGGTAGGATAGGAGCTACAGCTCCTATTTTATGTGGGTGCTGAGAACTTCTCTTTCAGCTATTTATAATGCAACCCACAGGAAAACCTATAGAACCAGAGAGGAAAATGCATTCTCTTAAAGGCAGGCAACAATGGAGAGGCTTTTTTTTTTTTTCTGGTTTTCCCTGGCGCACATATCACTCATCACTAGTTATAAATTATTCAAATGTTAAAAAGATCACCATTGTAAATATGAAAGGAGTTTGCAGCAATAATCACAACAAACCGATGTTAGTAAATTACTGCAACAAATTATTCATGTCATCATCTTGTAATTCTTTCTGTTTGACCTTTATGCCTTGGCATGCTTTTTTCAATTTAGAATTCTGCAGTGAAAACGGGGGCTGTGTTAATAGTGGATGAGCATCACATCTGACTCAGGGGTGGGGGTAGCATAGCAAGCAGGTGATTTCAGAAGGGCTTATGGTTTCCCATTAACCTTGTATGTGAAGGTGAAGTGCTTTTTCTATTGTTTTCCTTTCACCCAAATTGTACGTTTTCTGCTAAATGCATTTGCAGTGGCTTTGGGAGTAGCAACTAGCAGAATTTTCTGAAAAGCACAGTGGAAACCCTATTGCGATGAGCTGTTTTATATGCAAAATCATAACTGAACGAGGTGTGATGACAAACACCCTTCGGGTTGGATTTACTGTCACTGGAGGCTTGGTTTCTGGAACCTGCTTGACAATCCAAGGCATGGTGTTTTTACTGTCATAGAAGACATTTTTTTGGTTGCTTTTACTGATCTTGGAAAAGAGTCTTTGCGGTTTGGAAAATGTAGCAGGCTGCTGCTGAAACACCTTGGCCTGCTTTCTGAGTAGAACTGAGGCGTCCATGCTTAGATCTTAGGGACATGGCCAGGCACAGTCAATAAAGCAAAACTCTTTAAGTCAGTGAGTTAGACATCTTGTGTGGACGGATCACTACCTCTCATATAGTTATTGCTTGACTCAAGAGGAACTGGAACCCTACAGGAGTGCTATGTGAAGGCTTCCAGGGGTGAATCACCAGGGGCCATAAGTAAGGTTTTTGTCATCTGGCCAAGTAACTTAATGCTTTATATCAGAATATAGATTTTAACAGTTGTCTGGTGGTTTTTTCTATCAGTGTAGCATTGACTTGCAAGTCAATCTCAGGCCCACCCATTGGTTCATTATAAGATTTGCTAACAGTTAAATGCTAAAGGAGTCCTGATTAGGAAATGGTCAAGGTTCTTCTGAAGCTGGTTTTGAGTTTGGAGGTTGCATGACTGAACCTGAAGCTTTGTGTGTGGTAGGTCCATGCATGACCATTGCAGATCAAAACTGAATGCTGAACTTCATGAATAGTAAATACTGTATTTGTCCACTTTCATTAATAAAGGCAGGATTCATATTATTAACTGTAAAACAGGTATTGATAGTTACTTTATCACTTCTACAGTTTCTGGAAGGAAACAAAGTTAAAAATATGACTTGGGCAGTACTTTTTGCCAGTATTGGGCAAGTCAGACTCAAGGAATTCTTTCTGTACCCACATACCACATCTACAGGTAAATATTTAGCACATTGTCCTGTAGAGTGGAAACACAAGAAGTATGTGATACAAATATAGTTAGACAGCCTTGTATTAAAAAACAAAGATAATAATTACTGGTCATCTAGTTTAACAGCCATTTTCTAGGTAGTGCTCATAGTTAAATAGATACCATATTTACTTTTCTATCCAGGGAGTGAAATTCACAGGGGGTGCTTGGAAGATATTCTGTAATATGAAAAGTTAAGTGGGATTTTTCATTTGCTACTATCTGAGTTTCCAGCAATAATTATCAAATTTCCATATTTATAGAAAGATGGCACATATGGGGATAATAGGACAAATGGAAGTACCACTTTTCTATTTGCATGGAAATTTAGAAATTATTGGAATTATCTGTTACACATCAGCTTTTGAATTTTTACTGATCAAAATGACATTTACACCTCATACTAAATTCCAAAACTCTTAATGCACCTTTCTCATTTTGCTAGATGTGGTGCTCTCGCTAATCAAGCTTTTCATCTCTTTGTTGATTGATTGATTTATTTATTTTTAGGCTCACTCCCTTCAGTTGGGCAGGAGTCACACCTAGAGGCAAAAAAATGGGCCAAGTTAATTCTTGCTGTACCTCTGATGCAAATAGTCAAGTTATAGCAGGGAAGGGCTTTGATGTGAAGTTCTATATAAGGACTCCTAAAGGATTCTGCAGCTCAGTGACATGTATGCTTCATGGCCATGCCATAGCAGTGGTGGTACTCAGTTTGTGAAAGAGGAAGTATTGGGTTCACATCCAAAATTGTGCTGTCTTTGAAAAATAGCTGAATGCAGGATGAATTACTCTACAGTAATCATACTGCTACCGTTAGCAAGGTCTTCTTTCAAAGATTTTTCCAATTGATTGTACTTTGCATTGGATTGCAAGTGTTGTGTTGCTGTCTAGGGGCTGGCTCTTGGAGGGTCAAGAGCCCACTACCTAACAATGTTAGAGTGGTAGGGAGTTCCATTTGGGTACCTGAACAGCAGTATGAAATATATTCAAGTAACTGCGTGGCCCATAGATATGAGGATGTTACATTAATCTTAAGTGCAATCATCTTAACAGCATTCTCTCACCATCTCGCATGAAATTTCTCTTACACTTACTCCTGCATGAAGGGAGAAGACAGCTAAATTGGGGTTAGCTATTTGAACACCATTGCCAGCTGACATTATTTCCAGGGATCTGGGTTTCTATTTCCCATGGAAAAATTGAAAAAAAACCCATAGATTTTTCCTTTTAAGCAAGAAAAAAGTGGATTTTTCATTTTAATGGAGAAACACCCGGATTTTCCATTTTTTGCAAAGAGTTCTCTGCAGGTTGGCAGAGTTGCAGCCTGCAAGTGGCTGGGGGGTGTGAAAGGAGGGCAGTCAGGCAGGAGGCGCCACGTGCATGTGCACCAGGAAGCCTGGAGAGCAGCTCCCACAGGTAGACCTGGTGGGGGGGGAGCAGAGGAGATTGAGGCCCTTATAGGGAGGGAGGGAGTTGGGTAGGGCTAGGGCTGGGGTGATACATGGGGCTTGAGGCCTGGGGCTGGAATGGGTGGCCACAGGGCCCTGGTGGGGAGCAAGATGGAGCTGCAGGTGGTTCACTGGGGGGAGGGAGGGTGCTGGCTCCCTGCCACTGTGTTCACTTCTGGGGGCACATGTGCCCCTGAGATGTATGTGCGGGGTGAGGGTAGCGGCAGATGTAGACTGAGGCTCCCGACCCTGCTGCCTTCCTCCCACGGCCTCAGCAGCCCAATGGGTGGGACCTAGCATGGCAGGGCAGAGCAGGGCTGGATGGGGAAGCTACTTGCTGCTGCAAGCTCTGTGCGCCCTAGCAAAGTGCCCCCTGCCTGCCTGGCAGCAGTGGGGATGGCGGCATGGAGCTGTGCACCCTGCAGCTGCCGGGGGGGCAGAGGGCACCTTGTCATGGCAGCATGGAGTTCCCAGCAGTGGCAATTAGCTTTCCCTGCTGGCCCTGCTGTGCTCTGCCCTGCTGTGCCAGGTCCCACCCCCTGGGCTGGGGAGGGCAGTAGGGTGGGGAGCCTGAGCCTGCAGCAGGCAGCCTGCACTTCTCCCCTCCCTCCCATGGGTTCTGGTATGGCCTTGCTGCCCGCAGGAGAGGGGGAGCTGGGCTCTGTGCTCTGCTCTGCTGCAGCAGCTGCCGCCTCCCACAGGTGGCAGCTGGCCCTCGGGCATTGCTGTGGGGGCAGAGGGCTGCGGACCTGGGTCCCTGGCTGGGTGGCAGCTGGGGGCTGTGGGTGGGAAGTGAGGGGTAGCAGCAGGGCTGAGGGGCTGTGGCTTGGGAGTGAGGGGCCTGAACCTGCATCCTTATGAGCTAAGGGGGAAGGGAGAGCTCTGATTTTTCATAGTTCCTAGGGTCGTAAGGGACCTGAACAGATCATCAAGTCCAACCCCCTGCCCTGGGCAGGAACAAGTGCTGAGATCATAATACTCTAGCCAGATAGCTATCCAACCTCCTCTTGAAGACTCCCAAGGTAGGGGAGAGCACCACGTTCCTTGAGAGCCCATTCCAGAGCCTGTCAGCCCTAACCATAAAGTAATGTTTCCTGATATCAAGCCTGAACCTACTCCTAATCAATCTGTGGCCATCATTCCTTGCTATCTCAGGTGGTGCCCAGGGGAACACAGCCTCACCTGTTTTCCACTGGTCCCCCTGAGTTTATAGACAGCCCCCAGATCCCCTCTCAGTCTTCTCTTGTGGAGGCTGAATAGATTTGGGCCCTGTAGTCTATCTTTGTAGGGCCTGACCTGCTTCCCCCTGACCATGTGAGTGGCCCTCCTCTGGACCCTCTCAAGGTTAGCCACATCCCTCTTGAAGTGCGGCACCCAGAACTGGATGCAGTACTCCAACTTTGGCCTGATCAGCGCCGCGTAGAAGGGAAGGATCATCTCCCTGGACCTGGTTATGATGCATCTGTAGATGCATGATGAGGTGCGGTTAGCCTTACTGACCACTTTCTCGCATTGGCTGCTCGTGTCCATCCTGGAATCAATAATGACTCCAAGATCCCTTTCAGCCACTGTTATTGAGAAGGGTGTTCCCGGTTCCTTCTCCCTAGATGCAGCACCTTGCACTTGTCTGCATTTAATTCCATTCTATTCTCATCCGCCAGGTACCCTGGTACCAGACCTCCGCCTGGAAGTCCGTAAGGGGTCGTTCTTCAGCACCATGTCAACCTGGGCCTGGACAGGAGGCTCCTGCAGCACCATGTCAACCTAGGCATTGCACCGGCAGGCCAGGTGGGCACCAGGTCCACCCCGGCCTGGCCCAGTGGCTTCTCCAGCACCATGTCAACCCAGGCCTGGTCAGGAGGCTCCTGCAGCACCATGTCAACCTGGTCCTGAGACGCTGCCTGCCCAGGCCTGGGTTGACATGGTGCTGCAGAAGCTGGCTGCTCAGGCCAGGGTTGACCTGGTGCCCGGCCGGCCTGCCGGTGCAATGCCAGCGTTGACATGGTGCTGGAGAAGCTGCCTGTCCAGGCCTGGATTGACATGGTGCTAGAGAAGCCGCCTGGCCAGCACTGGGTTGACATGGTGCTGCAGGAGCTGCCTGGCCAGCCTGGGGTTGACCTGGTGCCCGCCCAGCCTGCCGGTGCAATGCCTGGGTTGACATGCTGCTGCAGGAGCCACCTGGCCAGAACCGGGTTGACATGGTGCTGCAGGAGCCTCCTGACCAGGCCCAGGTTGACATGGTGCTGGAGAGGCCGCCTGGCCAGGCCAGGGTTCACCTGGTGCTTGGCCAGCCTGCCAGTGCAATGCCCGGGTTGACATGGTGCTGCAGAAGCTGCCTGGCCAAAACCGGGTTGACATGGTGCTGCAGGAACCTCCTGACCAGGCTCAGGTTGACATGGCGCTGGAGAAGCTGGGGGCAGCCCTCCATGAGGCCTTGTCAATCTGGAAGTCCAGAAAGGGATTGCTCTAGAAGGCCAGGTTGGGTGACAGTTCCAGGAGCCTGGGCACAATTCTGGCACCATGTCAACCTCTGTAACCTGCCTAGATCTAGCTGGATTCTGTCCCTCCCCTCCAGCGGGCCCACTTCTCCCCACATCTTTGTGTCATCAGCAAATTTGGACAGCGTGCTTTCCACGCCCACCTCCAAGTCACTGATAAAGATGCCTGAGCCCTGGGAAACTCCACTGCCTACATCCCTCCAGGTCGAAAACGACCCATCCACCATCACTCTCTGGGTGTGAACATTGAGCCAGTTTGCCACCCATCTGACTGTAGGCATCAATGCTGCAGTCGCCTAATTTTTTTATGAGCATGGGGTGAGAAATAGTGTCAAAGGCTTTGTTGAAGCCCAGGTAGATGACATCCACCTCAATGCCTGCATCCAAAGACTATGTGACCTGATCATAAAAGGACACAAGGTTAGTCAGGCAGGATCTGCCCGCTATGAGCCTGTGTTGGTTGCCCCTGAGCATTACTTCCCATGCTGGGCCCCCGCAGATGTGCTCCTTGATAATTTTTTTAAAGGTCTTCCCAAGGACTGAGGTGAGACTAACTAGCCTATAGTTACCTGCGTCCTCCTTTTCCCCCTTCTTATAAATGGGGACCACAATGGCCCTTTTCCAGTCCATAATCCTAGTGGGGAGGTTGTCCCAGTCCCTGCTCAGAAATATGGAGGCAAAGAACTCATTGAAGAGATCAGCTTTTTCCTTTGCTGCGTCACCAGATTGCCAAGCCTGTCCTGTAGGGGCCCCATGTTACCTGGTGCCTTCTTCTTACTCCCTGTGTATTTGAAAAAGGACTTTTTGTTATCCTTAATTCTGGTCACCAGCCCTAGTTCCATCTCTGCCTTGGCCTTCCTAACAGCCTCCCTGTAATCATGAACAACGGAGGTGTAATCCTCCTTGGTGATTGCTCCTTGCTTCCACTGATTGTATGGCACCTTTTTTGCCCTCAGGCCCTCCTGAATGCCTTTACTGACGCAAGGGGGCTTTTTAGCACTCTTGCCCCCTTTGGTTCATGCTGGGACTGACTCCCTCTGAGCTCAGAGGATTGTCTCCTTAAGGAACAACCACCTGTCCTGGGCTCCCATCTCATTGAGGCTCTGAGTCCCTAGTGTCTCTCTTACTAATCTCCTTAGCTCACTGAAGTTGGCCCTCCTGAAGTCAAGGACTTTGCCTTGCTGCTTGTGCTTTCACCACCCTGTGCCGGATAGTAAATTCCAGCAGATGATGGTCACGAACGCCTGGGTAGTTGAACACCCACAGATCCCTCACCAGGTCATCACCTGTGGCAAGGACCAAGTCTAGCAAAACATTTCCTCTGGTGGGATTGTGTACCTCTTGGGTTAGGTGGAGGTCCTGTATGCAGGTTAAAAACCTACATGAGTGTTCAGACTGGCTGACTGATCCTCCCAGCAGATGTCTGGGTAGTTTAGGTCACCCAGGACAACCACATCCCTTGTCCTTACAGCCTCCGTGAGCTGACCTGAGAATTCCAGGTCCAGCTTGTCCCCCTGGTGAGGAGGTCAGTAGTAGATGCCCAATATCAAGTCCCTTTCCCCACTCCCCCCTTGCTTTCTAACCCAGAATGCCTCAGTTTGCCCCTCTTCTGAAACCATCCTGATCATCCAGGATGTGTACTGTGCTTTAACATACAGCACTACACCCCCCCCTTTTTTTCCCTACTGTATCCTGTCTATACAACCTGTAGCCCTTGATGTCTACTGCACAGTCATGGGTAGAATCCCAATAGATTTTTGTAAGCCCAACTGGGTCTGGGTTTTTGCTAGCTAGCAGGAGGGTGAGTTCCTCCTGCTTATTCCTCATACTTCTGGCATTTGTGTAGAAGCAGTTGAGACCTCCTATGAGTGTTCATATTGCCCTCTTGTTCCCAAACTTGCCTGGGCCCTTGTCACTTACCTGGGTTGTTCCTGCTTGGGTCACTTGGCTTGACATCGAAGTGTCCTCCTGCATCTCTGCATCCCCATCCCCTGACAAACCTAGTTTAAAGCTTGCTATACAAGATCAGCTAACCTGGAAGAGAAAACACACTTACCTTCCGGGGAGAGGTGTAGCCCGTCCTGCCCTAGAATGTCTCCTGCGTGGAAGAGCAGGTCATGGTCAAAGAATCTGAAGCCTGCCTGGTAACACCAGCTCTGAAGCTGCCGGTTGACCTCTCCAATGCAGGTCTTGTGGCGCTGTCCACGTCTGCACCAGAAGAACAGATGAGAAAACCACCTGTGTCCCCGTCTCCCTAAGCTTGGCCCCCAGAACCTTGTAGTCACTCATGACATGGTCCGGACTATTCCTGGCCAGGTCATTAGTGCTCACATGGATCAGGACCAAGGGGTAGTGATCAGAGTGTTATTTTTTCCATGGTCAAAAACCCAAAATCAAATGCTAAAATTTATAGTTATTGAGAATTTATTATAATGATTGAGACAACGGTAGGCTTCCAAATTGCTTTAAAATATAAATATATCAATAAGACATTGTGTTCAATTGATGCCTATATATATAGTGGCCTTTCATTGTAATTGTGAATTTTGGAGTTTTTATTTAGAGAATTTGCAATTGTTTTTTTAAAAAAAAATCACAAATTCTCTGATAAACACAGAAATCCAGGATCCCTGATTTTATCTACTTATCTATCAATTGGTCGATAGATCGATCGATATAATGCGTGTGTATAAAGGGTCCTTGCAGAGCTTTAAAAGGGAAAAGCATATAGTGTCAGAGCAGAATATAACCTGCAGAATGTGTTAGCCATGTGGGAGTATGGATGCATCTCCCGCCAAAAAGACTACATTGCTTTAAGATTGATGTGGAAACCATAGTAGCCGGGATCTCCTCAGAGAGCTTTTCGGAGTACTAGCTAGGAATGTGAAGTTTAAAGACTGCATTAATGAAAGAAACACAGTTTGGAATAGAAGCCAATTTAATTAAAAGTGGATAAATTTAATCATGGATACTGAACAACCACCAAGGCAGTGTTTTGTAACTTGAGTAAAAAGGATGACTGTCAAAGATCTTCACCCTGGCTTTCTTGAAACGAATTCTGCAGCACTCCTAAGCTGTGAGTCATTGGTTTTGTCCTCATATACATATAAACACAAATACTGGTTGAGCGTTGGTTGTCCCATTGTGGATCAAAGCTATATTTTAATGATATAGAATACTGAAATCATGCCTGCTTATGGCACTAGTTGCTGGTAACACTGAAACTATTTTGTCAATGTCTCTTCTTCAGAAAATAAACAATGTTCAATCTGGCTGAGCAAACTGATATTTCCAAATTAACTTCAACAGTCTTTCTGCAAGTTGACAGTTGACTGGCAACAGATGAAGCTAACATGGTTGTCTCTGGAACCATACACCTGAAACATACTGAACTCATTTTCTATGATGTGTGAAGTTATGAATATTCCAAGATTCTGCATAATGTTATAACTTATCTAGTCAAATCTCAGTTGGCCTCCAGAAATTGCAAAATTCTTTAGCTTGATTTAGGCAATGGGGTTGCATTTTATTGGGACTTTTTCTCTTCTTTGTAATTTCATGCCTTCTAGTCATGTTAAAATTCTGTGGTGTATTTTCTCCCAAAATAAGCTGTAGCTTCCATCTGCTTGGATGGATTGAATCCAGCAACATGTCTCTAGTCTGAAGGAGGGAATATTGTTTGAGATGCCTTCTATTCTTCTGTTTATTTGGCAAAAAGATGCTATCCTTTTTTGCATTGCTGCAACCAGTGTTTGTAATTGAGTTTCCTCCCCCCTATATAACATTAAAATTGGTCAGTCCTGTTCTGAGCTATGTACAAAATCACATTCATAGAGATTGGCCTGCTGCTGCTGAAGCACCTGGCCCTTGCAAAGGGGCAGACAGATTTCTTCCCCTAATCTACTTCTATATGAAAGAGGAAGACAAAATTTTTCATTTCAGCAGCTTATCCCAGTTTGAGCTCTTTTCATCATCTCCTCCTGTGTCCTTCAGAACCTCCTGAGATGGGCAAAGTGCAAGTTAGTCCTCAGAAATCTACATGCAGAACTTGTCATGTTGAAAAAAACACAAATGATGTGTGAACACTTTATATTTTGTGTCCTGAAACCACCCTGTTTTCATGACATTTTTAACTTATTTTTTACTTCATAAGCTGCTTCAAGAGTATCCTTAGGGACAGCATTTTCAATAGTGCCCTGACATGTCAAATGAAAGTATATCCATAGCAAGGCCTCTACAGCTTTGAATTTCCTCCTCTTGCAATGTGGTTGCTATATCTTATGCTATACTACAATGTGCCATATTAATAGTATTATCATAACATTGTGACAGTTTATCATCTTCTTCAGATGTATAATCTATCTTTAATAAGTATATTATTAAAGAAAATAACTATTCAGATATAATAATGTATCTTTAATAAGTGTGTTTACTTTGCCAATGTATGCTACATTCTACAGTCCAGTGAATTCTCCATCACTATTTCATGCTGACTTAGCATTTCTTCAGGTAGGTGTCATCTAGGATACTTGTGCACCATGATCTGATAATCTCAGAAATATCACTTGAGATTCTTTTAATGGCCATGATTTTCATGATCTTATTTTTAATAGTGGACTTAAGATTTTTTCTGGGTTTTGTTTCTGTCACTTGGTGCTCTCCTCTGTGCTCGGTTGTCCTTGGGAATCTCTGAAGACTGTAGTCCCTGCAAAGCATGCTGGGATCTCAGCACACTGCTTACTAACTTGCTACCACTTGGCTACTAAGTTGGTGCTAGCCATGCTAGTTTTTGCCATGTGTTGTGGCAGTTCAGATGATTGTGTGCAAATGGGACATCACATTTTGTGGTGCTGCAAATTCCCCAGAAATGTTTAGTGCTTCAAATGAATGCCTGCGTATGCTCATTAACTAGCTCCCATTGGAGGTGGACAGAGATCCTGCTGCAGTTAGCAGCAACTGTTCTACTTGTTGGACCACTTTCTTGCTGTTCAATAAGCTAAGAAACACCATTTCAGTATGTCACCTTGGAAATCTGCTCTTTGTTTTTTGTTCACTCTGTCACTGCTTGCTAAGAATAGCATAGTGGAATTTAAACACTCATGATGCTCCCTGGCAAATCAAAGTATTAGCTGACCTCTTAGTTTTATGTAGTTGCTGTTCTTTGTGCAAGTGTTGAGAGGTGGCAAAATGAAGAAAGAGCACACCTGGTCTGTTGTGTGTGTACTGGAAAAAACCAAACCAAACCTGCTGTTACATTTTCCCTTGGTTCTTTTCTAGTTCAGAAGCTAACAAGAAAAAGACTAAATAAGATAACAGGTCATAGTTGTTTGCCCACCAGGCATGATGGGACTGGGGTTCCCAGACTGCTCAGGGGAGACAAAGAATCATGGTCTCTGTGCTGGGCTCCCACTACTCCTTTTGTGAAAAGAATGATAGGTAGGAGGAAAAGAGCCTGTGAAGAAACTCCTGGTTTCATGGAGTGGCAGCTAAGTAGACTTACTCTTAAGGAGCACAGAGAAGTTGAGCTGCTGCTGCCCCCTCAAGCCTTCCCAAGATCAGTCTGGGAAAGCTGTGAGGGCATTTCCCTAAAACTGGACTCCTCCCATGCAGTACTGTGCAGAGGGGTGACTCCTATCTGGGGAAGGTGTGTGTCATAGGGCACTAAAGTGTGCCTGCTCATTTAAGGGCAGAAGCAGCTTAGCTGGAGAGCCCTAAGAGCTAGACAGAGCTCCACAGCTGCAGGTTGCCTGGCGGAGGCAGGCTAATGAGGGCATTAGCTGGCACCTGCAAACAGTCAGCTGACCGGAAAGAAGCAGGGCCCTGGATAGATATAAGCCCCAGACTGGGGCAGAGTTAGTTCTCTGGAGAAGCTAAGTGGGGAGGAGGTCTTGTAGAGAAAGCTACTTGGAGATGCTTGACTGCCTGTTTTGTTGCTGGTAGGATTAATGGGCTATAGGAGCTCATAAGTACTTGTGGGTAGGAGATGCATTACACTGAGAAAGAAGCTTACCTTTTTAAAAGGGATGGAGGGTGGACCCCATGGTTATTGTTAGTGTTGTGTTGTAGCCTAGGGGGTTGTGTTTTCTGTTGTTACTTATACTGGTGGCTCTCGGGGAGGTGGAGACCTCATTGGGACACACTATGGTGTAGACCCCAGCACCAGGTGGGGTGCAGAGACAGGCTGTAGAGAACCCAGTGCCAGGGGGTGCAGAGACAAGGGCAGGCTAAGTTGAGCCTAAGACCTCATTACAGGGACAACATTGATATACCATCCGCAAGGCATAGGGAGTGGTAAAGGGGCGGTGTTGGAGCCATACATCTAGTGCATAAGGCTCAGGATGTTCTCTGAGGTACCTACTTAGTGCAGGACCCAGCAAGGGGTCAGAGAACCTGCGGGGCTTCAGGGGGGTCCATTAAGACTGTGACTGAGCAGAAACTTGAGGGCAGCCTCCCTACTTATTATCTATTCCAACAAGCCATGGCAGACGAGAGAGGCAGCTGTTCTCAGGGCCAAGCAGGCACGGTCACAAGCCTCTAGAGGCATTACGGCCACCTCTAGGGACCCCATGCCTGGCCACGACAGTGTGGAATGCCTATATGGTCCCTCTCTTTTGAAAATTTCTATTGCTGCAAATTTGTGTGAAAGTGAATGTCTGTCCATGACCTCAGCCACAATCTGAGTTCCACTGTCACTAAGGCCAGGCACAGACATTACATTTTTACCAATATAATTGGTCAGAAACTGTTCTGTACCCATAATAGAACAGAAGTTTGTCACACACAGACTGGTTTAAAAATACCTAGCATAAGCTTTTTTCCCATTCATCAAGTGAAAGTCTTTACCACTGTGAATCAAAAATGAGAGAATGCAGATACACTCTTTTTGATGCAGGACACTACTCCCATTCTTCCTATAGTTTTAGCTGAAAATTTTTGTTGCTCAGCTAGCCATTTTAATAGGGAAAGAATTGAAAAGAGTTCTTCTACTTTGGCAAGACAAAACTGCTATAGCTGTTCAGAAACAGGAAATCTTGCCTCTCAGTGGTTTCTACACAGTCCACCTTATGTATAAGAGAATGACTGTTGTTACCTCAGCAGAAGGCCGGATTCTCTCAGATGCCCTGTTCAGAAGCTCAGCCCTCTGGGCTTGAAACAAAGACCTAAGTCTCCCCCCTCTCCTCTCCCCCCGCATTAGGATACAGCTTTGCTGGTTTCATTCAAGTCATGTTGGCTCCCACCAATTAAACGAGGAACCCCCATAATGGTATACCTTAATAGCATGGGCAGTGCTGTGCGGAGAGACCGGAGGAGCTTACTTAGGTCTCTGTGCACAGTACTACATTTTGCCAGGAATGAAAAAATGCAAGGTAGAACAAGGCACCTCTTTCCCTGCCAAAATAGCCCTGAACACTCCTTCAAATAATTACAGGTGGCAAAATAGCTGCTTAAGCAGCTTGTTCCTTCATTAATTGTAAGCCAGATCCTCAGCTGCTATAAACAGGCATAGCCCAGTACTTGGACTGTTTTTTTCTGTCCTCTTTGTTTTTCACAGAAACTCTCCCTTTCATTATTATTGATTTCATATGCTCTTCTATTCCTCATTCAGGAGCTGGAGGACTATCCAACAGGATGTGTAAAATACAGTTGAACATAATATCTTTCTTTCTCTTTCCCTTGTATTGGCTTTGCTGGCTGCTTAAACAGCTTGCCTTTTGCTCCCTTCCCCCATTATATATTGGTTCCTCCTAAGGAGGCCTAAAGAGAAATAAGAACCAATGACCTGAAATTAACATTGGGATATCCCTGCAGGGCCATCCAAAGCATTTATAATATTGATCAGCTAAGCCCCATGAATTCTTCAAGTCAGTCAATGATGTGAACTGACAAGCTAAATTATTACATTGAAGGCCCTGCTGTGCCAACTTAATTTATATTGCAGGGTTTCAGAAAGGATATTTCACTCAGTTTTCTAAGACTGCAGTGAAAATTGCAGTTCTGGAGATGACAGCTTCCCAAAAGTGAATACAGCTACTGGACATCTACCTTATATGAATTAAAATTAATAGATCCCATTTACTCTGAAATTCATATACTACAACTATTGGAAGTTTTGAAAGCTTTGCACTTAGCACATCTCAGATAAGATATATGCAACCTGCTTTTTCTCAGATCTGTTGCATTGGAAGTTTTGATAGTATAAACTTGAAACAGTGGAATTTAATGGAAATAGTTACACTGTGTAATTAGAGCTTCATTACCTCCTTAGCAAAAATAAATGGAAGTGGTAAAGCTTGTTGGAAAAATTGCAGTTTGCAACTTATGGAGCTCTTGAGGTATCAGTCACAGAAAAAATAATAGAGCAATTCTTCTGTGCAAAGCACTTGGACTACAACAGGGCAGAGTGTTTCATGACATTAAAGCTGCCTATTCAAAATCTCTGGGTATTGTATGGGAATCGTATAGGTGTTTGCACACCTAAGTGCTACTATTTAGTGGCATCCTGTAACACCTTTAAAAAGATCTTGTGCATGCCAGGGTTCTGGGGCACTCTGGTAGAGAATCACTGGCTTACTTAACCTTATGAAAAGAAGGATAATGTTTCTTTCCATCAGTTTGGATCGCCCGATATTTTCAGGGATCTTGTGACATCAGCATCTCCTGACCATTTTCTGCCTTCCTCCTGAGACTACCCCTGCTGCTGAGCTAACCTTCCATTGTAGCTTTTTTCCCTACTCTTCCGTTGAAAAGCAGAAGGTATGTGGAGCATGCTTTAGGAGCAAATAGATTTAGTGACTTGCCAAAATGTTCATTTGTCAAGGTTATATTGGCAAAATTATAATTTGTCAGGGTGTTTTTGCGTTGTTTGATTGGTCATGTCTGTTGTAAATCAAGGGCATTATTCAGTAGGCAGGTAGGCAAGAAGTCACAGATCATTACTCCTGGACTATGTCAGTGGCAATTGGACTAATGGAAATGGGATTGCTAGATGAGGCATCTGTGGGCACAGCCATCTTATGTCTAATGTATTGCTGTGCATATTATCTCAAAGGGTCTTGCCTTGGACTCAGAGGGGGGTATTTGAAATTTTTTGTGGTCCCATGTCACAATGAAATGAAGTCACTGGGTTTATTTGTGTTAGGACTAAATAAGGGAACAAACTATTCCAAACTAAGCATCTTTATTTTAGCTTGTCTGTGTCCATGCTAGGGAGTTGTAGTTCTTTGACTGTGTTGGTTTTTTAAAATACAGAGTCCATTCAAAATTATGCAGACCAGCCTAAGAAGTTCAGTATGATCCCAGGCCAGTGCTGCTTGACTGAAGAAATGGGTGCAGGGTTGGAAATGACATTTTCCTGAGCTGGAATCCTGACTGTAATGTGGTTTTGTTGTGCAGCTTTATGCAAATTGCTGCATGTCTCTTCCTCTGTTTTTCCCATCTGTAAAATGGGAATATTGATTGCCTACCTGTTTCCCAGGTGCTGGAACAATTACTTAGTTAATATTTGTCCAGTGTTTTGAACGTGTAGATGAGTGCATGTTCATGTCAGGGCACTTTTTTGCATGTCTTACCTCAGCTGGCACACCTTGTGAGCATTGGTCCTACATCTTGCTACTTATAGCTTACTAGGAATTGCACACAGAATACAGGCAGTTCTTCTCTTTCCCATCCCCTGCCTCTGCTGCTGCCCACAGTAAAACAGGATATGTGGATTTTTCTTGTTTAATTTTAAGACCTCCTCCTTCAGCAGCATAATCTAATTAGTAATTAACTCCAGTTTGACAGAAATATCACTCAATAGTATGATTGGGAGTGCTACCAGAACTACCACCACATTCTGATCAATTTTTCTTCTTTTTCTTCAGGATTAAAATCTTTCCATCCCTTCATCTATTTTTATACTCAATGTGCTAAGACCTTTACACATCTCTGGATGCTGAATTCTGACATAAAGGTTCTACAGTATAGGGAAGTGCCAGGATTAATTTAGGAAAATTCCTGGTTGCCTCGGTGTCCTTTATTAAGTACACTTCAGCTCTTGATCAACTGGCGAGTCTTTGAGCGTATGTTAAAGTAAATGATGTGGCTTTCCCCTTATTTGGAATTTTGTCTATATTTCATGTATGAAAAAAAAATCCTTTTGTTTCTAATTATCCCCTAATAGATAAAACTGCATAATTTAATAAAACCTGCTCTTGCTTTGCTGAAGTGCACAATTAAAGTTTTAGAGGAGGGTAATTTTCATACACATTAATAGCTGCAGTGATTCTGCAGTACTACTTGTCTTTCAATAGGAGGATGTAATAATCCCTCCTTGTTTATCCTTTCCTCTTTCTTTTTTTAATAATGCTCTATTATTTTAGGTGGGTTTTACAAGTCTCACAAATAGCTTAGGTTGAGAATGAGGGAATCCCTTTTCGCCTGATGTTAAATATAGATAAACCTACTGTGTTCAGAACTAAATTTCTGATTCAAAGATACTTTTGGGTTTTTTGTGTCACTTTGGAGAAACTGTAGAAGAGGGAACAGTGAGATGTAATGGCAGAGTGGCTGCAGAATTTTTCTGAAAGGTGGGGTATAAAAAATTAAACACAGTAAGGAGGCCCCTCTTGTGCCTCGGTGACTAAGGTTGGGGAAGGTGTACGTGGCAGAGTGATGGAACTCTAATGAATAGGAAAATGGCAGGTAGACAGCTTGAGAAGAAGCAATAATGTGGAGGGGAAGAAGGCATCTGTAGCCCTTGGGAGGTGTGGCTAACAAGTAAGGATTTGGAGTGTAAGGAGAGTCTGTTGAGCAGTCATAGGCCAGCAGAAAGCATAGGGATAAGTGCTGCTTTTCTCCCTCCTTTGCTGAGGATGATGGGTCTTTGTGGTGGGGAAGGTTTTATGGCATTTGATAACTGAGCCAGGGCAGTTGGTGTCTGGGGAGCTTAAGGTGCCACTGGAGGTGTCCGGAGGTGGTTCTGTGTTTATTTGTATCCACCAGGTGCTTGCACATATGGAGCTTATCCTCAGCCCTAAGCATGTGTGTGTCAGCATTTTCTATCTCTTCAGAAGAGCTGGACACCCTTCTTTTAACACATGGCATGTTACCTAAGCATGGGTTATCTCATACCTCGTCAACATATTCCGCATATTGGCAATTATGGGGCTGGCATAGTAAGAGGTGTTATGGGACAAAATTTTCAGGGTTCCTACTGTTTTAATATTTAAAGCACAGCATTTGAAAGCAATGTTAGAGGGCATTCATGCCAGAATGCTATGATTCTATATGGGCTGGATACTCTGAGATTGGACAGCTGCCAAGTCAGTCCCTCTCTCCAATCCATATGCATTTCTCAAAATTGAACCTAAAATACTGAGTTCAGGCCCGTTAAATCCTAAAATGCTATTGACAAAATGGAGAAGCAGAGATTCATTAAACAACATTAAAACAAGAAAAAAGAAAAGCTCCCAATTTTCCATTCTGAATAGTGGAATGGATCAGATGTGAGAATAGAGAACAGAATAGGAGTGAAGATTGTGAGCATAGTGACTGAGGGAGGGAGGGAGGGAGGGACAGAGCTCAAAGGAAAAAGCTTTCTACTGTCCTTATAGATGAGAAAACCAGCTGTGGCAGACTTAATTTGCATAAACGTGGCCCAAGTGCATTACTGTACTGTGCCGTTTTACCACTAAGGCTTTGTGTAGTCATAGTCGTCTTCTTTATTTTTTTTTAATTGTACTAAATGGTGCATATAATTTTTTTTTTTTATTTTTTTTTAAATGGAAGAGGGAGGACAAATGGAGAAAAGTCTAGTTTGGGGAGAACGAATCACTCAGAGGTGACAGGTAGTGGATTCTGGTACAATGCCCACTGAATTCAGTGAGGAGGATAAAGGAGGTCTCTGGTGTCTTGCTTTGCTCTGCATTTCCAGCTCAGATTCTGAACCACGTTTGCCTCTGAACTTGGCAGCAGGATCTGAACTAACTATGGACCTGGGCCAAGCAACAATAGTGCAGGTTTGCTGGACTGTACTGTGCAATTGAAGGAAAGCCATCTTTTGTGACACCACTGAGTCTAACTGGGTTTGAATAAGGTTGTCAGTCATGGAGAGCGCACTGAAAAAGAGAATGCAGTACTTCACCAATTAATGACTGGAATTATAAGATCTGCCAGTACCTAATATACTGGATCTCCTAATTTCAGTTTTGTATGGTGTTTTCCCACCCCAGTGAAAACTATTTGTGGTTTCTTATTTCATGGTATTTGTACTTGAGGAAGAAATAAATGTAAATGCAACTTCCCCTGGTGGAGAGGGGACTTGGAGGGTGGGAAGGGATGAAAGTAAGTTTCTCCAATTTGGAAGTGCACAAAATGTTATGAGCTCAAGGTTGTCACTATATATTAGGTTGGGGCTCTAGTCCATGACTGGTTCACCAAAGCTGGACCTAGGTTTCTGGAGTCCCAGTTAATTGCCTTAAGAGAGTCCTCCTTCCTTTTGAGTTTTGAAGGAAATGGTTAAATATATAGCAATTTTATTACTGCCATAGCAGTAGATTTCACAGGACTCCTACAGCTAAATTATCCAAACTCTAACCCACAAAAATGCTTTATGAAAGGCTACTATTTTAAAACCAAGTTAATACTTCTCTACTAGGGTCTCCTGCCGAGTATGTGCAGTTGAACAGGGTCTTATATTGCTTTTCCAGCATTTGCCCATGTTAATGTTTCCTTACTTATAAACACTCCTGTTCCAATATTAATGTAATTATCCTTATTTGAGATCATAGAGCTTCCTTCTCATTATTAAAACTCTCTCCAGAGGTGCAAAACATTGGATAGTCTATGCCCGCCTATACACTTCAGTTCACATTGTTGAAGTACAGAGTACTGGAAACATGCCCAGAGGTCATCCAAAGAGATTTTAAAAGGCTGTATTTAGCCTGCTTTTATTGACTTTTTTCATACTTGCAAAAGAATGACAAGTTTCTGGGTTTGCCTGGGACCAGCTGTTCTCTGCTTACACGAAAGTTGCAGCTGCTGAGTACTTCAAAAAACAATATATGTACAGTAAACATTTTTAGGCCTCATCCATCAAAAGAGTCAGAGCCAAACAGTTTTAGCTCTTCTGAGTTCTTTCTCTTCTGCCAACACTGCTGCATTCATTTCAACAGAAAGAAAAATGAGCTTCAATGGAAAATTTTCTCCTAGTTGCAGCAGTTATATAATTATTAAAAACGTGTTAAAGCAATAGTAAAGGTCATGACCAAAGTGATGTAAGGCCAAGGCCCAATCCTCTGTTCTTGATCTGTTGTACTGGGTTAGTGCAGCACTTGCTGTATAGCAGGTACATCACACACTAAAATAAGGTCCGTGCAGTATCCTGGTATAGTACAGTGGGACAAAGTGAGAACAAAATGGTCTAGTTAAAAGACAGTTTGTTATGTGCCTGAAACTGATCTATTTAGACAGTGTTTCAAGAAGTCTTAATACAGATATGGCAATTTGCAAGTATATACCAAGCAATTCTTGCTGCAGAGGCCAGGCAGGGGCTATTTTCAGTGCAACTCTGAGTGGTGCACATATAAAATATTGATAATTTTTTATACAAATATATATATAGTGAGTCATTGGCAAAATAAAAACAGAACCTTTGTTTTACTGTTTCTGACTGCAGCTGAGATAAGTTGGAAGAATGAATACATGCTTCTAATCTTCAAAGCCAACACAATTTGGTTAGGGAAATTTCTAATGTAACAATGGAGTACCCCATTCACAACGAAATGTGGGTTTTTGCAGTACCTCATTTTGATGTGGTTTTTATTAAAAACTGTCCCTAGTGCTATGAAATGTCATAATGGTGGCTAATGCATAGGATAAGACTTGGCCAGGGATATCCTTGCACATTGATCCTTTGATTACAACCGTCTTACCTTTGGCTTACCTTTTCCCTCTCATCTTTCCCTCTTCTATTCTCTTAGACTTGAGTCTTTTCTTCCAGTACAGGTCTCCCCAGGGGTAGCAGTGTGGCTGAGGAAGTATCCATTTACCTCCTCCTCAATTCCTTCTTTGCTACCAGCTCCTCTGGCTTAGCATTCAAACCTTAGGCCTGACTTCCTATGGGTACCACCCCCTTCCTATGTAGTATACTGGCTAATTCAGTCTTCCTAAGACTTATGTTTTCCACCACTTCCTTCTTTAAAGAACTCAGATGACTTCCCTTACCCTCCAGCTGCCTCTGCTCTATAGAAGTCACCCTAAGTGAATCATAGAAAATTAGGGTTGGAAGGGACCTTTGGAGATCATTTAGTCCAAACCCCTGCTCCAAAGCAGGACTATCCCCAGGTATCTCATCCCAGCCAAGGCTTTGTTTAGCCAGGTTTTCAAAACCTTCAAGGATGGACAACCTCTCTGGGTAACCTGTTCCAGTGTTTTACTACCTTGCTTGTGAGAAAATTCTTCCTAATATCTAAACTAAACTTCCCCTGCTACAACTTGAGACTATTGCTCCTTGTTCTGTCATCTGCCACCACTGAAAACAGTCTAGCTCCATCCTTTTTGGAACCACCTTCAGGTAATTGAAGCCTGCTATTAAATCCTCAGAGCCTTGCGCTAACTCATCAGTCACCTATGACTCGCATCTCCATACCCGCTCCCAGCTCATCTGTATCCAAAAACCCATTCTAATGAAACTACCTGATAAACTAAGCCCCCAGACCATAATGTCTTGGCTCTAGCATCAACCACAAAGGATGCTGACAGCAGTGACATTTGTCGTGTGATTGGCTCCCTGCAAGTACTCTACAGCCATGCTGTGACCCACGTGCACAGCTGCAGAGCACTTCAAAAGTGGCTGATCGTGAAACAAATTAACCCTCATCTAATGAGGGATCAGAGGAAAGCACTCTAAAGTGGAGTGCCTTAGGTAACTTTTGTCAAACCCTACATGCACTTGGAGCTGGGCTGATGAATCACAGCCCCGCCCCTAGTGCTGTCTGCAGAAAGGGAGTGGGGAGAAGGGAGGGAGCTGTGCAGGTAGATTGGAGACCCCCTATCCCCTGTCCTTCCAGCTCAGGCTGGGCAAACCACAGCCTCCAGCTCCCTCCCCCTCCCTTCCTACAGGCAACACTGGAGCTTGTGGAAGCGGGGCGGGGGTTAAAGGGAAGAGGCTGCAGATAGGTAGGCTCCTACCCTGGATAAGCTTGAAAGTGGAGCTTAATTTTAGCCCTCCCCCACCCCCCAACCCAACAATGAATGTCAGTTTGATCAGGGGGATCACTCTAACTCATGGTGCTTTCTGTAATGTGCCATGAATTAAAGCAGGCACCCAAAGTTCTTCCTATGTTCACATTGCTGTTCTGGTATACCTAAATAGCTGAGATCTCTGCATTGAACTCCAGGGTATTCTTTCATCTCCTCTTAAAGTGTGCTGCCCTCTTTAAAGAAATATGAAGCATCAGTTTAGCCACACCATCTGCCAGATACCAACTGGTTCATCCTCTGGATCCTTAGAGGATTGTTCCCTACCATGCTTTTCCTACTGGCTCCTAGATTCCATTTTTACATATAAATGAATATCCTTCCCAGATGTGTGCTTGCATTCTAAACTTCATCCCATATTTGAATGTCAGTAGCTGAATAATTGCACTATCCCAGGAGAAATGGTTGGTTATATGGGAAATTATTAATACTACTGTAATACATATAATAGTAGTTTTAACGGCTGGCATAGCTGGGTGCTGTTACCTGTTCAATCACATATATTTGAGTTATACCTCTTGTTGGCAGACAGGGAGGGGGAAGCAGGGGATGAGAAGGCAAAGTTCTAATACAGATTGTAATTAGGAAACTAATTTGCATGGGTCATGTTCTGAAAGCTGCCTTTTTATAATTAAATGCAAATTATGATTCATTTTGAAGACAATAAATTATTCCCCTTTGATAAACTTTCATTTCATTATTGAAAGTAAAGATTCCCCTTCACTAGTGAAGCTTACTAGAGGAATTTATTTTGGGTCTAGAGTCATGCAAAATCCCCACTGTTACTGCTACTTCACTTTTATTTTAATGTCATGTAAATACACTAATAAAATAGCTCACTATGGTTAGCCTAGGGAGGTGTTAACCATGCCTTGAAACCAAACTAGGACAAACTAAAGCATAATTACAAATCTCAGAGCAAAGCAGCCATAACTCCTTCTAATGTACTGAAAGGGTTGGAGGTTTAGGATCAGGTCTAAATTCCATTAGGAGGCTACAGCATTAGCAACTGCCTATGGATTAAAAGCGATGACATATTCTGGGGTGTTGGTTCATGGTGAGGGACAACTCCTCAGTACAGAGGGACAGGTTAAGGGCCTGGATGGCAGTATTAAGAAGCCCCCAAATAGCACTGCCTAGAAAGCATTCTCATCCTAAAGCTGCATTTGTAGATACCTAATGGCATTTATACATGTACTCCGAGAGTGGGAGACACTTTAATTAGTGCTGAAAAATGGTGGCAGGGGCACTTTAACTAAAGCTCATTCGATGAGCTTTAGTTAAAGTGCCCCCACTGCCATTTTTCAGCTTGGGGATGTTAATGCACAAGATGCTGGAGTGCAGTAATTGCCATACTCCAGCAGATTTGATTAATCAAGTCTGCTCCAACGTGCTGTATTTTCAGAGCAGCCTCACTGCAGTGTATAGGCGACCTAAGTGATAATAGAAATGAGAGGCTTGGGTGAGACTGGTGCTCTCTCCTTACAGAAAGAAAAGTCAAGTTTCTTCAGCTTTCGCAAGCTGCCTGCCATCTGCCTGACAAGGTGTGTGAAAACGTTAGGTGCAATTTAAGAGATCCCAATGCATGTGTGAAATAGTTAATATAAAATTGGAATGGATTTGTGAGAGGTTCCAATTGAATTAGGAATAATTCCTAGTATAGCTGCACTGTAGACATCTAGTCCAGGGACATATTTACACCGTCATTCTTTCATTCTTAATTTAATCCTATTGGCACCAGGGTATCCTTTTTCCAGAGCTTGGAATTTCTCTGGTATTCCAAGATTTATTTAAAAATTAACATCAGCAGAAAGAGATCTATAATTAAGTCATTCAGGAATCTTGGGTGCAAGTTACCATTTTCTGTTTATTAAAAAAGTTTATGTCTGCTTGATACCCCTTAACATGGGTGACGTGTAGGGGGTGCACCTGGGTGTATGGGCACCCCCTGAGATCAGCCGTGTACTCCCTGGAAACACCTGCCGTGAAACTGGAAGTGCACTTCCAGTTTCGCTGCTGGCTAGCTCAGCGATCGGATGCTGGGGGGACCCCCCTCCCCCCCGGGTTGGCAACTGGCTGCTGTAGGCCCCCCAGTCAGTGATTGGTGGCTGGGGGACCCCCACCCCTCCATCGGTGATCTGGTGCCCCCCCAGACTCAGGAGGCACCAGCCACCCATGCTTCTTAAGCACTAAGGCTAGGTATAGACATTCAAAAAGCCCAAGGTGAAATTGATCTAAGTAATGTGGTTTTCTGTAAGCAGCGTAGTTTAGATCAGCAGTGAACAAAATAACCTTTACGGGGGTGGTACAAATCTTAGACCAGGTTCTGCCATTTTTAAACCAGTCTGTGTGTGCCAGACTTCTGTTCTGTTATGGGTATAGACCAGTGTTTAATAATTTATACAAGTAGAAGTGTAATGTTTGTACCTGGTCTAATGACCTAGATTCACTTGGTGTCTATGGTCACTCAGAAGCAGACCTTCAGGCAATCATCAATGTCTTTACTGAGGCATATGAGAACATGGATCTAACACTTACCATTCAGAAGACTAAGGTCCCTTATCTCATATTGTGGAACATGTCTTCAGTTTCCCAGCCTGTCTGTCTGCTTGCTGCTTGCCTGTGTCAGACACAGTGGGCCTTGAAGGAAACTGTCACAGACAGGCTTTTAGAAATCAGTTGACCCTTACCATGGCCCTAAACCATTGTTCTAATATATATTTACTTTACCTACCAGCCAATTCTCAAAAGCAAACCTTTAAATACCATTTCCTAGCCATCAGTGGGCTGCCAGAGCCAATTGCTTGCTTGAAAGTCGGCTTTGCTAAGGAGCAGACAATCAGGCAGAGAACTAGGAAGGGTGACATTGCTATTTCATCAAAAAACCCAATAGTCTCTATACACCATTTATATTTTGATGAAGCTATCTTCTTCAGTGGGATAGAAATCTGTTGGCAAATTTCCAACCATCTCTAGTTCTGAGTTATCAGTAACTCAAACAAGCAGTAGGGCTACCCTACATCTCTCTCCTCATTCTGCCCTTCTGACTGGAGTACAGATACTCCTCACTTAACCTTGTCCCAGTTAACATTGTTTCACTATTATTTCGCTGATCTATTGGAGAACTTGCTCATGCAATGTTCGGTTATAACATTTGGCTGCTGCCTGCTAGTAGGTGACTACTGTGATGTAATTGGATTCACTTAACATCGTTTAGCTTAAAATCGCATTTTTCAAGACCATAACTGCGATGTTAAGCGAGGAATAGCTGTACTTGCTTCAAAATTCTAGTCATGTGAAGTCACACCATGGTTTCAGTGTGACAGTTCGTACTTTGGGGCAAGTGTGAAGCTCCTTGCTACTCTTTGAGAGAGTTGAGAATAATATGCATCAGGTTAACCTGAACACACCTTCGTGTGCTGTTTATAGCATGATGGAGCTCTGTAGTGGTACTGTACCTTAAATAAGATGTTATATTTTTAAAAAGTAAGAAATTGTATTGCAAGACTTTTAAAATTAGATCAGAATCTATCTCTGCAGGACCCAGTTCTTTATGCAGTAAAATTTTCAGATGTTCCATATTCTTAAATGATTGATCCCCTTTTCAAAGAAAATTTAAAGTGAAAAAAGCAATTGAGTTGTGTTTCTGATCTCTCCACCACCACAATTTTCCTGCAATGTTCTCCAGTATTTTGTACACATTATATGTATGGTTCTTACTGTGTACCCTTAAGGAATCGCATGAATCCAAGTGGAGTTTCTTTGCATCCTTTTAGAGATACTGCATCTCCTACTGATTCAGCACGAAGATAGAAGCCAAGCCTGTAGAAGTGTTGAGTGTTGAATATGCCCTCTGTTTCACAGGGCACTGACGGGAAGGTTTGAACTAGCTGACAAGCCTTTCAACAAAGTTGAAGCTGTATTGTATTTTGTGCTTCCTTTTGAAACAGAGTATGAGGAATTCCCATGGTTAATTCCATTGAGTTGACACTGAGAGGTATCTTATTTAAAAGTCTGCATCTCTGTTATCTGTATAGGGATTAAAATCGTTCTCCTTTGTAAAAAGGAGAAGCAATCTCCCTTCATTTCAGACAGGAGAAGATAGGCCTGCATCAAATGCCTGACGACTCTGAGACACCAATATCATCCAAGGGTTTTCAACCCCCTTTTTAATAGGTGTACACCCAGCGGACAGACATGGAGCGGCCGGGTGGCAGGGGGTTGTGGTAAAAACAAACTCCAAGCAAACATGGAGTGGCGTCGTGGGGTGTTGCATGGCAGCTGCCACTGCATGCAAGCTCCCCCTCCACCCCAGTGTCCAACTGGCCAGGCAGCACTTTTGTGGTCTGCAGAGGGGCACTGCTGCCCTTGCCCCACCCCGGCCCTGCTCCTGGTAGGTGGCGGCACTCCATGCCCACCCGCCCCATCTGCACGTACTCCCAAGTACCCCTGGGAGTACGCATACCCCTGGTTGACAGCCCCTGGTTTATACAATTGTTGTCTATAAAGATTTGAGGGATAGGGGGAGGCCCTGGGGAGAGGGGGGAGATATTTGAGTTAAAGGATAGTGTTGGCACACAAATGTGCTGGGTCCAGAACAAAGAAGTAAATTTATCATAGTTACTTTTATCTGATAGAAATTAGAAAATTTCCAGTTTTCAGAGTAAGGTTCTGGGTGAGCTTTCTATGAGGAGTAGTGAAAACAAGCAGCCTAAGTGGAGCTTAAAGATTGTGTTACATGTCATGGTTGCAGATGGTCCTGCTGGTCCAGTGTCTTCTGTTTCCTATCTTAAGAACACAATTTTTACCCCCTCCTTAGCTAGATCACTACTCTTTCAGTCTATGTGGGCCACTAAATAAATCTACTGAAATGTCTTCGGTTAAAGACCAGGACTCAACTATATTCAAGAAGTAATTTTGAAATGCCTTTCCTTGGGGGCTGGACCAGATGATCTCACAAGGTCCCTTCCAGGCCTAATGTCTATGAAAATCTATGAAATACAATGCGCTAGTAGTTCTCCATTACAGCAGTGTTACAGCTGTAATGTCTCTTTAGGCATCTCATATGATCCTATGTTTTGTTTTTCTTTTACAAGGGACAGATTAGTGTAACCATGCTATCTGGCCATCCATAGTGCAGCTCTGTGGCTAGTGGCCCACCTGAGATGGTGAAGATGTTAGTTTAAATCGTTTCTTTTCCCCTTTAGCCTGTCTCCCCCCCCCCCTACCCCCTTGTGCTTTAGAATGTCTTCGGGTCTGCTTCATTTTTGAGTTTCTGTAGTTTACCTTCAAGTGTGAATGATGGTGGTTGTGACTGTCCAGTCTAACCCCAATCATGATTTTAACTCCACACTATAATATTTACAACAGAAATTTAATCTTTTAAAACTTCTTTTTTACTGTGCTACTTTAAGGATTTCAAGGCTAACATGAAAACATTTAATATAAATTAGTTTTATTCTGCTTTTGTCTGGTTAAGGAAGAAGTACAATTTGAAAGGTCTAGAAATTTTGAACACAAAAGACCAAAAATGTTCTTCCAATGAACTTTGTTTCCCTGCATTTCATGAAATTTTGACCTGTTGGGGTGATTTTTTTTTGAGGGTATTACTTTTATAGTGGTCATAAAACAAATGATGGCTTCAGACATATACAGAACATCAGTATATAGTATCTATCTGGTTTATTAGGCATCTTAGCCAAGCTCATGTTGTTATTGATAAGGTTTGGAGCACCAATCCAGATGATTCCTTCCTAACTTGTAGTTGCCTGTTTGGGTGCATTATCTCTCCCCCGTCCCCACTGCTTTCTGTTCTTACAATGAATGATGCAACTAGTTGCTCAGAGACAGAAACATGTTTTTGGTAAGCATTTGGGGACAAATCCTGGCTATTTAATTTTAGTAATAAGGTTATATTGATATAGAAAATGGGAACAGGACAAAATAACTTTGTTTAATAAAATTTAGGTTCTTAATTTGAAGAGCACCTTACTGACTGGGGCTGGTGTATCAGAGGGTTTTTTGTTTCAGACAGGACATTTCCACCATCAGTAACTAAGTATTTAACACAGCAAGGAAGAATTAAGATGTTACTTTGTATTTGTATCACAGCATTATTAAGTGGAATGCATGCTGGCCTGGGTTCTTTGTTCTGTCTTGCCTATAACAGAAACTATTTCTGCTGGTGGTAGGCCACTGTGGAGTACTGAAATTCACTGAGTTGACTTCCCAACTTCTATACCTCTTTGAAAATACCTTCTTTTATCTCTAAATTGTTTTTTTCCCCTTTTCTTTGTTTTTTACCTTGCATTTGTCCTTCAGCCACTAAACTGTAGCTTTGGAAACTGAAGTCATCCAATTATCCATTATTCACATAAGATGGTAAGTGACTTAAAAAAACCTCTGCTAAATTACAGTGTGCTGAAGTACTGTAAAGATCCATACCACTCAATGGCCCTTAAAATTCTTCTTTATTGCCTCCTGTGCTGTGAATTAATTATGAAACCATGGATTGCTTTAAAAAGCCCCAGGTTAGATGTCTTGATAGTGACCTTTTAAAAAAGATTTTTCTGTTGATGAATGGCAATATGTATATTTATTTTGGTGTATATAAGACATAATAAATGAAGACCCATGGCATTAGACTGTAGTCTAGATAGAATTTTTAAAGCAACATTTGTAGTAGTGTTCAGGAGGAAATTCCAGTTGGTGGAACGTTGGATCCAGCATAGCTTTGGACCTGAGGCATTCTACAGTGCAGCAATACTGTAATGAAAGAGAGCAACCCTCTGAACAATAGAAGCTAGGAAGAAAACATGCCAGTGATATCCAGCTCTGAAACCAGTTAATCTCTACTGATGTTTCATCAGTTTAATCTATTTTCTCTGAACAGAGTGAATGAAGATTGTAATGCTGATCTATATCTTGTTCAATCAGTGGTGGTTGCAAAAGGCAGCACTGCAGGTTTCTGTGGAGGTGGGGTATTAATGGACCATTCATAGGAAATGTCTTTACTACTTGCTAGAATTCTTTCTGGATTAAATGAATGGTGTCAGCTCCATATTTCTGTAGTGTTGAGAACATTCCCCCCAGGTCCCAGTCATTGTGGCCATTGACAGCAGAAGGGCAGGGTGAGGGCTGTGTTCACTGTGTGGCTGCTTGGCCCACCACTGCTTGTCCTCTCACCACTGGTCCCACCATAACTGTTGCCATCTAGCTTACACAGCGAACCATTCCCTCTGGCCATGCTTTCCACCTTCTGATAGCCCAGCAACCAGATTAAATGGTTTTGCAGTCTGAAAGCGGCCTTCAGGCCAGATGTTTGACATCCCTTTGCTAGCAAAAATGCAAATAAACTTCCTAACTTCAAAAAAGTCCCAATTCCACAAAACGTGAGTTTCTATTTTAAGTGGTTTACTGAATTATACCTGCATTAATGAACCTAGTCACACCTGGAAACTTAACAAAAAATAACCAGTCTCGAATTCTTAAGAAAGAACTTTCTGCTTCCAAACCATTTTTAATCTTGCGGTGTTTTACACACCTCTGTGTACAAGTCTGATATCAGCCAACACCAATTAAAATGGGTCCACGGTTCTAGGAAAAAAACAGCCAGAAATGTTGCTTCTGGCCACTATTTGTTTGATTCTTCCTTTGCATTATGCGATAGGTTGGACCTTGTCTAGATTGATGGCTCCATTCTAAATGTTAAGGACTTATTAAACAACTTTCCAGAGTTTACTGAATTTATAGTCATTACTTGCTAATGCATTCTGGTTGAAGTGACAATTTTAATCAATTCTACCCTGCAGAAATATAAATGGGAGGGGAGATAAATGGAAAAAAATAATTTAAATGTTTGGCCACTAAGCATTGCAACATTTGGAAATGAAACTTGAAACATCCAACTGAGTTGTAATGAAATATCAAGTCTTGAGCTTGTAACCTGGGCAGTGAAGCCATACAGCCCGATATCAGCATGTGGAAGATTGTGTTGGAGATTTCTTTTTAATCTTCTGAGCTGGCAGAGTATGAAAGATTAAAATGTACTGGTTCTGTCGGACTTGTCACCTCTAGTTCAGGCTAGTTATTAATGTGCTATATGGACAGCCATGCTTTATTAATTGTATCAGTGGCCAGTGATCAATGTGACAAGCTATGCAAAGAGCACTGTTATTCATCAGAATGTTGTCAAAGGATAATTGTCCTCATATGCATTAGAATAAGACAGGATGAGAAGCAGAATGGATGCTCTCGCCTCATTTTTAGGTTCAGCTCTGTATATGTCAACAAAATTAAAATTGGCCAAGGTACCAATAAATAAATAAATTGAAAAGACAATTCGTTTCTGTGATTCAATTAGACTACTACAAAGAAACACTGGGGTTCATGCTCTGGTGGGATTTACATTTCAAAGCCTTTCTTTTGGGTTTTTGCAACAAATACTGTATTAAAACCTGTATTTCTTATCAATTATTCTTTACAGTTAAACAAAGAGTTGCAAACTATGCACTTGATAAACAAAAAAAAAAAATGACATCTGAAAAACTTTTTTGATGTTTCTTAACTTAGAAGTAAATGCAATGGCAAAACCATTGTGTTGCACGCAGCATATATTTAGAAAATCTTCCATGACATCCTTTCAGCCTTTCATGGGAAAGTACAGCAGCATTAAAATATCAATAAGTGCTTTTCTCTCTGCAAAGATGAAGGCTTGCACTTTTCAGCAGTGAATGTGCTATTTTAAGGTTTGTGAAAAGCACTCAGGAAGTGACAAAGTTTAAAGGTAGATTCTGGGCCCTTGTGTACATTTACAATATCTTTAATTACAGGATCACATCTTTATCAGATATTTTTTCTGTAATGGGTAGATCAAATCAGGTGGCAGCTCCTACACTGATCTGTCTTTGCGAGATGCAGTACTGATTTTTTTTCAACATTCTTTGGGCTTCTAATTTTAATTGACCTCACTGGGACCTCGGGGTGCTCATCAGCTGGGGGCAGGGGGCTGGGTGGGGGAAGGGGAATAATCTGTCACACTTCCACCATTTAAGTGACTGGATCCTGGTCTGGAAAAGTGTGCACTTAACTTCTTAAACCTGAGAGTGGTTCCATTATGGCAAGTACCTATACAAATGTGGAGTTGTGTGATTTGGTGTTCAGTTGTCCTGACTTCTGAGTTCCTGGCTGTCTACCCTTACTGTCAGCATGGCTTTATAGTTCATTTCCTATATTGTATGTGCATATGTAAACCTGTCGAATGAACTGCATACTTGAAATGTTTTTCTTTCTGTTTGTACTCTGTTTATATTGTCTCCATGGTTTTTAGTATATATCGAACAGCTGAACTTTAGGGAATCTGTCCCCTGAGATGATTCCAGAGTAGAGCCTGGGCTAGCCTCTAATGCTACTGCATCATTCATTTATCATCCAGCAAAACAATGAGGTATTATACTGAGTCTCCAGGGCTGTTGATGGAATGTATTTCCCAATATATTAAAATACAGTTCATTCAGATCAATGGAGATGGGCAGAGCTGTGGGATAAGGAAGGATTTCACAGGAAAATGTTACATGTTGATAGGAAAAGATCAGTAAACACAGGAGTCAGACTTCTAATTGTTCATAAAGGGAACGTTGGCAGTGTGGGGGCAGCTTAGACTGGCTCAGGGTAGTCTGTAGCCTCTGTGATAATGAAGCTTTTTTAGAATGGATTTCCTGACCATTCAACAGCATCATTTTTAATGATCTCATCTGCAAGATCTGCTCTTGCCTTGTCAGTCAAAATGATCTCTTTTATATCATGAAGAAAATGTTGGTAATAGGTGTTTCTTTAGCACATCCTTTATGCATGTTGCAGAGATAAGAAAAGTAGTACATATTCTAAAAATGAGTTTGCTCCTCCCTTGTTTGTAAAATTTCAAATTTACCAAAACACATCGGGGTGAAATATTTGACCTGGCTTTGAAGGTCATAGCAGTCCACATGATAATTTGAGGACTGACAGTGGTCCATTGGCCCCAAACATTTAGCACCTACTGGCTTAATCTCTATAAGATCTTTCAGGGGGACCATCTTGTTTATGTTTGCTAGCCTGGCAAAACAAAGGTCGTGTCCATGGCTGGGAGACCAGGTGCTATTGCAATAAAATAAAAAATATATTTTTACAGAACATGCTGCAAGGCAACAGCCCAGCCTGTGGGAGTGTTTTATTCTTAGTGCTGCACAGACTTTCTTTTTTAAATAGAATAACATGGTTGTCATCCTTGAAAAAAGGCAGATGTATCTGACAAAAATGTTCTGAACTGAGAGTGATTGTTTTGCAAACCCCAAAGTTAGTTCACTAGGCTGGTAAAGCCTCCACCTCTGTCATTTGCTGTCCTAATCAAGAACCAGTGTCGAGTTGCATGGTCTGTAACCTGAGGCATGACCTTTCCTATTCATTCATGCAGCTAAATTTCTCTTCTGCACCAGTTTTACTTGCGGGGACACCCTTTCTTCTGGCCTAGGCAAAAGCAGTCTTATACTGTTCATATTCATTCAGAATCTTAGACGATAGGGCTAGAAGGGACCCTAGGTCATGTAGTTCAGCCCCCTGATCAAGGAAGGTTCATACCTGACTAAACCATTCCAGGCAAGTGTTTGTCTAGGTTGTTCGTAAAAGCTTCTGAGGATGGAAATTCCACATCCTCTCTAGGCCTGTTCCAGTGCTTAACCATTCTTATAGTAAGAGGGTTCTTCTGAATATCTAACCTCATTTTCTGTTGTTGTAATTGAAGACTGTTATACTTGTCCTGTTCCCTGGAGCCACATTCACCATCTTGTTTTATAATTAGCCTTCAGGTATTGAAAGACTGTTGTCAAATACCTTCTCAGTCTTTTCTTCTCCAGAAAAAATAACCACAGGTGTTGCAATCTTTGCTCATGTTTCATTTTTGCTACTCTTGGGTAGACCTCTTTCTAATTTGTCCCCATCTTCCTTGAAGTGCAAGGCCCAACACTAAACACAGTACTCCAGGTGAGGTCTCAACAGTGCTTTGTAGAGTGGAAGACTCATTTTCCTTCACTTGCAAGCAATGCTCTTGTTATAACCCAGTATGCTATTGTATTTTTTTTTTTTTTTTTTAGCAAGAGCACACCATTGGCCCATTTGATTCATGTTCTACTAAAACTTCTAGGCTCTTGTTTTTCACTGCTGCAGCCTGGCCAGCCCTTCCTCAGTCTGTATTGGTGTATGTGATTGTTCTGCCTGTCCAAAGTACAGGACTTTGCAGTTGTTCTCACTGAATTTCATTTGATTAATTCCCCTGGTTTATCAAGGTCATTCTGAATCCTAATCCTTGTCTCCAGGGTGTCTGCAGTTCCACCCAGCTTGATGTCATCTGCAAATTTGCTGAGCATGTACTCAATTCCATCCTCCACATCATTAATGAAGACATTAAACAGTACCATATTATAGGATTTCTTACTCATTTTGCCCTTAATCTGTTTTTTAAGATTTTCTTTAATTTAAAAATGTTACGTTCTCATGAGGAAAGCTTAAGAATTATTAAAGAAAAATTTAGATTCTGCAGCAAATGTCTTTGTCAATAGAAATAAAGTATACAGGGCTTTTGAGATGTATGCAAAAGGGTTGATAATATAATGTGTTCCCGAAGCAGTTTATTTGTAAATCTTGTTCTATAAAATAGAAAATGGAAATAATCCAGCTGTATTTCTGTCTTACCCTGGAAGTCAGGAATTGATAACATGCCTTTGAACAGTGAACCCCAATGAAATGTCAGCAGAGATTCAGATGTAGCCCCAGGGCAAAGTAGAAGAAGCACATTTATGAGAATTTAAACTTCTGAACCAAAGGAGGAGGCAAAGAAAAAAAAAAAAAAGAAGCCCTGTCTGGCGTAATCTGTACTGTGGAGAGCTGAAGCCCAGAGAATAACAGCTGTGTTTTGTATTCTTTCCATTCCATACAGGTTACAGCTATTTCAGTTTTGAACATCATGCCTGACTATTACAGTGTTTGACAATGTGACCTTCAAACCCAACTTGAAAATACTAGCATTTGATGGTATTTTCCATCAATAGGCAGAGATGGCTTGGTAGGTGACTCAACTGACACTGGGCCAGGAGGTGAAAGGTTCAACTAAAGGAGTTTGGCATGTTCCATCTACCAATTGAAGAGCACAATGAGAGGTAGAGGCTTGTGTAGTGTGTTGGAAGAACTTTTTTTTTTATTAGAAATGTATCAGATATACGTAAAACATAAAATCTCTTACTAACATAAATCAGTGCTAGAATTCTCATACAAGCAAACTCAAAAGACTCTTAATATTCAGCTCAAAAGAACTCTCATATTTGTTACATTTCAAAGAAAGAAAAGAATAATACAATATCAAATATGCTTAATATTCAGCCATGTTGCAAGAACTGTGCGTTAGGTGTGTTGTTCAACAGACTACTGAATTTGTGAACATTAAAGGGACAGATTCTATTTACAGTTAAATTGATGAGACTCAGTGTCATTATTCTGAATTTTAGCAGCAAATTTTTCAGAAAAATAGTCTGAATTGAGGTAAAGTGCTTCATAACTAAGTGCCTACAGGGTGGATTTTTCCAATGATTTTGAAGCACAAATCCCATTGATTTCACTGGTCATCCCAAGCTTTCAGCTAGGTTTGACACTCACTTGGCTCTTCTGTGCCACAAAAAAGGTCATTCCAGTTTTGCCAGCTGCTTATATCCATAACTTCCCAGTGGGTGACAGAGAAATGGTAGGAATTGGAGAAGGATGTTTAAAGGTGGTTCTGTAATTGGAGAAGCAACAAAGAGGGGTTTGAGAAGACAGGAGGGGAGGTGGATCCATCTTCATCCGCCCTTCTCCGATTCAACATGACTGCCCGTATCATTGCTTATCAAGGAGATTTCCCTCCTCCAAGGAGGCTTTCACCCCCAACCTTGGTCCTGCCTCATGAGCATCTTTACCTGAAACTAAGGTTTGAAGTCTGGTTTGGTTCAAGATATGGACAATAATATTGGTAGGATCTGTTTTCTAGTAAATTTTCCTGCCTTCCTTACTATAGAAGGAAATAATGGATCTCAGTTAATTTCCTTCTACAGTATATTTTTTGTTTTAAGATTAGAATATTTCTTGCTAATTTGTATTTAGATAGTGCCTAGCAGTTCATTCCAGTGGAGGTCAGGGCCCTGGACAAATACATTAAGACAATACGGTTTTAGAGGGCTTACATCCTCACTAGAAAAGAAAAAGGATGAGGTGAGGAACTATATACCTCTTTCTTTATAGGTGAAGACCTGATTAGGTGATATACCCATACCCTGTCAGACTGCCTATGGCAGAGCTTGGAACTAAAATCATATAATTTCAGCCCCAGTCCAGTGCCTTGGCTGCAAGAAGATCCTTTCCTTGAAAGGCTTCTGTTTCATGATTTATAAACAGTCCTATCAATGTTGCTAAAGTCATACTTATGCTAATGACTGTGCCGCTCTCTAGGAATGTTTGCAAGCTGCATATCATAAATAAACAAAAATTAAAACATGAAAAATAGCATGGAAGAGGGTTTTTATCCTCGGAGGATAAGAATTTCATTTGGTCTTAGGGGAGAAAAATATCCTCTTTCTTTCTCCCAGTACTTTTTTTTTGTGCTTCACTTTATTAAATTGCTCTTGTGGATGGCATTAAACCATTAAAAGCCAGAGGCTGATAGCCATGATATTTCATGTGTGGTAGACCTTACACAAATTACAGCAGTCACTTCTGAGGCTATCTGAGTTGCTGAAAAGATGGTTTTAATTGTCCATTCCAAAACTATTTCCAAGATCAAATAGAATTTCTTTAACTACTAGTGCTCTTTATAACCCTGGCTCAATTTTGTCGCAGTAAATCTGACAGGAAAGCAGCACAGCAAGGAAAAAACTGAATTGATGCTTTATAACACCAACATTAAACTATATTTCATCTTCAAATTAAAGTACTGGGCCAAAAGATGTTCTACTTGTAACGATTTGTTACTATCTGGAGATTCAATTTGCATTTTAAAACCTCTTCTTAACCAGTGGTTAGTTACTGAAAACAGTTTGTCTTTATACCTTGCTTTTAATTCAGGGTTTTGTTTACAAAATTCTTCCTGTTGACAGTCAAGGAAGAAATCCCTGATACTTCATAAAGAGAGCACTGAAATGCTATTATGATGGGTACATTTTAAATAATGAAGGAGATGGGGAATTGGTGCTTTAACTAGAAAATATAGTTTAGTTTGGGCTGAGCTAACTTATAACCCTGGCAGTTTCTTTATAGCATCTGATGAAGTAAGCTGTGGCTTATGAACTTACACATCTCTGATATAGCTGGTCTATAAGAAGGGTGGGCAATTATTTTGGCTGATGGACCACTTACCAAATTTTGGTAAGGTGTTGAGGGCCGCACACACAATCTTTCAGAAGCTATCATTTTAACAAATTATAGATAACAAAAAAAGTATATACTAAAAATATAACATTTACTATAACATATTTTAATTTTATTTAAAAAAAGAATTTTTGTCCTGGTGTTACGTTTTAAAAAAATCGTGTATATAGAGGCAATTGCATAACATCACAAAATCACTCTTGTATATTGGGTGGGTGGGTGGGAGGGAGGTGTACATGTATGTGTGTGGGTCTGCTTGCTCACTAGGTCACAGGAGCGAGCCAGGGAGGGAGCAGAGCTTGCCCAGGTGGTGTGGTGCAGGTGCAGTCTGCTGCCCCTGCCCCTAGCCAACCTGCAGCTATCCCCACAGTGTTTCACATGGGGCAGAGCCCTCACTTGCTTCTGCCCAGGGCAGGCTCTGTCATGCTCCTTCCTTCCCTGCACCTGCTGACAGCCCTGGCTAGTGTGCACAGCTTCCTAGCAGGAAGCTACCTGGCTACCTTCCATCCACTCAGCCAGCAGGCAGCTGCTGTCTCACCGGGTGGGCGGAGTGGGTGGACAGCAACTGGGAGCTGGAGCTGGAGCCCTGCACGCTTGGGGCAGGAGCCACCCAGCTGCAGCTTTGCCCTCGCCTGGCTGGGTGTGTGATGCCCAGCACGTGCCCCCATGGCTGTTGCTGTTTTGCTGTGCTACCTGCTTCCTGGAGCAGTGTACCTGGGGCAGGAGGAGGAGGAGCTGCTGGAGGTGAAGGGGAGCCAAACAGTACCCAGTGGCTGCAGGAGCAGCCAGAGCAGCCCCACCTGGAAGTTGTGTGCACTGGCTGGAGCCAGGGCAGTGCCATTGATGGGTGTGGGGTGGGTGCAGGTGGGAGTGTGGTGCAGGATGCCCCAGGTGGGAGTGGGAAGGGTTTGGCCCCATGCAGACTGTTGTGGGCCAGATTCAGTCAATTGGTGGTCTGGATCTGGTCCATGGGCCGTATTTTGCTCACCTCTGGTCTATAATGTGTTTGTCACCCCTGCCTTAGCTAATTAAGCCTGACTTAAATTCTACTACTTTTCCTAGTGTTAGATGTGGCAGGGATTTTAGAATGAGCCCTATTTTTCTCAGGTCAAACTATAATTTAAGCAAGAGCTAGTCTGTCAGGTCTGCTTAATCTGATGAAACGGGCATGGTGTCATCTTGCATCTGCATTAGGAAGTAGTAAAATTTTGCCTTCTGTGCCCAAGATATCACAAAGGAATAAAAGGTTTTTAAAGCAATGCTTCTCTTCTGCCTCTCACCTGAAACCCATGATCATAGATGGATAGTTCCACCACTAGGCACAATAGGGCACTGAATGGAATCACTCTCACTATTACAGCAATGCATGACAGTAGTGCCTTGCTCCTTATTAGCCCCAAATACTTTAATGTTAAAAAACAAACATGACCCCAGGGGGAGGGGAGTTCAGGAAGAGTGGTTGCTGCTCAAGGGAGCGATCCTCAATGCACAAGCTAATTCTATTCCATCTTGGAGGAAAGGCAGCAAGAGGCCACAGCAGCTCCCCTGGCTCTCCAGAGATCTAGCAGACCTCCTGAGGCTAAAAAGAAAGGCCTACAAAGGATGGAGGATGGGATTCACCTCCAAGGAGGAATATTCTGCATTGGTTCAGTCCTGCAGGGACCGAACCAGGAGAGCCAAGGCTGCAACTGAACACCAACTAGCTTTGATCATCGGGGGGCGGGGGAAGCTGTGGACCACCAAACCATGTGGCACCCACAAGGACAGCCCAGCCTGAAGAAGGAGAACATTGGGAACCTGCAAGCCATGGGGCGGCCAGCACTACAGCACAGGTAAGCAACGGGAAGGTAAGAAATAAGGGGCCCCTTGGGACTCGGAGCGGGGGGGCAGCAAAGGCACCAGTCGCAGAGCTCAGATGCCTATACACTAATGCTAGGAGCATGGGAAGCAAGCAGGATGAACTAGCGCTCCTGCTTGCACAAAACACCTACGACTTAGTAGGGCTAACGGAAACCTGGTGGGATTTGTCCCACGACTGGGCGGTACATATTGAGGGTTATAGATTGTACAGAAAGGACAGGGTGGGGAAAAAAGGGGAAGGGGTTGCGCTCTATGTCAGTGAGCAATATACGTCAACCCTCATCAAGACGGAATGGAAGGATGACGAAGTAGAAGGATTGTGGGTTAGGCTACATGGGGGGCAAGGAGAAAGGGATTTGGTGGTTGGGGTCTGCTACAGACCCCCACACCAAGGGGAAGAAATAGACTCAGGACTCTTGAGGCAGCTCTCGGAGACCATAAAAGCTAAAGAGGCGGTAGTTATGGGGGACCTAAACTACCCAGACATCTGCTCGGAGACGCAGACGGCAAAGTCCCACCACTCACGCAGGTTTCTAACCTGTGTACAGGACCTCCACCTGACACAGGAGGTACATGGTCCCACTAGGGGGAATGCCATACTGGATCTGGTATTGGCAACGGGGGATGACATGGTAGGGGACCTCCAGATCGGTAGCCATCTGGGGGACAGTGATCACCTAATAATAGAATTCACCATAAGACACCGAGTGGGTAAGGTAACTAGTAGGGTGAAAGTGCTAGACTTTAGGAGAGCTGATTTCAGTGAACTCAGGCGATTAGTCAAGGACGCACTGCAGAGTAGGAGTTTTGAAGTGATGGGGGCCAAAGAAGGGTGGCTGTGCCTTAAGGAAATGATCCTTTGGGCACAAAGCAAGATGATCCCGATGCGAGGAAAAAGAGGGAAAGAGGCCAGGCTTCCTTGGCTGACTAGAGAAATCCAGGGCAGCCTAAGGGCCAAAAGGGGAGCACATAAAAAGTGGAAACAGGGAGAGATCACCAAAGAGGAATATACCTCCTCTGCTCACGCTTGTAGGGAGGCAGTTAGACAGGCCAAAGCTACCATGGAGCTGAGGATGGCATCCCAAGTAAAGGGCAACAAGAAATTGTTTTTTAGATATATAGGGAGTAAAAGGAAGGCCCAGGGAGGAATAGGATCCCTGCTAAATGGGCAGAAGCAATTGGTGATGGACAGGGGGGACAAGGCTGAACTCCTCAGCGAGTTCTTTGCCTCAGTGTTCCTAAGTGAGGGGCATGACAAGTCTCTCACTGGGGTTGTATAGAGGCAGCAGCAAGGCACCAGACTACCATGCGTAGACCCTGAGATGGTGCAGAGTCACTTGGAAGAACTGGATGCCTTTAAGTCGGCAGGCCCGGATGAGCTCCATCCGAGGGTACTGAAGGCACTGGCTGACCTCATTGCAGAGCCACTGGCAGGAATATTTGAATGCTCGTGGCGCACGGGCAAAGTCCCGGAGGACTGGAAAAGGGCCAATGTGGTCCCCGTCTTCAAGAAGGGGAGGAAGGAGGACCCGGGCAACTATAGGCCAGTCAGTCTCACCTCCATCCTTGGCAAAATCTTTGAAAAAATTATCAAGGCTCACATTTGCGAGAGCCCGGCAGGACAAATTATGCTCAGGGGAAACCAGCACGGGTTCGTAGCAGGCAGATCGTGCCTGACTAATCTAGTCTCTTTC
This sequence comes from Alligator mississippiensis, assembly GCF_030867095.1. Lineage (NCBI taxonomy): Eukaryota > Metazoa > Chordata > Crocodylia > Alligatoridae > Alligator > Alligator mississippiensis. Next base: position 40,412,004 of record NC_081830.1, read on the forward strand.
TATGACCAGGTTACGAAACGCCTGGACACAGGAGGAGGGGTGGATGTCGTATACTTAGACTTCAGGAAGGCCTTCGATACGGTATCCCACCCCATACTGGTGAACAAGTTAAGAGGCTGTGACTTGGATGACTACACAGTCCGGTGGGTGGTGAATTGGCTAGAGGGTCGCATCCAGAGAGTCGTGGTGCACGGGTCGGTTTCGACCTGGAAGGGCGTGGGCAGTGGGGTCCCGCAGGGCTCAGTCGTTGGACTGATACTCTTTAATGTCTTTATCAGTGACTTGGACGAGGGAGTGAAATGTACTCTGTCCAAGTTTGCAGATGACACAAAACTGTGGGGAGAAGTGGACACGCCGGAGGGCAGGGAACAGCTGCAAGCAGACCTGGACAGGTTGGACAAGTGGGCAGAAAACAACAGAATGCAGTTCAACAAGGAGAAATGCAAAGTGCTGCACCTAGGGAGGAAAAATGTCCAGCACACCTACAGCCTAGGGAATGACCTGCTGGGTGGCACGGAAGCGGAAAGGGATCTTGGAGTCCTAGTGGACTCCAAGATGAACATGAGTCGGCAGTGTGACAAAGGCATCAGAAAAGCCAATGGCACTTTATCGTGCATCAGCAGATGCATGATGAATAGATCCAAGGAGGTGATACTTCCCCTCTATCGGGCGCTGGTCAGACCACAGTTGAAGTACTGTGTGCAATTCTGGGCGCCGCACTTCAAGAGGGATGAGGATAACCTGGAGAGGGTCCAGAGAAGGGCCACTTGTATGGTTAAGGGCCTGCAGACCAAGCCCTATGAGGAGAGACTAGAGAAACTGGACCTTTTCAGCCTCCGCAAGAGAAGGTTGAGAGGTGACCTTGTGGCTGTCTATAAGTTCATCGTGGGGGCACAGAAGGGAATTGGTGAGTTTTTATTCGCCAAGGCGCCCCTGGGGGTTACAAGAAACAATGGCCACAAGCTAGCAGAGAGCAGATTTAGACTGGACATTAGGAAGAACTTCTTCACAGTTCGAGTGGCCAAGGTCTGGAACGGGCTCCCAAGGGAGGTGGTGCTCTCCCCTACCCTGGGGGTCTTCAAGAGAAGGTTAGATAAGCATCTAGCTGGGGTCATCTAAACCCAGCACTCTTTCCTGCCTATGCAGGGGTCGGACTCGATGATCTATTGAGGTCCCTTCCGACCCTAACATCTATGAATCAAGGACAATAAAAAGTCCTTTTTCAGATATGTGGGGAGCTGGAGGAAAAACAAGGGCAACATTGGATCCCTGCTGAACCAGATGGGACAACTGACAACTGATGCCCAGGAAAAAGGCAACCTATTAAGTGGGTACTTTGCATCGGTCTTTCATCAGTCCCATGGGACGCCCATGCCCACTACGGGACAGGGAGGTCTGGGTGAGGGAGATCCCCTGCCCTCCATTAATGCTGACCTCATGAAGGAACACCTGGAGAGGCTGGATACCTTCAAGTCAGCCGGCCCTGATGATCTACACCGCAGGGTACTCAAGGAGCTGACGAGCATCATAGCCCAGCCTCTGGCATGGATCTTTGAAAACTCTTGGCGCTCTGGTGTAGTGCTCGAAGACTGGAAGAAGGCCAATGTGGTGCCTATCTTCAGGAAAGGGAGGAAAGTGGATCCGGCAAACTATAGGCCCATCAGCCTGACTTCTATCCTGGGGAAGATCTTAGAAAAGTTTACTAAAGAGGCCATCCTTAATGGACTGGCCAAGGCCAACATCCTGAGGGTCAGCCAGCATGGGTTTGTTGCGGGTAGGTCTCGCTTGACCAATCTCATTTCCTTCTACGACCAGGTGACCTATCACCTGGACAAGGGAGAATAGATTGATGTCATATATCTTGACTTCAAAAAAGCCTTCAGTCTGGTTTCCCATGATGACCTCTTGAAGAAACTGGCCAATTGTCGCCTTGGGTCCTCCACGATCCACTGGCTGGGAAATTGGCTCTGTGGTTGGACCCAGAGGGTAGTGATTGACAGAAGTCAATCATCGTGGTGCCCTGTGACCAGTGGGGTCCCCCAAGACTCTGTCCTTGGACCCATATTGTTCAACATCTTCATTAATGATGTGGACATTGGAGTCAGAAGTGGATTGACCAAGTTCGCCGATGACACCAAACTTTGGGGCAAAGCATCCACACCTGAGAATAGGAGGGTGATCCAGGCTGACCTGGATAGGCTCAGCAAACGGGCGGACGAGAACCTGATGGTGTTTAACACTGAAAAATGCAAGGTTCTCCACCTTGGGAGGAAAAACCCGCAGCATCCTTATAGACTTGGCAGCACTACACTGGCTAGCACTACGGAAGAAAGAGACTTGGGGGTCATCATTGACCACAAGATGAACATAAGCCTGCACTGTGATGCTGCGGCTAGTAAAGCAACCAGAACGCTGGCTTGCATCCATAGATGCTTCTCAAGCAAATCCCAGGACGTCATTCTCCCCTTGTACTTGGCCTTGGTGAGGCCGCAGCTGGAGTATTGCGTCCAGTTTTGGGCTCCACAATTCAAAAAGGATGTGGAGAAGCTTGAGGGAGTCCAGAGAAGAGCCACATGCATGATCAGAGGTCAGGAAAACAGACCTTATGACAGGCTGAGAGCCATGGGGCTGTTTAGACTGGAAAAGTGCAGGCTCAGGGGTGATCTGATGGCCACCTATAAGTTTATCAGGGGTGACCACCAGTATCTGGGGGAATGTTTGTTCACCAGAGCGGCCCAAGGGATGATGAGGTCGAACGGTTATAAACTACTGCAAGACCGTTTCAGGCTGGACGTAAGGAAGAATTTCTTTGCTGTCCGAGCCCCCAAGGTCTAGAACAGCCTGCCACCGGGGGTGGTTCATGCACCTACATTGAACGCCTTCAAAAGTAAATTGGATGCTTATCTTGCTGGGATCCTATGACCCCACCTGACTTCCTGCCCCTGGGGCGGGGAGCTGGACTCAATGATCTTCCAACGTCCCTTCCAGCCCTAATGTCTATGAAATCTATGAAACAAACAGGAAGAATCCAGTTGTGAGTTTAACTCTCTCATGAAAATATCTGTACCTGCGGTTACATATTCTTTCGTTCTCATACTGGGATATATCATAGGGTCATTTCATTATATACTGTACTCAACTTACAGGCATCTTTCTGTTTCCAATTCTGATTTGATGTGATTGTCTATCATTCTCAGTGAGAAGCAAATGTCCGTGCAACTTTTTTTTACAAAAGGTTTTGTTCTGAAATTTGTTTTGGGTAGTTAATCCTTTCAGATGGATCAGTCTTAGCCTTGATCTGGCCAGGATTGCAAACCTTCACTTCTTCCCTCTTGTGTACAATAAGATACACACCTTGTTTTTAAAAGGTATAGTGAAGAAAAAAAGATCTTTCCTTATAGTAAGTAACTAACTAGCAGCAGCTAGGGAGCCGAGCCTGCTTATTGTTCTGCTCCCTGTGGATTGTGTGCATAGTTACTTTTGCTTTCAGACGGCTCAAGCTTAAGTGGCAGAAACTGCTGGTACCGTATTTTCTTAATTACACTGCATATCCCAATTTACAGCAGCTGGTTTTTAGAAAAAAGAAGTGTGTGTTGTATGTGAGAAAATATGGTGCATTATAATTTAAGGCCTGACTGTTCATGTGTGTAGGCACTTAAGTATGTACAAGAGTAGGTGTAAAATATTATTGAATGTAAATAATGGTATTACACTTACTTTGCACTGCTGGCAACTGCTTGCTAAAGTGCAAGGCAGTGGAGAATCAGGGCTCTGACATCATGTATTAATTCTCCAATACAATATTTTAAACATTTTGGTATTTTAAAGATTTGTAGCATCCTGTAGGGGTGGGCTTTGCTATATATATGGTATTTATGGTCACGTGTCCCTTCTCAAACATAGTGTAATATTGGAAAGTTAAATATCACAAGTCAAATCTAGGGAGACTGACAAGTAAGTCTTGCTACAATAAATGAAGCAGATTTCAGAAAATGTCAATGTTTCTCCCAAAAGAGTGCTTTGGATATTTATTCAGTGAGCTGCTTTATGAATGCCAGGTCACTGAGTACTGGCTGCTTCATTTTGCATTGACTGGCCTAAGTCTGTACACTGTAACTTAAGGATTGTTTTTGCTGAATGCATAACAATGCTGAGAAAATTCTGCAGCATCATAGGAGGTACTTTGTGCTATGTAGAGCAACCTACAGCTAAGGATTATCCAGCAGGTTTAAATCAATGAGTGCTTGTACACGTGATGCCATTAACAGGTACATGTGACAAAAATGTCACTTTGTGAGGCTTAATGGTGTCACACTGTACATGTTCAAAGTTTTGGGGGTTTTAAATGACTTTGCATCATTGCAAACTAAACTACCTCTGGATGTAGTTTAGTTTGCAATGCAGCTGTTAGCTTGCCTGCCAGCTGTGGGAGGGGCGGGCAGGTTTGGGCCCTTCACCGCTTCTGCTATCAGAAGTAAAGTGAGGGGCCTGATCTTTTTTCCCAGCAGAGCCTGCCTGCCTCTCCCACAGCCAAGGGGGAAGCTGCCAGTGGATCAAGCAGCCCCTGAACTGCAGGGCCCCCCAGACCTTCTCTCCATGGCCATGGCACCCCCTGGGGCCAGCTGACTGGACACCCCTCTGCCCCCGGCCCTGCTTGCATCTGGCTGCCTGGCCAGAAATTCTGGTTAATAGAGTGTTTCAGGTACTCAAATGCCAGATAGCGGGGATTTTACTATATAATTGTATTTTTGAAAGAACTTTTCAGCAGATATACAAACTTGGGTAAAGGTTGGCTGTTATTCAGATCAAGCAATCCTGTCAGAAGGAAGAAATATTTGCTACTGTACAGCAGCGCTCCTTTCCTTAATAAAAAGGATGGAAAGCAAAATAAAAAAGGGCCTGTAACAGGGAGCCCTTGCCCTGTTATTAAGGGAAGACTATGGGGCCAGCAGGACCAGTAAGGGCCCTTTAAGACCAGGGTCTTTGTTGCCCAGAGAGAAGGGAACTCAAGGAAGGAAAAGGCAGCTTCAGGGGCCTCCAAGGAGAAGTCCTGGGTGACAAGCAGTGAAAGGGCAAGGGATAAGGTCCTGCAATGGCCAGTAACTCTTCTGTGGGTAGTGGATGAAGGCTGGAGGTACTGCAGCCAAAGCGCTGGCTAGGCTGCAGAGACTGATGAGCTACCCCTGTGCTCAGCCCAGATATTGGTTCTGGCTGGCTGGAAGGGGAGAAGAGAATAAAAAGTCTTACCCTCAGCATAGAGGGGCATCCTGGCCCTGGCTGGGGAGGAGGCAGGACCCCCAGATGGGCCCGAAGTAAGGGGATACATGGGGGGGGGGGGTAAGGACTGAGATTTCTTCCCCCTCCTCCACCTGGCCCTTACTTTTTCCTTGCCTTGGCACAAGGAAGGGATTTCCGTTCATTTTGGTTTTGTTTGCAAGTGCTCACAGGGGCTGTATTCTATTTTGAAGCAGTTGCTATTATTTCTCTGTTTCAGTTTGACAAGAGGACCAAAAATGACTTTGAGGGGAGGTAGAGGCCATGTTGAAGGCACCTTAACGCTTTAAGTTTAGCCCCTTGTAGGCAAGAGGGCTGCTGAGAGAGAATTTAACCCCTTTGAGGCTGGAGGGCCAGGAAGCGGCCCAGAGCCCAGACCATGGGGCTTTTAAACCCCAACCATGCTGTTGCTGTTAAGGAGCTGAGGTTGGAACAAGTGGGTAAAGGTATCAGCTAGAGTAAATAGGCACAGACCAAGAGGCTCAGGGCCTATGGGTGGTGGTGGTGGTGGGGGGGTAGACTTGATGATCTCACAAGGTCCCTTCCAGCCCCAAATGTCTGTGAAATCTATTAAATAACCTGGCTCTACCCATTGTGCTTAACTGAAGAACAACACCACTCCATACAATTGGTTGTTCCATCAGACTGTGGCAGGTGAGACATAGAGCAGCGATTCAGAAGGGCTGGAGTGAGGCAGCGTAGCTGGATGCTGAGTGCTGCTACAGCCCAGCAGGGCTAGTCCTGTCATGGGACCATATTCACTCATGTAAATGCTCCACTCCTGTACTGGCCACTCCTCAATATTGCCTTGAAATTTTGAAAAATAAATGGTCCATGTAATGGCCACATCCTTGTTTCTAAAGAAACAGATTCAAAAGATTATTCCTCTTTTAAAGACATGATTTGCTGAGGAATGGAAGGCATTGATGTGGGAAATCAATGCCATGTGCTATATTAGGTCCACTGTGCATTCCTTCTTGTCTGCCTTTCCCCACATTATGCCATCTTACAGATGGATGTTTGAACATGGAGCTACAACTTTCATCTAGTGCTGATACTTCCTCATTTTTGTTACCATGTGTGTAATGGCTCCACTCAAATTTTTGGTGAGAAAAGTGCTGCTATTATGTGATTAAATACAGAATGTTTGCTGCCCTGGAGGAGCTCTTACAATTTAAGACTTGTTTCAAGGAGACCAGGTGCCTCGCCCTTCTTTCCTAGATGAGGAAAGATGGGAGGGGGAAACCACGTTCGAAGTTTTACAAAGTGACTAGTGAGTCCCAGGCGGCCAATGTAAGACACTTTATAAGAGGCCACATTGCCAGAACATGAATGACATTTACTTTCATGTTTTCTTTTGTTTTCCTCTAGGAGATGGAATGAATTTTCTCTTCAGGCCAACCTCTCAGCCTCAGTTCATGAGTGAGTGCAAGTGTCTAGACCTTCTACATAAGGAAGTGAACATGTGAGTCATTACCAAAAGGGCTGTAAATCTGCATGCAAACAGTGCACAAATTTTTTTGCAATGAACTAAAAACACAGTACAATTTTCTGAGGAAAAATTGAGATAGATATACTTCCATTCTGGTGTGGGGATGGTTACAGGAATATGAGCTTTGAGTTCACGAGTCATTTATATCATCTTATGAATACTTCTCTTCAGTGCTGTCAGTGAAATGTCTGCTTCATTGTCCCTAGGGAATCAAAAGCGACACCCTTCTGAGTTCAAGGGAGTGATTTTTTACATTTCACTCAGCCATAAATGATAATATCAAGATTTGGCAATCATTTATTTTTTAACAATGGAAAGAATACATGACTGAATCGTTATGCTTCAGTTGTATGACCTTATCCATAATCATTTATCCCACAAATGCTTTAGTTTTAAATGTTATTAATGACCTAAGATCTGTCTAAAGCCAGACTATAGAAGTATGTCCTTAACCTATAATAGGCAGCTTCCCCCAACATTGATGAACAGGGAAATATCCACATTGAGAAATTAGTCATGAATATAAAGCAAAAGTACTTCACCTAAGTACTCCATACTAAAGGTATTAAAGCATTTTAGAAAAAATGACATTCAGTATCTCAAGCAGAGGGTCCCTGAAGGCTGCTGAAGAGTGGTACAAATCCCAGGTGTGTTTGACCACATAGCAAATCCCGTTCTGGGGGAAGCAAGGGCTAAATCCTCAGTTGGGAACTACCAAAGAAATAGGGGATTATTTTCTGTGAATAGATGTAGCCACCCCCCTTGTTTTTTTCTCCACTTCCCTTATTAGTACTAGGGCAAATTTCACTCATGTTTCCCCCACAGCAGTACAACAAACAGTTTCAGTTCGCGTGTGGACAGACAAGCTAAGGCACTTTAGCCCAGGGGTCGGCAATGTTTTCTGGGGTCACTAACCATTGCAGTATATTGAAGCTCCGCTGTTAGTTGCTAAGTATTGAGCTCTGAGGCAAGTGCTCTAAAGCAGCATTTCTCAACCAGAAGTGGGTCACAGAAATATATAAAAGGGCTGCAAACAAACGTTAAAGTGGATCAACAAACTTTAAAAATGGATTCTCCTTTAAAGGGGAAAACAAGGGAAACCGTGGATTTTCCCTTGCAGGCTGGCAAAGTTCCAGCCTGCAAGGGGCTATTTGGGGCTCCCCATGCTCCACACACACCCCTTTGCCCCACACACTGTGCGGCTGGGGCCTGGAGCCGGGGGACATTAGGTCAGGAGTGAGGGGCGCTGGGTTGGGACTAGCCACTGATGTTTACAAATGGGTCCTGGTACAAAAAAGGTTGAGAATCATTGCTCTAGAGCTCTTCATAAACTAAACTTGAAGGCTACAGCTCCTGAGAGTCCACGTGAAGGAGGTGGAAAATGGAGGGGCACACATAATCTTGCATTTGGATATGGGTATGTGGAAATTTTTGTGTCCAAATGAGCCCATTGCAGTTCAAAAGACTTGGAATAGGATGCATCTTTGTGGGTCCCCAACTGCAGGTTCCAGGCCTTGGGATAGGCAAACATATGTAGTTACAGCACTTTGGAGCAGCTGCTGGGCATGTCTATAGGTACCCCATGGTTTTTTTTGTTACACTTTAATGTGCATTAAATTGCATGTGTAGATGCACATGGGATGTTCATTCTCCTGCTGTTTAAAAGGATCAATTTTAGTGATGCTTTACCTTATCTTACTCTCTCATTTTTCTTTTCTCTTATGTTTGAAAGCTTCCTGTAACCATTATGTGGACCACACCATGATAGTTTTATAGTGTACTCATAATTTTTTGTAAGCTTTAGTCTGCAGTACAATTAATATTCTTGTTTATGCTGCATGAATTGTAAAACAAACAAACAAACAGAACTAATCTCTGTTGAGAAGCTTTTCTGCAAGAAAATCGTAATTGGCAGACTAATGTTTAAATGACAGAATTCCAAAAGGAAAGTACTGGATACTAATGTGGTCAATTGGGGACTTAGCAGGAAGCAGCTCCATTTGTGAGGGTGGAATGAACTGGCCAGTGAAACAGCCTTCAAAGAGAAGGCATGTTGAAAGTCAATGCGTATGTGCATGCATTGGCAAAATTCCTTCCCAGAAAAATAAATCCTTGTGTTTCCGAATCCGGACTGGCATACAGGAGATTTGGTTTGTTCCCTGGCTCTGTGACCACAGAGTAGTTGATTTCTGTGCCTTGGTTCCTTATCTGGGACTGTCTGACCACATGTATGTACCATACCTAGCACCTCCTGCTGTACAGATAAGAACTTAAAATGCATTCCATAAAGTTCAAGGGACTGGATCCTTAAAATGGTTGAAATGACAAAATACAGTGCACATAGCATCTTAAAATACCCAGCTGGAAACATTCTCCTTTGAAAGGTTAATCAATTACAAATCCATATTATTTTCAATTGAGTTAACACCTTTCTCAAGGAATTATGATTTAGATGTTCATGAAATTGACTGAATATGAAAATTTTCTAATCCCCAATGCTGGGGCGACAGATGCTGTACAAGCACAGACCTACCTATGTACTTCTATTCAACATACCTGTGCTGATGTGCTTCACGCTTGCAGCGCCTCTGAATATTCCAGTGCTGAGGCTCCTTTTTCCTCCCTGATCCCTGTCAATGTATCTTAGTATCAATTTTTTAACATCGAAGTATTAAGGGTGTGGACACATTAATACTATAATCATTTTCATAAATGAAGATTTATGAATTTATTATTATGAATTTTCATAAATGACATAGATCAAGAGGAGACAGGCCACCAGCTATTCCAGAACTGTTCACAAAAGGTGCTATTACAACACCTTGCTACTAAGGGTGTAGAAAGAAGTGGAGCTCCCAGTTGTAACTGAGAAGGATTTTTGCAAAGCGTTCTGAGTTGCAGTGTTACACCAGACCAGACAGAAGTTCACTGTTGGTTTCAGGGGGAAGGGAAATCTAGCTGGGGCTGGGAGCCTGGATCCAGGTTCCCATAGCAATGGCCAGGGCTCTCTGCCAGCGCTCCCTGTTTTCAGAATGGGAGCGGGGGAAAGGAAGAGCAGGGAGCTCATTCTTGGAGTTCCCCAGCTGGTGCTGAAGGGTGAGGTGGATCAATTGGAGCCCCCCTCCCCCCCACCTCGAGGGGGCTGCAATACACCCACCCCACCCTCCGGGGGGGGGGTGTGGGGGAGGGGGCCTGAAAACATCCCAGACTGAACTCTCTCCGCTCCCTTTCCTGCCTCCCATTCTGAATAGTGACAGGCTAGGAGCTGGGCAGACACAAGTTCAAAAGATGCTACATTTTGTAACATCTTTAGCTGATACCTCATGCACTGAGGGTTCAGATTTTTACCCAATTGGCCATTTTTGAAGCTGTTTGCAACTGTACACTTATGCCTGGTTACAGCTATAAAATGCTTTTTGTGAGCAGGTGAAAATTGTCATTTCCATCTGCATGCTAAATGGCAGGGGAGCTGGAAATAGCCTGTTGGCCAATGGCAAATGGCTCTCTTAGGATAGCTTAAGGCATATGCTTCTTATACAACTGTAGCCATCACCATTCAAGTTTTAGCCATGATTTTAACATCAGATTTAGGTAAATTACACTGGTGTTGGCATAAGTTTCTGCTCCTTGTTTACATTGGTAGAAACATGTAAAGTGTTGAAGCCTTAGGATTTTAGAAGATGATGAGAGCTTCTGTGAGGTGCTGCATGTAGCTGTCAAAAACCAATGGAAATTGAAGGTGTTTGACATCATGAAAGGTGGGATCCCTAATGAAGAGGCCATAAGCTGGCAAGATCTAAAACCAATACCTCCAGGTGTCTGTGTCCCACATGGAACATAAGAAGTGCCATATTAGGTCAGACCTAGGTCCATCTACCTCAGGTGCCTATCTCTGAGAGTGGCAGGTAATAGGTGCTTTAGAGGGAAAGCATATGAACACGAGAACTGGGGCTGGAGCCAGCCAGGAGATTATCCTGTACACATTTCTTCAGAAATGAGGCTGCACGAGACTTGAGTCAAGGCACAATTTTCTGTTCATTTTATGAAATGTGCTTTGAAAAGCTTGGATACAGAAATATGAGATCCCTGGAGTCTGATATTTCTACTTCTTATTGCTGCTGGGTGACCCCCCAGCTCTGAAGAGGAGGTCCCATGCTTTGTGGGAGCAGGAATTCATCCACAGCCTCTTTTGAAGAGTAATTCTCTCCTGAAGAATATAATATGGGACTTTAACAGAACGATAACTCCTAATGAAAAATAACTATTAGATGGAAACTCCAGGATGGATGTCACCTTAGTGTGCTGCTCTAGGGTGCCTTTTCAGAATTTAATTAAATGGAGGGATAAACTTTAATTTAGGGGGGAAAGATTAATGGGTTCTGGTAATATACTCTTATATGAAAAGTTGTTAAATGCATAATTCCAGGTTATTTTATGTGCCAAAAATTTTAAAACAGACATGAATTATTAAAATTTTATTTTAATACATGAACAAGTTTAAGCAAGTTAACTTACTCTTGGACTTACACTGTCTCCTAAAACCAAGCCATTCATTGTATGGCCTGGTTATGCTTTGGTTCATTGTTTAGCTGTAAAGGAAGACCGGGAGCAAAATAGGATAAAGCACAGAACTCGAGTCAGGTAATAGTGAAAGTCAGAGTCCCAGGTAGAGAAATGGAGACTTGATTTAAGTATCATTCTGAGGTACGGAGAAAGGGTCACTTTGAGGAAATGGCATTGTATGGTAACTTGGTACAGGATATTTCAGTCTTGGCATTACAGAAAGATGAACCCAATTTTGATAAATCCAGGATTTGGATTGAATCCGTCTAGGTTATTTAACTAACTAACTAACTAACTAACTAACTAACTTTCCTCCATTAATTTTGTTTTTTTATAATTGTCAGCTTCCAGCCAGAGTTGGATTCATTTACATATTGATAAGGCGCTATAATCAAATCAATATCCAACTAACCAGCCTATGGATTAATCCAGTGATTAGGTTATCATCTCCCCACACACCAGTTAGCCTTCATTGCACCTGAAGGCCTTCCATTTAGAGATTATCAAGAGCTTTCATCCTAGTGTTAGTGACCTCCTGTTATCTCCAGTTCCCACAAAGTGTTGTTTTAATAGTACAAGTACACACAGTGCAGCATGAGCAGAACACACACTGAGTTATTCAGATGTGCATTTTTCCAGAAGCAAATAAGGATCAACATCTACCTTCAAATTACATTTTGCTAAGCTGGAAATTAACAGGTCTATGTTGGTTTAGTACAAATTTGAACTCTCTGTGTTCTGGATCCAAATAAAAAATATTATAGGATGATTTTTGGCCACACTTATGGGAACAGAAATACAACGGGTGCATTGGTACCCTTCTCGTTAAGTGAAATCTTGCAACCCTTTCTTTTAACTGATTTTATAGTTCAAACACGTATCAGAAAAGATGTAGGTATTTTGTTCTGAAAGTGGAGGAAACTACTATGGAAAATTAAAATCAGTTGTTTGTTTTTATTTAGATCCAAATACTTCATCCCACAGGAGTCAATGATATAGCCTTAATTATTTTATTCAGTGGAATAAGAATTTTTTGAGTTTACTTATTAGGCTGGTTTTGTTGTTGGTGTTGTTTGGTTTTTGTACCATTGTTCCTGGGTAAATACATATTTCTATGAAGTACAGTACATGGGGAAAAAAAAAGGGGGGGGGTGCTTAAACCTATGACACCTGGTATTAAACTATATTTGTATATTTTAGGCTTTCCCAGGTCTGTAGCACACCAATTTACCACAGACACAGGTACTCTTAAGGCATGGATTTTCTGTGGTGTTATGTACAAGAAATAGTTGATTTAATTTAATCGGTGTTACCAGTTTCAAACTGCAGTACCAGCATTAGCTGAAGCTCGCTTACTCCCGATTTTACACCACTAGAAATGAGAATGGGGCCCATTTGCTGCTTACAGGTGAAATACTCTTGTTTGTGCTGTGAAATATAAAACACATGATAGCAACTTTTTGCCCAGTAGATTAACCTGCTACGTACTGAATACCTGGAATTAACCTTGTAAATTTTTTTGGCCAGAAGTTCCTCCCAGCATGATACTCGCTATACTAGGCCTTTGCTATTTGACTACCAGCTGTTGGTGTTAATTCTTTTCTGTTTAGTGCTACTGTGCTGTGAACTGAGGGCTGTAAAGAGATGTTCTAGGCAGGCACAGGATTAATGAAAACAAATATATCTATGAGAAAGTTCTGTAACACTATGCTTGAGTATTTATGTTTGAAAGGCCTCTTAGCATTGTAAGCAGGCCACAAACACCAATCAACCTTTCTCAGTTCCTTGTTACTATTTGTGCTGCTGTTCATTAAATGGATTCTACATCTAGCAGTGTTTAGGTTTTGGCTCTGGTTCAAACTGGGGTATACTGCACATCCAGCACTTTGCAGAGCCTATACTGTTGATAGGGTGAGCTAAATTTTCAGTGTGATGTTCTAGGATGCATCCCCAGAGCTCCCACTAGCACTAATGGGAACTATGCAATGAAATCCCAGAGGAAACACATTACTTAAGTTGCTCCTATATATTTCATAAGTAGGTTAACCTGAATATATTTTTCTGATTTTTCTAGTACCTAGCCTAAGAACTAGGCATTTCCCTGAAATAAATGAAACAGAAAAAATATAAAAAGGGTCCAGTATAATTCGTCACTTTATACATTTTTTAGTTAAGAATGTTTACCAAAACTGGGTTCTCTCTGAAACCAAAAATACTGCTCAATCTGTATTGCATGAGATCTCCTGAATCATCTGCCACTTATCTACCTCTCTAAGAGAGTTTGAGAAGATTGAGTTGGCAATATCCTTGGAAGAATATCAAATCCAACATCTGATGAGCCAAGAAATGAAATGCCTTCTGGAAAAAAGAAACCTGATATCTCTGCAACAGTTTATTCTCCTTCATATTAAGGTAACCCCAGCACAAGAGCCTTCACTTTTAACAACTATTTTGGTATCTGGTACAGGATTCAATTAGTGGGGTGTTATTTTCGATGAAAGTACCCAGGAATCTTTCTAGACCACCAGCTCATCACTCATCATTTTTTCCCTCTTAAATGAACTCACTTGTAAACCGTTGCATTTCTATTGACCCAATATATTTCCAAATAATTTCATAATATTGGTAATATTGGTAAACCACATCTTTAGAGTTATTGGAAAAATTGATTTTTTTGGTTTGGTTGCTGAATTGCAAATAGAAAATTTTGAAATCAATTCAAAATATTTCGTTTGAACTTGTGTAAAGCAGTTTGTGTTTAGATTAGTTATCTCTTTTAACCCCTTTCTGAAAATTTAGATCAATTTTGAAACAAATGTTGTTTTGAAAAGTCCAGATGCTTCATTTTGCCATACTGGACATGAAATGGCTTAACATTTTCTAAATAATTTAATAGCTTTATCCCAAACTATTTGCTGTATTTGACACATTTTAGAGATCCTGCAATTGCCTTTCAGCTGACAGAAAAAAAAATCCCACACTAATGGCCATCTTATAGATGCTGCCAGTACAGAATGGATTCAGTAAATTTGCCCATTGATAGTCTCCAGGCCTCTAGAGCCATTAGACGTTTTGCAGAAATCCCCTTTTCAGCTTAAAATGGTGCTTTAATAGAAACTACCTGAAGTTAACCTATTAAATTTACCACTGTATCTGAAGTACTGTAGCAGAACCTGTTTTCTGTTTATGTGCTGACACCAAGACTAAAATTAATGTCATCTTTCCAGGGCCAGATACTCAGCTGGTGTTAGTTGGTGTAGCTTCGTTAACTTCAATAGAGTCATGCTGTTTCATGCTAACTGAAGATCCAAGCCATAAAACCGCTTATCTGGGAAAGCAAGAACCTTAAAATGAGGAGCCAACTTGGTGGCTATCCTAGAAGAATGGTTGTATTTAGTACTCCACTTACTACAAAGTTACAAACAGCCCACAGAGGTGTTTCTGGCCATGTCAGATTAAAGAATTTGATGATGTTTTATTGTTACTACATTGACATTTGTTTAAAGGCCTTTATTAAGTAATGTTCCTTCCTTTCTATGCTTCATGGCCTTAAGTGGTCAAGAATTAAAAAAACAAAACAAAACGGTTTTGTTTGTATTCTTGTCTGTTAGTCATGTGACTTGGAACCCAGTAAGTGGTGAAGCCCTCTGTTTTATGCCTGATTGAAATACTGAGAGAGAGATGCATGGGAGAAGATGGAAGCTATCGTCTGGAGGATTCCCAACAGAAGGAGTTTTTGCTTTGAAGAATAATTGCTATTTGTCAGGGCAGAGTTGCCACATTTTATGAAGAGACGGGGAAGAGAAGAAAGAGGAAGTCAATAACTATCTTATCTCTAGTAAATGTATAAAAATAGCTTTCCTGCTTAAGATACCACAGAGAGAGATTCAGAGTGTTTCAATGTATACGGAAGTGGTCAAAAACAGACTTTTAATAATCTTAATTACTAAGACATTGCAATCACAGTCGAAATACCTCTGAATGTGTTTCTGCAGAGCATTGGCACTGTGTAGGGGGTGTATGTGGGTGCATGTGCACCCCCTCAGCTTGGCAGTGCACCCCCTTCAAAAAGCGCCGCTGACACTGCCGGTGGCACCTGCAGGCTGTCACTGCTCGCCACCTCACCCTTTGCCGCCAACACTGCCAGTGGCATCTGCAGGCAGTCCCTGATCACCACTGGCTGTTGCTGACACTGCGAGCAGCATCTGCGGGTGGTTGCTGACCGCTGGTCAGCGCTCGCCACTCGCCGCCAACACTGCTGTGGCCACCTATGGGAGCTCACCACCGCCATGCTACTGACACTGCTGCTACTGCCTGCGGGAGCTCATTGTGTCCCCACAGCCTCCAGGGGCACACGGCGTTCATGCTGCAGAGAGAAACTTCTTGCAATGAGTTATTTTGTTTTTATTGATTCTCAGCAGCTTTAGCCTTGAGCTGGAAGGCTTCAGGACATTCTGTATTGCTCACCCATGATTGCTCACCTTATCACTAGGGATCCGGGTTTCTTGTTCACCATGGAAAATGGGGTTTTTCTCCTTTAAAGGAGCAAAACACAGATTTTCTCCTTTAAGGAGAAACTGTGGGTTTTCTCTTTTTAAGGAGAAAAATGTCTAAAGCAGCAGATTTCCCCTTGCAGGCTGGCAGAGTTCTAGCCTCTCCCTTGCCGCTGACACCACTGCCAGTGTCTGTGGGCAGTCCCCACTCCCCACTCATTGCTTGCTGCTGCTAACACTGCTGCTGACATCTGTGGGTGGTCTCCACTCGGTGCCATGGTGCCCCCCGCAGTCTTTGGAGGCACCAGTCATTCATGGGTTGCCGTGTGCATGTGCTTGCGCACGCATGCACTTGGCAGCCAGGGAGCACTGAGAGCAGTGGAATAGGTACCTCCTTAGGGAGGAAGGGAGGGAGTTGGCAGGGATGGGGCTGGGGTACTGCCTAGCCGGGCTGGTGTGTGGGGCCTGGGACTTGGGGCCTGTGGCCAGGGTGAGGAATGCATGGCTGCAGGGCCTGGCTGGAGAATGGGATGGAGGTGTGGGTGGCTTGTCAAAGGGGTAGCAGGGGAGACTGGCCCCCCACCACTGCATGTGATCCCAGGAGAGGACATGGTGGGGCACATGCCCCCCAGATTTGTGTGTGGGGCAGAGGCAGGCTACCCACTGCAGGCTCAAGGCCCCCATCCTGCAACCCTCCCTCTGGGGTCTCCACAGTCCAGCGGGTGTGATCCAGCATGGCAGGGCAGAGTAGAGATGGGAGGCACAGTGCCACCACCAGGAGCCCTGCGCCACCATGGTGAGATGCCCTTTGCCTGTCCAGCAGCAGTGGGGGTAGTGGTGCAGAGTTGTGCCCCTCGCTGCTGCCAGGTGGGTAGGGTCACAGTGGCACAGGGCTCCTAGAAGTGGCACTGAGCCTCCCAAACTGGGTCCTGCCCACAGGGCCACGGAGGCCCAAGGGGGAGGGCAGGAGGTGGGGAGCCCCAAACCCACAGCAGGCAGCCCACATCTGCCTCCTCTGCCACAGGCTCCACTCTGGCCCTGCTGTCCATGGTGGAAAAGGAGTTGAGATCCAGTCTTCTCTGGCCACAGCAGCTGTTGCCTCTCATGGAGATAGTAGATGGGGCTCAGGGGGTGGTGGGGTGTGGGCAGGAGACTGTGGACCTAGGTCCTTGGCCCCATAGCCTTGGCAGCTGGGGGGGCCCGCTGGCAGGTCTGGGGAGTGGGAAACTATGGGTACGGAGTAAGGGGCACCAGCTGGGCTGGCGGGCTGTGGGTGAGGAGTGAGGGACAATGGTATGGGCAGGCCAGCAGCATCTCAAGACCGCTCAGCACCAAAAAGTCAGGGGTTTTGGGCGGGGTGGGGAGTGCAGCTGGACCTGCATCTTGGTGACCAAAGGGGGCAGGGGGAGCTCTGATTTTCCATCATAAAAAAATCCCCAAAACAAAATCAAATGCCAAAATGTATAAGTATTTAGAATTTATTTTATTATACTGATTGAGGCACTAGTAGACTTCCAAATTGCTTTAAAATTGTAAATATATCAATAAATCATGGTGTTCAACTGATACCTATATATATCGTGGCATTTCATTTTAATTGCAGGGAAAATGCAGATTCTGGGGTTTTTTAAGCAGAAAAATTGTTATTTTTAAACAGAGAAAACCAGGATCCCTACTTACCACATAAGCAATTTTAAATGTGTTAAATCACTTGTATAGAAATACTACCTTCTTGTAGAGGGAGGGGATATTGGGTTCCCAACTTCTACACGTGTTTGAAAATCACCCTCTAAATTGAAAGAAAAATGTTAATTGAGAGTATTAATTCAGATTACTAGTTGGAAAGTTAAATTTTCCAGATAAGGGCAGTGAGCATACGGGGTAAAAATTTCAATAAGTTCTGAATAATTTAGGACTACTAATAATTTAGTCATATCTTGTTGAGTAATTTAGCTGAAGCTCCCATATTCCATAGACTGAGATGTAGGCTCCATAAGTCATTCAGATGTTTGTTGGAAATTTTACCCATACATCTAAACTGGCTAACTGCTGTATATCTAGACTGTGAATGTATATGTTTGTTCAGTAAATTTGAAGGCCAAAAGGGACAGTTACGATCTCTTTATCTGATCTCTTGCATAATTCAAGCGTTTTCCCCCAGTGATTCATGCATCTGGCCACTAATTTATGGTTGAATTAGAGCCTATTTTTTGGAAAGACATTCAATCTTCATTTAAAAGTTCTTAGTAATTTACCACTTCCCCTGGTAATCTGTTCCATTGGTTAATCATCCTGCCAGTTGAAAAAAAAAAATCTGCATCTTAATAATGGATGTAGTACGTTTGCTTGAGTCAATGTCAGGGATTGATTCCTACATGTAAATAATTCTTGAGAATTTTCTGTGCAGCTCCTGTTTTTCTCGTTATGCTTCTACCCTCTCTTCTAAATCCCTCCTTTAAAGTCCAGTTCTTTCATGGAACCATCTCTATTCTGAAGATATCAGTTCAGGCTTTTTTTGAACAACATAAATGTTCACTTTATCTGACTTAAAGAGCAAGTTATTTGGAGAAGAACCTTTTGCTTTTTAAAAGGATACCATCAAGTTGGACCCAAAAAGCAGATTTTTATAAAGCATTTAAGAACAGAATGTGTATTTCTGCTGGAAACCATTTAAAAACTAATAAATATTCTCCTTGTGGTATTCAAGGGCTAGACACATTAGCAAGAAGTTCCTCAAGGTGAAGCTGGTGAATAAAAAGCTCCTCTTTACCCTTCCTGTGTTTTGAAGAGCCAGCCAGTGGTTGCACTAAAACAAAGGGCTTCTAAGCCTTTTGGATAGGGTGGATATAAATCTGATAAATAACTGCATATTTTTTGTGTGTTCAGTCCAAAAACTAAATGAACCATTAAAGGAAACTACACTAGTGAGATCAGCTACAAAGTAAAATATGCCCTGAGCAACAAACAGGCTTTTAATTTGTTAAACTTTCATCTCGCTAACATCTGGCTATGACGTATGTGACCAAATACATAAATTAGGAATACTAGAAATGTTCTGCAATGGTTGCTTCAGCTGTTTGCTTGTGTCTTTGTTTGTATGAGTTTGATGTAATGGGGCACTGTAAAGTGAACTGCTTAATCTCCTGGTAGGTTAACCTCATGAGGAGATCCTCAGTCACTCTGAACTCAAGCACATTCTTTAAACAGCAAATAAATAAGCAAATGAAAACCAAACCCTGGTGCCCTTTCCTGAACACTTGGAAGGGAACTCCTTGGTTAAGTACAGACAGAGTTAAAAAGCCTGATGCTGAATTGATTCAATCTTTGCAGGTTAGTCTAAATTGTAGAGATTAAACTGAGAAACAACTGGGCAGACATTCACATTTGATTCAGGAAATGCAGCCACATACCTGCAGTGGCTCAGGTCAGAAGCCAGTGGGTGCTAGAGCATAGCTCTCTGGCGCACAGTCAGCATGGGCTGTGTATTCGCTTCCTCTTTCTATTGCCCCTGAGGTTTAGGATTTGCAGTCCACAATCACAGCAGCAAGACACTAAAGGGTTGCTCATCACTTTTTCTTCCTGCTTCCAGGTGCCTCTGGGATTTGTAGTCCACACTCACAGGAAGCAATATGTTTTTAGCAGGGCAGGGCAGCACTGTACTCGTGGGAAGTTTAACACTCCTCCCTGGCCTCAGATCTCAACCAGGTTTTCCGGGGAGGGGTGGGGGGTGGGGAGTCCCTCCCTCCCTCCCTTACCCTCTTCCCCCTCACCCTTCTTTGCTGGAGCAGACAGGCATAGCCTAGCCCAAGGCTGGACAGCATACTGAGGTGCTGGGGGACTGTGATTTCACTTGAACCAGGAAGGGATCTGGGACAGAAATTTCATAAACTGGCTTGACCCAAAACAGTTAAGGCTGATATTGCATTTAACCCGGTTTATCTTAAACCAGTTTCAGCCATTTCAAACTGTTTTATGTGCACTGAACTTCTGTTTTGTTACAGGTGTAAACCAGTTTCTGATCAATCATTTAAACTGGTTTTATGTGTAATTTCTGTCCCTAGCCCTTGGCTCTTGCTCCCAGCACAAGAGCCTGGGCCCTGGCTGTAGTAAGTGGTTCTGTTTACAGCTGGTTTCTTCCCTCCAAACTGTTCCTTCACAGTCCCATTTCTGCTCTCCTTTATGGGTTCCTTCCCCACAGCTACAGCTACTGTTACAGGCAGGAATATGAACTTCAGAGCAGTGAGCAGACGTGCTCCAAGTACTGATATGGGGTAGAACTTTGTGGGCCTGATCTTTGACCCTTTCTAAGGCTAGTTTGTACCACTAATGACACAGCCATTTTACAGATGCCACCTGCTTTGTTAGCTTTGTTACCTGCTTGCTTCACCCTTTGGAAGCAGAGGCATTTTTGGGATTGACAGTGAGTGGGAAGGGAAGCACTGGAGCACAATTGATTTGCTGATCCTTAGTCAACAGAGCAGTACCCAGAGGGGACAAAGGTGTAAGTTAGAACAGCTTTATGGCTGCTTTTATGTGCTTCAGTGGCTGGTATAGTTTCAGACTGGCCCAGGATTGACAGGAGAAATGCTTTAGTCAATTCTGTGTTAAATACCTTGCCTGTGGTGAGCATCTGCCTAGTATACAAGGGTACTGATCCCTAGTAGGAGTTCTTTTTGGCCTCTTCATCTGCTGTGTTCAGTAGTGTAACTTGGGACAGGCAAGCGGGACACCAGCCCTGGGCTCCAGTGTTGCATCCCCACCCCCTCTCTCAGAACCCCCACCCTTTTGGTACTCAGCTGCATCTCTCTGCTTGTATGGCTCCTCCCTACCTCATCTCCTCTCCCACCCTGCTGTCCTACAGGGCTTGTCCAGAGTGAAAACTCTGCTTGTTCAGCCTCTGACTACATTCATGGTTAAGTTGATTCAACACAAGAACTGGCTGAAACCTGAGCCCACAAAATGTTTGTTTTTAGTTATTTTTTTTTAACTTCTTCATATGGATAAGAGCTACTGAGCCTCCTGTATATCCTCTGAGGTATCAGTGCCATTGAAGTCCATGGAAAGTCTTTCATTGTCTTCAGTAGGGACTGGATGCATGTCTCTAGATTCAGTGACTGATGGGAGGAAGTGACAGATTGAATCTGATTCTCAGTTGGTATAAATAGACCTAGCTTCATGACTTCAGTTTAAGAAGGTAGTAAGTCTAAGCAGAAAAGGAAAGTTGGCTTACCTACACACAAACATGGATTATATTTTATTTTTGTGGTTAGGCTGAAGTTTTCAGCGAAGCCTTTTGGATTTAGGGACTAAACTGTCCCAGTCAAGTGTCTGTCTAACCTGGTCTTGAAAATTTCCAAGCATGGAGATATTACAGCTTCTCTAGGGAGCCTGTTCCAGTGCTCAACTACTCTCCTAGTCAGAAAGCTCCTCCTAATCTCCATCCTAAATTCCATAGCTACAGCTTGAGGCCATTGTTACTAGTCCTGTCCCCTGCAGCCACAGAGAAAACTCCATCTCTATCTTCTCTGTAATCACCCTTCAGATACGTGAAGGCTGTTATCAAATCCCTACTCAATCATCTCTTCTTGAGGTTAAATAGCCATTTCTCTTTCAACCTTTCTTCATAAGTCTTGCTGCCCAGGCCCCTAAATCATTTCTGTCACTCTGTTCTGGATTCTTCCTAAGCTGTTCACTTCCTTGAAGTGTGGGGCCCAAAACAAAAAATTAAAGACAACAAAAAGTCCTTCATGTGTACAGGGAGCAAAAAGAAGGCACAGGGTAATGTAGGACCCCTCCAGGACAGGGTAGGGCAATTGGTGACAGATAGGAGGGACAAGGCTGAACTGTTCAGTGTTTTTTGCCTCTGTATTCCTGAATACAGATCAAGATAAATCTCCCAGTTGCATTATAGATAGGCACAGGAGGAGCACCAGTCCACCAACGTCAGCACTGACCTAGTAAAAGGACACTTGGAGGGGCTAAATGTGTTTAAGTCAGCATGCTTGGATGATCTTCATTCAAGGGTGCTGAAAGAATTGGCCAGTGTCACAGCAGAGCCACTGGCACAGCTGTTTGAGCTCTCTTGGTGCTCAGGTCAGGTCCCAAAGGACTGGAAAGGGCCAATGTAGTCCTATTTTCAAGAAGGGGAAAAAGGAGGATCTGGGTAATTATAGACCTGTTAGTCTCTCCTCTAACCTTGGGAAAACCTTTGAAAAATATCAAGGATCACATTTGTGGGAGCCCAGCAGGAAAAACAATGCTGAAGGGCAAATAGCATGGGTTCATAGCAGGTAGATCCTGCCTGACTAACCTTGTTTCTTTTCATGACTAGATCACAAAATCCTTAGATGCAGGAGTCGAGGTAAATGTCATCTACGTGGATTTTAAGAGACTACGAAAAACTTTCTACAGCATTCATCCTACATAAAAAGAAGAAATGGAACAAATTACTCCAAGAACAAGCTCCCCAGCCACAAAACAACTATCAGAGGAACAACACCAACACCTTATGACCTTCCAGCCTCAGACTTGATGAAACTGCAAGCAGCAACCAACCTACAAATATTATCAATCTCTCCACACACACGCTTACCAAAACTGAAAAATCTGTCCTTTCTAAAGGCCTAAATTTCTGTCCAGAAAAATACCCCAATAAAATACTTCAATGTGGAGAACTAGAAGAATTCTTCCGACGCCTGCGCCTCAAAGAATATTTCCACGACCAAACTGAACCCACTCCCAACAACAACTCATCCTCTGACAACTTTCAAGAAAGGATCAATGCCAAAAAGCCCCCAAAAACATCAGATTGGACACCTCGCAGTGGACGAAACCCTAACCTTGACCGCTACATTGACTACTTCAGGGAAAGAATGAACAATGAAATAATCAGCAACACGCGCCACCACAACAACCTCTCTCTACCAGAGAAAAAGGCCATAGAATCTCTAAGATCTAACCACCAAATAGTAATAAAACCAGCAGATAAAGGAGGAGCCATAGTCATCCTAAACCGTGAGGATTACATAAAGGAAGCCAACAGACAGCTCTCTGACACCACCTACTACAAAGAACTACAAGAAAATCCTACTCCCCTTTTCACCAAAAAACTCAACAATACCATCAAATCATTTCCACCAAGATTACAAGAAAAACTACAGACCTTGATCCCCCCACTACCTAACCTGGGGACTTTTTACATGCTCCCTAAAATCCACAAACAAGGGAACCCTGGCAGACCTATCATATCTAACCATGGGACCCTAACTGAGGAAATATCAGGTTTTGTTGAATCCATCCTAAAACCGCTTGTCACACACAGAGCAAGTTTTGTCCAAGACACTACAGACTTGCTACGGAAACTTAAAAACATAGACCACCTTCCCAGCAACACACTCCATATACCAACATCCCACACCAGGATGGCATCAATGCCTGCCTTATATATCTACAGGAACAAGATTACAACCCAGAATACAGACCCAAAGATATTACTGAGCTTATACACTTCATCCTCACACACAACAATTTCACTTTTAATAATCAACACTTCCTCCAGATGATGGGAACAGCTATGGGCACTAAAATGGCCCCACAGTATGCCAACCTTTTTATGAGCCACCTGGAAGAAGACTTCCTCAAGAACTGCACCATCAAACCCTTACTATACCTAAGATACATCAATGACATCTTCATCATTTGGAGTGAGAACCTGCAATCTCTGATTGAGTTCCATCAGAAATTCAACAGTCACCACCCCTCCATCCGACTTTCTTTAGAATACTCCAGCACCAGCATCCCCTTTTTAGACACAATGATCAGTATCCAGAAGGGTAAAATACAGACCACAGTATACAAGAAACCCACAGACCAACATACATATCTGCACAGAACCAGCAATCACCCGAAACACACCAAAAAAGCTGTGATATATAGCCAAGCCCTCAGATACCACTGCATCTGTACTGAAGAGAACACCCGGGATTGCCACCTCATCAATCTTAAAAAGGCTTTCACCAAGCAAGGACACTCCTCCAGAGAGGTAGATCACACGTTTGAAAGAGCCACCTGGATACCACGTGAAGAACTGCTGCAGTACAGAAGAAAAACACCCACAAATCGCACACTGCTGGTTATAACGTATCACCCATCCCTTGAACCTGTACGGAAAATCCTCAAAAAATTGCAACCCATATTAGAAAAAGTCCCTATTCTTAAAAAGATCTTCCCAGTGCCACCTGTCCTAGCCTTCAAACAAGCACCAAACCTCGCCAACCTCATCACCAGAAGCAAACTTCCTCAACCCCAGAACACACCAAAAGGATCCAGACCATGCCAGGACAAGAAATGCAAAACCTGCCAACACATCTCCACCACCCCCACTATTACTACACCCCACAACAGAGCCATCAGCATCCCAGGATCTTACAGCTGCACCTCCAGAAATGTAATACACCTCATCCAATGCACCAAATGCCCTGATGGAAAATATGTAGCAGAGACCAAACAACAACTGCGCACCGGAATGAACGCACACCAGAAATCCATCAAAGACAGAAACACTCAATTACCGGTGGGGGCACATTTCTCACAGGAGGGCCACTCTCTCTCCAATCTCTCAGTCCTGATCCTCAAGGGAAACTTGCACAACACTTCCCAGAGACGAGCCTATGAGCTCCATTTCATCAACCTGCTGGATACTAGAGATCAGGGACTAAACATAGACATTGGATTTTTGATACATTACAGTCTGCCTGGCAACTGACTCCCCAGCCCAGCCCAGCCCAGCCCCTGGCTTCTTTACTTTTCATTCCATCCAGGAAGAGCACACACCAACTGCTGCAGCTTCCTTAGCTTGACGAAGGGTTTTTGAACCCGAAAGCTTGCTTAATAACTATTCTCCAACCATTTGGGTTGGTCTAATAAAAGATATCAAATTCACCCAAGGAACCTTGTCTGGATTTTAAGAAGACTTTCAATGTGGTATCTCATCATATGTGCATAAACAAACTGAGCAGCTGTGACAGATGATTACAAGGTCAGGTGAGTGGCAAATTGGCTTTAGGGTCACACCCAACGAGTGGTGATGGATGGGTCCATATCGACCTGGAAAGATATGGGCAGTGGGGTCCCCCAAGACTCGGTCCTTGGACCTGTGCTATTCAAAGTCTTCATCAGTGATTTGGATGAGGGCGTGGAGAGCACTCTGTCCAAATTCATGGATGAGATGAAATTATGGTGTATAGTAAACACTAGTGGGAAGGGATCGAATCCAGACAGACCTGGACAAGTTGGAAAAGTGGGCAGAAAAGCCTAGGATCCAGTTCAGCAAAGACAAGTGCAAAGTGCTGCATTTAGGGAGAAGGAATCACTAACACACCTATAGGTTAGAGGATGACCTTCTCAGCAGCACAGTGGCAGAAAGGGATCTCAGAGTCATAGTTGACTCCAAGATGAATATGAGCCATCAGCGTGACAAAGTAATTAGGAAAGCTAATCATGCATTAGCAGGTGTATCATGAACAGGTCCAGGGAGGTGATATTTCCCCTCTATATGGCACTGGTCAGGCTGCAGTTGGAGTACTGTGTGCAATTCTGGGCGCCACACTTCAAGAGGGATGTGGACAGCATTGAGAGGATCCAGAGGAGGGCTGCTCATTTGGTTAGGGGCCTACAGGTAAAGCCCTACAAAGAGAGACTAAGGGACCTGGATCTCTTCAGCTTCTGCAAGAGAAGGCTGAGAGGGGATCTTGTGGCCATTTACAAATTCATCAGGAGGGGCAGCAAGAAATAGGATATGCTCTGTTTACCAGGGCACCCCTTGGAATAACCAGGAACCAGGGCCACAAACTGACAGAGAGCAGATTTAGGTTGGACATCAGGAAGAACTTCTTTATGGTAACGGTTCCCAGAATCTGGAATAGGCTTCCAAGGGAGGTGATGCTCTCTAGGGCCATGCTAAGCTTTGGATGCTGATTTGAATCAGAGGAGATTTGGCCTGATTTCATGGCCGAATTGATTCAAAGCTCTCCAAATCGATTTGGAAAAGATTCGGAGAGCTTCGGTGATTTGGGCAGTCCCTGTCTGATACAGCAGGGAGCTGGACCCAGACTCTGAGCTGGTAAGTAGGGGCGAGGAAGGGGAGGCTGGAGGAGTGGGGAGGGGACCATGGGAGGACTCCTGCCAGGCCCCATCTCCTGCCTGCTCCCCTAACCCCCCTATGGCTGCCCTGCCCTGCCCTGCCCTCACCAGCTCCCAGTTGCTTAAAAAAAGCCCAGCGGGTGGGGGCAACCCCACTTCCCCATGCTTTTTTTTTTTTTTAAAGGGCTGGGAGTTGGGGTGGGCGGGCCAACGGAGGTGGGGGAGGGGGCTAGGAGAGCAGGTGGGGATCAAGGGGGCTTGTGACAGAGCGCCCCCACATGGAGTGTGGCAGTGGGGGGCAGCAGGGATTGCCCCTTGCCCAGCAGCCACTGGTGAGTGGAGGCTTTTTTTCAAAGAGCCAGGAGCTGGGGTTGGACAGGGGAACCATTGAGAGTGGGTGGGGGATGGGGCCTGTGTGATTCGGAGATTCGGCCGAATCAATTCAGGACAGTGATTCGAATCACCAAATCGAATCACTGTTCCTCACATTGGCCAAACCTGAATCCAAAATGAATACTAGCCGCTTTGCACAGGCCTAGTGCAACAGGCCTAGCTCTCCCCTACCTTGGAGGTGCTTAAGAGGAGACTAGACACGCACCTGTCTGGTGTCATATGCCATGCACCAGGGCAGGGGGTTGGACTTGATGATCTATTGAGGTCCCTTCTGACCCTAATAACTATGAAACTGGACACAGTACTCCAGGTGAGGCCTCACCAGTGCTGAATAGAGAGGAAGAATCACTTCCCTTTATTTGGAAGTGACATTCCTGGTAATACAACCTAGAATTCTGGTGGTCTATTTTGCAACAAATGCACACATTGGCTTATTTTCAGTTTATGGTGTACTATAACCCCAAGGTACTAGGCAGTCATTCCCCAGTCTATATGTGCATGCAATTATTCCACTTCATGTAGAGGGCTCTTGTTGTCCTCCCCTGGAAAAGCATTCATTTGCTTCAACCATATTGGGCAGTAGGGCAGACATCTGTCATTTTAGTGAAATTAAAGAAGACCTCTTCCTCCTTCCTTTACTGGACAGAGAAAAGCCCATACTCTGCTCAGTAAACTCCATCCAAAAGCAATGAACAACTTCTGCCTCTGTTATTTTATTAAGCAGTTTCAAAACAGCTGTTTGTGGTAATTCATAACTTTTGTTCTGCAGACTTTTCTTACCATTTTCCCACACTTTGAAGCCCCCCCGTGCACTTGTGAATTTGTCTCTGCCTATAACTGATTTGAATAGGTTGGAAATGATATCTAGGTGGTCAAAAGGTTTTTTTTCTAGTTTGCAAATTTTAGCAAATGTCATTCTTATTTGCAAGTAGACTACTGACAAGATTGCCCTTTTTAATAAAATAGAGATTCTTATGGAAAACTGTCTTGTTCTTATGCTAGCTATCCTTTTACTAAGCTGGGAACAAATGATCACTAATGCTGTTAATTAATCTAGAAATAAAACATCTCTTTTTATTAATCATTTAGCTTCAAGGCCCCAGGCCTGTTTCTTTTGGCATGGTACAATGTTGTGTCTCTGCAGATACTCTCTAGCTTAAGGAAACCCTGGCCATGGGGTAGCAGAGCATTGTGCTGGTAGAATGCAGTGTCAGGCGGGAATATAATGCAGGTAAGATGAATGCCTGGCTCAAGCCCCAGCTTGTGCTCTCTGGAGAATCTGGATTTATTTAAGAAAGAAACCAACAAACTGTAAGCCCTTATTGTTTAAGAAAAGCCTGTTACTTTGATTGAATGAAAAGACATCCAAGTCTGCAAACAACTTAAAACAGTTGTGCTGAAAGGGAGGGCTTTGCCTCATATTTTGGGTAATGTTAACTCCAAGACCCTGTATTCTGGGGAGACAGAAAAGAGTGAGACCTGCCAGCTCCATCACACTAAAGAAGCTAGCCTACTTTGTCTAAGTAGTTTTCTAGAGTTTAAGGTCAGATGTTGCTGTTAAATCATAGCGTCATGTGCTATTATGTTTCACTGAGTTACTCTCATTTGGAACTCTGCACAGATAGATGATCCTTGGCTGCTACTGCTGCCTTTTATTGGTGGAGGGGCCTTTCTGGTTGTTCTTTTGCCTGGCTCTCTGGAAGAAAGAGGAAGGCACCTCTTCCCCATTGCCACCTCAAGTGGTGCGTTGGAGCAAAACTCAAGGGTAATGATGATAGAGTCAGAGCTATAAAGGATTTCCTTGCTGTGTGCCTAGGCTCCCGTGGTTACTTTAATTCAGTTTTAGACTTATACCCAGGGCTACAAACGAATTTAGGCACATCAATTCTATTGATTTCAGTTGTGTTTAAGACATCTCAATTGGAGAAGATACCTCAGCATCTTGATGGATCTGAATCTTATCCTCTAAAGCAGGGACTTTCTATATAACCTAAAAGTGACAAAAACACAGTTCCCAATCTAGATTACAGATCATAGGACCCCTCAGTGAAGAGCAAATTGTGTAATGGGCCAAAATTTGAAAGAAAACCTAACAAGAAGTCCAGACTAACTATTTTTCCTCATCTGTAGCACACAGTTCCTCCTGCCATAATAAAGCAACAAGAAACATATACAAAGAGACATATAGCAACTCAAAAACTGTGAATAAAATAGTTTATCTTTCAGGGAGGAATGTAAATTAATACCATGGGGGAGGGGGGGAGAAGGGTGTAAATAACCTGAAACAAACTCAGTATCAAAGAAGAAAGGAAACTCGAAAGCAGTCAAAGTGAAAGAGAGCTAGAGATGATGGAGGACAGAACATTAGACAGGGGTTTGTTGTGCAAGATGGTAGCTAAGCAACCCAGTGCAATTTTAATTTACATGTGGAGACTTGTTGCATGATAGATCATAGGAGCAATAGTCCTCTACAGGTCTGGCCGAATATTGAACTCAATTCTTGACCCAGTCCTTACTAAATTAGAGGGATTTCAAAGAACAGCATCTGTTATCAGAAAGCTGGTGAAATGGCCTGGCTCTGCGGTAATATTTTAAAAAATCATAGAGATGTCTCTTTAGGCTGGGTATGGTCTATAAGCACTCAAGAAATGTAAGCACCAAAAGAGAAGCTTTATGTAACTGTGAACACTAGGATGGGATTTTTAAATGAAGACATTCCTGAAAATATCAGCTCATAGGGAGACATGCTGGTGCCTAGGGTAGTGGGAGAAACCCCACTAGGTAGGACATGTATTGTGACTATTCTGTAGGCAAGAGTTGACATGGGCAAGAGCACCTGAAACCCAGATGATCCAAGGTTTTTAGGTGCCAAGCCCCCAATGAAATCACACACTGAAGTTAGATGCCTAATAAGAACTGGATATCTCAATACCTTTTGAGAATAAGTGACCTAGAAATGCACATCCATTAGAAAATGACTGTGACATGTACTGCTAAGTCACTTAAGGTGCTCTTGAAAATTAAGCCCTGGCTGTCTTTATGTTTCTGGCTTCTAGATTTTTTTGTACCACAAACAGGACTCTGAAGGAAAAGGAAGGCGGGTGGTCAGGGGACCCAGATGCAATTCTGCAAGGTTCTGAATTCTCAATAATTCGTGGAGTCACCGGGAGTTGGAATTAGTACCTTGTGGGAGATATTCAGAATGGGGCTCCAAATTTTGATTCATGCAAATGGTATGATGATAGCAGCAAAGGAAGTACAGAAAAAGCAGTTAGGTTAACTGCTTTGTGCGTCACTGCTCCTGCATTTCTAGTTATCTTCCAAGCAGGCAAACTTGCTTGACTTTATATTAATTTTTGTTCTTTTTAGCAATATGGGATCTCTCCTAAATATGCATCATCTGGCCTGGTTTTGAGTGCTTAAGCCTGTGCTGGTGATAACATGGACATACAGAGTCATTTGCAGTGAATTGCGTTCTGATAGCTTGTTGAATTGACATATGGCATGTGTAGACAATAAAAACATTCAGAGAACCCAGGCAAGGAATATCTTAGTCTAAAAAATTGATATTCCAGTGTGTATTCAAAAACTGCTGGGTCAAGATTTGTTTGCTGGCCCTCAGGAACTTCTGCAAGAGTTTTAACAATCTGTTTATAAGAGACAGTATCTTTTTTCATTAGCTTATTTACTGTTGCCAGGGGGAAGAAAAAGCTCATTCCACTTTACATGTGAAGCACTGAATCCACAGACCACGTGCGTTGTATGCCTGAGTTGCATTTTTGATAGAACTAAGCAAAACTAAAAGCCCTAAGACAGGCACAAGCTCTAGATTGCATATTCCAATGCTCCTGAGGCTCTACTGTGATCTTCTGTAATTACACAAAAAGAAAACAAATTTCTCACGCCAATATGCTGCTAGTAGTAACCCTCTGACCCCAAACCCTATGCCTAAGGTCAGTGAATAGATGCCCAAGTCTGTGAAATCGTATAACATATGGTAGGAATAGAGGCAGTGTCCCATCATTTCATGCCTCTGGTTTGTACCATCCTGAAGAAAGAATGAAAGAGGAATACATTTACAAAGAGCTTTTTCATCTATTGCTGTAAGGTCTGATATACTTGCTTTTCCAAATTTGCCTCTTCAGGCCTTCCTACAACCTGTGCTTCCAGGTATGTGATTCCAGGTCCAGCTATATTTATGCAGGGTAAATACTGAAGCCCTGGGCTGCAACAGAGTTTAAGGCCACCCACTTACAAGGCTATTGAGAACACAATGTGGGAACATGTGAAGCTTATTTTCAGGATGCATAGAGTTTGATCTAGGGCTCACTAAAGTCAGCCTTTCCATTGACTTTAGTTGGCTTTGGGTCAGGGCCACAATGAGTGGGAGCAAGGAAGAGACTTTTATCTGAACTCCAAAAAGGAATTTCCCTGAGAAGGCTGTCCAGTCTCTGCTGGGCTGTGAAAAATAGGAAGTCAAGTTTCTGTGGGTTCCAGTTTCAAATGTTGCTAAACAATGCTGCAAAGCACAGCAGACCAGTTAATTTCTCTGTCTCTCTCTTTTTAATTTTGTTTTCTGATAATGCTCTACACATCTTTGAAGGCATGTGTCCAGCAACTTATTGTCTCTAGTGGGTTATGGAATAGAGAAAATCCCACACAATTTACTGATTCATTTTGATGCACTGGCTGGGGGTGTAGTTAGCCGATTGCACGATTTCACAATGATTACACACTTAATTCATACAACACAATTTTATTTTAAAACTCTTTGCTATGTATATAACACTGCTTAGCTTTAAGAAACACCACAAACATTAAGAACACAATAACTACATATATCAGAAACAATGCTCCGAATGCACTTCCTTCCCAAACAATGCTATAAGAATTAGTATTACAAAAACAACTACAATTACAACTAAAAGTTAAATTTGAATCGATACTATTATTTTCATAATATATTTACAATCCTAGAATTCCGAGAAGCCAAATACCAAAATATGGTTTCATTCCTCAGTAGTACAATTGAATAGGTTGGCCTCAGTAGTACAGTTCAATGGGCTCGCCTCAGCAATACGATTCAATGAGCTGGCCTCAATACTGATAGGACTAAGTCACCTTCTTTCAGTCCCTTTTGGGCGCTCTGCAGCTTCAGCATGAACTAAGAGATTCGTGTTCACGGAGAGGGTGGTTCAGGTGATCAGTCTGATCCGGCCTACACTTGCGATTCTTCCTTTGTTGTTCTGCAAGTGAAGTCACCTCCAAATTGGGTCAGTAAGTTAGTTTTTATTGAGCGAGCTGCCGTCTTGGGCCACTCCTACTCAAACCTGTCATTACCCCTAAATTTGGGCTCGGATCTTACTCAACAGATTCTTTTGCTTAGTAATTAGTTTCTTTTGTTAATCATTTTAATTACTCTTGGGGAACTTCCATACGACTGCAAGTGACCTTTTTTTACCAATCTGGTCAAAAGGCTCTAGGGTTCGGTCTCTCGGAACTCAGGATATTTGCTCTTTGTAAAAGACTTCTAAAGATAAAATTCAAGAGTTAAAACTTTAAACAAAGTTAGGACCTTTTGCACATAGTCCAAAACAATGAGCTAGATAAGGAGATAAATCTTATCTTCTTCCTGAAACTGGCTAATGGGCAACCATTACAAACATTCAAACTATTTCATTCAATATGACACTTATCACAAGAGAGAACTGAATGAAGGGAAGGATACAAAGTTTTAAAATTGTTTTTATATGCTGTGTGCCTGAAAACTGCCACTCCAACTCTTGATGTAACCCAGGGTATTTATGCTTTATGACCAAGTCTGGGCAAGAATTGTTCTTAAGGTCTAACATAATAGTGTCTGAGGAGTGCAGAGGTGTTTGGATGAAGAAGCAGCCAGGACCAAGTTGAAGTCAAAGGTTTCTCGCAACAAACATCCTACCAAGTTAGATGCAACATAGATTTGTGCCCTCTTGGCTTTAACACTGATTTTGTTAGTCTTTATAATGAACAAAGAATGAGATACGCTGATCATACACGGCTAAGTTAAGTTGATTTTTACCTGTAAATTAGCGGGAAGGGAGTGGACTAGTTAAATATAGAGTTTACATAGATTAATGGGTAACAACCTTCTAGGTTTTCCACAAAAATAAATAAAAAAATAAAAAAATTAAAATAAAACAATCATTTCCATTGAGGTGCATAAGACTATTCATTTAAACTTTTCCTCACAGTGCCAGATCTCTTATCTGTGGTGCTTTTACAATATTTCAACACTGTTTAATGGAGGCAGCTGGAACTAGAGATCCTACAGAACCATGAGGCAATATTGATGCTTTGAAGCTGAGTGAGGAAATGAAATGAAAGTGATCCAGCAAATTTATCTACAGAACTTGGATAATAGTACCCACTGCAATTGATCCAAGATTTCCTTCTTGGATATTGCCCCAATGGAATGATGCCATCATCTGTTTTTATATATCTGTCTTACAGACAGCAAAATATGCTCTGCAGCACTGTGGAAAGGATGCTCTGGGTGAGGGAGTCCTTTTCCCATCTCCAGGGAGTAGTTCAAATTGACAGGGTTCCAGGATGCTGGAAAATCAGCGCAGGAGTTATTTCTGGAGTAGAGCCCCAAGTGCTATTATGCTTGTGGTAGGAAAGCATCCCAATTTGTTGACATTAAACAGAGACAGATACCGAGTTAGAATGTGTGACTGCAACTATCTGTTTCATCCCTCTGTTTGCAAAATCATGTACCAAATGTGTGCGGTTGACCAATATGCAAGTATTGTAAGATGCAAAACAGCTTATTGCCTGGATTGATTGCTAGCCAGACGGAGGAGGGTGTGACTAAACTGGAGAAACTGATTTAGTTAGTGTGACTAGACTTAAAGGTGTATTGTTTGTGTTTCTCAGTGGTGTTATTTGTATCTGTTTGTTGGTGATTCTAGGGGCTTAGGGCCTCTGTTTATACTTGTTACAAACTGACTTGATAGGATAAAGGATGAAAAAAATGAAATGTGTTTGAGAGATGGGTTGCAGAGGCACAAAGAGGAAGTAATTTGCTTCAAGTCACCCAGGAAGAAAAGCCTTTACTAGGACATGGGACAGAACCCAGGTTTCCGCATCTTAGCCCAGTATCCAGAGCTCTGGATACTGGGCTTCCTCCTAATGCATCATCTTTCTGTCAAGAAACCAGACCAGACCTCCTTTTCTACATGCTAGCCAGAGAGAATCACGGTTATCCTACAGACCAGTTTACAGCATCATAAAGGCACAAGGAGCAGTAATATAGTGATCCAATATAATGGCAAAGAGCAGCCTCTCCTATCAGAGTGCTTTCCCCTGTAAGTACTCAGCCCATATTAACTCACCCTCGGATAGGTTTCCCTTTTTTCAGGCTATCTTGCTAAGGGTTTGCTTTTTGTCTTTGGCAAAGTCCAGCTGTAATCCTCATAGCACTAGTTTAAAAATAGTAATGGTTCCCATTGCCTGTTTTCTAGCTGTTGTTGATAATCTTGAATCCTGCTTATATTTTTCCTGTCTCATGTCTCAAACTCTGCCATATTCTCAGAGTACTTTTGTTTATACTGAAATGCATCCACTTAGCATCAAAATCTAGTGTTACCTCAGAAATGTAAGTGTTAGGCATGGGGAAGAACATCCCATAGGTTGTAGTGGATTTTCCATCACTGGAAATGTTTTATTTCAGAATGGATGTTTTTCTAAAATGTATATTCTAATTTGAACAAGATTTAATCTGAAGAAGTCCTATGGCCTATATTATGCGGGAGGCCAGACATAGGTGTTGACCATATTTCTTTCTGTCTACAAGGATTCGCAAGGAGTAAAGGCCAACCATGTAAAGTAATGTTTCTGTTTTGTATTTTTCTTATAGTTTTAGTGCTTGTTGAGGTGTTTGAGTGTTAGAGAATGCTGCTTCCTGTTTATCCACAAAATAGGAGCCAATTTTGCTCACGCTGTAATATGCTTCTCTCCCGCCCTCCTCCCTGGATTTTATTGTACATTAATCTTAATTTTCATCTGAAACTCTTTTGGGTGGGGTTTGAATTATCACTCACTAATATTAAGCTATTTTTGTGGAGAGTTAACTAAAAAAATAGCTAATTATGATGCGGCTATCAGTTCACTGAAGTGGACTGGAAGCAGATATGTTATCTTCAGTAAGTAGCACGATTTACTTGTAAACCCAAAAACCTGGGGAAAAAACCCAAGTAAATATGCACCTCAGTTTGGATTATGACTCCTTGTGTGTTAAAATTTGACTTTATTGATCCTTGAAACGTTACAACGTAATATCATACTGCGTGCTCAGGCCACTTGCATATCTCTCCTACAGGTATGTTGCTTGTATACTATATATAGCTGTTTAATTATACATGTATATATACAAAGATTTGACTCTATTTAAACTTTAACTCACAGAAATGACTCCTTGAACTAAAATAAGTCAACTGTTTGTACTTATGCTACAGGCAATCATATGTTAGCTAAGTGTTTGTTCTGACACCTACAACTCAAACAGTTATTAGGTGGAAATGTATTTTCATCAGTTTATCAAACATGATAAATCCACACACACAGTGTTTCAAATGATCAGATAAAGGCTTATGGTTATTCAGAAACTGGCCACTAGAGTATGCACTCCTCTGTACAGAATCTGAAATACTGTGTGCATCACATTTTTCTTGTGTATAATAAATAAGAAATCTGAGCTATCTGTTAGATCCTGCATACGTCTGCTAGGTCCTGCATTTCTCCTAGGTCTTGCATTAGATTTGACTCAGGCTACAAATACCAGAAGTAATATAATGGATAATTTTATCACTTTGAATTTTCTGAAGACTCTAATGAGCACTACAAGCTATTCCTCCAAGCTTTTTTGAAAATAATGCAGTTTGCTGCCTAAAGAACCGTGGTGTGTGCAGTGTTCAATGACATAAATCTCAATAAAGCAGCGAGAGCAAGCTCCAAATGGTCTTGTCTTGTAACACTGGTTCTATGAATGGCTAGGTGACCTGTGTGTAAGTATTTGTAGCCTCGTGTCCTGAAAGCTTGAGTATTGGGAAAACCTTGCACACTTCAAGAAACTTGTATATCCTGTTTTTGTTTTGAATTAACAGATTTGATGGTCAGAGCATAATTTTTTCTAAGGAGAATTTATGCTGGGATAGAATATTAGATCAAATAATACTTATACTTTCAATCCCAAGTGGAAACCCTACTATACTTTCCCAAAGCAAGACACTATAGTTCGTATCCTAAAATGCCCACACAGGTGATTTTTTTTTTCAATATATTAAGTAATTTTGATATAGAAAAAGTCTTTTAAAATAAAGTGAATCAAGATAATCTGCTTTTTTCCTTCCTCCTCCTTCTCTCTCCACTCCCCAGCTATACAAAATAGGGAGAGAATTACCATTTTTTTTAGTGAGATTTGGCTTTTGTGTGTGTGTGTGTGTGTGAGATAAGAGTTTTTGTCCCTGGAAAATAACTATTTGCTTCAGAAAACCTTACACTCCATGTAGCGACCAAACCACACACTTGCCATATGTTTCGCACAAGGCAGTTGAAACTGGAAAAGTAAATTAATATGCAGCTTTATGGATGTAACATTTTACATCCTCTTGGGGCTCTAGCTGTGGTGGACTATGCAGTAAAGTGGTGATAGCAGATTTGGGAGTAATAGGGAGAAAGCACAGTGTTGAATTCACTTGTGACTGCAGACAAAATGCTAATTAATAATGCCACTGAACCTATTCCAGAAAGGGAAAGGGGGAAATTCCTTCAGTCCCCTTGTTCATTTGGAGTCCAAATGAAAATGTTTTGCTTGTGAGTCCCAGGCTCTGATACTTGGATTGGAATCTTTTGCTTTTGCTTAAAAAAAAAAAAAGAAAAAAAAAAAAAGGATTCTCATCAGTAGTCATATTGCGAGATTAAATTCACTGGTCACCATATGCATGTCTAATCCCTAAAGCACTGTTGTCACTATATTATGATATTTTAACTGCACAATGAAAGGTGGTTTCCATTATATTTATTTACACTGCAGTAGATCAGGGCTCCTTTGTGCTAAGCACCCTGTAGCAATGCAATAAACAAAACCTAGCACCAAGTCCTAGGCTCTTAGGCAAGCCTTATTCTGCAATTGCACATGAAGTGTATGTCATATGTAAGAGAGAATGTGTTACAAGTTTTAAAAGTGAAAAACAGTTCTGTTTGGGAAGTGTTTTAGGGGATTATGTAAGGGCCTGGGCGCATAAATTCCAGGGACAATAATGGGACCTGTGGGTCTAAAACTTTTTACACATTGTATTACAGACTCATAGCTGGACTTCTGTGTAGCCTATCTGTGAGCTCTGTTTGGCAGATTGTAACTTAACCAGGCTTAAAAACCTGTTTACTTCTCACCTCTTGTATATCTACAGCATTGGCTTAAATTTCTTTAAAGCCATGTCTATGCACTTCTGTTCTGAGCCCTGGGCTGCTAGGGAGCATATTTTGGGGTGGTTTAAGACATCCACACTGCCTCATTTCTAGGGTTGATGTGTGGGGCTTGCTTCTTGGCCATGCTCCAGATGTAAAGCCTACATCTCTTCTGTGTAATTCATTATTGTGGACATGGCCAAAGTTTCAGAGGGATCCTGTATGGTGTGGGAGGAAATGTGCTAGGTAATGCAGGAACAGGTTTTCTGGCAAATGGGTAGGCTTGAATTTTTTTGCTTAAAGTTAATCACCATGACAATCCTAAATGTTTCAGTAATGATTTAGAGTAGTGTATATGACCAGGTGTGAGGTGCATTTGTCTTTATGGAGTAGCTGAAAGCAGCATGAATCCTACCTGGGAACATTTCACTGCCTGTTAGATATGGAGTGGGTTTCTGCACTGCACTGTAGGGGGGGAGAGAAAGAGAGAGAGAACTCCGCTTAGGTCTAGCAGATGCGTGGTGGCTCTATGCAGAGAGCAAATCCATATGGCTACAAGAAAGTACAGTGAAGAAGTGCGCTGTTCCTTCTATGACTACAGTCCAGCAGTAGCTACATGTGGCTTGAGGTCCTGATCTTGACATGTACTCTTCAGAATTGCATGGATCTCCCTGCATGGAGTTAATTATAGGACCTGTGCAAAGATTCTAGGTCTTGCAAAGACCTTTTATGTGGGATTTAATTACTTGCTCAGAGTTGGGGCCTGTTTTAGAGTGTGCATATTTTATATGGGGTATGTGTGTCCTGTCTTGCACATATTTTAAAAACATTTTACAAAAATATTGAAACACTGAAAATATTGAACAAAGGTATAAATTAATAACTTACTATCATTAATGTCCAATTTAATTTTATTAGTTTGTTTTGTTTTCTCCCATCCCTCCCCCAAATTCTCCTGTGGCACTAAACATTGGCCACGGCTCAAGTTTTGAGGGTTTTTCATTGGGATGCATTGGTGCTCCAAAGCAATTAGAAATTTTGAATGTTCCTAATGAGAGGGTCTTGGTGTTTTGCCAGGGGTGACACTGAACACAAATCTGGTGGCAGGAAGGAATTTTCCGTCAAGGTCATGTTGACACAGAGTATGGGATTTCTGTCTTCCGGCATGATCCATTCCAGTTTTAGAATTTGCTGATCACTTATTAACCAGTTATCTTTCTGTAATCACTGTAGGAGCACATTTATCTCCACTTGCTTTTCACCTCCTGGTTGTTGTAGAGTGTTTCTGTTGGTTTTGGCCTTGTGCCTTGGAATTGTGTGAGAGGGCCTGAAATGACAATTTGGGGGGAAGCCGTGGGTACATGGTTACTTATGAACTCAGGGGACTGGACTCACTAGAGGGGCCAGGAAGCCCTTTCCTGTTCTGTGAGTGTGCCTGTGAGTTTCTAATTTAATGTATGCTGCAAAGCCATTGATGGCTTATTACAAGGCATCAGTTTCTGTTCTCAGGTACTGTGTAAATCTGGAGTTGTTCTATCAGTGCAAATCTGGGATGAGAGGAGCATTTTTTTTTTTTTTTTTACAAATGTTGACAAAATTCAGATTATTCATATTTAATATTACAATACGTACACCATGATCCCTAATGTGCTTGTCTTCATT
This sequence comes from Alligator mississippiensis, assembly GCF_030867095.1. Lineage (NCBI taxonomy): Eukaryota > Metazoa > Chordata > Crocodylia > Alligatoridae > Alligator > Alligator mississippiensis. The sequence continues at coordinate 40,450,470 of NC_081830.1, forward strand.
GTTTGGGAGACTGAGAATCTGTTCTAGTTGACCATATAAAAATGGAAGAGAAAGTAGTAGTTAATGCAAGCAATGTTTCAATGTTAAATTGAGACCCTTTTCTTCAGCCAACTGAGGGAGACAATGCGGGAAGATAAAACTGATAGAGGTTACTCAGAGACTTTATATGGTTCACAGTTCTTTCAAATACACATCTTCCTGTACATAATTGGATCTCCATCTAATTTACTAAACTCTGATCTTAAGAAGTCTGTAATTTTCCAGATCCCCACCTCATGTTTTTATATCATTAGATTATTGAGGGTAATAGCTAATGACAGGTATAAAGCACAATAGGATTACTGGGTAATCATGAGGATTTAGTGTCCTCTGTTTTGTTTTGGGATTGTAGAAAAGGATGTCATAAATTATTTCATGAGACAATGCACTCCGGTAAATCTTGGAGATTAACATGAAGATATACTGAATGATCTAAAAATTTTACAATCCTAGTAAGGTTGGTTAAAAAAGAGATGTATATCCTAAGAGAAAAAGACAGACAATCCTGAGGGGTTTTTTTTATAATGCAGTATAAATGCAAAATACCAAGAGTACAGGTTCCAGATTCATAGGGGAGGGAAAAATAGGTTTCTACTTGGAATCTCCTGATTGGTGTCCACATCTAAATCTGGCATAGGTTCTTTATGTGAGAGGCAAGGACTTGTGTGGGTGAGATATTTTACTGGACCAACTGTATTGTTAGGAGGGATATAGACAAGATTTTAAGGTACCAAGCACGTGTCTTCAGATCTCTAGGGAAACAGCTTGAGCTAAACAGCAGATAGAACAAAGGCCCATGCAAAATTCTGTATCCAGTCTTTGCTTTTTGCATTTTCTGTGGACCATAATGGCTACAGCATCACTGCAACATTGCCATAGGTTCTTTATGTGACTTCATCCAAGGTGAAGTTACATTTAAAAAGTGGACATTGCTTTTTTGGGGAGTACATTTCTGGTTGCCCAAATTGTGAGAAACCGTGTCTGATTTTCACAGAATCTAACCATGGCTCCTTCCCACAGTCTTTAACTAGAGTTGGGTGCTCTCAGCATGCCTGGAAAGCAAACATGTTGCAGGCTAGTTGCATGAATTCAGGCACTGAGAATCAGAGGTTCCTCATTTTGGGGGGCAGGAAAGGAAGTTTAAATTCTCTGTCCCTTCTTTCTCTTCAAAATGGTGGGATAAATCTAAGTTCACAGAAACATTCTAGGATATTAATGCATGTAAAGCAATTGAAGATCCTCAAATGGAGGACTAGAAGTGCTAAATTATGATGAAGATAACTTAGGGTTTGATCCTGTATCTACTGAAGTTAGTAACAGATCTTCCTTTGATTCTAATGTTGCAGAATGGCGAGTAAAATTTTCAGCATTTGGGTCTATATGCAGAGTTCTGTTTTCATAGAAAGGGCAAAATGGACCTCAAGACCCATTTTGTTTGTCTGTGAAGTGAGTATTCCTTTGAAACCAGCTATATAATATTTGTGTCCAAATGTATTATTTTTTTGGCTAGTAATTAGAATGAAAATGTGCATTAAAACTGCTTTGGCAGTAACAATGTATGTTTTGATTTAGACAGATACAGTTTTGACTCTAGGCTGTAAATAAGTGGTTGTAACGTAAAGATATCGGCCTTATTTATTTCCTTTATAATAAAACACTATATTCTAATTAGATCAATCCTGACAATCATAGCATGGACGTATACTTCATTTCACGTGACTGCAATCACTTCTTTTCAATAATATATCAAACTTTAGCTTGGGCTTTATTTATGTTTGTTTCTTGCCTATATATAATGTATTTGGTTTTGCTAATAAATTTAGCTGCATTAGATTATTGAGGCAACTGAATCTTTTAAAATATATTTTTCAATTTGATAAATATTATCATTATTCACCAAATATATGATTTGATAACTAGTATTTGACCCGCCATAGAGCTATCTTGTTGAATAATTTATCTGATAAAAAACCCTGCAAAATTAATCAAAGTAATAACTTTGATTAATATAACTCAACACGGTGTAATGATTTCAGTTCTTCAAGGCTGACTTACATTGTCAGTAGCTCTGTGATATACAATGAAATGATCAAATTCTCACTGCTTGCATATATTGTTATGGTTGGAGTCACCATGTAGTCCTCCTTACTACACATAGTCAAGTTGGTTCTTTTTCTTATTGTGAAAAGACTGTACTTCGTGATGTGTTTGTATCATTTGGGCAGAGTTATGGTAAATGGCAAGGAAACTTCTTATCTAACCAAATTCAATTCTGGATAAACTTTTTCCACCTGGGAAAAAGTGAAGTGCTGGTATCTAGGCCGAGTGCTCTGGAAGCAGGGACTGACTGCAGGATGTTTTTGACCATCTCTGTTCTAAGGATATATCTGGACTTTGTGCCATTGATTTCTCTTCACTGGTACAAGGATCTATTAGATGTTAAACTTCTGTCATCAGCCTGACAGTATGTAACCAGTGGTAGGAGGTTCTGGGACTTTTTCCATCCAGTAGCTGCTGACCTGAAAGGTTAATAGGTCTACTTTAACTAGAGACCCAGAACCAGATCCATAATGGTGTTAAGGCACCTTGATTTTAGTTGAACCAATGGGATTTATATCATTGACTCACTGGGAACGTCTACATGAGAAGGGAAGGGACTCTGTGGTTCAGGAGGGAGGGGGGATGGGGTCTGTTGTGAGAGAGAGGAAGGGGTGTACAGTCTTTGTTGGGGGGGAGGTGGGGAGTGTTTGTGTTTGTGGAGGGGAAGAAAGTGCTTTTCTGAGAACTGTTTGCAGTGGGTGTGGTGCTGGGGGTGCACAGTGGGGCTGGGGTTTGTGGTGGCCATCCAGGAGGCCTACAGCAGGGAGTTCAGGAGTAGGTGGTCTGCCAGTGCTTCTCACACCAAGTGCCCTGCCCCCACTGGCGGGTGAGTGGCTCTCCTGGGTCTCGGCTGGGAGGGGAGGGGGGTGGTGCTGCCGCTGTTGCTGCTGCTGTAGCTGGTGCTCTCAATGCCAGGCATCCTCTGTCCACTACGCATCCTCTACCCTCTGTGCCTCTTCCACTCAGGCTTTTCAGAAAAGCTCCCTCTAGGCTGTGCAGAAGTTATGCAGCACACAGGCTGAGATGATGACCTGGGAGATGGTGACCTTGAGGCAGGCAGTGAAGTTGTGCCAACATCCCTTCAGGTGGCCAAAGGCACACTTCACCAGTGTGTGGGTCTAGTCCAGGCACCTGTTGATGTGTGCATGCTGGGGGTCCAGCTGGGAGCCAGGGGAGGAGCAGGTAGGCAGTGTCTCGAGTGAGGCGGGGCAGGATGGTCTGGCATCTGCTCTCCATCAGGGCTGGCAGGGTGGAGTTGCAGAAGACACAGGCATCATGGGTGCTGCCAGCACTCAGTGAAGGCACCATGGTGGTCAATGATGACTTGGAGCATGATGAAGTGGAAGCCCAGCTGGCTGCAGTAGGGGCAGTCACTGTGGGGCAGGCAGGTGGTGGGGATATACATCCTGTCCAGGACCCTAATGCACTGGGCAAAGCCCAGGGTGCAATACGCTGCCAACACCTCCAGGGGGCCATGCATGGTGTGCCCCAAGCACATCCTGGAAGGTGCTGCACATCTCTAGCATGACTTCCCCAGTGATTGCCTTGCCCACACCGAAGAGGTGGCCAAAAAAGCACAGGCTGGGGGGTATAGCCAGCTTGAGCAGGGTGATGGCCAGCTGGGTGTCCACACTGAGGGGCTGCTGCATGGCAGTGGTCTGCCACTCCAGGTGCAGGCAGAGCTGGTTGAGGAGCTCCTGGAAAGTGGCCCAGGTCATGTGAAAGGAGTCCAGCCACGGCTCTTTGTCTCATGTGTGCTGGATGATGTGCAGCTACCAGCTTCACCTGGCCAGGTGGGCCTAGAGGCAGCAGGGCTGGAGGCCCAGGTGTATATAGGACGGCACTGGTGTTGGCATCCAGGTGCTCATTGTTGGCATCTCTGTCAGGGTCCAGGTGGTAGCATGGGGTCCAGGTGGCAGCAGCATGGTATTGGAGACACTGCAGTGAGACTGGGTAGGCAGTCATGCTACAAAGGGGGGGCCACCAAGTCAGAGACTAACCAAGGCCAGGGACAGCCACTGTAGTGGTGCAGCACATCAAACAGGGTGGCCAGCAGAAGTGCAGGGCACTGGATGTCACTCCCGGGGCCTGGAGGTGAGCAGCCACGGCACGGTGGGTACAGGCTCCAACAACAGAGACAAAGAGTACTGTGCCGTCATGCTGCAGGCTGCTCTGGGCCAGGAAGGCAGGTGGCCAGGGAGTAGAGAATGGGGCTGCCTTTTAGAGATGGACACTGGCCACAGGCAGCTGCAGCCAGAGCCTCCAGCTGTCCCTGGCTGCTGCAGGAGGCCAGTGCAGGGCCGGAGGGGGCAGGAGCAGCCAGGAAGAAATGTATGTTTGTTCCTGGCAGCTCCCAAACAAACCTGCTCTCAAATGTGCACTTATGTAGATGCTTGCCAAGGCTAGGTTTGCTCTGGAGTACACCCACACAGCAGTATTTGCATGTGTAGATGAAACCAGTAAGATTTAAGCACTTAAATCTCTTGGTATATCTGGGCATTAGCCCTTTAGCTCAAGCAATGGATTTTAATTATTTCAGTTCCTTAGATCTCAGGGCTCTTACCCTGATAGTAGGCTATCTACACAGGGTACATCACTATGCTATTGTTGCTCAGTGTATGAGTGGTTGTTTACTACAAAATGGGCATGTCTACACATGAATTTTTGTGCAACTTAATATGCCTTAGCCTAAGGTGCATTAATATGATTTAGGTGCTTGTCTACATGTGGATGCTGTAAGACGCCTTAATGTGGCTTGCTGGGCAGCCTGCCCTGGTCAGCACCCTGGACAGCCCTTGGAAGCCTGTAGCAGTGTAGCTGGGATTTACAGTGCAGTGCCAGCTGAGGGGGTGGCAACCTCTAGTCTCCCTGGACACGGTCGGCCCAACCCTGGCCTCAGTTCTAACCCCCTCCCTGTGTTCCTGCCTCCCTAGTGTTGAATGACAGCGGGCCAGAGCCAAGCCCATGGGGTCCTGTGCTGCTGCTAGGTGCCACCAAGAAGATGCAGCAGGTGCTGTTCTGCAGGGGAAGGGGGCGCTACATGGGCAGGGCCTTTGCTAGTGGCTCCCCTGCATCTCTCTCTTGGGGTGGGTTTGCTGGCTCAGCCCTAGCAAGCTGGGTTCAATGCATGCAGGAGCTCGGCTCTCTCTTTAGCCTGTCTGATCCAAAGCCAACCTCCTCCCCTCCCCCACATTGTGCCCAGCCTGCCGGGGCTGAGTCTCACAGAGCCCCCTAAAGCTGATGCCACCTCTTCCACCTGCAGTGTCTAGCATGGAGGTCAGCGCTTGCCTGGGAAAGAGGTGTATGGAGCAGGGAAAGCCGTGTTGGGCACTGGGCGCAGGGAAAGCCGTGTTGGGCACTGGACGAGATGTGATCTCAGTCTGCTTGCTGTCCTGGGCAAGTGTCCTAGTGTGGGATGCTAAGGGTACCTGCATCCTGGGTAGGCAGTGAGGCATCCCACCCCTGCAGGGCTTCATTGCCCAGTCCGCAAACCCATCCTGAGGATGAGGCAGGGGGAGCCACTAGCAAAGTCCCGCCTGCTCTGCACTGCCCCTTTCCCCTGCAGAACAGTGCCTGCCATGTCATCATCATGGTGGTGCCTGGCAGCAGTGTGTGGCCCCACAGCATGGCCCCAGCAGTGTAGCCCCACAGGCTTGGCTCTGGCCCATTCAGTCACATAGCATTAAGGCACCTTACAGCATAATATTCAAAGCGAGGATCTATCCACATGGTGCCTGGGGCAGTGCTGGAACATGGTGGAGAGATCAGCTGTTACTGTGGAACGGCTACTTTTGTGCCCCTACAACAAAGGCAGCACCACTCAGTGAAACTGATTCATAGACTTATGTTCCTCATTTGGTTATTTCTTAACCAAGACAGGTTTTTGCTTTCAGTCATTCCTCATATATCTATCTTTAGAAGATCAAGGAGCCCTCTAAGTGAAGAATTTAGGTTGGATGTGGTGTGCTTCAGTTCATCTAAGCTGAAAATCAGGTATCCTGGCACATACAGAAATGTAAAAATATTTATAAACTCTACTGTGGGCAAAATATCCCAAGAGAAGCTTACCATTGCCCAAATGCTGGAGGAAATTCTTCAGAATATAGCATATCAACATTCATAGAAATTACATGGCACAATGCTTCTGTGTTTGGTTTTAATCACAAAATTATGGGGTAATTTTTGGTTACTTAATGATAAATGTAGCACCTACTGTGCAAAAATATACAGCCATAGTTCACTTAATTGGTATGAATAAAGCTGTCAACCCACAGCAATAACGTGATATTACTGCAGAAGAATGTGAAACACTGCAGTATGATTTGCTATTCATGCCTATAAACTTAGTTACCTACCAATGCAGCCTGTGAAAGAAAGAGTCTTAATGGGTATCTGCGTAATTTATCTACCCAGGAAAGATCAGATCATATGAAGCATCTGGTTTACACTGAAGCATCTGCTTTTCATGAATCTTTCAAGATGGGTTGTGAAGCATGAAGAGGTCAAATGACTAGCCCAAGTCCTGCAGGATGTCAATGGGGATTAGGATTTAATGTGCCTCTGGCTCCCTGTGGTTCATTGCTCCAGCCACTGGAACACAAAACCTTTTCCCAAGGACAGTGAGACTACTGTAGTGTACTCTTTTGCAGTGTAAGGATTGCTGTTGAAAATGCTTGGGGATTAATGTGTATCCTGAATCCCTCATGAAATCATAACATAGTGCTTTCCAAGAGGCTGAGAAGAGGTTTCTTTTTTTTAACAAACAATCCTCCTAAAATGCTAATTAAATGATAAGTATAATAGAAAAACTGTTAATTGCTAAGTTGCATTTCTTATTATCTAATGAAAGTTTGTAATTATAAAGCAGAGTTGTTATATGAAGCCTGTAATGATAGGGGGAAATGAGTATGAATTTACTGATGTTCAGCTGCATTGTCTTTATTGCCTTTCTATTGAAGCAGCCCATCTTTTTGTATTATGACATGCTGCTTGCTCCCTCTTGAAATGAAGGCTATATATGGTGCGAGGCAGGCCCTTGTGGGCATGATGATGATCTTCCACATCATTCCAGATTTATTCAGGTACTGAGTCAGAATCAAGCACCCCTACAAAAAGATTTATTTTGCCTATTCATTTATCTATACAGAGATTGCTAATGGTATAAAGGAGAGTTAAGTGTCCTGTTTCCACTGATTTTTTTCATGGGATTTAGGTATTTGGCTACCCTGAGTGTTTGCATTGCCAGTGTTAGGATATACAGGCTCTTATTGCTTTAACAAAGCAGCACTTCCCTTGAACCTTAACTTTTAAAGTACAACCTCTATTAGGGTTATTGCCTTCCTCTCTGAAAAATGGCTAAGAGTACTTTGAAAAACAGTACCTATGAGCTCAATGACCACCTAAGTCATTTCTGGAAATGGGACTAAACATCCTAGGTAGCTTGTTTGCTTTTGGGAAAGTACCTTGTTATAGTTCAATTAAAAAGCAAAAGTTCAAACTACTTCCTCTTGTTTTTGAAATAATTAAACATTCCTTGTTTTTCATCATATCTAAAGTACATGAGGTCACTTTGTGCTACTGGCTTGTATTGAGTAATGTTGGTGGAACTTTTGGTGGATAAAAAATGCTATGCGTTAAACTAAATTACATTTTCTGGAATACAGCATTTTTATTTAATATTGTCAGCATCTCCACAGACTTCCTGGATTTTCCCCAAAGTTTCTGGACCCCTATTAATATTTCATCCTTTGTTACCAAAATTATGCTTGGAATTTGCTTTAAAAATGTCACTAGCATAAAGTACAATTGGGGCAATGATACCATGTTGAATAATGACTTTTGAACACACAGGAATTAAGGATGTCATCAGTTGCCCCTCCCCTTCTACCCTTGGTAGTTTGGCATCCCCAACAGTGTTACGTCTCAGCTCTGTGTTCTTGGGCAACCCTGGTACAGGATGCAGTCTGTCTGACTCGCAAAGGACTCACCCCCCACTCCTTCCCCTCTACCTAAACGAAACTGATTAAGATGCAGTGAGAGACGCACCTAAAACTCTCCAGATAAGGGTGACAAGAGTGAACAACTGCCCTAGGTCTCATTTACATCCGAGATGGAACCAGATGACCATTCATTTACATGAGAGAGGGAGAACAGAAAGCCTAAAGCAGAGACTGCAGTGAATTCTGGGACCAGGGAAGCAGGAGAGCACTGCATGATGGGGAATCTGTGCTTCAAATGTTAATCAACCCATGTTCACACACACCCACCTCAGCATTTATCAGACCAGTTCTAATCTGGATTTGCTAAGGACTTTTCCCCCCCAGACACACACACACAGCTCTAAGTTTAATAGGCATCTCGGGCCGTACATTCCCCGGTCTCTCTATGGGAAGCCTATTTAAACTTGATTGACTAAAACTCGGTTGCCGGGTTAGGGAATGCTGAGGCAAGAGACCGAGTCAGAGGGGGTATGGGTAACATTTGAAAAATGGTTAAGGGTTCATCACAGCATCCAGCCTGCTGGAGCCCTAATTACAGGTGTTGTCATACTTTTCCCGAGACGACTGGTGGGAGTCCTCTCCACAAAAGGTTATGAGCACCCCAATAATTGTCTTAAGTCTGTTAAAAGACTATAGTAAAATCTGGAAAAGTCATGCTAAGCTGAGGCTTGTGCACAACAAGTAAAAATCCAAAATCCTGATGCTGCAAGCTATCTATTGTTCTTGAAGAAACCATGAGATATCCCATCAGTATATCTGCCATCCATAGGAATTTCAAGCTGGCTCCCAAGTATTTGGGTTACTCCCTAATCTTAAGTGTTTCCTGATTATCAATCAGTTTCCTGAAATGGTCCAAACCAGATAACCCCTTGTCAATAGAAAAGACAATGATTTACACTACCGAGGGTGCTTCAAAGCAGCTGAACTGAGGGTATAAAAATCTGTAAGTGTGTGTGCTGCAAGAAGTAGAAGCAGGAGGAAAGAAGGAGAAGAAGAAAGAAGAAGAAAACCCCTGTGCTGACACCATCCCCTGTTGTTCTTGGGATGCTGGAAGAACAGATCATCTCTCTCTTCAAGGATTGTGCTACGGACTGTGCCTGCCAGCTTTGCAGCCTGGGTACTGTGGACTAGGTGAGATCCCAGCGCTCGCTCTCTCTCTCTTCTCTCCAGGCATAAACTTCTGAACCTGAACTGTATCAGTTAAGCTTGAGCTAAGTTTCCCCAAATACTTAGTGAAACCAGGGTAGTATTGTCATTGTTTGTGTTTGTTTTTCTTTTGCATGTCTATTGCTACTAGTACTATTATATATTTCATATGCTTAGCAATAAATAACTTTTATAGTCAAACTGGTAGTAATCGGGTATATTTTTCCTTCTCTGCTTCTTTTTCCTCCTGTGCTCTGCAGCAACGCTTCTTTTACCTAAGCTAAAGATCCCTGTGAAGCCCAAATTATTCTGGGGTCTGCTCATTAAGAGGCCAAAGATTGGGACGTGCTGAGTTTGAAACACATAAGGGGATCAGCTTGTACAGGCTGATTGACCCAGTTTGACTCAGACGTGCCCTTATGAACTGAATGCTGGCCCATGAGGGTGTCAGCTGGACACCCAGCCGGATTCAGAGGGATTCTGTTTACCTGTGTGCTTGTGTCTGACTGCATTTTATTGTTGCTCTTATGAACTGATTCTTGGCATATGAAGGTGTCAGCCTGTCCATGCTGATCAGCCCGGCCAGGTCAGGCGTGTCACGTTAACTTGTGTGTGTTTGTGTATATGACTGATTTGGTGACTGGAGGAACCCAGTCCCATTGAGGTTGAGTCCTGCAAGATAGCTCCACTGGGGGTGAGGGCTTGCAGAAGGGAGAAATACAGCTCCATATAGTAACACAAGCAGCACATTGACAGAATCACCAAGACCCTAGAAACTATCCCTAATAAATGAGCACACCCCAAAGTAATGTGCAAATTTGGTAACAACAGTGATTGGAAATTTGATGGCAGGCCAGGACAGGGGTGGTGTTAACAGTGGTGCTATCAGCCACGGGAAGAAACTGAAACAAGTTGGTGAGCAACATATGACCTGTCATATGTTTGAGACCTATGGTTTTACCCCATGATAGCTAGTTAAAATACATCAGTGACCCTCTCAAACTTGTTGCCTAGACTCTTGGAACATATAGGTGTGCATACTATGAGATAAATGGTGTGTGAAATACCAGGAATCTCATTGTATGGATTCTTTTCTTTAAAGTGTCACAAGAAAGGGTGAAAATGGTTGGCTTTTCTTAAAGGTTTTGTAATGTCTCCAAGAATGCTGATATGCTTTAATACAGGAACAAAATCTCCAACTGCTTATTCAACATAGAATTAATTTTACATATAATCCCATTCTTTGAATCCAGTATGAGAGAGGATTTGGTGGGGGGAGACACGGGGGAGCTTTTTTTCCCCTTTTCCTTGAAGCACAGTATTGGCATACTGAAAAAGCATGGCCAGGGTATGTAAGCATCTATCAAATAGCAAAGCAGTATCTTTCACACAATCATTTTGTTCGCATCAAGTATTGGCAAGGAGAAAAAAAATGTATAATGGAGACATTTCTCTATCTATGGATTTCTGTTAAATTATATTTCAATGTAACGTTCTTTTAAAATGCCTTTTTATTTAAAATTTTTAGATTTAAGATTGTCCATGTTACCTTAATTTGACCCACTTGTGTACATGCATTATGACAATTCTCCAGTTACATGATCACGTACAGTTTATTCCCCTGAACCTCTGTCTCATTCAGTGAGCAAGTACTTAATATTTATGTGCTTCTCATTTGGTGTTTGGCTCTGGTCCTATTTAATGCAAACTAAACCTTGCACTGAATGTAAAATTATTAACCTTCTCTTGGGAGTTTCTATGGGGCTTTCACTACAGTCAGAGTGTTTCAGAAATAGTCATTAATTTTGACAACAACCCTGTTAGATTATGTGGTGTTATCACCTCTATTGTACAGATGGAGAACTGAAGAACAGAGATTAAGACCAAATTTTTCAAGCATCCTCTAATTTTGGAAGCCCAACTTGAAACTCCTAGGAGATGATTTTTCAGAGTACTTAGCATTTTTATTGCACATTATATATTCAAAGCACAGCTCCAATTGACTTTGGTTAAAGTCATGAGAACTCAGCACTTCTGCAAATCTGGCCCCCTGTTCTTCAGTTTGGGCATCCAGGAGGACTGATTAACTTGAGAGCTGATCAATGCTTTTCTAATTCAGAGGAATTTACCATAAGACATCTTAGCAACATTGTAAATGTGATCTAACCCTCTTTGTGGCTGGGTTTGAGACTGGATACAATTTAAGGGAAGGCAGGATTGTGGGGAGGTTATGGTGGGGCTCAAACTACTGTACAAAAAGAATCAATGTGGAAGAAACTCTTCATGGATAAAAGAACAAGAATCAGTAAGAGTCCAAGTCATTGATCTTTTGAGTTCAAATAATCTGTAAGGCTTGGGTGGTGATAGAAGGGTGAGACTAAGTGAACCACACTTTGTCTGACATTTCGGGTTTTGAACTCTCATTACCAGAAACGTTTGTGACAATCTTCAGTGACATTTTTTAAGGGAAGTGAGTGGAAGAAATTTGAAAATGAACTCCCTTGACCAGCTGTTCTGTATGCATTTCTTTGTTACCCCAAATTCTGGTGTTGTGTTGAATCACTTGCTTGAATAGAAGTTGAATGAAAGGTTGTATACAACATTTCTAGTATTTGTATTTCTAGGGAACACTTTTTGGAAAGGGAGCCTAATCAGGGTGTGTCATGGGAGTCTGAGGAGGTTACATGCCAATATTTGCTTTAAACTCACCTTTACATTTTCATCTCTGTGTACAATGGTCTTTCTTTCCTTCCAGGAAAGGAAACCTCCTTAAGATACTGTTTCTATCAAAGGCAGTCAATGACATTCTTTAATCAGGCAAAGGAGTCACTGTTGCAGTTGGATTACTGTATTCCCCAGGCCTTAGGGATGGAAAATGTTTGTGTGTGGGATGACAACTTGCATAAAAGGTTACTATGGCTGAAAATTCTACATGTTTGAATGAGTTATGGAAACAGTGAAGTGGAGAATCTTCAGCCTCCCTTATCTGGAGTGAAAAATATAATTCCAGTTTACCCTCTATTAGCCAGTTATTTTGGAACATTTTATTGAAGGATCTGACCGGTCCTTGCAGTATTGTTTTCTCCAGTTTTCAAGGACTAGCATTTTGATTACTGAGTAGTAGGGCTGTGCAAAACAGCACCATTTTGTTTCAACTTCTGCTTTGCCATTTGGAAGAGACAGTATTTTGTTTAATCATTTTGTTTAGTTTTAATTGTTTAGTTTAGTTCCATTTTGCTTTGTCAAAACTGTTTTGACGTTTTGCCCAGAGGCTATAATGTGGAATCATGAAAATGCCTACACCGTTGTAATTTCCTGCCTGATTCAGTTGAAAATTGCAGGGATGGTAGCCCCTTCTGAGGGCATGAAGCCTGCCAAGTTTCAAGGAGATGGGTGCAGAGGTTTATGGGAACCTGCACCTCAAATAGTTGAAAGGAAAACTCAAATCACTTTCATAGATTTCATAGACATTAGGGCTGGAAGGGAGCTCAGAAGATCATTGAGTCCAGCCCCCTGCCCCAGGAGCAGGAAGTCAGCTGGGGTCATAGGATGCCAGCAAGATAAGCATCCAAATTTCTCTTGAAGGTATTCAATGTAGGTGCTTGAACCACCTCCGATGTCAGGCTATTCCAGACCTTGGGGGCTCGGACAGTAAAGAAATTCTTCCTTATGTCCAGCCTGAAATGGTCTTGCAGAAGTTTATAACCATTCAACCTCGTCATCTCTTGGGGCGCTCTGGTGAACAAACGTCCCCCCAGCGCACGGAAGTTTGCTGCTGCTGCTGGCCCCAGGCAGCAGTGGCAGCCTTCTGTCATCCTGCATGCAGATGTGGGGGCCCACACCCCCAGGAGGGCTATAGGGCTGTGCTGGACTCCTCATGGAGGTGCAGGCCCCCAGATCTGCATATGGGATGACAAGAGTATCTGTGTGTGGGGCCAGTGGCAGCAGCAATCTTCCTGGTGTTGGGCATGGGCTGTGCCCAGTGCTGGTCCCAGATGGCAGCAGCAGCCTCCTGTCATCCTGTGTGCATATTTGGGCGGCCTGCACCCCCCCAGGAGGGCTGTGGGGCTGTGCCAGACTCCTCCCGGGAGACGTGGGCCCCCAGATCTACACACAGGATGACAGCAGGCTGCTGTTGCTGGCTGGGACTGGCGCTGAAGCCAAGCAAGCCCAGCTTTGAAACTCGAAACTTTTGAAACTTTCAAAATGTTTCAAGTGCCCTCGTTTAGTTTGAATGCATTGAAAATGCCTCGAAATGAAACACCTGGCAAAATTTCGCAAAGCCCTACTGAGTAAATGCTTCTTGTGATGCACAGCTGTTGCAATTTCCCTGAGCAGTACCATTTCTCTTGCAGTACAAATTTGAAAATAAATCTCTACTGTAGTTGAGAAAGAAAAAATGGAATTTTTCTATTTTCTGCACTTCTTCCTCCAGGGCTGCCTGTGTTGTGAGTATTAAGTAAACATGGCACAACTGTTCGATATTAAATTAAAAACTTGATATTGCTTTGATGTGTCCTCCCTTATGTAGCTACCTTGTATTACATTCTGCTCTCAAATGTACAGACAGGTTGGATCAATGGGACAAAATGTGGTCATTTTGGTTTAGTTCTAACACTGAGGACATCAAATATACTGACCCTGAGCAGTCTTCTGGAGCATTTCAAGAATGGTAGATTTCTTGGGTGACATGTTGTTGTATCTTGAGATCTAGCATAACATACTTTTGATATAAACTCTGATTACCATCTGTGTACTACAAAGTTAGTCTTTTGACCAGACATGTGTTGAGCCTTTCCATTTCTGCATATGTTACTGAGTTTATTTAAAATGCATCATATGCTGTATATTTATTAACCTTATTTCTAATGCATCACTGTAGTTTGATGAATATGTCCTATTTTCTTCTGTCATTAACTGTGTGATTATGGTTTTTACACATATATATTCAGTTTGAAAATATGCACTTTTAAGCAAAAATCTTGTTCTGAAAAATGGCTAAACTTTCAGGATTTGTTAGGATTTTAATGAATATAATAGTGGCTGTCAAGGTCCTCACAAATTGAGTGAGTACATAGATGATATATAATAATGATTTTACTAATGACAGAGTAGTGAACTTGGCTCACAGAATTGCAAAAATATGTGTATTACTAGTTCTCTACCAAATTTAGTAAAAATTATAGTTGCAACTTACTGGAGAGTAGCCATGTGAAATGCTGTAGTTTAATGATGTGCCTGCTATATACAACTCATAAATGGACTGTTTCAAAGCAACATTTTAAAAAAAAGAATTGCTTATGTTTAGACACTTAAACCCAAATTTTGACATCTAAATGTCCTGATTTTTCAAAAGGACTAATCAAAAATGAATCAAACAGCAGCTCTCACTGACTTATATTTTTTACTGTAGTTTAGTAGGAGGCCTGGGATATTTGATCAGTATGTTTGTTTATTTTTATAAGCTCTTAGCATTGCATATCTTAACACTTTTATTGGTTTGTACTGAGTTCAGTATAGCAATTCCTGAAATATTTAGTAGCAGTGGATAAAAGTTTAGAAGAACCATTTTATACTTCTTGTTCCCCCTTTTAAATATAAGAGCTGTTATCTGAAACAGCTCATATCAGACCTATATTATGTTGATTAGGAATTATTGCCAGAGAATGCTAGTTTAATCTGTTTGTATGGATGGTTCATAATGGATGAATTTTTTAAATGCTAGTGTAACTTCTCCTTTGTATTGTATACAATTATGGATGCTTACATAAAGAACAAAGAAGAGATGAATGCACACTAGAAGGCAATTACAAGTTGTGAAAGACTTCAGGGGTCACAGAAGCTCTAAAGGTTGTTAGGAAAATTAGCTACATTAATTATAAAAAAGGGACTAAAAGAGACATGACTGAGATGTTTACAGTTCTGACACAATCGATACAATTTATTCAATCAAAAACAAGAGCACAGACTGAAGAGAAGCTTGGTCACTACTGAAGTTAGAATCATAGAAAATTAGGGTTGGAAGGGACCTCAGGATGTCATCTAGTGCAATCCTCAATTCAAAGCAGGATCTTATCCAACTAGACCATTCCAACCAGAGTTTTGTTTAGCCAGGCTTTAAAAACCTCCAAGGATGGAGATTCCACCACTTCTCTACGTAACTTGTTCCAGTGCTTCACCACCCTCCTAGTGAGAGTTTTTCCTAATACCCAACTTAAACCTCCCTTGCTGCAACTTGAGACCATTTATCCTTGTTTTGTCATCTGTCACCACTAAGAACAGTTTAGCTCCATTCTTTTTGGAACCACCCTTCAGGTAGTTAAAAGCTGCTATCAAATCTTCTCTGTCTTCTCTTCTGCAGACTAAATAAACCCAGTTCCCTCAACCTGTCCTCATGAGTCATGTGCCCCAGTGCCTGAACCATTTTCATTCCTCTCTGCTGGATTCTCAAACTTGCCACATCCTTTCTTGCCACATTCTTTCTATAGTGGGGGGGCCCAAAACTGGACACAGCTCTCCAGCTGTGGCCTCACCATTGCAGAATAGAACAAAATTATCACTCCCTTGATCTGTTGGCAATGCTCCTCCTAGTGCAGCCCAGCATGCTGTTGGCCTTCTTGGCAACAAGAGCACAGTGCTGACTCATATCCAGGTTATTGTCCACTGTAACCCCCAGGGCCTTTTCTGCAGAGCTACTGCCCAGCTAGTCAGCCCCCAGCCTGTCCTGGTGCATGGGATTGTTCCATCCTAAGTGCAGGACTTTGCATTTGTCCTTGTTGAACCGCATGAGATTTCTTTTGGTTCAGTCCTCCAATTTGTCAAGGTCACTTTGAATCCTAGTCCTACCCTCCAATGTATCTACTGCACCCCACAGTTCAGTGTTATCCATGAACCTGCTGAGGGTGCAGTTTTCATCTTTCAGATTGTTAATGAAGATATTGAACAAAGCTGGCCCCGGGCCCAACCCCTACCGGCTGCATCTAGAAGCTGAGCCATTGATAACTACCCATTAAGTCCAACAATCTAGTCAACTTTCTATCCATCCTACAGTCCATTCATCCAACCCATACTTCCTTAGCTTGCTTGCAAGAATTCTGTGGGGAGACCATATCAAAAGCCCTGCTAAAGTCAAGGTATACCACATCCACTGCTTTCCCCACATCCACAGAGTCAGTCATAGAAGGCAATCAAGTTGATTAGGTATGACTTGCCCTTGGTGAATCCATGCTGACTGATGCTAATTGCCTTCTTCTCCAGGTGCTTAGCAATGGAACCTTTGAGCACCTGCTCCATGATTTTTCCAGGGACTGAGGTGAGGCTGACTAGTCTGTAGTTCCCTGGATCCTCTTTCTTCCCTTTCATAAAGATGGGCACTATATCTGCCAAGCTGTCACCACTGCAAGAAGTTGGGGCAAAGCTGTGATCCCCTGCTGGTGTGCCCCTGTCTGAAGCATGAAGGCTACAGATCACAGTCTGCCCTGGCTCTGGAGCAAGCTCCCCCCATTGAAAGATCCCAGTGGCTCCAGAGCAGACCCCTGCCCTGCTCTGCCATGTGCCCTGCCAGTGTAGCTGGGGCTCATCTCCATGGCAGCTCCAGCCTTGAGTTTTCACATGCTGCTGTGGCTGGGGTCTCCGTGGAGACTGGCCCCAGCTATGTGCAGGGGCAGCTGGGAAATGGAGTCCACTGCTGACTGGATCCAGCCCAAGGACCAAACTTTACCTGTCCCTTCCCTAACCTGTTTTTTCACCACTGAGGGCTGCTCACCTTCTCACAAACTGTGCTCCCCAGTGCAATAATCTGGGAGTTGACCTTGCCTGTGAAGACCAAGATAAAAAAGGCATCAAGTGCTTCAGCCTTTTCCTCATCGTCTGTCACTAGGTTACCTCCCCAATTCAGTAAGGAACCAACACTTTCTCTGACCTTCCTCTTGTTAACATACTTGTAGAAACTTTTCTTGTTACCCTTCATGTCCCTTGCTAGCTGCCACTCTAATTGTGCTTTGGCCTTCCTGACTTCATCCCTCTTCCATCCTACCAGTGACCGGACGAGGAAGACGGCAGGAGAACTGCATCAGAGAGACCAACTGGCGGCTTCGGCAGTGGTGTCTCGAGGCAGGCTTCGACTTCCTGGACAATGACCCGCACATCACGACGAGGGACATGCTCAGCTGGGATGGGCTTCACCTGTCCCCCAAAGGTAAGCGTGTGTTTTCTTCTAGGTTGGCGGATCTCCTCCGGCGGGCTTTAAACTAGGCTCGTCGGGGGGAGGGGAGTACGAAGGCAGGGGAAGCTGTGGACCACCAAACCGTATGGCACCCACAAGGACAGCCCAGCCTGAAGAAGGAGAACATTGGGAACCTGAAAGCCATGGGGAGGCCAGCACTACAGAACAGGTAAGGAACAAGAAGGTAAGAAACAATGGGCCCCATGGGACTTGGAGCGGGGGGGCAGCAAAGGCACCAGTCGCAGGGCTCAAGTGCCTATATACTAATGCTAGGAGCATGGGGAACAAGCAGGATGAACTAGCGCTCCTGCTTGCACTAAACACCTATGACTTAGTGGGGCTAACAGAGACCTGGTGGGATTCATCCCATGACTGGGCGGTACATATTGAGGGCTATAGATTGTATAGAAAGGACAGGTCGGGGAAGAAAGGGGGGGGGGGTTGCACTTTATGTCAGTGAGCAATACACATCAACCCTCATCAAGACAGAATCCGAGGTTGAGGAAGTAGAAGGATTGTGGGTTAGGCTACATGGGGGGCAAGGAGAAAGGGATTTGGTGGTAGGGGTCTGCTACAGACCCCCACACCAAGGGGAAGAAATAGATGCGGGGCTCCTGAGGCAACTCTCGGAGACCATAAAAGCTAAAGAGGCGGTAGTCATGGGGGACCTAAACTACCCGGACATCTGCTGGGAGACGCAGACAGCAAGGTCCCATCGCTCACGCAGGTTTCTAACTTGTGTACAGGACCTCCACCTGACACAGGAGGTGCAGGGTCCCACTAGGGGGAATGCTATACTGGATCTGGTATTGGCAACGGGAGATGACATGATAGGGGACCTCCAGACCGGTAGCTATCTGGGAGACAGTGATCACCTTATAATAGAATTCAACATAAGACGGCGAGTGGGTAAGGTAACTAGTAGGGTGAAAGTGCTAGACTTTAGGAAAGCTGATCTCATTGCACTCAGGCGATTAGTCAAGGAAGCACTGCAGAGTAGGAGTTTTGATGGGATGGGTGCCCAAGAAGGGTGGCTGTGCCTAAAGGAAACGATCCTTTGGGCACAAAGCAAGACGATCCCCGAGCGAGGCAAAAGAGGGAAAGGGGCCAGGAGGCTTCCATGGCTGACCAGAGAAATCCAGGGCAGCCTAAGGGCCAAAAGGGGAGCACATAAAAAGTGGAAACAGGGTGAGATCACTAAAGATGAATGTACCTCCTCTGCTCGTGCTTGTAGGGAGGCAGTTAGACAGGCCAAAGCTACCATGGAGCTGAGGATGGCAACCCAAGTAAAGGACAACAAGAAATTGTTTTTTAGATATATTGGGAGTAAAAGGAAGGCCCAGGGAGGAATAGGACCGCTGCTAAATGGGCAGAAACAATTGGTGACAGACAGGGGGGACAAGGCTGAACTCCTCAACGAGTTCTTTGCCTCA
Organism: Alligator mississippiensis; assembly: GCF_030867095.1. Classification (NCBI taxonomy): domain Eukaryota; kingdom Metazoa; phylum Chordata; order Crocodylia; family Alligatoridae; genus Alligator; species Alligator mississippiensis. The sequence goes on from NC_081830.1 coordinate 40,469,411, forward strand.
GTGTTCCTAAGCGAGGGGCACGATAAGTCTCTCACTGGGGTTGTAGAGAGGCAGCAGCAAGGCGCCAGACTTCCATGCGTAGATCCTGAGGTGGTGCAGAGTCACTTGGAAGAACTGGATGCCTTTAAGTCGGCAGGCCCGGATGGGCTCCATCCGAGGGTGCTGAAGGCACTGGCCGACGTCATTGCAGAGCCACTGGCGGGAATATTCGAATGCTCGTGGCGCACGGGCCAAGTCCCGGAGGACTGGAAAAGGGCTAACGTGGTCCCCATTTTCAAAAAGGGGAGGAAGGAGGACCCGGGCAACTATAGGCCGGTCAGTCTCACCTCCATCCTTGGTAAAGTATTTGAAAAAATTATCAAGGCTCACATTTGTGAGAGCCCGGCAGGACAAATTATGCTGAGGGGAAATCAGCATGGGTTTGTGGCGGGCAGATCGTGCCTGACCAACCTAGTCTCTTTCTATGACCAGGTTACGAAACGCCTGGACACAGGAGGAGGGGTGGATGTCGTATACTTAGACTTCAGAAAGGCCTTTGATACGGTATCCCACCCCATACTGGTGAACAAGTTAAGAGGCTGTGACTTGGATGACTGCACAGTCCGGTGGGTGGCGAATTGGCTAGAGGGTTGCACCCAAAGAGTCGTGGTAGATGGGTCAGTCTCGACCTGGAAGGGTGTGGGCAGTGGGGTCCCGCAGGGTTCGGTCCTTGGACCGATACTCTTTAATGTCTTCATCAGCGACTTGGACGAGGGAGTGAAATGTACTCTGTCCAAGTTTGCAGATGACACAAAGCTATGGGGAGAAGTGGACACGCCGGAGGGCAGGGAACAGCTGCAGGCAGACCTGGATAGGTTGGACAAGTGGGCAGAAAACAACAGGATGCAGTTCAACAAGGAGAAATGCAAAGTGCTGCACCTAGGGAGGAAAAATGTCCAGCACACCTACAGCCTAGGGAATGACCTGCTGGGTGGCACAGAGGTGGAAAGGGTTCTTGGAGTCCTAGTGGACTCCAAGATGAACATGAGCCGGCAGTGTGACAAAGCCATCAGAAAAGCCAATGGCACTTTATCGTGCATCAGCAGATGCATGACAAATAGGTCCAGGGAGGTGATACTTCCCCTCTCTAGGGCGTTGGTTAGACCGCAGTTGGAGTACTGCGTGCAATTCTGGGCGCCACACTTCAAGAAGGATGCGGATAACCTGGAGAGGGTACAGCGAAGGGCAACTCGTATGGTCAAGGGCCTGCAGACCAAGCCCTACGAGGAGAGACTAGAGAAACTGGACCTTTTCAGCCTCCGCAAGAGAAGGTTGAGAGGCGACCTTGTAGCTGCCTATAAGTTCATCACGGGGGCACAGAAGGGAATTGGTGAGGATTTATTCACCAGGGTGCCCCCAGGGGTTACAAGAAACAATGGCCACAAGCTAGTAGAGAGCAGATTTAGACTGGACATAAGGAAGAACTTCTTCACAGTTCGAGTGGCCAAGGTCTGGAACGGGCTCCCAAGGGAGGTGGTGCTCTCCCCTACCCTGGGGGTCTTCAAGAGGAGGTTAGACGAGTATCTAGCTGGGGTCATCTAGACCCAGCACTCTTTCCTGCTTATGCAGGGGGTCGGACTCGATGATCTATTGAGGTCCCTTCCGACCCTAACATCTATGAATCTATGAATCTACGTGCCTGAGCAATATTCTTTTGCTCCTCCCAAGTTTTTAGTCCAAGCTTCCACTTCATATAAGCTTCCTTTTTGTATTTAAGCTCACTGAAGCATTCTCTGCTAAGCCAAGCTGGTCGCTTGCCACATTTGCTTTTCATTCTGGACATCAGGATGGTTGTTCCTGTACCCTCGGTCAGGTTTCTTTAAAATACAGCCAGCTCTCCTGGACTCCTTTCACCCTCAGACTGACCTCTCAGGGGATCCTGCTCATCAGTTCCCCGAGGGAATCAAAGTCTGCTTTTCTGAAGTCCAGGGTCCATACTCTGTTGCTCTCCTTCCTCCCTTTTGTCAAGTTCCTGAACTCGTTCATCTCATGGTCACTGCTGCCCAACTTGCTATCCACTTCTACATCCTCCACCAATTTTTCCCTGTCTGTGAGCAGTAGGTCAAGCAGAGCCCTGCCCCTAGTTGGTCTGTCCAACACTTGCACCGGGAAGTTGTCTCCAGCACTCTCCAAAAACTTCCTGGATTTCCTGTGCTCTGCTGTATTGCCCTCCCAGCCTATGTCAGGGTGACTGAAGTCTCCCATGACAGCCAGGGCCTGTGATCTGGAAACTTGTGGCATCACCCTTGTTTCTCTCCCATCTGACCTTAACACAGGGACTTTCAACAGGCCAACCTCCAGTTTCATACTAGAGCTCTGAGCAATCACATGGCTCTTTTACATACAGTGCAACACCTCTTTTCCTTTGCTTGTTCTTCCTGAACAGTTTGTACCCATCCATGACAGTGCTGCAGTCATGTGAGCTCCCACTAAATCTCTGTTATGCCAATCGCATCATAGTTCCTTGACTGTGCAAAGACTTCCAATTCTTCCTGCTTGTTCCCGAGGCTCCATGCATTCTTGTACAGACACCTGAGGTGACTACCCAATTTGCCCAACTTTCTCAGGAAGAATGAGGCCTCCCCTCCTGATTCCTCAAAGTCCCCAACTTCCCCAGTTACCTCAGGGCTTTGTTCTCCATCCCACAGTCAACCTAGTTTAATATACTATGACAGGTGCAATGCCCAAGGGCTGCCGTGGTGTCCCCTAGCAGCCATCCATTCGGGTCAGGCCCTTGCTCCCACCTCCCAGGATCTCACCCTATCACCTATCACACAATGTTCTTGAGAGTAATGAGGGGATGCTGCTCTCAGAGGTAGGTGAGCCTAGGTGCTCTCTATCTCTTTGTCTTGGTATTTATTCCTTCAGACCTTATGTGCCTTAAGTGCTAAATTTGTGGCTTCCTTCCATCCATAAAACCACACCCATGCCTTGCAGGTGTTTGTTCCCACTTTTGATCCCTTGTTAGGCCTTGGCTTCATTAGCTTTAACCTAAGGGTTGCTCTGGCTGTTAACTAGTGGCCTAGGACTGGTGTCTCTGGCCTGGCCTTTTCAGTCTCCACAGCCTTCTCTGTCTCTCTAGATTTTGGGTCCCCTTGGCCCTGTCTTGCCCAGTTTCTTCCCCTTTGGTGTCCCTGATCAGCTCAGCCCAGTCCTCCCATGTGCCTTGGGCCCAGAACAAGGTATCTGTCAGCTTGGCTTCCTTCTACAGTACTTGAGCGTTATCCCTACATAACTCACCCAGTCCCTGAGCCTGGCAGGTCTCTATGCTGGGTTCCCCTATAACAAGCTTGTGGCCTCCACTCTTCTCTTTACGTCTGGTCCTCTGGCTATACCACAAACACAAGAAAACACACAACTGTTCAACTAAAATACATTAATTCTGCCTTTTCCAGGCTAACACTCTGCAAACCACAATCCCCTGGGCTACCTGTCACACCCCTCTGGGTAGCTTCATTTCCCAGGGTACTGTTTCCCTGCAGTCATCTTCCCTGTGGGAGCTTTCCCCTGGAGCTTGCAGAGCCTGACTGCCTGCTTTGACTCTGGGATGGTGCTCATGTCCCAAGGAGTCTCTCCTTATTTCTGATTGCCTGCCTTCCCCTCGGCCTTGCACAGGGGTCTTTAATCTCCTTCTGCTGCATGTCCTCTTAAAATGATAGGAACCCCTGGCTCCCTGATGCACGTCCTTTCTTCTTTTTTTCTGGAGGAGTCTGTCCACGGCTGGGAGGCAAGCTACTGGTGGCAGCTGAGCTGCATAGGGTCCCGGTCCTTCACTCCCTGAGCTGCATGGGGCTGCCTGAGTGGGCTGCTAGTGGGCCAGGTGCTGGCTCCGAGCAACTTAGGGCCTGCTGGTAGCTTTTCCCCTAGCGCAGGCAGGTTCCACAAAAATAAAAAGGTGGGGGGATTGGGCCTTTTGCCATAACAGTGATGGCGCCCCTAAATTAAAATGGTGGATTTTTAATTGTTGCAATTAACCCATCAATTAAAAACCCACCATTTTAATTTAGGGAGAACTAAATCCCCATCATGTACACAAGTGGCCTCTACATTTATCTTGTGAATCAGGTGTAGGTGTTTGCATACCTAATAGCACTAATATAGGGCATCACCCTGAAAAGGATCTCATAACTCCTGGTTGAGAATCACTGCTGTAAAATGATCATGTTGATGAAGAATTACTGTCAGGATACAGATGGATAAAAATACATATTTCTGACAGATCCCTTTTTCCAATGTGGAAAGTCAAACTGTACTCACTCTTTCCAAACCTGTCTTATCTCAATTTCTGTCTCCTGACCATTTGAACTGTTTTGCCGTCTGCCAGCGACCCAATAAGTAATGCTCTATTTCTAAGAAATGACCCATGATCAATTCTCCATTATTTTAAGACATCAATTCTGTATGCAAAACAAATGATAACAGTACTACATTGTGAAATGGAAGAACCCATCACTTACAAATATGTATGTAATATAAACTCTAACATTAAATGTTGCCACATTTTACATCAAACAATGAACAAGAAACTCCCTTCATGTATTATAGTTCCCACACATGCAGTAGGTTACATGTTGTTGTCTGTACAATGGTATGGCAAAATGTTTTTTTCATGAGTTTAGAATGACATGTATAACTCCCTTTGGCCTTCTCCGCTCATAAATACTGCTTCCCTCCCAAACTTTTGTCAGTAAAGCTAGACTTGATAACCTCACAAATCTAAATGTACAAGATGCTGAAGTAGAGAATTTTTTAGTAATACCTTTTTAAGATGTCTAAATCATACACAAAATCTTACAGTATAAGGATGGAAGTGATCTTGAGAGGCCATCTGGTCCAACCCTCTGCCTCAAAGCAGGATCAGCTATACTTAAATCATTGCTGACAGATACTTGTCTAAGCTGTTCTCAAAATAACCTCCAGTCATAAAACTTTCCTAGATCAGCTGTTGCAGTGTTGATCTTACCATAGAAAGTTTTTCTTGTGTTTAAGTTAACTCAAAATCCTTGGTTACAATTTAAGTCCATTACTCAAATTATTCTTGGTGGACACGGAGAACATTTTATAACCTTCCTTTTAGCTTTAACTTATGTATTTGAAGACCCTTTTTACAGTCTTCTTCAGTTTTCTGTCCTCAATATTAAACACTCAGTTCTTTAAAACTTTCTTTATAGTTCATGTTTTCTAAACCTCTGATCACATTTGTTGCTCTTCTCTGAACTATTTTCAATCAGTCCATATCTTTCTTAAAGGGTAGTTCCTAAAACTGAATGTCAGACTCCAAAGGCCTTACCAGTGCTGCGTAGAGTGGAAGTATGTGACCGTGTTTTCTGTAGAGAATTCTTTATTCATACATCCTAGTATGATTTTGGTCGTTGTAATAATTTGTTGCATGTGTGCAACACTGTGTTTTATTTTTAATCTACTATAACCCAAAGACCCTTTTTTGCAGAACTACAGTCTGTCCAGATTGTCCAATCTGTCCTTAGCTGTTGATTACTCCTGCTTAGGCATATGTTGCACTTAACTTTACTGCATTTTACCTTACTAATGTCAGACCATTTTTCCAATTTTCTCAAGATCATTTTGAATTATAAATCTCTCCAAGCTTGGTATATTATCTGTCATTTCATGATGGCTGTCACCAAGTTGTCTTCTACCATCACATTCTCCACAAGATCCACCCCATTGGCTGGAATGAAATCTACAAGAGCCTCCTTTCTAGTTTCTTTCTCTGCTTCTGTATCTAAATGCCATCTGTAGCAGGACACTAAGGTGCTTGCTACTGAGAGAGCATGGAAGACCCCTCGGGTGCTGGTTGCCAGGGCAATGGGAGGTAGCAAATGACCTACACCTGCCAGCGGTCAGCTGGCTATAAGGGGGAAAGGGCTGGCTCTCATGAGAGGAGGAGCTGAGGTCAGAGGCAGTTCCTTACTGGTATCTAAGGCAGAAGTTGCTCCTTGCCAGCAGCCAGAGAGAGACAGAAGCTCTTAGAGCAATGATGTGAGGAGAAGCCTGACTGCAGGTACCGCTAGCAGAGTAAAGGGTAGCAGCTCCAAGATGTCCGAGCAATGTTGTTACAGCCAGGTGGCTTATGTTTAAGTTGTAGCCAGGAGGCTAGAGTTTCTGTACTGTTTTGTTGTATAACACCGGTGGTTTGGGTGAGGCTATAAGGGGATGGAGGAGGCTTCATAGGGGACTCATGGTAGAGTGAGGACCCCAGCCCCAGTGAGGGCATGGAGTTTGGGGGTACAGACCCCAGCTTCAAAGCAGAGCCTGGTGAGAGAGGGCAGCCCTGCAGAGGGGAGAGCCCGGTGAGAGAGGGCAGCAGTATGAAAAAGGCCTCAGTGTGGGCCCGGAGAGCCCCAGGAGAGGGGCAGCAGTACGGAGAAGGCCCTAGTGAGAAGGGTGGTGTACAGAGAAGGCCCGCAAGGCTTAAATATGCAGGACACCCAGAGCAGGAGAACTGTGGCCAAGTGGAGGAGAGGTAGCCTCCCTATAAAAACACATATCATCAAAGTTGTGGCGGGCGAGAATAGGAAGGTGTAAGTCCGAAGCTTGGCACAGTAGAGGAGGTGGCAAGGGCTAGCACGGTGACCCTGCTGTCCCTCCTGTTACAGTGGTGCATTGGCCGGGAACTGTAAAGCCGTGCACGAAAAGACGAACCCAAGGGCTAAAACTAGGACAGAGTGAAGGCTGTAAGAAGATAGTGGCAACAAACCAAAAAGAGGGCAAAGCAGGAAGGCACTGCCCTGGGACGGTACTGGGAAGCTGGAGGGCCCGACCAGTGAAGGCGTGAGGCCAGGATGGCGATGGCAGAGGATATAGAGAGCCTGAAACAGGAGAATTTTGCCGGACACTTACGGATAGATGAGTTAGAAGAGGGAGTTGAACAATTGGAGTGGGAGCTAGAAGTGGCCCAAATTCAAAGAGCAAGCTGAGGCAAAGGCTACAGGGTTAGAACAGCGGGCCCAGGCAGTAAAAAGGGAAGGAGGCTCAAGAGAGACCAGGTGCAGGATAGTGGCGGAGGCAGAGAGGGCTCACGTATTAGAGCAGCTTATTGCAAATGGAGCCCAAAAGAGCTGGGAGAGGGAAGAAAAGCTGTAGAGGATACAGAGAGAGATGGTAGCATGGAGAGAAAAGTCTCCTACAACTGGCACAACCCAGGCAAGGGAACAGAAAGAGATATTACAGAAGTTGGAGGTTGCCAAAGGGGTGATGGAGGTTCTTCAGGAAGAAGTCTGCAGCCAGGCAGATCAGATACAGGAACTGCATGATGAGCTGGAGGAGTGGCAACAGAAGTGCTTTCATGCAGAACATCAAGCACAAGAGCTGCGGAATGAGCTGCTTAAAAGCCATGACCAAGCAAAAGAAGTGGGCAAGGCTTTTGCACAGGAGATGGAGAAAATAAAAGCTAACCTGGCAAATTACGAGGACCTGTACAATTGAAGCTTGTCCCTTGAAAGTGAAGTGGAGGCTGGGACAAAAGAGACTGAGAGGTTACAGTCCCAGCTGCAGAGGGTGGAGGCGGAAAGAGACCACATGGGAGAACAGGTACAGTGTCTTAAATCCCTAGTAAAAGATAACGTGGCTAGAGAGACAGTGACGAATGCAGAGAGGGAGCAGTCACAGCAGAGAATACAAATTCTAAACCAGCAGATTCAGGCCTTAGAGGCAGAAAATGAGACCCTAAGGGCAGCTAGCAGTCAGACAGCATCAAAAGGCCAAGATCCTGAAGAGTCAGAGGGGAAAGAGTTAATAAGTACAGAAACCCAGACTGAAGGAGGACTAGAGACCCAAGCAGTGGAAGAGAGCACAGCCAGGGAGTTGAAATTGCAAGCGGACATCAGGCAGCAGCTGGCATCGGTTGCTCAGATGCAAAGAGAGACTGGCTGCAATAAGTCTGCAGTTGGAGGAACAGGCATCCAGGGCTAACATGGAGTACCAGGAGCAGTGGCGAGAGCTAGAAGCCTTGGGGGGAATTTTGTTAGAGACTGAGAGATGGGTAGAGATGGCATGGACCGTGCACCTAAAGGACCAGGAAGACCAAGAAACCCACAAGAATACTGAGTGTGGAAGCTCCAAGGAGGAGAGGGGAATAGAGCAGCAAGAGAAGAGTACAATGATGGAGGGATCTCCCAAGACGGATGCGGCCACAATGAGGGGAGAGAGTATCCCCATAGTTATCAAGTACCTTGAGCAGAAGTGGAGTCACTGGGCAAGCCATTATGTGGAAGGATTGAATGGCTTGAGAGAGAGATTAGAAAAGCTCGCCAGCAGGTACGATGCTGGGGTACTGACCATACCAAAACTGGTACCACAGAGCAAGGTAGATAAGGGGGATATGGCCGCTGGGCAAGATAGTAAGCACGTTAGTGGGAGAAACAAGAACAGTGACCTAAGCTGCCATGATCACACTCAAAAGGAAGGACAGCTAGAACAAGAAGGCCAGAGACCAAGGGCACAGGCATGGGTATCTGGTAGAACAGGTACGGCTTCCGGAAGAGAGAGGCAGAACCTCTAAGTAAAAGAGAAGTCCAAAGGCCCAAGATGGACCGGAGGAGCCGAAACCCCAGGGAAAGTAAGGGGGGAGGAGAAGTACATCTCAAGCTCTACCCAAAGGATGAGAAACCCAGCCCTGCACAGAAGCAGAGACCGTTGCAAACCCAGACTGCAGGCCAAACTAAAGAGGAAGAAGGCCCATTGACAGCAAAGGTAATTCGGTGGGAGAGAGAACAGAAGGGAGGAAGACGGCCATGCATGTATGTTAATAACCTCCCAGGGCAAGTCAGATGGTGGACCCTGAGAAAAATAGTTGAAGCTAGAGTGGGGGGAGAGTAGTGTTTGTAAAAGTGTACATGGGGCCTGGTGGAAGATAGACTTTTGGAGGGTAGAAGATGCCCAGCGAGCACTCGGGTGCAGTGGGAGCTTTGGGGTAAGCTCATGGACTGGCAGGAAACCAAAGAGAGGAGGGATTTGTTACAAAGGACACAAAGAGGAGGTCGGGGTGTCTTGTCCCTTTTCATGTGTCCCAAAGTAGTAGGAGGCAGCTCTCCCAGGAAGAGAGAGGAGGCTGTCTCATCATGTTGATGGGGCTGTGGAAGAAAAGAGATGATAGGCCTGAATTGCACCTTACCAGGGAAGGCTAATGTGGGGGGACTGCCTGCGGCGGGGTAGCTCCCAGTAAATACCACATGGTGCACCCTGGGTAAAAGGTGAGGAGGAGGCACCTGAAAACCTCCACCTCCAGCATTTGAATTGTGGGGTGCCAGAAGAAAGGCCGAGAAAAGCCACAGAGGGAGGCAACACATATGAAGATCCACCTCGGTGAGTCTGAAATCTTAAGTGGGGAGGTGTGTAGCAGGACACTAAGGTGCTTGCTACTGAGAGAGCACAGAAGACCCCTCAGGTGCTGGTTGCCAGGGCAATGGGAGGCAGCAAACGACCCACACCTGCCAGCGGTCAGCTGGCTATAAGGGGGAAAGGGCTGGCTCTCATGAGAGGAGGAGCTGAGGCCAGAGGCAGTTCCTTACTGGCATCTAAGGCAGAAATTGCTCCTTGCCAGCAGCCAGAGAGAGACAGAAGCTCTTGGAGCAATGATGTGAGGAGAAGCCTGACTGCAGGTACCGCTAGCAGAGTAAAGGGTAGCAGCTCCAAGATGTCCGAGCAATGTTGTTACAGCCAGGTGGCTTATGTTTAAGTTGTAGCCAGGAGGCTAGAGTTTCTGTATTGTTTTGTTGTATAACACCGGTGGTTTGGGTGAGGCTATAAGGGGATGGAGGAGGCCTCATAGGGGACTCATGGTAGAGTGAGGACCCCAGCCCCAGTGAGGGCATGGAGTTTGGGGGTACAGACCCCAGCTTCAAAGCAGAGCCTGGTGAGAGAGGGCAGCCCTGCAGAGAAGGCCCCAGTGTGGGCGCAGAGAGCCCCAGGAGAGGGGCAGCAGTACGGAGAAGGCCCTAGTGAGAAGGCAGACAAGGTTCCTTGGGTGAATTTAATATCTCTTATTAGACCAATCTAAATGGTTGGAGAATAGTTATTAAGCAAGCTTTCGGGTTCAAAAACCCTTTGTCAGGCTAAGGAAGCTGCAGCAGTTGGTGTGTGCTCTTCCTGGATGGAATGAAAAGTAAAGAAGCCACGGGCTGGGCTGGGCTGGGGAGTCAGTTGCCAGGCAGATTATAATGTATCAAAAATCCAATGTCTATGTTTAGTCCCTGATCTCTAGTATCTAGCAGGTTGATGAAATGGAGCTCATAGGCTCGTCTCTGGGAAGTGTTGTGTAAATTTCCCTTGAGGATCAGGACTAAGAGATTGGAGAGAGAGTGGCCCTCCTGTGAGAAATGTGCCCCCACCGGTAATTGGGTGTTTCTGTCTTTGATGGATTTCCGGTGTGCATTCATTCTGGCGCGCAGTGGTTGTTTGGTCTCTCCTACACATCTTCCATCAGGGCATTTGGTGCATTGGATGAGGTATACTACATTCTTGGAGGTGCAGCTGTAAGATCCTGGGATGCTGATGGCTCTGTTGTGGGGTGTAGTAATAGTGGGGGTGGTGGAGATGTGGGGGCAGGTTTTGCATCTCTTGTCCTGGCACAGTCTGGATCCTTTTGGTGTGTTCTGGGCTTGAGGAAGTTTGCTTCTGGTGATGAGGTTGGCGAGGTTCGGTGCTTGTCTGAAGGCTAGGATGGGTGGCTCTGGGAAGATCTCTTTAAGAATAGGGTCTTTTTCTAATATGGGTTGCAATTTTTTGAGGATTTTCCGTACAGTGAGAAGGGTGGCGTACAGAGAAGGCCCGCAAGGCTTAGAGATGCAGGACACACAGAGCAGGAGAACTGTGGCCAAGTGGAGGAGAGGTAGCCTCCCTATAAAAACAAAATCGTGGTGGGCGAGAATAGGAAGGTGCAAGTCCGAAGCTTGGCACAGTAGAGGAGGCGGCAAGGGCTAGCATGGCGCCCCTGCCATCCCTCCTGTTACACCATCCATGCACATTCCAGTATGTTCTGCCTTTCACAGCAGAAAGCATCCTAATCTAGAGGTCTCTTATCTTCGGACTCTCAAGGCATTTATAGGTGTGTTCCTACAGACGGTGGGGAGGCAGTGGCGGGGAAGAGCTCCAAAAGCCATGTTAATTAAAGTGCCCGGAGCATCACGTGTATCGGCGTCCCTGCACTGAAAAATGACGGTTTGGCATTTTGAACTGGGGTGCTTTGAACTAAAGCTCATTGAATGAGCCTTAGTTTAAAGCACCCCACCACCATTTTTTCAGAGTGGGGACTCTGATACACATGACACTGGAATCTATTGGAGCATGGAAATTACCACGCTGTAGCAGGCTCAATTACAGTGCATTGAAACAGACTCAGTTAATTATTTACTGTGCTGGAGCAGCCTCCCTGCATGTGTATAGGAGCCCTCAAACAAAAATTGTGTCCAACTTGAAATCAGAAATTCTCCACTTCCCATGATTATAAAGCTCTTATTCTCAACTTGCTAAGTGCACCTTTTAGCATTGCTGTTAAAATAAGTTTATAAAATGATGGAATAATCTAAGATGCTGTCCCTATGAACTTCCTTTTCCCCATTTTCTACTTTTTGTTCTTCATCTATGTAAATTATGGCAATGGGCATCATAGAAGAAGGGATATAGACATTTCAGCAGTGCCATTTTTCTCACTAAGAAACCAATTTTATGCATTCCTTTCTCTGGGCCTAGTCCCCTTTTATATCCCTAACATGAAAAGCGAAGACTAAAGCAAAACAAAAGTTGGGACTGCTGAACTAACCAGGGCCACCCTTAATGATTTCATTAATCTACAAGAGAGTTGCTGTTTCCCTCATAAGATCCCCTACCACATCTCCACCCTTGGCCTCCTTTTCATTTTTGATGAGGATGGCATTTAGGTTCCATTGTTTGAAACAATCTCTTGTTGTAGCTGGTTGGGGTGAAATGGAGCTATCTGTCAATTTGAAAAGGTCACTGGCTGTGTCAGAATGACAGTGATTCCAAATTATCCATTAATCTCCCAATTTAAAATTGTCATCCCTCTTATTACAGCCAGCCAGCCACGCAGACTAAAATAGACCTCTCCCCTTATACCTGTGACCAAGCAGCTTTTTATTAGCTGGCAGATAAAATTGGCAGTGCACTCCTACATTAAGTATTCATTGACTGCTCTCTAAAGAGAAATGGCTGCTAACAGGTTGAGAATATATGAGAAAACAGCCAAAGGAATTACAATTGATTTTCTTGTCTTATCTGTTGTGGCTTGGGCTGTATTATTAGTATAACACACTTGGCATGCTCCTATATCATTTTGGGAGTCAAAGGGCAATAAGCGCAAAAGCTTTCTATGCCCTCTTTGTATTTCCACATTATCCCAATAGTGCTGACCCACAACATGTTAAATGAAGGTGAGTTAGCCTTTAGAAACTGCAATTCTCCAAGGAAAACAAGTGTTACTATTTACTTCTGTATAAGCTATTCCAGTTGTGGAAAAGGTCCCAGCTAAGGAATTTGAACCCAAGAGATTCAAGCTAGGGGAATATTTAATTTCTCCCATGGGGGGGGAAAAAAAAGGGGATTAAAGCAATGGAGCATAGAGGAAGCTGTGAACCACTTCTCTGTTCCAGTGACAAGGAGGTGCCCCTTCCCTTCTTCAGAGCCGCTGCATCTCCTCCACTATATGTGAGTTTCCCTCCTATTTCAGTTTACTTCAGGAACTGAGTAACTCCAGCTGAAGAGAGCAATGACAGAAGATCTCTCTGCTATCAGCTGGGTGGGCTTTACCACTAGTTAGTGCTATGTACTTCTTTTTATCACTGTTGGTAAGTCAGTTAGAAGAGGGAGATGTCTAAAAGGGTTACACGTGAGGCTGTTGCCTACATGCAAGCCAAACAAGGCAGGGCAGCATAGTGGCTAAAGCACAGGACCTGAGAATGAGGAGATCTGTGTTCCATGCCCACTGCTGCTAGGTTTTATGGTGTGCTCTTGAACAAATCACTTTTCTTCTGTCTCAGTTTGTCCACCCAGGTAATGGGGACATATATACTGAGCAGGGGTGTGATCAGGCTTAATATTATCAGCGTGCTCCCAGATTTGGGAAGCTGCTATGGCAGTTATGTAATAGTGGTGACTATCTTGCTAACAAACACCGTACCAAAATTTTTTGCAAAGTTTTCTACTATTATGATTATTTTTTATCATAGTTCAGAGGTCTGAAGACATTAATGGATTAAGCTGTATTAACTTTTCCAACAGATAACAAAGTGATTTGGTTAATACCCTACCTCTTGGACACGGGTTCTGTGATGCTTAAAGAACTCCTCCAAATGCTAAATGCCAAAGGATGCTCCTTCATGCTGCAGTCTCTTTTTTTTTTTTTTTTTTTTTTTTTTTTTATTCTACCATATCATATTGTTTAATCGGAGAAGCTGCATCCATCCTATGAAATGGTTTAGTTGGAAATGGGAACTGACAAAGCAACGTGCCTGACTTTTTTCACCTAAGTGATCACCTTTTGTCAATTCTATATAAAAAAAACCACCAAAAAAACCCACCAGAGGTCATCATGGGAGGATTTCAAGTCCAGTACTAGAGGAGACAGGGTTTTTTTGCTATACAGCTTATTCCTCAGGCTATTATTCATCCCCTTCCTCAGGCACATGCAGACAAGCAGGAACATGCACTTTGCAGTGTCTCAGAGGCTTTTGAGGGGCTACAAAATGCATGCAGCACATGTCAAAAGGCTCTCTGCACTGCATATTTGCAGAGCAGAGCCAAAAGTATCTTAAACCCCCCCCCCCCCCCCCCCAAAACCACACAGCAGAAAAAATCTGGGCAGTTTACATGGCTGCAGCGTGCACTGCGTGAAACTGGAGCTTGGCCAGCCAGAGCCACACTCCAGCTGCCAGCCAGGCTCTACACACCTGGATCATCACCACTGCAGCCTCAGGAGGTCCTCAGAACCCTAGGTAAGACTGCTGGGACCAACCCGACTGCTGACCCCAGCCTCTCCTACCCCACCCAGGGCAATTTGCCATGAGCCAGAGCATGCATGCAGGGGCATTCCCTGGGGACAAGTAGCAGTGGCACAACTATGTGCTGCTGCTGTCTGTCCCTGGAGAAACACATGTGCACATTTGTGGGTTTGCACCCCAGGAGGGCAGTTTGTGTCTGGAACCTTGTCAAACCTCTCTCAACTATATATGTTTGGTCCAGTAAAATATATCATTTTAAAAAAACAAACAAAAAAACCCAACAACAACCTTTCAGCTTTCCTGGACCATCATGACCACAACAACAGTCTAACTCAACAAACCTGATACTGTCACCAGCATGACTTCTACTGTTGGGTAACAATGCATTTCCTCCTGGGTAGTAATCCCTGTATGAATCATTTATGTATTAATAAGGCTAGAACCATGTTCTTAGACTTTTTTGTTTTTTTTGGTTTGCTTCTTTTGAAGATCTGATAACTGCTTGAGTAGGTAAATATTCAAGTCCACTAGCTCAGCTATAGAAGGGATTTGACAGCCACAATAATGGTTTTTATGTATCATATTCCGTTGTTTTGAGGGCAGGAATAATCATGCACTCCCAGTCACTGGAGAATTATTATGAATGATATGAAGGGAAATAGCAATGACATTTTACAACTATGCAAGTGGGTTGGTGTTAAAATTTCAGCCCCACTTGTGGAGCACCAAAGGTGTTTCCAATAATTTAACACAGGCAAGTTTTCACTGATACAGCTGTAGTTTCTCCATTGGTCTTGCACTCTCACTGGAAATGGCATTCAGGAGTACTGTTTCCTTCTACCTCTGACCAGCACATGCATATTAGAGAATTGTTGTAGGCAAGGATTCCCCTTTTATTAGGTAAATTATAGGACAGTCAAGGAAGAGCCCAATCCAAAAGTAGCTCAAATCATACAAGGACTTGGAAAACCTTTACAGGAAGCAGAGTAGGAGGAGTTCCTATGGCAGCTGAAGACCAGTTGGAAGATATGAAAGTTCTCTGAAGTGTCAGATCTGCATTGGACGGAGTTATTTAAAGCAGTGCTTCTGAAACTATCTAATGTGTTGGACCAACAATTTTTTTTTCAGTGGGCCAGGGATAGGTGCCTAGTTCAGCTGGTGGCAGCAACTGCATATAACAGCGCTACACAAATGCGCGACCGGCTGTTTCTTTCTCTTTCCTCGCCTCGCACAACATGATGTCACCTGGAGTTTTGGAACATATGAAGTGCAGCACTATGACATATCAGTGTTATGCTTCTGAAAATATATTTCTTTCTTTCCTGGCAACTCTCTGCGGACCGGCGGCTCGCGGACTGGCACCGGTCCACAGACTACCACTTTGAGAAGCACTGATTTAAAGTACTGAATGTTAACATTAACTTCAGTGACAGCAGTTGGGCAAAGCCTGAGAGACTTTGAAAATCACTTCAACTTATCCTTGGGGATCTAATGGCAGATTTTTTGAGTGTGCATATGTACAACTAGGGCTAAATTTCTAAAATTGCTCCTTTACCTTCAAGATACTGATACATAACTAGCTAAAATTTTAAAAGAGCAGAATATTTCTGGGTGCAATGGGGGGAGCTGAATTTATCTGAAAATCTGGCCCTTGTTTTGGTGCTTAAAAAGAATCTTAATTTTCTTAAATTGGATCTATCACATTCTCTTATGGCTGTTTGGATGAATTCATAGCAATAGGAACAGAACACTTGTAAAGTTCCTATTGCTATGAAGGAGGTAATCCAGGCCAGGATCAAGCCCACCGATTATTACCCCATGGTCCTAGTCCATGTGGGTACTAATGATGCGGCCAGGAGAACCCCTGATCACTTGATGGCGGATTACTGTGCTCTGGGCGGCGTGCTGAAGGAGTTCGGTGCCCAGGTGGTTTTCTCTTCCATCCTACCAGTGACCGGACGAGGAAGACGGCAGGAGAACTGCATCAGAGAGACCAACTGGCTGCTTCGGCAGTGGTGTCTCGAGGCAGGCTTCGGATTCCTGGACAATGACCCGCACATCACGACGAGGGACATGCTCAGCTGGGATGGGCTTCACCTGTCCCCCAAAGGTAAGCGTGTGTTTTCTTCTAGGTTGGCGGATCTCCTCCGGCGGGCTTTAAACTAGGCTCGTCGGGGGGAGGGGAGTACGAGGGCAGGGGAAGCTGTGGACCATCAAACCATGTGGCACCCACAAGGACAGCCCAGCCTGAAGAAAGAGAACATTGGGAACCTGAAAGCCATGGGGAGGCCAGCACAACAGAACAGGTAAGGAACAAGAAGGTAAGAAACAATGGGCCCCATGGGACTGGGAGCAGGGGGGCAGCAAAGGCACCAGTCGCAGGGCTCAAATGCCTATATACTAATGCTAGGAGCATGGGGAACAAGCAGGATGAACTAGCGCTCCTGCTTGCACTAAACACCTATGACTTAGTGGGGCTAACAGAGACCTGGTGGGATTCATCCCATGACTGGGCGGTACATATTGAGAGCTATAGATTGTATAGAAAGGACAGGTCGGGGAAGAAAGGGGGGGGGGTTGCACTTTGTCAGTGAGCAATACACATCAACCCTCATCAAGACAGAATCCGAGGCTGAGGAAGTAGAGGGATTGTGGGTTAGGCTACATGGGGGGCAAGGAGAAAGGGATTTGGTGGTAGGGGTCTGTTACAGACCCCCACACCAAGGGGAAGAAATAGATGCGGGGCTCCTGAGGCAACTCTCAGAGACCATAAAAGCTAAGGAGGCGGTAGTCATGGGGGACCTAAACTACCCGGACATCAGCTGGGAGACGCAGACAGCAAGGTCCCATCGCTCACGCAGGTTTCTAACCTGTGTACAGGACCTCCACCTGACACAGGAGGTGCATGGTCCCTCTAGGGGGAATGCCATACTGGATCTGGTATTGGCAACGGGAGATGACATGATAGGGGACCTCCAGATCGGTAGCCATTTGGGAGACAGTGATCACCTTATAATAGAATTCAACATAAGACGGCGAGTGGGTAAGGTAACTAGTAGGGTGAAAGTGCTAGACTTTAGGAAAGCTGATCTCATTGCACTCAGGCGATTAGTCAAGGAAGCACTGCAGAGTAGGAGTTTTGATGGGATGGGTGCCCAAGAAGGGTGGCTGTGCCTAAAGGAAACGATCCTTTGGGCACAAAGCAAGACGATCCCCGAGCGAGGCAAAAGAGGGAAAGGGGCCAGGAGGCTTCCATTGCTGACCAGAGAAATCCAGGGCAGCCTAAGGGCCAAAAGGGGAGCACATAAGTGGAAACAGGGTGAGATCACTAAAGAGGAATATACCTCCTCTGCTCGTGCTTGTAGAGAGGCAGTTAGGCGGGCCAAAGCTACCATGGAGCTGAGGATGGCAACCCAAGTAAAGGACAACAAGAAATTGTTTTTTAGATATATTGGGAGTAAAAGGAAGGCCCAGGGAGGAATAGGACCACTGCTAAATGGGCAGAAACAATTGGTGACAGACAGGGGGGACAAGGCTGAACTCCTCAATGAGTTCTTTGCCTCACTGTTCCTAAGCGAGGGGCAGGACAAGTCTCTCACTGGGGTTGTAGAGAGGCAGCAGCAAGGCGCCAGACTTCCATGCGTAGACCCTGAGATGGTGCAGAGTCACTTGGAAGAACTGGATGCCTTTAAGTCGGCAGGCCCGGATGGGCTCCATCCGAGGGTGCTGAAGGCACTGGCCGACGTCATTGCAGAGCCACTGGCGGGAATATTCGAATGCTCGTGGCGCACAGGCCAAGTCCCGGAGGACTGGAAAAGGGCTAACGTGGTCCCCATTTTCAAAAAAGGGGAGGAAGGAGGACCCGGGCAACTATAGGCCGGTCAGTCTCACCTCCATCCTTGGTAAAGTATTTGAAAAAATTATCAAGGCTCACATTTGTGAGAGCCCGGCAGGACAAATTATGCTGAGGGGAAATCAGCATGGGTTTGTGGCGGGCAGATCGTGCCTGACCAACCTAGTCTCCTTCTATGACCAGGTTACAAAACGCCTGGACACAGGAGGAGGGGTGGATGTCGTATACTTAGACTTCAGGAAGGCCTTCGATACGGTATCCCACCCCATACTGGTGAACAAGTTAAGAGGCTGTGATGTGGATGACTACACAGTCCGGTGGGTGGCGAATTGGCTAGAGGGTCGCACCCAAAAAGTCGTGGTAGGTGGGTCAGTCTCGACCTGGAAGGGTGTGGGCAGTGGGGTCCCGCAGGGTTCGGTCCTTGGACCGATACTCTTTAATGTCTTCATCAGCGACTTGGACGTGGGAGTGAAATGTACTCTGTCCAAGTTTGCAGATGACACAAAGCTATGGGGAGAAGTGGACATGCCAGAGGGCAGGGAACAGCTGCAGGCAGACCTGGATAGGCTGGACAAGTGGGCAGAAAACAACAGGATGCAGTTCAACAAGGAGAAATGCAAAGTGCTGCACCTAGGGAGGAAAAATGTCCAGCACACCTACAGCCTAGGGAATGACCTGCTGGGTGGCACAGAGGTGGAAAGGGATCTTGGAGTCCTAGTGGACTCCAAGATGAACATGAGCCGGCAGTGTGACGAAGCCATCAGAAAAGCCAATGGCACTTTATCGTGCATCAGCAGATGCATGACAAATAGGTCCAGGGAGGTGATACTTCCCCTCTCTAGGGCGTTGGTCAGACCGCAGTTGGAGTACTGCGTGCAATTCTGGGCGCCACACTTCAAGAAGGATGCGGATAACCTGGAGAGGGTACAGCGAAGGGCAACTCGTATGGTCAAGGGCCTGCAGACCAAGCCCTACGAGGAGAGAATAGAGAAACTGGACCTTTTCAGCCTCCGCAAGAGAAGGTTGAGAGGCGACCTTGTAGCTGCCTATAAGTTCATCACGGGGGCACAGAAGGGAATTGGTGAGGATTTATTCACCAAGGCGCCCCCGGGGGTTACAAGAAACAATGGCCACAAGCTAGTAGAGAGCAGATTTAGACTGGACATTAGGAAGAACTTCTTCACAGTTCGAGTGGCCAAGGTCTGGAACGGGCTCCCAAGGGAGGTGGTGCTCTCCCCTACCCTGGGGGTCTTCAAGAGGAGGTTAGACGAGTATCTAGCTGGGGTCATCTAGACCCAGCACTCTTTCTTGCTTATGCAGGGGGTCGGACTTGATGATCTATTGAGGTCCCTTCCGACCCTAACATCTATGAATCTATGAAAGTTCTACAAAATAATGATTTTTTTGGATGAGACTAAAATTAACTGACATTAAAAACTGGAATACATTGAAATTCAATACAGTTAAAACACTAGTTGTTTTTCAGGACAAATACTAGGATTGATAATAGCAAGGGTGACGCATGTAAATTTTTAAAAATGGGCTTGTGGGGAGTCAGTGTGATTGATTTATTAAGGACGAACTTACTAATGAGTTTGAGACAGCTTATGCCAGGGGATCTAAACATCTTAGTAGCTGTACAGTAGGTAGGTCATAAACGTTCCTAAGTAGTATGAGCTTAGTTCGGGGTGGGCAATTATTTCAGCTGGAGAGCTGCTTAATGAGTTTTGGTGAGCTGTTGATGGTTGCAAAAGTAGCCCCGCCCCTTGACAGGTGCCCTGCCCCCTGGTCACCACCTTGGAACTAGAAGTCCCACTCCCTAACCCATGACCTTTGCCAGCAGAAGTTCCTTCCCTTGCCCCCAGAAGTACTCCTTTTGGGAAAGGGATTAGCCATCTTGGAACCAGAAAAAAACACATTGACAATAACATATTTTAATTTTATTTAAAAAAAAAAAAGTCCTGATTTGTATGCATTTGTGTTGCATATATAGAGATGATTGCATAATAGCTCAAAATGACGTCTTACTCTTCTATATTGCAGGGGTGTGTGTGGGGGGTGTAGGTGGGTGGGTATGGGGCTTGTAGGGGGCTGTGGGTGTGTGTGTATGTGGAGTGTGGGGGTGTGTGTGTATGTGGAGTGTGGGGGTATGGGTTATTTGTAGGGGGTGTGTTTTGTGGGCGTGTGGGTGGATATGGGGTTTGTGGGGTGTATGGATGGGGAGGGTGGCTAAGGGTGGGCGTGGGGTGTGTTTGGTTGGGTGTGTGTGCATAGCAGTGAGTGGGGCTCTCCCCAAAGGCCTGCAGCTCTATGTGTAGGGCTGCATATGGGGCAAATTGTGGGGTTTGTAGGGGAGGGTGTAGGTGAGTGTGATATTTATGGGGTGTGTGATTGTGTGTGGGAGGGTGTGGTTGTAGGGTTTGTGAGGGACAGTTTGTGGGTATGGTGGGATGTGAATGGATGTGCGCCCCCCCCCCCCTCCCCGAGCCAACCAGCACCCACCACCACCCCTCAAAAGCCTGGTGCCTGCATGCCCTGTGGCACCTCCCTGCCACCACCAACAGGGCACAGTCCCTGTCCTGACAGATCTGCTCTGGACTCACCCCAGTGGGAGCAGATGAGCTGGAACCTGTGCACACAGCCTCACCCCAGCCTGCCCCACACCTCCTCTGCACTGCCCACCCATGGCATGTCCTGACACTCCCTGTGCATGCAGCAGGGCTAGGGCAGCTCCACAGATGGACTGCCTTTCTAGGTAACCAAGGCAATGGCAGCTCCTTCTGGCTGCCACCACTGCTGGCCCCAGCTCCAGCAGGGCAGTGGCTGCTCTGCACTATCACCACTGCCTCACTGGGCAGCCTGGAGGTGGCAGTAACAGCAGCAGAGGCTCAGGGCAGTCTGGCAGGAGCTCTGGGCAGCTGAAGCTGGAAGGGTTTGGTAATGGTGAGGGAGAGGAGATGCTTTCCCACCACGCTGAGCAACAGTTTGTGCCCAGCTGCCACCACTGCTCAGCACAAGTGAATTTGGAGCAGGTATGGGGTGGGCTGGAGTGGGGTGGGGCTTTGTGCGTGGGTCTCTACCAGTACCACGGGGCTGGGGCCAGTGGCAGCAGCAGCTGGAAGGAGCCACCACTGCCTAGAAAGGCAGTCCAGGTGTGGAGCCACCCCAGCCCCTCTGTGTGTCCACGGGGTGGTAGGATGCACCACGGCTGGTCATTACCTGGACCCGGTGGGACCAAAGGACCCTCAACAGGCCAGATCTGGCCTGCAGGCTGTATTTTGCCCGCCCCTGGCTTAGTTGTTTAAAAATTACAGCTGGTTAGGGGGAAAAAAATCTTCCAAATTCTTCTTTTTGTATATAAAAATGGAAATGTAAAACTTTGACATGATCTTTCAAGAACAAGGAAAAAAAAAAAAAAGAAAAAACCCCCCTTCACTGCTTAGACTGAATTTAATAACATTTTGAAGTTAACCCTATGCATATCTGAAAGCTTGAATGACTGCAGTGCTTTATGATCTGATTTTTGCCCTGATTCTGGACCTGAATTTGTACATTTTGGGCAAGATCAGGCCTAAAGACCTACCTGTAACTGAATTTTAAAGCTGAGTAAACTTGGTTAATGTGATCTTGCACTGTTTACACCTGGATACACAAAACTCCACTTTAAATTATACCGGTAAGTACAAATGGATTTTCTGACCTTATAGGCCAAGTATAGTTATCTGGAAGTTAAATGGGGTTCCAAATGGCTGCCCGATTTTAAACTGAGCTCGTTGTGGTTCTGACCTTACACTTACAGACCCAGTCTCAGTGACCAGCAATCAGTCTGAACCTGTAAATGTATAGAAGTTCTATGCACACAACGTGGTCTAAAAATTGCAGAACCCATTTTCAAATAAACTTGGATCTATATAGTATGAAACTTATTCGATTTAGGTCACACTGGTGTAAGGAACTTCTGCACACTTCCCCTTCATAGCCGTGGGGCTGGAAGAAACCAGCAATATCTCAGCCCCAGGGCTTCGTTCCCCCTACTAGTCCCCTCCACCCTGATTTTGTGCAGCCATTTTGAAACAATTTAACTTTCTTCTAACAACTCCAAATATCTGTACTTGGTACTGGTAACTAGATCTAGTTTAAATAAGTTAATTGAAAATGTAATTGAAAGCATAATGCCACTCTTTGCCATCAGATGCATCCTCTTTTGTATTTAATCAATACTATAACCTGACTGAATAGCCAAATGATAAATATGGCATGTAATGCAGTTTTACTGGTTTTCCTAGTACAGGCAGTCCTCAGACTTGTGACACAATTGGTTCCTGAAAACAGTGTTGTAAGTCAAAACGTCGTAAGTCGGAACCAATTTTCCCATAAGAATGATGTTACAAATGGGGGAGTAGTTCCTTTACCACACTCGACACAGCTGTGTACAGCTGGTCATTCTGTTGGGATGTGGGGGCAGATCAATGCCCTGTAGTGAGGGAGGGATTGGGGCTCGGACAAGGGCTGGGGCAAGCTGCCCAGCCAAGGCGGGGGTGGTGGTGCGAGACTCAGGGTGGGGGTGGGGCGACTCCCGCCACTGCGGACTGCTGGCCCAGGAGGGCATGGGAGCGGGGAGGGGGCTTGTGTCCCCAGATCTGCAAAGGGTGGGCAGGGCCAGGGCTGCACCATGCTGCACTCCAGGTGGGTGTGGCAGCATTGGGAGTCGGGGCTATTCCCTGCTGCTGCTTGCCCAGCTGGGCTGTGTGGGCACAGAACAGAGCCGCTGTGCTGCCTCGGACAAGTGGTGCACAGTGGCAGGAGCCTACCCCCATCCCCACACCTTCCAGATGAGCCACAGCATTGCCCTGCCCTGGCTGGGCGTGTGGTGGCAGCACTGGGGCATGGTGGGGGCTTGTGCCCCCAGATCTGTGTGGGGTGTCTGGGGCTGTGCTCTGGGTGGGTGGTGGGGGCTATGGAATTTTAGGGTGGCTGCAGCCCCCCCATAGGCCCTGCTCTGCTGTCTGCCATGCACAGATCAGGGGGCACGTGCCCCTGCTATGCCCTGCTGGTGCAGCTGCTGCTGCCACTTGCCCAGCCAGGGCAGGGTGGGGTGAAGCTGCAGCTCTTCCAGGAGGTGTGAGGGAGAGGGGCAGCTACTGCTGCTGTGTACTGCTTGTCTGAGACAGAAGAGTGGCTCCATCTCCCAGTTCCCACCCCAGCTAGGCGAGCAGTGGGAGGGCAAAGTCCCCATGCCCAGCACCTTCCACCTGGAGTGCAGCCCCAGCCCTGACTGCCCCATGCAAATCCATGAGCACATGTTCCCCCTGTACCCTCCCTGACTGGTGGTGCACAGTGGTGGGAGCCACCCCATCCCCTCTCTGTGTCCCTCTGCCCCAGCTGGGCAGCTGGTCCAGCCCCAGTTCCTCCCTCGCTGCAGGGGTGTTGGTCTGCCTCCCCATACCCTTTCCTTCCCCCCAACAGACTTATCATCTGGATGCAGCTGTGTTGAGCGTTGTAAGGCAAAACCTGCATCGGAACCTCAAAACGGTATCAATTTACAAATATCATAAATGTCGTTCATCGTAACTTAATCATAAGTTGAGGCCTGCCTGTAGGCAATGGATGCATCTACGTGAGACACTTAACTGCACAGAGGTGTAGATTACTGTGAAGTAAGCATGTGCTTCTAGTCATGCACATGCTTACTATGCAGTAAACCTTACTAATCATGAGTAAATTTGCTGTCTGCAAATGCAAGTAGTAAATTTACTTTCAGAGCGGTAGTATTTGGGTAGACAACAAACCTAGAGCAAATCTCAGTCATCTGTCCACCAGGGGGTGGGAGATTGCTCCCTGCCCCTGGGAGCTGTTTGTTACTGGGGCTGGGAACAGAGGCTGGGAGATCTTTATCTCCCAGCCTGAGCTCTGCAGTGGTTGGCAGTGGGAGCTCCCTGCTGGCAGGGGCTGGGGACCCTGTTTCCTGCCCAGCTCTGTGAGCATGGAGCTGGGTGGGGAACCAGTTGGGGAGCTTTTTCCCTGCTCAAGTCCATGAGCACAGATCTGGGTAGGGATCAGGCTGGGGAGGGAGTGGGGACAGCTCTCTCCTGGCCCAGTGCTCCATGCCAGCCCCTGGGCTAACACCCAAGGGGAGTCTAGAGATCTGCCTGGTGGCAGCAGGGGCCCGTTGCAGGGCCCCAGGAAGTAGGGGCAGTTTGCTGCCTGCTCCCACTCCCTTGCATGTGTAGATGCCTGCCTGGGAGCATTTACTCATGAGTAAACTGATCCTGGATCAAATGCATGTATAGAGGTGCCCAGTGATCTCTGATGACAACCCTGTTCACAAGAATTCGTTACTTGATGTGACTGACGTAGCCAGAGTGTTACAGTTTGGGACATGTGGCTCTCTCTCTCTCCTTTGCAATTAATCTCTTGCTTGAAGACTTAATAAAATCATGATTTCATGAATTGTTTTTCTCAAGAACATTCTGTTTTCTCAGCTTGTGGCATTGATTGAAAACTAGTGTTCTGAGGCTGGAAAAATTAGACCTTTAGAATTGTGATTATTGATTGCATATTTTCATATGATCAAAACCATTCAATTGTTTCATGCTGGAGGCCTCAGTGAGGCCTGCCCAACAGAAAACCAGTGGTCACAACTGGATTTCTTTAGTTTTTTGCAGCTGCTCACTTCAAATGAGTTCTGTGTACTACGAATACACCAGACATATTTGCAAGGACATAGGAATGACTTACTCCTGTACCACGCTAACAAAAAGACCAGCCTTCAAAAGAAGAAGTTGTGCTTACAGGTGTGCCAGCCAAGGGATTAATGAGGCATTAATGTGGAGCCAGGGGAAAAAGTCTGGGGTGTAGGTTCACTGATACTTCACCACTTTATTATAGCTGAGGAATACCTGGACTATTTATTTTTCTTTGCCAATGAATATCTGAGTTCTGTCAAGATTTTTCAGTGATACTTACCCATCCCCTGATTGTGCTTTTAGGAACATTTTGTGATAATGGAAAATGGAAAGGGAAGGGCAAAGCAAACTTGTGAGTATATTGGGGATTTTCAGTCTTGTTCCAGTTCATCTGAGAAATGTTCATCATTTTTTGTCTGGGTAGTTTTGATTCTATAACTCTCCCCAGTTCCCCACCCCCAACCCCAATCTCTTGCAAGTTTAATTGTTCATTACAAAGGAACAGAGAGCCCCAACACCTGCATAATATTCTGATGAAATGCCTAATGACTTTCAGCATTTGATTTATGGACACAGCTTAAGTTACATGTGGGCTCATGTCAGAACAGGCCAAAGAGATAAGCTTACATTTATCTCTAGAAGTTAAAGGATAATTATGTAAAAGCATTACATTTTAAAGGAAACAAAGACAGACCTGTGGGAAGCGCATTTTCACAGCATGTATTAGCAAAGCCCAATCAACCTCCTTGTGGGAGGACAATTAACAGAATTAAAAGTTGGAATTTTAATTATCATACAAATTAGAGGGAAATTAATCAGCTCATATTTTATGACTTGACTCAGCTCTGAGCATTGCCGGCTGAGTTTTATGGTAAAACTTTGATTAATTGAGACACAGCATGAAAGCATAAAACCCAGACTCGGGTAGCATTTTAATGCCTGTTTTTTATCTGCCATCCCAAGGTTAGAAATAGCAAGAAGTGAAATGAAGTCAAAGCCAAACCTCTGTTCACCTCTCAGGCAACATCCAGGCCTACACAGGTTGCCATGCATGCGTAGGGGAGGGTTGTCCTTTTCTAAAATTTTCACTCTTTAGTTCATATGCAACACACCATACCTTAATGTTCTTCGAGTTATGGTCAGGATTTCCTTAAGTGCTGTTGAGTGTTTGCTCTTTAAGCCAGTTCAGGGACGAGTAATCAGTCAATTAAAACTACCCTTCTATAACTCCTTTTATTGGCATTTATTCTAGGATGCTGGGCACAATTTAAAATTAGCAGCTGAGTTAATAGGTATGCAAGGTTAGCTGTACAGGTTGGGAGCTTGACTGTAAACATTTAAAGCCAGGCTTAGGTTAGGGATCATCAGATGTAAGGAGTTTCACTCCAGATGTATTGAAAAGGTACCTAGAAGCCTGTGATGTGGGGTTCTGATAGATGGGGCTCATCAACGTGTCTCTCTGGCAACCAATAAAGCCTTTTGGCATTGCGCAGCATGACACTTCCAGGCATTTGGAATGGTTGGAAGTTGGGTTACGTGAATAAATGATTTTTCAGTTCAGCTGCCAACAAATGTGTGACAATTGAAGGGGGGTAGAATCTGTGTGGATTCAACTAATTAAAAAAAAAATTCTCATCCAAATGAAATGCGTTCTGGCTTGTATTAAGCAAAGTGTTTTGCCTCTGAGCAGAACGGTAAAAAATAAGCTCCTTTCTCATAGTAAGAGATGCAGGTTCAAATCCGCTGAGATTCCTGAGCGAGTGTGCTGCTAACCATTTGGCTGGTAGGAAAAAGATCTCTGCAACTGGCAGTTTTGTGGTTCTAACCGATCCATTTTTTCAGAAAAAAACGTTCAGTGAATTCAGTCCTTATTTGAAAATATTTTTGGTATGATCATAATTTCATTTGCATGCTTTACAAATAAACCTGTTTGGTGAAGATGAAAAGATTTAGACATTTGTAGCTGGAAGCCCAGTGGCATCTTGCTACTTGTGATAGTCAAGTTTAAAACAAGGGTTGGGTTAAAGGCCTTTTATCCAGTCTCTGCTGGACTCCCCACTGAATCAGATTAAGTGGAACAAGAATTTAATACCCTCTCCAACAGAGTTCAGGTTGGAACCAAAAACCTAAACCTGACATTTCCTTAGAACATAAGGCACCAGCAGATTGCTGAAATGAACTAGACCAGAGTTTTACAGGGTCTTAAGTTAAAGAGAGAGGGAGCTTAATTATGATGCTGGATTTAATTTGGAGCTAATGTAATGATTGAGGAACTGGAGAAATGTACTGGAAATGACTGTGTGCTAATGAGGACCCCAGTGGCAGCTTTCTGTGAGTTAATTTGCAATCTAGGCAGTGATCTGTTGGCAAGCCTATAAAGTAAGGTGTTGCAGAAGTAATCACCACTTCAAAGTCTAGAGATGTTGCCTTAGGAAGTAGAATGATGTTGACTGTTAAATCCCCATTTTGAACATTGTTTGCAAAACTACCATAGATGCCTCCCATTGTACAGCTTGGAGGAGTCCATTGCTTCTAGAAAGATCATTTGCCCTACATTCAATACAAATAAGTCTTTTGTCCTTAAAACTGAATTTCAAAAAACAGAGCCATCTACTTCTGAAACTGTCAGACATGTAAGCATGACAGTACTGACAACCCTGATCAACTTAAGGAGTTACATGATTCAATCTGTATGCAGTTAGCAAAGAAAAAAAAGAAGAAAACTCAGTGTATTTGCCAAAGAAGCGGGCCAACCTTGAATAATACAAAGGTCAAAGCAGGCAGGGGAGACCAGGTCTCTAGATTCCATATTTAACTTGTTATATCAATGCACGTATTAGGAAAAAAATGTTCTAACTAGGAGGGTAGTAAAGCACTGGAACAGGTTCCCCAGAGGTGGTGGAATCTGTCCTTAAAGATTTTTAAGATCCAGGTAGACAAAGCTTTGACTGGGAAGATGTAGTTTGGGATGGCCCTGCTTTGAGCAGACAATTGGACTAGAAGACCTTCTGAGGTTCCTTACAACCCTAATTTTCTATGATTGTATGATTCTATTGCATATATTTAGGGATGAATCTTGTGGCCATGATGAAAATACTTGATCCCCTCTAAAGCTCTTAATGAAATGCCAGGGTAACTTAAAAACCTCATGTCAGGGCCCCACAAACAAGCTGAGCCTTCGGCCTTCTGCCCTGTCTAGAAATTGTTATTGTGGATCTTTTTGGTTCGTTATGGACAGGGAAATATGAATGCACCTGACACAACACTGACTAGCAAAGACATTGGACAAGAGCAGTGGTCTGCTTCCACTGCTCTTTAGTCTCATTTGGAGAATGTGCTGCACCAGGGACATTGATTGGTGGGCACTGAGGAGTCCCTCCTTGAAACCTGTGGTGTTTTTTGACAGAGCCAAATGTGGTTAAGATAACTTTATCAAACATTGTAGGATTGTCCCTGAGTGTAGGAGGAAAGCCTAATCAGGAAATGCCCAGTGTACCTGCCAGCAGCTGATCGAGAGTGTTTAACTTGATGGTTACATTCCTTCCTGTGGAGCTTGCGCCCCACTTGCTGCCCGGCCTGTCGGGGCATGGCCCCTCCCCTCAAGTCTCCTGCCACGACTTTGATGTTAAACGTACTTTAAGAGGGGTCTGCAGTGGAGATCTTTCTTGGGTGGGCCTCCCGATAGATGGTGGTACTTATGATCGTTGGATGTGATGTTCCACAGGGCTCTGCCTTCCCTACACCCCATCCACTCACCAACCAGTTGGTGATGCGTTAATGATGTTTTCTGGCCCTGTATGACGGCCGTGGACCAGTCTACTGGGTTCCGGTTGCTCTTTCTCCCCTCTTGGGGTAGTTTTCTTTTTCACAGAAAATATTCCTCTGAGTAAGAAGGGGCTGCAGGGCTGCCTCCCTTATCCCAGCTCCCTCTCGGGGTCTCAGGTGCCTCCTCTCCCCTACCGTAAGCAGGGAGCTCCCCTGCCTACTTGATGTAAGCCTCTTCAGGTGGCTGTGCAGATGCTCCTGCTTTGCCTCCTGCAGGAGGCTTAAAGCCTTTCCCTATGCTGCCTGCTTGAGCCATGCAGGCTGGGTTACCTCCTCCCTGTGCCGGAGCCCGCCTCACAAGCTGCCAGCCCGTGCTCTCTCTCTCTCTCTCTCTCCAGCTCTCTCCCCGTCTCAGCTCCAGTGGGGCTTTTAAACCTTCCCGCAGCGGCCAGTACGGCTGCTGGGATTGGCTCAGCTGTTCCCTGTGCTGGAAACAGCTGATGAAACAGTCGGCGTAATGCCGGTTTGCGCGGCTGCGGCCGTGGGCACGGCTCTGGCTCCAGCTCTGGCTGCTCTGTGGGAGGTACGTTAGCCCCTCTGCGGACTTCCTCTCGGGGTCTGGGGCCTGCAGGGTCTACTCTCTCCCCCTCGAGAGCCTGTGGGGGTACCTTGCTGCCACACCTCCTGTTGCAAAATTGGACAAACTTGGATAATCTCCATGGCAGAACATTGAAGGAACTGGTACATGAATCGGCAACTCCTAGGAGTATGGATCATAAATGAATCCATCAGTTCTGGGTTAGATGTGAGAATAGAAAACATGATGCCTATATTTAAATAAGGAAGAAATAGAGACCCAGACAACGTAAGGTCTGTTTGGGGTCATTTGAGGTTTTGCTGTTATTTGAAGTTTTAGAACAGATATTTAAGGAACACAGAGCTGAGGACACAGAATCAAGTAGAATATGGGATAAAACACACCATGTTTTTTTTTATCCCAGGAAGCTCATGTCAGACTGATTTTAATATCCTTCTATGACAGGATGCTGGTCTTAGCTTAAGGGCAATGCAGTGAGCCTGACGTATCAAGATTTAAGCAAAGTATTTGATGCTGTGCATCATGGAAATTTATTTTCTAACATGAAGACTAGGATTAATACTATAACAGTAAGGTGAATAAGGATCTGGTTAAAGGGGAGATAATTCCCTTTTCAGTATAACTGGTGTATTCTGGTTGAGAAGAGGTCACTAATGATAGTCGTCCATTCCTGGCCTCAGGGACCCATCCTATTTAATATTTTCATGAGTAATCCTGGTGTAAAAGCTAAATGTGGGCTTATGAAATTTCCACACAACCCAAGGATGATGGAAGTACTGTGAATACAGAAGAAGATCAATTATTACACAAGGAGGATTAGATCATCTTATGGACATGTAGAAATATTATGAGGTGTAAACACATAATTTCGTAGTATTAGGCACTAAAACCAAGATTCTTTGTTTTAAGATGGGGCTTACAGATTCAAGGCAATGGAGGAAGACAGAAATGTATATGTATGTACTGGCTGATCATAAGATGATCATCAGTGCGATACAGCCATGAAAAAGGCCAATATGATTTTACAGTATATTAGGTGTTGATCATTTTTAGTAGAAACAAGTAAATATTAATATCACTGTACAAGATCTTGATAATACCCTATTTAGAATATTGCGTATGGTTCTGCTCACTTAGATAGATATATAGCTACGTGTGTGCGTGTATCTATATCTCTATGGATATAGACATATAATAAATGTATATTTATAATCTAATTGGAACAGCTTCAAAGAAAGATTCCTTTTAAGTATTCTTCTAACCCTCCTATCTTATGCCAGGATATTAAAAGAGTTTGGTTTGTTTAGTTTAGCAGAAAAAAAGGCAGAAAGTAGATGAGTTTATTCTTGGGGGCCTTGGGGGAGTTCATTGTATTGCTCTGTATGATGCAGAATGGTCTTTATCTTAGGATCATCTGAGCTTATTTTACTTAACTCATTCCCAGCCATTGCAAGGGCCTGGGCACTTTTCTCTCATGCCTTCATCTTGTAGCACATTGTAGTATGTGTGTGTAAATTGGGTGTTCAAGTAGGCCCAGAGTAGATCCTTTTGTGGCCTCTTTGGCCGCATCCAGATGAGCACAGCTATGTGGTATGTGGTGCCGCAGACATGTCTGTGGCGCCACATACCGCATGTTCAGTTGTTCTCCACACTGCAGGGGAGCAGCACGGAGGTTTGTTTAACCCCTGGATATCCAGGGGTTAAAAAAAAATCTGTGGAGAAAAGAAGCAGAGCAGTGCACAAATGGGCAACGCATGCCACTCAAAAGCAGAGCTGGCCCACCCAAGAGCTGCGCTGCAGATGCTGGCCAGGCTCCGTGCAGCAGAATCAGCATTGCTGCAGCCCTGGGAGGTCCCCAGGACCCCCAGTAAGGCTGCTGGGGCCAGCCCAGTGCTGACCCTAGCTTCTCCTACCACTCCCAGGGTAACTTGCCATGTGCTAGAGCATGCATGGCACGGGTGTTCCTTGGGGACAAGTAGCGGTGGTGCAAGGTGCAGCACTGCTAGTTGTTCTTGGGGAACCAAATGTCCACACCATGTGTGGATGCGGCCTTTTTGGTCAAACTGTTGTCTTTGAGCACAGGGGTCTGGACTCATGGATTTGAACACCCCTTTCAGTCTTGTGCTCTGATTATGTGAACACAGATTTGGGTAGAAACAAAGAGCTTATCGTTAGTAGGCAAGCAGCACCATGCTGACGTGTGTCACACAATCTCCTACATTGGAAGCAGTATAGTTGTGTTAATGCTGCTCAGTTTATAGCTTATAGCTCATGTGCAGGGCTGCACTAACATTAGCTGTGCTTGGTTAGGAGCCAGCGCATGCAGAACTAGCCAGTAGGCCTGTGCAAGTTGGCAGCGATCCGATCCGGCTTCGGATCTCGCCTCTTTGGATAGCAGTGATCTGATCTGGAGCTCTGGACCAGGTGTCCACCTCGATCCAGCCAAAGCGGCTCCAAAGCTTCAGAGCCACCTCGGAGATCTGGCTATAGGGTATAATGGGGGAATCAATGAAATATCTACAACTTCGTTATTTTTTGTCCAATTTAAATGGAACTTTCAGGGATGGTAGCCTCTGCAGAGAGCATAAAAGCTGCCAAGTTTCAAGAAGATCGATTTAGGGGTTTGGGGGAACTGTACCCCAAATTTTTTAAAGCTGAACTCCTGTCATGGCTGTGTCACACCACAGGGGGGTGAAAACTGCAGGGGTGGTGGCCTCTGGTGAGGCCATAGAGCCTGCCAAGTTTCAAGAAGATAGGTGCAGGGGTTTTGGGGGAACTGTACCCCAAATTCTTGAAAGCAAAACTCCTCTCACATCTATGTGTTACAACACGGGGGGGCAAAACTGCAGGGGTGGTAGCTCTTGCTGAGACCACAAAGCCTGCCAGGTTTCAAGGAGATTGGTGCAGGGGTTTGTGGGGAACTGCACCTCAAGCTGTGGACAAGCAAAACTCGTGCCATGGGTGACACTGCGTGTGCTAAGGTGCAGTGAGATGACAGCTGCAGGGATGGTGGCCCCTGCTGAGGCCATGATGCCTGACAACTGTTGAGGAGTTTGGTGCAGGGGGGTTCAGGGGCCCTGCACCCCTAGCTGCTGACAGGCAAAACTCATGCCATGGGTGCTTGTGGGACTCACTGTGCCTGTTTTGGGGCAGTTGATAGTCTGTATTGATTCTTTCCTCTCCTTAGTCTGGTTTTGTAGGTGCTAATTGATGGCAATTAACTGGCTACATTAGCTAGGTCCTGTGTATTGAGCTGGTCCCTGAGTGAATCATGATTGATTGGTAAAAATCACAGTAGCTTAGCAGCCAGGCCTGCAGCAGTCTCCCCACTCCCCGCCCCAAGACAGACAGTCAGTCCCACAAGTACCCATGGCACCAGTTTTGCCTGTCAGCAGCTAGGAGTGCAGGGCCCCAGAACCCCTGCACTGATCTCCTCGACAGCTGGCAGGCATCGTGGCCACAGCAGGAGTCACCATCCCTGAAGCTGTCCCCTGCTGCGCCTTAACACACGCAATGTCACCCATGGCATGAGTTTTGCTTTTCCACAGATTGAAGAGCAGTTCCCCCCCAAACCCCTGCACCGGTCCGGTCTTCTTGAAACCTGGCAGGCTTTGTGGCCTCAGCAAGAGCTACCACCCCTGCAGTTTTGACCCCAGTGTGGTGTAACACATAAATGTGACAGGAGTTTTGCTTTCAAGAATTTGGGGTGCAGTTCCCCCTCCCTGAACTCCTGCACCAATCTTCTAGGGACTTGGGAGGCCTCATGCTTCCCATGGATTCTACCATTCCTGAAAATGTCATCCAAATCAGACAAAAAACAACAAAGTTATAGATATTTTATTGTTTCCCCATTATACCCTATGGCCACATCTCCGAGGCAGCTCTGAAGCACTTGGAAGTTCCGAACCTCTTTGGGAAGCTGAACGAGGCCAGTGCTTCCACCTGCATGGGCTGCTTTGGACCCTGAAGCATCCAACGCTTCTCCAGATCTGAAGCTCTGTGTGAAGCCTCGCACAGCCCTACTAGCCAGGCTTCTTTCAGCATGGTGCTGCCTTGTGCTGTATTAGAGATACCAAAAGCACTTGTGTGACAAAAGTATATATTAAATGCAAGTGGCTGAATTGTTAAGTCTGTTAGTAAGTACTTGATTTAATGCTTTTCACAGGCAGGATTCACTGAGATGAACCTTACTCAAAAGAACCCCTGTTGCCCTGGCTATTATGACCTATGGCTGCCCAGTAAAGGGAATTGTTTGGGCTTATTGCATTTTTGTTTGGGTAGAATTCCAGGGAGTTTTTTCCTTTGGATATTGGTTATGATCAGAAATGCTTGAGAAATTGGTTTGCATGGTAGAGCAGTAGGCCATACTCTTGCATTTCCTGTGTTATAATAGCTGGAGCAGTGTGCTGAAAACAAGAGGATGCACAGCAAGGCTAAGTACAGACAGTCAGGAACCTAGAGGCTGAATCGATTCCATTTTTCTAGGTTAGTCTAAGCTGCTTAGATTGAACCAATAAGCAAGTGACCAGACATTCACTTTTGATTCTGGAAACGCAGCCACATCCTGCAGTGGCCCAGGCCAGAAACTGGGATGGGGCGGGCGGGGGGGGGTTAAGGGGGAAAGGGGGATGCTAGAGCATGCCTCCCTGCCCTGCTGGAGCAGGCAGCTTGGGCCAAAGATAGTCCGCCCACCCTGTGCATTTGTGTGTGTGTGTGTGTGTGTGTGTGTGTGTGTGTGTGTGTGTGGGTGGGGAAGGGTTGTGGGGAGAAGTGTGAAGCATTCTGGGATGATGGAGCGTTAACTTGAGTTAACTTCAATCTGTAGGGGATCTGGGATGGAAGTTCAATAAACCTGTTTAACCTAAATCAGTTAAGTTTGACACTACATCCATCCAGCTTTATCTTAAACCTGTTTGGGCCATTTTGAAAGATGTTTATATGCACTGAACTTCTGTTGTGTTACAGATTTGAACCAGTTTCCAATCACTTATACTGATTTATGTGTAATTTCTGTCCCTAGGCCAAAGGTCAGTGAGGGAAGCTTTTCTCTGCTACAGGACAAGATATCTGCAATATCTTAGCTGAAGCTTTTGCAGGTGGAATTTCCAGTGGGCACAGCTACTGATGTTTTCACTATCTAACTAAATAGGAGTGGTGCATATGCTATAAATGTATAAGGCTAATTAGGAGAAATGATCTTGAGTTGTCATTAATTTTTCACATTGGGTAAACTAACTGATTCCAAGTTTCCAGATCTGCAACCATGCAGAAGAGTAAAGCAATTTTCTGTACTTCTGGAGCATTCTCAGGGAGGTCCGAGCTCATCACAAGTATTTAACTAACTAAAAGTCTCTACGTTCTCTATCCTGACAGGCAGAAATCTTTCATGCTATTTTCTACCTGGAGAAACTACAGTGCAGAAGGGTCAATTTTTTTTTCCCAACTGGTCAGTAGCAGGGTCAGGAAGAGGGCCCAGGGGTCCGGGCTCCCAGTGTTGTATACCAAGCCAATTTAAACCCTAGCAGGAGCTGATTAACCATAAAATAAAAGCATATCTTTATTCCTGAATGACAGGTGTGACAGAGCTTCCATTAATGCTTATTTTAAGATGGTCAATGTTAACTCCTTCTTTTGAACTATCTAATCCTGGATACTGTCAGAGATGAACTACATTGCTTTTGAGCATGGCCTACCATGACAATTCTTGTATTCTTATGGCAAAACCAAACAAAAATTGAGTTCTGAGGTACCTTTTCCACTCTCTCACTAGCACTGTGCATCTTACCCATGTGCTGACAGAGATCTAACTTCTCGTTTCAAATCTGTCACAAATAAAATGGGCTTTAAATCAAATACCATCCAGCTGAGGTTTTCACATCACTAGCAATAAGATGAGGCCATCTGCTAATCTTGCCTTTGCACATGGTTGGTGAGAACCTCTGTGGATGTTCTAGCCCAGGAGTGCGCAATTATTTCAGGTGAAGGTCTGCTAGCTGAGTTTTGGCAAGCTCTCGAGGGCCGTGTGGGTAGCCTTGCCCCTTGACAGGTGCCCCGCCCCGGTCACCATCTTGAGACCGGAAGTCCCGCCCCTAACCTCTGACATTTGCCACTGAAAGTCCCTCCCCTTGTCCCTGGAAGTACTCTTATGGGGAAGAGGGTTTGCCATCTTAGAGAGAAAAAACAAAACAAATTACTTACTAAAAATCAAACACCCATAATAATATATTTTAAGTAAAAGAAAAAAAAATTGTCCTGATTTGTGGGCATTTGTGGTGTATATACAAAAGTGGTTGCATATGGGGGTGTGTGGGTGGGTGGGTATGGGAGCCATGTAGTGGAGAGTGGCCAGGCGGGGAAGTGGGGAAAGTGGTAGGGTGGAGTGGGAGCATGGGGCCTGCACCGATGGGCCCTGCCAGCGCTGGCCCTGCACAGAGCGGGGCACTAGGTGTGTGGGGTGTAGGCTGGCAGGTGTCCGTGGAGCCAGGCTGGGCTGCACCAGCAGGGAGAGGGGGGAGCTGAGCCAGCTTCATAGAGCCCCTGCTGGCTGGGAACCCACCCCCCTGCTGCCCTTCTCTGGGCCCTGCTGGCGCTGGTCCCAGGACACTGGTGCGAGCCCTGCACTCCCACCCAGCTGCCACTGGTTCCTGAATGCCCATTCACTTCCAGTGCCCCCGCCCCAGCCCCGCGGTACAGGCAGGGAGCAGCAAGCAGCCCTGACCCCGTGCTTGCCTGCGGGGAATGAGCTGGTGCTCAGTGCAGGGGGAAAGCGGCTCCCCCCTCCAATGGCTGGCATCCCGTGCTACAGCCACTTGTAGCCCATGTGGGGCTGTCCTGCCTCTCTGCCACATCACAGTGGCAATGGAGAGCAGGCACAGGCAGCCCCATGCAGGCTCTGGGTAGCTGCAGCATGGGGCACCAGCCATGGGGAAGGGGAGCAGCTGCTTTCCCCCTGTGCTGAGCACCAGCTCATTCCCCACCACCACTGCTAGTGTGGACCCTGTGCCAGCTCCAGGCTCACCGATTAGGGCTGAGGCATGGCAGCAGCAGCAGCTCGGCAGAAGCTGTTACTTGGTGCAGAGAAAAGCTGCACCCCCGTTCGCTGCTGCTGGGTGGTGTTTGCTGCGGCTGCCCATCTGGAGACCACGCCATGCGAGGCTGTGGCGTGGCTGCTTCACCGCCAAATCTGTGCTGCCCAGCGGCTACTCCACTGCTGCCGTGTTGGGCAGCACAGAGGTGGTGGTGAAGCAGCTGCACCACAGCCTAGTGTGATGTGGGCTCTGAGCAGGCAGCCACAGCAAACACTGCCAAGTGGCAGTGAGCAGGAGGGCTGCTTTCCTCCGCGTCAAGCAGCAGCTTCTAGGGAACAAACTGGTGCTCAGCGTGGGGGAGAAATGGCCACTCCCCTTGTCCATGGCCACCTCCCTATGCTGCAGCCACCTGGAGCCCATGCAAGGCTACCTGTGCCTGCTTTGCATTGCCACTGTTGTGGTGGAGAGGCTGGACAACCCTGTGTGGGCTGGAAGTGGCTGCAATAGGAATTGCCAGCCATGAGGGAGGGAGGCTGCTTTTCCCCCACACTGAGCACCAGCTCGTTCCTTGCGGGTGGAGCCCAGAACAGGATGGCAGGAGTGTGGGGTTCCAGTGAGCAGGGGCTCTATGGAGCTGGGTCAGCTCCCCTGTCTTGCTGCTGGTGCAGCCCAGCCCAGCTCCAGAGACCCCTGCCAGCCTGTGCTCCATGTTCCTACAGCCCCACTCTGGGCCCTGCCAGTGCTGGCCCTGGGACACTGGCACAGGCCCCACATTTCCACTTGCTTCCACTCCCTCACCTGCCTCCATTGCTGCTTGCCTGCCCGCCAGCTCCCAGCTGCATGGTTGGACCATGGGGCTCAGCAGGCACTGGCCCAGCCCCAAGGACTGGGGCAATCCCTGTGCTCCTCCCTTGCTCCCCTCCTCCTTCCTTACTTGAATTTCCCACACTGGCACAGCCACAAACAGCCCCATGGTCCAGCTGGGGGAGTGGGGCCGGGCAGGCCTTGCTGTTGCAGGAGCCTGCCAGGGCTTCCTGTGTGTTCTACTTCCTCTGGCTCCTTCTCTGACAGGAGCCAAGGACAGATAAATATTAATTTTCTAAAATTTTTATGGTCCCTGCAGATTAGGATAGAATGGCCTGGTGGGCTGGATCTTGTCTACCCCTGTTCTAGCCATATACTTGTAGTAGTTAAAAGCCATGTGTGTAGCATGGGGATAGAAGTTGGAGGTGGGTGGGTAAGTGCCTAGTTTCTGCCTTATGGGAATCTTTTTTTTTTTTTTTCCTCAATCATTTCCTTGTTCACTCTTCACTGGAATAGAAATACTATATATCTCAGGATGATTACGATAGTCATTCATCTTCTTCAGGCTAATCTAACAAAGAAGACCGGGATGGTGGTTACTATGACCTATTTGGAAAACATATAAGATGAAGGCTAACAAGATTAAAATACCCCGCATTTCCAAAGCAAGCTGGTCAATTCATTTCCAGTCCAGCCTGTGTCATTGATTCACTTGACTTGACTAATACCACTTAACCTGTGCAATGACTGTCGGTAAGTGAGTGAATGCACCATACAAGTCTGGAGAAGACCTGCATCAATTTAATCTTCATATTTCCCTTCTTGCAAAAATGTTATGACATAGGAATTGTGAGACTTAATACTTATAAAGCATTTTGAGATCTCTCAATGGAAGGAGGTTGGGTCAAATGACAAATGAATGTGTCTCTACCTATCTTGGGTATTTCTAATTCATTTATCTATTTCTTGAATCTAAGATGCCATATACACAATGCTTGCTGTTAAAAAGTCAGATCTTCTTCATGCTTTTTTTTATAGTGACCATTGTGCATTCTGGGGGTAATAGAGGTCTTTGAGGTCATAAGCAAGGAGGAATTAGGCTCAATGATGGATGAAAACATTTAAATTCCCCTTTGGATTGCTGAAGGTATTTTATCACTTTATGATCTGGGATGAGGAGCTTAGTCTGTCGTTGGAAAGGGTGGAAATGTTCTCATCCACTGGCAAAAGCCAGAGTACCATTTTCAGTTTGGGCAACATCATTCATTCAGGTTAAAAGCTCCGTTGGCACATGCAGTCATCTAATGCTTTTGGCGGAGCTTCCTACTCTAATATCTGCTCCAAATGGGCTTCTTTCCATGGTAAATTCTATGCATTTGGCTAGTTAAAGACATGCCATGGCAGTATACTTGGTTGGCTAAAGCAAGTGTCTGCTAGTGGAGTCTCATATTCTGACTTTCAGTGCAAGCAGTGGGTGTTTTTCTCCTTAACTCTCCAAATAGTTTATCCATTTTAGCAGTGTTGTTAGCCATTTTGTGCATACTGCCTCTTTCATTGGAAGCAGGTAGGGCTGCTAGGTAACTGAGGGCTATAGTTTTCTTTGGGTTAGAAACTGTTACATCTTTGAAACCACAAAGATAACATTTGACACTGGTTTTGTCAAATTTACCTTTAGTTAAGTCATTTTGCATGCTATCAGTTTAATACTGGTCCAAGGGACAGATTTCCCCCCTATATTATATGAGTTTTGTAATGGCTTTAGGTGTTTGATTTCAGAGTTATGCTGGCATGAAAATGGTAGGGAGTAGCCCTTTCCAGATGATTCTTGTTACTATAATGTCTGATCCATAGCATGCCCTGTAACACTTCTCTATTACATATACAGAGAAGCCTATTAT
This sequence comes from Alligator mississippiensis, assembly GCF_030867095.1. Classification (NCBI taxonomy): domain Eukaryota; kingdom Metazoa; phylum Chordata; order Crocodylia; family Alligatoridae; genus Alligator; species Alligator mississippiensis. The sequence continues at coordinate 40,508,055 of NC_081830.1, forward strand.
GAAAAACTGTTTATGAAAGCATTCAATAATCCAAGGGAAAAGCATACTTGTCACTTTAAGGTAATTGTTTTGTCATTTACAGTGAGTAAAACTGTTCTTAGGCTTGCTGTTCCTACTTTTGCTCTTCCAACATTTACCTCAGGATGGCTTCCACTATATAAAATCATAAAATCATAGAAAATTAGGGTTGGAAGGGAAATCAGGAGGTAATAGAGCCCACCCCCCTGCTCAAAGCAGGACCAGTCCCAACTAGATCGTTCTAGCCAGGCCTTAAATACCACCAAGGATGGAGATTCTACTACCTCACTAGGTAATCTGTTCCAGTGCTTCACCATGGCCATATACAGATGAAATGGGGGCCCTAAATTGAAGAAATTGTTTTTTTAAAACATTGCTTCAATTTAGGGCTGTTTAAACCCCCTTGTTGTGCACACACCCACTTATCTGCCTCTCCATCAGTGGATGGTCCCTGGGCTGCAGGGGTGGGGGTGGGGGAGGGGAGGGCGCTGGTGCTTCCCTCTGTGGCAGTGGCAGCCCTCCCCAGGCAGCACTCACCCTCTGGAACCACCTGAGCTACCAGAGACGTGGAGGGAAGCACCGGGCCCTGGTGCAGCTCAGGTAGGCTCTGGGGAGTGGAATCAAGCTTGCCACTTTTTTTTTTTTTCCTCTCTTGGGTGGAGCCTGCCTTCCTGGGCTGCTGCCAGGATGCCTGCAGGGCTTGCTACAGAGCCCCTTAGCCTTAGCATGGAACCCAGTGCTTTGCTCTGTGGCTGGTAGGACAGCAAACTAAAACTCCTCAAAGGAATTTTAGTTTGCTGCGCCCCAAGTCATTTAAGGCATGTTACGCCACCAAATTTGCTACAGCAGCTGTAATTAATGTGCAATATGCCACTGAGGCATGCGAACACCAATACTATTAAAGCAGTGCAAAAACATTTAGTCCACTCTAAAGTGGTGGGTGGGTGGGTGGGTGGGTGTGTGTGTGTACACATGCTCCTCATTTCATCTACATACGGCCTTTGAGGGAGAGTTTTTCCTAATATCCAGCTTAAACCTCCCTTGCTGCAACTTTAGGCCATTGCTCCTCATTTTGTCATCTGTCACCATAGGCAGAGGGAGAGAACCTTATTTGGGGGGAATGAGTAAAACTTGCACTTAAAAGATACTTCTACACACGCACACACAGACGCCGCCCAGCATGTAAATGTGTAGGGAGGGAAGGGTTATTGGGGGGGGGGGGCAGATCAAGGCCCCCACAGAGAGGCTACAATTCTCCCACAACCTGCCCCGGGGCTTCATTCACCCCAGCCCCTGCCCCACTCCCTCACTGTGGTGGCCTCAATCTGCACCCCCTTCTCCCCACTGTGTCCTTTTCTCCCTACACATTTAAGCACTGGGTGCTGCTCCGCAGTTGGCTGGGTAGGGCTGAGTTCCTGGCCGCCTGCAGGCTTTGACTGCTCATCTGTCTGTGCATGCCCCTCTCCCCCTGCTGCCTGGAGCCTGCACCCAGGCTGCCCTGCAGTGCTTTTTGCTGCCACCACTGCCACTGCTGTCCACATTTGGGTGGTCTGAGCCCTGTTAACCCTGGCCTTCTGCCACTTGTCTGTCAGCACTGAGAACAGTCTAGCTCCATCCTCTTTGGAACCACCCTTCAAATAGTTAAAGGATGCTATCAAATCCTTTCTGTCTTCTCTTCTGCAGACTAATAAAATCCAGTACCCTCAGCATTTCCTCTTAAGTCATGTGCCCCAGCCCTGAAGCATTTTCATTGCTTTCTGCTGGACTCTCTCCAACCTTTCCACATCCTTTCTGTAATGAGGCAGCGGGGGGTGGGACTGGACACAGTGCTCTAGATGTGGCCTCACCAATGCAGAATAGAACAGAATAATTACTTCCCTCAATCTGCTGATAATGCTCCTACTAATGGAGCCTAGTTTGCTGTTATCCTTCTTGATAACAGGAGCACACTGTTGACCCATATCCATCTTATTGTCCGCTGTCACCCCCGGGTCTTTTTCTGCAGAGCTTCTGCCCAGCCAGTCAGTCCTCAGCCTGTACTGGTGCATGGGATTCTTTCATCCTAAGTGGGAGACTGTGTATCAAAAGCCTTGCTAAAGTCAAGGTAAATCACATCCACTGCTTCCCCTGCATCCACAGAGCCAATCATCTCATCATAGAAGGCAATCAAATTGGTCAGACATGACTTGCCCTTGGTGAATCAATGCTGACTGTTCCTAATCACCACCTTCTCCTCCCAAGTGCTTAGAAATGGATTCTTTGAGGACTTGCTCCATGATTTGTCCAGGGACTGAGGTGAGGCTGACTGGTCTGTAGTTCCCTAGATCCTTCTTCTTTTTCTTAAAGGTAGACACTATATTTGCCCTTTTTCAATCATCTGGGACTTCCCCAATCACCACAAGTTTTCAGAGATGATGGCCAGTGGCTCTGTAATCGCATAAGCCAACTCAGTACCCTTGGATGCATTGCATCTGGCCCCATTGACTTGTACACATCCAGTTTTTCTAAATAGTCCCTAACGTGATCTTTCACCAATGAGGGCTGCTCACCTTCTCCCCAAACTGGGCTGCTTGGTTCAGTAGTCTGGGAGCTGACCTTGCCTGTAAAGACCAAGGTAAAAAAGGCATTGAGTACTTCAGACTTTTCTTCATTATCTGTCACTAGGTTGCCTCCCCCATTTAGTAAGGGACCCACACTTTCCCTGATCTTCCTCTTGTTGCTAACATACTTGTAGAAACCTTTCACATCCCTTGTTAGCCACAACTCCAATTGTGCTTTGACCTGCCTGATTTGATCCTGCATGCTTGAGCAATATTCTTATATACCTTGGCTTATGCTTCCCCATGGCTGATCATTTGTCTGCCATCACGTGTAAGCATTTAGAGTTCCTGTCCTTGCTGTCAACAGAATGTATAGCCTCTATCTTGGCTTCTTCTCTCAGGTATGTTGGAGGTAGCTGCCACCAGCTTGTCAGACTTCTCTTGAGTGACAGTACCTTGCCATATGGAGAAGCTATTGTGTGTGCTTTCTGCAGTGATATTTGAGACTTCAGTTTTCAATACATGTTGTCAAATGAGCAAATTCAAACTGGCATCTGAGCCTACACTGGTTTTAATGGGAGAAGATTGCATTCACTAGAAGCTAGATTCATCCCTGGAATGTGCACAATAGTGCCATGATCCCTAGCTATGGTGTTGTTATGCCAGGGATGGGTTGGCCCTGACTATTTTAAATGCTTGATGTTTTGTACATTATACAATCATGCCTCCAACCTCAGAATCAGATGTCTCTTCAGGCCTATAAATGGACTTTATTCACATAAAATAGTTGCTTTATATTGTATCCCTTCTCTCTAGTAGCCAATGGCTTTGCAACATTCTGGAAAACAAAGGCATTTTATACAGAATGTGCATGGTTTCCCTTGATGCTGAAAACAGTTCTTTCTTCTTTGGGTCATATTGATAAGTACTCTCATGCCTTCAGGTAATTTGGAGTGACACTTAGATTTCTTTTCAGAGAGATGCTCTTATTTTAATGGGTTAAACCAATCCTTGCTACTTTTGAACATAGCACAACTTTCCAAGCCTCTTGCAGTTTGGAATTCAGAATTTTCTAAAGTTCTCCCAAAGTTTAGCAACTTACTTAATGTGAGCACAATTGCTTCAAGTTGCAGTTCTCTGTGCCCAGGGCTGTAAACATGAAGAGCAACTCAATATGATTTGTGATTTCTATTCCTTTCTCTGTATCATTAAATTCACATGTGGCTGCTGTGATAGGAGTCCAATGACTCCCCTTACTGCTGTGTGCATTGCCTGAAGATATATATATATAAGATATATATATTTCATATTCAACGTTTTTCATAGGCATAACGTTTCCAGTGAGTTGTCTAACTGCTGTAGTCTAGTAATCTGCATTCCCCATGTATCAGTGCTAGTATCAAAAAAGACGTATGCATGGTCCCTGGCAGAGTGAAATATTGTGCATCTTTTGTAATATTGGCTGTAATGCTGAAAGAAATAAGGAGACTCAGACCTCAGTGACTATTTATTACATATAGTTCCTTCAGAGTCTAGTCTGGTTTTGCATCAAACTGAGGACAAGATAAAAGGCCCAATTATCTGCTGTTATACTGATTTTGAACTAGTTCTACCATGGTGCCAGTTACACCTACCCGTTATACCAGTACAGAATCAGTGTAATGGAGTAGAGGATTATCTCCAAGAAAGTTCAGTACAATGAGGCTGTGATGCAAAATGTATGAGAATAGCCTAAATTTTGGACTCCATGGTTTTTTTTCATTTTTTACTATAGCAAGCACCTAGGAAGGCATCCAAGATTAGGGCTCATTGGCCCTTGGCGTAAGTATGTAATAAGAGAGTGTCTCCAAAGAGCCAAAGCAGATGAGAATTACAAAGGCTAGGTAGAGAAAATGGCACAGAAAATTGTGGCACACTTAAGGTAAGAGAAAAGGTTGGCATTAGATTGAAGAATACTGTGATTAGATCAACAATGTGCCTTTGTTGCAAGAAGGCTAACAGCATAATGGGCTGCATTAGTAGAAGCATAGCCAGCAGATCAAGGGAAGTGATTCTTCCCCTCTGTTCAGCACTGATAAGGGCACATCTGGAGTAACATGTCCAGTTTTGGGTGCCCCCACTGCAGAAAGGATGTAGACAACTTGGAGAGAGTCCAGTGAAGGGTAACAAATTGTTAGGGGCCTAAAGCACATGACTTATGAGAGGCTAAGGGAACTGGGTTTATTTAGTCTTCAGAAGATAAGACAGCAGCCTTCAATTACTTGAAGGGTGGTTCCAAAGAGGATGGGGCAGATGAGAGAACAAGGATCCATAGTCTCAAGTTGCAGCAGGGGAGGTTTAGGTTGACTATTAGGAAAAACGTTCTTTAAAATTGTTAACATATCAATAAAACGTTGTGTTCTACTGATACCTGTGCATATAGTAGTGTTTCATTTTAATCACAGGAAAACATGGATTTGGGGGGTTTAATAAGAAATTTCTGTTTTTTAAAAAGAGAAAACTAGGACCTCCTCTCGTGACACATGACTTGGCAAAACCTTTTTGTTTGTATTTACATTTGTTGTATCCAACTATACATTTCATCTGTTTTCTAAAACTGCCCACGCCTTAAACCCTGTGAGGAATTAATGTGTTTTTCTGTCTCGGATACTGAGATACCTAGAAAATGAACAGTTACTGGGGAAAGTGTAAACCGTACTGATTTTGTTTCTAGAAATCAGACTTCTGTGTTTAAATTAAAAACAGATGTGTGTTTGTAGTTTACTTTGCAATGAGATCATTTCATTGCATCTCATGGTGAAGCATATATCATGCTGGATAAGAAAGAATCCCTGCCCCAAATATCCCAGAAAAATGGTGGAAAGTGTTGTGCTTAGCATAAACTATGTATAATTTACATGTACTGCTGCTTAGGTTTCCCAGGTTCCAATTAGGTAACTATATCAGTTTCCTTTCTTTCCCAAAGTTAATGTTCCACTAATAAAGCATCTTGCTGAATCAGATGACAAGGGAAATTCCCATTTAAGTTTACAAATCCTCGTGTACTCCGAATTAAAGAATGCTTAACACGGAAGAAACTCCTACTCCAAAAGCTGGAGAGATCTCTACCGTATTAAGGGAGGATATATTTCTGAAGCATTTTTAGCTAGAGATTAATATGGGAAATATCTGTCAGCAACAATAAATTGTATAATGATATGCTATCCTCTGCTGTGAGAGAAACAAAAATATTCCCTTCACAACTGCAAATCTTAGGGGCTATGTTTGTATGATAAACAGAACATTAGTGTAATTGTCAATTTTGATTGTGCTACAACTCCATGGAAAATCACTATATTTTCAGTGTGACTGGGAATTGAAATATTTAACTGAGGAAGTCAAGTATAGCCTTTTCATGATTATGTTACCTTAACCAGAGAAAAAAACATTAGCAGCAGTTAGGATGATGTTTAAATTAGAAGTGTATGGGGCGGCAGATACCTGATTGCTATCCACTTCGAACAGCTGGTTCAAGGGCAAAAGAATATCTATTTCTAAAGTACACTGGTACTATTACCTTTTTTGTTTTTTTTTTTTTTTTTTTAGCTGAGCATTTTGATAGCTGTATTAATTTGCAGAGATTTTTTTAAGTCAATTTTATTGACAGCTACTTAAAGAAGTTGAAAAAATTCAGAGAAACGATTAGAATAAATAACAAAACTTTTATTCGATACTCTATCATCACAACCCACTGAGAGGCCACCTATCCCTACTGGACTAGTGGATAACCTGACTCTGAGAGCAGCTTGGTTTGTAGCACTTAGTCAATCACTATCCACAGATCCTTAAAAGGGAGTCAAGCAAATGCCATACAAATTATCTGAAAGCCTTGAGATGTTTAAGATGTTTACAGAAGTAAAAGTGTAGAAAATGTGCATCTCCACCTGCTTTAGGGCCCCCAAAATGGTTTCTTAGAAGCAGTTTGCTTGTAGAAGTAACAGATATATGCCAACTCTGCAGCCCCAAAAATTGGCACAAGGAATGGAGGATAGCTCCCACTTACAGAGAAAATCATAGGGGTTAAGGTCACAAGGCAAGAGGCCAAAGGGAGGGAACAGATGAAAGGTAAAGAAACATCCACAACTGTGGTAATATACACTTAGTATCTCCCCCACCCCCATGGGTGCTGAAAAAGATTGCTACACCTTGCTTGAAAGTTGGTCTCTAGTGTGCTCAGGTCCTGGGAAGATTTTGATTAAAGCCATCCCCATCAGCAGTATCTGGCAGAATCCTCTACACTGTGCTCCAAGGGAGAGGATATGAATGACAAACTCTTGCCAGCATCATTACTGTAATCTAGGATGAAGATAGTAAAGCCTTGATTCTGCACTGAAAGCCAAGAGAAGGGACTTCTGCACACATGCAGAATGCCACTGACTTGCTTTAGCCTCTGCGCAGGCTCTTGGCTTAAGAGCTCAGTCGAGATAAAATACAATTTAAGTATTTAAGCGAGACCATTGCTTAACCACAGCTCATTAGAACACTGTTAGACTTTAACTCACAATCCTCCTCTCCTGAACTGTGCCAGGAAAAGCAGCTATGTTTATGGACCTTAAAGTCAAAAAATTATCTTGGGTGATGACCCAGACCTCTTATTTTATAGTATATTTTGTGACTAGTGGATAGAAAGTGGGAAGATAATTATTTGGCAATGAAATGGTCTGATTCTATACTCTTCCTCCCTCTCTTCCCAAAACTTCTGAGTTCTCAGTACTTGAATAGTGCTAAACAATGGTTTCACTTTTTTTCCTAAGCTTACCACAGAGTAAGCAGTCTTCTCAACTCCTATGCATATGTCAGACACTTCACTTATCTTGGAGTTAGCTGATGGCTTACGAGTCATGTTTTCTGCTATAAATGTTATATTAACCACATCACCTCTGTTTTCAATTTTGACTTGCTTCCCCCTTTCCGGCATCAAAATGCAGTACTGGATTTTGTGGTCAAACTTTGCTAAAAGATATCTCATCAGCACTTGTCCTACCTCCTCCCCAAGTGACTGCATCAGATGTGCAGAAAAGAATGGATAATTGGCTATTGGATTCCAGTTAGCAGAGGTCAAGGTGGTATCTGCCTGGCCTATCCCATACTTGCCATACAACTTGCTGTTATTACAGGGGTTATTCAAGCCTATAATCAGCTGAGTTCCACTGAGATGGAACCTTCTGCTTCAGTGAGTTGTTTTTCTGCTGCATTGCAGCCAGGATTTGTCTATCCTTGACAGCAGGGATGAAATGTTCATAGATTTTATATGCTAGACCCATCTTATTTTTAGTTCTTCTAGTCCTCTTGTAGGAAATCAGTAATAAACAAGATCAAGTGAATATGTGGAGCATAGTATATCTCAACAGCCACAATGTTTCATAGTGAATATTTCTGTAGACTATGGTTTCTTCCTTTGTCTGACAATAAAGGTCTCCAAATCTTTTAAGTGAATCACTGCTAATGCAAGACTGTTTCTTCAATGTCTGTGGGTATGTAAAGCATCAAATTATTAGTAGGGCCGGCTAAATGTTAAGGGCCAATTTTATCCTGACTTATACTCTGAACAGCCCTCGTAATACCATGAGTCTAATGCATGTTTTAAAAATAGATCAGAATTTGCCCCTCAGTATTAAAATGTGGCAAAAATTTAAAAACTGGAATTCTCACAGTTGTAGCATGGATGAAAATGATGTTGGTGTGGTGGTTTTGAAGAGCAGGAATGAGGCTGCAGCCTTACTGCGAAAAAACTGGATGGTTTCCTGAGATTTGGACAGGTTAAATAATTGTTTTAAAATGGAGAATTTTGCAAGGTAGTACCCCCTCTATTTTTTACTTAGCCAAAACAAGAACTATTGAGACACCTAATAGGAAATTGTTTTGGAGAAATTTATGACCCAGTTTCTGAACCATCAGTAGTTCAGTTAAGATCTGAAGTCTGTTACTGGTATATTTCTAATATTGAGCCATAACTGAAGATTTTTACTGGCTTACTCAAGGTAAATGTAATACTCTGACCTTCTGAGGTTTGCAGATTTAAATCAGTGGTAGAATTATGGTTGACATGCATTTGGCATGAATAGTAGTTTCTTTTTCCAAAATGCCTTAAGACTGAAGTCATAATTTAGCATGATCAATTTCTTGTAGCTATGCTTTTCATCCACAGTTTTGTATAAAATTTACTAGGCAGAGAATTTTCTAAGAATTGTCTTTGTGCACAAAATCACCTTCATATTAGAAGAATAGAAAATTAGGGTTGGAAGGGACCTCAGGAAATCATCTAGTCCAACCCCCTGCTCAAAGCAGGACTGTCCCCAATAATTAGAAAGTTATAAAATATCCTTCCTAATTAGCATCCCATTAATTTGAAAATCTTCAGTGAATGTGTTAAAAAGAGGAAAATGCTGAAAAAATTGAAAAAGTAAACTGGTGTGGATAAACTTGTAAGTGGCCCAAACTTTACATGACAACCAAATCTGACTCTTTTCAGCAATCTGAAAATATGTGGTTAAGCTTACTTGTTTATTTCCATGAGCATCTGGACTTCCTGGCTCCTCCTGGGACTTTCTGGGAGTGGAAGCAAAAATAAGGATAATTAGAGCTGTCGTGCTGGATCAGATTAATGATACTTCTACTTGTATATCCTTGCTCTCATAGCGGCCACTACTAGGGCTGTGCAAAACACCATCATTTTGTTTCGACGTTTGCTTCACCATTTTGAAGCGACAGTGTTTTGTTTTGCCATTTTGTTTCATTTTGAAGCACTGTCCCATTTCGTTTTGGTGAAACTTTCTCTGTTTTGTTGTGTTTCAATGTTTTGCCAATAGGCTATAATGGGGAATCATGAAAATGTCTATAACATTGTAATTTCTTGCCTGATTCAGATGAAAATTGCAGGGATAATAGCCCCTTCTGAAGGCACAAAGTCCGCCAGGTTTCAGGGAGATGGGTGCAGAGGTTTCTCAGAAACTGAACCTCAAACTGTTCAAAGCAAAACTTGTGACACTTGCCAGCAGCAGCAGCCTCCTCAGCACCGGGGAGCAGCGGCAGCCTCCTGTCATCCAGCACAGATCTGGGGACCCGCAACCCCAGGAGGGCTGTGGGGCTGTGCTGGACTTCTCCCAGGGGTGTGGGCCCCCGGATCTGCTCCAGATGACAGGAGGCTGCTGCTGCCACCTGCGGCCAGAGCTGGGTGCAGCCTGCACCCAGTGCCGGGGAAGACTGATGCTGCCGCTGGCAGCAGCAGCAACAGCCTCCTGTCATCCAGCCTGGTGGCAGGAGGCAGGGGAGAGCCATGGCTGCACCCTAAGCAGCCCCAAAGCCCTATGGAGCTTAGCCTGGCAGCAGGAGGCAAAGCGCAGCCCTGGCTCTCCCTGCCTTGCATCCCCAGGCTGCGCTTTACGGGGGTGCGGAGCTGCTCAGAGCGCAGCCCGGTGGTGGGAGGCAGGGAGAGCTAGGGCTGTGCTCTGCCTCCTGCCACTAGGCTCAGCTCCATGGGGCTCTGCAGCCCCCTGGAGTGCAGCTGGCAGTGGGAGGTGGGCAGAGCCAGGGCTGTACTCTGCCTCCCGCCCCCGGGCTGAGCCCCATGGGGCTGTGGAGCCACTCAGAACACAGCCTGCTAGCGGGAGGTGGGGAGAGCCAGGGCTGTGCTCAGCCTCCCACCACCAGGCTGAGGTCCATGGGGCTGGCAGCCAAGGCTGTCCCCTTCCTCCTGCCGCTGGGCTGCTTTGAAACTCAAAATGTTTCGAAACTTTCAAAACGTTTCAAATGCCCTCATTTTGTTTTGAAGCTGTTTCAAAGCTCTTTTTTTCATTTCAGCTTTACTGTTTCTACCTTGAAACGTGTCAAAAGAGCTTCGAACTGAAACACTCAGTGAAATTTTTTGCATCCCTAGCCATTTCCACTATGAAAATACTACAGATTCTCCAGAAAATACTAGCAAGCCCTTTGCTTTTTATTTTCTTCTGCCATTTAAGGTATTGCCCCCAAGAAAATACTGAAAGGCTAGTCATGCCCATTTGCTTGTTTTCCATCAGCCAAATTCTTAAATGAAGCACCTGTCTCAGTGCTGTTCTTGGGCTCACTCTTTCTCACATGTGTTTCTGAGGTTTGTCCTTAGGGCCACTCTAAAATGGCTACCTTTCCTCATTTGTAGGGCTTGTTGTGTGCTGAATAGGAGTAACGCATGGAGTGTATTTGGCAACAATCCTGGGAACAGTGCAAAGGTATGGGAGATAAGTCAGTGACTCCAGGTGGGTTTATAGCCTGTCTGTTCTAAGTGTTCTTATTGTCCAGCACTCTTACACAGTGCAAACACCGTCAACAGATAAAGGTGGGTTTTGATGTTATGGACTTGACTAACATAAAATTTTAGCACTAAGGTTTAAGACTTGTTTAAATAAGGAAGAACAGCCCTGTGGTCAAATCAGTAGGATTTTGGGGATCTGGGTCCAGTTCTCAATCTGTGATCTTGGGCAGGGCCATTCAGCTTTCTGCCTCAGTTTGCCATCTGTAAATAGAAATGATTTCTTTTTCTCATTCTGTCTTGCCTGTTTAGATTGTGATATCTCTGGGGCAGAACCTCTTTATTATTCTGTGCGTGTCTGCATTGTCTGAAAAATTCTTTCGTAGGAAATTACTTTCAACTAGATAAAACCTTTAGTAAAAACTTTAAAACTGTACCCTGTCTTTTAAAATTTCCACACCTAAAACCCTTTTTGATAAGCCTGTAAGTCTATGGAATGTATTATACAATGGGATCTCCAAGTGCAAGTGTAATGTACTAAATCATAACGAGGTTAACTCCTTTAAAAATCCCAGCCTTCAGGAAGTCTTGGGCAGCTAGGAATTCAATGTAGGCAGTACTTGTGTTTAGTACATGCTGGTAACTACGGCTGTGCGAAGCTTCAGGTGCTGATACAATTTGGAGGAGATTCGGTGGCCAAATCTCCAAATCTGAATCTAATCAGGAGACCAATGGAAAAGTCTGAATTGATTTGAAGCTCTCTGAATTGATTTGGAAAAGGTTTCGAGAGCTTCAGTGATTCGGGCAGTCCCTGCTCACTTCAGCAGGGAGCTGGACCCGGACTTCATGCTGGTAAGTGGGGGGGGGGGGGGGGTCATGGGGGGACCCCTGCCAGGCCCCATCCCCTGACTCCCACCCACTGTCTCAGCCCCCCTCCATGGTTGCCCCACCCACCCCAGCTCCCAGTTCATTGAAAAAAAAAAAGTCCCCGCTCACCAACTGCTACCAGGCGGGGGGGGGCAATCTCCACTGCTCCCCACTGCCCCATGCTCTGTGGGGGGCTCTGTCACAAGCCCCTCAGCCCCTGCCCACTCTCCCAGCCCCACCCCATGGCTGTCCTGTCTGTCCCAGCTCCTAGTCCTTTAAAACAGCTCAAAAAAACCTGCACTCACTGCTTGCTGCAGTGGCCTTTGGGCTTCTGGCAGAGACCCCCCATGCAGTGGGGGGCAGCAGGGATCACTCTGTCTGGCAGGAGCTGGTGAGTCGCAGGTTTTTCTTTTTTTAAAGGGCTGTGAGGTGGGGCAGCCATGTGGGGGCTGGAAGAGTGGACGAGGGTTGGGGGGGCTCCTGGCAGAGCCCCCATGCAGTGGGGGGCAGCGGGGATCGCCCCCCTGCTTGGCTGCAGCTGGAGTGTGGGCTTTTTTTTAAGAGCCGGGACCTGGGAGAATGGGTAGGGCAGCCATTGAGAGCTGGCGGAGGATGGGGCCAATTCAGAGATTTGGCCAATTTGACCAAATTGAATCACTGTCCCCCGAATCGGCTGAATCTGAATCCAAGGTGAATACTAGCCACTTTTCACAGGCCTATTGGTAACACAGTTTATCCACAATGAACACTGAACCCTTCTCATTTTCCTTTGGCCATTGCTACCGAAGTGACTCAAGTGCATTTTTAAAATTTATCTCTGTACCCTACTCCATGGAGAACACTGTAAACTGGTGAGTAGAGTCTAGAAAAATGTCCCTCAAATTGCTTTTTGATAGACAAATTTTCAGACGTGGCAACGAGCTGGATTCAGAGTTCAGTGAAGTTAATGCAAGTCTTTCCAGTGACTTGGTGACGTGCATATGACCCTACAGCAGGGATGTCCAACTTGTTGCATGGGACAAGCAGCAAAGTGGCAAATAAGGCAGGAAGCAGAAAGCAAGGTAGCCCAGCAGAAGATTGTGCAGGACAAGGGGATCAACACCTGGGGAGGTTTGTCCTCCTTGTTCTACAAGATGTTCAGTGGGGCCATTACTACTTGGTCATGTCAGTGGGGGGGGGGGGGGGGGTTGTGTGTGTGTGTGCAAATTTCACCATATAAGATTCATAGATTCATAAATGTTAGGGTCGGAAGGGACCTCAATAGATCATCGAGTCTGACCCCCTGCATAAGCAGGAAAGAGTGCTGGGTCTAGATGATCCCAGCTAGATACTCATCTAACCTCCTCTTGAAGACCCCCAGGGTAGGGGAGAGCACCACCTCCCTTGGGAGCCCGTTCCAGACCTTGGCCACTCGAACCGTGAAGAAGTTCTTCCTAATGTCCAGTCTAAATCTGCTCTCTGCTAGCTTGTGGCCATTGTTTCTTGTAACCCCCGGGGGTGCCTTGGTGAATAAATCCTCACCAATTCCCTTCTGTGCCCCTGTGATGAACTTATAGGCAGCCACAAGGTCGCCTCTCAACCTTCTCTTGCGGAGGCTGAAAAGGTCCAGTTTCTCTAGTCTCTCCTCATAGGGCTTGGTCTGCAGGCCCTTGACCATACGAGTGGCCCTTCTCTGGACCCTCTCCAGGTTATCTGCATCCTTCTTGAAGTGTGGCACCCAGAATTGCACGCAGTACTCCAATTGCGGTCTGACCAACGCCCTATAGAGGGGAAGTATCACCTCCCTGGACCTATTCGTCATGCATCTGCTGATGCACGATAAAGTGCCATTGGCTTTTCTGATGGCTTCGTCACACTGCCGGCTCATGTTCATCTTGGAGTCCACTAGGACTCCAAGATCCCTTTCCACCTCTGTGCCACCCAGCAGGTCATTTCCTAGGCTGTAGGTGTGCTGGACATTTTTCCTCCCTAGGTGCAGCACTTTGCATTTCTCCTTGTTGAACTGCATCCTGTTGTTTTCTGCCCACTTGTCCAACCTATCCAGGTCTGCCTGCAGCTGTTCCCTGCCCTCCAGCGTGTCCACTTCTCCCCATAGCTTTGTGTCATCTGCAAACTTGGACAGAGTACATTTGACTCCCTCGTCCAAGTCACTGATGACCCTTGTCCAAGTCACTGATGAAGTTAAAATGAACAGTTTCTCGTTAACCCATGTATTCTAGAAAGATTTTTCATGTGATGTGGCACTGAGCAGAGTGCAAAAGAGCAGTTTAAGGGGGGACCAGGGACAGCCACCAGGGGAATTAGGTGTATATACACAAATGCCAGAAGCATGGAAAACAAGCAGGAGGATCTAGAGCTCTTGCTAGCGAGCAACAACTTTGACCTAGTGGGACTAACTGAAACCTGGTGGGACTCTTCTCACGACTGGGTGGTGGGAATAAAGGGCTATAGTTTGTATAGGAGAGTCAGGGGAAAAAAGGTGGAGGAGTTGCTCTATATGTCAAAGAACAGTACACATCTTCCCTAATCAAATTAAGGTCAGAGGTTGGTCAAGCAATGACTCTGTGGGTTAGGATCCAAGGGGCTTGGGGTGAAAAGGATCTGGTGGTGGGGGTCTACTAGAGGCTGCCACACCAGGACGATGAGCTGGACCAGGAATTTTCCAAGCAGCTTGAAGAGGCTGTGAGGTCTAGTGGTATGGTAGTCATGGAGGACCTTAACTACCCAGACGTATGCTGGGAGGAGCATTCAGCTAGATCTAACCACTCTCGCAGGTTCTTAACCTGTATTCAGGACCTCCACCTAACACAGGAGGTAAGGTGTCCCACCAGGGGCAATGTCTTGCTCGACTTGGTGTTGGCCACAGGGGATGACCTGGTGGGGGATCTGCGGAGTCAAGGCAACTTAGGGGACAGCAATCACCAAATGATTAAATTCACTATCCAGTGAAGGGCAGACATTATACCCAGCAGGGTATGGGTGCTGAACTTTAAAAAAAGCTGACTTTAATAGACTCCGGGGATTGGTTAGCAGGGTGCTAGGAGCTAAGAACTTGGATGCATTGAGGGTCCAGGATGGGTGGACATTCCAAGGAAACTGTTCTTTGGGCTCAGAGTGAGTCAATCCCATGGCAGAGGAAAGGGGGCAAGGGGTCCAGGAAGCCCCTCTGGCTAACCAGGGGTATCCAAGATACCTTAAGGGCAAAAAAAAAAAAAAAAAAGAGGCATACCGGAAATGGAAGCAGGGAGTAGCTAGCAAAGAGGAGTATACTTCTTTGGTCTGCCTAGAGTTGCCTTTGGTCATGAAGGCCAAGGCAACTCTAGAACTCAGGCTAGCACCAGGGATTAAGGACAATAAGAAGTTCTTTTTTAGGTATGTTGGGAGCAAAAGGAGGGTGCAGGGTAGCATAGGACCCATACAGGATGGGCAGGGGGGGCTTAGTGATGGATAGCAGGGATAAGGCAGAGCTCTTCAAAGAGTTTTTTGCCTCTGTCTTCTTAAATGGGAATCTAGATACATCACGGACACCAACAAAGGGAACATCAGCTGACCAACGGTCAGTGCTGACATGGTAAAAATACACTTGGAGGGACTGGACATATTCAAATCACCAGGACCGGAGGGACTCCATCCACAGGAAATGAAGGAATTAGTGGGGGTCATAGCTGATCCACTGGCAAAGATATATGAGCGCTCCCGGTGCTTGGGTCAGGTTCCAGAGAACTGGAAGAGGGCTAACGTCGTCCCAATTTTTAAGAAGGGGAGGAAGTAGGACCTGGGGAACTATAGACCAGTCATTCTTACCTCTATCCCTGGGAAAATCCTAGAAAAAATTATCAAGGAGCACATCTATGGGAGTCCGCTGGCTAAGGAGGGGTAACCAACATGGGTTTTTAGCAGGCAGGTCCTGCCTGACTAACCTAGTTTTCTATATTGTTTAGATGCAGGAGTCCAGGCAGATGTTATCTATCTGGACTTGAAGAAGGCCTTTGATAAGGTATTCTATACCATCCTTATAAATAAATTGAGGGGGTTTGCCTTGGATGATTACACTGTAGACTGGGTTAGCAAATTGGCTCATGGGTCACACTTAGAGGGTGGTAGTGGATGGGTCAGTGTCAGCCTGGAAAGATGTGGGAAGTGGAGTCCCTCACGACTCAGTTTTGGGGCTGGTGCTCTTCAACATCTTCGTCAGTGATCTGAATGAGGGGGTGGGAAGCACCCTGGCCAAATGTGCGGATGACACAAAATTATGGGGTGTAGCTAACACCCTGGAGAGGAAGAACCAGATCCAGGCTGACCTAGACAGGCTGGGGAAGTGGGCAGAGAGCAACAGGATGCAATTCAATAAGGACAAGTGCAAGGTGCTGCATCTATGGAGGAAGAACTGCCACCATACTTACAGGCTGGGGGATGACCTTCTCAGCTCCACTGAGGCCAAAAAAGATCTTGGAGTTATTGTTGACTCCAGGATGAATGTGAGTCACCAATGTGATAAAGCAGTTGGTAGAGCCAATTGCACCTTGTTGTGCATCCATAGGTGCTTCACAAACAGGTCCAGGGAAGTGATTCTCGCCTTCTATGTGACACTGATCAGACCACGGCTGGAGTACTGTGTCCAGTTCTGGGCACCGCAATTCAAGTGGAATGCGGACAACCTGGAGAAGGTCCAAGGAAGAGCCACTTGCCTGATTAGAGGCCTGCAGGGGAGGCCCTACGAGGAAAGGCTAAGGGACCTTAGCCTCTTCAGCCTCTCCAAGAGAAGGCTGAGAGGGGACCTTGTGGTGACGTACAAATTCATAAGGGGAGAGCAACATGAAGTAGGTGATGATCTGTTCACCAGGGCACTCCCTGGAATGACAAGGAACAATGGCCATAAGCTACTAGAGAGAAGGTTTAGGCTGGACATTTGGAGAAAGTTCTTCATGGTCAGGGTTTCCAGAATGTGGAATGAGCTCCGAAGGGAGGTGGTGCTCGTTCCATCCTTTGGGGTCTTCAAAAGAAGACTGGACAGGCACCAGGATGGGATCACATGACCCCAGGGTTGGTGACTCTTTTCTTGCCTGCCAGGGGCAGGGGGTCAGACTAGATGGCCCACTGAGGTTCCTTCTGACTTTATGAATCTATAACAGCATTACATATTTACAAGAGCAAAATTACAACTCAGAGTATAGACCTAAAGACATTACTGAACTTATAAACTTCCTCCTCACACAACTTCACTTTCAATAATCAACACTTCCTCCAGACCATGGGCACAGCTATGGGCACAAAAATGGCCCCACAATATGCCAACTTTTTATGGGCCTCCTAGAAGAAGAATTCCTCAAGAACTGCACCATCAAACCCATGCTATACTTAAGACATGTAGGTGACATCTTCATCATTTGGACTGAAAACCTGCAATCTCTGATTGATTTCCATCACAAATTCAACAATCATCACCCCCCCCCATCAAAATATCTCTTGAACACTCCAGCCCAAACATTTCCTTTTTAGACACTATGATCACTATCTAGAATGGTAAAATATAGACCACCATATACATGAAACCCACGGACCAATATGCATACGATTGCATAGAACCAGCAATCACCCTAAACGCACCAAGACAGCTGTAATATACAGCCAAGACCTCCAATGCCTGCAAATTTGCACTGAGAACACCCGCAATGATGATCTCGCTAATCTCAAAAGGGCTTTCACTCAACAAGAACACTCCTCCAGAGAGAGAGATTGCACTTTTGAAAGAGTCTACTAGCTACCATGTGAAGAATTGCTGCAGTACAAAAAGAAAATCCCCATGAATCCCACACCATTAGTTATGACAAAGCATCCTTACCTGGAGCCTATATGGAAAATCCTCAGACAGTTGCAACTCATACTAGAAGAACACCTGATTCATAAAGGGATCTTCCTAGACCCACCCATCCTGTCCTTTAAACAAGCACTGAACCTCGCCGATCTCATCACCAGAAGCAAACTTCCTATCACCCAAAACACGCCAAATGGATCCAGACCATGCCAGGATAAGAAATGTAAAACCTGCCAACACTCCCATAATAACTACACCCCACAACAGAACCATCACCATTCCTAGGTCTTACACCTGCATGTCCAAAAATGTTATACATCTCATCCAGTGCACTAAATGTCCTATTGGAAAATATGTGGAAGAAACCAAACAACTGTGCACCAACATGAATGCACACCGAAAATGTATTAAAGACCAAAATATCCAATTCCCTGTGGGTGTACACTTCTCACAACACAACCACTCTCTGTCTAATCTCTCAGTTTTAATTCTCAAAGGGAATTTACAAAACATCTTTCATAGACAAGCCTGTGAACTTCACTTTATAAATCTACTGGATACAAAAAATCATGGATTCAATATAGACATTGAATTTATGGCACAGTATAAGCTGCCTAACATCTGATAACCCCACATTTTGCCAACGGCATTCTATCACCAGGTCAACATTCCCCCTTCCTCCATCCCACTTACCTGACTCACACCCATTGTCTCCAATGCCCTTTGATCCTCACTGCCACACATTTGCATTTTCACAGACCTGCAATTTGAATATTGGCTTTTATTCCACCACGGAGAACACATAACAACAGCAGGCTATCCCTATGCCTGAAAAAAGGTGTTTGTGTCTGAAAGCTTGTAAAGAACAATTTTTCCATGTATTTAGTTGGTCTAACAGAAGATATCACACATGAACGCCACATGCCCCCGGAGGCTGAGGGGGCATGGCGAGCTCCTGCAGGTGGTGGCACGTAGTGGGAGCATGGCGGCGGCAAGCGGGGAACTCCCGCAGGCAGCCACAGTATTTTTGGTGGTGGGGGTGGTGAGGGCTGACCAGTGGTCAGCGACCACTTGCAGACGCCGCCAGCAGTGTCCGTGGTGGCCAGCGATGATCGCAGACCGCCCACAGGTGCTGCTGGTTGTGTTGGTGGCGAGGCGGGGTGGCAAGTGGGGACCACCCACAGGTGCTGCTGGCAGTGTCGGTGGCACCTTTTTTGCAGGGCATGCACCGCTATGCCTAGGGGGTGCACATGCAACCATGTCCACCCCCTACACATTGCCAATGATATCACATTTACACAAAGAACCTTGTCATTCCAAATGCAGGCACTTCCTACTATTGCCTTAATGCTCTCAATTGGCTACACTAATATAACAAGAACTGTTTTCAGTATTCCTGCATCAGATTTAATTTTGTCCCATGAACCTGATTGTTATTTCTGACCTTGGATTGCCTGAGAATAACTTTTATTTTACCAGTCGTTAGCAAGTTTCTCAGCCTCTAAGTACTCCCTGCTTTTTAGTTCTCATGGGAAAGCCATATTCTTCACCCAATTTCTGTTGTTCCTGGGGCATACCTTTCTTTGAACTTTCAAGGACACTGATTTAAGAAACAGATGTATGATACTTACCATAGTTTGATGCTTCAATCTCAGAATTGTTCTTTGGAAAATATAAATAAGCACTTTAGAGTCAAACCCTGCAGTGGGGTAGAATAATTTGGGGTTTTGTTAGCACTGTTTATATATAGACATTTCTTAAGTGCCATTAAGTGGAGTAAATTAAACCTTCTGCATGATATACTGAGAGGTATATCATGAAGAAGCAAGATTCTTTTTTTAAAAACTCATCCCCCCACTCCTCTCAAAGTAAAACTCTTCTTAATTTCATGTGATCAGGAGCCTTTACCAAAATGGAAACGCAGATACTTTAATTAGACATGAAACCACTTCACAGATCAGAAGCAAAAGTGTTCTTGTGTCCCTGATTGGCAGTTTTGTTTTCTTTTGCTTAATATGTGAACTTTTTTTAAACATCTGTTCAGGGCTTTTTTCTTAAATGGAAAACTTCTTGAAATGTATAAGAAGTCACCAGGTGCTTGGAGTTGAGATATATATAATCTTACAAGCTTTTTCTTTTATTGTGAGCAAGAGCTCAGTCAGTGGAGGGTATATCCTGCATTGTTTGATACACAAAATACTGTGCAGAGCCTGTGGTCTTTGAGGGAGCATTGTGAGAAGCAGGAGTGTTTGTTCTCATTAATCTTTGAGTTGAGTCAGTTCTGGAGGGAGTGGTGGTTCCTGAGACCTCAACAATGGTGGGATTATCTGAAAAAGAGATATAGTGCATGTTCTTTGACTACGTCTGTTTCTGGACGTGTCACCTGTATGTATGCAAATAAAGGGATTAGATTATGCATCACTCATTTTTCTTCCACTGGACAGTTTTCCTGTATATCTGTTGTTCTGCACTGAAGTTAGAATGGGACAGCTGGGGACTGGAGAGGGGGAGAAAGTGTAACAATAGCATAGATGAGCTATGAATGCCATTATGACACCTTATGTGGAGTTTGACTAGTTTTTGTTTTGCTCAGTTGAACAGGAG
Source organism: Alligator mississippiensis (assembly GCF_030867095.1). Classification (NCBI taxonomy): domain Eukaryota; kingdom Metazoa; phylum Chordata; order Crocodylia; family Alligatoridae; genus Alligator; species Alligator mississippiensis. The sequence continues at coordinate 40,528,165 of NC_081830.1, forward strand.
ACCAGGATCCCCTATCACTTGGTTGAATGAAAGTCATCTGGATCTTGGATTGGCATTTGGCTTGGACACAGGCTTTACTTTCTGGCCTTACCTATCTCCTACATCAAGCAAGTCAGGGGTAGTTGAGTAGGTGGTGTTTTACCCTTCTGCCTACTGGCAAAGCAAGACACAAAAAATGATGCTTTCAAGGGCTGTATAAGTTCTTTGTGCTTTTATGGGCCAAGAGGAATTCTATCTTTAAGTATAAGTATCCTGGACATGGATACAGACACACCTTCCAATGAGACTTTAGCCTGGCTTGAGAGAGGTAGCAATCCACCAGCAGTTAGTGCTGACCTAGTGAAGGGGCACTTGGAGGGGCTGTGGACGCATTTAAGTGAGCAGGCCCCTATGATCTTCACCCAAGGGTACTAAAGGAATTGGCTGGTGTCATAGCGAAGCCACTGGCACAACTGTTTGAGCGCTCATGGTGCTCAGGGCAGGTCCCAGAAGACTGGAAAAAGGCCAGTGTGGTCCCTATTTTCAAGAAGTGGAGGAAGGAGGACCCAGGTAATTATAGGTGGTTAGCCTCACCTCTATTCTTGGGAAGACCTTAGAAAAAATCATAAAGGATCACATTTGTGGGGGGCCAGCAGGTAATACAATGTTAAGGGGCAAACAACATGGGTTTATAGCAAGCATATCCTGCCTGACTAACCTAGTTTCTTTTTATCACCAGGTCACAAAGAGCTTAGATGCAGGAGTAGAAGTACATGTTATTTACTTGGATTTTAAAAAGGCTTTTGACACAGTGTTGCACTCAATTCTTACAAGTAAACTAAGTAGCTGTGACATGGATTTTTTTACAGTCAGGTGGGGGGAAAACTGGCTTATGAGATGCACACAGAGTGGTGGTGGATGGGTCAGTTTCTACCTGGAGGGATGTGGGCAGTGGTGCCCCCCCCATAGGCTCTGTCCTTGGACGAGTGCTGTTCAATATCTTCATCAGTGATTTGGATGAGGGTGTAGAAAGCAGTCTGTCCAAATTTACAGACAACACCAAACTATGGGGTATAGCAAACACTAGAGAGTAGCGAGTGAATTCAGGCGGATTTAGATAGACTGGGGAAGTGGGCGGATCAGAATAGGGTGCAATTTAACAATGGTAAGTGCAAAGTGCTGCGCCTGGGGAGAAAGAATCTCCAATACACCTATAGACTGGGAAGTACCATTCTATGTAGTGCAGCAGTGGAAAGGGATCTTGGAGTCATAGTCGACACAAAAATGAACATGAGTCACCAATTTGACAAGGTAATAAGTAAGGCTAACCACATGCTTTCCTGCATTAGTAGGTGCATCATGAGCACGTCTAGAGAAGTGGTACGTCCCCTCTATGTGGCATTGGTGAGGCCGCAGCTGGAGTACTGTGTCTAATTTTGGGCACCACACAAGCTAGAAAGGGTTCAGAGGAGAGCTGCTCATATGGTTGAGGGCCTGCAGGTAAAATCCTATGAAACCACATTGAGGGACATGAATCTCTTCAGCCTCTGCAAGAGAAGGCTGAGAGGTGATCTTGTGGCTGTCTACAAACCCATCGTGAGGGATCGGCAGGGAATAGGGGATAGGATGTTTACCAGGGGACCCCTCGGGGTTACTAGAAACAATGGCCGTAAACTGAAGGAGAGTAGATTTAAATTGGACATCAGGAATAAAGTCTTTATGGTGAGGGCTGCCAAAATATGAAATGGGCTTCCAAGGCAGGTGGTGCTCTCCCCTACCTTGGAGGTGTTCAAAAGGAGATCAGACAAGCACCTGGCTGGGGTTACTTGACCCTAATGCTCTTTTCTGCCCAGAGCAGGAGGTTGGACTCGATGATCTAATAGGTCCCTTCCGACCCTAGAAATCTATTAATTCTATATGTGACAGAGTGACTATTGTGATAGAAACAGCTACCACACAGTTTGTCACATAGCTTGATATGAGAAAGCACACTCCAGCTTATATTTGATGTTAAAGCACTAAGATTTCAAAGGTATCCAGGGTGTTTTGGTCTGTGTGGTTGTCTTTAATCAAAGGCCTCCCTCTCCTCCTTGTTAGTGGAGTAGGAATGAAGTGGGAAGGTCTGTGAACTGCAGATACAGCCTCCCCCCACCCCCCCCCCCCACAAAAACAACAACAAAAAAAACCCCATACACACACAAACCTGCCTCAAACTGCATGAAAGATTGTTCAGAAATTTGAATTTTGCACTCAACTACTGTGGAACCAGTAAAAGAAATGAAAGTAGCGCCAATTAGCAGTGCAAAACCATCATTGCTTCGGAAGGTCTGATCAACTGTATGTCAAGTTCCTCTGAAGAACTCTACCTGTGTCCTGCAAATACTTTGGCTTATTGGGAAGGCCAGAAGAGGAACACAGGGGATAGATGAGGTTTAGGTCTTCGTCCAGGGCACATTAATATAATGAAAAGCCTCCTATTAGCCTCAGTTAGCATTAGATTGGGTGCCTTAAACTCAAGTATACAGTTTTCTAAAAAGTGATAAAAGGCCATTTGGCTTTTTCTGCTTAAACAGAAGTACCTAAAGATTTTCATGGAGTGAAATGAACTTGCCCCTGAAGATGCTTGTATTGTAGATGTATTACAGATACATCATATGAACTGGTTCCCTGTTTTTGATGCATTAAAAGGTGCCTGTCAAATAAGATTGTGTGCTTGGATGGAAAAATAAAGCCTGAGATGTGCTACAAACAGTGCTTGAATGATAATGAGAATGGCAGCTCATTAGGATTAGCAATGCAAAAAAGGTTCCAGTTAATGAACAATGAAAACATTTTGGCAGTTGCAGGGTTGATTATTGCACGGCTGTTCATGCTGCTGTAATTTAAGCATCTAACGTGGCTGTCTGTTATCAGTTTGGATTTTGAGAGGTTTATTTTTCCACCAAAACATTAGTTCTAAGAAGATACTTGGTACATAAACTTGCATCAGGAGGCATTATGGTGGGTGGGTGTGTGTGTGTGTGTGTGTGTATGGGAGAGGGGAGAGGGGATGGTGTGTGTGTGTGTGTGTGGGAGAGGGGAGAGGGGATAGTGTGTGTGTGTGTGAGATAAAATTTTCTTTATGATTTTTATAACTTTGAAAATCTCTGCCAGAGAACATGGTTAAAAAGAGGTCTTGAGAATGAATAGGAATAGAAAGGGTGTTTCATTCTCAAACAGTGAATTATTTTGGGTGCCTAAATTTTGAGATGCATAAGTGAAAAGTTTTGAGAAAGTATTAAACCACTCATCTGTCTGCAGATCAGTCCCTGTTAAGGTATCTCCAGTTGAGAACTCGATGGTGTAAGTGCCTGAAAATCATTAAAGAATACACTTGTTTAATTTTTTTTAACTTAAAAATTCTGGTATTATATTTTTGTTGTAATCTCAGATACCAGCATAAAATTGAATAAAGTTCCTCAGTTTGTATCTCAACAAGTCATGGCACCAAGTCTGAATACCTTGGCTTTGAGGCAGATGGGATTTGTTTTTTCTATGGTGCAAACACGTTGAACTGCACAATGGCTGTTTTCCATGACTGATGCAAGTGTAGGCCAATGGATATTGTTGTTAACGCAAAGAGGAAGAGACTACTGGCAGCCTCAGTTCTGGAGTCAATATCAAACTCCCACCCCAACATCCCCGTTTTTGTTGACTCCTAGGGCTAAATTTGCCAGGAGTCTAACTTTGTTATAACTCTATTGCAGTCAGTGATTATCCTTGGTTATCCTGGGAATGAATTTATTCCCTCATTTTAGTTGAAGATTGTGCAGCACTGCTGGACTCATGAAATACTTTCAGACAAGAACAAGAATGTAAAGCAGTTAAATCTTGGACAAATACAACCTGTCACTTGTAGTGCAGCTCTTTATAAAAGATGGGCATTTCATGGGTAATGTTGATCTACCCAAATCTGAAGCTACTTTATTAAGTGTAGAGAAGTTAACACCCATACAGTTGAGTAGAACATCATGAACCATATTTTTAATACCTTAACTGCAGACTACTCCCACAAACAACAAGAATTTTAGCATTGAATTCAGTAGAAGCATGCTAACACTGAGCATATTTAAAATATCAGTTTCCTTGGTGCCTAAACATTGAAGGATGATAATGTTTGGACCAGGTTTCTATTGTGATAAATACTCAGAAACAAACAATAAAACCTAATATACCTAAGAGGAATTCTTCCTTTTTCCTTGGCCTACAAATTGGGTTGTGAATCTCATCAGACTAGAGCTGGTCAGGTTTTTTGGACAAAACGGTTTTGTTAAAAAATATTGACTCCTTCAAACTGAATCCTTTCGTAGGAATATACCTGATTCTATGAAACTTTCACTGAGAGAGAGAACTTCTCAGGGAATAATGATAACAAGTGGAGCAATATCCTTGTTATAGCAGAATAGTTAGGAGCTGGGTGATTTGTGTATTGTCCTAGGATGGCAGAGATCCAGGTCTTGGCTCATGCTCTGAATCAAGGATTGCTATTATTTGCTATTCTATGAGCATGCTCTTTTCTTGAGGTTGGGGTGGGGTGGAGGGAAGGGAAAGAGCTTTGAAAGTTCTTCGTTTCATCTTGATGTGGAGCAGGATGAAATTAAAAATCCCTGTTATGTGGAACAGAAATATTGCTTAACACTTTTTCAGCATTTTCAATTTTCAGCTGGGGAAAAAGATCAAGAATTGCTTCATCGTTCTCCTGATCTTGACTGAAACAACAAGACTGTAGATATGTACAAAGAGCAAAACAATTATCTAGGTATATTGTTGGCAAGTGGCTTAAAACTGAATCTTCACTCAAGTTTTTACTTTTCCAAATGGATTCATTTAACTTTAAGTGTTTCAGCAACACAACAATCATCATCTTCCTCTGATTCAGTGCCCATTGGTTGAGAATGCTGGTTATCCTGGCACCAGGATAGTGGTAGGTGGAAGTGAATAGGGGTACTAACTGACAGTAACATGTACTAGTAAAGATTTTTAATATCGCACCTTCAGGGATAGTGAAATGAGTTAGGTGCAGGAATTCCCCAAGTCAAAATTATTTCACTCTTTACAGAGTGGGAAGAGTGCCTTCAGAACTTATGTGCCAGTCAAAATAACTCTTCAGTAGCACTTAGGGAAATGTAAGTGCTATTTCAGGGCTCTCCCTACATTGATACTTGCTCATCTTTTCCACTAGTAGTTTCAGCTCCTTGGTAATGCTCCAGCTGCTTTGGTTCATATAACTTTTTCCAGTTGGACTGTGCGCATCCCCTTGACCTGTGCTTTAGAATCAGCACTTCATGGTAACCCCTTCCCTGTGTAGCAGATGGTACAAATAACCTGACCTGTATTCCAGTGATCATTGCACAGTTCAAGAAGCTGCCAGGTAGTTGGCTACATGATCTGACTTGTGATAGTTGATGATTAGTTGTGGAGTATGATGTTTCTTGACCATTAAAGTGGCAGAGTTGGTCCTAAGTAGAGGGAATGTTATTGCTGTGAAAATGGTACAGGGTTTAATCTGTAGGACTCTCCCTTTACCTTGTTATTATCTGTGAGGAGAGTTGCTCTAATTTGTGTTTAGGAAAGCTATATGCATCATTCTACTGAATGTTTAATTCCAGCTAGAAGAGGTTTTTTTGCTGTGTTATGGGAGTGGAATGCATTACTGCTGATATCCTTGCCACCATCCTCTATATCTTATTTACTGTAAAGATGGCAATTTTTAATGCACACAGTGTGTAGTAGAGCTGGTGGAAAGGCAGACAATCTGCTGACAAAAAGAGTCAGTTCAGTTTGCTATGACTATTTCTATTATGCTGTTAATTCAGTGCCAAATCCTTAGCAGTGCTTAGTTTCCTCAACTGCCATTGGCATTGGTGGTATAGGTTGTAGCTGTGTTGGTCTAAGCACATAGGCAGACAAGGTTCTTTGGGTAAATCTGATATTTTTTTATTAGACCTACTCAAATAGTTGGAAAAACTTTTCTTTGCAAGCTTTCAGCTACAAATACCCTTTGTCAGGCTGAGGAAGCATCTGCAGTTGGTTGGAATGAATACTAAAGAAGCCAGAGGCTGGCATGCATCCAAGAAGGCCAGTCAGTGAAGATGTGGGTCTGCAGGGGGGAGTTATGCATCCAGGGGTGTGGGGTCAAGGAGCTAAAAATAGCCAAGTCAGGGTTGGCGGTGGGGGTGTGGATTAGGAAAAGCACAGCCCTCGGCTGGGGTGAGCAACTATGGGCTTTCCCAGCACCTGGCCTGGCCTCTAAATGTGTGCAGTCATTCAGTAGATTGGGCTGACTTGTTTCTGATCCAAATGAGTTGATCTGAGTAAGTGAACTAACTTAGATCAAGCCTGCCATTTTTGGCCTGATGTAGCCTGCCTGAATGCCTGCACAGATGGACAATTAGATTGATTTAATCCTAGTTAGGTTCATATAAATGTAAAGTCTGCATGTACCCAGAAACAAGTCCTGTCCACTGTCTCCCACCAGACATGTCAGAGACCAGCATTTAGGCCATTTAGACACCTTGGGATAGCCTTGACTGTGTGCTCCTAAGAAGCATTTTAGGCTCTTTTTTTTTTTCAGAAGAGCCCAGGAGCAGACCTGGGCTGGAGAAGAGGAACACCAGACTGGCACTTGATCCTCTTCAAACTGCTTGGGACAACTTGCAAGCCATCTTCAGTTTAAGCCATGGCACTTCCCAGCCATTCAATGGTTCTACTGGTCTCTCCCAGTAGGAACAAGCAGGCAAGGTGTATTTTGTTCGCTGTGTACCTGAGTTGGGGAGGGAATCCATTTAGTAGACATGTCCTATCCATCCTGAAGAACTTCATCGTTGGCCGAGTTGCTCAATGTGATGCAGCATGTGGGTGGTAGAACCTGGATACACATTTTGGTGTCACCTTTTGACTCCCAGTCTTTTACCCTGTCCACTATATAATGCTACATCCCCATTGGTAATTCTGATGTTTTAGCCATCCAGTCAGGGTTCTGGAAGATTATCTTGGAATTTAGAATATTCACCATAAAATACGTATGATAAAGGGTGAAGGACCAATCTTCTTAACTTTTGGCATGGTCAGATTTCCATTTAACTTGTTGTCCCTTCATATGTCCAAGATATCCAGGATCTTTCCTGCAACCTTAATATTGCATGATGATACACAAATTAAGTTACAGCCAGTGTGAGGGGAGGTTCCTCACCCCTGGATGAGTTGCACCCATTCTTTGTGCCAGTACTTTCTTGCTGATATTTTAGGATTTTTGTGCAATCCCATTACAGTACAGCTGTTGGGTTTATAAAAGCTTTATGAATACTCCAAAAACCTTGTTTAGGTGCTTGCATAGAAGATAAGCTTGCTTGAAAATCTGGTTCAAATCATGAGGGTCACACACTAGGGAATGGGCTCTTTGTGCTTTGTAACTGCATAAATTTTGATGGTTTCATTTTCATTTCAGTGGCAGGTTCTCACCATTATGTTTTGCCCCCATAATTATATGTGCCTCCATTGTAGAGAGAGGGCTACATGAAATCAACATCTAATGTGAAAGATCTGTATTTCCACTGTAACCCTTGCTTATATACTTCTAGCTGTAGTTCTACCACTGTCATGTGTTTGTCCTGGTACTAATTTAAATAGTTGAATCAGATGTTGTTGTTGCCCAAAGCAAGTGCATTTAGATAAAGAACGATAGTTGAAATAAACAATAGCGTTTGGTAGATATGCTCATTAATATCAAACAGCTATTTTCCTTAATGCAATTAAGTGTAGAAACATCTTGGCTATTTTAATATATTTAATCAAATCACACCTTACATTTTCTGGCAAATTACACTACATCCTAGTTCAAATAACAAGTACGTTTTCTGCTAGGAATATGCTTAAATTTAATGAAAATGTAACAACTGTCATATTGAATCTAATGTAGGTGTTTATTTCAGACACTTCAGATGCTTTGTTTAATGCATTAGAAAAATTAATTGTATGCAACTGTAAACAGCAACATTGCATTGAGCATTACTGAATTAGCCACGGGATTCAGGGAATGACTGAGGGGACATAGCAGGTGGGTATTAAAGGAAATAAAATGTTGTCAATTAAAAAAACATTTAAGTTATTACTTCATCCCTTGGGAAGGCTCCCAACCAATTTTGGTGATTTTAGTCATTTTCCTACTTTGTAAAACAGTACTTGCACTCTGTTGTGGCTGTAAGAACAGTTGGATCCATGTGGCATAGAATACATTAAAATGAGTACATACAGAATTTCATATTAACCATGTGGCATATACCGTTATAGGCCAGTGTTTCAAGAAATGACTATTGATTTGGAAGAGGCAAAGATTTTTATGGGTGGTACATTTTATTGGATCAAATGCATTGTTGGGATAGACAGACCTAGACAAGCTTTTGGGCACCAGCGTATGCTTCTTCAGCTCTGTGGGAAAGAAGCAGATATAGCAGACCTAAATGTCAGATGGAACTTGGGCTTGGGTAAAACTACTAGGGCTTCAGTAAAACTACATATGTAAATAAAAACAGGAGCCATCAGGCACGAGCAGGTAAGTGGAAGAGCAAGGTATAGCAGGTAAATGGAAGAGCAAGTCTCTTCAGGAGAGTCATTATCACCGCTGAAGTGCAGAGATTAGCAAATATTAGGTAGATTATAATGGCCAATGTAGTTAATTTAAGTCAAGTCCCTATATTAAGTCCCTGGTTCTTATTGTCTAATATACTAATGAATTTTTTGGTTCTCGGCTCATCTTTTGAAGGTGTTTTGTAATTTTCCCTTGAGCATGAGAATTGTGAGGTCAAACAGGATTTTTTTTTTTCCTGTAAAAGAAAGAAAAATGTTCTCCTGCCTGGCTTCTGGTGTCTCTGTCCTTCATCTTTTTTCTGTGATTATTAATTCTGATGCATGGTTTGACTCAGGTGTGAGGTCATTCAGTTTTTGGGTGCCAAACTTGAAATATGTTAAGAGCTAAATTTTACAGGTGTTGAGTGCCCCATTTTAGGAAAATTAAACCCCTATAAGGTCTTTCAAGAGGGGCATCTAAAATCATAACTCCTGAAAATCTTGCCATCATTTTTACACCTTTGCCCAGCAGTCTGAGGACTAGAAAAATGGGAAATATATCTATAGCTAAATACTGTTTATATATGTCAACTGTAATTAGTCCAAAGGGTTTGGAACTTCAAGTTTATTTAATTATGTTTAGGTGACCATACAGAACTGACCTAAACATCTTTCTAATGGGGAAATGTCATGAAAATAGGTTTCCTTTTAAGGTTTCTTGGTTTGGACCACTTAATTAATTAAATACAAAACAAATCTCTTACTGGTCCCAAAAAATTAGGGTTTCATTTTAATGTGTTCTTCCATGCTTACAATATTTTGTGAGGATAAATTATTTGCACCCTACCTTTGCCATTTACTTATATGCCATTTATACTTGTAGCACTGGCTTTCAAGTACTTGAAAATTAAAGGCTAAACTGTTTCACTATGAAGGGATAGCTAGGGGCTACCCACCCCAGTCCACACCTGCTACAGAGGGTTTGTGATTGTCCCCTAAAATGCATAAATTCTCCTTCCCTCAACAAACCCCATTAAATAAATAAAAGTATAAAACATAACAGGGAATTAACAAAAATACTTTGTCCTGTTCTTCATCCCTGCCAAAGAGTGCCCTGGAGTGTCACCCTTTGGCAGCACCCACCTGGGTGTGTGCACAGGGAAGCTTATTGGCTCTGTAGGGCCTGCAGTCTAGCTGTGTCTTTGGCCCTCAGTTTGGGTCTGGAAAGTGCAGAGACTACCATTGTCACTGGCTACCACATAAAACGCCTTTCCTTGCCCATTTCCTGCTAGATTATACTACCACCTTGCCCTCAATAGCATCTCAGCATTCAATAATATTCATGCTTAACATTAACCTGGGAAACATACTACACAAAAAATATTTGGTTTGGAAAATATGATGATTAAAACAGATGAACCCTGACATATTTGCTTGTAACAGTGTCACAGATGAATGTTAGCTTAATTTCCCTTCCCCAGCTTCAAAGGGGGAGAGCCTTGCTTGCTTTTACATCTGTCACAGTGGAACCTAAACCGGCAGCCCCCCGCATGGGTGGAGATTGTGTGAAATCAGAGTGGGTGTTCTGCAACTGAGAATTAGTTTTTACAAATTTACCTAAAAATCCTCTAATAACCACACAGTTGCAAGAAATGAAGGAATATTTATAAAGCTTGCCGCAATTCATAGATTCATAGATTCATAGATGTTAGGGTCGGAAGGGACCTCAATAGATCATCAAGTCCGACCCCCTGCATAAGCAGGAAAGAGTGCTGGGTCTAGATGACCCCAGCTAGATACTCATCTAACCTCCTCTTGAAGACCCCCAGGGTAGGGGAGAGCACCACCTCCCTTGGGAGCCCGTTCCAGACCTTGGCCACTCGAACTGTGAAGAAGTTCTTCCTAATGTCCAGTCTAAATCTGCTCTCTGCTAGCTTGTGGCCATTGTTTCTTGTAACCCCCGGGGGCGCCTTGGTGAATAAATCCTCACCAATTCCCTTCTGTGCCCCCGTGATGAACTTATAGGCAGCCACAAGGTCGCCTCTCAACCTTCTCTTGCGGAGGCTGAAAAGATCCAGTTTCTCTAGTCTCTCCTCGTAGGGCTTGGTCTGCAGGCCCTTGACCATACGAGTTGCCCTTCGCTGTACCCTCTCCAGGTTATCCGCATCCTTCTTGAAGTGTGGCGCCCAGAATTGCACGCAGTACTCCAACTGCGGTCTGACCAACGCCCTATAGAGGGGAAGTATCACCTCCCTGGACCTATTTGTCATGCATCTGCTGATGCACGATAAAGTGCCATTGGCTTTTCTGATGGCTTCGTCACACTGCTGGCTCATGTTCAACTTGGAGTCCACTAGGACTCCAAGATCCCTTTCCACCTCTGTGCCACCCAGCAGGTCATTCCCTAGGCTGTAGGTGTACTGGACATTTTTCCTCCCTAGGTGCAGCACTTTGCATTTCTCCTTATTGAACTGCATCCTGTTGTTTTCTGCCCACTTGTCCAGCCTATCCAGGTCTGCCTGCAGCTGTTCCCTGCCCTCCGGCGTGTCCACTTCTCCCCATAGCTTTGTGTCATCTGCAAACTTGGACAGAGTACATTTCACTCCCATGTCCAAGTCGCTGATGAAGACATTAAAGAGTATCGGTCCATTAGCAGAGAGCAGAAGTGCACGTATTTTAATTTTAGTGCAAATAATTTTAAAGAATATAAGTGTGACGGGCTATCTGGTAATGATTTGGCCCAGGGGATTTGAAAGGGTAAAAGATGATTGGAGGGCTTGGGATTCCCTTTCCTCACCAATCAGGCCTCAGAGACTCACCCTCCATGTCCCCTGATTGGTCCCAGGGTCACCTGGAGGGGGATAAAAGGGGCAGCACGGCTGACTCGAGGGAGACCAGCGAGGGACCACAAGGAAGGAATTTCAAAGAGCTGGCAAGAGCTGGGGCAGTGGGGCAGGTGCGGTTGCCCCAGAAGCACCTGAAGGAGTGGCACCTGCAGGCAGCAGTTGCACCCTCAGCAGCACAGTGTGTGGCCGGCAGGAGAGGCTCCCGCTGGGCTCCAGGATCCCCTACAAGAGGCTGTGGCAGGAGCGGCTCCCCAGCTCCAGCAAGGATCTGAACCGCGACCTGAGAGGTCCCAGCTCTGCTTCCAGCTCCTCCAATAAGAAGCTTGATGTGAGGCCAGGGCTCCTGGAAGGTCAAGACCTCTAGCAGCCTGGGGCAGTACTAGTACTAGCACTGGTGGCCATGTGGTAGAGTTTCTGCCTACCCTGTGGGAGGTCTGAGTTCCAATCCCAGCTGGGATGACTTGGGGGGAGTGAAATGACAGGGAGAAATTCTTGTTGCAGTGGAAAGGGGTCATTGTGTTTTCCCTCTTTCCCCCCCGCCAGGTACTATATTCCCACCCGCCCTATATTCTTTGTTATTGACGTTTTGTATTTTGTGCCTTTTATATTTCACCAACCAGTATTGTTTGTTCTGCTGTTTGTGTTTTATATTTTGTTAACCCTACCTTTTGTCAACTGAATGAATATGTCTATGACTGTAAGTGTCTAACCTTTATTGAATCCTGCCCCCTCGGGGCATTGTAGTGTCCCCTATAGCCCCTGGTTTATAGTGGTTATGTTCCCAGTACTGTTCTCTCATTAAAAGGTATATGGTTAAGTCCCCATTAGTGATCTGGCTCTGTTCTATAGGGGGAGGAGGGTCCGTACACCTCCCACAGTGCTTGTGCACCTGCTTTGATCCCTTCAGTTGGAGAGGGGGTATCTCTTGGAGTACTGCCTGTGTTACATAAAGTTTTCCCCTAATTTATATATAGTCACTGGTGGTAAATTTCATTCTTTTACTCAACTTGTTTGTCTGATCAGAAAATCAATCTTTTTGAAGGGTTCTTAGAACAGCAAGGGAAAAATAGGAATCTTCCTGTGGAAACAGAGATGCTTTCTTAAAAAAGAGAACTGGGCTTTAGTTTTGGCTTTGCGTCCAACATATTAAGGTTTTGGCTAAGTTACCTCACCTCTGTGCCTTGGTTTCCTGCTTGTGAAATGGAGAAGATCATACCAGTTTGTCTTCATGAAGCACTGGTGAAACTTTTAAATGAAAAGCTAGAGAAATTTTAGGTTGTATTGATTTGCTGTTGGAGTCTATATTGGTATATGGAGTCTATTTGTTGTAATACCGGATGTCCATGCCTCTTTATGAATTCTGTGCATGCTCTGAACTTCATTTGTTAATATCTGTCTTTTGATAAACTAATGGTTGTGGGAGATTAGAATAAAGGCCAGTGAACAGATGTAAAGTTGAGAAAATTGTGTGTGTGAGAGAAATTTCCCCCATGTCTCATCCCACAATGCAACTGTCACCATTACTTTTGCAACCACACATAGTAGGATTTGCGTCTGACATCAGAGTAGTTTTATGCAGGTGTAACTCCCTTTATAAGCTTGTTTCTGATTTAAACTTTGAGAGCAGAACTAGGCTTAGAATAATCAAGAGCCCTATATGTTTACTGTGTTTTGATACAAGAAAGGCTATTAATGGCAGTGTCACTGGCTCTTTCCTCCTCTCAGCAATAACTGAAGATTGCACAATGATTGGCAACAGTTTTTCTGAGTTGATACTGTTGTCCTGTGGGGCCAGGCCAACTCTCAGAATCTCAAAATTGCGCTATTAGATGGGAGGGTGTGACACAATTGCACGCGCGTGCGCACGCGCACACACACACATGCACACACACGATCAGAGGGGCAGAAAGCAGAGATTGGAGTACAGCTGGGAGGTCAGTAAGACAAAACCCAACTCGGAGTTTCAAAATAACAGGTTTATTAAACAGACAGCCCCACGAAATTATTGGTTCCTACACACACAATGGTAGCAGGAGAGAAAAAGGCTTGGTGGAGGGATTGAAGTTAAGGTGTGTAGGGACAGAGTCCAGGTCCATCACTTGGGGAAGGAAGGTGGGTGATAGCTACCTATCCTGGGCTGTGAGTTGATCCTCAATGGCCAGTTGGGGTCTTCTCCAGCAAGGTGTTGTCCAGAGAGGGTTGCTGGCAGGGTCTCTGGGTGGTTAGGTGGTGTGGTGTAATGCTGGTCCAGATGGAGAGGGCATCCCACTGGGTCTGTCTTCACTGTCCCCTTTTATAGGGGCAGGCCTTCTATGACTCTAGTGGCAGGGACATGCCCAGGCAAGAGTCTGCCCCTGGTGTACTGAGCATGTGCACTCCAAGCTAGGATGTGCAGTTCCAGGTGTCTGTAATGGTGGGTTGGCTGGTTTCTGCAGCAGTCTTTGTCTTCCAAATCATGAGCCAGGGAAGATCAATGCAGGGTGATGGTTGGGTCATTGAGTTGATGGTTCAGTCATTCAGAGGGAGCTATTTTTAGACCTATTACCATTGGCTCTCAAGCACCCTCATTCATCTCCATTCATTCAGGAACCAATTTACATGAGAGGAGGGTCCTGAGTCGCACAGTTACAATATATTGCATAGGGCAGTGGACACAAGATGGAAGCTTGACATACAAGATGGAAACTTGACATTACTTTACAGACATGGGCATAAATCATATAACTTTAATATAAAACAGTAAAAAATAGTACAAACATAATAGGAACATAATATTATACAATATAAAACAGTAAAAATCAATACAAACATAGTAGAACACTATTTACAATATAGAAATGGGCTTATTACAATAATAGCATACAAGAACTTACCTTCGCTTACCTAGTACTACTTGTAATCACTTATAAGGGATAGAGAGGGCAGAGAGAAAGTCTGAAATGGTTAGGGGAAAGGTAAGGAGTACATTTTTAAATAAAAAAGAAGAAAAACTGGGGGTTTTGCTACAATACCTCCAGGCAAAGGGGCTAATTTCTTGGAGGAATTAGTCTCTTAGGTGAAAGAGTCCCAAGGTAAAGAAATGTAGCACCAGAAGCTCAGTCTGTGAATGAAGACATGCATCAGATGTCAAGGCCACAGACTGCTCTGACTGGCAATGGAGAAGAATTTTAGCCAGTACAAGTATAGGAATCTATGGGCATTGAAGGACGATGGGCCCTGAGGGCAGCCGTGATGCTCCCTAGTAGTTATCTTAATCCTGCCCTGCTCTCAGTTGAGCCTCTCAGGGTCTAATCCCGCTGCCTTGTCTATCACTCATTGTTGGTATAAATAAAAATGGGAAGCTGCCTTCAGAGGCTGGTCTGCTGTGGGTGCTCTTCCTGTACTCTGTCCTCCTTGGGCTCCACTTGGCCTGCTTGATTTGGGGTTCTGATCCCTGCCAACCTCAGTTTTGGCCTGGGGCTCCAACCCCAGAGCCCACAGTCTCTTGGCTTGGGGCTCTGACTGCTGCTGACCTTCAGTCACTCTCTGGGGCTCTGGCCCATCTAGATGCTAGCCTTCTTCATGGGGCTCAGACCCCTCTGACCCTAATTGCCTCACAGGCTGAAATCATGGACTATATCCTTTCCTATAGCCACGCCCATGCCTTGCAGGTGTTACTCTGCTGACATTTGCCTTACTGTGTAAGCCTCAGCCTTCTTGTTTTCTTAGCCCACCCCCAGGCCTACTTGTTCTGGCCTGTCTCTCTTGGCCTTAGCTGTGTGTCTTGTTCTCTGGGCCTCTGGCCCTGTCTTTCTCTTGTCCCAGCCAACTGGTGTCTCCGACCCAGGGAAGGCTGCTCTCTGTTTGTCCCAACCTCCCTGTGGTCCCTGACCCAAGTGACATTGCTTGCTTTCTTTGTGCCAGTCCCCTGGGATCCCTGACACTTCCTGGGCACCCATCAGGCATCCCTGTAGCCTCCTTACCACCACTATCAGCCACACTCAGTCCTCCAGTTCTCTATGCCAGCTACAATAAAACCCTCTCTGGGGTCTCCCAGGGTCCCAGTGACTCCTGCTATGAAGCTGCTGGCTCTTGTAGTTTCCCCAGCTACTTGTGTTTCCTGGGTTTTACTCCACTGCAGCTTGGGCAAGCACGAGTTCTGCCTAGTGGGAGTCACAACCTGACCAGGCTCTCTGGTTGAAGGGTCAGGCTTTTAGTGGTCTGTGCTCCACCCCTATTGAAAAACATCACTTTCTCCTTGGCCATGGATTTCTAATTAGCCCCATACTTAGCCAACCCTTACACGCTGTAACTTAAGCCCTATGCACTGAAGTCAGAAGCTCCAAGGAACTAATGAAGAAGTGGGGCTATACCCCTGGTTTAACCACCTGTGACTGCAGCACAGAGCCTCAGGCTATGCAACACTTTCTGCAGTGCCCACTGCTTGAAGGCACATGTACAATGAAAGTACAATGCCAAGTACAATAAATGAGCACAAGCATGTTTCATAGTTGGTAGGGTTGGAAGGGACCTGAGCAGATCATTAAGTCCGACCCCCTGCCATGGCAGTAAAGAGTACTGGGGTCAAACGACCCCAGCAAGGTGTTCATCTAACCTCCTTTTAAAGACCCCCAGGATAGGAGCCAGCACCACTTGTCTTGGAAGTTGGTTCCAGATCCTAGCTGCCCTGACAGTGAAGTAGCACTGCCTGAATCTACCCTCTGAATCTACCCTCTAACATCTACCCATGTTGTCCAAATGTAGTGTAGAGACACAAGAAGAAGAAACTTAAGCCCCTGCTGCACTTTAACACCTTGTGATTTTCCCTGTCTGTATGTTATTTGGTGGCTGGCTCTTGCCCACCTGCCTACCTGCTTGCAACTCTTTGGCTTCCTACTTTTCAAGTAACAGAGGTTAGGGGTCCCTGCTGCAGGCATTCTCAAGTTGTACAAAACCAAAGATAGCTCTTATATCCTAACTACCTGTGGTTACCATAGACCCAAGAGAACAGAACTCCTATCTGACGTATTGAATTTTCTCCCCCACCACTCATGTTACAGTCTATTGGATTGGCCATGGGTTGCCAGTGTAATTTATATCAACCTTCAGGTGATTCTGCCGTATGAGGAGAATAGCCTGATGTATGCTCTTTATCCATGGCTGAGGATCTGGGGAGTGGGCCTCATTGTTCTGTGCTTTAAGGTACTGAGCAAGAATGACGAAAAACCCCATTTTAGTACTCTCTCTGGAAGAGCAATTATGTTGGCATAATATGGGTTTCTGTCCTCATCTAGTGGTTGGAATATTTAAAAGGAGAATGAGTTAACACTGTCTTCAAGCTCTGGGCATATTTGTTGAGTTAAGACCAAAAAGGCCTATGCTTTTTCCAGAGGTCATGGGTTTAGTCCTTGCTGATGATCTAGTCAGTCTGGCTTATAGTCAAGCTCAGTGTAAGTCACCCAACTGCCCTCACCTTTGTTGTTCATCTGAAAATAGTCTGCTTAATAGTTAGCTGCTTCTATAGCTTGAAATCGTAGACTGGAAATGTCCTATTGCTGACATGTCTACTCACGATGCCCTAGTGCAGAACAAGCCATGAGCTGGTGTGTCCAAACATGTTATTTATATTGTATAATGCAAAGTGGACATCAAGACTAGGTGGGGTTTTTTCTACATTGCTAGTTAAGGTCGACTCTCAGGGTACTCTTAACCTGAAACTTGCCAATCCTGTACACTGGACACCTGGTAACTGTCTTGACACCAAAGACTTCTCTGACCTTTGAGGCATAGGATCAAACCTCCTCCTAGCCCAACCCTTCCTGCAGTACAGAAGTCCTTCAGCAGCAATCCCACAATTCCTTGTTCCTGATTTCCAGGCCTTCTGTACTCCACTTCCTCTCTCTATACTGCTCATAATTATAGCCAATCAAAAAGAGACAGGACTGGTTCCTAAAAGGGCTTTTTGATTGTGGAATAAGAGGCAACCCAGCATATCTGAAGGTGACACAGAGCACACAGTTGTGTTTTAACTAAGTGGGACAGCTAGCATGGCTCAGACTGGTGGTGGGTGACTCTCACAATAGACCTTAGACACCCTGTAAATCTTATGGAAAAGATGATCTTGTAATAGGCACTCTAAGTGGAGGAGTAGGACAAGAGAAAAAGATCTATTAATGTTGGTAGTGCCTAGTGTAACCATCAAAATAAGGCATCGTATGGAGCTTCTTGATTATTTTTGTATGGTAATAGAACAATTCTTCCCTACAGAAGCTAATTGACATATAGCTTCCCCCCTGCCCCTTCAGAGATTTGAGGAGATCCTATATAGCATCTTTGGTGACTTTTCCAAAAATACAGCATGTCTATGACTAAATTTCAAATGAGTGAAGTATTTTGGCAGAAAACAGAGTCTGACCCCTCTTGAAGTTTTACTCGTCAGCATTGCTGACAGGAGTAAAAAATAGCTCCCATTTATTTTTGTCACTAAAGTGAGAAGATAGATCTCTGAATACATCAAAGATATGTTGAGTAAGGAGGCACCATTTTTAGACTCACTTTTCTGACTATAATTGTACTCAAAGAGTCTTGAATTTCTTGAACCAGCATCTGTAATTGTACCTTGTTGGTCTTATCCCAAGAGAGAATACTACTGCTAGGAGTATTGACAGAGTACAACTGCCCATTGTTTATTTTATTACTGTTGCATTTTAAAAGTTGTTTGTGAGATCAAAGTTCTATTCTGTTTGGAATTGTACAAATACCTAATAGCAGTGATCCCTACCCTGATGACCTCATAGTCTACATAGACACGGCAAGCAAAGGGTGAAAAGTATTGCTCTTATTTTACAGATGAGGAGCTGAACCATACAGGTTAAGAGACTGAAGTTCAGACTAAAATCCTGCAGCAGAGCTTAGAAGTGAACTTGGATGTCCTGTGTCTAGTTCAAGTCCAGTGCTTTTTCCAGAAACTCATCTTCTTATTTTGCTAACACTGATGGTTTGAACATTTGGAGGAGTCTGAGTCCATATTAGGGAATACATAAGCTAGTTATCATCATCATCATCATCAGTGCCTCAAAGTCGAGGACAATTGTCTTCCATGATTGCCTTTTCTGAGTCTGAAGATGCTTGATGAGGTCTATCCAGGATTGACAGACTTGCAGCTCAGGCACATGTTTCAGTGTGAGAATGGGAAGCTCTGGGTTCTTGATTCAGTGCATAGCATACTGTTTTTGCCACTCCTGCTTTTCCATCTGTTGTCATCGTAAGATTTCAAAGTACCAAGTTCCTTGCAGCAGACTCTTCATCTATTTGGGCAGTCCTGGGTGGTAGTCTCTCATAAGTTGATGTTGAATTTTTTCAATTTAAGTTTGAGGACAATCTTGGAGTACTTTCCCTGCCTGCCTTTTGAGCGTATGCCTGGACTAAGCTGGGAGAATAAAACTTGCTTTGGGAATATGGAGTTAGACATCTGGATGATATGGCTGGTCCACTGAAGTTGTTGTCAGATGATCATCACCTTGATGCTTGTGGTGTTTGCTTGTGAGAGGACACTAGTGTTGATGTGTCTGTCTTCCCGCTGCATTTGAAGGATCTTCCCCAGGCACCACTGATGGTACTTCTCCAGCATCTTGAGGTGTCTCCTGTACAGTGTCCATGTCTCAGCTCCATTCAGTAAAGTGGGGAAATACTCATCGTACCCAGAGTCTCATCATGAATCTGTATGACCAGAACTGGAAACTGCTCATTAAGAGCTTGTTGATGGAATACCTTAGTCTTCTGAATGATGTGTCAGTTCCATTTTCTTGTATGCCTCAGTAAAGATGCCTGAAAATCTGCTTCCGAGTGAGTGCACACTACAGCATCATAAGCATACTGGAGCTCAGTGATTGCGGTTGTGGTGGTCTTGGTTTTGGCTTGAAGTTGCTGAAACTAACCAGCTTACCATCCATTCAGTAGTTTAGATTCACTCTAACTGGAAGCTTGTTGGTGGTCAGATGTAGCATCATGATAAGGAATATCATGAAGAGTGAAATCTGTTATTTCATAGATTTCATAGATTTCTAGGGTCAGAAGAGACCTATTAGATCATTGAGTTCGACCCCCTGCTCTGGGCAGGAAAGAGCACTGGGGTCAAGTAACCCCAGCCAGGTGCTTCTCTAATCTCCTTTTGAACACCTCCAAGGTAGGGGAGAGCACCACCTCCCTTAGAAGCCCATTCCATATTTCGGCAACCCTCACCATAAAGAATTTCTTCCTGATGTCTAACCTAAATCTACTCCCTTTCAGTTTATGGCCATTGTTTCTAGTAACCCCGAGGGGTCTCCTGGTAAACATCCTATCCCCTATTCCCTGCTGACTCTCCCTGATAAGTCTGTAGACAGCCACAAGATCATCTCTCATCCTTCTCTTGTGAAGGCTGAAGAGATTCATGTCCCTCAACGTGTTTTCATAGGATCTTACCCACAGGCCCTCAGCCATATGAGTAGCCCTGCTCTGAACCCTTTCCAGGTTATCCACATCCCTCTTGAAGTGTGGTGCCCAAAACTGGATGCAGTACTCCAGTTGCAGCCTCACCAATGCCACATGGAGGGGAGGTATCACCTTCCTAGACCTGCTCGTGATGCACCTACTAATGCAAGACAGAGTGCGGTTGGCCTTACTTATTACCTCGTCACACTGGCGACTCATGTTCATTTTTGCATTAACTATGACTCCAAGATCTCTTTCCGCTGCTGTACTACATAGAATGGTACTTCCCAGTCTATAGGTGTATTGGTTATTCTTTCTCCCCAGGTGCAGCACTTTGAACTTATCTTTGTTAAATTGCATCCTATTCTGTTCTGCCCACTTCCCCAGTCTGTCCAAATCCACCTGAATTCACTCCCTACTGTACTCCATAGTTTGGTGTTGTCTGTGAATTTGGACAGGGTGCTTTCTACACCCTCATCCAAATCACTGATAAAGATATTGAACAGTACTGGTCCAAGGACAGAGCCTTGTGGGGGGCGGTGCCCCTGCCCACATCTCTCCAGGTAGAAACTGACCCATCCACCACCACTCTGTGTGCATCCCATAAGTCAGTTTCCCCCCCCACCTGACTGTGAAAAAATCCATGTCACAGCTACTTAGTTTACTTGTAAGAACTGGGTGCGACACTGTGTCAAAAGCCTTTTTAAAATCCAAGTAAATAACATCTACCTCTACTCCTGCATCTGAGTACTTTGTGATCTGGTGATAAAAAGAGACCAGGTTAGTCAGGCAGGATATGTCTGCTATAAACCCATGCTTGTTGCTCCTTAACATGGTATTGCTCGCTGGTCCCCCACAAATGTGATCCTTAATCATTTTTTCCAAGGTCTTGCCAAGAATAGAGGTGAGGCTAACCAGTCTATAATTACCTGGGTCCTCCTTCCTCCCCTTCTTGAAAATAGGGACCACATTGGCCCTTTTCCATTCCTCTAGGACCTGTCCTGAGTGCCACAGTGCTCAAACAGTTGTGCTAGTGGTTTTGCTATGACACTGGCCAATTCCTTTAGTACCCTTGAGAACCGCCACTTGCATACCATAATGGAGCAGGCAAAGAATGGTGATGAATTTTGGTGGGAATCCATGCTTCAGAAGGATCCTTCACAGTGTTTCTTGGTTGACAGGGTCAAAGGTTTTCATGAGGTCAAAGAAAGCCACATAGAGAGGTTTATGTTGTTCCTGAGATTTTTCCTGCAGCTAGCAAGTAGTGAAGATCATGTAGGTTGTTCCTCTTGATGCCCTAAACCCACACTGAGATTCTGGGAGCAGCTTTTCATCAAGTGAAAGGAGGCAGTTCAGGAGGGTTCTCGCAATGATATATATTCAATGACATCAATATGCAATGTTCAGTATAAACTAGAGTATATTCAGTGACATCAGGTGTCAGACACATGGCTTGCAGCCAGATCTGGCCTGTGGAGCTGTTTCACCTGGCTGGTGGGTCTTCCAGGAAGACTGGGATTTGTGGGGTGGTGAGGTGAGTGGGAGAAGGGCCTGCTGTGAAATTTAAAGTGACAGAGCCCTGGTGGGCACGTGTCATCATCAGGGGGGCAAGTTCTGGCTGTGATAACCCTCATGCCACTGCTTGCCCTGCCATCACTGCCACTGCCCAGAAGGCTCCTTCAGTCCAGGTCCAGACTGTTAGGAGCCCTGTGGTCTGCAGCTGGCATGGGAGTGCAGGTGAGTTTGACACTCCTGAATTATATCTTGCTTGTAGACTCAATGGAAAATAGCCAATGGATGAATGGTTTCTTTTGCAGCAGTCACTGTCTGTTACATCCTTCCAGCTCCACAAAGCTGCATACCTAACATGCTTCATCCAAGTGAAAATACATTCTCTCCATAAAAGGCAAATTAGGGATATGAGAAATGGGACTCAAGTCCTGTTGGCTATGGTCTCTGGAAAAGCATCTTCATCCAGAGAACTATTTGTAGACCAGGCTGGATTCTTGCACGGGAAGACTAAGTATAATGAATGGTTGTTCATTAGGCAACATGAGATGATGAATAGGCACTAACCAGTGAATTGAGAAACCATAGTTTTAGTCTTGGTTTTTCCAGTGAGTCTAGGCATGTCACTTCAGCTGTTTTCACCTCTTTTTCCTCTCCCATTGTCTGGTAGCAGAGACTTGTCTCATTATATTTTCATGTGGCACAAGGTTCTGATCTTGATTTGGTGTCGCAACATGTACTAAGAAACAAGAAGGAATCATCTTTGTGTGGTCAGCTGGCTATCCTTTATCATAGCTACAGTAACTGTACTTGGACCCTCTATGTAGATTAGAATTCTTTCTTGAGTGCTGCTCATATACCAGAGGGTCTTGGGTATGCCTAAATGAAATATAAGTTCATAAGGAGCAAGAACTCCAGGCTTTGGTTCCACAAGAGGTGACCCTTGCTTTAAATGTTTCATAATGTCTTCATCAGTGACTTGGATGAGGGCGTAGAGAGTACCCTGTCCAAGTTCGCAGATGATACCAAATTATGGGGCAAAGTTAATACACCAGAGGGCAACGGATCCAGCCAAATCTGGACAGGTTGGAAAAATGGGCAGAATGAAATAGGATGCAGTTCAACAAAGATAAGTGCAAAGTGCTGCACCTGGGCAAAAAGAACCACCAACACACTTACAGGCTGGGGGATGACCTTCTCAGCAACACAGCAGCAGAAAAGGATCTTCAAGTCATAGTTGACTCCAAGATGAACATGAGTCGTCAGTGTGACGAAGTGATCAACAAGGCTAACCACACTTTATCATGCATTAGCAGATGCACGATGAACAGGTCCAGGGAGGTGATGCTTCCCCTCTATGCGGCAATGGTCAGGTCGCAGTTGGAGTACTGCATTGGAGTCAACTTTTGGGTGCCGCGCTTCAAGAAGGAAGCAGAGAATCTTGAGAGGGTTGAGAGGAGGGCCACTTGTATGGTCAGAGACCTGCAGGCAAGGCCCTACGAGGAGAGACTGAGGGACCTACATCTCTTTAGCCTTCGCAAGAGAAGGCCGTGAAGTGATCTTGTGGCTGCCTATAAATTCATCAGGGGAGGGCAACATGTAATAGGAGATGCTCTATTTACTAGGGCACCCCCTGGAGTAACTAGGAACAACAGCCACAAATTGATGGAAAGCAGATTTAGGTTGGATAGTAGAAAAAACTTCTCCACAGTAAGGGTTGCCAGAATGGGCTTCCAAAGGAAGTGGTGCTCTCTTCCACCTTGGAGGTCTTCAAGAGGAGACTGGAAAAAGCACACAGCTGGGGTTGTCTGACCCCAGTGCTCTCTCCTGCCCAGGGCAGGGGGTCGGACTCAATGACCTACTGAGGTCCCTTCCAACCCTAACATCTATGAATCTATAAACCTTGAATACTTTGGATATGCTCTCAACAATTTCTGTAGCTTGTTGCAAAAGGTTTAGATGATTTTAAAAAGACTATAAGGATTTCTACATACATACACAGCTGTTGAGGAGAGTACAAAAGAAAAAATGCTAGACAAAGGAAATTTTAGCTTGGAAGGCTCTAAATTTGAGGGAACAAGGCAAATGCCTCACTGTCTGTCTGTCTCATAGTTTCTTTTGGTCTAATAGCCCAATATGAAAGGGAGTGAGTTTGACATGGAAGGGGGAAGGTTGGGAGGGGTGATGTGTTCTGGCTACAAATGGCTAAAATCACTGCTTCCTGATAGGAACTTTCCTATACACAGGGGGTGCCTCCTGCATTAGTTAACAGTCATTAAGCCAGTGACTCACTGAAATTATGTATAGGCATCATGTGACAATAGCTGAAGATCAGGCCCCAAAAGTTGCTTCTGTCATTAGGGGTTTCCGGTTCCAAGAAGTAAAAAATTAGGCAAAATAATGTAGAAGCCAAACAGCACTCAGGATATTGGAAACAATATAAAAAGGTAGATAACTTGGAGTGGGAGCAGAAAACCAAAAAGACTTGTGTCAGAAGTGTGCTAATTATATTTGGAGTTATTTTAAATAGTTAAGGGTCCAACATACTTTGCTGGATTTTAAGTACTGCAACATTGTAGTGAAAGAAATTTGAATCTGCTAATTACATTTGCAGTGCCTGCTATCCTATCTAGAATCAGTATATTGTTCCTCAAGTGCTGGATTTCCTAATAAATACAATTGTGCATAATCATAGTGATATTTAGCTTGATTTTTTTTGCATGTGAGGAGCGTAGTTTATATATTAATTTAGATAACTATACAAAATTTTGGCAATTCTGTTAGAGAGAATGATTTTCTGACTATTATAAATCTCTCTGCAATTATCTAATGGCAAGATATTTTACTGTAGCTGTTTTAAGTACTACCGAACCCTTTCCACAGATATGTATGCTGTTTAGAAGGCCACCCCTGTTTCCATTGAGTAGTATTGCATGCCTGAAATTTATACTATTTGATGGGATTAAGGGTAGCATTTATATCTCAAATGAATTGTGCTCTCATGTATTTCTAGCAAATGAGTTTGCTGGCATGGATTGTCAACAGAACAGCTAATTTTTAAGGGAATATTGCAACACATGATTTAATAGAAATTGAACCTTAGGTTTATAATAGAGCCTGCACTGGAACTCTGATTCTGAGGGTGAAGTAATACATTAAACATAGACCAGATGACATCAGTGGAATGTTAAACCATTAAAGTTAGAATGTGCTGTGAGCTGTCACGCATTAAGGGTTAATACCAGGTGTTGCCTGCATAGCTCTGACTTGCCACTAGAGGGCTGGTGAGAAGGAGCATGGCTAGGCGCCAGGACACTTGGGCTCTATGGAGGGCAAGAGGCAGGGGTTGGGAGCACTGCATCCCAGATTTTGGAGGACTGAAGATTATTTGTTTTATCTCTGTGCAGCACACTGAAGTTGCCTTAACATGACTCAAGTAGCAGGGCCCAGGGTTAACCCTCACCTGAAATGGCATAATTTTGAGATGCTCAGAGGGCACTTAGTATAGGTTAACGAGCTTTAAAATGTTGGTCTAAAGATAACATGTAACTTCACCCTAAGTGTCCTGTTCATCCAAGGAAGAGTAACAGATCATGTGACCCATTCATTTAGTTAAAAAAGCAGTAAGACAAACTCTTCAGTGTTCAGTTGCTTGGAATAGAAGTGGACTAGGAAGAGAGAGGATGGGAGAAAAATATTGTATGCCTTTCAAAGATTCAGAGATTGAGCCCAGGGTTGCTTTAAGTTCAGGTTAATGGGCAGAATCAGGAATTGAACCAAGCTTCCCTAAAGCCCAGTGGGATTGTTCACAAAGCCATCCTTCACTGCCATAATACCTGTGTACTTGGGTAGCATGTACAACTTTCTTCAAGCTTGGTCAATAGTTCAGTGATGCTGTATCAGGCTTGCATGCATTTGTGTTCTCACTGTGCATGAGCAGTACAAGAGCAGCCAGCTGTATCTTATGCAGGACACAAAAAAATAGCAGTTAGTAAATTTCAAATATGGCATATGCTTTAAAAGAGAGCATAAAACCTTAGGAAAAGTAACGTGGTTGGCCATTGACCTTTTTATCACACTGTATGGAGAGTAGATCTTGCACTGCTCAATTCTATTATAAATGTTGTGAATCCAAACTGAATTGAGATGTACTGATACTGCCCCAGCAAGAAAATTGCTCATTCATTCTCTGTAACTCTTTGTCATAGTCTGTGAAAAGTGCTATATAAATTGCCAACAATGAACTGCAATGCAATATAAAAAACATAGGCTGATGGAAAGCAAATCAGGTTGCAAATGGAAACTGTACTATGTCAGAAAAAGGCATCCAATCACAATGCAGTAGTTCAGTGTTGCCCAATCTGATACACTTGACTGCCAAGTCAGTAATTCAGCAAAGCAACTAGTATGACTCCTCTGTGTAGTCTAGTGAAACCAGCAAAGCCCCTGAAAACTGAGCAATGAATCACTATTTTCCATGGTACCTGTTTATGTTCAAGTTGAGTCTCTCTTCATTCACACATGGCTGTTTTGTCATATAGTTCATAGATGGTTTTAAGATCAAATCGTATACCGTCTAATGTTTAAAAAATGGTAGAGTAATTGTACAATATTCTCTCCTGTTGAGGAACAGAGCTGAGGACAGAAAACTGTGATTATGCTAAGTATGCAAAAAGAAGGGGATGGTTAATAAAATTAAAAGATGGCAAAATCAAAATGGATAAATGAAATACTTCACAACATGAATGAGGTTGTCAATTGCCAGGGGAACCTGCTGAGGCCAAGAATTGGGAAAAAAAAAAAGGGACGAGACATTTCTGTCTATATAAAGACACTTAGGATTAGTATTGATATAGCTTTTGCAAGGGATAGCAAGCCTCATGCTTCAGAGTTTCAACTCGTACTACTGATCCAGATGAGGTGGGGAGAGGTGTAAAATTACCCTCATCTGCTTTAATGCAGGTTCTTACAACTTCTTCTGAGGCACTTCATACTGGCCATTATTGGAAAAAGGATACTGGCTTAGTAGACACCTGATTCTGAGTCAGGAACATAATAGCCATGATAAGTCTAATATACCAGACTGGTTCACCCATGGAGGAGGAGGAACACTTACTGCTTTTAAGTATGAATGGGAATTTCCCCCCCAAACTGACTCCCCACCTCCATTTCATTAATTGCTCATCTTACTTTCCATCACAGTTTCACTGTGGTGTCACAAAGGCCATGGGTGTCTAAGTCATGGGTGACAGATGGGAGGAGAGCAGTGGCATTTTCACTGTGTATGTGTGTATCCCTATGGACGTGCATATTCATATTTGAGGCTCTTAAAGCTTCTGAAAAAAATAGAAAACTTCCTTGTTACTTTAGAAATGTGCCATGTAAAGCATTTTGACCAGTGAAAGAGCTGGAGAAATTTGTTAAAAATTCTTCTTGTTGTTCAGTGGTCCTTACTGTCTCAGAAGCACTCTGCTTAGTGCTTCTTCTGTGGGGCTTCTCCTTCCCCACACCCCACCCCTTTCCACTCAGGTATTATCCTAGATCCCAGATCGTGTCTTGGTGTCATTGCAGGTTGTTAGATGCCAATGGGATGAAGTACAAGTGTCACAAGTGTCACAGGTACTTCCACAATTCAAGAAAAGGGCTAACACAAGAAACAATATAATTCAGTGTGGCTCAACTGGAGCAGTGGGCAGGGCACTACTGCCCACCTTGCACTGACCTGCTTTATTTCAAGCACCAGGGCTTAAGGGTCCGCTTCCCTGGCCCTTCCTTCCTTCTTCTTTACTTGGCCCATTTTTTCCCTTGGGATTACCCTGATGGCCTCTTGGCCAGGTATCCCAGGGGCTCCATGTGTTCTCTGCTGGGCCCATTTGTGGTCAAACATGGCAGAGGTCCCCCGCTGGCCCACTATGGGCACACAGATGGACTGCATGGAGGCTAGGGCATTGCAGGCTACCCCTCCAGGGTTTACCCTCTGCAGGTACTCTCAGGGCCTGCCAGGCTGCTCTCTCCCATCCCCATCTGACCTTTCTCGGAGTCAACTTCTGTCTTGCACAGGCTGGCTGGCTCTGCTGCTCCGGTCTGGATTGTCCAGTTCCAGTGAGTGGGTCTGACCCCAGACAGGCTACTGGAGCTGTGCCTGGCTCCTTCCAGGCAGTCTTCTGGCTGGGGCCTGGCTGCCCTACAGTTTTGGCCCTCTTCAGACTCATGGAGGCCTGGGTCATTGCTCTTGGCTCATTGGCTGACAGAGGCAGCAGTAGGGTGCTTCCAGCAGTGAGGAGCATGTCCAGTGCACAGACGCTTCCTGTCTGGCCCCTGAGCTCCTTTTCTGTATGTGGCCACTGAGCTCTGGGCCAATTGCGGATGGACCCTCCAGTCACAGTGCATCAGCTGTGCCAGCTCCGGCCTAGCCACTTAGACTGCAGCAACAACGTAAGTCGGGCGGGGACCTGTCACAAGCAGACTGATAATACTGCAGCATGAGCTAGAGATGCTCTTTGCCTGTAGAGGCTTAACTTTGAGATGCTCAGAGTGCACTTAGCTTCTCTCTTCCGGCCGTAATGCATGGACACTCCCATCTTGAGAGCATTTAATACATGGGAAAAGTAACATCTAACATCATCAAGGGTAGTAGTTACTTAGGGAATTAATTTAAAAGTTGATATGAATCTTTTTCTAGGTCTTATGGCCTATGTTTTTAAGAGGTCAGATGTCATTTGAGAATCAAAATAAATGGTTAGGTTACCAAGAATTCCAGTGTTGGATAAAGAGGTTTTTGAAAACCTGAGCATGCATGTCACTGGAAGCTGCTGACTGATGAGCATTTTTGCAAATCTGGTCTTTCTTTAGGTGCCCAATGAAAACTTTTGAAAATTTAGGCTTACTTTGGGGGCAGGAAAGGAGGACAGGCACTGAGAGCTTGGAAACCTGGCATTGAGCCACTTGGAAAATCTAGCCTGATGTAGTTTGATTTAACTAATGCTCAGCATAAACATTTATTTGTTTAATGCCATATAAATAGAATACAGAGCCATGAAGTGTCTTAAACTAAACTTTGTGGTGTGTGTAGGTCTGTAGTATCTTAAATTTGCTTTCACTGTCCTAGCCATTTCATATTGCTCTATGAAACAGGGCTGAAAAAGCTCAGGTCAGTGATGTATCATAAAAATGGTCTTTCTTAAGCATTTTGAATACCTTTACCCTGAGAAGCTGTTTTTCACCCAAGAATTATGTTGTGATTATGTTAAAAAAATAGCATGACTTAGGCCCATTTTTGTCTCTGCATAGTTGTTTTAAAAATGAAGGAAGCATGTCAAATTTGAGGCAACTATGTTAAGACACTCACATTACATACTTTTTCCATTTAACAGGTAGGATGTTAACTATTTCGGGAACCTAACGTGCGGAATAAGGCAGTGTTGTCACAAAGCCAATCATGACAGTGCTATCTAGTTGTAAAAGGTTTTTTTTTTTTCAGTACATTTTTTAAAGGAAAATGATTGATTCCATGAGATCATATTCAATATTTGTGCATGGAATTTTGACAGTCCAGTACAGTTTGCTCTAGGGCAAAATGCAGTCTCACTTTCCAGCTAAATGGCTTTCGTTCCTCAAATTCTGTGTGTTGGGTGCTGGGAAACCATAGCAGAAAGTTTCTGTATTGAAAGCCCTGAAATCTGTTTCTCTGCACCCAGGAGCCTGGGGACATAATAAACAGCACATTTAGAGGAGATTCTCTTTGGGGAATAGCTTGCCCAGTTTGTATTGTTAAAAACTTAATGAGTTCATGCGATTGACTCTGCTGCAATTATTTCCTAGTGATGTATGACAAGTAGCTGTTCTTACAGGCTTATAAAATGTTACAGAGCTCCATTAATTTGCCTTTCATTAGCTACGTAATTTTGCTAATGAACCAGTATATTTAGAGGCATTACGTCCTATGAGAATTATGAGTTTGACTATGGGGCCTTATGGAAGCGTTGCACACATTGCTCTAACCCATATTACTACCAGAAATTTGTTCTGCCCTGCTGCATCTAATTGTATTTTTACTTCTGTTCTGAAGTAGACCCATCTCCTATTGATAAATGAATAATAATTTCATATATGAAATTACACATTTAATACAAGTTTGGACTGTTAGTGTTAAATGATTAAATTTGCTAATTGTGTAATATTGCCAGGCATAATCATACATTTAAACATTAACCCTTTTCCATTGCATTGCTATTTAAATTCAGATGTAGTATATTATTCTAATATGTTCTTGTTGCCCTTTTATCAAATATTAATAACAATGGTATAAAATAAAGATTAGAGACTGGGACTAAAATAACCAAACTGCATTAGAACCCAGGAAAAAATAATCTGTGGGTAACTGAAGGATGCAATAAATCTTTGGTGTGACTAGGTTTAGAAGGAGTTGCCACCTGAAAGATTTAGAAAATGACTGGCTAGAAAAATGTCTGGCTAGAGATGCCCTGATATGCATAAAGTTTTCTTGATGTTCAGCTTTGTTGCTGTAGGATGAAGTAGTAAGAACCACAGAGAAATGTGCAATGAAGCAATACAGCCTTAATGTTATTGTAAAGCGTTTGTGTTCTGCTTAAGTGACTCTCAGTATTTGTTAGGCCATAGGTGATTATAGACAGCTAGGCATTTCTGCCTGTTTGTATTACACTAGTGTCTAGAGGCTCTGAGTTTGAGGCCTTTTACATAGCAGAAAACAGTTCCTACCTTGAACTTCCAGTCCAAATAAGCCAAGCTGAGGGTGAGAGACAGTTATTTTTAATCCTCACTTTATAGGCAAAGAGGAGAACTGGAAAGATTAAGAAGATCTCTACATCAGAGCCACTGCTCTGACTGCAGCTTGTGTAGACATATTTAGCTTAGCATTAAAATAACTAGCTGAGGTACCAATTAGGAGTGTGAATACAGTAGCACAAAGTGCTGCATCTAAATGTTTACTCCATTACTCGGGTGTGTTTACAGCTGTGTTCTGTACTACCTTGGCTACGCTGACAGAACCATAGAAAAGTGGGGCTGGAAGGGACCTCAGGAGGTTCCAGCTCCCTTCTCAAAGCAGGAACATAACTTTCCAAACCGTCTCATACAAGTGCTTGTCTAGCTTATTCCTAAAACTACACAACCTTGTTGCACAAGAAGGTACATAGCCCAAGGAACACCCTAACCTGCCATAGGGAGAAGAGAGAGCTGCCAAGGTCCCACCACTGCTAGGTTTGTTAAATACACTCAAGAGATCAGAGGAGGAGTGTGCTCCTCCCATTACATACCAATCTGACAGTGGAATAAAATTCCTTCCTGGCCCCATGTGACACCAGCTAATCCCAGAAACATGGGGAACCACAAACACCCTCCACTCTGTTCTGCAGCCTAGGGATAGCAAACAGCTTCACACGTGTCACCCTCTTTCTGTCATTCTTTCCCTTTCATAAGTGTACCTCAGCCCCTTTAATCTTTTGTAACTAAGGTGGTTGTGGAGCTCTGCTTCATTCTCCTGCTGAGTATTGTTATCTCCCATATCTGCCTGCTCTGGGCTGCAGAGCTCCACGGGTGGATCCTGCAGGAGTGCAGTGGTGCAGATGCACCCCTCACCCTTTCCACAATGTAGCTTGACAGCTCCAGTTCCCCACAGCCCCCAATACCTGGGTCACCTGTAGAGTTTACACTATGTTGTGGGAACAGCAGCTGGGGACATTTTCAGTTCCCCAAAGCAGGTAAGAATCGCCCCCTCTGCATCCCCATCCTTCTCCTCTGTGCTCAGTGGCACCACCCCTCCCTTCCTATTCCCCCTTGGCCCTCTCTACGTACACCTTGGGGTGCAAGAAGGGGAGACCTGCCTACCACTGCCGCAGTTTCTAGCTGACCCGAAGGCAAGGAAAGCCCCAGAGCCTCTCCTGCCATGCTACAGCTGGGACAGTGAGGGGCTGGCTTCAGCCTCCCATCCCAGTCCCTTCAGGTGTTCCCCACCAGCCTGGGAGTAGGCATGGAGAGGGAACCTGGCCACTGCTGCCACTGTCCCCTCTGCACCTGGCTTCGCATGCAGCTGCTTCCTGCAGCCCCAGCTGGAATGGGTCAGAAGCAGCTGGGCAGTGCTGGCTGTGTGGAGGTGGGGGGAGATTTTTATCTGATTTGTGACTTTAAAATGAACTTGGAAAGACCACAATAGGTCAGAATGACTTCGACACTGTGAATTTGTATTTGAAATACTGGCATTGTCTTGTGAATCATGCATAGGTGTTTGCTCACCTAACTGTGCTAATATTGTGTGGCACCCCATGGCACCCTTAAAAGGATCTTACAGTATTCCAGGGTATTGCAGCACCCTGGCTGAGAGTGACTGAAATACACATATCCTTAGTAATTGTCAAGGGCTGTGCAGGAAGTGAGAGCTGGGGACTGAACCCAGATCCCCTGAGGCCCAGTACAATGTTTCATAAGCCATCTTTCCTCTTGCCCACAACATATTCCCATAGCAATTGAATGATTCTGGGTTTTGGGTATGATCTGAAGTACAGTCAGAAGGTTTGCAATTAGGTTACTGATTAATGTTACAGTGAAATGTCTTCAGGAGATGAAGCAGACCAAGCAAAATACCGTCTTTGACCAAAGTTAAAACAATCCTTAGAAAAGCCTGACAAGTCTCTTAAATATTAACTTGGAAGGGAGAGTCATTTTGCTTTGAGATTATCATCAGAATTTAGATGCTGTACATTGTACTAGGATAAAGAGAGAATTTGGCAGATAAGCTTCTTCCTTGGGAGTTCCCAGATGATTGGAACAGGCTTCCCTTTCAGCTTAAATCAGCAAACAGCATAATCTCCTTTAAGACTGGGATTTAAATGGCTGTTTGAAGGAGGATTGTGCAAAATCTATTTCCAGTAATATGGTCAATGGAACTCAAGAGTATGCATTGTTTCCATGAGATTTTGCACGGCACTATTGTGTGCAGGGTAATCTTGAGATTATTGCAGGAATTTGTCCTGTGTGTTAGGCACTGTTTTTATTTAATATTTAGATATATTAATGGAGTCACATTATTGACAGATTCGCTGTCCACTGGCTCTTTTGGAAAAAGAAGGCAGCTGTTGCTCCTGGAAAGTAAGGGCCTTGTTACATGATAGTTTTAGGCAGTTTCTGGAGCTCTTAATCCCTGGTTTGGCTGCACATTAACACCTTTTAAATTTCTTAAAACGCTCGTTATTTATCTTAAAATTGTACCAGGGCAAGGATTATCTCTAATTTGCCTAATTTTACTCCTGTTCCATTAAGGTGTGGCCATTCCAGACAGATATTCCACCCAAGATGAAGCCCTCCAACATCCCAAAATGCAGTGGTCCCTCCTCAGTCAGGGGGAGGAGGAATGCTGGGACACAGCGAGGCCGAGCATGGCACTTCACCCCCTGCCCCCCATGTTACATTGGGCAGAGTGAGCACTGTAGCCCTAGGGTGCCCAGAGGCCAAGGTGCCTCCCAGTGCTGCCCAGACCAGCTCACTGCTCCCACCTTGGCTAGTGTGGAGGAGGAGGGGGGAGCAAGCTCTGGAGAAAATAAGAGCAGGCTCTTCAGAGCTCAAGCAGCAAACTGAATTGGGCAGTGGTGGTAGGCACTAGGCCTGTGCGAAGCAGCTAGATTCACTTTGGATTAGGATTTGGTCAATTCATGGGACAGCGATTCAATTAAGTGATTCGAATCACTGTCCTGAATCAATTTGGCCGAATCTGACTTGGAGATTCAGCTGCTACCAAATCAGCCAAATCTCCAAATAACACAGGCCCCATCCCCTGCCCTCTCTCAATGGCTTCCCTACCCGGCCCCAGCTCCCGGCTCCCGGCTCTTTGAGAAAGAAAAAAAAAAAAAGCCCCCACTCACTAGCTCCTGCCTGGTGAGGGGGTGGGGGAAAATCCCTGCTGCCCTCCCACTGCCCCACACCATGTTGGGTCTCTGTCATGAGTCCCCTGACCCCCATCCGCTGTCCCAGCCCCATCCCCATGGCTGCCCCGCCCACCCCAGCTCCTGGCCCTTTAAAAAAAAAAATCAAAACCCCTGGGATCACTGGCTCCTGCCCAGTGGGAGGCAATCCCCACTGCCCCCCACTTCCTCACGCTGCAAGGGGGTTCTTCCACGAGCCCCCTGAACCCCTGAGGCCACTGCAGCTGCTGGTGAGTTTGGGTTTTTTTTGATTTTTGTTTTAAAGGGCCAGGAGTTGAGGCAGCCATGTGTGTGTGTGGGGGGGGGGGGAACTGGGAGAGTGGGTTGGGGTCAGTGGCACATGGCATGGGGCAGTGGGGGGGCAGTGGGAATTGCCCCCCCCCACCTGGCAGCACCCAGTAAGTGCGCATTTGTTTTTTTTAAATAACTGGGAGCGGGGGCTGGGTGGGGCAGCCATGGGGGGGGTGCTGGGAGAGTGGGCGGGGGTTGTTGGGGCTGGGGAGCAGGCGGGGAATGGGGCCTAGCAGGGGTTCCCCCATGGTCCCCTCCTCCAGCCCCCCTCCCCTGCCTCCTACTCACCAGCATGGAGTCCACGTCCAGATTCCTGCTGCAGCCAGCAGGGACTGCCCAAATCGCAGAAACTCTCTGAATCTTTTCTGAATTGATTCAGAGAGCTTTGACTCAGTTCAGACCTTTTAATTGGTCCCCTGATTCAATTTGGATTCGGAAATTTGGCCACCGAATCAGGCTGAATCTCCCCCGATTTGAATCAGCATCTGAAGCTTTGCACAGCCCTAGTAGGCACCATGGCCCCTGGAAATAGTGATGAGCTTTCATAGGAGCTCAGCTGAACAGAGTGAGTAAGTTTCAGGGCTGTGCCTAAGCCCCAGCAGCCCTGCTTTCAGTGTGGAGCCAGAGCAGCCCTACAAGACCATAGAGCCCAGGGGAAACTGCTTTGTTTCATAGAGCTGCAGCAGCTCCATGCTGAGAGCAGGGCTTCCAGGGCTTTAAGCTTGGTGGCTCCACTCTCAATGTGGAGCCACTGTGTCAGTTCTTGCAAGACAAGAGAGACCCAGGGAAGCTGCTTCCCTTGGGCTCTCTGGTCTTGCTTGGACTGACATTGTAGTGGGCCTGCACCTACCCCTAGCATCTAGCCCTGCCTCTGCTCACTGAGCCTCTAGTGGCAAGTCACAGCTATGCAGGTGAGGGACAGGCAGAGAAAGATTTTCGTCTTGAGTTTGACTGTTCCACTAAGCTGAACAACACTAAGCCAATTAACATTTGTGTGCTTTTCAGCATCAGGTGTAACAATGCCCTAAATTAACATGCTTAACAGTTCCTTAGGCTGGCTTCATGGTGAGTGGCTGTGTTTGACTGCAATTCCTGATGGACATGACAAAGTTTCCACTTGTGACATGTCTTATAGTGAGTGCTGTTTGATCTCACTGACACAACATCTGCAACCTTAGTCCAGCAGCAAACAAGGATGAAAACAGGAAAGAGTGAGGCTAAAAACTGATAACCAGTTTAATCTGGGGCTGATTTGTCCTGGGCTTTGACTTGCATCAAAACAGGCTGAGACAATCATTTACCAAGGCAGATTGAATGACAGTTAATTTGAACTAGCATTGATTGTCCTGGGGCAAAGTGTTAATTTGAATATTTCACAAGTACTTAATGTGGAGCAATGAGGGTCTATGTCTATAGAATCCTAGGATAAAAGGCTTTGTCCTGGGATAAATGGGTCCTTTGTTTTTATCCTAAGAGTGTAAGAATCATGTATTTAGATTTTGTAGCACTAATTAGTGTATTCTTTCAAATACAAGACACCCTTTAATTTAGGGTACATCCACATTTGGCTTTCAATTTAAAGAGAAAAATTGAAATATCCAATAAGGATATTTGTATTGAATGTCTGTAATTCACATAACTGCTTTTTTATATCTACACATTTAATACAGTTATTTTTATAAGAAATACTCTGTTTTAAAAAGCATGTCTCCTATTCAAAGGCATGTGGTAAAGGTGGGTGCTTGCCCCATCATCACCAGGAGGCTGTTTGTTCTCCATTTATTCTCACCAGAATTCCCAACATAATTTCCATCCCTTTGTTGGCTCTGCTGAATATCAAATGAGAGGAGACGAGCTGTACATGCTTTTAAATGAAAACGAGACATGTCTTACAAAGGGGGTCTATATACAAGATTTGTGTGGGGAAGATGTTAACCAAGTATCCCCAAATGTGATATGAAGAGTACTGCCTCACTGGAAAGAAAGAAAATAAGCCCTCCTCCCTCCACAAGGAATATTTGTCCCTGAGGCCTCCCAACTTCAAAGGATCATGAATCTGCTAAAATCTTAACTAATTTCAGCAAAAAATTGAAATTGAACCTGGATGACTAATGTGTCCAATACAGGTATCCGTGGAGAGCAATAAGTAACTTATGTTAATGGTGAATCAATGATTGCCTGGCTGGTTAGTGGTGTTCTTGCGGGGAGTGGTTGAGGGTGCATCTGTAATGCCTGCACTGGGAATGCTTCTGTTTTGTTTCTGAGCCAGTTTTTCCTCATAAAGGCATTTATATTTGGGGTTGTTTTCACTTCAGAGGCCACCCCTCTTGTGACCCTTCAGCAGGGATTAGAGCTAATAGCCTTATGATATAACTGGTGATGGTCTTTTCTAAGAAGCCTTGGCTTTGGTACTTCATTCCTTGATCCAACAGGATTGGAATAGGATAACCTTTGGGGAAGAATGTAAAACCTTTTTCCTCACTCAAGCTCTTAGAGAGATGGTTTGAGGATGTTTGGAGCTTGTGGGGAGAGCTGTTAAACCTGATAACAGAAATATAGGAGAAAAAACCAGTGGGTCAGATTCTCCAGTGTTGGTAAATTGTAATGGTCTTATAGGGGCTTGTGCGCATGTACAAAAAGATGTTAGCCACTACCTTTGCACTCTGTGATCTTATTGCCTTCTGGTGGGTTAGTTGTCAAGTGTCATGTAACACCTGGGCTATATAGGGTGAAAGAATGTAGTGGTAACCCCTTCCTGCTATTCCCAGTTGTCTTTCGTGCCATACTGAGAGCAGATGTGTAGGGTTAGTAGTCCAAGAACCCACTCATTCTGTCTCCCATATTTCTGTTACCAAGATAAACAGCTCTCCCACTAGCCCCCAAACATCCTGAAACCCCTCTTAAATGAACAGGAACATGGCTTGTCTTCTTTGAGCATGACATCATTTGTGGAGCATTGATGGATATAGTAATTTGAACATTTAGTGGTCCTCCCAAGGACATTAAGATAGATTCCTGGTTTTAATTTGAAATCTAAGACATAAGGTACTCAATAATTATATGTGTAGACAAGTCATCAGGATACTTGGGCAGACATCGAAGTGGGGCAGATGGTGCTGAAAGGTACTTGAAGAGTCCTTGTTCCCAAAAACCATTCCCAGTGGCACAAATTTGTAGGAAGGAGTTCATACAATTAATAAAGCTATAAAAGCAAACCAGGATTTTATGGCAAGACTCAAGCAGACAAGTAACTGAATCCTACTCTGTTTGTAATGGGATGGAATACATAGTATGGATGAAGGGTACAAAACACTCATTAACAAGTTTCAAAAGGAAAAGTGACATGGTTCTGGTCTTGCACTCCAAAAAAGATGTCTGATTCTTCATTGTCTTACACACTGACTTCTTGCACCTTTTCTCATCCCGTAAAGAGTTCTTCCATCACTGCCTAACTCTTTTCTCTGAATGTCAATCTTAATGTTTGTTTTGAGGATGTCTTCCAAAATATCCTCCATTTGGTGAACATATGATGGACAGCACTTGCAAACACTTCTGGGGGTGCAATAACCTTGATGAAAGACACTCAGAGTTTGTAAATATGTTAATCAGAGCTACTAGTGCAGGGATTTTGCAAATACCACAAGCCATTCAATTTTCAGTTGGCTGTTTTTAATGCCTTAAGAAAGGACCCAAATATATGGGGTGTTCTTCATATAAAGAAGTACTTTGATTCTCTAGGTCTACACTAGCCATTAACATTATAACATTCAGGATAGGGATTACCACTTTAAGGACACATGACTATGCTGTTTGCTGTCATTTTAGCCCATCTCATATTATCTCATCACTCGTGGCATCAGTTAGAGCATTTAGAGATATAGTCATCAGAAAAATGAGTGGTATTTGTGATGATAAAATGGCTTTGACTGATGAGATGTTCCTCCAAGCCATGATTGAAAGTGTTGGGAGATCTTCTACCACCATTTCCTATATTGTATTTGTTTGATGGGTATTCACTATAGAGGGCTTGATTCCAATTGGTGTTAAAAGAGCAACTTGTATAAGCACATAAATTCACCCAGCATTTTATATTTCAAACATTTAAGCAAGTTGCTAAAACTCCCCATATACAATTGGTAGATCTTAACAATTGATCATGTATAGTTTTGGCAATTTATGGAGAATGCAAATGGAATTTGAAAATTGGTTCTCCTATAAATAAAACAGGATCAAAGCAGTATTACCATATACATTCTTCATTGCTAATTCATGTGAGTAGGGTTTTTCTAATTTAGATTTTTTTAGATTCTCTTTTTTATTTTACATTGACCAGATGGCAGAGAAAAAAGATAAAACCCTTAAATATTGCATAAGTCAAAGACTATTTTATTGTGTTCTCTTAATTGCTATTATTTCCATTTACTGTACTTTACAGGAGCTTTGATGGGAATTTTAAAATAAATAAGAAACAAGGAATGTGGGATATTCATTGATAGGGCTGTGGCTCTGATCCAGCACTCATTGAAAATGTCAGAACTACTGACTGGAATGAAGGAGTCAATTTGAGCCGTGTGTGTGTTAGTATTGCCTTTTTTTCTATTGCATTTTTTCATCAAACACATTAGCCCTAATTGTGCTTGGATTATCCTGGATAACTGACTTCTTTGTGGGTGTCATCTGGGATGGAGAACACTCAGGTCCTCTGTGAGGTTGTCACATGTCCTGGTCTGTCAGTGTGAAGGGACAATGACTAGATGGAACATGCTCAGGATACAGAGAATTTTCAGAGAACTGCCAGACTCTTTACTACATTCAAATTGTGGTCTGTAACTTGGACAAATTTGGACAAAAGGAAGAATATGCCTGATTCAAAGTCTTTTTATAAATCTTATAATGCATCATTAAATATAATGGATTATAATAAAATAAGCACATAAGTACACATGTGTCTATACATATGTGTAGACATGTGTGTGTATGTATGGTATGTACAATACATTTTCTAATTAAGGCAGACATTTCTACACTGGAGCTGTTCTCTGGATGTGAATGAGTTATGCACTTCCACAATGTTTAAACAGATTTTGGCAACAGGATGTTGTGGTGATATGAATATAACCCATTTAACAGTTTGTTTTAAGGTATGGAGAGACTGCTTCATTCAATTTCCGTTTTTTTTATCATACATGAAAAAAAACCATCAGCAGTTTTAGTAGAAGGCTACAAAAGCATCATCTTTATGCATAAGAGATCAGTGATTAAGATAAAAGTCTCCTTTTATTGATCAGAGGCTGCTGCATTCAATTAAAATTGTAAATAATTTCACAAAATTTAATGCAGCTTGCTGAGCATAAGCAAGTGTGCCACACACACTGATAATGTCACCCAAAGGAAAAACTGGAAGGTACTAATCATATTTGGCAACATTTTGTCCTCCCTTCCCCCTCCAGCCTGCCTCCTGGCCCCGCAGGATCCAGCTGACTGTTTCCTATCCTTAAATGATCACATGCACATAGAACCACAGTATCTGTGTCCTGGGACCCATGGTTTGGGAAGACTGTTTGCTCTTTTCTGTGTGCCTGAGGTTTTACCTTTAGTGTCCTGGAAGCTTTCTTATCCACTTTTATTGAATGCAGTGCATTTCTGACCTATCATGAGGCTCTAGTGCAGCTTATGAACAGCAAGCATCCTTGTTTTTTCATTTGACTAGAAAGGGGGAAGGCAGCATAGATTCCCATGGCTCCTTGGCAGGATTAAAGAACCTATTTGTAGTCCAAACTGAAAATTCTTTTGAGAAGTCAGCATCTGAAGGATGGGAGGTGAAGCATTGGTGATAAAAAAACAAAAACAAATCTTTAAAATATCAACACATTCAAAAGGGACTATTGAATCTGATATGAGCACAAAAGTGAGCAGTACATGGACTTTTGGTTCTTTTTGTTGCCTACATAATTCTAGTTCCTTTCAGCATGTCCCTTTTGGCTGACTTAGACTGTCTTGAGCAGAATGCATTACATGTTCCTTTGGCATGCCTCAACAACCCTCTGGGTTTACTGGTGAGACACAAGGTTATTTGACTCTTGGCGCTTGATGTTTCTATTCTCACTTGCAGAAATCAGAGTATTCCTGTAATTATCACTCAGTAATTGCACTTCTGAACCATATATTTCTTTTAAAAATTGGAACCTCCATGTTTGTTATTCCTTGAGGTTTAAATGGATAAATACCAGCTCCCTTTCCTGTGGTGAGGACGGCCTTGGGTTTTGAATTCTGTCAAGCTGTTCAACAGAATGACAGGCAGTAAGTATACCCTCCCATAACTGGCTAGTTAGAGAACCCTCCTATGGGGAAATGCCAGTATATGAAGCCTGTTATATCTCATGCTGCATATGGAAGAAACAAAAGCTACCTTCAGCTTTGCCCCTGCCTCCACACAGTGTTACAATAATTTGGTCCCTGAGACTTCCCTACCATATGTGGGTGAAAATAGTAACACCACTGGTGGACCTTTTCCCTCTGGTGTTATGACATCTCTAGATCTGCTCACCAGTGACTTGAGCATATGATGGTCTTTACATAAAATCATTTGAGCCTAGCTGAAAGAGCTTTAAGATGGAAACTCAAGAAGTCAAGTGAACCTTACACAAAAATGTAATCCTTATTTTGGACAACAATAGGGTTATATCAATTTTTTAATGGCCTGTTTTGTACAAGTTCTCTTTCCACTGGAATCAGTAGCAAAATTCTTATGGATCTGAAGTTGTAAATAAGTTATAAAAAAACAAGTGCTGGTTTATTCTATAAAAAAATATCTTGTTTTCATTTGACACTGTCACAGGCAGAGAAAGACCGGAGTGACTCCTGGGTCCATGAGGGGAGCCCCAGGGCCAGAGGCAGAGGGTGGAACGGAAAGGAGAAAGAATAAAAAAGACAACTTACTCACCGCAGGATGGGAGGAAGAACAGAGACGGCAGGAGAAGCTCGCATGTGGCTTGGATCACACCTTAAATTACTTACAGCTGGAGGATGACATCACTCCTAATCACCAGCCAGCAGAGATAAAAGGGCTGGCGGCGAACGGGAGTGGGGTGTTCACGTGGCTGCCGGGAGGGAGCCTGGCTGGTGGAGCCGGCCGGAGGCACGGGATGCCAGAGCTGACCGCCGGCACTCACTATGGCGGATTAAAGGAATCCGGGGGTGAGCCAGTGCCCAAAGCCAGCATAACAATTGCAGGTGAGCCGGGAGAGAGAGAGGTAAGAGCTCTGGCGGTGTGGAGAGGACAACGGACCGAGGAAGACCCGGAGAGGGGGCTGCTGCCCGGGGAAGACCCGGAGAGGGGGCTGCTGCCCGGGGAAGACCCGGGGAGGGGGCTGCTGCCCGGGGAAGACCCGGGGAGGGGGCTGCTGCCCGGGGAAGACCCGGGGAGGGGGCTGCTGCCCGGGGAAGACCCGGAGAGAGGGCTGCTGCCTGGGGAAGACCCAGAGAGAGGGCTGCAAGCCAGGGAAGACCCGGAGAGAGGGTCACACCAGTGGGATACTGAGCAAGGAGTGGCGGACACCTAAGATAGAAGGAGAGGGCCACTGAACCGAGCCACGACCAGGTGACCCGGTCACCAAGCGGAGGGGTAGAGAGGCTACTGGCTCTACAAGGAAGCCTAATAGGGGCAGGGTCATGCCTCTCTTGAGGCCCACTGAGTTTTTATTTGAGTTTTGAAAGGTGTTTGTGTTCCCCCGGGTTAGAAGGGGCTAAGGTCGTGACAGCAGGGAGCTAGACCGAGGGGTGAGCTCGTTATTTGTGCATCTGGGGAATTATTTGGGCACCCACAGAAACAGCCAAGATCTGCCGGGCTGGGTAAGGGCGAGGCGCAGGGGAGGAGGAGCCTCACAGAAGACATCTATGACGCAGGTGACTGATGAGGGTAACCGTGCTACACGAAGCCCCGCCCACTGAAAGATTCAAGTCATGGCAGGCAAGAAAGGGTGGACTGCGGCGCGTGGGAAAACCTCCCAGAAGACCACCTGCGACGGCCAGCCAAGTACCAGTAAGCACTCGGAACAAGGAAGCCTGAGGTAAGATGTATGAGGCCCGGCGGGTACAGACACATCAGTTTTGTTTCACGCAAATGGGAAGAGATTTCTACAGACAATAAGTCCCTTCCATTGTCGCCCTGTCAAGAAAAGGGTGGCATATGAAAGATGTTTGGAATTTTTTCTAAGATGGAGTTCATTCACAAAAATCTGATATCACATTCAAAAAAATCTGCCAAATGAAAATCAGTGATATTGCACATCTGTATTCTTAGCCCCAGCTTTCCCCTCCATTTGGTTAGTTTCTCAAATAGACAGTGAGTTTCTATCACTTTCATGCTAATTTAGGAGCAAAATCTCCACTGCCCCACAAGGTTACACAGGCAAGGATTTTTACCTTTTTTAAAGCATTCATAGTTTTTAGTTAAGGTCAAGGCAATTTGTATGTATATAGTATGCTTCTTTTAGGTCAAAAGCTAAGAGGCACAGAATTTCTAATGAAAGCTCTATCTGAGATGGATCTGTTCATAGAAAAAATAAACAGGACACAATTTTCAATATCTAGATAGAAGAGGTATTATTTTGCAGCTGAAAATTCCACTAAACATTGATTTTATAATGTAGGAACTCTTCTGACAGCTAAAGCTGCCCATAAAACTTTTATGTCACCATTATTACTGAATCATCTCCAGAAGTGTACATTTTATATAGTGGATTTTTATCCACTAAATTGTGTTCAATGAATTTTCCAGCAACTAGACATTCCAAATGAGTTTCCCTTTTCAACCACCTTCACTTGGGAAGTAAGAGTGCTTCTTTCCTGCTAAATGCCTCTGCTGGTAACAGTGATGCTGCCTGCAATAAATTTTCTCCTCCATTGCTTCTGCTGTGCTTCTGCCTGAAGTACAGGAAAGACTCTGAAAGGGGTCACTCCCAGATGACACAAGTGTGATCTGAGCATATTCTGGTGCTATTCCTTTGATGAAGATTGGGAATGGCAGCTGGATAAATTAATAATAAATTTCCAGGTTTTATTCCCACTCTTTTAATTTCCCTAGAAAATGAGAACTAAGGTATTTTCAGAGTGATCTCACTTTGTCTGGGGGAACTAGTTCAAGCAGTTGTCTGTCTGTTCATAAAGATTTGACTCACAAAGAAAAGTAAGGTTGATAGGGTAGTGACTATAGTAATAGTCCATCTGAGACGGATCTTCACCTGGTGTATACTGACACAACTCTATTTACTTCAGCAGAGCTACACTGATTTACATCGACTGATTTTTTCAGATATGTGGGGAGCCGGAGGAAAAGCAGGGGCAACGTTGGACCCCTGCTGAACCAGATGGGGCAACTGACAACTGACGCCCAGGAAAAAGCCAACCTATTAAATAGGTACTTTGCGTCGGTCTTTCATCAGTCCCATGGGACGCCCATGCCTGCTACGGGACAGGGAAGTCCGAGTGAGGGTGATCCCCTGCCCTCCATTAATGCTGATTTCATGAAGGAACATCTTGAGAAGCTGGATACCTTCAAGTCAGCCGGCCCTGACAATCTTCACCTCAGGGTACTCAAGGAGCTGGCGAGCATCATAGCCCAGCCTCTAGCACGGATCTTTGAAAACTCTTGGCACTCTGGTGTAGCACCCGAAGACTGGAAGAAGGCCAATGTGGTGCCTATCTTCAAGAAAGGGAGGAAAGTGGATCCGGCTAACTATAGGCCCATTAGCCTGACTTCTATCCTGGGGAAGATCTTAGAAAAGTTTATTAAAGAGGGCATCCTTAATGGACTGCTGGCCATTACATCTTAAGGGATAGCCAGCATGGGTTTGTTGCAGGTAGGTCTTTCTTGACCAATCTCATTTCCTTCTACGACCAGGTGACCTATCACCTGGACAAGGGAGAAGAGATTGATGTCATATATCTTGACTTCAAAAAAGCCTTCGATCTGGTTTCCCACGATCGCCTCTTGGATAAACTGGCCAATTGTCGCCTTGGGTCCTCCATGATCCACTGGCTGGAAAATTGGCTCTGGGGTCAGACCCAGAGGGTAGTAATAGATGGAAGTCACTCATCGTGGTGTCCTGTGACCAGTGGGGTCCCCCAAGGCTCTGTCCTTGGACCCATACTGTTCAACATCTTCATTAATGATGTGGACACTGGAGTCAGAAGCAGACTGGCCAAGTTCGCCGATGACACCAAACTTTGGGGCAAAGGATCCACACCAGAAGACAGGCGGGTAATCCAGGCTGACCTGGACAGGCTCAGCAAGTGGGCGGACAAGAATCTGATGGTGTTCAACGCCAATAAATGCAAGGTTCTCCACCTTGGGAAGAAGAACCCACAGCATCCTTATAGGCTCGGCAGTGCTATGTCGGCTAGCACTATGGAAGAAAGAGACTTGGGGGTCATCATTGACCACAAGATGAACATGAGCGTGCAATGCGATGCTGCGGCTAGTAAAGTGACCAAAACGCTGGCTTGCATCCATAGATGCTTCTCAAGCAAATCCCGGGACAACATTCTCCCCTTGTACTCAGCCTTAGTGAGGCCGCAGCTGGAGTACTGCATCCAGTTTTGGGCTCCACAATTCAAAAAGGATGTGGAGAAGCTTGAGAGAGTCCGGAGAAGAGCCACGCACATGATCAGAGGTCAGGGAAGCAGACCCTACGATGAGAGGCTGAGAGCCCTGGGGCTCTTTAGCCTGGAAAAGTGCAGGCTTAGGGGTGATCTGATGGCCGCCTATAAGTTTATCAAGGGTGACCACCAGTATCTGGGGGAACATTTGTTCACCAGAGCGCCCCAAGGGATGATGACTAGGTCGAATGGTCATAAACTACTACAAGACCGTTTCAGGCTGGACATAAGGAAGAATTTCTTTACTGTCCAAGCCCTCAAGGTCTGGAACAGCCTGCCACCGGAGGTGGTTCAAGCGCCTACATTGAACACCTTCAAGAGAAAACTGGATGCTTATCTTGCTGGGATCCTATGACCCCAGGTGACTTCCTGCCCTTTGGGCAGGGGGCTGGACTCGATGATCTTCCGAGGTCCCTTCCAGCCCTAACGTCTATGAAATCTGACCCTGTGTGTTTATACTTAAGGTTAGTTAGAATTACTCAATTTAAAAGAGAGTAGATAAGATTCATCAACAAATTGAGTTCAACCCTTCAGAGATACTAACAATAGATGAGGTTGTTCTGTGCAAATTCATCTATGAGGCATGTTTTTACGTTATGGACATACAACGTAGTTGTGCTGATGTAGACAAAGACTGGACAGATGATGTTAATCCTC
Source organism: Alligator mississippiensis (assembly GCF_030867095.1). Taxonomy (NCBI): domain Eukaryota; kingdom Metazoa; phylum Chordata; order Crocodylia; family Alligatoridae; genus Alligator; species Alligator mississippiensis. The sequence goes on from NC_081830.1 coordinate 40,573,115, forward strand.
TACACTGGTATAAGTGCCTCAGATCTGGAAAATCTAGCAAAAATAAACAAGCGTATACTATAAATGTGCAAGTGTCTGTTTGTTGTCCTCCCTGGATAACCATTTGCTATAGGCAGATGGGGTGTAACCTTGTCTAAGGGCAGTTCCAGAGCAGGTGTGGTTACACCCTCCTTTCCACAGTGTAACTCAGGAACTCTGGTTCTGCACACTCCCAGATGCCTGGGTCCCTTGCAGAGGCTGAACCATCACGTGGGAGTAGCAGCTGGGGACTTTTTAAAGTCCCTGAAGCAGGTAAGTCACTTTCCTCCATCTTGGCTTCCCTTCCATGCTCAGTGGCACCTCTCCTCCCATCCCATTCCTCTCCCTTGCCCTCTGTAGTTATGCCTCTGGGTGCAGGCAGGGAGACCCACCTGTCCTTCCAGCTGACCTGGGGACGGGAGCCCCAGAGCCACTCATGCCCTGTTCCAGGTGGGGCTGTGGGGAGCAGCGGTGCTCTGCTGTAATAGCAGCTGTAGTAGTAGTAGTGGCCTTGGGTAAGGCAGTATGACAGTGCATGCCATAAACACTGCTCTTGGATAGTTGCTTGTCTGTCCCCTCTGGATCCCAGTGTAGGTTATGCAGATGTACAAAACTAGTAAATTATACTGGTGTAAATCTGTTGTGTGTCCAGGCTTGGAGATGATCAAAATGGATCTGGGAACCAGTAGGGGTTTGGAGAAATGTAGTTGGGACAAAGTTGGTGCCAATGCAGTTCTGAAACTGATTTAATAAATTAGGGCTTTAAAGTCCAAATGTGAAGGATGGAAGACAGACTACAACAAATCTAAATAAGCCTTTCTGATGCTTGTACAGTGTGTGGAATTTTGTCCCTCTTAACAGAAAAACCCTTTGATGGATGCTGCCTTGAAAAGTAAGACTTTGCATGTGATAAGGTTCTTTGCTGAGTATGAAGTGAGTGATCCCAAGTCGTTCATTGGAAATGTATTTAGGGTACTTAATTGTCTCTTGTCTGGGAAAAGCCACATTCCACTTCCCCCAAAATAGGTTAAAGAAGGAAATTTAATACTTAAAATTCTCAAAACAGTATTGGAAATTATAGGGACCATATGCTATTGAGATAGGTGGATTATACTGATGGCTTACTTACTAGTAGATTATACTGATGGCTGCAAAATGAAACAATCAGCTCTCCTAACCCCAGAGCATATGTCTCCTGATGTGGAAATGAAGCCATTTTTTTTAATATTTCACTAAACCTGGAACTGATACCTAAAATATCAATTCAATTAGTTATCTGTCTAGATTCAGCAGCATTACATTAATGATTTCCTTCCCTTTCTTACTTACACAACACTAGGTTGAGGGGCTTCTAGTTTTTCCTTTAAAATATTTTTCTGTTTTCAATACAAATATAAATCAATAACATGGGTCCATCAAGTTAAGATATATGCATACAAATATATTCTGTACCCTCACATCAGAACAAACCAGTAAAAATATAGTACCAAAAAACAAATTTAAAATTCATACATGTGGTTTACTGAATACAATATTTAGCATTTTTATTTGAGTACTAATGCTAATTTATTGAAGTGTTTTCTGGTCCATTTTGGTATGAAACCTGCTCAAAATTATCTTGACTCCAGTTTGTTAATTTTAATAAATAACCCAAGGGATTATTTGAGATTAGTTTAGTTTAAAATATTTTTTTTTAATCAGGAAGCAGGTAACATGAAAAAATGTGTAGTAATTTTCAAAATAAATTTCTCCATAAATGGTGGAATTTACCTTAAGAACACTCATAAGGAGATTGTCCAGTTTGCAGAGAGAGCATTACTATTTATAAATACAGAACATAGTCTTACAAGAGGCATTTTGATCCCTGGGAAGCATTGTCTGATAGAAAATGATATTGCAGGATGAGGAAGTGTTTTGCCCAAACAAGAAGGCCCAAACAAATGGAAATCTTATTGCCATGACTGTGTTTAAGATCAGGCAAAACTAGCAGAGCACCAGAGCACTTACCAGTTCAAAGCCCATGGAACTGGAAGGGAGCCTTTGTTTTTACTTCAGTAGCCTTTCAGCAAATCCTAGGAGAGAGCTACAGGGTCTTTTTTTTAATCAATGAAAAGGAAAGAAATGAAGAATCCATGAGCAATTTGGACTATGTTGTAGAATGGGGAAAAAGCTGAAAAAGCCGATACCTTTAGGAGTCAATAAGGGAAATATTCAGATGTTAACTTTATGTCCTGTGCTAAATGTGATAGATAATTAGTGTCTGTGAATATAGGCTTTCATCCTGATGCACACTAAAGACTCCCAGCATGCACTGAGGGGAGAACATGCTCCCAAATGTCACAAAATAATGCATTAATTTGCAAAACACTTGAATGAATGGCATGTTACACAAGATGAATAAATTAAGGCCAAACCTGGCTCAAATCCTGCCTGTGCTATGATGCTTTTAGCTCAAAGGTGTCTTTGTCAGTACACAGATTACAAACAGGCCCCTGCTGGAGCAGCTTCTTGTCTATTCTCGCAACATGATGATGAAGTTCTAGTTGGAAGTCCCTCTGCTTTGGCAGCCCGTGCTCTCCTCTCTTCTGCCTTACAGAAGGCTGATGATAAGACTTTAAACACCACTTTGGGGTCTTGCATCTTCATTTCCCATTAATTTTGAGAGAGCTTGTGTGCCCAAAGCCCTTAAGTAGCTTTGAAAATGTCAGCCTTAGAATCTGTGGGAACTGAAGGCAGGTGTCAGCTTAGAAGTAACTGCCAATTAGAGTCCCTGAGATGTATCTGAGCATGGGCAAGGGCCCTGGGAGGCTCGGAGAGAAAGAAAGGAACAGATGCATCTGTTTTGAGCCTATACCTTTCAGGTTTGGTTTAAAACACTGGCTAAGTTTTATGCTTCTTCATACCCACTGCATCCATAAACACACGAGAAAATAGTCACTCCATAAATTGGCAGCAGGTATCATTTGAACAGAATGGTGAGAGCGGATTCAGACACTGACTGGTGTTAAGTCCCTTGCTATATACAGGCCAGTCAGGTCTGATTCGCTAAATTTATTTCTATTTATGCACTGGATTATCTATGTATAAGAGGTTGTTTTTTTCACTACATTTTGTGTAGAAATAGACTAATATTTTCAAAGGAACCTAAAGAGATTAGCTACCCAATTCCTACTGAATTACTGTTTAGTGTCTAACTCCCAGGATCTGTTAAAACCTCAGCCTTCAAGCCTGCCTGTATGGGGACCCTAGGGAAGTTAAACCAGATTAATCTTTAAAGTGAATTAGTTAAACCATATAAACTCTATGGACCTTGTTACTCCAAAATTAAAGTGCTTCAACTTAATTCAGTTGTATGTGCAGAAGTTAAATGCCTTTTATCCAACCCACTTTTTAAATTCACAGACATCACTAATTTGGATTAATTTGCTCCTGTCCCTCTATAGACAGGCCCTTAGTTATTTAGTGAACCAGAACCTCTTCTTTTTCCAGAACCTCAAGAGCTGTTTGGTGAAGGGGCCTATACGTTTTCTCTAGAGGCCGGCAGAGGAATTCTTTTGGCTAGAGGGAAAAAGTCATATTATTTGTCTTGAGTGCTGGGGGGCAGAACTGAGCTGGGTTTGAAGAATTAATTCATCAAGAATACAAATAAGGGTGTAGATGCTGGGCTTCCTGAATTCACTGTCACCATTGATTTTGGAGGCAGGCTTGAACTGTATGAAGGGAATGGGCTTGAAGCTTTGGGGGCCAAGACTGGCTGTGGCAATATGAGGGAGACAAGTTATCATCCCCTTTGATACAGTAAACGCTGGCCTTCTTTTCAGTATCTGACAATATTTATGCCACAGTGAAGTCTAATTCAACACTGAGGTATGGCGAGACCACTGACTTAAATGTGTGGTGAACTGTATAATGTCGAAAGCATTATACAAATAAGCCTCAACTATCAGGAGCCATTACATGGAAAAACCTGTTAGAAACTGAAAGTTCAAATATTTTCTCCCTACTCTATGCCTCCTTTTCTTTCATATTTAATCCATGATGGACTCTCGTGGGTTAATAATTTATAAATACGAGGTTTCTTGTGTTACGCTTGGCCAAATCCAATGTGTGGACTTCAATTTGAAGTGAGCAGGCTGTTGACAAATAAAATGTTTTTGAAAGTTAAATTGCAGTCATTTATATGAAAATGCCTTGGGTAGTTCATCTCCCCTCTCTCCCCCCCAATATACTCATTTTATAGCACATCAATAATTCATGTACATATTGGTTGCAGACATAAAGCACAAAAATAAACATACATTATAAAGCATAGATTTTTAGGAAACAAACATGAATTGCTACTATCTGAATGACGGTAATGCCTGATTAGCTCCCATACCGTTTAATATTTGATGGATAGTTCATGATTATTCATAATTGCAGGAAAGAAAAAAGATACTCTGCAGCAGCCTTGGCTTCCAGGAGACGCTAGCAACACACCACCCACACTATGCAGATTTAAAGGCAGCCCAGTGAGCATGTTAAGGCAGTGGAGTTAAAATGCTTCCTCTGAGCCTTCATGGCAAACAGCTGCAGTTGGGTATTCTGATCCAAATGCAGAAAGAAGATATTCGGTCTAAAGGATAATCTGGGGGAAGTTTCCTGTGCATTTTTTAATGGGGCATGCTACCAAATAGCTTCAACCACTGTCACATGAACTGATTTGTTGAGAGGGCATGAAAACAGCTGCTCAAAAATCCAATGATTTTTTTAAACCTTTGATGGAGACTTGAAAATCAAGAACTTGGCTAGTGATGATCTTGTGGCACATTCTGTGGTATCAAGGATGTGTACCCTATCTCCACACCAAATTCTAATACGAGGTTAAAAGCTTTTTTATTGACTAGATCCCTTTAAAGCATTGGAGGTTAAAGCATTCTTGATCTCCTGTCCATAGACAATTACTGATACCATTGTAATGGCTACTGTGTTCTATCCTAGATATGGCTGAATTAAATTGGTGGTGAACATGCAAGATACCCATGATGTTACTGTTTCAGAGTCCAATCCACCCCACACTGAAGGAAATGGAGTTGGAACAGAGCTTACTCTTGCAAAATGACTTGAAGTCTATGGAAGGATTTACAGAAAATTGGTAATTTAGTGTTTGTTGAAGTGGCACGTTGATAGCAATGTGATGGAGGTGTGCGGGCCGGGGGCGATCCGGGCCCTTTTTCAAACCGCATGGGCTGTGGCCAGCAGCCCGGGCACGCTGGATCGGAGAAAACAGGCGACGCGCTAGAATTAGTCATGGACGCTTAGTGGTTGATTCAAGATTGTTTACTTACACCGAAGATGGTCGCGGTGTAGGCTGGACAGTTTCCCAGGCACAGCTCCGATTAAATCCTCGTTTGAGGACTACGATAAGCTCGAGTCTCTCCCATGGAGTTGTTGAGGCTCTGTGGATCCTTTTGCGTGCAGGGAGAGGGATACGTCGAGGATTGCGAACGGCGACGGGGAGAGGCTCTTGATGGCTGATTAAACCACCATTCGGTCCGAGATTTACGTAGAAATCCACGAGGTAATCGTGGACTCCTTGCTGGAATTCTCTCGGATTTCTCCCGGAATTCTCGGAATCGGGGTTCTCAGGATCCTCCTGAGATTCTCGGAGATCTCCGACTTGGGCGGAAACCACTCAAGCTTTTTATACGGCTAGCAAGCCAATCACTAGCCGCCACGTGTGAATAATTTCACTCAAGCCGATAATGGGGCTCGAATTATCATACAAATGGCAGGAACTCTTTGCAACGAGCATTTCTTAACTGCAAAGAAGAAATGCACACTGCAAAGAAAGCTACAAATTGGCAGGAAAATAATTCAGTGGCGCCAAAGCACACAGAAAACAAAAATCACACCCCTGGGTTGTGACAGGAGGCACAACAAAGTTGCAGTTATGCAAACTTTTTTCTATTTCAGCTTTAGTATTGTACCTTGGACTATGGACTTCATTATTTAGCTATAGACAACTCCAAAAATTGACCTGGGCAGGGGTGATTTGAACAAAATGGATTGCAGTATGCATTGAAGGCCTTAACTCAGGCATTAAACACAAAGATATGATATATTCAGAATGGCAAAGGTAGGGTAGCATGCTGTTTGGTTAATTTTGCTTCATTTCCAAGACTAGTGATTAAATTTGGCAACAAGTTGCCTTTCTGCTCCTGAGGTAAGCTGTGGAAGTAATGGGCAGTCTCTTTAATGTTGTGTGCCAAAAGGACAGGGAACTGCATAATAGTTTATCTTTTGTCAGCATTGTCCTTGGGTCCCTTTCCCTTTTTGCATTTTATCTGGTGGAATGAGAATAATATATTTTCCTGAAACATCCTGGCTCTCTCTTTCTGAATATTCATTTTAGCAGTGACAAAGAATGCCTGAATTGCTAAAATGCCTCATGGCCTTTCACATCTGAGTACCCAGCACAAGACTATTGAGGTTCAACATATAAATGAGACCTAATGCCATGGCTCCCTATGTGCTGTATGGCCCCCGGTGTATTTCATTTCTTCATAAATGATCAATTTCTACACCATTAGCGTAGCTAAAAGGCCCCATGCACTACCACCACCAAGGGTATAGAAGTGCCCAGGTACATCTCTGTTCTACAGAAACAAAGCTGCCAGTTTGATAGTAACTAAGGATACTCATTCCAGAAATTATATCTCACAGTACTGATTGGCTAGTATTTGTCAGCAAAACCAAAAGAAAAACACTGAAGGAAGATATGAGTCAAGAGAAAAAAAGCAGCCATGAGCTGTACACTGTCAGAGCTGGGTGTCACTAGTAGACCACGGATTCCTTCCATCTTTCTGCTGTACTGAGTGGTGTCAAACACTGGTCTTTTATTAAGCTTGAAAGCATTCCCCTTGTCACCTGCCCTTAAAGCAGTAGTCACTTCTTAATAGGTTACCCAGATTTCCTTTGTAGATTTACCAAAGGGGAGAGATTAAAGGAAAACAGAGCCAAAGTACAATGGCCAACATATGTGCAAGAGGTTTGGCATATATATTTGAACTCTTAGGCTGCTTACAGATGTGGAACCCCCTCCCAAATAATAGCAGTTTACTGGAAGAGAAATCGTGTCAGTTTGACCCAGCTCCCCAGTGTCTGTATGGCTTGCGCACTTCATTGGTGCTTTTTGGTGCTTTTATCTAATAGCTATACAGATGCTGGTTGAGCTGGGTCAGACTGACACAATTCCTCTTCTAGGTATGCTCTGCTTTTGGTGCAGGGGCATGCCGAGATGAAAATTAAGCGCTCTTTTTTGGGAGGGTTTTCCCCATCTGTAAGCAGCATTTTAGCCTGATCCTGCAAGTTTCCATGCACACACAAATAGTCCTTTGTCATCAGTGGGGATGCTTATGTGAATAAAATTACTCATGCGCAAAAATGTTTGGAAAATCAGTTCTTTAATGAAGTATGTGGTGCCTGCTGGTGTATGTCTGCTTGGGGAAAAAAAGGAATACTTGTTGAGAGTACCGTCACTAAAATAGTGTAACTTGATAAATTGGCTGTGAAGAAATTGCAGGAGACAGGAAGAGTAGGCCATGAAATATGGGAATCTTTACAAGGCAGGATAATGATGACTCTCCAAAGGTCTGCACCAGATGAGAACTTGCATTGCCACAGACAAGGAGTGTAGGGGGAAAAACATTACTCTCCTGTTGATTAGTCAATGTTTAGTTGTCGTTTTTAATCCATCAATGTATTTTTCATGAACTTTTTTTTACAGCTGTGTTAGATATCTTTATTGAAAGAAATCCTCCAGTTTATATCAGTGGGAGTATCAATGGAAGAAGGACTTCAGGAGACTGGGTATGTCACGTGTAACAGTACTTACAAATGAGGGTCGCTAGAGGGTGGAGCTGGTTGCAATTTTTCCATAGGAATGCTAAGCCTCTTTCCAAAACTCCATTTTCCATTAAAATTTTTTCCAGATTTTCCTATTTAAAAAGGGCAACATTTTTGTTTTAAAACCTGAAAATCTTGCTTTGTTAAAAGGTTTTAGATAAAAACTAGAACTTTTTCAGATCACAGGAAAGTAGTTCTAGAAGGGGTTTTATGAGGTTATGTAGATTAGTCCCCTGCTTAGGGCAGGATCATCTGTGACTAAAGCCCCCTAGCCAAGAGCCCATCTAACCCGCTCTTGAAAATTTCTAGGGATGGAGAATCCACAAGTTCTCTGGGTAGCCTGTTCCAGGACTTGCTTGAAGACCAATGCTTGAAACTTTTTTTCACAACTGAAATAGTTTTAGTTTTCATTGGAATAGTCCTTGGAAAATACCATTTTCTGGACCATTGTATTAGAGCATTTTAGTGGACATAACAGTAATTGAAAAACGATAGCCAGGAAATGCAGTGGTAGGAATGCAAAGAGTTTGTATACACAAATCCATTCTGAAAGGCTAAACTGAAGCATTTAATCTAATCGTTATTTTTAAGCTTAGCTTCCGTGTTTACAACCTTTTAAAAGAGGCTTTTTTTACACTGACTTTTCAGGATTTTGAACTATCCATAAGAAATGTTGTGAAAATAAGCCATTGCTCAGCTGCAAGCCAAGAGAGCAAAGGAAATGCTGTGAATTCATTATGAGAGAATCACATGCCTCCAGTTCCAGACGCTTGTGCAATGTTATGAATAGAGTGGTCATTCACCAAAGTGGGCTGAAAGTCCACGGGTAAGGGACGCCTCCACACCATCCCTTGTGCTGTCTCTTACAATAGCATAGTTTCCCCTTGCCAGTCACTGTCCCACAACCTGCAAGTCACTGACTGTCATGCATCTGCTGAGCTTCTTCCCTGGGAATAGGGAAGTCAGAGGAACTGGCATTCCCTGGCTCTCCTAGACTGGGCCTCTTCCTGCATGGATCTGGAAAGCACATTCCAGCCCCTTCTGTTTAATTCAGTGGTTGTGGTTAAGGCTTTTTGCAGTTTACAATGCAAATTTTAGGGGGAGAAGATAACACTGGAGCAAAAATAAGTGATTTTGTCTTGATTGTTATAGGCAGGAAGTCTCGAATGTAGAAAACAATCCACTTTGCAGAGCCTACAGACAACAGGAGCATTTTAGATGATCTTTACAATTAACAAGGAAAGGACTAGAATCAGAGGTTGGTTACAAACTTTAAAACCCCCCCAAAAACAATGCTTTACTTTAAACTCTGCATGCTCCCATGCCAAACCCAGCACATGCCCAAAAGAGGCATTGTGTTAGTTGGATCTGGCTTGCCCAACACCTGTATAGATTAGTCACTTTAGTGTGGCTTTTTGGCACTTTTATCTAATAGAATTGAATCAGCTAATAGAATTGAACAGCTGATTGAATCAGCTATTAGATGAAAGTGCCAAAAAGCCATGCTGAAGTGCCCAATCTATGCAGATGCTACAGAGCTGGGTTGAACCAACGTGATGCTGCTTCCAGTAAAGTTTGTTTTTGGTTTTTAAAAAAAATGTCTGTAAGCAGCCAGAGTATTTGCAGTGTTTTAGTACTTGTGCTACTGCTTCTTTTGTATGGTGTCATATATCAACTTCCAAATCTATAAGCCACTGTCTAGTATTACCAGTCAATGTGCAGAATCTACCTACTAAATCTGAACATTTGTAAAGATTGCAGCTTTTGATTAAGTTCTGTGCTGTTTGTTGGATACCGCATTTACACAGGGGTGTGTCCAAGATGTTAATCTTGCGAAGTGTTGTTTTGAAGCACTCGTATCCAGATCTCAGTCTGTTCAACTTAACCTTTGCTACTCTGTCAAGGTTGTGCCCATTGGGGGACTCCTTTGGTGTCAGTATGAAATGCTGTAGGAATAGGTCTGACCTTTTCCAGCAGTTGGCCCACTCTGTTGCTGCCCATGGATTTGGTTTAGCATTCCCATTTTCTTCCAGGAGCTTGTGGGCTTCATGTACAAATGGTTTACGGCTGGGCAGCTAAAGCAATGAGCTGTGTTACTCAGAGGGTGCGTCTACACGTGACGCTACATTGCTGTAGCAATGCACTACCTCAATGTAGCCTCCACGGGCAAAAAATGTGATGCTTCAGCTATGTCACTGTAGCCATGTGCTCCCTCAGTATAGCACGTTGCTATGGCAGTGTAGCAGCTAAAATAACCATGTGTAGTGCTCATGGTACAATATGGGCTGTTACTGCACCATCATTTAGTACTTCCAAAAGGAAGTACTAAATGAAAATGCAGCAACAACAGCACCATAGGGGCACATGTAGATGTGCCCAGAGTATCTTAATATCAGTCATTCTACCTTTCTAAAATAGTGGTTTCCGAAATACTGCCAAGAACTGACACTAAGTATTTTTCTACTTTTGACCTTGTGTAGCTACAAGACTCCCAGGTGTTTGTTGGCCCACACTTCACCTGCTTCAGAGGAAGATATTTCTGCCTTTCCTTTGGCTGGATAATTTTGCAACTTTGTTTCTTCCTTACCTCCCCTGAAAGCAGAGGTAGCATTTCTACCATCTGTTACTAGCAAGGAGGGTGCAACCTTTCCTTTTGAATGCAGATTTAATCCTTGCCACTTGAGATTACACTGTTGCCATGGGTCTGTGCCTTAAAGGCATTCAGATCCTTAGTATAGTTCAGAATGAAGCTGCATGCTGGGTCTGCTGCAATCAGAAATCACCTTGCTCCAGTGCTTTGATATCTGCACTGTTGGCTGATTATTGTATGTGGAATTTATTCTGACGTGTTTGTCCTGTAAAGTTTTCCCTGGATTCTAGACCTTTTGACCTGTGGAGGTTTATGAGTTTTGGAACCTGCCAACCTAAAAAGTCACCTTTGTGTTGTACCTTGGTAGCTGGAGTCCTTAGAGGCACTTGAGCTAGGACCACCTTGGCATAGGATAGGAGATAACATCCTGGAAAGCATTCTCAGAGGTCTTGGTCACCAGAATTCACTGATCCACCTTGTTTGACAAGACCTAGATTTATTAACCTACAGGGTTTACTGTATAACTTATCCTTCTGCTAGCTTTTCTAGAAGGGGAGGCTCAAGGGCTTTGCAATGATGGATTGAGGGGCATTCATTTTAAATCTTGGTAGTCCTCAAACACTTTTGGCCATTTCGTAAGACTGTGTAGGAGGTTTGGTAAAAGGCAGGATAGCTATGCACCTAACAGGCTAACCAAAGTAGATATATATAAGACAAACTTTCATGACCTGAAACTCACATCATCAGATACTGTGAAAGGATGTTCAGAAAGCAGAGTATGAGGGAGGTTTGGGCAAAGACAGCAATTTTTTGTCTAGGCTATTTCATGGATCTAATTTTTAATTTTGTCCAGTGCCTTGGGTTAAGCAACACAAGCATTTTTAAAAGGGGGAAGCATGTAGTAATAAGAATAATAAATAATTATGATTGTTGGAGAGGAATGTATTCTGAATATAAGGGTTAGTTTTGTATCTCTGATAAAAGATTTTTTTTAGATCAAGTGTGCCAGATTTGGTCCCTTGGTATTCTATACTGTATAATTAAGGGTGTTTGCATTTGCATATACCTTTGTATGCTATTGTATAGTAAGAAAATGTAATCAAATCACTTATGGACTTGATATTGCTTTTCCTATGGATTATCTGGATTTGGTTGTAATAACAATGTTTTTTTTCCTCTGGCAAATCGTTGCTGTATGCTGCCACGAAATGCCTTCGCACTTAAACTTTATTGCAAATTTAAATTACTTACATTATTTTGTCGGACAGTCATTCCCTGAAGCATTATAAACCAAATAATTAATTACTGTTTCTAATGTGTACAATCCATTGGAAAACATTAAATACCACTCACGGCTCTCTCTTTATTGTTATTGCTCCTCCTCCAACCCCTGCAGCAGCAGATCAGATGGAAACTCCTGGGCGGCCTCATACTGATGTTTTCTGCTTCCAACATAGGTTGCTTTGTGATACGGATGTTCACAGGACCATATGGTACATGTATAATATCTTCTGACAAGTATTAGGAAAAATGTTGCTTTGGAGAGGGACAGAAGTCCAGCCATTGTTATTAATCAGTGCATTTCTAGTTTGACGAATGCCTTTAAAAGTATCATGGAATGCCATACCTCTACACTTCTTTCACTCAATGATTTTCATATCCTATTAATTTACAAGTGAAAACATATTTCTGGAATATCTACTACGATCTGAAAATCAAGCTGGGTTTGGTCTTATTATGCAAAATCCCCAAGAACATAGTGTGCTGCACAATGTCACCCATGACACCTCCCCACCCACTAAAAACTGCTACCTTCTTGACTGACTACCCCAAAAATGTAGTTGTCTCCCCCCTCCCCCATCCACTGGTCAGCAGAAGACTAGAAGAATAAACAAACCATTAGCAAACAAACTGCAGGTCATCAAATCTGGATATTTGAGGTCAAAAAGGAAAATTCCTTCGCACAAAATAGAAGGATGGATTTATCTGTCAACTCTATAAACCAATTTAGAATGACTTGTTGTATTGACAGCTCTTTATGCTTAACAACAGGTCATCAAGCTAAATGTACCCATCTCTGTCATCTGAGCTTCATCCATTAACACAAGGATGTCATCAATCAAAACAGCAACTGAGCCTCTATATTAGATCCAGAGACTTGGGTATTGGTGGGAATGACTTCTTACAATGTTCTTTGATATCTTTTGTAAAATGTAGTATTTCAGGTAAACACTTTTAAAAGAAGAAGAAGAAGAAAAATAAAGTAGGTATAGAGATGATTTCTTGAGCAAGGGTCTGTCACTAACTTTCATACAGGGAGGTAGTATGAATCAACTAAATGATGGCTCTGCAGTATAATCTACTTTGCATGGTACTTGAAGGCTAAGTCAAATTTCAACATACATATAAAATGTGCCCGGCTACTTCTTTGCATTTCTCACATGAAGCATATTATGTTTGTTTTCCAAGCAAGGCAAACTTAGGGTGTATTGGGTACATTTAGTTATCTGTTATTTTATTCTGTGAAGAGTGAAGTGGTTGAGGTCCTGGCTACATAAGGGGTGATCTTCTTTCCCATATCTGTGAGGTAAGATGAGGAGATCACTTTTAACACCCCTAGAATTGTATGTTCATTTATTTACATAATGACATTCCCACATTTGGTTCCATTTGGTTTTGTGACCTTCAGATCGTGGGCAACTCCTCCCCCCTCCCTTTTTTTTTTTTTCAACTAAGATTTTATTTTAAAGGTTAGAAGTAAAGTGGAAGAAGGCCAAAGGATTGAATTCTCTTTAGATAAGTTTGTTTTAAATGTGATTTAAGTTGTGGCTTTGTCAATTATTTACCTGCATCTAGGAACTTTTGGCACATTCAGTGCATTGAAAAATAAAATAAACACCCAATATCATGTTGCAACTGTACTGCAAAATTGCTGAGGTTTTTGACTGCTGTTTTTACCAAGGTGATGAAAACTCTTATCAGTGTCTGGTACTCTCACGTACATTTCATTAGGAGCTGCCCTTAAGCCCATTTGCTGTTTCTCTTGGCACTAAAAAAAAAAAAATGTCAAGGACCAGGATAGAGAAATAATTTCATTCTGTGCACAGCATGCTGCTAGGTGATTAGGAGAGATTTCACTGCTCTGTCCTTGAAGAACCTCCTGTACTTTCTCTTCAGTCCATAAAAATAAGCACTGATTACTTAGAAAAGAGAATATTCTCTAGCATGCACAGGAGGTGTATCTACACGAGATGCTAACTGTGCAGTAGCCTAATAACACTGTGTAAAAGGGTTCCGGACAAAACCCATACTAATACGTTACTGTGCAGTAGGTTTGTGTGAAGCTTCAGTCCCTAGTTTGATTTGGCAGCGATTTGGCCTAATTTGGTGGCCAAATCTCCGAATCCAAATCAAATCAGAGGATCCTTTAATCTCTCCGAATTGAATTGGAACCCTCCGAATCAATTCAGAAATGTTCGGAGATTCAGACATAGACACAGCTTTAAATGTTTTTTCTACATAAATCTAGGTAGCAGATGGTTCGTGAGTGCTGTGATGCTGGGGTGCATGGAGTTTCCCACTACCCAGCACGCTCAGCAGCAGACCTGATAGTGGACCAGAAGCACTTCCAGGTCCACCAGGGAGCACATGGGGAGCCCCCCCTGGCTCAGTGACTGGTGCCTCCTGGGTAGGGCGGGGGGGGCACCCCACAGCTGATTGTAGAGTCAGGGAGTGCAGGAGAGGGGGGAGGGGGCATGCTTCCTGGAAAGCCCAGAACTGGACCGAAAGTACTTATGATCCACTTCTGGGTTCACTGCTGAGCACTTGGAGGGCACCCCCACACTCCTGTGCTAGTACCTTGAGATGCATAGAAAAGCTGTGTCTATGTCTGAATCAGCACTGAATCTTCAGATTCGGATTCAGCTGAATCAAATCAGGGACAATGATCCAAATCAATGAACTGAATCACTGTCCCTGATTCGGGACAAATCTGAATTGAATAGGGCCCACTTCGCACATCCCTACTGCGCAGTAGTATTAGGCTATTGCAAACTTAGCGTCTGAAAAAATCTGTGCACTGGCAGTACTGCATAATAGTGTGTGTTACTGTGCATTGATTTAGTACTTGGTTATCCAAGTACTAAACTTAATGCACATATAGCTGTGTGACCTATGGCCAAGCTTCACAGAATTGGAAACAAGAGTAGTGCCGAGCAGCAAAGGGTCCAAGCAACACTGATTGCTTCAGCAGTCTAAGTATGGGACTTCAGGCCGGGGGCTCAGGGGAGGGGAATAGAGGGGAGAATCTGGCCCTAGGAATGTAGAGGATGTTATGAAGACAGGATATAAAAGATTATAGAAAGCTTCTGCCAATAACGTGGTAATTGATCCTGTCCTAACCGGGCCAAACTGTTGACTTCCATTGTCATTGTTTACTAGGGAGAGTACAATATCATAGAATCATAGAAAATTAGGGTTGGAAGGAACCTCAGGAGCTCATCTAATCCAACTTCCTGCTCAAAGCAGGAACATCTGCAGATATATCATCTTGGTGAAGGCTTTGTCTACCTGAGTTTTAAAAGCCTCCAAGGGTGGAGATTCCAAAACCTCTTTGGGTAACCTGTTCCAGTGCTTTACTACCCTCCTAGTGAGAGAGATTTTTCTCATAGCTAACCTAAACTTCCCCTGTTGTGACTTGAGACCATTGCTGCTTGCTCTCTATCTGCCACCACTGAGAAGATACTAGCTCAGGGGTGGGCAAAGTCTGGCCTGCAGGGCAGTTTGGGCCTGTGGTGGATTCCATTACCCAGGATCTCCAGCAGCAGCAGCTCCTTTTGGCTGCTGCTGTCAGAGCCAACCCCACTGCCTGGGAACCCTGGCCTGTCTGTCCTGCCCCAACCACCAGGGGTGGGACTTTTCCAGACAGGGCATGCAGGCAGGTAGCTGGGATGGGGCTGCAGCATGGAGCAAGACTGAGGGGGCAGGGCTGGGGAGACCCCAGGTTCTTGGGTGGGGGGAGGGGGGCTGGGCTAGAGCAGAGCTGTAATCTGTTGCCTGCACACCCCTGGGACAAATGCAGGTTTCATGGGCAGGGGCATGCAGGCACTGGATTGCAACTGTCTGTCCTGGCTCTGATACTGTGCTGTCACTGCCACAAAATCCCAGCCCCAGAGCAGCTCCCCACTGTGCCCATGCCACTCCTGACTGGTCTCTATGGATATCCTGGGAGCGGTTGGGACATGACAATGCAGGGCTGAGTTCTGCAGCCTTGCGCTGTCACAGCCCCACTGCTCCTGGGGGCTCTACGGAGACCAGCCAGGAGCAGCATGGGCAGGGATTGCTGGGAAATGGAGTCCAGCCACAAGCTGGATCTGCCATTTTGACCACCCCGGTCTAGTTACATCATCTCTGGAACTACCCTTCAGGTAGCAGAATGCTGCTATTGAATCCCCTTTCAGGCTTCTCTTCTGCAGCCCAAATAAACCCAGTTCCCTCAACTTCTCCTCAGATGTCATGTGCCTCAGCTCTCTAACCATTTTTGTTGCCCTCTGCTGGATAATCTCCAATTTGTCCACATCCTTCCATGGGGAGGGAGGCCCAAAACAGGCCATAGTATTCCAGATGTGGCCTCACCAGTGCCAAATAGAAGGGAATAATACCTTCCCTCTATCTGCTGCCAACGCTCACACTAATACAGTCCAATATGCTGTTAGCCTTCATAGAATCATAGAAGTAGGGTCGGAAGGGACCTTGTAGATCTTCAAGTCTGACCCCCTGCCTAGGCAGGAAGAAAACTGGGCTCGAATGACCCCAGCCAGGTAGGCATCAAGCCGCTTCTTAAAGACCCCCAGGGTAGGAGCCAGCACCACTTGCCTTGGAAGTTGGTTCCAGATCCTAGCCACCCTGACTGTGAAGTAGTTCTTACGGATGTCTAATCTAAACCTACTCTCTAACAAGTTGTGGCCGTTATTCCTTGTTATCCCGGGGAGCGCTAGGGGAAACAAGGTCTCCCCCAAACCCTTCTGGTCCCCCCTAGTGAGTTTATAGGTGGTCACCAGGTCCCCCCTCAGCCTTCTCTTGTGAAGGCTGAACAGGTTCAGGTCCCGTAGCCTCTCATTGTAGGGTCTGCCCTGCTGTCCCCGGATCATGTGGGTGGCCCTCCTCTGAACCCTCTCAATGTTGTCCACATCCCTCTTGAAGTGGGGTGCCCAGAACTGGACACAGTACTCCAGCTGTGGCCTAACCAGTGTCGCATAGAGGGGGAGGATCACCTCTTTGGCCCTACTTGAGATGCATCTGTGGATACACGATAGGGTCCAGTTGGCCCTGCCGACTGTGACCTCGCATTGTTGGCCCATGTTCATCTTGGAGTCAGTGATGACTCCAAGATCCCTTTCTGCCTCCGTGCTCTCAAGAAGGGAGTTTCCCATCTTATAAGTGTGCTGCTGGTTACTACTGCCCAAGTGCAGCACCCTGCACTTGTCTGTACTGAAACACATCCTGTTTTTGTTAGCCCACCCCTGCAACCTATCCAGGTCTTTCTGCAGTCTTTCCCTCCCTGCTAACGTGCCCACCTCACCCCAACTTTTGGTATCATCATCAAATTTGAACAGGTTGCTTTTCACCCCATAGTCCAAATTGCTGATAAAGAAATTGAACAGTGCGGGCCCAAGGACCGAGCCCTGGGGGACTCCGCTGCCCGCTTCCCCCCAGGTAGAATATGACCCGTCCACCACCACCCTCTGAGTATGAACTTTCAACCAATTTGCAATCCATCTGACTGTGTAGGCATCAATGCCACAGTCGCCTAGTTTTTTAATGAGTATGGGGTGGGAGACAGTGTCAAAGGCCTTGCTGAAGTCCAGAAAAACTACATCCCTGGCAACACCTGCATCCAGTCATCACAACCAAGGCACACTGTTGGCTCATGTTCAGCATTCTAGTTACCTGATTATGATCAGACAGTTCATCATGAAAGAAGATGGGTTGTTTCTGTACATCTATAACAGGATACACTATCTTTTAAGAGGGGGCAGCTGGCTCTGTTGAGTAGCTGTAGCTGTGGGGAGGCTGCTGATAAGAGAAAGGTTCACTGGGAGCTTAAAAACCCCAGAGAGAAGAGCAAAAGGGCAGAGAACTATGAGGGAACAGGGTTGAACTGCTTGCTGCACAGAAGGGTCAAACTTCAGGGCCAGAGCTACGATGTCCCTTGCCCCCAGTGTCCAGGACAAGACAACAGGGTTTTGTTTGTTTGTCTAAAGACTATTTTTTTGGTGTGGACTGGCTGAGGAGCTCCTCATGGAGCAAACTCTGCCTGGAGAAGCCCACAGGAGAGGCAACCTGCTTATACCCCTTTCCACAGCTGTGTGCAGGAAAGAGGCCACTGCTCAGCAACAGGGTCTACTTAATGTAGAACAAAATGGATGATCTGTTTTTATTTAGCATATGATGATACAGTGATCACAAAGCAAAGAGAAATATATTCACAGTTCTATGTCAAAATTTTGCAGCCAGCTCATTACCTCATGTGGTATTGTGGAGATCCAATAGAGTTCCATTAAATGCATGAAGAGGGCATACACAGAAAATGTGATCCAAAGTATGAAATGGGGTGCCACAGTTAATGGGACTAGACTAGCGCAACAAAATGGGTGGAATTAGGCTACAGCATCCCTCCTGCTCATGGAAGAGGCCGTTGGTGCTGTGGTGTTCAGGGACATGGTGCTGTGTGTGGAAGGAAGCAGGGAAATGAAGAGATTCATTCACAGCATGGAGTCTTACTCCACAGATTAGTAAGGAGTGCTGTGAGAACTGGTGTCTCCTAAGGCTCTGACTGAGAGGGAAATGAAGCAAACTGGGCTCTTCACTGTGACAGAACTCTGGGTAGCTGGAGAACTGTCAGGAAATCCTGACAGATGTTTTGCTGCCACCTCTTGTGCACTGGGAACAGCAATTCCTGAAATATCAGAAAGCACTTGTGATGAAAGGGCAAAACAGGCCAAAAGTCTGAGCTATGGGAGCAGCCTTGGTTGGTGGCCTCTGTGAGCCTTGTTGAGGATCAGCCAGAGTCTACAAGAAAAAAAAGGTTTGTGATTAGAGAATGAGGGACTGGTGTGGGCACATGGGATGGGGGACAGGCATGAAGCAATTGCTTGTAAACCTGACTGATTCATGGCAACTTTGTAGTGACTCCTAAGCCAAATCCCTTCCTCCCTAATGGCTATAGAAGGAATGGCCAACCCAAGTCCTGGGGAGGTGAATAGCAGATTCAAATGGACTGCTAGGACATGGAACCCACAGCCTACACACATATGTGCTACAGAGTGGTAAAAGAATGTTACATGGGAGTACACATATAGGCCTTCCCAAATGAATGCAGATAATGCCTCTGTGACATCCTGTACTCTGATTCTAATATGTGCTTGGCAGCTTCCAAACACTTATAGATATTTTCCCCATCCTTCATCTGGAAAGCAAAGCTTTGTTAGTGCCACGAGGCCATCTGTAGAGACCTTTGAGGGGAAGAAATTAAAACAAGTCACATTGCTTAGCAGGATTTTCAATAATAATAGTCTTGGATGGTGAAAACCCAGTATCTCAGGAGCAACCAACTATACTAAACCTTTGATTAGAGAAATGATTGTCTTTTTGCAGTGATATGTTTGTGGTCTTCCATTTTTATCACCTTATTTAGTGACAGGAAGAATAGCCAAAATAAAGGGTGATGGGCCTTATTTGCCTCATCCTGTCTTACCAGAAATTCAGCATTCAGAGTTGAAACAGCTAGAGACTGAAATCACACAGATGGCATGTTGTGAGAGGCACTGTGGCTGCAGTCTATGAGCCACTTGAGGCAGCTTGAGTCTGCGAACCCAGCAAGTGGCTCGGCAGTCGATGTGCAGATCAGCACATGAAGAGCTGGCCTTGGGAACAGCTCGTGGCTGCTTGGGCCTCACCCGGTGCACAGGTCGGCACACAGAGAACCGCCTTGGAAGCAGCTCGTGGCTGCTTACATTAGCCGTGGCCCTAGGCTGAGTGACCAGAGCCCCATAGTGCAGCTTCACTTTTAACTAACAGAGCCCCGGTGCCCAGAGCAGGGCCTGGGAAAGGGGAGACCCCCCCCCCCCCCGGTGTCAGACATGGGAGTCGGAGCCTGCGAAGTCTTGGCTTCCATGAGAGAGCGCCCTGGGTGCTCAGTGCAGGGCGCCGGGCCGTTGATGAGAGCCAAAGGCATCACAGGGGAGAGGCTCTTGTGGGATTGGCCACCAGAGGATGAGCCTTGACATCTCCAAAGAGGAAGCATGATTTACTGGGGAAGTGGGCCCTGCCAGGAAGGCTGACACAGGTGAGGTGGGTCTGCAACCTCCACCCTCCATTGCGGGAGGGGTATGTCCACATCCCAGGGCCCTAAAGGGGAGGGGCTTCAGGGAAACTCCCCGGGGACGTGCTGAGTGCACTCCCTATTTTGAGGTTGTCGTGTTAAGGGCTACATGGCTAGAGGTATTTTTAAGGGGGTTTATATGGTTTATGTGTTTTAATGTCTCAATGTGTATATAGGTATTGTTATTTGTAAAGGTTTAAAGAAATATTATGGTTAAGTTACTATCCCTATGTGTTAATTGTGTTGTATAGGTTGTAAGTTATTTGGTTCATATTTGGTAGTATATGTGAATTGTGGAATATTGTATATAGTATTATATGTTAAGCCTTGTAAATATTCTGTGTTTTATATTAAGCATCTGTATTTATTCTTGTACTAAATTGTACATAGTTAAGTATTGGTTTTGGCCTAGCTCTATAGAGAGGGGAGGAAGTCACTTTAGCATCTGACCCCTTCCTCAGTACCCTGCCTGACCACCACCACTGTCATTGGAGGACAGGGCACCCCTGGGTGTACCCAGGCTACACTTACTTAACCATTGCTTAAGTTTTTGTATAGCCTCATTATTATTTTAATTCTCCTTTGCATTTTGTGTCAGCAGTATCAGCTAGGCTTTCACAGGCAGCTTATGTTCCAGTGTTATCATCATAGGTATGTATAGTAGTGCCCTTGTTACTAGCTCAAATGAACTGAACTTGGTATTAACTGACTGAATCAGAGGGATGACATGATTGGATTTGTTAATGAAAGGTGATTGATGGCTAGAAAGTTGTATTTAACAGTTTGCTTTTGGGAATTGGCTTATAGGTAAAGTAGTTATGTATTAGAATAGTGGTCCAGGGTGACAGCAAGGTTTAATTGATTTCTAAAAGCCCGTTTCTGAAAGTTTCCTCAAAGCCCACTGTCTGACAGGAAAGCAGCAAGCAGACACATAGGCTGGGAAATTAAAGACGTATACCACACTGTTCCATAACGTGAGATAAGGTGGCACCAGGTCACACTGCCCAGTTGCAGACTCCTTGGGAGTTTTGGTTTTGGGGAACAGACCAAATTAGGAGAAGACTAGGAAAGCCCAAATTAGGATGTGTGCATGTGATGGGCTTGTGAAACAAAGGAATATGCTGACAGGACAGAACGCGAACAGTATGATGACAACAGACAAACCAATCAGTGATGGCAAGTGATGAAGAGTCAACATAGGAGGAGAAAAGGATACAAAAGGAGGATTTTCAGAGCAGCAAAGGACAGAAGGCACCATGGACAGAAGGCACCTGAGGCCACCATGGTTGGAGGGCATACCACCAGCCTGTCTCGCCCACCCCACGGTGGGGGGGGAGAGGAGGAGGGGGCTCATCCTCCAACCTCCAGGTTGCTAACATCTGACATTCAAGAGAGGACCTCAGAGTGAAGCTCATGTACTGGCCAGATGTACCTTCCCTCTGATGACAGCTCTAGGACTGGTAGATAGATATAGAACTGTTTGCATTATTTTGATCTGCTATCACTGTATATCAATACAATTTGCCTATTATTGAATGGAGAGGTCGTGGTCAGTCTGAAGGCTTGGGTCTGCCTGAGACAAGGTATCTGGGTCATAAATCCAGTGCCAACAGTGAGAGGTGGTGACCAGTTGGACACAACTGCAGAGACCTTGGAATTTCCAGTTTTGAACAGACCAAATTAGGAATCTGGGGCATGCCCAAATTAAGACACAGGCAAGACAAAGATGTGTGTATATGATAGGTTTGTTGGAACAAAGGAATATACTGACAGGATAAAAACATGAATAGTGTGATGATCAGAGGGAAACCAATCAATGGTACCTGGAAATGAAGAGTCATCAGAGGAGTAAAGTTAAAGAAAAAGCATAGAACAGGGACAACAAGGAAGATGGGTGCATGTCATTGTCCAACAACATCTGAACTGAAAAACAGCCATTACCCACAGATGACCACCCTCTACTTTCAGGAACGGATTGGCCATCTTTTCTGTGAAGTGGAGTAACATTTGGGATTGGATGAGACCATTGAACTAAGTGTTTTTCTCTCTACGCAGAAATTATTAATACATTTAATGTGTTAATAAAGTTAGATTTAGTTAAGTAGAATGGTGTCAGGTATAGTCCATGTTCACTATGCTTGATTATGCTTTAGGGATCCTTTAGTGCCATGGGTGTATGATTTAGTGATCTCTCCCATGCCTCTCTAACAAGTGGACCAGAACATGAACAGACCAGCCAGACATAGGGCAGGAAACAGTAGAAGTTTTATTTTACTAAAGGCAGATATACCACAGTAGGAGAGTAACTGACTTGCTGAGGTAATTAGAAATCCATCGTATAGCTGGGTATTGAATTCAAATCTCCTGTGTTCCATGCTGGTGTCTCAGCTGTAAGATTCTTCTTCTTGCATTCTTCTTCTGAAATCTAGTAGTACCAGGGAGCTCCAACTGCATGTATTTTGGGAAAGAATGTCAGTTAAAGATAAATCAAGAAATAGGACAGTTCTGAGTGTTTCCAACATGAGTCATCCTGATGTTCCCATTCTGCATGTGTATGACTGATTGGAGGTGGGGGTTTTTTTGCCATTTCAAAAATATCACCAGTTTAATCATCAGTTTATTATAAATACTAATAATTATAATAATTGTACGCACTTGGAAAATCTCTAATTGATAGCAGTGACATAGAAGTATGTATCTTTATAAGTGAAGGTGTTCCAAGTCTCCTCTGAATATTACAAGTAAATCTAAAAATAACATTGCTCAATGACCTACTTATTTCACTTAATATTAAAATGTGTAGTAATGTAAAGTGGCTAATGCACTACCAATTGTGCTACCTACTGCAGGAAAATCTGACTAAAAGTATTTTGGGACACTGTCAGTGATGGATCAGTCAAGAAAAAGACAGCTGTGAGTGTTTCTAACATGACAATTACATTAGTCATTCCATTGTTACTAAACTGTGTTATGACTGATCAGAAGTGGGTTTTTTACTATTCCAAAAATATCACCATTTGGGTGATATCACTGGTCTGAGTCAGGACAAAGGCTTTGTTTGGAAGGGATCCTTGTTCACAGGCTCAATGCTCAGCTCTGCTTTTTCTCTCCCATGCTGCTCTCTTTTCATTGACTCCAGTGGAGCAGTGGTAAGGTTCAAGGGCTTACTCAGTCTCTCTGAGAAGATACAATGCTGGGTATCCTTTATTCATTCCTTATGCTGGCTAAGTTTCCATTAAGAAGCATAAAGTTTGACTGAGTTGGAACTAAATTGAATGCCATGGGGATTTACCTCCCTTAGATCTGCCAAATACAGCCTTTTTAAGGTCAACATCGTATATTTGTGTGTTGGTAAGATTACTGAAGTACAGCTTGAGGTACACTTAGGAGCCTGAAATACACTTCTAGAGTTCTATAAAGTGATCTAGAGATGCTGAGAAGGGGACTTGGGGGGTGGAGGTGTGTGTGTGTGTGTGTGTGTGGGGAGGGGTGGGGGTGGAGACTGTACAAATGCTCCTATGCCTATTGTAATACTGTTTATGGCAACCCCATCATTTTCCTTTTGTCTTCCTCCTTCAGCTGGTTGGAAGTATTTTGGCTTCTCCTTTTCAGGAGGTTTTTCTGGCTACCACTTTCTCCTCCTATAGTCTCTGGCTTACTGAAGGGAAAAAATTATTAAGCAGAAACAGACATTGGAGGATAATGCTATAATTGAGTGTAAGAGAATTTCAGTGAGTTGTAATTTTTTCTTCTCCTTTTTTAATGTAAAGTAGTAAAGGTCTAAGTGGCACTTCTGTAGATCTGGTGAAATGGTCTACCAATAAAAATATATTCAGTATCTAAAAGTATATTCTGTATCTGGATATCGGTATTTTGAACACCACAGTTTTGTGTATAAAGCAAAGAATATGTGAGGATAACTGATACCTCTAGATCATATGAGTAATAGAAATGATTATTAGTAAACATATCTTAAAAGGTACTGCCCTTAAATTATGTACTGAAGGGTGTTAAAATGTCCACTCTGCAAATAATAGTTAAACTTCTGCCCACTCTCCTATGGAGAATGTTAGCCTCAATGCATTCAGTAGCCTTGGTAAGCATCCTAAGCTTTTGATGCCTATCTGAAACTTGTTCAAACTGTCTGAAGACCTTGAGTTGCAGCATTAGATTCAGCATCTCATAAGGACTGGTTTCCTTGAGAGACTTGGTGCATCTGTGTCTGGCCACCCTGGGGTGTTCTGAAGGAGTGCATTCAATAATTAAGTTGATCATCACTCACAGAGCCCCAGATAGTGGTTAAAATTTTCCACAGTGCCAAGCACAGTGTAAGTGGATTGGATTCAGGCTTGTATGTGACTTTTGAAAATGCGACTTTACTTTCCAGATCCTTTTGTTGCACTGTTAAAATGTTATCTACTAACTATTGTGTTTCTGGCCAATTTCTAAAAAAAATTAAAGAAAAATTAACCAAGCTATATAAACCCTTACTTGGTGAGCAGTTAATTAACTTCAGTGGGTGTATTTATGGTCTTGGATTCTGTAGAAACTTTCTAAAGCTTTCAATACTTTACCCCCACTTGCTTTCCTTGGAAAACTTGTGTCTTAATTTTAAAATTAATACCCTACCCTTCTGCCTTTCTCTGAAGCTGAATACAGCTCCCTACTTTGTCACCTTGTGCATACATTTTCTGGAGCCTGCAATATGCAACCTATCAGTGAGCCATTTTCATTACATGGAAACAAGGATGCTGTTTCCGCCTTCTTGTCTCATTTCACTTGGTAGCTGGCTTGAATATTAAAAATGAATAATCACTTTAAATATTTTAATATGTTGTAAAACCCCCCATAAATGCTAAAAATCTCACTAAAAGGGGATGGGGGGGACACACGACAAAGATGAACCCATAAAGCCAGCCTCTTCATCTTCTAAACTGATTTTATTGCAGCAGTAACAAGAGCAATTTCAGTTAAAAGGCTCTTGTCAGACAACAGTTACTGTAGATTACAGCCACATGAGAAACAGTTGTGGCCAAACACAAATCAGGAACTGCTCTAAAAAGATGAGCATTTGCTGAAAGTTCCCATCTATTGAAAATGACCAGATTTTATTTGAGCAAGTGATGAAGTGAGTTAATTAAGTGACAGGTGGCACAACTATAACTGATTCTTTGAAAAGAGCAAAGAGATTTTCAGAGGATTTTTTTAAGAAATACATTTAATCAGCTACTGCATTAAAAATCAGGCGTCTTTCAAGGAGCAATAAACAACGCCCCTGCCCTCTCTTCCAACCCCCCCCCCCCAACCCCCTCACCCCTGACCTTGGCTGACCTAGTATTTTGTACAAATCTAGTTGTTCCATAATTTCCCGTCTTTCTTTCAGTGATGCACAGTTCAAGTGGAGTGAGTCACTTATGTAAGCCATTTTAGGGATAATAAGGAGCTTAGTGTATGAGTTCATCATGGAGATCTCAATTACTGCCTACAAAAGGAGCTCTCTGAATAGTTTTTGTCACGTGCATCCTGCTGTCTTCAGAGCTAGTTAAGGAATTCATATTTTGAATGCTGAAGTTTATTTGCAGAGTTAGGTATGATATTAACCCACCACTGTGGAGGGAAGGATGGAAGGCTTTCTCTGTGATTTTGTTATTTCCCATCAGTCCTTGTTGTCAGGTTATGCCAACATGGTACTGCAGTTCCATTTCTCTTATAGTCAGTTTGATCATTTTTCCCAGCTAAATCCACATATCTAACTCTCTCGCAGAGAATTACTGTAGTAATTGTAACTCTGTGAGGCACCCGAGTATTTAAGTCACTCCTGAAAATGAGTTTTGGCTGCTTTTGAAATTTTTTCCTGTTGCCTAAGTCCATTCAGATCTGGCCACTAGGGGTATTTAAATATACACGTATTGACTTGTGTTACATTTCCTTTGTTTTACAGATGGGCTTGAAGAATATATAAGATGAGTTGATCAAAGCCGTTGAACGTATTTCATAGATGGGATTGAATCTCAGCGGTTTCTTGGTCTTATTCTCAGCTGAGACCAGTGTACTGTGCCTCTCAACTGAAGAATACTTATATAGACAGTTTAGGCCAGGATTCTCAGATGAGCTGAAAGGAATTAGACTCCCATTCAGTGGGAGCTGAGAACTGAATTCCCTTTGGCTCCTTTGACTCCTAATTATAATATTAAAGAACTGTTTGATTTTGAAGATGGCTAGCTTTGCATTATGATGCAAGTCTGTATTAACCAAAAATGCAGATGAAATTGCATTTGTGGTTTACTGTGTACTTAATCATGGTTGCTGTGTAAGGTTCCTTTTGTACAGAGGCATTTCCTAGAATGGAAATAATGTGGGGAGGCAGTTTCTTCTTTTGGTTATGCCTGTGTAGTCAAATAGAAGGTAGAATTTGGGTTCAGTGGGTCTATGCAAGCGTGCCAAGCTCAGCACAGATATAAATCTTTTCAGCACTGGAGCTTCAGTTTTCAGCCAATCAAGTAGTCTGATTGCCTGAGCAGTCATGGGTGCTTTAAAATAACTTTAAAAGTATATAATTTTCTGACATCCAGTTTTAGGTAAGTGCTCCCTTGCATGACAAATCTCATCCTAGAATGAATTTTTACTGCTGAGTTATAAACCTCTGGAGTAGTGGTTTCTAATAAAAATGCTGACAGGCCCTTAACTATAGCAGCATGAATGGTGCTGCTGTAATAGAGAGACAGAGAATCATCAGCCTTCTTTTTTAATTTTTTTTTTAATATAATAGGCCTTTGAGAGGATCCTGCCCTGATTATAGTCATGGAGTCCTTCTAAGTGTCATAAAAATATTGACAAATAAATGGTCTTTCTACAATAAAAAAGATAAAGAAAGAAATATTTTCATTTGGCAATTCAGTAGCTGCCAATGATAAAGGACCCGGGGAACATTAAGCTTTTAAATTATTTATTATATTATATATTTATACCACATCTTGCACAAAAGCATAAGCAATATTAGAAAGCATCTAAGTGGAAAAACTGATTATTTTGTTATTCAGTACCTGCGCTGCATGACATTTTTCATGTTAGTTATCTACAGCACTACACACTGTTGGTTAACACTACTTTTGCATGTTGAGAAATCTGTTATAGAGCACAAGATACTTATCTTATGAATTAAGTTGGAGCTGCTTCTGACAAACTGGTGAGGTGTTTTGAGCCTGTTCAGAATTTGTGGCCTAAGTATTTTTGGAACAGGAATCTAAGGGGTGAATGGAAACCAGCAGTCAATTGGCAAGGTCATAGCTTAATAGCTAATGTCTTTTGTGGTCATACCATGGTATAGATAAGAATATATGGCCCCTTGTCCCCAGATGCAGTATTACATGACCATGTTGCCATTGCTGATTCTAGGCTGGTAATGTTGTCTGTGATAAGATGATGCACAGAAGAAAGAACTGTGGGAGTCTGGGGTCCTGTGGGAGTCACAGGGGAGCAGACAATACACTAATAAGTTAAAGAAGTGAGGGGGAATTTGTACTAGCAAATGATTACCTGAGGAACCAGCTTCCAAGGTTTGCTAGAAAGGTGTTTTTTCTAATGGGGAGTAGCTGGCTGCTGGGTAGAATGGACGTGATGTTGGGTGGTCTGTAGGGGAAGTGTAATAATACTGATTGTCACCAGAGGGCAGAGAAATTCTGTTCAACTGTCTGTAATGATAAAAAATTGCTGGTTGGGTTGGACTTTTTACCATACTTAAAGGTTACGGTGTACCGTTGTGTGTGTGCTTAGATGTGATTACACAACATACCATGCCTTTGTTAGGCAGCAACTTTAATTCTCTTATAAACAGTATGGTTGTATCCACACAAGCAGGGGTGTGTGTTTGCAGCAGCACAAATAGTGGCGCTACTTTGTGCTGCAGTGCATACTCCTGCCCATGCGTTTTGCAGTGGGTGCCTCAGTGTAGGGCTAGCTGGCAGATAGGCCCTGCAACGAGGCACTCTGTGCCCCAGCCAGCCAGGGAGCAGCATGTGGAGACAGGGGAGCAGCATGTGGGGCCCAGGGCTGCCCGCTCCCCTGTCTCGAGGCACTGCTCCCAAGCCAGCCAGGGAGTAGTTGGCTGGGGCACAGGGTGCCTCAGCATGGGGGCTCTGCAGAGAGCAACCAGAGACAGGGGAGCAGGGAGCCCTAGTCTGCCTACTCTCCTGTCTTCACATTTGTCCTGGCACATGCCACTTTGTGTGCTTTGCGCTGCTTTTTTTCCCGGGGGGGGGTGGTTTTTGGGTTTTTGGGGGGGTTTTTTGCTACCAGGAAATTCCAGTAGCAAATTTTGCACTGGAGCTGCAAATTACCAGTGTCATTCATGTTTTAACGTGCAATGAATGCAGTTTGTAGTGCCACAAAGAGGTTTTATAAGTTCTTATTTGTTCTGTCTAGGAAGGTCAGTGGTTTTTAAGATAGGAGTCTAAATGCCATTTTGGGGGCATGGTACTTATAAGTGAGCACAGGGATCTTACAGAAATTCAGTTACCTGAGATGGCCTCAGACCAGAAGCAGTGGCACAAGCAAGTGCAGGCTGACTAGAAATTGTGCCGTGAACCCAGAAATGGAATAGTGCCCCCCCGCAAATTCAGAACCACTGGGGTGGGCATTCATTTGACCCGTCCCACTAACATTGCATTTACTTCCTGATTAATTAAAAACAAATATAATAACCATGTCCTTTCTTAGGCTGCTACTGTCCTTAAAGGGCATCTGACATTCTGTAATATGTTTGATCTTAGATAATGTTTTCTTTAGGTGTCAGTACTCCCTGTAGGCAGTTGCTATATACCCAAGGAATGAATCCAGTTGGGAAGTCTCATTCCGGCAGTGAAGAAACTTGACCTTTGTAGTGCTTGACCTAAGTCTCTAACTTGACCTAAGTCTCTAAAAACTGCACCACAGCTAACACTGCCATGTTTGGGGATGCAGCAGCCTAGGATAGTCTTGCACACTCGCTTTATCTACAACAGAGCTGCCTGCAGGATCCCAGGAGTATGAAAGAAAATGCTGAAGGGTTGTGAAGATAGTTGACCGAGGGCCCATTGTTTTTGTAGACCTGGTGAAGAATTAGCATTTAAACCAACTTGGCAGCTGGAAGACATTAATATTTTAGAAGGATTGTTTTTCACAATGAAAATTTTAAAAACACAGAGTTTTTCTGTGGGCAAAAACTTCCCCATTTTAATTTCAAGAAGCACTGGCTGCCAACCCAGTTTAAATTTAATTGAGTTTAGTTTTAATTCTTCCCCTGGGCATGCCAAATCCCTTCCCCCTCATTGTGTCCTGCTCCACTGCTTCCCCATGTAATTTAAGTCTAATGCACCGCATGAGATGTGGGACTTGGATTATAGAATGGGTGAGCCAGGAGGAGGAGAATTGGAGGCCTAGCAAGGTGGTTCTGGAGTGAACTGGGGGAGGCAGATAAGCTTAAAAGTTGAGGGCAGGGGTCCTGGCAAAGCGAGATGTGCAATCTGCAGCCTGTCAGGAATATTATAGGATATTCCAATCCTAGGAAATGGATCTAGATGTATGGGATGAAAGGCTATTTGGGATTACTCTTTTTGTATACTGCAGGATTTAAAGCAATCTATTGAACTCAAATAACTTGTTTATCATTTTCTTTGTTATACTAACTCCGAGTAATTTCCTAGGGGAGAAGGAAAATAAGGCTTTGAAAAATAATTGCTAAATATTTTACAAAGCACTGGAAACCATTTCCTAAGGGTCTTCAAAGTTTCCCTTTTCCTGATATCCTCTGGCTTACTATAAATTATATGTAAAGTAATTAGTGTTTTTCAATGTGCTGTATGTCCACTTAGCTCTAATGCATCTGCTGTTTGCAGTTTAACTCTGGGGTGATATCATAATATTTTCTGCAATCACTACTCATTAGCATGCACACAGGTAACTCAGGCTATTTGTATCTGCTGAAATATTCCTGATCTTTATTTCCTTTGTTTCTGATTTTGGTTCTAGAAAATTCACATGGGTAGAGTGGTACTGGATAAGGACTGAGAGGATAATGCATCCATTTCTTGCCATGTGAAGGAACAGATCAGAAACAATTGTTCAAGGAGCAAAAAGGTCAAATACCAAGAAATAGAAAATTCGGATAAGAAACAGCCAGGATTGTTACAATCTACATCACAGGAGAGTTTCTTGTGTTTTGTATAATTTTTCAGCAACAAAAAACATGAAAGATGGTGACATATTAAATAGTTACATTGTCTGCAACTTTCATCTACTATTTTCCTTAGGGGTTGGCATGGTGAAGACGGCGCATATCTGCACCAGAGTTTAGAGACCGTTGGGCCTGATTCTTCTCTGTCTTGCATCTTGCAGAGGTATTTACACCAATGCAAAAAAAACAAACCAAAACAAAAAACCTCCCAAAAACCCCAAAATGTGAAACTGGAGCCGTTTAGTAGGAACTGCCCAGTTGGAACAGTCATGAGGTTTGTGTGTATTATCTGATCTCTAATGATGGCTGGCATCAGTTTTTTCAGAGGACAGTGTATGAGATTTCCAAGCTGACAATATGGAATGGTCTGCTCCTGGATAAGTCTTCATAGATTCATAGAATAATAGAAGTTAGGGGCTGGAAGGAACATCTCAAGATCATCAGTGTCATGGGTGATTTCAATTATCCAGACATCTTTTGGGAGGAACACTCAGCCAATTCAGATTGGTTGCGTTCTTTACTGACCTGCATCGAAGAGCTCTTCCTGGCTCAGGAGGTGCATGGGCCAACCAGAGGTAATGCTCTCCTAGACTTGATCCTGGCCAAGGGAGATGACCTGGTGACCAACTTAAATATAGAGGGTAGCCTGGACGACAGAGGCCATGTAACCATCATGTTCACTATCTGTCACAAGGCAGACAAATTGGATATCAGAGATGAAGTTTTGGACTTCAAAAATGCAAATTTCAACAAGCTCAGGTCACTAGTAGGGGTAGCATTGCTGGACCAGGGACTGAAGGTGAAAGGAATGCATGAAGAGTGGTCACTTCTTAAGGACACAACCCTTGAAGCACAAAGGACGTCCATTCCCATGCAAAGGAAAGGTACCAGAACGGCTAGAAAGCCCTCTTGGCTAAACAGGGAAATCATGGTCCTCCAAAGAAAGAAGAAAGAGGCGTACAAACAACAGAAGCTTGGGACAGGCCCAAGGAGGACTATACAACAACAGCCAGCACTTGTATGGAACAGATTAGAAAGGCTAAGGTGGTGACTGAACTTAAATTAGCAACAGGAATCAAGGGCAACAAGAAGTCCTTCTTTAGGTACATAGGGAACAGGAGGAAAACAAATGGGGGGTGTGGGCCCATTGCTCAGCAACTCAGGACAGCTGGTTACCACCACTCAGGAGAAAACTGAACTCCTGAATGGCTTGGTATTTCACTGGGCCAGGGGGAAAACCATGCCAGATAGGGTACAGAATGAACAAGGCAGGGACAACTGTTTTCCTACTATTGCCGTAGAACTGGCGTGTGATAAATTAAAGAAATTAGACGAATATAAGTCAGCAGAACTGAACTAACTCCATCCAAGAGTGCTGAAGGACCTGCATTTTGCATATTGGCTTCTATTCCATCCAGGACAATGCAAAAGCAACAGCAGACTCTCCCTATGCCTGAAGAAGGGTGTTTGTGCCTGAAAGCTTGCAAAGAGCAATTTTTATAACTATTTAGTTGGTCTAATAAAAGATAGCACATTTACCCAAAGAACTTTGTCTGCCTATGTCCTTAGACCAACACGGTTACAACAAACAACCCTTGTCTACTAACAGGTAGAAAATCCACTACCCACCTACCCAACTTCTCCACCTCCACTGCTCATTCAAGAAGTTAGCAACAGGAGAAGATAGTATACACCAGCATGTCATAGCTGGTGCTTCCACTAATGGAGATGCCAATAAGCTGGCTGTCTGACACTTGCAGTGCTGAAGCCAACACAAACAGAGGGGATGGGGGACAGGGTCTGATGCTAGGTCAGACAGTTCCAGGATCAGACAGAGCAGACACTTCCAAGATGCAGGCAGTTCCAAGAAGCATCTGCAGGCAGATGCTTAGAGAGCAGACAGTTCCAAGATGTCCCTGTCTCCATAGATGACGTGTAGGGGAGGCATGGGAGGGCATGTGCTCCCTCTGAGATTGGCCCTCATTGGCCAGGGAGTGGGGACGCCAAGAGAAATGCTGGCTGCTGCTCCCCTTGAGATTGGCACCGGCCGGAGAGTTGGGGCAACAAGAGAAGTGCCTGTGGCATTTACAGTTTTCCTGATGGTACTTCTGGTTTTGCCGGTCTTTTCCCAGTCGGCGATTGGCCTCGGGGGGATTCCTTCCCCCTCCCTGGTTGGCAGTCGCCCCTGACTCCAGACTCAGGAGGCACCAGTAACCCATGCCTGTCTCCATAGTGAAGTGAATAGGCAAAGTCAGGGCAGTGCAGAGCTGTGAGATGAGGAATGCTCAATCCTCTCCATAGGTCTTCAAATGTATGCTTCACCTGGATGGGACTCAGTGGTCCCCTTCGGAGTAAAAGCTCCCCTTTTCCCAAGTACTTTCCTTTTAGGATATAGCATTTTGCTCTCGGGGAAGCCTGCAATGTAATGCCTTCCCTAGGCACTGCTTACAGTAACTTCAGCTACTCCGAAGTGAGAATCAGATTTAAATACATCTGCAGCCACTCTGTCCTCTACCCATATGCTGCTCTTTGCCTGCTCTCCATTGGCACGCAATGTCTGGTCTGCCTAGTGCTTTTAGTTTCAACATGAGATGCTTCTTCAGGTTTCAAGCAAGTTGCATGTGATGTAATGTGTCCAACTTTATTATATAAGAATTTTTTTTGGCTTTTACATATCTATATATACCATGTGTCCCTTCCTGACCCAGATTTAGTCCTGACACAACTCCAAACACCTCATTACACTAAATGTTCTCTCTCATAAACAAGCACACAGGCACACACATGCTTACCTACACAACTTCCTCTGATGAGCAGGTGCTTGTCATTCTTTAGGGGATGCAATTTAGTTTTTTGAAATCTCCTATTATTCTTAAGCTGTGCCTATTAAATTGTTTCTGTGGAAAAGTCAGCTATAATTTTTCAGTGACTTCTTTAAAAAATATTTTTTCCTAGGCCAAGTATAGACTTGATATGCAATTCTGCTACTGTCATAAAGGGATATTTCAATGGGGGCAAAAAAAGAGTAAGTATTAAATCTCTTTCATGCATGAACAGAGTTTAAATAATTGATAAAACCTGTCTTTCCCTGTTAGTTTATTGTTTTGTCCATTATTCTTTGTGTCTTTGCATCATGTACCCATTCAGGAAGTAACATTAATCAGAAGTTTGAACTTTAAGTCATCTTTTCTTCCCAGAGTCTCAAGGGAAGTGAAATTAAAGCTATAGATTCCTAGCAAGAGATTAAGAATTCCCTGAGCAATGTGACATGACAAATTGCTGGATCTTGACCATATGGAAGACAGGAGTGTTCATGAATACAAAGGTCAACAGTATACAAAGGGAAAGGGTTACAGCTTCTGACTATATGAAAACCAAAAAAAAAAAAAAAGGGGGGGGGGTGGAGGCAGTTATATAAGTATAATAATTTATATTTTCCATGGAAATCTGTACAGGTGAAATTGAGCCATGGGAACTTTCTGCCGGTGTGATCCAGCTGCCCCAAAGGAGGTAGATATGAGAAGGAAAATGTGTTAATGGTTGCAAACTATAAGGTAAGCTCCCCTCCAGAAACAAAACAAAGAAAAAAACCCCCAAAATTTGAGTTCAGATGAAGACACCTGAGGTAGTGGGCTCTACTCATTTCAGCAATACCATGCCCTGTCTGAGAGGTGGCTTTGGAGTCAGGTGTACTGGGTATTCCTGGAGATGACCAGCTATGTAACAGTGGGAAAATCAAACCTCTCCATCTTGTAATACTGATAAAATGCTTAGACTGGGTTTACACTACAGATTTCTGCTGGCACAGCTATGTTATTTGACTAGAGGTATGATCCCTGATCCCAGTATATTTGTAACAAAAAAGTTCACAGTGAAGATACTGACAAAGCTGGTGTCACATTGTTTGTGTGGGGAGTAGTTCTGTGCTGCTTGCATAAAGTGCAGCTGTTCTAGAGTAGCACTTTTTCAGATAGTGCTGGGATTCTGATATCAGTGAAGCACCCTCGTGTTCAAATAGCCTACCTTTCCTTTATAAAGTGCTTTGAGATCTGTAGATTAAAAACACCATGGAAGAATGGAGTAGTAGTAGTATTGAATAACTATGTCATGCCCCATCCTCTTCTTACATTCACTTTGCTTCATCTATACCAGTGATTCTCAATCAAGGTGCCACAAGATAATTTTAGTGCCATGGGGTGCCACACAATATTAGCACTGTTAGGTGCAAACACCTGCACATGATTTATAAGAGAAACTCAGAGGGTGCCTATACGCGTGCAGCAAGGCTGCTCTAGTGGCTGTAATTACAGCATGGGGATGCTGATATATGTGACTTTCCGGGCACTTTAATTAGAGCGACTCTTGGAGCCACTCTAAAGCATAATCTGCCTCCCTCCCCGCCACCCTCCCAGAGCATGTGTATAAACACCAAGAGATTTCAAATAGGAATCCATAGTGTCAAAAACATCCTGACTTGGTGTGGTCTTTCTAAGTTCTTTGCAGAAGAACAATTCCTCTATTATTTTTCCATTGTCAGAAAACGAATGGAAGCTTAAAAGCTGGTATTTTCTGAAAGTTGCCTTGAATCTAAAAAGATTGAGAACCACTGATCTATATACTTCATGGCATTGGTAAATAACCAGTGAAACTGAATGGTAAATAATGAAGCAAGGAATGGCACAGTTCAGTAACCCTCTGTGCGTAATCCCATTAACTTTATTGGCACTACTTCTCTAAGTCCTACTCAGAAAAGAGGGGTTCCCAGGATGAGTCCCAC
Organism: Alligator mississippiensis; assembly: GCF_030867095.1. NCBI lineage: Eukaryota > Metazoa > Chordata > Crocodylia > Alligatoridae > Alligator > Alligator mississippiensis. Next base: position 40,607,979 of record NC_081830.1, read on the forward strand.
AAAGCTATTGAAAGGAAGTGCAGGTTGTGTGGTCTCTTGCACGGGGTACTGCACTGACTGCTGGCTGACCTGGTTTCTGTTCCCAGTCCTGCTATGGACTTCATAAGAGAACTTGACCTTTGTTTGACTCGCTTTCCTTAGACATAAACTGGGGATAATAATGCATATGCTTGTCTCTGTAAAGCTGTTGTCATGAACACTGCATGCCCCCAGAGGCTGGGGGGGCACGGCAAGCTCCTGCAGGCAGCAGCAGCGCTATTGGTGGCAGCATGGTAGCAGCAAGTGGTGAACTTCCGCTGGCAGCCGCAGCACTGTCAGCAGCTGGGTTGGGGGGGGGGTGTCGACTGGAAGTTGGCAACCACCCGCAGATGCCGCCAGCAGTGGTGGCAAGTGGTGATCGGGGACTGCCTGCAGATGCTGCCGGCGTTGGTGGCGGTGGCTGCTGGGGGGTGGCGAGCAGCTACCACCTGTAGGCAGCGCCGGCAGTGTCAGCAGTGCCTTTTTGCAGGGGGATGCACTGCCAAGCTCAGGGGGTACACATGCATGCGTGCATTCTCTACAAGTTGCTAATGGCTGTTGTAGTTTAATATCTTTAGATCTCAAAGCAAAAGGTATGAGTTGTAATGCCATGAGTATCATAGGGTGCCCTGAGTTATTGTCCCCATCTGTGACACAACAAAAGAGAGATATGTTGTTTTTAAAGGTGGTGGCAGGAGCTCAGATCTGAACTTGGACCAGGGGTTTCCTTTAGTTGAGAGCAGACTTGAGTATGTTTGGAGATTATATTTCTGAACATGTTTGAAAATTCTGTAGTACATTCGGGTTTTGGAGTTTGGTGATAAGTATTTTGACCAAGTTACTTTTCCAGGCTTCCAGATTGGGAATTATACCTTTTTGTTGACAACCAAGGCTGGAAGACTCCTTCAAATTCTCTCACACACATTTTAAAAGCTGGACTCTTTCCTAGGAAAGTAACACAAAGTGTTAAACATTATCTTCCTTAACTGGGTAGTCTGAAACCAATTAGCATAAAGACAGTGTAAATAACAAAGGGTTGATGCATATGACCCATATCAACGTCTGTTCCTTTTCTGTAAAGTCTGAGGGCCATCTTTTCTGGGGACCCCCTAGCTTTATTTCCATTACAAACAGTGGCAGAAGAACATTAATCTATTTTAGGCATGAACCAGTTCCTCTTACATAAGCTCTAGGGAAATGGCTAACATATTGAGGTAGAACACCCTGTGGCTTCATTTCCATAGGAAGCAATGGGAGGCAGGGAACATTTTTCCAGTAGTATGTGAGATATGCCCAAAGAGTTAAAATGGATAACTTCTTATGGAAGAAACTTCTTATGATGCACTGAATTAATTTGAAATATCAAAGTCCTTACTTTAAATATTTTAAAGCAGTAGCATAAGGATGGAAGAGTGAGTGGTGCTGAGCCCAGGGTGTTGCCTAAGGGGATGGGGAGGGGTGCCAGAATGTAATGGAGAGTGTCTCATCCTCCCATCCTCAGCTCTCTCTGTACTTTCTGGCTCCAGCCCCAATAGCAAGCAGAGACAGAACAGCAGTGTGTCTCAGTGAGTAGGATGAGTGCTCAACCTCCAGCCTGCTGAGCAGATCCAGTCTGTAGAGCTGTGTTGAGCGGTTCATGGGGCTCCCCAAGGCCCAGAAATTTGGTGAAAGTGTGACCGGGGGGGACTGGTGATAGCGTTAATTGGAGCTTCTTTGCTGCCAAATTTTGAGACTCGTGGGGAGCCTTGCAAGTGGGATAACATGGCCCTGAGCATTAGATTGCACCAGCACATGGCTGGATAAAATCCATAGACCCACCCTATGTACTGACTCTGTGTTGGATCCAGTCTGGGCAAACCAACCCTATGCCATTCATCCATCCAGAAGGTTGGGTATCCCTAATGTAGGACCTTGTGGGGAATGTAGTTATGTTGGGTGCCATCAGCTGGAGTTTGCTGCTGCTGGGGGGTTGATGTCACCCTATTTTTTGCAGCTGGACATTGGGCATCTGCAGGAATATATGAGGTGATACTTGCCATCAGCAGCAGCAAACTTCAGTTGCTGCTTCTGCATGCTGCCTACTGCTGGGGCCGGACCCCTTCAAAAAGGTACAGGGGAGGAAGGCGAGGAGTAGAGACTGCCCCAGGTGCAGTTCTGGCCAGTCATACATCTGTTTTAAAGAATTACAGAACTTCAAATCCAGTTCAGGTTACTAAGAAACAATAATGCAGGCAGAAATATACATACCATGCAGATTACACTCTTTTTATTCTTCATACCTAGAACTTCCCATTAGCACATCACCCATTTCTGAAGTGTATCAGCTCTATTTAGCCACAGTCGCCAAAGTTGCACCTAAGTAATACAAATTCTCTTTGACTTTGCTGTTCCTTTGGGGTTTTTCCATTCTTGGTTTCAGGTTATTGCAGCCTGCAGACTTCCAGAAGCTTACACAGGCCCCAGTTAGAGAACTTCTAAAGACTGTTTAGGAGCAGAACTTGGTGTGGTTTTTACACAGTTCAATGAATCCTACTGTGGAAAATCTTTCAAATCTGACAAGAGTTAGGCTAATGTTGAGTGATACTGAAAAACCTAACCTCTGTGTGTATATAGCTTGAATCCAGGAGTAATTATAGACCTGATACTGCAAATGTACTGAAGAAGCCAAATAATAGAGAAGTCAGTGGGACAGCTTACAGCAGCCAGCACTATCCTTACTTGTAAAGACCCTAACTTCTGCTGGAATTGGCAGGAGTTAGGCATCAACATCCCTTGTAAAAAAATCTTTTCTTAGGTGCTCGTTTTTGCATAACCCTGGAACTATACCTGTAGGATAGGACAGGAACTAGTCAAACAGAGCCGTTCTGAATGATTTGTCAATAGCCTTTTTGTTTTCCTGCAGTGAGTCCCTTTTGAAATGGCTCTTGTTATCTGTATTTTATTCACTCAGCATCTGCTAACTTGACCTTACAATTCATGTGAGGAACATCACAACCCACTGCATAATCCAGCATCAAAAAAATAAAAAGCCTGACCCATAAAATCAATCATTCAAAGCAGAGGATAAAAGTTAAATCATAAAAGCAGAGGGAATCCTGTATAAGGATCTGAAAGGAGTGACCTTATGACCTCTGTAATACTCAGCATTTCTAGAGTGCATTCCAACTGCAGATGTCAGAGCTGCGTGAAGTAAGGTCCAGGCTGCACCTGGGCCAGTGCAGGTGCACAGGACTGGATGACGGCACAAAGTCTCTTGTGGGGAATGAATACAGTATCCCCCTCCTATGCATTGACCTCCCCATGATGGGGCAGCCTTGAGGGAGCAAGCCAAGCCATGAAAATGAAGGTATTGGTGCACACATTGTTTCTTTGTATTGGAGAATCAGGGCAATGATTTTTTCTCCACTATAATTTGCAGGGTACATAGGTAGAGGTGCTCTATCAAACTGTGGTATTTCCTCCAGGTAAAGCTTTGGGTCTGTATGTGGGTGATATGCTCTCTTCTCTACCTTTTCTTCCTTATTTAGATTCTTTAGAGAACTTTTTGGTCCGTATGTCCATGATAGAGTGAGCAGACTAAGGAGATTCCTGGTGCTGTTTGAATGCCTTAGAAGGACACCAGGCTACTCCAAATGGTTTTGTCTTCTCTTGTTTTAATATTTTATCTGAGACCTTCTCAAGAAATCACTTAAGGCAAGTAATAATAAACAAGGCTGCCCTTATTATTTTGGATAGCACCATGATGTGTCCTCCTGGCGGTTTGTGTCTGTTTCTTTGGGTCATATATTTTAGGGCTACAGTATAAAATGTGTGGGTTCTGTGTACTGAAAAGAGAGCGTAGTATCGGAGTCGAGACAATTTGTGCAGAGTTGTCTTGAAACCATCTTGCACAGGGTGAGGAACAGCCTGAATATTGGTGCACTGTTGTCTCAGCAGTGTCCCAAGACAGACAGCAGCAAATTACAAATAAAATCATCACATTTTCCTCATAGCAAAATGCAGTACATACTCTGTGATGTGGAAATTTGGAAAGGGAGAACCATGTACTATCAAATTTCTGAGAGCTTACAACAGAGGGCTGGACACTACTGGGACAAGAACACCTGCATTCACTTCCTGACTCTGCCATAGTCTTATATGAGACCTTGAGTGAGTCATTTAATCTCTCTGGAATCAAGTTTCCCATCTGTAAAATAAAATATTTTCTCCACCCCATGCATCTGACCTATCAACCTTCTTTTGGAGCAAAGATCATCTTTCTAAGTGCTAGTGCAAATTTGTACATAATGGATCCTGATATTGGCTGTGTCCTTTAGCTGCTGCTTCATGTAAATAAAATAATGTTTCTAAGAACTCTGAAATTAATGGAAGATGTCAGACCTTATGCTTAAGGGAAAGGAGGGGCTGCTTCTAGGCTCTGCTCAAATGTTCTATTAAGCAACGTGTCAACCTCTCATCCCCCTTCCCCTCCCCCAGGATGGATCCAGAGCATGGAGCTCCTTGTGGGCCAGATCTCGACCCGGCGGTAGTGGGACCAGCAGCTGGGGTGGTGGAACCACCAGTGGCAGTAGTGGCAGTGGCTGCAGTGGCAGTGCCAAGTTTGCACTGTTTGTATAGCCCAAATGGCAGCAAGCCAAGTAGTAGTGGGGCAAGCAGGGTTGTTTCAGCACAGACTTCACTCTCCTCCCTGCTGCCTATCGTCATACCCAACAAAGCCCTGGATTCTAAGGTAGGCTGCCCACCCACTGGCTCTGGCCTCAAATTCCCTGGGCTACTAGGAGCCCCGCAGTTCAGAGGGAATGACTCTGCAGGCCAGATCCAGCCCATGGGCTGTATGTTTGACACCCCCACACTAAAGGAAATGGCCCTCACCTTTGTATACCACCAGCACTTCATAATTTAACATATTTTGGCATTCTGCTCCCTGATGTTGACATTGATTTTTCAGATTGTTTAGGAGCCATATAGATTAATGCTTCTAAACCTTTTGCCGGTACCTGTAACCTTTGTAATTCCCCTATGGTAGATTTTCTGGGCACTAATCAGCTTCATGAATCGTCAGTCCCCAAAGTATACTTTTATCATATGCTATACTTTACTTTTGACACTTGCTCTCATCAGCATTTAAAAATCTGATATGATGATAATTAAACCCTGGAAGCTCTTCAGCTTTTTTGGTGGTTTAATCGCACTTCGAGCTTTTATGAAACTGCTTTGAATACCAACACCCTTATGGGTTGCTCACAAGCCATAAAGGCAAGGGCAAGCCATTCTCACCTTCAGGCATTTTCTCTTTCCTTTGTAGTGTGGGAGAAAAAAAAAGGCTATCTTGAATTCTTTGTGTGTTGGATTCCTCTTTGGCTAGCACACTGATGCACATGGATTGAATAGAATGGGAAATCTCAGGGGGTTCCATTATCTAAACATCTCAAATTCAACAATTTTAGGCTTCACAATTCCCAATCTAGAGTGAAAATTTGTCCCAGTTCCCTATGAATGCACTTGTTGGATGTCAGGGAATTGGATTCTATCTTTTATGATGCGATTCACATGCTTGATAATGTTGAACAGTTTGCATTTTTCAGTCCTCACAATAGATTTTGCCACTGTTTCACTTGCATTTGCACTCTGGGTGGTGGTTTAAAGAGTGCAGATGGCTAGAGCTGCCAGTCAGACCAAACTATTACTGTTTTACCCCTATTTGAAGATTTGGTGCCAGATTTCAGCCTTGATATAAGCAGGTGCACTTCCCACTGACCTCTGAATTCTGAGGTTACATGTCTATCTGTCTAAATAGCTAATTTATGGAAGGATTTATATAAGGCAGGCAAGGTGTGTTGGGTAGATGTGAGATCATTTATTAGACCAACTAAATAGCTGGAAAAAAATGTTCTTTGCAAGCTTTTGGGCAGAAATGTCCTTCTTCAGGCATAGGGAGCCTTGGCTGGTGTTATGTGTTCTGTAAGGTAGAAAAGAATCTAATTTGTAATGTTCAGGTCTGTGAAAATGCAAACGAGTGCTAGTTTAGAAGATAAAAGGTAGAGGTCGGGGTGGGGGAGGGGAGGAGAACGTGTGAAGAAATGTAACTGGTCAGCTGCAGGTAGGTTACCTGGGGTTATCAGATGTCAGGCAGATTATAATGTGCCATGAATCCGGTGTCTATATTTAGTCCATGATTTTTTGTATCCAGTAGATTTATGAAGTGAAGCTCATAGGCTCATCTACGTAAGGTGTTTTGTAAATTCCCTTTGAGGATTAGAACTGAGAGATTGGAGAGAGACTGATTGTTTTGTGAAAAGTGGCCACCCACAGGTAATTGGATTTTTTTGTCTTCGATGGATTTTTGATGGTGTGTGTTCATCTTGGTGTGCAGTTGTTGTTTGGTTTCTCCTACATATTTTCCATCGGGGCATTTGGTGCACTGGATGAGATATATTACATTTCTGGAGGTGCAGCTGTAACATACAGGAGTGGTGATAGTTCTGTTGTGGGGTGTAGTAATTGTGGTTCCTGTAGGATTTATATCATACTCCTTCCTCAGTCTCAGCACCTTGCAAGAACAATCTTTGCACAGAAAGGGGCATCGTTAGCTAAAACACTACACAGAAAACTGGGACCATGTGAACGTGAAGAGCTCAGCAGTACAAATAAACAATTATGCCAATACCCTTGTCATGCATGAGTTTTACAGAATGAAGTGATTTTTTTTCTGGTAAGGAGGAGCAAATAGGCCTACAATTCTTAGTTATCTATAGTCCTTGTGAAAGTACATGACTGGGACCTCTTGAGGGTGAAAGAATAATTCAGAATTAATAAGGTGGCTCAGGGTGAATGAGGTTATGCAAGATCAGGATAGATAATGTGGCGAATTGCATGATCACCAGAGGATATTTTGAATCCCACATGTAACTGGAAAATATAACTATAACCTTTTGTTGTAGGGGTGCGACTACTGAGATTTGAAGCCTGCTAGTATAATATTAATAGTGTTACTGTATCTTCTGTTCATCTTCATTTCTTTCTGCTTCTCTACTCCGAAAGCACTTGCTTTCTTTCTGCAATTTTTAACAGTTCTTTCTTTACTCCCCTCTTACATCAGTGCATCTTATTACAGCAATGGCTATTTGCTGGCATTATCTAGGGCATTCACAAAAACAAATTAAACTCCCCTGCCCCAAACTCCAGTATGTCAGCATTAAATAAACATAACTTTTCCCTTGCAAAGGGTAAGAATATCTGCAAGCCAAGGACACAAGTTTTACTATTTTTTAAAAAACAAACAAGCTTCACAGAGTAGACAAACATGCTTCAAAGCAGAAGTTCATTTCTTATTATATTGTTGCTAGATCAGCTATTTAATTTTGAATGATGAAGAACTGTTTTTGGTTTAGATGGTGTAAATATTATTCTTAACTTTTTTTTTTTATTTTTAGCAAAGGAGCCAGGCAGGTTTTGCTCTTATGTTTTGACCTCCTCCTCACAAACATGCCAATCAAACTGAGCTGGTAGAAAACAACCCCTTCCATTATTCCCTAACCGTAGGGAATGTTAACAATATGACTTGAGATGAAGAAATAATGAAATAATGTTTTTTATAAACTCTTTGTTTTTAAAGTGAATACAATTGTAAGATGCTGCTGCAGAATATGATGCCTACAGATTCAGATTCAGTTGAAATTTGTAACCATTGTTTGTAATGTAGGAAATGGTGCATATTATTGAGCTGGGTGAAGCAGTTAATTTAAATTTGAGGTATCTCCAAGGTAGGCCTTGTGTGAATAGGCCACTGAACTGGCAGTCAGTCAATCTGGGTTCTGTTCCAGACTCTGCCACTGATCTGTTGTGCAACATCTGGCAAATGTCCCTTTCCCATTTTCTGTGCCTCTATTTTCCCTTCTATTTTTGTCTTAGGATTCAGAGCTGTTCAGAGCAAGGACTGTATCTTTTTACATGCATGAAAAATAGTGAACAGCATGATGCCTTGTTTCAGGTGCTATTGAAATATAATGGCAGAAGAACTGGAGCTCTTTGAGCGGGTACTCTGTGCCTTCCTTGTGAAGCAAAGTTGATTAAAACTTTGCTGTTGTACATGTCCAATTTACATTACAGAGAATGAAATGTATATTGAAAATGCCTAAATAGAACATGTTGGTCAGGCCCTTGAGTGCAAAAGAGCTTATTTAATAGCATCAAAAAATTCAGGTGCAATCATCCATTTAGCCTCTATCAGAAAATCACTGTCCTTCCAGTCCTGTTCCAAACAATTTTTGATGGCATTATACTAGCATTTCTTTTTTCCTGGGGCTATAATTATTGCTCTTTTTCACTTTTAAGTTGATGGCAAATTTGGGGGGCTTGCATGTGGATAGGTGGGAGAATTGGTGATGGAATTGTATGTACGACAAACTGTATTTATAAAGAACTGGCAAAGTCCTATTTATCTGAATGGATGAAGAATCAAGAGGTTGTCTTTACTCACTGTTCCAAGTCCTTATTCCATTCACTACTTGGCCCAAAACTGTCTAAAACTTTCCTTCTGGTCATGTTCCCAGTAATTGTTCTGACTGTATCCTTGGCTTCTTTGCAACTGCCTTTTGATGTTTTCTCCTGCTTCTCCAACACGGACAGGCACACAACTCAAGCAGTCAATGACCTACCCGCTACATTGGCTGTGTCATGCTCCAAAAAACATGTCACCCTGCATGGGATAGTTGATGTCCTTTTTAAATTGTGATCTCTGTTTTTTAGCTGTTATTCACAAAAAGAGGCTTTTAACAGTTCCCTCATTTAGCACCTGAAAAGAAAGGTAGTTGTTTACCTTTGAGTTGTTATACAGGGAAAGTTTTGCAGATTCAGACATATCCTAGAAATGAGGTCCTAAAAAGAGATCCAAATTAAAGGTGACACCTATTGTACAGTTCTGAGTGATAGACATGATGGTGTTGTTGTTTATAATGCTTGAAAAAGGAAGTAGAATGGATGGGCTTTAAAGATTAAAGGAGCTCAGGCTGGTAACTAGATAGCCATGAGGGAATATCAGAAATGGAGATTTATATTTGGATGGACAGTGACCCCATGATCTGAGGAAGTACCTATTTTTTTTAATTAATTAATTTTCTGCACACAACTTGCAACTCCTAAATATAGCTGGTCCAGAAGTGCTGACTACCCTTTCTGACTTCTAAAGGAGGTACAGATGTAGAACATCTCTGAAGATCCAGGTCAATGTATCTCAGTTCAGTCACAGACAAAAAGAGGGCTTTACTTGCCAGAACCTGTAGAAAATAGAAGTTTGTGATATTCAATAACAACGACAATAATGATGGTGTTGATGATAATAATAAAGATGGTAGTGCTGGTACAGCTGACATTTGTGTTAGAGGTTGACCTAAACTTTGGCAAAGGTAGACTGTAGATCTGCATTCAAACTCTGGACCTGGAATTTCTTTCTCTAACATATAGGCTAGGGACAGAAATTACACAAAACCAATATAAGTGATTGGAAACTGGTTCAGATCTGCAACACAACAGAAGTTCAGTGCATATCAACTGTTTTCCAAATGGCCCAAACTGGTTTAAGATAAACCTGGATGGATTTAAATTAAATCAGTTTATTAAACTTCTGTCCCAGATCCCTTCCAGATTCAATTTAAATCATAATCCCCCACCATCTCAGGATGCTTTGCACCTCCCCTGCAACACCCCCCCCCGCCCCCGCCGCCTCGTTGCACAGTGGGTAGGCTAGCTCTGGCACAAACTGTCTGCTCCAGCTGAGCAGGGAGTCATGCTCTAGTGCCCCCAGCGTCTGGCCTGGGTTACAGCAAGCATGTGGCTACATTTCCAGAATCAAAAGTGAGTGTCTGTTCACCTGCTTATCGGTTCAATCTATGCAGCTTAGACTAACCTGTGAAGATTGAATCAATTCAGCCTCTGGCTTTTTGACTGTCTGTACTTATGCAGAGAAAGATTCCTGTTAATCCTGTTAATTTACTAACATTTTGCGAACTAGAGTTTCTCTCCCTTAGCCCTCAATGATGACCACTTTGTAGGAGTCCCACATGTCTAGTGTAGAGCACCTAATTAAACATCATTTTAAAGTTTCCATTGCAGTATATACAGGTTTTTCTTTCAATAGCTAGAGAAATATAGATGTTATATCTGTACGTGACCTTAGCATAGACAGAAGTATTGATAAACTTTATTCTTACTGATATCCCTTAACCTTGTTATCTTGGTTCAGCACCTTAGTTAAATGGGTTATTATCAGTAATTTTAAAATGACAGCTTTATTACCCTCTGCTTACACCATTTAAGTGATTTCCTGTTCTGGTGACTGTTGAGGGTAGTTCTGAACATCTTCAGGTATGCCCACATGTTGACTCCACTTAAATATCTTTATGGCAATGACATCTGGGGAAAAACAATTTCTTCTTAGGTATGTTGCTTAAAGGCATCTGACTGCTTATTTTGTTTAGTTTGTGACAAGTTGCTAAGCATACAATATATCCCAGATCTAAGATAAAAAGAACAATTTACAAAAAGAACACCATTCTTCTGTTAATGGAGTAAGTTATTTTAGTTTAAAGTACAAGCTAGGAATTGGTGCCTCTGTGTTGTCTTGAGCTGAACAAGGTCAGTGCTGCTAAATTATGCTGTGTGCGAGTGAGCTTCTGAAAAAAGTTAAGGAAATCAGAAAATCTGCAGATTCTATTAACGTGAGTCTTTCTAGATGCTCTCAGAATACCAAATCAGTGAGAACAAAAAAGTATTTGGTGGGAATAGATGTGCTGGTTCATTGCAAAAGCATAAACAGGCTAGCATGAGCAAAGATTACTCAGATAATAGCCTCAGCTGAGAGTAGCTAATCAGGCCAAATTAGCCATTATGGTGTAACCACTGTATGACTAATTTGAGCAGTCTGTGGTGAGTGATGATTATCTTATGGCACTTATATGTGTATAAGAAGCAAATATGAGAAAGTTGCAATTTGCTAGAGGAAAAGTTACCAGCCTAGAGGGGAAAATCAGGGACAGTATGACACTTTGGAAATAAATAAGGTTTATGATGACAGTGTCAATATCTTTGTGCCTGATTTTCTTTTACACAAAGACCCTCTTGTACAACAGTGGCGATATTAAGGGGCTTTAAAATAGGCATAAGCTTTCATCTTCACAGCCTCTTTATGGTGCTAGAACAAGAAAGCTAGGCTTGCTTGAAATCAGACTAAGGCCTTTCTTTCTCTATTTAATAAGGTCAGGGTTTTAAGCTGCTTTTTACAGGTTAGATTTGAAATTAACCTGAGGAAAGTTTTTGCCTTTGTGTAAAATATCATGTCCTTTTCAGTGCCTTGGAGAGCCTATTCCTTATATAGATGTCGGGGCCGAGGGGCTGTGGCCAGCAGCCCGGGCACGTGGGCCGGGGAAGTCGGCACGGTGGACTAGAACTAGGCACTGATGCGTGGAGGTTGATTGTTTTACTTACACCGTAGATGGTCGCGGTGCAGGCAGGAAAACTTGCTTGGTTACAGTTGTAGATAGAAGAAAAGAAGAAAACTCGAACGACGAGAGCTCTCTAAATCAATACGAGAGTCCGAACTGTGACTCTCAATGAGCGTGCAGGGTAGGGATACGTCAGGGATCGTTCGGTGACGGGGAGAGACTCTTGATGGCTGATCAAACCACCATTCGGTCCGAGATTTACGTAGAAATCCACGAGATAATCGTGGACTCCTTGCCGGAATTCTCTCGGATTTCTCCCGGAATTCTTGGAATCGGGGTTCTCAGGATCCTCCTGAGATTCTTGGAGATCTCCGACTTGGGCGGAAACTGCTCAAGCCTCTTATACGGCTAGCAAGCCAATCGCTAGCCGCCACGTGGGAATAATTTAGAAACAGCCAATAGTGGGGAACAAATTTACATACGGGTGGCGGGAACTCCTTTGCACCGGGGTTTTCTCTCTGCAGCTGAGAATTGCACCGTGCAAAGAAAGCTCCAGATGGCAGGAAATAATTCTGCAGTGCCGAAGCACACACACAATCATTGGGTCATGACAATAGACAGTTGTGCTGTGCATGGTCTCAAGAATCAGTCTTCTAAATAGGAAAGAGTATCTAACTTTCCTTTAGTTGTGCTGTTTCTCCAACATGTCTTAAAATCATGGAGTGGAACGGGACCGCAGTCGTCATTCTCTGAAGGAATGATGCTCCTAAAAAAAATCATAAGTCTAGATCACGGGGGAAGGAATTCTAAAACCCAGGACTGGTCACAAAACAGCATTCACGACTGGAACACCACAGCCAGCCGTGTCTCTGTGTCCAGGATGTCTTCTTGGGCACCTAAGTGCACTCTAGCGTCATAGTTTATCCTTGCCTCCTCTCCCACTGGTCTATACCTGAAGTGCCATCTTTGGACCTGGATATAACCAAGGATCTTTCTTTACTTTATCAGCAAAGTTTAGGCTTGTCTGTACTCGTATTGATTAACCAATAGTCTTCTCATTCTGGTAGGTCAGTTTCTGTGTAAAGATTGTATTCTCATTTCTTCTAAGCAGTAGTAAAGTAAGTGTGTGTGTGTGTTTGTGTGTGTGTGTGTAGACGTAGGGACCATATGCTGCTCTGACAGGAGTGCAAAAAGGACACAGCCTTAAGTTCACTTGCAGTTCCATTTACGTTGCCAGGGTGGAACAAAGATGCCATCTTTTGAATAAGCATCATTCCCAAGGTGCTTGGCCAGGTGAACTTTTACAGTCTAACACAAATAAAAATATGAGACAATAGTTCAGATCTGGGAGGACCCAGAGCTATCTTTGCTGAGGAGAATAGTGTAGGGAGCATTAATGGAAGAATTGCTTACAAGGAGAGCTCTGAGTGATGAGTGGGAGAATGTCTGGCAGACGAGAAGAGTTTCAACGTTGAAAGAAGAGATGGAGACAGACACCTTTGTGATTCATTAACAGAAAAATGATATTTAAAGTATGAGAGTGAACCAGAGAGGACAATGGATAGAAACCTGAGGGATGTCTGTAGGTTGGGGAGATGAGTGTTATGAATAATGCAACATGTGGAGCCTTGTTTGTATTCCTTTAATAAAGAGTATGTTTGAAACATGTTTTAATTTCCTGTTCTTTTAAGGACTTTTTATTGTAGAGTAAGAGATATAAAACAGGAGCACAGTGTTGTTTGACAATGTTCTTGGCCCTGGCTAAAAAAGAAAAACTTCATAGAATCGAGCAAAACTCTCTCTCAGCTGGAGGGTTTCTTTTGTGTGTATGAAAATCAAGAGAATGTTATTTATTGATGCCTAGATGTTATATTGTTAGTATCTTAGAAATACCTTAGTGTAAAAGATTTTTGCTGTAAAAATGATGTTTTTATCTTGCAAGAAGAATGCAAATTTGGTCTTTTTCCAGGCCAATACCAGTTTTGCAGTTTTGTTAAAATAGATGCATCTTTAAAATACACACACCTCATATATATAGAGTTGTTTGTGTGTATGTTAAAAATCTCTTTTACTTACACACACACACACACACACACACACACACACACACACACACACACACACACACACTACATGTGTGTATGTGTATGTGTAGTTGTGTGTGTACAAAGCCCTGTATTTCTTGGGATGAAATAGTAATATTTTGCCTTGAATTGATTAAGTGCTTTGATAATTGAGAGAATAACACTTGTGAAAAATGGGAAAATGTGCACAGCTTTACAATATAATTGGAAAGTGAAGTAGCAGTGAAGGGTTTCATTGGTTAGATTTGTGTGCATCATGCCATGAAATTAGCACTTTGAACCTTGGGTGACTTGTTCTTATAAGAGAAGCGAGGAGGAGGAAGACCTCATGGATTTATGGTTGGAGTCGGATCACATCATTTCTGACAATTTTTCACTGCAAAATTGTGTTGAACCCACAATACAAACCCCCTTCCTTTGAGTTTTTTTGATAAATTTGCAGTTAGAGCTAGTTTAAAAAGTGCAGATGGGAAAAATAAAATTGAAGTCTGCCTCTTCTATATCCAGATTCTTTTCCCATGGAATTTCCCATCTAGCCACCCAGGTCATTCTTAGCAATTGTGGAAGGGAAAGAGAGTTGTGATATGTTGACAAAATACCTGGTGAGATTGTTTGTATGTTTGTTTCTGGGTACACTTTGCCTCTATATAGAATCCCAGTAATCTCGACTGACTTTCTCAACAGAACTCTGCTGGGGGCTGGGGTGTTCCAGCATGAATCCAATGGGGGATTTGAGATGTAGAATTTATTTAGCTTTTAGGGAGGCTGGAAATGAGTTTTGAGCATAGATGCTTAAGTGAACTAGTGTAAAAAGTATGTTTATACTCACTGTAAAAGATTAGTTGGTGATGTGGGATAATGAGAGGAGTGCAGGAGAAAATGCAGAAAGCATGTAATAGGAAAAATTAAGGAAATTTTCTGTAGAGAACAGACTGCAATGTGCAAAACAAGCCAGACATTTCCAAAAAGCTGGCTAGTACATAAGCATGTTATTAGTGAACACGTAATGTCAATATTTTGCTCATTGTACGAGACCTGAAAAACAACGGAAGTCTAATTACAAATTAAGAAGTCTGTTCCAATGTCTTTCTTACATTGGAGTTGTCATTTTTGTGTTAAATGGCTGCTCACAAGTTAGGATACCGGCAGTAGGCGATGAATACAATTATATTGAATATAATTAAGAAAAAGATGATCAAATAAAAGATGAGAAAAGAACCTTATGAGAAGTGTTAATGCAGCAGTTGAACCCTAGCCAGCCAAAGAAATAAACATACATTTCAGGAAAAGTTTAACTACACAGTAGCTTTGCAAACAGCAGGGATTGACAAGGTGTCATTATGGGAGGTCTCAAAGAGAAAAAGCCCTGTATGGAGGACTGCATCCAATTCTGGGCTCCACAATTTAGGAAGAACGTGGAGAAGCTTGAAAGAATCCAGAGGAGAGCCACGCGCATGATCAGAGGGCAAGAGAAATAGGCCTTACAAAGAGAGGCTATGGGACACTTCAGCCTGGAGAAGCACAGGCTCAGGGATGACTTGGTGGCAGCCTATAAGTACATAAGGGGTGTGGCATCAGGATCTGGGGGAACGTCTGTTCACCAGAGCGCCCCAAGGGATGACAAAGTCCGATGGTCACAAATTCCTGTAACATCGTTTTAAACTGGACATAAGGAAAAACTTCTTTACTGTCCGAGCCCCGAGGCCTGGAACAGACTCCCCCCCAGAGCTGGTGCAAGCACGTACTCTGGACACTTTCAAGAAACATTTGGACGTTTATCTTGCTGGGATCCTTTGACCTTAGCTGATTTCCTGCCCCTTGGGCAGGGGGCTAGACCCAATGATCTTATGAGGTCCCTTCCAGCCCTAATGTCTATGAAATCTATGGAAAAAACCCTTAAAAAGGAAGATTATATAGCCCAAAGCCTCTGTGAATATGTTGCTGCAATACTTGTGAAAAGGAGCTGAGAGTTGAATTCTGCCATGCATGATGTACATTTTCTTAGACAACGAAAGGGAAACATTGAAAGGTTCTACTATTGCAAAGCAGAAAGGTAATTGTGGGAACTCAGAGTAGACAAAGCACTAGATCCAGCTATATTGTTTTTAAGAAGCAGGAAGGAAAACAGGACTTTGACAGAGATTTTTGCATGCGTGTCTGTGTTGGGGGAGGAGACAGCTTCATTTTGTGATCTGACTGGTTTAGAAAGTGATAAAAGGAATAGTTAGAAAACATTGGACCTGTGCTTAATTTAATTATATAAATGGTATCAATAGAGTTGTCCTGGTTCATTGGGGCAGTATATATGCTATATAAGTCCTATAGGCTGGGTCATGTATTGTACTACTACTTAAATGGCAAACAGCTTTAGCAGTAATTTCAGATTGGCGGGGGATGCATTATGTACTCAAGAGAATAGGCACACAACAGATAGCATAGCATGTGCAACTAGAAATTGCCATTTCTTGACTTCATTCACACAAAATAGAAGTGGGACTTGTGATCACCAGAGCCATAATAATAGTATATACAAAAGAAAGTGCTTCCTATCTGCAGGGTCTTTTCTTCTTGGGACCCATCTATCACAGAGAGTAAGGAAATGCCAAAAGAGAGTAAGGAAATGACTGAACTAATATTAAAAATTGCAACTGTAGTAAACATCCTGGCATATAACAGCATAAACCAGTCTCTGTGTGCTTCTGGTCTGAAGCGATAAAATGAGGATTACAGCTTTCTTCCTCCACCCCTCTTGTCTGCTTTGTCTGTTTAGATCTGTAAGCTTTTCAGGGGAAGGTTGATCTTTCTCAGCACATGAGACAATGTGGCTAGGCCACTGGGCTGGAAATAAGAAGGCCTGATTTTTATTTCCAGCTCTGTCACTGACCTGCCGTGTGACTTGAGACAGATCACTTCAGATCTGCACCTCTCTTTTCCTTCCCTGTCTATTTAGTCTCTTGGGCTGTAAACAGACATCTCATTTGAGGTGATTCTAATTGATCTGAGTGAAAACCCAGGATAAAAGTAGAACAGTACTGCCCTTTACACATGTCGCCTTTCCAAGCTGCATTGCTGCTCAGAAGCCAGGGAGAGCACAACCCTTGACAGGCTTATCCCTGGAATGACTGGCAAAAAATCTGTCAACACATCTCCACTACCTCCACAATTACTACAGCCCACAACATTCCTGGATCTTACAGCTGCACCTCCAGAAATGTAATCTATCTCATCCAGTACACCAAATGCACTGATGGAAAATATATAGGAGAAACCAAACAACAACTGTGCAACAGAATGAACACACACCGGAAATCTATCAAAGACAAGAATACCCAGTTACCTGTGGGGGCACATTTCTTAAAAGACAACCACTCTCTCTCCAGTCTCTCAGGTCTAATCCTCAAAAGGATTTTACAGAATACCTTTCACAGATGAGCTTATGAACTTCACTTCATCAATCTACTGGATACAAAAAATCATGGACTAAATATAGACATTGGATTTATGACACACTATAACCTGCCTAACATCTGACTCCCCAGATAACATCTCCACTTTTTACCAGCTATTCTCATTCCCTTCCCCACCACCCTCCTGTTTCTTATCCTTTGACCACAACTACATTCATTCCCCATCCCTGCTCCTGCCTGTCTCTTACTTACTGACCACCTCAATTTACATTTTCACTGACTGGCTTTCTTGCATAGTACTGGCCTCTGGCTGCTTTACCACTCCATCCAGGAAGAGCACAGATGTTTCCTCAGCTTGACAAAGGGTGTTTGTCCCTGGCAAAGGGTGTTTATGCCTGAAAGTTTGCTAAGAAGAATTTTTCCAACTATTTGAGTTGGTCTAAAAAAAGATATAGGATTTACCCAAAGAACCTTGTCTGCCTATGTCCTTAGACCAAAATGGGTACAACCTACACCCCTGGCAATTAACTTGGAAGAGATGCTATTAACTGAGAGAAGTATACAGGATTGTCCTGGGGAAAAAAAAAAAGTGTTATCACATTTTCTTGCCCACTTCACAGGAACTTAAAATGACACAACGGACCAGTGCATCTATAGGATCCCAGAACAAAAGACTTTCTCCCAACAGAAATTCAATATCTGTTTACACCTTAACTATCTCTGTACAATGTAGGGCCCCAATCTTGGTTCACGCTTTCATGCTTTAATAGCATGACAGCACCAGTCTGTATGGTGGCAGGTAATACCTTGGACCCCTAATGGCATATCAGAGCCCCATCAAACTAGGTACTGAACAGACACATAACAAAAAGACAAACCCTGCCCAAAGGGCTCAGTGTCTAAAAATAACATCTTTAACAATAATAGAACACTGGGTTATTGTTTGATGTGAATAATAGCAAATATGCAAGTAATTATAAGTTACCTCCACCCCTCAGCCCATCTTATAATAGATTTTAATGAGAGCCCAGTTTGACTTTGTACTTTCCAAAATCAAAGGCAACTGTTGGAAAAAACAAATCAAATGCAATTTCTCATGCAAGATACTAGCTTTCATTATGGAAATTTGCTGGGGAGTGAGCTCTAAGGGTGGACGTCTCTTCAGATAGTATAAGAGGACAGTGCTGTCCATATGGAAGTCCTGAGCTCACCCTGGGCTTTGTTCTCCCTCTCTGCAGATCCAAGGGTTCACCAGACTGGTTCTTTCAGAGGTACCCCTCTGAGTAAGTCTCCCCTGAAGAACTCCAGGGAGTCGGAAGTCTCATCAGAAAAGATAGTATAGATGCAGTAGCTGACCAGTGTCCTAAGCTGAAGTTAGCACAGTGGGTAGCATCTCTCCACTCACTCCCTAGTGCACTCCTCCTCCTTAGCCAAGATGACACCAATCAAAGACCTAAGGGGGGAGGGAGCGTTTGGGGTGGTGGCAGCTAAGCAACTTGCTTTGTATACCCTGGATTCTCTTGGCATCCACAAAAGGATGTTAAGGCCTTCAAAGGGAAGAATACCTCACCTCCTTTCACATCCCAGGAGCCTATGCTTTTTTACATAATCAAGTGTCTATTTGCCAGGGATCCTGGTTTTCTCTGATTTAAAAAAATCCTCAATTTTCAGATTAAAAAATGTAACCCCAAAACCACTTTTTTCCATGATTAAAATGACCCCCCCCCCCCCAAACACGCACACGATTTACTTGGGTTAGTCAAGTGGAAATATTCCAAACATTGCTGACAGCAGTTTGCCGTGAAGGATTCTGGGTAAGGAATATATATATTGTTGATATAATATTACAGGGTACCTATACATGTACCAGCCGTCTGCTTTGACACATACTAACTAGCACATGTCAGAACAGACTCGATGAATCAAGTCTGCTGGAGCATGCTAATTAGCACAGTCCAGCAGTCTCCACACTGCGTGTATTCAGCATTCTCACACTTCAAAATGTCAGCAAGGGCGTTTTTACTTTCTGGAGTGGTTTATTTCCAAACTCCTTATAATAAAGCGCTATACCTAAAGGGCATGAACAGTTAAGTGCTATGTTTTTAGGTACTTTTAGGGCAATCTTTTCAAACAAGGATTTGCATCGTAAGAATGTTTTCTTATGCAGGCTTCAGTGGAAATTACTGTTTTCCTTAATTTTAACATATTTCTTTCTATAACACTTAGGTTTCAGCTGTTCTGCCTGTGGGTCATAAACCTTATAAAATACTTCAGAAATATTTATACCTTATACAAATATTTCCAGCACGATGAATAGATTTATCAGGAGTAAGATGTAATAAAGACTGGACTTGGAGGATCATGAGGTTTTTATTTTAGCCCATACATTTTTGTGATTCTATGAGTAAGTGTGCATACAGTTACAGTTTTTAACACTTCTAATTGCTAATCTTGAACAATGAGTTTTTAGTAATGAAGAGGGATCCTGGTTTCCCCTGATCAAAAAAAATCCCCAATTTTAAGATTAAAAAAAGTAACCCAAAATCCACATTTTTCCATGATTAAAACAAAAAAACCACTATATGTACATGTATATATTACATGTATATATTATATATATGTTTTATTTTAATAATGGAAAAAGTAGATTTGGGTTATTTTTTACATCCTAACATTTGAGATTTTTTTTAAATCAGAGAAAACGAGGATCTCTGGATCACGATCTTGGTTTTGAATCTGATGTCATGATCTTCAAACACCAGTTTCCTCAGGTGTCCAAAGGCTGCACTTGAACATTTGAGGTGATGCTGGATTTCTCCATTGATGAAAGCTTTCTGCAAGAGATGGCTTCCAAGCTATTGGAAAAACTCATCATTCTCCAGAATCTCACCCTGAGTCTGAAATACCGGAGCTGGGAACCGCTCATTAAGAGCTTGTTGATGAAGGACCTTAGTCTTCTGAATGTTAAGCATCAGTCCATACGCTCATTAATGGACGGGTCAGCTGGGCCCAGGCCCAGGGGCCATGACCAATTCAGGGTCCCCAGGATCCTCATCAGCAGCGAAGTGAAAGCTACGGTTTTAAACCTGGTGCCGTTTTTGTCTCCCAGCAGAAAGACAAAAATGACGCCAAGTTTAAACTGTGGCTTTTCCATTTGCTTCCCTGTGAGCTAGGAGCAGAACCCCTCCACCAATGGGGCTGGGGACTGGGCTGGGGCTGGGCTGGGTTGGGAGTGCTGTGCCTGGTGGTGGGGTGCAGCTAAAGCTGAGCCAGACTGGGCCGGGGGTGCCATGCCATGTGTCTGCAGGCAGGTGGATGGTGGCACTGGGGAGGCTTTGGTAGCCTATGGCCACTAGGGTTGTGCGAAGCTTCGGTCACTGATTTGATTCAGAGGGGATTCAGCTCAATTCAGTGGCCAAATCTCCGAATCTGAATCGAATCAGGAGACCCATTAATCTGTCTGAATTGAACCAGAAGCCTCCAATTTGATTCAGAGATATTTGGAGAGATTTGACAATTTTGACGTAGACACAGTTTTATATGCTTTTTCTACATACCTCAAGGTACCAGGTGGCTTGTGAATGCTGAGATGGTGGAGAGGATGGAATGTCCCACAGGAGTGCGGGGGGCTCCCCAGCACACTCTGTGGCGGACCTGGAAGTGGACCAGAAGCATTTCTGGTCCACTTCCGGGTCTGCCACTGAGCATGTGGAGGGGGGGGGGGAGGAGAGGGGAGGGGAGTTCCCTGTGCTCCTTTGGGATGCTCTGTCTGCTCCACCATCTCAGAATCCATGAGCTGTGCCTGGTACCTTGAGGTATGTAGAAAAAACATTTAAAGCTGTGTCCATGGCTGAATTGCTGATTCTCTGAATCGGAAACAAATCTTCATATTCAGATTTGGCTGAACTGAATCAGTGATCCAAATCAATGAATCAAATTACTATCCCCTGAATCAGGCCAAATCTGAATCTGAACTGAATACGGCCCACTTCTCACACTGCTAATGACCACCCCAAAATTCATTTTCCCCTTCCCGTATCCACTCCTTTCAGTGCTACTGCCCACCTGCAGAGGTGCAATGTGCTACCAGATCAACCTGGCCTGCGCATTTGCATGGGTGCACAGGATACAGACTTACCTGAAGGGAGGTGCTGCCCAGCTAACAGGGGCCAGGTGGGGAGCTAGATGGAGCCACAGGCAGCTCATACCGGGTGTGGGGAGGATGGTGGGGGCTGCCTTAGAGTGATTGAGAGTGGGGGGAGAAGGGAGGTCCTGTGAGGGGAAAGTGTGTGTGTGTGTGTCTCTGTCTGTGTGTGTTTGTTCATGGCAGGGAGAGTATGTTTGCATCTATGTGTACATGTGCAGAATGTGAATGAGAGTAGAGTGTGTTCCTCTGTGTGTGTGTGCGTGCATGTGTGTGTGCACGTGTGTGTGTGTACATTCAACCTTAGCAGGGTGGGGGAAGCAGGGAGAAGAGGCAGATATGTGCTCCCCACCACCCCCCAGCCTGGCAGGGCCCACCCAGCCTACCCCCACCAGCACCAAGGGTGCACCAGCACCCCCACAAGCCCTTCTCACCCCCCCACTGCATCCCAGCTCCTGTGGGGGGAGGGGGCCTCCAATTTTGTGTTTGCCCAGGGCCCCAGTACACTTTAATCCACCTCTGCATCAGTCCCATTTTCTTTTATGCCTCAGTAAAGATGTTGACAATCGCCTGAAAATCTGCTTCTGACTGGACACATGCTACAGAGTCGCCAACATACTGGAGCTCAATGATTGAGGTTGGAGTGTTCTTGGTTTTGGTTTAGAGCTGGCTGAGATTAAATAGCTTACCATCCATTTAGTAGTTTAGCTTCACTCTGACTGGAAGTTTGTTGGTACTCAGATGCAACATTGGGGTAAGGAACATCAAGAAGAGTGTTGGAGCAATGGTGCAGTCTTGCTTAACTCCCGTCATAACCTCAAAAGGATCTGTGGTATATCTGTTACTGAGAACTACAGCTCACATGGTGTCATGGCAATTGCTTGATGAAAAGTATGTTTTTTATGATATATTGGTAATTCTAAGAATCTGATTGACAGACGTCTGTAACAGGGAACCCTAACCCTGTTACTAAGAGACAGGGTGGTCCCTTTAAGTCCAGAACCTTTGAGACATGGCCGGCCGGTCAAGTAGGGGTTAAGGCTCAAGCCCTGCCAGCTGGTCAGGTGACAGGAAGAGGAAGGCCAGGACCCTATAAATGGCAAGTGGAGAAGGCCAGAGGGGCAGCAGGGAGGTGGACTCCCAATGACCACAGTGCCATGGCTGCAGTCTCTGTCGGAAGACTACGTCATGCCCTGAGCCATCCTCATGATCATCTAAAGTAAGCAGGCATGTTGTCTCTCTTGTTTAATGTTAAGACTGGTGGTTTGGGTGAGGCTATTTGGGGAAGGAGGACGCCTCATTGGGGGCTCACTGCAGTGTGCGGACCCCAGTGCCAGAGAAGGTGAAATATTTGGGGGGTGAGCTGACCCTAGCACCAGAGAGGGTGCAGCATTTGGGAGTGAGTAGACCCCATCACCACAGAAGGGCAGGAGCCTGAATGTGAGGGTTTTTTTGAGAGCTGGAGCCTGGGTGTCAAACCCTGATTAGTGGGGTTTTTTGACTGACAGGCCTAGCTAGAGAGAAAAGGGGTAGGCCCACAGCAGCTGAGACCCCAACATAAAGAGGAATTTACAAATACCGTCTGCGGAGCTTGGGCTGCGGTGTAGGAAAGGAATGGAGCCGCAGATAGTACACCCTGGCCTCGGGGCATGCAATGGGCAGCCTCCTGCTTAATTAACAACAATTAATTAATAGCAAGGCGTGACAGACAAGAAGGTGGGTTGTTGGCCCATAACAGGTGGGTAGGGACACCAGTAGATGGACCCTGAGCAGGCCCCTCCCCATTACAACATTTGATTGGTTATATATTGTAAGTGACTTCTACTTCTTGTTAGATTCTAAATTGTATTAAAAGAAGCAAAAAATATTCAATAGTAACTAACATAGTTGATTGAATATTGTAATGACAGAACCCCCTGAAAGAAGGTTTATAACTTCATGCTTTGGTCTTCTTGACCCATTGTGGTGACTAGTGAATGTTGGTGCTTGGTTGAGACACTATAAAAGGGATTTGGTGTCCTTGGTTTTCTGAAAGTGCTGGGACACTCACACCACCTGAAAATCCAGGTCCCTTCATTAAGCGTGTGTGCATCCAAAATCACTAATCTCTTCTGAAAATCCTATTTTGAATATGTTTTAGTGGGGTTGGTTTGTTGTAGCCCTGATGGTGCAAGAAATGTCCAAGAGGACCTGAAGAATGGCACCCAATGTCTGAAAGCTTGTTTAGCAGTTCTCTCAACTATACAGTTGGTCCAATGAAAGATGCCATCAAAAATTGCCTCTCAGATTATGTTCCTAAGATTACTGTTCCACATAGGCAGTTATTGCTGTGGATGTTCACATGGATATTATGTGATAGGAGGGAGGAATTCACTGGAGTGAGTAAGGATGTAATTCACATGGCCAAGAATGAGATGAGCCCAGAGGCTTCTTGTGAGACAGACTTGTTATTAATACATGATTCACATTATGCAGAAGCTTGAGAGCCTTAGCATCCTTTGTGTCATCACAACTGAAGTGATCCCAGTGCACATCTGTAATCCTATTGAATTAGGTTATATGTTACACCAGGCATGAACTAATGCATGATATTGTCTATTTTTGTTAAGTTTCCTTAGCTCAAATGATTTGCAGCCTCAACTAAAGCATTGCTACTATTACATGGGTTTTCTTTGTTGGGAGATTTTCAGCATAGTAGGTGGAATCAAGCCAACTAATAACTAGCATCAGTGGGAGGAGCTCTAGGCCTTCCCAATGATCAAAGGAGTTAGGCAGACCGGCAGTTGATCTGATAAGATGATTAAGAATCAAGCAGCCATGACAAATAGCTCTTCAGAGGAAGTTAGGTTTTGTGTGCTGGCAACTTGAACTAACCCTGAGGTAAGATAATTATGCTGAAATGGCATGAATGGCCCAGAACACTTACAAATATTTGGATTTTCTTGCCTTTCTGATTGCCATTAAGTTGCTCTATCAGATCAAAAGCTCTTTTTGCTCATTTGGAAATGAAATTACTGTGCCTACTCTACTGTGTAAAGTTTAGGGGAACTTTAATGAAACAAATTCTGGCAATGGAGACTGCTTTATTGTCCCAAGATGTTTAATTAAGTTAAAATAGGCATGGGCTGCAGCTTTCCTGAGTTTGTTGCCATTGTAAAAAGATGCTTCACAGAGTAGAAATAGTCCTGGATCCAACTTTGCATTGATGGAAAGCAGGATATGGATTTTAAAGTTGACCTCTCATACAGATCCCTGCTACCAGGGTTCATGTTGTAGCAACTTGTTACAATTTTTTATGGTGATTATTTCAAACACTGTAATTTCTGGTTAATTTTTCAAATGGACTGGGCTACCTTTTCAAAAGGTTCAGAGATTGATCTTATGTTATACACTTATTGCTGCACAGTGCTGGATCATATTTGGTCCACAGGGCTTTTTGCCAGAAAAATACTTTCATGATCAACTGTATCAACACATTTCTGTCATTTGGAAATTGTACCAGGGAGCTGGGGTTACAGAAGGACCCCAGGCTGAAGCAAAAGAAAGTCTCCACTTACCTCCTGCAGGGTCTGAAAGGTGTGGGGAAACGTGCACGGCGAAACCACCCACGCGGTTTGTCAGCTGTGCTCATATTCAGCTGGGGCCGGGTGACGTCAGCTGGAGACACCACCCGGCGGAGATAATAAGCTGCCCCGAGGGTGCAGGAGGGCGGTAGGTGAGCGGAGGCTTGAGGGGAAAGCCCACACCCCGAGGAGCGCAGCTGCGGCGTTGGGCAGCCCGGGATGGCGGGGGCGGAGCCTGGGGAGGCACCGACAGCAGAGCCGGTAGCGGAGCCGGCAGCGGAGCCGGCGGAGGCACCAGCAGTGAAGCCGGTGGAGAAGCTGGCAGAGGAGTCGGTGGAGGCGCCAGCAGCATCAGCAGCGGGGCCAGCAGCAGTACCGGCAGAGGAGCCGGCAGAGATATTGGCAGCAGTGCCAGCAGAAGAGCCAGCAGCTGCACTGGCAGAGGAGCCGGCAGGAACATCGACAGCAGCACCAGCAGGGAAGCTGGCAGTGGAGCCAGCTGCAGCACCGGTAGCGAGGCCAATGGAGGCAGAAGCTGCGAAGCCAGTTACAGAACCGGCGGGGGCATCGTAGGGCAAGCCGGCGGAGACACCAACTGGCAAGTCAGCAGGGAAGCCCCGGAGAGGATGTAACAAGAGTGGGGCTGATGAGAACCCCAATGGGGATCGCCGCAGGGTGCAGCATCAGACCCCAAGCAGGGATGGATTAAGCGGCAGACAGGTCCCAATACATCGCAAGGATAATCAATCGGGACTCCATACCTGAGTGGGGGCAAGCAACTGGGCCAGGGGCACCTAGGGACAGGGAAACCATGGGGCCCATAGGTTAAGGGCATTCTTTATCCTTTTGTGGCCTCCTGGCCCACTGGCCACATCGCTTCGGCTGTCATGGTGGTGGGGATTGCACGTTACGTCACAGGGTGGTTGGTATAGGGCACTAGGGATACGGGTTAGTTGGATCCAGGTCCAAGGGCCTCAAAGTCTTCACGTTGAGCCATGACCCGGAGACACTGAGACTCGTGACTGGAGGGCCACGGGCGACTGGGGAAGAACCAGAGTGGAGCCAGAAGCGCCAAAGGGCCAGAAGACCTGCGACCCAAGGTGGTGAGTGGCCGGGGTTTAGGGGAGGTTGGAGCCCCGTGAGTGCCTGCCAAGAGGTGTGACGACCCTGGAGGCTGCCTTGAAGGGGAACCCGTCCACTGAGGTACCATTTGAAGTCATGGCAGGCGAGTTAAGGGGCTCCCCAGATGTCAGCTGGGGTAGCCTTTGGGGTCCACTTGCTAGTCCGGGACAGGCTAGATCGATAGCCCGGGCTAAGGCCGCATGAGAACGCCTGGTGGAGCAGAGGCTAGCACAGAAATGAAATTATATATTGACACATCAACATGTCAGAAGTGGTGACTGCTACCAGGGTAGTGTACACTTTTTCCATTCACCAAACATTTAGTCCTTTTCTGTAATTTGAGGTCTGAGCAGGTTTTACAGGTTACCTTTAAACCATCATAAAGACTCTTAAAATGTGAGCGTTTACCCATTAAAGGGTATTAACAAGGGCTGTGTGAAGCTTTGGTTTGCGATTTGATTCAGAGAAGATTTGGCCCAAATCAGAAGCTGAATCTCTGAATTTGAATTGAATCGCTAGAAGCTTAAAACTTTCTGAACAAATTCGGAGCCTCCAAATTGATTCAGAAAAGATTCAGAAGAGATTCAGTGATTCGGAGATTTGGAAGGCAGTTTTTGAGGGGAAACAGAAACTTAGAAGAGGGAGGGGGAGGGAGGGACGGAGGGGAAGCAGGAGGGGTAGGACTGACATCTCTAGCTGGCCAGTGAGTGTGATTTCTCCTTGAGTCCCCTTCCAATCACAGTGTCTTGAGGAGGGACATAGAAACATCATAAAAGCCTTTGTCTGCAGGCTTTTTGTGCCTTTTGTGAGCTGGTTCTAAGCAACAGCAGCAGAAAGGTACTGGACTGGCTTGCTTTCTAGTCATCTGCCTGCTCCTTTTTGTTCTTAGAAAGGATTGGATAGGATATAATGAATTTTGCCTGTTAGCGGCTGGAGGTGTAGGGCCCCAGAACCCAGATTCCCCCTGCACCTATCTCCTTAACAGCTGGCAGTCTTTGTGGCCACAGCAGGGCCTAGCAGGTCTGCAGTTTTCATCCCGCTGTGCCTTAATACACACACAGTGTTACCCCTGTCATGAGTTTTGCTTGTCAGCAGCTTGAGGTGCATTTTCCCAGAAACCCCTGCAACTATCTCCTTGAAACTTGGCAGGCTTTGTGATCTCAGCAGGAGCTACCATCCCTGCAAGTTTAATTTGAATCAGGCAAGAAGTACTTCAGGTCTACTTCCGGGTCTTCCACCAAGCATGTGGGGAGCAAGGGGGAGGGCATGCTTCTGTGGGACACTCCATACACCCCACTATCACAGCATTCATAAGCTGCACCTGGTACCTTGATGTATATCGAAAAACATTTAAAGCTGTGTCTATGGCCGAATTGCTGATACTTCAAATCAGCATTGAATCTTCAGATTCAGATTCGGCCTAATCGAATTGGAACAGTGATCTGAATCAACAAATTGAATTACTGTTCCCTGAATCAGGCCAAATCTGAATCTGAATCGAATAAAGCCTGCTTTGCACACCCCTACTTGCTAGATGTTGGTGCAAGGGGTGCTGTTAAAAATCCAGTTAACTGCTAATGAGAACAGTGCCTTTTAGTGCTAGTTAACCATCTCCCTCCCGACCCACTCCATCTCTTCCCACTGCATGATGGGTCAGCTTCCCCTCCAACATGGTATTTATTTGAACTGAATGGCATTTGGGATGGCTCCATCAGCACTGGCCTTAGCCAACCCATGCAGCAAGCCCACTGAGTCTCAGCTCTCTACCCAGGTGTGGCATGCAGTGAGCTCTCTTGGTCTCAGCTCTGCCCCAGTGCATGTACCAACACAACCCCTTGTTCCCAGACCCAATCCCAATTCTGTGAAACACATCAAGATTTTGGTCCTTTATCATTTTTATTCTTTTTTTCTTTTTTTAACTTCTCCCTGCCCATTCACTTCAAATAGTTTTTTTCCCAAGACTTTTTCCTTTCCACAAGGCTCCTGCTAGCTGCAGTGATGGGAATCACATGGTGTCTTCTCCGCCTCCAAGCTATGTGCCACCCTCCCCCTTCCTTTTCCAGCTTAGAAGAGGGAGAGTGTCCTCGATCCTTTTAGTGCCACCCCCTTGCCAGGTCCTCTACTGGCAAGTCACAGTTGTGCAGGCTTGAGACACCACTAGATCTTAACCTGTGACTGCTCTGAAACCGGTTTAACTTTAGTATAGCCTAGCGTTCCACAGATTGAAAATATTGTAAAGGTAACCTGTACTAGCACCTGATCACAAAAGGAAACTATTGAAATCATCACATTTCCCATACTTGGTTGGAAGCCATGGCAATCCAAATGTTGTCATGGTTTTGTCCAAGCCAGATGACTTGAGTCCACCAAAATCTTTATGTATTTAGCTCAAAGCTCCCCTCTACCTATTATCTATGTGGGTGGGTGGTGTTACAGCTTACCTTTACACTGTCATAAAGGTTGTGACAGAGTGGATGGGGGTGAAAAGAAAACAACCCTGCACACACCCTCCCCCTCACCTGGAAGGGGTCTGGGACCCTCTGGGATGGTGTGGGGTCCCGGGAGCAGGGGTAGCCTGGTCAGAGCTAGATCTCACTTCTGGATGCACTGGGGAGAGCAGCCTGGCAGGGAACCAGGGGCAGGGATGTCTGCAGGGACAAGACAGACTCTTGAGTGGGGGCGGAGATGGTCAGGTAGTTCTCCCCTGATAAGGAACAGCAGCCAGCTGGTGTAGGCACAGTTGTTAACCCTGTAGGGAACATGAGCTGCAGCTGTGTGGCAGAGCTGGAACCAGATTGGCAGTGGAGCTCAAATGGACTCCTTAAGAGACCTCAGACAGCAGTTGAGCCATGGGGGATCACAGCAGCATATATGAAGTGACCGACTGGTCACCAGAGTTGCTCACTGTTCCTTGCACTGATCTGTAATGGACTGCTAGGTATTCCCAGGGCAAAATCAAGTGCTTTCAACCACAGAGTCAGGGTGTGTGAGAATCTATGCAAGATAAAATTACTCTAATTGTATGATAAGGACTGAGGGTCTGTGCAGTTATCCACATGGATTGGTTTGTAGCGGGAGGTTGAAGCAGGAGCACAGGGGTTGGAGGAGCTCCTACTTATGGCACCTAAGGCCCAATATCTGATGCAGCATGCAGTTCTATCCTCTTAAGAAGATAGGATAATCCTGAGAAAAATCATCACCTCCCTAATTTGTATTACACCAAAGTCGTGGCAGGAAGTTAGTGAGGAGCAGGCTGACCTATCCTTCTGAGGGGTGATAGCTGTATGGTGCAATCGTGACTACATATAACCACTGAGACATCTTCAGCCTTAAAGAGTAGGAAGGTGAAGATGACTCGATTACAAAGGCACTTAAAATGGGAGCCTGCACCTGTTAAAGGGTGTTAATCTGTGATAAATGCCCTCTAAACATTTTTATGCCACTCAGGGTAAAGTTTATCTTTGAACCATTTTACCCAGGTCATTCCAGGGTATTGTTAGAATGCTCTAGGGAGATAAGCAGACAATGTTCTTTGGGTAAATCCAAAATCTTTTATTAGACCAACTGACATAGTTGGAAAAATTCTTCTTTGCAAGGTTTCAGGTACAGATACCCTTTGTTAGGCAGAGGAAGTATCTGTACCCGAAAGCTTGCAAAGAAGAATTTTTCCAACTATTTCAGTTGGTCTAACAGATATAATATTTAGCCAAAGAACCATGCCAGCTTATGTCCTTAAATCAACATGGCTAAAACCTACAACCCTGAACCAGGGAGATAAAACATTCTAGTTTCATTCCTCCAGCACCCCAGGATGCACCATTCTCAGTCCTTCCCGTCAGATGATGTGTAACTGTTGACTGTGGAGGGCGGGGGGGGGGGGGTACAACTTCCCGCTGTCACTGCCACCCCTGCTGCTGCCAGGCCCCAGCTGTGGCAGGGCTTGCAGCCCTGTGCCTCACTATCAGCACAGAAATCTGTGGAGGGGCAAATACCTCATTGCACCCTCCTCCCCCCACACATCGCCTATGCTTCTCTGACTGTTCCTCTTTTCTGTGGGCATACTTTCAACCCTTCTGAACCCTACTGCCCAGGGAATTTTGCAGGCTGCAAGACAACACCCCCTCCCATCGCCATGAGTGTAACCCTGAGTGCTCTGATCACTGTTTGGCTTATCAGCTTCCCACTTGCTTTGAGCACCCAGGTGCAGCTCACCTCATCAGTTTTCTGCTTGCTGTAGCTGCTCCATGCAAACAGGAGCAGCAATTGGTTATACTACCTATTACCTCCATAGTACTGGGTCAGCTCTGCCCTGTTGTGGCATGCAATGAGCCCACTGGGTCTCAGCTCTGCCCTTGTGTGAGTGCTAACCCCTCTTCCCAAATCCAAATTCAATGAAATATATGCAAGATGTTGGCACTTAAAAAAAAAATCTATTCTTTCTTTCATTCACTTCTATTTACTTCTCCCCCAACCTGCTTCACTTCAAATAGTCTCTTTTATTTGGGATTTTTCTCCTCCCAAGCCACAGCTCCCATGCTGGTTTCTCCACCTCCAAGCTACATGTCACTCTCCCCCTTCACCCCCATACCAGAGTTCTGTCTCATGTCCACGCCTCTGCTTGCAGGCCCTTTAGTGGCAAGTCATAGTTGTGCAGATCTGAGATGGCATTAATCTTTAACCTTTGACTGCTCTGAAAGGGCTTTAACTTTATGATGGGATAACATTCCACAGATGTAAAATGTTTTAAAGGTAACCTGTAAGAGGACCCTATGTTTGGAAACTGCTCTTGTAATCTAGGTCAGGGCATCAAAGAAAAAATAAGCTAAGGGTTTTTTAAAGTTAAAACTTGAATGAAACTTTCTATATAGATATAAATGCAAATGCAGTTAAATAGTACATAGCTCTGTTTATAAGTGAATGTCATTATATATAGAAAATGTATGTGTTTTGTGGGAGTCCAGCAGGAAAAATAATACAGCAGGGAAACCAGCATGGCTTCGTAGCAGGTAGATCATGCCTGACCAGTCTCATTTTGTTTTATGACAGGGTCACAAAATGCTTAGATGCAGGAGTAGAGGTGGATGTCATTTTCTTGGACTTTAGAAAGACCTTCATTATGGTATCTCATCCTATTCTCATAAATAAATTAAGAGACTGTGACATAGATGTTTACATGGTCCGGTGGGTGGCAAATTGGCCTAGTGGTTGCACCCGGAGAGTGGTAGTAGACAGGTCGGTATCGATCTGGAAGGATGTAGGTAGTCGGATACCACAGGGTTTGGTCCTTGGACCTGTACTCTTCAATATCTTCATCAGTGACTTGGATGTGGGTGTGAAGTGTACTCTGTCTAAGTTTGGGGACAATACTAAATTGTGGAGTGAAGTGCACACTCCGGAGGGTAGAGAACAATTGCAGGCAGACCTAGACAGGTTAGAAAAGTGAGCAGTACACAATAGGATGCACTACAACAAGGACAAGTGCAGAGTGCTGCACCTAGGAGACAAAAATATCAAGCACACCTACTGGCTGGAAAGTGACCTTACCAGCAGCACAGAAGCAGAAAGGGATCTCGGAGTCATAGTGGACTCCAAGATGAACATGAGTTGTCAGTGTGGCAAAATCATCAGCAAAGGTAACTGCACTTTATCATGCATCAGCAGATGCATGACAAATAGAACCAAGGAGGTGATACTTCCCCTCTATGCGGCATTGGTAAGACCACAGTTGGAGTACTGCATCCAGTTTTGGGTGCGGTACTTCAAGTTGATAGACTTGAGAGGGTCCAGAGGAGGGCCACTTGTATGGTTAGGGGCTTATAGGACAAGCCCTATGAGGAGAGACTGAGGGACCTGGACCTCTTCAGCCTCTGCAAGAGAAGGCTGAGAGGTGATCTTGTGGCCACCTACAAATTCATTAGGGGGATGCAGCAAAGGATCAGAGATACTCTGTTCACTAGGGCACCTCTTGGGGTAACAAGGAACAATGGTCACAAACTGACAGAAAGCAGATTTAGGCTAGAGATCAGGAAAAACTTCTTTACAGTGAGGGTGGCTAAAATTTGGAATGGGCTTCCAAGGGAGGTGGTGCTCTCCCCTACCTTGGGGGTCTTTAAGAGAAGGTTGGATAGGTATCTGGCTGGGGTCATGTGACCCCAGCACTCTTTCCTGCCTAGGTAGGGGGTCGGACTTGATGATCTCTTGAGGTGCCTTCCAACCCTAGCATCTATGAATCTATGAAAAAAGATCGTGAGTAAGGTAAGGTTGAGTTGATGCTGATTCTATTGCTCTTTATTTTAAAATAAACACTAGCAAAATTCAATCTGACCCTTTTTTTTTCAAAATTAAGGTATTTCAGCTTTTGAAGCTTGATTCTGCCGTATTTAAGAGTGTGGAACCATCTACAACAGAGTGGAGCAGTTTACAAAGCATTACTCTGGATTGAGATCATGACTCAACATTCTAGAGGGATTCAGATTTTTTTCATCTAGAATTTTGGATTAGTTCCATGTATATAACAAAGGAGCTTTGGCAGAAAACATGGAGTTTACCTTCTCAATTACTGTGTTCATATTTTTCCTTTAAACAACAAACAGCAAAGGGCAACTGACTTCAAACTTGATATTGTTTTGGAGGGTCAGGGGATTTGTGCTGGTATTCCCTCCATTTAATTTCCTCTAGTTAATGAATCAAAGTGATACTCATTATTCAATGGAGAAGTTAATAAACACAATATCCAAAGATTTTTTTAAGAAATCTCAATCAATCATCTCAAATTGTCAGGATTTTTCAATATTTGTAGCAGGTTGTCAAAGCTGCTTACTCATTTCTTAAGGAAATATTTGTTTTTTATCTAAGCACATTAAAAACTACACAGAAATCTGGGTTCTTTTGGCCTTAACTACCCATTACTGCTAAGACATTAGATTCACCCAAAGAACCTTGTCTGCCTATGTCCTTAGACCAACACGGCTACAACTTACACCCCTGCTAATTCTTAAAAAACTTTGACACACTGTACTTGTCGTTCACAGGAAAATCATATGCCACTTATTTTAGGGAAGAAACAGGGCATTTGCTAAAATACAGTTAAGCATTAAGTACATCTCAATCTCATGTGGCAGGGATGTAGAATAAGACTTTTCAGTGGGGCTGTGTTGTGCTTAAGCGTGGGGAACGAGGAAGAAGTATTTTTCTCTAGTTACCGTACCCTGTTCTATGTTGACTCCTGTTCTGCACTGGTCTTTCTTAGCGTGGTCCCTAATCATTAATCCGACACTGGCAGTTTCATGCCAGTGCTGTTAAGGCCCTCTGGAACTGCTCATGGTTGGTATTTTGTGCCTTCAGATAGCAGAAGCAATAATGCATAGAAGCAATCTCTAAAGAACACTGTCGGCTGTCGAAGGGGATGTTTCCACATGAGTAGGCATCAATGAGCCTTTTGCCCAGTGCTGGTATTGGAAATGCTGCTATCTCTGCCCCACACTGCAGTGAGTACTTAGCGGGGTGCTGCTCTGCTTGTGAAGCAGAGCTAAACTGCTCAGCCTCAGGATAATGAAAGCGAGCAAATTCCCTGAGCAAATTCCCTGATCCTTCCCCATCTCACGAATAAGAAGCTTTTTACTTTAAAGAGAGACTGTCTGTGGCAGTAACTCATTCTCCATTTCTCCTCCTGTTCCTCCCTGCATGCTGAAGTAGGCTGATGGGCTGGACACAAAAGGGTATAAAAGAGAGCATTTAAGAGAGCAGAAACAATATGGGTTCATTTTCCACCAAAGGGAGCTGCATGGTACCTTTTGAAATAACCCCACCTACTAATTTCCAGATGTGCTGCCTGTTTTTACTTTGTCCTACTCAGAAAACTAGTCCTGACAAATGAAAATACAGTTGACAGATACAACACAAAATGAGGTTACATAGGATGGTGGAGAGGAGGAAGAGGGTGTTACTGCTCTTTGCAGACTGAATTGCTGTTACCCCCTCTGTCTTACATGCGCATTTCCTTTAACTAAGAATAAAGACACCCAGCAGGTGTTAAAATTAGAATTTCCCTCCCCACATTGTGCCATTATGCTGCAGCGGAAAGGGTAGTGTTCACTTGAGGTTTACAGGGGTGCCAAGCACCTAGAGTCCCTCAGATCTGCTATCTCATGACCCTTAGAAAGTGCAGTACAGGAAGTACACTGCAGCTCAGTGATAGTAATGTATTGACTCGTTAACCTAGTGAGTCAGCAGAGCACTGCACTGGTTGGTGCACTTTGAAGTGATGGAGCCACGTCTCTGCCTATTCTCTGCCAACTATTTAGGGAGAATGAGTTGAGTGTGCATTGTCCATTACCTGAGCCACAGGTTGAGGTGGGCTGTTGAAGGGAATAGGAACTTTGTCTTCTTTCTCCTTGCCTTCCTGTCCAGTTACATATCTCGCCTCACAAGCTTGCCCTAAGTCCCTTGTGCTAACCACTTTTTAGTTGAAGCCATCTCACCTATTTTAATCTTTTTTGCCCACTAGTTGCATTGCCAATGCAACAACTTTATTAATGAAATGCAGTTGTTAAAGAACCCACACCACTTCAAAATCAAGCAATGTGGTTCAGGATGTCTAGTGCAAAATACTTTTTATTATTCTTTTATTTAGTGGACTTTGAAAACTGTGTAATCATTCTTCCCCCAAGTTCATTCTGCAACATGGTCTTTGAGGCTTCATTAAATCAAACTGCTGCACAGCTTTTCTCTTTTATCACACACTATAGGCTTTGGTTGTTTAGTTTAAGCAAATGCAATTCTGTTGTCTTCCCAGACATTGCACTCACTTATGCCTCACATACCAGAAAAAATTTGAACATAATAGTAATACAGTGCGGGATGACAAATGAACAGAGGTAAATGATAAAAAAAGACTATATGACATTTTGGAGATGGCACAAAATCATTGGCTTTTGTGGTAACCACGCTGTTAGAATTATTCGAGGTGTGTATATCTTCATTATCTCTCAAAATTATTTGTGTAGCATCTTTCCTCTTTCTTAGAATAATTGTAGAATTAGAGAAAAATACTAGGGTTGTGCAAAGCAGGCCCTATTCAATTCAGATTTGGCCCGAATCAGGAACAGTGATTTGATTAGTTGATTTGGATCAGTGTCCCTGATTCGATTTGGCCGAATCCAAATCTGAAGAGTTGATGCTGATCCGGAGAATCAGCGATTCAGACATAGACAGAGCTTGAAATTTTTTTCTACATACTTTGAAGTAGCAGGCATGACTCGTAATCACTGTGATGCTGGGGTGGATGGAGCGTTCCCCAGGAGCCTGGGGGGGGCCCGCCACATGCTTGGTGGTGAATCCGGAAGTTGACTGGAATTACTTCTGGTCCACTTCTGGGTCTGCCAGGGAGCATGCTTTCCCCTTCCCCCCCCCCCCCCGTCTTGGTAATCAGCCACGGGGGGGACCCCAGGTGCTCCACCAGACCCAGGAGACACTAGTCCCTGTGCACTCCCTGGTGGACCTGGAAGTGGACCGCATGTGCTTCTGGTCCACTTCTGGGGCTGCCACCAAGCACACTGGGGAGCCCCCCCGGTGCTTCTGTGGGACAGTCCAGGCACCCTAGCATCGCAGCATTGATTAGCCTCCTGGTACCTTGAGGTGCGTAGAAAAATACATTTAAAGGTGTGTCTATGTCCAAATCACCAAATCTTTCCGAATCTCTCCAAATGGATTTGGAGGGTTCCAATTCGATTTGGAGAGATTAAAGGGTCCTCTGATTCGATTTGGATTCAGAGATTTGGCCACCAAATTGGGCCGCATCTCCACTGAATTGAATCAGGGACTGAAGCTTCACACAGCCCTAAAAAATACAGTGGAAAAGGGTCTTATCTAGTCCAATGGCTTGCTCAGGAGGTCCAGCCCATGGCAGGGGTCAGACATGATGAGCTACTGAGGTCCCTTCCAACCCTAACATCTATTAATCTATGAAAATTGGATATTTTTTGTACAAAACTTCCTAGAGAAATGCTTGCATAACCTGCATTTAAGCAATCAATGATGGAGACTCCACAACATCTCAGGTTATCTGATCCAATGTTTAACTGAACTCACAGAGAGAAAGGTCTTCCTAATAGTTTTTCTGTATATATGTATCTTACAATTCTGTACTGTTTTTTATGTTTCAAGAAGCAATGGGAATCTGAGTAGTGGAAAAGCCATAGCATAGCGTACATTCCTGTATCATTATGGGAAAAGAATAATTCAGTTTATTGCCCCTTGGAATCTGCCTTTTTTTTTTTCTTTTCGTCTAAAAATCTCATGAGATTTCAACCTCCTGATCAAAAACCATTTCCGATTAATATTCAGACAACGTTTCTCCAGCTTCCTAAGCCCTTGTCATCTACCCTGTACTGAGCAATGGAATAGGCACTAGCACTTACCCTGTCAGAACTGGGATAGGGAGGAGCAAGGGGCAGGGAGGGGATAGGAAGGTAGACTGGGGATTGGGAAAAATGGGAGAACTTTTGCAGGGAGCTCAGAAAGGTTTATTAAAGTTCTCATTGGGAGATGAAGCATCTCTGGAAGAAGATGTGGCAAAGATTTAGAAGATAAACTCTGCTCTAAACCAACTGGGTTTTGATTCTACTTAAATCTCCACAGACTAGGAGGAAGATATTGAACAATGAATGGCAATTTCCAATAGATTTCTTTCTACCCAGGCTTTTGGGTGTCTACAGGTTTGAATTTTGCTGAAAGATGTTACAAACTCTAATGGCACAGTAGATTATCAAGCAGCTTAATGTCAATTTCAGCCCTAAACTTCTGTGAATCTGTGTGAATTTAAAATGTACTGGACTGGTTTGTTGGCATCATCGTCTGAAAAATCTACTGTAAGCTTAAAGATCACATGTGTTATTTGTCCTCCCACCTGGAAAGGTTTTGGAGGGGCATAGAAGTGACATGCTCAGTCTCCAGTTGGGGGGAAAGCATCTTGAAATGTTCTGCCTGATTTCTTTTGGCTGGGGCACCAAAGGGGAAAAGAGGTAGAGGTTGTAGATGAAAATCATCCATTTCCAGTCTCAGCATTTAATGTCATTAGTTACAATTACAGCAAAATGGCTTTTAAAGTATCCAATTATTCTATCTGAAAATCAGAAATTCTGAATAAAACAAATCTAAATTCATTGAGATAGAAAAGAGGAGAGAGTGTTAAATATAAATATTAAAGCTTGTGTTAGTGTTTCTGTTGATAGTCTAGTATTATATATGTAAAAGACCAAGCTAATCTGTCACTGTTTTAACTGAATCCCTTATCAACTAAATGCCTTTATTGTGAAAGTGATCGCTTATGTTGCATTTACCTTGTTACTGTCTACAAAATTCTAAGTTTTTTCTGACTCAGTCACAGAAAAAGATTATAGCTTTTTCTTCATAATTGCTTTGTTAAACCACTTCACTGAAATGAGCATTTAAATAGGTGCAAATTGAGCACTGAATTGAACTCCCATGGAAAGAAGTATAAAAAATGGATGTATAAAGTACAAACTGAGCTGTCTTATGGATGGTCTCTGGGGCAGGGACTATACTGTCCCCTATGTTTGTGCAATTGCTAGCACAGTGAAATGTTGATCTGAAATGAGGGCTCTGGATGATTCTATGATACAAAGCAATTTTACAACCATTTTACTGAATATGTGCCTGTGCGTGCTAACCCTGAACTTGGAATTTGACTTACGCCTTTCAAATGCAGACATGAGAGAGAAGGAAGGCGGATGAACAGAGACATAGTTAGCTGTCTTAGTCTGAAGTCAAGTAGAAGGCAGGATAGATGGACCTTAGAGACTAACCAAAGTGTGTGCATATGTCTGCTCACACAGACACGCACGACACAAGCTTTCATGAACCCAAGTTCACTTCATCCTATGCTGCATCTGAAGAAGTGAGCTTGATCTTGCAAAAGCTTCTGTTACAGACTCTCTCTCTCTCTCTCTCTCTCTCTCTCTCTCTCATTTTGGTTAGCCCAGGGGTTTTCAACCTATTTGCATCATGGTACCCCCTGGTGGCCAGGCGAAGAGCAGTGTACCCCCAGCCAATGAGCGGGGGGGGGGAGAGGGAGGTGGCAAATGGCCACACACCGAGCAGTGGCAGCTGTCATGTGTGAGCTTCCGCTGCCCCGCAACGTCTGGCTGGGTGGGTGGCAACTGCGCAGCAGCACGGGATGCTGCATGGCAGTGCACCATCCCTGCCTGCCAGTACATGCCCCCTAGGGCCTTCTCAAGTACTGCCTGGACAACCCCTGGCTTAGCCTCTAAGGTGCAAATCTACCCTACATTGTACTGCTTTTCAATCCATGTGGACAGTTGCAATCAGATAGGAAAATGCTTGCACCTTAGGGTGCTGACCTTCAAAGGGGAATCAATGTTTGATCATGTGCTCACTGAAGCAGCTTTCTTGGCTACAAGCTTCTAGTTATAGACTGACTCACTACATATCACTCCATTGATTTAAATTTTTAAAAATAAGGATAGATGCTTGACTGTTGTACACTGAAACTGAAGTCGTCTGCAAGTCTGAATCAGTTTTGGGTATGGCCTCAAATAGCACCTGTTTACCTTAATTTCAGTGGATGATCTACCTGGTAGAGGAGTGAACCTCAGACCTACTTCTGTCTTCCAAGGGAGTCCTTTGTCTCCAGGTGATGGGTAATGCTATTCAGTTCCCACTTTTCTGGGCCACAAGTCTGGTGATTTAAACCATATAAAAGTATTCTGGGAGTTTCCTTTAAGTTATTCCTCATCGTGCTCCCCTGAACGGGTCAGTTATGTGACTTCAGAAGAGGTAGTTTTACCTATCTCCCTTCCCAAATATTGGAGGGATTCTTTTTTTTTTAATTAGGTTCAGAAAAACTGCCATCCATCAGGAGGTGGGGAAGGGTGGACAGCTTTGTCAAGAGGGGCAATACAAGAGACAGGGAAAAGCAGGGACCTGTTGATGAGAAGTGATATGAGCTGGTGATTAGGGAAAAAAACCCACCAAAACATAATGGAGGAAAGGATTCCTGAAAGATTTCTGATAATCAGGCTAAATGTTAGATTATTCACATTAAAGCTTTGAACATTTAAAATTCACACATCACTAATTTCTAATTAAAGGCATTATTGCTCAACCAGGTCTGAATATATCATTGCTACTGTCTTGGTTATGATTATTAAAATCTAGTGTTTCAGAGTTATGCATAGCTTATTCTGTACGTAGGATCACTTAACAGTGCATGGGCATGCTCATGTCTTGCTCTCTGTTACATTCCCATATATATGGATATATGAAAGAACAAGTATTAAAGTGCAGTTGGCTGTTTTTCCATATATTCTTCAAAACAAGATGTTGGAAGGTTACATAGTGAATGTGTATGGGTTACATCACTCAGACTTTAAGGCTTGGTAAATTCCGGCTTGATTAAGCTTTGAACCTGTAGAAATGATGGCAAAAAAACCCTTCTTCAGTGTAATTGTATAGGAAAGCTGAAAATGGGAATGCGTTTTTATGATACAGTGCTAGAGGCAAAGAAAAGCAAAAACTAACCAACAAAATAAATAAATAAATGTGACATTATGGTTCCTCTCTCAGGAAGTTCATTTATAATGTTTGCTGATTTCAAGCTGAACGTGATATCCCAGCCTGAAACAGCTGCCTGATTGGCTAGGCTTGAAGTTGTGCATATATAAAGGTCATCCAGGCTGGGGTTTGTTTGTTTTGGGCAGGGGGAGAGAAGAGAGGGTTGTTGTTTTTTTTTTAGAGGAAAACATTACTTATTGGCATTACATTTATAAAAGCAGATTTAAAATGCTTATGTTTATTTTCATTGTAATGGAGGAGCCCTGGCAGGAATAAAAAAAAAAAAAGGACAACACACAAAAAGTAGTTGGAAATGTTTTACCCTTCAATATCTAGAAAATGTAATATGGGAAATCCATAAAATAGGTGGGCAGTAGGCAACTCTCTCTTTGGCCACTGACAGATGTTAAATTAAAGGTGTAATGGGATCTGATATGCAATCCCAAGAATTACACCTCCTGCCACGCCACAGTAGGTACAATTGTGGAATCAGGGATTGGATCCCAATTGCATGAAACTGCCAGAACTGAAGCCCAGATCATGCATTGGCAAATAGCAAGCTTGGCCTCTCTGCCCTCCCCTGCCTGGAAGACCTGATCAGCTACCCAGGCTCTCAGCCATGGGAGCATGTGAGTGCCCCAGGTTCTGATACACTTCCCTGGCTGAAAGTGTATCAGCTGATCAGGGCTCCTAGCCTTGAATAGCTCTGGTGTGTCCCTGGAGCTGGGAGCACTGGCCACATATGCAGCTTAAGGTGTAATGGGAACCAAGTAACAAGATTATCACACATATTTGTGTAATAACTTTGTGGTTTATTCCCTGTTTTATCTTGCCATCAACTGAATGAATGGATGGCTGGGTCAATACTTCAGACATGATTAACCAGTTAATCACTTCTTAAGTGTACTGTCTGCCAGGTGCCTTTGGGAGATGCTCTAGTGGGAAGTACAGTTGACCCTGATAATATACAAAATAGTCTGGAATTGAGGAGCAAATGCTGTTTATGACTCGGTGCAGGGACTTCAAAATACTCTTGCTATAAGTGGAGTTTTACACATTCATGCTAATGGACTAAAGGGATAATAAACAATCTTGATGCTAAAGCAGGAGAATAGAGGCTAGGTGAGCTGGGCAAACTTGTACTGATATCCTGTGAGACTAAGACAAACCTCTCCATTTTCTATACCCTCGTTTCCCTCAAATAAGGGTAATAATACTGTCCTCAGAGGTGTCCTAAGGTTGGGTTCATTAATAGTTCTGATATACATGCTAGCAGTAGCGTAACAATGGGCGGAGAAGCAGGGCACAAATCCTGGTGCTGCCTAAGAGCACAGGAATAGAGCTAGGGGGTGCTTCACCTTCCCATCTCCCTTCCTGTTCCCCTGTCCCTTCATCCTATACCTTCCCTGCAGCAGCTCTGCCTTTGGCAGCTGGGAGGGTAGCACAGGAGTGGTGAGAAGCAGCAACTTGGAGGGTCATTGTGGTGGGGCAATATGTCACCTCTTTTTTTAACACAGTGGCCATAAGAAAAGGAGGTGACATCTCCTGCACCCCCCACAGCATTGAAACCTCTGGCTGCTGCTCCTATACCGTGTACCACTACCACTCAGAGCACGTTATTGACCAGTGGTATCTTTGCAGTTCAAACTGACTAGGTACAAGTATTTGGGGATGTTAAGAGGGGAGGTAAGAGTGTATTAAAAATAGCCACCTGATCTAACTTAGTTTGCCCAGGTGTAGACCTTACATGAGTTAGGCGGATCTAAGTGCAAATTGTATAGAAGTTCAGGACAGTTTGATCAGGTTGGCCATTTTTAGATCTATCTAAGTTAACTCCACTTCAGAGGAACACCTAACTTAGAACGGGGTGGCCATTTTTAGATTGATCTAACTGTTCTGAACTTGTGCACAGTACTCAGCACAGTCCCAGGGCTGGGAAAGTCCAGTTGCTGGGCCCAGCCGCAGGGCTGTACTTTCCCTACTCTTTCACTGGCACTGGGCTATTTTTAACCCCCCCAGTCCCTCTCCCACCCCCAGATGGGCATCCTACAAGCTGCTCCTGGTGCTGGTTTTACCAGCATTCGCCAGCGCCCGGCGCTAAGCAAGTCAGTCGGGTGTGGGGAGAGGCAGGCAGGATAGGTGGGGATTGTTTATCTGGGGGTGGGAGGGGGTTGGGGGACAAAAAATAACCCCTGGTCCCAGGGGTTAGGGGAGAGAGCCCCTCCCATTCTCTCTGTGGACCCCATGAGGCCCCCTGATCGCTCCGAAGCCCCAGCTACCCCCCTGGGGATCCTGCCTATCCCCTGATTCCCCCTCCCCGATCCCCCTGAAGACCCCACCTGCCCCCCCCCCAATTCCTCTAATCCCTCCCATGGACCTTGCCTGCCCCCCAATCACCCCTAAAATGACACTTTCCACCCTGATTCCTCAATTGTCCTCCCCAAAGAGCCTGCCTGTTCCCTAGCACCAACCATCCCAACTTACCTTAGATTGGGTTATCCTTTTTAACTTTATCTAACCTTCCCCTAACCTCCCCAAATGTCTGTATGCACCCATTGTGGCTAAGAGCTTAATCAAAATTATTTTATTCCACTTCTACATTGGAATTACAGAAGGGAAGAATTTGTTCTTTTGAAATATGTGGAAGAAAGAGAGAGATTGTGTTTATCCTTCCTCCCTTTCATACATGTATTTGTGTTTAATTAAAAAAATAAGGCTGAAGTGCCAGAGTGCTGCAGTTTGGATGAGGTTTGGTGTATTAGGCTTTGATACTGATAGCCTTAAAAAAATCAATTAATAATTAAGGCTCTTACTACTATCATTCAAAAGGGACATTCAGAGGCAATCATTGCATCCTGCATGCCTTATTCAGACAAAGCACTGATGTGTGTCTGCCTTAATCCTTCTCTCTATAGACAATAGATACAAAATGTCTAACCAGAGAAGTAAGGGTAGGGAAGGAAAGAGAAGCAAATAAAACTCGCCAATGTAAATTAATATATTTGGTCATCTTATCCATGTTGCTCATTTATATTTATGGGAGCTGTATAGCCTTGCAAAGTTACTTGAATCCTTTCTCTCCATGAATGAAATTATAATTCAAGTTAAAAGCAAGCTGTAGATTTTGTTCACTGCTGAAATGGATGCTATTTTAAAGGTACTAGGGCTAGGTGCTTAGCTGATGTAAAATGGCACAGCTCTGTAGAAGTCATCAAAAACTGTGCCAG
The DNA here is from genome assembly GCF_030867095.1 of Alligator mississippiensis. Taxonomy (NCBI): domain Eukaryota; kingdom Metazoa; phylum Chordata; order Crocodylia; family Alligatoridae; genus Alligator; species Alligator mississippiensis. Next base: position 40,650,575 of record NC_081830.1, read on the forward strand.
TTGAGATCAGCAGAAGGTGGTTTGCCATGTTAGTGTTTTTTATCTTCCTCTGTTTTGCCTTGTGTCATAAACCCTGATTCTGCTCCAAGGTGAAACACCCTCAGATTTAAACACCCCTTTCCTCACATCACAGAAAACTGAGTTTGCAAATGTTTCCTAAACAATTCATTTTTTTCCTTTGTGACCTTCTGTAAATCATCTGCACATGAAAACAGAATTTGCCTGGGTAGTCCATACCCATGCTTAATCATCTTGAAAATGTGAGATGAAGCCTCTAAAACAATTGATCTGGCTCCTGACCTTACATAAGGAAGGTTCAGAGTATTTAACTTTGCTCATGCAGCAAGGAAAATTTAGGTTGGATATTAGAAAGAACTTTCTAACTTCTTAATATCTAGCCTAATTAAGGGATGGTTAACTATTGGAACAGATTAACTAGGGAGACTGTGGAATCTCCATCATTGGAAGTGTTTAAATTCAGGTTAGCCAAACATTTGATAGGGATGATCCTCCCTGCACATGTATAACACAAACATATGTACATATAGAAGATATATTACCATCAATATATATGTTACCATCAAAACAGTTTGCAGAATATAGAGGCTAAAATTGTGCATTTCCACAGAATGAAAAATTAGTTACATATTTTGGACTCCATATGTTTTCAGGAGCTCCATGTCACTCAGACTTATCTATGAGAGTAATGAAAATATGTAGCATCATATCGCTTATGCAGAGTAACCTACACTAAGGGAATTTGCTTGTTGGCGTACAATCACCAGGTCTTATGCCACTATCCATTTTTCTATAATTTGGTGCATGTGAATCACTTCTCAGAGGAATAAAGAATGGATTTTGCTTTGTGAAAATTTCATGACTGAAATATGTGGTTTGCTGACTTGGCAATGTGAAATTTTGCTTACTTTTATCAGCTTTTTCTAAAGTCACCATTTAAGGCTCATTAAAAAGTGCTGATATAGCCTTGATCATACACATTACACTTAAGGCATGATTAACCAGTAAATCACACCCTAAATGGTCACCCAGTCACACTTTCAGTCAATTAATGGCGAGATAAAAAGAGGAATATGCTACAAAGTTATTTCACAAAATATGTGTAATAACTTTGTAGCTGTTTCCTATGGCACCATTAATTGAATGTGTGGCCAGAGGCCTCTGTGGCTGGGAGCCCGATCAGCTGATCAGAGCTCCCAGCTGGGGGGTGGGGAGCATGTGCACCCTCTGAACCTGGAAGCTCCCAGCTGACAGGCATCTCAGCCATGGGGTGCCCTACATACCACCATGGCTGGGAGGCTGTAGCTGCTGTGATTTCCTAGCTGCTAGGAGTTGCCCCATGGCTTAGAGATTGCAGGAACTGCAGTATCCCTGTTGAGGGGACCCCTGGAGCACCCTTGCAACTGGGAGCCTGGGTCAGCTAGTGGGGCTCCCAGCAGTGGGAGTGCATGGTGTGCCCCCACAGCTGGGTGCTCTGTCAGCTGACCCAGGCTCCCAGCCGGGGAAGCTTGCTTTTTGCTACTGCAGGCAGGGGAAGCCTGGGATTGGGCTCCACCTGTACAAGTAGTATAGTGCGGTGGAGGCTAATGCTCACAATTGTGCCTCCTGCCACGCATGTGGCATGGCAGGATGTGTAAGTTTATGCATCGCATGCTTGATTTCATTGTGCCATTACCCGCAAATGTAGAAGGGCCCATAAAGACACCACACAGAGAACCCAATCCTCTAATGCATTACTGTTGTGAAAAATCTTCAGACAAGCATTCGGAGGCATTCAGTGTAATTTTACACGAGTAAGAACTCCCATCTGTAAAGATATATACAATTGGGCCTATAATTCATTAGAGAGAATATAAAGGCAAAAAAACCCTTTTTTGTATATTAGTTGTAGAAGTCAACATGGATGGTGGTATTGTCATCGTGTCAAGCTCTAATGAATTATACTACATCTCTAGGTAATTGTTTTCCTTTGTCCAATTTAATCCTGCCTTGCTGTTATATCCAAAGAGGCAAGTATCATTATCCCCATTTTATAGGCAGGGAAGTTCAGGTACAGGGAGGTGCAATGAATGACCCAAGGTTACATAAAAGGTCAGTGGCAGAGCCTGGAGGTGTCTCTTCTGTCCTGGTTCAGTGCTTGGTCCTTCAGGTCATGCTACTTCTGGGCTTTATCTGTTTGGTTTTCCTAAAAGTAGGTCATTGTTCCAACAACAAAGCCCTTGTGCAGGCTGATAAAAAAAACAGTTGGTTTTAGTGATGATAGGTCATTTCTTGTATTTCTCAGATTTAGTGCTGGGTTTTGTGTGAGTTGTAGAGAAGAATGGATGGAAAATATTTTCTTCTGATGTTCTTTGCATCCATTGGTGTAAAGCTCAGTAGATTTAGGGGCTCTCCAAGTATTTTTGGTTTGTCATTTTCTTTGTATTAATTTATAAAGCTGAACACGGGGAATAAGTTAGGATTGGAATATTCAAAATACATACAGGGGAATGATTTATTTGAACATGAATGTTTTTACATAGTTTCTTTTCTACAGGTTAATATCAGTGATGTTTCACATCTTGTTCAATTTCTTAAACAGAAGAATGTGGTTATGTTTTTTTTCTCCTGTTGAGAGAGACTATTTAAGAATTCTTTAAGGTTTTGTCCCATTCATTTAATTTTTCAGCCATCATGACAGGGTTCTTTTATCCATTCTCATCCTCTTTTGCAAAATGAAAGTTTTGACAGGAGGAGAAAAATCTTGTGTGTGTGCGTGTACTTCTTAAAATGCAAAGGACAAAAGGGATGATGAAAACGCAAAAGAACATTTATACGGGGTGTACAGGGTGGGTGACTTGGAAGGTCATTGGGCTGGGCCTTTAGTCATATAAAAACTGCTATGCTCAGAAATGTTTTAAAAATCCGAAACACTTTTTTAATTCTGATATGGCACTTACTAAATACCATCCTGGAGGCAAATAATATCTTTCCACAGACACTGGATGATTAAACTTTATTATGAATTCAAACTTGGATGACTGTACATATCACTTATCAAGGAGTGTATCAGTCAGTTACATTTAAGTTTGAAATAATATATTCAATCACAGCAACACTTACTATCAGATAACAAATTAAATGTATAACCCTCTTGTTACTTTTGTCTAGCCAAATGAAAATAAATCTCCAATATGTCATCCTTTATGTCTTCCAGTTATTTTGTCACATTAACTAATCATTATTAAGTAATGAGTGTGTTTGTAGTCTTCTGTTAAACTTTAATTATCTCCCTTCACTGATATAAATTAATTCTCATTAACTGCTAATTGTTCAAGGTGGTGGGTGGGGAATGTTGTGGTGCTGTGAAGCCATGTGTTGCTGCGTTTCCTAGTGACTGAAGTTAATGTACATGTGTAGGTTACTGCTGAAGTTAGAAATGTGTTTTCTGGGTGTATTATATATCTCCCTCTACACCTGATCAACAGAGAACATGAATCTCATCCAGTGAGGGATTTTTTTTCTTTCAGTTCAAAGCTGGGGAGCCTTCAACTTTTGCTCCTGAAGGTCCCAACTTCAACTCCTGGTGACTCCTAACATGATGGTCATTACAAATGCAGTTGTCTTGCTACCAGGCTATCAAGCACCTGAAAGAAAGAACCATGTGTCTTTTTTGAGCTACTCTGTAGCTCCTCCATTTGGTGACTCCCCATAACTGACTCAAAGAATATAAGTTGCCGATTCACCTGAAATGAGCATTTGAACCCTCACATCCAGGACTATGGATAAAAAATTGGATTGGTCACCTTAAATTGGTTAATTTGCAAGTGCTCATCAAAGTGAAGACTGCAAAATCGGGCCCGAGTACTTCAAATATTGATGGACTCTTATATAGTGTCCTTCATTTTAATTTGGCCAAGTGATATAATTCACCCCTTTGAAAGAGAAAGGTAGGTAGGCAGCTATGTTAGCCAGTCGTTAGTTAGTCAGTAATGTGCATCTATACCCTGCCTTCTGCCAGATTTCTCTCTCTCAATCTTGGGAGAAGGCATGTTAGGCAGATTTTTGAAGGTAAGGTGGGGGGCATTAGACCTCAAAGTAGACCAAAGCAATGGTGGGAAGATAACATAAAAAGTGATCTGGAAGGGATAGGTGAAGTTGGGACAAGGTGGAAGAGATTGTGCAAGATAGGAGGGGATGGAAGGCTGTGGTTAAGACAGTAATAGGTCCTTGAGGCCGGTGAGACCAGACAAAGAGATAAACTTTCTTAATACATTAGTGTCCTTATAAATTCTATGCCTCTTTTCAGAACCACTTTCAATATAGCTTAATATTTTTCCAGTATTGACTTGCTCAAAATTGAGTATCTGAGTCTGGATTCCAAACTGTCTGTCTCTTTCAATGCCCTCTACCTCTTTCACTTCTTGCACCTTGCAACAAAATGGGGACCAGTGTGTCTCACACTGGGCCATGGAGAGAGCACTGCAAGGTAGAAGGTGGCCAGTTGGTCCCACATGTGTAACCCTATTAAGGATATTGTCAAGGGGGAGGGGAGTTTCAATCTTTGATGTAATGTTTCTGTTTTTGGCACATATTTAATGCTCAGTCCCTGGGAGGGCTACACATTTTGCACTTTTATTCCCCTTTGCCTCAGAGTGCTCGCCAGGGGCTGGGGTCTGGCAAGACTTCCACCCCTTAAGCGGTGAGCAGGGAAGAGCCCAGGACTGTGCAGACAGGGTGGGGGTTTAAACTCCTCCCTAATCAGAGCATCCTGCCTGAGCCTGTCCACACTTCCCTCAGCTCAGCTCTGTGAAAAGGAAGGGAGGGCTGCTTTAACACCCACCTGCAACTCCAACCCTGGATTCTAGTCTGAGCCACTGCAGGCATGTGCATACATTTCTTCAGTCCAGAGGGCTGACAAGAGGTAAAGCATTGCTGGACTTGGTACTGGCCAAAGGGGATGACTTAGTCAGTGACCTAAGAAATCAATGGAAAGCTGGGTGACAGTGACCATGAGCTGATCACCTTTGCTATCCATTGCAAAGCTGGCAAGTCAGTCAGCAATAGAGAAGTCCTCAACTTCAGGAAAGCTGCTTTGACAAGCTCAGGAGCCTTGTTGTCAAGGCCCTAAGGGACCACAACTTGACAGGAAGAGGAGTGGTTGCTCCTCAAGGGAGTGATCCCGACAGCACAAGGGTTGTCCATTCCATCTCGGAGGAAGGGTAGCAAAAGGGCACAGCAACCCCTTTGGCTCAGCAGGGAACTTGTGGACCTTCTACACCTCAAAAGAGAGACTTATAAAGGATGGAACTACCACCAAAAAGGAGTACTCAGCACTGGTCCATACCTACAGGGAGCAGATTAGGAAAGCCAAGGCTGCAACTGAGCTCTATCTGGCTTCACATATCAAGGATAACAAAAAGTCCTTTTTCAGGTATGTAGGGAGCTTGGGGAAAAAAAAGCAAGGGTAACATTGGACCCCTGCTGAACCAAACAGGACAGATCATAACCGACACCCAGGAAAAAGCCAGTCTGCTTAATGGGTACTTCGCGTCAGTCTTTCATCAGTCCAACGGGACCACCCTGGCTAGCAAGACATGGGATGGCCAGGGTGAGGGCATACTTATACCCAGCATCGGTGTTGATCTAGTGAAGGATTACACGTTGAGAGGCTGGATACCTTCAAGTCACCTGGTCCTGACAGATTACACCCTAAAGCATTCAAGGAGCTGGAAGGAGTCATAGCTTAACCATTGGCAAAAATATTCGAAAACTGGTGGTGCTCAGGTGAAGTACCTGAAGACTGGAAGAAGACCAATGTGGTACCCATCTTCAAGAAAGGGTGGAAAGTAGATCCCAGGAATTACAGGCCAGTCAGCTTGACCTCAATCCTTGGTCAGATTCTGGAGAAAATCACCAAGGAGACCCTTCTGGATAAGGTAGCTGAGGGCAACATCCTGAGGAACAGCCAGCATGGGTTGTCACAGGTAGGTCTTGCCTGACCAATCTCATCCCCGTCTATGACCAGGTGATGTATCACTTGGACAAGGGAGAAGAGATTGATGTCATATATCTGGACTTTGAAAAAGCCTTTGATCTGGTGTCCCATGATCTCCTCTTGGAAAAATTGGCCACCTGTGGCCTGAGCTACACCACAATCTGATGGCTGGGAAATTGGCTCTGAGGTCAGACCCAGAGAGTAGTGGTTGATGGTAGTGAATCACTATGGTGCTCCGTGACTGGTGGCATCCCCCAAGGCTCTGTCCTTGGACCAGTTCTCTTTAACATCTTTAGCAACGATGCGGACATTGGTGTCAGAAGTGCACGGGCTAAGTTCGCCGATGACACTAAACTGTGGCATAGCGTCCACACCTGAAAGGCTAGTGATCCAGGCTGACTTGGATGAGCTTAGTAAGTGGGAGGATACAAACCTGATGATGTTCAATACTGATAAATATAAGGTACTCCACCTTGGGGGAGGGGGAGAACCCACAGCATACTTATAGGCTCAGTAGTGTGACGCTTGCTAGCACCACTGCTGAAAGAGATTTGGGGGTCATGATGGACCACAAGGTGAACATGAGCCACCAATGCGATGTCGCAGCTGGTAAAGCAAACAAAACTCTGGCTCTCATCCATAGATGCTTCTCAAGTAAATCTCAGGATGTCAGCCTCCCACTGTACTCAGCCTTGGTGAGGCCACAAGTGAAGTACTACATCCAGTTCTGGCTCCACAATTCAAGAAGGATGAAGCTTGAGAGAGTCCAGAGGAGAGCCACCCACATGATCAGAGGGCAAGAGAATAGGCCTTAGGAAGAGAGGCTGAGAGCCATGAGACTCTTCAGCCTGGAAAAGCGCAGGTTCAGGGGGGACCTGGTGGCTGCTTGTAAGTACATAAGGGGTGTACATCAGGACCTGGAAGAATGTTTGTCCATCAGAGCTCTGCAAGGAAAAACAAGCACCAATGATCATAAACTCCTCCAAGACCATTTTAGGCTGGACAGAAGAAAAAATTTCTTTACTGTCTGAGCGCCCAAGTCCTGGAATAGACTCCCTCCAGAAGTGGTACAGACACCTACTCTGGACTCATTCAAGAAATGCTTGGATGCTTATCTTGCTGGGATCCTTTGATCCCTAGCTGACTTCCCACCCCTAGGGCAGGGGGCTGGACTTGATGATCTTTGAGGTCCCTTCCAGCCCTAACGTCTATGAAATCTTCAAATGTCTGTACAGTTGCAAATTGATTCAATCTAGGCAGGTTAGACTAGCCTGCAAAGATTGAATCAATTTAGACTGAGGCTTTTTGAAGCCCCTGTCTGTCCCTAGCCTGTATCATTTCTGTGTTACCAATAATAGATTTACCATACTAAGAAGTACACTGTAACAGGAAGGCCTTCTCGCAGCCAGTTTGCCTTTGGCCCACCCACCTATTTCTGGATCAACTGCCTGCCTTCTCATCTGCCATGCCTTGTTGTTATCTAATTAATTATCTTAATTAGGTGGAAGGCTGCCCATTTTTTTGCCCTGATGCCAGGGGGTGCTATCTGCGGCTCCGTTCCTCCCCTACACTGCAGCCCATGCCTTGCAGATGGCATCCACTGATGTTAATCTCACTGGCCCTACACTGGACCCCAGAATCCTCCAGTCAGGACCCCTTAAGATCCCTCCATTCAGGCAGCCTACCCCACCCTCATTCAGGGCTGCCTAGCTCCCTGAAATTATTTCCTCTCTCAGGCATGGTCCCCCCGGGACCTTTGGCCACTCAGGCACTGGCCTTGCCTCCAAGGCCAGTCAGGAACCCCAGGCCCTCAGCTCTGGGCGCCCCTCACAGCAGGCCCCTGGCCCTTTTGACTGGTTTGGTCCTGGCTCCAGCATTGACCAGTCAAGGGTACTCTACATCAAGCCTCTGAGCCTCTAGCCCTACTCTCAATCTGGGGTCTGCCCTCTGGACCCTACTAGTGGGTGACCCACTCAGTTGTGGGAGCTGGGGTTAAGGCACCCCAACCTGCCTTTCAGCAGGGTGGTAATTGGCCTGGCATTTCCTGGGGGCTCCCACACCACTGAGAGCCCCACCAGACTACCCACTCCCAGCAGGGTGAAGTTTTAGGTCATGTCCAGGACCAGGAGCCTCCTAGCCATCCCCTACAGCTCCTCCCTTACCTCCAGGTTGTTGCAAGGAGCCTTGCTGCCAGGCAGTGTTGCTGCCTGGGCTGCCAGCAGGCAACTGATCTGTTTACATAGGCAGCCAGGGATCTAAAATGGCTGCTGCAACCAAACACCTGCTGGCTGCTTGGCTCAGGTCTTAATGTGGCAGGCACAAACAGTGCCCTGCCACATACACAAACCTCTCTGCTCTTGATTTCAGCGGCAGCTGGATTAAGTCTTAAAGGATTAGTATGAAGTCAGTTCTACCCTAGACCTAAAATTTGGTGTTGGTTTGATTTGACTGTTGAGTAGTTAGAGCAGTGGTATACTCTAATAGTTGTTAGTACACAGAAACAGATAGCAGTAAGCCAAATAGGTAATCTATCTATCTGAAGGTCAACACTCTTTCATGGGAAAGAAACTGCCCGTCTTACAATGCTGAATCTAAAGCATTCCCCAAAGTGCCCATGAATAGCTTTTAAATGTTTAAGTAAAGCAAAAAATTGCTTTTATGAATTTCATTATTACCTGCCTTTACATAGAGAGGGGCCAGTATTTGGAAAGGAGCTATTACAGCCAGTCTGATGTATGTGAATTCATTTTAATATATTTTTGTCTTGATGGATTCTCTCTCATTGCATTATTTTCTGATGTCTGAACTTGTAGTTGGGGCAGCTTTCAGTCCTACCCAAATTCTCTCAAACTACCTGACTCAGGCTGGGTTGATTCATGCGCTTCTGCAGGTTCGAACTGGAAATTGTTTCTAGTGCAATAAAATTCTGGAAACTCCTTTGATAATTCCATTCTTTTATAGTATCAACTGGGATGGCAGGGAGAGGGAAAGGCTATTTTTTCTATTAGTACAATTCTAAGGGGCTAATACTTTGAGACAAATTAGTTAGATAACAAACACCGATCAATATATATTGTCTCTATTCATTGTTTGTAATGGTATATTCCCCTGGCTGCAAGCTGGTAGCTGTTTTTCATCTCACTGAGTGCTGTGTTTCATGAAATGTTAATGGTATCTCTGGCTTTGACAGCTGTATCAATACAAATTTATTGAACTTTAGTCAAACACAATGAAGACACACTTGTCTTGCTGCTTGACCCTGTTTGAATTGTCCATAGATTTGAGTGAAATCTGTACACTAGCAGCCTTTTACTTCTGTACAAGAATTGAAACAAGGAACAAAACTCTTTTCATATTATTCTGATCAGCAAGAACCTGATTTAAAGGCTACTGTCATTTTGATTTCAAGCTACAGCTAACACTTTTAATGTACCATCTTGCCCTGAAGCTGGTGCGTATTCAATGAATTCTGTTTTGTTATTTTTAATATCCAGGAAAAGATCTTGTTCAGTCACACTTCTCCTCTCAAGTGCACATAAAACATTAATGGTATAGGCCCTGATTCAGCAAAGGACTAAAACATGTGCTTAAGTCACACTGAGATTTATTTTTTAAAAAGTGTGATTTTAAGTATTTTGCTGAATTGGCACCTTGAGTTGCAGTCTTTCAAAAGATGAGATGATAATGACAGAAATGGGATTGAGTTTATCAAATGAATTTCCATTGGAACTAATGGCTTTAGGGCAATATAAGAAAATAAAGAATGCCTATTAAACATTATCATGTCTGTTAAAATACTTAGAATTATATAATACCACATATAAGTTTATAATATAATAGTTATAATTATGCTTCATTTAGCTACCTTAATTTAAGTGCTGTGAGGTCTGTGGTCATCACCTTGTCACTTTTGCATATTATGCAGGGGCATGAAACATAAATGATAATTCCTTTTGAAGCCCATGGAAATTAGGTACAAAATGGAATTCTAAGCACAGCTTACAAAGGTAATAATAGAAAGTAAAGTGACATTAGACTGTTTTTTGAAGCTATTTATCAAAGCATATGTGGTTCTTTTTCAAAAGCAGGTGAAACAATAAATACTGAGCTGAAAAAGTTGGTCTATAGCCAGACAACTGTAACGGATAAGGGGCAAGAGAAGAATGCAAACAATCCTTCAGACCTTTTGGCTTTTGCCAATTCTATTGTTTTAAATACTGATATTCTGCAGTGGGGCCAAGACTTATTTCACCTTTACCCAACAATGAAAACCTGATTTGGATATTTGTATATGTGTAGCTCTCCTGTGGTTCATATCTGATTCTGCAATCACTAGGTAAAGTAACCTCATTTTACAGGAACAGTCCTATTGCAGCCAATGGGATGACTCCTGGGAATGCAAATGATCCAGTGGGAGTAAGGGTTGCAGAATTTATCCTCTTAAGAGGGAGCCCTAGACTGGAGCAGAGAGTGATGAGCAATGCTAAAATGAGAGAAGGGGTGAAGGTGGAGAAAGAAGGGTATCCCTCCATATATGCTAATGGCAAAACTTCCCATAATAGCAAGCTGTGTAATCTCCGTCTCCTCCGACACAGCAGGGCTCCTCACTACTTCCCCTGCGAGGGGGCTGTCAGGAAATTAGTCTTTAAGAGATAAAGAAAACTTTGTGGTGGGAGAGCTGGTCTGAGCTGGTTACTAACAAAGACCCAGAAAGAGAAAACAAGAAAAGGGAAGGGGAGAGACTCAGTTCAAACCGCTGGAGCACATGGTCTTTACAGAGACGGAATAGGCCTGAGCTCTACTATTACTTTGTCTAGCCTAATGAGCAGCAGACCTGTTGGGCTTCAAGAATGTCATAAAGTGGGCAGGAAGGAAGCAAGGCCAGGGCCCTGCAGAGGCATAACTAGTAAGGTTGGCACCCTGGGCCAGTGTTTCTCTACCATAGGAGTCAGGTATGCCTCCACAGTGGCAGCCATAGTGATTGCTTACCCATGCCACCAGTTGCCCCAGCCATCAAGTTGCTGCATACAGCTGCTGCTGCTACCACTGCTATGGCACAGGTTTCCTGGGGGCCTCCATTCTGATGCCCCATGTTAGCACCCAAGGCCAACACCCTGCTTACCCACCCCTAGTTACTTTACTATGGCCCAGCACTTGTGTCTGTACTGCCCCACAGAGTACTGGGGGAACAGTCTGCTCATTCAGAAGAGAGAGCAGATGAAGTGCTGCACTTAAAGGTGCCCCTATGCTTGCTGAGTCAGGTCTCCTCTTCCTATAGGCTCTGTGGTGTGCTATTTGCAAATGACAGCATCTAACCCTTTCTGTATCCTAACACTTCAACTTACTTGGGTACATTTTCAAAGCTCTGCATGGGTCAAAGCCAGGTGATTCACTAAATCCAGTCGGTGGTATGCAGATAAAAGTCACCCTATGAATTAAAGAGCATTGCCAAGGATTTTAGTGGGAATTAAACAGTTTAGAGACTTAAATGGGCCATATGGGCCTTGGAAGAGAGAGAAGAGGTTGAGCATAGCCTTGTTTCTACTTTGAAGCTGTAGCCTTGGTGGACAAATGGTCAGTATTATCCAGGAACCTTGTGGTTGTGGGCTTGGACTGCAAGACATACTGAGAAAAGGAGGACAAAAAGACCTTCCCTTTCCATAGTACAATAGAGATGAGTGGGGAGGCAAGGCTTGAATGGAGATTTGCTATCAAGACTTTCCTTATTGGAGAAAGAAAGGTATTAGTTTTGCATGCTACACTTGAGCGTGAAAAAGTTACTTTACAATAAGAGGACGATGGCAAAACAGTGAATAAACTGAGGCATAATTGTACCCAATTAAGGAAAGGTAAGAACCACTCTTGGATTCCACAGAAGTCACTCTAAATATCCTGGAAAATGTGCTGTCCATAGAGTAGTTAGAAAACTCTACACAATAATACAGAATGACATTCCAGCCATAGAAATCTGAAGTGGTTTATAAGTTCTGTAGAAATGATATATGAAGTTGTATAGGATTTGTCCTTCCTGGACAGATTTATCTCAGTATGTATTCTAACTTTACTTGAAGCTTAACTATATCTTTTATTAATAAATCATTCACTTACATTGCCATAGATCAGTAGTAAAAATGCATGGAAAACCTGTGCTCAAAGCGTATATTGCACTGAAAGTCTTAGTTCACTGCAGCTAATTGCACCGCCATAGCATTTGTCTGTATAATGTGTAATTGAGTTAGATTTAGCAGAATAGCAATGCCTTGGGGGGGGACGGGGAGGGAAGGGGGAGAGGGCAGAGGAGGCACCTTCATTGCTACAAGAAAAAGAAATGGAAAAAGAATGGGAAAAAAGGGAATCAGACAAATCAGCTCAGGGGACAAAATCTTTAGACAAATACAATAGGTTTGTAAATTATTGCCTTGCTATAGCATTCATAAGAATAGGGCCTTTCTAGCCAATACTGATTTTAATATGTTGATATCAAATGTCTTGTGCCAACTTGTGGACAAACAGAAAATTCAACACAGTGTAGCTCAATCCTGTATTTTTGTTTATGGCTCGCATCAAATAAATTGAGGTACTGAGCTGCAGTTTCCCCAAGCCTCTTGCTTTCTCAGCACACCCTACTTCCTCAGGCTGCTAATTCTGCCTTTTCCCAAAGACGGTATATAACAGCTTTTTGAGTCCAAATAATCTATTATTCCTGTTTTGCTGGGGTCCTCTCCTGCTCTTGTTAACATGATGCAATTAGCAGGAGCAAATGGAATCTGATTTGCTGATAACTAATGTAGGATGTACAGTAGTTTGTAAACAGATGACCGCTCAGATATTAAGCTAATGAAAAGCACTCTCAGCTTTTTTTTGAAGTTGATATCTTCCCTCCTTACCAGCTGTGGTCTACATCCACTTGGTAAATAATCAAAAATGAGAATTTTGTATCTTTGAGGGAACGTTGATATGGACAATTATCACGGTTTCCTGCATGCACAGAAATTCTGCTGTGGCTTGCAGTGGAGGCAGAGGGCACCCCACTGCCAGAATCTCTAGTGTGGGGACTCTGGGGTTGGAAATAGGGATTGTGACTGTCTTCCCTTTGTGATCTTGGACAGATGATACATTTTCACTGGCATAATCAATGTGAAGAAGTAACTCTACAGGGGAAACAAACACCTACATGGGGTAACTTCATCCAATCTGAGAACTGCCCCTGAGAGAATCAACGTTAAAGTGCCACCAATACAAGTCACAGCAATTTAGATGTAGTATGTCCATATCCATCCCATTGTAGCCATTTGCTAGAGCCAAACACACTATCACTTGCTCTTTCTCTCTCATAGCTGTCTGCTGTCTGAGCTACCCCAGGATAGCTGCATTTTTGTCCGTTCCTGTTTCAGGTATAATTTATATCAATATGCAAAACTGATGTAAATTACATTGGGGCACGCATTCATCTGCCCATGCCCTTATAACTTCCTGCGGGGCAGGTAAACGTTTCCTTTTCATACAAGGGGTCCAAATGGAAAATGTTGAAAACCATTGATCCTGGTTTAATTGGTCTAATACAACATGAGTGACCCTGTTTCACTTGCTATGTATGGCTCCATGAAATACACCTGCTGTCTGTATTTCACAGCAGTATGAAACACCTATGAAAAGATAAAAGGAACTGAGTTATGTATGTCCCTTCTTTTGTTTTATATTCCTCTCCCTGAACACCTACTATCTCCATCTTTAGAAAATTGCCTACTTATCTCCTAAACATAGTTGCATTCTTTGCTTAATGTCCCTCTTCAGGAACTTATTCTGTATGTAAATTACCCTTTACAGGAAATAATTTACCTTTAACTGACATGCCTTGCAATTCTCTTACTTTTAGATTGTTTTCTTGTGGGCTTTTTTGCCAGTTTTAAGAACCATCCAACTGAATGCTGCTGCTTCCAATAGCTATGACAAACTGAGCACCAGTTTGATGCATTTGTAATTATCTGCTTTAATTCTTAGCTCTGTAGAGTGTGAATTCTATTCACAGGGAGAGCTTTGAGCTTTCTGTCAGAGAAACAAAGAACAGGCAGGCTCTGCTCACAGGGTAGTTAAATTAGTACAAGGGTGCCACAGTTTCTACTAACTGGTGCACACAAAATGGAAGATGTTTCCCAAAGACTTAGTAGGACTGGCTGGGGATGAACTGTGGCAGGAGTGACTAAGTCTTATGACTTGCTATATTGCCCTAGAGACTCCTCCACCAACAAAACTTTTGCAGAACCCTGGCCACAATGTGCAGCTGTTCTACCCTAGTAGGATGTCAAAGTGACATTGGGCATTTATATGGGCCCCAAAACATCCCAGTTGGTAATAATAAATACTAAAACCAAGAATGTTTAGAAGGAATGTAAACACCCATGTTTCATGGCTTAAGCTGACTTGCAGACGATTATCTCATATTTTACAGCAAGATTTCTTTGACTTTCCCTGAAACATCTCATGCTAGCCAGTCCTTGAGTCCAGGTACTGCACTTAATGGATCACCTGGGTGAACAAGAGAGATGGTGCTTCTTACCTTTTGGAGTACAATAGATTCTGCTGATAAAGAGGAGCACAATGTAAAATGCTTGCAATCAGCAAAAGGGCTCAAGCCCCTAGTGTGCTACACTCCATGAAGTAAAGCTCGTGCAGATACAGACAGTGCAGCCTTTGGAACAACCTAGATTACACCAATTTAAAAGTGAATGCTGCAAGTGGGTAAAAAAAGCCAGACCCTTTCAAAGTAACAACATTGCAAACTACAGCTAAGTGTTGTTTTAGGATTCCTCATATTGTGGATTATTTATTCTTAATCATTATTTGCTGTCATTTATTTGTATTTCTGTAACATTCAAAGGTGCCAGTCAGGATTTGGGGGAACCCCATACAGGGCATTCACTGTATTATCACAGAATTAACTGCCCCACCAGTGCCCCAAAGACCTTACAATTTATTTTAGACAAAATACACCAAGTGGGTGTAACAAGCAAGTGGAGAATGAGGGCTTTGCTGTGAATACATGGTTACAATAGACAAGATACATGTGCCATGAGCAGGATCTAAAATATTGATAATATAATTAAGCTATAAGATGCTACTTTAAATTGGTAAGGTTCTTTGAGTAAATATGGTATCTTTTTATTAGACCAACTAAATAGTTGGAAAAAAAATTTCTTTGCAAGCATTTGGGTACAAACACTCTTCTTCAGGCAAAGGGAGAACATCTGCCCGAAGAAGGGTGTTTGTACCCAAAAGCTCGTGAAGAAAAAATGTTCCAATTATTTAGTTGGTCTAATAAGCTATCACATTTACCCAAAAAAGCTTGTATGCCTATATCCTTAGACCAACACAGCTACAACCAATACCCCCAGCTTGAAAGTTGAGTACCCAAAAACTAAGAAAGGCCAAAATTACGGTGGTCTGTGCTACTTAACTTGACATACGTTTGCTTATACATTATGAAGCAGTTTTCAGTTATAGGATTCTGTACTGTTTTGTCTGAAGAACACTTACCTTTTTTTGCTGCACAATAGGGATCATATTTAGTTAATTGCTATGAATTTAGAAAGTCTGAACCTAGCTGATGCAGTAGAGCAGGACTGTCCAACTTTGTGGCTGAAAGTTGGCATCGGTGTGTAGCCCCCTGGCGTCATGCAGCCTGTTTGGTACACCTCAATTGCATGGGCTGTATCAGTGCTGTGCAGCACCTCCCCTGTGGCCCTACAGATGGCACACGGCCTTCCCACTGTGCAGACTGTACTGGGGGTGCTGCACTCCTTCACATCCCTCTCCTGCCATGTGGCGATGGGAGAGACAGCTGCCAAGGCCTGCAGACCACATGTTAAGTGCTTGTTGACCGTGTGAAGCCACTAGGCCTCATGTTGGCCCCTTGTGGGTCACTGTTTGTGCCTGCCACTTTAAGGGCCTGAAGACTGCAGCCAGCAGGTGCCTGACTAGGGCAGCCATTTTGGATTCAGGGCTGCCCATATAAGCAGGGCATTTTGCTGCCTGGAAGGTCAGGCAAAAACGTTGCCTGGCTGCAGGGCTCTTGGTATCAATCTGGAGGTAAGGGAGGAGCTGTAGGGGATGGTCAGGAGGCTCCTGGTCCTGGGCAGGACTTAAAACTGCACCCTGCCAGGAGTGGGTGGCCTGGTGGGGCTCTCAGTGGCACGGGAGCCCCCAGGAAATGCCAGGCCAGTGAAAGGTGGGTCAGGGTGCCTTAACCCCAGCTCCCACAACCAGGTGGGGGAAGGTGGACCTCAGTGAGAGAGTGGGGCCATAGACTCAAACCTGTCTTGACATCCCCCAACTGATCCATGCTGGGGCCAGGACCAGAAGGGTTGAAGGGGCAGGGGCCCACTGTGAGGGACTGAGGGCCTGGGGTCCCGACTGGCCTGGAGGTGGGCCAGGGCCAGTAGAGCCAAAGGTCCAGGTGGACCATACCCATAAGGGGGAAACAGCTCAGGGAGCTATGTAGCCTGGAATGAAGGTTGAATAGGCCACCTGAACAGAGGGATCCAGGTGGGATTCAAAGAGCAGGATTCTAGGGCCCAGTGTGGGGCCAGTGATCTGACAACAGATGGATGCCATCTGCGAGGCATGGGCTGCAGCGTAGGGGAGGAACGGAGCCTCAGATAGCGCCCCCTGGCATTGGGGGCAGCCTCCCGCTTAATTGACATCAATTAATTAATTAACAACAAGGTGTGGTGGGCGAGAAGGCGGGCGGCTAGCCCAGAAACAGGTGGGTGGGCCACAGGAAAATCAGCCCTGAGAAGGCCCCCTGTTACAGCAGCCCTTGGGCCACCAGTTAGACATACCTGCAATAGAGGAAGAGCTTTAGTTGTGTCCAGGCCCAATAATGGCACTTTAGCTAAAGACCTGAGTAATGGGAGGCAGGGATAAACTAGCATGCCAGTGTGTGCTTTGATGCCTAAAAAGCCATCTCTAACACAAAGACACATAGCTGGCTGCTGTGTTCCAGTGGTGGGTGCTGTCTCCAGTAACCAAAGAGACTTCCTTCCCATCTTGATTCAGCCTATGAATTTTTTAGGAGTAGCACTCCTGCAGGGGCTTGGACCAGATGATCTTTGAGGTCCCTTCCAGCCCTGTGATTCAATGACATTCTAGTGAAATACCTTTTCCTCTACAAATAGCTTTATCGGGACATGAGTAGAGGTTTTGGTAGAGGTTGTAGGGAAGAAAAGCTGCTTTTATTTTTTTTTTGACAGTAGTGCCACCACACAGCTCCCAAGGTAAGGGCCTGTTTCCCCAAGTGTATCTGGGTGAGTTCAGCCATTGGCCTCCTTTTAGAGCTGTGCAAAATCTAGCTTTGGTACATGTGGTCCCACTTTTCAAAACCATAAAATATTTTAAAAAATGATACCAGTGGGGAGACAAGAAGGCAATGAGGCATGTCCAGAAAAAAGGAAAAGAAACTGGGACTTACAACAGTACAAATACAGACAAGGATGTTCTAAAGAGGCAGTGGCCTATTATTCACTTAAGTCAACAAGAACAGAAGAAGAACCAATGACTTAGTTAAGAAAATGTAGGTTAAACTATTCAGTCAAACTTTATTTTTTCAATTCATTTTGCCAAGCTATTCCAACAGGGGAACAATCATGCACTGCCTTGTGCAACTAAAATAATGACTCCTATTGTTATGCTTTGATACCAGAACAGTTTACAATGTAGATATACATGGTGCAATTGTTAAAGCATTCACTTTGCCCACGCTCTCCCTTATCAGTTAAAATCACAACAGGCTTGCCTGCATGGCACAACCCTGGGTGAACTCGACAAATTACTGAAATACAGAAAGGCTCTGACAGAGTTTTATTTTTTTTAAAGTGATTAATTTGTATCCAGTCAGTGTATGATTATGAAAATGGGAGTGAAAAATGACATGTGCCCCTCACATCCATCCTTCCCTGCAGTTACAGTGAAAAGCCCCAACAACAGAGAGAAAAGCCTGTTAGGGAAATCTCTTAAACCAGAGGTAACAGTAGTTTTCCTCAAATTAGGAACCAAGTGCTAATCCCTAGCCACCCCATCTGGCTGCTGTGCTCTGTTTGAGTGTTTGAAAACAGCCTGGGAGCTGTCATGATGGAACAACAGGGGATTTTTAGATGACAGGGGAACTGCTGGCTGGCATGAAGCTGGCATGGCTGGCTCTGTACCACCTGCTGCCAAGCCAGTGGTGTACAGGAGGGCTGTGTGAAATTTCGCCACCAGTTTTGGTTTGACCCGTTTTGAGGTCAAAACGGCAAAATTAAAATGAAACAGATATGGTCAAAACAGCCTTGAAACAAAACAAGGCAAGTCGTTTTGCCGTTTTGGCGTTGTTTTGACGTTTCGCCCATAGGCTATAATGGGGAAGGTCAAAACAGCCTATAACTTTGTCATTTCTGGCCAGATTTAGATACAACTTGCAGAACTTGTAGCCCCTTCTGATGGCATAAAGTGAGCCAAGGTTTAAGATGATAGGTGCAGGGGGTTAGGAGAAACTGCACCCCAAAGTCTTGAGAGCCAAACTTGTGTCGTGTATGTGTTAACCCACAGTAGGGTCAAAACTGCAGGACTGCTAGCCCCTGCTGAGGCCACAAAGCCTGCCAAGTTTCAAGGAGTTAGATACAGGGGGGTTAGAGAAACTGCACCCCAAAATCCTGAAAGGAAAACTCATGTCACGTGTATGTGTTAAGCCACAGCAGGGTAAAGCTGCTGGCATGCTAGCCCCTGTTGCGGCCATGAAGCCTGCCAGCTGTCGAGGAGATCAGTACAGGGCTTATGGGTTCTGGGGCCCTGCACCTCTGGCTGCTAACAGGCAGAACTCGTATCATGGGGTCTTGGGGCATGGGGGAGGGGAAACCACTGCAGGCCTGGCTGCTAGGCCCTGCTGCAGCCACTAAGCCTGCCAGCTGTCAAGGAGATCAGTGCAGGGGGGTTCTGGGACCCTGCACTTCTAGCTGCTGACAGGCAAAACTCATGGTATGGGTGCTTGTGCAGTGGCTGCCTCTCATCAGGCAGCAGGACTGAAGATCCCCCATCACTTGTCACCAAGACCTGAGGGTAATAATTGACCACAGTATGAACATGAGCCGGTAGTGCAATGCTGTAGCTAACAGGGCCAACAATACGCTGGCATGCATCAATTAATGCAGCGTACTGTTGGCCCTGCTGGCTAGGGGTGTGCGAGGCTTCAAACCGTGCTTCGGATCCGGAGAAGCTTCAGCGTCCAAAGCAGCATGTCCAGATCAATTCACTGGTTTTGTTACACTTTCCAAAGCGGTTCGGAGCTTCCAAACTGCTTTGGAAAATCTTCAGAGCCGCTTCCGAGATCTGGCCATAGGGTATAATGGGAAATCAATAAATTATGTATAACTTTGTTGTTTTGCGTCTGATTTGGATGAAACTTGAAGGAGTGGTAGCTTCTGCTGAGAGCATGAAGCCTGACAGGTTTCAAGAAGATCAGTGCAGGGGTTTGGAGGGAACTTCACCCCAAATTCTGGAAAGCCAAACTCATGTCACGTGTATGTGTTAGCCACAGGAGGGGGGTCAAAACTGCAGGGGTGGTGGCACCTGGTAAGGCCACAAAGCCTGCCAAGTTTCAAGAAGATAGATGCAGGGGTTTGGGGGGAACTGCATCTCAAACTGCTGACAAGCAAAACTCGTGACATATGATCCTGTGTGTATTAAGGCACAGCGGGCTGAAAACTGCAGGGATGGTGGCCCCTGCTGAGGCCAAGAAGCTTGCCAGCTGTCAGGGGAATAGGTGCAAGGGGATTCTGGGGCCCTGCGCCCCTAGCTGCTGATAGACAAAACTTGTGACATGGGTGCTTGTGCAACTGACTGTCTCTGTCTTGGGGCAGTTGATTGTCTGTATTGATTATTTCCTCTCCTTAGTCTGTCTCTGGTTTTGTAGGTGTTATGGTCATTAAATTGTTATGTAGTAGCTAGATAGTGTGTATTGAGCTGGTCCCTGAGTGAATCATGATTAATTGGTAACTGGTAACACAGTAGCTTATCAGCCAGGCCTGCAGTAGTCCCCCCCCCCCCCGGTGCCCCAAGACAGACACAATTGCACAAGCACCCATATCACAAGTTTTGCCTGTCAGCAGCTTGAGGTGCAGTTCCCCCCAAACCCCTGCACCTGTTACCTTGAATCTTTGCAGGCTTTGTGGCCTCATTAGGGGCTACCACCCCTGCAGTCTTGACCCCACTGTGTCTTAACACATACACGTGACATGAGCTTTGCTTTCAAGAATTTGGGGTGCAGTTTTCCCAAACCCCCTGCACCTACCTCCTTGAAACTTGGCAGACTCTGTGGCCTCATCAGGGGGTAGCAAGCCTGCAGTTTTGATTCCACTGTGTCTTAACACATACATGTGAAACAAGTTTTGCTCTCAGGATTTTGGGGTGCAGTTTCTCTGAACCCCCTGCACCTATCTCCTTAAAACATGGCAGGCTTTGTTGCCTCAGTAGAGCTACCATACCTGCAGTTTTGACCCCACTGTGGCTTAACACATACATGTGACATGAGTTTTGCTCTCAAGATTGTGGGGTGTAGTTTCTCCAAACTCCCTTCACCTATCTTCTTGAAGCATGCTACACATCATGCCCTCAGAAGGGGCTACCATTTCTGCAAGCTGCATCCAAATATGGCCAGAAATGACTAAGTTATAGCCTGTTTTGATGTTCCCCATTAAATCCTATGAGTGAAACGTCAAAACGTCACAACGTTTTGATGGAACGAAATGGAACAGCCGTTTTGACTCCAAACAGGAGTCGAAACAAAGCACTGTTTTGTCAAAACATTGATATTCTGGTCAAAATGGAACGCTTCCATTTTGCACAGGCCTGCTGAACAGGGGGTGCTGGAGAGTAGGGCTGTGTAAAGCAGCACGATTTTGATTCGACTTCTGTTTTGATGATTTGGCAGAAGTGTTTCATTTCGAGTTTCGTTTTGTTTCAAAACCACTGTTCCATTTCGTTTAGTCAAAATGTTTTGCTATTTTGATGCTGTTTTGATGTTTTGCCCATAGGTTATGGGGAAACATAAAATGCTGCAGGCAGGCAGGCAGATCGGGGGCTTACCCACTCCCCTGCACTCCCCAGGCAGTGGGTCCTTGCACGAGCTGGTCTGCCCCGGCCCCATACCAGAGCCAGCTCAAGAAGAGTGCGGGGTCTGGGGCAGATAAGATCATGCGGAGACCCTCCTCTGCCCTGGGGTTAGGGTGGCAGGTCTCTGCATGAGCTGATCTGCCCTGACCCTGTACCAGAGCTAGGTTGAGGAGGGTGTAGGGCCCGGGGCAATCAACTCCTGTGGAGACCCTTCCTTGCCCCAGGATTGTGGCAGTGGGTCCCCTCATGAGCTGATCTGCCCTGGCCCTGTACCAGAGCCAGCTCAAGGAGGGTATGGGGACCCTTCCCCAATCTGGGATTGGGGTGGCAGGTCCCTGCACAAGCTGACTTGCCCCAGCCCTGTACTGGAGCAGGGTTGAGGAGGGTGCAGGGCCCAGGGCAGATCAGCTCATGCAGGGACCATCCCCTGCCCCGGGATTGGGGCGGCAGGTCCCCGCATGAGCTGATCTGCCTTGGCCCCTCTGGGCCCAGGTGGCAGCACCCGGCTCCTGTCAGCTGGCAGGCAGATCGGGGGCCCTCTGGCACCCCTGGGAGGGCTGCAGGGGCTGTGCCCAGGGTTGCATGCCCCCGATCTGCCTACCGGGTGACAGGAGCTGGGTGCTGCCACCTGGGGCCAGCGACAGTGCTGATCTTCCCGGCACTGGGTGCAGGCCGTGCCCAGCGCCAGCCGGTCATCTGGCAGGCAGATCAGGGGCCTGCACCCCAAGGAGGACTCTGGCACAGCCCCCACAGCCCTCCCAGGGATGTGGGTGAGCCCCTGATCTGCCTGCCGGCTGACAGGAGCTGGGTGCTGCCAGCTGGGACTGGTGCTGAAGCCAGTAAGCCTGGCTTAGAAACTTGAAATGTTTAGAAACTTTTGAAACATTTTGACTTCCCTTGTTTCATTTCAAAGCTGTTTTGAAGGCTTTTGTTTCATTTTGATTTCATTGTTTCAAGCTTGAAACGCATAGAAACAGCTTTGGAATGAAACGCTGGGTGAAATTTTGCACAGCCCTACTAGGCCTGTGCAAAACAGCACCATTTCGTTTTGACTTCCGTTTCACCATTTCAACAGGACAGTGTTTTGTTTTGAGTTTCGTTTTGTTTTGAAAGCACTATTACATTTCGTTTCATCTGAAGTGTTTCGCCGTTTCAACACTGTTTCTATATTTTGCCTATGGGCTATAATGGGGAAGCATGAACCTGCCTATAACTTTGCCATTTCTTGCCTTATTCAGATGAAACTTGAACGGATGGTAGCCCCTTCTGCGGCCAGGAAGCCTGCCAGGTTTCAAGGAGATATAGGCATAGAGGTTTCTGGGAAACTGCACCTCATGCTGCTTATAAGGAAAACTTGTGACGTGTGTGTGTGTTAAGACGCAGCTGTTTTTCTGTCCCTCCCCAAAAGCACTGGAACTGCAAGGGACCTCAGGGAAGTATCAGTTACTGGCCAGCTACACAGTCAATATCAGAGCAGTCCTTCCCCCCTCTTTCCTCTCCCTCTCCTTAGTTTCTGTTTCCCTGCAAGCAAGCCCAGCTTCAAAACTTGAAACATTTAGAAACTTTCAAAATGTTTCAAGTGCCCTTGTTTCATTTCAAGACTGTTTCAAAGCCTTTCATTTCACTTTGATTTTGCTGTTTTGAGCTTAAAACAAGTCAAAACAGCATCAAAACGAAACACTCAGCAACATTTTGCACAGCCCTACTGTATACCTGCTGTATTTTGAAATTGTATCCAAGGTTAAGTGTTTTATCAGTTAAAAAACACAACTTCTGTAGCAGGCTCACCTTTCAGAGCTTGGGTGGAGTCCCAGCCTTCAGATCCTGCTGTTTTGATTGGTGGAGCCCATCCACCAATCAGAAGGCAGCAGGAGAAATAAAGTCACGCCCCTTTCCTGAGTGTGGGGGAGAAGAGCTGCCTTGGACCTGATTGAAGACTGTAAACTGTCAGGTGTGGAAGACTTCAGGGGCAGAGCCCTGGAGCATATAAAGGGAGCTGCATGCCCTGCATAAGGGGCAGATTCAGTGAGGGACTCAAGACCAGCGGAGCCAACAAAAGCTGGGGAGTTTTCCCCCAGCGGCAATAGGCCCAAGGCTCCTGAAGCTGCCACTGGAGGAGCAGCCTTGGGAGCAGTGCGAGACTGCTCAGGCTGTTGACGGCGCACAGGGACAGTGTGCAGAGACCCAGTGCTGGGGGTGGTATGAGACTGCTCGGGCCCATCACGGTGCACAGTTCGGTGCACGGAGCCCAGGCTTTGGGAATTGCAAGCGGCGGCTTGAGCCTGCAACCCCAGCAGGGCATTGGGGGCCGCAGTGAGGCAGCTCAGGCCCCATCTTCCAGCAAGCAGCCAGGTCCCACGGTACACAGGGCAGCGCATGGGCCCGAGCCTTGGGAGCCAGGGAGATGCAGAGGCTACTTGGGTTAGCCACCTGGCATGAGGACTGCTGGCCGGAGCCTGAAGGGCCCGGCCTGTGCTAAGAGAGCCCTCAGTGCCGAGCCAGGGCACAGGGAAATAGTAGTGCCGCAACGTGAGGCTCAGCACCCAGGAGCCAGCAGCAGTGGTGCAGCAGCTGAGAGGAGCTGAGCCCTCGGTACCCAGAGCAGGGCACAGGGTGGAGAGGAGCCCAGCAGTGCCAGAGAGGCCTGGAGAGGTGCTCCAGCAGAGGAGACCCCATCAAGATGTACCCTGACCACTGCCACCTGAGGGAGCGTGAGTCATTGGGCTCTTGGGTCCCACAAGGGGAAGACATTTGAGGCGGGCAAACCCAGGGAAGGGGCTAGTGGAGGCCCTAAGGGGAGGGGCCCCTAGTGCTTCCTGGACACCCCACAAGAGACCCCATTGAAAGGAGGACTATCTCTTGCCATGGGTCAGGGACTAGATTAAGGAATAGACATTATTAAGATTGTTCATCTTAGATTGTGCCTTATATTGTATAATTGAAATGTTGTATTGTAATTTAGGTCAGAGTTCTCTGTAAAAAATATGATATTTAGTTTTATGTTTATGTATATTATAACTTAATAAATTGTATAGTTAAGAACATTGGAGTCAGGTTAACTCTACAGGGGAAAGAAGGATCTGTTTGAAATTCTGGTATCCCTCTCACAGCACCCACTCCTGCCTACCCATCCTATTCAGTTGAGAATAGGGCACACCCTTGGGTGTACCTGGGTTACACTTCATTTATAAGTACTATTTATAAGATGCACAAGATCAATTAATAAAAATAATAACAAATCAGACCTGGAAAAAATTGTATTTGAAAGATGAAAATTCCAGAAATATATGATTAATTAAAAAGAAAAGGTTCACAGGCAATGGGGGAGTGGAGGGGAAGGAAAAGGTCCAAGGCTACTAGGATGCAAACTTCATGCTGTACAAACCTTATCAGTAACAACTATGGCCCCACCACATGGGGATCTCGGGGCTTCCTGCACTGCAGTAAAGAACCCTGAATGTTTCAACAACCCACGGTGAAATGGGCTGTCAGGGTCCCTCTGCATTGAAGCTGGGAGACTGAAGTTGGGAGACTGGAAGATCTAAGAGCCCTGACAACAGCAGGAAGCAAGGTAGAGCCAAGGATCTCTACTGTGGGTGAGGGCTTTTATGGCTTCCAGGCTTTCTGCCACAGGGCTGGCTTCCCACTTGCCTAAGCTCTGAGGCCCCTTGTTCAGCTCTTGCTCCCAACTCTTTGTCAGTTCACTAAGGCTAACAGGGAGCCAAGGACACTGAAAATCTCAGGAGTTGTGACTGAATGAGGTGCCTCAGAGCCAGGGTTCCCAAGTTACTTTTTTTTCAAAAGTAGCTAAATAAAATATGTAAATCTTTGAAAAAAAATCCCCCTGGGAAAACTTTTCTGGTCCACAGTTGAATGAATATTTGGAATTTCTTGAGGAAACGAAATCCCAGGGAGCTCTTGTTAGTACTCCAGCTATGTTGCATAAGTGCAAAGCAGATGGGGAAGGGATGAGAGATGCTCTCTCAATATTGACCAATGCTGGTGCAAGTTTGAGCCTTAATTCTGACCTCAAGAGCCTTCGGTCTTCTGCACTCCACTGATGTTAGTGAAGTTGTGTTGATGTTCACCAACTGAGGACTGGCTCTTTAGTACTGAAGAGAAATATATTTCCCTCATTCTGTTTGTGTAAGTTTGCATGAAAAAACCAGAGTGAGGTGAAGGTGGGGAGATAATGGAATGGAAGTGGGAAATCAAACCAGTCCTAGAAGGTACATTTCAATTGATCTTGGAAGCACTTGAAAGGTGCTTGTTTACTACCCTGCCCTTACCCATGAAGAAGTTGTAATTTAGGCAGCAAGGCAAACTAAAGAATTTACTTGGCATTGCACATTATTTAAGAGCAGAACCTAATTGCTGAACTACAGCACAGAGACAGGCCAGTCCAGCTCAGTTGGCAACCTGGCATTGTTAGCCATAAAGTATAACCCTGGGCTCTGTGTGACAGTTTTAATCAACTTCTTCCGCAAGGTCACCTTAGTGTCTTGAGTTATAGGAGGCCCAAAACCTGTGTGATTTATTTTGATGAAGGTAAGTCAGTCTATGTTTTCGGGCAGTTTGGCTGTTCTGCTATCTGTAACGACATCACCTCCTGTAGTAAAAATATGCTCTGAACAAATGTGTGTGGATGGACAGCTCACATAATAGCAATCCATCTTAGCAAATGGCACCAGTTCTTTGACTTCTTCCTTCAGTCAACTTCTTTTTTCATAAGAAGAGAGGTTCATTACTCCTGTAGGAGGTTCAAAACAACAATGATTGTCAGGAAAAATGCTAGCTCTGTGTCTAGCTCCACACTTAGATGGCTTAGGAGGTGACAGGGGGGGTTTGTGAAGTTGTTGGGAGGTTTACATTAGAAGAGAGAGGGAGCTGTGTGCTTATCTATACTGGAACCTCCTGGCCATCATATACAAACCACAGCATTTATTTATCAGGAGAAACAAATAAAGCAAAAATAAGTAGAAAGATCATGTCAAGATTTACATGCTTTGCAAATTTGTCTATTAGTAACATAGGCAGCATATATTAAATGGATTAAGAAGTGGCAGGCTGAGGTGTCAAAGCAATTGTGAATGGGTGACTATTTCAGGAAGGGGGAAAGGTTTCCTTTGGGGACCTATCAGGATCTACTCTTGGGCCAATTCTTTTCAGAGATCTGGAAGAAAGTATAAAAGCACAAGTAGTGAACTTAGCAGAAGATGCTAAGTGGTAAATAATGGCAAGAACAGGCCATTTTTGTAAAGTGATCTGGATCTGTAAGGTCCAGGCCGGCCCGCTGACTTTTCTCACCTCAATGGATATGGCAATGAGTGCAGTCCAACCTGGTAGAGAAGGAGGTGGCACAGAAGAACTTGTCAGTGTACCTTCCCACTCTCACCAGGCTTGCAAGGAAATGAGCCCTTGAATTTTCAAGTAACAGATACTATTACAAGTTTAATGTCTGAATTGCAACTTTTAAATCCCTTGGTATACACAGTCCCTTTGCTGCTGCTCTCTTGCCTTCCAGGATTTGAATGAAATCTGTGACTTGTTTTCTAGCACTAACGGTAGAGCCATGTATGACGGTCACATAACGGTAACAGGACTGTTAGGGAGAATTTTTCAACTCAAGCTGTTTGTTGATGTATTGCCATCATTCCCCCATCATTTACTTCCTGTAAACTAAAATGACATTCTTATCTTTTATTTTGATCCAGGGTCAAGACATTCAGTTCAGTTGGTAGCCCAACAAATAATTCCTTTTTTGGAAGTAAGCTGAGGTTCAGCTTAATTAGGTAAACTGAAGATAAAAGGACTGCTGCTCAGATTAGAAGATTAAATTTTAGCAGAGCATGACTTCCACAGGAAAAAAAAATCCTGTCATTACTTCTGTTGAGGATGACAAGTCCTTCTGTGAGGAGAAAAACCTCCTTTGGTTTGCTCTTAGGGTTGATTCTTATGGTCACTGTTGAATGGGGCAGCTGAATTTCTGAGGGAGGGTTTGTTTTTTTTTAATTATTATTCTTTTGCTGTTTTATCCGAGATATCTGCCCCCCACAACATTTCATCTTCCGTTTTTATGAGCTATCGCGTGCAAACGATAACATAGAAGCATTCATAGTTCCGTTCTTCATTAAATAACTGCCATCAGGAGTAACAATGGATCCACTTCTGTAGAAAAGAAGGTCATATATGTGTAAAGTGTTCTCTGATTATTCCAGGAGTTATCGCGATGAGACCCTCTGCTTCTTTTCCCTGCAATGAGGCTGTCTCAGAGATGCTGCCAGCCTGAACTAAAATATTCCCATTATACAAAGGTTCAGAGGAAGCTGTAATTCCAACCCTGGATATACAGTTGCATTCCTTCCCCACAAGTCCCTAGTTCCTTCTTTCCCCTGTCAACGTGGCTGGAGCATGTGCCAGGTAGACACTGGCTCTCCCATCCAGTGTAAATTCTTGCTGTGCCACTACCATAGAAAACTGATATTCCATGAGAGAATCGGGACTTTCTTCAGGTGTGTGTGTGTGTATGGGTCTAGATGGGCTTCAATCAGTAATCAGTGTTTTGATTGATATACTTTGTTGCTAATAATGTGTTTATAAATGATATGTGTGAATAGAATTTTGCTAATTTGATTTATTAAATGAGTGTGCATGTGCACGGAAGCTTCTTTAACAACCCCAGAACTTTAAACAGACTTCACTACAACTATATGGGAATTATATAGTATATGTAACTATATACTGTATAGGAAAATTATCCCCAACAGTTCCAGTCTAATTTTGAAAAAGGTCAAGCATGTGGCCATTCTGATATTGCAGTTTAGTTGTCTTAAGCTAGTTAAGATCTATTAAGCCTTCAAATGTCCAGCGGGACACATTATTCTTGTGCTGAATATGCAAAAGACTTCTGCTCATGACATTTCATAAGGAAAAGAACTGGAGAGATCTATCTGTAGCTTTAAAATAGGGAAGGTTCTCATGAGACTGGAGTTTTGAGATGTATCTTGAAAGACCTCATAGCTACCTTTGTGAAGAAATATCAGTGAATGGCATTTCGTTTCTATTGTTTTTCTCTTAAGGAAACCCAAGCATATTCAATAGTGCAGAGCAACTTTCTCTTACTCAAGCAGACCGTATCTATTCAGTAAATTCCATATTTGTCAACTGTGTAGTTAGTCAAGGTCAAGAATCTTCCTTTAAAAGCTTTTTGTCCAAGACCAGTTTTATGATCTCTTTTCTGGATATTGGAACTGATCCACTGAAGCCAATGGATGTGTTTCAATTGAGTTCAAGGGCTACTGTCTTAGACCCCAAGACTTCCATACATTTTGCCAGCACAACACTCATCTTGTGCTGATAAAGCTTTCACCACACTCCTGTGCTCTCCAAGCCTTGAGGAGAGGTGGATTCAGGGCAGATCCAGGGGGGTGCACTGGTACACTTGTACCTGCTGGGATTCGTGATCCACCCAAATTGTAAAACCAATTGCCTGACAGTGGCATCAGGATTTCTAGTCAGGCGGTGCTGAGGGAGTCACTTGACTTCATGGCTCATTGTAATCTACCTGGTCCCTTCTAAACTCTTCATCCCACAGGTGTTAACAACCTCTCTTCTTTTTTATGGTCTTGATGTTCCACCAGGAAGCTAGCCTTTGTTCTGCAATTTTATCATCTGTGAGTTGCTCTGAGTAATGAAGCTCCTATTTCACAGCCCTGCAAATCATTGTTAGCTGAATAATATAGCCCTGTATTAGTAAACCTTCTAGTTGATTTTTAACTGGAGAAAAATGCATTGTTTTATATGTGATAATGCACCTCATCATCTGCACACCCTCCTTGTCAAAATTCTAGATTCATCCATGGGTGGGTTTTTCAAACACTCATGAATTACTTAGTTGTATACAGTGGACAAAGGACAAAATTGATGTCTGCCCAGAAATTCATTTAGAAACTACTGAGGAATTATTCTACACAACATACTCAAGTAGCACAAGCCTCAATCCTGTTATATTCAAGCATGGTCCTGAGAGGTATCTGCAGTGTTGTTGGACAGAATCCTGACATGTGCCAAACACCTCCGAGAAGAGAGTCCGTAACCCATAATTCAATGGTGATGAGACTGCTCTGTGCTCAGCTTGGAAGTACTTTGGCAAAATCACCAAAACATGGCTAAAAATTGAAATGTTCCCTGCAAAAACATTTGGATTAAAATTTAATTGACAATTAAAAATGAAAAAAGAAATCTTAGCTAGAGATCAGAGACTCCCCTACATGGAGTACAGCATTTCTACACTTAAGTCCTCCTCCTTCTCAACAAAACAGTTTCATTTATGTATCCTTGTCTGAACAGGAACAGACTGAAATCAGGACTTGTGACAACAAGGGATTCCTCCATCTTGGCTTAAGTATTGAAGTCCGTCCTTGTTTCTCCATCTCCTCAAGTCCCTCCCCACTTCCAAATAAACTCTGAGAGATGATTTTAAACATGGCGACTTTGGCCCTCATTGTAAACCAGCAGTTTATGTTGTGCACTTGTGTTCATTCAATTATTTCTCTGTTATAAAATGCTTTATGTACCTGGGTGATATCAAAGGAAGTGCTGTTAAACCATTTGGCTATTTTTATCAATGTCTTTAGAATCTGTGGCTCTTTTTTTCTCCTCAGCAGCTCATCCATCCTTCTTACATACTTGAGATATGGAAACATAATAGGAAGCACATAAAACAGTACAGCATTCCTTTTCACCTTGGCTCACAACACGGGAACAAGGGATCACTCGGTGACATTGAAAAGAAACACACTTAAAAAGGGATTCAAGAAGTACTTATCATGACAGATAGATACATGGCATGAGGTGTTCACTGCCGCAGGAAATCATTAAGGTGCAAACAGTACAGCAGGATGCAGAAATGTCCTAGATAGGAATACACAATTATAATAACATTTGTAGCTGTTGAGGGCAGGCCAAAAAGCTACTGCACAAGAATTACAGAAGTAGAGTTGGCCAGAGAGTATTTAAAAAGTTGGTATTAAAAGCTAAATACATCTTCATGAAAAACTATCCAAACGGTTACGTGTCGAACTTCCATCTGTAACTGAAACAGAAAGATAAACCAGTAGATTTGTACATTTGCATAATTTTCTCCTGATGTCAGTAATAATTGTTACATTAGTGAAGGGAGTCAAAGACAACTGGGCATTTGAAAGTAAGAAGAAGGAAAGCATATAAAGTTACGTCCTTTGAAAATCCTGTTCTTTGATTAACTGCTTTTTTCATTACTTTTTTTCTTTAGCTTCCTTAAAATTAATAGGTTTCAAGAAGAAGCTCAAATTATTTGTCAACAATTATTTGACAGATGCTGTATGATCATAAAAAACCCTCCTCCATTTTGTAGTCTTGTATGACTATCTAGGTGCAGAAGTCTGCTTCATTTAATTTGGTAGCCAGTGGATACCTGACATTTCCCATATGCAGCTCTTGTCTGACAGAGGCTATTCTCCTCTGGGTGACCGTGCTCTCGGTCACTGTAGTAACCTTAGTAGTATATTTTTAACAATGGCATTTTGATTCAGGAATGTCATGATGAAAGTCCTGTTGAAATTAATAAGATGAAAGCATGTTTGAAGTAGAAGGCATATTTTGATGCTTTCCTAAATTGGAACTTTTAAATACCTCTAAAATAACAATAAAAAAGTAATGTGAATGGTAAGAAATCAGGCACATATTTATATTCTGAGGCCTTTAGCCTTCAATGGAATCCACCATTCCAGATCTCACTTCAGAACTGGGGCCTCCAATGATATAAAAACTATCTAGAGTACTGGAAAACATCTTTAAATATCTCCAAGCAGAACTGGATAGCACTTTAAAATAATTGGCCTAATTAATATTCATTTCTGTGGCGTTTACTCTAATAACATTAATCATGGTGAACTCAGGCACTAATGTAAATGTTATAAGTACTTCTATGGCATTTGGTATAATTTAGTACTAATTAACTGGACCATTATTAAAGTGTTAGTAGTGAGAACTGTACTTCACTCAAGTAAAAAACATTTCAGGAAGTCAATAAAACACAGTACAACTTGTAATCAACATGCCGGAATCTAGACACGTACTTTCAAAATGTATGTGTATTTTCAATAAAAAGAACCCGGCAATGTTCCATCTTTCAATATAAATAAAATCTGAGTCTGTTTCAAGTCCAATGTGATCTTGAAATACAGCATTAATACTATTGCTTATATCTCTGAGACTTCTCTGCTTGCTACCTTATATTATAAATTGCATTATGTATTTCCTCTGTTGCTGTCACTGTTAACTTTCACAGTCTTTTTGCTCTGTTCCCAACACTGGAAAAAATACCCTACGTTATCACCCACCCACTCTGGTGTTTGTTTTTTGGTCTGTTATTCTCTAATTCAAAATGATTTTCTGTGCTGAGATTCCCAAATACAATTTATTTCAGAGAGCAAGAAATGCAAGGGAATCAGGAGCTATCTACAGGCTTCCATTGCTCTACAAGAGTTAAGAGAGACTAAGGGTAGCTTTCCAAAAAATAACAGGGAATTTAGCTAATTTGAGCAAAGGGCTACTAATAGATTTCAATAAATGCCATAGTTAAGGCCATTTATGATAAGGACGTAAGTATGTTGTATCAGTTTGGAAGATCCTCACATCCATGTATATATTTTGGAAGCCTACCGTAAAATGACATAAGGGATGAACCTTCCTATTCCTACCTTTAATTATTTTCTGCACTTCATCAACCTCCTAGGTAGTAGGTACAGAAACTGATGGACCCAATATAGACAGTGGAATTCTGACACACTGTAACCTGCTGGACATCTGACTCCCCAGGTACCTCTCCACTTTTACCTGCGTTGCTACACACCCCATTCTTCCTCCCCTCCCCCAGCCTGTCCCTCACCCCCTGATGCCTCCATTTCCATTTTCACTGACTGGCTTTCTTGCCTGCATTGCATGCCAGCCTCTGACATTTTAACAATTCCTTCCATCCAGGAACAGCGCACACACCCTCAATTGCAAGCGCTTCAGCCTGACAAAACTTTTCAACCCGAAAGCTAGCATCCCAGGCAGCTAAGCTGAGCTCACTTGGAGTCTCACAGCTCCACTGCAGCCAGCAAGCCTCAGGCCTGTCAAAAACATGACAAGTCTGGGCTTTCCCCAGCCAGGACTGTGTGCGTGCGTGTGGTGGCTGGAAATTATGGTGCCTCCTACCTGCCTTTCAAAAGAGGGATCCTTGTTCCTGGCATTTCCTGGGGCTGCTGTTTTGCCAGCAGTCCCACCAGGCCTCCTGACCCTGGCAGAGTGCAGCTTTAGTAGTCATGCCCAGGATCTGGGGCTGCCTCCTTCCCCATAACCCCAGTTCATATGTCCAAATTTGTCTTGGCACAGAAGCTCAGCAGGGACATGTTCTTCCCCTGCTGCCTGGTGATGCAGTTGCATGCCCCCACCAGCTCTGACAGCAGGGCATTAAATGGTTTTTAAAAAGTGAAAAAAAGAAATAAGTGCAGTTAAAGCGAGGAGGGTAGCATTCACTCTGTCTGCACCTGCAGCTTGGGGAACTCCAGCAGTGGGAGGTTCACCTTGAGGAACACCAGCTGCTCCACCAAGTCAGGATCCAAGCAGGTGTGGCGAGGTCTCACTACATCCCAGCAATGCTCAACACCTTCTCGCTCAGAACACTGGTCAGTGGACAGGACAGGTGTTCCCAGGCAACCATGGCCAGATCTGGCTACATCTGGCTGTGGCTTGCCCAGTAGGCCAAAGGGTTGCACCTCAGTGGCTCCACGTCCTCAGCGAGGTAGGCAGCCACCAAGTCCTGAGCGTTCTCTACCTAATGGTGGGGTCTGGTGCCTCTGGATCCCACCATGGAAGCTATGCCCTTGGCCCACATTGGCAGCACCTGTGGTAGAGGAGGAGACTGGATGGCATGCTCGCATGGGACAGTGGATGTCCCTCTTCCATGGCCGCCGCCTCCATCATTCTGCCTCCCTGACTCCCTTCACCAGCACCTCTGTCCACTGATTCAGGCTTTGGCTGCTGCATACAAGAACTGCTCTGGGTGTTCTCGCTCATACTTGCATCGCGCCCCCCTTTCTGTCTGTCTTTTCCCTGCTGTTCCAGGGTGGCCTGCCTCTGCTTTGGGAAGACAGGGGCTTTGGAGTGAGAGGGGGACTTCCCTTTGGGCGTGGTCCCATTGGTGCCAGGCTGAGGAGGAGCAAGTGCAAGGGGGTGGTGCCTGCAGAGATGCATCAGCATCCCTGTGGTGCTCATGTGTTTGTTTTTTCTCTTGCTCCAGCTGGTTTTGGCTCGGCAGTGCAGGCAGATAACGTATGTGGGATCATCTGCCAGCTCAAAATGATACCAGACCACACTACCTGCTCACTTCTGGGGTGTGGGTGCATGTGTGAATGCTGCCTTTTCCCCCTCCTTAGCAGGCAGAGGCACAGCAACAGGAGGAGCAGACTCAGCTGAGCCGCTTGCCTCTGCAACCTCTACTTCAGCCTCCTCTGAAGTGTCTTCTGGGGAAGGAGCCCTGGCTCTAGGGGAAACTTGAAGGGTGTGGAGTACAAACTCAGCTGATTCCTCCTTCCCCAGAATTTCCCTTGCTAGGGCACTCAGATCCAGCTCCAGCTCCAGCTGTTCCTCTGGCACTGGAAGGTTCAGCATGGGAAGTGAAATAGGGGTGGAGAAGACTGTCATGCTGGTGCTGGTGCTGCTGCTTGTTATCATGGTGGTGGTGGTGGGGGGGGGGGGGGGGGGGTTATGGCTCATGCTCTTGGAAGGCTGCAGATTCTGCCACAGGCAGTGGCACTGGAACTGCTCCCCTCTCCTTGCTGCCTGTACTAGTGGAAGCCTCATGCCTGCTTGTTGTAGCAAAGAGTCTGCCTCTCAGTTTGGGGGGTGGGGAACTTACACCTCTCCCTCTACCCCATCTTCCACCCCGCCCTGAAGGCTTGCCAGCTACCTTTCCAGCACACTTCATGGTGTGTTTCATAGTGTCTTGTCTTTATAAAAATATATAAATGTATGTGTGTCTTCCTATATAAATTCTATAGTACAATATGCAATACAATTATGAAATTGAAAACAAATAAATCAATGAATATAATAATAAAATAAAAGGGTCTAGAAAGAAAGCAAAAGGTATTGTGGAATCCCACTTGCTAGGCTAGCAAGTAGGAAATCAGTGGTAGTAAATTTTTCGACTGCCCTCATTCTATTTTGAGGCTGTTTCAAAGCCCTTTGTTTCATTTTGATTTCACTGTTTCAAGCTCGAAATGAGTCAAAACAGCATCGAAACAAAACAGCTGGTGAAATTTTGCACAGCCCTACAACTTACACATAACACTCCTAAAAGGTATACACACATCTTCTCCTTTTACATATAATACTAACATTGGCAGTTTAGTTTCACCTATAGTTAAAGCACATTTTAGCAGATCTCTATTAGTCTTTGTGTTGGCTTTTTAGTTCTAAGTGATCTTCTCAGTTTCTCTGCATTCTCAATCCTTAGTGGTTCAGTTCTTGTTTGGTTTCTTTGTTCGGATATCTTTACTTCTGTGTCATCTTCAATCTCCTCTGTTGTTTTTTGTTGCTTTGATGTTACCTTCATTTCCTTTGGTGAATCTTGTGATGCTGTTTTATTTCTCTCCTTTACGAGCTGCAAGTGTAGTCCATACCTTCTTTATACCTGTCCTTCTGGTGTGATTACTTTATAGCATCTGGGAGCTACTTGATGGGAAACTAGTGCTTTTTGTTTCCACATTCGCCCATCTGAAATAAGCATTGTATCTTTGTTGTGCAGTTGTGGTAACTCCCTGGAACCCCTGTCATAGTACCATTTTTGTTTTTTCAGTTTGAAACCTGCTCCTTGAGCTCTTTCTAGTGACTTGCTTAGCTTCAAGTCATGTTCTTCCATAGTATTTCCCAAAACTAATACATCATCAATATAAACCATAGTTCCATTAAGACCTTCAAAAATCTGTTGCACCTTTCTGTGAATTACTTCAGATGCAGAACACAGTCCAAAAGGAAGCCTATGAAAGCAATCCCTTCTGAAGGGTGTGTGGCAGGCTTACCGATATCTGCCTAGCATGTCTGGGCTCAGAGAATCTTCACTGTGATTGGTGGAGCCCTTCCACCAATTGGGCGATTGCTGGGGAGGAGCTTGCCCCGCCCCTACCCAGGGTGAGGCAGAGAACTCGGACCTGGTTGAAACCTGCACCTTACTTCAACCTCATTGGTCCATTTACAATCCAGGGGCGGAGCCCTCGGAGGGGATAAAACAGCAGCATGCCCAGCACATGGGTGGCTGCATTGAGGGATGGAGAAGAGGATGGACAAAGAAGAAGCTGGTGTGAGCTGGCCAGCAGGGCAGAGCCATTTCCCTGAAGAGCCCCAAAGCCCCCTCACTGAATGGGAGTGGCAAGTGGCCTCATCCCCAGCCCCACCGTGGAGGAGCGTGATGAATGGTAGACAGCTTGGTACGTGGAGCCAGACCCTGGGAGCTGCACAAGGCAACTCGAGTTTGCAACCCCTGGTGTGTGGCCAAGAACATGGTGCACAGACTGGTGCACAGAGCAGGACCCTGGGAACCGCTCAAGGCAGCTCAGGTCTGCAACCCCTGGCTCAGGACCAGGCAGTCAGTGCTAACAGCGTGGCAGAGTGGTCCAGGAGGGATCAGGACTTTGGGAGCTGCTCGTGGCAGCTCAGGTCTGGGTCCCCTGGCATAGAGCCAGCAACCTGGTGCAGACTACCAGGTTGTTGCACAGAGGGTCCAGGAACGGACCGAGCCCCAGTGTTGCATGAGGTGACCCAGGCCTCCAACCCTTAGCAGAAGGCAAAGCCCCCAGGAGCAAGTAATGGTGCTCGAAACTCCAAGCGGGTAAGCAGCCCAGCAGGAGTCAAAGGCCCAGGATGCTCCTGCAAACAAGGAGCAACATGCCTGAGGGGCCAAGGACTGCTCACTCTGGATCCCAGAGTCATGAGTTGATGGGGAAAAGGATTCCCACAGGGGAGGAGAAATGTCTCCTGTTTAATAAGGGGCTCATGTAGGGGAGGTCCCAGGGGGAGAGGGCTCCTCTAAGTTTATAGGCTTCATTGTGGTTTGTGGAAGTCCTAGGGGCATTAGGGTTTTCCCTTCCCTCTAGTCACTGGAATGCAGCCAAGACCTTAGGAACAGCCTGGGCTTTGGAGATTTTGAAGAGTCAAATTTATTTTTGATGTTTATGCACCTTATTTTGTGAGAGAGCGCCTCATATTTTGTAACACTGCATCTTATATTTTGTGTATTTTTATAATTTTAGATTGGTAGTTTAATAGATTGTAGAGTATATAACACTTAGCTGGGGCTCTGCTGGGACCCCTTCCTTGATGCTTACCTATACTTACATGTTTCAGATCAACTGCTTACCCATGCATTGTTCAGTGCTCTTGAGGTGGTGAAATCTTTCAGCCTTCATTTGTGGGATATAAAACTATATGACAATTGTATATTTGTGTATATATGTTCCTCACTATCCATTTCTTTAGATTTTGTATATATTAATAAATCTGTACATAGTTAAGCATTCCCTGTCCTGGCCTGACTCGATAGGGAATAGTGGGAACTGGTTTGCATTTGCAGATCCCTCTCATAGCACTCCGGCCTAGCCACCCATACCTTCTCTTTGGAGAGGAGAGCTCATACTGGATGCACACGGGTTACAGGCATACTGGATGCACTGGGGTTACAGGCATAATTTAGTACTATCCTTTTCTAGGGGAACTTACCAAAACCCAGAAGAGGCATCCAAAGTGGAGAAAGATTTAGCTTCTGCCATGTTGCCAAAAACCTTTTGGTAGAAATGGGAAAATGCTCCCTTTTGAGGTACCTGTTTATTTGCTTAGGATCCAGACAATCTCAAGGATCCATTTTTTCCCCTATTATGACCAGTGAATTGAACCCAAGCATTTGGTTGTTCTACTTTTTCTATATGTCCATGTTAACTAATCTATCTAATTCATTTTTCAATTTCTCTCTTAGTACAAGGGGAACATTTCTTGGAGCATGTATAGTGGAAGTATTTGGCTCTCTTAATTCTATCTTGTATTCAGTTGAGAGTTTCCCTATGCCTTGAAACACATCATAAAGCTCTTCTTCTATGTTTTTGCTTTCTAATCCTTCAATGGCATCCATTCCCTTAATCAAACATAGAGTTTTACATGTTTGCAACCTGATAATTGGCACTAGCTTTCCTGGGACTGCTACAAACTGAAGTTCTACTATATTAACCTTGATCATGTGTAGATGAAACAGGGGCCCTAAATTAAAGTGGTGGGTTTTTAAAAACACTGCTTCAATTTAGGGCAAAGTAAACTCCCATATTGTGTACACCCGTGTCTTACCTGCCTCTCTGACAGTGGGGAGGGGAGGGCGAGCTGCCGAAGGGTGAAGCGGTTTCTGGGCTATGGGGGGAGGCGGGGAGAGTGGTGCCTCCCTGTGTGATGGCGGCGGCCCTCCACCCAGGCAGCACCCACCCACAGGCACCCAGCTCGGGCGGTCGGGGGGGGCGCACCACAGCTGTAGAGTGAAGGACTGGGTCCCCGTGTAGCTCATGCAGACAGGCAGGCTCCAGGTGGGAAAAAAAAAAAAAGTTCTGGATCGCCATTTTCTTTTTTTCCCCCTTTGTTAGAGCCTGCCTACCTGGGCTGCTGCCAGGCTGCCTGCACGGGCTGCCTGCACGACCCCTGAGCTGCATGGACCTCAGTGTTTTGCTCCATAGCTATAGGGCAGCAAACTAAAACTCTTTGGAGGTGTTTTAGCTTGCTGCACCCCAAAGTCATTTAAGGTGCATTATGCCGCCAAATGTGCTAATGCAGCTGGAATTACTGTGCAATACGCTGCCAATGTGTGCAAACACCAACACCATTAAAGTGGTGAAAAAGCATTTAACCCACTTTAAAGTGTTGTGCACACATGCCCCTCGTTTCATCTACACATACCCCTTGTTTCTAGCATGCAGTGCACAAACACCCTTGGTTGCAATCATGTTCCCATTATATGCTCTAAGTCTTACTTTCTTATTCTTATAGTACATGGGTTTTAGTCTTCATTTTTTATATAATGTATTCTGGTATTACATTGACCTGTGCCCTTGTATCTAATTTAAAAGTTACCATTAGTCCATTGGTGTCCAGGGTAATTGTACAAAACTCAGAAGAATGAACTTCTTGTATTGTACCACTGAGGAATTCTCTCTCTTCTGTATTGCATAGAGCATGTACCTGCTGTTTCTTGTGTGGTGCACCCTGTTTCTTTCTGCAAACTGTTGCAAAGTGATTGAATCTTTTGCATTTGTTGCAGCACTTCCCAAATGCAGGGCACTGCATGGGTTTGTGGTAACCCCCACAGCATCTGCAGCTGATAGATGTGCACCGATACATAGGTCTTACATCAGATTGGTACCAATATAAGAAAAAATTGATTGTATTTTCAATCAGCTTTTTTAGGCTGATGTGACTGATAAATGCCCCGTGCATGTGTGCAGATGCAGTGCAGCATGTAGGTGCCCACAAGCACAGCCCAGCAGAGTGGAGAGTAGCTGTTCTGGCTGGTAAATCTGTTGTGAGGGAAAGGGCATGGGGGGCAGATCAAGGCACTCACGGTGAGGAAGGGAAGTGGGGCTGGGGCAGGTGCTGCACCGCTGGGGCAAAGCGTGGATGGAGGCACCAGTGGCTAGCTTGGGGAGTGCAAGGGTGGGGGGTGGCTCCCGCTGTTATGTGCACCCCAGGAAGGCATGAGGGTCGTGTGCCCCCAGATCTGTGTGCAGGGTGAGGGAGGGCTGCCACTGTGGGCT
The DNA here is from genome assembly GCF_030867095.1 of Alligator mississippiensis. NCBI lineage: Eukaryota > Metazoa > Chordata > Crocodylia > Alligatoridae > Alligator > Alligator mississippiensis. The sequence goes on from NC_081830.1 coordinate 40,689,578, forward strand.
GGGGCCGGGGCAGCGCCAGGCTCTTCCTAGTAGGGGGCTGGCATGGGCTGTGCTCCAGGTAGGCAGTGGTGGTACTAGGAGTGGGGACCATGGAGGGAGGGCTACGGCAAATTTTGGGGTGACTGTAGCTCCCTTTAGCCCACTCCCAGCACTGCTGCCACCTGCTCTGAGTGCAGCCCGGCCCAACTCCCCCGCTGGGAAGAGCCCAGCACTGCCCCAGGCCCAGCTCACAGAGGCAGCCTCCCCCCACCCTATGCACAGATCTGGAGGCACACACTCCCTGTGTGCCCTCCTTGGGTGTACACAGCAGTGGGAGCCACCCCCCCCATGCCACCTGGATGAGCTGCTCACAGCTCTTTCCCACGCCTGCCCCATTCCCACTCCCTCCCTCACCATGGGGCCTTGATCTGTTCCCCCCATGCTCCTTGCCTCTCCCCACAACAGACTTACCAGCCAGATGCCACTCTCCATGCTGCCTGGCTGCATATCAGAATTGGATCGGTATTGGCCGATATGGCTTGTTAAAAATCAGCCATCAGTATTGACCCAAAAATTCTCTATCAGTGCACCCCTAGCAGCTGACCATTGTTTCTTCAAGCAATTCTCTTTGGCTTCTGCTTGCCTACCTCATAGTGAGGTTTTCTTTTCTGTATTGTTTGTGTGTTGCCTTAGGTTTTTGCAGTCTTGTAATCCTAAGTCAGCTTTTTCCTCCAGCTTCTTCAGCCTGGCATTAATTATCTCAGCCACTTGGCACATTCTGACTGCCTTTTCCAAATTAATCTCAGGATACTCTAACAGCCTTTTCCTGAGGCTTGTATCCCTTATATCCCCATACTATTTGGTTTCTGATCATGGACTCTTTTTAGGTCTCCAGAATTGCATGTCTGGCTCAGCAGTTGGAGGTCTTTGGCAAACTCCTCTATTGTCTCACATTCTTTTTGCTGTCTCATGTGGAAATTATACCATTCAAAGGTTTCATTTTGGTTGCGTATATAGTATTCCTCAAACTTTTTTATTACTGTGCCATAGCTTTTCTGTTCTGCTTCTGACAGTTGTAGGCTATTATAAAGAGACAGAGCTTCTGGGCCTGCCATATTTAAAAAATAAAAATAAAAAAGCTACCTTGAGTAGGTCTTCTTTCTCTGTAGCTCCATCGGCCATCATACCTATCGTGACTCTTTACTTAAATTTCTTCTAGTTTTCTGCTGCATTGCTAGACAACTTTAACTACTCTGGAATTCTGAGATGTTCCAGTTTTCTGTCTTTCTTTGCACCCCGCTCCTGGTATAATGTGTTATTCTCAAAAGACCAAGGAGTTAAACTTTTATAATAGGATAAAGCTTATTTATTCAGAGAGCCTTCTTAGCCTACTGATCTGCTGTTCCCTTCTGCCATCCTCGGGCAAATGCAACAACTTATACATAACACTCTGAAAGGTATCCACACAAGGCTGATGAGGTGCCTTCTGCCTCTAGTCTGTGTGACTGGAGCTAACAGTCCCCTGATAAGCCCATGCTGAGCACAGCTCTTTGCCCCCACTCTGGTGTCCCTGTCCCACCGTAGCCAGTCTGGGGTTCATTTTCCAGTGATATCACTGCTCTAACCATTATCCTGTTAGATAAAACGAGACACCTTACTGCTCTTTTAAAGGAAAAGGAAAACCCTGATCTGTCCTTTGAAAGGAAGGTCATAGGTACCTTATTTTAGTAGACAGATGTTTTAGTTTAGCAATCATTGATCCTTCTGGATCATGGCATATGCATGAGAGATCAGACTTTCAACACACATGTCTAGGTAGAAGTACGGAGAAAGGGAGGCTGCCCAGACCTTCCATCCCCTGTTTAGGCCATTGAGACAAACTCCAAGGGCCAGAATGAGTCCAGACATTTGGTGCCTCCATGACTGCAGGTGTTTAAGCATCCAGGAATCAAACCCAGGTCTCCTATGTGGCAGACAAGGATGCTACCACTGAACTACAGGGGACTTCTTAACACTGGATCTCCTGAATGGAATGATGTACTGCAGCCCAACTGTGACAGCTGAGCAATGGGATATAAACGACCATCCTCAGGCCTCCCGAATCCTCAGTGCTTCTGGGGATTTGTTCTAGGTGGCTATGCACTGAGCATACTGACTTTAGACTGTTCTCTTTTCAGAGTCCTGACGTTTTGGATCCCATTCCGAAGTACCTAGTTGTTCCTATGGACTGGCTAGGGGCCGCAGCCATCTTTCTCAGCATTCTGGATTCCAAGTTGGCAGCTAGGGCCTAAAAGTTAAATGTTGCAGTGCCTAATATAAGGGTATTCAACTCCTTTGTTGGATCTGCTACTTAAGCACTTTGAAATTTTCAGTATGCATTATAATTGTCTCATAGCAGGCAGGAGCTTTATACTCTAAAATAATTCCTGGTAGAAAACAATGTTACTATTTAAAGAAGCCTCATACTAAATAGAATTGCATTACAGGAGCATTTTAGGGTTTTTCAAATAAGTTTGCTTCAGTGTTCTGCTAAAAACAACTTTGCTTGTTATCTTTAATAGCACCATCTGGTGGCTCCTAGGAAATATTAACATTATTTCTGGACCTATTCTATGTAACATTACAGGAAAATATTACTTGATATGAAATGCTTGCTTTTCAGTTTGTGCCTCTGTGGATCTTTGAAAAGGAGCACAGCCACTATACTGATTGGCATGGCATAAAAACTAGGCTTTAACAGGACCGTCAAACTGAGCTCCTCCACCTGCTGCCTACATATGGCAAATTAGTGCAGAACTTTTAGGTCATATGTGCATAAATATTCAACCTTTGTAAATATTTAATGGAGTTCTAGGGGACAGATATTTTCCTACTTGTGTAATGTGCTTAAAGTGCCCTAGATACCATCAAGAGAGGATTCCTTGTAAGTTTTGGCTTGATTCTGACCTGTTTGCATAGATGTAAAGTCAAGAAAAACTCCACTGAAATCAGTGGAGTTCTACTGATGAAAAAGAGGAATTGAACCCAGCATAAAGAATAGGGAATACAAAATGCATGATGGAGTACAGGGATCTGAATTCTGATCTTGATTTCTTCTACCCCAAGAAATGAACCAAAGCAGTTTAAGTCAAACTAGCAAGCAAGCGATCCAAAATACTTTTCCCGCTCTGCAGCTGGGAAACAGCAAAACATTTAGCAAGCACATTGACCAAAGACAATCTAACCACTCTTTAATATCATGAGAATTTTGCATTTGCATTCAGAGAACAGATTGTGGGTTATGAATATAAGTAAGGGTTACATGGATACCCTTTTGCAGAGGGATTAAATGAAACATCTTATTTGCTTCCCAGCCTCCCAAATTAAGTATTAAACATAAATGTATTGGCATTCAGGCTGCATAACTTTTACATATTGTAAACTGTATTAGGGCACAGGCATGGATTGGAAAGATGAACACAGATTTAAAGATTTCTTCCTATTGTAACAATAGCTGATGATTCATCATGGAGCTTTTTCTAAAGGCATTTTGGCCTTCAGTGAACAATCTATGAAATCCAATTAATTTATTCAGCAGTAGATGATCCCTCTGGCTAGACATGTCAGCATTTACATTTGCATATAATGAGCATTGGTATCAGCTTTAGTACATGCATTACTAATAGTAAGCAAAAACTGCTTGACCATTTATAAAGAAAACCTGCAGACTGCTTATATCATTTGCAGAATAGAAGCCTGCTCTCTGCATAAAGATCTCTTGGAAAACATATGTTTGAGTGTATACAATGCCTAAGCTTTGTGAGTAAAGGTATGCAAGAAAAATTAGAATGTGTGCACTTTTTATATATTCCAAGAAAATATACATTTAAATCAAAACATGGCATGGCCTTTTAGGTGGGACTAGGAGCCAAAAGATGTTGGCTTCTTCATTGGCCTCCATACTCACCTGCTGTGTACCTGGTGTGATTCACTTCACTGCCTGGGGTCTCTTTTTCCCTTGCAATACTTTATCTATTTAGGTTGGAGGTTCTCACTATGTAGTCTCAATGTCTGGTTCAATTGGATCCTTTTCATGTTGCTGTATTACAAATACTGGATGTTGGTATAGCTGTATTGGCATACATTGAAGCCAACTTGGGGAATAACTTAATGTAAGAGAGGTCAGGAATTTAGGAAACCTGCACAGTTTTCCTTCATGGAAACCAAAGACTTTACAGATTTCCTACTAATAATGATCTCACTGCTTTATTTCTTAAAGCATAACATTAAAGCTACCAGTGAAGACACTGACAGAGAAGGCTTAAGTCACATACAGATGTTCCATTTATGCCAGCGGAAAAGTCTTTCTCCCAACACAAAGAGAGCTGTACACATGTTCAAAATTCATAGATTGTTAGGGACTGGAAGGGACCTTGTAGATAATCGGGTCCAGTCCCCCTGCGCTAGGCAGGAAAAGAACTGGGGTCAAGTGAGCCCAGCGAAGTGACTGTTCAATGTCCTTTTGAAGATTTCTAGGGTAGGTGACTGCACCACCACTGGAGGGACTTTATTCCACAGTCTGAACACCCTGACTGTGAAGGAGTTTTTCCTGGAATTGAGCCTGAAGCGACCTTCCAGGAATTTGTATCCATTGCTTCTGGTCTTCCCCAGGGGCGCCCTAGTGAACAGCAGTTCACCGAGTTCTTGATGTATTCCCCTGATATAATGGTAAGCTGCTACCAAGTCCCCTCTCAGCCTTCTCTTCTGTAGGCTGAAGAGACCCAAGTCCCTTAGCCTCTCCTCTTCTGGCTTGTTGTGCAAGTCCCTGATCATACGGGTGGCTCTTCTCTGGCCCCTCTCAAGTTTTTTCATGTCCTTATTGAAGTGCAGCACCCAGAACTGGATGCAGTACTCCAGCTGCTGTCTCACCAGTGCGGAGTGCAGTGGGAGTATCACTTCCTTAGTTTTACATGAGATGCAACAGTTAATGCATGCCAGCGTGTTGTTTGCCCTGCTGGCCACAGCATCACACTACCGACTCATGTTCATGTGATGGTTCATCACTACCCCTAGGTCCCTTTCAGCTGTGGTGAAAGTCAAATTGTTGCCATTGAGCCTGTAGGTATGTTGGGGATTGCTTGTTCCGACATGGAGCACCTTACACTTCTAAGTGTTGAACTTCATCTGGTTCTGGTCTGCCCAACTCTCCAGCCTGTCCAGGTCTGCCTGTATCTGAAATATATCTTCTGGCATGACCGTGCTCCCCCATAACTTGATGTCACCTGCAAACTTGGCCAGCGAGCTTTTCACCCCCACATCCAAATCATTGTTAAAGATGTTGAAAAGCACAGATCCTGGAGGGACACCACTAGCCGCTTCTCACCAGGACAACACAGATCCATTCATGAGAACTCTTTGGCTCCTACCATGCAGCCAGTTTGCCACCCACTGAACTGTTGAGCAGTTAAGCCCACAATCTTCCAATTTTTCCACAAGGATATTATGGGATACTAAATCAAAAACATTTTGGAATCCTAGGTATTTAATGTCGACTTTCTCTCCTGTGTCCAGGTGGTGAGAGACCTGTTCATAGAAGGAGATGAGATTTTTAAGATAAGACCTACCTGCAATGAAGCCATTCTGACTGTTGTTCAGAATCTTACCCTCAATGAGCATATCACACATAGGTTCTTGAATGCGTTTTTCCAGGATTTTCCCTGAGATGGTGGTTAGGCTGATTGGCCTATAGTTGCCCAGGTCCTTCCTCTTCCCCTTCTTGAAGATGGGCACAATGTTGGCCCTCTTCCAATCCTCAGGGATCTCCCCAATGTGCCACGATTTCTGAAAGAGTTTTGCCAGGGGTTCCTCAATGACCTCAGCCAGCTCCATCAGCACTCCTGGGTGAAGTCCATCTGGTCTTGCTGACTTATAAATGTCTAGCTTTTCTAGGTGGTTTTGCACCAGCTCAGCATCCACAGTGGGAAGGCTATCATTCCCACCATGCTCTCTGTGATCCTTATCTCACTTGTCTTTCCCTTCGGTCTGGTGAAATACTGAAGCAAAGTGGGGCATTCAGGAGTTCAGTTTTTTTCCTGAGTATTCATTACCAGCTGTCCTGAGGTGTTAAGCAGGGGACCCATGTTTCCATTTGTTTTCCTCCTGCTCCCTACATACCTAAAGAAGGACTTCTTATTGTCCTTGATTCCCTTGGCTAACTTAAACTCAGTTACCACTTAGCTTTCCTAATCATTTCCCTACCAGTGTGGACCACTGTTGTATAGTCCTCTTTGAGGACTGTCCCTAGTTTCCACTATGTGTACACCTCTTTTTTTTTTCCAAGGGGACCACAATGTCCCTGTTGAGCCAGAAGGGCTTGACAGCCCTTCTGCTACCTTTCCTCTTCATGGGAATGGTTTTATTTTGTGCTTCGAGGATCGTGTCCTTGAAGAACAACCAGTCTTCTTGCACCCCATTTGCCTTCTGTCCCTGGTCCCGCATTGCCTCCCCTACTAATGTCCTAAGCCTGTTGAAGTCAGCATTTTTGAAGTCCAGGACTTCAATACTGCTAGTTGATTTGTCAACCTTGTGGTAGACAGTGAACCTGATGAGCTCATGGTCTTTGTCACCCAGGCTACCCTCAATGTTCAAGTCACACACCAGATCATCTCCTTTGGCCAAGAAAAAGTCTAGGAGGGTGGTACCTCTGGTTGGCCCTTGGACTTCCTGGGTCAGAAAGAGCTGCTCAGGTACAGTTAAGAAGCTACATGACTGATCTGACCTAGCCAAGTGTTCCTCCCAATCTATGTCTGGGTAATTTAAGTCGTCCATGACAACCAAGTCCCTTGCACACATGGCTTTTGTCAGTTCTTGAGAGAACTCCAGATCAAGCTCCTCCCCTTGGTTTGGTGGCCCATAGTAAACACTCACAGTTAGGTCACTCTCACCTCATCCTGTCCCATCCCCCCCTATCCCCGAAGCTTGACCCAGAGGGTTTCAAGCTGTTTATCTTTGGAGCCAATGTCAGCCTCCAGAGAGGTGTACTGCTTCCTTGCATAGAGAGCTACCCCTCCGCCTCTTCTCTTTGCTCAGTCCCTTCTGTGCAGTGTGCATCCCTCTATAGCTATGCTCCAATCATGCGAGGAGTCTCACCTGGTCTCCGTGATCTCTACCAGGTCATATTGCCCACTAGAGAGCAGGAGGGCTAGTTCCTCCTGGTTGTTCCCCATGCTCCTGGCATTGGTGTACAGGCAGCTGAGGCCCTCAAAAGACACCCTTGATTTCTTGAGATGCTGTGGGAGAACCATTCCATTAACATTCTCAAAAACAGTTATCTTAGTATCGTTCACGTGGGAGTTTTCCTGTGTGCCAGTCTCCAGGCATGCTCCATTTGGAGTTTCCCCATCCCCCAGCAACATCAGTTTAAAGCCCTGTCTAGTAGTTCAGCCATCGTAGCTGAGAACAAGGACTTACGTCTCCATGTGAGGTGGATTCCATCTCATCCCAGGAGTCTTTTCTTCCTGAAGTGCATGCTGTGGTCGAAGAAACCAAAGCCCACATGGTAGCACCACTGTCGGAGGCTTCTGTTTACTTCTTCCACACAGTCTTCCTTTTTGGGTCCATGGCTTGCAACAGGGAGCATGGAAGAAAAAGCTACTGGAGCCCCCAGTCCCTTGAGCCCATCCCCCGGAGACCTGTAGGCACTCACGACCCAATTTGGATTACTCCTGGCCGTGTCGTTTGTGCCCACGTGAATGAGAAGCATGGGGTAGTAGTCAGAGGGATGGACAAGTCTGGGGATCCTCTCTGCAGTGTCTCAGATGCAGGGCTCAGGAAGGCAGCAGAGCTCTTGGGCCAAGGGGCCCAGATGGCAGATAGGTCCCTCTGTGCCTCTCAGGAGAGAGTCCCCCCACCACTACTTCCCACTGTCCCCTCCTAAGAGTGGGAATACTTACCTCCTGAATACTTACCTCCTCTAATATCTCTATTGGAGTCTCCTCATATGTGATGAGGCAAGCATACCTGTTATGCAGCATCAGGGGAGGAGTAGCCCTAGCTCTGCATGCTCTGGATCTGGAGACTACTATCTTCCATGTAGCTCCAGGAGAGTCCTTGTAGCCTGTTTTCTTTGTGGCTGCCTTCTCCTTCACCTTCTTCATCTATACTTCTTTTTCCTGGAGTAGGGCCTGGCAGTAGCTGTAGATGAAATCTTTGTGGGCCCTGATGCTGTGTAGCTGACATACCTCCCCTTCAAGCTCCCACACTCAGCCCACGGGAGACTCCACTAGAGAGCATAGCCCACAAGTTGGGGTGCCCCCATGAGCAGTTGCCAGCAGTCATGCTAGGCAGCCTTCACAGTCCAGGGCCATGGGCTCTGTCTGGGTGAAGGTCTCAGCAATGCCGGGATGCCTGCAGCTACAACAAATTGCTGCCATCCCCAAGAGTGATTGTGTGGTAATAGGCTATGCTACTACCCATGAACTGGTCAGAGAACAGTCAGCAAACTGCTTCCTCTGTTGGCAGTCCCTGTTCACTGGCTCCCTGGTTCAGTGAAATTTCTTGTGGAAGAGAAATGGGTCTTCCTCAAGAACTTAGATCAGGTACCTGTAAGAAAGATTTTCCTCCTCCTGATCTAAATTGAACTTTTGTACATTTCTCTCAGGTGAAACCCAATATCCCACTGCTCTCCTCCCTTTAAGGGAAAGGGGAGGAAGGAGAGCATTGGCTTCCTGATAGCCTATCCAGGGACAAGCTGCTGCTGTCAGGAGCCTTGTGGGGACCCTTTTCTTAAGAATTACCTCCCAGCTCCCCAGCTAATCAGCTGTGGAAACTGGTTCCTCTGATTGGGAGAACCCTCCCTCCCCACCATCAATCAGCTGATGAAGGAAGCATTCTTCAGCAATGGGAACTTTCCAAGAAGGGGTTCCTACTGTGACTCAGGAGTCTTGACTCTGCAGTGACATGCTGCTGCCTCCCATTGCTCCAGGTCAGGCTGGAGCAGTACAGGGAGAAACAGGCTGCCATACCCTGGCAGTAAAGAGAAGCAGTTGTTCTGTAGCAGAAACCAGGAGAGTTCCCACTATAAAAGAATAACCCCTCCTACCAGTTAGTTGATTGGTGGGCTGGCTCAGATGAATTTCCTGGGGCTGGAACCCTTCCCAGCTGTCTGTGGCAAATGCTGCTTTCCAGCAACTGCCAGTTGACAACTTGCTGCCTTCCCAAGGTTGTGAATTAATGGTTTCCTACTAGGGTAGAGAGATGACCCAAGAAGAAGTCCCCTAGGCTAAGTACAGACAGTCAAAAAACCTGAGGCTGAATCAATTCGGTTTTTGCAGGTTAGTCTAAGCTGCACAGATTAGATTGGAACCGAGGTGAACAGACATTTACCTTTGATTCAGGAAATGCAGCCACATGCCTGCAGTGGCTCAGGCCAGAAGCCAGGGAGAGTGGTACTAGAGCATGGCTCTCTGACTGTGTGTTCACTTCCTCCTCCTGCTGCCCTCAACGTCTCTGGGACTTGCAGTCCAGACTTACAGCAGCAGGACCCTGTAGGGTTTCTTCTCACTTCCTCTTCCTGCTTCTAGGTGCCTCTGGGAGTTGCAGCTAGCAGTAAGTGTGAGCAGGGGAAGGGAGGTTTAACCCCCTTCCCTGGCCCCAGCCCCCAGCTGGGGTTTGCCTGAGAGGGGCATCCCCCCATGTAGACTGGGCTACATCCCTAGCCTGGCTTGCTACTGCTCCTACCCTTTGTCAGCTAGCCCTCACTGCTCTGGAGCATACGGCACAGCCTAGCCCAGGGATGGAAAGCATGCTGGGATGCTGGGGAACTGTGATTTAACTTGAACCAGGAAGGGGTCTGGGACAGAAGTTTCACAAACCAGTTTGATCCAAATCAATTAAATCTGATACTACATTCAAACAGGTTTATCTTAAACCAGTTTCAGCCATTTTGAAATTGGTTTATGTGCACTGAACTTCTGTTCTGTTACAGGTTTAAACCAGTTTCAGATTGCTTAAACCAGTTCATGTGTAACTTCTGTCCCTACCCCTAGTGTCTCCTGGATGGAGTGCTTGCTTATAAAGCTTTCCAGTTATTGGGCTGGAATGTATGTACGTTCCAGCTCCTGGGCTATTTTTCTATTGGTAAGAATGTCTTACTAGTAGAAATGAATGCCTGTACATGGCAGAAGTTGCGTTCTTGTGTCTCAGTCCTAAAAATGTACTATATCCCCATTTCAGAGATGGATAGAAAAGCCAGAGAGGTCAACTGACTTGACACAAGAGTTTGTGGTAGAGCCAGAAATAGAAGCCAGGTTTACTGGATTTGGTGTTTGCTACAGATTGTTACCAAATTTGCCCATTACCTTGGGGTGTGCTCATTTATTAGGGATAGTTTCTAGGGTCTTGGTGATTCTGTCAATGTGCTGCTTGTGTTACTATACCGAGCTGTATCTCTCCCTTCTGCAAGCCCTCACCCCCAGTGGAGCTATCTTGCAGGACTCAACCTCAATGGGACTGGGTTCCTCCAGTCACCAAATCAGTCATACACACAAACACACACAAATTAACGTGACACGCCTGACCTGGCCGGGCTGATCAGCATGGACAGGCTGACACCCTCATATGCCAAGAATCAGTTCATAAGAGCAACAATAAAATGCAGTCAGACACAAGCACACAGGTAAACAGAATCCCTCTGAATCCGGCTGGGTGTCCAGCTGACACCCTCATGGGCCAGCATTCAGTTCATAAGGGCACGTCTGAGTCAAACTGGGTCAATCAGCCTGTACAAGCTGATCCCCTTATGTGTTTCAAACTCAGCACATCCCAATCTTTGGCCTCTTGATGAGCAGACCCCACAATAATTTGGGCTTCACAGGGATCTTTAGCATAGGTAAAAGAAGCGTTGCTGCAGAGCACGGGAGGAAAACGAAGCAGAGAAGGAAAAATATACCCAATTACTACCAGTTTGACTATAAAAGTTATTTATTGCTAAGCATATGAAATATGTAATAGTACTAGTAGTAATAGACATGCAAAAGAAAAACAAACACAAACAATGACAATACTACCCTGGTTTCACTAAGTATTTGGGGAAACTTAGCTCAAGCTTAACTGATATAGTTCAGGTTCAGAAGTTTATGCCTAGAAAGAAGAGAGAACACTGTAATGTCACCTAGTCCACGGTACTCAGGCTGCAAAGCTGACAGGCACAGTCCGTAGCACAATCCTTGAAGAGAGAGACGATCTGTTCTTCCAGCGTCCCAAGAATGACAGGGGATCGTGTCAGCACAGGAGTTTTCTTCTTCTTTCCTTTTCCTCTCCTCCTTTCCTCCTGCTTCTTCTTTTTCGCAGCACACACACTTACAGATTTTTATACCCTCAGTTCAACTGCTTCGAAGCACCCTCAGTAGTGTAAATCATTGTCTTTTCTATTGACAAGGAGTTATCTGGTTTGGACCATCTCAGGAAACTGATTGATAATCAGGAAACACTTAAGATTAGGGAGTAACCCAAATACTTGGGAGCCAGCTTGAGATTCCTATGGATGGCAGATATCCTGATGGGATATCTCATGGTTTCTTCAGGGACAATAGATAGCTTGCAGTATCAGGATTTTGGATTTTTACTTGTGCACAAGCCTCAGCTTAGCATGACTTTTCCAGATCTTACTATAGTCTTTTAACAGACTTAAAGCAATTATTGGGGTGCTCATAACCTTTTGTGGAGAGGACTCCCACCAGTCGTCTCGGGAAAGATACGACAACACCTGGGATTAGGGCTCCAGCAGGCTGGATGCTGTGATGAACCCTTAACCATTGTTCAAATGTTGCCCATACCCCCTCTGACTCGGTCTCTTGCCTCAGCATTCCCTAACCCGGCAACCGAGTTTTAGTCAATCAAGTTTAAATAGGCCTCCCATAGTGGGACCGGGGAATGTACGGCCCGAGATGCCTATTAAGCTTAGAGCTGTGTGTGTGTGTCCGGGGGGGAAAAGTCCTTAGCAAATCCAGATTAGAACTGGTCTGATAAATGCTGAGCTGGGTGTGTGTGAACATGGAATTAAATGATTAAATGATTAACATTGGAAGCACAGATTCCCCATCATGCAGCGCTCTCCTGCTTCTCTGGTCCCAGAATTCACTGCAGTCTCTGCTTCAGGCTTTCTGTTTTCCATCTCTCATGTAAATGAATGGTCATCTGGTTCCATCTCAGATGCAAATGAGACCTAGGGCAGTTGTTCACTCTTATCACCCTTATCTGGTGAGGTTCTTAGGTGCGTCTCTCGCTGCATCTTAATCAGTTTCATTTAGGTAGAGGAGGGGGGGGGGGGTGAGTCCTTTGTGAGTCAGACAGACTGCATCCTGTGCCAGGGGTGCCCAAGAACACAGAGCTGAGACGTAACAAGATACAGGGTAATCTAAGAGACTGTGACTACCAGTTACTGGAATTCACTATGGTTGAAAGGTAGGAAAGATAACAAGTAGGGCAGAAGTGCTAGACTTCAAAAAGGCTAACTTCAATGAGCTCAGGAGGTTAGTAAGTGAGGCACTGAAGGGCAAGAGCCTTGGTGAGATGGGAGTCCAGGAGGGGTGGTCGTTCCTCAAGGGAATGATCCTTCGGTCACAAAAAGAGACAATCCCATTGCAGATTAAGGGTGGCAAGGAGGCCAGGACACCCTCTTGGCTGAACAGGAAAATCCAGGAAAGCCTAGGGATGAAAAAAGAGGCATACAGACTGTGGAAGCAGGGGGGACCCACCAAGGAGGAATATACCTATTTGTCTCGCACTTGCAGGGAGTTAGTAAGAAGGCCAAAGCAGCAATGGAACTCCAGATGGGAACAGAAATAAAGGACAACAAAAAGTCCTTTTTCAGGTATATAGGGAGCAAAGAAAGGGCTCAGGGTAACAAAGGACCCCTACAAGACTGGCTAGGGCAATTAGTGACAGATAGAAAGGACAAAGCTGAGCTCTTCAATGAGTTTTTTGCATCAGTATTCCTGAACACGGATAAAGACATATCACCAAACTGGACTGTAGACAGGCACAGGGGGGACACCAGCCTACCAATGGTTAGTGTCAACCTAGTGAAGGGGCATTTCAGAGGGCTTGATGTGTTCAAGTCAGCAGGCCCAGATGATCTTCATCCAAGGGTGCTGAAGGAATTGGCCGGTGTCATAGCAGAACCACTAACAAAACTGTTTGACCACTCATAGCGCTCAGGGCAGGTCCCAGGGGACTGGAAAAGGGCCAATGTGGTCTCCTTTTTCAAAAAGGGGAAGAAAGAGGATCTGGGTAACTATAGACTGGTTAGTCTCACCTCTATCCTTGGGAAAACCTTTGAAAACATTATTAAGGAATACAGTTGTGTGAGTCCACCGGGAAAAGTAATGCTGAAGGACAATCAGCATTGATTCATAGCAGGTAGATCCTGCCTGACAAACCTTGTTTCTTTTTATGGCCAGGTCACAAACTGCTTAGATGCAGGAGTCGAGGTGGATGTCATATACTTAAAAAGGCCTTTGATACAGTGTCACATCGCATTCTCATTAAAAAAAAAACTGAGCAGCTGTGACTTAAAAGATTACACAGTCAGGTGGTTGGCAAATTGGCTAACAGGATGCACCCAGAGAGTGGTGGTGGATGGGTCGGTATAGACCTGGAAGGATGTGGACAGTGATGTCCCCCAGGGCTTGGCCCTTGGGCCAGTGCTGTTCAACATCTTCATCAGTGATTTGCACAAGGGCATAGTGAGCACACTGTCTGAATTTGCAGATGACACCAAATGATGGTACAAAGCAGACACACTAGAGGGCAGGGAGCAGATTCAGGTGGATTTGGACAAGCTGGAAAAGTGGGCAGAACAAAATAGGATGCAGTTTAACAAGGATAAGTGCAGAGTACTGCACCTAGGGAGACAGAATCAACAACACACATGCAGATTGGGGGATGACTTTTTAAGCAGCACAGCGGCAGAAAGGGATCTCAGAGTCATAGTTGACTCCAAAGATGAACATGAGTTGACAATGTGACAAAGTGATCAATAGAGCTAACCACCCTCTATCATGCATTAGCTGGTGCATCACAAACAGGTCTAGGGAGGTGGTACTTCCCCTCTATGCTGCACTGGTAAGGCCGCAGCTGGAGTACTGTGTTCAGTTTTGGCCGCCGCACTTCAAGGGGGATGTGGATAACCTTGAGAGGGTCCAGAGAAGGGCAGAGGAGGGGCAGCAAGGAATAGGAGATATTCTGTTTACCAAGGCATCCTTTGGAGTAACTAGAAACAATGGCCACAAATTGACAGAGAGCAGATTTAGACTAGACATTAGGAATAACTTCTTTATAGTAAGGGTGACCAAAATCTGGAATGGGCTTCCGAGTGAGGTGGTGCTCTCCCCTTCCTTGGAGGTCTTTAAGAATAGACTGGACAAGCACCTGGCTGGGGTCATCTGACGCCAGCACTCTTTCCTGCCCAGGGCAGGGGGTCATACTTGATGATCTGCTGAGGTCCCTTCCAACCCTGGAAATCTATGAAATCTATGAAAACGATGGCCTGATTTATGATTGTTACTCTATTTGAATGCTAGAGTAAATCCACTGACTTCAATAAAATTTAGTAACGTAGAACTGAAGAAGCCTCCTGAGGAATGAGGCCCTGACTGTAGTATGGATAGCTTGGAAAAGACAAAAACTAAGGCATCCAGACCTTAGTGGTAGGTACACTTGCAACTCCAGTAATACCCAACCAACCTGTTGACAACAGAAGGATCTCCAAGCATAAAAAGCTGATACCACTTCTGCTTGAAATATCAAAAATCCGTATTGGCTCCCTATGCTGCTCTGCTATCTCTGTTTTCAAAGAAAATAAGGGATGAAACAAGGAACAGAGAAATATTTTCTGCCAACACTTTCTTACAAAACACCTTTTGGCATGTCAGAGCTTCTAAGTGGTGGTGGCTTCTCTTCTGAATATACTGCTTGAGAAAGTCTCATAAACTGAGAGGTTAAAACTAGCAGGGTCATGTAAGGTTCCATCTGCCATGGTGGTAGACAGTATTTGAACTAACTCCATTTCTAAATGTTCTGAGTTGAAATGAGTTAATCTCATGCTTGGTTAGTGTGAAATGAACGGAAATCTGTTCAACCCATTCACAAACAGTTTCTCAGCTTTCACAGCTGTCTCTGCAGAGGAATATGAGAATTTGCATGGTCCAGTCCTCATATGGAAAATTTTGTAAGCAAACGCTGTTTTCCTGTTTCTCTCACTGCTGTTGAAATGAATTTTCTTCTGGATGAAAACACCTAGGGCCAATTTAGTACATCTGTTTTAATTTCATTGTGGCAAAGAAATGTATAATGGCATAAATCTGAAATAATTGAGGGGAGAATTGATTCTTTCAGTCATGTAGGTACAAAGTGGGTTGTGATACTGCAAGATGCTCTAATCTCGTGGCACATAGTGCCACTTACCAGTGTGACTGGACTTGTCTTACACACACAGAAGAAATCTGCTACAGCTGCTTATGCTTGTATTCTGCCTGGGGGAGCATGTAATTTTGTGCAACTCCCTGCAAATTTAGTCAGAGTAAAAGCATAACTAACAAGAGAAGGACCCATGCACCTTTAATCCCAATGACCTTATAGTTAAAGCCTTTGCCTAGGGAATGGGGATTGGATTCTAGGCCCTTTCAGCTAGAGAGTCTTTAACCCTACATCTGCCATGTCCCAGAACGTGCCCTAACCCGCTAGCTGTGGGCTAGGCATTATCCCTTCTAGCCAAGCTGGTCCACTGGGTAGCCAAGAGAGGAAGATACATAGGACCAGAAGGTTAGCAAGCCAAAAAGTCTTGATCTGTGGTTCAGTATGAGGGGTACTTCTCTGGAAGGGGAGGGAGTCTTGGATTCTTTGTCCAGGACAAACTTCAGGAAGAAACCTCCCCTCCCTCAAACACTGGTAAGCGTCCTTTGCTATTCTGTCTTAATATACGGGGCCCTGTGTGATGCACACCAAGTAAATATTTGTCAATAAAACAGGATTTAGGAAGTTTCATAGTTTCATAGTAGCTAGGGTTAGGAGGGACCTGAACAAATCATCTAGCTTGACCCCCTGCCACAGGCAGGAATGAATGCTGGGTTCACAAGACCCCAGACAGGTGATCGTCCAACCTCCTCTTGAATTTGCCCAAGGTTTTTTTTTTCCCCCTTCCCCTCCAGTGATGCCATGGTCACCCTGGAAACCGAGGCACCACCCCCCGCTTCGCCCAATATTTAGTAATATTCCTAAATACATGTATAACAGGTATAGCAGCTACTAGACAACATAATGAGATTAGTTTACTAGATGCCAGGGAAAACAAAATTTTTATTCAAGTATAGATAGATTTGTTGCTACTTGTTTTCCTTTACAGCATCCAACACAGTATTAGCCTGTGACTCGATCTTTTGGCTTTAATTAATGTAGAGACAGACATTTTCCAAGGTATTGGAAGGTATTTTATTAAAAGTGTGATGATGTAAGGTTTGGGTGACTGGGGAAGTTGCTGTTGTGATTCAGAGATTTCCACCTTGAAGTCATCACTGTAAATCCTACCATCTTTGGGCCAGATTTTGCAGTTAGCTGCATGGAGATGCAAGGATTTGCCTGGGCATTGCTCATAACAGCAGTCCAAAGTTTGCTTATACCAAAGTCTTTGGTATAAGCAGAATTCATTGTTCAGCAGTCAGCATAAAAGGAGTTTTTTTTCCTTTAGGTTCTGTCCCTCTTGGGCACATTTGATTTGCTGATCATTAAGAAAATGGTCTGGGAAAACTTGCACAGACACTGTTGATTCCTGTAGCTGTTCCCTGAGTTAACAGAGGGACTTAATTTTTAAGCACTATATCATTTTCAGAAAATCCAGGCAGGGAGTGTACTGGTAACATCTATTTTCATGATGCAGCTACTTAATGAAGAAGCTGTTAATTCAAACTTAAGGCTAGCAACTCTGGTTAGGGAAACATAGATTTGAAAGCTTGTCCATAGACAAATACACGGAAGTTCAGATCCTCGCCTCCAGCAAGAATAGAGATTCTGCCTTTTCCAGGTACAGTGAGGTTCAGCGACAGGAAGATGTAGTCTTGAGTGATGGAAGAGGCACAGATTGTGTGTTTCCACTGATTTATGTTTTGTTTCAATTGTCTTTTTGAAAAGCAAAACTTCATACATAGTTTTGAAAGGCCACAGAAGCCAAAGATGAAAGGCATAGAGAATCCCACATGTTTTTGAAGCATTAAAACACCGTGGCACAAAAACTTGGGTTCCTGCCAGTGTTTATCAAAAGCTTGTACATTTATGCATTCAAGGAACAAAAGAATAAATGACAGAGCATTCTGACCCTTTGTGTGTAACTGTAAAGGAGAAGAAATATTTCCAGAAGCACTGAAATTTTCTTTTGAAAAGTCTGCCCGTATTTGCTGCTTCCCCTGATAAAAGCCAAGAACACAGTAGAAGAATAGACCTAACAGGTTAAGGAAATAACAAGAGCAACGGTCCCCAAGGAAAGTTTCCTAGAATGGTTTGTTAGTCTGAGTCAAGGAGGGAAATGATCTTTTCTTCTCAAAAAGTGCACAAAAGGAAGCTTTCTCTCTAAGTTTTACTTGTTTTACAATACCTCAGAAATGCACTCCATATCCCCAGCACTAATTCTCTCTATATACAAGTGGATTTTTCTCATACTACCTGGAAAATTATTTCAGGGGCTAAAGGATGTCCCACCTGATCTTCATCACAGCACACTAGAACTTGAGAAGACCTTGTTGAGTTTTTGCCTTACTACAGGAACTCTTGCTGGAGATACGACAGAGAGACCGTGTGACTCAGTGGATTGAGCATAAGACTGGGGTGGACATTAGGGCTGTGAGAAATTTCACCACCAGTTTTGTTTTGATGCTGTTTTGACCTGTTTTGAGGTCGAAACAGCAACATCAAAATGAAACAGGTATGGTCAAAACAGGCTTGAAACGAAATGAGGCAAGTCGAAACATTTCGATGCTGTTTTGATGTTTCGCCCATAGGCTATAATGGGGAAGATCAAAACAGCCTAGAACTTAGTCATTTCTGGCCAGATTTAGATACAACTAGGAGAAATGGTAGCCCCTTCTGAGGGCATAAAGCATACCAAGTGTCAAGAAGATAGGTGCAGAGAGTTCGAAGAAACTGCACCCCAAAATTTTGAGAGCCAAACTTGTGTCGTGTGTGTGTTAAGCCACAACAGGGTCAAAACTGCAGACATGCTACCCCTGTAGAGGCCACAAAGCCTGCTAAGTTTCAAGGAGATAAGTACAGGGGTTTGGAGAACACTGCACCTCAAGCTGCAGACAAGCAAAACTCATGACATGGGTGACCCTGTGTGTGTTAAGGTGCAGTGGGGTGAAAGCTGCAGGGATGGTGGCCCCTGCTGCGGCCACAAAGCCTGCCAACTGTTGAGAAGATCGGTGCAGGGCTTCTGGGTTCTGGGGCCCTGCACCTCTAGCTGCTGACAGGCACAACTCATGACATGGGTGCTTGTGCAACTGACTGTCTCTGTCTTGGGACAGTTGATAGTCTGTATTGATTAGTCTGTCAGTGGTTTTGTAGGTGTTAATCCATGGTCATTAAGTCATTATGTAGTAGTTAGGTAGTGTGTATTAGGCTGGTCCCTGAGTGAATCATGATTAATTGGTAACTGGTAACACAGTAGCTTAGCAGCCAGGGCTGCAGTAGTCCCACCCCCACCCCCTCTCCCAGTGCCCCAAGACAGACACAGTTGCACAAGCACCCATGTCACGAGTTTTGCTTGTCCGCAGCTTGAGGTGCAGTTTCCCCCAAACCCATGTACTTATCTCCTTCAAACTTGGCAGGCTTCATGGCCTGAGCAGGGGCCATCACCCCTGCAGTTTTCAGCCCGCTCCGCCTTGACACTGTCATCTATTTCACGAGTTTTGCCTGTCAGCAGCTTGAGGTGCAGTTCCCCCCAAACCTCTGCACCTATTACCTTGAAACTTGGCAGGCTTTGTGGCCTCACCAGGGGCTACCACCCCTGCTCTTTTGACCCCACTGTGGCTTAACATACATGTGACATGTACTTTGCTTTCAAGAATTTGGGGTGCAGTTCCCCCCAAGCCCCTGTACTTATCTTCTTGAAACTTGGCAGGCTTCGTGGCCTCATCAGGGGCCAGAAAGCCTGCAGTTTTGACTCCACTGTGTCTTAACACATACTTGTGACACAAGTTTTGCTTTCAGGATTTTGGGGTGCATTTTCTCCAAACCCCCTATATCTATCTTTTTGAAACTTGGCACACATCATGCCCTCGGAAGGGGCTACTGTTCCTGCAGGTTTCATCCAAATCTGGCCAGAAATGACAAAGTTATAGCCTGTTTTGATCTTCCCCATTATATCCTATGGACGAAACGTCAAAACAAGGTTGAAATGGCAAAACGTTTTGACGGAACGAAATGGAACAGCTGTTTTGATGCAAAACAAAAATGGAAACGAAACACCGTTCTGTCAAAACACTGGTCAAAACAAAATGCTTCCGTTTTGCAAAGCCATAGTGCACATAGCTAGGAGAAAACTTAGGCCCAGGGTGGTTTAAATATTGAAGTAGGAATTCTGCTGCTTAGCACTCATGAAGTCAGTTATACCCAGGCAAAATGAGTGCCTAATGCTACCCCATCAGCATGGAAGTGACTGACCAAGGTGTAGGGCAATGGAAAGTGAGGCGCATGTGCTGAGAATGGGGGCCCAGATGTACAGCAGATTTTCACTTATCACCTAGTACACCTACTGTAGCATTATCAAGGATTGTGCAGCCCAGGGGGCAATGGTCTGATTCTGCTGGTTTTCAGCTTGTGAAGTCATCTGTCCCTCTATGCCTAATGAATTTCACTGCCCTGTATAGTTGGCAGAGCAGCTTAAAAGCCCTGGGAAGCAAACGGTCTACAGCAACTAAATGTAATAGCAAGGAATCATCATCTTTCTCCCCCCCTACTGACACAGCCTCAGCTGGGTGAGCAACCAGAGTCCTAAGCTTAGGCTGCAGGTGAAAGAAATCACAGGAGCAATTACAATACACTTCAGATTCTGGAGGTTGGGCACAATCAGTTTCACCTGAAATAGAAGTGGTTTTGAGGGTCTCAGCAAGGAGTACTGGAACTGAAAAGAAACTCACAAGAAGATTCTCCTCAGTGCCTAAGCTGGTGAAAGACCCCAAGGTTAAAAGATTAGTTCACAGAGGAGCTTTCTGTAGGAGACTTTGCTGTAAAGTTCATGGATCTTTCAGAGGATGCAGAGAAGTATGAGGATAGGGGTTTGCACAAGTGCCTGGTATACAGGCCTAAGGTGGATACAAAGAACTTGTGCTTTGTTGCTGAGAGAAAGAACAGAGGCAGATCCCTTGCTATTAACTCCAAAAACTTTTCTACTTTGCTGAGGCAGGAAATGTCTCCTTTCAAGGTCACTCCTTCAATCAGTACACTGTCTTTACTGTTTGCAGGAGCTATAACTTAAGGACTTCCTGGGGATGTGCTACATACATGGGATGAGTCGGCACAGTAAGTTTGTTAGGTACTTACTTGCGATCCTGTATCAGCTCCTTCCTGAGAGAGACATTATCTATCCTTTTAATATCAAAGAGCTCCAGTGCTAGAGAAATACTTACTAGTTTCCACCTAGAAGATCCCTTGGTCAGGGTTGCAAACTACAGGTGAAATACCAGCTTAGTCGATACTGAGACAAACTCTGGATAATTAAGCATTGAGTTCCAAAACAAGGAAGAATGTGAAGACTGGAACAAGGAATGAGTTGCCCATCATAATGGCAATCCAGAGGTTTTCCTAAGGTGAGTGTAGAAACAGAAAAAAAATGCAGCTGTTGTCAGGAACTGCTGTACTTGGTTTGTTTATCCTGATGTTTTCCTGCACTACAAATTCAGAATAAGGTCAAGGAAAAAGTGTAGATGAAATTAACTGTCCATGGAGAAAACCTTCTAAATTCTTAAGAACCAGGAGTTAATTTTCTATGCAGGAGCAGAAAACTTCATATCCATCACAAAGCTTGTGTCTTTCAAATGTTTGGTTTTATATCTCTGGAAGTTCCTCATGCAATATGCAGTCCTTTTTAATTGGGGTTTGTTCTTGCCTCTAATAGAATCTTGTGGCAGTGAGTTCTCCAGGCATTATCCAAAGTTCTTTTAAACTTTTGCATTTTACTGAATGGATACGTAACCAAATCTGAATCTTTCTGTATGTGAATCCAGCATGAGAACAATGTAAAATTATGTGCTGTAGATATGCTCTATGTTTAGCTTTTTGTTAAAATCTTTAGTGTAGGAATTTCTCTGTGCTCTAAAGGGGAGTTAATGAACACGGGTATTAACCTTCATTCTGCCTGAAATATATAAAAGAACCTGGTTGCTAGTCACAAATTGAATTCATGTAATGAAATATGTTCAGAACTAAATATCTTTTTTTATATGCAATTAAGTGCATTAGCTGTTATAAAGGACAAGTTTGGGACCTGGTCCAAAAAAAAAAAAGCATTTTTGTTTGGACGTGTAGACTTCAAATATCCTGGAATTTTCTGTGAAAAATAATCCTTCCACAAAACTGACTTTCTTGATGACTACTATTATTATAATTTTTGGTATTTCAGTGAAAACAAGTTTCATTTTTACACAATAGTTTTTGATAGACACTTTACTTATCTTGAATACTTGGAAGTGGAAATTTTAAAACATAATATTTAGGACCTATGGTCTTAAGTTTAAAGACCCAATTAAGGTACACTAATTGCTGAATGGAATTTTAAAACATTGCCATGGAATGTAAATAGCTGGAATGATCTCAACAGATTGCTTAGTCATATGAAAAAGATTATACTCCAACATTAAAAGCTACATTTTTTTTTTCTTTACTTTTCCTAGCTCTTTATTTTAAAGAACTCCCTTTCTTCTAGCTCCTACAATGAGTGTTTTAATTATGAACATTAAGAGTGTTTTTTGCTTATTTTTAGTTCCCTAATAACTTGTCCTGATTTGTTAACTAAATTAGTTGCTCCCTGTCCAGATGAATTGTCTGGCTTTCAAAAATGCTCTGTTTTTTTCCCCTCTGCTGTGAGAAGTACGCCTATATAGCTGGAACAAATGTTCTTAGTCACTAAATTATAAATTGCAGCTGTCAAGAATAAAGCATTCAGTCCCAGCACTCAAGGAATAGATTTTTAAGAAGTCTTCTCATTTATCAGTTTAGCTATTGATTATCTGCGTAAGGCCATTGAATCAGAGCAGTAATGAATGGAATACTTGATCTCTCATGTGCCAGACTAAGTGTGTTCATAAGTTTACATCCAGGAACTTGATAATACTTAAAGATGCCCTAAAGCATTAAGGAACTAATGCTATATATAACTACTTATGCATTGGTTTTCTGACTACCAATAACAGGTTTGCTTAATGGGAGAAGAAGATCGATTAACCTGCCATCAGGTGCTTATCTGTCAAGCTTCTAGCATTTCAAGTTGGTGTAATTTCTCAAAAGGTGCTGACCATCTACATTTCCCATTGACTTGAGTGCACCTTACGTGGGGAGGAGGAAGGCTGGAAAATCACACCATGAGTTTCCAGATCTTAACAATTTTAAGTAAAGGAGCTCCTTTCCTTGGTAATGCTGTTACTGGAAACAGGTGAGGAGGAAAAGATCTGAGGCTTTTCAAATTTGCCTAGGTTCTAAAAATTATATAACCTCCAATCAGTCTCTTATGTTTATCCTGGGATTATACTCTGATGGTACCAGTTTAGAACTGACTCAGCATTTTCATATTGTAAATGTGCCATCTGGCAGCAGATTATAGGCTGCTTGTTTGTTTGCTTGTTTTTAATAGGTTAGTGGTCTTACGCTAAACTTGATTTGAGAGGACTGCAAACCTCAGCCCCTTCATGCCTTGTACCCTTCTGGATGATTTTAGTGTAAGCTATCTTTGCCTGGAAAAGGTTACAGTTGATGCAGAGTATTGGCTTATGGTGTTATGTTGCGTCCTACCTGTCCTTTATTTGAAAATCTTCAACTTCTGGTGCCGTCAATTTGGCATCTCCTATTATTCTTTGCTGTTTTAAAGGAAACTGCTAAGGTAAACAAATATTCTACAGTAACTTTTGAACTGAGATGCAGCCTGGAAAAAATACCAAAAGACAGGGGGGAAAAAACCATACACGAAAACTAACCTATAGGAATAATCATTGGCCTTCTGTTCCATGGTAGGTTATTTTCTCTCTTTAAATGTGCTGGTTTGAAAAATCAATGTGATTTTTTTTTTTTTTTTTTTTTTTTTTTTTTCAATATGATGCCTCTTTATGCACACACTCTGTTTTCTGTTGAAGAGAACTTCTGTTTGGTCCACAAGTGATTCACTCAGCAATTCTTCCAGAAATGTATCTTATGCATTCCTGTTATTACTTTATATAACAGGATTGCAATTGTATACTTTATATAAATTGCTATGTTTTTTCAGTTACGTGATTTGTGTAAGGCCAAATTCTAGGACAGATAAAACATTAATACATATGTTAAGGTGAAACATTGGAATTTTTCACCCTCTGAGCAAGATGATGTCTCAAGTATATTTGCCTGGATTGAACATTTTGGGGGTAAAGACTATCTTATTTTACTTTGGAGGATGATGGTCTCCCGGCTTGAAAAAGTCTAGAAAGTCATAACTTATTGGCCTCATTACTGGTATATGGTAGCTGCTTTTTCCTATTCTACCCATACAAGACAAGCATAAAAATATGCCAGTCGGAACAAGGACTAGATAGCCATATCTGTGCTGAGCAGTAATAGCTGTTTAGAGGAGGAAGCATTTATTTATTCAACCTGTTTAATAGCTGCACATTTTCATTAAACAAATCAGTTTTCTCTACCTGCAGAACATCTTTCAGTTATCTTCACCTTCTGTTCAAATGCATTCACTGTCTCTTCTTCTACACACTCCTGACACACATGTTAAACTCTAAGTGTTTGCCATTCATTTAAGCAGTTGCATTGTATTGCTTCTCTGCCTTGATTGGATGAACCTGCAAAGTTGCTGTCTGCACAGATTACTACTTCACTTGGAAATTCACTCTGAAAACATTCCTGCCCGTAAACTAGGTAGTTCAACGTACAGGGACCAAATGAGCAAAGTGAATTCATTTAGGAACTCACTGGAATACTTGTACAGAAAGATATCTTGTATATTGTGCTGTAGCTCTGCTATTCATCTCAAATGGCAAATACCATTTGTTTTTCTCCAGCCTGTGATTCAGGTCCTGTGAACTTAGTGGCAGATGCAACTTGTCAGTTTTCTGAAGTGTAACAAGTCACAAAACTTGCTAATCAAAGCCTAAACTCTCATCCAAGTACACTGGATTTATGCACACACATCTAACTGGAATTGGCATTTGGCCCTACAGTTTGTTTTTGTTTTTTTTTTTTTTTTTTATCTTCCATTTTTTGTCTTGGTATTCATCTTGCAGGACATTCATTATGGGGGTTAAAACACTGATGCTTATTCCTGTGTTAAAATTCTATTAATTTAAAGCCTCTCTATGTCTATTTGTACTTTGAAATCACCATTGCATAGCCTGAGGATTGTGTCTTACCTGAAATTGTCTAATATGACATTAACATATGTACGCTTTAGAGCTTGGGACAGAAGTTGCACATTAACCAGTTTAAATGATCAGAAACTGGTTTAAACTTGTAACAGAACAGATGTTTTGTGCACGTAAACCAGTTTTAAAATGGCCAGAACCAGTTTGAGAGATACCTGGACTGGGCTGTGCTCTCTGCTCCGCTCCAGCGGAGCAGGCCTGGCCCTGCCCCTGCTCCTCTGCTCCCTAGCTGGAGCAGGGACAAGTAGGGGTGGGGGCCTGGCCAGATGCTGGCCCCAGAAGGGAGCAGGGAAGAGACTTATTTCTATCCCCTCTCCCCACCTGCATGGACCAACCAGACATTTCTCTGCTTGCTGCTCCAGCAGTAGTAACCTGGAGTGAACCGGCCAGGAAGGGGAGAATACCAGCACAGAGTCCAGCCGGTGTCTGCCTGGTGCTCCCCGCTCATTTCTGCAGTGGTGGGAGCAGGGGCACAGCCAGATGCTGGCTGATATGACCTCCTGAGGCAGAGGGGGCAGGGAGGGGGATTATCCCAGCTGCAGTACCTCAGGGCAGAGCAGGGAGTCTGCTAGCCACAACTGCCACAGCTGATTTGCTCCTAGCATGGGGCGAGTGGTGGGATAAGCCCCCTCCTGCCACCTCTGCCAGATTCCAAAGAAAGGGGGATATACCTCCTTCCCTGCCCTCTCTGTCTTGGGGTCACACCCCCATGTGTCCCCTGTATCAGTGAGGGGGGAGTGCCAGGTGGACCGCAGCCTAGGTCTGTGTTGGTGGGGCAGGGAGGGGGGAATTAAACCCCCTCCCTGGCCAGTTAACTCCAGGCTACTGCCAGGGCTGGCCATGCCCCCCAGCACAACATCCCTGCAGCCAAGAGTGGCTATTGCACCCCCCAGCTTCTGACCTAAGCAATTGCAGTCATGTGCCTGCATTTCTGGAGTTAACAGTGAATGTCTGCTCATTTGCAAATCGGTTCACCCTAGGCAGGTTAGACTAACCTGCAAAGATTGAATCAATTCAGGCTCCAGCTTTTTGAATGTCTGTCCCTAGCCTGGGTGTTCAGGAGTTTGAGTCATATACATTTCTACTTCCCTTCCTGTGCAAAGTTAGTTTTCCAGATGACCTGAAAAGAATGCCTTTTAGTAAACAACCTACAGAATAAAGTACTAGATTGGGGGTGCTCCTTGTAAGCACCGAGGCATACTCTACAGGCTCTGAAATGAGAGAGAATAAACATCAAATGCATTTCCTTGTGACATATTTGAGTTTAGCAAACCTGAATATGAGATGAACCTGCCATTTCAAACGCAAAACAGATGTCATTTGGGTAGTTGTAGTGCAAGCTGTCAAACATTACTCTACTTGCCTTGTCTTCTTTTAATTCCCATGGATGTGATGTGAAAAGAACACTATTAGCGATATTACCAGTTTAGGCTACAATCTTTGTTCTTTCTGGTGAGATGCTTGGCAAGGGTGAAATTAGTACGAGGAGTTTTGTCAACTCTTGCCTTCAATTTTGGCTACTTTGCAACTGTATGAAAAGACTTCAACCTTGATTCAGGAATGTACTTTAAGCCTGTGCGTAATTTCAGTAGAGAGTATTCATTTTCTTAACAATCTGGCTTCATTTCTTGTTACTCACTTTTTTTTCTCACCCCAAACCACCCAGGTATCTACTTTTGCAACTTAAGAATTCATCCTTCCTAAAGATGATTTATGCAAGCAGCATTCTTTTTCCTTAAAATTTATATTGATTTCCACCTCCCTCCACAGCCTCCAAAGCATGAATAGTAGCAGGACAGATACAAATCTTGAACTTTTAAGTTATGACTTAAAATACTCAAGCGCAAATAGCATTTTTTCTTGTGGTATCTCTTATTTGGCAGGGGCATAAGAACATATGAGTGCTTGGCTGACTCATGATTTGTCTTCAGATTTGGTTTTGGATTTCAGAGGCTGCAACCACTGTATTAAATTTGGTTTGAAGTAAATGTTCTATAGAATGCATTTTGGTCAACAATAGTACTATGAAGGAACCACCCGGGCACAATTTGGCTCCAAATAACAGTATTTACTAACTACAAATGAGGTAGGCCAGCTCTCGTGTAATGTTACTCTACTTAATGTTTCCTAGTAGCTCCTGAAAAAATGGTAACAACCACTAGAGGGAGTGCCATCTATTAAATGAGA
Organism: Alligator mississippiensis; assembly: GCF_030867095.1. NCBI lineage: Eukaryota > Metazoa > Chordata > Crocodylia > Alligatoridae > Alligator > Alligator mississippiensis. Next base: position 40,716,382 of record NC_081830.1, read on the forward strand.
AACCACCCTATTCCTGTATACACAAACATTTGTCATCTCGACTTTTTTGTTTCATATTTTAACATATTAAAATATTTTGGGTTGTTTCCCATATTTTCTTTTGAAGCCAATTATTTTAAATTAGTGCATGAAACATTTTTGGGGAGTAAATTATTCCTTTTTCCCTTTTGAACTACAAGGAAAATAATAATTAAAGTAGTTCTGGAATGAACAAACACCCATTACCTGCAGGTACCACAAAATTATTTGCATAGATTTTTGTAGGTCAGTCAAGCTGCAAATTACCTGGAAACCCCCTTAGGTAGATCTTCAGTTAATTATCTGAAATGGCTGCCTGGTTTTGAACAGTGTATATTTGCACCGTCAATTGAAGAACCCATACTATAGCACGGAGTGGTAAAATAAAGCACAAGATGAAAGGAGCTTAATAGGAAAAAAATGTTTCTCTCCTAGTTCTTACTGCTATGATCCCATCTTGAATTTGAAGTATATTAAGGTTTGGAAGGAATGAGTTATGAGGAAAAATTAAAATAACTAAGTACATGTAGCTTGGCTAAATGAAAGGACATGTGTGTTTAGGTTGGGCAATAGTTGATAGTCTGCCTACAAAAATGAGACGGTCAGGAAAAAGGCTTGGTCATCTGATAGGATATAACTAGGAACCATGGGCTGATTTAAACAAAGGAAAATTTGGCTAAATGTCAGGAAAAATACTCCATGTGTAGGTTCTGTACAAACATTAAATATTCCATGAGACTGTGGTGTGATCTTTTGAGAACTCGTGGAAGACCCATTGCATGAGTCACTGAGCAGTCAAATCACTTTAGATATAATGGAAATAAACTAGATATGACCTAGTAAGGTTTTCCCCATCCTGTCATTGTCTCTGCTTTAAGAGGCATGCCACACATTCTGCAGCTGAATTAACACCTGGGAATACTGTTTCTGGTACAAAGAACTTGTATTTGCTAAAAGATAGTTTGGGGGGGGGGTTATTTTTTTTGTTTGTTTTAGTGTTTTTTGTGGGGGGGTTTGGTGAATGAATTCCTATAGTTGTGCGCACACACAGTCATATTATTCATTCTTGCATCTTTCTTCTTTGGCATATATTTTCCAAGGATAAGTTTTACTGGCAGATGTGTAATTTGGGAAGTTTATCAGAATCATCTAGCAAGTTTATTTCTCAAGATGTTCCCAGTGTACTCAAGAAACACCATTTTGTAACCACTGTGGAAAATCTGAGTTCTGTAGGTTGAATCCGTCTGCCTATTCCAGAGGGGAACAACAAATCAATTGAAAAATATGTAGGGTTTCTTCCAGTGCAGATCTTTATCTGCTCAGATATCAAGAAATGAAACCATTTCTATGCTACCCTTTAACAGACTCTGTAATAGTGACTAGAGACATATGAACATCATAGTGTGTGTGTGTGTGTGTGTGTGTGTGTGTTTTAATTTGCAAAGTTTATAGAAACCAGAGCTAAATCAACTGCTCAGAATGGAGCAAATAGATGGAATTAGACCTACAGGGATGAGGTTTGCAATAAATCACTTTCCTTTAGTCGGCCTTTTTAGAAATTCTCTTCATTGGTAAGAATTTGGATTATTCAAACTTGGCTCCCAAAACCAATATGAAGGAGGACTACTATACAATACAGGCAGCCCCTGTGTAGTGCTCATAACGCTTGTTTCACTTAATGTTCAGTTTTCCAGGAACCAAATTAAGTGAAACCAAAACTATTTGACAATCCAAGATAGTGACTGCAAATGTTTTTAATGACTCAAAATGGTGACCATGAGCATTATAACAAAACTTGCTGAGCACCAAGTGATTTTCAGGTATCAGTTAAAATAAGGATTATTGCAAAATAGCGTGAAGCAAAATAGCATTAAGCAGGGGTTGCTTGTATTAATATGTGATGTAATATCAATTTATGAACATTAAGCTGAAAATGGATGTGATTGCATCACTCGGTAATTCTAGTGTTAACTGGTAATAACTTCATTTCAAAGCAGTTGGATGCAATAGCAGCTGAAAATTGGAGCAAGGCAGTGGTAAGCAAAGCCCATGCTTCACTCCACACAGTTAGCTTGCTAACCTGAGGGTTGAATATTAAGATTGCAGCCAGCCACAATCCCAATTTGCTTGTAGTCTTCTGAAAAACTACTGAGCTCATGTATTTATATCTGTTTGTTCAACAAATGAATCTGACTGTATGTTTGGCCACTTCTGGGAAATGTTATTCTCCCCTAATGTTGCTGTGGTCACTGAGGTTTTTCAGCAGAATACAAGGTTCAGTAGAAGCTGTGGTAAATGTCAGCATTAGAAAGGAAAGCCTTGTAGACTGTTGTCCATGGTGTTCTAGGCAACATGGAGGTGGAAAGGAATGCACATATTGATACCCTTATTTCTATTCCTTCTTTTGACTAGAAAATATGTCCCACAATTAACTGCTGGTAAACTGTTTCTAATATCCTAGTATTTAATACACCCATCTGTGTACCTTAGTGCAACTGGTGAGCAGGAGAGCTATGCCTGCCTGGGACTTGGAGGGGGAGAACCTGGGGTGCTGAAGTGGTTTGTGAGTAGATTAACTCTCCTGAAGAGTGAGAGGCTATTGTGCACAATAAATCTTGTCTGATTTATCTCTTCCACCCACTAAGTTTAAAAGAGTAGGTATGTGAGGCAGAACAGTCCATTTTTAAACAGTGGCAGCAAAATTTGTTAGCTGGAGAGAACCTCTGGCCAATAAGGTTAAAGTTTTTATGCTACTTTTGTAAGAAATCCTCTTAATAGAGAGAAATTTTGTGGTGTATATTCCAGTCTTCTAAAATATCAGGGGTGGGTGAAGGTGTGAAAACATGTCAAGGTAATGAATACCACCTTAACCAACAGTTTGAGATTTGGACTGACAGACCTCCTGGGCTAAAAGCATAGAGACGCTCCTGTGTGGGCTAAAAAGCTATGCTCTCAAACTCTCAATGTGACAAATGGTTGACATGCAAACTGTGTATTTTGGTGATTCATACAAAGATCACTTACATGTGAGTACTTTTCCACATGGACTCTGTTTTAAAGAGATCTTGCTGTTTTCATGTGCAACTATTCTGAACACTGCTAGAGCTTAAAAACTGCAGCTGCGAGAGGAAGACTTGGCATAGCTGTTTACTAGCTAAAGACTGCCAATGATGGCAACTTCAGGATTCTGTTTTCAGTTAGTCCCCTGGGTTTAAAAAAAAAAAAAAGTGTGGTGCAGGAAAAAAGACTGGTACTTGCCATCATGTTAAATATCTGGGTATGTGGTAACCTTGGAGAAGTTTTGCTCTAACTCATTTAAAATAAGAGGTGCATAATATTTGTCTTCTTTCAACCTCTTTTTGTCTGGAGGTCATAACCTCAATCAAAGATACTGATAGTGAATTGGATGGGGAATTTCAAGGGGAGGTACAGGTGAGATCTGAACTAATATCTTCTTTCCTACCCCAGGGAACTTTCTCATAAGTTTTAAGGACATCTGATAGCCTCTTGCTCATACTTCTTTGCTCCCAGCAGTGAATGATCATATCAGCTTTGTTAAATGCAGCTGATTTAGTTCAGTGCGTGTATTTTCTATTATGGCTAAAAATGTTATGGGATGCTCTAAAGAAAAAACTGTCATAAACTTATCTTTAGAAACTGGCAAGGGTAAACTAATGCTGAAGACAGAGGTATGCAAGTGTTATGCTATATTTGTAAGAAATCCTCCAACAACAGAGACAATACAGTGAAAAATAGTTAGAAGCAGAGACCTTTATTCTGTTGTTCTCTGAATCAGTTAATTTTTCATCAAACTGTGCGGGCTGACCCGGGGCGAGCCGGGGCCCATCTTTGCGCACGCAGGCTGTGGCCAGCAGCCTGGGCACGCGAAGCCGGAAAAGACCGCGGCGAGCTAGAATTGATTACGGACGCGTAGTGGTTGATTTAAAAGATTGTTTACTTACACCAAAAGATGGTAGTGGTGTAGGCTGGACAGCTTTCCAGGCACAGCTCCGCTTGAATCCCCGTTGGAGGATTACGACAAGTCAGCTCTTTTCCCCCAGAGTTGTCGAGGCTCCGTGGATTCAGTTCCCTCCGGAGTGGCTGAATCTCTGTGGGTTCGTACGGCACTAATCTTCCCCGGAGTTATTAAAGCTCCGCGGGCTTGGTTTGGTTCCCTCTACCACGGAGTTGTTAAGGCTCCGAGGATCCGGCTTGGGTTAATAGGATAGGGATACGTCTAGGATTGCGCTCGGCAACGGGGAGAGGCCAAAGGCTATTTAGACTTCTGCCTGCTTAAGAGAGGCGTGTTGGGTCCGTAAGGGTCCACATCGCTTAGAGATCTTCACACAGCGCAAAGTCTCCTCCTTCTCCTCCTGGCGAGTTTTCTCTCTCTCCAGGTTTCTTCTCTCTCCGGCTTGGGAGGAAAACACCCAAGCCTTTTGTACGGCTAGCAAGCCAATAGCTAGCTGCCACGTGTGCCTTTATTCAGAATTGGCCAATAATGTGGCGCGAACTCCCATACAAATGGCGGGAACTCCTTTGCAACGTGCATCTCTGAGCTGCAAAAGAAATGCACCATGCAAAGAAGCTGCAAATTTGGCGTGAAATTCCCCGTTGCACCAGAGTTCTCTCCCGCAGCAGAGAACTCCGCCGTGCAAGGAAGCTGTAATTTTAGCGGGAACATAATTTAGCGTTGCCGAAGTGCACGCAAACAAAAACTCACAACTTTGGGTTGTGACACAAACCGTGAAAAAGAAATAGAATGCTGATCAAAATGTATGTTCTATTTTTAGTTTTCATTATTGCAATGAGATTTAAACAAACTGGAGATCAAAGCTCTTCTTAAAGCTGAATTCTTAACATAGCTTTAACCCATAATGTAGCTACTACTGCACTACAGTTTATATTATTTCCCACAAACACCTGAAGCTGGAGTTAAGGGTGCAACTATGAATCAACCACCTAAAGGGTTAAAAAATCTTTTAACATTGGTCTTTGATGCTTATTTCTGCATGTGGTGTTGCATGTTCATTTTAGTCAGTTTTGATGGCAGTTAAGCTAATGAAGGCAGCTTTCAACACTCATTTAATACAAACTTAAACTCCCTGTAGAGTTACTTAAAGCTCATTCCTATAAGATGCTGAACAAGGACCTTAATAAAATGACTTAAAGCATGTATCGCACTGATTTTTAGCAAGGGTATTCCTAATGTGAAGTATTTTGCTGGACTGGGTGGCCGTCTGTGAGGTGCCAGAGGGGGGGGCCGCGGAGCCCGAGGGGACCCTCGGGGTGCGGCACGTGCCCATCCATGTCATGCCTCAGGTAGGCTGGCTACGGCTCCTGGGTAGAGGGCCATGCCCCTATTACAGAAGTAGACCCCCCCCCCCACCCATCTCCTCCATACCAATCTGACCATGGGGTAAAATTCCTTCTATGAGCCCAGATATGGTGATTAGAGGGTCTTGCACCTCTGTTCTAGCCAGGAACCTCTGGCTTTGGTCTCGGCAGGAGCAATGGCCGAGCCCAGTTAAAGTTTCCAGCTTTGGCTGTAGCCAGCCCTCAGTGCCTCTGAGGAAGGCTTAAAAATACCCTGACATGTAGCAGAAAGGGGGATGGGGCAACCAGCAAAGCCTAGAAACACGGGAAATACACATAGTAGAACATAGGCATAGCTGTGCCTAAATCATCCCCAGTCGGTGGCTGTCCTGTCTCATCTTGAACACCTCCAGTGATTGGAAGTCCACAACTTCCCTAGGCAGTCTGTTCCACTGCCTTGCTATTCTAACAGTGAAGTTGTTGTTTTTCCAGATATCCAATCTGAACTTATTTTGCAGCAACTTCCAGCAGTTGGTCCACATCCTCCTCTCTGTAGCAGGAGAAGACAAGTGCTTTCCCTCTTCTTTATGGCAGCCCTTCATGTATTTCAAAACTTTTATCATGTCCTCTCAAGTTCCTTTTCCACAAGCTGAGTACGCCTTGCTCCTTCAGCCTCTTCTTCTATGACTTGCTTTTCAAGCCCTTTATCATCTTTGGGTGCCTATACACATGCTCCAATCTGTTGAGATCCTTCTGAATTATACTTGCATCCTCAAACATGTTCACGATCCTTTTCAGCTTTGTGTCATCTGCAAACCTTGTTCAAGAAGCTTTCTATGCCAGCATCCAAATTGTTAATAAAAACATTTAACACCACTGGGCCCAGGACAGACCCCTGCGGGACTCCACTAAAAACCTCCTCCCATTCTGATGTGGACCCGTTCATAATTACCCTTTGCTTGCAGCTATTGAGCCCATTATCTGTTCACCTTTATAGTACTTTTATCTAGCCTACATTGCTCCAATTTGTTTGAGAAGATTGTGCAGGACTTTGGCAAAAGCACTGCCAAAGTCCAAATACACTATATCAACAGCATTGCCTTCATCCATGCAAGTGGTTACTTTATGAAAGAAGATCAAGTTTGTTTGATGTGATTTGTCTTTTCATAAATCCATGCTGGCTGCTTGCGATCAGCCTTTCCTCCTTAAGATGCTTGGAAATGGTCTTCCTTAGGATCTGCTTTAGTAACTTCCCGGGTATTGAGGTCAAGCTAACTGGTTTGTAGTTCCTTGGGTAAGGAAGGTTCTTTAGAAATGGGTGGTATTAGTCCCATATCCAGTGGCCAGTATGTAATGCATCTCCCATCCCCTTGACAGATGGCTTTTGAATTTGTCCCACTAAACAGAAAGGAGTCTCGGTAAGTGTAAGTCTTGCTGAGATGCCTGAAGACAGGAGTACAGAAGGACAACCCAACAATAGAAGGATAGTTGAAGTTGAAGTACCTCTCACTCTCTCTAATCTTTCATATGAGATGACTTACAAAAGACGGAAGTTTATACCAGCTTGGACTCTGTCAGGTAAGTAAGCTATGTCCCAGTTGTGCATCCCTTATATTCAGCAAGTCTCCTGGAGAGCATGTCAAGGAATCTTGATGTCCCTGCTATCATCATTGGCCCTGAAATTGGGCCTAGTCTTCAGCAAGTGACTCTATATCTAAATTTTTCTCTTGGGGTAACTTGCAGCATGTTTAATTCCTTATAGTAAAGGACCTATTTACTGTCCTATTGGTTTCCTTCACTGCCAGTGTCTCTGTTGTACAAAGGGATTTTTTCACTGTGATTATGGGAACCAGCTCTCTGATTTTTAGGAAACTTGTACTTGAACAGCTCTGCCAGGACAAATTAAGTTATTTCTTCAGTTTGCTTGGCCACGTGTGCAATAGGTTTTCTTCAGAGCAGTTTAATATATTGGTAGGATTTAAAGATGTGCTGAATCTAATCTTCAGGGAGTTGAGGAAATATTCATTAGAATGCTTTGTCTCCTGCTGAATCTGACCTTCAATACCCTGCTGGAATGCTCTGCAATTTTTCAGCTGTCTTCATTCTTCCTAGCCTCTTTGGATGGCAATAAACCTGAAGTATTAACATATACCCATACCTGATCCTCTCCAACCTTGATACCTTCCTCCCATTCAGGCTCCTGCTGAGGTTATGCCTGTGGCTCTAATTCTTCAACCTCTTCATCATGAGCTCTAATTTCAGCAGGCAAGCAAACTAGCACATTTGCCTTTCATGTTATCCCAGTATCTGGGAGACCATTTTATATCTTGGCTCATATATTAATTATTAGCCTAATTTTAGAAATGAAAGTTTCCAGAGTTTCCTATGATCTTTCCTGTTCAGAGGCTAATACTCTTAATGACTGTTACTGCAAACTCATTTTAGCTTTTGTCTCTCAAAGTTAGGAAACTGCAGAGGTCCTATTCGAGTAAAGCTCCTAACAGCTCCTGGAACTGTGTGATACGTGCTTGTATCATGGTTGTGATTTCAACCTCCTGCCCCTCAGTAGCAGCTACTTTAGAGAACACCTCAGAAGCATAACTGTTGCAGTGCCAAAAAAACCCTCAGATCAAAAATGGCCAGCTCTAGCATGAAAGCTGAATAACCACGTACAAAGCCATTTCAGTGGGCATGAATATCCAGAATTCAAGTGAATGATGAGTTCAGAGTAAGACCTGGATTCTGACAAAGAGGGAAGCTGAAAATGTGTGGAACTTCTTTGTTTTCAAAGTTATTTCAAAATTGGAGGACCCGTGATTTTAAATGAAACCTGGAAAAAACAATTGCTGCAACTCGGAGGTAGAACACAATTAAAGTACTTACCAATAACTTTCATTGGGCACTAGAATAAATATAAAAGTACCCTATCAGCCTGGATCAGCATAAGTTTGTCCGCAAATGTGTCTTATGAGTTTCTATTGTCAATTTCCTCTCCTGGATCAGTTACTGCACCATTGAAAGGATACAGCAACATGCTGGAACAAATCTTCATTCAGGGTAGTAAATGGCCCCAGACAGTTAATTGGTCATCGTGGTTTTTTGTTTATTCTTTAAAACAAAGAAAAGAACAGGAACTTCAACTATCACATTCCACCAAGTGGTTGTGTGTGTGTGTGTGTGTTGGTTTGTTTTGTGGAGGGAAGGGGTTGCCCAGAAGTACTTATGTTGGAACCCAGCAGAGTTGCTTCAGTATGTTCTACATTAAGATATTGTCAACATCAGGCTGTGAACAAGGGAACCTAATGCACTGCTTGAGGTGGGGTGTGGGAATTTTGCCATTCATAAGTATATTATCCACTGACATGTTTGAACTGCATAACCTGTCTATTCATATCCTGCAATAAGTGAAGCTAAACTGCAGTAATTTACTTCGGAATGAAATGGATGGTAAATTATTGTCATTTAGCTTTCATAGTTCGTAGGGTTGGAAAGGACCTGAGCAGATCATCAAGTCAGACCCCCTGCCATGGCAGGAAAGAATGCTGGGGTCAAATGACCCTGGCGAGGTGATTTATCTAGCCTCCTTTTGAAGACCCCCAGGGTAGGAGCAAGCACCACTTCCTTTGGAAGTTGGTTCCAGATCCTAGCTGCCCTGACTGTGAAGTAGTGCCTCCCAATGTCAAGCCTGAATCTACTGTCAGTCAACTTAGGGCCGTTACTCCTAGAAGTGTTCAGGGGAACAGGGACTCCCGTTCCCCGCTGGTCCCCCTGGTAAGCTTATAGATGGCCACCAGATCCCCTCTCAGCCTTCCTTCTCTTGTGGAGGCTGAACAGGTTCAAGTGCCGTAGCCTTTCCTTGCAGAGCCTGCCCTGCTGCCCCCTGACCATGCGCATGGCTCTCCTTTGGACCTTCTCAATGCTGTCAGCATCCCTCCTGAAGTGCAGTGCCCAGATCTGGATGCAGTACTCCAACTGCGGCCTAACCGGTGTCTCAAAAAGGGGGAGGATCACCTCCTTGGACCTGCTTGTGATGCATCTGTGGATGCACGACAAGGTGCAGTAGGCCTTACTGACTGTGTCCTCACATTGGCGGTGCATGTTCATTTTGGAATCAATGGTGACTCCAAGATCCTTTTCTGCCTCTGTGCTGATAAGGGAGTTCCCCAGCCTATAGGTATGCTGCTGGTTCTTTCTTCCTAGGTGCAGTGCCCTGCACTTGTCAGTTTTGAATCCCATCCTGTTCTCATCCACCCATCCCTGTAACCTGTCCAGATCTAGTTGTAGCCTGTCCCTCCCTTGTAGCATGCCCAACTCTCCACACATCTTGGTGTCATCCATGAATTTGAACAAGGTGCTTTTCACCCCCTCATCCAAGTTGCTAATGAAGATGTTGAACACTGGGCCCAAGGACCGAGCACCATGGGACCTCAAGGCCCTCATCCCTCCAGGTCAAAAATGACCCATCCACCACCACTCTCTGGGTGCAGCGCTCCAGCCAATTTGTGACCCATCTGACTGTGTAGGCATCGGTACCACAGTTGCCTAATTTTTGAATAAGAATAGGGTGAGAGATGGTGTCGAAGGCCTTCCTAAAGTCCAGAAAGACTACGTCCACCATGGCACCTGCGTCCAAGGATTTTGTGACCTGGTCGTAGAAGGCAACCAGGTTGCTCTGACAGGAACTGCCCCTAATGAACCCATGTGTGGAGCCTGCGCCTCGCTCCGCCTGGCCTATCGGGGTGTGGCCCCTCCCCTCAACTCACCTGCCACGACTTGGATGTACTCGATTATGTTCAGAGGGGTCTCCAGTGGAGATCTTTATCCTGGGTGGGACCTCCCGATAGACGGTGTTACTCACGGTTACTGGACGCGGTGATCCACGGGGCTCCGCCCCCCCTACACCCCGTCCACACGCCAACCGCTGGGCGATGTTGTCCAGATGTTGCCAGGCCCAGTATGATGGCCCCTGACCGGTTCCGGTCATCCTCCCTCCTGCTGAGAGGGGTTTCTCTTTCCTCCTTCCTTAAAGATAATACTCCTCCGAACCAGGGGGAGCTGGTGGGTGCTTCCCCTGGTGCCAGCCCCATCCCGGGTCCTCCGCTGTCTCCCCTCTCCTCCCGTCTGCAGGGCGCTCCCCTGTCTCCTGTGCGTTTGCCGCTTCAGGACGCTGAGAGAGTGCCTCGGCGTGCACTCCCTGGCTGCCTCTCGCTTGGCTGCCGGCGGCAGGCTTCCCGCTCCTGCCTACACTGCCTGTTTGAGACCCGCAGGCGGGGTCCTCGCTGTCCCGTGCGAGAGCCTGCGGCACGGGCAGCACACCCGTACTCTCTCTCCCTGGCTCCCGCGCCTTCCCTGTTCTGCTGGCGTTCTTAAATCCTCCCGCCGCGGCCGCTCCGGCCGCTGGGATTGGCTCAGCTGTTCACCGCACGGGGAACAGCTGTTGCCAGAGCCGGCGTAATGGCGGCTCGCGCGGCTGCGGCCGCGGATGCGGCTCTTCCTCCCGCTGGCCCTCTGACGGTGCGTATGCCCTTCTGGGGGCTTGCTCTCGGGGTCTGGGGTCTGTGGGTCCCCTTTGCTCCCCCTCGCTTGCCTGTGGGGGCGCTTCGCCGCCACACCATGTTGGTTGCCCCTAAGAGTAATCTCCCCTGCTGGTCCCTCACAGATGTGTTCCTGGATAATTTTCTCAAAGAGCTTCCCTAGGACAGAGGTAAGACTAATGGGTCTATAGTTTCCCGGGTCCTCCTTCCTCCATGTCTTGAAAATGGGGACCACATTGGCCCTTTTCCAGTCCTCTAGCACCTGGCCAGAGCACCATGAGTGCTCTTAAAGTCATGCCAGGGGTCCTGCAATGACCTCTGTCAATTCCCTCAGCACCCTGGGGTGGAGATCATCTGGACCTGCTGATCTGAACATGTCCAGCCCCACCAGAAGTTCCCTAACTAGGTCTCTTCTGACCCTAGGCCTGGCTGTGCCTCTCCTGAGTCCATCCAGAATCCCAGTGGGGAGGGGGGGGGGGCGTGTCCCAGTCCCTGCTCAGAAAAGTGGAGGCAAAGAATTTGGTGAAGAGGTCAGCTTTATCATTTAGTGCAACCACCAGATTGCCAAGTGTGTCCTGCAGGGGCCCCACGTTACCCGGTGCCTCCTTTTTACTCCCATGTATTTAAAAAAGGACTATTAGTTATCTTTGATCTTGGTTGCTAGTCCTAGTTCTGTCTCCACCTTAGCCTTCCTAACAACCCCCCCATAGTCTTGAGCAATGGAGGTATAATCCTCTGTGGTGATGGCCCCTCCCTTCCATTGGGTGTACACCTCCTTTTTTAGCTTTCAGACATTCCTGAATGCCTTTGAGCCATGGGGACTCTTGAGCATGCTCACCCCCTTCTTGTAAGGAGTGACCTAGAAACCACTACTTGGAGACGAAGCAGAAGAGAATGTTATGTGACAAATGCCCATCTGCGATGATAAGTAGGAGACAGTCCTAGATAAAGGGGGCTTGAAAACAAAAGCAAGAAGCAAAGTACTGGGTTAAAGGGCTCATTAAAATACTAAAAATCATGCCCCTAGGTGGGGAAAAAGTATGCTAATGAAACATACATGTATGTAAATGAGATACATGGCTAAAACACAGGTATAGAGACATGCTCAGTAAAGAACTCCTTGCGTCACTCCTTTTATAACCAACCAGCAAACAAGGATGCTTATGAAGGCTCAAAAACTCCTGTATAAAAGATGCTTAGAAATAGTAATCTGGTGTGCTTGTTACGTGAAATTATTCCGCTCGCACCTTTTATTGCTAGCAATAAACCTTCTTTGTACTTTCACCCCTGGTATCTTTATTGGCCTTTGCATACCGGGCATGATCCCAGACTTGAGCTGGGGCCTAACATTTTGACTTTTCTTGAGACGGTCACCCTTTGGGCTCAGAGGATTGTCTCCTTAAGGAACAACCACTCGTCTCGGACTCCCAACTCCCCTACCCTCCAGGACCTCAGTGCCTCCCCGACTAATCTTCTTAACCCATTGAAATCAGCCCTCCTGAAGTCAAGGGCTGTTGCCTTGCTGCAGACCTTTGACACCCTGCGCTGGATGGTGAATTCCAGTAGGTGATGATCACTATTACCCAGGTGGTTGAGAACCTGCAGTCCCCTCACCAGGTCATTGCCTGTGGCCAGGACCAGGTCCAGCAAGGCATTTCCCCTGGTGGGACTGTGCAACTCCTGGGTTAGGTGGAGGTCCTGTATCTCGGCTAGGAACCGACATGAGCGGTCAGACCTGGCTGACTGCTCCTCCCAGCATATGTCCGGGTAGTTCAGGTCACCCAATATGACCACATCTCTTGACTTAACTGCTCCGCAAGCTGACCTGAGAATTCCTGTTCTAGCTCTTTCCCCTGGTTGGGTGGTCAATAGTCGAGCCATTTTATTATGATTTTGATTACCATTCAACAGAATCAACTGTTGATTCTATCTCCCTTTCCTCTCTGTCCCATGCCCCATCCTACCAACTTTTGAAAGCAAGTTTCGTGTCTCACAGATTCATGCCCCTTACTACTGAAAAACAGCCCCGTGTTTTCCAGTTGCATTTAAAATTTTGTTGCAGTTTTCACTGTTTACTATTATTATGCATCCTTTGGATTAGAGGCTTGGAAACGCAACATAAGTTCAGTAGTGTTCAAGTCAGAACTTGGACTGAGACCCAATACAAGTTTCAGCATCAGAGGTGTTAGCCAGCCCAATGCTATAAGCCTGATGGGATGATGAATCATGAAATCCCATTCAAGATTTGGACCTTGGGCTCCATCATTCCATTTAATAAACGCTTTGAGATATTACCCATCACTAGCTGATAGATGAGACACTGAAACTTTTATAATTAGGATACTGTTCACACTGCAGTAATTACAAGATAAAGCTTTTTATTAACCAGGGTTATTTATTAGTCACAGCAATCAAAGCTACATTTCAGATTAGTCACAGGAGGACCTGACAGAACATGGATGTTAACATTAGGTTTTCAATGTGTTAATTTGTAAACCTGTCATATTTGTCATGGCAGTAAGAAATGGTTTTAAATTGCTCTTTCAACAGCTTAATTAGTAATAACCTTTTGGAGCTATACAGCTGCAAGAGTCTGTGCTTTATTTGAATTTTTTGTTATAACAAGCTGATTATTAAGATTTAAATCAGGCTTATTAGAAAGAAATTGGGATTTTATCAATTATAAATTAAGAAGGTTTTTAATTGCTGTAATATGAAGTGGATAATGTCCCTTCTGCCTCACCTCAGATTTAGGGTAAGAAATATTTGTTTCAGGTCACAAAGAAGGTCTTGACTCAACCCCTGCTTGAGCTGCATTATGACACTGATTCAGTGGGCTCTGAGTATATAATCTGGGTAGTTTTAAAGCCAAAATTAGGAGTAGGTATTCAGTTGTGAAAGCCTTGAATATTTTTCTGGAAACAAGAGTTGAACCAAACACATCTTCCATTTGGGACGAGGAAGTCTTCATTACGTGCCATAGTATGGTCTTGCCAATACTGTTGTGATGAGGTTTGTTTATAAAAGTGAAATTATCCTGTTCAAGTGGGCCACAGCATCAGCTTGTGAAAACTGTCAGAGGCCCACTGAGACAAGAGATGCTGCCATATCTCCACTTAAGATCTAGCTCACAGTTATGTCCACACCTTGCCCCTCTTTGGGCATTTGAATGGCCAAAAAAGTGTCAGTCTCTGCTTGCTTCACAATGTCTACTGTATCTAGTGGTCTACTACAGAAATTCTATCCTGAACTCAAGTTTCCTCTCTCAAAGTATTGATTCTGCTTCTCAGACTCCATTCTGTTTGTAAATCTTCAGCACTTGCTGCAGTGTATACCACTCAGCTCAAAATGCCCTTTTCTTCCTTTGACTTGCCCTGAGATCCAGGATGAATCATGCTGTATGTCTATACAGCAAAACAAGGTGTGGTTGTAGCATGGGGTAGGCAGAGCTGCTATGATCTATTTAGAATGGGTAATGAGCAGTGACGAGATGGCTTCAAAAAGATCACTGGGGTACATGCACTTTTGCTGTAATTGTGACTGACTTGTGCTAGCTATTTGTAGATCAAAGTATTACCTACCTGCAGGTATTGCTGTGCAAATATAACCCTACAGAAGTAAGGGGAAGTAAAATCTGAAAATTGGATGTGCCACAAAGGACTGTTGAGTATGTATGTCTGTGTGCATTTTTGTTCTATTCTTCTCCCTCCATCATGAAAGATGCCAGACATTCTGTCACTTGACCGTGGAAATAAAATTTATTTAAATTACAGTTATGCCGACTATCTGGGCCTGCCACTTCATTCAGCACTGGATTGACCCAGTAGGTACTCTGATGTTCCAGTGGCAACACCATATATATAAAACTTTATGTAAAATAGTGAATGTTATAAACTCTAAATTACTTGAGTTTTAGAGTTAGAGCCTGCTCACAAGTAGATGCAATAAACTAAGAAACATTCTTGGTACAGCATTGCTTTTAATGCAAGAGGGATACAAGATGTCAAGGGATTTATAATAAGACATAGAATTGGTCATTGCTAAATCACCGGTTACTATCTACTTTATGCTTAGAATTTCTGCTGCAAGCTGCGAACAGTAGAACAGTGAAATAAAAGGTGCCCAGCCCAGAGTCAATGGACATGATATGAATTAACTTGATATGGTGCTGCTGAGGAGTAGAAATGAGTAATGGGAAACAGTAGGTTGAAATGTCCATAACACCCTAACCACTGCAAGAGTGTTCTCAAATATCTTGTCCATTCTAGTCTCGGAGGCCTCAAGCAAGAGAGCTCCACAGCTGTTTCACTGAAAGGGAACCAAATACATGTCATTTGTCAAAAAGCTTTGTATGCTGTTTATCTTGCATTTTCCATTTCTAGTTGTGCCCTTGGGCCATCTTAAATGGTTCCACTGTCACTTATGTTTTATGTTTCAAGTGTCTCATTTCCCCCTATCACTTTTGATGAGGCTATATACATATTAATCACTTTTAACAAAATGTATCCAATTTTCAAATAGACTGAAAGGATTTCATAAAAGATTTGTCAACACTTATTTAGGGTTGGTTGAAAAATCCACAAATGCTTTTGAATGATTTCACTTGTTAAAAGGACTTTGCCAGCTCAAAAACCAAGGGAGAAACTTTGTATGAAGGTCTCAGGTTTTCCCCTGATTTTGTTAAGTTCTGAAACAACCATTTCTGTTTCTGATCATGAGATGCCCAGAATTGAAAACTATTCCAGGCAAAATCTCAGAAGGCATGATTACTTATCTGCTGCTAAGTGACAACATTTGAACCCCATAATGTGTATCAAACTTGTGCTTCAGTTTGCTGTTTAAGCTACACACTGAGTCTCTCATTTGTTGGTGCTTGCCTTCATGTACACATTTCCTTTCTTTCAAATTCCTCCTTTTTAATTTTCTGCCCATGTTTCTAATCTGTACAGTACTGCTTGCATCTTTCTGGCTGCTCTGAAGGGTGTCGGGTGGACCCCAGTTCAGTTTCAGCTGTAGATTTAATTGTACTGTGTGTGTATATACAGCTTCCCACACACTATGGAAGAACAGAGCTTAATTGATTAAGATCTCAGTTACTGTATCTTATTGGATATTCTTCCACCCAATTCAGGATACAGCTGATTCTTTATCCTCTGTTTAGTACTTTAGCTAAATTTGTAGTCCACTTGGCTTGACTGGTAATTCAAGCCACTTAGAGTACAGTTGGAACTATTAATTATGTTTTAGTTGCACCAGTACAGTTCAAGCAGTGCAGACACATCTCCAGTCCCACACCATCTCATTGCTGGTTGATGTAGTTATAGGTGTCCTTATGGGTGTATTGAAGTAATTATGCCCACGCTATAGGATGTGGGCAGGGGAGTGTTAGTACTTTGATAAGAGGAACCCCTTAACCTACACCATTATAACAAGTACAAAATCCATGCATAAGCCAACCCAAGCCTCAGATTGTAGTGGCCATTAGGGCTGCGCGAAATGGGCCATATTAGATTCAGTTTCGGCTCAAATTGGGGATGGTGATTCAACGCATTGATTCGGATCACTGTTCCTGCTTCGATGCTGATTTGGCAAATCAGCTATTCGGACACAGGCACAGATTTAAAAGCTTTTTTTTCTACATACCTTGAGGTACCAGGCACGGCTCGTGATCACTGCAGTGCTAGGGTGGATGGAATGTCCCACAGGAGCGCTGGGGGGGGCTCCCCCGCATGCTCGGCAGCAAACCAAGAAGTGGACCAGAAGTACTTCAGGTCCGCTTCTGGATCTGCCGGGGATCACACTGGGGGCCTCCCTGTACCTCCCTAGCTCAGCGATTGGCCACAGGGGGACCCTAGGTGACCCAGACCCAGGAGACACCAGTTGCCAAACCAGGGTGGGGGTGCTGCATGCTCCCTAGTGGACTGGAAGTGCTTCTAGTCTACTTTCGGGTATGCTGCTGAGTGTGCTGGGGAGCCCCACCCCTGTACTTCTGTGGGTCACTGCATCTACCCCAGCACCACAGTGTTCAGAGCCCTAGCTACCTAGAGGTATGTAGAAAAATCATTTAAAGCTGTATAGATTCATAGATGTTAGGGCTGGAAGGGACCTCAATAGGTCCCTTCCAGCCCTAACATCTATGAACTTCGTCACACTGACGACTCATGTTCATCTTGGAGTCCACTAGGACTCCGAGATCCCTTTCTGCTTCCATGCTACTGAGCAGGTCATTTCCTAGGCAGTAGGTGTGCTGGACATTTTCCTCCCTAGGTGCAACACTTTGCATTTCTCCTTGTTGAATTGCATTCTATCATTTTCTGCCCATTTATCCAACCTGTCCAGGTCTGCCTGTAGTTGTTCCCTGATCTCCGGTGTGTCCGCTTCTCCCCACAGTCTTGTATCATCCGCAAACTTGGACAGAGTACACTTCACTCCCTTGTCCAAGTCGCTGATGAAGACATTAAAGAGTATCGGTCCAAGGACCGAGCACTGCAGGACCCCACTCCCTTCCAGGTCAGTACTGACCCATCCACCACCACTCTCTGGGTACAACCCTCTAGCAAATTTGTCACCCACCGGACTGTGTAGTCATCCAAGTCACAGCCTCTTAATTTGTTCATCAGTATGGGGTGGGATACCGTATTGAAGGCCTTCCCAAAGTCTAAGTAAACAGTGTCTACCCCTACTCCTGCATCCAGGTGTTTTGTAACCTGGTCATAAAAAGAGACTAGATTAGTCGGGCATGATCTACCTGCTATGAACCCGTGCTGGTTTCCTCTCAGCGTAATTTTTCTTGCTGGGCTTTCACATACATATATGAGCCTTAATAATCTTTTCAAAGACTTTGCCAAGGATTTCCCCTTCTTGAAAATAGGGACCATATTGGTATCTACATCTAAATTGCCAAATCTCTCCATTTCGATACGGAGGGTTCCAATTTGATTTGAAGAGATTAAAGGGCCCTTTGATTCCATTCGGAGATTCGGCCACTGAATCAGGCTGAATCTCTGCCAAATCGAATCGGGGACCGAATCTTTGCACAGCCCTAGTGGCCATTTATGTGAGTGAGAATACTGAATCAAGAGTAGAGTTTAGGCAGACTCCCCTTATGCAGCTCAATTGGGGTCAACCAGAATTACAGTTCATTCACTTGGAAGTCAAGCTCTGAGCCCTTCGGAAACTCTGGTCCTTAGTTTTCAGCATTCTGTGAAGAGGTAGCAGAATAGATGGGTACAATGTAGAGCAAAAGCAGCAACCAGTACCTTCACCTACTGACAATAGGGAAGAAAGAGCAAGGAGCTGATGATGCAAGAGCAGCAGAAAGCTTGTAGGAAGTATCTTTAGCATCTTGGAAGTGTCTTCCATTGGCATCTCTTAACCTAGGAGTTAGCAACTTTTTTTTTGGTGGTGGGTCAGAATGACCCAACTTGGCTCTGAGGTGGGCTGACACTGGGACCTGGCCACTGCTGCCACTTCTCCCTGCTTCCTTGTGGTGTGGCATTGTCAAACCCCCACACCTTTTCAATGGAAAACATCAGTGAAACCACAGGTTCTGTAAATTGGAGCCAGCTTGCAGGCTATAGATTGCCAATCCCTGCCTTAATGGATTGTTTATTTCCTTAGATAGAATCGCCAAGCAATACTTTTGTTGTCCCGAAGTTATCACATGTTTGATGGGTTTTGTTTTCTAGTTCATTAGGTCGGTTTGCTGTTAAACTGGTCTAAACAGATCTAAAGCCAACATCTCTGCTCCGGGCTTGATTTACAATCTTTAACTGAGAGTAAGAGCTGTAAAAGTAAATTCCCGCACTATCCTATTTAGTGCTGCATTAATGACTGTAGGCATAGAAAGCAATCAGCTTGGTAAAATGTGTATTGCCCGAGTTGAATTCATTATTAACAAGAATAAAAAGGAAGCCTCCAACTATTTTAATAAGTTTACAAAAATCAAGGAATCGAGTCCTGTGCACTGTGTGGTTGCCGTACCTTTACAGATCATCAAGCTATTGTGACGTGACGTAACAAGTTGTCTCTTCTTCATAGATGGTTAAGAATCCCTTTGAGCACAAAGGAAATCATAATCTTATGAAGCACACTTTGCTGTACTGACTGACTAAGGCCAGCAGCCAGGCATTCTCTAAGCCACATCACTATGGTGTTATTCACCCCTCTAGGTATGGTAGATGCAAAAAAATCCTGTAATCTACCTTGTTATTGATAGAAAGTAAGACTATTTTGAGGTTCAAGGTCAGGTTGATTATCCTGGGAAATGGAAGGCAAGGAAGCCAAGGAGAAAACTCTTCTGCTCTTTTCCATCTTGGAAAATGACCAATCTGTGCTGGGTAAGGGATTACAGCAATATAAGGCCTTCTGGGGTGGAATTGAACTTGTTTGCTAAGGTAACCTTTTCCGGAGAGGTTTCTTGAAGTGTGGTGACAAGCTGGTAAGAGTCGACCTGTTACTTGGCTACAGAGCTGCTTCTTCTTGCTGTGGCCTCAGAACTGGGTCACGGTAGGAGGAGCAGCCTTTTTTTATTGGATCACAAACTTTGCTCATAGTGGTTGTGCAGTAAGGCCTCAATTTCCCAAAGCACTTCAGCATGGGCTCACGCTCTATTAATATCATGGGCCTCTTTGTGTGCCTAAAGCAATGAACAGCCTTTCAGGATAAAAGCCCAAAACATTATTCTTTGTTGCTGTATAAATCAAAGTGCTTTCTATCCCATTGAAGACATCAACAGTTTACCATCATACTTACAAAAGGACATATTGCCAGTAGAACATGACCTTGGAATAGATCTTTCTTCCTTATATTTATCTTCATGAAAAATCTCATGTAACACAGTTAAAATTTAACAAGTTAAGAGCTGTGTTGGGGCATCTGCTGAAGTGTCCCCAAATTTTTTGTATTTCACAAGTAGTTGCATCTTCTGCTGGAATACTATTGAAATGAGAATTGCTGAACATCAGTTACAATAGAACAAATTCTGACCCTTACTTTCATAGGAGCTTGGGGCTGAATGTGCTGCTCATCATTTATTATTTCCTTGCTACCTGCCTGCCAACACTTTCCAGATCATGAAGGTATTGAAGGCCCTTCATAAAACAAAGGGTTGAGGATTTGTTCTATTTTAATAAATGTATATTTTATACAGTGTGGCCATGACTGGGTAGGTGTGCAGGTAAATAGAATGGTCATATCAATTGCTGTCACTTAAACTGCTGGGACGTAACAACAGCATTTAAAGCATTAAAAAAAAAATAAATTATTGAATAAATGCAAGAAATAGAAAAAATCCTGTGCAGCAATTTTGCTTTGATTGTGACACTCCAGGTTGAAGAAATCTCTCCCTCCACCCTGCAATGCAAAGAACTGGGAGCAATTAGAGTTCTGGTTCTGTGGAACATGAACATCATTTCCTTATTCCCTGTCCCCTCCCCTCCCCCCCCAAAAAAGCCACCAAAAAACAAAAACAACAAAACAAACCTCCCCTCCCCCGCACTGCAATTCATGTTCAAAATCATGCATTGGGTGGAACACCCAAACAGTGAGGATCTTTAGCCTTTTTTTTTTTTTTTTTTTTTTTCAGTCTGTCTTGAATGCATCATTACACTTCAGCATTATACCGCTTATGAATTTCATTCAAGAGTATCAAGGGATTTTGGGGGAAGGATATCTAGGCTTGGACTTCTACCATTATGTTTGGTTATTGCCATAATAATTGCCCCTTTGCCCTATGAGCATTACAGATAAAAAATATTGAACATAGGGAGGAATGCATGAGCCTAGATAAAAGCAATAGACATGAATCACTATTGGGGATGCATGTTGCTGTCTAGAAAACCATACCTGCAAGTGCCTGCACCAGGGGGAACAAAGGACTCATTAAATTTGTCATGTCACAGATGTGCAGTTAGTGACAAGCATGTACTTGGCAGCAGGTTGAGGCTGATTTTTACATTGTGCTGTGCTTCCAGCTCACAACTTATCCAGAAAGTTGAGGAGAAAAGGCAGAAGAGAAGGGAATGGTGGAAGCAAGTGTATTTCCACAAAACCACAGGTTGCAGAAGTGGAAGAAAGCAGTTGCAGGTACAGATATCTTTCAACGTATATGTGAGGAGTATAAACTTCTGTGAGTAGTTAGGGACAAGACGAGACAAGCACCTGAGGGCCATGATGTACTAGCTGAAATGTTCTAGTTGGGGATGGTCCTGCTTTGAGCAGAGTTGGACTAGATCAGCATTTTTCAATCCAAGGATCGTGACCCAAAAGTGGATTGCAAGAATAGATGAAAGGATCATGAACAAACTTTTAAAATTGCCTCATCACGCATGCACAGGACTCAACCAGCTAGATTTTAGACTCTCAAGAGATTTCCATTCTTTGCTCTCAGTGGTTGCATTGGGGAAAGCAGCTTTGTCTACAGGCAGATACCTAAGGGACAATGAATCAGAGCATTTACAGAACACCCCAGCTATCTTTTTTTTTTTTTTTTTTTCCCTTGCTGCTCCATTCTATATGTGAATTTGGGTGATGGACAGCTGTCATTGAAGCAAGCCAGTCTGGGCTCCTTCCGCAGCTGAATTTTTACTAACAAAGTTACTATAGAGGCTGCTAAATTGCTGTCAGCACAACAACCAAGACTCAAGGCCAATGTGAGTAGCAATGGTAAACTACGGCCAGACTCAGAGAAGCAATCATCCATCCACATGCAAATCAGCGCAAAGAAAAGATGCCTTGCTTGTCAAATCCAGGAACTTGGTTTAGACAAAGTTAATTGAAATGATTGGCATAACTCATTTTTGCCAACTTGCAGGAACAAAATTAGTGGGTAGGGAGCTAGATGCATTATGAATCCTTCCAACTGTAGCTCAAGAATCTGGTTTCATCCTATATTTATAACATTAAATGGATTCACCATAAAACTTGCAACTTTCATGAAATCTGTAAATTAATTCACTAAAATTCAAAGAGTCACCATTCATTCATTCTTGGTTGATTTACATAATTCCTATAATGTAATTGTGCCTTGACTGGATAGCTTAAGTAGTCATGGTGCTGATCGTTAATTTTACATTTATTCACAGTTCCCCCTCCTCCCCTCTTCTTTTTTTAAAGTGTGTGTTTAAGCTTAATCTGCTGCTTTAATGAGAACCAGGCTCATACTGCATTAGGCACTGTTTAAAGGCATATGACAAGGCTAAGCTCTTTGGGGTATCAGAACAGGAAATTATCAAAACAGGTAGTAAGGCACAGTGATGAAGTGATCTAGTGATCCAACATCCTAGTAGTAGAGTCTGGAATGTAACCCACATCTCCTTGTTTCCAGTCCAGTGCACTATCTGCCAAATCACACCGTCTCTGAGTATATTTGTGAAAGTAGCGCTTGAATCTATACTTAATATTGTATACAAATTGATTGAAGTTCAGTTTTGAATTTCAATGAATTAGTCAGCACCTTTCTTGCTTATCTCCACTTGCCAAAGGGTAGAATGATTATCAGAAGATTCTACAGTGGCCTGTGAGGTGAACTAAAAGGCTTAGTTTAGTTTTTAGTGGAGAGATGTACTGCATTTGGCCTTCTTGCAACTACACTCAGCTGACAGGAAGGTGTAAATAGGTGTAGCACAAGTACAGTTCTGTCACGCATGCTTCAAACTGAACCTGGAAGACATGCACATCAATAAGGTGGCAAGAAACTGCCATCCCTGAAGATGAGGTCATACCATGAATAACCAAGGAAGAACTATATGCTCATTCCAACATCTGTTAGGAACTCTAGACTCGGCTGAAACCACAAACTCGAACTTGCGTGTTACCACAGACTTCCACCTGTTACTTGTAATACGCTTATAGGTTCTAACAAAAGATGGTGGGGAAGTGTCTTATCAAGTTGTTTGCACTAATATTTTCAAATTGGGAAGTTGTGCATTGGAAAGTTGTTTACAAACTTAGTTTAAGCCTCGCATAACTTGTAAACACAACAAAACCCCATCAAACACTTCTTAATTATTGACAGAACGAGAGGCGATGGTCTCAAGTTGCAGCAGGGGAAGTTTAGGTTAGATGTTAGGAAAAACTTTCTTCATAAGGAAGGTAGTAAAGCACTGGACCAGGTTACCCAGAGAGACTGTAGAATCTCCAGCCTTGGAGGCGTTTAATAGTTGGGTAGGCAAAGCCTTGGCTGGGATGATATAGTTGGAGGTTTGAGCAGGGGGTTGGACTAGATGACCTCTTGAGGTCCCTTCCAACCCTCATTTTCCATGATTTAATAATGCTTATTGATGTTTTAGTCTTTGGTGAGGGAGGGACGTGTTACCTTTTTCTTTAATAACTGAAATGTGTTTCAGCACTGTGTACCTCCTATCTGTATTTTGTTCTCCAATGCAGGTCATTCCTTTCTGATTTTGTTTAATTTACAAATGTTGAAAGTCTCTCAAGTCAGCTGAGAGACGTGCTGCTGTAATAGTATTTATTTATTTTTTTAAATTGCCCAGTAAAAACATGCTATTCGTAATTTGGTTACACCAACAAATGCCTTTGAGCTGCCCAGTAAACCACAGCCAAAATATTTGATATGACTCTTGGCACAAATGGATCAGTTTTCCTCGGTATCCATTTCAATGCTTTTGGCAAATTCTATCAAGGGGAATTTAATGATCTGCAAATATAGAATCAGGCATGAGCTTGCAAACTGTACAGGTTTTGCCTAGGCAGGTTCCTAATTCTAATTCTTCTCAAGATAGTTGTTGGGTAAGAACATGGATTCTGGTGGATATCTTGATCCATCGTTTGTCAGCTTGTATTCCTAAACTTGCTAAAGCCAGATTTTAGTTTCCTTATGCACTTGCACTTCCCTGTAGCTTGGGTACAGATAAATATTACAGTATAGAAAGTAGGAGAAACCAATGTTCCTGGTAGGGCTATGTAGAAAATATTAAAATATCCAACTAAATAAAGACCTACCTTCTCCCTCTCAACCCCTCCCCTGCCCCTCCAAAAAAACAAACAAAAAACCAAAAAGACTCATGAGACTCGTGAGTGATGGTAAGAGAAGAGGAATGCTCAGTAAGAAGAGGAGCATGTGCTGCTATGCTACTCCTTGGGAAGAGCAAAATAAATAAGCACAGTTGGATCCTACTGTATTGAGCTTCATAGCTGGAAGGCATTAGGAAGAGTGCCACACAACTGGCTTGGATCCATGTGCTGGGGAATCCAGATAATAAGGATCCTTTGGCCATTTTTTGTCAGAGGATTGATCACTCTTCATTACTCAATCTCTATTGAAGGGGCAAGCAATTATTTTGGGTGGAGGGCCACTTACCCAGTTCTGGCAGGCTGTTGAGGCCTGCATGGGTAGCTTCGCCCACTGACAGGTGCCCCACCCCCTGGTCACCATCTTGGGACCAATGTCCCAATGTCTTTGGTCCCAAGACATTGGGACATTGGTCCCAGGGCCAGTACCAGTGGGGCCCAAAGCAGGGCACAGGCTGGCAGGGGTCTGTGGAGCTGGGCTGGGCTGCACCAGCAGGGAGAGGGGGGAGCTGCTCCGGTTCCATAGAGTCCCTGCTGGCTGGGGCCCCATGCCCCTGCCACCCTGCTCTGGTTCCTGCCAGCACTGGCCCCAGGACACTAGTGAGGGCCCCGTGCTCCCGCTGGCTCCACGCCCACTCACTCCCAGTGCCCCCCAGCCCTGTGGTACAGGAGGGGGTAGCGCACAACCCTGACCCCCTGCTTGCTGGCAGGGAAGAAGCTGTGCTGAGCGTGGGGAAAAGGGCCCCTAACCTGCCCCATGGCCAGCACTCCCTGCTGTAGTTGCTTGCAACCCTCGCGGGGCTGTCCTGAGCTGGCACAGGCAGCCCCATGAGGGCTGCAAGCAGCAACAGTGTGGGGTGCTGGCCACGGGGCAAGCGAGGGGCCGCTTTTCCCCATGCTCAGCACCAGCTTGTAACCCACCCCTGCTGCCAGCTTGGGCTCTGCACCAGCTCCGGGTTCGTTCATCGGGGCTGCATGCGGCAGCAGCAGCTGTGGTCCCTCTGCCTGCCATGCTGGGCAGTGTTGGCTGCTGCTGCCTACCCAGAGCTCACGCACTGGGCAGTACAGAGGTAGCGGTGGCAAACACTGCCTGGCATGAGTTGCCTATGTCTGTCATTTTTGACAGGAACCAAGGGCAGAGAAATATTAATTTTCTAAATTTTTTAGGGGCCTCACAGGCCAGATAGAATGGCCTCATGGGCCAGATGCGGCCCGCAGGCCGTATTTTCCCCACCCCTGCTCTATTGTTTTGTAACGGAACACACGAAGGAGAAATAATCAAAGTGGGAGAGATCATAACCCATATGCTTGGCAGAGTTAGGAGCAATGCCTATTTTATGTTGTTCAAATGTTTTTATTTAGGACACTAGTTTTGGTTGCTTATCACTTTGCCAAAGAAATTGAGGCTGAAATTTCCAGGCTGAAGTTTTATAAGTTTTGGAAAAGTTGGGCAAGACATTTCAGAGAAACACGTTGCTTTTTCCATGGTAAGTTTTAAAACGGTTTCAGTGATACTCTACCATCCAGCTGCTTTGGAACACAGACCTGATTTTTGTGACATGCATGTCTGTATCTTACAAGTGCAAAAGTGAAACTCCATACAAAACAACAGAATAGATATAATTAGCTGTTAGGAGATTGCAGACTACTTGTATTTCTCACCTGTTCTGTTTCGAATAGCTACAGCAGAGTTTTTGCATGCATATAGGCATAAGTAGGTCAAACTAGTATTTACAAAACCCTTTTGGGTTTAGGGAGGCTGCTCCAACATGCTGTAATTGCAACACATCAGAACAAACTCAATTACTCAAGTCTGCTGGAGTGTAGTAATTACTGCGCTCCAGCAGACTCCAGCATTACATGCATGTGTCCCCACACTGAAAAATGGTGGCAGGGCTTGTGCCAGAAGGCCACCTCTGTTTTTCCCCCCAAAACTCTGCTCTGTGACAGTTTGGTTAGGATGGGCCCTGCAGAGGGTACACACCTTGCCCCATCTCTTTAGGTAACATGAGCTGGATACATTCCTGAGGGAGGTGGGAAACCTGCTCCCTCAACCTACGTGACTGGCATCACATACCTGGGTAAGAGGCTTGGACTCCCTGGGGAGCTAGGAACTGCCAGTCTGCCCAGCAACTAGTGATGCATTTCAAATTGGTTGGCTGACAGCCAACAGGTGCTGGCCTCCATGGACCAGGAAAGTGAGGTCATAAGGGCTATATAAGTTAAGGACTGCCTAGGAGGAGGGGGCAGCAGCTATGAGGAAGACTCGGGGAGAGAGAGAGAGAGAGAAGAGCTGGACCATCTGAAACTTGCTCTCTCTCTCAAAACTCATGATCAAGAAACTGCCTGCCTCCAGAGGGAATCTCCACCTGCCTCTGGATGATACTTGTGAGTAAGCTACCTGAGATCTAACTAGATATATAGTGTGCAGTAACTCAGATGCGTGATCAAAGGCTACCCAGCCATGCCACTTTGCTCTATGAGATTTCTCTGATTATTGCTTTACCGTGTACCCTATTCCAAACCTATCCCTTGTAACCAGTAAAGTTCTCCTGTGTACCTAGCGTGGGAGACTTATTGGGTGTGGGTCTAGATTATGCTCTTGGTTTGGCTGACTAAGGGAAACCACTACTTGTGCTTCCGACTGAGGGAAGCACCCCCAAGTGCTTGAAGTGAGTCAAGTACCCTCAAGGGCTACTAGGCCTGTGTTACCCAGAGGACACAGAGCCAGAATCAAGCCCAGCCCTGGGTGGTCACAGTTTTTTACCCCAGGCTAGCGGGTATGTCCCAGGAAGGGGCTCAGCCAGACATGAGGTGCCCCCAGGGAGGCACTCAGAGCCTGGAAGGTGGTCAGGCACAGTGAGGTGGGTGGCTCAATCCAGGAGCACCCCCTATTGGCCTGCCACAGGACTCTGAACTAAAGCTCATCAACTTGACTTTAGTTCAAAGTGTCCTACCACCATTTTTCAGTGCAGGGACACTGATGCACATGATGCTTTGCGTGCTTTTTAATTAGTGTGGCTCTTGGAGCTAAGTTAATTTAGAGCACCTTCCTCCTCTTTCCCCCCCCCTTCCCCCCCGTCACCCGGAGCAAGTCTGTAAATGCCCTTTGAGTCTAGAAGCCTGGCAGACTCAGCAATGAGGCCACAACTACCAGGAGTCATGAACACACGTTTCCTCTTTCTACTGCATCCTACACTTTCTTATATGTGGGGCCATGGAGTATTAGACTGATCTATTTTCCTACCACCATTTTCCTACTATAACTCCATAGTTTCAATAAGTCTTTTCATGTTGTAATAAGACAAGCAGGTCCTGCATAGTTTTGGAAATTTAGAAATTTTTGTGAGAGAAGCCTTAAAATACTGGGGAGTTACTCATAGATTGCCCAACACTTATGCCAGCTCTTGCCCTTAGTCAGTGAAACCCTAGAACAAGATACAATTCCTGTAGGTCCCTTGGACTGAAAACTGACATCCTTTTTGTTACAGCATCAGCTGTACCAGTATGTCATGGTACTACTGATCCTGTTGATCAGAAGCAGCATCTGTTTGTGGCTTTAAAGCATTACCTTAGTTTTTTTCGGCACTGACATGGCAAAGTGCATAGCTTTTAGATTAGTGTGATACACAGTTTGTGTCTTCAGAGAGATCAAAAATATTAAAGTAATGAGTTCAATATAAATCAAAAAGTGAATTG
Organism: Alligator mississippiensis; assembly: GCF_030867095.1. Taxonomy (NCBI): domain Eukaryota; kingdom Metazoa; phylum Chordata; order Crocodylia; family Alligatoridae; genus Alligator; species Alligator mississippiensis. The sequence goes on from NC_081830.1 coordinate 40,743,981, forward strand.
ACTGACCTAGTCCTAGGTTAGCAGGAAGCAGTGAGATGAATGCTGTCTAAATGTCTGTTTGCATGAGGGTCAGGGTTTGGGGACCTTTGGAGGTCCCTACCCCACCAGGTCCTAGAATCTCTAAGGTGTGACAGCTAGGCCATGCACTGAAGTCACAGTATACCATCAGATGTGGTAGCAGAGCAAAGACAAATGGCCTCAGCATTTCTATGACCCCATATTGAGGGTAACAGTGCACCAGGAGTACAGCTTGTATTTCTTACAAAAATGAACAGTGATAGGTTTGGCTCTTAGACAAGTTCTGTAAAGATGGGGGAGGGAATATTAAGAAAATCACCATAATCATGCACCTCAGAGCTTTTGTCCTAACAGATAAAAGCTCTTGCTGGGAAAAGCTGCTTGTTTGGGTTTTTAAATGAAATCAGAAGATGGATATTAGTAGACAAGTAGGCAAGCAGTTGGAACTGAGAGCAACGTGGTAAATGCAACCTGCTTTTGTGACTTGTTTGTGGTATGATTGGACCTGCACAGCCTGATTAATATGTTACTAACCAATGGAGTAGTCTGCCAGATGGGAGGAATTTCAGTTTTTAAATCAGCCTATGGTGTATGGCAATGAGTCTGAAGAACTTGAGCAGTGATCCACTTGCTTTTAGGCTAGGGACAGACATTACACATAAACTAGTTGAAATGATCAGAAATTGGTTTAAACCTGTAACAGAACAGAAGTTCAGTGCACATAAACTGGTTTGAAAATGGCTGAAACTGGTTTGAGATAAACCTGGTTGAATGTGGTATCGGACTTAATTGATTTGGGTCAAACTGGTTTATGCAATGTCTGTCCCAGACCCCTTCCTGGTTTAAGTTAAACCAGAGTCCCCCAGAATCCCAGATGCTTTGCAGCATTGAGCAGGGCTCTGATTTTTGCTCCACAGCAGGGCTGGCCTCTTCCTTCTGCTCCCTGGCTGTAGATCCAGCAGAGACTGGAGGTACGGGGCATCTGCCTGGCTTCCTTCCCCACACACACTCCCTACTCAAGCAGGGATGCCCCCCTCCCCTCTGCCTTACACAGACACCTCTCAGCATTAGCTAGAATATCATATGCTGGCTATGGTCCATGCTGTGGGAGATGGGGCAAAGGCAGACCTGACAGTGTCAGCTTAAGGCTCTTTGGAGCTAATCAACAGGTAGCTGGAAATGTCCCCCCGTTCCTTCCTTGGAAAAAGTTGTTTCAGAAGAGCTTGAACTAATGAAAAATCCTCTTGTTTTGTTGATGGCGTGATAAATGCTGTGTAACTTCCTGCTGGCTCCCTTGCTAACCAGTGTGGTGGGAGGGAACCCTAATCGGAGCATCCTGTCATGGCCTGGTCATGCCTCCCCTCAGATCAGCATTGTAAAAGGGAAGGGGGGGCTGCTCTAGCACCCCCTGGCTTCTAGTTTGAGCCAGTGCAGGCATGTGCCTACATTTTTTTCAGTCCAGAGGAGAAGTCTGTCCAGTTACAAACTGATTCAGCCTAGACAGGTTAGACTAACCTGCAAAGATTGAATCAATTCAGGCTCAGGCTTTTTGAATGTCTGGTCCCTAGCCTTAAAGCTTAGTTTAATTTAGTCTTACAGAAAAAGTAGAGTCCGACAGGGTTGATATGGTTTTAGGCTTTATAAGCAAATACTGAATTGACCTTTAATTCCACAGGAAGAAAAAAATTAATCATGAATTGCACTTGGTTTGTATTCCATGTATGTCAGGGGCATGTTGGCCAGAAGTAAATGAATGCAAAGCAGGCTTTTGGCTGAAAATTAGAAGAAGGTTTTTGAGTATCAGAGGAGCCTCATGGTTCTAGAACATTATTCCACTACAAGCAGAAATCCTAAGTAGTTTTAAAAGGAAGTTGTTTTTTTTTTTTTAAGTTCATAAATGGAATTACGGTGTGATTTATAGCAGGAGGCTTACAGTTCTAAAGCCCATATCCCTATGTAGCAATGTGCATGACACCTCAAATGTTGGGCTTTCTGGAGGGGAAAATGAACAGGAAGTTCATCTGTACATGCATGGCTGAAATACAACAACTCTTTAAGTAGTTTAAGAAAGGACTTATTTTTCACCTGCTACATGCACAGTACAGGGAAAAACTCCACTGAGTCTAAATGAACTACTAACTTGAGCTGCTAGTGCTATGTCTTTACACTATTCGTGATCCTTCTGAGTGGACTAAGCGGTACCAGCAGAACTTCTGTTTCTGGATCTATTCTTGGGCAGTAATTCAATGGTGAATGGCGGAACCATTTTGAAAAGAGAAAAAATGTTGTGCAAGCCATTAGTTTAAAAATAAAGTCCTAACAGTAGGACAGAAAGATATATGTATAGTATTAACATAACCCTGCCTTAAGGGAAGCATGGTTAGTTGGCTGAATTAAGCCACCAAAGGCTTTATAGAAATGTTAAGTATCAGTGTCATCATGTTATGCAACATGTTATATAATTCTTGAAGGTTACAGTTGTGTGGTACAAATGCAGGGTAACCAAAGAAACAAGATGACTCGGACGTACACATCTCCCTTTTATAAAGCTTGATTTTTAAATTTACACTATGATATGTAAAAGATTCAGCAGCATCCAAGTTTGCTTACCACCATGAAGAAACACCAAGGAAACAGACTTCTGGTTTAATGAGGAATGAGTGATAAACCTGGAGTGTGGCTGTCAGTTTTCTCTAGAATGTGTCACTTCATGGTGAGAGTCTTGGCAAGTCAGTGAAACATTTTTTAGCTTATGGGAGTGACACAAACACATTTTGCTTAATGCAGATGGAGTTTTGCAAGTCCTTGACACCCAGGGACTGGGTGACTTCACAGGTTCAGTAGTTGTGCAGAATATCACTGAGCAGGACTTGGACTTCCATGCCCCACATGCCAGATAATGCTTTATTAGTTTGGCACCATTTGAGTAGACTTAGGAAATAAATCCATCTGCCCACTACTTGTCTTTCCTCCTGTGCTTGGCTGTAATTGTAAGTAGTCAAGATAAGAAGCAGCGGTGCTCAAAAGCTGGAAGTCGGCCAGGGGGTATTGTGGGATTGCTACGAAGCACTCCATGTACTTGTGGTCGGTCCCCAGCACCTGTGTGAGTTGTGAAAACATTGCAGATTTGAGCAGACTAGGAGGAGGCTTGAACTCAGGCCCCAAAAGTCAACAGATTCTGGGATCCACCTGAACTATCATGAGGAGGATATGAAAAGGGGTTTTCAGGAAAGAGTGTATGGGCTTGAGGGTGGTCTTAACTAGCAATGTAGACATACATCAAGACACTCAGGCTAACTCCCCTGAAGGTGATTTAAGAGCATGGTTGCAGTGGCCTTTATCATACAGTGAATAAGATCACAGTAATTTGTACCTTATGAGGCCACCTCTTTATTACCTTGTTCCTCCACCACAATGCCCCACCTTTGCATACTTCTGTTTCGCAGCTTGTTCACTCTCTGTTTCAATTGGCCCTTAAACTGCAAATTCTCAAGCAGGCTGGTGTTCATGCTGCACAATAGGACAGTGGAGTCTTAATCCCCAATTGGCTTTGTGGCAGGCCAGTAGGGGGTGCTCCTGCATTGAGCCACCCACCTCACTGCACCCAACCACCTTCCAGGCTCCAAGTGCCTCCCTGGGGTGCCTCATGTCTGGCTAACCCCCTTCCTGGAGCACACCCGCTAGCCTGGGGGGTAGAGCTGCCACCACCCAGGGATGGTGTTGATTCTTGCTCTGTGCCCCTTGGGAAACACAGACCTAGTAGCCCTCGGGTACTTGACTCACTTCAAGAACTTGGCATGCTTCCCTCAGTTGAAGCACAAGTAGTGGTCTCCCTTAGTCAGCCAAACCAAGGGGACCCCAAGGCATAATCTAGACCCACTCCCAATAAGTCTCCCACGCTAGGTACAGAGGATAACTTCATTGGTTACAAGGGGTAGGGTTGGAATAGGGTACAAGGTAGAGCAATATCAGAGAAATCCCATAGAGCAAAGTGGCATGGCTGGGTAGCCTTTGATCACGCATCTGAGTTACTGCACGCTATATATCTAGTTAGATCTCAGGTAGCTTACTCACAAGTATCATCCAGAGGCAGGTGGAGATTCCCTCTGGAGGCAGGCAGTTCCTTGATCATGAGTTTTGTGAGAGAGAGCAAGTTTCAGATGGTCCAGCTCTTCTCTCTCTCTCTCTGAGTCTTCCTCATGGCTACTGCCCCCTCCTCTTGGGAACTCCTTAACTTATATAGCCCTTATGATCTCATTTACCTGGTCCAATGGAGGCCAGTACCTGTTGGCTGTCAGCCAGCCAATTTGAAATACATCACTAGTTGCTGGGCAGACGGGCTCCCTGGGCAGCTAGGAACTGCCAAAGCCCCTCACCCAGGTATGTGATGCCAGTCACGTAGGCTGAGGGAGCAGGTTTCCCTCCCCCCCCCGGGAATGTATCCAGCTCAGGTTACCTAAAGAGAGAAGGCAAGGTGTGTACCCTCTGCAGGGCCCATCCTAACCAAATTGACACGGAGCAGAGTTTTTGGGGAGAAAACAGAGGCCTTTTGCCACAGGCTTCATTAATCACTGCTGCACTGGAGCTGAAGATCAACTAGGTGGTTGTTGGGCAATCTAATTAAATGAAAGGCACAAGACTGGATATTCATGCTACTGGTGTCTAAAAAGGAGCTGGGTCGTACAGCTTCTGATCTACTTGATTTCACTCAATTGAACTCCAACAGTGCTATGATATTAGTTGTTAGCACAGAAGCTTTATTTTCCAGTCCCTTTCCATGGTATAACAAAGATTGCCATCCCAATTTCTATTTTCTCAAGCACATGTGGAGCGGCTATGCAGTGCCGAATGCACAACCCCTCTAGGTCACTACACATGTACTAAAACCCAGTAGCACCCCGTGTGGGATACCTGGCATCATATTTTGCTTAGTAAATAGTAATGAATAAAAGATTCCAAACTAAATCTTTTTACGTTAATAATAAACACAACAACAACAACAACCTAACAACAAATAAAAACCTTACAAAAGAAAAATGTTAAAAATCGCAATATAGATATTATTTTGCTCCTTGGTAGCAAATATGCTGATAACCAGCTTCACCGTCACTGATAGTCCTCATATTCAGAATCTGGCTAGCAGGAGATTGAATCCACCTTCTCTGAAGCCTCTGGATGGATCTAACCTATATGTGTCACATCTTCCTCCCAGCCATTGCTCAAAGGAGGATGCATGCCTCTGTCTGAGAGAAATCGTCCACATTTCCCCTCAATCTCCTTCAGTTCCTGGGACACTGGACTGAATTTTTTTAACTTTGCCAGCAGGAGCCAGAGCTCACTCGGCCCAGATCAGTCAGTATTTTCAATAGGAAAGCTTGCTTCAGTTTACTAAACCCTGCCCCTGTTCACAAGGAGTTGCCTCAGGACATTACCTTCAAGGTCCCGGTGGTACACCCAGCATGGCTGCCAGCCACCATCATTTACCTACCAAGCATGCTTGAGAGTGTCACTGGCATTTCTAAGATGGATGCATTTTTGGAAAGTGCCTTTCTCAGTACAGGGGAGTTGCACATACTGAAACTTGGAAGTAAACATTGTACAATCAAGAGCAAATAGAATATAGCTGTGCAGGAAAGCTTCCTAGCCACATCAGGAAACCTTGTGCAGCAACTTGGCAATTTCTAAAAGACCAACAAGAGGGAAAAGTAGCAGTACATTTTCACTTCTGCTTCTCTAAAGATTGATTTTTCTGCCTCAGTCAGTCTAATTAAATGATTTTTCCATTGTGTCACCAGATGGGGAAAGCAATGAACAGTGTCAGTAATGTTGATAATGCATTATAAGGAGAGGCAGCTGCAAGGATATATTTTTCACACATAATTGATGTAAACAAGACTGTCAGGTTTTGTGGCTTTATTTTTTTTTTAAGTGTATACATGGCAGGAGAGGGCTTTCATTCCCAACAGGCTCGAACCACAGTGACAGTGCAGAGAACTAAGACAACAGCAGAGCTGAGTGAATAATGTGATTAATTTAACCTATTTTCTGCTTGCAGTTTCCCTATAAGAAGCTTCTGATTTCTCTTTCTCTCTCTCCAGTTTATTTGCTATTTAAGATTATTCACTAAACTTTAGTTCATGGAAAAACAAAAATGGATGCCTGTTTCTTTATTTCCTGGCTTCTTTTCCCCCAATTTCTACATGCATCTGTCCAGGGCTGGTACAGATTGCTGCCCAGTCAAAATGATCACATTTTTTAAGCACTTTTCTCAAGTGGAAATGATACTAGCAGTCTGCAGGACAGTGGCAAATCAAGCCCGTGCAGTTTTTGTTCTTTCTGATTGACTTAGAATCCATTTACTAATCCCAGGCTGAATTTGGAATTTGCTTTCTGCACGTGTTGTTTAAGGATCACTTATAAGCTGCTATTTTAGTATAGAATAAGTTACTTATGTGCGGACCAGACCCCGTTCCCGCTGCCACGCGCGGGTCGGGAGGGGCGATCTGCGGCCCGTCTTTCGCGCACGCAGGCTGTGGCCGGCAGCCCGGGCACGCGGGGTCGGAGAAAACTGGCGGCGAGCTAGAGTTAGTCACAAACGCGTAGTAGTTGATTGAAAAGATTGTTTACTTACACCCAAAGATGGTAGTGGTGTAGGCTGGACAGGTTTCCAGGCACAGCTCCTGCTTAGATCCTCGCTAGAGGACCACGACAAATTCGATTGCTCCCATGGAGTTGTTTAGGCTCCGCGGGTCCGGTTCGGTTGGGTTCGAAAAGTTCCCCGGAGTTAAGACTCCGCGGGTTCGAAGTTACAGGAAAGGGATATGTCTGGGATTGCGATCGGCGACGGGGAGAGGCTAGAAGCGAAAGCTCCGTAGGTTCAGTTTTATTGCCTGCTTAGGGGAGGCGCCCCGGGACCGCAAGGGTCCGCAGCGCTTGGAGATCTTCACACAGAGTCTCTCTCTCTTCCTCCCTCCTCCGACTTGGTCGGAAGCTACCCAAGCCTTTTGTACGGCTAGCAAGCCAATAGCTAGCCGCCACGTGTGCCTACATTTGGAATTAGCCAATAATGTGGCGCGAATCCGGATACAAATGGCGGGAACTCCTTTGCAGCATGTATCACTAGTATGCAAAAGAAATGCACCCTGCAAAGAAGCTGTAATTTGGCGGGAAATCCCCCGTTGCACCAGAGTTCTCTCTCGCAGCAGAGAACTCTACCGTGCAAAGAAAGCTACAACTTAGGCGGGAAAATAATTTAGCAGTGCCAAAGCGCGCACACAAACAAAAACCACAACTTTGGGTTGTGACAATTTAGTATTTATTAATGATAAACATCTATTCATGAATAATATCTATGAATTGGTAATTTATTTGTAATCTAGTGAATTCTTTATTTATAGTGAAAATGCCTCTAAAATGTTACCTAACTTTCACCTTTCTGCACGCATTCCTCTTCAGGCGGTTCTCCTCAACGCTCGGATCTGGGTGTTCTTGCATCTCAGGAGGGTGGATTTAAGGCTGTGGCATACGCTAGTTATCATATACTTTTCGATGGAGAAGAGGGTACTTCTTTTCTTTCTTTTGCTGCTTCAAAATTTGATTTCCCAGGTCTTGCAATATTTTATGGTGGTGGCCACTAGATAACATGAAGGGTATTTGCATGCGAGTCTTTTGATCATTTTTGGCATGTAACACAGCATTGTAGCTCCGCAAAAAACGCTTTGTGTGGGCTACCCTGTTGCTACACATCAGGTAGCATAAGTTGTTTTTTTTTTGTTTGTATTTGTTTTTCCCGTTAAATCTGAATAAAGCCTGAAGTGGCCCTAAATCCACTAGTGGAGGACAGCTCCTTCTCAAGAGTTCTCCCCCACTAGCACACTGCACCCAATCTTCTCGAGACCTACATCTCTAACATATTGGGTAGATAAAGCTTAAAAAAGAATTATCAGCGAGTAAAGTATAGGTCTTCCAAGGAAAAAATTGTCAGAACTCGAATTCAAAGCCTTTCTATTAAATATTTATGAAGAGGAACCAAACAAACTGCATAAATTCAAATACCATAAAAACCCCAAACAAACAAACCAAAAAAAGGCTGGTGTGAAATTCTACACTAAGATACCACCTACGTTTAGAGAAAAATAGGCTTAAAATGAAACATACATTCCTATTTGAGGACACAACTCTAACAATCAAATCATTCCCTTTATAATGCAGCACATAAAGCAGCTTAAAGCTCAGGTAAGACCTGTTCCCTGCTGGGTGGAGTTTATAATGTTAGACATCAATCTGTAAGGAGTCTAGCTGAACAGACATCTACCTTGTCATAGAGTCCTGGAGAGGTCCGTGTGAGCCAGTTTGCAGAACCAGTGATCAATTGAGTCTAAAATGAGTGAGCCAACAGGAGATGAGAAGGATAGGAGTAACAGCAATAAGAGGTGGTCAATTATTCATAATTGTTGATCAAATCTTGATGGAATCACTGTTTGACTATTTCACAATAACAGTTTATAATGTTTTCTTTTTGTTGTTGTTTAATATTTCTCATTATTAACTTTACTGTTGGTGCTTCTTTCTACTATTCTTTGGAGAGGTGGAGGGCTGAGGTTGGAGAGGATATTTCGTACGTGTAACAAATTGAAACAACACACATGCAAACCCCAACAGAGACTGGGGTTCCAGGCTCCTTGCACACAGTGACAAATTTACTACACCAGAAAGATTACAACTTAGAGATAAGACAGACAAGAGAGGGTGAGTTGGGCACAGAGAGGTGAGTGACTTTGTTCCCATCTTTGCAAAAGACTTGTTCTATGCCTTATACAGAGCACAAGTCCTGTATCTCCCAACCCAGTGGCTTATTAGATAAGCCAAGGTGCCTCTCATAACTGAAGTGGGGCCATAGGAAATTAGGGCTGGAAAAAACCTCCAGAGGTCATCTAGTACAAATCCCTGATCAAGGCAGGATAATTCCTATTCAAACCATCCATCCAAGTGCTTGTCTAAACTATTCCTAAAATGACACAATCCTGTTGCACAATTACAAGGTATATTGCCCACCAACACCAAACGTACCCTAACCTGATGCAGGTTTAAAGCAGGGGGATAAGGACTTAGTTTGTTAATGAGCATGTTGTGGAAGACCATGTCAAAAGCTTTGCTAAAGTCAGGATATATGACATCCACTGCTTTCTCCCCATAAAGCCTGTCTTACCTTATCATTAGGCATCTACATAAATTGAGCTGGAAGTAAGCTGCATAGCAGCTCCTTTTAATCTTGCTCTTTTTGCCATGCTCCCCCCCTGCCCTGCTACTGATTGGCTGAGGGACCTTAGCAGCCCTGCCACTTGCTGCTTGCTCCTAATTAGCCGAGGCAAAAACTGTGGTCTTTAAATATGCCATAGTTTTTGCCTCATAGCCAGTCACCAGCAAGCAGTGGTGCTCAACCAACTGGCAGCAGGGGGTGGTGGGGGAGAGGGTATGAGCCAAAAAAAGCAAGGTTAGAGGAGCTGCTGGACAGCACACTTTTAGTGCAATTTAGGTAGATCCCTATTTACCATAGAATAAAATCAGGTTGGTCAGCCATGACTGAATTTTGGAGCACTGACAGACATGCAGCTCCACACTGTAACTCCATGGTGCTTTACAGGAAGTGCCATGAGTTACAGCAACTACCTCCTTCCCTGCCCCCTCCCCCCCACCCCCAATGGACATTCTTTTTCCTTTAGCCCCCCTAACTCCAGTGCTGTCTTCAGGATGGAAAGTGGAGGAGAAAGCTTGGAGCAGTTTACCCAACCAGTGCTGGAGTAGAGGGGTGGATTGGAGCTCCAGGCAAACCCCAGATTGAGCTCCTTCTCCCCTTCCCACCCTGAAGACAGCACCTGGAAAAGGCCGGGCTGCATAAGCCCAGCCCTGCTCCCAGACAGGCACTGATAGAAGTTAATGAAGGTGATCTGTTTTAGATCTCCTTTATCTGAATCTTCATGTAATGAGGGTCCATTTGTTGTGTGACTGATCAGGCACTCTTGAAGCGCTGCAGCCACGCACTTCTATCAGAGCACAGCTGTAGAGCACTTTCAAGGGACTGATCATTTTACAACAAAATGTCACTTCTGTCAATGCCCTTGGTGAATCCACATTGGCTGTTCCTAATTACCTTGTTCTTCTCTACAAAATAGATTCCTTGAGGACCTGTAGTTTCTTTGGTCATCCTTTTGACATACTTGTAGAATCCCTTTTTATAGCCTTTGTCTATTGCCTGCTGTATCTCAAATTGTGCTTTGGCCTTCCTAATATCCTCCCTGTATGCCTGTGCAATACTCTTATACTGTTCCCTAGTACTATGACCAAGTTTCCCCTTTCTATAGGATTGCTTTTTTTGAGTTTCAACTCATTGGAGAGATTGCTGTCTAGCAAATAAATGATTAACTGGAGCTATAAACATGTTCAGACATGATTGTAATTTATTACAAACATTAGTTATACATGTTGATAATGAAAGGAAGCAAGGATCCTATTGAATTCTTAATAGTGGCATAAAAATTGACATAGCAAGGTTTTATATATGATTAATAGTTTAACATTTAATGTGAAGGGTGGACCTTTTTAATTTTACTGAAGTGGATTGCTTCTGCACATCAGAGGCTCTTTCCTGTTTCTGATCCACTTGTTTGTTTTGTATTTTCAAGCAATTCAAGTTTAAAAAGTGGGGAAAGATTCCCACACCAGGTTGTTGTAATGGAAATGTATCTTTATTTCTTCAGAGAAGCGACTCTGCACAAAAATAAGGTTACAAACAATATACTCCCCAGCAAGCAACCCTTAAGGCAAATAGGCAAGTTATAAAACAACATTTCATTGACTGCTATTAAATATTCAAATAAACACCATAAAAACTTCAGGAAGAGTTTATGGGGACCTTACCTGCATATTGTAAAATCATTACAGTTCCCTAATCCCAAATCAAACTGCATCATTTGTCCAATATATTCCATGCATCAGTCAAAGCTACAAATGAAAGTCTTGTTAAAAAAATCTTATGCCTAACAGGCACAATGTGTAATTCATCTTCAGAAAAACTGAATACATCCCACCATTTACGCAAAGGCATCTTCACATACAGAATCCCTGACAGAGAAGTGATATAGTACACAGCACTGATGAAATGAAAGGGGAATTGTGTGTAAACATAGATCAGTATCTGGATGAAAAGGAGAATGGCTTGTCTGTTTTCAGCTCCAAATGTTGTTATTGCCATGGGCACATGCTGTATGCAGCACAGCCAAGTGCAAGGGAGCGATAAACGACATGAGAGGAATTAGGGAAGCTACGTGGAAGAGAAATTGCAAGCCGATTTGCAAGAGTGCAAGCAGAAAAGAAGGAAAATAGAGAGACTGTTAACACAGAGCATAAGTTAGACCCTGCTAACTGCCTTGGTGGTGGTATGCACATAGTGCAGCAGAAATTGACTTTAGAAGGGATTTGGACTACAGAAAAAGCTTGCATTGAAACATGCTTTCAAAGAATTGGTCTCATTCCATTGCAGTTTGCTATCCTGCATGTAAGCAAACATGCAGAAATGAGTAGCAGAAAAAGATTTGTTACCCAGTGGTCCATGTGACTGTAACAGACCTGAAACTTCCAAAATATGGGTTGTCCATTTAAGAAATGGCTTAGAAATAATGGATAATCGGGAGAGCATTTACTACAGATTTGCTGAGCTTATCCCTAATGTGTACCCAAATGAAAGTTCCCATTCTGTCACTCTTAGCACTGAATAAAATCAATGGGAATACTTGTTCAGAAGAGTACTAACATGAGTAAAGGTGGCCAAATGTGGTCCGTGGGCTTAGAGTTGCATGAAGGTGATACAACAGGAGAAAACTAGTATATATTGGAAGTCAAATAGTATGGTTTGGGTTTACAGCATGGAAATGAAGATGAAATAACAAAACATCCAAACTTGGGAGTTTTACATAAAATGCAGATGTGCCACAAGTCTTTCCAGTGAGAGCTAATTTAGGATGGATTAAATTCTTTAAAGAGATTTGTTCCATTGGCATTCAGCTCTTATTTCTATAGCAAAACCATTGCTCTAATGGGCATCCCTTTTCCAGAAAAAGCATTTCAGATTCTTTAAATAACCTGAGAAAACGAGAATAATATCCTTGAGTCTAACAATTGATTCAACATTTTAAAAATAAAACATGCTCTTCCTTTTGTCTGTTGGTTTCTGAATTAGGGGCATTGAGTTTGTTTCACTTGCTGCATCCATATATGGGGCCAATTCAACCCAGATATAAGGGGATGTAAGTCTTTGTCAGAGCACAAGTGATCCTGTGAATAAGACACTGATTTAGTATTAGTGAGATCTGTATTCAACTCCAGTTCTGTTACAGATGTCCTCTGTGACCTTGGGAAATTCTCTTATTTCTGTCATTTTTTTCCATTGATAATTTTTGTTTATATAGCCTTTATCTTTACCCAGACTCTCTTACTACATTTGTACACAGCTTAACATGCTGGGACCCCAGTCTCAGTTGGGTTCTCTTGTTGCTATGGAAGTACAAATATATATATCTCGGGTGAAATTCATTCTTATCTTGTAAAATTATTGGATGCTGATAATTTGTGTATGCATTTTATGAACTTCCTTTCAGCACAATGAAGTGCCCTTTATGTATTAAGCATTGATTTAATGGTCATGACTGGAATTACTAAAAATGAAATAGCTAAGAATCCTGGAGTACAGAAATAGCTTTAGGAAGGAGTCTAAAACTTGAAAATTTTGAAAGTCACCCATTCCAACCAGTTCTGACCTTGAGCCTTAGTTATAGAGCCTTCCAGGCATTATGCACAACCTTGATTTACCCTGGTCCATTCCTGAAATCATTGCTCCTGAAATGAACCACTGAGGTTAGAACAGCTGTGCAGACATGCTCAGAAGAGATGCTGACCTGGGACTTCTTCCTGGGTACAGATTAAAAGCAATCCCATTGGTAACTACAGGAGCTCCAGGCCAAAGCTGCTTCTTTGTAAAATAGTCTGAAGTTGTGCTGTTTCTTGGGTTCACTATAAACGGAGTGTTTTATGTGCTTAAGTTGTTATAGCAATAATGATGTCTCAGGAGCTGTACCAGTTTGGGCCAGATGGAGAATCAGACATCAGCAATGTATAAAAACATTAATTTTTTTCCCAGATAAACAGTGTCTTGAATAACTACTTGTAGTTGCATTACTATTTTTATTGGTTCTGGAGCAGTGCCAGACTGTAAAAATTACAGTGACCTTTGATCTTTGCATGGTGGTGTGACTGCTGATTTTCAAATTATTATGATCATCGAACAGGCTGCCTCCATTGAGCAAACTTTGTTTAAATCCAATTTTATTACAAAACAGCTGGTGTTTTAAAGTTTCCAAGCAGATAGTAGCATACTATATCTAATCTTTTGGCAAACTTTGTCTGATTCAGGTTAAGGAGGTCTCTAAAGCAGATTTAGCTTTACTCTTGATGTAGAGCCTATAAGGAAAAATAATGATTTACATTTTGTGAAGAAACCAATAAAGAGAGAGGTCTGGAACTCTGAAATAGAGTTGCATTTTGTGAAGAAACCAGCACTGGGGACCCCTGCGCTTCTGTGGGACACTCCAACCGCCTCACCATCTCAGCATTCATGAGCCACCTGTTACTTTGAGGTATGTAGAAAAAACATTTAAACCTGTGTCTATGGCTGAATCATAGAATCTCTCCAAATCGATTTGGAGGATTCAGTTCGGAGAGATTAAAGGGGTCCCATGGTTTGATTTGGATTCAGAGATTCAGCTGCCAAATCTCTGCCAAATAGAATTGGTGACCAAAGATTTGCACAGCCCTAAAAAGTACCTTTTTACAGACCTGGGTTTTATAAGCCCCTTCTCAATGACAGAGTTGAATGCTGGTATTAGCACACTGAAGACCAGGAAAGTAGCCAGCCTTGACAACATACTTATTGAAAAAATCAAGCAGTTTTGGACCCCAGACTTGAGAATGAATCCTCTGTTTATACAACTCATGTACAGTCAATCAAAAAAATCTCAGAGATATGGTGACATACTGAGGTAGTGGTACTTCTAAAGCCAGGGAAAGATCCATCTCACTCAGAGTTTCAGACCTATCTCTCTGCTATGCCACACATGCAAACTGTGTAAAATGACTGATACTGAACCAGCTTGCCCCATATGTGGATAAACACCTAATCCCTAAATGGGGATGGGTGGCTTTTGCTTTGGAAAATCAACAATGAACCATCTGCTCAATCTAACTCAACATACTGAATGAAGACAGTTTCGAAAGAGTTCAAATCACTAGAGCTGTGTTCATCAACCTAACAGTCACTTACAATACAGTTAACCACCAATGACTCTTCCTCAAGACCTTGGAAATGGAAAAAAAAAATCTACACCTTACACAGCTGAACCCTGCTCAAAAACAGACATATTTTTGTCAAACTGGATGGGAAGCAAAGCAGATGGAAGCAACAGATTAAGGCCTCCCCCAAAGAACCGCACTTGCACTCTTGTTATATAACGTATATGAATGACTAACCAATTACTCTGGCAACAAGATGTTTTATATGTGCAGACAACCTTTGTATAACAGCCCTAAACACTGGCATTGGCCATACTGAAAAAGCCCTGAGGCACTACCTGGCCTAACCGCATACTACATTGAAAACCAATTACACATCAACCCAGCAAAAACACAAGTATGGGCCTTCCATCTGAAAAAACTACAAGACCAACCACTAGCTCAACATTACATAGTCTAGGACTCCACTGTCCCACTTTCCAAACCCAGTTTACCTTGGTCACCCTTGATCGAACCCTCTCATACAAAGAACACATCATGAAGACAAAAGCAAAGGTGAAGTAACTTGAAATGGGGAGTTAGGGCTGAGAAGATGGTTGAGGTGCTGTGTAGGAGATATCTGTACATGCTTAAGCACCTTTGACCCAATTCTGAATGATAGCTGCCAATGCATCACAGGATGTCTGAAGCCTACCTGCCTAAATAGTGTGTACCTGCTGGCTGGCATCACTCTTCCTGATACCAGAAGAGCAGTGGCCAGCAGGATAGAATGATTGAGACCAGACTGAAGACATGAGACACCTGCTATACGATCATCCTGCAGCACACAAATGACTGAAGTCACACAGGAGCTTCCTCACCAGCACCCAACCTCTCGATGCCACACCCAAGGAGACATGACTACAGATGTGGAATGAGAGGCTGAGTCTTTACCATTAGGAGATGACAAACTGTGGCAAAGGTGGTGATGTCTCAACTGCCTGTGCACTGTAGTTGAATACACCAAAAAACTAATGAAGAACTGGGGCTATACCATTAGTTCCACCAGCTGTGATGGAGGCACAGAGCCTCAGGATAGGCAACACTTGGTACAGTGCCCACTGCTTGAAGGCACATGTACAATGAAAGATCCTGCAAAATACAAGTACAAGTATGCATAATAAAATGGTCAGATGTCGTCATCTGCTTGGAAGATATGTAAATGCTTGCAAGGTAGAGTTCTCCACTCTTGGCCACTTCTTTAGTCACTAGGCCTGGAAAGCCACTGAGAAATTATTCTGTCATGGGAGAAATCCATAACTGAAACAGAGCTAGTTATACAGATTTTTATACCACCTCTCCTTCTGCCCCCAGCAAAGGGATGTGACCAAGACCAAGAAGCCATGGTCTAAGTATTATCACGTTCCTGCCCTGAGGGGACTGTTTTGAACATAACAGAGTAACAACCCTATTTGAATTTGAAATCAACTTGTCCTGAGGTTGCTATAGTCTGCACAGAGCACTGGCACCTCTTTGACTACATCATCCGAGGTAGAGGTCTGAGAGACATGCTAGTCATGAGGGCCATGAAGGGATCTGAAGACTGCTGGGTGGACCACCAACTTGTGTGCTCAGTGAGGAAAATCTACCTGGCACCAAGACACTGGAAGACCCAGAAGGCTGCCTGGAGGTGGCTGGATATCGCTGCTCTGAAGGACCCTGGGTAGTGGGAGGAGTTCCAGGCCCAGTTGCATAGTGCACTAGAGCAAGTCCCTACCACTGATGACATCTCCACCCAGGCACACTGGGAACAACTCAGGTCCGCTGTTCAAGACGCCTGTGCCCAGACTATTGGGTTCACATCACGACAGAACCAGGACTGGTTCGATGCCAATGATGCTCAGATTTGCGATCTCCTCAATCAGAAGCATGCAGCCTTCATTTCCTGGCAAAGCCATTCACAAACTCAGCGAAAGATGTCAGTATCCAGTATTGATAGGACAGGAAGCTTTTCAGTCTTGGATGCTTCTGGGCAAAAATTAAATTCACCACTAAGGACATCCACGACCTTCAGCTTGCAGACAATTGCTCACTCTACACAGGATATGCAAGCAACCCTAGATCTCTTCAATGCTTTGTATAAGAGAGTTGGCCTGTCCTTGAATGTCACCAAGACAAAGGTTCTCCACCAACCCTCCCCAGGCCAGATGAACATCCCTCATGGTATCTACATAGACAGGGAGGCTCTGGAGTATGTGGAGCACTTTCCATATCTCAGCGGTCACCTCTCTCAATGAGCTACCATTGACGTTCAGCACCGGGTCAACTGTGCCAGTGCTACCACCTTCAAGCTGCAACAATGTGTCTTTGTCAACTTCTGAAGATTTCTATTTTCAAAGGTCCTGGTTTATAAGGCTGTCATGCTGACCACCCTTCACTACTCTAGTGAAACCTGGACTGTCTACTGATGCCACATTAAGACCCTCGAGCTTTCACCAGCAGTGCTTGTGTCGAATCCTGGGGATCAAATGGGAGGACCACCGGACCATGAACCAGCGTCCACCAGAATTGAAGCCTTGCTCTTGAGAATCAACTCCGATAGATGGGCCGTTGCATCTGGATGTCCGAGAACCACTTCCTTCGCCAGATTTTCTCCTAGCTCTCTGTTGGCCAATGCTCAAAGGGCGGCCAAAGGAAATGGTACAAGGACACGATCAAGGTCACCCTCAAGCATGGAGGCATTGACACCAATGGCTGGGAGAAGCAAGCTGCTGACCATTTTGGCATGGTGCCACCAAGGCATGTACCACTTCGAGACCCAACAACTTGATACTGAGGTGAAACAGCGGTGGCAGAGGAGGGAGAAGGAGACCAACCTGGGGCTGTGAATCCTATTCCCCTGTGCAACAACATGCCCCCATTGCTGGAGAATGTGTGCATCCAGAATCAGGCTCCTTAGTAACCTGAGGATGCATCAAGATTGATGGGCTTCATCCTTGACTTCAAGGGACCACCAACATAGTCTGCACCAGGAGGTGGGGTCCATACAGCACCAGACCGAGTAAGAAGAGCTCTTTGTTCAGTTCTTTTGCAATTACCCTCTCGAGTATGGAAGGAACCTGCTTATGCCAGTGACAGACACTTATACGTGTTGTAAAATGCTGAGGTGTACAGCAGTAGAGATACAGAGCATTTTGTTCCTTGCACTTTGGTATATGAAGACATGTGGCAAATCATAGCTAACTGTGTTCACTTGGTTAAACTAACTCAAGTCAATAAGCACATGAAAATCAGTTAGAAAGTAGCACTAACAGTTCCTTCAGCTATCTGTCCAATGTTCTTGTTGTGTTGGCTTTAGATTACTGGCCCCAGCACAGCTTTTCATTTCTCAGAGAGGAGTTTTCAGAAGCCTTCAGTGCTGAGCTTACTGTTCCCACTGACCTGGAGTTTAACCACTGATATCACAGGGATTTAGACCAATGCTTGTGAAAATCCCTCCTGCGGCCTCCCAAATATGGATAATCTCTATTAATGATATAGCATGAGGACCAGAATTTGGCAGGGAATGCAAAAACCCACAAAGACTGACCCACCAACCTGCATTCAAAATAACTAGGAAAATGTTTTTATAGGTAAAACCCTACTCTTATGCTTTAACATGTAAATATTCATAGGATGGCTAGAAGCAGAAGTCATTGACAAAGATAAATTTATTATTTTTCCCCTACTGAAAAACAACACAAATGATAGTGCTAGGAAAAGCAGTTTTTGGTAAATAATATTTATCATTGTTTCCTCATTTTTGCTGTTAATGATTAAAAGTTAAAAGCAACAAGTGTTTTATTTTATTACCTGACTTTAATTAGTTTCTTACACTTATATGAAAACCCATGGACTTATAAAAACAAAAATAAAAAACTTGGATTAATACATAAAGATGTTTCACTTTTCAGTTGAATAGGAATGATGGACAGTGTAATAAAGACTCGTGGTGTCTTTCATCCCAGGATTTGTAAGCACTGTGCAAAATCTAGTGTATTAAGCCTCTTCTCACCTCTGTGAGTTTGAAATGGGACTGATATTAAGTGTAAGGAAAGTATCAGAGAGGGGTACTAAAAATGGTGAGTTCTTTTTACATGTTGTCAGTATTTGCCTGCCTTGGTGACTTCAGGAAGAGGTTGGCTAATTCCAAGTGCTTTTAAAAATACTATCTGAAAATATTCTCAGTAAAAATTCTTTAACTCATTTGTGTCTGTATTCTAGAGTATCATCTACTAAAAAGGTCTAGGCCTATCTAAGCCTATCAAAGAAGTGTCCCAATCTGGTTTGGTATCTACCATCCTTACAGTTGTAACAGACTCCAGTTGTACCTTTCCTTCCTAGTTGTGAATGTAGGTTTGACCCTACCTGCATTAGAGCTTATCAAAACTATGATCCACTACGCTAATATAAATTTTCTGATGTAAACGCTTAGGAACACTGTATTAGTGCAACCTACATCTGTCCTACAAAACCATGTATAAGGGCCTGCTTCTCCTTGCTTTGGTCCTTTAATGTAGTCTAACAGTTAGAGACAATCAGTGGAAAATGTCAGTGCTGTAATGAGCAAGTGATGAACTTGGATAGGTAACTTCCTGCATGCCTTGTTTTGCACAACTCTGTGTAGTTGCACAAGGCAATAGAGAACTGTCCCTGTTATATTTGGATGGTGTGTAACAGATTTTGTGAAGGATTTGGGGCTAGATTCACTATTATGTTTGAACTGAATTTAGTAATTGCTTTGCTTAGCCAGAATGACATACAACAGTTGGAATAGTGTTCTGAGGGGGAATAATCTGAGGGAGAATTTACAGCACACCCAGATGTAAACCTACCTACAAAAAATGTAGAGACTCATGGCCTTAGTATATATTTAGGATTTTAACCTGAAAGTTAAATAATGAAACTATAACAATTGCTTTAGAAAAGGAGGAGATTAGGGCAAGGATTGCTTATGGCCAAAGTCTAGTGTCACTTGATGTAAATCCAGTGGAGATGCTGGGCTCAATTTTCCAGTGGTTTTATGGAGTCATTTACAACTTTGCAAACAGTGCAACGTCATTATAAAACCTGAGTGATAGCACTTTTCCATATGGGCAAAGTACATCTAGTCAATTTAGGAGACTCATTGCTACATAGAATCTGTGTTTATGAGGTGTGCTTCTCTTAAAATGCTTGTGTAGCTCTGGCTAATGCCAAGAATATACACACATCACAGCAAGACTGAAAGCTTTTTAAGCTCTCTGTTTGGAAGACAGGTCAAAGCTTAGTCAAGGTAAACACATTGACTAACTTGAACCTCTTTTCTTAATTAAAAAGAGTAGTGAAATCCCAGTATGTTGTCCAGGCTGCAAAGCCAAATACATGGCATCTAGGATATTGCACAATCCCTTCTTCAGGAAAAAATGTTTTGCTGCTTTGACTGTCTGTTGAATCTACTGATGCAGCAAAGAGATGAATTTTTTAAAAAAATCTTAAAATCAGACTGGCATTTAGAAGTACAATATCATAGTTGAAATAATAGACAGGGAAGGTAGAAAAAATTACTATTAAATCACCAGCATTTCCAAGGCAGTTAAAATCTTTTGTCTTGTGTCCTTTTTATTGGCTGTGAAGTTTAAAGACTAGGGGAAAAATGAGCCAACATCTATCAGTTTTCAAAGTCATTTGCACCAAATTGTCAAAGGCATCAAGTGTCTGACATTTTATGATTATAGAATTAAACAAATGCAATTTGTATGTAATTCTAGAAAGGTTTTAATAATGAAATAACTTTTTTAATTGAATTTCATAGAAAGATCACACCGCTCCTTCTCAAATTAAACTATATAAAAACTTCATCTAGAGTTATTAATTTTTACATCCATAGGATACAATGTACAGTTGTAGAACAAGATCACTTTTGACATATCAAAAGCCATCAATTTCATGTCAGATAGTCCTTCTTGATTCTAGATTGAGACCTTGTCTATATGTGGGATTTGTCCTAATTTCAGTTAATGGTTAGGTACAGATTGACTATGCCAATGGACATAGCTACAATAGTCAGGTTTATTATGTACTAATACCAAGCGTTGTGTGAGTTTTGCCTTTATAGCAGTTCTGTCTGCATACTCGTTAACATTATAATACTGATACCCTGGCAATGTGCAGTCTCTGACATCAAAAAGCCACAGCATAGATAACCTGTCCAGGTCTGCATGGATATGTCATTGGCATGTCTAAATCCAGCATGTGGGAAAGCTGTGTAAGGAAGTTTTATTCTTTAAAAACAAAACGGCAAAAAATAAACCTTTGTATACAATCTACCTCTTTGGAAATAGTTTTGTTCAGTGTTCCCATTAACGGAGCTAGACTGGAAACAGATCATTCTTTAGTGGTAAGTATAACGGATTCTCTGATCAATGAAAAGTCTCTTAACCTCTGACTCCATGAGCAGAATAAATTCATTCAGCGTCTCGAGGATGCTTCAGTGGACTGAAGATAAAACATGTTATCAGGGTGTTGCCTATTAGAGCAGCAGAACAAGAAATTAAATCAATTAAGTAGCAATGTGAAATATTATAAAACCTACTTTTACATAGTGCTTTTCATGCATATTTTTATGCTAAAAAGTCATCCAGCTGAAATAGGGTGGACAGAATTATCTTATCAAGTCATTAAACTATAAGGGGGATGATCTGCCATGTGATATCTATGACAGTTCTTCAACACTGCGTGTGTTCAAGGCTATGAACTCCTTGCTGGAGCCTTCATTAAGATAACTGTGCTCCCTCCACTTTGGCTGAAGCAGTGCAGCAGAATTTGGGGAGCTAGGCAGTGACTGTGCAGTCCTGTTGGTTCTGCTCTTCACTCTGATCCCAGATGGAGAGACTGTCAGTTAAACAAACACTGTGCCCCTGATGGCCTCACACTGGACTTTAGCAGGATGCCACCCTATTGCTACACTAATTTGGTCATCCTCCATGGGAAATCGTGAAACCTAGTTACAAGGGTGTCAGAACAAGAATCACATCTTGTACACAAATAGCTAACTTAAGAGTGTGGAGGTTGCAATGTCAAGTGCTCTAGTTAGGAAAGGCCAGAATTGAAGCTGTTGGCTTCCTCTTAATTAGGCCCCCTTATGTGTATGCAGTATCATACAGGCTTTAAGTGTACAATTACATATTTTTTGTCCACAGGACCTCTCTCTCATCCTGAGTACAGGATGGACAATGTTTAGCAAAGTGACCAGCTCTTCATTTTTGTTGGTTTTTACCTTTTTATTGCTCTATGTGCTTACTGGGCACTACACACATGCTGCTCTGAAGACAGAACTACTAGTTTCCTCCTGGCTTTTTCCATGGTGTGCACATCACTCTAGTGTTAAGTGCTTCACTTCTTATGTTTTCAAGCCCCCTGTGAGGTGAGGGAAATGGTGGGTCTTTTTTTTTTATACATTTATATTTTTAAAAAATGGAGAGCTAAAGCAGAAATTTGAACTTGGAAGTATCAACATATTTTGGATGCCTAACTGGAGACTTGACTTTTTCAGAGCACATAGCACTCTGTGCTTCATGGCTAAGTACAGACAGTCAAACAGCCCGAGGCTGAATCAATTCGATTTTGCAGGTTAGTCTAAACTGCAGAGATTAAACTGAGAGAGAATTGGACAGTTTTAATTTAACAATTTAAGACGTTTAATTCAGGAAATGCAGCCACATACCTGCAGTGGCTCAGGCCAGAAGCTGGGGAGGAGAAGCTAGGACACAGCTGTCTGGCACATAGCCAGCATGGGCTATATGTTTGCTTCTTCTTCCTGCTGACTCGGGTCTCTGGGATTTGCAGTCCAGACTCATAGCAGCAGGACTATGCAAGGTTGCTCATCACTTTCTCTTCCTTCTTCCGGGTGTCTCTGGGATTTGTAGTCCACAGTTACAGCCAGCAGCAAGTTTCATACACCAGATTGACTCAAATCAGGTGGTGGGTGGAGGTTGTCACCCGTTAAGTCTGACATTGTGTTCAACCAGGTTTATATTAAACCAGTTTTGGCCATTTTGAAACTGGTTTATATGCACTGGATTTCTGTTCTGTTGCAAGTTTTAAACCAATTTCTGATCACTTACACTGGTTTATGTGCAACTTCTATCCTTAGCCCATATGTTCATAGCCAACTTCAGTGACTTGCAGCTGTGAGTGTTCAGTACTTCTGCAAACTGGATCCCAGCGTCTTATCTTGAGCACCCAGAAAATTAAGCATCTGATCTGTGACCACCTGTGAGGAAGTTTGGCATAAGTGGCAGGGATAGAATTCAGCTCTCCAGGGCAGCATTCAACTGGTTTAGTCCCAAGAAGATCTTTTCTTTTCTTGCAATTCCCTGCTTCCTTCAACAGCTTATTTGGTTACACAGCCCTGACACACTCAGAGCTTGTCTATCCTGTGCACTGAATAGGGCAGGAGTTGCATGCATAAGTACATTAGTGTCTGGCACAAATTGCATGTAAACCTCAGTCCTGGTACTTCTTATTTCTTGCTTTTGTGTGACCCTGCAGTGTTAATGCTCTTGTAATACAGTTTTGTGTTTATAGTGTCTTAGGTTTCTAGAAAAGCTCAAGTACCATGTTATAGCCACATGGATCATCAGCAAGTTTGGAAACTTTGAATCCACCCCACAGATATTTGCTTTTCCCTGGTACCCATTCTCTTCTGCAAACTAATCTTTCTCAGCTACTCAGGCCAGTTCTGTTGGCTATACTCTCCCAGTATCTATGCTTGTTGTCCAAATCTCCGCTGTATTTGAGCTACCAGATAACTGACATATTAAGTTGTAATCCGTCTCTTTTACTGGTTCATAGAAGATGAGACACCTGTTAGTGGGTTTCACAGATATTTGCAGGTGGCATAGAAATGATGAGGTATGGACACACCGGGGTCCATTCTAAGCCTTGGAGGGGTGTGTGCTATGGTGCAGGTGCCTCTAGCCTATTCCGCCCACAAGTTGGCAACATCTGCCTTGCCCTTCCAACTTATTCCTGTCCTAGTCCTGTCTTTCCTATGCTGGCTACCTGTCTTAGTCCCAGTTTGCTTGCCTTTTCCTTCCCAGAGTCAACTCAAGCTTTTTATCCTGGGGTCCAGGCAGGTTTCATCCCCCTTCCCAGGCTTCCTACTCAAGACCCATGGATTGTGGTCTGCTGTGGACAGCATATCACTTCACGTACCAATGCCTGGATAAAATATAGACATAGCTCAGGGGTTTTCAACCTTTTAAAATAGGGTATACCCTCAGTAGCCCCCTTTGTAATTAGTGTACCCCGGAGGGGGATGGCGGGTTGGCAAGCAGCCAGACGTGCAGTGTAGGGGAGAGTGGCAGAATGATGGCAGTGTGGTGTCTTTGCAGTCTTGCTCTCACCCAGCCCTGCTCCTGTGAAGCAGTGGTGCGGGGTGGTGGCACTCCACCCCTGCCCACCCCCACATACGCCCTGGGACCTTTCAAAGTTTTACCCCCTAAATAGCTGAAAATCCTTTGGTCTATACCCTGTCTAGATGCAATATGGGTGGCTTGAGATGGCAGACAGATACTTCAGAGACCTGGAAAAATATAGAACTGCTTCCTCCATGTGATGTTTTGTTCTCATGGGTGACGTGGTATTTACTCTTCTTTCAGACTTCATGTCCCTGTAACTCCTGCCATTTCCCCCTGGCTTTGGTAGAAGCCTTACATTTTCTTCTTTTTCTAAATTTCAGTTAGTATTAAGACGTATCTTACATGCGTCACTCAGAGGGTGCATCTACATGAGATGCTTTATTGCCAGTGCAAGTAGCAAATTTTACTCATGAGTACTTATGGCACAATAACACTTGTGTAGATGCCACCTGGGAGCAGATTTGCTCCCAGTCATCCCTGCCACTATGGGGCCAGCCTGAGCTCAGCCCTGGGGCTGGCCACTTCTGTGACAGCCCCAGCCACAGGCCCTTTAAAAACCTGCAGGCATTTTGAGCCCTCAGGCACAACAGCAGAGAGCTTGGGGGGACTTCTGGCCTCTGCTGCCCATGTGCCAACCTGCCTGCACCCTGGTGCCACTGCCTGGCACTGCAGAACCACATAGCTGCCAGGCCTATGTCATCTAGGCCTGCAGGCTGCTGCAAGCTTCTACCAGTCTCTGGGCCCAGCTGCAGCCAGCTCCTGGCCACCAGGGCCAACCCCCAGCAGCCTGCCTGAGCCCTGCAGGTGCTGCAGGGCATTGCATCACTACATGGCTCTTAGTCCTAGTGCCCCTGCAGCTAGCTGCCCAGGCCTGGCACTGCAGGGATGGCCACATGGAGGCCCAGAGAGCTGGTGTGAGAGCCTTGATGGTCTCCATTACTGATGCCACTCACCACTACCCGGGGGCCCCAACTGGTTGCAGGTGGAGACTGGAGACCTCATGGTGCTGTGTGGTGAGGCAGAGAGGCACTGGCAGTTTGTTCAGGGCAGGCACTCCAACGCCCATGTCTACAAGGGGCTGTCATGCCAGATGTGGGTGTGCGGGCATGACCAGTTGGTGCAGCAGAGCCACATAAAGGCCTTGTGGGTAAAGTGGGTCACCATCACTGACCACAGTTGTCAGTTGGGGAGTGCCCACAAGACTGCGCCTACAAGACCATACCCTTTATATGGCAGCTGACTGTGATCCTTGCACCCCAGTACCTGGGGCATGGCATCTTGGAGCATGTCACTAGCCTCCCTGCTGGGGTCCAACCATGGGGGTCCAGGTGGCAGGAGCAGCTATGGGACAGCATGGTGAGGCCAGGCAAGTGGTTCCTACATGTGGGGAAGCTGGTAGGGCCCACTCAGCTGTGGGCCAACTAGCGGTTGGCACAGCAGGCCTGCAGGAGCCCAGGGCACTGGGCATCACTGCCAGGGACAGAGGCTAGAGTAGCCATGGCACAGGGAGGCAGAGGCTGTGGCATGAGAGCTGCTGTGTGCTTCCCCCCACTATACATGCTGCTTCTGGCCAGGAACACAGCTGGCCATGGAGCAGGGAGTGGGACTGCTTTTTAAAGATGGCCTCTAGCCCCAGGCAGCTGTGGCCAGAATCTCCAGCTCCCCCTAGTAGTGTCAGGGGCCTGTTGCAGGGCCCCAGGAAATGGGAGCAGTTTGCTGCTGGGAGCAGCAAATCTGCTCCTGCATCCCTGTATGTGTAGAAGTCTGCCCGAGCGCATTTACTTAGGAGTAGTTTACTTGCAAGTAAACTGGTCCTGCATCAAATGCACATTCATAGATTCTAAGGCTCGAAGGGACCATGGAAGATTATTGGGTCCAACCCCCTGCACCAAGCAGGAAAGATAACTGGGGGTCAGATGACCCCAGCAAGGTGACTGTCTAGTCTCCTCCTGAAGATTTCCAGGGTAGGTGATTGCACCACCTCTGGAGGGAGCTTATTCTACAGTCTGGACACCCTGACTGTGAAGGAGTTTTTCCGAATGTTGAGCCTGAATCGATCTTCCAGGGGTTTGTGGCTATTACTCCTGATTTTCCCCTCGGGTGTCCTGGTGAACAGTTGCTCACCGAGCTTTTGATGTACTCCCCTAGTGTAGCAGTAAGCTGCTACCAGGTTCCCTCTCAGCCTTCTTTACCTCCAGGCTGAAGAATCCCAGATCCCTCAGCCTTTCCTTATAGGCTTGCCTTTTTAAGACTCTAATTATATGGGTGGCTCTTCTTTGGACTCTCTCAAGTTTGTACATGTCCTTGTTGAAGTACGGTGCCCAGTACTGGATGCAGTACTCCAGCTGTGGTCTCACCAGGGCTGAGTAGAATGAATGAATCGCCTCCTTGGTTTTTCTGGAGATGCATCAATTGATTCATGCCAGAGTATTATTTGCCCTACTGGCTACAGCGTCGCATTGCTGGCTCATATTCATACTGTGGTATTATTATTACCCCCAGGTCCCTTTCATTCATGGTGCTAGTCAGTTTGGTGCTGCCAAGCTTGTAAGTGTGTTGGGAGTTGCTCGTCCTGAGGTGCAACACTTTACATTTCTCAAGAACTTGATCAGGTTCCGATCAGCCCAACTTGCTAACCTGTCTAGGTCCACCTGTAACTGTAGCCTATCTTCAAGCATGAACATGCTTCCCCATAACTTGGTGTCATTCATGAACTTGGCCAGTGACCTCTTCACCCCCACATCCAAATCATTAGTAAAGATATTGAAAAGTATTGGACTGATCACCAACCCCTGTGGGACACCACTGCCCACTTCTCACCAGGATGACAAACCCATTCACTATGACTCTCTGGGTCCTATCCTGCAGCCAGTTTCTCACCCACTTGACTGTCTTGGAGTTAAGCCCACAATCCTCCAATTTTCTCATGAGGACATCCTGGGATACTAGATCAAAGGCCTTTTGGAAGTCTAGGTATACAATGTCAACATGTTCTCTCATGTCCAGGTGTTGAGCTTCCTGGTCACAGAAGGAGATGAGGTTGGTAAGGCTTCATTTTTGAAGCCCAAGACTTCAATCCTGCTTTCTGATTTGTCTGCCTTACGTCAAACAGTGAACATGATGGGTTCATTGTTGTTGTCGCCCAGACTTTCCTCTATATTTAAGACCAGGTCATCTCTTTTGGCCAGGACCAAGTCTAGCAGAGCATCACCTCTGGTTGGTCCATGTACCTCCTTAGTCAGGAAGAGCTCCTTGACACAGGTCAGGAAGGATCACGACCATTCCAGCTTGGCCCCAAGTGTTCCTCCCAGGCAATGTCTGGATAATTGGTAATCATGAATGATTTTATGTCACGTGCATGTGCAGCTGCAGTCAATTCTTGGGTGAAGTCCAGATCAAGTTACTCCCCCAGTTTGATGGTCTATAGTATATACCTACAGTTAGTTCTCTGTTGCCATGCCCCCTGCCACAACTTGACTCAGAGGGTTTCAAGCTGTCTGTCTTTGGAGCTGATGTTGGCCTCCAAGGAGGCCTACTGCTCTTTCACATAGAGATCAATGCCTCCACCTCTTTTCCCCACGTGGTCCCTTCTATGCAGGGTGTAGCCCTCTATAGCTGCATTCCAGTCATGTAAGGAGTCCCACCAGGTCTCAGTAATGCCTCCTATATCATAATGCACACTAGAGAGTAAAAAGGCTAGCTCCTCCTGCTTGTTCCCCATGCTCCTGGCATTAGTATATAGGCACCTGAGTCCTACTGAGGCCCTCATCTTCCCATCTTGCTGATGTGGGAGCTGAGGGAATAGTACTCCAAGAGTGGCTCTCCCAGTGTCCCTATCTACTGGGCTTACTTGTATGTTGGTCCCTGGACACGTTTGAATTTGTGTATCCCTAATACATGTAGGCACACCCAGTATTTTTTCTTTGAACATATAAATCTATATTTTGGTTTTGCAAAAAATGACATGGAGGATTGAGAGCCATGATGTGTGTGTTTTATTCCACAGTCATACATCACAATCCACTTTATTGCTTCTTTCTGTTCCTTTCTCTTTCATTTCTTAACCGAGACAGGAACACTAAAAACTCACAAGATGTGGCTAACTTGTAAAGGGCTATTATGTAGGCTTTCTAGCCAATACCTTTTTTGAAATCCATCACACTCCTGAGATGGATTTCCTGACATCTTCAATGCAGTGCTCCTTTGTTCTGCTCTACATTGCATCTGATTACCCAAACCCTCTTGCATAGATGTACCTTATGGTGTTGGGATGCTGCTCAATAAACTTGACACGTCTCTGGCGAAGGTCTGTTGCGCCCAGCTGTAACAACCCTCAGGTCTTTAAATAGCTTTTGTATGGCAAATTAATGCTTCATATTAAACTTCAAATGCATCTTGTAATGGGATTATTCTGTTATCTATTTCAAATTGGATTAGAGTTCAAATGAAGTGGAAAGGAAGCCACCTGTTAAATGCAATTGATAGAAGACTTACAATTCATGTATCTGAAAATGGACTTATCAGTTTTACCTTGCAGTTGACTAATCATGACCATCTATGAATTAAGGACTGTGTTATACCTCTTGAGTTTGCCTAGAATAAAACTTTTGGTTCTGTTAATTGTTTTTCCTTTAACGTTGTGTTAACCAGCAGCTTTATAATGCCAGCCTGGAAGATCCAGCTACAAAAGCATAGTTTGTAAATGCAGACCTAGGCTCATATTTACTATCTGCCTCCTATTCTGATCTTGGGATGGTGCAGCTACATAGTGAGCTCTGGCTTTGCATTATTGCATCTTCATTTGCCTTAATATGTCACAATTTAGAGCCTTCTTTACAGTTTTTATGTTGCTATGTAGTATAGGAACGGATACTATTAGAGCAGTAGAACTTAGTGTAGATTCAGTTACAGATGTGAACATTGTTATGTTGGTAAGCCTACATCTATCCTGAGGTCTTTCATTCCTAAGCCAACATGACTTTAGCAGAACAAATTTGGACAAGACTTCTGGTTTCTCCTTTGCTTTTCTGCCTGTTATTGGCTAAGTACAGACAGTCAAAAAGCCTGAGGCTGAATTGATTCAATCTTTGCAGGTTTGTCTAAACTGCATAAATTGAACCAATAAGCAAGTCAACAGACATTCACTTTTGATTCTGGAAATGTAGCCACATATCTGTAGTGGCTTGGGCTAGAAGCCACAGGGTGCTAGAGCATGCCTCCCTGCTTGGCTGAAGCAGACTGCTTGGGCTAAGGCTAGCCTGCCCACCCTGGCAGGGGGAGGGTGAGGAGTGGGTTGTGGGGGGAGGTGTAAAGCACCCTGGATTCAGGGGGTCTGTGAATTAACTTGAATCTGGAGGGGATCTGGGACAGAAATTAAATTAACCAATTTAACCTAAATCAGTTAAGTTTGATACTACATCCATTCAGGTTTATCTTAAACCAATTTCAGCCAGTTTCAAAGTAGTTTATGTGAACTGAACTTCTATTGTTAAAGATTTCAACCGGTCTCTGATGGCTTATACTAGATTGTTTGTCTTTTCTGTCCCTAGCCATTGGGTTACACCATCTAGGTAAAAGGAGTACAAAAGCTGGTGTGGAAAATCGTACATTTTATCACGTTAAGATGGCTAAATGAGGGCTGGCTGACCAGGAACCAAATAGGGGTTTGGACACGCAAGCAACTTATGATGGGATAGAACAGATTTGAGTTACCTTGCAGCAACTGATCATGTAAACATTCTTAACCCATTCTGAGTGGAAACAAAACATTTAGCCTTCTTTCTTTGAAGGCGATGTTACCCTCAGTTAGCTTCCACTTACCATGGGCAGAGTGTGGGCACATGGACAGTTACTGTGATGCAGTGGATGAATGGCAATCTGCCCCTCTACCCTCCCACTTTTACTCCATGATACATTTCTTGAATAGCTATGTAGCTGTTTGGTTTGGTTAAATTGCATTAGCTTGAATTGGTGGAACAAGGTTTGAGTGAGAGTGACAAGGGAATTAGTTTGTGTGTATCTGAAGTGGATTGGTCAGGCCGCAATTGGAGTACTGTGTCCAGTACTGGGCACCACACTTTGAAAAGGATGTGACCAACCTGGAGAGAGTTCAGAGGAGGGCCACCCATTTGAGAGGGCAACAGGACAGGCCCTATGAGGAGAGACTGAGGGACCTGAACCTATTCAGCCTCGGCAAGAGGAGGCTGAGGGGGGACCTGGTGGCTGTCTACAAACTCATCAGGGGAGATCATCAGGAAATAGGAAGAGCCCCGTTCTCCCCAGCACCACCTGAGGTGATGAGGAACAATAAGCTGATGGAGAACAGGTTTAGGTTAGAGATGAGGAGGCAATATTTTATAGTTAGGGTGGCCAAAATCTGGAACCAACTCCCCAGGGAAGTGGTCCTTACCCCTACCTTGGGCAAATTCAAAAAGAGGTTAGATGATCACCTGTCTGGGGTCTTGTAAACCCAGCATTCATTCCTGCCTGTGGCAGGGGGTCAGGCTAGATGATCGGTTCAGGTCCCTCCTGACCCTAGCTACTATGATGCTATGATTTTTTTTTTTTCAAAAGTAGGGTGATTATGATGTGGATTTTTACAAGTTATATTAGCTAATCATTGCAATTCTGCTTTTGCAAATTGCTCCTCTTAAAGAAGAAAAATACCTACCATCTCTTTGACTAGTAATGCACACTTAAGAAATAATCTCTGGTAATATTGTTCATAAATGGGCATGAAGATATTGTGTCATGACACTAAAGATAAAAATCTTAAATCTAGGTCTGGGGCTTCTGTGATCTGTCCCTAATGAAGCAGATAGTTAAGGCTTTGTCATCTACATTGGTCAGGAACACAGAAGGTGAGAGTTGGAAAGCAAGATCAGAAATGGAAGATCAATCTGATCTTAGGCCCCTTCTAGATATTACGTTTATGGGTTAGAAAAAGAGTTTCATCTGACTTTTTGTAACATGCCAGACATTCAGGCAGGTCATCCCGTGATAAACGAGGAAAACCTGCAACAAAGCTTAGAATTATGCTTTAGGGATTTATATTTGTAGGCAACCGTCAATCCTTTGGATCATGGTGTACATCTAAGGGATCTAGTCAGATACCTGATAATTCCACTTGTGGCTGACCAGCCCAATTTGAGAGTGACACGGCTTGTTACAAGTTTCATAGATCCATGTGCTGTCTGAGTTGGAGTCCAAATTTACATCATGCTGATTTCTTCTTTCTCACTTTGCTTCCATCCTCTGGATCAAAACTGCTTCATGTTAAGCTGCACCTAGTGCCAGATGTTCCCTCCAGATCATTCTGTGCACTCCTCTCAGCTTTCTGTGTTGATATTGATCAACTTCATGTCATTTTTACATGCACTGTGGTACTACCGTAGAGGGTGACCCTGCTTTCTAGAATGGTCTTGAATCTCACTGCAAAATATTCTTGGGGGTACGGTCTTCTCCCATTCTCCTGACATCTATCACAACCTCATCTTCTTGACAGTGGTTTCTAAGTATGTCAGTTCTGTATGCTGCAGTACTTCTGTGTTTGATATTCTGTCTTCCCACTTTATTTTTAGGATTTTACACAGATATCTCATATGGAAGCTGTTTAGCCTCTTGATATGCTTGGCACATGTAGTCCACATTTCAGAACCATAAAGCAGGGATGACAGCACACAAATCTCATAGATTTGCCCCTTCACCTTAGCTGATAGTTTGCTGTTATTCCATGCACATTTCTATAATGGCCCAAAATTCTTAGCTGCTTTTCTGATTCTTATTAGTTCTCAGTCTGAAGGTCAAGATTTCTGCTGACTGTCGAACTCGAGTAGCAAAGACTGTCAATGACACCAAGAGATTTTTTTCCCCCAGACTGATGTCAGGTATTGGTTCTTTCAGTCCTTGGTACATGATTACAGTGTTCTTGAGACTAAATGCCATCCTGAAGCTCTTGTATAACTCAAAAAATATGCCCAAGAGATTTTGCAGGGAGGATTCAGTGTGGGCAATCAAGGCCACATCATCCACAAACATGAAGTTTTTCAAACCAATTCTTTCACCTTGGTTTTTGCTCTAAACCTT
Organism: Alligator mississippiensis; assembly: GCF_030867095.1. Classification (NCBI taxonomy): domain Eukaryota; kingdom Metazoa; phylum Chordata; order Crocodylia; family Alligatoridae; genus Alligator; species Alligator mississippiensis. Next base: position 40,775,846 of record NC_081830.1, read on the forward strand.
GGGATGTTGAACATGCTTCTGTCTAATCTGGTTTGAAGATAAATGTCATCATTGCTGTCCTTGAATTCATGAAGAAGCAGGAATGAAAAGTAGATGTTAAAAAGCATGGGGGCTAAGGCACACCTCTGTTTCACCTTGTTGTTGATGTCAAAGGCATCTGATTCTTTGTTTTCAACACTACAGTTGCCTTCATACCTTGATCTAATGTGAAAATGATGTTCAACAGTTTGGGGAGACGCAACCTGGTGTCTTCAGAACAGTAAAAGGGCCCTATCTGTTGACTATTGAAGGCCTTCATCATATCAATGAAGGCTATGTACCATAGTATTCATTTTTCTCTACACTTCCCTTGCAGTTTCTTGACCAAAAATATCATATCATTTTGGTGGAGCAAAAATTGTATTGACTTGTACGATAGATTTTTCCACCTAGAGATTGCAGCCTACAGATCGTGATGAGTGACAGTTTTTCCAACAATGTTCAATAGGGAGATACCTCAATAGTCGTCATAATCACTTCTACACCCTTTTTTTTTTTTTTTTTTTTTTTTTGTATAATTGTAAAAAACGGGGATCTTTGAAATCTTGTGGTACCACTCCCTTTCCAACAGAGTAGTATAAGTGATTAAATCAGCAACTTCTTTCGATGCAAAAGCGTACTGTGACAGTTTCAACATTTGGCATGTTAATTAGTTTAAAGGGCATGTGAGCAGTCTGGACTCGGGAGCCAGTCTCCAGTGCTGGGCTACCCCTGCACCCATTCAACTTGCCAGTGTGTGGGAAGCTTCCCCTGCTGGACTACCCATGTGCACTCCAGGAACTGTAAATAGGCAGGGAACCTGATGTTGTAGAGCCACTCCCGGTTCAAGGCTCCCAGCATGCTGGCATATGTTTAAATGGCATGCCTGCAGTTGGGCTGCTCACACACCTTTTAAAGCTCTGGTCCCAGCAATACCTGTCCCAGCTTGTGGTACTAGCTGATATCAATGAAGGCCAAGGCAGGCATAAAGTGTGATACCACATGTGATCGAACATAGGCAGTTTTTCCGGTTAAAATGCGTTTCGCTTTAAAGCACAAGTTAAGTAGTTTACCTGTAACTATAGAAACATAGGAATTTGCCAGTATGGATCATCCCAATGATCACTAGAATAAGAGTCAGACTTACTCTTAAGGATATATTCTTTTCTACCTATACATCTATTAGTCTTTGAAACAAGCATCTATGTGATCGATCAGTGGGTTCTGATCCCTGCTGATTTACCATTTTAAGGATCAAATGAAGGCATGTTAAAAAAAGTAGATGCATTAATGGTTTTTCAGGGACTCTGGCACAGTGGAACAGGATCTGGCTTTAATCTATAGAGTACAGCCAGAAATGAAAACATAACAATTAATATCTTTATACTTGTATAGTATTTCATATATAGATTTAAAACTACGAAATAAATAGGGGTGCATGTTGCCTACCTGCCATTTTACTTTTTCACATATGGCCAGGTTTCATATGCCAGCAGCAGAAGGTTGTCTGCATTTGCAGTCCCACAGTGCTGAAATGCTCCATTATCAACCCTCAACTGTGCTACCAAATTATCCACTTCAGAAATGCGCACTTAAAACTCTTCATTTTGTCAAGAAAAGCCTTTGGTACAGTATGGGGCGCAGACAGAAATGACATCTTTTGCCCAATCTGGCCACAAAAAGTGCTCTATAACTGACCAAATGCAAGTGCACAGCTGCAGAGAGCTTAAAAAATGTCGGTTCAGGTGAAAATCTGAACCCTCATTGCATGAGGGGTGGGATGAAGATGTTTCAAAACGGACAGTTTTCTGTTAATTCAGTCTGCCACTATTTTCGGAATGGAAGGGGGGAAAGGGAGCACAGTCTGGTGGTTTTTCAGCCCCCACTGGAGGGTAGAGTGGGCGTATTGGAGATTCCCTAACTTCCCCCCACCCCCGAGGTGGGAAGGCTCCAGTTCACACACCACAACCTCCAGTGCCAGCTAGAATTAGCTTCCTTTGCTCCTTTTCCCCCATCCCATTCTGAAAACTTTGCAGCCTTGCAGAAAAGAGGGACCATTCCTAGGGGAAACCGGCTGCAGGCTCCCAGCCAGCAGCTAGATGACCCTCCCCCCCTGGAACCAACAGTGAACTTCTGTTTGGTCCGAGGGATCGTTGCAACTCGGAACACTTCCTGCGAAGTGTTCTCAGTTACAGTAGGAAGCTGCACTTCTCTCTGCGCCCATGATGTTCCATTTTCAGGTTTCCATAGTGTTTTTGGTGAATGGTTTTGTTCGGAGAATGGGTCATTCTATTGTAGGCAAATGCCATCAAAACGAAATACATTAGTATTATAGAAACAACTTTTTATATTAAAAAAATGTATAAGTAAAATTCTCTGAGCATTTTCAAATGTATGAACATAAATACAGACATTACTATTGTATATTATTCCACCTTCAATTTCATAACAGTATGCTGTCTCCAGTATCTTATCACCTCAGAAAATTCCCTCTTATGATCTGACAAATACAGCCATTTCTATGCAAATACAGCTGGTGGTGGCACATCTTTCTTTTATTAATGGATTTTTTCCATCTCCCTTTTTTTGCACTTAAAGCAATCCCATCACTTTGTTTCACGTACCTTCAAACAGCATTTAATCTATATAAATGTGTCTCACATTAACTTTCTTATGTGGTCTGAAGGGATTTGTTAGTTTGATGCATAAGCTAACAAATATGAAAAAAAAATATGGGATAATATTACTTTTTCATCTAAAGCATGGGGAGAAAATATTGGCTTCGAGAAAAGCTTAATTTAAAAGTCTAAGTGTGAGGCTTATTTATTTATTTTAGTTATACCGTTATCTGTTTGTACCTGTTCTGTTCTCACAGCAAATAGCCTATATGAAAAATATCTGATTTTTCTGATAATTTATAATGCATATTTCTGTAAAGATATATTATCATCTCGGGGTCAGTGTGCATGTGTAATATGTAAGAGGCAGAAAACCTTATGCTCATTCTACAGTATTGGTGGAGTGGCATGGATCTTCACTATATAGTGTTGCTGGCAACTGGAGAAAGGCACCGTCTGAATTGATACTGTCCTGTTTGGGTTGATAGCTATCCCTTAAGAGAAGTTGTGATACTGTTAGAGTGATGTTGTAGCAATGATGGTCCAGGAATTATGAGAGAGGTAAGGATTTCTGTGCATGATTAATCTTTTATTGGATCAACTGTATAATTTGGATACAGCTGGACAGGCTTGCATATGCAAGACATTCTTCTTCAAGTCTAAAGGGAAAAACCAGCACACCAATAGTAAAAAAAAAACAAAAAACAAACAAACAGTTGGAGGAGTGGGGAGAGAAATTTCCAGGGTATCAGACGAACAATTAGTACAAGAAAAGCTGATTACTAGAAGATCCAGGCAAAAAGGAAGACAGCCAGAATCACCTTTCATGTATGGGGAGAATTCAGAAATCAGATAGGTTATAATGTATGTTAAAGCTGATTTAAGCATTAAGTCCTTGGTTCCTAGTATCCAGGCAGCTTACGATTTTTTGTTCCCAAGTTCACCTTTTGAAGGTGTTGTGTAGATTTTCCTTAAACAGAAGGATAGTGAGATCAGAGGGGGGATGGCTGTTCTCTGAGAAATGTGCTCCCAATGATGTATGTGTGTCTTTTGTCCTTTACATTTGTTTTCCTGTGAGAGTTCATTCTGGCACGTAGTTACTGTTAATTTTTATGCCATAAGGGCACTTGGTGCATTAGATCACGTATGTTACTTGATCTTAGCCCCCCCAAAATGCAGGGCAGTAGTAGGGTTGCAAGGCAGCCCGGCTGTGAGCTTCCAGTGGCTGTAGCCGGGGTGGGGAGGGAGTGAGGCTGGGGCTGTAACTGGGGGAGGGGCAGGCCCTGCACAGCTGGAGCAGAGCGTGGGACTGAGGCATGAGCAGCTTGTCTGAGGGGCATAGCTCCTGCTGCTATGTGCACCTCGGGAGGTATGTGGGGCACGTGCCCCTGGATCTGAGTGGGGCAGGGCAGGCTGCCACTGGAGGCTGGGGTTGGGGCTGCACCAGGCTCTTCCCGGTGGTGGGGTTGGGCCAGACTCAGCTAAGGTCAAGCAGCGGTGGTGCTGGGAGGGGGCTATGAGGGGGGCTGCAGCCACCCCAAAATTCGCCATAGGCCCCTCCCCCCCCCAGCACCACCGTCATGTGCCCCGAGCGCAGCCTAGCCCAGTCCCTGCTGGGAAGAGCCTGGTTCAGCTCACAGTGGCAGCCCGCTCTGCCCTGCACATAGATCCAGGGGCATGTGCCCCCCATGCCTCCTGGGGCCTGTGCAGCAGTGGGAGCCACCACCCCCTCCCCGTGTCCCCCAAATGAGCTGCTCGTGGCTCTGTCCCATGTACTGCCCTGGTTTTGCAGGGCCTGCCCCAGCCCCACTCCCTTCTCAACCTGCCATGGCCCTTCCCCCACAAACTTACCTGCTGAGGGCGGCATGCACACACACTCAGCCCCCTCCCCCCCCCCGCAATTTTTTTCCCCCTCTGCCTATGATTTCACAGTTTCAGAAAGGCATGGTTTCATTATGGGGTGAGGGGGAGTGTTAGTTGTGGTAGCAGTGGATATATGTTGACAGGTTAAGCATTTCTAGTTAAAGGCAAGGCTGTGTCCTACTTAATGTCTGAACAGTGAGGAGTTTGCTTCTGATAAGTTGGGCAAGGTTAGGGATTTTTTGAAAGCTAGAAGTGAAGGGGCTGGAAATAATTTCCTTACGGTCTGATTGTTGTCAAGTATAGGCTGTAGTTGTTTTAATCCCATGCATTAGTAGGCAGGCTTTCTGTAGTGGGGGGCCCAAAACTGAACACAGTACTCCAAATGTGGTCTCACCAGTGCTGAACAGAGGGGAATAAACATTTCCCTTGACCTGATGGCAACACACATACCAATGCAGCTCAGTATGCCATTAGCCTTCTTGGCAACAAAGGCATACTGCTGGAACATATTCAGCTTATTGTCCACTGTAACCTTCAGGTCCTTTTCTGCAGAGCTGCTGCCCAGACAGTCTTCCCCCAGCCTGTACTGGTGCATGGGATTGTTCCTTCCTATGTGCAGGACTTTGCACTTGTCCTTGTTGAACCGCATGAGATTTCTTTTGACCCAATCCTCCAATTTGTCTAGGTCACTCTGAATCCTAGCCCTACCCTGCAGTATATCTACTACTCCTGCCAGCTTGGTGTCATCTGCAAACTTGCTGAGGGTGCACTCTATGCCATCTTCTAGGTTGTTGATGAAGACATTGAACAAAACTGGCCCCAGGACTGACCCCTGGGGCTCTCCACTTGACACCAGCTGCCAGCTAGACGTTGAGCCATTGATTATTACACTCTGAGCCCCGCCCCCCCAGTCAATTTTGTATCCACCTTACAGTCCATTCATCCAACCTACATTTCCTTAGCTTTCCTGTGAGAATGTTGTGGGAGACTGTATCAAAAGCCTTGCTAAAATAAAACCACATCCACTAGTCTCCCTGCATCCACAGAGCCAGTCATCTTGTCACAGAAGGCAATCAGGTTGGTCAGGCATGACTTGCCCTTGGTGAACTCATGCTGACTGTTCCTAATCACCACCTTCTCCAAGTGCTTAGAAATAGATTCCTTGAGGATCTGACAAATTAAGTGTAACGAAGCAACTGGATTATATTTTTCTCTGCCAACTTCAACAGCAATAAAATTATGAAGGACCTAGATACATTGGGTCGTAGTAATTTTAATCTCAGAAATCAAAAGCAGACTGTTAGGTACAGACATACTATATGCAAGTTCATGAGTTCAATATATTTTTATGCAATAATTTTTTGCTAATTAATACCAGGACACAGCATAATTACTATGGAGTTATTTATCCTGATTTTACTCTGGAAAAAGGAGTAGATACATGTCCAAATCCTCTAAGGTGGCTGCCCAGAATAATGACCACTAGTTGATGGAGAAACTGGTCTGCATTGAGCTAACAGCTATGTTGAAATGAAATTGCCTAAGGCAAAGGTGTCAAAGATATGGCTGTCACAGCCGCCTGCGGAGGGTTCAGGGATTGAGAGTGTGGTCAGGGGTAGAAAGGTAAAACAGGTTTATTGACTGAACAAAAATGCAACTACGCGTAGTAACAAGACAAACAATGACAGACCAAAGCAATTTATGTCGGTAACTTATCGGCAGTCCCCTCTGATGCCTGATACACAGCAAGCTTCTCTTTCCACAAAGTTCAGCGAAGTCAGGCATCCCCAAACAGCGGTCTGAAGGGTACTGGGAAGGACCCTGGAATGCAGTCCTTGGGCTCCTCAAGGTCCATGGGCCCACTGATCCAGGCAACAGCTAACTAATCCTTTTCACAGAGCTGTAGCTTCCTTCTGAATGGTTTCCAGATATTCCAGCCAATTTAAAGCTTCTGAATGGTTCTGATAACGTACAACCAATCAAATTCCTTTTACTTCAACTGTCCTTAGCCTGACCAATAGCAGTACAAGCCTTGCATTCCTTTGATAAGGTAATTTTAACTATGCCACAGGGCCTTACTACTTCAAGGCTTTGCTAAATTTACTAGGCCTTACTTTATACAAGGCCTCACTACATCTTAGACTTGAATTAGGCTCTTAACAACAACATATAGCTTAATATCTAAACAAATACAGAAAAACACTTGATCTAATCTTCATAGGGCCTTCAGCAAGCACCTTTTATCACACAGGCACACTTTTCAGCTGTCACATATGGCCTGTGGGCAGTCAGTTCTGTTGTGGGCCCCCAAGTGCCACTGTACACTGTGACCAGCCTAGCACCTTTCATCTGGCCTGTCGGGCTGGATACATTTAATATCCCTAGTCTAGTGGGATGGACTCATTACCAGTACAACAGACTGATGTCCTTAAGCACTTTGAAGAGTGACTTTATCCTAGAGTGGAGAGGTATACACTGATGTACAGCTGTGCCCTGTTCATTTGGTCCACCACTACTATGGAGGAAAGTCACTGTACCCTGTAATGAACATGTTTTAGTATCTGCCTGGTCAGTCTTAAAGTTTTAGTGCCTAGATACCTTAAAGGAGGTTCAATGTTTTAATTAGTCTGTACAGCTATAATTGCTTCAGCATTATCTTTGAGTAACCTTGACTGGACACATTAGGCTGTTACATTACTCTGCTGTGCCTGGCAATAGGATGTGACAGACAGTGTTTGAGGCTGTCATTGCTACCTCGGGCATTACAACATTTGCCTCAAGCATTTGAAGGCACAAGGTTAAATAGCTTCAACTGCCAAATGCAATAATCCTTCAAGAGTGTATATTTTGCTATTATAATAAAAATAAGGTTATAAATCAGACTCTTGAATTTACTGAGAATATATTTGCATGGGCATGACATCAGTGACAGCCAATCCTGATGTCCCATTTGTTTGGAACGCAAAGCTTTCTTATTATCTACTGCTGCTCTCAAGAGGGGTGTTAGTATTTCTATTCATTCAGTCTCCATGATAGTACACCAAATCTCAGTTATTTGTCTCAATTCAGCTGCAATAAAGCAATGTAAAATTGGCTGATATTGTATGGTCATATACTGTAAGTACATGCTAGAAATTACTCAATGCTGTTGCAAATACCCTGTCATCTTTGCAGAGATGAGCATTAAGTTTTACTTTAAACAGATTTAAAGTTTGCAGCCTTTGGCTGACTTTTAGGTTGTTAAGGGAACAATGTGTGTGTGTGTGTGTGTGTGTGTGTGTGTGTGTGGGGAGGGGGGGGGAGGGGATTCTGTACAAGGGTGGGTTAGATCCAGAACTGAATTTAGCACCTATGGGCACTATATGGTCATGTCTTTGAGTAGTACCTCAGGAGTGACTGCAATAAGCATTACCCCATGCATATTTTACAGGAATAAAAAGACATGACATGAAAGTGCACAAAGGAAGCAGTCTACAATTCTGATTTATACTGACAAAACCCCAACCCAAGGGACTATGCTACCTATCCTTACAGTCACTATCCACTCTGAGTCATAGATTTCATAGGCATTAGGGACTGGAAGGGACCGCATGAGATCATTGAGTCCAGCCCCCCTGCCCTAGGCAGGAAGTCTGCTGGGGTCAAATGATCCCAGAAAGATAAACATCCAAATGCTTTTTGAATGAATCCACAGTAAGTGCTTGCACCACCTATGGGGGGTGTCTATTCCAGACCCTGGACACTCGGACTGTAAAAAAGTTTTTCCTTGTGTCCAGTCTAAATCAGCCTTCCAGGAAATTGTGGCCGTTAGACCTGGTTATTCCTTGGGAAGCCCTGGTGAACAACTGTTTTTCCGGGTCCTGATGTACCCCCCTTATGTACTTATAGGCTGCCACCAAGTCCCCCCCCCCCCCCCAAGCCTTTTCTTCTCCAGGCTGAAGAGTCCCATGTCCCTCAGCCTCTCCTCATAAGGCTTTCTCTCTTGGCCTTTGATCATATGGGTGGCTTTCCTCTGGACTCTCTCAAGAAGTCCATTCTTGCCATACATGTGCCCATGTACACAAACTCAGATTCTTTTTGAATATCAGTGTCTATGCAACTGCTTCCCTTCCATCTTCCTGGAGCAGAAGATATAAAGAGGTGAGGTACTCGCAAATAGCATTTGGCTCTTTCTTACTGCTTGTGAGGCAAAATGGAGCACTGTATGTATCCCTGTTCCTAAAACATAGTTGCCCCATCTTTTCAGGTTGTAATTTTATCGTGGTTCTTTCTTAGTTTGCTTTTATTTTGTTCGCTCATGACGGGGAAAATAAACCAAGCTAAAACCCTATCCTTGCCATCTCCCACCTATCCTATGCTACACAGCGGTTCTTCCTGTCATGCTGGGCCATAAGCAGCCAGTTGAGGGGTGGGGGTCACATCAGGGACAGGAGAAGCAGCTAAGGTCCAAGGGGACTGTGCCAAGTCAGCATGTAGGGAAGCCAAGAAACCAGAGATCTGTCTGGGGAACTGAATCAGCGATCCAGAGGGTCGGGCACAGCATGGGATCATGAGGCTAGCCGAGCCAGGTTTCCAGGAGATCAGACCAGAACTGGGTCAGGTATCAAAAAGGGTCGGGGCAAACTTGGGGTCTGTGGACAAGCCATATTAGGTACCTGGAAAGTCTATCAGCAAGCCAGTAGCAGCACAAGCCAAGGATGCAACAACCTGGTTATAGGGTTGAACCTTGTTGCCCAAATGCTTCCTCTTGTGGGTTAGGGGTTTATATTGGAAGGGGTGAAGGGTCAGCAGATCTAGGCTGGCCACTCTGGTAGCAGGGAGTGGATGTGTGTGGCTAGGCCCAGCTAGAGGGCTCTGGTCACCTGCATCTGCTCCAGTGTTCTCTTGGGAAGGTGGCAGACTGGGATGGGTAGCCATGCCAATGGGTTTGAAGGCCAAAGCCTGACACTCCCCAGCTATGACAGTCTTCTGTTTTAAAAAACTGCCCATCATGTGACTCTACCAGGCCTGTAGATAGGGATGGGTGGAATAAGACGGCATTTAAGCAGGTAGGTAGAATAGGATCTGGCACTTGTTCTCCAAGATCCTTGAGAACAGAGAGGCATGATGGAATATATTTCATGTATCCTCCTTTGTTTTGCCCCCAAGGTGGAAAAGAGGTGCAACTGCAACTCCACCTCTTCCAGAACAGTTTCTTTTCAGACCCTGAAGTTCTAAAGAAACTGGCCCCTTTTACAAATGCTATGGAAGACCTATGGCGCTATATTTAATCTTCATACAGTTTGCTACATAAACTAAATATTCTCATTTTTGAACTTGGACATTTGCCCTACTGTGATTCTTTCGCATCACATTTGTGTTCCTTCACCATACCTCATACAGCATTTAACAGACACAGAACAGTCTTTGAAATCCTCTTACCTTCAAGGAGATTGATCTTCTCGCTATTTGTGATTAACACTATGATAAATAATCAATATCTGGCTGAAATATTAGCATATAGTCTGAAAAATAACTCATGCTCGTATCTAGAGAAACATTCACAGTAAAGGCAAATTATTTCATTGCGAGTGCATGTATAAAATATGATAGCATTTTTTAATCATGGAGTTGTGTGCAACAAGTGTCATTTTGTTAACTTGCATCTGTGGCACGCACTACATGCTAGTCTGACTCTATCTCTTGGAACCTACAAGTATCCTTAGCATGTTAATATTGTCTTATTTGGGACTTGATGTTGCCATCACTGAGTTTCAAACACAGATCATTCCTTTTACATTTTTTAAGTTGGACAAATGTATGTTTTCAAACAATTCAGTGGCTAATGAATATATCATTGGTAAAGTTAAGTCATAATCCTCATTTTTTACATACAAAAAGAAAATAAACCAACACATCCAGTCTCTGTTTTCGAACAGCTTTAGAAGTTGGGCAGAACGCTAGCTAACTTTTACACTTCTGCATTGCAAACATTCAAAGGGCGGATAAATTCCGTATCTGTATCCACCGGTTTCCAGAGCTGTACCAATCCAGCATTGTTTTTTCAAAACATATTACCCCAAGTTTTACTAGCTCTACTTGAAATGCAGATAGACTAAAGATCCACTTAAACACCCCATGGTGGGTTACACCTACCAAAAAAAAATGGTAACTAGATTCTCCCCTTGTTCAGACTTTGCTATGCCAAGCCAAGGCCAGCCTAAAGAAACTTTGTGAAAGCCAAGGCTATCCTTTGTTGCATGTTCTTGCAAATCTTGTCCCAAGTTCTCATTACAACAAGGGTCTTCAAATCTTTTCATAGCGTTTGTCATATTCTCTACAAACAATTTCACCTTGGAAAAGCCATTAAAATATTGGGGAAAAAGACTAAGTCTTCTTGTCAGTTCAAAGATGAAGAATCTTAGAGAGGACTATAAAGAAGCAATACCTTTCCATAGCAAGATAAGAGACTGTCTCATCCACAAATGTATAGCTGCTAGAGATAGGAAAGGAAAAGTTCAAGGAGAAGCATAGATGTGTGCTCTCATATATAGGCTATATACTTGGAAAGGAACAGTTACAACCTGCCTATTCACAAAAAGGTCTAGCCCTACCTGCAGAATGTTAACCAGAACAGCATGAGTAATTTACAGCAAAAAAAAAATTGCTTTAGGTCGCATTTTCTAAAGCTTTCAGTATTGGCTTAAGCTTTAGTCTACACAACTAAGGCTTAAATCGGTTTGCAGTATTGATAGAGCAAGACTGTCAAAGCTCCCTACTGAAGGTATTTTTTACTGGCCAAAGGAATTATTTCACCACTCTAGTTTGGCTACCTCCCTAAGCAATAAACCATATCATCAAAAGGATTCTTCTTCTTATTATTATTATTAGTTTCATGTACAAGGGAGGTGGTAGTGGGGTTTACTGACATCACTTCATTGGATAACAGTGTGATTTCCTCCACCCACCCACACCCATTTGTAATTAGCATAGCTTTGCTGGCAAAATGGTCAACCCTTCCTCTGTTCTACAAAATAGCAACCATGGCGGGATCAAAGTCCTTATTCTACAAGAGAGAATCCTTAGAAAAATTGCAGTTCCCACTGATTATAGTGGGATTTGTTGGTTGTTTAAACTGTCTGCTGACAAGCAGCTAAGTGTAGGATGAAGGCATAAGGTGTTACTCAACATAGACGTAAAAGGATCACTGCATGTTAAAGATGCAGTGAATCAGAACTGTAGTGGATACTTTACCTTTTATCTTTGCAGAAATGTTGTATTTAACAACACCAGTCATATATAAATGCAAAAACAACTTGAAAAGGAAAAAGTGTTTCCTCTATGCATGACCACAACTGTAGATCAGAATTAAGGCAAATAAACAGCATGACTTTAAAATATAATATATATAGAAATATTCATCTTTTACACTGACAAAGCAATACAAAGAGACAAGCTGCAGAAATCATCTCAAACACAGAATTGTAAGGCAAGAACTCAGTGTTTCTGAGTGCAGCTATATTCAGGCTTTCAGGATAATATTAGAATAATTAATGTGCCAAATGCATTGGATCAGTTAGATAACTGATTCTACCAACAAGACTACGAAAAAGGGCTCCCTCCAAATAGAAACCTCTTGGTTCAATATCTTATTTCCATGTCATTTGCATCTTTTGTGTTCATTCTGCAAGTTGCTGAACAAGGCAGAGAGGAATCAGGCCCTTTATCTTTACAGAGGAAAAATTGCACCACTAACAATAGCTATTTTCCCTTCAATACCCTGTAATTCCAACGAGCAGCCATGGGAATTACCTGTGCACATCAGGAAAACACTCTGCTAAAACTATTCAATTTAAATAGTAAATCATGAAAAGTAGGCTAGAGACGGACATTACACACAAAGTAGTTTAAGTGATCAGAAGCTGATTTAAACCTGTAACAGAACAGACATTCAGTGTACATAAACCAGTTTCAAAATGGCCAAAATGAGTTTGAGATAAACCTGGTTGAATATAGTTTCAGACTTTAATTGCATAAACCAGTTGGAGCTCAATCAATATCTGTACCAGACCCCTTCCTGGTTTAAGTTAAACCAGAGTCCCCCAGTATCCCAGGATGCTCTCTGGGCTGGGTTCTGAGCTCCAGTGGAGCAGGGCTGGCTCCAGTCCTCTGTTCCCAGCGGGAGTAGGGACAGGCAGGGGTGGGACTCTGGCCAGAGAGGGGTTTAAATCCCACCTCCCTGTCCCACTGGCAAGGACCCAAGCCAGGTCTGCCAGGTGCTCCACCCTCGCAGCTGCAGCAGTGGGCCAGTATGGCCCCTGAGGCAGAGGGGGCAGGGAGGGGGGTTATTCCCCATCTACCCCACCACTGCTCCCAGGGTACTGCAGCCTGGTCTGCCCTCCCTGACCGCCACCACCACTATTTATTCCCTGCTTGGGGCAAGCAGCAGAATAAACCCCCTCCTGCTGCCTCTACAGTGGTGAGGGGGCAGGGCCCTTTATGAGGCCAGTCACCCCTGGCATAGTGTTGGGAGCACAAGCCCCTTCCCAGTGAGTGGTCCCTGCTGTGGGGAGGGCAGAGCTATGGTGGATTGTATGTGGCAGCACTGGGGCTTGGAGGATGCCAGGGTATAACAGCAGCCATGGTCTGCAGCAGCTTTTCTCACCCAACAGTGCGGTCCTGCCACCAGGAAGCAGCTTGCACTTGGGGAAACTGTGACAGGGGCTACTGCCCCTATCGTGGTTGCTCCCCACCTTGCCAATCCAGCGGCCAGGCAGGGCCAGACACCAGCTGGCAGGGCCCCTTAGGCAGGGGGCAGGGATCAAGGTTATTTCCCTCCTCTGCCTGCCCCAGCCACCACCACTGCTGCTTGCTCTGTGCCAGGGGCAAACAGTGGAATAAGCCCCCTCTTGCCCCCCTTGCTCCCGCGTCCAGCAGAAGGGGCTTATTTTGCTGCTTGTCCCAAGCATAGAGTGAGCAGCAATGATGGTTGAGGCAGGCAGAGTCTGCTGTGGTGCCCCAGGGACAGAGTGGGGAAATAACCCCACTCCCTGCCCCCTGTCTAAGGGGCCCTGCTGGCTGGTATCTGTCCCCGCCTCTGCCTGGCTGCTGGAGCAGTGATGGGGTAGTGAACATGACAGGGGCAGCAGCTGCTGTCACAGTTTCCCCAAGTGCAAGTTCCTTTCCGGCAGCAGGGGTCATGCTGGCCTGCCACTGCAGTAGCGAGGGGGGAGCCCCTGGCAGACCTGGCTTAGGTCCTTGCCGGTGGGACAGGGAGGAGGAAATTAAATCCCTCTCTGGCCAGTTCAGCCAAGGCTACTGCCCAGGCTGGCCATGCCGCCCCAGCACAGCTTGCCTGCAGGCGAGGGTATGCTTTAGCACCCTTCCCAATCCACTGGCTCCTGGCCTGAGCAACTGCAGGCATGTGCCCACATTTCCTCAGCCCACAAGGAATGTCTGTACTATTACAGATCAGTTTAACCTAGGCAGGTTAGACTGACCTGGAAAGATTGAATCAATTCAGGCTCCAATTCAATTTAATTCAGGCTCTAGCTTTTTGAATGTCTGTCCCTAGCCATATAGACTATTACCTTTACTGTGTTTATGTCTGATTCACTGCAGCATGGGAATTAATCTAACTGAACTGGTGGGTTAAATTTAATTTTGTTTGAGACTCCAAATAATTTTAAAATATTAGAAACTTCTTGGCATATTTCAGGTAGTAAAAAGCTGACAGGACTGTGCAGGATCATAGGAAAGTAGGTTCAGAAGGGACTCTACAAGGTCTGGTTCAGCCCTTTGCTCAAGGCAGGATCATCTTTGACTTAAACCATCCCAGCCAAGTGTCTGTCCAGCTCTTGAAAATGTCCAAGGATGAAGATTCTGTGATTTCTCTAGGTAGCCTGTTTCAGAATATTTGACCATACTTATAGACAGAAAGTCCTTTCTAATCTCTAACCTAAATTTCTTTTGTTGTAGCTTGAGGCCATTGCTCCTAGTCCCGTCTCTTACAGCCACAGAGAAAAGCCCATCTCTATCCTATCTGTATTCACCCTTCTAGTATTTGAAGACTGTTACCAAGCCTGCCTCAGTCTTTTCTTCTCCAGACAAAATAACCCTAACCTTTTCACCCTTTCTTCATAAGTCTTGCCTCCCAAACCACTAATCACTTTTAGTCACGGAACTGGACTGTTTCCAGTCTGTCCACGCTCTTGAACTGCGGGGTCCAAAATTGGATACAGTATGCCAGGTGAGGCCTCAGAAGTGCTGAACAGAGAAGAAGAATTACTTTTATTTGCAGTAGATGCTTTTGTTAACAACCCAGGAATGCTGTTGGCTTTTTTTGCAACATGAGCACACTGTTGGCTCATATTCTGCTTATGGTTCTTGGTAACCCCTATGTCCTTCTCTGCAGGACTGCAGCCTAGTCACTCATTCCCTAGTCTGTTTTTATGCATGCATTGATTTTTTTTTTTGATTTTTTTTTTTCCCCCAAGTGCAGGACTTCACACTTGTCCTTGTTGACTCTCATCTGATTGCTGCCATTATTTTTGTTGAACCCTATGGACAGCTAAAAATAAAAGGATGCTGGATTGATAGTTTATTAACAGAACTAAATACAAGTCAGTATATATTAGGGACCTTAAATTGAGGATGGGGCGGGTTGACCACAGTAGAATTTCCTTTATATACTATGTGATAAGAGTTAACAAAATGGTTTTAATAATATAGCTGTCAGTGGCATACTTTGAATTTCTGGAGTAAATCTAGTAATTTGCTTGGATTATGTAATCGGCTTTGGGCAGCTAAGTGATTTGTTCTTGTACATAATAGAGAGATTCATCAGTAATTCAGGAAACATCCTCAGCTAAAGCTGTCATCTGGGGCCACAGGTAAGTGGAACGGGTTACTATTAAAGGGGGCTAACAAAGGACCTAAACCATTCTGGAAGACTGATATAATCTTGTGTAGTATAAAGCAGCCAGCTATCAACTTGATATGCAATGTGCATCAGCCTTACAAATGAAACATGCAAAGCTTCCTCAGCAGTGAATATGAAAATGTGAAGATCATTTATGCAGAAAAAGGAAATTAAAAAGTACTTTTTTGTGTAGGTGTGATTAAAACTCTGGAGTATTTTTTTAATCCTTTCAGGACAGATAGCCTGATGTGTCATTTACTGACAATAGATTTTGCCCTTAGGACATCACTCCAGGCTTTAAGAATTTATAGTTCATAGAGTGAATTATAGTTTGTTGAATCCTACAGACCATATGAAAATGAGCCCTCTTGAGATTGAATCTGGTGTGGTGGGGAGCGGGAGGTGAGGGGGCTGGGCAGGGCAGGGGAAGAGAAGAATGGCTTTCATTTGCAGCTAACATTTTGTTGAAATAAAAGGCTGTAAGTATATCACACTGGAATAGATTTTCAAGGAATCTGCAATGAGATATAGTACAATGAATGGAAGCTACTATACAAGCACAATGGGATACTTCATCTTATAGCTGCAGATACAGCCTAGCAGAAAATATTCTTGGCAGACAGCAATGGATACTGGTTCTGCTGCAGGTGATACTATACAGGGAAGAAGTCTGAAAACTACTCAAGGCCAAACTCTCCTTGTTCTTCCCTTGCTGAACAGCAAGGAGTTGCAAGAGAGTTAAGGACAGGGTACTGTAGACTGCACAAGAGAAGTTTTCCATTTCCATAAGTGGACCTGATTCTTTATCGTAGTGGGACTACCCAGTCCCTGTGTGTTCCTTCCAGTCCTCTCTCCATCAGAGGAGGGAAAGGCTGAAAGGGAAATTCATCTC
Organism: Alligator mississippiensis; assembly: GCF_030867095.1. NCBI lineage: Eukaryota > Metazoa > Chordata > Crocodylia > Alligatoridae > Alligator > Alligator mississippiensis. The sequence goes on from NC_081830.1 coordinate 40,792,137, forward strand.
CATGCTAAATGGCTTTTTAAAGAAAAAAGCCTTTCACCATCAGCTGTCTCTAACAGGAGATGCTTCTTGTTCCCAGAAAGGCTAATATCAGGGCTGTGTGGCTGCCTGTGTTTTACCTGCCTCATTGAAATCTTTCAAGAGAAGCTACTTTAAGCTGTTTTCCCTTTGAATCTGTTTGGCAAGACTCCACCCTCTGCATTTAGACAACAGGTGTGTGGATGGATTTACCATGACAGCTTAACAAGTCTTATCAGCTTCCCGGTGTCCATCTGTGCACGGACTGCTGGTTTGAACTGGATACAGACTGTCTAATTCTTAAAATTAGCATTCACATCAGTTTATACAGAGACTTCTTTATTCAGCTGGAGTATGTTCTCACTGGCAAGGCAAAGGAGACTTAAAAGGCTTAAAGGTTGGTGAGAATCTCTTTCAATCGCAGTCCCAACCTGTTGCAGTACATTAGTAACTTAGTGGTGCTTTCAAGTCCTTTTGGTGGGTTGAGCCTTTTAAATACTTACACCCATGGCAAAATGGGAAAGCCAAGAGTTCTGACTCATATGTCAAACATATTGAATGTGGGAAGAAGAAGAAAAAAAAAACCCATTAGAGCATAGCTATTGCTCACTAGCTGTTATTTGAGGGAGACCAACGTAACTAGGATTAGTTAGTTGGTTATTTTTAGATGCCTATCACATTTAGTGGCAATTTAAAGCAGTCGAAATCACCTAGGACACGCCTTTCTGCTGCCAGAACAGCACCTTGAGATAAGCAGGACTTCTTGCAGTTTAGAGTCCTTAATTTCCTTCAGAACAGACTGCATACATTCAGGCTTGCATGTTGCAACTTCTCTGTCAGAAAGCTTGCTAAACACTTTCCAAGAGGGAGAGCCAGCTGGGTGTTTTGTTGAGTGGTAAGAAAGGAAAAACTAACATCACTTGTAGCAGGAGCAGCAATGAGGCACATTCACAACTATCTAACAGATGTTCTTTTACTTCCTCCCCTGCAGGGCTGACATGAAAAAAGATAAAAGGCTAGACCCAAGGAAAGGTATCATGTGCGCTTAATAAAAAAGGAAAGATCTAGGGTGTGTGTCAGAAGATATTTGAATTGTTTTTAATACAAAAACTATGGGCCGAGTTTATGGGTAGGCTTTGGTGGGTTTCATCCTTCTAATCCCATCACAATTCTGAAATCAGTTTAATTGATCAAGAAAATGGACCCTCAATTTAAATTCACCAATTTAGGAATGCTTCTTCAACATATACTTATACTAGTTGTGGACCATAATAATCTCTTTTTCAATGGGTCTCCTCCAGGAAGTACATCTCACTCATAGCAGGGAAATTCATATAAAGCACAGGAACTTATGCTGTTACTCTATATTACCATGGAAGTGAACGGGAGCAGGGCTTGGCTTAGCTTTTTGTGCTCAGAACTATGTCTGTTTTAGCAATAAATGGCAGTAATGCAGAGTCCACACACTGAGGTGGGTTTCTTTTCTGGCTTGCACATTTAGGTGTTGAAGTTGGGGCATCATTTTGCTCTGAGGCATACAGGGTTAGCTCTACATTAATGATGTCTAACCTCATGATCATACCAGCTGCACAAGTGACAGAAGAATCTTACACCCTCTTGAAAGGCCAGTTAGGCTAGGTTTAGGATTACCTTGCTTTACCAGAACAGTATAAATCAACCCAAGTGTAGGATTGAATGGGAGGTCTCCTCTGCACCTGGTATATATTGATAGGGCTCTATCGAAACCCAAGGTGCTGTGCAGGCTTACACCACTTATAGTAATTACCAGACCAGATCTATATCTGGGCAGAATTGATGGTATTGGCTTGAAGGTGTGAGGTGGAGTTTGCAGTTTGGAAACACAGCTCATGACTTTGTTAGTTGAGGAAACTGGAGATAAGGTTGTTGAGATGCAATAATAGCAATGCTTCCTTATTGTATCATTGCTGACATTCCTGCTTTTGAAACCAGACACTTAAGCCCAATAAAACATTTTGCTTTGTTTTGTTTGCCTTGGGTTCAGTTTCAGAACAGTCCCTTATCTGAGAGAGATTCTGTCGGACAGACTCTGTTGCAGCTAGGCCCTGGAGTATTGCTTTAATCACTAGACCTACCTTCTCCAAAACACAAACTCTCAGCTGTTTCTGTCCTGATTAAATGAGGACTTGTCCACATGACTGGACGCTGGTATGCTCAATATATTAAGTGAGTTAAATGCAGAAATCTCAATGCTGTTCAGTGGGAGTTGGGTACCCTATTCTTCAAGGCCTCTGAAAAATCCAAGATGAGGTTGATAAATTTTCTGTGTTTTGCTTTGTCACTGTTAAGCATTGCCTTTCTTTTTTGCACTGGGTGAAGTTACATTCATGCCTTTTGAAACAATCCAAATCCAGAATCCAAGAGTCTAATTCCAGGGGTTACAGGAACACTTTCTTCAAAGCTGAATACTGTATAATTTCCCTTGCAGAATTTCAGAGTTAAATACTCTCGTATGGTATGTGGCATTTTGTTGCTATATTAATGATCATTGATTCTCAGACACACAAATCCATATTATGGTACAAGCTCAGTGAAATCCAAAAATACTTTGCTTAAATTGCAATACCTGAGAAACTCTAGAGTCTAAATCAAAATGTAATTATTTTGTTCCTCATAAATCAGCAGCCCAGAGGAAAACATCAGCTTGTTTGAAGTGTTCTCTGGCTATGGAGCAGTACATGTTTTAAAGGGCAGGAAAGGTTCTACTGGTTATTCCTGCAAATAAGAGACTGGAAATGTATTGTGTGGCACTGGTTTGATGGTTTTATTTAGTATGGAGCTAGTTTTAGTTCAAGTATGCACCCAGACCAGATGCGCCTCTGATGGGTATGTGTCTTGGGTCTTTAAGATTAAGCTCTGTTCCCCAACAGGTGAGGAAGAGGGGACTAAGAGCCTCTGTCCCACAGAAGCACACGGGTCAAGCAGCATGGCACTCAGTCCTTGTACTTTGAGGTGGCAGGGAGAGGTCTCTGTTCCTACACCAAATTTGACATAGCATATTTTTTTTCTATACACTGCTGGAAGTCAAGGGTTTAGTGCACACTCAAACACATCACTCCATTGTGTGTGCTCTTTTTTGGTGCAACAGTGTGACCCACTTTGGATACTTGACACTTTTTAAAGATATGGCACCAAAAATGTAATGGGAAGTTGGTCATTTGTCTTAGCCCCAATATGTTAAGCAATCCCATGTTGAGCAAGAAAGATGAGCTTGTGCTTCTGAATGTACACTGGATTTCAGGAATACACATTTCTGTTCTCCTGTAACCTGGGACATGTCATTTAATCCCAGGGTAATAGCCACCACCTCTACTCCTTATTTATAAAGTAACATGTGTTGTGAGGAAACATTAATATGCTGTTGGCAGGTTGCCCAGATATGGTGATAAGAACCGTGGAAGAATATGCATATATAATACTGCTCAGTTTTACATTTTCATGTTTGACATACTTGGTTCAAGTCTTTTAAAACTGATAGTTTTGCTATGTTCCTTGTTAAAGCACCTTGTGAGCATATGTAGAAAATAATTAAAGTAATGAATCATTTGCAGTTCCTTAGTCTAGGTGTCTTGCTGCATTTTGTTCTCTACGCCTTGCTCTTTTTCAGGAGAAGATATTTCAGAAAGTGTTTGTCAGGGTTGCCTTGAACCATCCATTCTTAGAGTGGACTGGGGACTCTTATCCAAGCAGATTACTGGTCTCAGAAGGCAAAATCTCTGTCCCTTTATGTCTTTTGTGCTTCTAGTTATCAGTGGGTGCCTGTATGTGAGCACGTTAGAGCAATTACTGTGCTCCAGCAGCCTCCTGTCTTGTGTATCAGCATCCCCGCACTTAAAAATGGCAGTGAGGATGCTTGAATTAAAACTCTCATAGTCACTGTAATTAAAGCACCGCACCCCTCCCCACTCCACCCCTGGAGCACATGTAAAAGTGCCCAATGGTTTGATCCAATGCTTAGTGTAATCTCAGGGAGTTGATTGATTTGGATGACTTGGCCATCCCAAGCAGTTGAGAATTGAAATAAGACAGTGCTGTTTTCAAACTTTCTCCTTCTCTTCCATGTTTACTTGCCATGAACGATTCATTGAGTTTGTGTGGGGCAGGAGCAGTCTTTCTGTTATGTTTGTAATGCTTCTTACAAAGTAGTGAAACTCTTGTCCATGACTGGGGAGCCAAGCACTACCACAGCATGTGCAATGGGACTGAATTTTACTGATACAAATGGTTGCCACTGTGCTTGTGCCGTGTCTGCTACTATACATACCTTTGTTTAGGAGAACTGTACCCTGATGTTTCTTTGGGCTCCAATTCAGGAAATCTCTTAAAACCAGGTTTAACTCTCAAGTAAATGAGGTTAAAGTACATGTATAAGGTAGTTCTGAATAGGGATGCTTTTGTGCATCTGGCTCAGTTTGCCCAACATGTAAATATTAAGAGGCTCTTCTCTCACACCTCATTGAGAGTTTTTAATAATGCTTAAGATGTAGAGTAACTTGATCAAAGAGGTTCTTGAAGGTGCTTTTTGTCTAAAACTAATTTAGTTATATAGGGCAGATGTGTGTTTCATACTAGAAGTGTGAAAGTCAGCAAGCACTCCATAAGAAATACATTTCTGTAATGAAAGAAAACCACCAAACAGTTCTTCTGAAGTTTCACATTATAAAATGTTTCATGTAGCACACTGACTTCATGCATACCCACATAGCATATGCTTTTAATTAGAAGAATCCATATGGACTTTTAAACATGCTCATTTAAACACAGAACATATGGATTTAGGATGGGTGAATTTTTTGTTTAGGTCATTGGAAAGGCTCAGCTGTGCTCAGAGGTGCAAGAAATCAAATCTGGTTCAGAGCTGTTGCTGGCCTGGTCTAGTCCGCTTTGGGCAAGCAGACTTATTTTTAAATGAATCTGAAATATGAGTCTTTAGTTTGGATAGAAAATGGTGGCCATAGCCTGGGTATTCCTGTGCAATGATGTAATTGGGGTTCTGTACTCATTCTTCCTTCTTTCCAAGGGTCAGATTAAATGAAAAATGTACCTAGGCTTCCCTAGACACCACAAATCTATGAAGTCACAGCTTTCAAAAGGCATCTCTTACTTTGGCAGAAACATTCTTTCTCATAGTCGTGTGTACATTCAGGGTGTGACCTGACTCCCAGCAGAGTCAACATCCCATTACAGCCCTTAGATATTTCCCATGGTACAGAATAGGGATGTTTTCTGATGAAGCCTGTGTGGAAAGCAAACAGCACGTACCCTGTCAAAATGCAGAGCTTACTGGAAGCACAGGTCAAACAGAAAATGAAGACTGTGACTTGGCATGTTCAGGGACTGAAAAATGAGGGTCTCTTACTAGTTTTCCAAGTCTGTGGTGTACTCTATATATAGGCTTCATATAAACATCCTGGTTTCTGGTTCTGCATTCAACAGCAGTGAGCAAAGCAACTTGGCAATTCTGGAGCTTTAACTGTTTTTCTGTTTCCAGGCTTGGAGCCTTCCCTCCAGCCTCTTATAACTTGCTACTTCCTTGTTCATCCGCTTATTCACAATTCTATTGCTAGATCTTTGGTTACCCACAGGTGATGAATGGATGACTGAAAACCAACAGCCTGCTAATTGTGCTTTGGAAACCATGGTCTCAAAAGAACACTCCTCTTTTACCACCCACATCCCCTTATTATTCTTAAGTTATTATTTGCTCAGAAGCTCACAGACTGTTGGAATATAGTCTCTCTGAAATTACCAAGAAGACCCAAACAGACATACCCCATCTTTAGCGCTGCTTGGTCAGACCCTTGTATCTGGGATGAAATCCATAGTACTATAGTTAATCCTACCCATCTTTTGTAAGTTTTGCATTTACAAGTTCCATGTACAAACAATCTTAATAGTATTCCATTTGAAGTAGCAAAGTCAAAGAGAAGAATTGGCAAATGCCAAAAATAAGGTTGCCTTTCATTAAGAACTTTCATTTGGTTGCCCCACTAAAAACATCTTCTGTTTGATTCCCCATGCCCAATGTGTGGTCCTATACTTGTTGACTGCATGCCATCCAAACAGATGAACACAGAAGTACTCATTTCCTCCTGAACTCTTCTGTGGTATGCTCACTTTAATATCACTTTCAAGAACATTCGTATTCACACCACCCAGGCAGGATGTCAGGGTGAGTTTGCTCCCATTTTATAAAGAGCTGAAGAACAAAGATTAAAATTAAGGTGTCCACTATATTTGGTTGCCCAGTTTCAGATGGCTATGGGCTGATTCTTTCAGAGGTTTAGTATCATCCATCACTTCATATGTTCAGTTATAGCTGTAAGGGGTCACATAAGACACAAAATGAGAAACGTGCTATTAGCAACCATCTGTGAGGAAAACTAGTTTACGTGACTTGTCCAACATCACGAAATGTATTTGACAGAGGCAGGAGTAGAATCCAATCCCATCAGGGCAGCATTAAACTACCTTAACTATGAAACTGTCTTTTCTCTTCCTGAAATCCTTTGCATCAAGCTTACAGTCCCTGTTCCTAACAAATTTAATCCTCTGCTCCAAAGTGTGGGAATGGTGAAGTGATTCAGATAATAATATGGGGGTTGACATGGGCAGAACAATGTGTTTTCCATTGCCTCAGTCTTAACAATGGCTTAATTGTTTTACCACTTCTATTTTTTTGAAAATTGAACATAAGGCAGACATCAAACATGGAAAAAATCTGTCCAACCAGTTAAAGCTTTGCCAAGTTGGTGAGCAATTGAAAACTGAGTCCCAGAATGGGAAGTGTTGGACAGCCCTACCAACATTCCCAGCTTTCAAACAGTTGTATATGATGGCAAGGGGGTGGTGCCTGTGGAGATATATCAGCATCCCCGTGGTGCTCGTGTGTTTTGTTCCTTTGCCCTGGCTGGTTTTGGCTTGGCAGTGCAGGCAGATAGCATATGTGGGATGATCTGCCAGCTCAGAATGATCCCAGACCACACTACCTACTTGCTTCTGAGGTGTAGGTGTATGTGTGGATGCTGCAGTTTCCCCTTCCTCAGCAGGCAGAGGCACAGTAACAGGAGGAGTGGACTCAGCTGAGCTGTTTGCCTCCACAACCTCTACCTCAGCCTCCTCTGAAGTGTTTTCTGGGGAAGGAGCCCTGGCTCTAAGGGAAACTTGAGGGGTGTGGAGCCCAAGCTCAGTTGATTTTCCCCCTCCTCCCCCCAAATTTCCCATGCTAGGGCACTCGGATCCAGCTCCAGCTCTTCCTCTGGCACTGGAAGGCTCAAAATGGGAAGTGAAATGAGAGTAGAGGAGGCTGTCATGCTGGTGCTGTTCCTTCTTGTCATGATGGGGGGGGGGGGGGTGTTATGGCAGGTGCTCTTGGTGGGGATGCAGACTCAGACTCAGGCACAGGCAGTGGCACTGGCACTGCTCCCCTCCCCTTGTTGTCTGTACTAGCCTCATGCCTGCTTGTTGTAGGAAAGAGGCTGCATCTCAATTTGGCAGGGAGCAGAACTTACACCTCTCCCTCTACCCCCTCTTCCACCCCTCCCTGAAGGCTTGCTAGCTGCCTTTCCAACACGCTTCATGGTATGTTTCATAGTGTCTTGTCTTTGCCTTGGTGTGCTGGAAAATCTGTCTCTTCTGTAATTTTATCTATCTGATTCATGCAATGTATGTAGATATTAAGATATTGTATGTATGTGTATTTATGTAATGTTTGTATGTTTGCATTATGCATTTATGAAATAAACAACAACAACAAAATATAAATGCATGTGTGTTTTCCTATGTAAATTCTACAGTATAACATGCAGTATAATTATGCTGTGCATTCCATTCACTATGCAGGGAAGCACACTGTGAGAGAAAGCACAGATTTGAAAAGAATCAAAATAGATCAAACAAAAAGAAGATTTTAGAGGAGGTATAAATTGGAAGGAATCAATCAATGAAGATAATAATAAAATAAAAGGGTAGAGAAAGAAAGCAAAAAGTATTGCAGGATTCCACTTGCTAGGCTAGCAAGTAGGAAATCAGTGGTTCAACTGCCCACATTTTGGTTCGAGGCTGTTTCAAAGCCCTTCGTTTCATTTTGATTTTGCTGTTTTGAGCTTGAAATGAGTTGAAACAGCGTCGAAACAAAACAGCCGGTGAAATTTCATACAGCCCTTCAACACAGTACTCCAGATATGGCCTTACCAATGATGAATAGAGGGGAATAATCACTGTCCTTGACCTCTTGGCAACACACCTACCAATGCAGCCTAGTATGCCATTAGACTTCTTGGAAACAAGGGCACACTGCTAGCTCATATTCAGTTTGTTGTCCATTGTAACCCCCAGGTCCTTTTCTGCAGAGCTTCTGCTCAGCCAGTCAGCCCCCAGGCTGTCCCGGTGCATGGGATTGTTCTGTCCTAAGTGCAGGACTTTGCACTTGTCCTTGTTGAGCCTCATGAGATTTCTTTTGGCCCAATCCTCCAATTTGTCTAGGTCACTCTGAATTCTAGCCCTACCCTCCAGTGTATCTACTATGCCCCCAGCTTGGTGTCACCTGCAGACTTTTTGAGGGTGCAGTCTATGCCATCTTTTAGGTCGTTGATGAAGACAATGAACAAAACTGGCCACAGCACCAACCCCTGGGGCACTCCCCTTGATACTGGATGCCAACTATTTATCAAGCCATTGATTACTACTCTCTGAGTAAAGTGCTGCAGCCAATTTTCTATTCACCTTATAGTCCATACTTCCTTAGCTTCCTGAGAGAATGTTGTGGGAGACTATATCAAAAGCCTTGCTAAAATTAAACCACATGCACTAGTCTCCCTGCATCCACAGAGCCAGTCATCTCATAGAAAGTAATCAGGTTGGTCAGACATGACTTGCCCTTGGTGAATCCATGCTGACTGTTCCTAATCACCATTTTTTTTCCTCCATCTGCTTAGAAATGGTTGCCTTGAGGATCTGTGCCATGATTTTTTCCAGCAACTGAGATGCTTCTGACTGGTCTGTAATCCCTGAATCCTCCTTTTTCCCTTTCTGAAATATGGGAACTATGATTGCCCTTTTCCCATCACCTGGGACCTCTCCTGATCACCATGAGCTTTCAAAGATGATGACCAATGGGTCTGCAAACACATCAGCCAACTCCCTCAGCACCCTCAGGTGCATCCCATATGGCCCCATGGACTTGTACACATCCAGCTTTTCTAAATAGTCCCTAACCTGTCCTTTCACCACTGAAGGCTGCTCACTCCCTCCCCAAACTGTGCTGCCTGGTGTGGGAGTCTGGGAGCTGACCTTGCCTGTGAAGACTGAGGCAAAGAAGGCATTGAGCACTTCAGCCTTTTCTGCGTCCTCTGTCACAAGGTTGCTTTCCCCCATTCAGTCAGAGACCCACAATTTCCCTGATCCTCCTATTGCTATCAGCATATTTGTAGAAACCCTTCTTGTTGCCCTTCACATCCCTTGCTAGCTGCAATTCCATTGCACTTTGACTTTCCTGGCTTCATCTCTGAATGTCTGAGCTATGGTTTTATATTCTTCCCTAGTTATTTGTCCAAGTTTTCACTTCTTATAAGCGCCCTTTTTGTGATTTAGTTTAATGAAGAGTTCCATGTTAAGCCATGCTTGTTTCTGCCATTCTTGCTAGTCTTCCTATGCATTGGGATGGTTTATTCCTGCACTCTCAAGTAAGGCTTCTTTAAAGTACAGCCAGCTCTCCTGGATTTCTCTCCCCGTCAGACTGGCTTCCTAGGGAGTTCTGCCCATGAGTTTCCTGAGTGAGTCAAAATCTGCTTTTCTGAAGTCCATGGTCTGCTGCTCTCCATCCTTCCTGTCCTCAGGAGCCTGACCTCAATGATCTTGTGGTCACAACTGCCCAGGTTGCCATGCACTACTACATTCCCCACCAAGTCTTTCTTGTTTGTGACCAGCAGGTCAGGAAGAGTCTGTCCCTTTCATAAGGATATGAAATAGGCTAGGAATAGATGTTGCATTTGTCCCTGGACAAGCTGTCCCTGTATTTGTCCTGTAACAGAAATACTACAGTGATTAGCATGTATGCACATCACCCCTCTAGTCAGGGTTTAATGAATGTACTACTGCTTTTCTGTCATTGATTCAGTGATGCTATCCCAGGATAACTGTTCAGACACACTGTGTGAAATACCAAAATAAACTGTTAGAACTTATCCTGTAAACCTTTTTAAGGATGTATCTAGGACATTGGGCATGGATGTCTGAACTGTTGCACTTTGTTCTAGGATAAAATGGTTTATCCTGGGACACGTGATTTTTTTGTAGCTACCTTTTGCATATTTGAAGGTTCAGTACACTTGCTGAGTGGGAAAGATCTTCCTGGGTTCTACTCTACTCTACTCTGAACAATTTCAGTGTCAAGATGGCTTTCTGGTTTGTATTAATATCAGAAACAGGCATAAAAGGAGTAAATCCCCAAACACAGAAGTTCCTTTTAGTTGTACTTAATCTGCTTTTCATGAGCACCGTCTCCCCTCTTCTTCCTCACCCCCATCACAAGGTGGAGCAGACCCAGTCTGCAGTAAATTCCCAGTGACCCTCACAAGGTTAATGGTATTACCACTTTCTTTTTCGTAGCATTTTTTCGATGGGGATGCTGATTCTGGAAGGAAGTGTCCAAGGTCACAATCTGGCTTGGCGCAGAGGTATAAATAAAACTTAGGTCCTGTGAGCCTCAGTTCAGTGCCCTATCCACTATGTCCCCTCTATAATTCAAATAGAGAACTAACTTGGTATCGATTCACTGATTAAATGTGCTGCTACTCCTCTCAAATATATTTGAGTTCAGGAGCTAAGTGTTCTATTCACTCAATAGTCCTTGTCCTCCTCACTACCCATTTTTTTTTGTCTGGAGAACTGAGCCTGCCTTGGTTCCCTTTTTCTGGATGCTTATGATCTCTTTCAATAAGCACTGATTTAAGTAAGTTTTGCCCTGTTATGGGAGTGCTTTTGGTCTGCTGGAGAGAGCCCTTTTGCCAAACAGATGTTTTCTCAGCAAGACACCATGTTGTGCACCTGCAGTAGTCTGACAGCACCTTCAACAGCATAAAAAAGTATTACAGGTCTTCACAAAAAAAACAGGCTACATGAAAAATGTGGAGACAGGTTTTCTGGGCTCCGCATAGTTGCCGTTTGCACTCATCACAAAAACACCATGCAATTTCTAGTGAGTGGTATGCTGTGCTCAAAAATAGCAGGGTTACTGTAGTTCAGGAATAAGGTGCATTGGCAGGATACACCATTGTGAGGAGGTTTGCACTGCACCTGCCTGTGCTATAAGTACCTTTTCCTAAAGGTGGTTTTTTCTCTCTTTCTTGAGCTTGCCATTAACTCCTACATAAATCAAGAAACAGCATTTGCGATCTAAATTCATTAAAGCTGGTGGTGCTTAAATTTTTTTGCTTGGATTTTGAGGAAGAGTTTTCACTGTAGGTGGCATGCCCTAGGCCTATTTTTGTTTTATTTTCACACAACAATTGGCAGCTGTAACCAATGGAAGCCAATTCCCACCCCACCCATAACCTTCCCTCCTCCACCTCCAAGTATTATCCCTAGCTTTGCAGCAATCATGGAAATACCAAAACAATTTTCCCCATCTCTTTTTGCAGCCTGTGTATTTCTCTGGCACATCAAGCTAATCAGAACCACAGCCCCATCTACACCAGAGCATGTCCCAGCATCTTTACACTCAATTGGCATGGACCCAAGAGAGCTGTTTCTCTATTCTTTAGCTAGAATTGTAAATAGACCTTGCATGATACACTGGAGCAAAAGCCAGATCCTCCATCACCCCAGCACCTTGTGCCATTCACAGAACAGTGAGGAACTGGCAGATTTGATCTGCTGAGAATTCTCCCAGTATGGTGGGGATCCCTCAATCCCACTGAACCTGTGTCAATGCAATACCACACCATGTCCACACAGTTCTTGGGATATGGACTGCTGGTGAGGGGAAAGTGATATGGCTGACATACTACTTCAGTTTGGCTGTATGGTTGTCAAAGTGCCTTCTTGGGACCCGAGGTTCCTTGGACCATTGAGAGGCTCTAATGTATGTCAAGAATTGATGGCACTATTGGCTTCAATCCACCTTTTCCCTGCCAAAGGCTATGCCCAATATATTTTTAACCTCAGCTGAGTATAAGGACCTTTTCCCTCTGCTCATGCAAACTTTGGCCAAAAATCTCCTTTACATTTCTCAAAAAACCCCCAAAACAAATGGTTTTTGGATATAAAAGAATGGTAACAATTCAAGGAAGCCTTTCACAGGGTACTGAAAAGTAAATGAGTGCCTCAAGCCTGAAAACATTCTGTCCTTTTATTCACATTCTTAAAACAAAAAATTTGGTTGAAAATGCTGTCTTAGAACCCCTTTTTCACAGAAACTGATTTGTGCCCGGGTTCTGGCATTTTGTATATTATATGGTATGGCTTTTAAAAAAGATTTTTTTTTTTTTTCAAAATAAAAAGTAAAGCTCAGTTTTCTCATTTTAAAGTTGTCCCCATCTGCAGAAAGGCCTGCCTTTACCTCAGGTTTTATCACAAATTCAGTATTAAACCAGAAAAGGGTTTTGGCATTTCCTTCAGGATGTTAGTTTGGTGTCGATAATTAGCTTGGATGGGGAAAATGATGAGTTCATACCCATAGTTTTATTTTTAGTATAGCTACAGCAGTGGTAACCCGTGTTTTGGGAATGTCTGTGGTTGAATTTTTCCTTTGTATAATTCAAGGTCATCTCTAGGATAAAACTGCACTTACAAGTTATGCCTAGTTGTGAACGTTTCCTCATGAAACTGTATCAAAAATGGAATAGAGATGCAAGTTTAGAGGGGTTTTGAAATGTGAAGGGAATTTGAGCGCACAGTCCCAGCTGCACCACTGGTTGAAAAGAAGTAGGTGGTATAGGGAAGACTGTTCCCTTGTGCCAGGAAAAAGAGAAGGAACTGCATATAGCTTTTACTTTAGCACCCAGAGCTAACTAATCTACCTTCATCACCTGAGCTATTAGGATTCATTTTGTAAAGCTTTTTGTGTATGACCCTAAGCAAGTTTTTACTATACCTAGCAGAATAAGGCCTGTGGTATCTTGATGAGTTCTGTATTGTGGAAATAACTCTTTTTGTTATGTACTGGAACTTATGTAAAAGACTACTTACAGCAGGAGTATAAAATTCATGTGGTCCACAGGGCCAGATGAATAGTGTAGAGCTGTCCTCAGGGCCAGAAATTTGGTGGCAGAGCAAGTGGCAGCAGCATTACTTGCTGTGGTCTCTAGCACCATGGCAATTGCCACATCCTGGTCCATAGGTCAGATGATGTGAGTTTGTGCGCTGTGTCTTTGACACCTCTAGTTTACAGTAAAGAGGTAACAGTCTTAATACTGCCTTTACAAGGGCCTAATAAGGCTGTGTGAAGCTTTGGTCCTTGATTCAATTTGGTGGAGATTCGGCCCAATTTGGGCCAAATCAAATCAGAGGGCACTTTAATCTCTCAAAATCAAATCGGAATCCTCCGAATCAACTGAGAGAGATTTGGAAAGATTTGGAAATTCAGACATAGACACAGCTTTAAATGTTTTTTCTATATACCTGTAGATAGCAGGGGTTGTGAACACTGCGATGCTGGGGTGCACGGAGTGTCCCACAGGAGCACGGGAGGCTCCCCAGTGTGCTTGGCAGAAGATCCAAAAGTGGACCAGAAGCACTTCCAGTCCACTTTCGGGTTCACCCTGCTCAGTGACTGGTGCCTCCTGGGTCTGGAGGGGCACCCGGGGTCCCCTGCAGCCGATCACTGAGCTGTGGGGTAGGGGGAGGCTGCACGCTCCCCAGCGGACTCAGAAGTGTACCGGAAGTACTTCTGGTCCACTTTCAGGCTTGCTGCCAAGCACTTGGAAGGCCCCCCCACACTACTGTGGGATGCTTCATGTGCCCCAGCATCGCAGCATTCACAATCTGCACCTGGTTCCTCGAGGTATGTAGAAAAAACATTTAAAGCTACGTCTATGTCCAAATCACTGATTCTCCGAATCGGCATCGAAGATTCGGATTCAGCCGAATTGAATCAGAGACAGTGATTTGAATCGACAAATCAAATTGCTATCCCTGATTTGGGCTCAATCTGAATCGAATAGGGCCCATTTCACACACCCCTAGGGCCTAGCTTGTTGTCCTGCTGGACTGGCTCTTCATAGATTTCATAGACATTAGGGCTGGAAGGGACCTCGGAAGATCATCGAGTCCAGCCCTCTGCACAAAGGGCAGGAAGTCAGCTGGGGTCATAGGATCCCAGCAAGATAAGCATCCAGTTTGCTCTTGAAGGTGTTCAATGAAGGCGCTTGAACCACCTCCAGTGGCAGGCTGGTCCAGACCTTGGGGGCTCGGACAGTAAAGAAATTCTTCCTTATGTCCAGCCTGAAACGGTCTTGTAGTAGTTTATGACCATTCAACCTAGTCGTCATCCCTTGGGGCGCTCTGGTGAACAAACGTTCCCCCAGATACTGGTGAACACCCCTGATAAACTTGTAGGTGGCCATCAGATCACCCCTGAGCCTGAGCTTTTCCAGGCTAAAGAGCCCCAGGGCTCTTGAGGTTCCACTTTTCCTGGGTGCTCTTGGGAGGACTTACCCTGTCTCATGGCTCTGAGCTCTAAGGGTCTGGCCCTTCAGCAGTGCTACAATGTAAATAATTTGCCTTCAGAGTGCCTCTAGATCATTATAGGAGGCCCCATCCCTTCCTCAAAGAGTATATTTGCTTCATTTTCCAATAGAATTTGCATTTTTGTTTGAAAACTCTTAAATACCATGGGTTTTTCCTTCTGTTTTCAAATGTTTCCTAGAAAGAACTGTGGATTCTGAAAAGTGATCCTTCCATGGGAAGTGATCCTTCCTCAAAATCACAGAAGGGGAGGTTCAGCATAAGGTTGGTGCTAGCTCCAAGGCAGCCATTAATACTCAGTTGTGTACCCCCAGTGCTTGTAAGTTTTCCCATAGAGGCTAATTTCATGAAGGCCTGAGCTGTTCCCGCATCTCAGGTGAGCTGTGTCTGCATCAACAACAGACCTGGAATATTAAATGCAATAGCTTGGAGGACGTTCTTGTAGACCCTGCCCTGGCTGCTGTTAATGTCAAGTGAGATGCTACTTTTTCTCAAGCCATTACTGCCACTTTTTTAAATGCTTCTTTCTTTGTCAGATTAATGTGCAACACATATGGCATTTTTCATGACAGTGGTTAGAGGAAGAGACAGGAGTCTCTGCTGAAAATCTCTTGCACAATCATTATTTTACAGGGATGTATTTTCTTTCTCTTCCAGATGCTTGGTCACAATCTTCTTTTTCTATTTACATCAGCCTTGGGGCACTGAACGTGAACAATAGCCCCTTGGTGTTGCCTCTCTAGTTTAATCTTAACTTGCTCTCTACTGATCTGCTGCTCTGTTTGGCAGCCATGGATCAAAATGTGTGGTTCCAGCCCCCTGAGCTGCACATGTGCCCAGAAATTAATGACAGTTTTGAACGTGTGCTCTGTAGCTGGCAGACTGCTCAATGAAATCCTGCTGTTGCCAGTTTGGAGTCTCCACTCCACAATATACACTTTGTACTTGGGCTTTGGAGAGTGGTGGAATTAAAACAGTTTGTTCCCTGAGAACTTTCCTTGAAACTTTGCAGTTTTCAATATAAAGCCAAATATCTTTTTAATTTTTTTAATTTTTTTTTTTTTTTTAGCTTCTCCCTTCCCACATCAGTGCAAAGTGGAAGACAGATGGAAGGGGACAGGAAAGGGAGGGGATGGACAAAAATCTAATCCAAATTTTTTTCTTGTTTTGTTGTGTTTTTTTTTTTTTTAAATCTGGCATCTGATTTCCCCTAGCCGTCCATGGAAATTATCTTCCCATGTCAATGTTTTAGTGACAGCACTTTATTCTCCATTAACCGTTATTAATAAATATAGAATAGGGCTGTTGACTTTTTCATGTGGAGAATACATGAAGTTGTGCCTTGAAAAAGCCAACACCATTAACTTCTTTCACCTCAGTCACTTAATGGTCACCACTGGGATATTGTAACTTCATTGAGAATACCTTGGAACTAAAATCAATATGAAACTTATATCAGTAGCTCCTTTCTCTTCTGTTTATTCAATCATCTAAAGCTCATTGCAACTAAAAGAACTAGGGCTGTGTGAAGCTTTGGTCCCTGATTTGATTTGACCTGATTTTGGTGGCCGAATCTCTGAATCCAAATTGACTCAGAGGACCCTTTAATCTCTCTGAATCAAATTGGAACCCTCTGAATTTATTTGAAGAGATTTGGAAAGATTCGGAGATTTGGACATAGACACAGCTTTAAACCTCTAGGTAGCAGGAGCTCATGAGTGCTGCGATGCAGGGGTGCCTGGAGTGTCCCACAGAAGCACGGGGGGGGCTCCCCAGCATGCTTGGCAGCAGACCCAGAAGTGGACCAGAAGCACTTCCAGTCCACTTCTGGGTCCACCAGGGAGCACGGGGGAGGGCCCCCCCATATCCCCTCGGCTTGGCAACTGGTGCTTCCTGGGTCTGGGGGCACTGAGGATCCCCCTGCAGCTAATTGCCGAGGCAGGGGCAGACCCTGGCATGCTCCCCAGCAGGCCCGGAAGTGGTCCAGAAGTATTTCTGGTCCACTTCCAGGTTCACCACTAAGCACATGGAGGGCCCCCCCTCCTTCCCCCTGCACTCCTGTGGGATGCTCCATGCACCCCAGCATCACAGGAATCATGAGCCGTGCCTGCTACCTCAAGGTATATAGAAAAAACATTTAAAGCTATGTCTCTGTGTCCAAATCACTGATTCTTCAAATCAGCATTGAATCTTCAGATTCAGATTTGGCCAAATTGAATCAGGGACAATGATCCGAATCAACGAATTGAATCACTGTCCCTGATTCAGGCCAAATCTGAATCCGAATCGAATAGGGCCCGCTTCGCAGACGCTTAATAGGAACCTGTTTTCTGGTTTTCCCACATAACTAAATAATACTGGTGCTGCTATTCCTCTTAGACTTCTCCCATAACCGTAGGTAGGTTAAGACACACATTTCACAGTGATTATTTCAGTTTTGAACAAGCAAAGAAATATATATGTGAAGGTTTTCAAAGTAGCCTAGGGACTAATTCATACTTTTCTCCCTACTTCTTTTCCTTGAACTTTTTGAAACTTTAGCTTTGGAAAAAGTCAATGGCTAAATAAATAAACTTTTGTTACTCTGCTCTCAAAATTGTCAAAATTTTGAGCAGAGGAGGGAAAAAAGGGGGATAAGAAAATGAGAGAGAGGAAAAAAAAATCTGAGGGGAATATAGCCCAGGAGATGCTCCTTATTGCATTCAAGGGTAAAATAGGTTAAGACAGAGTGGTGAAAAGAAGACACTGAAAACCCTGAATTTTCAATTGGAAAATGTTTTCACAAAAACATTCATTTCTTGGCTTTTTAGCGGAAAAAAGATTTTTGGGGGGAGGGGGAAAGAGCTTTGCCAACCAGCTGTAACTGAAATACAAAATAGTAGCATTCTCTAGTTATCCCCTGCAGCTAGGAAGCACCAACATATTTAAAAATACAGAAAACATAACACTTTCTTTTGATATCTTTATGAACCACAAATCTACCCAAGTTGTTCTGAGTAGTATTGAATGTAGTGATTGTAGTATAGGATGATTTGGCAAAGGAAAAGAGAAATCCAAGCCTTCCCTTATTGAGAATTACTTAATCTCCTGGGCACCCGGGTGTATCTATCATGTACTTGACAAACTCAATCTAAATCTTCAGGGGAAAGTAACAGTCTCTAACACTGATAAATTTAGTGAAAGCAACTGGGGTAATCCAGTCACATGCAATATTACTGAGACATGCTCAGTGCTTTGCTTTCTATGGCAAGAAAATTCACCCAACTAATTCAGTAGCCTGTATCCTTGTCAACTATACTCAAATGAACCCACATAAGTATTAATTCAAAGGTAAAAATGTTCCTTTGCTTTCATTATGTGGGCAGTGTTTTCATGTGACAAAACTATGACATTTCAGAATGGAAGCAGTGAGTTTTAGATTGGGTTAAAACACTCACTATTTCAATCATACTGCTTCAGATCTGTGCAACAGTGTCTAGATCCAAATTCCTTTCTGGGAACCTGCATGAAATGGCCATGACTCTCAATGGCTTTAGAACAAATATTTGTCCATAGCAACTTGGTGAAGACAAAGTTAAAAGAGAAGTTTAAGTGTGTAATATCTGTCTGAAGCAAAGGCTTTGCTTGTCTGTTTAAGTGAGACCCCTTTGATTTACCAATCTCCTGATAATTAAGACTACACAAAACTAGCAGCTTCTTTCTCTGGCAGTTTGACCCAGTCAGCCTGTGTGAGTCAGTCTTGAGTCTCATGCTGTCTTCATCCATTTTCCTTTCTTCAAGAGTTCATACCAAAGTCTCTCAGGATTTGAGCAGCTGTTCTGAACGTGGTCAAACATTGTAATTCCTCCAAAGCGTTGAGGCTGTCCAATGGTGAATCCCTGTTATTGCCAAGAGCTCAAATGCATTTGAACGGATTGTTGTTGGGTAATGTGTCAAATGGAATTAACCCTTAGGCTTCCAAAGAACCAACCACACCAGAGTAACCATCAAATTAACAGATTGTAATTAATACATATACTTTTTGCTTCCTTCAGATCAAGGACTTACAATTAGGGGTATTAACTTAATGCAGTTATCAAAGCAAAATAGCACAGGTTTTAGCTCCACATGCAACACGTTTGTTGTGAATGTCCGAGGGGGAAGACCACTTTCTTCTGTGTAGCTGCTTCCAGGTTTCCCCTCCAGTTTTATTCATTGTAAGGGCCAAAACTTAAAAATATGGGAACTTAATGGTTGGACTTCAAATTGACGTTTCCAAAAGTGTTGAGAATCCTGCCATTTATGCTGAATTTACTTGTGGCTGAGTATATAACTGTTTTTGAACATCAGGTCAGGCACTTGTGTGATTAAATAGAAATTAGGCAGCCAGTTATAAAAATCTCCCCCACCCCTTCCCCTCCCCTTCTTTTTGAAAGGTTTTGGATTCATCCCAATACAGAATAGGGAAGATTTTGAAATTGTGGGGGTGGGTTGCGAGATGAATGATTTCCTGTCTGGTTCTTAAATGTGCCAGAAAATTTTGATGCCTGTAGCTTCCATTGTGTCCAAACTAGCCTGGGAATTTGTTAAACTATAATCAATGGTGGCATTACACTTTAGAAGTAGTGTCTCTAGCAGACAATATTTTTGGGAAACATCAGCATCTAGATGGTCTAATGGGGGCATCACTGCAGGCAAGTATTTCACAAGAAAGCATTTTGTCTGAGGATTGTAAGGATCAGTATGGGCTTCTTTTTCAGGGGTAATCCTATTTTCTTGAACAGTCCCTGATTCTGACCTTTACATGCCCCGATATTAACTTAATATCAGAAGCCACCTTTATTTGTAGAATTGTATGTACAATAGATCATGCATGTCTCATTCTTCAGCTGTGGCAGTCACAAATTGCAAGGGAGTGTTGAAGCCAGTGTATGGTACATATCTAATGCTTTAAAGAACTACACTCTAGAAATACTGCCTCAAACATTTATAGGTCTGTGAAGTTCAAGCACAGGGGAGTTTCATTTAGTTTTATATTCATCAAGATAAGCTTTTGTGCCCTTCTCCTCTTTGGGAACATAACAATGTCTCTGTTTGGCTAATAAAATTAGGTGTTATAATTTGTATCAGATCGTATTCAGTGACGAAGTCTCAGGCGTCAATTTTTATTCCTCGTTTGAAGATTCCAGTAGTTCATGGCTGGTTTGTGTTTAGGGCCATGTGAAGTGTGTCACCCTTGTGGGGATGATGTGAGAGGACAGCTGATTATTCTTTGGCCTGATAGTTTGTGTCAGCTTATCAAGTGCCAGCAAGAACATAGCAACATTCACACTTCTTTTTTGGCCATCAAATTTTCTCAAGTTCCAAAACAGGCATAGGGAATATTAACACCTGCTTTTCTCACGCACACAAAAGTATTTTACTGTATTGTAATAATATCACATGCATGTTTGCTGAGAAGTCCTATGCTAGAGGAAACTGCAAAAACTCAAGCCTAAAAGAATGATCTAATCTTTCAGGAAACCACATTTGCTTAAGAGAAGGGTGGTCTTGTGTTTACAACTCTGGGTTCTGGCTTAGGGAATCTGGAGTGTATTCCCTACTTTGCCACATGCTTTGTGAATGATATTGGGCAAATCCCTTACTCTCTCTGACCCTTAATCCTCTATTTGCAGAGCTGGAATAATATTTCCTTTCTCCTTGTGCTTGCTTTAATCTAGTTAGGGTAGACTTAAAAACATGTCCTGATTGGCCTAACTCTGCTCCCACTGAGTTTGATGTTCAGCAAGTTCCCAGGACATATCTACACAAACGCTTTAATGCACAGTAGCTTGTTTTACTCCACATTAAAGCATCACTTAAAAAACCATGCTATTATGCTAATACACAGTAAAATAGGCATTAAGTATCACCTAAAATGTGTGTGTTTGCACAGCTGCCCATTAAGGCAGCCTAATGCACATTAATTTAGAAGCTCACATTAGAGCTACTAAATTTAATGTGAAATAGTTAAAATGGACTAATGCACATGTAGACACCCCCCCCCCCCCATTCTCTTTAATGGTAGCTGAGGATGGCCTGTACTTGCTGCTTTTCAAATTCCCACTCTTAGAAAACATGTTTTTTGAGATGAGGCTTGTCCAATACTAGGGCTTGTGTGTGCTGCAATAGCACAATATGGCCTTGTGATCCTGGCTGGGCCTGTAGGTTTTCTTATAATAATAAATTTGTCTTGCCTGTCAGGCCAGGCCTCTCTTGGTCTGCTATGAGGTACCATGTAAATCTGTACAGGCTGTTCCATGTTTGGGTTGGCAGTGCCTGAACCAGTGTGCCCACCTGGGCTAGCTTGGGTGAGTAGGGTGTGTGAGCACCCAGCAGGACTAAAAACAAGACATACCAAAGGGCATATGAGGTCCTTGCAAGCCAATGGCTATCCATACCTAAAGAGGACATGGGCGCCACCAGGTCACTCTGCCTAAAGAATCACCAATGATAGGTAGTATCTAAGGTGCTCTAATGGTCACAGTGGCCTCGGGACTGACTTGACTTACATTGTCTTGATTTTTGCCTCAATCTGACAAATCCAAAAGATACCAGCCTTGTCCAGGGACCAACTTCATAAGTCTCAACAATAGTCTCCTCTGCAGAATTGCTTGTGAGTTGTATAAAGAATGGAAAAACAATCTACCATATAATCTCCTTGGGGTACCATAAGCTGTTGCCCTTGTATTCAGATGTATTTAAATTCTTCCAAAGGAGTTGAGCATCTCAAGGCAAGAGTAAAATATAAACATCAACATATTTTATGGAATCTACACTTCCTCCCACTTAACCTTTCAGACTATGAATGAATTACATATACAACAAACTCCACTCAGCTAAGAGAACTCCCTTTCCCAGGAACTAGATGGCTTCTTCTGCAGGAATGATTCATAGCTTCGTTATTTAAATGGCATCCTAATCACATAACGGTTGAAAACCAACTGTTCTGGGTTGCACAGCAAGGTGTGTGGTGTTTTTTAGAAATGAGAACTCTGTGAAGTTGCTGCAGGTTTAGGGGGAAAGACTTGTTTTCCATCTCTTCCTCCTCTTTGAAATCTAATGCTTTCAGAATGGAGTTGTGCAGCAACCGAATTTGATATCAGGTCTCTGATTCACTCTTTGCTATTATTTAGTATCTAGTTGCAGCTACATTGTGTATGCTTAACAAATAAAAGCATTCAGAGGACATCATTCAATTCCTCCCGCCTGCTAAGGGTTTTCGAAGTGTAATACATCACAGAATCAAAATGACTTTCACTAAAAGTTCATGCTGTTTAAATCACACCAAATGTTATATTGAGCTGTAGCATACATAATTCATGTGTCATTAACAGCTTCTACAAGTCTTTGGCTGCATGGCATACCAATGAATCAGGATGTGTGGGTATTTTTTGATACCTGCCTTTACTTAAATTGTATTTAGAAGCAACACCATGTAATTGTACTAACTCAGGGAAAAATCAAACAGGCATGCAATAAATTATAGTTTGTGATTGACATGGCAAAGTAGGTCTTGTTCCTTTCTTGACTTTGAGTAAGAGAGCTATTTTAAACAGGAAGGATACAATAGGCTTAATATTACTCTTAAAAATATATACATGAATAAAAAATATCCCTTTTTCTTATTTGCCAAAATCTATTCTGGAATCACTCAGCGATCCTGTGAATGACTTGCAGCATCCTTTTTCAGTTGTCCATGTGGATCAGCTGAATTTTTTCTGCAAGCTGTAGAAGGCAGCCTGTCTGGGAGGGTGACCCAAGGATATTGCTGATGGGTTTAAATTCCTGGGTTATTCCCTCCTTCCCTCCCCCACAAAATACTTTTAATGTGCAAATAGTTCTTGTTTAATCCTAATTGCACTGTCTTCCCCTCCTTGTGTAACAGGGGTTAAACAAAGGACCTAGTGCAGCAAAGCCATTAAGCACATCTCAGTGAATCTCTGAAGTTACCAGTCAATTGTAAGCATACAACTGAGTAAACTTTCCTGAAGCTGGGCCTTTGTTACCCCTTTCCCCTTATCTGTGTCCCTCTCTCTCCCCCAGAGGTATCAGGTCTTAATTCAGATAAGGAGTCTCAGGGTAATGACATTTTTGTAAGTGATCTAGCATAACTGGATCTTGAGCTGTTTGTTTGTATGTGCTCTAGGAATAAAAGTAGCAACACTACAACAGCAGCAGTGGTGGGGATTTTTGTTTGGTTGGTTTTTGTTTTAAGACTTGAAGGCAATCAAACTCATATTTTATAATAAATAGTGTGTGCACTGGTTGCTAGGCCCACATGGAGGCCAGTTGGCTAGCAAATTGCAGGATCAGAGCCTTCAGGTACATCTCCTCTGGGCTAAGTTTATTGTCTTAAGTGAGCTGATTACAATGTTAGTTACCTCAAGTTAATTGGAAAAGTCTTATGCAGATGTTCCCTGCAGTTTTGATTTGGGCTACAAATGTCTCTTGACCTCAGGCTGCTCCTTAAGGTAAAGAGCAAATGTTTGTAGTTAGGATCATCAGACTTACAGGGAGTGTCAACAGCACTCTCTACAAATGGTACTTACCTGAAATTAATTGGCTGATCACTTAGGCTAAGTACAGACAATCAAAAAGCCCAAGGCTGAATTGATTCAGTTGTTGCAGGTTAGTTTAAGTTGCAAAGATTGAACCAATGAACAAACAGTCGCTTGTGATTCAGGAAATGCAGCCACATGCCTGCAGTGTCTCAAGCCAGAAGCCAGAGGTGCTAGAGTATGGCTCTCTGACACATCTCCAGCATGGGCTGTATGTCCTCTTCCTCTTCCTGCTGCCCCTGAGGTCTCTGGGATTTGCAATCCAGATTCACAGCAGCAGGACTGTGCAGGGTTGCTCATCACTTTCTTGTCTTGCTTCTAGGTGCCTCTGGGATTTGTAGTCCATATTCATAGCCAGTACTAAGCCAGCAGGGTAACTCTGTACTCACAGGAAGATGAGTTTAAACCCTGTCCGTGGCCCCAGACCCCAGCCAGGGTTTACCTCGGGGGGGGGGGGGGGGGGGGGGGGACAGTAAGCCAATCCTCACTGCTCCAGCTAGGGAGCAGAGGGGTGGAGCCAGCCCTCCTCTCTAGAGCAGACAACGCAGCTCAGCCCAGGGTTGGAAAACATGCTGGGAGGCTGGGGGACTCTGATTTTCACTTTTGAACCAGGAAGGGGTCTGGGACAGAAGTTTCATAAACCAGTTTGACATAAATCAGTTAAGTCTGGTTGCTTGTACATGCCATGGTGGTTTAACTCGGTTTAGTCCTCCCTAAATTGAAACAGTGGCTTTTCAAAAACACCGCTTCAATTTAGGAAGAATTAAACTGAGCTAAACCCCTGTGGCATGTATACAAGGGTGGGGGCCTGATCCTTACCTGCCTCTTTTGCAGTGGGTGGGAAGGTGAGCTGCTGGTGGGCTGAGCAGTCTCTGAGCCACCTGGGGGCCCCCCAGGTGGCACCTGCCCACTGGCACTCAGCCTGGGTGGTCCCAGGGGGTGCTGCAGCCATGGAGGGAAGCATGCACCCCCCCCCCCCCCACACACACACACACAGCTCAGGCAGGCAGGCTCTGGGGAGAAAAGAAAATAAAGATCAGGTTTGCCACTTTTTTTAATTTCATCAGTGGAGCCTGCCTGCACAGGCTGCCACTGGGTCCCACGGCCCCTGAGTTGCGTGGGGCTGCCAAGCCCTGAGTATGTTGGTTTCCAGCACCCTGTGCACTGTTGCACTTTGTTAGGTAGAAAACTAAAACACCTCAGAGGTCTTTTATCTTGCTACATACCAAAGTCACTTAAAGCGGAATATACCGCCAAGTGTGGAAACTGCAAAGCTGTTAAAGCAAAAGGGATGTGATCTGCTTTAAAGGGCAATTTTGTGGTGTGTACAAAGGCCCTCTGATACTACATTCAACCAGGTTTAGGTTAAATCAGCTTCAGCCATTTTGAAACTAGTTTGTGCG
The DNA here is from genome assembly GCF_030867095.1 of Alligator mississippiensis. Taxonomy (NCBI): domain Eukaryota; kingdom Metazoa; phylum Chordata; order Crocodylia; family Alligatoridae; genus Alligator; species Alligator mississippiensis. Next base: position 40,816,858 of record NC_081830.1, read on the forward strand.
CACTGAACTTCTGTTCTGTTATAGGTTTAAACCAGTTTCTGATCACTTAAACCAGTTTGTCTAACTTCTGTCCCTAGCCTTAGTTTGCCTACCTTCACACTCCATGGCTCTTGGCTCAAATATTCTGTACTGAGCAATGTACTTAAACCAGTGTCTCTCAACATTTTTAGCCTCTAAGTGCCCCTTCATAGGCCTGAGGTTCCCTTAGAAAATGTCAGCTCTTTGTTTCCATTCATTTTTTTACTTCAGAAAAATAATAAAGCAATTTTTCTGTTGCAGAGAATGCAGAAAGACCACACCAGGTCTTTGTTTTTAATGCTGTGGCTTCCTATCTGAAATCTCTGGGTTTATCTTGTGACTTATGTTAGCAAACCAAACAATACTAACATTAGTGGCAAACCAAATTAAGGATCTCAAGGCACTCCTGGATGCCATGGCATTTAAGCATGTCCTTTTGTTAGATCAGGGTTTGTGGCCAGTGTATAGCCTTATATGTGAAATCATCTAATGATAAATTGAAGCTATCTTTGTGTTTACATTTATTTGCTGGTAGGAGCATGTCAAAAACTTTCTAAATTTCAGTTTGAAAATTATCAAAACTGACTGTTGAGATGGGACAAATCACCTCAATATGGATGATTTTTTTTCATGACCCTTAAACCAGCTGTAGCTATCAATCAGTAGTGTTTTAACCTCATCTTGGTAAAATAATCTACTACAGGGATGCTCAACTCCCAGCCCACAAGCTATATCTGGCGTCTGGAGCCCTGTCAGCTGGCCTGTGGGGCTCCCCTCTGGTCCAAAAGCTTGGCCACAGGAACAGTGACAGTGCTAATTGCCACTCTCCTTCTGCCAAATTTCCAGACCTGTGGGGAGCTCCATGAGCCAGATAGAATCATAGAAAATTAGGGTTGGAGGGGACCTCAGGAGGTCATGTAGTCCAACCCCCTGACTAAAATGCAACCAACCTCAACTAGATCATCCTAGCCAAGGCTTTGTCTAGCTGGGTCTTGAAAACCTCCAAGGATGGAGATTGTACAACCTCTCTGGGTAATGTGTTCCAGTGTCTTACTACCCTCCCAGTAAAAATAAATTCTCCCTAATAGCTAACCTAAACTTCCCTTGCTGCAACTTGAGACTGTTGTTCCTTGTTCTGTCATCTGCCACCACTGAGAAAAGTCCAGCTCCATCCTCTTCTGAACCCCCCTTCAAGTAGTTGAAGGCTGCTATTAAATCCCCCCTCAGTCTTATCTTCTCTAGTCTAAATAATCCAAATTCCCTCAGCCTGTCCTCAGAAGTCGTGTTCCCCAGCCCCCTCATCATTTTTGTTGCCCTCCACTGGATTCTCTCCAATTTGTTCACATCCTTTCTGTAGTGGGGGACCCAAAACTGAACACACTACCCCAGATGTGGCCTCACCAGTGCTGAATAGAGGGGAATAATCAGTACCCTTGACCTATTGGCAACACATCTACCAGTGTAGCCCAGTATGCTGTTAGCCTTCTTGGCAGCAAGGGCACACTGCTGGCTCATATTTAGCTTATTGTCCACTGTAACCCCCAGGTCCTTTGCTGCAGAGCTGCTGCCCAGCCAGTCTGCCCCCAGCCTGTACTGGTGCATGGGATTGTTCCTTCCTAAGTGCAGGACTTTGCACTTGTCCTTGTTGAACCTCGTGAGATTTCTTTTGGCCCAATCCTCCAATTTGTCTAGGTCACTCTGAATTCTAGCCCTATCCTCCAGCATATCTACTACTCCCCCAACTTGGTGTCATCTGCAGACTTGCTGAGGGTGCACTCTGTGCCATTTTCCAAGTCATTGATGAAGATACTGAAGAAAACCGACCCCAGGACTGACTCTTAGGGTACTCCACTTGATACTGGCTGCCAGCTAGACATTAAGGCATTGATTAATCCTCTCTGAGTATGATTCTGCAGCCAGTTTTCTGTCCACCTTACAGTCTACTCATCCATCCCATTCTTCCTTAGCTTGCCTGCAAAAATGTTGTCGGAGACCATATCAAAAGCCTTGCTAAAATCAAACCACATCCACTGGTCTCACCGCACCCACAGAGCCAGTCATCTTGTCATAGAAGGCAATCAGGTTGGTCAGGCATGACTTGCCCCTGCCGAACTTATGCTGACTGTTCCTAATCAAATTTTTTTCCTCCAAGTGCTTAGAAATAGATTATTTGAGGATCTGCTGCATGATTTTTCCAGGGTCTGAGGTGAGGCTGACTAGTCTATAGTTCCCTTTTTCCCTTTCTTTAAATATGGGCACTATGTTTGCCCTTTTCTAATCATCTAGGACCTCTCTGGTCACCATGAGTTTTTCAAAGACAATGATCAATGGCTCTGCAATCACATCAACCAACTTCCTCAGTGCCCTTAGGTGCAGCCATTCTGGCCCCATGGACTTGTACACGTCTAGCTTTTCTAAATAGTCCCTAACCTGTTCTTTCATCACTGTTGGCTGCTCACCTCCTCCCCAAACTGTTGCCCGGTGCAGTAATCTGGGAGCTGACCTTGCCTGTGAAGACTGAAGTAAAGAAGGCATTGAGCACTTCAGCTTTTTCTGCATCGTCTGTCACAAGGTTGCCTCCCCCATTCAGTAAGGGGCCCACACTTTCCATGATCCTCCTCTTACTATCAACATACTTGTAGAAACCCTTCTCATTACCCTTCACATCCCTTGCTAGCTACAACTCCAAATGTGCTTTGGCCTTCCTGACTTCATCCCTGCATGCCCAATCAGTGCTCTTATTATTCATCCCTAGTTATTTGTCCAAGTTTCCACTTCTTATAAGCTTCCTTTTTGTGATTTAGTTTACTGAAGAGTTCCCTGTTAAGCCAAGCTAATTTTCTGTCATACTAGCTAGTCTTCCTACGCATCAGGATGGTTTGTTCCTACACTCTCAGTAAGGCTTCTTTAAAGTACAGCCAGCTACCCTGGACTCCTCTCCCCCTCGGACTGGATTTTTTGAGAATCTTGCCCATGAGTTCCCTGAGCAAGTTGAAGTCAGCTTCTCTGAAGTCCAATGTCCTTACTCTGCTGTTCTCCATCCTTCCTTTCTTCAGGATCCTGAACTCTATCATCTTGTGGTCAGGGATGCCCAAGTTGCCATCTACTACTATATTCCTCACCAATTCATTCCTGTTTGTGAGTTGCAGGTCAAGAAGAGCATGGCCTCTAGTTGTTCGCTCCAGCACTTGCACCAGGAAATTGTCCTCAGTACTCTCCAAAAACTTCCTGGATTGCCCTCCCAGCAGATATCATGGTGACTGAAGTCCCCCATGTGAACCAGGGCCTGTGATCAGGAAACTTCTGCTCACTGTTTAAGGAAAGCCTCATCCACCAGTTCCTCCTGGTCTGGTGGTCTATAGCAGACCACCACCATGACATCGCCCTTGTTGCTTTCCCCTCTGACCTTAGCCCACAGATGCTCAACAGGCCTATCACTAGTTTCATACTGGAGCTCTGAGCAGTCATATGGCTCTTTTAAATAACATGTAACTCCTCCTCCTCTTCTCCCCTCCCTGTTCTTCCTGAACAGTTTGTATTCATCCATGACAGTGCTCCAGTCAGGCAAGCTATCCCACCAGGTCTCTGTTATTCCAGTCATGTCATGGTTCCGTGGCTGTGCAGGCTTCCAGTTCTGCCTGCTTGTTTCCGAGGCTCCATACATTTGTGTACAGGCACCTGAGCTAAATAGTCAATTGTCCTGATTTCTTGAGAGTATGAGGGCACCTCCACTGCTGCCTCCTTCTGCTTGCTCTTCCTCCAGGTGTCCTGCTTCCCCACTTATCTCAGGGCTTTGGTCTCGATCCCCCAGTAAACCTAGTTTAAAACCCTCCTCACTAGGTCAACAAGCTTGTCTGTGAAGATGCTCTTTCCTCTGTTCATCAGGTGCATCCCATCTCTTCCCAGCAATCCTTCTTCTTGGAACAACAGCCCATGGTAGCTGCTATGCTGCTACGCTCACTACTGCTCAGAGGTCCAGTATGAAACTGGAGACAGGCCTGTTGAGCATCTGTGGGCTAGGGTCAGAGGGGAAAGCAACAAGGGTGATGTCATGGTGCTTGTCTGCTATGCTCTTCCCTCTGTTCATCAGGTGCATCCCATCTCTTCCCAGCAATCCTTCTTCTTGGAACAACAGCCCATGGTGGAAGAAGCCAAAGCCTGGCTGGCAACACCACCTGCGCAGCTAAGTGCTGATCTGTAGGATGTGACCATACGGCCTGTACCTGGGCACTTTTCCTTGACTGCGAGGATCAACAAAAACACAGCCTAAGCCCAGATACCCTCACCCTTGCACCCAGAGCCCTGTAGTCACTTTTGATATGCTCAGGGTTTCCCCTGGTAGTACCATTGGTGCCCACATGGATGAGCAGCATGGGGTAGTAGTCAGGGCTGGATGAGCCTCGGTAGTCCCTCTGTGACATCTTGGATCCGGGCTTCAGGCATGCAGCAGACTGAAACAACAAATCAGGTTGGCAGATGTCTCCCTCTATCCCCTGCAGAAGGGAGTTGCCAACTACCACCACCCATCACTTCTTGGTGGCGGTCATACCAATCCTTCCCACCTTAGTGAGACCTGGCCTGTCCTCCTCCACCAATGGAACATGCTCCTTCCTGTCTGTTACCAGGGCTGCATATCTATTCTCCAGACAAACCTCTACCAGTGGAAGCGAAGATCTCTGCTTGCTGCCAGAAGTCACAAGCCTCCAGCTTCCACCCTCTTAAGTGTGTACATATCCTCTCTCTCTTCTGTAGCACTGCAGCTGGCATTTCTTCCTCCACAGTCCTGGAGGTCTCTTCCAGCATCGAATCAATGAACTCGTGGTGGAGGATGCTTCAGAGCCTCTCCGTCTCCTCCTGTAATTCTCTTGTCTGTTCCTTGAGAGACACCACCAGGAGGCACCGCTCACACCACAGACACTCCCTGGCCTGGCCGTCACTGGAAGGAACCTCCAAGCTGCAGTTTCCACAGTGCCAAACCTGGACCTGGGTGGAAGCCTCAAAGATGAGCGGTCTTGCCTGGACAGAAACCTCAGAGGTTTGAGCAGTGGCAGTGGCTCTGGCATTGTGATGTTGTCCAGACATTTCCCTGGGTCTCTTAATATGCCCTTCTCTTACTGCTCTTCTTCCAAACACACCTTTCCCAGCAAAGCTTGAAGCTAGCTTGTTTATTGCTCTTTGGCCCCCAAAGGTTCCTTTTTTTCCTCACTTCCTCGCATCAAGCTGAAAGGCTTGCCTCTCAAAAAGTGGTGGTGGTGGGGGTGGGGGCATGAACTGGCCTGCACTGCCTGTGAACTGCTTACCCTGTTTGCAGCCTCTGGTCATTGGCTCCCTGTTTGCCTGGAGGGTCTGTTTTTATACCCTGCTGGGCCTAGACTGGCTCTACCCCCTCATTAGGGTTTCTGTCAGGCCCAGATACCTTGACCCTGTGCCAGACAGGGCACACAGGGCAGCAAAGAATCCAATCCTGGTGTGCGGAGCTGGGAGGGAGTATATGTAGGGGCCAATTCCTACAGATAGGGCCCCATTTGGCCCACTGAATGGCCCCCCACACTCATTTTGCCCATGGGGCCAAAAGGTTGAGCACCACTAATCTACTACATGTGAACATGCTGGAGTCACAGTAATTCAGTCTTATTAAATCTAACCAGATTTGCTAAGAGCTGAGCTATGTAGCATTTCACTATTTGCAATCCTATCCTTTGTTTTTTGTCCTCTTCCACAATCAGAATTGGAGCCAAGTCACAAGTACAGCATTTATTTTATTTTGTGCATTATTTTAATTTCTACTTAAGATATTTATTTATTGATCATCATGTTTGGAATATGACTGGTAGTGAAATACAATCTGGAGATGAGGAAGATACAGGAAAAATATTGTAATGCTTTCTTATCTTTTTTTTAAATAGAGGGAACTGAGCTAAATCACTGATCTTGAAAGTTGCTGCATATCTTTGAGTATTCTTGTATTTTTCCCTCAAAACCTTAGCTGTGTATTCCTCTAGATTTTTGTTAGCTTCTTTACTGAATTGAACGTGACTACGAAAATCAAAGTGTCTATTTCTAGCCTTAGAGTTCTTAGTTAAGATTCATGGGGGTTAGCAAATATATTGAGATGCTCAGACTGTTTTGGTATTTCTGTCTTGTGATGTGATGGGGTGAAGTGAATGTCAGGAGAAAATGGCAAAGAATAATAAAGAAATTTGGTGAGGAGGAAACTTGCAAAATGTCAGCCTACAAGAAGTAACAGATTAGGTCAACTTGATCCAGCCCACACTGAACAAGTTGCACAGACTTGCCATGTGAGCTGATAATTATATAACTGTGATCCGTTACTGACAATATGTTAAGGTGACCGTAACTTCCAAACCTAAAGCATTTCTATAGCATATTTTTTGCTTTCTGAGCAGAGGTGTGGTAGGGCTTGTACCCCGGGCAGTCGCCGTGGCAGCAGGGGCCAGGCCAGCTGTGGTAGCAGGGCCCACAGCAACAGCAGCTACTATTCTTGCTCCTCAAAGTGGGCACCTGATCGGCACCCTGGTCACCCACCATTCATGATGCTACTGCTTCTGAACGGCCATTTCAGAATAATTGTGCTGGTTTGATGACTGCAGGATTCTGACTCAACGGTTGCTCATAAATGCTTCTTACTTTTCCAGTATCTTAAACTCATTAAGAGCCCCATCCAGAGCAACTGAACAAGTAGTCTTAACATTAACTTGAAGCAAAAGAAAACAGCTTTGATATTTACGCTTAACTGGCGCTTCTCTGCATTGCACTGTTGATCAAGCAGAACATTCATTCCACTGGACGATTGTTGCACAGCATGTGCTTTGCACAGAAGAGCAATACATCTTAAACAAAAATTGTATTTCATTAACTGAAAGCCCAGGACATTTCAGGTGCCTGGGACAAAATATGAAAATCAAGGACTATCCCAGTAAATCTGGGACTTAAACTAATTAAATCTCAGTATACACTTCAGATGCATTTTCTTTTGATGTAGATTTCATTCTTACAGGGTAGAATAAATCAGTAAAAATTACCAAGGTCACAGAAGAGGAGGCTGCATAAAGTGATGTTTGAGAATCAAATGTGTTTTTCAAAGCCGTAAGATTTTTTTTTCATTATTCTTATAATGTCTTCAAATAACGCAGCCTCACTTGGAAGCTTTTTTTTTTTTTTTTAAGATTCAGAGGTTCTAATTTTGGATTGCATGATTCAAACTGCATAAGGCTAGTTAAGGCTTCAGCGAGCTTAAATCAAACTTCCTGTACCCAGATGTAGGTCTGCTCACATTTACCATTAGAAGTTCAAGAGCTGCCAAATGTTCCAGATACCTGTCCCAGACCGGGAACATGTGCTGCATCGCTGCAGGTACCAGGTGTATCTCAACAATTCATTGCTTTCATGTTAATGGAAAATGGTTCCCTAGCAATTGCAGCTATGTCCACATCAAAATAGTTGACAGAAGCAGCAATTAATAGCATTTTGTTGTTGCTGTTTTCACTTTACCTTGGTAAGCTCTGTTTTACCACCACCTGCTTGACTTCCAGGTATACATGCTCTAAGCAAACAGATAAATTGGAAATGAGCTCCTTGTCTGGTCTGTTACTATTGAGATATATGGTTATCCTTTTAAATGCATAATCTCAGAGAATTTAAATTAATTTTAGTCACAGAAATGTACGCTATGCAGATGATACAGATGTGTGCAAATAAAAAGTGCTTTAAAGTGCTTTGAAGCGTAGCTTCTAAAGATGTGCCACCATCAACTGCAGACTTCACTGTCATGTGGTCTAGCCAAGCATGAATTAATCCCATCTTTTCTCAGTGTTAGTGTCTTTCCTTGGTGCCAGAACAAAAAGTGGTAAATAAGTACTACTAGAGTGCATATAATCTGTGCTTCAAGTGTCAGGCTTTCTATGCCAGAGGTCAGAAGTCTGTAAATACTAACTGTGCACAGTTATTTGCATGGCAGTAAAACCTCTGAGCATATTATGTGAAGTGCTGTCGATAGGAATAAAATAGCCTCTGTCCTGAAGAGCTTGCAGTCTAAAAGAGTAGGTAGAGGATGAGAGAAGGAAAGTCTTGTCTTCATTTTTCTGGCTTGCGACTTTGCTAAATTTATCCCAAAGCCTGCTGCAGAGGTGAGTACAGAATCTAACTTCTTCTGATTTCCTTTCTCTCCTAAAATCTCTGGAATCAGCTGTGACCTTCCTGAAGCATTGAATTCCCATTACATTTGGGTTGGCTTCATTCTTTATGTTGGATTCTGGACACTTCCACTGTATCATTAAACCAGCTGCAAAAATGACCACAGCAAAGTGAAACACTTGGGGTTTTCATCTGGCAAGCAGCTTTCTGATTGACCCCTTTCCAAGGTGTTACCGTACTCCTCCCCAGTTAGCTAAAGATAAGTAACTTCCCATGTTCAGGAGTTTCTGACCACTACATTAATAAAGATTCAAGCAGAGAAGCATCTTATCTTTCAGATATACAGTCCCTAATATGGTTGGGTTAAATCAGTTTCTGCCATGTCGTCTGAGATGTGGCAAATATAATGCACTACATAATGTAGTGACCCTGCCGCTGCATGATAAGGGTGGTGATATGCATCAGTAATGTCATAGACTTCGACAGGCAGTGTTTTTTAATTTGCGTAAATATTGGGTGAGTGCATGCTTTTGGTTACATAACACATCAGTCCCAATTTTTTGCCTGATGTACATTACAACAAACAGCAGCTAGCTGCATAGCATCTTTAAGGCCTATTGTACACTTTGAAATCTAATTATGTTCCTTTTAAGTGCATGATGATTGGTGCCAGTTGTAAAGGGGAAGCAGTGGTCAGCACTGCTATTAGAAGCCTTTTTAACATTGTACCTGTGGTGGTGCAGTGAAAATGCAAGCAGCACTATTTGTTGGACAGATCTTATTGGACCAACTTTATAGTTAGGAGAGATGTTAAGCATTAGATGAGCTTTTGGGCACAGAGCTGGGAAGAGCATTCTCTACCCAAAAGTTTGTCTAACACCCAACATTTCTCCCAACCAATAAGATATCTTTAGACCAATAAGACATCAGACAAATCCTGCTGTTTGCACTAGGAGCCTTGAAATTGATGGTCAATCATTAGTTTCAGGGCTTCTCTTAGAAACTTGGAAGCTTGAGGGAAGATAGGACCCCTGAAATTGCCCAGCTCCCATCATTTTCAAGACCTTTAGTAGTCAGTTTGGGGATTGGTACTAGAAGTCTAGAAAATGACTGGATCTAGCCATTTTAAGTGGGGCTAATACCACAGCACTGACAGGGATTGAGATGAATTATTCAGTACTTAATAAGCATTGCATAGTTTGAGTAAAGGCACATTCTAAGTAAATGAATTTCCCTCTTTAGTCCCAAGGCTATGCACTTGAAATAGAGTACACTGTGCGTCTTGCCATAAATGTGTGGCTCTAGAAGCTTTATAGCAACATGTGGCAGTAAAGTGGCACAGCTGAGGATCTCCTGGGGAAACTACTGATAATCACTAGAAAAAAAACACCTATTTTCAGCTAGTTGAACTGCTGCCTGCGTGACCAGTGTTTACTGAACTTGAGCATGTGCAGAGAATAGCATCCCTTTCAAGACAAGCCATTTTGCCTCTTTCCCTATATGGGGTGAATAAATATTAAAGCAAGGCAGAGTAGTTGCCAAAGAGATGCAACTTGTGTGGAAGTCCTCATGAGTTGTGTTCTTCCCAGGGCTAGGGACAGAAGTTACACACAAACCAGTTTACATGATCAGAAACTGGTTTAAACCTGTAACAGAAGAGAAGTTTAGTTCACAAACCAGTTTTAAAATGGTGTTACCCAGTTTAAGATAAACCTGGTTGTATGTAGTATCAGACTTAACTGATTTGGGTCAAATCAGTTTATGTAACTTCTGTCCCAGACCCCTTCCTGGTTCAAGTTAAACCAGAGTCCCCCAGCATCCCTGCATATTCTGCAGCCCTGGGCAGGGAAGTACTGTCTGCTCTAGAGAACAGGGCTGGCCCCAACCCTCTACTCCCTAGCTGGAGCGGGGCGGGATCATGGCCAGATGCCAGCCTGCCATGGGCCCCTGAGGCAAAGCAGCCAGGGAATGGGTTTATTCCCCCCTCCCTTGCCTCTGCCCCTGGGGGAACCTATCTGGAGTCTGCCTGGGTGGGATGTAGCAGCCTCTTTCATGCACTTCCCCACCCTCCCCCTGTTTTAGCAGCAGTGGGGAGCATGGCCAGCCCTGCCTGCAGCCTTAAGTGAATGGAGATGGAGGGGGTTTAATTCCTCTCTCCCACCCCTGTCCCACCAGCACGAAGCTAGCCAGGGGCAGAGCCAAGCTAAGCATACAGCTGGGGGAGCAGCTTCTGCCTGGTGGCCCCTTCCACCTGCTGGAGAGTTGGACATGAGCCAGCCCCAGCCCTCACAGCAGTGCACATGGTGCAGGCTTGCCCCCACAGCCCCAAGCTCTATTACCTGTGGCTGCCGGGTGCCAAGCTGGGCACAACCTACTCGCTGTTCCCCTACCCGGTAGCAGTACCACAGCATAGCCCTGTATACCAGGCACTGGCCGTGGGGCACTACCCCTATGGTTTCCCTGCTGTTGCCACTGCCATCAGGGGGACTTGGTCTGACTGTACTGGTAGGCACCACCCATGCCACCAAACTGCTGTTGGCTGCTGGGTGGGCAGATGGTGCTGTGGGAGCCAAAGGGGTAGCATCCTGTACCTGGTACATGGGCTGTGCTGTGCCCATGCCTTCTCCACCACCACCTGGGGAGTGGCCAGATGCCAGCTTGGCATGGCCCCCTTAAGGTGGAGGGGGCAGGGAGGTCTCCCCCATTTGAGTGGCAGTGGGGGGCATGGCCAAACCTGTCCACAGCCTGAAGCAAAGGGGGGGGGGCAGGAAGGGAATTTAATCTCCCCCTCCCTCCTGGGTCCTACCAGTAGAGACCCCAGCCAGGGTCTGCTTGTCCAGGGTAAAGCAGCCCATGTTGGAGCAGCCCGTGTTTGGCATTCCTTCCCCCCACCTCCACTCCAGTGGCAGGGGTGGGGGCATGGCCAGAGACAGGTCTGGCATGGTCACCTGAGGCAAAAAGGGAAGGAAGGGGGTTTATTCCCCTCTCTGTCCCGTCTCCCGTCAGAGGCCCACAGCCAGGGTGTGCCAGCCCCAGCTGCCTCCTCCGCCACTCGCCCCTGGCTGGGCAGACTCTGGCTCGGGTTCCCTGGGGAGAGGGGATAGAGTGGGGAATAAACCCCCTCCCTGCTTGCACTCCCCAGGACACCATGACAGAGGCTGCTGCCCCATCAGGGTGCCCCCTCCCCTTGCTGATCCAGTAGCAGGGGCAGGGGCATGGCCAGATGTTGGCCAGCATGGCCCCAAGGTGAAGGGGGTTTATTCCCCCCTGTATCCCTTCTCCGACCAAGGAACTGCGGCTGGGGTCTGCCAGCCCCTGGCTGCTGCCTCCATCACCTGAACCCAGCCAGGCAGACAGAGGCTGGTGTCCCACAGGAGGAGAGAGGATGGAGGGGGGAATAAACCCTCTCCGTGCCCCCTTTATCTCAGGGGGCCGTGCTGGCCGGTGTCTGGCCATACCCCCACCCCTGCTGCTGGACTGGTGTGGTGGGGATGGTGTTCCAGGGAGTGCAATCCTTTCCTGCTGGGGACTGCACTGCAGGCAGGAGCAGGGTGGGCAGAGCTCCTGCAGCCTGTGCAGGGCAGGTGGTGGCAGTGGCAGGGCTTGGAGGGACTGCAGAGGCTAAGCCGAGTTTTGGGGTGGCCATAGTCCCCCAAGCCCTCCCTAGTGTCACCACCACCGCTGCTCACCACCTGTAGGCTGTGGCAGTTCTGCCTGCCCAGCTCCTGCCTGCAGTACAGCTCCTCCTGGGAGGCTTTTCTTCCCAGGACACCAGAATGGGCTGCTGCCCTGTCAGGGTCCCTCTCCTCCTCACCAGTCCAGGAGCAGAGATAAAGCATGGCTAGATTCACAGAAATTTAGGTCTGGAAGGGACCTTGTGAGATCATCTGGACAGGAAAGACTGCTGGCATCAAATAAACCCAGCAAGGTGTGCATCTAGTCTCCTTTTGAAGATGCCAGCTGGAATGGCCCCCTGAGGCGAAGGGGGCAGGGAGGGGGTTTATTCCCTCCTCTGTCCCCTCTGCCCCCTGGAGGACCATTGCCTGGCCTGATGCAAGCAGCTGAGGTGGCACCTGGGACTGGCAAACCCCAGCTGCAGTCACCTAGTAGGAGAGGGGACAGAGGGGGAAATAAACCCCCTCCCTTCCCCCTTCACCTTAGGGGGCCATGCCAGGCCTGCATCTGGCCATTCCCCAGGTGGTGGTGGTGGCAGAGAAGCTGTAGCTGCAGCACAGCCCCATGTACCAGGAACAGGGTGCTACCCCTATGGTTGCCCCATTGCCATCTGCCTGCCCAGAAGCTGACTGAAGTTCAACGATGTGGGTGGAACCTACCAGTACAGCCAGGGTGGGCCCCCCCGATGGTGTCAGAGGTGGCGGGGAAGCTGTAGAGGTAGAAGCCCGCGCCTGGGGTTTGGTACATGGGGCTGTGCTGCATCACCACTTCCGGGCAGGGCAACAGTGAGCAGGGCACACCCAGCTCAGCGCAGGCAGCCCTGGGGATACAGGTAATAGTGCTGGGGCTGAGAAGGCAAGCCCACAGTCGCACCACTGTGAGGGTCAGGGCTGTCCTGGGCACCACTCTCCAGTGGCTAGAAGGGTCTGCTAGGCTAGAGCTTTCCTTTATGGAACTTGGCTCCTGGGCTCCTCCCTGGCCCTGATCAGGCCTTTGCTCCTCGGCTGCCCCAAGCAAAACCCAGCCACAGTGGCTGGGGAGGCATAGTGGGATCACCGGCTGGCTGGGAGCGGGGCTCAGAGGGTTCCAGGCCGTGATGAGCCATGGGGGTGGGGGGAATGCTGGGCAGACCCTGGATGGGGTCTCTGCAGGCCAGGGAGGGGTTTAAACCCCTTCTCAGTCATACCCAGCCTGCTGGTGTCTGGCCATCCCCCTCCTCAGTTCAGCTTCCCTTCAGCCTGAAGGGAAGGGAGGGCTTGCTCTAGGCCCCCCCCCCCCCCGCCACTTCTAGCCTGAGCCACTGCAGGCTTGTGGCTGCATTTCCGGAATCAAAAGTGAATCTCTATTCACTTGGTTGTCAGTTCAATCTGTGCAGGTTAGATTCACCTGCAAAGATTGAATCAGTTGAGGCTCTTGGCTTTTTGAATATCTGTCCCTAGCCCAAGTGTTATGTCTAGTTCTACTTCAGAGCATCTACCATTTTTTTAGCTCATAGCTGCACTGCCCATTGTCTGCACTTCTCCCACTCACCAAGATAGGGTTCATCTTCTTTGATGCCAGAAAAAATTCTTCCTTCCTCAGTGTCAAATCCTGACAATGTCAGTGCCATGTGACATTCAGATTCAATACTGGATGGAGTTTGGGACTGTTTGACACAGAGACAGCTGTCACTGTTGTATTCTACAATGGAGATGTAGGCATGAATCTGGTGCAGGGTTTATGCTTGTAACTTCCTTTAAAAAGCTCATAGTGCCAGTTTATTTCAAAGTCTGATGAGAGGATGTTAGAGGATCCAAAAATTAAAAGATAATGGCAGGAAATCATAAGCACTTGCAAAGAAACTGCTTCGGAGGTATTACCCCAGTTTACTGTAGGGGCAGAGACAGCTGCTATCTGAGGAATACATGAAAGTCACCAATAGAGTGGCAGTAAAATGATAGTTATAAAATGAAAGATTTAAATGAAGTAATCATAATGGTTAACAGTACTAAGAGAAAATTTAAACACGTTCATAAATTGCAATAACTGTTAAGCAATATTCTGGGCTCATCCAGGAGGGATTTAATTTGAAAAATGCTAAATAGGGTGTATAGTGATTGGAAACGCAGACAGTTCCCCTGAAGATGGAGGCTTCTGGTGAGGAATTTGTATTATGGTATAACAGAAACTATATTAAATGAGTACAAGCTGGTAGAAAGATTTTTTTTTTCATAAATTAGATGTATGAGAGTGAGTTCTGAATCTATGCATTAGGGAAAAATCTCTGTATTGCATTTTTGCTTTGTAAGGTATGTAGAGAGATTCATAGATATACTTGTGCACTATAGAAAATGAGAACAAGTAAATTAAGTCCTTATTCCCCAAAGCAGCAGTGCAAGTTAATACTGTACTGGTCTTCTGGAGTGGTATTAACTCAAAACATCCTTCTTCTGATGGCTGTGGAATTCACCAGTGGCACAATTGCACTGTACATTCCTTTAAAATGGGCCTGTCCAAGTAGCAGTCTGCAAGGGGTTAAATTGTGGCCCATGGGGCTTGTTGGCAAGGCCATTCGAGCTGTTGAGCTGGCAAAGCTCCTGATCCCAGCGGTGAATACTGCAGCTGCTCATCACCACCAAATATTGGGGTCTTTAGTCACCACTGGTGACTCAAATTGGCAACAGGGGAAAAGGGGGGTGTCATTGTCCCCTGGACTCTGGAGCTGCACCAGTGGAGCAGGCACTGGCAGCCATCCTGACAAGCTGCTGCCCTGCTGTGGAAGGTGGGCTGTCTGATCTGCAAGAAGCCCTGCAATTTGGATCCAGCCCACACGGCTAAATAAGTTGGACAGCCCTGCTTTAAAACATGGGGCCCGCACTTTCAGATGCACTGAAAACAGCGGACTCTAGTTCTGCCCATGATACCTGCGCATGCCTTGGACTCGACTTAAAAGTCAAGTCATAGAATCATAGAAGTAGGGTTGGAAGGGACCTTGTAGATCTTCAAGTCCGACCCCCTGCCTGGGCAGAAGGAAAACTGGGCTCAATTGACCCCAGTCAGGTAGGCATCAAGCCACTTCTTAAAGACCCTCAGGGTAGGAGCCAGCACCACTTCCCTTGGAAGTTGGTTCCAGATCCCAGCCGCCCTGACTGTGAAGTAGTTCTTACGGATGTCTACTCTCCAACAAGTTGTGGCCGTTATTCCTTGTTATCCCGGGGAGCGCTAGGGAAAACAAGGTCTCCCCCAAACCCTTTTGGTCCCCCCTAGTGAGTTTATAGACAGTCACAAGGTCCCCACTCAGCCTTCTCTTGTGAAGGCTGAACAGGTTCAGGTCCCGTAGCCTCTCATTGTAGGGTCTGCCCTGCTGTCCCCGGATCACGCGGGTGGCCCTCCTCTGGACCCTCTCAATGTTGTCCACATCCCTCTTGAAGTGGGGTGCCCAGAACTGGACACAGTACTCCAGCTGTGGCCTGACCAGTGTCGCATAGAGGGGGAGGATCACCTCCTTGGACCTACTTGAGAAGCACCTGTGGATGCACAATAGGGTCTGGTTACCCCTGCCGACCATGACCTCGCATTGTTGGCCCATGTTCATCTTGGAGTTAATGATGACTCCAAGATCCCTTTCTGCCTCCGTGCTCTCAAGAGGGAGTTTCCCATCTTATACCCTGCACCCTGCACTTGTCAGTATTGAAACGCATCCTGTTTTTGTTAGCCCACCCCTGCAACCTATCCAGATCTTGCTGCAGTCTTTCCCTCCCTACTAACGTGCCCACCTCACCCCAAATTTTGGTATCATCAGCAGATTTGAACAGGTTGCTTTTCACCCCATTGTCCAAATCACTGATAAAGAAATTGAACAGTGCGGGCCCAAGGACCGAGCCCTGGGGGACTCCGCTGGCCACTGCCCCCCAGGTAGAATATGACCTGTCTACCACCACCCTCTGAGTATGACCCTTCAGCCAATTTGCAATCCATCTGACTGTGTAGGCATCAATGCCACAGTCGCCTAGTTTTTTAATGAGGATGGGGTGGTTGACAGTGTCAAAGGCCTTGCTGAAGTCCAGAAAGACTACATCCCTGGCGACACCTGCATCCAATGCTTTTGTGACCTGATCGTAAAAGGCAATCAGGTTGGTCTGACATGACCTGCCCCTAATGAAACTGTGCTGGTTGCCCTTGAGCATCATCCCTGATGCTGGCCCATCACAGATGTGCTCCTTGATGATCTTCTCAAAGAGTTTCCCCAGGATTGAGGTAAGACTGACGGGTCTATAGTCCAAGATGCTCAGCTCCATTTGTTGCAATCCACAATGAGATGAAAGCGTTGGGCTTGGGGGTATTTGTCTGACCCAGTCCCACTTCAGTAATCACATGCTGAAGCAGATTTGCTCTGTAACATGCAGCTCACCCCTTAAAAAAACCAACCAAACAAAACAAGCAAATTTTCTAAGCTGTGTCTTGGTTCCCGAAGATTTTTCTGTGTATGTGCTGCAGGATTTCCATTGGAAAGACCACAGGAAGTGACTCAAGGAGTTCTGGGGTGCATATGAGGAGGCCTGGCTATGAGTAATGAAATCTTTGAAAGGTTAGTGATCTCACTTGACTGTCTTAGTGTTTTTATTTGATCATAAACTCTTAAAGTACGCAAAGGCACTCCTCAGCAGCTGATCCGGGGCTAGCTTCCAGTCCCTGCATTTGTTGGTTTGAACCTCACTCCTTGATTAATCTGTTTCCAAGTTATTTTTCAGAAAACCTGCTCCTAAAGATGAGATTGGGTAGGGAAAGTAGCAGAGAAGCCAAAATAACAGCTTTTATTCCCTTAAGCACAATAGGAATAGAAGTTCCCCTCACCCCCAAAATATTGGTATTTCACATTTAATTATTGACAAATAGTGATAACAAGAACAGATGTTAGGGGAATTTGCAAAGAAGAAGTGCAGCTACTTGCATAATAATAATTAACCTACAAAGGAACCTATGGCCAGTGTTTAATTCTCAGGATGTGTTACATTTTGCCCTGACATTTACATTCCAAATAGCTTTATCAGTTCAATTCCATTTGTTTCACAAATGGCTCAAAATACAAGGAGACTTCTAGAGAGTGAGAATAATGATTTCCAATAACGGAATGAAATATTTTAGCTGACAAGTTCAGTGGCATGGCTCTGTGAATCCTCCTACACTCCCTGTTGAATACCACATCAATTTTGTTTTGACTTCATGCAAATCTGTGTGGGGAGGAGGGGCCCTTACCTCTCTGTTCACTTATATCCTCTATATAACTGTGCATAAATTTCCCCACGCACATTTGTGCTGGTGTCTCTGAAAAGCATATGGAATTTCACATTGATTTGTGAACTCTCTAAAACACTAATGGAGCTGCTCCTTTAGCTTTTGCTCCTTTAGCTCCTGGAGAGACTTTGCTTCAGGAAGCTTCAGGCAAGTTCTTCTGCAGGCTTTTTGTTCTGGTCCCAATAGTACCTGTTCCCTGTAACTTTAGCCACAGTTGTTTCTGTTTTGCCTCAAATGCACTGCAGTCATTTGGGAAGGCACAGAAACTTCTTTGACTCCAAGTAATGAGTTATATCTCTGCATCTGGTACATACTGTTTCTAAAAACAGCTCTGAAAAAACAAAAAAAATAAGCCACCAGGTTACGTGTATAGTTTAAACCCACTATACTGCGAAATGTTTCATCAGGTAGAGCTGGAGAACATCACTCTTCTCTCTGTTTATATTTAAATGAATTGTAGTGCTTTCAGCAGCCTCCACATGCAGATTTATTCTCTCTGTGCACCACTAAAAATGATTCCACCTTACATACGTATTATCCTTGCCTGTGCAGCAGGGCTGTGCGAAGCTTCGGGTGCTGATTGGATTTGGAGGAGATACGGCCCAATCTGGTGGCCAAATCTCCATATCTGAATCGAATTAGAGGACCAGTTCAAAGGTCCAAATCAATTCAAAGCTCTTTGAACTTCAGAAAAGATTCGGAGAGCTTTGATTCGGACAGTCCCTGGTGGCTGCAGCAGGGAACAGCAGCCAGACTCCGAACTGGTAAGTACTAGGGGCAGGGGAGGGGACCATGGGGGGACCCCTGCCAGCCCCCCGCCCCATGGCTGCCCACGCCAGTCCTAGCTTGGTACTTTAAAGAAAAGCCTCGGTGCTGACTGGGTGCTGCTGGGCTGGGGGGGGGGGGGGGAGGCGATCCCCTCTGCCCCCACTGCCCCACATTGTGGGGGGGGCTCTGCCACAAGCCCCCCAACTCTCCTCCTCGCTCCCCCAACCCCATCACAGGTGCCCCACTCAGGCCAACTCCAGCCCTTTAAGAAAAAAAAAAGCTGAGAAAACCCCCAGGACAAATCGCTCCTGCAGTAGCCTTGGGGCTTCTGGGGCTCGTTCAGAGCCCCGAACGTGGTGTGAGGCAGTGGAGATCCCCCCCGCCCCCAGCAGGGCAGGCATTGTCTGGCTGGGAGAGGGGCAGAGGATGGGCCTGGCTGGGCTTATTCGGAGATTTGACAGCAGCCAAATTGAATTGAGACAGTGATTTGAATCACCAAATCGAATCACTGTTCCTCGAATCGGCTGAATCCGAATGCAAAGTGAATACTAGCCACTTCGCATAGGCCTACTGTGCAGGTAGCAGCCATACTTCCCACTCTCGTGTACTGGGGCACATCCTCTGGACACCTTGATATTCAGAAATAAGCACTATTATATTATGCACTTTATACTTGTTATAGCACTTTTCATTGCCAAGCATTATGCAAACTATTTTTTGTAGACCACTACTGAAAAAAGTTGCCTTTGAGGTGAAACACAAGTGCTATTTAACAGCAAATCTATGCAATTATTTTAGACAGGGTGTGAAGAATAGCATGCCTTATTTGAATTATAGGAGGAAATTAAGTGGTCAAAAGGTAACTAGACAAGAATTTTTAGACACTGGTCACAACTATTTACCGAATCCCAGTTGAAAAGCCACGAGATCTCTAGTGAGATGTGAACTCTTCCTCCATGCCCCATATATCATTTTAAATGATAACATCTCCAGGCATATAATACTTCCATATGCCACAATGGGACACTTGTTACTCTTAGATTCCAGTGAGAATACTAGCTATCAAAACACCATCTGCAAAGCCTGAGTTTCCATAGTTTGTGTTCCATATTTGTCTACAACTTGCAGCTCCTCCACCTGCTAAAGTGCAATCTTTGAGGGAGGAGTGGGAGCAGAAACACTGAAGTTGTAGCACTTGAGAACCGTAAACTTGATGAGAGGGATCGGTTGGGCTTGAAGAGTAGAATCATATGTTTGCTGCCCTACAGTAGGCCCTGATGCAGTTTAAGGTCTATTAAACCCTGCAGTTATGCTGTGTGCCCACAAGTGGGTTTGGAGTTGTGGCGTGATGGAATTTGTGGAGTGATACTGTTCGAATGTTCCTACACAAGGTTACCATTTCCCAAATGGCCAGGTTATTAACAGTGAGTTCAATGAAGCTGTGGGGTTCATACATCTCTGAGTTGCTTCGTATATTGTATTTGGCCAATAGACTTTGTATCTAACTGTTGAAAAGAATGTTCCCTGCCTCATATTCCTGTTGGAGGATCACTGCTTTTGGGGAAAAAAGGAAAACACTGACTGTGACAAACCCAAGGCTCTTGAGATATAAATTGTGAAGTCTGTACATCCTGATGTTTCTGTGCAACTCCTGATGGATTGGCAGTGTACAGATGTGATGCACTGAGATGAAAGAAATAAATACAGGTCTGACTTCTCTCCCAGTCATATTTTCTTCCTTTAATCACTTGTTCATTTGATGATTCACTTTCTCCAGGACCTAACACCCTGTGGGAACCTTTATCAGCTCTATGAACTACTGCACGTATTTCATTAATGCATGAATGAGGAGACTGAGTTCACTTCATTGCTCAGTAGATACCTTGTTATCTGTTCTGTCCTTACTATGATACTCTTGGGGGCCTTTCTGCCATGTGCTTACTATTTTTGTTTATGTGTTCCTATTGTTCATGCACAAATAATGCAATAAATATGTAGTTAAAAATTAGCATTTTTAAAATAGATTCTCTCCTCTCCCCTACTCCTCCTACAAAAGTAATATATTTAAAACTATCATCAAAACCTTCTGCTTTGCCTGGGCATCTGATGAGAGGTCAAATGTACAGAGCAGATTTCTGCTTCTGTCCAGCAAGGTGGCTTACAAGCATTACATAATCAACATGGACAAATGGGCACTCCCTTAAATGGATGGAAGATTACTCAGAAAAACAGATGGGTGTCAAAAGTAGTTTTACACTTATTGCAGTTGGCCAGGAAAAAGTGGACAAGGATGCTGCTCCAAGTAAGCTTCAAACCTGCTCTACCAAACTCTTGTGACTGCAAGCTCCAAATGCTTGCTGGCAACCAAATGTGAATACCTACCAAACTTCCTTAGTCCAAATTTGCTCTGATTGACATCAGTGAGGAAAATCCAGTCTTAAACAAGCAGTAGAAAATGATATTAGTTTGAGGGAGGAGTGGGAGTGGTTGCAAATCAGTGACTCCCTTCCAAATCATTCCTTTCCATGGAATGGCTAGATAACCACATTTGTGGAATTTCACTCCAGCTCTGTGCTTCTGTGCACAATACAAGTGTTCAGCTGACTGGACACTGGCTTTTGCCACATCATCCTGCTGTGTATTTAACAGTATTACAAATAGGGTTAGGGTTAGGCATATTCAGTATGTCAAATCTAAATGTATACTAAAGAATCACAGTTTTCTTCATTATCAGCTTCTATTGTCATTGCAGAAGAGAAGCTTCATGTTTTGTTCACAAAGTCATCAGATCAAATGTTACAGATTTCTACATGGCACTCACTAGTTGATATGCTTTCCAAACATCAGTAAACCCATCCTCAGGGGAGTCCTGAGTTAGTGAAACTCCTTAAGGGGCAGATCCAGAGGAGTGCAGTGGCATGGATGCATCCCCCCCACCTTGGATTGGAACATACTCTGGGGGCCCCAGGGGCTTTTTTAGAGTCCCCAAAGCATGTAAGAATCCCCTTCTTCCCCTTCATGCTAAGAGGCAGGTTTCTTCCTTTTCCCTTCTGTCTCTCTCCAACCTCACCTGCTGCTGCTCCTTTCCCCACTGTCCCAGGCCTGGGAATCTTCAAAGTCCCACCTGCCCCCTCCAGCCAAACTACGAGGGAGCTGGGCTCAGGTGAGACAGGGACAGCAGTAGCAGCAGAGCATTCCCCCACTCTACCCGATCCCCCTCAGGAGCAGGCACAGGAAAGGGAAACCCCCCTGCCCATCACCTTCGCTATTGCCAGCTGAAGTTATCCCTGTACAGCCTGGCTAGAGAAGGTAGGAGCAGCTTTCAAGCTGCCCCAGCTATAGGACAGAGGAAGGTGGGGGATTCTTACCTACTTTAGAGAGGCTCCAGCATCCTGGTCTTCCCAGACCGGTGGGTGGGGGGGGGAGGAGGAGGAGGAGGCTGGGAGTGGGGTGCAGTCATCCCTAAAGCAAGGTTGATTGTTCCCACATCACCCCTTGCCAAATCCTGGATCTACCCTTGAATGCTTTTATCCCCATTTTATAGATAGGGCAATGGGCACAGAGAGGTCATGTGCCTTGCCTAGGGTCCTATGAGTTCAGCAGAGCTTGGACCTAAACCCAGGTCTTGAATACAATTCAGCACTGTTCCCAGAAAAGCATCTTTTCTCAAAAAGCCTTTTCAGTTATTACTGTATAATGGCATAGATCTCTCTTTTAAATTTCCATTCCCTGTGGAGTTAGTTTTCCATATAAACTGCCCTGCATCCTTGGTGGTTCAATTCTACTAGCTGTAGCTGCCTAACTTCATAGAAATTATGATGGACTAGCTTTTGCAGCTAATGTTTCATATATGGGCTGCTGGAGATAGCCTGGGGATATTCCTAACTAGAAATGAACCATGCACAGCATCATATTCTTTATTGCTATTTCAATATCCCTTTCACAGAAAAAAATAAGCTAAAATTTTAGGGAGCAAGGAAAGGCTTCTGGGATGTGCCTAGATGCACACTGTTTTTCTAATGGATGCATGCATGCTTATGTGTCACAGTAGCTTATGCTTATGCTTCCGAGGTCCCTTCCAGCCCTAATGTCTATGAAATCTATGAAGTATGTAAGATACAAGGGACTACATTTCCATGAAAATCTCAAATTTGGGGATGAATATATGGATTTTTATTGAAGATGCTGCATAATCCCATGGTAAAATGGAGTGCTGGAGAACATGGAGAGATGCAGACTTTCCAAAGGTTATGTGACAGATAGTGGCAGAGCCAGGAGAAGACCTAAGGTTTACTGTCTATACTGTCTTCTAATCTGCTGGTCCACAGTGACATGCTTTCATTACACTTGCACATATTCTATATAAAACAGAGGCATCTACAACTCGTATTCAAGTGTCTCTCTAGGTTTTCTCTACTTGGGGAAGTCAGTATACAGTAAACTGGAATGTACTAGGTGCACCATGCTAACTTTGCAGACTGCAGTGTGATATAGCAAGATCTGTTAGGTTTAAATGAACTAATTGAATACAAGATCCAGTCAGTTGCATGGAAAGTGGCTAGCTTGCCCTGCTGAGAAGCAGGCACACTAAGAGGATTTCTACACTGCACTCAGAGATATTCACTTAGCTATGGTGACCTAACAGCTTGGGTATTTACTCAGGCTCTCAGGCATATTTTGTAGCTCATGATGAGTCCTGGGCTGCCATGGCTGCTACCCTACTAGCATAACCCCAGCCTAGCTGGTTTAAAGATAGTTCTTACATCTACATGAGCTGTGAGGTAGACATATCCTTAATGTGTCCACCTAGAGCAGTAATGTTAATTTTATATTGCATTTAGTTACTCAACTACTGAATCTACTGCATGCTTACTCTCCTTTCCTCCCATCCTGTCATACTTTACAAGCTGCTACAGCTCAAAGACTGTATGTGTCCTGAAGTTAGGGCTAGCAAGCTGGGCAGCTAACGTTATCTGACTGGTCAGTTCATTATCTGTTATATGACCATGGTCAAGTATTGTCAAATTGTCTCATTGTAATGAGAACAAGGATGCCTATGTGTAGGTGATAGCTTACCTTTTCATTGCATCATGGTGTCATCTGTTAGCAAGGGGAAGACTCCAGGCTGCTTGTCCCCCAGACCTACAGGAGTCAGGATATGTGTATGCAAACACACGCGCGTGTGCATGTGTATGTGCACCGTCTCTCTCTCCATTTAGGAGTAGGCAACCCTTCTCTCCCTTGTCTCCTCTTTCCCTCCCCTCTCCAATAGGTCAAGGGTGGCTAACCTGTGGCATATGTGCCACAAGTGTCATGGGCAGCCTCTGTGTGTTGCACACAACAGATCAGGGAGAGGACAGGTGGCACAATGCCATTTAAGGCAGGACACAGTACGCAGAGCAGCATATGGGGCAGGGAGCACAGGGAAAGAAGAAGAAAGCTGAGCAGTAGATTTGGCAGGGAAGGGGGGTTGGAAT
Organism: Alligator mississippiensis; assembly: GCF_030867095.1. Classification (NCBI taxonomy): domain Eukaryota; kingdom Metazoa; phylum Chordata; order Crocodylia; family Alligatoridae; genus Alligator; species Alligator mississippiensis. Next base: position 40,840,224 of record NC_081830.1, read on the forward strand.
GACACTAAGGGAGGGTACAGAACTAATTTGTGCCATGCCTGCCAAAAAAGTTGCCCCCAACTGCATTAAGTCATGTGGGGCTGCAGGATTTACTCCATGCTGAAGGAGAAGCCAAACACAGTAACACACAAAATCTTAGTCTGCATCTCTAAACAGGAAAAGGAAAAAGTGCAAACAAGAAAATGTTGCCTACTTAATATGATTACATTTAAAAACTGACTTTTCTCTTTTATAGTTGCCATGTGTATTTTATTTATGTTTAATTTCATTTTTTTTAAAGCTATTTAGACTGACCCTGGGGTTCAGGAGCAAAAGCCAAGGAGAAGAACTGTTCAGTCTTGAATATCATTCACATTTACACTTACCTAACTTTATTCATTATAATAGTTCATTCCAAGGTTTTAGAATTCTATTTCATTGTTTCACAGTAATAATTAATTATTTCTATAATTAGCATACATATCTAACCTATTGGAGAATAAAGACTCTTTTTACTGTTCTCATAAATTAACACTTAAAATACTTGAGCAATATTTGAAAGATATTTTAAAATGGTCTAATACCCTTCCCTACTTGAAATCCTTTCTAAAGTCACAAAAATACTGCAGGTGTTAGACTAGAATTCAACTTGACAAATGTCTGCATAAATTCAAATCTCTTTTGGCAGAAAGTGTCTAAGTGCTTGGGTGCCTCACTTAGATTCAGTGTAAGAACCTGTACAGAACAAAACCATTTCTAAAGTGATTTTTTTCTTCTCTGCATTTTTGCTCTTGTGTAGGCCAGTGGCCTTTGACAGCTTTCTGAAAGAATCTGTAATTTATTGGGGATAGCAATTCTGTAGAAAGCAGGGCTTTGTTCCTCTGGGGCATAAGTAACAACTTCTAACAAGATCCTGACTTGATAGGTGACACTAATGCTCACTACAGCCAGTCTCTGGAATGTAGGATTCGGGCTACATGAGGGGAAAAAAGGCAGCGAGCATACATGCCTGTAAATAATGCAAATGCCTTTGATTTTGACAAGGCAGCAGAAAGAATTCTGCAAAATTACAGCTTACTTGATACTCAACACAAAGTGCAAATACCCCAAGTATTCTCTATTTTTAAATTTAGAACTCACTTAGTCTTGACAGCACCGTGTAACACTCTTTTAAATATTTCACTGCCATTCACATTTTTCTTCTAGTCTGACAATGGTGACATTTGTAAAGTGTTTGATAACAATGGTCTTTCAAAACTATAGCTAATGATCAGAATTGAGAGAGACGTATTGAAACTTCAGAAAAGCAAATGCCACATTGTTTCTGATATACAAATATTTCCTCATCCCACCTTTATGGGGTGCTGGGTTAAAGAAAGACTTCCAGCCTTCCCTGGGCAGACAGGAAACCCAACTAAAATGGGTTTTGCAGCTCATTATAATGTAATAGGTACACACAATCACAGGGCCTTATAATAGATCAAGCCAAATTAAATATTGCCTTCTGACTGGAGTGAGTTCTGTAAAGGTGTTCAGGAAAGGTGTACTCCAGCAATAAAGAGTTGTGGATTTAGGAAGGCACAGGTTACAGTTGGAAATCTAGCTGCCGCATAGGCCTTTGACAGTCCTGCATAATGACGTTAGCTACTGAAGCTGTAATTTTTAGATAGGCTCTGCATTCACGAGGTCCTGCTTTACCAAATGAACCAAAGGAGCTCTGGCTGCTGAGTTCACTTGGAAATCCGGCCCCTCAGGTTTAATGCAATTTAATATCCTGTGTTTTCCAAGATTCCTGTTTTGTCCTCTTTCATGGCTGACATCTGAATCCATCAGTCTGGAAAATGGTCAGATAAAACAACAGACTCTAGTTTATGCTTACTATTGCTATATAACTGTACTTAGTATTGGATAGTGGACGGTTTCATTACTGGTGAAGATATATATGTATACCAAGACTTGATAAACCATGAGTAGAGAATAGCTGTCTCTGTGTATCAGGATTAATGCCAGATCTTGTATTAGCCATTAGCTATACCAGGTTCCTTCTTCCTTCCGTATAGACTGTGCAGTCTATCTGCATATGCTGACACTGTACCATGGTACATGTAAAACTCCATTGAACAGTATATTGGAAAGTGTTTTTAATATGCTTGATGAAGCATCAGTACAATCTAATTAAAATATGCAGCACTGAGTGGGACAGATTCCCATAGTGAACAGATTCCACATGCTGGTGATAGGTGCTCGTCTGTCGCCTATTACAGAATGCCTAGCTATAGGGCTGACAAAAACACACTGGTTTAGCATCAGGTTGACATGCTGATATCATAGCTGCTAAGGGTTTAGCTTTCAAGTATACTATCTCAGACTTTTCCCAGAGCTGCTGCCATCCTTCATCTGTTCCATGTTCATCCTTCTAAAAGCCAAAAAACATGTTTGCACAGCTGTGCACCTTTAAAAGATTGTGGGTCTGATCTTTCCTTTAGAATCTGTGCATAGATCTCTGCTTCATGCAGAAGTAGGGATCAGACTTCTCTTCTCCTTTCCTGGGATGCCAGGGAGACTTCTCTGTGAGCGATAGGGTCCAGCAGTGGTACGTTACTTGGCAGGAGTGCATGGGGAAGGAGGCTGGTGGGGGAGATCCTGCATGCTGCAGCCCCAGCCACATGACATTCCACTGGAAAATTAAGTTTTAACCAGGGGAGAAATTCTACTGCTAAGAAGCAGAGCTATGGATAAACACTTTTTGAAAAATCCAGGCCCAGTTTTTTATGCTCAGAATTTCTTCCTAAGATGGAAAAGGCAGTCAGTCATACAATGAAGGGTATAGCAGATGGTGACAATGTATAGAAAAAGGAACAAGCAGTTTTCTGACTAACATCCATTTCATATATATATATATATGAAATGGATGTTTATATATAATATGCCAAATAAGTGTAATAGTTGTTCACATTAGAAAAAAGAAAACAAAAATTCTTCTCACTTCTCCAGCAGGGGCCCAAGTAACTGGCTCTCCACAAATACTTTCTGGTATGTTAAATCTTTTTAATATTATTTGGTTTATCTCCTGCTTCTAAAACTCGTGGTTCAAGCCCTGCATCAGTGCTGCTAAGTGTAAAGAGGCAGAATCATGGAATCATAAAAAAGTAGAGCTGGAAGGGATTTTTGAAGGTCATCTAGTTCAACTCGCTGCCTGAGGCAGGATCATCCCTATCCAAAGCATCCTATATAAATCCATGGTCTAACCTATTAGTAAAACTACACAGTCATCCCTGAAACACAACCACAAGACATAATACCTTAAACTGTCACAGGTATAACTGGGGGACCATGGTAGCTAATGCCATGCTGCTGTGAAGGTTGGTAAAATACATTTGAGAGATCCAAGAAAGAGGGCCATGCCCCCCACTACGGAATAAGGTGCATCACAGTCCATACCAATCTAATCATGGGGTAAAATTTCTGCCTGACCCTAAATATGGCCATTAAGTCTGACCCTGAGTGGAGAGGCAAGACCCTTTAGCCAATAACCTCTGGGTTCAAGTCCCAGCAGGAGCATAGGCAGAGCCCAGTCAAAATTCCCAAACTTGGCTGCAGCCAAGTGTGAAAATAGTTCACATCTTTATTTTTACTAAATTGGGTTTTGATTGTGTCACCTTCCTACATAAGTAACCTGAACTCAGTAAAACTATTCCTATGAGTCATATTATGCAGGTGATGCTGCTCTTGAAGGCACTTGCTGGGTATGTACTGGAACAAATGTGTTCATCCTCTGTCCCATAGCCTGATGACCAAAGGCCTCAGTCATGTGTTTGAATTCTCATGATCTGTTGTACTTTGTTGTTAGATCCCTGCTACACCATTCTGTCTAGCCACTCCATGTACTGTCTGCTTCTTGGTGCCCTGTCCTCAGCCATGCTGAAGACCATGGTCTTTTGCATGAACTCATCCTTCATTCAGCAGATGTATCCAAACAGTTGCAGCTTCCTCCTTGTTGCCACATCATCCATGGACGCTTTGGTGCTGTTCCTCTTTCTGATTGTCTTCCTTCTGATGTGGTCTTTGCCAGTAACTGTCTAAAACTTAATTTTAATGTCTTTTGTATGCTGGCCTTCTCGAAAGAACCAGCCATGTGCCATGCAGTACAGGATTGAGAACATCTGCTTCCTGAGGATTTTTTTTATGTCTAGGGAAATCCACCAGATCTTTCCATATTGTTTTCAGGTCACCAAGAGACTTTTGTTCCAGCGATATCTTGCTTCTGGTCTTCTTGAAGGAATTATTTCTGCCACATGATGAGGCTTCCAGGTGAACATTGATGTCCCCTTTGTTACCAACTATTTTATAGGGCTGTGCAAAACAGCATCGTTCCACTTTGACTTCTGTTTCGATGGAACGGTGTTTCACTTCGAGTTTTGTTTCATTTTGAAAGCAGTGTTCCATTTTGTTTCATTGAAACTATTTTGCTGTTTTGATGCTGTTTCGACATTTTGCCCATAGCCTGGGCTGGGTAGATTGGTGCTGCCACTGGCCCCAGCCAGCAGCACCAGCCTTCTGTCATCTGCAGCCCTCCTGGGGGTGCGGGCAAGCCCCCGATCTGCCTGCTGGATGACAGGCATATCAGCTCATGTGGGGACCTACTGCCACACCAATCTAGGGGCAGGGGAGGGTCCCTGCATGAACTGATTTGCCCCAGGCCCTGCACCCTCCTCAGGTCAGCTCTTGTGTGGAGCCTGGGGCAAATCAGCTCCCATGGGCTCGCAGCCCCAATGTGGGGAATCGGAGTGCAGCTCTGCCCACCTCCTGCCACCAGGCTGAGCTCCATGGGGCTGGTGAAGCCAATCAGAGTGCAGCCTGGCAGCGGGAGGCAGGCAGAGCTGGCGTTGCACTCCAATCAGCTCCTCCAGCCTCCCCCAGGTTCAGCTCCCATCGGCTCGCAGCCCTGTGGAACTCAGTCCAGTGGGGGGAATCGGAGACCAATGCCAGGGCTGTGCTCTGCCTCCCTCCACCAGGCTCAGCTCCCAGTAGCTCCCAATCCTGTGAAACTCAGCCTGATGGCGGGAGGTGGAGTGCAGCCTGTCAGTGGGAGACAGACAGAGCCAGTGCTGCGCTCTGATCAGCTCCACCAGCCCCATGGAGCAGAGTCCAGCAGCATGAGGCACAGAGACCCAGGGCTGTGCTCCTCGCTGGGCTGAGCCACATGGGCTGCAGAGCTGCTTGGAGCACAGCCCTGGCTCTCCCCTGCCTCCCACCACCTGGCTGCTTCAAAATTTGAAAACTTTCAAAACGTTTCGACTGCCCTTGTTTCATTTCGACGCTGTTTCAAAGCCCTTCATTTCATTTCAATTTTGCTGTTTCAAGCTTGAAACGAGTCAAAACAGCATTGAAATGAAACAGCTGGCGAAGCTTTGCACCGCCCTACTATTTTAATATATGTGCAGTTCTGTTGCTATCTTCTGCAGAAAACCATTGTCTGTCTTGCCCACATTTGGTATGTAGCTTGAACCACTGACGGTCCTTTTGCAGGTGGATGACTGTCCTGCAAGCTCTTGTGGTCACTGTCCAACTGATTGGCATTCAGTGAACTTCAGGTAGTTGTTCTTTCTGCTGCACATGTTTTATCCTCAGGCTTTTAGCCATTGCATTTTTTTTCCCCATCAGTCTCTCCATGCAGATGAGAGAGGTGACTAATTGCACCTATCTCAGTGTGAGAAGGGGTGCACATGCTTCTCATCAGTACCCTATTCTAGCTGTATCAGGGCAGTTGAATCTTGGTCTGCAGAACCACCCTTGCATAAAAGCCATAGTCCTACTGAGTGACTTTTTATTTTATAAATTTTGTGATGTAGATCAATGGTCTTTAAATAACAGGGGCCAGATCCTTGGCAGTGGCACAAAAAGGATAGGAAGTTTATTCTAAATAGACAGCTGGACTTCCCTCCTAGGGGGTAATTCTGAGGGGCATAAAGCCAACGCAGCAATGTCAATGCCATCTGCTCCTAACGCAGCTGGTACTAACAAGTAGACCCTACACTCTGGTGCTTCTGGACCAGAGGAACAGTTTCTGTGCCTTAATGCTGATTAAACAGCACTCCAAATTAATTTATCACTGACAGGACACTCTATAAATGTGGCATTTAGCATACAAGTAATGATAAAATTCTATCACAGTATTGGTGATATTTTATCCACTTGGTGACATGGAAATAGCAACAGCATCAGCTCTGGAAGAGAAAAGGCAGAAAGCAGGTCAATGCAATGTAGCCAGCAAATTGGAAGAACGGGTTTAAGTTCCTCAAAATCCCATTATTTGTTTTTCCTTTCTCTACCCTCTTTTACCCTTTGGGGCTTTCTACTGTAGCCCTTCTACAGGAAGAGTGAGAGGCAGGGGCCTAAATAAGTGGTGTTATTTATTACCTTGGCTATCCGACATGCCTCTTCTGTGTAATCAGGTCTCCCACGGATGCTCGTGTCTTGTATAACCTGCTTATTGGATGCATCAATCATCATTTTCCCAGACACTGTGGGTTATGCCATAGCAGTTGGGCACCACCCCCCATCCCCTCCACACTTCAGCCGCTGTTGCTTCCTTCACCATTGATTTCCCGCTATCTTTGGTTGCCACTGAAGACTGAAATAGGGACATGTGACAGTGGCTGAAGTAGGGTACCACTGATTGGCCCTGTTATTCACCCCCTGCCCCAGGAGTGCCCCACACTTGGGGAAATGATCTATTATGCCATACCTTCCACCACCCTCTGACTACAGCCCTCTAACCTCTCTGCCTGACTATCACTCTCTCTTGCTTTCATATCACTGCCAAAAGTCTTGTGTGCAGGAGAGTGTTTCCCATGTTTTTTAGAACTGATACATGGATTATTATGAGATTTAACACAATCCTACAGCAATCTGCACTGGGCACATTTTTTCTCTGAGTATTAGATTCTTTCAAAAATAACTTTGGTTCCCTTTCTCCTTTTTGTTAAGCTATTTGTGCTTCGTGAAAAGCAAAGCAGTGTTCAATCACATCAGCTTTCAAAAGGAAATATTTGTAGATAAGAGCAGTTCCTCTGTGTATTTTGTGGAAGATCTTCTTAAAGAAACCTCTATCCTAACTGAACTAGCTCCGAGTAAGAAAGGTGGTGTGTTGGATTCTTGTTTAGAGTAAATTGGTAATGAAATAAATGATGCTTCTGATTTATACTAGCAGAACACCTGGCTCAAGATGAGTTTTTTGCCCTCTCCAAACAGCTATAGTGAACCTCACTTCATTAAACATCTCCTGTAAACTCTGTGCTAATGCGAAAGCTGTTTTGGATCTGTAGTTCTGGTACACTTACCAGGAGATAGCAGGAGAAGCAGTATTTTGCAGTTGGGAAAGCGTGCGGTAAAATGCCTTTATGCTGTGATGCTAACTGTGAATGACACTATTATGGACCAATCCATGATTTTCCTTATGTCAGTTAATCACACTTTAAGTAGCAACCCAGCCACATGTTCATGCAATTAATAGCATTATAAGACACGGAATAAGCCACAAAGACTGCCTATACATGTGCTGGTTCACACTCTAATTAAAATGTTCTCATTAGAACACTGCAAACCTCATTGAATGAGGCTTAGATAAAGCATCCTGCAGCCATTTTTAAACTAGTGGGGCTTACTACATATGACAGTGAGGGGTGTTTAATTGGAACGGCTCTCCAGGACTCACTCTAATTAAGATGCCCCTCCCCACCCCACCACCCTAAGGCATGTGTATAGGCAGCCAAAGTTATTACACAAAATATGTGTAATAACTTTGTGGCTGGTTCCCATCATGCCTGAAATTGAATGTATCCAGGCTGATTGGGGCTTTCAGCCTTGAGGGCACATTGGAGTCCAGGGCTCTAATGTACCCACAAGGTTGGGAGCTCTGATCAGCTGACTGCCACTCCAAGCCTCGGGAACCTCTAGTTCTGATTCTGGATTAAATCCCATTGCACCTTTAACTGAACATCTTTAACTGAGAAACCCTGTCAAGGTCATATGTCAAGGAAAAACCTCTGAGCTCACAGTCAGATAATGGAGTTTAACTGACCTTATTCTGCTATCTTGACTTTCCTTGAATAATATTTGAATCCTCCAGTAGCCCTATGGAAGCTACTGATGTTGTAACACATCTGGCTGTTGGTTAAAACTTGCACTTTGCAATCTTAAATGATACCTTAATTTATGCAAATGAGACTACTTGTCTAAAGCATTGAAAACTCCAGCTAAACTGCAAAACAGTCTAAATCAGGGGTGCTCAACTCAGGGCCCATGAGCCAAATCTGGCTTAGGGAGCCAAGTCATCCAGACCCCAGGGTTTCCCAAGGGTTTGAAAATTTGTGGGGAGAAGGCAGTGTTAATTGCTGCTTCCCACTTGCCAAATTTCAAGACCTGTGCAGGGTTCTGTGGGCAGAGAGTATGAGGCTGGGGTGTTGTGGGACCTGACCCCATGTGCTGACCCTGTATGGGATCTGGCCCATTGACTGGCCCTCCACCCTGCAGGGATTAAAGGTTCAGCACCACTGATCTGAGCCCTTTGGCCTGAAGAGGGGGAAAATGTTGAAGAAATTAAGGCTCAGACTTTTGAGAAACAGGAAAAAGCACCGTCCACAACTTCTAGGTGCCATGTGAGCTTCCTTGAAAGCAAGGCAGTGGGTCTCAATTGCACAGGTTATAGCAATTGTACAAATTGGAACAAACATTTGTAACCGGGAGTTCAGCCAGGCCTGTCAAGGATACACACCCCAGGTCTAAGACACCTACACTTTGGCAGCCCAATGGATTCTGGGGCTCATAGCCAAGTTGTCCGTGGAATGCAGACGGTGATTGCACATTTGAAAGAACCATATGTTGAGGGTTAAGGTGGGGGTTGGGGACGAGAAGTGATGCGATATGCAGAGCTGGAGAGTCCACATTTCTAGCCAGCAAATGGGCTGCAGTAACTATCAAATATGCTCAGTGTAGCTAGTGAGTCTGAAGTACCGTGTTGAAGTGGTATGTAAATTATACTTCAGTTGCACTTGAAAGGCTTGTTAGTGCTCAGCTCAGCATAGGGTGTACAGATAACAACCACTCAGAGTTTAGCCAGGGCAGAATGAAACTGCCCATTTATTAAACTTAAGTGTACTTCCCTGAGCGCATGTTACATCCATGTCCTCAGCCCTGTGCTGACAGTTTTCAGGACTTTTCAAAGATGGTGGGCATTTTTTTGGTTTTATTGTTCTTTAAATGCAAATTAAAAAGTGTGGGTTCTGGCTACCTTAAAGATTTAACTCTTTCCTCATGTAATACTGTAGCAGCTGTAGCTGGCTGAGACCCCTTCTTTAAATGGCCAGACATCATCAGTAAAGGGTTCTCAGTTGGAAAAGGGTTCTCAGTAGGTTTATTTTCTCAGTCTTGTCCCAGGGTGTAGTTTTTGTCTATGTTTGTCTGACGGAAGTTTTGTACAATGGGGGGAAATGTGCACTAGAGACTGAAGGTCACTTGCAGATGTATTTATCATTAATTTAAAAGGTAGATATTAAATATAAGGCTAAAGTTTCTTATTCCATTTCAGCTGTCCATATCAGGTAGGGCTGTGCGAAACAGCACTGTCTTGTTTTGACTTCCATTTTGCTGGGACAGTTTTTCATTTTGTGTTTCATTTCATTTTGAAAGCACTGTTCTGTTTCATTTCGTGGAAACTATTTTGACACTGTTTCAACGTTTTGCCCATAGGTTATAATGGGGAAGCACAAAACTGCCTTTGTTATTACGTGCCTAATTCAAATTAAACTTGCAGGGATGGTAGCCCCTTCTGAGGCCATGAAACCTGCTATGTTTCAAAGAGATAGGTGCAGGGGTTTCTGGGAAACCGCACGTCAAGCTGCTGACAAGCAAAACACGTGTGTGTGTGTGTGTGTGTGTGTGTGTGTGTGTGTGTGTGAAGGTGCTGCTGTTTCTCCATCCCTCCCCCAGAGCAGTGGGATTGGAAGGGACCTCAGGGAAGGATCACAGTCGCTGGCCAGCTACACATGTCAATATCAGAGCTGTTCTTCCCCCTCCCTCTCCTTAGTTTCTGTTTCCCTGCAAGCCAAGCCCAGCTTCAAAACTTGAAATGTTTTGAGTGTGCTCGTTTTGTTTTGAGGCTGTTTCATAGCCTTTAGTTTTATTTCAATTTCACTGTTTCGAGCTTGAAATGGCATTGGAACAAAACACCTGGGGAAATTCTGCATACTCTCGCTTATCTCCTTTTTCTATGGGGAGGCTTCTCTTCAACTCCTGGCTACTGCAGATATTTTGGGGATAGATTTGATAACTTTTCTCTAGCCAAGGATGTGGTCTTGTGGGGCTCTGTTGGCTCTGTTCCCTTCTCCCTTATCTACTGCGCTTTTCCTTAAATTGAAGTATTCTTCAGGAGGAAGGCCCTACAAACAATCTGGGTAAAAATGGGTTTCATGGAAAACTTTGGAAGAAATTCAAAGATGTCAGCCACTGCATTTATTTACTGCCCTTACGGATCAAAAAGATGAAATAACAGGAGAGGGGGAGAGGTAAGGAAGTGTTTGAGGGACAGTAGTTTAGATAGCTTATGCTACTTTTCTCCTCTGTGAGTCTAGATTCCTTGGTGGATTATATCTTCCATGATGTATTGTTTTCTCCCTTTTTGGAGATGTAGAATGGCCAACAACCTGAGTCCATGAAGGAAATGAGACCATGAGGCATGATGGAACATTTCCAAATCAGTCATCTTGTCTGGATAAGTATTGTCAGCTACTTTTCAGATATTTATTTTTTCAACAACAAAATTCAGATTTTTTAGGAATGTTCTTTTTAGTAAAAAGATGTAGACAGTGGGGCTGTGTGAAGCTGCAGTCTCTGATTCGATTCGGCAGATATTCGGCCCGATTTGGTGGCTGAATCTCTGAATCCAAATCAAATCAGAGGACCCTTTTAATATGTCTGATCGAATTGGAACCCTCCAAACTGATTTGGAAGGATTCAGAGTTTTTTCTACATACCTCTAGGTAGCAGGCAGTTCATGAATGCTGTGATGCTGGGGCACATGGAGTGTCCCACAGAAGTGTGGGGGGCTCCTCAGTGCACTCGGCAGCAGACCTGAAAGTAGATGAAAAGCACTTCCGGCCCACTTCCAGGTCCATTGGGGAGCACACCGGAGGGCCCCCTGGCACCCCTCAGCTTGGTGACTGGTGCCTCCTGGGTCTGGGGTCGCCCCGCGAATGATTGCTGAGCTAAGCAGGTGAGGGAGGACCCCCGCATGCTTTCTGGTGGACCTGGAAGTGGACCAGAAGCACTTCTGGTCCACTTCTGGGTTCACCGCTGAGCACATGGAGGCCCCCTCCGCACTCCTGTGGGACCCTCCATGTGCCCCAGCATCACAGCATTCATGAGCTGTGCTGGTACCTCAAGGCATGTAGAAACATTTTTTTAAAGGTGTGTCTATGTCTGAATCACTGATTCTCTGAATCAGCATTGAATCTTCAAATTCAGATTAGGCTGAATCAAATCAGGGACAGTGATCCAAATCAATGAATCAAATCACTGTCCCCGATTCAGGCCGAATCTAAATCTGTATCGAATAGGGCCTGATATGCACACCTCTAGTAGATGCACATATATTTAGAGCCATTTCAAGAGGGCAGCAGCAATTACATTCTAATTGTTACCTGTGGACAAGCCAAGAATGGTATGTATGTAACACAACAGTGCCAGCTTTCACACACTTTCATGCAACTTTAACATTGAGGCTGGTAGGTCTTTGTCCCATCTTTCTGCTGCACCATCTTATGCTGTCAGGTAACAACCCACAGGGAATATAAGGGACAGACAACTTTCAGCAAAACTTTTTTCTTTTCTAGTCTCTTCTATCAGATGACCATTCTCCCTTAAAGCTGCTTCTGGTTCCTCACCAAGTGATTCAGTGATCAGATCTTTACTGAGAGCCACCTAGATTTGAACGATTGAGCTCTGTTCAGTTGAAATTTGGAACTTGACTCTTGGGATTTTCCCAAGTGAATTTGGAATGGATTTGGCCCGTGAAAAAAAATATACATAAACAAAATACTCAACCTGGAGGGAGGTGGGCAGTGGTGTCCCCCAGGGCTTGGTCCTTGGGCCCGTACTGTTCAATATCTTTATCAGCAACTTGGACGAGGGGGTGAAAATCACCCCATTCAAATTCTCTGACTGACGACACCAAGATTTGGGGTGAGGTGGGCACGCTAGAAGGGAGGGACAACTGGAGATGCAACTGGACCTGGACAGGTTACAGGGGTGGGCGAATGTGAATACGATGGGATTCAATACTGACAAGTGCAGAATACTGGGCAGGAATGGGCAGGAAGAACCAGCAGCATACCTATAGGCTGGGGAACTCCCTTCTTGAAAGCACAGTGGGAGAAAGAGATCTTGGAGTCATTATAGTTTCTAAAATGAACATGGGCTGACAGTGTGAGGATGCGGTCAGCAAAGCTGACTGCACCTTATCATGTATCCACAGATGCATCATGAGCAGGTCCAAGAAGGCGATCCTCCCCCTCTATGTGACACTGGTCAGGCCACATCTGGAGTACTGTGTCCAGTTCTGGGCGCTGTGCTTCAGGAGGGATGAGGCCAGCATCGAGAGGGTCCAGAGGAGGGCCACTCACATGATCAGAAGGCAACAAGGCAGACCCAATGAGGAAAGGCTACGAGACCTGGACCTGTTCAGCCTTCACAAGAGAAGGCTGAGAGGGGACCTAGTGGCTGTCTATAAACTTACCGGGGGGACCAGAGGGGAATGGGTGAGACCCTGTTCCTCCGAGCGCCTCCTGGAGTAACAAGGAATAACAGCCACAAGTGGATTGAGAGTAGGTTCAGGTTAGACATCAGAAGGCACTATTTCACAGCTGGGGCAGCCAGGATCTGGAGCCAGCTTCCAAGGGAAGTGGTGCTGGTGCCTACCTTAGGGGTCTTTAAAAGGAGGCTTGATAACTACCTAACTGGGGTTATATGAGCTTAATTTAGTGGGGGTCATATGAGCCCAGTATTCATTCCTGCCCAGGGCAGGGGGTCAAACTTGATGATCTGCTCACATCCCCTCAGACCCTACATCTATGAATCCATGAAAATATAAAAACCCAAAACCTGTACTGAGAGAAGAGGTTTACTTGGGCTGCAGCCAACTCACGGTCCTGGATGTTTCCATTTAAATCGAAAGCCATCTGGGTAGTAGCTCTTTGTCATTCTTATTGGTTAGCTCTCTCTAGTTGGTGTAAGGACTTGTCCTGATGCTTCCTGAGTGCTCCAGCTCAAGCTAAAAGTTAAAATGCTAGAGAGAATACACAGCATCATTTGTGAATTAAAGCAACATTCACAAAACCAAATGGGATTGACCATCTGATAGAGAGATGCTCCAATCCATCACAGTCCCTATCAGCTTTTCCAACATTTTGTCCAGGATTTATGTTGGATAACTAACCTGTAATTATTTCTGTCATCTCTTGCCCTTTTCAAATATTAGTGTAACAATTGCACTTCCCCAAAGTTCTGGATTAGCTGACCCCAGATTTCCTAGGTAGTCTTGGGTATAGATTATATGAGTCCATTAACTCAAAAATATGTGTCCCTAATAGATGATGCAGTTTAATATCCACAAGTAATGAAGTAGAAACTATTTAATCATCCTTATACACAGCTACATCATGCTGCTTTCCAAAGATCAAATATTCATTGAATGTTTCTTTTTTTAAATGCATCATTAAATGGAGAAGGTAAAGTTGTTAGTAATATCACTGTTAGGAATTCTGTTACTTGTGATGTCTTTAACAAAAAATTATTAGTGAGTTCTGTCCAGAACATCTCACTTCATCAGACACCAAGTCACTCCTGTTTGTAGATGGGTGGAAGTTCAGCCTAGCTCTTATATTAATCAACACTTTACCATTTCTAACAGATGGCATCCCTGGAGTTGTGTTCTAAGAAGTAACTGAGATAATTCACTTCAATGTACTTTCCTAAGTGAATAGTTTTACAAAAAAAAAAAATTTTAAATCCAGCCCACAGCACTCTGTGCCCTTGTAATGAGGCATTTTTGCAGGTTTGTGTTGCTTTCAAACCTCAGCCACTTACCTTTAGAATATCTTTTGAATACCATGCCTCAAAGAGCTGTTCTGTACCACCTCTGAAATAAAAAAACAAAACAAAACCGCACAGATCTGAAAGAGTTTGATGGGAACATGTTATCCATTGAATCAGAAAGTCAGGTGTTAGTCTTTTTAACCATGGAGGAACATTTGACTTCTAGGTGTTCTAGGACAGATTGCAGATAAAAATGAGAAGCATGAAGGTCAGTGCCTAGTGTCAATCAGGCAACTTTTTTAGTGGATTACCCTGTATTCAAATACAGGGTAATCCTGTATTTGAATTACCTCTGGGGATGCAATCTGCAGATTGCAACCAGAAAGAGTTAAATGTGAAGCCCTCGCTTTCCATTAGAATCTTTGCTACAAGAACAGCTTCTTTTGTCCTGTTTTTTCTTCGTTGTCATGAGAACAAGACAACATAATTTTATCTCTAGCACAGTCTGTAGAAAACTATAAACTTTTAATGCACTTATAATCATATACTTTAACCTTTTCAATGTTCTGTGGTTTTCATTGGCTGGCCTTTCACCCTTCCCTCACAGGTTACTGAGGCAGTAAACAAAGGAGAGAGGAAAAAGCTAGTGAGTCAAATTACAGAACACTGAAAATGTCACTGGCATACAGCTTACTGCTCCCCCCTCGGAATATATGACATGCATTAAATGCTGATACGATGGGGCATACGCTAACCAATTCCTGTGCCTTGTGCTATCACAGCACTATACACTCAAGGCAGTTCTAGCTGAGCAGAAGAAAATTCCCTCTTCTTAAGGAATCTACAGCTGGTGCAGAACATAAATAACCAGCCATAGGACACCCTTTACTAGTTTCATCCCTTCCTGCCCCCACCCCCCCGCCTCCAATTAAATGAATGACTGACAGGAGTAGCTGGACTATTCCATGTTCTGATGCTCCTTGACTATTTCTAGGGCTTCTTGGAGGCCGCTACAAATTTAGTTTCCTGCAGCTGCCTCAGAACATTCCTGCAGTGAAAAGAAAAAGTATTAGTCATGTGGAAAGACAGCCCTATGTTAAGATTAGGACTGTTAAGCGATTTAAAAATTTGATCGTAATTAGTTGTGCGATTAAAAAAAAATTAGTCTCAATTCATTGCAATTTTAATCACATGACTAAAGTCAATTATGTGCAAAAAACTAAAAAATATGCAAACTTATGCAAGTATTTTGTATGGTTGGGGGATGGGTGTGGGGGGGGGGGAAATTTGTGAAGGTGTAGTGGACTGTGGAGGTGTGAATAGGGTTTGGAGCCAGGGGAGGGGATACCCCACACCCCCTGGCAGGATGTGGCGTACTGTGGATCAGGAGTGAGGGGCAGCAGCAGGACTAGGGGGACTGTGTCTTGGGAGTGACGGGCAGGACAGTTCTATCACTGCCCCAGCCCCCACAACCATATTTTCTTCAGCAGGTCTGCCCCCTAGCAGTGCCCAGCAGGTAAGCCTGTGGAGAGGAAGGGACAGGGGGAGAGGGAAGGGGTGGTTGGGAAGGTCAAGGCCCCCACAGTGAGGAAGGGAGTGATGCAGGGGCTGGGGTGAATGGGGCCTTGGGCCTGGGGTGGATCATGAGACAGTCATGGGCAGCTCATCCAGGGGTGCAGGGGAGGCATGGCTCCCAAGTGCTGTGCACACTCCCAGGGGAGGCATGGGGGCATGTGCCCCCCAGATTTCTGTGTGTGGTGGAGGTGGGCTGCCTACTGCAGGCTGGGGCTGTGCACCCTGCTGCCTTTGCCTCAGAAGCTCTGCAATGTCATGTTGTACCTCCCACGCTTGGGTGGGCACGGGACACACAGCTCCCAGGGCAAAGGCAGCAGGGCACAGAGCCCCAGCCTGCAGCAGGAAGCCTGCCTCTGCCAAATCCAGGGGGCATGTGCCCCCCCATGCCTCCCCAAAGCGTACAGCAGCAGGGTGCTGCCCCCATGCCCCTAGGCGAGCCTCTCATGGCTCTGTCCCATGACATCCCAGCTCCTGCCTCACTCCCTCCCTCACCATGGGGACCATGATCTGCTCTCCCCTTCCCTCTTCCCCCCACAAACTTACCTGCTAGGTGCTGCTCTACACACCACCAGGTTGCATTCCTGTCTGCGTGCATGCTGTGACTGCTCGTGTATGTGTTTGTGTGTCTGTGCCTGTGTATGCCCCACCTCTCTCCCACCTTTCTGCTGCAGCAGCCATGCCCGGGCTGCCCTGCAGTCCTTTGCACTGTCACTGCTGCCCTGCTGGGCAGCCTGGGAGGTGGCAATGCTAGCGGCAGAGTGGAGCCCAGGCATAGGCTCCAAAACCACATACATGATTAACGGGTTAAAAAAAAATAACACAAGAACCAATTAACATGTTAATTGTGCATGATAATGGCGATTAATTGACAGCCATAGCTAAGACATTTGTGTACTGCTGGAGAGAAGTAAAGAGCCATTACCATAACTGAGAATCAGGCCCTTAAAGCAATTGCTGAAAAGTTTGAATGGATGTGCCTATGAGTTGACCAAAGAGACATCTTGTGCTTAGCCTGGGGATAAAACAGCAATGAAAAGAAGCAAGAGTCTGGCTTGGACAATCTTAGACTCTGGTCAGCAGCAGCATCTCATTGTTCTGGTTTGCCCAGCCTGGGTTACCAGGGACAGAGGTGAATATATAGGGTAAGAAACTTAGCTGTCTTAAATTAAAATACCCCAACTGACTACAGGAGTCCTAATCTGACTTACACTGGCTGACATTCTGCCCCTTGTTTCTAGAAAGAAAACCTGGCTTGTATCTTGCGGGGTAAAAGTAAGGTTTAAACTGCGCCCTAGAACTTTTTGTCAGCTGATACAAGAGGTGATGAAGAGCTATGAATTCACAGAACTTAGAACAAATTATGCATCAAAGCAGCTGTCTTTTTTTTGTTTTTAGTGGGAGCAGCTGAGAGGCTAGATTGAAGCTCTGAGCTGCAGTAACCAGGACAACATACAAGCATTAATAAAAGTGAGTAACAAACAAAATTATTGCTGCAGTATCTTTTGAGCTTGAACCTTTTGAATAGTTTAAGGAATGGCAGCAGATTTGCTTATAAGAACTTGATTTGCATGAAACACTTAACCTTTTCCAGTCTTTCTGATGAGCTATAAAATGTCACAATGGTGATTGATATTTTTTTTTTTTTTTTTTGGTAGAAGACATCATATTCATGCCATTGATTTATGTTTCAGGGCACCTGGGGCACAAGATTATTCATCAAGATCAGACACCTCACAGCCCAGATAGATGGATAAAAAAATGTGAGCTCAAAGTCTGTTAGACTCTCCTCTTCACTTAGTTTTTTTGGCTTAAACATTTGAACAGTCTCTTCCTCTCTCAAAGTTCTAAACAGCAAATTGGACCTTAAAAGGGTTTGTTCTTGCGTTGCAGTGATTTGCATACAGTCTACTGTACTGAATACCACTTTTATGAAACAATCTTTGTTTGTGCATATCGCAGAAGCTGGAGAGTGCATAACATTGCCTATGCTTGAATTGCTGATGCTGTATGTATCTGGTGCATAATGGATAGAGAAGTAGAAATAAAAAAAAAATGTGCATCAGGTAGGCTCAAAATGAGTTATGTGGCTCCCAGAGACTTGACATAGAAGAAAGCTAATGAGGCATATAAAGTCCCTAAAGCAGAACAATCCTTAATCTTGGAAATGATCCTGCTCCCATTGAAGTAGAATATTTGCCTGCAGCACATTAATAACACTTTTGAAAAAAGATATTTTGCTTCCTTTTTGCAGGTTGCAAAAGTATTTGACAGAAGAAAGGGTACTTGTGCATTCATCTTGGTTTTCTATTTGGCATTTACCCTTTTCCATTGGAATTTGCTCCTTTCTGTTTCTGGAAACAATGTCATACTACAATACACTGTAGCCAGATGCAAAAGCAAACTACTTTTTACAGTGTTCATCATTAGAGTTCTTATTCCTCCTTTTGCAAGCATTTACATTACTGAGGTAATCTGTTTTCCACAAATACTCTTCATGCAAAGTATCAGCTATGTCCTATCAAAGCATTCAAATGTAGACTTATTTCTTCTCCCAGTCTAGGCAAGTTGACCCATTTATCCCAACCTTGCGGTGGAGCTTGGGAGTTCTGTGGAGCGCATAAGAAGTGGCATGGCTATCTGGAACTGTTTCTTTGTGAGGCTCAGGCAAGAACCCAAGACTCACAATAGATACTGTCTATCTGGTAAAACTCAGACAATGATTGGAACAGACCTCTGCCAGACTCCTTGGCTCCAAGTGATTTCTGAACACCAGCAAGAAACATGTTTTCTTACCAGCTGGGTGTATCCAAAATGTCTGTTTTACCTGTTGTCATCTAGTAGAGGAAATTTGTTCCTGTCCTATGTAGTCATGACTGGTTCAATGCTGCCCTTACCATAGGCAAGCTTCACCTTTTTGTGTGAGGAGAAGTAGCTGTAGTGCTGTAGGGATTTTGAGCTGCATTGAGGTTTCTGCAACTAACACTGCGGGTCTCTTAGTTCCCATAACAGTCCAGAATTTCAGTGGCATAAATGTTCCTGAAGTGATTTTTTCCCATCCCCTTTTCCTCTGCCTCCTAGGCTGCTCCTTTGGAGAGATGCAGTCCAGCCTGGCTGTCCTAATCTAACAATAATGTTTATGACATATCTGGACACTGGGCTCCTTTTTCATTTGTATAATGTAGCAACAACAGCTAGACTAAGCAGTAGGGGTGTGCAAAGCAGGCCCTATTTGATTCAGATTTGGATTCAGCCTGAATCAGGGGCAGTGATTCGATTTGTTGATTCAGATCACTGTCCCTGATTCAATTCAGCCAAATCTGAAACTGAAGATTTGATGCTGATTCAGAGAATCAGTGATTCGGACATAGACTTGGCTTTAAATGTTTCTCCTACGTACCTCGAGGTACTAGCGTGGCTCATGAATGCTGTGATGCTGGGGTGGATGGAGTATCCCACAGGAGCACCAGGGGGGTGGGTTTGCTGCTGAGTACATGGAGGGAAGTGGACCAGAAGTACTTCCAGTCCACTTCTGGGTCCACTGGGGACACCCCTGTGCCTACGTCCAGGTCTATGTCCAAGCTGTGTCTATGTCCAAATCACCGAAATGCATGTAAGTCAAATGAGGGGGGCCCTAAGTTGAAGCAGTGTGTTTTTTTTAAAAAACACCACTTCAGCTTAGGGCCTTTTAAAGCCTAGTGTCATGCACACACCTGAACTTAACTGCCTTTCCAGTGGCAGGGAGGAGAGGGTGAGCTGCCAGGCATAGAGGTCCCTGGGCTGCAAGGATGGAGGGGGAAGGGCTTGTGTTTCCCTCCGTGGCAGGGGTGGCCCCCCCAGGTGCTATCTGCCTGCAGGCACCCAGCCTGGGCAGTCCCAGGAGGTATTGCAGCTGCAGAGGGAAGCACCGGGCCCCTGCACAGCTCAGGTAGGCAGGCAGGCTCCAGGGTGGGCGGCGGGAGATCAGGCTTGCTGCTTCTGGTTTTTTTCTTGAGCGGAACTTGTTTTCCCAGGCTGCTGCTAGGCTGCCTGCATGGGCTTCCTGCAGAGCCCCTGAGCTGCACGGAACCCAGTGCTTTGCTCCGTGGCTGTAGGGCAGAAAACTAAAACTTCTCAGAGGAGTTTTAGTTTGCTGAGCCCTAAGCCATTTAAGGTGCATTACGCTGTTGAATTTGCTACAGCGATTGGAATTACAGCGCAATACGCCACCAGCGCGTGCAAACACCAACACTATTAAAGTGGTGCAAAAGCATTTAACCCACTTTAGTGTCATGCACACATGCCCCTCATTTCATTTATTTACAGCTTGATGGGCTGCTAAATGCTGTACTATCAACTCCCTGTTGGTTCCCTCGCTTGTCAGGAGCAGCGAGGAGGAGGGAACCCCTCCCTAATCAGAGCATCCTGCCAGGGCCTGGCCACCCCTTCCACCCCTCAGCTCAGCATTATGAAAGAGGAGGGAGGGCTGCTTTAGCTCCCCCAGTTTTCTAGCCTGACCCACTGTAGGCATGTCTCTGCATTTCTTCAGTCCAGAGGGGATGTCTTTGTGCTTACGAAGTTGTTAAGCCTAGCCAGGTTAGACTAAACTGCAAAGATTGAATCAATTCAGGTTCAGGCTTTTTGAATGGCTGTCCCCAGCCCTTGTGACCACAATCCAAGCACGCAAACTAGGTGAATGGTTAGCATTAGTCTAGAGTAGGAAATAATGAAACAAAGTGTTTTAAGGCACGTCTGTAATAACTACAGCCTCTGTCATTGTCACTCTGTGCTGTATCATTAACTTGTGAAGTGCAATCAGCATAAATCTCCCTGTATTCCGTGCATACATTTTGGAAAACGGTCACATCTAACAATATAAATAATGCAAGCACTGAGTTTGGCAATCATGCTTGCTTACTAGAGAATTAGTGATTGCAGAGGCCAGGCAATAGTTTTTGCTATTAAAATTATTTATTCTGTTAATGTTGTCTTTACCATTTATTTCTGAATGTAAATATACTTATTTATGCTTTTTAGCTGCCAGTCTGTATTGGAGGAGGAGGAGAACTGTAATGGCTTTCAGTGTACTCCTCTTGAAATCCTTCATTATTACAGACAGTGGTTTCCCATTCATCTAGAAAATCTTTCTGCTCATATGTATTTTTGTACATTTTTCCTTAAAGGACTTTTTAAGGTGTCAAATATTCAGCGTGGCATTGTGATTTGAGGTTATTAAAGCAGCATCTGTGTATAAAGGCTAATATTTCTTAATCACTAATGTCTAAATTAGAGCAATTTTCAGTAATCTGACAGCAAGAAGTTAGGAAATTTCAAGGTCAGGCTCCCTGAAAGAAAGAAACTGGCACGTGGGATAGTTCATTACTTTTCTTCTGGCCCTTTTTTCTTGTCTCTAGATAGGAAATTTCTCAAGTGGGAACTGTCTATACAGTGCCCAGCACAATGAGTATTACAAGGACCAGATTAAAGCCTGAGCTTTAGTCCTTGGCTCCTGAACTTACAACTGAGTTGTATCTACAAAATATTTTTTAACAACGTAGTCCTTATGGGCAAAGAAAAACTTAGTGTGATTTGAACATAACTGCAATCATGACTAGCACCCAAGTCTAACCTATTAGTGATGGTGGAACTGAAGGGAACAGTTTTCTTTCCCGTGGTGTAACCTGCCATGCTAATAGCCTGTGGAAAGAAATGAGGGGCTGAATTGGCCTGCATGGGAATATAGCCGGCCTCTCTCAGTTTAGCCTCAGGGAGTTAATCGCATTGGCTCAACATGGCAGTTTTACTATAGGATGAGACCTGCCCTGTAGCTTTAAAAATTAACTCATATTTTTCTCCCCTAAGAGAAACACCTAGCTGCAGCTAGTAGAAGACCTAGGGTGATACCCTTGGCCCTGTCGAGATAAAGAGCAAAACTCCAATTGGTTTCAACAGAAACAGAATATCAGCCCAAGTCTTCGTGATGACTGTCTGTTGGAAATCAAATTGATCAGAGAGGTGTTGTCTTCATTGCATGGCTCAAGAAGCAATATAGATCTTTTTTCCAGAGGAATGTACAGTAAAAAGAGTGTGTGGTATGCTCTGAAAGATTGAGCAATGCTCCCACATCCTCTGACTTCAATGATACTGACTTTTAAGCAATGTTGTATATGCTTGGTCCCACTAAGGACTAATTCTATTGCATGGTGAAGGCATCAAAATAGTCAACAGAGCAAGAGCTAGTGGTGTAGGTGAAAAGGGGGAAAAACAAGCATTTTAAATTGAGATTTGAAATGAGAGAGGTCATTGAGGCCTGAAATGGAGTTTGCTACAGAAAAAGGGGCTTTGATAAGTTGGGCAAAGTGCTTCAAGGTACAGGCCCTGCATATTTTATGAGCAAAACTAGACACATAGGAAGTTGATTGGATTTGTAAGTGTAGATGAAGGCAGTAAATTTGCTGGGGCAGCATGTATGAATAACATGGACTGCGGAAGGAAGATTTTGCCATTTTATAGCTGTCATAATTTGCAGGTAGAAAGGGAAAAATAACAAAAGAAATCACATGTGGTTCCATTTCTTCAGCATTTAATGTTTTCAGTAACTTAATTCACTTTGTTTTAAGCACTTACTAAAAGGAAGATGGGTGGCTAGATGTTAAATAAGTGAACTACTTTTTCCTCTATATAAAATGGTTGTACTATTGAGCACCAAGCCCCAAATATATTATAAGAATTACAGTTCCATCGTTCTGCATAATATCATTTTGAAGTAAGAATTAATCTGAATCATGATGTGCAACTATAGCTTTTATGTGAGGCCATAAATGTCAGGAAAATAAGTTCTCCATAACCATGTGCTCAAGGTAGCCTGTCAGAATAGAGGCTTTATTTTTAGCTTAATCAACAAGTTTATTTTTTTTGCTTTCAGTCACTGAGGAGTGGAAGAGACATTTGTTTACAAGTAGAATGAGACCCTTTTCAATCACTTATTTATGCATCTGGTACAATGCTGTGAACTTAAATTCTAAAGACATCATTCTTGAATGGTAACTGACTGATTATGTAGTTACTCTACATGGCAAATTAAGTATTTATCACACAGAGCCAAATCTTCAGCAAATGTGAACCAACATAGTTCAGTTGTTTTCAATAATATGTAAATTTACACTAGCTGAGGATCTAGTTTTAAAAATGCAATGCAATCAAGGAGTGCATAACAGCTTTTAGGCTCCATGCTGGATGAAATTTGGGTTAATTCTAATAAAGGTTTTATGCTGAGGGGCAGCCATGTTGGCTTATTTTGTATGGTTGTTTAGTTCTAAAATTGGAGCAAAAAAACCGACAAGCTTCAGATCGGCAACAGACTTTCTCTTGAGTAGCTTTTCTGCAAAGAGCCATTTGACAGTAGTTTAAGTAGACTGTTCACCAGGATTATTTCATTCTTTTGTAAAGCCACAAGAATGCCAATGCAGAACACAGATTCCTGCTAATAACAGTTGTCTATTAATAGCATTAAAACTACAATCTAAAATAAAATGTTACTAAATATTAACTTAGTCTGGGGATTATTTTGCCCTAAAACATATATATTGCCATTTAGCGACTGTAAATTCAAAAGGCACCTAGATTTTCAAGTATGTGAGTTTCTTCACAGCCTGGTTCCTACATTTAAGTATTTTCAAAGTTAGCAATTAGCAGCAGATGAATCTATCCTAAAGATGTTTGGATTCCAAAAATGGTCTATACACGTTCTCCAGATCTGAACATCTGAATGTGCAACATTTATTCATGGAGGCGGTGAAGATTGTGAAGAAATGGACTGAAACAATTCTGCCACATGAGTTGTCCTTGTGTTTTCGCATCCTACGGCAGAAGTGTCAAACATACAGCCTGTGGGTTGAATCCAGGCCTTAGAGCCAGGTCATCTGGCCTGCAGACTTTGCCCACCCCGACCTGGGATGGAGGAGCTTCCGGTGGGGCAGCCAAGTGCCCGGACAACAGCCATGGTCCTGTACCCCTGGCAGCACCATGGAAACAAGCCTGGTATCTCAGCTTGTTTCTGCAGTGGCAGCCAAGTGCCTGTGATACTGGGTTTCTCCACACAATGCTGCTGGGTCTCCAGTTCTGTGGCTCTTGCTTGAGCACTTGACTGCTGCCTCAGGAGCAAGCTGTGGAGCTTCTGGAGCTCCTGCACCCACTTGGTTGCCAAGTACTGGAGTGAAAGCAGCAGCACTGGAGCTCCAGCAGCACTTTGGGCAGAAGCCCAGCACCATGGCTTGTTCTCATAGCAGTAGCCAAGTGTCCATGATGCCAAGGCACTTGGCTACTACCAAGGTTCTTCTCACTGGGTTCCCAGCTGGACAGGATGCCACATGTGTTGGATCCAGCATGTGGGGTCCATGGACCTAATTCAGCCTGCAGGCTGGTCCCATGCCATTAATCCTGCCCACAGAGCCAGGTGAACTTGACTCCCTTACTTAGGGTATTTTCCCTGCCTTGTCAATGAGAATGACAAGAACCCGCTTACCCCCA
This sequence comes from Alligator mississippiensis, assembly GCF_030867095.1. Taxonomy (NCBI): domain Eukaryota; kingdom Metazoa; phylum Chordata; order Crocodylia; family Alligatoridae; genus Alligator; species Alligator mississippiensis. The sequence goes on from NC_081830.1 coordinate 40,864,374, forward strand.
AGAGCATGATTATATGTGGGAGGATGTTCTTATCCTCACTAGAGATGGATGAATAACTAAATCTTTCTTCCTTTCCTTCTCTCTTTCTTTCTAATTACCTGGAGTGAAACTTTATTACATTTTTGATTGCAAACACTCTAAAAATACATGGGGCCTGGTACATCTTGTAGACCAGTTATAGACCACTTACCAGGGCCTTACTTACTGTAGTTTGGGGGCTTTAGACAGCTCTTCTGTGAAACTCTGCCTTTGGTTACAGTTTTCAGAAGCACCTGCATGCTAAAAAATATATTCTCATAATTTGGTAGCATTTAGGCTCCTATATCACTTAAATTTAGAAACTTTACTTCTTAATCTCCTTGGTGCCTTTTAAAAACATTACCCTTTGGCTCATGAGGCCTACCTGTGCTCTCCTGGCTACCTTTAAGAACTCGAAATGGGTGCATAACCCTTATCCAACTAACAGAAGTGCCAGGAGCTGCTGTTTCATGATGAGCACATGCAGAATTCTAGTTTCATTGAACAACAAGATTGGCACCTCTGTTGCTATCTACATCTTGAGTCAAGAACTCTTCAAGTCTACTTCAACAGCAGTTAGTTTCTGCTGATTAATATTTACTCACATGATCTTGCAGGTTAGCAATTGAAACATAAAAGCCATCAAAACAGTTGAGCTTTTTTTTAATCATAGAAGATAATCTCTCATTCTAAAAGGATTGCAACATTTTTAGAGAGAGAAATTAGTACAATTTGCATAATTCAAGCAATGACGCCATGCATTCCTTTTTGGTGCTGTAATAGCAAATTATTCAAAAGCTTTTTTAGACTCCAAGGAAGATTTTTGCTCTCCATTTCCAGCTTTTGCTCTTAAATACTTTTTTTTTTCTGGCTAGGGAGCTGGGTTTTAATAAAATAGATACAGTTCAAAATTTATTTGAAATGAAAGAAAATAAATTATGTACAGAATTGGAACACAGAAGGCTTTGCTGGAAAAAGCAGATATTGAAACAGCAAGATAGAGACATTTTTTTCACAGCTCCACATTAGTTCTTTTTTTCTTTCAGACTCCTTTCCTTTTCCCTCAGGATGCATTGCCCATGTAGCAGGACAGATTTTGCTATTTGGAAGCCTGGAAAAGTTCCATTACAGTCAGTGGAGCTGTTCTGCATTTACGCTGAGGCAACCAAGCAAAATCTGTGCAGTTATCCTGCCGGTACTGTGTTACTACTCATGTCAGTTCCCTAATGAATTATACCCAGGACAGAGATTACACCACAGTTTAATGAAACAGAAGCTAAGCCAAGAACTTCTATTATTGTACCCTCCTACTTTGGGGTGAATTTAACTTAGTAGGTCTTAGAGAGACATGGAGAGTATTTTAAATGGACATTGTGGGTTGTGTTGATATTGTACCTAAGAGCCAGATTTTTGGTTAGATATTGATATAGGCAGGGTCTTCACAACACTGGGACATTGGAAAACTGCTTAAGGTGAAAGTTAGGGTTTTAAAGTAAATGTCTGCCCTTTTTGGCCAAATACTGGTACAGAGGCTGTGTTACACGATAGTAAAAGTCTGGTAGTCCTAGCTAGATAACTAGTATTGGAAGACCACAAATACGACCCTGGATGGGAAAAACTCGTGTGAGGGAACAATCTCCCAGGCATAACTGAATAGATACTGGGAAACGGTAGCATTTATTCACACTTCACCTCCTTTGTGCCATTAAGCTTATAAGGAAAGTGACAGAAAGACATAGAATATTTTCCTTGTGATTGCCCCTAATAGTGCAACTTATGGGACCAGAGAAGTGAAAGTTAAATTGCCCCCTCCGACTTCAAATGAGTCTGATACCAAGGGATGCTTGAGTGAAGCTCCAATCAGCAACTTCCTTTCTGTGTGTAGCTGGAAAGAATGAAAAGGAGAGTGTTAGATAATTACAGAGTAGATCTGTGGACTAACAATTATTATCAAAGGGAAATCGGAGAGCAGCCTGCTTCCTCAAGATATAAAAGATGGTGCCATTATGTTATCCTGATTGCTGACCTCATTCAGTCTGCAACCTTTTCTGTATGTGGGTAGCTGACAAGGAATGGAAGCAATTGTATTCTCTCCAGTTCCAAAATATAGCAGGCTTTTATCACCCTCTTATTTTACTGAGTACATTGAACTTGCCCTGATCAAAACCCATTCCCTATAACTTTGAATTTTCTTGTTTAAAAACAAATACAACATCTTTATTCTGACAGCATCCCTTTAAATTAAAATCAGGCATGGAATTTCTTGTTCATATTTTATAGCCTTAGATTATTACAACTAGAAGAAATGTTAGAGCCAGATTGAGCTGTGGTAGTTTGTGACTGTAACTGCTTTATAACTTGAGCTATTTGGAAACAATTAGTAGAAATAGTGAGGCTGGAAGGGACCTCAAGAGGTCTAGTCAAACTCCCTGCATTGAGACAGGGTCAAGTGTACCTAAGACATCCCTAAGAGATGTTTGTATTGGACAATCACAAATGCAACCCTGGTTCAGGAAAAACGAACGTACACAAATGTTCCCACACACATATATGCAGAATATAGAAAAATGATACCCTTTGGTTGACCAACCAAAGCTTTGCATAAAAGTACCCTGTGTAGTTTTCAATTCAATTCTATTCAATTCTCTCTGTTTAATTGTCTTCCATATGCATTCTGATTTTAAAGTGATACAAACTCATTTGTGTCCTTACTGGTGCTTTTTATAAAATGCTGTTTTCTACCCTATTTTGGCTAGTGCTGCCATTTTCTTATCAAGAAATCATAGCTGAATAGTAAAAGGTGTAATGTTGTTTTAAATCATTCATGCATAACTTTTCAGTGGGATACAAAGAAACAGAGAACCAGAGCATTGCTAGAAGAGAGAGCATATTAATCTTTGAAACTGACCCACAATAGGACACCAATCAAAGTTAATGAACTGAGTGTACATTAAAAGGACAATATAGAATACATCTGCTTTAATGGCACTTCTTCACTACTTTTGACTGCATCTCCAGGTAACTTAGAAATGCTGAATGAAGCACTAAGATTAAAGACCTTGTGGGCTATCATTAATTGAAGTCAAATCAGGGGGATCAGCATTGCCTATCATAGAAAAGAATCTGCAACAAATATGGTGGCTGTGATCCACACATTGTAATTTAACAATGGAGGGATGTGTTTAACAGGTGTCACATCTAATGCCTCCCAGCTGCTATTGCAGAAGGCTTTAATCAGTGAAAATTTCCTGCCAGGTACCAAGTTGCTGAGTTTCAGACTTATAAAAAGAAAGTGGAAAATAGAAGAATCAGGTATTGCAGTTGAAAGCAATGAAAGGTAGTAATTGCATTCCTATGGCTACTGTCACACAGATGGGCATGTGTGAGGAGCTTTATATACAACTTATCAGAGTGATCCTAGTAGCTCTATAAATATTTCCAGGATTGTGGCTTCTCTTATCCCTTGTGTTACCTCCATTTCTTTAGGAGAGATGGAAGCACCTGTAGGTTCTGCCGTGCTGGGTGCTGTATAGATCTACAGCAAAGCAATAGGTCCTACCTTTTTTTTTAATCTTGCCAAACTTTTACTTTTTAAAGTGGCCTTGGTGCCCCATGAAATCACGGTCTCCATTCCTTTCCCCAGAAAGCATTACCAGTTAGCCTCCCAGCTAAGTAAGTTTAAGTCTGAAATAAGTATGAAATGGTTCCCTATTTGCAAGGGAGGGTCTAGATCGAAACTGATTTATTTCATATAGTCCAAGGGACTTAGGCCTCCAGTTCAATTATGACCTAACACTGAAAGCCCTTTTATAAATTTGAGGCGCAGACTTCTCAACAAGGACAAATATCTTGCCTCACAATGAGATTCAGTCATGTTTGTTTCATGGGCCCAAGCTGATCTGCCACAGAGAACTCTTCTGGAAGGAGTTTTTAGGGTACCAGGTTTCCAGAATGGAAGGCCTGTAGCTAGACAGATCATATCTGTTCATTCACCCAATGGAAAAAAGTCCGCTTTTCATAGAAGCAAGAAGTAGAGCACCAAAGAGCAGTGCAGTCTCTAATAAATAAGGAAAGTGTTACTGAGGGCTAATGACTTGTACAAAAGTGAAGGGTGTGACTTTGATTGACTGATAGATGCATACCTGGCAGTGATTAATCACATTCAGCAGTCCTTGAGGTTAACTGTGTTTTTTTTTTTCTCATTTAAATATTAAACTGCAGTTATTGATGGTACAGCTAATTAAAAAGGAGGCAGGAAAAAACCAGAAAAATCCAAACATCTGTTCTTCTACTTCAGTCTTTCATTTTTTGGTTCACAGTTTTCCAAACTTCTGAGAGTAATACCTGTATTATAAATGACTGTCAAAAATGTTCCAAACAAGGACGGAAACTGCTAGTGTTTGCTGCTAAAAGAAATGCTCTTGAGTTTTATCTGGTTGAATACAAGATTTATATTAACCTGAAATATAGTAATGGGAGGAATGGAATGCATTGCTTCAAGAGTAAGCAAGTGTAGTATTGGTGCTGTGTAAGTATTGGTACTGATTGGTTTCTTGGCAGTATTCTCTAATGTCTCTCCCTCAAAGGAAGAAGAGCAATAAGGCAGGTGGAGATGGGGATTTAGTGCTCCAGAAACAATGACTGAGACTGTTCTTCCTCTAGGAAAGAAGGCAGTGGGGAAGTCCAAAGGCAGGCCCTGATTTCTGTTGTCCTTGCATGGTGCCACTCAAAGGATGCAAAACAATAGCAAACCTTCAGCCCATGAGAAGGGGGAATCTTTGGGTGACCTAGAGCTATTATGCCAGTTCTGGTATCAGTCACTAACATGAGGGAATGTGGCTGAAAAAAGGGAAACTGCAAGCAGAGCAACAACAAACTTCTGGCTGCCCTGGGCACAAGCACTTTGGAGGATTTGTACTTACTTAGCCTAACCCCCACCCCGCTGACTCCATGTCCCGGGACCCTATGTAAGTGTCCTGGTTGCTGACCCCAAATTCAACTCTGGATGGATGTTGGAGTTGTCTCAAAGCTGCTCTTTTTATTGTTGACCCAAGAAGTTCAGTTGGAATAATGGCTTTGAGATTGAGACTGTTGCTGCCCAGGAACTTGCAGCTCAGTGTGGCACCATTGGGATTGGTCACTAGTGGCCAAAACCTTAGGGCTGTCCACTTCTAATGCTTACTGCTGTCAGAGTAGCATTCCTGTTGTGTAACAGAATACCTACTACCCAGCCATTAGCAAAATATAAGATGGGAGGATTCCCACCCTCTCCCACAATTCAGCATGAGGGGAAAAGCTCATTTTACACTTGCATATAAGGAAACCTTATTAAATACATTGTCTATCATTAAACTACTGCCAACATCAGCATGTGATCAGTAATGAAAAGCAATAATGAAGTTGATTCAATGCAGCCAACACTGAAGGAGAAATACCATGAGGTGGTTTTCCCACAGAGGTCAGATCACCTTGAGTGGCATTGTGTAGTGAAAGGGTGGAGACCAATCCAAAACACTGTGCACAGGTCTCCCACTGACAGTCTACTGTAGCCTCCTATAGTCTACTATAGGAGTATCTCAACTACACACCTATTTTATGGAGATGGAGGATTTCTCTCTAGCTTGCTTCTTCGGCCTGTGGGCTAAGTGCAGGTGAGACTCGGGGGCATCTAAACTCTAAGGCCTCCAGGCTTGGGACCTGCACGTAGGATGCTTGCCATGGATTTGGGAGTCTCTGAAAAGTCTGGGAAGGAAGCTACTTGCTGACATTAGCACCACACAGACTTGAATGACTGAGTACTGCCTAGTCAATAGAATTCAGAACTGGTTTGGCTAATTTGGCCTGAGATAAAATTAAAAAAAAAAAATTTGTAGTATATAAAAGTAGGTACAAAAGTGCTGCTAAGAAGCATGTTTGTGGAGTACCTGTGCTAAAACTTGCAGCAGTTTCAAAAAAGGTAAAATGCATCAATTCTGGATTAACTAAATTACTACAGATATGCTTATTTCAAAGTTATTGTTTTCACATTTGCCTCTCATTTTCATGTGCTCAGGGAGAGCAGGGTCTGATAGTAAAGGGTGGAAGGGGCTGCAGGGGGAAGAAGTTTGCAGGGGTGAGGGGGGGTGCAGAGAGCAATGGGGCTACCTGACCCTGTAAATTTATTTTCCCTGCTGTAGCAGTGGGAAGGGAGACAAATTCAAGGCAAACCTCCAAAAATTATAACAAATTTATGAATTTTCCATATATAAAACCTACTTATTGGGTGGTCATCTTATATTCAGGTAAATTTGGTACATAGCAAGTCTGTGAATTAAAGAGATGTCAATAGTGACCTAGTGGGCGAGCCCCCGAGAAGACCCAAGCCCATAAGAGGCTTTGAGAGTTCTACCTTTATGAAAAGAACCCTAATTAGAGTAGAAATAGATCATGCTCTAGTCCTTAAAGTTATCTTGGCATTGCTAAATATGGGGACATCAAAGAGTTAGGCATGTGTTTAGGTGTCAGTTGGGGGTCAGCCAGGTATTAGCACACAGTCAGGGATTAGTTAATCATTAGAACAAGGGCAGGGATTAAAAAATCAAGTGTCAGTTGCAGGCATCTGGCTGTTTTTGTAATGCTCTGGTACTGCAGAACAATACAAGCTATATTTAGTTGTAGGTAATTTTGGCATATGTCAATTAGATTTTCATTGAGCATTTCTTGTTTTGACTTTGACATGTGCCATTCTGCACATGAAACAGCATAATGGCATCAAATCTAAGAAGGCACAGATTTATGTGCCCTACTTTAAAATCTGTTCTGCTGAAGAAGAGTCAGAAGCAAGTCTGTGTAGGTTTGAATGGCATATAAGATTTAGGGAATTGGTGGTATTTTCAAGCATTTTCAGCATTATTATACGAAAGCACTGAAAGGATCTGAGTATTGAAACACAACTCCATGTGGGCCTGCCACTATCTACTACACACCATTAACTGAGGATTAATGTGGATGTAAAACTATGACAGTAATGAGAGATTTCACAAGGGCCTTACAGTTTTACTCTTTGCCTCATCAGTAAAAATAACACTTGCAAAGGCTCAGCCATGTTGTGACTTACCAAGAAGGCTTGGGTTCAAATTATTTTAGGATACAGATAACCATGTGTCTATAGACTCATTGGAAGCTATAGTGGATGCCCCCTAACCTCTCTCTCCCTCAGAAAGTTAATCATGCAGTGGGGCACAAGTCAATACTTTGGTTTGTGAAAGCTTCTATGCTGTTACATGGAGGGATGTTAATGACTAGATCAAAAGATGCTGCCAGAATAGTCACTGCCTGTCCTTTGGAAGTAGCAAAATAAAAATAAAAAAAAATGATGAAGTGTTTCACTAAATAGTAAATGTAGTTAAGAGTCAGGAAAGCCTACATGCTGTATAAAGAGTATCTAAGGAACTCTGCAAGTATTAAATACCTGTATTATATCTGTAATGAACTGAAAGCAGCCTGCTATGTTGCCCAGAGTGTCTTAGAGAGGTCTTCAGTGCTTCATGACATTGCCTACAGCAACAATTGCCAGGTCAGTGCTTTGGGATTTTAAGAGTACTCAATCACAGAATTCAGAAAATGCAGCATCAAGTCTTCCTCCCTTACAAGATGGAGTCTGCAACTGTTTAAAATCCATTGGTCCATGTATGTTATGCATGACCCTGTCGACAGAGAACTTGAGCATGTTACTGTTGGAAGTTATTTCCAGCTAAAGGAACCTTTAACTCAAGCTTCTTTTAATTATATCAATAACAAATTGGTTTCTATTAGGCTTTTGACACATGGACAGAAATAAAATAGATACTGTATATTATTCCATTCCAGAGTTTTAAGCATGATATCGTATCATATCAGGCAGCTGCAACATTATGTCTAGCCAAATTGTACAAACAGTGCATCTACCTTGTAACAAACTGCTTCCTCCTCGCCACACATGACAGTGCATTGCCTTTGGCTATTTAGAAACAAATATCATTCCATGAGCATTATATTCTAATTTCTTATTACTTTAAAATGCTTCATCAATTCATCAAAGTGACCAATGTTTGGTATTGCCCTTTGCAACCTGATGAGATAGAGCAGTGTGTTCTAATGAAACTATTCATGTAAATTAAAGACTTTCTCAGGCTAATAGACATTTGGTTTTCAGTTAGCAATCAGCAATATGTATTTTTTTTTTTTTTTAAATCCAGGCAGGGAATGATCAAGAAGAACATCTGTTTTTTGAAAATGGCAATTTAAATTTCAAAGAAACTATTTACATTTTAATAGCCCTATTCTCTAAAAGTTCCTGGGGTCTGATGCATCTGATTAGAAGAATGATCTCTAGCCCTACATTTTGTATTTGGTATTCATTACAATAATAGTCCTAATGAAATTATCTGGTATTAATGTGGATGCATGTAATGTGCAATTACAGAAGGTTCCCACTGTCATTTAGCAATGAATCAATGTAGCATTTCTTTAACTTCAGCAATGAACACACAAAAAGGAGCAAACATCCAAAATCTTTCTCAAGAGAAGGAGCAGACTTTAAAATGTTTATTTCACTTCTCTTAATCTGAGACACTTACTGTTCTCAGCCTCTTTGTCAATGTAACTTTGGCTAAAAACCTAATTCTGCTCTCTTGGTAGTGCTGCTGGAGTCAAACCTGGCAGGAAATGGATGGAGGGGTGTGTCCTGTAAAGCGCACTTCCATCAAGAACTTGACACAGAACGCAGGATCTCACCATTCTCTGGCTTTCATTGTCAAAGTGTCTCGCTCCCTTTTAAATGCTTGTCCACTGAGAGCGGTAATTGCTGTTACCAGTTACCAGCATTAGCTCACAGGGCAGAGGTCTATGAGGTGGATCTGTAGATCCCAGTCTCTTAAGGTTGCAAAGTCAAGCCTTCAGTTTAGGAGGACCAGTATAAACATTGTGTATGCAATTTTGGCCCCTGAATGCAAATATATATTGTTATAGTCTTTAATTACATCAGCTTTACCTTCTCTAATTCTCAAAGCAATCTTGTCCCCCTGGCATCATTATCAAAAAGGCAAACCCCAAAAGGTCATAGTGCCACCCGTAGATTAAATGCCATTCCACTTGACTTCTAGTTAACAAAGGTATCATAAGCTCCTCTTTCTTGTCTGTCCATTGCTGTTGATACCAACTTGGTTTTGAAGCTGTTGGTGACCCTGACTGCCAAATGTGTAGCAGCATTGCTTGGTAAACTTCTTCTTTAATCCACAGCCTTCCATCTGAATATTTGTACCAAGAAATTGTCAAAACCAAATCAGTGCTAATGGCTCAGTTTGGCTACTAACACTTTCCCTGCTGATCTTGCCCTATTTTAGTATGGAGCACCTGAGGAAGAATTGGTATTAGATTCAAGAACTGGAAATATCAGTGAATCCCATCATGTTTTCTTTTGCTAGTGTACAATAAAGTGGGAGTGACTGGTTCTGTAAATCTGTGGCTTTGAGAAGCTCGATATCATGACATCTTACAGAGGCCCCTGAGGAGTCTGAAAATAATGATGCCTGCTGCTGTACAGTGTTACCTCCATGCTTCCCCAACTAAAGGTCTCAGTTCCAAATGGGAAGTGGGATTGTGAGTCTCATAAACTCAGGGACAGCACTCAGCCTCATACAGGAAATGTGATTGTGAGTTTACTGACAGTGGTATCACTACTCGCAAAAATCAGGAGCTACTGATCAACATCTTTGACACTTTCTCTATGACTCTTCAAGTATAAGATAGCTGTCAGTTATTAAGTGTTAGCTTTCCCCAACATTTATCACCATGGTATCTAAAGACCATAAAAATATGAATTGCTTTTTCTTTTATCCTGTGTATTTCTAACATTTTCATCAGAAGTCCAGAAGGTCTGATACAGTGCTCCTTGAGGTCAGTGGAAGAGCCCACACTAATTTCAGTGGGCTTTGGGTCAGGCCTTACATCATGCAGGCAGTCTTGGAAGAACCAGGAGGACAATGAAGTTCTGATTACTAGGTCTGCTCTTGAAATCTGGTGAGAAGCATTTTCTGTCACACAGGTTCAATTCAGAGGAAATGTATTAACTGTAGGCAAGTTGCTCCAAATCTCACTCCAAAGTAATACATGGCAAAATCTTACTAAAGCTAATTTTAGGGTAACCCAGTAAAGCCTACATTCTTATTTACCATTTTGCTGCAGAAAGGCATTGGCCTGGATGACTTCCTACTATGAGATGGGCTTAACTTGCTGTGGGACTCACTTCACGAGGAATCTATATTGGATCCCTCCATATATGGAGGTTCTGTGTATCTGCATCATCTCTTCCCCCTTAGACTCCATGATCCACTCCAGATCGTATCTAGCAGAGTAGTTACACTGAACCCTCCAGTCAGTTCCTGACCTTTTTTGGATTCTTCAGGAAGCTCCACAAAATAGATAATGCCTATTAAGGTTTTCCATGAAATGTAGACCCAGAAGGATAGACGATGTGCATTTCCCCCTCCTAAATCCTATGTCCCTGAAGCTCTATTTCTAGGATTGCGGCAGGAAATAGGAGCAATGAACATGATGGATCTTTGTTTCCATGAGAGGAGAGAGAGAACTGCACAAGAAAGGGATCCAGATCAAAACCACTGTTTCTGACCATCAGTAATAAACAGAAAAAGGGATTTCACTTAAATGGAGATGTTTCTGCTCTGTTCTACTCTAAATGAGATTAGAACAAAGTTCTAAACATGCAGGATGTGAAATATATATTATGTAAAACAGCATAATTTAAATTGTATTCTTCATCTTATAATCTTAATCAAACAAGTAACTTTTGTCCCTGTACAGGTAATAAGCAATAATTGTCTTGTTATTGCAGCAAATAGCACCATCTAGGGATCAGGCTGGTTTTGAAGGGATATATTTAAATTCTGTATAGCATGAATTGTTTGAATGTCGACAATATAATGTAAATATACTGCCTACACAGCTATATATACTGTGTATGACCAAATAGTATAGAGCTGGAATTCGTATACAAGTATTTTTTTCATGTTTACAAGCTGTGAATATATACTTGAGAATTTCAGACTTGCAGAATTGTTTAGAATAGTAGAAATCAGAATGGGTTATCCCAGCTGCATGACATGTGATAAGCTGTTCTCTTTTTTTTCCCCTCCCCAGATACATATGCCAAAAGTTTAGTCACTATTCCAGGCACCACTGGACAATAACAGTGAAGAAAACAGGGAATGTTACCTGCTTTTTATAGCCCACCCTAACCACCTCTGTGGAGAAGAGAATGGCAATAGCACTTGCTGCCTTTGTGAGAGCCCACAAACTGCTGCTAAAATCTGAATTGTGTTATGATTGGATATTGTTTCAAGACTACTGTGCAATCGTTGGACCAAATTACTTGCTGATGTGCAGGCAGCACTCTGTTGACTTCAACAGGATTACAACAGTTTAGATGGGCAGAGAATATAGCCTGTTCCCTTGATGTGATGCAGTACCCTTCTCTCCCATTTCCTGTAATGGTCCCTTAGTCCTTATCTTTATAAGATCAGTCCAGGAATGGCTTGCAAGGAGCTTTCAAGACCTGGGGGGATCAGCTGTCTCTGCAACACACCCCTTATCCTGACACCCCCGGGAAGACTCTCTGAGCTTGGAGGGATCTATCTTTGGAACAGGCAGTTGGATGTATTGTTTCATTTCAACCCACTAAGTAAATCAACAGAGGGTTGGGTTGGAGGACTGATCAAAAGTTGTGAACTTCACAGGAAGTGAGGATCATCCTAAACCTCCACAATGTCTGCTGTGAGTGCAAGGTTCATTTCTGTCTTAACTTGTGTTCTGATGTAGACATGGTCATGTCCATGTGTTTGCATTCCTATTCATATAACACCATTTCCAAGTCATAACACTCCTGCATATACCGTTTCCCTTAGAGGTAATGCTCATGTAGCCGATGTTAGTCACATTGCTTAACTCAGTACTGGGAAGGGGCGCAGATACTGGAATAATAGACAAGGTATAGAAACTTTCTATAGAGTGTAATTGCCACAGGTTTTATCCATTTACCAAGTTTGTCCCTGTTCTTGTGGAATATTTGGGTCTCCCAGGGGCAGTTGCCAGTGCCTTTGGAGCTCAGTTTGTTATGTCTCTCTCTTCTTCCCCCATCTCCATATGGGGACATAGCAATCTCAAGTTTAATAGCAGTTTTCATTATAAAAATATAAATTTCTAGCTGTTGAGTGTCGGGACCCAGGGCAGCCGGCCAGCAACTCTCCCTGACTCCCACCCAGGCAGATAAGGGTCCGGGGCCTTAGAAGGCCGTCAGGCAGGTACTTGTGGCGCTTGGAGTGGAATTAATTAGGCGGATGCTTATCAGTTGTAAAGCAAGATTTATTCACGTCGTTAAGGTGGTGAATAGCGGAGGTCAGAGATACTTGGTTAGTTATAGCTTAAGGTTCGTAGGTTGTATGTCGGTCTGCATAAGAGTTCGTCGGTCGGGCAGATAAATGGAGAAAAAAGTCAGGCCGGCAGGTCGTTGATTTACGTCTGAGAATTGGGTCGAGACGGGGGAGACTGACAAGTGATCAATTTGTCAGTTATTCTCACGCATACGTTCAGAGGTTTTTCAGGTGTGTGCACGGAGGTCTCCCGTTCTTCACGGAAGTGAAGACGGGTTTTATTTGTATAATAGCCAATTGCTTTTCGCCACGTCATAAATTTAATTAGAATCACCAATTATCTAGCGGTCTTTGCTAGGGTGTTATCATAGGGACACTCCCGGACACTCCCCTGTCATTCCGACCAATTACAATGATTTATGTACAGCACAGAAAGCTAAGTTCTATTTCGTGTTAGTGTCGCAGTTATAAATTTCTTTTTGACATGCGCAGCAAAAAAGCGGTTATTATCATTATTGTTAACCCTTAGTTAACCTAGTGCAGAAAAAAACTGTTTTGAATGGTTTTACTTGTTTGTGACATGGGCACTACTTAATTTGGTTGTGACATTGAGTAAAGAGCAAGAGACAACAACCTTGACATCAAGGAAACAGGTGGGCACAGTAAAATCAAAATAACTGTGATTATTGGGTGTAAGAAAGCACACACATATCCATGCCTGCTCTGGCAAGTTTCTAAGCCGGGGCGGGCCATTATTTCAGGTGGAGGGCTGTTTACGCAGTTTTGGCAGGCTGTCGAGGATCGCATGGGTAGTCCTGCCCTTGACAGGTGCCCCACCCCCACATCACCATCTTGGAACCAGTGTCCCAGGGCCAGCACTGGTGGGGCCAAAAGCAGGGCACAGGCTGGCAGAGGTTTGTGGAGCTGGGCTGGGCTGCACCAGCAAGGAGAGGGGGGAGCTGGCCCAGCTCCATAGAGCCCCTGCCAGCTGGGACCCTGCACTCCTGCCACCCTGCTCTGGGCCCTGCCGGCGGTGGCCCCAAGACACTGGTGTGGGCCCCATGCTTCTGCTGGCTCCCCACCCACTCACTCCTAGTGCCCCTGCAGTACAGGCAGGAGGCAGCACACAGCCCCAACTCCCTGCTCGCCAGCAGGGAAGAAGCTGGTGCTCAGCGCAGGGAAAAGCAGCCCCTTGCCTGCCCCATGGCCGGCGTTCCATGCTGCAGCCACTTGCAGCCCACGCAGGGCTGTCTGGAGCAGGCACAGGCACCCCCATGCAGGCTGTGAGCAGCTCCAGCATGGGGCACTGGCCACAGGGTGAGCGAAGGGCCGTTTTTCCCTGCACTCAGCACCAGCTTGTAACCCGTCCCTGTTGCCAGCCTGGGCTCCAAGCCGGCTCTGGGCTCACCTGTTGGCGGCAGCAGCTGCAGCCCCCCAGCTTGCCGTGCTGAGCAGTGTTGGCTGCTGCTGGCTGCCTGGAGTTCGCGTGCTGGGCAGCCCACAGGTGGCAGTGGCAAACACAGCCCAGCATGGCAAGCGGGGGGGGCCGCAGCTGCTGTCGCCACATGCAGCCCCGATGGATGAGCCCGGAGCCAGCGTGGGGCTCAGGCTGGCAGTGGGGCCAGCTTATAAGGTGGTGCTGAGCGTGTGGGGGGGATAAAGTGGCCCCTTGCCCACCCCATGGCCAGTGCTCCCTGCTGCAGCTGCTCGCAGTCCACGCGGGGCTGCCCAGAGCAGGCACAGGCAGCCCCAGACGGGTTGCAGGCAGCTGCCGTGTGGGGCGCCCACCACAGGGCAGGTGAAGGAACGCTTTCCCACCCCCCATGCTCAGCTTTTCCCCAGGCTCCTTCCCTGCCCAGGGTACTCCCCCCCTCTTCCCTGTTATCTGTGGTTCCAAAACGGGGCAGCCATGGGCTGGGGCTTCTGGCTGGGGTGCAGGGCCAGGGTGGGCCCTGCTGTTGTGGGAGCCTGCTGGGCTTCCCCTGGGTCCTACTGCCCTTGGTTCCTGTCATTTTTGACAGGAACCAAGGGCAGATAAATATGAAATTTTCTAAATTTTTTAGGGGCCCCGTGGGCCGGATAGAATGGCCTCATGGGCCAGATTCAGCCTGTGGGCTGTATTTTGCCCACCCCTGTTCTAAGCATACAGAGCACCACCAGAGGGCTCTCAAACTATTTAAGGGGATACTACTCAATTTGGGGATGGCAAACCAGCCCATTTTGTGGAACAGGTTTTTGGGGGGGTTTTTGTTTTTGCAATCTGGATGGCTGGAGGAAAGATGTTACCATTGACTCTTTGTAAAGATTACAGTTATTCATAATCTATGGTTATGTGTAGATGAAATGAGAGGCGTGTGTGCACAACACTTCAAAGCAGGCTAAATGCTTTTGCACCACTTCAGTTGTGTCGGTGTTTGCATGCCTTGGCAATGTATTGTGTATTAATTCCAGCCACTGTAGGCAACTTGGTGGTGTAACGCACCTTAAATGACTTGGAGCGCAGCAAACTAAAACTCCTTCAAGGAGTTTTAGTTTGCTGCCCTACAGCCACAGAGCAAAGCAGCTCCACCCAAGAAAAGCCGCGAGCCTCTGATCCTTTTTTTTCCTTTCCCCACTGGAGCCTGCCTGAGCTGCATGGGGGCCTGGTGTTTCCCTTTGCAGCTGCAGTGCCCCCCAGGACCACCCGAGCCAGGTGTCTGAGGGTAATGCTGCCTGGGAGGGGTCCACTGCTACCACGAAGGGAAGCACCAACCCCCCACTGCAGCCCAGGGACCTCTCTGCCTACCAGCACTTGGAGAGGCAGATAAGTCAGCAGGGTGTGTGCATGACACAGAGGTTTAATCAGCCATAAATTGAAGCGGTGTTTTTTAAAACCCACAGCTTCAATTTAGGGCCCCTGTTTCATCTACACACACCCTATAAAGGTATAGAAAAATTCCCTTTATTCTAGTATGAGAGTGCCTTAGAAATTCTTAAAAGCTGTGGACACTGGGATCTCTTTTTTATTTGTGAGAAGTCCCAAGTTGGTTTATGGCTTTAGGGACAACATTACCCAGGCTCCCAATGATGATGTCAACTTCACCACTATCTCCCAAACGCCTGCATATCTGCCGAGCCAGAGAAGACCTGATACAAGGCCTGTTGAAGTCAACGAAGAATTTTGTGAGGTTTTTAAGAGGCTTTGTTTAGACCTAGTATGTGGCTGGCTGGGGATATAATTCCTGGGCTCTTGTGTTTTGCTAGGAATCAATATAATTTCAAAGTGCTGTATACATTTTAGGAGGCATAAGCTATAATTGTTTAGGGGATGAATTAATGTAGCTGCTATCACATGTAGTATATTAGTAAATACACTCAACTTGAGATGCTCAATTGCTGTTTAAACTAAATATCCATGTAATTTTTTTACACTGGAAAAGATTAGGTGGGCATGTTTCCCACTCAGTATCGTTCAAAATTTCAGCTTGTGTTTAATTAAGATGAATATTATGTTATGTCTTTCATTTTCAGGTCTGTTAGTTTTTCATTGCATTCCTATTCCAAACTAAAACTAGTTCGCAGATTGCTTGATGCCTAGCAGAGTGTACTTTGAAATTTGTACATTTGAAATTTTATTTTAGAAAGTTGTCAGCCCCTCTTCATTAGCTGGAATATACATTGTTGTCTTTAATAATCACAATCAGTAAATGTTAAAAATTGGTATGACCTTTCTAGCCAATGTCAATCAAGTTCAGATTATCCACTTGCACACAAGAATATATCACGATGAAGGTAGGAAGCCATTGCGTGCAGATTAAGCTGGTAATTAAACTAATAAGAATTATCCTGAAGATTTCTGTATGAGCCAGTATATTTTTTATTTGAGGGCAACTTATATATTCAAAATATTGTTTTAATTAAGCAGCTGCTATGCAGATGCACCTGATCTCTGTTAAGCTATTTGCACTCATAAATGTTAAAGTTTGACTGTATTAGTGAAATTATATTCATTAATGCAAATTGCATGCAGTTAAAACTCAGTCTTTACTGTATTTATATAAACAGTGTTCATATGGCATGCAGTTATTATGGATGCATTTAGGATTAGAAACGTAATGTAATCTCCTCTACCATTTGTTTGAATATATCTGCTTCTTACAAACTTGGGGGAAAACTGTTTATCGAAAGAGCATTCAGGAATTTTCTTTCTCTTTGGTGCTTCTGACAGCAATCAGACTTCTGTTTTGAGGGGCAGTCATTCTGCATGGGCTTTATATAAGAAAGCTGTGTTGGCCTTCTGTTAACTCTGGGAGTTTTACTATTTATTTTTTGTGGAGTCAAGTTCTGGATGCTTTTAAAAAATACCTGCTCCCTTATAGGGGTGTATTTATTTTTGATAATGTGACAAAAATATGAAAGAAAATAGATATGCAACAGTTTGCTTATAATATGGTCGAGTATAAATGTGCCAGTTACCGTATTTAATGTTTGTCTAAGTACAGCATGTGAATCACAAATGTCATTAAAAATCCCGCATTAAGTTTTTGTGAGGCTGGACAGCACAGGTGCTTTTCTTGAACAGTTTGATGGTTCTTTGTATTGCTTTACATTCAGACTGGGAGTGTTTTCCTATCATTCAAATGTAGCCCCTATGCAGAGGACAGTATCTAAGGGCAAATCAAGCTATCACCAGAACCCTAGGGTTTTGTGTTTTCAATTCTGTCACCCTTTTTGCATGTTTTGTTATCCACTATAAACCATACATTGAGAAATTAAAGAGCAGCTGGTGCTTCATCTTCTAATAAAACTGTTTAATACCATGTTTCTATTTGTTCTTGTGTAATTTTCAGAGCTTGGCCCCAGTCTTGCAATGAATGCCACAAGACCCCACATCTATGCAGGTGCACGGCCTATGAGAACATAACTCTTCTAACGAGGACAGTTCTACTAAATTTCATTGGACTAGGCAACTCCAACATTCTCGGTGCCTGTTACCTGCACAGTGATTACTATTTTCAGGTTAGTAACAGCTCACCACTTCACTAGAAATTTACAGTTGTCTAATGAAGGGGAAATAAGAACATCTCAAGCAAATAGTTACGTGACATTAAGTGCCTTTTGTAAGTGGACAACAGTGCTGCCAAAGTTTATCAGCTGCCTTGATTGAGTTTAGGTGATAGCACACCTAAGAAGAATGCAGTAAGTACAATCTACATTGACGTTGCAAGTCAGTCCGACTCTGGGTCAGGACCACCCCTGCGGTCCCCTGAATGAAGGAAAAGATTCTTTGCATCTTTCTCTTTCTAACTGTGCAGCCATAGAAAGTCTGTGTGTAATTAGAGCTGTAATTATACTTATTTGCTATTTCCATCAGCTCTATGCTGGTGCCAATAAAGAGAAAATGGTGATCAGCAGAGATCCTGGTTTTCTCTGATTTAAAAAAAAAAAATCCCCAATTTCGGGTTTAAAAAAGTAACCCAAAATCCACATTTTTCCATGATTAAAATTAAACACCGCTGTATCTATTTATTAGTGGCAATTCATTTTAATCTCAGAAAAATGTGGATTTTGGGTTACTTTTTTAACTAAAAAATTGTTGGATTTTTTGTTTTTATCGGGGGAAAACAGGATCTCTGGTGATCAGCCTCTTGGGCAGCTTGAATTATTATTGTGCTATTGGACTGGGATGCGATAGCTTTAATGGTCTTTCTATTGCCTGTTGGATGTATTACCTTGCAGAATCCTTGAGATATCCCTTCCCAAATCTTGACCATGGTTTAAGAATAACAAAACTCTACCATCAGATAATCCAGCCCATGATTTTCACTCAGCCTTGAACATGCTGGAGCAGGATTTGGGGGCAGAAAATATAGAGGTGATATGTAAAGTGGTTTGTTTTCTGTTGGTAACTGAGTGCAAGTAAGTCTAAATCTGGTGGTTTACACTGAATAAGGTGGGGTCTGGCCCATGGGCCTGGGGGGATGAGTCAAGAGACTGCCTTTTCATTGTGAATACCAGACTGTAGCTGTGTATCTTTTTTTTGAAGGAAGAAGCCAGCCCAAATGATATAGGGAAGCACAGCTGTAGTTGTCTGAAGCCAAATGAAAGCAATCCATAATTGAAGGCATGTTCCACATCCATTGCCCAATGGCTGCATCCCTGTGCTTCCATCTACCTGTGCGATCACCCGTTCTTGGTGTGGGAAGAAACGAGGCAAGTTGAATGAGATAGTTCACAGACTCATGTGACATCAGTTTGTCTTGGGGCATAGGTTCAGATTTCTTTTTTTTTTAATCCACTGGGCTTGTAATGCAGTCTTTGAAAAAGAAATGAGATCTTGACCTTGTTGTATGACTTCGCACTGCTGGCAAAGACTGTAGCGCCAATAATCTGGCTCTGCAGCAGCCCTTCCCACCCCAGCACTTTTCAAACAGGGAAAATGGCAATGCTGTTCCACAGGGTATTGGAGCCTGCACATTCCTGCTCCTCTTCACTGAGATGCTTTGGTAGGATCCATTGTGCCAGTCCCTGCCAAAGCTTTGCCTGAATGAACCTGGCTCTACCCCACACCTGCCACAGCACATGTGTTGAGGGCCGCAACGGATGCAAGAGGAGTAAAGGGGCTGAAGCAACAGCACTCCCTTTGTTCTGTCTTCTGGGATTGCTTGCACAGGCTCTGCACCTTTTCTGTGGGGCATCTTCCCTGGGAAGATGGTGCTGAAGAAGTAATTTCATGGCCCTGCTTTTCTTTCTCTCTAGCCTGCCAGCACAAAGGAGGGAGTCATCTTCATTACAGGTGGATGGGAAGTAGAGGCTTCTTCCTACATGTGCACAGAGTAGCAATGAGTGAATATGCTTCTTCTAGGTGCAGACTCTGTGGTGCACCTCCTAGGATTTTACGTGCCTCTTCAGAGGTGCCTACTCTGGGATGGAGCTTAAAAGCCCTCATTGCAGCAGTCCCTTTTCCTTTGACAAATTTCTCCTCAAGAGCAGAGAGCCTGATTAGGCTGTTAAAAGTAGAAATGAGTGATTGGTCTGGCAAATTGATCTAGACCCTCTCAAGTAAGAGTCTGAATTTCCCATCTTTTCTACAGCTCAGGATGGAGTTTGATCATTAAATGACTCCTCCTGCCCTTGAGAAATATGACAGCTGGCTTTGAGATTCCTTTCCATCATTGGTCCTCTTTTGTAGCAGCACATTAGCCACTATATTTTCAAAGCAGTGTGCAGAGATGCAGCCACATCACTTCAGCTAATAACAGCAGAAGAAGCACAACCAAATCCACACCTACTCCTTTGAAAACTTGCCCCTTGCTGTCTTGGGGTTAGCTGTAGAGAAATATCATTTATTTTTAGCTGATCAAATTATCTTCTGCAACCCACTTCTGTATTGTCAGGAAAACAGTATTTGTACTCTTGTCGTATGCCTCCACTTAGATGATTCATGGGTGTGAAATCTCTGAATTATCACTTATATCACTGAAAGATATAAAACTTGCAGCTTTGGATTAAGTAAATGTTCATGTCAGAATGTGTTTTGGCATAGTTACAAGGAGGCGGTGAGAAACCGATCACTGAGCCATTAAAATGCAGAAGATTCCTGTTTGTTTGTGCATTCTGTAGTGAGGAAGCCAAGAACAATACATGGATCTGCTGCCACCCTTTCAAAATATCATCTGGAATGAAAAGATGGATGGCCATGAATCAATCATAAGAAATTGAGGGTAAATATTATTTTAGAATTTGTCGATCACTTGGGACCTTTTTTGGCAAGAAGGTGTCAGAAATGCCTATAACCATTTGTGTTTCACTTATACAGATAAATAGATGAGACTTTGGAAAGAGTCCCAAGTGGGATGGGTAGGTTCATATCTTAGCTATGGACCTCCTGAAGATGCAAGTTTAAATCTTAGTAGGCACCACAAGCAAAGATGTATTTGGTCTCATCTGCAGTCTTCCTTCCCATTCACACGTGACAAGACCATCTCTCAGTTCTATAGGAATGCTGTACCTCTTAGCAAAGAGCTTCACACCAGGTTTTCTCTCTTCCATGATCTTTGGAGACTGATTCAAAAATTTGCCTTGTAATCCTGCCTTCTCCAGAATTCGCGTTAAGAGCTGCATGCTAGAAGCCATTTCCAGCACCTAAAGTGTGCACAGAATTGTGAACAATGCTATGTGATCTTAGAGATGTTGCTATTCTTTCTATTAGTCTGTACAAACACACAGATCACTGTCTCATACTCTACACAGTCCCAACTCCTGTTCTATGCAAAAAGCAGGGGCAGGCTCTACTATCCCTTGTCTACTAACATACTACTCGGCCAAACTAGACTGCTGCAAAGGGCTGAGCTTGTTAAGTTCCTAGAGTTGTGCACGTGCTGGGTGCCGCAGCATGCTCTGTGCTCAGCTAAGATGCAATACTACCTAGGGCTCTGGTGAGGGTAGCGCAGTTCCCAATGCAAGCTAGTGTTTGAGAGACCTTTCACAGCCTGGTATTTCCTTTCTGAAATTTCATTAAAATCCATTGAGTGGTGCATATCTGCTTCTGGAATCCGTGAGAACAGCTAGGAAATATATTTTGGAGAAATGGGGTGGGAAAGAGAATAAACGTATATGTCTTTTACTTCTCAGTAATCCATTAGACTAGAACTATTTATTTACAGGGGTGAGGTCTCAGACAGGGTAGTAACTTTCTTTGGGGAAAAAATAGTTTCCTGAAGAAAGCCAATTGCAATTGTCTGGATGATTTGTGGAGTTGTGTTTTCAGTCCCCAGGATGCAGTGCAGAGATGAGGGGAGAATTATTATTTTTCCCATGTTTCTGGCCTCAGCTGGTTGCCACATGATGCCAGGTAGAAATTTGTTCTCTTCCATTGCCATATATATCAGGTTTAAGGTTTTTGCTTTGTTTTATTTTGTTTTTTTAATTTTACCATCCCCAAAAGCATTGGATCTTGGCTTCAGGCAAGGCTAGGGGTTTTGAGTGTAGTATGCTGATGTTTCTGCTGGGACTTAACCTTCCCTGCCTTCCCTACCTCTCCTCCACACACCGCCCCCCCCCCCCACAACAAAACAAAAAAAACCCCACAAAAGTTCTTCCTCCACTCAGGATAATACCAATCACTAGGGCGGTGCAAGGCTTCAGACAGAGCTTCAGATGCGGAGAAGCTTCAGACACTTTGGGGTCTGCAGCAGCACATCCGGGTCGCAGCACTGCCTCGTTCGGCTTCTCGAAGCGCCTCAGAGACGCCTCGGAGATCCGGCCATAGGGTATAATGGGGAAATAATAAAATATCTATAACTTTGTTGTTTTTTGTCCAATTTGGATGAATATTTCAGGAATGATAGACTCTGCAGAGAGGATGAAACCTGGCAAGTTTCAAGAAGATCGGTGCAGGAGTTTGGTGGGAACAGCACCCCAAATTCTTGAAAGCAAAACTCATGTCACGTCTAGGTGTTACAACATAGTGGGGTAAAAACTGCAGGGGTGGTAGACTATGCTGAGACCACAAAGCCTTCCAAGTTTCAAGAAGATCAGTGCTGGGGTTTTGGGGCAGCTGTACCCCAAATTGTTGAAAGCAAAGCTCCTGTCACGTCTATGTGTTACAACACAGCGGGGTCAAAACTGCAGGGCTGGTAGCTCTTGCTGAGGCCACAAAGCCTGCCAAGTTTCAAGAAGATCGGTGCAGAGGTTTGGGGGAACTGTCCCTCAAGCTGCTGACAGACAAAACTGGTGCTATGGGTGCTGTGGGCCTGACTGTCGGTCTTGGGCCGGGGAGGGGAGACACTGCTGCAGGCCTGGCTGGTAACCTGCTGTGTTCCCAGCTGCCAATCAATCAATCATGATTCACTCAGGGACCAGTGACCAGCTCAATACACAGGACCTAGCGACTACATAAGGACTTAACGAGCATCAATTAGCACGTACAAAACCAGGCTAAGGAGAGGAAAGAATCAATACAGACAATCCACTGCCCCAAGACAGACAGTCTTGGCAGGAGTTTTGTCTGTCAGCAGCTAGAGGTGCAGGGCCCCAGACTTCACTGCACCGATCTCCTCCACGGCTGGCAGGCGTCACCATCCCTGCAGCTGCACCTCGCTGCACCTTAACGCACGCAGTGTCACCCATGGCACGAGTTTTGCTTGTCCGCAGCTTGACGGGCAATTCCCCCCAAGCCCCTGCACTGATCTCCTTGAAGCTTGGCAGGCTTTGTGGCCTCAGTAAGAGCTACCGGCCCTGCAGTTTTAACTGCCCTGTGGTGTAACACACAGCCGTGACATGAGATTGGCTTTCAAGAATTTGGGGTACAGTTTCCTCCAAAGCCCTGCACTGATCTTCTTGAAACTTGGCAGGCTTCATGCTCTCAGCAGAGGCTACCATCTCTGCAAGTTTCATCCAAAATCAGACAAAAAACAAAAAAGTTATAGATATTTCATTGATTCCCCATTATACCCCATGGCTGGATCTCTTCCACCGGATCAAGGCGGAAACCCGGTCCAGAGCTCTGGATCGGATCGTGGACATCCGAAGGAGCTGGATCCGAAGCCGAATTGGATCGCTACTGACTCGTACAGGCCTACCAATCACCACATTTGGGATCAGGAAATAATTTTACTCCAATCAGATAGGCAGAGGTGGTGGCGGTTTTCGCCTTCTCTTCTAGCAGGGCGTATGGTCCTCTTTCGTGGATCTCTCAAATATATTTGACAACTACCTCCATGTCCTGCCACTGTAAGGACTGGGCAGTCCCCTCAGCACTCTGCTTTACCTGTGGCAAGTTAAAGGTTGTTTCAGATGTTTTGGGCATTGTACCTGGTAGTTATGCAAGAAGATGGGTTAGATAGGGATAGACCTGACTTGAGCAGGGACTTGGACTAGATGATTCCTGAACCCCTTTTAGCCATACTTTTCTTTCATTCAAGGCACCATGATTTTTTGCTGTAGGTAGAGTTGTGAGATAGCCGTAGGAGGAGTATTACTGTGGGGGGGGGGGGGAGGGGAGGGGGAAGAGGGTGTTCAGTGCTGTTGGTGCCTCTTTTTTTTTTCCTGTTTTGTCTCCTTTTAAACTTTTCAGAACAAGGAAAAAGTTTTATTTTTAGAGCATTTTACTCTTTTCATTCAGTTCAACCCAAAAATATTTTTCATTTCATGATGTGAACAGAAACAAACACTGGGTGGGAGGGCAGAAAACTGTGAAGGCTGGGGACCAATGCATCTCTATACAAAATCTGCCTTCATTTATCTTGTATGGACATTACAGCAAAGACAAGGACAGTGAGATTTATAACCAGAAGGAATAGAAACTTAAGAAGCAGAATCCAAAATTGATTCTTATACACTTCCTGATTAGATATAATCAAAATTGGATTGCAACCCCATGTGAATATTTCATATTTTTTTCTGAATAAAGAAAAGATTTTGGAATACAAATGATGCTTATGGATGAACTGTCATCACGCACAACTAAACTTTAGCAGCAGATTATTTGGACCTCAGGCGATTTTATGGTTTGTGTACTTACTACTATTTCCATCTCTAAATGCTAGCTACTGAAGATAAATGATCGTATGCAGCAGGTCTCTTCTACAAATTCCCTTTCATGCTGTTTTTGTCTGAATAAGCCAGAATAGTTTCTCCTCTAACCTTTTAGATGCAGGGCACTGTCATGTAACAGATTTTGCTCCTTGATCAGAGCAGGAGAAAGTTGTTTTCTTTGTACAAAAACCTCTTCAGGGAAAAATAATGAATGGAATCGTCCAATCCTGTAATCCTTCCACATACAGAATCTTATTGACTTCACTGGGAGGCCAGTAAAGAGGATCAGATTGGAACTTTGGATTTAGACCTGAATGCAGCATTACAAATTGATTGGAAAGCAAATACTTGAATTGTACTTTACATGCAACTCAAAACCCAGTCTGCCTCCAGCTGTGCAATGAAAGATGACCTTGGCCCTCACCACTAGGTGACATTCTCCACTGAGAGTGTTAATCTGAATCATTCTATATGTTTCACTTTAAATTGAAAAGCTATCCTAAAAATATAGCTAGAGATCTATCCTTTCCCCCTTTCTGTTTACTTCTCCATATTAAAAGCAATCTATGCAAGCTGGGGATGCTAAATCTAACAATGATGGCCCTTTTTTTTTATCAGGTTTAGTGATCATCTTTATAACCTGTACTGGATTGCTATCAGATTGCTTTGCAGAAACATTTTGCTTTAAATATTATTTATTAATATCACTAAGGTCATAGATATGCATAACACTTAGTGATGTAAGCCTGAAGCAGACAGATGTACAAGCCTGTTAAATTGGTTTAAGTCCACCTGGGCCTGTTCAAAATGTTCCCTGGAAAATCAAGCACTATTTTAACCAGTTTACTATGAACCAGTTCAGTGTTATGGGTGTACATCAAACATTTCTGACAGAGGTCTTGTCAGTCCTCCAGGCATCCCACCCTGCATTACTCCTCCCTCTATCCCATATAAACACTGCTACAACTGGCTGTTCTGATACAGAGCCAGAACTGTACTCCTACCTCCCTCCCTCCCTTCCTCCCCCACTAAGCATTCCCTTTTTTACCTTTTGTTGGCACATTTCATCAGTTAGCTCCCTTGCACTGTTTGGTCAGTGAAAGATGTTCTGCTGACTACCAGCTGTGTCCTCATTGCTACTTGACTGCAGCCCCTCATCATGCCCCTGAGAAATCAAAAACATGTGTCTGAGCCCTCTCTCTGTCCCCCCCCCGAAGTCAAGGGAACACATGACAGACTTCAGTTATTTGAAGGTTATTGAAGTTGATTGACCTCATGTTTAGGAGAGAAGCTCAGTTGCAAGCTCCCCGCCAACTTGCCTATTGCAAGGCATGCTGGGCTGAGTGCTCTCTCCCACCCCTTGGTATTGCAGCCAAAGCATTTTGCACAATTGGGAACTGGTTCCGAGTTGGTGACATCTGGCAATAGTTCCACTGCTATGTCTGTCTGCACCCTAAGTGTTGTAAGCCCAAGAAAGCAACATGTACATTTACCCTTCAGACACGTACAAAGAAATTAAATGGAAGTAGATAAAAGCCTTTCAGGACTTATGAGGCACAGATGTATGTTAGGGCCCCACTTTAACTCATGGTACTTTACATAAAAGCAACATGATTTAGACACCCCCCAACCTCCTCCCTGACACAACAAACATTTACTTGTTGGGGGGGGGGAGAGGGGGCTGGACCCAGCCTGCACCAGCCCAGGCCAGCAGGTGGGGATGCTCCAACATCCTCCCAGGAGGCTGCCAAAGCTTCCCTCTCCACAGCACCCCCCAGCTCCTGAGCTGTCAGCGAGGGAGGGGAAGGTGGAAGGGAAGGGAGCTCCCAGATGCTGAATGGCCAGAGCTGGTTGGGGGGGTGGGGATGATGATCCTAGCCTCACAACCCCTCCAAGCTATCCTGGCTAGGGTACTGGGGGGAGCCAGGTTGGGCCTCTGAGGTAAGGGGGCTCAATTCCCAACCCCCTCCCCAGAGCTGGCTATTCAGCAGCCAGCATAAAGCTCACAGGTGCTGAATGGCCAGGGCTGAGGGTGAAGGAGTGAGGAACAGGGCCCCCCAGATACCCCAGCTGGGGGTTGACTACTTTTTAACAAGGATACTTCAAGTCATGAAAAATAGTGCAGGATATTTGTCTGCCACATCTGAGGTTCTCTTGGAATTAAATTCAAATGAATGGAAGACAAGTAGAATACGTGAAGTCAGCAGCATAGTAAAAGGAGACATCAAATAAATACCCAAGTGCTAAAGACATTTGTAAACCACAGAAGTTGGATTGCTTGAAGGAGACAGTACAGTCAGGTTCCAGTAAAAGTGAGCAAGTTTATTAAAAACAGCATGCTGCTTTGTTAAACCATGAAGATTGCAACTTTATCATGCTGTTCTCCTGTGTTCTAGTTTTTTAATTTCCCGTGTAGGGAAGTGTTCTTTAAAAGAAAAATAATGTCAGAAAATAGATAAGCAATGCAGAGTTTTATGGTAAGGGGAAGATTTCAAAATTCTTTCAGTGAGGAATATGTCCTAATCAAGTGTCTTATTGAGACATTCCCTCCCATTCTTGATAATGCAGGCCAGATTACTGAGGGTTATGGTCTTGTATCTTCCCATGGCAACTACAGTAATGACTTATTTGGGGAAATGTTCCTGGGAAAATATTCAGTACATTAATTGTTTCAGTGTTCCCACATAACTAGAGAGTAGGAGAAGAAGCAATCACCATGGGACTGAACTTCAGCAACATAGGACATGTCTGGGCATCAAGGCACAGTAGAAACAGTAACTCTAGTTGGTGCCCAGTGAAATTGCCCTATTTTCCCTGCCCTAGTTGTGCCACCGAACATCTCTGTACACTAACAGACCACAATTTTCTGCATATCAGTGGTAAAATCTTGCCATGTACATTGAATCACTAGGTGGAGCTGGTCCAAAAACAAAGACAATTAATTAAAAAGGATTTTTTGTTCTGTTTTGTTTAGCAATCCCCTTTTGTCAATTTCTTCTTGTAGGCCCACGTATCTGATAGTCTTCTTGCAAACCTGCAAATACTGTTTTCCAGTCAGGAAAATATCAGGAGCATCAGCCTTTTGCTTGAATGCATGTAGGATCTGCTGCTCCCCGCCCCCACCCCCGGCCAAACATTGCTTCAGTCAAAACATGGGTCCTTGATTTTTATAGGACAATGACGTTTGGAGTTTCAACAGCTTTCATGGAAGGAAATAATCACCCATTTAGAAAACAAATGTACAACCTCAAGAAAAAGAAATTCCAATAGAGATGTTGCATGAGCAAAATATTCATACAGTAGTTCCCCACAGGGGGCATAGATACAATAATACATTTTTTCTTTTCAAAGATAAAGTGCATGAATTGTGAGGTCTGTGAGAAGGCCTGAAACTTACTAATTCTTCAGTTAAATTCAGAGATCTGGAAATGGGTATGCTCAGCCTAGTTATCACAGCTAATCTATGTGATGAGAATTTTAGCCTATCCTGAGGAGTTACCTTTAGGAGTGGGCCAAAGCTACTAGGTTCTTTACTTTCCCAGAGATACTAGGTGCTTGGATCTCAGTTTTGGTTTCAGCAGGATAGAAAATAGGAATTAGCTACAAAGTTCAAATTTAAGTGTTTCTCTAAGTTTAGGAATGTATACGGATCTGGGGGACTAAGTTTAAGTCTATCTCTAATTTAAACAAGTTGTTCATGCATTGTCTGCATCAGTGCCTGGTGTGATGACACAGATATGATGTTATTCAGTTGAAGGACAAGTTGCCAAACTTAGTAGTTTCATAGTCTTTGCTCTGCGGAGTTATTGAATTGGAAATGTTGCTGGCTGAAATAGCCTCAGGAGAAGCATTGTTTTCATGAGAGACCCACGAGGATAGTAGTCAGATAATCCTATTCAAGCAAACTTTAGCCAACACAAACAGTAAAATGCAGGACGCTAAGGCAGGGCCTGCGCTTCATTTATTCATTGGGTAACATTTAGCTAGGATGATGAGGAACTGTGCTCTGGAACCAGTCCAGTTCAGTCATTTGTGGGATCAGTATTGCATTCTAGTAAGTCAGTCAAAAATCATCTTAAGTTGGATGGATTGATTTTGATCCTAATGTACAAATATACAGGCATATCCTAAATCATGTAGTGCGCAATGCAGGAATCTGGAAACTACACAAAGTTTGCATCACTTTTTTTAGTGATAGAAGAAGTAAAGGAGCTACGTAATCCTCCAGAAACCTAGTGCTATAGTGGTGCTAAGTACAGGCAGTCAAAAAGCCTGAGGCTGAATAGATTCAGTCTTTGCAAGTTAATCTAAGCTGCAGAGATTGAACTGATAAGCAAGTGAACAGACATTCATTTTGATTCCAGAAATGCAAACACATGCCTGTAGCAGCTCAGGCGAGGAGCTGGGGAGCACTAGACCATGTCTCCCTGCTTGGCTGTAGCAGACAGCTTGGGCCAAGGCTAGCCAGCCCACTGTAAGGGTTGGGGAGGAAAGGGGGTTTGCAGGGGAGGTGCAAAGAATCCTGGGATGCTGTGGGGACTGTGAGTTAACTTGAATCTGGAGGGGATCTGGGACAGAAGATCAATAAATCAATTAACCTAAATCAGTTAAGTTTGATACTACATCCATTCAGGTTTATCTTAAACTGGTTTCAGCCCTTTTGAAAGCTGTTTATGTGCATTGAAATTCTGTTGTGTTAAAGATCTTAACCAGTTTCTGATCACTTATACTAGTTTATGTGCATCTTCTGTCCCTACCCTGGAAGGAAGCTGCAGCACTCCAGTGTTTGAGCCTCTGCACACACGTGGCCTGATCCCTTTGTCTGGCTGCTTTGCATCTAAAATTTAGGCTGTCTTTTGGCGGCTTTAACTGATCCTTTCTCTGGGGTTCCAGATATCATGTAAGCATTTAATGATGCTTGGACAAGCAATAATTCATATGTTTCTATCAGGGTGACTTGGGCCTCTTGCCATAGCAACTCTACTACTTATCTGACTCCAATCTAGTACATCCCACTGAGTTTTGATACCCTGACAACCTTGAAGGATCAGTGTAGGACTTTGAGACCACAACCAGTGCTTCATGCTGTCAGCCCAGTCCTGCTAACTCTTTCCCTCAGGTCATGTTAGTGAAAGAGGCAAGTGGCCAGTGAGACTACAAATACGAGAAAACCACCATTCATTATTTAAAACTAGTGTAAACTACAATTTGGGGGGCATGGTTTCCTCATCCTTAATGCACAGTTTATTGATGCTGCCTCGGAGTCCACTCTGCTTTCCCTGGAGGATTCAGCATTTGTAATATTGCAGGACACTGTCATTTTATTTGTATTAAATCTTAGGACTTTGTACGTTGTTTCAAAGAGATGGACATTATTTTCTGCTTGAGGCAGTTATGACTAATAAAAATGTCAGGCAGTTATGACATTTAAGTGTCAGGTTTTAGGGTGCATTTAATAGCTGGAAAGTTTCCGTCCATCCCCTCCCCATCAGCCCCCGTTCCTAGAGAACTAAGTCACTCATACAAATAGTTCTCCTCAGAGTGATAGCTTCCATGACATAGGGTTACATTAAATGTAGGCAGAGGTACATACTGCCTATAAGTCATCTGTCATTTTTTATATAGTGTTTCATAGATGATTTAAAAGAGCACAAGAGGAATGGGTCAGAACTATTCAAATCGAGCTATTTTAGTTGGAGAATTTAATATAAAAAAGGCCACATATATGGTCAAAATTCCACCTGAAACTTTCCAGCAGGGCTTGGATTAAATATTCCATTACATGAATGCAGGCTAAATGAGGATGTTTCTGTGAGATCATGAAATTGTTCATTCGTTGCAAAGCTGCTGAGCAAAAGTCCCAGAGGGAGAACCGAGTATGGAACTGTTGATGAAATTAGGCGTTGATTTCCCCTTGGAGGTGCATTCCTCTAATTGTTCCCCTGACTGAGTCTCAGCATTTCCTTCTTCCTCAGCTCAGTGCATTAAGCCAAGGTGTCTTTAGATAAAGTATTTGCCACCCTGCTGTGGTACAGACATTACAGAACTAGGTTCTTTGCAACACAAGAGTGCGGCCATCCGCCAGCAATTTACTCTGAGTGACCACCCACTGCTGTCTACCCTCATAAGAATGGTACCATTTTATTCCTTCCAGTTGTCCTGCTTGTGTAGATTGGACCGTTGCCAGAGGGTGCGACTTTTGGTCTAGTTTCCAAGCAGCAG
The DNA here is from genome assembly GCF_030867095.1 of Alligator mississippiensis. NCBI lineage: Eukaryota > Metazoa > Chordata > Crocodylia > Alligatoridae > Alligator > Alligator mississippiensis. The sequence goes on from NC_081830.1 coordinate 40,894,535, forward strand.
CTAGTCAAAGTGAGACGCCTCTAGCAATCATTCATATGGAGCCTCCAGCAGTCATTTAGGGATTTTACCCATAGAATCCAGTCCTTATCCACTATTTTTGCATGCAGTCTCTTGTGCGCTGAGTGAATATGGAATGTGGTAGGAATCTGAAATCAGCATGTTTCCTCAAGAGTTGGAACAAAAATACTGTATTTATCTAAATCCAAAATGACTTTGAATTTAAAATGACCCCTGCCAATAATTAGATACTATACATGGAAAATAATAAGCTTGTTATAATTTTCCATGTATAATCTAATTATTTGAGAGCCATTTTAAATTTGTTCCCCCACTTCTGGGAAAACAATGGTGTCAGGGTAAGGGGCCACACCCCCAGCTTTTGCCTCCCCTATACCTGTACCCCTTCCACTCCCCAACCCCCACACAGTGCATGTGCTTGTTCCCCCCCCCCTCCAATGACCTGCTCCCCCATACCTCCATTCTTCCTCCCACCTTCTGCAACAGCTCTGGATCCATCTCTGGGGCAGTCAGTGGTGGCAACCCAAGTCCTAGCCCACCCTGGCCAGGCAGAAAGAACAGCAGCAGGTCCAGGGCCAGCCAGGTTGGGCCACAGTGGCTGGAGCTGGAGGTAAGCAGCAGAGGGGCCAAGTAGTTTAAGGGGACAGGCTATGCAGTCTCTCCCCTCCTTCCTCCACTGCACAAGCCACCCCAACACAGGGCAGGCATTGGCTCTGCTCTGGCTTTTGCTCAGAGCCAAAGCCAGAGCTGAGCCACCTCCTGCCCTGGGTCGATATTCAAATCTAAGATGAAATCCCCTCCCCCCTCACTTGCTATATTGATTGTGGTGGAGGGGAATCCTCACCTTGGATTTGAATGAATACAGTAGATTCACTGACATATAAACATTTTTGCACCTGTCCCATGTTCACTTAAGCATGAGTTTAAGTCCATCTCTGTTCTGCAAAGCATGCTTGCTTGAATTGGGTCTTAAAGGGCTCTAGGTTAAGGACTTGAGTAAGCAGGAAAAAAAAGGCTTATAGACCTCTATTTTTTCCCAGTATTTCAGGACAGAGTCTAGGCAGTAGAGTGAATGCATCCTTAATTGCCTCAGAGAGATGGTTAAGTTTCAGTTAGACGACTGAAATGGAGGCTGAACATATTCAGACCTTGTCTAGCATCATGCTTAGAGGAGGGTTTGGGTCCTGAATCTATGGACCCGTGGTAGAATGCATACAGCTCAACAGCAGCATGCTTGTGACGATCCAAATCACCCAGTTTGGATGGGCTACCATAAAATCTAAGAGACAGGTATTTTACTGCTCTCTTTAAACTGTGGCATTATAGGTAGGTTGCTTTAACTTCAGACTGGATTCTTTCACACACCAGGGTAATGGCTACCATTGTTTTAGAAAGGTTTTTGCACCTGCTCTTTGCTGTGGCTGCATAGGTAGTAAGATTGTTTGTCCAGCTGCTGTTTGCTGACCTAACCATAAATTTAAGCTATACTGGGGGTTACTGCTTATGTTTAACTGAGGATGCAGCTGTATAAGTCACCGCAGCATAACTGAATGTGAAGGTGAAGGGGAAAGTCAGCTGGGTAGCAATAACTAAGCATGTAAAGGTGCATCCAGGCTGACTCAGCTGGACACAACTGTTTTCTATTGATGCTTCAGGGAGAAGTCCTGACAAAAGGATGAGAACCAGAGCAAAATTGGATTTGTTTGCAAGAATTTGTTGCAGGCTGAAAGATGGAAACCTTAGCCATCAGGTAGTTACAAATAAGTGCACCAGCCCACACCACTGTAGAGGAGAGGGGGATGTAGAGCAGATGAGGCCCACAGTTTCCCCCTCTTATTAATTGTGGGCTGTCCAACCCTAGCCTTCGTACAAAATGAGAAATATAGATACAACACAACAGAACATTTTGATTTGAGGATTAAATAAAAGTGGCCAGGAAGATGAAGATGAGTGTTTGTGAAGAGATTCACAAAGGTTGAAAAAATAGTAGTCACAGAGCCACCTCCCTTTGCAAAATTAGAAATGGATGTGAACTAGAGAAGCTGGATGAATGAGGAAAATCTGTCATATGAGATTGTCCCAGGATCCAGTTCAGCAAGAGACTTAACTATATGCCCACACTAGATGCATGTGGATAGTCCTCTTGCAGTCTCCAAGACCCAGTGAAGGAAAACTTAAACCTGAATGAACCTAGAAGCAATGCACTGAATAATCCACGGGCATGATATTGAGGGCACTAATAAAATATTAAATTGACACCTATTCTTTAAACAACTATGACTGCCACCTCTAGATTTACTAGTATACAAATACTTCTCAGGATCATCACTGTGAAGGTAGCCAATAAAAGAGAGACAGAGCAAGCCGTTAGCTTGTAGGTTAAAGCAATGAGACTTTAAGAGGAGGTAGTCAGTACTAAAGTTGACCTGTGCAAACATCTAGTCTTATAACTCTAAAGTAAACAGTGGGCAATTCTGGCTGCACCGAAGTTATCTTTGGCGGTATTGCCACCTCAGTCAGAACTGGCCGGAGAGATTCTGTAGGGCCTTGGACAATTTAAAACTTTATTTCCATTTATTTCCATGTTTAATGTCCCTGCCACCTTGGGGAGATTTTCAAAGGCAGAAATAGGATTTAGGCACCCAGTTCTCCTACCTACCCTCTGTACGTCCTGGGTGCAGTGGAAATGTAAAGTCAAAGCTTCTTTGTACTTCTTTTTCTAACATGATTAGTCAACACATTTTTCCACAGGAGACTCAAAACTATTTAGTAGCCATACATCCATTAGCATTTGGAGGCTGTTAGAGTAATAGATGCTCTTTCAGAAATCATTCCATTGGCAGCCCCAAGTTTATTCAGGAACTATACCTCCAATAAGCATTTTAAAGGATGTAGAAGAAGGTGCACTTCCAGGAATCAATCATGCCCTTCAGAATGATTGCACTGCTAATTAATAACACAGATAGAAATGCCATTTCAGTATTGCGGATGGCTGTATAACTGAGTAACTATGATTGTGCTATTTTACCACCTGATCTATAACCTATATGAAGTCAATGAGACTGATGCACTGACTTCAGTGTGCCATGGATCAGACCCTTGGATTTGCTTTTTCACAGTGAAGAGCTTACCTTAGGAAAGCCGCCTCCTGGAACTATCATTGTCTGGTGTTCCTCACTGTTTTTGCTCCTCAGCTGTATATGGATTATGATTATACCGTGTAGCCCTTATGAAATTAGGGCTGTCAATCAATCATCGTTAACGTGCACAATTAACACATTAATTGATTTTTGCATTTATTTTTTTTCAATGCTTTAATTGCACACGTGGTTTTGGATCCCACGCCCAGCTCTGCTCCACCACCATCACCACCAGTTTTGGGCCACCCAGCAGGACAGCGGTGGCAGTGCAGAGGACCACAAGCAGTGTAGAGGACCACAGGGTAGCCCTGGCATGGGCTCCAGGCTGCTGCAACAAGAAGGTGGGAGGGGGTGAGCACAGGCACAGAAGCACAGACACGCACACAAGCAGCTGCAGGTTGCACGCAGCCAGAAATGCAACCCACAGCGTGTAGAGCAGCACACAGCAAATAAGTCTGTGGAGGGGAAGGGGTAGGGGAGAGGGAAGGGTCAGGGAGGGGGCAGATCAAGGCCCCCACATTGATGGAAGGAGAGGGGCAGGGGCTGGGGTAAATGGGACCCTGGGGCCAGGATGGGTCATGAGACAGAGCTGTGGGAGGCTTGTCCAGGGGCATTGGGGGGGGCATGGCTCCCTGCTGCTGCAAGCACCCCTGGGAGAGGCATGGATAGCATGTGTCCCCTGGATTTGTGTGCAGGGTGGAGGTGGGCTGCCTTCTGCAGGCTGGGACTCTGTGCCCTGCTGCCTTTGCCCTGGGGGCTGTGTGACACCATGTTATGCCTCCCAGCACCGGGCAGGCAAAGAACATGTGGCACTGTCAGCACATAGCTCCTAGGGCAAAGGCAGCAGGGCGCAGAGCCCCAGCCTGCAGTGGGCAGCCCACTTCTGCCCCACACACAAATCTGGGGGGCACATGCCCCCCATGCCTCCCTCAGGGGTGTGCGCAGTGGTGGGGAGCCGCATCCTTCACTTGTGTTCCTGGATGAGTCACCTGTGGCCTTGACCCATCCCAACCCTGAGGCCCCATTTGCCTCTGCCCCTACCCCACTCCCTTCCTCCCTCACTGTGGGAGCCTTGATCTGCACTTCCCCCACCCCTTTTCCTCCACAGACTTACCCACTAGGCACTGCTCTACATGCTTCTGGGTTGCATTCCTGTAGAGTTACTATATTTCCCATTTCAAAAAAGAGGACACCTGTGTCTGGGGGGTAATATGAATGTCAGGGGGGCAGTGATATGCCTGTGACCTTTCCCTTCCCTTCACTCCCAAGACACAGCCCCCACAGCCCTGCTGCTGCCCCTCACTTCTGACAAACAGTACCTGCATCCTGCCAGGGCATGCAGAGACCCCCCCCTCCCTGGGCTCCAAACCCCCCACGCACACCCACAGCCGCACACACCTGCACAAATTTCCCCTACATACACATACCTCACACCTGCCTCACAACCATACGAAGTACCTGCATAATTTTGCATAATTTTGAGTTTTTCTGTGCATAAATTTGAGTTTTTAGCTGTGCAATTAAAATCACAATTAGTTGCAACTAATTTTTTTAATTGTGCAGCTAATCACGATCAATTTTTTAATTGTTTGACAGCTCTATATGAAATACATTAAACAGGTTGGAAAGCAGGAAAGTGAAATGAGGTCAGTATTATCCCTATGTTATGGATAGGTAATTGAGACCCAGGAAGGTGGGATGATTTGTCCAAGATAATTCAGTAAGCAATTGGGAAGTCAGAAATAGAACCCATTTAGTCAAGATGCAATAAGATACTAGAATCAATGTCATTAATTTTTAGAACAAATTGGTAGTGCCTGGAAAAATATTACCATCTTCAGTAGCCTTTAGGTAAATCGCTCTTGCCATATAGCTCCAAACTGACAGATGAGCACACTATAACTGCCTTTTATTTGCAGTCTGGTAAGCAGCTCCAGCAGAGACCTCAGAGAATGCATGACCATCTTGAATGCTGGCCAATTGTTTGAGCCCTACAGACACTCTCTACTTTTCAAGATTGTTGGGGTAGTAAAGGGAACATCAGTCAGCTATGCTGTACTTTATCTATTGGGGATGCAATCACAAAGTCACTCATTTTGCATTATCTAAAAACACAGAATTCACTTTAAGGCTATCCTGCATTTCTAAAGTTACTCAGAGAACATAGGGTAATAAGTATTTAAGTAGTATCTGCCTGCTGGGCTATGGTTTACACAGGTTATGTACAACAGACAGGAATAATGTTTTGGGTAAGAAAAGGCAGAGCACACCTGAGAATGTAAAATCCTAGGGAAATTAACAAGATGGAGATGGCTTTGCACATGTAGGTGCCGCTTCATCTTCCCAAGGTCAGTCTTGATCTCTCTTGAGTACAGATTGCCAGGACTTGCATGAAGTTATGGGCTCTTTTTTATGGTTTACCTTTTTACTTCATTTCTGTATGCACCTTCATTTCAATTCACCAGGGAATGTTTAGAATAAGCTTCATGCTGTGCCTTCTTTCCAAGTGTAACAAACCAATTAATCTTCTACACAAAGGCCATCCCAATGTGGGCAATATGATAACGCCAGCTAACTTCAGTACGTGACAAACATTTCTCCTGACATTCTGAAATTACCAGATTCTCTGTGCTCAGACAGCTACGACAGATGCTGGGTTTCAGCCTAAGAGGTGACATGGGGATAAGCCCAGCACTTCACCCCATACAAAAGCAATGAAGTTAAAATTCATATCATTTAAAATTCTGGCTAAACTAACAAACGGGACAATTCAATGCAGTAGCTCTTAGGGTGAAGTTAGACGTAACAGTTAGACCATACTAAATCTGTGGAATGTTGGTGGTGTTAAAGTTGGCATGTGCTGTGCTGTTACAATGAGCAGTCACATTAAGAGTTACTACCGGGGCAGGCAATTATTTCAGGCAGAGGGCTGCTTACCGAGATTTGGTAAACTGTTGAGGACTGCATGAGTAGCCCTGCCCCTTGAAAGTTGTCCCACCCCCGATCACCATATTGGGACCAGAAGTCATGCTCCCATCCCCTGATCTTTGCCACTGAAGTCCCTCCCCTTGCCCCAGAAGTGCTCTTTTTGGAAGGGAGGGTGCTGCAGTCTTGAAACCAAAAAAACCCCAAATCGTATACAGAAAAAGAAAACATATGTTATAACTTATTTCAATTTTATTTAACATTTTTTGTACTGATTTTGTGTTTATGAACTGTATCTAGAGGTGACTGTATAACAGCTCAAAATGCAGTCCTACTGTATATTGTGTGTGGGTGGTAAGGGGGTGTATGTGTTGGGGTGTGGTTAGGGTGTGTGTGTGTGTGTGTGTGTGTGTGTGTGTGTGTGTGTGTGGTGGGTATGAGTATGGTAGGTGGGTGTGGGGTATGTAGTTGAGGTACAAGCTGTGGGAGGGTGTGGGGTTATGGTGGATGGGGTGGGAGAGAAAGAGAGATGAGGCCAGGCTGCTGGCTCCATCGCATGAGGCTCTTGTGGACTGCATGCAAGTCGAATGCAGTGCAGCCAAGCAGGCCTCAAGCCCAGGCTCTGTGTTCCTGCCACCCCAACCTGGGTCCCTGCTGGTCCCAGGGCACCTGCATGGGCTCTGCACCCACCGGACACCACCATTATATCATCATTTCCCTGGTTTCTCTCCTGCACGTTTGCCTACCGCTTCCCCCACCACTGCTACTTCCCATGCCGCTCCCCATGGCCCGGTCACTCCCCACACAGCTGCTGCTTCCTCCACCGCTTCCTGTGGCCCGTGCTGCTCCCCACACTGATGCTGCTTCCCGCAGTCCCTGCTGCTACCCATAGCCCCCACCACTCCCCACACTGCTGGTACTTCCTGCACTGCTACACACACTGCTTGCTGCCACTTTCTGCTCCCTGTGCTGCTGCTGCTGCTTCCTGTGCTGCTCAGTGCTCCCCACAGCCCTCGCTGCTCCACGCACTGCTGTCATTTCCCCCGCTGCTCCCTGTGGAACCCCCATTGCTGCCATTTCCCTCTGCCCCCTGCCTGCTGCTTCCCGCTCTGTCTCCAGCCTGGCCCGGCAGGCACCATGGGGCTCCTGGCTGCTGGGGGGTTCACAGCAGTCCCCCCGCCCCTGTCTGATCTTATGTTATTTTCCACTCTGATGGAGAGAGGGTGGGGAACAGTTCCAAGGTCATGAGGTCAGAAGTTGCAGAGGCTTCTGGTTGGGGGCAGGCTGGAGCTGAGCTGGCCTTGCTGCTCAACTGCTGAGTCCTACTGGCTCCCCCTGGGTCCTGCTGCCACTGGCTGCCTGTCATCTTTGACAGGCAGCCAGGGGCAGATAAAAATTAATCTTCTAAAATTTTCAGGGGCCCCACCAGCCCACAGGCCATACTTTGCCCACCCCTGGGTTAATACTGTTTGTTGCTTCCACTGCTCTGACTTGCTACTAGAGGGCTTGTGAGTAGAGGCATGGTTAGGAGCTATGCTTATATCTAAGTGTAATGTGTAACTTCCCCCTTACTTTCTTCCTCATCACAACATATCTCCAGGATCCCACTAAGTAATTGTCCAAGGGGAAGTAACTTGGAAAGTATCATGGAAAGTAGGTATCTTGTAAGTATCTTGGAAACTAAGTGTCTTGGAAACTCTTACCTTTCTTCACTGTAAGCTTGGTGAAAGGAAGCAGGGAAGAGCTAGAAGCAGTGAACAGACCAGCTTACAGGGAGTTTGCTAGGGAAGGTCTGCTTAGAAAGAGGGGTAGGAAGAGAGAGGTGGTAGACTAAGAGACCCAGTGAAGTGGCTATAGGATGTCGCAATGCCAGAATCATTACCACTGCCAGCTCTTCCTCTGCTTGCACCTGTGAGGTGTCTGTCCGGGCAACACTGCTCACAGTTGAGGCTTCCACACAGGTCCTGGTTTGGGACTGGGAAAGTGAAGCTTGCAGGTTCCTTCCAGTGACAGGCAGATGGGGGAGAGCCTGTGATGAGTGGTGCCTCCTGGTGGTATCCCTAAGGGAGCAGGCAAGAGAGCTACAGGAGGAGGTGGCAGAGCTCCAAAGCATCCTCCACCATAAGGTCTTAATTGATTTGAGGATGGAGGAGACCTGTAGGACTGTGAAGGAAGGACTGCCAGAGGTGGAGAAGGAAGAGGACATGGACTCCTAAGAAAGTGGAAGCTGCAAGATTATGACTTCTGGCATCAAGCAGAAGCCTTCATCTCCACCTGAAATGGTTTGCCTGAAGAACAGAGGAGGAGGAACACATTCAATTAGTGGAAGAGGCCAGGCCAGGCCTCCCGAAAGTTGGGAGGATTGAGTGCTTACCACCAAGAGGAAGTGGCAGGTGTTGATGGTTGGAGACTCCCTTTTGTGGGGGATGGAGGCATCCACCTGCTATCTTGACCTGTTACCTTGGGAAGTCTACTAGTTGCCTGGAGCCCACATCTGAGATGTCACAGACAGATTGCCAAGACTCATCAGGCCCTCTGACTATGAGCCAAAGCTACTAATCCATGTGGGCACCAATGATACTGCCAGAAGTAATCCTGAGGAGATCAAAAGTGACTACAGGGCTCTGGGTACCAGGGTGAAGGCCTCAAGTGGTGTTCTGGATCCTTTCCTTTCAAGGGAAAGGGTCCAGGCAGGAGCATACACATCCTGTATAGTTATACAGATGGTATCACTGGCAGGGCTTTGGATTCTTCAACAGGATGTTGTTCCAAGAAGGTTTGCTAGGAAGAGACAAGATCCACCTAACGAAGAGAAGGAAGGGCATCTTTGCAGACAGGCCCACTAACCTAGTGAGGAGGGCTTTAAGCTAGCTTTTCCAGAGGATGGAGACCAAAGCCCTGAGGAAACTGGGGAAGTGGGTTACATGGAGTAAGCACAAGAAGGAGTGGGGCAATAGCAGAGGCCTACTTATCCTTCCTGAGAAAGTAGGGCAATTGGCTAGTTACCTCAGGTGTCAGTACATGAATGCACAGAGCCTGGGAAATAATTGGAATTCCTCACACAGTTCTGGAACTGTGGCATGATTGGAATATCAGAGACTTGATGGGATAGCTTGCCTGACTGAAGTACTGTCATGGATGGGTATAAACTTTTCAGGAAGGACAGGCATGAGAAAAGAGGAGGAGTTGTGTTTTATGTAAAGGAGGTGTATGATTGCTCAGAGCTCCAGTATGAAACTGGAGATGGGCCTGTTGAAAGTTAGGTGAGGTTAGGTTCAGAGGGGAGAGCAACATAGGTGATGTCTTGGTGTGTGTATGCCATAGACCAGCAAACCAGGGGAATGAGGTGTTCTTCAAACAGATACTACAAGTTTCCCAATCACAGGCCCTGGTTCTCATGGGGGACTTCAAGCACCCTGACATCTGCCTGGAGGACAATACAGTTGTGTACAGGCAATCCAGGAAGTTTTTGGAATGTTGGGGACAACTTCCTGGTGCAAGTGTTGGGAGAGGCCAACTGGGGGCTGTGTTCTTCTTGACCTGCTGCTCACAAACAGGGAAGAATTGGTGGAATGTGTAGAAGTGGATGGCAACTAAGGCAGCAGCAACTGCAAGATGATTTGACTTCAGGATCCTGAAAAAAAGAAGGAAGGAGAGAAGAATAAGGACCCTGGACTTCAGAAAAGCAGACTTTGACTCACTTGGGGAAGTGAAAGGGCAAGATCCCCTGGAAGGCTGATCTGAGAGGGAAAGGAGTCCAGGAGAGCTGGCTATACTTTAAAGAAACCTTACTGAGGGCACAGGAACAAAGTATCCTGATGTGCAAGAAGACGAGCAAGTATGGGAGAAGACCAGCTTGGGTTAGCAGGGAACTCTGCAGTGACCTAAAACACAAAAAGGAAGCTTACAAGCATAGGCTTAGTCAGGGGGGCACATGCCCCCCCAGTGACCAGTCAGCAGCTGTGGGGGGTTCCCACAGCCAATCTTGCTGACCGGGCCAATCACTGTGGCCGATCACTGCAGCCGCTTCCAGGAATGGCTGCGGCAACTTCTAGGAGTGTAACGGTGCTCTCAGGGTGCATGTGCAACCCTGTATTCTCCCTACACATCGCCATTACTTACAAGTAGAAACTTGGACAAACAACTAGGGTGGAGTATAAAAGCATTGCTTGGGCATGCAGGGATGAAATCAGAAGGCTAAAGTGCAATTGGAGTTGCAGGTAGCAAGGGACATGAAGGGTAACAAGAAGGGTTTCTACAAGTGTGTCAGCAACAAGATCAGGGAAAGCGTGGGTCCCTTTCTTGAGTGGGGGAGGCAACCTAATGACAGATGAAAAGGCTGAAGTACTTAATGCCTTTTTCACTTCAGTCTTCACAGGCAAGGTCAGCTCCCAGACTGCTGTACCTGGCAAAACAGTTTGAGGAGGAGGTGAGCAGCAACAGTGGTGAAAGAACAGGAGGAACTGCTTAGAAAAATTGAATGTGTACAAGTGCAGGGGGCCAGACACAATGCATCCGAATGTGCTGACGGAACTAGCCAATGTGATTGCAAAGCCATTGGCCGTTATCTCTGAAAATTCATAGAGATTGGGAGAGGTCCCAAATGATTGGAAAAGGGCAAATATAATACTTATCTTTAAAATAGGGAAGGAGGAAGATTCAGAGAACTATAGACTGGTCAGCCTCACCTCAGCCCCTGGAAAAATCATGGAGCAGGTCCTTGATGAATCCATTTCTAAGCACTTGGAGGAGAAGAAGGTGATTAGGAACAGTCAGCATGGATTCACCAAGGGCCAGTCATATTTGACCAACCTGATTGCCTTATATGATGAAATGATTGGCCCTGTGGATGTGGGGAGAGCAGTGGACGTAATATACCTTGTCTTTAGTAAGGATTTAATATGGTTTTCCACAAAATTTTTGCAAGGAACTTAAGGAAGTACAAGTTGAATGAATGGTCTGTAAGGTTGATAGAAAACTGGTTGGATCATTGGGCTCAGAAGGTAGTAGTAATTAATGGCTCAATGTCTAGTTCTCAGCTGGTATCAAATGTAGTGTCCCAGGGGTTGGTTCTGGGGCTAGTTTTGTTCAATATTTTCATCAGTGACCTGGAAGATGGGATGGAGTGCAATGTGAGCAAGTTTGCAGATGACACCAAGCTGTGGGCAGTAGTAGATACACTGGAGGGTAGGGATAGGATTTAGAGAGACCTTGACAAACTGGAGGATTGAGACAAAAGAAATCTCATGAGGTTCAATAAGGAAAAATACACTTAGGATGTAACAATCCCATGTACCAGTACAGGCTGGGGACCAACTGGCTAAGCAGCAGCTCTGCAGAGAGGGACCTGCGGGTTATAGTGGACAATAAGCTGAATATGAGCTAACAGTGTGCCCTTGTTGTGAAGAAGTCTAACTGCATACTGGGTTTCATTAGTAGGAAGATTACCAGCACATCGATGGAAGTGATGATTCCTCTCTGTTCAGCACTGATGAGACCATATCTGGAACACTGTGTCCAGTTTTGGGCCCCCACTACAGAAAAGATGTGGATAAATTTAAGAGAGTCCAGTAGAGGGCAATGAAAATGGGTAGAAGGCTGAGGCACATGACTTACAAGAAGAGGCTGAAGGATTTAGTCTTATTTAGTCTGCAGAAGATAAGACTGAGAGGGGATTTAATAGAAGCCTTCAACTACCCGAAGAGTATTTCCAAAGAGGATGGAGCTAGACTGTTCTCAGTGGTGGCAGATTTCATAGACATTAGGGCTGGAAGGGACCTCAGAAGATCATCGAGTCCAGCCCCTGCCCAAAGGGCAGGAAGTCAGCTGGGGTCATAGGATCCCAGCAAGATAAGCATCCAAATTTCTCTTGAAGACATCAATGTAGGTGCTTGAACCACCTCCGATGTCAGGTTATTCCAGACCTTGGAGGCTCGGAGAGTAAAGAAATTCTTCCTTATGTCCAGCCTGAAATGGTCTTACTGGAGTTTATAACTGTTCGACCTCATCATCCCTTGGGGCGCTCTGGTGAACAATCGTTCCCCCAGATCCTGATGAGCACCCCTGATAAAACTATAGGTGGCCATCAGATTGCCTCTGAGCCTGCACTTTTCCAAGCTAAACAGCTCCATAGCTCTCAGCCTGTTGTCATAAGGTCTGTTTTCCTAACCTCTGATAATGTGCGTGGCTCTTCTCTGAACTCTCAAGCTTCTCCACATCCTTTTTGAATTGTGGAGCCCAAAACTGGACGCAATACTCCAGCTGCGGCCTCACCAAGGCCGAGAACAATGGGAGAATGACATCCCGGGATTTGCTTGAGAAGCATCTATGGATGCAAGTCAGTGTTTTGCGTGCTTTACTAGCTGCAGCAACACTTCAAAGGCTCATGTTCATCTTGTGGTCAATCATGACCCCCAAGTCCTTTACATCCATAGTGCTAGTCAGCATAGCACTGCCAAGCCTATAAGGATGATACAGGTTTTTCCTCCCAAGGTGGAGAACCTTGCATTTTTCAGTGTTAAACACCATCAGGTTCTCATCCCCCCCCATTTCCTGAGCCTGTCAAGGTCAGCCTGGATCGACCTCCTGTCCTCAGGTGTGGATGCTTTACCCCAGAGTTTGGTATCGTCGGCAAACTTGGCTAGTCCGCTTCCGACTCCAATGTCCACATCATTAATGAAGATGTTGAACAATACAGGTCCAAGGACAGAGCCTTGGGGGACCCCACTGGTCACAGGGCACCATGATGATTGACTTCCATCAACCACCACCCTCTGGGTCCAACCACAGAGCCAATTCCCCAGCCAGTGGATAGTGGTGGACCCGAGGCCACAGTTGGCCAGTTTTGCCAAGAGGTGATCATGAGATACCAGATCGAAGGCTTTTTTTTAAGTCAAGATATATGACATCAATCTCCTCTCCCTTGTCCAGGTGATAGGTCACCTGGTCGTAGAAGAAAATGAGATTGGTCAAGAAAGATCTACCTGCAACAAACCCATGCTGAGGATATTGCCGTCAGCAAGTCTGTTAAGGATGGCCTCTTTGATAGTCTTTTCCAAGACCTTCCCCAGGATGGAGGTCAGGCTGATGGGCCTGTAGTTTGTCAGATCCACTTTCCTCCCTTTCTTGAAGATAGGCACCACATTGGCCTTCTTCCATTCTTTGGGCACGTCACCAGAGTGCCAGGAGTTCTTGAAGATCCATGCCAGAGGTTGGGCTATGATGCTTGCCAGCTTCTTAAGTACCCTGGGGTGTAGATTGTCAGGGCCAGCTGACTTGAAGGTGTCCAGCCTCTCAAGATGTTCCTTCACAAGGTCAGCATTGATGGAGGGCAGAGAATCCCCCTCACCCGGGCCTCCCTGTCCCGTAATGGGAATGTGTGTCCTGTAGGACTGATGAAAGACCAATGCAAAGTACCCATTTAATAGGTTGGCTTTTTCTTGGGCGTCAGTTGTCAGTTATCCCATCTGGTTTAGCAGGGGTCCAATGTTGCCCTTGCTTTTCCTCTGGCTCCCCACATATTTGAAAAAGGACTTTTTATTGACCTCGATACTTGTACCTAGCTGGAGTTCTGTTGCAGCCTTGGCTTTCCTGGTTCACTCCCTGCAGGACCGGACCAGTGCGGAATATTCCTCCTTGGAGGTGGATCCCATCCTCCATCCTTTGTAGGCCTTTCTTTACAGCCGCAGGAGGTCCGCTAGTTCCCTGGAGAGCCAATGGGGCTGCTGTGCACTTTTGCTGCCTTTCCTCTGAGATGGAATAGCCTGAGCTTGTACATTGAGGATCGCTCCCTTGGGGAGCAACCACTCTTCCTGAACTCCCCTCCCCTTAGGGTCATGGTCCCTTAGGGCCTCACTGACAAGCCTCTTGAGCTTGTCAAAGTCAGGTTTCCTGAAGTTGAGGACTTCTGTATTGCTGACTGACTTGCCAGCTTTACGGCAGATGGTGAAGGTGATCAGCTCATGGTCACTATTGCCCAGCTTCCCAATGATCGTTAGGTCACTGATTAGGTTGTCCCTGGTTGCCAGTACCAAGTCGAGCAGCACTTTACCTCTCATTGGCCTGTAGACTTCTTGAGTCAGATAGAGGTCATCCACACACGAGAGGAAGCTTTGCAACTGCTCGGATTTAGCTGAGCGCTCTTCCCATGAGATGGCTGGGTAGTTGAAGTCTCCCATGACAACCATGGACTGGGAGCATTTGGCCTCAGCCAATTCCCTGGTGAACTCCTGGTCAAGTTCCTGACTTTACATGATGACAAAACAAGGAGCAATGATCCCAAGCTGCAGCAAGGAAAGGTTACTTTGGATATTAGGAAGAATTTTCTCATTAGGAGGGTAGTAAAACACTGGAACAGGTTACCCAGAGAGGTTGTGGAAGTTCCATCCTTGGAGGTTTTTAAGACCTGGCTAGACAAAGCTTTGGCTGGAATGATCTAGTTGGGGATGGCTCTGCTTTGAGCAGGGGGTTGGACTAAATCAGCATTTCTCAACCTAAGAATGTATGAAAGGGTAGTGAACAAACTTTAAAAATGGATCAATAAACTTTAAACATGGATTCTCCTTTAAAGGAGAAAAATGTGAGAAACCATGGCTTTTCTCTTGAATGCTGTCAAGTGTTCCAGCCTACAAGAGGCTACTTAGGGCCCCTCATTCCCCTCCCCACACTCCATCCTGCCCCATACACCCAATTCCTGTCTGACACACTGTGAGGTTGGGGGCTGGGGGCAGTGGGTCAGGAGTGAGGGGCACTGGGTCAGGACTGGCCATTAATGTTTACAATTGGGCCTTGGCACAAAAAAGGTTGAGAACCACTAGATTAGATGATCTCAAGGTCCTTTCCAACCCTCATTTTCTATGATTCTGTGATTTCTTTGATCCTAAAGGGAAGACATCTTTAAGTCACTTTGGGGTGAAATAACAAGTTACAGTTAGAACATAATGGGCACTTAAAACATGAATATCTGCTTATTAAAGCTCATTAACTTGTGCTAAGTGCTTTCTGAGTATCTCAGAGTTCCACTGCTTCATATGAGGGCAAACTCAGGGCTGTGCTACCTAGTTGATGTTCAGGAAGCTTCAGTCTGTTCCACAGAGGTAAAATAAGCAATTTTCAGTCCTCCAGCATGCCCAGAAAGCACTGCTCCAAGCCCCACCCCCCCAAACCAAACACCCCCAGAGCAGGGAAAGAGCCCAGGTGTTCTAGCACCTGCTCACCAGTTCTCTAGTGGCAAGTCAGAGCTGTGC
Organism: Alligator mississippiensis; assembly: GCF_030867095.1. Classification (NCBI taxonomy): domain Eukaryota; kingdom Metazoa; phylum Chordata; order Crocodylia; family Alligatoridae; genus Alligator; species Alligator mississippiensis. Next base: position 40,909,863 of record NC_081830.1, read on the forward strand.
AGGCAAAAAACAGTATTAATCCTTAATGTGTGACTGTTCATAGCACATTCTAACTTGAACACTGCTTAACTTTCAACAGATTTAGTATTGTCTAAATGTAACATGGAACTTCACCCATTGTGCCTTCCTGATGCTGGCCTGGTAGGCTTATCTAGCTTATAGCAGTCTAGTCAGAACAGCTTGTGGCCCATGACACTGCCCAGTATCTTGGCAATGCTATAGGCTGTAATGTTGTTCCCAGTTACACGTGTACCCCAGGGCTTATGAGGGGTTCTATGGAAGGCAGCCAGATGGCAGTTTTCCCCAGTACCTGGGCCAATGGAACTCCTACGTGGAAAAAGGAGCTTTACTAGGGGTGAGGTTTTGACTTGAAGTTGAACAAAAACCCAGTATGTATCACTCTAGAAGTTCAAAGATCAAACCACAATCGTTAAGTGGTTTTTTTTTCCAATTGTTGTTTGCATGTTGGCCTGTCTTTTACCTATGGAATTCCTTTAAGTTCCAGCTCTCCCAAATATACAGAGTAAGGGGATATTTGACTCCTGCTGCAAGAGCTTCTACTGGCAACTCCCCCTCCCCCTTCAACTTAATTTCAGCTCTAAAATGCTAGGGGTTGAACACTCATGGCTTTCAGGCCTGGGAGGACTAAGACAGAGTCCCTGAGCCCCTTCCTCCTCTTCCCCAGGCTCTGGGTAACCACCCCAAGTTTCTTACCTCTTCCGGGGTCAGGCACTGTACAGAAGTGGGGGAGAAGAACAGAAAGCAATTGTCTCATTCCTCACAGAACGGAGTGGAGGGAACATGGCTGTTGTGGTTAACACTAGAGGTACACCAGTAGAGATTTTTGGGGCCAATACCGATAGCCGATTTTTAAGGAGGCATATCAGCTGATACTGATCCAATTTCCAATACCAGCCTGGCAGCTTGGAGAGTTGTGTGTAGCTGGTAAGTCTGGTGTAGTAGAAGGGGAGGGGGTAGGGAAGAAGCATGGGGGAGCAGATCAAGGCCCCCACGGTGAGGGACAAGTGGAGCTGGAGCTGGGGCAAACACTGCCCAGCTGGGGCAGGGTGGGTGCGGGACAGAGCCGTGGCTTGTCTGGGGAGTGGAGAGGGGGTGGCAGCTCCCGCTGCTGCATGCTGCTCATCTGGGAGCCACTGGTCTGGCACTCACCTGATGGTTAGGTGGCTCCCGCCCTTGCTCCTGCCGATCGTCCGAGAGGGCATGGGGGGGCGTGTGCCCCTGGACCTGTGTGGGGCAGCGTGGGCTGGGGCAGGGCAGGCCAGGAAGAGCCCCAGCCTGCCCCACCCCGCCCTGCCCCACGCTGATCCAGGGGCATCCCCCTATGCCCTCCCGGGCAAGTGGCAGGAACAGGGGCAGGAGCTGCTGGATGACTGGGTGAGTACTGAACCAGTGGTTCCCAGATGAGCGACACGCAGTGGCAGGAGTCACCTGTGCCCCCAGACGAGCAGCAACTCCGTCCTGCCTCAGCTCGGCAGTGCTTGCCCCAGTCCCTGCCCTAGCCCCACTCCTGCCTCACCGCAGTGGCCTTGATCTGCACCCCCACCTCACTTCCCTCCCCCTTCCCCTTCCACCACAACAGCCACACGTCCTCACTGCCTACGTGCTGCGCTGTAGCTGCGTGCATGCACAGGCATTTATCAGCCAAATTATTGGCCACATCAGGCCGCTTTTCGATACGATCAGTTTTCTTTATATCAGTGCTGACCTGACATCGGACCAATGTATCAGTACACCTGTAGTTAGCACAATCTCCTGTCCATCATTTTGGATACGTAAAGCATGAGTCATGAGCTTGTTACTGAAATAGCCTTTAATCACCGTCAGCCAGCTGATCCGACTGCAGGTAAGAGGAATAATGCAGGTATACATTAATTCCAAAGCTCTTACGTAAATCAGGTGTTTACATTTGTTTACCTTTTTATTATTTCCACCATGATTCAGTCATCTCAAAGCTACAAGTGTGTAATCAGATATTGATAACACATATAAACTCATCTCCAAACAACTCATTCTGGTACCATCTGGTTTTGTACTAATCTGTATGAGTCCCTTCATTTCAGAATAGGCACATTCCGATACGTTCTTGTTCTAGACTAAGCTCAAGGATTTGGTTCTTGTCCCTCAAGTTTTATTTTTTAACTTTTGTTCCTCCCAAGGACTTCTAAGAGTTAAATCTTTCCAGACTTTGTGATGAGGCCTGAGCCTCTAGCTCAGTTACAACAGCCATTTCAGTGGCTGAACCTGTTCCACTTCTTCCATCCTTCTCTCATGTGAAAACCAATCTGCTTCCAAGACAAACTGCCTTCCTGCAGCAGCCCCAGTTGGCTGCCTTTCCTCAAGAGGTGGGGAAATAGGAAAGATAGCTAATGAGAAGGTGTTTCTACCTGGAAGGGATGGAGATTCTCACATCACTGTAGACTAACTCCAGCCTTCATAAAAATCCCATGACTCAGAAATGTATTGAGCTGACAGCACCAAATAGCATTTAACCTCCCTGTGACTGCCTGCCTTTGAATTCAGTGACAGTAACTTGTCATGTAGTGGCAGGAAGTGGTTTATTCAGGTGTCAGGGCATAAATTAGGTTGAAAAATGCATTTTATTTCGTTCTGTGCCCGTGTTCTGGCTGATGCCATCAGCATCCTTCATGAGCAGCATAAAACACCTATGTTTTATAGGCCAAGATCAAAGTCATTAGGAGTCCTTCTATTAACTTCAGTGGGTGTTAGGTGAGGTCCTAATACTAACTTTGAGGTTAATCTGAAAAGTTCATCCCAGCTGTCCTCTATACAGTATTCTGATATTCTAAGTGCTCTCTTCTTTAGAGATGAGGCCATAAAAATACATTGTGTGTAACTACAAGTATGTGCTAATAAACAACTCAGCCTTGAATGTTAATAACATGAATTTATAGCTAGAAATAGTACATTGTGTCCAGTTCTGCCCTTAGTCAGGTTGATCTCTTTAAAGACAAAAACAGATGATTCAAAGATAGGATATATTTTATAAAAGATTATATGAAAATTGTCCTTTTTCTCTTGAAAGTCCAAATTTCATCAGAATACCACAGTTTATTTTGGCCAACTCTGTGGAAGGTCAAAAATGGGATGAAATATCTTTCAAAAGACATTCTCATCTTAAACTTTCTGTTCATCAGAATATTCATAACAAAATGTGACAGTGTGGTGGGCTCTCTATTCCCATTTTTTACCCTGAAATTCTACTGTGTTTTGACCTTTCCTCTTACCACCCTAATCTTGTCCCCAAAAGACTTTCTACGCTTTTGACAAAACACTGAAGATGTTGGACATCTTAGTTTAGCTGGAAGCTGTGTGGACTGTGATTAAGCATTAGCCATTTCAAAGGTTCAGCATTATGACTGTATGTAATTACTACAATATTTGCCACTGAAATCATTGTGGCTGACCTGCTGTTTATTATAAACATTCATAGCAGAGCTAGAAGTGTGACAGTCCACTTGCTCGAGGCAAGAACTGTTCTCTCTGGCTGCAGAAAAAGGTACTCTAAAACCAACAGCGATATTATTGATGTTGATGCCAATTATTTAGCTTCCATCTGGCATTCTTTGCCTCCTGCTTTGAAAGGGGAAGGTGTCTGCTTTGTGCTCCACAGCTTTCGTGTTATATGGACTTGAGCTGTTAGTTCTTTTCATATACTATTTTTTGCTTCATATAGATGAGAGTTTTTTTTCAGGTTGTCTTTGAGAGATTGCCTGTCTACTTTGAGTAACATAATTTGAGATGAGAGCCAAAAGTACAAACATTAACTGTAACGATAATTATAAGAGAGACAATAGTGGCCATTTGGTTATTACATGACCCCGGACGATTCCTTGGTATAAACAGAAGACTTTAAAGATAACCTTGGTAGATAGCTTTGGCAGATTTTAGAGTTTTTGGTAGACTTTTGTTCTGACTGGAGAAAATTTTTCTGACAGTTCTTCAAGAGTTGCATTGTTTTAACAGTTGTTTAGACCTTTCACCTTCATTTTGCATTACTCCAACTAATCAGTTTTGCAATGTAATCTCTTAACTTTTGGAGTTTACCATGTCCCTGTAGTTTTTACTGATTTTTAGCTGTACTCAGCACCTCCAAGAATTAGAGCTGTGATGCACTTGAATTGTATTCTTATCAAGTCTTCCCATTTGATCAGATTTTCATTTGAAGGGCATTTGTACTTAGCCAAGAAAAATGTTTTGTTCCAAATGTCGTGATAGATATTTTTATGTGGTTTTAAGCACAAGCAGCAGCAATAGCAAGAGTCATTAAAGGCCAGCTGTTACAGGGACAATAATATTCAATAGTCTTAGTCTTCTATAAACTGAACAGGAGTTGGCTTGGCAGGCTACTTACAAATTTAGTTTGACAGTGGACTGAGCAGCTTTTCCACTGATGCTCTTTTCTTGGCATGCAGAAGTAACAGTCATTTCAGGTTAGGATTTAGTGCATTAGGAAAATAAACTGGTGAGCTTGAGTGCCAGATACAAAGTACTAGATGGCCCAGTTGGCATTTAATTTACCATAAACTGGATGCAAGATTGCTAAATGCTGGAGCCACAGAGAAATAAGTCATTTTTGTTTTTCTTGCAAAGCTCTAGACAAGAATATTGAGCCCCCACTCCAACCACATTTTCTGATGGTATCTATGAAGAACTGGGTTCAGTGGGATGGCTTGTGCTATCATGTAACCTAACAGTCTCTTGCAGTCTCATAAAATCAGTGCAAGTCCTGGAGCTGGCTGTGTGAAACTGCTATGTGCTTTTCGAAAGGTGGTTCCTTGGGTTCATTTAATCAAAGATTGGGAGCTATCTTCTACCTCTCTTGGCCTATGGTGAGCTGAGCCTCCTACTGATGTACCCTGATTGTAAATGGTTTCCTCTTCTGACTAGTGAACAAGGAAGAAAAAAACATGAAAAAATATTGAAACTATGGTTGGTACTTTCTGTATTTAAATAGATGGAAAAATTGATCTTGAACCCAACAGGATGTTTGTCACCTCTGTGCTTTTCCCTGACTGCCTCGGAGAAGTGTGAGCCATCATTTTTCCTCCCACTGAGTGTCACTTAAAACCTGGAAAGTAGGCAGTGTGATCACTGCAAAGTGGCCCTAAGCATATGTCAAGAAGCATTTGGGGCTGTTCTTTCAGGGCCATTACCTAACTTCTGGGATTCAGTATGTGCTGCCTGGGGGTGAGAGGGCAGGGCCCATGTCTCTGTAGCAGCCCCAGGTGGGGCATGAAAGCAAGCCCCTGGAGTCGCAAGCTTTACTGATGAACAAAACAGTTCATAGAAATAAATACTTATTCAGCAAAGTTTTTGTATTTAAAACAAAAAAAGCTTGATATTATTTATCCAATAAGCAAGGAATTGAATAAAAGCAGAAAATGAATAGCCTGATGATTCTCAACCTTTTGAGACTCAAGGTACCCTTCCCTTGGCTTGACTCAAAGAACCCCTGGCTAGACTCAAGGCATCCCTTAGAAAATGCTAGCTCTTATTTTTCACTTTTTTTTTTTTTTACTCTAGCAATATATTACAGCAATTCTTCTGTTGCAAAGACCTCAGAAAGACCACCACCAGTCAGAATATTTTTAACACTAAGTCTTCCTTTTTGAAGTCTCTGGCCATGTCCGTACATGCAGTTTGTGGTGCAACAAACCTCTTTGTGATGCCACAAGCTGCATGTGCTAATTTGCAGCACAGGGAACAAAACAACCCTGGGAGGAAAAAGTGGCACAAAGCATGCCAAAATATCGTGCACCAGGACAAATGTGGAGACGGAGGGGCTGCCTGCTCCCCCATCTCTGTGTGCTGTGAAGCCCCTGCACTGAAGCACACTGCACCCCAGCCAGCTGCAGACAGTGTTTTGGTAAAACACTGAAAATGTTGGACATTTTAGTTTAACTGGAAGCTGTGTGGACTGTGATTAAGCATCAGTTATTTCAAAGGTCCAGCATTATGACTGTCTGTAATTATTGCAATATTCTCCACTGAAATGACTGGCTGACCTGCTGTTGTTATAAACATTCATATGTTTAAATGTAAAGGCTCACAATTCTTCCTTTTTCTCTGAAGTTTCCTGCACATACATGGCTTTCAGTTATTGTTCCTGCATCAGTGTACTGACCATGGGAGAAAGAAGGAAATTTAATAGCAGAGAGCTACAAAATTCACACCAGCCTAAGTATGCAGTTATCCGAGCTGCATTCAGACAGCCTTAGGGGAGACTGAGTCCTCCTTCTAGCACTGATCCAGTTCCCATCTGTAAGTACAGTAACTCATGTCAGGCAGGATGCTAGTCAACTGTAGACAGTGATAATGCTCAGAAAGAACATCATTTCTTATTTTCCTTATAACTGTACAGTTCTGCCTCGTGTACATAAAGCTGGGGGGGGGGGGTAGCTTGTCTGTTATTGTTGTCTGCATAAATACCAAAGCTTCTATGAAAAGCTCTAAGAAAAACAGAAAGATTTTAGTCTTTAAGATATATACATATAAGAAATGCTTTAATGAAAATATGTTCATTTTGTTTGAAATTTTCCATGGAAAAACCTACTTCCTCTTCAGCAGTTGGTTATAAAAGCTTAATATTGAGTAAAATTCACCCATTAGAAGTGTGATCCTGTTGCCATTAAACCTTATGATAAAGTATTCATAACAGGATAAAGGCAGTAGTATAGCTAGGACGCAGATGCCTCTAATATAGGAAAATTTCCGAGGCTGTACTCCATGCAATAATGGAAGTATAGGCAATCTTTGAGGACAGTTCCTTCCCATGGCTTTGTGTAGATGCTGCACTAAGGAAGCTCTTACTGAGCTACATGAGTGCTGTATTTTGATATTCTGCAGGCAGGGTGGGAAAAGGAAGGACACAACAGCCACAGACACACAACTGTGCGAGGGGTGTGGGCCCTATTTCAATCTAAGATTCAAAGTAGTGACTGCAGAGCTGTCCCATTGCCCACCTTGAGATTGTTGATGGATCTTATTAATACTAGTCCCTGTTTTGTTCCTAGTGGAAAACTTGTTAAACTCTCCAGCCCTGTCCCTGCAAATACTTGTCCACGTGCTTTCCTAGAAGTTAGGCTTATTGCCTTCAGGGAAACTACTCACACATTGATGTTTGTGCGATCAGGTTCTGTGCGAGTAAGTGAATTAATTCCAACTTTATAAACTGCCTTGGAAATGCATTTCACATCAAAATGTAATTTCCTGTCCACAATTTCATTATGTAACTAGTTTTTCAGGAAAAAAATGTAGCAATGTTTAAAAAAACCATCTGAAATAAATTTCATCATTTAACAAATTATCAACTATTTATAAAGTGCAAGTACAGTCAAAATTACCTTTCCAGATTATATGAACTTTTAATTAACTTAATTAATGAAATTCATATCCCAAACAATTTATCTCAGAGAGCAAGACAATCCATCAATTTTATCTTTAAAAAACCAATTAAATGAATGGGAGTGTAACTTTGAGCCCATTTTTTATTTATAGAATCTATTCTAACTTGTTACTAATAAGTCAGTTTCCCTATGGATCTTCATAGCTCAAATTTATTCCTGTTGGAGGCCTCTTCATAAGACGAGGATCCCCTTGAGTGCTGATCCTTCACCCTCCCTGTGGCAACTGAAGTGGGATGACGATGACTGTTTGATTATATCTTTTCCCTACTGTGTATCTGTGCTATTTATTTGTTCTCCCTGGATGCTGAAGTTTATATATACATTTGGAATGAGTTTCCTCTCCCTCTGGTCTTGATTGAGGCTAGCACTTAAACAGGTGCTCAAGTGCAGTCCAAGTTGGAGGATTTGACAGGGTAGTTAGGGGACCAAATGTTATTCAAGCTCTGTGGTGAGCTAGACTCCCTAAAATTCCTCTAAAAAGCCCCCAGGTTGTATTATGCTACAGCATTTCCTGTCCCTCTGATTTTGGTGTTATCTGCCAATCTGAATTAATACCAAATTCTTTGCCAGACCAAAAATGCAAGTGTAGAGGATTGTCTGTCTTTGTCTGTGGTCCCTGCACACCCTAGAAGAGTCCTGGATTCTGTGGACGGTCAGGTGCAATATTTGTCAAAACTGGGTGGTTGAAAATGAGAAGTAGAAATCAGCAGTCACCCTGCAGGAGGCACCTGCTGCTGTGTGCACTCTCAGAGGAGTAGGTATCCTTCAGCAGGCAGCCCAGAGATGCAACCAAACTGGGATAACCTTAAATAGCAATGTGAGTGACCCTTGAACTGTGAAACCACACAGGGGAAGAAAGATTTCCCACATTAGAGTTTTCTGGTACCATGTATGGAGTCAGTAGGCACCATCCTGACTTTCCTGAGAACAGCAAAAAGGCAATCAGGCATCTGTGCCCCACAGAGGTACAATCTCTTCCTTGCTCCCAGCCTGTGCAGTCAAGCACTAGTTTCACAGGCCTCTGGGCAGAGACAGTCCTACCTGGCAATCTATTAGCTAGATATCTAATTTGTGACATAGATGATCTTTTGGACATAAGACTGCTTATTAATGATGTCAATTTTAAGGATGAATGGTTTTATGGAGCGCAGTTTGATATTAAGATGTTTTCTTCTAATTGGCCTTTTAAGCTACCTGAACACTATGCTGCAGAATCTAGTTATGAAGGTGAACAATCTGTTTCTAGGAAAAATGCTCAGTTTTCCCCCAGTGCTTGTATTAGTGACAAGCTGATCTGGGAGCTTCATCTGCCTTGCTTATATCTCCCAACATTCTTTTAAGTTCCTTTTTATTAAAGAAACATGTCATGTCATGCACAGCCTGTAAAAAGGACTGCAAACCTAATGTGGGAGCTATAAAATGTAATCTTTAAACCCACATGTAATTTTCAACAAGGTTGTGAAGTTTTCCAGTCTACAACTGAAAATGAGTCTGATTTAAACTTTCAAAAACAAGCAGTGAAAGAGTACCTTAAAAGTAATCAGAGTCTGTCTGGAGTTGGTTCTTGTCTTCTGACTGAAACTTAAGGCTTTCATTTCTGTACCTATATAAAGTCCTCAACACTCCCCATATCCTCTCCCCCCACACACACTTGTCTTGTCCACCTGCTCGGCTGCTGAAGGAGCAAAAAGGTGTAGATTCCCAGAATCCCATTTGCCCAGGCACTGCCTTTGCTGACCACCCTGAGGTTCCTGACTGGCTTCTTATCTTTGCTGCGTCCGATCCTAAACCCCTCCTGACTGATGCACAGCTCCTCCCAAACCCAAGATTCCCCTATACCTCCTTGATAAGCTCAGCCAACTAACTACTGGCTATTCATACATTCTTGCTGTTTTACTGGCTGACCCTAGTTTCCTCAGCTTCCCCACTTGATCCCAGCTGACCCATCTGAGCTAGGCCCTAAAGCTTAGTCAGACTTATTGGTTACTACAACACGAGTGAAATCTACCATCACCTGGTGCAATATGGGGATCGTGAAGGCAGGTAGTAGGCTACATATTGTATTCTTCATAAGAACTGGAGTCTGGTATAATAGTTTTCCTGGCAGTGCCCCATTTCTAAAAACCTAGTAGTGGCTCAGGAAGGGAGGCAGGGAAAGTCACCAAACCCCATTTGTCAACACCTTCTTAGCTGTTTCGTATGTCATTGCTTCATATAACTTTTATATTGCCTTGAAACCTATAGAGTTCCTTATAAGTTTGTAATAGTGTCATAGTCACAGATGATCCAGAATGAAACCACTTGCCTTAGCTTCATTGTCATATGTCTCAGAGCAAGAAACATAGATGAGCCATCCTATAAAACAACCGGCAGTAAGTCTCATTTATGGCAGTGATGAGAATGCTAGGTTTCCCAGTTGAAATCCCTCCATTTCTTCTTTAAGTCTTCACCTTCCCTGTGGAATCTTCTCACAGAATTTATTTTTACAGCCCTTCCCACACTGAGGTTCTCTCTTTATTTCATTCCAAGAGGGATATAAAGTAGAGAGAATTTCTTCCACCAAGCTGCCCCAGTTGCAGTGCTATAGTGAAAAGTGTGATCACATTTCCATTCCAAATCTCTGCCTTCAAGGATTTATAGAATGTCCTGAAAAGACTTGGCGTGAAATGTGTGTCCAGAAGACATGTATTTTATTTTTTATTAAAACCAGGGCTCTGCTTTAATTATCAAATGCAAAAAAATGTAGCTTTTGAGGTATTATCACCTTCTTGTCTATTTATTTCTGAACACTTTAAGCCTTCAAGTATATGTGTATGCAAAGAGATATTGCTCCTGAAGTATCTAGGTGCTTGTACGCTGGAAGCCAGAACTCTCCTTAATTAATAACCATTTCCTTTCAGTTCAGGCAATCCTTTCCATCTGTAAACAACAGTGTAGAGATCTTTGACCCCCTAAGACTCGTTCCTATTTGCTCTTGGTTTATAATATTTCCTTTTGTCTGGCACTTTTCAGATCCTTTCTGCGTGTTTACTGTGTAATCACTCAGTCACAGATGAAAAATTGATGACCATCAAAGGATTTAATCATTGTGGAAAGAAGTGAAACTTAAGAAGATATTTTTTTTTTTTGTTGAGCCTTATGGTGACTTTAATAAGGCAGTGAATTTAGATCAGTGATTCTCAGCCTAGGTGCTGTGGCACCCTGAGATCCTTTCAAGGGTGCTGTTGGGTGCCATGCAAAGTTAGCACTATTAAGTGTGTGAACATGATTCACAATATAAACTCAGGGATTGAACAGGAATCCATACTGGCCAAACCATTCTGACCTGGTGAGGTCTTGCTGAGTTCCTTACAACAGAAGAACTGCTCTCTTATTTTCCTGTAGTAAAAAAACAAGTGAAAACGATAAGAGTTGGCATTTTCTGAGGGGTGCCTTGAGTCTAATGAGGTTGAGAACTGCTGATTTAGATGGTGCAGAGGCTTCTATGTAACTCTAGGAATTTTCTTTAGGATTGTGAACATTAGGCGTGTAACTGTTAACAGTGCAGTCCTTCAAACCACATGCTCTGGATTAAACCTACCTGCACAGTAGAAGTATTGAGGCACCCACTTATTTTTTTGGACTGTGCTATGGGTTGTAACATGGGGGAAGAGACCATCATTTCAACTCACGTGGAATGAATAGAGCCTGCCCTCCACTTCCCATTGAACCAAACAGCACAAGTGAGTCAGTGTAGATAGGAAAATGTATATGCAGCAAGTTTATATCTGATACATCTTCTGCACCTCAGACAGTCAGCCACAACTCTTGACTCAAAGTTGATTCCTGGGCTGTTCCAAGGAACATGTAGCTATACACTGTCTCTTAGTCAGAGCTTGTGGAAACAAAATTGCATGCAGACATTCAGGGAGGTTAGATTGGGTTAAAAATGCCCACCCAATCTAACTTTGCTTGCCTAGGTGTGGGCCTTGCAGTAGTTAGGTGGATCTAAGTGCAAACGGTATAGAAGTTCAGGACAGTTAGCTCAGTCTAAAAATGGTTGACCCAAACTAAGCTAACCCTAACACCAAGATACACTCACTTTAGATTGGGTTGGCCATTTTTAGACCCATCTAACTGTCCAGAACTTCTGTACAGTTCCCAGTGCAGCCCCAGGGCTGGGAAAGCCCAGCCGCTGGCCCCAGCCTCAGGGCCGCACTTTTTGTACCTGCGCCCCAGCACTGGGCTACTTTCCCTGCCCTTCCTCCCCTGCTCACCAAACCCCTCCATCCTGGAAACCACTCCTGGTGCTGCTTTTACCAATGTTCACCAGTGCTTGGAGCCGAGCAAGTAATTCAGAGTGAGAGAGAGGTTTGGAGGGATGGGGGGGGTTGGTTCAACAGGGGAGTTCATCTGGAGGTAAGGGGACTGAAAATAGGCCCTAGTCCCAGAAGGGGTGGAGAAGAGACCTCCCAATTGCCTGGCCCCTGGACTTTGTGAGCCCTTCAATTCTGCCAAACCCTACTACAGATCCCACTAGCTCCCCACCAATCCTCTGATCCACTCAATGAATGCTGTCTACCACCCTGATACTCCCAATGTCTCCCACAGACCCCATCTGCCCCCCATCTCTCTTTAGACCCTGCTATGACCCCCAGAGCCTGCTTGCCTCTCCCAGTCCCCTTAACCCCTCCCCCACTAGCACCTCCCATCCCAATTTACCTTGGATTGGGTGGCCATTTTTAATTCAATCTAACTTCCCCCTAACCTTCCTGAATGTCCATGCACAGCCTAAAGATGAGATAGAAAGCAAAACTGGGGGAGTTCTGCTCCAGTTGATAAGTGTTTTCTTCATTCATTCATTCCCCTTTTCTCCTGCTTCCCATTTCCAGTTATACTGAGCAGATTATTGAATCCACTGCACTCTTCAGGTCTTCCTGTTCTTTTATCACATGAATCTCAATCACTTCTGCAGTTGTAATATTTCCATTGAACTCGAGGAACTTTGAAGCAGCACCTTCCTTACTATTTCAAAGTGTCTGAATTCATAATCTTTTGAGAGTGTCATCTATATAAGTTTAGCAAGTGTTTTTGTTTTTAAATCCAATAAAGTCATCTAGCTAGTTGTTCTGAGTTTGCACCAACAAGTACACACATTTGGGGACATTAGAGGGAGGTTAAATTGGATTGGAATGCCTGCCAATATCAGATAAGTCAGGATGGAGGGACTAGCAGGGGGGTTGAGGGTCCAGTAGGCTGGAGGGGATCGGGGATCTGCTGAAGGATCGGGGGGAGGCACGACCCATGAGGGGTGGGGGGGGTGCAACCTGAGGGTAGGGTGGGGTGGGGTGGGCGGGGGCAGATGCAACCCACACAGGATGTGGGAAAGGCATGACCCACAGATGGGGTGGCCAGGGCTGGTGCAAACTATGGGTGGGGTGCCCCCCAGTGAACCTACACCTCCATCCCTCCTGCCCCTCCCGCCACTGGGACTTACTTGCTCAGCTTCATCAGCAAATGCTGATAAAAGCAACTGCATCCAGAGTGGATTGAGAAGGCTGGCTGGTCAGGGTGGTGGGGAGCAAGGAGCTGGAAGGGCAAAAAATAGCCTAGTGCAAGGGCAGAAGCGGGGAGTAAAAAGAGCAGTCCCCGGGCTGGGGGTGTAGCTGGGTTTTCCCAGCCCTAGGGCTATGCAGGGAAAGCATACACAAGCTTCATGTGCCAATTTGACCTAAACCAAATAAATTTGACACTACATAGATCCAGGTTTGTCTGAAACTTGGTTCTGCAATTTTTAGACTGGTTTGTGTACATGGAACTTGTGTACAGTTACAGGTTTAGACTGATTGCTGGGTCTGTAAGTGCAGTTACAGGTTTAGACTGAGACCGGGTCTATAAGTGTAAGGTCAGCACCAGGATGAGCTAAGTTTAAATCAGGCAGCCATTTTGAACTCAATTTAACCTCCCCAAATGCCTGTATTTAGCTGAAAAGGCTATATAGTCTGTAAACTGTAATCTGATTTTTTTTCTTTGCAGTAAAAGAGAAACATTAGAGAAGATCTAGCAAATGATTTCAGGAGATGAGAGGGAAGTAAAAGATCAAGAAATCCAGACTGCAAGCCAGGGACCACATTTGGGACATGCCATATTTACTTGCATAATGCTGTGCTTGTGAATGGCCGCACCCCTAAATGCTGCCTCAAAATCTTAAAAACTAAATTATCCATATTATGGCCTCACTCAGATTCCTACAGGAATGGATTCAAAAGTTATTTCTTTTAAAAGACACAGTCTATTGAAGAATGGAAGGCACCCAGACAAGAAACACATGCCATGTGGTACAATTCGGTCTGCTCTTCATTCCTTCTTATCTGTAAGATCATGCAAGATGGGAACATACAGATGGATGTTTGAACATAGAATTACATGTCTCATTTAGCACTGCTATTTCTTCAGGCTTGCCCTACGGTACATGGAATGGCTGTACTGTAGTCTTTGGTAGCAAAACTTTGGGAAAAAATATAGTTATTATGTGAGTAAATATGGTAAGCACTTGCTTTACATTGTTTATTCTGTGGGTCTGTGAGGTGATAGTGCTGGCTGAGAGTCAAGTAGCACCTTCTCCTCCGTTACATTCAACTCTTGGTTTTGTTGAGAGCAGCACTGATAATGTCAGTGCCAAGGTGTTTTGGTAGACACAAATGGGAACAAGTCCAAAGAATGTATAAAAGGTCACACCACCAAAGTTGAGCTGGCTGTGGTTTCAATGAAGATTGCATCCCCAGCAGAGAGGACAGTTAAACAACAGTGAAGAATGAATAAATTTTACTAAATGGAATGCTATTGAGACAAATTAAGCTTACATGTGGAGCCCCAGATTCACTCTTGCCCCACTCTAGCCAGGTCTTGCAGCTGTGAGGGGTTTCTATACTTAGTAGACATTTATTTACAACCCATAGATACCTTTGTGGTTTCCTCATGCTCAAGTGTTATGTGTTTGCTTTCCGACAATCTTCTGTCATCAGGGAATCATTTGAGCACATGCTTAATGTAAGCAGGTCTATAAACGTTTTCCTGAACCTGGGTCCTAATGTGGAAACAGCCCATCTATTTGCTGGCACAAATTAAGCTACACATTTTAGCATGGGAAAGTACCATATTTTGCAAATTCACTCTAGCCTAGGACTTAAATTCAGGCTGCTTTAGCTTGATGAACCTACTCTGCTCCCAAGACCTGATAGTTAAGGGTTTAAAAAAATCTCATCTGTGAGGTCAGGACTTTTAAAGGGAGTTTTAGCCTCAAGTCTTTTGCACTGTGACAGTGCAAGGAGAATATTGCACTGTTTCATTCACAGGAGGGAGGAATTTGTTTTCCATATAATAGCAAAATATGATTACTTTTCAAAGGCAGCAGACTGAAAGTAACTAGACTGACAAATACTGAAAAGGAAGGTCTAAGGGCTATGGTTTTTGTGTGAAAGCAGTATTTTGAACCCTAGCTTGGCAGCGATGATAGAACTCTTCGGGTAGGGAAATGTTCTCTTAGCCAGATGTGTCCTGTGTTGGGACAATTAGAGCTTGAAATTAGGAGTGGGCCCATCCTTGGCTATGCTAAATCCATGACATTTTACTGAAGGTATTGTACAGAATTCACCAGCTAAGGATTCCAGTAAGAGATGCCTTTTTTTAACCATCTGGACAAGGGTTGAAACACCTCTTGAGTCACCTACTTACCATGTGGAAATGATGGGCACCTCTTAAACAGACACTTCAGGATTTCACCCACCTGACAATGACATGGGTTTGGTTTGATCTGTATGTATATCGTAAGGCACTGAAGTCAGAGGGGAAATTTGTGTTGCCCAGTTGTCATCTGCTTAAGTGCACATACTGCTTGCAGAGGAACGTAAAAGGAAGGCAGCAAAAGCCCTTTACTGGCCCCTAATGTCTTCAATCTTTCAGAATCTGCCAAATTGCCACGAGAGCACAATTGTATATATGTTGCTAGTCCTTACATGCTATATGTAATGAATAAGCATAGTTACTAACGTGCCATTCTGTCAATGGTGGTTCCTTCCTATTGTTTGGGAAGAGCAAGAGATAAAACAGTTTATAGCTATGCTTTAAGTATAAAGTCATGTGGGAGCAGAACTCAAGTTGTCCACATTGGCTAAAGACAGACATTACACATAAACCAGTTTAAGTGATCAGAAATTGGTCTAAATCTATAACAGAACAGATGTTCAGTGCACATATACCAGTTTGAGATAAACCTGGTTGAATGTAGTATCAGACTTAACTGATTTGGGTCAAACCAATTTATGCAATGTCTGTCCCAGACCTCTTCCTGGTTTAAATGAAACCAGACACCCCTAGCAGCCCGGCATGCTCTTTGGGCCGGGCGGGGCGCTCTGCTCCACAGCAGAGCTGACCCTGGCCCACTACTCCCTATCTGCAGCTCCAGCAGAGACTTGCAAGCTGCTTCCTCCACAACACCACCACCACTCCCTGCTAAGCAGGAATTCCCCCCTCACCTCTGCCTTGTGGAGAGGTATCTGTGTATTAGCTCACAGACCACATGCTGGCTACGGTCTGATGTGACAAAGGCAGAATCAACATGTAGCTGGTAATGTCCCACTGTTGTTTTCTTAATGGGGTGAGAAACACTGAGTTAGGAGTGATAAACACTGTTATCAATTCCCTTCTGGGCTAATCAGAGCATCCTGTTGGGGCCTGGCCATGCCCCCATCAATTCAACACTATGAAGCAAAGGGAGGGCTACTCTAGTGCCCCCCAGCTTCTAGCCTGAGCCATTGCATGTGCCTGCATTTCTGGAATGAACAGAGAATGTCTATCCACCTCCAAATCAGTTCATGTTTTGCAGGCTAGACTAACCTGCAAAATTTGAATCAATTCAGGCCTAGGCTTTTTGAATGTCTGCCCCTAGCCATTGTGTCACCTATTGTCTGTCTGTAAGGCAGATGTTACTGCTAAGCAAGTAAGGTAACTCAGAGATTACTATCCTTCTCTCCAATCCAAGTATGCTAGACACACTGCCTCAAAGCCCAGGCTGACTTTGAGTGACACCTACTACTCACCTGGAGGCTGTGACTGTATGACAGCTTTAACAGAAATTACTTTGTGTGTGGAGAGTCATGAAAACATGCAGAGCCAGAGCAATGGACAGGTAGCCATCACAAACATACCATCTAAGTGGAAAATCTGAACAAAGCTGTCTAGCTAGAATTGGGAAGTGATGCAATGTTTGCAAATTATAACCTTTACTAAGCTTTTCCCATCCATGATCCCTTTTCAAAGGAGTACACTCTTGTCAATAAATTAACTAGAAATATAACATCCCATGTCTGTGTCAACTATTCCTCTTCCTAACCAATGTTGAAACCATCTCATTCCCTCCCAGCCACTCAGGAGTTGGGATGAAATCAAGAATGGCTGTATTGAATATAAATTGAAAGTTTATTTGAACTATTAAATACCAAGTTGTCAGACCAAAAATTAATAAATACATGACTTTTGCATGAATAATTCAGTAAATCTGTGGTTTCTATCAAATTAAAATACATTTCATGCAAAGTCTTAAAGTACTTCTTCACTGTGCAAACCAGAGGCTGCTCTATGGGCTGTATAAAATAAAACAATCCTTGAAATCACAGGACAAATTGCACTCACTTGGGGGGAAAGGTACTGTGCAAAAATATTTTACTGAAAAAGAATCTATTGTATATGTTTTGCAAGAGCTGAGTTTTTCTCTTTATCCTTTCCTCTTACAGGTGGGTTGTCTGGATCATTCACAGAAGTACAAACATTTGCACTATGTTTTATTATTCTTAAATTAACAGAGATAAAATCAGATGCTTGCGTCACATTTATTTATGAATTTGTGGGGGAAATGGCATTTCATGATTATATTGAAAGCATTGTTCCTTTCCAAAGTATTCCCAGCTATACAGTGTTGCTCACTTAGGCTAGGGACAGTCATTACACATAAGCCAGTTTAAGTGATCACTCAGAAACTGGTTTAAACCTGTAACAGAACAGATGTTCAATGCACATAAATCAGTTTGAAAATGGCTGAAACTGGTTTGAGATAAACCGGGTTGAATGTAGTATCAGACTTAACTGATTTGGTTCAAACTGGTTTATGCAATCTCTGTCCTAGACCCCTTGCTGATTTAAGTTAAATTAGAGTCCCCCAGCACGCTCTCTTCGCCATGCAGGGCTCTCTGTTCCATAGCAGGGCTGGCCCTTCCCCTCTGATCTCTGGCTGGAGCTCGGCACAGACTTGTAGGCACAGCAGGGTCTGCCGAGCATGTGTTGCAGGATTGGTGTCTCCATTTTGTGCCAAGTGGAAGCAGCTGATTGATTACAGCTAGGGACAGAAATTACATATTAACCAGTTTAAATGATCGGAAACTGGTTTAAACCTGTAACAGAACAGATGTTCAGTGCACATAAACCAGTTTGAAAATGGCTGAAACCAGTTTGAGATCAGCCTAGTTGAATGTAGTAGCATACCAGATGCTGACTACAGTCTGTGCTGTGGGAGACAACAGGCAGACAGGCTTTTTGGAGCTAATCAACAGGCAACTTAATGTCTTTCCTTGGAAGAGCTGTTTAAGAAGAGCTCCATTAGTTAATGGACAGAGGCTTTGTTTTCTAAATGGGTTGATAAACATTGAGTTAGGGTGCTAAACATTCCCTGCTGGGCTACTTAGGAGGGGGAATAATCAGTGTGTTCTGCTGGGGCCTGGCCATGCCCCCCTCAGCTCAGCCCTGTGCAAGGGAAGGGAGGTCTGCTCTAGAACACCCCCCTCCACCTTTCTCCCCCCTCCCTGGCTTCTAGCCTGAACCACTGCATGTGCCTGCATTTCTGGGATGTCTGTTCGGTTACAAAACTGATTTAGCCTGGCGACGCTAGACTAACCTGCAATGATTGAATCAATTTAGGCCCAGTATTTTTGAATGTCTGTCCCTAGCCTATAAGACTCACCAACTTCTAAGCAGCTGGGGACCAGAGACAATGGGCCCTCAAGGTTGCATACTGGGCCAGTGGGCACTCTCCCCACCATTGCACTGCACACAGTGGGGAGGGGAGAGTGGCACTCCCATTCCCATATGGTGCAGCACCTTACCTCATCTGCAGCTCCCGATGGGCTCTCCCCGACTCTGCAACACACAGCTACTCCAGGCTACCAGCTCCCTCAGCACTGTGAGCTGCACCATTCTGCCCCTATGGCTGGGTCAGGCAACAGAAGCTGGGGGAAGGAGGGAAAAACGCAATCCCCGGCTGCTACAGTTGGAGCAATAGAGGCAGCAATAGCCAGATGGGCACTCTGTGACACCAGTGTCTGGGTAGGAGCCCTGACTTAGAAAACAGTAGGGAAGGATTTAAGGTATGATATTGGCTGGCCCAGCTGTGAGGGGTGCAGGTCCTGCAAGCCCACCTGGGAAGAAATTTTGTTCAAATTTAAGACTTCAGTTGTCGCCCAGAAACTGAACTTAGCCTGGGAAAGTACCATAGTTTGCAAGCTTACTCCAGCTTGGGACTTGAATTCAGACTGCTTTAGCTTGATGAACACACTCTTTTCCCAAGAGCTGATTGTTAAGGGCTTAAAAAAATCTCATCTACCGTGTCAGGACTTTTACAGGGAGTTTTATTTCTTAAAGAGCTGCTCTTGTAAGGCAAATTCTCTTGCTTTCTATGAAAGTTTAGATATATCCACACCTTATACATACATACACACACATATATATATATATATATATGAATGTCTTTTTTTTTCCTTTGGTCTTTTAATTGCATTTATAAGCCTCACATTTCACATGTTGTGATTCATTACCATCACATAGCACAATTCAAAATGTGTAGAGCTAGTGCAAGGCAACTGTTGGGCCTATTTTTGCTTGTTATGGAAAGGGAGCAAAACCCCTGAATCTGCTAGGCTAAAATCCACACACTATCATCAGTCTGCACGGTGCAGACATCATTCCCAACCCAGGGGGTCTGGGGAGGGACCAGAAGGCTAACTGTGTTACAATTCGGTTCCTGTCTTGCTTTGAGTTAAGGATTCCAGCACCCTCTCCCTTCCTCAGGATGTTGTCGCAAACCTACAATCTAGTCCGAGAAAACAGCTAAACATAAGCTAGTTAAACAGTATGCAGTTTGAAAGTGCTTGAGAGAGTCAGACAAAGGCATATCAAAGTGTCATGCAGACACTGAACAAAAGTTTAATGGAACATGAAGACAATTTTGTTGAATGAAAAAAAAGATAAGCATAACTTGAGTCATCCTTGATACCAACAGAAAAAGGGCCATTACAGAATGCATCAGCAGAGATTTTTACATCAGTTTGATAAGTAATAGACATGAGCCAAATTGTCTTCTTGGCAGAAGGGACAATGAGCCACTAAAAGATGAAAGTGCTAGAATCGAATACCATTGAACTCTGCCATTGAAGCTATTATTTGAGTCAAGTGCATGAAATGAACTTCTCTCTTCCATGCATGTAAACAGTAGATTGGATGTTAATCAGAAAGTACTGGTGTAGTAGGGGAAACAAGGCCAGAATTGTGTTTTCAGTGTTTTCTTTTGTTTATTTTCTAAACAAGCCTTGGTAAATTTACAGGCTGTTGAATTGTCAGACAGGGAGTTTAACAGTATGCTGTAATTTCTTACTCAAGTGTTTTTCCTTCAAAGGGGAGAGAGTTGATAGAGTTCACTTCTCCTGTGAATTGTTTTCCCTTAGTCCTTTAAATTGATATAACGTTTTGTCTTTTCTGGGTAAAAATGATGGCTCAGATTCTTAACGAGCTATGAACTGGACATCAGTGAAGCTTTCTGTTTTGCACCACAGATGTTCCTCACTCGGAAGAGGATGCAGGAGAGTAAGGATCAATGGTCAACTGGGTTTTCACTGGATTGACAAGCTAAAAACTCTTCTAAGGACAGAAAGCTGCTGCAGTATGTTGCTCCCCATCAGACAAGATTGTGATGGTGCATCATTAATAGAATGACGTGGACCCATGCCAAACACACTAGTGGTCCAGGGGAGTCTAACGATACCAAGATGTGGAGCCAGTCTTGTGAAGTGCTGAATACGCTCAATTCAGGAAGTCAACAATAGTTGAAGAGATCAACCTCTGGTAAGCTTAACCATCAAAATGTTTTAAATCCTTTTCTGTGTCAGTAAAGCAGTTTGCAAAATGGAATGAAGTAAAAACTTAGGGCCAGACCTTTGGCTGATATAAATATGTGTAGCTCTGTTGAACGCCTTAAGCTAGGCTTATTTATACAAGCTCAGGCTATAACCCATCTGCCCTCTGATTGGTTCAGTTTAAACAGTTGATAAGATTTCAGGCTATGTACTATATAGAAATTAGAATGATTCCACTGAAAGGCATGTAGGAAGGTCTTTAAAATATGACTCTGAAGTCAACCAGATTGTGTTGCTTATTTTTCAGGTGGACTTGAAAATGAGGTGTTACATTGCTACAAGAGGGATAGATCTAGTTCATACCCTCTTGCTTCTTGAAAGATTAGGGCCTGCGAATGTTAAAGCTATAGCACAGCACATTCTTGGAAGGGAGAGAATGCTCCATGTTTTATTTTCCAGCCAGTCAATTAGCAGTGCTGATAAATTCTGAAGGGGGAGAGGGTCCTAAAATTGTTCTTAATCTGCATGGACGGCAGTTTCAGTACAGGGACCTGAATAAGGAAGAAAATTTTCTATAAGTATGCAGGGGCATTCTGGTGATTCTTACAGGGATTTAGTTGAATAAAAATGAGCATTAAGGAAAATATTCCCAGAGAATATTTGTATTGCTGACATTTGACTGGAAATACAAGTTACATGAAACCTATATTTTATTCCAAAAGAATCAAATTCTATGAGGCTATAATTGGGCAAAATCCAATGGAGCCATATCCATTTACACACTCCTAGCCTAGGGGATGTAAAAGCATGAAAAAATGCTCAGTTACACATGCAGATGCTTGTATGAATTTAGACATAGGGTTTGTACATGAAATGGATGCACAAGTCTCAGCAAATTCTACCTATAATATCTGCTGTTTCCCATGGAGCTGAAATGTGGTGGGACCTGTCATTATTCAATTACTGTTTTCTGGATGTAGAATGGGGATCAAACTTGTCTTTTTCTATTAAGATAACATTGAGTGCATTTTCTATTGCTGCATCTTTTAACATTTGTACTAACATTGTCTGTTTAAAGAAGCATGCAAATCTTGCTGTAGAGTTTATGGCAGTGTCTTGTCTCGTATACAATACAGGTTTCATTTAACAGTTTTCACAGGTAATGTATTTCAAATGCAAACCAGTTCAGAACAGTAACACAAACTTCACCAGAAAAGTTTGGCAGAGATCATTGATTGCATCAAAATTCAGTGACAAGGACCTGAAAAATGCAAGTGAACTCTTCTCAATAGATATAGATTTCACAAGAATCACAATGAGGGCCTTTCAGCCTAACATTCATTGCTAAGTTCCTCTGGGACATTTAAGAATGACACAGTGACAGGTTGCTGCCTATCACTTTTAAAATCAGAATCATTATTTCCATGGCAACTGCAAGTGTATAATATACCTAAGGGCTTAGGCCACTCCTGCATATCTGATGGTTATGTAATTCTGTGTCTAGTCGCAACTACATTTCACTTTAACAGATAAAATGCAAGAGGTAATTTATGGTCCCTGTTTTTGATTCTTTGATGAATGAATGACCTTTCTCGGTTGTGGATACACTTACTCGATAAGCATCATGGCACTGGGATGACTTGCTCTCCTCTGAAGTTTACTGTAAGCATTGATGAAATGTCTTCATTTGTTCTGGTCATTCTTTTCTTCTTTATAACACTGGTTCTATGCTGATTGGATTACATGAGAAAGAAGGCTCTCTTTATCTCTATGAAAGTGAAAGTAAAAGGGAGTAAAAGGAAGGCCCAGGGAGGAATAGGACCACTGCTAAATGGGCAGAAACAATTGGTGACAGACAGGGGGGACAAGGCTGAACTCCTCAACGAGTTCTTTGCCTCAGTGTTCCTAAGTGAGGGGCACGACAAGTCTCTCACTGGGGTTGTAGAGAGGCAGCAGCAAGGCGCCAGACTTCCATATGTAGATCCTGAGGTGGTGCAGAGGCACTTGGAGGAGCTGGATGCCTTTAAGTCGGCAGGCCCGGATGGGCTCCATCCGAGGGTGCTGAAGGCACTGGCCGACATCATTGCAGAGCCACTGGCAGGAATATTCGAATGCTCGTGGCGCACGGGCCAAGTCCCGGAGGACTGGAAAAGGGCTAACGTGGTCCCCATTTTCAAAAAGGGGAGGAAGGAGGACCCGGGCAACTATAGGCCAGTCAGTCTCACCTCCATCCTTGGTAAAGTCTTTGAAAAAATTATCAAGGCTCACATTTGTGAGAGCCCGGCAGGGCAAATTATGCTGAGGGGAAATCAGCACGGGTTTGTGGCGGGCAGATCGTGCCTGACCAATCTAGTCTGTTTCTATGACCAGGTTACGAAACGCCTGGACACAGGAGGAGGGGTGGATGTCGTATACTTAGACTTCAGGAAGGCCTTCAATACGGTATCCCACCCCATACTGGTGAACAAGCTAAGAGGCTGTGATGTGGATGACTACACAGTCCAGTGGGTGGCGAATTGGCTAGAGGGTCGCACCCAAAGAGTCGTGGTGGATGGGTCGGTCTCGACCTGGAAGGGTGTGGGCAATGGGGTCCCGCAGGGCTCGGTCCTTGGACCAATACTCTTTAATGTCTTCATCAGCGACTTGGACGAGGGAGTCAAATGTACTCTGTCCAAGTTTGCAGATGACACAAAGCTATGGGGAGAAGTGGACACGCCGGAGGGCAGGGAACAGCTGCAGGCAGACCTGGATAGGTTGGACAAGTGGGCAGAAAACAACAGGATGCAGTTCAACAAGGAGAAATGCAAAGTGCTGCACCTAGGGAGGAAAAATGTCCAGCACACCTACAGCCTAGGGAATGACCTGCTGGGTGGCACAGAGGTGGAAAGGGATCTTGGAGTCCTGGTGGACTCCAAGATGAACATGAGCCGGCAGTGTGATGAAGCCATCAGAAAAGCGAATGGCACTTTATCGTGCATCAGCAGATGCATGATGAATAGGTCCAGGGAGGTGATACTTCCCCTCTATAGGGCACTGGTCAGACCGCAGTTGGAGTACTGCGTGCAATTCTGGGCGCCACACTTCAAGAAGGATGCGGATAACCTGGAGAGGGTCCAGAGAAGGGCCACTCGTATGGTCAAGGGCCTGCAGACCAAGCCCTACAAGGAGAGACTAGAGAAACTGGACCTTTTCAGCCTCCACAAGAGAAGGTTGAGAGGCAACCTTGTGGCTGCCTTTAAGTTCATCACGGGGGCACAGAAGGGAATTGGTGAGTATTTATTCACCAAGGCGCCCCCGGGAGTTACAAGAAACAATGGCCACAAGCTAGCAGAGAGCAGATTTAGATTGGACATTAGGAAGAACTTCTTCACAGTTCGAGTGGCTAAGGTCTGGAACGGGCTCCCAAGGGAAGTGGTGCTCTCCCCTACCCTGGGGGTCTTCAAGAGGAGGTTAGATGAGTATCTAGCTGGGGTCATCTAGACCCAGCACTCTTTCCTGCTTATGCAGGGGGTCGGACTCGATGATCTATTGAGGTCCCTTCCAACCCTAACATCTATGAATCTATGAAAGGTATCTAACAGCTTATACTCCACCTGCAGTAGGCCCACTTAGCCCCTTCCACTTATAGTGGAATAATGAATCTCAGAAGCAGTATTAGCAGCATTCCCCACAGAAAAGGAGTTCTAAGAACCGTTAAAATGAAGAGTTCGAGGATGACCAATTGCCTCCATCTAGGATGTTAAACGCACCTTTCAAACATACATACAAAAAACTAGAACTCTTGGTTCCAAAATGATACCTTTTATTAGACTAACCGGAAAATGGCAAGAAAATTGTCCTTTTCTGCAGGCTTTTGGGAATCAAAGTCCCTTTGTCAGGCTCTGGGAAAAGTGTAGATGGTACAAGATGGTAAAAAGTCCCCATAGGTCAGAAATAAACTTCATTTTTGCACAGAGGGAGCTGAAGATGGAAATCTGTCCCTCTGGGTCCACAGGACAGACTTCCATGTTCAGTTCCCTCTGTGCAAAAATGAAGTTTATTTCCAACCTATGGGGACTTTTTACCATCTTGTACCATCTACACTTTTCCCAGAGCCTGACGAAGGGACTTTGATTCCCGAAAGCTTGCAGAAAAGGACAATTTTCTTGCCATTTCCCAGTTGATCTAATAAAAGGTATCATTTTGGAACCAAGAGTTCTAGTTTTTTGTATGTCTTTTTGTCTCAGACCAACACGGCTACCAAGTACACCCCTTTCAAACATAGACATTTCAGAAACTTTATGCATTAGTAGGCTTTGCCAGTCCACTGACTAACAAAATATCTTACTGTATTAGTAAAGCTTGTGGATGACTTTTTGTAAAGTATTTGTTTCTCTCTTTCAAATTTCCATACTAGATGCATAGAAGATGTACCAACTGCGTATATTCACATGTGATCACATGCAACAAGGTTCTTAACCTGGGAATCAAGAACTCATTTGAAGGATCATAAATAGCTTTCTTTACCTTTCTGGCTAGATTGGAAGGCAGTACCCAACTCATTGCTCTTGTAATATAATGTCTCGGTATAGAAAAGTCAGGGAACCTCTGAACTAAGTGAATCTGTTACAGAGGTGATTGTCCCTGTACATCTGCTTTGGGTGTTAGAGGCTCTGTGTAGTTGCTGGCCACAGAAAGAAAGATGCTGAAAAACTGCAAAAGGTTGAGAAGACAGCTACAAGAGTCATCAAAGGTCTGAAAACACCTGCCTAGCAGCAAGAGACTTATAATACCCTATTTAGTTTTATATACACAAACCATTATGTTAAATTTAAAAAAAGGTTGCAAAGTCATTTAAAAAATAGAGAATGCCAGACTCAAGGTTGCTACCTTAAAATGGTCTCCTTATACAGATGCATTATGACAGTTTTTAATTACACAATCCCACACTATTATTTATTCTTCCCCCTGCTCCCAGGAAAATAAGCTGAATTTAGCTGACTATGTGCAAACTGCATTTTTTTCAAATATTTATAACTTGTCTATACTTGGAGTTATTTTTTTCTCAATGTGGCAAAAAGCACATCTCCAAAAGAGAAACCACCCTCTACCAAATTTCAAGTAGTTGCTTCAAAATTTGGGTGTGCTTGAGCTTTTCAAAGTAAATAATACCAGTATGTAACAGGATATTTTTTCCTAGCCTTGTACTCAGAAGCAGCTGAAAGATTATGGGTGAAATTTCTAAAGAAAAAATGCATGTGGGAGAAAGGTGTCTCTGCCAGTCAAGCTGGGAAGGACAAGACCCGAGGTAGACATTTGGCACAGAATATCATAGCGCAGATAAATAAATTGGGCAAAACTGCAAGCAGCTAAAAATATGTTCCTGTTAAGGTAGCCCAAAGACTTCCCCTTCTAATAATAGGCAGCACTCTGGTAAGTAAGGTTATGAAGTGAGTGACTTGGTCACAGTCTATAAGTACTCAGCAGGAAAGGAATCTCTGGTCATTTAATCTAGTAGTAAATGACAAGCAGACCCAGGTAGACATTCAGGCAGGAAACAAGGCACTGATTTTTAACAGAGTAATTAACCATTCGAACAACTTACTAAAGGATATGACACATTGCCCCCTCACTTGAGGTCTTCCTAGACAGTACTGCCTAGTTCAACCAGAAGTTTGGGCTTAAGCAAAGAATCACAGAGTGAAATACTATGGCTTATGTTATGCACAAGGTCAACACAGACATCATAATAGTGTCTTCTCGTCCAAAAATCCATTAATTTATGTCCCTGCCCATTTACTAGTATTCATGCATGGCTTATTACCATAGTAATGAAGTGCTGTACAAAGACTGAAAACTGTAAGATGTATCTAAGCAGTTGACTCTCTCTTTACACGTGACTGGGGACCATGCAATGACCATGCTATTCTTGTTCCCTGTTCCATTTGTGATATAACCTTGGGCTGTTACTTTCTTGAGTGCTGTAGTATTTTCCTGTTCAGATTCTGTGGGGAATGCTGTGAGGGAAAGGTGCGTCTTGCAGTCATGCTGGGAAGGACAAAACCTTTGGCTGATACTTACAGGAGTTGTGACTCTTCTGGTTCTTCCTGCTCCCTCAAGTCCAAGAGGTCCAACCATGGCTAAGAAAATCCATTTTAGAGAGGGCTTTCCTACCCAGCACCAAAATCTTGAATGGGATTACACAGTGTTAAGGGAGCTAGTGTAAATTATAGAGTCTATATAGCATGCTGCCTTGTTTGCTCCTTCCTCAACCATCACAGCTCCGAGGAAAAATAAGTCTTAATCAGAGAAAACTGTCCAGCAGCTATTTCTTGCTGGATTGATGGACATAGTTATTAACCTGAGTTATCAACAGCCACATTCCTTGTTCTTTCCTGGAGCAAAAATTGTACTGGCTTCTGAAAGCCAGCAACAGTCACAAAAAACAAATGAATGCTGGCAACTGAAAGGGAACAGTAAATTCTGATCCCCTGAGAAAATCCTGACATATGCAGCTCATACTTCATTGTCACTGTGACTGAAACTACAGAAACTAGGACAATTAAATTCTTCTGTGTACTCATGCTGTTTATTCTGGTGGAAGCCTCAGTTTTGAACCTGTACAAAGCTGAACACTAAAATATTTTAGCTGTAAAGGAGTTCCCTTTTAGACCCATGCAAAATGGTAACAATTTACATGGTCAAGTTACAACAAAAGGGGACAGATTTTCAAAAAATTGGGAAAATCTGGCAGGGGCATCACAAAAGGAGATGGATGAAGTTTGTGAGGGGTAAGGAGAAAATAGCCTGATTTAGATGGGATCTGAACCAGCTTAAATAAATTGTCTCCAACTGGGGGAGTGAAGCAGTTGACAACATGGCCTAGTTAAGCTTAACTTGACCTACTTTCTCAGTGCAAAATGGCCAGGTGTAAATGATGTACTCTAGTAAGGGGTTCAAGTTAGCGTTAATTGTACCAAATTCAACCTGACCATTTAAATTAGGAGTGTGCAACTCCTAGCCTGCAGGCCAGTTCTAGTGCCCTGGTGCCTTGTCATCTAGCCCATAGGGCTCCCCACAGGGTCATGGGGAGCCCCGCCAGCCATGGCTCTGCACACTACTGCAAGACCTGATCCTGGCACACAGAACTGGGCAGAGGCAGTGTGGGGTCCCATGGTCTTAGGACTCCAATCCTAGCACATGAGGCTGGGCAGAGATGGCACAGGACCCTAGAGCCCTATCTCCATATGCAGGACTAAGTGGAGGTGGCATGGGTCCTTGGGGTCCTGATCCCAGTGCACAGAGCCTGATAGAGGAAGCACAGGATCCTCCAGCCCCTATCCCAATGCATAGGACTAGGCAGAAGCAGCACAGGATCCTGGGACCCTGCAGAGCTACCACTGATATAAATGGTTAATGCATTTCTCCCAGTGTAATATTAGCAAACAATGATGACGTTTGTATAGATTGATTTTTCTATTTCTACATTGGCTTTTATTATGTGGTGATTGTTTTGGAGTCAACATGATATAATCACACTGATGAAGGAAAAGGAATATATTGTTAAAATGGTATATATTTTTGCCAATAGACAGGACATTCATATGAAAGGCATGACTTGAACACCATTTAACATCATTGAAAGAGAGGCACCAAACCAAGAAAGCACTTTGCCCATTCATCTGGATGGCTCTGATCACCACAGGCTCCTCAGAGTATACGTGGATTATAGTTGCTGTTCTAGTTTTTCAGGAGAAATGTTAATGAATGATACCAAGAAAACTCCTTATGGAGAGGTCACAGAGTTTTCTGTCTCATAGCTGTAGTAACCATGTCAGACAGATTTGCCCTGGTATGTTTTCCTTCTCTATTAAAATAAAAGAGTAGGAATACTCCAGAAATTACCACATACTTCTGTATTTTGGATTTTTCTTAGGACTGCTCCAAACAGCATTTACACCTTCCCAAACTTTGATGGGAAACCTGTGGTTGTCTTATTTATAGTGTCCCTGTGGAATGGATATTTCCTGTTAGCATTTGAGATGCAAAGAACAACTCGATTTCTTTCTTTCTGTGAGGAACAAAAATATTGATTTTTCTGTGGCTTAATATTAGCAAAGTAAATTGCTTTCCCACTTTCTCTGCTTAACTTTAACTGTGTTATATTTAAACCAAAAGGTTCAGGGGGAAAAACTCTGGAGATCTTGCAGTTCCATAAATCAAGAAAATAAAACTGGTGTCTTGAATGAAATCCAAGCTAGCAACAGCTTTCTGGTAATACATAAAGTGATTACCCACTAGTTCAGAGCTTAATTTTGTTTCTTGTGAGCACTCACCTGGGCAAGCATTAGGTTCAGATTACTGTCTGTGGAATAGCTCTGAATTTTTCTTTCTGAATCCCCTTGTTCTGTCTTTACAAGTTCACTGAAATCTGCCTACTGTCCTAGGTTACCTGCCCTGGGAAGACATGGCAGGGAAATGTTATCTTAACCTCTTTTTGGCATGTGGGTTACTCCTCCTTTGCACCTGGAAAGCTTCTGGGGCTGGCAAGCAGAGGTGTGGAGGCAAGAAGCTGATTTCCATACTCTTGCCCTGCATTATTCTCAAAAGACCAAGGAGTTAAACTTATAGAACAATAAAGCTGCAGGCTGGGTTCTGCACCTTGTTTCCACTGCCTCAGGAGTGGCATGATGCCACGTGCCTCCTGCACGCTGGCTGCACTGTCTGCCTGGCACTGGGAGGCATTTGACTTTGTGTGGCTGTTGGGACACCAGCAGTAGAGTGCAGAGCCCAGCCTGCAGTGGCAGCCCACCTCTGCCCCACACACGGGTCGGGGGAAGCCCCCCTGTGCCTCTGGATGAGCCACCTAGGCAATGAGCATCCCACAACCTGCCCCAGGGCCCCATTCACCACTCCCCTGTGGGAGCCTCAATCTGTGCCCCTCCGCCCCTTCCCTCCTCTGCACCTCTTTCCATCCACACATTTGTTTGCTGGGCCTGCTCCAGATACGGCAGTGCCAAGCTGAGTTCCCGGCCAGCTGCAGGCTCCAGCTGCTCATCTCTGTGCCCCCCACTGCAGCTGCCTGGAGCCCATGCCTGGGCTGCCTGAGTTTGGCAGGGCTAAGCCCCATTAGTCCTGGCCTTCCACCTCCTATATTACTGTGCTATAGCTTTTCTGTTTTGCTTCTGACGGTTGTAGGCTATTGTAAAAAATAGGTACCTTGAGTGGATCTTCCTTCTCTATAGCTCCACTGTCCATCATATATATGGTGAAGCTCTGCTTAATTTTTTTCCAGTTTTCTGCTGCATTGCTGGATAGCTTTAAGTCCTCTGGAATTCTGAGATGCCCCATTTTTTTTTTTTTTGTCTTTCTTCGCACCCCACTCCTGGTGCCATGTGTTATTCTCAAAAGACCAAGGAGTTCAGTTCATAGAACAATAAAGCTTGTTTACTCAGAAAGCAGTATTCTCCATCTTGTTCTGCTCTTCCCTCCTGCAATCCCTGGCCAATATAACAATTTATTCATAACACTCTTAGGCTAGGGACAGACATTACACCTAAACTAGTTTAAGTGATCAGAAACTGGTTTAAACCTGTAACAAAATAAATGTTCAGAGCACATAAACAAGTTTAAAAATGGCTGAAACTGGTTTGAGATAAACCTGGTTGAATGTAGTATCAGACTTAACTGATTTGGGTCAAACTGGTTTATGCAATGTCAGTCCCAGACTCCTTGCTGGTTTAAGAAAAAACAGACACACCCAGCATCCCTGCATGTTCTCTAGGCTGGACTGGACTCTCTGCTCCACACCACAGCAGATCTGGCCGCTCCCCTCTGCTGGAGCTCAGCACAGACTTGCAGGCACAGAGCATCTGCTTGGATTCTCCCTGCTAAACAGGAATTATTTCCCCCTCCCTTCTGCTTTACGCAGACACCTCCGCATTAGCTAGCAGACCACATGCTGGCTACAGTCCGTGCTGTGGGAGACGACAGGCAGACAGGCTTTTTGGAGCTAATCAACAGGTAACTTAATGTCCTTCCTTGGAAGAGCTGTTTAAGAAGAGCTTCGTTGGTTAGTGGACAGAGGCTTTGTTTTCTAAATGGGTTAATAAACACTGAAATAGGGGTGATAAATATTCTCTACTGGGCTACTTGGGGGTTAGAGGGAGGGAATAATCGGAGCGTCCTGCCAGGGCCTGGCCATGTCCCCCTCAGCTTAGTCCTGTGGAAGCCAAGGGAGGACTGCTCTAGCATCCCCTGGCTTCTAGCCTGAGCCATTGCAGACATGTGCCTACATTTCTGGGATGTCTGTCTGGATTACAAACTGATTTAGCCTAGCTAGGTTAGACTAACCTCCAAAGACTGAATCAATTCAGTTTCAGGCTTTTTGAACATCTGTCCCTAGCCTTAAAGGTATCCACACATGCTCTTTCTCTCTCACTTGCCAACTCATATGTAGCCCTATGTCTCCTCTTTTTCTTCTCTGCCTCTCCCAACACATGCTAAATGTGCAGGCTGGGGAGGCCTGGCTCAGCCAGAAAGGAGATACAGGTGAGAGCATTATTGCCAGCTAGTTCCCTAGAATAGCTGGGCATAAAGAATAGGGACATTCTGGACCATAAGAATTTAAACATAGGTTTCTAATGCTGCAGCACAGTTTGTGACATTTTGTAGGTTTTTTGTTTTGTTTTTTTTACAGGTTAGGATTCTGTCTTAGGTTGGTCAATACAGCAGAGGATGTACAGGAAGCAGTTAAAGGAAAGCTTTTTCCCAGCCACCAATGGTTAGAGCAGTGATTCTCAACTGGGGTACCATGACACCCTGGGGTGCTTTGAGATCCTTTCAAGGGTGCCATAGGGTGCTGCACAATGTTCTCATTATTAGGTGTACAAACATGATTCACATGATAAACCCAGAGATTTCAAATAGGAATTATAAGTGTTAAAAACATTCTGCTCTGTTGTGGTCTTTCTGAGTTTTTTGCATGGAAGAATTGCTCTATTATTTTTCTGCAGTCAAAAAAACAAGTGAAAACTAAGAGCTGGCATTTTTCAAGGGGGCCTTGAGCCTAAAAAGGTTGAGAACCACTGGGTTAGAGGTTAGAGTCTGGCTTCATTTGGGAGGTGATCTACAGAACATCAACATTTAGAGCCTTTAGAACCTTCTTGTTTATCGACTAATATCTGGAGAAGATGGTTTAAGAAAATGTTCTGTAGCTAGGCTTGGGGGTGGGGGGTTGCAAAGCTATTGACATTTCAGATTATCATTTTATATTTCTTAGTGAATTTAATTCTCAGTTGTGAGTGATTTGTGATTAGATTTAACTGAATGTCTGAGTCTGCACAAAGAAAAACCAAAATATATTTTAAAAGAGAAAATTGTGGTTGATTAGGGAGATTATTTTTTTTACTTAGTGTGGCGGCGAGATGCCACCACAGGTTTCCGAAGGGGAGAAGGCAATCTCCACGGGCCCCAAACCCCAGAAACAGACCCCACCATAGGGAGAACTTACCTCCTGCTGGGCCACCAGAGCAGGTGGGACTGCGGCCGGCATTACGCCAGCTGTTTAATCAGCTGTTCCCCGCGTGGGGAACAGCTGGACCAATCACGGCGGCCATACCAGCCACCACAGGGAAGTTTAAAAGCCTCAACAGAACCCGAGTGGGGGAGGAGCCAGAGGTTGAGCGAGCTGGTGGGCAGCATGCCAGACGTGCTGAGGCTCCTGCATGGAAGAGAAGTGGCACAGCTGGTACAGCACTGGTGAGCAGAGTAGGGGAAACCTTTGAGCCCCCTGCCAAAGGCCAAGCACTTGGGCCCCTGTAGGAGGCAGAGCAGGAGAAGCACTTCAGCTCCCTGCAGAAGACAGACCAGGGGAAACGTTTAAGCTCCCTGTAGGAGGCAGAGCAGGGGAGGCATTTGAGCCCCCTGTAGGAGGCTGGGGGAAAGGAGGCAGATCCACATCCCTCTCCTCCCCAGCAGAATACTTCTTCTGAAGAAAAAAAAAGGAAAAATCAAAGAGATAGAGAGAGAAGGCTGGGCATTAAGGCCGGAGGGATGAGAGCCAACTGAGCCCACTCAGAAGTGGGACCCTACGCGAAGCAGCGTACGGGCAAGCCCGTGGGGCTGAAACACCATCATACGATCACCCATCCAGTTGGCGAGTGGACAGGGTATAGGGGAGGCAGAGCCCCGTGGAACATTGCGCCAAGAAAATTGTGAGTACTGCTGTTTGTCGGGCAGCCCTCCCTGGAAGATCTCCACTGAACCCCCTCTTTTGATAGCTTAACATCAGTCGTGGCAGGTGAGTTGAGGGGAGGGGCTACACACCTGGCAGACCGTACAACACAAGTCCCCAGTGATCACACTTAGTTTGGATATTTAGAATTTGTTGCATTTACAGTATTTTCCCCTTTTCCTCACAGTCTTTGAGGAGGTGCTATGTTGTTTGTTAATTTGTGATGCAGCTTCTTTCAGGGAATTTTTGACAAGCATCAAGGAATTTCTCCATCTATAAGACTGTATTTAGTCAGCCCTTGAGGCAGAGTTACTACATGGGGACTATCACCTGAAGTTTGTAAAACAGGAGATTTTTCTGCATGTTCTATGAGACCACTTCTTAAGAATTGTCTTAGACAGTATAAATAATTTATACTTAGAAAGTACTCCTACTTCATATCATTGATCTCTTCCAAAACAAACTAACCCTTCACAGGTTTGAAATAATAGAAATCATTGAAATTAAGTGCTCGAAGGGACCTCAAATGATCATTGAGTCCAACCCCCTGCTCTGAGCAGGAATACTGCTGAAATCAAATGATCCAAGCAAGGTCTCTTTCCAGTCTGCTGTTGAAGACTTCCAAGGTTGGGGACTGCATCACCTCATTGGGAAGTCATTCCAGATTCTGGTCAACCTTACTGTAAAGAAGTTCTTCCTTGCATCTAACCTACAACCATCCTCTAACAGTTTATGGCCATTGCTCCTTGTCCTCCCCTGGGGTGCCCTAGTGAATAGTTTTTCTCCCAGCTCCTGATATTCACACCTTACATACTTATAGACAGCCACCAAGTCCCCTTTCAGTCTTTTCTTCCCCAGGCTGAACAGTCCCAGATCCCTTAGTTTTTCCTCATAAGGTTTGTCCTCCAGGCCCTTAATTATTCTTGTGGCCCTTCTCTGGACCCTTTCAAGATTATCCATGTCTTTTTTGAAGTGTGGCACCCAGAACTGGACACAGTACTTCAGCTGGGGTCTCACCAGTGCCAGGTAGAGAAGTATCATCACTGCCTTAGCCCTGCTTGCAATGCATTGGCTAATGCATCCCAGTATGCTATTAGTTCTGTTGACTACAGCGTTGCACTGGCTGTTCATGTTCATCCTGTGATCAACCATAACCCAGAGGACCCTTTTCAGCCATTGTGCTGGCCAGGACATCTCCTCCTGACCTATATTCATGTCACTTGTTACTTCTCCCCAGATGAAACACTCTATTTATCCTTAATGAACTGCATCCAGTTCAGCTCCGCCCACTTTCCAGCTTGTCCAGGTCTGTGTGAATCAGCATCTTATCCCCTAGTGTTACTGTTTTTCCCTATAACATACTATAGTCCGCAAACTTGGCCAGTGTGCTTTCTACATCCTCCTCTAAATCATTGATAAAGATGTTGAACATGACAGGGCCAAGAACCAAACCCTGTGGGACACCACTGGCCACCTCCTACCAAGACAATACAGACCTGTCCACTAACACTCTCTGGATACAACCTCTTACCCAGTTCCCAATCAACCTGACCATGGACTCTTCCAGCCCACAATCCCCCAGTTTTTTGGGCTTTTTTATAAGAACGTAATGGGAGGCCGTATCGAAGGCTTTTTTAAAATCCAAATATATGACATCAACCATGTCTCCCACATCTAAGTGGTTCATTAATTGATCATAGAAGGAAATGAGGTGGGTTAGATATGACCTGCCCACAACAAAATCATGTTGGCTACCCTTCAGCATCATGCCTTCTGCCAGTCCCTCACAAATGGACGTCTTGATAATATTTTCCAAAATTTTACCCAATATCAAGGTCAAACTGACCAGCCTATAGTCTCCTGGATCCTCTCTCCTCCCCTTCTTAAAGATTGGCACCACACTGGCCCTTTTCCAGTCTTCCGGGACCTCTCCCAAGCACCATGAGCCTTCAAATACCTTCACCAATGGTCCTGCAATGACTCCAGCCAATTCCCTCAGCACTCTCAAGTATAGTCCATCCATTCCTGCCTACTTGAAGATATTTAGCCACTCTAAGTGCTCCCTCACCAGTTCGATACTGACCATTGGTTGCCAACCCCGCTCACCTCACCCCACCCACCCCCCTGCACCTCTCCAGTATCGAACCAGGCAGGCAATAATCATTTATATGCAGGAACGCTGATGCAAAGTATTCATTAAAGAGTTCAGCTTTCTCCAGACTCTCTGTTATCAGCTGTCCCATCCCATTCTGCAAGGTCCTCACATTTCCCTTGGTCTTCCTCCTGTTTCCTATATACCTAAAGAAGGACTTCTAATTGTCCTTGATTTCAGTCACCAACCCAGTCTCAGTCACCACCTTTACCTTCCTTGTCCTCTTCCTAAAAATATGGGATATACTTGTGTATTCCTCATTGGTGGCTACCCCTTGTTTCCACTGTCTGTAAGCTTCCTTTTCTTTTTTAAGTACTCCTTGATTTCTCTGGTAAACCAAGTGGGCTTCCTGGCCCCTTTACTGCCATTCCTGTATACAGAAATGCACCTTTTCAGTTCTTATACAGCTAGGGGCCAAAATATGAGTGTTAGTAGAGAGACCATATAGAGGATGTATCAAAAAATATAATAAAATGAAATGGAAAGGGACTGTATAATGAAGTTTTCTCCTCAAATGAGATTTCTACAAGTCAGGCTTGAAGCACTTGTCAAGGAAAGGTGAGATCTGCACTGTCCCTCTGTGCAATCCTTTGTTTCCACCCAAATAACAAGCTTTTTAACCTGAAGATTTGGAAGCACCAGGTGCAATTTCATTTTTAAGATTGAATTGTGAAGTATTACACTGATGGTAAAAGGTTTTTAAGAAAGCAGCCTCCCCCCTCCCCCCAAACAACAACAACAACAAAACCCTATCAGTAACTAATAAAGTAGTGGTTTTGTTCTGCCAAAATGGCACCTTTCAAATGGCACCTTCTTAATCAGTAGATTTGCAGGATCATCATGCATGTTTGGAGCCACAACTGCTACTTATGTCCAAACCATGTATACTGCTTCATAGCCTCGAAAAACTCACCCAAGGCAGAGAGAACAGTTTCCTAGTTGCTTGATGCTTCGTTGCCCATTTCCTGGCAATGGGATTCGGCAGGGTGTGTTCCTTATTGCTACTCCCAGGCCCAGCATAGAGGCAGTGCACACAAGCCCTTTCAAAACATCTTCACAAATTCTTTCAGTATTTGGTGTAAACTCACATTTCAAACTAGGTACATCTACACAAGATGTAGTGATGAGCTATGGTGATGTAGCCAGTCACTCGATGCTGCCACTACTGTGCAGTAGCAATGAGCTCATTGCTACTGTGCAGTAGGGTCAGAAATGACTCGTGTGCTGCCTGGACTGCTCAGTACTGGTGGGTACTGCACAGAGGGATATGTGAAGCTTTGGTCACTGATTCGATTTGGAGGAGATGCGGCCTGATTTGGTGGCTGAAGCCTCTGATTCAATTCAGAGAAATTTGACAATTCGACCATACACACAGCTTTATGCTTTTTCTAAATACCTCAATTTACCAGGCGCAACTCATGAATGCTGAGATGGTGGGGAGGATGGAGGGTCCCATGGGCGGGGGGGTCCCCTGTGCACTCGGCGGTGGACCTGGAAGTGGACCAGAAAAACCTCTGTTTCACTTCTGGGTTCACCACAGAGCGTGCAAGGGACCACCTCCTCATCCCCCCCCCCCCAGCTCAGCAACTGGTGCCTCCAGGGTCTGGGGGGGGGCATCCAGGGTCCCCCCATGTCTATGGCCGAATTGCTGATTCTTGGAATCAGAATCAAATCTTCAGCTTCGGACTTGGCCAAATTGAATAGGGACAGTGATCCGAATCAGCAAATCAAATCACTGTGTGCCAAATTGGGCCGAATCTGAATCCAAATCAAATACTGCCCTCTTCACACACCCCTACTGTGCAGTCATTTAGTACTTCCTAAAGCAGTACTAAGTGACTGTGCAGTACCAACTGCACAGTCAGGCACATGTGTAGATGCACCCACTGAGTTGTAACTTATTTCTGCCTCACTTCCATCCTTTCATTTCTCAGGCCTGACTTGCTGTACCAAGTTATTCACCAAGCCCTCATACAAAGATTTCTGGCAACACACAGAACTCAGCACTCTAGGGCTCCTGCTTATTTTCAGTTACTCACTGAAATCCTGAATGCTTCTTCTATTTGTAATCCCCTTGAAATTACTCCCCTTGGAACTTTCCTTTCGCCTTTACTGGTCTCTTCTCTGATCCTTGCAGGATAATAGAACTGCCACTCTTTGTACAAAGATGATCTAAGAAGTGAGGTAGGAGTTTGTAATGAATGCAGCCACAGCATCTGTAAGCCTCTGTGCAGATCTGTGCTCAAAACCGGTTCCAACATATCTGAAGAGGTGGTGGGTACCACGGACAGGAAAACAGACAGAGAAAGTAATTTGTATAAGTTATGGTCTGTGAAAAGCATGTATTTTTACAGTTCACGTTGGGCACCAGAGACCTTACAGACAGTATAAACCATTCTTGGAAAAGCTGTGAATCTGTACAAAGAGATCCCATAATTCAGTACCTACTGTGGTTCATTTATACTTATCTAATGTTACACTGGTACAAACATATCACTAAGGAAGCTTTTCGACTTGTGGCTTTTGACATATTTTACCTAACTTTTTTCTACTTAATTTAATCCCCAGGTCTATTTTTCTTCAATCCAGTCCTTTATGTTGCATTTGCACATATTTTGCATAAGTATGACTCAGTCTAGTTTATTCCATGCTTGGAGCTGTTTAATTTATATTGCAAACAGAACTTATTTTGCTATGTTTAACACCACAGCACAGAAAGGGAAGTGAACAGGAACTAGATGCTCTCTATTTGCTAGAATTTTTCGGTTACTATCCATGGGGTTGTGCCTCTACTTTGAGTGCCCTCAACCTACATACAGACCTTTCTGAGGTTATAAAGGGCAAAGCATAGTTCTTTAGCAGCTACAGGATGAAACTGCAAGCAGTTTTTTCCATGTCTTGCCTTGGCTTTATTTACATATGGTTTATCTTATGTGCATTGTGACTACTTAATATTAAATGAGATATACATATAAAGAGCCCAAGCTTTTGTGAATCCAAGTTAAGGATATGTATAAGTATATATGTGTACATGTGTATGTATGTATGCGTAGATGTGTGTGTGTGTGTGTGTGTGTGTGTGTGTGTGTACACTCCAAAACGAATCAGTGACCAAAGCTTCACACATCCCTCTGTGCAGTATATATATATAAAGAGAGAGAGAGAGAAAGTGAAGGAAAGCTGGGAAGGATAGTAAGAGACTATTAAGACTGCATCAGCAAATCTGCAATTACTTGAAAAACAATAAGTAATCATGAAACGATGGGAAACAACAGTCCATAGCTAAGGATGAATAGAAAGGAATAGGACAGGCATTCAGGCACAAAGTTGGGGTGTTAAGAAAGTTGGAATGTTTAAACTTTCTTAAATTAATTATTTTTTAAAATTTAATTAAAGACAAATTTGCTAAAGACCCAAATAGATGGAGGCTTAAGAGACTCAAAAGTTGTAAACTGTTTGTACATGAAGCCCACAAACTCGTGGAGTAGATTGTGGATAGTGAACCAAACCTGTGGGCAGCAATGGAGTGGGCTGACTTCTGGGAAAAGTCAGATCTGTTCCTACAGCATTTTATACCAACACCAAATGAGTC
The DNA here is from genome assembly GCF_030867095.1 of Alligator mississippiensis. Lineage (NCBI taxonomy): Eukaryota > Metazoa > Chordata > Crocodylia > Alligatoridae > Alligator > Alligator mississippiensis. The sequence goes on from NC_081830.1 coordinate 40,948,423, forward strand.
CCCCATAAGGTATGATCTTGACAGAGAAGCATGGGTCAAGCTGAACAGGCTAAGATCTGGAGACGGATGCTTCAAAACAATGTTTCACAACATGAACATCTTGGACAGCCCCTTTTGTGAATGCAGTGTCCAACAAACAGCCCAGCACTTAATCAAAAGCTCCAATCTTTACAACTGGCCAGACAGAGTAGATAGAATCAATCTATACGTTGAGTGATAATACCAAACAATGGCTCATAGATTTGGAAGTTGATATTTGACACCATATGAAAGAAAGAAAAGAAGTGGGGTTAAGACGCAATAGATTTTGAGTAGAAATCAATGTAAGTGGCAATAAGAAAAGGGTTTATAAATGTATTAAAATACAAAGGAAATATAGCTTCGTTATTTTGGGGGAAGGAGAGCAAGTAATAGATGACAAAGATGAGCTTTAGATACTCAATGCTTTTTTGCTTCAGTCTTCACAAGAAAGGTCAATTGTGACCAAATGCAGTGCCTTACCATGCTGCCTTACAGTCATTATAGAGTTAGAATCTTAGCACCCACTCATATACATAAACTCACTGATTGCAAGTCTCAAGGGCTAAGGACAGACATTCAAAAAGCTTGAGCCTGAATTGATTTAATCTTTGCAGGTTAATCTAACCTGGGTAGGCTGAATTGGTTTGTAACCAGACAAACATTCTCTCTGGCCTAAGGAAATTCAAGCACATGCCTGCAGTGACTGAGGCTAGAAGCCAGGGGGGACAGTGGAGCAGCCCTCCCTTCCCTTCCGCAGGGAGCTGAGCTGGGGGTGGGGGAGGGGTGGCCAGGACCTGGCAGGACCCCTGGTTAGGGAGGTGTACCTACACCATATCAGGCTTTCCCCCACTGGCTGCTCAAGGAGAGGGAGTGTTGCCAGCCCTCCAGCCCCCTGCTAGCACTCTGAGCCAAGGGTGTGTGTGGTGCATGCGACTGCTGGTGATACAGAGCTTTTCAATCTTCCTCCCTGCTTCTTTATACTGTCTGCAGCAAACTGACAAGGGAGCAAGCCAGCAGGGGACTGATAACAGTGTTTATCACTCAATCAGCAAAACAAGAGTCTCTCTCCATTAGTTTAAACTCTTCTTAAATGGCTTACCTGTTGATTAGCTCCAAAAAAGCCCTAAGCAGTCACTGTTCTGTCTGCCTGTCCTAGTGAAATTGGAGACACACACACACATCTCAGCATTAACTAGCATACCACATGCCATGGGTCTGTGGGGATTGAGTCTGCTGTGGGAGATGGGAGGGAAGGAGGATCCCTGCTTGTCCAGCAAGCAGTGAGGTGCAGGGGGGCAAAGGTAGGGCAGGGGGAAGCCAGGCAGATCCTGCTGTACCTACAGTCTCTACTGGAGCTCCAGCCAGGGAACAGAGGGGAGGGGCCAGCCCTGTTGTGGAGCAGAGAGCCCTGCCCAGCCCAGAGAGCATGCCAGAATGCTGGGGGATTCTGGTTTACCTTAAACCAGCAAGGGGTCTGGGACAGACATTGCATAAACCAGTTTGAGCCAGATCAGTTAAGTCTGATACTACATTCAACCAGGTTTATCTCAAAACCAGTTTACTTCATTTTCAAGTGGTTTATGTGCACTGAACATCTGTTCTGTTACAGGTTTAAACCAGTTTCTGATTACTTAAACCAGTTTATGTGTAATGTCTATCCCTAACCCAAGAGTAAAATCTATGGACAATCAGCATTTGGATTCAAGTTATTTACTTTATAGTAACTATAGTTCTTTAGGTCTCCACTCATTCCCTGATGATATAGAGCAGTGATTCTCAACCTGGGTTTCATGGCTTTGAGTTCCTTTTAAGGGTGCTTCAGAATATTAGCACTGGTAGGTAGGCAAACACTTACACAGGAGTTGCATGATAAACCCAAAAATTTCAAATAGAAATCCATAGTGTGAACAATATTTCTGGCCTGTTTTGATCTTTCTAAGTTTTGAGTTCTTTGCAATAGCAGAATTGCTATATTATTTTACTGTAATCAAAACAAAAGCAAACAGCTGGCATTTTCCAAGCCGTGCCTTGAGTCTAAAAAAACCAAGAACCAGTGCTATGAAGTCTGACAATAAATGTATTCTGTATGGGTAAAGCCATTGGGGGATGGATGGCTTTGGTGCCATTACATTTGCAGGGAAGGAGGCAGCAGTGCAAACACACTCAAGGCTCAACCCAGCAGATTCCAGGCTTGAGTGCATGGGCACATGCACACCACACCGTGGTGACACTTCTTAAAGGACTCCCATTACTTTACTAGAAGTAACCATTTTTCCTGTATGTGGTTTATTGAAATATTCCATTTCAAACTAATACCTTTTATTGCTTTCTCAATTCACATTCCTGAGATTAGACTGAAGATGCATTCCTTTTTTATTGATCCTTTCATGTTAAATCCTTCAGTTACCAAGGACTATTTATTGCCATCTCTAAATTCAGTACAATCCATCTGATCTTTGCATATCAAGTTGTTAGCTGTCTGCCAGCATAGAACATAAAATGCTAAAATATTTAATTTAATACTTTTATGATCCCACTGGATGAAATTCCATGGCCGGTGCTATGCTGGAGGTCAGACTAGATAATCATAATGATCCCTTCTGGAGTTAAAACCTATTAAATGTATGGTCGTTGTGGTATTAACTATGAATTTAATGGTTCTTGTGCAATTCTAGAACATATGCCTATGTGTCTTATTCTCTGTGGCAGTTCTGTTTCTTTTAGCTGACTCTTCTCTCTAACTCTTGGTATATTTAAAAAATCATAATTTAGTCTATGCATCTCAGAGACCAGCACAATGAATTGAGATATAGTAATGCTATGATATGTAATTTACTAATATCATTCTGATAGCCATATACTTTGTTCTGTGTCTTTAGATCAGTTGCTCATTGGAACCACTAATTTTCAAAACTTTCCTCTGTGATGATGGTATTTTTAAAAGCTGTTGGTTTTGACCTTAATAGGCACAGAGTTAAGTCAGTACTGGGCATTTTCATTCTGTAATATAAAAAAAAATATTATATATAATTGAAAGATGATACAGTACAGCAGCTGACTTGGTCTTTCTGACATTTTTTTAATATGCATTTTCCATGAAGTTTTGAAAACCTGAGCTTGCTCAATACTGGTGAAAGTCTCATATTCTTTCTCTTACAATCTGTTTTCAAGATGCCATCATTCTACCATACCTGATTAATGAAGTTGTTATTGTGTCTCTGCATTTCCTGTTGTCCAGATATATTTTGTCTGTGACTGGGAGTTACTTATGGTTAACTACTTACGCTTGCTTTGTACCCTGAAAGATTTGTTACACCTCTGTGATGTAACAAAGTAGTAACAACAGTGCCACTCATGAACAGTAGCTATTAAAACCGTTTTAAATCTTACTTTCTGGGCTGGCAGTGAGCTTCACATTTCTATCATATCTCTGTATAATATGTTTCTCCATATGGTGTTTCTACTGTTAGTGTCACTGGCCTTATCATCATAGATTAATACAGCAAACTAACCTTTCTGGTCCCATGTATTCAAACCAGATTTCTGCTTATTTCTGGTTCTGTGCATACCATATTGTCATTATCATCAACACAACTATCACTGGGAAACTATTGTTCTCAGTCCTTCTCTGCTACACAGTTTTAGCATATACTGCTGAATTAGGCATTCACTTCATAGTAGAAGCTCCATTTGATGCTTTCAGCATACAGTTTGTGAGGCTGATAGGGAACCAACAAGGAATAGACTGGTTAAATAGCAGATAGACTTAGTTACATAATTACTTCACTGTTTTTGTGAACAGAAGTGATTTTTTAATTAAAATTTACATTTCATAACTTATCATTTTGAGTCAATTGCTCCTTATCCTCTATGGACTTTGAGTGCAGATAATTTTAATTAAAAAAGCCAATAGATGCCTAACATGAAAAATACTAAGAAATAATATTATACTCCTCTTTAAACATAATACTTGTGGTGCTAATACATTACCCCAGCTCTTAATGAGAAAACTGGAAAGATTTTTGAGGGGAACAAAAGATGCCTGCTTGCTTTAAGGCTTGATCCCAATTCCACTGAAAATAACTCCCATTGACTTTATTGGGCTTTGGTTCAGGCCTTTAGGACTCAGTTCAGCTAAGCATATGAGCACATGCTTAACTTGAGGAATATATTCAAGTCTGTCTCCATTCAACAGCATGCTTCAGTGACTACTTATATAACTGAATTTGCGTCAAAATGCTTTGCTGAATCAGGACTTTAAGGCTAAGGACAGACATTAAAAAAGCCTGAGCCTGAATTGATTCAATCTTTGCAAGTTAATCTAACCTACAAACCTTGAACCAATTTGAAGGTGGATAGACATTCCCTTTTCATTCCAGAAATGCAAGCACATGCCTGCAGTTGCCCAGGCTAAAAGCTGGGGGGTGCTAGAGTAACCTTCCCTTCCCTTCCACAGTGCTGAGCTGAGGGGGTGGGGGGCGCATGGCCTGGCCCCAACAGGACACTGATTAGGGAGAGGTATACACGCCCACCCTGCCTGTACCGTCCCAGGCTTTTCCCTGGTCACTGCTCAAGGGGTGGGAATGTTGCCAGGCTCCAGCTCCAGGCTAGCACGCTGAGGCAAAGTGGGGATGTGCAGTGCATGCATCTGTTGATGATACTGAGCTTTTCAAGCTCCCTCTCCCTGCCTGCAAATCTGACAAAACTGCAAACCAGCAGAGGGCTGATAAAACTGCAGTGTTATCAGCCCATCAACAAAACAAACCTCCTCTCTCATTATTTCAAGCTCTTCTTAAACAGCTTTTCTCCAAGGAAAGAATGGAGGGACATTACCAGCTGACTTGATTAGCTCCAAAAAGCCCCAAGCAAACACTGTCCTGTCTGCCTGCCCCAGTAAAATTGGAGACAGACTCCTCTCAGCATTAGCTAGCATACCACATGCCTAGGGTCTGTGGGTCCCTGTGCTGTGGGAGATGGGAAGAAGGTGGGGAGGGGGGAATCCCTGCTTGAGCAGTGAGGACAGCCTGGCAGACCCTGCTGTGCCTGCAGTTTCCCCAGAAGCTCTGGCTAGGAGGAGAGGGGCAGAGCCAGCCTTTACTTTGGAGCAGAGAGCCCAGCCCAGCTGCAAACCATCTGGGATGCTGGGGGACTCTGCTTTAACTTAAACCAGTAAAGGGTCTGGGACAGACATTGCATGAACTGATTTGACCGAAATCAGTTAAGTGTGATACTACGTTCAACCAGGTTTATCTTACACCAGTTTCAGCCATTTTGAAACTGATTTATGTGCACTGAACTTCTGTTCTGTTACAAGTTTAAACCAGTTTCTGATCACTTAAACCAGTTTATGTGTATTGTCTGCCCCTAGCCTAAAAGCTAACATTTTTAATTGGCTCCCTCAGCCAGTGCTATGGTTGGATTACCTGTTGATTGGAATGGTGGGAGGCAAACTTTTTGTTTTGTGGGAAATTCTGCAGTTTCTAAATTTGTTTATCTTCCAAATTGGAATGGAAACCAAATGATCTATGAGATGAAATTACAGTAAGCTGTTCCATCCTGAACATGTTGAAACAAAATGTTTATATATCAAAATGTTTCACACTGTGTTTTTCCTAAATAAAGTTTTGTCAGAATAGATGTTTGTAATGGGAAGGTTTCTGTTTTGACAAAAATATTTTTCAACTTAAAATGTTCCATTAGAAAATTTTCACAGATTTAACTTTACTATATGGACAGAGCAGTGAGTGCTCGTTTATCTGTGATTCCCATTTATTTTATTAAAGGACAATAATAATTAGCTGCTGATTATCACATTGGACGATCTGTGCTGACAAATGACAAATGCATTTCTATATACAAATGTTTACAGGTACAATAAAGCAAATAAAATATTGTTTTCCTCTTTGCTTGTTAAAGGCCTAGTGTTTATTTAGATTTGTAGAAATGCTAGCAAGGATGGAGTTTATACACAACCCAGACATCCCTGACAGAACTTGGTGTAACAGTACCATTTGAAATAAGCTGACCACAATAAACCAGATAATATAAAAACTTGGTTTTCCCATATGTACCTACTCTGGATTGTTAGCAAGGTGATACTATTATCTACCAACATTTGAGATGAGCTTTCGAGCATCAAAATTCAGATGCAGATCCAGCTGTGTGCGCTTATAATGAACAGCCTGCAAACCTGCTCAGTGCAGACTTATAAAAATGTGGAGTGATGTGAGTTATAACCTCTCCAATTTCTGTTTATCTGTGTACTTACTTTCCTACGTGCCACTTCTTTGTGACTCTTCCTGCTAACCTATAGAAAGATTTATCTTTTATGAGAAAGAACAAAGAATGTGGATTCATTCCCTGGAGGAGATAGCTACCAAGATAGCAGAATGTTTACCCACCCCTGGGTACCCACTTCAGCACTTTATTTGCATTTGCTGCTTCAGACAGTACTGTATGTAGCCTGTTCCACTGGCATCATGCTGTGTGTAAAGTGTTCAACAGACAGATGTTTGTAATAATTAGCTGATTTCAACTGCTATCCTTTAGGCACACAGCAGGTGATGCAGCCAACACTGATGTTCAATAGTCCACTAACCTTGCTCTAATGGCCCCTGCTGAGTAAACCTACATAGATATGTTATCAGGTAAAACAGAACAGCAGTCCTGCAGCCCTTTACCTTATTTATAATGATTTTACTGTGGAGTATCTCCCTTGATTGCAAGGTCAGGAATATAAAGTCCCTGCCTAGCTCTTTGCTGCCCTTTTTCCTGCTCGCCATGGAACGGGGCTCTGTTCTTAGCTACCACTGCTGTTATGAGAGGAGCCTGATGATGCTGTGTGATAAGAAAATTACACCTGAATGTGTTTAGTATGGCCCTATTACCCAGCAGTGCTGAGACCCTGATTTATCCATTACTCTGTACAGATTAAGGGCATGAAGATGATCATTCTGTGACAGTCCCAATGACTCTTAGGATCATGTCCACAAGCTCGGTTTGACTTTTCCCTTGCGGGGTTTCCTGGTTGATAAACTGCCAGGAGCTGAGAGTCAGGCAGACGACATTCAAGTTCCATACGTTGCAACAGGTAGCAGGATTATGCATGCATGTCTTCTGCCCTTATACCTGTCTTTCATAATGCTGCAGTGTCCAGCAAGTCTAAGGATTAGACAGTTTGTCCTTTTTTAACTGCTTATGTAAGAATTAAAACTCACACTTGCCTCTCCACTGCCTTGACCTTCTGCCTCTACACTTGGTATCTTGGAGACCTTCTACCATATTGCCATGGAAACCTCGCAGTTTCCCTGATGCCCTAAAGTGTGTAGTGCAAATTGAGGATTCTGAAAAGTTCGGAATTATTACTGCTTTCCAGGCTGGACTTTATGGATGCTTTCTTGTTGGGTCACATTTTGGATAAGAAAGGTCTCTTGCCTCATTTTTTTGCCAAATTCTTTATAGTTACAACAGTGTTAAATGAGCTAAATCTTTTTTATCCACCTGAATTTATACCAGTACAGAGGAGCAACAAACAGTGAGCTGTGAGATGAATGAGAGACAAGTCCACTGGCTTTCAGATACAAGCATCAGAGCTTATTCTGTCCTGTACCCCAGATGTGCAATTTGAGTTGACTGACAGCATTCAGATACCATACTGGGGGATAGGTAATTAATTTAAAGATGAAGCATGAGTGTGTGTGTGATTTTCCCAAAAGCTGTTTGAAAGTCAGAAAATTCCAACCATCTCTTAATAGGTAACCACAGCCATCCAAATAGATCTAGCAAAGAGAGCAACAATTTCTGGATTTTAATCAATGTTTCAGGACAAGCATTTATAAATTATTGTAGTTCTAAAAGCTTCTGCACCTGTCTGCAGAAGTATTTCTTCAGCTGTAGGAGATATCTGATCTCACAGTTGCATCATTCTGATTTCCATCTTCCTTTTTTTTCTATTTCATTTCCGATATGAATTTATCAGAGAAAATATCATATACGAGCAGGTTGAAAGAGAAATACGTTGGGCCAAGTTCCCAACTGTTCAGTGTAGTATACTATAGCAGAGGTCAAAGGAAAAATCACTCAATTTATGTGAGGATAGAATAATGTGTGGAAAACAGATATGTGACTTCAGGCTCTACTCTATCACTTGCAAATGCTAGGATTAAATTCCTTAAGCTATTGTAACATGGAAATTTATGTTATTTCTTAAAGACCTCCAAAAAACTCTTTAGCAGATATTCAGCATGGTGAATGAGCACCTTTAGAGTAGCCCAGAAAATCCTGAGAACTCATTTGTCTCTTGCACTCAGAGTGAAACAAATCTGAAAACTGCTGACATTGCTGTATTTGATTCAATTGTTTATCTGGGCAACAAGTGTGGAGGGAAAAAGAGACTGACTTTGTAAAACTTTGACAAAACAGACAATTTAAATGCCACTCTTTGGTTGGATGTTTGATTTTTCTTGAAGATTTTTCTGTTGTCTTTAATTACATCTCTGTGGGTCCATTTGCTTGGCAAGATTTGAAAGAAAAAAAAGAAGGGAAAGCTTTCACACCCAAGGTTTCTCCAAGTTCTCATTAATCCATTACTTCATATGGGCTTAATCAGTAATTGGTTTGGGTGTGTTGGCAGGACTTGATAGCTTTCAGCAGGGTTTGTACAGCTGGGCACATTTTCATAATCTAAAGAGAACAGTATTCTGTCAATCTTGTTTGTTTCTTTTATTTCAAAATAACTATTTCCCCTCCCCCCCCAAATATATGAATATCATATATTATATCAATTAGTGTGCAACTGAGGTAATATTTCAGAGTGTAAACCCAAGACATGGACTCAGCTTGTACTGAATTACAGAAAGCTTTGCTCAGCTCTGCTGGAACACCACACAAAGGAACTTAATTAAGAAAGGGGGAATCATTGTGAAGATGAGCTGTTAAAGATTATTCTTATCCTTCTAAAATGACTTTTGATGACTTTACTTGTGCACCCATAATTCACTGATATAAGAGAAACTTTCCATTGGAAATAGGATCATACCGACAAAGGTGCGGCCACACTGCCAAAGGGAGTGTAGCCACAACCCCTCACCAAATCCTTGATACCAGTGAGCTCTTCAGCATGTCAGCATAGCTCTTGCTGGGAACTCTATAGGGGTGGATCCAGAAGGGGTGCAGTGGCATGCTGGCACCCCCTTTCAGACTGGATCATTTTGCAGGAGCTTCTAGGGACTTCAAAAAAAAAGTCTTTAAAGCAGGTAGGGATCCCCTCTCCCTCACCTTTGCCCTATCCCCTACCTGCATTGGCTGCTTTCCCAATGCCCTGAGGCCAAGGGAGAATTCAGAGCTACTCCTGCCTGCTTCAGCTGGGCTGTGCGGGGACCGAGCTCAGCTAGGGCAGCAACAACAGCTCCTGCACCTGCTCCACGGTGACCAGGCAATGTGGGAGAACCCACCCCCTCTCCATTGCTGCTGCCACTGTGTCTGTCCCAGCTGAGACCAGCCCTTACACAGCCTCGCTAGAGTGGGCAGGAGCCACTCTGGAGCTTCCCCACCCCTGGGACAGCAGGAAAAGGAGCAAAGAGAGGATGGAAGGGGAAGGGAGAGGATGTACCTCTGAACATGGAAGAGAAAGTGGGGGTGTTTACTTCCTTTGGGAACTTTAAAAAGTCCCCAGAGGTCCCATCCCACCCCCCACCCCCTTCCCGTGGTCTGCCTACACCAGTGGGTGGATGGTGGGAGGAGGCTGGGAACAAGGGGTGTAGCCATCTTTACAGCACCCCCCTTTGCCAAATCCTCAATCCACCCCTTGAATTCTGCATATTCACTACATATGGAGCTGTCATCTGGAGCTGCACTGATCTGCCTATGAGCTCTGAGAGTTCATTGTGCATGAAGCACCCAGCCAAAGTGGGGTGTGACCAGACCACTGTACCTGCTCTGGATCTGCCCCTGGATGTGGGATTTGGGCCTTACTGCTGGTGACATACTTCACTGACAGCACTGGCAAATGAATTGGTACAGAAAGAAGAGCAGACTTCCATTTATTGTTCCACTAACTGCATGTGCCTCAAATGTACTACAAGGGGCCTACAGCACAGGATGAGAAGGTAGTTGAATATTTAGTCTTTCCCCTTAGTGCTGAATGCTGATGGCATGATGATTTTGGAGATGTGGCCAAGCCAACCATATGCACTGGATCACAATCATCATTAAAAAGCTCACTTTAATTAAATTGCCTGAAATAGTGGAAATAATTTTTATTCTGTGCTGTGTCTCTTGCACAAATACTTGGGGGCAATGAATAATGACTATATGTTTCTAGGACCAACATTTAAGTATGAGTATAATCTAAGTGGAGTCAACGGAACTACTCACAATCTTAAAGTGAGGCATAGGCTTAATTTTCTTACTTTATTAGTGCTCTGATGGCATATGCTATAAACCTAAAAACAGCCCCACTATCCAGTGCTGACAGCATCTTGTTACTACTGAGCAGAGATGCATTCATGCAAGTTACAGAGATGTGACATATTCTGTATAGAAGTGCAAGCCCACTGAGCTATCATATTCCTTGTGATTCTCATGCTTAAATCTTTATGGAAATATAATGATGTACTTTTAACCTTTAGTAAGAGAAATAACAAATAAAAAATAGAACTAGCCCTGGAAACCCATGTAATTCTCTTAGTCTTGATTCTTCATGGTATTAGTTTTGTCCATGTAGCTGGAAATGATGGCAAGGTGTTGCCACACTATCCTAAGATGCCAGGAAGGATTAAGTTTGTTTTTACATGAATCAACCTAAATTATTTAATATCTTTGCTACATTGAGACAGTGCAGAAGTATAGCTAAACTTTAAGTTCTAAAAAGGCTACCTGCTTGTAAAGGAACATTTATATTTCACTTAGTAGCATGCCATTAAAAAATGTGTACCCCAAGAACAGGACTTAAAGGGAAATGAATAATTGGGTTCTGTCACAAAACTCAAAAGACTAGTTCTAGCCTTCATGTTGGCAGAAAAGTCTGCAAACAGGCTACACACCTGAAATGTGAAGGAAAACAAAGTGATGTTAATTTTAAAAAGAATCTGATGATGTCAGTCTCACGAATGGGGGGAAGAAGGGAGGAGGGTGCCAATCGTGATTTCTGTAGTCAGACTTAGCAATTATTCACTCCTTTAACCTAAACATAGGTCTGCAGCTATGCTTATCTCCAGTCTATTGTCAAATATAACTGGTATACATAATAGTTGCTTACTGTCTTTTGCAGAAGTACTTGCAAAGAGCACTAACTGGATACCAGTCATGAGTATAAAGGTTTGTTGGGGTTTTTTTGCACGGGGGAGGGTGAGTAGTTCCAATTATAATATTAGATTCTGCAATATGCCAACAAATTTCTAATGTATGATGGATTCATAGGGGCTGACCCTGTAACAGCCTAAGGTAAAGGTTACGAGATGACACACTTGTCCCACTGAAGCCTGTTGTAGTGGCCAGGATTTCACTACAGGTGCTTTAGCTTGAAAGGCAGTAGACCAGTAAGCTAGTCAGTCAGTCAGTTTTCTCATAAAATTGTTAGTACAAAAACATTTCTTTAGGAAATCGGCATCCTGTTCTTTCTTTTTGCAAAGAAAGAATTGTAAACACTCTATAGAAAGGAAAGCATTTGTTTTACAACCATTTTAGCTTGGGTTTTGCAGGTTTTCTGTTTTAATTGTTCACCACTAAAAACATTGAGAAGGTTTTAATGTTATTTCCTTCGTCTAAAGCAGGGGTGGGCAAAATATAGCCTGTGAGCTGGATCTGGCATGCCAAGGGATTTTATCCAGACCACAGTGGGTCCCTCAGGCCCGCCCAACAAAGATGCGGGGACAGCCTGAGTCATGGCATGTGTGGTTGGTCTCGCAACCACCGGGCACGCAGCAGGGTTGGGGCAACACAGTGGCTTGACTAAGCTTCCTTCCAGCCCTGGTGGTGGCAGCTTCTTCTGACTGCTGCTGCCAGTGTCACCATCAACGCTAGACCCAGCTTCGCTGACCAGGCACCCCAGCCCATCTGCCCCATACCCACCATTTGGGGGAACTGGGCAGGCAGGCAGGGTCTCATTGGAGAAAGCTTTCAGACCTACATATTTGCTAATTTCTGTAGTAATGTCTACTTGGTCTTGGTATAGCAAAGGAAACCCATCTGAGAAACACAGACCGAAATCTCAGTTGGAGATGTAATGGACTTCACTGTCTGGGAAGGAATGCTGATGTCAGACCTCTACAATGACATAGTACTTTGTATGCCCCCATGATTCCTGAATATATGCATCTCACCAGTCAACTGCTTTACCCACTATCAGTCACCTTCCTTGGTTGACAGCTGGTTATTACTGTTGTTCATTTATATTACAGCATTGTGCCAATACCACATCAGGGCCCCTTTGTTATAGGTCCTGTACAGAAAAGTCCCAATTGCTTCTTGTCATTTTTGCAACAGATGACTGAAAGAAATACTGTGGCAAGGTGGTTTGGAAAGATGTAGTACCTGTAAAATGAGCAGAGTTTAACTGAAAATAGAAGTCATAGTCTCTCACTTTTCTACATAGGATTTCACAGCCTTTGACCTCAACAGAATTATCAAAAGGCAGGAGGCAGGTAAGGCCTGGAAATTGGTTTTGGAGATTCAAAACTACAAGGAAGTTCGGTTCCAGATTGTAGGGAGCAGAATGGAGTTTGTTTGGCATGGAGGAAGGCCATCACCACCAACAGGAAATGCTCTCAAGTTATCATTTAAATAAAAGGGGGAAAACATACATAGCCTGCAAGAAAAAATATTTGCAGCTAATCTACCAGATGTCCCTGCATTTTATGAACCAAAACTTGAGTTTATTCCTCTCTCTATAATTCCTCTTTAAATCAGACCATTTCCATGAATAATGTAAGTGAGCATTTGCCACCTGAGGTGAGGCTAATTAAAATGTTAAATGTGACTTTAAATGAAGTGTCTATGACTACTTCATCATGTTACATATTATGACCATCACTTGTTTAACTAAAAGCTTGCTTCCCGCTGGTTAACAACCATCTGTGGTAGCAGAGACAGGTTTTTATGTGCCAGGGATTTCAGCTGCATGCCGTGTTTAACAGTGATTAATGGATGCCGTTATAAGTAAGTGTGTGTATGAGTATGGTAATCTTTGAAGAAGGTTATAAAGTGCAATGTCAAAGTGAAAAATCTAACACTAGGATGTCTCTGAAGAGGTAGTGACCCCCTTTGGAGACTTTCATTGTTGCTTTTCAATACTGTCAGCTTCCACTTCTCTGCTGTAATCTTTAGATGCTAATGCATTTATAGGAAAACGATGCTCAATGGGAGAGGCTCTAAATGGTGCTTAGCATTTCTGTGGAGAGGAAGATTCATGCCTCCTCAAAGGGAATTGCACAAATGCATTTGTCAATATGCATGAAATAAATGATGAAGCAGACATGCTTAATAGATCGCTATGTGGATTGTGGATATGGTTCCCTTCTGAGACCGGCTATCTCCGGGCTGTGCCTACGCTTATGGCTCTCTTTCCACTTCATGAGCAATGAAGTGATACTAATAGCTCTTGCAAACTTTAAAGTGCTTTGCAAACTGTGGGTACCTGGAGTCTGCAGGAAGGAATTTGACCAGCAGAAGGGAGGGCATTCTAGAGGTTTGCACCTGGCTTGTATCCATGACCACACCTTTCTTTCTGAACAAGGCTGCAACATGCAGGCAAATCCTGCTCTGCTTCCAGCACCCTTGGTAGTGCAGCAGGTGTGATTCTGCGGTACAGGGCATGAGACAGGACAAACGATACCTAGTCCCTGGACATTCTGCCTGTCAGGGCAAGAGGGCTGCTGGGACAGGACATGAGAGCAGCAGTGAAGGATCTGGGATCTGCCACTGCATAGTTTCTTTCATTTTCTCTCCATGAGAAGCCAGTCAAGGGGCCAAAGAGCCTCAATCTGGCAAGCTCTCAGTCTAACTGTTAGGCAGACAGTTTGCTCTTTAGTGAATGTAAATGGTAAAGTAGATAGCTCCTGGGTTTGATGCAGTATACAGAAGGCATGTTGTGGGAATGCCAGGTACCATGCAGTTCCTGACCTTGTGTGACAGTGGACCTTCCAGGACGTGCACGACCCCAAAAATCCATGCCTTTGAATCCTGACTGAAATTAGATATATACACACAGAGGTGAGCAAGCAGCCTCATCTTAAAGGATTATTATTGACACTGTAGTTGGGACTAAGAGTCCCAGTTATGACCCCATAGTGCTACGTGTTGCACAAACTCAGCACAGACAGTTCCTCCTCTGAAGATGTCAGATAACTCAGCTGTACTGCTTAGAGTGGGATTTTGTCCCTTTGCTTTGTTCCCTCTTTGGGTAGAGGAAGCACATCATTGTCAAGGCAGCAAGAGTGGGACTTTCAAGTGGTCCTAAGAGAACTGGATGCCCAGAGGAGTTTAGTGTGTTTGTCCTTATCTTCCTCAGAAAATCCCAGCTTCCAAAGCATGAGAAGACTTCAAGCAAAGTGATATAAGCTGGAAGTCTCTTGCTGCCAAGCTGATATCCTTCAATTTTCTAAATATTAAAGATCTATAGATAAGACTTTCCTATCGGAGTAAGTGTTGCATCTAACACGATGAAAATCTATATTGGACGTTATCTCAACAAGAGTTGGATGTGCCAGTACAAGTGATCATGATCTGATTGCATCTATTATGTGCAGACAAAGTAAACTCCAAATCAGGAACATGTGCACTTGGTGCTTGAGAGTGGACAGTTTCTCAAAGCCAAAAACAATTATGAGCCAAAGCCACTGTGAAAACAGAATTTAAAGTAAAAATGTGATAGATAATTGAGAATTGTGTAAAACATTTTACTAAATGCCCTCCCCTTCCCCCCCCCCCCCCCCCCGCCCCAAAGGAGGCTGTTCTAATTAAAAATCAACCATCCTGGTATAGAGAAAAATCAAAAGCACTGTAAAAAATAAGAAAGCACATAAAATAAAATGAAGATATGGGAAGTTGATCATAATAAATATGTAACATGGTAGGAATTGTAGAAAACTGATAAAGAAAGCAAATGGACAAAAGTGGAGATCAATGGTTATTTTCTGAAGTATAAGAAAGGTGATTATACTGTAGTAGGAACAAAACATAACGTAAAATATTAACAATAGAATTGGTCCCTTACTGGATGGAGATGGTATAAGTTTCCTTTAAAATATAGATGAGAGAGAAGTGCTTAATAAATATTTCTGCTCTGAAATTAGAGAAAACAGATTAGGCATTTATATCAAATAATGAAATATTGTATTTCCCTTTCTGGTAGTAACTCAGTAGGATCATAAATACCAGCTCTCCAAATAGACTTTTTATAAACTGACTGGTATGGTTTCCGTGCATCCAAGAGTTATAAAAGGGCTAGACAAGGAGCTTACTTGACTATTAACATTGATTTTTTTTTCATAGCTTTTGCAACCCTAGGAAAGTGCTACAGAAAATGTGTGTCCCAGTATTTCCAAGTAAATATATGCCTGCCAGTCTGGCATCAGTCCCTAACACAATAAGGAAGTGGCTGTTACAGATTCTATTACTGAAGGAGTCAAGGAAGGAAATATATTTAATACCAGTAACATGGGTTTATAGAAAATAGATCTTGTCAAACTAACAACATATTTAATGTGATTTATAAGCTTATTTGATAAAGGTAATAGCATTGATATACTAGCCTTAGTATTTGGTAAGACTCTTCACTTGTTATTGCATGAAATTTTGATTAAGAAAGAAAATGAATGCAGCTCTTAAGTGGATTAAAAATTGGCCAACTGAGAGGCCTCAAAGTGCAACTGTAAATATAGAAGCATCATCAAATGGATTTGCTTCTGGTAGAATCCTGCAGGGAATCAAACCTTCGATATTTTTATCAATCACTTGAAAGAAAACAGAATTACTGACAACAATTGTAGATGATGCAGAAATCATGGAGTTGTAAATAATGAAAAAATCAAATAGTATGAATTGCTTGGTAAGTTGGGTGCAAACAAACTATATGCATTTCAAAGACCCGCACATAAAGTTAGGCATCTGGAGACAAAGAATGTTGTTAATAGATGGGGAACATAGCCTGAGAGACTGATTCTGAAAAAGACTCAGGGTGAGGAGTGTGGCGGGATAATAGGGGGCGCTACTATGCTGAGCCACCCACCACACTTCAGGAGTCCCCCCTGGGATGCCTACATCCAGCTGTCCCCTTCCTGGAGCACACCCACAAGCCTGGGGTAACGCTGTCACCATCCAGGCACTGGTCTCTATTAGGACTCTGTGTAGCCTAGGGTACACAGACCCAGCTGGCCTTGGGGGTGCTTTGTCCACTGGTAGTATTTCTTGGTGCTCCTTATAGCCTGGAGCCTCCCAGGATAATCTCAGGTAGGATTGAATTAGTTAATAATCAGCCAAGCTCTGCTAGGAGCAAAACGCATCTCTGACCCCTCTCCTCTCAGGCATTCACAGATAGGCGTGCTGAGCCAGGTAGTTCTTTATTGATCAGAGAGGGAGAGAATGGAAGAGGAGAAGAACAAAGGAATTTTAAGAGAAAAACAAAACACCTTGAGCAATACAGAATAAGTCAAGCCTCATCAAATATTGAGTTCAGTGACCATTTTAACACGCAGCTCAAATGACTTCACCCTAATCTACTGACTAATTTTCAGGTAATTTACTCACTTATACATCCAGAGAGTAAGAGAGGTCCAGAGGTCCATGCTTTTGTCTGTTTGTTCCCAAAATGACTGCCTGTCTCCTTCCCAAAATGCCTGCGGCAGGACAAAAGAAGAGTGAGCTCTCCCCTCCCTTAAGAATTTTTACAGCCCAGTCACCTAGGTAACCAGGTTGACCAAAACCAGCCAGTGTGAAAAAACAGAGGGGCCTGGGCTGGCCCAATGCAAAGGTGAGGCAGACTGAGGAGGATTTCTTCAAAGGGAGCATGATGGATATGCACCTCCATAGGAGCTTGTAATATGACACTGGCTAAAAGGCCTAATCTGATCCTAGATTGCATTATAAAGGGAATCTTAAGTAGGAGTCAGAAGGTCCAATTAACTCTGTATTTGGCACAGAAATACTTTATTCACTTCTTGTGCCAGCAGTTTAAGAAAGATGTTGATAAATTGGAAAGGGTTTAGAGAAGAGCTGGAAGAAGGACTGGAAACTATGCTTTAAAGGGAATGACTCCAGGAGCTCAATTTATCTGGCTTAATAAACAGAAGGTTAAGAGCCAATGTGATTACACACCGGAAATAGCTGCATGGGGAGGCAATTTTTAATAAGGGGCTTTTGGAAAGTTGAAGCTAGACAAACTTCAACTAGAAATGAGGTGCAAATATTCAACAAGGAGGATACTTAACCACGGGGCAGGGGGGGAGAGGGGGGCACGGACTTTCCAAAGCTTGTAGTGGATTCTCCAGCACTGGAATTTTTAAAATCAAGAATGGAAATTTTTTTCAAGAAAAAGTGACCTTGTTCAAGTAAGAATGAGTTCAGGGAGGTTCAAGGGCCTGTGTTGTATAGACATCAGACTAGATGATTACAGTGGTCCCTTCTGGCCTTTATAATCTGAATAGCATGGAGCCAGGCAGATGTACTAGTAATGAGTTGAGCATCTGAATTAGTCTCATCTACCCACTTGAATTATGAGGATAGGACACTTCTAACTGTGATGATACTCAATCTTGGCTCTTCCTCATCAGTATATCTAATGTACTGTGCTTCTATTTGCAGAATCCCAGGGGACGCTAATCAAGTTGTCTTCAAATATCGTACCTGGCAGCAGTTTTGAGGAAGCACTAATGCAGTACTTTACCTTGTCATTTTTCTTTTCTTTTTCTTTTTTTTTAAGTTGAGCAAGTCACCTGTTTGTATACAGCAGTATTTATCTTTGACAGTATCCCCAACAAAAGCAATGATATCATATCAAATTCCAGTGAGATCTAAATTAGCACTAAAAAGAAAATTCATCCCTTTCTGAATTCTCAAAAAATTGAAATAAGCCGTTACTGAGCCAAATATCTCCCACTCAGACAGCCTAATCATTAGTCATCTTCCCAAGAACCAGAAGCTTGTGTGATTCCCAATATGACCAGTGGTTACATGGGTTACTCTTCTGCTTACCTCTAGTGTCCTTGGAAAATATCCTGCCTGTGTAGGTAGCTCAGGATCACTGTCTTACCACAGCTCCTGAATTTTTACCAATACAGCTTACCAACTATAAGGGTTTAAGATGGAAGCTAATACAGCACTGGATTCCAGTCACATACTGCCTTCCTCATTTCTGGAGTCAGTGAGTTTTGAATGCAGTAAGGATCTCCAGCTGCTCTGGGAATGATTCTGGGAAGGGAATGTATCAGAAGGAAAGTTCAGTGTGTAGAGCAGGTAAAACAGAGGAAGGTAAGAGATGATTAGTTTCTACTAGTGGTGGGCAGTAAGAATGATCAGAAAATGGCCAAAGATTTCCTATGCCAATGTGTAGGAGGGAAAATAAAAAGAGGGAAACAAATACAACTTATGGGGACAGGGAAATAGCAGGTTTAGGGGAAGGGTTACCCATGTAGTTCTCCCAAATCATTTGCCTGTGCAAATGTTGTAAACATTCTGGTCAGAGATGTGTGAGGCACCCGGAGCACTTTTGGCACCAAAATAAATAAATGAATCTGGCCATTCATTGCCCCACCCCGAGGCCCATAGAGCTGTGGAAGTTTTACATCAAAACCAAACATGCAACTTTATCTGCTGGCCTGTTGAGGAAATGAAAGGAGTTCCTGCAGCATACAGTACATAGGCATGCTAGTAATAAAAAGCTAGGTGCCAAATCTGCAAACACTTCTGTGTTTAACTTAACACCTGTGGACTTTTCTAGGTTTACTCACCTGTGTAAAGTTATGCATGTATATGAATTGTTCTAGAATTGGGGTCACAGAGATGCCTCCCCCCCGGTTAACCCCAGGGCAGTGTCCTGTTATTCACCTGTAGTTCACACCTGCATCCCAGTTCAGCACAGCTGAAAGGAAGGCAGTCTCTTCAGACTCATAATAAAGGGTAGAGTAGTTTGTTGACTACTTTGTGCATTCCTGACTCTGCTGTATCTCCTCTCTCTTCTACCATCTTCCACCAATCTGTTTCTGTTTGAGGGATCAGATCCCAGGGCACTTTCCCACATCTGGGGAGATGAGGAATTCCTTTGCTGTTTATCTAATGTTTCCCATGCTGCCTTGCTGTGTTCTGATCCATGCCGTACTTGCTGTGTCAGAACCATTCAGAATGAAAAGAGTTCTAATTACAGGTTTTCCTTGCTTTATGTGGTACACACATTCCTGGAAAACTAAAACTGGGCATAACTTGACTTTGCATAAAGGGAGCCCTGTTTATAAGGTAACAAATAGGGATAAGTTCACACGGTGGTGAGGGAGAGAGTGGGGCTGGGGCTAGGGAAGGGCCAGAGGGAGGGGTGCACAGCTCAGCGGCTGCAGGCAGAGCAGCAGCGGGGAACAAAGCATAGGGAACTGTCGGTATGGGGTGCGGGACATGGGGGCATGGCTCTTGCTGCTACACACACCCCAGGAGGGCTGTGCTGGGCTCTCCCCAGGGACGTGTGCTCCCTGATCTGCATGTGGTACAAGGGCAGGCTGCCGATGTGGGCTGAGGTCAGTGGCAGCACCAGGCTCTTCTTGAATGGGGACTGGGCCAGGTTGCACTCAGAGCAGGCGGCCGTGGTGCTAGGAGGGGCACTGCAACCACCCCAAAATTCACTGTAGCCCTCCAACTCTGCCTTCCAGAACTGCTGCCACCCACCCCGAGCACAGTGTGGCCCAGTCCCTTGCTGGGAAGAGCCTGGTGCTGCCGCCAATCCCAGCCCACAGCAGCAGCCTGCCCTTGTCCCGCACACAGATCTGAGGGCACAAGCCCCCCAGGAAGAACCCAGCACAGCCCCCCAGCCTGCAGCCCTCCTGGGGTGCATGTAGCAGCAAGAGCTGTGCCGCCCACCCCCTCCCTGTCCCACGCCCCACATCTACTGTCTGTTCCTTCTGCTTTGCTCCCAGCTGCATCCCTGGGAACAGCCCATATCACTTGCCTGCAGATGCTGGGCTGCACCACACCCCTCCCTCCACTCCTTCCCCTACAGACTTACCTTGCATATAATGAATTTACCTTGCATATAACAGATTTTGGGTGTAAAAAAGGGTAATCAACATTAAGTGAATTTGCATATAGAAAACCCACATAAAGCGAGTGAAATCTATAGAGTTGGAGACCACATGATGAAAGCTTTGAATGCTGTCTGGTAATTGTGCCTGCTGCTGTCTTTCCCTTGTACATTGATAAAAAAGCACCTCCCTCAGCCCACACCCCCAGAAGCAAAGTGGAGGGTGGGGCTTGGAGAAACCAGTGGATGAGCTTAGAGCACAGCACCCTATGGACTTTATAAAGGTTGGGTTTTTGCAACGACAGCTTATTAAGCAAAGTGCAGTATGAGTAGCAGAAGGATTGGTAAATTGGGTGCAAATGGGGGCAGTGTTCCACTTGCCCCCATTTTAGCAAGTAGATTAAAGGAGGGAAACCTTGGCTCCCCCATACATACATATCAAAGAACTGGAGGGTGTAAGGTGTTAACCTCTTACTTCCCTATATCAGCCATTCACATCATAAGCAGAGTATATGGTGGGAGAACCACCCCCCATGGGTCCACCCATGCAGGTCTATGGGGCAGGCCAAGGTATGGGAAGAGTTTTGACTCACCACCAGCACCCCAGCCTGGCACAGTAGGGAAGTAATTTGCTACTTGGGGTAGGCCAATAGGAGATTTCTTCCTGCCTGGAGCAAAGGTGGTTGAATCAATTCCCCTGCAGTCTGTCTAGAGACACGGGAAACTACATGCTGTCCCTTGCTCTTGGCCTAGGGGCAATTCTTTACCTAACCTATAAGTTTGTCACCTCCATTTATTTTTCTCTGTTAAAATCCCCCCATCCTGACTTTTGGTGATTCATATATTTCATTCCCCCCCAAAATGTGGATGGATTGGATAAGCTTTGAATAAGCAATTTTACCTTACAGGGTGCTGCTTCAAATGAATGGAGCCTCCCAAACCTTCTGAAATTCACCCATTGCTACTTAAAAGCATTTTGTGGTATAGCCAGCCATTAATCATTTCTGAACCTTAAATTATGAATTGCTAATGAGAGGGCAAAAGGGATAAAATATAAATGAAAAGTGGATTTCATTATTAAAACAATTTAAAACTCATCTCTGAAAATAATAAAATAGGGTCTGATTTTTCTATAATGGAAATTAGCTATGAATCTTAATCATTAACCTAGAATTATTAATTTACATTTATCCGGTTCACAAAGAGTAAGAATGTTCAGAGCTGCTTATTCTCCTGTCATGTTGTTTTAAAAAAAATGGAAAAGCAGTACAAACATTTTTAAGGCTATTCTATATACCCAATGTTGCTATCCTCACTCACACTGGGTGCATCTACATGTGTGCTGTACTGCAAATTTGACTAATTAGCTTTTTCCACAGTAAAACATCACTATCTACATATGTGATGGTATTAGGAGGCAGTAAATTAATGAACTTTGTCATAGGATAGTACTAGCGGGGACCGTGCTATTCTACAGTGGAGTAATTATGTACACTGAAATGCACATGCAGATGGTGACAGGGACTGGCTGGTGACAGGGACTGGCCCCTCCGCTGCCCAACACCACCACCTAAAGCCCGGGGCGAGCTCAGGGCTGCTCCATCCTGGCTCAGACTGCTGTGGTCCAAAGCACATGTGTAGATGCTGTACCTGGGAATAGTTAACTCTAGTGCTGGAGTTTATCATATCCCCTTAATATCATATGTAGATGCACCCATAGGGCATGTCTACATGAGCTGCCCACTGCGCAGTTATGACTGCACAGGAACTAGCATTACTGCACAGTAGTGTCCCAGCATGGTTGCCTAGTGACACATTGCACTGTAGCTCATTACTACTGCGCAGTAGTGTCGTGTCACGGTTCGAGCCCGGTGATGCTACTGCACAGTAGTAACAAGCTACTGCTCAGGAAGCAACTTGTGTAGACGCAACCACTGAGTAGTAAGATGTCAGTGAATGTCAGTGACTCTATTTGCTTCAGAGAAAATAACTGCAGTGGAAAGTACTACTTGATGTGGGTAAAAGTATCAGCATTTGGCTATAAATATCCTAGTATATTTTAATCAGTTGAGGCCAGACTGAACTTTTTTTGTTGCATGTGAATAGTTGCTCATAAATGAATAGTTCTCATGTATTTCACTGCAATGGCTGGGATGAGCAACTGCTTAACAGGGTGAGCAAGGATTTAGTTTGGTCTAGTGTTAAGGAAACAAATGAAGTTTTGCACAGTATATGTGAGGTGCCTTCAAGCACATTAAAATATTTTGCATATAAGAATGATAGAGCATTTATTATCATCACAGTTGTATTTTTAGTATTTGTAGTAAATGCATGGGAAATGACAGAAAATGCACAACTCTGCAGTGTAGCATCCATATTCATGTGCACTGAGCTCTCATTGATTACAACAAATATTGCAATCCTTCTGCTACCATAAAATAAAGCCTATGAAAAAGGGAAGAGGCAATAGGAAAAGAGACGTTATAGCAATGTATGAATTTGGGAGTAGACCTAAAGTAAAAAATGATTAAGCAGACTTTGCTGCTCTGATAAAGAGAACTGGAGGGGGAAAATAAAAATGATAGAAGAAAAGTAACAGAAGATTTTAACAGAACTGCAGGGTGAAAAGAGGGGGCAGAGCTCCAAATGTTTATGCAGGTTCATAAAGAACCGGGTGTAATGATCATGGGGGATTTTAATGACCCTGCTATTGACTAGAATAAGAATTACAGAATGCCTGGGGAAGGATGACTACTTCTGTGACTGTGTTCTTTTCTCAAGCAATCAACAAGATCAGAAGCTATAGCTGTCAGAAACAAACCCTAAATGAAAGCAGGTAGAGTCAGCTTCCTAGGTGAAGGGATCATTATACCATTAAATTTGTTTGAGGTACTTGGAGAGATATGTTCAAAAGCAGCAGCACAGAAATAATGGATTTTAAAAAGGCAGCTCTGAGGGAACGTGTAAGGACTTAAATAAAAGTGATTGAAGAGAGCTGTTGTCAGGAATTTCTCTCAGGAGCAAAGGAACTATGCCCAGCGAAGAAAAGATATTGATGCTATAGTCTTACTTCTACATAACCTCTTAGTGTCAGTCATGGCCTTGTTCTTCAAGATTATGACTGCCTATAGATTGCAAGGCAGAAACATGGCCTTCTACACATAAGCATGATGTGATCCCTTGAATCTGTGAAGACCCCTGAGGATCCACAGGGAACTAGGGGTTGCTCATGTGGATGAGACATTTCCCCTGCTTTTACTGTGGTGTGGGCCTTGTCTCCTCTCTTATCTAACTTCCTGCCTCTGAGGGCCTCCTTTGCCAGCAGGGGCCCCAGAACTCCCATTAAATGGAGCATTCCATCTACAAAGTGTAGCCTCAAGCTGTATTCTCTTTTCAGTGGGTTCCCTCCTGTGCTAGCAGTCGGCATATTTGACCATCAGGCCTGTGCTTTACTTCCCCACCCCCCTCCTGTGACGTGGCAACCCAGATCTGCAGAGATCCCCAGAGGTAGCATCCCTAGTGTACTGCACTGTACCCTCCCTTGCAAGGCAAGAAAAGATAATGGGAAGAGATTCCTGAATTTCTCTAAAAATGCTTAAGGAATGAGGCAAAGTGAATGAGATTCTAATAAGAGTAAACAAGAGGTGGTTGAAAAATAAAGTGGAAAGCAAGATTTGGGTCACGCTTCATATGAAGGCTTCATTTATAAGAGGTGAACATATGCTTAACATTTATATAACACAAATAGCATATATTTATAAATGGTTATAAGACTATCAGTAGAACACATGGTAGATGGTTATATGCCATGGTTATGAGCAACCTGTTGGACTCTGAAATAATTGATTGATCCTTCCCAAAACATTTGTTCATTTTATAAATCTTTTATCTACTATATGAAAAACTTTAATATGGAGTGTAACTAAATACTGCACTAGTTGTAAACATGTCTAGATGGATGATTTATTGTGATGATGATGCAGCAAATCCTGTCATACTTATGGCCCAAAGAACAGTGGTGTCACAACCCAAGGGTGTGATTTTTTGTTTGTGTGCGCTTCGGCACTGCTGAATTATTTCCTGCCACTTGTAGCTTTCTTTGCAGGGTGCATTTCTTCATTGCAGCTCAGAAATGCATGTTGCAAGGAGTTCCCACCATTTGTATTCAGATTTGTGCCCCACTATTGGTCAGTTCTAAATTATTCCTACGTGGTGGCTAGCGATTGGCTTGCTAGCCGTATAAAAGGCTTGAGTGGTTTCTGCCCAAGTTGGAGGACTCCACGAACATCAGGAGGAGGAGACTTCACATCTCATGAAGATCTCTAAGCGCTGCGGAGCCTATTGGACCCAGCGTGAATATCAAGAAAGCAACAGGGGTCTGATCAGCCTCTCGCCTCTCCCTGTCGCCGAACGATCCCTCGACGTACCCTTCCCTGTGCACACAAGTTCCACGGAGCCTAGCAAACTTCGTGTGAGTAAATCCAGAGCTCTGTCCGAGTCCTTAAACTGGGACTTAAGCGAAGTTTTCCTGGAAGTTTTCCAGCCTGCACCGCAACCATCTACGGTGTAAGTAAACAATCTTAAATCAACCATTAAGCGTCCGTGCCTAATTCTAGCGTGCCGCCTGCCTTCCCCGACCCGGCGTGTCCGGGCTGCTGGCCACAGCCCGCCGCGCGAAAAAAAAGGGCCTCGGACCGCTCCCAGCCCCACAAGTGGGACTACCATTGTGGCTAGGGACAGATAAACACATAAACCACATAAACCAATTTAAGTGATCAGAAACTGGTTTAAACCTGTAACAGAACAGATGTTCAGTGCACATAAACAAGTTTGAAAAGGGCTGAAACCGGTTTGAGTTAAACCTGGTTGAAAGTAGTATCAGACTTAACTGATTTGGGTCAAACCAGTTTATGCAATATCTGTCACAGACCCCTTGGTAGTTTAAGTTAAACCAGTCACCCCAGCATCCCAGCATGTTCTGTGAGCCAGGTGGGGCTCTCTACTCCACAGCAGGGCTGGCCCCTCCCCTCTGCCCCCTGGCTGCAGCTCCAGCAAGACTGTGAGCTGCTCCCTCCCCCACACAACTCCCTGCTAAGCGGGAATCCCCCCACCCACTCTGCTGCCTTGCAGAGAGATGTCTGTGTATCAGCTAGCAGACCACATGCAGAAGTCCACGGTGAATCAACAGGTAGCTGGTAATGTCCCTCTGTTGTTTTCATAGTAGTGGGGTGATAGACAGTGAGTTAGGGGTGGTAAACACTGTTATCAATTCTCTGCTGGGCTAATCAGAGCATCCTGCCGGAGCCTGGCCACACCCGCCCCCCTCTCCCCCCCCCCTTAGCTGAGTACTGTGCAAGGAAAGTGAGTACTGTGCAATGGCTTCTAGCCTGAGCCATTGCAGGCATGTGCTGGCATTTCTGGGATGTCTGTACAGTTACAAAGTGATTTAGCTTAGCCAGGTTAGACTAACAGAGATTTAACAGAGAATGTTAACAGAGAATGTCTGTCCAGTTATTAATCAGTTTATGCTGCACATTTTAGACTAACCTGCAAAGATTGAATCAATTGAGGCTCAAGCTTTTTGAATGTCTGTCCCTAGCCTGTGTGGACAGGCTGCAGCTATGCCATTCACTGCTTTGCAGTAGCAGTACAGGGATATTTTGAATCTCTCCTCCTGGAAATTGTCCTGATTGAGTTGTGTGTGTATTGGTCTAGGAACCTTTTTCACTCTTGTTTGAGTTCAGGCAGTACTAACCTGTCTAATCTACATCATCACCCTTGTTCCATGACCTAAGTATTTTCCTTGTTTGGGATAAAGTAGTAAAGTATTTTTAAACTATTAGAGAAGTATTTACTTTTTGGCTTCTTTGTTATGATTCATAGTGCTTCTTTATTTGTCACTGAGAAAGAGCAGCAGCCTTTTTCTTCTTTGTATCTGTAGAGCTCCATTCACAACAGCAACTAAGATTACAGGATTTTCTTTATAATTGTTCTCAATTTTGTTTCTTCCCTTTCCCTAAAGAAAGGGATTAAGAATTTTGCACCAGCCTATGGAACATAGTCCCTCATGCTCCAGCAAACAGTTTTACCATCTGTCCAGCAATTAGCTGTTCTTACTTAAATACCTCTGCTGCATTCTCCCTGAGGTAGGGTTGAGAGGGAAGGGAGGCCTGTTCTTTAGCTTCCTTGGGGAGGGAGGCCCGTTCTTAGCTTCCTTTGTGTTTCAACCATTTCTCCTATGGCTGTTTGACAGCAGTGGTTTGCACAATTGATTGTGGTGGTGGAAATCAGCTTCCTACAGTCACATATTGCCACAAATTGTACAAGTGCTGTTAAAAAGGAGGTCAGCTAAATAAAATGTAGGGTTCCTAGCAAAGGGGCATTGAATCTAGAGAAGGGATATTTTTCCATACAGTCTGGTGTACAGGTCACTGTTTAATATTTTTTTCCTTATGCTCTTGTACTAGATAGTGTATCATGGGAATGATTTTCTTCTGCCCTCCCTCCTGAAAGAAAAATCATAGGGCTATCATGTGCCATATGTTCACATATCCATGACTCTAACTTCACCTCCACTCCTTATAACTGTCAGGCAATAACTAGGACATGGGTGGTCAGAACTTAACACTAGAAAGTCATGAACCACAGAGTCAGGAGCAGACAACATTATCAAGCAAGGGTCTGAACTAGAGTCACAAGCCAGGAGATAGAAGGCAGGATACAAAGTTAAGTTAAAAGTTGATGACTACCCCTAGTTCCCTGTGGATCCTCAGGGGTCTTCACAGGTTAAAGGAATTACATCATGCTTATGTGTAGAAGGCCATGTTTCTGCCTTGCAATCTATAGGCAGTCATAATCTTGAAGAACAAGGCCATGACTGACATAAGAGGAACAGGGAGCCAGCAGTCCAGACAGGGATCTGGGCTGATACCAGGAACAAGGAGCAAGTGGTCAGGACACTGGGATACAGAGTGGAGTTTGCCTAGGAATAGAGCAGTATCCCTGCCATTGAGTAGCCTGCTGAGCACTTTATGGGCTAGTGCTTACATGCAGGCAGCCATGATGATACAAGTAACTGGGGCTAGATGAATATAGTCAGGCCACTGGCTGCCAGATTTACTTAGGTAGTCAGGACCTGTCAGTTTGCCTGTTGCCCCAGTACCCTAAGTTGCAGGAACTGGGGCAGCAGCCCTGGGTACTGACTTACAGTGGGGAGTGGGGCACAAAAAATAGCTCCTTCAGCCACACAGCTATACCACAAGCACTAGCAGCTAGAAGTTACCATTTCCCTGGGCATTGCTGCTGCCTTGGGGACCCTGATGCCCTGTCGCTCCTCTGTGCTGCCCTAATTCCTGACGATAACAATGGCCTCATTATCTAAAACCTCAACTCAGCTCCCTAGGCTGGATCCTAAACTGGCATAGCTCCATCCAAAGGAAGATTGGTTTATACCAATTGAGGATTAGATCCAAAGTCTAATAGCAAATCCTAGATACAGGGAAAGGCATATTTATTAAATGCAACTTGGGAGAAAACTGTTTAGATCCCACCCCACCTCCCCACCCCAGCAAATGTGGGGGTCTTCAAGCTCTTTTCCTGGCTTGTGATCCTGTGAACAGACATGTTAGATGAGTTCTCTGACCTCATGTAGAACTCTGTTCACATCCCTGAAACTCACATAGACACAGGAGTGCTTATCACAGGGGTGGACAAAATACAGCCCATGGGCTGCTTGTGGCCTGCCCAGGCCATTCTATCTGGCCCATGGGGCACCTAAACTTTTTAGAAAATTAATATTTATCTGCCTCTGGCTGCCTGCGAAAGCTGACAGGAGTGAGAGACAGCAGGGCCCAGGGGAAGCCAGGAGTGGGGAGAAAAGCCGCCCCCCCCCCACCTGGAAGTGTCTGCCTGCAGCAGCTTTCCCTGCGTGCAGCTGCTTCAGCACCGCATGGCCCCCGACTGTATCACTATACCATGGGAGCAGGGGGGCACGCTGGTACCCCAGGGCCAGGAGCAGGAGGGAAGTAGGGTGTGTGTAGTGGGGGAAGCACAGTTTGTGTGTGTGTGTGTAGTGGGTGAAGCACACTGTGTGTGTGTGTGTGTGTGCAATGTGCAATAAGAGAGGGAGAGTGTGTGTATGTGTGTTCATAGGGTGAGTCCCACAAGCATCCCCCCAAGCACATGCACCCACACCTACCTTGCACTCACATACACACAGACCCCCATACCCAGACCCCCTCACAGACTCCAGCCATACTCCCCCCAAACATATTCCCCCACAAACCCCATACCCACCCACACCCTACTTATACACACACACCCACATACTCCCTCACCCCACACACCTATCCAGTCCCCCACACACGCCCACACCTTCACCCACATACCCACACACCCGCAGCCCCCCACAAACCTATATTTACCCCCACACCCTCACAGTTTACAAGAGTAAGATTTAATTTTAAGCTATTGTGCAAACACCTCTATGTCCTATGCAAACGTGTAAATCAGGACAAAAATATTTTTTAATTCAAATCAATAAACATTGTAGATGTTTGCTTTTTAGGATATAATCTGGTATTTTATGGCAAAACTCCTTGCTGAAAGGAGTATTTCCAGGGGCAAGGGGAGAGGCTTCTGGTGGCAAAGTTAGGGGTTAAGGAGCAGGACTTCCAGTCCCAAGATGGCAACCAGGGGGTGGGGCACCTGTCAAGGGGTGGGGCTACCCATGTGGCCTTTGACAGCTTGCCAAAATTTGGTAAAGCACTCCTCTGCCTGAAATAATTGCCCACCTCTGACTTATCATGTCCTGGCAGGATCAGGACCTTAGAGTTTTTGGAACTTCCTGTGGGCTATTATTCTAACTAACATGCCCTTTTCCTGGTGGGTGGATTTCTGTGTATCACCACATCTTCTTGCAGGTTTCCAAAACATGCTTGAGAACTGTAGATTTGGAAAGTAAGTACTGCATTTCATGGCAGCTACTGTATAGATGATGTTGCTGTTGTAATTACTGTATATTATTTTGAAAAAATGCCTTAATTGTTAAGACAACCTTTTTTGGGGGTGGGGGTGCAAAAACTCTATAAAACTTTCTGATGAATTCCATCCTGAGTGATTGTATAAAGGTAACAAATCCCTGCCTTGGATAAATACCTCTGCAACAGGATCAGTTTCTTAAACATTTAAAATGAAACTACATCTTAGCAGAGAGAGTCCCAGCAGTATGGCTAACCTCAGTTCTATTTATGCAGCCTGTCCTCCAGGCATTTCTTTGTTTACTTTATTATTGTTTGTGATATGTAGTGGAAACTCAGAGACTTAGTACAAATAATGGTCTTTTAACCCCCATAATCTTTTATTACATATTTCTTCTTCTATCCAGATGCTTCCCTGAAACCAATTCTAGGTTTAATGTGCTGAAGAAGGGAGAAAAAATAATTGGTCAGGACCCAGATACGCAACATTCAGCCTCAAGTAATGGCATCTTCTGCAAATTTAGTACAGAAGAGAATATTAGTTTTAACATAACCCCTTTCATACCTAAGGTATACTGAGCTAGCTTATAAAAGCACTTCTTCGATTTTTAGAGATTGGTACAAGTAGATAACTAAATCTGTTTTGAGGAACAGCACACACACAGACATTGCAATGTGTTTGAAAAGGCATGTTGAACAGGATACTGCAGTTAATTTTCGCTCTCCTCAGAAAGTGGCTGAGCCAGATCCTTAGCTGATGTATATGGATCTAGTTCTTTGGATGTCTTTTTGTGCCTCAGCTAAACACTGGGCCCATAATTTTCATTTGCTACCTGGAAAGACACCAGAGACATGCAAGAGGGAGCTTGGTTTAAAACTCTCATCTAAAATCCTGTCTTGTGTTTCATTGCAGTATCATCACTTGATATGAGCTTGTGTCCCAGTGTGGGAAGCGAACTCATGACCTTCTGGCTTATAAGCAAAAATATTTCTGAAAAAAAATCCAGACAGAGCTGTGGAATACAGCCGAATAGAAATGTAACCCTTCTGTCAGGCATCAGTCGACAGCAACAAGGGCCGGGTTCAATTTTGGGATACAAAGATATTTTACCTTGGCTTGAGCCCCCACCCAGACCACCTGGGAAACACTAAATGAATTACTAGGGTATCCCACATAAAAGCGCTCTCTCTGCAAGCAGTGTAAATACAAAAGAC
Organism: Alligator mississippiensis; assembly: GCF_030867095.1. Classification (NCBI taxonomy): domain Eukaryota; kingdom Metazoa; phylum Chordata; order Crocodylia; family Alligatoridae; genus Alligator; species Alligator mississippiensis. The sequence goes on from NC_081830.1 coordinate 40,978,852, forward strand.
AGATTTATTACAGAAAACAGAGAAAAACACCAAATACCATTTAAAACATTACTAACTACAAGACATAGTTTATATGTTGCACTGCGCCAGAAGAAGCTCCTAGAGAGCCTGGGTCCTTCTGCAGTGCAAGGGGCCTCTCATTGCTCTTGCAGGAGTGGGAGCATGCCAATCTTTTCTCCCACAGAAAGGCTGTCTGTGCGTTGGGGGAATGACTGCAGCTCCAGACAGCAGGCATGACCCCCTGAAAATTCTGGGCTGGATTATATGGCCTTCTAAAATGAAACTTCAGGAAAAAAACTCCAAAAAGAGCCAGCTTGATTAATGACTTTGACTGACCCAGTCACATAGCTTGATTGGAGCAAAGGACCAGCAAAAAAGCAAAGGGAAAGACCAGGCCTACCCTCTAGGCCTGGGCTGCAGGTAGTTTGGGTCAGGGCTCCACTGGGAGCAGAAACTTGCAAACCTCAACCCTGGCCCAAACTGAGAGGATTAGAAACTCCAAGGTTTCAACCCTGTTTAAACTGCCAAGCCGAACTCCTGGCCAGTAAACCCAAAGAACCAATAACTCTTTTTCCCCAGTATTAGTTCCTTAAGACTTTAAAAGAACAAAGGGGAAGAAAAGGAGGAGAGGCATTCCCAGACACTGGGACAATTCTCCCTCTCTCTCTGCTGCATCTGAGCTTCCTTTTCACTGTCTGCAAACTCCTTCTCCCTTGGAGAAGACTTCACACTTCAGCAGCCCCTAGCAGCTTCTCTCCCTGCAAAATGCCACTTTTATGCACAGCCTAGCTCACCCTATATCCCTTTGCATGACATTACCCTGGCCTTATTCAGTCAGGGAGTGCCACACTACAGTTCCTCTCCCAGCCAATTGGCATGATGAATCCTCTGCTTCCCATGGCCAATGAGGCCAGAGGGTTTTATGTCTTTTACCCAACTACAGGGCCCAGCTTGCCATGGGCTGAGCACATGTCCAAACCACAGGGGCCATCTTGCCAAAATAAAAAACATACACAAGCCCTCCCCCCACTCCAATATACATCCCACCTGTATGTGTGGGTGTTACATAAGAAACAGTACAGCCACTAAAAGTTCATTGTGATAGCAGTGAACTTTTCACTCCTTCTATAGTTCTTGCTATTTGCTAGGTGGGGAGGGAGGGGGACACTACATCCGATATCAATATAGCTAGATACCTTTTGCTTGATCTAGAAGTGATTAATACAGTCCTCACTAAAGCCAACAGGAATGGTTCTTCTGAATTCAAAGGGTGCTATGGCAGATCCAGCGAGACATTAAGGAGAACACTCTCTTCTTTTCCTGAGTATCTGGGCACCCAGAAGTGGTTGTCTGCATGGCGCCTATACACATGCAGTGAGTATTACATTTTAATAGCCCTATTCTCTTTCAGAGCTTCTTAAAGACAAGAACTCTCCTGATCTATTAAATGAGATAATGCAGAGATTGAAAACTGCTGTGGAGAAAAGCAGAGTATGAGATGTAATATAGGAAAGGTGAGGATTGTCAAAAAGGCACAAAAATTATTATGGGATAGAACAGAGGGAACTGTGGGGAAATAGGTGCCAAAAATGCCACTTATGCACAGCTTGGTATTTTATTCCTGGGTGCATAAACCTGTGTATGAGAACAAGTGTCCATGACTACATAGCTGCACAGATGGAGTGAGGGCTTGTATGCATGCCTTTGGTGGGGGTATAGCACCATTACACGACCCAAACCCATGACTACTAGACTTAGACTCAGGAGTGGGAGAAAAGCTGCATACAGGTGTTTCTCTCTCCTCCCCACCCCCAGTAGCTCAGTGGTCAGGGAAGGGAAGCTGGAGGCTCTGTGTTTTAAGCCCTCACTTGGAGAGGGTTTGACCCTTTGGTTTCCATCATCCCAGCATAGCACCCCAGTTACCACATCATGCTTCATCTGTTCTAGTTGAGGAGCATTCCAGGGTGCGTGGATATCTTTAACAGTGTTATGCATAAGTCGTTACATTGGCCCCCAGATTTCAGGAGGCAACAGCAGAGCTGCAGCAGGGTACTGCTCTCTGAATAAACAACCTTCATTGTTCCATAAGCTTAACTCCGTAATCTGCTGAAAAAAACACAGGCCAGCAGTCGACTCACTGAGCCATGCACCTCTTAGCTTATTCCCTCCATCCGGACCCCACATAGTCCCCTCATATGGATGCCCAGGGTCAACTTCAGTAGGCATGCTGAAGAAAGGCTTGGATAATACCAGTAGCTGTTCCGTTGTGTAGTAGGTAAGAGTATTGGGTTGGGAAGCCTGAGAGACTCAGATTCAAACCCCTTCTTCAAAGGGGAGGATCCAGGACCTCCAGGTGATTGTCCTAGCCACAGAGCTGCTTGCGGAAAAGATGGAAAGTCCCCCTTTTGCACATGCATAGGATTGGCATGGCTGCATACATAATTGCAAATAATCATACAGGAGTGGAATTGCATCCTGTGTGTAAGTGGACTTTTTGGGACTTAACTGCCACACAGATGACCAAATCTGTATGCCTAGATGTCTTAGAATGAACTACTGGGTTCAGAAGATTCTCCGCGCTTGAACAAAGGACGTATTTACGATTGTTCTCACTCTTGCAAAGCTTTATTTAAGGATACTCACAGAGGCAGGCAATAAGACAGAGCAGAGAGGATGATCACTTCATATTGGCTCTAGGCAGCAGCCGCTACTCTGCACAGTTCCTCTGGCCCCGGAGTGTCTCGATCCCAGGGATGCGATAGCTTGTGCCGGGCTCTGCGCAAGTCAGGATTCTCGCCAGAGTGTGAGGAACTTCCATAAATTAAGAATGTATAGCATATATAGTCTGGAGTAAATAACGTTATTTCAAACTAGGGATTTGGTTATCTCAAGCTAAGAATTTGAGGATGAGTCGTGATGCAACACACCTGGTGTTTACCACATTCTACTGTATTACAACATTCTACTATCTAGGTTCGTGGTTCGGTCACTCTCACAGAGCAAGGAGCTACGTGCTATAATACCGGCCTACTATGGAGTCGGCATACAAAACTCTTGCTATGAGCATTAAGCAAAGCCATTACTATTACACTAGATGACCAGGAAAGAGAAGAATGTCATCCTAAAGCACTTCATAGATTTCATAGACATTAGGACTGTAAGGGACCTCATAAGATCAAACATCTGTTATATAAAGTGTGAAGAGGCTGGTAGTGCTTCTTCAGATGAGAAGTATGATGCCTGCTGGGACTTACCTGAGAGGACAGTAACAATGCTGAGGAGGGAGCTCCCGGCATGCCAGAGCACCAAGTGCATCAGATTGGACCCTCCCAGTGCCCCAGGGTTACTTCCAGCCAGGAGTTTTCCCTGTGGGAGGACAGAGGACACCGGCAGGATAGAAGCTCTGGTTAAGGGCGAAGGTGCTATTCCCTGGGAATGGGGTTTGAGACAGAGATGATCTGTGAGCTCGGAGGAGCTCTGTGAGGGCTGCTGTCCATCAAACACAGCAGCAGTGAGGGTTAAAAGCCCAAAGGTTATGGACTGCAAAGGGAATCCTGAATATACAGGGAATTTTTTTTTCCTTTGAGATTGACTGGCAATGTGGATTGCGAAACTAGGTAGCCCCAGGGGGGCATTGACTTGCATTAATTAAGGCAATTAGTGGAGTCCCTGAAGGAAGAAGCCTAGCCAGCTGAAGAGGGATTGGGGCTTAAAGGGACCACACCTGTGGGGCGGCATCAGTAGAAGCAATGAGTTTGGTTTTTTTGTGGAAGGATTCCCCACAGCGATTTTTCTTTGGACTGAAAGAATCCTGTCTGGATGGCTGGATCCCAGGCATCAAGCCCCAGAAAAAGAGGGAGACAAAAGAAAAGAAGAGAGATAAGATTTGTTCAGTTTATCAGACCGGGCAAACAAGTGTGGGGTCTGAATTCTGGACAGTTTAAAGACTGTGTTCCATATCAGAGGTAATTAACCTGAAGAAAAAACAATAACTGGCCTCGAGTTAGAGAAAATGGTCAGGCTGACCACACACACTTGTTCCGGATTATACCTGTTACTGTGATAACAACTGGTTGGTATATGGCTGGGGTGAAAGGGGAGGTTGGAGCCCCACTTGGAGGATGCCTTGTGCCATAACAAGACTCACAAAGGCAACATCACCTCCCAAAAAAACAATCCATCAAGTCGTAGCAGTGAAAATCAGTGGGCCAAGGCATTTCTGACAACCACGTACAGGTGAATGTCATCAGGATGTCATGGGCCACGCCCTTATGCGGCCCCCAACATAAAGTTCCACTTATGGTTAGCAAGACTGTAACTTTGTAATATGCTGCTGATTGATAAGAGCAGCAAATGATTGATACCAGCCCATAAGATCATTTCCGGTTGACTGAGCCAAGATCTGCCCATTTCCTACCCTGCCCTGCCCTCAGGGAGGCAGTAAGATGGCAAATAGCATTTGGGTAGACCATAAGGAAGGGGAGGAATCCTGCTCCCTTACACAGGTGCACACTCTAAAATTCAATCTAGTCCAGAGAATTCATACCCTAAAAGCATGATAGAACTGAAAGAATACTCAATTATTTTCAATAGTAAATGAGACCAACCTATTTTGATGGATTCAGCACTTCAAACTAAAGCCAGATTGTGATCTTGGTTCTCATGTAGACAGCTAAATAAGTAGCCAGATTTTCAACTGTTATACTCGGCACATAGCAGCTCCCTCTGACCTTTTGAAAATCTGATGTCAGGCACGGAGACTAAGCATTCTTAAAAATCTAGTACTAAGCATGCAAAAAAGAGAGAGGAAAGGGCTCATTCTGGCCTGCTCCTTTTGATATCATTACAGTATTTTCCCTCCTCAAATCCCTTTCTGGTTAAATGACTTGACTATCTGTGGAATCAGTGCCTGTTCCCGTCCCTATTAGGTGTCCCTAGTATCTTATTTCCAGTCTTCCTCCTCTACTGGCACCACATGGGCTAGGGACAGACATTACACATGAACCAGTTTAAATGATCAGAAACTGGTTTAAGCCTATAACAGAACAGACATTCAGTGCACATAAACCAGTTTGAAAATGGCTGAAACTGGTTTTAGATAGAAGTGGTTGAATGTAGTATCAGACCTAACTGATTTGGTTCAAACTGGTTTATGCAATATCTGTAGGGTGGCCATCATAGAGGACATTCCGGTTTTCTGCTACTCTGTCCTCTATTGATATGAAAAACAATGAGCTTATGTCCTCTATTTTTCTCTCCAAGACATTTAGGGTGGCCCTTATAGAGGATAGTCCAGTTGTCCTCTGTCTTCTATTGATATGAAACCAGATGCCTTTATGTCCTCTATTTAAGAGAAAAATTGAGGACATAAAGGCATCCGGTTTTATATCAATAGAGGACAGAGGACAACCGGACTATCCTCTATAATGGCCACCCTAATGTCTCCCCCAGACCCCTTGCTGGTTTAAGTTAAATCAGAGACCCCCAGCATCCTGGCATGCTCCCTGGGCTGGTCTCTGCTTCAGCAAGCTGGGCTGGCCCCTTCCTTTGCTCTCTAGCTGGAGCAGTGGTGGGGCGTGGCCAGAGGCTGGCCTGCCATGGCCCCTGAGGCAAATTCTTTCCCTCCGTCCCCTCTGTCCCCCACACTGGCAAACCCCGCGGACTGCAGCTGGGGTTTGCCAGCCCCTGACGCACCTCCATGGCTTTCTTGCAGCCAGGCAGAGACAGAGTTAACTCCTCCCTCTGTCTGGCTTGCCTGCAGCCAGGGAGGGGATTAATTCCACAACTGTCCCAGAGCAGGGGAGAGAAGCAAGAGAGTCCCCTGTGTGCAGATCCAAGACCTGCACCTGTGAGCCCAGAGCTAAGGCCTGCAGGACCAGACTGAGAAATGGGAAATGTTGGCAAAGACCTGACAATCATCACACATGTGCTGGAGATGGAGTTAAAGGAAGTTGCAGACAGCTTCTGACTGGAAGTTGCAGACCAAAGAATGCAGAGAGCTACATTTACATTATAAAACAGAACCTATAAAACCTAAATAGAGCCTTTCTGAATGCCTAGCTATAAGGAGACACTTTGCCCTCAGGATTAGTAAGAGTTATGCAAGGCATTCTCTTGTCTTCCTGCTTTACATTTGAAATTAGATTAAGTTGTGTATGCTGTGTTTTACTGGGCTGTATCTTAGCTTAGGCAAAGATTTTTGGTAGTTCCCTGTTGTATGTTTTGCAAATTGCTGTGTTCAATACATGCTTGCTTCAGAGAGAGGACTTTTTCCCCATCCCCACTCCTCAGTCTGGCAACAGTGCTCACACCCCCCAGGCTGGTGGCTGGCTGCTGGCATCCTGTGTGTCCTGCTAGCCCCAGCTGGTGCCTGGCCATAACTCCTCCACTCCAGCATGAAGGGGTGAGAGCCTTGGAGGGCATCTCTCTTCCCACCCCTTGGGCAGTGGCTGGCAGGCATGCTCTAGTGCCCACCCCCAGGCTTCTGGCCTGATCCACTGCAGGCACGTGCATGTATTTCCTGATTTAACAGAGAGTGTCTGTCCAGTTATTAATCAGTTTATGCCGCACATCTTAGACTAACCTGCAAAGAGTGAATCAATTCAGGCTCAGCTTTTTGAATGTCTGTCCCTAGCCACGAGGTACACACTCTTTCTTTGAAAGGCAGCTGAGCAGCCTCTCTACAAACATCATCCCAAGTTACCTGGCAGAAGCTGATGAAAGAGCAAATAGAAGTAGTCACCCCTGTTAGTCTGAAGTCAGGTATAAGCCAAAGCAGATTTTCACCCTATAAACTGAATCAGAGGTGCGTAGCATAAGCTTTTGTAAGCAGCAGGCTTTTTTACACTTACACTATGCATTTCTAATTTAGTTAGTCTCTAAGGTGCAATGATGCCCTTCCTTCAGCAAGAACAACAAGCCAGCAAATGGCTGCCTCTGCTTCAGTATTTGCTTGTGGTGCAGACCCAAGATTTCTTTATTGTGGTGTCTACATCTACTGCCAAGTTACAAGCCTTGTTTTTTCCTCTTCTTTAACCTTTTGACCCAAGAAGCCAGATTCTTAGCAGCATTGTTCTGTCAAAGCCTCAAGCACTATCCCAGCTAAAAGCATCTGATGCCCTGGCTTAAAGATTTATGATTACCTACTATGCTGCTAAGGTATTTGGTATTCACATTAATGAAAAAGATAGGCTTGACCCAGTGTTTGCAGCCTGCATATTGGCAATTCTGTAAGTGTTCTGCTTTACAAATATTTTCCTCAGGAAGAATGAACAGAGAATTTTGTGCTTTTGATTGAGGCAATATAAGTGCTTCCTTCTACAGGTTTCACTATCAGTCTTAGCCTGTGAAATCAGGTAGTTACCATGCTCATAAAACCAAAGACAGCTTCGGAGAGATTAATCAAGGAGGAAGACATAGCCTCTTGAGGTAAATCATTCTTTTTCAAGAGTGCATCTTCCCTGAATTATATCTTAGTAAAGTGTAGAAGCAGCTCTGTGCCTAATGCAATTTTTATTGTGATTGTATTTATAAATAATTGAAAATACAGAAGACATTAACCCTTGAAAGTGGCCAGAGTTTACCAAGCAAAGAATGCAGTCATTCTAAACTCCTTTGTTTCCCACTGTAAATAACTCCTGCTTTCCGAATTATAACAGAATGGAAAAATAACACCTTTGTACCCAAAAAGAATGTTTTGAATAGCATACAAACGTGTATATAAGTCTGATTGTGTGAAGAGGAGAAGCTAACATAAATGGATGATGGTGAAATGCTGTTAGACATTGTTGGATTCTTTTGAATTTGCGGAGTGTGATTTTGTGTACAGAAGGATCCTGATGAACTGGAACATTTTCTTACTCCCATTTTTGACATTGTTAATTTATTCTGAAGCATTCAGCACAATAATAATGTCAACCTTTTTTTGTTTGTTTGGCACCCAGTGCAGTGCCATAGCTACAGGGATTGAAAGATAATGCAAGTAATCAGTGGTGGACCAAAGGAGTGGGGTAAGAGGGGGCCATGGCCCCCAGGTGCCGGCCTGGGGGACTGCGAGCCAGGCCTTTCAGAGTTCTTATCACATGACATAACTTTAAGTATTGCTATGAGAAGAACGGGTTGGGGGTAACACCAGAGACCCACGGTACATCACTGCAAGTAATATAATGTGACTGAAGCAAATATCCTTACATTTTATTGTAATCAGTAATTTAATTGTTGAGTTTATGCACTGTGTACTGTCATACAACTATCAAGGCATTTAAAACAAGCAGTAGGGTTTTCTTTTGACCAAGTCTCTTAGCAGGTGTTATTGATTACTGAAATGCTGACTCCTCTTTTAGGCAAACTGGGATTACCCATGCTGAACAAAAAGGAAAGCAGGAGTGACCCTTTGAGTGGCAAGATTAAAAGTTCTGGGGAGAGAGCAGGGAGGGGGAAAGAGAGACAGAAAAAGCAAGAGTGTGCACCTATATGGGGAAAAGAACGAGTAAACTGAGATTTATTTTGACATTTTTTCAACTGATAAAAGAAAAGAAAAAGCCAAAGAAAGAGAGCTATATCCTAAAGTAGCACTAAAACCCTGAGCCAGATTAATAATGGGACTTAGGCACCTATCTGCCACACCATGCACTTTAATCCAAGTTTTATATCCTCTGAAACCCTTCTCAACCACCACCTGATGCTGGCTGCCTAAATTCCTTTAGGCATCTTATCTTTCACAAGTTAAGTTCCCCCCAATTTCTGCCATTGGCCATGCACACAACCACTCAAATCAAAAATGCTCAGGTACCAAAATCTGCCCCGGTGTCACAAACTATGTATGTTCTGAGCATATCTCTGCAGTTCAGGCTCTGAACTAGGGGAATGGGGCAATCCCTTTGCTTGACATTTCCCATTGACTAGCTTATGGGGCTCCCCACTCCATGTAGGTTATGTTTGTACACCATGTGTAGACAAAATGAGGTGCATGTGTGCACAACACTTTAAAGCAGGCTAAATGCTTTTGCACCACTTTAATGGTGTCGTTATTTGCACGCATCAGCAGCGTATGGGTCATTAATTACAGCTGCTGTAGCAAATTCAGCAGTGTAATGCACCTTAAATGACTTGGGGCACAGCAAACTAAAACTCCTCTAAGGAGTTCTAGTTTGCTGCCTCTACAGCTGTGGAGTGAAGCACTGGGATCCATGCAGCTCAGGGACTCTGCAGGAACCTCTGGAAGGCAGCCTGGCAGCAGCCTGGGAAGGCAGGATTCACCCAAGAAAAGCGGCAAGCCTTATCTTTTCTTTTTTTTTCCCCTGGAGCCTGTCTGACTGTCTGAGCTGCACGGGGGCCCAGTGCTTCCCTCTGTGGCTGCGCTGCCCCCCCGGACCACCCGAGCCAGGTGCCTGCAGGCAGGTGCCGCTTGGGGGAGGTGGTGAGGCTGCCACTGCCACAGAGGGAAGCACCAGCCCCCCTACCCTGCAGCCCAGGGACTTGTCCACCTGCTGGCACCTTGCCCTCCCCTCCCCACTGCTGGAGAGGCAGGTAAATCAGTGGGGTGTGTGAACGACACGGGGATTTAAAGGGCCCTAAATTGAAGCGGTGTTTTTAAAAACCCACCACTTCAACTTAGGGCCCCTGTTCTGTCTACATACGCCTGTAGGCATCTGTCTCTCACTGAGTATCGTATATGCAGCAGAGTGAGATATTTAGAATAACAGTCTTGGACTTGGACACCTAAATTTCACCTAAACCCCTCTTGAGACATTTAAATAATTTTTTGATCTGACCCTAAGTCCACTTTGTGGATATAGCCCTTGGGAAGAAAGTAGACATGCTGCCTCCAGACAGGAAATTCCAGAGAGTCTAGTGTCTCGAGTCTTTGTGAACTATCTGTGCAAACAGAAACTACTTGAAAATTGTAAGCAGAAATACTAACTACCTTGTTCCCACGTGTATCAAAGATCCTAAATAAGTAATGAAGCAAATGTAGTTAAGATGCAAATGGGAGGCATCTTATTTTCAGCATGAGTTGCACTGAACTGTTAATTTCCATTAACATTAATAAGAAACATGCCCAAAGGTTTTCCCAAGGCAAGGTTCTGATCCTAGCAACAATAATTTGTCTTTCTACACTGTCTTCCAATCAAGGATCTTTATATTTTGCAAACTTAATTAAGACTTAATTAATTAACAACATCCCTGTAAAGGATGGGAAGTGGCATTATCCCCATTTTACAAATGGGTAAATTAAGATTATGTGCCATAGAGTAAGCCAGTCTGCAGACAACTCCTATTTCCTAGTCCTATATTCTAACCAAAAGACACCACCATCAATTTATCAAGTGCTTACACAAACTTATGCACAGAGTACATGGCTATTTATCCTTGAAAGTACCATTGATCTGAAATCTGCTTACTAAATTGCTGTGTTAAAAAGTTCTCCTTCATATTCAAATGCTTAGTGGTGATTAGAAAAGAATCTGATTTGCATATAGCAATTATATCTTTTATTAGCTATGATTGCAGTTTCAGTTAAAGTAAATACCTTGCAGTTCTGTTAAGAGTTCTGTATTTGCCTTTGCAGCAAAGCAGACAATTTTAACAGTTATATGTAGAAACAAATTACATTTCAGCTGTAAGCCATGACAGTCATTATTAAACAGTAAACTGGGATGTTTACCCTATGATTTCCTACCAGATATTCTCTGTCTATATCAACAGACTTTAGTATAGTGTTTTAGTATCCAAGTAATTGTGCATATTCATTTATGTAATATTTATTCCTATCATTCAATCAGATTCATAAACAAAATTTACAAATGACATGGTTCTCACCATCTTCCTTTTTGCAATTAGATGATTCATCACCTGTGGCATATGCAAAACAAGTAGAAGAAACATGACAGGTGTTTGAGATGGGATGCATGAAATGAGTAGTTTAGGAGGGCAGGGGAGTAGATAATTTGAGGAGAGGAAATATAAAGAAGCCAAGGGATGTAAGAGAAGGAAAGATGAGAAACAAAGATGGGAGAGAAGAATAGATGCAGTAAGTTGGAAGGAAAATAATGATGGTCTCACAAACCTGTGTGTGTGAAAGAATGTACAAAACAGGGAGTGAGAAAATTATTCCTCAGAGTGAGACATCATTATGGAGAAGCAAAGAAAAGGTCCTGGGCTTCCAAAGAGCAAGAGAAGAAAACTCTCTTTAGATAGGAAATGGAGGAGTGCCACACACAAAGGAAGCCTGCTACCACTATTGGGAGGTATTAGAAGTGTAGGCAAATGCCAGCCAAGTGTGGTTGTGCTGCTTTGTACTGGGGAAGATGTCTCCAGGGATGGGAGAGATTCAACCCTGCAGGAGGACTCATGCAGGCAATGACTGATGAGTGAGGAAGGAGGGAGCGAACTCCTTGGAGGGGGTCTGTGAAGCCTAAATGGGAGGGGGAGAGAAGGACATATTGGAATTTGGTTTTACTGAGTAGTGAAACATCAGTTAACATTTACTTTCATCCTTTGTGGGTAAAGATGACCTCATCAAGTGGGGGGAGGGGAGGGAAGAAGAGAGAAAACAAATGGGAAAGAAAAAGGGAAGGAGAGAAGAGAAAAGGAAAAAGAGAAAAAAGGGAAAGGGAAGAGAATGAAGTGGGGTGGAGGCTAGGTCACGTGAGTACATAGATGAATTATAATTCTGATCTTTGCTTTGAACAATCTGCTGCAGCAGGGCAGGAGAGCAATGAGGACTGGATATGGGAGGTTTTCATTTTTCTGGACCCATGTTTCATTGCTTCTGCCATGCATTGCTGTTCAAAGGCCAGTGCTCCGTTCTGGATATGGGACCTTCAGAATGGATGGTCACAAGCAATTTGCTCCCACGACTCTGGGTCGATACCAAAACTCTTTGGGGACAGCTTTAGGCTGTCCTTGTACCACTTCTTTGGTACTCCATTTGACCATTCTCCATAAAAGACTTTCTTTGGCAGGTGAGCGTCAGGCATTCTTGACAGGTGGTCAGCCCATCTTAGCTGTGCCAATTTCAGCAGGGTATGAATACTGGGGAGAGTTGATCTTCTGAGCACCTCAGTGTCTGGAATCTTGTCCTGCCACTTGATCTTTAGTATCTTTTGCAGGCAGCACAAGTGGAAGTGGTTTAGTTTCTTAGCATGACAATGGTAAATGGTCCAGGCTTTGCAGGCAAAAAGGAGGGTCGGAAGGATGATGACTTTGTAAACCTTCAGTTTTGTCAACATTCTGATGCGTCTGGAGTCCCAGACTGACTTATGGAGTCTGTCGAATGCCACGCTAGCTTTCGCTAATCTCGCTTTGACTTCATCATTAATGTGGACAGCACGGGAAAGCGTGCTGCCTAGATAGGCAAACTTGTCAACCATTGACAGTTGTTGGCCTTTAACAGAGATGTGTGCTTCCTAGGGTGTTGTGCCAGCTGCAGGTTGAAACATCACTTCAGTCTTCTTAGTGTTAGTAGTGAGTCCAAAGTTGCCACAGTCTGATGAGAGTAGGTCCATGGATCGCTTTATGTCAGCCTGTGAGCCTGCGCATAATGCACAGTCATCAGCAAAGAGGAAGTTGCGAAGTGTGGCTGTCTGGACCTTGGAGCTCGCTTGAAATCTGCGCAGGTTGAAGATGTCTCCATCAAAACGGTACCTGATCCCAATCCCAAGGTCATCATCTTGGAAGGCGTCCAACAGCATAGCAGAGAATACCATGCTGAAGAGAGTAGGTGCGAGCACACAGCCCTGCTTGATGCCATTTGTGACCAGAAAGGGGTTAAAGTTGTATGGCCTTTTGGATTTCCGTGATTGTAGGTGAAGCTTCAAGTGAGGTGTTGACGGTGATTTGAGGCAGCCTGCTTATGGCGTCTATGTTGATGGAGGAGGTCTGATTCAGGACGGTGCTGAAGTGTTCAGCCCATCTCTGAAGGATCTGGGCCTTGTCAGTTAACAGTGTGGTCCCATCAGCAGACAACAGAGGGGAGGGTCCAAGGACCCCTGAAACGTAGACAGCTTTTATGGCATCGAAGAACTTATTTACATTGTTTCAGTCAGCATAGTGCTGGATCTCGTCGTCTTTGTTCCTCAACCATGTGTCCTGTGTCCCTTGCAGCTTGTGTTGAATGGTCTTCCATATTGAGCTGTAGGCGTGTTGTGCTGACGTGGACTTATCATAGAGGTAGGCTCTATGGAAACATCATTTCTCTTCCAGCAGCCATTGCATCTCCTAGCCATTTTCATCAAACTAGTCTTGGTGTCTGCAGATGCTTGGTCCCAGGGTGTCAAGGGTTGCTGAGTGTCTAGCTTCATGGAGCCACTTCCAGTTGGCTTTGATGGAGTCAGAATGGAGCAGTATAGTGTGAAACTGATCTTTCAAATGGTTTACAAAAGACAGTCTAGTGCTGTCTTTTATCAGCCCTGCAGTATTAAGGCACATCAATCCATGTTGTCCTTTTGGACGCCGTCTGGTTTGGATCATGATCTTTAATGAGGAGATGATCAGTTCAGCATTCAGCACCACATATTGCTTTGGTTACAAAGACATAAAGTCTGTCCCTTCTTTGGACGATGACACAGTCAGTAAGGTGCCAGTGCTTGGAGCGAGGGTGCATCCATTATGTCTTCTTCCACCTAGGGAGACTGAACGCAGTGTTAATAACCAGAAGCTCATGTTCATCACATAGTCTGAGCAGGAGAAGACCATTGCTATTGCAGCTTCCATTCTCATGCTTCCTGATGATGCAATCCCATGCTTGGTAGTCAGAGCCTATCCTGGTGTTAAAGGAGGATGCGGTGGTCAGACTCCAGTACAGCAGCAATCACAGAATGGAGGTCATCGAAGAACTGGTTCTTGACTTCATCGGAGTTGGTCATGGTAGGGGCGTACGCACTGATGATAGTGGCACACTTTTTGCCAAGCAGGGCAAGGTTGAGCACCATCTATCAGTCATTCACTCCTTTTCATAGGTAGGTCATCTTCTTGATGAGGCAGTTTCATGTAGCAAGGCCAACACCTGCTTCCCGTTTAGCTTTGCTGCCACATCCACTCCAGAAGAATGTGTAGGCAGCTTTTCCATCTGTGAGCTGCCCTTCATCAGGTAGATGAGTCTCACTGAGAGCAGTGATCTGGATGTTATATCTGCCCAGGTCTGTCTCGACGAGGGCAGTTCTCCTTTCAGGTCTGTTGGTGTTTCCATCGGTCAGTTTACATACGTTCTACGCACCCAACTTGAGGGGAATTGATTTGTTTCCTTTTCCTTTTCGACCGCTATAGTGGGACCTCTGCCAGCTACAGTATGCTGGCCAGGATGAGGTAAAGCAGGCAATGTTTGGGGCACTTTTTCTAGCCCCTTCCTCACTCTAAGAGGTAAGTAGTGTAGCCCCAAATAGGGCTGCTCATTTTCTCAGAGGGCTGCTGAGTTCTACTGCTACTTCTCAATAGAAAGCGATCCAAAGTTCTGAACCACCTGTGTGCAGGTTTGCGGCTAGGGCTTCCAGTATGTCCCCACCTGCTGCTTTGTGACTGCCTTGTCACCACAGGACTTATTGCTAGATGTGAATTGCTTGAGATTTGGATTTAAGTGAGGAAGAGTTGCACAGTATCAGCCCCACTCTCTCATCCAAGCCAGTTGGTAACCAGTGGCAGGACAGTGTCAAGACAGCTGAAGATTGGCCCAGCTGCAGTAGACGTCTTTTGTGCCTTGTCCTGCTCTATGCGATCCATGGCTCATTACTGTACCACCTTTCTGGCCATTGGACTATACAAGGGTCTCATCTGCCCAGTCAGCAGAGTCAGACTTTGCATGCAGGAGCAGGCATGCCCCTATTTCCCCAGAGGTCAAAAGACCAACTGGGTACCCTCACCTGGTTGAGCCCGCCCATTGAGGTGGTTTACCAGGGTGTGGCTGCTGTCGCCTGCAAACAGCGATTTGGAGCCACAGGTGAGAGTTGAGTGCTGGTGAGGACCAACAGAGGAAGAGTCACTCAAGCGAGTGCAACATATTCTTTCTTTGAAGGTGCTACCTCTCCCAGACTCTCCAGGGGAAGGGGAATGAATGTAGCTGGTAAATAGTGGAGAGGTGCCTGGGCAGTCATATATTAGGCAGGCTATAATGTGTCATAAGTCCAGTGTCTATATTTAGTCCATGATTTTTTTGTATTCAGTAGGTTGATGAAGTGAAATTCATAGGCTCATCTGTGAAAAGTGTTTTGTAAATTCCCTTTGAGGATTAGAACAGAGAGATTGGAGAGAGAGTGGTCTTCTTGTGAGAAATGTGCCCCCACGGGTAATTGGGTATGTTTGTCTTTGATAGATTTCGGGTGTGCATTCATTCTGCGCAGTTGTTGTTTGGTTTCTCCTACATATTTTCCATCAGGGCATTTAGTACACTGGATGAATTATATAACATTTCTGGAGGTGCAGCAGTAAGATCCAGGAATGCTGATGGTTCTGTTATGGGGTTTACTAAATATGGGGGTGGTAGAGATATGTTGTCAGGTTTTACATTTCTTGCCATGGCATGGACTGGATTCATTTGGTGTGTTTTGTGCCATAGTAAGTTTGCTTCTGGTGATGAGGTTAGCAAGGTTCAGTGCTTGTTTGAAGGCTAAGATGGGTGGATCTGGGAATATCTCTTTAAAAATGAGATCTACTTCTAGTATGGGTTGCAATTGTTTGAGGATTTTCCGTATAGGTTCGTGGAAGGGTTGATATGTAATAACCAGTGGTGTGCGATTCATGGGAGTTTTCCTTCTGTACTGCAGCAGTTCTTCATGTAGTATCCAGGGGGCTTTTTCAAATGTGTGATCTATCTCTCTGGAGGAGTGTCCTTGTTAAGTGAAAGCCTTTCTGAGATTTGTGAGGTGGTGATCACGGGTGTTCTCAGTGCAAATTTGGTGGTATCTGAGGCCTTGGCTGTATATCACAGATTTCTTGGTGTGTTTAGGGTGATTGCTGGTTCTCTGCAGATATGTATGTTAGTCTATTGGTTTCTTGTATAACATGGTTTGTATTTTACCATTCTGGATACTCATCATCATATCTAAAAAGGAGATGCTGGTGCTGGAGTATTCAAGAGTTAGTTAGATGGAGGGGTGATGACTGTTGAATTTCTGATGGAACTCAATCAGAGATTGCAGGTTTTCAGTCCGAATGACGAAGATGTCACCTATATGGAAAATCCTCAAACAATTATCCGTAGACCAACACAGCTACAATCTACACTCTGGTCTATGGATGATTTATTGTTCTTCAGTTTCCCATTCAAGTTCATTTTAAAGGTGTGTTCTCTAAGAACTGCTACTCTGAGGTCAGCAGTGGACTATCCAGAGAAGTTAAAGTGTTTTACCATAGGCTAGTGTGTCTTTATAGTACTGATGTTAGATCTGTGTTCATTTCTTCTTACAAGTAGGGATAGCCCTGTCTGTCCAATGTGGACATCAGAGGGACACTGTAAAGCAAGCGATGGTGTGTACAATGTTGCTACAGGAGTAGGTATCTGAACATCAGATATTATGAGCTGTGTTATTTGGGCCAGTGATGATGTGGTTTATGTTGATAAGGGGCTAAAAGTGGTATCTGGGTCCAGAACAAGGTCTGATGCCTTAACGAGAATAGGAGTTAACTAATTTGTTGCTGGAGACATGCTGTTTGAGGTTGGGAGACTGTCTGCAAACTAAAACAGTTTTATCTCCCTTAACTACCTTGAGATAATCATCATGTTCCAGGAGGAGTTGGAGGTTATTAATAGGGCTGTGCGAAACAGCACCCTTCCGTTTCAACTTCCATTTTGATGTTTCAACAGGACAGTGTTTTCTTTCAAGTTTTGTTTAATTTCAAAACCACTGTTCTGTTTTGTTTAGTTGAAGCAGCGAAACAGTTTCGACGTTTTGCCCATAGACTATAATGGGGAAGCACAAAACTGCCTATAACTTTGTAATTTCTTGCCTGATTCAGATGAAACTTGCAGAAATGGTAGCCTCGTTTGAGGCCATGAATCTTGCTGTGTATCAAGGAGATAGGTTTAGGGGTTTCTGGGAAACTGCACCTCAAAATCTTGAAAGCAAAACTCGTGTGTGTGTGTGTGTGTGTGTGTGTGTGTGTGTTAAGGTGCAGCAGGGTGAAAACTGCAGGCATGCTAGGTCCTGATGAGGCCAGGGAGCCTGCCAGCTTTCAAGGAGATAGGTGCAGGGGTTTCTGGGAATCTGCACCTCAGGCTGCTGACAAGCAAAACTTGTGACATAGGTGACACCGTGTGTGTGTTAAGGTGCGCCTTCACTGGTGCTGGGGCCTCTACATGACACGGTAGTATGTCCCAATGAGGTCTTCTCCTCTACATCCTCATCTCGGTCCACCACTTTAAATAACAGCAGGTAATAAAATAATTTAGTGAGCATCACAGTAGCACCAACAGCATCTGAGGCAGCCAAAGTGTCACAGAACCTTTCTTTCCTCGCCTGCAGGAGCTTCTTCTTCAGCAGCTGCCAGAGAACTCTGCCTGCCAGCCTGACCCCCAGACCTGGGTCTTAGATGTGCCCAGGGCCCTGCGTCCTTCCAGTCAGGTGCTAGGGGTGTTGGTCTAAGGACATGGCACTGGCAGACATGGTCCTTTCCTTTGGGTCAATCTAATTTGGTATGCTATAGCAGACCAAATGAATAGTTAGTTACAGAATATATCTGAGCAAGGTTTTGGGTTGAAAAACCCTTTGTCAGGCTGAGGAAGTACCTGCAGTTGGTATCTGTGCACGTGTGCTGTTCCTGGGTGGAAGGAATACTAAGAAGCCAGAGGCTGGCATGTAGTGCAGGCAAGAAAGCCAGTCAGTGAAAATGGAAATGGTGGCATCAGGGGGTGAGGGACAGTCTGGGGTGGGGTGGGGTGGGGTGTCACTACATCCCCAGTAATGCTGAACACCCTCTCATGTGGTACACTAGTCAGTGGACAGGACAGGTGTTCCCCGGGCAACTGTGGCCAGATTCTGCTACATCTGGCTGCAGCTTGCCCAGTACGCCAAGGAGTTGCACAGCAGTGGCTCCATGTCCTTGGCAAGATAGGCAGCCACCAAGGCCTGAGTCCTACCTGCCTGATGGTGAGGTCTGGTGCCTCTGGACCCCACCATGGAAGTCATGCCCTTGGCCTACATTGGCCACGCCTGTGGTAGAGGAGGAGACTGGCTGGTGGATGGCATGCTAGCCTGGGACAGTGGATCCCCCTCTTCCACATCCCCCTGCCTCTGCCATTCTTCCTCCCTGACTCTCTTCACAAGCACTTCCATCTACTGATTCAGGCTTTGGCTGCTGCATACACTGCCCTTCATCCTCGGGTCACACATGGCGACCAGCATGTGGACTGTACTGGACCTCAGGGGATCAAGCCATTTCCTGATACCGTCCTTCAGCTGCCTCACCAGTACTTGGACGTCTGGTGACAGCTGCTTGCCCCATCCAGGAACATTGATCCCCTGGAAACTCTCCATTTGGTTCTCAAGTTCCATCACTATGGGGATCACCTGGCTAAGGAGGGTATCGCCAGTGCTGAGGGTCTTGGTGCCCTCAAGGAAAGACTTGAGGACCACCAAGATCTGGGAGATGGTATCCCACTCAGTGCTGTTAAGGGGGCCAGTGATCCCAATCTCCCTGAGCCAGGTCATCTCATGGATGGCCTTCTATTGCTCCACCAACCTCTTGAGCAGCAGGAATGGGGAGTTCCACCAAGTCTCCACATCCTGCATGAGTTTGTGCTGCGGGATGTTCAGCTCTGCTTCTTTGTCCCACAGTATCTTGCCCCACTTGATGCTCTGGTGTGACTATCCTGCCACCTTCCTGCATTTCAAAATGAGCTTGCTGGGGGTGCTGGCACCACCATCGCCAGTACTGTCCTCCTCCAAGGCATCCCTGACAATGAGGTAGAATTTGTGTGCCACACAGCAGCTGCCAACAAAGTTGGCATCACGGACCACCTTGACCATATTGGCACCATTGTCTGTGACCATAAACCCACAGGTGAGCTCACCCTGCCCAACAAGCCACCCCTGCACCAAGTGGTTCATGGCCCCCATGATCTCTATTGCTGTGTGGGACTCATCTATCACCTTGGCTTGAAGGAGAGCCCACTGACAGCCTGACTGGTTGCACCAGTGCCCTGTGAGGGAGAGGTAGGCATGATCTCCACCCCAGCTGCTCCAGATGTCTGAGGTGAAGTGTAAGGCCACCTGTGGACCTGCTTTGTGCAGCTCCTCCCTCAAGTACTCCCTGCATGCCTCATACAGGGACGACACCACCGTCTTGCTGAAGGTGGTGCATGTGGGTACTTGGTAGGATGGGACCACGAGCGCTGTGAGCCACCTGAACCCTCACTGTTCAACTAAGGAAAAGGGCTGGCTATCGACAGCAAGCATCTCCCCAATACTCTGGGTGATCTTGCTTGCCCTTGCAATTCGCCTCCCTTTCTGTCCACCTTTCCCCCACTGTTCCAGGGTCCCTGCCTCTGCTTTGGGGAGACGGGGACTTTGGACTGAGAGGGAGACTTCCCTTTAGGCATGCTCCCACTGGTGCCAGGTGGAGGAGGAGCAAGGACAAAGGGTGGTGCCTGCAGAATGCATCAGCATCCCTGTGGTGTGCATGTGTTTTGTTCCCTTGCCCCGGCTAGTTTTGGCTCAGCAGTGGAGGCAGATAGTGTTTGTGGGATCATCTGCTAGCTCAGAATGATCCCAGACCACAGTACCCACTCACTTCTGGTGTGCAGGTGCATGTGTGGATACAGTTTCCCCCTCCTCAGCAGGCAGAGGCACAGCAACAGGAGGAGCGGATCCAGCTGAGCTGCTTGCCTCTGCAACCTCTACTTCAGCCTCCTCTGAAGTGTCTTCTGGGGAACAAGACCTGGCTCTAGGGGAAACTTGAAGAGTGTGGAGCACAAACTCAGCTGATTCCCCTTTCTTCCCCAGAATTTCCCTTGCTAGGGCACTCAGATCCAGCTCCAGCTCCAGCTCTTCCTCTGGCACTGCAAGGCTCAGCATGGAAAGTGAAATGGGAGTGGAGGAGACTGTCAGGCTAGTGCTGCTGCTGCTGCTGCTTGTTTCCATAGTGGTGACAGGGCGGGGGTTATGGCTGGTACTCTAGGAGGGGATGGAGTCTCAGGCACAGGCAGTGGCACTGCTCCCCTTTCCTAGCTGCTTGTGGAAGCCTCATCCTTGCTAGTGTAGGAAAGAAGCTGCATCTCAGTTTGCGGGGAGGGGGGGTGAACTTACACCTCTCCCTCTACCCCCTCTTCTGCCCCTCCCTGAGGACTTGCCAGCTGCCTTTCCAGCATGCTTCATGGTGTGTTTCAGTGTATTGCTTTTGTACATTTATGTAAATGTATCTGTGTTCTTATATAACTTCTGTAAGGTGTGTAGTCTATGCCACAAGGTATAAATGTATCTCTATTACTATATACATTATGTAAGGTGTGTAGTATATACTGCAAGCTATAAATGTATAGAAATAAAATATAAATGTATCTCTCTTCCTATATAAATTAAATTCTATAGTGTAATATCCAATATAAATCCAAGAGAAATCCGGAGCAGCCTATGGGCTAAAAGGGGAGCATATAAAAAGTGGAAACAGGGAGAGATTACCAAAGAGGAGTATACCTCCTCTGCTTGCACTTGTAGGGAGGCAGTTAGATGGGCCAAAGCTACCATGGAGCTGAGGATGGCATCCCAAGTTAAGGATAACAAGAAATTGTTTTTCAGCTATATAGGGAGTAAAAGGAAGGCCCAGGGTGGAATAGGACCCCTACTAAATGGGCAGAAGCAATTGGTGACGGACAGGGGGGACAAGGCTGAACTCCTCAATGAGTTCTTTGCCTCAGTGTTCCTAAGTGAGGGGCAAGATGAGTCTCTCACTGGGATGGTAGAGAGGCAGCAGCAGGGTGCCAGACTACCATGCGTAGACCCTGAGATGGTGCAGAGTCACTTGGAGGAACTGGATGCGTTTAAGTCAGCAGACCCGGATGAGCTCCATCCAAGGGTACTGAAGGCACTGGCCGACGTCATTGCGCAGCCACTGGCAGTAATATTTGAACACTCATGGCGCATGGGCCAGGTCCCGGAGGACTGGAAAAGGGCCAATGTGGTCCCCATTTTCAAGAAGGGGAGGAAGGAGGACCCAGGCAACTATAGGCCAGTCAGTCTCACCTCCATCCTTGGCAAAGTCTTTGAAAAAATTATCAAGGCTCACATTTGCGAGAGCCCAGCAGGAAAAAATATGCTGAGGGGAAACCAGCACGGGTTCGTAGCAGGCAGATCATGCCTGACTAATCTAGTCTCTTTTTATGACCAGGTTACAAAACACCTGGACTCAGGAGTAGGGGTTGACGTCATATACTTAGACTTCAGGAAGGCCTTCGATACGGTATCCCACCCCATACTGGTGAACAAGTTAAGAGGCTGTGACTTGGATGACTACACAGTCCGGAGGGTGGCGAATTGGCTAGAGGGTCGCACCCAGAGAGTCGTAGTGGATGGGTCGGTATCGACCTAGAAGGGTGTGGGCAGTGGGGTCCCGCAGGGCTCGGTCCTAGGACCGATACTCTTCAATGTCTTCATCAGCGACTTGGACGAGGGAGTGAAGTGTACTCTCTCCAAGTCTGCGGATGATACAAAACTGTGGGGAGAAGTGGACACACTGGAGGGCAGGGAACAACTACAAGCAGACCTGGACAGGTTGGACAAATGGGCAGAAAACAACAGAATGCAATTCAACAAGGAGAAATGCAAAGTGCTGCACCTAGGGAGGAAAAATTTCCAGCACACCTACAGCCTAGGAAATGACCTGCTGGGTGGCACAGAAGCGGAAAGGGATCTTGGAGTCCTAGTGGACTCCAAGATGAACATGAGTCGTCAGTGTGACGAAGTCATCAGAAAAGCTAATGGCACTTTATCGTGCATCAGCAGATGCATGACGAACAGATCCAAGGAGGTGATACTTCCCCTCTAGCGGGCGCTGGTCAGACTGCAGTTGGAGTACTGCATTCAATTTTGGGCACCGCACTTCAAGAGAGATGTGGATAACCTGGAGAGGGTCCAGAGAAGGGCCACTCGTATGGTTAAGGGCTTGCAGGCCAAGCCCTATGAGGAGAGACTGGGGCACCTGGACCTCTTCAGCCTCCACAAGAGAAGGTTGAGAGGCGACCTTGTGGCTGCCTATAAGTTCATCACGGGGGCACAGAAGGGAATTGGTGAGGTTTTATTCACCAAGGCACCCCCGGGGGTTACAAGAAATAATGGCCACAAGCTAGCAGAGAGCAGATTTAGACTAGACATTAGGGAGAACTTCTTCACAGTTCGAGTGGCCAAGGTCTGGAATGGGCTCCCAAGGGAGGTGGTGCTCTTCCCTACCCTGGGGGTCTTCAAGAGGAGGTTAGATAGGCATCTAGCTGGGGTCATCTAGACCCAGCACTCTTTCCTGCCTATGCCGGGGGTCGGACTCAATGATCTATTGAGGTCCCTTCCGACCCTAGCATCTATGAATCTATAATTATAAAATTGAAAAGAATATATAAATGAATATAATAATAAAATTAAAGGGTCTATAAGAAAGAAAAGGGTATTCTGGAATACCACTTGCTAAGCTAGGCTAGCAAGTAGGAAATCATTCAAATCAATGCTAGTAGTAACCTTTGTTATCTAACGCTTCTGACCTGCTGGAAGACACAGCGCAGTAACTGTCAGATCCCAGGGCAGAAAGCAGGCCAGTTCAAACAATGCTGCGTTTTATGTAGTTTTTCCATCTCTCCCCCAGAGCACTGGGATTGGAAGGGACCTCAAGGAAGGATCACAGTCACTGGCCAACTACACAGTCAATATGAGAGCAGTCCTTCCCCCCCCCCCGCCCCCTCCCTCTCCTTTCTGCTTCCCTGCAGGCAAGCCCAGCTTGAGCTTCAAAACTCAAAATGGTTTGAAACTTTCAAAACGTTTTGACTGCCCTCCTTTCGTTTCGAGGCTGTTTCGAAGCCCTTCATTTCATTTCGATTTCGCTGTTTCGAGCTCGAAACAAGTCGAAACAGTGTCAAAATGAAACAGCCGATGAAATTTTGCACAGCCCTAGTTATTAATGATATGTCTGAGGTGTTAAGGTAGGAGCTGTAGGTGATAAACTAGGGGATGTAGGTGCAAATCAAAGAGATTCTGCTTTCCTTATTCTGGGGTTGATACTGTAGCAGGTTGGACTGCGGGCTGAGTTTAGCTCTGTTGATTTTAATAGCTGTGGTTTTAGGATTATATGTGTAAGAATCCCTGATCCAGATCCTTAAGGTATGCATTCCGGTCAGGGGGAATGGGCGTAATTTAGAGCTTGGCTCTAGACCAGGGGTGTCCAACCTTTTTGAATGTGGGGCCGAATCATGAACTTTTTATCACCCAGTAGGCCAGTGAGCCATATTCAAACACCCTCTGTCCTGGGCCAGAGAGACCCTGCCTGTGTAGCCCTACTGCACCTGCCTGTTACTGCAAGGTTCATGGTAGCTGCTGGTGGGCAGGGATAGGAGGGACCCATTCTGCATCCAGTCAGCTACTGCCCCAGAGACTAAAGGGGAGAAATAAATAGCTTCACATCTCCATCCCCCAAGCAGCGCAGCTCCACGAGCCGGCGCTGCCTGAGGGGGGGCTGAAGCAAGGTGGCCGCTGCACTGCAGCTGCTCACCCGCCCACCCACACGGCCCCACTCACCGTGGTGCCCGGCTGCCTGCGCATGCACCCCCGGTGGCCTCAGCACTGTAAGCCTAGAGCGCGGGGTCCAGCAGACACCGGCTCCCGCCACCTTGTCCGACTGAGGTCACCCCACCTGCTGAGGCCCCCCCATGCTGGCTTCCCACGTGCTGCTGGGGATGGGAGGAGGCCGGCCAGGTTGGCACCAGCCAGCAGAAGTGGTGGCAGAACTGTGTGCTACTCAGGACTGACCGATGCAGGCAGGGGGAAAATGCAGCTGAGCCCCTGCCACTCCGGCTGGGCTCATCCTGTCCCAAGCGGCACATGGCTCCGCCGCTGCTTCTGCTGGCCAGTGCAGACCCGGCTGGCCTCCTCCCATCCCCAGCAGCTTGTGGGAAGCCGGCTTCAGCCGCATGCTGCTTCAGATGGGATGGACCCAGTCGGGTCAGCACTGGCCAGGAAAAGGAGCGTGCAGCTGAAGTCAGCTTCCCACATGCGTGTGGGAAACTTGTCCTTTCCCCAGCCCTTCAGCAGCCATTAGGAAGCTGCTGAGGGTCTGGAGTAGGGACAAGGGGTGGGAACGAAAGTAAACAGAGTTTACTTTTGTTTCCTGTCACAGCACCGCGGGCCTTAGAAAATGCCTTGTCGGGCCACATGTTGGACAAGCCTGCTCTAGACAGTGGATCTACTGGTTTGCTTAAGCTAAGAGCTGTAGTGGTCAGCTGCATCCTGATACAATATGACAGTGACATAGCCATTGCAAATTTCAAATTAGTGTCCATAAGATGAATTTGCTAGGTAGAGTATTGCAGAGTCAGTTGGATGGAGGGGTAGAAATTGTTAAAGACCTGGTGGAATTTATGTGGAGATTTCTTCCCATGTATCCATATGATGAAGAGGTCATCAGTGTACCTTAGGTATATCAGAAGGAAAGAGAAGCTTTCCTGAAAAGGGAGGATTGAATAACCAGGATTATTGTGCTGTTTTAGCTGGCACTGATGATAACCTGAATCATGCAGTTTTGGAGGAACTGTGGATGGGGAATGGAGGGGACAGAACTAGTGCCCTTTCTCTAAAGAGGGAATGAGAGAGAGGTATTATTTTCCCTTGTTCCCTAAATTCAGTGGTAATCTTCACCTGCCTTGCTGCTCTGATGTGCTCAGAGCTTATTGGTTACACCCTTACCTTTTTCCAGAGTGTGGAGTGTCCAGTATCACCACCTCCCATTACATATCGTTTCCCTTCCCATTTAGGCTCCACAGAGCCACTCCAAGGAGTTCACTCTCTGCTTCTTCCTGGAATCACATTGTAGCAGGACACTAAGGTGCCTACTACTGTGAGAGCAGAGATAGGAACCCAGGTGCAGGTTGCTGAGACAACTGCTTAATGAGGGAAGCGGCTGCACCTGCACTTGGCCCACTGGCCAGAAGGGGCAGGGCCAGGCACCTATATAATCCCAGGCCTGAGGCCAAGAGGGGCAGTTCTCTGCTGGCAGACAAGGGGGAAGGAGCTTTGCTGGAGCAAACAAAGGAGAGAGGCCTGACTGCACCAGCAGCCTGATACTGGTGAGAAATGGAATGCCTTTGGGGTGGCTTGAAGGATGTTTCAGCCAGGCAGCTAGAATTTATGTGTTTTGTGTTTGCTGTTTAATAACCGGTGATTTGGGTGAGGCTATAAGGGGATGGAGGAGGCCTCATAGGGGACTCACGGTAGCGTGGGGACCCCAGCCCCAGAGAGGGGGCAGAGCGAGACCGGGTTGCGGAGAGCCTTAGCACCCAGCGAGGCTTAGGGCATGGTAAAGGGGTGGTTGGAGCCATGCATAGCCCATAAGGCTAGGGAGCCCTGGAGCTCCCATTACAGAACGGTGTCCGAGTACAGCAGGAAGCCATGTCCAAGAGGACGGAAAGGCAGCCTCCCTATTATCCATTTAACAGCAAAGATGTGGCAGGCGAGAATCTGAGGGTGCTTTTAGGTAAACTTGACACAGTAAAGGGGGGTGTTAGGGGTGAGCACGGCCACCCCTAGGATGCCCACACATCATGTGAGAAACTCAGGTTTTTTTCTTTAAAATGGTAGCTTTCATTATTTAGGTTTGAAACTTGGTAGTGGAGCTGGAAAGGCCATGGGAAACAATAGGTGAATACACAGAACTAAAAAGTGACTGGTTTAAGTGTCATGCTTTTTAAAAAAAAAAAAATCTCATCTCTGAGGGCCTCCAACATGTTTTATTACTTTGGGTTGGCAGTAGTGGGTTAAGTGACTTACTGAAGATAGCCTCGCTGGGCAGTGTTTTTAAAAAATAACTTAAAGGAAATTCTCGCTTTTGCTAAAGGCATGCAGTCCCTTATTTTGGCACCCTGAATTTAGAAAACCTATCTAGAGCAGAAACTATTATGAACTGTAATAAATCTGTGATTTCTGCTGTTTCATACTATCAGTAATCTTTCTGTGCGGTCTTTTGTGCAGATGATCCTCATGTAGTCTCATATACTCATTAAAAATTAGGGATTACACAAAGACCTTTATCGTTCTAAGGGATTATCCTTTTATTTTATTTATTTACTTTGAATTAACGTTTTCTTTTAACCTGGCTGATCTTGTTGTCTTTTTCCTTTAATACTAATTTTACACAGAGTGAATTGAATTCTAATTTTGGTGATCTTTAACTCGTATAAAACATAGCCAGGGATACTTCAAGTGTAACTGCAGTCCTATCAGTGTGGGGATCCTGAAAACATAAGGTTCTAAATATCTGTTTGGATGCAGAGCTAATGGTTGTCATGTGCACAGTATGCCTATGAAAAGCATCTTGAACTGTAAAGAAGATTCAAAATCCGTAAATATAAAGAGCCTCTTTTTTTTACTCTTTGCTGTGTCACACTGGTTACCATGATGCTTTCCACTGACAGGGAAAATAGCACTGACTTAAAACAACTGAGAGAGAAGAAACTGGCCTTCTAAGTTACGGGATGCATCCTGGTGTCATCCTTTAAGATCCCAGCTAAGAAAAACAGAGGCTGATCCATTGCTTCA
This sequence comes from Alligator mississippiensis, assembly GCF_030867095.1. NCBI lineage: Eukaryota > Metazoa > Chordata > Crocodylia > Alligatoridae > Alligator > Alligator mississippiensis. The sequence continues at coordinate 41,005,566 of NC_081830.1, forward strand.
TTATTGGGTTAATGGGTATATATGGATGCACTGATTACTGTATCTATAGTGAATAGATATAGATAGCTGTAGATTGAAATGGTAACTATGGAAGAATATATGAAACCTCACAACCATCTGGGACTGCAGCCCATGACTCTCAGGAACCATGTTGTCCCCCGGGCCCCTCCAACATTGGTCATAGCCACAGGAAATTAAACCGTTAAAACTGAGTTTGACTGCAATATAACATTGCCCACTGCACTTTACTTAGTATTTTTGCCCAAGGGCCAGCAAAGATTGACAAGTATTGGTCTAGTGGATGGGATACTGGACTGGGAATGTCTCTTACCATGGACTGGCTCTGTAATCTACAGTAAATTACTTTTCATTCTCCTACCCTTTTTATGTCCAGTCTCCTTAGACTGGAAGCTCTTGACAACTGGCTGTCAGTACAGTGTCTTGCACAGTGTGTCCCTAATCTCAGCTGGGCTCTTCAATGCTACCATAATGCACATAAATAATGAAACAGGGCAGTTCATTGGTATGCATCACAACTATGCATTGCAGATAATCAGCATAAACAAGCAAGCAGGCAATGTATCCCAAGCAATAATTTAAATCGTTATTCTAAACACAATGTGAGATATAGCAGAGACTTAATGTTTAAATAACAGATTAAATTTATTATGAGTTAGCAGCAAGATGCTAACAAAAATCTCTCCCAGGTTACCATTTAATTACAATTACTGTGGTTACACGGTTAAGCAATAGACTCTCATTTGGTATTTCAGGAGGTCAGATTAATGATTAATAACCTCTGGGCAAAGCCTGTTCAGCCCACATGCATATAAAAACAAGCAGATATCCCAGGTTTTACTTTGTATTTCTCTTTGGTTTTGGAGGCTCAGTAACAAGAATAGCAGAACTCAAACCCAAGGTTAGTCTTCTGGGGTCAACTACCTTCTCCCTGAACTAATGCCACATACATTGTCAGCCAACTGTGGATCGTTACTGTTTTTACTTGGGCTGCATTCTCCTATGTAGATTGATGTCAACAGGAAGAAAGAAATTCCATTAACACAGGAATTTTTTTTTTTAATATACAGTATTATTTACAAAATTTCCAGAAAAAATTTAGATTGTTCAAAAGCCCAAATCAAAACTTTTGAGGTTCTCTTCTTATTTTTCTTTTCTCTGATTTCCATCTTTCCTCTGGTAAAATAGATAACATGGATAAACTAAGCAAACTTTCTGCAAATGTTCTTTTGCTCTGTATTTATGAGAACACATTTTTTTCACTGAATGTTTTGAAAGAATTTTCTATTAACATTAGGACAGGCCACCTCTTGGCATTTGTGATATACCTACCAGCATCAGATGGCGGTTAGAAAAAGTTCACTCACTTCTAGTTCTTGTCAGGCACCAACTCTTAAATTGCTTCACAGTTGATGAGGTGTTATACAAGTGAGATGCTACACAACAAGGCAGGGTTGCATAGCCAAAGACTCTGACATAGAACTATTCATGAATTATGCAGACAAAGGTCATCAGTCCTCCTTACTTGTGCTCCCTGAAACAGGCAAAGGGAGTGAATTATTTTTCTGTTGAGGCATCCACAGAACACCACCTTTCTAGTTTTCTTCTGGTTCAGGATGCAGTATTACAGGTTCCCCACTAGACCCATAGATATTAGAGGTATCAAGTCCACAAGTCACCCTTCTGCACTTCCACATACGAGCGGCAGCCAGAAGAGCTTGTAGACAATAGGCAAAGGAAATCTTAAGACCTTTGGGGACCCTTTTGACAAGCAGCCGACAGCACCCACAACTGAGTGTTCCTGGGTAATCAGATACGGCATATTTTAGTATAGTGACTACCAGATGCAGTGGCTTCCCTCCTCTTCATCTGAGAGAATTATTTAGAGTTACATGAGTGAACTCAGTGACTCTGATGTAAACACAGCACTGATTAGTTTCTTGCATCTGTTTTCTGCCATCTCAATACACTCTATAATACATATGCATCGTTTGCAGATATAAACATGGGCCTGGATTCAGGCAGCTTTGAATATGTGTACCCTGAGGGTTCTGAATGAATCAAGGACTGTTACCTGTTGGCTGTGAGAGTCACCATGAGCCAGTCTTGAAAAAAAACAGAAGCCAAAAACTATACGTGCGTGTTTCAAAACAGTGCCTTCCCAAGTAATTTAAAAATATTGCAAAATGGCAGTTAATTTATTAAATTAATAAGGCAATTACAGATCTAACTCAACACATTTTGAAAGTAAAATTGGTTTGTAAATTTAAAAATACATCTGGAGGGATATGATACGCTTCTAACTAAGGAATGGAATGGGGAATGCAAAGCAGGAGGTACAATGTTTACAGTACAAGAGTGTTCAGTGTCAGCAAGAGGGGAGCTTTCTTAGACAAGATGTTTGATGCTGTAAGCAAAGATAGGAAACAGCAAAAAAAAAATTAAAAAAATAAAGGACAACTGCACATCTTTATAGGAATGTTCTGTGAAAGATAAGAATGAGAGTTTGAGTTCAGAGGGAACGCTTTTACTTACATTGCAGTGAGTAGATAAAATAGAGCTTGCCTTCTGTTTGACAATAAGTACAAAGTGAATGGGATCTGAATTTGCTGGATTTAACTGAGTAAATACTCAAGAAGTAAATAAGGGGTAGGAAGGTGTATGCCTTCCTGCAGCACCTGTTCAGGAAATGCCATGTTTCTTCCAAGCTCTGCAGTAAGTTCACTTAAAATTTCCATTTTGAGGAAATCTTTTCCTGAAGTCTGCCCCCGTCTCTTCTTTCATCCTTTTACTTGCCAAACACTAACTGTTCTTCCTCTTACTTAGGGAGTACAATCCTTCATAGCTCTGTCTAGTTTACCAGGATTGTGAACACTTCAGATTTCACTGCACTAGGGTTTACAAACTGAGTCCTGTAGGTCTGGCTTACAGAGGATGGTACTGAATCAACTGTTTTGCATTTTATGTGGTAGTTAGTTAGGCTTCAATATTATCAGTGGAAAATATTAAATGATCAAAATCAGTAAATTCCTGAACTTTGTTATTATAATCTCATGTTTTCAACTAACCTTCAGTTTCTAATGGGAATCTGTTCTGTGGAAAGGTGTCGTGGCGCACCTCGCTGCCCCACTCCTAGAGAGGGGAAAGCTGCTGGGGAAAAGCCCCAGCAGCCATAATGAGTACAGCTGCGGGTTGCCAGGGTGACTAATAAGAATCAGCTGCCTGTAGGGGGCAGAGCCTGGCTCCTATAAAGCTAAGAGTCAAGGCCAGGCTGGGAGTTGCCTGCCAGCAGCCAGGGAGGCAGGAGCTCCGGGAGTGAGGATGCGGAGAGGAGCCTAGCAGCAAGTACCCCTGATATGGAGCAATGTTGTTGGAGCCATAGGGCTTTGAGTTTAGTTATAGCCAGGCGGCTTGAATTTGCGTTTGTGTATTTTACACCAGAGGCTTGGGTGAGGCTGTAGGGGTTGGAGGAGGCCTCATAGGGGCGGGGTGCCCTAGCGCCAGTGAAGGCGCAGCTTGCGCGCCAGTGGAGGCGCAATTGAGTGCAACCAGTGGGTTGCGGGCGGGGAACTGAGACCCCGGGTTGTGTGCGGGGTGCATAGACCCCAGCCTCAGAGAGGGGCGTTTTGAGAAGGCCCAGTGTGGGCACAACAGGTCCCAGAGAGAGGGACGATTTTATTAGGGAGCCCAGCATGGGCACAGTGAGCCCCAAAGAGGGGGCGGCACTACTAGGAAGCCCAAGGCGGGCACAAGGAGCCCGAGAGAGGGGCAATATGTGAGGAGCCCAGGACGGGTGTAGCGAGCCCGGTAATCGGCTAGTGCTGCAGGGAAAAACCCAGGACAGGGGCAGGGTGCTGCAGTGGACCCAGACAGAAAGGGTTAGCAGCACAGCACCCCAAGAGAAGGACAGGGTGCTGCGGTGGTCCCCAAGGAAAGGAGATAGCAGCACAGCGTCCTGCAAGAGGGGAAGCAGCGCGGTGGGCCTGAAAGACTGAAGGCTCGAGGTAAGAGTCCCAAAGTGGACAAGGGTCCCTGAGTGGGACAACACTTTTAGAAGAGGCCCCAGAGAAGGGGGGCAGTGTTGGAGAAGGCCCCAGAGAAGGGGGGCAGTGTTGGAGAAGGCCCCAGAGAAGGGGGGCAGCATTTTAGGAAGCCCAAGGAGGGCACGGCGAGCCCCGAAGAGGGGAATGCCTTGTGAGAGAAGACCCCAGAGAGGGGGCAAACTATATAGAGAAGGACACACCAATGTCAGGTACATCAGCGAGGCTTGGGGCGTGGTATTAGGGGTGGTAGGACCCATGCGTAGCCCACAAGGCTAGGGTGCTTGAGTAGTACCCATCATACGGGGAGACCTACGAGGGGTCCAGGGGTTTACGTGCCTGAGGAGACGCAAGGCAGCCTCCCTATTACATTTTCCTTAAGAGCAAAGACGTGGCGGGCGAGTATGGAGGGTGCCCTTGGGCCGAATTAGCGCAAAGAGAGGGCCTTGAGGAGATCACGGCCCTCCTGAAGGACCCCGCCGTGACAAAAGGTTTTCAACCAGCTCTGCTGAGGACTTCAAGAATGCGATTTCATGACTAGCATGTGGGGGTAGATGGTTGCTGGGACCAGGAATATGGTGTTTGATTCTTGCTGCTGAGCTGTGAAGAGCATTTGTTGCATCCTATGTCTGGAAAACACTTAAATGATCAGGAAAACAAGGGTTGATACCATGAGACCTCGTACTGGGGAGGATTGGCTACATAGTCGCATCTGAAACCTAGAGGTAGGTATGTCTTTTTCTAGATACAAATAGAGGAGATAAACTACTAGCACCCCATGAAGACATCCAAGGTCTTGTTAGAGGAGAATGATATAAACCATAGATGATGCTTAAATGTTGACTGTGGGGGGAGGGGCAGGGCAGGGAGGAGCACAAGACGTTTCCATCACTGCCCCCACTGATGCCGGGTGCTGGCTTTGGTGAGGCTGCAGCCCCACACACTCCACCCTGCTGTTGGCACAGAAATCTATAGGGGCACATACCCCTCCAACCCCCCCCCCCCCACCACCATGCATTGCTTATGGGTAAACGCATACCCATGGGTGAACACACACCCATGTTTCCTCCATGGGTAAACACATACCCATGTTGATAGTGGAAAAAGCTTACAGACCTTTGACCAAGTGAACACCCTAAATCTTAAAGCCAAACTTGCCTCAGATCTCTATTTGCTCTCCTTCTCTATCATCTATATATTTATTAATATTTACAGAAAGCACATTAGTTCAACCTGGTTCCCCAGCATCTGTACAGATTGGGCACTTCAGCAGGGCTTTTTGGCACTTTTATCTAATAGCTGATTCAATCAGCTATTGGATAAAAGCTCCAAAGCACCCTGCTGAAGCACCCAGTCTATATAGACATTGGGTGAGCCAAGTCAAACTAATGCAATACCTCTTCTAGGCATGTGCTGCACTCGGTGCAGGCTGTGCCAAGCTTAAAGTAAAGCGCTGTTTTGTTTTTTCACATCTGTGAGCAGCCATAATTATTGCACTCCTTTGCTGATTTAGATTTTTTTTTTTTTTTTTTTCTTCTGTAGTGTTAATGTATTGGTTAAAAGGAAGGAACAAATCCCTACCAGAGAGAGCATTTAAAAGCCTGATTCTCTCTCACAGTATGGCTTCTTTAGATTTAGACTGTAGCAGGCCCTTCTACTCATCAGATGAAAGAGAGAATTTGCAGGATTGTTTTCTTTCTTAAGACGGGGTGGGATAAAATCACAGCTCCCTAATCTTTGAGTTTTGAACTGCCTCTTATTCAGGGATGTTTCTTAACAGCACAGTTGAGCCTATGACAGCCTGGGTTTAGACACTATTCCAGCATGTGTTTAAAAGTACAGTTACTAATGATATTTTATTAAAAGGGCTTCCAGCCTTCTTCAGATTGTGAGATGCTATACTGATGTTATGCTGTGTAATACATGGGAGAATATAATTACACTGTGATTTTTATATTCAGCCATAGGTCAAGTGAAGGTTAGGGGTCAAAATGTTTAATTCAGTAACATCAGCAGCCCTTAAAGATGACAGCTTTAATAAGGATGGAAAACCAAAAAAACTGCTGTGGTACAGTCAATTATCAGAAAGCTGATGAGCTGACAGGAGGAAGGAATCGGAGAATGATGGAAAAAGTTAATCCCATTTCTAGGTTTCAGTCTAGGCAGCAGTTTTTCTTCCTTTAAAGGACCAGAACAGTATTTTGTTCTGCAAATGTAATTGTTCTTATAATGCAAAGTGCTACCCATATATACATAAGTGCCTCAAACTTAAAGGGAAGATCTGCTGGCTAAGACCTATCAAGAATGTTTTCTTGTGTTGCACATCTCTGCTTGGCATCCCTAAATATTGGGCCATATTGATTAAGACACCCATTGGCTGCCAGGTGCTCAGCATTCTTGTAATTAGGCCATTTAACCTGGTGCCTAAGTATGGATTTAGAGGATTGATAATGTGAAACCAAAGGCCACTGTCTTTTGAGTGTTGGCATCTTGAATCTGGTTGTCTTGAATTAGACAATTATGTTTAATGCTAATCAACAATACCTATAATCCCCAGCTGCCTCTGTTTTCATTCTGTTATTACTAGACCCTTTGGCTTCTCCTCTGTCCTGTTCCAAAGAATTCCATTTATGACTTCCTTTTTTTTTTTTTTTTTTTCAGTCATCAGATATAAATTTGTATAAGGCAACTTCTTAAGAAGACCTTCTTAAGGGTCTTGGTAGGGCCCAAATCCCTAACTTTTAGAACATTATAGTCTTACAACGGTGGAGTTTGGTGTGGGGAGCAAGGTTTCTTTTGCTCCAAATTGGTTTCAGGTTTATAAAGACATGCCTCAATGCCTTTTTTGCTTATGAGGCTTGAAGTGTGCATGGAATACTTGACTTCCTTTAGATCAGTTCAAGAAAGTGTTATGGGTGCCTCTTATTCTGTGTTTGGGGTTTTTTCAGCATTAATTTTTGATCCCACTAACTCTGTGGAGATCTGTTGATCATTCAATTTTGCCTGCAGGTCTCCAAAGCATAGAACAAAAAGCTGATGTAATCTTCAGAATGAATGTCCTCCAACCCACATGGGAATCCATCATATTCCTTTAGCTCTGTGGCAAATCCATTACTAGTAGGAAAATCATGGGAGGCAGAAAAGATCCATGTCTCAGCTTGTAGTCATTGTCCTGTTCTGTATAACTTGGCATGTCATATTTTTTGGTCCTGTTCTGAACATTGACCACAAATTTCTGAAGCATGTCATGGTAGCAAAGCCACTTTTATTAGAGTGTTTTGTCCACTTTACCAAAGGTTTTTGAAAGTCTACAAAACTCATGAAGAAGTCTGCAAAAGTCACTGCATTAAAAAGCTTTTCTAAGTCTACTCCAACCATGCAGCTGGTTGAGTTAAAAAAAATATCACCCACAAAAATCTTTGCCTGTGTGCAGATTAAGACACAGATTGAAAGATCTTTAGACAACACAGGTTATATACTCTCTGCCCAATCCTAGATAACCAAAGAAAGCCTGTTTTAAATTGAATAGCTCAAAAACATCCTCCTAGTATTATCCTTAAATGTCTATTCCCAGTAATGAATCCAGGAATGGGGCAAGGGGGGTAGGGCCTCCAAATTTAGCTGTACTGTGAATATGCAGTGAGCTCTGAGCTTGCTTGCCCAATCATCACGGACTCCTGCTAGAGCTCCGCATAATCTGTGAACTCTGAGCTCACCAGAGTTTGGGACAGGGTCTGACTCAATCCCCTGCTTTCAAGCAGCTCCAGAGCACAGAGGGCGCACACTAGGGCTGTGTGAAATGGCACCATTCTGTTTCAACTTGAGTTTTGAGGTTTTGACGAAACAGAGAACTGAGTGATCGGGCTCAGTTCTCTTCCCCAGCCTGATTGCAGCACTGGAGAGGGGAGCTGAGCTCGGGCTCTGTTCCCTTCCCTTGCACTGTGATCAGCTTCCCACAGTCCAGGCACAGGAGGCAGGGAGAGCCAGGGCTGCACTCCCAGCTGAGCCACATGGGTCTGCAGAGCCACTGGGAGTGCAGCCCAGGTTCTCCCCTGTCTCCCACCACCTGGCGTCTGACTGCTTCGAAACTGGAAACGTTCTGAAACTTTCGAAATGTTTCGACTAGCCTCATTTTGTTTTGAGGGTGTTTTGAAGCCCTTTGTTTCGATTTGATTTCGCTGTTTCGAGCTTGAAATTAGTCAAAACAGTGTCGAATCGAAACAGCTGGCAAAATTTCACACAGCCCTAGTGAACACTACTGCTGCTTGCTGTTCCTTCCCTTCCACACTGAATTCAGCAGCAGGAGAAAGGAAGAGATGAGTGGCAGAAGCAATGTTCAGCTGTGGGCTCTGGCTCAAGTGAGACCCTATACTGAGAGTTCATATGTGGCACAGCCACAGAGCATTGCGACCATGCAGCTCTGGATTTCCTGCCTCCCCCCATCTATTCTATGTTCTCATTGAGAAGTCAAGCTGTTTGAGCTGTTGAAGAATTTAATGAAACTCATATCTGAAATATTTCTTCATAAGGGTTAAAGCAACCAAAGGCTCATCTCATGCCTAAGCTCATAACATCTTAAACAAGAGCATAGTACATTGGGCTTCCTTTGGAAAGGTTTCTGCAACTGGACCTAAAACACTTCATCTGTAGGCTTATCAGTGTTTATCATCTAAGGCAGCTCCTACTATCTCTTAATATTTTTAAACATAAATCACTAGCTGGAGGAGTCTTTCGGAGGCTAAATATTTTTTAAGTAAGAGCAAAAGGCTGATTTGATTATCTATAACAATCCATCTGGGTAATATATTCTAATCTCTAAGTTGTGGAGAGTTATTTACAAGTTTCTAAAAATAAAAGCATACTCTGCTAGGGCCTGATACTGCAACCAATTAGCTAAATAGCTCTTAGCACCAGTAGGCCTCGCAAGCCTCCTATCGGGGTCGGGCTGGCCCCATCAGGCCTGCCAAGGAGGCTGAGCACTGAAGATGGGAGCTGACTGAGAAGGAAAAGCATTTAAATGTAGACTTTGGTCCTTGGCTGGTGCACAGCTACCTCAGGACTTGGTGTCCCTGCCTGGGTTGGAGGACAGCCCAAAGCTCAGACCCATGAGCTTGCCCAGGGCTAGTGGGTACCATTTGCTCACCCTCCTGGCTGCTGAGGGATTAGAGCACAGGCTAACTAGCTGTGGGCAGTAGTTCAATGGAAGCAATGCTGCCTTGATAATGCTGAGGACCCCGGTGGAGACTTGTCTCCATCCCTGGAAGTTTGATCAGCTCTTTAGCTCCCATCTGGCTTTTTTGTGACTCTTAGAATGAAACATTATGGAGACCCAGTTTTGGCCCTAAACTCTCAGTTGTTTGTCACTTGTTACCCAGTCTGAGGGTCCATGAGACAACAACAGCTGTTGAATACAAAACAATCTTCTATTAGCATTTCCGGAGAACTGCTTCAACATGGAACTTTCAGCTTTTCTATTCTACAGGGTTCATCTCCCCATTCCCACAATCACAGCACTATCCATTCTAAAAGACCTTCCCTTAACTCTGATCTTTCACTTACATATATTACATCTTCCCTCCCAAACTAAAAAGTAACCATCCATATATATCAGTGTCCATAATATGTATTTTTAATTCATTCTAGAAAGGAGAGCTTGTTAACACATCGCTCTGAAGTGAGTTTTTACCACTCACTTCTGTAAACTACTGTGTTTGTGGGTTAGCAAGTGTGTATGAGTCTTTCAGGATGTTTGATCTCTCTCACTCATCTTTTCAGTGTTAGTCTTTCATTTGTGTCTGAGTGGCTTTCTTGTTGCTTGTTAGGGGTGTGTGAAGCAGGCCCTATTCAATTTGGATTCGGATTCGGCCTGAATCGGGGACAGTGATTTGATTTGTTGATTCAGATCACTGTCCCTGATTCGATTTGGCCAAATCTGAAGATTTGATGCTGATTTAGAGACTCAGCGATTCAGACATAGGCACAGCTTTAAAAGTTTGGGGTTTTTTTTTCTACATACCTTGAGGTAGCAGGTATGGCTCATGATCGCTGCAATGTTGGGGCACATGGAGCATCCCACAGGAGTGCAGGGGGGCCCTCCACATGCTTAGCAGCAAACCCAGAAGTGGACTGGAAGTACTTCTGGTACACTTGCAGGTCTGCCAGGAAGCATGCTGGGGGGCCCCCAGCTCAGCAGTCAGCTGCAGGGGGACCCTAGGTGCCCTCTGCCCCCCCCCCCCGACCCAGGCAGCACCAGCTGCCTGGGGGGCAGCCCAGCACACTCCCCAGGGGAGCCAGAAGTGCGGCTGGTCCACTTCCAGGTCTGCTGCTGAGCGTGCTGGGGAGCTCCTTGCACTTGTGTGGGACACTCCAGGCACCTCAGCATCGTAGCACTCATAAGACCCTACTACCTAGAGGTATGTAGAAAAAACATTTAAAGCTGTGTCTATGCCCCAATCTCCAAATCTTTCCGAATCGATTCAAAATGGTTCCAATTCAATTCAGAGATATTAAAGGGTCCTCTGATTCGATTTGGATTCAGAGATTTGACCATTGAATCAGGCCAAATCTCTGCCAAATCAAATTGGGGACCAAAGCTTCGCGTAGCCCTATTGCGTTGTCACTGTCTACAGTGCCTGATGATAAGTCATTCATTTGGGAATTCTTAAAGTCACTATCAGCTGTCAATGTGTTCAGACTTTTGAGTAGCACTCATATGTCCCTTGAATTCATGGAATCTTATTTCTTTGATTTTTGTGGATTACGTAAAATGCAGTTATTCCTCAGTTGTACTTGTTGGACCCCAAGAATTAGAGGTGTGATTCTTTGCATAGACTGTATCCCCTGGATCAAGTGGTGAAAATTCATGGGCCCTTTTGTCAAAATAAAATTCCTGTTTCTACTTATCTTAGTCTTTACACTGCTGGATCAGTTAATTGTCACAAGATTTAATCAAAGTACCATTATTTAGTCAATCCAACCTGATCCTTCTCCTCATCAACAGCTGAACTGGAGACCAGCCATTTTCCAGAAACATAATTTGGTAAACCACTAAAACTTTTTAGAAATCACCCCTACCATCATTATGCATCTTCCCCTTACTGGTATATTTGTCCCTGAATGGCCAGTTATTTTGATATTGTTGAACTCACTTTTGGTCTAATTTTTAATTAATTAATCCTTCAGTAAAAAATATTAACTGGTGCTCCAGCATCCAATTTAAATTCAACCATTTTCCACTAGCAGAATGTAGTCTCTCTTATTAGTTTTGCTCAATTGCACCATATCTGCATAAAACTCCTCTGGTAAACTCTCAACTGTAGAAACTTGAGGTTTTTGTATTTGGGATCTATAATATTTGGAAAGATTGTTCCCCCTAACACAGTTACAACAGAAGTTTCCAAATGCAGCACAACATTTGAGGCCATGTTGCGACCTGCTGCATGCCTATCTGGAAGCTCTGTCCCTTAACATGCTCCTTGTCAACAAACAATTCCTCTCTGTGAGGCTGCTTTTTCTTGTTAAATTCTTTTATGCCTAATGCATGAACCACTCCTTTTGGTACATTCAACTCATCAGCCTGGGCCTTCACAAATTCAGTTTCCCTGCATATCTAGAGAGTCTTGTCTAGGGACAAATCTCCCTCACACAATAGCCTCTCTTGTAATGCTTTTCTGCAATGCCACAATAATCCTATCTCTGATCAGAGATTCTGTCAAGTTCCCAAAAGCATAATTCTTACTAAGTCTGTTAAAGTTCAGTAACATATTGAGCAACACTTTCTTGTATCTTTGCACGTAAAATTTAGTGTCTTTCAAGGTTTTCATTCTTTTTTGGCATGCAGTACTCCTCAGATTTGGGCAGTCTTTCATTAACTGCATATTTTGACCTTCTGCAAAGGTGAAGTTGTCATAAACAACCAGGGCTTCTTTACCCACACTAAACAAGAAGACTGATGATTTGACTTTATCATTTTTTGTCTTCTGCCCTTATGACTGCTGAGTACTACTCCGTGCCTAAAAAAACAACCAATGCTGCCAGCCGACAGAGTCAACGCATGCATAACAATTAAACCAATCCAAAACCTCATTTATTTGGAACTGGTTCTCTCAATTGTGTGCGTCAGCACCCAGCCCAGTGTGCCTTTCAGTGAGCAACTGAGGGGAAGATGCTTTCACCTCTGTTTTGTAGGTCTCAGAGACAGGGGGAGCATGGTAAAGGGCTGTAGTCAAGTAGGGAGTGAGGACACCACTAGTTGTTAGAAAGGTAGCTTTTATTGACTAAGCAGTGCAAGGTTGCTCATTGATTTTAAAAAAAAAAAAAAAAAAAAAAGTGCCAACCAAGATAAAAATGGAGGGTAGTAGAGCACTGGCCATGTACCCGAGTGGCCAGTTACAGGAGTGAAGGAAAGGAGGGGAGATTAGGAGCTATGAAGTATGGGATGCCTAGAAGACTGACCAGACCATGTCATTCAACTTGATTTTTTCAGGTGCACTTTTGAACTGTCCCAGGTGTCTTTAAACCAGTTTAAGAGGCGTGTATGCCTGTCCATGTAGAGTTTGAACCAGTCTAAATGTTGTGTGTCTGTGCCTAAATGGTACTCTGAAACCAACTGACCTAGTCTTAGGTAGAAGTAGTCCATAAAGAGGAGGAAGGGTGAATGGGCTATGTCCCTTAGTGACCTATACATGCACAGCAAGGCTGTGCATTACAGTGCATCAGAGCAGACTTGATTAATCAAATCTGCTGGAGCATGGTACTTACTGTGCTCCAGCATCTCATGTATATTAGTGTCTCCATGCTTAAAATGGCTATGGGGGTGCTTTATCTAAAGTTCATCCAACGAGCTTTAGATAAAGTGCCCCTGCCACCTTTTTTAAGCATGGGGATGCTAATAGACAAGACACTGTGGGCTCTTTAATTAAAGCAGCTCTCAAAGCCACTCTAAAGCATTCCCCCCTGCCTTCCCTCCACACTCCCAGAGCACATGTATAAATGCCCATTGTACCTTACAAGGAGAAGCATAAAGTAATGTGTTCTAGGGATGTGCGAAATGGGCTGTATTCAATTCAGATTCTGCCCGAATCAGGGACAGTGATTTGGTTCATTGATTCAGATCACTGTCCCAGATTCAATTCAGCCAAATCTGAGTCTGAAGAGTCAATGCTGATTCAGAGAATCAGCGATTTGACCATAAACACAGCTTTAAACTTTTAATTTTTTTTATTTATTTATTTTTATTTTTTTTACGTACCTTGAGGTACCACATACAACTCATGAATGCCGTGATGCTGGGGCAGATGGAGCATTCCACAGGAGTGGGGGGCGGGGGGGGGCAGCAGGGATAAAGTCACAAAGAGGGATGTACCTGAATATGGAGAGAAGCAGAGCCGACAAGACACCACTGAAGACTGGAAATGCAGCGAGAACAGGGCCATGGTAAAAAAACGCTGTGCTGAAGAGAGAAGAAAAAAAGTTACAACAGGTCCAGGGAGAGCCAGGGCTGGCACTGGCACCAGTATGAACCCACTTTATGGCAGTATGCCAGCACAGATTTGCCAGCCAGCCCCCTGGAGGGGGCATAAAAATCCCAGTGGACCAAGAACAGTGAGGACTGGAAGTGAGTCCTCCAGTGGGCCCAGAGCAGCCCCACTGAGGGAAGGTGGTGGCAGCCCCTGGAGGGGTCAGACAAAATAAGTAACTAGGCCCTCCTGGGCTTAGCTTACCTGAAACCGAGCTGTGGATCCTAGATGTAGCCAGCCAGGAATGGGACAACAGTGAACCTGAGGAAAGGAGGAGAGATGGATCTGTGGACTGCAGTGGATGTAAGCCAGAGAGAGGAGTACACCGGGAAGTAAGGTAACCTGGGGCTAGTAAAAATCACAGGCTAGTTACAGTATGACCTAAATCTGGATGACACACCATCTGAAATTAACCTCCGTGATTGGCATAAGGCAGCATGTAGGGGAAGCGGAGCCCCAAAATGGGAAGCCAGACAGGAAAATTGTTATCCCAATAACAAGCTCATTCCAACAAGACATGGCAGGTGAAAACCCCTGGGGACCGTCCAAGACATCTGACCTAACAGCAAGCTGTCAACCACTAAAGGAACAGCGGTGCCTGAAAACCCGTAAGGGAAAGATGCACTAGTGCACAACGTGGGAGGTTACACCCCTGCGTGCTCAGCAGTGAACTTGGAAGTGAACTAGAAGTACAGGAGCATGCAGGCCTTTGCGATCAGCCATGGGGGGACCCTGAGTGCTCCCCCAGACCCAGGAGGCACCAGTCGCTGAGCTTGAGGTATGTAGAAAAAACATTTAAAGCTGCCTATATCCAAATCTCTCCAAATCAATTTGGAGGGTTCCAATTTGATTTGGCGAGATAAAAGGGTGTCCTGATTAGATTCGAATTTGGAGATTCAGTCACTGAATTAAGCCGAATCTCTACCGAATTGAATCTGGGACAAAAGCTTTGCACAGCCCTAATATGTTCCCCATTTAGGTAAATCAGAAATCCTTGTCGGGGACTAAAAAAGGAGGTCTTATTCCATGAGGAAAATTTAATTTCCTGAGGCCACTATTGAACAGCCTAATGGGAGATTACACTTGTAAAACAGGGTTTCCCTACAAAGATGTGGGCAGTGCTAGCAGATCTACAGAGCTCTTTCTGTGAACTTTTCTGATAAACTTTTGAGCCATCAAGAGCTTTGACCTTAACTCCTGTAGGAGCTACTTGTGCTTATCTGACTGAAAATAAGGCTCATTAAATCTGGGGAGAGAAAGAAAGAAAGGTTTGTGTGAATAAATATGTATTCAGCTGCCAAATTTTGTTCATAAGGAAAAAGTAACTTTATTTTAACAAATTGGCTCAGTTTGTTCCAAACTGCATTTACTGTGTGGGCAGAAGGTATAGAATCACAAGTAGAGAAGTACCTTCCACTCATTATTTCCTACGTTATGATTATTATTATTATTTACTCCTACTGCATTTAATATTCAGAAATGCATAAAGGAAATGTTAAAATAAATTTGTTAAGCATGCACTCCTAAAAGCTTTACAATGGCATCATTCCTATTTCAGACCACCCACTTTGTATTTGAATAAAGCATTGCTATTGCTAACCTTTTCTAAGACTTAGGCAAGCAATAAGAAGCTAAAGAAATAAAATGCAGTAAGATGAATATCAAGAAAAGGCTTGATTTTTATTTTTTTTCATTAGTTTGAGCCAAAGTGAATTATGAAGTACATAAATACAACTTTCTATAGTCCATAGTTTAAAGGAGATTTTATTTGGAAATTAAGTATTTCTCTTAATTCTTATGATTTTGATATGGTGGCTTACAAAAGAGAAGCATACATTATAAATAATGAAGTAGCAGTGCCATTTCAAATCCAAATATTGTTAATGTTATACAATTGCAGCTTGTGCCTCTCATGAGAATGGCAGCTATTATATTCACACCTGCAGTCTAATAGAGGATAACATTTTTTTTTTTTTAGTGTGCAAATACAAGTTGTTATAAAATTTAGTGTATTTGTCTTCTGTTTCATAGATCCTAGCATTGCAAAAGGAGGCTGTGAGGGAGAATAGTATTTGCCATTCAGACAATGAAAGGAAGAGTGGAGTCCAGATCTGGCAAAGTCCCAAGGAAGTGCCACTCAAATTTGGCACATTCTGCTAAGGAAAGCTGCTTCCCTTCCAAAGTATTCCCTGAAGAGAGCTTTGAAAACTTGCATTGACAAGTTCTATCAAGGCTGTGTCTTTTTCTAAGGTCTGATCAAGGCTGCACATAAACTATATACATTAACATACTCATTAGGTTTTCTGCATAGCTACAGGATTCACTAACACACTCCCTTTTAAATGACAATGTAGCCATTTTATTTCACTTTTCACAGGGAAAGTACTTTCTTACACTAACACCAAAAAGGAAAGTGAGGATGAAATAGCACGGACCTGAGCCTAACCTGCAACAGTAGTAATTGCCATACACTGGCACATTCTTCCGTGCATTCACACTTAAGAACTGTCAGCAAAACTAAGCCCTAAATTTATACCTGTCAACTTAAAACACCTTCCCACTAGCAGTGTGAGAACTCTGCTAAGTCCCTTCTGCCAATTACTATGTCTACTAGTTACTGTGTTTAAAATCTGGGCTACTTGTACCAATACAAACAGTCAGAGGTGTAACCTGCTTCTTTGGTGCCCTGGGCAGAGGGAAGGAACCGTTGCGTAGAATGTGTGTGTGGGGATCCCAGCAAGTCTTACCTCATACAGAGACTCCTATACCCTGGAGCTGCTGCTGCATGGGGCCACTGCACTCAAGCAAGGTCTCAGGGCTGTTTCTGTTAGGTATGGGGTTCACCTGCGCCTAGCAGCTGACCTGACGGGCTCAGGGCTGCTGCTACTATTGCAGCCTAGGGTTGCTGCTTCTCCTGTTTCACTACAAACTTCACACCACAGCTTTCACAGTCGCTAGGGTGCAGGGTCTCTGGGGGCCACCACTCTGGACCCCCCTCTAAACCTGCACCTAGGGTTGGTGCTCCCCTTGGATGCTACTGCAACCAGTCTTCCAGAAATAAGGACCCTGCTCCCACAACAGTGATGGAGTTCAACATTTTTTCTCAATGCCACTTCCCAGGAGTGATAGTAACAGAAAGCTCCTTTTCCCCTTCTCTTGACAGTCATCATTTAAACCCATCCTTTTCTTGTACAAGTGTGTAAGAAAGGTTCCACATAAAGTTGCAGCTAAAACTCTACTTAATGTCCTGCTGCTGCCTGGCCCAGTAGGAATGCAGTCGTTGTTTAGGAAGCCTCTTGTGTCTCTGTTGTTCCAGACTATTGCCCAGAGTAAGAGTGCACCAATAGAGATTTTCTGGGCCGATACCAATGGCTGATTTTTAACAAGCCATGTCGGCTAATACTGATCAGTTTCCAATATGCAGCCCCACAGCATGGAGCGCAGCCAGGTCAGGCTAGTAAATCTATTGTGGGGGAGGGCAGATTGAGGCCCCTGTGATGAGGGAGGGAGTGGGGCTGGGGCAGAGCATGGGACAGAGCCATGGCTTGTCTGGGGGACACGGGAGGGGGGGGTGCTCCCACTGTTGCATGCACCCCAGGAGGTCATGGGGGTCATGTGCCCCTGGATCTGCACATGGGGTGGGCTGCCACTGCAGGCTGGGGCTGTGCCAGGCTCTTCCCAGCAGGGGGCTGGGCCAGGCTGCACTCAGGGCAGGCAGCAGCAGCACTAGGAGTAGGAGATATGGCAAATATTGGGGTGGCTACAGCCCCCCCCCCAACACCCACTCCCAGTGCTGCCACCATCTGCCCTGAGTGCAATCTGGCCCAGCCCAGCCCCCTACCAGGAGCACCCAGTGCAACCCCAGCCCACAGCGGCAGCCTACCCTTGCCCTGTGTGCAGATCCAGGGGCGCACATTTCTCATCCCATGCCCTCCTGGGGTGCATGCAGTGGTGGGAGCTCGGGGCCCCCCCCCCCCCCACAGAGCTATGTCTCTGTCCCATGTCCTGCCCCAGCTGGGCAGTGCCTGCCCAGCCCCACTCCCTCCCTCACTGCAGAGGTCGTGATCTGCTCCCCCCCACACCCCTTCCCTCCCATTGTCACCCCTTCCCCTATAACAGACTTACCAGCCGGACCCAGCTGCTCTCCACGCTTCTGGGCTGTACTCCTTGCCCTGTGCATGCTGCAGCTGCGCACATGCACAGGGCATTTATCAGCCGCATCAGACCAAAAAAGCCGATTGTCGATCCTCTCAATTTTCCTCATATCGGTGCCGATCTGATATTGGACCAATGTATTGGTGCACTTCTAGCCCAGAGTCACAATTCTGTGCAGTAGCATATGTTTAATAGCCTGGCATACCTGGATGGTGACTGTGCATGTGGCAAATTTTCCAACACCAAACTAATTGCTTGCTATCCAATCCAGCTTCCAGAGCCTGACTGCCAAGTTTTTTCTGCTGTTGTACTGTCGAAACAGCTAACTTTTTCGTATATCTGCCCTGCAATGTGGGGACGAGTACAGTACACAACTCTAGCAATGTAGCTGAAGAACTTCAGGACGTGATCATCCCATGTCTGTATCAAAATGTAGTCCATCAAAATGTCCTTAAGACATTTCAGGGGCCCCAAAGCACCCTCCATTGACTTCAGCTGGTCAGTGAGTACCTGCAGGAACTGGCAATTTCCTTTCCTATCTGTATCTTCCACTCTTCAACAGTATTCCCATTTTACTGTTGCTTGACTAGCCATTGTGGTAACTGTTGAATTTCCACAAGTACAAAGACAAGATATGTTAAATGAGATCATGCAGAGATTGAAAACTGCTGTGGAGAAGAGTATAAGGTGTAATATAGGAAAAGTGAGAATCGTATTTAAAAAAAAAAAAAAAAGTCACAAATTATTATGGGATAGAATATAGGGAACTTGGGAACTGTAGAAGCTTGTGGTCAAGGTTCCACAACTCCCTGAGAGAAGTGATAATGTTTCACAGTTCAGTGCAGCAATGTTCCACAAAGTATTGTGCTAGAGTGCAGCATGGAAAACAGGGGGATACCTACCCATCCATACAGTCTGAGCACTGAGAATTTGCCTACCCAGCAAGTCTTCTGCCAGTCAGACTTGTTACTGTGGAGACACACTATAGCAGCAGCAGCAGCCTCCATATGTGCACGCACTCTAGCAAAACTCCAGTGTGGCAGATCTCTTATGGCCCAATTACTACCAGTAACCTGTCTCATGTAAACATAGTCTCAGTGCACTTGCATTTAAGCAGAGAGAGGCCATCATTACAACTTTGGATTCTGGGCAGTATTCTTTAGGGCCTTGATCTAAAATTTACTGAAGCCAGTGGTCACCTTTCCATTGAGTTTAGCGGGCTCTGAATCGGGTCTATGAACCCCTTTTTAACAGTGGCTAAAAATGGCTGTTTTCTTGCATATTCTTTTTAATGCACTGTCTAAAAATCTGGTTTTAAAAAGGGCATTATGAATGAACATCTGAGGGGGGCCTCCTTAGGCCTTTGCTGATTGTAGAGTCTGGAAGTACTGAAGTCGATAAAGGTCTGAAGTTTAGGTGTACAAACAAGAAGACATTATTATGTAAAGTACAAAAACCATGTTCTATATTGATAGTATATTTATGGTATTGTGATGCCTGGGCCTGAAGCTGGGATATATTTCCCTTCGGCTTTTTTTTTTCTTCATCTGTGTGGCAGTTTTCATTTTGCCAAGTTGAAGAATATCATATCTCAGCTACTGGACCAAACTCTAATCACCAGGAAATAATCTTCCCCCTTGGTTACAATTAGAGTTTTTCCTTAGGAAAGTTCTAAGCCTTGAGTCTGATAATGTTAGGTATAATTTAGTTGAAAGAGCAGCTCAGAAAGCTCTTACTGGACAGGATTTGTGAAAATAGCCAAGCAGAAATGAAAAATGAAGTAATTCACTGGGAAAATGAAAACAAAAGGGTTGCTATCAGTCTAGTAAAAATTTATATAAATTACAAAAAGAACAGCTCTTATTGTATTGCAGTAGAGTCCAGAGGCTCTCTCTCTCACGGAGGTGTCCCTTACAGCTGGGGAGTGTACAAGCTCTTACAGGGGCTGGACCCTATCCTGAGGAGCTAATGCTTGGTTTATTTTCAGAAGTGACAGAGGAACAGAAATGCCTTGCTGTATTTCTTAGGTTCCTGAAAGAAACCTGAGAGCAGTGACTAATAGCATAATTCAGGGTGAGCAACCAAGGCACGAGCCAACTTAGAGGGGGCATCAGCAGCCATCACCAGCACTGCAGCTGCTGCTGCCGCCCCAGCCATTGCCACTGCCCAAGACACACAACTTCCTAGTTAATCTCTGGCAGTGACTATTTCCATATCCTCTAGATTGACTCCTTTCTGTCTTACATTAACAGATTTATAGAAGTCAATGCTACTGTGGTCCTTTTGTTCAACCTCAGTATAACGTTGTCCACAGGAGTCCATGAATGAGCTCTTGCTTTAACTAGAGAACAGCTCTTAGAGAAACATCTAGTCTTGAGTTTAAAATTGCCAGTGGTAAAAAATCTACCATGCACCCTGGTAAATTGTTCCAGTGATCAATTTTTCTCATTATTAAAAATGTGCTCATTACTCCTAGTCTGAATATGATGACTTTCAAATCTTTCTCAGCCACTGGATTTTGTTTTCCCTTTGCTACAGTTAGGTACCCTTCATTATAAAAATCCCTCTTCCTTATGCATGGGTACTTAAAAGCTGTGATCAGGTCACTATTTACTGTGTCTATCAAGCTAAACAAATTGAATTCCTGATGTCCCTTGCCAAAAAGCATGTTTTTCAGTCCTTTAGTTGTTCTTGTGCCTTTTTGCTGACCCCTTCCATTTTATCAGAGCCCTTCCCAACTGCCAACACAAGAACTGGACACACAGACTGTAGCAGTTGTACCACAGTCAAGTAAGCATACTTCCTAAAATACACCCCACATTCTCCTGCTCTTGTTTCTGAATTTTTTTTTTTTTTATACATCCAATGATTGTAGTGTCCAAAAGGAGAAATGTAGCACACCACACTGGGAAGTTCTATTCATCTGGTTATCCCCTAGGAAGTCCCCAAGTCCGTTTCAGTGGTACTGCTTCTTGGGAGAAAACTTCCCCATTCTATAAAATAGGAGTGAAATTCAGTGAATTCAATAGTTGCACCAGTGTAATTGAAAGAAGAGCAAACCCAAAGTATGGTAATTCCTTTAATGAGTTTTGCCTAGTGGGCTTCCAAAGTAATCCAAGGCTGGCTCTCTTTCCAGCATTTGAGCATTTCCTTATTTCAGTCCCATAGAACCAAATCAGTAACATGCTTATTCTGAAGCTACAATATATCATGAGCTAACTACCACTTGTACCAGTGATACAGCCACAGTGTCTATTTCTGCATCAGAGCAAGGTTATCGTACCTCGCATAAAGCTATGAATATCAAGTCCAACACTGTGCAGTGATTATATTGGTCTGTAAATCTGTCCCTAGCTGCTCCAGTCCCTCTCAGTACCCACAAATAAGCCTTTAACTTGAAATGAAATAGCTGATGTTAATCTTTATATTGCGGTGGCATCTGCAGGCCCTGTTTTGATAGAAGAATACATGTACATACAATAGTTTGCAGGCTATAGATAGGGTAACACAACATATAGATTAAATGTATTTGAAGGGGGATGGAAGAACATAGTGAGCAGTGAATCAAGCCTGATGTGTTAACATAGAGCAACATTCCTAACTGTTTGAAGGGAAACATTCTGCTCTCAAATAACTGCAACTCCCATTTAGACCAAGGTTTTCATAGGTGTAGCTGAGGGCAAAACAACAGTGCGGTGGCACCTAGATATCCCCATTGTGCTGGTCCCTATACATGCATATAGCAAAGATAACCCAGGCTTTGTAAAATTTAAAATCTGATGAGCCCTTATCAGGATTATGCTAATATCATCATAGTGAAGCCATGAAAAATCTATTGTTTGATCAGATGCATGATGACACTATAAGAAGTTAGTGGACAGAATGCGTGTTAATTCATTGAGTCGGGCTGAATCTGAAAATGTCAGCCAGAATGATGGGAAAGAACCTGATAACAGTTCACAGGAAACATTTCGAACAATCTCTTGATTTTGTTAGTGTTCTGTTTGCTCAGTTTGCAGCTAATTTTGAAAGCTGTTTCCCCTCCCCCCCTCCCCCCCCCCCCCCTAGGATTAGTGAAGTACAAAAAAATATTATGTTGTTCAGGCTTTAATAAACTTTTGTTGTGTTTTGTCATAACACACATTTTTATTGGTGTATATCAACCAAGCTTTAGAAAACTTAATTGCATTTAAAATATTTTCCATCTAATTTTCTTTATTTCCAGAATTTAAACTTGTCCATTTTCTGGCTCATTATTAATCAATTGCTCTGCAATGTTTTGTCTGCATTGGACAAAAGAACCAGCTCTCTCTGAATCAGCTAAATTTCACAGGATTATTATAGTGAAGACTAAGCATAGGCCATCTCCTAAGCTAAATGAAAGTGCTACTGAAATGAACTGCCCTACATGCTATGTCAAGCTACATGAATGTGATTCAGAAACAAGATTTAATGTGCTTTCACTATGGATGTTCTACCTTTAACTAGAAGGACCTGATTAACTAGAGTAGCTAGCAATAGATAGCCTTTGCATCTTCTTCTCTTAGAATGGGGAGGTAGCAAATATTATGGGCCAGATGTTGGCCATCATTGCTAGTTTTTTGGATTTGAGATGGTCCAGAAAAATATTCTACCACAAGTGGTGTGTCTATGTAGTTAGTGCAAGGCACTGCCTTGCACTAATACACCACACTACCTCTGGAACCAGAAATGATATAGCCATATTACTATGGCTCTGCACCCCAGCTAGCTCTGTTGTCAAAGCTAGCATGTGTAGACCTAGGATTCAAGAGACTTGGGATCCATTCCTTGCTCTGAACCTAGTATGGGTGATCTTTGGTAAATCATTTCATTTCTCCTTACCTTTGTTTGCCCTCCAACCATTTGTCAATTTAGACCAGGAGTGGGCAAAATACGGCCTGCGAGCTGGATCCAGCCTGCGGCTGTCCCTGCAGTGCTTCACATGGGGCCATGCCCTGCCTACTCATGCTGGGGCAGCCTGTGCTGGACTTCCACCAGCCTGGGCCGTGGACAACACAGCTTCTGGCAGGGCTATTCCCAGTGTAGCTGTAGCCAGGTGCTGCTCTGTGCCTTGTACCTCCAGCAGCAGCTCCTGCTTCTGATCTTGCCCCTGCTGTGTTGCACCGGACAAGCAGTTTCAGCTGGACAGCTCCTACCCCAGCATGTGGAACTCTGGCTTCAGCTCCCTACCACCTTCTGGTGGAAGGTGTCTGGGAGCTGGAGCTAGAGCCCTGCATGCCTGCTGGGAGCAGCATAGCATGGTGTGACAGCTGCTGCTAGAAGTGGGGGCACAGAGCACCACCTGGCAGACTGCAGCCACAGTGGAAACAGCCCACCAGAAGCTGCTCCTGCTCCTGACCCTGCTGCACTGTGCTGTGCCATGCCATTCCAGACAAGCAGGTGAACATCTTCAGTCGCAAGGCTTCTACCCCCACGGCTCTGGCTTCAGCTCCCAGCTGCCTTCCCAAGAGATGGAGCCGGAGCCCTATCTGCTGGGGCAGGAGCAGCTTCCAGTGGACTGTTCCCAGTGTGGCTGCAGCCAGCTGGGTGCTGGTCTGTGCCCTGGCCTCCAGCAGCAGCTCCTCCTCCTCACATCTGCTCTGTGCCCTGCTGCTCCCAGCATGCATGCAGGGCTCCAGTTTCAGATCCCAGAACCGGAGGTGGGGGGCACAGAGCAGCACCCAGCCGGGCTATGGGCACCGGTGGGAGCGCGGTGCCGGATGCCTTGGTGCAAGCGGGCAGTGCTTAGCCCCATGCAGAGCAGCACTGGAGGTAGTGCAGACTGCACCACCTGGGGGAGCTCTGCTGCATGCATCCTTCCTCCCCTCACCCATAGGAGACTCCCAGGACCTAGCATCCAGGCAGCACCCCCTCCGCATGCACGCGTATGCATTCACACTCAAAGGAGTTTTAGTTTGCTGTACCCCAAGTCATTTAAGGTGCATTACACCACCAAATTTCCTAGAGTGGTTGGAATTAATGCACAATATGCCACTGAGGCATGCAAACACTGAAATCATTAAAGTGGTGCAAAAGCATTTAGCCTGCTTTAAAGTGCTGTGCACACACGCCTCTCGTTTTGTCTAAACACAGCCTTTGTTGTCTTCATTCCTTAAAAGGAAAACATAAAGCAAACACATTCCTTTTCACACAGCGTACAATTAAAGCGTGGAATCCATTGCCACACATTACTAGGGAAGCTGACAGTGGGACTGGACAAATTCTTGATTCAAATTTCCTCTGAATCAGAATTTCCCAGACTTTAAATACAGGAGGCTACAAGTGAGAGAGGAACAATGGAAAATACCCTGGTCATAATCTTTTTCACTTTCCCTTGTTTAACCTTTTCTCTTGATGTGCATAAGTTGTCCATGTTTCCCCACCATACATGAAAGTGCTGAGTATGCAAACTTTGTATACTAGTATTTTGATCTTGATGGTAAGCTTTGAGTTACTCCATGCTCTTTTTTTGTTAGCCTGTTGAAGGTGGTGGCATCTTTTCTGATGTGAACATTAGGTTCTTCATCCAGTGAGAGGGTGGTGGTCACTGTAGAACCTAGGTAGCTGAACTTTTGGACTACTAGCTGGTTCTCATTAAGGATGATTGATGGATCTTGTGGAACTCTAGTACAACTTTTCTTTATGCTGAAGGTGGAGGCAAATACCTGGCAAGCTCTTGAGAGGCGATACGTGAGTTCTTGTAGTAGGCCTATTCATGGGCTATAAGGGCAGCATCTTCAGTGAATAGAAGCTCCCTGATAAGCACCTTTCTAACTTGAGTCTTTGCCTTAAGTTGTGACAGGTTGAAGAGTCATCCCTCCCCCTCCCCCGTTCTTGCATGAAGGTATACTCCACCTTCCATGTCTTTAAACGCACAGTTCAGAAGTACTGAGAAGAAGATTCCAAAGAACATAGGGGCAAGAATGCATCCTTGCTTCACTCTGCTTTTCATCTTGATGCTGTTCAAAGTGGACCCATCAAATTTAACAGCTAATTTCATATTGTTATGAAAGGAATGTATAAGACATAACAGGATTGGTAGACATCCTATCTTTTCTAAGACTGCAAATAGGCCTGCTCTGTTGACAGTGTCAAATACTTTGTTTAGATTCACAAAGGTGTGATGTACAATGGTCGGTTTTGCTCTCTACACTTTTCTTGAAGTTGCCACAAGGAAGATAGCATGTCTATGGTTAACCTTCCAGCCCTGAATATGGAGTGAGATTCAGGGTAGACATGACTCATCAGCTGCTGTAGGTGCACCAGGATGATCCTTGTGAAAGTTTTTCATGCTGTACTCAGTAGTGAGATACTGCTATAGTTGTTACAGTTGCCCTTATCTCCTTTATTTTTAATACAGAGTAACAATGATTGCATCACACATGTCTTGTGGTACCTTGCCCTCTTTCCAGCATTTTAGTAGCAGATGATGGAGATATGGTAGCAGGCTTTATTTCCAGCACTTGAGAATTTCCATTGGGATTCCATCTTTTCCAGGAGCCTTGCCATTTGATAACGAATCAATGGCCTCTTCTACAGTTGGCTTCACATTTAACTCTGGTATGATCTGCAGAATTGGTATTTGGTCCAGTCATTCACTGGTGAGGTTTCTTTCTTGTGGATATAGCTCTGAATAGTGTTCAACCCAGTGAGATATCTACTTGCTTCTATCTGTAATGGCTTCACCACAGCGTGTCTTGAGAGGGCTGACATTAAAGCCTAGGGCTTCCTTCACACCATCATACATGACTTTTAGATTTCCTGTGTCTGAGGCTATCTGTATCTCATCAGAGAGCTTAGTCCAGTAATGATTTGCACAGCATCTGGTTGCTCTCTGTACCTCATTTTTTTTTTTTGCCTGTCGAAGTCTTGCTTTGATGCTCTCTGTTGGTTTCTTGTTGTGCTTCAGATAGACTGTATTCTTGATGTTGATGAGAGAATAGTTCTGCATTTTTTCCGAACCAGTCCTTATTGGACGATGTCTTTTCTCCAAATGTCGCTTTAGCTGTTTCATGGATTGCAGTTTTTAATCCTTCCCAAATTTCCTCTCCCTTTTCTGGTAGTGACTTACCAAACATGCTGAGTTTAAAAGCCTTCACAAACTCTTGGCATTTCCTTTGGTTCTTGGTGTTAGTGGTATTGATTTTGGGCTTGCTCTTAGATTTTGTTCTGTGTAGTTTCTTGGCTGTAATTTTCACTTTGCTAATGATCAGGGAGTGGCCAGTATCACAGTCTGCACTATGGAACATATGTGTCTTCTGCACTGATGGTAGATCTTTCCTCCTACCAATAACAAGGTCTAGTTGCTGGCAGTGACCTGACTGTGGAAGTCTCCAAGACACTTTGTGGCATGGGTGAATGGTGCCTTGAGTTGGGGGGGCACGTTCCCACCCTGACACCAGTCAGCAACAGGAGGGGGGGGCCCCCACAGCCGATCATGCTGACTTGGGGGGGGGGGGGGGGCCTGAAGCCAATCTCACTCACCAAAGGCCACTTCTGGAAGCGGCACAGCCGCTTTTGCTGGGGGCCTCACTCCCCAGATGGTGCTCACAGGCAGGGGCCACTGGCGCTCCTGCTTGCCTCCCTGCCTGCGGCCTAAACAGGGAGGGCAGCCTGACAGGGGGTGCACCAGCACTCTCAGGGGGTGCACATGCACCCTGTACACATCGCCTCTGCTTTGTAGTGATCTTTTCCAGCGAAATATGAATTAGTAATGCACAGTTGGTTTTGGGCATAGAACTCAAGAAGTTGTTGATTCATCTTGCCAATGCCAAAATGCCTTAGGCAATCTGGCCATGAGTTGTTGTCTGCACTGACTCTTGCATTGAAGTATCCAAGGAGAAATAGTTGCTCAGTTGATGGTATTCCATTGACAACCTGGTGCAGAGTGTTGTAAAATTTATCCTTCTCAGGGCTAGAGTTGAGTGTTGGTGCATAAGCATTGATGATGTTCGCAAAGCTGATGGTCATCTGAAATCTAAATGAGATGATGTGCTCTGACTTCTCAATGGGTGTTTCTATAAGCTTTGCCACACCCCCCACCCCTCCCTGCTGCTGACAGCACCGTGGCCGCCTGCAGGAGCTCACGCTTGCCACCGCCACACTCCCACTGCTGACAGCACCACTGCCACCTGTAGGAGGTCGCTGTGCCCCACACAGCCTCCAGGGGTTCATGGTATTCATGGTCCTGATGTTCCAGCTTCCAAGCCAGAAAGTTCTTGGCTGCTTGTTTTTTCCAGGTGCAAGTTTTCCATCTGCTTTTTGGCTCTTAGCCTAGCCCCATGCACACAATGAGGCAGACAGACTGTGGCAGGTCAGCACCTAGCTGTCTGGGGGCTGCCTGAAATTTATGGCAGATGGTAGCTGACTAACCAGTGGAACGCAATGATTCCTCCCTCTGTCAAAAGTTAACCATGGCACCCTCCTCTGCGCCAATCAAATGAGAGCTTATGACCTGTAACTGCCACTGTGTTGTGTCCATGCTGCCACCAAGGATGAAGTGTCCTCTCCATGTGGTGTGGCTGCAAGAGCCTGGGCAGTTGATATGGAGATGCTGCTTTGCTCATGTATCAGTGCCCCCCTCGTGGCTACATTCGTCTTGTCCAAAGGAAGGGCGGGAGTCAATACATTTGGAACCCACTGTGGTGCAGGAGTTGCCAGTGCAGAGGAGGTCTTCCATCTGCCTGCCTTTCAGGGCTACACTCCTAGATTTGTTTCCAGTAGGGTTGCCAACCCTTCAGGATTACCCTGGAGCCTTCATAAATTAGATATAAATCTCCAGGAGACTGCTGAGAGTCACCCAGGAGATAAATGATATGGTGCATAGACTTTACACCAGGAAGGCAAGTGCACATTACTATTATGGTGCATAGATTTTACATCGGGAAGGCAAATGTACATTACTATTACATTTTAAAAACCCACTGGACTACTATATCAACCGGATTCAAAATGTAATTTTTATTTTAATGAATGCCCACCCATTAAAATAAATATTACATTTTGAATCCGATTTATACAGTAGTCTAGTGGGTTTTTAAAATGTAATAGTAATGTGCATTTGCCTTCCTGATGTAAAGTCTATGCACCATAATCCGTAATTGATATATGCAAGCACATGAGCACATTTGTGTCATGTGTCACAGGTATGTTGGTGTTCCAGAAACCTCCTGGAATAGATTCAAATAGGATTGGCAGCGCTAGTTGTCAGCCATGGCTGAAGAGCCCAGTCTGCTCTGTGTAGGTGCTGTTGGCAAAATTGCTGACCGATTAGGCTCATCCACCTTTTGATACCGTTTCCTCTGCCAAGGGTTCCACTACCCTCCTCAGGTGCTCATCCGCCCAAAGCTGTTGGCACTTCCTGAGGTTGCCAGGTTAATTGACTGCCACCCAGCACTTGAGGCTGACCAGTACAGGTTGTACCACTTATGGTCATAGAGGTAGCAGGTTTTCAGTCCTGATGTGACACAAAGGGTGATAGACTTATTATTGCTACTGATTCAGAATAATCCAGTCTCCTGAAGTTCATGGGTATAAGCAGAAAATAGCCCATGCAGCACAGTGGCAAACACATAAAAATGTAGGACAGGAAGTCTGCTACGGGGATGTTACCCTTCACTTAAACAGTAAAATGAATTGCTTCACATGAAATTATACTAACTCCTTGTTTTATAGCCTGATCTAAAGAAGAGGTAGTGAAATAGTATGAACTTAGAGATTTCTTAATTAAAGCCAAGCTCACTGAGCTGAGGCCTGTTTACAAATTCTAGCTAAGATTAATGTGAGATGGCAAGCCAAACTATTCATTTTTGCAGAGCTTGTTGTCTTGTAATTTATAGGAGTGAGGGAAAGAGAGAGATTATTGCATTCAAACAAATTTATTATTCTATAGCTTGGAGGGGTGGGGATTTAAGTAACAAGAAAGAAACTGAAATAGAGTTCTGAAAATGTGTCTTGGGAGTTTCCCAAAATAAGGGACACAAACTCACAATTCAGCCTTCAGCACAGAAGCTGAGCACAGCAGAGGTCAAATCAGAATTCCGGATGGAGGGTCATCTTTCTCCAAAACAGCAGGCGTATTACTGAAGGCTTGGGACATTGGCTGATAAATCATTGGTCTAATCCTCAAAATAGCCCCAAGTCCTGACATC
The DNA here is from genome assembly GCF_030867095.1 of Alligator mississippiensis. NCBI lineage: Eukaryota > Metazoa > Chordata > Crocodylia > Alligatoridae > Alligator > Alligator mississippiensis. Next base: position 41,034,468 of record NC_081830.1, read on the forward strand.
TGATTGAGGGCAGGTACAATTTTGGCTTTAAAAAAAGGAAATGTAAGAATGGGAAGAGTAAGTGCTTCTGTGCAAGTCTTGGACTCTTCCCAAAACCTTACTTCAAAGGATTTAGGTCTCTTGGGTCATCTAGTTCAACTCCTTGCAGCTAGCTGTAAGGACTCTGAACTGCTCTTTCTCCGTACTTTGACTTCAGTGACTCCTAATGAATGATTTAGAACCCACTCATTAGGAAAACTGTTTGTTGTCAAACAATTCTATTAAAGTTCTTCCTAATGGCCAAATGGAATTTAATCTCCTTCAACTTGAATCTTACTTCTCCTTGTCTAGTATTTGATTTAAATTGACCGTTTTCATTCACTGCCTTACTTGATAATATTAAATGTAAAAAGAAAACCCTTAATGTATTAACATTGAGATTATAATTGCACTAAAATCAGCTAACCCAAACCTAAGACTCTCAACCTTGTGAAGTTTGTGAAGGTCCCGAATATGTGATGCTTTTATGTTATGGTATCTACTTTTAATGTGGGGGAGCTATGCATTGTCTTATGGACTTCGTACAGGAGTTGCTGTATGAAATTCTATATCATACATCAAGTGAGATAAGATGATGACAGTGGTTCTCTCTGACCTTAAAAATCATAAACTTGTTCTACACAAATGAACATAAGAGAAAGCTGTATCTTATAGGCACTGGAGCCCTGAATTGCATGCCCAGGCTTCCCATACAGTGGACAGAGAGAGTTAGATGCCTAAGAAAGCAGTGGTCAGAGGTTAACTTAGGAAGGAGGCACCAAAAAAAGCTGAGAATGAAATATGGACAGGGTCAAGAGGGTTCCTATTAGGGGCGTGCAAAGCAGGCCCTATTCAATTTGGATTCGGTCTGAATCGGGGACAGTGATTTGATTCATTAATTCATATCACTGTCCCTGATTCAATTCAGTCAAATCTGAATCTGAAGATTCAATGCTGATTTGGAGATTCAGCGACTTGGACATGGACACAGCTTTAAAAGTTTTTCGACATACTCGAGGTACCAGGTGCGGCTTGTGGATACTGCAATACTAGGGCAGATGGAGTGTCCCACAGGAAAGGGGGGGCCTCCAGATGCTCAGCAGTGAACCCAGAAGTGGACCAAAAATACTTCCAGTCCACTTCCGGGTCTGCCAAAGAGCACACTGGGGACCTTCCCATGCACCTCCCCAGCTCGGTGATTGGCCATGAGTGGACGCCAGGTGTCCCCCCAGACCCAGGAGACACCAGTTACTGAGCCGGAGGGGCCCCCACATGCTCCCCAGCAGACCCAGAAGCGGACCTGGAAGTGCTTCTGGTCCACTTCCAGGTCTGCTGCCGAGCGTGCTGGGGAGCCTCCCCGCACTTCTGTGGGATGCTCCATGCGCCCCACCATTGCAGCATTCGCAAGCCGCCTGCTACCTAGAGTGATATAGAAAAAATATTTAAAGCTGTGTCTATGTCTGAATCACTGAACCTTTCCGAATCTCTCCAGATCGATTCGGAGGGTTTTGATTCAATTAAAAAATATTAAAGGGTCTCCTGATTCAATTCAGATTCAGAGATTTGGCCACTGAATTAGGCCGAATCGAATCAGGGACTGAAACTTCGCACAGCCCTAGTTCCTATCCCTGGCTAGGCAGGGCCCTTCCATTGTTCTGGTTCTAAAGCCATGAAACATGTTCTGAAGTTAGGTGTCCAAACCCAGTGTGCTGCTCAGTGGGTGGATGAGGGAGAGTGCCAAAGAATAGACTGAGAGAGCCAAAGAATAAACTCTCTAGCCTCACATGTGGAAGACCTGCCTTCAAATCTTTGCTTTTCCTGATTCAGAGCAGAGCCTTAAAACAGAAGGAGGTATATCCAGATGGGTGCCCTGGTATCTGGTTTGTCAGGTGTTTTAGAGTACATGTGACGATCCTTCAAACTCTATTGGTCTCCAGCTTTATTTTGCATAAATAAATATCACTAGAACAGAGTTCTCATCTTAGGTGAATGGCCCAATGGCTGAGCCATAGAGACAGGTTCTCTGGCTCTGATTCCAAGGGCTAAAGGAGACCTTGAGAAAGATTTGCCCCAGAACATGCAATAGCCTACTTGTTAGGACGCTTACGTGAAATATGAGGGACTGAACTTCAAGTCCCGGGTGCTGTGCCCTGACCACAGATATACACCCTCTCCTCCCATGTGTCCCTACCTAGTTTTAAGAGTCCTCTGATCACACCTTGTAGAACTGACGCGTGTGGGTGAGGGAGGTGGATTCTGAGGCACTGCGGGGCCTCCAGAGCTTCAGCCTGAGCCAGGGGATTGAGCAGCTCACCAGGGGTGTGTGAAATGGGCTGTATTTAATTTGGATTGGCCCAAATCAGGGACAGTGATTTGATTCTTTGATTCGGATCACTGTCCCCAATTTGGTTTGGCCGAATCCGAATCTAAAGACTCAATACTGGTTCAGAGAATCAGTGATTCAGCCATGGACACAGCTTTAAATATTTTTTCTACATACCTCAAGGTATCAGGCGCAGCTTATAAATGCTGAGATGGTGGGAAGGATGAAGCGTCCTACAGGAGTGCAGACGGGTCTGCATGCTCAGAGGCAAACCCAGAAGTGGACCAAAAGTACTTCCAGTTCACTTCGGGGTCTGCTGCTGAGCATGTGGGGGGGGGCTGCCTGTGACTCGGCGATTTGCCACAGGGAGATCACAGGTGTCCCCCCCCCCCCCCCCCCGACCCAGGAGGCACCAGTCACTGAGCCAAGGGGGCAGTGCGGCCCCCCTGAGTGCTCCCTGGCAGACCCAAGTGCTTCTGGTTCACTTCTGGGTCTGCTGCTGAGTGCACTAAGGAGCCCCCCATGCTTCTGTGGGACGCTTTATCTGCCCCACTATCGCAGCATTCATAAGCTGCCTGGTACCTTGAGGTACATAGAAAAAATATTTAAAGCTGTGTCTATGTCCAAATTGCTGAATCTTTCTGAATCTCTCCAGATCTATTCGGAGGGTTCTGATTTAATTTGGAGAGATTAAAGGGTCTCCTGATTTGATTCGGATTTGGAGATTCGGCCACCAAATTGGGCCAAATCTATGCCAAATCAAATTAGGGACCGAAGCTTCGCACAGCCCTACAGCTCAGTACCTACGATGCAGTATCTGTGCTTAAGCAGCTTTGTGCCCATCCACAGATGTAATATAAAGGCCTATGAGTTACACAGTGTCACAACCCAAGGGTGTGATTTTTTTTTTTGTTTTTTGTTTTTGTTTTTTGTTTGTGCGCGCTTCAGCACTGCTAAATTATTTTCCCGCCGTTTGTAGCTTTCTTTGCAGGGTGCGTTTCTTAGCTGCAGAAAGGTAATGCACGTTGCAAGGAGTTCCCACCATTTGTATTCAGCTTCGTGCCCCACTATTGGTCAGTTCTAAATTATTCCTACGTGGCGGCTAGCGATTGGCTTGCTAGCCGTATAAGAGGCTTGAGTGGTTTCCGCCCAAGTTGGAGGACTCCACGAACATCAGGAGGAGGAGACTTCACGTCTCGTGAAGATCTCTAAGCGCTGTGGAGCCTATTGGACCCAGCATGAATATCAAGAAGGCAACAGGGGTCTGATCAGCCTTTCGCCTCTCCCGGTCGCCGAACGATCCCTCGACATACCCTTCCCTGTGCGCAAGTTCCACGGAGCCTAGCAAACTTCGTGTGAGTGAATCCAGAGCTCTGTCCGAGTCCTTTAAACTGGGACTTAAGCAAAGTATTCCTGGAAGTTTTCCAGCCTGCACCGCGACCATCTACGGTGTAAGTAAATAATCTTAAACAACCATTAAGCGTCCGTGCCTAATTCTAGCGTGCCGCCTGCCTTCCCCGACCCGGCGTGTCCAGGCTGCTGGCCACAGCCCGCCACACAAAAAAAAAGGGCTCGGACTGCTCCCGGCCTGCACAAACAGCAGCTGAGTGCAGGTTTTGTGGATGTCAGCAGAAACTAACTGGTCCCCAATCAGCACTTGAGACCCATGTCATCAGAGGTAATTCCTTATTAGCCTAAGGAAGGTGCACTGCAGCCTTGCCTCAGGGGAGGGTTGAGCTTTATGAAACCTTTCTTGCTTATATCCTTCAACACATTTGCTGCACTGTGAACAAAGACTTCTTCAAAAGAGCAGCAGTGCTTACATTCAAATATCTAACTAACCATGTGTCACTTTTTTTAACCTGAATCTTGGATCCTTTGAGCTCACAAAATATTTATTCCCTAAAACCCTACCATTACTGTGACAGCAGTGGGAAATCTGAAATGAGAAGTTTGCAAGGCAATACAAATAATCTTTTGTTTATATTGTAGTTTATCGTTTCTTCCTCTTTCCTTGTCATAAAAAAGGAGTAATGTTCTTGGCATTGGAGCACACGCACAATAAACAGCTTTGTGGTTCTCAAACGCCTCGGCTTTGCTTTAGTGTTTAATCGCCCACACAAAATGTTTATTGCTGTACACACTCCTCCACCTTGAACATTATCCCTTTAATTATGGAACATTGCACTACACAAGACATACAGCTCTGTATGGAGAATAAAATCAGGTATCCATTAATCATGCAGATAGAATTCCATAGAGGGTCCTTGCCCATTAGTCTGTTTATTTGTATTTTATATTATATGGATCTAAAGCATAGGTTTCCATCCTTCACAAGGGTCTATTAACGCTGCATCCAACCTGCCATGCTCCCTGAATTCCCTGGCAATGCTGTTTTCTCCACTGAAGCTTCCACAATAACTGCAGCTATTGCATTTCCCTTCCTTCCCGCCCCATCCCCATGTTCTCCCAGGACAACCTTATCTGTCCACCTGCTAGCTCCAGCCTCTCCAGAAGGTAAGGTGGTGTCCTTTACCCCTGTGGGTCAAGTTCATGACCTAAAAGATCCCTGTTTTGTAAGGCAATATTCTGATCCTTTTATACATTGAAATAAAGGGGGTCACTTGCAAAGTTAGGGTATAGTTTAGCATAAGAATCTGGAAACCTTACCCATTGTCTGAGGTGTGTAATACCTGAATGCACTATAGGTGTCTGTAGTCATTCAGTCTACAGTAGAGTTGCTAAGATCCTGTACCAGCATAAATATCTACCAGGGTTGCATTTGCAGAGTGACTGGGGAATCTTGCCTGGCTTTACTTTCCGCTTTCTCTGTCCCTTCTACCACCAACAGCTTTTGGCTCCTTTCTTTTCACTGCTGATATAAGAGATTTGGCCCTGACCACATCTATTTTTGCACAAGACCTTGTCCATCCACAATGTCTAAAGCAGATTATAGTCACTGGGTCATGACTGGTATCATAAACCCCATTGTTCCTCGAGCTTCATACTACATTTTCCTCTTCAAGATGATTAGGTGTAATTTGCACAAAGGACATATTTTACATGGTATATTAGGTTCCATTTTTTTCTTGTAATTTATTCTTTGCATTAACTAGCACCTAGAGGCCCCAAAAGAGACTAGAACCCCTCTGTATTGCATAGTGTATGAAAAAATAAGGAAGCCAGTAACAGCTCCAAACTACTCACAACCTAAGTAGATAAAAGAAGTGTTATCATTTCCACTGTTAAGGGATAAGAGGCACAGGGTAGAGTAAGTGATGTGTTCCATGGGGAATATAAGGCAGAGCTGATAAATGAATCTGGGTCTCCAAAGTCCCGGACCAGTGCATAAAGCCAGGGGTGTCAAGCTGACTCCACCCCCAAGGCTAGATTCAGACGTGGGAGCAGTGGAGCAAGTCGCAGCACGACACGGCAAACAACGTTGTGTGAACACAGCCAACCCTTCCCCCCTGCTGCTGAAGGCTGTCCCCAAAGGAGGCCTGTGGCCCTGAGTTCTGTCTTGTCCACTCCTGAATTCCTGGGCCCCCCAGGAGCCCTGTGGACCAAAAGAAATGGCTCTATAAGCTGAATCTGGCCCATGGGCCATAGGTTTGACACCCCTGAACTAGCCCCAAGAACATCCTTCCATTCTGAGGTAATTTAATTGTATCAAGCTGCAGCATTAATCAGTTCCCTTGTCTGAACGTTTTAATTTTATGCCTGGTCTTAATAGTGCCTGGGAATTTTGCCATTCATTTCAAAAGGAGCAGACTTAAAAAACAAATTAAAGTATTTGTTTTAAGAACACGTAAGATAAACTAATGTGAAACCTAAAACAAAAGGGGGCTTGGTTCTCTTCAAACCAGTCTTGCTTCTGCAGCTCCATCAGCTGATTATGGTTACTCTTGCTTTACAGGAAAATGAGAGGAGAACTGGGCTCTAGCCATACATCCTTGTCTCCCCTAGATTCTCTGTCCAGAGCCTTTGCTAGACTGGGGTCTTAGACATGTTATCTATAGACCTTTAAAAGCCTCTAGTTGCCTGGCTGTTGGTTGATTAATGCACTTTAAATTTAGCTTTATTTTAAATTCACAGCAGCAGAAGAGGCTAAAATATACATAGCCCTTGTCACTTAGCTTAAAATGCCATATTAGATATGGCCTTCATAGTGTCCTCCTACTTCTTTCAGAAAGACAGCTCTAAAATGATCAGATCCTTCTGTCCACTCTTTTATTCGGAACTCTAGTTCTGACACTATATTCCCTGCCATGGATGAGTAACTGCATGAGGCAGTTTTATAGAGAAAATCATCACCTTCAGTAATACTTAAGGAGAACATTGGTACCATCTGCACTGATCCCATTACAGCCAGCTTATGGACAGCTGGGATGTCTCAGCATCCACTCTTCTCATTAATCCCCCATTCCACTTCAATAAACTTCTGCAGAGATGGCAACACATTGCAGATGGAATTAATCCACCATGGCAGTAGCTAATTAAGAGAACAAATCTGAAACTGTGCCTTATGGCTTTAATTCCTTTTTTTATACCTTCAGGGCAAAGACTTAAAAATGAAAAGAAGTTAAGCATAAGCCAGTGAAGACATTAACCATGTCTAAGATCTTAGATTCTAGTACTACTGTTCATTCCAGCAAAGCTAGGATCACACTTTTCTTTGTTTAATCTGACAGACTATGAAGGAAACAGGGAATGCTGATAAGGAAAACACACCATTTTTCAATAAAAATGGTAATATCTAATTGACCTTTCCAATAAGCCAGTGCATATTAATCCTGGCATTGGGTCAGTATTTGCAGGGGGTAGCAGGGCTGACAGGTGCAGCCAGATGTGGAAAAATGAGTTGTGAATTGTGATGAGTAGGAATTTGCAACACAGGGCAGTGTCAGGGAAGAGGAAGCCAGCTCTTTACCTAAGCTTCCACTTGGAAGCCTGTTACTTAGCTCCCGAGTGTACTTATTATTTAGAACCTGTACGGCTCCATTTATAATGCAATGAGGTATGTGTTTCACTTTAAGCACCTTTTTAACTCCTATTCCTCCTTTTAACTCTTATTCCACAAAGCACTTAGGTGTGGATCCACAAAAATACATGTGTTATGCATAAGTGCCTAATTTTGAGGGGCCTTGCCACCTTAATAGCATACAAAGCAAAGGCACCTAGATTCTCTAAACAGTGTATTTGAAGACTAAGCTGCCAAAATAATGACCAGTAAAAGCCAAAGCACTGAGTGGAGAGTTGACCAAGTTAGCCAATAGGAACATTGTGGGAAAGGGTATCTTATGTCTGTCTCATCTCTGCGACTCACTCTGGTTTGCTCAGAGGTACTTTCTTTCGCTCAGGAACTGCAGGCCTGAACTCTCTCCTGGAGTCCATTGTCTAAAATCCATCTGGCAAAAAGTGAAGAGGAGTCAGTCGTCTATTTTTCATACCACAGCTGGTGAAGGAGGGGTGCCCAGCTACTGCTATCCAAAAGTCTAGTAGTTTGAGCACTCACCTAGACTTGGGTTTAATTCTCTGCTGTGCCTGAGGGGCTTTGAACTTTACTGCAGTGAAAGTCAATCTATTTTATATGAAACAGTCATTGGCTAAAATAGCTAAAAATGTATTGCAGCAAAGATGGCACCCAGTTCTCTGCATTCTTAGATGTGTGTCCTGCCACTAGTCTACATGCATGCTCATGTATGCTGTCTCTCTGTGACCAGTGGATGCATCTACATGTTCACTTAACTATACAGTAGGCTAATTTGCTGCAGTGTAAAGCATCACAATCTACACATGTGATGCTATTTAGCTGCAGTAAAATAATTTCTAACATCATAAGATAGACAGTAGTGTCCCCAACAGTACTTACAGCTGCAAAAATAATTGCACCTAAACACAGGTGTAAATACTGACCTGGGTATAAATTGTACCCAGTCAACCCAGGCAGGAGGGGGCCAGACCTTTTGCCTGCCACCTAACCACGTGGCTCTGCAATTTGGGCACTCTCATGCCCCAGCCAGCCCCTCCACCACTCAGGGCTGACCCCCTGAGCCTGCTGCCAGCCCAGGGCTGCTCCGCCCTGACTCAAACTGCTGCTGTCCCAGGCACATATGTAAACGCTGTGCCTGGGAGCAGTTAACTCCCATGCAAATAGCACCCGAGTTTATCACATTCCCTTAATGGCACGTGTAGATGTACCCAGTGAATATTTAATTATTCTGTGCTAGGTGGAACAGTTTCAACAAGAGGAACTGAGAGCTCCACCATATCCCAGAAGAGTCTACAGCCTGGCAGGGCAATATCATGAGAGTTTGAAGAAGTGACTTTGTATTGTCTGAGACAGAGAGGGAATTGAACACAGATTCTCTAAATCCAGAGCAAGCAATTTAATCACGGGGCTATGGATAAAAGGGGGAGGGCATTGGCATCATCCCCATTAAACACACTATAAGTATACTAAATAAGTGGACCCTACTGGTAAGGTAGATGGAGGAACATCTAACTTGTGGGTCTTAGGTATGAGCTAAAACCAAACTTCTCAACACTGTCAAGACTGAGACACTTCTGAACATGCCCAAAACAAATAGGTTCCTAGGTAGCTTTGCTAGCAAAAACTAAAGAAGAATTTTTAGGCTTCTCCAGGATTAGGCAGCTAAGCAGGGATTTTGAAGATCACAGTTTAATCAGGGCTTTTAGTCTTTCCTATTGAAGCTGTTTCACTTAGCACTCATATGTAAAGCTAGTTGGAAACTCAGGCACCTAAGTCCCTTCGTGAATCTAGCCTTTAATCCCTATGAAAGCCAATGGGCATTTAGCTTACCATAAAGTTAAGTGTATGTTTAATTCCATTACTACTCAGGACAGCTGTCAAAATGTCTTCGGAGTTGGGATAATTTGTTAAACCAGTACTCACAGGCCATAAGGACTAACAAAAATTGGTTAATCCTACAAAATAATACTTAGTGAGCAAAACATAGTGCTTACTAGCTCACTGGTGATAGAGATATTCATCACATGCCATGCTTCTACTCCTGGTGATAAATTAGAGTGATGTATTCATGGATCAAACTGATAGTAGGTACTAGACAATTAAGATTGATTTTATGTATGGATCCTTGGAGTCTAATAACTTAATATGATATAGCAACAAATTATACAGCCTTCATTATTTTCTAAACTGAAAGAATATTTTTTTATTTGCTGTTGGATTATTAATGTGTATTTTTATGTGTATTAAAAGTGATGATCTGATCAGTTTGTTTGCTTTTTTTAAAGTGCATCTCTGGGGTCTGGCACTACAAAAATATTTGAATTGCTTCAAAACTTTAGGTCAGAAAGAACTTCCAAAGGTTTCATAGTGGCTCAAAGTAAACAATTAAGCCCAAACTGCTGGATTTAATTTTTAGAAGAATTGCTGTGGGGGAAGGGGAAAAATTAAATAACATGGGGCTTTTAGCCTATTCTCCTTGGCATTAGTTCAGGGAAGGCTGTGAGGTTATTGATTTGAGTTTTGAGTTTCAGATTGAAAAAGAAGATTGAAGACTTAATTTTACTCAGTGTCAAGTAAGCATCAAGACCCTGATCCAGTAATTCTGTACGAGCACATTAGAGTGTCCCCACAGGGCTCCATTGACCATATGGACTCCAGGGGGTACTCACTGTGCCAACTTGCAAAAAGCTGCAAAATCATGGGATAAAGGATTACGTTTGGTTTGGATTTAGTTTAGCACCTCTTAATTTGAAGCCTTATCCACACCTTGTTGAAGGCAAATGTCATAGTCTCCACATTTGCCAATACTATCTTCTTCTGCAGTCCCATATGACACCTTAAACAATCTTTTTGAGTATTTCAGCTTTTCCATTTACCTTTTGAAGCCAGAAAGTGTAGACAACCATATGCAAATTACAGACCACGGAGGAAAAGATTAACTAAGCTCTTTTGAACTCCAAAGTTTCAAGTCTGGTTCAAATTTTTGATGAAATTTTAATATGTTTTATTTTTACCCATTATTAAATTAAAGTTTGATTTAGTTTAATTTATCCATGCAACAAATGAGGTACTAAAATCTGTCTGAAATTTGTTCACAATTGTACAACTTTGTGAACCTTTAATTGTTTGTAACTGAGGGAATATGACAAATGTAGGGGCAGATATCAAAATGGACGAACATGGTCATCTTGCTGTCAGTCTCTGAACTAGCCATTAAGGCTCAGAAAAGAAACCTTAGCATCATTGTAGATTGTTTTCTAAAAACATTGGCTCAATGCACAGCAGTGACCAAAACAGCCAATAAAATGTTGAGCATCATTAAGAAAGGACTTGAAAACAAAACAGAAAATGTCATTATGCCACTATATAAATCCATGGTGTAACCACATCTTGAATACTGCATGTAGTTCTGGGCTCTGCTGCCATACGAGGAGAGACTAAAAAATAGGGCTGTGCAAAGCTTCAGGTGCTGATTTGATTCAGAGGAGATTCAGCCCGATTCGGTGAATCTCCAAATCAGAATTGAACTAGGAGACCAATAAAAAGGTCCGAATCAATTCGAAGCTCTCTGAATCTTCAGAAAAGATTTGGAGAGCTTCAGTGATTTGTACAGTGCCTGGTGGCTGCAGCACGGAGCTACAGCCAGACTCGAAACTGGTAAGTAGGGGGTGGGGGAGCGGGGGCCAGCCCCTGCCCGCTCCCTTAGCCCTCCTGCCCCATGGTTGCCCTGCCCAGCCCAGCTCGCGATGCTTAAAAAAAAAATCCCTGATCACCAGGTGCTGCCGGGGGGGCATGAGCCCCCCAGCCCTCCTTCACTCCCCCAACCCCCCCATGGCTGCCCCGCATGTCCCAGCTCTGGCTTGTTTCAAAACAAAACAAAAACCAAAAAAACCCTGGGACTTACCAGCTCCTGCAGCATCCTTGGGGCTTTGGGGGACTCATGAAAGATCCCCTCATGGTGCGGGGCAACAGAGATTGCCCTCCGCTGGGCAGGAATGGTGAGTCTTGGGGGTTTTCTCTTTTTTTTTTTTTTTTCTTTTTTCCTTAAAGAGCTGGGGCGGGCAGGGCAGCCATGGTGTGGGCTGAGACAATAGGGTGGGCCAGGGGGCTCATGCAGAGCACCCCACACAGCATGGGGCAGTGGTGATTGCCCCCCACCCTACAGCACCCAGTGAGTTGGGGCTTTTTTCCCCCCCAGTGCCAAGAGCTGGGGTGGGCAGGTCAGCCATTGCCGAGCTGGGAGAGGGGTGGGGGATGGGTCTGGGCTGGGTGATTCAGAGATTCAACAGCAGCCAAATCTGCATCAGGTTCAGCTGAATCGATTCGGGACAGTGATTCAAATCACTGTCCCCTGAATAGGATGAATCTGAAGTGAATACTAGTTGCTTTGCACAGGCCTACTAAAACACCTAGGACTCTTCAGTTTGGAAAGCTGAAAGATGAGGGTTGGGGAGAAGCTGATAGAAATCTGTAAAATAATGAAGGGTGTGAATAAGGTAAATAGGGAACTGTTGTTTGCCAAATCGCAAACAAAACACAAGAACTAGGGGGCTCCCCTTGCAATTAGCAGAAAACAGGTTTAAAACAAACCAGTGGAAATACTTGTTTACAAAACACAGTTAGCTTGTCCAGGAGGCTGCAGAGGCAGATTATATAGCTAGGTTAAAAAAAGGAGTAAATAAATATGTGGAGGACAGGTCCACTGATAGGTTTTAAACAGGTCAGGGATATTTCCTCTAACATCCATAAACCAGTAATGGTTATGCCAGCAGGGATGTGACAGGAAATGGATTACACTAGACATGCCCTGTATATATACTTTTCCTTTAAAGCATCCATTGTTTACTACTGTTGGAGACAAGATACTGAGCTAGATGGACCATTGGCCTGACCCATTATTGTCCTTCTTATGTTCAGTCTGCAGCAGATCTGTTTAGTGGTATGTAGTTTTATATCAGCTGCATCAAGTGAGCCAGGCCTCTTGTCCTCGCAATTTGACTTTCAGCCAATAACTTCCCAAAATCAGAATTCACACAGACAAGATTACAGCTTCAGGTGAGCAGAATATTTATTTGTGAAAGTGTCATCAGATCCTTGGCACTAGCCTTTCATAACCGTCACGGCAAGGGACAGTAGCTGTGGGGCGAAGGTGACTGGAAGCCACCACTCCATTAGCATGTTGGTCTCTAGCTAATGGGCACTGGCCATCTCTAGCTAATGGGCAATGTAGAGCTTCCTGTCACAAAGAATTACACACCTGCTTTTCCCCCAATTGATGGCTCAGTAAAAGGAGTGGCACTTTGAACTAAACACTGAATAGCTCTACACAGATCTAAAACTGGCTGACATAGGCCCAAACTAATATCAGTTGAGATAGCTTATATGTAGGAACCTACTCAATTTGCGGATTTGTTCCAGATTTTGTACAAATTGCAAAATTGGGCATTGTCTGCAAAATCAAAAAAAAAATCTTAATAATGTGCTGGCTCCCTAGCAGTCCTCATGTTTGGTGTAGCCCACTGTGGGGGGGCTCCGCTGGCATGAAGGGGAGCAACCAAGATGGTGGCCACCCCTGCCCCTCACCAATAAGAGGGCTGCCTGTCTTGTGGCCCCCTTCCCTTTCTGCCAATCAGCAGTGAGGGGTGGGGCTGCACAACAGATAGCATGATTGGCCAATCAACAATGAGGCAGGCCACATGGTGGACAGTCCTTTCAACCAATCAGTGGTGAGGGGTGGGACCACATGGGCTCCTCAGCCAATGAGAGGCATGGAGGAAGGAAGGAGCTGCCAGAATAAGCCTGCAAAAATGGTGGTTGGCCCCATGATCTGCCCATAAAATTGACCTCCTGCCTCCTCAATTTGGGTAGGTTCCTACGTACATGATTTATGTTTGGGCTTCTGTGCTAGAGACTGTCATGACCCAAAGGTCTGATTTTTTTGTGTGCGCTTCGGCACTAAGAATTATCCCCGTGGGTTTACAGCTTCATTGCACGGAGGAGTTCTGCTGCACAGAGAACCCGCGTGCAAAGGAGTTTTCCCGCCACTTTGCAGCGGTCTTTGCAGGGTGCATTTTCTTTGCAACACAGAAATGCACAGTGCAAAGAGTTCCCGCTCGTCGTATGCAAATTTGTGCCCCGCAATTGGCTAGTGCTAAATTATTCACACACGGCGGCTAGCGATTGGCCTGCTAGCCGTATGAGAGGCTTGAGCAGTTTCCACCCAAGCCAAAGAGGACTCCGCATCCATCTCGTGGGGACTCTGGGTGTGCGCAGCAGGGTAATAGAAACCCTGTGTGTTGCTCAGAGGAGTTTGGCAGCCTGATCCACCGCCCACCTCTTCCCATCTTCGAACGGAGACTTCTATAAGACGTATCGACGAGTTCTATGTGCGCTTGTCCTGGACATCCAGAGTTTTGTCTGCGTGGAGCCTAGCAAACTCCACGTGTGTTCGTGTTTTCTGTTGTAACCGCAACTCAAGCAAGTTCTCAGCCTGCACCGCGACCATCTCGGTGTAAGTAAACAATCTTAAAATCAACCGTTACGTGTCTGTGCCTAATTCTAGCTCGGCGCCCGCCCTCTCTGACCCGGCCTGCCCGGGCTGCCAGCCACAGCCCGCGTGCAGAGCAACGAAAAGGGCCCGGGATCTGACCCGGCCCGCACAGAGACCTGTGGTATAATTCCATTGCATGCTCTTTCACAGGCACCAGGATTTTTCCATTTAGAGATAGATAGAGCCAAATCTAAAGAAAGGTGTATTCCCTCCAAGTTAGTTGTTCTGGTCCTTTGCGTGGATACCAAGAACCAAGAGTTCGGTGCATAGGCTCCTTAGACACTGCATGAGGAGATAAATTACCATAGCTACGTTTCCTTCAGTGGACTGTCTTAATTTACAACTGCCGACAGATGTGGTCTTTTGACTGTTTGTCTAATGTTTCTTGATCTCCCTCTAATTTAAATGACTAGCCCTGTCAAACTTTCTATGCAGTTAAATATCCTTAAACTTAAGCACTGGAAGAAAATAGACTGTAAGTGAGCAAAGTAACTAAAGAATTTAGTTGTGGATAGTTATTCAAGTTTTCTGACATCTTCATGATCTAATCTTCCTTGGTTTTACAACCCTGGGGTTTGTAAGTGAAGTAATAAGCAACTAGACTGCTGTCACTTAGCAACCTTGCCTGGGTTTTTTGGACATGCATGTTTGGAACAGAGGAGAGAAAGTGCTCCTCCCATGGTTAAATAATAGACCTGAGTTAAATAAATACACAGTAAACTTTAGAAATAGTAGAGGTTTTGTACAGATAATTAACAGTTAAGTTATTAATCAAAAGCTTTTTTAAAAACCCTGTGGGGAGCAGAATCGATACTAATTTTTAACAGTCTAATTTTAACACTTTCTTTCTTTCTTTGTGTTGTGCTACAAGTAGTGCTGATCCAAGTAGAAATGAAATGCTTTAATATAATGTCTTTAGTTGTGTGGGTGAAAGTTAGTAGTTTCCTAGCTCACAACACTGATGATTTGTATACTTTCCTGACATTCCACTTCCTTCACCAGTTAATAGAAATGTACATTCTAATATCATTTATCATCTACCCACTGAAAACAGTGGGATGGATGTGTGCCCTGGCATCAAATATGGGTCTTTAATGCCCTGCAAGTAGTTGGAATAGAACTTCCCTAGTACTGTTCCACTCTCCCACTGAAGAGGACAGCTGCCCTCTCTAGCATTATTCTCCCTCTGCCCCTTGCTCCAGGACCTAGGAAGGCATCTGAAACCTGTGTCCAAGGAAGGAGTAGAGACACACAGAATATGTACAAGCATTACATTTAGATAGACCTAACTAGGGTTAGGTTAATATAAATGCTTAATCATACAGGCAGTCAAGGAAGTGAAATCACGCAAAAAATAGCAGGCCCGATCTAAGTTAGTTCGCGTTCTAGTTAAATTAATTAACTTATATCAGGAATGGAGTAGCCTGTTCTATTGAATGTCTGTATGCGTTCAGGGCATAGCCCTAGGTCTGAGAAAACCCAAGCACTTGCTTCAGTCCCAAGGCTGTGCTTTTCCTACCTCCCAAACCTGACTGGGCTATTTTTAATCCCCCAGTCCCTTTCACCCCTGAAGTTGCAACCCCTCCCTGCTGAGCCCACCCACCCACAAAACACTCACTCTGAAGAAAGAGTAAGTGTTTCTTCAGTGTGAATTACTAAGGGGCAATCAACTTGGCAAATGATTAAGTGCAAACATTTCAGCATTCTTGTAAAAAAAAAAAAAAAAAAAAAAAAAAAAAAAAATAGATCTTGTATATTTTCGTGATAGGAACAGACATCCTTATTTAAAGGGAAAAGTTAAAAATAATCAGACTGGACAATTCAGAGATATAAGAATAAAGACACAGGCATAACCCTAAGCTCAGTCAATTCTGTAGTTCTCCAAGTCTCTGGCTAATGGTAGCCAAAAAATTGTTACCTCATGATATCAGTACAGTGGCTGATATGCATTAAGGGTGTGCAAAGTGGGCCCTATTCAATCCGGATTCAGCCTGAATCAGGGACAGTGATTCAATTCCTTGATTCGGATCACTGCCCCAATTCAATTCGGCCGAATCCGAATCTGAAGATTCGATTCTGTTTCAGAGAATCAGTGATTTGGACCTAGACACAGCTTTAAAAGTTTTTTCTACATACCTTGAGGTAGCAGGCGTGGCTCGTGATCACTGCAATGCTGGGGCACATGGAGTGTCCCACAGGAGTGCAGGGGGGCCCTCCACATGCTCGGCGGCGAACCCAGAAGTGGACCGGAAGTACTTCTGGTCCACTTCCAGGGAGCGTGCTGGCTCCCCCCTCTCTCCCCCCACCTCCCTGGCTTGGCGATTGGCTGTAAGGGGACCCCAGGTGCCCCCCAGACCCAGAAGGCACCAGTGACTGAGCTGGGGGGAGCACAAGGAGGCCCCCCAGCATGCTCCCCAGCAGACCCAGAAATGGACTGGAAGTGCTTTTGATCCACTTCTGGGTCTGCTGCTGAAAACACTGGGAAGCCCCCTGTGCTTCTCTGGGACACTCCATGCGCCTCAGCACTCACGAGCCCCTGCTACCTAGAGGTATGTAGAAAAAACATTTAAAGCTTCTCTGTCTGAATCTCTGAATCTTTCCAAATCCTTTTGAATCGATTCAGAGGGTTCCAATTGGATTCAGAGAAATTAATGGGTCTTCTGATTCTATTTAGATTTGGAGATTTGGCCACCAAATCAGGCCAAATTTCTGCCAAATTGAATCAGGGACTGAAGCTTTGCACAGCCCTAATATGCACTGCAAAATCTCAACTAAGAACAACGGAGGTCAAAGGGATGTGAAGATCCAAGCACACTATCTGTTCTGTAGTATATTTTCTAGGTCAGGCGTAAAAGCACATTGGTTAGCTATGGAGAGGAAACAGGCAGTGTCCCTGCTATTCTCTAATGTGAAATGCTTATAATTTTAATGTATACATAACGTATGTTTTACTATAATACTAAAAAAAAAACCAAAAAAAAAACCAATGCACATCAAAACAAAATTCAACTCACCTGCATGCTGGCTTGTCACATTGCACTGGCACTAGTTGAGAGAGTAATCTTACAAGTTTCTGCCGCAACTGAAATGCTCTTCTTGGTTTATACTTCCCATATTGAATCCAACCATTTAAAAGGAAGATCAGAATTGCTGAATTCTTAATTTGGAAGGATGACATAAAATGCTTATTTCCACCATTTTGAATATTTTTGCAAGTTTTTATTCTGTTCAAATGAATTGGACTCCACTGATTGACATAGATGCGGACAGTTGCACTAGCAGTAAGAACCTTTTAATACAGTGTGCCGCTGGACAGCATTGTTCCATTATACAAATCAGTGAAGAGTCTAGAAAGAAGTACCTCTACAGACTTTGCATGTCTGTGAGCCCACAAATACATTTTCTAAGTTGTGGGGAAATTAATGTGGCCTCTTTATTGGAATGGAAAAGGCATTTCAATTTAACCTTGGGCTATTTCCCTTTCCAAAGAAACATAAAAGCAACAATGAAAAAATTTAATCTTCTTAAAGGATATTAAGAAAGAGATCATCTGGAGTTTATAAAGTATCTTAGATAATAGGTTCATTTTCATAATGACAGGTCTATCTATCCACATTTGGAAATCTTTATTTTTTTTTTCTTTCCAGTAACAGCAGATGCCTCAAGATTATTTGCTTTAAAGCAAAGAAGCGGAGCAGCAGCATAAAAATATTCAAAGCATTCTCTCTTCCTTCCTTCCTCAACAAGTATGGCAACCCTACATGCTTCTAGTCATCCCGGTGACTGGAATACAGGTTTAACTCAATTTATGCGGGTTCTATTTATGCATATTCACTCTTATGTAATTACCCTTTGTATACCCAAAATTCATTATATGCAAGGTAAATTCACTCTTATGCGATCAGCATAGGCACCATGCCCCTCCCCCAAGTAGGTAAGTCTGTGAGGGGAGGAGAGAGGGGTGAGGCAAGGGGGAAAGGGTCATTGGGCTGGGGCTCCACTCACCCTAGCCCCTGCTGCAGCGGCCCCAGGAGCAGCCGAAGCCAGCTGCTGGGCTGCACCATGCCCTGAACCCTCTGGGGCTCTGCTTCTCCCAGGGTACCATGCCCCAAACCCCCTGGGGCTCTGCTTCCCCTGGGGCACAGTGCCCCGAGCCCCCGGCACAGCACAACCCAGTGGCTGCAAGCAGGTGGCGTCTGCCATTCCCGAGGCTGCAACAGGGGTGGGTGGCAGCTTGCAGCAGGATGAGAGCAGGCTGGGGCTGGTGGCCCGCAGACTGCAGCCCCATGCTGCAGACTGGGGTCAACAGCAGCATGGGGCTCTTCCGGGCACTCAGGACTGGCCGCAAAGATGGGAGGGGGGCTACTAGCACCCCAAAATTTGCCGTAGCCCCACAGCACCACCACTAAGCACCAGGAACAGCCCCAGCCTGCAGCAGCCGTCGGCCCCGGCCTGCTCTCATCCCACTGCTGGCTGCCACCTGCCCCTGCTGCAGCCCCAGAAGCAGCAGATGGTGCTTGCAGCTGCTGGGCTGCACTGTGCCATGGGATTCAGGGCACGGTGCCCCAAGGAAAGCAGAGCCCTAGGGGGGGTTGGGACATGGTGCAACCCAGTGGCTGTAGGCAGTTGGCATCAGCTGCTCTTGGGGCCTCTGCAGCAGGGGCTGTGGTGAGTGAGGAGAAGTGGAGCAGTGGGGTGAGTGGGGAGAAGCAGGTTGAGTGGGGCTGCTGCCTGCCCCAAGTGCCTGGACTTGCCTGGTGCTGCCCCTGCTGCAGCCACAAGAGCAGCAGACGCTGCCTGCTTGCAGCCGCTGGGCTGCCCCACACACTTCTCCCCACCCCTTCCCTAGCCCCAACCTCATTCCCTCCCATCCTTATGGCTGTGGGAACACATCCCTATCTGTTCCACTGAAAGCTGGGTTCACTTATATAGCCTTTCCTGTTCATCCACACTGCTACTATTCTTGTCCAGGCTCCCAACATTTTGATTTCTGCAACATCCTCTTCCCTTAACAAATGCCACTGTACCATATTTGTATCCATTTAAGTCTGCTGCAGAGTTCATTTTCCAAGGTCATCATTCACAGATGATGTGATGGTGTTATATTTTTACAACAGGCAGTTCTGCTTATTGGGAAGACTAAAAGGCAGATCTTTCCCCACCCAGTTTACGCCTTTAGCCTAAAGCACATACTATATTCAGGTCAATTTCTACCATAACACACAAACCTAAATCTTACTTTAATGGGCAACTGCTGGCTTTCACCCTTTATTTCCTCTCCATTCTCAAACGAAAAAGTAGACCTCAAAGGAGCAGCCCCTCTTTCCATATTGGTATCTTCTAATGCGATATCCACAAACAAATGACAGATCTAAACAACTCATGTGTCTATGTTCATGTCAAATTCACAAAATAATTTTGGCAGATTTTTCTCAGGGTAAATTCACAAACTGAGTAAGGTGGGAGGGGAGACATGGTGCCATTTTTCCTGTGCTCCCTGAGAAAACTTGAACCCTCGTTTCCAAGCAGATTGCTCTCACTGTGAAGCCAGAGATACTCAGGTGTGGATCCCTCTCAATCTCTTTGCTGAAGCTGTTACAATTTTTTCTGTTCATTAGTTCAGAAACTAGGCTGTAAAATTGAGTGTATAGATTAGTATTCAAACCATGAGGCTATAGAGTAATTCTCAATTTCTGGCCTAATAAGTATTTAGTTATTCTATGCAAAGTAGAACACCTTCAGTAAGAGTTCAAGTCCCAAGTATACCTGTAGCATAAGGCACTCTTCTGGGAGGTTGGATATCTTGCTTCAGGTCTCCTGAGTTAAAGGAGAGAACAGAAACCTGGTCTTCCATGTACCAGAATAGTACCATTATCAGTGGGCCATTGAGTTGGGGGTGAGGGGAGCACCACCACTGTCACTTCCTTGTTTTATATGAGTCTAAAACTAACTTTTCATTTGTATTACTTTTATCATTGATAAAATTGCTTAACTGGAAACAAAATTAGTTTTTTCCAGTTTTCTTGGTTTAGTGAGAGAGTAAAAAAGCATTTTTTTTTTTTGTTCAGCCACTGAACCAAAAAAGCAGCTATCCATACAACCCCATTTTCCTCTTATTTTTCTGACATTTTTAATCTAAGTTAAAAGTCTTTCTAAAATGTGGTTATTAAGGCGCAGGTTTTTCTCAAGTTTATTCATTATTCACTGAATGGTTTCTCTAAGTGTTCTTTTGTGACCAGTTTACTACAAGTATCCAAAACTCCAGATGCGTTAATCAGAAACATGGATTATGTAGTGGTCATGATTCATTGGCTGATTTAAATAATCTGGATAAAACAAGCTATTTCATTGATATCAATGAAGTTGTTCCTGATACATATCAGTGCTAAATCTGAATCAAGTCCACTATGTATCTACCTTGGTTGAGAGCCTAATCACTTGAAATCAATGGGAGGCTTTTTTTAACTTCAATGAGCAACAGACCCTTACTGAGAATATTTCTTGCAATAAAGCTTTATAAATGGATCAATGCCAAAATGGCAGGAGGTTTCAAGTTGGGTGCCATAGGGTTCTGGGTTCAGTGGTATTAACATTTCTTTAATTATTTGGACTCAGGATTAAAGATCTTCCTGACCTGGGATGACACGAGCATGTCAAACTCACTCCAGTGAGGTCCCAGAGCTGAAACCAGCATCCAAAAGATTGGTGGCAGCCCCAGGAGCATACTGCCATGTCAACACACACTTAGGGAATCCCAAGCAGGAGAACCTGGGTAGGTGTTCATGGGGCTTCAGGGGTCCAATCCTGCATGCCCCAAGAATGGGATGTTCTGGGGCACACTGGACTGGGCCCCTGAAGCCCCAGGAGTACATGCCTTAAAGCAAACAGTGGTCAGCCATACAATAGCAACACAAATTGATACCACTTATATCATGGCCACAAATTTGGGGCATTAGTAGTGTGACATGGGGCATGGATGTCTGCTTGCTTGGCTTTCATGCTACCACACAAAGTTGTACACCCACAGACTCAAAGTGAAACAGCCATGTGATGCATTTACCAAAAAAAGATGCAATTTGGGGCTGCATTCCTAGTATAACTCCTAGGTCACACAAGCTGATATACCACTCTACTCAGTGTTGATTGAGCCTCAGCTACAGGACTGTACAACCTCCACAATTTAAGAAGCATGTTGAAAAACTGGAGAGGTTCCAGAAATGAGCAATAAAGATAATAAAGGGTTGAAATGAAAGCTGTCTCAGGAAAGGCTGCTGTGAAGGGGAGAGAAAACAACTATTCTCCTTTGTTGCAGAGAGCAGCAAAGCAACGGATTTAAACTACAGCAATGAAGAGCAGGACTGTAGAACAAGCTGGGCAGGGGAGTTGTGGAATCTCCTTCACTGGAGATTTTCAAGAAGAGGCTGGATAGGCATTTGGAGTAGTACAGAAATAGTGCATCATGCATTGTATCAGGGTTTGGATTACATGACTCCCCAGGTTCCTTCCAAGCCTGTGATTCCATGGGTGCATATGTACCAATACAACCTTCACATTTGCTTTGGTCAGTGTAAATATTTGTGCCTATACACTTTTTTAATATTGTAGCTTTTTTTTTTTTGCTTTCAGTAAGCAATGTAAATTCATGTATGCCTCCTGCTGAAACCAAACCCAGTGGCATGTTAAGAAATGAAGATAATTTCAAATATATAATAAGCAGGGATCTGGGTTTTCCAGTTCCCACTGAAAAACAGAAGAAAACATGGATTCCCCCCCCCCCCCCTTTACTAGAGCAAAATGTGGATTTCTCATTTTAGCAGAGAAGCCCACAAATTTTGCAGTTTTGCAAAGAGTTCTCTTCAGGCTCATTAAGTTCCAGCTCGCAAAGAGGATGGGAGGGAGCAGTAGGAGGGTGGACAGGCAGGGGCACCATGTGCATATACAGGCAGCCTGGAGAGCAGCTCCTGCAGGTAAGTGTGGGGGGAGGGATTGAAGCCCCCATAGAGGGGGAAGGAGTTGGGCTGGGGCTGCTGCCCAGCTGGGTGGTGCTTGGGGCCCGGGGCTCCAATACGCAGCTGCAGAGCCCCAGCAGGGAATGGGATAGGGCCACAAGCAGCTCGTCCAGGGGCAGGCAGGGTGGAGCTGGCTGCCTGGTTCTGCGCAACCTACCAAGGGGGAGTAGGGGTTGACCCAGTGATGCATCCCCTGCATACGTGGCAGCAGTGGAGGTGGTGGCACAGGGTTGTGCCCCTCATTGCTGCCACATGTGCAGGGAATGCCTTGCTAAAGCAGCATGGATCTTGCAACAACAAGCAGCTTTCCTGCATGGCCCCACTCTGCCCTGCCACACCAGGCTGCACCTGCCAGGCTGCAGAGGGGAGGAGGGCAGGAGCTGGTGCCTGCAGCAGGCCGCCCACCCCAGCTCCATCCCACACAAAGATCTGGAAGATATGGGTCCCCAGGAGTGTGCACAGTGGTGAGGAGCCAGCCCAACCCAACCTGAGCATGCAGCAGGCAGTCGGGGGTGGAGGGGAGCTGGGTTCTGCTCCGCTGCAGTAGCCATCACCTCCTGCCGGGACAGGGGGCTATGGACCTGGGTCCCTGGTCCTGTAGCCCTGGCAGCTGGGGGTCCCCTCCAGCAGGGCTGTGGGGAACAAGGGACTGTGTGGGGGAGGGACACGAGCAGGGGTAGGGGGGCTGTGCAGAGGGGGAGTGAGGGGCAACAGCAGGGTTGGGTCGGGGGTGTTGTGATGGGGAGTGAGAGGACTTTCATTTTAATCACAGATTTTGGGGTTTTTACCAGAGAATTTGTGATTTATTTTTTTTTATCAGGGAATACCAGGATCCCTGATAATAAGTTATCTAAGGCTGATAACAGATGTCATTTTCATTGTGGCATCAGCTGTGCCAGGATGTGTCCCAGCACAGCTGATCCCATAGATCAGCAAAAACAAATATTACTGTGGTCCCTAAGGGTCAGGTCTCAGCCCTTTCCATGGCTTCTGCCCCAACTGTCCCAGGTGCTAGGCCTCAACTTGGGGCATGGCAGCTTGGAAACATGCCCTAGGAATCTGCTACAGTGGTTTCTCGGGGCTGGCATATCATGTTACTGCATCTTAACCCAGAGTGTGCATCTGCAAGCACTCGCATCTCTGAACTTTTAGACTGCACCCTGACCTGGGTGCAGCAGCATGGGACGCACACCCTGGGAATCCCTCTGCAGAGTAAAGGTCAGCACTCTGCAGAGGGATTCCCTCTTCCAGGGTGCACATCAGCAAGTACAGAGGGAGGAACTCCCACAGAAGTTCCGCGCTCTGCACTCGCAAACTGTGCTTCTAGTTGGGATGTGTGGCAGCACCATATGCACACCCCAGGAATCCCCTTGCAGGGGGATTCTTGGAACATGTGGGATCGGGCCCCTGAAGCCTTAGGAGCACTTGCCAATGGGCTTCCCCATTTGCAGACATGTGCCCCACATTGGGGCGGGGCTGCATGGTAAACAAGCCCAAGGAATCCTTTGCCAGGGGATTACCAGGGTGCACCTCTGCAAGTGGGAGAACCTGGGCAGGCACTCCCCAGTGCTTCAGGGGACTGATCCTGCATGCCTCTGGAATTCTCCTCCAGGGAAATGTTGGGGAAGCACAGGACTGGACCCCTGAGACCTGGAAATGCTTGCCTGGGGCAGCTAGAGAGCACAGGCAGTTCTGGGCTCCTCTGGGTTGCCCACATTCTCTCACCGTAAAAGTAACAGGCATCTGCCCAAAAAAAAAGTGGCACAAATTTCTACCACTACTGTTGTCACAGCCACAGTTTTGGTGCAGCAAGAGGAATGGACATCTATTTGCTTGGGCTTTGTGTTGCCATAAAAAAATTTATAGAGGCAAAAAGGCAACATCTGTTTCCAGCCTAGGTATCTTTAATTCTTTGCTTGCTCTTGGTTCACCAGTGCTCAGGACAGTGCATAATAGTTCTCTTGTGTTTTATTAAGACAAGAAGGTAGTAAAATCATTATTGTTAGTCTACAAACAAGACTTCAATACCTATCATACAATGTAAAAAGGAGTAAATGTGTTATAATTTATTCTAAAAGGTTTGCACAAAAAAAGCAATTAAACTAATGCAGTTTGACTTCTGTTCCATTAATAATGTATCCAATCATTCCTACATTGTTTGAAAAGACTATATGCAGATAATATTGTCTTATGGCCTAATTTTTTCATGCAATTAGTTGCATACGTTTCCTGACAGGCTAATTTATGTGCAATCGCTTTAAAAGCAGAACCATTTTGCATTTAATTGCATTTGGTTGTAATCCATCTGTTGACAAATTTGTGTGTTTTGCTAGTTATTTGCTAATGCTTTGTCTACTACAGCACGATCAGTCATAGAAGTTGGGGGGGTTTATTATATAAATAACATAGGGTAATTAAAGGACAGATGTATGGCTGGTGGGAATGACAACTTGCTGTATTTCTATCTCCCCAGTTAAACTTTTTATTACGACTCCGTAGAGAGTGTACAAAATAATGATTTAAAGTTCAGTTCTAAGGTTGAGTTTGCTGTTTCTCAACAGCTGCACTAAGTGAAGATTATTATAAGTTTATAAACCTACATGAAAGAAGATATGTTTTTGATGCACTTTGCCTCTTACTGTTTCCTTTGCTTCTGTTTACATCTGGAGATACCATGTTCAGGAGCAATTCTGGTAGGTAGCAGGAAGCAAAAAATAAGCTGGGAAACTCGAGCCCAGGTTTTCTCAAATATCTGTGCTAGATTCTCTATATTAAAAATCCAGAGAAGGTTCTAAATTGGAATAAAAGAAGAAAATCTGGTTAAATCTCGGAGAAGGAAAGCGAATCTTGGGTGGCAAGAATGGCAGGCCAAATGATGGCATGGGAGTACCTTTTTTTTTTTTTCAAACAGGTCAAAACACATTTGGATGGCACGTGCACTAATTGATACAGAACTGCTTAGCTTAATTAAACATTTAAGTCTTTGCTATTCTGGCTGGTGTTGAATGAGCAAGCAATAGGTAGAACATAGCCATAGATGAGCAAGATAGTGGTGTTAGGGTGTACTCTTCAACTTCCATAACTCAACAGTTACTGCTCTAACTCATGCAGTGCTGGTGAGTTCTTAAAATAAATCCCTTCTTATATTCCGTGGCAAAAGGATAATGTTCATAATGTGACTGTGAAATATTAACACACCAAGCCTCTCTACCTTCCCTGAGGGAAAAACAGCAATGCTTTGAAAAATCTTTACTGAGTAGAGGTGTGTGTGCAGTTTACCTGTGCTAAAGAGCCAGATTTCTTCTTTTTTTCCAGCTGGTTCATTAACAATAATGGAGTTGCTAGTCCACTGGAGAAAGGGAGCCATTCACCATAAGTCAATAACCACAGAACAGTCTTCTTTGGATACAATCTTTCAACCTGACTTTTGCCACCTTTTATAGTAGTCTTTCCTGACTAACCATTTTTGTGTAAATGGGACAGTTTCTGGAGAAAGCTGCCCTAGCTCCCAGGAATCTGTCTTTAATAAGAGTTTTGACTATGACTTATAGAAATATCCTCCATAAACAACTACCTAAGTAACTGCTGGGTTGGCCCCATTCTGTCTGTTAAAGGCATTGCCAAAAATACACAAACCTGTTATTTTTTTATAATTACAATATGTGCATGTGCGTACATGTATGCATATACACAAGCATGTGCTCCTGTCTACTGAGTTTTGTTGGTATAGTGTAAATATGGGATATTACTTTTTTTATTAAATAAATAACTTTATAAGACTGTTTTTATGAGGGCTTATTATGCATGCTTTTCCTCTCTACTTAGCAATGTTGGGTACAAATACAAATCAATTTTCTCAGGTTCCCAGTAGGACTGAATTGAATTTTGAAATTGCCACACTTTCAGACAAACAGTTTCTGACTTTGAATTAACGAGCAAGGTCAAATTAGAATTTTGTTTCCTCACATTGTATGTTGATTTTTTTTTTTAGTAACTGAAATGCTGGTATTTATCTGTATTAACAGCTGCTGATTATACAGTAAATTGAGAGTTTAGGCATATATAAAAATGTCAGTTGCTTTTGAAATATTTTAAAAACATGCAGCCACAGATAACACCTGAAGGTCAAAAAATGCGTCTAAGTAAAAGGTTTCCAGTGTTCCCTATCCTACTTCAGGACTCAAAAAATCTTATATATTTGAACTCTTACAACTCCTTGGGGAAATCTCAGTCAGGAATTCTAGTCTCCCATCAATGTATGTTGCAATAGTCCCTTGGTTGTCTGTATTCTTCCACAGCTCCATAGAACAGTCTCCGTAAAGCATCATAAAGAGACATTTGAAGGAATATTGAATTAAAGTGGATATTTTGTGTGAACCAAACAAAAAAAATAACCCTGATGAAACACTTAATGCTAAAGGTGGATTGGTAATTCTCTTCCCTGCTGCTTTTTTGTTGCTTAGTCTGAAGGTGAAGACGAAGTTGCATTACAAAGTGTTGACATGTGGAGGGTTTTGCAGGGACTCAAGCAGAGTGAAACAGGATCACACTAAGGTGCCTTAGAGGTGAAGCTGTGTTTGGTCCTGAGTGAACAGCTCACAATGAATAATTTAGATCTGAGCTATCACGTGTCTCTTGTTTGTTAAAAATCATATCAGGTTTATTGTTTAATTAAGTATATTCCAGAATACCAGTTTTTGTCTGAAGGCTTCTGATAAGCAGTTAATTTTGAGTATTTATGATTTGAAATACTTGATGCATTGGGCCATGTGTAGACAAAATGAGAGGCGTGTGTGCACGACACTTTAAAGTGGACTAAATGCTTTTGCCCCACTTTAATGGTGTTGGTGTTTGCACTCCTCAGCAGTGTATTGTGCATTAATTCCAGCCACCGTAGGAAATTCGGTGGCGTAATGTGCCTTAAATGACTTGGGGCGCAGCAAACTAAAACTCCTTAGAGTAGTTTTAGTTTGCTGCCCCTATAGCCGCGGAGTAAAGCGCCAAGCTCCGTGCAGCTCAGGGGCTCTGCAGGCAGCCCTGCAGGCAGCCTGGCAACAGCCCAGGAAAACAGCCTTGCCCAAGAAAAGCAGAAAGCTTGATCCCCACTGCCCTGCCAACCCTGCCCAAACTGTGCGGGGACCTGCTGCTTCCTTCCACGGCTGCAGTGCCCCCCTGGGACCACCTGAGCTGGGTGCCTGCAGGCAGGTGCTGTTTGGGGGGCCCTACAGCTGCCACGGAGGGAAGCACCAGGCTCCCTACCCCCGGAGTCCAGGGACTAGTTTGCCCGCCAGCAGCTTGCCCTCCCCTCCCTGCCAGAGAGGCAGGTAAGTCAGTGCGGTGCATGACTCAGCTGTTTAATCAGCCCTAAATCGAAGCAGTGGTTGTTTTTTTTAAACCCACTGCTTCAATTTAGGGCCCCCGTATCATCTACACATGCCTTTGGTTGTTTCTGTAGGTCATGTGGTATTTTTTTCTCTTCTTTGATAAAATGTTGTGCTGCAATTTGAAATTGCATGTAATATTTCTCATTTGTGCTGCGTTGACTGATTGTATGTCAGCTAGTCAGCAAGATGAAACTACGCCACGTGACATATATAAGCAACAAGGCCTGAAATAGGAATTTTGCATTTGGATTTATTTATTATTTTGTATCATAGAAATGCTAAGAACAACACAAGTCAGTATATTTAATCCAATATGGTTTCATTTGGTTTGTATTTAAATCAACTAATGCACTGTAAGGCACGCCAACAGTGTCTCAAATCAATTTATTTGCTCCTCATCATTATCTCAAACAAGCTACTTTTCAAAACGCTTTGATGATTTTTGAGGGTGTCAATTGCTTCAACTATGGTTTTGCCCTTGCAAGCTTTTCTGATGAAGAAGAAGAGCAAGACAGATCTTATAAAGTAACACTTGCGCTTTGGAGTGAAAACACTTACCTATAAGCCATAAGCAGAAAGTTCACTTATCTGTTCCTTTTCCTATGCTTTCTGGCTTTCTTCAGGATCAGAGTTGAAGTTCCGAGTCCTGTGGAGGGGAGAGTGAAATACAAATTAAATTATCTTCAGCTTCTATAATTCAGTGCATCTCCATTTTCTTCACTAGAGCTACTCCAGTTGGGGATGTAGCTCTTTAAAAGTAAAGTATATCTGACTCAAACAGAAACTGTTGTGTCTCAGAATTAGAGATAAGCATTTTCTCACAACATCTCTTTACCAATTTCTTCACTGAAGAGTTTCAGAGAAATTCTGATAAATGTAGGAGTGGATGAACTTTAAAAAATATGTTGTCTATCCAGAGCTTAACCAGAAATGCCCCTGAAGCCATACTCTAAATCCTAATATCTACAAACAGGAGAGTGGAGAATGAAGATTGGAGAGTGCTCTTATAAATGACCTCTTCCTTCCTTATGGTATCTGAGTGCCCTCCAGAGTTTAAAAAATGAAATCACTAATGAGACCGATATCTATTAAGGGATGTTTACTTTTCCATTATCTCCTCCAAGAGAACAACAATGACATATCTGGAAACATTTAATAATATGAGTAGGAGTTAATGAATAACTGCGGAGAGGAGAAGGGGGTTGTTTTGAGGTGATGGTCGGGTGTTTGGTATGGTCAAATAAAACAAGAAACAAAAAATTGATTTCAGGTCAACTAACACTGAAAATTTTTTGGATTTTTTAGCAAATCAAAAATGAAAGTGTTGAACCAAAACAGTTGGTTTCTACACATTTTTCACAGCAAAGGACTAGATTCACAACAGGTTTATGGGGCTAGTCATAACTCCCCCGCTCCCAGAGTGAGGAGGCAATAGTAGTGACATAGCCCAAATTACCCCACCGCCCAGTAGTTAGATGCTCCCCAGAGATTTAGGAGACTGGGGTTCATAAACCCTTTCTTCCTGAAAGAGAAGTTGCCCATCTCCCAAGACTTATCACAAGGCTATTGTGTATGTTGAGACAGCTCACTCACCCACCCTTTTCTACTGAAGCTGTTCCAGTTGTACAAAGTACTTGGCATTCATTGGAACAGAGTGTGAGAATGACTATCTAGTTGGATATCAACAGCACTACAAATTGTCCTCCATTTTGTCAATCCAGCATGAAAACCTGAATGCTTCAGAATTAGCCAAACAACCCTTTAAATATTTTAAAAGTGGTTTTATTGTTGCTTTTTTAAAAAAATTCAGCCAAAGTAATTCACCAGATTCAACCCAATTACACAGATGCTCTTCCATGGCCCCAATCTGCATTTTTTCAGCAAACAAACTGTTTACTAAGACAAAATTTGTGCAACTCTGGGCATGCTAGCGTCCTAGATGCCTTTAAAGCTAGATGTAGCATGTGCTACATGCTTTTAAAGCAAGGTAAAATGAGTACATTTTGTGCGTGGATTGGGATTTGCTGAACCCTTTCAAACTATTTTCCTTTTGGAGAGAATTGCAGTTTTTCACTGGCCAACAAGAACACCCATTCCCCTGTATTTACAAATTTCCATCTAGCAGCAAATTGTTCCATTTTTCTTGGGCTTTAAAGCCCAGTACCTCTACAGTTCACTGAACCTTTTTTGGACTGCACCTACCAAAATCCATTCAGATTACTAAATTCATACAGAGAAGTGAAACTATGGCATGTTGTGAGGAAGTCTGCATGCTAACACATAACACACCAAATCTGGCAGGAGATATATTAACTATAAGACCTGACAGAAGAGTTTGTTTTACAGTACCAACAGTTACAAGTTACTGTACCCAATTTAATTAGAGACACAATACTGTATTACATAAAGATTCAGAAGAACACAGCTTGTTACACCATACCGCCAACTACAAGTTAGTAAAACAAATAAAAAATGATGTCGCTATTTGGATAAGAGAGCATTCAGATATTGAACAACCCCCCCACCCCCCACCCCCTCACCGGGTGCTGCCAGGCAGAGGGATGATCCCCGCTGCCTCCCACTGCCCAATGCTGCATGGGGGGCTCTGCCATGAGCCCCCTGACCCCCGCCTGCTCTCCTAGCCCCCCCATGGCTGCCCCGCCCGTCCCAGCTCCCGACCTTTAAAAAACAAAACAAAAAACAAACGACTCTGACTCACCAGCTCCTACCTGGCTGGGGGGGAGGTGATCCCCACTACCCCACATTGCATAGGGGGCTCTTCCATGAGCTCCCCAGAAGTCCCAAGGCCACTGCACCAGCTGGTCAGTCGAGGGTATTTTTGTTGGTTTTTTTTTTAAAGGGCCAGGAGCTAGACCAGGCGGAGCAGCCACGGGGGGGGGGGCGGGGGGGGCTGGGACAATGGGCAGGGGGTGGGGTGCACTTGGGGGGGCTGGAGGAGAAGGCAGAGGATGGGGCCTGGCAGGGGTCCCCCCATGGTCCCTTCCCCCTCTCGTCCCACTTCCCCTCCCCCAGCCCTACTTACCAGCATGGAGTCCGGGTCCAGCTCCATGCTGCAGCCAGCGGATACTGCCTGAATCACTGAAGCTCTCTGAATCTTTTCCAAATCAATTTGGAGAGCTTCAAATCAATTCGGACCTTTTAACTGATCCCCTGTTTCAATCCAGTTTTGGAGATTCAGCCACCGAATCGGGCTGAATCTCCTCTGAACTGAATCAGCACCTGAAGCTTCTCACAGCCCTATAGCAGAGATGTAAGAAGCAGAGTTGGCAACCTTGGAAAATTCTGCAGGAGAATACAGGGTGTGCTTCTGAGAGGGTGGGGTTGAACACAAGCTCCAGGGTTTTGGGGAAGGTGCCACACAAATCTTACCCATTGTCAGGAACTCCTAAACAGCTGCCAACTAGGCTGCTCTGCCTGCTAGCTTTTGCTCTTAAAGCAATAGCAGAAGCTGAGGATAGTTTTGGAGTTCACAGCATGGGTAGGTCATGGGGCTGCTCTTGCTGGGGCATGGACTCTGTGAGGGTGGGTATGATTGTAGTACCCCTCCTAACTTGGCACCCAGGGCAGGTGCTTCTCTTGCCCACCCCTAGTTATACTACTGGTGGCTAGGCCTACATGTTGTAGACTGTGGGCCTTGTTGCACATTATACACAGGACATGTTTTATTTGGATTGTAGAAAGCATTATTACAAGTTAGGAAATGTTCTGAGCAGCTGCAGGATAGTGCTTACTACCAGGGGTGTCTCCAGAGGGCAGTGCGCTGGTGCACTTGCACTCCCCTTTGATTTGTGGTCCACCCAAATTTTAAAACCAACTGCCTGACTTCATGGCTCATGATAATCTAACTGTTCCTTCTAAACTCATCATTCTACAGGTGTTAACAAACCTCTTTTCTTTTTAATGGTCTTGATGTTCTACCAGTGAAGCTATTCCTTTGTTCTGCAATTCTGCTGTATGTTAGTGGCTCTTGGTAATGAAGCTCCTATTTCACAGCCCTGCAGATTGTTTTTAAGTCATTCCAATAAAGTTATACTTGTTTTTGCGTCAACCTAAAACTGAATAATATAGTCCTGGACCCCCATGTATTAGTAAAGGTCTTAGTTTATTTTTAACTAGACAAAAATATGTTGTTTTTCTGGTGTAGTGCCAGGTTTGTCCATCCTAGTACCACCACCACACTAGAATCTCCTGATTGTATTACCTCCACGGAGCAGTTGGACATTAGGGCTAAGTACAGATATTCTGGGGCATTAGGGGGAGGTTAAATTGATTCAGAATGGCTGCCCAATATCAGGTAAGTCATGATGAGGGGGTACCTTGGGGGGCTGGGGGTCCAGCAGGCTGGAGGGCATTAGGGGTCCACCAGGGGATGGGAGAGAAGGTGGAACCAATGGGTGGGGGGGGTGTAGACACAATTCACTAGGGGTAAAGGGAGCAGGCATGACCCACAGGTGGGGTAGGGGGAGCAACACAACCTGTGAGGGGTAAGGAGAGCAGGCAAAACTCATGGGTTGGGGAGGGGGCAGGCATGACCCATGAGGGGTAGGGAGAGCAGGTGCAACCCACAGTTGGGATTGAGGGCGGCAGGTGCAACCCACAGATGAGGTAGGGGAGGTGGGATTGGGTCCCCCAATGAACCAACACCCCCCCCCCCCGATAAACCTACACCCTCATCCACCCTCCCTCCCCCGGGACTGACTTACTCTGCTTCAGTAGTGGCAAATGCTGATAAAAGTGGCTGCACCTGGAGTAGCTTGTGGGATGAGGGTTGGAGTGCTGGCAGGGGAGGTGGGGCAGAGGGACTGGGGTGGGGAGCTGTGGGGGAAGGGGGGAATGATAAGGGTTGACCCGGGGCTGGGGCCAGTGACTGGGTTTTCTGAGCCCTGGGGCTGCACAGTGAAAGTGGACAGAAGTTCCATGCACTAGTTTGACCTAAATCACTCGAGTCTGATACTACAAAAATCCAGGTTTATCTTAAAACGGGTTCTGCAATTTTTAAACTGGTTTGTGTGCATGGAACTTCTTCACAATTACAGGTAAATATAAGGTAAGTAAGTAAGTGAGTGTAAGGTCAGCACTGGGATGAGATAAGTTTAAATTGGGCAGCCATTTAAAACCTAATCTAACCTCCTGAATGCCTGTATTTAGCCCAGCTTGACACATATTCAGTAACACAATCTGGAGATACTCTTCACCAGAAAAATTCTAACTTTGCTCTATGATGATGGCACATATTGGAGTGTTAAGAAATTGTGTTAATGCCTTTATTAACAAACAGAGCAAGATGTAAGAAACACAGAAAAAATAACAAACTGATAAAAATTCTTCTACAGTCATTAGTTTTCCATTAGGTACTACACAATCTAGATGAAATGTGCTCAGGCTGCAGTGTGGACAACATCTTCAGTGTTTTCAAAAGTGTCTTAAAGGAACACATGGATTTACTAGGCAATTCTTATTTATGGTTAGTTGTGTTTTTTGTTATACTTGATATCAGTGTGGTTTTACAGAGGGTTAAAAAAGGACTAATAACTATTATCACCAGGCTACAGACAGGCGATGATATCCCAGTTAGATGGTTGAAGCACGAAGTGTAACAGGTAACCAAGCAACCTTCTGATGGTTTGTATTCTTATAATGCATTAATCCTTTGTGAGGAGAACCTTAATGTATTGTGACTTTTAAAAAATTATCTTTGGTTTTATACAATATTCAATTTCTGTATCGTCCTTCGTACTGTCACACCTTTCAGTTCATTGGGGAAGGCTGTGTGCAACTCCCAACCTACAGCGGTTTCACTGGTGTCCTCTGACTGGTAGCAGTGTCCTGAAGCTTCTGTCACTTTGAAAGATCACCTATCCTTCTTCAAGTGAAAGGAGCACTTATTCATGTCCATAACACATAGGCTTTAGTAAAGCTTGAGCCAGTTGTCTAAGCAGAAGGTCAGATTCTACCTTCCTCATGTGACTGAACCTTCTGGTAAACTACAGACATCCCCTCGCTCATATTCACAACAGAAAAATCCCACTTGCTTTTTTGTGTGTGTAAACCTAGGAAATACCAGATTCTGCTCCTTGCAGAAACAATTGCATAATTCCCAAAGAAGCATGATCAGTCTCATATTTCTTAAGGTCTTCACAAAGAGCTGTAGAATATGACATGAAGAATGAATAAATAGTTGTTGCAAATAAACTCTCCCTCTGCTGTGTATAAGATGTGCATATAGGGTAATATATCAATTTGCTTTATTATCATTAGTGTCATTCTATCATATCTTGTACATTAACAGTACCAAGCCACAATCCTAAGGATGAAAACCTTACTCTCAGCCATGTCTCTTGTTTCAACAGGAAAGCTTACTCAAGGAGGACTAATGAAAATTATAGCTATTTATCCACCACAGCTATGAAATCATACATTATTATTCCCAAAGTGCTGGGTTACTGTACTGTGACAAATAGAATAGTTTCCTAAGTACCCTTGAATGAGAACAAACACGCAAAAGGAAACTAAGACTAAGATTTATTTTTTTTTAAACCACTTAGTTGCCAATAGGAGGAGTTATAAACAAAGTTTAAAAATATTTGTTAGGTTTTTTCTTGTAGTGTTGTTGTAGTTGGTCCAGGGATATGGAGAAGCAAGGTTTGTGAGGGAAGTAATATCTTATTTTGGCACGGGTAAAGTAAAGATTGTTAAATATTGGCAGAACAATTAAATTCCACACACAGTTGGAAAAATAAACAGGAACTGATTAGACTTTATTGGGGTTTAATGAGGGAAAGAAAAATGATATCTCCTTCCAACTGCAGTTTGGAATAATTACGTATACAACTGTAGATACAAACAGTGGGACTTCCCCTGTGAACAATGGGCTCCTATACACGTACAGGGAGGCTGCTCCTATGCGCTGTAATTACAACGCATTGGAGCAGACTCGATTAATTGAGTCTGCTGGAGCATAGTAATTACCATAGTCCAGCAGACTCCAGCATCACATGTATCAGTGTCCCTGCACTAAAAAATGGTGGTGGGGGTGCCTTAACTAAAGTTAATTCAATGAGCTTTAGTTAAAGCACCCCTGCTGCCATTTTTCAGTGCAGGGACACTGATATGCGTGACATTCCAGGTGCTTTAATTAAAGCACTCCCCATCCCCCTGTCTCCTGGAGTACGTCTATAAACGTCCAGTGACACTAGAATTCCCACTGACCTGCGTGGGGGAAAGATCACACCTGCAGTGACTGTCACTGCCTTGGCTGCTGAATTCCTGTCACTTTGCTGACCACCATGACTACAGAGTTAAGAAAATGTCCTGTTGTTACTGTTGTTCATTTTCCAATGTCATCTCTTTATTTATCCTGCCCCTGCATCTTGTCAGACTCCTAGACTGCACTGGGAGCCATCTTTGTTATATGTGGATCTGTCCCTGAGGCCTTTAGATGTCACTGCTTTGACAGGTGTCCCTATAGATCGAGGGCTTAACACCCACCCCATTATACAATTTTGTACTAACTGCCACAGGGCTGTCCAACTCAGAGCCTGGGAGCTGCATGTGGTCCATGAGGGGTTAATTTGTGACCCCAGGTTCCCACCCAGATGCTGCTCCCTCATTGCTTTGGCTGCAGCAGCAGTTAGGAGCTCTGGGCTCCCTGTCCCTCCTCCAGCTCCTCCTTCCTATTGTCCACCCCAGGGGGCATGGTATGGTGCAGTCTGCAGTGCAGGGGTAGCACGCAGCTTGTGGCTGTGCAATTCATGCAGTGCAATGCATGCAGTGGGCAGGGAGGGGCTGTGGCCAGGGAGCTAAGGGCTGGGGGCATGGGCATGTGCATGGCACAGTGCAGCAGGGACGGGGTGCCTGCCTGGCATGCAGCCTGGGAGTTCCATGGCTCCCGCTGCTGTAGCCCATGTGGAATGCAGCCTTGTAGCCCCATGCAGCCCCAAGCCACTTACAAGTTGAGCAGTCCTATACTAGCATAAATCCTCTTAAGCCAAGTCAATCCAGTACAACCTAGAGCAGGGATGTGGAATCTGAGGCCTCTCTTGTTTTGTACTCAGTTCATTTAAGTTGTCAAACTCAACCCATGGGGCCAGCAGCAGGTATAGTGGATCCAGCTGCAGTGACAGTGAGGGTCCAGTGGCTGCAAGATGACTAGGGGCTGTATCTGCATAACGCTCATTCATCTCCTGCAACAAAGGCCCCAGGGCCCAGAATTCTGCAGCAGTTTGAGTTGCCCATCAGGCCAAATAGAATGGCTCTGTGGGCCATATATTTGATGCCCTTAATTTAGGCTAATAAACAATTCCTGGTACATTTCTGTAGCTTTCACATAAAATGTCACCTTCAAATAGGTTCTAAGGCGGGGTGGGCAAAATGCAGCCCAGAGACTGGATGCAGCCTGCCAGGCCATTCTATCTGGCCCACGGGCCCCTAAAAAATTTAGAAAATTAATATTTATCTGCCACTGGCTGCTTATCATGTGGTCCTCGATGGCTTGCCAAAACTCAGTAAGCATCCCCCTGCCCAAATAATTGTCCACCCCTGCTCTAAGGTCTTTCTTAAAGCAGGAATCTTACTTGTGAGATCTTCCTAAAGAGAGAGCTTACTAAAACAAGATTTCCAGTCTTCATAGCAGTGTAGGAGAGAAGTATATCTTGTTATAAAGAATTTTCAAACCATTAATTCATAAAGCAAATTACCTCTGCTGTGATTCTTAGAAAACACTTGAAAAGGCCTTGACAGCTGCTATAGTGAGACTGCTGATTACATTAATCTTGTTTATGTGACTGTTACCTTCTCTTCTCCCCACCTGGTATTTCATCATATGTTAAGATATTGTACGTGCTTAGAGGCAGAGACTTGGGAAGGAGGAGGAGGGAGGATTATAACGTGAATATGGTGCTTAGTATAGCTCAGTACTGATGTCAGATTGGGTGCCTCTAGAAATTACCGCAATGCAAATAAATATAATGAAAACCAGTTTAATAAGGAGAATGAAATACTGCATCTGCAGTGCATAGGGAATAAGAATTTCAGCACATTGCTGTTAGGCAAATCAAAGGAATAGGCCTTCTTCAACATCTTGCCTTAATAGCATTTATAAATAAGGTCCTAGTTAAAAGCAGTGGGGAAGGAAAACAAATACTTGTAAGACTGTTACTTCTGGTTCTCTGTCTCTAGTGCAAGACACCCACCCACTGGTCACGATAAAATTATGTTATACTTGTTGCCAGTGCAATTGTAGCTGACAATGAGTTATGGTGTTTGCGTCTTGTGCAGACAGGCTGTAAGCTACAAACAATGTGATTCATAGAAAAGAAACATGTTCTATTGGCTAAGCATAAAAATGGAACTCAAGCTATGGGTCTTATCTCTAGACTATGAGTTCTCTAGGGGCATCAACGGTCTTTGTGATGGCTACTAGTATACAATGGCTAGTAAAATGGGGCTCAGTTCCGTTTATGGTCCTTCCTAATACAAATAAGCAGTATTCCTGGCTTTGCTATGGATTTTTTGCATTGCTGTATGCAATTTATTTAAAATCAGTACAAGGCAACCTTCAGCCAGAGCAAGCTACCATACTAGTTTGCTGCCACCACCTGCATGATGGATACTTTTGCTAATATTCTTGAACCATTTTAATGCTGTGTTTTGTTTTTTTGTTGCAGTTGTTCATTGAGCAGGTGATCTCATTGAGCTGTCCACAGTGGTATCTTTGATGTTTTCCCACGGTTGTTTCAGTTAATTTGTAACCTGTCAAACTGTCTACATAGTTCAGCTTGTTCCTTGCTGTGTGTGTTACCTTCCAAAAACAAGAAGCAAAATCAGTTGACAGATTAAAAGATGCTCAGAGAAGGGAACCTGTGAAGGACATTGATAATTGTACTTTGAACTTGGATTTCTAGTTATCACCTCACCTCCTTTGCGATGTCTGCAAAATGTGTAACAGCAATTTGGTAAGTGGTGTGTTGTGGCTGCTACTCATTTGTTAACCATAGTCTCATCCTTATACTGTTGTTTTTGTTTGTTGTGCCCCTTTTGTTCACATCTTATACTTACTTAGTCTTCTTTTTGTGAACTCTGCTGTCCAGCCCAATGGCGATCTGGTTCTTGTTTGAATTACAATGAAAAGCAATAATAATAATTTGAGAATCACACTGTAGTTCAGCAAACATTAAATGGTGGCTTTGGTCATAATTCAGTGCCACACACTGAAGGAGCTTTAGCGAAATAACGGAGCTCAATCTACTATATTCTTTTGCATACAGCATACGCCAAATAAGGCCTTGTTTTTGAAAGGCAGAATGAGGCGGAAAAAGGTCTTTCCTTGAACTTTCTGGTAAGTAGCAGTAAGTAAGTGAGTGAGCAGCTTTTGTACCAGGAGCCTCTACCAGAGGGAAAGAAAAAATGTCCAGAGCCAGAAGGTAGGGAGCTCCACATGCAGGCACAGCAGCTTTACTTTTGCTTTCTCATAGCAAAGGCAAAACTTAATATAAATGTGCACTGTAATTTCCACTGACTAAATTTGTCAGGGAAATGTGCATCCTGTATGCAGGAAAGTTTGGTATTTAGCATAAACAGTTTAGAGATTATTTTACTGCAGTCTACAAGTACCTACATCTTAGAGAATTTCTGGCAGAGGCATTTGTCACGGCGGGGTCCTCGCGGAGGGCCGTGATCTCCTTGAGGCCCTCTCACCGCGCTACTCCGGCCCGAGGGCACCCTCCATTCTCGCCCACCACGTCTTGATGGAATATATGTAATAGGGAGGCTGCCTTGTGTTTCCTCGGGCCTGTCAGCTCCTGGACCCCTCGTGGGTCTCCCCGTATAATGGGCGCTGCCCAAGCGCCCTAGCCTTATGGGCTATGCGTGGCTCCTACCTCCCCTGATACCACGCCCCAAGCCTCGCAGATGTAATTGACGTTGTTCGGTCTTTACGCCCGCTTCCCGGGCCTCCTCTCTAATGTGGCCCACTCTGGGCTCCCTCTCATGCCCAGCCTCTTGCTGGGACTCTCGTCTGGCCCACTCTGGGCCTCCCCTGCCGGTGTGGTTCCGCCTCGGGACTCTCTAGTGGGCCTCCGGTCCTATGGGCCAACTGCACGGATACCCTCCCTGACTCTGGCTCCCCGCACTGCTACTCCCTGTCTTCTCAGGGGCAACCGCAGCGCCCTGCCTTGGTCTGAGGGGGATTGCCGCACTAGCCTGCGGCTGGGCTCGCTATGCCCGTGCGCCCACACTGGGCTACTCCACAAAGCACAATGGCGTTCCCCCTTTCTGGGGCTCGCCGCGCCCACACTGGGCTACTCAATAACGTACAAGGGCGTTCCCCTTCTCTGGGGGCTCGCCGCGCCCACACTGGGCTACTCAATAAAACACAATGGCGTTC
This sequence comes from Alligator mississippiensis, assembly GCF_030867095.1. NCBI lineage: Eukaryota > Metazoa > Chordata > Crocodylia > Alligatoridae > Alligator > Alligator mississippiensis. The sequence continues at coordinate 41,073,149 of NC_081830.1, forward strand.
CCCCTCTCTGGGGCTCGCCGCGCCCACACTGGGCTACCCAATAACGTACAAGGGCGTTCCCCCTCTCTGGGGGCTCGCCGCGCCCACACTGGGCTACTCAGTATGGCCCCGCTCTCTAGGGCTGCTCAGTATGGCGCTCCCCCCTTCTCTGGGGCTCGCCGTGCCCACACTGGGCTACTCAGTAACACCGCCCCTTTCCTGGGGCCGGGGGCTATGTTCCCCCCACACTCAATCTGGGGTCTCGGTCCCCATCCACAACCTACGGGTTGCGCCCGCGACCCACTGGCCGCGCTTCTCGCCGCCAGTTGCTCACGCACTGGCGTGCGAGTAATTGAGGCCTCCTCCAACCCCTACAGCCTCACCCAAGCCTCCAGGTGTAATAACACAAACACAAAGCAAAACCACAAGCCCCTAGGCTGTAACACAAATGCAAGCCGCATGGCCATAACTCATCATCATAGCTCAAGCCTCCAGGGCTATCATGAGCTGTACTTGCTACTTAGGCTCCTTCCCATATTTCAGCCAAGGGAGCTCCTGCCTCTCCGGCTGCTGGCAGAGAACTGCCAGCCTGGCCTCAGCCCTGAGCTTTATAAGGGCCAGGCCCTGCCCCCTACAGGCAGCTGGCTCCGCTTGGTTGCTCCGGCAACCCACAGCTGCGCTCATTACCTGAGCCAGCCTCAGCTGGGCTCATCATGTCAGGCCAGGGCGCGCTCACTCGCTCCCTGGTAGTTTTTCCTCTATAGGAGCAGGGGTACTGAGGTGCCCTGCGACAGCATTTATCGTACAAAATAAAATGGCTGGAAATTAAAGCAAGTAAAGTCAAACTGGAAATAAGATGCAAGGTTTTCATAATAAAGAAATCAGTAAAAGAAAATATTTAGTGTTAAGGCAGGTAAAATAATCACTTTAATACCAGAGGGTTTTCTAAGAGGCACAGGCGACTGGTACATGCCTCCCCAATATTGGCCTTCGACTCGGCACTGCTCAGGATGGGGCAGTTTTTTTGCCAAGTGGGCCAGCAGCATGTTGCGGGAGGTGGGGAGGGGGGAGGGCACTAAGCCAGTGGCACAGAAATATAGGAGTGGATGTGGGGCTTTTGGCCTGCCCCCAAGCCCGCCCCCAAAATGTGCCCCTCCAGACTCAGGAGGCACCAGTCACCCCTGCTAAGAGGGATGCTCTAAATCAGTTACTGGACTTGATGTAGAAATACGTGCTGAAATTGTTATGCAGTGTAACACAGCAGTCACCTTCTGACCTTAAAATCTGGAAGTGAAAGCCTGTCTCCATTGAAGTCAATGGAAAATCTTCCATTGTCTTCAGTGAAGCCAATATTTCACCTTATAAATCAGTGATGGGTTTATCAGAACAAAGACCAGCAAAAAGACTGAGATTAGGGTATTTGATAATGAATGTCTCCTTTGTCTAACTTTTCCCTGTATGTAACTTTGATGATTAATAGCCGTGACATATAGCCCGAGTTTTCATTCTTACTAAAATTAAGAAAACAATTATGCATTAATTTTGGGTTATGAATGTTGCTCCAAGTTTAAAATGAAACCAACAGTTTGCTAGTGAACCTGCCTGATACAAAGTCATTTTAGGAGAAAAAAAGTATTCATTGCAACAATGTGGTGATAAATTATATGTTAAACTGTGAAGCAGTTCCCATGGTATTGCATACTTCATCCTCTTTAATGACTAAAGAGTTCATCATGATTAATGTTATTAAAATAAGTACCCAAGGAATTAAATGTAATGCACTGCTTCCTGAACTGAGTGACTTCAGATTGCTTCAATTCTCTTAACTCTTGCTGCATTACCTTTTCCATGGTCACTGTTCACTTACACTTTTTAAAAGGGAGTTAAAAAAATAAATTTTGTCTGAAGAAAGATTACATAATTAACAAATAGAGAAATGAGTGGCATTCAAAGCTTCCTAGTGACTATAAAATGAATGTTGCTTTTACACAAGTGGCGTTATTTTGAAATGTCAGATCTGGATTTATTTTTTCCCCTTTTAGCATAAATGTCAGTGGCATTTTGCTGGAAAACCTTTTTATTTTTATTTTCCACTCTGATGAATTCAGAGTAGCTTTCAATCTTCCCATCTACCCTCATATATCAATAACTCAGGTAGCCAGAGTACTATATTAATTCCTTCCCAGGAGCCATGAATAAAACACAAGATTAAGAAGAGGAGAAGACTGTTTTCCTTGAGATGAGGTAGTGAGGAGCAAAAAACCCAAACCCAAGTTGAGGTGATCATTCAGTACTGAGGTCATTGATTGATTGGATTATGCAGAGGTGCATGGTTTGTGAATGGATTACAGATAACTCCCACTGCAATTCTGTTAGGACACAGGATAAAGAAGTAATAAGCAAAGTTATACCACAGGGAACCAAGAAATCTGGAATGGTAAAAACTACCCCTCTGCCTTAGCCCTCCTGGAAACTTGTAGGCATTCAAGAGAATCACTGTGGGCATCAAAAAAATCTTATCATGATAAGATTTATATTTTATATTTACACTTCCAGATACTGTTCACCCCCCCCCCCCCTTAAATTGTCACCTTCGCCCATCCTTAATGCCTTATTTTTCCCTGGTTGTATGGAATTGCTTATGGGCTTTGTTACTCTGCCTTCCTCTTTCCCCTGTTTTGTTCATTTGTTTTTTTCTCCATGTACAACATATTATCATATGGCTGGACTCTACATGCATGGATCCCTATGTCCATGTAGTAGCCAATACTTTTGAGGCTGATACTGCCTCTTTAATGTGAGCATTACAGCACTTAATACAGTGATGCCCTAACTCCAGTAGGCACCTCTGAGCATCACTCTAATACAAATAATTAACAACAGCTTGATACATCCAGCACTACCCTGCACTATGACGGTGATACATTCAATAGAAATTGTGCATCTAAATCCCTTAGGTGCCTTTTTAAATCAGAGTTAGAAAAGCATCACTTCATCACAGTCAGTACAAATACATTCATACATAGCATAACAGAAATTAAATCCTTAGCTACTGATAGTTAGCCTCACTGTAAAAATCCAGCAGGAAAATCATGACAAAGGGCTGCAGTTACCATAGCAAAAATATCTGCGCATCCCTGATAATATCAACTTGCTCACACTCAGAGACATCTGATCCTTCCTGATATCACCTGAAACATCCCTAAATGTTACCCAAACTTCCCAAAGCTTTTGCATTTCATTTTTCTTCACATAGTTGGCTACCAGCAAGTCTAGATGAAAGTACAGCTTTTTGAAACTTTAAGTAGCAGAACATCAGCTGCAATGATGCATAAACTAATATGCGACTTCCTAAGAACTTGGATAAAGAACTGTGTTCATGGTATATTATATCTGAATTACAAGAGCTATTATAAGATTTTTAAGTATATTTAAACATGCCATTCCCAGGGCAGTACATCAGAGTAATTTTGGCATGTAAAACCACTCTGGTTTTCCATATTCCAGATAACCCATCACTCCACAATTCAAAAAGGATGTGGAGAAGCTTGAGAGAGTCCAGAGAAGAGCCACGCGCATGATCAGAGGTCAGGGAAGCAGACCCTATGATGACAGGCTGAGAGCCCTGGGGCTCTTTAGCCTGGAAAAGCGCAGGCTCAGGGGTGATCTGATGGCCACCTATAAGTTTATCAGGGGTGACCACCAGTATCTGGGGGAACGTTTGTTCACCAGAGCACCCCTAGGGATGGTGACTAGGTCGAACGGTCATAAACTACTACAAGACCGTTTCAGGCTGGACATAAATAAGGAAGAATTTTTTTACTGTCTGAGCCCCCAAGGTCTGGAACAGCCTGCCACCAGAGGTGGTTCAAGCGCCTACATTGAACACCTTCAAGAGCAAACTGGATGCTTATCTTGCTGGGATCCTATGACCCCAGCTGACTTCCTGCCCTTTGGGCAGGGGGCTGGACTCGATGATCTTCCAAGGTCCCTTCCAGCCCTAATGTCTATGAAATCTATGAAATCCTGGAGAGTCATTTTTATTCCTAAATCCATAGGCTGTTCATGACAATATTTGGCTTACTATTGTTTGAAGTATAATTATTATAACTCTGATGCCAGCATTTTCAAAATGGAAGACTAGCTGTGGTATAGTGGGGCTTTTACATTAGGGACAGACATTCAAAAGCCTGAGCCTAAATTGATTCAATCTTTGCAGGTTGGTCTAACCTGGCTAGGCTAAATCAGTTTTGTAACCAGACAGACATCCCAGAAATGCAGACACATGCTTGCAGTGGCTCAGGCTAGAAGCTGGCGGGGCGGCGCTAGAGCAGTCCCTTCCTTTGCACAGCAGTGAGCTGCGGGGAGAGGGGGCATGGCCAGGCCCCATCAGGACACTCTGATTAGCTCAGCAGGGAATTGATAACAGTGTTTATCACCCCCTAACTCAGTGTTTATCACCACATTAAGAAAACAAGGGACATTACCAGCTACCTGTTGATTCTGCCTGGTGATTCAGCACAAACCATAGCCAGCATGTGGTCTGCTACCTAATACACAAACACCTCCTCAGCAAAACAGAGAGGAGGGGGAAACTCCTACTTAGCAGGGAGTGGTGAGGAGGAGAAGGGGAGCAGCCTACAGTCTTGCTGGAGCTGCAGCTAGAGAGCAGGGGGGAAGGGGCCAGCCCTGCTGTGGAGCAGAGAGCCACATCCAGCCCAGAGAGCATGCCAGGATGCTGAGGGAGTCTGATTTATCTTAAACCAGCAAGGGGTCTGGGACAGACATTGCATAAACTGGTTTGAGCCAAATCAGTTAAGTCTGATAGTACATTCAACCAGGTTTATCTCAAACTGGTTTCAGCCATTTTCAAACTGCTTTACGTGCACTGAACATCTGTTCTCTTACAGATGTTTTAAACCAGTTTCTGATCACTTAAACTGGTGTATGTGCAATGTCTGTCCCTAGCTTTACTGGTAGTGAAACCTCTCAGGTGGTTGGCTGGTGGGTCTTGCTCATTTGCTTAGGGTAAAACAGATCACCACATTTAGAGTCGGGGGAAATTGCCTGCAGATTAGCCTTGCAAAGACTACTTTGAAGTTTTCTTGCCTTTCTCTATCTTTCTACTTGCAGCTTTGTCTCTCCTGTGCATGTTAAGGCATTATTTTGCACATAAGATCCTAAATGTATTATGAGGTGCTTTGTGACTGGCATGTGTGGATGTCATCTTGTGGACTCTTTTGGATGTGTTTGTGACATAGTTGTCATTGCAGGGGTACTGGACTCTTTGAACCAGTTTAGCCCTTCAAGTTCCTCTGGTCCCAGTCCAGCAAAGCAGAGTCATAAACATGTAACTTTAAAGCATGTGAACACACTGAGCATGTCCAGACCTTATGCCACTGCTACTTGTCTCCAGGGAACGCCCATGCCACGCATGCTCTGGTACATGACAGGTTACCCTAGGTGGGGTAGGGAAGGCTGGGGCAAGCAACTGTGCTGGCCCCAGCAGCCATGCTGGCTCCAGGAGTCTTACCCGGAATCCTGGGGTCACAACAGGCTCCAGTTTTGGCCAGCACACATTTCTGACATATGTGCTGCCCTGCATGTTTTTGGTGTGGGTGTTTTTTCTCTTGGGGTCAACCCTCTCCTTCCCCCTCCCCCCCCCATGTCGTAGATGGGTCTGTGGCGCCACATACCAGACATCTGCATTCATCTGGACACAGACACTGAAACTACTTGGATGTTTAAATTTAGGTTGAATCGGCGCATGTAGCCATTACAATTGGCCTACTGGATTCTGTGAGATATTTATGCTAGATTCTGAAACCTCTACTCTCATTGAGTAACACTTTGCTCTGCGACCAATCCCACTGGTTTAATTGGGGCTGCTTTTGATAGTAAGGTACCAGTGAACCTGAGTAAAGCTAAATACAGAGAGTCAAAAAGCCTGAGGCAGAATTGATTAAATCTTTGCAAGTTAGTCTAAAATGCAGAGATTAAACTGAGAAACAACTGGACACGCATTTACCTTTGATTCAGAAAATGCAGCCACATGCCTGCAGTGGTTCAAGCCAGAAGCCAGGGGGTGCTAGAGTGTGGCGCTCTGGCACTTTCTCTTCCTGCTGCCCCAAAGGACTCTGGGACTTGCAGTCCAGCATCACAGAAGCAGGACTCTGCAGAGTTGCTCATCAATTCCTCTTCCTGCTTCCAGGTGCCTCTGGGATTTGTAGCCCACTGTCGCAGCCAGAAGTAACTTTCAGTAAGTTTAACAAGGCACGGCAGCTCTGTACTCAGGGGAAACTGGGGGTTAACCCCTCTCCCTGCCCCCAGACCCCAGCCAGGGTTTGCCTGGAGGGGGCAGTCCCTGCCTCTCTCCCTCTCCCCACCTCCCCACAATCCTTCTCTGCTGGAGCAGACAGCCCAGCCCAGCAAAGCATATTGGGATGCTGGGGGACTGTGTTTTAACTTGAACCAGGAAGGGGTCTGGGACAGAAGTGTCACAATTGGTTTGACCCAAATCAGTTAAGTCTGATACCACATTTAACCAGGTTTATCTTAAACCAGTTTAAGCCATTTTGAAACTGGTTTACATGCACTGAACTTCTGTTCTGTTACAGGTTTAAACCAGTTTCTGATCATTTAAACTGGTTTATATGTAACTATTGTCCCTAGCCTAATAAGAGACTAAATTTGCAGTTCCTTGAGAGGAGGACTGGAGATTATAAAGGCCTTGGAATAGCACTTATTTTTGGCCTGTAGATTAGATTGTACTTTACCAAATCACTTTACCAACAATGATTAGTTTCTTAGAGTCTTGCAATAAACCCAGTTCCCAAAATCCTTGCAAAGATGTCATTAATATGGTAGGTTCTCATTTAAAGGGCAAGGCAAGGGTCCTCAAACTGGCAAAAAACCTGACTCACATACAAACTTTAATTTTACCCAGCAAAGAACCTGAAAAAAATGTATTTCCTGTAATCCTAGTCTTAATGAAAAAATTATTTGATTCTCATTTAACTATTTCTTAAAGCAACTGTATTCTCCATCTTTAAATATTTCTGCAATAACTTTTCTTCCAACCTTTGAAAGAAACATTTATCTCAGAAGCAGAGAATAGAACTGGCAAGCCTTTTTAAGCATATGATCTTTTTATTAACTTAAGTTTGTTCAATGCTTTTGAAGGCTCTTATTTCAGACTAAAAGGGAAATATCATACCAATACAGCTGTGTGTTCCACTTCCTCCAATGAGGCTCCACATCCACACGAGTTCCTGAAAGCCGAGGTCAGTACCTACCACAACTCCTTTTTTTTCCCTTACTGAATCCTTTGGCATATATTCTAACACATTTCTTGCACACACCATCCACCACAATGCATCCTTTATCTCTACTGGTTCTCCCTTCCCCATTGCCTCTGATTTAAAACTTCTAGCCATCACTGCTTATTCCCCCTCTTAACCTTGTTTCTCACTCTTCCAGTGATGCCAGTCTAAATGACCCTTTTTCTGATGCCTCACTCAGATATTATTATGCTATTTCATTATTATGCTGGCTGCTGTCCATAAAACACCCTGCTTACTCGTGACCTGAAAAAGTTAGAGCTAAGTAGAAATTACTTCCAAGGGGAAAAGGTAACTGTGTACATTAAAAAGTTTTTAAAACAATAAGTGCTAAAGTTATGTAATAACATCTTACATTGTTTTCAGCTAAACTATAAAATCCCAAACTTTAATGCCATCAGCACACCACACAGGCAGGCTGGCATCTTACATATTAAATTGTGACTAGCACAAAACTGGTGAGATGAACTGGCTGAGACTAGTTGGCGGGGCTGGAGCTACTCTTGAAGTTGGTAATGAAACAGAGAGCACTCCTCAAAAAAATTTAAAAGAATCCTGCACAAAAACATCTGTATGCAACCACTTATATTAACTGTTTTCCCTGCCCTTCCTTCCTAAAGAAGTATCCCCATAAGGCTACAGTGACAGTAGATTACCAGTTGGTGTGTTCCTGTTGTTTGTTCATACTACTCTGTGTAAATCTCACTTCTAAACACACTGTCTGGGATTTTCAAAGAAGCCTAAGGGTTTGGGGTTCATAGTCACCTGCTGAATTTCAGTGAGACTTATTGCTTAACACTGTTATGAGAGATACCATTTGAATCAAAACCATAGATCCAGATAACCCCAGACCTACCCCTATATAGAGAAGCTGAGGATTGTACTAAAGTAGGAAATAAATTCTATTAACCAGAACAGTGACTTCATGCAAGATTTGCCATTTATGAGGCTTGCAAGAGTGCTGCCAAGTAAATGAGGTGTAGGTGTCAGCTTTGCTCAGAAAGATGAGATGGGGCAAGTGCTGGAAGGACCAACTGGGGCTCATATAAGAGTAAGGAAGGTAAAGCTGGAGTGAACTGTTTCTTCATAAAAGTGATCCCAAAAAACGGGTGTGACAAATCTCCAAAGTTTGGAGCAGGTAGTTTAACTTATGCTTTGCCCATCAGCATGGCCCAAGATTTGGGATGGAGAGCAAAGATGGAGGGGATCCACCTATTCCCTCTTTTAGCACTGATTCCACTGTCCCTGAGGATTCATATTACAAAACCAAACTAGGAAAAGCCCAAGATTAGAGACAAAAGAAAATAAAGGATTCTTAAACCCTAGCGAGCGAGCAGCAGAAAGCGGAGCTGAGCAGCCATGTTTGATTTTCTCTGACCAGTGAAATGCGAAAAGCTATTTAACAGAAAAGTAAATGTGATTTATAAAATACTTTGTAAGGAGTTATTAGTAACCCAGGAAACCATTTTATTTTTAAGTACTTAGACCTTGGTCCACCAAATACTTACACATGCTTGGCTTTAATGTTGTAAGGAGTCCCATGTGCTTAAAGTTAAGAAGATAAATGCCTGTGGGCATAGGGCTTACAAACCAATGATATAGGTGCCTTAGAAACTTTGTAGATTTTATGGATACATAAATCAAAGAAGTGTGCATCAAGATAAAAATAAAGGTTCATAAATTATGAAAGAACAAAATAAATGTATCCCACACAACTCTCCTCTGAATGTATACAACTGCTACGTACCAGCCAACTCCCATTACCTGGACCATCAATGGAAATTTGAAATTAACATGTGTGGGATAGAAAACTCGAACCACTGCTGCATTACCAATTGCAGTTTTCCTTTTTCTACTGACTTCTGCTGCTAATATCCACCTGATGTTGCATATTTAATTAGATCATGGTGTCATAAAGTACAATTATCCTTCCACCTCTCCAGATGACTTTGATTTTTTTTTTAAAGGAAAAAACTTCACCTGAAGCAATCTTTGATGCTCCCACTGAATACGTTAAACAAAATTTAACTTTCTACTCTATTTTGTTGGAGCTGGCAAATGAATCACAATTTGATTGTTGCAGGATAACAAGTGCAAGGGGCTAGAAACTCCTGCTCTGGGGACAAAGGGGCAGCAAAGGAATGCCAGAGGTCTGGGCAAGTGGCCCAGGGAGAGCCAGAATCTGAGAGAATTTACCTGCCACAGGTGCAGCAGCTGGAAGCATGGAGCAGTGGCCAGCATTGCCCATGTGGTTTTTGAGCACATTGTTGATGCAGCTGGGACGGCGCAGAGATGTGATGTCATTAGCCCGCGTCAGAGACTGACTACAAGAGCTAGCACAGAGCAGCAAAAAGGAGGGGAGCAGTGAGGCAGCTGCAAGCTCTCAGGTGGCACTCCCAGGCTCACACTGCACTGGTTCCACAGAGGAGATACCCGGAGAGGTATGTCTCCTATCCTGACACCGATGCCACCCCAGAGGAGGAAGCACCGAGGATTTGAAGGCGCAGTGACCTACGGGAACATGTGAGTGGGAGGAACATTGCAACCCCCCTGTTTATATTTTATATTTTACTTTCATTTTGTTTTCCTTTCACCATTGTGGGACATTATCACTGCCAGCCAAGCATGGCAGGACCAAGGGGATTGAGAGCTCCTAGAGGGCCTGGGGTGAATGACAGGACCTTTAATTAATCTAATTGATGATCCAATCTGAATATGCAGTCCCAGGGGGACAGACTATGACCTAAGAATGAAACAGCCTACAGGTGAGATATAAATTTCCGTTCATCATTTGTTCATTGAGTCGAGTCAAGAAATAACCCTGTCTGTTCCTGAGTGGCCCAGGAGCTGTTCAGTGCTAACCAAACAGTTTCCTCTTAGGAAAGCAGTTGACTAGACCAGGGTTACAGGACTGACATAGCCGGATAAAAGTCTAGGCCATTAACAGCACACTGCAAGGCACCAAAGGTTGGCGTTTGGATGGAGTGCAGGGGAGGAGGAGTCCCAAGAAATGTCCATACAGAGCACACCTAAGGGGGTCCAGACAACACAAACAACCTCCCTTATCTTAACACCAAGGTGTGGCAGGAAAGCAAGGGGAGAGTCCCTTAGGAGAAAGTGCCCATCAGGCAATAGTGTTAAAAATCGCAAAAGCCCAAGCTTGGGTCACCAGATCCTGAGTCATCTGGGAGCGACTGATCTGGCATAGATGGGCACATAGATCCAGAGCAGGGCAAGGATGCTCAGTGGCTAAGTCATGAGACCAATGGAAGTTATATCTCAGGAACAAAATCAATGCTGGTCAGCCTGGAGTACAACAGGCTCCATTTCCCTCTCCATGGAGCCTTTCCAGTGTGCTGCATTAGTTATGGTTTCTGGGAATAACCTCATTCAACTCCTGTGATTTTTTTGAAAGGCAATTTCTCTATTTAAATTTCATACATTCAAAATTAATACAGATTCTGCCAGGGATTGCTTCTACATTTGAGTGACTGACTTCACATAGAAAGGCTTTTTTTAAATTAACCACTTCTATGCTAGACTTGTAGCTTCTAGAACAACGTACAGGCAAGAAGCATACTTTCCTGTTGCTGGATACTATTTATGCTAGCTTAGCAAAAGTTTGCTCTGTTTTGGCCAGATAATCAGGGATCCAGGTTTTCTGTTTCCCGCGGAAAAATGGAGAAAAAGATGGATTTCTCCCTTTACCAAAGGCAAATATGGATTTCTCATTTTAATGGAGAAACCTGTGGATTTTGCAGTTTTGTGCATCCAGGTCTGTGCACAGGGTGAGGGCAGGTGTGGGCTGCCCACTGTGGGCTCAGGCTTCCCACCCTGCTGCCCTCCTCCAGGGCCTCCACAGCCCAGCAGGCGTGATCTGACACTGCAGGGCACAGTGGGGCCACACAGGGAAGCTGGTTCATGCTCCGTGCTTCCCTGGTGAGGAATCCCCTGCCTGCACAGCAGCAGCGAAGGGCACAACCCTGTGCTGCTGCCCCCTTGGCAGCTGCATGGGCAGGGGACACCTTTCCAGGGCAGTGCAGAGTTTGTAGTAGCAAGTAACTTCCCCGCATGGCTCTGCTGTGCCCTGCATCACTGGGTCACACCTGCTGGGCTGCAGATGCCCCAGGGGAGGGCAGCAGGGCTGGGAGCCTGAGTCTGTAGCAGGCATCCTACCCACCCTGTCCACAGATCTGGGGGGCACAAGTTTCTCCTGCCCCTCCATGACTGCACAGAGCAGTGAGGGGCTGGCCCCATCTCTGCCCAAGCCCACAATAGGCAGGCAGCAGGGGTGGGTAGGTGGGGGGAGATGGGCTTTGTGCTCTGCTCCACTGCAGCAGCTGCCACCTGCCTACAGGGGGCAGGAAGCAGGTGGCTGCAGACCCAGTTCCCTGGCCCTATAGTCCTGGCAGCTGGGGGACCCCACTGGCAGCGCTGGCGGGGCAAGGGGTGGTGGGTGGGGGCAAGGGGCACCAGCAGGCCTGGAGGGGTGTTCTGGGAGGGATTCAGGGGCACCAGCGGGGCCAAGGGGCTATGAGTAGGTAGTGAAGGCACCAGCAAGGCTCAGGGGCTGTGGCTTAGGAGTGAAGGCCTGGACTGTGTTCTGTGAGCTAAGGGGGCAGAAGGAGCTCTGATTTTCCATGATAAAAAACCCAAAATCAAAAACCAAACTGTGTAGGTATCTAGAATTTATTTTATTGTAGTGATTGAGGCACAGTAGATTTCCACATTGTTTTAAAACTGTAAATGTATCAAGAAAACATTGTGTTCAACTGATACCTATTGTCACTGAGCCTCTGCCACCTCAGAAGGAAATGTTCACAGGGCTTGGTGTCTGGGTACTTTGAAGTCTCTTGCTGGGGTTAGTGGGTTTGACTCTCTTGTCCCCTAGGAAAGACTGCTTCTGCCCTTACTCAGCCTTTCCTGACACGGCTTTGATGTAACATGAAAAGGAGGTGATATTCTAGTGTCAGAAACAGTTCCCCTCAGGATGAGGCAGGCTTTCCCACACCAGTTACAGTTTGTCTAATGTCAAGTCTCTTGTCCTGGCCTTAAGAGCCAAGTTTGGGAGCTCCTCCACCCCTACACTCCTGCCTCATACCTCCAGAATTCAAATTAGTCCCAGTTAGGTCTGTTCCCGGCGTCATGGCTGAGGGCACCAGATTTGGCTCCTGGTATCCCCAAGACTTTGTTCCTTATTAATACCAAAAAAAAGGTGAGCAGACAGGCTGCTCCTCGCCCGTCCATTGTTCAGCGTGCTCTTGTCAGCTCACCACTGAGTCTCACTTTCTGGGGGCTTTTGAGGCTTCCAGCCAGTTCCCAGAGCCAATCACTGGCTGCATCCACCACACAGCTGTTTGGTTATCCAGGGTTTGGTTATAAACCAACTATTTGCTGCAGAAAACAGCTAACCAAACCCCAGTTTCTGGGGTGGCCTCGGTCGCTGCCCCCTGGGCTATCCCTGCTTGTCCAGGGGGGAAAGTCCCTCTAGCCTACTCCCGGCCTGTGCCCCACAGAGCATGCCTGTTTGGTGGGAGGAGTTGTAGATATGCTGGAGGGTAGGGCTAGGATTCAGAGTGACTTAGATAAATTGAAGGATTGGGCCAAAACAAATCTCACGAGGTTCAACAAGCACAAGTGCAAAGTCCTGCACTTAGGAAGGCTGGGGGCTGACTGGTTGGGCAGAAGCTTTTGCAGAAAAGGACCTGGGGTTTACAGTGGTCAATAAGCAGAATATGAGCCAGCAGTGTGCCCTTGTTACCAAGAAGGCTAATGGCATCCTGGGCTGCATTGGTAGGTGTGTTGCCAGTAGGTCAAGGACAGTGATTATTCCCCTCTATTCAGCACTGGTGAGGCCACATCTGGAGTACTGTGTTCAGTTTTGGGGCCCCCACTACAGAAAGGATGTGGACAAATTGGAGAGTCCAGCGGAGGGTGACAAAAATGGTGAGGGGGCTGGGGGACGTGACTTACAAGGAAAGAATAAGGAAACTGGGCTTATTTAGTCTAGAGAACAGAAGAATGAGAAGGGACTTAATAGCAGCCTTCAACTACCTGAAGAGGAGTTCGAAAGATGGTGGAGCTAGACTGTTCTCAGTGGTGAGAGATGACAGAACAAGGAGCAATTGTCTCAAGTTGCAGCAAGAGAAGTTTAGGTTAGATATTAGGAAGAATTTTCTCATTAGGAGGGTAGTAAAACACTAGAACAGGTTACCCAGGGAGGTGGTGGAAGCTCCATCCTTGGAGGTTTTCAAAACCCAGCTAGACAAAGCTTTGACTCGGATGATCTAGTTGGAGATGGTCCTGCTTTGAGCAGGCAGTTCAATTAGATGACCTCCTGGGGTCCCTTCCAACCCTAACTTTCTATGATTCTACTATGTCCAGTTTTGAGCCCCACACTACAGAAAGGATCTGGCCAAATTGGAGAGAATCCAATGGAGGGCATTGAAACTAGTTAGGGGACTGGGGCACATAATTTATGAGGAGAGGCTGAGGGAACTGGGCTTATTTAGTCTAGAGAAGAGAAGTCTGCAAATGGACTTAATAACAGCCTTCAACTACCTGAAGTGGGGTTCCAACAGGGATGGAGCTAGACTGTTTTCAGTGGTGGCAGATGACAGAACAAGGATCAGTGGTCTCAGGTTTTAGCAAGGGAAGTTTAGGTTTGCTATTAGGAAAAACTTTCTCACTAGGAGGGTAGTAAAATACTGGAACAGGTTACCCAGAGAGGTTGTGGAATTTCCATCCCTGGAGGTTTTTAAGACCCAGCTAGACAGAGCTTTGGCTGGGATAATCTAGTTGAGAATTGTCCTGCTTTGAGCAGGGGGTTGGACTAGTTGACCTCCTGAGGTCCCTTCAAACCCTAATTTTCTATAAGTCTATGATTATATGCCACACAAGGATGAAGCAAATAATTTGGGTCCAGGTGCAGGAAGGAAAAATGAAGTTTCAGTAACAGTTGCTTGGTTCATGGGCCACATAGCACTTCTGAATATCCATGTGTACTTACTTCTTGTACATGCTGCTCTACAAGGAGCCTCTACACAAAGCCCAATAGGAGCTCCTAGACCTGATCCACAGCGTAGTAAAGTTAAATGGAAGACTACGCTGACTTCAAGGTGCTTTTGGATAAGGCCCTAAATGGTTCTTTAGAGGAAGCAACCTTTGGACAGACAAACTCCATCATGCATGCCTGTTAATTCTACCATAGCCTCACTGGCATTTGCATTTACATTACAGGGCCTTGACTTCATTTCTAAAGCACAGAATGGTGGCAGAAATAATCTGTTGGCATAACCCAGTGGTTCTTAACCTGAGACACCTCTCAGAAAATGCCCGCTTTTGGTTTTCACTCTTTTTTTCATTCAGGAAAATAATAGAATATTTTTTCTATTGCAAAGAACTTGGAGAAACCACAACAGGACAGGATGGTTTTAACACTGTGGATTCCTATTTGAAATCTCTGGGTTTATGTTGTGAACCACGTTTGCATACCTAACAGTGCTAACATTGTGTGGCACCCTGCAGCACCCTTGAGATAATCTGAAGGCATCTCAGGGTGCCTTGGTACCCTGGATGAAAAATCACTGGCATAAACTAAGAGCAGGGCACTTTACTTTCTGTGGCACATGAAGCAGACAGAAAATGATTTGCAACCCTCTGTGACACATATTCTTCCCAAGTCTACTCAGGGGGTAGAGGAGTAACTAATGCTTTTTCTGAGAAGAGTGTTAAATCACAGTGTAGGCATACACAGGATGAAGGCATCCTGTGCACTACAGCATAACATTGTAGTATTGTACTGAAATGCTTCCCAGCCACTGGAATATCAGCGTTTCAAATCAGAATCCCATGGAGCACTGAGAAGCAGTCAGAGAAGTTAACATATAGCTTGCACTTCCTGCATTTCTCTTTTCCTTCAGTTTAACATGTGAACAAGAAGCCAGGCTCACTTTTCTTGACTTCTCCCTTTCTGGAAATGTCAGAGCCATCATGTCATCCTGACTTGAAAAAAGATGCCAGAGTATTGATTTATTGATGTTTTCTAATTAAAAATGGAAACAAAAAACCTGTTATGATTCCATACAGAATAAGTTAATAATAATTACCATTTTTCTTGCAAAATACCAAAATCCATCTGTCTGCTGTCATTAAATTTCCTGTGATAATGGATGCCACTGAAGGATGGCATAAGAACAGCATTAATATAGTCAAGGTCTATGAGAAGGCATCGGTCTAACTTGTGATGGACTATGCTGCGCTCAGATCAGGTACACATGCTAAAATGAGAGCATATTTTTGGTTTAAAATGGACTAATATTTTAATAATACATTCACTGATTTTTTTACAAGTCACAAACTTTAAGTAGCAAAATAAAATATCTTTAAAGAGTCAGTAAATCAAGTAGTTCAGTTTAGAAAGGGAAACCTTTATCCCTAGGATATAAAATAAATGCACATGAGTGTGTCCAGCTATGACCTGTAATAATTGTCCTCCATTTGTATCAGGGGTAGGCTCATTTGACTGCAAAAGCTACATATTAGCACTATAAGATTTAGGTCTTAAGTCAGGGAACAGGAGCCTTTCTACTTCAAAGATTTTTTTTTTTTTTTTTATAACCCTACCGCTTATATTGTGACTTTATTATGCACACACTAGTATGTTCAGAATTGGGCCCTTAAACTGAATCTAATGCCTCCCTGCCTATTGAACTGGGAATGGATGAGGAGGGATATTAAATGGTTACGTAGTCATGCCCTCAGTGAGGAGCTCATGAGTTGCATGCAGGAGTGGCTTAGGATCACATTTTGCAAGGAATTTGTTGATTGTTGATCCTCTCTGTTTCAAAGGAGCATCCAGGCCTAGCTTTGCCTCTGCTTCAAAAAGAATTGACATAAACATCAGAGATGCAGAAATTATTCGCAATGGGACTTATCACATTTAATACTTGTTGTAATCCAAAATACTACCCACAATCAGAATTGTCTTTCTGCAATTGTTATCCTGAAATACTCCGTCAAATCCCTATCACTTCCGGTTTTTCTCTTTAAGAAAAGGGACAGATGCTATTTAATGGTATTTCAACCTTCAGCCCAAGCATTTATTTTTTACAACCTGTAGCCAAACCTTTGCCTCTGATAATACTCAGAGGAAAGCCAATTTATCTTTGTCTTTCTTCTTGTAGGTACAAAGGCCCCTCACTTTCCCAGAATAAAAGCTAATTCTTCCTTTGCAGTTTAATGACTTGGTTAATTACCTCTCTTCTGAACCGTCCACATCAGCAGTTGCCATTTTTATCTGCTATTTTCCAAAAAGCACTTAAATAAAGTCTGTTAATTTAATCTCTGCACACTAATAATCTGCTGTGCATGTGGCAATACAAAGAACTAAAGACAGATTCTAGTGTTGGGCACCGTAATGAAGAAATATTTTAATCTCAATAGCCAGGATTCTACTGGCTCTTATAGCATTGTTTTCCTATAGTAACTAAAGGCACTAGTTCAGTAACATTGGATAATATTACAATAATTACACAACAACTAGAGGTAAAATTGTAATGAGGAAGCCACCATGTATTCCCTGCTTAGCAGTATACCACATCTTTTTCTTATACAATATATCTCTATTGGCTTTTTTAATTGTGCTAATATTATGCTGCCATAAGGAATATGTTCCTGTGAGAAGATTAGTTAAGAAAGGAAAATGATTTTATGTATCACTACTACAGTAGTGGGTAGCTATTTCTTCAGAGATCAAGATTACAGCCTCACTGTGTTAGACACTGTTCATGTCTACACGAGACTCTGTCTGCACTGTAGCTCATTATTACTGTGCAGTAGCATTGCATGGCACAAAGTTTGACAGGCTGCTACTGTGCAGTAGTAATGAGCTACTTTGCAGTCAGCATCACCTAAAAACTGTTCAGCAATACTACTGTGCAGTAACTCCAGTTATCATGCCATCATTTAGTACTTGGTTGGTAGTCACTGTAGTGGGGCTCAGCAGATGCTGCAGCATCCATGCCCTGCCTGGGC
This sequence comes from Alligator mississippiensis, assembly GCF_030867095.1. Taxonomy (NCBI): domain Eukaryota; kingdom Metazoa; phylum Chordata; order Crocodylia; family Alligatoridae; genus Alligator; species Alligator mississippiensis. The sequence continues at coordinate 41,090,503 of NC_081830.1, forward strand.
AACTAGCCTGAGCAATTTAAGTTTGGTTCCCTTTTTCTGTTACAATCCTTTGAAGTGAAGGCAGAGGCAGCATCATGAGCAAGCTCAAACCACATGTAGCACCTACAAGAAGAATCATGTGGAGACCAGACTTACCATTGAGGCCCAACAGCAACACCTGGGCAGAAAGGGATGGGGTATATGGGGAAGAGGAGCCCCACAGAAAACCAACACAGGCTCCCCTACACTAAGACCACCAAGTGACCACAGGTACCACCTCTCCATATTTAACCATTCATCTTATGGAAACAACAAGTCATAGCAAGAAAGAGGAGGGAGGTGTGCATCACAACCAGGTGAACAGGGCATGCACACCAACCATCGGCGGCTTCTCCAGACATGTACTTGTCTCATACCCTCATAAAACTAGTTGTCCATTCCCCAACGAATATAGGACTGGAAGGGGCCTCCCAGGTCATTAGTTCAGTTCCAAAGGAACCATATATTCAAAAGATCCATGAGTTTGTCTACTCTGACCCCTGTCATACACTTCAACCCCAAAACAGCTATGTAAGTACCCAAAAAACCTGCCACCATTAAAGAGCAGGGGAGACGAGAGCACTGTCAATGTCCTCCCACTGCAATGGCAGGGAATTTTTTTAGAATTCCTAAGCAAGATGACACTACCCTACCACAGAGGAAAGCAACCTCCCCACTCCTCCCCTCCGCAGTCTTTGCCTATCAAACACAGGGAAAAGTTCCCTCTTGACTCCAAATATAGTAATTGGTATCACCTCAAGTTCAAGAACAGGACCCTTCAGCCAGGTACCTGACAGGTTTGTAAGTACAGGAAACAGTACAACCGTATTTCAGCCAAACTCCCACCTAAACCCATGATCAGTAAGGTGGTCTCATTTGCGACTTATACAATGGCCTTTAATACTTACCTCTCTTTATGGGAAATACTCCACTTGATACATCCTAGGATCATATTTGCCTTATCCATGGCTGTATCAGATTGTTGCCTTTTATTCATCCTTTGACCCTCTCATGCAGCCAGACCCCTATCCTCCCCTATCAGTTCCAAATGAAAAGCTCAAAGTCTCTCATTTTGTAATATTACATATCACCTCTGCATTTCCCCCAGTCCTCAAGTGGGACTTTTTCTTTCTTTTTCTTTTTTTGTGAACAGTACATGTGCTGAAAAATGAGGTTAAGATCATAGCTATTTAACTGGTACAAACTGGCTATAACACAACAGTGTGACAATTAGTGTCACAAAATTCTCAGGGAAGGGGTGATGTTGTCTTCTCTTACCCAGGAGCTTGGTGACTTAGGGCTTTTACCCAGAAGGTGGGAGACCTGGATTCAGGACTCTCAACTGATCAAAGGGATTTGAACCCTGACCTGACACATCCTAACATGAGTCCTACCCACCAGGCCATGAGTATTCTGGGGTGAAGGGTCTTTTATCTCTTCTGTTGACATTTTGTACAAATAACGCACATTAAAATAGAGCAGCTATTGGAACCCAGTTGTTTCCTCTTACTGGTGAGCATCCATCCATCCAGCTAGAGCAGTGATTCTCATCCAGGGTACCATGAAATCCTTTTAAGGTCTCCGGGTCTGATAGGTTGCTGTACAATGTTAACACTGCTAGGTATGCCAATACCTACACATGATTCACAAGACAAAGCCAGAGATTTCAAGTCGGAATCCATACTATCAAAAATGTTCTGACCTGTTGTGGTTTTTCTGAGTTCTTTACAACAGAGGAACTTCTCTAATATTCTTATGTAGTCAAAAAAAATGAGTGAAAGCTAAGATTTGGCATTTTCGGGGGGGTGGTTTAAATCTAACAAGGGTTGAGAACCACTGAGCTAGAGAGTCATTTCCTCTCTCCTCCTCTTAGCCTGTGAGTATTAAAGTATTTTATATACAGCTCCAACCATAGAGACAGAAGAGACCCATCCCTGAACACGCTGTATCCCAGTGGTTAAGATACTTTCTTCAGAGGCAAATGAGAGATGTAGTATTTAGGGCCACCACAACTGATGGTTGATGAATTTAGCCTTTCATTTCCTATGCGTGTCTTTACAAGTACCTAAACTGAAGCCTTTGTTTGAATACTCTGCATTGAACAAAATGAAATGTGTTTTATTTCAGTAAGAAAACCTAAATATTTCCATTTTGATGCAATCTGAACTGATTTTTTTTTTTTAATTTTTGGTTCAGTTGCCTGAACCATGTGGTGGCCTGATGCCATTCTTCTTGAATAAACAAGTACTAATGAAGAAGGAGCAGAGCTTCAACATTCAGGCAGCAGAGTGGATTACAATTTGTTAAAGGGATATTACTGGGTTAAATACAAATGACTAGAGTTAGCAGATGTGGCTCACATTCTGGTCTTACACTCCTTACTGCAGTATGCTCAATGTACTATTTTCTCCAAAATTGATTTTATGACAACTGCGTGACCCCATTGTTCAGCTTGATTGGCAGGAGGGCCAGGAACCTTTGAAAAAATATTCAATTTTTCTGTCATTTTTAGAAGTCACATGTTCCCCCACAAAGTTAGCAGCAGAGAAAGTAATAGCACAAGGTCAGCATTGAACTTATTATAAGAAAATTATACTTGGTAATGATCTGAACTTTAAAAAAATCTATTTTCTATTTCAGAAACATTTTATTTGTTTCAGGGCAGAGACTGGAAATGGTATCAATTTTCCACCAGCATATTAAAACCTTTTTTATTAACAAGTAATTGTGCCAAGCCTTGCAAACCAGCATCAAATGCTTCTAGAAAGCTGGAAAATATATGTCAGATTTCTCTAAATAAACGTGAAAATTGCCCCAGCATGGTTTCCCATGTTTTATACAAGATAGAAGATCCTTTACAAAAGTCTGCAGCTGAAAGCTATTCCATATCTCTTTTGAACTTAGATGATTTATGAGTAATGTTTATTAGGGTGAAAAGTGACCTATGGATCCCTTCCCTAGGCCAAGGGAAAACTCTTTTCTAGAACAACAAACTTTAATCATATTCATAAGGGTTTATGCCTGAGCCATGCAGGACTGGTCTATTTACAGGTCTTGTCTGAATATAAACCAGTCATAATTTTTTACTGATGTTGTTAGAAATATCTATACTTTTGCAGAGGTGCCAAAGGCCTGGAGAAATCACCTTTCAGAGAAATATTTAAGAAACTCAATCTGTTCATTTTATCACAAAGAAAAAAGGGAGGTTCTTCAATTATGAGGTGTTAATATGTTGACAGGAAGAAAAAATGAGCAGAGAAAGACATAACAGGAATTAATGGTTGGAAGCTGAATCCAGACAAATTCAAGTAAGGAATAAAGCAAAAAAAATTTCCAATGAGGATGACTGGAATAAACTACCAAAAGAAGGAGTGCCTATCCAACCTCCTAAGGTCTTGCAGGAAATAACTTGGAAAATCTGGATTTTTCTAGGCGATATATACAGGCACCCTTGGGTTTGGCCAAAACATGTGCTCTGACATGTTCTAATTAGAACACTCTGTCATCACTATAGTGTCACAAGTATAAGCTCCTGCGGGTTTAAAAATGGCTGCTGGGGCACTTTAAAGCTCATCAAATAAACTTTAGTTAAAACATCCCATAGCCATTTTTAAATGTACGGGGGCTTAATACACATGACACTGCAGTGTTTTAATTACAGCAGTTCTCTGGGAATCACTCTAATTAAAATGGTCCCCACATCCCCTACCCCCAGCCTTAAGCACATGTGTAGGCACCCCAAGTTACTGGGCTTGACGCTGGCATAAACAAATGATGCATATGATACATTGGAAACAAATGAAATAATCTGATGGTCTCTGGCGTAGACGCCGACATTTATTTTTGCTGTGGAGGCCTAAGACGATGGTCATGTGGAATGTTTTACACATTTCAAGTGACAGCTCCCTTCCTGAGGGGGTCCAGGGTCCTCAGGCCCCCATATACTCAACACCTCTTCTCTCTGGCCTTAAACTCTGAATCTATATAGTTCATTTCCCTTCCCATACAGAAATAAACTAGACAATCATAAGCATCTTTATTTGGTAGAACTAGAGGATGTACTACCTTCACTACACTGGTGAAGTTAAAGAAATACAGTTTGTATAGACAAGGCCACGATTGCAGTCCTTGAATTCCTGAGAAACTGTTGTGTAAAATTGTGTTAATAAAACACAAGTTGTGGATTATAGATATAAGTAGTTAATAGACATGCTTAAACATAGAGCTGAGTTTTTCTTTTTTTCTAAAGAACACACAGGCCATAGTAGCTATTTAAGTACTGCATCAGAGCCAATGCACATGTTTGCATGCACAAGGAGTATTAGGGAGATGTATTGAGTTGCTCCCAAATTTATCTGGGAGCCAAGCCCTCAAAGAGAGCAAGGTTGGGGTATGGTAAAGGCTCACAATGACACTCAGAGCTCAGAGGAGATTGCTGTATATGCCTCAGCCAGGAACTAATCTTGTCATGTTGAAGGCAGCACTGGGCCAGGAGGAATGTTAATGCTTTCAAAGGGACCGGAGAGTTTTATGGAGGGTACTGCAGTTCAGAGCCAAGGGCCATATCACCTACTGATTAGAGCACAGTAACTGATCCAGTGAGGGGAAACTTTATGAGAAAACAGGAAAGGATGGCAGTAGCAAAAAGGACCCTGGTCAGAGGTGGAGGAGAGCCCCTTACCTTCCAGACAGGGAAAATTGATTCAGTAAGGTACAGATCATCCAATGTCCCAATCCTTAGATACTACTGTGCACCTATAAGACAACTGCAAGAAGGAACTAGAGAGAGTAATGCACAGGAGATGCCCCCTTGGTGTCATAGCAGATACCACTGGAATCCCTCTGCTCTTCTTCACTCCCTGGAGGTTATCTACCTGAAGGAACAAGCTATTCAGTTGCTTTGAAAAAAAGAATCTAAGGGCACAGACAGAAGTTGCATTTTTCATACAACTGGGCACCTGGAAGCTCTCTATAGCCATGCCGTGACACATGTGCATGGCTGCAGAGCATTTTTTAAGTAGCCAACTGCATGAAAAATTGGCTCCCTCCTTCTATGAGGTAGTAGATGAAGGCACTCTGCTTTAGAGCACCTTGGGAAATTTGTGTTCCTTAGGGTTAGTTTTTTGTGTGATGAGGACTGTCATCAGGGAGGGAGTGGGGAGGAGGGAGGGGCACGCCAGCAATAACAAGCTGCTTCTTTCACTAGCTGCCACCTTGCCTGATCTGAGTTGTGGGGGAGAGGGAAGGATCAGAGCCCCCCCCACACACACACCTTGCAGCCTTCCCCCAAGCCTCCTGGCTGGGGTACTGAGGGGAGCCAGACTGGGCCCGGGAGGTGCGGGGGGGCTCCAATCCATCCCCCTTCCAGCTCAGGACAAGCAAGCCAGCAGCTCATGAAAGGAGCAGCATGAGCTGCTGACTTTCCCAGCCTGAGCTGGGGGCGGGGGGCTGGAGAGTGGATCAGAGTCTCCCTGACTCATGGCCCCCCAACTGGGGTACAGGCTGGGCCCACAAGGTGATGGGTTCTGATCCACACCCCCCACCAACAGCTGAGGCCAGGCAAGCTGGCAGCTCATGAAAGGAACAGCTCACTTAGCTGCCTTGTCCCTCCCTACTGATGGCCATGGAGCTGGGAGGGCAGGGGACAGGGCTGGGGAGAGGGGTGGCTCCTTGACTTGCTAGGCAGGCTCGATCCCAATTCTTGCCCCCCCCCCCCCCCCCCAAGACCCAACAGGTGAACCTCTGTTAAATCGGGGGGGACGCTAACTTATGGTACTTTATGTAAAACGCCATGAGTTAGAGCAGGGACCTGACCATCTGTCAGTGCCCTAAAAGAGAATTTTCCTATCAAGTTTGTTTGGTGACCACTTTCTGCAAATAAAAGGTCTAGTGACTTAAATTCAAGTCCTTGTCACATTGAAATCAGTGGCAAAGTTCCCGTTGATTTCAGTGGGGCCAAGTTTTCATGCTTTATTTTTAAAAGGAAAAAAAAAGTTTGGTCTAGCAATTCCCAGTTAGAAATGAGACATTAGCCAACCCAATTCTAGTGTCATGCGTTAGAGCCCACCTAGATGACTCCACAAAAACAAAATTTAATTTCTCTTCAGCTTTCATTCTTTTGCTACAAATTGGAAATTTTTTTTTAATGTTGGTCAACTCCTCCATTTCTAGTAACATCTTCTCCAGTTGCAGCCTTAATTCTGAGCCAAAAGCCATATAGCCCTCCTTTCTGGGTGCATCTACACAAGATGCTACATCTCCATAGCAATGACCTATGGTGAAATAGTTTGTCGGTATGGCAACATAGCGTGAGCAGGGACTGTGATGCCACCACTACTGCACAACAGCAACAAACTACTGCACAGTAAGGTCAAAAACAAGCTGTGCGCCACTGGGACTTTTCAGGTTTGGTGAGTATTGTGCAGTCATTTAGACAACTACTCAGTCAGGGGTATAAGTAAGCATGCCCTTTCAAAACATAATGTTTACTGCTGACTATGTGGAACAAATATGTATATCTGCTTCTGGTTTCGAACAACATCAGGAATAATTGTCTGTGAAAATAAATTCTAAACTTGGCATTACTTAACTCAATATTTATCTTTCAGATCAATAATTATTGATGTTGCCCCAAAACAGAAGTCAATATCTGCTTAATCTTTACCCCTGTTGATTGCTTGTGTTGACATTGGAGGTCAACAAGGAGTGCCATTGTTCACCTATAATGTGTTGTTTAATCTGTTAGTAACAATTTTTTCATGGACAAAACTTAACCTGAGGCTTGCATGATATCTTGGTTTGATAAAAGGTGGAGCTAGTCACTTTTGGCATCAAATGCCTTTGTAACCAATTAGAACATTAGGAATAGGAAGGAAGTGATAGAATACAGTGTGCTGCTTAGGACCTGCACTGATTTCCTCCACCACTCTAAAAATGGCTCTCACCTCAATATGGTTTCCATGGCACTATCATATGGGTTTAGTAATATATATATATATATTCCTTACTAATCTACTGACTGTTTTGGTCGATAATGTATTCTGTTTTCCCTTTGGTATAAACTATTTATCTTTTTGGTTCCCTAAATCCAGATGAGCGAGAAAGAGAGGTAGAGGGGAAAAAGAGTCTGGGCACGTCTCCATGAAACGCTACTGCAGAGTGGTTTCTGCACGTTTATTTAGTACTTGTATAAGCAAGTACTATTTAAATGCACAGTAACCAGAGTTACTGCACAGCAGTGCCAGTAGCATCTCAGCGTGGTTTTTGTCATGTGACTACTGTGCAGTAGTATCAGGCTACTGAGCAGTCAATGTCCCATGTAGTCATGCCCATTCATTACTGCTTAGCTGTGCCATTACCAAACCAGAGATATTAATTTTAACAAATATGCCTGGCACCACTAAGCTTCTTTAATGTCCTGATCTGGCCTGGTCCTAGATGTACACAACTCCAATTTGTTTTCATGTAGACCCCAGTTCAGTAATACACACGTTGAACTTTTAGCATGTATTTACCAAAGGCCACTCCAGATCACCAAAGCACTGGAGCTACAATTTTAGGATCTGGGCTCCTCATTCCCCTTAGACTTCTTTGAGAATCTGAGCTGTAAGTATGTGTTCAAACTGGTTGCTTTAAACATGAGTTGCGTTGTATTTGCTGACCTCATTTCCATTGCATTGACTATGCTACAGGTTCTCATATTAATAGCCTGGTTAAGTTTATATTGTGAGACAGAGAGAGAGAAAGACATGTAATCAAAATGTAGGTTGTAGTCTGCCTCCCTTGGAGAGGCTATCCAACCTTTATTATTGTCCCCCTGGTATTGGTTTCTGGTCCTCTAGTGGGTGTTGTCACCAAGGGGCACATCCAGATGAGCACCATCATGTGGTATGTGGGGCCGCAGACTCATCTGGGGTGCCGCATACCACATGCGCCACACATACAGTTGTTCCCTGCACTGCTAATTTGCAGCACTGGGGACGTGGGGGAGGGGGATTGACATCGGGAGATCCTAGTGTCAAAAAACACCATGCCTGAAAAGCACGGGACGGCTCACATAGTGACAGTGCGCACCTCTCAGAATTGGAGCCTGGCCAGCTGAAGCCCTAGTTTGGCTGCTGGCCAGGCTCCCTGCTGTAAGATTGCTGCAGCTGCAGCCCCTGAAGTCCCCCAGGACTCCAGGTAATGCTGCTGGGGCCAGCCCAGGTGCTGGCCCCAGCCTCCCCTACTCCACCCTGGGCAATTTGCCACGCACAAGAGCGTACATGCATGGCGGTTCCCCCAGGGACAAGTAGCAGCAACACACATTGTGCTACTGTTCTTTGTCCCCAGGGAAATGCACCTCCCTGCCTGTGGGGACATGTCCCAGGACTTTATGATTGCTCCACACAGTTACAGTGAAAAGGTTCCAATCTAATGAAATAACCAAAAATTTTACTGCACCCCAAACAGCACATTTGAGACATTCACCTTTCCTCTAGTCACTTTCCCTATCAAAAGACGTTACTGTTGGCTGCTATAGAGGTTTTATGATTTGAGGATAGGATAAAAGCTAACTTTTTCTTCAGAAACAAATAATTTCCATATGTCGTGATGATGGAAACCTCACTATGTGCCAAAGGCCTGGATGAGATAAATCTAGATTTAAATTTTTATCCCCTAAATATCCTAAGACTACAAAGTGGTTTGAAATCTTGAAAAAATAGGGTGCAGAGGCCCTTCAGGGAACAACCATCCCATTTGCCCACCCACTCAATATCCCTGTCAACCCTAACTCTAGTGGTCCCTTCAGTGATGAGCCCTTTCTCCAGAAAGCCCTTGTAGACAGTACCTCACAAAAAGCATCCCTCTCTATTAATGAATTAAGGCCCCCTCCAATGCAGCTACCAGAAGCAAGAAGTACTGCAGCTGAGAAGAGTAATCACCAAGTTTAGAAAAGTTGGCATCATAAAGGATAATTTCAGCCCCTGACCAGTTTATCTGCCACCAGAGGATGAATTCAAAACCTTCTGGGACTTCCTCCAAAGAATGGCAGTCTGGACATCTCAGTAGATGTAAGGACTAGGAAACCAAGTTGGCATGTATCCTACATGTAGTGATATCAAGCAGAATCATAATGCCTATCAGTGAAGGCCTTCTGGTGGTCTGGCACACTTTGGCATCGATCCTTCTGACCACACAAAGAGAGAAAGAGAAAGTATTGAGTCCCAGAAAAGGGAGTCAAATACTTCCAGTATCCAACTCCTGACTCCCTTGTAGCTCAAGCAGCTTGGGACAAGTCTAAACAGAAGAGAACCTGCAAGATCACCTGTCAAGAAAAAGAGCCAAAAAGACTGGATCTTTTAAGCTACAAGGTTTATTTATCTGCCAGTATGCAAATGATGATAGCCAACTATCAAGTTGTGCTCTCTGCATACAACTTTTGTTTTATGGGATATATTATCCAACATCATGGACATGCTACCCAGAGAGTAAGAGAAGGAACTAAAGCCTATAATGGCAAAAATCTAACTTATAGCCAGGACTTCCTTACAAAAACCTCCCTTGATGCCTCAGATACAACTAAAAGAGCCAAGACAATGAGATACTCATCCTCATTTCAAGGCTCTAGTATTCCCTAGATGGTCCAGAAGGCTGTAGAGGACCTTTCTCTATCAACAGTGAGATTGTTCATGGTCTTGAGAATATCATGGTGACACTGCAATACAGAACATAACTTTTCATGTTCCTTTATCGCTAAGGAAACCACAACAGAGACCGGATTCATATCAGAAGCAAAGATTCAACCTTATTCCCATTAGCAGCAACACTCCCTGAATTCCTATATAAAAATCAGAGGATCCACAAGTAGTGTCTTTCCATTTTGTTTTCCATCCTACCTCCTGGATCTCCCATGAATGGACAGTCTTGTTGCTATTGTCTTGATTTGGCTAGAACCGCCGATGAATTCCTTTTGCCCTCCTCTCCATTTGGAGACTGCCTTTCACTTTTCAAAAGATAGCCCTTCCAGCTCTACTCTGTAACAACAACTCCATCTCTCATGGAAAGTGTTTTAAGGAGGAAGCAAACTCCTTAATAAAGCTTTGTGGTTTTAAAAAAGGTGTCCTCAGAATTCAAGGGGGAAAGAGATTTTGTTACCACTACTTCCTGGTTCCAAAGGAAGAAGGGGTCTTGAGACCCATTCTCCAACATTGGCTTCACAACACATTTCTCTAGCTACTATATTACCTACCCTGGATACTTTTAACTGATTCATACCTTTTGACTTCTAGGATGCTTAGTTTCATGTTTTCTTTCATATAGTTAATAGCCAATACCTCAAGGTTCTGATAAAGACATCACACTAGCATTAAGAGTGCTTTCCTTTGCTCTTCCAGTGTGTAATAGGTAACTTTATTTTCATTATACTCACCAGTGTTTGAGCATATATTTAAAAGTACCATGCAGGGATACCTTCTTTTGGATATTTGTGTCCCAAACCCAATGTCATGGAACAACTTAGTCCCAAGAACTGACTGTTTGGAGAGAGTAAGGCAGAAAGCCAACTCTTGCTGTTTGCCACAGCTCCAACATAAACTGTTATGCCATCAAAGCAAAAAAAAGCATCTTCACATACTAAGAAAAAGAAGTTTGGGATTATGTATATATAACTGCAGCATCTCCTGACCTCTGCCAGAATGCTATTGGCTCCAGGTGTCCATTCATTCCTGATTTTCTTTAAATGATAGCACACAAACCATAAGCCAATAATATGGAAAACCCAGGGCTTGAATCTCACTGGTATTAAATCCCCTCTGGCCTGCTGTGGCAAGGTAACATCTAGGCTCCTTTTAGGACCAGAATAATAGAAAACAAATTTTATAAAAATTAATACTAGTTCAGTAAAATGTTCAAAGCTGAAAGTCTTTACAAAATATTCCTGTCCTAGTTCAGGTTGCTTACATCTTCAGCACTCTGGTCACTTAAATGACCCAGATTTGAAAACTGGGCCCTTTAGCAGAATTGATACTATGCAATTTCTAAAAATTAGCTATAGCATATCACTTATTTATTGATACCCATGTATACACATTCTCATGGCCAACACATGCTGACAAGGAATGTAAGAGTGATAGAAAGCATGAAGATTGGCCAGAAGATGACATCAATTTATGACAGACGGGTGGAAATTTTCATTCATTAACAACAGACATTTGTTTTGTACAAAACAGGCTGTTCACTGTATTTGTTGTCATTTTTAGACAATAACATTTTTGATGAAAGAACATTCCTGATAATGAATGACATTTGAAGTGAGGTTAAATCATTGAAAAGGGGAGACAGAACAATGGCAGGTACTTATTAAGACAAGTTTTGATGACAGATGCAGCAAATGCTAGCACCAAAACTGGTTAACAAGCAGCTACTGGAAAAAAAATTAAATGAGCTGAAAAATTCTAACGAAAAGTTCAAACATTCAGTGTCCAACTGTGATTTGACTTTTTAAATTTCTTTAAAGAAAAAAAAAAGATGTGGTCTCATCAGAGCTACAAAGGTTTGGTGAGTATCGATGCCAGCAGACTGTGACCAATGGAGAACTGTAGTCCAGTTCTCCCAGGAGAACTCAAAGAGGATGTGGATAAGACATAGATGAGGCACAGGGGTGATGCCTATGACTTATGCTGTCTGTTGTGAATGGGTGATTTTTGTTCTCAGGTGAAAACTTATGCAGCCTCCAAGCCAGACCTGCCTGATAGCAAGATTATAGCCCTAAAGGGAAACATTTTCTTTGATACCTCATTAAAATGATGGGAATTGCAATGAAGTCCATATCCTGTCAGACACACCCCTTCTCCATCTTCATATCACTGAGTACAAAGGATCACTTGGCAATACAAGGCAGTTGAGCATCACACACTCCACCCCACTTTCACTGGAATGCAGCAACCTATCCCATAGAACAGAATATGTTAAAGATAAAGGGCGCAAATGGTGAAAAATTAAATATTATATAAATTGCCAACACAAAACTAATGAATTACTCACATCCCACCTAAGAAGATTTCAGTGGTTCACAAAACTTGCAGTTGCCCCCTACCCAGAAATGAATTTTATCCTGTCATTCAATCTCAAATTCCATTAGAACTTTATGGGTTCTCCTATACAGTAGTTTATGACAGCATTTTGGAGGCCCCATACAGGTTTGTAAAGATTTCTACGAAATGTAAACCTCCTATATGCTTATTATCAGAGAACCTTCCCTTTGGTGATGTCATGCAGCTTTCTCTTATCTCTGCCGCCAGAGGTGGTTCATGCACCTACATTGAACACCTTCAAGAGAAATTTGGATGTTTATCTTGCTGGGATCCTATGACTTCTGCTGACTTCCTGCCCCTGGGGAAGGGGGCTGGACCCGATGATTTTCCAAGGTCCCTTCCAGCCCTAATATCTATGAAATCTATGAAATCTTTCATTGCTACAAAGTCTCTTTAACAACTCTCACACCTTACAGTTAAATCAGTGACCAGCAATTGGAAAATATGGTGAAGTTGCTGTGGGGTTTTAGCAACAGAAGTCATGGCACAAAAGTTGAATAAAAAGATGCTTCAGTGCTTCAGGGAAAAGTAAATCAATTAATGGCCTCTTGGATTTTATAGCTTCTCATAATGTGAATGTTCTGTAGCAAGGCCAGTAAAACCCTGTTATTAACCATCAAGGATTTTTAAGCCTCATTTTTAAGACTGTGCCTTTTAGCTATTGGGACAAACCAATACATACGCAATTTAAGTAAAAAAACCTCAAAATATACTACAAAAAAAAATCACCATAAAAATAAACATAAAAAGAGACATTAGATTCCCACCACTAAGCATATCCATCTGAGAAGATAGCCCTCTCATTACTCAATGCTTTGAGATGGTTGCATTTGCTTTATTTTAGGTTGTTCAGGTTCCCCCTTTCTCAGAGTGGAGACAGGGGAAATCATTCAAACAGAAACTGCAGCACTAGTAATAATCAAAGAGCTATTTATTTGTTCTTCATAATCAAGAAAAACCATTACTGTCCTTACTCCTCTTCATGGTTGTTGATGTGATGTATTATGCCAACCTTTTCTATTTCATGCTTTGGACAATGCATTTGTTTGAGGGCTTACAAGTTTCCTTTCAATGTCTTTGTAGGCTACCTGGATATTGGGCCCAGGTGAACTAATATAGACAGAAAGTGGGTACTGTCTTGACTTTATACACAATGTATCAGCACAGCTAAGCTACCCTGAGGGTGAAGCATCACAGTCTAGCTGCTATTCCAGGCCAGGAGGGTATTATGTGTCACAGGACTGGTTTCTCTGACAAACATCTTCCTATGGTAAGTCATGTGTTAGTACAGTTGAGGCCTCATCTCTTTTTTCAGGGTTCTGACTAAAGGCAGGATTCAACTTTTAATTACTCTTACCATGCAAAATATCTTATTACTCAAGGGAATAACTAAGATCCATTTCTAGAACAAGATTTATTTTGGGGAAACTTCCACTGAATGTCCAAGATGATAAATATTCACTAACCAAGTTGACATAGGATATGGTTATGTGTTCACTAAACCATTACTCTGATGTGCAGTGGTGTTGGGGAGGGAGGGCAGATGGAAACTGGGCTTGTGTTCTCCCCCACACTCCCCTTCTTAACTTTTTGAGGATGTACAAAGAGGTTTTATTGCTTGTTTTTCTCAGCCTACATCACCTTGTCACAAAATTGTTCTGCTGGGTCTTTTCTTTTTCCTTGGAAGTATCAAGGTCAAGAACAGCATACTGTTCTTCCAGGTTATTTTTTGACTCTACTCCTGGTTAATAGTAGCCTATATTAAATGGGTTCATGACAATGGTTGTGGAAGGCAGGGTTGATTCTTTTAGTTTTAATACAGCTCCCCCTGTGGCAAAATTGAAAACAAAGCACTAGAATATGGAAGTAACGTTGCATGGCTGGGGGAAACTCAGAGGATATGCTTCAGCTAAGCCAAAAAACCAGATGTTCCCTCAATCACATTCAAACCACTCTAGGTTTCTATACTTCTTTATTTTTTTCCCTTCTTGGTTCACCTCACTATCTTCCACCCTTCTCTAAGTCCCACAAAGGTCATTTATCATCTGCCCTACAGTTTCTTCTCCTTGCCCTTCCTCTTCTTCCTTTCTCTCTCACAAAGTGCTTCCTGAAGTTAAGACCAGGTCCCTCGTGATTTCACGCATGTAATAGTGTTTGTTTCTTGTACCTCATTTGCTAGCATTGAAGCAGTGACCCTGTGTTAATATCTGTGTTCCAGTGGTTCCCTCAGCCAGATGTGCCCCAGAAGGGACTACTCTCCCTCTAATTCTGTACAAGCCGCACGCAGATTGAATGAAATTTTAAAACAGCCAGTAGCAAATTGTGTTAAAATTGCTAAGGTGCATAGACAAAATGAGAGGCGTGTGTGCATGACATTTTAAAGCAACCTGAATGCTTTTGTGCCACGTTAATGGTGTCAGTGTTTGCACGCCTCAGCGGTGTATTGTGCATTAATTCCAGCCGCTGAAAGAAATTTGGCGCCGTAATGCGCCTTAAATGACTTGGGGTACAGCAAAATAAAACTCCTTTGAGGAATTTTAGTTTGCTGCCCCTACAGCCACGGAGTGAAGCACTGGGCTCCATGGCTCTGTAGGTAGGCCTGCAGGCAGCCTGACAGCAGCCCAGGAAAGCAGCTCCACCCAAAAAAAGCAGCAAGCCTCTGATCTTTTTTTTTTCTTTCCCCCCTGGAGCCTGCCTACTTGCCTGAGCTGCACAGGGGCCCGGTGCTTTCCTCTACGGCTGCGGTGAAGGACCACCTGAGCTGGGTGCCTGCGGGAGGGTGCCGCTGCCGTGAAGGGAAGCACCACACCCCCACCCAGGGACTGCTCCGCCCACCAGAAGTTCTCCCTCCCTTCCCCACTGGAGAGGCAGGTAAGTCAGCAGTGTGTGTGTATGACACGGGGGATTAATCAGCCCTAAATTGAAGCAGTATTTTTTTAAACGCACCACTTCAATTTAGAGCCCCCATTTAGTGTACACATGCCCTAAGTCTCCTCTTTTCTTGCTGATGCTTTTGCAGAGGTAAGGGGTCTATTGTGATTTGTGGTAAGGCTGAAGAGACACCCTTGCAAACTTTATTAACCTAATGAGTTTTTGGAGCATAATTCAGTCCAATGCTAAGGCTAAGTTTCAGGCTCCAGGCACATTCATTCCCTCTACCCTAAGCTCCTCTCTACTTTACTGTTGTATTTGCATTTATAGACTCCCAGCAACTCCACCTTGGAGGTCCCCAGAAATTAAAGTAAATCATCATGTTTTGGTTCACAGCTCCTTGTAGTAGTTAACAACTTATGTACTCAATTATGTAATAAACTTGTTAGTGCATTTCATCAACTGTAGCAATTAGTGTGTTACTCCCAGCATCTAATTTGTTGTTTGCTCTTTGTCTTTAGTAAAAAGATAGAAATTATTAAAGGGCAAACTCATGTGAGAGAAAAGCACGTAGACACCCCAAACACCCACTACTAGCACTAACAGTGATATTATTGGCATCAATGGGATTATCATCTTTTCGTTCTCTGCGTCTGCTTGTGATTATAATGCTCTCCAGGAAAGGCAGCTAATCACCGGTGTTCAAATCCAGCAGGCTCTTATGCGGGTTATAAATTGTCCACTGATGTATTTAGCTTATTTATCATTTGGTTCCAAACCCCTGTTTACATCACAGGGCTTTATCATTATTGATATTTTCAGTACTGTCCATAAACCCCCAGCTGAGACTGGAGCCCAGTGGCATGCATACTGCCATGACTAGGGTTGGTTAAGAATGAAACAACTTTTCATCAGAAAGTGCCTATTTGCTGAAATTAAACCATTTTGTGGAAGTATATCTGTCTCGGTGAATTGCCAGTGAAGTGCAGACAGATGTCCTGACAGAACTCCACCTGGGTTCCTAGCCAACGTGCCTGTCAAAGACCCTAGGGTTTCCAAACCTCTGATAACTCAGCCATGTAGATTTCCCTGGGAGTGGAGACCCCTGAGCTTAAAGAGCTAGGCTTTTAGACTTTCCCAGGGCTTTTAGACTTTCAGGCTAGCTGACTCCCTAAACTGCCTGATTACTGTAATGAACCTGGCTACCTTAGAGTCCCCAACTGCAGAGCAGAGTAACTGGATAACATGGAAACCCCAGCTCCAGCCAGGACTGTCAGGGAACTCCCAGCTCCAAAGGAAGCCTGGAAGTCTTGGATGTTTTTAAGGTTTCCAGGCTGTGCAGCACAGAGAGAGCAGCTGGGAAGCTCTGCCTCTACCAGGGATTCAGCTCTGCAGTTGCGGCAGGGTGGCGAGTGGACATCATGAAAATGCTGACTTCTGCTGGAACAGCAAAGCTATTGAGTCCCTTGGCTCTCATGCACCTGGCACAGCTGTTCCCCATCAGTCCTGCAGGACCGATGAGCTTGGGCTAATGCTACCAACCATCCTGAATTCCCCAGGTGAATCCTGAATTCTGGAGCTGTGTCCTGTTGTCTCCAGGGATGCTCTGAAATGGAATTTTTTTCCCCGGCAGTGATTCAGGACCAATTTTTCAAATTCAGGACAAAGTCCTGCATTGAAGAGGATACAGTACTATGCTGCTTCCAGACTAATTTGTTCTGTTGCTTAGATGCTGAACTATTTGAATGCAGCTACTCAAGTTAGCTCTGTTGAGTAGACAATTTAGGAATGGCTGTATGAATATAGCTAAATGGCTCACAACTTAGAAAGCGACCACAAACTATGACAGGATAAGCATGGGGGTCATGAGATGCTGCCTCTGGGGTTTACCTCACAGCAAAGCTAGTTATCCCATCTGCAGCAGCACTACTATAAGGCAGCTATTATAATGACTGGAACTGGAAGTAGTTTGGCTGGCTTCCAGTTCAAAAGTCTGCAGAGCTTTTGGGACTGTGACCTGGATTATGGGTAGTAAAGAAAGTAAGAAGGGTGTGGAAGGGCCAGAAGTCAAAACATGGGGTGGTAGGATTGTTTTTGGAAGACTCCAGTACACTACAAGGAGGGAGTGAACAAGAAGTAGGCTTGTCTTCAGACCCTGAGGTTCAGCAGGATTTTTGAGGTCAGGTTGAGCTTCTTCCTGGGACTAAACTGGGACTAAAGAGTCCAGAGAAGAGCCACATGCATGATCAGAGGTCAGGGAAGCAGACCCTACAATGACAGGCTGAGAGCCCTGGGGCTCTTTAGCCTGGAAAAGCGCAGGCTCAGGGGTGATCTGATGGCCACCTACAAGTTTATCAGGGGTGACCACCAGTATCTGGGGGAATGTTTGTTCACCAGAGCGCCCCAAGGGATGACGAGGTCGAATGGTCACAAACTACTACAAGATCGTTTCAGGCTGGACATAAGTAAGAATTTCTTTACTGTCCAAGCCCCCAAGGTCTGGAACAGCCTGCCACCGGAGGTGGTTCAAGCGCCTTCATTGAACACCTTCAAGATGAAACTGGATGCTTATCTTGCTGGGATCCTATGACCCCAGCTGACTTCCTGCCCTTTGGGCGGGGGGCTGGACTCGATGATCTTCTGAGGTCCCTTCCAGCCCTAATGTCTATGAAATCTATGAAAATAAACCTAGGGGTTTTAAGCATACATGGCCTCAGGTATGGACTTGAGGGCATCCTTAAGGTCCACTCTAGCTAGCCATATAGCCATATCCTAGAAAGCAACTGCCTTGTCACTGTATCGTATGCAATTGGAGGTCTTTGGCCTTTTCCTTCTCTCTGTTCTCATTAAGTCATTCTGTCATCTAAGCCCTGCCTATGAATGCAGCTAAAGAAATAACAACAGGACCTATAGGATCTATAGGCTATAACTAGATGATACCAAATTAAATGGACCAGATATACCATGATGTGTCATGGCAGAGCTGATCCACTTTGTTGGACAAAACACATATCACCCCTTGTCCTGCCCTTGATGGTGCAGAACAAGAGGTGATGTGATCTCCTCACTTTCCCCGCTTAGCCAAACCCCTCCCCAGAAATCACCAGGAATGGGTCTGAATGAGCTGAGAAAGTGAAGCTTTTCCACAACCACCCAGGCCTGAGATCCCCCTGTAAGCAAGGAAAGTGGGCAGGTGCTCTGGGGATCTGAGGGGCCCTCAAGCCCCCAGAGCATCTGCCTGGGGTGGTGGCAGAGTACAAGCAGCTCAGGCTACTTATACTCTTCATCACAAAAGTAATAGGCATCCACCGGATCTTAAATAGGGGAAGTGACTGGCCAAGTGTTGTGAGCCAGCCAACTAGGTCCCAGGGAGGGGGCAGAGCCTGAAATATTGACAACCATTCTGGGCATTCCCTGTCCAGCCTCGGGGAGTTGTAGTGCAAGTGCCAGGTTAGGACAAGCCACAGTGTTGGTTTGGGCAAAGGCTCTGAGAGCAAAGCTGCAGGATTGACACAGGACAGCAAGACCACAGGAATTGCTAGACTAGATCAGACTGAATATCCATCTGGTCCACTGGCACTCAACCTTTTGGCCCCATGGGCCAGGCAAGTGGCATGTCCCTGTCCCTGTCTGCAGGCTGGAGTGGACATTGCATGCCAGGATCAGGCCCTCTCCCAGATGGGCCCCTGAGCTGTTGCCAGGCCCCAGGGTCCTGCACTTCCTCACTGTCCCAGGAGAGACCAGGGGGAAGGACCCCGAACTAAAAGGGGAGAACCCTGGGAACAAAATCCACAAAAGGAAGGGAAAATAAACATAAAATTAAAACAAAAAAAACACTTACCTGCAGCAGGAACCGCAGCACAGCTGGAACAGGGAAAGAAACCCGCGCGGCTCATCAGCCGTGTCTTCATTCAGCTGAAGCTGGCTGGTGACGTTGCTGACAATCACCAGCCGGTGGGAATAAAACAAACTTCTAGTGAAGACAGAAAAGAGGGAGCAGACCCACAGGGTGCCTCTCAGGAATCCCTCAGTGAGGCAGGAAGACAGCCCAAAGAGCCAGAGGAGGCTTCTGGCACCGACCCTGGCAGCGGCGGCGAGGAACAGCTCGTCGGAGTGGAGGATGAGCCAGAAGAAGCCGCTGCAGCCAGCAAAGGCAGCAACAGTAAAGGGAGCAGAGGGGTGGACGTGACGACCAACACCACAACAGATGTGAGCATCGGGCACATTTGGGAGGCAGAGGAAACTCCCACTTCGGGAGACTCCAGGCAGGAGCAGCGTGAAGGGCTGCAAAGAGACAGGATGCCAATCCTGGATGTGGGGAGCAACAGGCTTAAACAGAGGGGCTACGAAGCACCCGAATAGTGACACCACTGAAGAGAGAGAAGTGGGGCAGGACCATACCCTGGGAAGAGCCGGATAAAGTGGGAGAGATGACCTGAGCGAGAGGCCATGGGTACACGGCCCCATGTAGGGGTCATCCCATGGAAGGTCTTAGGGAGTAAGGCACCCAGTACCCTGACATAAGGGGCCAGGAAGGGGGCTGTACAGATTCCCCACAACATAGTAGAGTGTTATTTTGTATTTTCCTTTGTGTTTCCCCATTTGGAGGGGTTGAGAGGTAGGAGTAGACGACACGGCTGAGGTAGCCGTTGCAGGTTTCAAGGCTGGGATTACCGACTGCAAGCAACCCTAAGCTGACTAAGCAAATCAGCCACAGGAACCTGTGCCCTGGATGGGAGGGGGCTAGCAAGGATGCTGTAACTCAACAAGAACAGGAGAGATTGGGGGAGGCCACTCTGGGAGCAAACACCTACTCAATGGCATAGTGGAAATTGTGGGGCGAACACCACCAGCTACTCGGGCCAAGGCCTCACGTGATTGGATGTTTGAGGCTCAGTGGTCACACTCGCCCAGTGCCTTGTGCTAGGATCGGGCCCCGTGCTGCCCTGTGTGCCCAATCTAGCATGTAGGGCCACAGACCCATAGGGAGCCCCACAGGCTGAACAACATGGCCTGGGGGCTGGATCTGGTCCACAGATCTGGGGTTGAGCACTCCTAATCTAGCCTAGTATCCTGTCACTAATAGTGGTTTTAGAGAAAGTGCTAACCCAGTGCTTTAGAGAAAGGTATAAGAAACCGTTGGGAAAGTTGCAGAATAACTCTGAATATAAACATCATTTTATCTTTGAATCTTGCTGTGTTCTTGGCCTCAGCTATATCCTCTGGCAGTAAAAAAGTGTTGACAAAAATTGGTTGGCATCCAGCCAGTTAGATCATAGCAACAAGGTGAAAAAGAACCGTGGAACTGCCATGACGCACTGCGCCGTAGGAATCTGATGACCAGAGCTCAAAAGGAATCCTCCTGAAGCAGGTTGAAAGGCAAAATTCACAGTGAAAGGACCTCCCAGGCCTTTTCTGACAGTTCTTTATGCAGTACATAAAAGCTGCACCCAAACCAAGTCTATAAGCTGAAGTTCTGTGGAGTGACTAAGCAGATGTTCCATTATAGATCTACCAATATAAGCAGTTTGCACAGTTCTAGCTGAATTAAGTAGATAAGAAAACAAGTGCAGTCCCATGTGTGAAGTGACAGTATTTTAAGTTTTCACTCCCTCCTGGTGATGCTTGGAAATGAGTCATTCATGATAACAACAATCTAGTCAGCCAAATATCAATTTCAGTGGTACTGCTATGCAGCTCCCTAAATTACCAGAATGTACTAACAGTGGGCCAGTTTGTCTCTTCTGCATCGCCCAGGTGTGTTCCCTCATGTTATTAGACCCTTGTAATTTATCTTGTCCTGATCCCTTCATAACGGATCAGACAATGTCATAAACCAAACTAGAATCTCCTATGGTCTAGTGAGAGTTTAATGTCATTCAGTCATGAAAACACCTTAAAAGGATTTTTTAAAATATAATCAAATGTCAGTAGTGTTTTCTAAAGTAAATAGTTTTAATGGAGCTGCTTAAGAATTGGGATTGATAGAGGGCAGATTGCCCTCTAAGCAAGGCTACCTGGCCTTAGAGCAGCATCAACCGGAAACATCAAGCTGATTGGCTGCAGAGCTAGCTGGGGAGAATATACAAGGTGGCATGGGTGGCAGCTCTGGCTCCACCCTCTGCTGGCACCATGGGGGACACTAGCCCTGACTGCCTGCCTGGCACCACATGGCAGGCCCTGAGCGAGGCACACGTGGGCCCCAGCAGTTCTGCTGGTGCCATGGGGGATGCTGTGCAAAAGCAGCTACTCACACCTGACACCACATAGCAGATCCTGAGTGAGCCACGCTCAGACTCTGGTGGTTATGGCTCTGGCTCTGGCTCTGGCTTCTGCTGGCACCACAGGGATGCTAGGTGGAAGCAGCCCCACCTGGCCACCTGCCTGACACTGTGCACATACTTGGGCCCTGGCAGCTCTAGCTCCAGCTCTGGCCTCTGCTGGAGGTGGAGGCCATCCTCCCTTGGCTCCAGCTCTGGCTTCTGCTGGCATCATGGAGGATACTGGGCAGAAGCAGCCCTGACCACCTGGCTCCACATGGCAGGCCCTGGGTGAGCTATCCAGGGGTCCCAGCACCTCTCCTGTCTGCAGCTCAGAGCTGGAAGGAGCCACCCCAGGTGCTAGGACTGTGCCATGGGTGATCCACACCTGTGTCCAGAGATGGCAGAGTTTCACCAGTGCATCCCAGCAAGTGAAGCCCCTGTCTATACAGGTAAGGCTGTCCCTAGTGCCCTGGGCTCTAGGTAGGTGCAGCCTGCATGGCCCTGGTTGGGAACTAGGGCAGGCTGGAGTGAGATGCTGGGCTTCCCTATGTTTTGTGGGAGCAAGTGTAAATAGGAGGGGGTGGGGGGCAGGCAGGTTTGGGGTGCAGGCAGCTCTTGAGGGGCCCGTCAGGGTGCATACTGAGGCAGTAACTCCCTTGTGTCTGTGTGGTGTCAGGATAGGCTGGGGGTGAAGTCATCCTCCCTTGGCCAAGTGTCCTGCTGGCTGGTTCTGGTTCCCCTGGGACAGAGACTTTATTTTGAGCTGCCTCTATATACACAACTCAAAAAAACAAACAAACCATAAATCAGGACAAAAATAGTTTTTGAAATAAGAATATTTTATAGTGGATGTTTGATTTTTAGCATATGGGGATTTTTTAATCTTTAATTTGTTAAAATAGCTTCACTGTTATTTTTATGTGTGCAGCCCCTGACAGTTCACCAAAACATGTTAAGTGGCCCTTGAGCCAAAATAATTTCCCACCTCTGGATTAGACATATGACTCTATATGACTTTGACCCCTGTGACACTGTGGATCTGGATTCCCCAGAGACTCGAGTACTTGGCAAGCGCCATACTCCACAAGACTGCTTCTGCCCCCGTCCTCACAGGGATGCTTATAAATGTTCTGCCTGTGACAAGAAAATGGGTTTTGGTTTATCTGGAAGGCACAAGCTGTGACATTCCCCCAAGGCACATTAAATGGGACACACAGGTCTCTGAGGCAGGAAGAAATAAAACAGAACAAAACCAAAACAAAAAAAAGCTCCACACTGGAACTAGTTTATTAAGTCTGAAATATTCTGTTTAAAATAAAATGCCTCCTCCTCAGTGTATACTTTTTTAAAAATTTATTTGATGTAATCTGTTACAAATCCATTTCATTCTAGGTATGATTCAGTCAAATAATATGCTGTTCCAGTAATTGCTGTCAGAAATGGAAGCAACATTCATGATTTACCTGCTCTGCAGGGAATGGCATACACTTGTGATACTGGGACAAATTTCCTGTGGGTGTAATCTGCAGCTCCAGTCAGCCAGAGAGAACATGAGCCCATTTAGTTAGCCTCTAATGGCTGCTTTTTCACAAGCTTTTTTACCCAAAGAACCTTGTCTGCCTATGTCCTTAGACCAACACGGCTACAACCTACATCCCTTTTCACATACTTTACATTTACTTTAAAATTAGCACTGTACATGGACTAGTGCTTGCCCTTGTGAAGAATCTTATTAGTAAAGTTGACTTCCAATGCAGAGAACCAGTCCCAGGCATTTGTGCCATTTAAACTTTTAGCACAGTGCTCAGGAGGGACCTTAGCAATGTATATAACTTACGCTGAGCGTCTGCACAAAGGTTGGATGTCCCCTAGGCCTGTGCAAAGCAGCAAATATTTGATTCAGTTTTGGCTAATTCAAGGGACAGTGATTCGATTCGGTGATTCGAATCGCTGTCCCAATTCAATTTGGCCGATTTGGATTTGGAGATTTGGCTGCCAAATCAGCTACCAAAGCTTCGGACAGCCCTAACAGACAGGGATACATTCCCAGGTGATGAGGGAGGGAGGAAGGCTGGGACTAGGGAAGGGGCAGGGGGAGGGGTGCTATTCCTGGGGCTGCACCATGCTCCACCTGTCCCCCTGCACCTGGGCTCCTCTTGTCCCCACTCACCCCAGCTCTTGGGCTGCACCATGCTGTGGGCAGCTGGCATTGGCTGCTCCCAGGGCTGCTACAGAAGAGGCTGGGGAAAGTGGCAGCAAGTGGAGCTCTTGGCGGTGCAGGACGTGGCGTAGCTTGTCCACCCTCACCCTAGCCCCTGCTGCAGCGGCGCTGGGAGTGACCAGCACCAGCTGCAATGAGAACTGTCAGTGGGTTCAGGGGGGCGGGGTGCACCTCTTGCTGTTCTGCACCCCCCAGGAGACTGTGGGCAGGGGAGCTGTGTCAGGTTCTTCCCAGGGGCACATGTCTCCAGATCTGCACGCGAGATGACAGCAGGCTGCCGCTGCTGCTGGGGCCAGTGATGGCACCAGGCTGATTCTTCCCGGTGCTCGGGGCAGGCATGCCAAGCACCAGGAACAGCCCAGTGCCTCCGGATCTGGATGTGGGATAACAGCAGGCTGCTGCTGCAGGCTGGGGCTGGTGGCGGCACTGGGCTGTTTCTGGCACTTGGCATGCCTGCCCCGAGCACTGGGAAGAATCAGCCTGGTGCCACGGCCAGTCCGAGCCTGCAGCGGCAGCCTGCTGTCATCCCATGTGCAGGTCTGGGGGCATGCACTCTTGGCAAGAGCCCGACACAGCCCACCGGCCCGTAGCCCCCCAGGGGCTGTGGTGCAGCAAGAGGCACACCCCGCCCACCCCTCCGTACCCACTGACAGTTCTCATTGCAGCCGGCGCCAGTCGCTCCCAGAGCCACAGCAGCAGGGGCTAGGGTGAGTGTGGACAACTGTGCCATGTCTCACACCACCCAGGGCTCTACTTGCTTCCACTCCCCGCAGCCCCTGGTGCAGCAGCCCCATGAGCAGCTGACACCAACTGCCTGCACCATGACATGGCACAGCGCAGCCCAGGAGCTGGGGTGAGTGGGGACAGGCAGAGCCCAGGCGTGGGGGGGTGGAGGGGGACAGGACAGGCAAAGCACGGTGCAGCCCCAAAAACAGCACCCTTCCTCCCCACCCCTTCCCTTGTCCCAACCTCCCTCCCTCCCTCACCGCCTCGGGAACCTATCCCTATTTATTGCATTATAAAGTGGGTTTGCTTTATGTGAGGGGAAACCTGTATAGCCTATGACCAAATCTCCGAATCGACCCCGAATCTCTCCAAATCGATTTGAAGGATTCGGATTCAATTCAGACCTATTAGTGGGTCTCCAAATTTGATTCAGATTTGGAGATTTAGCCGCCGAATCGGGCCAAATCTCCTCCAAATTGAATCGGCCACCGAAGGCTCTGATGTCCTGCTACTGGATAAAGTTTTGTCAGTCCTAGCTAGAAAGCACTCAAGTATGTGTAGAAATCCCTCCCTAAATATCAAACAAGATGCTTCCCTAAACCAGGGACCTCCATGTGGAAGAATTTGTGTACAAAAAATGTCTTGCTTCCCTTCTTTCCCACTCCCACCTTTCCTGTTTTATATTTGATATTCTTAGATGACTCAGAGCTAGGCACTGAGAATCACCTCAGTGTACATTTTATTATATCTCCCTTTGTTAGTTGAGTTCTCTCCCTTGGCATTAAACATTCATGTTATTTGTAATGAATGTTGCATGCCTTGTACTGTTGAAAAACAACAAGCAAACTTTCTTGGAGAAGTAATTAGGATGTGGGTCACAGGTTTTTATATAACAAATCACACATTATTTAACGTCTCAGAATTCCTATGTTAGGCTTTTATCAAGAAATTCCATTTGTTTTAAAAAAAAATCCCTAATCAATAATTCCTAATTAAAATCATATGTCAGATAACTAGTAGTCCTTAAGATTTTGGTTTTATCCCCAGGAGGGTTCTAGTTTACTGATGACATAAGTGTATTTGCTGACTAGATCAATACTCTGCCCAATAACTGTTTTTTTTGCTGAGGTTACAAGCACTTAGCTGGAAATAATTACAAGTATTTGAGATGATTGATTTTTCTGAAATTTGCTATAATATCTAGAGAAATTCCTGCCAGGCTGTTTTGGGGCATGTGGCACGGCCACATTAAGCTCAATATGTGGGATACTGCTCATAACCCCATGTTAACTGAAGGACAACATATTTTTGAAAGTGGGGGGAGGGAGTTGCAGATTATGTTGTGCATTATCCCATAAACATCACATATACATCACCACACATTTTTCTCCAGTTAAAGAGAAACTACAAGTTTTAATAAAGTGCTAGAGGTCTAGCACTATATTATTCAGTTTAAAATAAAAGCAAAAACAACTTTCTTGGAAAGTGCACTAGTTTGCTAGATTATAAAATTTAAAAACACAATAAACTAGGCAAAAAAAGTCAAAATACTCAAAAGATACTGTTTAATTGGTTCTGTAGTTATTGTAGTTAAATGTACATCTCTTATTCAGATTTGTAAAACAAAATTTAGTCTTTTAAAGCATTTTGATACTGTCTCTGATATTTCACTGACCGTCAGTCATTTCTACAGCTCAGTTAATATTACCACCCATGAATTAAGGTTTTTAACTAAAGCTAGACAAAGTCTACAGGGCTGTGAAATAGAAAATAGACGTTACCAGGAATGGCTGACAGAAAAAAATTCAAGAAGAAAGAATAGTTTGAATAGTGGAACATCAAGACCATTAAACAGGAGAAAGGGTTGTTAACACCTGTGGAGTGAAGAGAGATTAGCAGGATTCATGGACATTGTAAGTAGTCATTAAGTCAAATGATTTAGTAGTCTAAAAAGAAATTCTGCTGCCCTTCCTAGGCAGTTGGCTTTAGTCTGGGTGGAGTATATCAAAGGGCAGTGTAACTGCACCACTACATTTACCCCCACCCCCAACCCCTGGATCTTCCCCCTGGATCTTTTCAAAGGTGCCATGGGGTGACACACAATGTTAGCACTGTTACATGTTCAAACGTGATTCACAAGATAAATCCAAAGATTCCAAGTAGGAAGCCATAGTGTTAGAAACATTCTTATTGTGATCTTTCTGAGTTCTTTGCAACAGAAAAATTGCTCTATTATTCACAAAAAAAGTGAAAACTAAGAGCTGGCATTTTCTGAGGGGTATGCTGAGTCTGCAGAGGAGTGCCTGGTGTCTAGAAAGGTTGAGAACAACTGCAGTAACTTGTTGTCTGTGGCCAGATTGAGACCAGCCCTATATGGCCATGCAGGGGAGAAAGTGGGAGAGGGGCAATTCATACCACTGTACTCCTGCAACACATTTCTTCATACCTGGGGAGATAGTATCTACTATATACCTTCTAATTTCCCATCCCTTGAGCACATGAACAGGGTGGCCGAGACAAAGAAAAAGTAGGCATTGTTTTGGCTTTCCACACACCTCTCTGAGCCAGTCAATGCATCTGAATTAGCACAGACAACTTGGAGCTAGGAAGGGTTGATCACAGAGTGCTGCAAATCTGCTGCAAGGAGTGGAACAAGGAAAGAATTCTATCCCTGAGGCCCCTGCATAGCTGGCACAATAATTAATGAGGCTCAAGGAAATTTTGGAAGCCTTTTTTGCTGGATCCAGAACTAATTCTACAGTTCCCTGTAACAGAAAGCAACTTGCACTTATTGTAGGACCTCCTTCCTTTACCCATACAGTGTTCAGGGTCACTGAGGTTCCCCTTACCTAGCCTGCAGCACACATGCCACAAATAGCATGCTCTGTGTGTGTGGCATGTGCTAGATTGGGTAGGGGTCAGATAGAACAGCGCTGATACTGCAGGGAGCAGAAAGCAGAGCAGCAGGTCTGGCAGGGGAAGGGGATCAAAGTGGCTCTCAGTCAGGGTGCATAGTTAATTTTTTCCCTCCCTCCCCACCTTCCTGTCTCACACCTCTTGTCTCCCATGACCTGTGATCCTTACTGCCATGCATTTGCATTTTCACAGACCTGCATTTTGCATATTGGCTTCTATTCCACCATGCAGAACACAACTCCAGCAGACTATCTCTATGCTTGAAGAAGGGTGTTTATGCCCAAAAGCTTGCAAAGAACATTTTTCCAACTATTTAGTTAGTCTAATAAAAAAAAATCACATTTATACATAGAACCTTGTCTGTCTAGTTAATTTGTGGCACAACTTTTAAAAACATTGGCCCCCACTGTCATAAGCGATCACTGGATGCATCTACATGTGCATGTTAATGCAACAGAGTTTATTGCTCCTGGCTTCTGTGTTTACACATGCACCTGGGACCACAGCATGTTGAGCTGGGTCAGAGTAGCCCCAGATGGCAGGGAGCCAGGGGGCCAGCCTGCCAGCCTGGGGCTGCTCTGACCTGGCTCAGTGTGCTGCAGAAGGCCTTCCTGGGGCATGAGGATGCTCCAGTGTGGGGCTAGCTAGAAGGCAGCTCTGCACTGAAACATCTTCATGCCCCAGCCAGCTGCATCAGTGTCTCTATGTGCGCTGCTGTAGAGTAAAAATTTCTGCATCAGGATAGTTCTTGTACTTACAAGTACTATCCTGCTGCAGAGTTTATAAGTTTTCTGTAGCCTAATAGGGCTGCACATGTATATACGGAGACATTTACTGTGGAGTTAATTAGGCAACTCCACAGTAAACATCTTGGATAGACATGCCCACTGTGCAGTACATCTCCACTAGTTAAGGATACATACATATCAGGACACACCTTCATTTAGCAGCTAGTTAAATAATGTATACATATGATTTCTGTATCGTATTCTTTTCCCAGGACATCTGTCCACCTTATTGCATAGAAGACAGGCATACCTATTTATTATTGGTGTGAACATTAATTAAGGAATTCTTCTTTTGAATTTTACTTTTATTCTGATGTCTGAAGTTGTGCACAAATATGCTGAAGAGAAAAAATAACCTGTGTAAAAAAAAAATCACTTTTCAACAGGAATTTAAATTTAAGGTCTTTACATTGATTATGATTATATACTATCATGCTGTTTCTTCAGCCTTTTTCCTAACAGGTTCACTCTCAAGTTATTGATGCAGGATCCCAGAAAACATTTCAGCTTATTCCCATATGACTTCCTCAGTTGTGTATTTGTTGCCGCTTCTACAATAAATTACAGAGAAAGCTTACAGGAGCATAAAATATCCTCAGTAAAACCTAAAACCTTTGCCTTGTAAGCTTGCTCATGACAAACATCCCAGCCACGTAGAAACTGGAGCATGTCCTCAGAGAACAGAGGTTTTCAGTCTACATAATAATTTGCGAGGGACAAAGATGCTATGAAAGAAACACTCACTTATCTGAATTTTACTAGATTGTTGCAGTTAACTTGCACAATAATAACCAGCAGGTTTTGTGAAGCCTTTGAGAGTAAGGCATTAATTTTATTTTTTTTTAAATTACTTGCCCAGAGTGATTTACCCTAAAATATACTTTTTCAAATTGAGCCAAAAGACACATTATTCAAGGACAGTTTGCTTAAATTAAGGTTACTTCCTGTCCTTGCCCTGAACTCAATGTCATATTATCCCACTAAATTCAATTGGACTGCTCACATGAGTACCATGTCACCATTGAAAGTGAGGAGGGGGTAAAATAAATCCAGCCATAGTTAAAAGACATGTAAACTCACAAGTCTATTCAGCTTTCAGTAGAAAGCAAAGTTAATGTGACAAGACGTTTTACAGGAGTGGAAGTGAGGAAAAGATTGGTCCACAGAGGAAGCAAATTAGGAATCATAAAAGGCACTATAAACAAGATACCACTTCCAATTCTGGTCATTTTGACCCAACATCTATCTGTTTGGAAGAGAATATGACCTTCCCTCCATATACATCAGCATTTCTGAGCCATCTCCATCTCAGAGTATCATATTAAAAATGCTGTTTGTGCCTATTCAAAGAAAAGGCTATCTCCTAAGGAATTCTCATTTGATGGGTGCTGAAATAACCCCCATAAACCTTGCAACATACCAGGGATAAGAAGGGACACTTGCTTTTTGCCTTTTCTAACTTATCACAGTAAACGCAGTTAGCGTATCTTAATATTTATTGAATATTCATGAAGTCAGTAAATGAATAATTGGGATACATTTACAGTTTATAACTGTTATGGGATAGCCAGAGCACTTTAATAAAATGCTAATGATTCATTTTGACACGATGGTAAGAGGATGCAGAGGGAATTTGTCAGTAATACTTGCTAATGCAAAAATAATTGTTCCATTTTCCAACTTTAATGTCAAGAAAGTCACTGTAATATTTAAGAGTGAATATGCCTAATAGTACTTTTTACTATGCATTAGCAATGTGTGCACTGTCAGTATTCTGCATCTTGCTGTTTCTATTTCTGGAAGTAAAGGGAGTAACTCAAAAATAGCTATAAGTACTCTTTTATGTTGCAGATTGACTTTGATGTGCTCAATACATTGGATAATCAATCAGATAACCCAAATGGAATGAAACAGCAATAGAGGGAGTTTTTTGTCACTTCATGACTGCCATCTTGGAGACTAAGGATTTTAAAGGTCAGTTGAACTAAAGTGGGTGTGTTTGTGGTCTGGTAGATAAGTAGTGGAGTTAAAATGTTGTTGTAGCTGTGATGGTCCAGGAAATAACCCTTGCTTCTTGTAGAAATGAAAATCTTTACTTGGATACCTATACAGTGGCTGTGTCTATACGAAATGGTAACTGTACAGTAGCTCATTACTACTGTGTGGTAGTGTCACATGGCATGAAGCATGACGTGATGCAACTGTGAAGTAATAACGAGCTGCTGCGTAGTCAGCATCACCAAAAAGCCGTTTGGGGATGCTACTGTGCAGTAACTAACGCTGGTTACTGCAGTCATTTAGTACTTGTGCATTAGGGCTGTGCGAAACATCACCATTTCGTTTTGACTTCCATTTTGCCGTTTCAACGGGACAGCGTTTCATTTCAAGTTTCATTTAGTTTTGAAAACACTGTTCCATTTCATTTCGTCAAAACTGTTTCATTGTTTCGACGTTGTTTCCACGTTTTGCCCATAGACTACAATGGTGAATCACAAAATTGCCTATAACTTTGTCATTTTGTGCCTGATTCGATTGAAAGCAGCAGTAAGGGTAGCCCCTGCTGAGCCCACAAAGCCTGTCATGTTTCAAGGAGATACGTGCAGGGGGTTCTGGGAAACTGCACCTCAAACTGTTCAGAGCAAAAGTTGTGACATGTGACTCTGTGTGTGTGTGTGTGTGTGTAGGCGTTGCTGTTTTTCCGTCCCTCCCCCAGAGCACTGGGATTGGAAGGGACCTCAGGAAAGGATCACAGTCACTTGCCAGCTACACAGTCAATATCAGAGCAGTCCTTTCTCCCTCTTCCCCCTCCCTCTCCTTACTTTCTATATCCCTGCAAGCAAGCCCAGCTTCAAAACTCGAAACGCTTTGAAACGTTCAAAATGTTTCGAGTGCCCTTGTTTCATTTCAAGGCTGTTTTGAAGCCTTCGTTTTGTTTTGATTTCACTGTTTCAAACTCAAAATTAGTCAAAACAGCATCAAAACGAAACACCCAGCAAAATTTCACACAGCCCTATTGTGTATGCAAGTGCTAAATGACTGTGCAGTAACAACTGCACAGTCAGCATCTCATGTAGAAACGGCCTGTGTGTTCACTACAGTGCCCTTAGAGATATTTCAATGAAAATGATAAGTTTCAACATGTTCTTAGTCAAGTACTCTCATACCGTAACACAACTCCCACTGAGATCTTTTCTGTTTATCTGACTGGATATTGGATTCGGTCCAGGGAGGAGAATGGTAGTGATACCAGTAGCAATTTTTGTTTGCATTGCATAGGCCAGCATTCTCCAACACCTAGGCTAGGGACAGACATTCAAAAAGCCCAAGTCTGAATTGATTTAATCTTTTCAGGTTAATCTAACCTGCAGAGATTGAAATGGTTTGCAAATGGATAAATGTTCCCTTTTCATTCTGGAAATGCAGGGAGGTAGGCCCTGTTCAGTGCTGGGGGGGCTCTTCCCTGCCTCCTCCCCGCCATGGCTGCGGGATGGGGAGGGGGGCTCTGCAGAGCTGCCCAGCCCCGGAGGGGGATTCTTCCCCCTCATCCTCCTACCCTCGCTCCCTGCTGCCATGCTCTGTGTATCACTGGCTGGGGTGCAGGCAGCAGCTGTAAATGTCCCCATCACTGAGCAGCAGCTGCTGGGGGTGGCCTCGCCCCCATGGCCTGGCCCAGCCCCAACATGCAGCTGCCTCTGCTGGGCCTGAGTGAGGCCAGTCCAGGCTATGGGGGCAGGGCCACCCCCAGCAGCTGTGGCTCAGTTACAGCTGCTCCTGGCACACTGGCTGGGATGGGCTGGGCCAGGCCAGGCAGCACCACACAGAGCCCCACTTCCCTGCTCTGAGGCAGCAGGGGATGCAGGGAGGAGGAGGAGGGGGAAGAGCCCCCCTCTGGGGCCAGGCAGCCTGGCATAGAGCCTCCTGCCTCACCCCACAGCAGTGGGGGAGGAGAAGGGGAAAGATTCCCCCTCTGGGGTCTGGGCAGCCTCACAGAGGCCCCCTCTCCCCCCCACAGTGGTGCAGGGGAAGGGGGAGGAGGCACAGGAGTCCCCATCGAGCACCACACAGAGCCCTCCCCTCCTCCCACCCTGGAGGTGAAGGAGGAGAGGGAAGCATCCCCCTCAGCATGGAAGAGAGCCTCGGCATGGCCCCATTAAGGTGAAGGCAGGGAGAAGGGTTAATTCCTCCCTCCATTCCTTCTGTCCTGCAGCCAGGTTCTACCAGCCCCAGGGGCCACCACCGCAGACCCCTCCCCTCTGCTTCCCAGCAAAAAGGCAAACCCCAGCTGCGGTAGGCGAGGAGGGGAGAATTAACCCCCTCCCTGCCCATTTTGCCTTAATGGGGCCATGCTGCCCAGTTTCTCACCACAGCCTGTCCCTATTCAGGCTAGAGAGCAGAGGGGCAGGGCCAGCCCTGCTCTGGAGCAGAGAGTAGAGTCCCACCCAGAGAGCATGCTAGGATGCTGTAGGACTCTAGTTTAACTTAAACCAGGAAGGGGTCTGGGACAGACATTGCATAAACCAGTTTCAGCTCAAGCAGTTAAGTCTGATACTACATTCAACCAGGTTTATCTCAAACCACTTTCAGCCATTTTGAAACTGGTTTTTGTGCACTGAATGTCTGTTCTGTTACAGGTTTAAACCAGTTTCTGATCACTTAAACTGGTTTGTATGTAACTTCTGTTCCCAGCCCTAAAGTGCATAGCACAGATTAATTTGTCCTGCTCTCTGTCCCAGCCTCAGAATCATGCTCAGGCAGCTTGCAGTACATCTGTTTGTCCCAGGCTGTGGGGCTAAGTCCCGAATGTACAAGGTGTGGGGGCCGAGGGGGGAATCGAGGATCAGGAGTCCTTGGGAACGCTAGCTGGGGTTGCGGCTGCGATCCCGTGAGGGGAAGATGGGTACTCTCTATCACCGGAGCGGAATTAGGCACAGACGAGACACGTATCAATTGGAAAACAGAGGTAGCTTTACTTACACTGTAGAGTCGTATACAGCGCAGGCAATCGTAGTTGCAACAATTCTATTCTCTAATCGGTAATCAAGGAGCTCTTGTAGACCGGGTAGCTCGGGTCTAACTCGGGCATGCAACACGGAAGATACGTCGCAAGGCTTCGCCGACGGGGAGTCGTTGGCAGGTGATCAAGCTGCTGGAGTTCCACTCCAGGGGGAATCGCGGAGTTCTCCAACTAGGGCGGAAACGCCCCTAACCTTTTATACGGCTAGCGAGCCAATTGCCAGCCGCCACGTGGGAATAATTTAACATCGGCCGATCGTATTATGCAAAATCTGCATTTCCTCGGCGGGAACTCTATCCACGCCGGAACTCTTCACCATGCTGAGACTTCCCCTGCTTTACCGTGCCTTGTGCTAGAAAGTTCCACTGTGTCGAGGCACTGATTCAAATCAGCTCTGACACGAGGATGCAGAAACATTAACAGAAGAAAAAATGGTCTTGGCTCCGATTGCTTTATTAAGTTCTGCCTTTTGGCAGGAAGAGAAGTACCTAGTTAAATCAGAGAATCATAGAAAGTTAGCGGTGGAAGGGACCTCGGGAGGTCATATAGTCCAACCCCCTGCTCAAAGTAGGATAATCCCAGCCAAAGCTTTATCTACCTGGGTTTTAAAAACCTCCAAGGATGGAGATTCCACAACCTTTCTGGGTAACCTGTTCCAGTGCTATACTACCCTCCTAGTAAGAAAGTTTTTGCTAATAGCTAACCTAAACTTCCCTTGCTGCAACTTGAGACCGCTTCTCCTTGTTCTGTCATCTGCCACCACTGAAAACAGCCTAGCTTCATCCTCTTTGGAGCCCCTCTTCATGTAGTTCAAGACATAGAGGAAGAATTAAATCCCCTCTCCATCTTCTCTTCTTTAGACTGAATAAGCCCAGTTCCCTCACCATGTGCCTCATAACTAGGCCTGTGCGAAACAGCTAGTATTCGCTTTGGATTCAGATTCAGCTGATTTGGGGGACAATGATTCAATTCAGGAATTTGAATCACTGTCCCAAATCAATTCTTCCAAATCTGATTTGGAGATTTGGCTGCTGCTGAATCACTCAGGCCAAGCCCATCCCCTGCCCTGCCCGCCCCAGCTCCCAGCACTTGGGGGAAAAAAAAGCCCCGACTCAGCAGGTGCTGCTGGGTGTGGGGGAGATCCCCACTGCCCCATGCTGTGTGGGGGGCTCTGCATGAGCTCCCCAACCCCTCCTCCCCCACTGTCCCAGCTCCCCCCCCCCCCCAATGGCTGCCCTGCCTGCCATGGCTCCGGCTCTTTAAGAGAAAAAAACTGAGAAAACCCC
This sequence comes from Alligator mississippiensis, assembly GCF_030867095.1. Taxonomy (NCBI): domain Eukaryota; kingdom Metazoa; phylum Chordata; order Crocodylia; family Alligatoridae; genus Alligator; species Alligator mississippiensis. The sequence continues at coordinate 41,124,680 of NC_081830.1, forward strand.
CCATACTCACCATTCCTGCCAGCAGAGGAGCGATCCCCACTGCCCTGCGCTGCATGGAGGACTCTGTATGAGCCCCCCCTTCCCCCTGAAGCTCCAAGGCCTCTGCAGGAACAGTGAGTCCCGGGTTTTTCTCAGGTTTTTTTTCTTAAAGGGCTGGAGCTGGGGTGGGTGGGGTAGCCATGGCAGGGTGGGTAGCAAGGTGGGGGTGGGAGGCTCATGGCAGAGCCCGCCATACAGCATGGGGAGCGGGGATCACCCCCCTGCCAAGCAGCACCCAGTGAGTGGGTCTTTTTTTAAAGCACTGGGAGCTGGAGCAGGCAGGGCAGCCATGAGGTGGGGGGGCTGGAGGAGCAGGCAGGGGATGGGGTCTGACAGGAGTCCCCCCATGGTCCCCTGCCCGCTTGCCCAGGTCCCCCTCCCCCACCCGCTACTTACCAGCTCCAACTCTGGCTGCAGCTCCCTGTGGCAGCCACCCGGGACTGTCCAAATTGATTTGAAGCTCTCCGAATCTTTTCTAAAGATTCAGAGAGCTTTGAATCAATTCAGACCTTTTAACTGGTCCCCTGATTTGATTCAGATTTGGCGATTTGGCCACCGAATCGGGCCGAATCTCCTCCAAATCAAATCAGCACCCGAAGCTTCGCGGAGCCCTACTCATAACCATTGTGGTTAAAGAGCTGGGGCACGTGACTGACATGATACAAATAGAAGCAGGTACTGTATCCTTCAGATTCACCTTGTGTGTGAGAACATTCAAGGCTGTTCACATCATAAGTCTTTGATAAATAGCTCTTATTAAAGAGTTCAAATTTTTTTCTTCCTCCCAAAAGCTGAGTTATGTACATTTTTCAATCTTTAAACAAAATGAACCATTTTAATGAAAAGTCCCCATTCAGCCCCATCTCTGATGAGCCTGCAGTCAAGATTTTCTTGAAGTATATAAATTCTTAATTTGCTTTAGATAATGTCTACCAGATGATAGGACCAGGAGCACAAGTGGAAATTAAAGAACAGCAGACTCAGAACAGACATTATTGAGTACTTTCTCATGCAGAGAAACATTAATGTGTTGTCTTCAGGCAAGATTGTCAAAGCAAAAAAAAAAAAAAGAAAAGAAAGGAAAAACCCCATCTTAGGTCATTCCAAAAACTATTAGGTGGCTGCCTTCTGGAGCCGGTCAGTCATGAAGATGTATATAGAGCCAGATGAAGGACTCACTTCTACTCAGGCCTGAAATGTATTATTCAGTGCAGTTAAATGTCCTGCCATGCAGTGAAAGCACACATTGGTTGTATTGTATCTTCAAAGAAACACCATTGTTTTCAGAAAGAGGCAGTTAGACGTTAGACATTCTTGGCTCCCCATGGAAAGCCAGTGTAGCAAGCATAACTTAATCACAGTGTGAATTGCTCGTGAGATGGTACCAGGGATACAGAATGGTAGCTGCACATTTAATTAGCCTAGCTAAAGCCTAAAACACAGGTTCTTGTCTGCTTCCTCTAACTTTCATTGTACCTTCCCTATTATTTGCAGAGCCCATGTACCAGATAATGTGCTCCATGGAGTTCTGCATAATCCAGCAATGATTAAATCCAAGTTTTTGGAAGAAGCCTCTAATTTTTATTCTATTTATTTATTTTAGTAATGCATGACATCTTAGAATAATTAAGATGTTGTATTTTTCATGAGCCTTAAGGTAGAGTAAAAAAGGAAAAAAATAAAATATTATTATAGTTGTTAAAAAGATTATATTGTTGTCAATAATAAATAGTCTGGAATGTATATATTGTCAGTCTTATATCTCAGAGAGCTTTGCAAATAAGCATTACAGCCATTTTACAGATGGAAAAACTGAGACATGGAGAATGAAAGAGGCTTGCTCAAGGTAACAATGCAGGTCAGTGGCAGAGCCAGAAGTAGAATCCAGATCTTCAAAACCCCAGTCCCGGACCATACTGTCTCACACTATAGATAGTAATTAGCCTTTTGACCATTGTGTGATTTAACATGTTTAAGTCTTTTTTTTTTTTTTTTTTTTTGTAGTTCCTAATACATAAGCTATTTTTCAGTCTGGACTTTTTTATGACATATGACTTTTTCAGAAAAACAAGGTTAAAAATGAAAAATGTCCTGGGAGTAGGAAATTTGTTAGAAAAAAAATTGGGCTTCTTCATAGTTTAGCCACATCACATAGCCTTTCTCGCTTTCACCAACAAATTCTACCTTTCTGTAGGTAAATGCTATGTACTGCTAGCCTTTCCTGTAGCACAATAAAACACTGTAGCCCAATCTTGTCTCCCTACTAGTGTTGCCCTAAGAAAAGAATGTATCTTGCAGATTGCAAGAGCTCTGAAGGCCTGGACATATCTGTTAATGCAACTGAGATGGGTTAAGGTTTTGTGTGCTACCTAAAATGGGATACATATCAGCTGAACTTTTTACTGCTCAATCTGCCCCCTCCTCTGGTGAATTGACAAGAGTCAGTCTTGCTGCCTTGTGCTGGACTTTTAAATATAATGCAAGATAATTATTCTTCCTACCAGGCTAACAGTGCTGCCCCTTCAACACCTGCCTCCTATTATATCTTTCCATTGGCCTTTTATTAAATTTCATAGTGATTTTAAAATTTAGCATTAGCAAACTCTCCTGCTCCTCAAATGGTTGCTACTTTCTTGCAGATAACCTATCACAGAAACTGTGCATAAACAAAAACTAGCCCTAGCAGGGACATCTTACCAAAAATCAAAACTTACTCATGAATTAAGAAAAAACTTACAAAGCTATTTGTAATGGTGCCATGTAGTGACCCCTGCCAATTTTAAAAACTGTAGACTCCAGCACCTTTCCTGAAATAGAGAAGAAGAATTAATTATTGGGAAAGGAAGGCCTGAACCTGTGGCCCCAGCAGTCAAGGGCAATACTATCATCAGGCTCCCTGTCTCATCTACACTGGGGACTGAAAAACAGCCTTTGGCTGCTGTCACAGCCGCAGTATAGTCTGCCTATCCCAGCTGCTGCTCTTACAAAACCAGTGCTGTGTTCATGTATGCACCTGGCTGTTGCTATAAGAGCAACACTGTGGGGCTACTTCTGCTGAGCCACAGACTCCACAGGGTGGGGAGCAGTTTTGGTGCTCTTACTAAGTTGGTGTACAGGGCTGGTGCACTGCTTGCCCAACCTAAGTTACGTTACAGAATGTGAAATGAGACTGGAGCCAAAAAAAGTCTCTGTGTTTCCAATTAGAATGGAATTCTATTTTCCTTTGATAACCTAGCGTCTCTTGGTTATTTTCCCTATTGTGCTGCCTTCCTTTGTTGCTCAGCTTCAGAAGGAGAGCGGGAGAAGGGCCTGGATAATGCCTAACTTGTGGTGTGTTGGTCAGAGTGTTGTTCTAGGAAGTCAGAGAAGTAGTTATCCATATTAGTTTGAAATTAAGTAGAAGGCACATTGGAGGTGTTTTATCTTGCTATGTGCCAAAGTCAGGCAAGAGTGACATGTGTGATTTGTGGCACCTTAAAGCTGTCTGAGGTGCTGCAAGCTGCACATGGTGCCCAGGTACACATGGTGCATGTGCACCTGGACACCATGCTGCTAATTTGCAGGATAGTGGGGTTTTTTGACCCCTGGAGATCCCAGTGTCAAAAAAAACCACCGCTAAAAAAGTGGTATTGCACACACATACTATGAAACTATGAAACACATGGCAGCAGTGTGCATAGGCAGAAACTGGAGTCTATCCAACCAGAGCCATGCTTTGGCTGCTAGCCAGGCTCTGAGCGGCCGGATCACTGCCTCTGCTGCCCCAGGAGGCTCCCAGGACACCAGGTAAGGCACCGGTGACAGCTCCAGCCTCGTCTACCCCACCCAGGACACTTTGCCCTCACCACCCCTACATGCAAGGGCATGCGCAGCAGCAAAAAGCAGAGGCACAAATTTGTGCTGCTGCTAATTTTTACCATGGTAACCGCATGCCTCTACATGTGGGAATGTGCCCTTAGGCTGATTGTACACGCCGCACAGGGTTAATTCAGTTTAGTTCTCCCTAAATTGAAACGGTGGGTTTTTAAAAACACCACTTCAATTTAGGGAGAGTTAAACTGAACTAAACCCATATGGCATATACACAAGGGTGGGGGCCTGATCCTTACTTGCCTCTTCAGCAGCGGGCGAGCTGCCAACAGGCCGAGCAGTCCTTGAGCACCTGCCTCCTGGCACCCAGCCCAAGCTGTCCCAGAGGGCGCCACAGCTGCGGAGGGAAGTACCAGCCCCCCCCTCCCCCAGCTGCAGAGGGAAGCACCAGGCCCCCATACAGCTCAGGCAGGTAGGCAGGCTCCAGGGATCAAAAAAAAGAAAAAGATCAGGCTCGCCACTTTTTTTTCTTTCTTTCTTCAGTGGAGCCTGCCTGCACAGGCTGCCACCAGGTCCCAGAGCCCCTGAGCTGCAGGGGGGGGGGGGAGGGGAGGGGGGGGTCTGCCAAGCCCTGAGCACATCAGCTTCCAGCACCCCATGCACTGTTGTACTTTGTTAGGTGGCAAACTAGAACACCTTGGAGGTGTTTTATCTTGCTATGCGCCAAAGTCATTTAAAGCAGAATACGCCATCGAGCGTGCAAACATCAATGCCATTAAAGCAGACTACGTTGCTGAATGTGTGAACAGAAATGCCATTAAAGTGGTGCAAAAGGGCATTTAAGCTGCTTTAAAGGCCAATTTTGTGGTGTGTACAAGGGCCTTTAGAGACTAACTGGTTCAGAGAAGCATAAACTTCTGTAGAGCACAGTCTATTTTGTCAGATGCTGTCTGTTGCCGATGTAAACTTATGCATCTCTGAGTCAGTCAATCTCTGAAGGCTTCTATTTTAAACTTTAAAATACTAGCACTTGTTTATGGGGTAAGGAAGGGAAAAGCAGATTATGCAGGTCAAACAGGGCAGAGTTGGGAGGGGAATTGTGGCCTTCATTTCTTTCCTGTCTTACATATGTGAGAAACAAGGAAGGAAATATCTTTTATTGGACCAAAAGTATAGTTCGGAGAGATGTTAGACAAGCTTGCAGGTACAAAATGTCTTTCTTCAGGACTCTTTGTGCCAAAAGTTTGTCATAACGCACCCTGGACCAACAACTCAACCCTACCACTGTCCTACAAAAGTACTCAGATGATTCCTACTACCGTAGCCTCCAAGTACTTCAGAAACAGGTTTAAAAAACAAGCAAACAAACAAAAAAAAACCCCAATGTGATGTATTTAACAGGAATTTGTGACACATACCTGCATTTCTTTGTCAGAAAAAAAGTGTTGACTGGCATATTAAACCCCATTCTACTCACAATGCAGAATATTTCCTTGCAAAAGCAAGAGCACATTTGCTTTTTTTTGACAGGGAGATGATGAACAGAGTAAATGGCTTACCAGGAGTCACACCAGAAGTGTGCATCTGTACCAGGAACTGAGCCCAAGTCTCTGACATCACAGCTGAGTGCTTTGCCTTATCTATCAGACCATCTGGCCTACCCTGCTACTTAATGTCAAAGCATTCCCTGTACTTTCCAATTTAAAATAATATCTTTGTATTCTATAAATGGTATTGATTGATCTGGTTATATACAATTAAATGAATTCTCAACAAAGCAGTAAAGCTTACTAAAAAAATACATTGTCAATGCAACAGTGATTATACAATCAAAAAAATATTCACTCAAACAGATCTGTTGTATACATACTTTTTTTTCCTTACAAAACCTAGAGAGCCAGCTTTTGTTCAAACAATACCATTTTCTACAGTAAGCTGTTTAGCATGTTTCTAGTGTAGCTTCTACTAACATTTTTTCTTGTAAGACTAATAGTGTTTCTACTAGAAGTTTATCAAGAGGCTAGGAGCTAGTATGCTAGAAAAATCAGTGAAAAGCTCAACTTTAAGTTGATTGTCCAAAAAATGTAGCTTTGCAAGCAATATCTTTATATTTTCAGAGGGAGTTTTCCACTTTAAAAATGCATTTCCCTCATCTTGAAATTTCAAGTAAAATATTCATAAAGCTACATAATTATAAAAAGAAAAATAGCCTGTAAATTCTAAAGTAATATATACTCCTATCTCATTAAAGGACAGAAATCTAGCTTGGATCTTGCATGCTCTTCCTCATTACAAGACTATTTATATAAAAGTCAAATAGCCATTGGCTCTGCTTATACTTACAGTTATTGAAAACCGTATAAAATACTTCCCTCACAATTTTAGCATATATCTAACTTTTCATTATTTATGACATACAACAGCTCAACTCTCAAGGTCACACTCCAAAGAAGTCAAATCTCCCCTCCCTTTTTTTGGAGGAGGGGGGCTAGAAGGGGGAGTTATTTTACCTCAGAATTTCAATCAGCTGAGGAAAGAATATCAGAGAATATATAGTGTAGGCAATCAAGAACCTAATATAGTTTCAGCAAATGCCTTCAAGGGTGGAAAGCTGCTGAGGAGCTTTTTAGCTAACACTTCATTTTAATGGCACATTTAACTAATGCCAAATTTCAGTGGGGTTATGATAAGAGTCCATATGACATGCATATAACTACCAAACAAATTCATTTTGACAGGTGTTATTACAAAAAATGCTAAAAGACAAAAGGACAAATTTAAATTCTTGTTTTTTATTCCAATGCCTGCTTTCCCCATACACTGTAGTTCACTGTAGTATTCAATCCAGGAAAGATTCCATTCTAAGTATGTCTAGTAAACCTAGTTTCTGATCCCCTAAACTCTCGTTGACCGTGTCTACACGAAACTCTTTACTGCACAGTACACTAGTCAACTGCACAGTAAAGCATCACCATCTACAGATGCAGGTGCTTACTGCACAATAAATTAATCTACTGCGCTGTAAAGCCAAATTGCATTAATTGCATGTGTAGCTGTACCCACTGACTAGTGCACTGATTTGATTGGCACTATTTGTAGACTGAGCTACTGCAATTAATCTGTATTCTCAAATGCATTGCAGGGATGAACCAAATCTTATTAAAAGAAAAAGCCTCATAGATGACTCTTTTCCCTTTGGTCCTTGCGTTACATTGCTGTGACATCTACAGCACTGCAATATGGAGAAAAAATGTTAGGAAAGTAATTAAAGTATTTGAATTGATTTTTAGTATAGTTTATGTGCTGGAAATTAGGTGAAGGAACAAAAAACAGAAGAAACATCAGCTTTCTGAAGACCGTTATTCTCAAGAGCTGTTTAAGAACCTTCAATGCATATCCAAAAATAATATGAAAAGAAATATATAACAGCTTTTGTTTTTCAAAAAGTACATTGCTTAATGTTTACTGAGCTTATGAGCCCTTTGGGGTAGAGACTGGTTTTTGTTCTTCTTTATACAACTTTTAATGCAACGGAGTCTTGGTCTGTGACTGGCATTCTGAGGTGGCACTCCAGTACAAATAAAGAAAAAATAATATTTGGAAGGCCTAAACACTAAACATTTTCACAGGAACTAGCCGTCATGTTTAGTGTTGTTTCCAACAGTAGCTACTAAGTTCAGAAGAATGTGCAAACAATCTTGAAACAGGGAGATATGAGATAACCTGCCCCAGCATAAAGGTCTTGTCCTGACCCTAATAGAGCATTGATTTTCAATCAAGGTACTGGGGCATCCTGGGGTGCCATGAGATCCTTTGAAGGATGTGGCATCATCCAGCCTGGCTACTTGGCCACTGTCCTGACCCCAATGTCTGGCCCTTCTGCAAGGAGGTAAGCACCATAGTATATAAATTCATTTTTTAAATGGGGTGCTGCTCAATTCATCAAAGTTATGGAGGGGTTGCCTTGAGTCTAAAAAGGTTGACAACCACTGAATTGGGGATTTGCTGCAGCCTGAAACCCAATACCCTTTCTACAACTATAAGCCTCAGTTGTAAATATTTTAAGTAGACATTCCTGTTATCAGTATTAACACTGCTTTTCATCAGTATAATATATTAAAATATATATCATGCAGACTGATGGAGGAGGTCCAAATGGCTAAGTTAGCTGATTCCACATGTGTGGCCCTTTATGCTGTATGTTTCAGGGACTTACTGTTCCTCCCTGGATAGAAGTTCTTCAAAGACTTCACCATTTTTTCACTCTAATGTTGGTCTGGAAAGCCCCAAGAAATGGTACTATAAAATGCTGATGAACTTTCTTGATCTCAGAAGGATCCATTTGCCAGAGTTCAGAAATTATTATTGGGCCAGATTCTGCCCTCACTGAAGTATGGTTCTGAAGTAATGCTAATGATTTTAATGGCACTGTGTTAGATGCACACCAACATATAAGCAAGTTCATTGCATCCCCATAACTTCCAACTGTTCAGATTTAGTTGTTGCTGTTGAGATATGGACATGTATTGGAAGTCTGCAGCTTATCATGGAAGAGATTTCCAACATACTTTCACCATACTGTAGTTACATGCTGCTGGCCAGAGCTAACATATATCCTATGAAATGCAAAGAGATAGGATTGCTTTCCCTTTAAATTTGAAACAGGCCCCTCACCTCTACCTCCATCAGAAAAAAAACCCCTCTGATTTTCAACCCACCCAATGGTAAAAATGAAATGTTTCTTATCTGGGAAAAACAAGGCATATGTTGCCAGAATTATTTTATAGGAACATCAAGTTCAATGACTTTTCAGCAACTGATTTCTAGATACAAATTGCTGGATACTTTCCTGTGTGTATGCTCAGATTATTCTCCTTTTATGAGCTCTTTTTGGAAAGGAAGTGGCATCTCACACCCAATACATCATTGACTCCATTTATTAGAGATTTAGACCAAACCTAATCCTTGATTTTAATACTTTATACATCAGAATGTCCCAGTTGGGAATCCCTCAGATTAGGTTGGAGAAGATTTACAATGTAATATGTAACTTAAAGTCCGGAAAGGATAGTTTTCATTCTAAATTGCATTTATATCATAGATGTGTGAAATCTCATATTTATATCTTCCTGAAGCATTCATTTCCTATGATAAATGCTTTATATTGGATGTCAAACTACATCCCATATTTCTATCTCAGGATAAAATTTGCTGTCATTGTTCCTGAGGTTGGCTTCTCATTTTTGAACACTGATTCCAGAGGTGTCACTTTCTTACCGAAGGGCAAATCCTGATCCTGTTGAGCATCCACCGTGTTTGAAACAGCAGAGTAATGTCTTCTGTTCTCTACAACGGACAAAACATCTTCCTTGCTGTGAGTACAAGCATTGTTGACCATATGGCTGTTGAGGCTACCCACAAAAATACCTTCTGTATGACTTTGATTCTCCTTTCCCCAGTGACGTAGGCTGGCAAAAAAGAACTGATTTGTGCTCAATTTTGCACAGCCAGCTCCTGTCAAGTTTGTCATTCACAATCATTTTGCACATCTCAACGAGTCAAATACTGCTTAGCTTCTGGCATAAAAAACCTAGTCACTACAACCCTTGATAATCAGGCAAATGAGCAAGACACTCTCTAAAAAATAAACATAATAGCTTATAACTGTAAAATTACAGTGACGATGATATTATTGGCAATATATCCATGCACCACATGCTCATGGATACTGATAAACCAAATCCATTTAACTTCAGGCACTTATGAATTGCTTAGACTTGTATCATCTGCATATGTTGCTGGGAGAAATCAGAAGGCAGACCTGCTCACTGTTTCTGAATCCAGCACATTTTTAAAGACAAAATGGACTTCCTTGTTGAAGCATGTTGCTCATGTCATCCTGACAGCTTACATTTGCAGCATAGTTTGCTCTGCATATGCAGGCATTTGCTGTGCTGCTAATTTGCAGCGGAGCAGGGGTTTTTGACACCAGGAAAAAAAAAATCTGTGCCTGAAAAAGCAGGGCAGCACACATGGCAGCACCATGCACTGCCCAAAACTGGAGCCTAGCTGGCCAGAGCCACACTCCAGTTGCTGGCTAGGCTCTGTGTGCCAAATTGCCACTGCTGGAGCCCCATGAAACTCCCAGGGCCCCAGGTAAGGCTGCTGAGGCCAGCCCAGGTGCTGGCCGCAGCCTCCTCTACCCCACCCAGTGCAACTTGCTACATGCCAGACTGTGCCATACAGTTATGTGCCACTGCCAAGTGTGTGTGGGGAAACACACATGGGTGCTCATCTGGACACACCCCTAAGTGCCATTTAGCACAAGATGGACTTACTAATTTTCCTGTTGTTGCAGAGAACGATTGCCCTCCAAAAGCTGCTTTCCCTTAATTTTTCCCAAATAATAATACTTTGTGGTCTATTTTGTGCCTTCCATCTGAGAATTTCAAGGCATTTTTGCCAACGTGATTTAACTAAGAAGAATAGGTAAAGATAAATATTTTATGGATGGCAAAACCAAGGCCTTTGTAGCTTAATCAGCTTGCCTTGGTCAAACAGGAAATCAATGCCAGAACTGAAATTGGAATCTAGGTTTCTCACTACTAGGGTGCAGTATAACTGCTACCATAATGTGCCATGGACATCTAAAATTCCTTGTTCTAACAGTTATCTTACCTTGATACTCATCAGCTTAAATACTTTCCCAGCTATGCTCTGGAAGGGATAATTGCTGCTTCAGAAGGAATAGTCAGATAAAGGAACAGCAAGTCATATCAGTGCCAGTTCAGTCTCCAGTGCAACCTTCTGTTTGCCCTGGCAGAATATTAGCCCACAGTTGGCCAACCCACCTGAGTTGCCATTGACTGAAGCCCAAGCAACTTAGAAGGGACAGGAAATGGAGAACTGAGAGACATTTTGTTAAATAATATTTTTAAAAGAACATAGAAAGCTGTGATTTGTGATGAGAGCTCTGACAGGGAAGAACCAGTAAGGTTACCCTGAAAAATTTAAGAACTTCAAAGCAGGTTTTAATTTGTGCAAAAGGCTCTGCAGTGTACCTTGAGGCAATGGAGTTGTAAATCATCCCTTGTCGGGGCTCATTTATCACTGCAACTTGCCCCTGGATATGGGAAAGGAGATATAAGCATTCCAGCTGCTTCGCTCAGGAACATGGCATTGATAAATGCAAATCTCCAAAGTAAACAATAAAATAGCATTTATAAATGATGCAAGGTGTAGCCTGAGACAATAAAAATAACACAATGGCAAAGGGATAACGGAATTGGGTTTGTTTTGCATTGCAAATTATTTAGATCACCCCACTGAGAATTTGGCACAAGTTTCTGCCCTGTTTGTTCCCTCTTTACTCAGGCATTGAGCTCTATGGGAATTGGTTTGAGTGAGGAATGAATGGAGCTCAAGAGTCAGATTGCAAGCTGAGCAGATTAGTGAGACCCCCTTACATCCCTGAGCAGGCTCCCTAGACCTTGTATTCATTTACTCCCCTTGGAGCAGACAGATAGGGAGGAGGTGGACAGGAGCAAGTAATGGACAGTGCATATATTTTGTCCTCCCAATACACCCGGCAGCATATCTGAGCCAACATGGTAATTTGTTGCTGGCACAGCCCCCCTCCTTTGGTGCATAATATCTTCAGGGCTACTTACTGTCCCATGTCAACATATGTAAAATGAATGGCATTGAAGTGGATTCAAGACAAACTCTTAATAAAAACCATCCACAAGCCTTAGTAGGCCTAACACTATGCATCTGCCTAAATGTCACAGCTGCAAAGTCCGCTACGTTGATAGAGTTTGACTCAGTCCGAACTGTAAAGACCATCCTGGGGTGACAATAGAAGATTTCACATTCATCCCTGGTATAAATTTACAGAGCTCAGTGGACGCTATGAGGGATGGAAGTAGCCCCATGTGATTATGCTACCATATGCTTCTGTGAACCACCTGTTATCTGTTGATCATGTTGCCTGACAATCAGCCATTAATCACTCTCATTGCTGTTGCTGATTACCCTTACAGTAGTCATGGTGAGAGCAAAAGAGCATTTTGAAGTCATTTAGTTGCAATACAATAATTAATAAAAATAAAATATCCCCACAAGGGTAAATTTTCACTGAAATGTATAGGGATTTGACTGCATAACGAATACCACTGATGTTAATTGGATCTCATGGAGCTAAATTGTATCACAGTACCCTTTAATTTATATGTGACAGAACAATTTACGGGCCAAAGTCTCTGACAGTAGAATTCTATTGAAGTCACTGTGTTTGTACAGCACCTGGCACATGGACTCCTCGATATAAATAACTAGTAATAATATTATCAGAATATAAACTCTATCACTACAGCTTGTGGCATCTCCTTCTGGGAGAACCTATTATGATCCAACGGGCATTAGCTAGTGATACTGCTTGAAAATTCCTGTGACGTGTTTAATTTTTTAAGGTTATATAATGGGCAGTCATTTATATCAGAACAGAGTGCCTGGAAATGATTATGGCTCTGACTGGATGCCACTTTAAACTTATGGGGAGGTTGTTCTCAAACATGCCCCATCTACCTGCAGCACCGTCTCAGGATCTCATCTCCCATTTGCAGGTCTCAGACTTGGTTCCCCATGAAAAGCCAAAGGAAGTTCTGTGCCCAGCTGGGTGAATAATAGATTTTTTTGGTGCCAAATCGTAAAAATACTATGAACAGGCCAAACCAAACTAAAAACCTGTAAGCTTGCCTGGCAAAAGCAAACTTTTCTTTTAGGTTGAGCAAAGAGCTGTCCGTTTTGATCCATGGCCTGAAGTCAGACCTTAGGGTTCAGGTGATCTGGAATCTTGAGGAATTCTAAAAATGAGACATGAACACATACATCTGCATTGAATATCCAAAATATTTCTTTTCCCCTCTTTTGAAGAGAGAGAGTTCCACTCTGCCCTTTCCCCTTCCTCCCCCCAAACCCTCCCTTCTGCAAACACACACACTGATGCAGATCCAAAATAACTTCACTGAGGTCAGGACCGGGAAAACAGAGGATAGTCTCTTGTATGACACAGAGACTTCAGAACAAGAAAGTACCCAACATCAAAGTCAGTTAAGTCAAATAAGAGTAACTTTTTTATCAGTATGAGATAACAGTGTGCTGTAGACTTGGTTCTGTATCTATGTGCTCTTAGGGAAGTCAGACCTCAAATTACAGATGATTTTTTAATTACACAGATTTATGATTTAAAAATTACAGTAGTTTCGCTTTAATTGCTTGCAACAATTCATGATTATTGTTAACTGAAGTCATTTTCCAAAACACTTCAGGGCATTATTTCTATTAGTAATTTGTATGGGAGGGCTATTTACATTTTGCAAGCAATCAAGCAACAGCATTATTAGTGAACTCCATTAGGATAAGCTATTCATGTCTGCAGTCTATCCTAGGGAGGATTTTTCTGCCATCACAGAAATACCTAAACTATACTGTCTTAACTGAGTTTATGTAGGTCATTACCTGGTGGCCAGATAATCCGCAAACATAGTTTTTCCTATTTTTGTGGCACATGTTTACTGTGCTTCTGAAAACATTGGGGAAAAAACATATTAATTAATTGTATCATTTAAATTTTCCAGCAGTATATAGGTAGAAAATTAGAGCTAGATCCTGCAAATATTAAGAATCATTTGCAATATGGTAATGCTGAACTGTGCTGGTGGAGATCAGTTCCACTGTGCCAGAAATTTTGTGTACACATAATAAAAGTTTAGAGTTTTAAATAGACAAGACAGACAAAGGGCAAGAGTGTGATCAGAGATGAGATAGGTAAAAAGCCTGAGTCTGGATTCTTTATTTGACAGCATTAAATACGCCCTATGTCAGGAGTGTCAAACATATGCCCTGCAGAACTGTTCCATCTGGCCCAACTGTAGTCTGACGGACTACTGGAATTTGGAGGGCATGGCCACTGTAGAGTGCCCCACCACAGAAATCAGGGTCCCACCTTGCCATCAGTGGCAGGGAGGTGAGCGATGGCTGTGCAGTTATGGCCCTCACTTGCCCCACTGCCACCCAGCCCTAGATCTGTGCTGCTATGCATTCCCCCACCGGCACTGCTGCCTGTTCCCCCACAGGCTCCCCTACCTGCAGTGCCACTCAGTATCCAACCAGTGCTTTTGGCCATTCTCAGACCCATGCCACTGGCCCCAGACTTGGACCCGCTACAACTGCTGCTCACTCCATGGATCCAGCTTGGGAAGAGCCCCTGCAGTTCAGATCTGGCTTGGGATGTTTGACACCCCTGCCCTATGTTGTTGTATAGAAAATCAGACTAGATGATCACTGTAGCTTCTTGCCTCCCTAATCTACAAATTAATAACTCTTTACAGATAACTGAATGGATCTGTGCTTTCAAAGACAAACATGTCTGACACAGAAGCCTAATGCAGACATGCTAGGTCAGATCCTCAGATGGCTTAAATTAGCTAGAGTAAATTAGCTCTTTTAAACCAACTGAAGTTTTAACCCATCAATTGATTCTTATGAATTTCAAACAACCGTTGTTGTTCAAACTGATTAAATTTAGGACATGTATGATTTTTCAAGCACCTGTTAAACCTGTAGTGAAGTGCATTGCTGGTGTTTTAGTAATTTTTCAACCTTTCTGGGAAATAAGTCTTATTTTAAGTAGTCATCAGTCCTTCTCTTAGAAACACTCACGATCTGTAACCATACTGCAAAGCTAACCAGAGTAAATAATAAATGAACCCTGAACCAGTTAATAATTTAAAACACTAAACAAATAGAGGATTAGATCATTTCAGGGAAATCAGCTTGACTGGAGTGAATTAAGCACCTTGATTACTAGTGCCCTGCAGTGCATGTTTTGGGACATGGGGTCTACATGTCCTGAGACAGCGCATGCAAGCTCTGAGCTCATTTATAGGGTCTCATCTATGATTGATGTAGGCTGCACAAAGTTTTAAACTTGCTTCCTGATTAGACTTGTGTGGTTTTTTTCTGGTCTTACCCTTAGTTTTGTTGGGGGGGGGGGGTTAATTGATTGTATTGACTATTTCTTGAGAATCTGTATCTGAGGTATCAACTAATCAAATTTTACTTACCACTCTTCAGGTTTTCATTTAGTTTTGCAATTGAGCAATTACAGCTAGTGGGTCAAATTCAACCCTGATTGAAACCTCAGAGCTAGTGCATCATCAGCTATTTGTATCAGCCAGCACCTCTGATCTCATCACTCTGCCAGACTCAGTCCCATTAGTATTATTTATTGATTAGACTGTCACTGCTTGTTAAGTCAGAAGCTTTTGAAATCTCAGATGAGGGTGTATCTATCACAGCTCCTTTGTTGAATCATAGCCAAATAATTGAGTGCATTTTCTTACTGTGTGTGATCAAGAATGGATAGTATCAGAGATGACAACAAATTGTTAAAATAATTTTAGCACATTGCATCGTGCCATCTTAAATGAATTATATGGCCCAAGTAGTGAAGGATCCATTCGTGCTTAGGCTGGCTGATTCAAGCACTCCATTCCACCCTTATCTGCTATGATCCCATAATTCTTCATTCCCAGTGATAATCAAGTATAGTCAGATTATATCAGACCAGCAGCTGGTCTCAGGGAGGATGGAACTGAGCAGGTCCTTCCCACTTGAATCTACTGATATGCTTCAGAGCCAGATGGTCCCCAGTAAGATTGCTCTAGGTTTATCCTCAGTGCCTACTCTAACAGTCTAGACAAGCTCTAAATTATGTTATGCCATTGAAAAGCCAGATTCAAGGCCTGCAACACTACTACATTACATATCTTGATCCTTCCTACCACTTTTATAATGCCTTATTGCACAATGGTCAAATGTTTCTAAGGTAACTAGGGATTTTGGGACACGCTACCAGTGGGCACCTAAAAATTGATGGATATAACATAGCTAGTTGCTTTTTCAAAATCTTGGCCATAAAGGATCTGCCTATCATCAGTGTTAGGCAAGGAGTTTATTGTTATGCAACATTTTCAGTGGCCTGCCAAGGTCTTGACAACACGAACCTTGATCCTGTCTCATTTCTAGCAGAGGTTATGGTCTATGGACTAGCTTCCATGTGATCAGCCCCTGCCTTGTGCCTTCTACAATTTCAGCTTCATTCATTACAACTGAATGGGCACTGTAAACATGAGTCCAATATATAGAGAGCTCATCATCCATTAAAACAAAATTGCATGTTTTTTGGACAAAGCATTGTGCATTTTCTTTTTTTTTAAATGACTTACGTGCTTTTAAATGGTGACTTTCAGAATATATCCCACAAATCATAGCAGAGATCTTGGATGTTTGACAAATAATTCCAAGATTAATACAGATATATATCCCTGAGTGCAAGGACTTTAATCAATCCCTAATCTTCCAGAGAAGCAGTTTAACTTTACCTGACAGAATGGTGAGAGATGATCCACAGTTATGTGACCAGTATAGCAAGAGCAAAAACTGCCTCCTTTTATAAACAACTTGCAGCCATATAGGGCATGTGTAGACAAAACAGGGACCCTAAATTGAAGCAGTGGGTTTTAAAAAACAGTGCTTCAATTTAGGGCTGATGAAATCCCTGTGTGCTGCATACACCTCACCTGCCTCTCCGGCAGGGAGGGGAGAACAAGCTGCCGGCAGATGGAGCAGTCCCTGAGCTGTGTCAGTGGGCCCCCCCACAGCAGCACCTGCCCTCAGGCACCTGGATTGAGTGGTCCCGGGGGGCACTGCAACGGTGGAGGGAAGCACCAGGCCCGCATGCAACTCAGGCAGGCAGGCTCCAGTGGAGGATCAGGCTCACCACTTTTGTTGGGCGAAGCTGCCTGCAGAGCCATGGAGCTACACAGAACCCGGTGCTTTGCTCCGTGGCTGTAGGGGCAGCAAACTACAACTCCTTGAAGGAGTTGTAGTTTGCTGCACCCCAAGTCATTTAAGGTGCATTATGCTGCCAAATTTCCTACAGCGGCTGGAATTAATGCGCAATACTTTGCTGACACATGCAAACACCAACACCATTAAAGCAGTGCAAAAGCATTTAGCCTGCTTTAAAGTGTCACGCACACAAGCCTCTCATTTCATCTACACGCGGCCTTAGGGCCTGATCCAAAACCCACTGAGATCAGTGGAAAGGCTCGCATCAAGTACAGGTGGCTTTGAATCAGGAGTTTTTAAACTTTCCTACTTAGAGATTAGCCAGAAGTGAATTGGAAGTAGCACACAAGTAAGTCCAGTGATGAAGTGCTCTATTCAAAGGAGAACTTCAAGGGAGCTGATATAGAACTTAAAATGCACACAAGGGGAAAAGAATAATGGCAGCAACAGCCCTCTTCTTTTATCCTTTTCTAAATGATCTCTGGTAGCTCATGGTATTTAATTAGCTCCCTGCAACTTTTGTTTCCTGCCAATATCCAGGTTAAAATAAAACATATTTTTCTCATACAGCCAGCTTATGTAGTGCCCAAAGAAGATTTGCAGTCCTTATTGGAATATAACAGTGAACACATATATCCAAACACAGTTTTCCAGCCTAAAGCCTGAGACCTGCATCAGTAACCACATAGTTAGAAGGGGCATTGTCAGTGCAGGCATTTGTTTTACTGATCAATTATCAGAGCAGGATTAGGCCCAAAATAGTAGCTGTCTCATGGACTAAACCATAAATTGTTTGCCCACATGAGTGTCATTGAGTTCACGTACCAGACCATGCGTTTCCCTCCCCATCTGGCTGAACATCCCCTTCCAGTCAACGTGTGATTGGGTAGTGAATGACAACTGCTTTTCCTGTTTGGCACAGTTTTGCTGTGGAGCTGCCCCACAGCAAACTGTTAATCTGGTTATCTACCCAATTAAAATAGAGCTTAAAATAGAGTAAACAAAGGTTACTTAAAATTCCAGCATATGCTACCTGGTGGGCATCATTAATACAAACACACAGAGAGACTAAATATTTCCTATTATGAGGCACACCGATGATAATTAGGAGGATCAGAGTAAAAAACAAATAAAATAGCATATTAATAAAAACTTCTGCAGTGAAGATAATTAGGAGGATGAGAATAGCTATCTATAAATAAAAACCATCATTCTGTTTGTGCTATCTCCCACTCTCTGGACTTGGTGGTAAAATGAGAGCTGGGGCCCACAGAGTCCCAAGCTGAGTTAATGGATGGTTTTTCTTAGCAAAATCCTGTATATTTGTCATGATACATGCTGCATGGTCTTCCACTGCATGTGCTACCTAAAAGTGTGCTTATATGATATCGGGTGATGGTGTTCTGAGACACATAGGGGAAGTTCCAGAGGGGGTGCGGTTGTACATGCCTCTTTGATCACACCATGGAAACAGGAGCCAGGGATTTAAGGCCCTGAAGCAGGTAAGTAGGGCTGTGCAAAACGGCTATGTTTTGATTAGGTTTTGGATTCGGCCATTTTGGAGGGACAGTGATTCATTTTGGTGTTTCAGATCACTGTTCCATTTCTATTCGGATTAATCTGTTTTGGAGTTTCGACACTGTTTCAGTGATTTGGCCATAGGCTGTAATGGGAAATCACTAAAATGCCTTTAACTTTGTCATTTCTTGCCTGATTCAGATGATGACTACAGGTATGGTAGCTCCTTCTGTGGGCATGAAGCCTGCCAAGTTTCAGTGAGATAGGTGCAGGGTTTTTGTGAAAATGCACCTCAAACTGTTCAAAGCAAAACTTGTGTCACGTGTGCGTGTTAAGGCAGAACAGGATGAAAACAGTGGGGATGATAGCCCCTTCTCAAGGCATGAAGCCTGCCATGTTTCAAGGAGATAGGTGCAGGAGTTTCTGTGAAATTACACCTCAAACTGTTCAAAGCAAAACTCATGACATGTGACTTTTTGTGTGTTAAGGTGCAGCGGGATGAAAACAGCAGGCATGGTAGCCCCTTCTGAGGCCATGAAGCCTGCCACATTTCAGGGAGATAGGTGCAGGGGTTTCTGTGAAACTGCACCTCAAGCTTCTGAAAGCAAAACTCATGTCACTTGTGTGTGTGTAGGCAGAGCGGGATGAAACCAGCAGGGATGGTAGCCTATAACAGAGGGCCTTCCCAGTGCCAGTTAGATCTCTGCTTGCCCACCTGTTTCTGGGCCAACTGCCCGTCTCTCTTTTCCTGCCATGCCTTGATGGAAAACTGAGTCCTGGCCCCAGCACAGACCAGTCAAGGGAACCTTTGATATCTTTTATTAGACCAACTGAATAGTTGGAGAAATATATCTTAGCAAGTTTTGGGGTTTAAAAACCCTTCATCAGGCTGAGGAAGCACCTACAGTTGGTGTGTCTACGTGCTGTTCCTGGATGGAAGGAATAGTAAAGAAGCCCGAGGCTGGCATGCAATGCAGGCAAGAATGTCAGTCATTGAAAATGTAAACTGATGTGTGAGGGGGTGAGGGACAGGCTGGGAGGGGGAGGGGGAAAAGGGGATGTAGCAGGTAAAAGTAGAGAGTACCTGGGGAGTTAGATGTCAGGCAGGTTATAGTTTGTCATAAATCCAGTGTCTGTCTGGAGTCCACGAGTTTTTGTATCCAGGAGATTGATGAAATGAAGTTCATAGGCCGGTCTGTGAAAAGTGTTTTGTAAATTCCGTTTGAGGATCAGGGCTGAGAGATTGGAGAGAGGGTGGTTTTCTTTCGAGAAATGTTCCCCCACTGGTAATTGGGTGTTCTTGTCTTTAATAGATGTCTGGTATGTATTCATTCTGGTGCGGAGTTGTTGTTTGGTTGTTGATGAGACGCTGCCAGGTAAAGCACATCTTTCTTTTTGTTTGGGGTGAAAAAAAATAACAAGAATAAATATCAGGATTTTGGGGAAATAAATATTTGAAAGGGATTAACAATAGGGATGGTAGGTAAGTGGTAAAGGAATGGTTAATGGCTGGCTACAACTTGGTAGCAACAGACTACCTACTGCTACCAGCCTAGACCCTTCAGATACTGTGCTCTGCTTCTCATGCTGCAAGACACAGATCTCAAAAAAGACAGAGAGCGGTTCACCAACAGCCTTATATGTTCTTTCTCCATCCCTCCCCCAGAGCACTGGGATTGGAAGGGACCTCAAGGACAAATCACAGACGCTGGCCAGCTACAGATGTCAATATCAGAGCAGTCCTTTGTCATATTGAATGAAATACTTTGAATGTTTGTAAAGGTTGCCCATTAGCCAGTTTCAGGAAGAAGATAAGATTTATCTCCTTATCTAAGTCATTGTTTTTGAACTACGTGCAAAAGGTCCTGACTTTGCTCAAAGTCTTAATTTGAATTTTATCTTTAGAAGTCTTTTACAAAGAGAGCAAATATCCTGAGTTCCGAGAGATCAAACCCTAAGGCCTTTTGACCAGATTGGTAAGAAAAGGGCATTTGCAGTGATATGGAAGTTTCCCAAAGGTAATTTAAAATGATTAACAAAAGAATCTGTTGAGTAAGATCCGAGCCCAAATTTGGGGGTAATAACAGGTTGAGTAGGAGGAGCCCACTGACGGCAGCACGCTCAATAAAAGATGTAACTTACTGTCCCAATTTGGAGGTGACTATACTTGCAGAACAACGAAGGAAGAATCGCAAGTGTAGGCCGGATCAGACTGATCACCTGAACCACCCTCTCCGTGAACACGAATCTCTTAGTTCACGCTGAAGCCACGGAGCACCTGAAAGGGACTGAAGGAAGGGGACTTAGTCCTATCACTGCTGAAGCCAGCCTATTGAATTGTATTGCTGAGGCAAGCCCGTTGAACTGTACTACTGAGGCCAACCCATTAAATTGTACTACTGAGGAATGAAACCATATTTTGGTATTTGGCTTCTCGGAATTCTAGGATTGTAAGTATAATATGAAAAATAATAGTATTGATTCAAATTTAACTTTTAGTTGTAATTGTAGTTGTTTTTGTAACACTAATTCCTATAGCATTGTTTGGGAAGGAAGTGCATTCGGAGCATTGTTTCTGATATATGTAATTATTGTGTTCTTAATGTTTGTGGTGTTTCTTAAAGCTAAGCAGTGTTATATACGTAGCAAAGAGTTTTAAAATAAAATTGTGTTGTATGAATTAAGTGTGTAATCATTGTGAAATCGTGCAATCAGCTAACTACTCCCCCAGCCAGTGCATCAAAATGAATCAGTAAATTGTGTGGGATTTTCTATATTCCATAACCCACTAGAAACATCCTTCACCCACTCTTCCTCTTCCCTATTCTGAGCTTCTGTTTCCCCGCAAGTCCACCTCAGAAGTATTCCGAGACATTCCAAAATGTTTGGATAGTTCCATTTCATTTTGGAGATGTTTCAGAGCCTTCTATTTCATTTCAGATTCGGTGTTTCGGGCACCGAAATGGGCCAAAACAGCTCTGAAATGAAATGACTGCTGAAGTTTCACGCAGCCCTACAGGTAAGTACCTCACCACTCTCTCTACCTCTGCTCAGCAACATGTCCCCTCCCTCCCCCACCTGCTTCTGCTACTGCTCCCACTACCCTGGGGGCGAGGGAGTCCCAGAACCACTCCTGCCCACTCCAGCCAGCGTGCACGGGCTGCCAGACTTTGCCAGAGACACTGACCACACTAGCAATGGGTGGGTTCCTCCTCCCTGCCTCATCCTCCCCTGGGTGTTCCCTGCCAGCCTGAGAGCAGGTTCAGGAAGCGGGAACCCACCCATTGCTTGCTGCCACTGCTGCTGTCACCCACTCAACCCGGCTCCCCATGCAGGCCAGCTGGAGCAGGGAAGGAGCAGTTCTGGAGATCCTCCCCCTGCCCCGCCCCCGATTAGCCAGGACTAATAGCTGGGCCAGGCAGGGGAGGGGGGGAATGCGGGGGAGGGAATGTGCCTCAGAACGGAGGAGAAGGGAGTGGGTGCTGAGAGCCACAGGAGCAGGATTCTTACCTGATTCAGAAACTTTAAAAAGTCCCCTGCTACTGTTCCTGTGGCATGGTCTGCTTGCCCTGGAGGTAGGGAAGCTGGTAATGGGGGTGCAGCCACCCCTGTACCACCAATTGCTGCTCCCACACCCCCCTTAACAAAATCCTGGCTCTGCCCATGGAGATATACCTTACACACTCTGCAAGTGCTGTATCCGGCACTGTGAGGCTGTGGTCAAAAGGTGTCATACATATGCCAGTAAGCTGAGAGGCAGAGTTTACTGGCAAGCATACAGTGCCATATTTAACATGCTGTACAGTTTCTGGTTTAGGAGAAGGTGAGGTATGTCTAGGCATGGTGCCGCTTTGCACCATACAGATATGACCCTACAGGGAGTAAATCGGACATATATGTCCATCTTTACAGAGTCCAAGCTTCAGAATGCAAGCTCTTATAAATTACCATGTTTATTATGGTAGCATTTAGGGAACAACCCTGTTGTCTTAGGCATTGTCCACAGGATAAGAGAGTCCCTTCTCCATAAGGTTTACAAACCAAGTAGACAATTGGCCAATGATATGGAAAAGGCAGCAGCTGAAGTAAGCACAGTAAATGCAGAAAGCAGTTCAAGATGCATAGGAAAGCGGGACTAAGGAAGAGAAGGGAAGAGGGGCACCCAGCTGTGGCCATACCAGGGGTATTTTAGGGCCAAGGTATCTTTTTATGTACCGTGATTACAGCCCCAGACATAACGGGGTCCCAAGTGTGACTTTCACTATACTTTTTAGGTGCTACTGCAGTACAAATAATTATAATTGTATAGATATTATAAAATATATTTGTATAAATATTATAAAATAATAATTTAAAATATATTCTTTAAAGAAGGCAACAAAAGGTATACAGTCTTTCACTTGGATATAGGTTGTTTGTTGTCTTGCACATAAAATAAGCCTTATTTCTGTCATTTAACTGGGATTGCCTACATAAAGGTACATGATCTTTAACCACAGTTTGATTAAAACAAGACTCTTTTAAATTAAAAGCTAATATTTGGCATTTAGAAGAACATCATTAGCCCCAAAATTTAGGCCCTGTGGAAAAAAATAGATTTTATAAAAACTTAGATTAACAGATTTTTTTTCTGTTTTACACTTAAAAGTCTAAACTCTGGGTTGGAGCATAAACATGGAGAAGTTTATCTCCTGAGAAAGTTTTTAATGACCAAAAGTAGGGTTTTCAAATGAAAGTGCCCAGATGTCAAGCTTAATTGTTGCATGATCTCCATGCAATGAGAACACAACTGCGACACTAAGATTATGGAGGCAGATTTTCAGCAGATCTGTAATTGGTACAACCCAACTACAAACCTGTGAAATAAGTGTAACAAGGAGTCAAACCCAGTTGCAGCCACTGTGACCGGAGCAGAGCAGTTCTAAAAATAAAAACCTACCATGTCTCAACCTTTTCTAGCCAATGTTTACATTTGACAACCTCTGCTCCATTACATTACAAAACCATCTCTGGTGAGAAGCATGAGTGAATAAATCTTCTTATCCCTGTGCCTTCATGACATCAAATGATGTAATAATATGAAAATTCTCTCCTCCTTTCTCCTCTTTCAATATTTATTCCTGGGATTTATGGTTTGTCCTCTTTTGGGCGGGGTTCCAAGGTTTCTCTCTGATAAATTGTGTAACACTGGCACATTTGTCATATACATTGCTTTTCAGGTTATTATTTCAAACTGTAGTTGGAGCTTTTTAATCCTAAACAATGTGCAAAGCTCTTCATATTTCTTTTGTCTCACACCAAAACTTTCATGGGTGTCTTTTCTGAGGATCCAAAACCATTTCTAAATTAATGATTTTCAGTATTTTTAAGTGAGCGGCAAGGATTTTTAAGGGTGATATTGTTTGTTGGATCTACTTTATGGTTGGGATAGATGAGCTTTGAAATGCATTGCAATGCATTAGAAAGCTTGTCTAAATCAATTCTGGATTTAGAAAAGCAGTCTTGGATACCCTCAGGGAACTGATGGGCAGCATCCCCTGGGAGGCCAGTCTGAAGGGGAAAAGAGCCCAGGAGTGCTTGTTGTATTTTAAAGAAGCCTTACTGAGGGCACAGGAACAAACCATCCTGGGCCACATCCATGTGTGTACATTTGGTTCCCTGGGGGCAACTAGCAGCGCCTCACCTTGCACTGCTGCTAGTTTTCCCCGGGGAATGCCCATGCTACGCACACTCTGGCACATGACAAGTTACACCAGGTGGGGTAGAGGAGGCCGGGGCCAGCATTAGGGTCTTGGGGGCCTCCCAAGGCTGCAGCAGCTGCAATTCTGCTGCGCAGAGCCTGGCTGGCAGCCACAGCACAACTCGAGGCTGCCTGACTCTGCTTTTGAGCAGTGCGTGCTGCTCATGCATGTGCTGCTCTGCTTTTTTTCTTCTCAGGTTTTTTGTCCCCTAGATATTCAGGGGTCAAAAAAAACCCCTCTGCACTGCTCCTTTGCAGTGCAGAGAACACCTGAACATGTGGTGCCACCGATGTGTCTGCCGTGCCACATGCCTCATGGCTGCGCTCATCTGGAAGCTTACAAAAAGGAAGCTTACAATAAGTGGAAACTTGGACAAACAACTTGGGAAGAGTATTGCTTGGGCCTGCAGGGATGAAGTAAGGAAGGCCAAAGTACAACTGGAGTTGCAGCTAGCAAGGGACGTGATTGGTAACAAGATGGGTTTCTACAAGTATGTTACAACAAAAGGGAGTTCAGGGAAAGTGTGGGTGGGTCCTTTACTGAATGGGGAAGGCAACCTAGTGACAGATGATGAGGAAAAGGCTGAAGTACTCAATGCCTTTTTGCCTCAGTCTTCACAGGCAAGGTCAACTCCCAGATTACTGCACCAGGCAGCATAGTTCGGGGAGAAGGTAAGCAGCTCTCACTGGTGACAGAACAGGTTAGGGACTATTTACAAAAGCTTGTCATATACAAGTCCATGGGGCTGGATCCAGTGCATTCATGGGTACCAAGTTTCATAGATTTCATAGACATTAGGGCTGGAAGGGACCTTGGAAGATCATCGAGTCCAGCCCCCTGCCCAAAGGGCAGGAAGTCAGCTGGGGTCATAGGATCCCAGCAAGATAAGCATCCAGTTTGCTCTTGAAGGTGTTCAATGTAGGCGCTTGAACCACCTCTGGTGGCAGGCTGTTCCAGACCTTGGGGACTCAGACAGTAAAGAAATTCTTCCTTATGTCCAGCCTGAAACGGTCTTGTAGTAGTTTATGACTGTTCGACCTAGTCGTCATCCCTTGGGGCGCTCTGGTGAACAAACGTTCCCCCAGATACTGGTGGTCACCCCTGATAAACTTATAGGTGGCCATCAGATCACCCCTGAGCCTGTGCTTTTCCAGGCTAAAGAGCCCCAGGGCTCTCAGCCTGTCATTGTAGGGTCTGCTTCCCTGACCTCTGATCATGCACATGGCTCTCCTCTGGACTCTCTCAAGCTTCTCCACATCCTTTTTGAATTGTGGAGCCCAAAACTGGACGCAGTACTCCAGCTGCGGCCTCACTAAGGCCGAGTACAAGGGGAGAATGACATCCCGGGATTTGCTTCAGAAGCATCTATGGATGCAAGCCAGCGTTTTGGTCGCTTTACTAGCCGCAGCATCGCATTGCAGGCTCATGTTCATCTTGTGGTCAATGATGACCCCCAAGTCTCTTTCTTGCATAGTGTTGGCCAACATAGCACTGCCGAGCCTATAAGGATGCTGCGGGTTTTTCTTCCCAAGGTGGAGAACCTTGCATTTATCGGCGCTGAACATCATCAGATGCTCATCCGCCCACTTGCTGAGCCTGTCCAGGTCAGCCTGGATCACCCGCCTGTCTTCTGGTGTGGATACTTTGCCCCAAAGTTTGGTGTCATCTGCGAACTTGGCCAGTCCGCTTCTGAGTCAGGTGTCCACATCATTAATGAAGATGTTGAACAGTATGGGTCCAAGGACAGAGCCTTGGGGGACCCCACTGGTCACAGGACACCATGATGAGTGACTTCCATCTACTACTACCCTCTGGGTCCGACCCCGGAGCCAATTTTCCAGCCAGTGGATTGTGGAGGACCCAAGGTGACAATTGGCCAGTTTCTCCAAGAGGCGATCATGGGGAACCAGATGGAAGGCTTTTTTGAAGTCAAGATATATGACATCAATCTCTTCTCCCTTGTCCAGGTGATAGGTCACCTGATCGTAGAAGGAAATGAGATTGGTCAAGCAAGACCTACCCGCAACAAACCCGTGCTGGCTATGCCTTAAGATGTTGGTGTTGGCCAGTCCATTCAGGATGGCCTCTTTAATAAACTTTTCTAAGATCTTCCCCGGAATAGAAGTCAGGCTAATGGGCCTATAGTTAGCTGGATCCACTTTCCTCCCTTTCTTGAAGATAGGCACCACATTGGCCTTCTTCCAGTCTTCGGGCACTACACCAGAGCGCCAAGAGTTTTCAAAGATCCGCGCTAGAGGCTGGGCTATGATGCTCGCCAGCTCCTTGAGTACCCTGGGGTGAAGATTGTCAGGGCCAGCTGACTTGAAGGTATCCAGCTTCTCAAGATGTTCCTTCATGAAGTCAGCATTAATGGAAGGCAGGGGATCACCCTCACCCAGACTTCCCTGTCCTGTAGCGGGCATGGGCGTCCCATGGGACTGATGAAATACCGACTCAAAGTACCTATTTAATAGGTTGGCTTTTTCCTGGGCGTCAGTTGTCAGTTGCCCCATCTGGTTCAGCAGGGGTCCAATGTTGCCCCTGCTTTTACTCCGGCTCCCCACATATCTGAAAAAGGACTTTTTATTGTACTTGATGCTCAAAGCTAGTTGGAGTTCAGTTGCAGCCTTGGCTTTCCTGGTCTGCTCCCTACAGGACCGGACCAGTGCAGAATAATCCTCCTTGGAGGTGACTCCCATCCTCCATCCTTTGTAGGCCTTTCTTTTTAGCCTCAGGAGGTCTGCTAGGTCCCTGGAGAGCCAGGGGGGCTGCTGTGCCCTCTTGCTGCCTTTCCTCCGAGATGGAATAGACTTAGTTTGTGCTTTGAGGATCGCTCCCTTGAGGAGCAACCACTCTTCTTGAACTCCCCTCTCCCCATGGTCATGGTCCCTTAGGGCCTCACTGACAAGCCTCCTGAGCTTGTCAAAGTCGCCTTTCCTGAAGTCAAGGACTTCCGTGTTGCTGACTGACTTGCCAGCTTTTCGGCAGATGGTGAAGGTGATCAGCTCGTGGTCGCTGTCACCCAGCTTCCCATCGATCACTAGGTCACCGACTAGGTCATCCCCAGTAGCCAGTACCAGGTCGAGCAGCGCTTTGCCTCTCATTGGCCCATAGACTTCTTGAGTCAGGTAGAGGTCATCCACGCACGAGAGGAAGTTTTGCGACCGCTCAGATTTTGCTGAGTGATCCTCCCATGAGATGTCCAAGTAATTGAAGTCACCCATGACAACCATGGTCCTGGAGCATGCAAGTTGGTTGATGTGCTTGCATTGCTGCTGGCCATTATCTTTGAAAACTTGTGGCTATCAAGGGAGGTCCCAGACTATTGGAAAAGGGCAAATACAGTACCCATCATTAAGAATGGGAAGAAGGCCCCTGCAGGCCCGAGCAGGACACCAAGTTGATTTCAAGATGAACATGGGCTGCCAATGTGGCGACATGGTCAGGAAGGCTAACCATATCTTGTCATGCATCCACAGATGCATCACAAGCAGGTCCAAGGAGGTGATCTTCCCCCTGTATGCGATACTGGTCAGGCCGCAGTTGGAGTACTGCGTCCAATTCTGGGCACCGCACTTCAGGAGGGATGTGGCCAGCATCGAGAGGGTCCAGAGGAGGGCCACTCGCATGATCGGGGGCAGCAGGGTAGGCCCTATGAGGAGAGGCTATGGGACCTGAACCTGTTCAGCCTCCACAAAAGAAGGCTAAGAGGGGATCTGGTGGTCGCTTATAAACTTGCCAAAGGGGACAAGCAGGCAAAGGGAGAGTCCCTGTTCCCCCGAGCACTATCAGGGGTAACAAGGAACAACAGCCATAAGTTGACTGAGGGTAGATTCAGGCTAGATATCAGGAGGCACTACTTCACAGTCAGGGTGACTAGGAGCTGAAACCAACTTCCAAGAGAAGTGGTGCTTGCCCCTACCCTGAGGGTCTTCAAAAGGAGGCTGGACAGCCACCCAGCTGGGGTCATTTGACCCCAGCAGCCTTTCCTGCCCATGGCAGGGGGTCGGACTTGACAATTTGCTTGGGTCCCTTCCGACCCTACCGACTATGAAACTATAAAGGAGAATCCAGGTAACTAGAGACCAGTCAGGATCACCTAAATCCCCAGAAAAATCATGGAGCAGGTCTTCAAAGAATCCATTTCTAAGCATTTGGAGGAGAAAAAGGAGATTAGGAACAGTCAGCATGGATTCACCAAGGCCAAGTCATGCCTGATCAACCTGATTGCCTTCTATGATGGGATAAATGGCCCTGTGGAAGTAGGGAAAACAGCGGACATACTACACCTTGACTTTAGCAAGGCTTTTGATATGGTCTCCCACCGGATTCTTGCAAGCAAACTGAAAAAGTATGGGTTGGATTAATGGGCTGTAAGGTAGATAGAAAGTTGGCTGGATTGTTGGGCTCAACAAATAGTAATCAATGGCTTGATGTCTAGCTGGCATCTGGTATCAAGTGGAGTGCCCCAGGGGTCAGTCCCAGGGCTGGTTTTGTTCAATATCTTTAACAATCTGGAAGATGGGATGGATTGCACCCTCAGCAAGTTCACTGATGACACCGAACTGGGGGGTGTAGTAGATACACTGGAGGGTAGGGCTAAGATTCAGAGTGACCTAGACAAATTGGAGGATTGGGCCAAAAGAAATGTAATGCAGTTCAACAAAGAGAAGTTCAAAGTCCTGCACTTAGGATGGAACAAGCCCATGCACCAGTACAGGCTGGGGGCAGACTGGCTGATCAGCAGCTTGGCAGAAAAGGACCTGGGGGTTACAGTGGGCAGTAAGCTGGATATGAGTCAGCAGTGCATCCTTGTTGCCCAGAAGGCTGACAGCATCCTGGACTGCATTAGTAGGAGCATTGCCAGCAGATCTAGGGAAGTCATTATTCCATTCTATTCTGCACTAGTGAGGCCACATCTGGAGTACTGTGTCCAGTTTTGAGCCCCCCGCTATAGAAAGGTTGTGGGCAAGTTCAAGAGAGTACAGCAGAGAGCAACAAAAATGGGGCTGGGCACGTGATTTATGAGGAGAGGCTGAGGGTACTGGGTTTATTTAATTTGGAGAAGAGAAGACTCAGAGGAGATTTGATAGCAGCCTCAACTCCCTGAAAGGGGGGGGAGTCCAAAGAGGATGGAGTTAGACTGTTCTTGGTGGTGACAGATGACAGAACAAGGAGAAATGGTCTCAAGCTACAGCAAGGGAAGTTTAGGTTGAATATTAGGAAAATCTTTCTCACTAGGAGGGTGGTGAAGCACTGGAACAAGTTACCTAGAGGGGTGATAGAATCTCCATGCTTGGAATTTTTTAAGCCCTGGCTGGGATGATCTAGTTGGGGATGGTCCTGCTTTGTGCAGGGGGTTGGACTAGATGACCTCCTGAGGTCCCTTCCAACCCTAATTTTCTGTCAATCTATGAATCCCAACCATCCAGTAAAAAATATCACCCACAAAATTCCTTGCCTCTCACATATTTCCTGGATCATCATGGCTATACAACCAGCCTCAACATTGTAAGGCTATTTAACTTCATCCAATAAGTACCTAAATATTAAAAACATTTAAAACAGATATTAAAAACCAGTTGTTTAAGAGAAAGCAGTATTTCTCTGTTCTGATCCAAAATGTACAACTATATACTGGTGGATTGTCATGGATATACACAGCTCTATAGCCCCTGAACTTCCAGTTTAAATTTTCTACTAGTTCAAAGCTGATAGTGGGTAAAACACACAAGGGTTAAGAAAACTAATGTCTGTTACAAGTCACATGACCAATAATTAAATTGATACATAGTCCTTCAAAATTACTGTATTTTGAAATGTTGCCAGGTGTTGGAACACTTGCATTTCAAATAGTCATATTGCAATCAGCAATTAAAAACCTCAGAAATCTGTTCTCTTCAGGAATAAATCACAGATGAATTTGGTCATGAGCACTACTCCAAAGTTTTTATTTCTAACTCACAAAGAAAGTTAGAGTATGAACATTACCTGTTAGCATACAAATTGAGATGATTTCTCCAAAAAAAACCCCAAACTGCTGTACATTTCATTTGCTTAGTCAAGTTTCAGGTGTGTGAGATGTGGAGAATTCAGTTCTCCACAGCAAATATCTAAAGATACTGTACTATACATTACTATACTCAAGAGGCTGACACAAAGCATTAGTGTTCGCATTTTGGCAATCAGACATTAATCTCTCTGTGTGTATTTCAGATATAATATGTATTCACATGTGCATAATTGTATACACTCCTATAACTCCCATTTCAGCAAAAACCACTGATGTGTGACCTTCTAGATAGTTTCTGACATATTATTCTATCTCTGATTTATAACTTTTTTTTACATCATTCACCTAAGAAATATTACTATCAGCTCTAAACTGCTGGTCTAAACTAGCTGTTCATTCTATTGTAACATCACTTTCCCCTAAGAGAACTGAGTCCTCCTAGTGTAATTCCCACAAGAACCTTAGATAACACCTTGACATGAGAGACAAAATACAGTGACAGGAATAATTTTGTTTGAACTGCATTTCCAGGTTTGATGCTTTCCACTGGGGGTGAGTGATCTTCTAACACTAGGTTTCTTTTTCAGAATAGCTTGGTGCTGCTAGAAAGGTTCACTAAGCTGGTTCCCAGGTAGCCCAAGGGTGTCGTGAAGAGCCAGTTCCTCAGGTGATGTAAATTGGTATGGCTCCCTTGAAGTCAACAGAGCTATCTTGATATGCACCAACTGTAGCTGGGCCTATTGATTCAAACCTGAATTTTGAATAAGATACATGTTTTTGTGACTAAGCAAGGCAACTTAAAAATTGCTCTTGTTTTTCTGCTCCATAGATCTTAGTCCTTCAGGAGAAGCAATACCTAACTAAAGCCAGATTAGAAGCATTTAGTAGGCTAATTCAGCAAGAGGTGGGAGAATCTGCTTGAAAATAGGAGTCAGTTTTTACCTTAGGGCATCTCTGTTCCTTAATGGAAGATCTGTTACATTTCTAAACCCTTATGGACCATGTTCCAACAGAATAGTTAAAAGCAGGCTTGATGTGGGTCATTTATTTTGTACTAGGAATTTCACTTCCATTTTTTCAGGGAATATTTGTGATGACTTAGGTGCAAATAGATTTTCAAATAATTGAGATGATGAGGGAAGTCAATGACAAGGCTGGACATCAGCCTGTTTCCTTTTTGTGTGTTGGAAAAGATAATCTTTTTAACATTCCCACCTGATACTAATAGCACAAGTCTCTCTCATCATTGACTTTGGTTTATATGTTCTTGGCTTTGATTCTGATGATATCATTCTATCCTAGGATTCTGGAAATCCCATCATTGTTATATGGCAAAAGAACTCATAACAACCTAGAATGTAAAACAACTAAAACATAGCATTTAAACATGCAACTTTTTTATTATATAGTACTAAGGAAGAGAAAGACAGGTAAAAAGCAGTCCTGCCAACATCTCTCTCTTTCATATGGCATCAGATATCAATTTCCAAATCTATGAGCCACTGTCCAGTATTATATGATTTTGAACATGCTCTTGGCTCAACAGTTATCCAGGTGGAAGAGTAATTGATACTGGTTTATTGATGCTCAACTTTAAGCATCACTTGTGGAGATAGTTAGTAATGAGTTCCATGTCAAATACTCAGTATCTTTTCCAGGTCTCTCACATCAGTTCCTTGGGCTACTGTGGCAAGATTGTCAGCGTACATGTATTGCTTAGATCTTGCATGAGGAATGTCTGAGATATAAGCATTGAAAAATATTGGTGCTAGCACTGACACTTGGGGGACTCCATTCTTCAGAGTTTGTACTCTGATTTTTTTTTGTACTGTGGTACTGAGTTTAAATGAGATCATGATGAAAGCGTATGGTCAGGTATCATAGATTTTTCTAACTTCTTCCCATTTTTTCCAATTTCCAATTTTTTCTAATTTCTGCCAACATGTAGAAAAAGGAAAGGAGATCTAAAGGTATATGAGAGTGACTGAAGCTATGGGGCCTGACACAGAGACCACTGCAGTCAATGGGAATCTATCAGTTGCTAATGGATTAAGCCCATAAAGAACCACAACTGACTTTTGGTGTGACACTCTAGTGAGTTGCTTTACACAATTTTCATTATAATACTGTGTTGGTCTATAATAAGGGGCCAAGATAATGCAGTATCCTAACAGAATAAAATGCAGTCATGCCACCATTATTTGCAGTTATTTGTTGTCAAGCTGGGGTCCCAGTGGTTTCAGCAAGAGTTATGTTTGAGAATCATTCTTCATGTCATGTTTGAGAGTCATTCTTTGTCTCATTAAGATTGAATGTCACTTAATGCACTTGGCAAATGAGCCTTAGTGGCTACTTTTGGTCTGATAGGATACTGACAAAACTGACAAGCAGGATGAAACACAAAAATAAAGAGCAGGTTGTTCACAAGTGCTCAGCATGTCTTAATTCCCCTTGCTCTCCCATCAGTTATTCAAGTCTTGCCATCCAACTCTAGAGAGAATAGAGAGAGAATTATGTAAAATTCAACTCCAGGTCCTTTTTATTTACATGCAGTTACATAAATCATGCATTCCCACTTTAACAGCAATAGATACAAATTTTTTCCTTTTACACAAATCTTTTCATTTTGTGACACACTGCAGTATTATCGTTTTCAAGTTGTTTCCCCCACTATTTGTAAATCTAAGCCTTAAACTGTAGTGTCTTATTGAATACGGCAACAAATAGGGATGAACTGTATTCTCCCTTATGGTAATAAAATTGATTTAATATTTCAATTAATCTTTGCTACAGCTTCCTCAAAAATGTATGTGCATCCTTTCCAAGTAAGTCATTTTCAGGACTTAAGCAAACAGTAACATAAACATCATTTAATTTATTTGCTCTCGTTCCCTTCTATCACTGGTTATCAAATGTATGACTTTTTCCAGTATCCAAAACACAGATGCATCATTTCTGAGTATGTAGTCAATGAGGGCATTTGTAAGTACTTGTGTCAACCACAATTCTGGTTCCCTTATCGCAGCAAATGAAATAACATGCCTGTGCAGCAGATGGCAATTATATTATATATTAATATATAAAACAATTCAAAATACAAATGAAAAATTAAATATAAAACTTTTTTCAAAGAATGTCTAAATGGGACATGGACAATGTCATAACTTCTTTTGTTTTATTCTGAAGCAAACTTGCCATAAGACCAATGCAATTTCACAAAGGAATTAGATTAAACTGGATTTTCTGATGGCATATGAGTCTAGTGAAGTTTTTCCACCTAGTTTAAATAGTTATTGTTTAATGGAGATGAAACATGAGGTTACAAAGAGGTGCTCAAATATCCCAAATGGGAGACATGAGTGAAGCAAGCCCCCAAAAATGTAACGCTCAGCATGAGCAAAAACCAATGAAGTTAAATTAATTCTCCTCAAAATATTGGACAGACTTTCATTCAGCATGGCTTTAATCATGCCTCCTGTCATGACTTACCACTACTTGAATTAAAAATTAGATCTGTAGTGTTTTATGCAATTTAAGCTTTCAGCTTGAAAAATTGTCCCTAATAACAATGTTTTTTTAAAAACAAAGCAAGGAAAGCTTCAATATCTATAGCTAATCTCCTGAATGTCCTGTCAGCACCATTTTGTATCCGAGTGACCATTTTCTCTTTCAACTGAAAATATTAAATTAGACCCCACAATCCTGCAGGGACATACACATGAGCATTGATGTCCATTTGCATGGAGGTCATTGGAAGAGTCTTTGGAACTCAATTTAATTCTGTAAAAGAAAGGAAGCAGAAGTGGTCTCTGGGTTATAAGCTGCAAGGTCAAGTTGCTTCGACTCTTTCCCTAGGGTTTTAAAGAGAAAGTCAAAGGGATGCATGTGGCCATAACACATTGCCAATCATGGTGTAATGTAGCACTTGCAATTCCATCTGGGTTTTTCAAATACAGTTTGCAATGTTTTTTTCCATCTCTATGCCTAGCATATAGGTTGAGGCATATTTTAAACAGAAAGAAAAAAAGAAACAAAGTTTCTAAAAGGATGTGGTAAGGGAGGTAGGGATTTTTCTCTTTGCCCCTTATCTCTCCACAATTTGCCCCTCCTCAACTTTCCAGCTTATGAAATGGAATTAGCAGCATTAAACTCACTCTCAGTTCA
The DNA here is from genome assembly GCF_030867095.1 of Alligator mississippiensis. NCBI lineage: Eukaryota > Metazoa > Chordata > Crocodylia > Alligatoridae > Alligator > Alligator mississippiensis. The sequence continues at coordinate 41,158,880 of NC_081830.1, forward strand.
GCCTTTTGAGCTAAATATTAATTGAAAAGCTGGCTGCTTAGCTTGGCTGGAAGCAGAAGCAGAAAATGCTTATGGATGTGCCAGAGTGGAAGGAGAGGCAACATGGCAAATGGACAGAAACACCCAGAAGAGATGGTGAAAGTTACATCTTTCTTCTTGATGGAGAGAGCATGCTTGCTGATTATTATTCTCCTACAGATCTTACAACAGGGACAGACAAAATTTGGTCCACAGGCCATATCCAGCCCACCACGCAATTTCATCCAGCCCATGGGCGCCCACCACCTAATTGCCCCCCTCTACTTCTGGCAAAGTCCCAGATTCTGCACATAAGGGGGCAGAAAAGGAAGCTGGCTCCACTGTGTGGAGCTTCTCAACCCCGGTGACATGCAAGTGCTGGGAGCTACACATGTGCTGCAGGGAGCCCTGCATGATAGAGGTGAGCCAGTCTGGCTGCACTCCATGCTACCATGTGCAGCTCTGCCTAGAGCCACACACCATCATGCAGCAATGCGTGCATGGGCCTCCAGCACCTCGAGTACCTACTGCTTGCTGCTGCTGCTTCTGCTGCTGCTGCTGGCAGTGGAGGCTGTACACCCACCCTCCCTCACACCACAAAAACCCCACACACCCACACCCTGCCCCCACAATCCACCCACATATACATCCCAACATACCCTACCCCCCACACACATAGCTGCACTCCCTCACAACCCCCCCACACATACACACCCAACACCCCACCACACACACACCCATCCCGCCAACCATACCCCATACACCTGCACCACATAATATACAAGAATAAGACTTTTTTGAGTTATTATGTAATCATCTCTATATACTGTATGCAAACCAAATCATGACAAAAATATTTTTGTAATAAAATTAAAATATGTTATAGCAGGTGTTTGACTTTTAGTATATGATTTGTGGGGGCGGTTTCTGGTTCCAAGATGGCAACCCTCCCTCACAAAAGGAGTACTTCTGTTGGAAAGGGTAGGGACTTCTGGTGGGAAAGGGTAGGGACTTCTGGTGGCAAAGGGCAGGGGTTAGGGGCCAGACTTCCAATCCCAAAATGGTGACCAGTGGGCAGGGCACCTGTCAAGAGGCGGGGCTACCCTTGCAGCCCTCAACAGCTCACCAAAATTCAGTAAGCGGCCCTCCAGCCGAAATAATTGCCCACCCCTGCCTTAGAGACATATCAGATCCTAAGTGGCTCAAAGAAATAGTAAGCAGGTGCAGCCAAGACAGTTTTTGTCATGTAGGTTAGATGAGAAATATGCAATTTTTTTTGTTCAGAGGCAGCTATGGTAAGCTGTGCCTTTGATGCCTTTGGACTCATCAGATGACTACATGGGCTCTAGAAAGGGACCATCTGCAAACTGCAGTTTATGCAAAGTGTGGCTGCCTCTTTATGAAGTGAGGCTAATATACTTGCTGATTCAATATTTGTACTTGCTGATCTGTACTTGCTGTCTGCTATTTTCCAGATTAAATTTGGGGTTTGCTTTGTTAATTATTGAATGGCTTGGGCCATTGTTGCTTCTCTCTGTATGACATCATCAAAGATAGAGCCAAGAGAGGAATCTGAGATATTGCCATGATTAAAAAGAGATGGGGTTGATTGCAGTGTTTCCCTTGAGAAGTCCTTAATACTCTCTTCCATCCTAACATTGAGTGTAACTTGGTTGGACATAATGAAATGCCCAACCCTTTTTACAGGCATGTGATGAGGCCATGTTGAGGGAGGTCATGGATGAATGGATTTGATTCTTGCCTCTCAGGGAGATCTGGCAAAAGGTTAGTGAGGCACTGGTATAGTGGGAGGTACCTTTATATCTAGAGGATTTGTCTCTTTTATTTAGTGTATTAAACTGCACAAGAAGTATCTTGAGAACAGAGAGAAATGCGAAGAGGCAAAAGATTAGTGTCTCCAAGGACATTAATACTGATATTCAAAACCCTAAAATGTATTGAAAATTGAGATTGTAACCTGATATTGATGTAATATCAACCTAACAAAGCAGATGATTATTGCACTGCACTGCTGCTATCAGGCTCTATGCACAAATTATAGTGATCTGGCATACTTAGCATCAGGTAAATTAGGTTAAAAATCAGTAGGAGACAGTGGTTCTGTATGTCAGTTTAGATCACTGAGATTTTTTAAAAAATAAATCTCACTGGAGCAGAAAAATAGTCAAGTCTTTTCCTTCTTTGGTTCATGCAGTGATGGGCACAGATGTCTGGCTTGCTGTCAGTTTTTGTTTTGTGTGGCACCCCATTGCCACATTAAGCAGTGCCAAGCCAGCACTCTGGTATTTCTCTCTCCCAACACTCCAGGGCTATTGTACTAGATGAAGTACTCACTGTTTCTTTTTCTCAGCTGTCAGCACATGCCAGCAGGGGGAAAGTTGTAATAAGCCTATGAAAATAGAGTAAAATTTGTTTATACCTTTCTTCTGTAAACAGAATTGGAGTATGTGATGAACTTGGGGCTTCTGTTTAAATACATAGGGCCAAATCCTGCTCTGGCTTAGGCCCCATGCAAGCCTGTTGACTACAGGGGCATGTTTACTCATGGGTTGTAAGGCAGAATACAGATCTAGTCCCTAGTGTTCACTGTAATCTGCAGGTCTAGATGACTGTGTCTTTACTGGAAGCTCTGCTAGCCTCCTTTGAGCTAAATCAGGTTCGACTGCACCCCATGGTGGTGTGACATGTATGATCAAGAGATCATGGAACCAAAGTTAGAATCCAGACCATAACATGTACAGTACAGAGGATCTGAAGCTGTCATAGGGAGATCTGTCTCAGGGAGAGCTGGCAAAAGGTATGCCAGGGAATGGACCTCTTGTATGCAAGGGGAAAGTGATGTTATTTGTTATCTGCCAGTATCTGGTCTCTAGTCATCACTCTGGGCTAGGTGCTCCCTAAGACTGAGTAAGGGGTGATGTATAATTGTCTTGCCTTGTAAAGAAATTCTGACCCCAGGGGGAAGTAACCGCAGATTTCAAGTGCACTGCTTTGTCCCTTCGCCCTTAGCTATTACAGGAAGCAAGTAGGCAAGACAGCTTAGAGAGAAGGAGTTTCTATAAAATAAAAGGTGTACTTTGCACCAGACTTGGACCTGGTGTCTGGTTGGTTTGTGAGAGGAAGGGAGCTCACTGCTGTTGAGGTCCAAAATTATCTAACAAAATACAATCCCAGGTCTGTGTACTATGCCTACTCCCCTTACTTTCCTGCTTGGCCATATAAGACAGGGGCACAATCTCTCTCATAATTATCATGCACTCCTAATAAAGGTTGAGAAGGAAAGCAGGGAGAGATACTGAATGTGAGGAGGGTTGTCAATACCTGAAAACCACAGCTATTGTATTATTTTCCTGACTTTACAAATAAATAATATATTTCCTTGCCCTTCTTCTGCTTTGCCCTTCCTCTGCCCAGACAAGGGTTAGCCACAGTCTGTCCCTGAGTACTAAGGGTATAGCCAGCTTCTCTTGCAATTTGTTAATTTTTTTTCAGTAATTACATTCTGTGTTAGGTTTGGTAATTAGTTTTGTAAGACTGATCTCCTTTCTATGGGCATGCCCTTGGCAGTGGCAATGCAATTTTCCTTACCCTCCTCTCTGCAGGAAGAAACATATTCTACTTCTGTGGCTGAGAAAATAATCAATTCTCCATGAGCCAGTGAGCTCTTTTCTTCTTCTCTGAAGCTGCCAACATAGGAGCCAATTAGTTCCAATAGCAATGGTGCTTTATGTGATGGCCACTAGGATCCTACCCTCCAGGAACTGGACTGTGACCACAGGCTTATGTCAGAAGCTACTGAACAGCTGTCATGTGAGCAAACCCATTTTTAACCCACTGCATCTGCATAACAAGATGTAGTAGCAGGGTTACTCTCTCTATATCTCCTACTTTCCTACTGAACCTTCTGAACCCCCTCTCCCTACCCCCCAACTGATTTTAGTGGTGGACAATAAAAACACACAGGTCTCGTAATTGTAAATTAATACATTTCCTTCTAAAGCATTTTACATTTTAAAGATTAAATATGGCTTAAAATCACTAGGTCAATGCCCTTTAAGGCTCACTACTAGCATTCTGCTTTTTCTTGTCATGCAGCCAGCACCTTGCGTTCCTTATGCAAATTAAAGTCTGCATAAAAGTGAGGGTTTCACTAATGTAGCTCAGGATAGAGGTCGGCTACCCTATTAGAGGGATCATAGAGTGAGACTGCTGGGTGTCAGTCAATGGCAATATAGGACCTGGAGTCAGATATGCTGCCAATGATCAACATAGTAGAAAGAAACTAGGGGGCCCACTGGGTTTGACTTTGGGATTTTCATAGGGCCATGGTATCAGCAGCAGAAACACAGGCTCCTGCACATTTCAGGTGGGCCCATGAAGGAAAAGGGATTACTGCATTGAATATGTCCTCCCTAATTCCGCTCTATCTCCTAGAGTTGAAGTTCCCCCCAACTGTACCTCTCTACGGGGAAAAAGGCCATAGGCCCTTGAAGAACAAAACATTTAGTGCTCAGGCTTTGCTTTACATATTCATACAAACTTGGACAAGGTAAACCTTTACTCCAAGTGCACAGTAATCAATGCCGTCACAGTAGAGTATCCATACAAGTAGCATGACAACTTGCAATCCCTTTATAAATCTCTTCATATATGGACCTCATCCCCCACAAAAGCATTTTCTAGACCTCAGGGCTTGGTTGTGAGCCCAGGTATACCATAGCTGGATTTGAGTGCAAGATGCTGTTTCAGCCCTTGGTAAAGACAAAGGGTGATAGGTCACCAGCAGTTATAGATAATATTAACCAAAATGTCTCCTGACTGGTATAGTCAGAGATCTCAGATTAGTAGGGTGCCCGACTAGCAATTTTTTTAGTAATTAATGTAATTGTATGCAAGCGTTTGGATCTTGGTCCAAAGGATATTTAGTGAAAAAAAGACTTTTGTTGATTGTAGAGAGTTTCAGATCAGGTCCAACTTCAGCAAGCAAATCACAGTTAAATAATCTGAAGTTTGGGACATATGTTATGTGCACAGCAGCAAATAAACCTACATATTTTCCTGACAGAAAAACAGCTTTCACATTTCTGTACTGAAGTGTCCAATCTTCCATACTGATTCTGACAGCTTGCCCAAAGACTTGGAAGCAGGAGAAGCAAAACTGTCCTTGTTTTTACAGATGTGGTAAAATGTAGCAATATTTCCCTTCAGACTGTATTTCTTTTCTTGTGATTAAACCATGTTGCAGCTACAAAATCATTCCAGTTCCAAATACTTTACAATTATTCATGAAAGGATTAAATGAATCATTAATTTAACATTAAGATTTTTTTTCTTTTGCAGTGTATTCTCCTGCCAACTTACGTTACACATAGCTATTCAGAAAAGAGTAAAATAATAGATTAAGTCCATCTGTTTTAGAATATGTACATCATATCCTGTGAATATCAATACATACACCAAAATCCCACCTGCTAATTTTGCATTCTAGCTGATAGTACATCTAGAGGTGGAGATTTTCAAAAGAAAATTATGAAGAATTTGGTTTCCCTGACTAGTCATTTTATATATAATTGATATTTGCATATGTATTTGCATATTTTAGGGGGGAAATTAACATAGAGTGGGATGAATAAGTGGGCAAGGGAAGGAGGTGCTACCTGGACTCCTTTGAAATATTTTTCATAATAGTTCTTTTTCAGGGTTTTTTTGTTTGTTTGGAAGGCTATAAATATACATGTTCCCAAAGAACTGCTATTCATGATTTACTCTGTAGGATACAGTGCCCTAGATAAAACCAATTGAGGTTTTACTGTATGTTTCCTTCTACACTCAATAAACAACTATTAATAATTTGTAGGTAACCTTTCATCACAAAGGACACTCAAAGCACTTCACAAGTTCTAGATAATAACATGAAGGTTGTAAAGTCAAGCACTCAAAAGTTAAGCAATGTCAGATGTAAGGTTGCTTGGGCAATCTTAATTCATCCTCCTTGTGCCTATATACTATGATATAATCTTTAATTATATTATCACATACTTTTCTTGTCTTTTTTCCACAGAACCCCAGCCTCATTCCTATGGTAAAAATAGTATGTAGTCATGTAATTGAAGGTAGAATTATAATGAATTGCCTAAGGATGAAGTAAGGCTTCATATGCAATTTTAACTGGTATTTTCAAACTTTCTCATGTTTGACTTTGCAACCTCAATGTTCTTTTACCATAAAAAGATATTATTATTAATGCTAGCATTTTGAAGCACAAAAAATGGTTTAAAGGCTAACCAGACCTGTGCTTCATTGCACTCTGGAAGCATCTGAAAATGACATTCTTTTTCCTTAAAGCAGGGACTCTGATATAACATTTGGTTGAGGTGAACAAGTGGACCAAGGGAGACAGGATAACAAAAATATTAGGACATGCGCCTTCAGTTTCAGACAGTTGAATAAGCACTTGTATTTTTGTTGCTTGCTTAAATCAAAGAAAACTTTCAACACTCTGGAGACTTGTTTTATCGTCTTAGGAGCCAATATGTACTGTGTTGTTCCATAACATGTGATAGTCAATGATGGTGTCTTTAAGCACAAAAAAGTCCTACTTATGTTAATGACTGTACTTAGTTAGGGGTGTGCTTTAAGTACCGTGCTGAATCAGATCCCATTATAGCAATTTTCCTCAATAGCTATAGCTCAGATGTGACCCTCAAGGGCTCTTTTGGGGAGCTTCCGTCTGACTCTCACCAGCTCACCCTCTCAAGAATAATGCTGTAACAACAACAGTCAGGCAACACCATCTAACTTTTCACATTATTTTGTGCTTTCAGCCACTCCATTGGCTCTCAGCTGGCAGAGGTTTAATATTGGCTGATTCTACATGACACACCAGAAAGAAAAAAATCTGCTGTTGATGAATTAATTACCCTGTTTGGCACCTATCAACCTATCTAATTTTTTTAAGTCATCCACGGGTAAGTAAAACAGTCTGACCTATAAAAATGTAAAAAAATGGGGAAAAAATATAAATATATCCATAAATCTGTATAAACAGAATCAGTAATGGATGAGTACCTTTACATTTTGGAACCATATGTTTGCTGACTGATTGGAAGCAGCATCCCGTAATTCACTGGAGAATCTGCCTCTTGTGAGTTATTGTCTCCTTAATCATTTAAAGAATATTTCATCCGCTGCAGATGAACTCCAGCCACTGTAACCTGTGTCTGGCATTTTGCTATTTTTCTTTTTATCTGTCTTATACCATTTGATTTTGTATGGTTCAGTCTTGCAAGTTACAATCCCTGGCATCTATATTGTTCAATTTTAGTGTATGAGAAAACCAATCCAGCAGTATGTCCAGTGTTAATTCTATGCCTGTTTCCTAGGCATAGTTACTAATTAATTGGTTTTGGCAGTGCTGTACATATTCATTGCCCAGAACTATATACTGTAGTATGTAATAAATTTATATCAGATCACTAACTTAGTTGTATAATTTACTGTAATGCAGGCATTCTGGTGTACCTAAGCATTTTATGTTAAAAACACTTAAAATCTCTTGAAAAGATATGTAGTTCCATTGGTTTGGGACTTGAGTTCAATTCCCAGCCCTGCCACAAATGTCTTGCATCATTTTTGGTCATACTGCTTAATCTTTTTGTGCCCCAGGTCCTCAAATGAGATATAAGGACAATGTCTCCCATCCTTTATCTGTTCATACTGTTAGCTCTTCAAGAAAAGTGTATTATATCACATGAATGGCATCTAGTGTTATGGGGCCCTTACCTCAGCTGTGGCTGCCAGTGCAATTGGAAGTTGAACAATAGCAATGTTCTCAGTGGGTGTGTCTATATGTGCATTTACACCAGCTTAAATTTACTGTGCAGTAATTTACTGCACAGCAAGCAGGAATAGGTCAGCTTCTACATGTGCAGGCATGAAAGCACATGAATGCCATGTGTGGACTGACTTGAGACTAACCTTAGTCCCAAATCAGTCCACACACACAGTGTTACTGCTCAGTAAGGCATCTACATGTACATTACTGCTCAGTAACTAATCAGGTATAAAATTGATACCTGCATGATGCAGGTATCAAATTTATGCTCAAGTTGCTGTAAGTCACCATATTTACTACACAGTATGGGTGTGCACAGACGTGTGCCCGTACTGCACAGTATTTTCGGTTACCGCACAGTAAATGCACACATGTAGATGAACCCAGTGATGGGATTCTTTGCAGGAAGAAGGAATAAAACTTTGCAGTACACATAGATAAGATTTTGTTTGTGTCCTTTACGTGTTTTCAAAAAGGCCTATAATTTTGGACAAGCAGTTTTGGAAATAGACAAAGAACTTTACCAACAAGAGTTATAAAGGTTGGGATGAAAGAAAGTTAAGCTTTTCTTCCATATTGTACAAGTGAAAAAATAGGCATCTTTAGCATTATATTTTAAAATATGCTGGGCAAAATATGCATTAATCAGGCCCTACCTGGTATATCATTTTCCTTGGAATAGCTCCTCCTTGAAGGAACAGTGCGGTCTCAAGGAGTGAGTGGTAAAGAAGTACTGAAACCCAGTGTCAGCTCTTATAGTGGTTTGCACTGTGAACTTGGGCAGACTGAGTCTTCTCACTGCTTCAGTCCCTTTTTCTGGAAAATGGGGATAATATCATTTAACAGTGTACATACACTTTTTGTAAAGGTCAATTAATATTTGTACAGTTGTAGCAGGCTTACCTTTCAGAGCTTGGGTTGAGTCCCAGCCTTGAGATCCTGCTGTTTTGATTGGTGGAGCCCATCCACGAATCAGAAGACAGCAGAAGAAATGAAGTCATGCCCCTTTCCTGAGCATGGGGGAAAAGAGCTCCCTCGGACATGATTGAAGACTGTAAACTGTCAGGTCCAGAAGACTTCAGGAGCAGAGCCCTGGAGCGTATAAAAGGAGCTGTGCGCCCAGCATGAGGGGCAGATGCTGCAAGGGACTCAAGACGAGCAGAGCCAACAAAAGCTGGGGAGCTCTCTCCCAGCAGGCAACAGGCCCAAGGCTCCTGAAGCTGCCACTGGAGGAGCAGCCTTGGGAGCAGTGTGAGACCGCTCGGGCTGTTGACAACGCACAGGGACGATGCACGGAGACCTGGCCCTGGGAGCGGGGTGAGACTGCTTGGGCCCATCACGATGCACAGTTCGGTGCACGAAGCCCAGGCTTTGGGAGCCGCAAGCGGCGACTTGAGCATGTAACTCCGGCAGGGCCTTGGGGGCCGCAGTGAGGCGGCTCAGGCCCCATCTCCCATCAAGTAGCCAGGTCCCATGGTGCGCAGGGCGAAGCATGGGCCCGAGCCTTGGGAGCCAGGGAGCTGCGGAGGCTGCTTGGGTTAGACACTAGGCGTGAGGATGGCTGGCCGGAGCCTGAAGGGCCCGGCCTGTGCCAAGAGAGCCCTCAGTGCCAAGCCAGGGCACAGGGAAATAGTAATGCTACAGCATGAGGCTCAGCACCCAGGAGCCAGCAGTGGTGGTGCAGCAGCTGAGAGGAGCTGAGCCCTCGGTGCCCAAAGCAGGGCACAGGGTGGAGAGGAGCCCAGCAGTGCGGGAGAGGCCTGGAGAGGTGCTCCAGCAGAGGAGACCCCATCAAGCTGCACCCTGACCACCGCCACCTGTGGGAGCGTGAGTCATTGGGCCCTTGGGTCCCATAAGGGGAAGACATTTGGGGCGGGCAAACCCAGGGAAGGGGCTAGTGGAGGCCCTAAGGGGAGGGGCCCCTGGTGCTTCCTGGACACTCCTCAAGGGACCCCATTGGAAGGAGGACTATCTCTTGCCATGGGTCAGGGACTAGATTAAGGAATAGATGTTATTAAAATTGTTCATGTTTGCACCTTATATTTTGTAATTGAAATGTTGTATTGTGATTTAGGTTAGTGTTGTGTGTGTGTGTGTGTGTATCTATATATATGATATTTAGTTTTATGTTTATGTATATTATAGCTTAATAAATTGTATATAGTTAAGAACTTTGGGCTTGGGTTAACTCTATAGAGGAAAGAGGGATCTGCTTGAAATTCTGGCATCCCTCTCACAGCACCCACTCCTGCCTACCCATTGTATTCAATTGAGAATAGGGCACACCCTTGGGTGTACCCGGGTTACACAGTGCTTTGGCCATGTGGAGTACTAAGATCTTAACATAATCTCTAATCACTATACTTCATAGATTGTAAGCGGCTGGAAGGGACCTCACAAAATCATTGGGTCCAGCCCCCTGGCACTAGGCAGGAAAGACAACTGGGGTCAGGTGACCCCGGCGAGGTGACCATTCAGTCTCCTCTTGTAAATTTCCAGGGTAAGTGATTGTATCACATCTGGAGGGAGTTTATTCCACAGTCTGGATGCTGTAACCATGAAGAAGTTTTTCCTAGTGTTAAGCCTGGAACGGTGTTCCAGGAGTTTGTTTACCCCAAGGGTGCCGGGGTGAACAGTTGTTCACTGAGCCCTTGATGTATTCCCCTGATGTAGCGGTCAGCTGCTACCAAGTCCTCTCTCAGCCTTCTCTTTTTTAGGCTGAAGAGACCCAAGTCCCTCAGCCTTTCGTTATATGTCTTGCTTTGCAAGCTTCTATTATTTTGTGAATGAATTGGTTCAAATAAAATAAGAAGCATTGGTTCAAATAAAATAAGAAGCATCTCATATTTTTCTCAGGCTAATAGTCAAAATGAAACTAAACACTTCTGTTACCTACTGGTAGAGGCTGAACTCCAGGAAAGTTGGATTATTTCAGGATGACCTAAAATCCTTTGACTTTTTCACTCTATGTTTGAAAGCTTTGGATCAGGTCACAGATATTTGCAATGGAGATGTGTACACTGGGCAAGACAGAATAGGAATCACAATATAGTTCTTTACCAGTCATAGTAAACATTTCCTGATCAATAAATAAATAAATCAAATTCAATCTATGTATAATTTCTCATTTCTCACTTTCTGTTCCCTTCTGATAATGGAAGTGGAAGTCCCAAAGGAGGTGGCTCTGACATGATTGCCAAATTGGTCAGTTGGGTTAAGCATCCAAACCTTGAGGTCAGATCCAACCCAAATGTCAAATCCATTGTTTGAAATTTTTCCATCAGTAGGAGGCATCATTGGGGTTTTCAATCCAGGTAAAGCTCACTAATGGGGGTCTAATCTCTTTTTACAAGCTGCCCCTGTCTGAAATTGCTCAGGTGTTTGAAAAGCTTTGAATCTAATCAGAAGTCAATCCATTGGAGATGGATTAATGGAGAGACTGAGACAGCTTTAATATTTTGATGGACACCAGGGGCAGGATTGGCTATGCACGTGGAATACAGTAATGCAGGAAAGATTACACTAGATGTATCCCTGCTAAATTTCTGGGCATTTCCAAATAAAACAGAAGTGTACCAATGCATCTGACTAAGCATCTGACCTGAGCATCTCTGACTAAGTTGGGTATTGTGCTGGGAATAAGAGGTTCTCCACCTTCTTGCAGAGCCTGACATCTAAGGCTTCATTAAACATCATAACTGAGATTCTCAATGCTGCCTTGGGGAACTGGGCATCTCAGTGCCTCAGAAAATTTCTGCCATCCAAAATATATACTTCTATCTAGTGGAGTACCTATTTGTTATCTTCCATGATGATAGATTACTGAAGAGCAGTAGCATTAAATGGCTGGAATGAAGAGGTACAAAGCATGGGGGTAGGGAAGAAAATGTAATATTATAGTACTCTGCTTCTGTTTCAGTTTCCTCTCTTTGCCTTGTTTTAAAAGAGTGAACTGATAGTTGAGATATATCCAGAGTAAGCTCTGAGGACCAACAACCACTGCAATTGTTCAGCCAGTTCTAAATATCATATAAGTGATCTCTGATTTATATAAACCGGAGGGCATGGTCCTAGCTTTCCTCATGATAAGACTGGACATCTGATCACCTGACAGTCCAACATTATTACTGAGTAATAACAAAATATTTTGCTTCCTTTCTCAATAAATAATTATTTTAACATGATAAATTCAAAAAGCCATCTTATATGACATTTAAACTTTAGAGCAAAATGACAGAGCAGTGAATAATGAAACTTGCCCTGTTGATGGATTGCATGTTACCTTTCTATTCTTTCTCTCTCCATCATTGTCAGCACCAGCATTTCTCTCCTCTCTTTGGTGATTCACCTCACCCCCAGTAGAAGTACAGATTATTTGAAAATGTTTCATATTGAAAGCAGCTTTGATGCATAAGGAAACTTTAAAGCCAATGGGACTTAAATCATGAATCCATTTATATTCCCCTTTCTATGTTATGGTTTGTCTTAGATTTATTTGTTGACAATACATATTTTTAAACTAGGTTTTTCTCTCCTTCCCAGCATCCTCATTTCTCCTTATGTTCAGCAGATGTCAAAAAAATTGCTGTAGTTCTGAAGGGCTATCTCAGTTTCTCTATTGCTTTCATTCAAACCTCAAAAGCTTTGATTTTCTATATTGTCCAGTTGACCTGGAAGCTTGTTTTATGTTTCCAGACTTCCATGACTGGCACATGAACACACTGCTCTCATGTGTGCTTCATATAGCAACACTTTTATCTACTGTTTACCTCTGAACAGCCCCGGTAGTATCCTACACGCCAGCTGGTTCTCAGATGAAGTCAGAACTGTCTCAACCAGTGAGCAAACAGTCCCAGCTGCCACCCAACGGTGTCCCTTTAAGCCTAGATTAGGAGCATCCACTTCACAGTGTAAGAAAGGGCGCCTGGGCAATGCAGAGGGGATGTGGCATGGAGTCTGAGAGAGAAAGGAAGGACTCATATCGATCACTTTTCAGTTCCTGTTGCAGTGAACACTGTCTTAACTAGGGACCATCTCTCCGTTTGACTATTCAGAACTCAGCCCAAATACCTGACCAAAACCCAAAATCTTCCTGATCTAAAGCTCTTCTCATTACTTGTTAAAGCATTGCTTCCTTTCTACAAACCTTTCTTCGACATTCACTGTGTTTCTGATATACACTGCATATCACATCTCAATGCCGTTATCTTGAACCAAAGAAAACTGAGGAAACAAAGGTCTGATATTGGTAGCTATTCTCTTTGAAGTTCTTTTATGGGTTTTTTTCCCCTTCATTTGGGCACTGAGCATAGTATCCATGATCAAAGAAACATTTAGCCTATTGCCAACTTCCAGGAACACCAGTCACTAAAGAAAGCTTTTGAGCTTGGAGATGATCCAAACCTCTACAGATTTCAGCCAATCAGCTTTCTCCCTGCCTCTAGGAAATTTCAAGGGGAAACTGCAGCAATGCCTCCAATACTGTGCTGGATGCCTACCACCAGGTGGGGTTGCATGAGGCCCTCTTATATGACCCAGAAGGGAATCTGTCTGCAGGTAACTAAGATGATGGTTACTTTGAGTTCAATAATATTGCTAAAAGCTTTGTTCTAACATAAGAATTCTCAGGAGTCTACATCTTAATTTAGGGATCATTAAAAAGTGGAAAGAAGCAAATACCTGTGCAGTGGTGGTCTCCTTCTCTACATCTCTCTTGAGACTTTGCATATATCTCAATATGGGGTTTTAATGCAAATAACATGTATTTTTAATTAATTCTTTCACAGAAACCTCCTATGGGTATCTGCACTCTGCTGTCGAGATTGGTACCTCTACCTCCATTTTGTTCCATGATTCAATATATTCCTGCCATGGATGCAACATTCTTCTTCTACAAACACTCATGGTTGGAAATCTTTGCAAACAACAAATGGAAAAGGTATGGATATGCACAGTTTGTACCTTCTCTGAGACCGTTGCTCTGTAGGTCTTTTTAACTGTGAGCACTTCCCCCCTTAAAAACAGCTGTGGGTGCTTGATATATGGTATAAAAGATGGTTTTTGACTGACTGATATTGATATTGATATTTAATATTGATGAAAAATAGTAAGAGAGAGCTGAATTTAGCAGCCTTTCACCTTAAAAGCTTGCTTGCATATGCTGATAAGGTGACAGGCTAACCATGGGACTTATGAATGTATGTTCCACACTTAAAAATCACTTAAAATAACAATTGAATGTTGTTACATCATAACATTCAAATGAACTTTCCAGACAGTAGTTTTTTAACAGCTCCTCAAAAGTACTGCTCTGGGTTGAATCATGCTCCCCCTCCCAGTTGTCCCTCAAACCTTAGCAAACTTTGCAGTTACCTGAAAGGCAATAGATTTAAAATATTTTGGCTTATGGATGTCTCCTCTCCACTTCCCTCCTCTCCCTTTTTCACACATCAGCATCCTTAACCACTCAGTTTTGGGGCTCCTCACAGCCTTGTTGCTTGGTGCTTTTCTGTGTTGTTTAGGATCTTCTTGACTCCAACATTTCTGATTTCCTCTCACATGAAATATTTATCCTTAGCCTTCTTATAAACCTCACAGACTTCTTTTCCATCTTCATTCTGTATTCAAAATATCTCCTGGATGGAGAATTATTCTCCTGGCTGGGAAACTCTCAGGGGACTCACTCCATGTTATCCCTCTTATCAACGGTTAGTCTACAGTGGGCACATCTACAGGTACACCTCAGTGCATAGCAAGTACTAAATGACTGTGCAGTAACTGTGCATGGATCATTTCCAACCCTCTCGCGCAGTAGCAATAAACTACTGCGCAGTAGCAGTGGCATCACAGTTAGTGCCTGCCAGCGCTACGTCACCATAGCAATGAGCTACATCGTTGTACCTCGTTGCTATAGCGATGTAGCACCTCCTGTAGACGTATCCACTGTTGCACCACTGGCTTGATCAGTCCTCAAACCATAGCCTCCACTCTGCTAACTCCAAACAGAGTGATAGCCAGGGGCACCTCTTCATCCAAAAGTTTTGAGTTTGGTTCTATTAAGTGCTCCAGTGCTTGGAGCACTTTCTCATATGGGTAAACCTAGAGGAGGTGTGTCCTCCAGAAAAGACTGCTTCCTGCTCCCAAATAAGCTGAAAATACTGTAAGAAGAGCTTTTCTAGTGGTAATTTAGTACTTTGGTTTCCTGTTCCAGTAAAGCCAGAATATAGAAAGTATAAAGGAGGGAAGAAAAAGCTTATCTAAAGATCTTTGACTAAGGTCTGGAAAGGAAGTTGGTTAGCTGTACCAGCAGCAGTAAGAATCATACTTTCACTTGTGTTGCTTCATTCTTCTGGAACTTATTTAGCTTTCTCCTAGGATGCCTCCTGTCTGGCTTCAAAACCTTCCTTAGCTGTTTATCATAAAATTCAGCACAGGAACATTTTTGTAGTGCTTCTCATGAAGGACTTAGCTAAATCCTAGAAGTGAGACCTCTATAGTAGAAGGGTTGATAACACTGGAGGAATATTCCAAGTTCAGCAAAGCACTTGAATATTTGCTTAACTTAGGCACCTAATTAAACACTTCGCTGACTTCAGTTGGGTTATTCACTTACTTAAATGCTTCGCAAAATCAGGGCCTAAAACTCACAAATTTTTAATATGTTTCTTCAAATATTAATTGATCTATTTTATACAACTTTTAATGCATTAATTATAGTTGAAGGGCTTCTGTGCAATGAAATGTTTCATTTTTCAGTAACAAAATCTCTGGAAATATGATTGATCAGGGATCTACAGAAACCAAATTAGCAGACAAGAAATTACCCTTCGATTAATTTACTTTATGTATATGCAAATCCTAGAATTGTACTGAGATGAGCTATGCCACACTCCATAAAATTACCAGCAGCAAGAAAGAACTAGATTTCTGGAGAGTCGTATAGAGAGTGTTCAGATTTCCCATTCCATACATGATAAACCAGGTGTGAAATATAGAGGGTTGTATAAGAGGTCATGTGGGTCCCTTGTATGAGCCAACATGTTGTAAATGGTAGCTATAAGACAGGACAAGAATCTGTTTGTAGCCATTTGATCCTGTGCTGGTATATTTCCACCTATAAAGCTGTTCTTCCTCCCTGATATTCACCCCATGAACATACCTGTAAAAAATGATCATATCTCCTTTCAATCTCCATTTTGCTAACCTGAAAAGCCAAATTTACATTTTGAACGATGCTGTGTAAGTGGTTGAAAAGCTCCTGAGAAGCACAGTTCCATAGATCCCCAGTCCTAGCTCCCCAAACCTAAGCTTCATGAGCCCTAAAGCTCCCTGTATTTTTGTGTAACATGGAAATATAATTGACATAGATGATCTCCAATATGGTAGTGAGAAAATTGCTGCAAGCAAAGTTGAATGCACGGTATGCTTTTTTGCATACCAATCCTTAGAATGATTTTCCAGTTCATTTAATTCACAGTGGACCTGGGAAATGATTGAGCCTGGGCAAAATACACTGCACAATTTGGTTAGGTTTGCATTTGTACTGAGTACTTGTCTGTATGCTGACCCAGGCAGTGATTTAAACCTAATGTTGAGAATGAAATGGAGGGCTTAAATCTTAATCTTTTTTGCTTCTCATTCAGATCATGGAGATCAGGTCACCTAGTTCATCCTGTAGTTCATGCTAAAATGAGCCATATAGATAGATAGACAGATAAATAAATAGATAGATATCGATCTCAATATATGCATATGTGTGTGTGTGTGTGTGTATGTATATATGCATGTGTACACACACACACACATACACACAAATCATTACTAAAATATCTGCTCGATAAATTCTTACAAAACACCAGACTGGGGAAATATGTCAGATAGCTTTGCTTTGTCATAATACCTACTGATAGCCATCAGGTCCCTGCCATAACAGCAGCACCACCAATATGCATTTGGAGTGAAAGACCTGGCAGTGCATTTTTCAGGGGCAGTATTTCCAGGCTATATTTGGTAGCCTCGACCACCCAACAGAAGGGCTTTAGGACAATCAAAATGCCCATGTTGCTTAAAGGCTTTCCTATTATTTCTGTGCCCAAAGGTCCTCATACCTTCACAGTTCATCAGAATGGTTCTAATTTCTATTAAACTATTTATCTTTTCTATTATGATGTTAGTAGGTATGATATTAATAAAAATCTGTATTTTATAACCAACCCCAACAGTAAAATTGTGAGACTGTCCCAACAGAGCTAAGAAAAAAAGGTTACAACCACATGATAAATTTACCATGCTCCAGAGCAAGGGCTTCAGGCCCCCTGTTCTGCTCGGCTGCTCTGCTTCTTAAACTGGAAGCCACACCTACATAGGGCTGCAAGCAGATTAATTAGCATGGGGGCAAGCTACTTGCACTGTCAGTCAGCAGTTCAAATTAGCTCACCGAAAGCATTGTGTGGACACATCTATACTGCATCCAGCTTAAGTGGCAGCCTGCCTGGAGCAACCTACCGTGCTTGAGGGTGACACTCTGGACGATAATAATTTACTCTATAGATGTGGCCAAACTCTTTTAGCCTATGGCAATAGCAGACTCATAAACTTCCTCTAAGGGAGGGTTTTATTTTAAGATCAATGCAATATATTATCAAATGTTAGGCATAAAGAATAACCTAATGGCAAATAAACAATCCTCTCCCACATCCAGCTGAAGTGATATATGCATTCACACTCCCAGGCATATTCAGGGGAAAATGGTATTCATGCATGGTATCAGCTTGCAGTTACATCAAAGTTGATTTTGACCCATTTTGACTGCTGATAGTTGCTTTGAAATACCTGTATCTTTGCCATAGGTGATGGCAGCACTTGTCCATCATTTTTCATTTACTTCAGTCAAGCTTTTAATTTGAACACGGTTTGGCTGACGAAGTATATAAGGCCTTTCTCAATTCAGATAAAAACTTAAAAGCGTGCCTAACTCCATCCCTTTTGTGACAACATTTAAGCGCTTGCTTTGTTTTAAGCTATAATATTATCCTGAACAGCAATCATTTCCTGAATCAGGGCTCAATTGTACAGAGTATTTTTTGCTTTGGATGTAGAATAATACTTTCATATTCATTTTACCCAGATGAACAATTATCTACTTTCAGTTTCATATGGCAGTTTTGGGGGGTTTGTTTTTTGGGAGGTTGGGGGGGGGTTGATTTTCTTTTTAATAAAAGTTCCAACATTAAGTTTTCAGCACAGCAGCAGCCATGGCTGGGTGTATAAGCAAGACTTGCCAGTGCATGTAAACATTAAATACAGATATTCGTGCAGTCAGATGTTGCATGGGGTTGTCTTCATTAAAGCGGTGTATTAGCATCCACCATTATACTGCTCTCCCATGGTGAAAACATTCTGGATCAGAGGAGGCCTGCCATTTCACACACACTCCAGCTGTTCCCTTCACCCACCACTGTCAAGCCAAGTTTTAATGAGTTGTGTGTATAGAAAACAAAATAAGAAATTCAGAGTAAGATTGTTAGTTTCTTTCCAGTGTTCAGAAGCAAGATCAGAGAATTTCCAGAGAAAGTTTTTGTTTCCAGCCTTGTGAAACAAGTTGCTGGAGGGCAGTGTTTCATTTCTAGAGCACGGTGTGTGACTTACTAGCCACTGGGTCCCTGCCTTCAGTCATCAACCCTTTGCCTCCTACTGCAGTGCCACCTTCTCGACTTCCTGCCTCATTTGTTATCCTTCTTTTGTTCTTTTCTCCTCTGCTCTCTTTTTCATGTTCTTTCCTTGCTTGTGTTTTGAATTATTTTTTGGAGGGGAGGTTTTTTGTTTTCCTCCCCAAGTGGTTCCTTTTTTAATTTTGTTGTGTTTTCCCATCTTCTTCCATCTTTTGAATGAAAGATTTTCTCCCGCTCATGTGTTCTACTGATGGCTCCCAAAGAGCCCAGTGGAGAAAAATAGAACCTCTGGCTGGAAGTTACACCCCAGGAACGCAGCAGAATCTCTGGATGTATTCACATCCCAGTGAGCTCCCACAGCTCAGGGGAGCCCGGAGGGTATGCACAATCCTGTGATATCAGTACATTTTACTTTGAACACTGTCATACTTTAGTGACTGGAATGGGTACAACTCAAAGTGCCATCATGAGGGATGCTTTTTTTGTCTGAGGGATGTATTTGGTAGCCGTGTCGGTCTAGGACAAAAAGAAATGCAAAACTCTAGAACTCTTGGTTCAGAGATTATACCTGTTATTAGACCAACTAAGAAATCGCAAAAAAAAAATAAATCATTTTCTGCAAGCTTCCAGGCACACACGCCCTTCCTCAGACTCAGGGAAAATTAAAGATGGTGAAAAATCCCCATAGGTAGAAAATAAACTTCATTTTTGCACAGAGGAAGCTGAAAGTAGAAGCCTGTTCCTCTCAGTCCATGAACAGACCAGTATCTTTTGCCATGGACCCAAAAGAACAGACTTCCACCTTCAGCTTCCTCTGTGCAAAAATGAAGTTTATTTCCTACCTAAGGGTTTTTTTTTACCATCTTTAATTTTCCCTGAGCCTGAGGAAGGTTGTGTGTGCCCGAAAGCTTGCAGAAAAAGATTTTTTTTTTTTGTTGCAATTTCTTAGTTGTTCTAATAAAAGATATCATCTCTGATCCAAGAGTTCTAGAGAGTTTTGCTTTCTTTTTTTTTTTTTTTTTTTTTTTGTCTGACTGTTTAAAGCTGAAGTCAAAAGGGCCTGTCTGGAAAACTAACAAGACACCAAACAACACCTAGGCAGGAGATGCTTCCAGGCAGCAAGCTTCAGGATATAAACTGAAACAGCCTGCCGGCCTTGCTCTCAAAAAGGCAGAGGACTTATTTTGCTGGGTCTTGAAGCTTAAAAAGTGTGGTTGCACTTGAGCCCTCCAGGGATCTGAGTACCTGACAACTTCTGTCTGCCAGTGGCTGCATACTGGGTTGCGGACAGAAGAAGGCTCCCTTTCCTCACCCCACCACATTAGAGTACTTTGACCTTGAAGTGCCATCTCTGACAGTGAAAGGGTCAATCAATCTTTGGCCTCTTCTGACAGGACCAATTAGTACATATTGATCTGGTGGGATTTTTTTGGACGCTTGTCTGCAAGGAGCTAGACTGCAGGGCTGTGTGAAACAGCACCATTCCATTTCGACTTGTGTTTTGACAGAACAGCATTTCATTTCGAATTTCATTTTGAATTTCATTTCGATTCGAAACCTCTGTTCTGTTTGATTTCATGGAAACAGTTTCACTGTTTTGACGCTGTTTCAACATTTCACCCATAGGCTATAATGGGGAAGCTTGAAACAGCCTATAACTTTGTCATTTCTGGCCTACTTTGGATGAATCTTGCAGGAATGGTACCCCTTCTGAGAGCATGAAGCCTGCCAAGTTTCAAGGAGGTAGGTGCAGGGGTTTCAGGGAAACTGTATCTCAAAGTCTTGAAAGCAAAACTCATGTCACATGTATGTGTTAAGCCACAGCAGGATCAAAACTGCAGGTATGGTAGCCCCTACTGATGCCACAAAACCTGACAGGTTTCAAGGGGATAGGTGCAGGGGTTTGGGGGAAACTGTTCCTCAAGCTGAGGACAAGCAAAACTTGTGACATGGGTGACACTGTGTGTGTTAAGGTGCAGCAGGGTGAAAGCTGCAGGCATGCTAGCCCCTGCTTCACAGTGCCATAGTTTCATAGTTGGTAGGGTCGGATGGGACCTGAGCAGATCATCAAGTCCGACCCCCTGCCATGGCAGGAAAGAGCACCAGGGTCAAACGACCCCAGCAAGGTGTTCGTCTAACCTCCTCTTAAAGACCCCCAGGGTAGGAGCCAGCACCACTTCTCTCGGAAGTTGGTTCCAGATCCTAGCCGCCTTGACAGTGAAGTAGCGCCTCCTGATGTCTAGCCTAAATCTACCCTCTGCCAGCTTGTGACCGTTATTTCTCGTCACTCCTGGTAGTGCTCGGGAGAACAGGAACTTCCCCCAATGCCTGCTGGTCCCCTCTGACTAGTTTGTAACAGGCCACTAGATCCTCCCTCAGCCTTCTCTTGTGGAGTCTGAACAGGTTCAGGTCCCCTAGCCTCTCCTCGTAGGGCCTGCCCTGCTGCCCCCTGATCATGCGGGTGGCCCTCCTCTGGACCCTCTCAATGCTGTCCACATCCCTCCTGAAGTGCGGTGCCCAGAACTGGACGCAGTAGTCCAACTGCAGCCTGACCAGTGCCGCATAGAGGAGGAGGATCACCTCCTTGGACCTGCTCGAGATGCATCTGTGGATGCAGGACGAGGTACGGTTGGCCTTCCTGACCACGTCCCCACACTGTCGGCCCATGTTCATTTTGGCATCAATAATGACTCCAAGAACCTTTTCTGCCTCTGCACTAACACGAAGGGAGTTCCCCAGCCTGTAGGTATGCTGCTGGTTCTTCCCCCCCAGGTGCAGCACCTTGCACTTGTCAGTGTTGAAACCCATCCTGTTCTCATCCGCCCACCTCTGTAACCTGTCTAGGTCTGACTGCAGCCTATTCCTCCCTTCTAGCGTGCCCACTTCCCCCCCACAACTTAGTGTCGTCTGTGAATTTGAACAGGGTGCTTTTTACACCCTCATCCAAGTCGCTGATGAAGATGTTGAACAGCGCAAGCCCGAAGACCAAGCCGTGGGGAACCCCACTGCCCACATCCCTCCAGGTCGAAAATAACCCATCTACCATCACTCTCTGGGTGCAGCCCTCCAGCCAGTTAGCGACCCATTTGACTATGTAGGTGTCGACGCCACAGCCCCCTAGTTTTTTAATGAGAATGGGGTGAGAGACAGTGTCGAAGGCTTTCCTAAAGTCCAGAAAGACTACGTCCACTGCTACACCTGCATCCAAGGATTTTGTAACCTGGTTATAGAAGGCCACCAGGTTGGTCTGACAGGACCTGCCTCTAATGAATCCATGTTGGTTGCCCCTGAGCATAATCTCCCCTTCTGGCCCTTCGTGGACATGCACCAGGATAACTCTGTCAAAAAGCTTACCCAGGATGGAGGTAAGACTAACTGGCCTATAGTTTCCTGGGTCCTCCTTCCTCCCTTTTTTGAAAATGGGAACCACATTGGCCCTTTTCCAGCCCTCTGGCACCACACCAGAGCACCATGAGTGCTCGTAAAGCCATGCCAGGGGTCCTGCAATGACCTCTGCCAATTCCCTCAGCACTTGGGTGGAGATCGTCAGGACCAGCTGATTTAAATACATCCAGTCCCTCCAGAAGTTCCCTGACTAGGTCCTCATTGACCCTAGGCCTGGGTGCACCTCCCCTGGGGCTTATGGGGGTCCCAGTGGGGGGGGGGGGGAACCCAATCCCTGCTCAGGAAAATGGAGGCAAAGAAATTGTTAAATAGGTTAGCTTTGTCATCTGGTGTGACGACCAGATTTCCTAGCGTGTCTTGCAACAGCCTCACGTTGCCCGATACCTTCTTTTTACCCCCTATGTATTTAAAAAAGGGCTTCTTGTTGTCCTTGATCCAGGTAGCTGGTCCCAGTTCCATCTGCCAGCTTTCAAGGAGATAGGTGCAGGGGCTTCTGGGGCCTTGCTCCTCTGGCTGCTGACAGGCAAAATTCATGACATGGGTGCTTGTGCAACTGACTGTGTCTGTTTTGGGGGCCCAGTGGGGTGAAAACTGCAGGTCTGCTAGGCCCTGCTGTGGCCTCAAAGCCTGCCAGCTGTCAAGGAGATCGGTGCAGGGGTTCTGGGTTCTGGGGCCCTGCACCTCTAGCTGCTGACAGGCAAAACTCGCAACATGGGTGGGTAACACTGTGGGTGTGTTAAGGTTCCCCCTCACTCAACTGACACCTAATCAGGGCAGTTCAAACAATGCTGCCTTTTATGCACATTTTCCATCCCTCCTCCAGAGCACTGGGATTGGAAGGGACCTCAGGAAACGGTGACAGTCACTGGCCAGCTACACAGTCAATAATGAAAGCAGTCCTCCCCTCCTCCCCCCCCACCTTAGTTTCTGTTTCCTTGCAGGCAAGCCTAGCTTGAGCTTCAAAACTCAAAATGTTTCAAACATTTTGAAATGTTTTGACTTGCCTCGTTTCATTTCAAGGCTGTTTCAAAGCTCTCTGTTCTGTTAGTTTCAATTTCACTGTTTCGAGCTCAAAACAAATCAAAACAGTGTCAAAATGAAACTGCTGGCGAAATTTCATACAGCCTTACTAGACTGACACTAACAATTCATCTTATATAATCAGGCTGACAGTCTTTGGATGTTTTTGACTTGTAGTGGCTACCAGCCTGGGCCACATTTGAACCAGGGATTTAGAAACAACTTACATTGTTTTGTAGCTTCACTAATTCTTACAGGGTTCCAGAACATAAGTAGTTGCAACTACAATGCCAGGGTTGTCACTTATTTCCTATTTAATCACTTGTAACTGTTGCAAAACAGCTTCCAAAAAGCCTTACAATAATACATGTTTGGATAGTGTTGGAGTGATGTAGCCATGATGGTTCAGGAATTATGTAAAGAGACATGAATTTTTTGAGTGATATCTTTTATTGGACCAACTGCATGATTGGGATGCCTGATGCAAAATGCTGTCTGTTTGAAAGCTTGTCTAACTTTATCCCAACCATGCTCCTTACAATAATACAAATATTTGCTGGCCTGAGCCCAGGATCACTCCAAACTTGAGCATACCAACCACATAGTATGTAAGTTTGTTTTTCTTTGAAACTATACACTGCTTCAAATAAACTTGATAGGAAATAATTCAAAGAATCTGTATTGAAGTCTTCTACCCAGCAGTTACAAACAGCTGTAGAAATAAGCAAGCTCTTCATAATAGCATAGCTGGAGTCGATTTATGACACTGTATTTGTTAGCCTGTTGTGGCCATCTCACCTATTCTGTTTTTAAAATGAGAATGATGCCTGTGAAAATAAGCAGGATCAAAGAGATTAGTATTATCTGTAGTCAATAAATGTATAGCACCAGTTTCTGATGTGATGAACTGGGTCGGCAAGGGAATATGCAGCTATAATGGATTCTGGTTGGTGGTAACCTGTTGTGGCTGAAAATGTAGAGGAAAATACTGGTCCTTCCCTTGTTTTACCACCACCTTTTATTGGCTGGAGACTTCAGGGTATTTGCAGAGAGCAGGAAGGAGTAGATGGACAGCTGCCATGCCATGGGGTCTGTTCTGTTGCCAATTCAGTAGCATGGACTGGAGCTGGTAAATGCATCTGGAGCATCCCTTATCTTTGCCTACAGCCTGGCCACATGACAGCAGCTAGAGTCTTGCAGGAGCAGTTCATATGGAAGAGTTCCAAGCCCTGTGGTGTCACCATCTGACTTTGACACACTGTGCTCTTGAAAAGCACTCTGGTAAGGCAATTGGAGCCAAAGAGTGAGGGCAGGAAAGGAGTAAAGGGAGTCAGCATGAGGGAAGCTACCATGGTGAAGTGTGTATTTCTGCTGCTCTCTCCTGCTTCCCCCCTCCCCCCCCCCCAACTAGAGAGTAAGAATTACTCTGCTGAGTACTAGGTGGGACTCTGGTGTATCTAAGTTGTTATCTGGTGCCAACCATGGCTAGTGCTGGATGCTTCAGAGGAAGATGCAACAACCCCTTTATGTCGACATAGGATAAACTGCCCCAGGAGACTTATCTTGGACCCCAAGGTTTGAAAGCAGACCAAACAATGCATAAAATCAGAGACTGTCATACAGCACAAAGCCCATTGTACCTTGTGCTAAATTCATACTCTTGCCTAAAGTCCTGCCAGACTGTAATTTATGCCTCAGGAATCCATCTGTTTCCATTTCTTTCCATTTACTGCACACAGCACAACTCTACTACAGCCACTGTGTAACAAGTAGCAGTTCTGTGTTCAGACTAAAATTCTGTTGTGTTTACAAATATCATAACTATTGATACAGAACTGGAACATGGAGCAAAATCCAGGACACAATCCTGGATGCTCCACAGATCTGTCAACCAGATATAGGGTCTGCACTGCTCTTGCTTCTGGTTCTTGTAGCCCTCACATACAGTGCTGTGTGCTCTGCAGTGCCATGTGAGCAAAGCTAAGCTACTTCCCACTCAGAAGGAACCCTTCAGCTTTGTTCTGTGCTAGAGACTTCTGTTCAAAGAGCAACTCTGAACTTTGAACAGATTTGGGATGTGGTGCCATCCCCCCTCAGTTGGATAAGAGATGCTACCAGCCTTTGAGCGCATTTTGCAGGTATCAGAGCATTTTATACCATTATGAGTTGCATACCTTAAGGGACCACATGAGTTCACCCACCAACAAAATACTATAACCTCAGAAATAAGTTTTAGGTGTTTCAGCTAGGGAAGTTTTGTGCCATGGTGCCCATCATGAGAATATCTGAGCAGCCTGAAGGCTTTAGTGATTTGGGGCTCCTAATGCCATTTACAGTGAGGAAAAATTTCACATTTTAAAATGGGAGAGGAACTGAGCCAGAGGGAATTCAAATGACTTATCCCCAGCTATGTAAGTGAACCTGACCAACCTAATTGTCTTCTTTGATGAGATGACTGGCTCTGTGGATGTGGGGAAAGCAGTGGATGTAATATAGTATGATTTAGCAAGGCTTTTGATACCATCTCCCACAGCATTCTTGCAAGCAAGCTGAGGAAGTATGGGTTGGATGAATGGACTGTGTTGGATAGAAAGCTGGCTGGATTGTTGGGCTCAGCAGATAATAATCAATGGCTCAATGTCTAGCTGGCAGCCGGTATCAAATGGAGTGCCCCAGGGGTCGGTTCTGGGGCCAGTTTTGTTCAATATCTTCATTAACAATCGGAAGATGGGATGGATTGCACCCTCAGCAAATTCAAGGATGACAGCAATCTGTCCTGGATTTTGCTCTATGTTCCAGTCTGTATCAATAGTTATGACATTTGTAAACACAACAGAATTTTAGTCTGAACACAGAACTACTTGTTACACAGCAGCTGTAGTAGATACACTGGCAGGTAGAGCTAGGATTTAGAGTGACCTAGACAAATAGGAGGATTGGGCCAAAAGAAATCTCTTGAGGTTCAACAAGGACAAGTGCAGAGTCCTGCACTTAGGACAGAACAATCCCATGCACCAGGACTGGCTGGGCAGCAACTCTGCAGAAAAGGACTTGGGGATTACAATTGGACAATAAGCTGCATGAGTCAGCTGTGTGCCCTTGTTGCCAAAAAGGCTAACAGCATACTGAGCTGCATTAGTAGAAGTGTTGCCAGCAGATCAAGGGAAGCAATTATTCCACGCTATTCTGCAATGGTGAGGCCACATTTGGAGTACTTTGTCCAGTTTTGGGGCCCCCACTATAGAAAGGATGTGGACTAGTTGAACAGAGTCCAGCAGAGAGCAACAAAAATGGTTTAGGGGCTTGGGCACGTGATTTATGAGGCGAGGCTGAGGAAACTGGGCTTATTTAGTTTGGAGAAGAGAAGACTGAGAAGGGATTTGATAGCAGCCTTTAACTTCCTGAAGGGGCATAGGTGACTGGTAGGTGGTGCATGGGGGTGCACGTGCCCCCCCGAAAGGGCCAGTGCCCCACCTGAAGGCCAACACTGATGCTGTTGGTAGAGCTGGTGCTCCTGCTGGCAGGGCCACCGCCATCAGCGGCTTCTGTTGCTGCGCCCTCCCCCCCCCCAATTCAGGAGACACCAGTCACTCATGTGAAGGTGGGTTCGAAAGAGGATGAAGCTAGACTGTTCTCAGTGGTGACAAATGACAGAACAAGGAGCAATGGTCTCAAGTTACAGCAAGGGAGGATTCGGTTGGATGTTAGGAAAATCTTTCTCACTAGGAGGGTAGTAAAGCACTGGAACAAGTTACCTAGAGAGGTGGTGGAATCTCCATCCTTGGAGGTTTTTAAGGCCTGGCTTGACAGAGCCCTGGCTGGAGTGATCTCACTGGGGATAGTTCTGTTTTGAGCAGGGGGTTGGACTAAATGACCTCCTGAGGTCCCTTCCAACCCTATGATTCTATGATTCTAACCCATGAATTCTTTATAACGGTGCCAGAATGACTGTACAACTGTTATAAGAAATCAGGAAATCAATACTGGTTCCCCTTAAAACAGCAATAGAATTCAGGTGGATTAAGTATTAATTCCGTAAAATAGAAGCTGACCAAGATTCCAGTAAAGGTAAAAAGAGCTGTGGGATATTTGATGACCCTAAGCAGTCCAACCCTAAACTTTGTCTCTTTTAAAGGAGGTCACTCCATACAATATCACACATTTCTATTATACTTTAAAGGCATTAGTCCAACATGAGTAAGTGTAACATCTTCTAAATAAATGCAGTGTCTTAAAAAATGCTGGTTATTACCTAGAGGTTTCCCAGCCAAGTAGCTACCTAATATGACTGTGTTTTCTTTGAGATCATGAGTCAAGGTTGCATGGTTGCAGACTGTCAGTTTCTAAAATGATAGTCTAACCTCCACAGACATGAGAGTTTTCTCACATTTGTTATATAACCACAAACTAAAACAGCTACTTTTCTTAGCATCATGGCACTTACTCTGTAATTGATATCATATCACATATAGTAGTTTTCTCCATTTCCTTTCTTTATTTGAATGGTACATGTAATTGCAGTTTTGCAAGCCATGGTCTTGTGTCTGTGCATTCATTTCTCTGCCTAGTAAATGGGTTATTGTTATTCACATCATATTATAGTCAGACCTAGATAATGTCAAAAGCAAGCACAGATCACAAAAGTGAATTATTTTTTTGAGGTGTATCATGAAAGGTGCAAATGCTAAGATGGCCCTTGAAGAGCAGACCTACAGTATTAAAAATCCTTTTGTACTTGAACTGCAGTTCTATTCCACGTACAAAAATTGCTGCAATAGTAACTCAGTTATCTGAGTTTGAAGAGAGATAGGGAAAGTAACATAACTTCACACTAAGCTGGAGGTCTGCAGAGAGTAAGTGGTAGGTGAAAATACTAAATGTATTCAGTAGTTTTGCTGAAAATTTACAGCCAGTAAGAGAATCTAAGTGCAGAGCTTGGAGGCCAGCATTGTAAGTCTGATTGCAGAGCATTTGGGACATCCAAAGAATCACCAGAAGACACTCACCTTTGTAAAAACCAGTTCCAGCAAGGTTGTCTTAGAATCCCACCAGTGCCAATGTGGCTTTATCTGCTTGTGCTTCAGTGTCACATGGGTTGAATGACTAGTGAGCAAGGACACGTGGGTACAGAGTAAAGGAAATTGATTTTACTGCATAGTAAAAGTTGAGGGGAGCTATGTGGAGCCTTACACTACTGTTAGTCATGCTGCTTAGGATAGTTACCTACAGAAAGTGAGGAATGACATACACCCATATAAGGGGTATGCATCCACAACCCCAGTTAACTTCATTGTACAGTTTCAGCTTGTTCAATGCAAACTGACTCCTCTGCCAAGTAGTGTCCAGGTGCCAGCTTGGAACAGCTGCTTATGTGTCCTTTCCTTACTATAGAGTAAATTTATTATGGAGTAATGTCTGGGGTAGTTAACTCCATCACAGTTGCATCATGCCTTCACCCTATCTCATACTCATGGTGCTCTGTGGATAGCTTGGGCCCTCTAGGATATCTGCTCCTATCAAAATTCTGGCTGGGGCATGGAGTAGGTTACTCCCCTCAAGCCAGTTGCTGTTACCTTTACTCCCTCCACAGATATATACCCCAGTCCTCAACACAGTCCCATTTTATGCCCCCTGTCTTGGCAGTAATATGGGGTAGAAATGAACCAGCTCCATGATTATTTGAACTCGATATATCAAGTATGAATTAAACTTGATAAATAGATTGTGTTCATTCGTGCACTGAGGTGAAGACTCTCTTTCAGCCTCCATTGCAGGATCTGTTCACATTTTCAAAATGGATTTTTTCAAGGAATTTTTTCCACCAAAACATTTATTTAGGTTTGTATAATTCTAGTATATGATTATGAATCCTTGCCCTGGCAGGCTCACTGTTTCATAAAGAGATGGTGCCCATCCCAACACAGGCCAGGGGAACTTGGGAAAAAATAGCTTAATACTCTACAGTTCATAGTTCCATTGTGGGATTCTTTGTTCTCTGTTAAAATAAGCGTTGAAAACAACTTCCCAGTGCAAGTGTTGGATAAGCCAACTAGGGGCCGTGTTCCTTTTGACCTGCTGCTCACAAGCAAGGAAGAATTGGTGGGGAATGTAGTGATGTAGTGGCGCAACTTAGGCAGCAGTGACCATGAGATGATTGAGTTCAGGATCCCAAGGAAGGAAAGAAGGAGAGCAGCAGAGTGAGGACCTTGGACTTCAGAAAAGCAGACTTTGAATCTCTCAGGGAACTGTTGGGTAGGATCCCCTGAGAAGCCAGTTTGTGGGGGAAAGAAGTCCAGGTGAGCTGGTCATACTTCAAAGAAACCTTACTGAGGGCACAGGAATGAACCATCCTGATGCACAGGAAGACTAGCAAGTATTGCAGAAGACCAGCTTGGCTTAGCAGGGAGCTCTGCAGTGAGCTAAAAGACAAAAAGGAAGCTTACAAGAAATGGAAATTTGGGGCTCCTATACACATGCAGGGATGCTGCTCCGATGCACTGTACTTATAGCACATCAGAGCAGACTCAATCATTCGAGTCTGCTGGTGCGTGATAATTATCGCGCTCCAGCAGACTCCAGCATCACATGTATCAGTATCCCCACACTGAAAAATGGCAGCAGGGCACTTTAAACTAAAGCTTGTTGGATGAGCTTTAGTTCAAAGTGCCCCACTGCCATTTTTCACCATAGCAACACTGATGCACATGATGCTCCAGGCATTTTAATTAGCACAGCTCTTGGAGCTGCCCTAATTAAAGCACCCCCACCTCCTGGAGTAAGTTTATGAACGCCCTTGGAGAAACAACTGGAGACATGTATAAGAGTGTTGCTCAGACATGCAGAGATGAAATCAGGAAGGCCAAAGCACAATTGGAGCTGCAGCTAGCTGGGGACATAAAAGGTAACAAGAAGGATTTCTATGAGTATGTCAGAACAAGAGGAGGAGCAGGGAAAGTGTGGGTCCTTTACTGAATAGGGGAGGCAACCTAGTGACAGATGATGAAGAAAAGGCTGAACTAATTAATGCCTTTTTCACCTCAGTCTTCACAAGCAAGGTCAGCTCCCAGACTATTGCACCTGGCAGCACAGTTTGGGGAGGAGGTGAGCAGCCAACAGTGGCAAGAGAACAGGTTAGGGACTAATTTAGAAAAGCTAGACGTGTTCAAGTCCATGGGGCCAGGTGCAATGAACCCAAGAGAGTTGAGGGAGTTGGCTGATGATTGCAGAGCTGCTGGTCATTATCTTTGAAAACTCATGGCAATTAGGAGAGGTCCCGGATGATTGGAAGAGGGCAAATATAGTGCCTATCTCTAAGAAAGGGAAGAAGGGTTTTAAAAGCAGCCTTCAATTACCTGAAGGTGGTTCCAAAGAGGATGGAGCTAGGCTGTTCTCAGTGGTGGCAGATGACGGAACAAGGAGCAATGATCCCAAGCTGCAACAAGGGAAGTTTAGGTTACATAATAGAAAAAACTTGCTCACTAGGAGCATTTATAGTCAAACAAGCTTTAGTTAAAGCACCCCCACTACCATTTTTCAGCACAGGGACACTGATACACGTGACACTGGAGTCTGGTGGAGCACGGTAATTACCATGCTCCAGCAGACTCAATTAATCGAGCCTGCTCCAATTACAGCATATGGGAGCAGCTTTGATTCATGTGTATAGGTACCCATAGGAGGGTAGTAAAGCACTGGGACAGGTTATCAAGAGATGTTGTGGAATCTCCATCCTTTGAGGTTAAGACCTGGCTAGACACAGCCTCAGCTGGGATGATCTAGTTGGGGATGGTCCGGCTTTGAGCAGGGGGTTGGACTAGATGCCTTTCTGAGGTTTCTTCTAACCCTAATATTTTATTATTCTATGATTTCCATTTCCTATCATCCCCTTGAATGGCAAAGCAAAATAATATTGAATGATGGAAAAGAAGAACAGTGTATGAAGGGTCTCTGAAATGCACTGAATTCCTTGAACAATTTTTAATCAGCACTGTTTGGAAAAATTGGAATTTTCCCATGGAAAATTAAAACAAAAGAAATCATGTTATTTCTTCTAGTTGTACAGGAAAACTTGAATTTTGGTGTGGGGAGGAAGGTGGAAACCTGATACATTTCTGCTCCTGCTTTTGCAGCTGTAAAGTGAAAATTCCAGTTTGGGCAGGCCTGTGTGATTCCTCAGGGAATTTTCCCTTCTGTGAGTGCCTCGTCCCCATCCTTCTCTATTGAAAATCTTCAACTAGCTCAGGCTTTAATATCAATGGCAATGCAGATACACACATCTGCAAACTAGACCCTGACAAAAATCTGCACCTGCTTATTCCATAGGTATATCTGGCCCAGTAATTTTAACCACCTCACGCTCACAGACAGGGGCTGATATACAATGTCTTCATTCTCTGGAATAGCCTCAATGTGTCTCACTAACTCTGTGGTTTTGTTCAAATCCTATTACCCATATTTCCTCTGCTGACATATGACTCCTGTCTCTTCAATAAAAATAATCCAACTTTGTTCTCTGAGTTTCCCATTCTCCCCATACAGCACTAAAATACTGTACAACACACTGCAACATCTGTAGATGATTCCATGCTTGAAAGAATATATTGATGCCTCTGCACAACAATAGATTAGGGTCACTTCTGAAGCATTTGGGATGAAAGACAAAGCAGACTGTATTGTTTATGGCATAAGAATTCCCTTAATGAGAGTGGATTTTTAAAGCCACCAGATAAAGCTGGCATATGAATTCAGTAGATTAGTGCTAATCTGTAGGTAGCAGTGCCAGAGTGCATAAGGCAGATCCAGACATGCAAGTCGGAGCCTTGGTCCAGACTCATGAGGAAAGCTGTCATGAGCTGACTCTCTCTGTAAGGAAGTACCTGGTCATTTGGGCTGGGGAGTCACTGGCAACCCTGTGCAATGCTACACCATTTCCTTGTGTGCAAATGGCTTCAGAAACTCATATGCTTTAACTCAGGGTCTGCCTAGGCTTGAATATACCTTTGACTCATGTTGCTTTAGTCTAACTCAGAATTGGGCCTACAGACTTTTTTGCACAGTGTGCAGGCAGACTTCTACAGACTTGTGTCTTGCCCAAACACCAACTTGGCGTGCTCCTGGGGCCTTACCTAGTTACAGAAATCCTGCCCAGCAAAACACTTAGGCATGTATATGAAGTTATGAGCAGTGTAAGCCAGCCATGTTCTTCTACTTTGGAACTGTGTCAGGCTATCCTGACCACAGTTTCTCTTTCCCACTCGCCTGCCATGTCTTGATGGAAAATGTGAGCTGGGGAGGAAGAATGTTTTGACTTGCCAATCTGTCTGACCCCATCATGGATCTTCTGCAGGGCTCCACCACCCCTACATCCTGCCTCTTTCCTCTGGGGTGGATGATCCCTATTCTCCATGGGTGTTGTGTGAAAACCATTCTGGCCTCTCTCATTCTCCGGTCCTCAACTCACAGTGTCTTGTTCTGTTTCTTCATCAGCTCAGTTGCTATATGACTACTCTCATCAAATCAAATAAGAATTATCTCCAAGAAATCCTTTGCCGTTCTTCATCTCCCTCCCCCCCCCCCCCCCCGGTGGGTTTCAGGCCCTCGGACTTAGGCCTTCCCAATTATCTTTTTCAGGGGACTAGATATGGCTTCACTCTTAATTTAAATAAAATCTTCAGGCGAGGGGTTCCCCCCCCACACACAATTTTTTTCTGATTTTCCCCCAGAGTTTCTCCTCAGTGCAGAGGGGTTTAAATCAAAGATAGTGCTTTTAAACCATGGGCCTCTCTTCCCCCTATTCCTGTATAACTCAAAATGTATGAGTAACTCCTCTGGATCTCTTATTCCTTCTCTGGACGCACACTGCCACAGGCAACATGTCTCTGCTTGCTTCTCCCCTCAACAGCAGGATGGGTATAACCTGCTTTTTTGCTGGTAAGCTCAGGTTTCTCCTCTGTACTCCCTCCTCCGGCTGGCCAGCTCACTTTCATTCTCTCCCTCCCCTCCTTCCTCAGCTGGTTTACTCCAGCTACTTTCCATGGGAATTCTTCCCCTGGGGTATCAGCTTGGGATTCTGCAAGGGAGAATCTCTCTGTCCATCCCATTGACCATGGTTACTTATCTTTCTAGGAGAATGAGTGGGTCCCATGTCAGGGCTTGTCCTCATCTCTGCAGCTTCCGAGAGTCTGGTATGCCAGTCCTTTTCTTTAGGGGTTTTCTACCCTCAAGCCACCTTCTGCAAGATTTTCCTGCTGGAGACACTGAACACTGAGCTCCCCTCAGTATCCTTCCTTTAAATCATCTGCTTCTCACTGTGGGCCAATAAGGGCTGCTTCCCCAGAGCGTGTGTTCTTGTGCTCCTGGGATTGCCAGCAGTTGCATTGCCCCAGGCTCCAGAGCCATACCGCATGACCGGAACTGGACAGGTGAGTTCCCGGCCAGTGTGGCCATTTCTGTGGGAGCATGGCAGAGATGGGGACCCTGTCCCTGCCACAAGCAGTCTCATGGAAGCCAATTGGACGGACTACTTGCACACTTGAAATCAGGCACATACTGTACTGTCATGGGGTCAGCGTTGTGACTGATACTGAGTAACAAGTGGTTCCACCTCCCTTGCTTTAGTTGAGGAAGTGGCAAAGTTTTTGCTCCATTAAACTAGTGCCTGTCCCTGGAAGTGAGCTAGTGACACCTGGCATGAGTGAAATTGAATTGAAACCATGCCATACTGCTTACATAAGGAAAAAAAAATCTCAGCCTTGCTGATCTAATGGGCATGGCTTCAACAACAATTAGTTCCACTGATAGCTTATCTGTACAGCTGCCATGAGGTATTGATCAAAACAAAAAGCTATTCAGAATAGTGACATCTGAAACAAGAGGTTTTAAAACAGTCAGAAATATAGCTATCGATTGATTTGTGGATTGTTTTGTCCTTTCGACGTACTCGTTTGCTTTCTTAACCTGTCAGGAATTTCCACACTCTGTGGACTTTGAGGACGAGCTTTAAAAAAAGGTTCATAGATTCATAGATGTTAGGGTCGGAAGGGACCTCAATAGATCATCAAGTCCGACCCCTTGCATAAGCAGGAAAGAGTGCTGGGTCTAGATGACCCCAGCTAGATACTCGTCTAACCTCCTCTTGAAGACCCCCAGGGTAGGGGAGAGCACCACCTCCCTTGGGAGCCCGTTCCAGACCTTGGCCACTCGAACTGTGAAGAAGTTCTTCCTAATGTCCAGTCTAAATCTGCTCTCTGCTAGCTTGTGGCCATTGTTTCTTGTAACCCCCGGGGGCGCCTTGGTGAATAAATCCTCACCAATTCCCTTCTGTGCCCCTGTGATGAACTTATAGGCAGCCACAAGGTCGCCTCTCAACCTTCTCTTGCGGAAGCTGAAAAGGTCCAGTTTCTCTAGTCTCTCCTCGTAGGGCTTGGTCTGCAGGCCCTTGACCATACGAGTTGCCCTTCTCTGTACCCTCTCCAGGTTATCCGCATCCTTCCTGAAGTGTGGCGCCCAGAATTGCACGCAGTACTCCAACTGCGGTCTGACCAGCGCCCTATAGAGGGGAAGTATCACCTCCCTGGACCTATTCGTCATGCATCTGCTGATGCACAATAAAGTGCCATTGGCTTTTCTGATGGCTTCGTCACACTGCCGGCTCATGTTCATCTTGGAGTCCACTAGGACTCCAAGATCCCTTTCCACCTCTGTGCCACCCAGCAGGTCATTCCCTAGGCTGTAGGTGTGCTGGACATTTTTCCTCCCTAGGTGCAGCACTTTGCATTTCTCCTTGTTGAACTGCATCCTGTTGTTTTCTGCCCACTTGTCCAACCTATCCAGGTCTGCCTGCAGCTGTTCCCTGCCCTCCGGCGTGTCCACATCTCCCCATAGCTTTGCGTCATCTGCAAACTTGGACAGAGTACATTTGACTCCCTCGTCCAAGTCGCTGATGAAGACATTAAAGAGTATCGGTCCAAGGACCGAGCCCTGCGGGACCCCACTGCCCACACCCTTCCAGGTTGAGACCGACCCATCTACCACGACTCTTTGGGTGTGACCCTCTAGCCAATTCGCCACCCACCGGACTGTGCAGTCATCCACATCACAGCCTCTTAGCTTGTTCACCAGTATGGGGTGGGATACCGTATCGAAGGCCTTCCTGAAGTCTAAGTATATGACATCCACCCTTCCTCCTGTGTCCAGGCGTTTCGTAACCTGGTCATAGAAAGAGACTAGGTTGGTCAGGCACGATCTGCCCGCCACAAACCCACGCTGGTTTCCCCTCAGCATAATTTGCCCTGCCAGGCTCTCACAAATGTGAGCCTTGATAATTTTTTCAAAGACTTTACCAAGGATGGAGGTGAGACTGACTGGCCTATAGTTGCCCGGGTCCTCCTTCCTCCCCTTTTTGAAAATGGGGACCACGTTAGCCCTTTTCTAGTCTTCTGGGACTTGGCCCGTGCACCACGAGCGTTTGAATATTCCCGCCAGTGGCTCTGCAATGATGTCAGCCAGTGCCTTCAGCACCCTCGGATGGAGCCCATCCGGGCCTGCCGGTTTAAAGGCATCCAGTTCTTCCAAATGACTCTGCACCACCTCAGGATCTACGTATGGAAGTCCGGCGCCTTGCTGCTGCCTCTCTGCAACCCCAGTGAGAGACTTGTCGTGCCCCTCACTTAGGAACACTGAGGCAAAGAACTCGTTGAGGAGTTCAGCCTTGTCCCCCCTATCTGTCACCAATTGTTTCTGCCCATTTAGCAGCGGTCCTATTCCTCCCTGGGCCTTCCTTTTACTCCCAATATATCTAAAAAACAATTTTCTTGTTGTCTTTTACTTGGGTTGCCATCCTCAGCTCCATGGTAGCTTTGGCCCGCCTAA
Organism: Alligator mississippiensis; assembly: GCF_030867095.1. NCBI lineage: Eukaryota > Metazoa > Chordata > Crocodylia > Alligatoridae > Alligator > Alligator mississippiensis. The sequence goes on from NC_081830.1 coordinate 41,194,718, forward strand.
CTGCCTCCCTACAAGCACGAGCAGAGGAGGTATATTCATCTTTAGTGATCTCACCCTGTTTCCACTTTTTATGTGCTCCCCTTTTGGCCCTTAGGCTGCCCTGGATTTCTCTGGTCAGCCATGGAAGCCTCCTGGCCCCTTTCCCTCTTTTGCCTCGCTTGGGGATCGTCTTGCTTTGTGCCCGAAGGATCATTTCCTTTAGGCACAGCCACCCTTCTTGGGCTCCCATCCCATCAAAACTCCTACTCTGCAGTGCTTCCTTGACTAATCGCCTGAGTGCATTGAGATCAGCTTTCCTAAAGTCTAGCACTTTCACCCTACTAGTTACCTTACCCACTCGCCGTCTTATGTTGAATTCTATTATAAGGTGATCACTGTCTCCCAAATGGCTACCAATCTGGAGGTCCCCTATCATGTCATCTCCCATTGCCAATACCAGATCCAGTATGGCATTCCCCCTAGTGGGACCATGCACCTCCTGTGTCAGGTGGAGGTCCTGTACACAGGTTAGAAACCTGCGTGAGCGATGGGACCTTGCTGTCTGCGTCTCCCAGCAGATGTCCGGGTAGTTTAGGTCCCCCATGACTACCGCCTCTTTAGCTTTTATGGTCTCTGAGAGTTGCCTCAGGAGCCCCGCATCTATTTCTTCTCCTTGGTGTGGGGGTCTGTAGCAGACCCCTACCACCAAATCCCTTTGGTTTAAAAGAGGAGGTTAAAATAGAAAGCAGCAGCAGTAACATTTCAATAGTATTGCAGAAGCAATTGCATGTTTTCTGGGGAAGGTGGCATGTTATACACGTTAAGGACAGTATTGCAATTGCCACCATACATGATAGAAGCCCATTTCTAAGGTTCAAAGGGATACTCAAGTTTGTTGGGTGAGGCTCATGTTGTGGATATATTGGTCTACAGGCAAAATTTGCAAGCTTTTGGCATGCTCACCCTTCTTCAGGCCCACTCACCCTGAAGAAGGGTAAGTGTGCCCAAAAGCTTGCAAATAAAGAACTTTTTTTGCAAATATCTAGTTGTTCTAATAAAAGATATCACCTCTACCCAGAGTTCTGATTCCTTTTAGGCAGGAGTGACTGGTGCTTCCTGAATCTGAGGGTCACAATTTGGGGGTGGGCCTGGGAGCAGGCCAAAAGCCCCATATCAACTCCTATACTTCTGTGCCATGGCTTAGTGCCCCCCCCCCCCCCCCCAACACACTGGTGGCCTGTGCCACAAAAAAACTGCCCCATCCTGAGCAGGGCCGAGTTGGGGCCAATTGTGGACGGGGGGCACATGCCCCCTGTATCCCTCCTACCAGTCACCTGTGCTTTTGGGTGAGGTACAGCATTTAGGATTTGTTCTAGTTAACACACACATGCTCACATGTGTTTGCTGCCATTCCAAACTTTGACTGGAAATAGAGCAAAACCAGCCTGCCATAGCATTTCAGTTATTTTGGTTCTAGGTACAATGGAGGTCCATTGAAACAAAAAATAAAAGTGGGGAAGGGACATTTAGCCAAATGAGAACTTTCATTTCAGTTTTGTTTCTAGAAAGGAGCAAAAAAATCGTAGGCCAGGGAGTAAATTTTTTATTCTATTTTTCTCAGACTAATTCACCAGCCCCACATTATAGTGGGTGATATTCTTTCCTGTGCAGAGGGACAGTTTGGGGTATTGTGCTGACCTTATTCGTTAGACTGAACTGTACTCTAAGACATAGAAATGGTTTACTTCAATTTTTTTCTGAGTAGATAAAGGGCAAGTATCCCCCAGCAAACAGTCTCCCTTCTTTGACAACCAGTTGGTGCAGTGGTAAAGATGCATCAAACAAAATTTGTGAGGACTTATGCTTCAGGCATTAAATTCATGCACAGAAAGTCCCTCTGTTGTTATGCATGGTCTGTTATGTATTTCACACTCATGTCTCCATCTGCTGCTGCACACACTGATTTGAAAAAAGGACAAACATTGTGATGTTTGTACCTGCCAGGAGAAATACCTACAATGAACACTGGGAAGGCAGCCCCCAGCTAAAATTCAGCACCATTAAAGTAAATAAGCTATGAGCATCCCTTTCTTAAATCATTATTGTGACAACATAGCCATCCCATTCCCTGGAGTGCATGAACAGTAGGGGCATCTTTACATGTGCTGGGGGAGGGGAGGTGGCTTTAATTTGAGCTGCAAGAGAGAGCAACTTAAATTAAAGCTCCTGCAGCATCATGTATATTCAGTGTCCTGCACTTCAAAATGGTGGCAGGGGCACTTTAATTAAAGCTCGTTCGGAGCTTTAGTTAAAGCACCTCTGCCACTATTCTGAAGCATGGGGGCACTGAATACACATGACACAGAGGCTGCTGGAGTGTGCTAATTAGCCTGCTTCAGCAGACTCAATTAATCGAGCCTGCTCTGATGCTGCAAATCCAGTGATCCAAATCTTAGATACCTTGCAACTTATTACTGTTGTTGTTGATGATCATCATCATCATCCTATACTAATAGAAATGCCTAGAAGCTTCAGGCAAAATCAAGGCCCTGTACACACAGATACACACATACAATGCAGTCACCCTCCTAAAGAGCTTGCAATCTGAATAAGTGAGACAGAGGAAGGGTGTATTATTATCTTGTTTTTGCACTGATAAATGCACTCAGAATGCCAAAGTCTCAATCCAGAGCCATAATATCAATCTACCTCCTTAAAGAGCTATTTGGGAAGATACCATTCCATGAGAACTGCTAGGCATATCATGTATGCTGATTATGAGTTTATAGTAAACACAGCCAACAACTATTGTTCAGGCTGCACAATGGTTTCCTTGCTCAGCTTTCCTAGGCTTGCTATGTGCCCAAAGAGTAGTTTATTTTGTTTGTTTGTTTGTTTGTTTGGAGCAAAACTGTTTAGCCAGGCTTGGAGTACAAGGAAAATGTGAATGAATTAGGGTTGCCAACTCTGACAAGCTATTTCTGGAGATTTTTTTTTCCAACGTGACATAATGTGCTGTTAAACCTGTTCACAATATCTATCTCCCAGATTGCTTTCAATAGTCACTGGGAGATTGATACTGATTCCAGTAGACTCCTGGCCAATCTGGGAGGGTTGGCAACCCTAGAATGAAGATACTTCCCCATTGCAAAACAATACACATGAACTTCATTACAACAGCTTTGCAGCTGAACGTTTGAAATTTGGCAGGAAAATAGTTCATTAATAAAGATGCCTGTCTCCGAGAGTTCCAGTGAAAATTGATTTTGATGAGTAACAGTAGTGCTTGGGACCCCAGTCATGGCTATTGGCTAGGGCACTATACAAGGGAGAAGAAAAAGATAGTTCCAGCCCCAAAGAATTTTGCTGCCTCATTTAACCCTCCATCTAAAAAAAAAAAAAAAGTAGCAACGATGTACATGGGTGTTGAACAAAGGACTCCACATTGTGTGATACAAAGGAATCAGAGAAGTAGCTGTATATTTTGCAAGGTTTCCAAGAAGCAGCTTTAAGTATATTTAACCACAATAGGATGTAGGAACCTTCCTATGGGCCTCATGAGCTGTGATTCAAATGGGTTGTATACTAAAGAGATCTTAATGTGGGATGGAGTTGTCCACTGTTGTCCTGTCAAATAGGCTCATGTCATGGATTTGACACACTACTGTCACATTTTCCGAGCAGCAGACCTTTAAAGACCTAAAACAGAGGAGCTTCTTTATGCTTTTTAAAGCTTTTCTCCTTAAACAATAAAATCTAGGACAAGACAACAAAAGTTTTACAGGGAAGAACAATTCTCATTTTATGGATAAGGAACTGAGGCCCAGAGAGTTTAAGTACCTTTGTCCAGGCCATCAAAGTGAGCCTGCAGGAGAGCCGTGCATTACAACTAGATCTCCCAGTAGCCAGTTCAGATAACCATCTTTCCTCTTCTTTCTCTAACCATTTCTCTCTGTTTCTTCACAATCAAGCTTCTTTTGTCACCACAGTCTTCAGTTTTGCTGCTCCTCTTTTTTCTGCAGTGGGCTTTCTGGAGAGCTTCACTGCATTGGCTTGCCCTTTTACCTAAATATCTGTTCTTCCTTGCCAGTGTCTCCCAATTATTGTTTTCCATAGCTCTCATCGTTTTTGCTTTCTAAGCACATTTTCTAACTATGTAAAGTGCTCTGGGATTAGGGTGGCCATCATAGAGAACAGTCCAGTTGTCCTGTGTCCTCTATTGATATGAAACCAGACGCCTTTATGACCTTAATTTTTCTCTTGAAGAGAAAAATAGAGGACATAAAGGCATGAGGGTTTCAGATCAATAGAGAGCAGAATAGCAGAAAACCAGAATGTCCTCTATGATGGCTATCTATTTGGGATACAGTTTGTATGAAAGGCACTGTAGAAAATTAAGTTGCATTGTATTTTGTTTTGTTCTATACAAGTTAAACATAAGTGCTGTAACCAAACATTGCAATCCAGAAGGCATACATGGAGGAAATTCATACTGAATACCATTGCATGCCAAAAACATTGCTTGTGTTTGCTCACCATCTAGTGGCTCAAATTTGGAAAGCAAAGGATTTGTGGCTCCCACACAGGCCTGAAATATGTACAAAAACGCTGCTGCAGAAAGCTGCCTGCATATCAGTTACCAAAGCAGTTTCTTAAGCATTTTTCTTTTCTTGCAGTTATAATGATGGGTGGGTGATCATTTGCAAACTGCTGACTTTTGCAAATTAGCAAGTGAAAATCAAAACATACCCCAAAAAAGCCAGATCAGTTTTACAGAATGCCTTGTGCCCTTTTTGACAAATAAATTTATTTTCCATCATAGTAATGAATTGAAGACAATCTACCCATAGTAAGGAAATTGCAGTAGTCACTTCTGTTGATAGCTGGTTTATTGAGAGTTGGGGAAAGTCCACTGGTTTGGTATGGAAATGACTGGTAGTGCTGACTAGTAGTATCCCACTGGAATCATGAAGAAACAGCAGATACCTGTTAGGCTCAGTTACAGTTCAGCTGAGATTGTGCCTCCCACCCCACATGCACACACTGCACAGGGTTCATTCAGGAGACAAAGACTACATACTCTAATCCTGAGCAATACAATTGATACACTTGATTAGATTTTTAAGAAATGAAGAAATGTGCATCCTGTGGGTCTGATTCTAATCTGATATCTCAGTCCCCGATTTCTTAATATCCCTGATTTCATGAGTTGCTCCAGCTTTACCATGGTATAAAAGAAACCAGAATCAGACTGTATGCTTTCAGCCTGGAGCACATAATCCAGAGACAAAAGTCCACCCAGCTCTAAACAATGTTGACTCCATTATTTTTGCTCTGTTGTCCTGCATAAATCAAAGTGCTACTTTGATAATTGTTCTGGAAAGTTTGTAGCAGCAGAAAATTCAGGTACACCCTGTGGATTTTTCTGGTAAAGTGAAACATATTTGGTACGTGCTTGGTACATGTTTGAAAGTAAATGCCTGCCTGCTGAAACAAAAGACAGACTGAAAAGACCAGCAAATGTATCAAGACGCCAGCTTGCAGTTTAACAAGCATTTTATTGATAAGAATATTTTCACTATAAATTTAGAACTGCAGAAGGGTGAATGGGGACAAATGGAAACAGCAGCAGTTAGGATACAGAGCATAAGAATAGAACATAGAACACAAAGTATCCATCCAGGAAGGGCACACACCAACTGCTGAAACTTCCTTAGCCTGATGAAGGGTTTTTGAACCTGAAAGCTTGCTAAATAACTATTCTCCAACTATTCGGGTTGGTCTAATAAAAGATATCAGATTCACCCACAGAACCTTGCCTGCCTAGAAATGTAAGACATTTATGATGTATGCTACCTTGATCTATACAACGTATTCAAAATGAGGAGGGGGAAGAGGACACTTGGCTTAAAAAATTCTATTGGGGAATTTTCTGTCTTGCTTCCTTGTTCAACTTTTTTAGCCAGCTGTATAAGCAAAGGCCCAAGATGCAAAGGAAAATCAAAATAGTTTTGCTACCCAGCTCAGCACTGGTTAGATAGAGTATGCTCCAAAACTACCAAAGGAAACATCATCTTAACAACCTCACTCTTTCTCTTCCCATAAGTATGCCAACCCCCAGCCCACTGACACATATGCCTCTACAATCAAGTCATCACCCTGACTTTCAGAGTGTTCTATTTAAATTAAAGCCTTTGGTCTAAAATTTGGAGAATAAATAGAAGTGGGGAGAGGGGTAGTTTGCCACCTTATAAAGTATGTTTACTCCAGTATGTTACTGAGGAAATAAGCTATGAACCACCTGTTTCCACTCTACATGCATCAGCCTCAGAAATGAGGTGATGAGGACACCTTTGGGACATTGCCAACTGCTGTCCTTGAGGATGCTGGAAATCCAGTGCAGTGCTGGGCAGCCATTAGGGTGTCATCATCCACAGCTGACAAACTTACAGCAGTAGTGGGTGAGCAAAGTGTTTCCCTGGCAGCATGACTAAACTCTTTGCTGCAGTGTATATGTGGCCTGAATGCCCACTTTCTCTAAAACTCGGGCCTTTTTCTGATGCCTCAAACTAAGTATCCTAGAAGTCACACTTAAAAATGTGGGCACATGACACTCGCAGATACTTTAGCGTAAGCTGAACCTACAATAGCCACTATAGAACCAATTCTCCCTTCCTTACATTAATAATTATCTTACTCTGCAAAATCATTGTCATTGTAGAATCCGTGTGGCTCTCAGTTTGATATTGAAAAGGTATCAGGCTGCAGGTCAGAAACACATGGGCTTGACTTCTTTGGTGAATAGAATAGGAATCAGGGTCTCAGTGGATGTTACCATTCAGAAGAAAGTGTATTTTTAGAACCAAATTTTAAGCTAGTTTGTGAAAGTATACTCACGTAACCCACCCCCAGCCACCCTTAGGCAGCATCATGAATTTTGCCTCTTCCTGATGTCATAATTTTTGCTTCCCTTTTGAGAACTGCAAGGGGAAAAAGCAAGTTTGTCCATGAGTGACATGACTTTATATGGCCTGAGCAGTACACCAAAGATGCTCAGGGTGGCTGGAGAGAAAACCGATTCTACTAACCCAGACACTGCACAGTAGCTCAATTAAGCCATTGCTTTAATCATGAGGAATTAGATGCAAGACAATACTATGGGGACATACTGCCTGGGCTTCTATATATTGCCTGTGATCAACTTCAGGTGGTTGTCCACCAAAGCCTTCTGTATCTAAAGCAGAACATCTCCACTATATTGTCTGGGCTTTCTATCATGAACAGGAAGGTTGTGCTATCCTGGCTCCCAGCAAAGAACTAAACTCTTCATCATATGTTCCAATATAGTTTACCTTGCATGTTTAACTATAATCAGCTGACAGGATCTTGTTAAAAGCAGTTTATTGTATAAAGAACCAGTGGAAACTTTCCTCTTTAAAGATCTTCCTCCTCCCCCTTTAAGATATATTATCCTGCAAAGTCCTCTTTCAAATCAGAAATCAAACTGATCACTTTTAAAATGTAATTAAATATATGTATAAAAGTCTTAGCAAAAATGAAGTTCCTTTTCCTTATGCTATCACAACTGGGGATCTAGATATAATTATGCACTTTCCACACAGCACAAGCTCCCCTGCTGCAGTCAATAGTGCTTGTAAAAATGTAGACCTTCTGCTAAATTACCAGCTTGATCTATTTTGTGCTTTATTTCCACTACCCATGGAATTTAACAAGATACACGAAACATTGGTCTTATGTTTAGTTGTTGTTTTATTTAAATTACATAGAACAGCATAGGAGGTTACACACAGGGATTCCACACAACTAATCAGATTGTGTGACTCAGAATACAGTTTGTTATTGCTATTCATAATACAATCACTTTTATAGAAACCTTAAGGTTGAAAAGATCAACAAGTGTTAATTTAGGGTCCTGATCTTGGGAACTGCTGTTTATCCTCATCCTCCACAAACATCAAGGATTGGGCTCTTTCAAGTGCACTTCAGTAAATTGGATTGGTGCATGGGCCATTTTGCCTTTTGGGAAATACATTCGTTCAAACAGAATTATTCCAATCTGGAAAGGCCAGCAAATGTGTACTGTTTTTGTGTACTGTGTGATATCTTGTAACACACAGTCTAGGATGAATGCATGCAACTCCCATTGATTTCACTAGAAACCACTGTTTTCATCCAGGGGTGGGGGGGATCAAAAACCAGCTCTGATTTAAGGCCCACTTAAGTTAACTGAAAAAAAAAAAAAATCACATATCCACATATATGGCTGCCAGAGTCTATCTATTTTCATTTTTTCTGACATACTCCGGCTTCCAACCTTGAAGATTTTAATCTACTTCCATTTGAAAGCTTAAAGAGGAAAATCCTTGAAATATTCAGATAGAATCATTACAGGAAGCTCGAAGTGGAAGTATAAAAATAACTCATCTTTCTATAAAGAACAAAGCTTAGGCACCCTCATGTTCCATCCAGTAAGAGAGCACGTACATTTCTCTTCCTTGGCCTTTCTCCACCCAGTCCCGTCAAGCTCAGTTTATATTATAAAGTAGGACTCTGGTCAGGTGTGAGTTTATGTCCTCTTTCAGTGTTTGCACTTAGACCATTGCAACACAGTCAGTAAGAATCTATGCATGACTAACTAGTCAAGGGACGGAAGAGCACATCCAAGTGTTTCTGTAACGGGAGGTGTGAAAGAGACAGGGAACTGTGGTAAAGGTGACATAACACTCACTGTGGGAGGTAAGGGAAAGGTGTACATGTACAAAAAAAACTCAGACACACCAGGACTGCTCACGCACACAGGCAGGAACCCTCAGAGGTCAGTGCGGAAATGGATGAGGCAAAGTAGGCCTGCATCTCAGCTACAGCATGCTAGCCTATACCATCAAAAGAGTCATGTTGCAGCCTGCAGGCAAGGCTGCCTTTCTTGTTTCCTTCTCAGTCTTTCTGCCTGCTCTTCCTTCTTCTATTCCTTTTCCTGCCTCCTCCCAAGCAAACTCCTCCTAACCCTGTTACACACATGCAGGTTTGACATTTCTTCCAGCTAACAGAATAGTGACAGAAGCACTGAACACAGATATGGGACCTCCCATACAACAGCTCTTTCCCCATCAATGTTTGGGACTGAGTATGGGGAATTAATATCTTCTGCTTATCCTAGTCCCAGAACTCGTGATGCCAGAATCTCATTACAATAGCGCAGGCTGATTTCAACCCCTGCCTATCTCACCTTCATACAATTCTCTTAGTTCTAATGTCCCAAGTGCCTGGGGAAGAAGCTAAAGGGTGGACTGTAAAGTAGGTTTAGACCTTGAGCATACACTGCAATAGTCCTCACTATTTGAGAATACAGTAACATTCCTGGAAAGGAAAATACCCAACGAGTAGAAAAATCAATCTAATCCCAAGAGGATTTTATTGAACTGCATATCCATCTTAGAAATGTTTAATGAAGCCAGTGGTGAACACTCCTCACTTACTCTATTTCAGTAGAGTTTGCTGCTAGTGCACTGTGGAGTTGGCATTAGCAGCTGGACTGACTGAATTGTTCACAGCTTAAAAATAACTGCTTCTTCTGGAGTCTTTACATTAACAGTCTGTTCTATGAGTGGTGACAAATGGCAGCACTTATCACATTGGACTGATAGTAGTGCCGATCACTTCTCAGTGTACAGAACATACAAAGCCTCAGAGACAGGTTCTCTTAAAATCAGCAAGTGCCATCTTTAGCCATATGTCAACTAAATTATGCCTTTTAACTCTTGCCTCAGGACAGTTTAAGAGTCAATTAAGTACAATTAAGATGTTACTACTAAAGACAGAACTATTGCATTTCTCATTAAAAACCTTTACAGTAAACAAGAGTACTTTGCAAAATATATTATTGCACACAAAGAATAAATACAGGTTTTTGGAGCTACAAAGAGGAGGATCCCAAGAAATCTAGAAGACCCAGAACAATGACCCCAGGGCCATTCCAGTTGCTGCTCCAGCAAGCATGCCCAGAGCGAGGTCTCCATCATTGTCACGGTAGCGTTCTCTAATGATGACATGGTTTGCAGGGGGCTGGCCATAAGGTCCTAGGAAACAAAAAAGTTTGGTTAGGAAAACTGGAGCATGTGTAGCTTGACAGAGAAGCATCAACATGTTCTTTAATTTAAAATGTAAAGACCATAAGTATATCTCATCTTGTTGGATGGTGGACAGCACCACTGCTTAGAGTCCACCCTGGAAAGTTCTCCATCCTGTTAGGAGAGACTGCACACAATACCCTTCTTCAGCATCTCATGAAAACGGAGCAGGAGAGTCCTGTGCAAGAGCACAGGGACGGGCATCCAGACATCTGCGGATTCTATGCCTCACTGTGCCATATGGCTGGTACCTTAGACAAGCAACTCTCACTTTGTTTGTCTGTTATGCAGTAATCAAAATGGGGATCTTGTATCATCATCAGCCTTGAGGAGATGCTGAGGCTTAATCCTTGTGTAGTTGTCAGGTACTTTGAGATCTCCAGATTACATATGGTCTAGGACAGCACAGCAGTACTGTTATGAATAAGGCCAAGCCAAACACGTCTCTGCATTGGTTTAGGTCTCCAAATACTTAGCACCAAGTCTTGCAGCCTCTGCAACACTTCAAACCAGTAGAAGAAGAAATCTCAGGGAAAACAAATCTAGATGTAGCTGGAAGAGATTATGGCAGTGGGTCTCACCCTTTTTAGACTCAAGGCACCTCTCCAAAACTTTTAAAAAATTAGCAGTACCCCATTAAAAAAACCCCCTAAGATTATAATATAAATATTATAGATAGCATTAATTAATAGTTTATGCATTGATTAAATCAGGGGCGGGCAATTATTTTGGGGGAGAGGACTGCTTACTGAGTTCTGGCAAGCTGTCAAGGGCCGCATGGGTAGCCCTGTCCCTTGACAGGTGCCCTGTACCCTGGTCACCATCTTGTGACTGGAAGTCCTGCCCCCTAACCCCTGACCTTTGCCACCAAAAGTCCCTCCCCTTGTCCCCAGAAGTACTCCTTTCAGCAAGGGGTTTTGTCATCTCAGAACTTGAAAAATACCAAATTATATTCTAAAAACTGAACATCTACAACATTCATTAATCTGATTTCAAAAAATATTTTTGTCCTGGTTTACATGTGTTTGTGTAGTAGACATAGAGGTTTATTACGTACATAATAGCTTAAAATGAAGTCTTACTCTTGTATATTGTAGGGGGGATGGGTATGTGGGGTGTGGGGAAGGATGTGAGTGTGTGTGAGGGTTGGATAGGTGTGGGAGATGTGGGTGTGGATATGTAGGGTGTGGGTGGGCATGGGGTTTGTGGGGGATTATGTGGGGGACAGGTGGCTGGAGTGTGTGAGGGGGTGTGGGTATGGGGGTCTGCCTGTATGGCTGTGCAAGGGAGGTATGGGTCCATATGTATGGTGGGGTGTGCATGTGGGACTCACCCTACAAACACACACATACCCCGGAGTACCAGCACAGGGCAGGGTAGGGCTGGGCTGGGCTGTTCAGTCCTGCAGGCTACCCCGGGGTCCTACTGCCCCTGGCTCCTGTCATCTTTGACAGGCAGTCAGGAGCAAATAAATATTAATTTACTAAATATTTTAGGGGCCCCATGGGCTGGACAGAATGGCCTGGCAGGCCAAAACTGGCCTGCAAGCCATATTTTGCCACCCCTGGATTAAGTCATTATAATTATACTATTTTCACCCCCCTGCTGCTGCTGCTGCTGCCACAGCCAAGTGGAACTGTACTGCATGCCTCCTGCACAGCCAGACTGTGGCAGGAACAAGCATTTTTGCTGCAGCCTGTCCTGATCCGACCCCGCAGGATGTGTCCTGGAAAAAGGTGCTCAGGGCAACTAGAACTGTCACGTCAGAGCCAAACTGAGAAGCAGCTACGGGATAAAGGCATACCTGATTAAGCAGGCAGGTGCACCACTTCTGCTGCAGCTTTTCCCAATTCAGCTCTGATGTGTGAAAACAGAAGCATGAGGGGAAGGTTCACCCCATGGTGGCAACAGCCTGGACATAAATGCTATTGCCACCAGGTAAAATATCACTGCGTGCTTCTGTTTCCAGAAGGCACATCAGAGGCAAACCAGGAAAAGCTGCTACAGAAGCAGTGCACCTGCCTGCATGATGTAATTTGGGCAGCTGGACCTTTCTGCTGCAGTCACTTCTCAGTTTGACTCCAACATGGCTCCTGAGATGAGCCACGCAGAGCAATTTCACCCTGCAGTGGAGGCAGCATTGCAGCACCCCTGGCAGGTTCTTGCAGTGCCACAGTTGAGAACCACTGGCTTATGGTGGTAATGTAATTGAGTGTAAGTGTCACAATGCATTTCTCCATTTATAACGCTCCCTTTCCCCCAAGGTAAGGCACAAAGGTGTGCATCATAGGCCAGTATATGGGTAACTTCCATCTCCAGGATTGATCTGGTTTCATTGTAGCCACTGGATTTAGTGACAAACCTCTCACTGACTTCCAGGATGTAAAGATTGGTTGTTTAGAGACTGGGGCTTGATCCTGTAAGGTGGTAAATGTTTACCAGTCCCAACACCCAGAAAGGGACCTGAGGGCACTTTGCCCATTGTAAAAACAGGTCTTTGACTTAAGTTTGCAAACACAAATTCAGTGAAAAATCTGGAGATTGGAGATGGATCAGCCAAATTAAGCCCTGGCCATGTGTCTGACCTTAAGAGTTTACCTGCATTTTTTAAAAACATATGTTGCACAAGGAAACGTCTACCTCTGGGTAACAGCACCAACAATGCAGGAATCAAGCACGAACATGCAAGTTAGAACTAGCTGTTCATTTACACCAGACTTGCAATTAGGTCCATTTCTAAAAATGACCATGTCACACTTCTCTTATATGACAGACTAGAGAAACCCTTTAGGTCCCAAAGTCAGAAGAATTTTTTTAAACCTGTTCTTGCAGCTTCCAGCTGGCAGTCAGCTATTGAAAAGCAAAAATGATTCATCTGCTTCAGAACAAATGGGAAAGATGGATCAGTAAAGCTTCAAGAATTTTGTCTACTTTTGCTGGTCAGATGTCCCCCACCCATCCACTCCATCTTCCCCCATGTGAAAACATGGAGTGGAAAAGACTGCCAGGATGGGGACCATGACAAGGAAGAGTGCTGGTTGCCAAAGCCAGACACAGAGTTTGGAAGCATTTAGTTAACAGATAAATTTAATTTAAGTTTATTAACAATTAGTTCAATATTGTAGCTTGGGGCAAGTTTGTTGTACAAATGCTTATTAAGGAACATGTCCCTCTGAGTCTATAAACCAGGGGCCAGTTCCTGAAGAAATTTAGACATACGCTGAAATTTGTGCACAAATACGCCCATTTAAGCACTTGCCTAAGTCTTTAGAAAACAGGGACTGTACAATGTTAGACTGAATTTTTAGTGTTCTCATCCCTTAGGAAAAAACATTAAGTGACACTTTCAGCAAGGTTAATACATTTTATGGATGCAATAACATTTCATGCAAGGCAGCTATAATGTATAGGAACATTTCTCAGATGGCTGAAGATAGTTTGGTTCACAATGATCCCACACTGTCTAAAAAGAAATGAACTGTCAGCAGGCTTTTGTGATGGTTTCACAATCAGAACTCTTTTCTTAACTGTTTTAAAGGTCACGTTTAGTTTTTAAACATTAGCGTTTGAATTGCTAGGCTGGACAGCTGGGTGCAGAGAAAGAGACACAATAGGAAGCTAAAGATATGGTATTGTTACCCCAAAAGCTCTAGCAGTATTTAAAGTACTAAGTCCAATACTATAGATGCTTTACTGTTGCAAAGATCTTTCCTTTGAAAGAAGATTATTCATCTTCCAAATGTGCCCAAAATTTAAATAACAATAATGAGATCAGGTAAATAAGGTACATTTCAGACCAGTTGGCAGAGTAGGCTGGGGTAGGTTCTGACCTAATCCCAATGAAGACCCTCTTACAGTTACTTTTGTTTATTCTGTTGTGTTGTTCTGAACTGTTCTGATGGTGGGAGTCTAAGCTGATTAATCTTGGGCTTTATTGGTCTTGGCTACTCCTTGGTGTGTAAAACAGGAACCATTTAACCCATACTTTGTGCCTACTCTTTGACATGAAAGGTAAACCAACCTATCTATCATCTGTCTCAGTAGTGGGCCTTGTCAAACATCATTTTATGCACCACCTCAGAGTTTGACCTCCAGCATCAATTATTAAGTCTTCTGAAACAGCTGTAAAAAGTCACAGCAATACTGGCAATTAATTCAATATTAAGCCTATATCTTTCCCTTGTTGTGAATATAAGAAACTCTTTAGTAACTCTAGTACTGCCCTAAAGTGTGAAACAAAGAAAAATGCTGGTCTTTGTTACCTGGGTATGCATACGGATAAGGAACAGCATACGCTTGTCCATTAGAGGCATAGTAGACTTGAGGACCAGGAGGAGGATATGTGCCATTGTACTGCTCATAACCATAAACCTAGCAAAATTAAAAGGATCTATTAGAAGCAGCTTCTTTATCAAGTATCTTCCAAGTTTTTAAGTGCTTTGATTAAGTCTTTCTAATTGCTAGTGCAATATCATTGAAATCCCCTGCATAGATGGCAGCACTGGGCTGTAAAATAAGCATGGATGAATTTGAAATATGCTCTTCAGTTTTGCAAGTCGGCATCTCCTGTTAACACCACCTCAGTTCCTCATAAAGATCATCTACCGCCCCCTACATCCCTGATAAATCTTCTCTCCGCTTTGGAGGGATGAGGCAAACTGCTCACTTTGACGACTGTTCATAGCTGTTACTAGATCTTGTAAGACCAAGAAACTGGGGGTTCAGAAAGGGACATTTGGATAATATCCCATAGTACACAAATCAGCACATACCAAGGTTAGCAAATATACTAGCCCATACTTTGTCCTTTCTCCACCCCACTGCCCCACAGTAAAATACATAATTAATCAATAAACACGCATAAGGAAGTTATAATTAGTTATGTGTTGCAATGAAATCCTGGATACAAATAAGGTCCTTACTTTGTGGTGGTAATGACAACTTGCATTATTAAGACCCTAAGAATTTTTTAAAATAGGCAGGCAAGAGGGTTTGGCTGTTTGTTGTCTTAAATCCTGGCAATGCTTTTATCATGTGAAACCTTTTATGAAAGATGTCTGGTCTCCTTATGCTGGGGGGTGAATGTTCAAAATTAAAGACTGGCCATTTGAGGTGTTTCCATTTTTATTTGTCCAGTCAAAGATACCTTTAAAAAGACCCTGAGTTTTCAAAGCTGCTAAGCAACTGTTCTCCCAAAAAACACACTGGTTCCTATATAAAGTGTCTCAATTTGGGCACCCAAAAACCACTAGTATATAAAAACTTGCCCTCTTTTTTCCATTTTCCAAGAGTAAAATAAAATCAGAGTAACAGCTCTTCCAAGAAGTAGAGTGCAAACACCTGCCTGTGCATGGCATGACTGATCTGCACTATCATATTTTCTTCTTGTGCTTCCTTATTACACTCCTTACCTCAGGAGATGGTGTAGCATATGCTGTGTATGGAGGAGGAGGAGCTGAGGAAATGGCAGTCTCATCATACATCACTTCAGAACCAACGTAGCCCTAAACATCATTAATAGAAACAGACAGCCATTACTTCTGCCCATACAATGAGTGCTAGTTAGAGTGACATCAATGCCCATATAATCCAGCAATAAACTAAAGTATCTCTAGAATTCCTGCATATAAATATTTCCCAATGACACAGTATCAGCATCACTTGCTTAAAGAGTAATTTTATTACAGTAGTGCACAATGCAAATAGTTTGTGGGGATATTTCAATGGCTATAACTTTTCTGCCTCCAGAAGGAAAAAGAGTGCATCTTACAGTGTTGCAGTAGGATCCTGATTAGGGGAGGTCAGAAGGATGGGAGAGTAAGAGAGGGCAATGCAGATCAAGTCTAATCAACTCCTGGAATAAGCCATTTGCTTTTTTGACTCATTTTATTCCACTCATTTCATGCTTTCAATTTAAGGATCATTCTTTTCTTGTTCAGAACCAATTCATTCATTTGGAGGGGTGGCAGGAGGACAGCAACTATTCTCATACAAGTCCATTGATTCTGCTTTGTTCCCCCATACAAGTTCCACTGACTTCACTGGGCTTACATTAGTTCAACCAAGTGCAGATGGCTGCCTCCAAGAACTGCCAAGAAAAGCCTAGAGTTATACTTTTGGGTTCATACATTTATATTGGTGGCTTTAAGCTTCTCAGCAAATCCACACTTTATGAAAAAGCAAGCCAAGGTCCTGAAAATAGCAGTTCAATGTTTTAAAAAGTTCTGAATTTCTTTCAGCTCTTTATGAAAAAGGGCATGCATAATTTATAATGTTACACCAGGAGCAATTTTAAAAGCATTCTGTTAATCCATACCCCTCAAAAGGCAGCGAGGGAGCGGGGGTGGTTAGTGAGTTACACAGTATCTACCATGAATTCTCAACAGTTTAAATTTTTCAGAAGTCTTGGATTTTTGCCACTAATTGGGGAGATCCATAATACTGCTCTTATTTAAGCTACAGGTTTCCTATAAAGAAACAGCTAATGTTATAGATGCATTGTTCCTTTGCATTCCTAATAATATTTCTCTGTTGAACTGTAGGTGAGATGCAGAAGTTCTTAATTAGATAAATTTTTGCTTTATGCCCTCAATCGTGTTTCTGTCTTTGTCAGAGATTCTAGGGATTGTTTTGTTTAGGTTTTTTTGTCCAGCACTTTTCTTTCATAATGCCCAGCTTCCAGAAAGCCCTTTTCAACAGTACAGCTCAGAGCACTTGAAGTGACTGGATTTCATACACCAAATGAAGGACATAGAGGCAACATTTTAAAGAAAGAATCTACAGTTCCTAAATCCCTAATTAGGCCTATTCTGTTAACACTGATGGAATAAACAGCCCCAGTCAAAGACATTTATTTGATCTTGTCACTGTACATCACTAAACAGTTAAATAAAGTTCAGGGTTTCAGTTACATGAATCAGGCTGTACTTTCTAACTGGCTGCTGAAACCGAGCCCTATCCCACAAGTACCTGAGTGGACTTATACACCCACATTCCCAAAGAACCCACTGGATCTACTTGGTGCTCCAGTGTTTGCAGAACTGCAGCCAAAATGAACCAGTTCCCAAAGCTGAGGAGCATCCAGCTATGCCACTGAAGTCAGTGGGGGCTACTGGATACTCAGTAGTTTTGAAAAACTAGGTCAATTACTGAGATAACGGTAGGTGACCGTGAGACTAATTTTAGGCTCTGATTTTTAAAATATGTTTTGTAAAGCTTTGACACTGAATCACCTCCAAAGACCCTACTTAAGGTACGGTGTATTAAGCTGATGGCTCCTAAAGCACCCATGACCAATACAAAATTCAGATCTATCACCTCTCACTTATCTTCAGAACTAAAGTTCCTGGCTGCGTATTAAACTCCCCATGCCTGATCTCCATTGTGCAATTACACTGGTTCACAAGTAAAATCCACTTCTATCCCGCCTGTTTTTTATAGC
Source organism: Alligator mississippiensis (assembly GCF_030867095.1). Taxonomy (NCBI): domain Eukaryota; kingdom Metazoa; phylum Chordata; order Crocodylia; family Alligatoridae; genus Alligator; species Alligator mississippiensis. Next base: position 41,212,286 of record NC_081830.1, read on the forward strand.
AATTAATTTCTTTGCCTCCTGTTTATCTTCATACAGTATAACTTTGCTGTACTCTACAGTAATTATGTTGTACAAGAGAGTGCTGTTTCCATATGATAAATATTAGCTTCAGACATCCCCAAATTTAAATAGTGCCATGTGATGATGTGTCAGCTCTTGTGGCAATTTGAGTGCAACTAATCAGACAGGAAATAAGCTGCTGGAAGTAAAGATCAAGATTTCCCAATGGACCTGAAACATTTCAGATTCAGTCTTCAAACACTGCTGTTTATTTACCCAAGAAAAGCTAACATCAAAAAGTGTTCTGGAAGGCAGAATGAAGGAAAGGCAAAAAGTAATCACAGAATCATAGTGAAGTAGGGCTGGAAGGGACCTCCAGAGGTCATCTAGTCCAAACCCCTGCCTGAGGCAGGATCATCCCTGTCCAAGCCATCCTATACAATCCATAATTTAGACCCTACAAAATAATACTGTCAACAGTCATGTTTCTAGAAGAGCAAGTTAACTTACAAATTTCAAAGGCTCTTAACTGAAAAGCAGTTGTACAGACATCCTTGTACAGATGAGACACTGGACCAGTCATTTTCAATTAGAGCCAAGTATTAGTTGCTACAAAAGGATTTCCAGTTCTCTCTCTCACGGAGCTCGTAGTGGTAATCTCTGGGTGTGTCTACATAGAATGTTTTACTGTGCAGCAGACTAACCTACTGCATAGTAAAGCATCACTATGTTAACCATGTGCATGAACTATGTGCAGTAGATTAATCTACTGTGTGGTTTTTCTGCTACCTGTAAATACAGGTAGTAGATTTACCGTACATTAGCTACTGAGCAATAGCGAATGGTTAGATATTGAATCAACAGCAAATGGCTCCCAGTCAGCCCAGGCAGCAGTCGGCAGGAAAACAATCCCCTCTCCCAGGGACTGCCTGCAGCTGGAGCCAGCTCCTACCATGGAGCTCGGGTAGGGACAATATTTTTTTGCTTCTACAGCAGGCAGCTCCCAGCCCCAGCTCTGTGATCGGAGCAGGGGAACACTGTCCCAGTCTGGGCTCCACAGTCGGAGCCTGCCCAGCAGCAGGCAGCTGCCAGGGGCAAGGAGCAATCTCCCAGTTCCCACTCCGCAATCACGGAGCCACGGCCGGGAGCTGCTTGCTTCCGGGGCAGTGGGACATTGTCTCGGCCCAGCTCCATGATCAGTGAGGGTTACTCAGCAGGCAGCTGCCCGAGGCAAGGTTGCATGGTGGGAGGCAGCTTCCCTGGAGGCAGGACATTTCCCCGCACCCCCAGAGCCCAGGCATGACACCAGTGCCCCCTGCCAGCCTGGGGCTGGCACCCAGGGGAGCCTAGAGCTCTCCTTGGCTAGCATATAATTACAGAGCAGAGCAAGAGTATCCCTGCCCTGAACTGCTCCCATCAGGAGCAAATTTGCTCCTGAAGAGTGCATGTGTAGATGTGTGCTCAAAGAAAGCTTACTGCATATTATTTTACTGTGCAGTGAGCTTTCTGAGCATTAATGTCATGTGTAGATGCGCCTTCTAGATATGAAGATACAGCACTAGTTGGAAAAAGCTACACCTCATGCCTGCAATGTGCTTTTATACATGTATTTATTTATTACACAATATGAACCATTTTTGCTCATGTCCTATAGTTAGCCCTATACAGCATGATTTCTGCAAAAATATACAAGGCAAAGGCAAATTTTGCATCTTCTACATAAGTTGCTCATTAAAGCTAGAGGCCTCCCTACACACATGGCTTCCTTGTGGATTACCACCAATAGGCAGCAAAAGCTGAGAAAGTCAGAAAACATATCTTTACCAGTTACAAAAGATTTCATCATTGGCCACAGCTCCAATCCTCACTCTCCCATCTCTATGAGAGAAGCACATTCCTGCCAACCTTTAACAATGCCACTTTGGACAGGGCTTGCAGCAGAAATGCTGTGTTGATCCAGTGGATTGCTCTTTCCCTTTAAGCCACCAGGCTTTGTCATACAACCCATCTTTCCCAGATTTGTGGGTACCAGATCTGTGATAGTCATACCCCCTTTCCAGCCAAGCCATAGAGGGACAAAGCACAGTAGTCAAATGAGCTCTTGAAGGAAACACAAAATAAGCTGCTAGGCTACTGACTGACACTCGGGCATGTTTCTTCATATTCACCGCATACTTACTGTGTTTGTTCTGGCATCCTGGAGAGCAATTTTCCATGCCCTGCAAGAAACATCATTTAATTGAATAAAAATATTTGGTATTTATTTTAAGATTATGAAGAAGAGAGTTAACAGTGAAAAGGTATCATAAAAGCCAAATTTCAGCAGGCAAATAATTTAGAAATGTCTACCCAAGATCTTAGAGGGGTAGGCTAAAACTACATTAGGATATATGCACATAGTTATCACATAAAGAACATGTTAGGCTTATATTCAGAACAACACAGGCTGTTCTGGAGGCTTGCATACTCAACACAAGAGACAACAAATAAAGGGCCAGGAATGAAGAGGAAGGAGACCTGCAGCCATGCTGAGGGCAGGGCACTGTTAAGATCCTAAACTGAAGAGAAGGACAGGACCTGGGTCCCATAACCCTGTCAGTGGTTGTATCCTTCCCAAACTGTGACTTAGGAAGGGAAGGAGCTACAAGAGGCTGGCTCAATTAAGAGAGCCCAATTAAAAGAACATTTTCCTCCTCAGTATACATTATCATGAAGGAAGTCCAGAAGAGTTGGGACTCTTTCCTAAACTATGCCAAGTTAAATTCCATGAATCATTTTGTCTCCCAGTAGCCCTAATGAAATTCTACCCCTTTACTTTTTATTGTTTTAGATAATGCAGCTAGTTTGACATGTATAGAGCTACACAGAAGCTGTAATTTCCTCACTAGGGAAATTAAGTTTCTATAAAATACAAACCCGATGTAGGAATTGCCTTTATTGACACAGGAAAGAAGGAGAGTACTATATGCACTGGCTATACTTTGGAATTGCAACACAACCAGAGGTGAGACAGCAGGAAAGGAGGGAAGCAGTTGAAAACATTTTGGGGAAACTCACAAGCAGTCATCTCCACTTTCTGCACAGAGGTTAACTGTTTTCCCATCACGGCAAACAATTTGCAGTAAGCAGTCTCTAGGCTTCCCCTCTGGAGGCTGGAAATCTGATCCAGGAAAAAGCAAAAGAAGAGAGGAAAAAAATTGATACTTTGGAAAACAAACAGTCTTAAATCTTTTGCTCCTTGAGTGCTCTAAATCCAGTGTTTTCAATCCATCAAGCTACATTTGAGCACAGCAAGAAGCTTCAGTTATAGAAGTGTTAATCTCCCAGAGGTCCCACCAGGTCAGGAAAAAGATAATACAGCTTGGATTGGCTACAAATGGAATGCTCTTAGGGAAGATCGCCATCTAACCAGCTTCACTCCCACTAGTCCTGTCTGCAGCATGTTAAAACTGAAAGTTCCACTAGAGACAAAAATCACATGTACAGCTCTCCCTTGCTCCAAAAGGTAAAAAAAAAGAACACAGTCAAACACACACAGTTTATTTGTATCACTGTAGTGCTAAGGAGCCCTCGTCAGAGACCAGGTTTAATTTTCAAATGTTTCCTTCCTTCATCTGAAATCAGTATTTGAAAGCGCAGATGGCAACTCTTCAGACTCCCCAGCAGTTCTGTGGTGTAAGAGAGATACAACAGCCCTGCACACCACAAGTCATTTATACTGAAGCTTCAGCTGGTTAAGAGACATAAACATATTGAATTATAAAGAGAGTGTTGGTTGTAGCTGTGTTGGTTTAAGGACATAGGTAGACAAGGTTATTTGGGTAAACATGATATCTTCATTAGACCAACTGAATAGTTGGAAAAATTGTTCTTTACAAGCTTTTGGCCATAGGTACCCTTCTTCAGGCACAGGGAGAGTTGCAGGGAGACTCTCAGAAGGAGATTCATTTACTAGATCCCCCTGAGGAACACTAGCCTGAGACCACATTTGCATGGTAAGAATACACTAGCACATCCTCACAACACTTCAATCCCTGCCAGTTAAGGCTGTATTAGGATTTGGGGAAAGGTGCCTTTGGAAAGGCATCACTTTTCAGTGATGGACCCTATAACAAAAGAATACATGCTGTAAATATGCTTGATAGTACTTTGGCTGCAGAAGGATGATTCTCTTGTCTTGTTCTCCTGCCTCCCCCACCACTCCCGGCCTCAAGTCATTTCCAACTCTTCCATATCTGATGGAAGTGCACTGTATTAGGATCATCAGTAGGTTGCTACCTACCTGTAACCCATCTCACCTCCCTTCTAACCAGTATGACTTGCTAGAAGATTATCATTGCTCCATTTGTTTTAAACTCTGCACCAAACTCTGAGATGCTCTATCACATTCTAATGCTTAGGAACACCACATTAAAAAAAGAGAAAGAAACACTGCCTTTAGTCGTTAGTGACACCTGAAACTGAAAGAATGCACTTACAGGTCATTTTTACTTCCTTAGTTTTCCAGCAGAATTACAAAAAACCAGACCTAGCTAGAGAGCAGCTTTAAAAAAAAAAAAAAAAAAAAAAATCAAAACCCACACATACTACCTCGGCATTCATTTCCCACTCTGATGTTGATGCAGTGAACTCGCATGTGGATTTTATCCTCTATGTCATGCCTATTGTGATCATCATAGAATATTAAATGACCATCTGACCACAGGTCAAACCAGTTCTTCTTCCAACGCCGTAAAATAGTACCTGAAAAAACAAAGTTATTTTGAGGACACTGACTGCAAAATGTTATTATCTATTTAGGAAAAAATGACCAAAAAAGCTTTTCACTTTGACTCTGGAAACAAGATATTCTAAGTTCCCAAAAACTCACTGCTAATAGGTTTTGCATAAGGAAATCCCAGCTTCAAAACAATGAAAGGGCAAGCATTGGACCCAGTTTTACAATGTTTCTTATTTAAAGATGAAGGTCACTAATGCAAGTTTACTTTAAGCATACAGCCCAATGCTTGAGGCTGCCAAACCCATTTCCCTCAAGAATAACATTTCCATTATTTATTTATTTATTAGATTTATATGCTACATTTCCCAATACAAGGCTCAAGGCCATGTAGACTAAAAAAAGGAAAAAAAACTTATAAAAGCAGGTAAAATATTAAATAATATGTATATAACAAAAGTTTCCCAGTTTAACATTGCACATATAAAGGTCTTGCAGCACTTTCGGAAGATATCCACGTTCAAATTCTTGCAGGCCACAATGGGGAAGACATTCTGGTGCAGAGGGTACTACTGCTGAGAATGACTTCCCACATGTTTGTACCAATTAAACTTGGTGCTTTTTGTACTTGCAGGAGGTTACTTTCAGTCAACTGTAGGGACTGAGATGGGACATAAGGGAAAGGTGGTCCCTTCAGTCTGTAGGGTCCAGACTGTTACACAATCCCAGGAATCAGAGAGGGGTATTATTAAGATAGGTAATTTCCTTTGGTCCTTGAGATCATAGAATCATAGAAAATTAGGGTTGGAAGGGACCTCAGGATGTCACCTAGTCCAGCCACCTGCTTAAAGCAGGACCATCCCCAACATTCTTGGAGACCCATTTAAACAAGATCCTTGGGTAATATTTTTCCATTGTGATTCTTCCAGAAGAAAATTAGACATGCCACTGGCATATGCGCCAAGAACAGGCAAATGGTTCACCACTCACTCTGTCGCAGGAGCCATCCACTCTTCACAAATGCCATCTCTGTTTAATCTAGGGAGAGAAAGAGAAACATCATAGACAGACTTTAATATCTTGCAACAAGAGAATGGAAAGAAGACTCTCTAAGGGTCCTTGATCCTTGTAGCATCCAGGTGCATTCAACTGATGGGTGCACACAAGTAACCCATCTCTGACATGTAGGCCCCTTGAACATGATGCAGCAGTGAATACCATCTGAAAAGTGATCTGCCAAGGGTGCATGAAGATTTTCCAGCCCATCTTAAATTAGTGAATGGGGATAAACTATCCAGTGGTATCAGGAGACCCAGTCACAACTAATGCTCTAGCGTGACTTTTAAAGGTAAGTTTTAAGGTCAGTCTGAATTGACAAAAATAGTACATTCAACATGAACGCTGCCACTGTGTACGTGAGCCTGAGAACATCTGCTTTAGCAGGTGACAGAGTGACATATTCATTTGCCAGCAGTTTTGAAACTGTTCTCATGACACCAAGGACTTCTCAATTTTATCCCCGTCACTTTGTAAGTCACATAGCCACCCTCATTTCCCCACTCGTTCAGTTTTACCAAACTTCCCCTTCTTCCTGTCCCTGCTGAATTGCTGCTACCAACTACCAAAAAAAGCCAGAACGGAAAAAAATCAATTTAATGTTAAATAGAGAGGCAAAGGGTTCATCTTTTATGGCTTTTGCTATCACCAAAATTTTCCATGCCTTTCTGTAAGGTGCATTTATGCTCTTGAACTCACACTTTTCAAGTGGACAGTTCTTATTCCTTTTTTGCTTTTCAGTGACTGAATAAGAAGTTAGTCACTGTGCAGGAAGAAGTTGCATTGCATGACACTCAATAGCTTAGCCGCCACATTATGGCTTTGGAAGCATTACGATGGAAATGGATGAAACAGGATGGGAAGGGTTTGTGAAGTCTGCACACAAATATTGTGACTGTTTTGCTTTAAAAGGGCTGGAGTCCAGCTATCTGGCCTAAAAGGATTCACTACAACAGGGGTTCCCAAACTGTAGTACATGTACCCCTAGGGGAACACAAAACATAGTGGGGGGGAGGGAGGATAGAGGTATGCAGGCAGCTGGTAAATCTGGTAGGGGTGTGCAATAAGAAAAAGTTTCAGAACCTCTGCATTAGAGAGAACAGCTAGAATCAAAGTGCTTTTCATATTTCCATTAAGGTCAACTTTTCTGCCACAATTTGTTAAGCTTGTAAATTAGTATGAAAAACCAGGATGGATAAAAATCACCAGTTTTTAAAAAATATATCAAAATCAGTCTGGAAGAAGATCCCACTGAGCATCTCTGTGATGCTTAGTTTCAGTTCTCAAACTGTGGATTTCTCTCTCCAGAGATCATAGGGAGACAAGGTTCTTTGGGTAGATGTGATATCTTTCTTTTATTAAACCGACTAAGTAGTGGGAGAAATTGTTCTTTGCAAACTTTTGGGCACAAACACCCTTCTTCAGGGATAGGGAGAATTTGATGTCTCTTTAGATAACAACCTTGTTAGCAGTATATGGAAATGAGATAACAGACTTGATTACCCACCCATCAGCTCTATTGTCTCTCTGCAAGTTTGCATACACAGTCAAGCCCTTACTTTTTGTAAAGTGCATAGTTTCAAGAAGTTAAATGAATAAAGGATATCCAAAAACAAAAATGCACTTTTTTTTTTTTAACAAAAAGATTAAATCTTAAATCAAGGTTTCCTGGCCAGTGATTTAAATTGGTTTGATTTAAATCCAGTCCACCCTGTGAAAACCAGAAGCATTTAAAGGCAACTAAGACCCTTTGTACCTAAACCCCCAGTATTTACTTGTTGCAACATAAGGCCAAAGAGGTATAATTTGAAATACTGCTGTAGTGGACAGTAAAGTGGAAAGGTTGGGCTAAATTAATCCAACTTGAACTCAGTTCGTAAGTGGGAAAAAATATTTCTGTTGTTTTACAATGCAGCATAGTTTGAGTGTTACTGTAACAGACACTTGCACTTCTAACACTTGGGGGCTAGACTAGATGACCTCATGAGGTCAGTTCTACCATATTTTTCTATGACTCCATGATACTGTTCTGATAGGACTGTAGATGCCCTATCCTATGATGTACTTCATTACTTGCAGTGTTGTGTTCTTCCATATTAACTGACCCTTATATTACAGTATATTAAAAATCTATGGGAAAAAACCAAACTGCTAACAGGTAAGTTTTCCCATTCTAATTATCTTATTTCCAGGACTATTAATATAAAAAACTGCTCCCACTGTGCAGAGCATAAAATTATGAAGGGTTGGGAGGTCAAGAACAGCTTCTAGACAGATATTAAACTGTGAAATGTACTCAGAAATAAATCTATTTTAATTACACCTAGTATTTAAGCCATTTTACCAGGGGGACCAGTGCTCCTTGGAGTCCTTTGTGAGGGGTCCTAAGCAAGCTCCTATCATGCTTCACTGATGGCTTAATGACATAAAATATATTACACACTAAAGCTCCTAACCTTGCGAAGACTTTTGCAAGTGCATACTGTTATGCACTGCAAGCGCTCCTGGTGATACTAAGAGTGATGAAATTAAGTACTTGTTTAAATCTTTGCAGGACTTAATGAAACCAGGATCAACATGCTCTAGTGCTTGGTTGCTGTGCCAACAGGCTAACAAATGCATTCCTTTTCAGCAAAATAGATAGCTGCTGCTAGCACTGGGCACAGAAACCCATTCCCCCACTAATCCCTAGCAATGGAAAGTTAGTATTTGCTGGAAAACAGCATATGAAATATTCAAGTTACAGCCCTTCAATTATATTACCTGCAGGGTGCTTTTATTCTTGTGCATTTCTTTCTGTATTTTTTATGTACATTTAAAGTGGCAAACTATTACTGTGAAGTCTGGAGAGAAATGTAGCTTAGAACAATCAGAAAGAACAAAGTTACACTAGAGTCTTTCTATATTTGCACTGCATGTCCTTAATCACTGAATAAAGCCCTGGAACTTATTGTCAGTTTGTTCAGTTCTGTATTTTCCAGGGAGGAAGAATAATTTTAACCTCTCTTCTCTACAGGTCTCCTCCCCAATCTCTTCCCCCTGCTAAGGTACTTACAGGGCCCTTATTATAATAGTGTGGGCTGAGTACCTGACAACATTGTGTATTTATCCTCACAGTGCCCCAGGGAGGTAGGGATTTGTTGTTTTTGCCACTTGGTGATTCAGGCCAGAGAGACTGAGAGACTAAGTAACTTATCCTAGGAGACACAGGTAGAGGTAGTCACAAAGGAAGCCTGTGGAAGAGCAGAGCATTTGAACAGCAGAGGCTAGGACTCAGTCCAGTGGATCACTCATGAGAATTTCCAAAGCTTTAGTTGTATTAAAAGCTTTAAAACAAAACAGAGGATGGAAGGGAGGAAGGGAGCAAGCAAGCAAGCCAGGAAGGACAGGCAGCCCCTTAGCTCTCTCCTCCTAGGAGACATTTACCCTGGAAACACCACTGTGTCTATTAGGGCACAATCCTGTGTGGTACTCAGGGTCCCCATCTGGGGAGACAGTTAATGGGAGTTGAGAGTTCCAACAATGAACTTCTGTTGACGTCAGTAAGAGTTGGGAGTATAGGATGAGGCAAGGATGCAACTGTCACTCAAAGCAACATGAGACCGTCTTAAGAAAGAAAAAGAAAATCAATTGTTAGAAGAAAAGGGGGAAAGAACAAGAACTATTGGTAAATTAAGAACTACTTTATCATTTTAAGAGGGCACTGCCTTCAAAAAGAAATATTACAATACATCTAGGGATGTGTCTCGTTGAATTACTATCAGAAATCGCACTGAACCACTACCAGGGATTACTGAGACAACAGAAACATTTCTAGTAGTTGGGATAGATATTGATGAGGATGACAACACCTGGCATTTTTACAGTGCCTGGTATATACACAGCCGGGGTAAGCGGGGCCTGTGGAGAGAGGGGACTAACCCCTTAGTGTGTGTGTGGGAGGCAGCGGCTGAGTGGAGCCGGGCCGGGTCAAGCCCCACCCAGGCCCCTACTTGGCCCAGCCCCCCAGGGAGCCATGCGACTGGAGCCGCACGAACAGGCTGCGCAAACAGGCACGCTTCTCTGCCGGCGCGTGAGTTAGCGCGGAGTTCGCACGGGAGGGCCCAGGACACTGCCTGAGCACCCCCCCAGGTAGACAGCCCTAGCCGTAGCCAGCCTACCAGAGGCATGCCACGGATGGGCACGCGCCGCACCCCGAGGGTCCCCTCGGGCTCCGCGGCCCCCCCCCGGCACCTCAGAAACGGCCGCCCAGACGGAGCCCCTGGTTCCGGGCTCCACGCAGACGGAGCCCCTGGCTCTCGGCTGCAGGGCTACCTGTCCCTTTTCCAGGCTCTGGGGCCTGGGAGCATGGTGACCTCCCCTTGTGGGGTCTGCTCCATTTTGGGGTCTCTGGTGCACCAGCTGGAGGAGCTCCAGGCCACAGTCCAGAGACTGCGTGCCATCAGGGACTGCGAGCAGGAGATAGACTCCTACTGCCAGACCCTTCTCCCCCGGGAGGCAGAGGGTAGACCACAGTCTCCCTCCACGCCAAAGGAGGACTCTGGGACCTCCTGCTGTGTCCAGCCAGGGGCATGGACCAAGGTGGTCAAGGGCCCTAAGGCCCGCCGCACCAAGGCCTCTCCCCCACCAGAACTGAGCAACAGGTATGCACGTCTTGCTGCCCCAGCAGAGCCTGCTGAGTTGCCGGCCCCCACAGGCAACATGGGCCCAACTACAGCTCCCGCCCCTGCTCTCCCCAAGACAAAACCTAAGGTGTTTGTTGTGGGAGACTCCCTCCTGAGGGGGACAGAGGGGCCCATCTGCCACCCCGACCCCTTAGCCCGGCAAGTCTGCTGCTTCCCAGGGGCCCGCATCCGGGACATTGCGGAGAGGATCCCCAAGCTCCTTAAACCCACAGACCACTATCCCATGCTCCTTATTCATGTGGGCACCAATGACACGGCTCGGAGCACTCCCAGCCAGCTCATGAGGCGCTACAGGGATTTGGGAGCGGGGCTTAAGGGTCTGGGGGCACAGGTGGTGTTCTCGTCGATCCTCCCAGTCTCAGGCTATGGGCTGAGAAGGGACAGGAGGATCTATGTGGTCAACCAAAGACTGCGGCGCTGGTGTCGTCAGGAAGGCTTTGGCTTTCATGACCACAGCCCGCTCTTTGGCGAGAGAGGCAGCGAGCTGCTGGGAAGAGATGGTCTCCACCTCTCTCCCCTAGGGAGGAGGCTCTTCTCAGCCAGACTGGCTGACCTGCTCCACAGGGCTTTAAACTAAGCCCGCTGGGGGACGGGGGGCCTACCGCCACTGCTGGCCCGCTGAGCAATCCTTGCAAAGCCAGCGGATCACGGCACTCAAGGGAGCCCACTCCAGCCCCAGCCCTGGTAAAATCTGTGGGCAAGGAAGGAGCCCCCCAGGGGGCACTTGCCTGCCTGTACACTAATGCCAGGAGCTTGGGGAATAAGCAGGAGGAGCTCATCCTCCTGCTCAGTGCAAACAATTACGATGTCATAGGGATAACGGAGACCTGGTGGGACTCCACCCATGACTGGACCATGGGGATAGATGGCTATACCCTGTACAGGAGGGATCGTGTAGAGAAAAGGGGCGGGGGTGTAGCTCTCTATGTTAAGGAAAGCTACGCGTCCCTTCAAGCCGATATTGGCGACCAGAGTGGACGGCTGGAGACCCTCTGGGTTAAAATCCGTGGGGAACACGGCACAGGGGACACAATGGTGGGAGTCTATTACAGACCTCCCACCCAAAGTCCTGAGCTAGACCAGGAGTTTGCCCAGGAACTGGCTGAGGCAGCTTGCTCCAGGGCCGTGGTTGTCATGGGTGACTTCAATTACCCAGACATCTCGTGGGAGGATCGCTCAGCAAAATCTGAGCGGTCGCAGAGCTTCCTCTCGTGCGTGGATGACCTCTACCTGACTCAAGAAGACTATGGGCCAAAGAGAGGCAAAGCGCTGCTCGACCTGGTACTGGCTACTGGGGAGGACCTAGTTGGCGACCTAGTGATCGATGGGAAGCTGGGTGACAGCGACCACGAGCTGATCACCTTCACCATCCGCCGAAAAGCTGGCAAGTCAGTCAGCAACATGCAAGTCCTTGACTTCAGGAAAGCCAACTTCGACAAGCTCAGGAGGCTTGTCAGTGAAGCCCTAAGGGACCATGACCACGGGGAGAGGGGAGTTCAAGAGGAGTGGTTGCTCCTCAAGGGAGCGATCCTCAAAGCACAAACTAAGTCTATTCCATCTCGGAGGAAAGGCAGCAAGAGGGCACAGCAGCCCCCCTGGCTCTCCAGGGACCTAGCAGACCTCCTGAGGCTAAAAAGAAAGGCCTACAAAGGATGGAGGATGGGAGTCACCTCCAAGGAGGATTATTCTGCACTGGTCTGGTCCTGTAGGGAGCAGACCAGGAAAGCCAAGGCTGCAACTGAACTCCAGCTAGCTTTGAGCATCAAGGACAATAAAAAGTCCTTTTTCAGATATGTGGGGAGATGGAGGAAAAGCAGGGGCAACGCTGGACCCCTGCTGAACCAGATGGGGCAACTGACAAGTGACACCCAGGAAAAAGCCAACCTATTAAATAGGTACTTTGCATCAGTCTTTCATCAGCCCCATGGGACGCCCATGCCCGCTACAGGGCCGGGAAGTCCAGGCGAGGGTGATCCCCTGCCCTCCATTAATGCTGACTTCGTGAAGGAACATCTTGAGAAGCTAGATACCTTCAAGTCAGCCGGCCCTGACAATCTTCACCCCAGGGTACTCAAGGAGCTGGTGAGCATCATAGCCCAGCCTCTAGCGCGGATCTTTGAAAACTCTTGGCGCTCTGGTATAGTGTCCGAAGACTGGAAGAAGGCCAATGTGGTGCCTATCTTCAAGAAAGGGAGGAAAGTGGATCCGGCTAACTATAGGCCCATCAGCCTGACTTCTATCCCAGGGAAGATCTTAGAAAAGTTTATTAAGGAGGCCATCCTTAATGGACTGGCCAACGCCAACATCTTAAGGGATAGCCAGCACGGGTTTGTTGCGGGTAGGTCTTGCTTGACCAATCTCATTTCCTTCTACGACCAGGTGACCTATCACCTGGACAAGGGAGAGGAGATTCATGTCATATATCTTGACTTCAAAAAAGCCTTCGATCTGGTGTCCTATGATCGTCTCTTGGAGAAACTGGCCAATTGTCGCCTTGGGTCCTCCACGATCCACTGGCTGGAAAACTGGCTCCGGGGTCGGACCCAGAGGGTAGTAATTGATGGAAGTCACTCATCGTGGTGTCCGGTGACCAGTGGGGTCCCCCAGGGCTCTGTCCTTGGACCCATACAGTTCAACATCTTCATTAATGATGTGGACACTGGAGTCAGAAGCGGACTGGCCAAGTTCGCAGATGACACCAAACTTTGGGGCAAAGCATCCACACCAGAAGACAGGCGGATGATCCAGGCTGACCTGGACAGGCTCAGCAAGTGGGCGGACGAGAATCTGATGGTGTTCAACGCCGATAAATGCAAGGTTCTCCACCTTGGGAAGAAAAACCCGCAGCATCCTTATAGGCTCGGCAGTGCTATGTTGGCTAGCACTATGCAAGAAAGAGACTTGGGGGTCATCATTGACCACAAGATGAACATGTGCCTGCAGTGCGATGCTGCGGCTAGTAAAGCGACCAAAACACTGGCTTGCATCCATAGATGCTTCTCAAGCAAATCCCGGGATGTCATTCTCCCCTTGTACTCGGCCTTAGTGAGGCCGCAGCTGGAGTACCGCGTCCAGTTTTGGGCTCCACAATTCAAAAAGGATGTGGAGAAGCTTGAGAAAGTCCAGAGAAGAGCCACGTGCATGATCAGAGGTCAGGGAAGCAGACCCTACGATGACAGGCTGAGAGCCCTGGGGCTCTTTAGCCTGGAAAAGCGCAGGCTCAGGGGTGATCTGATGGCCACCTATAAGTTTATCAGGGGTGACCACCAGTATCTGGGGGAACGTTTGTTCACCAGAGCGCCCCAAGGGATGACGAGGTCAAATGGTCACAAACTACTACAAGATCGTTTCAGGCTGGACATAAGGAAGAATTTCTTTACTGTCCGAGCCCCCAAGGTCTGGAACAGCCTGCCACCGGAGGTTGTTCAAGTGCCTTCATTGAACACCTTCAAGATGAAACTGGATGCTTATCTTGCTGGGATCCTATGACCCCAGCTGACTTCCTGCCCTTTGGGCGGGGGGCTGGACTCGATGATCTTCCGAGGTCCCTTCCAGCCCTAATGTCTATGAAATCTATGAAGTCTATGAAATCTATATGATTTCATGTTATGCACCAGGGTAAAATGTATATAATTGTTCTCTACTTGGATACCCAGGTAGAAAGTAAATGGGAGTAATGTAGGTACCAAACAATTAAATGTCCATCCCTGGCCCTCCCAAAGCTTCATTTTTAGATGAAATACGGTATAGTCATTGGAACCAAATCAACATGGCCCATGGTGACCAGTGGCATCCCCCAGGGCTCATCTCTCAGGCCTGTACTCTTTAACATATTTATAAATTATCTGGACTCTGGTGTCAGAAGCGGACTGGCCAAGTTCGCTGACGACACCAAACTATGGGGGAGTGCGATCACCCTAGAGGATAGGCTGGTGATCCAGGCTGACCTTGACAGGCTCGCAAATTGGTCCGGTCAAAACCTGATGGCATTCAACACAGAGAAATGCCAGGTGTTCCACCTCGGAAGAAAAAACTCACATCACACTTACAGGCTTGGCAGTGCTACATTCACTAGCACCATGACTGAAAGAGACTTGGGGGTCATGATTGACCACAAGATGAACATAAGTCACCAACGTGATGCTGCAGCTTGGCAAAGCAAATTAAATTCTGGCTTGCATCTACCAATACATCTGAAGCAAAACCCAGGAAGTCATCCTCCCACTTTACTCAGCCTTGGTGACGTCGCAGGTGGAATACTGCATCCAGTTCTGGGCTCTGCAGTTCAGAAAGGATGTGGAGAAGCTTGAGAGTCCAGTGGAGAGCCCCACACATGATTAGAGGACAAAAAAGCAGGCCTTATGAAGAGAAGCTGAGAGCCATGGGACTCCTCAACCTGGAGAAGCGAAGGCTCAGGGACTTGGTGGCAGCCTATAAGTACATAAGGGGTGTGCCTCAGCAACTGGGAGAACGTCTGTTCACCAGGGCACCCCAAGGGAAGACAAGGTCTAATGGTCACAAACTCATGAAAGACTGTTTTAGGTTGGACATAGGGAAAAACTTCTTTACTGTCTGAGTCCCCATGGCCTGGAATAGACTCTCTGCGGAGGTGGTGCAGGCACCTGCTCCGGACTCTTTCAAGAAACACTTGGATCCTATCTTGCTGGGATCCTTTGACCCTAGCTGACTTCCTGCCCTTGGGCAGGGGGCTGGACCCAATGATCTTGCGAGGTCCCTTCCAGCTCTAATGTCTATGAAATCTATGAATTTGCAGTTAACTAACAACATTTGAAAAAAAGGTTCCCCACAATTACAGAACAGAGTTTGACAAGATCAAAAGTAAGTGGCAATCACTAAGTCAGTTTTACATAAACACAACTGATATACCACAGGATCAAAAAATATTTGAAACTGATTATTGATCTGAACAAATTTTTCAGTCATGGAAATCTAAAAGCAAGAATATAATGGAGTTCTGTAAACACTGGACCTGAATTAACCATAAGCAAGGCTAAAGAGGATGTATACTTCTTCCTCTGTTGATTATACACACTAGTATGTGTGTTAAGTATACACACTAGTATACATTTTTGACACACTAGTAACATTTTTCTCAGTAAGCATAACTGTGATCCAGAATTACAATGTCTCTTGCCTTAACTTTATACTATACTCAAAAACAGATTAAAAATAATAATAATGATAACCTTCCCTATTTCCAGCTATTGGAGGGCAAAGAAAATGACAAGGAGTTAATATAATTAAAACTGCAATGGCCATAAATCAAGAGCTGGATCTTGTGGGGCTCTTTGTGTGTGCAACAGTCCAGCCACAAAGCTAAGTCCCAAGGGGGCCTGTAGATGTGTGGGGAGGCTGCTCCGACATGCTGTAATTACAGTGTGTAAGAGCAGACTGGATTGAGTCTGCTGAAGCGTGCTAATTAGTGTGCTCCAGTGGCTTCTGCATCTCACGTACCAGCATCCTCATTCTTCAAAATGGCAGCGGGGGTACTTTAACTACAGCTTGTTGGCTGAGCTTTAGTTAAAGTGCCCCCACCACAATTCTGAAGCACAAGGACACTGATACACAAGACGTTGCAGGAGCTTTCATTAGAGCGGCTCTCGGAGCTGCTCTAATTAAAGCGCCCCTTACCTCTGGAGCATGTGTAAAAACAAACACCCCAAGCTACCCAGTTGGGTCCCCCAATTAGATGCACAGACATTTCAGTGTTGTTAACCACCCAAATGTTAACTCACACTTATAAAACTGCAGTATAGCAAAGACTGGCCAAAGCAAGACTGAGCTGAAAAGCCACACCCAGAAATGCCCATTTACCAGAAGATTGGGTTTGGAAGGATGCCAGTGCTGAGTCTCCATAATAACCAGCCCTCCACCACCTGCCTTTGCGCTGAGGCAGGATTTCACGCTTACCCCCAGTGTCTGTCCTTACCCTATCCTCTTTCTCCTTCCAGCCACCCACAGTAAAAGGTCAGGAGCCAACTCCAACTGTGACCAGTGAAACAACGGGGGTGCTTTGCCTCCTAAGTGTCCCAATCCTGCAGCTGGCTACCCACTGCGGTGGCAGCTCTCCTTCTGCTGACGTACACACTGCCTTGTGCCCAGATAACGGCTGGGTCTGTGCCTAAAATCAGAAAGGGCCAGAGTCATCCAGTTGAAAAACCTCTTGATGGTTATGACTCAGAGGGGCTTGGAAACAAACAGCTCAGAGAAACGGCATCCCGGTTTCTCCTCTTTCCAACCGAGGGGCTGTGCTTAGAACAAGCCAGCCGCTCTCTCGGTTAATCCTTCACGCTGAGTCTTGCAACCTGACTTTGTTTCTCCAGGAGCAGCCTGTCACTTCCCACTGCCGCCGGACAGCGACTCTGGCCGCTGCGCGGGCCCCGCCGTCAGCGCGACGCCCGCCTGCCCCTCGCAGTGCCCGGCCCCGGGGCGGCCAGGGAGCTGCAGGCCCCTGCGGCCTGGCACTCCCAGCCTTGCCCGCGCCTCGCACGCAGTCCCACGAAGCGGCCACGGCTGGCCTAAGAGCACGCGGGGTCGCTACTGCCCGGGGAGACGCGGGGCGGGGGAGGGCAGACGACGGGGCGAGGAGCCGGCACGGCCCTCGGGCGACGAGCTGGGCCCGGGAGCCCGGCGCAAGGCGGGAAGGCCCCGAAGTGCCCGTGTCCCCGAGCCGCGGTGGGGGCGGGGTCGGCCCCGGGCTGCCGCCGCCGCCACCGGCACGGGAGCGCTCGGGCACTAGGGGCAGGAGCCAGGAGCGGGCCCGGGCCCGGCCCCACGCAAGACTCCGACTCCGACTCCGACCCCGCCCCGGCCCCTTCCTCTTCCCCTTGGGCGTGGGGCGAGCCCGGCCGAGCGCCCCCGCCCCGCGCGCGCCCCCTTGCCCCGGCCCGGCCCCACCGACCTGCGCGGCGCCTCCCGGGTTACAGCAAGGCCGACGCCGCCCCAGTAGCTGGGCCAAGGGGGAGGGGGGAAATCCTCCCCTGTGACGTCAGCCCTCCTGTCATCCGTGACGCCATAGCTGCCCGACGCCGCCGCCTGCCGGGAGCTGCAGTTCGCTGCGCTCCCGGGCCGGGCCCGGCTCCGCCCCCGCCCAGCACTGCCGGGGCCTTGCTTGGCTCAGGGGACCCGCGCTCGCGCCGCCTGGCCCCGCGCACCGTTGCCCGACTCCTGCTCGGGACAGGCGTGCGGTCACTGCTCGGCGCTGGGGAACGCGGGGGCGAAAGGCCGGCGCCGTCGGGGTGTCCCGCAGCGGCCGAGCTGCGAGCGCCGCCCTGGCAGGCAGGCGCCCGCCGAGGAGCTGCGCGCGAGCTGCCGGCTCTGCCCGCTGCTTCTGTGCGTTTTGGTAGCAAGGCCCCACTCCCCAAGGAAGGGGTGCGCCTAGACATGTGAGAGAGTGACGCCCTTGGTGAGGATTATAGTCACAATAATGACACATTCGCCAGCTCTATAAGAGGTGTGCTTCCCACGCGGGCTCCCATGCGGTGAGCACCGGATGCCAGGAGGAAGGATGTTTGCTTTGTGACAAGGGCGCCGCCCTCTTTCCTGGGGAGACCGGGACAATTTTTAGGCAGGGTGTAAGTGACTTTACAGCAGGTCCCAAATCTATTAATACAATTATGAATGCTACATTATTGAGGTTCAGTTTGTGTAAGAGGAAGGGTTTGAAACGGACTGGCTCTGTTGTGGTGTTGGCTGACTGATGGCTGCTTAGCGAGGCATGAAATGAGTCATTTGTGGTGGCTTCCTCAGTAGCAGGTGTCGTGCCACAGAGTCATGTGTGCAGGTGTCCTACATATATAGTGCTCCTTACCTCTGGACGTGTAACAGGCATAGACTGGATCCAGGCAGTGGACTCTTAAGCTGTCGTGTGATCGTGACTCCTGCTCCTGGGCTGCTCCCATTTTGGATGAAGGCTCGTCCCATTAGAAGTGTCTACAAATCAAATTTGCATCCCAATTCAACCTTAGATTTGATAACAGCAGCATAACTCTCAGGATTGTGAGGTGGTGTCTCTGCTGATATAACGGTGGGAGTTTGAGTCCTGCTCCAAGCTCACAGAAAAAACTAGCCTCAGTTGACCAAGCTGTAAGTGGGCACCAGGCCAATCAGACTGAGAAGGCAAAGGCAGATGATTGTGGTATGTAGGCTCTGGAAGACCTTTGATCTTGATTGCAGATTTCACAGTTACAAATCTGGGTCTGCTCAGAAATTAAACTCACTTCCCAGGTCCTGTGTCCAAACATGGGTTTCAACACTGGCAAGTGCAAGGTGCTGCACCTGGGGGGGAAGAACCAGCAGCATACCTACAGGCTGGGGAACTCCCTTCTCGTCAGTGCAGAGGCAGAAAAGGATCTTGGAGTCATTACTGATGCCAAAATGAACATGGGCCGTCAGTGTGGGGACGCGGTTAGGAAGGCCAACCGCGCCTTGTCATGCATCCACAGATGCATCACAAGCACGTCCAAGGAGGTGATTCTCCCCCTCTACGCGACACTGGTTAGGCCGCAGTTGGAGTACATCCAGTTCTGGGCGCTGCACTTCAGGAGGGATGTGGACAACATTGAGAGGGTCCAGAGGAGGGCCACCCGCATGATTGGGGCAGCAGGGCAGGCCCTACGAGGAGAGGCTAAGGGACCTGAACCTGTTCAGCCTTCACAAGAGAAGGCTGAGGGGGGATCTAGTGGCCATTTACAAACTAGTCAGAGGGGACCAGCAGGCATTGGGGAGTCCCTGTTCTCCCGAGCACTACCAGGAGTGATGAGAAATAACGGTCACAAGCTGGCAGAGGGTAGATTCAGACTAGACATCAGGAGGCGCTACTTCACTGTCAAGGCGGCTAGGATCTGGAACCAACTTCCAAGAGAAGTGGTGCTGGCTTCTACCCTGGGGGTCTTTAAGAGGAGGTTAGACGAACACCTTGCTGGGGTCGTTTGACCCCAGTACTCTTTCCTGCCACGGCAGGGGGTCGGACTTGATGACCTGCTCAGGTCCCTTCCAACCCTACCAACTATGAAACTACGAAACATATTACCCACCCTTTGTTGGACCACCTCCCTGATTCAGTGCTTCAACAGAAATGCTCCTGTGTCTTTGTACGTTTCCTATGCCCAAATCTGCTTGCTAGACAAACCTCTCCTGTCCTGAATTCCCCCCTTGCTTTTTTTTTTTTTTTTTTGTCCAGAGACCTCAGTTCTTTTAAATGCCTTTCTCTTTTTCCTGCAAAGGATTTTTTTTCCCTTGCTATTTCCTGCACTATGTTTTTGTTGTTTCCTTTCCTTGTGACTCAGATTGCAGAGCCCTTGTTCTGCTGTTAGCTCTAATACTTGCTGTAACTGTTCAGAAAGTTACTTGTTTAATAATCCCAGGTATTTAAATGATCTCATGCTTTGTTGTTGTTTTGTTTTTTTAAATGAGACCAAAGTCATAATACAGTCCTTGTTCAAACAGGGCTCTTAAAAGCTCTCATACTTCCTCTGTATCTCTCCTCCATTCAGTGAAGGCATGGATATTCTTGTACTGGACTGCTGAATGGAATGAAATGCTCAGAGATCTTTCAGTAGTACCTCACGTCTGCACAAGATGCTGACTGTGAAGTAGCTGAATAGTACTGTACAAGAGCATGTCACAGCACTGGCAATACTAATACACTATTGCACAGTATTATTAGGCTGCTGCACAGTAGCATCACTTAAAAGATGTTCGCCAGCGCTACTGCTCATTAATTCCAGTTATTGCACATTTATTTAGTACTTGCTTATACAAGTGCTTATATGAGTACTAAATAAATGCGCAGTAACCACTGCACAGTAGTGTCTTGTGTAGATGCACCCACAGAGTTATAATTATTTTCATCTCGTTCAGCCAAGACAAATAATTAATATTTTCAAGTCCATTTCCTCTTGCATCAGTTGGTCCACAGCCCTATCAAACTGAAAGTTCCAGAAGGCTGAATTTACTGTTTGGTGAACACTCATTTGGGATGATTGAAAATGTGACAATATCTGACACCATGTCATGTTAGCCATCTCTTTCTTCTAACAGTCATAAAGAGTTATAGGATTTAAGGTGTGGGGGGACTAGAAGGACATTGTAGTCTGACACACATAGGACATGAGAGAGTTGTACTCAGCAATACTTGCAGCAAAGCCATAGATTTTGGCTAAATCAGTATAACCTTTTTAGAGAGATGCCCAGCCTTCATTTAAAGACTGCAAGTGATGGAAGGCTTTTCCTGGTTTAGTTTATTATGTGAACTGTTAGGAATCTCTGTCTAATTTCTGATCTGAGGCATTTGATGAAGTTGCTTCTTCAGGTGAGGAAAATGGTCATATCCAAAATGCTGTATCTGCTTCACTGCCAGCTTTTCTTGGGAACCTTTCCCTGCCCCAACCCACTACAGATTTAAAGACCAGAACTTATTTATATTCACAGCAATAGGTCCAGAAAGAGGTGCAGCACATCTTCCAGTTCAGCTGCTTGTGGAGAGCTGTTCCTTTAAGGAGACTTAAGTGTTATCTCACCAGTTGACAAGATCTTTTCTGGTGTTTAAAACTATTAAAATAGCAATAGAAATAGGAGTAATCTGCTCACCAGTGGGATACATTCTTCCCCTAGACTGGGGAAACTCATCCTGATTATCTGAGGCTCACAGCAGCTCTAATCTTTAGTGGGCTTCTACTGATATGACAGTTGCCATCTTGGCAGACACTGATCATTGGCATAGGGACCTGTGTAGTAGAAAGGGCTAAAAAAGCAGGGCCTCTAACTTGCAGGAAATTACATTTTTTTTAAATTTGGTTTGAGTCCAAGTCACACAGAAACAAAACCTGTTCTCATATTTTCCATGAATCAGGCACTCCAAGAAAATGTCATGGGAAGTTCCCAAATGAAATATGCTCCCTGGACCTTCCAGCTGTTCAGTGACTCTGGCAAGAAGGCCAGCTATCTGGGATCTCCATGTCTGGTGCTCTGGTTAAAATTGGAACTCCCAGGGATTTCAGGCTTTGCTGGAGGCCCTGGCAGAACTGACTGCCTAGGAGCTGGAACTCCTGGTATCTTTGACCTTGGCAGAGTTCTCCTGGCAGGTCTGTGTTAGGCCTGGGAACCCTGGAAGCATCAGGTCACAGTCTGGGTTCCTGGGTGTGGAGCATTCCTTTTGCTGCGTGTGCCACGGCACCATTGACCTTGAAAACATCAGGTTCCCAGCTGTTAAAAAGTCTGCATGGTATCCAGGCAGGATCCCACAGGAGCTGTGCCTTGGCTTTGGCACATGTTCGTCAAACCTGAAATGTTTTGAATGAAACATTTTGGGCCCAGTTAAGTGGCAGGAAAAGTGAAAAGCCTGAGTCTGTATAGCTTGAGCTAAGAAGCTAAGTTGTTCAGCTGAGAACTATTATAGACTCGCTTTCTTTGTAGATAGGGCACAGAGGGGGACTTACAGCATACCAGTGAAGCATGGAAATGGCCATTTCTGCTGAAACCTGAAGGATTTTTAATAGGTTTCATTTTCATCTTGCCTACATACATTCTAAACGTAGTGGGACAGTCATCACTATGGTGCATCATTCAGGGAAGATTCCTTTAACCAATCATTTAGAAACTTAACAGAACAAAAATATTTATACACCATCTAAATTAAAGATACTGGAGGCAAACTTCAACTAGATCTAATAGATTTACAATACCCCAGTTCCAATTTCAAGAAAAAAAAATAGATTTCTAAATGCCTACTGAGTGCTTGGTATCAAGAGATATATCAGAGGACTGATGTTTGTAAAAACGTCTTTGGAAACAATGATGACTGATTCCTAACCAGTCAGCTGTTTACACAATGCATTTTAGTTTCCTTCAATACATGTTAAAATTTTCTTGCCATCAACTACTCTTTTAAGTGTTTAAATTTCCCAGGTCCTTTCAAAGCCTCTTTGGATCCTTCTTATGTGGTTGACACCCACACTTCAAAATGTGCCCAGGCTTTTTATAAAACAGTATCCTAATCTGAAAGAAAGTAGACAGATGGATGGGATATATGTGCTGATTAGGGATACACTGCTATTACAGGTATTATTATTAATAGATGTATGTATAAAGTGCTCACCAAGGCTGCAAAACCAAAGTAAAGCACTGATGAATGCATAATAAAGTAAACCTTATTTAAAACAGAGAAAATATGAAGGAGTCAATTAAAGTGGCAGAGTAAGAGTCAGTGGTAGTCCTGGCCAATAGAGAACTGAGTAAGGACTTCAAAGTTCATCTTAAATTAATTATATGATTTCAACAATGGTTAATCTTGTTCAGGGCTTAGATAGCATAGTGATAGGCATTTGGAAATATTTAAGGCACTAGGAGATAGGATAAGAACAGAAGACAGCTACAAAAAAATGTCAAGTTTGCAACCACAGGATTAATCTAAATATTCATGTAATGAGCAAACCAAGCAACAGTTCGTACAAACTCTGACAGGTTTCCTTTGTGTCACAGTGAAGAAAAAGATCAACTGTATTTCTAATCTAACAGGAGACTATATTCTTTAGCCTGCAGACTGAACCACAGGCTTGAAGGAAAATTGCTACTCAGCCAACTTTTAGTGACTTCCCTTATCCCAATGATAAGCTTCTATGAGCCTCCTTAGAACTTCCCTAGCGAGACAGCCAGTGTACAAATCTCGGACATATGACCATTAAATCTGCAAAACAGACTAGTTTGTGAATCTGAATTCACAGTTCAGAACAAACAGCTGCCTCCTCCTTTCTATAAATGTGTGAAGATAGGTTTGGATTGGTTTTGCATGGCAGCCCTAACCAGGGATGTGCAAAACAAAATATAAACTGGTCTTTGGTCATTTGTGCCTTGAAGAGCTAAAATCCAAACTGGTTAGACAAGGGGAATACTGTCTGCATTATACACATAAGGAATGGAGGCAGAGAGGCACAGATTTTTATCTATATTTAGGTATCAATTCACTCAATATTGCATGGTCTAAGTGACTCATCTACACAGCAAAAAAGTATGACATAACATGTGCTACCTTACTTTTGCTATTATGACACAAGGAACTTGCTTGCTAGTGGAAGCTGAAGCCCATGCCAGGATATTATTATTGTAATTGTTACCCATGCTAGATTAATTAAATTCACATAGGTATGGTATCGCTTGCCACCATCACCCCATCATTTTGGTGTGTAGACATAGCTTATGGCTCATTTTAAAAAAATGACTTTAGATCCTAAGTTTCACATTTATTAACGTACCATGCACATTTATTTTGTAGATTGTATAGATAAATGTGTAGATGCAGGACACAGATCCTGCATCTACACATCTATTAATGCACCATAGTTACTGCACATTAAGTTGAGTACTCGTATAGCCAAATACTAAATCACTGCACAGTAACTGGCGCTACTGTGCAGTAGGGCCAACTCACAGCTTTTAGTGACGCTAACTGCGCAGTACCATACTACACATTTTTTGCCGTGACGTGCTACTGTGCAGTAGTATTAGGCTACTGCTCAGGTAGTATCTCGTGTAGACGCGGCCAGTGGGACTTAGATTTCAAAGTGTCTTTATCAGTTTTGAACATAGGACTTAGCCATCTAAATCGTCTAGGCCTTGCACACA
Source organism: Alligator mississippiensis (assembly GCF_030867095.1). Classification (NCBI taxonomy): domain Eukaryota; kingdom Metazoa; phylum Chordata; order Crocodylia; family Alligatoridae; genus Alligator; species Alligator mississippiensis. The sequence continues at coordinate 41,236,385 of NC_081830.1, forward strand.
GGGCAGAGCAATGCCTATATCGCTTGAAACTATAGCGAGAAAGATGAGGCAATTTGTCCAGGAATACATGAGAAGACTGTGGCCAAAATGGGTATGTAACCCAGATCTAAAGTAACTACAAAACCATTCTTCCACTCATTTCCCTGCCTTCTGTGTTTTTTATAAAGTGGGTCACAAATACAGTGATTACTCTCTGCATTTACTTCAGAATGAAATTAGAAGTAACTTAGCATGTAAATTGGATGCAATTGTTGGGCTCCTGGCAAGCTGCCAAAGGAGCCCTCCAGGCTGGAAAGACTGTGCATCAGTGTGCTGAATCCTCTAATGAAGGTAGGAAAGCAAGAAGCACAGCCAGGAGCTGGCATACTTTGCATCAGAGAGGCCCAGACATCATTGTCAGCTTCTATTATTTTATATTAATTAAAATCAATCTGGCACGAGAGACCACAGACTCATTAGACATAGCTGCCGGCTCTGGCTAGCTGTGCTGTTGGTGGTGCCAACTTGCAGGACAGAAATAGAATTTTAGAATTAGCTTTTATTTGTAGACAGGGCAAAAAAAAAAAATCACAGTTGGTGATGGTCCAGGTTCTTTCTACTTCACCTGGAAGAAATTCACCTTGTCACAGCCAGTCTGGCATGGGGGAAAAATAACAGGTTGACAACAGTCCCTCTACCTTCCACCATAGAGGTGTTCTGGCCTGACCCAGAGCCCACTGAAGTCAGTGGGAATTTTTCTGTTCAGTGCAGTGAGCATTAAACTAAAAGCCAAGGGCTTGTTTCGTTATAAATACTTCAGTAGCAGGTAGAAACCCCATTGTGCTATAGGTAGACAGGAGGTAGCGTCTGCGGTGAAGAGTGCAGCCTAAATGGATGGTTCATTATCTATGTTTTGGAGGTGAGGTGGAAGAACAGAGGAAGGAACTTGTCCAAGTTTATACATAAAGTATGAGGCAGAACTGGGAACTGAATCCAATCTTGTGATTCCCAGTTTAGTGCTACAACTACAAAGCCATACTTCCTTTCATTGATTGGTTTTATTCTCTTGCCAGAGCCACTCCTTTGATAAAAGTGAGGCACTGATCAGTGTTCTCACTGCCCTATGAACTTGCCACTTTGGATTGCTGTTGTAGGGTAACTCAATCATATTGGGAAGGAAATTTCAGTGTCAAGTTATTTTTCCAGTTGTTTTGTAAAGAACAGCAAGCACTTTGAGGTCGGATTTTCAAAGCATCTGGGGAAGTTAGACCTCCAGCTTTCACTGACTTCAGAAAGCCATTTGGAGCGAGGAAGCTAACTCCTTGCAGTGCTTTTCAAAATACCAAGTTTCTTTGTTTTAAGGTGGATGTTGATGTTGCACTTTTAAGGTCTAATATAAAACTCATGGGAGTCAATTTGAATCATCTGTTGCTTTCAGCGGATTTTGCTTTTGACCCTATTTTTCCCCTTAGCCAGACATCAAATAGCTTGGCAAAAAATTTAAGTCTCTTGTCTTCTTGACATGAACCCTTCTGCTGTGAACTAAAACCTACAGCTAGTTTGAAATTCATCCTAGTGCCATGGGAGTTTTTGTTTTTATTTGACTGCTTTATCAGAGCAAACTCCATTATCTGCATGTCCCAGAAGCCCCAGCAGTCCCTTTGATTAAGCAGTGGGAACTTTGAATAAGGGCAGAGCTTTCCAAACAACATATTTGTAGTTTTGCAGATAGGCTTAGGCGCATAGTACCTCAGTGTTTCACACTTTTTAATGAAAATCCAATCTGACAGCTCCTTTCCAGAAACACAGTTTGAAATTAATATTGAGTAAAATATAAACCAGGACGCACGTATTCTGAATTCTCATCTCTAAAATGGATCTGTCCAGCATGCAAGCCTGTTTGAGCTAGAGAGTAACTTGATCTACACACTTGGTCTACTCAATGCAAGGGAATAAGGAGGAGCAAAATGTCTTTTCCCGCAGTTTGGCCTATAATTAGAGGAGGATCAGGCCCACAGACAGCAGATGTTATCCGAGGGCTGCTTCCTTACTGAGGACCCCAAGTGTTCAGAGTTTGCTGACCCTTCTTTAAAACTGCAGGGAAATGAAATCTGAGGGTTATTATTTTTTAATATTGCAGGTATCCTCTCAATGTCAAGCCAGCACTGCCTACTGAAAAAGACAAACTCCTAATAGGCTGTAGAGAAAAATGTTACAAACAATTTATATAGACACTGTCATATTTCATGTTCTTTATATATTACAATTAAGAGACTATTCCATCACAATTTGTGTCTACCTTGGAGAAAGCGTACACCAGAAAGTAAAGAATGGAAAAATAATGGTTCATGTAATTATCAACTCTGGAAGTGATTGTGATATGTAAATGTCTGACTTGCTAATAACTCTACTTACGTGATAAAGGCTTCTGAGCATGTATTGAAAGCACTTTACCTTGCTTGTCAAGTAAATATCATTACTCTAGCAGAAAATAGGGATGAAAAGACCAATTGTTATTTATATACGGTAACATCTAGAAATTCTAACAAAGATTTGAGCTAAGTGTGGTACATACACATATGGCGCATCTGCATGAGACGCTAACTGCTCAGTAACCTAATAATACTGCACACTAGCATGTCACAGCACAGACAGTGCTAATATGCTACTGCGCAGTATTATTAAGTTAGTGTGCAGTAGTGTCACTAAAAAGGCATTCACTGTGCAGTAACTCAGGTTACTGCACATGTATTTAGTTTAGGTTACTTTACATTTGAATAAACTACAATGTTATTCCACAAAATATGGGGAAAACATTTATAGCTGCTTCTTATCATGCCATTAATTGAACATGTGGCCAAGTGCTTCTTGGCCGTGCAGAGGGAGCCCAGGATTTGCAATCCCACAGTCATGCCTCCAGCCATGCACAGGTAGCATGGCAGGAGGCACAGTTGTGTGGATTGTGCATTAGACCCCATCAAACCTTTACCTGTATGTGTAGAGGGGCCCAAGGTAAATCACATGGCTTGCATTTGGTATAGCATTAAAAAAAAAATCCACATCTACAAAGGAATTAATTTATGCAGTGTGGCAAACTAACCCTGGTAATAAAGCAATTACTTAGCAGACACATGGAGGCCAAAGAAAACACTTCAAGGAGACACTCAAGGCAAACATTAAGAAGTGTGGCATTGACACCACAAATTGAGAAAACCCAGCCAGGGACAGGGCTATATGGTGATGCCTTGTTAGAGGCATCGTTCTTTGAGGAAAGCCATTTTGCCCTGGAGGTGGAAAAATGACAAAAATGGAAGGAAAGGAAACAAGACTGAGAAATCCCTGGTCCAGCTCTCCCTTTAACCACCACCTGTGGCATTTCCCAGAGAGTCCTTGGCTCTAGGATTGGCTTTCTTAGCCATCAACAGACTCATGCTCAACCCTTTACCTGACCCATGGGAGTGATCATCCTCGACTGTGAGGGATTGCTGCTACTGCCGCCACCAACAAAGAAAGCAATTAAGGGAACTCACAACTCAAGTGGAATTCACTACTCAAGCAGAAGCTACAAAACTTGAAAAAACTTGTAAGCTCCTTGGGGCCTGAACTTCTCATACAGTAGCATAACTAGGACAGGGAAAGCAGAGCACTAGCCCTAGGTGCTAAGAGGGGGCACTAGAATTGACCCCTTCCCCTCCTCACCCCCCGCAGGAGTCTTACTATGTGCTGCCCTGCCTGACCAGAGAAGCTGGGCAGGGCAGTGCCTCACCAAGCAGTGTGTCTGAGGGAAGGGGGTTAAATGGAATGAGCCCCAGACCCTAGGACCCTTTGCCAGAGTAGGTGCAGCCCTATACCCAGTATGCATGTATCGCGGATTAGGGAGGGAATGAATGGGACACCATGGTCGATTCCCAGGGAGCCCAGCCATAGGGCTGCTGCTGCCGCCTGAGTGGAGCTGACACTGCTTTAGCAGTGACAGTGGCAGCAATAGCCTGGGAAGGTAAGTCTTCCCTTCCTCTTCCCCAGACCTGCCTCCCCATCTGCAGTGGTTGGCCTCCCCTCATGTACCTCCTTTCCCTACCCTCTCACCCCAGATGATCAGTGAGTTTTCATACTTTATACTTGTTCAGCACTTGCCAAAATAGAGCTTCAGTCTCAACTGGGGACACTAATTATCACTGCAGTACATACAAGAAATAATAGTGGACATACTCACATAATTTTATGCCTGTCAGATGAGTATGGGCTCACTCACAATTAGCATTAGTTTCAGATCCAGTAACTTGGGCCGTGATTCAGCCAAGTAGCTAAGTATGTGTCTAACTTCAAGAACTGATTTCCCTGGAACTATTAGAATCATAGAAAATTAGGGTTGGAAGGGATCTCAGGAGGGCATTTAGTTCAACCTCTGCTCAAAGCAGGAGCACCCCCAACTAAATCATCCCAGCCAAAGCTTTGTCTAGCTGGGTCTTGAAAACCTCCAAGGATGGAGATTCCACCACCTCTCTGGGTAATCTGTTCCAGTGCTTTACTACCCTCCTAGTAAGAAAATTCTTCCTAATATCTAATCTAAACTTCCCTTGCTGCAATTTGAAATCATTGTTCCTTGTGCTGTCATCTGCCACCATTGAAAACAGCCTAGCTCCATCCTCTTTTGAACCCCCCTTCAGGTAGTTGAAGGCTGCTATTAAATCCCACCTCAGCCTTCTCTTCTCTAGACTAAATAAACCCAGTTCCCTCAGCCTGTCCCCATAACTCATGTGCCCCAGCCCCCTCACCATTTTTGGTGCCCTCCACTGGCCTCTCTCCAATTTGTCCACATCCTTTCTGTAGCAGGGGGCCCGAAACTGAACATAGTACTCCAGATGTGTCCTCACCAGTGCTGAATAATCACTTCCCTTGACCTGCTGGCAACACACCTACCAATGCAACCCAGTATGCTGTTAGCCTTCTTGGCAACAAGGGCACACTGCTGGCTCATATTCAGCTTATTTTCCACTATCCCCCAGGTCCTTTTCTGCAGAGCTGCTGCCCAGCCAGTCAGCCCCCAGTCTGTATTGGTGCATGGGACTGTTCCATCCTAAGTGCAAGACTTTGCACTTGTCCTTGTTGAACCTCATGAGATTCCTTTTGGCCCAATCCTCCAATTTGTTTAGGTCACTCTGAAATGTAGAGTATTAATGTACTTGAAATTATGCACATTCTCAGGCAAAAGCCCTGGTCAAAATTATTAACAGCCTACATTCATTGGGGGTTGACTACCTTAAAATGGTGATTGACAGCCATGTGAAGCAACTTACAGGTAAAGAATCTCAGTTCAGGAAAGCTGTAAATATCCATTCATTCCCCCATTGCTCCAGGGAGTTGTACCGCATGCATCATAATAGTACTAATCTTGGCATCTGTGGTGACTTTTATGAGGCTTCAGAAACTGACCAGATCAAACTCTTCAAGGATGAGATTCTGCTATTACAGTAGATGTAGTTCCTTGTGTAACAGCACCTGACAACCATTGAGAATTTGGCTTGCGAGGGACTGTTATAGATGGCAGGTGTGCGGGCCAGGAGCAAGGCCCTTTTTTCGCGTGGCGGGCTATAGCCAGCAGCCTAGACACGCTGGGTCGGGGAAGGCAGGCGGCACACTAGAATTAGGCACGGACGCTTAGTGGTTGATTTAAGATTATTTTACTTACACTGAAGATGGTCACGGTGCAGGCAGGAAAACTTGCTTGAGTTGTAGTTACAAAACAAAACAAAACTTGAACCTGCAGAACATAAGGGTACATCGCAATGGGGTTTCAGCGACGGGAAGATAAACCTGCAGGACTCAAACCCGGGTAGAGCTCTGGATTCACTCACACAAAGTTTGCTAGGCTCCATGGAACTTGCGCGCAGGGAAGGGTACGTCGAGGGATCAGGCGGTGACGGGGAGAGGCAAGAAGTTGATCAGACCCCTATAGCCTTCTTGAGATACACGCTGGGTCCGATAGGCTCCACAGCACTTAGAGATCTTCACAAAATGTGAAGTTGTTCTCCTCCTCCTGATGGTCATAAAGTCCTCCAACTTGGGCAGAAACTGCTCAGGCCTCTTATATGGCTAGCAAGCCAATCGCTAGCTGCCACGTAGGAATAATTTAGAACTGGCCAATAGTGGGGCACAAATTTAAATATAAATGGCGGGAACGCCTTGCAGCATGCATCTCTCTTTTTGCAACTAAGAAATGCACCCTGCAAAGAAAGCTACGAGTGGCGGGAAATAATTCCAAAGCACACAAACAAAAATCACACCCTTGGGTTGTGACAGCAGGAAAGATACTTTCACTAGTACTTTTGATGCAATGGAATTGTATTTCTCAAACCTGACTACCCTTGCTCAATGATTTTAGAAAAAAGCTAAAGAAGCCTCTGGTTTTGCTTTATAAGTGATATTAAAAAAACAGCTTCTTCCAGTGTTGACCTGGACAGCTCCTGATCTGTGCTGTATTTAAAGTCTCTGATTCACATGAAGGCAAAGTCCGAGACCAAATCCACAAGCAAGCCAGTGCATTTAATGTGGCTTTAATTTACATCAATCTCCCTGTAGGCAAAGAAATTGGGGCAGAAATTATACCTAAAGCACAGTCCCTCTCTTTGCTTTATCACTGCCTTTCAGCCTTCAAGACGGTGGCTAAGTAACCCATGCTGGCTCTAATCCTTGCTTCTAGTACTTTGTCTTTAAAGCTAATAATTCATGAATAACTAGAGTACATTCCTTTGTTACTTGTGCACTTTTTCCATTTTCAAGCCAGAAAACAGGAGTTTAGCTCTAGGCCTGATCAAAAGCCCAATGATGCACTGAAAGGCTCCAACATGAAGGTCCCTGTCCCACTCAGCAGCCACTTCACACAGAAGAATTGCTTTCAGTGTAACAGAAAGAAGCAATGATTTTCTTGATAGATGGGATTCATATGTGTCGCAGGGCACCTTAGTGCCTGCTCCTAGAGGGGAGAAACTGCCAGGGAGAGAGCCCTGGCAGAGCTAATTGAGCACAGCTGTGGGTTGCCGGAGCAACTAAGGGGAGCCAGCTGCCTGTAGGGGGCAGGGCCTGGCCCTTATAAAGCCCAGGGCTGAAGCCAGGCTGGCAGTTCTCTGCCAGCAGCTGGAGAGGCAGGAGCTCCTTCAGCTGAGATATGGGAAGGAGCCTGAGTTGCAAGTACAGCTCATGATAGCCCTGGAGGCTCAAGCTATGATACTGAGTTATGGCCATGCGGCTTGTGGTTATGTTACAGCCTAGGGGCTTGTGGTTTTGCGTTGTGTTTGTGACAGTGACAGTCACTGTTATTACACCCGGAGGCTTGGGTGAGGCTGTAGGGGTTGGAGGAGGCCTCAATCACAGGGACCCCAGAGAGTGTGGGGTGCCCTAGCGCCAAGAGGGTGCATTATTTTCATAGCACCAGGGAAGATGCAGCTCGCACGCCAGTGTGTGAGCAACTGGCGGCGAGGAGCATGGCCAGTGGGTCGCGGGCGCAACCCATAGGTTGCAGATGGGGGACCGAGACCCTGGATTGTGTGTGGGGTACATAGACCCCAGCCCCAGGGAGAGGGGCAATCTGATTGAGAAGCCCTGTGGGGGGCACGGCGGGCCCCAAAGAGGGGGCGTGCCAGTGTATATGATTGAGAAGCCCCGTGGGGGCGCGGCGAGACCCAAAGAGGGGGAGCGCCATACTGAGGAGCCCTAGAGAGAGGGGCAATTACTGAGAAACCCGAGACGGGCATAGCGAGTCCGGCCGCAGGCTAGTGCGGCAACACCCCTCAGACTGAGGCAGGGCGCTGCGGTTGCCCCAAGAAGACGGGGAGTAGCAGCGCGGTGAGCCAGGGTCAGAGAGGGCGCCCGTGCGGTTGGCCCATAGGACCGGAGGCCCACTAGAGAGTCCCTGAGCGGAACCACACCGGCAGGGGAGGCCCAGAGTGGGCTAGATGGGAGTCCCAGCAAGAGGCTGGGCACAAGAGAGGGAGCCCAGAGTGGGCCACAGTAAAGAGGAGGCCCGAGAAGCGGGCGTACAGACCGGACAACGTCCATTACATCTGCGAGGCTTGGGGCGTGGTATTAGGGGTTGGTAGGAGCCACGCATAGCCCATAAGGCTAGGGTGTCCGAGGAACACCCACCATATCAGGAGACCCCCGGGGGATCCAGAAGAACCGCAGCGACAGAGGTCCCGAGTAGCCGTGCCCAGGGAAGACACAAGGCAGCCTCCCAACATTATATTGACCAACAAGACGTGGCGGGCGAGAATTAGAGGGTGTCTTGGGCCGGCCTGACACGGAGCGAGGGACATCAAGGAGATCACGGCCCTCCGCGAGGACCCCGCCGTGACAATATGAAAATTATTTTCACTGCGTCTAGTTTAATACGGGACCTGTCAAAAGTCCATCAAGGTCAATAAGAGTCATTTAGTTGGTCCTTAATAACATGCCTATGTTCAGCTCACTATAAATACTTTTTAACTTGTTTGCCACCTTGATTGCCCTTCTCTTTCACTGATATGTGTTCTTTTCAGTTTACTTTTCTTCTTCAGGTTGTGATAACAGCCTTGATCCAAAACCTCATGGAAGAAAACAGGAGTTTTTCTTTTCCTTTCACGAGGATTTGGCTCAGGCTCAATATGACTTTCCTACAGCTATGCCATCCTCCTTTTGAAGACTAGAAGGACCTCTGAACCCACAAGCCAACTAGAATTTATTTATGCAAAGTGTAAAAACTTTTTAAATCGAGTTTCTTAAATAGTCAAGAGGCTAGATCCTTTAGTTGTTAAAAGATAACAGCTGTAATAATAACAGTAGTGGCAATAATAACAACAGCAACAGTAAAAATCATCATAATCTCATATAGATCTTTTAATCAGAATGTTTTGAAGTGCTTTCAGAGGAGGCTGGTGTCATTAGTCCCATCTTACAGAACTACTCTCAAGGGTTTTGGTCATCTAATTAGATGGAGGTGATAATGTTATTAATACTGACATAGCAGCATCCAATAAATATTTCTGTTTTGTATTTGGAATGAAGCAGGATGATATCCCTATATCCCAGGGATCAGAAACCCCCAGCATGTGCCAGAGCATGGCCCGAAAGGCCATTTTGCTTGGCATGCCACAGCCAGCCCAGGCTCTGGATAGCTGCCACTAGCCCCAGAAGCCGAGTTGCTTGCAGCAGGCAGCTGGGAAGCTGCAAGCCCTGCTGCAAGCAGCCCAGGCTCCATGCAGACAGCAGCTGCCCAGAGTCAGGGTTGACTGTGGCAGGCAGCTGGAAGGCTGCAAACAGCTGCCCCCAGAGTCTGGATCCCTGGCATTGTCTCCTTGGCATTGGTGGTGGCCTCACACACACCTCTGGGCAAATGTTGGTGAAGGGGCCAGGGCAGTGCAACCCTGGCTCCTCCCCCGCCATCTACCCAGAGATACACATGCACCTGCCGCCAGCAATGAGGATCGTCCCCTTGCAGCTTCCCTGCCATCTGCCCCAGGAATGCCAAGTTGAGACATGGATCAAGGTTAGAGCATTTTTGGTACTCCAGCCAAAAATGTTGTTGGCCCCTGTTATAGCCCATCAGGATAATAAACTGCTTTTCAGACCATTCATAACTGAGGAGGCTGTTAAATCTCACCTGCTAGGAAAAGCTTTTTCAAATCAACACTCAAGATCCCCAAAAGATTTGGCTGTAGAGATCTGTGGCTTGCTGCTGTTAATTTTTAATCACCACCTCTGGTGTTGTTAAATCTTACAACACCAGAGAAATACAAGAATATTGGAAAGGTCCTAGCATTAGACTAATATTTGAAAAGGGCAAGGAGATAACTTAGTTACTTGTCAGTTGACATGTCTTCAGTTCCTGGTAAAATAATGGAAAAGCTGATGGGGGATTCAACTAACAAAGAATAAAAGGATGGGAGTAAAATTAACAGCAGTTAATGACATTTTGTGAAAAACAGGTCCGTATTGATTAAACTCACATTACACGGATTAAGAACTGGTTATAACAGATCTAAAGGTGCAACAGGAAATTGTCAGTAGGAAATCACCCTTGGGTGGGGCATTTCTGGTGGCCTCAATACTTCTTCAGACACTATTCAATGATTTTTTTTTTTTTTAAATCAATGAGCTATAAGTAAATATAAAATCAGTAATGATTAAAATCTGTGGTTTATACAAAAATTGTCAGAGTGGTAAATAATGATCAGGGCAGAGGAGTGAGACAGAATGAGCTACATTGCTGAGTAAGTTGAACCCATTCAAATAAAATGAGTTTTAATAGAGTCAAAGACAAGGTCATACGTTTCAGACCAAAGAATGCAGGCAATACCCACAGAATGAATCACTGTATTCTGGAAAGCAGTGACTGAGATCTGCAAGCAGTGAATCGGTAAAGGATTTAGCAGACAAACAGCTCCATGTGAATACCCAGCATGAGGCTGTGGCAAAAAGGGCTAGCGTGATCTATAGATATTTAAACTGGGGAACAGCTAGCAGAAGTAAGGTGGTGGTTTTACCTCTGGAAGGGCCTGTGTTTGAATACTTAATGCAGTTCTAGTGTCAACATTTTTAAACGACATTGAAAAGTTGGAAGAGGTGCAGAAAAAAAGCCACAAAATATGTTCTGAATGTGGGAGAGAATGTGTTGGGTGAGAGATTTAGAGTTCAATCTGTTTAGCTTATCAGCAAGAAGCTTGAGAGATGACTTTGATAGTATCTAAGTATCTTTACGGGGAGAAAATATAGAGAATTTATGAGCATGTTAATCCAACAAAAAAGCATAAAAGAACAAGCAGCGGCAAACTGGAGACAGATCAAGTCCGTTTTTTAATGCTGAGGGTGATTAACCACTGCAAGAAACTACCACAGGAAGTAGTGGATTCTTCATTTCTTCCAACTCAGATTGGCTGCCATTCTTGAAAAATGCTTTAGTTCAGGGATGTCAAAGGTACAATCTGCAGATCTGTATCATCCTGGTGCTGCCTGAAGGTCTCAGAGTGACCCACAGACAGCATGACTGGCATGGCAGATGGCCCCATGTGCTGCACACAGCACCCACTTCAGTCCACATCCTGCAGAGTGCCTGCTCTGTGCAGCACACCCCTGTGTGAGGGGTTATGTCTAGTCTCTTGTTCTATGAAAAACATAGTTGCCCAGATTAATCTCTAATGACCTGATTTTTTTTTTTTTTCTTCCCCGTTTCTTCTTTTTTTCTTCAGTGCTGACCCCAGATCTCATCTGCTATGTCTTGATGTTAAAGGATTTATACCGGGAGGGTACAACTTAAACACCACTGGAAAAAGGGGTTGTTGATCAATTCCCTTCTGATTTTGAATTTTCTCGTAAAAATTAACTGGTTGACAAAAGATGAAAACTCAGTGTGTCCTTAATAATAAGGTTCTTTTATTAGGTATCTATCTAAACTTTTTACATTGGTTTCTCTTATTTCTTAGGTATTGGCATATCCTGGGCTGAAAGAAGTGACAGGAGCCTGTTCTTCAAGCTACTGGTCAACCTTTTCTTCAGTGGAGGTAAGTATTATGTCCTAGATACTTCTCTGAGCATCACACAGTAGGATCAGAAATCAGGAAAAAAAAATTAGTTTCTTGGCCTTCCAGCTCAACAAGCCTAATTTCCTTTTTTTTCCTTTTAAGAGTATCAGTTCAACGGAAAAAAAAAAAGGTGCCTTCCCCTTTAAGTCTCTAAACAATATCAGGCTTATTGTTTCAGTTGTTTTTTCATTTCTTCTTTAAAATGTTGCTCTAGCCTGACTCACAACTTGAAAAGAAATATAAGAACAGTTTTACTTTGTACTGTAGGACTCAGTCATTTCTTCTGTTTCTTGAAGCCGCGCCGGCTCCTGGATCGTTCCTGACGATGAATCCTATGTCAGCATCTCCCATTTCATTGCAGTTCTCCGGCTTCCCCGGACGGCTAGCATTCCACTCCCCTTCACCCCCACATTCCCAATTGGCTCCTTTCTCATTCCAGCAAGCCTCGCCTCCTTCCCTGTTTTTTATCTGGGGCTGTTCTGCCCTCTTTCTCTATCCAGGTCCTCTCTAGCTTCATCGACTAGCTGCTTCGGAAACATGGCTCCCTCCTTTTCTTAATTGGCTCTTGCCAGTATTTGGTTTGTGCCGTCACTGTTTCTCTCTCTTCATGACACCCTGAAGTGGCTGGAGCAGGATTGGGCAGCACATGGTGCCCACACTGGCTGTTTCAGGACACATGCTGGGTCCAGAAAGTGGGGCCAATTTGTGGGCCCGATTTGGCCAATGAATCAGTCCTGCACCACTCCTCTAGCCTGCACACCCTGATGAGTTTGACACCCCTGGTTTAGTCAAACCCAAGTTATTAGCCTCAGTGTGTGCATCTACACAAGATGCTACCTGCGCAGTAGCCTAATAACACTGTGCAGTAGTACGCTGGGCAAAACCCATGCTAGTATGCTACTGCGCAGTAGTAGTATGCTACTGCATGGTTAACGTCCAAAAAACCCCATGTGCTGCCACTACTGCACCATAATGCGAGTTACTGTGCATTGATTTAGTACTTGGTTATTCAAGTTCTAAACTTAATGTTCAGTAACTACAGTGCATTAATGAAAGTGTAGAGACACCCAGGATAAAAGGCAATGGCCTAGGCTATATAAAGGAGGTTAGACTAGATGATCTAATGGTCCCTTGTTGACCTTAAACTCTAAAAAGCTGTGGAGACTACTGTTATTCTTATGAAGTTTAATTAAAAAAAAAATGTTACTTTCCTCAGCTCCCCTTTGCCCTAACACCTCTCACTCTTAACCTCAAAGCTAATATATTAGGCTAATTCCTTTTTAGCTGCTGTAAAATCAGTCAATTTAGTAAATATTATGTGATTTCCTAGATGTATTTCATTTTAACTCCTGCTGTGATCTATTTCTGTAGTTCCTGTGCACAATGCAGACTCCTTGCTTCAGAGAGCTTTCCATCTCATTTCAAGCAGAATGCAAGAAGTAAGTGTAATAAACAATAGGATGAAACAGGGGGTGGGAGCATGGGAAGAACCATAACATGAAGTGTTAAACTAGGCTACTTACATGCTCAGTTCGGTAGTTTCAAGTCAGTGCCAAATGTTCTTGAATTTATCAGAATGCATTTTTAACTCATACATTTGAATATGTGAAATGCCAGAAAGAAAAGGCTGCAATATAGCTGCCTGAAAAAGGAAAAATCCAGCAGTAAAAGTGCAGGTCTCATTTTCCTCTCACTTAGGTTGGCTTAGAATCAGCAGACCTCCACCGGCTTTTCTGGAGCTTCTCCTGATTAACACAGGTGCAACTGAAAGGAGAATCAGGTTGTGTATATATGTATGTTAGTGCCCACACAGTTTTCCCTCATCTTCATCAATGTACAGAGGTCTGTTTTCACTGAAAGAACCAGATTTGCCAAAGTATTCAAGCACCCAAAGATGCAAATCAGTGCCCAAGCACTTAGCCCCCAAGCTGCTTAGGCAATTTTGAAATCTTACTAGGTTCTTCTCTGTATCTTGAAGTGCCTTTGAAAATTTGTTCCAAGATGGCTACTTCCTTGGAGCAGTGTCTCTCTAACATTGGCTCCAAGATTAGAATCACTTTCTGATATCAGTTTACTCAGTAGATTATTTTGTTCAGAAGCACTAATTTTCCCCAAGTCTTCTATACAGGTCCGTTGGCAGTGTTACCATGGGGCTAAGTGCTCTGGAAATTACCTTTATTATTGCTTCATTACCATGCAGATGGAGCTGAGCATTTACAAGATGCATGGCTCCAGAAAAGGAAATGTATCTTCAAGAAGCACACCTACAGAACAGTATTTCTTAGTCAATGGTATTTATACAACAGGTGAAATGCCATAGAATGGGTGACAGCAAGCTTCTCTTCTTTTGCCACCAACATATGCACAGCCCACTTCTAATCTGCCCTGTTCTTGCTGAGCTAAATTCCCCATCTCTTGTTTGCTGTATTAATCATTCACAGAAGCTTCTGTTGTCTTTGAAGCACAGCTGCTGTCATTGCCAAGTTGGGTCACTAATTAACTTGCATACTTCCTCTTTGTTTTTCTTCCATTGAACTTCTCTGTGTCATTCTTGTTCTAACTCTGTTCTCTGTGCCTTGAATTCCTGAGGAAAGGATGACAGAAGGAGCGGTAAATTAGATGACCTACTATGATGCCCTTTCTTTGCAAGAAACTATCTAGCATCCCCAACAATTTCCTTAATAACTTGTCAGTTTTCTCTTCTCCTTTATTCACATTGCATAAGTGAGAATGAAGTCCACTATCTATACAGCTAATACCATCATGAAAGAAACATGTTATCAACACCATGTTTTATCCTTGCATTACAAATTACTTCTTTCCCTTTTCATTAACTAGACCCTCTGGGGATCTGATTTTCTGTTACCTTGACCTTGTGGATTCAGTCAATCTGGTGGATGTCAAGTTATACCAAGAATGAGAAAATTTTGCAGGCCATTCCCACACATATAATATGATTGCCCTAGCTGGAGAGCAGGGAAGGAGCTAGGCTCCCTAATTTTCATGCCACACTCTATACCGTTATACTGAAAAATCAACACTGTTGCAACAGTACTACCCAACCTCAGCTGTGAGATTTGGCAAAGCATGAACTAGTCACTGATGTGACAGGGACAATGGTTCAATTATTTTGTTGTCAGCAATTCAGAGCATGATTAGTTAAGTTAAAAGTAAATAGAGCCTGCAGGAGAGCTGGGAAAAATCCTCCTTGGATCTTTCATTTCAAGCACCATGGCCACACTTAAAATCATTTCATGCTGATTTTTACTGTTATGTGTTTAATTTGTTTTACACATAAATGGAAGCTGTTTACCTGAGCCCATGAATACTCTGCACATTTCTTTTACTAACTCAGTTGATCCCAAAGAAATAAGTCTAGCAGACAGGTCTTTCTGTATTGTGAGCAGGCACTTCTTTAAAAAATGACTCGATGCAAAGAGATTCTTCCTTCTTTCAGCTGACAGGAGAGTACTCTACCCATTAGAAGAGTATTTGGTGTGGCTGCAGGAAGAGCCGGCCAAAACTTATCTAGAAAGGAGAGGAAATGGCCCCTTTCTTCAGAAGGATGCTGGAAGAAAAAGAGAACATCTGGCCAGACCCAAGACCCATTTCTTCTCTCCTTCTAGGGCAGATCAAAATCCAAGTGGTCAATATCCAGAGACACTGAATCTCATAATGGTGCTCCTTGCTTTTTTTTCCAATGGAGCTGAGGCATTTGGGAGCAAGCTAGGGAGGTTGTACTTGTCATTACTGCTGCCTGTTTTTGAGGACATAGATGTCAGTATTCCTACTGGGCAATGAATAGCTTGGCAGATGTCCCTTGCACCTGCCTTGTCTTCCACCTATTAGCCTTTTGCTGCTCCACTTAACTCTGCAGGCCTCCCATTTAACTATGCAGGCCTCTGATTCTGTTCCTTACACCAGCACAGTAGCTGGCTGTCTTATCCCTGTTACTACCAAGGCTAGGAACTGCAGAAAGTCCCAAAGACATCAAAGCAAGGATGAGCAGAAAGGGACTCGATGCCAGTCTGTAACTGAAAAAGACCCTTAGTTCTTAAGAAAGACTTGGGGGCACTTTAAACAGATTGTTAAGGAAGCGTGGAACTGGTGGTTTGGTGTTTTTCATTTAATGAGTTACATGCATTTAAGTGCACATCCTTCAGTCTCTTTATTGTCACTCTCCACCAATGGCCAAGAATGGACTAAGAGCAGCATATGCAAGTAGCTTTTAGCATGACAGAACCACCTAGCTTTGCACTTGAGTGGTCTTGCCTGGCAATGAATTCCAAAAATAAGCACTATCTAGTCAGGAGCTGTGTGACACCATTTTTATTCTGGGAAAATGTCACAACAGAACACAGACTGTTTTGTGACAGATCCTTTTTTTTCCACAAGCAAAGTCTCACTTTCATTTTTGCAAAGTCTGATCAGAAATGTATTTCTTTACTTTTTTTGCCAGCATGTGTCAGCATGCTGTTTGCCAACAGATGGTCTCACACCACTCTTCCTGAGCTCACCTACACAGTAAAAGGTTCCCACTCTAGCAGATATCATAATTCATATATTCAGATTCAGCTATTTTGAGCCAATAAGACCTCAGAATATTCCTGATACCTCTTATCTAAATAAAGCCTATTACTGATATGTAATCTACCAAGCAGATCTAATGAGTAGCTTTCTCAAGCATGCCTCTGGCATATTTGAAGGTCATTATTAGCTAGTACTATAGCTTTGTTTTCTCAGCACTGCACCTGTCAACCTAGGGACTGTTCTCTGTAGCCATTTGGGGTACTTCTTTGTGTAGACAGTTGCATAAGAGACTTGCTGTGTGCCCTCTCCTGGAAATTTTACTTTTGTGCTTTCTTGTTTTGTTATTTATCCTTCTTACTGAAAGAAACTTGCATTTTTCAGTACGAAAGAGATAACACCTAAATTTGAATGAGAGACTTCCTCAACCACAGTGTGCACTTCAGGGACAGAGGACTCCTGGGAAGGGACAGCATCCATCTCCTACAGAGCAGTAAGTCTCTGATGTCGGCCAGGATGGCTTATCTTCTAGATAGAGCTTTAAACTAAGATTCCTGGGGGATGGGAAAACACTGACTGGAGCTTGTCCAGGGCCTGACATACAAGAAAGCTCCGTAGATAGGGACACTTGGAGAGCCACTCTTGCGGAAGCTGAAGGAATAGCTCTCCTTCAGCATGACAGGAAGCTGGGGGTCAATAGGAGGATTCAGGTGCCTGTACACTAATGCCAGGAGCATGAGGAACAAGCAGGAGGAACTAACCCTCCTACTCTCCAGTGGGCATAACCTAGTAGGGAGTATGGAAACCTGGTGGGACTCCTCACATGACCTTACAAACTGGCAAAATATGGGCTGGACAAAAGTACTATAAGGTGGATAGACAACTGGCTCAATAGCCTGAAGCAAAAGGTAGTTATAAATGCATCCATGTCAGAATGGTAGGAGGTTTCAGGTGGAGTCCCAGAGGGGTCTCACCTAGGCCCAGCTGTTCAGTGTGTTCATTAATGATTTGGATGCTGGAACTGAGAGCTTTTTGACTAAGTCTGAAGATGACATAATGCGGGGAAGGAATTCAAACATGTTCGAAGGCATAAGCACAGTTTTGAAGGATCTTGACAGATAGGAAAGCTGGGCTGAAGCTAACGCCTTGGGAAGAATAATCAAAAATACAAAATGAGTGACACCTGGCTGAATGGCAGTACTGCTGAGAAGGATCTGGGAATCATGGTAGATCAAAGACTCAATATAAGTCTGCAGAGTGATGCAGCTACACAAAAGGTGAATGCAGTTTTGGGATGCATCAATAGAAGCATTAGATGCAAGACGCAGGAGGTGATAGTGCCTCTCTACTCGGCACTGGTTAGGCTTCATCTAGAATATAGTGGGTGCATCTACATGACATGCAAACTGCGCAGTAGCTGAATAATATTGTGCAGTAGCATGTCACAGCACAAACAGTGCTAATACATTACCATGCAGTATTATTAGGCTACTGCACAGTAGTGTCACTACAAAGGCATTTGCCAGCACTACTGTGCAGTAACTCTCATTTATTTAGTACTTTATTAAATAAGTACTAAATAAATGCTCAGTAACCACTGTGCAATTGCATCTCATGTAGATGTACTCAGAGCATATTTTGGGGCTCCACATTTTAAAAAGGACATGGAGAAGTTAGAGAGGGTCCAGAGGAAAGTGACAAAAATGATAAAGAGCTTGGAAGGCATGTCATATAAAGAGAGGTTAAGGGAACTAGGCATGTTCAGCTTGCAGAAAAGGCACTTAAGAGGGGACATGAAAACAGTCTTCAAATACCTGAAGGGCTGCCATAAAGAAGAGGAAAAACACCTTTCTTCTCTTGCTGCTTAGAGTAAGATGTGGACCAATGGCTTTAAGTTGTAGCAAAGTAGGTTTAGATTGGATATGAGGAAAAACTTCTTAGAACAGTGAGGCAGTGGAATAGACTGCAGAGAAGTTGTGGACCCTCCATCACTGAAGTTGTTCAAGAAGACACTGGACAAGCTTTGGTCAGGGATGATCCAGGAGTATCTATGCCTATGTTCTACTATGGGATTTTCCCAGGCTTCTGGACTTTGCTTGTGCCACATGGCTGAGAAGACATTTTTTTCCCCTTCTGCTGCTGCATGTGTTAGAAGGTTTTTTTAAAGCCTTCCTCAGAAGCATTGAGTGTTGGTTGCAGCCAAGGATGGGGATTTTGATTGGGGTGTGCCAGGGCTCCTGCTGGGACTTAAACCTGGATTTTCCTAGCTAGAGGGTCTTATGTTTCTACACAGGGTCAGACCAATTGCCATATATGGGATCAAGAAAGAATTTTACCCTATGATCAGATTGGTATGGACTGTGCAGGGCTGTTTGGTCCTTTCCCTTGGATCTCTCAAGCATATTTTAACAAACTTTGCAGCAGCAGGACATTGGCTGCTATGGTCCCCCTGTTTTACCTGTATCAGATTAGGATGACATGTCTTGTGCTTATCAGGACTGACTGTGTAGTTCTGCTAAGACAATGGATTTGTATGGGATGGTTTGGATAGGGATGATCCTGCCTCAGGCAATGGCTACAACTAGATAACCTTTGGAAGTGCCTTCTAGCCTACTCTATGAATTTGGATCCTAATACCCTCTTTTCTTACTACGCTGTTTTAGCTACTTATTTTCCTCCACTTTTTTCCATTTGTGCCATTGTCTTGTAATTTGTGAATCTGGATTAGAGTTACAGCGCTAGAAACTACCCATTAAAAGGGACTAGAAAATTTCTATATACCTGGAGGAGGTACGATGGTATGGAAGTCTTTGCAGATTCTCTAAGATATATGTATAATAGTTTGTAGAGCAGACAGCATCATTATATTGGCTAACAAAAAGCAATTTTTCCTGCACAAATACCAAAGAGCCTTTGAGTCACTGAAGAAAGGATTCCTAAATCATGTATTCTTACATCTTATGAAAATCTGTGCCAGTCTCTTGAGAACTCTGGGTACATAAATCAGTGAATGAATTATGCTAATCTTTATATGGGATTAGGTAATAATTTATTAAATTGTCCAAGTAAAGTTCCATGGAAGTTAGTAATCCCAGTTAGAAATAGTCTTACCTTTATGTAATTTTTTGACATCATGTACGGGAGAATGTGACTGAATAGAGAATACTGTTTGTATCAAGATGAGCAAATACACCAGCATTTTTTAACGTATTTCTTTTGTGTCTTGCAAAATCTAAATGAAATGTCATACTACTGCTCCTTCACTGAAGCATTCCACAAAGCTATGTGGCATGTTATAAAAGACATCAGTTAGGGATATGACTTTTTTCATCAACAAGAGGCATAAGTGTATTTTTTTTTAATTACGTAGGATGAAGCCAGTCAGAAGAAGGGGCTGGAAAAGTTTCTGGACACAAGGTCTACAGGAAGGCAGAGAGACAGCGTAAAGAAGAATGCTTTAATGATTATATGAATTTTCTAATTGTAATAAAGTTCTTTGTCCAGTGTTAGAAGAAAGCATTTGCTCATAATTTGTAATTATCATCACATGATGTGTGAAGTTTGCCCCAAACTGGTGTAACTTTACATGCAGAATATGTTGGGAAGATATGTAACAGTGGGAGCATCTACACAAGATGCTTTACTGTGAAGTAGCGTAGTTTACTGCACAGTAAGCATGTGCATCTACATGTGCACATGCTTACTGCACAGTAAACCTCATTAATCGCAAGTAAATTTGCTACTTGCGATTAATGAGGTTACAAATGCAAGTAGCAAATTTACTCAAGATTAGTAATGGCCCAGTAGCTCTTGTGGATCTCCCAGCCCCAGCTTCACCATCACGATCAGGGAGAGGGGAGTTGGGAGCTCCTTTTCGCCCTGCACCAGCTCCATGGTTGCAGAGCCGACACTGGGAGATCCTTATCTTCTGGCCCAAGCCCTGTGAGGGGCTCAGACTAGGGGATTATGATATCCTAGCGCCCACCTCACAGTTGTGGAACTGACACTGGGAGATAAGGGTCTCCCCGCCCGAGCCCCATGACTGCAGAGCTTGGGCTGGGAGATAAAGATTCTCCCAGTGCTGATCCTGCCACTATGGAGCTGGTACTGGGAGTTCCCTGCTGGTGGGGAGCTGGGAAATCTGTTCCCTGAACAGCTCTGTGATCATGGAGCTGGGTGGGAACAAATTGGCTGTATGAGCACAGAGCTGGATGGGGAACAGGCTCCCCTACCTGTGCCTTGCCTAGTTCTGCATTTATGGAGCTGAGCAGGAAACAAGCTCCCCAGCCTGTTCCCTACCCAGCTCTGCACTCACGGAGCTCAGCAGGAAACAGGCTCCCCAGCCACCATCCTGTAATCAAGGAGCAGGGGCTGGGAACTGTCCTGGTCAAGGGCAGGTCCCAGCCTTGTGCCTGATTGGGCGATTGAGGCATGGGACTTAGAAAGAGCTGCAGGGGTGGGGTAGGTCCCATCCCCCTGCCCCTATCCACTGGTAGGGCAGCTAGCAGTGAACAAGCTGCTAGCTTCCCAGCTGGTGGATGAGGCAGGGGGCTGGGACCTGCCCCTTCCCTGCAGCAATTTCCAAGTCCTTTGCCCCCAATCGGGGATCCAGGTCCAGGACCTCCCTGCTGCCGGCACAGGGGGACATTGTCCCCGCCCCAGCAACAGGCAACCTCCCAGGGGCAGGGTACCATGTCCCAGCCCCTGGGCTAGCACCCAGATCTGCTCCCGCTCCCCTGCCTGTGCAGACACCTGGCTGGGAGCGTTTACTTGTAAGTAGTTTACTTGCAGGTAAACGGATTCTAGATCAAATGCACGTGTAGATGCACCCAGTGTTATGCTCTGTGCTGACAGAAAAGAAACACAAGACAACAATGAGGACGGCCCAGAATACTTTTAGAATCAGGCCTATTACATGCAAACTGATAGTTGAGAATATTTTGTTGTGTTCAAATTCAACAAAAAATAAAGGAAAATAATAAACGTTCCCAGAGTCTGTATGTTGAAAGAGGTCCAAAGGGCACTGGACATAACGATGCTTCTTTAAAATGCCATAAATTGTTTTTTCAGGTAATCATCATTTGCCCTTCTGGAATGAACTCTTATGGGGTCTCTTCACCATTATAGGTGCTTAGAATACCAACTGCAAAGCTGATTACTGATTATTAATCTTAGAGGGTTCTTCTACAATAAAATGCTCTACAAATGTATCTTAGTGACAAAAGTATCTATGAGGGCCGGCTAGTGGAAGGGATTATCAGCTGCAAAGGTCTTAGTACAGCTCATTTTAATTATTTGAAGGCACTCTAAAAATGCCATGAAGAGCAACTAAGCTGAAGACCACTGAGCTGTCAAATAACATAGCAATGAGATATCAGTGTGTGTCCAAAGAGGAAGAAAAATATCAGTACCAAGCAATTCAAGTGTTATTGCAAACTACATTGATATACAAAGTTAATTTTCCTCTCAGTAAAAATAACAAAATGATTGGGTCAAGTTTTCAGCTGCTGTAATTGAATAAAGCTCTACTGATCATCACAGGATTACATGAGCTAACCCATTATTTGTTTATGCCTAATAAAATGAACAAAATTAATTTTATGAAATACAAAGCAATTTTGGAAAACTTGTGGAAATATACTATACCTTCTTGCATGTAACATGACCCAGACCTTATTTTTGTTCCCAGTCAAAGTACACGCCTTATTTTTGAAAGGCAGACTGAAGAAGAAAAGATCTTCCCTTATAGTAAGTATCCCAATAGCAGCAGGTAGGGAACCAAGCTTGCTTATGGTTCTGCTCCCTTTTGCATCCTGCAGATTTTACCTTCAGTTTCATCCATGAGCAGCAGAAAGTGATGTTGCCATATTTCTCACGTATTATATACCCTCAATATCTGCCAGCTGTTTTGGGGGGGAACGTGTTATTTGTGAAAAAATATGGTAACCCATTTTTCTAAAACAGTGGTTCCCAATCTTCTTAGACTCAAGACACCCCATGACAGACTCAAGACACCCCTGAATATTTTTTGTGAATTGAACAGCACCTCATTTCAAAACGTATCTTCTTGCAAAAGGGGCAGACAGTGGGAGTGGGGAAGCAGTTAGGCAGGGAGAGCCTGAGCCTGCTCTTTTCTGCTTATCTCCTCATATGTCCTGCTGCACCCTTCAAAGGATTTTGTGGCACCCCATGGGTCCCTCCTACCCTGGCTGATAATCATTGTCCTGAAGGTTTGATATAAAAAAAAAATATATATATATGGTAAAAGTAGGAGAGGTTGCTATTTCAGCACAACACCCACCCACAGACCCTGTTGGTACTTTTCAGAAAAATATATTACTAATTTTAGATAAAATATGGAATAAAAATCCTGAAATTCATTTGTTATTAAAAATTATCAGAAATATCTAAAATACTTTCTGTTTCCCCCCTATCCAGTGTTGGGTTTTTTTTCTTTTTCTGTTTTTCTCCTTTCTTTGTGCTGCTACCAAGGCAGATTTTCCTGGTCACTGAGAAACCCTGGGAGATAAGGGAACAAGGTAGGAACAAGATTGTTGGTCCCAATGGTCCATGAGCAAAAGCATACAGGAGAATGGGCG
Source organism: Alligator mississippiensis (assembly GCF_030867095.1). Lineage (NCBI taxonomy): Eukaryota > Metazoa > Chordata > Crocodylia > Alligatoridae > Alligator > Alligator mississippiensis. The sequence continues at coordinate 41,259,042 of NC_081830.1, forward strand.
CACTGTGCATCCTTTCCCCACATTGAGCACTTGCAAAGTCTTAGCCAGATTAATCATGGGAGGCCAGTCCCACAGTGAGCTGTGTGAGAGCAGATGCACCCACAGAAAGCCTCACGGAAGATAGCGGTATTCAATGCAGGGGACCATCTGTGTGGAATTCATTGCAGAATCAGGGTTTTAGTAGCTACTTGGGTGGAGCTTCCACCCAATTAAAGGGATTTTTGTCTAACTTGGATGTAGAAAACATTATAACTTGTGGCCCAGATACAGGCTTCCCACCATCTTTGGCACTTTCACTACCACTCTGCTAGCATAGAGCTATCCAGTGAATAGTGACATGCTGAATTCAGGCTGGCAGGTATAGCATGTATGCTCCCCTGTTAAAACTATTTCATGGATATTCAAAATGGTTTTAAAAGATTATTTCAGCTCATTGCTGAAAGCTCTTAAACCAGTGATTCTCAACCAGGTTGCCACAGCACCTAGGGGATGCCTTGAAATCCTTTCAAGCGTGCCACAGTGTACCTGCCATGCAATGTTAGCACTAGTAGGTATACAGACATGATTCACCAGATAAACAGAGATTTCATATAGAAATCCATAGCTGTGGTCTTTCTCAGTTCTTTGCAACAAAAACACTTCTGTTATTTTTCTATAGTGAAAAAAAGAGAGTGAAAACAAAGAGCTGGCATTTTTCAAGTGATGCCATGAGTCTATCCAGGGATGCCTTCAGTATATCCAGGGGTTTCTTAAGTCTAAAAAGGTTGAGAACCACTGCCTTAACCAAAAGTATGGGACCCTATGGGCGCACCAACACAAGACGCTACTGCACAGTAGCACTGGGGAGCACTAACCATGACATGACACTACTGCACAGTAGTAATGAGCTACTTGTACTACTGCACAGTAGTAATGAGCTACTTGTTGCTACTGTGCAGTGGCATCAGAAGAAAACTGTGCTGGGATGCTACTGCGCAGTAACACTGTTTACTGCGCAGTCATTTAGTACTGGGTTATACAAGCACTAAATGACTGTGCAGTAACAACTGTGCAGTCCACCGCTTGTGTTAGACGTGGCCTTTGTGTAGAATATTAAATTGTACTGGGTTGTATACACGTTTCTGACAGAAAAGAAAAGTGGAGAAGGCTGTGAAAGATTTTTTTTTTAATTACCATTTAAGTAACAGGGAGGGAAATAACAGATTGAGCTTTAGTTCTTAAGTGTTTCCTTATGTGCGATCCTCAACCTTGGCTTCTCTTTTTTTTCCACTTGGTTTTTAATTTGAAGACATTATTGTTCAGCTGCTCACAGAGTCAAACATGCAGTTTGGCAACCTTCTATTCCCTTGGAGGGACAGCAAGCCCTTTAGTCCAATTACCACAGCAGTTGGAGATTTTGCTTTTCTCCCAGCAAAGGTTATTCTAATACTAAGGTTAACTACATTTTTCTTTTCCACAACAGAGCTCTAGAAACTACATCCTAAGTTTCCATGGTAACCCTGTGCAACAAACATTTGTCTGGGGCATGTGATTACTAAGCAGGGCTTTTGCCATAACATAGACAGATAATGAAGAACTCTAAATTCGGTGTTCTTATATCTTTACCTCCAGAGCATAATTGTAATTAGTGACCATTGCTCTTGTCTGTGATATTTTAGGTTAATGTTGCATAGATGTAGTTAAGGCTGCCTGGCACATTCTTTATAAGACCCTGTTTACAGTTGCTTAGAATATGGTCAAACTGATTTGGGTTGAAGTTTTTCTTGCCAGGTGTCTGCTCAGTCACCCACTATTCAAATATGAAGGATGAGCTATCAGGGAAGGAAGAGCACAACACAGAGGAGAAGAGGTAGGAACTCAAGAGAAGGGGAGAAGGGGAATGGAAGTTATGGATGGGAAGGGATGAGCTGTTTCAGGGAGAGGAAACATGGTGAGGAGCCAGTGCAAGAGGGAGCTGGAGACAGGATCAGGAGCTGGGGAAGCTGGTATGGTCCAAGACAAAAAGAACTGAATGGGACAGGAAGAGGCTGTAGAGATAGAAACAGAGGTGTTTGTAACCTATTAGATGTATCCCCCTGAAAGACCTGTAATTGAACAATTGAATCCACTGCTCCTAAATCTCAACATCAATTTAGAATACTTCAGGAAAACTGGCTGGCAAAGTTTGTATCCTCCTCTGTGTCAAGAAGTAAGTCCACAAAGAAAACAGTGTCCTTCGGCTGTCAATTACTCTGTTAGCTCTGTTAGGTAGAGGATTGCACAGTGGGTGTATACAGCCTTGCCATCTGATCCTTGCAGCGGCTGAAATGATGGAATTTCTGTCATCTCAGTGCTGCCCACACTTCCTTTTCAATAGGAGGCTTCCAGGGTAAGGCACCAATGTTAATTAAGGTTCTAGTGCATCAGAACACATAACCATAGGCGTGTTAAGCTAGCATCCCTCCATGCCCTGGAGTCCCAGAGAATTTGCACTCGGGTTACTGTGCAGTCATTTAGTACATGTATAAACAGTAGTAACAGTATAAGCAGTAATTACTGCACAGTCTTGTGTAGATGCGGCCACTGGGTGCATCTACATGTGCATTTTACTGTGGAATTGACTAATTAGCTTCACAGTAAAGTGTCACAGTCTACATGTATGCCAGTATTAGGGCACAGTAAATTAATTAATGCTGCCATAGGATAGTATTGCCTGGGACAGTACTATCCTACAGCAAAGTAATTTACTCCACTGAAATACAGGTGTAGACAGTGACAGAGGCTGGCTGGGGCACGAGTGTACTAAACTGTGGGGGATGTCTGCCACCTAGTCCCACACTTCAGTACCCCCATGCCCCAGCCAGCCCCTCTGCCACTTGCCACCACCATGCAGAGCCCAGGGCTGAACCCACACACCTCCTACTAGCCCCAGGCTGCTCAGCCCTGGTTCAAAATGCTGCAGTCCTGGGCGCACATGTAAATGCTGCACCCAGGAGCAGTTTTCTCCAGTGCTAACTGTGTTGGAGTTTATCACATCACCTTAATGGAACATGTAGATGCACCCACAGTTAACTAACTCCTTCAACAGTAGATTCTGTTTGAAGAAGACCTAAGATGTAGGAATACTGTAATAAGACTATGCAAGAAAAAAATATTCAGAGTCAGATTCCTTCTGTTGGTCACCTCAGTGATCCTGTTCTCCCCTGCTTGAGTCCCTGAAAAACATTACCACACTTATTTTTGTAATGTGTCATCATCTTACTTTTTGTAACTTAATCTTAAAACTTAGGAGGACAAGCCACCAACCTTTTGTATTAATGGTTTTTGAGGGACTCAAGCAGAATGAAATAGGATTGCACGTAGGTGAGTAATAATTAGATTAGGTTCTGACTCTTAGATTTTTCATTCCATGCCTTTAAGATCCTAGGAAATACATCCAACTTTCTGCTTTTTTGTCTTACTCATCTCTTTTCTTTCTCAGCTAAATTTCAGGCCAGTGTTGATTATAATAGACTAGACAAATCCCAGGAAAACAGAGATTTTAATAGAAACAGAATTATTGAGAACATAATAAACTGCCTAAATAAATAAAATGTGTTTTGCCAATTAATTTCAATACTGTTGAAGTATTGGAAATCAGTGAACAATTACATCAAACAAAAGAGGAGGAGTTGTACACAGTGAAATGATAAATAAAGGTTTTATTTTTCAGATCGTTGAAGAAGAGCTGATATCCCTTACCTGCCTTGTATAGCACTTGTGTCATCAAATAAAAAAATGACAGGTCATTGACAGAAAATATTAAATGGCTTCTTTTTCCAAATGTTATACTTCCAGTCATTTTCTCAGCCACAAGCCATTTTCTATTTGAGAGAACATTTTTTTCACATATCATTCAGTCAATCTAGGGCCTAAACCTGAGAAATGCTAAGATATATAGGCACTTAGAACCTTTCAGAATTAAGATTGTCAAATCTTAAAAAAAAAACCCAATTATTATCTCCTAAATCCCTTCAGGACTTGTACAGTACTTGTACCAATAGTATATGAAGCTAAATGACCCCAACTATTATTTGTATAAATTATTTGACAAAAAAAACCTGAAAAAGCCCTTAAATGCTTGTCAACTAGCCCTATTCAGAATCTACAATGTAAGCTTTTGAGGAAGGAATCTGTTTGTTTTGTTCGTAAAAGCCCAGATATAGTTGGCATTATAACATCATTATTACAGTTCACTGTGCCAGGACCACTGCTAATGGCCTATATATTGCTAGAGAACATGTTCCTCTTCCACTTTTAAAAGTAAAGATCATCCCAGAATTTTCAATAATATTGAAGAAAAAGAGGGGTGATACTTTACACTATGAAAAAGGGGTTGTAACATCAGGAGCCCCTCTAATGTTCCAATCAGTGCCCCCATCTTGTGATATGCTTGACATCCTTATTAATATCTTCAAGGACTCATAAGTTATAAAAGACTCAGGCCCATTATACAGCCCATCCAGGGGGATATATTTGACCTGGCAGTCAAGCAGAGGAGAGGACTATATAGAAACATGAGGAATAAGTTGAGCAGGCTGACAGTTGCTCTCTATTTGTTTAGTGTTATGTCTTTGGTCAACACAAAATATCTAGATGTTGCTCAATAAATGGAAAATGGTGAAATTCCATTGTTGTCAGTGTGGTCAATACTTCACCTTATGTGTTAGGCTTATCTATGCAAGTGGAGTAAGATTAAGTGACCTTATCTTCATATATACCAGCGTTTGTATTTTTTTATTTTTCCTCTTAACCTTGATATTTCTAGCTATCTAATGTTTGCTTTTCGATAACTGCGTAGTAAGGGTGTGCAAAATGGGTCCTATTCGATTTGGATTCGGCCCAAATCAGGGACAGTGATTGATTCGTTGATTCAGATCACTGTCCCCAATTTGATTCAGCCCAATCTGAATCTGGAGATTCAGTGCTGATTTGGAGAATCAGTAATTCAGACATAGACACAACTTTAAATATTTTTCTACATACCTTCAGGTACCAGGCATGGCTCATGAATGCTGCGATGCTGGGGCAGATGGAGCATCTCACAGGAGTGCAAGGGGGGCCCCCACATGCTCAGTGGGGAACCCAGAAGTGGACTGGAAGTACGTCTGGTCCACTTCTGGGTCTGCTGGGGAGTGCGCAGGGGAGGGCCCCCACTGTATGCCCCCTAGCTCGGCAGTCGGCCACGGGGGAACCCCGGGTGCCACCCCAGACCCAGGAGGTACCAGTCACTCCTGGGCAGTGCTCCCTGGGGGACCTGCAAGTGGACCAGAAGTGCTTCTGGTCCACGTCCGGGTCTGCTGCCAAGCACAATGGGGACCACCCCGCACTCCTGTGGACGCTCCATCCACCCCAGTATCGCAGCATTCACAAGCCGCCTGGTACCTTCTGGTATGTAAAAAACACATTTAAAGCTATGTCTATGTCTGAATCTCCAAATCTTTCTGAATCTCTCTGAATCGATTCAGAGGGTTCCGATTTGATTTGGAGAGATTAAAGGGTCTCCTGATTCAATTTCGATTCAGAGATTCGGCCACTGAGTCAGGCCAAATCTCTGCCAAATCGAATCAGCGACCGAAGCTTCACACAGCCCTGCTGCCTAGTACTTTTGGTGTCTCACCCTTATGCTACTGATACATACAGTGAAAAAAAAGCATCTTAGCTGGGTATATAGCTGTAAATATTATTTTAAAAATCCATTATTTTTAACCATTTTGTGATTAGGAACCAAGAATCAATTTCCCTATTCACATATAAATAACTGCAAATTATGAAGAAGAGAGAGGTGGAAAATAGCTTATTTCCTCCCACCTAGCAATGCATGATACAGCCATGGAGTCATGACTATCTGAGTCCTATCCATTTCCTGTACCCATAGAACAGATATAAAAGCTGTGGTTCTGCTGTTCCACAAACTTTACGTGTCAGAGTTCTCTGAGCTGGATGCTGTTGGTACACCATTGAATTATTGTCCTCAGGTGCTTTAGTGTACAGGGAGAAATTGGTTTAATTGAACTGGTTCATTGCTTTCAAGCAGCAACATTTTTTGAGGCATGACACAAGGAGGGTTACTACATGCTCAGCCACATTCTTGACCACATTATCTGTATTATCTTAAATATTTAAAATGCACAACTTCCTCATGTGGGGAAAAGTACCGTTTAGAGGTTTTGGTATAACTCAGGAGGAATTAGTGCTTGAATACTACAGAAGGTCATATCACACAGTGTTCATCAGACACTGATGAAACAGAGGTGTCTCAGACTCCTTCACTTTGGGTGGTTTCTGAGCAACCTACGGAGCCAGGAGCAATCCAAACTTAGAAAATACCCTGGCTGGAAGAAGGAAGAAGTTAAAAGCTCCATTAAAGCTGAAATTCTCCATAAACTTGAAGAACAACTGGAGAAGGTTTAAACAGAGGCTTATTGCACTGTTAATCATCAAGACATTTGAAAACTAAAGAATGGTTCCTCTTGTCATTTAAAAAAAGAAATAGATGGAACCATTTAGTTATGTCCACTCCCTACAGAAATTATTTAGACTAGACACCATACTAATGGAGATATTTCTGCCTCCCTGGATTCTTTTGAGCTTCTTCTTGAAACACATGGTTAGTTGCTCCTGTACCATATGTACAAGTTAAATTAACATAAGTTAAAATGACCTCCTGGTAGACCTTAGCTGACACTTCTTGCTGAGAGATTTTGATTTCATTAGCACATTTTTCAGTGGTTTGTGGTTCCCAGATCAGGCTATTGAAAATCCCTAAAAAGTAAGACTGCAGTAAATATTTGTTCATGTTTCTATATACATGGCCAGAAGGTGGTGATCAAGAGATAATTACAGTACTGAAGTTGCTTTTCATTTGCACTAAGCAATGACAAGGCAAATGAGACTTATACCATGTTTTCTTGCATCCAACATGCAACTTTTTCTCCCAAATCCAGCTGTACATTATATGTGAAAAAATGGTAAGAGCAGGTTCTGTTGATTACAGAAAGTAAAATCTTCAGTGATCCAGAAGGAGCAGAACAGTAGCCAAGCTGCACTCCTTAGCTGCTGCTAGACAGTTACTTACTACAGGGAAAGATCTTTTTTTCTTCATTCTGCCTTTCAAATGCAAGATGTGTATTATATTCTTGGGTTTGTTGTATGCAAAAAATTATGGTACTTCCTTGTTTAGTTCAGGGTCAGGTTAAAGATGTCTTGTGTGTAGGAGTACACAGTTCAGAGCTTTTAAATACAGGTCAAGGGGTAGCTTAGAAAATGTTTGTCGAGAAGTAGGAAATTCTTTTGGGCCATTTGTGCAAATCTGTGGAGTGTTTTATAAGATAAAGAAACAATTTGGGAGGAAGCAGGTATTCTTTTCTACATGGTATCTTCACCTCTTCCCTCCCACTGATTCTATCATCACTTCATCATGAGTCAGAACAAACAACATGGTATTTTCTCCACTGGATCAATAGAAGTAGGTAAAGTTCCATTTTTTCAGGTGATATTTTGTACATCTCATTACAGTGATATGTATACAAAAAAACAACAACCATAAAAAGAAAGTTTCAATGCATAGTTTTGTTGAAAGCACTCTTCCCAGATTCTTCATCAAATTTTCAGTCCCGTATAGATATTAATGATTTTGTTCTTTATGTAATGTAACTTGAATCAATCCTATAGCTCAGGGGTGGGCAAAATGTGGCCTGCGGGCTGGATGCGGCCCGCCAGGCCATTCTATCCAGCCCGCAGGTCCCCTAAAAAATTTAGAAAATTAATATATATTGGCCCCTGGCTGCCTGTCATGTGGCCCTCAATGGCTTGCCAAAACACAGTAAGCGGCCCTGTACCCGAAATAATTGCCCGCCCCTGCTATAGCTCATAAGTCACTGTAATATCCATCCGCTGTTGGCCAGAATGACTGGTGCATGTCAGTTTGCAGCTCTGGAAGATGATGATTTGGAAGGGACATGTTTGAAAAGAACAATTACAAAACAGAAAATGGTCCTGCCTGTCATAAATGTCAGAGAGTTAAGAATTGATTTGCAACTATGCTGAGGAAAGGAATATCACCATTAACTTGCTGCTACTAAGGAGATAAAATCATATGAAGAAAATTCCACAAATGGTATAACACCTTTTTTTATTAGTTTTTAAAATATAATTCTGTCTTGTTCCAAATGCTTTTGTTACCATGCTTGTAGGTTTTTGTTGTTTTTTGGCTTGGGGCTAAAGTTTGGTGGGGATTCATTATAGATAGCTGGCTATAGTGTACTACCTATTTTCAAGTAATACTTGATAAAATAAATCACTTGAATTCATCAAAAAGTAACTGATTTATATCTTTGCCTTTAAAATATGAGAGTTCAGATTGTTTGTCATTTTGTATGGAATATGTGTACTTTTCCATCGTTCCATATAAGGTAGATAAGTAAATACTTACCATATATAAACTTCGCTTAGTTTTATTTAAGTCTATGCTTTGCTTCAGCAGTAGAAGCTTGAAGAGTCCCAGAAATGTATTACATATATATTTAACCATAACAACTTGTAAGTTGTATTTTCAAAAGTAGAGGAAATTCTGATGTGGGGAAGGTGTTGTGCAGAAATCACTCAGAGCTAGTGTCTAACAGAGGTTTGCTTCATTAAGTATCTGAGTTCTAACTGATAAGTATTGTTTAACATGAGCACTAAAACCACCTCTTCCAGAACTATAGGAGAACAGTTGGTTCTAATACATAGCCATCCCTGTACTCTGAGAGCCTGAAGAAGCTCCATGACTCTAAATGCAAATGATTGTTCCTGTGAGAATTTGCATACAAAGAAGTGGTGGGGTGGAGCAGGGGCCACCTATGCTGTTGTATCTTTTTTATAGAGGCCAGAGGTATTGCAGCCATCACCTGACTCAAAGTTAATGCTGCTTCAAGAAACATTAATTCCTAGTTCTTGTATGGCTGTTCCTGCACACCTAACCATACTGGCGAGCCTAACCAATAGCAAAGTAACTTTTGAAACAGATGGGGCCTCAAAGAGCAGTCCAGAGGGCTTCTGCTTCTTTTTCATTAAATCCCTACATCCCATAGCATTGGAGGCCACCTCTGTTACCACTCCCATCCTTTTGCCAAAATCTCCCATCTGATAGAACAGTTACTTGGAAAGTCCACTAAGATGAGCTGCTGGAGTTCCTGGAAGATGTTGCTGTTTCTATGTGGAAAGGCTGGAGTAGAATGGACAGTACAGTGCCCCAGTCTCTAACTGTTCTAATTCCACCAGTCTCTTCCTCAGGCTTTACTGTCTCTTTTCCAGTACAGTTATGTCTTAGCCAGGTCTCACCACCAGCTGTACTTACAGCCAAAAGATAAGTGCTATACTGTTTTAAGGGAAGGCCAGACTACTTGGACAGAATATTCCACTCCGACTTGATGATAGAATGCATGCTAACTATTAAAGACAAATAATTTTGTTTTTTGCTACTTGCTGAGATCGCTGTTCACAAGCAGCAAGGAGAAAAAAATTAAATGTCATTCCTAAGCCACATAAATTAAGTTGTTCAGCAGCACATTAGCATCAGAACAAAAAAATGTCAGTATCCTTTGTCCACAGTACGTTTGCTCAAGCATAAGCATCCTCCACTTTTCTATTTTCTTTGTAGTTTTATTAAAAGACAATCCATTAGCTGTCGCATATGATTCCTTGGATCTCTTAAATGTACTACCTCCTGTCCTTGTTGTGGCAGAACCTTAACAGTGTCCTTGTCCCCCTGCTTCGCCTGTGGGAAGTTATGCTGTTTTTGATGTTCCTGACATCATTCCTGGTACGTGTTTGAGAGGGTTTGTTCACAAAGTTTTTGAGAACAGGTTAGATAGTGACTTGCCTAGGATGGTTTAGACAGGAATGATCCTGCCTTGAGCAGAGGCTTGGACTAATTAACTTCCATTCCAGCCCTCCTTTTCTGTGACTCTGTGAAACTAGATACAAACTTAAAAAAACAGCTTAGACAGGAAACAGATAAGAAAATATAACAAAATGAAATTATATAACTAAATTCTCTTTTATAGTCAAGGGTGTGCCATTTCTATTTTTACTGCATTAAGTATAAAATTATTACAAAATAATGTGTCCTACATTACAATATATCTTACATTACAAAATGTGTGCATAATTTACCTTGGGTTTACTCCTCAGAAGACATAGGATAAAAAAACTTGGCTGATAAATAGAGCAGGTAAGTATATAGGTGAATCACTTATTTCTCAGAAATTTATATTCTGGGACTTTGTTTTAGTGCTTCAACATTCTGCAGACACATCAAGAGACTTTCCTGCATCTTTTGTAATGAAAAAAGGAATCTGTAGCTGCCCAATGCTAAACCCTAAAGCAACTAACTACTGCTGTTGGAGGGGAAGACAAAAAAGCAAATTAGTTTTTTGAAGAATTACATTTATTTTTACATTGGATAAAATAAAATTATTCAGAAGGTATATGGCTTCTAATACGTCATAGCGTATGTCAACTACAAACCACCTTGGAATAGGAAACAACTTTGCCATACAGGCAGGTGATTTTCTCACTGACTTTTATAGAGTATTTTTGCAATTTAGCCTGAAACATCTGGCAGATATAATTACCACAGGTATAGTATGGCTAGGACAGCAATGTCAATACCATATTCAAAGTTTCATAGTTGGTAGGGTTGAATGGGACCTGAGCAGATCATCAAGTCCAATCCCCTGCCATGGCAGGAAAGAGTACTGGGGTCAAACGACCCCAGCAAGGTGTTCATCCAGCCTCCTCTTAAAGACCCCCAGGGTAGGAGCCAGCACCACTTCTCTGGGAAGTTGGTTCCAGATCCTAGCCGCCCTGACTGTGAAGTAGCGCCTCCTGCTATCTAGCCTAAATCTATCCTCTGCCAGCTTGTGACCGTTATTTCTAGTCACTCCTGGGAGTGCTCAGGGGAACAGGAACTTCCCCCAGTGCCTGCTGGTCCCCTCTGACCAGTTTGTAACAGGCCACTAGATCCCCCCTCAGCCTTCTCTTGTGGAAGCTGAACAGGTTCAGGTCCCTTAGCCTCTCCTCGTATGGCCTGCCCTGCTGACCCCTGATCATATGAGTGGCCCTCCTCTGGACCCTCTCCATGTTGTCCATATCCCTCCTGAAGTGCGGCACCCAGAACTGGACGCAGTACTCCAACTGCAGCCTGACCAGTGCCGCATAGAGAAGGAGGATCACCTCCTTGGACCTGCTTGAGATGCATCTGTGGATGCATGACAAGGTATGGTTGGTCTTCCTGACCACTTCCCCACACTCAACCCATGTTCATTTTGGCATCAATAATGACACCAAGATCCTTTTCTGCCTCTGCACTGACGAGAAGGGAGTTCCCCAGCCTGTAGGTATGCTGCTGGTTCTTCCCCCCCAGGTGCAGCACCTTGCGCTTGTCAGTGTTGAAACCCATCCTGTTCTCATCTGTCCACCCCTGTAACCTGTCCAGGTCTGATTGCAGCCTATTTCTCCCTTCTAGCGTGCCCACTTCTCCCCACATCTTAGTGTCATCTGCGAATTTGAATAGGGTGCTTTTTACACCTTTGTCCAAGTCGCTGATGAAGATGTTGAACAGTGCGGGCCCGAGGACTGAGCCCTGGGGAACCCCACTGCCCACATCCCTCCAGGTCGAATAAGACCCATCCACCACCACTCTCTGGGCGCGGCCCTCCAGCCAACCAGTGACCCATTTGACTGTGTAGGTGTTGACACCACAGTCCCCTAGTTTTTTAACAAGAATGGGGTGAGAGCCAGTGTCAAAGGCCTTCCTGAAGTCCAGAAAGACTACGTCTACCGTGACACCTGCGTCTAAGGATTTTGTGACCTGGTCATAGAAGGCCACCAGGTTGGTCTGACAGGACCTGCCTCTAATGGACCCGTGTTGGTCGCCCCTAAGCATAATCTCCCCTGCTGGCCCCTCGTGGACATGCGCCAGGATAACTCTCTCAAAAAGCTTACCCAGGATGGAGGTATTCCTTCTACTAAAGAAGGTTAACATTAAAGCTCAGTTTAATATCTAACATCCAGCTAGGACTTTGGCTTTGTAGTGATTCTAAAACAAGATCCCCATCACCACCTACTACAATACACACGCAGTGCTTAGCAGGCTCCCCTTCCAAACACTGACAGGCCCAAATTTGCTTAGCATATGAGATCTGACAGGATTACAATGCAAGGTTGTAAGGCTGTAGGTAAGAGACCATTTAATAAAGATTTGTGTCTCCTGATAAATTAGCAACAGAGCTTTGAACACTTGTTGTCAAAAAGCTTCCTTTCTTAATTATTTCAACTGCATTTCTGCAGCAGCAGAGCCAATAATTAATTGTGGTGATGACCAGTGAAAGGCACCACAAATACCATTTCTTGCATCCAGCCCTTACCACTGCAGAATGGTGCTTTCATAAGGTGTCACCAGTCACTGCTTTTCTCCTCAGTTTCTTCCCATTCTTGTTTTGAAACATTCTTGTGTATTTCCTTAAGCTATATTGTTTCCTGTCTTAAAATTCTTAGATACCAAAATGCTATTACATTCCACCTATGAAAAATGCCTATAAATCAGCTGTCTGAAGTATACCTAGGTTAAATGAAGAAATGTGAAATGTGAAAAAAAATAAATGAAGAAATGTGAAAAAAATAAAAACATTGGTATCCAAAATCAGTGCAGAAAGAAAAATCATATGATCTGAAGCCAAACTATTCTTTCTTCATATGAAATCCCAGAACATTGAGCTGATGAAAATACCAACTGGAATAAAAAATTACGCAATTATGCATTGAAGTCAGTTACACAAAATAATAATTTGCACAACCATTCCATCAAGAATACTCTAACATTAGATTAATTTTATGTATATCAGCATGAAGTAAAATCACTTGAGATTTTAAACAAACAAGGAAGTGTATGCCATTTCACTTGCTTTCTAAATTTATAATTCTATGCTTTTATGGCAACCTTGTTTTCTAGTAACAGCTTGTCAGCACCTAGCAGTTACAGGTGAATGTTAGAACTATCTGATGGCAGATATGGTTCTTTGGGTAACTGATAACTTTTTATTAGACCAACTCAAATAGTTGGAAAAATTCTGTGCGAGCTTTTGGGTATAAAAACCCTTCATCAGGCTGAGGAAATACCTGCAATTGGTGTGTGCTCTTCCTGGATGGAATGAATAGTAAAGAAGCCAGAGGCTGGTATGCATGCAAGAAAACCAGTAAATTGAGGAGTCAGTGGGTGAAAACTATCTGATAACATTTCGTACATAGTATAATCAATAATCTACATGTCAGTTGTGGTTATCATTTACATTAAATAATTCTCTAACTCTCAATGTCCATAATGTAGCACTGTGCTTCTTGCTATACTTTTTCATCTCCTCAACTTCAGTTTAAGAGCTGCTATTCTCAGGCCATATTATATGTGAGAAATCATTCTGTCTGATTCCTCCAAAAAAGGCATATGGAATAAAGGAATTTTTAGAAAATTCTACTTGCTAAACATCACTTGCATATGCTGTGACTTTACTGAGAGGACTTGTACACAGGACTTCACAAAGAAAGACCAGCTTTTCAGTAAGTGATCTGGATGCCTAATTGTCATCAATTCCCTAATTTGGAGGGGAAAACCATACAAACCGTTGTTCATTTTCTTCTCATTAAGCTAGGGAGATCTCCAGTGGCCTGTTTGGGCTGATGTGCTCAGAAAATGTAGGGATTGTAACTGTGGGTTCCCTGCTGTCTGTCTTCTCCACAGTCTCTGAAGACTAAAGAATTAAATATCACAAGGAGCGTGTCTACGCATTGCCCTATGGTGATGTAGTGATGTGCTATGTTGCCGTACGGTGCACTACAGTGACGTAGTGATCACACAGGTCCATATGCGATTGCCAGCTACATTGCCATAGCGGTGTGCTGTCCTGGTACGGCACGCCACTGTGGCAACGTAGCAGCAAAATCTAACCATGCTCCGCATTCATGCTGCAGTAGCTGCCCGTATTGCACCATGCTTTAGTACTTCCAAAAAAGAAGCACTAAAGCACAGCTCTGTAGCAACATCATCATACGAAGATGTGTAGATGCACCCAAAGGCACTTCCAAGCAAGATTTTTACGTTCATTTGGGGAACTGAAAACCTCACTGTTTTTTCTCAGTTACTACCTTAAAGTTTGCAGAATTATCTGAACCAACAGAGGGGGCTGGATGAAAGTATTACATTGTTCAAATAGTTTGTTCAAAATTTTACAATTTTGGCTAAACCAGACTAAAGCTACAGTGTATGGTTCCTCAGGATCCTGGGGTGTTCTGACCTGGAGTCATGGGAAAATCTTCTTGAGATGAAAGAAATGATACCTTTTAAACAGCAGATTTGGAAGAACCTAATATTTTTTCTGTTTGTAGGTGTAACTTTTTCTGCTTTATCTTGTAATGCCAGTACCTAGCCTCTATCCATCCTACCCCTGTTATTTCTGAGAAAATAAGGAGTTGATAAGGAACTGATTTCTGTTATTTAGGTGCCTAGAAATTCTGATGCATAGTGGAATTCTCAAAAGTGCTTAGGGGACTCAATGTCAAAATAAAGCAGATCAACCCATCTTGACCACTCCAAAGCCATTTCAGAGAGGAAGTCAAATCAGCTCAGGGATGAATGCATGTCAGTTGCATTCTAATGGCAATGCCCTTTTGGGACATACACATTGGGTAATTACTCCAGTTCAGGTTTGGAGTGGCCTCTTGTTTTCTATGTCAGGTGTAGGTGTCTAGATGAAGTGTCTGGTTAGAGATATTTGGACTAATGAAGTTCCTTTGATGTCAGTCAGTTTGGTCTCTGATATACATATAAATTCAGAGGCCTTGTTCAAGAGTGAAACAGGGATGGTAGTAATTTTATCAGCCCCTTAACTTACATTAAGGGGCGTGAATAAGAGAAGCAAGTCCCTGATGGTTTTCCTGATACACCCTGCTGGCTGGGAAAGGTATATATATGAGGTGTGGCAGGACAGTAGAGGGTGTTCCTGCACTGAGCCACCCACCTCACTGTGCCCGACCAAAAGCCAGGCTTTGGGTGTCTCCCCTGGGGTGCCTACGTTTGGCCAACCCCCTTCCTGGAGCACACCTGCAAGCCTTGTCAGCCCTTTTGATATGCATCTAGTTCATTTAATCCTAAATTAATTTAATTTAATCCTAAATTAATTTAATCCTCATATGTTCATCCACAGACAGATGGAGCTCTGTAGGCTTATTCCTTGTTTCAGTGTTCCAGAATGACTGACCTTTTTTCCAAAATGGAGTGACCCCTTTTAAAACTTTTGTGACCTCATCACTACATCCCAACCAGAAAGAGGGGCTACATGATGCAGACCAATCCTTTTAACAGTCATCAGCATCCTCAGGTGGAGGAGGTAGGGTCATGCAGATTGTTCACACAGGTATCTTGGCGGGAAAGTAGTACAAAGGATCTCTACAGCCTAGCTCCCCTTAGGTGACCGGGCTCAGTTGCCAAAGCAACCGTGCAGTGTGAAGAAGAGACAGAGGGGGTTGGGCTGTCCTCTTACAGAGGAGAGACAGACTGAGGATGATTTCTTCACATGAAGAATTTAGGAATTCACCCACGCCTGTCTGCTAATAACCCTTCCAAGAAGAGTATTAGTAGTTGTCCACAAATTAATCTGACTTTCAAGTAGTGCAAATATTAATACTTTTTGACCCTGTGAGCCAAATCTTGTGTCTCTTGAAGGCAAGGCAAAACCCCTATTTCAGTATCTTTTGATAACATGACAAGAGTTACCCAAATAGTGACTCTGGTTCTCATTTAAGAGTTCTTTCTGCTAATCATAGAAATTATTATGCACTGCTTAAACACTGATTACAAAGTTAATTAGTATAGGTAATTCTAAATTTCATTGTAAATCAGCATTTTTTTTGTGAAATTTGTAATTTAGAAATGAAACAGGAGCTTCTTTGATGGAAAAGGGTTGCATGGATGCATATGTCCATGTTAGCTGAAGGGGCATGGAATGATGACTTAGAAAAGCAACTACTTATTAGGGGTGTGCAAAGCAGGCCCTATTCGATTCAGATTCGGCCCAAATCAGGGACAGTGATTTGATTAGTTGATTCAGATCACAGTTCCTGATTCGATTTGTTTGAATCCGAATCTGAAGATTTGATACTGATTCAGAGACAGACACAGTTTTAAAAGTTTTTTTCTACATACCTTGAGGTACCAGCACGGCTTGTGAATACTGCGATGCTGGGGTGGATGGAGCGTCTCACAGGAGTGCGGGGGGCCCTCCACGTCCTCGGCCAGCAAACCCTGAAGTGGACCAGAAGTACTTCCAGTCCACTTCCAGGTCTGCTGGGGAGCATGCAGGGGGGGAGGTGGGGGGGGGGGGGACGGACGGACGTCGGCACACTTCTGTGGGACGCTCCATCCGCCATAGTATCACAGCATTCATGTTTTTTTAGAACAAGATTTCTAAATAATATTATTAGAAATACACAATACCACATTAAAATGAAGTCCAGCACCATCTCCACTGACAAGAGTTCAGAAATTATCCAGATTGGGGTAAGCACAGTGGAGCATGAACCAGTGCAGGGAGGTGGGGAGCAGGGGCATGACCCAACCCAAATGTAGCTGTGTGGAAGGGGTGGAGACATGGCCCTGTTCTTGCCCTGGTCCTGATCCAGCTGTATGGGAGAAAGAGGCCCAACCCAGCCACACAGGGCTTGGGAGTCTGGTGCCTGTACAGGCAGTATTAATTGCCACTGCTCCCTGCTATCAAATTTCTGACCCATGGAGAGACTGGCTCACAGGCTGAGGGTTGAGCACCCCTGTGCATTTCCTTCAGAAGATATTTAGACATTTAACTGTATCATTTAACTGTACTTTCCCCATCCTTTTGTGAAGACAGAAACAACATTTGGAGAAAACAATCAGAGGTTTTTTTAATTATGTATTTTTGATGACCAAATCCAGTTGCAGCTGGTAGTCTACAAATGATAATAGGACAGATATGGTGGTTATCTATGGGGGAGAAGAGCATCATAGGACATTGACTCACCAACCTAGGGAGGAAGATTTTAAACACAGTCCAAAGTAGGCTTCTGACAAAAGCTGAAGGGTGAACAAATAAAATGAGGACCTGGTGATAGCCTTCAGTAAACAGAAGACTGAAGTCTGAGTGGGGTGGGGAATTTCAATAAGATCAGAAAAGAGACAAAAGGGAGAAACAGCCCAATCATCTGAGATGTTTCCATACTAACACCTGGCATATCAGCAATAAACATGAAGAATTAAAAATCTTACTGTACAAACAATGCTAAGACTAAATTATCATCACAGGGGCTTGGGTTAAATTACAGACCTGGAAGACTGGTATGAAAGTACAGTATGGCTTTTTCAGGGAAACAGGAAGTGATGAACATGGTATAACAAGAATCTACATATAGTAAAATGTGGTTAATTTGCTGCTATGGTTTAATTTACCATTTTCCTGCTTCCTCATAAGGACCTACTCTCCTCTTCCCCCCACCTTCTCCTAATCAACTCCTGGTAGCTGGTCACTACTGAATAGTTTGCCATGACTTGCATTCCTCTTGGAGTGGTGAGTTAACCAAGTTACTGTATTTGACCTGGAGACCTGAGGAGGGGCAAGGCAGAAACATTTAAAATTTCTGGGTGAAGATGAAAAGACAAACAGCAGGAGTGATGTCATGGAAGAGGCTGCTGCAGACCACGAAATCAGAAGATGATGACTGAGACAAATTTGTAACTAAAAGAGGCATCTGAAGGATAGGCCTGAGTGGTAATGGGAGGATTTTAACTATCCAGTTGTCTGTTGGAAAAATAACATGACTGGATGGGGACTGTCCAGCAATTTCTTGGAATATGCTTTGGGTAACTTTTTGCTTTAGAAAGTGAACTAAGTTACAAGGACAGAAAGCTGGTTTAGATTTAACTCTGGCAATAGGGAGAAAGTGGTTGAAAATTTGACTTATGGAAGTTAATTGAAATGCCAAAGCTCATGATTCAAAGAAAAGGAAGCTGTAAAATAGCAGAATAGCCTTCTACAGATGGGGAACTGTTAGGAAGAGTTCTTTGGGAGAAACATTTAAGGGAAAAAAATAGTTCAGGAGAGCCAATCATTTCTGAAAGAGAGTAAAATATCTCAACATGAGTTTACTGTAAGCCACCCAGAGTTTTTTAGGGGGAGGGCAGCATCTAAACATGATGATGATAACAATGGTAAATGTAAATATAATGTGAGGAAATGAGACATAATAAGAGAGCAATAACAGGATATGTTTAATCATTGGAAAATCAGAATGGAATTTTATGAAAACTGATAAGGACACATGAAAATATAGTAAGAAGCATGTAGGAAAAGAATCAGAAACACTGGGGCAAAGAGTTCCAAATAAGAACATAAAAGGCACTAATAAAAGATTGTATAAATATACTAGCAATAGGGAAAAAAATCAAGGAAAGTCCATTACTTTATAAATACATTGGGTCCATTACTTAACAAGGAAGGAAAACAACAGATGACACAGGAAAAGGCTGAATTGTTCAATGCCTCTTTTTGCTTCAGTCTTCACTAGAAGGTTAATCAAACAAGAGTATAGGCCAGAATAAGGAGAGAATGGGTTACAGAATATTTAGATAAGTATTCAGGTTGGCAAGGCCTGATGAAATTGACTTAAGGAGCTAGCTGAAGCAATCTCTGAACCATTAGCAATTATCTTTGAGAACTCATGGAGACTGGGTGACGTCCCAAAGGATTACAGAAGGGCAAACATAGTCCCAGTTTTTAAAAATGGGAAAAGGATAATTCCAGGGAATTATAGACCAGTCAGCCTACTTTTGATACCTAGAAAGATTATTAAACAGTCCATTCACAGCACTTCAGAGATAATAAGATAAGAAACAGCCAATATAGGTATGTCAAGAACAAATCATGTCAAACCAATCTAATTTAGTTCATTGACAGAGAACCATGTCAAACCGATCCGATTTCCGTTTTTGACAGACTAGCTAGCTTTGTAGATAAGGGGGGAGGAAAAATTGTGATATATTTTGACTTTAGTAAGACTTCTGACAATCTCACTTTATTTTTTTCTAAGCAAACTATGAAAATATAGTCTAGATGAAATAACTATAAAGTGAGTTCATAGCTAGTTGAAGAGCTGTACTGAGAGTAGTTATTAATTGATCACTGACAAAATGAAAGGTGTTTTTAAGTGAGGTTCTCTGTGGTCTGCCATGGGTCAGCTACTATGCAATATTTCCATTAATGACATGGATGATGGAATAGAATACATCTTTTAACTTTGCAGCCGACAGCAATCTGAGAGGGTTTCAAACATTGCAGGCAAGGATGTGATCTTCAAACATTGGAGAAATGGTCCAAAAACAGTCAGATGAAATCCAATCAAGACAAGTACACTTAGGAAGGGAAAATTAAATGAACAGCTACAAAATGGAGAATGATTGTCTAAATAGCAGTACTGCAGAAAAATATCTGGGGATTAGAAAGATGATAAATTGAGTACAAGTCAATGATGTAATGTTAGAAAATAGAAAATATATATTTCTAGGATATATTGACAGCAGTGTTGCATATAACACGCAAGAGCTAATTATCCCACTGTACTTGACACTGATGAAGCCTGAGCTGGAAGACTGTGCTATTTTGGACACCACATTCTTTAAAAAGATATAGAAAAAGGGAGAGTATCCAAAACAGAATAAAAATAATAAGAAATTTAGGAAAAAACTATGAAAAAAGATTGAAAATATTGAGGTTTTTTCAGTCTAAAAACAGAGAAGAGAAACCAGAAACATAGCAGTCTCCAAATATATATAAAAAATAGGAAGAACAAGGATCTATTGTTCTTATGTCTGTCAGAGATAGGAAAAAATAATTGTCTTAATTTGCACGGATGGATTTGGGGAAAACATTATAAATACACAAATAGTCAAGCAATGGAAAAGGCCATCTAGGTAGGCTGTGGATCCCAGACATTGGAGGTTTTTAAGAAGAGGATAGAGAACCATGTTCAGGAACAGTCCGTGTCAGCAATTCTCAACACGGGTGCTGTGGCACCGGTTCGGTGGGGTGCCACACAGTGTTCGTGCTGTTAGGTGTGCACTGGTGATTCCAACGGAGATTTCAAGCTGGAATCCACAGCATTAAAAATACCTGAGCAGTTGTGGCCTTTCTGAGCGCTTTGCAACGGAAGACTTGTTCTAGCGGGTTTCCACACTCAAAACAATAAGTGAAAGCTAAGAGCCGGCATCTTCTGAGGGATGCTTGAGCCGGCAAAGTGAGACCCACCGGGGTTTGTACACTGGCTCCTGCCCCCTGGCAGGTGGAAGGCCTGCCCTTTCTCCCGCCTGTCCGCTTCGGGGATATGTTGTGCGAAAGTGGTTGGCACTGTACCCAGCGTGGCGCAGTTTCCTCAGCACCTTCATTTGCCCCCTTCCCCCCGCCCCCCTTCCTGAGTTTTACCGTCTTTTCCCCCGCATTTTAACGGCTTTGCTTGGGAAATGAGATGCACCAAGTCCAATGCTTGGCCGTGGCTCTCTGCCATAACACACGGTTCTTGGGATGCTGGACAGTTCCTCCCCGAAACCGTGAGCGAGAGTCCCGGGGTGCCCCGAGGGAGCCGACCTGAGCAACCCCCCTGGGCTGCCGGGGACCCGCGCGGGTCCGGAGCCGGCAGCGCTCGCTGCAGGACGCGTCTAGGGCTGCAACGAGGGGGCAGGGCTTTGGTGCGGGGGGACTGGACAGCGCCGACCCCGCCCCAGGCAAGGGGTGCCCCACACGAGGGGCCTTGTGGGCGACCCTCCGCAGGGACTAAGCTGTGCCGCAAGCTCTAGCCCCGCCCCTCCCTTCCCCTCGCCCCGCCCCCTCCCGCTCAGGGGCCGGAAAAGGGAGGGGGCGTGGCCCCGGTCACGTGCCGAGGGGCTTTTCCCCCACCTCCTGTCCCCAACCTTCCGTGCACGTGACGGGGGTTCCCCACCTCCCCCCCCTTCCCTCCCCGCAGCGGCTTCAGGCGCGATCCCCCCCGCACGGAAGTGACGTGAGGCCGTTCGGTTGCTGCGCACTTCTCTGAGCGGCGCCGCCGGGACGCATCGCACCAGCACCGCCCAAGGCAGCCCCAGCCCCGGCCCCACAGCGCAGCCCCGCCCCGCCCCGCCTCACCTCGCCCCGCCGCCCGCACCGCGCCACGGCCGGGGCCGTCGCCACGACGCGCCGCAGCCGGTGAGTGCGGGGCCGGGCTGGGGAGGGAGCGGGCGAGCGGCCGGGCCGGGCCTGCGGATAGCGCTGGCTTTCGCAGCGCGCCCGGCCCGCCGTTATGTAACGGGGCCGGAGCCGCTGCCTCCCCTGCGGCCTGCGCCGGGCCTGGCCCGGGTCGGCCCGGACCCCGCGTCGGGCCCGGCCAGCGCCGAGGGGAGCGCAGAGCAGCGCCGGGTCCCGCATCCGCAGCGCGGCTGCCCGGTAGCAGGTGTCGGCGGAGGGGCCGCCACAGGCGGCGGGTCTGAGGCGGGCGCCGGCCCTCAGCGGTGTAGCCCCGGGCCTCGCGCCTCCCTTTGTTCCTGCCCCCGAGGAGCTTCCTTCGCGGAGCGGGTCCGCTGGGCGGGGGGAAGGGGGGCAGCCGGGTCCTGCCGCTCCCCGCAGTGTGAGGGGCGCCGGGAACGGGCCGGTAGCGAGGTCCCGCGCTACACCCAAGAGCCCCCCTCCCTTGGCGGCCCTGTTGGACCGGCCCTGGGGAGCTCCTCCTCTTCCACTGGGGCATTGGTAAATTTGGATGGCTACGAAAACGCCAACAGTTAAGGCAAACGGAGCCTGATGCTGCGGTTGAAGCCAGCCCCTCCCCCTTCCTCGGCCCCAAAGCTGCCAGCAGGGCTGAAAGGCCCAGGCGCAGTGGGTGTTTTTGGGTGAACGCTTTTATTGGGCCAACTGCATCTTTGGGATGCAAGACGGCCTGGCCTCCCTCACCAGCGCCACCGATCAGAGACGGGAAAAGTGGGATTTGCGTCGACCGCTGGGTTGTCCTAGAGGTCATGATCTGGCGGGGGAAGAATTTACTGTATGTTGTTTTGCAGTAAATTTGGGATGCACAGTAAGGCATGCAGCACCTAATCTGACTAGACTTTCTGTCTGCCTTGATAACCTTTCATCCCAAAATGGGTAATTGCAAGCGTCATAACACTTCCAAACCGCTAAAGCATGCAGCTTCCCAGGTTCTGCTTGTTGTGGCAGTAATTACACATTTTGATTTTCCAGGTGGAAAGGTAGGAAGAGTTTAAAGCCTTTTGAGGTTGTATCTCTGCAGGGAACTTGTGACAGATGCATCTTGTTTTCAAAAGGAGTATGGAATAACCTAAAACTAACTTGAAGAAAGTGCTCTGATAGGCTTGTGGGAAAGGAGAAACATGCA
Organism: Alligator mississippiensis; assembly: GCF_030867095.1. Classification (NCBI taxonomy): domain Eukaryota; kingdom Metazoa; phylum Chordata; order Crocodylia; family Alligatoridae; genus Alligator; species Alligator mississippiensis. The sequence goes on from NC_081830.1 coordinate 41,281,536, forward strand.
TATCTAGTTTCAACAATCATAAGTGTACTGGGAGTAAAGTTTAATTCTTTCAGCCTCAGGTTTCATTTTGTACTGAGAATCTGTTATTCTGCCTAAAATCAATCAAAAGCAAGTAGTTTTGTAGGACTCCTGATCAGCTGATGCTTTAACTGTACAATCATGCTTTCCCCTATATTATAAACACAAAATTGAAGCTGGTGTGATTAGCGCATTGTAACTCCTGGGAGAACGTCTGAGTTTCCCATGTAAAAAGTGGGAATTCTTGTCTTCAAGAAATTGCTTGGCTGGCAAAAGAAAGAAGAAAGTAAAAGCTTCTTGACCAGGAGGATCCTATTGCTTATTGTCATTTATATAGCGTGGTAAGATTTGACTTAATCATTGATGAGGGAATTTTATGTGAAATGGTGCTCGGTAATTCCTGTAATTCATAACCGTGGTGTCTCACATGCTTAAGTTTTATAGTGAGCACAAGTAATCTTATTTCATTCTTATACAAAACAAAATGGTAGCCAAATGACTAATTGAGTACGTAGTACTCTGAGTGTTTATCTGTAATTCTAAAACGTGCTCCAGGCTCATTCCTGCTTCACCTAATAAATGTCTTTGGGCAGAGGTGTGAGCCTCTCAGATATAGATGCAGTTCCTGGCCATTTGACATGCTTTCTTTGTGATTGTTGGCAAGTTGCATAATCCCATCCCTCAGTTCTGTCTCAAATAAGGAGATAATATCTACCTTCTAGTAAGGTTTGAGACCCCTGCATGTAAAAGTGTCATGAGGTAAAAAATATTCACAAGCATGTAAAACAGTACAGGAGGTGTTGCCTTTAGGTTTTGCTACCTTGGAAACTTCCCTTGGCATAAAACCCCCCAGCATCACTAAGGTAAATGGTGACCGCAGCATGTTTTGTTTACACTAACAGTTTGCATCAGTGTATCTGTGTCCCAATGGCTGAAATCTTGGCAAAACCCAGTTTAGCTAAAGCTTTAATCAAGGTCACCTGTTTAACTGCAGAAGAAGCCTAATCTTAGCTCTTTCCTGGTAAGAAGTGGAGAAATTTATCTGTAGTTTCAAGTCTGTAAATATCACTGCTTTTTTTTATTTTAAGCAGCTTAATTTTTTTTTAAAGCTTTGCATTGCACCCTAGAGGCTGAGCTGAGCAATCAAGTGAGCAAAAAAAAAAAAATTGCCATTTAAATGTGGGGAATGATTGTAATTGGAAATATATTGACATGCATATTGACGTTCCTCCCCAACAGATGCAAGGCTGCAGTAGAAACTGGATTCTGCTACATTTTATAATAAACAACATTAGCCTTCTAAAAGTAATACTGGATGGTTAAATTCCTTGAAAGTTTTTCAGCACCGGTCTTCTCCACCTCAGAGAATAAAAACCTTTGGAGCACAGTATGCCTGTATCTTCAATAAGCAGGCTGTTTAAGTGAAATTTTTCCCAAGACCTGTAACACAAAGTCGAAGGAGATGAACACGCACAGCTTTCAGCAAGTTCTTTTTTCATTTTATTGCTCTGCGGTTGACATCTAGCAGAACTTGTGAAAACTAGTACTAGTTCTTCTGTTGAAGATGGACCACTGGGCAGTAAATAATGCCTGTATAGTTGTTCTGCACTTTTATGTGTGTTTGTGTGTGAGAGTAATCTTAGGAGAGGTACAAAAGCATTTCTGTGGTCTGTCTTCAGTTCTTAACTATGAGTAATGCTGAAAAGCACCTCTGTTGCAGATGATGAAGTTTCAGTTTTGGCAGTCAGACTTCATTGCCCAACTCTCTGAAACATTAACTTCAGAGGCATGAAGTTTACGTTTTTGTCTCTGCCCGAAGGTGAGACTTAGAAAGCTTGAACAGAAATTACTGTAGTGGTTTGGCTCTGGTATTAATGAAGAATCCCCCCTTCCCCCTATTAAAAAGTTTCCAAGCACATTTCAAATTAGTCTTCAGTTAAAATGATGAATGAAAGCTGGCATGGAGGTCATCCAAGGTGAGGACCTTTATGTAGTTGGGGGGAAAAAACAGTTGTTGATTTAACAAATTACATGTAAAGTCATAGAAAAGTAGGGCTGGAAAGGACCTCAAGAGATCATCTAGTTCTAGTTCAGCTTCCCAGCTCAAGACAGATTCATCCCTATCTAAGCCATCCTAGACCAGTGCTTGTCTAACTTGTTTTTAAAGACTTCATGAACAACACTTTCTTGCAGCTACCAGGCACAATGTCCAAAACAAAAACATGCTAAATTACCACAGGGTAAAGCATGAGGGCAAGGGTACACTCAATGTCCTGCTACTGCAAGTACAGGAAGTAATTGTTAAATTATGCTCAAATGATCCAAAGATGATCATGCACAGTAGACACATTTTTGGGGCCATATCCAAAAGTTCTCCTCTTAAGCAATGAAGTAGCAAAAAATAGATGCATTGCCCCAGGAAGGTGATCTTGGTTACATGGCTGGCTAATCATGTGTGCTTGGGGTAAAGGCACCAAACTCACAAAGTGTAAGACCCTGTGGCAGCTTTACATTGAGAACATGGGAGGTGTTAGGTAGTACTACTTAGTTTTTCCACAGTATCCTGGTGGAGGGGTTGGCAATCTATGTATGGCCCACTGAGCCTTTCAGTCCAGCTCACATTGCTGTGGTTTTGTGGCAGGGTGGATTCGATTTTAAATCAAATTGATTTAAATCATGATTTAAACACAATTTAAATCACTGGTCAGGAAGCCTCGATTTAATCATTGTTCTTGATTCATGCATTGTTAAAAAGTGCATTCTTGTTTGATATCTTTTATTCACTTAACTTCTTGAAACTGCACACTTTTAGAGAAAGGTAAGGACTTGACTGCGTACCCAAACTTGCAGAGAGACAATAGGGCTGATGTATGGGTAATGATCAGGTTTGTTATCTCTTATCTCCATATACTGCTGTTAGCAACAAGCTCTCTTTGCCTGAAGAAGGGTGTTTGTGTCTGAAAGCTTGCAAAGAACAATTTTTCCAACTATTTAGTTGGTCTAATAAAAGATATCACATCTACCCAAACAACCTTGTCTGCCTATGATCTCTGGAGAGACAAATCCACAGTTTGAAAACTGAAACTAAGCATCACAGAGGTGTTTAATGGGATCTTCTAGACTGAGCATTGAGTCCCATTGGTAGAGTGGTTTTCTTTAGTCTTTACTAATCTATAGAGGAGCCTCTGAAAGCCCCATAAGATTGGGCCTCTAATATAGTCCATGGCCTCTTGTGACCTATTTATGAAACTTCTAAAAAGGTTACATAGATATATTGTCTCAAATAGTATATAATTAGAAGTTATAATCCCTATTCCATGAAGATCTTTTTGAGCCTTAACATGTCTTAAATTAAAATTATCTTTATATAAATTACAGTAATTATTTTTTTAAAGCATCTTAACAAAAAAATTAAAAATCCAATTTAAATTAAAAATTTGATTTATTTACTTTTAAGTCACTGATTTTTATCCCCCCTGCTTCATGGTAGGGGGTTTTCCCTGCACCATGCCATAGCCAGGTGCCTGAGGCTTTGGCAGAGGGGGAGTTGTCTCTTTGCGGTGCTGCCATGCTTCAATCGGCTACCTGAGGCTCCAACAAAGGGGAAGCTTTGCCCCTACTCAGTCGGGCCCCAGTTGGTGATACAGGTTCCGGTGGAGAGGGACTTTCACTGTGCCACTCTGCAACCCAGTGGTGGTAGCAGCTAGGTCCTAATGCTTACCTCTCTGTTTAAACGAGGTCTTTCCAGGCCCAACCCTCCCCTGCCCCGGGGAAATATTGCTGACCCCTGTACCTGTGGTTAGAGGACTTGCTTTGACTTCTAGGATCTTTTCAGCCTGAGGAGACTGAACCCCACATCTTCACAGAGCAGTGCATAAACCACCCCACCTTTAACCTTCCTGTGAAAAGGTGGGTAGCTAAGAATGTAATATTTGTAGGACTCTACTTAAAGGACAGAAAACAAGGAGGAGATGGAACATGTCAACAAAATCAATCTTGGGAGGATTATTTCTCATTTGTAATTAATGACTTGCATAATGAACCCTGGAAATAGGGGCTAGAATTATGCACCCCAGGTAGACTTGGAATTAAGGAAATAAAATAGTAAACAAAAGATGCAGACATGATAATAGAATGTCGGACAGGAATAGCGTACAAGTGGATGAATGTTTTTGTTTGTTTAGAAAGAGAATACATAGGGAGAATATTTACTGTTTCTCTATGCAGATAAATAGTAAACTGCCAGTTAGGCTAGCAAGAACTTCAATGACTAAATCTTACTGTGGCTGTAAGCAAAATATCCCACAGCCTTGTATATGGAGGACAGGATAAATGAGGAAGCGCTGTATCGTTACTAAAGGGAATTAGGCGAACTGTCCTAATTACCTGACAAACAATGAAGAAACGTTAAATGCTACTGTAGATAACTTCCTTAATATCAGGCACTGTAAATACTAGCTTACTTCCATATTTTAACTTGGCTATTAATGGACATGTTGCTTTGATTTTTCAGCACAAGATGTGTGTGTGTTAACTTTCGTATTAGTCTTGGGTAAAAGGTGTAATTCCATATTGTGCAGTGTGTCAAATTTTATGGAAAATACAAGATACTTTCTGGAAATCATAATGTGAATTCCTGCTATTTATACAAGCTAGCATGTTTTGCTTATCGTGCTAAGTTTGGTAGTTTAGGCACTGTTTATCTTGTCACTACTCATCTTAAAAATCAGACTGCTTTTTTGGTACTTATACTGTTGACTACTTGCTTGGCTTGTCCAATGATGCTTTGCTGGCCAATTTTTACTTTAATTCCCTAGCATAACAATAAGTCCTCAATAGTGCATGTAGTGCCTTTTTGTTCCCAAAGTATTTTTAACATCATAAACTTTGTATACAGTATTCACAGAACACTGAGTAAAAACAAATCTTGGTCTTGACCTTGAAGTCCCTTAAATAGCATTGGGCAGCTCAAAAGAGAGTATGAAGTGACTTGAGGAAGGTGTATTAGCAGATAATAAGGCTTGTTGTTGCAGCTTACCTTTTCTTTCCAGGAGAGCATACTTTTCATGACAAATTGGCATTTAGCAACTAGAAAAGGAGATGTAAATCTGGAAACGTACCCAAAACATCAGACGGCTAAGGCAGTGAAGTGGCACAATTTCGGAGGAGATTTCCCCCCCCACCCTCTCTTAAATTGATTGCAGTACACTTCTAACTTGTCACTGCTATTGCTTCTAAATGCTCCATATGATGCAGTGAATTGGTTGCTATAATTAGTAACATTAGCAGTTTGGGAGATTAGAATACATTATAAATACAAAAAGTATGAAAACATCTTTATTGTCCCCCCCATCACTTCAACATGTTTTCTGTTCCCATTTTAAGGTCTACGTCTGTTCTTGTTTAAGATTGGTCTTTTCTGGTAAAGATGCTAATTAAGACCAATTTTAGATGTGCACACTAATCAGAAGTTTGAACTAGCTGTGCCTTTCTAGTAAACCTATGCCATATAGCATAAACATTTTTAAGCTATCTCCTTTCTTTATTGTGTGAGCTAGTGTTGCTTCAGGAACTAAGATGTGGTGAGAGACTGGAATATTAGGCTAAGGGAGTTGCTTATGCTTATAGCAGTTTCCACAGACTAGCAACAGGAGCAGTGCAGAATTTGTAGGGTGAAGGGAGAGAAGGGGCCTGAACTCCATGTCCCTGGAAGCCTGTGTTCCTAGGAGGAAGTAAATCAGGTCTTGCATGGAAGTGCATGTACATGGAAAAATGGAAGAGAGCAGGCAGCTATAGCCATGGTGTAGTGGTGGTGAAGGCTTGTTTGAGAACAGGTGTTTTTGTTGCTCTGTAGGATAGCAAGTGATAAGATCAATTTTTAAAAAGTATATTCAATCCATGGGGAAACACATTTCTTCCCTAGTAACGCTTCCTCAAGGTAACTTAGGAAAAACGATGCTTAGAAGCTTAGAAGCAGTTGCAGTGCACATGTTTCTTCAGCTGCAGGTCAAAATTATGATGGATGGAATAGGTGTTGGAATGATGTACTTTACTGTGCATTTCTATTTGCATTTAAGGCATTGGTTGTTTGGGACTCCCTATAGTGTGCTAACTGTGTTTGATAGTTGTTTTTGTTTTTTGTTTTTTTTCTTGCCTTTAGTTTCTGAAACCATGAATCCTGTTTATAGCCCTGGATCTTCTGGGGTTCCCTATGCAAATGCCAAAGGAATTGGTTATCCAGGTAAGCAACCATGCAGTATATCTCACTTTTTGTCTCTTTAAAGCTGTGTTTGTTGATTGCTTTGATTAAAATGTAATCAGTAGATACTAAAGTGATATAGTGATAACTTCTTTTTACTACATTAACATTTCAGGAGTAAATGGGGCATGTAAGTTACTTGACATTCAGTGTTATATTTGTTTTTCCTAAAATGCCTCTTCCCAACTAGAGCCTCAAGATAAACTGGCTAAATTAAAATTTCATGTCCTTCAAGGAAACAATTTGGTCTACTGCTGCCCTATTATTGCCTGCCACTTAATTTCTCTTTTCTCTTGGTTTTTATTGGCAATTGGTAGTCTTGAGATCCATGATCGCAAAACAGATGTGGAAACTTTGTAGGGGGCATTGCAGAGACTTTTCAGGTATATTTTTAGTGATGGCAAAACCATGGGGACTTGTGTTTCTCTCTCTTGTTTTCTGGTTCTGTGCTGATGGTTCATCCAACCATTGCCTGGTTCTGTCCTTGACATTTTCTATAGCCTTAAATCCAGTGGGCGTGTCTACATGTGATGCTTTAATGTGCATTAGCCCAAGCTAATGCACAGTAAAAATGGCACGTGTTGGCTATTCATGCCTAAATTTGATGGTATCAAACTTTGGCGTGAATAGTTAAAGCGCAATAATAAATGTGTCGATGCGTTAAAGCGCATTAACGCTCTGTGTCAACTAACTTTAGTCCCAAGTCAGTCTACACACAGCTTTAATGCCTGCACATCTAGACACCTGCCTAAGCCCACTTAATGCACATTAAACTAATGCATGTTAAACTTAAGCATGCTTAAATACATATGTAAACATACCCAGAGATAGTCATCAGTTTCGCTCCTGGTGCCCTGAGGAGTGCAGCAATTGTATCAAATTATTAATCAGGCCAGCGCAGGATTTTCTGGGGAGAAGTATGAAGTGAAGAAACAAAATACTTCTTGCTTCTGTGAAACATTGCAGGGGGTTCTAATGTATTACAGGGGTGTCAAGTCTGGCCTGTGGAGCCATTTCACATGGCCCATGGGGCTCGTAGAGGGCTTGGGAATTCAGGGGTGGGGTCCACTGCAAAATTCCTAGCTATGTGACCCAATTGGAAACGTTTTAGTGGTAGAAGGGTGAGCAAAGGCTGTGCTTAATCTCCATGCTTCCACTGTTCACCCTGACACCACTGCTGTCTCTGGATCTGGCATGGGTGAGTTTGACATCCCTGCTATAGTTGCATGTATACATGTATGTATTTCTGATATATAAGGTTAAGTGAACTCCCCAGTTGCTGCTTTGTACAGTGATTTTTAAGTGTCTGGGGCAGTGGAGTCTTTTGTCATCCTGTGGGAGACTATTTCCAACTCAGCAGGTATCCCTCTTCCCTTTATCCATATTAAATTAATCTCTGGTTCACATCTCTCAGATTTTTTTATAGATGTGTGCCCCCCTGCTTGGGTAAAGCATACATGAAAAGGTTTGTTTCAGAAAAGTTAGGAAGTCGGAAGAATTTACTTTGGTTGCTCTTGTGAACTTTCACGTCTTCTTGACATTTTGGTACTTGGAAACAAATGCAGTGCTCTAGAGTTGACACCAGAGTTATACAGAGTGGGACTGTTGCCCCTTCATTTTCTAAATCTTGCCCTTCACTTTCTGGTTTACTGCAACAAAAGTTAAATGCCTACTTTCTTTTAAAACCATTAAAATAGCAACAAAAAACAAGAGATGGAGAGAACAGTTGCTGTACAGTATGTTGCAGAGCATGAAGCTCTGAAACTCTTAGAAGAGCGGTCTTGTTCTCTGCCATAACTAGTTTATTGGTTGTTCTATAAACTACATTAACATTATAATAAGGAGTAGCAGTTTTACACAGAGTTGGCTTTTCTTTGAGAATGGATTGAGTTTAACAAGCAGGAAACCTTGATTTATTTAAATCAAGATTCAAATTGTAGATTCAAATTAATTTATTTAAATCCTGCTTTTGATTTGTACTGTTTTTCTAAAACAAAAGTTCATTCTAGTTAATTTGTTTAATGATCAAAACACTGATTTGTAATTGGAGATAGGCTTCACGCTAAATTTGATTGTGCATTTTGTTAACCAGGAGGCTACACTATATCTTTACCCATTTAAAGCATTTGAACATAATACATTTAGAAAGTTTCCAGGCTTTCTTTTTATTATGTATAAAAACAGTGAATTACATGCTTCTGATAATGCTGGTTAACCAGATTTATTAAGTTGCAGTAATGGTTACTCAAGTAATATGAACAAAACCAGTATTTTAAAGTTGCGTTTATTAGTTATTTAAAACTACTTGAAATCTGCATGGAGACTTTTTTTTTCAAAATGTTTTTACTTTTAGAACATTGATGAAACAAAGGAAAAATTAAATGTTGTTAGTGGATTGACAGTTGCCAAATAGGATTTTATATAATGTATAAGCAGATAATAGTAATGTTAGACCTTAACACAGGTAGTCTAAAACTCTCAGTTTAAATAGGTTTGTTTTTAAATATTTTTAAATTCTTCAAATCTGTTCCATCTGTCCTAGTTCCATTTGAAAAAACTTGTGCATTTTTGTTAGGTTCTTCACAATCTGCAAATTAAAAATCATAGCATCCTAGCTTCACAAGTTAACTATTGAATTTAATAAATTGATTATTCTTTAGAAGGCATATTCTTTTTCCATTTCCTCTAAAGGCTTTGACTACATATATTTGAAATTATTTTTTGAGAGTCTGAATGCATATTAAATGCGAGTCATATTTAGCATTCTCCCCCGTGAACAGGGTATCTCTGTATTTTGGCTAGATCATTCATTTTGTGTTTAACTGAATGTAATTGATTAGATAAAATAGCTTAAAATAAATTACTGGTGTATACGTTTGTATTGCCTTAAGGTGGCATATTGACACTGGTGATTTAAATTATAGTGTCAAATTAGTTCCGGTTGTTTTGTACTTTTCTTTTTGTTCACTCTCTGTTAAGTAAATGCTGGACTAATTAGGTGTCATGTCAGATAAAATTGCTCAATTGTGACATTTTCTCATAGATTCTTCATTCAAAATTACCGATTTATTTTTGTTGTAGTGTTTTCTCATGTTTAGAAATAATTTCAAGTGATTGATGGAAGGCACATCTTGTCTGGAGAAAATGTGGAACCAGAACCATTGAGATGCTTTTTACTGTAGACCCGCCTACCTAAAACAAGTGATCAAAATTCAGATGCTTTGTTCAGAAGGACACATTTTGTGTGGAGAAGTTATTGAACCTTATTTCATGTTTGTTTTACATTTCTCATAGATAACTTGCTCCTGGAGCATCTTGTTCCCATGGAGCTGAAATTATTACTCAGGAACTAAAACCTATGAAATAAGAGAACTGAAAGGCTTATACAACCTAAATAATATTGTAGATAGCCTAACCATTTCACATAAGATATCAGATTGACCTAAAATATTTCATTTTCATCTAGTTAACTTTGTAAGTAACTGTAACTTAGAATATCAAAAACTCATTCTAGCAAATACAACAGCTGCCTTTTCTATATCCCTGACTTATATATTTGTACAATTTTTAATAATGCTTGGCATAAGGCCTGATGTCCATCAACTTATTTTATAAATGTATAGAATACCAAATATTTCTTGAGTGCTTTATAAAATGTAGGTAAATGTATACTTCTGGTTCCAAAGCATTTACAGTCTTTATTGTTTAGAAAAGAGCAATAGCAAAGGAATTTATTTTAATAATAATAATAAAATTGAAGCTTCCAGCAAGTCAAAGTCTAACAAAAATGCCTGTGTTGTCTTTTTTTTTCCCCAGAGAACTTGTCACTTGTATGTCTGTGAGTCTTTTTAGTAGTACCAGTTTTTCACCTGGTACTCTTGCATTATGAGAAACAATAGGATCCCTGTTTTCCAAACAATTAACTCAAGTAATGCTTGTGTATGGAAGGATAAATCCATCAAGCTATATAGCTTTCTATTTTTCACTAACACATGAAGTCAGTGAAATAACTTCTTAAACATGTAACCCATGGGCAATTAAATCACTCCATACTGTTATTACCTTAACAGCTGGGGCCAATATTTCATGTTTCTTTACTTGTGGTACTTGTGTTCTGGTGTAAAGGGGTCAGGATAGCATTTTGCCATTGTCTCACTAAATTGCTGAGTATTACTGCTGTGTTTTGATGCTATATAAGAGTTTAACCACCATCTGAAGGCAAAGAAATAGGGATGGTGGGTTAAAATTGTGGGGTGAATTGGTTTGGTTATTAGTTTGTTTTTTCTGGCTATTTTGGGAAATGAATCCAGTCATTCAGCAGCATTTACTACATGGTAAAAAAGTAATTCAGCATTTGTATGTACTTCATTGTTTGATTGGTGTTCTTGTAGATGTTTAGACCAGACTTTACAAACAGACTGCAAATTGCAGGAACATGTTTAATTTGGGCTTTCACTTAAGAGGGAGAACAGGGCCATCAGCTTCTTAGCTGGTCCCCTCAACAAGTATTCCATCTCAGATTTGGTGGCATCCCTTGTGGAGCCATGGCAGTTACCAATTAGGATCAGTTCTATCTGATTTCACAGGTCTTTGGTACAAGTGTAAAGGGCATCATTCTTTGAGATCAAAGCAGGTGGCTTCATTATCTTCCTAACCTTGGATTGTTCTTTTATCTCTTAGCTGGCTTCCCAATGGGCTATGCAGCGGCTGCTCCTGCCTATTCACCTAATATGTATCCTGGAGCAAATCCTACCTTCCAAACAGGTATGAAATAAAATATCTATTGCTTTAAAATACTCACTGCTTCAAAAGAGTTTGAAATCGGGAATGCAGGGGAATTTTGTAGTTTAAAATGTATAGCAGTGTTCTTTCACTTGAAAGTAGCTTAGAAAATTGACAAACTAAATTACTTAAATTTGTTTTGTTTGCTTGCTTTGGAGGCATGATTCACCTCAGCATCCTCTGTGCCCCCCCCCCCCCTTCCCCATTCCTCCACGTGCTCTTCTTCCCTATACATGAGAGAGAAAATCATCACTTCTTAGGGGAGGTTTTGAGGCTAGATCGGTAGTTAAAATCCTTTCAGAAATTTTTGGTGCATTCCTTTTGTTATGCAAATTTGTTGTTACCCTTTTTGCATCTCACCCTTTATTTCCAGGTTTGTGATGAAGGTTTTTGAAGGGATTCTGGAATATACCCCTTTCACTACCTCAGACCTTTAGCCTCCTAAAATTAAGTTGCTGCCTCCCTGTCTTGATCATGTCCTGATCCTGCACATAGAAATTGTCCAGTGCACATAAATACTGTCCCGTAGTGGTTACAAATCTGGACAGTTATACAGTTCTTTTTCTACTTGGTCATGGGGAAGGAGCTGTGTTCAGCAGCTACACCTGCATATTGCTTAGCTGGGGTATAGGCAAGGGGAAGGATTGGAAGTTGGGAGGAAAGAATGGATGCAGAAGGGTCCAAAGAACCAAAACAAAGCATCTTGGAAAACTAGCATTGTGCAAAGTAGGCCTTAGCCTACCGAAGTTCATGCATTTCCAAATAAGTTAGTCTGTAAGGTGCCACCCAGCTCTGCCTTCTGCCTAACCTCAGACGTGGCTAACTGCTTCTCTCTACTCGTAAGATAATATATTGTTTCATAGTGTCTGACAAAGTAGGATACCTACAAAAGAGAGACCTAGTTAGCCATTAGTCTATTGGGTGCAAATCTACCCTGCTTTCTGCCTACACAAGCTCATGCCTCTGAACTGATCTAGAAGGATATCTTTACATGTGCTCTGTGGGGGAGGCATTTAATGGCTTTGAGAGCCCCTTTAATTAAAGCACCTGCAGTATCGCATGTATTCAGCATCCCACACTTTAAAATGGTTGTGGGGGTGCTTTAAAGCTTGTTCAAGCTTCAGTTAAAGTGCCCCTACTGCCGTTTTGAAGCACAGGGATGCCTGCTGTAGAGACCACCCAATCATGAGCAGCCAGGAAAGTTTATACCTTCCCCCTCAGCCCTGCTGGGCAGGCTCAGGCAACTGTCCCTAGGCTGGGGTTCAAGGTCATTATGCAAAAGAGCAGGGGCTGAAGGGCTCTGCATAGCCAGTTGCAGGCAGTGCTAGGCTAACCCCACCTGCTGCAGCTGGCATGGGCAGTTTTACATGTGCTCCAAGAGCCGCTCTAATTAGTGCTGCTGCATCTCCTGTATCAGTGTCCCAGCGCTTAGAAATAGTGGTGGGGGTGCTTGAACTAAAGTTTGTTCATGTTCATGTGTGTATTATAAATGAAAAACAAAGAAAAAAGGTTTGTGTAGTAGTTTAAAATGCCATGCATTATTACTAAATATCGGTTATTGGATTGGCATCAGCCAGTATGGTTTATTAATAATCGGTTATTGGTATCGGCCAAGAAATCTTTGTCAGTGTACCCATAGAAACTGTTTATCCATTTGGCCAATTACTATGCAACTTATCTGGAGAAAATGTATCTAGTAATGAGTGCAACATACAAAAAATGACTGAAATTTCCTGCAGGATGGGAAGAAATGAATTGTATGCAGAACCTAGTAAATTGGCTAATGTGTTATTCCACTGGCGTTGAAGTAAGACCTGGCATTTTTTAAACTGCTGGCCTAGGCACTGGGACAGTAGTTCTCTCGTCCTGGGAAGCAAGCAGTGTGTAGTATTAATACTTGGTTCTTGCTTATGTAGTGTTTAACAGTACCTTTTGGTCTGTCTTAAGATTTTTTTTCATGAACCTCCTAGAGCTCCTCCACTTGAAGTACGTTAAAAATATGCATGCATGTATCCAAATTTAGCTTTTGGATGTCCACATACCATCATGATTAGTGGAAAATTCATACTGGGGAATAGTTTGTTCCAGTTGTCATGTAAAGAATCTGGTTACATCTGCAAGGAAGGCATCAAAGGTTGAATTTTATTAGCCAGTGCTGGCTCTAGAAGTTGTCAGAATACTGACAGTCATAGTCTTAGTGCCCAGAGTAAGTACCAACTCACAAGTTGATCATTTTAAGCTTGCATAATGGCAGGTCCTTTATTCTTAAGAAATCAGGGGAGACAACTCCTACAGATGCCGCGTGCCAATGTAGTGAGAGTTGATACAGATAATGCCTTAAAGCTTGCTTATTTCCAGGGCTGTGGGTTCAAGTGAATCATCAACTAGACTCAGACTTCCTTCTTAGAGGAAGGGAATGACGGCATTGGTTGAGGTGAAGGGGAGTAAACCATTTAAACTCTTACCTATCTGCCCAGCCTTTTAAACTTCTATAGAATAGTTGCTTCCTGTGGAAATATATACATTTCTGAAATATATAAAGATCTGCAAAATGCTTTGCTTGGCAGATCTTGGGTCCCTGCTCCAATTTACTATATAAAGGCATAGCAGGGAAAGTAAATTCTGGTTTCTACTTTTGGGTGATTTGATTTTGAGCTGAGATAAGAGAGGATGGATATTACAAAACCCCCTCAATTTTGCTAAGTCATCTCATTTTGTCATAGTCTACAGTGAGGTCCGGGCCTCTAAGCCTGTTGGGTGTTCAAGTGGACTGGTTTGTTATTCGGAATTGCATGGGAGCCAGTGGACACCACCTCGTGCAGGGTAGACTTTGGCTTGAGATGCGAGAACTCTAGATGAATGCTGCTGGTAGGTGCTTCAGGATATGTCTGTATGGTTCAAAACAGAACTGTTATACTAACCCCTGAATGAAAATCAGCATAGCTAAATTGATGGAACAGTCCTAGGTCAGTAACCTGTACTTAGAAATTTTCTGTGGATAGATATTACAGACTCAGGTGGCACTTTACAACTTCTTCCTTTGCTATCAACTGGAGCTATAAGAGAGGTGCCTGCAACAGTATTTGCTGGGGCCTCTAGAGAGAACTGCATTAGAAGCTTAATTGTCTGTTGTTCATCACAAACTTACAGTGTTACACTGTTTCCAGTGTTATGGCACAGTGCTGTCTTGTACCACTGAAGGCAGAAAATCCATCACCCATATCATCAAAATTCTTAGCGCTGTACTGAAAAGCACTTGTAACTTGTTCTTACCTGGAGTTAGCTTCAGCTGACTAGTTACAGCCCCAGAACCTGTTGCTTCATCTTTATGGGGGGCCTTGTTGACTGCTGTTATGCAAGGCTCCTCTCTCTAAGCTGCAGTGGAAAGCCGGGAGGAAAAAATGTGAATCCATAGCTCTCCTCAGAAAGCTGGGATTGGCTTGAAAGTGCTTGTGGCGTGCAAATGATGGTTTAAGAGTCTGTTTCTATTGGTTTTGATTTTCAGTAGTAACAAAATTATACCCTTAAAATAAATTGCTTGTGATGAATAGACTAAAATAAAAATGTTTGGTGTTCATTTGTTTTGTGCGTTAATTGAGAGCACTTCACTTTGTTCACATTTCATAACTTTAAAATTGACCTGTTCTTCTGACAGCTTTCTTGAGGAGTTGAATGTAAGATTAATCAGAAATTTAGAATTTGATCATTTGTAATACATTCTGTGGTAAAGGAATTCCTTTCATTTTGGGGAAGTGTTAAAATTAGGTGGAACCATGTCTTCGTTTGCTATGTTTTAAGTGTACGGTTTTTTTCAGTTTTACTTAACACTAACACCATCATAGGAGTTCAAAGTGCCCAGATGTTTCTAATTAAGACAAATTGGTTTGGGCAGCTGGGATTTCTAACCTGAAACATTTCTCAATTAAAAGGTACATTACTTATTCTCTTGATACAATACTTTGTTTTTTCATAATCAACATTTCCTAAGTCCAGATCTGCTATGAGATTGGACCATACTCTTCCTGCATTGTTTGTGCAGATGTAACTTTATAAAGCTATCTGTTCTAAACTGCTGTGCTCTAAAAACATAATAGATTTGAATGAGGCAGGCATTTGCTCTTTGAGGGCATGTCCAGACAAACACGCACGTGCAGGGGCATGCGTTTGGGGCTTGTGTAGCAGGGACCTGCGTGTCTCCCAGTGTCAAAATAGTGGCGCCACGCTGCAAATTTTACAGTGCAGCGAATGGTTGTGTTTGCGGTGCCTCAAACAGCTCTGAGGCACTGCAGACTGCATGTGTGCGCTTGTCTGGACAGGGGTGGGGAAAAAAGACTTCATGGCATTACTTAAAGTTTGCATTTACATTTTGGAATAGCAAATGTTAATCTGAAAGCATAGTGCGTGGTAAGTCTCTTTGAATATATTGAATGTCCCCGGGGGTTTGGCTGCATTTCAGCAGAAATTATCTATATCCCATATTTTTCTGCCAGCCTAACATATATACACTAGCCAATTGCCTGTCAAGACCCGGGGGTGGGGGGGGTGGAGGTGCGGCGGCTGGGATGGAGTGCTGCCACCTAACGCCCCATGCTGCCGCTGTTCTGCCGCTTGCAGGAAGTGGGGTGGGGGAACCGAGGCCAGTGCTGCTGGCCCCAGCTCCCTCACCCCCTGTCCAGTCCTCAGCACTGCTTGCAGGGAGCAGGTTGGGGGAGCCGAGGTCAGCAGCACTGGCATTGGCTCCCACACCCTCTCTTCGGTCTTCGGTGTGTCTTTGGAATCATAGTGGCGCTCCCCTATGCTTGGAGCACTCTGATTGGCTGTTTCCGTCAGCCAATCAGGGTGCAAATAAAGCATTACAGACAGACTTAGGCTTTTATAATATTAGAATATTTTTAACCTTTAAATAACTCCATATGCTAGAAATGGACAGTACTTTCCCAGTGTACTCTTTTCTGGGTACATGCTAACTTATTTTATTATTTTAGGCACTCATAACATTAATTTCAACTTTCTGCGGTTCTGTGGTAGTCATTCAATCTGGTCAGAGGCAGTTGGTGTTATCAGAAGGAATGTACCAACAGGTTTTATTTGTTTTTTTTAAATATCTACTATTCATTTTCAGGACAATGTGAACTAGAATTAAATTTTCATTTAAAAAAAATTTAAAAATCAGTTTTGAACAAACCAGAGGTGCCTTTTTATAATGATACACAACTTTTTGGCCCTCAGTGACTAAAACAAGTCATTGTTTAGATCTGTGTGCTTCCATCAGCATCTCCCTGTTTAAGTGTAGGACATCATTAAAAAAGGGTCACCTGATTCCAAAAGAACAAGCAAGATTTATGCAAATAATTTAGCTTTTGAATAGTGCTACTTGGAGCCAATTCAGAGGTAATTAAAGATGGTGACTCTGTATGTTCAAATAACTTAGAATAGCAAAGTCATAAAGTTCAAGGGAAAAACATGACTGATAAAAATGTACTTAGTATCTTAGTGAGTTAATGCTTCAAGACTGTTTTTTGGGAGGGGAAGTGTTTGTGTTTTTCTCTTTCCACAAATGATTCTTTTTGAGGTGGAGAGTTAGTGGGAGGGTAGCTATGTATCTAAATTTAATCTGATACTTTTTAGTAAAAGAGTTTTAGGATCCTAATGATAACTAGTTTAGACCTTCTCATAGGATTACGGGTGAAATGCATTGTCAAAGGATTAATTGTATATTCCAAGTAAAAGTACAGGCAACCCCAGCTTAATGCTGTTTTGCTTAATGCCTTTTGCTATAGCGCTCATTGATACCTGATTCTATTTAGCACTCAGCAAGTTTTGTTATAACATTTACAGGCATCGTACAGCTGGCGCTAAAACTGACACTAATCCTGGCAGCCCTGATTCTGGTGCTTTTGGTGGCTTTAGAAAGTAAAAAGTGAAAGCTGGTTTCGCTTAATGCTTGGTTCTGCTTAACGCTCAGGTTTTCAGGAACCAATTTAAAGTGCTAAGGGGGGGTTGCCTGTAACAACAATTTTTTTTCACATTTATAGATCAGTACTTAAAGTCAAGTGATCTTTCTTGTGTGTGTATTTTACTGCTCTGTCTTAAAATATATATCATTTTGCTCATGAGGACGACAGTGGCCAATTCCTTGTGAATTAGTATACTAATGTTTTTCAGTATTTGCCCTTAGTTAAAATGCTGCCAAACATGGACTTCTCCCTAGCAGACTGAACTAAGTCATTAACATTATTAGGGGATTTGCAGATCATAACAGGGTGCTTCTGAGTATTTGTAAGGGGCCATTATAACCAATGGACTTACTCTTATACTATGGTTTACAAGAAAATGATCTGGGGGTGGTTCTAGCACTATCTCGTGGTTCCCGTGGAGTTGAACATAGATCACTGTAAATTAAGTTCATAGGACCCATCTGATGACCCTTGGGTTAGAAAGTGACTTTGACCTCATCTTAACATAAGGTATCTGAGTGTGTGTATCTCAAGGGGCCTAGGTCTCTTTGACAGTCTCCTCAGAGCAGTACAGCACAGTTGATAGGCCCTGCCTTCTGCTGGCAGTGATGTGCATTGCTGATCGAAGGTATTCATATTCCGTCTCCTTCCAACTAAGGATTGTTATTATTTCAATGGCTGGTGTATAGTATTCTGCAGCAGTTATGGTGCTTCTTTTTGCTGCTATTTCTGCTTGTCTTGGTCATTGGCTCCATTGTTCTGAGTGTCTATTTTCATCGGGCAAATGCTTTCAGTGACTAGGTTCAGAGGAATTAAAGATCTATCTGTCCTTTGCTAATGCAGGTATCAGTTAAGATAAGAAGTTTCAGTTACTGCAATTCCTAACCTGTGAGGAAACTCACTTTTGTGCACTTCAAGATTCACCAAGAACATTCTGAAAAATAATGTTCTCTCTTCTCTTCTATCAACATCTCTTTAAAAATTCCTCAGAATTTATGCAGATGTACTAACTAATTGCATCAAGGTGTGCTGAAAATCAGAGATGGGCATAAGTGCTACGTCACTTTTTAAAATGTAGTCAGTCATTTTAAGCATTCTCAAAACGTTTGCCCTTTTATCTTTCTTTACTCCTTGAGTTTGAGAACTTGGTTTTCAGTATTTACTTTAGCCAAGTCTGAAAATTTTAGCAAACAATTATGATCACATGTAGCTTAAATGGAGAATATAGTGGAGAATGTTAATGCATTCATCTTACTTCCAGGCTGCCTGAGAAATCTTCCTGACCTTTTCATTGGTCCTTATCCAAAGAGTAGGGTAGTTCTTCTGTTCCGGCTGCCACTGAAGTTCCTTTACAAAAGGATTGTTGACTGTAACGCTTACTGAGGCAGACTGGGAACTTATTAGCATTTTAATGTTTGCCAAAAGATTCTGAATAGGTCAGACATACCTAGTTTAGTCTGGTAGAACCAAGTGTTTTGTCAGTATCATAACTAAAATAGCTGAAACAGATCTGTTAGTCAGTTTGAAAGTGGGGCGGGGTAGGAAGTGGGTGGATGAAACTATTTTCATTCTGAAGAAAACATACCATATTTACTCAAATCCAAGATGAGGTTCTTTCCCAATATAACATGCGCTGGGTGGGGGTGGAAAACCCTAGTTTTGGATTAAAGTACAAGGCGATGGTGGAGGACAAGCAGTTGCTGTGGCTTTGGCCTCAACCTGAGATAAGGGATGGAGCCATAGCTGCTGCCTGCCTTTTCTAGCTTACTCTTGCTCCAGATTGGCCCCATTCTAGTCTAGAGCATGGAGCATGTGCTTATCTGGGCCCAAGCCTGGTGGTGGCAGCAACTCTGTCTGGATTTGTTTGCAGTCATTGTTGGTAATTTATTGAGTTCTCAGATCAAACACAAAAATTAAGGATGAAAGTTTGGCAGTAGTAGAATTGAATATTATTAAACAGTACTCTAATGCTCATTGTCTTTCACATGGCTTTCTAATACAGACTTGCTTCTGTTGCAGGTTACACACCAGGCACACCATATAAAGTATCTTGTTCACCTACCAGTGGTGCAGTGCCCCCTTACTCTTCATCACCCAATCCCTACCAGACTGCTGTGTATCCGGTTCGAAGTGCCTATCCACAGCAGAATCCATATGCACAGGTAAGAAAGTGCATACATCTTCTTCCAGTTCTAGTAGTAGTTTGCTTTCAGCCTCCATTATAAACGGTTATATAGTAAGTATTGCATTAATCTCCATGTTGGGGGAAAATTATATTTTTAACTTGTAATGAGTTTTTAAATAAAGAATCTCAAGCATATGCAAAAAATAAACTCCCTGTTCAGGATTTAAATTGTGTTACAGATTGCTTCTTACACATATACCAAAAGTTCTGGGTTTTAAAATGGGTGCCTAAAAGTACATTTCTGTGGTCAGCTTTAGAAATCTAAATGCATGACCTTTATTTTTCAAAAGTGCTGGGGCCCTTTCAAGGTCATACACACTCAAGTACTAAATGCTTTTGAAAATCAGGCTAACATCAAGGTGACCTAGTGTTAAAACTTGCAAAGGTACTAAGTGCCAAAGTATCCAGATCTCTTAGGCGGTAATTACAGAAGTCTTAGTGTTGCCAAAGAAACCAAACATCAGTCACCTTTTTTTTTAAATAAGGGCACTCTTTTTAAGTTTATGACCCTTATTTCAAAATACTGCCATAAGAGGGTTGCAGTGGCTGCTGCTCCTTTATGCACTTTTTTGTAGCACTACAACAATAGCAGGGTCTTTCTGTCTTAGTCTCCATGCTGTACTGTCTTTCTGCTTTTCCATATATCAAACTAGTGTTCTTATGCAGAGCACTTCCCTCTTTGTCCAGCAGTATGATGTCACTGAGCTTTTTAAAGATCACTTTCGCTGTTGTGCACCTCTATGTCTTTATGTGGAGCAATGGACAGATGTGCTATTTGGTGTGCTTCAAAGGTAACTGAAATGCTTCAAATAGCAAGGGTATAGGTGTGCACTGTTGAAGAAGCACTACAAAAATGGTCATCCAAATAAGGTCTTATGGCATCCCAGTGTTCCTCCCCGCAAATGGAGAGTGCTCTGCTGTCCTCTGGCCCAGAGGCATGCAGGGATTCCTGTTCTCTAGCCCATGGCTGGAGAGAGTGCTGCTGCATGCCTTGGTCATTTTGAAGTGCCCTACAAGGTTCAGGGGATAGCTGCACATCTTCATGGCCCCAAATTTGGGATTTGGAGTGCTTCAAATGTATGTCTAGTCATGCCCTAGGTAACAGTAATGTAAATGAGGTCATGTGATGGAGCTAGATGGAAAAGGACAATTACATACACAAAAAAGATGTCTGGCCTTTAACCAGGGTGAAGAATATTGTAATTCTGAATAAACTTGCTTGCAGAGATTTGGGGAAGCAGAATTTTAGGCCTTAATAGAAAATATGTGGTCTTCTAACCATCTTGCAACCAGTTCTGCTTAGCTGATCAGGGAAGGAGATACAAATAGCTGTCTTCAGCAGGATGGATTATGGCCCCTCACTTTGCTAGAGACCTTCCAGTATCGCTGGAAAGCATTACTGCAGAACCCTAAAAGCAAAACTGGCACAACTGTAGGACTTGGGTGACAGGAGGTAACTGATGCAAATTGTCATGCCTAGAGTAGCTAGCTTAATTCTGGACGCAACATTTTAAGCCATTGGGTTATCAGTTCTCAGTTGGGTAGAAGATGATTTTCTGTGCAGCACTTCTGAAGCTTTCAGTTCTCTATTAAAAGTGCTCCTTTTTAGTCTTTTCTTTCTAGTCCCACATAATCATTCCTGTTTCCTAAATAACCCATTGCTTTTTTTTCCATGAGAGTTAAGTACATGTGTATAGAACCAATCTGAGAACAGAATCGGGCTTTTCTCACTTTGCTTTCCTGAACATCTTGAAGCATGACCTCAAGGTGGATTGTTTTAAATCAAGGTGATTTTTATATGACTTGTCTAATTTGGTTATTTTCTAAAGAAAAGTACATTTTCTCTGGATGATGTGACCATTTTAAAACATGTAGATTTACAACTAAATATGCTAGGTTTGGGACATCTTTTTGCTACTGTGGAGGGTACACAATTATATTCATTTAAGCAGTTAGATAATTTAATATTTTATAGATTTTAATTTTACATTTTGATACGTCAACATGGTGAATAATGCATTGATGATGTACTAGATAATTAACTCTTTCCACATTATTTATTTCAGGCAGCTTCTTTAGAATGTTAACTGGAATCAAATGTGCAAAACAGCATATAGCACAGGTAGCCAACCTGTGGCATGCATGCCACAAGTGCTGTGGGCAGCCTCTGTTTTAGCATGTGGTAGACCCAGGAGAAAGCATAAAGGAGATAAGTGAAGGGAATCAGAGTGGCACTCAGTTTGGGGCTAATTTGTGACACACCTGCCAAAAAAAAAGGTTGGATGGAATATGTAATTTTGTTTTGTTTAGTTTTTAAAAATTATCTTAAATTTATTTTGGGTACATAAACTTGTATGTAAATTTTAGACCTGAGCCAATTGGAGCTCTCAGAGGGAAAAGCTACAAAATAGGAGTCGTGTTTACATAAGTGGGTGTCCTGTAAGACTTGAAGAGAGATGTGATGGTTTCCTAAATCAGAGACTGGAGCCTAACACCTGTGATGACTTTGCTGATCTCTTGCACACAGCCCCTGGCTTCTCCATAGGGTTAAATCCTTAATACAGTCTGTGACTTATTGGGCTTGTCTACATATGCCTATACAGCGATGTTGCTACTGTTCTGTACACTGGGCACATTGTTATTTTTAGCTACTACTTTACTTTAGTGGAGTACTGTAATGAGGGAGTGCGCTGCTACAGCAACATAGCTACTGGTCACATGTTGACACATGGTCACTGTAATGCGTTGCAACCATGATGTAGCATCGCGTGTAGACACGCCCATTGTCATTTATGAAGTTTGATCTCAGAAATTAAATGATTTTTTTTTTATCCTGGTTCTTTTCACACTGATAAACAAGCAGACTAACTCAGTTTATGGAAGGCTCATGCATTCAGTATATTATATGTTTAAAATGATAATTTCTTAAAATATTGAAGGCTTTAATATGTTTTATATTACATTTAATTTTAAAAAACATAATATTTTAAATGATTAAAATGAAAAGGCTGATTTGAAAAAAGAAAAATAGATTTTTAAAAAAAAATTATTTCCGAAAAAGAAAACCCAGATGTATCAACCTTTGAAATGGTTTTAGTGGTGAAAATATTCTAAATTTACTGTTCTTTTCCAACAGCAAGGCACTTACTACACACAGCCTTTATATGCAGCACCACCCCACGTAATCCATCACACCACAGTTGTGCAGCCTAATGGCATGCCAGCAACCATGTACCCTGCTCCAATTCCACCACCAAGAGGAAATGGTGTGACTATGGGAATGGTGGCTGGGACTACTATGGCAATGTCAGCAGGTACTTGGATTTGTATTCCTTACACACTTTATGGTACACGTGCATTATATGGCCAAAATGTATATAGGCACTAATATTTCACAGTATCCACTAACTTGGGAGGTTTGTGTAGTAGCATGTGAATTGTAATCTATTCTGACTCAGAGTATTCTAGGATGGGTCAGGTAAACAACCTAGAATATAGGAATGTATTGAAAAGGAAAGCTGATTTGATGTTCCAGTTGCGCTTCTGTCCAAGAGACTACCATGATGGCATAATCGTTTGGTGCTTAGGAATTTTAAAGTAAAACTGTTTCCAGTTGAGTTGTTCAGTTAACTGAATAGAGAATTTTTGTAGTAGGAACCTCCTATTCTGCACCCGAGAAGAACAATTTTAGGACCTGTACATAATGCAAGTATACATGGCCAGAATGATTGGTTGACTGTCACAGTTGGGGCCGCCCATGTCCCACCATGACTTGTATTTACTAACATCATTGGAGGACAGTGTGAATTGTACAACCAAGACCTAGGGAATACTGTTTCCTAATGCGCACATATTACACTGCCCAGTCCACTTCAGTGCTAAGTAGGGGTGTGTGAAGCGGGGCCCTATTCAATTTGGATTTGGATTCGGCCTGAATCGGGGACAGTGATTCAATTTGTTGATTTGGATCGCTGTCCCTGATTCAGTTTGGCCGAATCCAAAGTTCGATGCTGATTCAGAGAATCAGCAATTCGGACATAATGACAGCTTTAAATGTTTTTTCTATGTAGCTCAAGGTACCAGCGTGGCTTGTGAATGCTGCAATGCTGGGGCGCATGGAGAGTCCCACAGGAGTTCAGGGGGGCCCTCCACATGCTCAGCAACGAACTGGAAGTGGACCAGAAGTGCTTCTGGTCCACTTCCGGGTCTGCTGCCGAGCACACTGGGGAGCCACCTGCTCTTGTGTGGGACACTCCATGCGCCCCAGCATTGCAGTGTTCATGAGCCACCTGGTACCTGGAGGTATGTAAGAAAAACATTTAAAGCTGTCTAGACACTATGTCTGAATTGCCAGAGGGTTCCGATTTGATTCGGAGAGATTAAAGGGTCCTCTGATTCAGTTCGGATTCAGAGATTTGGCTGCCAAATCTCCACCGAATCAAATCGGGGACTGAAGCTTCACGCAGCCCTAGCGCTAAGCTAGTTAGAATTTAAGCAACTTTGCTAATCTTGCACAAGCTGGTATCATTTCAAGGCCACAGCTGTTCTAGAATTAGACTTCTGTTTCTTATGTGTGTGTCTGATGCTTCTGCCTGAAATTTTGAGCGTGATTGTTATGTGCAGCGGGTCTGGATGGCGCAAGGAACCTGTTTTTAACCAAACCTACTCTTTTGTAACTCAGATTTTAGGTGTGTTGATAAAAGTAAATTAATTATTTTATTGCATTTATTGTCTTTTGGATTGTTGAACTCTAGATGGTAGCCATCTAAGACTGGGCACGCCACAGCCCTCAGCGAGAGGTTTTTGTTTTCAAGACCACCACTGTTTTGTAGACACACATTGCTTCTGTGTGTTTTTCCAGCTTTTGTGTGTGGGATAAGCTGTAACAGACAAACATTCTTAACTTCCTGTGTAAAGTGCTCTTGAGGGGAAATAAGTAGGATCCTGAGACTCCAATCAGTCTGTTTCCTTTTACAATTCTTCAGTCTGTAAAAACCCACTGGCATTTTTTTTCAGACAGGAACTAAATTATTCTGCTTTATCAAAATGAAATTTCTTTAGCTTCAGGTATTCCTATAACAGAGCCTGTTGTGAGGAAAAGCATTTTTCACAGCATAATGCATTCTGTAAGCAGGATTTTTGTGGGTTTTTTTCTGAGGAAGTTAAATACCTGCACTTGCATTGGACAAAATATCAGTGACCCTGTTCCATAAACATTTGAAGGAAAATTGATTGAATTGAAACTGCCACGGTACAATTTCACAAGCGTTGAAGTGCAGTTTCTTACTGCATCAGAAGATGAGCAAGACTCAATTTTATATTTTGAAACAACAGTTTACAAGTGCTGAAAGGTGAATTTCTGAAAAATATTAAATATAAAAATGTTCTTTGTTTCCTAGGTACTTTGTTGACCACTCATTCCCCAACTCCAGTTGCTCCTCATCCAGTTACTATGCCCACATATCGGGCTCCAGGAACACCAACCTATAGCTATGTGCCCCCACAGTGGTGATCATCCTGGCGTGTAAGTTACCAGTGTTCATGCTGAAACAGCAACCTGTTTGTAAATGGCTGTATGACAGTGTACCTCTTCCAGGACAGTTCACAGGAGAGAAATTCCCAATATGTTAATTGAGTGAATACTAGGAACAGATTATTTCCGAAATATTGTTTGTTTATAGTAGCTGTGCAGGAGAGGAAGAACTTTCTGGTGAGACTTCTTCATTGTCTGTATCATTAGAGGATGAATATTTGCTTTGATTCCAGTTATTTGTGCCCCTGGTACCTGCTAGGGCTGTGCAGAGCTTTGGTTGCTGATTTGATTTGGCCCAATTTTGGTGGCCGAATCCGAATCAAATCAGGAGACCCTTTAATCTCTCCAAATCGAATCGAAACACTCCAATTCGGGAAGATTTGGAAAGATTCGGAAAGATTCGACGATTTGGACGTAGACACAGCCTTAAATGTTTTTTCTACATACCTCAAGATACCGGGCGGCTTGGGAATTCTGTGATGTTGGGGCAGATGGAGCGTCCAACAGGAGCACGGGGGGCCCAGGGTGCTCGGCAGCAGATCTGAAGCCTCCGGGTCCTCCAGGCAGCACGCTGCCCCCTGTGCCGCCCCCCCCCCCCCCCCCCCCCCCCCCCCCCGGCTCAGTGACTGGTGCCCCCTGAGTCTAGAGGGGCACCCGGGGTTCCCCCGTGGCTGATCGCCAAGCCAGAGGGTTGTAGGGGGACCCCCCCCCCCCCGTGTGCTCAGCAGCAGACCTCAGACACTTCCAGGTTTGCCACCGAGCATGCAGGGGGCTCCCCCATGCTCCTGTGGGATGCTCCATGCGCCCCAGCATCGCAGCATTCACGAGCTGCACCTGGTACCTCGAGGCAGGTAGAAAAAACATTTAAAGCTGTGTCTATGGTCGAATCGCTGATTCTCTGAATCAGCATCGAATCTTCAGATTTGGATTTGGCTGAATCTAATTGGGTACAGTGATCCGAATCAACTAATCGAATCACTGTGCCTGATTCAGGCTGAATCCGAATCGAATGGGGTCAGTTTCACATACCCCTAGTAGGTGCATGTAAACCCAAAAGGATCAGTTTCTTTAAGCAGGCCCAGTTCTTTGGGTAGATGTGATATTTCTTACTAGACCAGCTGAGTAGTTGGAAAAAAGTTGTTTGCAACTTTCAGGTGCAATCACCCTTCTTCAGGCAAAGGGAGACTGCTGTTGTTCTGAGATCTCCAAGGAATGAAAGAAGCTGAAAGTGTGACAGGATGGCAGAGAGCATGTAAATAGATGGAAATTAGGAAAACAAAAGGTAGTGAAGTTGTGGGGGGAGGGCAAACGAGGGGCAAAAATAGCCCCAGGTATGTAATGGAGACTTTACTGTAGTAGTTTTCCATGGTAGAAAAGAAGTCCGTCTGTATATTGGGGGGAAAAAAAAAAAGGCCTCTTTTCTACCTTGGAAAACTACTACAGGAAATTGCTGTCATTGCCACAGACTGGAATATAGTTAGTGGGTTTACAGCATGAATGCTGCAGAGTATTATTAGATAATACTTTGTTTTTTAAAGTAAGTGGGGCTTGAAGGCAGTTGTAAAGCATGCAGTTATCAAGCTTTAGTCAACCATAGTTAAATATTTTCCTTGCCTCTTTTTTTCTGTTTCTCTGACTATAGGTTTGAAGATGGGAGATATGCAATCAAGTAATTGAGGTTTAAAAGTTGGTGCTGAAGCCCTCATGCCTCCAACCAGGACTTTCTTCTGAATGCTTTCAACACTTTGCTAAACACTACTAATTCCTGATCACTGAAGATTTTCCAGTGCTGCATATCTTACATCTTGGAACTCCAGCAGTTAGTCTTAAAGCAAATCTTGTTTTGTGGACTGTCTTGCAATTTTTTAGCTAATTATAATGATAAAAAGGGAGCATAAATTTATTCTGATCCATATCTAGTTGAATGCATGTTTAAAAAAACCCACAAGAAACAAAGCTTGCTCAATCTACCTGCGGTGACTGATGCAAAAACCATCATATGCAAAATTCAAAGGAACCGAAAAGTATTTTACAACTTGTATCACTAATGCACTGTTGTAATATATGCAGGGTCTTCAAGGTAGAATCGTGAAAGTGAATTTCTTTATAGAATGCCATTATATACATTAGATAAGTGTTTCAACCTTTTTGGGTTGATAGAATTGCCAGTTCAAAGGGGCGCGGTTTTTTTTAATTTAAGTGATATATTCATTTCCAATTAAATTCAACTAGTACAAATTGGAATGACTGGAAAATGAGTCTGACAAGCTGCAGAAATCCTGCACAGAATTAGTTTACCGTGTACCTTTCCATTTCCGTTATAGGGATTCAGTGTTATGCATACATTTTTAAGGATCAGAATGAATTGATAAATGTGTGGCTACCTAAAGGAAAATCAAATACAGTAGCCTTCCTTGAGGAAGGGAGGTAACATCTCTATAATGAATTGCATCTCCTGAATAAAAGTGATCTAGTTAGAAACCATCACCACCTTCCATACGACAGAGCATTCATCAGAATGAGACTTGCCACACAAACTAATAAAATCGCATTTTATTTGTCTTTAGGTGTTTTTCCTAAGAATGTTCTAGTCCATTGAAAAACCACATGTGCAGTTGAACCAGCTTGCTTTTCAGATATTTAAGAGATTCTAGTTGTTTCTACAACCAACAGGAGGAGTTCAATTACATTGTTATCCTGAAGAGAGAACTTTGTGCGTTTGTTAAGCATATTAAAGGGGAACAAACAATTTTAACAATGTCCTTATTAGCTCATATTATCTGCAGTGCGGATTATGGATGTAGTGTAGCAGGGCTATCAGAATGCAGAGATTTCAAAAGTTGTGGGGGATTTTATCCTCTAACATATTTGTGATCGAAGTAGGAGCCATTCATTCGTTACAGCATATTTGATGTAACAGTTGGGATTTTCTTTTTTTTTCCCTTTTTTTTTAACTTCCTAAATTGCACTTGGAAAGCACGTAAATTAAGACGGACTGCAGATTAGTGTTTTCATCACAATGAGTCATTTCCAGTATCTTTGCTTGCAACTTCAATTTTTAAAAAGTACCTCAAAGCAAATGCTATGGGGATAAAGGGCTAGCCTTGGAACCCATTTATATACCAAAATCATTACGGGAAAGGATTTTAAATTTATAAATTTGAATATTGCACACAAAAATCAAGGTTTTTCTTAAACCTGCCTGATTTATGGTCTTAGTAAGATGCAGTGGTTTTTTTGCAGGGGTGGGGAAGGAGAGAGGATACATTCTGCCTGCAATAAATTATGCAGTAAATGGTTATAAAATGTTGTTCCCTTTTAAGAGTTTACGCAGAGGTATGTCAGACTGTAGTGTTTGTAGTTTAATTTTCCATCCAGAAGTGATTTTTTTTTTTTTTTTTTTTTTTAAATTGTATATCTACTTGTGCTTTGTTTTGGGGTGTTCTGCTCCTTATACAGATTTGGCAGCTACTTCAAGGTAGCATCAGTGCTGATTTTAACGCTGCCATTCCAGTACTTGTCCCTGGTGGGATGTGTACACACCTGAAAACCCATTAGAGGTTAGAGCCTTTGGTAACTTTATTTTTTACAATAAGCACTCTTTTACTACCATGTTTTATTTTATAAATTTTAGAATTATTTTGCATGGATCACTGTAAACAGATGACCCCCCCCCCCCCCCCACTTATTTCCAATGCCTTTAACATAACTATGGTGTTGACTAGAAATACTTTTTTAAATGTACTTATGAGCACTTATTTCAGCTTGAGGATTTCCATATATTTATGTATGGAGCAGAGATTTACCCCAAACAAACCATTTTAATCTGTACTGCTTTGTTCAAGTCTGTTATTACAATTCCATTTGTGTCATAGGGTTGCAGCATTGACTCGTCAGGTGTTCCAGACACTGTAGTGAACATTAATACAGGCAGTTTATCCCGTTTAGCTAGTTTAGAGTGAGACTTTTTGTTGTTGTTGTTGTCTTTTTAGTATGTTTTTTATGAAAAAGGAGTTGTGAGGTGTGAAATGATGCTGTCTTGGGGAGAAGCTATAAAGTACAAGTTTTAAGCTTTGCTGTCTCCTGTCTTGTTACCCAATAAAGTAAAGCTTTGAAACCATAGGAGAGAACTTTTCATGAATGCTGCATTAATAGATTAATAGTTAAGGAAAGAATATAATGTCCTATATATTTGCTCTAACTTCCTAAATGTTTTCTTGGAATCTGTCTCCCAGTAATACTATTCCATAACATTTAGGCAGTCTCACTTACTTGAGCACTTTTTTCTAAGTTGCATTATGGGATTCATCTACAAGGGGGGAAATTACCTTTTTCTTGCAAAAGGTACCGTACCTTCCAGATGTGATTGCTGTAACTAATGGGAGGTAGGAGCATGTCTCCGGTAGTTTGATTAGGGGAGTAACCAAAAGCACAGTGTGTTTGGGTGGGGGATGTATATACAACTATCTTAATGGTATTTTGTTGCAAAAAGTAGAAAGCATGGATATAAAACTGGGATAAAATCATATGTTGTTTAATAGGAGTTTACACAGCGAGGGTCTTAAGAAACATTCTCTCCTGCTTTTTATACTACATTCCCTATTTAGAATTCCTGTACAAATATATACACATGTACACAGTATATGTTTTGCACTGGAGCTCTTCAAAAAATACTGGGTGTCTAGTGCAGTAGAGAATATTTCAAATCAATCTTCTCTAAAAACTTTTATGGCAGCTTTATATAATAGATTTAAAAAAAAAACGAAAAAAAACCTTTTAAACCTGGAACTGAAGATAAATAACTATTTCAGCAATAACATAAGAGAAGTCCAAGATGCATTTTGGTTCTAATTTCAAGTGTTTCATTTAAACAAAGTATTGTTTAGGCTGAGATTTGTTTCCTAGGTCAGTAATGTCTGACTTAAGTCTCTTAGAGAGAGTAGCAGCAAAATAGCCTTTTTCAAGAACATAGCTAATAATTGGCACCAGAAACTCATAGCTCTAGTCAGTGGTGTGATGTTCACTAATGAACACAAGGAAGGAAATCTAAAACTGTTCCCGTATCTTCAATATTGTTCATAAACTTGCTTGAACCAAACATCTCTAGTTGACATTTCTAGGAGACAGAGGAATGCTGTTCATGGCAGCTTCTTTTTGAGTGTACTATGCAAGTTTAGTGCTTAAGTGAAATGAGAGAACACACACATTTTGTAATTTGCAATCTGCTGTAGTCCTTCCTACTGTGGTCTCACCTACTGAAAAGCCCCATAAGTACCACCGTGTCTTAGTGTTGTTAGACTATAGTTCATGGTACAGATTTTTGTATACCAGGGTACTCTACATCGAGTCTTTACAAAGCAATCTGGCTTCTGCATGGAAGATGGGCCACTTACAGTATCTAAGAAAGATTCTAATTTTTAATTTGGAATAGCTCCCCAGGGCTTGAACACAGTATTATATGCCATTAGTCTGGTTTTTAAACATATTACTCTTTTTCTGGGTAGATTAGTGCAGCAGCCTTTTAAGACCATTGTAGGTTTAAGTCCACTAAGGGGGGTTGGAAAATACCATGTGAGAGAAACCTTCCATTTATTGGAACACAATAATAATGATGCATCATTTACAACTTTTGGGAAGAGAGAACAGGTGCTGGGATTGTTAATTGGATTGTAATTTGCAATTGATCAGAAAGTAGTTTGCACAGTTCCTAGTAGAGAATAGACAGATCTTCTCCAGCAGGTGTCGCTATAGGATAATTTGTGGAAGGTCAAAATTAATTCAGTAATCCCCATTTTGAACTGCATTCTTTTCATGGCAGCCTGTTAGAAAATGCAAGGAAGAATTAAACTTGTCTAAATATTTCCGCCTAAAGAATCACTTTTCTAATCTTGTGCGTTTAGCAGCTCTAAGCCTCCTGTAGAAACAGTTGGACATGCTGAAGGGCAATGTTTATAAAGAAAACATTGCAGTAAAGTCAGGATTGTTTTTTTACCGTCATGCTTTGTTCTGACTTTTTTAGATCTATTTAGAGATCTTCTCTAGTGGCTTTCCAGCAGGCTGTCTTCATCTGTGTGTCCTGAAAGAAGTTGGGGGGGGGGGAGGGAAGTAGGTTGCAGGGAGGAGTGATGCTGGGGAGAATGTACACTTGGAAATATCTGAAAACCACAGTTTTGAGGGTCCACTTGTAATATCAAATATTCTAAACAGTTGTTAACCTCTAAAACTCCAAAATAAAAAAAACATGACAGTAACTTTTCCAAACTGGTGTGACTTTTGGGCACTTAGCAGGCGAACTGGGAAAGCTTTTTTTAGCTGGCTGCTGTACAGACTTGTTTTAAGTAGAATGGATTTGTTAGTGGGTTTTTTATTGTGATGCTATTATTGGCTGCCCTCATGTCTAAGATCTGAAAAAAGTGAGTGCATGCAACAGAAGTACAAGAGGCCCCAGTAATAGTGCTCATGTTTGTTATGAAATAGGCACAGGTTTCCTTTTTTATGACTTTTTTTAAAACTGTCTTACAAGCAGTTATATTGGTACTTTTTTTAAGTTTAGGTCAATGTTGTCTTCCAGAATAAGTTTTAAAGCATCACTCACTTCTACATTGAACTATTGCATCAACACAAAGGAGTGGAGATTCCATCCTGAGCCAGTTCAATTATGTGTAAATTCATACTTTTTTTATTTTTTATGCAATCCAATGAGTAGATGAGCTCAGATTTAAATTCTTAAAAGCACGTTTATTGTAACAAGAATTGTTATGTATTAATACTTCAGTTTTCAATAAAGATTGACTTGTGTTGCTTACTGTGGTTTCTTGCTCTCGAGTAATGTAGCTATATGTGAGTTATCAGACATTTCAACACATCATAACAAACATGTTTGAATAATTTCCTTTTAACTGATAATTGGAAGCAAAGAAAAGATTCAGCTAATCAGTTAAGTAAACTACGTTTCTGTGCATAAACTTTTTGTTATGACCTTATGTAACTGAAATCCTGACTTAAATTCTAGCTATTCATCTGGGTCTGGAATTTGCTTGTCCTTTTATAGAGATGGAGGGTAGGGGTTCCTTGAGCTTCCTGCTGTTCCATCAGCAGCTTCCAGAGGGCTATCCATAGTTTCAGGTATCACTCTTCTATTCCAGCCCTGTGTGTACAGTGCCCCAGAGGAGCTGTAAGGCTGTAGGACATGCACACTAGCTGACAGCAGAAACAATGAGGTGCTTCATTTGGAGTGGAACTAGAGCACCCTATGGAAGAGTGTAACAGGAGTGGTGTAGTTCTACATTCCCCTTTCAGGGCTTCGCCTTATTATAATTTTAACCCTTGAACTCTACTGAAGATTGTGCTATTTTAACTTAATAACCAATGAATGAACATGAACTTCCATGGAGTCTTGGTGTTTTTCTTGTTTCTGGAAATCATTGACTACACTAAGAACTTCTTACCTTTCTTTAAGGGAAGGAAACTTTGAATTAAGTCACTAAGGTAAACCACCCAAGGACTAGGTGGGAGTAGAAGTGATGTGAGGAGGCTAGTCCTAGTTCTCCCTTCTTTAAAGTGTGTGTGTGTGGGGGGGGGGAACCAAATAGGACAAATGATGATCATGGAAGTCTGAATACTGTTGAGGGATAAATTGTAATATTTTAAGCAAAAAAATAATTCTTTTTGATTTGTGGTGTGCTTCTGACCCAAAGTAGTTGATGAAGAACAAGAGGGCAGCAGGACAGACCCTACGAGGAGAGACTGAAGGAGCTGAACCTGTTCAGCCTCAGCAAGAGGAGGCTGAGGGGGGACCTGGTGGCTGCCTACAAACTCATTGGGGTGATCAACAGCAAATAGGCAGAGCCCTTTTCTCCCCAGCACCACCTGGGTTGACAAGGAACAATGGTCATAAGCTGATGGAGAATAGGTTTAGGTTAGAGATCAGTAGACAATATTTTACAGTTACGGTGGCCAAAATCTGGAACCAACTTCCCAGGGAAGTGGTCCTCGCCCCTACCTTGGGCAAATTCAAGAGGAGGTTGGACGATCACCTGTCTGGGGTCTTGTGAACCCAGCATTCCTGCCTTTAGCAGGGGGTCAGGCTAGATGATCTGTTCAGGTCCTTTTGACCCTAGCTGCTATGAAACTATGAAGGTAATCCTATGGTAAAAAAAATAATTGCACCCTGGAAATCTTTCCCCAAGTGTAAATGGTCTAAATATTGAAATTCATTAAGGCTACGTGTTGTATGATGTCTCTGCATTTATCAATCCTGCAGTGGCTGGGTTTTTAACCTTACTGAGTGTCTCTTTCTTTAAAACAAACAAAACAACAAGCAATCTTACAGTGATTGCTAGTTAAGAGGGATCAGCTTAGACAAAACTACCAGTGGAAGAGGAGTGACATGCAGTGATGATTTTTTTTTTTTTTTTCCCCTTCTTAATTAACAATATTTTAAACACACAATTTGAAAAGTATTTTGTGTCCTTATGCTAATGCCCAGGTCAGAAAAAACTAATTTTTGGCGTACAGTTTAAATATTTAAGAGAACTGTCTTCATTATAGAAGCATCTCAACACAGCTGAGATAAATCAGAGCTGCTTTCTGAAAGGAGATTGCCAGGACAGTGACCATCTGCACTTGGATAAGAAACTCAGGTTTAAGTTTTCCCTAAATTTGGTATTAAAAATAAAAAAAAAAGTTTGCATTCCTTGAGATTCCAGCCCTTATCTCCACCCGCCAAAACAATGTTGTAGAGTCCAGCTTGCAGAGTGGGCCCTAATTTCAAAAACAAAAGTTGCTGCCTTTGCTTCCTGGTTTGCAGCTGTGGTGTACAAATATCTAGTTACCCCTGAATGGTTTCACTTGTGGGAAAGGTAGGTGCTAGTTCCTAGTTTACAAGGGGCTACACCGTAGACAAAGCAACCTAGACTTGTGGGCTTTTAAGTGAGGGATATTTCTATTTCCCGGAGTCCATTGTGCAGCAGGCTGTCCTTCATATTTAATGGAATAGTCTGATTCACACAAATATCAAAAGCACTTATACAATATAAATGCTTCCTCTGAGTATAACTGATCCATTTAGCTCTGAATGAATCAACCTAGCTATGAATTCTGGTTTTCAAATAGAACAGTAGCCTGGGAATTTATTTATTTTTTTTTAAGCAAAGTAACCATCTCAAAAAGGAATACAGCTGGTGATCATCTTCTTTATCTTTTCATACAATCCTTATGTGAAAGATCAAGAAAGACAGCTCAGACCAGTGAAGGTACCAGTCACTCCAGAATGGCCAAGAAGAAATACTAATTAACACAAATGCTTATAAAAAGGGAGAATCTCTTCTTCCAAGCCACCAGCTTGAGTACAATGGGTAAGAGGCACGAAGGGGCTTGAGCAATAACTTCTAATCTTTGCACTTCCTGTGTAATCTGTATTTGTTTCAGTGAAGCAGTGAATTCAAATGAGACTTTTTATGAATGCAGAAATAATAAGAGACTAAGGTATCAGAATTGGCATGTCATGGCACTGGGAACAAGCATCTTGCTGTATGGGAAGCAGTGAGGCCAGGAGAGATTTGCATCTTCAGCCTTTCCAGTATA
Source organism: Alligator mississippiensis (assembly GCF_030867095.1). Taxonomy (NCBI): domain Eukaryota; kingdom Metazoa; phylum Chordata; order Crocodylia; family Alligatoridae; genus Alligator; species Alligator mississippiensis. The sequence goes on from NC_081830.1 coordinate 41,315,855, forward strand.
TGCTCTTCTGTTCCCCCATCTATCCCATCTCATTTGGTTTGGCAACCTGCTTTGCCCCCCGTAGGCCAGGTGATAACATTGGAACTAAGCATTGCATCCTCCTTGTGTCTTTCCAAGTCTTGGATGATGCCACTGTTCATTGAAAAAGATAACTTTGACCTTCTAACTTGTGGCCAAAGTAAATTGTGCATGCAGCCCAAGGTGTCCATGGAGGGGTTGGGGAGCAGCAGTTGAGATGCAACTGCTCGCAAGAAAGCAGTATAAGGAGAAATAGCTGTGTGGTGAGCAAAAGACAGGGCTCGACGCCAGGTTTATGGCAGATGCAGAGCTGGGGCTCAGGGCTGTGCCCTTGTTGGGGCAGGGGGCTGGGCCTGCTGGCACGGGGCAGCTGCTAACAGGGGTCACAAATCTGGAGGGAGCCTAGCGCTCATCCTGGCCTGTATACCAGATGGCACCTGCAGGTAACAAAGTGAAGATTCAGTTCCTCACAAGTGTGGTCTCTGTCCTACAGTCAAGTCATTGCATCTATGAACTATGGGGCTGTGCCCTGAAGTCTTTATATCCTGACTTCATGTTTGCTTGTAACTTCTTAACTATAACATTTCCCTTAGCAGTAGTGTTCCTCACTTTATTTCCATGCTCTTAATTTAAAAAAAAAAACTTGAAAGATGTAAAAGCCTAACAGCCTTTTCTAAGATATCTAATCTAAGGTAAAGGAACTTCAGAAACATTTTCATGCCCACTCATAAACAGGTCACCATGCTTTTTTTTCCATAGAATTTTGAAATGGGATGCCACTAAATTCTGGAAAGGTATGGAGAGCAGCCTAGGTCTAAAGAGAGTGAGAACCACTGCAGTAGACACTCCAGTGTAGAAATGTTAGTGTTGCTGAGGCTTTAGTTAAGGCAGTTAATTTGCAGTCTGAGTAAAATTACTTTGGCTCGTGTGTTGTATGTTGTGTGCTGGAGGTGGAAGGCAGCTGGGTGGAGTGGAGCCTGTCATCCAAATTGTTTCTAATGGATGTGGAGGAGGAAAAGTAGGCTCTTTCAACTAGTCATTCCTTGCTTTTAAGGGTTTGGGAGTGGATTTGGCACTTAATCAACTTTAATCAGTTTGTAACTAACTTCTAACTTGTGGTTATAAAATATATCTGTTCTGTATTCCAGAAAAGTCAGCCAAAGATTGGGTTGTAACAAGTCAGCCCAAGCCCCTAAAATGCTCTGGTCTACAAGAGCCAGAGCAGGTGGCCAAACCAAATGATGTGGGATAGGTGGGGGAACAGAAGAGAATATATTGGAAATGCGGAAGGTGCAAATTTCTCCTGGCCTCACTGTTCCCATACAGCGAGTTGTCTCAGAAAAAGTAAATTTTCAGTAGACAATTGGATAAGGTGTTAGAATCATAGAAAATTAGGGTTGGAAGGGACCAAAGCAGGACCATTTATGAACTTCAAGAGGGAGACTTCCAAAAGGTGTGAGACCTTTCTTGGATTCTACTGTAAAGCAGTAGTTGGGGATTTTGTTTTCTGGCTGAGAGCTATTTTTTAGCAGTGTTTGAACACTATGTAAATTTTTTTAAATAATCCTATTTTGCAGATTTTATTTTTTACACACAGAAATGAGGATCCTGTCACAAATTCCTGTTTAAATAGTATTACTTTATCTTTATGATATTTTAAAATCATATGATATTTTAAATATTATCTTTAGCCACATAAACGTTGTGGCTGAAAAGAAAGGCATGGATTTTTTTGACTCAGCTTCTTAGGGAGGTTGATCCTTCCTCCTGCTCCAAACAAGGCAAATCAAGCATTGCATTTCCAAATGCTTAATTTAATGATATTTAAAAAAAAAAATTCACTTTTGTCTAAGCTTGTATCCTTGTTAATAGGATCCTAGATTTAATGTAGTAGATTTTGTAATACTTTGGAAAAGTTTTGAAGATGTGAATCCTTGTATGACACTGTCCAGCAAATGACCAGGTCAGTGAAGAACTATTGGATTGGATTCTGGCCTTGTACTATTTAAACCCTTTTGCAACGTTCTTGTTGGCTCACTGAATCACTGTAAAAATATGCATCCTTCACCACTCTTCATATTTATCTGACATTTTGCATTAAAGCCAACCCTGAAAAGATGTTACAGTATTTGCACAGTGAGGTTTGCCATCGGACTGTAAAAGCCACTTTTCCTGGTGGCGTGATAGCTCAATCACCATTAATTTCATGGTGGGTCACAGAAAGTCCTGAAAGCTGTATGCTCCTTGCCAGGTCCAATTTCAAATGCCTCTGGGTAGTGTCAATGGTACGACAGAGCTGCTTTGGCGTTAGTCTTGCTGCCAGGAGGCTTTGCTGAAATGTAGACCCGTTAGTCGATTTGCTTGCTTTGTTTATGGGATGGTGAGGTGGCTTGCACCAGGTTACATTACAGCCCTTGTAAATTCATATGCTGCCTCCAACACAGTCTGTATTTAAACCTTGTCTTAGTTTAATCAATTAATAATTGGGTAGCTGGCTTCAATGGCAGGGCTCCCAGGCTTAGATGGGTTTTAGACTGCAGGTCGTTTTCTTGACATATGTACAGTACTTGCACACTGGGAGAAACTTGCTCACCTGGAAGAAATCCTGATTATTATGATCACATTCATTTGGGGCTTTTGCACTATGAGGCCTTTAATTACATCTATGATTTGTTACATGATGTTAATTGAAAATCCTGTATGCATTTATACTGGCATCACTATCTTTGGAGTATCCAGTGAAATGCAGGAATTAGCTGTCACTCAGTTGGGTAAGGTTTAAGTACCCAACCTGAATTAATATTACATATAAGCCGGACTGGAGGGATATCACCTAAATAAACTACATCAGGAAAGAGGTGATGTCATCCTAAATTGACTGTTTTATGCTGATTTTTGTTTCTTTTGTATGTGGATGGTATTATTGATGTTTAAACTGAAAAGCAGAAGCCCTAACAATGCTGCTTTGATTAACTCCTGCTAGTTTCCTATTAATTACTAGTTGGGTTGCTATGCTAGCCCAGAAAGATGAACTGGTGGACAAATGGAGAAAGCGGTGTTACCCAACACTTAAAGCCATTTGTTTAGCTGGGTATGGAGGGTGCACAGACTCCACAGATGGAGGTGCAAGCAGATTAATGTCACACAGCAAGTCTGGTTTAGGATGGTGTTAGTGACTTCACCCAGCAGTGATGCAAATGATACTTCCGTATGTAGTGACACATAACCCTTGATTTGAAAATGTTCCCAGCACATCTCCCTGGTTTCTGCAGCTTTATAGCAACTTCTAATGTGGCCATTCACTTCATTGAGAAGTTTCTCTTTTTTCTCTGATCTTCCCAAGGAAGATCATTTCCACCTATTTTGAAAATCTGTATAATGTGCAGTTTCCTCCCTGCACAGTTGAGTTGCTTTCTCTTTGGTTGTGTATGCACCACCTTCCTCATGTGACTTCTTATCCCACTCCCTTACCTGTCCCAAGAGCTGTCTTTGTGAAGTTTTCTGAGGTGGATTTTTTTTTGGTCTGAACTTCCTTGCATCTCTCTGCTTTTTAAAGATGTTCTGTAGGGTTTGCTCAGATTTCTCAGTGAAATGTTCATAAGTTTCTTCCTGTTCTTGGACACACTTTGTTAACGTGGAGTCTGGCTCAATCTTGTCCATGCCATGCAATATCTGGGTGTGGGATTCACCATATCCTGATCTGTCCTGATGCAACTCTAAACTGCTTTAAATGGCTTCTCCACTGGAATTGTAAAAGGACTATGAGGGACGTGAGCTCCGGGTCCTTGGGGAATAGCTGCTTTGGGGGGGGGGGGGGGGGGATTGTTTTTTCCATTTTAACAGCCTTTTAGTGCTTCTCTCCAGCTCTGTGGATGCGATGCCTTTCTTAGGATGAGGCCAGGGCCCCCTACTCTGTGTAACCACATCTTAGAGATTGTTCCATTTGCCCATCTTGCCTTTCTCTTCATTTTTGCTCTCTCCTGAAGTTGTTCTTGCTTTCTCCAAATAATTTGTTGCAATCTTTCAGTAAAATCCTGGAAATACAGCCTGGAAGGAGGATCTAGTCCATAGTGGTGCTAAGTCATGCTGAGGGTGCAGAATGGAGCAGGGATCACAGAAGGATACTTGCGTCTTCCAACACAGGTAAGTGCTTGGCTCTGGCTGGCAGTACTCCCCGCTGTTGTGCGAAGTACTACAATATTAATTCTTTAAGTGTCTCTCCAGCCATCCACAGACATGATTTGCCAGCCCGCTTTTGCAATTAAAGTCAAATAGTTCTCAATTGATTAATTCCCCTCAATTGATAGTTCACCACTAAGAGTGTTTGTAGCAGGCCATTGATTTGCTACTGATGTTGAATACAGGGTTACAGTCTGGTCTCATGCTCTGAATACTGAGACCAAGTAAACCACTTTTCTTTCCTCTGAACAACCCTGAGGGTAGCAATGGATGCTGCCTGACATCACATCTGCTTCCATAAAATTTGTATGGCAACACCAGCTGTGAGAAAATTGATGCCCCTACCCTTTGTTACACCACATAGTTGGTAATGTAAAATAGTGTTGTTTTATTGCTGCAGGTGTCTGCGTGCTCTGGTGGGAGCAGTGTTGGCATCCCAGAGCTGCCTGCACTCTCCAACTGCCTAGGCAAGTGGTCTGGGGGCTTGAGGGGCCTAATTCTGTGCCCCCCAGGAATTCCCATGCATGATCAGGCCCCTCAAGCCCTGGGATCACCTGCAAGCAGGGACGTCCTGGGGAATCTTGAGGTGCCTCTGTCAGCGGGGAAAATCGGGGTTCCCTGCTCATGGAGACTTGCCCTGGGATCTCTGGGGGTGGTCTCCTGATGTGTGGAAAGCCCTTATAGGTCCCAGCATGGAGGCATGGGACCCAAGGATTCCCTGGTGACCTGTCAACACAATGAAGCACAGGTCAGCCTCGGACTTGGAGCAGATCCCAGCATGGGGTACTGGGGATTCCCCACGTTTCATGCTGCCCTGCATCCCTGTGCCACCACACTTGATCTATGCCTCCACATGACAAGGGGAGTGTATCATCCACTTGGAGGCAGGACAGTGGGCAACATGTGTTGTTGAATAAAGTGGATCAGCTGTGGCCAGACACTTCCCACTGGAAAATACAAAAAAGGGGGACGCAGGAGGAAAAGTGGACAGCTTGTTTATTTCCCATCTTATGAGTGCATCTGGAAACAGGCATTCACATGTATAGGTATGTACAAATCTGAATTAAGTGCAACAGATGTACCAACCACGCAGGCTACAAAACAGTGCAGAAAGCTGCATTATTAGGAGAGTGCTGCAAATAAAAAGCTTACTGTATGCAGGTGGAGAAAAAGAACAAGAAAAGTTAGTGGATCCAAGTAAATGGGACAAAAGCAGCCAACTTTTTTTAAACAGAAAATTGTCATTGCTAAAGCCACAAGGGTTTTCTATCACAGTTTGTGTTGAGGGAAGTGGATAGGAGATGTGAAAAGGATTAAATGTAATGTGAGCTGTTAATCCTGCAGCAGGGAGGGGGTTGCAAGCTATGAATCCTTGTGTGGGTAGAAAAGCCAAGGCAAGAAAGGAGAATTCTTATGCTCCTCATCAGCCTGAAGCTGTGCAGCTCTTAATACAGAAAAACACAAGTGAAATTTAATTTTTGCTTAGAAATGTGCGTGACCATGCTGTAGGCACCAAGCACCTTTAAAAATGGAATTTATACACGATGCTTCTGGAGAAAGTGCTTGGAAATGCCGAGTCATGCTTTCTGGTTCTCCCCAAGGGATGTGTTTTGGTTCAGCTTGGAGTGAAATAGTGAATTAATGGGATTGCAAGATGCTGTGGCTGAAAAGAAAGGCATGGATTTTTTTGACTCAGCTGCTTAGGGAGGTTGATTCTTCCTCCTGCTCCAAACAAGGCAAATCAAGCATTGCATTTCCAAATGGACCCAAAGTACACCGAAGCCCTTGATGTATTTTCAAATTAGTCTGTCAGCAACCTCAGACAGTCATTCTGTAATACATTCCTTACGTAAGCACCTGATTCTGCAGCCCTGCTTAAATTGTAAAGTTGTTGGGCTTTACCTCCCTTGTATTGGGCTTGTAGCGCACACAGTATAATTTAAACACAAATTGTGGCTGCTAGCTAGCCCAACAGGACAAAATAGTATAATGTCAGGTCACATTAACTTCAAGTGAACAAATGGTGAAACAGGCCATATCCGACAGTCCCGAGATGTTTTAAAGCAGGAATGTGAACAGAGTACCATCCTTCAAAAAAATCATTCCACTCCCACTTGCTTAGTCCAAGTACTTAATGCAGGGGTGGGCAAAATGCGGCCCATGGGCCAGATGCTGCCCGCCAGGCTGTTCTATCTGGCCCGTAGGGCCCCTAAAAAAATGTAGAAAATGAATAGTTATCTGCCCCTGGCTGCCTGTTGTGCAGCCCTCGATGGCTTGCCAAAACTCAGTAAGTGGCCCTCCGCCTGAAATAATTGCCTGCCCCTGAGTTAACATAAAGCAATAATTCTTATTACCAGCTGCATGGCTCAGCTTGCTATGAAAAAGAGAAAATACAAGCAGTTACAGCAGTATAGTAGGAAAAAAAAAAAATATTGCCCCCCAACACATGATGGGTTTAGATGTGCTTCAGAGCTCACCTGAGCAGTGCTAGGGCTTCAGGGAGCAAAGCCTCGGGGGTTGGCGTGGAATACTACACCAAGCCCCAGATTCTGGCCTGTGCTTCATTCAGAGCCCTGGCAGTGTCTGAGCAGGGGTGACTGGGCCCAGCCCAAGTCTGGGGTTTTTGTTGTTGTGTTTGTTTTTTAATTTTGGGGCAGCCAAGACCATTGAGGCCCTAGCAGGTAAGAAGTCAGCAGCCCTGCAGATTTTGTGTAGTAGGTTTGGGGCTGTGAGGATGATGGTTGTAGGTAGAAAAGGGGACTTTGTGGCTGAGTGTGGCCTCTTTTTGCTGGGCCCAGGGCCGTCACGCAAGGCACATGAAATATTTTTGTGTGTAGCGTAGCATGGGATGTGAAGAGCATTAGGCCACTGAAGTTCTTGAGATCTTCAGAGGTGGGTCCTCCTGCTGGATCACAGGATTAAGGCCACAGGGCCAAGGGGCTCCTGTAATGAGCTAGGAACCAGAAGGTTGCGAGTTAAAGCCGTGGTGTGTGTCTGAGCTGCCCAGATGCAACCTTGTGGATTTGGGAGATTTGTTTTACCCCACAACATGTGCTAAGCTCGTTGGGCTTCAGAGTTCACCGGAGCAGTGCTAGAGGTCCCTGGGGCAAAGTCTCAGGGCTTGGCAACCCCTCTGGGGTTTCAGCATGCCATGCCAAGTCTCAGATTCTGAACTATGCTTCACTTGGAGCCCTGGCAGTGTCTCTGAGCCTAGGTGGCTGGGCCCAGCCTAAATCTGGTTTGGTTTTTTTTTTTCTTTTTTTAATTTTGGGGAAGCTGAGACCATTGAGGCCTTAGCAGGTAAGAAGCCAGTAGCCCTGCAGGCTATCATAGTACATTTGGGGCTAAGCAGGGTTGCTTTGGGGTTTCAGCATGCTTCTGTAATTTAAAAAAAAAAAATTCTTTTATTGAACTTGATACACTAGGAAAAAGGTCTCATTTGTTGAGAGACTGTATTATAGTCAGGATGATTACCTACTATGTATATAAATACTCACACATTGATCACTGTCCTTTTTTTTTGCTTTTCTTTAACATTGGTGGTGCAAATTCAGTAACTCCGACCCCAAAACCAGAGTCCAGGATAAGGGAAGGGGACACAGAACTCCCTCTGAGAATGTTGAATTACTGTTCCCTTTATATTCACCTATACTTGAATTGAATAATGTGGAAGAAAATTCCTATGCTTTAATTGTAGAAAACCAGTCTAGTTTGAATATGTGTATCTGAGAACACAATGATTCATCTATAAAGTAATAGTCTCATGACTAGAATAAAAAGGAATTATTATTGGATATAACCTAAGATGAAACAGTTAAAATTCCACTTGGATAGAACCAGTTTACACATGTGCTCATATATGAATGGCTCTATATACATGCTTGTACATGAAAGAAATCTTGAAGCAAGCTGAATTCTTATCTCAGTCATGCCAGTGTCAGTCCTGTAACTCTCGTGTGTGTACAGGATCTAAATCATGGCTCCATTTGATGGCACAGTTCCTGTCGTCTTGAATGTGGCTTGCATGGTACTGAGATCAGCCACTAATCTGCAGTGTCTCTTACAATGCTAGAGGTACAGCTGAAGAGGCAATATGAACATTTACCTGTAGACAACCAAACTGAACAATTGTAGAATACACAGTTAAGAACAGCACTTGACAGGATTGTCCTACTTTGGCCTCTATCAGGAAAAAAAAAGATGTCTGCAGAAGGTTTTCAACAAATGTGCAAGTGCTAATTATGTGTAAAACAAGTTCTGGAAGAAATGGTAATATTTCATCTATGTGCTTTTTCTGTTCTTTGGACTACTATGATGAGGGCAATGTCAGTGTGTCCCTTAAGTTTTGTTTTTCAAGATTCTTGAACTTTGTTAGACTGGTTTCTCTATCAGTTTAACCCCCATTAGCTCAGTGAAATTACTGCTGACTTATGCCAGTGAGAGTGAATCCAGCCTTTCCCTAAACTCATTGTCTGTACAAATTAAAACTGTGTCAGTACAGGGTAAAAAAGCTCCTCTCACCAAGTACTCCTAGACTCAGAAAAAATGATCATTTACATATCAACCTATTTGCTTCCTGGCCAATCAAAACAGACATGTTTGTGGTAAGGAAGAAGGGGTGCAGACACCCAGGATACATGGGACAAAGGAACAGCACCTACTGTCGTGCAGTGTCTCTGCAATACCCATCAGGTCTCTCTACCCCCCCACAAGTGGTGCAATTCAGTGCTCTAGTCACATGAACCTCTGTGAAGCAGAGCTGGTCCTAAAAAGATGACTCTATGTAAGAGATTAAACATGTTGCAGCAGCCGTGTGGTTCGCATTATGAAAAGTAGCAGATAAACTTAATTGCCCAAATGAAATGGCTTGTTACTGGACGGGGAGGAAAGGCAAATGATTTAAAATGTTAAGATGGAGGAAGCCCTTGCCCTGAGGGGAGCCTGTTACTAACCAGGCACCCATTTTCTAATATGGCTGAAGCAGTTTAAGATACCTCCTAGTTAGGACTGTGTTAGTCCATAGCTATTGCTATCTGTTCTGGGGAAGAGTACTAGTACCAGGAAATGGGGTGGGCACAAAATGACCCACAAAAAAGCAAGCATTGCAACCAAGAGAAGGGTATGGCTACAATGTTGTTAACTGAAATGTGAGAAGAGGGCCTAGACTGTTTGCTTTTGTACACCAATGAAAATTTTAACCACAGTTTAGGCATCTCGTTCCACAGACAAGCATCACTCCTCGTGACAGGCTGCAAGATGCAGTGAGTAGGTGCTGCATGTCTATTACATATGTTATACTCCGTTCATATATAGAGATAATCTTAGGCAGTTTTTACATCTTGACACTGCTTTCTGGTCTCATTCATTGCAGCAGTAAGAGGCAAATCAGAGTTGAAGAGCTCAAGTGTTCATTGCAAGTTATATAAATAAAAGGTAATTCTAGTTAAGGAAAACAGCCTTGAATGATGTGCTTGGTATAATATGCTCAGCCAGTGATGTTCTTGATTTTGGCTTAAGTTTAGCAGAGACTAGTTACAGGCTGTTACACTCGACACTGAAACCCATCCAGGCCCGTGGCAGGAATTTGAGAGATGGATGTTACTTTACACTACCATGCTTGGGCACAGCATTGCCAAGTAATCAGTCTATTTCTGTTCCCATTAGTCTCAGCAGATGTGCTATCCAAGAGATGCCAGCTTCCCACATGGCTGCTTATGCAGCAAGAACAAGCCTGCTATGATTGTGAAGAGGGAAAACAAGGACCACACAAATGGATACAGACATGTAAGACACACACACAGGCTGCAGGTTACTTTTACAAGTTTCTTTATGAAATTAAATGTAGCCCCTTGTGTGGGGAAAGATATAGTGCAAGAATGACTTTATACATGCTACTGAATTCAGATATCCCTGGATGACCAGACTTTGGTCAGCTACAGCATCAGCATACATTGGACCTCTGAGCTTTGCAGAGAGTTAGTGCTCACTCACAATAGCATCCTGTTGGAGTGAATGGATATCTTCTTTCCCACCTCACAGGACTTTCTCCTAAACTATGGAATTCAGTCAGTATGGCTTCTAACTCTTTCACTATTGTAAGGCATATCTTTTCTTTTACTAACCAAGGATTAAATGAATTCTTTTTGGCCACAGTTATCAAACCTGGATGCCTAAAGGTAGACTCCAAATCCCATGGTCAGGGTCTTCTAGAACTGACTTGTTTCTCTTCCCCCCACCTGTCCCCCCACAACATGTGAAAAGCCATGAACCCAGTGCCCAGCCATGAATTCTAACTTTAGGGAGCTAGGTTTGCAAGTGTTGGCCACCTTGTTTTTGTTAAAAAAGACAGACAAAACAGGCATCAAGTTAACATCTGACAAGACCAATTACAAACTTACAAAATACACAGTTTTGTTTTTACCATAAATAAAACACATTACAAACAATGAACATTTTCATTGGCCAGGAAATATGGCAGAGTGATGATGGAAAGAGTCTAAGGAGTATTAATTTAGGCACAATTTTTCCTAACATACATAACTCAAGAAAACCAGCTAGATTGTGAGATTCTTGTACTTTTACTCATGCTGTAAGTTGGTTGGCACCATTTAAGATACTATGGTACTTCATCAGTGTGCTGAACTAAGGGGGAAGTAAAAAGGTCACAGTGATACTCACTGCTGCCTTTTCTAAGTGCCAATAAAGGCTAATCAATTTGTTAAACATGTAGGGATATCACTTCCTTGATGAGAAACACTGGGGATGGTGGCAGTGGAAGAAAAGGTTTAATTTCCCCCAAAAGTGCATAACATCAGCAATAATGGAACTAGTGTTTTGGGCATGCTCAGTAGACACCAAGCAGGTAGATGTCCTACTGACCCAGCTGACATCTCTGCACGGAGAGCCGCACTGACTGAAAGTTAGTCTTTCTGGCAGTCGTCATACAGCAATTATGTTCCCAGCTGGAAGGAATGGTTCAAGATGCAAACGGACAGTAAGGGAAATCTGAGGATGAAACACACTTTGGGCTCCATGCTGTTGTGTTGTCTTGCTTGGGAGTTACAGAGCTGCTGGGTGCTATGCAAGGTCGGCTCACTTAAACTGGTACGAGCACAGTGTCCCATTTTGGAGCCATTGAGTTTAGTCAGTCTGCAAAATAAATAGGGAAGGAAGGAGCGTGCACCGTCCTCTGCAGACAAAGGATTGGAGGAGTCTGGGCTCAAGTATCCCAGAGCTGATGGATAAAGTGCTTTCTTGGAGGGGATTCAGGCACAGACGCGGGGCTGCCCTTCATTTCCGGAAGGGTGTCAGCCTGCTGATGTTCTGCCAGAAGTTTGAAGGCTTGCGCTTGGGCTCTGCCAACATGAAGACTTGCTGCTGGGGCAGGTTGGCCGGCAGGGTGGGGTGCTTCTGGCGCATCAGAAAGTCATAGTAGGGTCTGGTGACAGCTGTGCAGACAAGGAAACAGGCAAGGGCAAACATTAGGCTGGTGCAGTCCCAATCCCAGCTCCTACTCAGTCACCACTAGTGTTAACTAGATTTGTTCTGGTTGGATATTAGTATACCCTTTAAAACAGCCAGCAGCCACCCTTAAATGTAGACAGAACTCCAAAGCCATGACGGGTTTCTCTGCACAGCACTGCCTTGGGGGCACGTGTGCACACAAAGAAGCTGATATGGTAAACAGTTAATCAGCCCAATCTCTTAGCCTAAGAACACTTTCTACTTCCCCCTAAAAGCTACTTATCATTCCTCCACTACTTCTCTCTTCCTTCTATGCAAGTGACCACATAATTTCAAATTGCCTGGAGGACCCTGTTTCAAAGGAATGGTAGTCTCCAGTCAGAAGCCACTGAACAGTCCCCTGGGCAGTAGCTGCTAACTGTATTTAACCACCTTGAGCACTCTTGTGGGTTTCTGGAACATAAAGTAATGAGTAGATGCAAGCTACGTCTCATAGTCAAGGAAGGCTGGTTTCCACGCTTTCCTCAGCTTCATTAAGGACTGCAATCTCTTTAACCTATCTAGAGCTGCCAGTCTCCCACATCTCTGAGCCCACCATGTGGCCTACACAAGAGCTTCTGTTAGTGTAATTTGATTGACACTAATCACAATAGCAAAATGGGCTTATGCAGAAAAAAATTACATGCAATTGAAGGCAGCACTAAACTATGGTGCTGCAGCTCACTGCCATAGTTCAGGGACAGTTGCATGTGTGTCAGCAGGATCATTTTACATGTTGTCATTTACTCTCTCATTCTTCAGTGATGTGGAACCTGCTCCAGCAAAAATATTAGCTTGTCAAAGACAATCTGCAAAATTGTGTTTCCTGATTCAACTTAAAGCAATAGCACTCGATGTGGTAGGTTGTGAAAGTGAGTAACTGCTGCTGTTGGTATTTCTTCCTGTATGATCCCTAGACCTTGCTTTGCAAGTTCATTGGTAAAACATATCTTTAATTAATCCTTAATTATTTGCCTCTAAATAGTAACAGTAGGGAATTGGATCAAGATTGGGGAAGAATAAAATTTCACAGTTACTTAAACTACAATGGATGGCTTTAAGGCTTGGATCTCTTTGACATTGTGTTTAGTTAAGGACTTTTACTAGTAAAGGAGCTTGAGGCTACATCTTAGTAATTCAGGAGGAAAGAATACAAGTGTTATCTTTTACCACAGTCTAAAGGAATAACTGCTTGTAAAGTTTTTATGAACAAAAATGCTATTACAGAAAAGCTGAAATGCCTCAACAGTTGTGATGTAATTCAGACTGTCTGGTAGTCGGCCATGTAGGTGTTCAGCAGCAAATCTGAATTAATTTATATCTGGGTGCCAGTAAAATTTTTGATTTTACAAACAGTTTACTTGCTGATAAACTGATGGAGCTGCATATTTTACTCTATTTCAATCCAATTTTATTGTAATTTCCTGTCAGTCTGGATTTATGGAAATGAGAAACTGTTGTTGAAAAAGCAATTACCTATTCATTTGCCTCTCTGCTTATCAAATGACTAATGTGACACTGCCATTAAGTATTATAAACCTTCCTACTGAGAGAAGATGGGCTTCCAAGCTATGGCATAAGAAATAACCAGAACCAGTCTCCTGAATGGTGGCAAGCAGTAGGCCTGACCAGCTCAAACCCTGTGTGCTGCCTTTTCAGAAGCACTGAAATACTTGGGGTAGGGGGGAAACCAAACAGATCCAAACTCACCCTTGGGCTTCCCACTGTGGTGGTGTTTGCTGGCATTCAACATTGCCTGCTTCTTCTGCACTTCTGTGATCGAAAAACCTTTAAAATAAGGCACTTGCATCACTTCAGGCTCATATGATTTTTCTTGGATAAGCATATATTAAAAGGGCAAAATCTCGGGACGCACAAGTATCACTGGCTCTGATTGTGCTTCAGCGGCATAGCTTAGTGGAGGGCAGGGGCTTCTTCCAGTGCACCGGGTACACAAGGAAGATGACTAGGCTAGTTGTGTCTGCTGCACCCCACTCCCTGCATCCTGGATGAATACAGTTCACAAACTGCCAGCAGGCTGTGGTGGTGTCAGTGCATTGGCCCTCCATAGGAGCCACATAAACAGGGTTGACACAATCCAGCCCCAGTCACATAAGGCTAAGTTTAGATGGGTTTGGCTCACAGAAAAGAGAGGGTCATACAAGAACCTGGCTAGAACCTGAGCTGTGCATGCTGAGAGAGCGACACGTCTGTCTCTACCGCTGTACTTTGCAGAAGGATATATAATATGCATAATGTACTGACTACTTAATTGTTCAAGAAGGCCTAGCAAAGATTTCTACAGCTCCCTGAGATCTCATTTCAGAATTTGCTCTCTCTGCTATGTTTTTCTTGGTACCCAATGAGAGGAAAAGGAAAACACCATCATGCATAATATATGAAGCAACAGCCCAGGGATGGGATTGAGGGGCTCATTTATTGCATTGGCATATATTTCAGTTTAAAATGGCATGGGGCTATGTTAGGCACCAGCTGGTCTTCCCGTACCAGTTTCCTGGTCGAGCTGAACCTGTTTCCTTTCGTTCTCAAATGCTTTGAGCCAGCGCTGCTTCTGTTCTGGCTTTTTTGCACAGAATAAGTGGACTTCCTCTGTGGTCTTATAGTGCAGCTTGAATGCATTTTTAACACTGATGTTGAAGTCCTTGTCCTTCCCATCCTCCACATCTACTATTTCCATGTCGTCCATGTTGATCCGACTCTTGTAATATAAGATGTCACGGCGCAGGAGGTCCTGTGAGAGATCACATGACAGCATGCTCAAGTTTCTGTTGCAGTTGAGGGTGTTCCGCCCCCGCCCCCCCCCTTCACTTTCTGGTGTTACTTTGCTAAAGACCATGACTACCTTATAAAGAAAAACCAAACATCTCAATTTGAACTGTTGCTCAAAACTGCATGAGGTTTTTTCCATTCTGTTTCTTATGCTGGTTACAGTCTTACAGGAAATGGATGGGCAACAATTCAGTTTCTTTTGTTAGTTGCATGTGTATCTAAGCAGGACTAGCCTGAGAAACCTTAAAGTGGCATGATGATATCCTACTAAAACTGCCAGCTACACCAAAGCCTCTGTGAACATAAGCCTTTTCCAATTATGCATGAAAACTGGACTAGAAATTCATCCCTCTCTTCAAATTCAGAGTAAAAAGAGACGGTCACAGCTCTAGCTGAGCCTAATGGGCACTGAGCTACTGTGAAGCCCCCAAAATTCATGATGGGATCTTTCAACTAATGATACTAATAAAATGTAAAGTCAGTGCTAGTGTCAGATATGATGCCCTCATTGTTTCTGAGTGACTAAAATGTTAGCATAAGCAGTGCTTCAGACATGAATAAGTACTCCTGAATTTCCACTTACTGGGCCACAATTGTGTGATGTGACCATCACACAGGTGAATCTGTGATCATTGCATTTTTTAATGAACACAAATGGCCAGGTAAAACCCTGCCTACAGCCTTTGACCTTCATGTTCAGGGGGACTGGACTTTTGACCTAACCTGAGGGCATTCAAAAACTTTGAATATCAGGCCCAGAGACCAGTCCTTAAAACCATGAAAGAATGTGTGAGAGAAACTGGTGCCTGACCCATATCATTAATGCCGCTCTCCCCAGGCATGTCAAAAAACTGCAGATCTGATCTTTAAATGCTGCATGGCCAATGGAAAGTGTCAAAAGCTAGAAACCAAAGCTTGCTTTTTTGTTCCAGCTTCATTTACTGCCTGGTTTAAAAGCTGTACAAGATTTGCATATCTACATTGTGCATTCATGTGCCATAGCTACTGCACATTAAGTTTAGTATGTCTAATATGAGGTACTAATTAAATGCACAGTAGCTGGCACTACAGGCAACTGGTGCCTCCTGAGTGGGGGGGGGGCACATTCCCCACCCCCCAGCGATCAGTCTGTGACTTATCGCGCTGACTGGGGGTGGGGGGGAGGGAGGCCCCCTGCAGCCGATCTCACTCACCAAAAAGTGGCCTCAGGACTTCCGTAAGTGGCTGCAGCCACTTCTGCTGGCAGCCCTGCTCCGCACTCATGCACCACCTGGGAGTGCGGCTGCATCACCTGGCAGCCCTGCTCCCTGGCTGGCACTCGCAGGAGGGGCACTAGTGCTCCTGCCTGCCCCCCCTGCCCGTTGCTTAAGCGGTGAGCGTGGCCATCAGGGGGTGCACCAGCATGCTCAGGGGGTGCACGTACACCCCCGTGCACTCCCTACGCATTGCCACTGGCTGACCCTACTGCACAGTAGCAAAGGTGCATGGTCTTTTCATGATGTTTAATGTGCAGTAGACTAATTCTACTGCATATTAGTGTGGCTTTTGCTGTGATAGGCTAATGTGCAGTAGAATTAGTCTACTGCTTATTAAGTGTCTCATGCAGACATGCCCACATTGACTTTACTGGGTTTGGGCTCTAGCCCCCTAAAAGGAAGCCAAACAGATGATCACTTGAGGCATTGTGAGCTTTCCCACTATTTGAATAGGTTACCCTAATGGGCTTGCGATAACACAGGAGTTATTTCTGTTTTGTATATGAAAATAGTGAAGCCTAATTCAGTGCCATGAAGGTTATATACCCAGTCAAAGCCTCATTTGTCCCCTGAATATCGTTTTATTAAACTGCTCACAAAATCCTGCTGATGATATCTGTATGTGGGATAAAAAAAGAGGGTGGTGATGCTGGTGCATTTGGTTTTTATACAGGTAAACCCCACTCATTAATTTTTCATGAAACAGTACACGGCTTCCTTGGGCGCTGCAGATTTATCCTGAACACAGTATTCAACCTACTGCCCACCATCAAGTGCACAGGTACACCAAGATCTCAGGAGAAAATTGCAGTGTCTGCATCCAGGCCTCTCCCATGTCTTAGACACATGCACACACCCACCCATCCTAGCAGCCTGAATTGTGATGCTAAAGAAATGCCATCGGCAGGGAATGGTAGGAAGCAAAATTAAACTGAGACACATGATTTGCCCCTTGCTGAGCTGGTCAGCAGGTGCTTGCTGCTCAGCTCACTTTTTTACAGCAGACAAGCTGGTGATCAAAGAGGAAGAACATTCGCTGTTGGCTCTTGGCTTGAGGCTGGGAAATCTTGGTTAATTCTCCAGAATAGATGAGTTCTGAGCTTCTGACCAGGACATCTTCCCCCTGCAGCACAGAGAGGATGTCAGTTCACCCCAAAACCAGAAAAGAAGAAACACGAGGTGGCTCGACATCAGTGCTGGGTTTAGCTGTTTAAGTGGTAAGGGCTTAAGCTGCTGTGGACTATGGGTAACCAGATACATCCCTTCTCTGTGAAAAGGCCTGGAGTAGAAAAGGTGAGGGACTCTTACTACTCCACAGCACCGGAGAGTCATCCCTCTATAACAGAGGGAGGGATTTTGGTTTTTCTTGTGCACAAGGAAGGTACATTTGGCTGGGCAGGGGTGGAAAAAGAGAAGATTCTGTACTAGATTCAGCATCAGGATCTGCTCCCAGCAGTTAATATGATCCTGGTTCTCTGCCCACAAAGCAGCCACCTCAGTTAATATCAGCTGAACATCTGGCCCAATATTATCAGGACAATTTACTGAATAATAACTTGCTCAACTCTAGAAAAAACAATCTGTTTTGTTCATTAAAAATGTGTGTTTGATTAGTCTATCTGAGCACACAGGGGACATTCAGCTTCCATCCTTATCTCTTGGAAAATGAGTCCCACAAAGCTACAGTCTAAAAGCTGTGGATAGCAAATCTGCCTTCCTTGAGAATCATTACAAACTGTTCAGATAAGACATGGGGTTCCTGCCCTTTCAGCAGCGTGCGCCAATTTCAAACTGCAAGGAACAAGGAAGTCAGGAAGACAAAATCTAGGACAACATACCAGAGGCAGTAACACAGCAGTAGGCAAAGTCCAACCCATGGGCCGGATCCAGCTGGCAGTGAACTCCATTTCCCAGCAGCACCTGCCCATGTGGCTGGGGCCAGTTTCCATGGAGACCCCAGCAGCAGCTGTGCTGTGATAGCAGGGGGCTGGGGTTTCCACAGAGTCGGGCCCCAGCAGGGATGGCAGGATGGGGAGCTGCTCTGGTGCTGGGCTGGGATCGTGCAGCGGCGACAGCATGGTCTGGAGCCAGGGCAGAGCTGCGATCCACTGCCTGCATGCCCCTGCCTGGAGCATGCAGGCTGCAGATCACAGCTCTACCCTGGCTCTGGACCATGCAAGAGCCCAGCCCAGCCCAGCCCTAGAGCAGCTCCCCACCTTGCCACTGCTTCTGGGGCCAGGCTCCATGGAAAGCCCAGCCCTGCACTATCACAGCATGGCTGCTGCTGGAGGCTCTCCATGGAAACCAGCAGCAGCCCTGTGGGCAGGGGCTGATAGGAAATGCAGTCCACTGCTGGTGGGATCCACCATTTTGCCCACCCCTGCAGTAGAGGGATGTCTGGCCAGTTTAGGTCTGCCAGTCACACTCTAGCTGACTGTGGAGGTGTCTCTACTTAAGTTTTAGATCCTGCAGCACCTAAGTGCCTTGCCCCAGTAGGATGATCCGATTGGTAAATTGAGCTGCCTTGAATATAGACAGTGACTGGGGAGACCTAAGTGCCCAAAGGTGGTCCAGACTGGGAGGCATCTATACCTTCCCACTGGCTGTATAGAAAACGTGTGTGTGTGGGGAGGGACACTAACCCTGCTGATTTAGGTTGTCCCTTCCATCAGGAGGGGTCTAGCGTCTAGATACTGCAATGCCCAAGGTGTAGCATCTCAGAGGTGAATGAGGCTCTGGCCCCTGATCAGACCCCTTTGGAGCATGTTCAGTAACCCAAATCCCAGCACAGGTGCCCAAGGATCTTTTCAGCCCAACCAGGAGGCATCCAGTGAATCTAGACACACAATTTTTGTAGCCATTTAGCACAGCCCATTTGGATCCCTCTTTATCACGTAAATCCCCACCAAGTTCTGCTTAAGCATCTATGTGGGCAAAAAGCATTTGCCCCAAGGTGACTGCATGGGAAACGAACGGCACCATATGTGGTGGTGACAGTTTGTAGTGTAAAGGAAAGAACCACTCTACATAGTGTCAGTCCCTTCAAGGTGCCCTTTACCTCCCAGTCCTCTATGGAACTCTGCCACTGGGCAATTTTGTCTATGTTCTCCAGCCGCCTCTTTCTTTCGTTGATGAGCCGAGCAACGTTCTTCATAGCATTTAAGGCAGCTTCAACATCTTTAAAATCCCTAGTGGGAAAGAAAGCCCATGAGGACAGGCAGAGTGAATAGAGCAGATGCCAAAAAATGCTGGCTCTGTTCCAAGAGACAACAGGATAGTGAATAAGGCATAGGGCTCAAAGCCAGGAAGTTGGGGTTAATGTGTCATTTTTTTTTCCCCTATTTTGGAAGCATACTGAAACCATCAGCTGTGCAGCTCTGTGGACATGAGCAGAGATTCAAAGGAGATGAGTTCTTGGAACCCCCAGGCCCTACTCGGAATACCGAGCATTTTAAAACCTGATGCAAGTATTTGTTGCTGTTACAGTCTGTTTCCTTTTGAGATTTGCATGCACCATTTTGCCCATCACAAAAGCATTGTTAAAGGCAAATTCTCTTGCTAGCAAATGTCAAAGAATTAACCAATATCAGGAAAGGGCCAGGAGGGTTCAGAAATGACTGGTTCCCTTTCATCATCTAGCTGGATGTAGGTCAGACTGTGACCTGTCCATGTACACACCATGTGTTCCCATGTGTTCCCCTCTACAGTGGAGCCCTGGTGCTGAGGCACGCAGACGGGGCAGCAGGCAGCCCAGGGCTCCCTGCTTCCCCATCTTGAGGCACCTTGTCTTTGCATTTGTCCCAGTGCATGCCACTTTGGTGTGGTTTGTGACACTTTTTTCAGGTTTTTGTTTGTTTGTTTGTTTGTTTTTTTGCTACCAAGAAATCCCAATAGCCAATTTTGCCCTGGCATGCAGCACCAGGCATGGATTAATGTATATGCATTCACTTGACTCAGATCCAGATTTTCATGGTTATCTGTGCAACCAGTTATTTTAGTTGCTTTATACAGGAATATGTTTCTTTAAGGAACCCTGAGATTCTTTAATAAGGCAGTCAATTGATGGCTGCTCTGGGGATTTAAACAGAATCAATTAAAACTGTAAATGGGATCTCTTTAGGAATACCAGCCCGAAGTCTGCCAGTCCTCAGTGTGACCCTGGTCTACTAGAAGTTCTCCACTGTTTAAGGGCCCAATGCTCAATCATCAACACAGCCCTATTGAAAATAATGGGAAAACTGTTTCACATTGTCTGAGGATCAAGCCCCAAAGAGCCAGACAGGGCAACAGGTATCAGACACCCATCTCCATAAAACTGTCATCAAAGCCATGGAACAGATGTGTGCTTGTGTCCCAGGAATGGGTATAAAGGCTGTGGGTTGGCTGTGCAGGGAGGGCTAGGCAGCTGTGCATCATCTTGGTGTTGTGCAGGAAAATTCTGCAATGCCCCTCAATTTACTGGGGCTGGTAGCAGTGACACGGGACTAGGCCATGCGCTTGCAGATGCACTTGCCTGGGCCAAGACCTTAGGACCAAGCAAAGGCCTGGACCAAGCAAAGGTCTCGTAGAGTTTGTGTCTCCTTGTAGGAGTAGCTTTGCAGACACCTGGGCTCTTTCTGGCTGAAGCCTCCATCTCTTGGGCATGGTAATTTCAGATGCAACACTTCTAGTTTCAAGGCTATTTTCAAGCTTGCCAGAAAACCCACCTTTTATGTAGGGTAGGAACTACAGTGATCTGCATTATGCTCCAACGTAGCCAAAAAGCAAAGGCAGATGCATTCTTATGCCCAATCAGATGTGCTGATACTACTCTTAAGAGCCGGATAAGGAAGCAAAGACAATGCATTAAATGAGGATGGAAGAAAGAGAGTTGGGGGGGATGGGGCATGATTTCAGATCAGTCAGACAGACAGGGGAAGCTGACATCCATCTAATGGAAAAGGACAAATCTAGTAAGGAAAAAAATTTCACATCAGAGCTTACACATATAAGAATAGTGACTCCACAGTGCAGCTGTTTGGGAATACCCTTAATTCAGAGAAAATAGTGCAGAGTATCCTGTTACTTGTGTCTCTCTGAGCTACCTTGGCTGTGATGACCTACCTGTGCTGGGCGTTGGTGTATTTGAGCAGTTCGGCCAGCTGCAGTGGGTACTTGCAGATTTTCTGCACTGGTGTAAGAAGAAACCCATCCAGAGAGATGTCAATCATCTTCTGAAGAAGGCGGCAGGCCTCAAAGAAATAGACGTATTTGTTCACTTTAGCGAGGCGGGACAGCTCCAGGCAGGCATTGGGATGATTGTTGCAGTACTCAGAGTATATCTGAAACTCTGTTTGCTAAGACAGAAAGGAAACAGCAGCCCTTAGTGTTAATGCTGCTCATGTGGAGCCTATGGCTGAAAATGCTGCATATGGAAAAATCCTACAAAGTGCAGATTTCAGTCATCTTTTACCTCAGTGCAGGCCTCTTCTGCAGATCACTTTCTGCAGTAGCCATGCTGCTCCTAAAGAGGCTTGCCCAAACAGTCCTGAGAGGCAACCCCCCCCCGGCCGATACTCTGCTCCTCAACAGAGGTGCGATGTGGTAGCCAGTACTTCCAGATGTGCAGACATGCATTTTCCCTTAATGGCTCCATGGTTTCAACAATGAGCTGTGCCCTCACCTGCCATTCTGCTTCCTCTTCCCCATGGAGGGAGAGGAGACCTATGTTTGCCTGCCTGGTTGGGGTCCATTAAAAACTGTACATGCTGCTTTTCAGAGGGTGACAAAGATGCTTTCATGTTCTGTGGGTCACTCTATCCCCTACCCAGACACCTGACGAAGTGATCAAAGAACCAGTTAAAATCTGTTAAATCCATATGTCTGCTCCTTACTGAGGTGCACAGGGAAACTTATTTGCAATCACAAGGCTGGATATTTAATTAAAAAACAAACAAATGAACCCAAAGCTTCAATTCCATTAGTGAAATACAATCATTCTCCCCCTCCTGGCCAGTCTGTCCCCAGTACCTACACTGATTGCTTTCCTCTTAGATACTTCAACTTACATGTTCCAGGAAGCAGGAGCCAAGCTCGCTCAAGTGTGGGTACTCTTTGTTGAATTTCTTCTCCAGGGCTTTTACAAACTTTTTCTGACATCTGTAAATGTCCTCGATGTTACCAAAGATTGTCTTCAGTTGTTCCTCTGTAAACATGTCAGCTCTTTTGCGGCACTGCTTAATGTACCCCTGAAAGGAGGTCAAATTAGAAAAGCATGTGGGGTGCTTGCTCTAGGGCTCATTGACGTCAATGGAAATGCCAGTATGAATGCTACTGTCCTTTATTATTAGTTCCTGAAGTGTCACCCCCCGTAAGAATGGAAAGCACACCACAGTCAGAGCTTGTCTTGGATGTCTACCCCTAAGCCACACTAGAGGGTTCAACTGGCCCATTAGACTCTTCTACTATAAACATCTAGCTTTCCGTAGAATACCAGGTGTTCAATTTAAACACAGAGAGCCAGGTCTCACCTGGGCTAATTTTGCACAGCTCCCGTGATGAAGCAATGACAGTTTGCACTCACTGAGTATCCAATCCTGAATATTGTATCTGGAGTCACTTGAGTAAGGGGTGCCACCGACAGTACTGAGGACATTGGGGCACTCTAGAGTGAGAGGAGGGATTTTGATCCGTTGTCTCTGTATAATACCATCCTCTCTTCCCCCTTGTTAGACCCACTGGGCTTCCTCTCTCAATCCAGCAGAAGGCTGCACTTCATTGGTATTTTATGTAGTTTGTGAAGTGTTTGAGGATGAAACTGCTATGCCCATGCAAAGGCCTTCTAGCTAGACGGCATGTCTTTTCTGAAAGGTGATAATAGACTTCAGCATGTTCAGAAATAAAAGCTCTAATTGGCAAGACATGCCTCTGAGTTTAGTTCTAGGGGTGTTTGGTTTGTCCAAAGGCTGCTGTTTTCAACCGCATCATCTCAGATAATTTATTAATAAAGAATACCCTAGTCCTCAAATTTTGGTCTCTTTCACAGTTAATTACATTTAATTAGAACTCACCTATTTATTCAAATAAAAGTGCCTTGATATTTCCTGTAATAAAAAATTCTCCATTTCCTGAGCATGCACAATGATTAAAGACAGGTAGGCAAAAAATGATACCAGACAGGCATATGAAAGAAACACCATTCTATTAACCAAAGGACTTTATCTTCTAGAGAGGAAGCGTAATATTTAGAATAGCTTACAAAACTATTCTAAATCCTTAGCTCCCTTCATGAGTTTGGATTGGACCCAACTTATCTGCCCTTTGTTCTCTCCTTTCTCAGCCTAGTTACCTCACAGATGTCCTTCAGGTGTTTGATGTAGTCTTTCTCTGTGCTTATGATCTCATTAATCACATTGGTCCTCATCTGATCCTTGCTTGTCTGCCCAACACCATAGCGGCGGGCAGTGCTGCTGACGTCTTCCTCTTTGCCGTCCTCTACTTTTAGAGGATAGTCTTCCATGGGTTCATCTTGGTTTACTCGGAGCTGTGTCAAACACAAGGGTTCACACTGGATAACAGTCCCTCATATACCAGACTTCGTTGTATCATCTTGTCTGGATCCCTTTTTAAGGTGCTTCTACCATCAAGAAGGACATGATGGGAGATAGCAGAGGCTACTCTCCTGGTGCCTGAGCAAGGCTCACGCACTGGTCAACCAGTGCCCTTCAGAATTAATTCTGTGATGTCTCTGGCACCTTGGGCCCTAGTGGACCAGCCCTGAACTGCCCCCAACTGCTGCAGTTTAGAGCAGAGACTGGCAAAGACTGGCTTGGGTAGGAAAGGGAACCTAAATACAGGCACGCACACATGCACAAATGCATGCATGTGCATACATATTATATAAACAGAGGGGGAAGGGAAGAAGAGTTATGAGAAATCTAGAGTTACCTAACATTTCTAGTAATTTCCTTCATAATCATTGGAAGAGTTGTCAACACTGAAGGACATAAGGGCGATCCCTTCATGTCACCCAGAAAACTGCTCCTGTAGCTGAGATGTTACATGGATGGGCTTAGGTAGGACACCCCCTTGGACAGAAGGATCATATGTCCAAAGCAGAGACCTTTCAGAAGAAATATGTGTAACACAAGGTAAAGCACCTCAGTAAATGATTTACCAGCTGAGTTTGGTTTGGAGATGTATATCAAGAGAGAATTTATTCATTGATAAACTTGGTTTAGCAGTTAGTTATAGGATACCTGCTATTTATAATGTAACTATTGGTAATGTAACAATGTAAACTGAATGCACTGCAAACTGAGTATAGATGCTAGTGGGCAAGAAATACAGTATGAAGAGAAAGCTCATAGTAATCACATTCACAAGATATTCAATTTGTGGCAGTGCCTTTCTCAGAATGACCATTAGGTGGCAGCACAGCATAAATTAATACTCTCCAAAATTTCAGCCATTTGCCTGGGCCACATTCTATAGAAGAGTGTCATCAATTGTACTAAAACTAGATTCAAGCAATTCACTTGCAAACTTTATTTTATACAGTGCTACTGTAGCAGTGCTAGGACTACCCTAGGCTGATGTCCCCGTAGAAAATTAGAGATGTAGCAACAAACAGAAAGTTCAGGAGAGAAAAAAGAAAATACAAGAAACAAGCTGCAACATTGCATTGATCCCAGCAATTTGTTTAGCATTTTATGTGGTAAACATGCTTCCAGGTAGGATTATTTACACATATGTTACACACCTACCACATATCCACATGCATGTTTGATCTACATTTACTTGGTTATAACTAAGTTTGCTTACTCTAGTCAACAGTAGGGCAAACAGATCAGATATGAAATCCAGATTTTCTTTCACTGCTAACAGAAGACCAAAATCTCCAGGTGAAACCCAATTCTAAAACTGGACTGAG
Source organism: Alligator mississippiensis (assembly GCF_030867095.1). NCBI lineage: Eukaryota > Metazoa > Chordata > Crocodylia > Alligatoridae > Alligator > Alligator mississippiensis. Next base: position 41,340,512 of record NC_081830.1, read on the forward strand.
CAGAACCAAGGAAATAGAGGACTCGGGAGTTGCTGGAGTTATTTGATACCTCCAACCCCTTTTGCTCTTCTCAAAAACAGACTTGAGGTCAGGTTGTAATTATCAAACTGCTAAAATATGGTTGCCTAAGCAAGGACAGAAGAGATACTCCAGTAGGAGAACCTGGCACATCACCTCCTGAAGCCTAGCACTGACAATTCCCTTCAGTACCCATGAGGTTTTACCAGCCAAGAGGCACATGGGTCCAGCTTACAGACAACAACCTGAAGCTCCTTGGTTTGGATATGGCCACAATGTAAACAACAAAAATCCCTATGCTCTGGCCCTTCAGAAACCATTCTACCCCACTGAACCTCCAATCCTGGCCTGGATCCAGATGATCTAACTTACAAAAGTCAGTGTTCACCATTTGGAACAGGTGTCTTGCCAGGGACCTTAAGAATGCTGAGGGGGGACAAAGGATCTCTTCCCAGAGCAAAAGTTTCTAGGACTCTTATACTGCAACCCATCAGACTTCTACTGGGACTATTGTCCCAGGAATGGTCTCCTCCATGTTTCACCTGTCTTTGGTCATTTGTGACCTAAAGTGACCTTTAGGATAAAAGGGCTGAGAATCTGGGAGCTCTGAGAATCAACTTGCAGGTGATTCATGATGAAGAGAACATGCAGGAGCAGCAGTTAATGTAAGTCAGGAATCCACACTGGGACTTATGGCCCACACAATGAAACAAAAGTTCTCTCTTGCTTGAAAAGACACAGAAAATGCATTCCTTGGAGACTGAACCTGCCTGGGCTCTCCCTATTATGGGCAGCTCTTATGTTCTTGAAAACCACCAATAAGGGACATATAGAACTCTTGCATTATTCACATTGTAGTCTCTGCTTCTGGACATCACAGTTTGTCCAGTTGCATTTAACAAATGAGACCTGTAGAGAGAGATCCTCAGCTGGTGCAGCTGTGCTATGCTGATTTACACCAGCTAAGAATCTGGCCCACTGCAATTTTTGTACCAGACTATGTGAGCTGGAGATGGTCATTGGAGGCTTCAATTCAACGTGGTGCTGCTGGAGAAAAAGCAACACTATGCATGGTACTGCTAACCTGCACCTGTTGAGCCAAATCACCCTCAGTATAGAGACACGCAGCTTATCAGGAAGCCTGGAAACAGAAGTTATTAATGGACTGGGGTTAACTAACAATGGTCAGGGCCTTACCCGTACAAAGCTGGCTGGAAACCAGCCTTCGCTGTCAAGGATCCTTCCCCACCACCACTCTTTGTTTGTAGCATCCATTACTTCAATGACATCGCCAGCCTTGAATCCCAGCTCTTGGTCATCCATTGTGACATGATCCCAAAGGGCTTCTGCATACACCACACTGCCATCGCTGATGAGCTGGGAATAGAACAAGTCAGTCACTGTCAACCAATTACCTCTAACAAAAGCATTGCAATCAGCTAGTGTGTGCACACACGAATGTTCAGACCTTGCACATAACTGTTCAGGAGCACATTGTGCTTGGCTCTGTAGGTGTTCAAGGGAAGGAGATGAGGGGGATGAAGAGGGCAGGGAGCAGTCAGCATCACAGCCTTTTCATTCTCTTAGCATTCTCCCCAGATTAGTGCCGCGTGACACTCGGCAGTCCAAAGTGAGCAGAATAAAGACAGGTCCATGCTGGTCAGCAGAGTGGAGCTAGTATGAAAACAACACATGCAGCAGGAAGATGGACTACTGAAAATGGCATCTCCTTTACTACTGAGAGCTCCTCTGGTCCCTCAGGATATTCAGAGTCTTCTGACCAGCACAAATAAGATTTTATTTTGCTTGTTAATCCTGATAGCCCCTCAGGAACAACGAAGTGAGGAGCCAGCTCTATTCTGGCTTGTGTTCCATCCATAAAATTGCTGAATGCCAACTGCACTGACATACTTTGCTCTCAGCTGCATCTGTTCCACCCCATATGGAGACAATGAATGGTGCTGATGTAATGGATACATCTACTGTCCCATAACATGTTTTTTAATAGTAATTATAGAGGAGACAGGGAAAATAGACCATGTGCTTTAGGTACCATACTGCCTTTGTGACATCAGAACATTCTTGCTCTATAAGCCCTTGAAGACCAACACAGACCCCCATGACACCTGTTCTACAGGGCAATCTTTCAGAGCAAAAAGGATGCCAAACTGGCCTATGTTTATAGGGTGCTTTAATGTTTTAAGGTGGTTTAACTTTGCATGTAAACTATTCAAAGTCAGTTCTGCAGAGAATATGAACACTTAAGCTTTTAACTAACTAGATATTAAAAACATATATCCAAAAAGTGGAAAAATGCACAAACCATCTCTATGCATGTAAGCTGTTGGACTTGGTAACTGATCCTATGACATGTTCAGTACACAGTTCTCAATTGCTCACAGTCTTCTTACTTCCCAATCTATTTTTTCAGTCATAATTACTCTTGCTGAGTATGTGAATTACCCACACCCTTGCTGAGTGTGGTTTACCTGGTTCAAGTGTCCAACTTTAACTACTTTTCCCATTAGCTGTGTGATAAAACACTGCAGCAGGCAAGCATCTTTAACCAAGGGAAGATGATGCCTTCCCAACATGTTCATGACTAAAAGACATCTACTGAAGTTTTCTTCAAACATTCACAGTAATATCTGTGCTCAGGAAAAGCCTGCTCCTGCAAAATTTCAACCATAAAAAATCATTTAAGAAAATGGAATAAAGGGACAACTGTATTTAGTGGAAGTCTTTGTAACTTGAACTTTGATAGTCACCAAGGGAATATATGGAGGAGTAAAAGACAGGGAATCTAGTGCATGCTAAAGGTCACAGAACAGGGAGAATTAATTAGCATTTGTTGAAAATTGTTTTGATGAAACTGCTTGCAGATGGACCATGCCTTCTCATCCAAACAAAAACATGGTATGAAAATGAATCTGTGGACAAAAAAAAATTTCCAGGAAATTATCACAGATCGAGGGTTGGTTGGGGTAGGAGGGGAAGGCAGGAGAAGAGACATGCTAGAGTACTCATTCATGCTATGGAAGACCAAGGTTCAAATCCCTGCTCCATCTGATTTGGAGCACAAACCTGAACTGTGGTCTCCTGCAGGCAAGCCATGTCCATTAACCCCACCAGGCTACTGGCTGCTCTGAGGAAGGTTTATAGATGGTCTGTCACTCCATCTTCAAAAATTTTTGAAAGATCTTTTTTTGTTCCTTCCTCCAATATTTATTGAAGTAAAAAATATCTGGTCAGACTCAGAATAAATACATAGTTACAGTGATCAGATTTCTCCCATCATATCTAACCTCTTTTCAGCACTTCAGAAATATAGCATGATATTAATACATGACACTGATGAATTGATTTTCATTCTGAGGTGGTTCAGAAAGGTAGACAAGTGTCATTGTTCCCCTTTTCACAGATAGTCCCAAGAGAGACAGAAAACTTAAGGGGCATGCCTCTCATCCTACTGACAGATCAACAGCAGAGCAGGAAAACAGTTTAGGACTCTCCTAGACCAGTCCTATGTTATAACCTCTGGACTTCACTGTGTCCAGTGTTTACTCTAGTGAGGTTAAGTTTCCATCATATAGATGGTACCAGTATGGGGCTTTCATTCAGTCTAACAGAAATGGAGCAAACAGTGGCGGTCAATCTGAGTGAGTCAGACAACGAGCCATTAGTAGTGCAGTACTACAGATAATCATTCATCCTTTTAAATGCTTGGGTATATGCCCAGTTATGCTTTGTTGGGGAGGACTCTACAGGCTCAGTAAAAGGCTCTTAGTGCAGCGTACTACACTGCTTATGCATGGTTCACATCAGCGTAATAGAAGCCTAATGCTGAAAGTCTCTTCTCGCTTTATGCATGACTCATTTGCTCACTTTCAAGCAACTCTGGAGAAGACTAATTAAGAAATTCTTGGGAAGAACAGGATTCAAAAAACTTCTCAAAATACAAATCATGACAAACAGCAAACTCAGAATGCAGCTCTGCTGCAACAAAATAACTCAACTACATACTTTTATGCTCCATCATCCACAAACGTGGCCAGACACACCTAAATAATGCAACGCTTCTTTCAGAAGTGTTGTGGCTGCAAGATGCAGCAGAAGTGAATGGGTTAATACCACATGGCTCTAGGCAAAATAATATATCTTTTTGAGGAACACAGTAAGGCAAATCAGACCTACTGTTAATGATGGTCTACTGTTAAGATTTTAAGAGCTCTCAAAAGGACTTAGCAACACAACTGTCACTGAAATTAAAAGGGGTTGTATGTCTAAAAGCTCTAGCCCACTTGGGTACTGGCTGGTGTCAAAGATACCACAGTCCACCCCTAAAGTTTTCTGTATTTAAGACTATGGAGAGGCATTACATTTGTGTTAGGAAATATGTCCTTTCCCAGCTCAAAAAGTGTGTGCAGGCATCCAAGTAGTTTGTGTCAGAAGAAAACGGGGATTCTGTCACAGGCTATTAACTCCTTCTGAAAGCAACTTCACTAGAGTGGAGTTTTCTAGTGCCACGTGTAACACCTCTTCCTGGTTCACATAGCATAATGGGAGTCCTTAGGACACCCAATATCCCACAGTCCTCTACTCTCCCTCTACCCTCTCCAAGGGGGAGGCAGCTGGTTTCCTGATAGCTCACTCAGTGTTAAGTTCTCAGAAAGCACCCTGGAGACCCTACTGCCATGGCCATTTGAAGAGTCTCGGCTCTCTTCAGGACTGTTCAAACAACAGCATCAATTCCTGCTACCCCCTAAACAGTCCCTTAGAGTCCTGGGACTGTTCATGTGCCAGCAGTAATTTCCTCACCCAAACCTTAGCCCTCCTGTTCCTACCTGCCTACTCAATTGATTAAAGGAGTCAGTGGGCATAGGGTGGGGATGAGGATGAGGGAATTCCCGACCCCACAGCGAGAATCCTGGCAAAAGCTGGGGCTCTGCCAATGGCACTGCCAGAGGGGAAGCTGGGGAGCGGGGCTGTCCTTGGAAGCAATTGCTTTTCAACAGCAGCCAGCTTATCACTGACAGCCTGCCCCTTTCCCCAGCAGGAAAGAGGGCAGGCTGTCAAGTACAGGGGACCCAAGGTGCAGCCCCCTATCACGGTCTAGCTGGAGAGCACACCTCTGAGGCAACTTTACAGCTCTCCAGCCAAGGGCCCCATCTCACCGTGTCTGCAATTCCCAAGGTGAACAGGCATCTACACAGCTGTGTGTGCAGGCACAGAGCCACAGATGAACTACCAGGCAGCTCCTGCAAAATGCCCCTAAGCAGGCAGTTCAGCTAATGCCACAAGTGGTTAGCACTCACAAGAGTTTTTAGAAGTGATGAGGTGACAAGTTAAATTTTAGAAGCAATGACAAGTCAAATATGCGTTACCCAACAGTCACTGCTGTTTCTGTAAGACGGAACAATATGTGGACATTAAAGCAGAAGAGCAGAGAAAGGTGTTTTAGACCCTCTCACGCAATTTAGTCCCAGAATATCTGACAAGTCACCCTGAGTGAAGGGCACATTCTCAGTTCTAGCTGTAATTCTTCACAGCTTTAATTTAGTCACATATTTGGCCTTTGGGAAATGACAGGTACCACAACACTCAATATGCCTTTGATTACTTCCAGCATAACACATACTGCCTTTGTTTCTACTAGACCATCAGTCTTTGTCTTGCAGTTTTCAATTATTTAGTGTAGGTATTGATCTTGCATAGAAAGATTAAATAAATCTTTGTTCTAATATACCCTCTTCTGAGGTAGGCAGTTAAGGGTATCTTAGCCACTAGTAAATATGGGGGGCCTGGAGGAGGTGAGTAGGCCAGAGGCAGTGTGGCTTGGTTAAGGTGATATTGTTTCCACATGCACTGTGATACACAGACCTACTTATGTTACTGTGCATAGGGTGCATCTACACATGAGCTCCACTGACAAGTTGACTAATTAGCTCTGCAGTAAAGCATTACAGTTCACACATGCGCCGGTATTAGGGTGCAGTAACTTAATTAATTTTATTACTGTAGGATAGTACTGCCATAGGACAGTACTGTTAGAGACAGTAGTATCCCATGGCAGAGTAATTTACTTCACTGAAATGCAGGTGTAGACAGTGACAGGGCCTGGCTGAGGCACAAGGGTGCTAAAATGAGGGGTCTGCCTGCTGGCTAGGCCAGCACTGTAGCACTGACCATGTAGCTACCTGGGCTGACCATGCCCCACCCCCACATCCAGGCCCCTGCCAGCCCAGGGCTGCTTTGCCTACCAGGTACATGTGCAGATGCTGAGACCGGGAGCAGCTGACTCCGGCACAAACTGCACCAGAGTTTATTGCTCCACGTTAATAGCATGTGCAGATGCACCCATGGTTTCTCAGAAACAGCAAATGCAGCACTAAAGAGATGGCACTGAATGCACACATCTCAAGTCTCACTGGAAAGTGTTCTGTTGGAGACATGTTGTGCTTGGGAAAGAAAGGCTAGGTTTGGGCTCTCCTTCTTCCTCCAATTAAGGGAAGGCACAATAGGAAGAAAAATGTTAATGTTCAAATCCTATTTCACCTTTACTCACCTAAGTTGAATGACTGTAGCTGCACAAGTGCAATCTTCGGCACGTATATGGCTTTTAGATTCTACTTCTACTTGTGGCAGTTGGATAGCCTGGGTATATGCAGAACTGCCTGAAAGAAGATGGTGGGAGGAGGGAAGCCTATCACTTTTTAGCTTAGTGGTTTGGAGGCTCACCCAGGGAGCAGGAAACCTGGGATCTAGGCCCCCTCACCAAAAGCGGCAGGAGAAAATATTATTTGTGGGGGCTGAGTTGCGGGGCTGGCATATGCCAGTGCTGTACATGGCAGCAGAGGAGTGTGTGGAAGGGGTGCTGAGCACAGCGCTGTGGCAGCAGGGTATGGCAGTGGTGCTGTGGAGCAGTGGAGCTGCACGGTGCCAGATGCTGCTGCTGTTGCCAGTCACTGCAAAATTAGTTCGGGGGTGAGGCTAAGCCCCGTTAGCCCTGGCCTTCTGCTGCCTGTGCCCCTCACCCAGAGATTTTTTGAACCTCTACCTCCTACTTCCTAGAGAAGTGCTCTAAGCATCTGGCTGGCATCTGAGGTCAAAAAGAGAAAATAATTAAGTCAAAGGGAGTGTGGTTCAGTGAGATGGACTCTGCTGTAATGGACTCCCACTTCCAATTGTCCATTTTATCCAATGAACATTAAATGCAAGGGGCAGAAAAAATATTGGGTAGGAACTGTCCACCCTAACCCACTGTTTAGGGTGTCCACTTTACTGAGTCACGCTACCTCTGGCTTGCTCACCTCCTTCAGACCCCACATATTTTTCCCTCTTGGCTGCCAGGGACCAGCTTCAAGAGGAAGGCTGGGGAGCAATCTGGGCAATGCCTAGGCTGTGGCCAGGTGGCTGGAGCACTTGGTTGGGAATCAGGAGATACAAATTTGAAACTCCCTTTAGTTTGAGGAGGAGGGAAACAAAACCTGAATCTGCCACCCCCTGGGCAAGTACCCTAACTACTAACTACTGGGTTAAAATGTGGGCGAGCCCTCCATTTCCATCGGATGTTCTCTAGTCATGGATCTTCTCCAGCTAATGTTTTGAGGAGTTGCACATGCTGTCAGATCAGGGTTGGGCAATTATTTCGGGTGGAGGGCTGCTTACCCAGTTTTGGCAAGCTGTCGAGGGCTGCATGGGTAGCCCCGCCCCTTGACAGGTGCCCCGCCCCCTGGTCACCATCTTGGTACCAATGTCCCTATGTCTTGGGACCAGTGTCTCAGGGCCAGCACCGGTGGGGCCCAGAGCGGTGCGCAGGCTGGCAGGGATCTGTGGAGCCGGGCTGGGCTGCACCAGCAGGGAGAGGTGGGAGCTGGCCCAGTTCCATAGAGCCCCTGCCGGCCGGGACCCTGTACACCTGCCGCCCTGCTCTGGGCCCCACCGGCGCTGGCCCCGGGACACCGGTGTGGGCCCCGTGCTCCCACTCGTTCCAAGTCCCCCCCAGCTCCGCAGTACAGGTGGGGGGCAGCATGCAGCCCTGACCCCTTGCTCTCCAGCAGGGGACAATCTGGTGCTGAGTGCAGGGAAAGGTGACCCCTCCCCCACCCCGTGGCCTGTGCTCCCTGCTGCAGCTGCTCGCAGCCCACGTGGGGATACCCTGAGCAGGCACAGGCAGCCCCACATGGGCTGTGAATGGCTGCAGCACGGGGCACTGGCTATGGGGCGGGTGAGGGGCCACTTTTCCCATGCTCAGCACCAGCTTGTAACCCGCCCCCGCTGACAGCCTGGGGCCTGCACCAGCTCCAGGTTTGTCCATCAGGGCTGCACACAGCAGTAGCAGCTGCGGCCCCCACACTTGCCGCGCCAGGCAGTGTTTGCCACCGCTGCCTCTGTGCTGCCCAGTGCACAAGCTTCGGGTGGGCAGCAGCAGCAAACACTACCCTGCTGTTGCAGGAACCCACCGGGCTTCCCCTGGGTCCTACTGCCCCTGGTTTCTGTCATTTTTTACTGGAACCAAGAACAGATCAATATTAATTTTCTAAAATTTTTAGGGGCCCTGGGGGCCAGATAGAATGGCCTTGATGGCCGTATTTTGCCCACCCCTATCTCAGATGATTCTGTTCCTCCCTGGAGCCTACATGGCAATAACTGCATGCTCAGAAGAGCAGTGTGGGGCCAGTATAGCTGCACAAATGGAAAGAGAATCTAAAATGTACTTAAGTTCCAAAAATTGAACTTAGGCAGACAAGGTTCTTTGGGTAAATGTGATAACTTTTATAAGACCAACTGAATAGTTGGGAAATTTGTTCTTTGCAAGCTTTCAGGAACAAACACCTTTCTTCAAGCATAGGGAGAGTCTGCTGGTGTTATGTTTTCCATGGTTGAATAGAAGCCAATATGCAAAATGCAGGTCTGTGAAAATGTAAATGCATGGCAGTGAAGATCAGAGAGAATGGGAGGTAATAGGTATGAGACAGGTAGGTGCGGGAGGACAAGGTGGGAATGATGAACTGGTGATAGAATGTAGCTGGTAAAATGCAGACAGGTTCCCTGGGGTTATCAGATGGCAGGCAGGTTATAATGTACCATAAATCCAATGTTTATATTTAGTCTATGGTTTTTTTCTATCCAGTAGATTTATGAAATGAATTTTGTAGGCTCATCCACAAAAGGTGTTTTGTAAATTCTCTTTGAGGATTAGACCTGAGAGATTGGAGAAAGAGCAGTTGTCTTGTGAGAAGTGTGGCCCCACAGGTAATTGGATATTTTTGTCTTTGAACACACACCGAAAATCTATCAAAGACAAAAATATCCAAAAATATTTTATCACCAATTCAACATTCCCCCTTTGCAACTCCCATCTACCTGTCACACATACTGTCTCCCATTCCCTCTGATCCTCACTGCCAAACATTTGCTTTTTCACAGACCTGCAGTTTACATATTGGCTTCTATTCCACCACAGAGAACACATAACACCAGCAGAGTCTCCTTATACCTGAAGAAGGGTGTTTGTGCCTGAAAGCTTGCAAAGAATATTTTTCCAACTATTAGTTGGTCTAATAAAAGATATCACATTTACCCAAAGAACCTTGCCTGCCTATGTCCTTGGACTAAAACAGGTACAACCAACAACCCAAAAAATTGAGCTTCACATAGGCATGCAAGTGCTACTGAGGCATACAGAGGTAAAATAGCATCAGGCCTCAGTTCTGGAGGGCTCCTGGACAGCTTGCAGAAACCCTAGTATGTTACAGGGTTTCTGACCTTCCACAGAAGCATCGCATCAGGTGGGTATCTATCATTTCCAGGGCTGGCAGCTGGATCAAAGTGGTTCACCTCTCATACCATATGCCTTGCACTTGCTAATTACAATTAACTTTGAGAAAGAAAGGCTAGTTCCCGTACAAAACAATATTTAACATTTACATTCTATTTTTGAAAATCCTGCAGCTTTTCACTGTGACCTTGCTCCTTGCTTTTTTAAAGATCCACACCATGGCATGCATTTTCTTAAAGATCCACAGAGCTTTCCACTAAATTTATTCTCAAAAAATTGGAAATCAGAAAGCAAAACTAGTCCCCTCCAATTCTGCTGCCAATCATTGCTGTTTGCAACTCTGTCAATGAGAAGCGATGAGATACTCCTCTTTATTTATATCACAGTTCCCATTGCTGGCAGTACCAAAATGCCACATTATCAGTCGATGTCTGAAGATGAATGCTGACTGTACTGCAGGTGCTACAATATACATTAGCATTTTATGCATATGCAGCTGTTTCTTAACTGTCCACCCTGCTCCAATCTATTTTAATCTGTTTGCTGCTCATTTACAAATGTGGCAGGTGAGCAACTGAGGATTCACGACAGTTGTACTGTACACACTGTTTGATGTCATGAAAGTGCAAAATAAGGCACATCAGAAGCTGTTGCATTCATTTCTCCAGCACTGTCTGTACTATGGCAGAACAAATACTGCCAAAAGGAGAAAACAGCTGGGGTCCACTGCAAATCAACATAATTACCCTGAAATTAAGTCAATTATATGTATGCAAACAAATCAGAATTTCCAAGTACTGAATCTATATGCATGTTTGCATTACTACTGTTCAGTTCTTGTTTGTCTAAGGCTGTGCACCTTCACATAATTGTTTCATATGTTCCAGCCTTGTTCTAGCAGAAGCTCCAGGCAATATTAACAAAGATTGCAAAGGAACTGATCTTTTGATCAGTGCACTATGTGGAAACCTTGTTCCTTTGCAACTCATGGAACCAGGGATGAAGGCTGCTCTAGGAAATATTTATCTTCCAGCTGTTCATTTTAATACCCCTATGTTGCTGATGCTGAGCAAGTTTTACTGCTATGAGCTGAAAAATCATCCCTGCTTATATCAGGTACATCAGATGCCAGGCACAGGACAGCTCCACAGCCAGTCAAGAAGGGATAAGGCACAAGCCAAAGGGAATGACATTTTCTGTTCTGTTACCCTAAAATAGACACCTTTGAATCCAGAGTAGCTAGAGGATCAGGCACAGCTAAAATAGCTTTTGAGAAATATTGCCTTTGTTTGGACAAGCATTTCTTCATACCCCTCAAAACACAAATATTAGTAAATGAAAAAACAGAACTGGGTCATCACATCAAACATTTAAAACTGCAGTTCTGCCAGCCTGTGTGACCCTACAGGCAAAACTCACAGACTGCTCCAGTTCTTTCAGTCTGTCAAAATGCCAACATGGAGTTCTCACCTGTCTTCTCATAAAGACAGTGCACCAGGGAGAGGAATATTATTACTCATCATGCCCAGAGGCAGTGTTGCATTATTATTTTATATTCCTTACAGGTGGAATCTATCCAATCTCTGCCTGGGGCTTCAAAATTAGCTCCTGGATCAAGCCCCAGGCACTTCAGTTCCTTTATTCTCTCCCTTCTCCCCAACAAGAATATTCTGGGTGGGTTTCAGAGACAGGACAGAAACAAAACAGAAATGGGGCCCTAGCATTGCCCAGTCCAGACAATTAAACCCCATTTCTGAGGGGCCTTAAAAATTCATCTTCTCCATTTGCTACTAAGAAGGGAAGCATTTCTTGAAATAGTTCAAGTCTAACAAATTCATGTGTTGAGCACAACATCTTGTGTTTGATTAAAGCACAACTTGTGTTTGCTTAAGGAATATCTTTCTGAATGGCATCCAGTCTTCCTTTAATGACATCAACAGATGGAGAATCCACCAGTTCCCTTGGTAGTTTGGCTAATCTACCTTCCATGTGAAAATTTTGCACCAAATTTCAAATTTAAATATTTCTGATTTTGAATTCCAACTATTGGTTCTTATTATACCTTTTCAGCTAAAATAAAGAGGCCTTTAATGATCTTCATGTCTCTCATTGGAAGGCTTTCTCTTTAGCTGCTGATCTTTAATTAAAGAATCTTTAACATCTTTTAAAAATAAGCATCTGAACTGTATGTAATATTCCTCAATACCTCGTACTTCTCTGTTTCAGCTCATTACTTCTCTGTTTATACAGCCAAGGATAGCAGTGTCCCATTTTGTAACCCATAACATTACACACATACAGAGTTGCTCATTCAATAAGACCCCCTAAATCCTTTCTAGAGCCACTGGCTTGTGGAATACTGTCCCTCCATCTCTGTAAGCTGAGCCTGTGTTCCTTGTTCCTAGAGGGATGTATAATCTTGCATATTGAAATAAATTTCATTTCAGTGGTCTCAACCTAAAAACTGATGCAAATCACACAGTATGACTGCCATGCTCTCCTCTTCATCTACTACTTTGACACTCTTCATGCTAGCTGAAAAATGTACCTGTCATGAGTTTACCGTACTTACCAAATATTTACTGTATTTTACAGTATATAGCTTGACACATTATATAAGTTTACCCCCACATTTCTGTAAAAAAAAGTTAGGATTTTTGTACGTCCAATGTATGAGTTGAACCTGTTTCAGTGTGTTATGTGCTGGAAGCCCGGGTGGGCTCATGGGAGAGGCGGTGTATTGGTAGGCTTCGGGGAAGTTGGATCAGGCCCCAAGGTGCTTGGGCAGCACACGACCCACTGGCAGCCCGCCTGCCCCCCAGGGGCGCTGCCACCATGGAGGAAAGGAACAGGCCTCCCTGCAGTTCAGGGGCTGCCCAGGATGGTGGTAGCTCGGCCCCTGGCGAAGACTGGACCCCTCACTGCTTTTGCCTTTAGCAGGCACCTGCAGCCGGCAGCATGATTGCCACCACCCAAGAAGAGGCTGGCTTGCCCCAGGGGCAGCACAGGGTGTCAGGTGGGGTGGGGGGAGGCCAGCCCAACACCCAGCGCTGCCCCCAGGGCAAGCCAGCCCTTCCCGGATGACAGCAGGCATCCTGCTGGCTGCAGGTGCCTGCTGAAGACAGAAGGGGCAAGGGGCCTGATCCTGCTTTCAGCGGAGCCTCCCCACCTGCCCTGTGGCTGGAGGGTGAGCTGCCACTGGTGCAGACAGCCCCTGAGCTGCAGGGGGGCTCAGTCCTTCCCTCCATGGTAGTGGTGCCCCCAGGGCCGGCCAGGCGGGCTGCCAGCAGGCTGCGTGCTGCCAAAGCTCCCAGGAAGCTCCTAGGGGGGTCCAGGCAGCACTGCTCACAGGGGACAATGTATAAGTAGAGACTGAATTTTAAGAGTACACAATTTGTCTCCAAAACTTGACTTATACACTGTGAAATACAGTACTTCTGGTTTGTTGATGAAAATGGTAAATAGCACTGAGGCTAGCATGATTTTACAGTATGCCACTAGAAACATTCCCATTTGATGATTCCCTATGGATCTCCACATTCCTTTTTCTAATTTCCCCTCAGGGAATACAAAGAGAGGAGTGGTGAAACAAGAGAAGCCACAGAGAAGGGCAAGCTGTGGAGGAGCTCTGTCTACTCAAGCCATGCAGCAGAGGGGAAGCTATCCATGTTTTAACAGAGGAGGCAGAGTGCACTGTTATTTTGATCTCCCTGGCTACAATCAGACGAGTGCAGCCATGCAGTATGTGGCACCACAGACATGTCTACGGCACCACATGCTGCATGTTCAGTTGTTCTCCATGCTGCAAGGGAGCAGTACAGGGCTTTTTTTTGACCCCTCAATATCCAGGGGTCTAAAAAACTTGCGGGGAAAAACAAGCAGAGTGGCACACAAGGGGAGGACAAGTGCTCCACTCAAAACCAGAGTCTAGGCCACACTCTGGCCCAGAGTGTGGTGGAGCCACACTCTGGCTGCCACCACCACATGGCAGGATCACCATTGCTGCAGCCCCAGGGGGCCCCCAGGACCCCAGGTGAAGCTGCTGGGGCCAGCCCACTGCTGGCCCCAGGCTCCCCTACCGGACCCAGAGTAACTTGCTGCGTGCCAGAGCACGTGTGGCATAGGTGTTCCCTGGGGACAACCAACAGCAGCACAAGCAGCACCACTGCTAGTTGTACCTGGGACACCAAATGTCCACACGTGTGGACGCAGCCCCCATGGGCACATGTGAGTGAGCACCAGGGAAGGGCTGAATATGCAAAAACTACAATTCACTCAGGTCTTGCAGCTCTCTGTATTTTAGGAATCAAGAACAGGTTGTGTGTACACCTCATTCAAAGAACAGATCTGCCCAAGCAATGATTTCCCCCTCTTATCTGCAGGACCCATTATTCACACCAGTGAACTATAGTCTTGGTAATGGCTTCTCCCAGGGCAATCCCACTCATAAACTGGCAGTTTCCCTGTTTTGCCTATATCTGTATAATAAGAGAGCCTGCTAACTTTATAGAGCTAATAGTCTCATAGGAAATAATGGAAGATAAATAGCCACTGAATTCTTCTGTGCAAAAGCGTTTTTTTTTTCTATTGTGCCATGTAACTCAAATGTTAATCTATTATAGGATTTATTAATCCTTTTCCATAGCTCTTGCTCTTTCACCTCCCATCTCTAAGGTAAACTGCTGCCAATTGCCAATGTTCCTTTTTCTACCCTCTTGTTGTCCTCTCCTCCCCTGTCAAGGAGCTGCTGTCACTTCTGAGATGCAGGGAGGCCAAGTCCATTTTGTCTTTCTGCCAGCAGCCTGCAGTTTAGCTGGTCTTCCCTGAGTTACCGCTACCTTTGTGGCCAGAATGACAACTCAGAGGAAGCCAACTCAGCTGCAGCTTCCCAAGGAACTCACAGGTCCCTTTGTTTCACTGGGAGAAATCCAGAGAGCTCCCTTAACTGGATCAGGAATATCCCCACCACCACAAATAGTGGGGAGATTCAGAGCAAGGGGTTTCCCAGCCATAAATACCTGGAAAGATAAGAGAATCTGGCTCATGGCTTCGAGCCAGACCTCAATTCTCTCCCCAAAGATGAGTTGCAGCTTCAAGGCAAACTAATTTAAATTCGTTCTACAAATATGGCAAGGGGAAACATTTCTTAGGAGCAAATATAACTGTGCCGTTTGCAAACTGCTTACAATCAGCAAAAGGTCAGCATATCTATGGTTCTGGGGTTGGCAGTATGCCAGAAATGCAGGGCTTGTTTTCCTTTTTAGTAATTTAATTTTAATGGAACAGGCTGCAGGGAACATGCTAAAATGATTTTTATTGCTTCCATCTCCTGTGAAAACATCTCCCTTGGATTAACAGTAGGAGCCAAAGGTACTTAGTACCTAAGAAAAGGTGCTCAGAAATTTGCAGGTTCTGGCTCTTGATGACAATTTCCCCAAGGGTGTCCTTCGAGATCTAGTTTCTGCCTGCTTCCTTCAGTCTCTCCTCATTGAACAACTGCAAGGGTCTGGTGACTGAGAAAAATTAGCTACAGTGGCAATTTCTCTTTCAGAAGGTGATGAGAAGCATCTGGGAACATCTGAAGTAACCCCAGAAGAATCACAAGTCGAACATAAATCAAAAATGCCTCTCCCCAACCCCCCGCCCACAGTGTATTGTGCGGTTGATATGACTATGGATTCAGTGATCCCCATGTCTAAATCAAATTAGCTGATGTGTGTAAAATAATAGGATTATAGGAAGTAGGGCTGGAAGACACCTCACAAGATCAGCAAGTCCAGCCCGCTGCTCAAGGCAGGATCATCCCTGACTAAGCCATCCCAGTGACGTGTCTGTCTAACCTGCTCTTGAAAACTGCCAAGGATGCAGATTCCACCAGGGGTGATGCATAGGGGGTGCATGTGGCAGTGAACCCCCTGCAAAAAGACAGTCCATGATGACCCCTGGCCGCCGCTGCTGGTGGTACCTGCGGGTCGTTGCTGACCTACGGTTGGTGCTCATCACTGCCCACTGCCACCTGTCTGTGGGAGCACCTTACTCACCACCGCTGGGCTACCACCACCGCAGCTGTGCCCCCCCAGCCGCCAGGGACACGTGCCATTTGTGGATTCCACAATGGGACCACGTGACAATTGATGGCATCATTCTAAATGCTTAACAAGTTTCTTATCTGGTCAACTCCATGCCTTAGTCCCAGAATAAATCAAAGATGGAGGGAGTCAAATGTACTCTGTCCAAGTTTGCAGATGACACAAAGCTATGGGGAGAAGTGGACACGCCGGAGGGCAGGGAACAGCTGCAGGCAGACCTGGACAGGTTGGACAAGTGGGCAGAAAACAACAGGATGCAGTTCAACAAGGAGAAATGCAAAGTGCTGCACTTAGGGAGGAAAAATGTCCAGCACACCTACAGCCTAGGGAATGACCTGCTGGGTGGCACAGAGGTGGAAAGGGATCTTGGAGTCCTAGTGGACTCCAAGATGAACATGAGCCGGCAGTGTGACGAAGCCATCAGAAAAGCCAATGGCACTTTATCGTACATCAGCAGATGCATGACGAATAGGTCCAGGGAGGTGATACTTCCCCTCTATTGGGCGCTGGTCAGACCGCAGTTGGAGTACTGCATGCAATTCTGGGCGCCACACTTCAAGAAGGATGCGGATAACCTGGAGAGGGTCCAGAGAAGGGCAACTCGTATGGTCAAGGGCCTACAGACCAAGCCCTATGAGGAGAGACTAGAGAAACTGGACCTTTTCAGCCTCCGCAAGAGAAGGTTGAGAGGCGACCTTGTGGCTGCCTTTAAGTTCATCACGGGGGCACAGAAGGGAATTGGTGAGTAGTTATTCACCAAGGCGCCCCCGGGGGTTACAAGAAACGATGGCCACAAGCTAGCAGAGAGCAGATTTAGATTGGACATTAGGAAGAACTTCTTCACAGTTCGAGTGGCCAAGGTCTGGAACGGGCTCCCAAGGGAGGTGGTGCTCTCCCCTACCCTGGGGGTCTTCAAGAGGAGGTTAGATGAGTATCTAGCTGGGGTCATCTAGACCCAGCACTCTTTCCTGCTTATGCAGGGGGTCGGACTCGATGATCTATTGAGGTCCCTTCCGACCCTAACATCTATGAATCTATGGTTTATCATATATCGCCACATAAAGGGATCTTGCCCCTGGAGGATGGATTCAGAACAAAACCTGCTCTGAAGCATGTTGTCTCCCTCCAAGAAACATGCCTTGGTCTTTCTCCTGTTTGTACAGTCAGCGCTCTGCATTAGAGCTGTGAAAACTTTGGAATTTCCTAGATTTAAGACAAAGCAAGTTGTGCTCTCTCTCATTCTATGAGCCAGTGGCACTTAAACAAGCGAGGGAAACAAAGCTAGACTGTGTCTCTCAGTCCCATGCAGCCATGCACAGGAGTGGGAGAAAATAAAACATGCCCTATTCATGGCATATGTCACAGCCAGGGACATCCAGAATTTGACAGAAGTGGGTGTTGGAACAGCCACCCCATTGCAAAGGCAGCTGCACCCCCGCCTCCCAGCTTCCTCCCCCCAGCCACCAGTGTGGACAGACACACCACCAGAGTCCTTGGGGACTTTTTAAAAGTCCCCAAAACCTGTAAGAATCTGCCCCCCCGGTTTACACGGCAGAGGGGGAAGCTTTAAAGCTGCTCCTGCCTGCCCCAGTCAGGCTGTGCAGAGGCTGGGCTCAGCTGGGAACAGAGGCAGCAGCAACAGGTGGAGGGGTTCCCTCTTCCCGTGCCTGCTTTTGGGGCACTAGGCAGGGTTGGGGAACGCAGCCCCTTCACATTGCTGCTGCTGTTTCCAGCTGAGTCTAGTCCCCACAAAACCCAGCTGGAGACGGCAGGAGTGGCTTTGAAGCTTTCCTTACCCTTGGGACAGTGGACAGCAGCAGAGGCAGATAAGAGGGGGAAGGGGGGCATGCTTCTGAGCATGGAGAGGAAGTGGAGATTCTTGGGTACTTCGAGGACTTTTTAAAAGTCCTCAGAAACTACTGTAGTGTAGTCCGGATCAAAAGCAGTGGAGGGGATGCAGTGAATAGGGAAAGGTTGAGCAATAGCTCTGTGCTTTCACATACTGACCAGAGGAGCTGGCTGACTGTGACACATGGAGGGACATCTTATGCTTGGGATGTTCCTTCCTTCCAAAAAATGTCACAGAAAAACTTGCCCTCCATCCGGGAGGAAAGGAGAGCCATGGGAGGTACTTACAGAAGTGCTTCTCTGAGGCACAAGGCCTGCAGTGCTCTTTACTTTAGACTCTTTACCAAAGGTACAATCAAATCCAAATGTTGATGTACTCCAGCAACAGCAATAAAACATCTCCCTGTTGGTTCTCCATATTTAGCGATGACTAAGTGCAATTAGCAAAAAAATGCCCACTTTGTGCATTCAAATCCCCAATCATTTTCCCTTTCTCAGCAGACTTTTCAGTGTTGCCTACTCTCCTTGCACCCAACACAGCTCAGGAACTCTTTGCCGGGTGCTGACTTCCTGAGTATATCAATCATTATTATTTCTCCAGCTGAAAGTAAGACAGGTTTGAATGAGTCACCATTTCTAAATGCACGTTGATTAACTCTCATATGCTGGAAGGCAAGAAATCCCACCTGGAGCAACAGATACGCTGGTATAATCAACTACCATCAGTGAGGCAAGGGTCACACGGAGCAAGAGAAAATATGTAAGTGTCCCATTTTGACCAATAATAATGTGCTCTGATACCATGGAAATGGGCACAATATACAGATAAACAGATGGGAATGCCAAAAAATATTCATCCACATTTCAGATTCTCTTCTCTCAGGCTCTGGTCTTATATTGTCCAGGCCTGGCTACGGGTTATAATAGACAATCTCAGGACAGATACTGTGCCTCCAATGAGCATTCAATCTGTCCCAGGACTTTTTTTATATATATAGTTGTGACCTTTAGCTCCCCAAAACACTGTGAAATATTAATACTTTGCTTGTATCTAGTTCCTTCTGACAAAGACCTCAGGGTGCTTTGAAAACCCTCAGTTAGACCCATATCCAATTTGGCCTCTAAAGCACCTCCAACTTTGCTTGCCCTTGCCTCAAACTTAGATGCCTCCCTGAGTAGAGCAAATCCTGTTGTATCTGAGACTGAATGGAAGACTGAGGCACCTCACTAAACAATCTAGTGCACATGTTGAATCCCATCCTATTTCACATTATGGAAGTGCATAGCTCTCCCATTTATGCAGGAACCAGCTGGCTGCCTTTGCACCTCTGGGGCAATCAATCCTATTCTGAGTAGCTGAGCCTACTCTGCCACAGGAGAGTGACACGTATATCTCCCATTTCATTGGTGGCAAAACTTCTGGGCTGCCTTATGAGCTTCTGTTGGGTCAATGTTCAACTGCTCCAGCTCGCTAAGTGGACAGGTACCACAGTGGGATTCCCATGCACTCAGGGTGCACACCTATTTCTGCAGTGCCAGAGCATCTAATAACTGGGAGCTGGGGTGATGCAGATGCTAAGGCACACAGTCAACAGGCAGAGGTCACAAGTTCAAAGCCATAGCAGAAGCACTCATGGTGTGGCCATGTCAGATTCCAATGAATCTGCAAATTCTGCTAAATACCTTGTCACCAGGACAGGAAAAAGGAAAGGACTTAAATAAGTAACATATGAACAGAAGAAAACAGGACCACGCACCTTTTGCTCAGTAACTTAGTGGTAAGGGCACTTGCCCAAGAGCAGGGTCTAGGTCCCCCTTACCACGAGCAGGTTTGAATCTGTATCTCCTTCCTCCCAAAACAGTGTCCTGACCACTAAGTCAGTGGACTAGGATTGGGTTAAAGACATTCTCCACCACTCCTTTTGAAATAGGGCATCCTCCATGCCTCCTGCTAAAGCTGAACAAGTAGGCTCCCAAAAGTCATGGAGCCAAAAGTTGAGCAAGCAAAAGGGAACATGGCAGTGTGGTCCAGTAAGATGGACACTGGCCTGGAAGGGAGCAAGGCCCAGTTTCTTGCCCCTCTTCTCAATACTTTCTAACCATTTTGTTCAATGATTATTTAATGAACAATGCACAAACAGACAGCCCATGCTGAGCTGAGGATTTCCTACCCACAAATCTAGATGACAGAGAGCATATGCAGACTTGCAATCCTAGCACCTCCTGGCTTTAAAAGCAAGATCTTTAAGCCCAGAAGCTACCACTATTATTCTCACTCAGCAACACCCTGACTTTATGCACAGTGTCAGTAATTTCAGTATGACCATTTGTGGGGCAGATTCTTGCTCTATGTTCAATAATTTTTCTGACATAAAACACTGTTTGTGTTGTTTTGCATCTCTCTCTCTCTCTCAATATTACCTTTAAAACATTACCAGGGCATTTGCATGCAAAAGATGAGGGTAATGCAGTGCTAAGTCTGCAAATTCAAAACCCAATAGTAACAACTGGCCAAATGTAGAGTTCTTATGGCAACATTAGCATGCCAACGGATGCACAGATGTATTGTTTTAGATCACTGCCTCTGGTGTTAAATGTCTGGCTCAATGTACAGTACTGAGTATGCACTCTGGGTCTGCGCACATCACAAGAAACTTAAATAGTTTGTCTCCTGACATATGTGTTTAAATCTGCAATCTGAACACTGCGTGAGTGCAGTTTCATATGCAGAATACATGTAGGCAGAGGACCTGAGCACCGTACTGCTAAAGCAGTTCTCTGACAGCTTGAAAAACATGACCGATAATGGTTTGCATTGCTGTAAGCCTTTCTCTCAAATGTTATTTCTCTTCAGTTTGGTCTTGAACCCTACTTCTACATCTGTCCTGCTCTCTCCACTACCTTTAAAAAAATGGCTCTTAGCTTTTGTTGCTCACTAATGGCAGTCAGTTTTTTTAAAGGAAGGAGCAATCTGGAATCCTTTGTGTTAGTAGTTGCTATGTTTCAAGAACAAGAGAGCTGGCACAGGAGAGAGCAGTGATGTATATCTGTACCTTGGAGACTCCGTCTGCGAACATCATGCTTCCTTCCAAATTTGTAATTTCCATCTAGCAACAGCAGCTATTATTTTGGGGTCTCAGATGATCCCAGTAATCCCCTCCACTAGTAGCTGCTGCATTGTCTTTGGAGTCCCAAGATGGTGATACAAATAGTAGTAGGGTGTATTACTTCAATGACACCAGATGCTGCAGCTGAGCAGAGCAGGGTAAAAGCTATTTCCTGGGATTGGGGACCCTGTGAGAGACCCGAAACTCATGGTGGTGTGGGACTGGAGAAGAATGGAATAGGAGGGGCAGCAAAGGGCTTGGGAGCATGCTAACAAGAGACTTCCAAAAAGCATATTCCCACATCTGTGACAAACCATGTTAGGAGGATGCACGACTGGACAACGCCTTCATTTACATAAATGCTCTTTTATAACCATGGAAGCCTCCAACACAACATGATAAAATGCCAATGCAAAAGTGGTACATATGCTGACATCGACTTCCTAAAGAACACAAATCTCAAGGATGACGGGGGCGTGAAACCTTGCTAGGAATAAGGGGCAGTGAGTTACAGACCCTTGTAACATATTTTGAAATGGAAAAAAGCAAAAGACTTGTACAGAAGTATTTGTACAAACTGTAAACGTCATTTCTATCTGCGATGACTGAGCAGTAGGTAGAGGAGGGTATAGTTCTTCAACAGAAAGAACACTGGAATGGTTTCCCCATCGCCTAGACTCCATTTTGGGACATAAGTTATGTGATTGTATTCCAGCTGACTGTTGTCTAATTGAAAAGGTTTTAAGAAACCATAAGGACTAGCTAGCAAATGGCTAAGTAACCGCTTGTAGAACCAACCGCCAATTAGCTAAAAAATATTTTGTTTTCATAAATTTATCCTAACAAATAGGATTGTGTTTGGCTTTCAAAGGTTGTGATCTACATTCCAGGGCATGTTTGTCTGTCAGTTTATCCAAGGATGGCATATGTTTACAGAGATAAATGAAGAGCAGATCAGTGACAGCATTACAGCGAATACCATCTAGACCAATGGTGCTCAACCTTTTGGCCCTGGAGGCCAGATGAGTGGGGCATGGCCCATCTGCAGGCCAGATCAGGCCCTGGAGCCTGAGACCACCCCGCTCCTATCTCTCATGTGATAGGATTGGATCCTGGGGGACCACCATCATCCTCTCCCACCTCCCCACACCCTGGGATTAGATTCTAGGGGTCCGAGGCAACGCCCTCCTGGCCCCCAACACTGGGATTGGGGTACCTGCAGCCACCCTATGCGCTGGGATCAGGCACCTGATTCAGCACGCAGGGCCCAGCACTCCCCCTGGGTCCAGAGGAGTTGCAAGAGTGGAATGGTAGCACTGCTCCCTCACTGCCAAATTTATGGAGCTGTGGGTAGCCCCATGGGCCAGAAGACATGGTGCCATGGGCTGGATCTGGTCTGCAGGCCCAAGGTTGAGCACCCCTGATCTAGACATTTACTTCTAAATAGAATCACTTAAAATATGCCTGGTTCTGGCAAGCTAGTACTGTGTGTTTTGTTCCTTATCAGGATACAGAACAGGATATATTAATAATCAAACATGCTGTAAGCACTTTTTGATATGCTGGAGCTCATTTTTGACTGCCTCCATTACTATCAGGCATATGTAGACAAAATGGGGTCCCTAAATTGAAGTGTTGGGTTTTAAAAAACACTGCTTCAATTTAGGGCTGATTAAACCCCCGTATCATGTACACACCCCGCTGACTTACCTGCCTCTCCGGCAGGGAGGGGAGGGCAAGCTGCCGGCGGATGGAGCAGTCCCTGGGCTGGAGGGGGGTGGGGGGGGTAGATGTTGGTGCTTCCCCCTGTGGCAGCAGTGCCCCCCGTTCCCGCCAGGCACCTGGCTCAGGCAGTCCTGCTGGGGGGGGCGGCACTGCAGCCGTGGAGGGAAGCACCAGGCCCCGTGCAGCTCCGGCAGGCAGGGAGGGGGGGGATCAGGCTTGCTGCTTTTGTTGGGTGGAGACTGCCTTCCCCGGCTGCTGTCAGGCTGCCCGCAGGGCTTCCTACAGAGCCACGGAGCTACATGGAGTCCGGTGCTTCACTCCACAGTTGTAGGGCAGCAAACTAAAACTCAGAGGAGTTTTAGTTTACTGCACCCCAAGTCATTTAAGGCGCATTACGCCACCGAATTTCCTACAGCGGCTGGAATTAATACGCAATAGGCGTGCAAACACCAACACCATTAAAACGGTGCAAAAGCATTTAGCCCGCTTTAAAGTGTCATGCACACAAGCCTCTCGTTTCGTCTACACACGACCATCAATGGCAACACTGTCATCAACTTCAGGAGGAACATGAGCCAATCCTGGGTGCTCAAAGCCATTCAAGCCATTCTTGTTTAAACCAGAGGGACAAATTCTGCTCTCATACGCACGTACATCTACTATGGGACATATGGACTCAAGACCAATCTGCTCCTTTAATACTGTAAACCGCCCTTTTCATTGACAGCCTGTGAAATTCTGCATGGAAAAAAACATATTGGTTATCAAGATCATGGGAATGTCTCAAAATTCAGGGTAGGGAGATTTTATGGGAGCCTGGATTTTGTTTTTTAACAATAGTCTGAGGAAACGGTATGGCTAAGAACATATGAACAGAGAAATGATGCTTAAGGCATAAACTTGGAGCAATACACACTGTGGCAGTTATCCACAAATAAGAAAGCTGAGCACTGAAGAAAAACGTAAGAAAACTGTCCTTGATCAGATGGGACAGGCCTAAACCTCTTGCTTGGGCTGTGTCATGGGAGTTTTTTTAGGACAGCCTGACTTGCTATGGGCTAACCTGTTCATGACCTGCATCTGCAACACTTTCCAGAGGTGCATTCACCATGCTGGCCTCTTTCGTACTTTTGATTTTTTTTTTCCCTGACCACTGATGTTAGAGTATGTGCACTGGGGTGTGATTTGCAATACCACTGCCTTATGATCTATGAAGTTACAAATCTTGGTGTAACCCACACACAGAAAAAAAGAAAAAATGCACAAAGTACAAGTTTCACTTCGCGCGCCTGAGTTGTAGCATTATGCAGGAACATTTATGCATTATACAAAATCATGTAAATAACCAGTACAGAGAACATTATACATGATGTGACACGGACAACAGCACAATCAAACCTTCCTCAATATCAGCTGAGATCAAACTCCAGGAGTCATAAGCACTTGGGCTGAAAAAGACCACAGCAGTACCAATGATTATGGTATGAAACACGCAACCCCATAGAAAACCTGTATTTAAATTACATGCTGCTTACAACTGCAAAATGGAGCAAAAAGGGGCTTGCTGATATTTTTCTTTTCTTTTCTTTTTTTTTTTTTTTTATAACTGGGCTCGAGCATTTTACTCAAGAGCTCCAGAGCAAATGTAAGCTGTGTCCACGAGTATGGAAAACACTGCCATGGCGTCCAACAACGTTTCTCTTTCCAAGAATCATTCACCTTTAATGTACGCAGGTAGTATGTTGCTTCACTTGGAGAACAACGCTTGTGTCTGGAGCTTCACGATGTAACAAGGTGGGTGATATGACACAGACAAACAGAAAAGACCTTGTCTGGAGGCTCGGCTTTGTTCTCTCTTCCTTTTAACAGGTTTATTTCCGTGCTCCTCAACTCACTTCTGGATGCTACAATGCTGCTAGAAATGCCTGGCATGACAGCAGCTTCCTGTGCACTCATTTTGCCAGCCATTTTAGCACACACATGCACGTACATACAAGCACAAGGAGGTAATTCAGGAAACAGGTTAAAGGCTCCTTCCACCGGGCTGCAGCTTTTTGTCAGCATGAATTCCCGATGCCCGCTAATGATCCCCTAGGAATCAATGGGGCTTACGTGGGCGTCGCGCCGGCCCCGCGGCACAGCCGCCAGTCCCAGCCCCGCTGACGGCAGCGGCAGCGCAGCGCAGCGCAGCGCCCGCTCCAGCGCCAGCGCCAGCGCCTGGGCAGGGGGGCGCGTCCAGTGCACGAGCACGGGCAGGTCACTTAAGCGGAGCGGCTGCATCTCTGCAGGCTGCGAAGCCCGCGGGGTCCCGGAGGAGCACTGCACACAGGCTCGGCATCATCCTGTCCGCTCGCCCTCGCTGGAGGCGCCGCCGCCGCCCCGGGGCACACGGGCACCACACAACGACAAGCTGACCTGCTGCCCCGCCGCCGTCACTGAAAGGCCAGAAGGAACATGAGCACCACGTTGACGAGGATGAGGAAGAGCAGGATGAGGAAGACCACCACGCGCTGCGTCTCCGGCGGCAGGTTGCAGCGCAGGAAGGCGTGCAGCGCGCCCCAGCGCGGCCGGCTCCGCTCCGCCCCCGGGGCCATGGCCAGCCCGGCCCGGCCGCCAGCGCGTCCCGCCGCCCCCCAGCCCCGCCCCGCCCCGCCCCGCCCCGGCACGCGCGGGCTCCGGGCACACGCGGCCCCAGCGCCGCGGCGGGTGGGCGGGGGAAGGAGGCGGCGGCTCCGAGCAGCGAGCGGGGCGGGATGGCGGCAGCATGCGGGAGGCAAACGCGCCCCCTCGCAACGCCCAGCACCAGATCCAGCGATATTTCAAGCGCTTCTGCATACAAGGCAATCGGGACTCGGAGTAGACAGGATATATATGTAGCTTTTATTAGACCGAGCAGATTCTTGCAACAACACAAAAATCGTTCTTTCACTGCAAGCTTTCGGGCACAAACAAGCCCTTCATTAGGCACTGGAGAAAAGACTGTACAAGTTCTCCTGGGTAGAACTGAAATGGCCCGTGTGCGGGTCGGGGGCCCGCAGCCTGCCCCGGCCATTCAGGCTCTGCCCGAGGAGGGAGGCTGAGGCACCGGGCTGGGATTCAGGAGAAGTGCGTGCAGCTCTCCGCTCCGCTCCGCCACGGCCTTCCTGACGTCCCTACGCCAGGCTCGGTTACCACCGGCAGAGAGCTCGGGGGGCCACAGCAGGACGCGGCTGCAATCAAGGTGCCTAAACCCAGTAGATACCTCCCTTTGTGACTGGATGGGGTCCTTAGCACCCACAGCTCTGCTCCTACGCACGCGCACATTGCTCCAGTCTCGGCAGCGCAGAGAGGTGGGCGTGATCCCCTCTGGCCAAGAAGGGACTTGAAAACACGTCCTCACTTCCCCAGGGCCTGGGCCATCGCGGGAGTCTGTGACTAGACAGGCACAGCCTCCAGCTTCCCCCTCCTCGGGCTCATCATAAAAGAAGGGATTGGGTCCTGCTCAGCTCAGCTCTTTGAAAGAACAATATCAGCACCTACACTTAGAAGTTTCCAGGCTTCTGAGATCCCAAAAGTGGCTTTAGGATCCCGCTCCAAGGTACCAAAACGCTTTTGGGATCCCACTCCAAGGTACCAAACGCTGCTCAGGTGCTGTTTGGGCAACCTGCGCTGCTAGCACGGGGATCAAGAGTCCACGCAGGGGCCAGGTGCTCCGAAGTCAGCCTACTGTGTAAGCACCTTCATTAGCTCCAGGGCTTCACCTACCTCTGCCTCAATTCTTGGTCTTTCAAATGGGGACAGAACTATTTCTTTTGTCCTTTTTATTGAAATGGCCCTTTGTCAGGGGGGTGGTCTCTAAGTATACACAGAAAACTGAAAGATTTTAAATCTAGGGTTTGGGATTGTTTTTTAATAGAAAAATACAAGATGACTTTTCCCCCATTCCCATCTCTCCCCACCCCAACCAATGCTTTATTCTTCTTTGAATTACAACAGTGCCCAGAAGCTCAGGGCCCCATTGTGCTAGATATGGTCTGAATAGAGAGATGCAGTAATGAAGAAAACAAGGGAGCAGGGGAGAGAGGGAGATGGTGCATCATTGTTCTGTTGTCCTTGTAGTGTCCAGCCACATGCTCCACTTGCTTCTGCCACTATGATATATACAGCACAATATGCATAGCAACCTTTTATCAGGTGTTGACACATCACCACGACAACCTTCCCCCTTCATTTTTTCTTTAGTATCTACATGGGCACAAAAATACTGTGGGACACATTAGGCACACTACACTACTCAACTTCTATTTCTTGAGAGCTGTAGTCTAGGTAAATTGTTTAAAACTGACCTATCTTAGGGAATGAGCAGGTGTTGTATGGAGGGTGCTGACTAGACAAATAGCCTCCTCTGAGGTGTTGTACTTTGGGAGAACATCAGATATCTATCATTTTCAGATGCTGATATCAAACAGATCTGTCATAAAAGCAACTCACTGATACCTGCACCTGAAGAATACAGTGAATCTCCCTGCCCGTGACCTAAATAGAGAGCAAGAGGTACAAACCCCCAGTGGATGGGACTTGAGCTTTACTGCACATACAGTGGGCACATCTACACATGTGCTTTAATGCACAGTAGACTAATGCACAGTAAAATAAAGCATCACATAAAAAAAATGACATTATGCTAATGCACAATAGAAGTCTACTGCGCACTGTCACTATAAAAGCATGCAAATGCACTTCTGCATGTTAGTGCAGCTTCATGTGCATTAATTTAGTACCTCAGAGCTCCTATAAGCATGCAGGAAGCCCACTCCAATGTGCTGGAAATCTAATGTATTGGAGCAGATTCAATTAATCGAGTCTGCTGGGGCGCAGAAATGAATGCACTCCAGCAGACTTTAGCATCACATGAATCAGTGTCCCCATGCTGAAAAATGGTGACAGGAGCTTCGAATTATAGCTCGTTCCATAAGCTTTAATTCAAAGCGCCCTGCCATCATTTTTCAGCACACCTCCCAGAACACATGTAAAAATGCCCTCACATTGGAGGTACTAAATTTAATGTGCATTAGAAAAGATGCATTAATGCACTTGTACACATGCCCAGTATGTTGCAAAATATTCCACTTTCTCTTTTCTTCCACTCTGCAGGGCTTATTGGAGTATATGCAGTGCTACACTAAGGCAACTACATTTGCAAGGGACAGCAAAGGCAAGCTGGTAGGATCTGGCAAAGCCACCTGTCTTTTCTCAAACCAAGGGACTGCCTGGCTTGGGGAAGAGGCAGGGAGGGGTGGCTCATGTACTCTTCACCTCCACATCTATGGGAGGAGAGCAGTAGCAGTCCTCCATCCCTTCTCAAGATGGGAGTGACCCCAGGCTCGGGAAGGCAGAAAGCCCTGCCCACAGCTCCACTTCCCAAGTCCCACTGTTGCACTAATTCTTCAAAACTTCCCATTTTCTAACATTAGTTTGAAAGTGTAAGGCAAAGAAAGGCAAAAGCAAACTTTTCACTGGGTCTTTTGAGAGGAAAGTAAATACTCCTGGAAATGTTTCCTTTTTAGATACTGGCCTGAAGTTTTTTGGAAAAGAGAACTACTAGATATGGAAGGGTAAACTGAGATGAAAGCTCAAAAAAGAAAAAAAAAAAAGCTTTTATACAAAATTTTATGGGAGGAAATATTTTTTACGCTGTCCTTGTTGCAGGGAAAACCTAAATGATTTCCAAGGCCAAAGAATATGCCTATGTTATAGTTCATAATCTCTGAACTGTGTTATAATGTTCAACCCCTAGTGCATTATTCCAAAATACAGAAACATCAGGAGTAACATATTTATTCTTTGTATACCTTAAAGGATTAAACAGCTTAAATAAGGTTATACAGCCACCTTGCTGCCCTTACAGTGGACACTGACTGATGAAGGCATAAAGAGCACAGGTGTGGATAAGCACAATGCTGCAGTCTAACACAGGTTGTACATTCTTTGCTTTCACTACCTTTGGCAGATCACACAACACATCCCCCACCAACATGCTACATTTCATTTTCTTTTTCAGGAGAATTTCTATGAGGAAATTATTTCTGTGTCATCTCACACTGGTTTTATAGGGCTTTCTTTCCCAGCTGCTTACAGCTAAAACACATTACTTACTTCATAGCTAATATTTTGTACATTTTTCATTACAGAAATAAAATAGCTAATTCTTCTTCATCACTGACCATGTAGGTGACTATACAGCAGGCGTTATCACAGCCAGAAGTAATAACTTAAATACTGCCTTGCAGTTTGATGTGTTGTAGAATATTATTCTTATATTGTTCATCCAAATAATACAGTTACGTGAAAAACAGCATAATTTTCATGAAACCCAATACATCATTCATATTAGATACTGTACTTGACTGAGTTAACTTGATTCAAATAGGGAAAAAGAAACATACCAAGTGACTAATGTGTCCACTCAGATCAAGTTAAATTTTGAATAGTAAGCAATCCCAAAGACCTGCTCACAATCAAGTTACAAACCAAGTTACAATGCCAAAAACTGAATAAATTAAAGAAAAATCAATCTGTTACTAGGTAATATATTAGCAGAAAGGAAATTTAAAAAATGCTGTTTTTAATGAATTGTTATTCTCAGTGCAGCCCTTAAAGATTTGGCTCATCATTCCTTTTACATATTTTCTGAGTATGACTGTTTGTAAGAAGTAATGGATATACACAACCACTTGTCCACCAAATGAAAGCAAGAGTTTCGAGGTTATGTTGGATGAACTGGGATGCAAGCAGCACCTCATATAAATCTGAAAATAGGTGCCTCTGCAGAGAAACACAAAGTCCAGTACTAGAGTTTTCTCTAGTGCTCAGTGTAGGCAAAGAACACATATGGCAAACTGCACTTCCCATAAACTAAACGACAGAGTAAGAACAAACCTAGGTGTCAATGCTTTTCTTTCTACCCACTCACAGACACAAAAGAGAGAAGACGAGGGTAATACTATGGGGCAAGGGGATCAAACCCATCTGGCCTCGCATGCGGATCCAGTCTGCATAGCTGGTACAATTCAGGCACTATATGCAGTGCACAACCTGGACTGGCCGCACATACTGCTCTAGCCCTATTCACCACATGCAGCACGTTTCAGCTCTGGGACCATACACAGCTTGCCACGTGCAGCTAGTCCGGGACATACACTGCATGCCAGATGAGCCCCATGTGCTGGATCCAGCATGGGCAGCTAGTCTGTGGTCCCAATCCAGACCAGCCCCAGATCCAGTGTGCAGGACTGGGCTGGCATAGGTGCCACACACAGCACATACCGCTGCAGGCTGATCCTCTGCTGTATGATATAGCCATGGCAGATGGTCTCCGCATACTGGTTTTGGCCAGAGCATGCTGTGTGCAGTGCGGGGGGCCAGTCAGAGACCCACAAGCAGCACTGCAGGCCAGATAATAGGCTTTCTGGGCTGAAGTCTCTGCTATAGGAGGTGCTAGACCTCAGTACCTCTTAGGTCAAATGTGTCAGGCATATACAGCACTATAAAGCAAATCCTGATAGGCTATAACTCAGCTGAAAGTCTATTGAAGTCAGTGTTGCCAAGGCATTTTACATCAATGGATAATTTAATTTTCTCCATCACATAAAAAATATGAAGGCAAACAGCAATCAAATACAATGCAACCCTTCCTGCCTGTCCCCCAGAGTCACCCTAGATACTGCAACAAAGTTAACTTCTAGCCTAAGATAACATAGGAGAAGGGGGAGAAGAGCATTTACATTTAGGACCCAGTTCAATTTCTATTGCAGTCTTTACGCTGTCAGTACAAGCAACTTTTGCCCTACAAGATATCATAAGAAACAGGACTACTAGGTAATTTCTAAAGACCCAACTACAATCCATTATGCCCCCCTGCCACCCACCACCCTATACACACGTTGAAAGAAAGTTCAGGCTGTACTAGCATTTCTGTGTTCAGATTCTGATATTCTTTAATACAATCTCACAGTAACTTTTCCACATAAATCCCATCTCATTCAGTGAACAGAATGAAAAGTCTGGACTGAATGAGCAGCTGTTCAATATTTTGCTTAGCTCTTATCATACTGTCCATCATTTATTGCAGATGATTCAAATTCTCTACTGAACACAAAATTAATTATTTCTAAGCAAGCCTTCTTAAGTTGTTCCTACCATAAACCCTTATCGCCTCCTCAACTCAGGCCCCTGCCAAACATTACATATATTAACTGGTTAATTGCTGAATAAATTGAGACCAGCCACATGTGCAAAGTAATTATCACACAATTAATGAGTTAATTACATAATAAATTTAGACCATGCACATGTACCAAGTAATTATTATGCCATAAAAATGTCCATCCAGCTGTAAAATAAGCCAACCAGCTGCAAAGTTAGTGCTTGAAAATGTGCAACTTGATAGCTGGTTTCTATCCAGCTTTAATTTGAACATGTGGAAGGGCCCTCAGTCCACTGCTTTCTAGTCCAATCTCTCATCCTCAGTCCCTGCCTCTCCAAGTCACACAACATAGCTGCTAAATTCTAACAAATCTGTACTAAGCATATCTAGCCTGTAGTTTTTCCTTTGAGTCTCCTTGAATATCCTAGCCAAATTTGAAGTCCCAGCTCTATGGTTTCTCTCTTTTTTTTTTTTCCCCTTTTTTTGTGGTACCAGCCAACATAGTTTTCCTTCATATCATTATTTTGGAATGGCCAAACCACTTTAAGTGAAACTCATTGCTAACTGCTCCACCTCTAAAAGATAAAACATGTCATTCCTACACAGGATGTTTATAGTTCTTTAGAATGGATACTGAGCAAAAGATGGCAGTGGGATGTTTTGTATGCTGAATTAGCTCTCAGGAAGGATTGTGACTAGCAGCTTCCAATTAGATGTAATTTACTGTTTAGGTATGGCCTAAAAATGTCAGAAGAGATCAAGAACAGCTGTTTAAATTGCACAGGGCCAAATACTTTCAAAACGGAAAACAGTTTGTTACAGGTCTACAGTAACTTCTGAAGTTTATAGTGTGTCACATTCCATGTGTCATGTTACAAGTATACTGAAAAAGAGTTATTTCTTTTCATTCCCAATAGAGCACAGGACGTTTCTCTAGCCAGCATACACCAGGTTATCCAGCCAGTATAGCACTGGACAGTTTACTGATGTTCTCCTGCCAGCCTACTGCAAATGGTTCAGGTTCTAGGATACTAAGATATGGTGTATAGGTTATCAATGGATTTGGGACATGAAATGTCAGCCATTTTAATCATGTATTTGCAACCAGCATCTTCAAAGACCATGTTTCCTATCACATTTCCACACCTTTGTTCCTCTCCTCTTCCTTGAAATGATTAAGGAGAAGCACCTAACTCCAGCCAATGTAATTCCACTTGAAGCAGTTCTGAGATGGAACATTCTTTGTATGGAGAAAAAGAAATTTTAATTGGAAATTATTTGGGAGTCATAATCTGTTTGCAAGGAGATCATTCATCTTCTGGCCCCTTTACAATTAGAAATGTTTTTTTCTGAGGCATAGCATATTTTAGCATTAATAATAACTAAATAAAATACTAGAGCAGCTAAGAATCTTAATCATGGACCAGGACCCTACTGTACTTGTCAGTGTGCAAATACATATGGCATAGGAGATGACAATGAGACCTGAACAAAGCCTGTGGAATACCCATAGAAAGATGGCAGAGGATCTGAAAGACACATTTTAGGAAAAATTAGTGTGTCCTGGAAAGAACCACGTTTTAGAAACCAAGGGAAGAAAAGTTTTCAAGACTTGAATTACTGTATTTACTCAGTTCTAAGATATGTTTTCCCCTGCCATTTAACACCGGGGGGGGGGGAGGAGGAGGGAGGAGAAGGGGACTCCTCATCCAAGAATTGAATATGAGGGAGAAGGGGAGGCAGGCAGTTGCTGTGGCTCAGGCTCCAGCCCCTACCTGGGGTCTGGCTGTGCTCACAGCTGATGCCTGCCTCCCCCCCACTGCCTCTGTACCCTGCAATCTCTCCACTACAGCCTCTTCCCCCACCTGCCCTTCTTCCCTTTCCCTTAGCCTTGCTCCATGTCAGCAGGCTCCATCCACACTAATGCAGCCTGATGCATTGAGCCAGGCCCCATAGCAGGAGTGCACAGCCCACATGGCTGCTACAGGGAGTAGGCTGGGGCCATGATCAGTGCCCTAGGCTAAACCAAGGACAGAGCCTGCTGGCACAGAGCAAGAATAAGGTTGGGGGGAGCAAGAAGCAGAGGCTGGGGCAGGGTGAGGAATTAGAGTGGGGAGGGGTGAAGCAAGAGAGGAGAAGGAGAGACTGGAGGGACAGGGAAGGGGGAACAGAGTCTGGAAGAAGGAGCAGGAGGTAATGATGGGGGAAATAAGAGCCTGAGGCTGCATGGGGAGTCAGGCAAGGAACAGAGTTGTTAGGGGGTAGGCATAAGTAGGGGGCAAGCTGCTTGACCTCCCTACACCATTGGCCCCCCCACTGCCTGCCCCCTGCAGCAGTGGTGGAGGAGTGAATTAAAGATGAACCTCCAATAATTAGACTGCATGCATGGAAAATTATAACAAATGTATATACAAATTTATTTGGGGGGGTCATCTTAAATTAGATTAAATATGGTACAGGTGTCTGGAAGGAACTGGAGGTCAGGAACTATAAACAGTGCATCCAATGAGCCTAGAGATGAAAAGAGAAAGGAAAAAGCACAGTAGTTGGAGAGGCAATTAAGCATCAATATGCTAGGCTGTAGGTTTTTAAGACAGAAGATATTAAAGCATAAATACTGTATTGTGTGGGGTGGGTAGTAAAATTAGGTGAGGCTCTGGCATTAGGCGAGGCTTAGGACCTGGGTAGGTAAAACACACCACAGGAATAGTCCCTGGTCCCTGAAGCAGCTCCATCTCCCCACCTCTCTAGTTGCAGGTGAATCTTCAAACACCATTTAGAATGTGGGTTTTCAGCACATTTTCATGGCACTGCATAGTGCACAGACAAGCATTTGATTACCTCTATTTTCTTAACAAGAGCTGTTTGACTGGAGTTCAGTATCAGGAAATTGCTATGAAACACTACTCCTGTAATTAATGACTACTGAATGAGCCAGTCTTGCCTTCAGTTGTGGATGTGAAAAATAGTTAAATGACTTACAACAAATGGCACTGTAAAGCATACATGAGCCAGCATGATATATTCAGTAAAGTTCACTTGGCAGCCCTTCTCATCATCTTCTGATGGAATTAAAAGAGCCCTGGGGAAAAACACCCGAGCTCCATAGAGTACACAAGCAACTCAGCTACTTGGAGATAATAACATTAATGAGTTGTGTTCAAGGAACAGACAATTAGACACTTTTATGGAGGAAAACATTACAAAAGCAGAAAAGCTAGGCAGAGAGAAACTTTACAGAGACAGACTTATTGGGCCAAGTAGCTTTTCTAGTCTAGTAATTATTGATGCCTCTAATCAGGCCAGCCAACTATGGAAAATGCCGTAAAGCAGTGTGTGCTGAAGAACAAATATCGACAGATTGTTCCTGGTAGTGTGTCCCATTTGTCTAAGGAACTGATAATAACAAAATGTATGGCTCTTCATGATTCCCCCAGAAACACTGCAGAACATTGATTTCAACTAACCAGCAGTGGGGACGGGAAAAACCTGCTGCCTCCTGGCTCACCTGATACATGGCTCCTCTTCTGATCTATGGAAAATGAACAAGATATTCTTGCTTGTATTACTAGCAAAATAACTGCAAAGGGCTAAGCCTTTTGCTGAGACAACACATCCAGTCTCTTGGACAAAGCTTGAGTGACATTCCCTAATATCTATGTGATTTCTTGATCAGATGAAGGAATGGCAGCCTGTACCATGCTGTTGGAAAGATGGGTTGGCCAGAAGCAAGGGCCCCAGGAAAGGTAAAGATTAAATGGGAACTACTAAACAAAAAGTTAAGCCATCTCCTTAACCTGTGTAAAATCTTTGTAGCTTCACCAAAGTCAGCTGAGGCTCAGTGCACAGCACCCGAGTCTCTGGCCAGTTACTAATAATGTCTGCAGGAGTATGGTTTCACAGATATGTAATGTGTGGAGGTCTGCCAATCTGCTCCAAAACCACAGACTAGCAAAGACAAAGGAAGCTATTCTCCTTCCGGTGTTGTGTATGCATGTGTGAGGATGTGGGAGTAGTGGGGTTAATGCAAGTAACATCCATTCATTCCCATGGGAGTAATGGGTGTAAGTCCCCTGACCTGTAAGAGAACACCATCACTCAGAGAATATAGTGAGGGTAGTCTAATGGGGTCTATGGCACAGCCCACTCAGCTGCACTTCAATGAGCTTTGGATCCGGCACTTAAAGAATTCTGTTGTTTCTAGGATTTGAATATCTCCATAGTCCCAGTTTGCTGCCTTTGTCAAAAGGATAAAGTAAGATACAAAGGCATCTGGCAATCCTATCATTATGTCAAAAGAATTTGTGAACTCTGTTGATCCCCTACCCCCAACCTCCACCCACTTCTACTGCCATTGCCGTCAGTGGATATAGGACTGGCCCTTTGTCTTGATGATGGTCAAAGCTGAAAGGCAAGATTTTAAGGGAAGGGGAAGGAATTATCACCACTTCCTAAAGCACCAGAAGTCACAGGTGAGGCAGGGGGACTTGCATTTCTCTGTCACGAGATCCAAACAGGTTCTGTGGAGCACAAGGAAAATACCTTACAAGTAGGACTAATAAAACCCTTCTGAATTCACGCCCCATTCCATGCCAAAATATATGCTTGGAATAGCCTAGGGATAACCTTGGAATATGCCTAGATCTACCTTCACCCTGCACTCATTGTCAGCTCCTGAGCCCCATGTCTTCAATGAGGCCTGTATGAAGTAACAACCACATCCTTGGCCACCTGGGGGGAAAAAAAATAAAACAGCATACCCCCATCATCTACTCTACAGACTGCAACATGAACTCCAGCCAGCAAAAAAAAATCATTAACAGCTTTGCTTATTTACAACATATTGACTCAGTATAGTTGGAACTCAAAAATCATGGGATTAATTTTCTTTAAACTTCATATAAACTTTCTCATTTGCCTTAAGAGTGTATCTGTGGTTATCCAAGCCAAATCAATATCTAAACAATATCTGGGGTTAAAACAGAGCTTTATACTGGGAAGCTAAAACAGTGTATCATAATGGAAGTTGGGAATAGTCTTAACCATGAAGAACCTGCTACCACTCTATACCATTACTAACAACTCTTAATGATCAAACTAGTTTTCCAACTTGATTACTAGTAGCAACATTAATATTAAATTTGGGGAAGTTACCTATAGTTAAGTGATAGTCCTAATGAACCTGCTAAGATACTGGATAAAGCACAGACCTTCGTGGTATTTTAGCATCACAGGCCTGTCAGATTCCAATAAACCTGCTAGATTCTGCTAAATACCTTGTCATCACAATTTCAGACTCTGAAAAAACATTTAATTTATGGCAAGGACATGAGAAGAAGCAGCACCTGTTGGAATTAAAAAGCTGTTCTGATAGTTTTCCCCAAAGAATCATACTCGGTGATAGAGCATGATGTGAGGCTCAAAGAAGTGGAGCCAGACCAGGTTGCCCTGTGTCTCTACTGCATATACATTTTTGGAGGATCCCAGCACTTGTGACAGGAACACCTGGTTCCATTCATGAGCGGGGAGCTAATTAGTACATGGCTCTTTTGTGGGGGCTATCTGGAGTACAGACACATCCTGAGCAGTGCTGAGCTATGGTGTCACCATGGCTTGAAACACTCGGCTGGGGACCAGCCCAACGAACTATACGGAAAATCATGAAACTTTTGTTTTTTAACTAATATCATATATAGTTTGTAAAACATATAAGTAGGTACAAAAGTGCTGCTTAAAAATGTGTTTATGGAGTACCTGTGCTAAAACTTGCAGCAGTTTCAAAAAAGGTAAAATGCATCAATTCTGGATGAACTAAATCTATGGGTACTCATAGTAATTTGCCTGTAAGAAAATTACTACACACATTTTTATTTCAGTTAATGTT
This sequence comes from Alligator mississippiensis, assembly GCF_030867095.1. Lineage (NCBI taxonomy): Eukaryota > Metazoa > Chordata > Crocodylia > Alligatoridae > Alligator > Alligator mississippiensis. The sequence continues at coordinate 41,377,149 of NC_081830.1, forward strand.
TTCAAATTTGCTACTCACTTCCATGTGCTCAGGGAGAGCAAGGTCTGACAGTAAGGGATGGAGGAAACTGCTGCACGGGAAAGAGATTGTGGGGGCAGAGGGCAAGGGGGCCACCTGATCCCTTCAGATTTATTTTCCCTGCTGTAGCAGTAGGAGGGAAACAAATCCAAGGCAAACTTCCAATAACTAGATTCTATACCTGGAAAATTATAACTAATTTGTAATTTTTCCTCATACAGAATCTAATTATTGAGGGGTTGTTTTATATTCAGGATCATCTTATATTGGAGTAAACATGGTAGTTTACAGGGGACTGAGGTGAAAATTCCCAATACCAACCCTCTGATTTGTGTATTTATGCTGAGTGACATTTTTGTATCTGCTTTGTCAGACACATATTGAAGTTTCTGATCTTTAACCATTATACTGTCTGTTGAAAAAAGGAAAGGCAGACCCTGTCCCTTCTGCTGTGTTTCTTAAAATAAGTTTACAGGGAAAATCACTGGTCAGTTTGGAACAGGTTATCCTGACATAGTAAGGAAGTAGGATGCACTTGGATGACCCTCCTTGCTGTAATAAAAATCCATAGTTTTACCTCTGGGGCTGCTGCACCCTAGGAGCTCTATAATGGGATGCTAAAACAGCATATAATAATGGAAGTTGAGTGTAGTTTTAAGTGTGAATAACTCAGCTCCCAAGTTAGCTGCCCAATGAGACCGGTGCAGCAGAGGATCTTGATGCATAATATATTTCTCATCGTCTTGTGGCATTGACAAAAAACTGCAGGGTTTGTGGGTTTGTTTGTTTTTAAATTTAAATGGTGGGCAAAGGGTGGTTTATGAAGAAATATTAAGAATTTGCATGCCTGAAAATCAAAACAAGTTGACCAGAAAATGTGAAATGTTTAGATCTAGAATCCTTTACTCCTTTCAAAGCATGCAGGAAGATCCAGTGATCATCCATTCATGTGCCTAAAGTTACATTTTTTACTGGATCTGCGCCTTCGACATGGTAGAGATGTTGTCTGTTTCTTGCCCTTTACAACACTGAGCACACCGCCAGAGCTTAACAAATACATAATAATTGCTGCTTCTAATCCTGTTGTCACTCTTGGCTACAGTTATGTGTGGGAGGTATCAATAGGGACAGAAGCCAACAGAAAAAAGCGAGGCATTTGTTAACTGGCAGTGTTTGCTTTACTATTTGGCAATTGGCTACGAGAACAATGTACTCACATAAAGACATAAGACATGATCAATCACTTCTCCTAGTTTATGCATGAATAGAGTATATTGTTTTCAAAGCACTGATTATAATAACTTGGTATGTTGTGGCTGAAAATCTAGTTTGACAATTTGTTTTCAGCCTATGTTTGGCCCAGAAAAAAAATGTCATTCTGCAGCAAAATGTGATGCAGGTAACATCATTCTTTAAAACTTTTTTTTCCCCAACTATTTGTTCATGTAGTTTATGAAAAACACATATTAAGCTGAGTTGCTGAGAGATATGGTATTCTCAAATATGGTGGACAAAGTGAAATTCTTGTTTGCTCTGATTTTTCATTGACACTAACATATGTTATAAAATATTTAAGTTTTCTTGAAGTTCACTGAAACTTACCTAAATTGTTTGGTAATAACCCATTCTGAAAGGACACTAAATGATGGCATTACTGACTGAATGATTAAAGTTTTAAAAATATTTCAGAATCACACAAAAGTGATGGCTAGGCACTGAACAGTGAAGGAAGCAGAAACTGTATTGATACCATAACTATCTCCTTTGCCAATTGGTTCCTATAACACATGCCCCACTGTACAAAAGAAAGGGGGGTTTTCCTAAGAACTCATTATTATATCTATACTTTTAGGTGTGAGCTGATGGATCCCTTTGTGAATCACTATATATGGGCAACTGCAAATACCATATTTCCTCACATATCACATACCCCCACGCACCTTGCTTTTAGAAGGCAGAATGAAGAAAAAGAGATTTGAAAAAGAGATTTCTCCCAGAATCATGAATGCCTAGAGCAAGAACCAGGCCTAATCTTTAAAGATCTCTGTACATTGAGCTGGAACTACCCTCTGCAGGGGCTCCTTTAATTTAGTTTTTTATTTTGGTGCTCCCCCCTCCTCCCCCCGATGGGTAGAGGAACCCCTTCGGTTTTAGCTATGTCACATTTTTCACTTTCTCGGTGATCAGTGGTAGACGGCTGGGTTGAAGGGGCAAGCAGTGAAATTAAAAACATTGAAGGAGCCACTGTGGGGGGCACTTCCAGTGTGATTTGCAGAGATTCCTACTAATCTTAAATTCACTCACCCTCCCTTTCCTGCTTAACCAAAAGCTGAAACCTTAGCCATGGTTGAAAACTAGTCTCAGTGGGTAGATACAATTTTGAAAAGAGCTAAAAAAGAGTCTCCAGAGCAGTATAAAGTTGAAAAGAGACCAGAAACAGCCAGCAGACAGCAAAATTGCCTACAGATAAAGTGGAACAAAGGCCATTAAGAAGTAGAGACAATAGATAACACCTGTGGAGTGAAGAATCATTTGACTCCTTCAGCTGCCTGAATAGAAATGCCACTGCTGCTCCTGAGTGGATAAGAATCAAAGCACAATTCTTCTATTCTAGAAATAAAATAAACTTCCATGCTTAAGACATGCACTCCAACTTTTGGGGGTGAGTAGATATGTGGGGAAAGGGTGCTTGTGGTATGTGAGTAAATATGGTAATATAAAATATAATAAAGTTGGCCATCTAAGGCTTACTGGGATTCTATAATATATTTTACATGAAACCCTGGGCAAATGTAAGTCAAAGATACTGCCATTAACTTCACTGGGACCATAATCTTACTATGTTTCCAAATACATTAAATTTATTAATATAGATGACTAAGAGAAAGTTATGAGCTTTGTAACTACTTGCAAATACAGTTTCCAGAAGTTTAATCCCTTCTTTTGATATGTTGGGGAAGATGTATGGGAGAAAAATCAGCAGCTAATTATCAAGTACATGCTCAGATACAGTAACACATTTTTCAAGTTATGCAGCAATCTGTTCCATTTACAGGAAAGGGTATGAATGACTCCTCTGCACAAATCAGCCATGCCTAAGTCTGCTTACCTAGATCCATTAATTTTATTTGATGGATGATAAAGTATTATTTTCTTTCCCATCATTACCATTATAGGAGTGAGCAAGAAGATTTTGTATATAACCTGGTCAATTGGTATTTTTACAATATATAATGTTTTCATGTAGGACTGAGAAGCATTAAAAGGGCAGCTTTTTCTGACCATATTTTACAACTTGTTGTACTTCGGAAACAATGCAGTACAATGTGTGGATCTGTTGTCTGGAGTTGCCTCAAAGCAAAAATACAATTCAGACCAAATGTCTCTTTCAAGCCATTCCTTCTGGTGATGAGAACCCTTTGACACAGAGCCCCTGAGAGGATTATTTTTCTCTTTTTTAGGAACTGATTTATATAGCTCCGTCCTAAACCCCTATTATTACTTTTTGATTTCTTTCTTTCTTTCTTGTCATCACACTGTTCTTCTCAGTAGTCCCTGTAAATCTTCCCAGTTTGCTTTTATCCCTCCAACCCCGCTGTCAGTAAGTCCTGGTTTCATGAAGGCTTCATTGTTATTCCAAAACAATTTTTCCTGATCCAAAACTGATCCAAACAAAGTTAAAAATAAGGAACTTTTGTGTACCTAAACACATTTTCTCTTCCTCTATTTATTTGAAAATTTCCCCCAGAAAAAAAATTGGCATGGTTTCCCTCTAGACAATAAAGCACCACAGCAGAAGCAATAAAGCAGAGATAATACTGCTTGCAAAAGTTTATTAAATGATTGTGTATTAGCTTCTTCACCTGCAATTCCTCCCAAGGTGGTTACTGAAAATAGTCAAAAAAGCCTCTCATAGCAATGATTATTATTTTATAGAGTACATGGATTTTAATGCACTGATGAACTCCCTGGTGGCTGGGAATCCAGGTTTATTTGCAATACATCCTTTTTAAAATCTCAGGCATTTTTTCATGGAAAAATACTTATATTAAAGATTAATATTTCATCTCAGTATGCCTTTCCAGAAGGTGATCACATGAAGAAGCGTTTTGACAATGCTATCTGATGTCATATGATGGCTTAATTGCCCCCGGGAACCAATTGGCTAGTAAGTAAGCAAGCAGACAAACAAGAAATCAAGTTGTTCTAGCTGACCAGCCAACAGATCCACCAGGTATGTTTCAAAGACTAGGTACGTTGCAACTGCTTTGCATAAACCAATGTTCTTTACTGACTTAAAATTACCAAATGGATAGCTACTTACATAAAATGAACAGTTAAGAAAAACATTGTTATCCTCAGTAATAAAAAATGATCAAAGAGAAACTCAGATAACGTATGATGCATACAGAGGACCATTTCCAAGGAAGAAAAATGGTTTTGAGAATTTATCAAGAGGCATAAAGGTGCCCCTGTATTAACTGCTGCTGCCCTCTTTGAAGAGGTGACTGTAGAGCTGGAGGCAGGAGCCCAGAAGAGACTCTGTTAGTTGAACCATCTCCACCCCAGTGAGCTGGAACCTCCCTCTATATTAACTACTACTGCCCTAGGAAGGAGTCCGCAGACAGCGGCCAAAAGGTACTGGCCACTTTGTAAGGCTGAACTATTTTAATGCAGTTTAATTTTGTCTGTCTTTATGTATTGCTGATTTATGTAACATTCGATTTCATAAAGCTTTTTGAAGAAAACTGATAATCTCTAAAATATACAGTATTTTAATCCTCTCCTTTAAAAAGATCCAAACAACAACATCACCCCCCCATGACACTACACTTATATATATGAGAGAGAGATTTACACATATGGATACAGGCAGACAAGGTTCCTTGGGTGAATCTGATATCTTTTATTAGACCAACCCAAATAGTTGGAAAAATAGTTATTAGGCAAGCTTTCAGGTTCAAAAACCCTTCGTCAGGCTAAGGAAGTCTCTGCAGTTGGTGTGTGCTCATCCAGGAAGAGTATGCAGCTCAGCACCCCACCCCGAGAAGCATTACACCTCTATCTGACAGAGGCTTAACACCTGAGCCAACACCACTCCATCCATGCCCAAGCTGTGAGCAGGCATAACACATCTTTTATCATTGCCTTTCCCTCTGACAGAGGTCATATAAAGGTAAGAGAAGCGTATACCAGAGCATTTTAGAGGCTGCAGGATGGCCAGGTTTAGCTCTTTCAATGAAATGTTGATTTATTCACCCACGAGAAAAAGACTACTGCACAGCAAGAAGCCAATTGTAACGTACTGGGAAAAGGCTTCGAATCTGCCTAAAAATTGTAGTCAGTTCCTGCCCATTGACTAATTTTCTACTCACCATTTCAATTAGACAAAGAAATAAATTCTTATCTGACACCAGAAATTCAACTGATGTCAAACAAATAAATTAAAGAGCCCTTTGTCAAACCATCACAAACATATTGCTTCCCTGGACACATGCTTGCACTGAAGTTTAGAAGGTCAAACAAGTATAAAGAACAACATTTCAAGGTTTCGGTTTCATCTTTCTGTCTTCATTAACTGAAAACACTAAGCTTCTGATCACTGTAGCAATTTTCACTAGCTCTGGAATGTGCAGCACACTAGTGTCTCAATATAGTCTTTCCTTATTCCCTAAAAATATATGAGAAGAGAGGAACTCGTAACTAAAGTAAAAGGAGCTGCAGTTCCATGTGACACCATATCAGCATCCACTTGATGCTGGATCCCGCAGTTCAAGGGGAAGCCTAAATGCTAGCTCTGGACAACATCACAGCTAAAAGTGGTGACCTAAGCAATTTGAAATGGATGCCTTACCTATTTATCCAGGACCCTGCTGGCAATGATGTCCCCTATAATTAAAAACCAGAAGCAGTATCTTTTCCCCCACTAATTCTTAGATCTACAGGAGTGATACCTCATTAATAGCAAGCTGTTCTCCTCCTCCTCCAGGGTGGCCATAGCGGTGATTGGAACTCCGGAAGTCCTCATATAGATCTTCCTCACTTCCCACATCATCTGTAAGAGCTGTCTTATCCAGTGGCCCATCAGTGATCACTGCAACAACAACACATGACTGGGTAAATGAGGCTGCTGACCACAGACATGAATAACAGCAGATAGGAAAAATTATTGATTTGGGGTTTTACAATAGGTTTATTTTAAAATATTCATATTTCATATTATTTTGCTCATATTATTTTACTTTTGCATGATCAAAAGGTGTCAAACATCACTAGAAGTCAAGCATGAAGGCAACAGGTATGGCAAAGAGAACAACGGCATTGCATATATGGCTTAGGGAATCACCCGTGTTATGACAGGGTGGTTGAACGCACATGTCTATTCAATCCCACCTCACTATGGCCAGACTCTATAAACACAGACCCATAAGTTCATCTTTGCACATGTAAACACTCCCATAGAGACCTGTGGGTCTGATCCCTGAACATGTGCTTAGTGACATCCATGTGTTTGCAGAATCGGGGAATAAATGAACAAAACTAAAACTGCAAAAGAAGTCTCAGCCACTATCATGATTGATAGTGAAAAAACAAATCCTCTTCTAATTTTTGCAAGCAATATATACAGTTGACCCAAAAATAAATAAGTCAAGGAAAGACAAAACAATGTTTGGATTGAGGTATAAATCCTGAGGGGTTTAAGTTGTTTCATCTTTGAAAAGTGCTTTTGGTATAAACTTCCAGGATTTGAATTTATTACCAATTTTTTACTTTGTTTTAATAACCATGTTTGTACAGTGCAACTGCCAGGTGATTTATGGTCATTTATGGTGTATTAGATCATCACAAAGTGACATTGGCATCCTTCAAGGTGATCTTATGCTTCAAGAGTTTGTCTGGAAAGCTCACAATTCAGATAAGGGAAAAATATCTTCATCTACCATACAGTGCAGTATGAAATGCCAGTTAGGTACCACCAGCTATTTCCTATTCCTGTTTTCACAGTTTTGTGGGTCACATTCTACTCTGAGAAAATGGATGTGCTCTAGATATTCATTCACGTAAAGGAGACAGAAATCTGGTGCTATGTGCGTATTTCCAAACATATAAAGCTAGATCCTCAATGGAGTCTGCTGACTGACACCAGCAAGGACCTAGGCTCTATATTCTTTTTTATATTATGGTATACTCTACTGCTGTTTGGCTCCATTCAGGCAATTAGGAAAACATATCCCTTGCCTCTAAGAGTCTACATATGTAGTCACAGGGTGCCAATCAAGGCAAAATTTGGCCCTAGAATAAGGATTCAACATATCCATTAGCTTTTTCCTCTACTCCAGAGACAGATCTGGGAAGTCCCTCTTTTTTTGCTCCTTTTTGTCAAACAGTAATGTTTTCCAATTAATCAAGTACTTTGTATTTATAAAGGCTGTGCTACCCAATTAGGCAGACAGGTTTAATTTTAAGGAAACACCAGACTAAACCAGCACATTTCACAGAAAAAAAATGGGGTTTTATTTTTTGGTTGTTCATTTTATGGCCTGAAAAATTCCAGGAAGCCTTAAAATTGATTAGTAACCAAGGAACAGAAAATAAGGAAAGGATATAAAAGAAATATTTATTCCTTCAGAAAGAGCCCCATTTTCCCAAGCTTTCCATCTTCATCCTTTGAAGATTAGAGCTGAGAAACAAAGCAAGAATACTGGTTCTGGAGGCTGGCCTGTGAAGTGTATGCTCTCCTCATGACATTGTGACAAGAATATTGTTCTCTATTGACACAGACATATCATGAAGCAACACAAGAATATACCAGGCCTGAATGTGGCATTCTTGACTAATCAGCTGATTAATAGGGCAAAGAAAACGATGAAGGGACTGGGACACATGACTTATGAGGAGAGGTTGAGGGAACTGGGTTTATTTAGTCTGCAGAAGAGGAGACTGAGGGGGGATTTAATAGCAGCCTTCAACTACCTGAAGGGGGGTTCAAAAGAGGATGGAGCTAGACTGTTCTCGGTGGTGGCAGGTGACAGAACAAGGGCCAATGGTCTCAAGTTGCAGCAAGGGAATTAGATATTAGGGAAAACTTTCTGACAAGGAGGGTAGTAAAGGACTCACAGGTTACTTAGAGAGGTAGTGAAATCTCTATCCTTGGAGGTTTTTAAGACCCGGTAGCAAAGCTTTGGCTGGGATGACCTAGTTAAGGATGGTCCTGCTTTGATCAGAGGGTTGGAGTAGATGACTTCCTGAGGTCCGTTCCAGCCCTAATTTTCTATGATTCAGCTTTATTTTAAACTCATATAATTGAGGACATTTTAAAACTTTTGACAAGTTGACAAATTATTTGCCTAGATCCAATGCCTTTACAATTTATTTTACATGAAGTGCTTAATAACACTTTGGATTTCAGTGTGTGCTTGTCTTTCAATATCTACTACTACCACAGGAGGATAGGAGGGTACTACCAACATCCAGATTAAGTTGCCCATGAATGAAGCCAAACATTTTAGAAGGCTATCTTCTCCCATTAAATAAAACAAGTACTGAAATCCTAAATCCAGTTCTGAGATCATTTGAAAACACTGAAAGGATATCATAACAGCATAAAAATGACATGTATGCGTCTCACACACAAAGAAAAAGTTACCAATCTGCTTTAGAGAACAGGATTGTTAATTATAAGACCCTTGAAGGTTAATTTTTACCAAGTACATTTCAGCCTCAAGTACTGTGTCCTGACCATTTACGCGTATACCTAATTCATTTGATAGATAATATATGTGTTTTCTGATTCTTTAACTCAGATTATTTCATTTACCTGATGCTCTGATAAGGCAACATTGCTTTTATTTGAACAAATACTGATTGGTATTTTTATTCTGATTAGCAACTGCTGGCAGTATAAAAACTAGACAGTTTATAAGACAAAGAAGCATACCCCAATGATCTTTAAATCTGAAAAAATGTAAGGGAGATGAGACAAGACATCAAAGACTATGCAGAAAAAATCATACCTGACAGAAGAATAATTTAATGGATCCAATGCAATTGCTAGAACTGAATGAAATTAAGAAAAAGAGCTCGCCATCTGGACTTCAGTAACACTCTTACTCTTACTGACTACACTACAGATAACATCATATTCAACTAAATTTTCTCTGCTCAGGCTTAAGGTCCTATCTCTTAGTCCTGTCCTCTATGGCTACAGAAAAAAGCACATCTCCATCCTCTCTATAATGAGGTATTTGAAGGCTTTAATTAAAATCTGCCTTGGTCTTCTCTTCTCCAAACTAAATAAGTCTAGTTTTTCTGTCCTCATAAGTCTTGCTTCCAGGTTCCTAACCATTTTTTGTTGCTCTGTGCTGGCCTCTCTCCAATTGGTCCCCATCCTTCTTGAAGTGTGGGGCCCAAAACAGGACCTAGTGCTCTAGGTGAGGCTTGATACCTTGATACCTCCTCCCAAAAAAATGTTGAGCCATCAAAGACTACTAGCTGAGTAAGATGATCCAACCAGTTATGTATCCACACTACAGTACTTTCATTCAGTCTGTATTTCTTAGCTTATTACTGTCAATGTTACAGGAGACAGTGCCAAAAGCCTTGCTAAAGGCAAGATATATCACATTCAGTGCTATCTCTGTATCCACAGAGCCTGTCACTTTATCATAGAAGGAAATCACACTGGTCAGGCATAACTTGTTGTTAGTGAATCCATGCTGGCTCTCCTGATCACCTTATTCCCCTCTAGGTATTTCACAATACATTTCTTGAGGACCTACTCCATGATCATCCCAGGTTACCTGAAGCACAAGCCATGACTAGGTATGCTACAGAACAAGAGAGAATCCTTCCCCCACTGAGGTCAATGGCAAAACTCTCATTAATGGGGTAGGGTCAGTTCCAAGGATTTCAGTCCAACGCATTGCTTTGAATGAGGCCAAGTCACACATAATGCATATAGGTAAATAGGTCTAAAAGGTGAGGGTTTAGCCACACAATTAAAAGCACAATCCTTCAGTCTTTGATGTCACTGGCAAAGCCTCCACTGGTTTTAGTGATGCAGTATCTTCAGCTAGTGCGCATGGTTGTAACCCAGGGAAGTCAATGGAGCTATACCAATCTACACCAGCTGAGGACCTGGTCCTACAGTTCCCAGGCAATGCTCCAGAAATGCAGTCCTTTATTACTCACACAGGATACATCCCTGCATGCAGGGATGTGCAGTTGATGTGGCAAAAATAGCACAGATTTGTGCACATGGGGTTGGTGTGGGGCAAATTTTCCCAGTGGGGTAGACCTCAGCAGCCTTACCTGAGGTCCTAGGGGCCTCCTGGGACAGCGTCAGCAGCGATCCAGCTGCTCAGAGCCTAACTGGCAGCCAGAGCATGGCTTTGGCTGGCCAGGCTCCATTACGGGCAGTACACACTGCTGCCACATGTGCCATGCCACTTTATGAAGTAGGTTTTTTGTTTTGTTTTTTTAACACCAGGATCTCCCATTGTCAAATTTCGGTGCTCGCTGCAAATTTGCAGTGCAGCGAATGGCTGCATGTGTACCATGTGCAGTTTGCAGCACCGCAACCACAAATGCACACTCATCGGGACACACCCACAGAGACCACAACACCTATTGCAGCGCCAGTCTGTCAATGCTTCTACATCAATGTTGTACAGCATGTTTTGTCAGGATTTCATAACTTAGTCATTTCTATTCATGTAGCATGAAAATTCATTATTTTAGTTGTCAGAAAAACATTTATTCTACCTCAAAATGACTGAAGTATGTATCAGATCCAAATGAAGTATCTTGATTATTCACTGTTTGAATGAAAATGTATTGACTTTCATACATAATTGCAATAGGACAAAGATCTATTGATTATCTGCACTTGAAGCTTCAAATACTATCAATGGAAATTATATGCATGGGGAGATTATACCCTTATGATTGAAGTAGAGTTTGCTGGAGAAATATTTAACTGCCCAAGCATCTGACATTTTAAAATATGTTAGATAAAAACCACAGTCCCATTATGACATTGCCATTTTTTAATAGGTAACCTACAAGCTCCCTGTTGAATGTACTCCAATAACACATGCTGCCTAAACAGCAATTCTGGGATTGAGACGCAGCATGCTATGTGTAAAAACTCAGAAGTATTTGGTGTGCCACCTTCATCATTTAAATCAGGATTTTTATTTTGTTAATACAATTTTTAAAACTGATTCCAATATTGCCAATGGTACACATACCACTCTTTGAGAACTCCTGGCATAAAGTGTGTGATACTTAGTATGGTCATTAATGAATGATTTTCTTGACAATTGGCGTTGCGTGTTAAACTTCCAAAAACACAACTAATTATTTTGCAGTGATGAATACCTCTTAGCTAAAAATTCCTCCTTGTATTCAGTCTCCATTAGCATGAGACATTATTGTTTCCTTCAGGGTTCCATTGTTTTTTCCTTTCTATATGTTCTATGATAGTTTCATTACCTAGAGTATAATTGTCAGTTTGAAAAATGTTTCCTGACATCTTTAAAGCTTTCTGATTTTTCCCAGATTTTCCTAGTTGTTCTATGATCTGTGCTAAAATGAGAAAGGAAAAAACTCCCAAAACTTAAGGGAAAGGTTCATTTTTAAATTTCAAAATGTTCTGTTAAACCTCTTGCTCGTTGTATGTGCTTTCCTTAGCTGGCCTTGCTTAATTTTCATCTACAGATCAGCCTCATCAGTTTTCCTTGCAATCTGAAAAAAATACTGGTAAACTGGAAAGAACTCTGCTGCTCATAAGCATGGAGAAAATTTCAGGTTCTTATTCCAGGATGAAAAATAATCCATGGAGAATTTTAGGGACATGTAATCAAAAACACTGATGCTCAAGGTACCAGGAGAAAAAAATTAAACAAAATGGTTATTACTAATCAATCATTTGCTTTGAAGCAGCTTACTGGAGGGAGAACCCTGAAAGCTGATTATCTAAAATAAAAAGTGACCCAAAGCACTAGAAAATCAGTCAAAGCAATAGAGAAGTGAAGGTTTTTAATGTAAAGACTTTACATGCACAGCACAAACCAGGTCAAGGAAGAAGGCAGTAACCACTATAGACACACACAAAAAAAATCTTTTGAGAAGGGTTGATATAAACTGTTAAAATGGCAAATGAGTTTTTTCCCCCTGTAACTTTCACTGACTGCACAGGAACTACTGGACAGGCCTATATTAAGCTGTACAACACGCAAATTGGCCTTGATGGCTCCTTTCCCCCTCCACACCAAAGGTGTGTTTCCATCTAACACTCGAATGCATTGATGTGGCCACAGCTGGCCTTTTACTTTTTTCTCGTCAAAACCCAATAATCTAACTGAAAATCACAGAGCAGTAAAGAAAACAAAACAAAACAACCCCCCCCCCAAAAAACTTTCCCCAAAAATCAAGTCTCCAAACTGTATCCAATTAATTTAAAGCAGATCTCTCTATATTTTATGTGGCTGTCCAGATAAATTCCACTGAATTCAGGCACAAATCCTACTGTACAGAGTATGGGGAGGGATAGATGCTGTGATTTATCACATAGGCTTCTTGTGCAAGTGTCAAAATGCAGCTTTTTATTGCTAGGAGTCTGAGCCTGAGCTTGGGATTTATGTCATAAAAATACTCAAGCAAATGGATACCTCTGTCATGCTAGCTTAGGAGATATTTTTCTAGGTTGGGAAGCAGACACTGCCTAGAGAGAGGAGAAAAGACTCGCATAAACCTGTCTGGAGACTCTAAATCCAGAACAAGCAGCACTGCGAAGAGAAGGGTACAAAAGTCTGAGCCCCACCAGCAAGTATCCCAACCTGTGAGCAGAGAAGGGCTTAGCAAGAACCATGCAAACTCAGAACAGCAACAAACACAGCTGCCCCTAGTTATACTGCCCTGTCAGCAGACAGTACAAAAGATTATATATGGGAGATGTGAATAAAAATGAAGCTCAGGTAAATAGGTTAGAAACAGTAGAGAAGCATGAAGGGGAAAAACAGTCTGGCCTCCTGGTTTTCTTAAAGCTAAGAAAAGAGTGACAGAGTTCTTTCTACACCAGGGGTTCCCTAACTGTGGTATGCATACCCCAGGGGGGTACGTGGGAGAAACTGTGTAACGGCACATTTAATTTTCATTATAATAATAATTAGCATTTAAGGGTTAGAATATAAAATATATGCTGGTGGGCAGCTGGTAAATCCGGAAGGAGGTACACAATAAGAAAAATTTTGGTAACCTCTGCTCTACAGCATTAAAAGCTACGTAAGGAAAGGAAGCAAGAACACGCTGTGCTCTGCAAAGGGACTGTAACAAATTAATCCCTTGCCCTGTTCCATAGAGAAGCACTGGGGGAACTGCTCCACCAGTGCTGCTCTTGAGGCAGCACAGTTTATACCAGTCCCTTTCTCATGGCCATGGTAAAGGGGAAAATCAAATGTAAATTTATGATGATCATGATTATGCATCTCCCAACCCCAGCTCACTTCATGACCTCACTCAAGCAAGTCTCTTGGATCTGGCTTTGAAGTATCTTTGTCTTTATAATGGCTATACCCACTATGTAACTGTACTGTTATTAGAATATGATTTCAATTATAGTAGCCCTAAAACCTCACCTGAGCTTAGGGCTGTGTTGTGCATATATGCCCTATACAATACATGCCCATAAAGAGAAAGAGGCTCTTACTTGTAAAGTTAACAATCTAATCAAACAACAGAACCAAGAAATGATGGCGGAGGGGGGGAGAAGGGGAAAGAGTATCATCATCCCACTCTCACAGATGGGAAATGGAAATACAGAGATTGAATTATTTGCCTAAGGTTAGAAAGGACACCTGGGGCAAAGCAAATCTCCAGGCCAGTGCCTTATCTACAAGGCCACTTATGCGCTCTGTGGAAGCGCCTAATGTCTGCAGAATGCTTTGCTTTCCAAAAAGAGGCCCCTGTGTACAACCTAAGTCCTAAGAATTAGTGCATATTAAGGGCTTTATTTTTTTTTACTGCAGCTCCTAGACAGATCTTTTTAAAACACATTCTACCTACCCAATTAAGATAGACAAATTATTATTTTTTCACTTGCTCCATTTCATGCCTCTCTTCGCCTTCATAAAGAAAAATGCGGTTAACTTCTAGAGCAGAGTGTCTTCCAAAGGCTGCAGAAATGTGGCCTAAAATCTGGAATGGCCTCAATAACTGAGATTCACCCATTCCTTGGAATCAGATAGATAAGATCCTCAGCTGGTGTTAATCCAGACAGGTCCACTGACTTCCCTGTGGCCATGCTTATTTACTCCAATAAAGCATCTGGCCCAAAGTTGGATAGTGAACTTGGATGGCTGTTGAACTGAGTTAAAAAGAAGCTTTCTAAATAACATTAGGAGATTAATTTTCACTGGGCAGAGGATTATAACTTCTTTCATGCGGGGAAAGGAACTGAATCTGTGATGGTTATTGATTGTGTTCAAGGCTGAGCATTCTTAGGGCATCATTCCTGCTTCAAATGGAAGCAGATGAATGAAAATTAAGCACAAAAGGGATTTGATTTTTGAGTACTGGAAGGATGTCTGAGAACAGCTGTTTTGAGGTACAACAGCCACCTGCTTAATTTGCCTATTTATAATGTTACATTTAAAGTACAGCACTGAAATAACATTTCAAGTCTGATTTATACTCACAAAGCAAATGAATTCAGAGATTAAGGATATCATTTCCCCAGTCCCCACAGATGAGAACTGTTGATTCCCGATTGTGATGTGGAGTGGTCAAAGGAAAAGTGGTTTACATTTAGTGAACCGGGCAGTTCACACGGCCCAAAAGGCTGCAGAAAAGAAATACCAAACCTCAGAGTGTTTTGCCCAGGTGAACTGAGCTCTTTCAGCCACTCCAAACTGCTATGCTCTCATCTCCTATAGAAATAGCTTATAACAATGGTGCAAGAGCATTCAGCAGTTTTACTTTGAATTATGTGCTTTATTTATCAGCTGCTTGATATACTGAGGTCCCTATGCAGCCGCCACAGTAAAATCCATCAGACAGTGATGTCATCCCATTTGTGTCCCATCAGTGTGATTCCTCTGGTTCTTTATTGTACCAATGGACCCTCTTACATTACTCTGCTTATGGCTGTGGGCTGGTTTAATAGGAAGGCAGTCTGGTGGGGAATGGGTGACAAGGGAAGAACAACAAATAATTTTGTTTTGTAAGAAAAATGAAAGCATGATCCTGTAAAATAAAAGCCTTATGGAGTTGATCCATTCCATGTGCAATTCTATGCTGATAACAAAACAATGCTTTTGGGCTCCCAGGGGAGAAAGCAGAGCATGTGCGTATAAAACAGAGTGATACACAAAATTTATAGAAAGAGAAAGCAATGATGAATGAGGCCCCTCTTATATTTAAAGAAAAATTAAGAGCCAAAGTAAATCAGTATATCCAAATGGAATTAGCATTTCAATAAAACACCATTACCACACACTGTTGCGAATGAGCTAGTTACTAATTAGTTGAAGTAGGGAGCAAATCCACTGTTCAAAACAAAGAGGATGCTGCTTTTTCATAAAAGGCTTGTGTGGGTCTTCTCCCGGTCTGCAGGGGCGCATAGCCCAGGGTAACATCCATCAGCTCGAACGCGGCGGAGCCACCCACTCAGATTTCAAGAGTTTTTAAATCCCAATTAGAATTCTAAATGATTCGCAATGAGGCTTGAGGGAGTTTTCTGCTCTCGTGTAGTGAAGATAATTACGAGGAAGGGAGAAAGACAGATTATGAATGGCTCTACAGTTCTGATTCCAGGATTACTGCTTGCAGTCTGCTTCCAGCTCATTCAGTGTTGCCCTTTGCACGCACATATCAAAGACAACCAAGTGGAGAAGGCACCTGGGCCTGAAAGTAGTGGGCTTAACTGTATTTCTATTAGTGATCAACAGAGCTGAAGCTTGCGACAGAAGGGTAAGGCAGAAAGGAGGGCAACAGATAAAATATAAACAGAATAGTTTTAGATAAAATTGCTAAAATAATTGCTCTTCATATGAAACACAGGGCAGCCCTTCTTTGAAACTCACCTCTTTCTTCAGGGATACAGCTACACCCTGACAGGTGAAGGCTGTGATTGCTCCTACTGACTGGTGGAGAAATATGCATCCTCAGTTCACCCAGGTTTTTTTTTTTTTTTATCTATCCCTGTGCACCTGTTACATCTCATCTTTTGTAGTGTAAGATCTTCAGAACAGGAACTGTCATTTTATTATATATCTGCATGAGCCCAGCACAAATGGAGCCCAATATAGTTGAGACCTTCAGGCACCACTGAAATATAAATGCTAAATCAATCCTATCAATCAGAATCAGCAGCTGACAAATCCCTTCTCCTTAATGCACAAGCATTTTTCTTTGCTGTGTCCTGAGTGATTCTCAACTCTGGGATTTAGGCCATGTCATTTTGTCGGCCATCAGTGGGACTTGGTTGTGGATTAATTTCCTGTTCAAGAGAGAAGGCTGGAAAAACTTAAACACAGCCATTTTCTCAACATAGGTTGCAGTTTTGTTTAGAACAAAACCCATCTTGTGACACCATGTTGATATCATCAAGCTTTACTTCTGAGGAAAACTCAAAAACTAAACTTTCTACCTTGGCAGAATTTTAGTTTAGTTTTTAGAACAAAACCCATTTCACATTTTTAATGATTTTTTCAATTGCTGCTTTTTGTATTACAGCATATAACATTTCAGAATAGCAAAGTTCAAAATACAATGTTTGATCAACATGAAATATTTTTTTCTGAACTTTCTTCCATGGAAAATTTGATTTTTGTGTGTTTTGTCAAAATCACAAAATCTGCATGGAAATGGAATTTTTAATCTACGCTCTGCTCTGGTACGCAGCAAAAAGAAGCACAATCGAGTCCTAGATGTCTTAAAATGAAAAACAGACCAAATTCTTGCCTGTGCAAAAAGCCAAACTCTTCCTTCCCATCAATGAATCACCTTCCCCTAAGAACACACAAGTTGCCAGTTATCAACCAATACATTTGATATTGTCTAGTTGAAAAAGATAATCTGAGTCAATTCATCTTACTGAGTAAGTTTTCAATTCATCTGCCAAAATGAAAATGCCATTTATGTGTCTCTAACCAATCCTTCCTACCAAAAAACAGGACTAATGACTAAGGATATTAAGGCAAATGGGCCAGAAAATTAGAACAATAGTTATTTACATTGGGTGACACCTCCATCAAACATAAGAGGTAGACACAAGATCAAACAGGTTAGTGCAGCTGACATGTCTAACAAACATAACTGGAATATAAATTAAGGAAGACTTGTTAGTACAACCTCCAGTATTTTACTTATTTATGTTTTATTTTTAGAGTGTATCTGCCCAGCTTTTCAAATTTGTACAGGTACATCCACAAGCGGGTAGTCTAGCAAAGTCAGATGCATTCTTTTTCTTTAAGCCCTTGTAGGACACGACAATGCAGTAGCTTGAAGAAAAGCATGGAATAAATCCACCAATCAGAATAAACATCTAATTTCCAACCCAACAATAAAGCCTTCTGGTTTTGACCTTCCACGAAGAAAATGGAAGGCTCTAAATCAGATCCGAACTGGGCATGGTCGCTTGATGGTGTATTAGGAGGTCTACAAAATGTGACTGTGGCAATCCCGATCAAACTTTGGACCACATAATAACACTCTGCCCTCTATACAGATTTGACCGTGACATTGCAGAGATACATTCCCTTTCCTCAAGAGCATTAGACTGGTTAACTAACCTTAAACTGGACTTGTAATTGTTACTTCAAGTCAGCCATACAAAAGAAGAAGTAGAAATCTTAAAGGATTTATTCACAAACCTAGCATCTGATCTCAAAACTTTCTACACATTGAGCTATATGGTTGCAATATTTATTAACTGGCAGAGCGCAGGTGAATGAGAAGGTAGAGGGAAGTAGGAAAAAACACCCAACACAATAAACTAATTACATGATTTTACTGCTCTGCCATTATTTCACCCTGTTGGAGAGCTTTGGTTCAGCTGCACTTAAGATAAATCCAGCCAAGCTCATCCTTTTTCTCTCTATGTACTATCAGGAAACAATTCAAACATGATCAAGCATGATCATGCCTCAAATGAAACTCAGAGTTGTTTGAGTGAAAAGAGTCATAGAGGTCAGGAGAGCTTTCAGTTGTAAGTGCTCCACAGAAGTCTGTCCCCCTCCCCCCTTCACCTTTTTGGGGGATGTCATTAATTCCAACTTTACTGTCACTCTCAAAAGATTTATTGGCAGTTTACTAACCCAGGTGCAGTTATTTCCCAAACCCTACACGGCCCTCATCTATTTTAATTAAGTTGCTCCAACTGCTAATATTTGCTTCTTTCTTTTGCTCTCTACTTCCTAAGTGTATACACAGGAGCACATTACAAATTACCAGGGGCTCCACTTGTATTATTTGTTTTCTTGTACTTCTTATTTTATTAAACAGAGTAGAAGAGTATAAACAGGCCATAGAAAAATCAGGTTGATTTACGTTCCCCAAATTCCTTCATTTTTAATGGGCATTGGATGATTTAGTTGGGAATAGTCCTACCTTGAGCAGGGGGTTGGACTAAATGACCTGCTGAGGTCTTTTCCAATCCTGACTTTCTATGATTCAGAGCCAATTGCTCAAAGCACTTAGTGCTCAAAAGTCAAGGGTGCACTACAAAGCTCATCACCGATACTCTACAGCAGGGGTCAGCAACATACAGCACGCAGGCTACATCTGGCCTGCAGAGACAGAAACCTTTGCTCTGTGCATGCCTGTGCCCAGGTTGGTGTTGGGCAGCTGGAAGCTGCACCCACCTCACCCCCACTTCTCATATTGCCCATTCCCCAGCTGCAGTGCAAGCACAGCTTCCAGCAGGTGGAGAACTGAGCTAGGGCTGGGCAGCTCCCAGGTGCACCTGCCATTTAGCCAGGAAGTGGGGTAGGGTAGGCAAAAGCGGCAACAGTGTGTACACAGCTCCCCACCAGCTGGAAGCTGTGCCTACACTGCAGCTAGGGAGTGAGGGGCCAGGGAGGTGAGGCAGTAGCAGCAGCATTGGTGCAGTTCCCAGCTACTCAGCCCCCGCACAGCTCCCTTCCACCTGGAAGCTGCAGCCAGGGAGTGGGAGGCTGGGAAAAGTAGCAGCAGTACTAGTACGCCTCCCAGCTGCCTGGCCCCAGCATGGATGCAAGCAATCCTGCCCCCTCCCAACTTGCTGCTGATGCACCGCTGAAGCCACCAGCTTACACCAGACTGGAGCTGGGTTGTTCCTGCCTGTAGCTTGAAAAGGTTGCCAGCCCCTGCTCTGCTTTACCTTTCAGTCCCAAGTCATATAGGGGAAATACAGTGGTTCCCTTGAATAATGCACCTTATATACCTGCTTAGAAAAGTTCACCCTATAAAGTACTCTTACCATCATTCCTCTGCAGAATTCTCACTAAAAGGACTGCCTATTATAGAAGACTCTTACCTTTCAAATGTTGCATCCTATTTAGAATAAGCTGGCACAGAACATCTGGATTTTTACAGAGTATTTTCAGAATGCTTTGATTCACAGCATAACACTTAAGTCCACTTTTTGGAGTTTAAAGAGAGTAATAGCACAGCTTAATTAGAAATCATTACGTGAATGAAGAAAGAAAAAATGATGGTAAAAAAGGAATCATGACAATTGTAAGCACAACCAGTCCTGGTTATCTGGACTGAAAGAATCAAATCTGAGCTTCGTAGCCAGAAAGTGCGGATGTTAAACATCTAAAAAATCAGGTAATTTATTAAGGTCCCCAAATTTGGGTGTAGGAGCCTAGGTTAGGGCACTTAATGATAACCTTGATTTTTCCCCAAAATTCTGCATCTCAGATACACAATATAATCTTTATTTTGAGAAGCTTTCCAGTCTTAAAATTAACTTAAATATACACTCATATACCCCAGAATCTTTTAAAAAATGTTGCTGAAAGATAATTGGGCACCTTCTATGAACTTTAAACAACAAGGGATAGTACAATAAATAAGACAAGCTTATTCAAATGGCAGATCTCCTGAATTCATACTTCCTCACACATACACACACAATTACAACTACTTCCCCCTAGAAACCCTCCTGCCCTCTTTTATAGTTTAATCCCAGTTCAAACAAAATCCCTAAGATAAAATTGTCAGGAACACAATTGCACAAAAAAAGAAGATATCTGGGATTAGGTTCAATTAAATACAACGGGCTATGAAGAAAGTCTCACCCACTCTTTTGCTAACATACTTAAACTATGCAGCTTCATATGAGTAAGGGTGCTAGAATTAGTCCCAAAATGATCAAAAATGCCCTGCACTAGTGTAACCCAGGCATTTTTGGAAGAATAAGTCTGAATGAGTTGAAGATAGGCTGTTCGTTATGGTGAAAAGTAATAGTCTTCATTTTTTCTGACAAACAAGCAAATATCCCTATTCTAAAATATCACTGAAAAATAGATACTTACCAGAGTAACCTATAATTTAGAGAGAGTTTTCAAAAGCACTTAGATATTGGCTTTAACACACACACACACACACACACTTCAGTAGGAGTGTTATCATCGATTTCAATGGAATTGGATTTTAGGCTAATACTAAAAGATTTTGAATATCCCACTCCTAAATGTCCCACCCACAAGCAGAGCTACTAAGAAACTGCTAAATTAGGAAGTGCTGTAGGCTCTGTAATTTTGTCATCTCTCCAAAATCTCCAACGGTTTTTTTCCCAGTGTACAAATGGAAGCAAAAGGCCTTGAGATAAAACTGCTTGAAGTTCATAATGAAGTATATACTGGACAGCATTATGTTAATACAGATTTTAAAATTTGCCAAGGCCTTAAGTCACTAATGCATTTGACTCAAAAGAGGTATAGAAAAACGACAGCAATTCACACTGAGAATGAGCCCCTTGAGAATCACAGGACACACAGAATATATCATCTCATTAGAGGTCTAATTTTAAGCAAAATGTTTAAAACATGGCATTCAAAGGGTTTAATATTGTGGCGGTCGAGTGGTAGGCCGGGCTGTGGCCAGTAGCCCCGAAACGGCAGGCGGGTACTTTTGACCGATGGAGCAGAATTAGGCACGGAAGCATATTGGTTAAACAAAGAGATTGCTTTACTTACACCGTCGAGGAATACAGCGTAGGCAGAAAGTTAGCTTCAGTTACAACTGGACGAGAGCTCTTTAAACCGAGGTGAATTGTCTGTGACAATTCAACAAGCATGCAGAACACGGAGTACAACAATTCAACAAGCATGCAGGGTATGGGGTACATCGGGAAAGTCGATGACGGGGAGTCAGTGGTGGTTGATCAGTCCGCCACGTTCACTCCGAGATGCGCGCAGAGTTCTCCAACTTGGGCGGAAACTGCTCTAACTTTTATATGGCTAGCGAGCCAATTGCTAGTCACCACGTAGGAATAATTTAGAACCGGCCAATAATGGTGTGCGTATTTACATAGGGATGGCGGGAGCTTTTTCTGCATCAGGGTTCTCCACCGCAGCAGAAATTTCACCGTGCCGAAAAGCTTCATTGTGCTAGAATATTCCACTGTGCCAAGGCACTTAACTACTAAGTTCTGACATGCCCCCTTACCGATGGCACAGCTGGAATTGGAGCACACGCACGTCGTTTAAATCGTCATCATCTCTCTCGTCATATGGTAAACGGGTATACGCAAAAGCATACAACGAAAAAAGATCGTCCTCAACAGATCGAATCAAATAATAACCAATACAAACACAAATACACATAAGTATATTGGTTACAAAAAGTTCAATTATGAGGACTTCAGTAGGTGTCATGGCGAAGTCACACATCAGGCCCCCGTGCCCCCGGTACTCTTCTTCTCGATCTCTCTCCCTCTCTTGGGGTTTTTGCTCCACCACGCACCTTGGGCCTCGGGCAAAAACTGTAAAGAGAAATTTCTTAGAACAGTTAATTAACTTATACTACAGTGTTTGTATGGAACCGCACGCGCGACGGGACAGCCAATTAAATTTTCCGCTGTTTTCTGCCCTCCCCAAAGCACACGATACAGGTGCTCGGGCAGAGCTCCACTCTGGATGATTCTCTCTCGCATGCTCATGGATGCGACCAACGCGGAAATGGGATGACGATCCACGCAAGTTCATTCGGCATGAACTTAGGCGCTGCATGGTTTTTTTGTCCGCGCTCAGTAAGATGACTCGTTGTTTGGCTCCCCCGGATATTGGAAGCCTAGTTCATATGCCAGTTGCCACTGGCCCGCATCTCCCAGGATTCGTAGCTGCCATTTAGTAAGCCTTGAATGGTGTAGGAGGAATCCAAACATGATCCTTTCCTCTGGCGTTCTTTGCGGCAACAGTTGCAATGTTCGTTGAAGGTCAGATTCGCGATGTCTTGCGCTCTGAACCTCGATCGGGCATGCAGCGGATCAATGCTCTAAGTCGCTAGAGGTGCCCGTGTCCGTCTTCATAAGGGCCTGCAATCGCGGGAGTTGACATAAAAGATTACCCGCGGGTTGGCCAGCCAGTGGGTTGAGGAGAATCCGAAGGATGATGGCATTTTTTCCTCCATAAACTTCAACGCAGGCTTCTACACCATTGAGAGTCACCGGAACGATTCCAGGGTTTTGCAGGTGGTGGTGAGGCCACGGTCCTCTCTGCTGGGGTGGTGTCAGTCCCAGTGCGTGCGCTCTGGAGTTCCAGGAACAGTACGAGATTCCTATTATTGCCAGTAGAATTTGTTCTGCACTAGCCTTCGATGGGCGGCCGTCGTGCCACGCGTGGGATTTGTGGCCGACCTGGCCCGCAACAAGCGCTGGAAGTGGGATGGGCCAATGAACGTTGCACGTTACTATGTCTATGTCGGTGGCGTGCCCCCCACTCCATGAGGCTTGACAAGTTAGGAAGCTAGCCTCTTCCAAGTCCAACAAGTCGGATCCGAACCCCACGACCAGACATCCCAGCCACATGGCCAGAGTTTCTTCAGGCTTTATTTTTGATTCTTTGCATAACTCTTGTAACTCAGTCCAAGTACGAGCACGATAGGTGGTGGTGCGAACTACATCCTGTGCATTGATTATTCAACTGACTATCGCTACAGGATGAGCTGCTGTCG
The DNA here is from genome assembly GCF_030867095.1 of Alligator mississippiensis. Lineage (NCBI taxonomy): Eukaryota > Metazoa > Chordata > Crocodylia > Alligatoridae > Alligator > Alligator mississippiensis. The sequence goes on from NC_081830.1 coordinate 41,400,333, forward strand.
AAGCTGTTGCTATATCTGGTGGGAGGGGCGGATGCACTCCTCCGCTTGATGCCCCCTCCTCGCGGCAAGGAGGTGGGGCCGCCGGGAGCGACGTCACCTCAGTGGGCGGGGCTGCTGGGCAAATTCCCACTGGTTCCTCTGAAGCTCCGCCCTTCTTTTCCAGGTTCTCCGGGCGGCTCCCTCCTTTCTCGGCACCATCTTGGAATGGCGTCAACTCGGGGCTTTCTTTTACGGCCACATCTTTAGCCGCCTGAACGGCTGTGAGCAGTTGGGCTTCCAGATTCACATTCTCCTGCAGCAAGGTTGTTATGTGCGGAACATTACATTTAACATTCTCCCCTTGTCGCACTTTGGGCCTGTCCTCTCAGTTGTGGCGCGTCCCTCTGCCTCTAGATCTTTACGAAGCTCAGAAAGAAGCTCGTGGCCTCTCAGTCCAGATGCCAGGGCTGGGGGACTGAACCGGTCGATCGGCGTCAGTTCTCCACCCTCCCACATGAGTCGCATACAGTGGGCATACTCTTGGCTCAAAGTCGGGTCTACTGTGTCCGCCGGTTTGACTCCGGTGAAGGACGCGGTGCTTACTTCCTCGCGGGGCCTAAATAGAACCTGCTCACTACCCATCACACACCCGAACGCCCCGGGGTGAAGATGTGCTTCCCATTCTTTCGAAGCTCGGCGAAAGGTAACCGCTGACGAGCCTTTCACCCGTTCCGCCCACCTGGTGATAGGCGATGTGTGCCCCTAGTTCCACAGCGTTTGTCATGTGGCGCCTTTCACTGCGCCAGGGGCAGTTTCTAACTAATTCTAACTCCATCGCATCTTCCCCAGATCCTGTTCGTGATGCCATGTGGCGGTCGAGTGTTAGGCTGGGCTGTGGCCAGTAGCCCCGAAACGGCAGGCGGGTACTTTTGACCGATGGAGCAGAATTAGGCACGGAAGCGTATCGGTTAAACAAAGAGATTGCTTTACTTACACGGTCGAGGAATACAGCGTAGGCAGAAAGTTAGCTTCAGTTACAACCGGACGATAGCTCTTTAAACCGAGGTGAATTGTCTGTGCGTATTTACATAGGGATGGCGGGAGCTTTTTCTGCATCAGGGTTCTCCACCGTAGCGGAAATTTCACCGTGCGGAAAAGCTTCATTGTGCTAGAATATTCCACTGTGCTGAGGCACTTAACTACTAAGTTCTGACAAATATCATGATGGATTGAAAAGCATTAAAAAAGACATACAAGTTCAAATATGAGGCCGTGACAAACAGAAAACTTGCTTTCAATAATGGTGTACTTCCAGTAAATGGGTGTGAGAATAGCTGTTACTTTATTAAAGTTCCTCTTAATTCACTACAACATCTGAACTAGTCTGAATGTGTCATATGCAATGTAAACCAGCACTAGAAAAAGCCTCCCAGTGGAATAAGTATAATAAAATAGAGCATTCCATTCTGAGACATTATTAATCATATCTTTAAAAAAAAGAAAGCTCTCTGGCAAGGTCATCACATTGGTAAGGTTGTCTAACAGTGAAATTCATTACATCAGATATTAACTGCAGGCTTCAACACAGGAACAAGAATAGTAAAATTGGTAGAATCAGCACTTATGAAAGTGTTTAGTCTGAGATACTAAATGTGCATATCTGGGAGTTTAAGATGACACACTGCAACTTACAGATCATTACCCATAACAGCACTAAATACTTTGAAAGCTTTGGAGATTGATTTAAAGTAAAAAGTATTGGAAGATGGTAAAACATGAAGTAAATTAATGTTAAAACAACACATGCAGCAAAGTAATCTTACCACTATCATGAGAGGGAACTTCAAAATCATACAGGACAAGCTATCACTAAACATACTATGCAAGGTAAGAAAGGGGGTCAAGTTTTCCAGAGTGTAAAATATCAGTTGGAAGCCAATACATATAGTCCAACATTGTGACCAACAATTCTCTTAACTAGCTCATGAATATCAGAAAGAACACACTTGTACATAGAAATAACTGATTAAAATGACAGCAATCAAGGTAGCATAAGCAAATTTGACATCGTATTCCAACTGGGGCAAATGACTAAACACATGATGAAAATCAACAATGTCCCCTACAGCAATGGCTACAGGCATCCAAAAAATAAAGTTGAAGGCTGGGGGCGGGGGGGAGTGGCAGCGCGGGGGAATTTGTGTGATTATAAATAAATGACAGGGTACTTCAAGCCTGTTTAGTAGTTCTTTTATGTTCCCCAGCCCAAAGATAACAAGCTTAACCTGTTACACGATTAGCCAAAATTCTAACCAGCAAACTTAGAGTTTCATAAATAGGATCTGACTGACAAACAATAAACAATGGTACAAAGAAAGCAAAACGGCAGAAAAAGATAGTCCTCCATTGCTAAATTAAGGAGTAGAGTTTTAAAATAAATACATACAGTTAACAATCAGAAAATAATTCTGAAAAAGTGTATAGACCAGGAGGATGAGGTGGATGACACTTGCTTCAAACAGCAAGTGCAAGTTGCCCAATCACAAGCAATGGTTCTTATGGGGGACTTCAATAACCCAGATATCTGCTGGGAGGGCAATACATCACTGCATGAGCAAGCCAGAAAGCTTTTGGAAAGTGTTGGGGAAAAATCCTGGTGCAAATGTTGGATAGGCTAACTAGGGGCCACGCTTTTCTTGACCTGCTGCTCACAAATAGGGGAGAATTGGTGGGGAATGTAGTAGTAGGTTGCAATTTAGGCAGCAGTCACCATAAGATGATTGAGGTCAGGATCCTGAGGAAAGGAAGGAAAGAGAACTGCAGAGTATGGACCCTGGACTTCAGAAAATCAGACTTTGACTCACTTGGGGAAATGATGGGCAGTATGCCCTTGGAGGCCATTCTGAGAGAGAAAGGAGTCCAGGAGAGCTGGTTGTACGTGTTACTCACAGCATAGGAACAAACCATCCCAATATGCAGTAAGACTAGCAAGTATGGCAGAAGACCCACTTGGCTTAATAGGGAGCTCTTCAGTGAGATAAAACACGGAAAGGAAGCCTGCAAGAAGTAGAAACTTGGACAAACAATTAGGGAGAAGTATAAGAGGATTGCTTAGACATACAAGGATGAAATCAGGAAGCCCAAAGCACAACTGGAGGTACAGCTAGCAAATGACATGATGGGTAATAAGAAGGGTTTCTACAAGTATGTTAGCAACAAAAAGAAAATAAGGGAAAATGTGGGTCATTTACTAAACAGGGAAAGCAACCTGGTGCTAGGTGTGCAGAAAGAGCTGAAGTACTTGGAGCTTTTTTCACCTCACTCTTCACAGGCAAAGTCAGCTCCCAGACTACTGCACCTGGCAGCACAGTTTGGGGAGGAGGTGAGCAACCAGTGAGCGGATGTGGAAGACGGCATGAGAACTGCATTAGAGAGACCAATTGGCGGCTTCGGCAATGGTGTCTCGAGGCAGGCTTCGGCTTCCTGGACAACGACCCTAATAATCACCTAATAATAGAATACACCATAAGACGTTGAGTGGGTAAGGTAACTAGTAGGGTGAAAGTGCTAGACTTTAGAAAAGCTGATTTCAATGAACTCAGGGGATTAGTCAAGGACGCACTGCAGAGTAGGAGATTCTAAGAAATGGGAGCCCAAGAAGGGTGGCTGTGCCTTAAGGAAACGATCCTTCGGGCACAAAGCAAGACGATCCCCGAGCAAGGCAAAAGAGGGAAAGGAGCCAGGAGGCTTCCCTGGCTGACCAGAGAAATCCAGGGCAGCCTAAGGGACAAAAGGGCAGCACATAAAAAGTGGAAACAGGGTGAGATCACTAAAGATGAATATACCTCCTCTGCTCGTGCTTGTAGGGAGGCAGCTAGACGGGCCAAAGCTACCATGGTGCTGAGGATGGCAACCCAAGTAAAAGACAACAAGAAATTGTTTTTTAGATATATAGGGAGTAAAAGGAAGGCCCAGGGAGGAATAGGACCCCTGCTAAATGGACAGAAACAATTGGTGACAGACAGGGGGGACAAGGCTGAACTCCTCAACGAGTTCTTTGCCTCAGTGTTCCTAAGTGAAGGGCACGACAAGTCTCTCACTGGGGTTGTAGAGAGGCAGCAGCAAGGCGCCAGACTGCCATGCGTAGACCCTGAGATGGTGCAGAGTCACTTGGAAGAACTGGATGCCTTTAAGTCAGCAGGCCCGGATGAACTCCATCCGAGGGTGCTGAAGGCACTGGCCGACGTCATTGCACAGCCACTGGCGGGAATATTTGAACGCTCGTGGTGCACGGGCCAAGTCCCAGAGGACTGGAAAAGGGCCAACGTGGTCCCCATTTTCAAAAAGGGGAGGAAGGAGGACCCAGGCAACTATAGGCCAGTCAGTCTCACCTCCATCCTTAGCAAAGTCTTTGAAAAAATTATCAAGGCTCACATTTGTGAGAGCCCGGCAGGACAAATTATGCTGAGGGGAAATCAGCACGGGTTCGTGGCAGGCAGATCGTGCCTGACCAATCTAGTTTCTTTTTATGACCAGGTTACGAAACGCCTGGACACAGGAGGAGGGGTGGATGTCGTATACTTAGACTTCAGGAAGGCCTTCGATACGGTATCCCACCCCATACTGGTGAACAAGTTAAGAGGCTGTGACTTGGATGACTACACAGTCCGGTGGGTGGCGAATTGGCTGGAGGGTCGCACCCAGAGAGTCATAGTGGATGGGTCAGTATCGACCTGGAAGGGTGTGGGCAGTGGGGTCCTGCAGGGCTCGGTCCTTGGACCGATACTCTTTAATCTCTTCATCAGTGACTTGGACGAGGGAGTGAAATGTACTCTGTCCAAGTTTGCAGATGACACAAAGCTAAGGGGAGATGTGGACACGCCGAAGGGCAGGGAACAGCTGCAAGCAGACCTGGACAGGTTGGACAAGTGGGCAGAAAACAACAGAATGCAGTTCAACAAGGAGAAATGCAAAGTGCTGCACCTAGGGAGGAAAAATGTCCAGCACACCTACAGCCTAGGGAATGACCTGCTGGGTGGCACGGAAGTGGAAAGGGATCTTGGAGTCCTAGTGGACTCCAAGATGAACATGAGTCGGCAGTGTGACGAAGCCATCAAAAAAGCCAATGGCACCTTATCGTGCATCAGCAGATGCATGACGAATAGGTCCAGGGAGGTGATACTTCCCCTCTATCGGGCGCTGGTCAGACCGCAGTTGGAGTACTGCGTGCAATTCTGGGCGCCACACTTCAAGAAGGATGCGGATAACCTGGAGAGGGTCCAGAGAAGGGCCACTCGTATGGTTAAGGGCCTACAGACCAAGCCCTACGAGGAGAGACTAGAGAAACTGGATCTTTTCAGCCTCCGCAAGAGAAGGTTGAGAGGCAACCTTGTGGCCGCCTTTAAGTTCATCACGGGGGCACAGAAGGGAATTGGTGAGTATTTATTCACCAAGGCGCCCCCGGGGGTTACAAGAAATAATGGCCATAAGCTAGCAGAGAGCAGATTTAGATTGGACATTAGGAAGAACTTCTTCACAGTTCGAGTGGCCAGGGTCTGGAACGGGCTCCCAAGGGAGGTGGTGCTCTCCCCTACCCTGGGGGTCTTTAAGAGGAGGTTAGATGAGCATCTAGCTGGGGTCATCTAGACCCAGCACTCTTTCCTGCTTATGCAGGGGGTCGGACTCGATGATGTATTGAGGTCCCTTCTGACCCCCTAGCATCTATGAATCTATGAAAACCAACAGTGACAAAAAAACACGGTAGGGACTATTTAGAAAAGCTGGAAATATACAAGTCCATGAGGCTGGATGTGATGCGCCCAAGGGTGCTGAGGGAGTTGACCAACGTGATTGAAGAGCTGCTGGTCATTTTCTTTGAAAACATGGGGTGATTGGGAGAGGTCCCAAACAACTGGAAAAAAGGGCATATATATATTGCCCATTTTTAAGAAAGGGAATAAGGAGGATTTGGGGAACTACAGACCTGTCAGCCTCACCTCAGTCCCTGGAAAAATCATGGAGCAGGTCCTCAAGGAATCTATTTGGAGAAGGTGAGTAGGAATATTCAGCAGAGATTCACCAAGCGGCAAGTCATGCCTGACCAACCTGATTGCCTTCTGTGATGAGATGTCAGGCTCTGTGGATGTGGGGACAGCAGTGGACATGATATACTACCAAGGCTCCCACAACATTTTCGTAAGCAAGCTAAGGAAGTATAGGCTCAATGATGGTCTGTAAGATAGAAAATTGGCTAGATAATTGGACTCAGAAGGTAGTAGTCAATGGCTCAATGTCTACCTGGCAGCCAGTATTAAGTGGAATGCCCCATGGGTTGGTCCTGAGACTGGTTTTGTTCAGTGCATCTACAGCTCTCAGCAAGAAACTCTGGTGCATATTGCACAAGAGTTTATTGCTCTTGGGCACACCATTTGAACCCAGACCTGCTTGGACCCAGCTCAGCTTGCTGCAGAGGGGATGGCTGGGGCATGAGGGTACTCTAGTGCAGGGCTAGCCAGCAGGCTGTCCCTGCACTGGAACACTCTCATGCCCCAGCTAGCTAGTTCAGTGTCTACAGGTGTGCTGCTGAGCATGAAAAGCTCTATAGCAGGACAGTACCTGTATTTATAAGTGCTAACCTGATGTGGAGTTTATTAGCATCCTGACGCCTAATAGGGCTGCATGTGTACATACCAAGATGTTTACTGCAGAGCTAATTAGGCAACTCTGCAGTAAATATCTCATGTAGATGTGTCCAGGGTGTGCACACAGGCCATACATGTCCTTTGGCAGACCACTTTTCACCATCAAGCAGTCATTCACTGATGATGACCAATACATTTGTTATATGAATATACTGCTTAAACACAAGTGAAGAAGGAATACTGTGACACTCTGGTTAGAATTCTACAATACCTGGTAGCCATCAAACAGAAGTGTATTCATACAAAATCTCTAAACCCTGCACAGACATAAAATAAATAAATAAAAACCCTACATGTGAACAATTCATGAACAGAGTAGAGTTCTTCAAATACATTTCAGCTTGAATAGTTCTAAACTTGAATATATACATGGAGTCTACTTAAGTCTGGGAAATCTGCACACATGTAACAATGAGGAGGATGTGGCCCAGATGAAGGAATATGGGAACAATTGATGTGGGGGGGTGTCCTTTTCCCCCATGCCTCTTCAAGCTGGAAAGAGGAACATGCCCACATGACAAAGTCATTTTGAAATACCCCAGATGCAAGCACCAAGAGCCATGTTCTCTCTTAATTCCATGTGTGAAAATGCCATGGAAACAGACATGGCTCTGAGTATTTTATACCCTAACCCACAGACTGTGATGCAGTTTTTTGATTTTCAGTTTAGAAGTCTCTGGCTTCTGGTTTACGAAAGACTTGTCTGAATGTCATTTCCTTTATGCTACAGTGTCACATGCTGCATATTCCTTTGAGAAAGCTTTTTTGTTGTTGTTCTAGCCCCAAAATGGATTGCATATTGAATGCTTATACTGCAGCTAGATCAGCCTTGAAGGCAAATATTTAAAGAGGTCAGGAGCAGTCTTGACTTACAATAGAATAAGTATTTTACAATATAAGAACAATAACTTTACTCAACTTTGAGAAAGTTGCATCAATACTAGGTATCACTATCTGGCAATCGATTGTGCTTTTTACATAAAGAAGTTCTCTGTCTCCATAGTACTTATGTATAAGCAGCTTTCACATAGAGAGGTCTTTTAACAACCAATGCCTCAGTTCAGAGCTTCAGGTATGGAATTCACATTAGGTATTTCATATCACTAAATAATATGAAATATCTTAGGCCTTGTTAATACACAAACGTTGTACTACTTTAAGCCTGTTTAAAGTACTGAACAACCTGCCACTGTGGACAAAGTTATCGAAGTAAAAATCACAGCAGTATGTCTTACTGCTGTACAATAAACTACACTGTTATTACTTATGGATCATACTAGTATGCCTCTATTACCTATGAAAAATAATCACACGCCATACAGAAATTGTTACCTGACCACAAAAACTGTGAAAACCCAGCCTTAGAAATGCAGAGCCAGATTATCAATGTTGTACTTTGAATGGACCAAGAACATAAGAGAACACCTCCTCAGCTTGACTGCCAGGTAGAAAAGCAGTTAGTTTTGCTAGCTTTTTTGAGTTACATAAGGAAGGGAAAGCAACAGCCACACCAGACAATGTCTGCAAGAAAGTAAGAGCCTCCTGTTCTACACAAACAGAATGGGTTCAGTTGAGGAAGAGACCGCTTTGCCTGTGGTATCATACCGCAGAGATGCACAGTACTTCAAAGCATTGGTGTTTCATGGGTTTAGCTGTAAAATAAATCTGAAGCTGCCATCATGGGGAACAATGAGAAGCAGCAAGCTATGAGTATGCTACGTTAAATACATTCTCCCAGAATGCTTTAAGGGCCTGATGGAAAGAACATGGGATATAGCAGTGGTTCTCAATGTTTTTGGACTTGTGACATCCCTCACTGGACTCAAGGCATCCCTCCCCTTGTCATCCCTCTCCCGCCAACTAGGCTGGAGGCACCCCTCCATAACTTTGGTGAATTGAGTGGCACCCAATTGCAAGAACTAATTTGTATATTACAATGCTTACCTCCTTGCAGAGGGGCCAGGCAGAAAGGATAGGAGGCTGTCCAGGCAGGGGCAGCCTGAGTCAATGCTTATCTGCTTAGCTTATCTCCTCACATCTTGTGGTACCCTTCAAAGGTTCTGATGGTGTGCCCCAACACTTTGATTGAGACTTGCTGGGACAGATAGTCAGAAGAGGGTCAGAGTTCCTCAGTCCCCAGTTTATCTGACCATTTTCTGAGGAACTAAGCCTCATAAAGCTTATGTTTGTGTCAGAGATGGACTCAAGGCCTGATGTATAACAGACTCTCTACTGCTAGAGAATAAGAAAAACTGCAAGGAGGGGATGCCCAGTTACTACTTTCCTTTCAACAAGGCCTGCTGGAAATGGGAGGACTTCAGGGATGAATATATGGTAAAAGAGACTTGCCTACTTCATAGTCTGTGTTGGAGAAACCAGTAGAGAAGATGATGCCTGAAGGACCTAAATAAGGATGGCATGCCAGAAATATGCAAAAAATAAGAGTATTCCCATGCAGAAAATCTACTGATGCTCTTGGAAGGTTTAGGAAGTTATTGGCAGGTGTTTCTTATTCTAAAAGAATTAATCCTATGTTTTAAATTACCTGCCATCATTTTTTGCTTTTTATGTCTCTTGCCTCCATCATATCCAGACTGGGCCAAATGACCCACCTCTGGTGGTGGCTTGTTAGTGGGGCTGCCAGAGTTGTGATGCTGGCACAGTTCCAGAAACTAGACATTAAATGCCACCGCTGGGGCAGATCTAGAGGGGTGAGCCATGTGTAGCGAGTATGCCGAGCTCCTGATGGAAGCTCCATATGTGCTACGAGCATCATAAGCTCACCAGCTGGTCTGTCCAAAGGCCCTGCTTTGAACCAGTTCTGGAGCCTGCTGCTGTTCGCTTCTCCTTCCTCCTCCTCCCTCCCTGAAATCAGCAGCAGAGGAATGTAGAAGACAAGCAGCAGGGGCAGGGATGCTCACCTCCCACTTTTAGGGAGCCCAGGGGATTAGAGCTGCTGCTTCTCCTCCCCTCCTTTCCCCTGCTGCTAAATTCTTGAGGAATGGGAAGGGAGAGAAGTGGGGTGGGGAAGAGAACAGCACCAGGTTCTGGAGCTGAAATCAGAGACTCCAGGCAGACTCTGTGCTGGTAAGCTCATAGCTCACAACACATGCAGAGCTGTGCTGACATGAGCTCTCACAGCATGGCATTGCAGCCACACCACCTTTGGCTGCTTGGCATATGCACAGTGAGCTCTTTTCACCATGCATGCACCACACAACCAAAGAGGCAGATCTAGGATCATCATTATGATCCTGGATCTGCACATGGCCACTGCTTCCTCCTCCCTGCCCTTTTTTCCCTGCTACCAATTTTAGTTGCCAACAGTGACTGAAAACCCAAAATTCAGCAGCGGGCAAGAGGGAAGACAGAGATGAGCAGCAGAGATGTTTACCCCCTGGGTTCCAGAGTTGTGCTGACAAACCCCACAAGCCACAATTTAGGCCACCCATGGTTTGAATGAGGCGTGCAGGCTTCTAGTTGGACAGCCCTGAACTAAACAACATGCTCCTTTAAACTCCCACGGAGGTGCTTGCTTCATTTTAGCACCATGATGCCATATGCCGCAGTTTAAACCCAAATATTTAGCGCATCATGACACAGATAAGGATGTATATGAATGGAGCATATCTGTTTTATCAGCATCCATGGTTTTAGCATATGGATGTAGGATGCACTATAAAGGTTTGCTAGGTTTCTGGTATGGTAAATCTCATCATTCCAAGATTGTGCCATGTGCCTCAATCACAAGTTTAATTACATGAGTAACTGGCTTTTAAAGCAACACAGTCCCCTATAGAAAACAGCTGTGGTAGTATAACTGGAGTCCTTTATGTCACTAAACTGTGAATTTCACAATGCAGAACCAGTGGGTTACATTCTGCTGTTGTTTATACTGGTGTAAATACAGAGAAGTTAATGGAGTTTCTTCAGATTTACGCCAGCATTTTACTAAGTGAAATCTGGCCCAGAGAAGCAAAAGTCAATGGAAAGCTCTTGTTACCCTTTCTTTTCAATCACTGCATCATGACATCCCCTACCCCTTTTTCAAATGCACCATACTGGCCAGAAAATAAAACATTTCTTTGAGATCCTAAGCAGCATCAGTCACCATCAAGAACAGGAATAGATGCTGTTATTGCATGGATAGAAGCCTTCTGGAGTTTGTTTTGGAAACTTATTTTCCTGTCAGAGGGAAAAACTTATTTCCTTTGGTAATCCCTCAGGGGGCTCTTTCATTTACCAATACGTCTCTGCTGTCCTTTAATTTAATAATCCTGCATTCCATAGCCTATGACTGAATGATGCAATCAGGCTTCTGATAAAGAGAGAAATACGAACAAAGCAGAAAACAAAGTCAATTTTTTAAAGTATTTAAGACCAGTGCATGAGTTGTGCTCCAGCAGAGAGAACGATGCTACTGAAAGAGGCACAGAGGACAGTTCATGTTAAAGATGAACACTGGCCAACACCTCAATATCACAGGAATGTGTTATAAACAGATTTGGCTTTTGTGTTTACACTCAGCTCAGTTCACTCAGAAAGCAATTTATAAAAAGACAGCTCCTTTTCAATAGCTCTTTCACTGCATAACAAGTGACAGATGCATCTCTTGTGGGGGAAAACACCCTTTTCTAATAAATACTGTTGATTTTCATGGAAGTCTTCTTTGAAATGGTATAAAAGCACTAAGACCACTGGCATCAGGAGAAAAGAGCCCAGCAAAGCTATTTTGATTTGCAGGATGAAGGGAACTAGAGGAGGCCAGGGAAAAGGGGAATTTTGATGGATCAAAATAAAGCATGATGCCATTCCTATCCACTTACATGAGATATCCTGATTTCTCATTTTTATGCATAAACCTAACAAGAAATGAGGAAATCAGAAAAATGTTGTTTATTAAGTATTTGAGACTCGGCTAACTAATGACGGCCAATCATCCTATAAAAATAAAGCTTTAACAATCTATTGGAAATAGGCATGGGCTAGGTAGGCCTGATTTGCCTGCCTTGTTTTGCCCTATGTTTTAAACGTAGGCTGTATTTGCTTCAGCAGATCTATGTAGCAGTTGAGGATCCAACCCACTGTCTGGTCTTAGTATTACTGAGAGGGATCAGGAAACCTGGTATAGAGCTCAGCTTGCCCTGTTTCAAGAACTAAGGGAGTTGGACACTCCTGGTTTAGTTGACCTCACTCCTTGCTCTCACTTGGGTGGGCCAGACTTGCTAGCAGCCATTAGCTTTATGCAGAGCACTGAATGGGCTACAAACGTGTTAGGATGCAGAGGGCAAATGAGGAAGGGAAAATGAGGCACCACCATTGGGCAGGATTTGTCAAGAGATTGACCCCAAAGCAACAGGCCAGCCTTAAAAGATCCCTTCTGTGTATAAACACAGTACCACCCCAGCCCTGCTGTGATTGGTACGGAACTGAACCACTGGGTGAAGGTAAATGCAAAACTACCTCCCAGCTCCCTGTGCAGTTTCAAAGAATCATAGAAAATTAGGCTTCGAAGGGACGTCAGGAAATCATCTAGTCCAGGCCCCTGATCAAAGCAGGACCATCCCCAACTAGATCACTGCACACAAGGCTTTATCTGCCCGGGTCTTAAAACATCCCAAATAGAGATTCCACCACCTGTCTGGGTAACCTGTTCAAGTGCATTACACCCCTCTTAGGGAGAGAGTTTTTCCTAATAGCTAACCTAACTAGAGCACCCTCATGCCCCAGCCAGCCCCTCTGCAGCATGCTGAGCTGGGTCCAAGCAGCTCTGGGTTCAAATGGTGTGCCCAAGAGCAATAAACTCTGGCACAAGATGCACCAGAGTTTCTTGCTGAGAATTGTAGATGCATTAATTGCACGTGAACAAAACCGGCCTCACGACCAACCCGTGGGGCATTCCACTTAATACTGGCTGCCAAGTAGACATTGAGCCATCAACTACTATCCTCTGAGTCCAATTATCTAGCCAATTTCTATCTATCTTACAGACCATTCATCCAGCCTATACTTCCTTAGCTTGCTTACGAAAATGTTGTGGGAGCCTTGGTAATATATCATGTCCACTGCTGTCCCCACATCCACAGAGCCTGACATCTCATCACAGAAGGCAATCAGGTTGGTCAGGCATGACTTGCCCCTTGGTGAATCACTGCTGAATATTCCTACTCACCTTCTCCAAATAGATTCCTTGAGGACCTGCTCCATGATTTTTCCAGGGACTGAGGTGAGGCTGACAGGTCTGTAGTTCCCCAAATCCTCCTTCTTCCCTTTCTTAAAAATGGGCAATATATATGCCCTTTTCCAATTGTTTGGGACCTCTCCCAATCGCCCCAAGTTTTCAAAGAAAATGACCAGCAGCTCTTCAATCACGTTGGTCAACTCCCTCAGCACCCTTGGGCGCATCACATCCAGCCTCATGGACTTTTATATTTCCAGCTTTTCTAAATAGTCCCTAAAATGTTCTTCTTCCACTGTTGGTTGCTCACCTCCTCCCCAAACTGTGCTGCCATGTGCAGTAGTCTGGGAGCTGACTTCGCCTGTGAAGATTGAGATGAAAAAGGCTCCAAGTACTTCAACCCTTTCTGCATCATCTAGCACTAGGTTTCCTCCCACATTTAGTAAAGGACCCACATTTTCCCTGATTTTCTTTTTTGTTTCTAACATACTTGTAGAAACCCTTCTTGTTACCCTTCATGTCATTTACTAGCTGTACTTCCAATTGTGCTTTGACCTTCCTGATTTCATCCCTGCATGCCTAAGCAATACTCTTATACTTCTCCCTAGTTTTTTTTTGTCCAAGTTTCTACCTCTTCCAGGCTTCCTTTTTGAGTTTTATCTCTTTCCTTCCTTTCCTCAGGATCCTGAACTCGATCATCTTATGGTGACTGCTGCCCAAATTGCAATCTAGTACTACATTCCCCACCAAGTGTCCCCTGTTTGTGAGCAGCAGGTCAAGAAAAGCGTGGCCCCTAGTTGGCCTATCCAGTATTTGCACCAGGAAGTTTCCCCAACACTTTCCAAAAGCTTCCTGGCTTGCCCATGCACTGTTGTATTGCCCTCCAGAAGATATCTGGGTTATTGAAGTCCCCCATAAGAACCATTGCTTGTGATTCAGAAACTTGCACTTGCTGTTTGAAGAAAGTGTCATCCACCTCATCCTCCTGGTCCGGCAGTCTATAGCAGACACCCACCATAACATCACCCTTGTTTTTCTCCCCTTAAACCTTTTGAAAGACTCTGGGTTAGGGTCAATCTCCAGTTTTATACTGGAGCTCTGAGCAATCAGTTGGTACAGCCTTGAAGCTGCTTCAACTTTCATCATCTGGTAAAGGAGTATTAAATACTCAGGTGAAAAGTGTGGCTTAGGAACAGTGCTCCCAGAGATCCTCCCACAAAAAGAAAATCCCAAAACACCTACTCAGGGCAGTATTTTACATCTTGTTCACTCAGAGTCTGCACAGCTTTTAGCCCAGAGTCTGTCAGACAGACGTAAACCTGTCTACCATCTTCCTATTTCCTAGTCAGTTGACTCATTCCTTTGGTGTCTGCCTTCTTTCCTTTCAAGCATAATTGCATTTGAGAGACTAAAAATGGGATTTTCTCTCTCAAATCTTCCTCTTAGCTCAGCAGGTGCAGTGACATTCAAAGCAGGAAATTCTGCCCTTACAAAACTGTTTTACATGTCTGCTTGTCTTTCCTGCTGCAACTTTGATAATTGTCATCAAAGTGCATTACAATTAAAACAATCCTCTTGTCTCTGATATTCCTTTTCTATAAATAAACCTTGACTTGTTTGAACTGAAAATGTTGTTCTGGGCAGTAATTGCTTTGCACACAAGACTGTCTCCAATCAATTCCCAGACATGCTTTCAGAGCTGTGTGAATTCTCATTACCAGCTTTACAGTAACCTTAAAAGTTTGAACTCATTTTCTTGGTCAAACAGCTCAGATCTTTGAGTTGCCTTCTTGAAAATGTCAACAGTACACACAAAGCAATCAAAGTAAACACAAGTTGAGAGCTTGTCTGGGTTTTCCTAGAGCATGACATTTCCAAGCTGATAACAGCAGGAAATAATTATCTCAGAGAGGTGAAGGACAGATGCCATTATATGTAGATGCATCTCTTTCAAAGGTGAGAATAGTGAAATGAGAGGAGTGAGGGGAAATAAAAGTCCTATTGATAAATAAGTAGGTTATTAGCAGGAGATTATTAGGACTGCGCGAAGCTTTGGTCACTGATTTGATTCAGAGGAGATTTGGCCTGATTCAGCAGCCGAATCTCTGAATCCGAATCAAATCAGGAGACCCATTAATTTCTCCGAATTGAATTGGAAGCTTCCAAATTGATTTGGAGAGATTCGACAATTCAGCAATAGTCACAGCTTTCTATGTTTTTTTCTACATACCTCAAGGTACCAGGCATGGATCATGAATGCTGACCTGGTGGGGCAGATGGAGCGTCCCACAGGAGTGCGGGGCTGGGGAGGGAGAGGGAGGTGTCTCCCGCACGCTCGGTGGTGGACCCAGAAGTGGACCCGGAAGTACTTCTAGTTCACTTCTGGGTCTGCCGCGGAGTGTGCAGAGAACCCCCCCCTCTGCCTCCCAGCTTAGCAACTGGTGCCTCCTGGGTCTGGGAGGGCACCCGGGATCCCCCCCACAGCTGATCGCTGAGCCGGAGAGACATGGGATGGTCCCCTGCACACTCAGACCAGAAGTCTGGAAGTACTTCTGGTCCACTTTTGGGTCTGCTGCCAAGCGTGTGGGGGACTCCCCGCGCTCCCGTAGGACGTTCCATCTGGCCCAGCATCTCAGCATTCACGAGCCACGCCTGGCACCTCGAGGTACGTAGAAAAAACATATAAAGCTGTGTCTATGGCCAAATCACTGATTCTCCGAATCAGAATTGAATCTTCAGATTCAAATTCAGCTTAATCGAATCAGGACAGTGATCTGAATCAGCTAATCAAATCACTGTCCCCCGAATCGGGTCAATTCTGAATCAAATAGTGCCCAGTTCACACACCCCTAAAGATTATGGGGAAAGAGGAGCCTGGTCGGCCAGGCTGAATCTTTTTTTCCCTCATTTTAATTCGTGTACCCAGTCCATGAACCCAAAGTAATCTTATCTAAATTTAGTGGAGACTGAAACAAAATGAGAAAAGAAAAAGAGAACAGAAAACAAGACTGTCTTCAGATGCAAAACCTGAACTGTTTCCAGGCTTGTTCACTAAAATGTTATGGATGTCAAGATCATTTGCCTCTAATGTTAGAACTAGGGCCTGTAGCTCAACTTGCAGGTTTGCATTCTGGAAAATGTGTATCTAAGTTTTACTTCAGGACAGATCCTGCTTAAGCCAGCCTCAAAGAAGTCCAAAGGGCATGATTTCAAGTTTTGATTGATCTGAGCAATAAGTCATGGAACAGGGAATGTTGTTTAGAGACTTATGCATAAAACACTTGGTTCCTTTCAGTTTTGAACTAATGGAATCTGCAAAACTGGCCTAGAAGCGTTGGGAAACGGGCTTTCTATGAGGACATTCTAGACTATCTGCTTTTGGCTTAACTCAAAATGAGAAGGACATTGCATAATGGCACCAGGAAGTGGAAAGATGTTAGAACGGGACAAACTTGTACAGCTAGCTAGACCTCTTCTGAAATCTACTACAGGTTTCCTTTGCTTTATACAGGTTCTGTATGTGCGAATTTGCTCTTATGCAGACCCTTTTTCTACCAAAAATTCATTACATGCGAGGTAAATTCACTCTTATGCAATCAGTGTGGTGGAAGCCCGCAGTTAGCTTCTTTGTGTGGTGCATTGTGGGAGTGACATGCACCAAAATATATTCTCCTGCACTCCTCACTCGTTGTCTCTAACAGGTGTTTCTGTAGTTGCCATCTCATTTACCCTGTGCACAGTACCCTGTGCTTTTGTGTTCTGTCTGTTGTTGGTGAGTACCAAAATTATATTGTAAAAATGGTAGAAATGGGTCTGGAGATCAGTACAGTCAAGATTTTGGAACATATCCCTATTTGTTACATTGTAAAGTGGGTTTCTTTTATGCAAATTTGAGTTATGCACCATTTTCCAGGAACGTATGTACAGCATAAAGCAAGGGAAACCTGTACCAGGTTGACTGGTTCACCTGTATAAGGATAGGTTTGGCTTGACACTTATTTCCCCCTGCCATTCAACCCAACCCTTTTTGGCAACTGAAAAAGGTGATATAAAAACACTAAACCAAGACACTCAACCACAAGTAGTGCTGCTTCCCCAACGAAGCAGCCATTTCATGTCCTAGAACAAATCACAGCCGTCTCCCTTTAATACAGCACATTTAATCTCATATGCAGGAAAGGAAACACTTGTTCTGTGCTTTTGCTTTTATAAAACTCACTTGACATTGTCAGCACCCTTCTCCCTGTCATCAAAATCATCTGATTGGTGCTGCTCTGGAACCAATTAATTACCTGGAAATAAGTGTCTGGGGCAAGACCAGTTTTTAGATTCAAATTCCTGGCATCACTTCCACAGTATGCAAGAGAATCGAAACTCAAACTACAGAAGATGGAAAGATAATTGCTAGAAGAAAATACCCCCAAGCAACTGTAAATGGTATAATGTGTAGATGAAAAGGCAGCAACAGAAGTGCGCATACAGATGTGCACATCTGGAATGCAGATGACAGCTAGAAACTAAGCAGCCGATCATTTTTTTTCTCCAGTGGAGGATGATCAACTACAATTTCCTGACCACTTCTACCTCAAATATTGAGAGTTCTTTACAACAACCCTCTTATTTTCTGAATATTGTACTAACCATACTTATGCCTAGAGCCCTATAAATGTCACAGGCAGAGGATAGATGAAACTTTCAACCACTTCAAAGGACAAGGGGAGTTGTCACACAGGACTGTGCACCTAGATGTTACTTCTGCATGTTCCAGAGCAAAGTCATTGTAACTTTAACCCTAAATTGCTTTCTCTGTTGTGGTTTGGATGAAACAGAGCAAATTTTAAAAAGATTTCTAAATTGAGGAGTGGGCTGCAAATGAATCCTCAACAACATCATTTTAGTTTTACTCTGGTATGTTTTCCTTTTCCACAACTATCAATTGTATCAAGTATAAACTTTTAAGACACAAGCATAAAGGTATCCCAAATTTACTGTTTTAGCACTCGGTGTATAAATCACTCATGCTATTTTTCCCCTCAATGACACCTTCAAGCCCTGGGCTCTTAGCTTATGTTAGGAGAGGGCTCTCTCTACCATACTGATAGCCTTGCACATGTTGCCTTGTTGCATTGAAGCTAGAACATGTCTGATACAGGAAGAAAACTCATAGTTTCATAGTTGGTAGGGGCGGAAGGGACCTAAGCAGATCATCAAGTCCAACCCCCTGCCATGGGCAGGAAAGGATGTGGGTCAAACAACCCCGGCTAAGTTATTATCTAGCTTCCTTTTGAAGACCCCCCAGGGTAGGAGCAAGCACCACTTCTCTTGGAAGTTGGTTCCAGCTCCTAGCCGCCCTGACCATGAAGAAGTGCCTCCTGATGTCCAGCCTGAATCTACTCTCAGTCAGTTTATGGCCATTATTCCTTGTAACTCCCAGTAGTGCTTGGGGGAGCAGGGACTCTCCCATTGCCTGCTAGTCCCCCTTGGCAAGTTTGTAGGCGGCCACCAGATCCCCTCTGTCTTCTTTTGTGGAGGCCGAACAGGTTCAGGTCCCGTAGCCTCTCCTCACAGGGGCTACCCTGTTGCCTCCTCAGAATATCCACTCACAGAGCTTCCACTGCGTAGGCACTTTGGGGTTCAACCTTCTAGGAAAAGCCAGAAAATTCCATTTCAGAAACTCATGGATCCTGGGACAACCAGATTAGGGACTACCTCTGCTCCTACTGATCTGCTAGAAGGAGGGGTTAAATATTGCAAACTAGGGAAGTAAGGCAACTTTGTCTAGTTCCATATAATATTTATTTATATACTACCAATGGGTTTTTAGAATGGTGATGTCTCTTAGCAATGAAGCCAGGTTTCTGAGGTGTACACACATATACACACACGCACGCGCACACATAAGGACAGCCACACGTCTGGTGGCAATGACGCAAAGGGAGCATGATTCTCTACCCCCAGCTTCCCTACCAGATAGATGCAACACGTATAGATGTACTTTGTATGCTGAGGGCATGATCTGACTCTTAGAAACTCAAATCTTGGAGCTGGCTGAAACCAGGCCAGAAAACAACTTGCACAAACACAGAAACTGAAAGCTAGTCCTTCAAATTCCGTCTAGTGGATGTTTTCACTGCGGATGACCAAGCATAACAGCTGGGCATCAGCTTGAGAATGATTTACAAATTTCTATTCCCAGGTCCCACAAATGGGCTACAAAGCCTCTAATTAGAAGTATTTCAATTTTCTTTTCTTTTTGCTCAAGAATGTGATTTGTATTTATTACATTCCCACTGCAAGAATGACTGATTGCAGCTGCTTGCAGAGGCTTAGAGATAATACTTGATGATGCTTTGCACAGATGGCCTTAGAGGCATTGCAGACGGATAAAGAACCCTTAGTCTAAATGATAAAAACTACCATTTTTAGCAACTGCTGGCCCTCATGGAAAAAACAAGGAGGTCAGGAGGACACAAACACTCAGACACAGCGCAGCACTGGCAGGAAACTGAGGGTGATTATGTGGGTCAGCCCATCAAAATCTGCCGGTGCCACCTACTACACAGGAGACTCGTGCTGTTGAGGCCATTCCTTGAAGGTGTTTAGCTTCCATAGTCTACATTGTGACTCAGTGATATCACTAAATGGGCAAAACCGTACTGCCTCTGTACTAGTGAGGAGCGATTTGCAGAAAATATGGAGACTTGCTTTCGATATCTAGGTATGTAGCCAGCCCTGTGCCATCCCAAATGCTGACCCAGCAATCTCAGAAAAGCAGGTTGTCAAAGCAAATTTTTTTAGAAGCTTGAAGTTTCTGAAGTGGATTTGGCTGGAGTTTGGGACAAAGTTGTTTGATTTCTTACTTTCACTAGGTGTAAGTCTACATGGTACAAGGCAGGGCTGTGGCAAGATCCCAATCTATATCTGCACGCATTGATTCTGCAACTGAGGCAGCACCGTGCCCAGTGCTTTGCTTTGCTAAGCAGCAAGTCTTATTAGCCTGGGCACAGTACAGTACTAATACAGCTGTACTGCTAAAGTGGGCAGAACTAGTTCTGGGATCTGTGCAAAGCATTGCTTTATATCATGTAGACACTGACACATTCTCAGTAACTTAGAGTATCTCTGAACAGCCCTGTGTGCATTGTGCCACATAGATGTTAATGTCTAAGAGGCATCAATTGATATCAAGGCCTTATTGTGCATGGTGCTGTACAGTTATGTAGCAAGAAACAGTCACTGCCCCAAAGACCATCTCAACTAATCACAGACAAAATGTGGGAAATGAGACTGTGATCCTCCCAGATCACACAGGAGGTCAGGGAGAAAGCCAGGAACAGATGCCCATTTTCCTAATTTCTGTCTAGTGCCCCATCCCCTGGCTCACAATGCTTTGTCTGAGTTTAGCAAAATGCTTGTTGTTAATAAATATTCCATTGGGTTTGGAAGTTTGCACCATTCAGATTTCTAGGCAGTAAGTTACTGGGCTAGAAACGCAAGATTGTGATTTAATTCTGTACATTTTTAACATAAACAATCCTAAATTAAGAATTATCATCATCATCAATAATACTATTAATAGCATTATTAGTAATGACAATAATTATCACTGTTATACAATGACCAACCTTTACCTTCGCTTCATGTGTTTTTACATCCTTACAAGGGTAGATAGCCAGTCAGAGAACAGCAATTTATTTAAATGAGATAGGTAAATTGCACAAAACTGCAGAGAAGTCTCAAGATGTCAATATTTTTAGTCAAATAAGTCAGGCTTTTTCAAAGTAAAGGATTTTGGACACTGACCAAATTATTTACCCAGGCAGTGAAAGGATGGGGGGTAGGAAATCAATGGAATGGCTTACATTACACCTTAGAACAATTAAAAGCCCGCAATTAAAAGCCTGACACTTATGTAAGGACATAAGCAGCATTCCAGCATAAATTACAGCCCCATTCTGTAAACAGTTACGTACATGCTTAACTTTATGTATGTGAAGAGCCTCACTGACTGCACAAGACCCCTCACATGCTTGAAGTTAAGCACATGCTTAACTTGGGGCGGGATTAGTGAAAGAAAAGGGTGTCAGCCATAATTACACAGCTAATCTTCAAATCCCAGAGAAACTTTTCTAAATTGCATTCACTGCCCCTATCTTCATTTGTGTTGAAAATACAAATAGCCTCTCAACTCTACTACGGCCTGAATTTTGCACACAGTTCTTCTGTGAGCTTGCTGACCCAGGATACGTCTCATTTTCTCTTATTTATCTCAACCCCTGGAAAAGGCCTGTCAGTTCTTGTTGTATGTAGCTCAGTGGCCTTCAGAGGACACTCTCGCTGCTGTGTGTTTTGTTTATCACAGAGCTGAATCTCCCCAGGGAAAATGCACAGCAAGGTTCCTGTCTTGCAAAAGAGCTGCAAAGTTTCATGCTCTACACTCCCCAATCCCAAGAGGCACCCAGAGTATTTCCTTCCCCTCCATCTCTTTCAGCCCAGCTGCCTTGGGTATAAACATGATTACATTGACAAATATCCATGGTTAGACCCAATTTACCTCGTCTAATTAACTGCTGCCACCAATACCAGCGTACACTTTCTCCGTGGGGAGAGCACAGCCTACACAATCCTATGACATTTTCCTTTCAATTTCAATCAGTCACTGGCAGAGTTGCTTGTGTTACTATTATCTGTGCGAGTTAAAGTTCACAGTGTGGTCAGAAATGTGGGCCCCTTGAATGCTGGCTGTCAAATATCATGGTAAGGCACAGATGCCCTAGATTAAGAGGCTGCTGCTTCATGCCTCCTGTGCTGTAGACTGAGGTCAAGGAGAGCAGCCTCAATAATTAGCCCCGAGTTACTGGTTGAGCTTTGATTTGTCTCACTTAGACCATACAGCAGGCTATTCACCTCAGCTCCCCCGATCCTAAAAGAGCAGGGGACGTGGGAAGCAGACAATCTGACGCAACGTAGCAGATCAAATGGCCAATGGGGGTCATGGCTCAGAGAAAGGAATGTTTAGGGGCAGTAATTTATGCTAAACAGAATATACTCCCACTCAAGCTTGTCTCCAACTGAAGGGAATGCTAAACAGATAAGCCAGAAGCAAACAGAAAGAAAAAAAATCTCTTAACCTTGAACACACTGTATTTCTAGAAACAGAAATAGCTTCCTTAGCCAACCATATTGGCTCTTTGTGAAATTCAGTTGCACAAATGAGGACATAGCAGCTGTGCTGGTTGAATTTGTCAGGTCTGGATTAGCTAGTATCTGTTAATTAGCAGACTGTCTTGAAAATACAGTAATACACAGCTGGATAGCAGCTTCCAGTCTCAATTTCAAGGTACCATTGAAGAAATTGCTTTTGTTAGGTTTGGCTCAGACTTAATTTCCTCCAGAAATGTGCTCACTAACTACCCTCGTGTGGTGACATACATAGCAGAGAGAATGGAGATGGAGTAACACAATGGCTAGAAGTTCTTCAACAAGAAGTCATGGTACTGCTGTAATGTATGGGATCTTTTGGGTCATGAATAAAAATATCACTTTCCTGACTCCTACCCCTTTTACAGATGAAAATCTGAAGAGCACTGCACAGGTAATCTCCCATGAAAGTGCACATGCAGTGGCCCTCAGTGAGTTTCCATAACAAAAATTTAAATCTTGATTCATACAGGAACTTTTTCATCCACAAATCCTGACAATAAACAAATAAACACATTGTAAAAATGGGGTAACAAACAGGTTTATCTGATGTCCAAGGTCCTACATTAATGGTGAGATCGTGAACTGTTTACTCATTACAGCAGTCCCACTGGAAGCACTGACTCTACATCAGTTGGTGACTGCTCATCATTTCCAGTACTCAAGTCTGGAAGAAAATCCAGACTTTGCAACCCTCTCATAAGTGTTAGACCCCAACTGTCCCAGCATCTGCATTATTTTACAATTATACTTCCAGGTCCCAATGTAGCAGCTGAATCCAATGGAGTCAGAGCTGACTGGGTTGTGAGCCCTGAAAAATGTGGCAGTTTGAGTTTTTTTGACCTTGCTTAGGCAATCAATGTCTTGAAAGCACTAGGGGTTAGTGCCTGTAAAGCCTGCTCAGGCAGCAGACTTAATTTTCACAGTAATTAGGGAAGACAGACTTCCACATGCTTCGATGATTTAAACCATCACTACAGTCTTGCTCTCTTCCACATATTCTTCAGTGGATGAGCATGACAAATGATCGGCAGTACAAGAACTCAGGCACTTCCTGGAATCTTTGGGTTTTAATGCAAGCACATAAAATCCAGGAACAGCAGAGCTCTCTGTAATATAATCCCAAAGCTGCTTATAGGGAAAGCTAAAATAAAATTGTCACCGGGCCTGTTGAGTTGCTATGCACAACAACATCTGGGATGCCAGTGCTATAAAATATTAGATTAACCCCTGAAAGTATAAAATGCTTTAAAGGACACAGAGGTATATTTTAAAAACTGCACTTTATTTACCATCCATTATCCCTCCTCAGAAGTTTGAAGTGCAATTTCCTTCCACCTTCCCTGAGTGCAAGGAATGACTTTTATTTTTTCCTAGTGTAGGTTTACTTAGTATAAGCGTAACCAAAAATCCATCAAAGTCAATAAATACCTTTTTTACGGATCTTAGTGGGCTTTGGATTGCTCTTTGTATTATCACAATGTCTATAGGAGCCTTGTTCCAGATAACCACCCCATTCTGTTAGACACTGAACACACTGGAAGCTCTTTGGTGCAAGGGCAGTGTAGCGGTGATGCAAACTGATGGCAAGATGGTGAACAGAAGCTCAAACTGGAGCATGAACAGAAGATCCCTAGTCTTATTTGGGTGCTGTCTGCTGGACCCACACTGCAATTCATGCACATCATCATCACCCAGGATGAGGCCCAAATATAGAGTTGTTTATTGATATTTTCCATAAAGATCTTGGAACACTTTTGACAGAAAAAGCAGAAATTATATGGGCTTTATGAATTGGCCTTAAATCAGACTTGTTTTTTTTATCATCTTACACAATGGCTATTAACCCTGACAGCATCCCTTTAGTTTATAAAGTCCTGGGAAAGGCAGAAAAGAAAGATCAGCCTCAGGCTACTCGTCCTTCCACTACTTGTCAAAATATTAATGCAATAACTAAGCAAAGGCTTGAATTTATCTATAGAGATCAAATGAAAAGGAAGTTTTATAAAAATAAATTGAGCCAGACAGAGGACTTTTGACTTGATCTACCTATTGTCTGATGGAGTCAACAATGGAACTTGTACCCTGTTATATGGTTGAACTGCACTGAGTACAAGTCCTACATTGCCTAGGAAATTCTGTTATGGAGGGTTGTTTTAACGGAAAGGGACTCTGGCCTTCCTGGACTCCGCCTCTACTTGAATGTCAAATTTCAGAATGATAAAAATAAGTATTTTTTGTTGAACTTTGGGGGCCTGACTTCCTGAGTTGTATATGGAGCCCCAGATGGGAGAACAGCTGTTTACATCACTTGCCTAAGGATAAAATGCACCAGTCTCTGGACTTCAGCTGCCCGGTATGTGAGGGAAGGAAAGAAAGTAATGGCTGTCCGCTTGCAGCAGTCAATGTTTGTTGCATTGCTCTATGGGCCTCTCACTGTGGTTTCTCACAGGAAAGATGTGAAATCCAGGCTGCCCCAGCTGCTCCAGAAAACAGACATCACGCTTAGTCACTTGAGGTGCTAGTAAACTGGGTCACAGACCCAGCAGTAATTACAAGGGAGAGAGAAATGTGCAGGTGAAGAGACAGCCCCTAGCGTCAATTAGTGAGATGCCAACACATGGATAACTGTTCTCTCCTCCCTCGGAGTTCCTGTGGCTTCAACTCCCCACACCTAAGCCAGGCACTCAGAGTGGCTTGACAATGATCACACTAGGGGTACAGGTGGCACACTTCCAATAGAGCTGCTCTGCTTCCTCTATAAACAGACTAGGACACCATAGTTACCAAAAAATCCTGCCGGTCAAGGAAAAAATAAACAAACAAACATTTGCCAATCATTCCTGTCCTGGGCCCCTTTGTTAATTCTGCTCAGGTGTTATTGTAAAAACTGAAGTACATTATTGAGCAGCACCGTTCCTATACATGTGCAGGTAGTTCTCTATTTAGCTGTCTGCTGCACAGGCCATGCATCTTGGCTAGGGACAGACATTCAAAAAGCCTGAGCCTGAATTGATTCAATCTTTGCAGGTTAGTCTAACCTGCCTAGAGTGAATCAGTTTGCAACTGTACAGACATTCCCTCTGGACTGAAGAAATGCAGGCACATGCCTGCAGTGGCTCAGGCTAGAAGCCAGGGGGCTCTAGAGGAGCCCTCCCTTCCCTTCGATAGTGCTGAGCTGGGGGTGGGGTGTGGTCAGGTTCCAGCAAAATGCTCTGATTAGGGAGGGGTATAAACCCCTACTCTGCCTGCACAATCCCAAGCTTTTGCCCACTTGCTGCTCAAGGGATGGGAGTACTGCCAGACCCCAGTTCCAGGCTAGCACTCTGAGACATAGGGTGTGTATGCAGTGCATGCTTCTGGTGATGATACTGAGCTTTTCAATCTCCCTCTCCCTGCTTCTTCATACTGTCTGCAAACCTGACAGGCGAGGGAGCCAGCAGGGAGCTGATAACGCAGCATTTACCAGCCCATCAACAAAACAAAAGCTTCTTTCATTGGTTCAAGCTCTTCTTAAACAGCTTTTTCCAAGGAAGGAATGGAGGGACATTACTAACCGACCTGTTGATTAGTTCCAAAAAGCCCTAAGCAGACACTGTTCTGTCTGCCTGTCCCAGTGAAACTGGAGACACACACACCTCTCAGCATTAGCTAGCATACCACATGCCTAGGTTCTGTGGGGCTGGGGAGATGGGAGGGAAGGAGAGGGGGATCCCTGCTTGAGCAGTGAGCAGTGAGAGGGGGGAGAGTGAGGCAGGGGGAAGCCAGGCAGACTCTGCTATGCCAGCAGTCTCTCCCAGAGCTCTGGCTAGGGAGCAGACAGCCCAGCCAAGGGCTGCAAAGCATGCCAGAATGCTGGGGGACTCTAGTTTAACTTAAGCCAGGAAGGCGTCTGGGACAGATATTGCATAAACTGGTTTGACCCAAATCAATTAAGTCTGATACTACATTCAACCAGGTTTATCTTCAATAATTTTGAAGCTGGTTTGTGTGCACTGAACTTATGTCCTGTTGCAGGTTTAAACCAGTTTCAGTTTCTGATCCCTAGCCCTTGTGACTTATGCTCCTTCAAGGAAGTAGATGTTACCATGTGCCTTTTCCAGATAGCTGGATGTGCATTTTTTCCTGTTATATATTATATGGTAGTAAGGATGATCTGGAGCAAATAAATATATTCTTAATTCTGAAAAACCCTTTCCAAGCCATTCTGCATAATGCATACAAAGATTTTGTCTCATTTTACGCTAGAGTACAAAGACAGTTTAAGAAAATAATCTCTCTTTGGTGGTACCAATATATAAACTATGTATACTGCTACAAGAATGAGATTTATCAGCACTGAAATTCATTCATGAAAGACACCACGCTGAGGTACATCCTTCTTCCCTTGGTAAATAAAAGGTTAAGAAGTGCTCCAGAAATAGGAGAGACTGCCTGATGGAGTCAGAACCCCCAGGCTGAGAATCATTTTTCCTTATAGTTATGATGTCATCTCAACTGCTCTATGCCTTCTATAAAGATTTTCTTTCTGGGGTAAAGGTGTATGGAGTGCAGGACAAAGGGATAAGACTCACTGATTCACTGACCCTGTGAGCGACAGGCAATAAATTGGGCTGAAGCACTGATGAATAAGACAAACCAAGGAAACTCATTCAACTCAGTTGCATGTAAGAGAGGTATTATAAGATGCTATAAAAATAATGTAGCACTGTCTGGTCAAACTTGACTAGTCTTCTTAGCACTTCATGTTTCATATAAAGGTGAAGAGAAGCTGGAATAAACTAGGACTTGCTATTCCCTAGCTTTGCCTAAACCAAAAGGTGAAAAGTCTCAGAGGCCTTTGGTTATGCTATGAGCTGGTTCTCATACAACATTAACACATCTAGTTCTGATGGAGGTGGTTGTTCAGCTTCCAATTTTTACTAATGTGAATTGCATGCCTAAAATCAAAGCAATAATGTATGCTAAGGACCTAGCTTTGCATCATCTTGTATTCCATATGTGTCATATTTAAACAAAAGCCAAATATGTACTGTAGTTCTCCATTAAAATCCCTAGAATCATTTAAAACACAGTGGAGTGTGAATTACTGTTAAATGACCTCTTCTCACAAAGGAGATGGCCTCATTCAGACCACCCTGAAAAAAATCCTATGCAATGCAGTGCAAGAAATCTTGGATTATGACCCTGCCTTTCAAGGCCTGGGACAGCATACAGACTCTTTCATTATCAAAACTGTCTAACCTCCATAGACACAACACTCCTCCAGGAATGTAAAGAATTAAACAGGACCAACAATACAAGGCTCAAAAGATTTAAAACTGCATTGGTTCTAATTTGTAAGTAATTGTAATTATCAGAAAAGTCTGTAGGATAAAAGATGCCAAATGCTATAACCCAAATAATTTATTTGTTTGCATTCTTTCAGAATAAATTCTCCTGAGTTATGCAGATGCAATTGTGAGAGTCTTTCAATCACGGAACAACAGTAATGTTAATGATCGGCTCATTGTGATTTCTGAAACCCTGGCACTCAAACATCTTCCTTGTTTGGAAACACCTGAGATGGAAGTTACCAAAGGATGCTTTTGGCTGCCTGAATACAAATAAATAAATAATTACCCCTCAAAAACCTCCTGAAAACAGCATATTCCCCTGGACATTATGTTCCCATGAGGTAATGTAAAAATGAGGAACATTCAGCTTTCGGCATATTCTTCCTCCATGCTAAAACTAATGTTGAGGAATAAACTGACCTGTATACTGAATCCCATTTTATTGGAATGAAAACTGGAACAGAATAAGGCTAATAGATGGGTCAGGGGAATGAAGAGCTTATCCAACAAGAGAAGACTCAAAGTGCTGAGCTGGTTTAGCTTAAAAAAGTACAGGGTGAGACCAGATCTTGCCCCTCTCAGCCAATACCTCAAATGGTAAACACGAGAAGGGGAGAAGAGCTATTTAATCTAAAGAATAGCAATGGTATAATATAGGGGTGGGCAAAATGGTGGATCCGGCCAGAGGCCAGACTCCACTTCCCAGCAGCCCCTACCCATGTAGCTGGAGCCAGTTTCCATGTGACAGCCACACTGCGACAGCGCAAGGCTGGGGTTTCTGTGGAGATCAGCCCCAGCAGTACTGGCAGGACACAGAGGTGATTCAAAGCCAGGCTGGGAACTTGCAATGGTGACAGTGTGGTCCAGAGCCAGGGAAGAGCAGCTATCCGCAGCCTGCACACCCCGGGCAGGGGCATGCAGGCAGAAGATCACAGCTCTGCCCCAGCTCCTTGCAGCAGTGGGTGACAGCATGGTCCGGAGCTGGGGCAGAGCCACTATCCGCTGCCTGCACGCCTCTGCCCAGGACATGCAGGTGTCACAACCCAAAGTTGTGATTTTTTGTTTGTGTGTGTGCTTCGGCACCGCTAAATTATTTCCCACCATTTTTGTCGCTTTCTTTGCACGGTAGAGCTCTCTGCTGCTAGAGAGAGCTCTGGTGCAACGGGGGATTTCCCGCCAAATTACAGCTTCTTTGCAGTGTGCATCTTTTGCATCGTAGTGATACACGCTGGAAAGAAGTTCCCGCCATTTGTATTAGGGTCCACGCCATGTTATTGGCCGACTCCTAATTTAGGCACATGTGGCGGCTAGCGATTGGCTTGCTAGCCGTACATAAGGCTTGGGTAGTTTCCGCCCAAGCTGGAGGAGGGAGGAGAGAGAGATATTCTGTGTGAAGATCTCCAAGCGCTGTGGGCCCTCGCGGACCTGACGCGCCTCCCCTAAGCAGGCAGAGAGAGGCAATAGAGCCGAGTCTACGGAGCTTTCGCTTCTCGCCTCTCCCCGTCGCCGAGCGCAATCCTAGACGTATCCCTTTCCTATAATTTCGGACCCCGCGGAGCCTAGCAAACTCCAGGGAAAACTTATCGGACCCGCGGAGCCTGAATAGCTCCGGGGAAACTTTTCAAATTCAACTTAACCGGACCCGCGGAGCCTAGCAAACTCCGTGGAAGCAATCGTTTTGTCAGAGTCCTCCAACGAGGGCTCAAGCGGGAGCTGTGCCTGGAAACCTGTCCAGCCTACACCATACCATCTTCGGTGTAAGTAAATAATCTTTTCAATCAACCATTACACCTCCGTGACTAATTCTAACTCGCGTGCACAAAACCATCCCGCGGTTTCTCCCACCCCGCGTGTCCGGGCTGACGGCTACAGCCCGCGTGCACCGGAGACGCGTCTGGTACGACCCCAGCTCGCCCCCGGCTTGCCCATGGTGGCCAGAATAGGATCGGAATCACCGCCGCACATGGGGACGAGGGCGGGCTCGGGGCCCGGCCCGCACAGCAGGGTGCAGATCGCAGCTCTGTCCTGGCTCTGGACCATGCTGTCACTGCCACAAGATCCTAACCCAGCTCCAGAGCAGCTCCCCACCCTGCCATGCACCCTACCAGCTGGGGCAGCTCTGGGGGTGGGAGGGGATCTGGGTGAAGGTATAGCCACCCCTAAATTCCCCATAGCCCTCTGTAGCCACTGCTGGTGCTGCTGCTGCTTGCCAGGGCTGCTGAGAAATGGAGTCCACTGCTGGCTGGATCCGCCCCATGGGCCAGACTTTCCCCACCCCTGGCATAAGAACACACATGGAAAAAACTGTCCACAAGTAAAGTTAGTCTGGGAATCAGGTACAAGCTTCCAGCCACAGGAGAGATGTTCTGGAGTAGCCTTCCAACAGGAATCATGGGGATAAAAATATTACCTAGCTTTATAATGGACCTTAAATATAATTTATTAATAGGGTTGTGTGGTGTGGCAACAGGAAGGGGCTGGATTCAGTGATGCAGGAGGACACTGCCAGTCCTATGTCTTATATTCTCATTAAGTTTATTTATACAGGAGATGTCCAGATAAAAACTGGTCACCATTAACAATGTCAGCACTAACCAACAGTTCCCATGCAATACCAATTGAAATGCTAATTATTTCCTACTCTTGGTGAGAAATGGCTGTGTGGAGCATCATTCTCTTATAAGCAGCCTAATAATCCTACCTTTTAGGACCCTCATTCTGAAGTGATAGAGGATATAAGTCCCTTCTGATGTGGAAGCCAAATATATCTTCCAGACATAGTGGAGCAATTTTTTGGATGCAAAGCACTTTGGCAAGGTTGACAGAGGGTTAAGAGAACCAAAAATGTTCACTTCAGTATTTTATGCTTACTTCTACTACAGGCTAGGTTTGTGACTTTGTACAAGCCAAGCCAGTCAGGCCTCTTCCTCAGCTTCCTCATCCATGAAGGGATCATTGTAAAGCACTTTGGTATCCTGAGATGAAAAGGAAATGCCAAGCACAAAATACATTTCAAGGTATTGGAACCAGATGGACTTTAAAAGGACAGGGAACAATATAAAGAGGTTAGGGTGGACACTTCAGTATAACACTTCAGTATAACCATGTACAACAGGGGTGGGCAAAATGGCAGATCTGGCCAGCAGCCAGCCTCCATTTCCCAGCAGCCCCTGCCTACATGGCGGGGAGGTCTCCATGAAGACCCCAGCCACAGCTGTGCTGTGATAGTGCTAGGCTGGGGTTGCTATGGAGACTGGCCCCAGTTGCTCTGGTAGGGTGTGCAGCAAGGCAGGGCATGGAGCTGCTCTGGAGCCCTGGTATCTTGCGGTGGGGGCAGCATGGACCAGGGTCAGGGCACACCTGCAATCTGCAGCCTGCATGCTTGGGGCAGGGGTGTGCAGGCAGCGGATCATGGCTCTGCTCCAGCTCAGGACCATGCTGTCACTGCTACAAGATCCCAGGGCTCCAGAGCAGCCCCTTGCCCTGCCAGTGCAGCTGGGGCCATTCTCCATGATAACCCCAGCCTTGCATTATCACAGCGCAGCTGGGGTCGCCATAGAGTCCAGACCCAGCCATATGGGCAAGGGCTGCTGGGAAATGCAGTCCACTGCTGGCCAGATCCAGCCCATGGGCTGAACATTGCCCACTCCTGATGTACAAGCCCATTATTAAATAGGAGATCTCATAAAGCATTTCCTTCCACCCCTCTGCTGCATCAGCTCACATTTCATGCCAGCTCTAGTCTGGTTGCTCTTCCAGGATAAGGTCCTTCATCCATATTTGAAGGAGCCCACCGAATGCTCATATGCTCCCTGTAATTTTTTTCCCTTCAAAACTACTTACAAAGACATCTGTGTAATCATAGAATCATAGAAAGTCAGGGTTGGAAGGGACCTCAGGAGGCCATCTACTCCAGCTCCCTGCTCAAAGAAGGACCATCCCCAACTAGATCATTCCAGTCAAAACTTTGTCTAGCTGGGTTTTGAAAACTTCCACCAGTTTTCTGGGTAACCTGTTCCACTGTTTTACTACCCTCCTAGTGAGAAAATTCTTCCTAATATCTAACCTAAACTTCCCTTGCTGCAACTTGAGACCATTGTTCCTTGTTCTGTCATCTGCCACCACTGAGAACAGGAGAGTCTGCAGGGGGCATCAGGGGGGTGGGCTTAGTGTGTTTTACCAGGAGGGCTTAGGGGATTGGAGGGAAAATCAGAGTCGGGGGGGGGGGGGGGACGACCCTCTCTTCCACCTCCCTCCCTCAAAATCAAGGAGTATTTTTAGGCCCCCTTTCCCTCCCCACTCCCATATGAACAACCCTTCCCTCCCCCTGGAAAAATAGCCCCCAACATCCTCCCTGCTCCTTCCCCCATCCTGACTCTACTCCCATTGGTTCCTGGCATCAACAAATTTGGGTAAAACTAGCATGGGTTGCAGCTTGTAGGCAGATCAGGATGGCAGATTTGGCAGGCTTATGTGGGCTGGCTGGTCTGTGGACAGGGGGCTTGTTCATCTGGGGGTGGGAGGAGGGCCTGGAGGGCTAAAAATAGTCTAGTGCCAGGGGGTGGGCAGATAGGAAAAGCACAGCCCTATAGCTGGGGCCAACAGCTGGGCTTTCCCAGCCCTAGGGCTATGCTGGGAACTGTACAAAAGTTCAATTAGATCAGTCTCACCTGACCCACTCTAAGTTTGACTGTCTGGGAGGTACAGTTAACTTGGATCAGGTCAGCCATTTTTAGATTGATTAACCTTCCTGAACTTCTATACTTCTTTGCACTTAGATCAACTCTAGCTAAGGATCTAAGTGTAAAGTCCACACTTGAGTGAACCAAGTTAGACTGGGTGGCTATTTTTAGTGCAATCTAACCTCTCCCTAACCTCCCTGAAGATCTGTATGTACCCTTCACTGTGATTTAAAAATCCATAACTTCTGACTTTGCGTTTAATCAATCCCATATACAACTGATGCCAAAATCATTGTGACTTCCCTGAAAGGAAATGAGTAGGTGAAAGAAGGTGGCTATCAAACAGCTTCAATACACATAGAATGCCTTATCAATTAAATGGTACTACACAAAATATAGAACGTTAACAGAATTTTTATGTGCTTAGCTTCTTATAAAGTATAACACAATATGAGTCTGGCTACTTTAAAAACACCAATATAAATTATATACGTAAAACTGTCCCTCAATAAAATATTATATCCTTATATGTCTTAAAAGGAAAAGGATTCTATAATTTAATAGGGATGAAAGCAATGAAGCACTGCTGAAATTCCAGTTCTACAATATTTTTTAATCTTGGGGTTTCGCCTCAATAATTTCTTGCTTCAATCATTCACAAAGGAATATATTGTCACCAGTGAATTTCTTCTTGTTCCTTTTAAGTAAAGCAGTAAGTTCAGTACTCTTTCACCTCACCTTTCCATGCCTCTCATGTCTTTCCCATTCACTGAAGGCACAGGGGCACTGCCTAGATTCTGTGGTAGATGGCTCCCCTACCCTGCCGCTGTGCCTTAAAGCAGCAGCAGTACAGCCAGGTGGGGTTGTCTCAGGCTGTTTTGACTGGTTGCTTAGGAGAAGATCCCTCACCAGTCAGCTAGGTGGTAAATTGAGATTTTGACTTCTTATCACTGAAGATGGAGTTTGGCTCTATCTCCTTCACATCTACTCTTGGAAAAGAAAATGATTTTGTGTGCGTCTGTTGGGGCTGGGCAGAACTACCTGGTGTGATCTTTGAGCCCAAAGATCTTTGAGCCCTAGAAGCACTGTTTGGTAGACAAAATAAAGAGATACCCTTGCAGCAAGTGCCAGCAGAATAATCGGAGCTTCAACAGAGCATTATTGCCAGCCTAGCATAACTTTCGAACAGCATCTTCAGTGCAGGCCTGTAAAACAGTTTTGTACTTCCTTTCCCCTACATCCTTCTGCCAGGATTAGACACATGATAGGGAACAATTTTATGCAGAGTTACTCCAAATTTACCTAATGTTCATTTCATATTGTACATGTAGAGGGTGTAGTTTGGTGGAAAGATATTTATACCCAATGTGATAATTTTTAAAAATTCCTCTTTGTCAGGAAAGATGAATTTACCTTAACCTAAAATGAGATTTGCCTGTTTTAATAAAGCCACTGCCAAATGAATTCTTTCTAACCACACTAATGTGCCGATGGAAAACAGGGCAAATTATTGTCCTAGATATGGATAGCTGAGGAGAATATTACTACATCTTAGTCATTCTGGTAATAGATATGTTACAGAACCCTGGAATGGAAAAAAAAATGTTTTTAGATTCACAGTATATCTTCTACAAGGGCCTACCTACTTTTTTGTCACAATGTTACATTTATTAATCAACCTGTCATGTGCCAAATTTTAGCTTGCCTGTTCATTCCTTGCACACAAAAACCCCAATCAATTCATCCAGCAATTCCAATGCAATGAACTCTCTGAAGGTATAATTTCTCTAAGCACAACCATGCAATTTTTCTCCCTGCTGAAACTTTTTTAAACCCAATTTTCTGTTTCACAGGGGGGTTTAATTCACGCTGTTTCTATTAACTGG
This sequence comes from Alligator mississippiensis, assembly GCF_030867095.1. Classification (NCBI taxonomy): domain Eukaryota; kingdom Metazoa; phylum Chordata; order Crocodylia; family Alligatoridae; genus Alligator; species Alligator mississippiensis. The sequence continues at coordinate 41,434,296 of NC_081830.1, forward strand.
CATCAAGTTTTAATAGCACAATGTAGGCGTCTTCACATCACAATTTCTCCTCTAGCAAAAATGCATAACTCAAACTGATGCTGAAACTAATGCTTTTTTTTAACACTATAAAATTTTCTAACATTAAATCAGCCCTTTATAGCAATCATTTTTTATGAGTTCTACTTTGATGGGGGAGGAGGCTCCATCTGTGCCACAGAAGCTTAAGTAATGCAATGTTTTCCTAGATCAAAACAGAGAGTTATAAGTGAACCCCAAGCTGACATCTGGAACTAAATATCTGGAATTGTATCCCCTACTTTTAGTAAAACCAGACTAACAGAATTTTCATGTATTAAATTTGAGAATTATGTCAAAGAAGGTTAGTTCTACTGAGAACAGGTAAAACTAAAGGCTGGTTAGAATATTTTAAATTAATCAAAATTCAGATCTCTGAATAGTTTTAAAATGTAAATTGGACTAACAGATTGTGCTTACTGTAGACCGACAGTACCTCTGTCTATCCTTCAGTTTTAAAATTCTAACTAAAAAATTGGTGGAACAGCCCCCGAATGTTCCTAAGGAATACAACCTAGACTAAACAGAGTTCACAAAGAGTCTACTTTTTCAGGTAAGAGAATGATTTTTACCTGTAAGCTAAGCAATCAAGCCACTCTGAAGTAAAATGATAAATGCGAAAGAAGACTTAGGTCAAGTACTAGCTGGATGGCATAGCAGACAAATGTCCCATACATGTGGCTTGTTTTTCACCTCACTTTTTAATTGGATTTTGGAATTGAACAGTCAATGGTGAGAAATCTGAGTAAGCTCACAATTTCCTATAGCTTTGCACATGTTCTCCAGCTTGTCCAGTGAAGTAGACTCTGATACTCGCGGGACTTTCTTGTTAATGTGACTTGAAAACCAAATTGTACACGGTACAAAATGCAACCCATACTTCCTAACTTGCTTAAGCAAAAGTAACATCCATAGTTCTGCCAGGATCCTGTTCTGTAAAGGCAATACAGTGAGGGAGTTATCTTGTGCCTGAAAGCTTGCAAAGAACTTTTTGCCAACTACTCTGTTGGTCTAATACAAGATATCACATCTCCCCAAGAAGCTTGTCTGCCTATGTCCTTAGGCCAACATAGCTACAACCAAAAACCCCATAGACTTGTATTGTAACTTCTTAGCAATAGGCAAGCACAGCAAACAGGTTGGTAAAACAATTGACTGCAAGAGCTGTTTCACAGCAGGCAAGGCAGATTAATAGGCTCACCACAGTGATCTGGGATCGGTAGCTTATTTCACTGGGACAAGACAAACTGCATACTAGTAGTCACATAGTCACACTGACACAGGGAGGTCTGACTGCACAGTTAAATTACAGGATAAAGCCCCCCTCTCCTTGATCTTTTCATTTTGTTAACAGTTGAAAGCACAATGGGAAATATAAAAAATTCCACAATGGACATTTTCAAGAGCAGGTTAAAAAATTTTTTTTTGCAACTATCTAGTTGGTCTAATAAAAGATATCACCTCTACCCCAGAGGGTAGAGGCGATTTTTTGCCTGGTTAAACAAGCACACACTTGACTAGAATGGTTTAGTCAAGGATGATCCTGCCCTGAGCAAGGGGCTGGACTAGATGACTTTATCAGGTCCTTCCCAGTCCTGCTTTCCTATCATCTTGTAGGCCATAGCCCTTGAGTGGTGTAAGTCTGAAGTCATTCTGGTTTACACCAGCTAAGAACCTGGCTATGTGTCTAGGCCTGAGTGTGGCAGTATTTGTAAGGTATTTGCTCAGGTATCTTTCATTCACATAGAATGTGCAGTTCAGTAGATCTGAAAAATTGGGATAACATTTACAATTATGAAAGCTGCAACAACAGATGTTCCTGCTGGCAACTACTTCTTCTTGTTGTCTTTATTCTTCACACTAAGTGCTATAACACTTTCAATCCAGAATTGGATCATGGCATTGACTGACTAAAAGCTCTCAACCATGTCAAGAGGAAACTGCCAGGCTGCACTCTGGCCTTGGAAATGGATGTTAAAAACAATTTTCAAAATCAAGATAAAATAAGGGAAGGATTCATCATAACAGACAGGTAGCCAAATGAAGTGTGGCACTCCATCAACCAGCTGTCCCTAGAGGAAGAGAAAGTGGCTGTCTGGCTGACTTCATGACTTCTTCAGGATATATGACTATCTCAGCACAGAAAATGGTACAATACTTTTGTCTATCTGTGCAGACCATTTTAAATTAGTAATCTACTAAAGAGCTAAGTTTGATAATTAATAGTGATGCAAAGAGACCAAAAGCACTACAGAAAACTATTCTTTGTCTTTTTTCACCCCAGAACTAGCTGACTAATCTGCTTCTGGGCCCATTTCAATACACATTTTCAACAAACATTTTGGCTCCTATACAATTTCCAAGATATTTGGGGCTGAAGCCTCTGCAGAAAGCAAATACTTGGTATTCTTCTCTGCCTGCCAATTAACCTTCTTGTTCAACTAATTTGGCAGCCTGCTATCAGATTGGATGCTTTACTAGCACAAAATGTTCACGTCTATTACCAATGAACTAGTAAACTGCTCCCTCTAGACAACTTAAATACTGGTGCACAGAGGGGAATGAATTTTAGTTCACAAGCAATTCAAAGGCTTAGGTATTAAATTCCCTCTTAGCAACTATGAATGTACCAATTTATCATGGGATGTTAAATATACATGCCCTTATGCAACCCCCATTGAAATTATTGGGTGTTGGATTGGGCTCATATTATGGATATCAAATGGTATGTTAATACCTGTAAGAATTTCTACTACCTGTATATCACAGAAACAACAGGCACTCGCTTATGTAACTCAACAACATAAAAACTCTTGCTGAGATTACATGAAATGTGATCTGAATGCTGACAAGAGTAACAGCTACAGTGAATTTTCAATTACTTTGGGCTGAACCCTGAAGTACAAAATCCTTGCAACTCCAGAGGATGAGTGATTGAGTGGTGATGCTCAGCATCAGGTTTAGAGTGCTGAGTGGTGGTTATCTATCAATGTCTCTTTCCTCATTTGCCAGGTTGAGTACCACCCTATTATTATGGATACCTATGCCAGATCCCTACCTCCCAAAATAAAGCCAGACTAGAATTATACTGGATTGAAACTTCTCTACTAGGTGAGAAATGTTTCAAAGTCTCCTTAACTTTTCAGTTTAAGTGTTCCCAGCTTCTTCCTGTCACAACCCGATGATTTTAGTGCCTCGGCACGATGGAATTTTCCCGCCACATGAGAGTCTCTTGCACAGCAAAAGTTTTCTGCTGCAACAAAAAACCCCAGTGCAAGAGCGTTCCTGCCATTCGCATGTAAATTTGTGTCCCGCTATTGGCCAGTTCTAAATTATTCCTACGTGGCGGCTAGTAATTGGCTTGCTGGCCGTATAAAATTTTGTGCGCCTTCCGCCCAAGTCGGAGAACTTCGAGCACGCTGCAGAGTGCTTCTAAAAATATCTGACTTGCGGCTGTGCTGATCAATAGCCTGATCACCTATCGGTTCTTCTCCCCGTCGCCGAGCACAATCCTCGATGTACCCTTTCCCTGCTGGCTTAATTTGTGGACAGATTAGCTGGCCTGAGCCTTGCCAGCTGGAGCAACTCGTGGAGTTGTTTAAGCAACCGGACCACCTGCGTCGTGGCTACTGGCGGCGTAAGTAAAGTTTTTGCAACCAATACGCTTTGTCTGCCTCTCCATTCACCAGCCCACCCAAACGACCGAGCAGTTTATATATCACCTCGAGTCGGCTCCAGCCGTCCAAGACACTTCCAACATTTTTCCCTACAGTTTCAGTGCGTTTAGACCACCAATAATAATAAATATTTTAAAAACTTGTATCACACAAAGAGAAACTTTTGAACCTCTCCAAAATGCTAAAATCCTCAAGTAAGAAAACACCCTTAGGTCACGGACAGTAAAATATGTATAAAAACCATTATAGGCAGGTATTTGCTATGTTTGGTTGTTTACTACTGCCAAAAAGTACTGGTTGCCTGAGGTTGCAGAGACAGGTCAATATTTTACCACTTAAAAGAAATCAGAGATAGAAATGAGTGTTCTATATGATCTGGAAATTGGGACTCATGATCTCATTATGGTATGCAAGGTTGACAACATTGCCCATTCTAACGAGCACATAATTCTGGTCATTGTTATCTTCCTACACCTTAGATACCAACATGGTTCGTACTAATTTCTCCCTAAATCCTAACCAGAATCCAGCACTATATTTCCACTAAATCTCTGGAAGCTCAGTTTTCATTTTCTACAAAGACCACTAAATCTCTAAAAGCTAGATACTTCTTTCCACTGAGACAGTGATTCAGAAGAGACCATAGGCAGCACATAGAGGGTACACGGGGGTGCACGTGTAACCCCAGAGAGTGCTGGTGCCCCCCCCTCCCTGAGAGCTAGTGCTCTCGGCTTAGGTGATGGGCAGGGGGAGCAGGATGGTCCCCGCTCAGCCCACCTTCACCGAAGTCAGCATGGTCGCCTGCAGGCAGTCCCCACTCGCCACCATCATGCTGCTGACACCACCGCCACCTGCGAGCGGTCGCTGTGCCCCCCCGAGTCTCGAGAGACATGTGTCATGTATGGAAGAGGCTGCCTTCAGTGGAACAGTAAACCACCCAAAGTACTTGGAATGATTTACCCAGGACACTCAGAAGAAGTTGTTAGAAAATGCATTCTTCAGGAGCAGCTCCACCACCTTAACAGTGACTGTTGCATGCCCCACTAATCCCCAGTCACCAAGGGGGCATATCCTCTCACCGCCTATTTTGGCTGCCTACTTCCAGCAGTTCTTGTACATTCCTCAACAAGGTGCTGCCCACCCTGAGGTAAGGGCACAAAAGAGGAGAAGACTGCTTGTATCCTTTCCTCATCTGTCAAGGTCTTGATCATGCAAAGAATTAATCATGGAAAGCATGTCTAGAATTCTCTCCCAATATAGGCCCTACCATGGCTTCTCCCTCAAAATGTATAGCTCCTGGGTATGTTCTTTGGTGGATTGCTGTAAATTAATTTGTAGTCTGTACAATGAAGATGTGCTGTCAGATTTGTCATTATGTGACTATTAACTGGGATAGTTTATTCAGGGATGAATTTACCTTGACCAGGGCTCTGTTCTAGATTATCTCTGGAGGTCCTTTCCTGCCCTACTTTCCTATGACCCTTTGCCAAAGTTTGCATTTCCTAATGGCTAGGGACAGAAGTTACACAAACTCATATAAGTGATTAGAAACCAGTTCAATTCTGTAACACAACACAAGCTCAGTGCACATAAACTGCTTTCAAAATGGCTGAAACTAGTTTAAGATAAACCTGGATGGACATAGTATCAGACTTAACTGCACTAGGATAAATCAGTTTATTGAACTTTTATCCCAGAACCACTCCAGATTCAAGTTAACTCAGTCCCCCAGCATCCCAGGATGCTTTGCACAGCCTCCAGCCCCCACCCCCCATACAGAGTGGGTGGGCTAGCCTTGCCCAAGCTGTCAGCTCTTGTTGAACAAGAAGGTGTGCCCTAGTGCCCACCAGCATCTGGCTTAGGCTACTGCAGGCATGTGACTGCATTTCCGGAATTAAAAGTGAATGTTTGTTCACTTGCTTATAGGTTCAATCGATGCAGTTTAGACTAACCTGCAAAGATTGAATCAATTCAGCCTCAGGCTTTTTGACTGTCTGTACTTAGCCAATAAGTCAGGGACACCTGGGCTAGGGACAGACATTCAAAAAGCCTGAGCCTGAATTGATTCAGTCTTTGCAGGTTAGTCTAACCTGGCTGTGCTGAATCACTTTGTAACTGCACAGACATCCCAGACATGCAGGTACATGCCTGCCGTTGCTCAGGCTAAAAGCAGGAGGGGCGCTAGAGCAGTCCTCCCTTCCCTTGCGCAGTGCTGAGCAGATGGGGGCATGGCCAGGCCCCAGCAGGATGCTCTGATTAGGAAGGGGTTCCCCACTTCTGACCAGTCCAGCAGGGAATTGATAACAGTATTTATCACCCCTAACTCGGTGTTTATCACCTCATTAAGAAAACAACAGAGGGACATTACCAGCTCCCTTTTGATTCTTCCTTAGTCCCATCTGCCACAGCACAGACCATAGCCAGCATGTAGTCTTTTAGCTAATGCTGAGAGGTGTCTGTAAGGCAGAGGAGATGGGGAGGGGAGGGTGGGGAGCAGGGCTGCCCACAGTCTGTGCTGAACTGCAGCCAGGGAGCAGAGGGGAGGGGCCAGCTCCACTGTGGAGCAGAGAGCCCCACTCAGCCCAAAGAGCATGCTGGGATGCTGAGGGATTCTGATTTAACTTACACCAGCAAGGAGTCTGGGTAGTGGTGATGTGTAGGAGGTGCACGGGGATGCACGTGCACCCCCTGACCAGTCATACTCGCCACTTAGGTGGTGTGCAGGGAAGGGAAGGTGGGAGCACCGGTGTCCCCTTGCAAGTGCCAGCCGAGGAGCGGAGCACCGTTGCACTCCCAGAAGTGGCCGCAGCCACTTCTGGGGACCACCACCCCCAGTCGGTAAGATCGGTTGTTGGGGGGACCCCACCCACCCAGATCAGCAGGACTGGTCTGCAGGGGCGGGGGAGGGGGCATGACAAAGGCGGCACCAGTCGCTCATGTGTCTGCAACAGACACAGCATAGACTTAACTGATTTGGGTCAAACCAGTTTGATACTACATTCAACAAGTTTTATCTCAAACCAGTTTCAGCCATTTTCAAACTGGTTTATGTGTATTGAACATCTGTTTTGTTACAGGTTTAAACCAGTTTCTGATCAATTAAACCAGTTTGTGTGTAATGTCTGACCCTAGCCCAGGGGCCTACAATGGACACTTTTTCCATTTCCCCCCTCCATAAATCCAAACAAACACAAATAGGAGTTGCTAAGTGAGACCCGCTTCTCAGCACTGAATCAGGTGGTCATTGAAATCATAGGCCTTATATGGTTCTTCTGAAGTGCAAATATAAAGATCTTCATCAAGAGTTGTCTGTTACTTCCCTTCTCCTCAGCAACAAACTCTTGATGTAGCGCATGCTAAGCAACGAATCTGTCGTGACCCACACTTTAATTTTACCAAACTAGCAGTGAACTTAGCACTGGCTTGCTAGAACTGGAAAGGCTAAATTTTCAAGCAGCACAAGATGTTCCTATTGTTAAAGACAAATCACTTGGTCTGGAATCAATAATGACCTATTCTTGGTTCTTTGAGAACTTCCAACTACTACTTGTTTCTCTTGTTTTCTCCTCTGTCCAGAAGTTCTCCAGCCCCAGCCTCATATCCAAAGCAATGCAGTGTGCACTGAACTTCAGTGCAGTACTTCACATCTCCTCATCTTCTCTAAATGTCACTCATTTTCTTGCTTTACTGGCCTAGAAATGTTGTTAAACCCTGACAGGCTTACTTTACTGCATGCAAAAAGGCAATCTTCCTTATGTATTCTGGAGTTTAGAAACAGCTCCTATTTCAGTGCTTTTTAAATAGTGCAGGAGCTCAAAGTGGACTGAGTTGCTGGCACAAGTTTTAGATTTATGGAAGGGAAACTGTTATAGTCTCTGATTAGATAAAGTGATCATCTATGAAGCTCCATGTAATTGAGGGGAGGAATGAATGTTATTGCTCTTTTGGGTGCTTGGTAGTCTTTCAGTTCTTGCATCTGCTGTGGTCTGTAACCTTCCACTCCAACCACAGAGACCACAAAACCAGATTAACCAGTGATGCACAAATGTCACTAATGTATTTGCCTCTAATTGCCTACCACTATTCACAGACAGCCCTTTCTAAATAGGACATGACTAGAGTCAGGGTAAATCCAGGGTGGGGGGTTGCAATGGTGCAGCATGAAGATTGCATGCCAGCATCAGCATTCCCTCACAACCCCAGATGCCTGGGTTTCCTGTGATGGCTAAGACAGGGTTGGAGCCCCAGGCTGGAGTGGGACACCAGGGATCTAAATAGAGATTAGGTAAAGAAGAGCAGATTAGCCTACTACCACTGCTGTTCCTGGCTGACCGAGGGGTGGGGGCAGTCCCAGAAACACCCCTGCCCAGCTCCAGCCAGCAGCTGTAGAGAGTGTCTGCACGGGGTGCTGGGTCCCTGCTTCCTCCCTTTCTATGGCATTTCCCGCTCTGGTCTGATTGCTCCAGCAGTATCGGGTAGGTGTACTGTTACAGAACCTGTGGAGTGCAGACAGTTTTCACCAGTGCAATTCTAGCAATTTTCTTGCATACTGCATTTGATTTTAAGAAAGAAAAAAATGTTTCTCTGGAGGGAAGGAAACTAGTTCAACAGGTTCCTTTATAGTAGCACATGTTCCCTTAGCCTTCTCTTGTCATCTGCAGTCTACTAATTAAGTACATTCTTAGCCTAGGGGTTTATCCCACAGGAAGAAGATATGCTCCGAATTCCTCAGAGTGTCTGATGGGCAAATGAAGGGAATACACTGAGGTTCAGGAACCATACTATTAGTGTTAGTGATGTGTAAAGAAAATAGATTTGATAGGCTGACTTAGGCTGACCCTACAGGGGAAAAAATTGATTTTACATAGTCTGAAGAGCACAGTCTGTCAACATGATATCTACTCTGACCAGAACCGCCTTCAGTTTTACCCTTGCTTATCCTGCCCTACAAAATCTCTGACAAGTCAGAATTTAGTAACTAGATTGAGGGTCTTTCTGAAAGATGGGTAAGTGCACTGAGCTTGGATTTCAAGAATAGGGTCTCTAGAGAACTATAGCTGTAACTCAACTGATTGATAATAAGTCCAGTACTGTAACCTCACCAATAACTGGCAGTTGCATTTAATTCGTTCCCTAGCAGAATCTCCTAGAACAGGAGATGGCAACCTTTTCTATCAGCAAACCAGAATAACCCACAATGAGTCAGAGGCAGGTAGCATGCCCTAGGACCCAGCCGCCACCACCACTTTTCTCCCTGGCAGCACAGGGAGTGCCTGCAGCTGAAGCCCACAGCTGCCAAAACCCCATGTTCACAGGTTAGATCCAATGGTTCTGCTGGTTGGACCCAGCTTGTGGGTTATAGGTTGCTGTTCCTGTCTTAGAATTCAAATTAAGTGACTTTAGGCCTAAGGTTTCTAAATAACTCTTCTGCAGCTGGGTATCAACACTAGATTTGGCAGCCTAGGAAAGCTCAGCTGTTATACATCTCATTTGTAAAAGGGGGGAGTTGGGAGTGGGGGGGGGGGGGGGGGTCTCTCTCTGCGACTATGCTCAACCAGAACTGGTTTTGATGTACCACTGACAATTCACCACTATTGTCAAGTCTGTTTTCTCTTTCTGGCAAGGGAAAGTTTTAGGAAAGGAGAACATACATCACAACCTCTAGTAGAGCAAATAGAAACAAATGATTTTGCCAGCAACTGACAAACGAGAAGCACTTCTGTTGAGAATGGTTTGAATTATTCCAGTTTCAAAAATGTCATCTGACTATTGAATAATGAGTTTATGCAATTCAGAAAGATCTGGAGTGCCAGAAGCAGTCATTAATTATTGCCAAAAACACTAATAACTTTGCTAAAAAGCATTCATAATTAAGAGACCAAAGGTATAAAAATGTCTATCAAAATGATACACATTGATCAATTAAAATCAACGATGCTGCTTGACTAAATCATTCTTTCACTGGACCGAGACTAGTATGTACTTAAATATGCCTACAACTATCCCAAGATTCCAATACTTCTGCAATGTCCCAGGCATGAGATTGTGTTTACATCACACCCAAGTCACCCATACCTCTAGATTTCCCAACCCAAATTGTATTGTATCCACCTATCAGATATTTTCACTGATTAAGCAACTTTTAGAAAATATCAAGGTATCTTCCAAAGAGCATAGTTTTGACTCTGTCATGTATGCGTTTTACAGCAATAGGCAATAACCCTGTGAAGTCTGCACATTAAATTTCCCCTAACATTGGTGGGAGTCTTGGGTGCACACAGAATGTAGGGTAAGCCCTCTAATTATAACCTGGATCCACTCACCCTTTTTCTTCTGGATTTAAGAAGCTTCATAGATTTCATAGACATTAGGGCTGGAAGGGACCTCGGAAGATCATCGAGTCCAGCCCCCTGCCCAAGGGGCAGGAAGTCAGCTGGGGTCATAGGATCCCAGCAAGATAAACATCCAAATTCTTGTGAAGGCATTCAAAGTAGGTGCTTGAACCACCTCCTGCAGCAGTCTATTCCAGACCTTAGGGGCTTGGACAGTAAAGAAGTTCTTCCTTATGTCCAGCCTGAAACGGTTATGGAGGAATTTGTGACTGTTTGACTTTGTCATCCCTTGGGGTGCTCTGGTGAACAGACGTTCCCCCAGATCCTGGTGAGCACCCCTGATAAACTTATAGGCAGCCACCAGATCCTCCCTTAGCCTGTGCTTTTCCAGGCTGAAGAGTCCCGTAGCTCTCAGCCTCTCATCATAAGGTCTGTTTTCCTGACCTCTGATCATGCATGTGGCTCTCCTCTGGACTCTCTCAAGCTTCTCCACATCCTTTTTGAATTGTGGAGCCCAAAACTGGATGCAGTACTCCAGTTGCGGCCTCACCAAGGCCGCGTACAAGGGGAGAATGACATCCTAGGATTTGCTTGAGAAGCATCTATGGATGCAAGCCAGTGTTTTGCTCCCTTTACTAGCCACGGCATCACATTGAATGCTCATGTTCATCTTGTGGTCAATCATGACCCCCAAGCCCCTTTTGTCTGTAGTGCTAGCCAGCATAGCACTGCTGAGCCTATCCAGCTGGTCCAGCCATTAACAGTTATAAATAAAAAACGCCAAACACACAGTGTATAGTAACAATGTTGTATGTCTATGGAAGGGGTTTTCAACCTTTTTTCGTTGGTGTACCCCCAGCAGCCGGTTGAGAAGTAGGGAGTCCCCCAGCCAGTCTATGAGCAGGGGTCGGGTCCCCTGGCGGCTGATCGACAAGTGTGGTTGGGGGGGAGGGGGCAAAACCAGAAGTGCCCCCCACTTCTCCACGTCGCTGCTATGTACCCCCTAGGGGTTTCCTGAGTACCCCCAGGGGTATGCTTACTCCTGGTTGACAACCCCTGGCCTATGGTATCAAGAAACCCTCGCAGTTTCAACAGGATTTTTGACCCATTTTACCCTGGGTGAAGTAATGATTTATATTATTTATCAATTTATTACAGAGTAATAAAGATACCTGAAATACCTTGAAGGGGTCTTTTTTGAGGTTTGGTTTTGTATCAAAGAGGCACTTTAGCTGGAGAGGAAAAAAGGAAAACACCACAAAAGTGGCATGTGTATATGAAATGCTAACTGCACAGTAGCTGAATAATACTGTACAGTAGCATGTCACAGAAGAAACAGTGCTAATATGCTACTGCACAGTATTATTAAGCTACTATGCAGTAGTGTCACTAAAAAGGCATTCGCCAGCACTACTGCGCAGTAACTCCAGTTAATGTGCATGTATGTAGCATTTGATTATACAAGTACTAAATAAATGCGCAGAACCACTGCGCAGTAGCATCTTATATAGACACGCCCAAGGAACAGCACACATTCCCCAAGTGTTAACTAGAAGGAAGAAACACTCTCTTCTCAGAGGTGCAGCAACAGAATCTGGATTCAGGAATACCAAATATCTCAAATACCAACCTTCCCCCCCCCATTCTTTTTTTATGTACTTCAAATTAAGCTTCTCCCAAACAGGGTTTTTTGTTGTTGTTTTGGGGTTTTTTTGAGGAGTGGAGTCTACTGCTTAGCCCAAGGTTGGGAGTTGTGAATGCAAGATTGATTGTTTAGATTTTAAAGCTCAAATAAAGAGCCCAAGGCAACTATCCTAAAAATATTTATTATGATTTACCACTGAATTCACTAATTATAGAAACTTATGTCGTCACAGAGGTCATTCTCCAGATTTAATGATTTCTCATGTATGCTCACAACACTATTAAATAACATGCTTTGCAAGCAAAGGCAGGTGAGATGCATAAAAAAACCTGTCAGTCTGAGATATACCTTTGAATTGGGCTTGGTAAATAGGTCTCTGCATGAGCAGAAGTCAATTCAACTAAACAAACTTTTCTTAAAAGTCAGCTGAACTTCTGGTACAAATCATACCTAGGCATATCTACAATGTTTAAAAAGCAAAATACAGCTTCAAATGACACATTTATTTTTTTTCATTTCTTGATCTCTCTCTGCCATTTTGGGGGAAGATAAGGAGTTACCCCAAAACATGCCACTGGTATCTTCCTTTACTATTTATCTTAAATTAAAAAAAAAATACAATGGAGCTAATTTCAAACAGCTTTACTCAACTGAATACTGAATACTCAATGAATTCCACTGAAATCAATACAGTGCTTCAGAACACGAGGTACAGAGCAGTGCAAGTAAGAGATGAGAATCCGGTTATTTGCTTTCTCTTTCTGGATTTATGCTTTTAAGGAGATCAATGGATGCTTGAAAATCCAGCAATGTCAAGCTAAACAGGGACAAATGGTTCAAAGACCTATAGGAAACCTCTGAGATCCTAAATTAACCTTGTTAATTGAATACTCTAGGGATGTTTCAACTGAAGTGATCTGGTGACAAGAACTCCATACTTTGCCATACTGTAAGAGTTAGGTGTCCAGCTGGTGGGTGCTCCTGAGATAGGTAAAAGGAGTCTTTTGATCTCAGATCTCTGGCTGTTGACCCTCACCTCTTATTACTGCTACTTATCAATCATTTTTCTAGTCTGAAATGATCCTTCCTCTTCCCTGGAAGACTTTTACTAATACTGCTAAGATAGAAATAGCAAGTGTTTTTTACGTGGCTAGGGGTAAAAGGGAGGATTGTGGGAATTTCTGGTGGAACTTGCCCTTAGTCATTAAAGAATGAAGGAAGCCAAAAAGAGGTCAGTTTAAAAAGGGAGGCATTCCTCACTCTATCCTACAAACTGTGCTTTTCATGTAGAAAAATCTCTGAAAATAATGCTATAAATGACTATCTTCTATGTCTTCAGCTCTTCTGGACATGAACTCTGACATCCTGGGAATTTACTCAAGTTTTGTTGTTAGGTGAAATTAGTGTTACTGCACAGACTCTTTGTTGCGACTAATATACTGTAAAACACTTCCATCAAATAAAGCAGGGATGGAAGCCATGCAGACAGTCTGCATAACCTCAGAAAGCCTTAGTATAGGGAGAGATATTCCCCAGGGATGGGAAGAAGAGTCTTCATGCCAAATCAATTCTTGATCTCTCAAGAGTTTGACAACATGGAACATCAGCTGATACTATTTCTGATGTGGATACCTACTACTAAGAACTGAGGCAAGTAGCATGCTTTACATAGGTAGTAAACACAGAGGTGGTTAGCCCTATTAGTATTAAGTAAACCAGACAGTAGGGCAGGGTGGCACCTATGAGACCAACTGGTTCAAATAGCTGTAAGCCTTCAAAAGCAACAGCTTATTTCATCTGACAAAGTAGGCTGTTGCCTATGAAAGCTCATGCCCCTCTGACCCAGTTGATCTCTGTGGGAGACAAGTCACGCCTGCATGGTAAAAACTACAATCTCTCGCTCTCATGAGAACAGGTAGTCTCTTTTAGATTTTCTCGCCCATCACGACTTAAGATGGAAAAGGGGAAGGAACCATAGATGAAAGCAGTCCTACAAGATAAGGCTATTAGATCTGCAGCTCGAAGACTGACTCCTCTTCACAGGGCTCCACTATCCCCATACCCTGTCATTTCCACACCAGATGTTACATTTTATTTTTATTATGTCTCCTCGGAGGGAGCTACACCCTCTGCATTGCTTTGCTCAGTCTCTCGGCTGAGATCTCCCCATCTCCTCATCCTGTTCTTCTCCGTACAGGTCCCAAGCAAATCGTCTCCTTGCCTGTCCCTGCACTTATCCTTCAGTACAAGCGTATGCCAGGATACCGCTCCAAAAATCACGTCCCCATGCAGCTCTGTCTCTTTCCTTGGCAGGATCCTGTGCCCACCAGATTTAGACTCACTGGTTTGGAGGCCACTGCAATCGTTTCTTCCTGTCTGCAGGTAAGTTCATCTTCTCCAAGTCCCCTTTTTGGGCCACATGCCATCACCCCTGCTCCTGTGGGTCACCATCCAGGTGTTCCTCCTCCTTGTGGAGACCTGGTTGCTCCTCTTGCCCCTCTTTAATTCTCCCAAATAGATCAGCTGTATTTGCCGTGGCAATGTCCCATTCATTGCCTTCCCAGCTCTCACAACTGATTGCCTTAATTACCCTCCTGGTCTTTTGTGTGGCTTTTCCCCCCTCCCGGGTTCGCCACACCTCCTCTCCTCATCCCACAAAAAGTAGGTATGAAACAGTAATGAATGTTGGTGCCATGACTCAGCACGTACATGCCTGAGAGTCACATGCATGATCAGGTCAGGAAAACAGACATTATGATGAGAGGCTGAGATCCATGGGAGTCTTCAGCCTGGAAAAGCGCAGGCTCAGGGGGGACCTGGTGGCCACCTGTAAGATTATCGGGGTGCTTTCCAGGATCTGGGTGAATGTTTGTTCACCAGAGTGCCCCAAGGGATGACAACATCGAATGGTTACAAACTCCTCCATGACTGTTTCGGGCTGGACATAAGGAAGAACTTCTTTACTGTCCGAGCCCCCAAGGTTTGGAATAGACTGCTGCTGGAGGTGGTTCAAGCACCTACTTTGAACGCCTTCAAGAGACATTTGGATGTTTATCTTGCTGGGATCCTATGACCCCAGCTGACTTTCTGCCCCTGGGGCAGGGGGCTGGACTCGATCTTCCAGGATCCGTTCCAGCTGTAGTGTCTATGAAATCTATGACTGTTGAGAATTGTAGGCATACTCAAGCCAACTTTAAACCATCTAGTTTTGGTACCAGTTGCAATCTAACCATGGCTACATGTAATTTAGCACAGGCTGCAGCCTCCCCCCATATGCCAACAAGTAGTGAAGCACGGTAAATTCGCCTTCACTGAGCTCCCTGCTGAGTCCATCGTTTATAAACTGTACAAGAGGCAGCTCTATTCTTTTCCAAGTACATCTTTTTTTCTTCAGTGTGCCTTTTACACTTAGATGAGGTAAAGACTTCATAGCATTTTGAGATTTGTATATACATTTAAGGTGCAATCTATTTTTTTTTAATGATTTGCTGAGTGTAATCAGTCAGATCTGATTATTTTAATTTAAAATCAGACTGTTTTCCCCTGCTAGCTCAACAGAAGTAACTATGGGAGGATGATGAGGATTCTAATCTAACTCATGCTTAAATTAACAGAATTGTTAAGTAAACCCTAGATGTTTTACCCAGAAATGTCTCATCAGAAATATCATACCCCCCACAATGCTTCTACCACTTGCCTTCTTCCCCCACTCCTTATGGAACCATGGATACAAACATGGAACATAGATACAAACCCATAATCTTGTTTTAAATCTAATTAGCAAAAAATCCTTTAAACTGGACCAACTACTGTGAAGTATAAACATTATTGGGAACAAAGGGTTAGAAAGGAGCTCAAGGGTCACCCAATCCAACCCCCAGCCAGGATGCAGGATGCACTATTTCTAAGTCATTCCAGACACATACCTACCCAGCCTCCAAAGCTTTCAACGAAGGAGATTCTACAAGTTGTTCCAGTATCCCGCTGTCCTTAGGAAATGTCTTCCTGATTTGCAACCTTAATTTCCTTTCCTGCAGTTTAAACCCCTTGCTTTGTGCCATGTCCCCTGTGGCAAGAAAAGGTGGTGTTCTCCCTCTTCTTTATGGCAGCCTTTCAAATATCTGAATACTGCTATCACGTCCCTCATTAGTTTCTTTTTCATCCAGAATAAACATAACTAGTTCTCTCAACTTTTGCTCACATAGCTCATCTTCCAATCCCTTTATCTTGGTTGCTCATCTCTAGATCTTCTCCAGTTTTTCCTCATACTTCTTAAAATACAATGCCTAGAAAAGGACATAATATTCCAAATGAGGCCATACAGCCCCAAGTGGAGTGAGTATTATCACTTCCCATTCCTTGCTTACAATACTTCTGTTAACAGAGCCCAACATTGCAATTTTATTTTGTCACAGCATCCTGTTGCTGACTCATGTTGAAATTGTGTTCCACCATGACCCCCAGATCCTCCTCAGCAGTGCTATATCACAGCCAATTTCCCCCATTCTGAATTTGTTTCTCATCCTTAGGTGTAGCACCTTCCATTTGTTTTTCTTGAATTTCATGTTGTCATCTATGGATCCATGCTCTAACTTATCAAGATCTTTTTAAATTTTACTTCTATCCTCCAAAGTGTTTCCTCCTTTATCTTCACCTACATGTACTCCACAGATCTGCTGCTTTCTTCCTCCTGAACCTCAGAAAAAGTGTATATACTCCTGATGCATCATGGAATACCATTTTTCCCCCTGAAGCTATGCTTCCAGTGTTATGTATATATATCCCTCAATATCAATCAAGGAAGTTACAGTATTTACCTGAAACCAAGAAGACTGAATTTAAGATGACCCCCACCCAATAATTAGACTCGATATATGAAAAACATTATATATTGTTATAATTAATATATGTGGAAAATTACTGGAGGATCATCTTGAATGCATTCCTACCACCATTGCAGCAAGGAATGCAGTGGTAGGAAGGTAGGTGGTGTGGAGGCTGTGGGAAAGGCAGGCAATATGGCAGGTGTGGGGGAGGTTGTGGTAGGGCAGGCAGCTTGCCACTTGCCCTCCAGTTCAAGGCCTCCAGCACTTTCCCCTCACCCCCCAAATTTTCCCCCTTCCCAACAGCCTCTGCTTTCCCCCACCCTTACCCTTGCTCTGGTGCTGGCAGGCTCCATCCCCACTCCAGCCTGGGACATGGAACGTGGCCCCAGACTGGCGCCATAGCAGAGCCACAGCAGCTGCCTGTTCCCTGGTACCCCATACTCGATTCTATGATGAGGGACTTTTTCTTCCATGTTAAGTGGGGGAAAAAACCTCATCTTGGAATTAAAGTAAATATGGTATTCCACCAAGTTTCTTTGAAGTTAAGACAATTTACTTTACATATTATGACTTCCAATTCATCCTTCTTGTTCTCCATGCTCCTCTCATTTGTATATAAGCATTAACAATACTTTGCAGATTGTCCTGCTGGTACATGACGTCTGCTTCCAGTCCCTGCCATCTGTTGCTTCCTCATCAGCAGTTCCTGTGCAAAAAGCCTGAAAGTGATTCCTTATTTCTCTCTGCAGTCTACTTGTCCTTCTCTTTCCTATGCTCTCCTTACATTCATACCAGCCAAAAGTCAAGTATTTATGTTCAACTGCCAAACATGATCAACAAAAACAGTGTCATAACCTTCCAAAACATATATTATTTTTTATATATGGCAAAATGATGTCACTGCATTCTCAGTTTCTTTATAGCTTTAGGAGTAAATAACCAAAAGGCCATTGACTGAGATAGGGTGGTTTGACCCTGTGTCTTAAAACATAATTCCTTGTATGACATTTCAGAACCAGAGAAGAATATTGCTGCAAATGCAAAGAGTACAATCTTTATTTTCTATAGCATGTTTATCTATAGCACTCACTAAATAGAATTAGTACTTTTAGGTGTTTGTGTAACACAAGAAAATTAAGGCCACGGACAGAGGCTCATTTAAAGCATGATGGAAACTGGTGCCAGAGTCCAATAATTGCTCTTCCTGCCATGCCACATGTATGGCAGGCCATGTGATTTTGGGGGTAGGGATCAGATCCTAATTGCGTCCTATTTGCCAATGCAGGGGGAGCTCTGGATCGTGTTCCTGGTCTTCCCCTGCATCAGCAAATTGAAAGCTAGGTGACTGACAATTAGCTGATTGTTGGCTGGCTCCTGGTCTGTACTGGGGATTGAACTGGCCCTGGTGCAGTCCTTGAAGCTGGCTGACAATCATGTCAGCTGGCTCCAGGGACCACAGTGGGTCTGGCTGGAGCCCTGGTGTGATCCTGATTCAACTGACAATCAGCTGACGGTTGGCTAGCAGGGCCTGGTGCAGTCCCAGTTGGAGTTGTGATGTGGTCCCAGATCTGGCAAACAATCAGCTAATCACTGGAAGGAACTGCACTGGGGCTAGTTTGAGCCCTGGTATGGTCCCAGATCCCAGTCAACGATCAGCTGATTGTTGGACGATGTGGGCTTCACCAGGGCCAGATGGAGACCTTGGTGCAGTCCTAACTCTGCTACATATTGACTTTAAGGTACAATGGAAACCAACCACAAAAAATAATACACATTTTTTGTATAATATTTTTGTGGCTGGGTTCCCTTTTTGTGGTCCCATTAATTGCCTGAATGTCAGGCTGGGTTACTATTTAAGACATGATTAAGAGATTGATCACATCCTAAGTTTAACATCTGTCAGGGGCCTATGATACAGAGGTTAAGGACCCACTTTTCAAACTTCCTGGTAATATTTGCTGCTTCATTTGACACAGCTGGAACCTAGATGAACACTCAAAGCTCCAGCTGCAGCCAAGAAAAGCTATATTAGAATAAAGAAGAGCAGGAGAGAAATCAAAGTACTTTTGTTCAACCCAATCAATGGTATCAAACAATAATAAGCAAAAGTGCAACAGAAGTTTTTGCAGCTTGTCTGATTGCTAAATTTAAGCAACTCTCTCCCTATAAGGCTTGAGCCAGGTCTTAACATTCTCATGTTCTTGTGCCCTTGTTCCCCTAAAGTCTTAGTACAAAGTGTGACAAAAGGCTATTTTATGCTTTAATAGCCAACAATTTCTTCAGGGAGGAGGGTAGAGAAACAAAAACAGGATGTGTCACTTCCAGTTAAAATCTGCTTGTGGGGACAAAACATGTTCTCACCTTTATGAGTGCAGTAACAGAGTTTCCTCAAGAAAATATATTCTCTTTTATAATACACCTCCAACTCTTCTCTCAAGAAATTTTGGTTACTGTATTTACTCAACTAAGACAACCCTGAATATAAGATGACTTTCTAATAATTAGAATCTATATATGGAAAAATTATAAAAGTTTGTTAGAATTTTCCAGGTATCGAATTTAGTGGTCGCAATACAGTACATTTGATAATGCATGGATTACGAGATGAGCATTAGTCCTCCAGCCATATCATTTCAAAACAGGATACCGGCCAGGTACAGATAATGTAGTGGCGGACTTCCTCTCCCACCAACATGAGTCAGAATACGTTCCCGTTAAAGAAAACCAAGGAAACTTAAAAATGTTGATGCATCACAAGTTGCCTCAAGATAAATAAAAGGGACAGAGATACTCATGGTTTAAGGGGAGGGATATAGATTTCATAGACATTAGGGGCTGGAAGAGACCTTGTGAGATAACTGAATCCAGCCCCACTGCCAGAATGTGGCGAAGTGGGTGAGGTGGGAGAAAATAAACCCCTGCTCAAACCTTTCCCTTTAGCAGCACAGCAGTAGACACTCTTCCTGGCAGCCGCAAAGACAGTGGGAGCGGCAAGCACCACGGCACCAGACTTGTGCTTCTGACTGACCAGGCAGGAGCTGCCAGGCCGAATAGCATGGCACATGGCAGAGGAAGTCCTGGTCAAGGAGGGAAGTTCTTCCAGCTGGAAACCAGGCCCATGGGAATCCCTGGACCCAGGCACCTGGAAGCCCCACAGCCCTAATGAGTGGCATGTGGGTTCATCAGCAGGGACACCAAGCAGGAGCTGGACACAGAGCACTGTCACGGACAGGCTGGGAGCCCCGGCAGGAGGGTAGAACGAAGATGCTGGAACGGAAAAGTGAAATCGTCAGATGGTGAATGACAGGGTGAGAGGCAGCCAAGCTGGCCATACTTTTTGATTTTCAAAAAAGACAAACTGTCAGGGATTCCTCGCATGAAACCCGGGGCCCTCAGTTAGGGATTGTGCCCAGGTAATTCTTAGTAACCCAGCATCCAGCCAACGTCACGGCCACAGCTGGTATTGGGACCTGGACAGATGCATGGAGGCCTGAGGTGGGAGTGTTTGGGTGAAGGAGCTCCCAATACAGACCCCATAAGAATCAAGTCAACAGGCCTTTCTTCTGGTTGGTAGTAAAAACTAGGACAACAAACATTTTTTCTCCAAGCAAAGTACTGCCTCCTGGCAGAATCATTTCTTTTCTTTTTTGTACACCAAAGTTGTGACAAATGAGAGATTAGGCAGGAAACAGAATTTTCTTGGGGAAGGAAATATGGTAGCACATGAATGCCGCATGCCTCCGGAGGCTGGGGGTGCACAGAGAGCTCCTGCAGGCGGTGGTGGCGCTGTTGGTGGCAGGAGCATGGCAGAGGCAAGTGGGGAGCTCCCACAGGCAGCCGCAGCGCTCTCAGCAGTGCGGGGCAGCAAGTGCCGACAGGTCGGCAACCACCCACAGACACCGCTGGTGGCGGCAGCCAACGGCGATTGCAGACTGCCCACAGACACTGCTGGCGTTGTTGGCAGTGGGGGTGGCAAGCAGTGACCGCCCACAGGTACTGCCTTTTCGCTGGGGGTGCACCACTATGCTCAGGGGGTGCACATGCACCTGCATGCACCCCCTACACATTGCCAAAGCAGTAGCATCCGTACCCTTCACAGATTGGCACTGTGGCATATTTACCAAAGTGTCTCCCATCATTCCTGGGTCGACGCTGTGACACCCCCCACGTGCACAAAAGATCCATGTGCTAATTAGCCCCTCAGTCACGACTGGAACTCATTCTTGACATGAGTCCTGGGATCCTCCAAAAATGTATATGTAGATGACGTGCAGGGAAACCTGGTCCAGCTTAACCCCATGGAGGGTGGGGCCACAGTAATCATATGCAACCGGCTGAGAGAGGTGTGACAGAGGGATTCTAAATAAACTGGTTGGGGCCCAGCTTGGTGATGTTTGCCATATATTTAAGGCATTTGAAGAAACAGAAATCACTGGAAATCAGGAAGACAAGCACAACTCAGCTGTGGGAAGAGGAAGTTGAAATAGTCAACATAGTGTCTCATCATGACTTGAAAAGAATCGGCACTGAGCAGGACTGTACTCAATGGGCAATAACACATATTATTCAGATAGATTGCACTAACCCCGTGGTAGGTTCCATGTGTTTTGTGATGGATGTATTTAAATCATCTTCATAGTTGATTTCCATGACTAAGCACATGCTGTTTTTGGCAGCAGTTTAATGATAGACAATGTATTTAATGGGGTTTTTTTGTATGCAAATGTAAGATAAGGGGCTTTCCCCCCATGCTGCTTGGAGGGGGGGAGGGGATGACCTTGTCTTGAATTCAAGTAAATATGGCATGTTATTTTTCTACCCAGAAAACATCTAGGTCAGGTTTTGTGTTGGCCAGTTGCTCTTTATTTCACTAAAGCTATCTCAAATCTGCTTTGTGAAAAGAATCTCAGGTTCATCATTTTTTCAGACCCAAACAGAAAATCCGCTTCCTAGCAGTTCAGGACATTATCTCTGCTTTGCACATCTGTTGTAGCCAAGACTCTTGAGTTCTGCTTTGCTGTGACATCTGGACACAAGTGGAGGGAACTACTCAACCAGCACTGAAAAGTAGAATCATAGGATTTTTCACAGAGCTTTTTTCCTCTATAAAATATTATTCTCACGAGAGCCACCTCTTGGATTTTTATCTTCTTGTTAATTTAACCAAATTCCAAGCACTAAGGGAAGCAATACAGCTGATCTCAGAATCATAAGTCTTAGAAAATGAACAAACTTAAGCAGACAAAACCTAACTACATTTCCAAGGACTGCTCTTTCACAAGTGCTATCTGGCTGGCTTAGGAAGTTAAAACATTGTAGCTTTTTATTCTGCCCTGTTCTATAATGATTTCAGGTGCCAAGCTCAGAATTTGAAGATGTCCTTAAAAATTAACTCTTGGGTAAAAGACATAGTCAAACACTCCTGTTGGCCTTAAAATATAATTGTCCAGAACTACTAATTCAAGTCTTTCAAGCTGATAGTTGCATCTGCAAAAGTTTGACAAGATCCTGAAGTTATCAATCAGATAAAACTCCCACTTGCATCCATAAATGTTTTGCCTATGGAGGGGCAACCTGATGTGGGCCCTTAATATAGAAGTTATAGTTCTCCATCTGATAGCTAGGTCTGGTGTGCCAATTCCACAAAGGCATATACAGATAGATGCAACTCTGGTTGCTGATAAACTCAAATGGTTGTGATGGGGGATTCTGCAACTGAGTCATTCTGTAGTAGTATAGAAGCAGTCTTGGTCAATGGTAGTATAGAGCAGAAGTCTCTAGAGGGTCTGAGAGGGATGCATACCCCAGGGAAATGTATGTATGTTCATCCTGAGGGGCAGACCAAAGATTTAATGAACTCATGTATACACAGGTACCCCACTGCCACAGAGATTTGGTCGTATTACTATATCTGTCATTCCTAGCTAGCATGACAGAACCCATCTCCAGCAAGAGCTGGGGGTGGACACAGTTCAAACATTTCACCAACATCAGCATTTCAACTGACCTCTAAATAATCAAAGAATCATAGAGAAGTAGGGCTGGAAGGGACCTCTAGAGGTCTTCTAATCTAACCTCCTGCCTGAGGCAGGATCATCCCTATCCAAACCATCCTATACAATCCATAATCTAAACTCTACATAAGACTACTATCAACCCTCACAGAACACAGACATACTGCCCTAATCTGCCACAGGTAAATCAGGGGAACCACAGCAGCCAATGTCCTACTTCTGTAAAAGGTTGTGCCTGTATTTAAGAAAGGGAAAAAGGAGGCTCCCAGGAACTACTGACTAGTCAGCCTCACCTCAGTCCCTGGAAAAATCATGCAGCATGTCCTCAATGTATCCATTGCTAAGCACTTGGAGGAGAAGGTGATTAGGAACAGTCAGCGTGGATTCACCAAGGGCAAGTCATGCCTGACCAACCTGATTGCCTTCTATGATGAGGTGATTGGCTCTGTGGGTGTGGGGAAACCCATGGATGTGGTATATGTAAACAAGCTAAGGAAGTATGGGTTAGATGAATGGACTGTAAGGTGGATAGAAAACTGACTGTATCATCAGGTCAAGGGTAGTAGTCAATGGCTCTACACCCTGTTGCCAGCCAGTATCAAGTGGATTGCCCCAAGGGTTAGTCCTGGGGCCAGTTTTGTTCAATATCTTTATCAATGACCTGGAAGATGGCATAGAGTGCACCACCCAAGCTGCGGGGGATAGTAGATAAGGTAGGGCAGATAGATAGTAGGGTAGGGGTAGGATTCAGAGAGACCTGGACAAATTGGAGGACTGAGACAAAAGAAATCTCATGAGGTTCAATAAGGACATGTCCAAAAGTCCTAGACTTAGGATGGAATTCCATGCACCGTTACCGGCTGAGGACCAACTGGCTAGGCAGCAACTCTGCAGAAAAGAACCTGGGGGTTACAGTGGACAGAAAACTGAATATAAGCCAAGTGTGCTCTTGTTGCCAAGAAGGCTAATGGCATACTGGGCTGCATTGGTAGGAGTGTTGCCAGCAGATCAGGGGAAGTGATTATTCCCCTCTATTCAGTACTGTTCCCATTTCTGGGCCCCCCACTACAGAAAAGATGTGGACAAATTGGAGAGAATCCAGGGGAGGGCAAGGAAAATGGTTAAGGGGCTCAGGCACATGACTTAAGGAGAGGCAGAGGGAACTGGGCTTACTTAATCTAGAGAAAATGAAATAGTTTAAAGAAGACTAAAGGCTAAGGTGATTAAGTAGCAGCCTTCAACTACCTGAATGGGGGTTACAAAGAGGATGGAGCTAGACTGTTCTCAGTGGTGACAGAGGACAGAACAAGGAGCAATGGTCTTAAGTTGCAGCAAGGGAAGTTTAAGTTGGGTATTAGGAAAAAAACCCCCTCTCACTAGGAGGGTAGTAAAACACTGGAACAAGTTACCCAGAGAGGTTATGGAATCTCCATCCTTGGAGGTTTTTAAGATTCTATGGTTCCATGAAAAGACCCAGCCTTGACTGTAACCAACACCTGTTGCATCTGAGGGAGGCACCATGCATTTGTCTGCATTACCTTCATCCTATTAACTCTAGCCCTGCTTTCCAATATTTCAGGTTCCTTCCAAATTGCACTCACTTCCTTTGTGTTTGCAGTTCTTCCCAGTTTTGTGACATCTGCAAACTTGCTCAAGAAGCTTCCTATGACAGCATCCAACCATTAATAAACACGTTGAACAGCACCAAGCTCAGAACAGACCCCTGTGGGACCCAACTCAAAACCTCCTGCCATTCTGACATGGACCCATTAATAATTACCCTTTGCTTGTGGCTATTCAGTCAGTTGTCTAAGCACCATTAGTTTTTTTCTAGCCCACATTTCTCCAATTTGCTTATGAGGAGGTCATATAGGACCTTCTCAAAAGCCCTGCTGAGGTCCAGATACACTATATCCACAGCATTTCCTTCATCAACCCAAGTAGTTACTGGGGCTGTGCACAGCTTCAGTCATCGATTTGATTCAGTGGAAATTTGGCCCGATTCAGTGGCTGAATTTCCGAATCAAAATCAGGAGACCCTTTAAACTCTCCGAATTGAATCAGAACCCTTCAAAATCAATTCGGAGAGATTTGATGATTTGGACATAGACACAGCTTTAAATGTTTTTTCTACATACCTCAAGGTACCAGTGTGGTTTGTGAATGTTGCAATGCTGGGGTGCATGGAGTGCAGGGGGGCCCTCCATGTGCTTGCCGGCGAACCTGGAAGTGGACCAGAAGTGCTTCTGGTCCACTTCTGGTCTGCTGCCGAGCACACTGGGGAGCCCCCTGCGCTCCTGTGGGACGCTCCATCTGCCCCACCATCTCAGCATTCAAAAGCCGTGCCTGGTACCTTGAGGTATGTAGAAAAAACATTTAAAAGCTATGTCTATGTCCGAATTGCTCATTCTCTGAATCAGCATCAAATCTTCAGATCTGGATTTGGCCGAATCGAATTGGGACAGTGATCCAAATCAACTAATCGAATCACTGTCCCCGATTCGGGCCAAATCCGAATTGAATACAGCCCATTTTGCACACCCCTAGTAGTTACTCTGTCAAAGAAGGAGATCAAATTTTTTTTTTTTTACATTATTTATTTTTCATAAATCCATGCTGGCTGCTTGTGATCAGCCTTTCCTCTTCCAAATGGCTTTCCTTAGAATATGCTCCAGTAATTTACCAGGTACTGGAGGTGAGGCTAACCTGTTTGTAGCTCCCCAAGTCCTTCTTTTGCTTTTTTTTAAAGAGGGGTACTACATTGTCCCTATTCTACTCCCTTGGTACCTGGCCCATCTCCCATGATTTCATGAAGAGCATTGCCAAGGCCTCCAAGATCTCCTCTATTAGTTCTTTCAGTACCCTGGGGCCCTGCTGACTTGAATTAATTCAGACCCAACAAAAGCTCTCTGATCATCTCTTTTGTTATCTCATTCCTCAGCTTGACCCCTTCCTCATCCAAATAATCCTTATTAGGTGTCTGTCTGCAGCTTAATTTTTGTGAAGGCTGAGGTAACCAAGCTGTTGAATAGCTCTGCCTTCTTTGTATCTTCTGCTGAGAGTGCTCCCTGGCTAGTTAACAGTGAACCCACAGCTTCCTTGGTCTTCCTTTTCTGGCCAACATACTTGTAGAACCTTTTCTTGGTCTCTTTAACCTCCCTTGCCAAGTACAGCTCATTCTTTATCTTGTTTTCCTGATCTTTTAGATGATCCCATAGTTGTATTCATCACCTTCTGGAACAGAAAGTTGTCCTCCAGACAAGTTAAGAACCAGTTTGACATTTTATATTTGGCTTTATTGTTTTTTCAGCAGATTTCAGTTTTCCAGACATCTCCTATCAGTACCATTTCATAGCTGTTGGACAGATTTATCACCCGCTTGAAGACTGCCTCATCCACTCCCTTTTTTCTGATTTGGTGCCCATAACAAATCCCCACCATTATATCGGTGCTGCATCTTTCACCTTTTATATCTTCATTCTGCTTTGCTATCTTCTTCCTCCTGAACCAGGGAACAAGTGTATGCTTTTTTGACATACACAGCAACACCTCCACATTTTCTCCCAATCCTGTCTTTACAAAACAGAGTGTAACCCTCAATGTTGATATTCCAGTCATAAAAGCTGTCTCACCAGGTCTCTGTAATGCCAAAAATATCATAGGCCTTTTCACAGGCTGTAGTTTCTAGCATATCTTGTTTATTCCCCATACTTCTCTCATTTGTATACATACGTTGGATGTATTTTGCATTTTGACCTACTCGCTTCTCTTTTGCAGCCCAGTAGCTCTCTGACCCTTTCCCAGAGTTAAGTTGCTTCTTCAAGTCCTTTCCCTTCTGGACTGTGTGCTCTGTTGCTGGATGGTTTTGATCACCATCCTCCGTAGAACCTAAATAAAGCCCTCCTTACTATGTTGGCCAGATGATGCCCAAGATGCTCTTTCCTGTTCTCATCAGATAGATCTTGTGAACTCTTCCACACTTATCAACACGTCAGAAATCAACAAGCATCTGAAATGAGCGCTTACCTGTCATTGGAATTCCCTCCTGCATGAGCAATGCCAGAAGATAAATGCCTGCGATTGTTTAGGTGAAGGGAATACAGCCACTTTATACCAGCACAATAGCTAACAAATCCACCCCAACCAGTATCACAAGAAGTTAATCTGGAAGGCCCACTGGCAGGGAAAATTCCAATCTTAGTCACGAAAGCCACACTGCACAGTACATACACTGTCCTGGCCTTGTCTCTGCCTCTTACCATCTCTTGAGCAACAGCTGTCACAGAGCATCAGAGGTAAGATAATTTTATGTTGCAAATTAGTGTTGACCACAAATAACCTGATCACAAAGTCAACGTACATCAGAATTCTTTGGTGCCAGCAGGTCAAAAGTTGTGCAACAGTCATGGTCTCTTTAAGTAACATTTGCAGTGCTAGAGAGAAGTAGAGTACTGCAAGTGTTTTAATTCAATTATTTTTATTTATGCTTGCGCCTTTGTTCCATGCATCAATTGAGATTTTTCCCTCCTACCAGACATGTAACAAGTGTCGATTTGCATCATAGTAATAGTATCCACTGGAGAGTGTATTACACCACTGATACTGCCTGCTGATTCCACAAAATGTCTTCCTTTCCATGCACTCAAATGCATCCAATTCATCTTTCTAAACCAGGATCCTAATAACCAATTCACTGAGCAAGTCACCCATTTCAGATACAAGCCCTCGAAGGGCAATGATAGCAGCTCTGTACACCAAATAATTGGGCATATTGGCTCATGTGATTTTCAGTTTGCATTTGATAAAAGAAAGAAAAATTACAGATTCAAAGTGGGATGTTAAAGATCAGAGCAAATATCTTAATGCATGATCTTTGTGAATGATGAAGGAAGTAAATATGACCAGAATAAAAATGTAGCTACCTAAGCTACATGCATTACTGTTGCTGCTAGGCTATAATATACCTCCACTTACCTATTAAATTAAGGAACACATTTTACTGACCATAAAAGAGCCAGCAACTGATTTATTTTCCACAGCATGAGGATTTCAGGATGCATTTTTGACATGGGTACCTTTAGTCATATAAAATGTTAAGAGCTGAGTAATGCACATCTAAATGAGTTAGTGCTAACTTCCCAGGCAAATTAGCTTTTAAATTATCCATGTTGCCTACTATTAAACAACTGGCTTAGAAATTATTCATTTCTTCAACTTAGAAAGCTCTCACTTATGCTAGTCATTTCACTGACTTCCCTGAAGAAGCTGCTCCAAATCTCAGCAGAATAAGGCCCAAAGGGCATAGTAAACCTCAGACTTGAGTACAAATACAATGTAATACCATTCGGCACTTCAGTCTCAGAGAAAAATTAAATAGAACTAATAACACATTAACATATAACAACCAGGGAGTCTGGTTTTCTCTGTTCAAAAACCACAAATTCTCTGATTAAAAACACCCAAAATCTGTGTTTTTCCATTGTTAAAATGAAATGCCGCTATGTATGTAGCAATGGAACACAATGGGTTTTTTTATATATATTTACATTTTTCAGCAATTTGGAAGCCTAATTATTATAATAAAATTAATTCTAAATACTAATATATTTTGGCATTAGATTTTGGTTTTTTTATCATAGAAAAATCAGAGCACCCCCTGCCCCCTTCACTCATCAGGACATGGGTCCAGCTACCGCTGCTCCCCCACCCTTGCTTAGTGGCACTGAGCAGCCCTGATATGTCAGTGCCCTGCCCCCACCTATGCTGTTGCCC
Source organism: Alligator mississippiensis (assembly GCF_030867095.1). Lineage (NCBI taxonomy): Eukaryota > Metazoa > Chordata > Crocodylia > Alligatoridae > Alligator > Alligator mississippiensis. The sequence continues at coordinate 41,462,619 of NC_081830.1, forward strand.
CTCACTCGCAACCCACAGCCCCCCACTCCTGCTGGTGTCCCTGGCTCCCAACTCATAGCCCCTGCCCCACCCCAGCCCTACCAGAAGGGGCTCCTAGCTGCCTGGCTACAGGACCTGGTGGCTGCATGCTGCCTATTCCCTGCTCTGCGGGCACCAGTTGCAGCTGGCCAGCAGTGCCCGAGCCCAGAGGGTCCCCATCCCCCAGTGGGTGTCATGGCCAAAGTGGAGCTGAGCAAAGCCCATGGGGGGCAGGGGGAGGATGTGGGCTGCCTTCTGCAGGGCTCAAGACTCCTTGCCCTGCTACCCTCCCCCCATGGGCCTCCACGGTCCAGCAGGAAGAAACTGGTGTGGGAGGGCAGAGCAGAGTGGGGAGACTTGGTGCCACTGTTGCCAGGACTCCTGTACCTGCTGCACTGCCATGGCGAGGCACTCCCTGCCCCCTGGCAACAATGGGGGCGGCTGCAGTTGTGCAGAGTTGTGCCCCCCTGCTGCAGCTAGCGCAGGGCTCCCGGGTGCAACAGTGGCAACACAGAGCCTCCCCACCCCAATTTGCCCTCCCATGCCAGATCCCACCCACTGGGCCATGGAGGCAGCCAGATTGCAATTCCATGTCCTGCTGTGGGCACACAAATCTGAGGGGGCACGTGCCCTCAATGCCCCCCTGACGCATCACGTCTGGTGCCCAACCCCTCCCCAGGTGTGTATGCAGCAGCAGGGAGCTGCCCACCCACTCCATCTCCCACAGACAAGCCACCCATGGCTCTGTCCTGTTCCTCCAGCCAAGCCCCATGACTGCATGCTCCCATCCCGGCCCTGGACACTGCTTTACCTGGCCCTGGACACTGCCATGGCTGCATGTTCCCATCCCAGCCCTGGACACTGTTCACAGGGTCCCCCCAAAGCGTGGGGCCCAGTTTGTCCCCCCCAAAGGGACGGCTGTGTGATTAGAGGATAAGTCATAGCCAGCTAAGGGGACCCCAGAAAGGGTGGAGGTTTTAAGGCTACAGGAAGATATGGTCTAGGTTTTTGGAACCCAGATAATGTAACATCCCTCAGTATCCCAGACACAGAGCTCCTACATAGCCCAAGCAAAATTAAAGCCATCCTCCTTTGCACCATCAGTCAGTTAAACCTTAAAGACAGGCAGCAACCTGCCTGTCCCAGGATGCATCTGCTCTAGGGTACAATAAGCCTAGCTGGTACCAAAACAAATCTTCCATGTCTGTTTTGTTGAACAGTTTCTGCCTGATCGCTTCTGCTTGTGTCACATGTGCCCACATGAAAACATCATGATCCATGAATTAACTTCAATCGGCAATGCGAGCTCACTCCATATGGGAAGAGCACGAACTTGGCTACCACCTGCTTCAGAAGCAGAAGAGAATGTTATGTTCTCCTGCAATGAAAGATGGAGTTTTACATAAAACTAATTGTCTGAGGATTTCAAAGGACCTTGAGGACTAGGGCAGCTCAAATAACATCTCCAATTTTTTTTTTAACAAGGTTAAGATAACCTAGTACTACAACTTCATTTAGTAGACAGGATCCCTGCCTCTAAACCTGCAGCAATCCTGCTGCCAGCATAATGAAATAATGATAGAAATGTGGGAGGGAGTGGGGCAGAGGCACAGGCTGGGGCAAATGGGGCCCCGGGCCAGGTCGTGGGACACTTGGAGCCCAGGCAGTTTGTCCAGCGGTGCAGGGGGTCTCCTTTCACTGCGTGCACCCCAGCAGAGGCCTGGGGGCATGTGCCCCTCCCCCCCGATCTGAGTACAGGACGAGGGCTGGGGTCTGCACCCCAGGCGCAGCAGGCACATGGCATCGCGCCGCTCCCGGGTCAGGGGCAGCAGGCGCACAACCCAGCCCTCAGCGGCACCCCGTCCTTGCCCTGCATGTGGATCAGGGGGCGTGTACCCCCCAGACTCCACCAGGGTGCACACAGTGGCAGGAGCCCCCCTGCACTGCTGGACGAGTCGCCCAGGCTCCAAGCATCCCACAACCTGGTCTGGGACCCCATTCACCCCAGACCCTGCCCCTCTCTCTCCTGCACTGCAGGGGCCTCAATCTGCTCCCCCACCCCCACAAGCCCCTTACCCTTCACAGAGTAGACTGAAACTTGCCTAGTTGCTGTACTGGGCAGTAATCCACACACCAGGGCTGCGATCCTGGCTGGCTGCGTGTTTGAGTGTATGCATCCCTCCCTCACCCCCCACTGCAGCAGACTACAGTCTGCAGCCAGGCTGCCCTGTGGCCCTACCCACTGCCCCGCATTTGGTGGGGGCTAATCCCTATTAGTCCTGGCCTTCCGCTGCCTATGATCTCCTGCCCTCTAGCCTTCCACTATTCAGACACCTGGAGCCTCCAACTACTTGCTGCTCCCTGCCAGGAAATAAAATGGAAAATATCAACTCCCCACACCCCCTACCCTTTTTCCAGGGAGGCACCAAGCATGGCAATTGACTGCTGCTCTCCAGGGGAGCGCATACCTGAGCAGCAGCACAGAGGGAAGGGAGATTGATATGGGGAGAGGACATTAAAGATGGGGGTGGAGAAGGCCTGCAGATGTGTTTAGAGCATTAATACAAACTAAAGATCTCTAATAGGTTTCTGCTGAGTGGACAGAAGAAGCAACTATTAGAAGAGTCTTGAAGGAAGAAGCAATGAGAGCTGGATATAGCTGGGATGTACATGTGTAAGGAGGAGAAGAGAGGGAAGAACTGAAAATGACCCATAAATCACAGGTTTGAGAAAAAAGGGAGAAGGTTGGTATTAAGTGAAATGGGGAGAATAGAGAAAGCATAAGGAAGAAGTGGGGATTAAAGCTGGTCGTGTTAATATGCATGGATGGCAAAGGCTAAGTAAAAGATTTTCAAAAAGCCCAAGGTGGAAGTGCTTTAAGTATCGTGCTTTACTCAATACACCCTAGATTAATGCAGGAGCAAACAGAACTGATGTTTGCCCTTGGACAGAGGGCAGGGGAGCAGGGGCACAGAAGCAGACCCTTCTCCCCAGCCCTGACCCCCCACCAGCTAGCAGCCATCAGCAGTGGCTGCAAGGGGACAGGTATGGGGAATGGAGCCCCCGTCATTCAGGCTTCTCCCAGCTTGCTGATGAGTCTGGGGGAGTGGGGCTGGGTCAGGCCTACTCTGTTCCTTCTGCCCCACCAACCCAGCCTCCCGATGTTTGCAGCTCAGAGCTGTGTACAGCTTTTCACCATGCCAGGAACTGGGAGCCGGGGGTTGGAGACACAGAGCCCCCCCTGCCACACAAGTCCACCTATCTCCCCCCCACCCCACCAAGACCTGGACCAGCAAGCTGAGGGACCCCGCACAGCAGGGGGCTCCGTTTCTCCCCCAACCCCCTGATCCCAGCACAGCAAAATGCAGGGCTCGGCAGCCCTGAGCTCCAGCTCCTGGTTGCAATTGTCAGGAAGTTCAGGTGGGGAGGGGGGTGGGATTAACAGAGTCCCCCACTGCACAGAGCCAGCCGCCTCCCCCCGCCAAGACCAAAGCTAGCAAGCTGGGGGGGCACACAGCAGGGCGTTCCATTCCCGCCCGCTCCCAGCTTCTTGACAGGTGCAGCCAGGAGCTGTAGCTCCAAGCCGTGTGTGACTTTTCGCCATGCTGAGAATTGGGGGCAGAAGGCTGGAAGAACAGAGCCCACCTGCTGCATGGACCTGCCCTGTCACACCCACCCCCCCAGCCAGCAAGCTGGGATGAGCCTATATGGCACAGAGGCTCTGTTCCCCCCGCCCACACACACCTACCCACCCACCCACCTACCCGCACAAGGAGAAGACAGAGCATATTCTGTCTCCTCTCTGTGACAGCCCAGGGGCAGGGCTGGGCCAGAGCTTGCCCGGAGCAAATGAGCACTGGCTGAGGCTATCATGTCACCCTGTGAGGGGCCCCTGGGATGCAAAGGGACTGCAACCTAACTTGAGTCTCAATGGGATCTGGTACAGATGTTCCATAAAGCACTCAAACCTAAAGCAATTTAGTCTGATACCACATCCACCCAGGGTTAACTTGGAGCAGGATCTGCCATTTTTAAAGCACTCTATGTGCTGTGAGCATCTGTTCAGTTACAGCTGTACAGCGATAAGTGTAAGATCTGTACTTAGCCAAAATGGTCATGAGACAATCAAGCTGGCTGAAAGGGAAGACCAAGAGATCAGCAGTAATGTGGATCTGTCATCCAGTAACATGCAGATGGTAACTAAAGACAAAGACACTGAAGCAGGTGAAAAGAGCCCTGTAAAAGGAGAACAGACGTGACTCCTGTGGAGAATGAGGGACAGAAGTGGTCATTATGCAGTGACACAGATCCAGAAGATGACAATCACAGAAGCAATAGGTTCAAGTAGAGGAATCAGTATCCGGTAGGTGTTGTGAAAGTCTGCTGTGTACTTGATTTGAATGCTAAATCAGAAACATCTACATCTTCCAAACAGTCCTTCCTTCATCTCTTACCTCAAAAGCTGTTGAAGGGGTGGGCAGAAAACAGACCAGGTAATCACTGAGAAGACAATTATTACGCAGATACATTAGGAGTATATTGTTTCCTGCTGGGAATCTGATTACAAAGCTTTACTTTATTTCTTGTGAATGGGCCCCCATCCTCAAACTCTGGCTGACAAATGCATTTGTGAACAACTGTCTGGATGCCTGCCACAGCACACACTGCAGACCCAATTCACAGTGTGACTGAGAAACGAGACTTCCATTGAAAATGGTGGGAGTTACAATGTGTAACTGAACAGAGTTTGGCCCAGCTAACTGGTTTATATGTCAAATGCCTCACACTGCTAAATAATAGAGGTGGACTTTCTGAATCAGCCAAGTTGGCACTGTATACTATTAACGGTGACATTTTTGCATTTGGCATTTTCTGCTCCTGCACTTTATCATATTTTCCACTACAGTGTCGAGAAATATTTCTATCTGCCTCAGCTGAAAGAGGCTAGACAGAAGCTGACAGCAGCCTGTACCTTTATCATCTTTATAAAATGTTGGTTTGCATGCTGCCTTAGTTTTTTGTTAAGGCCTTCACACAGCTCAAAAAAAACATACCTCCATATTTCTAGCAATCCCCACATCAGTTTTGTCAACAAGCTGTCAATGGAGTCATTCGATTTATGTCAAATGCTCCCATGACATTTGCCTCTCCTGAGATTGCACAGTGCAAGAAAATGAAGTGTGGTGTGTGCAAATGTCGAGGTAAGTAAAATGTAAAATCAAGCATAAGTTTTATTTGCCATGTGTACCAGCACCCATTGCAAGAACAACTATATGAGATGTATTGGTGAGTTTTGAGCACTCGGATGATAAGTCACACAGTACTGGATCTGGCTTCATGACATGGGGAGGAGATCCTTTCATGACAGCAGGTGGCTTGAAAGAAGGCCTTTTTCTTCTGTTTCTCTGTAATGAGACTGTTCTACACAATACTATCTCTTGAAAGAGAAAGAGGAAAATAAGGAAAAAAAAGAAAGAAAATACTGCTGCCAGTAGCTTTTTTCAGCTTTTTACACTCAAAATCACTTTGGGATTAGTTGCGATTAGACAATAATTCCTATTCTGTATTTATTCATCACATTATTACAATATAACCATAGCCTAAAGGTAACTGCACTGCAAAATTCTCATCAACCGTGCTTAGGCATTAATACAAGCTAAATATCTCATATTTATATATATATATATATGAGGACTAACTTCCTGGAATGAGGAACACGAAATTAAACTGCTGCCTCATGTAATACCCCCTTCATTCTATATTCAAGAATTGCCTTGCTTTTAATCTGCTTGCCATTATAATTAAAGTTCATGTTTAGCATACAGGCTTCAATATCTGACCTTACCTGAAAAAAATTAGGAATTTTTAAAGTATTATTCCATATTGTTTTTGTCCTTATTACACAACTGGCAATACCTTTAATATTAGAGTGATATACCAGCTCATTAAAAAGAGTGATTGCTTTAAGATTGGAATATATTGCCCTAAGAAAGAGCAGAAGCCTTCTCTATTTGAAGCAAAACAGTTCTTTCATATGCAGCTCTAATATTTACATTGAGAAAGCTTTGCAAAACTAGGAAGAGTGCCTGCTTTAGACTTGACAAGCATTTTCATATCCTTCAAAAATTGACTTCCAGACAGCATCACAAAATGGCTCTTACATGAAAAACAGCCCAAAATCTGGAAGCTCCCTTTCAAATAAAATTTCCCACTCTTAAATAGAAATGGGATTTTCTTCATCTCAATTTTTTCAGTGTAATATATACAAAATGTAAAAAAACAAACAAACAAATTTTGGGATGCTTTCATTGTTAATAATTTGCACCTTTCTGATTAAATTTGGTTGCGCTTTTGCTGGAAATGTGGCTAATATGGCACATGACTTCAGCCTGATCTAGAAAACATGGCTGTTCTGGGAACAGAACAAGACTTTTCAAGGCACATAACACCTTTATCTCTGGCTCTTGGTGAAAGATTTGCCCTCTGTGATAAAATGCAAACAGTGCACTACAATCCACAGGACAAGTTTGTCTACTGCACAGCAAAAATAAGTGCAGGAAGAAGGAACACCTCCTGCAGATGCAAACCCAGGAGGAAAGAGCTCCCTGCAGAGATAAGTTCCCAGATCCAGGATGCAGCTTCTCTCTTTGCTTCTGAAGTTTTTTATCTTACAATGCTCCTTGAGATGATAAGCGTTTCTGAGAGCCAAGCAGTGCCTTGTGAGAATGCTTTTATAGGCAAATACATTCAATGTCCTTGTGAAAGCCCCAGTCTATCTTTCCCCTTCCAAGGGTATGTCTACTCTGCCCAATATTTCCTTGACATCTTGCCTTTGGAAGGTGCAGAACTCCCTGACACTAGTGGAAAGAGCAGGAGTCATTAAATTCGAATGTCATTTGTATCCTTTAAATTTTCCCTGTTTAATGCTTTGGGTACCAACATTTTCCAGGATGCTAGCCAAGTGAAAAACAAGCTAACAGTGTCCAAAGCCTTCAGTTACATATAGTACATATAGTATCAAAATGTGCTACATAAATCATGGTAAAACAGAGTCCAGCATTTTCTCAGTTTACCATGCATAATGTAAGGAGACCTGATCTAGGCTGGAAATACTTGGCAAGACACATAGCAGTGAAGTAGAATAGCTGGAACAAAGCATACATTTATTGAAAAGTAAAATAAAATAGGTATCTTAATCAAAAATGCTTTGGGTTTACTGTCTGACAGAGAAAGTCCCTTAATGACTTCTGGAGGTTTCTTCCTTATTCCACCACTGCTGGCTGATGCCACTGGGCAGTGTGTCCTATTCTGGAAAGTAAATCTTCCAGTGTACAAACCCACAGGTCTGCAACTGTGAAATTCAGTTCAGAGGAAATGCCAGGTAAAGTACCAAAGCCAATTGTGACTTACGGTATCACACAGGGGAAAAGGTTCTCTTAAAGGTGTGCATGGAATAGCAAGGTTAATTTTCCACGCCTCATATACTCTACCAGCCCTTATCTCCCCAGAGGGGAGAGCCATGGAAATCAAGTGAAAATCCAAGGATATCCTTCTCACAAGCTTTTGGCTTGAAATCCTTAGATTCTGAGTACAAAGTGGGTGTGATACTGCTGAAAACTAATTATAATTGATAGCATGTTATGGCTGGACATTCTGGAGCCACTGAAGGGCTACAGCAATAGTGTCCCAGGTTCTATCTGTGCACTGTTTTCTACAGCGCAAAACTAAACTTTTTTTAAAAAGCTGAGGAGCATGTTGCACAATTCTTTCAACACACAGCGGTCGCACTATTTAATCAAACATCTTTATGCCTTTTAACTGTAGCTGTCAATCTGAAGTCCTAATATCACTGAACAAACCTGTTCCCTTCCTGGACAGCATCTTTCTGGTCCTTCTGCATGAAATAAAGTCACATGGCTGTAGTTGTGTCAATACAATCATTTCCATGACAACAGACTACAGCACTCCAAATATAGAGGTGTGACTCCAATGCACAGAGAAAGAAGAGATGCACAGAGGCTAGAATGCTGTGCTGAGGTGGAGAGATCACATGGCTGTGTGGGCCTGCTGAATATTTAGAACTGCATTAAACACAGAACACCCACAATGAGAAACACCTTTAAATTTTTTAACATAGGTTTCACCTGAGTGGCTGGAAAATGTAACTAGTAAGACCAGTTCAAGCAGGATCAGGCCTTGCTGCAAAACTTTAAAGCAAGTACAAGGACTGATTACTTCTGATGGGCTCCTACAAGTACCCAAAACAATGTTGGGCTCGTTTAATGAGATCAGTACTATGCCAGAGAGTAAATGGGCAACATGTGCATGGGGCTCAGGCAATGAGCACCACTGACCTGTCTGTGTCTGGTGCTCTGTGTGTGCATCACTAGTATTTGAGCAGTAAATAGCACTGGTGGGGACTCCATGACCCAGGGGAAGTTCCTGTAGCTTTGTCTGAGGTGGCAATATTTTTATTGTTATGTAGTTAAACAGAGGCACACTCTGTTCAGACCTGGATGGTAAGTGCACCTCACTCTGGGATGTTTAGAACCAGGTTCTCTCTCAGCCTGCCTTACTGTAGTGATGGGAAATTTCGATCTAGGTCAGAGGTCAGGAGCTAACAATGTTGGTGTTTCAGGGCATTTAGGTCTGAGCTGCTGGGTTTCAGCCCAAACTTCTTTCCCTTTGTTAATCACAGAGGCAGCGGACAGCAAAGGTCCTTTCATTGAGAGTTCGCAGGGGAGGAAACCAGAGGGAGAACAGGGCTGCAGGGAAGAGCAAGTAAGATAGAAGTTTATCAAGGGCCTCTATTCCATGCCTTCCATTAAGCCTCTAAAAGGAGAAAGTACTCCTATGAGACCTTTAAATGTGATGCCCCTTCATATGCTTGGGTAGGAAGAGGAAAGGAAAAGGTTGGACTGGTGCTTAAAAAGCAGCTATTTAAATACCATCTTGGTAAGGGCCTACACTGCATAAGAACTATTCTAAATCGATTGTATAGACACCTTTGTGCACCACATGCTTGCTGACAAAGGACTCCATTCATGCCTGAAGGCTGCAGTGTTTAAAATTGGGTTATCCATGGAATTTACTCATAAGCGCCCATTCTAACTAGCACATTGCCCTTTCATAAAGCGTTTTGGGATTAACAAATAACCACAGTATTTCAAGAGTGAAACAATGAGCAGCTGTGTCTAATATGGCAGCTCTCTTCTATGACATGACTTGCTTTTTATTGACTGCTGTAAATAGAGAAGCTAAATAAAGTTGATGTGTATGTGTGTGTATAGCTATAAGCATGCACTGGTCTTAATCTGATTTGCTAAGCATATAACCTGTATGCTTGCAGGTGATTTTCCTTGTGTAAACAGGAACTCTGCCCTCAGCCAGCGTTTATTTCATGTGAGCACTGAATCTGCCCTGGAACATGTCCGAGGCAATGACTTGGATAATAGGCTGCAACTACTATCAGAAAGGAAGGGAAATTCTGATATCAGAATTTACAAGATATTAGTTCACTTGAATGGGGTAGTAGAAACAAGTAGGAGTCAGACTGACATCAAAGCCAACATGAAAAAATGTGCAATTTTAGTTTTATGCTAAGAAAAAAAAGCTGAAAAAAATCTAACTTGCTCCTCCAATTAATATGATTTTTATTTCTATGCTCCGTCTCCAACATAGACTTGGTATATATTACAAATGCATGTATGGTGCATAGTATAAATGCCAGTAAATCAATAAATACAAGATTATGTAGCCCCAATAAAGTTATCCCCCTTCAATCCACCTCGTCTCCATAACATCCTCTATACCTGGGCACTCACCTAACCAACACGCTGCTCTAGGAAATGACTTGGAGGCCAGCAGCATGCCCTAATGATCAGTAAATCTAGGCTTTGAACTAAGATGAGAGCATATTCTTGAAACTGGATTTTGCGGTTTCCAAAATGTAATTTTGCCTGCCCCTTTTACTTAAACAGAGGAAATGCCAGGTAAAGTACCAAAGCCAATTGTGACTTATGGTATCACACAGGGGAAAAGGTTCTCTTAAAGGTGGGCATGGTACCAAATAGCTAGCACTTAACAGCTCAGAAACAGCACTTTACACCTTGCCCAGATACAAGCTGGCAGCCCATGAAAATGATGTTGCACAGGAATATGCTCCTTATGTGAAGTCTTTAAGTCAGAACATTTCTCCATTAGCTCAACTGTCCCAGGGTAGCCAGAGATGGAGCACATCCCAGTTTCTCAATTTGTAGGTGGTAAAAGTGTGGGTAACCAAGGTCAACATGCAACAAACTAGAATAAGTCTTTCTTGTCAAATGCAGATTGAAAAAAGGCCTCTGGCTCTCACTGCTACCTGATCAGGAAGCAGACAAAGATCCAACAAAACACTGTGAACCTGTGTGAAAAAGCAAGTGAAGGTAGTGATCAAATCTTTGCCACTTCTTCCAGTTACACCCTGAGTCTATAAGAATCATCTCTGCCTTTAGCTTGACTGTCAGTTCTCATTCAATCCTGATTCTCTGATAAATAGGGACTTACTTAAATAGCAGTGAGACTAAACAATTTTGGCCACTTCGTGACAGTATAAAGAGCAAATTTTGTAGATATTTTCTGATTGTGCTTTGCTGGCCCTGCCCCTCAGCGCTGATTGGTGGAGAATAATTTCAAAGACATGAAGGATGATCTCCATGAATCAGAACAATGAGATTTGGCTTTCTAAATCCACCAGGAAAAAATCTTTGTTCAGGTTCAGTGTCTCCAAATTTGAATGCATTGCTGAATGAAATGTCCTATGGAACCTTGGTTTAGGAACTACTTATTTACAGAAAGAAACTGGCATCCTCAAAAAGTATTTTGCTTCTCCTACATAGTACAATTGCTTTAGAGCAGGATGGCCATCCCAAGTAGCACAGGCAGCCTCTGTGTGTGGCATGGAGTAGGCCAGGGAGGCGACAGGCAACACAGTGGCAGATAAGACAAGGAGCAGAAGACAGAGTATCAAATCAAGCAGGGATCAGAGCAGCAGATTGGGTAGGGACTCAAGGCAGGGAACAGACAGCAGAGTAGCTGATTGGGCATGGAAAGGGGATGGAAGTGGCACTTGAGTAGGGTGTGGGGCTAATGTATTGCACACCTGCCAGAAAGGTTGCCCTGCACTACTTTAGTGTGTCTCACTGTGGTAAACTAGTTTAAAAGGTATATTAACTGACTTGGGCCAATCATTCCAGGGCATTCTACCAATGATCCATCCTTCCTGTCCATCCATGCTGCCAGTGTACCTGCAGTTCACACAAGTCCATAGTAAGAGGTTGGGTTTTGGGTTTTTTGTTGTTTTTTTGGGGGGGGGGGTGGGGGGAGGGGGAAAGGGGGTTCCTGATCTCCAGTGGTAACTGCAGACTGTCAGGAGTCATAGCAGCCCTGGGCTAGGGACAGACATTACACACAAACTGGTTTAAGTGATCAGAAACTGGTTTAAACCCGCAACAAAAGAGATGTTCAGTGCACATAAACTAGTTTGAAAATGGCTGAAACCAGTTTGAGATAAACCTTGTTGAATGTAGTATCAGACTTGACTGATATGGGTCAAACTGTTTTATGTAATGTCTGTCCCAGACCCCTTGCTGGTTTAAGATAAACCAGACATCCCCAGCATCCTGGCGTGCTCTCTGGGTGGACGGGACACAGCAGGGTCTGCTGGCTTCCCCCCTGCCCTAAACTGCTCAAGCAGGAAATCCGCCCCCTTCCTCCCATCTCCCACAGCACAGACCCCAGCCCCATGGACCCTAGCCATATGGTGTGTTAGCTAACGCCAAGAGGTGTCTGTGTATGTCTCTCCAGGCAGGCAGACAGAACAGGGCTTTTGGAGCTAATCAACAGGCCACCACAGTAATCTGTTTAAGAAGAGTCTGAAGTAATGGAAAAGAGGATATTTGTTTTGCTAACCGGGTGAGAAAGACTTTCATCAGCTCTGGGCTACCTTGCTCACCTGTCAGTCTGCTGCAGACAGTCTGACAAGCAGGGAGGAAGATTGAAAAGCTCTGCATCATCAACAGATGCATGCACTGTACACACACCCCTTGCCTCAGAGTGCTAGTAAGGGTCTGGGGTCTGATAACTCTCCCACCCCTTAAGCAGCCAGCAGGGAAGAGCCTGGGATGGTACAGGCAGACCTCCCTAATGAAAATGCCCTGCAAGGGCCTGGCCAAGCCCCTTTCAGCTCAACTCTGTGCAAGAGAAGGGAGGGCTGCTCTAGTGCCCCCTGGCTTCTAGCCTGAGCCACTGCAGGCATGTGCCTGAATTTCCTCAGTCCAGAGAGAATGTCTGTTCACTTTCGAACCAGTTCAGCCTAGCCAGGTTAGACAACCCTGCAAAGGTTGAATCAATTCAGACTCAGGCTTTTTGAGTATCTGTCCCTAGCCCTGAGGATGCTATAAAATGGCAGAGAAGGAACATCCTGGCAGAGGCCCACAGCAGAGTTAATGGGAGTGCAAGGTGAGCTAATACGGTGCCCTCAATTATACAGAGCCAACCCTCACTTTACACGCTTCAACTGCAGCGGAGGATTTGGCCTACAGAATCCAATGTTAATGTTAAATACCTGTAAAGCAGGAACAGTTCAAGCTACAGTCAATTAATTTATGCCAGTATAAAATTGAAGGGAATCTCAGAATTGGGCCCACAAACTTACATTTTTAGATTCTCTAAAAATGTCTACAGATCTGCTCAGGCAGGTATAGTACAGCTGCTTTCTGCATTTTCAAATTTAATAAAGTTTTTAAGAATGATGAAAAAGTACCACATTTTCAGTTCTTACAAATCAGATATTTTCAGGCCATTAGCAATGCTGTGTGTTTATAACAAATTACATTAAGAATGTATTGCTCATGCATCTCAAGACATGCAGTTTATGGTTTCCCTCACAACAACAGCATGTTCAACTGATGACTCCAAGCTAACACACAGCTCCTTTCATGGTACTGATAGCATGGCAGTCTCTCCTGATGAAGCATCAGTTGAATCAGAAGGTCAAAGCCATCAGGGAATCCACTCCATGCTTCAAGAAAATCCAAACAGAAGTGCTGGAATTAGATGCATTTTCCTTTCCTCTGCATTATTAGCTTCCCTTTATTTTCACAAGGAAACTGATGTATTTAGAATATATTTTTACAATACAGCATACATATGATCTTCCCTACTGCATGAATATAATCTAATTCTAGAATTCCAGTGCACATTACATTTCATCTCCCTTCCTGCCTCCAGGCTCTTAATGTAGTCTTGTGTTCTTGATTAAAAATGAGGACAAGTACTGAACAACTGAAAACATGTCTTTTAGATTCAACCAGGATTGACAATAATAACAAAATGCAACTTCAGTGATGATAAGCAGGTTCAGTTTCCAGTCCCAAATATATGATGTGCACTGCAATCTATCTTCTTTTTCAAGCTTGCTATTACGTTTGTACACATACCCAATAATAATGAATATTTCAAGATACGATGATGCAAGTCACACAACTGTATGCACACAAAAGTATGCCTGATAGAGACTTGTTTGACAGACTGCACTGATGTACACTGCAGTAGAAAAGTCATGTCGTTACAAAATGTAATTCTTCACACTTCCACCCCTTTTTTTGTTTTACATTCTTAGGCATAGACAGGTTTTTCCTTCTAATACACATAAGTGCTTGCAGTACACCCCTGCAGTACAAGAAAAATCCTCGCTTTTCAGTGAATGTATACTAACATTGCTTACTGACCCAACCACAGCAAGAAAGGCCAGCTCTAAATATACGTGGTATGGATGCACTACTATATTTCCTTTTCTTCCGAAGCTTTCTATGCACTATTTCCAATGCTATGTATGCCTCTCTGCATGTGTCACATCTGAGTCAGGAACTTGGCTCATGCTCAGCTGAGGGCTTTTAGCATCCAGCATGGGAATGTTTCTTTGGAAATCAGAGAAAGCATCAAAAGCTTAATACAAAACACCTCCATCACTCATTACTGCAGAACATTCTCTGCAAATACGGGACCTCCTAGTGTTACTCCTCCCTGCGTATTTTTGTAAGGGCAGCCTTCAGTAGGAAAGAGACATCTGTAACACTAATTAAAAATTGCCACAAGGAAAATGTTTCCCTTATCAAAAACCTTCTTGTCTTGCTATTCCTCTCCTACTTAGCAATATGCATGTACAAGAAACCATTAAAACAAGAGCAGCCTTCACTTCATTTTCTTTTACCTTGAAACTGTACCATGAGACATTTTTATGATACTTGAACGCCCCAAGATAAAGCCAATAAAATATTGTTCTTTTCCCTGTCCAGCCTAAGGTAAAGTTGTTTTTTTTCATCCAAAGTTCATCTTAAATTAACTTTAAAAAGTACGTTCCAGTACCATAGTTTGGTAGCAAGCGCCATAACAGCACATTCAAATGGATTTAAACAATAACACTAGGTGTTTACCACAGCCCAGAAATGGGAATCAGAATGAAACTACATCTCTTAACAGGGGGGACTAGGGACAGACATTACACATAAACTGGTTTAAGTGACCAGAAACCATAGATTCATAGATGTTAGGGTCAGAAGGGACCTCAAGTAGGTCATCAAGTCCAACCTCTTGCCCTGGGTAGGAAAGAGCACTGGGGGTCAGACAACCCCAGCTTGGTGCTTGCCCAGTTTCCCCTTGAAGACCCCCAAGATAGGGGAGAGCACCACCTCCCTTGGAAGCCCATTCCAGATTCTGGCAACCCTTACCGTGAAGACGTTCTTTCTAATGTCCAACCTAAATCTGTTCTCCAACAATTTGTGGCCATTGTTCCTAGTTACTCTAGGGGATGCCCTAGTAAATAGAGCATCTTCTATTCCCTGCTGTCCTCCCCTGCTAGCATACCACATGCTAGCATACCACGTGCCTAGAGTCTGTGGGGCTGAGGCCCGTGCTGTGGGAGATGGGATCTGTTACAGGCTTAAACCAGTTTAAACCTGTAACAGAATAGAAATTCAGGACACATAAACCAGTTTCAAAATGGCTAAAACTGGTTTAAGATAAACCTAGTTGATTGTAGTATCAGACTTAACTGATTTGGGACAAGCCGGTTTATGCAATGTCTGCCCCAGACCCCTTCCTGGCTTAAGTTAAATGAGAGTCCCCCAACATCCCAGATGCTTTGCAGACCTGGGCTGGACTCTCTGCTCCAGAGAGCAGGGCTGGCCCTGCCCCTCTGCTCCCTAGCTGGAGCTCCGGTAGAGACTGCAGGCACAGGAGGGTCTGCCTGGCTTCCCCCTGCCCCACCCTTCCTCACTGCTCAAGCAGGGATCCCTCCCTCCTATTTCCCACAGAACTGACCTCAGTCCTACAGCTTCTAGGCATGTGGTATGCTAGCTAATGCTGAGAGGTGTCTGTGCGTGTGCATCTCTAATTTCACCGGGACAGGACAAAGGCAGACAGAACAGTGTCTGCTTGGGGCTTTTTGGAGCTAATCAACAGGTCAGCTGGTAATGTCCCTCTGTTTCTTCCTTGGAAAAAGCTGTTTAAGAAGAGCTTGAACTAATGAGAGAGGCTTTTGTTTTGTTGATGGGCTGCTAAATGCTGTATTATCAGCTCCCTGCTGGTTCCCTTGCCTGTCAGGTTTGCAGATAGTATGAAGAAGCAGGGAGAGGGAGATTGAAAAGCTCCTTATCAACAACAGTGCATGCACTGCACACAAGTAGTCCTCCCTCCCCCTCCCCACTTTGCCTCAGAAAGCTAGCTGGGGTCTAGGGGCTGACAACCTTCCTGAGCCTTGAGCAGCAAGCAGGGAAAAGCCTGGGACTGTACAGGCAGGGTGAGGGTTTAAACCCCTCCCTAATCAGAGGTCCTGCCCAGGCCTGGTCACCCCCCCCCCCCAGCTCAGCATTGTGGAAAGAAAGGGAGGACTGCTTTACTGCTGCCCGGCTTCTAGCTTAAGCCACTACAGGCATGTACCTGCATTTTCTCAGTCCAGAGGGAATGTCTGTGCACTTGCAAATTGGTTCAACCTAGGCAGGTTAAACTAACCTGCAAAGATTGAATCAATTCAGGCTTTTTGAAAGTCTGTCCCTAGCCTGGGGGAACAACTAAAAATTATGGTCCAAAGTGCTTCGTATTGCAGCAATGTTATGATATATCCAAAACAGATCATTAAAGAGCATATAGTGGAATAGAGATATTCTTAAATGCATATGCAGTTTCATTCTGTACCTTACAATCATCCTTTCGGCAATCTAAACTTTCACAGAGGAGAGGAAGAAAAAGAGAGAAAGGAAAACAGCCTAGCTGGTGCTGGTGATACAAGCTGTTCTCTTCTTTGCATAAATGACCTCTGCTATTCTACCTTTTGCTCCAGCTGAGACCTTTTACAAACCATGAACCTGGAGTCTTTCTGTTCAGTGTGCTAAATCAATGGCAATATTCCTATCATTATTCATCAAAAGAACCCTAAAATACAACAACTGTACAATTAACTTTTGTATCCCATTCTATTTCTGTGTCTGTTCCTTTCTCTGCTCACTTTTACAGCAACTTAGTTTTACTTATTTATTCATTTTGACATTTTTGATTGGGGGGGGGAGGGGGAAGGTTTCTATCATTTTTATTTTCCTTTCCAGGCTACCAATTGAAACCAATTAAGATTATGCCTACATATAGTAGTCTACAGATTGTTAACTGAAAAAAAAATGAACCTTTTTTTCCCCCCCAGAGCAGCGCTAAAAGCCTTATAATTTATGGGCATATTGTTACATATTTATGTGCATATCTATATATTACATTCACATTCCTCTATAAATGGATTATATTAACACACTTGCTAGATTAGAAATAAGATCCAGTTTACATATAATGGCCAAATATACAACAATCATCAAAACTGGCAAAATCAGCCCACAATTCTTGTACCTGCCCTTGTATGGAGAAAACTATATCCATGAATATAAATGACTATGAGAACAAACTGAATCACCCAATTACTAGGGAACACAACTGCCACAGATTAATTTCTAGAAGCCAGAACTAATACTTATGTCCTGCTAAGATTTTTCAAGCTACAAATTTTCCTAAAGCGAATCTTCTGAAGATATATATTTATATGTATGACGTGTGCCTGTGGTGTCTAACATTAAAAAAATGGAACAGCTCTTAAGGAATGAGAAAAGAATAATGTGATATTTAACTGTTACTGTTGATTCTCCTCCCTACCCAATTTTGGAAATTATGAAATAAATGTGTACAACTATAAATGAGGATGAATATGATGGGCACATGTGAACTTGCTCCATGGGAAAATTATGGAGAATATCTATTTTCTGTACATATTTCCTAAAGTTGAGCAATTTCTCAATCAGGCCCCAAAATTTATCCCAAACTCTCTCTTGAAACCTATTGCTGAAGTTCTCAACCTTTTCAGACTCAAGGCACCACTCATTTAACTGGATGCACCCCTACACAACTTCTGTGAATAGAGCGGCACCCCATTAAAGAACTAATTTATTTATTATAGTGCTTACCTCTTTGCAGAGGAGCTAGGCTCTAAGGTCAGGGCAACCAGATTCCCCCACACCCTAGTTAAGAATCAATGGTTTAGGGCTAAGTACAGACCATTAAAAAGCCCAAGGCTGAATCAAGTCAATCTTTGCAGGTTAGTCTAAGCTGTGCAGATTGAACTGATAATCAGGTAAGCAGTCATTCACTTTCGATTCAGGAAATGCAGCCACCGACAGTGACCCAGGCCAGAA
Source organism: Alligator mississippiensis (assembly GCF_030867095.1). Taxonomy (NCBI): domain Eukaryota; kingdom Metazoa; phylum Chordata; order Crocodylia; family Alligatoridae; genus Alligator; species Alligator mississippiensis. The sequence goes on from NC_081830.1 coordinate 41,480,402, forward strand.
GCCGGGGGTGCTACAGCACACCTCCCTGTTCAGCTGGAGCAGATAGCTTGAGCCAAGGCTAGTCCATCCACCCTGCTGTGGGGGGGGGAGGCAGATTGCAAAGGAGGTGCAAAGCATCCTGGGTTGCTGGGGAACTGTGAGAACTGGAATCTGGAGGGGATCTGGGACAGAAGTTCAGTAAACTGATTTAACCTAAATCAGTTACATCTGATACTACAGTCATCCGGGTTTATCTTAAATTGGTTTCAGCCATTTTGAAAGCAATTTATGTGCACTGAACTTCTGGGCTAGGGACAGAAGTTGTACATAAACTGGTGATCAGAAACAGGTTTAAACCTGTAACAGAACAGAAGTTCAGTGCACATAAACAAGTTTCAAAATGGCTGAAACTAGTTTAACATAAACCTGGTTGAATGTAGGATCAGACTTAACTGATTTAGGTCAAACTGGTTTTTGAAACTTCTGTCCCAGACCTCTTCCTGGTTCAAGTTAAATCAGAGTCCCCCAGCATCCCAGCATGCTTTGCAGCCCTGGGTTGTGCTGTGCTGTGCTGTCTGCTCCAGAGAACAGGGCTGGCCCTGCCCCTCTGCTCCCTAGCTGGAGCAGTGAGGGCTGGCTCACTGCCCCACACCCCCGCAGGCAAACCCCAGCTGGGGCCTGGGGCCAGGGAGGGGGGTTAAACTCACCTCCCCCTAAGTACAGAGCTTCCCTGCCCTCCTGGCTTTCTTAGTGCTGGCTGTGACTGTGGACTACAAATCCTAGAGGCACCTGGAAGTGGGAAAAGGAAGTGGTGAGCAACCCTGAAGAGTCCTGCTGCTGTGATTGTGGAATGCAAATCCCAGAGACCTCGGGGACAGCAGGAAGAGGAAGCAAACACACAACCAATGCTGGCTGTGCACCAGAGAGCCATGCTCTAGCACCCCCTGGCTTCTGGCTTGAGCCACTGCAGGCATGTGGCTGAATATCCTGAATCAAAAGTTCTGAATCTGTTCATCCTGAATCCGTTCATGCGCTTATTGGTTTAATCTTTGCAGCTTAGACGAGCCCGCAAAGACTGAATCAATTTAGCATCAGGCATTTTGACTGTCTGTACTTATTGTTGTGTTAGTGTTTTGAACCAGTTTCTGATCACTTATATCAGTTTGTGTGTAATTTCTGCCCCTAGGAATACAGCCTCTCATTCTTAGGTATGAAGAAGGGAACCAGTCTCAATAAAATAAGAACCAAACCTCTTTCCAGACCTGAAACCAATTCCAACAAGTTGTGTCAGGAGCTAAAATATGAGGATCAGCTTTTTGTTCACAGAAGTCAAAGGGGAAAAATACCATAAGGAAGACTGGCCCTGTGGTATTTTCTATCCAACTGAAAATATCATAAAGAAAATCCTGCCTGGGCAGGAGCTAAAGATGTGTTTGCTGAACATATTTTAAACATTGTCAACTACAAGTTCTAAACTCAGATTAAACACAGTCTGCTTTTTTTCTAAACTTAGTTAACCTGAACCACTGATTTAGTAAATACAATATTAGAACTAGGCACCCATTTGTTTTTGAAATTCCCAACGCAATACTGCAGAGCCAAGAGGTTTGGCTAAGTTTCTATAAAACACACACTATTACAGGCTTGACTGCTGAAATATTACATACCATACAAAATGCTCCCAACAGTAAGGAATAGAAGGGTATTCAGCACCTAACCAATCCTGACCTTATTTGTGCATGTGTTCAAATTCTAATGAGACAGGAACCAATCCCTAATAGCTGTCACATCCTAGCACATCCCCCCACTCTGAAAGACCACCGATATTACAAAAATTCATTGGCATGTGGTGCTGACACACAGGAGCTCACATACGCATTCTGAAGAATAAGGCACAATTTGGAAAGGGTGCATTCACTCTGGATTACAAAACTAACCACATTTCAGACTGAAGTACACTGTGAGCACCACCATTAACACAAGCTGCTAGGAACCAACAATTTCCGAGCTGTGATTTCAAAGGTGTCAGAACAACAGCACTGACATTTAAAATCAGTGTTGTGTTAAATAGCCTCTGTTTTTGAGTCATTCACTCAGATGAAAAACACACACACATCACAAAAATGCGTGCTCCATCTCCATTCCTCCCACCCTTTAAAGCAACCCCCCTCCAACCTCCCCTCCCCCACAAAAAACCCCATGAAGAGCTGCCTATTTGACTTCTTCAATCCAAAGGGAGATCTTGAGATGAGACACAATTTTCAGTTATTAAGCACGTGATTCAGTTCCTGTTGTAGCAACAGCAGTTTGTCTTTACTGGAAGAATATCCCCTCTTATTTATATGCCTCAAGCATAAATTATAGAGATAGATCTCTCTTTCTATATATATATTACATACACTTTTAAATGCTCCCATATCCAATCACTCCCCCTTTTATCACCTATGCTGTGTCCATTCTACTCTCACTTTCAGTAGTTCAGGAGGTCAAGACAAGAGCAACTTGAAAAGCAATGGCAAGAAGCCAAATAGCATATCAAAATTGCTACTAGAGACCCTTCTACCATTGCAGTAGCGTGGGCATTTGTCTAGTTACCTTGCCTCTTGCCAGTTTCCAGATCTGCCCTTTGTGATACCTCCTTATCTTATCGGCCAAAAGAAGGAAATCTACATTGTTCTGATGGCAACCTATGAGGACATAACTGCAATAGCACAGAACTCAGAATTAGCTAAGGGCCTAAGGCTTCACCTGGCTCCTCCAACTGGTTTTGCAGCCTCTGCTGCATTCCAGACTTACTTTAGCTTAGGTATGGGGAGCAGCATAGCAATGAGCTTAGAGGAAGCTCAAATATGTCCTCATGACCTGCCCTGTTGACATACTTGAAGGGGAACATCTCTGCCACAGGATGACTGGCTCTTAAAAGAAATATGGGCCTAGCCACCCACGCCCCATTTGGCTCCTTTCTAAGAGAAAATGAGCAAAAACATATGACAAGTGGATCACGTGATTAAATCAGGCCTTCTGGGGTGGAGATGACAGAGTAACCTGTGGCCAAGCCAAGGAAGAGGAATCAAAGCTTTAGTTAAAGGTCCAGCAATACAAAGGGATACAGACCTACATTTTCTATTCTTGTTTTGGTAATTAAACATGTGAATAAACAGGAATGTTTGCGCTGAAAAATGTATCCTTTAAAATATACTCACTGTGCAATGTAACCAAATAGGTTTACTGGGATAACTCAGTATTTGCTAGGATAACATTAATCACAATGAATTCAATTAGTGTTAATGCAGATGACATAAGTACTTCAATAGAGTTACCAGGCACAGTTCAGCATTGCTTAATGACTAGCATCATTCATTACAGAATTATATGAAAGTGTTAATTCTACAAGAGCTTACCTACTGGTCAGGAATTTAGCTTCCCTAGCCTTGTCATATCCCTATAAAATTCTGCCTGAAGAATTCAGGATGTTTCACAACCTGACCTCCCACATAAATTATCTGATACAAACAGTTGCATGCACAAAAAAAAAATCAAAGTTAATTTAACCCGGCTTTATCATTTAAATCCTGATTTTTCCCATATTTTAATTACTGTGATTAAATTGTTTGGAAAATTACTAAGAGCTACTTTAGCAGGTGGCTCACAGAGTAATCTAGGCAAAATATATTAAAAATAAACACATGTAGGGAGTTTGAGATGAGATAGTTGATGAATCCAAGTGAAACCTCCTAATTTACAATGTGCCAAGTCAAGCATGAAATATAATATCAACAGGCACTGGTATATACTTTAAGACACTAAATATTTTTTTTTGTCTCTGGAAACAGGCTGAAACACTTTGAACCTTCATCCCCTCTCATGTGACCTCCTAAACTACTGCTGACCACATGACCCTAGAGAAAAAGGGGTCAATAGAAGTATGTGTTGCAGTCTGTGAACACAGCTGCAGGCATCAGTGCTGGAAGAAAAGGAAAGATCCCTCAAAAAGGGAATTTCTTAGACCAAACAAGAAATATGCCAGCAGTTTGATGCAGCTCTCCTAAGGTATACTTAGTCAGTGAAAATAATGCAACAAATGTGGAAAGAAATGAATAGCTTGGCTTTCACAGATGTCGTTTTCTAACTGTGAAAAAAACCATAATGCTTTCTTTGAATTTAAAGGGCCATATTTTCAAAAAGTAATTGGTAGGAACACATTCAGTACCTTTGGTTGTGTTTGCATAAATCAAGGCTATATCTATGCAGATCTGAAAGCAGATGCACAGTTCATGCAAACAAACTACAACACATGACCAAACTCAGGGAAGATGAGTTTTTGAAACCACAGCAGTCTCCTTTGGATAAAATATTGCTTTTCAGTTATCCCCACCTTTCCATGCTCATTTGATCCTTCAAGACAGAGGACAAGTGTGTGAACCATCAATTCTAATAATAAGGGAGGGAGACAACTGACTATGTATCCACAAATAGATCAGGAAATCAAAAAGGCTTGCCCACAAGATTGATAATATCAGAATGAATATTCCAGCTTTGCAGCTGGATAATAACATTTGAACAAGTGAGAAGGAGAGGGCTTGAAAACTGGCTAAAAAGAGCACTGTGAAAACTGTCACTCAGGACACTTGCTTTATAGCCCCCACTTTCTACTTCATCTTTTTTGGCCAAGTTTTCCACATGTAATCTCTAAATTTGGGCCCCATAGGCTTTGGTGCCAAACTAAAATGTTGAGCATTCACAACTTCCATCAATTTCATTTGCAGCTCTGGACAATCTAAACTTTTGGAAATCAACCTTTATGTACTTCAAGGTGAGGCTAGTTTTGAACATTTGGATCTCAATCTCTCAGTCCCACACGGGCATTATGAGGTTTAATTAATTGATTCTTGTAAAATGCATTGATATCTTTGAACAGAAAGCTTTGTAGAAATGCAAAATGTTCTGCAACATTTCATATTCAGTGCTCCATCTCTGAGGTTACCTAATGCATCATATATTGACATTTCAACCTAAAATGCCAGGGACTGACATTAAAACCTAACAGAATGTACGTGAGCCTGTACAAAAAAAAAAAAATACAAACAATTCTTTGCACAGCCTTCCCAGCTGACATTTCTGTGCACATTTATAATGCTACTTTTTTTCTTCTTCTTCCAATACCAAGTTTAAGTCTATTCCCTTTTTAAAAATCATCCTTTATTACTGATCACACTGCAGAGAGATCTATATCTCAAATTGGAAAAAATACTACTTTTCATCATGTGAGATTATCAGTTTATGGTGCTGAGATATTAAAATGTCCCATCAGTCATACACAAATCTTGAGAGAACCCACTGAACACAAACCTATTTAAAGGAGCACTTATTTATTTTTAAATGTTGTCAACTCTACGTGGAACCCAACACAAGAGGCTAGATTCCATTTTTCTCTTGAAGATCTGCCCCACCCCACCTCTAAACTTGTCTGTTAAATCTGCCTGGGCCTCATTTGGTCTGAAGGTTTAGGAAGGATTATCCATCTCCAGGCACAGCAAGATCACTATAGACATATATCTTCTATGTTTTCAAATGGGAAAAAAACATTATTCCCAAGGTCCCTGGAAATGGGCAACCCAATTTTTAACTACCTACTGGGGAGCCCATCTTCCAAGCCTCAGTATCACCAGCCTTTTTAAGTCCAAAATGTGCTCTTGATGTTCATACACACTTTGTACTTATGCTTGTGCTTTATACCTGACATACAAGGTCCTGGGGTCCCCTTACCTACTGATTAAAATCCTATAAAATCCTCAGAAAGCCCTTGCCTTGAACCTCAGGTTATGTTCTAGTCATAGTAGGTCTTCTGCTTGGCCATCTGCTAATGGGATCATTTCCTAGGATTACCTGGGCATTTTTTTTCCTAACAAATTCCCCAACATTACAGGGACCCCAGACACTGGCAATGCCCTTGGTCTTTCCTACTCTCTTTTTGTGGTATATCATAGGTTTTGAAGTCTTTGGCTGCTTGTACGGAACAGCCTAAGCTTGTTGATGTGGGGATGGAGGGATGGTGCTTTCTGCCTTGTGGTGCATATAAAGTGGATAGAGTAGATATTCTAATGCAATGTTTTAGAACTAATTTTTATTATGCCTAAGTAGAGACAGTCAAAAATCCCAAGGCTGAATCGATACAATCTTCTCAGTTTAGTCTAAACTGCACAGATTGAACCAATAAGCAAGAGAACAGACATTCAATTTTGATTCCAGAAATGCAGCCATATGCCTGCAGTAGCCCAGGCCAGAAACCAGAGGGTGCTAGAACACACCTCCCTGGTCCACTGGAGCAGACAGCGTGGGCCAAGGCTAGCCCACCTACCTTGCAGGGGGGTGGGGAGTTAGGGGAGGTGCAAAGCATTCTGGGAGGCTGGGAGACTGTGAATTAACTAGCATCTGGAGAGGATCTGGGACAGAAATTTAATAACTGATTTAGGTTAAGCCAGTTTAAGTCTGATACTACATCCATCCAGGTTTATCTTAAACTAGTTTCAGCCATTTTGAAAGCAGTTTATGTGCACTGAACTCCTGTTGTGTTACAGATTTGAACTGGTTTCTGATCACTTATACTAGTTTGTGTGTAATTTCTGTCCCTAGCCTATTTGACTGCCTCTGATTGCAAGGAATGGGTCTCAATGACTCAGGTAGTCTTTTCCAGTCCTCTGTCCCTATGCAGACTTTTGATTGATTTTTTTCTATATGAGAATAATGCATATTGACTTCAGAATTCTTGAGAAGGCAGGGGAGTTTCAGGTTTTAGTGAATTGTTTTAATGAAACTATCATAATAGTTCAAACAGAATGGTGAAACCATTTTCAGTTTCTCACATTGAATCTTCAAACTGTTGTTATGCCTCACTACTTCTCCTACCTCTGTACTTCCTGCTGAACGCCTGTAGCGTCCACAAGATGGCATTGTGTCATATTGGCCTGCCACACAAAAATGTAGTGAAGATTATGCATAAAGAAAAGAGGCACTGAAATTAAAAACAGCAAAATCCTGATGCTATGTTCTGTTCACAACTGTTGATCTAATGTGATTAATTTTGAGACTAGTTTCCAAAGATAAATATGAAGATGGACCTTATACAAGGTCCTTAGACAATACAGTGCACTTGCACTCATATCAACAAGAAACTCCAAGAGAGCAACACAAGCATTTTACTAACAGGATGGCATCTCCAGTAGTGGACTACTTTCATAAAGCCCTTGGTAAACTGAGAGTATCTGCATCTAAAGCTAGTTATAGCACTTCACCTAAAATTCCTCCAAAGACTTCCCTCTGTTTGGTGACCCAGAGTAATCCCATTGGGTAAATGGCAGTCTCTGGCATGCTTAGAGGTATTTTTCCAAATTTGCTTAAAAGGAGAAACTAGTTTGCTGCAGACCTGCTAAAATCTTTTTAGGCAGCAACAGTCAGGCAATAAACATGACATCAAATGAACAGTTCAGCAGTCACTAACCATTAAAACCATTGCAAGCCTCTCTGTGCTACAATGACATCAATTGGGAATGATGGTCTTCCTCTCACATACACAGCTCATGCATACAAACTCTAAATATGCACAACAGTGGATTAGCAAATAAAATTACAAATGCAGACTGGTGAACAAGGGCAGTTGTTCGAAGTGTAAACATATATTAAAAATCTATAGAACTTAGAGACTTAAACCATGAACAAGAAAATAGAAACCCAGCAGTCAGCTCAAATAACTGTATTGCCTTCCCCTTGGTGTGCTGTAATGCAAATCCTCCTACCCCTCTTCTACTGCACAGCACTTCACTCAGACATTTCATAGAAGAAACAATACTCTATATTTTCACTTAAACAGAAGAAGTGCCAGCTGTGGAGATGAGTTCTAGATGTTAATATTTAAAAGAGAAAGACCATTCTCAAAGGTTTTTATGACAGCCTGTGAGCGGGGGAGACTCTAAGCAGAGCTTCCAGACCCTTTAAGAACCCATTTCTTGCCTATTGATTCAAGAAATGCTTCAAGGTTCTGCGTTGTTTTGCTTCAGTTGCAGGTCTGCAGAGGGACAGCTGGCAAGAATGAGCACCTCCTTGGCTATTTCTTACAACTAAGCAACCATGCCACCCACTTCCAACTTAAAGCATTTCTCTGGACAATCTAATTTTATTCCTCAAGGTCAACGTAATATCTTATAACAATAAAATAATTTTCTTACCAGTAGCTGAATGAAGACTCTCCAAGCTCCAGTACCTGGACAGGACACCTCTCATCCCACCACCACCGCACACTACCCCACTGCTGTCAGAATCTGAACCCGGCGAGAGCCCGGAGCTTCCACTGCTACTGCAATTTTCTCCACTGTGTGCCCCGCTGGACTCGCTGGGGCATTGCTGCGTCCTCATGCAGGCAGGTACAAGGGAGAGCCAGGGGGCTCTGCTGTGCTGGAGGAAAGAGGCTGAAGGGTCGATGGCTGTGCTCAGGGCAGTAGTACCTGGCACTGCTAAGGATTGAGCTGGATTCCTATCCTCCTCTCTGCTAGTCAGCTGCACGATGCAACCTGACATCATAGGGGTCCACTAAGGAGGCTCCCTTTGTGGCAGCTGAAAAGCCCTGAGCTGCAGTCTCCACAAGCAGATTTTTATTAAAGCCGATCTCAGAACGTTCAAAAACCAAGGGAGGGACAGAGCTTCCCCCTTCCAGTTTAACAGAATGGTGAGATTAAAAATAAATAGGAACAGCAGAATTTCATGCTTTAAAAAGACCCAAGTAAGAAAGACCTTGTGTTATCTGCTTCCCCTGAGGACACTCAGAAAGGACTTGCCATACAAACTAATAATATTTAGAACTGACTAGGGGTGCTGCTGCTCTCAAAACTATTTTTGTAAGTCCTTCAAACAAAAATTAAAAATGAAAAATAAGTTACCACAGTCAGAGAAGCAGACTGGCATCCAGCACAGCTGCAGCTGCAAATGTATGAGCTTTGTAAAACCATTTAACATCCACTCCCATAATGCATACATAACCAGGGTGGTCTCTCTGTTCAGCTGTGGGAGCACTTGTAAGAGAGCTCTGTCCAAGTTAAATGGCTTGGCTGAATTCTGTTTTTCAGTTAACTGAAGTGTTTAATATGCTCATTAGCTCCCAAAGTGCCCTGATAACTTTCCCCCAGCTCTTCTCTGTCAACTTATTTTCCTTCAAAAGGAGGCAGTTGTGTTCAGTTCAAAATGACTCTGAGGCATCAGCACAGGTTTCAGTACAAAGGAACTTTCAGCCCTGAACCTCTCCCACACCTATGAGAAGCCTGTTGTGAGGTGGCAGGTCTATGTAAACCCTTTTAAAAATCACTTAGACCTGCTCACATGGCTTGCACTCCAGCAGAGAGTGCACAAAAATTCTTATATCAGTGAGAGACAGGGATCTCACTTTTCATAGGGACAAAGTCACCTTCTCCTGAGAAAAAATAAAAAACGCATGAGTACTATATAGCAGGGACTTAAATTCTCCAACCTACAGGTCCAAGGGGAATATTTGATTACAGCTAGGCCTGATTTTTGTATTCAAGCACTTCAGTGATTATATTCCTGGTTAACATCAGAGTAACAACAGTCAAGCTTGCAGCCTGTTGTCCCTGCCTCAAAGACACCATGCGCTTCTGGCAGCTGAGGATGCCTTAAGCAGCATAGTTTTTATATAATGATTAAATTAATCCAGATAAAACACCATTGCAATCTGAGGTCAGAATCTGCACCCAAAACTCCATGTTTTGCAGCTGCCAGGGTACTTCCAGTGAAAATGTTCAGGGAATTCCTGTTAATCTACTGCTCTTTTCTCCCCAGGAGAGAAAGAAAAATCTCAAGTATATACAGCTTCCTGACTGATATTAGTAATGGACATGCCACTCAGCTAGTCAAGAGCTTTAAAATGGCATGGACCCAAACATTAAAACAAAAGTAACAAACCTCTAACTAAATGGGAGAACTGCAATATCTGCTGCATCATACTCCCATTAGTAGGGTGGCAACATGTGTCTCCAGAAGTGCTCCTGTTTCACCCCCATTTTCAATGTTTCTTATTGGATTAGGATGAAAATGGGGAATTTGGTTTAGCAAACCTTTAAACAGCTAACTGCTCCCCTCCAAGCCCTGATGAACCAAGGCAAGGTGTTGACTAATGGCCTGAGAATAGATGGCAGATTGAGAAAGTCCTGAGTTCAAAGTCTCATTATTGGTGCTGACTGACAGAGGGTGGATGAGTAATTTCACCTCTTGTCTGTGTTTCTAGATGTAAAATGGGGTAATACTTACCCTCCCTAACCATCCAAAGATGGCTGTTAAGAATGAGTGAATCTTTATAAAATGCTGTGAAGCTGACAAAAATACTCTATCCTTTGATTACACCCAGAGTCCTATGTAAGCACATATTGCATTCTGCAAAAACCTGGGATGCGTTCTCTAAAGCCAGATTTTTTCCCTAATATCCCAGTGAAGAATCCAAAAGGGGATAATCCTTAAGACATCTGATCCTTCTTGCTGAAGAAGGATGTCAGTTACAATGGTGATGTACAGAGTTATAAAAATTTGTCACTTCATTTACTCTGCATTATGCGTCAGATTTTTGAGGAATCTGTCTGTAAATTGCGATTTTGTGCCTTTGTTCAGATACAGAAAGTTGTCATGAACACAGTACAAATCAGTTCTAAACCAGTCAGAAACTAATAGATTATTCAGCTATATAATATAGACACTGATCTGATATGTTCAACAGGGCTAGGTACAGACAGTCAAAGAGCCCGAGGCTGAATTGATTCAATTTTTGCAGATTAGTCTAAACTGCACAGATTAAACTGAAACAGAATTGAACAGACATTTGCCTTTGACTCAGGAAATGCAGCTACATGCTGGCAGTAGCCCAGGCTAGAAGCCACGGAGGCCATCATAGAGGACATCCCGGTTTTGTGCTACTCTGTCCTCTACTGACACGAAACCCGACACCTTTATGTCCCCTGTTTCTCTTCAAGAGAAAAATGGGACATAAAGGCGTCCAGTTTCATATCAACAGAGGACAACGGGTCTGTCCTCTATGATGGCCACCCTAGAGCACAGGTCTCTGGCTGTGTGTTCACTACTTGTTTCTGCTGCCCCTTAGGTCTCTGGGATTTGCAGTCCAGACTTACACCAGCAGAACTCTGCAGGGTTGCTCATCACTTCCTCTGCTTGCTTCCAGGTGCCTCTGGAATTTTTAGTCCACAGTTGCAGCCAGCAGTAAGTTTCAGCAGGAGAAGGGGTTCTCCCTGGCTCCAGCCCCCATCTGGAGTTTGCCTGGGGCGGGGCAGTAGTCCTCCCCCCTGCAGACTGGACTACATCCCCAGCTGGATTTGCCCTCCCCCACCCACTCCCTTGTCAGCCTGCCCTCACTGCTCCAGCTAGGGAGTAGAGGGGCAGGGCCAGCCCTGCTCTCTGGAGTAGACAGCCCAGCCCAGCCCAGAGCTGGAAAGCATGCTGCGGGGCTCTGATTTAACTTGAACCAGGAAGGGGTCTGGGACAGAAGTTTCAAAAACCAGTTTGACCCAAATCAGTTAAGTTTGATACCACATTCAACCAGGTTTATCTTAAACCAGTTTTGGACGTTTTGTAAATGGATTATGTGCACTAAGCTTCTGTTCTGTTACAGGTTTAAGCCAGTTTCTGATCACTTAAATCAATTTATGTGTAACTTCTGTCCCTAGCCTATAGCTCTAAGGCCAAGCTATTTTAACACAGATCATCTAAAATTATATCTAGGCACATATCTTGATTTTCAAAAGTTCTAATAAATTCGACTGAAATTAGTGGTAGCTCTTCTGAGGGAAAAAATAACAAGTCCTAAATACACAGCTAGGAGCCTAACTTTAAGTATCAAGTCTTGAAAGTTTCAGGTTTGGTATTTCTAAGTATGACATGTAAAGCCACAGAACTCCATGCTCACTGTCTCTTACTTTGGCATGGAAATGACCTTGATCCTGCCTCAGTATCTATCCAGGGGTAAGAGATTATTTTCCTGTGACAATTCTGTTCCACTGAAACTTTCTCAAATAGAAAATCCTTTGTGTTCCATCACTCCTTGTTATTACAAAGCATTTAATAATGTTCAGCCAATCCGACTGTTCAAACATTTCAAAGCCACTTCATCAGAATGAGCCTCTTGCAGTAGCAGCAATAATATTCTTCCATTGTGACCAGTGATGAAGGAATTTATTCAATTACCTATTAAATGTAGAGATTTAATGGGAAACCAAAAACACCTGTGGTTTTTTCATATTATATTTCCTGTTCCCGCGATATCTCTTAATATAGAAATGCCACTATGTTTTAGATTGCATTCTTTTTAATATAATATGATAAACAGAGAAATACTATAAAGGATGGCTACAGAAATGACACTAGAAAACCTAACTTCAAGGATTGTGTTTCCTCATGGGAGAGATGCCATCTACCAGCACATCTCCAGCAGCATTTTTTCCTGTTTTGGACTGTTTTTTCCGTGCAACGAGATGGAGGAGTTGGAAAGCAGAAGAGATTACTATGTTTAATTATTTGTACTGCAGTAATGGCTCTCAGTTCTAGTTACAGATCAGTGTTCCACTGTGCTACACACAACAAAGAACAAAAAGCCCCTTCCTGCTCTGGAAAGCTAAATCATAAACATCTGCTGGATTCCCCTATTATAGTCCATAGTGTGAGAATTTGAAAAACAATGTTTTGGGGAAGAGATAAACAGTTTTCTAGGAACTTTTCTAGTTGGGGGGCGGGGGTTGGTATTTTTTCAAATAAAGATGACAAAAAAAGTTTTATAAATATGCAAAAATCTTTTCATCTAAGTAGCTGGCTCACATACTCCCATCTAAACCTTCTTGGAGACATGCTCATTGATATTATGCAACAGTCACCAACTAGCATAGCTTTCAGTGTATGATATATGTTGCAATCTTTGGGAAAGTGCACACTGCCAGAAACCCTGGACAGAGTAAACATTTGTGGTCATGATTAGATGCACTATGTCAATCCTAAATCCATTTAATCTTTCTGTGACTTATAGAGAGAGTGCAAAATACCGCTGACATTGTGATTAGCTTTCAACCAGTTAAGCTCCACTCTACCTCCATGGTATACAGAGGATGGAATTCACATTTCATGCCCCTGCTGTAGCTTAAAAAGGAACCATGTGAAAACTCACATGCTGCCACTTGTGTTCTATAGCATGTGTCTCAACATCCACTTTGTCCTTCAAGAAGAAAAATTATAGAATCATATGAATAAATGGCTCATCTTGCAAGTTAGGCAAATTACAGGACTGCTAAATATGTATAAGGTATAATGAAATCCTCTTATTGAGCTATCATAATATTTTCCCCTCATATTGTTTTTTCTTGCAGTTGACAAACATCTTCACATTTGCTGTTGCCAAACATGAACAGCCCATCCATAGTTGGAAAAACAGGATGCAACTCAGCCATACACTATGTAAACAAATAATCCCTTTACAGATGAAAAGGACTCTTGACTATACCAATAAGGACGTTCACTCATAAAATTACTAGCTCTGCTTATACTTATGCTATTTCAATCAAACTTCAGTTACTTAATTTATACCGACTACCCCAAAGACTGAAACAAACTGTGTGCAGTGAATTACTCTAAGTTACCCCAGAAACTTAAAGGTGAGGAGAAAAGCTCGGGGAGAGCACGGTCCATGAAGAGAGTGCTGCTGATCATATGCCAGATAGATGGTACAATGAAAAGGATCAATTGATAACATTAGAGCCTTAAAGGAATAAGGAAGTGGAGTGAGAGATGAGTCAGTTGACAGGGAAGTGAATGCACTTTGCCATTGGTCTCAGCTGAGGTCCATAAACTGTGCTCTCAAAGAAGGTTTCAGTTTAGATGGGAACCTGAATTTTGTTCTCAGGCCTCAGAGAAGCTGCCATGTTTTTATCTTTTATCTGCCATGGGAGGACACACAGAAGGCTCAAGCAGAAACAGAGCCCAAACCATAAATGTTTTATGGATTAAAAGCTGTATCTTGAATTGTGGCAGGCAGTTGATACACAGCAGTGAAGCCAGGATTTTTTCCCAAATCTCCTACCTGGTGATGCAAACTAGAATTGCTGGGGACCTATTGTCTTGGCACACAGGTATTCAGTAACATTTCATTTGTACAATGAATGCAACAGTTATAAATACCAAAGATGACATCACTTCAGTCAAGAAAAACTTTAAAAGTATATTAAAAAGATCTGGTAAACCATCACATTAGATTTTGTTAAACAGCCCACAGCTTTGACAAAAGCAGCAATTACACAAGCAAAGCCATGTAAGAGTAGAAACGCACATACTGTTATATCACAACTGCCTCATGGACATTCTTGATCTTAACATTCAATTGTATGTCTGGAGCAATGCCCAGTTGAGTTACCTAGCCTTCTTACTGGATATAGAAAATATCAAACCAGCATAAAATATTCCATACAAACACTTGCACATGTTCACACAAAGTACTCAGAATACATGATCACTGAGACAGTAATAGTAGGGGGGGAAAAAATCACTGTAATGCTTCCCTTTATTAATACCTTCTAGAATTATTTTGCTGATGTGAAAAGGGTTTTATTGTTGCACTTCATTCTACCATGCTGAAGCTTCAAGAGAATTTCCTAAAGTTTAGGTTTAAGCCACAACACTGAACATTCAGTTGTATTCACTGTAGATCTCAGACTCTTTTGCACTTCCCCTAAGAAGCAGTTTAATAGGCCCTTTTGTGGGAAACTATCTAAACACCCAGGGCACCACCTATTGGTCAGCCCACATTTATTTTCCATTTTCCCAAAAAGGCTTTTTTCTTTCTTTTTTTTTTTAACTATTTCAATTGAAACAATTCCCCAGTGGGAGTATGATGAGGTCAGAGTTCTTCAAGTCAACTATGCTCAGAACATTAGTATTTATTTCTATTGTATCAGTGCCCAGGGATCCCAAACAGAGATTTAAACTCCATAGTTCAGGGCTCTGTAGACATAAACTCAAAAATGGTCCTTGCCTCTGAGTGCTCACAGAGTCCTAGTTTTAAACAATAAGCAACCACCAAACAAACCAAACAGGGTGGAGGGAGTTACAATGATGTCAGTGGGCATGTCTATACATGTGCTTTACTGCTCAGTAGACAAATTTACTGCACAGTAAAGTGTCACCATCTACATGTGTGCAGCAACTGGGCCAGTGTAAAGTAATTTAAAGTGCCATTGGATAGTCCTGTCAAACACAGGTACTACCCAATGGCAGAGTAAATTACTTTGCTTAAATACATGTGTAGATGGTGATGTCGGGATTAGTTTGGTCTGGTTCAAATTGCACCGGAGTTTATCAGTCATATTAATTGCATGTGTAGATGCACCCAGTAGTTCCAGGAAGCAGTGGTGAGCTGCAGGCATCTTGGCCAAAGCGGGATTTCAAAGCTGTTGCTTTGTGAGATGAATTGGAGGATACTTCCCAAGCATAAGGGTCAACATGGGAGAAATCATATGGTATTCATGGGGAAAAAGCACACAAGTAGGCAATCAAAGCAACAGCTGTTGGCAGAGCAAAGCAGGGGGTTGACATTGTGATAAATAATTTGTCTTCTTACCTCTAGGACTACTCAGCAGCTCCAGTATATGAATTTTATGAACCACCCTGAAGCAAATCCCTTTTAAGTCTAATGTTCAGAATACTCTGTTTAGGTAGACAATCAGTGCAGATGTATGTCATCCTCTGTATTTTCAATACAATTTAACCAGATGACTATATTGCTGAAATCAGGGATATTTACAGTGGCACATGTAGGTTTTGTTCCCAACTCCTTTCAATAGGTGTTTAACTGTCAAATGTGCCTTTGATAATCTTCAAAATGTTCTTTCTTCATCCCACACTGAAATCATCTGATAGAGTGTTCAGCACTGTTTGTACAGATGCTGTTCTAAGGACAACACAGAAATCTAGCAAAGATACATTTCACTGTTTAATAATTTGTAGAGCTTGCATTTTCATTTTAAAAAGTGTCAGTCACTGAAAATAAAGTAGACATCCTAGATCTCATGCATATTCTTAATGAAAACATCACGTATCCTTCTTCAAAATAATTTCTTTCAAGTATAAGGGACTTTTGCCCCCGGAGGCTAATTTAGCAGTTTTAATGCTTAATTAGCAACTTAGAGGAATCTTACAATACCTACCCCAGTGCTCTCCAGATAGTATTCACAAGAGAGTCTGTTTTGTCTGCAGGAACCTAATTCAAAAATGTGGCTTAGATGAGATCCTCTTAAGCTATTTGGAGTTCCCACAGGACAGTAGAACTACTACCAACGTGAAGTCTTACAGCACATTCTTGTTAATCTGTTTCTATCAGTTGCAGCAAAGTTATTGTACATTCTCACCACCTGCAATAAGGGATGCTTGTAATGAACTGGTGACAAAGTGAATTCTGTCTCTTAACATCATGTCATAATAAAGCCAATCTTGTCCTGATACGCCCTTCTCACAGAAAACCCATAGAGAGGATTCTATGGGTCCTCTGATACAGGTTGCAGCTTGAGAAGACTGCATGGTCTCTAAATCACACACATTCATATGGGAAGCACAGCACAAGTTTATTATTGCCCAGCCCATGGCTGAGCTCTCCCCTCCTCTGCCTCCTGGGGTTCTCCTTCCTGTAGCAGCAAGACTTATCAGTTACAAAACTGCTCCTCATCTGTTATCTTCTTAGCTGCACACTATTCCCCTAACTTTCAGTAGAGAATCACTGGAGTTAATAACACTTGTGGCAGCCTCACCTCCTGTGTAGATTTCTCCTACAAAGGCTTTTGTATTAGGATGGACCATGCTACAAAGAGGCAAAAATGTACATCCCAGTGTTTCTCTCCTTACACATGCAACCTAATAAACCCAAAGAGCCTCATCAGTGTTTAGGGTAAAGGAAGGAATGCTTGCATGCTGAAGATGCTGCATGAATCCCAGCCTTCCTATCTTCTGAATTTCTCTGCTGCTTTGGATATTTCTGATGGCAAAAAGGAACAAAAGCAACCTGTTTATTTCAGTGATTATCAGTCTCCAAGTGTAACAGTCACTTCCAGCGTCCTTGGGCTGTAGTTCTGGACATACACAAAGTGCTGGTATGGCCTCTAACTTGAAAGGACAGACTGACCAGTGATAAAGGCTCTAGACTAGAACCTGGGTTCCACTTGCTGTCCTACTACAGACTTCCTGGGTGACTTCTGGCAAGTGTCAGCGCTTCCATTCCCCAGTTGTAAAATGGGGATCAGAGCACTCTCTGACTTGACAGGGGAATTGAGACTTTGAATCACTTTAGTCCTACAGCAATAAGGGCTATCTCAGCATTTAATGCTTTTTGGGGTTCCTCCTTGCCTTCTTTTTGAAGTGGCAGTAATTAACAAAACTCTTGCTTTGCTGCTGCCACTGGTTTGGCCTCATAGATAAGCAATGCCATTTTCACCTACAAGCATAATACTCAACCCCAGTTACTGCCCAGTAGGGCTGAGGTGTACTCATCATATGCAAGTTAAGTGAGCACTCAGATTACACTGGCAGGGAAATGCAGGTTTATCATACCACATCAGATCACCTGTTTGAGTACAATGCCTCCACCTACATCCAAAACATGATAAAAAGCCTCCACAATGAACCCAACCAATCTGTAGATGGCAGACAAACTCCTTCTTAGTCCACACAGATGGTGAACTTAAATCTTGAAGTGAGAAATTTCGTTCCATGTAGTTTTTGCTCATAAGAGCTTTTAAGCGTTAAGGATGCATTTAATCCTTCCAGTCTACTGACAGGATCTCAATTTAGTGTGTTGCTATAAATAAGGCCTAGGAAAAAGCTGAGACCATTGTAAACTCTTCTCCCTTTATTGGGGGTCTTACACTGCATGCAATGTTAGAGCCTTTGAGAGTTTAACCTGTACTAAGCCCTTATATCTAAAGGAAATGAAGAAGGGGGCAGAGGAGTAATATGGTCTAGTGGGGAACGAAAGGAACTCTGAGCCAGGAGATCTGGGCTCTATTGCATCTATCTGCAGCACAGCAGCAGTATGTCTCAGCCTGGGTGTTTGCAAGCCTACCCTACCTACCTGCCACCAGCCAGACTCCAAACTCTGCAATGCGCCTGTGAGGTTACTCCAGAACATCCTGTAACTGCTCTGAAGGCCTGTCCCTGGCATGCTTGAATAACCATGAAGGATGTCCCAGGAAGCCTCACTGGCACATTTCTAGGTTTGGAGTGTGCTAGCAGAAGCAAGATGGACAGGACACAATGCTGCTGTAGAATAGGCATGACAACGTGACACTAGGCGAACCACCACACCTGCCTGAGTGCCACCTCCTCCAGCTATAAAACAGCCCCTTTCAGAAAATGCTTTAATATCCTATGAGTAAAATTATACTATATATTGCATTTGTTACTATTTATAGAGCAGAGCGGGATGCTATTGCTATGCATACTCCATACTGTAGAAGAGAGAAACAAATTCTCACACAACAGGTGTCATAGTAAGAAGCTGAGTACACACCAGGAAATGAGATGCGTCGTTTCCAGCCCACGCAATCTAAGCCTGTCGGGGTGCTCTGCGAAAATGGATGCAACTTAAGGGGAAGAATGTCAAAGGCAACAGCAGAAGCGATGGCCAAACTCATTCTAGCCTGCAAGAGAAAAGGAAAACACAGGAGATAGATATTATGCTTAGATGCCTTCGAGTACAAATTAATGGTTTCATCCTGAAATGTTTCTTTCCAGCTGTAATGCTTGTTAGCGTTATCCCAAAGTAAGTGTCTGCATAATCAGATTCTTTAGGACAGGGGGTAGGGGAGGGGCCAGCCTATCCTATCAAAATAAGGCTTTTCTCTCAGATAGTGATGAAGAGAGCAAAGCTTCAAGGTAAGGGGATGGAAGAAGAGGTTATAAGAGCCATAACTCCTGGCACATGCATAGACAGCATGTTCATAGGTACTATTATCATCCTCAACTTGCATCTGTTTTGCTATAGAGACGTATTAAGTTATTTCCCTTCCTTGAAGCACACTCTGTGGGGGCAGGAAAACACAATACATTTCTTTGGAAAATTACATACCAGGTAGACAATTATAAAACATGGACTCATTCTTTCCATTAAATTGTTGCTCAGTAAGTCTTGAGTATGGATCATTTCACCAGTGGGAGGGAAAACAAAACTCTCTCATGGACAAAAATAGGAGGATATTCACAAAAGAAAAAGGCACTTTTCACTTGTGGGGAAAAAACCCCCCTAAAAATCTGAAATGAAAATTAATGTGTTTGGGTTTTGACTATTACATCCCAACCATATTTTTTTAGTCAATTTTGCCATAACAAGATATATCTGGCCCACTTCATCTGCTGGCTTGGAACAGGAACTAGTGTGAACTCAGCAGTGGAAATAGGGATTTTACTGTCCTCTATAGTGTGTGGGCACGTTTCTTTTTTTAGGGTCTTCTGAGCACATCTTAACCAACTACTTCCCTGTAATTACAGTGGCAGGTGATTGGCAGTTCCCTCATCTCCCCTGCTTTTCCCTATGGTAGGCTATAGGACAGTGGTTTTCAAACTGTGTTCTGTGGAAGCCTAAGGTTCCACAATAGGTCATCAGGCGGTCTGCAAAGATAAGAAAGAAACAGCCTAATGCTACTGCTGTGAACTGTCTTGAATTAAGTGTGAAACAGCATTGGCAGTTATCAAGAGATAGGGCAAGCTATTTGAACCATCAGGACAGGGAAATATCCTTCAAGAGCAAGACTTTTCTGTCCACTTAAAAGCAACAACAGCTCTTGTCCCATTCCAGAATAGGAATGCTGCATACCAAGCATCTCTCAATTAGCTCTTCAGAGAATGGGATGACATGTGAGATGTTAAAGGTGGGTATAACAATGTACAAGTACAGATCAGGCACAGCTAGGAACAATATTGCACATGATCAAAGACATCCAAATTTGGTGTGGAACTACTTGGTGAAACATGAGGCAGATGTGTTTTTACTGCTTTCCCCTGCCCATCTCATGTTATTACTGTTGCTTATCTACCCCCCACTTCTCATGCCTGGCAGCCACACAGACTATTAGTGACTACAAACTTAAGAGAAGTTAGTCTGAAAGAAAAGTAAGGTTGGCTTTCATGGGTATAATCTCACCACCATTACTGTTCCCTTCTTTTATTTCAAGTTTTCCACAGATATAACATCCTTATCCTCCAATCAAGCAAGGGTCAGGGGTATTTGGGTCCAATATTCAAACCAGGATCTGTCCCGCTTTCTATTCACCTATGCTCTGTCATCAACAGCCTATTCATTGCTTCAGAGATTATCATCCACCGGCCTGTAAAGCAGCCAGAAGTGCCACCCAGACTTGCCTTCTGCAAAAAGGCTCCTTCAGGAAAGCTGTCTCTCAGCAAAATAATCTCAGTCTTCTAAAAGGAAAAGCAAACCCACCCTATATGCTGTTTGGGGAGCTGAAATGATGTTATTCAATTCTTGCTCCTAGGGTTTACTGTACTGTAATAAGGAGAACACAGCCAATGTTTTGGCACAAATTGCTCTCTCCAGAGTGATAGCATAAACCCTGTGCAAATTAACCTAAGCAACACCTGTTTGTCTATAAAACAACAAAGAAGCCCCAGCGGGGGCAGACTCTCTCCCAGTAATGACACGGCCAGGCAAAACAGGCAAAGCATAAAAATGCATCCAGAAAATACCAAGGGTGAAGTCTAAGTTATTTTCCTGGAACAGAAGAAGGCATTATTCTTCTCTTGAAACTAAGAAATGTGTTGATATATGATGCAGTCTCACTACCGCGACAAGAGAATTTCTGGCTGCCCGCTGGTAAATTGTAAAAGAGGTTTCAGCTTTGGCTATTTCTATGCCCACAAGCACAGCATACCCTGCCTCCTCGGAGTTCTAGGTCTGGGAGAAGAATGTTTCTACTTTCCTGTCTTTTCTTTCTTAAGGTGTACAAAAAAGGAGGGGGGATCGTACCTCATCAAAACTCTAATCCAAAGTACCTTGGTTATCTCCCCAGACCAGATCCAGTATGCTGTAATTACAGATCTTAATAGAAGGTAACCTCTTTATGTTAAGAGAGATGTGTCCTCTTTAGGATGGGGAATGGCATGTTTTTTGCTGTGGACAAACAAAACAACTATACCAATTTAAAAAGAAAAAATGGGCTTATCGTTTGTGAGCATCGGGGATCCGGGTTTTCAGTTTCCCACAGAAAAACAAAGGAAACCACGGATTTCCTGCCTTCACCAGAAAAAAAACAGATTTCCCTTTTAGCAGAGATACCCGTGGATTTCCCGCTTTTGCAAAGAGCTCTGTAGACTGGCAGAGTTCCCGCCTGCAAGAGCTAATTGCAAAAAGGGTGGGAAACCCCCAGCCCTGCCCCGAGGGGGAGGGAGAAGGGGAAAGGGCAGGCAGGGCCTGAGGGTTTCACTCAGCCAAGGCTTGGCTCAGGCTCACTCTTTTTTCCTGGAGCCTAAGATAAGTGGGGCTTGCAGAGGGCTGGGGGTTCCCTCAGGCAGGGCTGGAAGGTTGTGGGTTATGGCTGGGGGGCACCGGCAGGGCTGGAAGAGGCCCCTGGGTGGTAGGTGTGGGTATGGGTGACTGCCAGGGATGTGGAAAGAGCCAGCAGGTCAAGTGGGGGGCAGGGCATAGGTGTGTGGCTGGGGGCTGAGGGAACAGGGAGATGTTGGGGGCAGCCCCAAATGGAGTGCCTGCCTGGCCGGCAGCACATGGACCAGGAGGAGAGTGCTATCAGCCCTCCAGGGAAGCTGCAAAGGGAAGCGTGGAGCCCACTCAGGCTAATAGCATGCCACTCCCGGTCCATGTGCCGCTGGCCAGGTGGGCACTCCACGTGGGGAGGGAAGCAGGACAGCAGGGAAGAGCAGAGCCACAGGGAGAAGCTGTTTGTTGCTGTGAGTTTCACCCTGCTATCCTCCCCCGGGGCCTCCGCAGCCCAGTGGGCGCAACCCGGCGCAGCAGGAAGCAGTGGCGCCATGCAGAGAAGCTGCTCACCGCTGCAAGCTTCACCTATGTGCGGGCCTGCAGTGAGAGCAGCAGTGTGAGGCTGCACCTCTCAAAGCAACGGCACGGCACGCACATGGGGTGCGTTGCCAGGGCAGTGTGGAGCTCACAGTGGCGAGCAGCATCTCCGAGCTGCTCCACTCTTCCCTGCCATTTCAGGTCATGCCCGCTAGGCTGCAGAGGTCCCTGGGCAGGGCACCAGGAAGGGAGCCCACAGCCCGTGCCTGCCCCATGCACAGATCTGGGGGGCATGGGCCCCCCCAGCGCTTCCCCCCCCCCGCAGCAGGAAGCAAGGGGGAGTGGGAGCAGGGGGATATGGACCCAGGTCCATAGCCCTGGCAGCTGGGAGACTTCTCCTGAAGGGCTGGGGAACCAGGGACTGGTGAGGGGTGAGGGGCACCAGGAAGGCTGGGGTGGGGGGGAGGGAGTGAAAGGCACGAGCAGGGCCAGTGGGGCTGTGGGGAGCCTTTAATTTGAATCACGGATTTTGGGGGGTTTATGAGAGAATTTATGATTTTATATGAGGGAAAACCAGGATCTCTGGTAAGCATGCACCTGCTGATCTGTTTAGTAAGCCTGCTTCTATCCACATTGAAGGGACGCTGAACTGAATCAGCTTACCCTGAAATGAAACGGCAGCTAAATTAGTGAGACTTAGCTTTCACTGATTACAGGATACAGAGGGGTACATGAAACAGTTATCAGCTTGAAACACAGAAAATCCTCATCACCTTCTTAAATCAGTATAATTGTTTCATCTGTTTCTACTCTTGACATTTTTTAAAACTCAGATAGTTTTTTCCCCCAGTGACACTGACGAAGCTCCACCAAAAGTTAGTGGGATTGCACTGGTGTAACAGAGAGGAAGATTTGTCTCTGCATGTGTGCATACACATACTGTACCATGGATTTATTATGTTACAGTAGGTTTCCTTTTCTTCTATGTATAGATTTTAACTGGCCAGTAATATAATGGGACATTACATATCCTTCAATTGTCCTGTCAATGTTAACAGTTTTTACGATTAAAATTTGAACTGTCACTGGGGTTTCTTCATTCCACAGGTTTGGACTGTCTCTCATAAGAAAAAACTGCTTGAATAAATCTAGGAGACTGGGCTGCATTAGTAAGAGTGTTGCCAGCAGATCAAGGAAAGTGATTATTTCCCTTTATTCAGCAATGGTGAAGCTACATCTGGAGTACTGTGTCCAGTTTTGAGGCCCCCCACTACAGAAAAGATGTGGACAAATTCAAGAAAGTCCAGCACAGGGCAATGAAAATGGTTAGGGGGTTGGAGCACATGACTTCTGAAGAGAGGCTGAGGGAACTGGGCTTTTATTTAGTCTGGAGAAAAAAAGACTGAGGGGAGATTTAATAGCACCCTTCAAGTACCTAAAGGGCAGCTCGAAAGAGGATGGAGCTAGACTGTTCTCAGTGGTGGCAGATGACAGAATAAGAAGCAGTGGTCTCAAGTTTCAGCAAAGGAAGTAAGTTAGATAGGAGGAAAAACTTTCTTACTAGTAGAGGGTAGTAAAGCACTGGAACAGTTTACCCAGAGAGGTGGTGGAATCTCTATCCTTAGAGGTTTTTAAGACCCAGGTGGACAAAGCCTTGGCTGGGATGATCTAGTTGGGAATGGTCCTGCTTTGAGCAGGTGGTTGGACTGGATGATTTTCTGAGGTCCCTTCCAGCCCTAATTTTCTATGACCCTGATTCTATCACTCTACCAGGTCTACCTAATATTGCATGTTTAACTGCAGCCAAAATCAAGTTAAGATTTAACTTGGAAGTGAGGAGGAGAGAAGAAAGAGAGAGTAGAAATGTATGTTGCTAACTTGAACAAGTCTTCCAAAGTAATTCTGGTAATAGACTGAAGCAATTCAAAGCTGTGTTACTTCCCAGCCCAAAAGAAAAAAATAAAATACAGAGAACAGTTTAGTAGACACTGATATTGCTTTAGTCTTCTGAATGCGTGGTCGCGTCAAAATAATTAACTGTCTAAATGCTCCAAACTGTATAGTTGGTCCCTCCACTATGTGAATGAATGCAAGTCTGTGAATGGGCAAAATCAAAGTCACCAACAATGACATGAATTTATCTGATTCTTCTTCAGGGGATTTTACTTCAAAGGTTAACTGCAACTGGCTAAATGTTAACACTTTAAAGTGTGAGATCAGAAGATGCTCAGTTTGTTACTGGCAGCATTACATTGCAAGGGACAGCAGAGTCCAGATGAGTACAGCTTTGTCAGGGACACTGTCAGGAACAGCTGAGTCCAGCTTTGACTCAAGGGATTTATGTAGATTCTTCCCATTCAAAGTATATCTTCAGTTTACTGGACACAAGCAAAAAAAGGCCATTATTTATAACTGCTTATGACTGATGTGTCTAAGGTGTTTTACTTGGTTTTAAAGGCATACTTTTTAGTATTCATCCCCACCATAGATCCTAATTGCTTGCCATTTCTAATTGTCTGATAATAAATATCTATGCATTTTCATCTGGATCTCCATGTTGGTTTAGAGAAGCCCACAGAATTATAGTGAACATTACTACTGAAAATGTGGGATGTGTTTTTTCTTGTGCCTCGTCTGTCTGAATTAGTTGCTTCTGCAATATGCCGGCATTACATCACCAGATATGCTGACCTGATACTGACTTAACATAATGCAACTCATCAGAACTGAAGTCACACATCCCAAGGCATCTATGTGTCAGAAAACATCAGACTTACAACTTGTATCTCAAAATCCCATTCAGTTGCATTATCTGGTTTCAATCACAGAATCACAAAAAAAAATAAGCATTTCTCAAGACTTTTTTGTTATTACTTCTCTTTATAAAACGACTACAGTATTCGACTGTAACAGTCCCAACTGCAGCTTTTGATAGTGCTACCACAATGATTTGCAACACTGCTGAAGAAAACTGTTGTATTATTTTTAAATATATGATAGAGTCCAAAGCCAATAGCAAACAGAGGAAATCAATGTTTGAGGAGAGCAGTGAACAGTATAGGAAGGGGATACCTCTGAGCCAGCAATTACTGTCATCAGTAAACAACACATGTCATGGAACCTAATTATATACAGGATATTAAAGGAAAATACAGTTTACATTTTTCATCAGCCTAACTGGTCCAAGGATCTCAGCATTGTAACTGCATTTGGACTAGTGATGACAAGAATTCCCGATAGCTCATTGTACACACTGGCCCATTCTGCAAACCAGTTTGATGCAGTCAGAACCATCTACATGCTGCCATATATCTGGAATCAAAAACCTGTTCCCCTGCCGCTCTTCCCTGCCTCAAAAAGTAGGACAGGATAAAAAAGTGGTTTTCTCCTAATAGAGATAAGGAGTCCTCAAGGCATGGGAAGTTTAGTGACGGTATCTCAGTGGGAGCAAGTGTAGCCATTACTCTTACACAGCCAATCACAGGTTAAAGTTATTCAGTATCAGACAAACTGCAGAGAGGTTTAAAGGAGACAGCATTTATTGGTAGCAAGGAGCAGATTAGCCTACCCAGAAGATCAGTAAAATAAAGAGTGTTTGGGCCTAATTAAAGAATGAGAAAAATAAAAGCTGAAGAGATAATTGGTCATCCTTTCCACAAATGTTAATGATCTAGATGACAGTGAACATGCACTGTAGCATTAGATTTCCATCACCACTCAACTTGTCAAGTAATGATTATTATTTTTAACACAATTTACTGGATTTTGTTTCTGAGGGCTTATAAATCAGTCTTGAAAAGAATCTCTTATCTTTGGCTCAATTTGTGTCTTGAAACATCAATAGTTTCCCTGGAGTTTTGAACAATACTGAAAATAATGATTGCTTACTTCAGCCGTTTCAGTAGCATCAGTCATTGTCAGCAGGACCCTGGAAACAACTGGCATCAGCCTTTAAGGTGCTGAATGCCCTCAGAGTGCTGAGGGATTGTAGCACATGGAAGGATCAGGTCCAGCATTTGTTATTGACACTCCAACAATTTATATAATATTTTGGCATGGTGTGAAATCATGTGTACAGAACTTTTGAGTAGACAATGGTGGATAATTTTTCAAAAGTACATCTTTGGAGACAATCTGTCTTGTTGAATTAGATTTTAACTACTTCAGAATAGGCCTTATCTTGATCTAACGCCCCAACCCTGCAAATGCTGATGGATGCCCCAAAGTTCAGCATGAGAATGGTCTTGCTGCCTTCAGCAGAAGTTCTCACATACATAGTTAGGCATGAGCTTTGCATGATCAGGGCCTCTTCTCCTCAACCACCGTCACTTTAAACAATGATAACCAGACACATTCTCACCACATTGAGAAAAGAACATAAATGCAGACAACTGACCAATACATAAAACGGAAAAAGAATTTTTATTTGAAAACCTACCTCTTGCTTCCAAAACTAATTGAACAGCTTTTTGATTTTATTAACAGCAAGTTGCACAGAGCTGTCTCCCCTCTGATATCCCCAACCCTATCTTCCTCTGTACTGTTAAGCACTCTTTATAGGACAAATTCTAATTTTGGCTCTCACTAAAGGGAGTGGGAAACTTGGCCATGCATCAAGCAATCCAGTGTGCAATTTGCATGATTGCATAAGAATAACCCAGTTCTTAAAAGATAACCCTCCACTGGCTAGTAGGCCAGTGAGGTTTTCATACCAACAGGCATCTGTCAAGCTTCTTCCTTTTGAGAGTTTTGCCTGAGTAAGAAGGGAAGAATTGGCTCAAAAGTAAGGAAGAAGGGAATGGTTTTCTTCATTGCAGCAATGCCCAAGAAGTAAACATAGCATTAATTAGAGATTTCATCAGCACATTTTTTATCGACATGAACAGACCATTTTGTTCCTCAACTTTCTATTGTCCCTTCCATCAAGAAAACAATTTGCTACCTTGACTCCCCACAGCAGAACGCGTGACAGCATAGATGCTGCTCCATTACAGCAGCAAAGCAAGCCACCTTCTTTCAAGACAGTCACTGTGCTGGTGTATTTAGTGTTACATACAGACTATTAGCCACAGAGGACAGCAGAAGAAACTGGTGCAAGATGTAGCCTGAAGAGAGAAGATGACAGAAGAAAGAATCAGCTGGAGTGGAAAGAGGAAGACAGAGCCAGAGAAGAGGATGATGTCCAATTTCTTACTTTTACTTGGTCCTCAGGGAGGTTACTCCATTGGATTTCCCTCTGTGGCTCCTTCTCGAGTTTCCTTTTCCGGTTCCTTTCCATCCAAATGTCATCGAAGCTGAAATGCTTGTACAGGGGTTTGGGCCGCCTCCTCTGTGAAGTTTCCTTGGCTTTTCCATCCAAAGTGAGGAGAGGGAGTCTCCAGCTTTTGTTTTCAATGCTTGAGAATGGGCGTGGGGATGGCAGTGTCTGAGGAGGTTTCTTTTTTCGATGGGGAACCCATTTCTCACAGGACCTTTTTTCAGGTGGTGTTTGACTTTGCTGTTTAGGATCCTGTTTTATAAGCAGCAGGTGAAAACACAGGAGGTTTTTTATCATGTTGAACAGCTGACTACAATGCTCCGGTGACAGGGCCCAAAATCATTTGGGAGGGATCATCCTTCACTGGAGCTGTGCAAGACTCGCCCTCCCCCTTCTCCTCGGAGAGGAACCTTAGAGTCAGACCGGCATTGCATATTTTAATCACCTTCCTTGTTTTTAATAACCCATCAGAAACTTGAAACTGACATCTGTTCCCATAAATAAGATAAAGAAGGAAAAATACTGTGACATAAAAACGACAATCAATAAGGGGCAATTTGATGGCTGTGACAAATCAAGTTAATTGGAAAAATGGCCAATATCATTCTGGACCTACCAATCTTCTCATTTTAAACTACGGTCCAATTATTACTGATGTAGGCTCTTCAACATGCTGCTGCCCAGAAATACTGTTTTTATACAAGAGCCACTTAAGAACAGGGATTTTAGAAGGCATTTAACATGCCCAATATGCCATAGGAAAGACTGGCAGTAAGCCACAGCTCACAGACTGGGAAGGAAGCCAGTGGCAGACTCCTGACCAACTGACAGGTACTGAGGTACCGCATCGCAGCTAGCCATCCTTTATGTGATGCAATGCATGGTCCTCTCTGCACTGAACTGTACCTGGGTTGCCTTCTCCTAGAATAATGCAGCAATTCCACTCCCTGAACCAAAGCTAGCAGAAAAAGTGAACCATCGTCTTCACTCACCCTAGTGCATCGTCTTCACTCACCCTAGTGCACTAGTACAAGGCCAATTACCATCTAGTCTGGAGTGTTTTATACCAGAGTCACGACTAGAACTTAAGTCAGTACAACCCTGTGATATTGCTTGGAAGGAGAGACGATGCCTTTATAAATGGAATAACAGTCAAACTTGCCTGTCTGTTTTTATTCCCACTGTCCCTTCATTATGAAAGGTGATGTTAAGCTCCTGGATGCCTGAAGGTCTGACATACTGAGGCCAATGCTTTCTGGTGTTGCATTAAATGTTATCCATGCTATTTGCCTGACATTCAGCTGAGAAGCTGGGGAGCTTGGAGAGAAGATATGGATAGCTATGGGCTTCACTCCCATTCTCTTTCAACATGCTGCTGCAGTGCTGCACAAAATACCCACTTTTATACAAGAGCCACTTAACAGCAGGGAAGTTGGAAGGTATTTAACTACTAATCCAAACAGCAGCAACATGAAGTTTGATGATACCGAAAGTGAGCTAAGTTAAGGTGCCAGAGTGCATCTTCCATGTCAAGGAGATTTATTTCCTGAGCAATACTACCTCCCATTATACCCTAGTTCAGCGGTTCCCAACCTGTGGTATGCGTACCGCCAGGGATATGCAGACAACCTGTCAGTGGTACACGTTAAGATTCATTACATTTACTTTATATGACAAAAATTTGCTGGTGGTACTTAAGGTTGAACTGAAAAATTTGCTGGTGGTACTTAACGTTGTAACTTTAAGTGGTGGTGAGCAATCTGTCAAAGTTTGGGAAGTGCTGCAGCCTAGTTCATTTGAAAAACCAAATGAGGCATTTTCATTGGTCTTAAACTGAGTCCCTATACACATCATGCTGTCCTAGTTTAGTTCTAGTTTGCAAATGGCAAATTATAATACAGTCCAGCTGTGTTACACATCCATACTAGGGCTAAGGGAAATGTGGAGAGAGAGGAATAATGCTTCTAATAAATAGCCCCTAAGCCTCACTGTGTCAGGGAAAGACTGGGAAACAGGAAGGAAAAGGTATGGGAAAAAGTATGGGACTTCAAGTATAGGATGTATCAGTTTGTTACTGCCTGTTGGATAGCACAATTACATAAGTAAAAGCATGTCACAAAAAATCAGATTAATTAGAGTCACTGTAGGGCCCCATCTAATGCAAAACATTGGCCCAAGGGCAAACTGTCAGTTTTGCAGAACATGCTTGTTCTGTATTGCTCCTTTCAGCACAAATCTCTGTGCCCTACAAATGAGTTGGAGCATGTTGACTATTTTGTGGGGCATTGGGAAGGTTTTTGTTGTTGTTGATGATGATGATCTGCCTTTAAACACAAAAGAAAAGTTACTTATCCACTCAGTAACTTCAGTTTTTCAAAGATGTGTTGTCCCAGTGCACGTTGCACTGTGGTTATGCATGAGCTCCGTGCACTCAGACAGGAAGTTTTACCACCACTGTCCACTTCAGTCTGCACATGCACCCTAGCTGTCCTCATTAAACCAAACAGTGGGTATGAAAAGCACTGTGGGACCAATGTCTTCCAGTTCCTTGTCTACCAAATATATACACACATACAAATCAGAAGCAGAAGGTAAGAGGATGGTTAGTCAAAGAGACAAAACATCTTGAAGGAATCCAGAAACTGAACTGGTAAGTAATCTTTCTTTCTTCTTCTATAGCTTGTCTCTGTGTACATTTAAGACTTGTAGGCCACATTATAATAGACACACCCCTGTTAATGATGGAGAATGGGACTGACTAGGACTTGTTAAGAGAACCATACTTTATGTCTGAACTAAAGAAGGGAGAGACAGAAGGTTTTTCTCTCGTCAGTGCCAAAGGATGTGTGGTAGCACATCAGTGTATGGAAGGAGCCAATATCAAACTTTCGCTCTACACTGTTCTCACAGAAGATAAAGAGGGCCCCAGCTTGATCTCTTTTGTATTAAGGTACACAGATCTGTGCTTCAGTTACTGGAGCATAAATACTTTGGGTCCCTTACCAGGATAAAGGGTCTCCTGGCACTTATAGCAGAACACAGAAGCTCATCTCTTCTTCAAGAATTTTAAAGGTAATTTAAGCCTTTTCTCCCCTCTCAGTTGCTTTTCCTGTTCTTCATCTTCCCTCCTAGAAGATGATCTAAGATAATTCTACCCTTAAGAGAAAGATCTAAAGTCCCTAGGTCAAAGCTGAGGGAAGGCTCTTAGATTCCTGAGCCTGCTGCATGAGGAAGCCAGAAGGACCTGAAACAGATTCAGGCCTTGCAGGCTTGTCCACAAGAAATATTCCAAGGGGCACAGCCCTAGATTCCTTGACTCTTTGAGAGAAAGATTTGAGGATACTGCACTTTAAGGAGCTCACTTCCACCCTAGCCACCAAAGACAAGTATTGTGGTGGTCAGTTAGCAGGAAGGATTGCTGCTAGTTCTTGAATTCTGGAGACTTAAATTTTGGCTGAGAGTAAAGAAGAGTGGTGGATCCAGGCAGCAAAGAGAAAAGGAGCAACTAATATAAGAAACCTTCCTCAAACTCCCAAATGTACTATACAACTGTGCTAAAAAGTTTAAATTTAAATTACATTCACAAATTAGATAAAAGCAGTCTGTACTCAGTGTGGACAGTGGTGCTCCATCTCAGACCATACTGAGAAGGAAACAGCACAGCAGTTGATTCCTCACTGTCCTAGTAACCCACAATTC
Organism: Alligator mississippiensis; assembly: GCF_030867095.1. Lineage (NCBI taxonomy): Eukaryota > Metazoa > Chordata > Crocodylia > Alligatoridae > Alligator > Alligator mississippiensis. The sequence continues at coordinate 41,511,409 of NC_081830.1, forward strand.
AGTACACCAGAATAGCATGCATAGACTAAATGGACATTGCTGGCAGTGGCTCTGGTTTCCAATGCACGTGCACCCCACAGCAGAAGGCACACAGGGACAAGCACATCAAAAACTACTCAGCAACAGGTAAGGGGAAGGAGTTTTCCTTTTAAATCTACTATTAAGCATAATTTATGACATCTTTTAAATAGCAACAGACACCTAGAGGGACAGTCTTGGTTACAGATTTGGTAAAAGTACCTGGCAACAATTCAACACTAAAATTTTAAAATATATTGTTCAAAACCAATACTGGGTTTTCAGAGCTTCGTGGTAAAATTTCCCCAAGAGCATGTCTGTGTCATCCAAGGACCACACAAAGGTGCCCTGCAGTGAAGTATGGCATGCTCTGATATGGGTGTAATTTGGCTACTTTGAGCTGCATTGGATGTGTTCCAGTAAGATCCATCTCTGGCAGGCTTATTAATATTTTCCCAGTACCAAATAAGGCAGCTGTGTTGCGTTCACTTTCGGGTATATTGTGTGTCCTGAGTGTGCCACCCTTCACTCCACCACTCCCTAGCATGGGTTTTTTGATGATGTAATTGTATCCATTAGCTAAAATACATAGGGCTCAGTTCTATCCTATTTCCCTTATCTAATCAACCCAAAATAACATTTTCTGAAGGTTCTGTATAATGTATCTGATTTTGTCTCCTGGAGCTGGTATGATTATAGTAATACCTAGGCTCCAGCTGCTTTTAAACAATTAACTCCAGATAGTCATATTCTGCAGTATGAAAACAGCCAATGTATGAAGCAATTAAATTCAATTTTAATGTTCATGTTTTAATTTGAATTATTTAGATTAGCTACAGATTTAAGCATTTATTTATATGCTCGTAATGCCCAGATTCTAGATCTGGGTTCACACATTCAAGGCTTTACATGCTTCATCTCTTCTTTCAATATATGTGAGCTTTTGGATTATTATGTATCGGGTCAGTGCTTTTGTTCAAGCCGCAAAGGGCTTTCATAATCTGACTGTGTTAACAGCATGCTATCTATCCCTGCTTGAATTCCTTTTTTAATGTTTTATCGAGATACGGATTTCCTTTAATTTGCAAAGTGCAGCAAGATACTTGTTTTACATGCAACACAATGTATTCTGAATACATTTTGTGAGTGAATCGATGCTCATGAAAATAAGAGATTCACTATCACTGGGTAAAGTCAGGCATTGTGTGGGAGGAGATGAGCAATTCCAACACACAGTAATTCCAGTATTGCATCTCTCATTTGTGACATGCAGTCCATCTGCTTATTTTGTTTCCAGACAGCATTAGCTGCAAAATCCACTCAGAGCAGAGACCAAAAAAACTCATCTTTACTGGTATCTTTAAAACTTAAATTTTAAACTGGGACTACAGAAGGGAAAGGGCAGTGCTTTGGCTGAATATGCTACCTGCACAAGCCCATACGGACTGTCTTGTAAATATACTTTTGATCTGGATACTGAGAAGGGATTTTTGCAACAGACCTTTTGGTATATGGGTGATCAACACATTTTACATCATAACTGCGTAAGGCATCCACCAGCACAAGTCAGTGCAGACAAGACAGAAATCTCATGCACAAGGCCTTGCTCAAATACAAGTCACTGAAAATGCCTTTCATCAAAAGTTTTACTCTTTTTTTTAAATCAATGCTAAACTGCAGTGACTCACCTCAGCCTCAGTATGTCAGAGATTGAGTGCAGCCAAGCCAGCTTTTCAAGACCTGCTGTAATTATTTACCTGTATGCTCCCCACTTTGTGAGTGGAACAGGTTCATAACCCCACCCCAAAATCACTAGGGGTACCAGAACCAATAGAAACAAAAGGATGGCATTGCCAATGGCTCCAAGATGTTTGAGATTAAACCCCTTTTTATGCCCCTGTTGGAGAGATGTATTATTCCCTTACTAGTTACCAGGAACCAAGTTCATTAAGATTATTAGCTGTATCCATGCACATTGACTAGATTTACAGTTCACACTCATTGTCTTTCTGCTGTTGAGGAGGTGGGGGAGTGGTGACAGGGAGCATTCAACAGGCAGTTATAGCAACAGTGATTTCCTTGTGGTATTCTCAGACAAATCTGTTTAAAATCAGATTTAACTTACTTTTGCTTCTGTTTGCCCCTGAAAACCAAGGCTAGAGCAGTTAAAAGTGTTGAGCTGATTTCTTGTTTGCCTTATGCACCAACAGACTTGTTTACTAGGTGCCAGCTACGGGGCTCAGTTCTGCCTTCAGTTACATTGTAAAACCCAAGTGAAGACAGTGCCTGTGCAGGGGTGCAACAGAAGACAATATTTGGTCTGTGCAAGATGCAACACATTTGCCAAGTGAATTTGCCCATTCTGGGGTAAGTTTGCAGGACTGGCAGCTAGGACCCCACCTCTTCTCTTACTCTTCATCTTTTTATCTAATCTTAAATCACAGAGAAGTGATATATACAGAGAATCATGATGCCAATTGTACAGAGTCCCTTTTTGAAGTAACACTGCTGCAAGGGAGTTTAGATTAAAGAAGAATCCCCCATGGCTAACAAACAACCAGCAGTTATTAATGTTCACTGCTGTACTTAAAGAGAGGTGTTTTAATCCAAAACCTACCTGATTTATTAACCAAGTTCCACTAACAGCTCTTGGAATTCCCTAAGCCCAATACAATGCTGCAAACCACACTGAGCCAAGGTCTGACTTCTCATAAAACCACTCACCTCATCTCTGAGGATATCACTAACTGAAGAAGCTGTGTTCAAGCTGATCTGGGATTGACTGCTTATCCCACTGTCTTCCCTCTGGTATTCATTGTCCAGTGAATGCATGGAAAGCAAAAGACTACCTCTAGGTTTCAGGGTCTTTGGCCTTTCTGGTGCCTCTGAACTGCTGTCGATTGCAGAGTTGTTCCCAAGAGAGATCATCGAAGTGGCACTTATTCTCCCAGGATAATGGACACTCCTGCATTGAAAACCTGGTCTTGAGCTCCATGGTTTGGGGCTCATGGGCCTACAGGGCATATCTTTGCCTTCATATGTTGATAGCTGGGGGCAAGAAGGGCTTAACTGGGTAAATGACGAGTGCAAGTCACTGGGGCTGAAGGGTGATTTCAGCCAGTACTCCTCCAGGGAAGCATCTAAACTGTTGCTCAATGCTTCCTGCTGCTCATCATCATCTGGGCTTTGTGGACATTTGATAGTCAGGTCATAAGACAGTACTCTTTTCCTCCTCATATATGCAGGGGTAGAGACATCAACATGCTCCACAGATGTGTCAAAATGGTTGGTATCTGGATAGGTGCCATTAGATACACCTGATCTCAAAAACACTTGCCCATTAGAACCCTCCTGCTTCTCTGTGGAGGTCCTCCTTGTAGCATTGCCAGGACCTTGCTGCTGATTTCTGGTGATATTAAATCTCTCCAGGGTTGGTGACATACTCGCAAAGGCAGAGCTCTTCAGCCCATCTGCTTCTTTGCTTTTCAGAAATGCTTTCCAAGAACTTTGGCGAAGTTTGGCTTTCTCTTTGTCATGTTTCAGTGGCACTTTGGAGCATTGCTCATTGTTTTCCTTCTCCAGAGATCTGGACTCAAATAAACTTGACAAGGATTTGTGTGCCAAGGCCAACCTTGTGCGAAACTTTTTACCCTCAGGGGTTTTATTTCTTTTACACTCGATCTCAGATGAGGATCTTCTGATCCCAGACCACGCTGCAGCTTCATTAGGGTTATTTTCCTCTGAAGCTAAAGCTCGTCCTTCAAGGGATTTCACAGTATTGAGGGTGGGAGAAGTAAGATTCGTTTCTATGTCTTCCATCAGTAACCGACCAGAGCTAGAGGCTTTCCTCAGGCTTAATCTGTTGAATAATCCTGCAGGTCTCTCATAGAATAAATCCTCATCATCAGAGTACTCAGAGGTGTAGCTTTCTTTCCTTTGAAAGACAGAAGTAGGGGAATAATTTTTAAAAGACTGCATGATTTCTGTATCACCTTCCTCTTTCCCAGTGTCCAGTTCTTCTGTCTTTGTCTTGCCACCAAGGAAGCTGCTACTACCTTGATTTTCAGCAGGTGCTGACTTGGTTTTCCTGAAGGATGCCATTTTTGAGAAAACTAAAAACTTGGAAGGTTTCCCACTGTTCCCCATCTTGGTCTGTTTTTGCACAGCCTTGTAAAAGCTACTGTTGTTCCCCAGGAAATTGAATAAATTCTCATCCATTTCCTCACTGTTACCACTGCCTGAACTTATATTATCTAGGCCCACTGTGGAGGAATCCTGGCTGTCCCTTTTCACAGCATGCTTACAAGTATCGGTCCCATTCACATTCTGTGCAATGTCTTTCCTAAGGTTTGCTGGCTCCTCTTCAGCTGAGTCCTGATTTATTGGTCTAGTGGGAGAATCCTCAAAAACAGCTATCAGATCTTTTGAACTATTACAGCCTTCAGTTGTTTCCCCTTCTTGTCTTTGTTTACCAAAGATGCAGCTCCCTACTACGTCATCAGTAGCCCCATCTTGCCGGCACAGGCCACCAGCGCTGTTCATTTCCATCATTTCTGAAGGAGTTACGTACATGCCTTCTTCCAGGCCCTGACTTGCACTGAACTCATTTTTCTCAATCACTTTGTCACCTCTCATTTCAAACAGTGATTGTGTTAACTCTGCTGCCTCTAACTCAAAATTAGCATTTAGTCTGCAGGGTTCTACCTGAGAGATTCCTACACTGGCTACATCATTTGGTTCCACATGTATTGCACTATCTGCTCCTTCCTGCTTTTTATCATTTTCCAGTTGTAGACTTACATTTCCTTCTGTGACACTACTGCTGCTGATATTTAAGGATGAAACCAGAGTCGTTTCCTCTACTTGCTTTTGCACAATTTCTGATTCTTCTTGGACAGGGCCCCCAACAGGAGTTGCCTCTTCATCACCAGAGACAGGGAGGATAGGCAAAGTTTGTTCTTCACAGCTAAAGTATTCATTCAAAGCTCCCTCAGGCTTATTATGTTCTCTGCTGGCAAAGGAAGGAGACCCCAAATTCTTACTTACTAGTTCTCCCAGTGTTCCCGTTATCATTTCAGTAGAACAGTTTTTATTCAATGTCTTGGAATGCAAGCCTTTTTGTTCCACAGATATTATAATTAGAGCCGGTTTTAACTCTGGGAACTTCAACAAGTCCCGTCGCTGGCTCACATAACCCAGCTTGGGAGCTATTTCAATGGCACACACATTATCTTCATCCTTTTCTTCTTCATTAATAACACGTCCGTTTGTTGTCACTGGCTTATGGTAGCCCTGCAAGGCATCTTTTTTATTACTCTGGTTCCGCAGCACGGAATCATGTTTCTCTCCTGGAATATCGTTGGCACCTGATTTAGGTGTGGTTTCCAGGCCTTTAAAATCCAAACCAAGTTCAAAAGAATCCCTTAACCTTGCTTCCTTTACAAAGGCCTCTGTGTTTGGTGATTCAGGGCCAGCGCTGCTCTCCTCTGAGTTATTTAGCTGTGTTCTGCCAGCCAGGATGTAGTTTGCAGGACAATTAGCGCCTTTGTTTTCTGCACTAGTAGAAACACCTACAAAACAAGGTGTTTGTTCCTTAGTATCATCAGTGCCAGTTTCAACATGAATGCTGCCAGAGAACCTTTGTGTTTCCAAAACTATGTCAGATTTGCTTTTATCTTTTCTTGCTGGTACTACCGCACTTATGCATGTTGGCTCAGAATGCAAGGCTGAGAGAATCTCTCTTTGTTTTGGATCACACTTGGAGGCATCTTTCAGGTGGAATGGTGCCAAAGACAAGGTATAAGCACATGTATCTGTCATATTTCTGTTAAGGCCACATGCTTCTGATTTCCCGTGCAAATTAATATCAGCACCTTGGTGAGAGCCTACCGGATGAGAAAGCTGATCACTATTTGAGTCTACATAGGCATTAAGAAGTGATCCTTTTAGGCCAAATTTCCCCTTGTCTTTTATTGCTTTTTCAGAGCTGCAACCAGCCCTTTTTAAGTCTTTCCAAGTGTATTCCAAATCTAGGCCTTGAAGATGTATTCTGGAACATGACCATCTAAACTTATCAGTAAGCTGAAAATAGTCATCCAAGTATTCTCTCTTGCCTTGAACACTAATGTTTTCAGGTTCACTGTGCCATGGTTTACTTTCTGTAATCTCTGGCTTCCTAGGTAGTGGCTGAAATTTAGATTTTAGGAAGGGCTGGTGTAAGAGTGAATCTGATTTCAGCATGACCCCTGAGATTCCATTTACTACCCCTTTAGCTGCATTTTGACTGTTAACTGAGTTCTTATTGCATTTTATGCTGGGTATTGAATCCAGGTTGGAATTCAGTTCAATCACCTCCGTGTTTCTTTTATAGCCAGTTTTATTTGTTTCAAAATATATATTAGGCAAACTGTGGCTTGATCCTACATCTGGCTGGAAAGGAAATTGCAGAGTATCAGGGAAAGCCAAACAACTTTCTGAGTTTGCTTTCAAACAAGCAATATTCAATACTGTTGGTCTTTTTTCATTCCTTGTAACAGCCTTTTCAGTTGGTTTTGCTTTATTGCTATCAGACTTTATTTGACCTTGCAATCCACCAACAACTAACTTAGTGTCTGTCCTTGTTACAGTATCCTCTCCACTGGTTTTCGACTTTGGGTTGGAAAGATCACTAGTTAATATTAGTATTTTCTCCCCTGTCTTTTCTCCTTCTGATTTTCCAGTCTGCACCCAAAGTTCATTCTTGGTTGATGCTACTTTTAAATCCAACTGCTTCCTTTGACTATGCACTGGCTGCCTTGTGCAATTAAGTTGGTGAGCGGACAATTCTGCCTTCACATCATGAAACTTATGGCATGGTTCTCTTTTTTCAGCAGAAAAACAGCTTGAACTCAAGCAAGTTTCTCCAGTTATGTCAAAGGCAACAGACTCTGTGTCTGATGCACTTTCATAAGGCTCAGTCTTAATGTCTGAAACTGATTCACTCTGATGAGACTGGGTCTCAAAATAATCTTCATCTGTTTCCTGGCTTGATCCACGTAGCTCCAACTCTACTGTACTTAGTGTGGTAGAACTCTGGTCATCTTCAAACTCTCCTTCACTGATGCAGGTTTCAGTTGGCTCAGGGGTCTATGAATAAGAAAAAATAAGTAATCAAGAATGGATTCCCTTAGCAATTTAATATTGTTCAGCACTAAAAAGAAATACTTTGTTAAGATTTAAAATATGAAAATTATACATTTTTATGGATTATATCCTGTATTTACAGGCAAATGGAACTGGTGCCCTTACATCTTTACTAAGAATTAATGTTATCTATACAATGCTCAGCAAGTAGTAGAAACTTTTCAAAAACAGTCCAAGACACCTTTCACATTTAAATAAATGAAACAGACATCATTCTTTTGATCTATATTTTGCAACTGTTACTGAATCCATCTATGAGTATTAGTAAGGTGTTTTTGCCATAGATCAAGGGCATCACTGTTCTTATCTAACATAATGTTCAGCAGTTATGGATCTGGATGCTCTCCAAACCAGCACGTGAATCAAGAGTGAAAAGGATATCCAAATCTTTATCCTTAAACAGCCCTGAAAAATGGGTAAAATCTGAAAAGTCCCTACCTCTTTGTAATTGTGAGCATACAGACTGATATCTTTCAAAGTTTAAGGTGAGAGACCCTTAAGGAAACATAGAAGACAATTAAACCTGCTTCAGCCAAACTGTAAAACAAGAACAACATGTACTAACAATACAACCTAACTCTACAGAACAGTGCATCCTTCACTGAATGGAATCAATAACGCATGTAACTGAGGCCTTTCAATAACATCAAGCCAGGCCATCAGCAGTACAAAACATGACCAGTAGTAGTAAGACAGTATAAATTAACATTTCACATAGTGATCAAACAACATGAACTGAAGTAGCAGTTGGCTTATGCTGCAGTGGACACAGGAGCAGCCGTTCAGCATTAGTGGGGCCGAATCTTGAACAATGTTCTAAGCGTAAATACACAGATGGCAATAAACTAAGGCAAAAAAATTCTCAAGCAACTGGGATGTAAGAAATAAAGACATCCAATTGTCCACCAAGATAATTATGAATTAAATTACACCAAAATTAGGACACAGATTTATTAGGGTTTGTCTATACTTTGAGTTCCATTGACTTCCAAGTACACACCAAAGGAGGAAGAAAGTGCCAGATACAAAGGGCATCAGTTGGTGCATCCACCATTCACGGAACTGTCCCAATATTATATTGACTGTCTCTTGTGTCAGGAAGCTGCTGACTAGGAGAGCTGAAATCTGGACTGTGAAGAGCAGCAACACCCTTTGGACTGGGACAGGTTTAAGGGTGGAGCTTACCACTAAGCACTAGGAGAAAGATGTCTTAGAAGTCCCACTTCCTGCTTTATCTCTTACAGTAGTTGCATTTCCTTCCCCTATTTCCATCTCCCCCATCCCACATCCTCTGCTCCCCTGCAGGTTGGAATAGGCCAATAGCTGACTTCTCTCTATGGCTTTCTTGAGGAAGCTGCCTTGGACATGGTGATGAGGAAAGGAAAACAGACTAGACATACAAAAGCTGGGGAACATCATTTACCAGCTGTTATGCTTTCAGTAGCACTGCACCATCACATAATTTGTTTAAAAACTGAACTTATATGAGAGTTGCAAATAGTAAAATACATTCATAGATTCATAGATGTTAGGGTCGGAAGGGACCTCAGTAGATCATCAAGTCCGACCCCCTGCATAAGCAGGAAAGAGTGCTGGGTCTAGATGACCCCAGCTAGATACTCGTCTAACCTCCTCTTGAAGACCCCCAGGGTAGGGGAGAGCACCACCTCCCTTGGGAGCCCGTTCCAGACCCTGGCCACTCAAACTGTGAAGAAGTTCTTCCTAATGTCCAGTCTAAATCTGCTCTCTGCTAGCTTGTGGCCATTGTTTCTTGTAACCCCCGGGGGCGCCTTGGTGAATAAATCCTCACCAATTCCCTTCTGTGCCCCCGTGATGAACTTATAGGCAGCCACAAGGTCGCCTCCCAACCTTCTCTTGCGGAGGCTGAAAAGGTCCAGTTTCTCTAGTCTCTCCTCGTAGGGCTTGGTCTGCAGGCCCTTGACCATACGAGTGGCCCTTCTCTGGACCCTCTCCAGGTTATCCGCATCCTTCCTGAAGTGTGGCGCCCAGAATTGCACGCAGTACTCCAACTGCAGTCTGACCAGCGCCCTATAGAGGGGAAGTATCACCTCCCTGGACCTATTCGTCATGCATCTGCTGATGCACGATAAAGTGCCATTGGCTTTTCTGATGGCTTCGTCACACTGCCGACTCATGTTCATCTTGGAGTCCACTAGGACTCCAAGATCCTTTTCCACCTCTGTGCCACCCAGCAGGTCATTCCCTAGGCTGTAGGTGTGCTGGACATTTTTCCTCCCTAGGTGCAGCACTTTGCATTTCTCCTTGTTGAACTGCATCCTGTTGTTTTCTGCCCACTTGTCCAACCCATCCAGGTCTGCCTGCAGCTGTTCCCTGCCCTCCGGTGTGTCCACTTCTCCCCATAGCTTTGTGTCATCTGCAAACTTGGACAGAGTACATTTGACTCCCTCGTCCAAGTCACTGATGAAGACATTAAAGAGTATCGGTCCAAGGACTGAACCCTGCGGGACCCCACTGCCCACACCCTTCCAGGTTGAGACTGACCCATCTACCACGACTCTTTGGGTGCGACCCTCTAGCCAATTCGCCACCCACCGGACTGTGCAGTCATCCACATCACAGCCTCTTAGCTTGTTCACCAGTATGGGGTGGGATACCGTATCGAAGGCCTTCCTGAAGTCTAAGTATACGACATCCACCCCTCCTCCTGTGTCCAGGCGTTTCGTAACCTGGTCATAGAAAGAGACTAGGTTGGTCAGGCACGATCTGCCCGCCACAAACCCATGCTGGTTTCCCCTCAGCATAATTTGCCCTGCTGGGCTCTCACAAATGTGAGCCTTGATAATTTTTTCAAAGACTTTACCAAGGATGGAGGTGAGACTGACTGGCCAATAGTTGCCCGGGTCCTCCTTCCTCCCCTTTTTGAAAATGGGGACCATGTTAGCCCTTTTCCAGTCTTCTGGGACTTGGCCCGTGCACCACGAGCGTTCAAATATTCCCGCCAGTGGCTCTGCAATGATGTCGGCCAGTGCCTTCAGCACCCTTGGATGGAGCCCATCCGGGCCTGCCGATTTAAAGGCATCCAGTTCTTCCAAATGACTCTGCACCATCTCAGGATCTACGTATGGAAGTCCGGCGCCTTGCTGCTGCCTCTCTACAACCCCAGTGAGAGACTTGTCGTGCCCCTCACTTAGGAACACTGAGGCAAAGAACTCGTTGAGGAGTTCAGCCTTGTCCCCCCTATCTGTCACCAATTGTTTCTGCCCATTTAGCAGCGGTCCTATTCCTCCCTGGGCCTTCCTTTTACTCCCAATATATCTAAAAAACAATTTCATGCAAAAACATTAAAAACATTATTTGCATGGATATTAACACTGAGTATTCTATTCTATACAAGTCCTTACACCAACCTCAGCACCACAGGCCACATCTACATGAGATGCTACTGCACAGTAGCTCATTGCTACTGCACAGTAGTGTCATGTGGCATGAAGCATATGACTCTACTGCAGTTATTGCATATTGTGTATGCAAGTACTAAATGACTGTACAGTAACAACTGTACACTCAGTGTCTCATGTAGACACGGCCACAGTGCCTGAACTCCTCACAGCACATCAGCCTGTTATTCATTTTGTACTTGCTTTCTTCTCCTTAGGACGAGAATTCTAAGTGCATTGGTGCAATTAGCTTTGTTAGGGGTCAGGGAACTGTCTTTATAATGGGGTAGGTATTACATGTTCATATCAGAGAAGCCAAGGTCAAAGAAATGTACCTATGTATTTGAGCTAGAATGTACCAAAGTCAGTGACAGTCCTCTGTTTCTCTGGTGTAGTACTGTACATGACCCTTCCCTTCCCACAATACTAAGGATCCCAACCCACAACCACAGGCCGGAGAACTGAACAACCAGAAGCCATGGGGCAGTAGGCCTCAAATGAAACGATCAGTTGCGTGGGAGTTAGAATAAATTCAGTGGGGTTTTGGGATTCAGACAATGCTTTCAAATAGTCACAGAGGACTCCTTAAAGAAACAGCACTGAGAGAATTTGGCCTTCAGCATGTATGTAATTGTACATAATGTGAAAAAGGAAAATAGATGGGAAGACAAGGACAGTAGAGAAACAGAAAGAAAAGTCTCATGTTGGAAACTGGATTAAGATGCTGTTCGACACTGCTCGTATTCTGAAAATAATCTGTTGCAGCAGCAGCATTAGGCCTTCAGGCTACAAACCTTTCATGCTCCTTGCTCATTTAAAATGCATATTTTCTCATTTTTCTCCCTTACCAGAAACTAAACACAAACCTGCCTATTGGCACAGGGGGCACCCACCATGCAAGTGACTGTGGATCTCTAGCTACCAGCAAGGAGAAAGGAGAAAACAAGCAAGTTTTGGAGATAAAGTCATGCAAATTTGCTCTCTGGCTTCCAAATGAGAAACAGCAGTAAGCCTGTGTGAAAATTGGAGTGTCAGTAAACTAGGGATATCCTTGAGGAATGTGAAAGTAAGTTCACAAGATAGAAAATACAAATTAGGTAGCTTCTAAGACATGATGAAAGAGTAAACTATAAGGCCTCATAGAGAGGGGCCTGGCTTATTCTACTGATGAAATTGCTAGATAAAAGCCAGAATTCTTACTGTTAATCTACATTTAATGGTGGCACTTAATCCATCCAAGACAGAAAATATGGTAGGTTTGCAAAATCTGCAGGGGGCAGGAGGGTGTCATCCTCTGACTTGGACAAGTCATATTATCAAGTGTTCAAAGACTAAAAGCAGTTTAGAGCTTTGCATATCCAATGCACATGCTGATCGTTAGGAACAAATTATTACTTCTCAATGATGTCCCACCAGAAAAGTGCAGGATGTGACTGATGAATGTATATCAGGATGCAAGAAACATATGGTTTAACTCTACCTGTTGTAAAACAAGTGAAATGCACACTAAAATCTTTACATTAAAGCAAGCTGATTGAAAAGGAAATCATTTTGGTCTAAAAATGACTTCTCAAGGATTAGAAGAATGTTTCCTGTACTTTGAGAGCGATGATGTTTGAGTAATAGGTCATGACAAAAATAACCCAAATGGAAGTTTTTGGTGTTGGTTATTGTCTCATTATCTTTCTTTAGTTCTACCATGGCTACTTACTGTTCATTTAAACCTCTTGTGTAGCTAAAATTCACATGCCCAATGTATCAAAGAAATAAATTGAAATTAACAAAGTTAATGACTGTTTTGGGTGCAACCCTGGGTACAGGCTCTTGCCATGGATCATACCTAAAACATCCAGTCTCAAAACAAAGATCTCTGGTAACTTGTCAGGCCTGTAATAGCTCTTGGTTGATAAGCTACAAACCACGTGGAAACTTCCTAGCCTGGACTAGAACATCAGTCACATATTTACATCTGCTCCTGCAGAACATACGGGACTGCCATTGATGTCAGTGAGACTTTTCTAACAGTTATTTCAATTGCTTTGGATCAGATTCTCCTCTTACACCATTTTTTAAATATTTGATAAGAACAGTTTGCTTATTATGTGATCATTGTAAGGTCCTTAGCTATCCACTTCCTAGCTTTAAAGTGCCTCAATTTTGTAACTGATGCAATAGCAACAAGCAGCTTCAGCAATGATGCCACAATTCACAAACCCTGCATTAATTCCCTGCTTGTATGGAAGAGGGGAATGTGCCTGTCCTGGAGTAGGTAGTAAACACAATGTTACTTCTTGGGCAGATGTACTGCATTCAAAAGGCTGATTTCCATAATTCACCATAATGAGAGAAGACTGAAATGCACAAGAGGAAACAAGAAGAGAAAAAAAGCAAGCTATCCTCTTTGTTCAGTGGGCCTCTACACTGGTCATTATATTAAATAAGGAATCCTCAAGATAGACACATATGGATATTGTCTACTAAGGCCAAAATCCTGAGGGTACAGCGTAGTCTCAATTCCCACTGATGTCAGTAGGAGAATAGTAAGCACTTCAGGGGATTGGGCTGGTCCTGCATGGCATAAAGAGCAAGCGTCAACTTTCTTCTCATGGATGACATCACTTTTTTTCCTCCTCCCCCCTTGAGAAGGACAGCAGTATTGTACCCATAAGCAAAGATGAATAAAAACAAGAACAGGAAGTATGTGAAATCTAGGTGTACTTTATTAGCCACCTGAAATTCCTGTTATGACAGCTTTAGATGGCATCTGTGGTATGGTGTTTTAATTTGCATTTTGCAAATTAGTATTGTTTAAATGGGATTGTTAAAAAGGCTGTAAATATTTGCAGTCTCTCTTGATTTCTGTAAAGATAATGATTCAGGTCATATTGCTTAAAATGTGGGTGCCTAGAGTGACTCTAAAATCCAAAGCTAGGCACCAAAGCATGTAGCCTAACCACTGTAGTTCATCTCAGATGGAGGTGTTGAGAATCCATCAACTGTCTTCAGCTTCCATAATAGCTGTAAATGTCTAAACAAGGGCTTTTGGGCTTAAATGCAGGTTAGACAGTCAGTTCTGAAAGTATTGGCCTTGATAGCCTTTCAGCGCTTATGAAACATGCTGCATTGGCACTGTGTGAAGCTTTCTTCAACTGCAGAACAGGAGCAGCCCAGGCAGCACCACTTTCACGCAGCACATCTTCACCACAAGCCCATTCTGACCTACAGGAGCCGGCCTCAAAATACAGGAGACAATTCCATTTTCAAGCCCTATTTGTGCCTTGACTGTCACAACTGAGGGTCCAACGGGTGCTGAGAGGAATGGTCCTTTTTTGGCAACTTGGACACCTTTCATGCAAGGATCAGACAACATGGCCTGAGACTGCCAACTCCTTTAAGAAGTTTCCTGAAGAGCAGTCATCATGGTGACTTTTGGTGAATTAAATTACCCTCTTATATTTAAGGCAAGCATTGGTGCCTTCTATGCCAAATAAACAAAACGTTTCCTTCACAAGAAATTCAATCACACAGAGTTCAAATCTGGTTCATGAGAACCACTGAGTACAGCTGCCCTCCCTGCAAATCTGTCACAGAGCCTCAGTCACCAGGGGAAGGGAAACGAAGATGAAAAAGCCCTTTAAACAGATTTGTGAAAAAGATGTAGAAAGGGAATTAAGGCTTCAGTTCACCTAGCTTCTTCACATTAAAATGAAATGCAGATCCTGCCCAGTCATCCTTCAAACCAAATTGGGTGCTCATCAGAGACCAGATTATTTATGGTGCAAGAGTTCACTGACAAATTTCAGCGGGGTCCTGTGTGATGAATGAATTCCAGAGAAGCAGGGGAAAAAGCCTTATTCTTTAGAGAGAATTAAATGGGATTCTTTAGGAAAGGCTTCTCAGAGGCATGCTGAGCTGGATTGAAGAGAAGCATAACTGTGAGATAGCATATGTTTATTCTGAGTCCCTGTAACACAGAGCCATCTACAGCTCTGAAAGTCAAGGATCTGGACCCTGAACAAACTTGAGAAATCAATGCTGTCCTAAAACATCCAAAATTAAGCAGCACATCCAAAGCACATACTGCGATTCTACGTTTTGAAACTACAGGAAAAGGGAGCAGAACAGCTTTAAGCCAGTTTTACAGTCAGTGATGCTAGGGCTACCTTAGTACTACTTATGCCCTTTTTCAGGCTGCTCTGAATTACAGAAGTCCCCTTGTAACCATACCGACAACTGCAAACTGCCAGGGAATAAGAGAGGAAGTCTTGGTCATTCTGCTACCCTTATTGCAATGCTTGCTGCACAAGAGTAAGTGATGTAGCAGCTACCACAGCTGTACTGTGCCACTAAATGTGAAGCAAAAATTCCTTCTCTACCCAAATCTGCTAGGGTGAAGACTACATTGCACCAGAACCAGGGAGGCTCAGGTTAAAAAGCTATATAAAGGCATACTTGAGGTTAATAAAAGTCACATCCTTAAATCCTCAGGTTCTCTCACAGACCAGGTCTGAATGAGCATGTCTACTCCAGCCTACCAAATCCTGTTACTTTGTTTCCATTAAGCATCATGAAAAAAAACAGATAGCATAAGTAAGTTTTTCCTCTGCAAAAATAACACATAGGCAGACAGCAAGGTTTCTAGTGATTTCAATAACAGCAAATCTGCTATATTTGAGGAGTAAAAAGTGGATTTAAAGAAATTAATTTAAGTTCGTATTTTGAGCTCCCAATCAATGTAAAAACAAATCTGCAATTATTTTTGGCCTTATGTCTGACTAAAGTGTAAGTTTCAGACACTGCAGTATACTCTACTTAGAGAGAACAAAAGAATAAGAATAGGAGTAGACTCCACACTGTCTGTTAATAAGCCATTGGTAGACCAGCAGCATATAGCTGGAAATAAATTCTTGAATTTTTAAACAGGTATTTTTCCCATCTAATTTTGCAACTTGAAAGTAGCAGCCCTACCAGGAATATCACAGAATCATAAAATCATAGAAAATTAGGGCTGGAAGGGACCTCAGGAGGCCATCTAGTCCAACCTGCTGCTCAAAGCAGGATCATCCCCAACTAGCTCATCCCAGCCAGCACTTTGTCAAGCTGGGTCTTAAACCCCCCAAGGATGGAGCTTCCACCACCTCTCTGGGTAACCTGTTCCAGTGGCTTACTACCCTCCCAATGGGAAAATTCTTCCTAATATCTAACCTAAACTTCCCTTTCTGCAACTTAAAACCCTTGCTCTTTGTTCTATAATCTGCCACCACTGAGAACAGTCTAGCTCCATCCTCTTTTGAACCCCACTTCAGGTAGTTGAAGGCTGCTATTAAATCCCCTCTCAGTCTTCTCTTCTCTAGACTAAATAATCCTAGTTCTCTCAGCCTCTCCTCAGAAGTCAAGTGCCCAAGCCCCTGAACCAATTTTGTTGCCCTCTGCTGGACTCTCCGTTTTGTCCACATCCTCTCCAGAAGTGACCTCACAGTGCTGAACAAAGGGGAATAATCGCTTCCCTTGGCCTACTTGCAACACACCTACCAATGCAGGCCAGTGTTCCATTAGCCTTCATGGCAACAAGGGCACACTTGGCTCATATTCAGCTTGTTGTCCACTTTAATCCCCAGGTCCATTTCTGCAGCCACTGCCCAGGCAGTCAGCCCTCAGCCTGTACTGGTACATGGGATTGTTTTGTCCTAAGTGCAGAACTTTGCACTTGCCCTTGTTGAACCTCATGAGATATCTTTTGGCCCAATCCTCCAATTTGTCTAGGTCAATTCTAGCCCTACCCTCCAGCGTATCTAGTACTTCCCAGCTGGGTATCATCTGCAAACTTGCTGAGGGTGCACTGTATGCCATTTTCCAAGTCACTGATGAAGACACATTAATGCCAACTGTCGTGAAACCATCGCAAGACTTGGGATTTCTAAATCAAAATAACTCCAACTTGCGATCTCATGTTTGAACCCTCGGATCTCTGGACTTTCCCAGCTGGTAAGTCTGTGTAGATGAAGAGGCAGGTGGAGAGAGAAAAGGCAGGGGGCAGGGGTCAAAGATCAAGGTCCTGTGGTGAGCGAAGGGGAGGGGCAGGAGCAGTGGGTGGGGTGAACAGGGCCTCAGGGCTGGGGTGGGTTGTATAGATGGACAGGCAGGGAGGCATGGCTCCCTGCAGCTGTGTGCGTGCCTGGGGGAGGCATGGGGGGCATTTCCCAGGGGAGGCATGGGGTGCACGCCCGGGGGAAGCATGGGGCAGAGGCAGGCTGCCCGCTATGTGCTGGGGCTCTATGCCCTGCCGCCTTTGCCTTGGAAACTCAGCTGTGTGATGCCATTGCTGCCTGCTGGGTGGGTAGGGCATGTAGGGTGCTCTGGCTGTGTGACGTCTCCCCGGCCCACCCAGCAGCAGGAAGCACAGTAGTATTGCACAGCTGAGCTCTCAGGGCAAAGGCAGAAGGGCACAGAGCCCCAAACCCACTGTGGGCAGCCTGTCTCTGCCCTGTGGGGGGCACATGCTTCCCATGCCTCCTCCACGGGTGCACAGAGATACGGGGAGTCACACCCCTGATCTGCACCTCTGGATGACCCACCCCGGTCCCGGGGCCCTACTCACCACAGGCCTGCTCCTGCCCCACTCCTGCCCTCCCTTACCACAGGGTCCTCAATCTTCCCGCCCTCCCCCCCCCCCCCCCAGCGCCCCTTCCCTCCACTTACCAGCTGGATGCTGGCTGTTTCTCTGTGTCTGTTCCTCACTCCCTAGCCACAGCCCTGCTGCTGCTTCTCACTCCTGACCCACAGTACCCAACATCCTGCCAGGGTGTGCAGGGACCCTCCCTCCCTGGCCTCCAAACCCCACACACACCCACGGCCCCCCACACTGTCACAAATAACCCTCCCCCCATCACACATACACACACACACATGCACGCACACTTCAAAAATAGCATCTCATGGTTTATGTGCCAATCTCTTGATTTTTTAAGAGTTTGCCTCATGATTTTTGGCATGGTGGGGCTGGCAATACTAGACAATGAACAAAACCAGCCCCAGGACCAACCCCTGCAGCACTCCACTTGATACCGGCTGCCAACTAGACATTGAGTTATTGATTACTACTCTCTGAGCCCGATGATCCAGCCAGTTTTCTATCCACCTTACAGTCCATTCATCCAGCGTGTATTTCCTTAGGTTGCCTGCAAAAAATGTTGTGGGAGACGGTATCAAAAGCCTTGCTAAAATGAAGGTATATCACATCCACTGGTCTCCCCACATCCACAGTCAGTCACCTCATCATAGAAGGCGATCAGCTTGATCAAGCATGACTTGCCCCTAGTGAACTCATGCTGACTGCTCCTAATCACCTTCTTCTCCTCCAAGTGCTTAGCAATGGATTCCTTGAGGACCTTCTCCATGATTTTTCCAGGGACTGAAGTGAGGCTAACTGGTCTGTAGTTCCCTGGATCCTCCTTTTTCACTTTCTTAAATGTGGGCACTGTTTGCCCTTTGCAATCTCCATGAGTTTGCCCTTTGCAATCTCCATGAGTTTGCAAAGATGGTGCTCTGCAATCACATCAGCCAACTCCCTCAGCACCCTCGTATTCATCCCATCTGGCTCCATGGACTCATGTTTGTCCAGGTTTTCTAAATGGTCCCTAACCTGTTCTTTCACCACTGTTGGCTCCTCACCTCCTCCCCACACTTTCACTGATCCTCCTCTATCTACCAACATACTTGTAGAAACCCTTCTTGTTACCCTTCACATCCCTTGCTAGCTGCAACTCCAGTTGCGCTTTGGCCTTCCTGACTTCATCCCTGCATGCACGAGCAATGCTCTTATATTCTTCCCTAGTTACTTGTCCAAGTTTCCACTTCTTTAGGCTTCCTTTTTGTGATTTAATGTACTAAAGAGTTCCCTGCTAAGCCAAGCTTGTCTTCTGCCATTCTTCCTAGTCTTCCTGCTCATTGGGATGGGATGGTTTATTCCTGCATTCCCAGTAAGGCTTCTTTAAAGTACAGCCAGAAATCCTGGTCTCCTCTCCCCCTCAGACTGGCATCCCAGGGGATCTCGCCCATAAGTTCCCTGAGTGAATTGAAGTCTGCTTTTCTGAAGATCAGGGTCTTTACTCAGCTACTCTCCATCCTTCCCTTCCTCAAGATCCTGAATTCAATCATGTTGTGCTCACTGCTGCCCAAGTTGCCACCCACTACTATGTTCCCCACCAATTCTCTGTTCGTGAGCAGCAGGTCAAGAAGAGCGTGGCCCCTAGTTGGCTGCTCCAGCACTTGCACCAGGAAGTTGTCCCCAACACTCTCAAAAAACTTCCTGAATCAGGGATTGGCAACCCCTGGCACGCATGCCAGAGCATGGCAGGTGAGGCCATATTGCTTGGCACACCACCACCCACCCAGGCTCTGGGCAGCTGCTGCCAGCCACGAAGACCAGGCTGCTCTCAGCGGTTGGCAGGGAGGCTGCAAGCCCTGCTGCAAACAGCCCAAGCTCCATAGTTGGCAGCAGCTACCCAGAGCCTGGGCTGGCCGCAGGGGCAGCACCAGCTTTTTCCCCAGTGGAAGAGCTGGGGGGGTGGGCTGCATTGATGGTGGGAGCTAGGTAGGCTCAGGTGCATGGGGTGGGCAGTGGTGGTGGCAGCCTGGGCAGCCCTGGAAGGGGCAGGCTCAGCTGCACAGGGCAGGTGGTGGCAGCCTGGGAGGTGCTGGAGGGGTGCCTATGGAGGGAGCCAAGGTGAATTTTGGGGTGGCTACCCTTCCCCCTACCCTTCTTGTGCTGCCCCTGTTCACCGGGCTCCACACCCGCCTCTGGGCAGATGGTAGGGGAAGGCCTGAGGCAGGGCAACCCCAGGGCCCTCCCCCACCATCTGCTCTGAGGCACAAATGCAATCACCACCAGCAACAGAGCTGGTGCCATGGCTTCAGAGCCCTGGCATCGGCTCTGTGCTGGTGGTGGCCACACGCACACCTTGGGGAGCAGGCAGGGGAGGGACCTGTGGCAACGGGTGGACGGCAGTGGAGTGGCCAGGGTTGCACTGCCCCAGGCCCTCACCGCCATCCGCCCAGAGGGGTGTGTGCAGCCACCACTGGCACAAAGCCCAGCTGGGGCTCTGGAGCCCAATGCACGGGCACAGCACTGGGGGGGCGGGGTTGGAGGGGCTATAGTCTCCCCAGAACTCACCTTAGCCCCCACCCCCCCTTAGCCACCCCTCCAGCACCACCCGGGCTGCTGCCACCCGCCCGGCCCCATGCAGCTCAGCCTGCCCCGCTCCTGCCCTCCTCTTCTGTTAGTGCTTTCCTCTTCTGTTTTTTTCCTCTTTCCTTTCCTTCTGTATTTTCTCTTTTTTCTCCCCCCTCCCCTTTCTCTCTCTCTTTTTTCTGTCTCTTCTCTCCTTTTTCTCTCCCCTCACCCTTTTTCTCTTTTCTTTCTCCTTTTTCCCTTTCCCTCTTTCTCTCACTCTCTTTTTTCTCTTCTCTCTTTCATCACAACATGCTTAACAAAAAATAAATACACAAAAGCAAAGGTAGTATTTGAAGTTTTATTTATTGGCACCAGGTTTAGACTTTTTAGAAAACCTGGCAGTTATTGTAAAAGGAAAAAAAAAAGTTAACATTTATGATTATTAACTACATAAATATGCAGTGCGTCCTGTCATGTACCCACCCTGGTTTTGTTTTTCTGGCATGCTGACAATCTGGCACCTTATAAGGAAGACATTGATTGTGATTTTTTTTGGCACTCCAGCCAAAAACATTGCCTACCCCTGTCCTGGGTTGCCTGCACACTGCTGTATTGCCCTCCCAGCAGATGTCAGGGTGACTGAAGTCCCCCATGAGAACCAGGGCTCATGATGGGGAAACTACCACTAGCTGTTTGAAGAAAGCCTCATCCACCACTTCCTCCTGGTCTGGTGGTCTACGGCAGACCCCCACCATGACATCACCCTTGTTGTTCTCCCCTCTGATCCTAACCCAGAGACTTTTAACAGGCCTATCTCCAATTTCATGCTGGGGCTCTGAGCAATCATATGGCTCTTTTACATAAAGTGCAACTCCTCCTCCTCTTCTCCCCTGCCTGTCCTTCCTGAACAGTTTGTACCCATCCATGACAGTGCTCCAGTCTTGCGAGCTCCCAAGTCTCTGTTATTCCAAACACGTCACAGTGCCATGACTGTGCAAGGACTTCCAATTCTTCCGGAGCTTCCTTCATGCATTCATGTACAGGCACTTAAGGCAACTAATCGATTGCCCTGTTTTCTAAGGAAGTATGAGAACACCTCCTGTCTTGCCCCCTCCTGCTTGCTCTTCCTCCAGGTCACCCCCTACCCCGCTTACCTCAGGGCTTTTGTCTCCATTCCCCGGCAAACTTGGTTTAAAGCCTTCCTCACTAGGTTAGCAAGCCTGTTTGTGAAGATGCTCTTCCCTCTCTTTGTCAGATGGATCCCATCTCTTCCCAGCAATTCTCCTTCTTGAAAGAACATCCCACGGTCTAAGTAGCCAGACCCCAGCTTGTGACACTACCTGTGCAGCCAGGTACTGATCTGCAGGATGTACCCATTCCTGCCTGACAACTTTTGATCCACTCAGGGTCTCCCCTGGCAGTATCACTGGTGCCCACATGAATGAGCAGCATAGGGTAGTAGCCAGAGGGCTGGATGAGTTTTGGTAATCCCTCTGTGACATCTCGGATCTGTGCAAGCAGCAAACCTCCGAAGATAACAGGTCAGGTCAGCAGATGGCTCCCTCCATTGCCCGCAGAAGGAAGGGAGTCTCCATCCACCACCACGCGTTGCTTTGTCTTGGTGGCAGTTGTCTAGTAGGACTGTGCGAAACGGCACTCTTCCATTTCGATGGAACAGCATTGTGTTTCGAATTTCATTTCAATTTGAAACTGCTGTTCCATTGCGTTTAGTCAAAACAGTTTTGCCATTTCAGCGTTTTGCCCATAGGCTATAATGGGGAAGCTTGAAACAGCCTATAAGTTTGTCATTTCTAGCCTGATTTGGATGAATCTTGCAAGAATGGTAGCCCCCTCTGAGGGCATGAAGCCTGCCGCGTTTCAAGGAGATAGGTGCAAGGGTTTCAGGGAAACAGGACCTCAAGCTGCTGACAAGCAAAATTTGTAACATGGGTGACAGTGTGTGTGTTAAGGTGCAGCAGGGTGAAAACTGCAGGCTTGCTAGGCCCTGCTGAGGCCACAAAGCCTTCCAGCCGTCAAGGAGATCGGTGCAGGGACTTCTGGATTCTGGGGCCCTGCACCTCTAGCTGCTGACAGGCAAAACTCGTGACATGGGTGGGTGACACTGTGTGTGTGTTAAGGGGAGCCCTCACTCAACTGACACCAAGGCAGAAAGCAGGGCAGTTCAAACAATGCTGCCTTTTATGCAGTTTTTCCATCCCTCTCCCAGAGCACTGGGGTTGGAAGAGACCTCAGGGAAGAGTGACAGTCACTGGCCAGCTACACAGTCAATAATGAGAGCGCTCCTTCCCCCCTTTTTCACCTCCCTCTCTTTACTTCAGTTTCTGTTTCCCTGCAGGCAAGCCCAGCTTGAGCTTCAAAACACAAAACATTTAGAAAATTTCAATACATTTTGAGTTGCCTTGCTTCATTTCAAAGCTGCTTCAAAGCTCTGTTTCATTTCGATTTTGCTGTTTCGAGCTCGATACGAGTCAAAACAGCATTGAAACAAAACTGCCAGTGAAATTTCGCACAGCCCTATTGGCTGAATCCTTCCCACCTTGGTGATGCCTGGCCTCAAAAATTACTCCTAGTTACATGGTGCTTGAAATTTCAAAGTGTTCTGCAACTGTTAAACAGCAATGGATTACTTCCAGTTGTATTAAGAGTTTGATTTTGAACACCTGCACCTGTCACCAAACATAATGAGAGTGACAAGAGCTCACTAACTCACAGAATCAGACTACAAGAGTGAAACTTCCATTGCCAGACCCTTACTGCAGTCAGTCACTGGGAGGTATGTACAATGCATCAAAGAGCTAAATCTGCTCCTAAATTCTGTAATAATTGTACGACTTTATTGTTTGATTTATTAT
Source organism: Alligator mississippiensis (assembly GCF_030867095.1). NCBI lineage: Eukaryota > Metazoa > Chordata > Crocodylia > Alligatoridae > Alligator > Alligator mississippiensis. Next base: position 41,534,073 of record NC_081830.1, read on the forward strand.
ATTCATATGTAATTGTGGACTTGAAATTTTCAAGCCACTGCATGCTTAAACTATAGTCTTTGAAAAGGGGACAATTGACATAAAAAGTTAGATGCATCATTTGAGTGTTGCATCAGCACCCATCAGAAACATCAAAGTCTATTACTGCTCCCAGTTAGTGAAGTTACTTTTAGCTCAGAAGGGTCATGAAGACAGTTTTCCCTTAAGTGACCCTTCTGTTTGTTCAAATTGCCTTTGCTGTGTTCACTGGAAAACTCCAAGAAATTATCAACTTAAACACAGGGGGCAGCTACAGAATAAGTATAACTGTGAACAAGTGCATCAGGCCCTCCCACAAGACGGTTCTATTGGACGAGGGCAAAGAATTCAAGTCAGATGTACAACTGAATGCACAGAAAATGGTACACTAATTGAAGCTCCAACACACCCACCTTCCAGTGCAGGCTGTGCAAGCCCAAGCCCTGAGCTCCCTCCCCACTTTCTCCCCCCACCTATCCTGCAGACAGCACAGGGGACTAGGCTGGGCTGCATCAGCCTGGCCCCCATCAGACAGAAGTTAATGAAGGCACTCTGCTTTGGAGATCCTTCATCTGAACCTCGTTAAATGAGGGTTAATTTGTCATGCAATCAGTAACTTTTAAAGTGCTTTGCAGCCATGCACTTCTATCAGGGCACAGCTGTACAGCGTGTTCAACGGACCGATCATGTGACAAATGTCACTTCTGTCAGAACCCATGGTTGTACAGTCGCACTCAAAGCATCAAAACAAGGACTGCACAGCAGAGGATGCAGAAAACAAAGACATGTACACCCGTGTACGCTAAGCAGAAATTAGTGTGTGGGAATCATATAATACAGTTCACATTCTATAGTACCATTAGGGCTGTGAAAACTGCAAATTGTTTTGCTCCATGACTCAGACATGTTTGCAACTATCTTTTGTAAGCTTTAATGGCTGTAAAGTCTTGTTTTTTCCCTAAGCTTCACAAAAGTGGTTTTGCACTTGAACAAAAAATTCAGAATTACTCTTTTATGTACAGGAAGTTTCAGAAGCAATAATTATTCAAAAAAAAATCTTACTGAATGCGATTGTTTATTTCCATGTAGAAATAATAGGATATTTTAGCAAAAACATTCAGGATTCATATTTGGGGAAGGTTTTTTTGGAAGGGGCAAGGGAGCAAAACTAAAGTCTTTTCAATAAAGTCACAATGAAAATTCAAACAAAAGTATTAAAGGTTGTACCAGTAATCAGCCCATGAACTATTGAAGTCTTCTCTTTTAATTGGTTTGTCTTACTAGCCAATAAGATAGTAAAGCTTTTAAAAAAGTATAAAACTCTGTGCATAAGCAGCTGTTGACATGTATATAAGGAAAGAGTCAAACTGAAGGCAGTTTACTTTCCTAGCACTGTAACAGCTCCCTCTGCTGGGGGATTTGAAAGGAATGATTTGAGTTAAATCTAAATTCTGGCTCTCATGGCCATATACTCACGAGCAGGAACATGCAGTTTGCAGCCCCTCAAAGCCTTTTGAGGTGCCACAAAACGCACATGACACATGTGAATCCATTTGCTCTGCTGCATACTTGCAGCATGGCAGCAAAAAGTAGATACTATACTGGAAAATCCCAGTAGCTAAAAAAAACCATGGCAAAAAAAAGGGAAAAAAAGCAGTGCAGAGCATGTGGTAGCAGCGTCTGCTGCCAGAAACTGGAGCCTGACCGTCAGAGCCACACTCCAGCTGTCAGCCAAGCTACGAGAGGCCAGATCGCTGCTGCTACTGCTCCAGGAGGCCCCCAGGTAAGTGAATTGCCTATACTATCCGTTACTTGAGAAATCTAAACTTCTGATTTTTGGGAAACTTTAATTAGTTTAAATATTTTTAAAACTCATGGAATGCACTTAGCTTGAGGTACATGTAGTATTGATCATATAAACATGTCTATGATCATATGCTATGATTGGACTTAAGTACCTTCATAAAATAGTAGGTAAGGTATATTTTATCACTGATAATTTAAGAGGTTTCCTTTTATAATTGCCTCATATCTGTCACCAAAGATAAACCAGCTTTCAACATAATTTCTTCATACCAGACATATCAAACAGGACCACTTGCCTTGCCACTGCTAGTCCAGCCATAGCTGCCACGTCCCCTGCTGTCATCCCCACCAGACCTGCTGTCCCCACTGCCACCCTGCTGTGGCTACCACTGGTTCTGCCATCCCCACAGTTATCCCCGCCAGTCCCACCAGCACTGCTCTGTGCCCTGTACTAGATCTGGTTCACAACAAGCCCCAGAGTATGGATTAGGCTAGGGGCACAGGTTGAGTTTGACAGCCCTGCTTCATGCAGTCAGTGTGGCTTGAATCTAAGAAAGAGAACCTGATCTAGACTACTTTGAAAGCCAAACCAAAAAATCTGCTAGTTTTTGTGGATTGCCTAGCTACAAATGCACCCCAGGAGTTGAGGAAATCCTTCTCCCCTGACTGACTATGGGCAAAACATAACCATAAGTTGTCCCTATGACTAGGCACAGAAATTACACGTAAACTAGTATAAGTGATTGGAAACTGGCTCAAATCTGTAACACAACACAAGTTCAGTGCACATAAACTGCTTTCAAAATGGCTGAAACTGGCTTAAGATAACCTGGATGGATGTGGTATCAGACATAACTGAGTTAGGGTAAATCAGTTTATTGAAATTCTGTCCCAGATTTCCTCCAGATTCAAGTTTAACTTGCAGTCCCCCAGAATCCCAGGATGCTTTGCACCTCCCCCACAAAACGCCCCCTTGCAGGGTAGGTGGTCTAGCGTTGGCCCAAGCTGTCTGCTCCAGTCAACAAGGAGGTGTACTCTAGCACTCCCCAGCTTCTGGCCTGGGTCATTGCAGGCCAGTGGCTGCATTCCTGGAATCAAAAGTGAATGTCTGTTCCCTTGCTTATTGGTTCAATCTGTGCAGCTTAGACTAACCTGTGAAGTTTGAATCAATTCAGCCTCCAGCTTTTTGACTCTCTGTACTTAGCCTACGGGACTAGTAGTCTAATCAACTGAAGCCAAGGCCTGCCTGGAACAACAACAGGGTAAGGACAGGCCTTAGATAATACAGCCACATTCGAGAGCCTGACACAGGTCTGCTTACACCATGTAGAAACCTAACCATTTATTCAGTTCATACCAAATAAAAAACATAACTTTAATTAAGGACATGGTTTTTTAGAATGGCATTCAGATTCTTACTTGAAACAACACTTTGCATGGATGAACAGGCTTGTTGCCTCAAAGGAGCAGTATGAGAATGAGGAATGTTGCATTTCATAACCTCATTCATTCTTAAACAAGAAATGTCAACATAAATTGCCTAGTACAAATAAATGCTTCACACACTTACTAGATCAACACTCCATCCTACGTAACATTTGTTTTCCCTTTAACTCAATTTTTCTTCTCATGCTGTCCATTCCTATCACTTCTCTTGCAATACTATTTTGATAGATCTGAAACTATAAAATACAGATACATACCAAATATCCTCTCAATAGTTAAACCGACAGCACGCAAAACATGACAATGTTTGGATTGCATTAGCAGCCAGATGCCACAACAAGGATTGTGACCCCATTCTGCTAAGCCATCTATAACCCTGGCAAGAATTTCTGCCCTGGAAAGTCTAATTAGACAAGATAAAAGAAGCCAGAAGGAACCATCATCTTCATTTACAGACAGGGATCAGAAGCTAAGAGATTAAATGAATCTTGCAAGCTCAAACAGGAAGTCTGTAGTAGCGCTAGGAATTAAATACAAGTACCTAAGGGCCCAGTAATGATTAGGGCCTCATCACATGGGGAACTATACAAACACAGGAAGAAACAGGAAAGTCTTTGGAGAACAGACAAAGTACTTGTACATCTCCATGCACCCCCCTCCCCTCACCGCGGTCTATGTGATGTATGCACGTGCACTGATTAAAGTTTTTTTTTTTATTGAGTCTTTTAATTAAAAGTTCTACAAGAGGAAAATGAGGAAAGCAGAAAACAGAAGAAGAGAGGAGGCATGAAAGGGAAGGCAGAAAAGAGGAAGGGGAGAAAGTGTGGAGAAAAGTTGAATACTTAAATCTTCTGCCTGGAGGGGTGGATTAATCAACTTGCTAGGACCATCTGATGCACTTTTGTCACAGAAAGCAAGTAAAAACAGCATTCAAGCAGTCTGATTTTCTCTTTAAGATGTCCATCTCTAACTTGCGCAGCTGACAAGTGAACTTGAGCAACGACCTCCCCAATCTTATCCTGGGATTGGACAGTGAAGCTCATATATTTTTCCCTTGCATCTATCTCTAGGCTAATTTATCACCATCTGTAACCCCACAGCCCTCAGTTTGCGCACATCCTTCTGAGAAAACTGCCCCATTGACTTCCTTGTTCAGATGCCACTGTCATTGTCATCTATCATTCAGAAATGACTGCTGGTTTTCTATAAGACTGTCTCATGCAATTGCTAGTGTTTGCAGAACTCCGAGTCTAATAAACCTTTCTTCTTTTTTTTTTTTTTAAATAACCAGATCTTATCTGACATGGAGAGTCAGTTGCAAAACTCAGGAAGAATAGGTGAGACAGGGGACTGGGAGTCAAGAAGTCTGTTTTAATTTCCAATTTCCTTTGCAACCTTAGGAAATTAGGTTAATCCTTATCCCTTGGTTACTCGCATGTAAAACAGGGATAATGCTTCCTTCCCTCCCAGATGTGCTGCAAGGATAAATTCACTAATAACACTGTGGGTGGGAGGAAAATGACTGAGATGATGCAAGGTAACATGTTCCCTGCCTGAAGTTTAAAGTCTCCAGGCTCTATAAGGGCTCTTGATTCTTGACAAAAAAAAACACATCCTCTCTCTCCACTACTGGGCAGTGCCCTGTTTTAGGTCTGGCCACTGGTGGTTACATTTGTTAAGCTGCACATACATTACTGCTACCTATGCACTTCCCAGGGTTACCCAGGCAATACCTCAAGGGAGTGGCACTCACTGACCTGCTGTACTGCTGCCTGACCCCTTGCTTCATTCACAGTGCATTGTCTAGTTAAGAGGCTGATAGGGGCAGTCAGTCTGGCATTCCCAGTAACATGCAATATTAAAAATAATTGGCCTTGGTATATAAAGCTTTGGAAGAGACTTATATTATTTAAAAGACATGACATATTTGTGCTGTTGCATGCACAGGGGGTGAAGAAATATCCCTTTCATGCTCCTTATGTGGTCCACAAAACCTGTCATCTACAACTATCCATTAGAGAATTCCATTGGCACAGAGGAACTCCATGTTGTCACATCTGCACTGCAGTGAGGCCCTGAACTGCTGCCCTCACCTCCTTCTATTATGGAGCTGGATAGCAAGGAAGTGATGCTTCACTGGCTCCTAAACAAGTGGCAGAAGTTGCATTTGTGTTGACCCTGCAGCTGAAGGGGCTGGAACCATCTTCATATACTACATGGTACAAACATCAAACCCTGAGGGTTATGTATAGAGCTTTCGCTTTGGATTCTCCAGATTTTGGGCCTTTGTACACACCACAAAATTGGCCTTTAAAGCAGCTTAAATGCCCTTTTGCACCGCTTCAATGGTGTTGCCATTTGCACATTCAGCAGCGTATTCCACTTTAAATGACTTTGGTACATAGCAAGATTAAAACACCTCGGAGGTGTTTTAGTTTGCTACCTAACAAAGCGCAACAGTGCACGGGGCGTTGAGAGCTGATGTGCTGGGGACTTGGTGGGCCTCATGCAGCAAAGGGCCTGTGGGACCCAGCATCAGCCCATGCAGGCAGGCTACACAGAAATAAAAGAAAAAAAAAAGTGGCAAGCTCCAGCCCCTCCCTCCCCTACACCCTTTCCCTCCCCCCTCTACAACAGACTTACCAGCTAGAGACAGCTGCGTCCAGCATGGCAAGGACTGCTGCCTGCTTAGTCTATGGTCAAATCTCTGAAGCAACACCAAATCTTTGGATCTGATTCAGCCAAATTAAATCTGGACAGTGATTCAAATCTCCGAATCAAATCACTGTCCCTCCAAATTGGCCAAATCTGAAGTGAATACTTGCTACTTTGCACAGGCCTATTGTGCAGCCTTTATTTTGTTTTTTGGGGGGGGGTTTAAAAAGAAATTATAAAAGATTAGGATTGAAACCTGCTTCAGCCAATGGATTCAGCTTTCAGCATTGTGAAAGTGTGGATATGTGAGGGGAGTGATGCAATAATGACTTATTATACCAAGTTTCCTCAGCTGGATGACAGCATGGAAAGGAGAGTCCTTTGCTGGAGGACAATTAGCACTAAAGAGCATCTGAGCACACACACAAAGTGGGTGTGCTTGAATCAGATCATTCAACCTTCTCACATTCCAGGCTTCAAAGTTACTTGCTTGACTCACTGCAAGGTAAGTATCCACCCAGTTGTCAGCTGCTACACACTTGATGTGGTAGGAAATACCTATTACCTGCCAACCCTATTCCCCGAATCTCTCCAGCTAGCCAGTCAGCTAGCCAGTCTGCTGAGAAAGACGGTGAAAACCTGACCATGCAAAAAAGGTTCAGAAGTTCATCATCCTGGCAGCAAAAGTAGCGGTATTTAAGTCACAGGCCAGTTCTGAGCAATTCTACTAAAAATCTAGAACATAAGATGCTAATAGTGCTCTGACAAGCAAAACTGCCCAAGTCAGAACCACGACAGAGGTGAAAAATGACTTGCAAAAACTGCATGTTGTTTGCTAACATCTTAAGGTGCTTTTGATTTAAAAAGGCGTGCAGAACTGTGAAAACATCCAAGAGGTCATAAATTTAACTAAGGAAACAGGTGTCTTCTCACTTTAAACACAAAGATGAAAGAATATCAAAAAGGAAACAACACATGCAAAACCTGTGTCTTGTGTTATTTTTTAATAGATTTCATAAATTTTAGGGTTTAAAGGGATCTATTAAATCAAGTCCAATCCCCTGCCCTGGGCAGGAAAGAGTGCTGGGGTCAGATGATCCCAGCCAGGTGTTTGTCCAATCTCCTCTTAAATACCTCCAAGGAAGGTGATAGCATCACCTCCCTTGGAAACATATTCCATATTTTGGCAATCCTCACTGTAAATAATTTTTTCCTGATGTCCAATCTAAATTTGCTCTCCTTCAGTTTCTGACCATTGTTTCTAGTTACCCCAATAGGCGCCCTGGTAAACATCCTATCCCCTATTTCCTGCTGTCCCCCCCGATGAGTTTGTAGATGGCCACAAGATCACCTCTCAGCCTTCTCTTGTGGAGGCTGAAGAGATTCAGGTCCCTCAATCGGTCCTCATAGGGTTTTTCCTGTAGGCCTTTAACCAGACGGGCGGCCCTCCTCTGAACTCTCTCCAGGCTATCCACATCCCTCTTGAAGTGCAGTGCCCAAAACTGGATGCAGTACTCCAGCTGCGGCCTTACCAATGGGAAGTATCACCTCCCTAGACCTGTTTGTGATGCACCTACTTATGCAAGAAAGAGCGCAGTTAGCCTTACTTATTACTTCATCACATTGGCGACTCACGTTCATTTTGGAGTCTACTATGACCGAGATCCCTTTCTGCAGTTGTGCTACTTAGAGTGGTACCTCCCAGGCTATAGGTGTGTTGATGATTCTTCCTCCCTAGGTGCAACACATGGCATTTATCTTTGTTAAACTGCATCCTATTCTGTTCCACCCACTTCCCCGGCCTGTCCAAATCCACCTGGATTCACTCCCTGCCCTCTAGTTTGTTTACCTCCCCCAATAGTTTGGTGTCATCTGCAAACTTGGACAGAGTGCTTTCTACTCCCTTGTCCAAGTCACTAATGAAGATATTGAATAGTTTGAGGATTCTGTCTGTGACCTCAGAGCAGGGCAGCATTCCCTTTAGTTTTTCCTTCAGCCAGCCCTTCACAACTTCAAAACACAATTTGGGCAGAGTGATGAATATTTACACCTGTTTAATTTTGGTAGACTCTAATTTTGGTAGACTCTTTGCTACGTGTTATGAAACAGCATCAGTAATAGGAATAATTCGCTTTTGGTGGTTTTCTAGGAAAGAAATAAAATTATTCAGAACAGGATAAGGATACTATTACATTCAAGGAAATCAGATCGTCATATGCAATTGCCTTGGATGAGGTTCTCCAGTGAGGACTTCTGTGAGAGAATAGTTTGCCTGTGCTGTTCTGTCCTGCAGGATCACGTAGTATGGGAAGAAATGTCTCAGAGTTCCCCACACAAGAGGGGAACAAATGGAGATTGCAGACCTTCCAAGAGCAAGCTGAAACTGGGGGTGCCTGTATACATGATGGGGATTTAGCCCCCTAAACTGAAATGGTAGGGTTTTAATTGCGACTATTAAAACTCCACCATTTCAATTTAGGGGCTTCCATCACTGTTCCAGTGAGGAGCCTGATTTTTTTTTTTCTCCCACAGCTGGGGGATGAGCTGCAAGTTGTCTGAGTAGCCATTGAGCTGCAGGGGGCCCTGATCCCTTCATCCATGGTGGTGGCACCCCCCAGGGCTGCCTGGGTGGGCTGCTAGCAGTCTGGATGCTGCCCCAGCTCAGGCTTAATGAAGAGTTGGATCTGGCTGGGTGGTGCCTTTGAGCTGGGGCAGCATCCGCCCACTAGCCACCTGCCTGGGCAGCCCTGGGAGGTGCTGCCACTGGAAGGAAGGACCAGGACCCCCACAGATCAACCCTCTGGCCACCAGAGGCAGGCAGGCTCCGTGGGGGAAAAAAAAAAATATTGGGCCCCTTGTCACATTTTTTCCCCATAGTAGAGCCTGCCTGCACAGCCCCTGAGTGGTGAGGGACCCTGGTCCCTCCCTCCGCGGTGGTGGCACCCCCCCAGGGCTGCCTAGGCAGGCTGCTAGTGAGCTGGGGGCTGCCTCACCTTGGAGACAGCCCCTGCCAGATCCAACTCTTGCCTGAGCCTAGCTGGGGAGCAATGCCCAGCAGGCTTTCAGTGGGCAGGCTCAGGGAAGAGCTGTATCCGGCAGCTATCCAGCAGCTAGTGGGCAGGTTCTGCCCCTAGAAGGCATTACCTAGTCCAATCCAACTCTTCCCCGAGGCCAAGCTGGTGCAGCACCCAGCCCACTAACAGCCCACCCTTGTGCCCCCAGGGAGTGCTGCCATCACAGAGGGAAGGACCAGGGCCCCCTGCAGCTCAGGGGCTATTTGACCTGCAGGCAACTTGCTACCCAGCCGTGGGAAACACAGGCAGGCTCTGCAGGGAAAAACAAAACAAAGGATCAGGCTCCTCACCACTTCTGCCTTCAGCCCACCTCTCCCACAGCAGGGGTGGGTGGGGGCAGTCAATAGGTTGCCACGTTACAAATAGCTACATTGCAAATTAAACTACATGCAGCTATGCAACCTAACAAACTCATTTAAATTGCAAAAAAAACCCCACACGTGTACAGTGTGTTGCAATTAAATTGCAAAATGGGCAATTTTCATCACATGTACAAGTGCCTTGAGTGTTCTTCCTACTTAGCTAGTTCAAGGTTGTCTAGTTTGTCAGGTACATTCTTGCACAACCATTTTATTTAAAGAAAGTCTCTTATTTTGCTAATTCCCTTCATTCTCCCTTGTTTCTTTACTCAAGGGTAGTTACCACTGTTTCCACTCCACCCCCAACCCTAGCCCTTCATGGTTCTTGAAACAGCACACTGGGGCTGGAGGAGGTCTACTTACCCATCAGGCAGAGCACCAGAGTTCAGCAAAAACAAACACTAATTTAATCTGTGTTGTTCACTGAGCAGGAACCACAGAGGGGAGGAATTTGTTTCTTTCTTATCACCATTGCTTAGAGAAAAAGTCAGTTTCCTCAAAATATCTAAGCTGAAGAAGAGTAGATCTAGTGCTGAGATAACAGGTAGTTAGAGATGTGATGTCTGTACTAAAAGGGAAGAGAGGTGGCTGCTGGATTCAAACGTATTACCACTAGTAGCTCCTTCCACTTGCTCTTGCTTACCCTTCTTCTGCTGCCCTGTTAGTACTGCATTTCTGGATCTTTAAGGCTTCATCTCACTCATACCAAATGTAACTGAGGCCATCATATTCCATTAGCATTCTTTGTGATTCTATCATTCCACTGTCAACTTCTTCATCACTTTTAAGCCTTATAAAAATAAATTATTGCCCTATACATTGTAAAGAAAGCCTCCCTGGTATAGATGAATGTAGCAAGCTCTTCCTGAGGCTGCAAGCAGCTTCATTCAATAGTGAAGAGGTATGCAATTACTCAGACTTGTTAAAATTAACTATTTTCCCACTAATCATTTGGCAGAAATGTCTGGCTAATCCATTGGTACATCACTGTTGGATGCAGTGAGAGCTATTATTACCACAACTATGAAGCTGCAGTTAAAAGTTTCTGTTCTAGAAACCCTGAGTGAAATCAGCCACCATTCGCAAAGGAGAGAAGGAAAAATGCATCCTAGCCAAGTGCCAAAGTCTTCAATCATGCCCAATGCTGCAAACCCAGTCCATTTCCCAGTGCAATGGTAGGAATTTTTGTTTTAACAATCGTTATATTTTTCAGCATGGAACCTTGTTACTCTGATTAAACTCTCCCGCTAGCAGCAGACCCCCAGTTCACAAGGCCTTTTCCCATGTTCTCTTACTCAGTACTGCATCTCCCTCTCCCTTTCATTCAGCAAGAAGGCCTACCTGAAACTTCTTTACTCTCTGGTTTGCAGGAATAAGCGAGCCATGCTGCTGCCTCAAACGCTGCTTTGCCATTGATGCTGAAAATGACCCCATGCTGGGGCAATGCTGCACAAAGCCATTTTTTTCTTTCTGATAATAGTACGTTCCAAGAAGTGAAGATTTTTTCCATCCCCTGCGGTGCAACAATTTACTTTGGATACCATCTTGAGGGTTCACATTCTTCTTACCACAGCTCCAGCTCTCCCACAGCTCTACCATTGCTGGGATCGACCTGACCTGCACCTCCCCGAACGCTGCCTCCATTTGTGTCCCAAGCTGCACAGCAATGGCCAGAGTCAGCATGTCAGATTCTGACAAGAGATGCTCCCAAATCCACCAGTTTGCTGCTTTCTCGATCAGCTGATCTAGGACCAGTTCATCCTGTCAAAGCCCAAAACCACAGCCCGATGCCAGCTTTTGCAGCACTGAGGCAAAATCCTCAAAGCTTTCCCCAGGTTGCTGTGCCTATTGCCTGAACCAAAACCTGGGAATCATCAGATTTCACCTGGGTTTCAAGAGGTCAGGAAGCTTCTTCACTGCCTCCTCATAGAAGGCAGGTGGTCCCAGAATTGCAAAACTCCTCCGACTTTCCACATCCAAACAATGGAAGAGAGTAGCTCTTTTCTGGGTATCCTCTACTTTGACAGACTGGTTGCTGTCTGCCAAGCCTCAACATTTGGCCAGCAATCCACATGACCAAGGTACTGGAAGTTCTTCTGGTTCTGGTGACAATGCCAGTGGCAGGATAGGGCTGAAACTCCCCATCTTCATCAACACAACATTGTGTAGTCTGTGACTCTCGCATCTCCAAGCAAGTTAGTTTAGTCAGCGCAGACGTTCTACAGTCACTTCCCACCAGAAAATGCCACACCTGCTAATTTGCACACCCCGCCCTTTAACTCTTAGTTTCCCAGTTAGACTGGAAATAAAGTGATCCTCCAGGGAGGAAATGGGAGCAAGAGAAAAGAAAGACATTGAAAGGATATGTGGGAGGAAAATTGCTATTAGGAATGGCAACTCCCTCCCATCCCCCCCCGTAGCAGTTCTGTTGCCAGTCCCCAAAGTACTAAACCTAAGCTTGATGAACCTTTTACCTGGTTTCAGACATGAAATCCAGGTTTCCCAGTCCTACAGATATCCATTGGAACTACAGAGAACAGCAAAATAATCCTGGGGTGCAGTGAATTTGGGTTCAAAGACAGGAGTACTCCATGTTGAATATCACAGCTTCTGGCTTTCAGAATTTTGTTTTCAAGAGTCTAAAATTCACCATAGCTCCTAAGCAAAGCACCAGCTCCTGCCACAGCCTGGGCCTATTAGTCCAGAACAGTGGTGCTCTACCTTTTTCCCTGGCAGGCTGAATGGGCAATGGTCCATCCATCTGTGGGCAGGATCTTGTCAGTGGTCCTGATCCAGCACCAGGGTGGGTGTGGTGGGCACCATCTGGTCATGGGGGGGGGGGGGGCGGGGAGGGGAAGGTCAGCCCACCCGCAACCTAGCCCAGCAAGGAAAGGGGGCATGGCTTGGCTCCATGGGGGAAGAGGGCATGGCACTCTCCCAAACCAGCCTTGTGAGGGTGTGGTGGTGAAGGGGGCATGGCCCAGCCCCGATCCAAATGCAGGAGGAGGGGACATGGCCCAACTGAGACCAGCAGTGGGGGTCTTGGAGTTAGGAAGATTGACAGGGCCATAGTAATAGTCACTGTTCCCCTGCCACCAAATTTACAGCCCCATTGGGAGCCCTGTGGGCCAGATGTGATGGCTTCATAGGCTACATTTGGCCCATAGGCTGAAGGTTGAGCACCCCGATCTAGAAGTACTTAAACGTGATGCCATTTCATTGGCTTTTCCTTGAATCAAAAAAAGACTCTTTCATTCCTATTGTCAGTCAGTGCTTGACATTCACAGAACAACTGTATTTAAGCTGGAAACCATGGTATCAAAATGCTTTCCACTTCTTTGAATTAGTCTTGAGATTCTAATATACTAAAAAGATGACTCAGGCTCAAACCAGGCACTTTTTATTGGGGAGTCATTAGCACAACCAAACCTTGTTTTCTCTTTTTTGCTGAGTTTGGGAATATGGTGCTCAAAGAAGAGCTAAGGAGTTGGTTAAAACTGGTTTAGGAAAAGCGTAGTAACTACCACTAGTCTGTGTCTTAAAATGAGGTAGGGTATAAGTAAGTGCCTTGGAGGATCCATTTTGGGACAGTTCTCTGACATGAGGTAATTGCTATGATGGCACTCTCTGAAGAGTTAATATAATATGCCTTCTTTGTAAAAAGTGCTGTTTTTTTTTTCATAATAAGCTAATTGATTGCATTTGAATACTCCAATTGTATTCAATACATATTCACCATAGGTCAACCCTCTTGTACTCTTCTGTACTCAGTTACAGACAAAGAGTACTTGTCTAGCAGAATGTGACATAGCTGATGCATATATACACATATGCATGTGATTTTCCTACAGCAGCAAGTTGAAAGTTTCACTTGCCACCCACTTCTCTGTCTAGAAATAGCCCAAAATAAGCATGACATAAGGTTGACTGATCTATCACTGTAGATGCAAAGTTTGCTGATTAAATTTCACAAAGGCAAAAGTCAGATATCAACAGTTAGATCTCAATTTGAAGGCTTTTCTAATCACAAAGGGAGATTCACTGATTGTAAAAACAAGTAGATGCAAAAAGGAGTGTGCTCAAAGCCAGGAAACCAGTACTGGAATCCAGGAACCTGTTGGTACTTCTGCACAGGCGGTAATAGTATATAATTCATAAGCTGCACTGGAAGTAGGGCTAAACTGTTTTGTTTCGTTTATTACCTTGTCATTTAACCCAGATAAGGGGGTCCCTTGCATAACATCTGCTTCTGAACCTTCCTACACCAGCCCATTTGCATTCTCCTATATGATAGCCTTGCTCTTTAAATCGGTTAGTTTCCTTTGCTTTTGGTACTGGACTCGTATTTCATGTTCTTATCAGGCTTAAAACACCTGATCCTGTCTAGAGGGCAGCTTTCAACTTCACAACCACCACAGGAGCAACCTGGTAGTGAATTAGAAATCCAATATTCACCAGGAAAAGGAGGCTGCTGGTGGTTCTGCTACTACTTTTGTGACAGAGGGGTAACCACTTCAGCTGTGTCCTGGTTTCCCCATCTGCCAGGAATGGGTAGCATGAATATGTTCTAGTTCAATTCAGTGTGAATAGCACTTCGAATGTCTATGGTACAGACCTGTTTCCTTACCTTCATGGAAATTTTCAAATAATTAAGATAAAAGGGGTAGGAGTGAGTCTTTTCAGCCAAGGTTTCCTATACAGAGGACTTATAAGGAGAGCAAGATCTACCTTGGAAATCCCCTCAGCAGCTCATATCAGTGGAACAGCTACTTCAGGACTGGGCTCCATGGCAATCCCCACATTCAAGACAAGCAGCTGTGGTTTTCTCTCAGCTGAGGCAGAGGGTATTAAGTGGACAGGGAGAAAGAAGACGACAACAATGCAACTAGACCTGGAGACAGCAAGAAGGACATCAATAAGATCAGCAGCAGTGGAAGTGACAGCGACATGAACAGCAACAAGGAGTGTGAATGAACTGAGAATGTAAAACCCAAATTGTGGCCTGGACTAAGGGACTGTGTTTGGGTTAGGGAGGGGAAGAAGGTGGGAGCACAGGGGTTCAGGGGAACAGGTGCATTTACTGTAGTGGGTGCACAGGTTTCTTAATGTGGTTCTAGAGGTGTGATGGAAAGCCTATGATAGAGGATTTATATATATTGTTACGCCTCAGCTCTGTATTCTTGGGCAACCCTGGCACAGGATGCAGTCTGTCTGACTCACAAAGGACTCCCCCCCCCCCCCTCCTCTACCTAAACGAAACTGATTAAGATGCAGTGAGAGACGCACCTAAAACTCTCCAGATAAGGGTGATAAGAGTGAACAACTGCCCTCGGTCTCATCTGCATCTGAGATGGAACCAGATGACCATTCATTTACATGAGAGATGGAAAACAGAAAGCCTGAAGCAGAGACTGCAGTGAATTCTGGGACCAGAGAAGCAGGAGAGCGCTGCATGATGGGGAATCTGTGCTTCCAATGTTAATTAACCCATGTTCACACACACCCAGCTCAGCATTTATCAGACCAGTTCTAATCTGGATTTGCTAAGGACTTTTCTGCCCCCAGACACACACACACAGCTCTAAGTTTAATAGGCATCTCGGGCCGTACATTCCCCGGTCCCAGTATGGGAGGCCTATTTAAACTTGATTGACTAAAACTCGGTTGCCGGGTTAGGGAATGCTGAGGCAAGAGACCGAGTCCGAGGGGGTATGGGCAACATTTGAACAATGGTTAAGGGTTCATCACAGCATCCAGCCTGCTGGAGCCCTAATCCCAGGTGTTGTCGTATCTTTCCCGAGATGACTGGTGGGAGTCCTCTCCACAAAAGGTTATGAGCACCCCAATAATTGCTTTAAGTCTGTTAAAAGACTATAATAAAATCTGGAAAAGTCATGCAAGCTGAGGCTTGTGCACAAGTAAAAATCCAAAATCCTGATACTGCAAGCTATCTATTGTTCCTGAAGAAACCATGAGATATCCCATCAGGTTATCTGCCATCCATAGGAATCTCAAGCTGGCTCCCAAGTATTTGGGTTACTCCCTAATCTTAAGTGTTTCCTGATTATCAATCAGTTTCCTGAGATGGTCCAAACCAGATAACCCCTTGTCAATAGAAAAGACAATGATTTACACTACTGAGGGTGCTTCAAAGCAGCTGAACTGAGGGTATAAAAATCTGTAAGTGTGTGTGCTTAAAAAAAAGAAGAAAGAAAGAAGAAGAAGAAGCAGGAGGAAAGAAGGAGGAAGAAAGAAGAAGAAGAAAACTCCTGTGCTGACACCATCCCCTGTCGTTCTTGGGACGCTGGAAGAACAGATCGTCTCTCTCTTCAAGGATTGTGCTATGGACTGTGCCTGTCAGCTTTGCAGCCTGGGTACCGTGGACTCGGTGAGATTCCCAGCTTTCTCTCTTCTTTCTAGGCATAAACTTCTGAACCTGAACTGTATCAGTTAAGCTTGAGCTAAGTTTCCCCAAATACTTAGTGAAACCAGGGTAGTATTGTCATTGTGTTTGTTTTTCTTTTGCATGTCTATTACTACTAGTACTATTATATATTTCATATGCTTAGCAATAAATAACTTTTATAGGCAAACTGGTAGTAATTGGGTATATTTTTCCTTCTCTGCTTCTTTTTCCTCCTGTGCTCTGCAGCAACGCTTCTTTTACCTATGCTAAAGATCCCTGTGAAGCCCAAATTATTGTGGGGTCTGCTCATCAAGAGGCCAAGATTGGGACGTGCTGAGTTTGAAACACATAAGGGGATCAGCTTGTACAGGCTGATTGACCCAGTTTGACTCAGACGTGCCCTTATGAACTGAATGCTGGCCCATGAGGGTGTCAGCTGGACACCCAGACGGATTCAGAGGGATTCTGTTTACCTGTGTGCTTGTGTCTGACTGCGTTTTATTGTTGCTCTTATGAACTGATTCTTGGCATATGAGGGTGTCAGCCTGTCCATGCTGATCAGCCCGGCCAGGTCAGGCGTGTCACGTTAATTTGTGTGTGTTTGTGTGTATGACTGATTTGGTGACTGGAGGAACCCAGTCCCATTGAGATTGAGTCCTGCAAGATAGCTCCACTGGGGGTGAGGGCTTGCAGAAGGGAGAAATACAGCTCCGTATAGTAACACAAGCAGCACATTGACAGAATCACCAAGACCCTAGAAACTATCCCTAATAAATGAGCACACCCCAAAGTAATGGGCAAATTTGGTAACAATATAAAAGTTATTTTTTTATATATATATTTTTTAAAAGGTGGTATTAACCCACTCCCTGCCAGCACACCTACAAATGAGCTTGTATATAGGAATAATCCCGTTCCCCATATTCCCCATCTTCTTGAACACTGCTTTCCCTTGTACCTCTGAGCATTAAATGTTTGCTGTACTTTGGATTGTTTATGTTTTATTTGGAGACACCTCAAACAGCAATTCAGCCCCTCGTGCATTTCTGGGCCAAGCTAACACTCTTCATTTATATTCATTGAAGCAGTGCTTAAAAGCCCACAAAGATTCCTTCCTGGTTTACGTTAACTCACAGTCCTCCAGCATACCAGGATGCTTTAAAGCCCTGGGCAGGACTGGGCTGCCTGCTCCAGTGCAGCAGGATTGGCCCCTCCCCCTCTCCTTTCTAGCTGGAGCACTACCACTGCTTTGGCTGGCTGAGAAGTGGGTGGGGTTGGGAAACCCTGCTCTAGAGTGCTGCCCTTTGCAGGAGCGGGGGACACGGCCAGACACCGGTAGCCTGAAGGGAAGGTGGGGGTTAATCCCCCCTCCCTCCCATCGCCCACTGGCATGGGACCCCAACAGGGGTCTGCCTGGCTTCCCCATCCCCCACTTGAGCAGTGAGAGCAGGGGCATGGCCGGACCCCAGCCCCAGGCCTGAGGCAAAGGGAGGGAGGGAAAGGGGAATCAAAGAGAAGCAGGGCTGGCAGGGACTTCCAAAGGTCCTCTACTGTCTAGTCCAGCCCCTGCCTGAGCCCTGGCCAGACCGTCCCGTACAAGCAAAATCTAAGAAGTGAAGGGTTTGCTTGCAGTGGCCACAACTGAGAACACCTGCCAGGGGGGCTCTGTACTGCTGGGGAAAAAGCCACCAAGGATTTCCTGCATCCGGTTTCCCCCTCCCCACTCCGACTCCACAGTGGGGCCTAGTGTTGCATCCTCCAGCCTTGAGCCCCAAGGCAGCACCACACCCCCCCCCCCCCAACCAGCCCCATGACAGGGGAAGGAGGAGGAGCAGGGGGACAGCCCTGCTCACTGCAGCAGCAACATGACAGCCCAGCCTGGCCTGGGCATGGGGAGCTGGGAGCAATCCAGGCGCACAGCTCCTGTGGACCCAGCCTGAGCCACAGCCAGCTGGGAAGGGCCCAGCCCCTCTGTGCCCATGCTCAGCAAGGCCCCCAAGCCAGCCCAGCTCAGCCCTGCAGCCCCAGGCCCAGGCAAGGCAGATAGATGGTGGGACCGGGCCAGGCTGGGCAAAGGCAAGGCTTTTCCCAGCTGCCTGCAACTTGGGCTGGGGCCATGGGATCTGCACACCCAGATTGCTTCTGGCTCCCCATGCCCAGGCCAAGTCAGGCTGTTATGGAGCCACTGTGATAGGCGGGGCTCTCCCCCTTCCTCCCCAACCATGGGGGTGCCAGAGGGAGGGCTCTGTGCAGTGCTGCTTTGGGGCTCAGGGCTGCAGGGGCGAGGTGCTGGGTCCCGCTGTGGGGCGGAAGGTGTGTTGGGGGGGGGGGGAAGGGAGGGGTGTATGGAAACCAGCTGCAGGAAGCCCTTGGTGGCTTTTTTACCCAGCAGTACAGAGCTCCCCTGTCAGATGCTCCCAGTTGTGGGTACTGTGAGCAAACCTTTTGCTCTTTAGATTGGGCTTGTACAGGAGGAACTAGCTAAGGCTCAGGCAGAGGCTGGATTAGACATTAGAGGACCTCTGGAAGTCCCTGCAAGCCCTGCTTCTCTGTCATTCTCCCTTCCTTCTCCCCCTTCACCTCAGGCCTGGGGCCAGGTCTGGCTATGCCCCTGCTTTTGCTGCTCAACCCTTCAGTGCCAGCCAGGGGGGTCAGGGTATGGCCACGCTTCCCTTCTCTTCCCCCTACCCCTCCGGAAAAGCCTGGCAAGGGCTGCTTCCCCCCGTCCCATCCAGGCGCACCCCGGCTGGGGGTTTAAACCCCTCCCCAATCATGCACAGTGCTTGTTGGGGCCTGGCCACACCCCACCTCAGCACAGCTTCCCTCCAGCCTTCCCACCACTGCAGAAGGGAAAGGAGGGCTCGCTCTAGCACCCCCGGCTTCTAGCCTGAGCCACTGCAAGTATGTGGCTGTATTTCCAGAATCAAAAGTGAATGTCCATTCAATTGTTTCTTGGTTCAATCTACACAGGTCTGACTAAGCTGCAAAGATTGAATCGATTCAGGATCAAGCTTTTTGAATGTCTGTACTTTGACTGAAAGCTCTTGAAGCAGGGACAATTTACTGCTGTTTGTAGAGTACATTGCACAAAGTCTGAGTTGCAAAAGGGCAGGAACACACCAGCAGAATGAGCAACACAGTGGGAACAAACCAGTTAACTCCACAACCTATTCAGGAGGATTCAATTAGGAAGGGAATAGCTTCCTAAATAAACTGGTAGGGAATTTTTTACCCAGCAGTACACTGGCAGTCAGATTTGGGAAGTGGAGCTGGGGTGGGTCCAATGTGTGTAGGCAAAGGTCTCGTGGATCAGGATGGGCTGAGGGCCAATGTTGGTAGGTGGAGTCCAGATTCTCAGGGCTAAGGTTACTGTGGCTTAGGTTCAGCCTGGGGTTCAGGTGATTTGTGCAGGCCTGGAGTTGAGGTGCCTTGTGCAGGCATCATTTGGAGCCCTGGCTTTGTTTTGTTGTCGCCTTGCATTTTATCCAGTATTTTTTACCCAGCAGGTTACAGGGGTGGGCAGATGAGAACAGGATGGGTTTCACCACTGACAAGTGCAAGATGCTGCACCTGGGGGGGAAGAACCAGCAGCAGACCTACAGGCTGGGGAACTCCCTTCATCAGTGCAGAGGCAGAAAAGGATCTTGGAGTCATTATTGATGCCAAAATGAATGTGGGCTGACAGGGTGGGGACGCGGTCAGGAAGGCCAACCATACCTTGTCATGCATCCACAGATGCATCTCGAGCAGGTTCAAGGAGGTGATCCTCCCCCTCTATGTGGCACTGGTCAGGCCGCAGTTGGAGTACTGTGTCCGGTTCTGGGTGCCGCACTTCAGGAGGGATATGGACAGCATTGAGAGAGTCCAGAGGAGGGCCACCCGCATGATCAGGGGGCAGCAGGGCAGGCCATACGAGGAGAGGCTAAGGGACCTGAACCTGTTCAGCTTCCACAAGAGAAGGCTGAGGGGGGATCTAGTGGCCTGTTACAAACTAGCCGGAGGGGACCAGCAGGTATTGGGGGAAGTTCCTGTTCCCCTGAGCACTACCAGGAGTGACTAGAAATAACGGTCACAAGCTGGCAGAGGGTAGATTCAGACTAGACATCAGGAGGCGCTACTTCACTGTCAGGGCGGCTAGGATCTGGAACCAACTTCCAAGAGAAGTGGTGCTGGCTCCTACCCTGGGGGTCTTTAAGAGGAGGTTAGACGAACACCTTGCTGGGGTTGTTTGACCCCAGTACTTTTTCCTGCCACGGCAGGGGGTCAGACTTGATCTGCTCAGGTCCCTTCCGACCCTACCAACTATGAAACTATGAAGGGAACAGAACAAAGAAGATGGTAAGAGGAACAGGTGTGGAGCAACAGGAACTTGGCAAGGGGCACAGAGAGTCAAAGCAGCACAACATTTTCTGAACAGCTATGGGATTTATAGGGACAACTCTTCTTCCTACTAGCCAGAGACTCCAGCTGGCTTCTCTCTGAAGTCTTCCCCAGGACCACATGGCAGGGGTAGCAGCAGGCATTGCATAGGCCCTAAGATGGGTATGTGTGATGAAGGAGGAAAAGGTCTACTCTACTAGGTCTGGAAGGTACTGGGAATTTCTGAGGTATAAATACAAACATTTTCCCATATTTTAGCACAATGCTTCCTATAACCCCTGATGCCGTAAATGTCTCCCAAGTGTCACATTCATTGGTTTTTCTCAGTTGCCAAATGAAAAAAAAAAATGTTTCTTTTTCACACATGCTCTGTGAATAGGTTGTCAAGGGAACATAGACAGCACTTAGCAAATAAATATCCTTTCTTCCTTCCCCACTCTCTCCTACCTCAGGCTTACAAGTTAATACTTGGTGGTAAAATGTCTCATTTATTCCTGGTATGAAATATAGAGAAAATGTCTGGATAGCACACAGCATTCCACTCCGAAGTATCAACATTTAGTAAATGCATTAAAATATGATGTCCAGGTAACACACTGTCAGGTACTTCCATGGTGCCAGTTCCTGAGCATGGCTTTTCTATAATCCAGACAAGCATACCTGGTATGAGATCAGAATGATATCCAGAAATAGAACCTCCCACAACACATTAAAGAGTAGTTTCAATGGTAGCAGAATTGGAGATGCAAACAATCCTGCTCATGTACGAGGAACTAAGAAAGTAGCAGGGTGAGGCTGATGCACATCACTTTCAGAGGTCTAGGACAAGCAGCTAAAGCTTGTGTTAATATAGCAGAGTAACTTACAAGTCAGGAGTCAGGTAACTTATAGCTGGTGCAGGCCAGCCACAGTCTTTTCTCTGCTGACATGAAATAAAGCAGAAGTAACTCAGACACAGATTGTTCTAATACCCATCCCCATCTACATCAGAATAAAAATGATGGCCTTAAATAATCTCCTCCACAGGCATCATCTGGGCACTGAGTAAATGCGACTCTAGGGCCTAACAGAATATCTGTCAGTCCTGTTCCTGTTTCACAGGCAGATGTGGAAAGAACTGCTGACATAAATTCAACGTTAAGCTTTCAAGTGTTGGTCTTCTGTGAAGACCAACAACAGATGGGAGGCTGCACAGGGGTCTGCACCAGTAAGGGTAAGCAAGCAGGGCACCAACCTGGTATGGATGCCAGGATAATGTCCCCATGCTCACTGAGTCCACACCCTGGAACAGAATCAGCCCTATGATATTGCTGGTACGGCTACAGCTGAGCACGTGGTCACCATGCTGCTTCTGTAGAAGCATAGAAGCAACAGTCAGGGTGGGCAGCCCATGCTACAGCAGCAGCTGGAGCTGCAGCCAGGGACTGTTTGAGTCCCTGAAGTAGTAAGACTCCCACTTAAGGCAGGAACCCTGCTTATTGTGGCTCTAGTCTGCATATTCTCTCTTCTGACGGTCCTCTGTGACAAGCACTTACATAGGTTGCGTCACAAAACTCCCATAGTCACCAATAGAAAATTATTTTTCCCCCACAGGGCCTAAGTATAGACAATCAAAAAGTCCAAGGCTGAATCAATTCAATCTTTGCAGGTTAGTCTAACCTGTGTAGATTGAATTTATAAGCAAGTGAACAGACTTTCACTTTTGATTCCAGAAATGCAGGCATAGGCCAGAAGCTGGGGGGTGTTAGAGCACACCTCCCTGCTTGGCTGGAGCAGACAGCTTGGGCCAAGGCTAGCCTGCCCACCCTGCGGGGGGGAGGTTGCAAGGAAGGTGCAAAGCATCCTGGGATGCTGAGGGACTGCGAGTTAAATTTGAATCTGGAGGGAATCTGGGACAAAAGCTCAATAAACCAATTTAACCTAAATCAGTTAAGTCTGATACTACATCCATCCAAGTTTATCTTAAACTGGTTTTGGCCATTTTGAAAGTGGTTTATGTGCATTGAACTTCTGTTGTGTTAGATTTGAACTGGTTTCCAATCACTTATACCAGTTTACATGTAATTTCTGTCCCTAGCCAGGGAGCTCTAAAGAGTCTCAATCATATCTAACATGTCAGTTAAATTATTGTGTGGGAAACTTTCCTTTTTGGTCTATTTTCTGTTCTCTTTTTCATTGGATAAGGGTTGAAAGAGAGAATTTTAAAATTTCAAAGTTTTAATTTTTGTTTGTTTTTTAAATGAATATTATTTCATAAGATGCATGTTTTGACAAAAAATTTAATGAGTGCATAACATCCAAAATCTTTCACCAACCAGCCTGAGCATTTTCAAACACCTTGACAATAGCTTTTAAGATGCCCTTCCTTGAGCTTTTTGTTGAGGAAATCACATTAATTTGCAAAGCTGGTATACTTTTTAATGCACTAAAATGAGACACATTTCATTTAGTATTCTCTATATAGCAGAGTAGGTCTTGTTTCCATACAAGACCGTATCTTGATTACTACTATATAGATGAGGAAAGAACATGACATTAACTAGCATGCAGACTTGGATTCTTCATGATTTAGTGTAGAGATTTTCCCAATTTCTATGATATGAACTACAGCATCTCTGGACTTCCCTAAAAGGTTAACGCTCACAATTTATTTTGGGGCATAAAACATGGGAATAAAAAAATGGGGATAAAATGCTAACCGTGACAGAATCAAAACTATTTGGGGAATATTCTAGACCTACTTTCCATAGGTGTAACCTCCTTTACAAGATGCTAGATAATTTAGAAACAGGACACAAGCCACACTGTTTTACTTTGAGATCTCAAATACACACCATTCCATCACTAGTTTCTAAGGAAAGTTCACAATGAAGTAGGTGAAATGTCAAGAAAAGGGGACATAAATTAAAAAGAAACCACAATAAACAGTTACAAATCTAAGAAAATAAGAGCTATGTCCTAATATGGTTTAAATGGGTATCGCTCCACTTAAGTTTTTAGTTTATACATCAGATCTAGGTCTGGCCCATACCACTAAACACTGCTTTGGAGAAGGTGGGTACTGGGTATATACTGGCAGACTGGTTTCCTTGCTATGCCAGGTCCATTAAAACTTTGTGAGCTTTGTGTTGGACTGCATTCAAATGAACCCTTATTAACTGTAGCTTTCCCCTTTCAGAGGAGCATCCCAGTTGATTTACTGGGAACTACCTACATCATAAAATGGAAAATGGATAGATTATTCGATTATAGGGGTGTGCGAAGCAGGCCCTATTTGATTCAGATTTGGCCTGAATCAGGGACAGTAATTTGATTAATTGATTCAGATCTCTGTCCCTGATTCAATTCAGCTGAATCTGAATCGGAAGATTCGATGCCGATTTGGAGAATCGGCGATTCGGCCATAGACACAGTTTTAAATGTTTTTTCTACATACCTCAAGGTACCAGCATGGTTTGTGAACACTGAGATGCTGGGGCACATGGAGCATCCCACAGGAGTGCAGGGGGGCCCTCCACGTGCTTGGTGGTGATCCTGGAAGTGGACCGGAAGCGCTTCTGGTCCACTTCTGGGTCTGCTGCTGAGCATGGTGGAGAGCCCCCCGCACTTCTGTGGGATACTCCATGTGCCCCAGCACTGCAGCATTCACGAGCCACCTAGTACCTAGAAGCACGTAGAAAAAACATTTAAAGGTGTGTCTATGCCCGAATCGCCGAATCTTTCTGCACCCATCTGGCTTCGAATGCCCACTTGCATGCTGCCTTGGTCCGGGCAGTAGAAGGTGTATGCTCTCTAACGTTGTGGGTTCCCTGAGGCGGGCTTTGGTTGTTCCTCTGGCCTTCCCCGAACTCTCCTGCCACGTCTTTGAATGTTATATCAGTGTGGGGTTTGGCCTCAAAGTTCCCCTCAGGGATGAACACACCACTTGTGGGATGTTCATAGGGCTCCACCTCCCCTACACCCCAGCCTTAGACCAACCTCTGATGGGGTACCAGATCGTGACATGGCAGCCTCTCCAGTGCAGCTATTCCTTGTGCCCAATCATATCCCCCTCTATCCTTGGGGAAGGATAATTAGCTGGCCCGGGCTCTAGGCCTGCGATCCTCTTAAGCCAGTCAGCTCTCCTCTTGGGGTCCGAGGGTGCCCCTGTCAAGCAGCGGTAAAGGAATAAAACAAAAAAAGAAACCAAAAGAAGGAACTCCAGAGAGTACATAGTGTCACACAACAGAGTTCAGTACTCCGTACTTTAACAATACTGCCCCTTTGAGGGGTGTGGAATAAAGAGAAAGGGAATTGCAAGGTGTAACTCCAAACCCCAGTGTTCTCATATTATGGCAAGTTATAAAAGGAGTTTCCCTCAGCACAAATAAACACAGTGGGCATGTCTACATGAGATGCTAAATGCACAGTAGAATAATTCTACTGAGTATTAGAGCATCACAGCAAAAGCTGTGCTAATGCACAGAGGAATTAGTCTACTGTGCATTATTGTCACTAAAAAGGTATACACAAGTGCTACTGAGCAATAGCACCAGTTACTGAGCATTTAGTACCTGTTAATACAGGTACTAAACTTAATGCGCATTAACTACGGCACATTAATGCACTTGCAGATGTGCTCACTGTGGGACAAGAGACTAAGTATCAGTGGTCCATTCATTATAAGTTTGCCCATGACACCCTCAAGTGTTGCTCATGGCTACAGGATATTTTGCTGTTGACAGATACCCGTCTCATCAGGGTCACAGGAAGAACAAAGCATGTTATTACTGTTAGTGTATTACTTGCTTAGTTACTGTTGCACACAGGCCAGTGAATATTGGGAACCAGTGAACTATATAATGCTACATGTAAATATATAGAAAAAGCTTAAAAAAAATGGAGCTATTCTTGTATACCATTAAATAAAGCAAATTATTAGCAGGAGTGAGCACACATTCATAATGGCTTCCTCTTTTGTTTGTATCCTACTGTTTGATAGATCATTTGCTCTGTTGACCGAGCCTTGCTAGGCATACAGCTCTTAATTACCACTGAAATAAACAGGATCTAGTGTATTCAGAACCTTGCAAGGAGGTACTCCGTGCCCAAAAGATACAGAAAAATATATTAATAGAAAATAGTGTACCTTAACAGAGTTAAGAACCCTAAGATTATAGCTTGCGATATGTTAGTGTGCCATTAATATTATAAAGTAACTAGACACCATTATACAATAAACTTGCATTCAGCTATAGTGCTTTCTATGCCAGGATCTCAAAACATTTAAATATTAATGAACTAAACCTCCTGAAGAAAACATTATCCATCCCATATAGCAGATGTGCTACAATTCATTGGTTGTAGGCATACATCTAGAAGCCTCTACAATATTACTCACATTAGTTTGAACTAAAAGCCTGAATAAGCTATTACACAACTGAGTATAACCCATCAGTTGAAAGACTGTAGTCAGCAAGCATCCTGCGTTTACAACTGTTATACACACAAAGTGGAACCATATTTCCTTAGCCATCCCATTGTTGTAGTAGGATTGCTCAGGATCATACCATTCCACGTAATTAAGGGTGGCTGACTTAGGCCCTTCCAAAGTCATGTGAAAGCCTAAGCCTGCATTGACCAGTGCAACTGACCACTCACAGTACAGGACAATGGAGGTCCAGGTCCATAGAGTATAAAAGCTCCTACCAGTATCTGCTCTTCAGGCAGACTCATACCTATATGCTGTTCTTGGATCCTTGACAAAGGAGAGGGCTGTTTTCACAAGTACTCATTCAGCAATTGCTTGATCCAGTGTGCCAAGCAATGAATGTTCTTTGGTGAAGGACTGCATGCTGTAAAGCTTTTACTTGCTAAAAGTTCTCTCCTTACTTGCTGTATTTAAGTGTGGTATTGCAGCTAAAATGTGTTGCTCACCGGAAGAGCTCTCTGCAATGGGCAGGTACAATATAACTCCACCTGCACTAGCTAGAAGCATTTAGAAAAATCTTGCTCACTGCCTGGAGTACAGGTTTGTACTCACCATGTTTCTATGGTGATTAATTACAAATATGTGATATGACATTACCAGATGTAGTTGTAAAACCTGCTAGATCAAGTCCTGCTGTTAAGATTTCTATAAAAAGGTTAAAGGCTAAAAACATGCTATAAGAGTATGGGGTTTGGTTCACAGTACACAGCATCTTCTGTAGATGCCAATCACAAATATTTTACCTAAACAAGATGTTGGAAGTGGGACTACTGGGCTTCAGTTGAGGAAAGCAATCCCAATTGTTAGTGCATTGTGAAAACCTCATATACAGGAAAGCAATTGACTTTTCACAAAGCCTCATCATCTCTTTGGTATCAGATGCTATTTTTTCTGATATCTTTGCAGTTTAATTAGCATTTCTCCTGTCTGCTGCTGTCTTTTTTCAGTCACTGGATAGCATGGTTCCTCTGTCTGCCATTATACTGGTTGCTTCTGTAGTGGACTGTGCACACAAAGTTGAGAGAGGTGGCCTTCTGGTCGAATCTTCCCTATGAAGTACCAGCCAGCCTAAATAAATTAATTCCAACCCTGGCTCTGCCAGACCTTGCTGCATAAGCCAGTCCAATTCACTTAATCCTCATGCCACAATCACTTCCATATGCCCCCTCTGAACATATCATGGGTTCGAGTCCATGAATATTGTTAAAGTGCTTTCAACAACCTAGATAAAAGTGCTAGTAGTTTTTGAAAAAATTAAGGAAATCCTCACTCAGTGTGTTCCCAACTTCACTCTGGAAATTTCAGCATGGACATTTCTTCTCACTCTCTCTTCCAAAGCCTTTCCTCCCCCTTTCCCATCTCACTTTTCTGTCCAATGTACCTCTATCTCTTACCTCCCATATCACCCACTGTAGCAAAACCTTAAGTAAAATCAGATGATCCTGCTTCTCACTGCACAACACCATCTGCACATTTGGACAGAACGTTTTTTCCATCATACATAGGCAAATGACACACCATCCAAAGTTAGTACTGCGGCATTCAAATGCTGGTCTCTCAACTGTTAGTTTCACATATGGAGAGACAGGCAAGATGAGCTGTCAGTCTGCCAGTACTAGTAGCTTTAACTAGAAGCTTTGAGGTGAAAGGCTAAACTGAAACCCTGCCCTTTTCAAGTAATTTTATAGCATGAAATGTAATTCAAGTGAAAAGACTAAAGATGTTTTCTTCCTTGAGGTCTCCTATAGCAAGGCATGCTGCACAAAATTTAACATTCTACCCAAATCACAGACTGTCGTGTTCCCTTTTGTAGGTGGGTTTGAGAGCATTTCTACTGATGCATTAACAAGAAGAGCTGACTGAACAGATTTATTTGGCAATGACAGTCCAGTATTTAAATTACATTTGCTTCCATGGTGATGAATAGTGGTACTGTATCATAAAAATATGAAAAGTGAATTCAGTTAACCAGAATGGAGAAGACAGGCTAAGCTGTGAAGGAAGACAACACTGGAAACAATGGGCGCTTGCAGACATGAAAACAAACAAACAAACAAACAAAAACCAGTACTTTATTTTAAATTTGGTACGCTCTTGTGCTAAGCCCCATGCATGCCCAGAAGAGGCAGAGTGTTACTTTAACCCAGTTCACCTGATGTTTGTAAAGACTGGGCACTTCAGTGGGGCTTTTTTGCACTTTTATTTAATAGCTGATTGAATCAGCTTTTGCTAAAAGTACCAAAAAGCCCTGCTGGAAGTGCTTGATCTTTATAGATGCTGCAGAGCTGAGTTGAAGTAACTGGCTCTGTTTCTTTCAGTAAAGCAGAGGGGTGGTTTTTGGTTGTTTGGTTGGTTGATTGGGGTTTTTTTTTTTTTTTGTCTGCAAGCAGAAATGTGTTTGGAAACTGTTAACTACCAATGTAAGACTGACTAAGGATTTCCTGCGATCAAAATACTCCCCTGCGCACTGAATAGGCTTTCAGCAAGGTACATAGCGCTCCTGCATAGAGCTCTAGGTAGCTAGTATGACATGCATGGAATGAAGCTTGACACTCAAAACTTTTGGGTCAGAAGTTTGACATAACTGAAGTTTAACCAGATGCACTTTTTGCAATTGAATTAAAGTAAAAAAAAAATGCTGCCTAGGTACCAAGCCAATTGTTTAAGAGGCAAGACTTATTTTAACAAATCCACCAAATATGAACAGATTTCTGTTAGTGGTGGAATGGAGATCACAGTTCAAAAACAAGCATCAGGTTTAGAGAAGGAGAGGTTAAAAGCAGTTGACCAGAGAAGAAAGAGAAGATTGAAAGAGCTCAACTATGGCATGACATCTTGCTTTTCCCCCTACCTCCTCAAAGACAAGAGCACAAGACAGCACCATTGTAAAACTGAGTGAAGAACCAATTAAAGAGAGCACATATCATCTCTTCCTCAACTAGGCAGAGGATCAAGATCAGTTTTACCGCTGGTGCAAGATTTGAGGAGGCTACAGAAATCTATATTTCTTGTGTGCTATGGAGCCTAAAGCCATAGGAGAGTTTGGGACAAAAGCTCCATGAACTTACTGGTAAGCAGATCTACCAGTCACTGCTCCCATATAGTATGTGCCTTGGTTCAATGGTATTACTGCATCCTCATGATAGCAGTAGCAACTACAGAAAATAGATATCTTTCTCCATCCTTTCTCCAAGCCTCAAAAAAACAAACAAACCTAAATGCCTGGGCCTGCTTTAGGGAAAAGCTTCAAGGAAGAAATCCTTTTAAGAAGCAAGGATGAAGAACTTAAGGGCCACCTATGACTCCACCATACAATTTGGTAAGGTGAATGGATTTTGTTTTGCATGCTTCCTCATTGTCCCAGCACCATATACCCAGCATACATAGAACACAGGACAACCTGGCATTTAATGATATTCTGTAAAGGTTCCTGAATTTGCAAAAGAAAATATTGGGATACTGCTCAGACGTAACTGGGAATATTTCTAAACGAATTAATATCATATTGATCAACTGATACAGCTCACTAGAAAAAAGCATGTCCCGTTTGTAGGATAATTGGATAGTATTCAAATACAAGTTACCGTACTAAATCTACAGTACTAATGACACCAAATGGGTACTTTCAAAACACATCAGGTGCATGCAGTGTGCACCCACAGGTAACTGAATATTCATCAATTCATAGACTGTAGAGCCCGAAGGGACACGATGATCCTTCGGGGTCCCTTCCGATTCTACAATCTATGAATGTATAAATACCCAATTACCTGTTGGTGCACACTTCTCATAAG
The DNA here is from genome assembly GCF_030867095.1 of Alligator mississippiensis. Lineage (NCBI taxonomy): Eukaryota > Metazoa > Chordata > Crocodylia > Alligatoridae > Alligator > Alligator mississippiensis. The sequence goes on from NC_081830.1 coordinate 41,563,481, forward strand.
ACAGTCACTCCCTCTGGCTCTCAGTTCTAACCCTCAAAGGGAATTTACAAAATACCTTTTGTAGACGAGCCCACAAACTTCACTTCATAAACCTACTAGATACAAAAAAATCATGGACTTAATATAGACATTGGATTTATGACACATTACAACTTGCCTGACATTACAACTTTCCTGACACACCAGGTACCTACTGTAAGCTGACCACTGGCATTCCTTCACATGTCCCTCCCCCCTCCATCTCTACCCTTTCATAAGAAAGGGAAGATGCCTGAAGTGACATTTGTTTCCTTTTGGCTTTTTAGGGTAAAGTTGGTGATACAAAAAACAACTTCCACGTATGTGGTAGTGTCACAAGCAGAGCTTTGAATATACTGAGTCTGTCTCATTAAGTTTCTCTTTTTCCTGAGAATCTGACTTACCCTTCTTGAATGGGCTAACAGCACTTCATCTACACAGCACCAAATCTCATATGATGCTTCAGTTGTAGTACCAAGCCATGTCATGTACAAATATGTTTCAACAGATGTTGTAACAAGAAAATCTAACTTTTCTGTACAAAGAATGTGATTAAGTCTGTATTAGAGAAACTGGGAAACTATTCCTTTTAGAATAAAACTGCTCTCTTCTCACTTAATCCCTCCTTGCTGCTACTGCCTGAAAACAAGACATAAGAAGCTAATTTTTTTGCTGCTAAAAATAAGCACAGGTTAATTAGATTTACACCAGCTCCACAAACTTACACCAGCAGCAAATTTAGCCCAGCTGTCTCTGACCAAGTCTATATGCACATAGCCTGTGCTAGTCTCGTCAGTCAGATGTTACTTTTTACTAAAGATCCTGCCGACATGCAGCTCCTGTCATGACTTTGAGAACTGCATTGCTTCAGGACCTCACTTGATATAGAACAAGGAGGAATTACTAAAGATATAAGAAAATAAATTGACCTGTATAGTTAGCCACAGTATAGGCATTAGTCAAAACAGACATCTTAATCAGAAAATACACAACTGCTGCATAATTTGGATCAGTAATTGGTCAATAAGTTATTTGAGATTAGTGGGAGATTTGAGTCTATGGATTTGAGTCTCGCAACCAATCTTTGGCTAAACTTTAGCTCAGGTGAGCAAGGTTTTCCAGCCATTTAGCTCTGATCCCTCATAGCTTTTAAGTGAGGGCTGAAAGCCATTCTCAACTCTGAATTAGGAACGGAAATATAAGCAGTTTCCCTTCTTTTCCCCAGTTGCTGCTTTGCTACAGGTTTTCATGCCTTCCCAGTTATCTGACACATGGCAGAGCATACTACTTTTCCCCTTCTGCCTTCTCTGGTATGCTTCCTATCACTAATTGAAACCAACAGAGACCTTCATAATTATCTAGTCTGACCATCTGCCCAGCACACACTGGATCCTGCATCATGCCCAATAATTTGTCTCTAAATGAGAAACCACTAGTTCACCTTAATCTCCACTTAAAGGAAAATGCCACTAGCAAGGAGGACTGCAAGGGAAAGCTTGCTGCTTCAAGAAAACCTTACCTAGGGATGCTATCTAAAGATACACAGCATAGCAAGTAGGATTAATATTCATGTGATACTTTGATTTGTCTGTTCCTCAAATTTATGGAAGTCCATGAGATTAGAAAACTTGCTTTAGAATCAGCTTTTTGATAACAGTTTCCCAGGATATGAAAGGACTACTAGACTTGCTTTTCATTTTACCAAGCCTGCACTTTGGTTCACTGCAAGACCACAACTAGAAATTAAGGAAAACAAAAATACAGCTGATAAGTATCTGTAATCCATTCTTCAACTCCCATTTTTCAGCTCCTTTCAGATATTCTGTTTTCATCAAGCCAGTTCAGTTTTATTTTTAGCATTTAATTTGGGATGCAGACAAGCCTCAGCTTGAATGTGCATCCCAAATGAAATCTGTATGCATCTTTCTAAAGCTAGGATCAGGAACAGGGTTCTCAAGTCCTCTTGTGTGAGCCATATTTTTAGTTTCTGTAATTGGTCAAGGTTCTAGTTTTGCTCTCACCAAAGCCAATAACAAAAGCAGCTGTTGGGAGTAGGATCAAGCTTCTACTCAATCACATTGAACTCAGAGAGTGAACTACTGGGAATGTTCCCTGTGCTTGGAGCACTAGTCACACGCTGGACTGCTTTACATTTTCAAAGTTCTCTACACACATTGTATAATGATTTGCTTGCAATCTACTCTACTCTCACTCCACAGGTGGCACTACACACTTAGCAGTGGGGTTCCCTGTTTGTTCTGCTTTAAATTGGCTATCACTTCCTACCCTAGTCAATATATCTGACAAATCAGTAATTTGTTCTGGCATGCCAAGCCTTAAAAAAAAGAAAGAAAGGAGTAAAGTATTTGCATCCCCTTTCTGCTCCAGAAAAAAATCCCATCCTGGGAGGACAGCATCATAAAATGGAGTAAGACTTCAGTCTCACTGCATCATCTCATGTACAACAGCCTTCCCTCTAAATCTAAAGGTAACTGCAGTTGTTTCAGTCCTTGTTTTTGGGACGTCAAGACTCAGTTACTTCAAAGCACTTTTAACAGCACTACCCGTGCATCCTTAATTCTGACTTTGCACATCCATGTTGTGCACTGAGTCAGGAGTCCTGTGGAAGAGATAATATGTAGCCATGTTTCATAGATTTCATAGACATTTGGGATGGAAGGGACCCTGGAGGATTGAGTCCAGCCCCCTGCCCCATGGGCAGGAAGTCAGCAAGGATCATAGGATCCCAGCAAGATAAGCATCCAAATGTGTCTCGAAGGCGTTCAAAGTGGGTGCTTGAACTGCCTCCGGCGGCAGTCTATTCCAGACCTTGGGGGCTTGGACAGTGAGGAAGTTCTTTTTTGTGTCCAGCCTGAATCGGTCACAGCGGAGTTTGTGACCATTCCATCTTGTCATCCCTTGGGGCGCTCTGGTAAACAGACGTTCCCCCAGATCCTGGTGAGCATCCCTGATAGACTTATAGGTGGCCACCAGATCACCCCTGAGCCTGCGCTTTTCTAAACTGAAGAGTCCCATAGCTCTCAGCCTCTCATCATAAGGTCTGTTTTCCTGACCTCTGATCATGCGCGTGGCTCTTCTCTGAACTCTTTCAAGCTTCTCCACATCCTTTTTGAATTGTGGAGCCCAAAACTGGATGCAGTACTCCAGCTGCGGCCTCACCAAGGCCGAGTACAAGGGGAGAATGACGTTCCGGGATTTGGTTGAGAAGCATCTATGGATGCAAGCCAGCATTTTGCTTGCTTTACTAGCTACAGTATCACATTGAAGGCTCATGTTCATCTTGTGGTCAATCATGACCCCCAAGTCCCTTTCATCTGTAGTGCTAACCAGCATAGCACTGCTGAGCTTATAAGGATGCTGCAGGTTTTTCCTCCCAAGGTGGAGAACCTTGCATTTTTCGGTGTTGCACACCATCAGGCTCTCATCTGCCCATTTCCTGAGCCTGTCAAGATCTGCATGGATCACCCTCCTGTCTTCAGGTGTGGATGCTTTACCCCAGAGTTTGGTGTCATCAACAAACCTGGCCAGTCCGCTTCTGACACCAATGTCCACATCATTGATGAAGATGTTAAACAGTATAGGCTCTAGGACAGAGCCTTGAGGGACCCCATTGGTGACTGTGCACCAAGACAATTGGCTTTCATCAACCACCATCCTCTGGGTCCTGCTGCGGAGCCAATTCCCCAGCCAGCGGATCGTGGTAAGGTCGAGGCCGCAGTTAGCCAGTTTTGCCAAGAGGTGATCATGGGATACCAGATCAAAGGCTTTTTTTAAAGTCAAGATATATGCCATCAATCTCTTCCCCCTTGTCCAGATGATAGGTCACCTGGTCAAGCAAGACCTACCCACAACAAACCCATGCCGGGTATCCCTCAGGATACTGCTGTCAGCTAGTCTGTTAATGATGGCCTCTTTAATAATATTTTCCGAGACCTTCCCCAGGACAGAAGTCAGGCTGATGGGCCTGTAGTTTGCCAGATCTACTTTCCTCCCTTTCTTGAAGATAGGCACCACATTGGCCTTCTTCCAATCTTCAGGCACTTCACCAGAGCACCAGGATTTCTCAAAGATCTATGTCAGAGGCTGGGCTATGATGTTCGCTAACCCCTTGAGTACCCTTGGGTGTAAACCATCAGGGCCAGCTGACTTGAAGGTATCCAGCCTGTCAAGGTGTTCCTTCATGAGGTCAGCTTCGATGGAGGGTAAGGAATCTCCCTTACCTGGGCCTCCCTGTCTCAGTGGGCATGGGCGTCCCATGGGACTGGTGAAAAAGTGACACAAAGTACCCATTTAGCAAGTTTGCTTTTTCATGGGCATCAGTTGTCAGTTGTACCATCTGGTTTCGCAGGGGTCCAATGTTGCCCTTGCTTTTCCTCTGGCTCCCCACATATCTAAAAAAGGACTTTTTATTATCCTTGATATTTGTAGCTAGCTGGAGTTCCATCACAGCCTTGGCTTTCCTGGTTTGCTCTCTCCAGGTCCGGACCAGAGCAGAGTATTCCTCCTTGGTGGTGGTTCCAGTCCTCCATCCTTTGTAGGTCTTCCTTTTAAGATGCAGGAGGTCTGCCAGTTCCCTGGAGAGCCAAGCGGGCTGCTGTGCCCTTTTGTTGCCTTTCCTCCGAGATAGGATGGACTTTGCTTTGCTTCCAGGATTGCCCCCTTGAGGAGCAACCACTTGTCCTGAACTCCCCTCCCCTTTGGGTTGTGGTCCTTTAGGGCCTCACTGACAAGACCCCTTAGCTTCTCAAAGTCAGCTTTCCTGAAGTCAAGGACTGCTGTATTACTGACTGACTTGCCAGCTTTACGGCAAATGGTGAAGGTGGTCAGCTCGTGTTCACTGTCACCTAGCTTCCCTTTGATCATTAGATCACTGATTAGGTCGTCCCCAGTTGCCAGTATGAGGTCGAGCAGCGCTTTACCTCTCCTCGGCCCGTAGACTTTCTGCGTCATGTAATAAAAGATTATCATAATGCATAGGAACAGTGATTCCAAATTAAGCTTAACCAGGGAACTGCAAATCTGATGCTTCCTCACTTGTAAGTGCTTGACCTATCTATACATTCAGAGTGCCTTCTTTAATTTACATAAAGAAACTGCATAGTAGAGAGGCCCAGTCATTATCAAAGCATGTTCTACATAATTCACAAAAGACTGCCCATACCAAGGTGGGATAAAACTGGCAAGAGTGGCATTAACCATTGTATCTGTTCCCAAAGAAATTGCACAAGGTACATTAACAGCTTAAAAATCAGAGAATTTGACAAAAATAAATAGACAGCCAGTTATTTCTGTCAGCAGTTCAACACTATGGAACTGTTTTCCAAACGTGCTCATATTTACACCACTCTTCTTGATAGAGTACAAGTATTATAAACCAGATCCTCTGAGGTGTAAGGGATTATACAGTGATGGGTTGTAGATCCCTAGTGATCTAATATTGTTGTAAAAAAAAATCAGAGTGATTTTCAGTCACAGGTCTGACTGGGAGAGGGGAGAAGTACATATTTAATTGTTGTGCACGTATCTATTTTAGGATAAAAAACAAATCTGCTTAAGCAACTCAAATTGAAATACCTGGGGTCAATCTGTAGAATAAAAAAAGAATGGCATTCGCTAAAGCTGAGAAACAGGAATGCGAGCAGGAAACAACTATAGAAAGAAGCTGAATTCCTCCTTTTTGCTCAGCCGCACCATGACCCAAAGCAGTCAGCTACCAAGTTCAACGTAGCTCAGTGCCCAGCTTTCACCTAGGGCAGGACACAGGAGGACAAAAGAACCTGGTTCAGGCAGGCTAGATGCAGAGTGAATGAGAGAGGGGCTACAGTGAATTGAATACTATAGTGAATGACCACCAGCAGCAGCAGCTACTTTGAGTCCCCACAGTAGACAAGACTGATATCTCCCTGCTCTCTGGCACTCAGCAATTGCCCCCTGTCCCCAGCAGGGTTTTGCCTAGGGCATAAAACTTGCTAGTTATGCCTCTGTTGGCTGGCAGCCTTTCTTTCTAAATGCCAAGGCAAACTGCAAAACTGTTCCTTTCACTCCCTCTTGGCTTTCACTCTGAAAGCCTGGTCAGATTCTGGAGACTCCCCTTGGAAAGCACCAATCAAAGAGGGTTGTGCAGTGCAGAGGTTATTGTACTAGCCTTTCAGCTCTCAAGGGTCTGTTTCAAAGCCTAAATTCAATCACAAGGAAAAATCAGCTTAGGTATTTTGTCCTGTTCATTAGCAGCCATTAGAAAGACCACACACAGCAAAACACAAGAGGGAATTTCTGCCCAGGCCTAGAAGTCCCAGGTCTGAAAAAGCAAGTGTTATTGCTTTGACAAAGCACTTTGACCTTGTGCCATGTGTGGGCAGCTCATGCAGGAGCACTTTCTATCTGGCACACAATCAATTGCTCTCATATCCTCTGGTCCAGAGGAAAACTAATGCCTGATATAAGAAAGAGGAGTCAATATGAAAGAAGAATGCTGCATCAACAACCTGCAGAAACAGTCTGCCTGTGCTGCCACTTTGTAGCTTGAGACAGAATTTATTGCAAAATTCTTCACTCTAATTCACACTGTAACTCAAAAGGAAGCTTCCTCAGCAGCCTCCAGGTCTTTGATACCGTGGCTTGTTTCCCTGTCACTAGTTCAATATTCGGTAATAAAGAATTGGAAGAAAGTAAAAAAGAAGCTTCTATCTGTCTAAACATCCATCCATATCTCCTTGAACTGTAACTTAAATGGTGAAATACAAGTCTTGTTAAGTTCAGCGTGTTCTATATGGCAAAAAACCTAGAAAATTTGCAAGAAAAGGGGTCCCTCCTCCCCCAGAGAAAATGCACTGGAGGATTCCCTTTGTCTGCCTCTTTTCCCTTATCTTCAGAGCACCAAGCACACTGTACGTACTTAATCCTTAAATGGTAGATAAATATTTTAATGCATTGGTAAAAAAATAAAACTGGGCAAAGTTGTTACCAGAAAGGAAGAAGAGGATAGATGTCTAATTTGCTATACAAAAGTTAGCTTGAACCAAGCCGCATTAATCTCTCAGTGATAAAAAAAATCTGCATCTCCAGACATTCTGTTGAAATGAATGAACATGAAAAAGTGATGCCAAGACCTATCCAGCTTCCAGCAACAGCTACTAGATTATGGACAAACATAGCACATGCAGGCCTTAGCAGATCCTTATAAACAGTACTGTGCTTGCATAGTACATATGTATGAAAATCCAAAACCCCAGTATGATTCAGTACTGGGGCAGAAAGGGCATAACTTCACTACCTTATTTATAGGTTAAAATTAATGCCACTGAGCAACTACAAATAACTGAACTGGCCATTAACATTTTCCTTCCAGCTTTCCAAAATTAACACAACTGAGAACACCATCACTATAAAGATATAAATTGTAGAGACCTCCAGGTATCAGCAGGTGGCGCTGTACTACAATATTTTTCCCCATTGGAGATTTCTAGGGGTTTTTTTGGCGCATCTTAATGGTTCTTTTAATTGTTTTTTGACAAGCAAAGATTTGACCGAGAACTGATTTACTGCTATGAAGATAATAATTGCAAAATCACCACTATTGTACATATTTAGGTAAATGAAAATCAGCTGCAAATTTCCAATACAAATTTTAACATTCGTCCTTACTCATGATCAAAATATGTTCCACACAAAATTCAGTGGAAGCAAAGGAAGTGTGTACAGATAACAACCACCAAGCATCCAGTGTCACCCTCTTTGCCCTAGCCAGATAAACCACTGCAAGAAATCTCCCCCTTATACACAGCTCTTTGCAAGATTTCCAGCCCTAAGAGACTCACATAAGTGTTCCCAATACCTGGGTGCATTCTTGAAGCATATTCATTAAATAAGCAAGCTTTTTGAGGATCATTCATTCCTAATCTAATGTACATTGAAGGTGCTGCATGAAGCAATTTTTGGTTTGCCTGCTGTGATACTTTTATATGAACCACATTACATAAGGGAGAAAAATGAGAGGGAATCAACATTCAAAGTATGGTGCATAGCTCAGAACAGGTTAGACCCTTGCCAATGGGGATCTCTACATACCTAACAGCATTTCTAGAGTCTCTGATTGCTCCCTGTGTCAGTACCTCCTGTCCAGAATACAGACTAGTGCACTTGCTTATGGATGAGCCAGGTCTGCTGTAGAGCCAAGCAGCCCATTCCATTAGGGAGGGGCCCCTGTCCATTCCTGTCCATAAATTAGGTTAGCCCATGAACCTTGAATCTGATGTTTCCAGCTCACTATTTTTCTTCCAGTACTCAAACAATCATAAATGGATTTTTATTGGATGGGTACAAGTCAGCAGGCCTGGATGACCTCCATCCACGGCTGCTGAAAGAATTGGCCAGAGTCATAGCTGAGCTGCTGGCACAGCCGTTCGAGCACTCGTGGTGCTGCGGCCAGGTCCCTGAGGACTGGAGAAGGGCCAATGCAGTGCCCATTTTCAAGAAGGGAAGAAGGGACGAACCGGGTAACTTTAGACCAGTCAGTCTTACCCCTATTCCTGGGAAAATGCTAGAGAAAATAATCAAAGAACACATTTGTGCAGGCCCAGCAGGAGAAACAATGCTGAGGGGAAACCAGCACGGGTTTGTCACAGGTAGATCCTGCCTGACAAACCTTGTAGCCTTCTATGACCAGGTCACCCACTGCCTGGACATGGAAGCCGAGGCTGTTGTCATCTTCCTGGACTTTAGCAAGGCCTTCGACACAGTTTTGTTCCCTATCCTTATTGGGAAGCTAGCAGACTGTGGAGTGGATACCTACACGGTCAGGTGCGTGGCCAACTGGCTTAGGGACCGCACCCAGAGAGTGGTGGTGGATGGTTCCTTCTCAGCCTGGAGGCAGGTGGGCAGTGGGGTCCCGCAGGGTTCAGTCCTCAGGCCGATATTATTCAATATCTTCACCAGCGATTTGGATGAGGGCGTGGAGAGCACCCTCTCCAAGTTCGCTGATGATACCAAGTTATGGGGCAAAGTTAGTACACCGGAGGGCAGGGAGCAGATTCAGGTTGACCTGGACAGGTTGGATCAATGGGCAGAGAGAAATAGGATGCAATGTAATAAAGATAAATGTAAGGTACTCCACCTGGGAAGGAGGAACCCCCAGCACACCTATAGGTTGGGGAGTGACCTTCTCAGAAGCTCGGAGGCAGAGAGGGATCTTGGAGTCATAATTGACTCCAAGATGAACATGAGCCGGCAGTGTAATGAGGCCATCAACAAGGCCAATCGCACCTTGTCATGCATTAGCAGATGCATGACTAATAGATCAAAGGAGGTGATGCTCCCCCTCTATGCGGCACTGGCCAGGCCACAGTTGGAGTACTGTGTCCAGTTTTGGGTGCTGCACTTCAAGAGGGATGCGGGGAATCTTGAGAGGGTCCAGAGGAGGGCCACTCACATCATTAGTGGCCTTCGTGATAGACCCTACGGGTTGGTTGTGTTGGTTGTGTTAGTTTCCTGGTGGGGTTTAAAATTTTATTTCACTGACTGTTTTCCTGAGGAGGTAAATGTGAATTAAATTAGATCAGCAAAGTCTGCTGGGAGGTTCACTAAAAGTAAATTATTTTCCTCTTGTACCTAAGTATCTGGATTGAATGAGCCTGAAGTAAAGGAATCTGTGTAGAGTGAAAAATTGTGGGGCCATATTTTGTACTAGGGGCATTTTGTTTGAGTAAGTTTGTTTATATGTGGAAGACTGCTTAGCTCGAATGCCAGGTGCATCTGTGCCTCTCTGTCTTCAGCCATGGGGCTGGTAGGGCAATCTGGCCCTCTAGGCAAGTCAAGAGTCCTATCTGTTTAGGTCAAACAGTCCAATAAAACCAAGGCAAAACAAAGCCCCACATAAGCCTTCCAAACAAGCTCCACAGAGTAATACTTCCCTTGGACTCGAAAGGGCTGAGAAAGAAGAAACCTTCCTAGGCATGATGCATTCAAGCCATTTTCACTTTTCCCATCATAGCTTCCCTGTAAATTCCCCCCATTCCATCCATCCCTACCCCTGCTCTCTCCTATTACTCCAGACTCTGATGCAGAGGCGTTTGTCAGATGAAAACCCCTAACTGTCCTGTTTCATCCCACGTGCCTTCTTTAAGACCTTCTCAGGTGTTAGTCTTCAGCAATGCCCAGATGACACCCCCAGAGGGGTTCCCACCTAAGCCACTGCTTTCCCAGATTTCTCCATGTTGAGGAACAGAACCTATTTTTTACTGCCTTTCCCTAGTCCCTGCAAACTTTTTATATATCAGTCAAGTCATCTGATATGGGAGGAAGCCAGCAATGAGAAAAAGATAGTACTTCCTCGCTCCTAACCTTTGCCTTAGCTATTTAGACCTAGACTTGCTGAATATTTGCATAAGCACTCACAAGGTCCTGTCCTGTCCTGTCCACCCCCCTCCCCAGTTGTGATTAGAGTTTTTAAGCATCACAATACAACAAACACAAGCAGAAAAACTTAGCAATGCAGGTGTAGCCTGGCATAAAAACCTTGCCTCTAAGGAGCTATTGAGGTTAGTGCCAGAATCAGGTAAGAACAAATGCATGGCTCCCTCTTCACTTACAGTCCCGCCAGGTGGATCTTCCTCCAAAGGCAGAAGACCTCTGGTTTGAGATTGAAACATGACTAATGGGAAACAAATCATTAGGGAAGGGCCCACATAGTCATATAGTAGTTACTTAGCCATCTTAATTCTGGCAACTCTGAAGCTCATAAGGGCAAAAATGGAGGATACCACAAAGGTTTTAGAGCATTCACAGGTCAGGTGGCATGTGGATAGAGAAGAGAAAGGGCCACAACATTCTGCAGCCCAGGAAGAAATGAATGAAATTGCTGTTTCATGGGGGCTCTTAATTAGCAGGGGTCAGCAACTTATGTCCTGCAGCACAGATCCAACCTGTGGAGCCATTTTATTTGGCCTTCAGTGCCAGAGTGACTTGTTTGTCATTTTGGCAGCAGGGGTCTTTGCCCATATGGCAGCCACATGCAGAGAAAAGGTGTGGCGGTGGTGCTATGGGGAGGAAGGTAAAGGGAAATGATTCTGGGGGGGAAGTAAACCATGCTTAGAGCTAAGCTCCATTAATGCGGTCCCCCACTGCAAAATGTTGCTGACCCCTGGCTTAGAGTCCCAGTGCTTTCAAGTGTCTACTTCTAAAACAGATTCCTGGGGGCTGGTACTAGAGGGTGAGACAGCCAGTCAGACTTCCTTACAGCAGCAAGAGGTAACAAAGCCCTAGGCCACATTCAAGTCCCAGGGCATGAGGGAAGGGCTTTGGACTTAAACCATGGAAGAGACACTAGTTCCAACTTGCTTAAACATGAAACTTTAGTTGGAGCACACTGGTTAGAAAACTAAAATTCAACTCATACTAATAATCTTGCAGAGTGTAGTGTAGTGTGAATCTACAAGTCAGTGCGTTCTGCACAGAACTCCCCAGCAAAATTAAAGAAGCATCATACTAATTGATTTAGCTTGTTTCATGAATTCCCCAAATGGTACTGTGAAAGATCCCATTTGTGCCATTCTGATTCTGGCTTATAAACCAGGTGAAAATATATATTTAATTTTAAAGGAAAAATACCAAATGAATGTGCACCAGAGCCAAATGAAGCAAAATACTGCAGCACTGGTAGATTTAGCATATTGTAGCAAATTAATTAGTTCAGACACCAACAGCTAGTTGCAAAGCAGAGGAGAAAAGCCTCTCTGAACAAACCAGTGGGAGTTATGATTGTTACAGCAAGTCATCTGCTCAGGAGCAGAAGGGCTCAGTCAGGACATGTTTGCACCTTTCACTTACTGTGCCAGGCTGCTCCAGGATGAATTCATACCATGCTGCTCCACACAGACTACCTCTTGAACCAGAAATAAAGTAGGCATGTTCATGCAGCACTGTACCAACTAGGCTGCCCACTATGCCACAACAAATCAGCTCCATGCCTTCTGGTTCAGAAGGGATCCCACAGATGGAGCACCTTTCAATACAGAGTTTTGTATTGAAGCACCTTTCAATACAGAACAGTGCAGAACTTTTCAAATACAAACCACGGGGAACCAGGATCAATGTATAAAAAATAAACAGCCCATGACATTTCTCTGCTGTGACCCTTATACTAGATATTACAGGAGCACCTGGGGGAGTCTAATCAAGGTTAAGAATCCCAGTGTACCAGGTGCTCCTCAAGCATACATCAGGCAGACACCTTCTACCCCCAAAGAACCTCCACTGCTGTTTTATGTATAAGCTTCTTAAGGCATGAACTTGCCTCTTGACTGTAAAGCCTCACTTGCCACATTGGATAAATACAAACTACACACAAAGTGGACAAGTTTCTATGCCCATTAACAGTGAGATCAAGGAAGGTAAATAGGTCCTTCGGAAAAGTTTCGTACAAAAGCAGGTCAGCAATCTTAGGCTAAGTTTATTGTAGCTCTGACCTTATGATGTTGAATGCACAACATTGCTTTGTCTGTTTATAAAAATTAAGGCAACCATTAATGGAATGTGCCTGGCACTACTGAAAAAGTATTTAAGCAAGAAAGTCAGAGGAGCCATTCAAGAAACTATTTAAAGAAAACCTAAGTCACTGATGGGGAATTTGAATATCACACTTCAGACAACTGCCAAAACAGCACAAATGTAAAGGCACTTAGTTTTTGGCAAAATCCTACTAGGGGCACCTGAGAATGCAGTCCACTTTCATATTTCAGATGTCTCACACCCCATTCATTGAATGCTTTAACCTATATTGGGCTGCACCCTGATGAGAAACTCTGAAAGTATTTTCAACTGATGATCCCCATGCCCCATTGGTGCCATGTTCAAGGATGACCCTGGCCACAGTTAATGTGAAGAAGTCTGTTTGGAATCAATGTTATGCAGAGAGAGCAAGGAGATTCAGTGCCCCTTTCCACTGGACATCTGATAGAATAACAGGACTAGCATAGCTGTCATGTCTGGGCTTGAGAGACAAAAGCAACTAAGTTAGGGTGACTTCTGATTCAGCAAAGACAACTGGGTTCACACTAGTGTTGTTATCTATAAGCCAAAGCAGTATCGAGGGGCTGCACTTTAAAGATGACTACAATTTCCTTTTTCCTAAGGAATTTCCAAGGGCCAGTCCCACTCAAGGAGGGTCACAGGCAGGAGGGCTGGGGATGAATCATTCAGTTCATCCCTTATCATATTTCTAATAGAATCCCATCCACAATTTCAAAGCTACAAACCTCTAAGTGTGGGAGGTAACGATACGGAAGTTTACCTTCTCACACCCTGCAGACAGGTAACAAAAGGAGTACCAAGTGGTACAACACACCCACTGAGCTCAGCACCTTAGTGCTACTTCATTTTGAGAAGGTTAGTGAATTTTAAAATTCTTCCTTTGGACAACTCTAGTTCTTAAATTCTAAGTTTGTATGGACAAAATCTGGGCTCCTGGTTCTCCCAAGGCACAATAAACAGTAACTCAACTTAAGCCAGTTTAGATTTGTAATATTTTATATGCCCATTTGTGTTCCCACTGCGACATATATACCCCACCCCACACCACGTGCATACAACTTATAGCATCAACTATTGCAGCATGTGTTGAGCGAAGAAGAATACAAATCTAATATAAAGAGGACAGTAAAAATCAGCTCTGAGGAAGCTTCCAGTGATTGTTAACAATTTGAGACTGGTTTTGTAAATTTGTATATACTTATTTATCAAATATGTTACTATATCTCTATACCAAAGGGTGGGGGTGAACAAGGACAACAACTGACAACACTAACTTATTTAAAAGGCTGGATTATGGGTTTCATGAGGGTTCCTAGTATCCTGCCCTAAAATAATAGGGCCCTTGTCTTACATCCCCCTCTCTTTTGGGAAGAGAAAGATCCTTATTGATACAGTACTACAAGCCTAGAACTAAAACAATTTTCCTTCTTAAAAGCTTCCATTATGCGGATGATTGCAATAGGATGAATATTGTTCACAAAGTGCAGAGGTTATTTTATTGCTGTAACTACTGAATCTTCTCAGAAAAACCAATGAGAAGCCCTTCCTTGTCCTTCTGTTGATGGTAAAGAAAGACAGACAGTGACATGCCACTGTAAATATCAAACTTTATATAATCTTTGCCCATATGGAATAATGTACTTCCGAGTTTTTATTAAATGTGCCTTGGTTTTGGACATCATTTCTGATGTTTACCTAACCCCCATAGTGTATATAAATTCAATTTGAGAATGAATTTATAATAGAAATGTGTCTTCTTTCTCCTCACTGTTGAAAATTTACCAGCCTTTAAATGTCACATGTAATCTTTCTGAATATGCCATCAATTAACAATGTGTCTGTGTGTTTGGGCATTGGTGTACAATAAGGGCCAAATTTCATGCAGACATATGCAGTTCTTCAGCAAGTTAGCTGATCCCAGAAAAGTTTTTTATTTATTACTCATTAACCTCAGACATGCATGACAAGAGCTTTATGTTTACCCATATTTCAAATGCTGGTCCCTTAAAAAAGAGGCCTCTGCAGATAATGGCACTGCAGAGTCACTTACAACCACATACAATCTCTTAATGTTCCTGTCAGGAAAGGAAATTATTTCTGCCCTTAGGTGAAAGTATATATTCTGCTTTATAAAGAAAGCAATCTATACATTGTTGCAGAGCCATAATCCAGCTGCAAACTTCCACATTTTAAAAGCTGTTTCATACCAAAGTTCTAAAGAAATAACTTTAACCCATTAATGGGAGGACTACTCTTGTCTGATTGTGTTCATGTATTTGTGAATGAGGAAATAAATTATATTTACAAAATCTCTGCATTTGCACTGAAATCTAAAGTTACGTAGGTCTTTGAATCAATATATAGTATATAAAGTACATTTTTTGCAACATCAAATTCCTGGAATTAACAAGATGGGGATGGTTTGCTCTTTGAACCTACTCTTTGCCCTAGGTAGAGTAGGATGAAAACAGAAAAACATGAGAGAGAGTGACAATAGGAAGCTGGGTGTATGTTCAGTGAGGGAAGGGGGAAGTCACACATTTTCAGATGAAGCTTGCCACAAACTGTTAGTAGCATAGTCCAGCTGTGATGTCAAAAATATAAGTGCCTAAATATGTTCGTGGACTTGACCCAAATTGCAGCAATCCTGTTTCCTTTGGAAGCAAACCATTTTAATCATGGTAACTAAAACTAGGGCGAGACCAACAGTGGAGTTAACCTGATTTTAATCTATTTTTGGAGTAAAAATATGTGTGTACAGGGTTATTTTGCAAGATTTAGGCAGCCCTCTGGCTTCTCAGCAAAGACACAAATGTGTTTCAGATACCATCATGCCAGTGAGAAATGTTGTACGTGCATGTACTTAGCTCACTGGGCAATGAGCCACATACTTTGCTGCACCTCGCAAGGTGCACCCCATGGGCAAAAGTGTCTTTAAGCTGTCCTGGCACTGCCTGAATGGTTGCAAGTTAGACCAGTTCTGTGGCTGCTTTAATTCTGGATGACCTGTGCCCATGGGCTGAACTGCAGCTGTTCTTTATGGCATCATCCCCACTGGCCTAAAGACATCCATGTTAATATCCTCATGGAAAGTAAAGCTTCTCAGCATCCTCTTCTGTGACTGCTTTTGTACACTTGGGGGAATTAAGCCAGTGTCAATACAACTCCTAATGGGGACCATTTCAAATGTTTTCCCTACAACTGGAGGGTGAGGACAATCCAGACCTATGTTTCTGCAGATCAGGATTGCCAACCTAAGAATATTTTTTTATTGACAACATGCAAACTTTGTACTGACAACCAAACTTTTTCCTGATGTGTTCTTACTGACATACGTTTTACGTAACATAAATGTAACCCTTCTACCAGACCCTGTATAGCAGTAACAAGGAATGGGTTTAGTTCAGGGTTTAACACCAAACACGGTTTAAAAAAAATTTTTTTTTGGTTGTCAGTAAAAAGTTTAGTTTGTCAATAAAAAAAATTCTTGGGTTGACAACCTTGCTTGATTGCAACAATGGTTTTACACTGGGCTGCCCCACCCCAGGAGTCCTCTATCTACTCTTGCACCCTGAAACACCTGACTGTAACCCGCACTGTGCTGCTCCCCTCAGCCTATCCTCCAGCCTTACTCTCGCTGGCCCCACTCCCCCTGTCCTGGCACAGCCCCCACCTAATGCCTCTCTCCCTTCCTAGCCCTGTAGCTTCAACCTGGTCTCAGCATCCCCTCCCTGCCCTGCTTAGTGCCTCAGACTGCCTGGCCCTGCCCACCTGCACTTCAGCAGTGTTAAAAGTAAGTAACAGGATGCAGAATCTCATTGTGGGGAGGACAGATGGGGAGGGGGGGGCTACAGAGGCTCCCTTGGGCCACAAAGCCCTGACAGCTCCCAGCAGAGTGCTGCACTTCTGCTCAAACACCAGGTGGTGATGATCTGCTGTGTTTGTCTTTCAACATCTGTCCTCATTCAGACTATGAATCTTCAATCAAGCTCATGATTGCTTAGTTTCTCCCCCCTTCTTTTTTATAGGTAGCTCTATTTTTTATGGACTGTATGGATAGGTGTTTTGAGCTTTTTCATGGACTGTCCATTTTTTTTTTTTTTTACAGACTATCCCTAAATTTACAAACAATTGGCCATTGTGCTGCAGATCCACAAACCAGATGGTTCCATAATTTCTCACTGTTTCACTCCGAGCGTCAATGGCAAAGAGAGATTAGATAAAACCTGACCTATGAAACCAGAAGCATTACATTTGGCAGGAGCCAGATTTTCATCCTAGTCATATATAGCGTGATTTTCTACATCTTCCCCTTCTAGTACAGTTTCCTTCCTTCCTTCCTACCCTGGCTGTGGCCGGTGAGCGGATCGGCAGGCCTGGCAGGCCTGGCACCCTGCTGATGCTCCCTGTGCCTCCTGACAGTGACATGGGTTGCCTCTTTGCTTTTCTGTCATGTAGAAGCCTATATGCCTGGGTGGTTCATGTCTGCCATGCCCAGGTGTTAGCAGGCCACCCTGATACACTGTGGCAACGGTGCTTTGGGCTGCCAAATTCCCCACCAGCCCACCTGGCTTGGCGCACATTGTATAAGCCGCCAACCACCAAGAAGACTGGTGACCTGCACTGGCAGTTGCTGCATGGCATCCTAGCCACTGGCACGTTTGCGTCCCACTTTGACCCAGCTGCCTCAATGGCCTGCCCCTTCTGCCCCGGGGGTGTTGAGGAGAACCTCTTTCATGCCTTCTTTGACTGTCCCTGCCTGCAGCCAGTCTTTGTCACCCTTGAGCCACCTCTGCGAGCGCTGGGCAAGAGCCTCTTGGAGACCACCTACATGTGCTCCTACCCGTACCAGGCAGCTGAATAGGGTGCCATCTGCCTGGCCAACTTTCTACTGGGTCAGGCCAAAATGGCCGTCCTCAAGAGCCACCACAACCAGCTTGCTGGGGCTGGCTCAGATGATGCCCTGTGGCTTTTCAGCCTCCTGGTGTGGGTGTGCCTCTCGCTGGAGTTCGAGCATGCTGTGCTCTGGCAGGCAGTGCCCGCCTTTGAGGCACACTGGATCCTTGAGGGAGCACTGTGCCACGTGGAGGATGGCCATCTTCAATATGCGCTCTGATGTCATGATCTGTCTGGGCAACTGGGCAGGCTTGGTGTCAGACCACAACTCCTAGCTCATGCCGCACCATGGGGCCACACCAGGCTGCTTTTTGCCTTTTTCTTTGTGTGGGAAGTTGAAGGCTTTGTCACGTGTACGATTGGATAGAGCAGGGTAGGAATCATTTGTTTATAGAGGGCTTTGGTCTATACGACCATGTGACTGGTGTCCCGACAGCATAACAGCATGTTAGGCATGACATATAATATAGTGAAGGTATCTGTCACGGTGCGATGTTATAAATGTAATGACACGGTGCTCTTGGTTTGATGGTAATTTGTTTGTCTTTGCTTTGTATATTGGACCTGGACCTTGGAGGGGCCAACTTTTTGTACCCCAAGGCCCTGAATAAAGTAATTAAAAAGTCAAAGTCCTTCCTTCCTTGCTTTCTTCTTTAATGTTCTTTAAATCCCACTCTCTATGAAGTTCAGAATGCACATTACACAGTCAAACTGCAGATATGTCTATTATACACTGCAAGATTTTCAGTTGGTAAATGCAAGTTTTATTATAAGTGTGTGTGGTCTTGGCTGGTTTCTCAACTTTCATCAATGGCCCACATTCCCAAGGTACCAATAAAACTTGGCATGGTTCATGCAGAATGGATTCAGGACTGAATGACTACAGAGAAACCTAGTTGAAAATTGTTTTGTCAAAACAAGCATTACTTCTTGCACACGAGGCTACGGCGAGAGCCTTCTGTACTGAGTAATGGATAAAAGCAATCTATTCAATAGGTATTTTTTTTCAGATCTTATAAAGCCTATTTTTAAATAGAGAGTTTCTGATAGGCCAAACCAAGTTCAAAACATTCTGAGCACATCAGAAAGAGCCTAATGCCTTATGGCTAGCTGAATGGCCTACCTCAACTAATATGGCTAGAAAAAGAATTTAGTGGCTTTCACCAGCAGGAAGTATTTTCACTTCTGCGTGGGTGGAGAGCAACTACCAAGGTCAAGAAAAACCGAACACAGAGCTGAAGTGCAACTCTTCAGTTGTTATTCGGTACACCCACTTTCATAGTTATAATGGCGAATTCCATAGAAAATGTTCTGATAACTTAACATGGCACTAAAGTAACAACCTCAGGAGACTGGCTGGGTGTACTGTACATAATTCTGTGGAGGAATCAGAGCAAGAATATTATGAACCATAGAGATGGGGGGGGCGGTGACTTAAAACAGTTATGCTACTCTGAAATGATTTTTATTGTTCCCAAACCTGAGGTATATAAAATTTAGGAAAACACCAACACAGAGATTATGTTTTGAGACTTTGTACAAAGATAGGCATCTTCAGTTTTCAGGGAATATTTATGAATTACTTGAGGAATTAAAATTAATTTTAGTTTGGACAGGAGTCCAAGTAAAATTAAGATGAAAGTTTTGCCAGGTTTGCCCATAGACCATAAATAGGCACAAATTCATTCCATCCTCACCAATGTTTACTCGAAACCAAGAATCATGTTTTTTTATCAAAGGCTTTCCACACACACAGAATCAGAGGTGCAATGAGCAGGGCTTGCACCCTGGCAAACCCTGTAGGAGAGCAGGAGTAGGAGAGGAAGTCTCCCACTGCTGCTGCTGCTGCCACCACAGCATGGTCTGCCTGCTTGAACTGTTGCTCGTACAGAAGCAGCATGGTGTTTGTGCATGGGACTGTTTTGGTGCTGGCATATGGACTTTCTGGGGACAGGGCAGGGATTCTGGGACCCATCCTAGGTTGAGGCTGAGGGCTGGTGACCTGCTCACTCAGCCTTAGTTACACTACAGCACAGAAAGGTAGATCTTTTAGCAATTTCATAAAAGTTTAAGTCCCTGGTACATACGAAACTAATAATTTATCTTTTAATTGTAGTAAAGAGCATTTTAAAATGTGTTCTTGCTAAATTGCAGTGATGTATTTTTAATCTATACAATTTAATTGCCTTTGTTTAATACTGAAGGTAACTGTTGCTCACGACAACTTATGTATCTCTGATTCAGTTAGTCTATAACGTGCACCTCTACCCTGTCTTCTGCCATATTAGACTTAAGGTCAATATAGAATAAAGTTTGAAAGGGACCTCAGGAAGTCACCTAGTCCAAGCCCCTGATCAAAGCAGAGTTCAGCTGGGCCTTAAAAACCTCCAAGGATGGAGATGCCACCATCTTTCCAGGTAACCTATTCCAGTGCTTTACTACCCTCCTAATGAGAAAGCTTTTTTCCTAATATCAAACCTAAACTTCCTTTGCTGAAACTTGAGACCATTGCTCCTTGTTTTGTCATCTGCCACCACTGAGAACAGTCTTGGTCCATCCTCTTTGGAATCATCCTTCTAGTAGTTAAAGGCTAATATCAAAACCCCTGCCCCCATCCGTCTTCTCTTCTGCAGACTAAATAAGCCCAGTTCCTTCAGCCTCGCCTCATAAATCATGCGCCCCACACCCCTCACAATTTCTGCTGCCCTCCACTGGACTCTCTCCAATTTGTCTACATCCTTTCTCTAGTGGGGGGCCCAAGACTGGACACAGTACTCCAGATGTGGCCTCACCAGTGCAGAAAAGAGGGGAATAACTACTTCCCTCAATCTGCTGGCAATGCTCCTATTAATGCGGCTCAGTATGCTGTTAACCTTCTTGGCAAAAAGGGCACACTGTTAATTCATATCCAGCTTACTGTCCACTGTAACCCCCAGGTCCTTTTCTCCAGGGGTGCTGCTTAGTCAGTTAGTACCAAGCCTGTAACAGTGCATACAATTCTTCCATCCTAAGTGCAGGACTTTGCACTTGTCCTTATTGAACCTCATGACATTTCTTTTGGTCCACTCCTCCAATTTGTCTAGGTCACTCTGAACCCAAGCCCTACTGTCCAGTGTATCTACTACTCCCCAAACCTTGGTGTTATATGCAAACTTGCTGAGGGTGCAATCCATTCCATCCCCCAAGTCATTGATGAAGATACTGTGCAAAACCAGCCTCAGGACCATCCCTGGGGCACTCCACTTGATATCAGCTGCTAATTAGACCTTCAAGTCATTGATCACTACCCATTAAGCCCAATATTCCAGCCAGCTTTCTATCCACGTTACAGTCCATTAACTCAATCCATACTTCCTTAGCTTGCTTGCAAGAATGCTGTGGGAGACCATATCAAAAGTCTTGCTAAAGTCAAAGTATATCATGGGCACTCCTTTCTGCACATCCACAGAGCCTGTCATCTCATCATAGAAGGCAATCTGGTTGGTCAGGCATGATTTGCCCTTGGTAAATCCATGCTGATGGCTTCTGATTACTTTCTTCTCCACCCCAGATCACCAAGAGTTTTTAAAGATAATGCCCAGCAGCTCTGCAATCACATCAGCCAACTCCTTGAGCACCCTCGGGTGTATGTTGTCAGGCCCCATGGGCTTGTACACATCCAGCTTTTCTAAACAGACCCTAACCTGTTCTTTCACCACTGAGGGGTACTGACCTCCCCCCCACAAACTATGCTGCCTGGTGCAGTAGTCTGGGAGCTGAACTTGCCTGTGAAGACCAAGGTAAAGAAAAAGGCATTGAGTACTTCAGCATTTTCGTCATCATCTGTCACTAGGTTGCCTCCCCCATTCAGTAAGGGACCCATATTTTTCCTGAGCTTCCTCTTATTGGTAACATATTTATAGAAACCCTTCTTACCCTTTATATCCCTTGCTAGCTGTAACTCCAGTTGTGCTTTGGCCTTCCTGACTTCATCCCTGCATGCCCAAGCAATAGTCTTATCCTCCTCTCCAGTCGTTTGTCCAAGCTTCCACTTTTTGTGTTTCCTTTTTGTGTTTAAGCTCACCAAAGAGTTCTTGGCTAAGCCAAGCTGGTCGCTTGCTATATTTGCTATTCTTCAGGCACATTGGGATGCTTTGTTCCTGCACCCTCAGTAAGGTTTCTTTGAAATACAACCAGCAATCTTGGACTCCTTTCCCCCTCAGACTGGCCTCCCAGGGGATTCTGCTCATCACGTCCTGAAGTGAGTCAAAGTCTGCTTTTCTGAAGTCCAGGGTCCATACTCTGCTGCTCTCCTTTCTTCCTTTTGTCAGGATCTTGAACTCAATTGTCTCGTGATCACGGCTGCCTAAATTGCCATCCACTTCTACCTCTCCCCCCAATTCTTCCCTGTTTCACACTGGAGATCTGAGCAATCATACACCTCCTTTACATAAACTGCAACTCCTTCTCCTTTTCTCCCCTGCCTGTCCTTCCTGAACAGTTTGTACCCATCTATGACAGTGCTCCAGTCATGCGAGCTCCCACCAAGTCTCTGTTATTCCAATCACATCATAGTGCCGTGACTGTGCAAGGACTTCCAGTTCTTCCTGCTTGTTTCCCAGGTTCCATTTGTGTATAGACACCTAAACCAACTAACTGATTGTCCTACTTTCTCAGTGAGAACGTGGAGGCCTCCCCTGTTGCCCCCTCTTTGTGCTTCCTCCAGGGCTTTTGTCCACTTACCTCAGGGCTTTTGTCTCCATCCCCGAATGACCCTAGTTTAAAGCCCTCTTCAGTAGGTTAGCCAGTCTGCCTGCACTAGGTTAGTAAGCCTGGCCAAGATGAAAAATAGTATAGACCTAGACCATTGTGTGCCTCACTCAACAAAATCAGTAAAAAGAGTTGTGTTTTGCTTTACTGTGATCTTCAGAAGCCAGGGAACACTAGCATTTTAGAAACAGTTTCCCAAGTAAGCCAGTAGAGAAATGTAAAGATTGGTAAAGATAAAGGGACATAGGTTGTAGCCATGTTGGTCTAAGGACATAGGCAGACAAGGTTGTTTGGGTGAATCTAATATATTTTATTAGACCAACTAAATAGTTGTAGAACAATTTTTTAGCAAGCTTTCGGGTTCAAAAACGGTTCGTCAGGCTAAGGATGTTGCAGCAGTTGGTGTGTGCTCTTCCTGGATAGAATGAAAAGTAAAGAAGCCAGAGGTTGGGCTGGGCTGCAGACAAGACAGGCAGTCAGTGAAAATGTAGATTGAGGAGTCAATAAGTGAGAGACAGGCTGGGTTGGGGGGAGAGAAGGGGGATGAATAGTAGACAAGTACCTGGGAAGTCAGTTGTCAGGCAGGTTATAATGTATCATAAATCCAATATCTATATTTAGTCCATGATTTTTAGTATCCAGGAGGTTGATGAAGTGGAGTTCATAGGCTTGTCTCTGGGAAGTGTTTTGTAAGTTTCCTTTGAGGACCAGACACTAAAAATCATGGACTAAATATAGACATTGGATTTATGACACATTATAACCTGCCTGACAGCTGACTTCCCAGGTACTTCTCCACTATTCATCCCCCTTCTCTCCCCCCAACCCAGCCTGTCTCTCACACATTGACACCTCAATCTACATTTTCACTGACTGCCTGTCTTGTCTGCAGACCAGCCCAGCCTCTGGCTTTTTTACTTTTCATTCCATCCAGGAAGAGCACGCACCAACTGCTGAAACTTCCTTAGCCTGACGAAGGGTTTTTGAACCCGAAAGCTTGCTTAAAAATTGATCTCCAACTATTTAGGTGGTCTAATAATAGATATCAGATTCACCCAAAGAATCTTGTCTGGTAAAGATAAAAGTATTCAAAAGGACTTCACCTTTATGGCCTGTCTAGTCTGATTAATGCATCAGAACAGATTGCCTGAAGCATCTGTTTGATAAATGCCTATCTCCCAAACCAGATCTAGAGATTATCTACATCACAAAACAAGATGTACTCGAGTCTTATGTTCTATAAGAAAAGCTAATCTTTATTAATTAGCTGTCATGGAAACTTCCCAGCCTTCGGGAAGCTATGAATGGTGTGTGAGAATCAAATACAAACCACTTTTGGTAAATGCCTTAAATCGTGATTTGGAGGAGCAAACAGGAAGCAATGCAAAAATTTGCCAATCCCAGGTCTCAAGTCAGTGATTTGGGAGAAAAAAAACCATAGAGATTTTATAGTAAAATGTGGCTAATGCTTAAAATAATAAACAATGTGATTTTTTTTCATGCTTTTTATCCCAGAGTTTTAATATTAACTAATTAGTATTTCTCATGGGAAGAGCACTCAGGCAAATCTGATCAATCTCAAGGCTTCCTCACATGCATAGATTCATAGATTCATAGATGTTAGGGTCGGAAGGGACCTCAATAGATCATCAAGTCCGACCCCCTGCATAAGCAGGAAAGAGTGCTGGGTCTAGATGACCCCAGCTAGATACATGGATGAGCATGGATGAGCTCAACCTGTCTCAAGAAGTTTATGGGCCAACAAGAGGTAAGGCGCTGCTGGATCTAGTACTGACTAAAGGGATGATCTAGGCAGCAACCTAAGACTTGAAGGGAAGCTGGGAGATAGTGACCACAAGTTGATCACTTTCACTATCCCTCACAAAGCTGGCAAGTCAGTCAGCAATGCAGTAGTCCTTGACTTTAGGAAAGCCAACTTTCATAAGCTCAGGAGGCTTGTTGTCGAGGCCCTGAGAGGCCATGATTTGACAGGTAGGGGAGTTCACGATGAGCAGTTCTTCCTTAAGGAAGCAATCCTAGAAGCACAAGGGAAGTCCATCCCAACAAGTAGGAAAGGTGGTAAAAGAGCTCAGCAACCCCCTTGGCTCAACAGGAAACTCATGGACCTCCTACATCTAAAAAGAGAGGCTCATAAAGGATGGAAGATGGGAAACAACACTAAGGAGGAGTATTCCGCACTGGTCCACACCTGTAGGGAGCGAACTAGGGAAGTCAAGGCTGTAACTGAACTCAAACTGGCTACACAAATCAAGGACAATAAAAAGTCCTTCTTCAGGTATGTGGGGAGTCAGAAAAAACCCAAGGGTAATGTTGGACTACTGCTAAACCAATTGGGGTAGCTGACAATTGACACCCAGGAAAAAAACAATCTGCTTATAGATTACTTTGCATCAGTTTTTTCACCAGCCCAATGGGAACACCCTGCCTAACATGATGTGGCATGACCAGGGTGAAGGTGAATATATGTCCACCATTGGCATAGATCTTGTGAAGAAGCACCCTGAGAAGCTAGACACCCACAAATCAGCTGGCTCAGATTAACTACACCCAAGAGTACTAAAGGAACTGGCAGACATCGTAGCACAACCACTGCAAGGATATTTGAGAACTCATGGCGCTCAGGCAAAGAACCTGAAAATTGGAAGAAGGTCAATGTGGTGCCTATCTTCAACAAAGGGAGGAAAGAAGATCCAGGAATGACAGGCCAATCAGTTTGGCCTCAACCTCTGGAAAGATCTTGGGAAAAATTATCAAAGAAACCATTCTCAACAGGCTAACAGAAGGCAACATTCTGAGGGGCAGCCAACACGGGTTTGTTGCAGGTAGGTCTTACCTGGCCAATCTCATTTTCTTCTATGGCCACGTGGCGTATCAACTGGACAAAGGGGAAGAGGTTGATATCATATATTTGGACTTTAAGAAAGCCTTTGACCTGTGGCCCATAATGTCCTCATGGACATATTGGGCAACTGCAGTCTTGACTCCATTACAGTCCAATGGCTAAGGAACTAGCTCCAAGGTTGGACCCAGAGAGTGATAGTTGATAGAACTGAATCAACACAGCACTTAGTGACCGGTGGTGTCCCGCAAGGCTCTGTTCTTGGACCTGTACTCTTTAATGTCTTTATAAACCAGGGGTGGGCAAAATGCGGCCCGGGGGGCTGGATGTGTCCTGTCAGACCATTCTATCCTGCCCATGAGGCCCCTAAAAAATTTAGAAAATTAATATTTATCTGCCCTGGGCTGCCTTTCATGTGGCCCTCGATGGCTTGCTAAACCTTAGTAAGCAGCCCTCTGCCCAAAATAATTGCCCGCCTCTGTTATAAATGATCTGGACTCTGGTGTCAGAAGCAGACTGGCTAAGTTAGCTGACAGCACCAAACTTTTGGGAAGAGTGTCCACACTTGAGGATAGGCTGGTGATCCAGGCTGACCGCAATACGCTTGCAAGGTGGGCGGATGAAAACCAGATGGCATTCAATACAGAGAAATGCAAGGTGCTCCACCTCAGGAAAAAAAACCCACATCACACTTATAGGCTCAGCAATGCTACACTCACTAGCACCATGACCGAAAGAGACTTGGGGGTCATGATTGACCACAAGGTGAACATAAGCCACCAATGTAATACCGCAGCCAGCAAAGTGAAAAAAATCTCTGGCTTGCATCTACCAATGCATCTCAAGCAAGACCCAGGATGTCATCCTCCCGCTGTACTTGGCCTTTGTGAGGCCGCAGCTGGAGTACTGCATCAGTTTCTGGGCTCCACTATTCAGGAAGGATGTCGAGAAGCTTGAAAGAATCCGCAGGAGAGCCATGCACATGATCAGAGGACAAGAGAACAGGCTTTACGAAGAGAGGCTGAGAGGCATGGACTCTTCAGGCTGAAGAAGTGCAGGGTTAGGAGTCACTTGGTGACAGCCTATAACTACATAAGAGGTGTGCATCAGGATCTGGGAAATGCCTGTTCACCAGAACGCTCCAAGGGATGACAAAGTCCAGTGGTCACAAACTCCTGCAAGACCGTTTTAGGCTGGACATGAGGAAGAACTTCCTTCCTGTCCAAGCCCCCAAGGCCTGGAATAGACCCCTCCCCACCCCAGAGATGGTGCAAGCACCTACTCTGGACACTTTTAAAAACATTTGGATGCTTATCTTGCTGGGATCCTTTGACTTTAGCTGACTTCCTGCCCTTTGGGCAAGGGGCTGGACACAATGATCTTATGAGGTCCCTTCCAGCCCTAATGTCTATGAAATCTATGAAATCAAGGTATTCAACTCCTGAAACTGTCACATCAGCAATATGTTGGGAGAGGAAGTATGAACCAGTAATTCAAGTACTTCTGTAGGGAGCAGAATGATAAAATTCTGCCTGCTGGATGGGGTACATCTAAGAGGAGACCCTAGTGGAGGATAAAAAGGTAGGCATCTCATTTGAGTTCTTATATTATCTCTACTGAGAGGAAACGGTCACCTGAGAGGTCAGACAGTCACCTGGCTAGGGTCATCTGACCCCAGATGTCTTTCCTGCTCATGCAGGGGGCTGGACCTGATGATCCTTTGGGGTCCCTTCCAGCCCTATGATTCTATAAAAGGAGTCTTGGGGAAGTGAGCAGAAATAATGTAATTATATTATCCAAGTTTGTATTGGTTTTATCTCTGTTAAGAGGAAAAGAATATATAATGGAGTACTGATCCTAAGGTTTCAACCTCAAACTGAGACCTAGAAAAGCTATAAAGAGTAAAACTTCCTCCATTACTGAAATGTAGCCACCCCACAGGTAGAATAAAACTGAACAAAGCCATGTAGTACTGCACAGCTGAACCTGCTGTGTAGGCAGAGTGTAACTGGAGCTGACATCTGGCCAAGATAGAAAAAAAAAATGCTGAGGAAGCAGACAATCTAGTTTTCAAGTCTTTCCTGTGTGTAGGCAGAAAGGCGTTTTTGGTTTTCTGGATGATTTTTTGAATGCTGTGACAATGATGATGTCAAATGGTGAGAAAATCCAGGAACTAAAAAACTTGGGCTTCATTGTCACCATAAACCCCATTCCTCTTATGACACAGACCCTCGATCTGGGAAGGCAACGCTATGCTTCTGCAGTTACAAATACACTTGAACTGTCCTTCAACTTTTCTTTTGCATATGATGTTGGCTTAATAGAGATGTATAGAATGATTCATTTCAACCTAAATTAAAATGGCCATTTTACAGATGATTTCCATGGATTCCACAATGCAAAACATGTGTTACTTAGCCCTTCCCATCTATAAAAAAGGAAGATTTTGAAGATCCTATTGTTTTGGTTTGTTTGTTTAATTCAAGCAAACTTTACAAGGGGAGAGAAGATAAGAAAGCTCAACTCCAAAGTTTAAGGTCACTGAAGAAGCACAAAGCTGGCATTGTCCTCAACAGCTCCTAAAATATATGGTTACCACATTGAAGGTGCTAATCAGGCAGAGACAATTTGAGTTATTTTCTAGGCTTAGCCCTCACCCCTTCAGCTGAAAATTCATCAACTTCATTCCATGCAATTCCATTAATGTAGAATTCTGAGCAAATGCAGTGCATTTAGGTGAATTTTAAGGTTTTACATTGAAATGTAACTGTAAATTATGTGCTACCAGTGGAAAGGTCCCTTCAGCCCATTTAAAATCATCTTCCGGTCTCAGAGTAATCCACTTGACATTGCCACGAACTGTAAAGACTGAACTTGGTTCTGTTAGAATGTCTATACTGCAGTCCCAAGCAAGATTGATCTCATGAAAAGGACTGAATTAGCTGTAACCTAGCTATCTTGAGGCCCAGTAACAATGTAGACATGGCAGCCCTACGTGCTGCATAAGCTAAATTATTTACAGCTAAGCATTTGTCCAGAATGCTAAGCAAGCTTTGTGGCCTGCACTCAACTCTCTGCTGCTGCAGACTACACAGCTGTTGGATAGCTAAGTTAAAGCTAAATCAGGTACATCTACATAGAGTTGTAGTGACATATTTGGATTGCAATGGAGACATACCCTGATTTATAGGATAATTAATGGTGTTTGATACCCACTCACACCCTGCTGCAGAAGTAAACACTCTAAAACTGTGATGGACAACCTTTTTGGCAGGCGTGCCACAAGCTCTGTACCCTCCCCAATTACCACTCCAATCCTCTACCACTGCTGATCTGCTGCTCTCCCTTCTGCTCCCTGCCTAGTCTGCTGCTCCATTTTCTGCTTCCTGACTAATCTTCTGCTGTGCTGCTTGCCCTCTCTCTCCCTGATCTACCACATCCTACACACAGAAGCTACCCACTCCACTTGTGGCACATGGGCTGTATGTTGGCCAACCCTGGGCTAGAACAACTCTGTTCCTTCTTGGAGATTCTAGCTGTCTTAGATCTATTTTTATCCCACAGAACAGGTTCACTTCTAAATTATATTTCAGTTCTGTTTCCTGGTTGAAAGTCATGTGCAGAAGAGCTAAATTTCACCCTCATCCAGCTTCCATTGACAAGTCAGATGTTCTGCATGAAAAGCCAAAGGGAGCAGATCCCTATATATGAAGGTATTTGTAGACCCCTTGTTGAATTAAGGAACCTACCCTTTAAGATGTAAAGTTAGATTTGGCATATGCTTCTTCCAGTGTACATCCTCAGTTACCATGGCTATTCTGAAGTGTGGAATGGAGCACCGCTTCTTAAGGTTTGAAACTCATTCATTCATGAAAGGAAAAAAAATACCTAAAGAGCAAATCCATTTCACAGTAATTGCTAAATGAAGGCAAAGGCACCTAGGCTACATGGATCACCTTTACTGGAAAGTCTGATGGGCTGACTTTCATAAAATTTGAGGGTATGACATATGACAAAGGGGACTGTATTCCCAACACTTGTTGTCCTTTTTCCCATATGTCGATGATGTCTTCCAGAATTTGATAAAAGAAAATATAATCCCTAATAATATGCTCTGAATGCCTCAAATAGCACTTAATGCCAAAAATCTGCCATTTAAATATAATTCTAGCCACTCCTGAGTCACTCTAGCCAATCCCTGCTGGATAACTGGCCATTACCTGCATTCCCTTTGGAGTGGTGAATTAAGTACAGGTTAGAATCTGTATGATTACACTCTATTTTACTCGGGGCCTGGATGTTGTCTCCACTTCACCACTTCAGAAATATGAGTGTTATATATCAATGCCCAGGGCAAGTATGCAGTGGTTGGATTCCAAAATGAACAGATTTCTAACAGGGCACCTGATCAGTTAAGAACAATGCAGAAAGTTGCTTTATGGATAGGATTAGCACAGGAAGAGGCATGAGTCTTCTACTGTTGGAACAGGAACTGTCTTCATTTCCATCTTTAAACTTGGCAAGATCCATTTTCTAAACGGCCCATCAGCATCTCACCTTTTATTTTTAAACACGTTATCTGCCAACTGCTATTGTAAATGTGAAGCATTTCAACTATTTGTTTAAAAAGGTCACAACACACCATGGCACCAGTTTTTTGAGGCTGCTGGAACCTGACCAGCCTGCTCCAGAAGCAGCCATGTGTTACAAACATAAAAACAGACTTCACCTTAATCCCAACTGTGTTTGTCCTGAAACCACTGAATGCAATCAACATGTTGCAACTGAAAATCAGGCAAGTAATATACAAACCCTCAAGCTTCTGGCATTTGTATTACAGTAGCAACTGTAACAGGATCAAAAGCTGAGCTTAAGGGTGCAGCCAGGTCTTGGGAAAGTTATGGCTTAGACAGGCTTGGCCATACAGACTTTCATACCTTGGTTATATTCTGTTTGTAAGATGAAATATTATACAGTATTGTTTATGCTTACTGAACAAATCATCCAAGACTGCCAGTCATATACTGAAATCCTGTTTGTTTAAACAATTATAGGGTCAGCTATGGCTTCTCAACAGCATGCCCCAACCCTGAGCTACAGAGAGCACTTAGAGTGGTAGGAGTCCAAGGCAAGCAACAGCAAGACCCAGTCCCCAGGCTGACAGATCTGGAGTTGTGCATTCTTGTTGTAATGTTGTTCCTGTACTTGCTGCACAGGTCTGACATTTGTGCTTTGCACTTGCCATGTCTCATTCAGTAAGTTTAACACCCCCCAAGCCTGTCTCCCATGTAGAAGTTCAAAGAGGGAGAGAACTCTATAGATCAGGAGTAGGTAACCTCCAGCACAGGTGCCAGAGAATGGCACACAAAGGAATTTTCCTTGAAACTCATGCCTTAGGGCAGACAGTGAAGAAGGGACCGGGGCTTCGCTGCCACAACAAAAACCAGGCCCTTCATGGCTTCCTGATATGAAGATCAGTTAATACTTCTTGTGGGAGGCCCACAACATCCTGGGAGTAGGGGGCCACAACTGTCCTGCAAGTGGGAGGGAGGCTTGTACACCCTCAGGAGGCCTCAGGTGCCTCTACACTAATGCTTATAGTATGGGGAGTAAGCAGGAGGAACTGTGCCTCCTAATTGCAAGTAAGAACCCAGACTTAGTAGGGCTCACAGAAACCTGGTGGGACCCTACCTACGACTGGGCAGCGGGCATTTGGGGATACACCCTATATAGAAGAGATAGGACAGAGTGGAAAGGGGCGGGGGGGGGAGCTTGCGCTCTATGTCAAAGAGCATCTCACATCATCAAGGATTAGCTTTGAGTTAGAGGAGGGTCGGTCAGAGACACTATGGGTCAAACTACAAGGGGGGCATGGCGAAAGGGACCTTATGGCGGATGTCTACTACAGACCACCCAACCAGGGGGAAGAGCTGGACCAGGACTTCTCCAGTCAGCTTATGGAGGCGGTTAGGTCAAGAGATGTTATTGTCATGGGTGACCTAAACTACCCAGACATTTGCTGGGAGGAGCAGACAACCAGGTCTGACTGCTTGCGTAGGTTCCTGGCTGTATTACAGGACCTTCACCTTATCCAAGAAGTGCACAGCTCCACTAGGGGTAACGCCTCGCTGAACCTGGTCCTGGCCACGGGGAATGACCTGGTGAGGGGACTGCAGGTCCTTGACCACCTGGGCAATAGCGATCATCACCTGCTGGATTTCACTATCCAATGCAGGGCATCAAGGGCTCACCCCAAGGCTAAAGCCCTTGACTTCAGAAGGGCCAACTTCAATGAGCTTAGGAGACTAGTGGGGGAGGCACTGAGGGCCCAGAAGGTAGAGGAGATGGGAGTCCATGAGGGATGGTCATACCTTAAGGGGGCGATCTTCCAGGCCCAAAGGATAACAGTCCCTGAGAGAAGCAAGGTAGGTAAGAGTGCTCAGAACCCCCCTTGGCTCAGCAAGGGCATTCAGGAATGCCTGAGGACTAAAAGAGGGGCGTACAACCAGTGGAGGGGAGGAGCTATCACCAAGGATGAGTACTCCTCCTCCGCCCATGAGTGTAGGAGGGCTATTAGGAAGGGCAAGGCAGAGATGGAACTCAGGCTAGCATCCAGGATTAAGGACAACAAAAAGTCCTTTTTCAAGTACACTGGGAGCAAGAAGAGGGCACCGGACAATATAGGGCCCCTGCAAGATGCAAACGGTAATCTTGTGGCTATGCCAGACAAGAAAGCTGATATTTTTAACAGTTTCTTTGCCTCTGTTTTCTTGAACAGGGACTGAGATATCCCACCTACCAGAGGTAGGGACAATCTCGGAGATAGTTCTGTTAGGCCTTCAGTCAGTGCAGATGTAGTTAGGGATCTTCTGGAAGGGCTAGACATTTTTAAATCTGCAGGTCCAGATGCCCTCCACCCAAGGGTGTTGAGGTAGCTGGCAGTGGTCATCGCAAAGCCTTTGGCCCGGCTGTATGAGCATTCGTGGTCATCTGGCCAGGTGCCAGGGGATTGGAAACTGGCTAATGTGGTCCCAACTTTCAAAAAAGGGAGGAGGGAGGACCCAGGTAACTATAGGCCTGTAAGCCTCACCTCGGTGCTCAGGAAGATCTTGGAGAGAATCATCAAGGAGCACATCTGTGGGGGGCCAGCAGGGGAGATCATGTTCAGGGGCAATCAGCATGGGTTCATCAAAGGCAGGTCCTGCCTGACCAACCTGATTGCCTTTTATGGCCAAGTAACTAAATCCTTGGATGATGGTGTCGCCATGGACTTTAAGAAGGCCTTTGACACTGTCTCTCACCCCATCCTCATCAATAAATTAAGTGACTGTGGCATTGATGCCTACACAGTTGGATGGATAAAAAATTGGCTGATGGGGCGCACCCAGAGAGTAGTGGTGGACAGGTTGTACTCAACCAGGCAAGATGTGAGCAGTAGGGTACCCCAGGGTTCAGTCCTCGGGCCCGCACTGTTTAACATCTTCATCAGCGACTTGGACAAGGGGGTAGAAAGCAAGCTGTCCAAGTTTGCTAATAACACTAAGATGTGGGGCGAGGTGAACACACTTGAAGGGAGAGAGAGACTGCAACTAGAATTAGACAGACTACAAAAGTGGGCAGACGAGAATAGGATGGGGTTCAATGTAGACAAATGCAGGATGCTGCACCTTGGGAGAAGGAATCCACAGCACACATACAGGCTGGGGAGTTCCCTTCTTGAAAGCACAGAGGCGGAAAGGGATCTCGGAGTCATTATTGACTCCAAGATGAACATGAGCCACCAATGCCAGACCGCAGCCAACAAGGCCAGCCATACCTTGTCATGCATCCAAAGGTGCATCTCAAGCCGGTCCAGAGAGGTGATACTCCCCTTCTATGCGACTTTGGTCAGACCGCAGTTGGAATACTGCGTCCAGTACTGGGTGCCACACTTCAAAAGGGATGTGGCCAGCCTGGAGAGGGTTCAGAGGAGGGCCACCCATTTGGTGAGAGGGCAGCAGGACAGGCCCTACAAGGAGAGACTGAGGGACCTGAACCTGTTCAGCCTCAGCAAAAGGAGGCTGAGGAGAGACCTGGTGGCTGCCTACAAGCTCATCAGGGGAGATCAACAGCAAATAGGCAGAGCTCTTTTCTCCCCAGCACCACCTAGGGTGACGAGGAACAATGGCAATAAACTGATGGAGAGGAGGTTTAGGTTAGAGATCAGGAGGCAATATTTTACAGTTAGGGTGGCCAAAATCTGGAACCAACATCCAAGGGAAGTGGTCCTCGCCCCTACCTTGGGCAAATTCAAGAGGAGGTTGGATGATCACCTGCCTGGGGTCTTGTGAACCCAGCATTGATTCCTGCCTTTAGCAGGGGGTCAGGCTAGATGATCTGTTCAGGTCCCTCCTGACCCTAGCTGCTATGAAACTATAAGAATATCTTTAACAGCACTGTGGCCACTCTCTAGGGCAGGGGTGGGTAATTATTTTGGGCGGAGGGCCACTTACCCAGTTTTAGCAAGCTATCGAGGGCCGCATGGGTAGCCCCGCCCCATGTGCCCCACCCCTTGACAGGTGCCCCTCCCCCGGTCACCATCGTGGGACCAATGTCCCAGGGCCAATACCAGTGAGGCCCAGAGCAGGGCACAGGCCGGCAAGGGTCTCTGGAGCTGGGCTGGGCTGCACCAGCAGGGAGGAGGGAGCTGGCCTGGCTCCATAGAGCCCCTGCCAGTTGGGACCCCGCACTCCTGCCACTCTGCTCTGGGCCCCACCAGCACTGGCCTCGGGACACTGGTGTGGGCCCCATGCTCCTGCTGGCTCCCCGCCCACTCACTCCCAGTGCCCTCCAGCCCTGTGGTACAGGCGGGGGGCAGCACTCAGTCCCTACACCCCCTGCTCACCAGCAGGGAAAAAGCTGGTGCTGAATGTGGGGAAAAGTGGCCCCTCACCTGCCCCATGGCCAGTGTTCCCTGCTGCAGGTGCTCACAGCCCACGTGAGGCTGTCTAGAGCAGGCACAGGCAGCCTCATGCAGGCTGCAGGTGGCTGCAGTGTGGGGCGCTGGCCATGGGGCAGGCTAGGGGCCACTTTTCCCCATGCTCAGCACCAGCTTGTAACCCTCCCCACTGCCAGCTTGGCAGTGGGGCCGGGTTGCAAGGTGGTGCTGAGCATGGTGGGGGGAGAAAGCAGCCCCTCCCTGCCCCATGCCTGGTGCCGTGCACTGCAGCTGCTCGCAGTCAGCCTGGGGCTGCCTGTGCCTGCTCCAGACAGCCCCGCGCAGGCTGCAAGAGCCTGCAGCGCAGGGCACTGGCCATGGGGCAGGTAAGGGGCCACTTTTCCTCGTGCAGGGCTGGAGCCTGGGGAAAAGCTGAGCATGGGGAGGAAGCAGCCCCTCCCCTGCCCCACGCCCAGTGCCCCACACTGCAGGGACACCGGTGAGGACCCCGTGCTCCCGCTGGCTCCCCGCCCACTCACTCCCAGTGCGCCCCCAGCCCTGCGGTACAGCCCTGCGGTACAGACGGGGAACAGCACTCAGCCCCGACCCCCTGCTCACCAGCAGGGAAGAAGCTGGTGCTGAACATGGGGAAAAGTGGCTCCTCGCCTGCCCCATGGCGACCCTAGCATCTATGAATCTATGAATCCCTGTGTGTACAGGTTACGTACACACACTTCACAATTAATAGCTAGGTGGAGTCTACAGGGCCCCAAACACAAATGTCTAGTGTGGGCCATAATCTATGAGGCTCAGGACCTGGACAACCACTACTATGACAAGGAGTACATAAGCTCTGGGGATCTCTATCAGGACCTTGGAGAGACCCTGGACTGAACACAACAGCAGTCCATGAGTGAACCACCGACCAGGCTGGCCACACAGAAAACAGACTGAAGGCTCCTGTACCCCTGGTTCTTGTACCAGCTCCTGGTTACAACACTCTTCTGGATCCAGTTCCATGGCCTGAGGCCACTGAGCCCACCCCTTGTCATTTTGGAGAGCAAGGTAGGACTCCCAGGCCAATGGCATGACCTCTATCTATGGTTTACAAGCCATGACTGGCTTCCTGCACTTTCTTCTTAGGCTTTGGTGGGCTCATCCCTCTGGTCTTGCCAAAGACCTTCCACCCTCCAATTCCACCCCTGAAAACTCCTCTGCAAGGTGGATGGCTCCTTAAGGTCCAGAACCCAGTACCAGCAATACTTGTCCAAACTGCTCAACCATAACCAACTCCACAATTTTTGTGGGCAAGTTGAATTCTGGTTTCAGCTACCAAATTCGTAAGTCTTTGAGGTGCTGAGCCACTGCCTAGGGTCAAAAGTGGATGAAATAGCTCTGCCCGGAACTGGCATCTGTATGCCTCCCTGTGAGCTGCAATCTAAAACAGTGGATGCAAGGGTATCATAACTGCATGTGGCCTCATCCCCCAGGTCCCAGTCGGTGGTTTGAGCTTTCCAGGTCAAGTAAGTGCCAGCTAGGTAGCCCACTGCTCCCTGGGCCCTTGATTGATGGCTGGGACATATCAAAAGTCTCTAGGAACACACTAGGTCTCATTTCTGTAACTCTTCCATCCCCTTCTGCCTCACATAGAGGCGCTATACCAACTGTGTGCTGGGCTTCAACATTTCCAGCAATCTGAACATTAGACGTTGTTGCTCCTCTTTCCACTTTTGCTGGAATCACTGTTGTTACATCTGAAGCTGCTGAAACAGCTGTTGTTGTTGCTGGAATGCTTGTTGCTGATGATGACAATGTAATCTCTCCAACCATTTCAACATAGCCTTAGGGGCCATTCTGATGGCTAACAGCTGAGGACTCCCCACATGATCTATCATGTGTAAGCAGGCTGGTGTGCAAATTACCTTGCAGAATAGCTTTGCCACACTGGGAGACCCTGAGCCAGACCTCTTAATATACAAACAGTAGTCCTTGTCCCCAAACAAAGAAACAAAACCTTAACCTTTCTCCAGGAAGCAGAAGAGGTCCCATAAGCTCTGGTAGCTCAGACCCCTCCTCAATAGGGAGCTCTTCTGGGTTCCAGGCTGCCTTCTAGCCACAAAATGCTCCTTCGGACTTGAGCTTCTTGTTCTTTTTCCTCTTGGGCTTTTACCTCCCAGTTTAATCACCCACAGCTGGGCTCTTAGACAAGCCTGTCTCCCTTAAAGGGCCAGATCACCCTGTTATACTAATACATATCTATCCCTTCTGATTTAAATACTTACTACAGCACTTCATGTCACGGCACACTGCTTATTGACATATATTTACACAATGTCCTCTGTTGAAAAGTGAGCTAGCATTGATTACTTCTACTACACTCAACCTCATTAGTTAAGAGGATTCTCAGTGCTGCTGATCTGCACCAAACTGTAAAGTTTCCTTCCAGATGCACAAAGTGCTTCATGCTCCTCTGATGGAAGCCATTATGGAAATGCAGTGCCCTGGCCTTCATCTTTGTCTCCAGGTTAATACCTGGTACACACTTTCACAAAACCAGCAGTTCTTTAAAATTCCACATCTATATATTCCTATAAATAAGAACAGGAAAGTCAGAAGCCTTCCAAGATATTTAAAATAAAAATGTAGCTTTAAGCCCCAGTCTTGTGCAGAAAGGAGGAAAAATACAGTACAGATGCAACCAGAAACCTTGCCTCAATCAATGGGGCTGCCCATGTGAGTACTTACTAACAAAAGTAAAGGTTTCACAACTGGACCCCAAATGTTCTACAAACCTCTCTGTGGAGCCTTTTTTATCATAACTAGGCAACAGAATTAATCCTCGTATGTGCAGTAGATTGACAGCTTCCCTTTGAAACTCTGAACAGTTTGCTAGCTAATGGCATATTTTATAGACACAGTGATCTATACATAGCAGCTTAATCATGTCATGCACCATAACAATACATGTCAAGTAGCATTAGCATTAGTACAGGTGCTATTAGCAACCCTCCCCCAGTCAACATATAAGTTAAGCTTACAATTAGTGCTATTAGCAGTTCTGCTTTTCTCAGAGGTCAACATGTGCATGCAAGAGTTTCTCTCAATGAATCTTCACTTACTTACTATGGGCACTGACAGACATTATGGCTTATTGTGCGATCAGCCACTGAAAGTGCTCTACAGTCATGCACTGACAGAAGCGCATGGCAACAGAGAGTTTTAAAAATGTACAGCCACATAACAATCTGAACCCTCATTGCATGAAGGTTCAGATGAAGGCACTCCAAAGCGGAGCACCTTCATTAATGTCTGGCAGTGCATACCAGGAGCAGGGCTGGCCCTGCTCCCAGCACTGTCTTCAGAATTGGAGGTGGGGGGAAGGAAGGGGAGTGAGTTCAGTTTTGGGTTTGCCCAGCCAGTGCTGGAAGATGGGGTGGGTGGATTGGAGCCTCCCAGAAGTGGGGGGCTCCAAGCCACCCACCCCCGCAATCCAGCAAAGGCTGGGGAAACCCCAGAACAGACCTTTCTCCTCTGCCTTTCCCTCCTCCCATCCTGAAACAGCACAGGAGCTTGGAGAGGAGGGCAGGGCTAGGGGACAAACACTGAAGAAACTCAGCCTCTCTCCCTGGATCAGCTCCAAAGTACAGCTTGATCACCCACCCTCCTTATCCAACAGCTAACATCTATTGGGTCAGGAGGATCAGTCTAACTCATGGCACTTTCTGTGACTTGCCATCATTAGATCGGATTAGATGTAATTTTCATGTCTGTCAGCATCCTATGGGTGCGTCCAGACAAGCATGCATGTGCCTCTTGCCCCATCTCAAAGGGGTTTGAGATGGGGCAAGAGGCACATGCAGGAATGAAAAAATGTTGCGGCGTAGGAAGAAAATTAGATCAAAAAAACCCATTTCACAGAACAGCAGAGCAAGGCAGAGCCAGCACAGCAGTCAGTCCTCTAGAAGAGATGCTCTGGTTTTGGCCAGAGCATTTCTTTGTTGCTCCTGCTGCCCCCAGTGCTGTCCAAGGTAAGTTAGGGAATGGGGGTGGGGGGGTTTATGGGAGTGGGTGGGTGTGAGGGGTGGCAGGAGGATGTGGGTGGGTTTTGGGAGTGATGGGGGGGGATGTCCCCAGGGCTGCGGGGGGTGAGTGGCCAGAGCAGCTGCGGTGAAGTTGGCAGCACACAGAGGGACCTGGCCCAGACAGATGTGGCTTGCTAATCTGGCTTTGCACCAGAGCAGGTCGCACAGCTCTGGGAGGTGCGCGCAGGAGCCATGCCTCCTGGAGCTGTGGGACCCACTCTGGTGCAAAGCTGGACTAGCAAGCCGCATGGGGCTGGGCCAGGTCCTGCCATGTGCCACCTCCCCGCAGGCACAGCAGGGCAGAGCCCAGCCAGGTCCTGCCAGCCCTGGACCATGTGCCACAGGACCAGCCTGGCTGGGCAGCACAAGCAGCCCCAGGGCTGGCAGGACCTGGCTGGGCTTGGCACATAGTCCCTCCATGCCACACGGGGTCCTGCCACCATGGGACTGGCTCAGCT
Organism: Alligator mississippiensis; assembly: GCF_030867095.1. Classification (NCBI taxonomy): domain Eukaryota; kingdom Metazoa; phylum Chordata; order Crocodylia; family Alligatoridae; genus Alligator; species Alligator mississippiensis. The sequence continues at coordinate 41,602,007 of NC_081830.1, forward strand.
GCCCTGTGGGGGCCAGGGGACCCACCCCTCCTGAGCACCCCCCACAAGGTCCTCCACACTCACAGTCCCACCAGCAATTGCCCCACACCTACCCATACAGCAACCCACATCCCTCCACACACACACATACCCGCCTTCCCCCACACCCCTTCCTACCCACTTCCTGCAAACACCACATCCCCCATCACACACCCATCATGTACAAAGAAAACCAAAAGCACATATCAACACATATAGGTATTTAGAATTTATTTTATCATTATGACAGAGACACTGGTAGGCTTCCAAATTGCTTTGCCATTGTAAATATACCAATAAAACATTGCCCAACTAATCGATCCCTTTCTCTCTATCTCTCTTTATAGATGTGTGTGTATGTGTGTAGAGTTGTCTTTTGTTTTAATTGTGGAAGAACATGGATATTGGGATATTTTTTAAAATAGATTTAGGATGCTGCTGCAGCAGTCCAGCTGGCATAAGGGGTAGTGTCCCCAGACACCAATTGGCCAGGCCCCAGGAGCTCATGAGAGAAAGTAGCCCTGAGCTGCTTGCCCGGGCAGCTTTTTGTACTGCTGGGGACAGCACAGGTGCTGGCCCCAGGCTCTAGCTACCCCTGGCTGCAGATCCGGGAGGAGCCAGGCAGGGTTATTTTGCCCGAAGTGGCACAATTTCCTCCACACCAAAGTGCATGTCTTGCACTGAGGCAAAAAGCCCTGGCTCAAATTTGCACTGCTTCTATTTGAGCTGCTGCAAGCGCACATGCTTGCATGTGTGGACGCGCCCTGAGTCTTGTCACATTGAACGCTTAGCACATGTTTTATTTAGATCATAGTAAGCATTGCCATGCCATATTAAACATTAGAACACGTTCTGAGCAGTCAAATGATAATGCTTACTACAATCTCTAGTGTATCATGCAACATGGTAGGGGACTGCATGGAGCCAGTTCAAGACTCCAGTTCAATGCTGAGGTTGGAACCGACAATCATCCAGTTCAATACTCTTGTGAAGCACTGCGGCTGAGAACAACAACCAGCAAGCTGTGTTGGTATTTTCTCTGTGGAGCAGCTGGACAATAACTGAACACATTACTTAATGCAACCTAGAGGTACTCCTCCCCTGAAAAGTCTTAACTTTCCTACAATATGATCACAGTGTGATCACCCTGAGCACACATTTTACTGCTTGAATGAATGGATGCTTGCATTTTAAGTAAAGTTAACTCATCCTAAGTGTAACATGTGACAAGGCCCTATGGGTCAAGTTCAGAAGCATAGCAATAAGTACATGTGCAAAAAAGCACCATAAAGCTATCTGGTGGTCCAGCTAACAGTAGGAAGGGCTGACCTGGCGTGGGAACAGAAGCAAGGGCTTATAGCTCCTGGACTGAAGATGGCAGAAGCAAAAAGAGTGTTTTTATTGCTCTATGAAGAGGCCCAGCAGAGAGGTTTGTGGTATATCTGGGGTCCAGTTGTGGAACCTTTCCTTTTGTGAGTAAATACTCAGGTGGGCAGCCTCACTGAATTCAAGAAGTGGGCATTCCACTAGTCAAGTCTTTAACAAGGGCTACAGGATGGTTTTAGAAGTGTATCAGTTCCGTGTGTGCTGCAAGCATCTACACACACAGGTACATGTTCTCCCCTACTCAAGACCTATATAGCTCAAGCTAGAACTGTCCCAATGGGGTCATAGTGCTTTTTCACCATAACTATATGGTAAATTGTCTGTACCCTGCTGTGCCGTTTGGCACAAGCTCCCTGCTAATCTGAAAGTGATGCAACTGTGTCCAAGTGCTAGTGCAGGCAAGCCGATAGCATATCAGTAGACTAACTGGCATTGTCACTCAGCAGTGCTAATTAGCCTGATTGAAGTGCTACACAAACACATGCCTGAGAGCACTGCTAGCAGGCACAGGAAGTTTACTATGGAGACATGGCCTTGGACACTGTAGGTTTTCCTCTCTTTTATTTGTTGAGGTAGTTTAATGTTGGCTAGTCCATAGCATAACTTACTGCCCATACACAGCATTATGCACTAATAGAATGACCTTCAGAGACTTGAACTGTGTAGCTGAGACCCGTAACTATGAGTCACCTAGTGTAAAAGCCCAAGCAAAGGGGTTTCTGCAGGGGCTTTCTGGTGGAGCCATTGTTTAGCATTTTGAGGATTCATACATTGTAAGGCTGGAAGGGACCTTAGAAGATCATCGAGTCCAGTTCCTTGCACCAGGCAGGAAAGACAGGTGAGGTCAGGTGACCCCAGCAAGATGACTATCCAGTTTCCTCTTGAAGATTTTCAGGGTAGGCAGTTGCACCACCTCTGGAGGGAGCTAATTCCACAGTCTGGACACCCTGACTGAAGTTTTTCCTAAAGTTGAGCCTGAAACGATATTCCAGGAGTTTGTGGCCAATACTCCTGGTTCTCCCCAAGGGCGCCCCAGTGAACAGTTGTTCACCAAGCCCCTGATGTACTCCCCTCACATTGCGGTAAACTGCTACCAAGGTTCCCCCTCCAGCCTTCTCTTTTTCAGGCTGAAGAGTCCCAGGTCCCTCAGCCTTTTCTTGTATGGCTTGCTGTGCAATCATATGGATGGCCCTTCTCTGGACTCTCTCAAGTTGTACCACATCCTTGTTAAAGTGTGGCACCCAGAACTGGATGCAGTACTCCAGCTGGGGTCTCACCAGTGCCGAGTAGAGTGGAAGAATCACTTCCTTGGTCTTGCTGGAGATGCACTGATTGATGCATGCCAGAGTATTATTGGCCCTACTGGCTACAGCATCGCACTGCTGGCTCATATACAAGGAGGAGCAGCAGGGAGCAGCTCTCTCTAGTAGCCATAGTTGCTGCTCCACTTTACTTGGGACAAAGTGATTGGCATGGTTGTAACTAGCTTGGAGAGAAGGGGTCAGACTGATTTTGATAACTGCCTCTGGACAACTGTGCATAAACATAGTGGCTGTCGAAGGAAAAAAAATTCTTATCCTGGGAAGAAATTACCCTGGACTAATGAAACAGAGTAAAATCTTCCTGCATTACAGCAGAGTTACTTCACTCTAAAGCTTTGTTATGTGGTTAAAACTTTTTTTCCTCTTCTGCAGCTACAGTTTTTCCAGGATATCCTATTCCTTTTTCCATAAACTCAGATATGAGGAATCCCACAAGGATTATTTACCCAAAGGAAGCCCAGACTATGAACCCAATAAATGTAAAGGTACTAAGGCAATGGAACAAGTGCCCTGGAGAAGTTGTAGAATCTCCTTCACTGAAGGTTTTCAAGAAAAGGCTGGACAGGCCTCTGTTTGAGTTGGGTTAGGAACAGCAGTTGTTACAGGGAGTTAGACGAGCTTTCCCTCAAGTTCCTTTCCAACCCTATTATTTAAGAAACTACGTAAGTTCCTTCTTTTTCTCAGAAATGAAACAGGGCAGTTCCACACGTGGGACAACTGTGATGCTGATGACAGTGGTGTGGTTAGCCATTGCTGCAGTAGTGACTATTTCTGTATCCCATTTCCCACCCTCAGATATGCTTCTTCTGTTCCTGCCCCTGTAATACATATAAGATTGGCTCACTCTGGCTATTGAGTGGGGCCTTTTTATACCTTTGGTTAGTTCAGTTCAATAGAGACATGGAACTAATAGGTGTACATACTTAATTCAGGATATGGGTATAGATGATAAAACCAAAGATTAGGTTAGGGAAGGTTAGGAATAATACCTCCATTCCATATGGCATTATTAAGGACTATAGACTGTACTCAACACAAAGCTGTGGTAAGCAGGGATCTGGGTTTTCAAAAACATGTATTTCACCTTTAAAGGAGAAAAAACATGGGAAACTGGATTTCCCCTGGGAGGCTGGCTGAGTTACAGCCTGCAAGGGACTGCTTGGGGCTGGAGGGAGCAGGGGAAGGCAATCAGAGGCAGGGGGTGCCACGTGCATGTGCTTGCACAAATACATGTGGCAGCCAAGCAGTGGTGGAGAGCAGCTCCCTCCAGGTAAGACTATGGGGATGGGGTGGGGGGAACATGGCCACCAAGGTGAGGCATGGCAGCAGCAGGGACATGGAGCTGTGGCCCCACTGCAGCTGGGCGAGCAGGGGGTGCCTCAGCCTGGTGGCTATGGTGGCATGGCACTCCCTCCTGCACCAGGTCCTGCCCGCTGGGCTATGAAGGTGACTCCTGCCCAGAGCTGACCCAGCCCAGCTGTAGCCCCATACTCCACTGTGGGCACAGAAATCTTAGGGGCACATGTCCCCACCCCCTCACTGTATTGCCTGTGCCCACACCCCACCTTCCCCGCCCACACACACCCTGTTCCCCACACACTCAGTCCCTTCTTCATACACTGGAGGCTAGGGTCAGGGGGCAGTGGGTTGGGAGTGAGCAGTACCAGAAGGCTGTGGGGGCTATGGGTCAGGAGTGAGGGGCACGGGCACGGCCAAGGGGCTGTGGGTCAAGAGTGAGGGGAACCAGCAGGGCTGGTGGGATTTTTGGCTTTGGAGTGAGGGGCAACATCATCATGGGCAGGGGCACGGGCAGGGGCAGCAGCATATCACGGCTGCTCAGTGCCAGAAAGCAATGGGGAGGAGACAGCTGCAGCTGGACCCATGTCCTGGTGAGCAAAGGGGACAGGGGGGGGTCTCTGAGTTTCTATGATTAAAAAAAATCAAAATCAAACACCAAAATATATAGATATTTAGAATTTATTTTATTGTAATGATTGAGATGCTAGTAGGCTTCCAAATTGCTTTAAAATGTAAACGCATCAATAAAACATTTTGTTCAGCTGATACCCATATAGTGGTGTTTCATTTTAATAATGGATTTGGGGGGTTTTAGTCAAAGAATTTGGGATTTTTAAACAGAGAAAACCAGGATCCCTAGTGATTAGTTATGTAAGGTTCAAATAATGTAATTTAGTTAAGTAAAACATCAAGATCTTAATGCCTTAATAAAAAAGTTTTCTAGGATTAGAGGCAGCACCCCCCCTCCCCCCAGCAAAACTCCCCTTTTAACATGTCTTGAGTATGGGCCTATGACCAAATTTCTGTGGGGCAACCCATACCTGCTACTCCATGGTACAGCTACTCCATGATAACAGTCTAAATGCATGCACTTATCCTGTAGTACATGCAAGGTAGCATACCACTGCAATGTGATTTTTTACAAGTACTAATCACCAACATTAAACTTGTGTCAAACAAGAAAAAAGTGCTCCTTCTGGCAATGTCGCACCTGTTCCCAAGAAGCAAATATATACAAACTGTATTTTGTGCCAGTAGCACAGCTCTTTCATAGATGCCAACATACAGCGACTAACAAAGATTAACACAGACAATAGCTTCTCAGTCATAAGAAAATACAAATTAAGCCAAAGAGATCAAGAGAGTCACTAGACCACATACATCAAGCCTTAATATGCACATCACATAAAGCTAATACTACAGATACAACAGCCTAAACAGCTATGAATATGTCATTTGGTTTCCTACAGGGAAAAGGGGTAGGAATCAAAGAAACACATAGACCTTGGTCGAGGTTTAAAGAACTGATTCAGGTAATCCTGGAACTGGTTCACAGGTTGGTCAAGGAGAAAAGCAGTAAAGTTAGGTTTAGAGTCAAGTTATAAGGTGAGCTTGGTAAAATGGGAAAACTAACTGAATTAAAAAACAGAGTGCTCAGCTGACTGCAGGAAAGTGGCTATATTATGAAATTACTTGAACACTGCAAATGTTATGAACAAGTGTGGCCAATCTAGCTAGCACTTCTTGAAAAGAATTATGTTGCGTTTTTAGATCTTTCTAGATTATGCTACATTGTAATGAAATGCTTTAATTACAGGCCCATTGCACTATGGAATGGCAAAACACATTCTATAGGAAAGTTCACTGATTCAAGACAGCTCACTTCCTGAAGCAGATACACGTTTCTTTGAATGGAGAACATCTGGCCAGCACTGCTCCCACAGTGCCTTTTTCATTTTTTCCAAATTGTTTTGGCTTTCCTGAACCGAAACCCTGTTTTCAAAAGGAGACTAGCTTCTTTACCCCCATCCCCATCTGATTGAACTTGGTGTGTTTCCATTGAGAGACCTGTTTTCTCACCTTCCTCTAACCAAGCCCTGTTCCCACAGAAAAAAATGACACCAAAATCCTGATGTGCAGGAGGGCAAAATTCATTGATGGCTTCAGAGACACCAAGTCTGAGAGATAAGCTTTACTGTAACAGGGAACCCTAACCCTGTTACTAGAAGGTAGGTCGAGGGTTCAGAAAGACCCCAGACAAAAGAAAAGAGAGAGGAGTGTGTAACAGGGAACCCTAGCCCTGTCACCAGAAGACAGGTTTGTCCCTTTAAGGCCAGAACTTCCTGGGCACAGAATGCTGGTAAGGAGGGGGTTAAATACTGAGCCTGGCCAGCTAGTCAGCTGACCAGAAGGGGCAGGCCAGGATTATAAAAACCCTGGGGAGAGTGGCAGTAAGGGCCAGCTGCCCAAGGGGAAGGAGTACATCCCAGAGCTCCAGGGAGAGGCCTGGCGAGCAGTCCAAAGGCTGGAAGAGGGGACTACAGAAGCCCTGAGAGACAGCAGCCACCCAAAAAGCTGACAGTGGGAGCAGAAGCACAAACCCGGCGCCAGATGGCATGACCTTAAAAGGCCAGGGTGGCCTGGTACACCTGATGTGCAACTCTGTTTGTTTTTTTTTGTAGGACTAGGCCAGTCCATCCCCTGGTCTTGAACTTGCACCACCCTGGTTGTGAGGCCAGGGGCTAGAACTCTAGGCCAGGGAGACCAGGCTCCAGATTGGAGCAGGAAAGGGGGCCACAAACCTCAAGAGAACAAAAGAGGGCTAGAACCTTGGAATCAAACTCTGTTTGGTGGGTTTGGACAGGGAGGCCTAGCTAGAGAAAGACCGGAGTCAAAACCTGTGAAGGCAAAAACCCCAACATACGAAATACGATAGGCAGTCTCCTGCTTTCAAGAACATCAGCATAACAATTTCCATCAAGACGTGGTAGACGAGTAAAGAGTGGGACTCAGGAAACCTTAAAGGGGACTCCAAGGGTGCCCCACATAGGGCGCAGATAACAGGGAAGATGGCTCTGGGGACAGCAACCTGTTACATTTGCCAACCCAAGTTACAATACTGTTCTTACATGTTACACCAATTCATTAGTAATTTGTGACCAAAATTAGCATGGTGTTGTTATTAAATTTGCTCACAGTTACTCAAGCTTGCTCAGCAACAGTTTCATCTGGTCTAGCTCTTGTGTCCTAACTTACTTGATTCCCTACATGCCAGCAACTGTCTCTACTCTGTCCCCTGGCTCTTGCTCAGTTACCCTTTTTTCTGTCCCTTGTGCCTGTAATCATCTCCTTTTTTACATTGATTCCTAGACCCAACTAAAAGGTGCCCTGTGGATGCCTGGACTGCCACAGTGACAATCTTGATATAAATAGATCAATGATATATGTTGTGGGGGGTGGGGGGTGGGGAGGGGGGAGGGGGAGCCAAAATACAGAACCTTTGTGAATGGTCCAAATTTCATTCACAGTACCTGGCACAATACTATAACCCCATCACTGCTATGAGATTTCATATACCTCTGACAATAAAGCCACACTGACCTACAGGTGCAAGAATGGTGACACCTAGACTGTTCAACCATCTGTATTGCACTAATACCTTTAGTAGTTGGAGCTCAAGCACATATCAGCCTTTTAATGTGTCCAGGTATTGTTTAGCTGGTATTAGCAGGTTGGAGCTTTCACACTGGAAGAACAATAGAAGTGCTATATTAGGGGCATTAGAGGTATTAGTGGCAAATCTGCATCAGTGCCTTACTTAACACTGTACTAGATATATTAGATGTGAATTGAGATTGACTGGATGAGGCTGGATCAATGTGTTTTGAAGTATTCAGTGTTGCTGAGTAAAATATTCTACATAGCGTGTCTACATGTGCATTTATGCTGGCTTAAATTTAGCAGGAATAGGCCAATATCTACACGCGCAGGAATTAACCAGGCGTAAATTAGATACCTGTGTGATGCAGGTATCAAATTTACGCTCAAATTGATGTAAGTTTCCATATTTACTGTGTGGTACAGGCATATATGTGTAGATGCACACCCATACTGTGCAGCAATTTTGCTTACTGAGCAATAAATGCACACGTGTAGACGTGCGAGCAGTAAATGTACACGTGTAGACGTGCCCTTTGATACAAAATTGGTTTAACTGCAGCAGTCAGTAAGTCACTACACTGGCATTCCCACTTAAAAAGTCAACATTCTGAAGTAATGTTTTCTTGAATTATGCTTAAAAGATCACAATTCAAGTACAGGCGACCCTTGCCATTTGCGGGGGATATGTTCCCATGATTCCCACAAATGGCAAAATCCTCGAATAGGGCACTGCATTCGGGGGGATGGAAAGCTCTGGTGGTGATGGCAGGAGCATGGCAGTGACAGTGGAGGGAGCACAGCGGCGGTGGCAGGAGCGGGAGCATGGCAGCAGCAAGCACGGGGCTCCTGAGGAGCTCCATTAAGTGTTTAAATTGTTTAAAGTGTATTTAAAATGCAGGTTCAGCATTCATGAATATTTGAAACCGCAAATGCTGAACCCACAAATACCAAGGGTTTTCTGTACTGTAGTGAATAAAGACTGACTAGTCATCAGGGCTTATCCCAGTCATTTGCAGGAGACTCTCAAATAGTGAAGAGTTGTACTTTTGATCTCTACCTGGGCTTTGTATGGAAGTTAAGCATTTGCACACCAAGATGAATGCCTTGAGCACACAGGACATTTTAAGAGATTTTAATTAGGAAAAGAAAATCTGACGCTTGTGTTAAAAATCTGCATTTAAAAATCAAATATCTTATATAGCTATGAAATTGTGAAACACACACATATTTTTTCCTTGGCAGAATAGATGGAAAAATCCTTCAGCTGACTCACATGTGAGGCACAAATCACAATCTGCCAAGTTACAGCACCTCTGCTGATACATGTCCTGAACCACATAAAATAGTTTTCAGAAGATCTGGTACCAAGGCTGCATGCAATTTTGTGTCTACTTTAAACACACCATAAATTGCAATACCCAAGTAAATGTGTGTTACATTCAGAGGAAATTTAAACCGAACACTGGTGGTCTATCCCATTACACTGGAAATTGAGAGTCATAGGATGTGTAGTCAGAACGTTGTTTTTGAGAACATAATGCATGTAAGTATGCATTAAAACAGCAAGTAGAACTTGCCTATGCAAGTTAGAAGTAAAATAAAGCTTATCTGATGGGCCTGGTCCAATTCTACTCTTTACTTGCTACTACGCAGTCGCCTGCTGGGGTATGGCTGGCAGGGCTCCCAAACCAGTGGGGCTTGGAGTTAACATCCCATTGAAATACATAGAAAATTCATACCTCAGAGGTACCATTTCAGGTGGTCTACAAATGTCACTGAAATGGTTACGCTGGGCTGATGTTTTGAGTGAATCTGGACCAAGCTCCAAGCAAACTCTTTTATCTTTCAAAACATTCCAGGAAAAATAGTGAAGCATAAATCACAGACTTCCCTGATTTCTCCACCAAATCAGACAAGAGTCGACAATTTTGTTTGAATTTTACTTGGAAATGTAATTCATTCAACCCAAACTAGATCTTGTGGTCATGGGATATAAAAAACAAATTGCAAACGTGTTTGCAAAATGTTTTATACACTTTGAAAACTGTAATAACCAAATTTAGTACAGCCCAAGTGATGACAACAAAGATTTCTTATGTCTCAGTTCTATTACAATGGTCTTTATTTTTTATAGGTCCCAATATCTTAACTGTTTTGGGGGATTCTCTTTTCTCATATCAAAAATCTGAATTTTGGTCTACAAAATATTTAATATATTACTACACTGAAGCAATATTTTTTTACTTTTAGTTACATAGCAAGCATGTGTTTTGTACCAACTACTGACAAAAGCCAAAGCTTGTGAGATAACAGTATGCTTATACTAGCGTAAGGAGTTAATAACCCTGTCTAATGAATGGGGAAAAAAGCCTTCCTGCTTACACCCTTCAAAGGAATCCTTTTGTGTATTCTTCAATTCCCTCCTCCCCCTCACTGAATGGTGAGAGACTCAATATTTTCTTGATCTTTTTGGCTATCCCAAACAGAGTTTTCCCCACCCAAATGGAGTGAATCAATAACGTGGAGCTTGAACATAGAACAAGTATTTATTTGCAATCTCTAACAAATGTTGCCACAAATATTCCAAACTTTCATTTTACAGGAACAGTCCCATTATTATAATTGTGTGGTAGGTGCAGGTGCCAGAGATGAGGTGCATTACAACAATGTGTTTCAAAATCAAGGTGAAAACTTTCCCTCTTTTGGATGCCAACAGCAACTGATGTCCCTTTTATTCTCACAAACAGTCCTAGTTTCAGCAATGCTGCATTGTAGTTACTGCTGATTTTATACTGGCACTACACTTCTGCAGAATATCAAAGCAATGAGTTAACTTAATGTGAAAATTTATGAGTAAAAAAGGTCAGGTAATACAAAGTTAAATTTCACACAATCACTGTAGTCCGTATTTTCCTTTAAATTGTCATAGTTCCTGATTGTACTCTAAATTCTGACAGCACTTCAGAAAAGTGATCAGCCAGTTAACTGCTAAGCTGATTGAACTTGACTCCCTTAGACCCCAGCACTTCTGAACATCTAGCAAGCATTTCGCATCATACCTAACAAATCCTGTCACATTGCTTAACTGCTACGCCATTGATTAGGTTGCTGTGAAATTCTGTTCTCAGACCTCAAATTCTTAGCTCTCTCTAGTAGAATATAGTCCTAAGTCATACAGTGGTAGAGTTTTAGCATGCTATTTGAAATCAGGAAGTGTGATATGACCAGGATAACTGAATTCCCATTACTGAAGCTTGTGAGTTTAAGAATATTTTTAAAATATTAAACTACCAAGGATTATACTTTTAAAAGTCTTTTATGTTCTATTGTATGTAACTAAAATATTTTCAATGATGCTTTTGTTCCACAGTCAAAAGTATATTTAAAATACAACACTCACTTCAGAAAAATGTAATAGTGATAAATTACAATAGATTCATGTCTCAAAACAAATTGCTGCATCTGTTTAAACCTTGTTTCTGGAAGTGGCTTATAAGGCAAAATCTACAGTTTTTAATTATGTAGGAATTTCTCTGATTTAAAACTACAAGCAGCGTTTTCCATTTTACTGTAGCAGAAAATAATCCTGTTCTACAAATCAAAATGTTAACACAGCAGAACAATTTGCAAAGCTGGTGAATGTACTTAGTTCCTGGGCATTAGTCCCCGGAAAACTGTTTTCTACATTCCTGCACAAAGCCTTCACATCTCGTTTCCTTCTTGGCCAAATTCACATGCTTAGCAAAAGTTAAAAATCACTTACCTTGAAGAAGCTTCGCAGAAAATACATTATGCTGAGCATTTTTGAAGGTTTTAAAAAAATTAGGAATTGTTCAATCCCTACTATATGCAAGGCCTGGGTGAATTCCTACACTCCTGCTGTGTCTTTAGTTACATGCTTTCTTGTTGCTATTTTGGACAGTTAGTACAAGAGAAGCATATGAGCCATGCCAGGAGCTTATGCTAAAGAGTTGCATAACAATTAGGGCTTATCTGTGCTGTGCTGTACAGTACAGCAATGCAAACAGGTTTGTTCACAGTTTACTGGCCCTGGAGCATTTCTACTAGGCATGCCCAGAATGATGCCATTGTATTTGCTAAAGAAACTAAAGCACGAAAGGCTATTTGTGAGCTCATCTAAAAGAACTGGTAACCAGTGAAACTACAAAGCACATGTTCACTTACTGCTCCCCTCCTCCCCCCCCCCCCCCGCCCCAGTTTCAGTTTTTCCTAACAAACTCAAGTCAGTGAGTACTGAACTTACTACGGTGATTTAAAGGAGAAAGTACAAAAGGATGAGCCCTCTGGTTAGTACTCCAGTGTTTCACTATATGTGAAAACCAGCTGCAGAAAGTGTTTCAAATTCAATAGGATAGGAGGAGGAATACTAATACAGTTATTTTTTCTTCCTTCACATATGAGTGATTATGCTGTTATTAACATAGTAAGAAATACTTTATACAGTACAATAAATGCCGAAGTTGTGCGCATTTGTCAACATTTTGTTGCAAACTTGAGGATTGCAATTTACTCTGAATTAAAGATGGAAAAAAGTGAAAGTATATAAGTATCTATACATTACTTCACCTATCAGGTGGCATAAATCTTTTTTTCATTAACTATAATAGGTGCTCACCAACTGGTATTCAAAAGTCACGCTGATAAAAGCAACATATCCTCCAACTTGTTGCATAATACACCGTTATGATGTGGCAGCATTTACCTTTAAATGGTTTATCTACACCCTACATGCATTAATCTTTCTCCCCAGTACTTGTACTATTCCAAGCCCTTGTTCATCTCTAAACAGCCAATAACGGAGAAATCAGATTTGTATGCATGCATCACGTGTCCATGTATGCACTTCTTTTTGCAATTCTAGCAGCACAAGGAAGTTGAGATAGTGACTGCACACCAAACTTATTAGACCAGACTGATCATTTGATTTCTGAGTTCTAGTAGGCTGGAAATGCCATACAGGCTGTAATTCACGTTGCATATTTTGCACCCATTACAAAGTGATAGAATTGATTAAACAAAGTTGCATTTTGCTAGGTCTTGAAATTATGGCAAATTTCATTGTTTGATGCTTTCCTTTGAAGTTTCAGTTCCTGGAGTTATGAATCTCAGTTTTTATATTTATTTTAAAAGTAAATGTTTTGCCCTCAATTATGAAGAAGTGGGGAAAATACAAACTCTGAAAATCTTCAGTTTCCATAAGATAACTGAAAAACACAAAAGCACTTTAAAATCTCATGTATGGGGCCTGACTCATGATTTCTGAATGGTCATCAACATTAAAGTCTGAGCTGTTTTAAAGATTTTTTAAAATATATTCTGAAGTTACTCTAATGTTTTTTGACTGTTTTCTTAACAAAGTAGGCTGTTTCCTTTGAAAGGTTATACCTTTCTGAAAAAGTTAATCTTGAACATGCCACCTTGCACTAGCTTCTACTTATTAAAACACACTGCATGTGAACTTGATTTTCCTGCATGGCACTTGCTCCTTGATTCAACAGATCATTTGTTTACAAGATTCAGGCCAAAGCTTTCTGTAACAAAGCCCTGACATAACACTATTTGAACTGAGGAAGGAAGTGCCTATTAAACTAGTCTAGTTCTCTGCTGGCACAGAATTCACTTTGAACAAGCAGGGCATATCTACATGAGATGCTTTACTGCACAGTAAAAGATGCTACTCGTGAGTAAATTTGCTACCTGGACCGGCTGGTGACGGTGTCAGAGGACTGAGTGGCAGACGCACAGGCCTGACAAGTAGAAGACATAGCCCATGAGGACACATGGGACTGGTGCAAGGAGGCGCAGGACTGGCACAAGGAAGCGCAGGACCACCTGGACCAGAAGTTCTGGGTGCAGCTCCTGGCCTTGGAGTGCAAACAGGTGGAGGCACTGCAGGAGGAGAACTCAATCCTGGATAGGATAATGCAGGCTACAGGTGATGACCACTGGGTGCTGGACACCATTTGGGCCCTGGCAGTCACCTTCATGCTGTGCATGCTGCTCCTGGCCAGGGAAGTGGCTGGCCAGGGAGCAGAGATTGGGGCTAGCTTTTCAAGAGGGCTGCTGGCTAGTGGCAGCTGTGACTGAAGCCTGAAGCTCTCTCAGGGGGTGGCAGGGGCCCATTCCTGTGTCACAGGAAGTGTCACCAGCTTGGTGATAAGAGCAGCAAATCTGCTGCCAAGTCCCTGAATGTGCAGACACCTGCCTGGGAGCACTTACTTGCAAGTAGTTTGCGTGCGAGTAAACTGATCTCGGATCAAATGCATGTGTAGATCTGCCCACAGAAAGGGAAATAAAAACACATGACAATTTTATGATATTGGGTGGTGAGGACTACATTTGTAAAACTTGCACTAACCTGCTTATCAGAATAACCATATATTTACTCTTTCATTTGTGTGCATAAATGCCTCTCTTGCTTGCCCAATTATCTGAATCATCTACATACATACTTAAAATAAAATAATGCAACTGTTCTGTATTTGTACTTAACTTTCATTTCCCTGACTTGTCTGAATTTAAAACTGAAACACCAGGCTGAGCCTCTCCATAACTCACACTACCTTGACTGCTTTGTTTATTCTTTCAGGGGTTGGAGTTAATCCATCTATAAACTTACCAAGGGGGACCAGCGGGGAACGGGACAGTCCCTGTTCCCCCGAGCACTACCAGGAGTAACTAGGAACAACGGCTATAAATTGACTGAGAGTAGATTCAGGCTGGACATCAGGAAATACTACTTCACAGTCAGGGCAGCTGGGATCTGGAACCAACTTCCAAGGGAAGTGGTGCTCACTCCTACCCTGGGGGTCTTCAAAAGGAGGCTAGACAATCACCTTGCCGGGGCATCCTTTCCTGCCCATGGCAGGGGGTTGGACTTGATGATCTGCTCAGGTCCCTTCCAACCAACTACCAACTATGAAACTATGAAACCATGAGTTAAGGAAAATACCAGGCTGGATTTTTAGCCTTAAATCCAAGTTCTCATTTTATAACTATGCAAAAACTTCAAGTGAGATGTCATTGCACAACTTAGATTTGTGATTTTATTCTGTTCCACAAATTAGAGTGTATAACTTGTGCAATATTTCTCCAATCTTGTAATATTTTAAAGAGCACGGTATTTTAGCCACACTTCTGTCCATCACTTTAGAGATTTACAAGAAACGCTCTAGCAAGTCAGGCTTTTGCAGAATGTATATCTCAATATATTGTTAAAGGGTTATATTAATCTTCTTACCTTCCTTGGAAATACGAGCACACTGCCCGTGAATAGGCTTAACAGCCTTAAAGCAAATCTGTAACATGAACTAAACTGATATAAGTTATGTACAAAATCTACATTAAGAATCACCTCTTGCCCTCACTCAGCCTCTCAGGATAGAGGTATTACCTAGGACTGTGCAAAACAGTACCATTTCACTTCAACTTGTGTTTCAACAGAACAGTATTCCATTTTCAGTATAGTTTCATTTCGAAAGCACTGTTCCATTTTGTTTCATCGAAACAGTTTTGAAGTTTCGACACTGTTTCAACGTTTCATCCAGGCTATAATACAGAACCATGAAACTGGAAGAGAAGCAGGCTCCTTTTATCGCAGGCAAATTGGGACAGGCACCCCGGGGAGGAGTCTGGCAGAGCCCCGCAGCCCTCCCAGGGGTGCAGATGAGAGGCGGCCGCTGCCACCTCCGTGGGAACTGAGCTGGTGGAGGGAGGCGGAGCACAGCTCCGGCACTGGGCTCAGTTCCATGGGGCCGCAAGGGGCTAGGAACCAAGCCAGGTGGAGGCGAAGTGCAGACCCCTGGCTGTGCCCCACCTACCTCCACTGGGCTACAAGCCACTGGGCTGCAAGCCATCCTGCCCGCCTGCACCAGGCTTCAAGCCCCGTCCGCCTCCACTGGGCTGGGTTCTCAGCGGCTTGCAACCCAGTGGAGAAAGGAGGGGCACAGCCCCAGGGCTGCGCTCCACCTCCCTCCACCAGGCTCAGTGCCCAGCAGCCGCCAGCCCCGTGGAACTCAGCCCCATGGCAGGAGGTGGAGCAGAGCCCTGGTTCTGCCTGCCTCCCACCACCGGGCTGAACTCCATGGGGCTGGCGGAGCTGATCAGAGCACAGTCTCAGGGAGTGCAGCCCAGCAGCAGGAGGTGGGGAGAACCAAGGCTGCGCTCCCTGCCAGGCTGAGCTACATGGGGCTGTGCAAAGCCACTAGGAGCACAGCCCTGGCTCTCCCCTGCCTCCCACTACCTGGCTGGGCTGCTGCTTCAAAACTCGAAACAATTTGAAACTTTCGAAACATTTCAGCTGGCCTTGTTTCATTTTGAAACTGTTTCAAAGCCCTCTGCTTCATTTCAATTTCATTGTTTCAAGCTCAAAACAAGTTTAAAAAGCATTGAAATGAAACAGCCAGCAAAATTTCACACAGCCCTAGTATTACCGCACCCCCCCCCCCCCCAGCCAATTTCCCTTTTAGGTAAACTTTTCCTTCAAGATTCTTCTGATCCATGTTTACACTGATCTGATTCTGATGTTTCAGTTACTTTAATCATGTTTTTTAATTCCATTTTGAGCCCCATCAACATTATTCATTCCCCATAAACACCTGGGTGACCATTACTAATGGTGAGTGTTTTGTCTACAAGTAGCCTACCAAGTCTGATCTTGCACACCCTCTTCTACTCAAAGAAAAGGAAGAGCAGCTAAAGAAATAAGTCACTGTGTCACAGGGAAACCAAGTCAATACTGGATGGTCACTTGGTGTTGGTATGTGTAGCACTATATTAAAAAAAAACAGGGGGCACATGGAACTTAGTTAAGTGATATTGCAGAAAGTATAAGATTCCTGGCACAAATAATTTAAATTTGTGTCTAAAGTTAGGCACAAAATAAATTATCTACACAGTTATGCTGGGATTTTCAAAAGAAGCTAGGCCCTTTGACACCCCCTGGCCTGCAATGGCAGAAGACTTTTCATGGCCAACTATTTTTACTATATATACACTTAAGGACAGTTTACCACCGCCGGTTTTAACATAATTTTTTCTAACTAAGTAGATGCTAAGGAAACAGGTCATTAGTATTCTTTTAGCCCAACAGTTTCAAGGAGCATAGTACCTTTCCCACTGGAAATCCTATCATGGGGCTGCAAAGAGTGGATGCGAATGTACTGCAGCTCCCTTCCTTGCCCTTTATGGGGTGTCATGCCCTTGACAAAGCTCCTCAATGGAGGAATTCTTGCACTTCCAAAAGCACATATACTACAATTGTGGATAATAATGAGGCAGCAGCATACAAATTCTTGCTGTCTTCTCTTCTCCCCACATTTTATCTTGTATTGTTATGTCAGTGAAGACATGCTAGACCATCAGGACAAAAGACAGAGTTAACATGGTACTTATTTTCCCTGGCCTTTATGCTCTCAACTGTTGAGAGTAAAGCCTCAGAGTTCCAACAATGGGGCCTGTAAATAGTCACCCTGACCTGGCCAGCAAGCAGGTGTAGGCCAGAGCTAGAGCCAGATGGCTTTGGAGACTCAACAGGTCTTAACATCTGTATTCTACAGTTTTTTATGAGAGACATTTTCATCTCATTCACAATTATATATTTGCCCTCTGGCTGTTCAGTTGGCTCCCATCATCATAGAAGTATCTTTTTATGCACTCAACGTGTTGGTTCAAGTACTATTAACATCACTCTAAATTTAATTTCTGCAATCAAGGCAATAACATTTTCCAGCTTAATACAGTATCACAAATTCTGGAGATTACAATGAGAAACAGCCTTTTTTTTCCCCCTGTAGGAGTCTAATAATTATGTCTATTTTTAATCTTTCCCTCAACTCTCAGCAAGGTGAATCTGTTGTACCTTTAAGCCAGACAGAACAGGTGCCTACTACTGTATCTCTTCCCAGGCAGCTCTCTATGACATGAGTAATAATTAAAGCAGCATTCGCCATGATTCACATGATAACATCAGAGTTGCTTTTCTATAAATATGGCTTAATTACCATGGCAGTGACTGAAAGGGTTAAAAGTTAAATAACTGACAGGTTTGAAAAAATGCAACTGTACATAAGGAATCATCATTAAGGAGGTGTGCTTCTAGTTGTGTCCCAAGAGGACTGATTTCTGGACCTGTTTTTAATGTTTCATCAATGACCTGCAAGAGATTAAATAAAAAACTTACAGAAGACCTGAAGTTCAGGAGAGTGGAAAATAATAAATACAAGCCACCAGTATAGAGTGATTTGGATTAGTTGCTAAATAGGGAACAAGCAAAATATATGATTTTGAATAAGGTCAGATGTATTGCTATATACCTAGGAGCCAAGAGCAAACGCCATACTTACAGACCAGGGACTCTAGCTGCGTAAGCAGTGACTGAAAAGGGGTTGAGTAGCCATGGCAGATCAGTCAGCTCCAAATAAAATTTCAGTGGAAATGCTATGCCAAAAAAAGCTAATGTGATCCTTGAATATATTGACATGGAAATCTCTAGGAGGAGAATATATGAACATCTCAAATAACCCAGAGCAGGGACATTATATTGCCTTCATTTGGCACTTGTGCAGTCATTACTGGAGTATTGTATCCAACTCCAGTATTCACAATTAAAGAAAGATGTTGAGAAATTAAAGGGTTCCAAGAAGAGCTGCAAGATTCACTATAGGACAGGAAAGCAGGCCTTGTGGTGAGAGATTCCAGAAGCACAACCTCTTTACCATAACAAAGAAGGCTAGGAGACAACTTGGTCACCGTCTATAAATATCTAATTTATGATATATTTAAATATCATAATAAGGATAATGGCTCCTTCTGTCTAGCATACCTGCTCGAAGTAGAGCTTTGCTCAGGTACAGTCAGGAGTCCTGCCCATTATTCCAAGTATGTTTTTCCCTATACACTCTTTCCTCTCTCCCATCTCCACCTCCCTCAGTTCCTTGCTTCAAATAACCCAGATACATTTGGTTTGGTGACTGGAAACAAAAAAGCAGCTTCAATCAATGCTGTTAAAAAGTATGTTTGATTTTAGATCAGAGCCCCTATGACAGCCACAGGTTCAGGGTATTTACTGACCACCAAATGAGTCTTTGCTCAGAGGACCCCAAAAAAGTTCACATTCTGTGGACCTGATCCTATTGACACCAATAACAACAGTTCTGTTGTATCTGACCCACAGATAAAGGCAACACAGTTCAAGCATGTGGAACAGGACAAAATGATGGCCCATACTTCGAGTGCAAGAGGCATTTCTTTTTCCAATCTTGGGCAAAGTATTTGAAAAAGGGATTTGATTGGAGAAAGAAATTGCTTGGTTGCCAGTGCCAGGGAAGGAGTTACAGTATGGGACTATCCATACACAAACGTAGGGAGGATATAATAAGCTCCCACATTGATGAGCAACCACAGCATCTCTGAGAAATTCTCAAGGCAGTCAGTAGTGCAAGTACTCACCAGCGGTTGAGACAGAGCCAGCTTTTCAATTCAGGACTACTTCACAAATGAGAAACAAAGTATTTCTTTTCTAGGAATGGGTTAGGCTTTTACATACTCCATCATGGCTGTCCTTGCTCTTGTAATTTTCAAATGAGTCAAGAACAAAACACATTTGTGGTGTGGTGTCACATTAAAAATAGCACTGAAGGGTGTGAGACCAAATCTGAAGCATAAATAATCTGACTGCATAGCACCATGTATGGCATTACTGCCACATATTGCTCTACACATGAAAATCTTACACAAAGACTAGCTCAGTGGTACTTAACCTTTTGTCCCTGTGGGCCAAGTGAGTAGCACGGGGCCAGTCCACAGGCCAGATCAGGCTTTGGGGCCTGGCACCACCCCCTTGCTGCCTCATGCCAGGATTGGGTTCCCGGGATCCGACACCACCCTCCCCACCACCAACCCATGCACCGGGATTGGGTCTCAGGGCCTGGTACCACCCCCTCCCACCCCCACACACTGAGATTGAGCCCTAAGGGCTCAGCACCACCCCCTCCCAGCCCCCCACACTCCCTTGCTGCCAAATTTCCAAACCTGTGGGGAGCCCTGGGGGCTGGTGCCATAGCACCTCAGGCCAAATCTGACCCGCAGAGCAGGCGCTGAGCGCCCTTGGACTAGTTCTGCTAGTTAGCTGCCATACAACCTAAAACAATACATCCTCCAGTGTATCAGAATAAGGCCCATGTACTGAAGCTCGTACCAGCCTCAATTAAAATAAAATGTGTTGGCTTTCCTTCTTTCCCCCATTCCCAAATTAGCTGTAGGCTTTTCCATAGGAAACCATGCTGTGCTTTTTCCTGTTTTGGCTTCAGTGTACCTTTTCACTGTGCCTTACACTATCTACACCCCCCTACATTTCCTATTTCTTACTGCTCTATGTTAGCTTTGGCCCTTTTTGTTGGCCATTTCTCATGGGAGCATTAAGCTTCATTCCCTCCACTTTACAGGAGAGGGATCAATACTCTACTCCCTTTAGAGAGAGATCCAAGCAGGTGGGAGGGAGATCCAGACACTTTTCCTTTATTACATCTTAGACTAAAGCATTTTATCTCCCCAGGAAGTTTCCCAAGCAAAGAGTCTATTACAAAATGCTCTAAGATAGACTAGAGAGGAGTCAGAATAAAATAATAAATTGTGTATAATTCTCTAGCATAGTGAGAGAGCAATGTCATCACCTGTATCATTTATTTGGGGCACCCAAATACCAGGTGCTATGCAAACTACATGTGAAGATATACTGTCACACTCCCAGAGTGAAGAGCCATGCCTCAAACAGGAGGGCACTGAAAGCACACAATCAGATTAACTACAATATTTTAAATATCCTGAATTAGTTACAAAGGAATTGGATCCCTATTTGTCCATATTCCAGGAACTAACTCACAGTTCAGGGCCAAAGACAGCATGCATAAAATGGAACTGGAGTGGCAGGAGGTGTTGCAGATAGGGACCAATACGCATTAGGAAGAGCAGGTGGGGGGACTTTGCACAGGTGCTGTCTATTATGTCCTTCCCTGGCCACTGTGTTTCATGAGTATTTCAACAACAGCAAAAAACAAAACCAAAAACAAAATCCCACATTTGTAGAGCTTTACAAAAACAAAGTCATAATAGTGTGAGAGTAAAGCTGAATAAATGCAGTTACAACTGTGGAACCAATAGTCCTTTATTAGACCATCTGTTGGGATCACGGGCTCAAGCATCAAAAATTTGTGCTATTTATCTCATAGCTGTTCCAAATCACCGTCATATATTTACTATGTGTTTCAAGGATTAACTGTGTCTTCTGACTCTGCAGCTGGAATCCATTAAATTAATAGCTAAAAATTCAACATCAGCCACTGATTTAGTGCCAGAAGACTTGCAATATTGATGCTTCCATAAATTGTTACTTGCAATTTGCTCAGTTTATAAAGCTACTGTCATTGTGTTCTTTTACAGCGACCAGCTACAATACCACTACTTAAAGAATTAGCAGCAATGTGATTAAGAATTCTCAGTTTGCTACTGGATTGCAGACAGGAGCAGAGCTATTTCTCAAAGGAAATGGAACCAGTCTTTAGCCAGATGGCTCATGGAATGGAAAACAGTCTTTCAAATTGTCTATCTTGATCACTGTCTCAGACCCACGTTGCTTACTAGAATTTAAAATAAACAGACACTTGTACTAGCAAAGTACCAAGGTCAAAACAGCAGATGACTAAGATGCTGATACCCTTGACCAACACAAGAAATGTGTTACTTTCCTAATGATCTGTAAGGCTGACCTTTTACTTATCTTTTGAAAACTTGGGGAAACGATGCTAGCTTTGGGCGGACAGAAAAGTGATACAGACCTAAAATATCCAATGTACTGCTAGTCCAAATACTGCCCCACAGTTCAAATCCTCTCCTTGTTCCATGTCTGAGTATCAAGGCACTTGTCATGGGGATGCTACAAAATGGACAAATTGAGTTCACTTTGAAGGTTAAAGGCAGCACTGGAAGGCAACTGCGTCCCACTATAAGAGATTTGATCTGCAGGCAAGAAACAAACTAGATTGTATTCTTGCCAAACATGATGACTAACCAGAATAGAATCGGTGATTCACCATTCTCCACCAATACCAGTAACAACTGCTAACCAAAAGCTGACAGCTGAGAGGGAGGATCCCTTTCAACACAGATGTTTCATACCTGTCAACATCTTCCACCAAAAGCCAATAGATGGCTGTGGCAGGGCACTGTGTGTGCCTGCCACTTTAAGACCTGAGCCAAGCAGCCAGCAGGTGCTTGATTGCAGCAGCCATTTTAGATCCCTGGCAACAGATCAGTTGCCTGCTGGTAGACCAGGCAGCAACACTGCCTGGCTGCAAGGCTTCATGGAACACCCTGGAGGTAAGGGAGGAGCTGTAGGGGATGGCTAGGAGGCTCCTGGTCCTGGTCCTGGTCATGACCTAAAACTGCACCCTGCCAAGAGTGGGTAGCCTAGTGGGGCTCTCAGTGGTGCGGGAGCCCCCCGATGGTCCCAGGGGAGGCACAAACCTGATGATTTGCTCAGGTCCCTTCCAACCCCACCAAGTATGAAACCAGGTGGGTCACCCACTAGTAGGGCCAGAAGGCGAACCCAAGAGCGAGAGTGGGGCTAGAGGCTCAGAGGCCTAACTGAGGGTACCTATGACTGGTCAATGCTGGGGCCAGGACCAGACCAGTCAAAAGGGCTAGGGGCCCACCACGAGGGACGCCTAGAGCTGGAGGCCTGAGGTTTCCGACTGGCCTTGGAGGTGAGGCCAGGGCCTGTCTGGCCAAAGGTCCTGGGGGGAACATGCCCAAGAGGGGAAATGGTTCAGGGAGCTAGGTGGCCCTGAATGAGGGCAGGGTAGGCCATCTGAATGGAGGGATCTTAGAGGGGTCCTGATTGGAGGATTCTGGGGCCCCGTGTGGGGCCAGTGAGAGTAACATCAGTGGATGCCATCTGTGAGGCATGGTTTGTGGTATAGGGGAGGAACAGTGCCGCATATAGCGCCCCCCCTGGCATCGGGGCAAGAAATGGTCAGCCTCCCGCCTAACTAATATAATTAATTAATTAACAACAAGGCATGGCAGGAAAGAAGATGGGCAGTTGGCCCACAACAGGTGGGCGGGGCATTGGCAAATCAGCCCATAGAAGCCCCCCTGTCACAATGGCAAATTTGCCTATATTTTTCCTAGCTCAGTGTGACAGGTTTGTGCCCCAGGGGTGGCCACGATACCCCCTGGTGGTCATGTGACTCCTGCCCGGCTCAGTCTCTATTACAGCCCTCCTTTAATTGCTTTCCCGCCACACCTTGTTCTTACTAGAGATTGAGTAAGAGATGCTGCCCATGGGCCTTAGAGTAAGCCTTAGTCCATTTTGCAGTAGCACTGGGTCTCTCTTGGATTCCCAACAACCTTGATTTGACCCTTAAGCTCAACAGGCCCTCTCAGCTGGTTTGTGCCCCTGCATGGCCCCCATTTGCAAATATGCATGTAGCTTTGAGGGCTACATGCATATTTGTGCCCCTCCAGGGCACCCATTGCCTTAAGGTCTCAATGCATGGCTCCATTTCCTTCCCTACACCTTGCCCCAAGCCTCATGGATGTTCTCCCTCCTTGATGTTAACTATTTGTACACTTGGCCCACTCGGGCCCTTGGACCCCCTGGTCCCTTACGCAGTCTCACTCTGAACTCTCAGACTCCTGGTCCCCCATGCAGCCCCTCCTCTAGGCTCTCGGACCCTCTAGTCCAGTTTAGACCTCTCGGGGTTCCTAGAACCTTTGGTCCAGCTCAGCCCTTCCCTGGGCACGTGGACCCTCTGGTCCAGGTCTCAGCCTTTTCCTAGGCTCCAGGACTCCTTTCTGGGCCTCAGGCTCAGGTCTGAGGGCTCCTCAGTTACTGGTTCTCGAAGGGCTCAAGTCTAAACTACCAGTGTCACTTAAATAAAAAAGAAGCATCTCAGCCCTCTGGTAGGCACCTCAAACCCTCTCGGGGTTTAGCATAAACAAGGCCACTTGCCTATAAAACCCAGTGATATTTAGCTAAATGCAGGTCCCTGCAGCCGGGAGCTCTTCACTTCATGGTTGCTGGAGAGAGACTACCTGACTGGTGCAGGCTCTGGACTTGTACATCTCCAGCCTGAGCCCTCTTTCGGTCAGGGGAGTCCCTCATTAGCTCCCCTCTGTCACGTGCAAGCAGCCTTGCAGGCTGCTTTCACTCTTAAAAGAGCAGAAACATCCCTGTGTCCTGCTACATTCAATTCAAACTGGCAAGAAGTGCATGCTGCCTTCTTATGGCTCAGTTTCCAGGAGTTCACATGGTGGGATGCCATTTTTAAAATTATCAATGTTTTGTTTCTTTAAGGTGAAAAGTACCAAGGGACAGGTTGGAAGGAACTGGTCTGAGTTTCTAAGCCCCTGTTAATCAGACTCATGCTTAAACCAAGAGTTAACATGAAGCGTCAAATCATTTCCAACAGTGATGTTGTGCTTGGACAGCCTGTAAATAATACTTAAGGTTAAGGAACTGAAAAAGTAAAGATTAAAAAATGTATTCCATTTTTCCCTACAAGAGACTTTATTATTTGGCTTCCAGAAAGAGTCTGAATAATTTCATCATAACCCCATGACATTCTCTTACTATGTTTTCATGACATGAAATTGAAAATCCAAGAGATATGGACATTGAGTTAAAAAACATTAGTCAAAATTATGTCTCTAGTGAGAGAAACTGGACGGGAGTAATCCAAGTAATGGAAGAAGTTAGCAAAGCAGAAAATTACCTTTGAACACTTAGGTGCCAAGGCTTCTTTTTAAACACAGATCATTGAGCCCAGATGCTAATACTAGAAAAAATAAGTTAATTATGATGCTCAGTAGAACAGCCCAACCAGCAGCAGTCTTCAGGGGAAAAAGCAATAGATCTGGTAGTTCTAAGTGCTAGAAATGGCCAAGTTTGGGAAGATTTATTTCATTTTATGTTAATGAGACATCTCTGTGACACTGAATGTTTTAAATACCTTTAAGAGTTCAAGATGCAGGGAAAAATGTAAACATGTTTGGTCCATAAGAATAGTTTTATATACAACTATTTTTAAAGACCAATCCTTCAAGTGTATGCAAAAGATGATATGCACATTTTGACATGTATTCATGTTATATGCAAATGATTTTGTGCAGTTACAAGTCAAGGTTAACATGTACCCATGTCCAAGAACAAGCCCGCCTCAGTCATATTTGCTGTTCATTTTCTCTCCATTTAACATATGCTATAAAAACACTCTGGAAAAAATTCCTAATACGAGAATTATGCACTTAAAAGAAGATGCCAAGAAAGGCTGAAGGCTGGCCAAGAGGTTCACCAGAAATGATAACTGGAAACATTTCAAATTCAGAAGTCACTGGAAGAGAACCAGGGGGTCCCATACTTTGTGTCACTTAGATCCCTGGCACTGGTAATGGCACTGAAAGCCAGCCAGAATGTTTAGCAGTTAGCAGTGAATCACGGCAGAGGATACCCTGGGTCAGTAAGTGTGTGGACATGTATGAAATGGGATGCCAGGTGTTCCCTTTGGTTCATTGCCAGCTACCTATAAAAAGTAGTCTATATTCTAAAACAGGTGCCAAGAAAAATGCATAACGCTCATGAAAGATGCCAGATTAAAAGACTTTCTTTATTGGAATGTCAGTTATACACAGCTCTCCAAACAGCATGGGCAAAGGCTATTAAAGCTTCCCTCCCTGGCCTTACTGATGAAACTCAACAACCCTGGAAACACTCTTTCTAGGACTTATGGGTACCATATTTCACAGTGTATATGTCAACCCTGGTTTTCTAATGAGAAAAGGTAGGATTTTCATAAGCAGTGTTTAAGTCAGCGCCAGGTTTGGTGCTTGGCTGGCATGGCCCCATTCCCTGTGAGTGGCATTGCCTGGGCCTTGCCAGCCAAGCGCTGAGCCTGGCCCTGTCTGCTGCAAGCAGTGCTGAGCACCAAGCCCAGCCCTGTCCCCTGCAAGTGGTACCAGGCTCAGCAGCGCCACTCACAACACATAGGAATAAGCTTGGTGCTCGGCTGGCAGGGACAGGAATGGGGCTGGGCTCAGTGCTCAGCTGGCATGGCCCCATTCCCTGCAAGTGGTGCCAGGCTCACAGGGTTGGAGCTGGGCCAGGCAGGGCAGACATGGGGCTGGCTGGGGGAGGGGTGGGGTCAGGGACTCATACAGAGCATGGGGGAGTGGAGGACAGCAGGGATCACCCCCCGCCACCCAGCAGCACCCAGTAAGTGGGGGTTTTTTTACAGCACTGGGAACTGGGGTGAGTGGGGCAGCTATGGGGGTGGGGCTGGGGAGGCTAGGGGAGCAGGCAGGGGATAGGGGCTGGCAGGGGTCCCCACCATGGTCTCCTCCCCCCTCCTCCAGCCCCCCTCCCCTGCCCCTCCCCTGCCTCTACTTACCAGCTCCTAGTCTGGCTGCAAGCTCTGTGCTGCAGCCATCTGGGACTGTCCGAATTATCAAAGCTCGATTGGAACCTTTTAATTGGTCCCCTGATTCAATTCAAATTCGGAAATTCAGCCACTGAATCACCTCTGAATTGAGTGATTACCCAAAGCCCTAGTTATTATATGTGATGCACCATACCATTTGCACCTTCTCCCCCTGCTTTTCAGATCTGCGCATGGCTAGAACTAACAAGATGAAATCCAATATTGATAAATGCAGGGTGCTACATCTCAGGAAAAATAATCAGAAAAACAAATAAAGGCAGTCCTCAGACTTACGACACAATTGATTCCTGAAAACCGTGTCTTAAGTTGAAACGTTGTAACTCAGAACCAATTTTCTCATAAGAAATAATGTTATAAATGGGGGATTGGTTCCTGAACCAAGGCCCAATACCCTATTTTCACCAAAAATACCCCAGAATTTTGTACTCGATCAATTATAGATGAGTAATATAGCTGCATTAATGTATTTATATTGTGAATAGCAATCACATTGATTTGGAAGGACTTCTTTGAAGCAACTTTGCTGGACTTTTTGAAGGGTTCTTGGCTGGAGTCTTCTCAGGAGTCTTGACTGCAGGTTTTTCTGGAGTCTTGTCTGCTTTCTTAAAGAACGTGTCCAAGGAAGTTTGGACAAATGTTCTCCAGGGAGATGAGCGATGTAACTTGTTCGCTGGCATGGCATTGCATTGGATCAAATGGTGTAAGTCGAAACTGGTGTTGTAAAGTTGAAACAGGGTGTCAATTTATAAGTGTTGTAAGTGCAAAACATTGTAAGTCAAGGACTGCCTGTAAAAATGTATGACCAGTGGGATGGCATCACTACAGACAAGGATTTGGGAAACTTGGTAGATTAGACTCAATGAGTCTGCAGTGTGATACAGCTGTGTGAAAGACAATGCATCCCAAAACCACATTTAATAAAAGCATTAGGTGCAAGACACAAGAGGTGATAATGTCTCTCCACTCAAAACTAGTTATGCCTCACCTAGGGTACTGTGTGCAGTTTTGGTCTCCATATTTGAAAAATGACATGGAGAAGTTAGAGAGGGCCCAAAGGCAGGCGACAAACATGAAAAAGGCAAGTTATACAAGGAGAGGTTGAAGGAGCTAGGTATGTTCAGCTTGAAGGAAAGGTGCTTAAGAGGAAATATGACAGCAGTGTTCAAATACCTGAAGGGCAGCCATAAAGAAGAGGGAAAACACCTTTTCTTTCTTGCTGCAGAAGAGGACACAGACCAATGGCTTGATGCTGCAGTGAAGTAGGTTTAGATTGGATATCAGGAATAGCTTCTTCACTGTTAAAACAATGAGGCAGTGGAATAGACTTCACAGGGAAGTTGTGGACACTCCATCACTGGAGATGTTCAAGAGGTTGGGCAGGCACTGGTCAGGGGTGACCGAGGCATAGCTGTGTCTACATTTTACTATGGGTATTTCCAAGGCTTCTGGGCTTTGCTATTTGCCACATGGGGCTGGGAGGGAATTTCCCTCCCACCCTTCCAGCTACGTCAGGAATTTTTTTAACTATCCTCAAAGGCATTGGCTGTTGGCTGCAGCCAAACTGAGGTGCAGTGCTCCTGCTGTGTCTTAAACACAGAAGTTCCTGGCTAAAGGGTCTTGCCCCTCTGTTTAGGGTCACACCAATTGCCATGTGTGGGGTCAGGAAGGAATTTTACCCCATGGGCAGATTGGCAGGAACTGTAGGGGTTTGTGTCTTCCTCTGTAGCAGGGGGCAGGAGGGGAGGCATGGCCCTCTTCCTGGGATCTCTTGAGCATATATTAACAATTTTTATAGCAGCAGGACATTAGCTGCCATGTTCCCCCGGCTTTACCCACGGCAGGTAAGGGTGTTATGTTTGGTGCTATGGCAGGGCTGACTATGTGGTTTTGCTAAGACAATGGATTTGTATGGAATGGCTTGGATAGGGATCATCCTGCAAAGGGTTGGACTAGATCAGGTGGTTCTCAAAGTTTTTGTAGCAGGACCCATTTGTATACATTGATGGCCAGTCTCAACCCAGTGTCCCACACCCCAGACCCGCGACCCCCTGCCCCAGGTCCCAGTGTGTGGGACGGGGGGGCCCCTAAGCAGCCCCTTGTAGACTGTAACTCTGACAACCTGCAAGGGAAAAGCCAGTTTCCCATGTTTTTCTCCTTTAAAAGAGAATGCATTTTTTAAAGTTTGTGGATCCATTTTTAAAGTTTATTCATGACCCTTTTGTATATTCTTGCAACCCACTTTGGGTTGTGATACACAGGTTGAGAAATGCTGGACTAGATAACCTATGGAGGTCCCTTCCAGCCCTACTTCTCTATGATTCTATGGTAAATTATATTTTTTCAAAAAATGTTTCATTACAAAAAGAAAGAAATATCTAAAGCCTCCATTTCAAATGTAGAAGGCTGGTTTGATTTGCAAGCTGATCAAGGGTTCCTATCCAGTAGAAAAACAGTGCGTTCACCATTCAGATTGCCAAAATAAGGATTTACCCCTTAAAGGAGAAGACAGTCATAATTTTCTCCTATGGACAATCCAGGTTCTTCCTCAGTCTACTGACTTGTGTGAAGATACTGTTTGCTAGATCTTTACCAGGATTGTCCCTGAATTTGGCTAACTCTACTTAACACACCTTCTATATCTAGGTGAAGAAGAATGGGCCTACTCTAGAGTTTCTAAATCCCTGTCATCTTTTCTGCTAGTGCACAGAACTGTGCATCCCATGAGAACAGTGCGGCATTTAATCCCCTCTCAAATAGTTAGATCACTGGATTATACTCCTGTCTTCACACCAACAGGCCTAGCTTCCTGACTCAGGTAGTAGTTTTATGTTTCTGGACCCACAGATCCAGGTTCAATTCCTGAAGCTGCATGGGTGTCACATGGATGACTTACTCCAATAGGCCTTTAGAGGAATGATTGTTTGAAAGTTATCTAGCTTCCTCCATGGCCTTTTGAATTATCCATCCACTTGTACTGTACATTTCACTTGTTCCAGTTCTTTAAGCCAGCTATTGCTTGAGCCTCTCATTTGTAAAGCGATGGAGTCCCCCAATCATCTAGTTACTGCAAATCAATGGAGGTAGTGTGTTCAGTACTATACAGGCAGCAATTGGTAGGATCAAGATGACAGGCAATAACTCTTATATTATACAGAATGTTACACACTAAAAATTCATGATCAAATCTCTGGTTTTACCCAACACTTCCAGGCACATTAAATTATTTATAGACCATCAACTTTATCTAATACATTTCAACTATTTGGAAAGGGTTCAAAATTGCTCTTAATTTGTTTTTCTTCTCTTGCAGCTTTGAAAGGATCTTTCCTGATAAGCTGGACATCCATCAACTACAGAAATTATTGCTACAACACTCTTACCTTATTGTGGACCACAGTGCAGTAGTGATCTTTGCCTTTTGAACCAATTCTTCTATCCAAAAAATTGGCGGAGAAAAGATTGCTTCACCATACAAAGAAACATCTCAAGATTCTCTCTAGAAGCCCAAATCTTCCACAGAAAAATCTATTTACTTTGGATGTCCTAAATGTTTAGACCATAAATCTAGAATGAAAGTAAATTACTTGGATAATGTACAGTAATATCTGGCACATACAATGGTTTCGGCCCAACAGTTCATTCACTCCTTGTAGGCACACCAGCTAGATTGGTTTTAAAATTCACAAGGAAACAAAACACAAGCATTGGCCAACATTTTCAAACATGAAAGCCTAAATCCAGGTGAAAGAGACATAATAATTCAGCCCTTATTTTTTAGTCTACCTCTAGGCACTCATTTGAAAATTTGATCTAGTATTTATAGCCTTTTTGATGTTTTTGTAAGAGTTGCAAGTCATGTTTGAGATTCTCCTGCCTTAATTATTCTTTCTTAATGTTAGAAGCACCATATATTCACTTTGTACAAGAGGACCTTACAATGAGCCTCAGAGCACATGAACATTTCTGTCTCACAAGGTTGCATTATCTGCAGATAATTTAAGACAGGATCTTTCCCTTCAGGTGAAGGAAGTTGCAGTAGTTTAGCATTACTCTTCATATCCTCTCAAGCCCTTGCTAAACTTGTTAAACAAAGAAAAGATTAATCATCTTGTGCATTAAAAGCAAGCAGTAAAGATTTTATTTCAGAAAAAAAAAAACCACACATTTGAGAATGTTCATAAGTAAGCAACTGACTTTGAGCTGGGAGTCTTGGATTACTGATTTTGCATAAACACCAGTTTATTCTACTGCTTAACTTCCTAGTGAATAGGCAGGATAGCTTAATCTTCAGTGTGTTTACCTAACGGTTGTCTTCCAAAGAGAAAAGATGGAAGTCATTTTGCCCTTCTGACTTTCCAGAGGCAAATATCTACAGAGCATTCTCTGACACAATTATTATGAGAACATATAGAAGAGGATACATTTATACATCTTCTGGCTGAAACAGCAAGAGTTCAGCAAAATATTTCACATGCATTAAACTGCCAGAGATAATTATATGAGGCTTAAATTTCCCTGGAATGAAGAAACTGCATATTAATCACCTTTAATTGCTATGTGCTGAAAGAGGACATGAATTGGCAAGCAGGCAACCTACAGTAAATGGCCAGCAAACTTTGGTTTGAATCTTACTTAGAATTGAGTTAAAAGGTTTCTTTTTCATTTTTAATTATATTCCAAATTGGGCTTCCTCTGAATTTAACCCTCCCTCAGAACCCCACACAAAACAGGCAGATAGAAAAGGCCCACAAAGTAGTTCCTTTATAAACAATTCAAGATTCCTCCAATAATTCAGTTTCAACTAGAGATGGAGCAATTTTTAATAAAGGTAAGTAGAGTCATGGAAGCACAGGTTTGGGGAAAAGCGAAGTCTGATCCTATCAGAGGAAAAAAAATCTTCATCAGAAAGATGCTCAGAGATACATTTTAGAACCTCAGACATACATTTTTTTCATTGTAATTTTGCTTATGTAATAAATATCTTTAGAAGAGAACAATATTCATTATATTGTAACTGAAGGTATGTTTGTACCCCTCAAATTACAGTGCCAATCAGCACTATGCGGAGACACACCTCATTTGCTTTGCCCAAGCAACTTCCAAACTAGAAGTTATGTAGCTGTTGTAGAGTGGTGTTGTGCACATCCAGTGTGCAAGAGCACTGCAATGAAGCAGTTGCACTACTTCTAGTTCAGGAAGAATGTGTGCAGAGGGAACACACTGCATCACAATATGGTGCTGTCTGATATTGTAATCGAGCGGTATAGACAGAAGTAACTCTTACAGTAAGACCTACAGATGTAACTACAGAAGTAACTGATGGTAAGAACTTTGATTCCAGTTATGTCAAAGTACTTTTGGCAGCAATGATGAGACAGCAGTCAGAATGGATAGAAGAGAACAAGGAAAATAAGTTGATGTCAACATGTTTTATGACTCTGGAAAAATGAGGAGAAAGGAGCTCAAATGAAGAGGAGATCCCAGTTAAAGTAGTTAATATTAAAGGTTACAAAAGTTGGAGCCAGACATTTCCTTCTTTTAAATCAGAAGAAGCCATACACATCCTGTTATGCAATAGCTCATTGGTTAGAACATGCATCCAAGATGAAAGAGTTTCACTTTTTCACAAGAGAGGGCAAACCTTTCCCTCCCTCACATCCCTGCAGTATCTTAACCACCAGGCTACAGACTTCTCAGAGCACTTTCAAATCATCCCGGTGAAATGGTTTCACATTGCATAAAACAGGGGTGTCAAACTCACCCTAGCCCTCCATATCTAGACCATGAGGCTCTTCAGAGGCTGGATATGGATGTGGCACTAATAGGGCAGGCAGTGGTGAGGCAAGTAGTATTGGTGAATGTAGGTGTTTACACAGCTGTTGTTTGCCCCTCTGCTGCTAACATGGGTCCCCAGCAGACTCTTGTGCCCTAGATTTAAGGACTGGCCACTACTTGTTCCACTCCCAAATTCCCAGACCCTGTATGAGTCCTGTGGGCCACATGATCAGCTTTGCAGGTTGGATCTGACTTGTGGCCTATAAGCTTGTCACCCGTGGCATAAAAAAATTCACGATTCATTTGGACCAGATGGCATGAGCAGAACTGTAGTCCAATGGCACTCACAAGGAAAGAAAGAGGTCTAAGTTTCAATCTGTTCCAATTACCATTTTAGTATGACTATTTAATATAAAACATATGACCAGCTCTTGAATCATTAAGGTAAAGAAGCATGCCATCTCTCTCCCCCACTCCTCCCCCATGAACCTTTAGTTAGTCTATTGTTATCATTGTCATTCCACTCTACCCAGAAATGCTCAGAGCTGCTTACAACAACAGGCAATCCACAAGGTAAGAAACAGACTCCCCAGATGACTTCCTAAGACTTGAAAACTCCACCGCAGCCACTCCAACTTCCCTGCCCAACGCCTACTACTCAGGAAAGCAAACCCTCTGACCTATTCCAACTGTACTTCCCAACTCCCATGTATATAAAACCTCCATGTTTTGTATACATGGATACATGTATCCATGTATACAAAACCTCTTTTCACTCATTCCCTCCCAGCTACCCACCCACTCCCCTGCCTCACACCCAGGGGAGATTCCTATATGGTCTATGGCTATCACCTAAAATGCATAAAACTCTTTCTTCCACAAACCAACACAATTTTAAATTCAAGAAACCCCTGCACCACAAATGAAAAACCCTCTCTCCTCTTCTTCATCCCTGCCAATGGGCAATGCCATGTGTCCTCCCCAGCCTGGCAGGGACCTGTCCAAAGAGACCTGCTAACTCTGGTGGGACTTGAAGGTTGTATAGGGGGATTTCAACTCATTGCCCAATTGAAAAAAATCAGTTGTTTGCACTTCAAATAGATGAATCAACAAATATTTTGAACAATGCAATTTTGTGGGATTTTGTTTTTATCATGGTGGGACCAGGGTTTTTTGAAAAAATGGTTGGTGGGACACAAGGTGCAAAAGGTTGAGAACCGCTGCTGTAGAGCACACAGGCTGGACAGGTCCTTATCCCTCAGTTTGGATGGCCAAGATGGTACCTGGCCAAAGTTTCAATAGGAAGGAATAGAAGTAATCCACCCTCAGAACAGTCTGTATCATTGCAATCAGGACAATAATTTAGTATTTAGGATTTAACCCACCCCTCCCTCCTACTGGGCAAATGCTCAAACCATTAAGGCATTGCATCAGGAGAGGGGTGGGCAGCACCACCTCATCCTCCTCTTCCTTTAGTGTTTTGTTTGTGGCCTCCAGTTTGTTAGGAAAGCTTGAGAAACTCTGACTGCTATGAATGAAAGCAAGTTATCAGTGCAAAATAAGAGGATCCTCTCACCTCCAGCTGGCTCGGCACTTCATTGTAGCATTTTGCCTTCTCAGAGGTATTCTCCTCTTCCGTTTCTCTGGCAGGCTTTCTTACAGTAGTTTCACTGAGACCCTGTTAAAAGAAGCAATCCAATCTGGCATCACCTATTTGGGTAGTGAGGACACACCACTTCCACTGCACCCTATAACACCGACTTACGGAAAAAGTTCTTTTGAACTGTCTGGATATTACACACAAAATAGTTTAATGGAACACTGTCATTTGTGGAAGTTAAGTCAAGGATTTAAGTTAAGAAATACAAAATGCATCTTCTCATAATTCAAGCTTAACTCAACCCTTCTGTGTATATGCACCATGATCTAGGGCTATATCCAAACAAGGCTTGGGCAGCTACAAGATAGATGCTGCAACATTTAATGTTTAAGCACCTGGTTTCTGAAGTGGAATCCAAAACCCAGAGGGAAGTGCTTAGTCTCCCTGTACAGTGTATAGAAAATACTAAGGACTTCAGAATGAGACTGAAAACCCTGCACACTGCCTACTGCTGGCCAACAGGCAGGGCTGGACTAACTCTTTAGTAGACCCTAGGCAAACAAACTTGTGGGCCCCTACTTTTTTCACTCCATAATTATAATATGTAAAATAAGTACAACTGGGTCCCTTCATTTAGGGCCCTTGGCATGTGCCTAGTTTGTCTATGCATTAATCTGGCCCTGCCAATAGGCAACGCTAAGCACAGGGGTGTGTCTGAACTCCCTCTCTGGAGATTAGATACCTCAATCAGGGCTGCAAACAAGTGCCAACAGTTACTCAGGATCTAGACCACTTAGCCTTTTCCTAAAAGGTATCCTAAAAGGACACTTACCTTTATTTTTATTTTTTTTCCCAAAAGGATGAAGCAGGACTAATTGTTTACTTTTTAAAACACAGCTGAGAGTGGTGCCACCACCCAACTTCATGCACTCACCCAGGAAGTGGGAAACCTTGGGTCTAAGCCGGCCTCAGTATTGAGTTCAATCTCATTTTTTCCACTTCCCAGAAGAGTGCCCTAGCCATCAGGCTATGGCTTACACTTGTCAGGGGCACTTTACCACTCCCTGTTGAGGTTGGACCACTATGCAGAAAAAAAATAATAATAATATTCTTGTGGTGAGGAAGAGAAAACACTAGAGGCAGTATGATGGGTTAGGGCCCTCACCTGGGAATGATGAGTCCTGTGTTCTGATCCCTATTCCCACGACTGTTCATGCATTTTGCATTAAACAGTAACCTATCACCAGACCCTGCAAATGAGTCTGCCCCTTGCAATATTAGGACCTTACTCTAATAGCCAGCATTGTAAAACATCCGCCTAGATGAAAATGACAAATTAATCATGATTTAAGTGTGATTTAATTTATGTTACAATAATAAATTTGTCTTCATTCATTCATTCATTCATTCATTCATTCATTAGGCTCCCCATCCTGTAGAGCTTTCACTAGGAGACACAATACTTTCATGAAAAATCAGTCTCTAGGGCTGTGTGAAGCTTCAGTCCCTGATTTGATTTGGTGGAGATTTGGCCCAATTTGGTAGCTGAATCTCTGAATCCAAATCAAAACCCTTTAATTTCTCCAAATCAAATCAAAACCCTCCAAATTGATTTGGAGAGATTCAGAAAGATTCAGAAATTCAGACATAGAGACATCTTTAAGTGTTTTTTCTATATACCTCTAGGTAGCTCATGAGTGCTGCAATGCTGGAGCACGTGGAGTGTCCCACAGAAGCATGGGGGGCTCCCCAGCACACTTGGCAGCAGACCTGGAAGTGGAGCAGAAGCACTTCCCATCCACTTCTGGGTCCTTCCGGGAGTGTGCTGGGGGCCCCCCCGTGCTTCCCCGACTCGATGACTGGTGCCTCCTAGGTCTACTGGGGGCACCCGGGGTCCCCCTGCAGCCAATCTCCAAGCTGCGGAGGTGCGGAGGCCCCCCAGTGCACTCCCCAGCAGACCCGGAAGTG
Source organism: Alligator mississippiensis (assembly GCF_030867095.1). Classification (NCBI taxonomy): domain Eukaryota; kingdom Metazoa; phylum Chordata; order Crocodylia; family Alligatoridae; genus Alligator; species Alligator mississippiensis. The sequence goes on from NC_081830.1 coordinate 41,637,550, forward strand.
GACCAGAAGTACTTCCCATCCACTTCTGGGTTCACCGCCAAGCATGTGGAGGTCCTCCCCGCACTCCTGTGGGACGCTCCATCTGCCCCACCATCTCAGCATTCACAAGCCATGCCTGGTACCTTGAGATATGTAGAAAAAGCTTTTAAAGCTGCATCTATGTCTGAATCGCTGATTCTCCAAATCAGCATCAAATCTTCAGATTTGGATTCAGCCGAATCGAATCAGGGACAGTGATCCAAATCAATTAATCAAATCACTATCCCCGATTCGGGCCAAATCCAAATCTGAATCAAATAGGGCCTGCTTCGCACACCCCATCAGTCTCCCACTTACCTTCTAACTGAGAGCGATAGTCAGCAGAAATGTAACGTACTTACAAGTTTTTGCTGGGTCTCTCTGAAAAAGAGGCCACCCCTCAGCAAAGAGAGTGCCATGGTCATGGCCTGTGCCCCATAGTGAAGCACAGGACTGATTGTGCCATGAACCCTGGCTTAGTTAAAAAGCAGCAGCTGGAGATCTTGCAAGAGAAAAGCTAATAAAATCCCATGTTGGTCCTAAGAATGAGCAACTCAATGGCTTTGAGAGAGGCTCTGCTGTAGGACCTGATAGGAAATCACCACACCAGGAACACAGGCACTCTTCTCCTGGAGTTAGAGATAAACTGGCCTCCACATGCATGGAATTAGCTGACCCTTTTCCTCCCACCCTGCTTGCCAACTTTCTTCACCTCAGACACACCTGCTTTCTATATCCTCACAGCCTATAGCTTAAGTGTGACCTCCCCCAGACAATCTCTTGCAAAGCAGAGGATGAGTGATGGGATGCCTTCAAATGCACAGCACATTAATTTCCCTTATGGTACAATGCAAAGCTTTAATTACAATTTTGGCAGCACCAGCAAACATCCAGGCTTGACATATGTTATGTCTCTGTGGGGAAATTATGAGGATGCAAATGAAGCGTTGTTATACTGCAAGGAAGATTAACATGGTGAATGAAGTTTCCTTATCCACAGGTGATAGAAGAAAATGCCAACAGTCTGTCAGTGGAAATGTGTCCTGTGGGTATTGACCCTGTGGAATAAGAAGAGCCCTTACTTGTTATTTCTTCATTTCCTAGGGCTTGTACTAAGGAGACGTCACATCTCATCCCATTTAAATAAACCTTTTGTTTATGGAGTGAAGCATGCAACAATGAATTGTGCTTCAATTATGGGCGTGGTTAAGAACCACCTTTACCCGTGTCATCTCCATCTCCATGTTATCTCCATCAATACTGCTTCTATTTTTATTTCAGAGACTTTGTCAACTTCAGTTATGATTTTGCCTGAATAAGGAATAAGTCCGTGGAGATGAACTACATGTTTCAAAAGTGAAGGGAGGAGTCACACAGGAACTGTGAAAGAGCAAAAAACATACCACTGGGTTGAATCCAAAAGGTACAAAAAACCCCAATGTGATGGTGGGAACTGCAAAATTTTATTTCCACATTTGGACAGAATGGCATAACTCACTCTTGGCTCCACCCTCAGTGTTTAATTAGATCAACCTTAACCCGTGACAATAAAAATATATCACATCATCAGGTGTTGCACAGATTAAACTATGAGGAGAGAGACTAATGATGAGCCCAGAACTGAGAGAAAAGGTATCAGCTGATCCTTCCTGGTATTTGTTTTCCCTCGTGATAAAAGGCAGGATAACTCAACTGTAATTAAAGCCACTTGGCACGATCCCTCATTTCCTCTAATATTATACCAAGGATCACTTGTCATTTGCTTTTACATTGTCGCAGGGCACCTTAGTGCCTGCTCCTAGAGAGGAGAAACTGCCAGAGAGAGAGCCCTGGCAGAGCTAATTGAGCACAGCTGTGGGTTGCCGGAGCAACTAAGGGGAGCCAGCTGCCTGTAGGGGGCAGGGCCTGGTCCTTATGAAGCCCAGGGCTGAAGCTGGGCTAGCAGTTCTCTGCCAGCAGCCTGGGAGGCAGGAGCTCTGGGAGTGAGGATGTGGAAAGGAGCTGGCCGTGCAAGTACAGCTCATGATAGCCCTGAGAGGATGGGCACTAGAGTTTAGCCATGCGGCTTGTGGTTATGTTACAGCCTAGGGGCTTGTGAGTTTGTTTGACTTTGTTATTACACCCGGAGGCTTGGGTGAGGCTGTAGGGGTTGGAGGAGGCCTCAATCACAGGGACCCCAGAGAGTGTGGGGTGCCCTAGCGCCAAGAGGGCGCATTATTTGCATAGCGCCAGGGAAGGCGCAGCTCGCACGCCAGTGCGTGAGCAACTGGCGGCGAGGAGCGCGGCCAGTGGGTCGCGGGCGCAACCGGTAGGTTGCAGACGTGGGACCGAGACCCCGGATTGCGTGTGGGGTACAAAGACCCCAGCCCCAGGGCGGGGCAATTACTGAGGAGCCCCAGGGCGGGGCAATTGCTGAGGAGCCCGAGACGGGCATAGCGAGCCCGGCCGCAGGCTAGTGTGGCAACACCCCTCAGACCGAGGCAGGGCGCTGCGGTTGCCCCAGAGAAGACAGGGAGTAGCAGCGCGGTGAGCCGGAGTCAGAGAGGGTACCCGTGCGGTTGGCTGGAAGGGCCGGGGCCCACTAGGGAGTCCCTGAGCGGGACCGCACCATCAGGAGAGTCCCAGTGAGAGGCTGGGTGCAAGAGAGAGAGCCCAGAGTAGGCTACACTTTAGAGGAGGCCCGGGAAGCGGGCGTACAGACCTAACAACGTCTATTACATCTGCGAGGCTTGGGGCGTGGTATTAGGGGCTGGTAGGAGCCACGCATAGCCCATAAGGCTGGGGTGCTTGAGTAGCACCCATCATACGAGGAGACCCACGAGGGGTCCAGGAGCTTACGTGCCCGAGGAAACACAAGGCAGCCTCCCTATTACATATTCCATCAAGACGTGGCGGGCGAGAATGGAGGGTGCCCTCGGGCCGAAGTAGCGCGGTGAGAGGGCCTCAAGGAGATCACGGCCTTCCTAGAGGACTCCGCCATGACATACATGTAGACCCCAGACCAGTCTTTTACCATATCTTTACCGTTTGAGCAGCAAAAATGGCTTCACATTAATTTAATGTGACTATTTTCTACTTCAGACTCCAGAAAAATTGCCAAGTTTAAGTTGAGCACAGTTCAGAGACAAACATAACAACTGCATTCCTAATGCATTATTGTATTTTACAGTTTATTCTTTAGCTAATCCAGAAACACAAAAAATGAATTGTAAGGCTACAGAAGGGTTGTATAGGAAACAGAGGGAGAATGGCATCTCTTGCTTCATTATTAGAAGCTTTCCCTGTGCCTAATGCAGTAATAGATTGCTGAGGGATCTTATATCTGGTTAGGGAGGAAGTTACAACTGTAACAATTAGCATCAAATTATTTAATGTCTCATCTTGAGAAAGGAAAAACATGACATTTTCCCTTTATGAACTTCCCTCTGGTGGAAGACAAGTAAAATAGAGGGAATAATTGTGTGCACCTGAGGCATTAGTAAAGAACAGAATGATCAATAGCCAGCAGTAGTTTCTACAAGCTTTGTTCTCACTCAAGTAAAGTCATAGTTTTGTTCTATATAGTGCCACCTGGTGCTAACTACAATAGGAGGAACAAAATATGATATTCATCAGTATGTATTAAAAGAAATGGCATGTGATCTCACTGAAAGAATCTGAGGTCTGAAGAGATGACTACACTGCTGCAGAAGTTTGATCTGCAATCTATGAATGACAATTGAGTTGCACTCCATTGTGCAGTATTCCCCATAGGTTTCACAGGAGGCATCATCTAACTTTGGTAGCAGACAGTGCAGGGAGGATCATGTTGAATCATTGGCCCTGAGCACTTTGGTGAGTGATACCCAGGTTGATCCCTTGGCTTTTGTTTGACAGGTGACCAAAGCTGGGGGTAATGCAGAAACACCTGATTCAACCCCCAGATAGAGGGAGCCCATCTCCTGGTGCTCTACAGAGACTCCTCTGGTCAGGCAAAGTGGCAACACTGATAGGTGCCAGACTCTGTGTAGACAAAACAGGGGTTTACTTCACCCTAAATTGAAACAGTGGGTTTTTAAACACACCGCTTCAATTTAAGGCAAAGTAAACCCCCATGTCATGTACACCCATGTCTCACCTGCCTCACCAGTGGCGGGGTGGGGAGGGCGAGCTGCTACAAGCCAGTACTGTTCTAACATCTGAGAAGGTTAATGTGTAGCTCTCCTGAAGAATTTATGCTAGTTAATTTAACTGCTGCTAGCAGAAACTAAGCTCCTAAAAGATATCCACCTCAGTATACAAATGCTACAAGTGAGTTTGAAAAATGTTTTCATGAACTGAAAGTCTGATGCAGGGCCTCAAATATTAACAAGCCACTCACCTCCAAGACCTTGAACCAACTTTTGGGATACTCAGAACCCAGGACACCACACTTTGGAGATATTTGATAAAAAAACAGAGCAGGCCAGCAATGAATCGAAACATTTCATAAGGTATGCTCTGTGGAAGGTAAACCTGATCATCCAAACAAAAGAAACCTCAGACTAAAGAAGAGACTTAATTAGGGGGAGAAACCAACAAAACAAACCCTCCTTCCCCCAAAAAACCCAACAACTTTCCTGAAGATGCTTATCTGCATAAAGCAAGTGAGGGAGAATGTGAGGAGAACAGCCGTCCTAGATGGAATGAATCAATACGGCTTCTTTGATTTCATTCATGTAAGGATCAGGTTCACAGAATTCAAAAGCACAACAGGACTGGATTTCAGAAAAACAAATTTTGAAGAACTCAGAAACTGGACTACTTTCCAGTATGAGAACGTAGGCAAATAGAGTAGAAAAGTAGGAAGAGGCTTGGCAGTGCTAAAAGACAACCTACCTAAAGCAGAACTGAACACAGTTTTTCTGAGAAGTAAGAATGCAAAACACAAGAAGTGGCCAATACTATTTCAAATGAGATAGTTGCTGCAAATACAAAAGAAAGAAGGTAGTGAATATGCATATAAATACACAAAGAAGGTTTGCATCAAAAATGAAAGACAGCACAAGGGGTTAATGCTAGCCAGAGGGCATAGGGAAAGAGGAGGCTTTTTATGTGCGTATTGGGGTGAAGACCATACGAAAAGTAAAGCTGGGCCATCAATAAAAGAAGGCTGATGAAATAAGCAACTCAAAAATGGCAGAAACAGTGAAGACCTTGTTTCTAAAAGGAAAAGAAAGAAAAAGGGTGACAATTGGAAAGGATGGCAGTATAGAAGTAGCTATTTAAAAAGAGCTGTTAGGGGAATTGTAGAAAAACATGAATAGCTAAAAATCAGCTGGGCCAATATCATTCATCCCAGAGTGTTGGGGAAAAATCAAGCTCATACCACACACAAACATTTTAAGAGGCCTGGGAAATATCAGAAAACTAAAGCACAAAAGCATATATTGTACTGATCTTTTAAAAAGAGAAGAAATGGGATCCTAGCAATTAAACATCTGTACAAGTTTACGATTTACCTTTACTAAAATAATGAATAAATACTGAGAAAGAAAAATCTCTGAACAGCGTGAGAGGGTAATATAACCATGAGAATAAGCAATACACATTTATAAAGAACAGATCTTGGTAGACAAACATATTCATGAAATTGCAAACTTAATGGTAACATAATATTTGGATTTTAGTAAAGCATTACATAGAGTTTATCTTGAAATCTCCTTCTACACGAGCAAGCTGTATACAGAAAAGGTATCCAGGAGTCTGAAAACTACCTGGAGTAAGAGTAAATAGAAGTTTATGATACACAGCAAAATACTGAATTGGAAGGAAGTATCTTAAGGAAAAAGGACATTTAAAATCTGGTGTGGTTTTGGTCAACTCAGGAGAACAACTGAAATCCCAGTCATTGTTATCTCAGAGGTTAAAGCTACCATACCTCATAGCCTTAAAAATATTAAATATTCAAATGTAATGAAGTGTGCTTGGAAGGAAATAATGCTTCAATATCTCCTCTAATTCTACAGATTAAAGATAAGAAGCCACATTCCCTCCTTGCTTCCTGGCATTTTCCACTGCTTAATATCAAATTTCAGCTACACTTCATAGCCTACCTGTCCTCCTGAGAATACCCCAGTATAAGGGATCTCTCTTCCTGCATTGAATCCACTCTTATACCAACTGTGCCTGCAAAGCAGTGGGCATTCAAGCCCTTGAGAATGAATTGCCTCAGGCCTTTGAGGATGAATTGCCAGCTGGGACATATCAGAGTAGTCTTGACACTGCTCTAATTTATTGCTGGGACAGCTTGAAAATTAGAAAACCATACTGGTTCTCTCACTGTTCTGGATATGTTGCTAGTTCAGCAACACCACTCTGGACACTCCTGGGTTGAACTACAGTTATTAATTATTATAACTCTCTGGAATCATATTCAGGAGGGATCTTAACAATTGCCTCAGTAGATGTATGCAGAACTTATACTTGCTCTGCCCAGTCCTGTGGAGTGAGAGGAACCAAGCAATAGCTCTGGCTCCTCATGGCAGAGAAGATGGAGCCCCCAGTGCTGTAAAACTGACACAAGCAAACTGAGCCCTAGTGGTGAACATGAGGGCTTTGGTCTGAAAGGTTCGGTGCAAGGAAAACACAAATAAGACACAATAAGTCCCCCTAGACCAGGGGTGTCCGACCTTTTTGAATGTGGGGCCAGAGCACGAACTTTTTAGTACCCAGTGGGCCGGCGAGCCATATTCAAAGACCTCACAGGAAGTGGTATCACTTCAGGAAGTGATGTCACGTGACCTTTGACACCAATGAAGTTGCAGGAAGTGACAATGAAATGGGTCTCAATAACCAGTTCAAAACTCTCCCTCTATAGCATCCACCTCTGCCACTGTTTGGGACAGGATACTGAGCTAGATGGACCATGGGGCTGACCAAGCACGGCACTTTTTATGCTCTTATGTTCAGAAGCTCTTATGTTCTTTGGGTGAGCTTCCAAACTATGGCTGAGGTTTGCAAAAAGGGGTAGATAGACATGTTACAAGTTGTCATAAAAGATTTGGAGCCCTCTAAATCCAATTAATTTTAATGGCCTTTTGACTCAGCTTTGAAAATCTCAGCCCAAGGTGCCAACCAAATAAGTCAAAATATATTTTGCATTTCTATACAGTGCATCTATGTGGGGCTTTCCAAGCATTTTACATACATGAAATGAACCTCAGGATGAGCCCAGCCAGAGGAGCAGGGGCTCAGCCGCACTTTCCCCTACCTGCACTGGTCAGTCCGGAGTGGCACACGGCTCTGCTGCCACTTCTGCTGGCTGGTGCCGACCCAGGCGGGTCTGTCCCATCTGGAGCAGCACGCAGCTGAAGCTGGCTTCCCATGTGCTACTGGGGACGGGAGAAGCCTGGCTGGGTTAGCACCAGCCAGCAGAAGTGGCAGTGGAGCCATGTGCCACCCGGGACTGACGGGCGCAGGCAGGGGGAAAATGCAGCTGAGCCCCTGCTGCTCCGGCTGGGCTCGTCCCGTCCCGAGCAGCACATGGCTCTGCTGCCACTTCTGCTGTCTGGTGCTGACCCGGCCGGGCTCCTTCCGTTCCCAGTAGCATGTGGGAAGCCAGCTTCAGCTGCATGCCACTTTTCCTGGCGGGTGCTGACCCAGCTGGGTCCATCCCATCTAGAGCAGCATGCGGCTGAACCCAGCTTCCCATGAGCTGCTGGGGATGAGAGGAGCCCGGCCAGGTCTGCACCAGCCAGCAGAAGCGGCAGCGGAGCCGTGTGCCTCTCGGGATGGGATGAGCTCGGCCGGAGCGGCAGGGACTCAGCTGCATTTTCCCCCTGCCTGTGCCTGTCAGTCCTGACCGGCACACGGCTCCACAGCCGCTTCTGCTGGCTGGTGCAGACCTGGCCGGGCTCCTCCCAGCCCCAGCAGCACGTGGGAAGCCGGCTTCAGCTGTGTGCTGCTCCAGATGGGACAGACCCGCCCGGGTCGGCACCAGCCAGCGGAGGCAGTGGCGGAGCCGTGTGCCGCTCAGGACTGACCGGTGCAGGTAGGAGGAAAGTGCAGCTGAGCCCCTGCTGCTCCGGCTTGGCTCATCCTGTCCCGAGTGGCACATGGCTACTCCTCTTCCCACACGCACCGCGTCGGCAACGTCAAGCTGACGTGGTGCGTGTGGGAACCTTGTCCCTTCCCCAGCCCTTCAGCAGCCATTAGGAAGCTGCTGAGGGGACAGGGGAGGGACAAGAGGTGGGAACGAAAGTAAACAGTGTTTACTTCGCGTCACAGCACCGCAGGCCACAGAAAACGGCTTGGCAGGCCACATGGCAGCCCACGGGCCATATGTTGGACAAGCCTGCCCTAGGCAGAATAGTCAGCCAGCCATTTGGGAGGACTCCGCTTCTGCTGTGGTCTTCCCATAGAACCGGATTCAGTGAGGGGTTCAGCAGATGGTGGCCCTGTCAGCCTATCTGGAGACTCAACAGCGACACTTCCTTCTGACGGTGATGGAAAAGGGTTTGCATTGGTGGAAACAAGTAGGCACTTCCCCAATGAATCCATGTCTGTCGGTGGAGGATTGGTGCTTGGAGATTGCTCAGGTGTAGGGTTATCAGTAGGAGAATGCCCATGCAGCTGGTCCACATGACATCTCCAAACTTGTCTGTCATCAGTCTGGACTGTATATGATATGGGTCCTGTGGTACTTACAAGTTTAGATTGAATCCACTGCAGGCCTGTCCTGTAGTTGAGCAAACACAGTTTCTTGGGAAACAAAAAGATGTAAGGTATCAGATGCCAATGTGGAGTCCAACTCCTTTTCTTTCCTGAACTGTGTGTTTCTCCCAAGGTCTGTGTTAACACGGTCCAGGCATGTCTTGAGACGATGACCTATAAGAAGCTCTGATGGGCTGGACCCTGTTGTAGGGAAAGGAATCACATGTTGAGCAAACAGAAATCTGGCCAGTCTGGTAGGCCAGTCTCCTACAACAATCCTTTACAGTGCAGTCTTCCTTGCTATCTGATCAGCTTGAAGAGAGGCTTCTGGCATGGATTCCAGCATAAGGACTTCCGCTGGCAGAGGAGTAGCAGCATCAGGTATTTGTAGTGGTAGGTGGTGCACTGCAATCCTTTTCCCAGGTTTGTACATGAGTGTATAGTCATATGCATTTAGCATGATGCTCCAGCGTTGCATACAGGGAGACAAAATAGGAGGAGTTGGTTTGTCCATAGTAAAAATTCCAAGAAGGGGTTTGTGGTCCATTCGGATTTCGAATTTGTGGCCATAAACATAATTGTGAATTTTTTAAATTTCTGCAATGATTGCCAGTGCTTCTTTATCAATCTGTATGTAGTTCCTCTCAGTTTAAGTCACTGTTTTTAAGTAAAAAGCAATGGGTGCATCCGTGCCATCAGGCAAAGTGTGACTGAGGACAGCACCAACACCAAACCCGGAGGCATCACAAGTAATGGACAGTGGCTTCTGCTCATCATAGTGGACAAGGACAGAGTCTGATGTCAGCAACCTCTTGATGCCCTGGAAGGCTCCATTGTGCTGGTAAGTCCACTTCCACTGAGCTCCTTTATCCAATAAGCGATGAAGGGGCTCTGCTATGGTGACTCTGTCTTTCAAGAAGATGTGATAAAAATTAAGAAGTCCTAAGAATGCTTGAAGATCCTGTCTGCATGTTGGTATAGGGGCATCATGTATTGCTTTTACCTTGTCTTTAACTGAGCGAATGCCAGAAACATCAATTTGATATCCCAGAAGGTTGATACTGGAAACTCCCAGTTGACATTTCTCTCTTTTTACTCTGATACCTGCTTTATCGAATCTCTGTAAAACTTTTCTGAATCTCTTAGTGAGTTTCTCTCTAGACAGCCCCATGATCAGTGCATCATCAAAGTATGGAACAACTCCAGGAATTCCTGCTGGCATTTCCTCCATGAGCCACTGGAAAATTCCTGGTGCCACAGAAATTTCAAACTGGAGGTGCTTGACACAGAACGCTCCCCAGTGTGTAATTATTGTTTGGGCCTCAGCAGCCTTGTCATCCACTATCAATTGCTGATAGGCTTGAACGAGGTCAAGTTTGGCAAAAATCTTCCCTCCTGAAAGAACAGACAGTAACTGGTTAATGGTAGGCACTGGGTGCAGGTCCTGCTTAAGTACTTTATTAACAGTGCATTTGAAATCCCCACAGATGTGAACACTGCCATTAGGTTTTAAAACAGGAGTAATTGGTGTGGCCCAGCTTGTATGTATGATTGGCTCAAGGACCCCTTGCATGATAAGCCGATCCAATTCTGCATCAATTTTTGGCCACGGTGTGGAAGGTACATTCTGAGCCTTCATAAACATAAGGGCTATCGCAGGATCCATTTGGAACGTCACAGGTGGACCAGAGTAAGTTCCTAATTCCTCAGAAAATACCTGGGGAAACTCCCTTGCAAGCCTTTCCAGACTTTCTGTGCAAAGACTACGTACACCTTGAATACTGATTCCCAATGGTGAGAATCAATTTCTCCCCAGAAGATTTTTTGTAGGAACCCTTAGTGACAATGAGAGGTAGACGCTGTCTAAAAGATCCATACTGGACCTAGACACTTCAGCTACGCAGAGTTTCCACAATCTGTCCATTGTAGTCACACAGGTGACACTCAAATTTCAATAACTCGGGGAGAGTGTGTCAAAGCAACTGGAACAATGTGTTTTCATCTATGAGGGATACTCCCGAACCCAAGTCCACTTCCATTTTAGACTTCTTTCCATTTGTTACTACAGTTGCAATCATCTCAGAACCTTGAGTTTCAACAACACCAACATTTTGAATCAAATATAGTTTTTGCACTTCACGTTCTGGGGAAGACTCTAATCTGTGAGTGGTTTGGGAGTGAATACATTTGCCATAGTCTTTTTGTCTTCCAGATCTGGCCTTCAAGTGGCAAACCCTCTCTATGTGGCCCTTCTCCTTGAAGGCATGACACTCTGCATTCCTAAACCTGCACTCCCTTCGTCTGTGTTGCCGCCACAACTCAAACATGTCTGTGGATAGATTGGTTTACATGGTGCTGTTGGTGAGGGTATAATCCACTGAATTTGCTGGTGACAATCTGATTCTTGATCTTTTTGGAGTACATGGACATTGCTGGAAAATTTCTTTCACGTTGTACAATGCTGCTTCAGCTGCCAAGGCTTTTTCTTGTGCATTAGCCAAGGTCAAATTTGGTTCAGAGAGCAGGCAATGTTGGATTGCTTCATCTTGAACCCCACAGATAGGATGGTCGTGAAACAAGCCATCCAGGAGATCACCAAACTCCAAAATTCGGCAAGGCGACAGAGCTCAGCCAGGTAATCTGCTATGCCTTCATCGGCCTTTTGGTCCCATTTAAAAAAAAATGAAATCTCTGCAGGGTAACAGATGGCCTTGGGCAAAAATGCGCCTTTAGCAGAGTAATTAGTTTAGCATAAGACTTAGTGTTTGGTAAGGCAGGTTTGAAGGAACGAACAATGGCAAATGTTTTGGCACCACAGGCTGTCAGGAGGATCACGCACTTCTGTGCTGGGTTTTCCACTTTGTTGGCTTCCAGGTAATAGGATAGCCTTTCCGCATAAGAGTCCCAAAAAGCCAGCTGGCTCACATCAAATTCTTCTATATGCCCCAAAGTAGCCATTCTAACTAACATCAGCCGTATTAGAGAGAAAAGAAGAAGAAAAAAAAAACCTTTTCTCTGATCACAAAAAACAGTCTGGTCTCAGAACATCATCCCACAATCTAGGGGATTCTCAGCAAAGGATCCCATCCTCGTCACCAGATGATATGTTGTGAGTTCAGCAACACCACTCTGGACACTCCTAGGTTGAATTACAGTTATTTATTATTATAACTCTCTGGAATCATATCCAGGAGGGATCTTAACAATTGCCTCAGTAGATGTATGCAGAACTTATACTTGCTCTGCCTCTGACCCCATCCAGTCCTGTGCAGGGAGAGGAACCAAGGATGCCCCTGGCTCCTCATGGCAGAGAACAGGGAGTCCCCAGTGCTGCAGGAGTGCCACAAAGCAGCTGAACCCTGCAGTGCTGAACATGAGGCTTTGGCCTCAAAGGGACAGTACTAGGAAAACACAATAAGACACAACAGTTCCGTCTTATTACATTGACCAAACCTCAGTACTACAGAGTATCTGGACAAGGACCTTCTGGTACATGTTTGCAGATTCTGAGTGCTATAGGAAAGTTTTATAGTTTCCTTTGTGCATATAGCTTTTTCCCACCTTTTCTCTTATATCCATGGCTCATATTTGGCAGTGCCCTCCCCCTTCTGCATTCTGGACTATGTAGGAGGCACTGCAACAGATCTGAAGCTGCTATTCTTTGTTACGAATCTTAATATTCATGCAAAGATTTATTTTCTTTCTGGCTTCCCCAATAGATTCCATATCAGCAAGTGACAGTAATTATATATTTAGACAGCAGAAAATATAAGGATATATTCTGTTGGACGCAAACCATTATGCTCCTAGGATTTTTCATGCACGAAGACTTATTTCATATATGAGTAATTAAGGAAACAGTTAAAGTCTTATGCTTAGTTCCAAAGTCTCTGTTAATACTTTCCTCGCTGTTTTGATATCATGAGACAAATCTGACAGGCTGGTAGTTTCCAGTAGGTTTTTTAAAAACTGCTTGGTAAAGAAAAACAGTATAAAAGTCATTAATATCATAAAATATTTTATCTAGTATGAAGAGTCCGAACCCGAAGTTTATATTACTTGAAACAGAAGGTCAAATATTCTGGAGTCTTTCATAAAATTGCATGTTTAATTTGGCCATAAAGAATTTAAAATAGAAGCACATTAAGTTAATCCAATGTACCTCAGCCAGAGGTGAAAAAGCAATGTTATATGAGACTATATATAATAACAGCACAATAACCAGGAGACATGGGTCTCTCCCAAATGTCCAGAAATGCTGGGCCCAATTTAAACCTTTAATCAGTTGAGAAAGGAACCTGAATACAAGCATAAAGAAAAGGGGATGAAAGAATGAATCATATATCAAGGAAATAAGACTTGGTGAGTTGTCTCCTAAAGGAAACAAAGTGACATCTCAGTTGGGGAATATTTGGAAGAATAATAAGGAGAGAGAAGTAGTATAAATAAATGTACTAAATACCAAGGGATGTAATGGTAAAGTGGTTGAAGTCCCTTGTTATCGCTCCAGAGTTATTAGTTTGAGTCAAAGATTGCCCCAGTTGACCTTGTTATAAATAGGTATCCGGACTTATGAGGTGTGGAGTTAACAAAGGCAACCAGACAGAAATGGTTACCATATTGCTCTGGATTTTTTGACAGGTAGGTAATTGAAACCAAAAGACTACCTCAATCTTCAAAACCATTACTTCAGTCAAACAAAAACTGACTTCATTTGGAAGAAATGTGCATGTATAAATTTTATCTCCAAAATAGTTTTACTGTATGCTGAATCCAAGCACAAGTGAGGGTAGAGTGTCACCTGCCACTTTCCCCAAAGAAAATGCGTCTTGCAATATTGTTAGCATCTAAATTTACAGGGGAAATCCCAATGAGCATTCAGCTTCACCTAAATCTGCTATGAAGGCAAGGGTGTCCCACCAACTTAAACAAAAGATACTTGAATAGTTCCACGTTCAAGGTCCACATGATAAAGATGCAAAAGTCCTCTTTATACAAAGAACTCTTATTTCTCTAATAGACACTTCCATTTACGTGCTAACACATTTTCAGTGCTAACATTTAGTTGCTGATGTAGATAGCATTTGTTGTCTTATTAATTAACATAAAAAATAGAACTATTTATTCCCTGTTGCTGGTGGCAAAGCTTTTTCCAGGTAAACCTCTTTATCTCAGTGTAAAAGAACAACCTTTTACATAAATGCTAGTAGAGTTGCTGTGTGTATAGTCAGCTTGTCTGTTAGTTTTGTAGTTAAACTCTCTCCTAATCCTTCTCATGGGACTTCCATCATTACGGTACATTCATCATTACCCCAACATCCACTTTTTGACTAGAGTGAATAGGGTCTTTTTAAATATCAAAAACCCACAGAAACCTCTCAGCATAGAAAAGAATTGCTGATAACTACACATACCTTTTCTGTAAGGGCACTATGGTCTGAAAAGCCAGCAAGCATGAAGTCTTTGGCAGAGTTTTCTCAATTGCAGAGCAAGAGGTGAAACTGCTGCCAAGTAAGACAAAAATTGTTTTCTGAGGTTCTGAAAGCTTTAGCACTTCATGTTGCCAAGGGAACACCATCAAACAGAGAATCATTAAACAGTTGCTATCTTATTTCAATTACAAATCAGGCTCCAGCTATTACTAAATGGGGTGCTTGTAAACCAGCAGAGCATAAAGGCTATTGCGAAGTGCTGGGAGCTCTTCAGAGATGAAGCATAAATTCATTGGCGGATTAAGATTTACTGGGGCTCTGGCCAAACAGAAAATTGGATGCCCCCCACATCCCATTGGAGGCCCCCCATCCCTGATTCAGCTCTCAGAGACAACCTGCAGTGGCTCTTTGCTGATGTGCTGGGTGCAGGGATTGGGGCCAGGATTGGCCCCGGGCTGGTGGTGGTGGTGCGATGGGCAGAAGCCTTGGGCTGGTCTAGGTTCTGCACAGCTGAGTTGCCCTGGCCCTTTGCCGGCCCCACAGCCAAGCTGTGCCATGCCCTGGAGAACACTGGCTGCACCTTGTACTCCTTAACACACTGCCAGGTACCCCCAAATCAGGACCCCCCGGGATTGGGAGACCCCCCCACATTGGAACATCCCCACTGGGATTGGGACCCCCCTATATTGGTAGGATTAGAGGTTTTTTCCAGGGGGTCCCTGATTTGAAGGAGCTTCTGGGCCCAGGCCACACAGGCCCATGTGTTAATCCACCTCTGCATAAATTATGAAGCTGAACAAGGCTGCTGTCTTGACAGATCTGGGATTACAAAATTGAAGATCAGCAGGAATTTTGAGTAAATTTCGGCAAGTATTAGCACTGGGCCTTAGGGAGCTCCTGGAAGGAAAACTTCTGAAAAAACCCTTGATGGCAGAACAAGATAGTTCTGAAAAAGCATAACGAAAGGGGATCACAACTCCTTTCTGAACCCCTTCAAGCCACAGAGTAAGCCAATGAAAAATAGTTGCCTCTTTCATTTAATTGTATAACAAGGAATGTTTCCTTTGCTTTTATTTTACTCACCTCAAAATCAGTGTTCATAAGATACTAAATATAGATTTCTCAAATAGGAAGTGGTTTCTGAACCTTGAACTTAATTGCAAAATGTTTTGAATGCCTATTTTTAACAGATTCTAATTTAAAAAACTGGCAGAGGTGGAGGGAGAATCAATATTTATTTTGTCCCTGTTTGATAGCGCAGGGTTCCTTAGATGGATAACAGTATCTGATGGCTGGATAGAAACTGAAGCTAGAAAAATTCAAACACAAAATAAGGCATATAGTTTAAACAGTTATATTAACCCCTAAAATAGTTAATTAAGGATATTATAGATTCCCTATTTTTGCACATACTAAAAATCAAGTTTAGAATGTTTCTCCAATTCTCTCTAGCTCTGCCATGCCTATGTTATGGAAAGGTGAGCATGATGGTCTTTGAGTTTATGAAACTAAACATTACTTTCTTGCTATGATATAGGAATGTATTCATCTACTTGTCAAAAAATTAAAATTTAGTAAATATGAATCAGTTCCTCGGTGCTTAGATGGTGGTGAAGAGCTAAAATAAAGAGTTCCTCAAAGGACACAATACTACTTCAGGCAAGTACTGAGCTTCCTACTTCATAGATTTCATAGACATTAGGGCTGGAAGGGACCTCACGAGATCATCAGGTCCAGCCTCCTACCCAAGGGGCAGGAAGTTAGTTGGGGTCAGATCACCCCAGCGAGATAAGCATCCAAGCATTTCTTAAAGGCATGCAGAGTAGGTGCTTGCACCACTTCTGGGGGGAGCCTATTCCAGACCCTGGAGACTTGGATGGTAAAGAAGTTTTTCCTTATGTTCAGTCTAAAATGGTCTTCCAGCAGGTTGTGACCATTAGACCTTGTCTTCCCTTGGGGTGCCCCAGTGAACAGACATTCTCCCACTGCAAGACCCAGTTCCATGCCAGCTCAGACACACCTGCAGGGGAGCTGGTTGCAGGCTTACACAAGAATCAAGCAAGTGAGAACTGGCAGACAAACTTGCCACACCTGGGAAGGCAGCAGGAGCGGCTGAAACTTTGAGGTCCAAAACCAAAATGTCTCAGTCTGGGAAACACCCAAGTGGGACAAAGAGGTCAAGAAATCCCTGACTTTTTTATTCAATTTATTACTTTGGAGAAGGGTTGGGCAGTGGAAAAAGATCTACAGCCCCAAGAACTATATTCACCTGGGCTGGGAAAAGGAGTCCACAGCAGTGGCATCTTCAGCTGAGCCTTACTTGAGTTTCTGTTTTATCATTTGATAAACTTACCTTCTTTGTCCACTGATCAAATGGTGACTGACCAGTCAAATAATTGACACAGGATCAGCCTAAGTAAACCAGGTTTAAACCACGCACAGATTGGCCAAGTTGAAGAACAGCTGATGCCCATTGAGAGACAAGGGTGCAACAAACACAAAAACAACTGGGTAATGCTAGGATGGGGCTTCAACCACCCCAGCAGGCAGATCAGGGGCTCACCCACACCCCCAGGAGGGCTGTGGGGCTCTGCTGGACTCCTCCCAGGGGTGCAGGTCCCCAATCTGGAGGAGGCTGGTCCTGCCGCCTGGGACCGGTGCTGGGTGCAGCCCGCAACCAGCAATAGCAAGATTGGTGCTGCCACTGGCCCCAGCTGGCAGCAACAGCCTCCTGTCATCTGGCATGCAGATCTGGGGCCTGCACCTCTGGGAGGGCTGGGGGATATGCCACTATCCTCCCGAGGAGCGTGGCCCCTGGATCTGCACCTGATGACAGGAGGCTGCTGCTGCTGACTGGGATGACGCTAAAACCAAGTAAGCCTGGCCTCAAAACTCGAAACGTTTCAAAACTTTTGAAATGTTTCAAATGCTCTTGCTTTGTTTCAAAGTTGTTTCAGGAGCTTTTGTTTCGTGTCAAAACACATCGAAACGGCTTTGAAATGAAATACCCCGTGAAATTTTGCACAACCCTAATATATTTATGCAGTGTGATAACAGCTTTGGAACCAAATACTTAACTTTAATACAAAATTAATTTTCCCTTTGTATATAGCAATCAACATGTAAGCTTCAATTAAGAGTATTTATCACTGAGACAAAAGCATACCGTTGATATCAAGTAGGCTCAAAATGATGCATTTCGCCTCCAATTTTTCTTCAAGATTTATGTAGCATCACAGGAAATAGCTTTTTAGCATATTTTGAAAGAAATGTCTTTAACACTTATTTTTAGAGTGTATTTTAAACATTTACACTTATCAAAAGGAGGTAACCCTACAGAGTAAGAAAAAAGGAGTCAGTTGATCAAATGTTGAAGGCACAGGGAAGCCCTAAATCACCACCTTAAGAACCAAGAAATGTCATTGGAGAAAAAAACAAATTTAAGAATATAAATAAATATCACTTTAACAACCCCAGTGAGCCTGGTGTGGCTGTGAAAAATTAAACA
Source organism: Alligator mississippiensis (assembly GCF_030867095.1). Taxonomy (NCBI): domain Eukaryota; kingdom Metazoa; phylum Chordata; order Crocodylia; family Alligatoridae; genus Alligator; species Alligator mississippiensis. The sequence continues at coordinate 41,655,181 of NC_081830.1, forward strand.
AAACACAATGATACAAAGCTCTGCCAAATGCTGCAGCAGTTTATCTACCTTAAGCAGTGAATACAGGTATGTAATTATGCAAGCTTCAGGCAATACATGGAATTAACATGTGGTTGACTGAATATTGATGATGGAAGAGATCACTTGAACACCCTGACTCAAATGGAGGAGGTTTTGACATGTATCTGCAGAGAATAAATAAGAAGCTGGGTTTCTTGCCATCAGAGGGCAGGGGATTAAGAGGCATTTTTTATCTGTAGACCCAGGTGGGATAATTTAGCTTTCTTGTTCTCCTGCCCGTACAGCATGGAAGGGGAGGGCAGGGTAGATCATACAGGGTTGGCACAGCTATTCTGGTAAGTTGGTGAGATGTTTGGTCTGGCAGAGGATGTTGTCAATGCAGCCAGGGTCAATGTTTGTTTGTAGAATATTAACTTCCTAATCTCTGGTTTTAAAACTGAATATTAAACTGAACATTAAACATTGAATCTTATTTTGAAAATAATATGTGTGAAAGCAATAAGTACAAAGGTCCAGGGTTTTATTTATTGTTGTTGTTTTGCTTTCTTAAATAAATATTTACCTAGAAACACAGCTTTAAAGACATTTGTCCAGGAAAGTATGCTTACAGTTAAGCGAATGGCTCTGCAAGCCAAAATACTGCCCATTCATTTTCCCAGTTTCAGCATAGCATCCCAACTTCTACATTGTGCCATTATGCTGTGGCACTTTCCTGACAGACAACAAGATCAGCATGCCCATCGCTGCATTTTTACTTCTTCTCCATACATGTAGGAACTCTTCTGCCACCTATGATACACCCTGGTTGGCTCATGTTCCACTAAGTCAGTAGTGGAAAAAGAATAAGGAAGTTCATCCTTGGTTTTGAACTTGGCAGCTAACTTGGAATTGTTGCCAAATTATACTGGATCTGGGTTATTGTATCCCTAATACTCTATATAGTAGTAAGTGTTTCCAGTAAGCTACACAGAACCATTGAAGACCCACTGATACTGCATTGGATTTAAGCTGTACAGTTGTGTTCAGAACCAAAATTGTTTTTATAACATGTTAGCATATTTTAGGCAATTACTTGGTCATATGAAGCCTTGATGAAGAACTCAGCAATATTGTTGAAGAGGTAAACCAGACTTTTTATTGTGCATGTTAGCAGAACCAGGCGACATTATTCAATTTCCCTTAAACCTTTGGAAACATAAAGAGCACTAAACTGAAATGTGAACAATTAAATAAGCACAAGTTCCTCACTCAAAGCATCTTCACAATGAGCTGTTCATTAATTGGTGCTTCCCATCAGACTGTTAAGGGCATCACAGGTTTACCAAGCAGCTAATCCTTGATAATTAAAGGCTTCCAACAAAACCTTCTTTCCAGGGAGTCTGGGCAGTTTCACATTAGTAAGAAGTGAATAGACAAAGTATTTCAGGAAACCTGCCAAATAGTGGCTCATACACTGGAAACAAAGTACTGCAGTCTTTAGGGGATGGAGAAAAAATACAGTAATGGTTGCTGTCTTCTTATGATGATCAATACTTTCTTCCTGCTGTTCTTTATTATTATTCTATTAACTGTCCAAAATTATTAAATATACATGGAGTCATGTACATTTAAGGCACACTTATTTGTCAGCTTGTGCATTGCTCTGTCCTGCCCCCAATCTGAATGTGATGATGTCTCCATTTTTCCCCAGTGGGGGCCTTCTCTGGACCACTGCCATCCTTCCTACTGTCCATTACTAGGCAACTGTAACAGCACTGCTTACATTCACTCCCCTTTGCTTTTGTTTTATCTAGTGCTTTACAAACCAAGAGGTGGATACCTTTATCTACAGTGGTCTGTTTTAAGCAGCCTTTGCCCAATTGGCTGCAATTAAGCATTTAAGGTTATAACTCTTTTCCTAAAAATCTGTGCTAGCCTCATATTTTGCATATCCTCATCCTGCATCTTGTTCATACTCTGCAACAAGAAAGTAATTCTTATTCTCTGATTAGCAAGACCCAAATGCTATAGGTTATAGAAATATCATTCTATTAGTGTATTTGGACAACAGTTATGATACATTGGGCTAGTAACCAAGTACTAAATCAACCTGCAGTAACTTGCGTTAATGTGCAGTAGCTCCAGTGCATGGGTTTTTAGTGACACTTTCTATGCAGTAGCTAAATATTACTGCACAGTCACAGTCAGCCTCCAGCTGTTAAGTCTGTTGGGGTTGGCAGAGGGGGAAGGAAAGGGGCGTGGGGGAAGGAGGGATTGGGGCTGGGACTGGGACATGCCTCCCAGCCAGAGCGGGGGGGTGCGTTACTTGGGGAGAGGTGCAGGGGGCTGCAGGATGTGGGCATGGCAGCGCTCAGAGCAGGGGCTCTGCCCTGCTGCTGATTGCCCAGTCGGCACAGGAGTGGGCAGGCGTGGCTTGCTCCAGGCAGAAGGGGGCAAGCAGCAGTAGGGCATAGCCCCGCTCCCAGCGCTGCCGCACCTGCATCCTGCGCCCTGTCCATGCCAACTGGCAAGTAGTGGCAGGGCAGAGGCCCTGCTCCCAATGCTGATGCAGGCTTGGCAGCACTGGGAGCAGGGGCTATACCCTGCTGCCGCTTGCCCCCTTCCACCCAGAGTGAGCTGTGCTTGCATCAGCACTGGGAGCAGAGACACTGCAGTGTCCCCACTTGCCAGCTGGCACAGGGTAGCAGGAGCAGCAGTGCTGGGAGCAGGGACTCTGCACTGCTGCCACTTCCCAGTGAGCGCAAGGGGCAAGCGTGGGAGTGCTGGGAGTGGGGACTCTGTGCTGCAGCCGCTTGCCCACCTGGCATGGGGGGCATGGGATGCAGGCTCAGCAGCACTGGGAGTGGAGGCTATGCCCTGCTGCCACTTGGCCCTTCCACCCAGAGTGAGTCACACCCACTTCCTGCCCCCCCCCCACTGCGCGGGGTGGGCAAGTGGCAGCAGGACATAGCCCCCACTCTGAGTGCTGCCATGCCCTCATCCCATGCCCCCCTGCACTCCTCCCCAAGCCCATGCACCCTGCCCCAGCTGGGCAGATAGTCCCAGCCTGAGCCCCAATCCCTCTCTCCCCAACACCCCTTCCCTCCCCCTCCCCCAACCCCAACAGACTTACCAGCTGGAGGCAGCTGTGTCAGCTGCCTGTTTAATCTATGGCAGCAGGCAGGCAGGTTCCAAGGGATAAAAAAAAAAATCTTGGGCAGAGCCTGCCTTCCCGGGCCGCTGCCAGGCTGCCTCCACAGCCTTCCTCCAGAGCCCCTGAGCTGCACAGAGCCCGGTGCTTCGCTCCGTGGCTGTAGGGCAGCAAACAAACTCCTCAAAGTTTTAGTTTTCTGCACCCCAAGTCATTGAAGGTGTGTTACGCCGCTGAATTTGCTACAGCAGCTGGAATTAGTGTAATATGCCGCTGACACGTACAAACACCAACACCATTAAAGCAGTGCAAAAGTATTTAACCCACACTAAAGTTTTGTTCACACATGCCCCTCGTTTCATCTACACATGGCCTACGACACCAATCCATGCCACTGTGGAATAGCGTACTTTCCAAAGGTATCTAGATGGAGGAGCCCATATACTGCCTCCAATATGGGAAATGCTATTGTTCCTAAATTGTGTGTGTGCATGTGAATGTGCATGTGTAGGAAGGAAGTGTGTAGATTAAAAGGATCCTTAACCTCCTTCCCTGAACAGAAAGACCAGGTGCAATGTAGCATTAAAAATCTTAGAGACAGACCTCCTTGTTCACCTCCCCACATAACGTACTTTGGACTTGTACAGAAAATGTAGGTGTTTTCTCTGGGGAATTTTTGCTAGCTGTTCTGCAGATGGACAGCTCTGTTTTCTAATGCAGTCAATCTGACAAGCAGCTGTTCAACAAACATCTATTAAATTTTAATGTCCACACAATCCAGCAAAGTAGCCAGTTCACAAATTCAGCACAGACTCAAAACTCTCTGGTTCTTTAGCTGGATTGTTTTGCTTAGTGAAGGGCACTTTAAACTGGAAGCAGCCACCAGGGGGCAAGCTGCCCATAGTTATACAACATGGATCAGCACCAGATACATCTGATGTTAATAACACTGCTTACTTGTCATCCCCGCAACACAGCTCCCCCCCCCCCCCCCCAAATTTTCCTCCAATACAGTAAAGCATATTATTCCTGTTGCTGGGATGGTGTGGAAGATATGAACTTGGCAGTAATGATCCAGTTTTAGTTTGTGGGGAAGAGAGACAAACGAAGTTTCAATCCAGGTAATTTTTGAATGGCCTGTACCTCAAAACTGCTTGATCAACTTGGTTGTAAATATATGCCATTTCTCTTCAAAGCAAGTCTATGACCAAGTCAATGTTATATGAGAAATGGGCTATGAGACAAGATGGTTGCAGCTTTAAATCTGGAAGATTAAAAGATCTCTACAAATGAGCAATAAATTTGTGTCCTCCCAACAAATACATTGTAATGATACTAATGAAGGGGAAATGAGGCTTACAGTTCTAACATATATACAGACAGTGATTTCTCTGAGAGATGTGTGTAGACTACAGGCTTATGCCTTTGTCTTATAAATATATTTAATCTCAACCAGAGCTGGGCAACATGGGCGACCAACCAAGGAGCAGTAGTCAGGGGGATGCCACACACACACACACACTGCTTGGAGAGACTGCAGGTAGTGGGCATACTTGGCTAGCATGCAGCCAGGCACGGTCATGGGAGCATCCCCAGGAGCTGCATGCAGGTAAGTGTAAGAGGTGTGGAGATTGGAGGTCCAGGACTTGGGTACTGTCCAGGTGTGTGTGCATATGGGTGTGGAGGGGATGGGTGTGGGGGGGGAGGGGCAGGGGTGGGTGCTTGCCAGCACTGGAGGAAGGTGACCAAACACTGAGGCTGCATCAGGGCAGAGGGGAGGGGAGGGGAGGGAAGGGGGGTGGGAAAGTGCCTGCCCCTTCAGTGAGTGAAAGGAGCAGGGGGGTCCTTTGGGGGTGGTGGGGAGCTGTGTGGCTGGGCTACACAGATGGCATCAGGGCAGTGGGACAGCAGCACCAGGGCTAGGGACAGACATTCAAAAAGCCTGAGCCTGAACTGATACAATCTTTTCAGGTTAGTTTAACCTGGCTAGGCTAAATCAGTTTTTTAACTGGACAGACACCCCAGAAATGCAAGTACGTGTCTGTAGTGGCTCAGGCTAGAAGCCAGGGGGTGCTACAGCAGCCTTCCCTTGGCTTCCACAGGGCTGAGTTGAGGGGGGCATGGCCAGGCCCTGGCAGGATGCTCTGATTATTCACACACACACCCCCACTCCCAAGTAGCCCAGCAGGGAATGTTTATCACCCCTCATTCAGTGTGTATCAACCCATTAAGAAAACAAAGCCTCTCTCCATTAACTAATGGAGCTCTTCTTAAACAGCTCTTCCAAGGAAGGACATTAAGCTACCTGTTGATTAGCTCCAAAAACACTGTCTGCCTGTGGTCTCCCACAGCACAGACCATAGCCAGTATGTGGTATACTAGCTAATGTTGAGGTGTCTGTGTAAGGCAGAGGGGAGGGGGGAATAATCCTTGCTTAGCAGGGAGAAGCCAGGCAGATGCTCTGTGCCTGCAAGTCTCTGCCAGAGCTCTTGCCAGGGAGCAGAGGGGATAGACCAGCCCTGCTGTGGAGCAGAGAACCCCGCCCATCCCAGAGAGTATGCTGGGATGCTGGGGGAATCTGATTTATCTTAAACCAGCAAGGGGTCTAGGATAAACATTGGATAAACTGGTTTGAACCAAATCAGTTAAGTCTCATACTACATTCAACCATGTTTATCTCAAACTGGTTTCAGCCATTTTCAAACTGGTTTACGTGCACTCAACATCTGTTCTGTTACAGGTTTAAACCAGTTTCTGATCACTTAAACTGCTTTTTGTATAATGTCTGTCCCTAGCCCAGGTGCCCATTCTCACATGAGTGGGTCAGCCAGGAGACACTGCTTGGTGGGTGGGTCGGTGCCAGGCTGACTGGCATGGTGCAGGAGCCCCAGTCCAGGGCAGGGGATACCACAGGCCTCCCCTCCTCTACCCTCCAGCCTGTGCCGGGGCCAGACTCACTCTGCTGTGGCCCGCATGAGCCAGAGTTGCTGCAACTACCATGATCTGGCCTGAGCAGGACAGAGGCAGCTGGGGGCCCCTTCTGGCAAGGGTGGGGACAGCAGGGAGCTACAAGTTGGGAGTGATAGGCACCAGCACGGCCTTGGGGGGCCAAAGGACTATGGATCAGGAGTGAGGGCACTGGCAGGACCAGGGGACTGTGGGTCAGGACTAGCCATCAATGTTTACAAATGGGTCCTGGTACAAAAAAGATTGAGAACCACTAATCTAATTGAACCCCTTGCTCAAAGCAGGACCATTGCCAACTAGATCATCCCATCTAAGGCTCTATGTCTAGCTAGGTCTTAAAAACTTACAAGGATGGAGAAGTCACACCCTCAGTGAGTAACCTGTTCAACTGTTTTACTATCTCCCTAGTGAGAAAATTCTTCCTAATATCTAACCTAAACTTGCCTTGCTGCAACTTGAGACCATTGCTCCTTGTTCTGTCATCTGCCACCACCGAGAACAGTCTAGCTCCATCCTCTTTCAAACCCTCCTTCAGGTAGTTGAAGGCTGCTATTAAATCCCCTCTTAGTCTTCTCTTCTCTAAACTAAATAAGCCTACTTCCCTCAGCCTCTTCTCAGAAGTCATGTCCCGCAACCCCCTCACCATTTTCATTGCCCTACACTAGACTCTCTCCAATTTGTCCACATGCTTTCTGTAGTGGGGGCCCCAGAACTGGACACAGTACTCCAGAAGTGACCTCACCAGTGCTGAATAAAGGGGAATGATCACTTCCCTTGATCTGCTGGCAACCTACCAATGCAGACCAGGATGCTGCTAGCCTTCTTGGCAACAAGGGCACACTGCTGGCTCATATTCAGCTTATTGCCCACTGTAACCTCCTAAGTCCTAAGTGCAGGACTTTGCACTTGTCTTTCTTGAGCCTTCTGAGATTTCTTTTGGCCCAATCCTCCAATTTGTCGAGGTCTCTCTGAATCCTAGCCCTACACTCCAGCATATCTACTACTCCCCACAGCTTGGTGTCATCTGCAAACTTGCTGAGGGTGCACTCTATGCCATCTTCCAGGTCATTAATGAAGATTTTAAACAAAACTGGCCCCAGGACCAACCCCTGGAGCACTCCACTTGATACCGGCTGCCAACTAAAAATCAAGCCATTGATTATTATCCTGTGAACCTGATGCTCCAGCCAGCTTTCTATCTACCTTACAGTCCATTCACCCAACCCATATGTCCTTAACTTGCCTGCGAAAATGTTGTAGGAGATCATATCAAAAGCCTTGCTAAAATCAAGGTATACCACATCCACCCATCTCCCCACATCCACAGAGCCAGTCATCTCAACATAGAAGGCAGTCAGGTTGGCCAGGCATTACTTGCCCTTGGTGAATCCATGCTGATTGTTGCTAATCACCTTTTCCTCCCAGTGCTCAGAAATAGATTCCTTAAGGAGCTGGTTCTTGATTTTTGCAGGAACTGAGGTGAGGCTGACTGGTCTGTAGTTCCTTGCATTCTCCTTTTCCCCTTTCTTAAAGATGAGCATTATGTTTGCCCTTTTCCAGTCATCCAGGACCTCTCCTGATAGTCATGAATTTTCAAAGATGATGGCCAGCAGCTCTGCAATCACATCAGCTAACTCCCTCAGCACTCTCAGGCACATCCCATCCAGCCCCATGGACTTGTAAACATCCAGGTTTTCTAAATAGCCCCTAACCTGTTCTTTCACCACTTTTGGCTGCTCACCTCCTCCCCACACTGTGCTGCCCAGTGCAGTAGTCTGGGAGCTGACCTTGCCTGTGAAGATTGAAGTGAAAGAGGCACTGAGTGCTTCAGATTATTCTGCATCAGCTGTCACTAGGTTGCTTCTCCCATTCAGTAAGGGACCCACACTTTCCCTGATTCTCCTCTTGCTACCAGCATACTTGTAGAAACCCTTCTTGTTACCCTTCATGTCCCTTGCTAGCTGCAACTCCAATTTTGCTTTGGCCTACCTGACTTCATCCCTGCATGCCCAAGCAATACTGTTATATTCCTCCCTAGTTGTTTGTCCAAGTTTTCATTTCTTATAAGCTTCCTTTTTGTGATTTAGTTTACTGAAAAGTTACCTGCTAAGCCAAGCTGATCTTATGCCATACTTGCTAGTCTTCCTGCACATCAGGATGGTTTGTTCTTGCACTCTCAGTACATCTCCTATAAAGTACAGCCAGCTCTCTTGGATTCCTGTTCCCCTCAGACTGGCTTCCCAGGGGATCCTGCCCATGAGTTCCCAAGTAAGTTGAAGTCTACTTTTCTGAAGTCCAGGGTCCTTACTCTGCTGCTTTTCATCCTTCCTTTCCTCGGGATCCTGAACTCAATCATCTTATGACTGCTGCTGCCCAAGTTGCCATTTATTAGCACATTCCCCAACAATTCTTCCCTTTTTGTGAGCAGCAGGTCAGTAGTATGCCATTAGGCAGCAATATGCCATTAGCCTTCTTTGCAACAAGGACACATTGTTAGTTCGTATTCAGCTTATTGTCCACTGTAACCCCCAGGTTCTTTTCTGTAGAGCTCCTGCTTAGCCATTCAGCCCCCAGCCTATACTGGTGCATGGTGTTGCTCCATACTAAGTGCAAGACTTTGCACTTGTCCTTGTTGATTTGGCCCAATCCTCCAATTTGTCTACATCTCTCTGACTTCTAGCCCTAACCTCCAGCATAACTACTACTCCCCCCAGCTTGGTGTCATCTACAAAGTTGTTGAGGGTGCACTCTATGCCATTTTCTAGGTCACTATAGGTCATTCTATTGGCCAGATTCTCATCCACCAAAATAAATGTTGATACTTTGTCATCCTCTTCCAGTTCAAGTCCCTGAAAATCCATTAATGCACTCACTTCTGTAACATCTCATCATCTTATCCTTAAGACTGAGTAACAAAAATGCACCAGGAGAAAGACCACCCATCTACCTTTGGCATTAACAGTTTTTCAGGGGCTCAAGTAGGAAGGAACAGGATCACACCTTGGAGCTTAAATCCACATCAGCGCTTCATAAGTAGAACAGAATTCAGCCCTACACCTCTTCTCCCAAAAGTCCCAAGATGGAGTAAATCATGGATTAGGCTGTGGATTTTATCCCCTTTATGTAACAAAGAAAAATATATCACCCTGATCACAAAGGATAACTTTATGTGATCGGTTCAGAATTGCATTACAGCGTTTTAGAAATGAGGCGTATTACTTGGGTTGTAGGACTTTCAGCCTTTCTAGAAAATATGGCATTGAATATTTGCCATACAATCTGTTGGGGGGAAAAAAAGGGTTTTTTGCTTGCCACAAAAGATGTTTGGAACCAAAATGCAGAATATTAAAGAATTCTTCTCCTTTGGACTTAACACACAGATCATCAACTAATTTTGGGGATCTAGCACAGAACATTTTCCAGACTTGACAAATATTGCGGTAAGAGCCTTTTTATGCAACTCCACACTCGGAAGTTAGTTAAAAGATCCTTTACAAATTATACTATGCTATTAAATTATAAAAACCAGGAGCATAAGAATCAGTATTTACATTGACATAGCATGTTGCAGCACAACAAACTCTGCTGAGCAAAGACTACTATACTAGAAGTTCCTTCTCCCAGAGACCCTCAGCAGAAGCATCTATCCCTTACCTCATCCGTCAACAAGGTCAGCTCTCTCTGCTAGTTGTTAGGGAGGTGACATGGCTATGCCTCTTCTCAACCTCTTTCAGGGTGACTAGCATAGCAGGGAGCCACCCCTGCTCTCAAATGTTCACAGGGTAGAAGTTGAGTGTGCAGGTCTGTCTAGGGGGCCTAACACAAGGAAAGGCTCCTTACATAGACATAGAAGCTGAGAAATAGGGCCTGGGCCAATCAGTGATGCAAATTTTGTTATAAAAATGTATAAGTTGTTAAAGCAATGAAAATTGCATCTTTAAATACAAGGAAGAAATTAGTCAAACAAGGATTTTCAGTCCGTACTATGCAATAGGCAACAGCTGCTGACTGCAGTTGGCTCAGCCGTTCTTTAAAAGAGCAAAGTACTGGAAAGAGATCCAGGCAGAAAAACATACCTGCTTCATGCTGGAGTCAGAGGGAAGGGTAAAAGCAGCTTCAGATATATAGAGAACATTTCTGAAAAAGTTTTTAAAGTAGGTGTTGGAGGGAGAAGGGAAGAGGGAAAGGGAGAGATCTACAGCCTCTAAAAGCAGTAGAGCGCTTAGGAATAACTGGGCAGAAGGCAATTTAATACCCCATAATATAACTGCTCTGAGGGATTTCACCATTGTTGCCATTGTAAAGTGTAATGGAAATTCTATCCTATTTCTTAAGTTGCGGCAGCCTGTAATGAATAAAATGTAAACAAGTTAAACCAACATGGAAGTGAGATGTGCTCTGGCTTCTGTTGACTCGTTTCAATCAAATTTTCTCAGCTCAGCCCTGCAAAGTGGTTACATCAATTGTCCTAATGAAATCTGTCTGTAGTAAAATAGATTCAGCGCTTCTCACCTCAAAAGGACTTTCATCTGATGAGTGTTGATCAAATCATGGTTGCTAAATATAACTTCCACTGTACAGTAAGCGAGCAGCATTATTTGGATTGTAAAACTGTCTGTGGAAAACAATGAGATCTCCCTATTGTCTTTATAGCAAAGACACTAGTACCTAATTGCACAGATGGTGGCCTCAGCAGCTTTGCTACAAATACATTTTGAAATGTGTTGGTTGTCATGTAATATTGCAAGCCTTTTTTTTGTTTGTTTTCCCTTATTGCACTACTTCGTCAGGTTTTATGGGCAGGGTTTGTAGGCTCCAAACTTTAACGTAAAGTCCCTCCAAGAAAACATGATGAAAAGCAACAATTAAACAGCTTCATGTAATTGCCTGGCAATGCAATACTCGCACAGAAAAGACATCTTAATTGTGGCCCTAAACTTATATTGACAGTTCCAAGATAGAAATGGAGGCAGGGAAAAGAGGGAGAGGGATACAACATAGGCACATACAACCATGAAATTATTTAATCAACCTCACCAACCCAAGTAGTTTCTAAAAAAGAAGCCCGCTCCTCACTGATCCAACTGACTGGATGCCAGCAATAGTGTTTTCAGTTTTGTTTTATTTTTAGGACAAAGAATGAGGGAATTTTATTTTTAAGGGAAAGAGATGTTAAAAAAGCTGGCTGTTGAAATAGTAAGTATGAGCTATTAGATGTACACATTGTGCAGTCACACTCATAAACTTCTCTCTCAGACTCTTAAAATAGCCCTTGCCTTCATGTCCTGAGTTGGTGGACCACACCAGACTAGAAATCATGCCTAATCAAGCAATTCATATATATGAACACATGTCCAATAAACTACTCCAGAGACACTTCACTCATTTTTACTACTGACATATGGCAGAAATACCACTCTAGTAACCAGATAAATGTCTGGTTTCTACTTGATTTCCTGGCTTAGGCCATTATAGATAGGCAGAAGGATGCTCAATATGTGCTGCTCTCTTGGGCCAAATCTAGTACCTCAAGGCAGAATCCCAGAACTGAAAAAGGAACAAGGAGGCATTCCAGAATGATAAATGCTCTTAGAAGTGAAATGCTTTTGTCTCCTATTAAATTGGAAAGAACCAGAATGACAACGCTAGAAACATTTGTCAGCTGACTGGTGGACATACCTGAGCTGGACAAAGTGCCATTCCTGAGCTGGACAAAGTGGCTTGTACAGTGTAGCGCTGCACTCTAGCTGATACTCAAACTATGATCCAAGAGTAGTAACTTACTAGCTAAACAGGGAAAATGCCTCACGCATGCTGATCCAGGAGCAGCTGAGCTAGGCTGATCTTAGACAAAACTTACTCCTTCCACATCTTACAAACAAGCATGTCGTTTCTTTTGCCTAGAGCTCACCAAAAAGGAATGTCCCCAAGAGGGACTGGCAGAGGCCTGGCCAGCAATGTGAAAAGAAAAACAGTTCTGACTTGACTTTGGGGCAGAAAGGTGAGAGGTTGGGTCCTGGGAGAATAAGTTTGTTAATAAGGCACTCATGTTACAGTGATACGTATCATATAAAAGAATCTAAACAGAAACCAAAGGCATGGAAACATTATTTGTGAGGGGTGGGGAATTGGCATGAATCACTACAAACCAAAACTGCATTTCTCACAGCTCTTGTCCAGCCAACTGAGTTTTATTTTTAAAAGTTTTCTCTCTCTCTCTCTCTCTCCCTCTCTCTCTCTCTCTCCTTTCAATTTGATATAAAATAAGGGTGTCTACAACTGCTTCAAGAATTTCAACTGTAGTGCAAAAGGTGTATAAATGGCTCCTTTTCCAATGTTTAAAGAGCTTAACTGAAATCAGTGATTAGGAATAAACTGATTAATTGTATCATGCACCTGTCCTGTCTCTTACAAATTAAGATCAACAGCATATGCTAACTCTAATGACAGCAAGAGACCTCCTAGAAATAACACACAACTCCATTTAGCCACTAGGAAATATATCAGCAGCATACTCCTTTTACAGATACAGGACATTTGATGTAGAAGAACAGAAGCAAGAGTAGAAAAGTGAATCCAGATAATATCTTCACATTTATGTCTGGCACTAAATAACAGTTTCTGCATGCAAGCATATCTAACATTATGCTTCACTAAGTTTCAAGAAAACAATTAGAAAAATCCCAGTACAGAAGGCAAAGATTTCTGCTATCATCTCCAGACTATTTCATGTAATTGAAGGCTCAGTGCCTCTTTACTATTATAATGAGGTAATAAAAAAAAGCCCAAATCCTAAAACAAAAGGCACTTTCTTGAGCCTTAGTTTACTTACATATCGGACTATTACATCAATCCTTTCACTTATATTTAATAGGAAGGAAAGGGAAAAAACAAACCAAAAACACTTAGAATTTGCTGTGTTTGAAGCATGAACCAAGAGCTTTCTTACTGATCTGTACAGATGTATGTGCATGAATGCACACACGCCCACACGCAGAGAGAGAAAGAGAGAGAGAGAGAGCGAGCGCATCTGGAAGACCCTTTTAGGAAGTATAAATTAATGGTTTAAGGAGTGCTAAATACTCCTCTTTTATCCCTCCCTTTAGCACAAAGTTTACTGTCATATACTGTGCATTGGCACATAGGTGGGGGCCTAGCTCCCCAGTGAAGTTCATTGCATGGCCTCAGCAACAAAGCACCTCCACCATAGCTAAGATAGAAGGAACCCAGCGGATACTGTGTTATGTTCATTGGCTAGGGTAGGTCAACCAGAGTGGATACGTGTCTGCCTGACAGAACAATTTAGGGAGCAACAGGTCAGCTTAAAATGGCAACCATGGGTTACTCGTTGAATCAAAATGAACAGGGGCAAAACATAGGAAGGCAGGTTCTTTGGGTAGATGTGATATCTTTTTTAGACCAACTGAGTAGTTGGGGAAAAGTTCTTTGCAAGTTTTTGGGCACAATCACCCTTCCTCAGGCGTAGGGAGTCTCTATGCTTGAAGAAGGGTGCTTGTGCCCAAAAGTTTGCAAAGAACTTTTCCCCAACTACTCAGTTGGTCTAAAAAAGATATCACATCTACCCAAAGAACCTTTCCTGCCTATGTCTTTAGACCAACATGGCTACAACCAAAAACCCCAGGTGCAGAACAGGAGTTTCTGTCTCCTTTCAGGGTGCAGACAAAAGTGACAATTTCCACCCAATCTGGCCATAGAAAGTGGTCTATAGCTGTGGCCAAACACAAGTGCATGGCTGCAGACAGCTTAAAAAATGGCTGGCTGATCAGGTGAAAATCCAAACCCTCATTGCATGAGGGGTCAGATGAAGATGTTTCAAAACAGTGTCTTCTGTAACTTCTGTCTGTGCTGCCTGCCAGCCTTTCACTGTTTTTAGAATGGGAGGGGGGAAAAGGGGAGTGAAGGGAGTTCAGTTTGTGAGGTTTTCAGCCCCTGCTGGAGGGTGGGGTATGTGGATTGGAGTGTCAGTCCCTCCCAAGGTGGGAGGCTCCAAATCACCCACTCTACCCTCCAGTGCTGGCTAGAGAAACCCTAGAATGAGTTCCCTCTGCTCCCTTTCTCACGTCCCATTCTGAAAACTTTGCAGCTTTGCAGGGAGGAGGGGCCATTGCTTGGGGCAACTGGCTGTAGCCAGCAGCTAGATTCCGCCCCCCCTGGAACCAACAGTGAATTTCTGTTTGGTCTGAGTTGTTGTAACTCAGAACGCTTCCTGCAAAGCATTCTTAGTTACAGCAGGGAGCTGTACTTCTTATCCATAGTGGAGGTATAGGACAAGATTTACCTAGCTTAACATTAGGGTTGGAAGGGACCTCAAGAGGTCATCTAGTCCAACCCCTTGCTCAAAGCAGGACCGCCTCAAACTAGATCAATCCCAGCCAAAGCTTTGCCTAGCTGGGTCTTAAAAATCTCCAAGGATAGAGATTCCACCACCTCTCTGGGTAACCTGTTCAAGAGTTTTACTGCCCTCCCCGGTGAGAAAATTCTTCCTAATATCTAACCTCAACTGCCCTTGCTGCAACTTGAGACCATTGTTCCTTGTTCTGTTATCTGCCACCACTGAGAACAGTCTAGCTCCATCCTCTTTGTAACCACCCTTCAGGTAGCTGAACATAGGCTGTTCCCCACTCAGTTTTCTCTTCTCTATACTAAATAAGCCCAGTTCCCACAGCCTCTCCTCATAAGTCATGTTCCCCAGTGATCTTACCATTTTTATTGCCCTCCACTGGACTCTTTCCAGTTTGTCCACATCTTTTCTGTAGGATGTATGCCAGATCTGGCCTTACCAGGGCCAAATAAAGGGGAATAATCACCTCCCTCAATCTGCTGGCAACACTCCTACTAATGCCAGCCCAATATGTTGTTAGCCCTTTTGGCAACAAGGGCATACTGTTGGCTTATAGTCAGCTTATTGTCCAGTGTAACTCCCAAGTCCTTTTCTGCAGAGCTGCTGCTTAGTCAATCAGTCCACAGTCTGTACCAGTGCCAGGGATTGTTCTGTCCTAATTGCAGGACTTTGCAGTTGTCCTTGTTTACGTGCAGCCCTCTAACCTCAAACAGCGCCTCTCAAGCAACAAACTAATGAACTCCCATTCTCACCAAGTGCCTGCTGTGTCCCCACATCAGTACAGACTGCATCATCCCTGGACCTAATAACAAGGAGTACAACCTCCAAGGTTCATCCATGTGGAACTCTAACAACATCATATATCCCATCACCTGCTTACAATGCCCCTCTACTGTCTACAGTGGACAGACAGGGTGATTTCAACCTGTAAGAATGAATGAACACTGATCCGACATCAGCTACAAAAAGTTACAAGGGCCTGGGGCCAAACACTTTAACCTCCCCAGATATACTATCAGGATTGCTGTTTGTGGGCAAAAAAATTGAAAAACCAGTTTGAATGGGAAATTGCAGAACAAGAAATCATCCATAAACTAGACTGTATTAAATATGGTTTAAACAGGGACTATGGATTCTTAACTCATTACCTGAATTAGCTTTTGAGACATGCTTTGTTCCTATGGGTTTACTGCTCATTTGCTTTTCTCTCCTAGTACTGCTCCCCCTCTCAAAGACTCATTATTAAGTGTCCATACCCTGGACTTCTTCACATCCAGTATGTGTCACATGTTTTGATGCAAGTTTTGGGCCAACATCTGGGTAGATGTTGGTATGAATAGAGTCATGGTTTTCCTTTTTTAAATATCAAGCTAGATTATAATTTAACTTGACCTGGAATTTTCCTTCAAAGTCATTAGAAGGTGACAATTAGCAAGGAAATTTTCTCAAGAAAAGAACGCAGGCTTGCAGAATTGGGTAGAATCTCAACAAAATTAACAGAAATCTCTCAAATTTACATCTAGCTCAAGTAGCATGAGTGATGTTGTAGCTGTCATGTCTTGCTTTCAAAAGCTTGTCTAACTTTATCCCAACTTTATAGTTGGTCCAATAAAAGATGTCACTCTAAGAAATCCTTGTCTCTCACATCTAGCTATATTCCTTGATAGCCTTACATAGGTACGTTTCTTGTTTTCAGGATGCTCTTTTGCAGGTAAAACCAGACAAGTGGAACACTGTGTTGATAAGTGGCCAAGGGCTCTTTAGAAACCAAATACAACTCAGAATTTTAAATCTCTATTGCTAATGAGATCTAATGAGGCTGCATATTTATAATGCAAATTCCATCAGCAAACTATAAACAGACTCAATGGAGCTAAAGATATTGCTGCATTTCACTTCACAGTAGGAGGGAGTGTCCACAATGGAAAATGAGTGGGTTTGTCTTGTTCTATAGAACTCTTGTCATGTCATTATTCAAATGGGATTTGCTTTGGGTTCTTCTGCTGTTTTAAATGCCATTCTGCAGCTAGAGGGGATAATCTGCATAATGGCTATTCATAAAGAAAAAAGAGAAAAAAACTGAATGCATTTTGTGGTTAAGTTATAATGGTCAAACCCCAGGACTGCTTTGTAGATTGTGGCCTTTTCTGAGCAAGAGGCCTTTCCACATAAATGTTTTAAACATAAAAGCTGATGATGGTTCAGACCCATTTAGCCAAGAGGTAACAATCACACCTCTGGGTTGCACATTTTCTCTAGCAGACTGTAAAAGCCACAGATCACAAACAGTACAAACAGCAAAGGAGAACAGTTGAGGGTAGAGGCTCATGAGAGATCAAAGCTACTTGCTTGCAACCCATGGAGAGTGGATTGGTCATGTCGTGCAGACTTGCCTCATTTTAAATAGCTTTACTGCATCGCAAAATGGCTATGAGAAGGTTAGCTGTAATTCTTCTTCAAGACAGATCCATGTAAAGAAGTGCTGCAGTTGCCATAGGGTAGGCAGTTACGAATGGAATGGGACAGGTTCTGCACGATGGGAAACAGGAAGTGAGACACTCTCCACTGACATGCAGCACATTTTATGTAAAAGTTTGTGGCCCTCCCTGGCCTAGACAAATTTTTAGCCTGCACTCTGGCTCTGTAGTATCTAGATGAATAGGATACCATTTTGAAAATGGAAAACTAAGCCTTAACATCAGAAAACACATTTGCTTATGGAGCCCTGGCTCCCCTTCCCTACAGAAATAAGTACCAAGAGGCAGCCTGGAGAGTGGGGAGGAAAATGTTTGAGTTTTGAATTGCAGTTTCCTATTAATTAATCCAGAAGGAGGGCATGGTTGGCAAACCTTATTCCTTATGAACAGGCAGTGGTTCATCCACCAAATCCCAGATGAGTCATGTAATGGAGCCATCCAAACATCTACTGGTCCCAAGGTAGTCCTGGGATTGCAAGCACCAGGCAAGATCCTGACCCATTGCTCAAGCAGTGCAAAGCCAGATTTGCTACTGAAGCAGCTGTGTATTTCAGGGAGGTGGTATGGGCAGGGAGAAAAAAGTTAAAATTTAATTAAACTAAACATCTGCATTTTAAAGGTATCAAAAGCATGTGAGTAGTAATAGTTTGGTTATGACTCTGCTATAACTCTTTAGGCACCAGTGGCTGAGCAGAAATTCAGCTGCAGCAGATGGGGAGAGCAAGGGTTTTCTGACCTTCTTTTTATACTCTTTATGGTCTCAGTTCATTCACCTGGCAAACTGCCTTAAGGGACTGCAGTACTTTGTACTGACTGACAAGGATTCCCAAGGGTGCTGTAATGTTAGCCAGTGACAGCTAAAGTGCAGTCCTTAACCTCCTTACCAGACACCTCCCTACTCCAAAGACAGGTCTACTCTGTTGTAGCCATTTCTTTTAGCAATCCTAACTTTCATAGAGGTGTATTCCACCTGGCCCCATGGACTTGTATCCAACCTAAATGTACCTTGCTGCAATTTAAGACCATGGACTTGTATACATCCAGCTTTTCCAAATAGTCTCTAACCCAGGAATGGCCAATCATTTCAAGCGGGGAGCTGCTTACCAAGTTTTGACAAGGTGTCAAGGGCCACATGGGTAGCCCTGCCATTTAACAGGTGCCTCACCCCCTGGTCACCATCTTGGGACCAGAAGTCCCACCTCCTAACTCCTGACCTTTGCCACCAGAAATCCCTCCCCTTGTCCCCAAAATTACTCCTTTCAGGAAGGGGTTTTGCCATCTCAGAACCAGAAAAATACCAAATTATATTCTAAAAATC
This sequence comes from Alligator mississippiensis, assembly GCF_030867095.1. Lineage (NCBI taxonomy): Eukaryota > Metazoa > Chordata > Crocodylia > Alligatoridae > Alligator > Alligator mississippiensis. Next base: position 41,673,456 of record NC_081830.1, read on the forward strand.
AAACATCTACAACATTCATTAATTTGATTTTAAAAAATATTTGTGTCCTGTTTTACAAGTGTTTGTGTAGTGTACACAGAGGTGATCACACAATATCTTAAATTTAAGCTGGGGGGCTATGGGTATGTGGGCTGTGGGGAAGGTGTGGGGGTGTGTGTGGAGATTTTGTCGAGGGTTGGATATGTGTAGGGGGTGTGTGGGGTGAGGGAGCATGTGGGGGGTGTGGTTATGTGGTGTGGGTGCGTAGGGGGTTTGTGGGGGCTGTGGGTAGCGGGGAGGGTGGCTGGGGTGTGTGGGTGGAGGTCTTCGTCTATGGCAGTGTGAAGGGGGGTGTGGGTGCGTGTGTATGGTAGGGTGTGCTTATGCTCATCTCCTCCCCAAACTGTTCTTCCAGGTGTAGTAGTTTGGAATCTGACCTTGCCTGTGAAGACTGTGAAAAAGCAGATTGGGAAGGTGGGGAAAGAGCACTGAAGAATGTGAGGTTTCCTAAAGGGAACATCATAAACAGGGGTACTTCTACATGAGATACTTCAAGCACACTTGACTAAATCTACTGCACATTAGTGTGACAGGCAAAGTCCATGCTAATACGCAATAGATTGAGTCTAATGCATATTAACGTCTCTAAAAAAGGATAACCCAGGTGTACCGGAGTGTGTACCCCCCTTTCCAATATAAAGGGATGGTCAAAGGGGTGTATGTGCTGGAGATGGGAACTGCAGCTTGCTCACAGCTTCCCCTTCTCTGGTGCCTCTATAGAGGAAGACCAGGACACAATATCTTAACTATACACATGGTTTATTCAGATGCAGAAAAAAAGGGGAGGGGATAGAATAAACTTGATGAATGATAAAGATAAATATTTATATATAATACATTTAAAATCAACAAATTCCAGAACAGGTATTCTATCCCCTCCCCCTTTGTTCTGCATCTGAATCAACTGTGTATATAGTTAAGATATTGTGTCCTGGTTTTCCTCTATAGAGGCACCGGAGAAGGGGAAGCTGCGAGCAAGCTGTAGTTTCCATCTCCGGCACATACACCCTGCTGACCATCCTCTTCTATTGGAAAGCGGGGTACACACTCTGGTCTTCTCATCCATCCTACCGGTCAGTGGTCGAGGACAGCACAACAGTGATTGCGTTACAGAGGTCAACTTGCAGCTTTGGAGCTGGTGCCATTGGACGGGGTTTGGATTCCTTGACCACGACCTGCACTTCCAGGATAAGGCCTTGTTTGGACAAGATGGGCTACATCTCTCTCCAAGAGGTAAGAGTTTGTTGGCTAACAGGTTGGCTGATCTCCTACGCCGGGCTTTAAACTAGGTTCGTTAGGGGACGGGGATGTTGACAGCAGGGAGAGGCCAGGAACGACGAACCTCAAGCCAGGTGCTGGAGCACTCCAGGTAAGTACCAAGGGCCCCGCTAAGCATCAGAATGGGGGAGTAGCAAGGGCAGAAATTGGAGGGGGGGGGGCTTAGATGCCTCTATACTAATGCTAGGAACACAGGGAACAAGCAGGAGGAACTTGCACTCTTGCTTGCAAATAAAGAATTTGACCTGGTTGGGCTAACAGAAACTTGGTAGGATCCTACCCACGACTGGGCAGTGGACATTGAGGGCTACAGGCTGTACAGACAGGACAGAGTGGGGAAAAAGTGAGGGGTGGTATTGCTCTCTATGTTAAGGAGCAATATACATCTTCCATAGTTAATTTGGACCAGGAAGAAGGGCAAATTGAGGTACTATGGTTCAGGTTACAAGGGGGTTGGGGTGAAAGGGACTTGATAGTGGGGGTCTACTACAGACCCCCACACCAGGTGGATAAGTTAGGCCTAGAATTCTTGAGACAGCTCTCAGAAGCAGTGCACTGAAAGGACCTGGTCATCATGGGTGACTTTAACTTCCCAGACATCTGCTGGGAAAAACAGGCAGCCAGGTCTGCCCGTTCACCAAGGTTTCTAACCTCCTTACAGGACCTTCACCTATCACAGGAGGTACACATTCTCACTAGGGGAAATGCCTTACTAGACTTAGTACTGGCCACAGGGGTGACTTGGTGGGGGATCTGCAGGTGCAAGGTAACCTAGGGGATAGTGACCACCTATTGATAGGGTCTACTATCTGGAGAAAGGTGGGGAGGATAACTAGTAGGGTGGAAGTGCTAGACTTCAAGAAGGCCAACTTCAACAAGCTCAGGAGATTAGTTAGGGAGGGACAGACTGGTAAAAGCCTTGGAGAGATGGGAGTCCAGGAAGGGTGGCCATTTCTCAAGAGACTAATTCTGCAGGCACAGAAAAGGACCATCCCAGTACACATAAAAGGGGGCAAAAAAGCAAAGAAACCCTCTTGGTGGAGCAGGGAAATCCAGCTCTTCCCTAGCTCTTCCTCGGCCCCAGCTTCTTCTTTCTTCTCCGTCCCTTGTTGTCTCCTAGCTCCTTATATACCCTTTTAGGGCTCTGCCCCAAGACTGAAGACTGGCCAGTTGTGGGGTAGGTGAAGTGCAGTCTTTAATTAGGTCCACTCCTTGCCTCACCTCAACACAGGGGCAGGGTGGACTCCTCCCGAGGCTTCTCCCCTGCTGGTCTCTGATTGGTAGGTTTGCCCCACCAATTGCTTTGACAATTCTCTAAACCCAAGGAACCGGGTGAAGATAGGCAAGCCTGCCACAAAAGCATTCATCTGCGCTAATGCATGGATGATTTTACTATCAGAAAGGTGAAATTATAGAACTTGAACAGAAGTCTAGGTAGTCTGACAAGTTTTTTAAATGCATGAAACAGAATATTCAGGATGTTAAGTGAATTTAATTTTGGATACTTGCCTTACCTAGAGAAGTATCGGTAATGAGGAGAGGAAGTTCATTCAGTCAGCATACAGAACAATTACATTTAGATTTGTTTAGTTAATATGTTCAGTTATAGCAGATTTATAGATTCATAGATTCATAGATGCTAGTGTCGAAAAGGACCTTAGTGGATCATTGAGTCCGACCCTCTGGCCATGGCAGGAAAAAGTGCTGGGGTCATGTGACCCCAGCCAGGTGCTTGTCCAGTCGCTTCTTGAAGACCCCCGAGGTAGGGGAGAGCACCACCTCCCTTGGAAGCCCATTCCAGATTCTGGCAACCCTAACCATGAAGAAGTTCTTTCTGATGTCTAACCTAAATCTACTCTCTTGTTCCTGGTTATTCCAAGGGGTGTCCTGGTAAACAGAGCATCTCCTATTCCCTGCTGCACTCCTCCTCCCCTGCAGTGAATTTGTGTACTGCCACAAGATCCCCCCTCAGCCTTCTTTTGTGGAGGCTGAAAAGATCCAGGTCCCTTAGCCTTTCCTCGGGGCCTTCCCTGCAGGCCTCTAACTATATGAGTGGCCGTCCTCTGGACACTCTCAAGGTTGTCCACACCCCTCTTGAATTGTGGCACCCAGAACTGGATGCAGTACTCCAGCTGTGGCCTTACCAGTGCCGTATAGAGGGGAAGCATCACCTCCCTGAAGCTATTCATGATGCACCTACTAATGCACGACAATGTGTGGTTAGCTCTGCTAAATACTTCATCACTTTGATGATTCATATTCGTCTTGGAGTCGGCAACAACTCCGAGATCTCTTTCTGCTACTGTGCTGCTGAGAAGGTCACCCCGCAGCCTATAGGTGTGCTGGTGATTCCCTCTCCCTAGGTGCAGCACCTTGCACTTGTCCTTGTTGAACTGCGTCCTATTGTTCTCTGCCCACTTCTCTAACCTGTCCGGGTCCACCTGGATTCAGTTTCTTCCCATCAGAGTGTTTACTTTGCCCCATAGTTTTGTGTCATCTGCGAATTTGGACAGAGTGCTTTCCACACCCTTATCCAGGTTGCTGATGAAGATATTGAACAGCACCAGCCCCAGGACCGAGCCTTGGAGGACCCCACTGCCCACATCTTTCCAGCTCGATACCGACCCTTCTACCATCACTCTCTGGGTATGACCCTTAAGCCAATTTGCCACCCGCGTGACTGTGTAATGGTTTATGGCACAACCATTCAATTTGTTTATGAGAATAGGATGGGATACCATGTTGAAGGCCTTGTTAAAGTCCCAGTAGATGACATCTACCTCAGCTCCTGCATCTAAGCATTTAGTGACCTGGTCATAGAAAGAAAAAAGGTTAGTCTGGAAGGATCTACCTGCTATGAACCCGTGCTGGTTCCCCTTCAGCATTATATTACCTGCTAGACGCCTACAAATGTGATCCTTGATAATTTTTTCAAGGGTTTTCCCAAGGATAGAGGTGAGACTAATCAGTCTATATTTACCTGGATCCTCTTTCCTGCCCTTCTGAAAATAGGGAGCACATTGGACCCTTTCCAGTCCTCTGAGACCTGACCTGAGCACCACGAGTGCTCAAACAGCCGTGCCAGTGGCTCTGCTATGACACTGGCTAATTCTTTCAGCACCCTTGGATGGAGCTCATCTGGTCCCGCTGACTTAAACACATCCAGCCCCTCCAAGTGTGTCTTTACTAGGTCGGCACTGACAGTAGGTGGGCTGGTGTTCCTCCTGCTTCTATCTGTAATGCATGTGGGAGATTTGTCTAGATCTATGTTCAAGAATACAGAGGCCAAAAACTCATTGAAGAGCTCTGTTTAGTCTCTCCTATCTGTCACCAACTGCCCTAGTCTATCCTGTAGGGGTCCTATGCTGCCCTGTGCCTTCGTTTTATTCCCTATATACCTGAAGAAGGACTTTTGTTGTCCTTCATTTTTGTTGCCAGCTTAAGTTTTAATGCTGCTTTGGCCTTCTTGACTGATTCCCTGCAAGTACGAACCAAGGAGGCATACTCCTTCTTGGTAGCTGCCCCCTGCATCCACAGCCTTTATGACCCCTTTTTTTTGCCCTTACCTGTCATTACAAGTACTAAATTTAAAGCGCCATAATTACAGCACAGTAATGAACATGTAGACGTGTCCACTTTCCCAGAGGATTTTTTTTTAATGGTGAATTGCTATGAGAAAGGAACACTATATTAAGGCTAGCAAAACCATTGGATATTATTATTCATATAGCCAGGAAAAGCAACAACTGAAAACCTGTAATTAATAAAACAAACAAGTGGGAGCTTGACAAAAAAACTATCTGCCCTATATATGTATCTATGGGACTCCCAGCAGCATACCTCAAACTCTGTAACCAGTGGTCTGAACCAGATTTTTGTGCACATGGTTCCAAACCATTACTCGAGTGACCAGAATTATTATAAATTGGCCTTAAGACATGAGAATAGAGAAACACTCTCGGCTTCTTTATGGTCTACTGAATGCATCCAATATTTCTGGAACGTCTGGTCTGTGAGCTAGACTCACAGGTTTCTGTTCCTGCAGCCAGTATTGAGCACAGGCAGCGTATGTGCTTCTCATAATCTACATTTTACAAATGCATTCAGTTTCCCTGGAAAAGTTGGAAAGTAGCAATGCTGCATATTAGTAAGCGTAGGTGTGCTGATGCACATTTTGAGCATGTTCAAGTACATTTCTTTACTTCCATTAGGGAACTTGTCCATTGCCAGAAATCAGTGCAAATGAATCAGTTCTCAAAACAGGTCATTCCTGGTTTCTTTCAGCCTGGAATTGCAGCTGAAGCACATTCACATTCAGCACTTGCTCACTGCACCTATGACAGGCAATAAGAGAAATTCAGCAATAAGCAGTTTACTTTGTGTGGATGGATCTATGCTACCTGGAGGGAGGACCTGGGCAGGCCTGGGGACAGAGGCTTTGCTGACTCTTCTCAGTGACAGCCCAGGAACGGGGCCAGCCTGGCACTCAGGCAGACCACACGAGCTGTGGCCGTGACTAGAGCACTGCTCTGTGGGAAGGGGTGAGCAGGGTGCCACAAAGTCCGCTGGGCTGCCAGTGGAATGCATCCAAATGTGAGTCATGATAGTATCTGCTACAGATATTCATTACACTGCTCTAAACTACAGCACTGAAGTCTAATACCATATCCATCTAGGGATTCACCATTTTTATAGCACTCTTTGGCTTCTGTACCTGGCCCAGGTTAATAATGCAGTGGAAATGTAATCTTAATTACAAACTCTTCAGCTGCTGGAGAAATTGCCCTGCTAATCACATCTCTCTGGATAGATAGTGTTGTTTCACCGTGTGGCTGTTATTCAAGCTAGGTCAGCTCCAGTAGAACAACTCCAGTTAATACACTGCAGCATTTAACTCAGTAAAGACAGGCATTTTATTCTCTCGTGCATCTCCCAGCTACTTCTATTTGCTGCAAGCAGAACAATTGGAAAGCACTCTGTCTTAGAGACGGAGTTTCTCCCAATCCTCCGCTCTTGTTTTAGAAAAGAGAAAGTTATTATATGCCATACCAGGATGCAGTATACTCACTGCTGCAAGCACAGCATATTGGCACAGTTGGGGTATCACTGGCCATGCCTTTCTATCCATTTGCTCTTGGGTAATGCAGAATATCCAGCTTCTGTTCTCTCCTTCTGTGCCTGAGACCATGATCTGAGCAAGTCTAACACAGCTACAAATAGGACATAGCAGTTTATTTTTCTGCATAGCCACATAAGACAATGGCCCAGTATAAGCCTCTTCAGTTACATACGACCATAAGTAAAATCTAACATATACTTCAATGGATGTTAATTTACAGCTCACAATAAAAAATTCCTAGAAATTAGATGTACAGACTGAGATATAAACAAGTGCATAGGTTCATAGAAGGCATGTGTGTTGTTTATTGAAGACTGATTTTAAAAAGAATCTGCCTTTATATCTGAGAACAGGCTACTCCGTTCTCCAATAAGATCATTTCATTCTGGTTCTTTGTACAATATGGGTTGTGTTTAGAGAGGTGCATGCATGAAAAGTAAAAGGAAGAAACTAGATAATGAAATTCATACAGAGGGAGCAACTTCCAGAGATAATCAATGGCTACATAATAAGCAGCCGACTCTGGTGAATATTGATTAGCCAGTGCTGGCAGGGCCCTACTCAAGGGAGGTCAGCACTGCTGCCAGCTGCCTTGTGAGAGGACAAAAGAGACCCCAGTGAAAGGCAACTTATAAATAGTGCATTTATATGGGCCCACAGTGGGAAAAGAAGTCTGACTTCAGGACAAAAGCATCAACAGCCTTTTTGCTATTGTTAATAAACTACTGCTGTAAATTATGAAATCCAAGTAAAAAAAAGAGCCCCCCCCCCCCCCCCCAACCCTGCCCTGGTTGAATTATTTTACCTGCGAACTATTGCTTACAATTTCTACTTGTGATTTTTGGATTCACTGGAAGATCTTATTCACTGAAATTCTCCCTGCTTTGTAGGGAACCAAATGTTTTCATAACAATCAACATTTCAGTCTTTTGTTCAACATCAGTTGTATGCTTAGGGAACATCTCCATGGCATGATGTAGCACTGTACAGAGTTATCCTGGCTAGCTTGGGTGCCAGCAGTGATTTAGCCAGGTTAGCAGAGTGCTCTGCCTGAGCTAATATACACTACATTGTCCCATACAGACATACCCTGAGTGCTCACTGACCAAGGAAATTATTTTAAAACAAACTAAAAGATCCCATCTTTTCTAAGACTGCTTAGATCAACAATCCTACTGCTATAGACATAGCACCAGCAGACACAAACCAGACTATACATGATAGCATGTTGAATCATTATGGAACTAAAAAAGGAAACCTACCTTATTAGAAGCTGACAGTCTTTTCTCACAGGCTTTCTGTGGAGAGAGAAATTGAAAAGTTAGGAGAAAGGGATCTGGTAATAGTGTTCTACCAAAGGTGGAGGGGGGGGAGGGAAGGGGCTCTCAGTTCAGTCCTGGAGTAACTCATCCGACTTCAAATGAAGCCACAGCAGGACAAACTTGGCCCTGTGTCTTTGCCAAGGAGAACAACAGTAGCCAGCCAAATGCAGCTGCTTTCACATTTCTTCAATGAATCTGTTCATTCTACTCTTGTGATACAGTGGCCATAAACAAAGGCTCCTCATGATGTCTCATTGTGTTATACATAATTATACAGTATAGACTTCATAAATATACATACTTCAGAGAACCTTACTTACTCAAGCTACTTCTGAGGTGGGTTTAGTAGAGGAGGAACAGTGACAACAGTGAGAACAAAAAAGGGGAAAAAAAAACCCTAATGGCTGCTTGGAGAGGCAGTTGGGGATGTTGTATATAAACACATTGTTAAAAAAAGGAACCAACATGAACTGTGCCAAGCAGCATGAACCCAGTCACTTTGCATGTGTTTTCCAATTTTACCCACCCTTTCATTTTTAGATTTCAAGCTCTTTGAGATGAAAACTGTATCATCTTACATTTGTACAGCACACAGCAGCTGCAAAGTGGATTGTGGCTTTGGATGCTACCATAATAGGACCCCAAAGCATGGTGCTTAGATAAGCACCACTCCTCCTGGACCACGGGTTGAGACACACTCCGTTTGCTCAAGTGCCCCCATGAGACCTAAAGGGACATTTCTCAGGAAAATCCACAAGGGAACTTAAAAAATATTCCATTTCTTCTGGCCCTTTTTAAAGACTTTTCTTCAAGGCAAGGGAATTGGTTTGTGTGATTTAATATCATGGGGCGCTTGGAATGGAAAAGCTCGGTCTTCTAGAGACTCTTATGTTCACTTTTCATGCAACAGAAATTCTTCAGATCTCTGAATGCTAATTCTGTAGGACAGCAGGCACAAGTTTCAGCAAGGTCACAAGTGAAGACCCTGAGAAGGCTGAACTACAAACTCATGTTAGAACAGTGTAAGTAAAGTGTCATTCCACTGAAGTCACTTGAGACCCACCTGTGAACGTGACTAGAGAAAAAAGCTAGTATCAAATTGGAATTGAGTTTGATTTTCAAGGATTGTGTCAAGTAAGGTGTGCATAGGCTCTTTTAGTTCTTTGAAGGCTACTGTTTAACCTACCACACTGAGCACTCTCACTTATTTTGCCAGATAAGTTTATAAACTGTTAGGGTTATGACAGTTCAGAGACCTTTAGAGAGGTCCACAATCTGCCAGGCTCACAAAGAGTATTTTTGCCAGGACCCGTTGCTTCAATTTTCATGGAACCATTAGCAAAAAGTACTATTCAACATGAACAAGAGCTGTAGGATGTGGCCTCTATTGAATAACTTCAAAGATATCAATAAATAGTAGTATGTCCTAGGTTTCACTGAAGGCTGGTTAACAAAACAACTTTGAAGTGTGTAAATCAAGACAGTTTAGATTGCTTAGCAGGCTTGGAAGATTTCTAAAGCAAAACAAAAAACAAAAGTTCCAGACTTCACTTCTTTTCAATACTGTTCAGTGTCTGAGCAATAATGAGACTCCTTTGTTAGGAAGATTGGTTCTATTCTTTGCTGAGGGTATTTGATAAGGTGAGCACAAGGAAAAACAAAACAAAACACCAGGTTCATGGCATTCAGGGACTTAAGAAGCTTCCACAGCTCCATAATCACAGTTAAACTGCTACACCTGTCTTTGGAGGAATTTGCACAGAAAATATTGCCTATGATACAGTACCTGGAATGATGCACGCCCGTGTCCAGCATTAGGGTAGCAGCTGGTAGAAATAGTGAGAAAGTGACAAGAATAAGAACCCCTCCACCCCCTGCCCAAGGATTATGTCTAATACCATCATCCTCACCCAACCTTTCCCCAATTTCCAAAGTCTTACACAGCAATAATATTCCCAGGAACTCTAAGCACAGTTAGCTCTAGTTACAGTTTCCAGGTAACCATCCAGCCCCTACAGCCCTTGCTGAAACAGTTGGTATTTAGAGGTACTTCCATTTATTCTTCTATATGGCATAACCATTGCAGCAAGGCTTTTAGGCCCAGTTATCTTATTTATGATTTTATATTTAAAGGAGGGACAAATACTAAGAGGCAGAGAAAAGAAAGTCATCAAGTGATCTGAACAGAAATTACTTTTGAGGTTGTAAGTGCATGGCCGTTCCCTTCATCAGATGTAAGCTCTCACAGCTCTCACATGATGCAGTAAATTATGTTTTGCTATTGTTTTATAGGAACAAAATATGGAAGGTATCACTATTAGAACACAGTTTTGTAAAAATCTAAAAAATGTTTTGAATACTATTCAATAGCATGCAGCTCTTACATAGTCCTTCTCATGAGTAAGTCTCAAAGCAGTTTGTAAAAGGGAGACTAGTGTCATTAACCCCAACATTGTAATACTTCCCTCTATATTACAAGCAGGAAATAACTTAAGGCTTCATTCATCAGTTGCAGGAACATAGAGCTTCATTAGGGCAACAGGCATGAATAAATTCATAGTGGTTGTAGAATGTGTGATCTGTGGCAATGAATTCTATCATTGTGAGCAATAATGGACCCTGGAAAGAAAACATCTCATGGGAATCAGCACGCACCAGGCAAAGCAAAACAGAAGAGAATTGGGAATTGTCCAAGACCTATTTGACATAATATTTTTAAATAGGCAATAATATGTATTTTACTTGAATTGCTAAAAACACATTCTTGATAATTAGAGCAAATGTACATTATAAAGGCTGCCTGCTTGATTACACAATAGCTATACAACGGAAATAGTACAGACAGTGACTATTATTTCCTCCACCCAAACTTTGTGGTGCCAAGGTGTCTCCATTTTTAGGGGGTGGGGGAGGAAACCAGCTGAAATGGCAACAAGTAGTTCAACACATCCTCAGCCTGAAAATGCCACACCACTATAAAATGATACAGTAGTGATGGTGAGTTTTATTCTCTACACGTGTTCTGAGGAAGAACTGGACCAAGACCACAAAGACACTGATTCTGCAAACTAACCCGTTTGGAACCTGTGGCCACAGTGACTTGAGTACTTGGGAAGAACAATCCTTTTTCACTGACCAGCTTGTGGGATGGAAACCTAAGCCATTCATACAAAACACCTTTCATTCATTGGAAATATGGTGCATAACAGATCTGCTCCATGGATCATTAACAGTGAGAACTGCAGAAAACACAGTAAGCTCAGTTTATGAAGCTTCATGCAACAGCTTCAATCTTGGCTTGTGTAGGTTCTGACCCAGGCTTACACTTTGATCTGGATTGAAATAAAGGCTGACATGCAAAACTAAATGCAGCCAAAATTGCCACTCTTTTGTGGCTTGGGGTCAAAACCACCCAAATTTACACCCAAAACCATAAATCAGCCCAGCCTTGCTTGAAACGTAGCCCAGACCTGCTAAAAGGTTCATACACTTTGGTGAACTTGCCACGAACTTTGCTTTGGAAATGGAAAGTAAAACAAAAATTTTCAGCTTGTAAGATTTATTACAAAAGTTTTGCCCAGCTCCAATACTGATCCCTTAAAGGAGACGTCTATTGTTTTTCCTTTAAACTCAGAAGAATCAAGAATGGGGAAAGAGATCAGTCTCCCATTTCTGTACATGTCTAACCTTTCAGCCAACTCCTCATAATGTCTCAAATGAATCATGGATTTGGGGATGATTAAAAACCCCTTCCCCTGTATAAACACTTTAACTTATGCACACGTTTCACTTGTGCATATAACCCCACAGTAGACTTACTCTGGTGTGTGAAATAAGACACACATTTAAATGCTTGCCAAATCAGGGTCAGATTTTGTTGAAACAGCAAGCCAATTGTGACAAAATGAGGCAGGAATCTTTTAAAATTGAGGGAGGTTTAATGGCCCTGTTATTGGCTCAAGGCTAGTGCAAGTGGAGCAACAACAACTCAAGTTTCTTTTTACTCAAACAAGTCAGTGCTGTGCAATTCATTGCGAGTCATAGTTAATAGTCATCTCTGCACTTGGTTTCCCATTTGTTTCCAAAGAGTTCTCCTTTTGACTGATGAGGTGCCTATAGCATGCTTTATTATCTACTTTTGAGCTCTGTGTTAGACAGGGATGGTCTTATGGAAAATTATAAAAGGTTTTTAAAAAGTCCGAGTTAAGGAGAAGGAGATAATCTATCCATCAATCAACAGGTTTCCCTAGCTTTCTGTGGGTTCTGTACGTGCAAATTCACTCTTATGCGATGATCCTTTTTATACCAAAAATTTGTTATATGCGAAGTAAATTCACTCTTCTGCGATCAGTGTGGTAGAAGCCTGTAGTTAGTTGCTTTGTGCAGTGCATTGTGGGAGTGATGTGCACCAAATTAGAGTCTCCTGCATGGCTCTGTATTCCTTGTTCATTGTCTGCGACATGTGTCCCCACCATCCCCATTATGGTAACATTCACCCCCACCCTGTGCTTGTGTGTATCATTTGCTGTTGGTGAGTACCAAAATTGTCTTGTAAAAGTGGTAGAAATGGGTCTGGGGGTCAGTACAGTCGAGGTCTTGGAACGTATCCCTATTTGTTACATTGTAAAGTGGGTCCCCTTTATGCAAATTCAAGTTATATGCTGTTTTCCAGGAACACACGTAAAGCATAAGGAGAGGGAAACCTGCATATTAAATCTATAACCCTTGAGGGTGGTTAAGTACTGGAACAGATTACAAAGAAATAGTGCAATCTCTGTCACTGGAAGTTTAAGAGCAGATCAAATGAACGTCCGTGTGAAATGGTTTAAATGAGGATGATCCTGACTTGCGTAGGAGACTGAACTAGACCAGGGGCATCAAACACATAGCCCATGGGCTGGGTCATTTGGCCTGAAGATTTTGCCCTGCTCCTGGCTGGGATGGGGAATTTGCCCACAGTGGCTGTTAAGTGACCAGATGATAGCTTCACGCTGAAGCCCTAGCAAGGACTTCTGCAGGAACAAGCCTGGCACTACACCTTGTTCCCATTGCAGCAGCCAAATGCGCGCGATAGACTTCTTCCCAGGGTGCTGCTGGAGTCCAGCACTATGGCTCTCACCTGGCTGTTTGACTTGTGCCACGGAAACGAGCCATAGTGCTATGAGGCTCTAGCGTCCACCTGGTTGCCAAGCACAAGATCAAAAGCAGCGGTGCTGGAGCCCCAGCAGCACTGTGGGAAGAAGCTGTTCCTGTGGCATTAGCCAAGCATCCATGACACCAGGCTTCTTCCCTCTGGGTCCCCATTGAGACTGGCCAGAGCAGGCACCATATGCGTTGGATCCAGCATATGGGGGTCTGCAGGCCTGATCTGGCCCGCAAGCGGGTCCCACGCCACTCACCTGGTCCACACCTAGAAGTGATGGAGTACTGTGTTGTTTCAGCTTTATTTTTCTATACACCATCATCTTCCTAATTAAAGACCATTAATTCAAAGGAAAAACTAGTTTATTGCTGGAAAATTAAAAACTACTGATGCTTGAATTAAAATCAGTCTTCAGAAGCTACCCTTTTCTTTAGGATCCATTTCTTCTTGTTCCAATTTCCCTCATCTTTCTGACATAAACTACCTCCTTCTACTAATTTTTACCATTTATATAATGGCAACATTAAACTTTTTTCTTTTTTTTTTTTTTTTATAAACAGATTTATACAAGTTGGATTCAGATATTCTGGAGGGAAGATAGGGGATGGTGGGGGAGGGAAGGAAAAGGCACATAATTTACAACAGCACACCACACTAGTAACTTCCTTTTTATTATCCAGATCCCCCAGGATTGCACATTTGCTTCCTTGAAAATAACCTTTTGGTTTTTACACACATCATTTCAATAAGCTTACAGCCTCATCACATCTTGTTTTTCACACTGAACCTGTGAGAACTGGCAAATAGAATATATTTTATCTTTAATGTTTTCCTTAAGTGATGAGGATCTCAATTCTGCTCCCAGTAGTAATATTTCTTTCAATTTAGAAGGCCCAGACTGGAAGATTTTTGTTAATAGCGTGCAGCTAAATTTTCAGGAAGGGCCTTATCTTTCTAAACATCAATGGGCACTTTTTATGCACTTTCTAGATATTAGTCAGATATTTTTTACTATTTCTTAATGTTCAAATTCTTCAGGAATAAAACTAAACTGAGGAACTGGCACAGTAACCAATGTTTGTAGAAGGGTGCTTGTTGCCCCCCTCTTTCATGCAGGAAGGTTGGATTTCAAAACAGAAGTAGGACTGTGACTTAAAAAAAAAAAGCATGGTAGTAACACACATTTTTAAAAAGGTGGGGGCGGAGGGGGGGGGAAAGGAAATGCTGTTAGAAACAGTACTAGTCCCTTCTGCATATCCTTCCCCTAAATTTTCCATGGGGGGGGGGAGGAAGAGCTGTCTGCTTTGGAAACATTTTAATATTTCTTTGCCAAATACTAGGACATTTTCCTGTACTTCAGCTGTGAAAGAATGCACAGAATATGAAATGGAGCAATGAACGAACTGGAGTTTGTCTTTTATACAATTAACGTCCTGTAGCAAAAACATTTAGCTTTTCTTCTAGGAGTAAGAGGTCTTACTATGTGAAAAAAGGGGAAAAATTGAGAAGCCAAATAGACATCAGGACATGCCTCCGAACGGTTGGGTTGGGTTTGGATTTACAGCACCAAGGTTGATTTTAGCACAGCTGGACACAAAATCAATGCTGTCTTACTGGAGTCCTGTACCTTAAACATGGAAGAAGGAATTCTTCCATTTATGCTCCTCTATTCTAATAGGTCTTCTAACCCCAGTATTGCAACCTTTACATGTTGAGTTAAAGGTGACCTACAAAGATAGTTTCTCCTTCCATTTTCTCTTGGTTTACCATATTTATTCATATAGCACATGCACTTTCCCCCAAAAAATTAGCTCTCCAAAACTGGAGTACGTGTTTTAAATAGGGAAGCTGATTTTCTGGCTGGAATAGAAAGAAGTGGAGATGCTGTAAAATGGTTGCGAATTTTTTCCCGCCCCCCACAAGCTGGCTGCATGGAGGGAGGGGTAGGATTCTGTCTTCAGTAGTAGCTACAATTTTAACCCTTTTCCAGCCACTAGGAAATTGTCAGTAGCTTTTGGCTGAGCAGCAACTGTGAGAGGGTTAAAACTGTAGCTGTTCCCTGAGCGGGCCATGGAGGGTGAGTGTGCTGTCCCTCCTCCATGCAGCCATAGCTCTGGAAGAATCTTCTCTCTTCATTCTGCCTTCCTAGAAACAAGGTATGTGTTTATTTGGGGCTGTACTGTATGCAAGAAAATACAATAGTCAAAATGATGGGATATGTGAGCTTAGCATAATCAAAAAGGCAACATCCCCTGCATTTATTTAGCAAATAATCACCATGATTCCACTAGAATAAAATTGAGATTTATAAGAGAATAAGTCTCTATATGGTGATTCAAATACCAAATATACACCTGCCAACCTTCAAAATAGAGGGACAACTTGCAGTTCCTTGGGTCTGAAACTATGTTATTGTGTGTCAATTCCATTCTATTAGAAAATGGGATGTTGCAAGTATTGAAGTAAATTTAACTGCAAAAGTTGACTTGGTTCCATAACCCCATGATTCTTTATTAACAGATGTAGACGTTTCCAAATATACTAGTACAGAACTTAAAATCTGCAACTACTTAGATAAGTATCCCACCGTTGATTTCTACATCAGTTCTTCAATGGAGTGACACCAGCATTGAACTGGAATAACAAGTGGCGAGTCTGGTCATTAGTCTGTTAAATCACTTGCTGTAAAAATGAGATTGAAAATGTTCATGTTCTTTCACAGCCATATTTGCACTTTTTCATCAAGATAAAAATAGTGAATCTTCTTAGGGCAACATGGCATTAGATCCGTCTCAGAATTAGTTTTAGAACATCTACTTTGTTTCTCTTTCAACAATCCAAAGAGAGTCACTGAAAGAGTACAGTAAAGATTGGGAATGTTAACATGGGAGACCAGGTTACTCTTAGCAGATGTCCTGATGTAAGGTGGGTATGTACTAGCTATGCTTATTGCTTAATACTCCTCTCTGGAGGTAGAAGGGAGAAAAGCTACAGGGTGAAAGGAAACTATCACTGCCATACAACAACAAAGGTTACTCCAAACTCTGTTTAACACCAAACTCTTCAAACCACTGAAAAATGTTCATGCTTCAGTAGATTACTTTGAAAATTCCTATGCTACATTGGGGGCAATGGCAGAGTAGAGTTAGCACTGAGTCTCTAGGGCAGGGGTAGGCAACCTCAGGCACAGGTGCCAGAGCATAGCCTGCAAAGGCCTTTTGCTTGGTACACATGCCTTGGAGGGTATGGAGGGAAAGGAACCAGGGCTGTGCTGCCACAACAAGGGTCAGGTCCCTCATGGCTCCCCTGCTGTCCAACCATGGCATGCCAACATCTTACAAGTCAAGGTTGTGTGTGTTTTTGGCACTCTGCCCAAAAATGTTACCAGCCCCTGCTCTAGGGTCATTTGGTAAATACTGGAAATTGCTTCTCTAAGATATTGAGCTCCTGCTACTAACAATGCCCTGTCTTTCAAAAGTGCTCTTTTTCTCCCTCAAACCACCCAGACCTAACTGGGAAAATTATTAAAAAGAGGAATAACAAGGAATGAGCATATTTAATAGGGCTGTGCAAAAAAGCACCGTCTCATTTTGACTTCCGTTTCAATTCACTGTTTCGAAGCACTGCTCCATTTCATTTCGTCGAAACTGTTTCAATGCATTTCAATGTTTTGCCCATAGGCTATAATGGGGAATCATAAAAATGCCTATAACTTTGTAATTTATTTCCTGATTTGAATGAAAACAGTACTCCTGTCAAGTATCAAGGAGATAAGGGCAGGGGTTTCTGGGAAACTACACCTCAAGGTGTCGACAAGCAAAACTCATGTCACATGTGTGTTAAGGTGGAATGAGGCAAAAACAGCAGGCATGGTAGCCCCTGCTGAGGCCATGAAGCCTGCCAGCTTTCAAGGAGATAGGTGCATAGGTGCTGATCTTGCTGAGCTGCTGGAAGACACAGCTCAGTAAGCTGACCAAGGCACAGAGAAAGCTCAGTTCAAATAATGCTTTCCATGTTGTTTTTCCATCCCACCCCCAGAGCACTGGGACTGCAAGGGACCTCAGGGAAGAATCACAGTCACTGGCCAGCTACACAGTCAATACCAGAGCAGTCCTTCCCCGCTCTTCTCCCTCCCTCTCCTTAGTTTCTCTTTAGCTGCAAGCAAGCCTAGCTCCAAAATGTTTTAACTTCCCTCATTTTGTTTTGAAGCCGTTTCAAAGCCTTTTGTATCATTTCGATTTTGCTGTTGTTTTGAGCTTGAAATGCATCGAAACAGCTTTGAAATGAAACACCCATCAAAATTTTGCACAGCCCTAAGATTTAACTGCTTTTGCACTCAGATGACCGGAATCAGGAACCAGCATTGAAATCCAACATTATTGGTCTGTGATTCTGGCTTTGTGAATGGATCTGTGCCAGGCAAGACATGCCAGGGAAAGGTCTGCGTTAGGGCTCTGCAAAGCTTCGGGTGGCGATTCGATTTGGAGGAGATTTGGCTCGATTTGGATTCGGAGATTCAACCACTGAATCGAATCAGGGGACCAATTTAGAGGTCCAAATCGATTCAAAGCTCGCCAAATCTTTGCAAAAGATTCAGAGAACTTTGATGATTTGGACAGTCCCCGGTGCCTGCAGCAGGGAGCAGCAGCCAGACTCCAAGCTGTTAAGTACTAGGGGCCAGGGGAGGGGACCATGGGGGGGGGACCCCTGCCAGCCCCCCCCAACTCCCCTGCTCCCTCAGCCCCTCTGACCCCCCCCACTCCCCTAGCCCCCACCCCACATGGCTGCTCCTGCCCACCCCAGCTTGGTACTTTAAAGAAAAGCCCTGGTGCTCACTGGGTGCTGCTGGGCAGGGGGGTGATCCCTGCTGCCCTCCACTACCCCAAGCTGCATGAGCCCCACCTGACCCACCCTGCTCCCCCAGCCCCTGCACAGGTGCCCTGCCCAGGCCAGCTCGGACCCTTTAAGAAAAAAAAAAAAGAGCCAAGGAAAGCCCCAGGACTCTCTACTCCTGGTGCAGCTGTGGGGTTTGGGGGGCTTGCAGAGCCCCCCCATGTGGCGCAGGGCAGTGGGGGACATCAGAGATCACCCCCCCCACTGGCAGGAGCCAGGAGTCCAGGGATTTTTTTGGGCGGGTGCGGGGGGGGGGGGTCTTAAAGAGCCAGAGCAGGGACATGCAGGGTACTGTGGGGGGCTGGGAGAGCAAGGGGGGCAGGGGACTTGTGCAGAGCCCCCCCACACAGTGTGGGGCAGTGGAGGGCAGCAGAGATCACTCCCCACCCAGCAGAACCCGGCGAGCTGGGGCTTTTTTTTTTTTTTTTAATACAAGTGCCAGGAGCTGGGGCAGCCATTGCCGGGCTGGGAGAGGGGCAAGGGATGGGCCTGGCTGATTCGAAGATTCAGCTGCTGCTGAATCTCTAACTCAGATTCAGCCGAATTGAATTGGGACAGCGATTCGAATCACCAAATCAAATTGCTGGCCCCTGAAATGGGCCAAATCCGAATCCAAAGCAAATACTAGCCGCTTCGCACAACCCTAGTCCGCATGTCCCCTTTGTCCTGCCTCTGCAGCTGAGCCAAGCGGAGCAGCCAGGGGAGCAAGGCTCAGAGGTGCACTACTCTGAACCCTGCTGGTTTCAGCTCCTCCAGACTCCCAGAGAGAGGAAGAGACAGAGCTGAGGGCTTCAGGACTCACAAGAGGGCATCTTTAAGGCTATTTTCCTTTCACACAGCTCTGGCCTGCTGCAGAAGTGGGGCTAGGAGCTCCTCCCACTGCTCTTCAAACCTAAGATCATGGAGAGGCCAGGAGGAAGAAGAGCAGCAAGTGAAGAGAAATGGTAGGAAAAAGTAGAGTAGAGGCTTGAAGACACTCAGAAGGTTTCCACCCAGAGCAACTCTGATTTCAAGCTCTCCTCCTCCATCCCAGCCCACACACCAAAGCTGTTGAGGCAGAGGAAGGGTCAGGAAGCAGGCTGCTAAGGAACAGAGCTCAAGCCATTCCTCCTGCAGCAGCTCCAACTCTCAGAGTCAAAGGGTGACACCAGCTCCAGCATCAGTTTGCAAAGGGGAAAGGAGAAGAGTCAAGGCTGGGGCATCAGCCTTCTCCCTTCAACTCCTCCCCCACTTGCCTACCAGACCCACACCCTAGCTCATTTCCTTCATTCCTCACAGGGCTCACCCTTGGAGTACTGGGACAGGAGCAGAAAGACATTTTTTCCATCACTTCTGGGTGTGCTCTTATCCTTGTTCCTCAGAACTCTAACAAAGGTAATCACAGCCTGCTAGCCCGGGGATTGGGTCTAACCTGCATCATATCCACTGAGGTTCACCCTAGCTCTATACAGGCTGGGCCTGAAGAAGCCTCACCCACGATAAGGGAGGGAATCCCATTCTGGAGTCTTGCCATACATGGTGGTCCACCGCTGAAGTGAGAACTTGCTTGCTACATACTGGATATGGAAGTTACTGCCCTCATGCTGAACCCCTGCTGCACTGTGGGTGGGGGTCCACGGCATAACCCTCCTACTCAGCTATACCCTGCCATGATAGCAGGCAGCTCTACTCTAGATACTGCAGGATCAATGAAGTCCACCGGCAAGCAGACTTCTTTGGTTGTACAGAGTCCCAGGGGCACAAAGATTCACATGCATGGAGTTCATTGCTGGAAATGGCCCGAGTTAGTTGTGCAAAGAAAATAAAAAAAATACATATCTTTGCCTGAAGCCACTGCTTGAGCACACTGCTGTATCTTCAGTCTTCTCACACACACTAGTAGATGCTAAGGACAAACACTAAAAAAAGTTATATTAAAAATGTGGCTAGCATTCAGGAACATGGCTGTGTAAAATGGATGTTATTGGCTTTCTGGCTAAGTCATTTCCTTGGTGTTAAAAAGGAGGTACAAAGCTGTTACAAAAACATCACCCTTGATTTGCTTGTGCTCTCTGAACACAATGGTTGCGGATGAAAGCAAGCCTCAAGAGATGGCTTCCTGAATATTAAAGATGCTGGATATATATGCATCAGCTCCCCACTTCTTGGAGAACAAGCAGGGGGGAAGAGAGAAGCAGAAAGAAAGGGAGGAAAGTCAAATTCCTAGGCACACATTAAGTGATTTATACTGCTCATAAAAATACTGGCCTGAACCTTTGCCCAGAAAGGGAACCAAGCCTTTCTGTTGGTTTCAATAAATTCTGATTTTCTTTCCAATATTTTTCAGTTTCATTTCTTTGCCTCTGCCTTTTCTGATCAGTACTGGAATGCTGCAGGAAAAGCTGCTGTAGAATTTCTGGTCCAAGGGGGTGCAGGAAATCTTGTTATGAATTAAAACAGGCCAGATCATACAGGGTCAGAGCTGGTCTTCCTGCAAGGATCGATCACAGAGGCAGATGGAAGCGGCTGGAAGTGATAAACATACCCAACCAGGCTATTAACCCTTAACACTTTATTACCCTAAAAACAAAACAACCTCAAAGATGTTATCCAAAATAGTGACTAAGGACTGAGGGCTTGAAATTTCAGCTACCAAACTTGAGGCACCTTCCAGGGCCTGGTTTTCAGAGAGTGCAGCTCAGCATTCAGGGGGTGGGAGGCAAGACACCCCCCACTTTGAGTTGTCACAAATTTGACATGGAAAAAAAACAAAAAACAAAAACCAAACATCTGGAAATCATGGAGTAAAGTGTGGCAACCAGTGCAAGTGTTTTATGTAGAAAAAGTCTTCTTCCAAAACACCCCTTTCCCCACCCTCACTCCCACTCCCACCCCCAGCCCAGCATTAAGTCTCGAGCTTCACAGAGAAGGGACTGCCAGGTCCACACTGCTCTATAATTAATCCTTTGCTGCCTGCAATCACTAACCTGGAAAGGAAGATCATCCAGTGAGGAAGCATGAGTATCCTGGTTCAGTTCCATACTGTCCCAGACAGGCCAAAGAAGGGACGTGCTCATGAATACATCCAGGCATTTGAAAAGGGGAAATATAGGACATAATGCCAGTGCCACAGTAGAAGTTGTACCTCAATCTCCCCACCAGCTTGTAGGTGACACTAGGGCAAAAGCTGCCAAGACCATTTGGAATCCCTGAAGCAGGTCGGACTTTCCCCTACACCCTACTCTTGGCCATAGGCAGATTAGCGCACAGGCTAGTGGGACCAAGGTCCAGGGCCCTCTGTTGTACCTGGGCTCAGTGTTTCCAGGTATACAATAATTATTCTTCAATTTTGACTCAGTTCTCACTCACTGCCAGTTAGGGTAAAGCAAATAATAAGGTAACTTTTCTGCATATAATACCCTGGAAAATATGCAAACAAGCATAAAAATAAGTCTTCTTTTGTACTTTATATTGCTTGCCATAACTGAGTAGTGAGCAAGTGAGAACTGGGTCACACACCTCCACAGCAACAGAACTAGGAGGGGAAGTGGTTCTTTCCTTTGTTAGAGACTAGCTCCTGTCAGACTAAGAGACTGTGTTTGGGTTAGAGAAGGGCAGAGGGTAGATGGGTGTGGGTACAAGGGAGAGAGTGCAGTTATTGTAATGGGTGTGTGGGCTTATTAATGTGGTTTGGAAAAGCAAAAGGTGCAATGGAAGTCTATGATAGAGGATGTACATACATAAATACACCCCCCCCCTTAAATATATTTTAATAACAAAAAACCAAACGAACTAGCTCCTGTGTGCAGAAGGGGCCTCCCACAGAGGCCCCCCCAATCCTTTTCTTGCCCAGGCCCCCAAAAAGTCTTAATCTGCATCTGTTCTTGGTACCCCATCCCTCCAGTGCATGGCACCTTGCCTCTCATTGCCCTCTCAACTTTTTTAGCAGGGATTGCCTTTGGGTTCAAAGTGGGGCCCACCTGTTGCAGGCTGACAGTGGTAGGGGTACCCCAGGCCTGTTCCAGCTGGGTGTATGGCATAAAGACTTGGGTGGGAACAGCAACAGCAAGAGGGCAGATCCCCTGTCCAGCGCCTGTTTGGGGACCCTGGAGGACATCCTGGGGGTGGGCTGGGAGCAAAAGCACCTGGAATCTGTCTCGGACGGCCGGAGCCGACTCGAGGCGATTTAGAAATTGCTCGTTCGTCAGGGCGGGCTGGTGAATGGAGAGGCAGACAAGGTTTAATCGTTGTAAAAAGTTTACTTACGTCGCTAGTGGTTGCGACAGAAATGGTCCGGTCGTCTGAACAACAATGTAAGTTGTTCCAGCTGGCAAGGCCAAAGCCAGCAAATCCGTCCGTAACTTAAGCCGGCAGGAAAAGGGTAAGTCTGGGATTGCGCTTGGCAACGGGGAGAAGGATCGATAGGTGATCAGTCTATCGACCAGCTAGCTGCAAGTCAGATCTCTTTAGAGGCACTCTGCAGCGTGCTCAAAGTTTTTCGACTTGGGCGGAAGTCGCGCAAATTTTTAAACGGCCAGCAAGCCAATTACCAGCCGCCACGTGTGAATAGTTTAGCACTAGCCAATAGCAGGACACAAATTTGCATTCGAATAGCAGGAACTCTTTGCACCGTGCACTTCTGTGCTGCAAAGAAAAAATGCACCCTGCAAAGACAGCTGCAAATTGGTGGGAACTCTCTCCTGCACGCGGGTTCTTTATGCAGCAAAAACCCTCGCTGTGCAAGAGGCTCTCATGTGACAAGAAAATTCCATAGTGCCGAGGCACCAAAATCACTGGGTTGTGACAGAATCCAGCTGCTGAAGTCTCCAGCTGACAGGGCAGAGGAAGCCCCAGGGCCACTCCTGCTTCTCTCCAGCCGGTGGTGGTGAGGACCAGTTACTGGGAGTTCCAGGACCCACTGCAGTGGCAGGTTGCAATCCCTGCTCCCTCCACCATGGGGAGCAGCTGCCCAGAGCTGGGGATGGTGGCATCAGATGATCCCCCACTTCTAGACACTCCTGCTCCTTGCCCACCTCCCCCAGGTGTGCCTCACAGTCTGGGAGCAGGCACTAGAAATTGGGGGCATGGAAAAATCACTCACTGATTTCACTCACTGGTCCCTCAAGCCTACCCAGTACCCCACCCAGCTACTCCCTGCAGCTGGAATCCCCTGCCTGTCAGGGGAAACCCAGTGGAAGGATAGGGAGCAGGGACTCAAGTCTGCCACTGCTGCCAATTGGGCACCCCTCTGGAAGCAGGGGTATGACCACAACACTGCACGCCCTGGATGTGATCATATATGGATGAGCACTGCAATGCCCATCTTTTAGGCACCCAGTTCTTGAACTAGGATCCAAAACCTCTCCCCCATGTAGGCACCACAGCACCTGTAGAATGGGATTTTAGGATACTAACAGGCCCAGGACTGATTGTCTCAGGGTTGACCCTGGATCAACACAGGAATATTAGTTATTTATACCAGTGATACCCAACCTTTTTACCCCATGGGCCAGATGAGTAGTGGCAAGCCCATCTGGGCTAGCACAGCAGGGCCTTATCCAACCATGGGGGGGCATCACAGCCAGACCCTGAGCCGTCTGCAATCTGGATGTGCGAGCAAGTTTGGGGAAGGCAAAAGTGGTCTTGATCTAGATGCATGAATGGAGGGCAGGGCAGGGTGGGATGGCTCTTATCTGGATCTCGTTAGTATTTAGGCACTGTAGTTGGGCCAATGGTAATCTATTTCCAATTGGGGTGCACAACTTGGAACTCTCCCCTGAAAGTAGAACTCTATCCCTCTCAAAGATGGAGTAGGGATCACTCTTGTTTTAGACCCAGTCACCCCCTTTCGTCTTTCTCCTCCATTTTATACAGGGACTCAACATTTATAGCTGGCATCCAGACTGTGAAACACTCTGGTTCAATTGCTTCCTCTGATGCTTTACAAATCCACACCAGCCATCTGTATAGTTATAAGCTAATCTGAATAAGAGAGCTCTAGCCCCTTCTGACTGAAGTTGTACTACTGTGTTATACATATTCACTGGAACAGGGACAGCATATGAATTAATTTGACTGTAGCCTAGTGCTCTGATGCCACGCTCAAAGGACAATTTCATTACTTTATCCAATCGCTGCTTATTTCAGACTAGCCCTTGGAGTAGGAACTCAAAACCAAGGCTTTTCCTTTCCAGGTGTTTGCTATTACAAAGTGTGTCATTCACTTTGATTGGGGTACTGTTTAAGAAACTTAAACCAGACCAGGTCCTCATTCTACTAGACACCATACCTCAAGGCCCTGAGGTGCTTACCAACTCAGCTACTGTTTCTGTAGAAAAAAAAGTCAGATGGGAAGCCAAGGCATAAGATCACACCTGAAGTCTATAGCAGAGCTGGGAACCAAGCCCAAATGCCCTACATACATCTCAGACTAGTCCTTTAAGTGCCACTATCTTCATCTAGTACTTGCTATGGTAAAACCTTTGTAAGAATCCAAGTTTATATCCTTAAATTCATTCTATTGCAGCCAAAAGAGGAAGATTTTTTTTGTCAAGTGCTGAAGTCTATTGAATGTGGTACTGCATGCATAGAAGACAGTTTTGTAAACTGCTTGCCCAGTTACTTTGCTTTCAGCTCATGTTTTTGCATTGCACCCCACTGACAGCAGATAGGGTAACCATATTCTAAAATATATATATATTAAATATATATCCAAAAAATGAGTTTTGGTGGGTTCAGTTAACTGGAGCCTCTTGAACAGCTCACTCCCTTCCTCTTAGAGGAATCAGTTCAGTCAGCCCAACTCCATTATGTCAGCACTTGTTTCAGTTTAAAAATACTTTTATACCTACTTATCTTAAGCTGCTATGAAATCAAGTTAAATCAAATCAAATGAGGCATATTTAAATCTAAATAAGTGTTTCCGCATGTTCTCTTAACAACCCATTTGTAAAGCACTTTATTAAAAATATCAGTATGATCAACACAGATGGATGCAAGGTCCTCCACCTCATGGGTGGGGAGCCCATATCATCATACTTATAGTCTTGGCAGTTCTACACTCACTAGCACCCCTACTGAAAGAGACTTAAGGGTCATGACTGACCACAAGATGAACATGAGGCACCAATGCAATGCCACAGCTGGCAAAGCAAAGCCTTGGCTTGTATCTATGGATGCATCCCAAGCAAGACCCAGGAAGTCATCCTCCCACTTTACTCAGCCATGGTGAGGCCACAGCAGGAATACTGCATCCAGTTCTGGGCTCCACACTTTAGAAAGAATGTGGAGAAGCTTGAGAAAGTCCAGAGGAGAACCACTCACATGATTAAAAGACATGGAAGCAGGCCTTATGAGGAGGAGAGACTGAGAGCCATGGGACTCCTCAACCTGGAGAAGCGAAGTGACTTGGCAGCAGCCTATAAGTACATCAAGGGTGTGCCTCAGCAACTGGAGAACTTCTGTTCACCAGGGTGTCATTACCCAATGATTGTGTGCGCACTTCAGCACTGCAGAATTATTTCCCGCCACATGGAGCTTTCTTTGCACGGTGCAATTCTCAGCTGCAGAGGGAAAACCCCGGTGCAAAGGAGTTCCCGCCGCTCGCATGCAAATGTGTGTCCCATTATTGGCTGTTTCTAAATTATTCCCACGTGGCGGCTAGCGATTGGCTTGCTAGCCGTATAAGAGGCTCGAGCAGTTTCCGCCCAAGTCGGAGATCTCCGAGAATCTCAGGAGGATCCTGAGAACCCCGATTCTGAGAATTCCAGGAGAAATCCGAGAGAATTCCGGCAAGGAGTCCACGATTATCTCGTGGATTTCTACGTATATCTCAGACCGAATGATGGTTTGATCAGCCATCAAGAGTCTCTCCCTGTCACCGGACGATCCCTGACGTACCCCTGCCCTGCGCGCTCGTTGAGAGTCACAGCACGGACTCTCGTATCGGTTTAGAGAGCTCTCGTCATTCGAGTTTTCTTCTTTTCTTCTATCTACAACTGTAACCAAGCAAGTTTTCCTGCCTGCACCACGACCATCTATGGTGTAAGTAAAATAATCTTTAGAATTAGGCACTGACGCGTAGAGGTTGATTAGTCTGCCGTGTCGACTTCCCCGGCCCACGTGCCCGGGCTGCTGGCCACAGCACCTCAGCCCCGACACAGGGCACCCCCAGGGAAGACGAGGTCCAACAGTCACAAACTCCTGGAAGATCATTTTAGGCTGGACGTAAGAAAAAACCTTTTTACTGCCCGAGTCCCCAGAGTGACTCCCCCAGAAGTGGTGCAAGCACCTACTCTGGACACCTTTAAAGAACACTTGGATGCCCATCTTGCTGGGATCATATGACCCCAGCTGGCTTCTTGTCCCTTGGATAGGGGGCTGAACCCAATGATCTTGTGAGGTCCCTTCCAGGCCTAATGTCTATGAAATTTATGACCTTCTTATAAATACAACTGTCCTTGGCCATGGGTCAGGATACCAGTTCAGGAAGCAAGGCTGAGGGGGCTTGTTTATTATGAGAAGGATTGCTAAGAGAATAAGAGAGCCTATGTAGCAAGTGGCAGACTGATGAAGATGTGCTTTCAAAAGTTTCCACAAGACATTGTTACAGACTAATAATCACATTCTGTTACTGTGAAATCAAAACACCTGCATTTTCCACCAGTGTCATTGTTCTCCATAGGGACAGATGAGAAAACAAGCAACAATGGTCTCAAATTGCAGCAAGGAAGGTGTAGATTGGATATTAGCAAAAACTTTCTTACTAGGAGGGTGATGAACTAGAACAGATTACACAGAGAGGTGGTGGAGTCTCCATCCTTGGAGGTTTTTAAGGCCCAGATAAATAAAGCCCTGGCTGGAATGATCTAGTTGGGGATGGTCCTGCTTTGAGCAGGGGGTTGGACTAGATGACCTCCAACCCTAATTTTCTATGATTCTGCGATTTTAACTGAAGCACCATCCAAATGTAGGATCTTTCCAGAGAGCAGCTGTAACGAGATTTCTAACCCTGGGTTATAGACCCATGAGGTTTAGATGCCTCGGATAATATTTAAAACACTCTGGGACGTTTATCCAAACAAAACAAAATGCTATAACACAGTATAGAGAATCTCACCAACTCATGGGAAAGTTTGAGAATTACTGAATTTTAAGAATATTTGTAAGACAAAAAGTCATGCTTCTAGACAGGCTATATTGGCCAAAATCTGACCAAAATTCTCAGACATGTCTTTGCTTTACAAGCAAAACCTCTATGGGTGCATCCACATGAGCAAATGTGTGCCTCTTACAGCATCTCAAACCCCTGAGACTCTGCAAATTTGCAGTTGGAGGGGGGGGGAGGAATTGGCCAGCCAGAGCATCTATATGGCTGGCCCTTACCCGGGTGCTGAAGCACGCTGCCTGCCTGTGCAGGGCAAGGAGAGGCTCCAGGGACCTGGACCAGGTCATGCCAGGTAAGTAGGGGGTTGGGGGAAAGGACCATGGGGAGGGCCTGCTCAGCCCCAGCCCCCCATTCACTCCCCCAGCTCCTCCCTCATTTCTTTAGCTCCCCAAATCACTTCCCCAGCTCTCCTCTTGTTTCCCCTGCTCCCCCCAGCTCTCCCCTCATTGTTCCAATCCCCAATCATTTCCCTTGCTCTCCAATAGCTTCCCCCGCCCGGCTCAAGCTTACCGGCAGCAGCGATCGGGGCACTCTGAGCCTCATGGCACAGCCCCCCCACCGCGTGGTGTGGGACAGCAGGGATCGGCCCTGGCCACCTGGCACTGTGCTGCTGTATTGCGTGGGTGCAGCTTGGCTCAGGAGGGCACTGCACACTGTCTGGCAGCTCAAGGCTCCTCCAGCTGTCATCTGGGGCCATCACTGCTCAGCTCCAAGCTTCCAGCAGCCTGCTGAGCAGCAGCCTACTGAGCCGGGCCACAGCCATACATGACACAGCTGTGGCAGCGCAGGTGCCAGGTGGCCAAGGCTGATCCCCGCTGCCCCATGCCATGCAGAGGGGCTGTGCCATGAGGCCCTAGTGGCCCCAACAGCCGCTGCTGCAGCCAGTGAGTGTGGGGACACTGAGGCCAGGCTGCTGAGGGTCTTTTGTTATACCCCACTGTCTCTTTACACCCTGCCACATTTTGCAGTTGCCTCATTCACAGGAATTGACTGACTTCCCTCTTAACTGGAACGGTTCTAGGTTAAACACAAAGTGTACCACATTAACTGTACTAGGACACTCCAAGCAGAATTACCACCCTACTGATTGAGATTATGGACAAAAATGTCAAGCCAAGTGCCAGAAAACAGGAGACTGCAGCCCATATCTGCACTTCCTTAAAGAGACATTAAGGTATCTTCCTTGATAAACTAGGTCATTTGCTGCTGTAATACACAATTTTAACTGACCCTTTTATCTGTCTAAATGGACCCATTAGTAATGAAGGGTGTTCACACAAAAGTTTCCAACATCTACCAGTTCTTAAATTGTGACTGGAGCTACATCAGATTTTCACTCTTTGTGAAAATTACACACATCCTGGGGAAATATAATGAACCAAGCCTTTAGCATAAGTACTTTAATGAGACTTTGTTGCCCAAAATCACCCACCCTGAAACAGAGCAGATAAGGAACACCCTGGGTATGCATATAGGGACCTACCAAATACACAATGAAAGTGGATTACACGTCATCTCCTTTAATCTTTCATGTTCCCGCATGAGTGTCCCTTCCCCCACCACTGATTGGCACAGGGGCCCCACCTCTTCCTCCCAATTGTCAGGGAAATAAAAACTATGGTTTTAAACATGGCATGGTTTTTGCAACAAGCATCAGGGTCTCCAGGGCATCTCAGTCAATCAGCGGCAGGAGGTAAAAACAGCACCATATTTAAAACTGCAGTCTTTGCCTCACCGCCGATCAGGAGTGAGCTGCAATCATGGCGCTTCGACCAAATCAGCAATGGAGGGGTGCACGGGGGAACATGAAAGATTAAAGGAGATGACATGCACCTCACTTCCACTGTGTATTTGGTAGGTCCCTATGCATACAGTATAGGGCAAGGGTTTGCTTTTCTATGGTGTGGACATAAGTATCTTGAATGGTACCCTCCTCACCCTTTCATAGATTCATAGTCACTAGGGCTGAAAGGGACCTCAGAAGATCATCGAGTCCAGCCCCCTGCCCCAGGGGCAGGAAGTCAGCTGGGGTCATAGGATCCCAGCAAGATAAGCATCCGAATGTCTCTTGAAGGCGTTCAAAGTAGGTGCTTGAACCACCTCCGGCGGCAGTCTATTCCAGACCTTGGGGGCTCGGACAGTAAGCCTGTTCCTGGTTCACTCCCTGCAGAGCAGTGGGCCAGAGCAGAGTATTCCTCCTTGGAGGTGGATCCAGTCCTCCATCTTTTGTAGGTCTTTCTTTTTAGACCCAGGAGGTCCGCTGGTTCCCTGGAAAGCCAAGGGGGCTGCTGTGCCCTCTTGCTGCCTTTCCTTTGAGACAGAATAGGCTTTGCTTGTGCATCCAGAATTACTCCCTTGAGGAGCAACCACTCATCCTGAACTCCCCTCCCCTTTGGGTTGTGGCCCTTTAGGGCCTCACTGACAAGCCTCCTGAGCTTGTTGAAGTCAGCTTTCTCGAAGTCGAGGACTTCTGTATTGCCGACCAACTTGCCAGCTTTAAGGCAGATGGTGAAAGTGATCAGCTCGTGGTCACCATCACCCAGCCTCCCTTGGATCATTAGGTCGTCCCCCGTTGCCAGTACCAGGTCGAGCAGCGCTTTACCTCTTGTTGGCCCGTAGACTTCCTGGGTCAGATAGAGCTCATCCACACATGAGAGAAAGCTTTGCAACTGCTTGGATTTGGCTGAGCGCTCTTCCCACGAGATGTCTGGGCAGTTGAAGTCTCCCGTGACAACCATGCACCAGGAGCATGCGGCCTCAGCCAATTCCCTGGCAAGCTCCTGGTCAAGGTCTTGATCCTGGGTAGGGGGTCTGTAGTAGACTCCCACTATTGAGTCCCCTGTGCCTTGTTCCGCACAGATTTTAACCCAGAGGGTCAAAATACAATTGTTCCCTTTTGCTGGTAATGCTGCAAGATTTTTCCTAAACAACCTTCATCACGCCTGCATGGCAATAGGAGAATCCCAGAGACAAAATGTTCTGCACCCCCGGAAAGTGAACAGCAACACACAAAGATAGTATAGAGCAAAAGTTCTTTGTTACAATCACAAGAAGTTTTCCTGCCTCCACCACCAGTAGAACATTGTTTTGGGTAGTAAGAGGCAGTTTAAACCAGATTAAAAATGCACTTAAAGGCAGACATCATTTAAGCTCCCCCTAACACCATGTTCTCCCAGAAATGCACCTGAGGTATGTCATAATCGAATATCAGGGTTAGATATCTAATTGTGAACAGGATAGAAAGTGGTCTAAGATCCATAGATCAAATAAAAGTAAATGCTTAAGTGTAAAACAATAAGGAAATTTTGCATTTTAGTTCTCTCCTAATGCAACAGGAGTGCTCTAGACCACAGCATGAGAACCTGACAAGGGGATATACAGGAAAACAAGAGATACAAACCTGATGTTGTGGTAAACAGAAAATGATTTTTTAGGTAAAAGTGTATTACTGCACATCTAATCCTAACTGAGATCCTCTAAATGTTTAGATTCTTCCTGTGCTTTAGGTAACTGGTTAAAGATAGGGGAAAGGACACTTTCACCTTCACCAACTTTCTCCCAGTATTCACCAGGCTGAAAACTGACTCTGAAGGAGGGGACCAGGAAGAAGGCAGAATCAGTGTCACTTCTCCATCCACATGGGCCCATGTGGGGGCTACACCTAAGTGGATCTGGATGCTTCCATAGTGATAGAACTGCATCTATCCTAGGGCTCATGGTGGCAGAGTTATTAGGGCTGTGTAAAATTTCATTGAGCATTTCATTTTGAAGCTGTTTTTGACACATTTTGAGCTCGAAACAGCAAAATCAAAATGAAACAAAAAGCTTCAAAACAGCTTTGAAACAAAATGAGGGCACTTGAAACATTTCAAGTTTCAAGGCAGCCCAGTGGCGGGAGGCAGGGGAGAGCCAGGGCTGTGCTCCGACCAGCTCCACCAGCCCCAGGGAGCTCAGCCCAGCGACGGGACGCAGGCAGAGCCAGGTCTGTGCTCCACCTCTCACCACTGGGCTGTCCATGGGGCCGCTCAGAGCGCAGCCCGGTGGTGGGAGGTGGGGAGAGCCAGGGCTGTGCTCCAAACAGCTCTGCCAGCCCCATGGAGTTCAGCCTGGCGGCGGCAGACAACAAGAACCAGGGCTGTGCTCCACCTCCCACCACCGGGCTGAGCTCCATGGGGCTACAAAGCTGATTGAAGCGCAGCCCTGGCTCTCCCCTGCCTCCTGCCACTGGGCTGCCCAGTGGCAGCATCAGTCTTCCCTGGCACTGGGTGCAGGTTCGCCCAGTGCTGGTCCCACGTGGCAGCCACAGACTCCTGTCATCTGGCACAGATCCAAGGGCCTGCACCCCCAGGAGACAAATTTGTCCTGCTGGGGCAAACCGACCCTGCCCAGATTCTTCCAGATCTTCAATCAGGGGGATCTGGAGGTGGGGTTCAGCACCTGTGCTGGCCCCAGCAGTATAAAAAGCTGCCCTAGTGAGCAGCTTTGGGTTACTTGCCCTCAGGAGCTTCTGAGGCCCAGACAGTTGGTATCTAGGGACACTATCCCCTTGTGCCACTTGGACTGCTGCAGCATCCCTGACCTAGAGTGGCCCCTGCACCCTCTACCTACTGCAGCAGTGTGGCAGTGGGGGCTGCTGCCTGGCTGTGACCTGCTGCCACCTCTGACAGCATCTATCCCCTTGCACCTGTGGCCCCATGGCTATATGCTTGCCAGACCCAGATGGGGACTGCATGGCCACTTGGGCTGTGGTAAAGGCACTGAAGCAAAGGTACCTTTGCCTGTGGGCCAGCAGGCTGTGGCTGCACAGTTGGCCTTCATGTGGTACTGCTGTCATGTCTTCTGGTGCCTCCACTCTACCATCTGGGCAGCTATTGCTCAGAAGATGTGCTCATTTCAGTTGCTCACTTTGAAGTGTTGTAGCACATCCTATTGGCCCCAAATGGCCAAGTGGTTAGCCACCATAGGTGGAAGGAGAAAAAAAATTTGAGGGGGGCTGAGTGCATGCCCCCCGCAAAAAGTCTGTGGGTGCAGGAAAAAGAGCCAGGGGAGGTAGAGGGGGTGGGGGGGAGAAAATGGGGCTGGGACCAGATAGGGATTGGGTGGGAGCAGAGCAGAGCTCGAATTGGGGCCAGGGCCTGCTGCACTTGTGCAGCTGCCCCTTCCCCCACACCTGGGGTCATAGCAGTTCATGGGGCCCACCGGTGCCAGGCAGTCTCCCAGCCCCGCACCAACCCTGGCCCCACACCACCCTGGGGGATCCGGAGCCAGGGGTTGGAGCAGGGCCAGCCTTGGAGTGCAGTGATCCAAAGAAGAGATTTTTAAAAAAATCTGGATAAAAGCTCATCGTGCCTATGTTCCTTGGATTGGGATTCTGAAAATCTAAATGCACCATAAACAGGGCAACTAAAATACAAATCTAAACAGAGCACAGCCCTGCAGCCCTCCTGGGAGTGCAGGCCCCTGGATCTGCGCACCAGATGACAGGAGCCTGCCGCTGCCAGCATGCGCCTCGAGTTCTGCTTTTTGCAGTTTGAGGTGCAGTTTCTGAGAAACCTCTCAGCCTATCCCCTTGAAACTTTGCATGCTTCATGCCCTCAGAAGGGGCTACCATCCCTGCAATTTTCATCTGAATCAGGTATGAAATGACAAATCCTGATTCCCAATTATAGCCTAAGGGCGAAACATCATAATGGTTGAAACAGTGAAACAGTTTTGATGAAACGAAATGGAAGAGCGCTTTGAAACAAAACAACAAAACAAAACACTGTCCGTTTCGCCATTTTGAAGGGACATCAACATGAAACAGCCCTATTCTTCCAAGCAACGTTCAAACTGCACCTTTAATTGACAATGCTGCACCAATATGACGTAGTGACAGGCAGTCTCTTTACAGAAGGGATTGCTGTTTCTGGGGTGCTTTCCGTCTTGAAGCCTTGAATTCCTACCCCCACACCATCAAGTGCCCTGCATATAGCACATGCCTCAGACAAAAGCCTTTGTAACTTTTGGAAGTTAATAGGATAATTTTTCTTTTTGAGCATTCACATGTATGCCTTCTGGAAAACTGTCAAGAGGAAGGCATGGGGAACCAGAAAAAGATAAATGGAGATAGGAGGTGGGAACACACAAACAAACAAAAAAAAAACAACTTCTATAATCTCTTTGACTGTTGAAGACAGAGTGTACTTTTGTGACATAAGGACAAATAAAGTAATATGCAACACAGAATCATAGGGATACATAGCAGTTGAAGAAATTGAGAGGTGTGGGAGTTTTACAGCTATTATTTCTGACCCTAATCATAAATTCCCTGTCCTTAAACTTAAGCAATATGCAGGATTGCATATTGCCTAACTGATATATCAGGCCTAAATTTTAAAGCAAGCTTCTGTAACAGGGGTGGCCAACCTATGGCACACATGCCACAAGTAGCATGGACAGCCTGTGTGTGTGGCACATGGCAGATCAGGGAGGGCAGGCAGCACAGTGGCAGATAGGGCAAGAAGAAGAAAGCAAAACACCGAATCAGGCAGGGAGCACAGAGAGGGAAGCAGAAAACTGGAGCAGCAGATCATGCAGGGGAAGGGGATCAGAGTAGCACCAGGGGAGGGTGCAGGGCTAATTTGTGGCATGCCTGCCAAAAAAGCTTGGCTCCTAATGTTCTAGAAGGCGAGTGGGACATTCCATAATTTATTAGCAGGCTCTATAAATTGATCAAAAACATATTGCCTTCCACTTGATGATATGCCATTTAACTGAGATTTCATTCATTTCAGTTATGCTTGTGTTACTTACCAAGCACAAAATAGAAATAAAATAACAGTAAAAAAAAAACAAAAAACCAAAAACAAAAAAAACAAAAAACAAAAAACCAACCATGCTGAAACTCAAAAGTACACAACTTTATCATTAAATTGAAGAAGGCACCTCTCAGCAATTGAGTTTATCTGGTAAATGTGACAGCATAAAGAGAGCTACCATGCAT
Source organism: Alligator mississippiensis (assembly GCF_030867095.1). Taxonomy (NCBI): domain Eukaryota; kingdom Metazoa; phylum Chordata; order Crocodylia; family Alligatoridae; genus Alligator; species Alligator mississippiensis. Next base: position 41,707,380 of record NC_081830.1, read on the forward strand.
TCCTGAGAGGCATACAATGTGCTTCTTTTCTTATGCCCAAGACAAGCTTTAATATACAGTTCCTGTGTCCTTTCATGTGCGTGATGGAGTACATAGGAAAGGTGGTAGCAGTTATTCATTAGATGCTCCAATAGTACTCCCTAGATGCTGTTCAGCTTTAAACAGTATGAATTTCTTGCAGACACCTCTTTTAATAACTAGTAAATACATATATGTCCCTTTTATTAAGACGCCACTGAAGATGACCATGTAGCATAGAGCTATCCTTTAAAAGACTATCAGGTTGCACAGCTGTGAGGCTTTTCTCATTTTGCCATCTCAGCACATAAAAAGTCTATTATTAATGCTAATACATTAATACTAGAATTTCTTACCTTGCAGAGTTTCAGAACCAACCAGCATGCCAGATATGCAGTCAGGCTGAATTTTGCTTTCATGTATCTGTCAGGTAAACAGGTAAGATACATTTGTACCAGATCCAGCTCTTCACTGACAACTCTACTGCCAGAATCAGGAGCAGCATCCTCCCCGGCCTCTTGTCTTCTCCGAGCCTCTTCTACGGGTGCACTTGTGCACCTATTGAACTCCATTTTAGAGCTTTTCTTCTTTGACAAAGCCCTGATCTTTCCACAGACAACTCAGGGAATATTTTTTCAAAGCACTAATTACACTCCCTGGTTTTCCAAAAGTATGTAGGCTTTGTCTTTAAGCCAACCCAAAAAGTTAGACTACACCGAAACAAACTTTCTTTAAACTGCATTGGCTCATTGCCTTCCTCTTATTGAACAACCTCTTGCAAATGTGTGTACAGCTACAAGATAAATATAGCACTAGCGAGGAGAGCCTTGTCATACAGCACAAGAATACTCCTGCCGTTGCCAAGAGAGGAGAGAAAGATTCCATTTATTTAAAGAGCGAGTCCCCAGTATCAGTACTCCCTTGTTCATTTTTTTTAAAAGGAAAAAAAAAGCAGTTATCTTTGAAAAAAAAATTTTTTTGCCAACTGCGCTTCCTCAGAACAAGTCCCAGTTCTGTAACAAGGCTGTGCTCCTACGGAGGAGGGTTTTTTAATTCCCAAGATTTCTAGCCACAGTAATTCATTGTCTGCAATATTGCAGATGCTGAGCTTGTGAAGCCTACAAAGTTTCAAAAGAATAAATGAGGTCTCACAGATGGAAAGGGGCCAAGACATTTTGAAATAATGAACGGCCTTTCCGTAGGCCAAAAAAGGAACAAAACATGTTAGAGATTAAGCAGTTTTCCAGCTAAACTTTAAACAGCTCGTCTCTATGCCTTATGACAGCACACATTTGTCCATGCTAACATTTTAAGATGCACTTATTATGCTCTTAATGGGTCCTGTGAAATGGCTTGATAGATGTAGGTTTAATTGTATGCAGTCCAGCAAGTTTCAGTGAGACTAAAAAATTTAATATTTCATTTTTATCACTGGAGCTAACTTTCATGGTCATACTAGCTATTACAACAGAAACTGCGATCCTTCACACAAGTCTGTAGACTATACTTCCTTTTCCCCCGATTCTGTTGGATGTCCAGGTAGAAATTAAAAAAAAAAAAAAAAAAAAAAATCCTGTGCCAATTTGTAGAAAGACCAAGTGATAGGTCTGGTATCTTGAACCATGTTGTTCTCTCCCACAGTGCAGGACATGAGGACCACAGGTCTCATTAGTAATTCTGAGCTACTTCTGCACACACAGCATGGTAAAATGCATTCCAATGAAAACCTCAAGGTACACTTCTGTCACCCTTAATCATGTTGAGTACTACCTCCTCCCAATCCTATTGGAACTAATTAGATTACTTGTAGAATAAATGCTATCAAGATTGACAGAACCTAACCCTTGCACTGTAAAGTGCTTCATAAACACAAACGATACTAAGAGTTACCATGACACCTACAGACTAGATCCAGTTTTCATTAAAGCTGGAATAGGAAGAACAACCACACAAGAGTTCTCTCATTGTTCTGGCTAAAACATACTGTGAGGTGCCCAGCTCAGCCAGGTTACTCCAACAGATTCAGCCATCACCATTTCCCTACTCTTCTAGGCTAATGGATGCACATGGCAGAAGCTAGAGAACTGTAAAAATAAATTTAGCAGTAGCCATGTGAGGCAGGTGACATTATAAAGAAAGCCACTGGCATTCCTGCAAGCAATCCCAAATGCAGATGTTAACAGCAAACATGCTCCAGAAATCTGCAGAGCATCTGGGGAGTATTCAAGTGGTTCTCTGCCCAACCATGTTCTCACATTGCCAATAATAATGTGCCTGCAATTTCCCTATGATGGATCTCCTCTTCTGAATTAACAACCCTATCAGACACCCCTTACCTTGTCCCGAGTTAGCTACAGTCATTTAAAGGGATATCAATGTTGATAAGCCCTATACAGGGCTCTCCCTATTTCTTTAAACAAAACAATGTGCTAAATATTAATGCTAACTATAGTACCTGCCATCCAAGACAAAGCATGCCACAATAAAGTTATCATTCCATCTGGTAACAAACAAGCCCCCCTCAAGTCTCTTGGCAAACTCTATGGGTGGGCCTGCACTGGCCCAGTTCTCTCTCAGTACTGGTTGGAGGGGAGCACTGTAATTCCAGCCACCTGTGACAAGTGCACTAACTATTGCCTCCCTCCTGCTTCCCTTCCCTGAAGGTCCAGAGCTAGATATCTTCTCTGTAAAAGGATTGTGCCCCAGCCAGTCTTCTGCATGACCAGTGCCACAACCCTGAAATAATAATCAAAGCATATTTGGCACAGAAAAAAAAGACGGGCAAAAAAACCAAACAAACAAAGGAACATGTATGGCAGCTCTATCCTAATCTGCTTAACAATGCTATGAATGCAGTTAGATAGGCTTTAAAACTGTATGGGAGTGGTTAAAGACCTTACACATTAGTAAAGCATCTTTCTCTTCCTCCAGCCTCTTAAGAGATGTTCACAATCCATCATCTGTGGCCTTGCTCACTAGAGGGGTTTCTACAATAACCTCCAACACTCCTCCACCCGTCCAAATGCACACACTTTCCAAAAACTGCTACCACTTGTGGTGCCAACAACAGTAGGTCAGAGACTAATGTACCAGCATGTAACCCCCCCCCCCCCATTTTTCTAACCCTGCTAAGTGTAAACAGAATTCATTAAAATTCCAGAAAACCACAGATTTGCCAACAGTGGGATTCCCATTATTGCATCCACAAATGGATCTAATACACTGGTAGCACCAGAGGGAAGTGTTAAGAAAATAAAGGTACATACATAAGGCCAAGCACTAAGAGTGTTGATCCTTATTTCTTTGCTCATTTGTGCCTTGTGTAGCCTCTCCCAAGATATTCTGCAAATTTGTAAACCGTTATACAAGATATGAGCCAATGGAAAATCTAGCCCTGTATTTGCAGGTTTATAGTACCTAATCTTTTGGTTTAGTCATTGATACAGAAGTATATAAGTGTATGTTCAAGTTCCATCAGAGTTTACTAGGTACATTTTATCTTGATTTCTCTAGGCACCCAGTTTTTAATGCAATGTGCATATTCTCTGTGCATTTCAGAGAAGGGTTTTTTTTGTTTTGGGGTTTTTTTCCAGCCTTGCTTTCCAAGAAGCAGCCTTAGAAAACACTTTATTAACTGTACAAGCTTGTGTACAAAAGTTACCTGAAGTGTTAAGTGCTTTCCAACCATTCTACTCAATGTGCTTTATGACACAATCTTTCTGCTCACTGTTCTTCTTTAAGGAAAACTCAAATATAGGCCTGTTAGGCTTGACTGAGACCCTTCAAGTTGATCCCCTTTCCAATTTTGACTGACCCATGTTTTCTTAGTTCTTCTTTGCCCAACTAAGGTTCACAAGTCTGCACTTGTGAAGCTGTCAAGACAAAAATACATACCAGATGAATGCATACTAAACGAATTTCCAAGAAGTCAATTCCAATTCTTCTCTAGTACCACACAGCAGTAGCTCATCTATTGAGACACATTGGCTTCCTGTGTCAAATTGAGATCCTTTTTTTATCGTTATATACTCTTTTAGCAAGAGCCAGTAAAGAGTCATTCCATGTTTCAGCTAAACACAAGCATGTTGAGAAATACTGCTAAGTCCTGCCCAAGGGCGGGGTTTTGTAAACCAGATACTTGCTTAAAAGGGATTAGCCACATCTGTTTTGTTGTTCTATTTTTTTTAATAGTTCCTAAAGGCTTCCATGCATGTTTTGTAAACACAACTGTTCTGAAGTTTTTGCTGAAGGGTGAGTTGGTATCTTTATATGAAGATACTAGAACAACAACAAAAAACATGTTCATTTAATTGGAGTGTTCTGCACTGCACTGCACAGTTCAACACTAACCCTTCTATCAACAAAAGACTGTTTAAGTCTTTAGCATTTATTCTGGCTTCTTCTACAGCCTACAAAATTCACCTGACTTCCCCACATTTAATTCATGCTCTAGTTCCCATTAAAAACTGCCCAGCAGCACACAGATGGCTACATCTTGCTCTCACTGAATTGAGTGATCCAGGATCAGGTTCACAGAGCTGGATGTTAAAAATACACCCAATGCCTCTCAGTCCATTAGTTCACTGGGACACTATTCTTACCTTTGCCCTGAGAAAGAAGTTCAGAGCCTTCATATCCACCCCTTTGGATAGGTTCAGTCATAGATTTCTAAGGCTGCAAATCTTTCTAAGAATCTTTACAATCCAACTTGAACTTCTTTACGAACACATATCCTAGGACCTCACCCAGTAGCTTCAGAATCCACTCTTGTTTGAGATGCACTATTCCTTGACAGAGCTATCCAGTCTTGGCTTAAAGACTACACATGCTAAAGAATTAATTGGAAATTTGTTCCAAACAGCTAAATTACCCGCACAGTTGAAGTCCAAGTTTTATTTCTAGTCTGACTGTTTTATTTTCAGCTTCTAACCATTGAACTCATTATACTTCCTTTTGCCTAGGTTAAAGAACAGTCTGTTAGCAATATTATAGGTGCATATACAATGCAAGTCACCTCTTACCCTCCTCTGAATAAACTTAAGGAAACCAAGCTTCTTTAACCTCTTACTGGGATGCCATTTTGAAGCTTGGAAAACATTCCTGTAAGTATTTTCCTAAGTCTTCCAATTCATCAACAACCTTTTTTGAAGTGTGAGCACCAGAACAGAGCACAGTATTGCATTAATGATCTCACTAATGCTATATACACAAATCCTACTTGCTATTCTTCTGCTTAAGTTTCCATGTATTATGTTAGCCCTCTTAGCTGTGGCACCATACTGGGAGCTTATCTATTATGACCTTCAAATCCATTTCAGGGTCACTGTATTCCACTATAGTCCATCTTGCATGACCTATGCACTTCAAGCCTACCTGAATATAGCTGTATTAAAACACATTATTCCAGATGATGCACTTCTGCAAGTGATGCAGATCACTCTGTATGTGGACCTGTCCCCATCATCAGTTACCGCTCCAACAATTTGTCATCTGCAGTTATTACCAGTGACTCATGGATTTTTCCCAGCTCCCTGATAAAGATACTGAACAGTGTTAAGTCAACTGATCATTGAAGGGCTCTAACAAAAACACCAGCCCCACAGCATGATGATTACCCATTTATAATTATTTTATGAGCTTATTTAGAATAAAGTTAACCTTATAATGCACCTAGGACAGCCTGGGAAAATGAAGTATTATATTTAAAAAGAATTCCCAACCTGTTTGAAAAGAAAGTTCCTAGTTTCTTTGTCTTTTTTTAATCGGGGGGGGAGGAGAAGCAGCATCCTCTTCGAAGCTCTCATGAGCAGCTGCTGTGGCGGCTGTGTGGAAGAGATCTGAGGAACTGGGAGCTCTGCATGACCTGACAGGACCTTAAATGCACTTTCTGAAGTGTGACATCATGTTTCTGCTATGAAGCATTTTTAATTAAAGAAATAATAAAAAAAAAAGAACACACAAAAACTTGAGACTTTTTTTGATAGTACACTTTGTGCTGAAAAAGCTGGAGAGCTGCATTGTAATCATAACTGGCTAGAACAGCTGCTTCAAAACGCGAATCAACAGCCTAATGCAAAACAAAACATTGGACTTGTGATTCAGGCAGTATGGTGACAATTGCATATCGCAGTGGGGTATGGTTGTTTTCTCCAAGGAGTTGCACTGATGTCTCAGATGATTATAGCTGAAGGTTACCAGTTTTATGTACTATTTGATTAATTTGTTATGTTAAATTTCAAAAGTACCATTATGGTAATCCTCTGCCTTTATCTTCACATGCAAATATTTCATTGAAAATAGTATGATTCCTGGAGGCAAACTTCTCTGCAGTTTACCCTCCAGTACATATTCTGAACTCATTCCTTCCCCAAACTCCTAGTGATGTGCTTCGGTGGAAATTCACAAGTATAATAGGCAGATTATTGATCCGTTTCTCCCACAGATTTCAATGGTCTTGAATGATTAAGTTTGCTGGTGTTTGCAATGCACCACTTTTTGGCTTACACAAAATATTTTTCCACAACACTAACCAAACACTTCATTTAACAATCGAGGTAGATCAGAGATTATAAATTATGCCAGGCTACATAAGGAAAAGTCTTTCCTAATGTGGTTATTTCTATGCCCAAACTTATCAGGAAGTGTAGGAGTCACTAATCTCTAAATCAAAATCACAGGCTTTAAGAGTGCTGAATAAACCTATGATAGCCACGTCCAGATGAGCGCAGCCATGTGCTACGTGGCGCCACAGACACATCTGCAGCACTATATACTGCATGTTCAGTTGTTCTCCATGTTGTGGGGGAGCAGCGCAGGGGGCTTTTTTGACCCCGGGGGGGGGGAAAAGCGTTGCGGCACACATGGGGGCAGCATGCACCACTCAAAACTGGAGCCGTGCTGTGGCTGCTGACCAGGCTCCGCGCAGTAGGATCGCTGCTGCTGCAGCACTAAGAGGCCCCCAGGACCCCAGATAAGGCTTCTGGGGTGAGCCCAGTGCTGGCTCCAGCCTCCCCTACCCACCCAGGGTATCTTGCCAAGCACCAGAGTGCTGTGGCACAGGTGTTCTGCAGGAATAACTAAGGACGGCACAAGGTATCCCTGCTGCTAGTTGTCCCTAAGGAACCAAATGTCCACACATGCATGGATGCAGCCTATGGGGGCACCTAGACGATCATCTAAAGCTCCAGGATCCACTTGCCTGGCATAAAGGAATGTCCACTTTAAGAGTAATTTTGTCTGAGCAAGAGACAGAGCTTCCCTAGGGAAGCCCAAGTAGGTAGAAAGAACTGGCCACCCCAGGAAAAAAGGACCATCACAAACCTACTACCTCCTGCTTCTAGTGCAAGAAACTCCCCTTTAACTTCATCTTCAGACATAAGCACATAGCAACATACTAGAAGCAAGGATTTTTGTGGGCAACATGTTTTACTGGACTAACTGCATGGTTGGGATAGACTTGGACAGTTTGGGCCAACCTTTTAAGCATGCATACCATAAATTAGCCCCACACCCTCCCCAAGCAGCACTCCACACTTCCCCAATCTGCTGCTCTGTTGCCTGTTCCCAAGCATGTGCTCCCTACCTTATCTGCTGTTCTGCATTCTTCTTTCCTTGTGCTCCTTGCCCAATCTGCAACTTTGCTTTCTGCTCCTTGTGCTCCTTCATCTGTTACATACCACACACAAGAGGTTGCCTGTGCCACTTGTGGCACCCACGCTGCAGGTTGGTTACTCCTGGACTTAGACAAGTTTTCTGACCTGAAAAAAGGCTGCTTTACATTCAAAAGCTTATCCAAATCTATCCCAACCATGTTCTTGGTCCATTAAAAGGTATCACCCACAAAAATCCTTACTTTTCCCACAATGCCTGGATGATCACAGCTACATCATGCCAAAATAATTCACTGTATACAGGTAATGAGCACTATAATAAGAACACATGTGGAATGGAACACCTTAGCAAGGTCCACTTACAGTGCTCCCAGCAGGCCTGATCTGAGCTTTACAAACACAAAGCTGTCAATATCATTTGACAATTTATGCAAGTTACTTAATGAAGTATTTTGTATAAAGCCACAAATGACACCTTAAGGGCAACACACTTTCCCCCAAGCAACGCTGGAGAAAAAGGCCATGTGATCAGACGATGGAGATGCACTCTACTTGGTAGGTGCATCTTGGAGTGCTGCAGGTAGTGGCAAAGGAGAGAAACCTACAGGAAACCTGGAGGCTCTCATAAGGGTAAGCTAAGGGTAGATATATATTCTAAATGGGTAGGCATCAGTGTAGTACACTCACTGCATGATCTAGGCAACACATCCTTTGCAGGAGTGCCTGCTGGCACATCTGGTAGGGACAAAAGAATCTTTGGCTGGTGCTGGCCCCTCCTTTGCTACTGAGGTTAGCCTTGGCTATTTCTGATCCAGCAGGGAAAGAGATGAAGCAAGAGTACTGCCTGCAGAGCAGATGTCATAGCTAGACCATGTGACAAGATCATATAAACTGCTGGCAAACTCCTACTGCCTTCCTTTGCCCCCTCTGAATGCGAGAACGTGTGACACTACTGCCAGATGCAAGCGTTGCAGGAGACAACCAACGCTTGGCAACCCATTACAGGCTTTCAGAGTCATTTGATAAAAGGGAAAGGGCACAGTCAAACACTGCAGCACAGCAAGGGAGCCTGGGGCCTGGTACTTGGAAACATAACCCATATTCAGCCATCTAACCCATCTGCTCATCAATCCAAATCACAGCTCTTCTACTGGCTTGCTGTGACCCTGCATCTCCCCAACCCTAGAAAGTTTCCCAGGATGTAAAAAGGAAATGGGGATACCCACTGCTCCTTCGTGAAGCACTTTGAGATTCATGGATAAAAAGGGCTGTACAAGAACACATTATTGTTTACAGTATTTCCTCAGACTAGAACAGGCTGGTTAGGCTAGCATGCCACATAAATGGGCTGCAAAATGCCACTGCCTTTTTATGCTGGCCTGCTTGGCAAAGACCAGCAAAAAGCCTCTATCTACCACATTTTGGCCCTACATCCTATCCTTCCAAAGATACAAGTTTTATTTTGTTGGGGTTTTGTTTTTGTTGGGGGGGGGGGGGGGAGAAAGGGGTGTGCACAACCCAAAATTTTGCAGAAAATACCCAGGGTTTGATGCAAGTAACCCAGAGAAGCACACTTCATATCATACTCATACTTTTTTTTTTAAGCTTCATTCCCAGCACATCTGGTTCTTGTCCCAGGCAGACCAAGGAAACTTGGAGATAGGCAAAAGTGAAAGCTGGTTGTTTTGAAATCTAACGAGTTTTTCCTCAACATCAAGAAAGGTTCAAGCTCAGGTTTCAAGCAGCAGCTTGTGGTTTGGCTTGAAACAGTCTCTTCTAATTCAGACCTAGTGTAAATACACCACTGTGGCATACTACTTCCTTTAGGAAATGGGGTCCCATTCACAAGTGAAATTAATTTGCTTTTAGCCTATTGAAAGGTTCCTTAGAAAATGGTGAGTAGAGGCTGGGGAGTAGTAGAACTTTCTAAAAGAAATGGTTTCTGAAAACATCACCCAGTCTTATTCCAGCAAGGTGGCTTTACTTTTTCTAGACCTGCTCCTTCCTAAGCGACATAATTCTACTCCAACCAGCATAACAGAGCCATAGGTTTTGAAGAAAAGATTTAAGGAGTTTTTTTTTTTACTGCTGAGATGAGATCCTGTCCTCCCAAAGGCCCCCAGTAATACCAGATGCCACACCTATTACAGGTGCACATGCCCTTTATGTGTGTCCCCACACTCCTTAACTCAGTGAGTCTGTCCTGAAGCCCAATAGTATCTTTCACTTGCCAGGGGTCCTTCCCAGCTCTTCCCATATGTCCCAGACCTACAGAGAGAACTCACCTTTCTTCTTCCTAGCAGGAGGAAAGCTGGGCCATCATTCTGACTGCACCTGCCACTCACTCCATGTTAGCTGTAAGGAAACTCCTGTTAGGAATAGCTGAGAGGCCCCATCAGGAGGGAATTGCAGCCAGCCCCACTTTTAAAGATTTCTGTACCCCTCTGCTAGAACCTTAGAGAGAAGAAAATACACTTTTTATTCCTTCCCATTTAGAAAGGTGGATGGACATGGCCATGTTGTCCTTGGCTGGCAAAACCTGAGGTTCACAGGTGTGGCTGTAAGAGCTGGTGCTGATGCAGCACCTGGGCCCTGCCTCACTCCAGCCCTCACAACAGGGCAGGCTAATCAGGACTAATTGTTCCTCAAGGAACACCTGGAGGTCCGAGTGATTAGCTCAGCAGAGGTTCAGCTAAAATGTAAGGACAAGGGTGTTGTCAGGTCCTAAAATCTGCTGTATTTTTCTGTGAGTTAGGGGCTACCAGGTTCTGGAAGCAGCTCCAGGTGTTACTGAGAGTTTAACTTTGGAAATTGCTCTTCACTTCAATACCTGCTGAACAGTGGGGTTGTGTTCAGAGTTGCCCCTGGCGAGTTCTCAAAGGAGCCCAAGGGTGTTAATAGCTGAGAATGGGATTGTTTGAATGAAGTCCTTGAAAGGTCTTTGTGGCTGAAGAAGCCTGAAAGATCAGGATATGGTAACCCTACAGGTCAAACTCCAGCCAGCAGAAGGCAGTGACTGTTTCAGCTTAGGACAGAGAAGTAGCGCAAGAGGTTTAATGGGGAGGCAGGGTGGTAGAGGGCTTGAGAGCTACCAGTAGCTAGCAGGGTTAGAAGGTGGTGTGGAGGAACCCCCTGTTCCCCAGTGCCCTAAGGCACTGGGTTAGCAGGTGTTGGTACATTCATTGTCACCATTAAATTAAATAAAGCATAGCAAAGGGGGTTGTATGTTTTATTTCTGGCAGTCTTTGGGAATGCAATCCTTTTATTCCTCAGTCTGAGTATTTAGGATGAAACCTGTTAGGGGCTAGAGTATGGGTGGGCAAAATGCGGCCCGTAGGCTGGATGCAGCCCACCAGGCCATTCTATCCGGCCTGTGGGGCTCCTAAAAAATTTAGAAAATTAATATTTATCTTCCCTGGGCTGCCTGTCATACGGCTCTCAATGGCTTGCCAAAACTCAGTAAGCGGCCCTCTGCCCAAAATAATTGCCCACCCCTCAGCTAGAGCCTCATGCTTGGAGCACTGCATGACTTCTCTCAGTAGCATTGGGCACACCCACCACATTGCTGGGCATTTGGGGCTGAAAGGCAGCAGCACCTGTCACTATGCTCTGTTGCTGCTACAAGTGCAGGTAGAGACATGACTACAAAGAACCTGACAGAATAAACACAGGCACAGGGAACAAACAAAACATCCATTTACTCTTTAGGAAACAGCATGTTAGAAAACAGCATTCAAAAGCAGCCCAAAATTGATGTATTGTACCCTTGGAATGATAAATGCTACTCAAATGAGTTTAAAATGCTGATCCTGAAGGGACCCAGCTCATTTGACACAATACTAACTGATGACTTCTTTAAAAAGTCTAATAGGATGATTGCCTGGAAGAGCACAAACAGATGGATAATTGTTTGAGAACAAGTTAGCAGTTTTTTCAAATATTGATGTTCCATACTGTCTTGCTCATGAGACTGCATGTTTTATTATACTTAAACCATAGAAATTCAAGGCAAGTATAAGAGTATCCAAATGACAAATAATGCACTTATTATAAGTAGGTTACATAGTGATAAAAAGTTTAAGTCACTCACAGGCACAAAAACTGTTTAGCTGAAAAATGCTTGATGTTTTTAAAGTAGGTAAAACAGTATGTCTAATTAATATAACACTTCTTTTATTTTTAACAGATGACTATAATGAGCTGCATTGACATAATGATTTGTTGGAACATGCATGTAAGTGAGCAAACTATACAACTTCACTATGCAGCTGAAGACATCTGCATTCTGCTTTTACACAGCTGCTTTGCCTAATCAATCTGTGCGGTTAATATGCATATTCATGCAGAAAATATATACTATACATTAGCACAGGGGACAGTCCTCAGACTTTCGCTCTGTACGCCCTAACACAAACCCACATTTTCTTGCGTGCTGCTTATTCAACTAATTCACAATCACTGTAATGCGTGCCTTTTCCTATTCCATAAGAGACAAGAAAGATACATTTTTTACCACATTGTCAACTTCACTGAACCTATTCCTTAGTTTTACTGCATACTTCATTTTACGCTCTGCCTGATATTTTTTTTTAAGGTGCTTAATGCACTCAACTTCTGATAAAAGCCCACTGACAAGAGTTTGCAGTGTTTGTCACAAACTTGGATCAGGCTTGGTATACCTTGTAATTAATGTTGTATCCAGTTTTCAGTTGATTTAAAGTTCAGCCTGGAAGGATCTGTCTTTTCCATCCATGTTTGAGATTTGCATGTTATTGTTCTGATTAGCATTAATAGAAGCCTAAGTTAATGTTAGAATTATCGCAAATTGTTGATATAAATCTCTTGTGAATGAATGAAGGAATGCTTATGGCAAAAGCTATTCAACTACTCTAATGTGATTAAACAACTTTTTAAGGCTTCCATTCAGAGATAGGCTGAGCTTCTTGAATGCCTGTTAACTTTCTTGGGATTTCGGGGTCCTTCAGCATATATGCAGAGCATTGTGGCAGGCCTCTTGTCAGCAAATATACTTTAAAGCAATGGCTGTTATGAATGTTCACTTAGTGTCTGTGCTGTTTATGATTTGCCTATAGTTAGTTACTGAAGACTATGGAGTGTTATGGTTTGAGAACAGTTAGTTTCCTTTAACAGTTCTGTGTTAAATAGCTCTTTAATATTCCAGTTGCATTTAAAACCTGAAGTAGCATTTCTGCTGACTCCTGTTGCTTTGTGTTAAACCTTTTTTTGTTTTGAAAGCTATAGCATTATGTAACCACACACATTGCAAATAAGATACAGAAGTAAGTTAAGGAATGTAGTATTTAAACTTAGCAAAAAATCTTGGTTACTTCTTATCTGATCCTTTGCCAGCTATCTGCAGAGCTACTGGCTTTAAAAGAAGTCCCGCAATCAGAAAGTACCCAAACGGCTGAGTTTACCTTCTGAGTATCCTTCGATTTAGAACCCCAGTCCCTCTTACTCAGAATCTCAGTCTTTATTTCTTATACTTTCCTCTCTCCTTCAAAGGGGAAGTAAGAATTTCTCTTTAGTTAAAAATTATGCACTATTAACATGGCACTGAACATATGCTAGGCACTTTATAGATATATTGGAAGATGAGTCCTTGTCCAGTAAGTTTCTTAGGAATGTTTTTTAGGAAAAACTGCAAGGTGCAGTGCTTACTGCTATGCACAGGGTTGAAACAGAGGTTTCTCTGAGTAGGTACATTTAGAGTAGCTCCTCCCAAATGTTTTGAGGAAAGCCAAAAACTTCCCTCTTCTCTGAGCAGCACCTGCTTAAATTTAGGAAATGAGCCAATTCCAGATAACAACATAATCCTCAGTGTATATACTAGTTCCAAAGCATCTAATTATAATGAACTGGTATTCTTTCACTCGAAAACCTTGTATTATTTAACTGCTGTATACAAAGAAATGTGTACTTCTACCTAATGGAGAAGTCCTAGTAAGCGAGAGGCTGTAGTTTGTCTAGACAAGGCCACATCGGAGTGAAGGAAATCTGTTGAGGAGTTAAATAAAACTCGGAAGCATTAGACATTCTTGAATAATGGAATTTCAATGCTATAACATAGTAAATCATTAATGGCATGTAAAATAAATCAATAGCATGATGTTTAAAAGAGGCCAAACATAACATAGGATTCAAGTGATTTTAATGTGCAATGTAGAATATGATAACTAAAATATAATACATAAAACATACTATACATTAGATATGATAAATATGAAAAATAGTTAAAATATATTAAGCAGCATATAAATGTACGTAGTTTAGTTGCATGTTAAATCAGAGATACTGAAAATTCAACAGCTTGACTATTCATATTTTAGAAACTGCACTTAAGGTTTTTCTAATGCAAAAAAAAATTTTTCAACTGACCCATTGAGCGAAAACAGTAAACTAGAAAGTAAACACCAAGTTTGATACAGAGCCGAATGGCATGATAAGCTTTTTTACTACATTCCCAAACATCCTTTGGTTGCTAGGCCCTGCTTAGTGCTTAACTTTTCATCTTCTCTTTTAATGACAAATTTTCCATCCACCCTAGCACTTACAAAATTGTAAATTGTGCATCATTAGCGTTGTATCTGATAGAACTCAAAATATGTTGATGTTACTTTCAGACAAAAAGAATTTTTAGTAGACTTGTATAACATTATAATGAAATGCTTTAAATTGTATTTTACATCTTATTAATCTCATTCATGTTGTTCTAATATATCATTTTTAACATCTTAAATTTTCATTGTTGGTATGTGCAGTCACAGCTCCTTTGACAGTTGTGCTCACTTACATAATACATAGAAAAGTATTTCTATATCTATTTTTGCCAATCCTCAAAACTCCACTGAATTTCATCTCGTAATATATATTCTTTAAAGGAAAGGAGGAGTAGTTTATACCCTTTTTATGATATACGAAGAAGCCATGAAAATTGTGAGCCGTTTCCAAAACCAACAACATTTGGCATGTCTCAGATTAAAAACGTGTGCCTGGTCCACCTGGTTTCTCTTGGAAAGCTGGTAGCCTCTTTGATTGGTCAAATACCAGATATTATGCAGGTAAAACCTGATGGTTTTATTGAAATGTTATTTTTATTCAGACTATATATCATTTTTATAAGCATTCAGTGTTTTATAAGTGTTCTACTCCCGTCCTATAAAATTTGGAAGACAAATCATTAACGTGTCAACAGCTCAGAAATCAACATATATCTTTGAGAGCCTCAATGAGTTTTGCAATAAAAGTGGGAATGACACTTGATTTAGTCAACACAAAAATTCCTTTCAGAGAATCTTTCTTCATCACAATGGACCAGAAGAGACCTATGATGCAAACATGTTTCTCTCTCAACCTTCACAGGTTGCTTTTAATACTTGAGAAACTTCTCCTTTCTTCGGACCTATGATCTTGTATATGTGCAAACAACAAATCCAGTAACACTCTCTTTACACATCTTGGGGTGCAGGACCAAGAAAAATATGTCTGGTTTAATAGAAACTGACCAAATGTGTCTTTAGCCACAAAAGAAATCTAACAATCTTAAAACCTATTCATAGACTTTCTTCATTCACCTTACTTTCTACATGCCAGTCATTTAAAATGTAATAGGTCTTGAAGATGTCTAAACTAAACAGACTTGCTAATCCATTAGATGAAGACACCCAAATAAGTCGAACTGGATATTACAATAGAGATTCACATTATACAGGCTGAACATACCAAGATACTCTTAATTTTGCACCCAAGAAAAGAAAACATGTCCAGTGCAACCATTTAGACCAAATGTCAGTTTTCAAACCAGTGTGCTGCAAGTATTTGGGATGCTATCTGATTCAACGCAGGTCATGAGAGAGATTCACTTTTTTTTTTTTTTTCCAAAATAAAGGTAGATTTAAGTAAATTATTTTCGATACTGAACATTTTCAAACTTTTCCCCCTGTTACAACCAGCACACACGTAGCTTCACTGGACAGTGGTAATTGAAGGAGTTGGAATAGCCCAGTGGCTGCCATATAGGCCACTGCATCTAATGCAGTGACCCTGGATGTGCTTTTTATAGTAATGATAAATAGCTGAACCTCTGAATCTAAAAATCTGACTCTTGCTGCCTGGACTAAAAGACTGTCAGCACATAGACTATAGCAGACTTTTAAACTGCTCTGTTTCAGCTAAAAAAAGAGTGGATAGGGATTCATGTGTAAATGCTAGACTTGGACAAGTGTGGTAAGAGCACAGTCAACCAGTCTATACAGGTACACCACAGAATAACACGGATCCATAAAAAGATAGAGCTGGAAAGGGACTTCAAGAGGTCATCTAGCTCAGCCTTTGCTCATAGCAGAGTCATCAGCATCTAAACCATTCAAGCCATATTTTGTCTAATCTCTACTTGAAAACTCCTAGGGATAGATTTCACACCCCCTTCCCCCCCAGCTAATCCATTCAAATGCTTAACCACCCCCTAGTTAGGCTAGTCATTAAAAGGTACTTACTAAGTCCTCCTTGTAGAAACTTGTAGAATCATAAAAAATAAAAAAAAAAAAGACACAGGAGAAGCCTGTACTAGCACTGATGTAATGATTTAAAAATTTAAGAAAACCTCTTTAGCAGAAAGAGCCACTGAGTGTAAGTAGTATGAAGAAAATAGAAGGACTCTAGAAGACCTCCCCAATGTGACTATTTGGGCAAGGGCCTATGATAGAGGATGGGGAGTAGGAAAGAAAAACACAAGGGTATTTTTAACCTAGTCAGCTGAGGGACAAAGGGAAAGCAATAGGTAGAGCCAGGAAGTGAGTGGGACAGGAGTGAAAGAAAACAGGAAGAAACCAGCAGATTCTGGAAAGGGAAACCAGGACACTTAGACAAGTCACTTCAGCACTCTGTGCCTCTGAAAAAGGGGAGTAGTAGTACTAACAAGTGCTTTGAGAGGAGCAGATGAAGAGCTAAGTGACTTCTCTACTTGTATTACTTTGCTTTTTTCTCCCTCTAGCTTCTTATTTAGTCTGCAAGCAGTGGAGGTATGAGGTTTGAAATATGTTAATGGTATGGAGAAATCCTGGCTTTTCCTCTCATCAGCCAACAAATTTGCAGTGATAGGGAGTAAACGTGGCAAAGAGAGAGAAGCCAGCTGAATAATTCCAAAGGAAGAGAGGTTTGTGAAGGACAAAAAGTTCTTATATAACTGTGCTCTGTTGCTGGAACGTAAGCCTTATGTTTGTTGTTATTTGATTAGTCCACGGATAGCGTGTCATATAGCATTTCTAAAGGGATGCTTATGTGATGAGTTGTTTGGGATTTGGGGCCCTTTATATTCTAAATGGCAAATCCCTAGCAGCCTGCAGTTGGACGGTCATGAGTAGTTACGTATACTTGAGAAGATTGGTTTTTAGTGTAAAATCTTCCATACTGAAAGACGGCCTGTACTGGAAACGTTAGTGCCCTGAGGAGGAATTTTTATTCCATAGCTACCCCAGGAAAGCTTTTCTGAAAAGCATGTGCCATATCTGACCCTTTGGTGAATTATGTTCTTGGTGCCGTATGTCTTGAATCAATTCAGATTCTGCAAAGTATAGACAAGGCCAAACTAATGTGGCTGATTGTGTTTTTAAAAAGGACAAGGGATTTAGCAACTAATAGCAGTAAATATGTACATGAAGTGTAACATCGCTTACTTCAAGACATAAATGACTATGGGAGTTGGGACAGAATTATAGTCCATCACCTTGTTCTTTTCTCTCTAACTTTATCAAACAATTTTCTGCATGCATTAACGGGAAGCTTTTCCACAGAGCACTGAAGCATCAGATGTTAAGCCCTGCCTGAGGCGGAAAGACTGGACAAGATGATCTAATGGCCTCTTCATTCTTTTTAAAGCCAGAAAGAACCACTACATCACCAAAGAATTTATATTTACCTAGTCTTAATGCTGTATGTTAAATCTTGTGCCGTGACGGTATGTGAAAATTTGTAATTGAACACAGGCTACAATTGTCATACAAAAATAAGGACTCTTTTGGCTTAAACCACCATAGCAAATCAAAGGTAGGTTGGTGGTTACCTCATGTTCTGAGATTGGGTTCTAAATTAGAAAAATAAAATTCTGTACAGGATTAAGTACAGCAATTGTTTGGTACATAAACATTGTTTTCCTTCCCTTAAAACAGAAATGAACAACCTATCTTTTTAATAGTAATTCTCAAACACCATGTTTGATACCCCTTCCCAATTATGGTACATGGTAAACAAACATCTTTGGATGGGATAGGGCAAAGTATTTGATACTTTCTAGTAATTTTATCTCCCTATTTACAGAATGTCTTAATCCAAGTAGTAAATCTTGGGGTGGGGGTGTACACACACATGTAATCTGCACAGTCGAGTTTAAGAAGATTAAACAGTTACAATAAAATGCACCATTTCTGTAAAGTTTGAGATTCACATTTTCCAAAAGAAGTAAAGTTGTCTAAATTATTTAAATCAAATGTAATTCTTATTCATCACATACCTTCACTTTAAAAAAAAAAAAAAAAAAAAGTGTTTTCAGTTGCCTGAAAGACTGTCACATGGTACAATATGACAGAAAAGCTATCCATTTTGTTAAGCATTCTTGTCATAATTTAGCTTTTGCAATATCTCATTGCAGTTGAGGGGGGGGATGGAGGAGCATTTTCATTTGCAAACCTGGATTCAATAGTATGAAGCTGTCATGAGCTCCTACCAGTATTTGTTAACAAGATAACAGAAGAGCATAATTTTTCATCTACACTTGTCTCCAAGGGTGTCTAGAAGAGAAATCCTGGTTGCTTCTGACATGAGTATTACCTCACTGTGACTGAATCTTACTACATAGACACAACTGGAAAGCCATCATTATTTAAAGCTGGATTCTTCTTTGTTGTACCTGAAATGTAAGGAAAAAAACATAGTGAGTGCTCACAGTTACACTGCTTCCAAACATAGAGGGGGGACAAAACAAACTTTAGTTGCATTTTTTTTTTTTAAATATCGATATATGTTGAAAGAATATATGCAACAGTATAGCTAACAGCAAAAATAGTAACTGACTAATGCACATTAGTAGCAGAAGCAGAGATCACCCTGTTTTGTTGTGATTTTTAACACTGTGATCAGTGGTGCCACAACTGTACAGTGCGTTTCCCTGGCACTTGCCCTTGCGGGATGAACCAGTCAGCTGGTCAACATGCTGCAACACTGTGAGGCAAGGGAGGACAAGGAGCAAAGACCATGTCAACAGAGGGAAAAATGCAGCAATGCCCTGAAGAAGCAAGAGTGAGAAATGAGCCTTCTCCTTGATGAAGACACCGGGGGTCAGTATAGGCCAAGAAGACAACTGAGTAAGTCTTTGTAGACAGTTGTTTCAGGTGGTGTTGAGGCTTCTGGGATGAGACCTGAGATACTGATACTACTCTTCTAACCATCATCCGGATTTCTGTTATCTTCAGGGCTCCGGCTGCTCTTCAGAATTACCTCCGAGAATCTTTCCAATACGTTGCCAACAGTGAAAATGCTACAATACACATGCATGCTGTGACAATTGGGAAGTATGTGTTTGGTCACGTACCAGGCAAACAGCAGCACCACTTTGCTGGGTTGGGGGTGCATATGACTCGTTTTATGCTCGGACTCTGTCCTGAGTGCAGTCTACCAGAGGATATAGGCAAGTGCTCTCTTTACAGCTAAGTCTAAGTCTTTGCTCCTATCACTACAACACGTACAGTGCTGTTTAAAGCTGTCATAATGTTGTGGAGGAGACTAATCAACCCGCCATCTTTCCTAGAACTCTCTCCGCCTACATAGACAGCTGGAACGGAGGATGGAGATGGGCAGGGGAGGGTAATGATGGGATGTCATAGGAGAGAAGCAGCAGGATGGTACCCCTTTAATTGCTGGGTGTGAAGAACAGGTCTGTGCACTCATCTCAGGATGCCTGGTAAGGGAACAGTCTTCACAGTCGCCCTTCAAACATACCAGAGTGGAGTCACTGGCCATTGTGCATCCCTTCTAGAAGCACCTCCAGTACATTATTGTGGCAGCTGTTTTTCAGGAGGCTTGCTAAGGGATGTAGGAGAACTGGGCCTTGGGGTAGGCCTCCTTTGATTCATGCAAGTGTTCAAGCTTCTGAATGTTTAATCCCAGCATGTACATGAGCTCCCCGTCACTGGTGCAGGTTTGTTTTTACCAGACATTTACCTGCTTTTTCACTTGGTCTTTGGAATGCCAGGTTCCCATTGTTTTTATTTTATTTTATTTTATTTTATTTTATTTTATTCCTTTGACAGCCCTAGGAACAGGACAAAATTTAATGAAGAGGGGAAAAATAAGGGTTAGTTGAGCTAGTGAGCCACAATTGATCAGGAACCTCCCCCCTTCCTCCTCCCGCCAAGAGAAGGAAAACAGAGTTTTTATCTAGGAGGTGATTACACTGATTAAATCCTGAGTCTAAAGAATGGGATGCCAATAGCTTGTTGGGGAGCATGTGATGAAGTGGAGCACCACTTGGGAATGTGGCTACCTGTTGTGGGCTTCTGGGTGGATTTTCCAGGTTCTCAAGAGTTTGTAAGATCTCAGCACGGCTTGTAGTCCCAAAACTGTAAATGCTGGAAGTACTATGGCTGTGTACGTGCCACCAAAGTGAGAGCGATGATGAATACAACAGAAATGGGAACACGATTTCAGCAGGATGTAGGGATGCCAGACCCTGAGTCGCACCATCGCTCAGCCCCACTTTGTAATGGGAATATTTGATGTTTCTTGAGATTGTTGAGCAAAAAAATTCAGTGACTGATGACGGAATGAGGCGACAAGGGAGATTATTTACAGCCTTTCCATTTTCAGTGCGAGTAAATCATTTTCAATGTCGTCATTTAAATAAGTTAAACGTAGAGCTTTCCATTTGCCAAAAATAGCTGCAGTTGGCCAGGATGTGCATACACATGCTGATGGCATATTGACACTTTATGGCCCCTGATTGTAGCCTGCTTGGAGACCTGGCTTCAGACATGCATTTCTCAGTATGGAGGAGAAGATTCACTAGCTCATCACCCCTCTTCCACTCCTTGTCAGGTATTAATGTTTCCTCACTCCAACGATGAAGAAGGGAAGTGCAGAGTTAATCCACCAGAGGGAGCCAAAAGGTAACTTGTGGGGCAGGTAGGTAAGCGTGCCAGGGGAAAAGGGAGATTATTTTCAGCCTTTCCATTTCCGGTGAGAGTAAATCATTTACGAAGAGTAAATGATTGTGCTGTGTAATTGAGAGAAGAGTGATGTATGGACACAGATTCCTGTGAGGAGATTCTCCCCATCTGCGTCCCTCTCACCCCTTTTCCTCAGACCACAGTGATCCAGTTTTCTTAGTCTGAGGTTTTTAAGTGAAATACAATAATGGCCAAGAAAAGGGAGTTAGTAGCATCTCAGTTTCATATATTAGGAACAGACTGTATTACCCACTCCAAGCTGGTAACGGTGTTATTGTGTTAGTACCTGGACCCAGGCTCCCTCCTAATCCCACAGCCCCTTGTGCATTACTGACCCACCAGGTTTTCCAAGTAAGAGCACAACTGGCTCTCGCATTTGTGCCATGACTCATTTCTTTGCATGAAAGAGGCTAGGAATGGATTCATTTCTGCAGCAGTCTCCCTGGCCCAGGCATTCATAGATTCATAGATGTTAGGGTCGGAAGGGACCTCAATAGATCATCAAGTCCGACCCCCTGCATAAGCAGGAAAGAGTGCTGGGTCTAGATGACCCCAGCTAGATACTCGTCTAACCTCCTCTTGAAGACCCCCAGGGTAGGGGAGAGCACCACCTCCCTTGGGAGCCCGTTCCAGACCCTGGCCACTCGAACTGTGAAGAAGTTCTTCCTAATGTCCAATCTAAATCTGCTCTCTGCTAGCTTGTGGCCATTATTTCTTGTAACCCCCGGGGGCGCCTTGGTGAATAAATCCTCACCAATTCCCTTCTGTGCCCCCGTGATGAACTTATAGGCAGCCACAAGGTCGCCTCTCAACCTTCTCTTGCGGAGGCTGAAAAGGTCCAGTTTCTCTAGTCTCTCCTCGTAGGGCTTGGTCTGCAGGCCCTTGACCATACGAGTTGCCCTTCTCTGTACCCTCTCCAGGTTATCCACATCCTTCTTGAAGTGTGGCGCCCAGAATTGCACGCAGTACTCCAACTGCGGTCTGACCAACGCCCTATAGAGGGGAAGTATCACCTCCTTGGACCTATTCGTCATGCATCTGCTGATGCACGATAAAGTGCCATTGGCTTTTCTGATGGCTTCGTCACACTGCCGGCTCATGTTCATCTTGGAGTCCACTAGGACTCCAAGATCCCTTTCCACCTCTGTGCCACCCAGCAGGTCATTCCCTAGGCTGTAGGTGTGCTGGACATTTTTCCTCCCTAGGTGCAGCACTTTGCATTTCTCCTTGTTGAACTGCATCCTGTTGTTTTCTGCCCACTTGTCCAACCTATCCAGGTCTGCCTGCAGCTGTTCCCTGCCCTCCGGCGTGTCCACTTCTCCCCATAGCTTTGTGTCATCTGCAAACTTGGACAGAGTACATTTGACTCCCTCGTCCAAGTCGCTGATGAAGACATTAAAGAGTATCGGTCCAAGGACCGAACACTGCGGGACCCCACTGCCCACACCCTTCCAGGTCGAGACCAACCCATCTACCACGACTCTTTGGGTGCGACCCTCTAGCCAATTCACCACCCACCGGACTGTGCAGTCATCCAAGTCACAGCCTCTTAACTTGTTCACCAGTATGGGGTGGGATACCGTATCGAAGGCCTTCCTGAAGTCTAAGTATACGACATCCACCCCTCCTCCTGCGTCCAGGCGTTTCGTAACCTGGTCATAGAACGAGACTAGATTGGTCAGGCACGATCTGCCCGCCACAAACCCGTGCTGGTTTCCCCTCAGCATAATTTGCCCTGCTGGGCTCTCACAAATGTGAGCCTTGATAATTTTTTTAAAGACTTTACCAAGGATGGAGGTGAGACTGACTGGCCTATAGTTGCCCGGGTCCTCCTTCCTCCCCTTTTTGAAAATGGGGACCACGTTAGCCCTTTTCCAGTCCTCTGGGACTTGGCCCGTGCGCCACGAGCGTTCGAATATTCCCGCCAGTGGCTCTGCAATGATGTCGGCCAGTGCCTTCAGCACCCTCGGATGGAGCCCATCCGGGCCTGCCGACTTAAAGGCATCCAGTTCCTCCAAATGACTCTGCACCACCTCAGGATCTACGCATGGAAGTCTGGCGCCTTGCTGCTGCCTCTCTACAACCCCAGTGAGAGACTTGTCGTGCCCCTCGCTTAGGAACACTGAGGCAAAGAACTCGTTGAGGAGTTCAGCCTTGTCCCCCCTGTCTGTCACCAATTGTTTCTGCCCATTTAGCAGCGGTCCTATTCCTCCCTGGGCCTTCCTTTTACTCCCTATATATCTAAAAAACAATTTCTTGTTGTCCTTTACTTGGGTTGCCATCCTCAGCTCCATGCTAGCTTTGGCCCGCCTAACTGCCTCCCTACAAGCACGAGCAGAGGAGGTATATTCATCTTTAGTGATCTCACCCTGTTTCCACTTTTTATGTGCTCCCCTTTTGGCCCTTAGGCTGCCCTGGATTTCTCTGGTCAGCCATGGAAGCCTCCTGGCCCCTTTCCCTCTTTTGCCTCGCTCGGGGATCGTCTTGCTTTGTGCCCAAAGGATCGTTTCCTTTAGGCACAGCCACCCTTCTTGGGCTCCCATCCCATCAAAACTCCTACTCTGCAGTGCTTCCTTGACTAATCACCTGAGTGCATTGAGATCAGCTTTTCTAAAGTCTAGCACTTTCACCCTACTAGTTACCTTACCCACTCGCCTTCTTATGTTGAATTCTATTATAAGGTGATCACTGTCTCCCAAATGGCTACCGATCTGGAGGTCCCCTATCATGTCATCTCCCGTTGCCAATACCAGATCCAGTATGGCATTCCCCCTAGTGGGACCATGCACCTCCTGTGTCAGGTGGAGGTCCTGTACACAGGTTAGAAACCTGCGTGAGCGATGGGACCTTGCTGTCTGCGTCTCCCAGCAGATGTCCAGGTAGTTTAGGTCCCCCATGACTACCGCCTCTTCAGCTTTTATGGTCTCCGAGAGTTGCCTCAGGAGCCCAGCATCTATTTCTTCCCCTTGGTGTGGGGGTCTGTAGCAGACCCCTACCACCAAATCCCTTTCTCCTTGCCCCCCATGTAGCCTAACCCACAATCCTTCTACTTCCTCAACCTCAGATTCTGTCTTGATGAGGGTTGATGTATATTGCTCACTGACATAAAGTGCAACCCCCTCCCCCTTTCTTCCTCGACCTGTCCTTTCTATACAATCTATAGCCCTCAATATGTACCGCCCAGTCATGGGATGAATCCCACCAGGTCTCTGTTAGACCCACTAAGTCATAGGTGTTTAGTGCAAGCAGGAGCGCTAGTTCATTCTGCTTGTTCCCCATGCTCCTAGCATTAGTATATAGGCACTTGAGCCCTGCGACTGGTGCCTTTGCTGCCCCCCCGCTCTGAGTCCCATGGGGCCCATTGTTTCTTACCTTCTTGTTTCTTACCTGTTCTGTAGTGCTGGCCTCCCCAGAACTTAGGAAAGCCAGGACACTTGGGAGTAGAAAGTTTAATTGCGATTTTTAAGGGAACCACTTAGAGATTCTTCCCAGATGGATGTGGGGCTCTGATCCTTTGAGAGGCGTGTGTCACATATACGTGTAGGAAGATTCCCCTGGCCAACAAAGTGACTTTATGATACTCCTGACTAAGTACAGACATTCAAAAAGCCAAAGTCTGAATTGATTCAATCTTTGCAGGTTAGTCATAGATTGAACCAACAAGCAAGTGAATAGGTATTCACTTTTGATTCTGGAAATGCAGCCAGATGCCAGCAGTGGCCCAGGCTGGAAGCTGGGGGTGGAAGCAAGCCCTTCCTTCCCTTCCACAGGGAAGCTGAGCTGGGTGGGGAAGGGTGTGATGAGGCATTCACAGCCTGAGTATGACTGGGGAGGGGTTTAAACCCTCACCCTAGCCTGCAGGAACCCCTGCCAGGGTGTGCCTGGAGAGGAGAGAGGAAACAGCCCCTGCCAGGCTTTGTGGGGGCCAGGGAAATGTGACTGGCCCTGAGCCCCAAGGAAGTGCTGCACAGAGTGCCCCCAGCCCTGGCCCCAAGGTGAGGGGGGAGGAGGAGGGGAAGAGCCCTGCCCACTGCAGTAGCTCCATGACAGCCCAGCCCAGCCTGGCACAAGGAGCTGGGAGCAATCCAGGCACATAGCTCCTATGGCCCCAGCAAGCTGCAGCCAGCTGGAACGGGCCCATCCCCACCATCTGCCCTCCTCACCCAGGGCTAGGGCTGGGGCTGCAGGGCCAGGGGAAAACTAGACAGACCCTGGCTGGGGTCCCCCACGTGAAGGAGTGGGGATTAACGCCCCCCTTCCCCTCAGGCTACCAGCATCTGGCCACGCCTCCTGCTCCTGCTTGTGGAGCAGCGAGGGGCAATCTGGAGCAGGGTTTCCCACCCCCACCCCCCTCTCAGCCAGCTGGAGAAGTGATGGTGCTCCAGCTAGGGAGGAGCGGGGTGAGGGCAACCCTGCTCCACTGAAGCAGACAGTCCAGCTTCAAAGCATCCTGGGATGCTATGAGTTAAATTGAACCAGGAATCTCTCTCTCTGCAGGTTAAAGGTCATGGATGTGAATATGGTTCTTCTGGGTTTAAAATCAAACAAAGTAATCAACTGCATCCTCCAGCACCTCAAAGCATAGTCCATTAACTATGAGAATTTTTGCCAGTTTATGTGGTATAAGTAAGAGTTCACACATCCCAGCCTTAACATACCAAAATTGCTTGTGAATCTCTGCCATCTAGCGGCTGAAACAGTGGTTGTCTGCTTTTAATCATGTTTGAATAAAACATGTACTCAATATATCTTTGGAACTACAGAGCTTTAGGCATTTGGCCCTTACTGAAGTATTAATATTTGTGATAGATTTGTGCATGTGGGTTGCCTTTGTTTGCCAAGATTACTGGAGCCAAACAGCTTGGATTCAGGAATTCATTGGATGAACTCCCAAATTCAACCTTGAGATTGTTTCTGGCAAATGCAGACAACTTCTTAGCCATAACCCAGCCATTTAGAATGCTTTCTAATAAGTAGAGAGGTGTGGTGCCTTAAACTGCCCAAGCCCATTACTTGTTAGTGTTGCCAGAAGAAAATGAAGAGGTTTAGCATGTGGTTAGGAAAATTAAATTTTTAAAGCTGAAAAGCATGACCGCATTCTCTAGCTATCTGAATTATTTTTACCGATGAATGTTATTCTGCTTGTTTTCCTACATATACCTTATGCTTATGGAGGTGCTTTTGTCAGATTGTGAGGTTGCCTATAGAACTGAAAAGTATCACAGCTTTGTGCTTTATGATTTTTTTCCCCTAAATTGGAGTATAAAGGAACTATTCCATCCACTTGACACTTAAGTAAATTGAGACTGAGGGAAATTAATTGTGTGTATAAAATGCCATAAGTAAATGGCAGACCTGATAGAGAGTTAGCTATTCAGAATTTCTGTTCCGTAACTACTACCCTTATCTTTTAGGGTCCGTATGAGGGAGGACTGAGGAGAAGTCACAAAAGTTATGACAATAGTTGTGTGATACTTAAACTCATGCGAATGTTGCTTGGTGATCTCCCTAAAATGCAAAGTCTATGAACACTTTGGCCTTGCCTAGAATATGAGGAAATGCTTTTGATAAACTGCCTACCTGAGATGTTTAAAAGCAGCAAATAAAAATACCCACCACAGGTGGAATTTAAGGTCAGAAGAGACCATTGTGATGCCCACTTTTTACCTGTATTACACAAGCCAACTTTTTATCTGGTTCTTGCTAAGACTAGGTGGCAGATGAGAGCAAGAGTACCAGCCAGAGATAAGCAGAGGAGTCACTCTAGTAGCTATCTTTATAGTTTCAGGCAGTTTATTTGGCACTGAAGAAAGACTTATTGCCATATAACTTCTCAGATCATCCCTGGCACCTTTAAAAGCTGGTCCAACACCTCCAGTCTGTGACAGGGTGGCTGACTTTTTAATGAGTGTATATATTTTGTTAGTGGTTCTGTTTCATTTGTAAATCCCATCAGAACACTTGGGCGAGTATCACTTAGTCCTAGAGACTTATACCAATGTAATAATTTGTTTTCTTTTAGCATCTTTTTCATTATCTCTTATTTTTAAGATTCTATCTTTGATAGTACTTCAGCTATGCCTGCAAAGGCCTGAAGCACCCTCTGCTCTCAGTTTCTTCCTTAAATGAATAGATTTTTTCTGTGTTTCTAATGAGCTTTCATGTGCAGGAATGGGGTTTTTTTAAACTTTAGCCATTCTTGATTGGAATTGCCCTTCAGGGCAGCTGATAGCAAGGTTGAAGTTAGAGTAGACCCAAAACTAGCCAGAATTACACTGACAATATCACCCTATTTAGGGATAAAAATGGCATTCAGCAGCCACCTCTACCCTTCTACCTGATTGGAATTAAAGTGACATTCAGAATTGGGGCCTACATCTTTTCTGTCTTCAGAATTCAAAAACAGGTGACTGAATTTCCTCTCCAGAATATTATTTTGGCTAAGATTGATCATAGAAAACTGAAGTGTGAAAGATGAATGCTTGAAAGAATTTAAGGAACATATGCATGGGATTATAATGAAAGCCTTACTATAATCAGGGCTAAAGTAACTAAGGAATTTTCTCCTTAGTCATATTAGTAAGGACCTCTAAAGAAATAGGGGAGTGAGGGCAGAGTGGGCAGGCAGGTGGGTGGATAGAGGGACTGTGTTGCTTTTAGTGGCATGGTTCATGGATGCTGGTGGCACTTTGATGTCCATTTCAACATCTCCCATTTGCTTCCTGTGACACAATTTTGAGATTGTTGAGGGGTTTTTGTACTAAAGATCTCAATTTGTTATACAATTGTCTGGGTTGTGTATGGGTGACAGGGCAGAGTGGAAATTCTTTTAACTGTTTTGGACCCAATATCTATTTGATGGTTGCTTATAATTGCTGGGAACTGGACTTGATAACCAAGACAGGCCCTTCCAGTCCTGAACAAAGTGTTATATAGATAATAGAATTTTTGTAGGCAAAAGTCACAGCTGGCTTTGGAGGGCAGTACCCATAAAACATTTCCTTCATACAAAAATAATTTAATGAACCTATGGTTTGTGTTGTACTTTGTTAGGTGCCTAGAGGTCTCTGGGAATGGGGATCTGTAAATCATATTACAATATGCATATTGAAATGATTATATGTGCTGCATCTGGATTTTGGAATTTGTACCTTTATACTATGAGGCTACATACGTGTTGTCAGTCTGAAGCTGGGTAGGCTGTCCATCAGTGTCTGTTCTACAGCTTATGTTGATTCTGTCTCAAGGTCATTGACAGTCTGGAAATCAATTAGTTTTCAGCCTCTCCATCCTGTCTTCTCTAAACTGATTTATTTTCTTACCCGTCTTTGAAAGAGCTGCTTTTACGTGCTATGTTTGTAAGATGAGACTGATTCACACGCTCGAAGTCTCTGTCAAATGGGAGCCTACAGTAAATAATATCCGTAATTAATTGCTTCCCATATCTGCTATCACCCTTGTATAAACTGTTTAAGGCTGACTTCAGTGATATATCTCCTGTTTTTTTGCTACTGTTGATGTAAATGGTACTAAATTCAAAGTAGTTTCCCAAATTCTCCAACTTTCATTTAAAAAAAAAATAGAGACAGCAAACAGTATAATTAAAATTGAATGCAGCTTGGAGACTGTGCAGTCAGCTTGGATAATACCAAATCTTACGTTCTTCTTGAGTTAGAGTTCAATGGCAGGTAAAGCATGGCCTGCTCTGCCATTGAACAAAGTTACCAAAAGTGCACTCACCTGCCGGCCAAGAGCATAGAGGGTTCCCCCTTTGTACTAGCTTAGACTGTCAGTTCAGCATTGGCTGTTTCAACCCTTATCAATCAGGCCTTTTTTAGTTTAGGCAGGCATTAAGGTGGAATTTTCCTTTCCAATCTCTTTTTAGTGTATATTACCTAATTTGTATTAGTTGGATGCTGTCAAATAGGTACATTTTCTTTAGCTGACCTTGCATCTCTTAACCACATTTTTCACAACACATCATGCTTTTGACCTCGCAGAGTCCAGACAACCTAAGAATTAAAAATGTATGAGGCAGTAGTCTGAGGTGCAGCTGAGTGGTCGCAGGCTGCACTAGCACTACAATTGTAATGGGTTTGAATTATTGATAGCCAGAGCACTTTTTTTTTGCTGCTGAAAACGAATTAAAAGCTGCACAGTTCGATTATTCACACAAATGATTTGTTCACTTAAAGAGCGAAAATAATAAATTTAGACTGCCTTGAGGTGCAGAATAAGCCAAGCTTAAATTTTATACCTTAAAGTGTTTATCCGCTTTGGACATATTTTCATATAAATATTAACTTTAGTAGGGGGAATATGGAATAATTTGGGAGAGCTGTAAATACTTGATTTTTGTCTAACTGCAACAGTGCTGCTGTCAGTGGATTCAAGTAGCAGGGAACAGCTAGTGTGTGGTTTTCCAGTGGGTTTTGTTGTTTTTTTTTAAACCTATTGACCAGTCATAAGCTAAATAAAACATTTTATCAACTAAATAAAGTGACCAGATAAATTCCAGGGTCTTAGGGCTTCAAAAACGACAACAAAAAGGCAGTTATCTCAAAGCTCATGCCTGACCACATGCAGGGCTGAGTAATCCTGACGTACGTAGCAATGACATCTGAAAATAGAAAGAGGGTAGTTATCCATGTTAAGCAGAAGGTAGGGTAGAGGTGCACTTAGACTAAATCTCAGAGCTGCACAAGCTTTCATGAGCCCAAGCTTGCTTCGTCCAAAGCAATTAAAAGACATGCCCAGAGCTGACTATCAAATCTAAAAACAGCATTAGGAGAGGACAAGCGTTTAGAAACTTTTGCTTCTTACATTTCATTTGATCACAATAAACCCCCCTGTGCAGGGCATTTCCAAAGATTAATGATCAGCATACAATAAAGGCTTTCTGCAGTGCCTTTGGCCATCAGCTCCTCCTCACTGGTCATTAATCCCCAGCAAAAGTCCTGGCCTAGAGCACTGTTTAATAACAGTCATTCTTGCTGAAGATATCAGGTGTCACAGGAACCCTATAGACTCTGAATAGAATAGAGCACCTTAGCATTTCACTTCTGCCCAGAGAGAAATGGGCTTCTGATCTGTGGCTCTGAATGATGTTGACTTTGAATAAGACAATTTCTTTTCAACTGCCTTTGAACTTTTCACAGTGCAAGCTCAGCAAGTATATGGAAGGATGACTGGACAGCTTTCTACTAAAATCCCCCTGGCAGCAAATTAGAGGGGGAAAAAGAAAGTTCCTTTGAACAGAGAGCTCCACTCCAATAAATTAAAAAAAAAAAAAAAAAAAAAGCATTGGTTATAGCCTGAATTGAAAAGAAGTGGGTCTTCAAAAGAGTACTTCTTGTTTAAAAAGAAATGGAAACAATGAAATGGAAGAGAGTCAAAAGTAGCATAGTTGTTGGTATTTGTTTTTAAAGTATTCACAAAACATTGCGTGTTTAAACATTTTAGAACAAATAAAGTATGTGGAAAGACTTTCATTGATTTGAATAGATTTTTTTTACATCAGCCACTATAAAGTATGTCAGTAAGAGTATTTCTATTGATTTTAACAGACCCTGGATTTAATGCTTATAGCCAATTAACAGACAGATGCTGAAGTCATCCTTATTCATAGCACAAGTACAGCATAGATAAGATCAGTGCAGTCTTCATCACTGTCTGCCAGTTTGACTCAGCCCCAGACTATTTGAGTTTTGCTTTTCTGTTCATTCAGTTTGGAATCAGTGACAGGAGAGCCAGGGGTTAGTCACTTTTGGATAAGGAAACCTGTCTACTTAAGGGAAAAGGACCAGACCCTCCTGTGTTCATTTTGCATCAGCCAAGCTCTCTAATAAAAGGGAGAAGCTAAGGTGCCCAAAAGAAGTTAAGGTTTCTCAGGACCATAATATAATTTTTGTGCGTGTAACTTATTTACAGAAATTGCTTTTAGAATTGGTGCCTTGGAAGCCCTGTTTGGAATTGTGAACCATTAGTTGCATTTAACAAGGTCAAGACTGTCCAATTTATGCTGGCAGGGAGCTTCATGCCCTTCAGGCCCCAGATACATGGGCTGCATGAAGAATGGGCTGCAGACCATGAGGCAGTCCACCCATGACACAAACAGCCTAGCCCTCCCCACGCCTCACTGGGTACCCAGCCCAGCTACTTTCCTGACTGCATGTGCTATGGGCGTCATGACTTCCCTCTAGGGTTGCCAATTCTGTCTGAATCAATTCTGGGAGGTTTCATCACATGATGTAATGTGATTAATGACTTTATATCAGGAAGGCCAATGCACATTACTATTACATTCTAAAAACCCATTAGACAACTGTATAAAATAAATATTAAATGTTGAATTTGATTTAATAAATGATGGAGCTTTCATCTCCTGGGTGACTCTCAACAGTCTCCTGGATATTTATCTCTAATTCCTGGAGACTCCAGGGCAATCCTGGAGGGTTGGCAACCCTACTCCCCACAGCTGCATGGGCAGCCTGATTTCCCCCTCCCTCCACAGTATAGACAGCATGGGCCCTAGCCCAGGCCAGAGGAGAGAGAGGGGATAGGGATAAAAGTTGTATATAAACTGGCTTAAGTGATCAGACACTGGTTTAAACCTGTAACAGAACAGAAGTTCAGTGCACATAAACCAGTCTGAAATGCCTGAAACTGATTTAAGAGAAACCTGGTTGAATGTAGTATCAGACTTAACTGATTTGGGACAAACCAGTTTATGAAACTTCTGTCCCAGACCCCTTCCTGTTTCAAGTCAAATCAGTCTCCCAGCATGCTTTCTAGCCCTGGGCAAAGAAGGGTTGGGGGACAGGAGGCAGGGACTGCTACAGCAAACCCCATCTGAGGTCTGGGGCCAGGGAGGAGTGTTAAGCTTCCCTTTTCCCAAATACAGAGCTACCCTGCCCTGCTAAAAACTTACTGCTGGCTGTGACTGAGGACTACAAATCCCAGAGGCACCTGGAAGCAGGAGGAAGAAGTGATGAGCAACCCTGCAGAGTCCTGCTGCTGTGTTGTGGACTGCAAATCCCAAAGACCTTGGCGGCAGCAGGAAGAGGAAGTGAACACAGCCAATGTTGGCTGCGGGGGTGGGGGCGGGGAGGAAGGAAAGGGAGTCAATCCTAGCTCTGTCTCCCTTTGAACTCTCCTGCCAGGACTTGGATAAAAAGAAAAAAAGAGGGATTCAGTAATGGTATCAGAGCAAGGAATCACTAAGGCCACTGTCACGGGATGGGGTCCCCAAGGATGGCTGTGTTACCCCTAAGGCCCCTTGACCATGCCAATTCAGCCCAATGGGCACCTTCTATTCTCTCCTGCCACGTCTTGATGGATTTATGCTATAGGGAGGCTGCCTTCATGTCCCATTGGACACGGTCCTGATGGATTTCCTTGAACCCCCATGGGTGCCCAGACCCCTTGTGGGTCCCATTCTGAAATAGATGTCACGGTACACTCCAGCCTTATGGGCTATATGCATCGCTCCAAACCACCCCTTTTCCACACCCCAAGCCTCGCAGATGGTACTTGCGTAGCGTCCCTGTGAGGCCTTGGTTTCACTCAGCCTCAGGTTGTCACTGGGTTCTCTGTAGCCCTGATGAGTACCCTTGAAACTTTTATATTTTTTTTATACTTTGGGAAAAGCTTTGTATGTTTTGAAAAAGTATTTTATCTAACCAAGGGCATAGAGTAGGTTGTTTAGGCTGGGGGAGATCTCTTGTTGCCTAGTTGCTTATTTGCTGACCTCGCTAGAAGGGAAGGCCATATCAGCGAAGTCCCTGGTGGGTTTGGAAGGGGGGTTACTTGCTGGGCTTGCTGCACAATTTACCACATCAGCAAGTTCAACCTGCCACATAGCTATATAAGGCTGATGCCCACTTGGGTGGGTGTGCTTGCTTTGCGAACAATTGCCAAGCACCACTTTCTGCGCAGAAATAAAGATTAAGTTGGATCCTTCACCCCTGTGTGTTTATTGGCACAAGTGCACTGGGCATGAACTCACTGTCCTTTGGGGACAACAATTTCTGGTGACCCAGGTGGGACCTAGTTAACTGCTTTGCCCGGTCCACCTCTTCAGCTCCGGCAACAACTGTGGACGGCGCGAGGGCCAGGCGCCACCAATCTTATTCGTCGGAGGTCTGACCGTCTCCTGGTTGCCTGACGGATTCGTGGAGGGGCACAACGGTGCAACGCTCGAAAGACCAACTTAATCGGGCAGGGCGAGGGAGGTCTCAACGGACTGGTGAGTACTTCTTTTAATATTTTGATCAGGATTAGGAAAGAGACAGCTTTAAAAGTTCCGACCGTGTAGACACCCTAGGCGAGTGAGATCGGGTGGTAGTCCCGTGAACTCCCTTTAATCAGTTTGGTACTGAGGCTGAGCGACGGTCGCCGTCTGATAGTTGGATAATGGGAAGTAACCAGTCTAAGATTCCTCCCTGCAGTCCCCTAGGGTGCATTTTGAAAAACTGGCCAAAGTTTGGAAGCAACCCTATGACGAAAAACCAGATGATTCAGTATTGCAATACATGTTGGCCACAGTACCAACTCGTGGATGGTGCAGCCTGGCCGGAGAATGGGTCTTTGGATTATAACACAATCTTGCAGTTACAGTTGTTTTGTAGGCGCCAAGGAAAGTGGGATGAGATGCTTTCATAGATTCATAGATGTTAGGGTCGGAAGGGACCTAAATAGATCATTGAGTCCGACCCCCTGCATAAGCAGGAAAGAGTGCTGGGTCTAGATGACCCCAGCTAGATACTCATCTAACATCTCTTGAAGACCCCCAGGGTAGGGGAGAGCACCACCTCCCTTGGGAGCCCGTTCCAGACCTTGGCCACTCGAACTGTGAAGAAATTCTTCCTAATGTCCAATCTAAATCTGCTCTCTGCTAGCTTGTGGCCATTGTTTCTTGTAACCCCCGGGGGCGCCTTGGTGAGTAAATACTCACCAATTCCCTTCTGTGCCCCCTGGATGAACTTAAAGGCAGCCACAAGGTCACCTCTCAACCTTCTCTTGCGGAGGCTGAGAAGGTCCAGTTTCTCTAGTCTCTCCTCGTAGGGCTTGGTCTGCAGGCCCTTGACCATACGAGTTGCCCTTCTCTGGACCCTCTCCAGGTTATCCGCATCCTTCTTGAAGTGTGGCGCCCAGAATTGCACGCAGTACTCCAACTGCGGTCTGACCAGCGCCCTATAGAGGGGAAGTATCACCTCCTTGGACCTATTCGTCATGCATCTGCTGATGTACTATAAAGTGCCATTGGCTTTTCTGATGACTTCGTCACACTGCCAACTCATGTTCATCTTGGAGTCCACTAGGACTCCAAGATCCCTTTCCACCTCTGTGCCACCCAGCAGGTCATTCCCTAGGCTGTAGGTGTGCTGGACATTTTTCCTCCCTAGGTGCAGCACTTTGCATTTCTCCTTGTTGAACTGCATCCTGTTGTTTTCTGCCCACTTGTGCAACCTATCCAGGTCTGCCTGCAGCTGTTCCCTGCCCTCCGGCGTGTCCACTTCTCCCCATAGCTTTGTGTCATCTGCAAACTTGGACAGAGTACATTTGACTCCCTCGTCCAAGTCGCTGATGAAGACATTAAAGAGTATCGGTTCAAGGACTGAGCCCTGCGGGACCCCACTGCCCACACCCTTCCAGGTCGAGACCGACCCATCCACCACGACTCTTTGGGTGCAACCCTCTAGCCAATTCGCCACGCACCGGACTGTGCAGTCATCCAAGTCACAGCCTCTTAACTTGTTCACCAGTATGGGGTGGGATACCGTATCGAAGGCCTTCCTGAAGTCTAAGTATACGACATCCACCCCTCCTCCTGTGTCCAGGCGTTTCGTAACCTGGTCATAGAACGAGACTAGATTGGTCAGGCACGATCTGCCTGCCACAAACCCGTGCTGGTTTCCCCTCAGCATAATTTGCCCTGCTGGGCTCTCACAAATGTGAGCCTTGATAATTTTTTCAAAGACTTTACCAAGGATGGAGGTGAGACTGACTGGCCTATAGTTGCCCGGGTCCTCCTTCCTCCCCTTTTTGAAAATGGGGACCACGTTAGCCCTTTTCCAGTCCTCTGGGACTTGGCCCATGCGCCACGAGTGTTCGAATATTCCTGCCAGTGGCTTTGCAATGATGTCGGCCAGTGCCTTCAGCACCCTTGGATGGAGCTCATCCGGGCCTGCCGACTTAAAGGCATCCAGTTCTTCCATGTATGTATGTATGCTTTATGTAGAGGCGTATATGACTTTGTATGGGGATGGGGCTATGCAGAAGTCATGTGGCATATTTAGGGGAAGCGGGGTAATGGCTTTACAGGGGGTCACCACGGCATGTCCGGAGGAGCTGGGGGAGGAAGATGTGCGGTTGCTAATTGCTCCCATGGCTCCCCCGTCTTATCCTGTGAGCCCTGCATCACCACAGGGGACATCCGCTGCACCTGAAACGGCTCGTCAGGGACTCCCAGTTGGCTCGTCCAGTCCGTCGTCCCCCACCTCCCCTGACAGCCCTGGGGTGCCGTCCCCGGGTCCAGCGGATGCGGGTGGTAGCAATCTGGCGGTAGAAGGGAGTGTAGAAGATGGGGCGTTTAGCCCAGTGGCGAGTCGCTTACGATCAGGGGCCCAACCAGTAGTTCAGGCCCCTTTGTGCCAAGCAGTGGGTCCTGAGGGTAGACCAGTTTTTGTCCATGTGCCATTCAGCACGGCAGACTTGATAAATTGGAAACAGTCCATGGGCCAGTACCGCCAGAATCCGGAAGCAATGGCACAGTTGTTTTCTACCATTTTCCTCACCCACCAGCCAAACTGGATAGATATTCAGGCCTTATCGGCCGCTCTTCTGACTCCGGAAGAAAAGAGGTTGGTCTTAGAGAAGGCGTGCACGATAGCACAGCAGTGTCACCCAGCCAGTGATGTAGATGAACTTTGCCCTGAGGAAAATCAATACTGGGATCCCAACACCCGGCGGGGCTGGCAGGAGTTAGCGCTGTATCAGGAGTTTGTGCTGGCTGCTCTTCGGGAGGCTATCCCCAAGCAGAAAAATTTGTCTAAATTGTACGAAGTGCGGCAGGGTCCGGAGGAGGATCCATCCAGTTTTTATGGGAGGTTGTGCGAGGCGGCCAGACAGCGGATGGATTTAGATCTGGAGCTGCTGGAAAATGCCAAGATGTTTAACACACTGTTTATAGGACAGTCAGCCCCAGATATTAGGAAAAAAACTACAGAAGGCTGAAGGAGCAGCTGGAATGAGCGTCAGCCAAATGATTGAGATTGCTTATAAGGTGTACTCCAACCGAGATCAGGTTAAGGAGAAAAAGGAAGACAAAAGAATGAATGCACAGGCGTCGTTACAAGCATCGTTGTTGGCAGCGGCAATTGTAGATCAGAGGAGTAGAGGACGGGGCAGGGGAAGTAGAGGGCGTGGAGGAAGAGGAGGTGTGAGCTATGCTCCGGGAGGCTACGGCCAGGGTCCCAGGCTGGGACCTAACCAGCGCGCTATTTGCAAGCAGGAAGGGCATTGGAAAAATGAGTGCCCCAAGAGCGGGGAGAAGAGACGAGAGGAGGAAGAAAGATTGTTGATGTTAGATGGCTCTGACCAGGAGTGAGGGGGACTGGGGGCGAACACTGAAGTAATCCCTGTCTCCCCCGATGAGCCCCTGGTTAGAATGCAAGTAGGGGAGAACTTATTGATTTTTTAGTGGATAGTGGAGCCACGCATTCAGTTGTAACCAATTTTAAAGGACCCTTATCAAAAATCGAGATCCCCATAATCGGAGCGACCGGCCAGCGGACCCATCGTCCTTTTGTGCCACCCATGGAATGCAAATTGGGAGGAAAGAAAGTGTCTCATCAGTTCTTGTATATGCCTGAGTGCCCCATACCCTTGTTTGGGAGGGATTTGCTGTGCAAATTGCAGGCCCAATTGACCTTTTCGGAGGACCAAATTACTATGAAAATACCAAATGAGGAAGCCTGGAAGGCCCAGATGTGTCTCCTATTGTGGGAAGGGGAAGAAGGGAGAATTCCCCCCGAAGTAGAAGACGCTGTAGTGCCATGGGTATGGGCGGGAGAGAAGCCAGGAAGAGCCAAACTGCCACCCCTGTAAGCATTGATTTGAAGCCGGGAATTACTCCGCCCAGGGTACCCCAATATCAGTTGAAAATGGAGGCTTGGAAAGGCCTAGAACTGCTTATAAAGTGATTCCCTGAACATGGTTTGCTTCGGGAGTGCCGCTCATCTTTTAATTCCCCCATTTTGCCTGTCAAAAAACCCCACAGTAACGAGTATCGTTTTGTGCAGGACCTCAGAGCCGTGAACAAGGTTACGGTGACCCTCCACCTGGTGGTGCCAACCCCTTATACCTTGCTGGCTACTTTGTCTGCAGAGGACCAGTGGTTTACCGTCCTGGACCTGAAAGACGCCTTCTTTTGCATCCCACTTGAAAGAGACAACAAAGAGATTTTTGCATTCGAATGGGAGGACCCGAATACTAGGAGAAAAACCCAATTGTGCTGGATAGTTTTGCCTCAGGGTTTTAAGAACGGTCCCACTATTTTCAGCGCTGCCTTAAGTACCGATCTTCAGAAGTGGGACAGAAGAACGTCAGGAACCCTGTTACAGTATGTGGATGATCTGTTGATTGCAGCAAAAACGAGGGAAGAGTGCCACCTACTGACCGTAAGTTTACTGAACTTCCTGGGACAAGTGGGATAGCGGGTGTCTTGGAAAAAGGCCCAGATAGAGCAAGAGAGAGTGCAGTACCTAGGATTTGACATCTCGCAAGGCCAGAGAATGTTGGGCCCTGAGAGAAAAGAGGCCATCTGCTGGATGGCAGTCCCAAAGACCAAGAGACAGTTGCACGGCTTTTTGGGGATGGCAGGGTTCTGCCGGATCTGGATCCCCAATTTTGGACTAATAGCCAAAGCTCTTTATGAGGCCACTTCTGGTAGCGAGGGAGATTTGCAATGGACGGCAGAATGCCAAAAGAGCTTTGACACTATCAAACAGGCCCTCATGACGGCGCCGGCCCTGGGCGTACCCGACCTGAGTAAACCATTTCAGCTTTACGTTCATGAACGCCAAGGAGTAGCATCAGGAGTGCTGACCCAGTACTTAGGTAGCTGGAAAAGAGCAGTGGCCTACTTCTCCAAACAACTCGATCCTACTAGTTTGGGATGGCCGGCCTGCCTGCGAGCAGTGGCAGCTACAGCTATGCTGGTAAAGGAATCTAAGAAACTTACTTTAGGACAGCCAATGATCGTGTATACCCCACATTCAGTGCTGGCGGTGATGGATGCAAAGGGAGGAACCTGGCTTTCCCCTGGAAGAATGGCTAAATACCAGGCAGCTCTCCTGGATCAAGGAGACATCCAGTTGCAGACCTCTAGTACACTGAACCCAGCTACACTAATGCCATTGGAACAGGACAAAGGATTACAGCATGATTGCATCGAAACCATTGAGAGCGTGTATGCTAGCCGGCCAGACCTTAGGGATGTTCTAATCCCTAACTCGGGAACCAGCAGCGGGAAGGAGAGGAGCCAGGCACACGTGTGTCACACACGCACGTGTGCCCCTTTTACCAACTGACTGACCGGAGGTGGTGGCAGCAGCAGCAGCAGCAGCAGAGGAATCGGCAGCGGGGGCAGCAGCAGCTGATCCCCCGAAGGTAAGTGGGGCGGAGGGACCCGGCGCAGCTGAGCAGGATCCGGAGGGGAAGCCCCCCGGGTCCCATATAGCTGAGCCGGTAGGGAGCCGCGCTCCCAAGCCGCGCGGCGCGAACAGAGCGCGCAAACAGGCACACTCTGTAAGAGCACGCCGGCATTTGCACAGACGTTCGCGCCGGCGGGCGGGCCGGGAGGGCCAGGAGTAAGACTCCTGTAGGGGTAGGGCGTAGACACCGCACAGGTCTACAAACAGCAGCTTATAGAATGGTGTCTACAAGGAGTGCTACTAGGGCCTCTGCCCAGGGGGACAAGGCTACCTGGAGCAGGTCTGAGGCCTCCACCCAGACCGAGCCCATGGGGGAGCTGATGTCCCCCTACCTCCTGGCCTGTGGGGGATCCCCAGCAGGGCCGGGGGGGCAGAGATTGAGGGCCCCCACACCTGTCCGGCAGGTGCCCGTCTTAGGGCTCTGGAGGCGCAGGTGAGGGAGCTCCGGGAGGAGGTTAGCAGGCTGAGGGGGATCAGGGAGGCGGAGGATGAAATTGACAGTTATTTCCTTTCCCTGCAGGCCCAGGCAACCAAGGAAGAAGCAGCCCGGGGAATGCCCTCCGCAGCAGAGTGGCAGACGGTCACAGCCAGGACCGGAGCAGCTCGCAGCGAACCGGTACCAGCTTCTCCAGTCCGACTGGTGAACAGGTATGAGGGGCTGGCGACCCTGCAGGAGATGGAAGGAGAGGAGGAAACCCATGGGCAAGAAGAAACACCACATTCTTCACACTCCGAACAGATCTAGAGATCCACGAGGACCCAGAGGAGGAGGCGACGAGTGCTCGTCATAGGCGACTCCATCCTGAGAGTTACGGAAGGACCCATCTGTCGCCAGGACCCCTCGGCACGAGAGGTATGCTGCCTCCCTGGAGCAAAGATTCGGGATGTGACAGAGGTAATACAGGCCAGGATCAAGCCCACCGATTACTACCCCATAGTCCTAGTCCATGTGGGTACTAATGATGCGGCCAGGAGAACCCCCGATCACCTGATGGCGGACTACAGTGCTCTGGGCGGTGTGCTGAAGGAGTTCGGTGCACAGGTGGTTTTCTCTTCCATCCTACCAGTGACCGGACGAGGAAGACGGCAGGAGAACTGCATCCGAGAAACCAACTGGCGGCTTCGGCAGTGGTGTCTCGAGGCAGGCTTCAGCTTCCTGGACAATGACCCGCACATCACGACGAGGGACATGCTCAGCTGGGATGGGCTTCACCTGTCCCCCAAAGGTAAGCGTGTGTTTTCTACTAGGTTGGCGGATCTCCTCCGGCAGGCTTTAAACTAGGCTTGTCGGGGGGAGGGGAGTATGAGAGCAGGAGAAGCTGTGGACCACCAAACCATGTGGCACCCACAAGGACAGCCCAGCCTGAAGAAGGAGGACATTGGAAACCTGAAAGCTATGGGAAGACCAGCACTACAGAACAGGTAAGAAACAAGAAGGTAAGAAACAATGGGCCCCTTGGGACTCAGAGTGGGGGAGCAGCAAAGGCACCAGTCGCAGGGCTCAAGTGCCTATATACTAATGCTAGGAGCATGGGGAACAAGCAGAATGAACTAGCGCTCCTGCTTGCACTAAACACCTATGACTTAGTGGGGCTAACAGAGACCTGGTGGGATTCATCCCATGACTGGGCGGTACATATTGAGGGCTATAGATTGTATAGAAAGGACAGGTCGAGGAAGAAAGGGGGAGGGGGTTGCACTTTATGTCAGTGAGCAATATACATCAACCCTCATCAAGACAGAATCCAAGGTTGAGGAAGTAGAAGGATTGTGGGTTAGGCTACATGGGGGGCAAGGAGAAAGGGATTTGGTGGTAGGGGTCTGCTACAGACCCCCACACCAAGGGGAAGAAATAGATGCGGGGCTCCTGAGGCAACTCTCGGAGACCATAAAAGCTAAAGAGGCGGTAGTCATGGGGGACCTAAACTACCCGGACATCTGCTGGGAGACGCAGACAGCAAGGTCCCATCGCTCAC
Organism: Alligator mississippiensis; assembly: GCF_030867095.1. Lineage (NCBI taxonomy): Eukaryota > Metazoa > Chordata > Crocodylia > Alligatoridae > Alligator > Alligator mississippiensis. Next base: position 41,747,939 of record NC_081830.1, read on the forward strand.
GCAGGTTTCTAACCTGTGTACAGGACCTCCACCTGACACAGGAGGTGCATGGTCCCACTAGGGGGAATGCCATACTGGATCTGGTATTGGCAACAGGGGATGACATGATAGGGGACCTCCAGATCGGTAGCCATTTGGGAGACAGTGATCACCTAATAATAGAATTCAACATAAGACGTTGAGTGGGTAAGGTAACTAGTAGGGTGAAACTGCTAGACTTTAAGAAAGCTGATCTCAATGCACTCAGGCGATTAGTCAAGGACGCACTGCAGAGTAGGAGTTTTGAAGGGATGGGAGCCCAAGAAGGGTGGCTGTGCCTTAAGGAAACGTTCCTTCGGGCACAAAGCAAGACAATCCCCGAGCGAGGCAAAAAAGGGAAAGGGGCCAGGAGGCTTCCATGGCTGACCAGAGAAATCCAGGGCAGCCTAAGGGCCAAAAGGGGAGCACATAAAAAGTGGAAACAGGGTGAGATCACTAAAGATGAATATACCTCCTCTGCTTGTGCTTGTAGGGAGGCAGTTAGGCGGGCCAAAGCTACCATGGAGCTAAGGATGGCAACCCAAGTAAAAGACAGCAAGAAATTGTTTTTTAGATATATAGGGAGTAAAAGGAAGGCCCAGGGAGGAATAGGACCCCTGCTAAATGGGCAGAAACAATTGGTGACAGACAGGGGGGACAAGGCTGAAATCCTCAACGAGTTCTTTGCCTCAGTGTTCTTAAGTGAGGGGCACGACAAGTCTCTCACTGGGGTTGTAGAGAGGCAGCAGCAAGGCGCCAGACTTCCATACGTAGATCCTGAGGTGGTGCAGAGGCACTTGGAAGAGCTGGATGCCTTTAAGTCGGCAGGCCCGGATGAGCTCCATCCGAGGGTGCTGAAGGCACTGGCTGACATCATTGCAGAGCCACTGGCGGGAATATTCAAACGCTCGTGGCGCACGGGCCAAGTCCCGGAGGACTGGAAAAGGGCTAACGTGGTCCCCATTTTCAAAAAGGGGAGGAAGGAGGACCCGGGCAACTATAGGCCAGTCAGTCTCACCTCCATCCTTGGTAAAGTCTTTGAAAAAATTATCAAGGCTCACATTTGTGAGAGCCCAGCAGGGCAAATTATGCTGAGGGGAAACCAGCATGGGTTTGTGGCGGGCAGATCGTGCCTGACCAATCTAGTCTCTTTCTATGACCAGGTTACGAAACGCCTGGACACAGGAGGAGGGGTGGATGTCGTATACTTAGACTTCAGGAAGGCCTTCGATACGGTATCCCGCCCCATACTGGTGAACAAGTTAAGAGGCTGTGATGTGGATGACTACACAGTCCAGTGGGTGGCGAATTGGCTAGAGGGTCGCACCCAAAGAGTCGTGGTGGATGGGTCGGTCTCGACCTGGAAGGGTGTGGGCAGTGGGGTCCCGCAGGGCTCAGTCCTTGGACCGATACTCTTTAATGTCTTCATCAGCGACTTGGACGAGGGAGTCAAATGTACTCTGTCCAAGTTTGCAGATGACACAAAGCTATGGGGAGAAGTGGACACGCCAGAGGGCAGGGAACAGCTGCAGGCAGACCTGGATAGGTTGCACAAGTGGGCAGAAAACAACAGGATGCAGTTCAACAAGGAGAAATGCAAAGTGCTGCACCTAGGGAGGAAAAATGTCCAGCACACCTACAGCCTAGGGAATGACCTGCTGGGTGGCACAGAGGTGGAAAGGGATCTTGGAGTCCTAGTGAACTCCAAGATGAACATGAGCTGGCAGTGTGACGAAGTCATCAGAAAAGCCAATGGCACTTTATAGTGCATCAGCAGATGCATGACGAATAGGTCCAAGGAGGTGATACTTCCCCTCTATAGGGCGCTGGTCAGACCGCAGTTGGAGTACTGCATGCAATTCTGGGCGCCGCACTTCAAGATGGATGCGGATAACCTGGAGAGGGTCCAGAGAAGGGCAACTCGTATGGTCAAGGGCCTGCAGACCAAGCCCTACGAGGAGAGACTAGAGAAACTGGACCTTCTCAGCCTCCGCAAGAGAAGGTTGAGAGGCGACCTTGTGGCTGCCTTTAAGTTCATCCAGGGGGCACAGAAGGGAATTGGTGAGTATTTATTCACCAAGGCGCCCCCGGGGGTTACAAGAAACAATGGCCACGAGCTAGCAGAGAGCAGATTTAGATTGGACATTAGGAAGAACTTCTTCACAGTTCGAGTGGCCAAGGTCTGGAACGGGCTCCCAAGGGAGGTGGTGCTCTCCCCTACCCTGGGGGTCTTCAAGAGGAGGTTAGATGAGTATCTAGCTGGGGTCATCTAGACCCAGCACTCTTTCCTGCTTGTGCAGGGGGTCGGACTCGATGATCTATTGAGGTCCCTTCCAACCCTAACAACTATGAATCTATGAATCTAACGCAGACCTCGAGTTCTATACGGATGGAAGCAGCTTCATGGACAATGGAACCCGAAAGGCAGGATACGCCGTGGTTACATCATGGGGTACCGTGGAAGCAAAAGCCTTGCCTCCAAATACCTCTGCACAGAGAGTTGAGCTTATTGCGCTGACCCGAGCTCTCCATTTGGCAAAAGGAAAGACAGCCACTATATACACGGATTCGAAGTACACTTTGGAGTCCTACATGCCCACGGAGCTACATGGAAAGAGAGAGGACTCTTAACGGCAAGCAAAAGCCCAGTAAAGCATGGAACAGAAATCCTGAAACTACTTGAAGCCGTGATGGAACCAGCAGAGGTAGCTGTGGTGCACTGTAAGGCCTGCCAAAAGGGAGATGGTGAAGTTATAAGAGGAAATCGACGAGCAGATGCTGCGGCAAAGGCGGCAGCTAGAGAACAAGTTCAGGAGACTCAAATGTTGGCATTGATGCCTCAGGTAGTGTTGCCTAAGGAACCTCCCAACTATACTGAAAAAGAAAACCAACTAGCAGAGAAATTGGGAAGTAAGGAACAAGATGGATGGTGGGTCTTGCCTGAAGGACAGGTCCTGATGCCGAAATTGATTCTTAGCAAAATGCTCCAAGAGTACCACCAGAGCACCCACATGGGAGCTGACACCATGACCCAAGGTCTCCAAAGAATTGTAGTGGGACCTAAGATGAGGAAAACAGCAGAACAAATAGTGCAAAGATGCCTTGTCTGTTGTGCCAACAATCCTAAGATTTCCCCCAAACCTCCGCCAGGAGCAGGAAGGCAAGGACTATTAGCAGGAGAATGTTGGCAGATAGATTTCTCTGAAGTTCCCAGGAAGGGACACTACAAATACCTGTTAGTGCTCGTGGACACATTGACTGGGTGGACCGAGGCCTTCCTGTGCCGAACCAACAAAGCAAAAGAAGTGGTCCGAGTGATGTTAAAAGAAATGATTCCACGATTCAGAATCCCGGAGGGATTAGCCTCGGACCGAGGGCCACGCTTTGTGTCAGAAGTAACCCAGGCAGTTTCCTGGGCTCTGGGGATACAATGGGACCTTCACACAGCATGGAGACCACAGTCAAGTGGACAGGTGGAACAAATGAATCAGACTCTGAAAAGACAGCTGGCTAAACTTTGCCAAGAGACTCAGTTGAAATGGCCCGAAGCTTTGCCTCTTGCCTTGCTTAGAGTGCGCGTAGCCCCTAAAGCTAAATTGGGAGTTAGTCCATTTGAATTAATGTATGGCAAGCCATATCCTAAGAATCCAGTGGTGACACATGGGAGTCAAATGCATGTAAAAGGGGAAGGCTGAGTAAAAAATTATTTGTATTCTTTGTCTGCTGTATTGTCTTCTCTCCACAGGTATGTCCAGGAGCGACTTCCACTCCCCTTAGATACACCAGTCCATAAGTTCCAGATCGGAGACGAGGTGCTGGTCCAAACGTGGAAAGACGAGCCGCTTCAGCCCCGGTGGAAGGGACCGTATCCTGTGATTCTCACCACTCACGCTGCAGTAAAGGTTCAGGGGGTAAAACCGTGGATACACTACACTCGGGTGAAGGCCGCACCAGAAGCACTACCTGCGGGAGAAGTTGCTGAGAGTGTCGCACTGGAAGCCAACACAAACGGACACCGTTGGACAGCAGAGCCAGTAGAAGGACTTAAATTTCTGTTTAAACGTCAACCATGTGGAGGAACATCGGTTGAGGATATTTTCACGTCATGCCTTATAGGAGTGCCCACTCCGTTGGAAGCACTCTGGAATCAGACTTGGTTCACATCTGGGGGAATAGGAGTTCCAATCAATGACACTAACTACCCCATGTGGGGAACCATTACCACAGAAAGAAACGCTAGTACCTTTGAAATAGATTTGTTGACAGTCACCTCCCCTGGTAACACGAGCTGTGCCAATTTTGTGAACTGTACCAAAGCTTGTAAAAGCCTAATCAAAGAAATGAAAATTTTCAATTGCTCAGACATGACTAATGTATCTTGCAACTACGGTCATGTTGTATTACCCCGGGGGTGGTTCCTTCTTTGTGGGAAGACTGCCTATTCATATATCCCAGCCAATGCCACAGGAGGCCCTTGTGCTCTGGGCCGGTTGACTGTCTGGCTACCAGCTATGCCTATGACCTCTAGTAAACATCACCGGAGAGGTTTGAATGTGCTAGATGAATCCTGTGATAGTGACGTAGACCTCCTGAGTAAGGCCGAGGTAGTGTCCTTAGCAGTTTCCATAGTAGGGGTGCCAGGCCTAGCAGTGGACGCCGAGAGGGCCGTAGCCTCGAAGTGGGGATTTGATGAGTACCCTTGAAACTTTTATATTTTTTTTTATACTTTGGGAACAGCTTTCTATGTTTCAAAAAAGTATTTTATCTAACCAAGGGCATAGAGTAGGTTGTTTAGGCTGGGGGAGATCACTTGTTGCCTAGTTGCTTATTTGCTGACCTCGCTAGAAGGGAAGGCCATATCAGCGAGGTCCCTGGTGGGGTTGGAAGGGGGGTTACTTGCTGGGCTTGCTGCACAATTTACCACATCAGCAAGTTCAACCTGTCACATAGCTATATAAGGCTGATGCCCACTTGGGTGGGTGTGCTTGCTTTGCGAACGATTGCCAAGCACCACTTTCTGCGCAGAAATAAAGATTAAGTTGGATCCTTCACCCCTGTGTGTTTATTGGCACAAGCACACCGGGCATGAACTCACTGTCCTTTGGGGACAACAGCCCCGTCTCTTATGGCACCTGCAGTGGTGCTGGGGTCTGTGCACCCCCCCGCCCCCCCCCCCCATCTCGCACAGTGCCCACACAGTCTAGCAGGGCCCCAATGAGGCCTCCTCCTTCCCCAGTAGCCTCTCCCAAACCACCGGTGTTATACAAGAGTGAACAAAACACAAGCCCCTGGGCTATAACATAATACAAAAGATCAGGGTGTGCTCTGACCCTTTAAGAGAATCTGGTTTCCTCTCTAGCAATAAGTATCTAGTAGGCAAGGGTACCTGTAGAGCTCATAGAGCACCCTTAGCCCTAGGTGCAGCATATCAGGCAGTTGCAGTATCACTAGGCCCTTTCTCCCTAGAGGCTCCTTCCCCTCTGGCTGCTGGCAGGGAACTGCCTTCCTGGCCTCAGCCCTGGGGTTTATATATGAGCCAGGCCCTGCCCCTTCTGGTCAGCTGACCACTAGCAGGTGTGGGCCAACTAACTCATTCTAGCTGCCCTGCTAACCAGTAGCTGGGGCTCCCAACTGACTGCTAGGGCTCTCTCCTTAGCAGTTTCAGCCCTTAAAAGGAGCAGGACACCCTAGTGACCTGCGACAGCCACCCAGGTAATAAACTCTCACACAGTAGCCTTTATTTGCACAGCAGGAGTCTGTATTGTAACAATGCCCTCACTAATTACCTCATTAGCAAGGGCTTTCCAAGCCACCAATAACGAAACTCGTGGCTGGATGCCTGGCAGAAACTTTGTAACTATTATAGCATCTGTTGCTAAAAAAGTCTTGGGAGTGGAGTACATTCTTCGTGTCTTTAGTGTCTCATGCTGGGAGCTGCCCCCGCGCCATTTGAGTCGCTGATTCGGTGCCTTGATTGTCTTGATGAGCCAGCAACTCCGTCTAGCTCCTGCCACCCAAGCCCCATCCAGGAGCCTCTCTCTCTGTCTCAAGGTTCCCAGCAGAGCCACTTCCTGGAGCCCTTCCGTCTTTCCCTGCACTCAGTGGAGTAATTACAGCTCCCAAGGGAATCTTTCAACTTGCTGCTGACCTGTCATCATCCGGAGTCCCGAGGTCCTGATCTCTCTCTGGCTCAGAGGTTAGGCTTCTCTTCTTCCTCCTCCCAAGGTCCTGATGGTCCCTCATCTGTCCCCTGGTGACCAAAGGTGAAATGTGCTTGTCCTGCCGCCGGATTTATGCCTGCTGTGGTGGACTAATCACCCTGCCCCTCCGCTGATGTGAAACTCCCATCACCTGACGGGGTGCCTTCTCAAGTCATCCTCACCTGAAACTCTCACAGTAACAGGGCTCCCGCCTGAGCCCCTGTTACACACCTCACCACTTAATTCAGCAATCCCCTGGGAGAGACCAAAGGAAAGGAAAGAAAAACAACAATAATAAAAGTAGTACAGAGGGGAAAAAGAGAAAAAAGGTTCTTTGAAGGCTGATGTCTTCGGCCTGCTTCAGCCTGGTGCTCCATGGCATCATCTTGCCTTCCTTGCATGCAGGAGAGGAAGACGACATTCCTCCTCTTCCTTCCCGTTCAGTGTCTTACTGTAAAATAAAAGGGTTGTAAGGCCAAAGACCATCTTAACAACTAGGCATTATCCAGCTTATCTGTTCGCAGCCAGCGCAGAGGGGCATGATCTGTGATTAATATGAATTCCTGCCCTATGAGGTAATAACGAAAGAGCTCTACCCCCGACCGGATGGCTAAGCACTCCCACTCAATCATCAAGTAGTGGGTTTCTGCCAGAGTAAGCTTCTTGCTGGCGAAGGCTATGGGCCTCTCTTCTCCCTCTTCTTGCTGGACAAGAGTCACCCCTAAGGCAATGGCTGGGATGTCGGTCTTCAGAAAGAACATTTTCTGAAAGTCTGGGGTGTATAATACAGGATGCTGGCATAGGGCCTTCTTTGATTGTTCGGAAGCGCGGAGAGCTCCTGGGTTCCGTCTGACCAGGTTCCGTCGGCCCTCGGTCAGCTCCGTTAGAGGTGCTGCCTTCTCCGAGAAACCCCAGATGAACCGTCGGTAGTAACTGGTGAAGCCAAGGAATGGTCGCAGTTGTCTGAGTGTCTGTGGCAGGGGGTGTTGCCGAATGGTGACTACTTTGTTGGCAACTGACTTTATGCTGCCTTGTCTCACTATAAAACCTAGGTATACTGTATTTCATTCTTCTCCAGTGAGCATTTCCAGGGATTGGCTGTTAGCCCCGTCCATCTTCAAAGATGAAGTAAAAGTTAATGTTATTTATTTCATTATTTCATATTTGCTTTTCTGAGGAAAGTCAGCTATAGAGAAAAATAATAGAAAAGAAAAAACCCTAGGCAAAAAATTCTGTAGTCCAGATTGCATCAGAAGTGAGGTCACTCCTAATTACTCATGCTATATTATGGCCATATTACTGGGATGTTTACATATAATTATGTGGTTTAAAAGAGGTATTTAGTCATGTTAGTCTGAAGTCAGGCAGGCTTCAGAGCATCTGATGAAGTGAGCTATTGCTTATGAATGCTTAAGCCTCTCTCTGAACTAGCAGTCTATACTGTGCCACCCTGCCCTGCCTTGTATGTGGGGAAGGAGAAAAAAGCAAATGAAAGACTCTAGTTAAAACACCTCTCAGGAAACACAGAGGGAACAAAATACAGCTTATCTTGCCAGAACTGAGAAGCAGCAGGAGCAGCAGGGAGTGGCTGAAACTGTTCAAACAACAAGCAGAAGCAGACCCCATGAAGAGATGGGGAGGGAGTCAAAAGTTGCTGGCCCTTCCACAACTCCCTTCACAAGGTAGAAAGGCCTAGGTTAGAGTGACATGCTACAAGTCTGCTACTGCTTTGAAATCCTTTTCCTCTCTGTTTTATGTTCTTACTGCTGATATTAAAAAGTAACTTGGTTTTGGGAAAACTATTTGATTTCTTCTTCACAAGTTTCCAAAGAGGATACCCAAAGACACTGACTCCAGATGGATCTGTCAGTACACAGGTCCAGCAGCTCAGAACTCTGGGAGCATGAATTTTCCCCAGAAAAGGTGAAGTCATGGGGCCTGACAGCTAGGCTAGGGACAGAAGTTACACATAAACTGGCTTACGTGATCAGAAACTGGTTTAAACCTGTAACAGAACAGAAGCTTAATGCATATAAACCAGTTTCAAAATGGCTGAAACTGGTTTAAGATAAACCTGGTTGAATGTAGTATCAGAATTAACTGATTTGGGTCAAATCAGTTTATGCAGCTTCTGTCCCATACCCCTTCCTGGTTCAAGTTAAATCAAAGTCTCCCAGCATGCTTCCCAGCCCTGGTTTGGGCTGTACTGCCTGCTCCAGCAAAGAAGGGTTGGGAGAGAGAGAGCCAGGGACTGTGACTATCTGACTCCCACTCCCCCTAGCAAACCCTGGCTCAGCTCTGGGGCCAGAGAGGGGGATTAAATTTACTGAAAGTTACTGCTGGCTGCAACTGTGGACTACAAATCCCAGAGGCACCTGGAAGCAGGAAGAAGTGATGAACAACCCTGCAGAGTCCTGCTGCTGTGATGCTGGACTACAAATCCCCAGAGACCTCGGGGGTGTAGGAAGAGGAAGTGCTGGAGAGCCATGCAAAGACTGAATTGATTCAGCTTCAGGCTTTTTGACTGTCTGTACTTAGCCCTAATGGGCTGCAGTGGGACTATATTGGTGGATCAGAAATGCAGGTAGTGTTGCGATCGTGACAGACGTGCACAAGATCAGGGTGGGGAAGAGGTGGCTTTCTGCATCTTTCCTGGTGAAAGCAGTTCCTATGCACTGTTACCTAAGGTCCTCAAGGGCCAGTTCACCAGAGGCACCTCCATTTCCTCTCCCAAGACTCCTTGGGATGTCTCCTACAGACAAGTAATCTTCAGAGATTGGATCCAGAGAGTTTTCAACTGTTTTGCACCAGGACAAGAATTTGGCCCACTTTCCTGCACTGTTTAAGGTAGTTAGCACCTCTTGAATGTATGTTGAAGTCTGTCCATTATGAACAGGTCAATTTGCTTCTCATTAAGCAGAAGCTAGAGTGTTCTGCTCCCCTCTTGTTTTTAAATGTGATGGTCCAAGAAGTAGGTGTGTCTTTGAACATCTGTTAAATGATGCATTCTCCTACAGGGACAAATGGAGTGGATTACAGCACTTAGGAAAGACACTTGAAAGAGTTGCTTGGATCAACTGGGAACTATGCATGACTTTCTTTCTGTGTCTTGAGGGGGCGGGGGAAGAGTGGCGCTGGTTGATGAAAGCAGATGGCTAGCATCTGCTACGATTAGTCAAGATCTTAATTCATGCAGATGAATCAAAAGGTCATTAATTTTTCATTAAAATCTATACAGTATATATAGATGTGATGTTTTATTAAAAAGGTGAAGGGTGGCTACTTAGAAAGTGCAGATGAGTAATTTGCTGCATTTTCAAGTTCCCATTTGCATCCTGTTTTGAGTGTCAGTACAGAGTTAGGAAAATTGCCTGGGATTGTGTGTAGCAGAAGGCAAGATCAAAGTGCTTTGTGACTAAGATTTATAACACAAAGGAAGGAGTGGTTAAAACAAAAGAAGCAAGAGAACCTTTGGGACAAAAATCAAAAGAATATTCATGCCCCATGGCATAACTAGCATACTACTTATGAACTAAGGAAAATGTTTAGATACCTATTATTTGTTCTTAAATCTGGTCACTTCAAAGGGATTAGTAAATATCACCAGTTTTAAAGGTATTTTGTTAAGATAGTCATTTTGGCATCTTTGTGAGACAATTTTTTTCCCAGTTATAAAATATTAACAAAAGTGTATCCATCTTAAAATCTGGGCCTTGCTCTTCCTCTCACTTATACCAAAGAGAGGGAGTCTTCAGGAAACTTCTTGATTTAGTTAGAATATATCAAGTGAGGCTTATTTAAAGTTTTGTGAAACTTTGGTCAGAAATCCTGAAAAGCCTGTGAGTTTTGCTTTTGTTGCAAATATACCAGGCTTTCAGGACTGGAATCCATCTGTCATTCCAAATGGATTTGATCCAACTGATGTCACAATTCAGTTCTTCAAAAAAACTTTCAAAGGTTGCAGTGTTGACAAATACACAGTAATTGTCATGAAAATTATCAAAGAGTTCCCAAGATTAATATCAGCATTGTTATTCAGAATTAAATTATGGGATCTAGCCCATGTAGATATGTGACTGTGAGATCACCAGTGGTACAAGTTAGTGAAAGATTCTGTTGTTACTTTACATATTGCACTTACATATGCAGTAAATTTGTCCCTTTCAGTCCATATTCCTCTTTGTCAAATGACCTAAACATTTCAAGTAAAATTGAGTCCACAGCAAGCTAAATTAGATTGATTTATATTTTTATCTTAAACCAGGCAGTTTTTACTGATCTTTAATTCTGGGTAGGAAGAAAGGAGTTTGTCTAATCTCAAAAAATGCAAAAGCAAAGAGTAGAAACCTTTGTAAAAAAAAAAGCAGATATGTCCACATGAAAAATTACAGACTGAAATTACTAAATTTCAGCAATGAAATGGGTCTAGCAGCACTATCTATCAGAAAAACATTGGTTGAATAAGCACAAGCAAAGTGTAATTATAAATTGACTGGTGTCAGAATGTCAGGAGGTTTCAAGTGAGGTTCCACAGGGGCCTATCCTCAGTCTAGTGCTGTTTAATATTTTTATTAATGACCTGGATGCAGGCACATAGAGCTTACTGATCAAGACTGTATACGGCAAACATGAGGTTTTCAGTCATAGATTCATAGTTTCATAGATGTTAGGGTCGGAAGGGACCTCAATAGATCATCAAGTCCGACCCCCTGCATAAGCAGGAAAGAGTGCTGGGTCTAGATGACCCCAGCTAGATGCTCATCTAACCTCCTCTTGAAGACCCCCAGGGTAGGGGAGAGCACCACCTCCCTTGGGAGCCCGTTCCAGACCTTGGCCACTCGAACTGTGAAGAAGTTCTTCCTAATGTCCAATCAAATTCATTTTAAAGGATAAAATTGGAATTCAAAGATATCTTGGTAAATTAGAAAACTGAGCTATAGGCAATAAAATGAAATCCAGCAGAGGCAAATATGAAGTGCTACATCTGTGGAAGAAAAACCAAACATATATACAGGAAACCCTCGCTATTCAAGGTTTCGGCATTCACGGTTTCAACTATTTGCAAATGCCAAACCCACATTATAAATACGCTTTATGCACTTACAGGAGCTCCTTGGGAGCTCTGTGCTTGCTGCTGCCAGGCTCCTGCCATTGCCATGCCCCACCCCTCCACAGCCACTGGGGGCATTGCGTTCATGAAGGCATTGCCTTATTTGCGGATTTTGCCATTTGTGGGGGATATGAGAACATGCCCGTAACTGAGCGTGAGTCAGTAACACAATGCTGTCACAAGAAAGGAACAAAAAGAAAAAAAATGTGTAATTTTGGTCTGTATTAACTGAACTTTTATATCCAAGACATGGAAAGTGATAGTATTACTCTACTCAGCACTGGTTAAGCCTGAGCTGGAAAATTATATCTATTTGTGAGCACCACAGTCTAAGAAGGATCAAGAAAGAAATTATGTACAATCACACCTTTTAACTGCTTTGAAAGGGGAGGGAAAGTAGCCACTATGAAAGGTGTCAGCTGTTACCATATAAACTGTTAGGTGCTGTAAATGAAACAGAGTTATAGTTGCAGTGTTTTGCTACACTTGTATCTTTACAGTGCAGTGTAGATGTAACAGCTTATGTGGGTATCATTGGCTATTGATATAAGTGTTAACATCTGTCTATACCAATACCGTAGAGGAGCCACAGGTCAGTGACAAAGATGATGGAGAAACTGGAGTGCAAACTGTATGAAGAAAAGGTGCAAGAACTAGGTGTGTTTAGTTTGGAGTAAAGGAGATTGGGGGTGGGGGGTGAAACAGGCAGGATAGCAGTTTTCAAATATTTTAAAGGCTGCCATCAAAAAACAGGAGAACAACACTTTTTTCTCTTGCCACCAAGGACAGGACACTAGGTTCATACTGCAGCATAGCAAATTTAGATTCAATCTCAGGAAAAAAAAAACTTCTTAAATGTAAGAACTGTACCACAATAATAGAACAAGCTGCCAAGAGAAGGTGTGGGATCTCCTTCATCACCAGCCTTCAAGAGGAAGCTGTTTAAGCATCAGTCTGGGATGATTTAGGAATAGTACCTGTTATATTTGTGTAGAAGTTTGGACCACAGGACCCTTGAGGTCCCTTCCATGTTTCAGTTATAGTTAGTGCTATGGCTGATTAAAGGTGAGATATTTTACTATGCAATGAAAAGGAAGTCTGAAAATGCTGTAAAATGAATTATACAGTGCTCTAATAGCAAGGCCAGCAGTGTACGCACATGTCCAGGTGCCCAGGGTAAAGCGGAAGCAATAACTTCTGTTTGCTGCTGTGATTGCAAACACGAACCCAAGGCTGTCTGCAGCAGACCCTCTTTTTTCATTCCCCCACACAACTTGGTGCCAGGGTGGTTGCCTTTATTGCCCTCTCCCCTTCCATTCCAGTTATGCTATTGAGCAAGACGTTTACATCATAAAGTTTCCAGTTGGGTTGTGTGATATATGGGAGTTGAGCTGGTAGACAGGAAAAGAAATAAGTAAAACTTCTACATTACAAATTTCTGATGTTTGAAAATTATCTTATCCAAAATTAGATGGATTTTCAATTGTGTTTACCAAAAACAGACACGCTGTCCTGAATACACAGTATTTTTCTGCTGAACCAAACAGTTTTTATTTTAGAGTTTTTATTATGACTTTTTGGATACATCCATTAGAATAGATTTCTTTCCACAATAAGGCACTAGAAAACATTTCCTGCAAACATCAAATGTCTGTCTGAGGGCCTAGGAAAGCTCTCCATTGTTTTTATATGGTTGCCAAACGCTTTAATTGGGATTTAGAATTGACAAGTCCCAGTTAAGCCGCAGGATCTATGTCAGGCTTGTCCAACATACAGCCCGCAGGCCGCCATATGGCCCGCCAAGCCATTTTATCTGGCCCGCAGTGGCAGCAGCACCACCGCCATGGAGCAGGGAGCGGCGGCAGCAGCGGGGCGGTGGCGGCGTGGAGCGCAGGGTCCCCCACCATGGAGCACGGAGCCGTGGTGGCGGCAGCACGGAGCTGTGGCAGTGGCGGGGCCACGGTGAGGCAGGCAGGGCTGGCCTGCGGGCCCCAGCCAACAGCGAGGGGAGGAGAGCTGCTTACCCCTGCGGGGCCTGGGGGAGCAGCCCCGCGCGGGAGGCCAAGCAGCGGCTGCTGGCACTGCCGGCCCACACCTGCCTCCTCACCCGCCCACTTGAAGCCACCCCACTGCCCTGCCCTGCCCCACAGCAAGGCGGTGCCTGCTCGCTCCCCCAGCCAGTCTCCCCTTGGGCACTGTGGCTCTCTGGGCCCGGCCACCCACGTGCGAGGCCCCGAGGGGGCCGCTTCTCATGTGCTGCTGGAGACAGGAGGAGGAGCCCAGCCGGGTTTGCACTGGCCAGCAGAAGCGGCGGCAGAGCCATGTGCCGCTCGGGACGGGACGAGCCTGCACTGGTAAGTCCTGAGTGGCACATGGCTCTGCTGCCTCTTTTGCTGGCTGGTGCAGACCTGGCCAGCCTCCTCCTGTCCCCAGCAGCACATGGGAAGCCGGCTTCAGCTGCATGCTGCTTTTCCTGGCTGGTGCCAACCTGGTTCTGCCCAGGTGGGTCTTGTAGCACCATGTCAACCCGGGCATGGCACCAGCAGGCCGGGCGGGCCCCAGGTTAACCCCGGCCTGGCCCCGCGGCTTCTCCAGCACCAGGTCAACCCATTTGTAGCCAAGCGGCCTCTGCAGCACCATGTCAACCTGGGCATGCATGCCATGTCAACCAGCACCATGTCAACCCCTGCAACTTCATTGGTGCCGAAGGTCACGTGACATCACTTCCCGATATGATACCACTTCCTGTGTTGTCTTTGAATATGGCTCGCCGGCCCACTGGATGATAAAAAGTTCATGATCTGGCCCCACATTCAAAAAGGTTGGACACCCCTGACCTATGTAGTTCTTCTCTTGCATTAAGAAAAATGTAGTTTGGCCTAGGATTTTTTTCATCATTGGGATATGTGATTCAAATGGGGCTATTATTTTTCTTCATATTTCCACAATCTACTTAATTAAATGGAGGTACCAAAATTATAGCACTAAGTGGGAAATAAAAATAACAAATTATGTGACTGGTGATAAATTACTGTAGGGGAAATTTTGATGTATGTGCTGAGGGTTTTTGTTGTATGACTTTTAGGGGTGCACCGATAGAGATTTTTGGGGCTGATACCAATAGCTGAGTTTTAAGGAGGCATATCGGATGATACCATTCTGATTTCCAATGCCAGCCCAGCAGCATGGAGAGCTGCATGCAGCTGGTAATTCTGGTGTGGTGGAAGGGGAGGGGGAAGGGAAGGGGTGTGGGGGAAGGCAAATCAAGGTCCCCACAGTGAGGGAGTAGTGGAGCTGGGGCTGGGGCAGGCTCTGTCCAGCTGGGGTGGGGCAGGGAGGGCTGCGAGACAGAACCGTGGCTTATCCAGAGGGCACGGGGAAGGGGGCACAGCTCCGGCTGCTCGGCCAGCAGGTCATCTGGCACTTGCCTGCACATGCAGCGGCTCCTGCCACTGCTCCCGCTGCTCATCCGTGAGGGGACAGGTGGGCAATGTGTCCCCAGATCTGCGTGAAGCTGGGGCAGGCTGTAGCTGAGGGCTGGGGCCAGGGCTTCATGGGGCTCTTCCCGCCCTGCCCTGCCCCACCCGCCCCAGATGAGCCTGGCTCTGTCCCACGCCCGCCTCACCCTGGCTGGGCAGCACTTGCCCCAGTCTCAGTCCCGTGGGCGACTGGTGCCACCTTAGCCGGGAGGGGGAAGGTGCCCCACCAGCAACCAGTCAGTGACCTGGGGGGTGTCCCTACGGCAAAACTTCCTGACCAGTGAGCGGCTGCGCTGCTCCCTAAAGCAGCCACAGCACTCCCAGAAGCAGCCACAGCCTACATGCAGTGCTCCCACTCCCTGGCCAGTGCTTGCAGGGGGGGCACCAGTGCTCCTGCCTGCACATGCACCGCTGTGCACCCCCTACCCAACCCCACTCCTCCCTCACCATGGGTGCCTTGATCTGCCCTCCCACACCCCTTTCCTTCCCTTTCCCCCTCCCCTCCCCTTCCACCACACCAGACTTACTAGCTGGAAGCAGCTGTCCACGTTGCCCACTGTGCTCCTCACTGCCTGTGCTGCACTGCAGCTGGATGCATACACAGGCATTTATCAGCCAAATTAGCCTGATATGGCTGATTTCTGATACAAACATTTTTCTTTATATCAGTGCCAATCCAATATCAGACTGATATATCAGTGCATCTCTAATGACTTTTACTAGGTAATTGAACATCCATTATGGATTTACTAGGATGATTTAGGGTAATCAAGGCTGAAACCACATCACCTGGTGACAAATGCATGTCATGCTTCAGGCACATGTGTTCTCTTCCCCTTTCAAGTAAAGAGAAAAACAAAGAAGAGGTAAGAAGGTTGGAAAAGTACCAGAATCAGCAGAAAGGGGAGAGGAGACTGTGCCTACAGTACACTGTTGTTATGTAGCTTTGTCTTACAGGGCAGCTAAGGAGTGATACAGGAGAGAAGGGCAGGGTCATGAGCAGGTATTCACAGCATATTCCCCTCCTAGGGGAGCAGCTGTCCACAAAAATGTTAATGCTATTTCTAGAAACATTATATTTTGCTCTGAGTCTGTCCCATGTTTGCAGAAGGGAGTTAAAACATGTCAGTAACTCATGCTTCCAGTGGTGTGCTCTGTTAATCTGGAAAACCTAAATCATAAGTAGTTTGCCCAAAACAACGAAGCAAAAATAGAGGGCCAGATTCAAGGGCCAGCACAATCCAGTATAACTCCCTTAGAGCTAGTGAAGCTTTTAGTGCAGTGGTTGGCAATGTTTTCTTGGCAGCAGGCTGAAATGACCCAGCTCAGGTTCAAGGCAGGTCAGTGCTAGGACCCTCCTCCACCACCACTGCTTCTCTCCACTGCCCATCCATGACAAGGGCTAGGTGAAGCCCCCATTGCCAAATGCAACCAAAGTCCTCAAATGCCACTAAAGTCCTCTGGCTCCTCAGGCTGGATCTAATGGTTTCATGGGCCAGATCCAGCCCGTAGGACATAGGTTGCTGACCCCTGTTCTGGTGGATTATACCAGCGATAAGTTTCTCCAAAGGCATCTTTGGAAGAAAACACTTAGATAAAGGTATGGATTGTGCCCTTCCATTTTAGAAAGAGGGAACATTTATCTGCTGTTTACAGTATGGAACTAGAAGTCACAAGTTGTAGACTGTCATTTTCTGGCTCCTGCCTGGAATTGCTGTCTCGTGGCAAGCAAGCCTAAATCATCAGGTTTCCATGGATTTTTGGTGCTTCTGCTTTAGCACTAGTTTGAAACACCAAGGTTCTCACTCTGAATGGTGCTGGGAATGTGCATAATTGTTTCCCAGGGTGGTTATGAAGATGCATTGATGTCCTACTGCAAGTATCACATGGTGACAAGTAACAAAAGTAATTAATTTTTTCCTTGCTACTACATTAGAATTACCAACCTACCTACATATGTGGCTTTTTGACTCTTATGTTAAAGAAAATAAGATATTGTCTGTTTGACATACGATGTAGGTCTCAACTGTGAAAACAAGTCTTGGTTGAGTCCAGAAGATATGCAGTAAGAAAAATGCTGTATATTGGAAACTGCTTTATTGTTTTCAGACTTCACCTATTTGTGGATGGGCTGATTAAGCTAGCCACAGAGTAGCCTGTCAGCCAACCAGTTGCTCAGCAGCAGAGATGTATAAATCAGTGCCTGCAGAGTGTACATGCTGCAGAGAATTGATGCCTGCACAGAAGGAAACCTGGTACAACCTCCTATCAGACAGAATTCAGAGGTTGCAAAAAGCCTCCTTTTTTTTGGAGAAGAACAACAATGTTGCAGCCAGTCTTAAAGGTATGCACATACAAAAGCCCTACCACTTGTGCTCTGAACCATAGCGCAAATTTGTGACTCCATTGCCCACAATGCTTTTCTGATTCCATCTCTCCATCAGGCTTTACAACTTCTTTTCAATTGCATTTTTCAAAGGTCCCATGAATAACTAAAAAGAAACTAATAAAAGGAAGGTCAGTAATAATTTACTCAGCCAGTAATTCTTGTAAGTGAACATTAGGAGGTGGCAATTCATTACTAACAATGTTACTGTTGTCTGAATCCTTCCAGGCAAAGAACCAGAAAACATTTCCAAACTAATTGGAAGCTACATGAAGCATTCGTTCTTTTTATGGGTGTCGCATCCCATCATAAATCACTACAACTGCCAGTACATATATTAATAATCCCAGACTCAAAGACCTAAGAGTTCAGCTGGATCCAACATTTAATTTAGTGCCATGGCCTGGGCCTCCTCCAGGAACAAAAAAGCAATGTAATAGCTGGGGACCACTGAATGCAGGGAATAACCTTTCCATGACTAAGCACTTCCTGGGAGACCGTGTACATCCTGTGCACTGTGGGGAACTGTGCCCTTCAGGAGCTGCAGCAGCACTGAAAGGGGCTAGGGTGGGGCAGGTAAAAGATGGGAGTGCAACCACTGAGTTTTGCAACCCCATGGATCCACTAAGTGAAATCTGTGCCTGAGGAGAACACACAGGCTGCTGCTCAGCTGTCTGGGAAGCATCATCCCAATCTCCCTGCACAAAGCCTATGTATTTTGGGGGCATGAGAAGGCTTGGAAGAAAAGAGTTGCAAATTCATCCTGTATATGCTACTTTAACTGCACTAACCTGCCCAGGGTGTGTGCACCAATGGTGCTTCTGTTTCTAGAGAGGTTAACGTGTATCTATAGAACAGATTACCAGGGATCCTGGTTTTCTCCAATTAAAAAAAAATCCCCAATTTTTGGATTAAAAAAGAAAACTAGGCTCCTTGCTGATTACACAGGCTACAGAGTTGTTTCCTTGTTAATAAAATTAAAAGTTTGCTTTTTAGGCAGTTTATGAGGTGTTCCCTTTAACCTTGTCTTTGCTGTGTCTTTCCACTGACTGTAGCACTAAAGCAGCAAAAGTATTTATAGCTGGCTGCAGGACTTGCATTTTCAAATTTGGCTAATGGCTCCCTTATTCACTAGTAAGAAGTCTTGGGTCTGAAGAGTTTGTCCTGCATAGGTCAAATAATATATTACTCCTATAGTGATTGTGCACATTACTTTTGCCAGATACCTGTGGTCAGGTTGCTTACTTCAAAGTATAGGCAAAGAAGACCCCAATGGCTAGGGACAGAAGTTGCTTGTAAACTGGTAAGTGATCAGAAGTTAGTTTAAACCTGTAACAGAACAGAAGTTCAGCACACATAAACCAGTTTCAAAATGGCCAAAACTAGTTTGAGATAAGCCTGGTTGTATTAGATTTAACACATTGAGGTCAAACTGGTTTAAGGAACTTGTGTTCCAGACCCCTTCCTGGTTCAAGTTAAATCAGAGTCCCCCAGTATCCCAGCATGCTCAGCAGCCCTGGACTGGGCTGTGCTGTCTGCCTGCTCTAGTGGAAAAGGGCTGGCTGGGCCCCTCTGCTCTCTAGCTGGAGAAGGGGCAGGGGCATGGCCAGACGCCAGCTCCCCTAAGGCGAAGGGGGCAGAGAAGAGGTTTATTCCCTGCTCCCTCCCCTGTCCAACTAACATGAACCCCAGCTGGGGTCTGCCAGGCAGGGGTACAGCAGCCCCTGTCAGGCATTTTGCTCCACTCGCTGCTTGAGCAGCAGGGGGCAAGGCTAGCAGTGGCAGTAGTGTGAAGCAAACAAGGGATAGAAGGGGGTTTAATTCCCACCTCCCTCCCCTCTCCCACTGGCATGTTGTCTACCTGGCTGGGGTAGAGCAGCCCATGTCAGGACCTCCCCCTTCCCCCCGCCCTTGCTGCTGCAGGAGCTGAGGAATGGCCAGATGCCAGCCCTGCATGGCCTTCTGAGGTGAAGGGGGCAGGGAAGGGGTTTATTCTGCCTTCCCTCCCCTCTCCCACTGGGGGACCCCAGATGGGGTCTGCCTGGCTGCGGCAGAGCATCCCCTGTTAGGCATTCCGCCCTCCTTCCCCCAGTGCTGGAGTGGCAGAGGGCATGGCTAGCTCTGGCAGTAGCCTCAAGTTAGCAGAGGATGAAAAGGGGTTTAATTCCCCCCTCCCTCCCCTGTCCATTGGCATGGACCCAAGCTGGGGTCTGCCTGGCCGGGATGCAGCAGCATGTGTCAGGATCGCTCCCCACCCCCTCACCCCACTGCTGCAGCGGTGTGGGAGGCTGCACTGTGGGTGGGAGTGGGGCAGGCAGAGCTGCCACAGCCTGCACAAGGTGAGTGGCGGCAGCAGCAGTGTTATGGGTGGCTTGGGGGGCTATGGCCACCCCAAAATTTGGCTTAGCCCCCATAGCCACCCCTCTCAGCCCTGGTGCCACTGCCACTCACCCCACACAGGCTGCAGCAGCTCTGCTTGGCCCGCTCCCACCTACAGCATAGCCCCCCACCGGGAAGTCTTGCACTCCCCAGGACACCGTAACAGGGGCTGCTGCTCTGTCAGGATCCCTCCCCCCTTGCTGCTCTAGCAGCAGGGCAGGGTTGTGGCCAGATGCTGGCAGTCATGGCCCCCTGAGGTGAGGGAGGGGGTTTATTCCACCCTCCCTTCCCTCTCCCCCTGGGGAACCCCAGCTAAGATGTACCTGGCTGGGCTCGAGTGGTAGAGATAGCAGCTGGGGCTGGCAGACTTTGGCTGCAGTCCCCTGGGTAAGGGAGAAAGAGGAGGGAACCCCAACTGCAGGCCAGGGTGGGGTTTTAAACCCCTCCCCAATCATACTCAGCCTGCCTGGGCCTGGCCACGCCCTGCCCCCCCCCCTCTCCAGCACAGCTTCCCTGAAGCCAAGGGCTCATTCTAGCGCCCCCTGGCTTCTAACCTGGAGCCACTGCAGGTATGTGCCTGCATTTCCAGACTTAAAAGTGAACGTCTATTCACTTGCAAATTGGTTCAGTCTAGACTAACCTGCAAAGATTGAATCCATTCAGGCTTGGGCTTTTTGAATGTCTGTACTTATGAGTCCAGAATTAGTTCTGTTGTCACTGGACCTCAGGCAATACTGAGGGGTTTTTTTCTTTGCTGCTGACATTTAACTGGCCTGCGTCTGTAGCCCAAACCTCCAGGAGACTAGTTGCATCTTTCTAGAACCGTTATTTAAGCCTCAAAGTATTCTACTGGGATGAAGGATTTGATTAGCAAGTATTGAATGATTTTTAGCATAAAGATTTGAAAGTCAGCCCTTTCAACACGGAACACTATAACTGTAGTCTACATTCTAGCCAGCTAATGTATGTATAGCCACTCACACGGCCTGGTTCTCCACACCCTTATGAGAGTTGCAAGACAAAAGTAGTCTCGGAAGAGAGAGACAACCTTGATTCTTTTTCAGAGTAGTCTCTCTCATGTATTATGAGCACGTGAGCTTAGTCAGTTGTCTACCTGAAGAATGTCCAAAATAGGACTGCGTACAATCATATTATGGAGGATTTCGTAAGGAGAGAAGGATGTAATGTACCTTGCTTCCAGGCTTTACATGATGCTTTGCCACAAAAAGAAATCGTATTGTAATACCAGAGACAATAGCACAAGTCTGAAGACAGTAGCATAGCTCAGTCCAGATCTAAATTACTGAGTTCTGGTCTGTGCTCTGTAGACTGATGAGAATTTGGGAGGAGTTCAGAAATGAGCAGTATGAATGATGGAGGCTGTTGAGACTGACTTATGAGGAAATACAACAAGAGCTGAAGGCAATAGCCTACAGAATGTAATCAATTGTAATCCCAATAGACTTTGATTGGTGATTTAGATTAAAGGTGGATTGCCAGACAGACAAATAAAAGGACAGCTTTGCTAAAGCACAGCCAAAGAAGAGAGATGAGCATCAAAGAGGAAGTGGCATTGTTAAGATGGACCTCAGTAGTGAGAATCAAAGGAACAAATTGGAAAAGGAGAAAAGTGGATTATACAGAAGGAGAAATGAAGTTTGTTTCATGGGTAAATGCATTCTGCTGCTTGGGTTGTTTAAAATGAGACTGGACAATGTGCTGTAGAGGACAACCCTACAGGAGTGAGGGTAGAATAGCAGGCAGGAACAGAAAAGAGTTAGCTTCTCTGCCATGAGTCTGTAAGGCTTGATGGCTCTGGTGGAAATACTCAGGGTCACTGGGAATTGATGTTGCCATAGTGCCAGTGCACAAAGCTGTCCATGATGGGATTCTGCTACTACAATACTGAAGTTAGTGTGAAGTGGTAGGGATGAGCCAAGGGCCTGTTGTGGGTCTGTCAATGCCAAACTCGGGACAACCCATCCTGATTGCCATATAATCAAAATCACTTTGGGGAAATGTATTAGAGGCCTAAAGGGGCCCCTTACTTTCTCCTCAAAACAGGCATGAGAATGGGGCCAAATCCTGTACTCTTTGCCATCACTGCTGTGGAAGGAGAGAGTGTGCAACTGATGCATCAATACAAAATGTCATGATTAATATTTGTTGAAGAATCTGTAGGTAGAAGGAAGCATACTCAACCGTCTGTTAGTAAGGGGAAACCAAGCAACAGCAGAAATTTGTTCAAGGATGTATCCATGTGAAAACAGGATTCAGTAACAGTGCTGAGGTCAATGACAGTATCTGCAAAGCTCTGCTAAAAATGTTAGTCACCACAGTGCAGATACCTTGGAAAATAAGTCTGTATCAAAGAAAGGCAATGAGAGAACTGTTAGATCCTTCTATTTTCCCCTTTGTCAGTCATTCAGTCAGCTCTGGGGTTGAGTCTTCTTAGTGAAATCGCTCTTGGTAGAACTTGCTGCCAGTTTGGGATTAGCTAAGGAATGAATGTATTAGAGCAATGCTAAATACTTTGTTTCTGAGGAACAGCATTCAGCCTCTTTAAGAGCTTCAATCTTTTTTAACAATATGGGGAAGCCTTAGTTGTTTTGCTTTTTTGGGGGGTGGGAGTTTGGTACCAAATTCTGATCTCCAGTGAAGTGGCATTTTTCATTCAGGCGAAGGGGGAAAAAAGTTTGCATTTGGGACACTTCTTTGGATTTACTTTACTCCTACCAACTCTTTCTGAGTCTCTAACCTGTTTTCATCATATACTTCCTATAAATGAGATATGAGGTTTGTTTCTGGGGGGCACCAGTCCAAATAGTCCTATTATTTTATCATTATTCACCAACTTTCAGAATATAACTTAGAGCAGAATACACCTTTATATATGTAATGAAAACATTAAATCTTCAAATGTATACCAAGAAATTCTTATAAGCTTTCATTTTACTTTACAGTTAGGGCAGCCAGGCTCTGGAATGGGCTCCCAAGTGAGGTGGTGCTCTCTCCTAACTTGGGGGTCTTCAAGAGGAGGCTGGACAGGTATTTGGCTGGGGTGATATGACCCCGGCACCCGTTCCTGCCTACAGCAGGGGTTCGGACCTGATGATCTGTTTAGGTGCCTTCCGACCCTAAGTACTATGATCCTATGATTTTTCTCTACAGAGCCCTGGATCTGAGTCAAGTGTTATTTTTAAACAGAGGTTTAGATTTGTCTGTTCCTAATTTATCTTTTAGTTGTGACATGCTACCATAGCTGTTGCATACTGTAATAAACACTAGGGCTAGGGACAAACATTGTATGCAAATAGGTTTAAGTGCTCAGAGAAGAACCTCAATGCACATAAACCAGTATCAAAATGTATCAAACTGCTTTGAGATACAGCTGGTTGAATGTGGTATCAGACATAACCGATTTGGCTCAAACTGGTTTATGCAATGTCTGTCCCAGAGCCCTTGCTCGTTAAAGATAAACCAGAGACCCCCAGCATCCTGCATGCTCTCTGGGTTGGGCAGGACTCCCTAGTCCAGCCCAGCCAGGCTGGCCCTACTCCTCTGCTCCTCAGCCTGCGCAGGGACAGGCAGGGGCAGGGGTCTGGCCGGAGAGGGGTTTAATTTCCCACCCCCACAACCCCCAGCAGATACCAGTGCCAGGTCTGCGCAGCACTCCCCCCTAGCTGTTGCAGTACCAGGCACCATGACCTCTGAGGCAGAGTGGGGCAGGGAAGAGAGTTAGTTTCCCCTGTACCCCCACTGGCAGCTGGGTCTGCTGGCTGTCATTGCAGCACTTGTACCTTGTCTGGAATAGGCCCCTGGCTGTCCCCTCGCCAGAGGGAGGAGGAATAACCCCCGTCTCTGTCCCACCCCCTGGGGCCTTGCCTGGCCATGCCCCCGCAGTGCCACCGTTCTCCACAGCAGCAATGTGAGCAGCCTCTCTGTGCTTGGGGCAAGCCCCCTCTCAGCAGCAGGGGGTTTATTCAGCTGCTGACACCACAGTGGGGTCTGCCGGGCCACTCTGCAGGCAAAGCTGGGTGGGGAATAATGTGGGGGGAGCAGCCACCAGCTGGGAGCCCAGGGGCTGCAGGTTAACTCCTTCAGGACTGCAAGTGCTGGGGCCAGCAGCAGAATAAGCCCCCTCTTGCCGGGAGGGGACTTGCCCCAGCACAGAACAAGCAGCAGGGGCCTGGCAGGGTTATTCCTCCTCCCTCTGGCCTCCAGCGAGGGGACAGCTGGGGGCCTGTTCTGGGCAGGGTGCAAGCTGGCAGACCTGGCTGTCAGTGGGGTACAGGGGAAACTAGCTCTCCTCTCTGCCTCTTTCTGTGTCGGGGGCCATGGTGCCTGGTGCTGCAGCAGCAAGTGGGGAGCACCGAGCAGATCTGGCTCTGGTCTCTGATGGTGGCACAGGGAGAGGGAATTAAACCCCTCTGTGGCCAGTTCAGCCTGGGTTGGCCATGTCCCCCCATCACAGCTTCCCTGCAGCTGAGTGCATGCTCTAGCGCCCGCCAGCGCCTGGCCTGAGCAACTGCAGGCATGTACCTGCATTGCCTCAGTCCAGAGAGAGCCTCCCCTGTTACAAACCGGTTCAGCCTAGGCAGGTTAAACTAATGTGTAAAGGTTGAATCAATTCAGGCTTTGGCTTTTTGAATGTCTGTCTCTAACCTAGGGGGAAAAATCAGCTTCATAACATTACTTTTCCTTTCTGCAATAGGAAAATTGACACCTTGATAATTTTTCACTTGCATTTGAGGTCAAGCAACTTTTTAAATTCTGAGGGAAGCTACGAATATTGTTAAATTTGTCAGTAGATAATTGATTGAATATCCTGAGTTTCTTACTGATAATATTCAGAAAATATTTTTTATATGATTCAAACCTTAGATGATTCAAGCCCTACTGCATTATTGATCCAGGCTTGATGAAATCTGCATCTCTGGCACTTCCTGGCAAATGCAATAAAAGTGGATTTTTATATAATTTTACCTAAGTTATTCATCAAAATACTTCCTAACACATAAGCTTCAATGTAAAGTAAGCAAGCTTGTCCAGTTCAAATAAAAATCCTTTTAAAAGAATATTAAAATGTTATCCAGGAAGCTGTAAACTTTTTTTGGTGATTTGGGTGGGTTTTTCTTTTTTTTTTTTTGTTTTTTTTTTCCTGAGACCTATTTTTGTGAGTGGTTAGACTACCATTTTAATTATAAAAAGGTTTCAGGGAGTTGGTTGCTATAGCAACAGTCTACTTAATGCTTTTCAGAGCAAGAACCAACTTGGTTGTACATTCAAAGCAAAAAAAAAAGAATGGATGAGGAAAGGAAAGCCTCTGTATGTCTAAATGCTATGAACTCCAGAATCCTATATTTAATGGAAGTGAACTGAACAGTTGCTCCCTTTCCTAAACTATTTCTTTTTTTTCTAACCCAAAATGACTTCTTTTGATTATATTACATCTACCAAAAGTTCAATTCAAATGTACAGCAGCATTAGATAAAACGAATGACAACAAGCCAAGGAATATTTCCTTGAAGAGCAGCTGGAATACACAGTATAAAGGATGTCTCACAAAACTGAAGTTGTGAACATTTCTAGTATGTCATCTTCCTTCACTGTTTACACTGCATGTCCACAGCTATAAATAGGGATTTTTCTTGCTCCCACTGACATCAGCAATAGTTTATCTTGCTGTTTATTTCACTGACAAAAGAATCCAACCCCAACATTAAATCAAGCATTCTCTTACTTTATTGATGTCCATAATTAGATCTGGGAAATATTGCAAAAAATGTACAATGACTGATCAAAAAATGTAAATTTGCTTTCTATCTGTGAACACTCACAGGGGAAAATACGAAGTTGCAAGCATGGTTGTGTTTAAAAAATATTCCAAATCCATGAAATCAGCTGACTGTTCTTGGCTTATTCCTTAGTTACTCGTTCAAATGTCATTTGCTGTATAAGTGCTTAGTGTTTCTTTAAAGAGTAGCTACATTATATTGTAGTCATGGAACCCAGTTCCTTTTGTCATCTGATTCTGATTATTGTGGCCCAAAAGCCATGATACAGCTTTCTTCTTGGTGTCCCAGCTATATTTAATTAAACAACGTTAAAGTAAACAAAAACTCTAAAGCCCTCCTATGTCTTGGGGTCTGGTTCTTCACTGCCTTGCAGCTACCCCTGCAAACTGAGTTCAGTTTGGTTTTATTGTTGCTGTGGTGTTTAATTGCCAGTGTTTAGCTGGCTTTCATAGTTACAGTGCAATAATTAGTGTGCCAGCCTGTCTTTATTCTCCTAGTGCACTTAAGTGTCAGACTTTCATTTCAAGCAAAATCATTTACAGCTTGCTGCAGGTTAGGCTTCTGCAGAGTCAGCTCATATCCTTAGCATAATAAAAGCATAATTAAAAAATTGCACATAGTACAGCTGAGTAGCTAAAATGAATACACAGTTTAATTTTGTGCACACCCTGGTCTGTGCAAAACAGTTCTTTGCTGCCTTTGCTCCTTTCTGCTTTGAGCCCAATGGCTGTGGCTGTTGGATAGCAGGGGAGATGGTTTGAGTGGAGGGGGTTGCTGAAGGTATTGAATGGAAAGATTTCAGCACTGAGAGTGTGGTTTTTGGTTTTGGGGTGTTTTTTTTTTCCTGTGGAGGAGTTCTCAGTCTGGAGAGGACAGCTGTGTGTATGGAGGCGGCAAGGGGGAGGTCACTGAGGGAATTACTCAGTGTGAGGTGGGAGAGTCAAGTGGGAGGGCAAATGGGTGCAGAGCTGAGAGGGAGGTTGGAGGGGATTATAGCCAGTCTGAAAGGGAAAAATTTGGGACTAGGAGACCGTAGTAAAGAGATGGCACAGAAATAATTGCTGTTTTTCTCACAGCTTGCCCTTTACTGCAGCATCCTGGTTTTCCATTCTGAAACAAGGCCCTGGTTTTTTGTTTTTGTTTTTTTCATACTTCCTAGATCTCCTTTTTATCCCCAATATTCCAGCTTAGTTTCCCAGCTTTTCCCTCTAAAAATATAATCAAACCCTCAGGTGCAGGTATAGAATAGTGCTACCTCATCCCTGTATATTTTGGACAACCATCTCTAATTTCCAGTAAGTTCAATGGGGAACTTTTAACCTCTGTCTGAACAGCCCACAGGGACCTAGAAGAAGCCAAGGCTTAATGCCCCAGAGAGGGAATCCCTAAGCACTGCTGTCAGCATCACAGGGATCAAGTGGTGTTAGATAAAGATCCTACAACCTGCCTCCAAAGCCAGAAGCCTTCTAAATGAGATGCTCACATCCTGATTTTCAGCAGAGCAGGGAAAGACTTGCCCAGCCACGTGTATACGCACATACGTGCACATGCAGAGCACAGCCCTTCTTAAGGAATTGACTTGGGTGATTTGCTTGAAAAAAGCTGTAGTCTTTAATAGAGATGATGGAGAATATTTCCCAATTTGAGGTGGCCCCTTAAGGCAGGAATTTTTCTACTCAGGCCAAAAACAGGCATCACATTTGCCTGGAGATAAACTATTTTTCTCCCAGAACAAAAGTGCAATCATTCAGATGTCCATGTCTGTCCTGGGAAAAACTCTAAAGAGGTTCATGGGATAGGAAGTGCTAACAGTTTGTTCCAGGACATCACAAAGTGCATCTGAATGGTGTCCTGGGATTTCACGATTGAATCAATGGCAGAAAAGCAGCAGTGCATTCAGCTGCTCATTTAAACCCTGATAGGAAGGGTTGATGTGTGTACACACCAATTCCAGAACTTTTCTCTTCCAGGAAAACACAAGCATATCTGATCCTGGGACAAATGCAACCAACTACTGCTCCTAGCCTTAGTGTGTTTCATTAAACATGATTCCTGCACTACAGTTCAGCAACACTAACTCATGATGGTGCTGATGTACTCATGTCGATATGGGACCTTCTGCCTTTACATGTTACTAGAACTTCCAGAAAAAAATTGCCAAATGTTTAGGAAGAAATGGAGCCCCCCTAAGTTACACTGTGGCTTGCCAGAAAGACTTTCCCCCTGCAAGAGGAGAGACTAGTGGAAAATCATGTGAAGAATGGCACTGTCCAAGTTGCAACAAGAGAATCCCAAACACAACTTAGAGACCTGCAGATGATGTAATAGTGACTCAGAGGATAGTGAGCATGGATGGAGAAGATTTCACAGTGGATAACAGTAAGCCTTTAATGGAAATTTAGGACTTACTTCCTTTCAAATGTTGTCTTTACTAATTTTTTTTCAAACAAAATCCAAAAGCAAGGTTACCTAGTGGTACAAGGATGATAATTCCCTCACTGAAATGACACTATCAGTATTATTAATTTGGATAGAATTATTTACTGTATTAGAGCAGTGCATACAGAGCCCAATCTTATGCTCACCACTGCAAATATACAACAAAACAATGGCCCCTGTGCAAAAATTTATTGGTCATAACAAGGTTCATGGTGCCATTAGGTACCATCCACAAGCATATAAAGGTCTGAACTCACAGTCTTGGGATGGATGAATAGAGAGAGGTCAGGAAAGGGAAACCTCAAAAGGGATCTGTGGTATGAATCAAAATTTGATATAAACAGCCTAACTGAATTAGGCTTTAAATGGGAACTTCAGAGTAGAGGGGGGAGTGTTTTGGCTTTACAGATGAGTGCAGAAGGGTTGAAGACACTAGATTCCTCCTTTTTCTCTTCTCTTCTCTTCTCTTCTCCTCTGATCCCCAAGAAAAAATAAACAAAGCACACTTATTTGCTATTCCCAGTGTGATAATACAAAACCACAGCTACACATTTTGCATCAGCAAATCTCTTTTCTGTGTGGTATATATTTTGGGTGCTTCACTCAAGGCAAGGGAAACAAATCCCATGTATTAGTTTAAACATCTGTTCCACAGATTAAATTATTGTCATCCCCCCCACCCCTTCCTCCCATCCTGTCTTTTTTTGGAAAAAGGAGAGGGACATGTTTTTCCTACTGTGGCACTTTTAGCATTCGTGAAACAATATTTTGTCAAACCTAAGGTAGCTATTATGAGGTAATTAATTTATCTAGCCAAAAGTTGACCTGAATTTTTGCGATCAAACCATAGGACATTGACCTAAGCTGCTGAAAAAGGCACTTAATTTATTAGTATTTTGTCTTTGGGCCATCTTCATTTCTTGCTCCTAACACAGAGATGCTGTAATTGTTTTGTGTATCCTATTCCTTGGCCAAAGCTGGTATATGCAGAGCATGTTTTCCCCTCAGAACAGCCTCAGTATGGAGCTGAAAAAGACAGTGAAACAGATCTATGCTCTCAGTGATGACCAGGAGTAATTCCAGTGACTTCAAATTTACGCTGGGGCAACCTAGATCAGAATTTATCCTTTTGTACTGCTGTCATGGGAAAGTCTTTATAAGCCTGTATCCATGGAAACCCTGCTACTGCAATAGCAGGCAGAACGGCAAATCTATCTCTTCTGTTTCAAAATGAAACACATTTAACAACATTATAGTATGTCTCTCCTTTGAGACACCATCTTTACTGATAACAGCATTGGAAAACCTCCTCTCCAGGAAATAAGCTGGAGAAATCATTTTCTCCCTTTCTAATGGAATTCTGGTTTTGTACATAGTAAAGATCAATGGACAAGTCAGAGGCAGACAGTGCAGTGATACAGAGCCAAGTCCAGAAGCAACAATGTTTAATGAAGAAGAAAATTGTTTAATTTAGCATCTAGCCCTAGTATCTGGGCACATGGTGACTAACACTCAAACCTACTAGCAAAGGCACTGGCCTGTCACCTTTGTCTCCATCTTCTCTAGTTACATGGCACAATATGTCTCAAGCAGTACATTTTATAGCCAATGATGCATGTGTCTGAGCAATAGTGTGTGTGCATGCGTGTGCGTGGGTGCGTGTCCCTGTCTGCCTGTCTGAGGGGGAGAGAGAGATTCTGCCAGATGTGATTTCAGAAACTGTAAATACAAGCAATCTGCATTATGAATATGCATTGGAACTGGACATATTTATGATGAAATGCACACTCTTGCTGTCAGTAGCCTCAATACTGGAGCACAAATTTGTTATTTTTAGATGACGAGATGTAAAACCTGAGAGATCGCTTTATTCCCCGTTTCATGCTGCTACAGTCGTGGCTCTCACGAAAGAGCTTTGTCATTTTACACCTGGGGGCTGGGAAGGGATGGGGAGGAAGGAGTGGTAGCATGGCATTCTCTGAGCAGAACTTGCCCCTACCTAGCATCTGTTCTCCTCATCTCAATCCCTCCTGGCAGTGGGCCAGGATAACATGTCCAAAAAGATTATTAGACTTAGCAGCAGTCATGGAGACCATTGTCCGCAAGGTATAGTTTACTCAACTGAAGAATCTTTTGGAATGAATGGAAAGGCTTTTCAGTGGTTTTAGGTGTTAGTAAGGAAAGTGAGAGAACCTAAAGGATATAAGGGTTTGATCCAGGCTTCAGTTATGACAATGGAAAGATCTTCATTGACTTCCCTAGGCTTTGAAGTGCAAATGTGCTCTTTCCTTGCCCAGTGGCTCTCATATATACATTTGGTGGTGTTCAACCTGTGTCTTCCCACCTGTCACATATGCCTGAGTCACCACTACAGGAGATAGTGATGTGTTTTAAACCAGAGTTAGTCAATAGATAGGTGAGCCTCAAATCTATGTTTCCTCTTTGTCAAACTCAAATACCTGTTGTCTCTGCTTTTCTCAAGCCATGGATGTAAGGGTATGTGCATGGGAGCAAATTGGCCTAGTTTAGAGTATACAGGATGAAGGTAAAATTATTGGGTACAGAAAAGCCCTGGAGAAACTATCTGGGCTATGAGTATGCCTCTGTTAGAGATGTGTATCTGACCTTTGTGATATTGCTTTTCAAAATCTGGGTCGTTTTCTATCCATCGCTGCATCTCAGTTTCTCGGTAACCGCCATGACATGCTGCATTGTGTTCTTTCCTTGTCATTTGGCCTAGATGTTGTGGCCATTCCTTTTTGATTGACAGTTATTGATTCCTTTCTAACCTTAGGGCTAGATTATTGCAATGTGCTTTCTTTAGTGCTATCATTGAAAAGCATCTGGAAGCTTCAGCTGGTGCATAATATAGTGGCTCAGCATGTGAACGAGAGTTGCTATTGTGAGCACTTACATGGGCTTGTTGCCCTGTCACATCTGCTGCTTTACTTCAGGATGCAGTTGAAAATATATAAGATCTATAAATCCTTAAATGGCCTTGGACCCATTATCTGGTGAGAGTTCCTCTCTCAATCTGTGTCCAGCAGGGTGGTGCAATGAAGTTCTGGGATCCTGAGCCTCTTTTTTGCATTGAGAATGCCCTCGCAGCAGCTTCTCCTTGCTCAAAGCAAAGGCTTTCCTGCTTGACAGCCTCCATGGTCAGGCATCCTCGGCAGAAAACTCAAATGTCTGCAACTTGCCTCTTCCAATAGTCACCAGAACTAAAATTTGGTGAGGCTTAGACTTTAATGTAAGGTCTTGTCCATTCATGGACCCGTACACTGTGTTTATAATAGGGAAGGGAGAGGGGTGTCTTGTCAAACTTGTTCATAGTATTTTGTACTGGTAAACTCCCTTGGGATGTGTCCCAAGTACTGTATTTACTTGAATCCAGGATGAGGCTTTTCTCTCCATGCAACATGGAGGGGGAAGGCCCTTTGTCTTGGATATGAATACAAAAGGGAGGGACGGGCAGCTTGCTGCAGCTGCAGTTCTGGCCTTAACTTGGGCT
The DNA here is from genome assembly GCF_030867095.1 of Alligator mississippiensis. Lineage (NCBI taxonomy): Eukaryota > Metazoa > Chordata > Crocodylia > Alligatoridae > Alligator > Alligator mississippiensis. The sequence goes on from NC_081830.1 coordinate 41,779,259, forward strand.
CAGGGTCAGAGCTGCAGCCACTGCCCCCACCTCACCCCACCCCTGCCACTTACCCTCAGTTGTGGCTCCAGCTCTGCCTCTGGCCCCACTCTGTCCTGGGGCACGGAGCACATGGTGGTTCCAGCCCCCACCTGGCCTGGCAGCAGTGGCACTGCTCCAGCCCTGGGTCCAGTTCCAACCCAGTCCTGGGGCTGGAACTGCCAGCACTGCAACCACTGCTGCCTGCCCAGGTGGGAGCTAGAACCACAGTGCACTCCATGCCTAGGACTGCAGAGGGGCTTACCCAGGGGGATAAGTGATGGGTGGGGGCAGGTGCAAGGGGGTGCCTGCACTAGGTGGCAGGGGTAGAAAGTTGTTGTCAGGGACAGGCAGCAGGGGACAAGGGGTGGGAATCAGGCCCCTTGACTCTTCTCTGCTGCTTGCCTCCATGCTTCTGCTTTCCTTGCTGCAGTAGTGGTGGGCAGGAATTTAAGATAACCCTCCAATAATCAGGTTCTATGCCTGGACAATTATAACAAATGTATCAATTTTCCCTGTATAAAATCTAATTATCAAGAGGTCATCTTATATTTGAAGAAATGTTGGAGTCCAATAAGTACTCTACATATCTCTACATAAGGATTTAAAGTTTGGGGTTTTTTATTTCTTGCTTAAGGTACCTTGCTATTGCACTTAGAATTCCTGTAACTTAAAATCTGTAGTATTTGCAAAATCTCCCATGAAACTGAAGGGGAGTGAAAGGAACCAGAAAAAACTCAATCTCACTTCCTAGTCGTCATGCTCCATGCCAGAGTCATGACTCATTAGGCTGCTGTGCCTGAATGCAAGGGTAAGATGCAGAGGTGTTATGGCAGGCAGGTGTGGGATAGAGATGTGCTTCTGGATCCAGGAGGGCAGCCATGTCTTTGGTCTCATACAACCAAGGGGAAGTGTGAAGCGCAACTGAGGAAAAGGGAGGTGTCCTTTGTCATTGTGGAGAGTGGGACATGTAGACATAGACTCCTTTGGGCTGATTTTGAAGGACCATCAACACTATTGGGACATCACCAGCCTTGAGGAATGGCCAGAGGCTGAATTCACATTTTATCCCCTTCCTTCAGGACTAGGATTGTGAGTGGGCCAGTGGGCAACACTGGTGAAGGCTTCTTTGTGCTGCTTTTGCTCTGTAGTTTAAGATAGGAATTCAGTCTCTAAAGCTGTCACCACAGTGCCTTTCCCACTGTGGCATTTTAAAATAATAAGCCCCAGGGCATTCCTCATGTCTGAGCTCTCTAGATTTAAGCACTTGAGTCAAGAGCAGGAGTATTATTTGATTGCTTCACTTCTCTGCATCTCTATAGCTCACACATTTGTTTTCTGCTGTTTTTCTATCCCTTCCAGTATAGAGAGCTGGAGTCACCTTCCAAAAACTTAAAATGCCAAATGAACCTGTGAGCCATCTGTTAATATGAGCTCAGAAAACAAGGCTGGCCAGAAAAACTGCATCACATTTCAGAGTTAATAGTTTTCACCTCAGCTAATCCTTGCTACTGTACTAAATACAGTTTAATTATTTCATAAATTAATTGTCAATAAGGACTTAATAACAACAAGCAGGTCTGTAACAGGATTCCATGAAACAAGGTTTTTCAGCATTTGCCTCACACGTACACAAATTCTATGTACACTCTAAAATAATAACATCTATGTGCATTCATTTTACTTTGCCAGACAAATCTTGTACCACAAACTATCAGAACCCGTTAAGAAAGCACCAAAACTAACTTCTCTGTGGAGCATGGGTTGTGGCACATAAACTATGTCATATTTTCTGATGCTGCAGGTATCTACATTGACAAGTGGTGGCATATAACAGCTGCCATGTGATATGATGCAGTAGAAAATGCCCTGAGTCCAGTAATGTCTACTTGCAGTATATCTCTCACAGTGTGAAGATATAGCCGGTTACTACTTCTGACAGTAACATCAGCCATTATTCTGCCTTCTGTTTCTAGCAGAAGTTAACTCTTGCTTCAGAAGAGCAATTTCTTTTCACACATTTCTAGCCTGAGAGTTTATGGTTCTGCTTAGCAGCACCCCATGCATACATTTCAGCTATAACAATTGAAATGCTAAATAAATACAGGTATGGTTCCCTTCTGTAAAGATGTAGCCCTCACTAGTGATTTACATCCATGACACCTATGACCACTAATCTTTCCTCATTCCCAGCCTGAACTTTTAATTTTGCTAAGAACAACCAAGCTAGCGGCAACTTATTCCAGAAGCTACATCTGTTCTTTCATGGTAAGGTGCAAGATAACATTATGAGAACTATATTGGAAGAGGAGGCGAGTGTAAACTGTCATTACATATGGAAAAGCAGTAAGCCACCTACTGAAATGAACCAAAAGATACAGAATTTGTTTCCTAAATATATGAGAGTAATAGCCATAGTTGTGGTTGCATTATATTACTATAATGCAATAGTTGTGGTTGCATTATAAAACTGATTGAGGACCCCTTTCCACAGAAAGTCCATATTAGCTTCATAATCAATAGTTTAGATGCGAATTATGAGACTACAGAACTAAAACTGCTTACCAGAATTCCCAAACTGCATCCTTTGTAGCTAGATAAAATGAAGTAGGAGCGGGGAAAAGACCATAATTTACTGGATTAAGATCTGATGCATGTCACCAAAATATGGGCGGCTAATAGATATTGTAATTTCTAAGTTATTAACTAGAGGTGATAGTAGTAAAGCATATGATATTACTGCTGGAGAGTGTTTCATTTTAATTTAAAAAAAAGTCTTCAGCTCTCTTCTGTGTAGAAATACCTCAAAATGCAATCTGATGGCTACCACTGGGTTGCTTGTCATTGATGAAGAAAGATAGTTTTTCATCAAGGTCTGGCGGATATAAGGATTCAGCACACCAAGAGCTCACACATGATGAAGACCTCTCCTTGCCTTGTCATATCTGCTTGACAAACCATTTGTGGTTTACAACAAAGGGATCATACTACTGTGAACCACTGGACGTGGGGTTCCTGCAGTCCACAGGGAACTGTTAGTTGTTCACCAGTTCCTTCTCCTACAGTATTGAATTGCTTCTTAGATTCTCAGATTGGCCCACTCTTCAGCTCTTCCCCAGGTATTGCAGGATCTCTAAAGGCTGCTTATAGGAGACGCATAGGCACAAGCCTGTGAAGGGGTGCTAGAGAGCCATTGCCAATCTCCTGTAATGTGCACAGATTGTGGGGCTCCAACAAGCCTCATCAGACCTTTCAAAGGGCTGAAAGGTTAGCAGGCATCAGGTTGTCCTCCTAAGAATCATGTGATGCACCTCCATGGCATTGCCCTCCCCCAGGTCTGAAGAAGGCAACTCCTTTCCAGAATATCATTCCCCCCTCTTCCCATTTTCTGATTGTCCAGAAGGTATGGAGATAGACATACAGAAACCCACCATTAAGGTGGAACTCCAAGCAGCAGGTGGTGGCGAGTCATTCAGAACAGGGGCTACCTCTCATATCACTGTACAGTGCCTAACACATCCATTCACAGTTGGCCCCTAGACACTACTATTCTATATATCATGGTTAATTGTGGTTTGCACAAGTATTATTTTCCAATAACTTTAGAGCTGAAAAATCTCTTGTTAGGAATTCTGTGTTTCGTGAATTAGGTTTCAACTTCTGGCCAGGGCCTCCAGACTGTATTAATTCGTTCCCCACAAAGTACTCTGACCAGAAGTCTGCGAGCAAAGCCCTATAATCACTGCTGGAGTGAACAGAGGGAACACTCATAAAATCTGTCCCTATGTCATAATTGCAGTTTACTAAATGGCATGGGTTATGGAAAATCAGGCATAAATCCCTTCTATACTGTGTGGCTTAGCAGATAGGGCAGGTTTTAAAGCTGAAATAAAGAAAATTCTTGAATAGTCTGTATTTTCTGGTAACCTGCTACATAAATGTGTGCAGTTATACCTGGGCAAATAGTCAACACTGCCATGTATTACTCTATTGACTCACCTGTGCCAAATCTATCACATGCTCTAAAATTAAGCTTTATTGATTCTAAGAGTGTTGCACCTGGCTAAAACTGGCAGAACTGAAGGACTGGGCCTTTCTTCTCTTTGCCTTTTTGCATGAAACCATGATCATGACAAGCTTAACATGTACCAAGAGCAAAAAGAAAAGAAAAAAAAACTTTGGCTTTGGAAGTCTATATCATTGAAACTCTTATTGCTTTCCCCCTCCCCGCCACCTTTTATTGCTTGCTATCAAGCAGTTATTAAGAGATATTAACTTGGTAAAACTTTGAATCCAAAATATATATATACCGGTTTTATGCGGTCGTGTTGGCCATATTCTTTTTCAAAGGCATGGCTATCAATTCATTATTTCACATTCTGTTTCAAGTAATCTTGTTTGCAAGCACTCACCTTGTTAAAGCCGATGTGTTATTTATGGTTCCTCCCTGTCACTGCTCTCTCTGTGGTAGATACCTCTGGGTTATGAGGCACAGTTGCCACTTGAGACAGTACTTTGTAGTGGCCTTCTGTATAACTGCACGAGCAGGGGCTGCCCTGTTTAGATTCATTATGTTGCAGTGGTTTGTCTGGGGAACTCTTCATTCTGTGGGAGGCTTGTGAAAACTCACTAGGCATGTCTGAGCAAACAGACTTGAAAAGAGGTAAAAACGTAGGCCTGCTCAGGGGTGTCATAGTGGCAGAATCACTTGGACTTAGTTCAAGGCTAAAGTCTTTTAAATAAGAGAGGGATTGATTATTTAACTGAGCATATTCAAAATTGATTTCATTCCTGGTGATGTGACTCATCTGATCTAGGATACTTGTTCCGTTTTTCTGATCTTCAGAGCAAATTAGTTCCCCATTTTGTTTCATGTGATACAAATCACTGGCTTTGAAGCTTGTTTCATAATTACATTCATTTGTATGAGGGAAGCCAGGGCATTCTGAGCTTTGGGAGATGTAGTTGCATTCATTTTGCAACAATAACTTGTTTTTGTATTGAGACATTTTACAAATGATATTGTTCATTTCACTCCCGATGCATTTGTCTTCCCGGTCTTTGTTTTCATAGCTGATTTTTAGGGATGCAACTTGAGTTACACAGCGTTCCAAAAGCTGCACAATGTTAGTGCTGTTTTCTGTCTGTGTGGGGCTAACGTAGCTCTGAAAATGTTTCAAAGTAAGAGGCTGCATTGGTTTGTCACAGGAAACAGACAACGAATGGTACGTTGTTTTATTTTCATCTGCTGTCTCTAGGGGATCCATTAGGGAGGTTGCAGCTGTCTTATAGGAATAACATGATTCCACTTCATGGTTGTCATTTAAGAAAGAGTTTTGAGAGCTCTGGAAAATAGTCGCCCTGTTCAGATCTCCAGATGATAGATTTTTGTCTTTTGGTGTTTCACAGTCTTCTGAAATTGGCATCTTCTCTCTTTCAGGTGAACATGTCTGCAAATAGCCTCCATTGACCTCTGGTGTTGGCATGTTACCTGAAATGCTGTTGGCTTCTGCACACACAGGTGCAAAAGCCAGGTCTCTGTGGCAATTTCTTTCCCTTTCCTGGGAATACTCATGAGGTGTGTGAGACCCAGAAACATCTGTTTGGTCTTTTTCATCAACATTTACTAAATGTGGCTGGCCTGCAACTTTGCTATAACCCAAAGAAGACTCTGGGTTAGAAAGATTAGGTTCTCCCTTGATTTGTTTGTCCTTCTCAGCTGCTGTGTTCAGACTTTGGCAAGGATAAGAGCTGTGGAAGACTAGCGGATCTCTGTTTTCTTCCACCTCTGATTTAGGACTGCTCATAGAGTCTGTGGGGGAAACTAACCCTGAATGTTTTCGCAGCCAGTTTATTATTCCCATGGTCAGGGAAAGCTCAGTATCACAGAGCTTTAGCAAACATTCTTTGCCTTTCCATGTGCTGTGAAGAAAGCCCTGGCTGATGAAGTCAACCGCGGGCTGGGAAGCCATATTCTCCTCTGCTCCAACATGAAAACTGTAAATTGATAGAGGGATTTCAATGGCCTGTTCCGAAACACTTTCAGACAGGCAGAGCTCATCATCTAGGATTGGATTTATTTTGGCTTCATTAGGGTCATAAAATAGTTCGTAAAGAGCATCCCCACTGTAACTGTCTCTTGGAAATCTTCCTGGAATCCCAGGCGTTTGAGCTTCCTTCGTTTCATCGTCTTGCCCGGGAGAGAAGGAATCATAGTACCCTTCATCACTGGTGGATGTGGATTCCTGGTGGTCGCTTTTTGGTGTCCCCGTGTCTATGGAACTTTCTTTGGAATGGTCACAGTCTTTATCGGGTGACACTTGCAGGTCAGGCACCGAAGCAGCAGCTGTGTTTGCAACCTTTCCCAGGTCAGGACTGGGTATCTCCAATAGCTTCTTATCAAATAATGCACTTTGATGCAATCGCACTGATTTGTTGATGTTGTCCCAAAATTTTGCAAAGTCAGCTGCCTCATTCTGAGCAGGAGATGCCAGCTGTTCCACCCCGCCCTGGAAAGACCCTAAGACAGGGCTCTCTTTTTGCTTGGTTCTCCTCAGTAGAAGTTCTTTGCTGTTTTCCAGCTCCAGATGAGCTGAACTTTCATCTGCAAAGATTTCCCCACATCCTGTGAGAGAGTCAAAACTCTTCAGAGAAGCAACATCTTCACACAGTGTATTGCAGTAGTCATAGGAGGAGTCAGACTGCATTTCACTGTCTGAGAAATCTTGGGCCAAGCAGTCAGCTGCAAATGTTTCTCCAGTTCTGAAAAGATATTTTCCAAGCCTGCCTGACACCTCACTTTTGCACCCTGGGGAAGACAGCCGCTTGTCCTTTTCAACTAACAGTGTTAAGCCCTCTGGTTTATTTTTTTTAATGTGAAATATATCCCTGAGCCCTTTCTTAGATCTCTTGAGGGAAATCCTCTTCCTGGGAATAGTTTTTGCTACAGCTGGTACAAAAGGCATCTGTGGCACAAAGTTTCTGTAATCTATCATCTGCTGACTGCTGCATGTGGACTGGCTGGGACTGACAACTGAATCCTTCTTCTCACTGGAATTCAGGGTGTTGCACACCCCAGAAAAGCTGATGCTGTTGACAAGTTGCCCTTTGCTTCTTCCAGAAGACCCCACCTCACAAGCTTTGCTCTTGTGGCTCCATGGTTCAGTTTTGTCTGCCCCTATCACACAGTCATGAGTTTTACTCTTTCTTACTAGTTTGTAGGAAGACCCAGATGGAGACAGGATGGTTTCACCAGCCCCATTCCTTGTTGTTCTATTGGAAATACTGTAATTTTTGTGTGCGACTAAACATGCCTGTTGAACTTCAACTTTGCTTTGACTTCCCTCAACTGTGAGCTGTTTATCTTTTCCCAGATTGTCCTTGTCCATAGCAACCACATGTACCAATGGTGTTTTCTCATGGGTTAGCTGGAAACTAGATTTAATGAAGGTCTTTCCTCTTCTTAGCTCCATGCTGCTTCATCACACCTGTTTCTGTAGGGGAAATAGCAGAATAAAATATGACCTTAGAATGTGGCTAAGTAGCATTCAGCTGATAATCTTTAACATGACCCTGCTAGGTTAAACATATATTTTTCATGGACTAAACACCATTAGTATGTGTGTGTGTTTTGCTAGCAGCTAGAGAAATAGAGGGAGGGGAAAGGAAATCAACACACTGTAACCGATGGCATTTATTGTGAGAGACTTCAGTCAGTAAGTCATGGCGTGTTGCTTGAGAAAGGGTTCAAGTGAAATGTACGGTATATTGCTTCTAAGTGTGAGGATGGACTACACACTTACATTGGTGCAAAGAACATTAGACTACTGGTGGGGGAAATCAGGCAGACAAGCAATGTAAACCCCTTTAACTGGTGGCAATTTCACCAATCCAGTGTAAAATTACCCCTAAATGAATTGGGAAGGTGGGGGGGATAAAACTCTGATAGCAGTTGCACCAGACTAGGTGGGTGTATGTCCATATCCATTCTAGAGTACTTGTTTGTTGGAGCATCTGTTTGCAAAAGGCGAACAAGCTACTTGCTTCCCCTGCCACTGAGTGGCACGGTTCTGTAATGGTTGTCTGTGGGGTGCAACTACACTACACTAGAGAAGTTGCTCATCTAGCCATGAGCAACTTGCTGATTCCCGTGTAATTTGCATACAAAAACTGCTGTATATAAATTACACTGTAGTGTGCAGTCATCCATCCAGAACTTATGGTTTATGAAAGCAGAAAGAATCAGCAGGAAACAGACGACACCATAGATTTGTGGCTGGTGGGCCTGTGCAGTGTATCAGCTGCAAAGGAGATGCTTTCGGATACAGGATTATTGCCACGATAGAGTGACAAATAGAAAAAAGATACTGTTCTGAAAGCAGAAATCTTATCTGTGAGGGATTATTTCAAATGTTTGCCATGGGGAGGCAGTAGTTCACTAACTTGGGGTTTTGGTCAAGTCAGCTTGTTGAGAACCACCCCCCCCCCCCAAAAAAAGGGGAAATCTGTCAAGGGAGGGGTTAAAGAAAACAAGAGATTTTCTTTTCATATGAAAATCTCTGCAGAGCAGTCTTTGCCAGTAACTAGAAAATACATCAACCTTGTCACTTTGCTTGGAAAGCTTGTTAGAAATGAATTACTGTTTTTTACTTCCACCTGAATGCAAGATATACTTTTACGTAGCATTGCTTTATTATTAAAAAATCAGTCATTTTTATTAAATCACAATTGAGTGTCACAAACACTTCGGTTTGGATTTGTGAAGATTTTTAAGTCTGCAATAACCAAATATAGAACATCAGTGTAGTGGCAAAATATATTTCCATTGTACATTGAATAGCTCAGCTTTAAATGTATCTACATTCCATCTTTGTATACATTTGTGTGCTACACTGTTCAATAAATTTGATATGTTCATGTTGCAGAAATACCCTCATGACTATTTTGGTCATGATAGTCTTAGCTTCATAGGGATTATTCCAGAAACACACTGCACCTTATTTTTCATCCTGACATCGATAAATATTGGGAATAAGTCATCGACCTTATATCAGTGTCTGTCAGCAGATTCAGAGACTGCTCTTATACAGTCTAAAGTCTTGGACAAAAGAGTTGTCCCAATATTTTTGTTTCAGTTCTTGTGTTCTTAAAAACTCCATTTAGAGCTGTACTGCATTATACCCCAGCTTGTAATTGCCCAGTTTTGCATCATTTAGACATGTACCATGACTAAAATGATCAAGAGCCCCCACAGTCAGCAGTGAATGAACAATAAATTACTGCAATATTGAAATACACATGAGCAGTGCAGTGTTGTATTTAACACTCATTGGCCTACTGTGCATAGCTACCTTAGTAGAATAAATAGTGTTCCAGTGGAGGTGTATAAAAATAAACATGGGATCAAATCCTCAGATACAGTTTTTCTACACTCGGCACAAGTCAGGAAGGGCACTTTTAAAGCCAGCATTACATCCCTCCACTCCAGTCCTGGGCTTTGTCTAATTCAAAGGCATGCTTTGGATCAGCTGTAATAGTCCTCTAAACTGCAGCAGCTATCAGGACCACCAAGAAGCTGTATTAGGCACAACAGTGTTCTGGCCATCACTTTCCACAAGGCCAACAGGTAGGATGGTGGTAAAATAAAGCCTGTAACTGTGGGGTTCCCCCCCCCCCAAAAGTGTTGTCAGGTTGCTCAGACTGACAATCAAGAGGCATAAAGCAAATTCTGATGGGGGCTATATCTGGTGTATAATGAGCCTATATATAACCAGTTGCTAGAAACAGATGTCATATTTATCCCTGAATAAGTTGTGCCCGTCTTTGTCAAGAACAAAAATATCCTGGGATTGGCAGATGCACTCACCACCCTTCTGATCAGGGTTTAGTGAACAGCTGAAGGCACTGCTGCTTTTCTGCCATTGATTCAATGTTGCAAACCTAGGATAACTGTCCAGACCTAGTTTGCAAGGGATCAACTGTTAACACTTCCAATCTGATGAACTTTTGTAGGATTTGTCCTGGGACCATGGACATGGATATCTATATGATTGGTTTATCTTGGGATAAATGGAAGTCCATCTGCAGCCAGTGTGGAAAGGTAGGAAATGATGGAAAACTTCACTGTGGTGTGAGTGTATATACTGTTGAACTCATGATGGGAGGGTGATGGATAAAGGGTTTAATGTGTCAATACCAAATTCATACTCTAGTCAGAGGCAGAGTTGTTCATGAGTTCTGCAGAGCTTTCTTAACAACTGCTAAGAAACACTTATGCCTCACTGCAGCACTGCGTAACTGTATTTCACTGATGCTACAGAAAAACTGTTTTAGGAATACTTTTGAGTATAGGCTATTGGGATGTTTTCACACTCCTTTCCTTTAAAGCCAGGTGTGAATTACCAAGTATTGATTCAAGGGTGCAGAATTCAAAAAGAGCCATAAAGCTTGCTAGAAACAACTGAAACAGGCTTTTCTACAACCTAAATATATTATGAATGCAAAGTCTCTGACATTACAACTTCTTCCACAGGTAGAAATAGGTGTTGGGTCTCTTTGGGAAATCTCATTAATTGAAAAGCGTCTAAAGGGCTGTGAGATGATAAACTTCAGTGCTGTAACATTTTTGTGTCTAGAACTGTTTGTGCTAGCCCAGCTCTAAAGTGTGCCCCTCTTGATGGGGCTTTTTAGAGGAAATTCCAAATTTTAGGAAGAAATGGCAGCTATTTGTCACTCTCCAAGGGCTTGGAATGTTTCAGTCCTAACTGGATTTGTGGGCTGACAGCAACAGACAAAGGTGCACATTAAATTAACTTGATGCACTTTCTTACTACATATTTGTAGGATGCTTATTGCAAAATGGGCCTGAGAGGTTGAGCCTTTGAGGCAGTCTTGCAATGTAACTGCTAAATAATTAATCATATGGTTCTGTGTTCATCACATGACCTACAATTTATCACATGGATCTTACTTCTGTGGATGCAAACGTGTACATGGAGATGTAGATATTTTCCATGTGGAGAACAGGAGACTGTTAAACATCACCTCATGTTGTGTTAGAAACTGTTTCCACAGAAACAAGCATCACCTGTTGATGAATTAATTCAGCTCTTTCCAGGTTGAAATGTTCTATGTATAGAGTTAAAATACTCAGTATAAAGTTAGAAAGGACCATCTGGTCAGCTACTCTGACTTCTTGTATATCAGAAGCTAGTAAATTTTCCTCACTCATCCCTCTGTTGAACCCAATAACTTATTTTTGGCTAATATATATCTGTCAGAAAAGTGCCCAGTCTTGATTGGAAAATCTCATGTTGTTGATAGATAATTGATGATGTTGTCAATTGGCTAACACCAGTCAAGGGATAGTACAGCAATTATTAGTCAGTCACTTCCTTTGATAGTATGTTCCAATAGTTAAAGGTTAATCCCTCTCACTGAAAAAAAAAAATGTACCTATTTTCTAATTTGAATGTGTCTGGTTGACTTCGTAGTCATTGGGCATGTGTAGACAAAACAAGGGCTCTAAATTGAAGCGGTGAGTTTTAAAAAACACCGCTTCAATTTAGGGCTGATTAAGCCCCCATGTCTGCACGCACCCTACTGGCTTACTTGTCTCTTGGGTGGGTGAGCTGCTGGTAGGCAGTGTGGTCCATGGGCTGGGGGGGGAGGGGCTGGTGCTTCTCTCTGCAACAGCGGTGGCCCCCCCAGACAGCACCCACCCACAGGCACCCAGCTCGGGTGGTCCTGGGGGGCACCACAGCTGCGGAGGGAAACACTGGGTCCCCACACAGCTTGGGCAGGCAGGCTTCGGGGGGTGGGGGGCGAGCGGAGATATCAGGCTCACTGCTTTTCTTAGGCAGAGCCTGCTTTCCCGGGCTGCTGCCAGGCTGCCTGCAGGGCTTCCTGCAGAGCCCACGACTTCAATTTAGGGAGAATTAAACTGAAGTAAACCCCCATGGCATGTACAAATGGCCATTGTTACTTGTGACATCCTGCTTGTCCTTTTGACTAAGTGGCACAGCATCACCACTCTTCCAGTCTTCTAGAACTTCCCTAAGATTCCCACTATGTATTAAATATTAACATTAGTGTACCAGGGATCTCTTCTGCCAACACATTTAGGATTCATGAATGCAAGTCATCCATATCTTCTAATTTTAAAAGTGTTTATCCCTATGCATGTTTTGAGCTGTATGCTCAGCTACAGCATTGCTTGACTTCATGCCTTTTTAATTACTCTGCTCTTACCTTTAACTTCCACTTAATCTAATTCTTCTACTGAAGTAAAAGATATGCTGATTTACATTTTTGCAAAGGAAATATGTTTTGCCATTAAATTCACTAAAAATAACAGGAACCTTTGAAAACTGTCTGCCAGCCCAATGAGAAAACTGATGTATTCTAGTTTCAACAAGCTCCAAGAGTATCCTTCTTCCAAACTGGCTGATCTCCTTTTCTGGTATCAGAAATTCACTTGTCAAATTCACTTAGGTAAAAGACAGCCTTAAATCTCCTATTAGCCTACAGTTAAAACATCACTTACCACTGTCTTGGATGTAATGATCTCTTTGGCCAAAGAAATGTGATGCTACTTTTGTGAGTGAACTGTATCTCCCATTTATGATAGTAGCAAAATGGTGTATCCTTGCTGTTCTTGATCATGATCAGCACTTGGCCTTCAGGTTTTACAGGACTCTAAAGAAGCAATTAGATCCACAGTTTGAACTAAGAGCATAATGGAAATAAAGTGTTGGGATAAACACCACCTTAGATTTCAATAATATGGCTTATAACATAGGCATGGTGGTCATCCCCCCCATTTGTATGATTTGAGAATATATCCCTTTTGGGAAGATTGTGGAAAGAAGTTTGACTTCTAAGATTGATGTTGCTTTTGGTTAGTTCCCTTTGTACTGAAAAAAAAATTGTGTCATGTAGTTCCTAAAGAAATGGAAAGCAAACTACTCATGAGGGCCTCTATACTGGCTGAAACATCAGTACACTTGGGTGCTATCCTAGTAAAATCAGCCTTTGTGGAGATTATGAACATTGGCTTTGCTAAGGTTGTATATCTGTATTCAACAGCAGAATCTGGCCTAAGAACAGGGCATTTGGATCAACTCTTGATGCAGAAGCTTGGATAGACACTGCTTGTGCTAAATAGGGAAAAATAAGTCTTGTATGTATATGTAATTAATTTCACAACCATAGATGTCTAGCCAGAGTCCTGCTACCTTGCTTGGTTGTATGTGCAATGGTCATGAAGACTAGAAATGATCAAAGTTAGAGAAAGTTCAGTTATTCTCTGTGTGGTTAAACTTAATCTGATAGTTTATTCTTAAACATTAACTTCTTATGAAAAAGTTACCTTCCCCACCTTGCTTCACAAACACAGTTCCACATACTGTGTAAAGTCTAGACCAAGGGTTTTCAGCCTTTTTAGACTTGAGACACCCTTTAGAAAATGCCAGCTCTTGGTTTTCATTTGTTTTACAACTACAAAAAAATAATAGAGCAATTCATCTGTTGCAAAGAACTCAGAAAGATCACAACAGGTCAGAATGTTTTTAACACTATGGATTCCCATTTGAAATCTCCTGGTTTATCCTGTGAAATGTGTCTGCAGACCTAACAGTGCTAACATTGCATGGCACTTGTTGCGCTTGAGCACCGTGGTTAAGAATCACTTGTCTAAACAGTTCCTAACAGCTTGCTTGACTATTCCAAGCAATTGATTAAACCCTTTGCACAATATTCAATTTGCTGTTATCTTTAAAACTGAAATGATAAAAATGTGCTTACAGCACAAATGTCTTCTAAGGTAAAATTCTTCCACAGTGTCCTAGTCTTGTTTTCAAAAGTTGTCATGTCAATGGGACTTTGGGTCCTCGATGTCAGAGATAATTTTGAAAATGTCAGCTGTAGCTCCAGTAATGAAACTTGTATTGTTAAAAAGGAGAAACTCCAAAATGAGACTTACTCTTAAATATTTAGTAAAGCAATTGAATGATTGAGAAGGGAAAGGACCTGAAGGATCAAACTCACTGGGGATCTCACCCTGCTTGCCTAAGTAACTTGGGGAAAGCATGATGATAGGCAGCAACCCACAGACAGATAAACAGATGGGTCTGAGAGCTGAGAATCCATTAAAAGTCAGTGGTTGGTACAAATGCTTAACACTTGTTACAAACAAGGTCAATTTACAGGGTATGAAGAAGGGTATTCTCTGTCTCACTAAAGAAAGAGCTCTGTTTGAGTTAATACAATTCATTTACTTTCACAAACACTTAACTCTCCTTAGTAAGCTCTCAAACTAAAGCTAATGGAAAAAGTCCTATTAACAGTGATGTGCATGCAGTTCCACTATGTGAATGGTGTTTTTTTTCTTATAAATCAATAAAGAGCCTCCCTGCTGTACAGTGGTAATATCCTGTCTGCAGTTAAGGTAGTATGCAATTCTGTTTCTTACAAGCAGGTATAATATTTCCTTATATTGGAAACCAAAGAAGTGTTTACAGCATTGCTCATCTTCACACTTAAACTTGTCAATATACCAGTGTCTTGTCTCCATTTTAAAAAGAAAAAAATAGAATAAGTGACACTAAATATTCAGGATACAGAAGAACATTTATTTTTAAATAAACCTGTCTGCCTTGTGGACCTATGTTGGGAATCATACTATTTGCTCAGAGTGTTCTTTTATCATTTCTTTATCACCTGCCTCTCACTGATCACCCAGAATGCCTAATTATTTGCATATAAATTTAGGTCATGCTTTTTTTATGTCACTAGGAACTAAAAAACACCCCCACACCACTTTGGTTTATTTTTTTATCTTCATCATGTACATAAAGTAAAATCTTACACACAACTGCAGAATACCAGAAGGATATATAGTTAAATATTTAATCTTATTAGCAGTGTGCTATAAGAAAGTCTGAACCTTGCATTAAGCACTGCCAACTGCTCAGTAATGTTAATACTGTTTAATAGTAAAATTAAGCTGCTCGATACTCAAAGGGGTTTTGTCTATGTAAGTGTGTGGAGTACACAATAAGAGACCAAGAAGGGTGAAGAAAAAACAAGCATTCCTTTCCCCCCATTCATTGTCCAGGGCATGTCAGCTGTAGAATCTCTGCATGTTCAGCACAATGGTTAGCGCCTAGCCACCAGCTTCACTCCCCTGATTAGCCATTTGAAGAGTTCCAGTAATGACTAGCATTTGCAGCTATGTGCCAAGGGAAAACACACAGAACTACACTCATGACTATAGAAGGGAGAATTCATTACAAAAGGAGGTGCCTTCCTTGGCAAAACCTTTTCACTGTTAGCTCTCCAAAGCTGTTTTTTATTCCTTCTGCACCTGAACCTGAGAAACGTAACTGCTTAAGACATTTTTATTACACCTTACAAGACAGCAGCACAAACTCCAGGACAGGGAGCTATTGAATCATTAGCCTGTCTCCAGGGGAAGAGAGAGGAACAGAAATCTCTGCTGTGTACCTGAAAGGAAACAGCGCATTTATTGCTTGCTGACTCTAGCAGCCTGTTGTACCAGCCAGCAAAGCAATAACCTTGCCAGTTTTGGTCACTTACAATTATTTATTGATTAAAAAGGACCAAACATGAACATCAAAAACGTACATTAAAAAAATAAAATAAAATTGAGAATGGTGCTTCAGCCTACTGCCAAAGGAAATCTTACTAAATTAGCTCTCCATCCTTTGGAGTCTCACTGAGGGTGTCAAAGCAAGAGGAATTCCATCGCATCCTCACACTAACAATACGGCAGATGATGAACATCCTACTCACCATGCTTCACCATTGAGCAGAAATCTTCTCTGGTATAGGCTTGCTGTAAGGCTGCATCTCTTTATCCAAAGGCTCCTGTGATGCTTTTCAGACTCCGAAGGGCTGTATTACTGCTGCTTTCACTGTTATTCTCCACCTCCTGTCCTTTCCTCCTCCTCCCTCCTTCAACCCCACCCCTCCAATCCTTCCAGCTTGTAGCTTTCTTGTACCCTACATAGATTCTAGGCTTCCACATGTAGCTTAATTTAGGAAAGATGTTTGTTTCAGCCATCTGTTTGGTAGCAAGGAAATGCTTCCATTGCTGAGGACGAAAAAAAGGCAAAGGGGAGAGAGAGCTCAGAGCCAGCATCTTGGTTACACACTGCATATTGCAGCTTCTGGTATATCCAGAAGCACATTTAGTGCAATTGTATTTTTCTCACTGATTTGGTAGCTGACTGGAATGCAAAAAGACCAATCTGAACAGATGCTTCTAGGTTATTGAGATGCATCACATTTCAACACATTTTCAGGCTATTGAACTGTGTCACCCTTCGAAGAGGTGGTTAACAGGGCTGTTATGCCTTCATTTATAGTATTGTTGATATCAGAAGGAATTTCACACTTGATCAAACTGGAAAAGGGAGAAAGGGAATATTATTATTTTAAAAAATGAATTGGCTAGTTTTTGTCCTTGGTGGTTTGCTTGCTTGCTTGTTGGTTCTTTAATCAATGGATAGATTTTTCCAGATGTTCCTTAGTCACTCGATCTTCTGCCTAAATTTTCAGTGAAGTAAAAATCTTTCAGGTATGACATTATGTCCTGTTTTGGAAATTAGTTTAAGATCACAAATTCATAGATTGTAAGGCCGGAAGGGACCTTGGAAGATCATCGGGTCCAGCCCCCTGCACCGAGCAGGAAAGAGAACTGGGGGTTAGGTGACCCAGCAAGATGACTGTCTACTGTTCTCTTGAAGATTTCCAGGGTAGGTGATTGCACCACCTCTGGAGGGAGCTTTGTTCCACAGTCTGGACACCCTGACTGTGAAGAAGTTTTTCCTAATGTTGAGCCTGAATCAATCTTCTAGGAGTTTGTGGCCATTGCTCTTGCTTTTCCCCTTGGGAGCCCTAGTGAACAGTTACTCAGCAAGCTCTTGGTATATTCCCCTAGTGTAGCGGTAAGCTGCTACCAGGTCCCCTCTCAGCCTTGTTTTCCTCAGGCTGAAGAGTCCCAGATCCCTCAGCCTTTCCTTTTAAGACTGTGATTATATGGGTGGCTCTTCTTTGGACTCTCTCAAGCTTGTCCACATCCTTGTTAAAGTGTGGTGCCCAGAACTAGATGCAGTACTCCAGCTGCAGTCTCACCAGTGCTGAGTAGAGCAGAAGAATCACCTCTTTGGCTTTGCTGGAGATGCATTAGTTGATTTATGCCAGAGTATTATTTGCTCTACTGGCTACAGCATTGCACTGCCAGCTCATATTCATACTATGGTCTATTATTACCCCCAGGTCCCTTTCATTCGTGGTACTAGAAATATGAGGATTGAATTCATGCCAGAGTGAAGCCATATACTCTGTCCATGGAGAGGTTTAAAACTGGACAAAATTCCTATTTTGAAATGAAAAGTTAAATTTCTCCCTGTCCCCACAAGCCCTTTCCAGACTTTTCCTTCATTTTTGTCCTTCTCTCATCCTCTCTTCTTCCTGCAGGTTATCATGGCTCTTTTGTTTGAGGTCTGTTAAAACCAGTTATGTAGTAGTAGCTTAAAACACTGCCGTATTGTGGGTTTTAGTTGGGGACTGTTACTCCAGGATACGACAGTGTTTTATACTTGGAAGCCTGAATGTGCCAACCTCTTCAAGCAGCCTAATGGCTGCTTATATTGCTGCTAGACACAGCTCCCTGGAGTGCTACGTGCCTATGGTGGGCGACAGTCAACACCAGCAGGCAGAGTCTTAAGCCACTTTCCTCTCTGGTCTTCCAGAGAATTTAGACATCAACCACAAGAAAGCTTGAATGAGGGCAGTGCAAAATGCCCCCTTTCAATACTACAGTCATGTGGGCCGTCCAGGTGGCCATCCATGCGGCCTACTGTTGGGGAGAGAGTGAGGAAAAAGAGTGCACGGTCAAACTTGCATTGAACTTAAAGCCCTGACTATGGCTTTCCTGAAGGATCACCTAGTAGTAGTAATAGAGGGACTACCAATGAGTCAGCTGTGAGTAAACACTAATAGCTCTGGACACTGAGTTAAAAGCAGTTGTGAAGAAAACAGTGTTAAATGGGAACAGATTTTCAAGGCTGGATATTTCTGACTTAGTATCAGTTCGGAGAGATTCTATGATTCGGACATAGACACAGCTTTAAATGTTTTTTCTACATACCTCAGGGTACCAGGTGACTCATGAACACTGAGATGCTGGGGCAGATGAAGTGTCCCGCAGAAGTGCATGTGTGGGGGAGGGGGGTCCCCAGCGTGCTCAGTGGTAAACCCAAAAATGGACCAGAAGCACTTCTGGTCCACTTCTGGGTCTGCCGTGGAGTGCACAGGGGACCCCACCCCCACCCTCACCCCCCAGCTTGGTGACTGGTGCCTCCTGGGTCTGGGGGGCACCTGGGGTCCCCCTCAGCCAATCACCGAGCCAGGGGGGCACTGGGCGGGGTCCTCCGCTGAGCACGCAGGGGGCCCCACCACACTCCTGTGGGATGTTCCATCCGCCCCAGCATCATGAGCCACACCTGGTACCTTGAAGTATGTAGAAAAAACATTTAAAGCTGTGTCTATGGCCAAATCACTGATTCTCCAAATCAGCATCGAATCTTCAGATTTGGATTTGGCTGAATTGAATTGGGACAGTGATCCAAATCAACAAATCAAATCACTGTTCCCAATTCAGGCCTATTCTGAATCTGAATAGAACGTGGCCCTTTTTGCACACCCCTAATGAGTACCCCTCCATCTTCCATATAGTGCTTTTTCCACTAGAAGGGAGCCATAATGTTCATTTGTGTCCAAATCTGCTGCCACTGTGCCCTACTGGTGAAACTTTTCGTTGATGTAAATGGCTAATAGCTATGAGCCTTTACACCTTGCCCCTCCCAAAATATTCTAAAATTATACTTTGCAGTTCTATAAATTTCCTCTCCCATCACCACCTCAAAGGCATGCTCTGTGGGGCATTGACCCAGTTTGCAAGCCCTTCTGCTTAGCTCAGAGACATTTCTCTGTGTCTGATTTGTGAAAACCATGTCCCACCAATTCTAGTATTTCAGGGAGTCTTCTAGCGGTCAGTGGTCAGGAGTCTATTGATATGATGGAAGATTGGAAAGGAAAACATGGGAGAACACATGGAGCACTTGCCTTTTGTTGAGCAGAGCCACGATTTGAACTGCCTCTGCAATCACCTGTGAATACACGCCTTATCTCTGCTCTGCCATTCAGCATAGTTTAATGTGTAGATACCTTCCCAAGCAGAAGGAAGGCAGGAAATAATGGTGAGGAAGAAGGGAGAAAGGAGGGTATGCACTCAGCCCCTAACATGGGAGAAGAAGAGAAATCTTGGCTATAGGGGGGAGGGAACAAGGAATATTTAGGGAGGAATGGGGGTGTACATGGAGCCACTGACAGGGGAAGAATGGAAGGCCCTGGTAAGAGCAGAGCAGAGCAGAGAAATAAGGGATGCACAGAGCCCCAGGAATGAGGGAGTAGGGGTGGGGGGAGTTGCAGAGGGTACCACACAGGGAGCTTATTGAGAAAGAAAAAATGCAGAGAGTCCCAGGCAGGTGTAGTGAGCTGAGTCTGCAGCAAGGGATTCATCCCCATAGTTTAAGTAGCAAATGCCTACACCAGTGATTATGGGTAGTTATTAGCAGGGATCCTGATTTTCTCTGATTGAAGATTTTTTTATTTTTTTTAAATTTTCGGTTGAAAGAAGTAACCCCCAAATCCACTTTTTTTGTGATTAAAACGAAACACTGCTATATAGCTATATACAGCAAAAAGCTTTGTTATCTGGCACCCATTGGGAATGGGGGGTGCCAGATAACCAAATATGCCAGTTATCTGAGAGGCCCGAACAGGCATCTTTGCCTATTCGGGCTGCTGCCGCATCCAGAGTCCCGCCGCCCCTCCCACCATGTCAATGTGCCAGGGGACAGGGAGGTGGGCCCCGGGCACACTGGGGAAAGGCTGCTTTGCCCTGGGCCGTGTGGGCTCAGCAAAACCAGAAGTGCCACGGTGGGCACTTCCAGTTTCGCTTTTGCTGCATTGATTGGCATGCCGGTTAGTACAGCATGACATTTTGTAAGGTGCTGGACAAAGCAGCTTTTACTGTAGATTTATAATGGTGTTTTGTTTTAATCGAGGAAAAATGTTGATTTGGGGTTACTTTTTTCATCCAAAAATTGGAGATTTGTTTTTAAAATTGGAGAAAATCAGGATCCCTGGTTATTAGGGTGAGTAACTTGCCAAATACAAGCTAAGCTATTTTAAAATTGTCTCTTGGCAGACACAAGTTGCTGGCATTTCAACACAGTAGACACAGTGGGTAAAATTTATCATTGGGACAATTCAGAATACATCAAAAGAATTACCCCAAGGATGAATTTAGCCCGTGAGAGATCCTGCCAACAAATCAGCTGAGACTATAATGATCCCCAATTGAGATTTCTGCTAACGTCAGCTTAAGTTTAATTATTCATACATTCCTATCAGTATACTATGGCTTTGCAGGTCTTAGAGCACTGGTAACAGGATATAAAGCCCTTCACCACCAGCTGACTAGCAGAAGCCTATCCTAGGTTCAAAATGAACAATTGTTACTATCTGATGGCTTCTGAGTGCTTATGTGAAGTTAATTGCTGGTGTCCCTTCCGTCCTTGGTAAATAAGCATCTGTCGCAAAAGTTACAGTCACAAATTGTCACTAGTAGTAACGACACTTAGCAATTAAATATAAACATCTACATTGAATTTGTACATTCATCTACATAGAATTTTACAAACATTAACTAAATCAAAACACCCATGTAAAGTTATATTCTCTCCATATTGCTGCCAAAAGGATTGAGAAAGGACAGAGAAGTTGAATGGTTTCCTGGAGTCATTGTCAATGCTGGCATTAGAGCACAAGGGTTTCCTGCCTGCCAGTCAGACCTTGGATTGCAGATAATGATACCCCTAAGAATTGAGAAGACATGAGAAAATGCTGCTGCCTTCGGGCCAAGATTGGTTGTATTTTCAGTGTTGCCAATCTAGTGATTGTTGCAAGGAGAGGAAGAAAGACAATGGGAGAAAACAAAAATCTCAAATTCTCATACAAAAGTTTTTACTTTCAGCTATTTTTTCTCTCTCAACAGAAATGTTTTGACCAGCTCTAGTCACAAACCCTTGCTTAAAAAGCCATCTTGCTGTATTTCTAATTCAGGAACATGGAGCTGTATTTGAAACCCTACCTACCTCTCTCCTCTCCCAAAAAATACTTTAGAGATGGCTTACTGTAGAAAAATAATGTATTATCGCAGGAACTTCCTGCACAATGCTAGCAGTCTACACTGTGCCTACAGAGCAGAGAGAGCCATATGGTTGTATTGACATGCGGTGTAAATACTGAAAACAAATAAGGAGGACCTATGTTTAGAGTCCCATTTCATTCAAGATGTGCCACAGAGTAGGCTTCATTATATGTGTATGTCTGCTAACTACATGTCTGTATACCTAACAGCAGGTGCTACACTGGTGTATGGAGGGGAGTTAGGTTTGGTTACTCCTGTTTTAAGATGTTCTCTATTCTTACATTCCTCCTTGTACCTTACTGTGCCTTCCCCAGTTGTTGCTCAAAAGGCCACTTCATTATATATCGCTCATGTACAAATTTTGCACATGAGTTTAAGTAACCTTTACACTTATGTTTTATTAGTCCTGCAAGGCCATGGGGACAGGAGGAAAAAAAGTATAATTGATTATTTATATTAAATGTTGCTTCCGTCATAGGTTAGGCTAGTTTAGAGTCCTGGTGTATCTCCCTCATCTTTGAGTATGACACAGCCCCAGCAGACTCAAAAGTTTGATTTGGAAGGTCAATACACAACTGCTGTTGATCATATGACAGTTGCCCCCTTTTTCAAGGAAAAAAAATAGTAATTTCAATGAAAAATGTGAAACAAAATTGGTCCATTGACTCAGAAACTTAATTCTCTCCATGATGCATAATTCCCTTGAAGATAAGAGTAGGGAAGTATAGATATTCACAATTGTGTAACTTAGTCCAAGTTGCACAGTCACTGATTGGGAGTGGCATGTGCATATGGTTGTTGGTCCTGGGAACTGCGGCAGGAACCTAGAGTAAGTAACTCATGGTGGGGCAGCTGGGGCAGGGTGGTGGGTCTCTAGGGGTGACCGGGCTACAAATAGCCAAGGCAGGGGGGAGTAGGAAGAGCACAGCCCCGAATTTGGGTTGGGTGCCTGGGCTTTCCCAACCCTGGGGTTGTGCTTCAAACATTTTCAGATGTTCAGTAGATCAAACTAATACTTTCCCAATCTATTAGTTCATCTCTTCAGGTGAACTAATTTAGATCAAGCCCACCATTTTCCCCCCAGTTTAACCTCCCTGAACATCTGCACAGAGATCGATCTAATCCTAGTTAGGTCAATCTAACTGTGATGTTGCACATACCAAACATATCAAACTGGGAAAATATCAGTAATATTTCTTTTTCTGAATATTACATATGACTGAGGTACCCTATATAATTATATGGTGCTGCCTGCCTGGATACATACAAGGAAATCAAAGGAGGCTGTAAAGGAGTTAAAGTACTGAGAAGGAAAAGTGAAATGATGATTCAAATAAAACAGGTTTGTGTACCCAGCTTCAAAGGAGCCAGGCTCATAATGACTGGGACATTAGGTTGAAGTGCTTTTCCCAATAATAAGCCTGCGAAGGAGATCCAAAGCTTCAGAAAAGAGGAGTTGTGGCTGAGGTAGGCAAAGATACTGAAGGAGAGTCGGCAAAAAAACTGGCTGTCCCAGAGGATTAGGGAAACACAGATGCCATAACCAAAATGGGCTGCTTTTCCCTGTCAGGCATGGGATAACTAGCTGAACTGAAGAGACCTGATACCAGTGTAAATTAACACCAGTGTGGGACCAGTCTCTTACTGTTTTACACTTCACTCCAAGTGCTTCCTGCTTTGAATAAGGAATAAAAAAATTCATTTCTTTGAAAATGCTGGCTTTATGACACTGACAATACACACTGACCTGGGCTTCTACAGGGAAAATCCTGCAGCATACAAACCCCAGATGGATATGCAGAAGAAGTTGAGTATGGTACCCAGAGAACTGTAATCCAAGTCTTAGTCTAGCAGTAGGTAAACTGCAGAATTCCCTATGGGGAGAGAATAAGATCTGGAGTAGAAATGGCTCAATGAGAACCTTAAAAAAAATGACAGCTGTGTGGCTAGCCCTGTAACTGTGACAAATGAAGCCTTTGGTGGCCAATAACACTTGATTTATTTTTAATTCAGTTATTGTTTTATTCCTACATCTGGAACAGGCATAAAAATGAAGGCTTTGAAATCACAAAGAAGCCCAGGTCTATACAATGCTTGGAATTAGATTTAATGAACTGAACTAAAAATAAATTTTAGAAAAAAAATGGTGTGTTCTCTGGAGCTGTAATTTATGTCTCAGCCAGTGAGTTGTATCATTTAAACTAGAATGAAACAGGACACATGGCAAAAACTACAGCTGGCTTTTAAATTCAAGTGGTACTAGGACAGGGGTTTTCAACCTTGTTTAATAAGTGTACCCCCGCCCTGGCTGCCAGATATGGGGGGGGCATGTGGCTGGATGTGAAGTGGCAGCAGCACGGGGTGGTGGATGGCGGCAGCAGCACCCACGTATGAGCTCCCCCACGCCCCCATCCAGCCAGCTGGACGACACCTGTGCGGCCAGCTGAGGGGCACTGCTGCCCCGTCTCCCCCTCTCTCTGACCCTGCTCCTGGGAAGCGGCCACATGGGGTGGCGGCACTCCATCCCCACCCACCCGCACGTACCCCCTAGGGCCCTCCCAAGTACCCCCAGGGATACACATACCCCCGGTTGGCAACCCCTGTACTGTGATAGTATTCAACTGTGTGTTCCACTGACTTTTCCTTATCAGTTCCTTACTTTCTTTACTAGGTTTAGTGAATAGCAGAAATAGCACACTATTCACAAATACATGCTGCATTGTAACAGCCAGAAAGAGGAAACTTAAAATTTCTTTTCATCGTCATTATATAGTATTCATATCAAATATGTGACATTAAAAATTAGGCTCCTGTGGTAATAAATCACAATTGTCAAAGATGTTTTCATAGTTACGGTAAATCAGAGAGAAAAGCCAAAGGAACTAAGCTCCTTAGGAGGCATCTTGTTAATGTATCCTGGTTATTGGCAATGCCAAGGTCAGCACTTGGTCTGCAGCTACAGTAATTACCAGAATGTATTAATATACAGTGTTTTATGGGCCTTCTAGTTGACAGGTCATTTAGTCTGGAGTGATTTGTTGAGCACTGTTTTTTGGGTTTTATCCTTTCACAGCCCTAAGAGTCACACAGACACTGCAACAGTGAATAACAATAGCAAAAGGATTTCTCCACAGTTTTCTGATTTTTGGCAGATGATTATTAGTGCTTTTTAAATCATCTGTTTTAACATTGGACATATTACACTGTTGCAGATTTGTCTCTAAGAGCAGGAGCACCAGTAAGACCTCGGTTAGTATGGTCTAGAGCAGGGGTTTTCAACCTTTTTTAACAAGTGTACCCCTTCTGTCTCAAAGTTTCAGCTCATGTACCCCTTTATAATTTTTTCTTGTTTGTAATGTTACCAATTATGTGATATAAGGTAGTGTGACAGGGGGCCAACTCAGGGCCGGGTCTCAACATTGGCCCGCCCACTTGTCTGTATGGGGCAGTCCATCCAGTCTTGCCTGCCACAACTTGCTGTTTAATAAACTAAAATACAGGAGGCTGCCCATTTTAATGCCCTGATACCCAGGGACATTGTACATGGCTCTGTACCACCCCTACACAGTGTCCCATGTCTTGCAGATGGCATCATCAGTTTTTAATGGCTTTAGCCCCACGCTGGGCCCCATAACATTCAACTCTGGACCCCAACTAGATCCCTTCTAATCAGGCAGTCTACTCTGCCCTCATTCTGGGCTGTCAAGCTCCCTGAACCCTTCTCCCTCTCAGCAGTGGCCCCCTCACACAGGCCCTGGCCCCACCTCTAGGCCAGTCAGAACCCCAGGCCTCCTGGCATCCCTCACTGTGGGCACCCTGGCCCTTTTGACTCTTGACTCTGGTCCTGGTCCCAGCGTTGACCAGTGGAGGGTTCCTCTGGTTAGGTCTCTGAGCAGCTAGCCCACTCCATCTCAAATAGGTCCACATTCTTGGGCCCCTCCAAATACAGGCCTTATGTCTCTTTGGTCCTAGGCCTCCAATAACAATGCCTGGACCCTCTGCCTGTCCCTACTCTGGGTTACCCACCAGGTTGTGGGGGCTGGGGTTATTAGGAGCCCCTACCCACCTTTCACTGGGTAGGCAACTGGTCTGGCATTTCTGGGGAACTACCCTACCACAGGTAGCCCCACTTAAGCATCCTTCCCCAGCAGAGTGTAGTTTTCCATCATACCCAGGATCAGGAGCCTCCTGCTATACCTATAGCTCTTGCCCTTACCTGCAAGGATGTTTCGAGCAGCAGCTCAGCATCTGACTGGTAAGTCTGGTGTGGGGAAAGGGGTGAGAGGGGAGGGAAGGGGTGTGAGGAGGGGCAGATCAAGGCCCCTGTGGTGAGGGAGGGAGTGGGGCTGGGGCAGAGGCAGGTACTGCACAGCCAGGGCAGATAGAAGGACTGAATCGTGAGTGGCTCATCTGGGGTGTACAGGGTGGGGGGTTAGCTCCCACAGCTACATGCACCTCGGGAGGGCATGTGCCCCTGGATCTGTGCAGGGCGAGGGTGGGCTGTAGCTGTGGGCTGGGGTGGCACTGGGCTCTACCCAGCTGGAGGGCTGGGCTAGACTGCTCTCAGGACAGGTGGTGGTGGCACTGGGAGGGGACTATAGGAGGGCTGCAGCCACCCCAAAATTCACTGCAGCCCCTCTGACCCCTGTTCCCAGCACCACCACTGCCTGCCCTGAGCACAGCACAGCCCAGCCCAGCCCCCACAATGGGAAGAGCCTAGCGCTGCCCCCAGCCCTAGCCCCAGCCCACAGTGGCAACCCAGCTTCACCACATGTGCAGGTCCAGGGACACATGCCCACCATGCTCTCCCAGGGTTTGTGTAGCAGCAGGAGCCGCCCCCTGGACAAGCCATAGCTGCATCCTGCACCCCACCCCACCCTGGCTATACAGCACCTGCCCCAGCCCCACTCCCTCCCTCACCACTGGGGCCTTGATCTGCCCCCCACCCCATGCCCCTTCCCTCACAACAGACTTACCAGCCAGACCTGGCTGCTCTCCATGCTGCCGGGTTGTGCTCCTGGCCACCTGCATGCTGTGCTGCAGCTGAGCACATGCACAGGGCATTTATCAGCCACATTATCAGCCATATCAGCCAAAAAAAGTCAATTGCCGACACTGTTATGTTTCCCTGTATTGGTGCCAATCCAATGGGGCCAATGTATTGGTGTACCTCTGGTAATTTTTTCTCATTCACTCTGCGTCCCCCTATGACCTTTTTAAGTACCCCTAAGGGTATACGTACCCCTGATTGACAACTACTGGTCTAGAGCAGTGTTTGCCAACCTGTTCCAGCCCAAGGCACACTTACATTAATAACGTTTTTCCACAGCACACCTGTTGAGGCATTCTCCAGCCCCATACTTATGAGCAGGGATCCTGGTATCTCTGATTTTTAAAAATCCCCAATTTTCAGGTTAAAAAAGTAACCCAAAATCCACATTTTTCTGTGATTAAAATGAATCACCATTAGTATATATTTTTTTACTTTTTTAAATCTGAAAATTGGGGATTTGTTTAAATCAGAGAAAACCAAGATCCCTGCCTATGAACTCATTGTAGCTCATCCCACAGCACAGCTGTTCAGAGGCTCACGAACTGTGTATTCCCCACAACCAACACACGCACAGTAGATGAATTTCTTTTTGCTTGGCTGGCTCTTTCTCTCCCTGCAGCCAACAGATACATGAGTCTTCTGTGAATATCTCATTGATATGGCTTATTCGTTAGCACTAGGCAGCTGGAGACCTTTCTTTTCATTATTCCAAAACTCTTGCGGCACACCAGGGAGTTCTCCAAGACACGCTGGTGTGCCGTGGCACGCCGGTTGAAAAGTACTTGTCTAGAGGACAGAGGAAAAATGATCTGAATGAAGGAAGAAGTATGGGGCGGAGGGGAGGCACTGAAAGCAGGGCTCATTTTAGGATGTGCCAAGTAGCAATATATTACTCTGGTGGAGGCAGTGTGTTCTCCTTGCCTGCATGTAAAGAGGTAGGGTCCCGGTAAAACAAGACATCTTTATTTAAGACAAGTATTTGGAAGGCTTTAATTGTGGATATGTCACTATTGATTATTTGTATCATCTGTATTATCTGTGTGATTGGACTGGAGCGTGAAAAGCACAACAGAAGACTAAAGAGTTCACAAAGCCCTGAGCAAGAGATTGATAGTGCGCTGACTGTATGGACAGCAGTTGCAACCATTATGCACTAAACAGTTACCTCAGAGCCCAGATCATTCAGTCCTGACTCTAGTAATGTAATTAGGGGTGGGTGGGGACAGTCCAATTTAGAGGGGGCACCAGAAAAGTGTCCCCCATTCTGGGAAGTCTTCATGACAGCAGCAGCCAAATCTTTGAGTCCCTGCAGCAGGAAAGAATGACTGCCCTATCCTTCCCTTCTCCTCCCCCTGCCAACTCTTGCCTGACTCATTGAGAAAGTTAGCTTCTCATCTGTTCACAAAGGAGCCATTAGATCTTCAATCTGCAAAGCAGTCAGAGACCGACTGAAATAGAAGTTTGGCATCTCTGGAAGCTGAAGAACTGGGTGACCTGGTTAAACCACTGTTGCTATGTCTGGTCCAGAGGGCAGGCTGGGTGGGCTGCCACTGGAGTAGTTAGTGGTGTGCAGCTATGATGACAAACATGAGTTACCAGGTTGCTACTTATGCTGACACCATACCCCACCGCATTACAGAAGGAAGGGGGAGCTTGCATGGGGCCCATGCTGTATGCACAGCTACAAGAGTGGCCAGCATCATTCTCTCTACGCCACAGATGTTCCTTATGCTATAGTTTCCTCAGGTTGGCATGGATCTGTCCGAGAGTAGCCCACCCCAGATTTGAAAGCATTGCCCAAGCACAGGATTGAGTGCACCTTTACAGATTTCCGCCCCTGTTCCTGATTACTTCCATAGAGAAGGAAAGGAGAAGGCAGGCACTGCTACAGTGAGGTTGGGATGAACATGCTTTCCTTGCTCCATTTTTTGCACATATGGCTCTGAAGTAGTAGGACCAGCTCAGCTTCCTCCTAGCCGTGTGCCTTCTCAGCACCAGTTTCTCAACTGTTTGGTTTTCAGAGCACCTATCTAGCACCTAGTCTATACAGTAGTGATTGTCAGGAGTCTGTTTGCTGCCCATATAAGCTTTATCTGGGTTTACCGCCTGAATGGAACTGGCTACTGGCTGCTATCTTCATCCATGCCCTCAGCTGGCCTCCATTAGAGTGTTTGGTATGGCTGCTTCACAGCCTTTGTAGTGCTTTGGGAGCTTGCATTGAGATAGGTTCTCTTCTCTCTGCTCCATGATCCTTGGCGCCCTGTTTTCTCTGCCTTATTCCTGCCTGAACCTTTTCCCAGACTGCAGCTTCCTCTGTCTTATACCTGCCTGCTCCCTCTGCCTCAGCTCTGGACCTGGCTTGGGACAGTTGTAGTACTGAGCCACCAATCCCCACATCTGTTTTGTGCCCATGATGGTAATCATTTCCCTTTCCCTTCCAGCATCAGTACATGAGGTGATTTTTCTACAGAGTCCAGGTGCATATGTGAATTCTTAGACACTGCTTTCAAGCTAATTGAGTGATGCCATAAAAACTGCTGCTGTGAATGTAATTTTAAAATGTATATTTAATTTCCAGCAATGAAATAGCTTGAGTTCTACAAAACTGTAGTGATACTGGATGGTGGAGGGACAGGGGAGTGTAAAAGGCTTATTTTATTTCAGTATATAAAATAGCTTAATATCTGTGGGATGTCAAAAACCATCATTTCTTTAACTAATGGTGCTTAAAAGAGTGTGCACATAGGAAACAATAGACTGGATCTTCAGCTGGCATAAGTAGGCATAGCTACACTGAAGTCAATTCTCCATGCCACCACAGACAGGGAAGAGTATGATGCCAAGACATGGGAAGAATGGGAACACGGCCATTCTTTTTGCAAACTGTATGGATTTCTTGGTCAGAACCCACATGTCTGAGCAGCTCATGGTCACTAGTCCAGCACAAAGGTAATAGTAAATACTACAGAGCAACCCTGCAGCTGCTCACTGCCATGGCAGTGGCTTGTGGAGTAAGGAAGCCCTACAGAATTGGGTCTTTTGAGTGGTGCCTAAATATGTAGCCTACTTCTTCGAGAAGGCAAAGGCTCACTACCTGGCTGCTAGGTAGAATTAAAAAAGAAGCTGATCACATAGGAGGAGAAGACAGCCTGGGAGCAGGACAGCAAAGAAAATCCATGAGGAATTATTATAATAGCCTTGATCTGATGAATAATTGTTACATTTCTAGAAAAGAGAACCGTTTAGGAAATGATGAAAGCTGATTGATACTCTTAGAGCAGATATATTAGCAAGTTAGCAGTAGTTCCTAACATATTCTCACATTATAATTTTATACAATCCTTCCATTTCTTTAAGTTATTATTACACTTCTTAAGAAATCCAGTGTAGCTCCAACCCCACAGGTGGTCAATGAATCTATGCTGC
This sequence comes from Alligator mississippiensis, assembly GCF_030867095.1. NCBI lineage: Eukaryota > Metazoa > Chordata > Crocodylia > Alligatoridae > Alligator > Alligator mississippiensis. Next base: position 41,809,060 of record NC_081830.1, read on the forward strand.
TCTGCTGCATTGTAGGTTTGACCAAGAGAATTTACACTCACCTTCTAGGTTCCTTCTTTGTTGTATATCAGGGGGAAAAAATCTCTAAGACCAGAATTTGGAAATAACTGTTTCATTTGTAGTGACTGAAACAGAAATAAGTAAACAAAATAATTAATAGAAAATTAAAAAACATAAAGTTGCTACCCAAGAAGCTGGAAGTACTCTTCATAGTTGTTACTACAGAGCTGTAGGTGACAGACATAGTATAACCCTAGTTTCTGTTTTCAGGTACTAAAGGGCATGTAAAGATCTCTTTTACCCCATGGTCAGCTTGGTGTGAACTGCGGGGATTTTGTCCTCCTCTGCAAGGGGTGGGGGAAGAGGCAGGGTCCTCTTTCTTGGATCTTTTGAGCATATTTTAACTAACTACTCCTGTCCTTGCAGTGGGCTTGGGACAGACATTACACACACACACTGGTTTAAGTGATCAGCAACTGGTTTAAACCTGTAACAGAACAGATATTCAGTGCACATAAAACAATTTGAAAATGGCTGAAACCAGTTTGAGATAAACCTGGTTGAATGTAGTATCAGACTTAACTGATTCTGCTCAAAGTGGTTTATGCAATCTCTGCCCCAGACCCCATACTGGTTTAAGATAAACCAGACTCCCCCAGCATCCCAGCATGCTCTCTGGGTGGGCGGGACTCTCTGGTCCACAGCAAGGCTGGCCCCTCCCCTCTGCTCCCTGGGCACAGCTCCACAGACTGGGCTGCTTCCCTCCTCCCCCTCACCATTCCCTGCTAAGCAGGAATTCTCCCCTCCCCTCTGCCTTGCTGAGGAAGTGTCTGTGTATTAGCTAGCAGACTACATGCTGGCTATGGTCTATGTTGAATAAACAGACAGAATCAACAAGTAGCTGGTAATGTCCCTCTGTTGTTTTCTTAATTAGGTGATAAACACTGTTAACAATTCCCTGCTGGGCTAATCAGAGTGTTCTGCCCAAGCCTAGTCATGGGCCCCTCAGCTCCATGCTGTGGAAGGAACGGAGGGCTGCTCTAGTGCCCCCTGAATTCTAGCCTGAGCCACTGCAGGCATGTGCCTGCATTTCTGGGATGTCTGTCCGGTTACTGATTTAGCCTAGCCAGATTAGACTAACCTACAAAGATTGAATCAATTCAGACTCATGTTTTTGAATGTCTGTCCTTGGCCATGGTGTTGGCAGTGCCCTTGTTCCCCCTGTTTTTCCTATAGCAAATTAAAAGGTATTTTTGATGTTTGAGGCATTGAGCATCATAGTTGCATAACTCTTGTTCCTGAAGCTTTTAAGAACAGGGTTAGACAAACACTTGTCTAGAGTGGTTTAGGCAGGGATGAACCTACATGAGATGATCTTCTGAAGTCTTTTCCAGGTCTACTTTTCTATAATTCTCTTTGAAGTGCTTTGACAACTCCAGTGGTTTCTGGACTCACCACACTTGGATATCTGGAAGAACCCACTATCATACAAATTCTTGACATCCCTACATTTGTGTTCATAGTCAGTATTTGCCAACTACCAATAACTACTACTAAGTGATTCATCATAGCAAAATTGTAGTTTGTCACATTTCTTCTGGTACCGTCCTGTGCTTTCTTGGTATATTGCCTGATGGGCCACATTATTATGTATGTATCTTTCCTGGTTTTTGTCTTGCACAGGTCACTAGCTGAGACTGTGCAAAAACTCTGAACCATGAAACATTTATTCAGTGAACCTATATTAAATGAGAGTACACAGTTAACCTATATGGTTTTCTGAGCAAAACTCAGAAGTCATTAGTCAAAGTAAATTTAATAAGAAACAGCTATTTCAGTGCTATGGATTACCAGATTTGGACATAAGCTCTGTTTGTTTTAACAGTATTGTTCCCACAAATGACAAAACTGTGTAAGCAGGACAGCCTGTAATAGGAAAATTAAATTCACAAAGTGTGCACCTGAGATACTAACGGAGAAAAGCACCTTTAGTGAGACTATTGCAAAATCCTGCAGGTAAGTTTGGACTGATAGTTGCAAGAAAAACACTTCCCACTAGATGGCTCTCAACAGTGTAATATTGATATATATATTTTATATGACCTTTAAAAACAATTGGATTTGAATATCACTTAGAGGCTTAACTTTTGTTTGTACTCTGAAAATGCACGCTTAAGGTTTCTTTTAATGTACATGGAAGCTATTGACAGATTACATTTATAAAAAGCCTTACAGATGTTCACTATAAAACTGGTACATATGATAAAAGCTAGACACGGAGGCTGGGGAAAGGGAGTGAAGGGGACTGTGTCTGTGTGTCAGTGCATGAAGAGCAAATCATTGACCACAGGGACTACAGTGTGGGTTTTTTTTAAGGCAGGGTTGATTTGACTCTGGCATAATGATGATTCCTCTGAGGCAGGAATAGCCTTTCACATCTTCCAGGTTTTCTCAAAAGAAAAGACACAAGGCTAGGTCCTCAGTGAGTGTAAATTGCCATGGGTCCACTAACTTCAATAAAGCTGCATGAATTTACCTCAGCTTCAGATCTAGTAATAGACTCCTAATGAACACATGTACCAATGATGCTATCTGCAATAGACCAACATAATACTTTCTACCATTTTTTGTACCTGCCCTACTTATAGTGGGGCACAGGCCATCTTATTCCATTTTCAGTTTCCTGAGGAATTGCTTGTTACGTGCCCAACTCCAGTATTCTACTGTTCTTAACCCACTTGTTAGCACTGCCCAAAGAAGTTCTTTATTTCTTTATAAAGAAAAACCCTGATCCTGCAATGAGCATAAACTCCTGTCCTCACACAGGGCTGCTCACTGGACTGGAATCTAAAAACCCATTATAGTTAAATGAGAAAAAAGGCAAAAACCACCCATTAAGGAAAGTGATCAATGAATCTCAGACTGCTAAACTGAAATTGAATCTCGAAATTGAATGCAAGTTATGCTTGGGCTTTTGGTGTATGGATTTTTGGGGGTGTTTTTCTTTTTCTTTTTCTTTTTTTAAACAATGAGTTACTTGGGAATGTGACATAGGAGACAGCAATTCTGTCTACCAAGATGCTAAGTAGTAGTGTTTGTTCAATCTGTTAGTAAATAAATTAGGTCTGTCAGTGATGTTATACATGGGTGACTAATACAAAAAGTGCACAGAGGGGCTAATGGAAAGACAAGTCTTTTAGAACCATAACATGAACAAGGAGAGGAGGGAAAATACATAATGGAGAAATATTAAGTGTAAAAGTGATGGTAATTAACATAGAAAATGGAATAGCATTTTAAGACAGAACCTTTTAAAATGTATTTAAACAAGCATAATTGAATCAATGTGTCCATCAGAAGGTAAGTACAGCAGGTTAATAACAGAAATGTGAATATTACCATGGGCCTTGGAGAATTCTTTGTTTCATAGTGCAAAAGAGAAGGTAACTTATTTCCAGGAGACAAGACTGGCTTTTCCTTGTTGTGATGGGTGTTGTTGTTGCTAAATGATATTATGATACCATAATAGGAGATTAGTGCAGATAAGGCTTGACAAGGCATCCTGTGCCAGTTAATTAAAATACAGAATTCATACTATTGTGCCAAGGGGAATAGTAAAGGCACAGATGGGGAGACTTGATTGCTGACTGAGGATTAGTGTGGTTAATGCACTTTGTATAGGTCTTAACAGGACAAAGGGAGAATCCTGAGAACTTCAAGATTAGGATCATACAACCCGAAACATGATGCAGGGAAGGTTATCACTAATAAGCAACTCTGATAGATCTACTTTAGAAGAGTGAGAGTTAATATGAAGGAAGATCAAGCTTTCAGTATGGCTTTGTGATGTTCATGGAAAAGGTATATTTTCCCTGCTATTGGAGGCCAATTATGTTTATTTATATTGCAGTAGTACCTAGGAACCATGGGGATGGGCCAGCACCCCACTGTACGAACCCTCAGCAAATAGAACAGAAAGGTTTCTTTCTTGCCCCAAATAGCTTACGTTGTAACTTGTCTCTGACCTTGTGTTTTCTGCATTTAGCTCAACTCAGGGTTTACAGAGGCTAAATGTGTAGACTTCTTGTAATTACTGCTGATTTGCTAGGGTTCAACGTAGGTGCAAACAAGCTTTCAGGACTGGGGGTGCAGGTAAAACACATTCAATATCTCAAAGCACTTATGGCCTTAAGAGAACTAGTGCTAACCAGAGGGCCATTGTTCAGGAGGGGAAGGATGTAGGGATTAGGTGGAGAAGGGAAGAGAGGTTGCAGAATAAAAAGGGGCGGTACACGGCAAATAAATGCAAACTGAGTTTTCCAGGTGAGAGAGATTTCTCAGGGAAATCATGTAAATAAAGTACACTCCATTCAGAAGCAAGCTGGTGCTTCCTCTGCTCAGCCAATAAGATGGCTTCCAGCTATTTGGAGAAATATGTCAGTTTTTCAGCCTAGAGTAAATCCAGTTGCTTGTTTCTACTTTAATATATTCCCTGAGAACAAATATAATGAAGTGGATATTGGTCCAGAGCTGTATTTACTGTGTGTCCTACTAGGAGAGAGATGTTATCAAAGGAACTGTTTTGGGAAGACCATTATATTCTTTTAGCACCTTGAGTGCTGGGAAAACAAACACCAAGGGAAGCTTGCAAGGGCTTATCTGTGCATGTTGAAGACTCTCATCAAGTAGTTTACCAAAAAAAATCTGTGCTAACATAGAACTGCCCTCTACTTTGAATATAGCTGGAAGGGAACTCATGAGGTCATCTAGTCCAGCCTCCTGCTCAGGGCAGGATCATCCCTGTGTCTGTCTAACTTCTCTTGAAAATTTCCAGGAATGGAGATACCACAGCCTCTCTAGGTAGCCCATTCCAGTTCTTCAGTCTACTTGATCAGTTGTAGGGTGACAGGCTGAGATGAGCAGCTATTTGCTAGGCCAAAGCCCCAGGTTTGATATCCTACCCCTACAACCACAGAGAAAAGTCTATCTCCATCCTCTTTATAATTGCTCTTTCAGTATTAAAAGATACATGGCAGAGAGAGTTAATGTATTATTTTCTTTCCTAGCTGTCCACACTCAGTTAGGTGGAAAGTATTGGCCTGCTCAGGTAAGTTGCCAAACTGAGGCCCATCAGAGGCTAATTACTCCCTAGGAACCTAATCCTTTTCCAGGAAGGGATTTTGTGAACATGTAGCTGTGGGAATCTTTCCAATAAACAGCAGGGGATGCGAGCAGGAGGTGTCATTAGATCTTCCAGAAAGCTGGAGGGTCTTTTCTGTTCACTTCTACTTATACTTGTTGAGTCTTTCCCTCACCACAAGAGGTGAGATTACTGTAACTACAGGGGTGAAAGACTCATTGTGAGATTCTAGCTCAGCCTTGCAACCTCAAACAGTGTGCAACTTGCAAAATGCTCAGATAGGAGATGAAGCTGGCTGATACTATACATTGGAGTTATACAATGGCGGTAGATAGCCTACCACTTGCATTGGATCTCAAGGTGTTTTGCCCAGTGACATCAGAGAGGTGACCTAGAAAACATTCTGCTTTTGTTAAAGTGAAGAGCAAGTACTTACTGGGAAGCACCTGGAGCAAATTAACAATAAACTCAACAAATTCAGCACATAAGAATATAAGGAAAAGCAGCTGGTAATTAAAATTGCATTGGAATTACACTGTGAGATGAATACACTCAAAAATAGCAGGAGAGGGTGATAACCAAGGCAGCAGGCTCTGAAAGAGAGCTAAGATCCTGGAAAAGCTTCCGACACAATGCATGGCAGCAGATGAACGGACACAAATAGGAAGGGCCTGAGGTGAATCCTTGGGGACAATGCACGTAATTCTGTGGACATTATTCTAGTGCCGTACTGGCACTAATGAACAGTGTTGGTTTGAATGTGTTTCAGTGAATATTAAAAGCCCAAGATATTGCAGGGTTCCCACTGGAGCTGAGCATTTCAAAAGAGTGGAAATGAAGGGGCAGGTGGTATTGGTATGAACAGCTCCATATGCAAATAGCAATGGCAACATTTGCAGGCAGAAGGCACAGAAGGGGGGCAAGAGCCCAATCAAGGGCAGGGCTTGGTTTTTGTCATCCCCTTCCCCCATCCCCATGTTCCTCTTCTCTCGGCTTCCATGATCTGTAAGTGTTTCACATGCCTTTAAATTCACTTTTGTTGCCACTTTTATTGCTCTGTTGCCCTCATCTCTGCCAGACCAGCACAAATGGGACTGTCAAGCCATGTCAGTTGTGACAGGAGATGGCAGTTCTGAAATGTTCTATTTGGAGCAGGGACATGCTGCCTTTGTGACATAGAAGCAGCTGTACTGCATGGACTTCAAAATCAGCAAGAACGCTTGGAAATGACAACACCAGAAATGGTGATGTTCGCTCCTAGTGCCGCTGGATGCTGATAGCCCCATGGAACGGATGACAGAGGCCAGGGAATCGTTACAAATAACAGGTTATAAAGAGAATAACATGAAAATAAAGATGATTACCTTATTTTGTGTTGAATGGGGACTCTAGAAATGTGTTTTGAATTCATGGCTGTGCCACGACTTCCTGTGTAAATTTAGGTAAATCTGTTAATTTCTGTAAAAAGAGGATGGCTTTCCCCTTTATTTATTTTCCTTCCTAACTCTTTGGAGCAGGAATTACCTCTTGCTATATGTACAGCAGTACCTGGCACAGCAAAGATTGAATCGTTGTTGAAACCAAGTATAAAAGTAATACAAATAGTAAGTGGCCAGAGGAAGAGTGTATTAAAGATGTATGGGAGATATTATTTACCCAGATCCAAACAAGCTGCAATACCTTTTTAATGAACTGTGTCTAAGTAAATCAAAACAACAGGCCAAATAATTAGAACTAAAATTAAATTTCGTTACCACAAGTCTGTTTTTCAGTAACTCTGCTCTTTGGCTCCATTTGTTACCAGCTGCAGCTTTGCCAGTTGGCAAAGAATTCAGTAAATTCAGTACTTGGTCACCTCAAGTGGTGTAACCCTTCTTTGTGTTGGTGGGGATCACCAAAGTAATTCAGTCTTTGTGGACTTCCTTAACTTAGACTGTGTCTAAAATCTGCCAGAAAACTTCAGGTTTTCCTTTGCTGCTATAGCAAACAACATACATTTGTGTTCAAATATGTCACCTTCCTCCCTGACATTCACTTCTGTTGCTTCTGTAGGGAAGTCAGAAGCTTGTGTGTGACAGTGCAGTGTATTCCCATGGAAATGAATAGCAATCACACAGTCCCACCCTGGGAGGAGAGTACAAAGATGGGATATTGTAAGAAGGAAAACAAATGCTTTCAAGGCATATTAGTACCTGGTATTGAGTTACCTAGCAAGGAAAGTGTCAGAGTTGTGGATAGTGCTTGTTTTTATGGATGGTACAGGATAAATGAAGGCTGTCTCAGTGAGTCCTTCTTCCAGCAAAGGCAGGGTTGTAAGTCACAGTACGTTCTGCCCATTAATCTTGCATGCCATATGGCAGCAGTCCCAGGCACCTGCTTCAGCAGCATGAGGTCAGTGCCACCCCGTTGGTGTAGGTAATTCAGAACTCCAATGGTGCCTTAGATTAGTTTGCTGTCCAAGGACTGCTGCAGTTTCTAGGCATAGTCCTGTGAGCTAGAAATTCATGTGTTAGCTTTAGCAGTGAGACTCCATCCTTAACTTGATGGCACTCTGCCTTTATCTTACCCATGCTGTGAAGGGAAGCTGAACATAAAGAACTAGTCCAATAACAACCTGCTGCTGAAGAGCATGAACAAGAAGTGTCTGTGCAGGTGAACTCTGCCATGCTTTCAATAATTGAATGGCCTGGTTTTATTACTTCTTTGCTGCCTCTGATCCTTAGAGGTTCTAACACTGCATTACTATGGTGGTAGCTGATGGTGAGAGAGTTGTTCCAACAGTCAATTAGAATATAGATACCAGGTACAAGCCGGTTGAGAACTGGTGGTACCAACCCTACCAACAAGTCATAATTTCCATACTACTCTGTAGCCTGGTCTGTAGCTCCTGCAGGAGCCATCTTTTCCCTATACATGAAGTCTTCTACTTACTGTCAGCCTTTGAGGCTCTGTTCTTGAAACTACTCCACACCCTCTAGGCTCCATAGCACAAGTCACTGAAGAGTATTAGTAAGGTTAAGTCCAGTGTCAGTCCTGAATAGCTTGGTGATCTCACTGTTGATTGATGTGACCATCTCCCTTACTATAGGGCCCTGTTATGTGGCACAAGACTTCACTGTCCAAGAGTGAAAAGCGAGGTCTGGAACTGGAGTCTCATTCTGCCATACGGTATAACCAGGCCAACCAGCCAAATCATCCTCTTCATCTGTAAAGGAAAACTTAGTACCAATTCTGTGTCTAATCAGATTAAATTTCCCTTCCTTATATCAGACTCCCCAAACAATTCCCAGCTGCTGCATTGCCTTTTGCGGGGACACTGTTTCACATCTGTCTGGTTCTGATCAGCTGTGCATATTTTTATGCTGCAACTACTATCTTTGCTCTGTTTTCCCGCCCCTTCTTCTGTATATTTTTCCATTCTCTTTTCCGCCCTCATTTTCTCTCCCTATTTCAGTGAACTTACATAGCTCATTACTATGGTAGCTAAGCACCTCACAGTTGTAAATGAATTTTTTAGTCCATGCCATGTGAGGGTGGGGAGTGCTGTCCCCATTGTACAGATGGAGCATGAGGCACAGGTTAGATAATGTGCCTAAGGCAATAAAGAAGAACTATGGCTAAATCAAAAGAAGAACCTGGGTTTTCTGATCTTCATTCCCAGCACCTAGCAACATTACAACCTATCCTTCTCCCCATTAAGCCTCTTTTCCCTTGTTTTCTTGTCTTCTTCTGCCTCAGGCTGTTTTATTCATCTTCCCCTCACCCTTTCCTCTCCAGCTCTTGATCTTTATCTTTCATAGATTCATAGATGTTAGGGTCGGAAGGGACCTCAATAGATCATCGAGTCCGACCCCCTGCATAAGCAGGAAAGAGTGCTGGGTCTAGATGACCCCAGCTAGATACTCATCTAACCTCCTCTTGAAGACCCCCAGGGTAGGGGAGAGCACCACCTCCCTTGGGAGCCCGTTCCAGACCCTGGCCACTCGAACGGTGAAGAAGTTCTTCCTAATGTCCAATCTAAATCTGCTCTCTGCTAGCTTGTGGCCATTATTTCTTGTAACCCCCAGGGGCGCCTTGGTAAATAAATACTCACCAATTCCCTTCTGTGCCCCCGTGATGAACTTATAGGCGGCCACAAGGTCGCCTCTCAACCTTCTCTTGCGGAGGCTGAAAAGATCCAGTTTCTCTAGTCTCTCCTCGTAGGGCTTGGTCTGCAGGCCCTTAACCATATGAGTGGCCCTTCTCTGGACCCTCTCCAGGTTATCCGCACCCTCTTGAATTGCGGCGCCCAGAATTGCACGCAGTACTCCAACTGCGGTCTGACCAGCGCCCGATAGAGGGGAAGTATCACCTCCTTGGACCTATTCGTCATGCATCTGCTGATGCACGATAAAGTGCTGTGGCGGAGCACAGGGTGCTCCTGCCACTTTAAGGGCCTGGAGCCGGCAGCCTCCAGGTGCCTGATTGCAGCAGCCATTTTGAGGCCTATATAAACCAGGCAGTTTGGCTGCAGGAGGGCAGGCAGCAACATTGCCTGGCCTTAGGGCTGCTGTGAATGCCTGGAGGTAAGGGGGAGCTGCAAGGGGATGGTAGGAGGCTCCCGGTCCTGACCTGAAACTGCACCCTGCTGGGAGTGGGTGGTCTGGTGGGGCTCTCAGTGGCGCGGGAGCCCCCAGGAAGTGCCAGGCCAGTGATCACCCCGGTGAAAGGCGGGTCGGGGCGCCTTAACCCCTAGCTCCCACCACCACCGGGTGGGTGACCCCTGAGTTGAATGAGGGCCGAGAGGGCCAGGGTTATGAGGGCCGAGAGGGCCTGTGTTTGTGAGGGGCCCAGAGAGGGTGGACCCCGAGAGTGGGAGTGATGTGGGTGAGGTGCCGCGGTTGCTCCTAGGAGGAAGGGAGTAGTGGCACGGTGAGACCCAGTGTTAGTGAGTGGCTAGAGAGACCCAGCCCGAAAGGGAGAGTCCCCTCGACTGGCCCATGCTGGGGCCAGGACCAGTGAGGGTCAAAAGGGCCGGGGGCCCACCGCGAGGGACGCCCAAGAGCCAGGGGCCTGGGGTCCCGACTGGCCTTGAGGTGGGCCAGGGCTAGGTAGCCGAAGGTTCCGGGGGAACCACACCCGAGAGGGGAAAATAGCTTCGGGGGGGGGGTGAGGTAGCCCAGATGACGGCGGAGTGGCCGCCTGAGTAGGGAAGACCATAGTGGGGTCGTGTAGAAGATTCTGGGGCCCAGTGTGGGGCCGGTGAGATGTTGAACACCATGATGCCATCTGCGAGGCTTGGGCTGTGGTATTAGGGGAGGTCGGAGCTGCAGAGTGCCCCTGGGCATCAGGGCAGTCGAAGGGCAGCCTCCCGCTTAATTAATATCCTAATTGAACTCATTATCATCAAAGGCGTGGTGGGCGAGATGAGCGGGCGGTTGCCCAGAGACAGGTGGGCGGGCCATGAAGAGCTCGGCCCTGAGTAGCCTTGCTGTCACGGTGACAGGCGGGCAGGCCACAGAGTTTGGCCCCGGGGGGCCCCCTGTCACAAGTGCCATTGGCTTTTTTGATGGCTTCTTCACACTGCCGACTCATGTTCATCTTGGAGTCCACTAGGACTCCAAGATCCCTTTCCACTTCCGTGCTACCCAGCAGGTCATTCCCTAGGCTGTAGGTGTGCTGGACATTTTTCCTCCCTAGGTGCAGCACTTTGCATTTCTCCTTGTTGAACTGCATCCTGTTGCTTTCTGCCCACTTGTCCAACCTGTCCAGATCTGCTTGCACCTGTTCCCTGCCCTCTGGCGTATCCACATCTCCCCATAGCTTTGTGTCATCTGCAAACTTGGACAGAGTACATTTCACTCCAAGTCACTGATGAAGACATTAAAGAGTATCGGTCCAAGGACCAAGCCCTGCGGGACCCCACTGCCCACACCCTTCCAGGTCGAAACCGACCCATCCACCATGACTCTCTGGGTGCAACCCTCCAGCCAATTCGCCACCCACTGGACTGTGTAGTCATCCAAGTCACAGCCTCTTAACTTGTTCACCAGTATGGGGTGGGATACCGTATCGAAGGCCTTCCTGAAGTCTAAGTATACAACATCCACCCCTCCTCCTGTGTCCAGGCGTTTCGTAACCTGGTCATGAAAAGAAACCAGATTGGTCAGGCACGATCTGCCTGCCACGAACCCGTGCTGGTTTCCCCACAGCACAATTTGTCCTGCCAGGCTCTCACAAATGTGAGCCTTGATAATTTTTTTAAAGACTTTGCCAAGGATGGAGGTGAGACTGACAGGTCTATAGTTGCCCGGGTCCTCCTTCCTCCCCTTCTTGAAAATGGGGACCACATTGGCCCTCTTCCAGTCCTCCAGGACTTGGCCCGTGTGCCACGAGCGTTCGAATATTCCCGCCAGTGGCTCTGCAATGATGTCGGCCAGTGCCTTCAGCACCCTCGGATGGAGCTCATCCGGGCCTGCCGACTTAAAGGCATCCAGTTCTTCCAAATGACTCTGCACCATTTCAGGGTCTACGCGTGGGAGTCTGGTGCCTTGCTGCTGCCTCTCTACAACCCCAGTGAGAGACTTGTCGTGCCCCTCACTTAGGAACACTGAGGCAAAGAACTCGTTGAGGAGTTCAGCCTTGTCCCCCCTGTCCGTCACCAATTGTTTCTGCCCATTTAGCAGGGGTCCTATTCCTCCCTGGGCCTTCCTTTTACTCCCTATATATCTAAAAAACAATTTCTTGTTGTCTTTTACTTGGGTTGCCATCCTCAGCTCCATGGTAGCTTTGGCCCGTCTAACTGCCAACTGCCTCCCTACAAGCACAAGCAGAGGAGGTATATTCATCTTTGATGATCTCTCCCTGTTTCCACTTTTTATGTGCTCCCCTTTTGTCCCTTAGGCTGCTCTGGATTTCTCTGGTCAGCCAGGGAAGCCTCCTGGCCCCTTTCCCTTTTTTGCCTCGCTCGGGGATTGTCTTGCTTTGTGCCCGAAGGATCGTTTCCTTAAGGCACAGCCACCCTTCTTGGGCTCCCATCCCTTCAAAACTCCTACTGTGCAGTGCGTCCTTGACTAATCGCCTGAGTTCATTGAGATCAGCTTTCCTAAAGTCTAGCACTTTCACCCTACTAGTTACCTTACCCACTCGACGTCTTATGGTGAATTCTATTATTAGGTGATCACTATCCCCCAGATGGCTACCGATCTGGAGGTCCGCTACCATGTCATCCCCAGTTGCCAATACCAGATCCAGTATGGCATTCCCCCTAGTGGGACCGTGTACCTCCTGTGTCAGGTGGAGGTCTTGTACACAGGTTAGAAACCTGCGTGAGTGGTGGGACTTTGCTGTCTGCGTCTCCCAGCAGATGTCCGGGTAGTTTAGGTCCCCCATGACTACCGCCTCTTTAGCTTTTATGGTCTCCGAGATTTGCCTCAGGAGCCCCGAATCTCTTTCTTCCCCTTGATGTGGGGGTCTGTAGCAGACCCCTACCACCAAATCCCTTTCTCCTTGCCCACCATGTAGCCTAACCCACAATCCTTCTACTTCCTCATCCTCGGATTCCGTCTTGATGAGGGTTGATGTATATTGCTCACTGACATAGAGCGCAACCTCTCCCCCTTTCTTCCCCACCCTGTCCTTTCTGTACAGTCTATAACCCTCAATATGTACCGCCCAGTCGTGGGATGAATCCCACCAGGTTTCCGTTAGCCCCACTAAGTCATAGGTGTTTAGTGCAAGCAGGAGTGCTAGTTCATCCTGCTTGTTTCCCATGCTCCTAGCATTAGTATATAGGCACTTGAGCCCTGCGACTGGTGCCTTTGTTGCCCCCCCGCTCCGAGTCCCAAGGGGCCCATTGTTTCTTACCTTCTCGTTTCTTACCTGTGCCATAGTGCTGGTCTCTCCATGGCTTTCAGGTTCCCAATGTTCTCCTTCTTCAGGCTGGGCTGTCCTTGTGGGTGCCACATGGTTTGGTGGTCCACAGCTTCCCCCGCCCTCATCTTCCCCTCCCCCCGACAAGCCTACTTTAAAGCCCGCCAACCTAGAAGAAAACACACGCTTACCTTTGGGGGACAGGTGAAGCCCATCCCAGCTGAGCATGTCCCTTGTCGTGATGTGCGGGTCGTTGTCCAGGAAGCCGAAGCCTGCCTCAAGACACCACTGCCGAAGCCGCCAGTTGGTCTCTCGGATACAGTTCTCATGCCGTCTTCCGCGTCCGTTCACTGGTAGGATGGAAGAGAGGAGGTTCTCTTCTCACCAAATTCTCATCCTGCACAGAAAAGCTACTTCTGGCCATCCTTTGTACTGAATGAGATAAAGTGGTCAGTGCAGGACCAGTGCAGGCCAGAATGCCTCCTGCTTGAGTCTAGCTGTGCAACAATACCCTGCTTGTCTTCAAACTAATGCTGTAGATTATCTCTGCAAGGGTGAAGCAGGACTAAGGTGGAAGGGTTCAGGTTCCAGCTGCCAGCCATCTCCATAATCAAAGACAGCCTGGGAACAGAAAGCGCTGCAGTGGTGCAGCTGTTTGTGCAAGCCTGTCTAGGTCTGGGGAAGCAGCATCAGCATCTGATGGCTACAGGAGGCATTAAGAGCTTTTTAGATGCCTATTTCCAGCTCTGTCACTGACTCACTGTGACCTTGACTGTGCATTTAGCCCCATAAAATGGGTGATAGATATTCAGGGAAATACTAAGGGAAAAGTGATGTCATACCCTCTACAAAACATACTGTTTATATTGGTACCTTCTGTCAGCATTACTATGGGAATTTTTTTAATGCCATGAGAAATCTGTAAAATGTAAATGCTTTCCTCATACAAATGAAGCTGCTTTAGAACAGAGAGTGATATTTCAAAGGCTGGCAGTATTAACCTATGCCATTCCCATCTGCTGCATAAACACATTGCTAGGGAGGGTATGTGGAAAGGAGAGATTATTGAACCCCTAAACTTTCCAGTGGCATCTCTCTAGGCTCAGTAATAACGTGTATAAATTTGACCACATAAACCACACATTTGTTTCCATAAATCCCCACTAGTTCCTAAAGCCTTACTCATAAAACCACATTCCTGGATGTATCGTGTAGGTGATTACACCATGAAGGAGGCCCAGTGGATGGAGAAACCTGGCCCCCTGGGAATGAGATTGTCAGACAGCTCACATAACTGCAGCTCCTACCCGTGATCTCTGAGCACTGACCTCTAGGAGAAGGATTGGCTCTGTTTGGAATTGAAAAAATCATCTTTTTTCCAGGTTATGACTACCTCACAAAAACCTCTATCAATAGCTCCACTCTTCCTCTTTCTTTTGTTCCCCTGACTTCCAGTTTAATCCAATGCTGTAGTTTTTGGGTTAGTTTTTACATACCTTGAATTTCTGACTCCTTGTCATGGCTCCTTTGGCATTTAGAGTCCAACAGGGATTCACAGGCTTATCTCCAGGCCATTTCATTTTGGAGCCTGCCAAATGACCTGTCTAAAAGCTCATCTTTTTAGTTCCTATTCTCTTCCTTTGTGCTAGGTACCTTTGACTTTTAAAATCATAATAACCAAGTTCTGCTTTTCCCCACCTATTTCTTTGCCATTCTTTATTTTTAGCTAGACTCAGTACAGCTTCAGGAACAAAGTGTACACCACTGTGGATTCCAGATCTTATCAGCTTTAAATAACATGTGAAATATTGAACAGTTTTCAATAACTCTTGGTGGCATTGGAGCTAAAAGTTGCACTGGATTGCATCTATTTATTGAGCCAGAAATATTTCATCTGGGGTATGATGAATTTTCCCAGTGTCCAAGGCAGAGTTCCCGCACAGTCCTGTCTGGAATCCTGCCAGGCTTGACCAGAGCCAGGGTCCACAGCTCTGGGACAGACCCACCAGGCAGAGGGCTCCAAGGCCAAGACCCAGTGCTTCCAGGAGCCAACGAGCTGCTCCAAATGATCAGGTACTTGGATTCTAGGGTCTGTGGCTCTGGAGCAGCCAGGTAGGTCAGATTTCAAAGTCTCTGCTGAGACATGGCTGCAGGACTTGTTTTCAGTCCTTCCAGGGAAATCTCATACTGTGGAATGCAAATTGGAAGAAGCACGGCTCAGTTGTGCTGAAGTCTTTGCATCTCCGCATTCTAATGAAAATAGTGTTTAGTTACTACTTAAAAAAACTTCTTGAATAGTGCCCCATATATCTCTTACATTTGTGATAGGTGGAAATATGTAGCTATACAGTGAGCATATGGCCTGCCCACAGGAGTTCAGCATGTCTGGGGATTTAACAGTTCATTTAATCGCAACAGTCTATCCTGCTCCCTGGCAGTCACCCCTCACCCATCCCACTTACCCCAATATAGGCTCCTCAGGTATACTCGGTGTGGTTCTGATCATCTGCCCTTTCTCAAAAGGGAAAATGGAAAAATGCCACCAATCAGAGAAAGATTTAACGCAGACAACAGTTTTCTCCACAGACGTATAACAGAATCTGTAGCCTTTAAGTGATGGTGATGTTAGTTTGAGTTTCTCATTTCATCCATAAATATAATTATGTTATAACATGGTATGTGCATGTAAAGGTGTCTTGAAAGAGCCAACCTTCTAGACCTAACAATAAATGTGGGGGAAAAAAAAATGTACTGGGAGGATAGTTTTAAACAGAGAAGTGCTAAAGAAAATAGATTCCGAGTAAAATCAGCTAGATTTCTGAAACCCACTCTGTCTTAGTTATGAAAGAAGCTAATAGAGGATGTGAACACAGCAATGAAACTAAGAAACTATTACATAACAAATAGGAGATTAGTGGGAATCAATGTAATTTAAAAACTAAGAAATGCAGGCTGCTATTAAAAGAATGCAAAGTGAAAATCTGGCAAACCAAGTTAAGAAAGAAATATATTTTTTTTAAATATATGTAATGGATAAAATAAACCTTAACAAGTGTGTAGGTCCATTTTTGGGGGAGAGGTGGTAGAATTATTCATTATAATGCATAAAAGGTATTAAAGGGTATTAAGCTCAATAAATATTTCTGTTCTGTCTCTAAAATAAATATGGCTGATGAATTCATATCAAATGTGAAATACTTTCCATTTTAACATTATCTAAGGAGACTGCAAAGCAGCATTTACTAAAGTCAAATGTTTCAAAATCAGCAGGCACAAATAGCTTTCACCCAAGCTGACTGAAGGATTGCAGGCACTGTCTGGGACTGGGTAAAATCACTGGAAGTTTTTCATAGATTTCATAGACATTAGGGCTGGAAGGGACCTCGGAAGATCATCAAGTCCAGCCCCCTGCCCAAAGGGCAGGAAGTCAGCTGGGGTCACAGGATCCCAGCAAGATAAGCATCCAGTTTGTTCTTGAAGGTGTTCAATGTAGGCGCTTGAACCACCTCCGGTGGCAGGCTGTTCCAGACCTTGGGGGCTCAGACAGTAAAGAAATTCTTCCTTATGTCCAGCCTGAAATGGTCTTGCAGTAGTTTATGACCATTCGACCTAGTCGCCATCCCTTGGGGCGTTCTGGTGAACAAACGTTCCCCCAGATACTGGTGGTCACCCCTGATAAACTTATAGGTGGCCATCAGATCACCCCTGAGCCTGTGCTTTTCCAGGCTAAAGAGCCCCAGGGCTCTCAGCCTGTCATCGTAGGGTCTGCTTCCCTGACCTCTGATCATGTGCGTGGCTCTTCTCTGGACTCTCTCAAGCTTCTCCACATCCTTTTTGAATTGTGGAGCCCAAAACTGGACGCAGTACTCCAGCTGCGGCCTCACTAAGGCCGAGTACAAGGGGAGAATGACGTCCCGGGATTTGCTTGAGAAGCATCTATAGATGCAAGCCAGCGTTTTGGTCGCTTTACTAGCTGCAGCATCGCATTGCAGGCTCATGTTCATCTTGTGGTCAATGATGACCCCCAAGTCTCTTTCTTCCATAGTGCTAGCCAACATAGCACTGCCGAGCCTATAAAGATGCTGCGGGTTTTTCTTCCCAAGGTGGAGAACCTTGCATTTATCAGCGTTGAACACCATCAGATTCTCGTCCGCCCACTTGCTGAGCCTGTCCAGGTCAGCCTGGATCACCTGCCTGTCTTCTGGTGTGGTTGCTTTGCCCCAAAGTTTGGTGTCATCGGCGAACTTGGCCAGTCCGCTTCTGACTCCAGTGTCTACATCATTAATGAAGATGTTGAACAGTATGGGTCCAAGGACAGAGCCTTGGGGGACACCACTGGTCACAGGACACCACGATGAGTGACTTCCATCAATTACTACCCTCTGGGTCCGACCCCGGAGCCAATTTTCCAGCCAGTGGATCGTGGAGGACCCAAGGCGACAATTGGCCAGTTTCTTCAAGAGGTCATCATGGGAAACCAGACTGAAGGCTTTTTTGAAGTCAAGATATATGACATCAATCTCATCTCCCTTGTCCAGGTGATAGGTCACCTGGTCGTAGAAGGAAATGAGATTGGTCAAGCAAGACCTACCTGCAAGAAACCCATGCTGGCTATCCCTTAAGATGTTGGCGTCGGCCAGTCCATTAAGGATGGCCTCTTTAATAAACTTTTCTAAGATCTTCCCCGGGATAGAAGTCAGGCTAATGGGCTTATACTTAGCCGGATCCACTTTCCTCCCTTTTTTGAAGATAGGTACCACATTGGCCTTCTTCCAGTCTTCGGGCACTACACCAGAGTGCCAAGAGTTTTCAAAGATCTGTGCTAGAGGCTGGGCTATGATGCTCGCCAGCTCCTTGAGTACCCTGAGGTGAAGATTGTCAGGGCCAGCTGACTTGAAGGTATCCAGCTTCTCATGATGTTCCTTCACGAAGTCAGCATTAATGGAGGGCAGGGGATCACACTCACCCGGACTTTCCTGTCCCGTAGCGGGCATGGGTGTCCCATGGGACTGATGAAAGACCGACGCAAAGTACCTATTTAATAGGTTGGCTTTTTCCTGGGCATCAGTTGTCAGTTGCCCCATCTGGTTCAACAGGGGTCCAATGTTGCTTTTCCTCCAGCTCCCCACATATCTGAAAAAGGACTTTTTATTGTCCTTGATGCTCAAAGCTAGCTGGAGTTCAGTTGCAGCCTTGGCTTTCCTGGTCAGCTCCCTACAGGACCAGACCAGTGCAGAATAATCCTCCTTGGAGGTGACTCCCATCCTCCATCCTTTGTAGGCCTTTCTTTTTAGCCTCAGGAGGTCTGCTAGGTCCCTGGAGAGCCAGGGGGGCTGCTGTGCCCTCTTGCTGCCTTTCCTCCAAGATGGAATAGACTTAGTTTGTGCATTGAGGATCGCTCCCTTAAGGAGCAACCACTCTTCTTGAACTCCCCTCTCCCTGTGGTCATGGTCCCTTAAGAAGATACTTCATGGAAGATACTTTCAGTGTTAGGCATTTTTCTACCTCCTCTGGACGTGTAAGAGGTTGGGTGGAGGACTGAGCAAAGAAGCCAAAAAAAACACTCCATCTCTCTGACATCCACTCCACACCTGGTTAAGTGCTTTTAAGTGATTTTCTCTGATAAAATAAAATTCCCAATTTTTGGATTAAAAAAGTAACCCAAAATTCACATGTTTCTGTGATTAATATGAAATATATATGTACATACATACATATAGAGAGAGAGACTGGTGTTTCATTTTAATCATGGGAAAATGTGGATTTTGCATTGCTTGCTTTAATCTGAAAATTGGTGATTTTTTTTTAAATCAGAGAAAACCAGGATCCCTGTTTATAATCTCTTTTCATGTCTGTAGGGGTTTTGTTCATTACTCTGTTGGTAAAGCCTTGAATGCTTCCAGGAAAGGACTGCTGTACCTTGTGAACTAATCTAGCCACTGTGGGGTGTCTTTTAGGGGACTCCAGTTAGCAAGTGACTTTGGGGATGGAGTCAGGTTTTTTCTATGCAGTTCTGAATAATTATAAGAATGTACTTGATCCTGCTTCCTTGACCATGGGAATAATCAAAAAACCAGGGAAACTTTCCCTAACCCAAAGCCTCTTCTCCAGGCTTCTTCCAAGGCTGGTTTTCATATTGTGTCTAAACTCTCTGTCTTTCTCTCTTTCTGGACTCTCTCTTCTGCACACCCACCCACCCAAATCCCTACTCAGCAATGCCCCCTCCACTTTGTGGTAGGTGAAGATCTGTGTGCACATGGCCTGCCCATTGGGCACTGTAGTGTGATTTTTTTTTTTTTTAATCTCGGCATCTTTGCCTGAAGACTTTGTTTCAGTACCATGGCATAATGGGCACTTTGCACAGAAGCCTTAACTTCAAATTAGTGCACTACAGAGTGCTAATACTCACACGGATGGATATAAACATGCTGTAGTTTTGATGCATTCACTGCATAACAGGGAAAGGCTGAAAGCTGGGTGGGAAGAGGGTGTTTCTTGGCTTGTTCATTTAAATTGGTCAGATTAAGCTCTTCCTGAGACAGGGGATGGTCTTGTGCATAGACAGTGCTTACTACTGTAGATCCTAAATCTCCATTGGGGCCCCTAGGTACTACTGTAAAGAATAATAGTGTAAAGCTCTTTTCGTTTAGCAGCATCCTTTATTCCTATACTGCTACAATTTATACTTGGAGTGCACTGTCTCCAGCATTTGATTTACAGTGTCCATTGTAGCTGAGCTCACACTTTATTTTCCACATACTTCCCTGCCCAAATACAATGGACAGTGCATTATGTTTTTCCATGGGATATTTAGGTAGGAGCACAACTGATTAAAACAAGTAAGGGTGTGCAGTGCAAAAAGGAAATCAATACACATCTTAAAATAGGAGCCAGAAGGGGAAGAATTGCCAGTACTATAGGTCTGATTCAGCTAGAAATGTAAAAAGTGCATCCGTATAACATAAATTTACCAGAAAGTAACATAATGAAATCAATTGCTGGAATATTAGAGCCAGGCATGGAGGAAATGGAGAGAACATTTCAGGTCAGCACCACAAAAATAGCATTCAGACACAAAGGCAAGGCAGCTGCCCAAGTTTATTATCTACAGGAACAGTCTTCAGTGTTTCTGTCTCTTTAACCAGCCAATCCAAAGCCTGAAACAATATCCAAGACTTAGAATACTTATGGAGGATACTCAGTGCTCAGATGCCACCTGTCATATCTGTATCCTGGTTGCCAAGACACAAAAGGTTTTAAAAATCCATCAGTCATGAATCCAGCAACTGGAGGATTAATGTCAAAACTTGAGTGATATCTTGTGTTTGACCTGTCCAGGTCAGGTGGTGCTGAATCTGTCTGCAGTGCTAAAACCATTCTCTGTTTTCCAATTTGGAAACTTTAGGCCTCATGTATACCAAAAAGTTGTGCCACTTTACCTATTCCAGTGTAGTTACAGCAGTACGGTCTCCTCCCATCCCCTAGCGTAGACACAATTATGCCAGCATAGCTTATTGCTGTCATTCTTACGCTGCTATAAGACACCTGTATACCAGTATAGTGCATCCCCTACAAGGAATTGTACTGAAATGCTGAAATATTATTGTTTTAGTAAAAATTCACAATCTTCTAGCTGAGGATTATTATGCCAATGCAAAAGCTTCATGCAGACCATGCATTACTTTTTATCTTTTTATAAGGTGAACTGTAAACAAAATCAGGGTATCTTGGATATGGAGAACAGGTACATAGATTTGTTGTAATTCAGCCATGAAACTAGCCCAGATAACCCCCTGCACTGAGTTTCTGCTTTGTGCAACACAGAATGCAGAGTTGTCAAAAAACCTGTTACAGCTCCCAAATGATACCAGAGCATCTGGACCATGATGCATGTATCCATTCATACTGGAGAAAGAAACAGCTCCTTCATAAGGAAGTTGTCTTCAACTACTGGAAATAAAAACAATTCATTGGCAAGGGAAGCACAAGAGCTTTTGTTGAGTGGCTTGTAGGGTCCCTGCTGCCAGGTGTTTTTTCCCAAGATACAATTTGGTTTTTAGTATTACAATACTCTCTAAAACTATCTTGTGAAACACTAGCCTGCAAATAAAAGGAGCCTTTTTAATGTCTGCCATGAGGCTGTGTGTGTATGTATATGCGTAACAGTTCAACTTCTCTCATATTTGTGTTTATTTTTCCATCAACTAAAAAATGTGCAGCTGAGATGACAATGAGCTGTTTTGTTTGTTCACATTTAATCTGGACCAGCTGGTGGAAATTGCTCCCGTGATTTTACACAGCAACAAGAGAATTTTTGCATTAATCTGAAATCCTAAGAATGTTAAGAGCTATCAGGAAGAATCTACTACCATAATTTAACAGGAGTTCAAACTTTTATTTGGATGGAATTCCAGTTTGCCTGAAATACCCTTCCTTTCCTCTTGTATCTTGAAGAATGATATAAATTTGACACTTCGGGTGTTTAATGTTCAATTTGCTTCTGGTTTTTACTAATGTAATATATCCCTCCCATTAGCAGGCATATGTTCAGATCCTGAATCCACTTAAGCATGGGTAACACTGATCACACACTTTTCAGTAGATGCAGGGTTGAGCAACTAAAAAAATTATTCTTTCCTTTTTTAATTACCCATGTACATAGTAACAAAAGATGCATTCTTGTAGGTAATAGTTTCTTCTCTCAACATCCTTTGACTCATGGGGGACAGCACATCAGGATAGCCTGATGTGCTAGGGAAACAAAACCTATATAGGAGTAATTCTCAACTAGGGTGCAGTGGCACCCAGGAGTGCCTTGAGATCCTTTCAGAGGTGTCAGAGAGTCCCATGCAATGTTAACAGAGTTAGGTGTGCAAATATGCTTCACAAGATTAACCCAGAGGGCATTTATATGTGCGCTCTGAGAGTAGGGGGATGAGGGTCACGCTTTAATTAGAGCAGCTACGAGAGCCAGTCTGATTAAAGCACCCGAAGTATCTCATTTATTAGTGTCCCTGTGCTTAAAAATGGCAGCAGAGGTACTTTGAAGCTCGTTGAACAAGCTTTAGATCAGGGGTCAGCAACCCCCAGCATGTGTGCTGATCATGGCATGCAAGGCCATTTTGCACTGCACACCACCGCAAGACTGGGCTTTAAGCAGCTGCTGCCAGCCACAGAGCCCAGGCTACCCCCAGCAGGTGGCTGGGAGGCTGCAAGCCCTTCTGCAAGCAGAGCAGGCTCCATGGGCTGGCTGCAGCCGGGAGGCTGCAAATAGCTACTCCGGCATGTCAGCCCTCCAGCACCTTCCAAGGTAGACATTGTGGGTTTTTTGGCACTCTGGCCAAAAAACGTTGCCTACCCCTGCTTTAGATAAAGCACCCTGCTACCATTTTTAAGTGCGGGGATGCTGATATATGAGACACTGGAGTCTGCTGGAGTGCAGTAATTACCACACTCCAACAGACTCAATTAATCGAGTCTGTTCTGACATGCTGACATTACAGTGTGTCTAAGCAGCCCCACTGCTTGTGTATAGGTGCTCAGAAATTTCAAGTAGAAATCTATAGTATTAAAAGTATTCTGACTTGTGTTGATCTTGCAGAGTCCTTTGCAACAGAAGAATTCCTCTTTTTCTGTAGTAAAAAACCAAGTGAAAACTAAATGCTGACATTTTCCAAGACGTGTCTTGACTCTAGTGAGTGGTGCCTTGAGTCTAAACAGGTTGAAAACTGCTGCTGTATAAGTTTTGATAAGTCACGCTGGGATTCATTTGCTGTCCACCATATAAATTATTTTGTCTCATCACATGGTATGTTCTAACAGAAGGTGTAGATCACATAGCATGTCTTTCTTCAAGGTGAGACTGCATTTGTTTCCCAGTGGCAATAAACTTGCATGCAATGGCAAAATGCTATGCAATAATGTGCTGAGCTTGCTGGTACAATAAAAAGGTTGATTATAATAATGCATTTCTCAACATGGGTTCATTTTTTCTTGAGACATTTAGCAGAATCTTCTGTCTTTAACAAGATGGTGATAACATCATCATTTGAAACTATAGTTCAAAAATGTGTAAATACCTCACTGTGCTGGATGGCAAAGGAGGTTCAGGAAGATTTGGCGCGATTTCCAAAAACGATTGCCTACAATCATCTAAAATTTTCGGCACCAAAATAAATCACTCTGTTTTCAAAAGCACTGAGCTGTGTTCAGCTTTCATTGCCTACTTAATTAGGTGTCAGTGACCACAAACACTTCGTGGCAGTGGAGAATCAAGCCATAAGACAAAACGATACTGCCTTGGCTACAAAGCAAACGGTATCATGGATCCCATTGTCCCTCTCAAGTGCAGCTGTTAGGGCATGCTGCTTGCACATGGTAAGAGCAACAGCTGTTTACCAGCTGTTTACCAGCAATAGTTCCCTAGAAGCATTTTTCCCAATGATATTGTAGACAACACTCTATAATAGCAACAGAAGCTTGGGAGCAACACAGCACCGAGAGACTGCCATGTTGCTACTAATGAGCATCAACTGTAATAAAATAACAGTGCGTTTTCAGCTAGTACGGTTAAATTTCATGTTGGGACCTATTAGTGGTCTCCCATTAATATTAGGGACCACCTACCATAGGTCTGAGTCACCTTCCTCCAAGCCCCAGTTTTGGGATCTTAGCAAAATAGTATTTGGAGCATACCCACAAGAATTTTTAATAACGACAGTCTTGTTTTTCCTCAGGACTCTTTCATTGTCCTCAGTGACAATTTGCCTTTCCATAATGATGCATGGGTTTTTCATGGCAAATCAGCTACTGAACCAGTGTGTAACTTCCCTTAGAACTTCTTCATGTCTTATACTCATAGAACCATCTTCCAGATGTTTTTTCACTTGATACCACACAATCTGATGGAGCAGTTTGACAGTTCCAGTCCTTGGCATGGCACTGAGATGAACTGGACTATAGTCTACTCAGAACCCATGCATGCATTTACTTTTCCAAAGGCAGCCATTTTGGAAAAAACCTCTTGGGGATGTTAACACACTTTAGTTCCACTCTCAGCTAATACATTTAAGATCAACATCATTAATAGCAATTCAATCACACCAGTAACAATGCAGTGCTAGATTTGCCAACAAGCCAGCAATTGGCTTTCAGTGGCTTGCATTGGCTCAAATGAGCTTTAAAACTGCCTGTGTACTATATGGCATGTGGTAATGCTTGTTCATAAAACTCCTTATCTAAAATAGCATGGTTGAAAATTTGTGATAACTGAAAGGGATGCAGATTTTGCATCAGGCTTATAAAAACATGGCTGCAGGTGTGCCAATCAAAAATGTTTACCAGCTGTAAATAAGGTGATTTCATTAAATGGCCATCTTGATACAACTTTACAACAGGATTTGAGGAGCCATTTGTATTGATCTCATCAAATCAATAAGTTGTGTTGTTGCCTGTGAATTAATACAAAACACCATTTGACCATATTTATGACTTTACTACATCAGCACACTTGGAATGTCACTCTGTATCACATCACATCTGTTTAATCAAGCTAATATTCCATCTGCCTCTTTAGTGTGGTAATGCCATGAAAACAAACTCAAGTTGCTAATAGTGAGCAAGCCATTCATTTCCTGATCAAAGAGCTTGCTGAGGGATTTGGATTTTAAAGTACGTGAAGGTTCATTCTTTTTTCTTAGGCAACATTGCATGTTGCAGAAAGAAAAGAAAATATTCAATTTTTTGTGGCTGCATCTTTGATTCCTGCAGAATTTGTTTATAGGTTTCACATGTTCTGGAGAGACAATGGCATAAAATTGGCTGCAAAAGGCATCTTGCCTTCCCTGGCTCATCCTCTGTCTCACCTGCCTTTGCAAAGCTGGATTCAAGACAGAACTACTTTTGTTTAAGACAGTCATCCAGACCCCAAAAGAAATGAACTCCTCAACCTGTGCTTCTGCAAAGATACCGAATGCAACCCTGTACCTCCGTAGGGAGAGAGATTCCAGCAACTCATCATTTTTGGACGAAGCTTCCCTGCTTGTGTTGCAAGAATGGACTAACCACCCTCCTTCCACTGACGTGAAGATGTTCCTCATCCCCCCAGTCATCTGTCTTGTGGCAGCTGTCCTGGTAATTCCTTCCATCTTGTTTGTGATTTTCTCTAGCTTCAGCATTCGCCAAGAAACAAGGTATCTGCTGCTGGGAAATACTTTGCTTTGCGATTTGATTTACCTCCTATTCTATACCCTGTCTGTGGTTCTCACCATGGCAAATATCAAGCCGCCCAAGTATGCTTGTGTGCTCCTGTTGTTTTTGCTGGCAGTGACTTACTGTGGAGGGTTGCTCACAGCTGCTGCAATGGTCCTGGACACTTACTTGGCTGTTTTGTTTCCTTTACGCTACATTTCTATTTTGCCATCTTCGCGAGCAAAAAAAGTGATTCTGTTATTGTGGATCTCTTCTGGAGTCTTCCCAGGGATCATCTTCCTGGTTCTGTGGTACACTCAAAAACCTGCATCCTGCACCATGGAAATATGTTCTGTTCCAATAATATTGGTACTGACTCTGCATGGAAATGACGCTGTGAAATTCTGCTATGTGCTTTCAGTCACTGCCCTCTTTCTCTGCTTGTCTTTAATACTCTGTTGTTATATTATTCTGTATTTTAAAACAAGACAGTCAGGGATATGGAAGAGCATTTTCTCTCGAGCCAGCATTACCTTCTTGATGCATCATACAATCCTATTCTTTTACTTCTCTCCACTTCTGGCCCTTGTTGTGGAATCATTGCTTTATATCAATGCTGTCATTGGACTCCAGACAGGAATATGGGTGTCTCTGACAATATGCAATGTCCTGATGGTTCTGCCAAAAGCTCTTTCACCTTACCTTTATGGGCTGCGGTATAGGGAGATATCATCGTCCCTTAAATTAATTTTCAGAATGAAGCGCCTCAGTCTTGTGTCGCCTGTTGTAACACAATCATAAGGCAATACCTACACCACAGCAAGTTCAAAGGACCTGTATTTGCTATGTCACAACACACAGAGATGTCACAGACTGTATTTGCAGACATCAGGAAGCCTCATTATGCCTAGAACGTTGTACATCTTAATACGAGTTCTGCACTGCGTATTATGTTAGGCCTTGCTTTCCTCTTGGAGATTTGGATTTAATGTTACCTTAAAAAGATACTGAGTATTGCTGCCCATCTCTGGTGGGTGTCTCAACTGAAAATAAAGAAACAATGTCACACGGAGCAGCAGATTGCCTGAGCTCTCCTGTAGGTCCTCATGGTACAATCTCTGCATCTGAGCTTTTGCTATTTATGTAATGAAGGATTACATTTGCTCCCAAAGAAGTTCTTGCAAGATTGCTAGCAGCTTTGCTGCCTTGTAAAGCACATCAGGATACCTTGGTTATGAAAAAGTGCTGTTTTCAATTAACTCCTAAGGGTCTGCCTCATGTATTGTATGTTAATACATTATCATCAGTTGTGTAGATTAATCCTGGCAATGTGCAAAACTCTGCTTTTTTACCAAACCTCTGCATAAAGTGATCTTGGATTGGCATCTAGTAGTCAATAAGCATTTAAAGAAATTTTACAACAACTTGCATTTTTTCTGATGAGAGAATGTCTTTTATTTATTTATTTATTTTTTACCTAATCAGAGAAGATCTGAGCTGAATAATTACTGTATAAGAAAAATGTATTGCAAATGAATGTTGGCAGTCAGAACACGGAAGTTTAAACTTCAGCTTCATTTATCAAAGCCAATAAAAAAGTTGACATTATCTACAAAGTTATTTTGTCACCTTGTCCATGTACATTTTTTTTTTCCATCAGTGGAAAGTGAGAGCATAATGGTGGGGGTTTTTTTAATGTAGGTGACAGGTACAAGGCAGTGAGAGGAAATCAATGCCCAAACTCTTTTCAAGTAAATAAACTGTATTACACAATATCATTTGTTTTAATACTGGCCTCATATATCCTCTGGATAGTATACCAAAATCCCAGGTGTTCTATGTTACAGCACAAATGCCTGTTTTCAAATATACTTTAATTAAAAAAAATCATGTAATAAATGCTGGTAGTGGTTAATTTATTCCTAGTTGTACATCACATAAACATTTAGCACACTAAACTACATTAGTATGGACATTATAAGTTTAATATATATCCAAGGTCTTCAATAATGTGTGTAGGACAGGTGAGACATATTGGTATTCGGTGAGCATCAGAAGTTCATAATACTCACTACAGTAAATTCTGGTTAATTCACCACACCAAAGGAAATGCAAATAATAACAAATTATCTACTACTGACCAGTTATCAGGAGCTGATATTTGGAGGGAAGGCACCAGTGGGAGATTGGAACAATGGTGGATTAAACCATACTGGTAAATTATCCCACAGATCAGAATTAGCCAGTATTTACGGTATTAATAGGAAAGGAAGGACTCTCTAAATCCTCAATGTATGTGCAGCATAAATGTTCATGCAGCTCCAGATAATGAATGATAGCTAGAGAATATTTTGTCCCTGGACGACTCCTCTGCAATGGCCTGAGATTTACTCACGATGCAAATAAATAATGATTGTGGTAAAGATAACTGTGTCACTGTTGTAAAGTGTGATAGGTTTACATGCAGTTATTACTGACTTGGGATATCTGCAGTTTAATATTGCTTGATTTTAAAGCTCCTGATTTGATAATTTAGCTGATTATGTAAATACTGCCCCAACCACACCCCTGGGCACGGTGGGAGTCAACCTGTAGTTTGGTAACATCAAAAGAGAAAATGAAAGAGGAGCAAAGCTAATTGTTGATGCTGTGTGTATATGCACTGAAACCTCTTGAAACCAATAACCATTGGCTGCTTCATGGGAAGAGGCTTTCTAAGAAAGGTGGAACAGAATTATCCTCCATATGACTGAGGACCCCTTGAGATCGCTTAAAAAGGATGGTCTTTCTGTACAGGTACTACAATGTATATATGAAGTGTTCTTCTCTGTGGCAACAAATTATTTAGCTTCAAAGTCACTTGGCTTTTTTAGCAGATTTTTATAGTAGGACATTAGACCTTATAGAGGGATTTTTAGTTTTTATTGGAATACCTTGAGTTTTGCTATGTATTTTAGGTAAAATGACAGGCCTTTAAGAAAAGAAAAAACAACCAATTGACACGAGAAAGAAAAACACAACTTGGAAACAGGTTTTGCACAATTGGTTCATGTTTCAGATTGATATAGGCAGCACCAGTAACTTAGTGTTTTTCCCCTCTCACTTTCCCAGCCGGTCCACCCTGTGATAAGACTGAGTAACCAGGGCAGAGGGAGTTTTAATGGTACCAGTGGATTACAAATGACAGAAGGAGGATTCCCCACAGAAATGCTGTTATTCCTGTATGTTCACCCCTGGTTTTTTTTAACCCTTCAGGTGGCACTCAGTACACCCCACATTACTGAATGTGAAGACCACTCACTACTGCCACTGTGCTTACAAGGCTCATTGCTTCCATCCACATAGTTTCTATTGTTACTTTGGGAGCCAGATTCTGTACTGTGCCCCAAAGCATTTTGATGAGAAAGCCGAGGAGTATTAACCTTATTATACAGGTGGGGAAACTTAAAATAGAGAGGTAAGGTAACTTACCATAGGCAACAGGGGATGATGGAATTAAAGCTACACACACACACACATGCGCACACGCTAGTGTTTCTGTAACCTCTGCCTGTTCATCATCAAGCTTATTGACATTTGGGCAATGACTGTGTGCATTGCTCTGAGATCCTCTTATAGAAAACAAAATCTATTGAATGAGTACAGTAAGACCCTTCTCCGAAAAGTAGGGCTCTACTCCGGTGAATAAGCCAGCTTTGCAATAGTTGCCAAAGGGTTTACAGTAATGAGTACAAGGTGAACCAAGAAGAAAGTTTCCTGGAGGACCAACCAGCAAAGAAGCTGATGGTGGGGAGGCCAGTTATTAGCAACAGATACCCTGTTTCTTTTTGTTGGCTCTTTGTTTTATTTTGCAATTTTTGGGGAAGGTGACTTTAGAATGGAGAAAAATTCTAGATCAGTGGAACTAGGTTTTGACCAATTTGGGTAATCTGAAGAGTATTTTAACCAATTTATTCTACCTTTGATGTATCTCTGCTACTCAGTGTCTCTACTGTTGTTTGAGTTTGAAAAAAGCCAGTCCTACCTGTCTCATTAATGTATTGACTCAAATCATTTTGTTTTTCTGTATATAATGTAGGGCGTGTCCACATGAGCACACTCAGGAAAATTAATCTGAATTAATTTTTAAAATAAACCACATTTAACTCCTGCATAGAAGTTTTCCTTTAGAATAAAAGTGACCTCAGTTTGGTTCACCGTAATTTAATTTGGAAATTAATTAGGCTAAACTGAATTACAGCCACTTTAATTTTGAAGGAAAGTGTCCACACAGAGCTTTAACCCATTTTTTCTAATCCATGTTAAATTCATACCTTTAGTTCATTCAGATTAATTTTTCTAAGAGCCCCTGTTTAGATGCAGGCATGTCTAACATGAGAAATGTGACAGTGTGCCTAAAACATATTCACAATATAACTGAGTGCTCTTTATTCAGAAATATTCTTTCTAGATTAACACTACAGCTGTCTGTTGTTTTATATAATATAATCTGGAGACTCTGAAGTCAGACATGAATTTGTAGAAGTTAAATTTGTGCCATGGAGCATTTGAAAAAAATAATTCAGTCTATATTTAGAATTCTGTCTCTTGATTAGATCAGTATCAATGTCATGGAATATAGTAATAATCTCTATACAGGACTAAAAATGTCCAGTGGTATTTTTAAATACATTTCATAATATTTTACTAATTATTCTGTAAAATTAATTAGCCACCTACAGTTTTCCTAATTTATTTAGTAAATGTCTCTGTTCCTGTTGCATCCATTGTCTGTTTTGCAAGGGAATATTTAATAGCTGGCAAAGGAGCTGGCATTTGCAACGTTTGTCTAAATTCACTTTGCCTTGCTTTACTCCATAGAATCATTAGGATAATACGTCCTATGTCAGGGGGTATCAAATTCATTCTGGGCCCTGGGGTGGATCCAGATTCAGAGGCTCCTCTGGGCCCATATCTATGTGGCCAGTAGCAACTGCAGTGGGTGCAGGGCCTGGCAGCAACATGGAACCACATTCAGGCAGCAGCATGTGTCTGGAGGCTCCCACTGATGGCCATGTCGGTTGAGGTCCAGGGAACCCAGATTCTGCAGCAGGCCACACACACCCCAACTTCTGACAGTCCACCAAACTTCCAGCATTTAGTTCCATAGGCTGAATCATGGCCCGTATGTTTGACACCCCTGCTCTATGTTATAACATCAGAAGTGCTCCAATTCCCTAACAGTAGTAGATATTCTCTAATCAGATTTTTTGATTCTAGGACTGCCAGCACTTTATTTCCAAAACTCAAGGTGACTACTTTTTTGCTATAAAACACATCTGAATCCTTTAGGAAAGATCTCTGGTCCTGATCATTCCCTACGTGTGCATGTGTCAGGAGGAGACTGGGTGAAGGAATCAGTGCTTGGAAGAATAAACTGAAATTTTCCCCTCGTGGAGTTAGTTTCCTTTGGAAATCACAATGCTGACACTTCCCATGTGCCTCTCCTTAGCCTCCATTTTCATGTTTTTGAAGTCCAAGGCCCAAACTATTATATGATCACAGTTTTCATTTTTTAAAACATAAGTTTCTAGTGCTTATGGTTGCAGAAAGAAGGTTGAACAGGTGAACACAGCAGGTGCAAATGCCAGAAGGTAAATAACAAGAACTCCAAATGGATTATTTTTCAAATATTTTTTTAGCCAATTCTATCATTTTTGGACAGTCTAGATTTATTATTTTAAATACTTGTGTTTGACAATGCTGAGAACAGCATCTGTGGAGTAATTTGCTCAGGTCTCAAGGGTAAAGCCACAGACCTTAACTCTGCAGAGAGAGAGGCCTTGTGACTCTCAAGCTCTCTGCAAGCTCCTAACACCAGTCTACACTCAACTCCAAAACAGCACTTTTCAGAGGAACCACACTTCTACAGAGTCCCTATTGGTGTCAACCTGAGAGGTAAGTTAATAACACTGGGCACATCTACATAAGACATCTACTCTAGAGCTGCCTAATTATCTCTGCAGTAAAGTCTCAATATCTACATGTGCAGCCCTATTAGGCTGCAGAAAACTAATGAACTTCGCCACAGATTAGTTGCTTTTTAAATACAAATACTATCCTGCAGTGGAGTTCTTTAGTACACAGCAACGCATGAGTAGATGCTGACAGGGCTGGCTGCGGCATGAGGATGCTTCACTATGGGGCTGCCTGCCAGCTAGCCCAGCACTGAAGCACCCTCTGCAGGATGTTGAGCCCGGTTGATCTCCTGGGCCCCTTGCCAGCTGGGGCTGCTCCAACCTGTCTCAACGTGCTGCAGTCCTGGGTGCACATTCAAACATGGCACCTGGGAGCCATAAACTCCAGCATGATATGCGCCAGAGTTTATTGCTCTATGCTAATTACACGTGTAGATGCACCCACTGACTGTCAGTGCTAATGTAATGTATGTACGTAGGGACTCTGTCACTATAAAAACACCAAAAAAAAATGTGTATCTTACTGTCTATTTGCTGCACACGTAATAAACTACAGCTTTCTAAACTAGCAAGCTGCATGAGATTTTCAGCTATAAATAAGTATCTGTGCATCTCAGCATAACATATGAATGCAAAAATACTATTTTCATGAGTCTGCACCTCCTGAAGTCTAAACAAATATCTCTTTCAGTGCTTCACTGGGAGTAGAATTGAGCCCCAAAACTGCCATTACTGAAAAAGAAATTGCAATACATTGAAAGGGTCACTTACTACATCATTGCAGACAACTCTTTCCTGGAACATTTAATAAATGTTTCAAGGCAATAATAAAAATGTGGTCCATTAGTGGGAAAGAAAAAAGTAAACAACACCTCCTTTAATCCTTTGTAAAATAGTTTAGTTTCCCCAACAGCATGAAGAATTAAACAGACTCACTTAAAGGCTAAATAGCTTTTGGTCAATCCATTTCAGTAAGCCATGGCTATATGGGTAAATAATGTTATATTGACACACAGACGTAGGCTTAATAGCAAGATCGTAAACCATATCCAGGCAGGGGACACATTACTATGGGGATTTTCCCCCATAGCAACCTGTCCATTGTTCCACCAGCAAAGAATTGAAGAGTCATTAAAGAAACAGGCAGGAGGTTGCTGAAAATAGTTTATTTTTTTTCTACTAAATATAGTAAGAAATGAATTAGTGTTTGGCAGATTTTTTATCTGAACAACTGGCTTATTTGTTCAATGACAGCATATTGATTTTCTTGCCAACATGGTACAATGTACTAAACAACAAAATTTCACAGCCCTGGCCTTTCGGGCTGATGGTGGTATGACCTGATTGGGGTGCATTCTCCTCACTAGCAGGAAAAGCTAGAGGCTGCACATCCAGGCAGTGGTGTTTGGAAGTTTTGTCCCTACAAGCAAAAATAGAAAAAAATCCCCTCGAGGGAGACTTTACAGCAAGGAGGTAGGAAAAAAGAAAAGCAGTGGTCTGAGCTCAGCTACAGTATTCCTTTATCTTTCATCATGGATGATGCTGTGAGCAAAAACAGTGGAGGATTCTGGGGGTCGTAAGGGAACACAAGAAAGTTTCTGCATTGCAGGTGATAGCACTTTGTCCTAAAGGAAGAAGCAATGACTGAACAGCCAGGAGTCCTTGTCTCGTCTTTTTTTTAAGAGCTAGCATTAATAATCTTGTGTCTGTTGTCAAGCAAGGCCTTGTGTACCCACCCTTGGAGGGAAGTGGGTGCTATTCAGCTTGGGCTAGTGAGGGCTGTACAGGTTCCCAGCTATGTTCAAAGTGACCTTGTAAAATAGACCCCATATCTTAATATACAGACCCATCTGTGCTTCCCTGCCTGCTTGTTCCTGTTCCACACACACTGAGTACCAAAAAATTGTCAGGTAGGTGCTGTTTGGTCAGGCCATTTTTCCTAGTGGTGTGCACCAAGCACAGTGACTACCTTGTGTTTTTCCAGCATTTAGCACATGCGAGGCAAGAATAACCCGGGCTGTTGGAGTACAGATATGCCTACTCCTTGTACAAAAAGTAGGCCACTTGAGCTTACCAAAATGGACTCCTAACTGGCTGACCATGTCTTTGGTTGGAAGGAGCCTATGAAGGCAGCCCCTTCACTTGATGCTGAGATATATAGCTAAGGGGCTGACAGCTTCTGGCATTTGTCATCTGCAGCATAGTACTGTTCTCGTAGTGCTGCTGCCTCCTCCCTGCCCAGAGCTCCAAGCCTGGCACAGGAAACAGGAGAAGTGTGGGAGGAAGGGATGAAAAGGGAAAGGAGCACTCTGAAGCAGTGGAGAAAGGAAGGGGCTGAAGAGCAGAGAGGCATTGGAGCAGAAAGAGTAGGAAAGTATTAGGGTGAAAATAGTGGAAAAGGCTGGGAATTGGAGAAAGGGTAGTCTAGAAGGGTTGAGGAGGAAAAATAAAGACTCCTAATGGACTTATTGTGGGGAAAGAGTGTGGTTGTGAAGTGTCGAATGCATTCGTTCTACTGGCGCACATGACATTGCTTCCCCTTGTGCAGACGTCACTACTCAGCAGTGTCACAGGCCAAAGCTGTGCTACTCTCACCTAAAAGACTCTGCCTCTGCTTGCTGAGGAGAGGAGGCCTTCACTTTTGGAAAAGGAGGATCCCAAAGTGAAAGTCCCTAGGTGGTCAAATTTTACAACACAGAGACAATTCTCAGGTGGCAACCAGGGAGCCAAGACACCCCACAATCTGGGGAAAAGGGAAAAAGAAGGAAGGAAGAGAAGAGAAAAGAAGACAAATAGAAGGAGCATATGCACCTGGGCTAGGAACAGACATTACACATAAACCGGTTTAAGTGATCAGAACCTGGTTTAAACCTATAACAGAACAGATGTTCAGTGCCAATAAACCAATTTGAAAATGGCTGAAATTGGTTTGAGATAAACCTGGCTGAATGTAGTATCAGACTTAACTGATTTGGTTCAAACCAGTTTATGCAATTTCTGTCCCAGACCCTTTGCTGGTTTAAACTAAACCAGACACCCCCAGCATCCCAGCATGCTCTCTGGGCTGGGCAGGGCTCTCTGTACCACAGCAGAGCTGGCCCCTCCCATCCACTCCCTGGCTGCAGCTCCAGCGAAGACTTACAGGCACAGCAGGGTCTGCTGGCTTCCCTGTGCCCCTCACCCCTCACCACTTGCTGCTTAAGCAGAGATCCCTCCCTCCTCTCTCCCACAGCACAGACGGTAGCCAGCATGTGGTTTGCTAGCTAATGCTGTGTAAGGCAGATTGGACAGTGTCCATTTAGGGCTTTTTGAAGGTAATCAACAGCTTAGATGGTAATGTCCCTGCATTTCCTCCTTTGGAAAAGGCAGATAAGGTTCTTTGGGTAAACCTGATATCTTTGATTAGATCAGGGGTTGGCAACCCTGGCCCACGTGCTGAGTGTGGCATGCAAGGCCATTTTGCTTGGCACACAGCAGCCAGCCCTGGCTCAAGGTAGCTGCTGCCAGCAACAGAGCCCAGGCTGCTCCCAGCAGGGCTTGCATCATCCCAGGCTCCAGCAGCTACCCAGAGCCAGGGTAGCTGCTGGCAGCCACAGAGCCTGGGCTGTGGGGCAGGGGCTTTGGGTGGGGGTCAAGGGGCAGTAGGGCTGGGGAGCAGGGGCTTTGGGTGGGGGGCAAGGGGCACAAGCAGGGCATCCTACCACATACCTCTTGCCCTCATTTTGTTTTTCTGCCATGCCGGCATTCCAGCACCTTCCAAGGTAGATATTGTGGTGTTTTTCAGCACTCCGGCCAAAAAACGTTGCTTACCCCTGGATTACACCAACTAAATAATTGGAAAAATGTTTCTTAGCAAGCTTTTGAGTTTAAAAACCCTTTGTCAGGCTAAGGAAGCATCTGCAGTTGGTGTGTGCTGTTTCTGGATGGAATGAATAATAAAGAAGCCGGAGGCTGGTATTTTCCTTTGGAAAAAGTTGTTTAAGAAGGGCGTGTAATGAATGAGGCTTTGTTTTCTGATGAGATGTTAAATGCTGATAACAGAGCTGATAAATGCTCTGTTATCAAGGGGGGAGACCCCTCCCTAATCACAGTGTCCTGGGGGGCCTGGCTACACCCCACCTCAGCTCAGCCCTGTGCAAGGGAAGAGAGAGCTGTTGTAGCACCCCCTGGCTTCTAGCCTGAGCCACTGCAGACATGTGCCTGCATTTCTGGGATGTCTGTCTGGTTACAAAACTGATTTAGCCTAGCCAGGTTAGACTAACCTGCAAAGATTGAATCAATTCAGGCTCAGGCTTTTTGAATGTCTATCCCTAGACAAGAGGAAGTTGGTGTTATCCCATATGATAGGATGTTTTGTTTTGTTCAGTGTTTTAGATCTTTGATTGCACTGTGGCTTGGCTCTTTCCAGTAGAGGGAAAATAGCTGCACAAGTATTCCCAGCCCTTGGCCAAGAGCCTTCTTGCCCTGACCCTTTTAGTGCTGGTTGTTATTTCTGATCATATGACCTGTGCTCCATGCCTTGAGGGGTTCAGTCCCACACACCAGTGCTGTGCATTGCCTTCTGTGTACAGTGTGTGCCTCTCTTGGGAATCACATCCAGATACCTAGAATTGTTTTCCTTTTCAGCAGATTGTTCTGTTCCTTTGCATTCCAGGAAATGAATGCCCATCAGGAAGCAAAAGCCTAGTGCAGTGCTGCCACCCCGTGGGAAAAATGAAGCATCCCAAAGAGATTCTTAATCCAGTTGTAAACAAAGGAAAAAGAAAGAGATTGCAGTGAGGTTGGGGATTAGCCAGTTTTAAGCTATAGTAAATATGAGACCATCCATTTAGAAGGTTATACTATAGGTGCAGTGAAAGGGGTAGATAGCAGTTGGGGACGTGGCTCCCTTCCCTTACTTCCCAGCCAGGGCAGGAGAACACTGCCTTTGTCCCTGCCATCTCCCTGCATCCTTCCTGCCCCTGAAGAATACCTCACACAAATGAGCATCATTGCGTATCCCCTCTAATCACCCTGCCTCCACAGCCTGCACAAGGGAGAAGAGAAGAGCTTGCTCTGAGCCCAGTTACTGTGGTCCCTACTCTGTCTTCTTGGGTGATGCTGAGAATAAATAGTAGTGCAAAGATTAGGGTTTATGAGGGAAGACGAGGAAGTCTGTGAACTGCAAAAAACAGAAGACTTAGTGAAGAGGATGGAGGAGGAGCGGGGAGGAGGAGTCCTTGCCAGGAGAGAAAGGATAAGAGACTAACATAGAGGGGGGAGGGGGAATAATTTTGCATTCAAAGACAGCAACAATTTTTTTTTCTCCGAGTTTTTACTTCCTCCCACTGCAGTACTCCAGACCCAATACATATGGGTCCTTGGGACCTACTATTCTAGAGGTGATCCAGTACATTTGAATTTAAATAGGAGAATAGGGATAATTCCCCAAACAGAATTGAATACAGCCAGCCAGCCTGCCTGACCAGTAATCTCCAGAGCAAGTACAATAGCCCAAGAAAAACAAATAGCTTCACTGAATACCAGCAACAGTTGTCCTGAATCTTGACAAATGCAGACTCAGTTGGAGAGAGGCATGGAGCTAATTATAGAAGTGATCACCCTCACTGGAAAATGCACTACCAGCAGTGTCCTCTCATGAAAGCTTGGTAGGTGCCAGCTTGATCCCTTCTGCTGGGCACAGTTGTGCCAGTGTCACATAACATAGAAAAGCAGCCATGTTAGGGAGGCAGCATAACTATTCCAAGCTCCCTTCAGTCCCCTCCATTCATCTGCTATTATACTGCCTCCATTTCTAGGTTTGTCAGGCTTTTGAGGGAAGTGGAAGGTTGTCCCATGGAGTGTTAGGAACCTGCATGGTTGGTTACATGTTAATATATGAAGCTTTCTTTTAGATAGAAAAGCAAACAGATCCAGAATACAACCAAAGGCAAAAGGTTTTTTAGTCATTTTTATTGAAAAACAGTTCAAATAAACTTAAAGTGGAATGAATTAGAGTTTGTCCTTCTGTAAGGGTAAGAGAATTAGGCTCTATTCCCTGGTCTTCAAAGTCCCTGCTGGGGATGTCAGAAGAAACGCCAGCTGTGATGAGTTAGGTGATGTAAAATGAAAGCACATTAACTAAAAAAGCTGTCTTTTAACTGCAGCTACTGTGTCACCCACTGAGACGTTTAACTTACAAGGAAATTGCGTGAGTTTCACCAGTGATGCAAAGCTTCCATTCCAAAACTAACTTCTCCTTTTCGGTAGGGTGTGCTGCAAGGCCAGCAAGTTTGATACTAACAGTAATAAATAGTTTACAAACTTAGGGAAGGGCTGGGCCAGAATTTGTCCTGACTGTCCTACCTGCAGTGTAAGAGACGATTAGGAAATGTGTCCCACCTACAAATGATATTTCTATGGGTGACGACAGATACTGTATGCAGGAGAGAACTCCAGATTGTCCCATCTCTTAGGGCATGGTGGGGATAAGGATAATTTAAGGATATACTGTACAGGGGAAAATAGGAAGTTGAGCACATATACAGCTATTTCCTGAAAGGACCGTGGTAGCAGTGGTTCCATCCATCACCACCTGCATGTCAAACAGTCTCTCAATTGCTGTCTACTTGTCATTGTCTCTGTGTGAAATATGAGGTATTTGGATTTTACCTGTGGTTCTCCAGTCTCTTTCCTCAGCCTCTCCTGAAGTCACACAGACACTGCCCCAGGCACTATCCTGCGGATGTGCGTGTAGGACTTCCTGAGGGTGACACTGCCATGATGGGATACGCCACGGGGCAGGACACACTCCTCTGTTAACTTCTGTGTCTCGGGGTCCCAGCACAGCACTGTGGCAATGACTTCATTTTTCTCATCTCGGCCCCCCGTGATGAACAACTTGTTGTTGCAAGGGGAAATCCCACAACTTGCTCTCTCATGGGTGAACTGAGTCACTAGACACCATGTGTCTTCAAGTGGGCTGTATGAGTATAGCGCTTTCATTGCCCCACCTGGAAAGGAAACATATGTTTGATCCATCCATTCTCCACAAACACTTCTGAGAACATTTTACCCTCAAGATAAAGGCAGGGTGGGACAATCAGGGCATCTATACACATTCTCCAGGGTAGGAATGGGGTGGGGGAGGGGGGGGGGGGCGCTTTAATTACAGCAGCTCTCGGAGCCACTCTAATTAAAGCACCCACAGTGTCACATGTATTCAGTGTCCTACACTTCAAAATGGCAGCAGGGGCACTTGAAGTAAAGCTCATTCAATGAGCTTTAGTTAAAGCGTCCCTACTGCCATTTTGAAGTGCGGGGACGCAGAATAAATGTGACGCAGAGGCTGCTGAAGTGCGTTAATTAACATGCTGGAGTGTGTTAATTAGCATACTCCAGCAGACTCAATTATTCTGCCACCACCGACTTCATGCCTGGCCGCTGCCATCCCCCAGCCTGCCACTGCTGGCTTCATGCCCAGCCGCTGCCCTCCCCACACCACCGCCACTGTTTCTTTGGGGCAGAGGGCCCCAAAACTATTTCTTGCAGGGGCCCCCCAAAAATTGAGGACCAGCCCTGGGTAGAGGCTTGTTTTAAAGACTTCAAGTGATGAAGAATCCATCCCATCATTAGGTAACCTGTCCTGACAGCTTGTTTCCCTTGTTATTAAAACTATTTGCCTTATTTCTAAAAGCGATTGGTATCTATTTTCAGCTTCAATTAGTAGAGCTCATTTCTCTGCTTGGTTAAGGAGCTATTCACTATGAAAATCTCTTCTCTTGTGTGCACATTTGTTAGACCACATGTACATCTTAATTATCTCTAGGCTAAATTAAATAGGTAGAGCTGCTTTGGTTTCTGGTTGGAAGGCAGGCTTTCCAGACCACTAAGTATTCCTGAAACTTTCTTGTGAACCCTTTCCCATTTTTCAACATCCTTTTTTAAACAAGAGTGAACCCCCAAGCATCCACGGCAGGCCCAGTAAAATATTATCTACTGAAAGTGTGGCTCTATCATTTAAGTGCCACTGGCATTCTTTCTCTGCACTTTGCATATATCATATATTTTCTCCATAACTTCTATGTACTGCAGATCTAAACATACCTTAAAGTCTTGGTTTCATTGCACTCTCCTGAATGGGTTTTGTGGGGAAATGTTATTTATAATAAAAAGTTGGTTGTGTCAAAATCAACCCCATCCTGAGTGTATCTCAAAGGCCTCAGTGTGGCCCTGATTTCTCTCATACATGAACTCTTGACTTTTTTCTTTTCATTAATTTAATTGGTGCTGTGGGAAGTTAGCTAGCAGAAAGGCTCTTTTGGCAGTGGAAATCTTTTCAAATGCTATTTTTCTTATTTGTCCTCCTTTTTTCACAAAGCTGTATTGGTTTTCTGACCTGTCAGCTTTTCCCTATATACTCTGTGGCACCCTGAGGGCTGTTTGGTGGTTGTTAGTGCTACTGAGCAAATTGCAGCCATTAGTTCATGGGTAAGATCCTGAACTACTTGTAGGTGTTCTGGTCTTGTTGCTGCTGAATGATTGTGACTCTCTTTTCCGGATAAGCCAGCTGAACTCAAATGGATGTCAAGTCCTCACAAACCACTAGGCAGTATCCACATCATCCCACTCTCTCTTTCCCTTCCTAATAAAAGAATAAAATTCATCCCAGTTAAGAGGAGCAACACAGGGTTTTACATGCACCCATTTGCATTTCACCTAAAGCTACAAAACAGGCCTTCTGTGATGCTATGAGCCTTCTGCTAGCTTGTGCAGCCCAGGGTAAATTGTACTCCAAGAATAAGGTCTCCACCCCATATACCTAGACTGGTAGGTAGAAAAGGGAACCCAGCCAAGCAACATATCCCACTTCCTGCTTCTCCCAGCACCAGTTGAGATCCACGGATGGCTTCCCTTATCCCTTCACCAACTGTGTGTGGAAGGGAGCTAAGGCTCGTGATGGGAGCTAAGGCTTCGTGTATCTTGCTTCTGGTCCCTTTGATGTCCCTGGCAAAACTCACAGCCCTGTAACCAACTGCCTTGTATCTAGAGTTAACAGTGATAAAAGAAGAGCATAGAAAAAGTGATGGCAATCGAATGTGCTGAGCTCTCGCTCCTCCACCTAATGAACACTGGCTAGAAGCACAGAATGATGACAGTCTGATTATGCCCTTCTGATGAATCTAGAGAAAACAGAGCATTGCATTTACCTACCCACGACATAGATGTGGTCACGGAAACTTGCAGCATTAATGCATTTTGCTTCAACTGGCATGGATGCTTTCAGGCTCCATGTGTTTGTAGTAGGGTCATAGCACTGTGTTTTGTCTGTAGCCAGTTTTCCATTAGGTCCTCCCCCAATCACATAGAGTTTCTTCTTGTAGCTGCTGGAAGCAAATGAGCTCACATTGACTGTGAGTGGAGCTGCCTGTGTCACCAATAAAAAACAGCAACAATAATAATAGAGATAAACTTTGAGGATGATTCATTTTGGTTTCACAGCTTATGAATCAGCCCTTATGAATCAGAAACATTTTAAATAAAATGGTTCAGTTGCTTCGTAGAAATTGAGGGGAAATGTGGTTTGTCTGTGTTTAAAAAAAAAAAAAGTTTGTGCCTGAACTTAATTGCCTCCATGCTTTGAAAGAAGGACTTGAAATGTATTAAAGCATCCTCCAGGTGTGAAAGGTGTGCCTTTTACCATTTATTCACCCCAATTTGGCCAAGTTATAAACTCCCACAAAAGACATCTCAGTTGGCATGCATTTAGTAGAGTCCTGCTGGAGTTTGGCAGATAATTCCCTGAAGTTTCTCTGCTCTGAGTATGTTCCAGGCTAGGCCTGCCAAGGCTCAGCAGGGGTTTCCCTGCCTGCCACAACTCCTCCCAAACACATGGGGTGGCAGACATCAGAACTGAGGCAGACATTCTCTGATGTATTCTAGAGGCATAGCAAACTCTTTCAGGACTTGGGCAGAGGTGGAGGAGAGGGAAAGGAAATGATGCTGATCACTGGAACACTAGAGATGGGGGAGAAGGCAGGAAGGGGAAGAAGAGTCTCCCTGCCCCCCACTCTGGTGGCAGCTGCTGCTGTAACAGCACAGGCTTGTTGCTGGAGCACAGGCAGTGGCACAGGCTCCCCTGGGGCCCCTCCTGATGCCTTGTTTGCACCCCACCCCCCACAAGGCACAGCCATGGCAAAGCCTCTCTACCCCCTAGATACATGACTGTGCATGGGGCTGCACCTGCCCAACTCCTCTGGTCGGGCCGTGCAGGACTGTGTATGCCAAGGCAAAGACTACTCAGGAACAGGCTATAATGGTTCCCCCTTTAAGTTGGATCCTGGGGTTGGGCTTCCACTTACACCCCTCCAGTTATGCTACTCCTGAACTCTCAGTGTCCACTGTTAATGCCCAGACAGTGAAGAGGAGGAAGAGATAGCAGGTACACTGGAGTTCAGGCAGGTGAGGTACCGCAAGGGATGACAAGAGCTGGGGTGCAGGGGAGGGATAATGAGGAAGAAGAAAAGGGGCAAAAGAGCAGCAAAAGGATGGGAGGAGCAAGAGTGGGAGTTGGATATGTGCTCATTAGACATAGACAAGCTAAAGGCACAAGGATCTATATTCACTAGAACACATACTTCTGTGTACCCTGGCATTGACCCCAGATTCCTTAGTCTCTACAGGCTTCTGCTATCAACAAATAACTGTATGAAGCTCTCTGGCAAAATGTGTAGCATTCCCGTCTACTAACTAATCTATAGATAACATCAGCCTATGATTGCTACTAGGTGGTGGAGGTTAGTGCTGTAGATCTATAGACCCAAATGATGCTGATGGGCCAAGCTGGAGTCAGCAGGGTTCCATGTAAAGAGTTCTTTGTTCTGGGGCTTTCCCGGCTTACTGTTTAAAAAGATGAGGAACTGCATCCAAAAATGACAGTAACCAGATATTAAAAGATCTCAATGTCAAGGATTCAAAAGTTAGGAAATGTCAGAATTCAGGTGGTCTGTGCAATGTTCATTCAGTTCCCTTGTGTGCAGGTATTAAAACACAGGCCCTAATTTTTTCTTGCCCCATTTTTCTTGCCCCATTCAATGAAGAACCTTGACCTGCTCTGGGGATGAATCAGGACTGTGTAGTGAAGGTGCCTTTTTTCACTGGAACCCTTGCCTTATGGAAGTTGTGACATGAATGAAGTGGGGAGTTGGAGAAAGAGAAATGTTGGTCCAGTGGCAAGTGCAGTTGCATGCCACCTGGAGAATTGGATTCGAACCCTGCCTTGGCCACAGAATACCTGTGTAATAAATGGGCAAGTTGCTTAAATACTACTTTTCACACGCAGTCACTATTTGCCTTCTCCTTATTTACTGGATGTTTCTCTGAACAAAGTATGGGTCCTATGGAAAAATATAGGTGATCTGATCAAGTAATTAAAGACCGTACCAAATCATGTACCCAAAGGAACCAAATGAAGATTGCGTGGACAACCTTAATTCTAACTTTTCCTCATTTTTCATTTTGCAACCTTAATGTTCTTTCCATATTCATTTTTGGTTGCAGGATTTAATTTGCTTTATATGAAATGCTGATCTATAAACCGGAGGCTACAGACTATATTACCATACAAACCAAGCTTTGGTCATTGCAATTTTCTATACAATTATTTCCTGTGTCCCTTAGTGTGAGTGTTGGAGCTATGGAGGAAAAGCCAGCAAGTTAGTCACACATTAGCTAACAAAGGAGGTAACCTGGATGCTCATGTCTTCCATGTACCAAGGAGCCACACCTGATTCACTGTGGCTGTTCACAATTGAAAATTTCCCCCTTAAAAACTTCCTGCTCCCCCTTCCCTTCATACACTGGTAGAAATGGTACGACCTGGGCATTCCCTGCTTACCTTAAATTGAAACCATTTTTCTTATATCCTTTAGGGGCAAGCACAAGAGAGAGGGAAAATAAAGAAGTAATAGAGTTTGAGAGGAAATGGTGTAAGAATTTGCAGCAACTGCTTTTTTTAAAGGAAGTTTAAAATCTGTCTTGGCCTTTTGAGAATGAGGCCTAAAATACAGACCCACGCTAGAAACCGCCCACATGCACCTGCGCCCACTATTTACAGAGTAGTGTACATTTACATACTGTGAGGGAACTGCGTCTGAGGGGACCCCTGGGAGCATGCATCCCCTCAGTCTTCTGCTTCATCATGGGAAAGATAGGGGCTGCTAATACCATACCACAGATTCCACGCTGGCACAAGTTTTGGTACCTACTGCTTCCTCTTCTGTGTCTTTCCCATGGGCCTGAGAGCTTTGGTTTTACTTTTGTTCTGGGAGTTAGTTGAGTGTTGCTGGTTTAGCTAACTAGTAATAACTAGTTACCCTAAATATTTGTTTGGCATCTTCTATAAACTGATGGGTGGTTTCTGGCATAGTGATGCCTGTTGAGTGTTATGTTACTCTGTGAATAATTTCATTCACTTCAAGGAACTGCTTCTTGAGTAAGATACTATTCAGTAGGAGTAAGGTTGGCAGAAGTGACCATTATTTGTATCCTTCCCTTGAAATGTGAATTTCTAATTTGAATACATGACTAATGGCTTACTGGCACATATATATGTATATGTGCAACAAGCCATTAGTCAGTGAGTGTGTAAACACTCATTCAAACACCAGTACATTTTACTTTCAGGTATGACAAATACCTAACAACATTCTCAGTTTTAAATTTGTTTCAACAGATTTATGTGAATCAGGAGAGTTTGATTGTATCTTACCTCTGACCAACAGTTATGGAAAGGATCATATGTTTCTACACTGTTGATTCTCTGCATGCCATCAAAACCTCCAATCACATAGACTTTGCCACCTAACACAGCCATTTTGTGCCTCCACCGTCCAACATTGAGATATTCAATTTGTATCCATTTATTGATGGAGGAATTATATTTCCAGACATCATGTTGAGTTTCTTTCCCACCTGCAACAAGCATGATGCATATTAGTATTGTAATGACATGTATTAGCTCAAAAATTCCTGTATGTAATATTTTTACTAAGGATTTTTTAAACTAGAAAAAATTAGTTTGCTTTGCTATCACATCTCCAGCACTGTCCGGTTCTTGATTTAGAGGAATCAACCTCTGTATTTACGGCACACTTAGTTAAATTTGTAGCGCTGTACTCAGGAGAGGGCTGAAGAATTCACAAAGGTTATTTTACAAGCCATTTCCTCTTCAATCAACTTTTCATGCTCCAACTATCCTACTGCCTTTCCTTTTGCTTTTGCAGCTTTCATAAAGACAGTGAGGGGCCTGTTCCACTCAGCTTTCTGCAGCAGAAACTCAGGTGTAAGATGCTTTGCTGACAGTAGAATATTGAAAATTGGTGAGTGAACCAACTGTGATGTTAAAAATGCAAAGGGTGTATGACACTGATCCCCCAGCATTTGAGTATCCCTCTAGACTATCTTTCTAGGGGTAGACAACCCATCTCTGTTCTGGGAGAGCTACGGTTACTCAGAGCAGAACTGACCAGCTTTGTGGCAGAAGGCTTGGTGCCCCTGACACTTTAAAAGTAGGCAGGTTGGGGCTGAAGCAGCCTGCAGGTGGGGTCTGGGCTGACTGCAGTCATCTGACCCAAGAGGAGGATATAAGCCCAGGCCCTGAGACAAGCCAGCAGTCACATCTTGGAGCCTGCTGAGATAATACACATCAGTAGGATGGCTGCAGCTCTAGAAGGTCAACATACAGAGTAACAGTGACAGGGGGAAGATCACATGGCCAGTTGCAGTGCCGACCCACCCCTCTGTCTAG
The DNA here is from genome assembly GCF_030867095.1 of Alligator mississippiensis. Lineage (NCBI taxonomy): Eukaryota > Metazoa > Chordata > Crocodylia > Alligatoridae > Alligator > Alligator mississippiensis. The sequence continues at coordinate 41,853,983 of NC_081830.1, forward strand.
GTCAGTCCGCCCTGTCTCACCTGCCATGACTTGTTGTTCAGTAATGCAAGATGAAATAAGCAGGAGGCTGCCCTTTTTAACATCCTGATGCCAAGGGGTTTACACATGGCTCCGACCTACCCTTACCGTGTCCCATGCCTTGCAGATAACATCCAAAATTATTAGTTGCTCCAGCCAGAAACCAGGTCAAACTCTGCCCCTTGCTGGGCCTCTCACACACTACACATACACTCCACCCCTTTTCACTGGGCCTCATTCACTCTGCCCCTTCTCACAGGGCCTCTTTCATCCTGCTCTTCACTGGGCCTCTCCCAACCTGCCCAGCTCCTCTTGAGCAGCCCCTTTGGGCCATCAGGCTTGCTGACTTCCACTCTGGGCAATCGCCTACAGCCCTTTAGGTGCCTCCTGCAGCCTACTCTATGGGTGACAGCCCTTGCATGTAACACTAGCACAACTCTAGTCACTAGCCCCTCACTGGGCATTAGGCTCTTCCTGCTCCCAGACTTCCTGGGGACATTCTCTACCCCCTCATTGGGTCAACTCTATACTGCTTCCTGGGGCCACTCCCTACCCCCTCACTGGGGCTAACTCTATGCCCCCTTTCTGGGGCTTGGGATCTGTAACAGGGGGCCTTCTCAGGGCCAATCTACCAATGTCCTGCCCACCTGTTCTGGGCCAACCGCCCACCACACCTTGATGACATTTAATTAAGTTGCTAATTAAGCAGGAGACTGCCCATTTCTTACTGTGATGCCAGGGGGCGCTATCTGTGGGTCCATTCCTTCCCTACACCACAGCCCAAGCCTCGCAGATGGCATCCGGCTATCTATGTCACTGGCCCCACACTGGGCCTCAGAATCTTCCAATCAGGACGCCTCTAAGATCCCTCCATTCAGGCGGACTACTCCGCCTTCATTCAGGCTGCCTAGCTCCATAAAACTATTTCCCCTCTTGGGCGTAGTCCCCCCGGGACCTTTGACCACACAGGCCCTGGCCTTGTCTCCAAGGCCAGTTGAAACCCCAGGCCCTCAGCTCTGGGCATCCCTTGTGGTGAGCCCCTGGCCCTTTTGACCATTCTGATCCTGGTCCCAGCATTGACCAGTCAAGGGTACTCTACATCTGACCTCTGAGCCTCTAGCCCTACTCTCTCTCTTGGGTCTGCCCTCTGGACCCTACTAGCAGGTGACCCATCCAGTTTTAGGAGCTGGGTTTATTAAGGCACCCCGACCTGCCTTTCACTGGGGTGGTAACTGGCCTGGCATTTCCTGGGGGCTCCCATGCCACTGAGAGCCCCACCAGGCCACCCACTCCCAGGAGGGTGCAGTTTTAGGTCAGGACCAGGACCGGGACCGGGACCAGGAGCCTCCTAGCCATCCCCTACAGCTCCTCCCTTATCTCCAGGATGTTCCAAGCAGCCTTGCAGCCAAATGATGTTACTGCCTGGGCTGCCAGCAGTGAACTGTTCTGTCTATGTAGGCGGCCAGGGATCTAAAATGGCCACCACAATCAAGCACCTGCCAGCTGCTTGGCTGAGTCCTTAAAGCGGCAGGCACCAACAGTGCCCTGCCACAGGATCTTACACCCCCAGGGACTTAGGTGCCTTTCCCTTGGCATGCCTGGCCCCATTGTCTGATCTGTAACCTACTGGGGAGGCAACTGGCCTGGCATTTCTGGGGAACTACCCCACCACAGATAGTCCTGCCAGACCATCCTTCCCCAGCAGGATGCAGTTTTCAGTCATACCCAGGACCAGGAGCCTCCTTCCATCCCCATAGCTCCTGCCCTTACCTCCCAGGTGTTTCTGAGCAGCCATCCAGCCAGCTATTGTTCTGCCAGCTGCCAGCAGTAGACTGCTGGCTCAGCCCTGAGTGCCTGAGCTGAAATGGAGTCTGTTCAGCTCTCTCCTCCAATCACATGGCCCTTACCAGTTCATGTGACTGCTTCATCAGAGCTGGCCTGCACCTGCCAGCTGCCCTGCTGTCCCTCATAGCCTTTAAAGTGACAGGCATCAAAGGTGTTCTGTCACTGTAATACCTAAAGCAGTCTGGAGGTTTGGGGGGACCTAAGGGGAGGAAGACTTTCCTAGGGACCCAGGGAGAAGTCCAGGAGCCTAGTGAGAGGCTGAGAGCATGGGACCAGCAATGGTCCACAAGCCTAGTGAGAGGCAGAAAGTGTGGGACCAGCAAGGGTCCAGGAGCCTAGTGAGAGGCTAAGTGGAAGAGAACATCAATGAGGATGTCATTTGCAAGGCATGGGTCATGATGTAGAGGAGGAATGGAGCCATGCAATTAGCCTATAAGGCAATGACCACAGGCACCTGGTGGTCATTTGAGAAAACAATTTGGGAAGCCCTGGGGCAGCCTCCCTCATAAAAGTAATAGACATCAAGGTGTGGCAGGAGAGCAACTGAAGGGGCCATTGCCCACAAAGTGAGGGCTACAGGGGCTTCATGGCTGCCCCTGGAGAGGCACCCTGTCAGAATTGTTCCAAGATATTCACCACAGGCCTGATCCAAAATCCTGATTCCTGGATGTCCCTCAGTGCAATCTGCAGGAGCTTTGCCAGAGTAAAGAATTCACTGCTGGACTCACTGTTTCTTTAAACCAAACAAGCCTGATTTTTATAATGTTGGGGCCAGTCTTCCACCAGTCTGTGTGTTTTGTCCTTGCTTCTTAGTTAGATCATGTTAAACAAGATCCAAATCCGGCCCAGTAGGCTCATTCCAGACTAGGTCTGCAAGTGACTCTTACTCAAAAATGTCTGCCAGTATTTTAGCAGATATTTCTGCCTGTATCTTATTTTTATACATAACAGAAATATGAACACAACTGGTTAACCATGAAATATATTGCACAGTCCAAGGAGCAAAATGCATCATCTACATTCAGCTAAGTAATTGCTCCACCAGTGAATATATTTGGAAGGAGAAGTCATATTCCAGTGTCTGCCCTCATTTGTATTCTGTACTGCAACCAGATCACTGCAAACTGAAGGAGCTCATCTCTGGGCCAGATAGCAGATTGAATAGGAAGTAATTAGCATGCTAAAAAGAGCTTTCTGAAATGTCTTTTGTCTATGTGTTTTTTCACATGTATGTGTTGAACTTATTTGCACTCAAATAGATGGAGTTTATGAACTGCTGAATACCAGCATTCATATTTAGAAAAGAGCTTAGAAACTGCAGGTGTTCCAGTCACGCACTTTCCCATTTTTGTTAGTGTGTTCTTTCTTGCATGAGAGAAAAGCTCTGTTAGGAATCTAAACAGAACCACACTGTTGAATGCTGTCTATACCACAGGGGAAGGAGGGGGGGAGGGGGGACGTGTTTCTTCCCTTTGGGCCATGGTTTGTTTTTATTTGAAGAAAATCAGTAATCACAAATATCACACAAGATAGTGGAATTGCAGTTTGTGTCCTTGTAACTGAATTTGAAGTGTTCCCCTTCTTCCATGTAAAGTGCTCTTCCTAAGCTTTATGGGAGGCAGTGCGCTGATTGTCACTCCTTGTTTAGACTATTAACTTCAGAAAGAAGCTTATGCAAAATACCTTTCCATTGCTAACAAAAAGTGGGCGAGGGCATGCCGTTTTAGCATCATCTAAAGACAAGTTTCGGTTCTCCAGAAATACACTAAGGAGAGAAACCAACAGATGGGGAAAGAAAGACTAGAAAATAAGATAGAAAAGAAGGGGCTCACAGAAGCCAAGAGAAAAGTTTAACAATTAAGCAAAAATAATAAATTATATCAGAAGCAGTGGAGTGCTCTAGATGAATAAGTATAAATGAATGCCCTTTCACTTTACCTGGGAAGAAGCACTGACTTTGGCCAGAGCAGCTTTGTGGGAGTGGAAAGTGGATCAAGGAGGTACACAGGTGAAAAATTAAGGGGAATGAGCAACTGAAGGGAGGAGGGAAATGTGACACTTAGCTTGAGTGCCTACATGATTTTAGTGAAATTTTCTTTCATAACAGGGCATGTATAAATATGTTTGGAAGCAGAATGGAAGCAGTAAAAGGGAGGGAGGGAAAAAGAAACCAGAAAAGGAGCCAGAGCTGAGGGGGAGAGACAACAGGAAGGGGGGGGGGGGTAAGGGCACAGGTGGAGGGATGAAGGTCAGCTATCAGAAGACCTCTCAGCCCAACAAATATGAAGGACTGAGGTGGCACCAATTTGTGAAACATTTTCATCCAGCATGTTGACCTAGACCCTTTCCCTGTTAATGACTTCTAAACAGAGGGAGAACCTCTGAAGAAATGAGACTGTATTTAATAATGGGATGAAAAGGAAATCTCTTTTCCTAAAAACTAGTTGGAAGTGAAGGAGAATTAATCCTTGCCCCAGAACTATGAGATCATAGAGACCAACGTGAAGTAAGCTAATAAAAAGTCACATAGCCTTAAAGGCAGAATGCGATGGAAGACATTTAAACAAAGGCAAATGAACCAGTCATCACTTCTAGACAAAGCATTCACACCTTGTCCACCATTCTGATTCACTCACAGTGGGTTTGGGAATGAAGGCCAATTAGTAACTGCTGAGGGATATCTATCCACAGAGTAGAAACAACCCTGCATTCCATTTTGGGGATGGGGGAGGGGATGAATCCATAGTCCCTTTTCACTCCTTAACCTTTCTACTTAGACTGACCACCAGAGTGTTCACTGTCATCAGTTATGATAGTGGTTTTGAGTTTTTGGACACCTTGTCCCTGGGAAATAGAATGAGATCACCAAACTCATTTTCAATAGGTTATTAAAACAGCTGCCAGATGCTGCCAGTCCAACCAGCACTTGAACTAGTGAGTTTGAAAAAAGGGTTTGATATTGCATTTCCAATCCCATAAGCAATATATAACCACCTTCACTATTCATTTGGGTGTTCTCTAAAGCAAGTAGTTATAGAAGTTCAATTGTTCTCCTGGATCCTTCAAAAATCATGTTCACAAGAAACATTCACACTGCTGGCATATGGATGGACCCTTGGTCCTCAGAGTGGCTTTGGCAATTAACTTTGCTTTCAACAAATGATATTTTTTGGAGTCGCATATAATGCTCTGTTGAAGAGCTCCTGAAAATAGGGTCTTCAGTCATACATGAAATAATTATGACTGCTGTTTACAAACTCTTGACTTTGGCTTATTCAAGCAGAATTCTTAATGGGATGTTCAGAGATGTTTTGAAGTAATAACCCCTGCTTTTATGCTGCATTGGAAGTTTTTCTGTAATTATGGTTTCTGACATTGTTCTGTACTAGCACTGGAAGCTTATCCCAATGTCTGCTAATATAAGCACGCACTTGTTTGAAAATGTACTCTTCTTACTATTTTAGAGGAGGCTTGGCCTATCCTCCATTCATGGCAATGTATGGAAGGAGCCTGCTTCAGAAGCAAATGCTGAACTCCTCCATTGTCTGAATCCATTTACAAAATAGACTAGGGTGTTCTGTGCAAAAGCTGTCACTGTTTGCCCTCCATTATTTATGATAACCCTGTTTCTCTTTTGCCAGTTCCACTACCATTACCTTGCTCCTTACCTGATATGTAGACTTCATTTTTTAATGTAACACATGCAAACTCCACCCATTTTTTATTCTCATTCTCTGTTTCCTGTTCTGTGATTGGTAATTTTGCCACTTCCAAACGGCTGCGCCTCAAGGGGTCCAGGCAAGTCACTTCTGCTACAAACTTTTCATCTTTTGTGCAACCGCCAATGATCATAAACACCTCAGACTGGAACTCATGCATCCTGGGCTTTGTTCTTTCTGTAATAATCTGAACACAAGTGACACAGAATGAATACCCAACATGTCACACCTGTGGCTGAAAACAGCATCAGACCCTAAAATGTCATTAGCTGTCACTTGCCTGCAAGTGATTCAGTTCATTGACCAAGTTATACCTGTGGTACATTGGAAACACCTCCTCAAACACAGCGGTTAGCCAGGAACTACCAATGCAATGCACAAATCTAAAATTCTGAGTTACATTTACAGACTGTGAAGATGCCCGGAACAGTGTCTTTTTCTATAGACAGGAAAATTGTCAATGCCCTCAGAAGATCTTTACAGTGATCAGAGGCATGATTCTCAGTTTATGGGCATTTACAACAAGCTGGATCTTATCTGCAGCAAAAGAGACATCACAGGCCATCTCCCAATAGGTACTTCATGATTCATATTGGAATGAATGCAGTGGCTGTTACAAGGAAAGCTTGTTTATAGGCTGTAGGGATGCATCCTTTACTTCTCTTGAAATTTCTGCCCTCTCAGAGTACTAGATGGTTTTTTTTATTTTTAATATTCATAGTGTTTCTATAAACTGTCATAAACTATCTAAATTAAAAAGATGGGGGGTGTATGCAAATGTAAAATTCCCTTCTGTGGGTTTCCCCTGTATTATTTACTGAATTACAAGGAGTTCTCCCAGCATCTATCACAGAGGATCCCAATTTTTTAACCCCTCTACTAGCCTCAAAGTCACCTTAGCCATCATCATTAGACATGACTTTTGGGAGTCCATCAATTTTCTGTCTCTTGAATATTCAGACACATTCTTGTTGAGTGGATGACACTGCTTACAAAGCAACTACAGCACTGCCATCTTCTGTTGACTCAGGCAGCCAGATGCTAAAATTGAACACTATTCTCTGGTCTCTAGCAAGGCAGTGTTAGGCCACTCATGCTAAGTTACAAGCAGGATGGCCTGAATTGCCAGCTGTATCTGGAGTCAGGGTCTGCCTGTGTTTTGTGCTGTTCTGTTCAGACTCACCTGCCTGGGGACTGTATCTAATTCCTCCCTGCTGATGACTGGGTTCTTCCATATCTACTCATGGCATACCTCTGACTACCTCCTGCCTTCTTCTCGGGCTAGGAAAAGTGCACACATACACGTAGAGTTGTGCAGTTTTGACCCCGGTGACCCTCTTTTCTGGGCCAAGAGAGGCAACCAAAGCATTAGTTTCCAGGCAGGAAAGGCAAGTCGGCAATTCCACTTCCTCCACAGCCTATAACAAGTGGACTGAGCCAGGTCTATGCCTGATGCTTTGTATGTTGCAGGGGTTTGGGTTGTAGCCGTGTTGGTCTAAGGACATAGACAGACAAGGTTCCTTGGGTGAATTTGATATCTTTTATTAGACCAACTCAAATGGTTAGAGAATAGTTATTAAGCAAGCTTTCGGGTTCAAAAACCCTTCGTCAGAGCACACACCAACTGCTGAAGCTTCCTTAGCCTGACGAAGGGTTTTTGAACCCGGAAGCTTGCTTAATAACTATTCTCCAACCATTTGAGTTGGTCTAATAAAAGATATCAAATTCACCCAAGGAACCTTGTCTGCCTATGACGCTTTGTATGGCACTCTGAATAGTTGTTTAAGCACATGGGTATGGTGCAGAACCATGTGCTAATTAATGAATAAGACAAAATCCTCCATTTCACAATAGAGATTCTTCAGTAACCAACAGATGTAGACATTATACCTTCTCATCCTCCCCCTGCTGGGGCATGGTGCCTGGGTGCCTGGGTTCCCTGGACAGGTCTGAGTCCAGGACGACTGTGTTTCATGTTGCAGGATGGGGCTGGACACCTGGGTTCACTTTGGGAGTGGTGGGGAATGTGGCCTGGATATCTGGGTTCCCAGGAGCTCCAGATCCTGCTGCTCCCCCTATCTGAGTCCCAACACGGGGCACTGCCTGGAGCCAGATGCAGAGGTGCATAGGCATTGGGGGGGCTAGACGGCAAATAAAGTGTTTTCTCCCACACACACTTTTTCTCTTTGTGAGATTCCCATTGATATGAATAGAATTGTTATAAGTGGGACTAAATGTAAAATATTGAATTAAATTAATTCTAATTGACCTGATTTGTCCTATCTGATGTAACACATTTCTTACCTTTTGGATTTACAGAAAGCAAGGTTGTGGACACTTTTAAAAGGCAGGCAATGTCTGAGTTGGAGCAACATTTGCCATAATGAACAGTTTTTTCTTTTTTAATATATATATTTTAACATAAACACAGAAATACCATATGCTGTCAGTACATCAGTGAATTCTCCCATCCTAACAGCAGTGGTTCTCTAGCAAGGTGCTGTTACCACCCCAGCCAGGTGTAACTGTGCCTGCAGAGCCAAATCAGGAAGTAGGTGTGGACTGGAGCACCCACTCTTGCCACTGCCTTTCCCAGTCTGGTCCCATATGCTCCTCCCAGAAACAGAGGAAGCAGGACAGTTCCATCTACCTCCTTGCCTGTTTCCAGGACACACCTTTGAAGTCAGACTAGGAAAAGCTGTGGCAAAAGCAGGCACTTGCTGACCTGGCTTTGCAGATGCAGTTCCACCTGGCTTTAGCAGCTGCGGCAATGGCAGTGCCCATGCCAGGTCACCCCTAAAAGGGTTTTGTGGCATCCTGGTTGGGAGCCACCACCATAGGGTGCCTGTACACGTGCAGGTGCTGCTCTGATGTACTGTAATTACAGCACATCAAAGCAGACTCAATTAATCAAGTCTGCTGGAGCATGCTAATTAGCACGCTCCAGCAGCCTCCACATTTCAGGTATTCAGCATCCTCCCTGGAGCACATGTAAAGATGCCTTTAGAAACTAGCTGATTCAGAGAGGCATGAGCTTTTGTAAGCAGCAATCTACTTTGTCAGATCTGATGAAGATCAGACACAAATCTGATGAAGTAGTCTGTTGTCTACACAAGCTCATGCCTCTTTAGTTAGTTTCTAACTGGAACCAGTTAGTCTCTGGGTGCATATATATATACTAAGTTGACATAAAATAAGGCAATTTAACTAAGTCAACTTAAATTAAGCCACATTGGAGCATACACATATACATCTTCTTGACATGGGGGCATCCATCTTGTGGCTAAGTCTAGTTAACTAATGCAACTCAAGATAATACACCTCAGAGGTATTTTTTTCTACCACCAAAAGACACGGGAGCATCACTCAGAATCATGCTTTATCAGCATTGGTTCCACACCGTCCCTCCAATTTCCTAAGCATCCTGTTTACTCACCTCATTGCCTGACAGATGGTACATCCTTGCTTCTTGAAGCAGAGGGAAGACATCAGGAGACTGCCTGATAAGTTGATCAGCTTCAACAGTCTCTACAAAATACCAGGGATCCAAAAGCGGTAGCCGCACATGCTCAAGAACAAAGGGCAGAAGAGGGAACCTTTCAGACTCTTTGTAACGAATCCAGTTCATCACTGTCTCAAATACCTGTGCCTCCTCAGTGACGTAGAGGTCATCACTCTTTAGTGTGTTGTAGAGAACATCAGCTGGGAGCTCCAGGAACTCTTCATAGTTTAGCACTTGAGTGAAGTTCTGGATAATGTAGTTCTGGACATGCATCTTCAGGCTATCTAGAGAATGGGCATCAGCCAACCTCAGAATCCCAACACAGTTTTCCGGTTGGAGGGCTTCAGTGAGAAAACTGGCACATGCATCTACCATCCGCAGAAACTGCAGACACAAGGAGCTTGTAAGGTATTGTCCATTTATTATAGGTTTGTATTGTAGGGGCACTTAGCCCCTCTTATGGGACAGGATCCCACTGTGCTAAGCCCTGTAAAAATGTGGGACACAAATGTTCCCTGCCACATACAGCTTACAATCTAAGAGACAACAGGTGGAAATAGACAGTAGGGGAACACAAGGAAAAAATGGGGCAGCAGTAGTCAGCATAACAGGGAGTTGTCATAGCACATCAGCTACTAAAGCACTTTAGGTATCATGGCAAAGAAGAGTTCTAAGGAGGGATTTGATAGAGAAATGCTGTGGTGTTTGGTGTTTGACCACCTCCTGGTCATGAGCAGATTCTGTTCTCATAGCACTTCCCTGAGGTAAGGAAATAACCAGTTTTATAGATGAGGAGCACACAGTTGACTTGCCTAATGTTGCATGAGGAGTCTGTGGGCTAATAAGCTAAGCATTAAACCTGGGTTTCCTTAGCCTTAGTCTAAGCTTTATCTATGACACTATTCTTCTTGCATGTTATTTATTTGGGGAGTAACTTGGTGCTGTGCAAATACATAACTCGTGGCCCCTGCTTCAAGAAGCTTGCAATCTAAATCAGGCAAAAACAATATAGGCCAGACCTACAAAGTACAAAAGCTGCTGGTCATCGAGACCTGATATCAAGAAGTACTGAGCACTTGCTATGCCAGTTAATGTCAGTGGGAGCTGCTGATACCCATCACCTCTAATATCCAGACTGTTGGTACTTGAAGGGCCTTACAGCAGACAGTGAGTTTTAATGAAGGGTCTGTATGAAGGGGAGGCAACCAGCTGGTACACACGGAGAAGGAAAGAATTCCAAGCCTCTGCAGTGGTACATGAAAGAATAAAATGAATTGTCTGAGTTTGGAAAGAGAACAGATGGAGTCCTGTGCTGTTCCAGGCCTGACATCTGTGTGCTGGTTTGGTGACAAGACCATCAAATTTAGTTTTCCCTTCTGACAAGAGCCAGATCTGAGCTCTAGAGGAGAAAGCTTAATTCAGAGAGCAATTGCCCTTTATTCAACAGTGTTTTAACCAGTCTATAAAAACATGAGCATCCTTTAACTAACATGACCTGAATGAAAAAAAATCTTGAAATTTTTAGAAGCCTATTCCTCTGCTTTGATGTGTAAAAAGGGTCTTTTCTGGGAGGGAAAGCAGATGGGGCCCAAGATCAGTGCTATCAAATGTTGCTCAGTCGTCCTCCTCCCACAGCCCCTCCCTCTCTGCATGTCCCTGCCTGTCTAATAATCAGCAACAGCATCATCACCACAGAGATAAGCCCTCCCTACTTCTGAGTCCCTCCCCAAGAGCTGCAGAGCGCTTAGAAACTAAAAGTTTCTGTTGTCCCAGGCTCTTGTTCTCTTTCCCCTCTGCTTCAGGCTGGGGAAGAAAAGAGCTGGTCTCCCTGGCCTGACAAATGTTCATTACCTCCTGGCATGCAGGGGATAAAGGGCCCCCCTCTGCCTTTCCCCCCTCCCTTCCCCAAATTTCCATTTCTCTGTAGGCAGGAGCAAAGGTCTGGGAAGCAAAGAAGAGGGTTCTTCCCATAACAGTCTTCCCTAGCCCCTACACTCGAAAATCGTTTTAGCTCTACTGCTTTGCTTCTGGTAGAAACACCCACTAAGTTTATGCGACAGACTTTCCAACATTGCTGCCAACAGTACATCTCCACCTGTGGGAGCTACAAGGGAAGAGTTAGCATAGACAAAGCTCACACAGCTTCAGACCTTTCTACCTCTACGTCTTCCAGCCTGCCAGGTGAGAGCAGAATTAAGTCAGGTGTACAGCAGGTGGCTGCTAACTTTCCAGTGTTACACCTGGTGGGGAAATTCCTAGCATGGAAGAAGAAGTTTGTGAATCCCTGAGCTCAGAGTCTGAGAATTTCATTCTCAGCATAGAGCCCGAGCTTGACGTTATCATACTGGTGGATGGGTCAGGAGGCAAGACTGGCCATTGGCAATAAAAATTCTCCAATCCACTTTGAAAACATGTATTAGATTAAACAAACCATATAACATGATTTCCAAGTTGACAGTACCCTTTAAAGGAAAGGAAACAATTCCGGAAATAAAGCAATACAACTACTGATGGGATTCTTAGCTTTTGTTCATCACCATTATATTTGAGCTAATCCAGCCAATCCAGCTAATCTCCAAGGGCTTTAAAATCTATGGGCATTTTGCCACTGCCTACAGCATGAGAAAGATAGCCGCTAAGGGCACATCCATATAAGCATAGACATCTAGTCTGTGGTGCCACACACTACACATGCTGCATATGCAGGCGTTCCCTGTACTGCTACTTCGCAGAGAGCCTGGCTGACCAGGGCCTGGCTGACCAGAGCCACACTGGTGACTGGCTAGGCTCTGAGTAGCCAGATCGCTGCCGCTGCTGCTGCGAGAGGCCCCCAGCATCCCAGGTAAGGTTGCTGGGCCCCAGCACAGGTGCTGGCCCCAGCCTCCCCCACCCCACCCAAGACAATTTGCCCCACACCAACCCCACGTGCAGGGGCATGTGCAGTGGCAAAAAGCAACAGCATAAATTTGTGCTGCCACTATTTTTGCTCCAGCAACTGCACACCCCCTATATGTGGGGATGCAGTCAGTGTTTATCTCAGCAAATGGGCAACCCTTTATGAGCAAAACTGATTGCTGGTGACATCTCATATCTCACTTTTCCTTGTCTTGGTGATTTAAAATGAAAGTAAGATAAAGGTGTTTCAGCTCATATCCTGTTAGGTACAAAATAAAATTCACTAAACTTAATAAAAAGAGACACTCTGCAGTAGTGGGGGAAGCATCCTTAATTTTTTCTGTCCATTGTTAACAAAATGGCCATGTTAACGTATTTGGTCACCAAAATGAACATTGCATAACTGTAATTATAGGGGAAAGAGAGAAGTGAAACACAGAAAAGCCATTTTTAAATGCTGTCTTATTTAGAGCTGTTTCAGTAATTAGAGTATAGTCTTCTGGTCAAATCCGTGTCCTGTTGACACTTTTAGACTGTTTACCAAAGTTGAAATGCAACAGGCACTGGTTACACGCTACCTAGTTCCTGTTTTACATTTACATGTGGTCAAGACTTTAGAGAAATGCAACTGACTGATGAACAAGGGTGCACTAAAAATCAAAACACTATGGTGGTTGCTACTGCTGTCATCCCATCAGTGTCAGAAACATGCAATAGTTCCCTTCTAGATTTCTGTAGCTTCCATTCTTCCTTTCCCATCCTAGTGCTGTTGTATTTCTAGTTTGAGCTCCCAGTTTCTGTTAATACTAGTACTTTGCACTTACAATAAAAACCTTTCCTCTGAGGATCTGAAAAGCACTTTGTAACTACTCCTGCCCTCTATGACACGAGGCAGTATTATCCTCCTTTTGGGGATGGGGATAATGGGGCACAAAGATGATGAGTACCTTTACAAAGATTGCTCACCAAATCACTCAGAGCTGGGATAAAACTCAGGACTGATGACATTCCCTCCTTTGGTCTAGCCACTATACTCTGCTTATATATAATCGATTCTATACAGTATCCATACACAAATTGGCTCTACCTTTTTATTAGAAAAGGTGTCCAAGTGAATGAGAAGAACATAAGGGCACTATTAATTATGCTTCAGTTATATTTATTGACATAACACTGCAGAAGTATGTGGTCTTTCTGCAGGAAGCAAATCTCACACCAGGGACAGGCTTAAGTATAAAAGTTCAAAATTGTATTAAGTGGGAATTTCTCCTTTTCATAGTTCCATATCCCCATGCTTTTTCCTCTCCCTGTTGCTTCAGATCCCACTGTCTGGATTCCCCAGTTTCATCAGAGATTTAATTTTTAAAAGAATCCAACTAAACATCAGTACCACCTTCTTGAGGATGCTTCAGTTAATCTTGCTGTGCCTGAAGATTAAGTGGACACAAGAGATAACAAGTATCCTCAGCCTCCTGGGTTCCTCCAGCTGTGCACTGATTACCTTGGGTACATTTTCAGTCTGTGGTGAGAAACCCACTTCATTCCACCCCAAGCGTTGTGTTCCTTGAGAATGATTTCCTTAGTAATTAGGCCCTTCTCATCCTAATGCCCCTTATAGCACGGAATCTTAAGGCAGAAATTCTTTGCCTGCCTGGTTCAGTCTTCACTTGGCCTTACCAATCAATAACATTTTAAGTTTTTGTTTGTTTCTGCTTTATCCCAGGGTGCCTAGCAGAGTAGCGCCAGCAGCAAGGCCTTTCCTGGCCAGAGCCCATATAAAAGGAGAGCCAACTGGCTGAAGATTTCCTAATTGCTTTGCTTATGCAGAACATGCTAGACCAGACCTTGCACCCTGTCCTAAACCAGCCTTCCATTCTGGCTATGGACAAAGCATATCCAGTCTCAGGAGGAATGGCTGATTCCCAGGCTAATCCTCTAATCATGGCTGAGGAAATAAAGCACAGCCAGCGGCCCTTTATTGTGCTAGTTTTTGGGTGAGGCTATAGCTATAGGGGCCATTAGCAGTAGCAAATACATAGGATACACCCTACACACAGCAGCCCCAGAACGGAGTGTATTGGACAAACCCCAGGCTTTGGCCCCCTCAGTTTAAACTGAAAATATGTATATTTGTGTACTAGCTCTTGTTTATCCAGAACTATCCACCTGTCATGATGGTTACAAGAGAACTAGTATCAGCCTAGAATATTGCTTTGTTGTGGTGAGTAACCATTTCCAAACAAACATGGCTACTTAGTGCTAGGATGTAATCACTGTTGCCATCCGACTGGGACTATAAAAAAGTAGGCGCGTATACCCTAGAATCTAGGGTTTAATGCCCTAATAAAAGGTGCATAGGGATAACTACAGCAAATTATATTAGAAAAAGTTTTCAGGAGAAGTAACTATCTTCACATTACCCCTTATTCAAATGCTGGTTTATGCAGAACAATCCTGCTGTGATTAGAGCATTCAGAGAAAAGAAGACCTGGCACCTCAGTATATTGGATGCTTTATCAGGTGGTTCCGGTATCCCAGCCATGGAGCTTCTGGTCACAGCTGGCATATCTATTAGGGCTGTGTGAAATTTTGCTGGCCGTTTCATTTTGACACTGTTTCAACTCATCTCGAGGTCGAAACAGCAAAATCAAAACGAAACAAAGGGCTTTGAAACAGTCTCAAAACAAAACTAGGCTGGTCGAAACGTTTCAAAAGTCAAAACATTTCAACCATAGTTGAAATGGAGGATGGGACGTCAGTCCAGCTGGGCTGAGTTTCCATTCCCAGCTGGATAGGGCTGGGAAAAGGAAATCAGCCCAGCTGGGCTGAGTTCCCCTCCCCAGCACCACCATCAGGCTGGGGACGGGAAGTTAGTCCAACTGGGCTGAGTTCACATCCCTGGCATAAGATCGGGCCCCAGCTGATTTAGCGAAATGTTAAAACAGAGTTGAAACAGCCTCACTGTTTCAATGAAGCAAAACAGAACAGGTGTTTCAAATCAAAATGAAATTTGATAGAAAACGCTGTTCCGTCAAAACCTTGAAACTCAAGGCAAAACAGAATGGTGCCATTTCACACAGCCCTACTATCTATAACCTCAGTGAGAATACTGTTTTCTTTGCATCTACACAGCAGCTTGCTTCCCTGTTAGCTCTTTCCTACCTCTTAGCTATTCTAATGGAAGTAGATATGACACTTAATCTAAGCCATGCTAATAAAGAGGTGTGATGCATATTGCTTACAATTAAAAACCAGCAGAAGCCCTAAGGCAAGTTTTCTGCTACAGCATAAAGATGCAGCTAAGACACTGGAAGCAGTAACAAGTCACTGTACATAGAAAAAGGGTGTGGCAGATTTCAAAGCAAAGAGATTAATAAAATGACACCAAAAAAAGAGAAAAGAATAAATTTAGAAAATGTGGAATGTTGTGCACTGTGGCATGTTAACTGCAAATGTGAGAATAACTGGATTTTCTGTTCAAAATCCAGAAACTGAAATAAAAAGCCATTTACTTCAAGTCAATTCAAAATAGACATTTCTTAAAATTTTCATCGTCATCAAAACCACAAAAAACTTGTTTGGGTTAAAGGAAAAATTTGGTTTCAGATTCACACATTTTAAAGCTATAAAAGTTTTTAAGTAAATTGAAGGATATTTCTAACCCAAATGTTGCTTTATTTGGAAAACATGAAATACTTCACCTTGAAAATGTTGAAAGGAAGCATTTGTACTTTTTCAAATGTTTTTGCTTGTTTTTCAGCAATGGCCAGGTTCTCTGCCAGTGCTCCCTGTTTTCAAAATGGGAGGGAGAAAAGGAAGCAGAAGGAGGTCATTCTTGGAGCTCCACAGCTACTGCTGAAGGGTGGCATGGGTGAATTGGAGCCCCCCTCCTGCCCCAACCTCAAGGGGGCTGCAATACACCTGCCCCACCCTCCAGGGAGGGGTGGAAAAACCCTCAAACTGAACTCCCTCTGCTCCCTTTTCTCCCTCCCATTCTGAAAACAGTGACAGGCTGGGAGCTCCACAGACATAAGTTACAAAAGACACTACATTTTGTAACATCTTTATCTGATACCTCATGCAATGAGTGGTCAGATTTTCACCCAGTCGGCCATTTTTTAACTGTTTGCAGCTGTGCACTTGTGTTTAGTCACTGCTTTTTGTGGTCAGATCAAAAATTGTCACTTCTGTCTGCACCCAGAATTTCTTAAAGATTGACACCAATAGTTAGTACTTCACCTTAAACATTTCTGTTTTTCTTAAAGGCCTCTGCTTTTCTTAAAGGTCAACTCCTGAATTCAGCTGACAACATCAGAATCTCCAATTTTATTAAATAACTTTCAATGCCCCCGCCCAGTGTCAAAGAAACTCCTGAAAAGTGACTCCAAGGAAACAAACATCAGGAGAAAAAGAAATAGTACATAAAATTTGCCATGTTAAAAACATGGGGTTTTTTTTATTTAATCTGTTTGCCATATTGGAATGCTGAAAATGTCAATAAATTGTTCCACTCAGGCCTTGGAGTATGGGAGAGAGTGGATAGGATAGAGACCTTTTATCACAATTAAGTTAACTTTTGTGTATGATAGTCATTTCAGGGAGCCCTTCATGACTAGCACCTGCCTCCAGAGTAATTATCAACTCCCAGTATCCCAAAGGGCAGTAGGTTAATATAATCCTCTAAGTTTTACATTTGTTTGATTCATAGGTTTTATGCTGGAAGGAACTGTTATGATAGTCTGAGCTGACTCTTTGCATAACATGGGCCTTGTATACTTTTCTCTGAATCAGGGTCCCACTAAGAGTGTATTACCACAGCCTTTCAATCAGCACATTCATATTCTTTGGGACAGAGATTACCTTTTTTCTCAGTATTAACACAATGCAGCTATTATTTGTGCCACTATAAAAATAATATATAAAACAAGAGATCTTTGGGAAGATGACAGATCAAAGAGGTAAGCAGGGCATTGACCAATGTGCTGAACTACGGTGTCCTGTAAATGTGCTTACATTATCTGTATGTTGAAAGTACATTTGCACTCACCTGGAAAAGGCTGGCTGCTTCCAAGACTTTCTGTACATTTTGCTTTGTGATCAACACCTTGCTGGTGTAAGTATAGTCCAAGAGTATTTGCATGGTCTCTGCATCAACTCCTTTAATTATGATTTTTTCTTCATACTTCTCTTTTAAATCATTGCAAAACATGGCTCTGAAAGAAGAATCATTCGGTTGTTGCTATGACCCAGGAAGCACTAGGCATTCTGAACAACTTAATTATGCAGATGTAACCTTGTGGCTAGGAACAGATGTTACATTTGTGCTGGGACAAGTTGTACTTGTGTTTGTCCTGGAACAAAAAAGTCCAGAGATTGGCATGTACACACATTGCTCTTCCAATCAGGGGTTAGTTAGCAGGTAAATGCACTGCCACTTTTCTGCCATTGTTTCCTGAGACAACCATTCATGCATGCTTTGTGATGTCCTGGGACAAACTTAGCACTTTATCACAGACCCCTTCTTAGGGTTTGTCCTGGGACAGTGTACATGAACATCTGAACAATTGCACTTTACCCCAGAATAAAATTATTTCACTCAGGACAAATGCAATGTCTGTCTGTAGCCTGTGAGTATCGTTATGTCATCTCAGTGCAGAATCCATTCTCTTGCTTTGTCTTTTACACAATTAACACTGTAGCAAAGTTTCAAAGAACAATCTTTGTCAGTTGCTTTCATATTTTTTACTGTTGAATCTGACAAAGCAAATTTACATTTGTTAGTGCAAGGAGCCCACTTCAAGGAGCACCTGATGAAGTGGGAGTCAGCAAGTTGGAGATATGCTACATATTAGGGGTGTCCAAAGTGGGCCTTATCTGATTCAGATTCAGCCTGAATCAGGGACAGTGATTCAGTTCATTGATTCGGATCACTGTCCCTGATTTGATTTGGCTGAATCCGAATCTGAAGATTCGATGCTGATTCAGACATAGCTTTAAAAGTTTTATCTACATACCTTGAGGTAGCAGGCATGGCTCGTGATCACTGCGATGCTGGGGCACATGGAGTGTCCCACAGGAGTGCAGGGGGGCCCTCCATGTGCTTGGCGGCGAACCTAGAAGTGGACTGGAAGTACTTCTGGTCCACTTCCAGGTCTGCTGGGGAGCATGCTGTGGGTCCCCACTGTGCCTCCCTGGCTTGGCAATTGGCTACAGGGGGACCCCAGGTGCCTCCCCAGACCTAGAAGGCACCAGTCCCCGAGCCCGGGGAGCATTTGGGGGGGGGGGGGGGGAGGCAGCACACTCCCCAGCAGACCTGAAAGTGCTTCTGGTCCATTTCCAGGTCTGCTGCTGAGAGCGCTGGGGAGCCCCCTGTGCTTCTGTGAGATGCTCCGTGCACCCTAGCATCACAGCAGTCACGAGCCCCTGTTACCTAGAGGTATGTAGAAAAAACATTTAAAGCTGTCTCTATGTCCAAATCTCTGAATCTTTCCGAATCTCTCTGAATCAGTTCAGAGGGTTCTGATTCGATTTGGAGGGATTAAAGGGTCCTCTGATTCGATTTGGAGATTTGGCCACTGAATCAAGCTGAATCTCCACCAAATCGAATCAGGGACCGAAGCTTCACACAGCCCTACCATATATGCTGTGCTGCATGTCATCCAGGCTGAGGAAATGCAGTAACGTTTCATTAAATTGCATTGTTAAGGTGTAAACTGCTTAAAGTAATGGTCTACCCTTGCATCAGAAGCTGAAATTCTGTAGATAAGTGGCTGAAATAGAACTATTAAAATTATAATGATAGTGACAGACTGCTTTTTATCTAAGCTTCTTGAAGCACTTTACAGATATTAAGAGCTTTATGTGTCAGGTGCGGAAGACAGAGAGATGCAAGGAACTTCTTCCTCTTTCATATGGAAGGACCAGGAATTGGATTAAGGGTAGATAGAGACTTCATTGAACTAAAGAGACAGGTTGCCCATTGTGCCAGTGAACTGTAATAGAGTGAACTGTCTAGTAATAGAGCTGGGACCAGAGAGAACAATTTGTATCAGCCAGGATCCCCAAGAGGAGCTCTTGTATTCAGTCCCACTTTCCAGCTGTATACCGCAACTCCATTACTTACCCCTGTGCCGCTCCTACCTTCCCATCAGTGTAGGCCCAGGCACATGTGCGCGCGCGTGCGCGCGCACACACACACACACACACACACACACACACACACACACACACACACACACACACACACACACACACACACACACACCTACTTCCACCCCCACCAACAGAGAAGTCCCAGTCTAACAGACACTGAAGTTTGTTGCATTAGGGCTACCATTGGAATCCGGTCATGGGAAGCAGCTGCTTCTGGAGTATCACTGCTAAAGGTGACTCCTGGGCAGAGGAGTGGACTCTAGTGAGGGGCAACTGGGGAAGTTCATGGAATCTGCTGTGAAGATGAAGAGAGCATGTATAAGGGCATCTGGGTGATAACAAGTCTAAATGATGGCTCACCAGGCTGTTAATGTTGCCTTAGTTGGTGATTTCCTTACATTGTTAATGTTGTATTTGAAAGGCGAGACCCTTGCACTTAATCATCCCTGAGCATTCTGTGGGAATATAAACTACAAAATTACCTAAAAGCTTCCTAAATATATTTTTCTCCCTGAGAGCTATTAGATGATCATAAATACAGTACATTTTTCCCCACTTATTTTTTAAATCCATCAGTAAATCCTTTCCAGAAGTTTTGCTTCCTTCTGTAAGGTGAGAATGGTTTTATATTCTTAATGTAATGTTGGCTCCTGAACTTCAAATCACCTGCTGATCATGCTGATCTAGTTTGCTGCTTTCAGGCAGCACACCGAGACCATGTGATTTCATCTTGTTTAGAAACTGGCACAAGAGTAAGATCAGAAGTACTTGAGTCCTCTTTTATCTAGAGCCATGGGAAAATATGTGCAATTCTCAAGTGTAATTTTATCCCCTCATTACCCTAGAACCACCAAGGCTAGATAAGTGAGAAATATGTCATGTACCATGTTAAAAGAAGAGTATGTCATGAGAAAGCCTTTAGCCATGTCCTTCTTGCAAAAGCAGGTGTGTTTTTTTAAGTGATATAACTAATGGGTATTAGCTATCTCACTGCAAAATCCCAGTAAAGACAAGGCACTGAAGTTCTTCCAGTGATGTTAGTGAATGGTGAATGAAGCATACATGCCTTTCCTAGCTAATTAACTTGTTCTGTTTTCTATATCAGGATCTTACAGCAAGATAACTAACTCTTGTAAAAACAAAACAACCTCCCTCTCACCCCCTTTTCTGCAATTAAGGCAGAGACTTTGAGCAGAAGGTGTGTGGATAACATGTTTCCAAGGAAAGCTGTCCAGTGGGTGTTCTTACTTCTACTACATTCATCATGTCTCCTGTTCTTTGCTTTGTTCTGTTGTCTAATCTTGTTCTCATTGAAGTCCATGGCAAAACACCCTTCAGTGGGTACAGGAATTAGGTCCTCATTATTTTCTGTATTTTCCAGTGGTGATGCATATTGCTTAAGTTTCAGTGATTTGTACAATGGGATTACGTGCATGGTTAGGACATTTTTGGATGACGCCGAGTTGGGTGGAGTTGCAGACACCATGGAGGATAGGGATAGGATCCAGTATGACCGAGATAGACTGGAAAAATGGTTCA
The DNA here is from genome assembly GCF_030867095.1 of Alligator mississippiensis. Lineage (NCBI taxonomy): Eukaryota > Metazoa > Chordata > Crocodylia > Alligatoridae > Alligator > Alligator mississippiensis. The sequence goes on from NC_081830.1 coordinate 41,874,653, forward strand.
CAATCGAATGAAAGTCAGCAAGGATAAATGGAAAGTCTTGCATTGAGGAAGGAATAATTATATGCACAAATGCAGGCTGGGAAATGACTGACTAGTCTGCAGGAGTGCAGAGAAGGGCCTGCGGGTTACAACAGACCATAAGCTGAATATGAGAAAACATCGTGCTCTTGTAAAGAAGGATGACAGTTTACTGGAGTCACTTACAAATCAAGGGAAGTGGTTCTTTTGCTCTGTTCAGCACTGATGAAGCCTCCCCTGGAGTACTGCATCCAATTTTAGGCCCTACAGTTGAAAGAGAATGTGGACAGATTGGGAAGTCCAGCACCAAGCAACACAAATTATTAAGAACCTGGTCAGCAAGACTTATGATGGTAGGCTGAAAGAACCAGGATTATTTAGTTTGGAGAAGAGAAGACTGAGGGGGATTTGATAATAGACTTCAAACACATGAAGGACAATTATAGAGAGAATGAAGATGAGCTTTTTGTGGCTGTAAGAGACAGGACTAGAAGCAATGACCTCAAGCTGTACGAGAGGAAATGTAGGTTGCAGATTAAAAGGAACTTTCTGACTATGAAGGTGTTCAAATATTGGAACAAGCTGGAGAAATGATGGAATCTCCATCGTTGGATATTTTCAAGAGCAGGTAGGACAGACACTTGGGAGGGATGGTTTAGTTAGGGATGATCCTACCTTGAGCAGGGGTCTGCACCAAATGACTTTGTGAGGTCCCTTGCAGCCCTACTTTCCTATGATCCTATGAAGTGAGGCCTGAGGCATTAAAACAGGCAGACATTTGGGAACCACGTCTTGCTTTGTCACCGAATTGAGGCTTTCAGTAAGGGTCAGGAGCTCTCTTCACAAAGGCAATTAAATTGTGGGGATGATGGAAATGCTTTACGTGAGAGAGAAAAAAGCTGCTGCTGTTAGATGCAGGTGTTCTGTGCTCTCACTCCATCTCACAGATGTGGGACTGCAATCTTGTGGTTAGATCGTGGCAGATAGTCAGGGCAGACCTAGATTTTGTTTATGTCTCATGCCATGGAGTAACTCAATGTAAGTCAGTGGAGTTATAGGAGCGTTCCCCCATCCTAAATGAGGTTAGAGTATTGCCTCTGAATTCTAGTCTATACTTTGACCCTGACTCAAGGATCTTGTCAAAGTTGCTTAACCTCTCTTCACCAATATCCTTCTGTCTATAGAAGGACTAATACAACCTAACCTCTGAGGGGTGTAGAGACTTGTTTAATGTATGTTCCATGAAGTGAGATCATGAGGTGAAAACCACAATGGCAGTTCCATGTCACTCCTCCCCAAAACCCAGTGGGTATGAGCCAGCATCTCCTATACTATGTTTGCCTGTGGTTCGGGTCTCCCCACTTGACTGATGGGTGAGGAGATGGTGAAGGCTCTGAGCATTGACAAGAGACACTGGAGCCAGCTGACAGTTCTGAAACAGGCTGTGAGACTGGAACAAGCACTCACTGAGCTGACAGCAATAGCTCCCTGCAGGTAATTACAGGCAACACAGAACCTGGCTGTGACCTCTCTGATCACCTAAACACCCCAGCAAATTTGGGGGAGCAGGAGTCATACTCTGCTCCTCTTCATATACCTAGGCCATTCTGCCTTCCTCCTGCTTGCAGTCTACTCCACAGATGTGCTGAGACCCCAAGACAGCAACTTCCACTGCATTTGGGGATGAAGAGAGAGAGAGAGAGAGAGAGTTTGAGCACACTGTCCTCTTTGGGAGGCATTCTACTTGCAGTGGCAATCAAGACACTGCTCGTTACCCCATTGGTCAGGCTGGTGCCCAACCCTCAACAGTTTTAATTATCAGGCCATTTGCTGCCTAAATGTGGATGTTTGCTGCCTAAATGTGGATGTTTGAGCCTAGCCTTCAGTGCCCCACCTTTAAAAATCCTGCTTAATTTTCAGCTCCTCAAATTAATAGATATTCTTGAAAATGCTGAAATTAGCTGCTCTGAGCCTACTAACTGTGCAAAGCAAATATAAAGTGCTACTATTCTAATCTGGTAGTGCATTGTTGCCTCTTTGCAACCTTAACTATGGACAGGTGAAGTGGAGATTCAAACCCAACATGTCTACAAGAATATAGGATTCATCAGAAGCATTGTGCTAAGTATGATATCAATTAATTGAAGGTTGATATCCCTGCTTGGCTGTATTTAACCTCCATGTAAAATGGGAAGGTGGTATTAATTATTTGTGTTCTGGTAGCAACCAAAATGTACCATGTGAGTTTATTAGAGGGATTAGATGATGTGGCTATTCCTAGTAACAAAGGGACTGAACTTGATGACCTTTGCACAAGTCCTAAAGATCCAGAGTAATTGAGACAAATCAGTCAAATCTTATGAGTTGCCTAACCATTGAATCTCTCTCTCCTTAGGTACATGCAACTCCCAGTGCATCATTGTGAGATTCATAAACAGCCCTTGTTAGTTTCTTTGTATACGTGTAATTATTATTAATGTGACATGTGACAATATGCAACTAGTATCCCCAAAGTCACAGTATAATCCAAAGGGTCTTAAAGGTGCACCATAGACAATACCATGGCAAGGAAGTTTGGTGCCTGGGGCCAAGCCCGCAGTGGTAGCCCACCCTTGCCCCACACAAAGATCCAGGGGACACGCCCTCCCCCCATGCTTGCCTGGGAGTGCATGCAGTGACAGGAGCCGCCCTCCCCCCATCCCCGTGCCCCCCAAAACGATCCACTCATGACTCCGTCCCATGCCCTGCCCCAGCTGGGCAGCACCTGTTGGCACCCCTTCATTTCAGCACCCAGGGCAGTCGCCCTGCTCGCCCCTCCTTACTACGGCACTGACCATAAACATTCACAGCATCCTCCCAGAGTGCTGTATCAACAGCAGGTGACTGGTGGGCAGCTACATGAATTCTCCTGTAAGCCCCTGATAACAGGGAAGACCTTTTTACTGTTAACCAGTTTTTCAAAGTAATGTTATCTTAATTCCTTTATTAATTGTGCATTTTCTTTCCCTTTACTACATGGTACCAGAATCAGAAGCACTGAGATGCTGCTTTTATCACCATTGGGTTCTCTTTTAGAAATGTCCGATTCCTATCTTCAGTATTAGATGTTGTTTGGAGAATCTACTGTTGTTTTTTACCTATGTGCAGTTTGTGATTTATTTTAAACTGTTCTGAGCCTTTCTGGATAGGGCAGAATATAAGTACTATTATTATTGTTGTTGTTTTTGTTGTTGTTAATAATAATTATTAGTAATGCTTTTGCAATCTCTGCCACTAAAATTTGCCAGGCTCCACTAAAACAGTATTTTCCATTCACATCACAAATAATCACAGATTTTGATTCTCAAGTTTCCACTGTAGGTGTTTGGTCATCTGACCACTTCAACCGTGAAAAAAAAAATCCCTACCATGCAAATGTGCATGTCTAAGTGATGGTGGAAATTTTGTTATAACTGACACTGCTTTTCTCCGTATGTCTCAAATTTGTTCCTTCCAGTTAGTGGCATAAAATAGACAATTAATTGTGGTTTTAAAATGACTAAATGTATAGTCTCCATTTTCTTTAAAATTCTTCCAAGCAGATGGTTCCCATCTCTCAAATGATTTTACAGCAATCCTGGGAAAGATAGGAAATGGGACACACATCCTTTTCCTTTCTCAACAGGTTTATGCAATGTGTAAGCTGCCACAGAGCAACAGTGAAAAAAACAGACAGCTTTCCACAAAAGGAGTCAAAAAGACCTGTGATCTCAATGATTTTCCTCTTTGCCGCCATTCACCCTCATTTTATGCATCTGTGCTTCAGACAACGCGCCAAGTATTTGGCTACATTAATTCTCCATCACTTCATCTGCCAACCATTTTTCTTTTATTTGTCTGTCTCAATTAAACTTGTTCAATGGTGATATATTACAATCCAGAGTTTGATGCTTTCAGCTTGCAAAGGAGCTGAAAATATTAGGAACCCAACACGCAATTAAATTCAATGGAAGCTGGGCTCCCAATGTCAGTCTCCTTAGAAATTCCCTGCCTAAATATCCTGAAAGAAAGAGGCTTTCTGTTTTTTAAAATTGTCTTACCTGAAATAGTTACTTGCGGCAGCAAGGACCACACGGTGGCAAGAGAATTCTATGCTGTCCACACACAAGATTACATCTGTGAGAGAGTTTTCCAGCCGGAGGTTCTCCAGACCATTCTGAAGAACCATAGAGAGCCCAGTGTCATCAAACTTGACCTTTTCACCATTCGAGACTTCCACAAGGTCCCCCATCTTCCTGGAACAGTCATTGTCCAAAGAGACCAGAGGCTCTTCAGAACTTTTCTCTACCGTGTCACCCATGTTTTAACCAGCACCGTGTCATTCCGTTGGTGCTTCAGTCTAAAAGCTCCTAAGCTTCAGACGAGTCACACTACAGAAGTTAAGCGGATTTCCTGTCCAGGGCTCTCTGCTTATCTATAGCTGTCACACACATACAACAGGAAGCCTTGCACTTTCTCATCCTGTTAACACAAACAAAGGCTGGGTTTTTTTTCTTCCCTGTGAATTTCAAGTAATATCAGTGTGTTTAGAAAAGGACTCAAGATGCTTCTGGATGTGAGAAGATTACAAGTGACAGGGAAGGCCTCTTTCCCAAACTGAAATTGATCTGTCTTTACTATCCAGATCCACTTGTCCACAATGATAGGTGCACTGTATGGCTTAGCAATCCCTTAACCTAGCAGTGAAAGCAGCTAATAAAAGCTGCTTTTGTAAATTAAATCTCTTTTTCACATATGATTTTTAAAATGTTAATAACTGAGCTGACACCCAGAAGTTTTTTTTTTAGTGTATTCTCACATATTCAGAAATATCTGTTGATTGGTATTGCTGTCCCTTATTAGGTCACAGAAGTGTTTGGCATATGTTGGAAATAATTCCTTTTAAGTTTCTGTAGTGAAGAAGCATTTAACTAAACAGGATATATATATATATATATATATATATCACACCTATATAAAAATATCTTGTTTAGTTTGGTAATTGTGACAAGGGGAAGATCATGTGGCCAATTGCAATGCTGGCCCACTCCTCTGTCTAGGGCAGTCTCTCCTGTCTCACCTGCCATGACTTGCTGTTTAATAATACAAGATCAAATAAGCGGGAGTGTGGCAGGGCACTGTAGTGCCTGCCACTTTAAGGGCTGAGACAAGCAGCCAGCAGGTGCTTGATTGCGGCAGCCATTTTAGATCCCTGGCCATCTATATAGACTGAACAGTTCACTGCTGGCAGCCCAGGCAGTAACATCACTTGGCTGCAAGGCTGCTTGGAACATCCTGGAGATAAGGGAGGAGCTGTAGGGGATGGCTAGGAGGCTCCTGGTCCTGGTCCTGGTCCTGGTCCTGACCTAAAACTGCACCCTGCTGGGAGTGGGTGGCCTGGTGGGGCTCTCAGTGGCATGGGAGCCCCCAGGAAATACCAGGCCAGTTACCACCCTGCTGATAGGTGGGTCAAGGCGCCTTAACCCCTAGCCCCCACATCATTGTGGGTACAAGGGGGCCAGGCACAGCTATAGCCACCTGAGCCCAGGGAGGTTGTAAGACCCAGAAGGGGCCAGGCATGGCTACGGCCACCTGAGCCCCACCAGGGAGGGAAGCCCTGTAGCCCCAGTGAGGGGGTGGTGATGTGGAGCCCCAGTGAGGAGGCAGCACCAGTGAGGGGGTGGAGATGCAGAACTCCAGTGATGGGGTGGGTGTGGAGCCCCAGTGAGGGGGCAGCCAGAGGGCTGGGAGCCCAGTGTGTGTGTGTGTGTGTGTGTGTGTGAGGAGTTGCCAGGTGACATGGGGCAGAATTAGCCCAGGGTTTGGCACAAGGCCAGACCACACAGAGTAGCGGAACTCACAGGAACTGAAGGGACTGCATGGCAAGACCACTATGTGAGTAGCAAAGCCTGGTGCCCCAGAGGGGTCGCTTAAGCAGAAGCAGGGCAGTGGAGTATGGCCCAGTAACAGGAAGTATGCCAGAGGCCCCAGTTAGAGAGGGGCAGAGTGGAAGAGGCCTCCTGTGAGAAGGAAGGTGATATGAGTGTGCGTGTGCATGGAGCCCAACTGTGGACTTGGTTTCCTCTGGTCTCAGGCCAGGAGTAATTATGTCACCATGTGAGGCATGGGCTGTAGTGTAGGGGAGGAACAGAGCCGCAGATATCACCCCCCCTGGCATTGGGGCAAGAATGGGCAGCCTCCTGCCTTAATAAGAACCAATTAAGAAACAACAAGGTGTGGCAGCTGAGGAGGTGGGTGGTTGGCCCAGAACAGGTGGGCGGGCCAATGACGGATTGGCCTCAGTGATCTTCCGAGGTCCCTTCCAGCCCTAATGTCTATGAAATCTATGAAGATTCAGCCTGATTTGGGGACCAATTTTCCAAATCAAATCAAGTAAAAGCTCCTAATCAATTCGAAGCATCCAAATTGATTCAGAAAAAGATTCGAAAATGATTCGGCCATAGACTAAAAAGCTGACACAGCTGCCTCCAGCTGGTAAGTCTGTTGGGGTTAGGTAAGGGGCGTGGGAGGGATTGGGGCTAGGACAAGCTGCCCAGCCAGGATGGGGGGTGTAGGACTCAGGGAGGGGGCAGGGAGGCATGGGACGTGGGTGCAGCAACACTGGGAGTAAGGACTCTGTGCTGCTGCCACTTGCCTAGCCGGGGCAGGAGAGGGGAGGGGCAGGATGCAGGTGTGGCTCACTCCAGGTAGAAGGGGGCAAGCAGCAGCAGAGCATAGCCCCCGCTCCCAGAGCTGCCGTGTCCACATCCCACATTCTCCTGTGCCAGCTGGCAAGCAGCAGCAGCAGCACAGAGTCCCAGCACTGATGTGGGCGCAGCAGTGCTGGGAGCAGGGGCTCTGCCCTGCTACCCTCCTCCCCCAGTAACATTCTCCCCCTTCCTGGTTGGGCAGTATGTCCCAGCCCCAAATCCAACCCCTCCTTCCCCCACACCCCTTCCCTCCCCCACCCCCAACCCCAACAGATTTACCAGCTGAAGGCAGCTGTGTCAGCTGCCTGTTTAGTCTATAGCCAAATCTCCAAAGAGGCACCAAATCTTTCAGATCTGATTCAGCTGAATCCAATTGGGACAGTGATTTGAATCTCCGAATCAAGTCACTGTCCTCCAAATGGGCCAAATCTGAAGCAAATACTTGCCACTTTGCATGGGCCTATTAGATAGATAGATAGATAGATAGATAGATAGATAGATAGATAGATAGATAGATAGATAGATAGATAGATAGATAGATAGATAGATAGATAGATAATTGAGTAGTTAATGAATGGTGTTAAATAACTTAGAACATCAGGGCACCCTGCAAGGCTTATCTTCTTCCCAACCCACCCAGTTATCTTAAAATGGAGGGAACTGTAATTTTAGAGAATGGAAACCCTTCCAGAGAAAATTGTAATGGACTATGTTAAACTATGGCATTTAGGATGTGTTTCTAAGCTGAATCAAGACAGCCTAGCATGTATAGATGAGATTTCTAGGACTTCGTGTTTTGTAAATCTGAATAGAATCATGGTGATTTATACTGGTTGATAATCTGCAGCACATCTAAATTTTTAACAAGGCATTAATATTTTTCCATTTTAATAACTTATTTTATATTTTGCTCTTACAAAGCTCTGAGGTAAGAGATGGAATATATAGTTAGTTCCTTTATAATACAGTCCTTAACTATGTTAGCTTTCCTTCTTTAATGTACAGCCAGACACTTCAGTTGAAGAGAATTAAATAAAACCTGAACAGTTGTGATATATAAATAAAAGGGTGTAGACAAGGAATTGGAGTCTAAGACTTTAATATGTCATTCTCAGCCAAGCTGACAAAAGTTGAGGAAGTCGGTTCACCCTTCTGTGCCTCAATTTCCCCATCTGTAATATGAGTCCAAAACTTGCCTGGAAAGAGCTTTTGCACTATTTTTATTTTACAAAATATTCCATAGAATATATGCGCACACACACTGAACGGTTCCATCCTGCTTCCCATTCAGTCTATAGTCACCTGCTGAGTCTTATTTTATACTGTGGTTGCACTGTAAGGTGGGCAGAAAACTGGCTGAAGCATCAGGCTTAGAGTATAGTAATCAATGGCTCAATGTCTAGTTGGCATCTGGTATCAAGTGGAGTGCCTCAGGGGTCAGTCCTGGGACTGGTTTTGTTCAATATTTTTATCAATGACCTGAAAGATGAGATAGAGTGCACCCTCAGCAAGATTACAGATGACACCAAGCTGAGGGGAGTAGTAGATACACTGGAGAGTAGGGTTAGGATTTGGATAGACCTAGATAAATTGGAGGACTGGACCAAAAGAAATCTCATGAGGTTCAGTAAGGACAAGTACAAAGTTCTGCAGTTAGGACAGAACAATTCCATGCACCAGTACAGTCTGGGGGCTGACTGGCTGGGCAGCAGCTCTGCAGAAAAGGACCTGGGAGTTAGTGTCTATGAGCCAAGCGTGTGCCCCTGGTTGCTAAGGCAGCTAACAGCATACTGGGCTGAATTGGTAGGCATGTTGCCAGCAGATCAAGCAAAATTATTATTCCTCTTTATTCAGCACTGATGAGGCTAAATCTGGAGTACTGAGTTCAGTCCACTACAGAAAGGATGTGAACAAATTGAGGGGAGTGAAAATGGAGGGCAGTGAAAATGGTTAGGGGTTAAGCACATGACTTCTGAGGAGAGACTGAGGGAACTGGGCTTATTTAGTCTAGAGAAGAGAAGTGAAGACTAAAAAGGGATTTAATAGCAGCCTTCAACTACCTGAAGGGTGATTCCGAAGAGGATGGAGCTAGACTGTTTATAGTCGTGGCAGATGACAGAACAAGGAGCAACAGTCTCAAGTTGCAGCAAGGGACATGTAGGTTAGATATTAGGAAAAACTTCCTCACTATGTATATAGTAAAACACTGGAACAGGTTACCCAGAGAGGTTGTAGAACACGGATGGGCAATTATTTCAGGCGGAGGGCCACTTACTGAGTTTTGGCAGACCATCAAGGGCCACATGACAGGCAGCCAGGGGCAGATAAATATTAATATTCTAAATTTTTAGGGGTCCCATGGGCTGGATAGAATGGCCTGGTGGGCCGCATCTGGCCCGCGGGCCGCATTTTGCCCACCCCTGTTGTAGAATCTTCCTCCTTAGAGATTTTAAAACTTGTCTGGACAAAGCTGTGGCTAGGATAATAAGCTTTGGCGACGTCCTGCTTTGAGCAGGGGGTTGGACTAGGTGACCTCCTGAGGTCCCTTCCACTCCTAATTTTCTATGATTCTATGATTCATTAAAGGAAATGCTGAAAGAACCCAACTCCCCAAAAAGAAAATACTCACACTACCCTTTAGGTACTTAGAAATGCCAGGTTTTGTCCCCAGATAGAGCCTTTTCATATAGCAGATGGTGTGTGGTGAGAATGGAACTGGTGAAGATTCTTCTTCTTTTTTTATATGGCTGACTTGGAACAATAATTATAAATCCAGTTTAAAGTTAGTTAACCAGTCTAATGCTGTTGAGGAAAGAGAATGTATCTCTATAATATCACCATCAAATTTATATAGAGGGCAGAGTATTGTTATGTGATCCTGTAACCTCCTGTGATGTTCACTAGCGTGTTTCGCTCTTCTGGCCGTTTGGGCGCAGACGTCTCCTTTCAGGTCAACAACTTGTCTTCCAGGCAGATACCTCAAAAGGTCCCCAGGGATTCCCACCTGCCATGTCTTGTTGGCACTGGTTATTGTTGGTAGGATGTTTTTAAGTCCTGCCTCCCCTGGTTCCCTCCTTTGGCACTCTTGCTTGGCCTCCCATATCGGGGCTCCACCTCCCCTATACCCCGCATTGCAGCACCCAGAGATGTTGCTCCTTGGCCATGGCTGAGACAAAGTCCCCTCGCCACGGTAAGGGCTTAGCCCTTATATATTCACAGTCCAATTCAGACAGCATACCATGCTGGTTCAGGCCTCATGTCAGCTTGGCTTGGCTTCCTACTCATCCCTGGATACCTTACTCCCAGGTGTGCTCCCTTTTCTCCCCATATTGACTCACAGTGTCTGACTGTTTCTCCTCTCTTTCTCTCTGCAGGCTCACTGCTGTTCCACTCCACACTAGCTGCATCTGGGATCCACTGTCCCATCCCAGGTAAGAGTTCAGGTTCTGCCGAGTCAGCGTTGTCTGGGCATGCCCCCTCCTGGGGTTGCCACCACTCACCCCCGTCAGGGCTGTCACTTGATCCCAGCTGCTCTGGGCCTTCCGAAGGACCCACTTCTGGTCCTCCCCGAATATTGTCCAGCAGGGTTTTTATTCCCCCCTCCAAGGGCTGGCTGGTGAACTGGTGTCAGCATGCCACCATAAAGCATGCCCATGCTGGTGCAGCTGCATGCACCAACAGCTCTCCCACAGCCGACTGTGACTTCTTCGGGTTTTCTGCCTCCAGTCTCAGCGTAGCCTGTCCTCCCATGGTAGCCTCTCTCCCACTGCACCTTTGACCCTGCCACAAGGTAAATCTCAGTTTATGGTGGTGTCCCTGCCACAGGTTCATAGTTTGATCAGGCTTGCCATAGTTACATTTTGCAAAACTCCTTATACACCATTTGTACATCAAGTGACCACACTGGCTATGCCTGGCTCAGATCCAATTTAGAGCTTTCCATGTTTTTCGCAGAAGGTCAAAACCAGGAGACTTTATTGTTGGGTCAGAAATTAGATGTTTATTTCTAATGGTGGTTTCATTCCACATTTTCCTCCAAGCTGCTGCACTGTCGTGTCCTACAAGGGCATGCATATGTGTCCACAGAAGTTTCTGGGAGACCAAGTGGTGAGCTGGGAGGTTCTTTAAATCTGTATGGATGGGGAGGTCTGGGTTGTCATTCATGCGGAGAACCTCTCTGTATGTAGCTTTGTTGCAACGAATGCCCGGAGGCCAGCACCAGTAACCATTGAATCGGTATAGATTTCAGGGTTCTGGTGATAGCACGCATTGCAAAATTTAACTGGATATCCATGCATTTGATATGAGTGTTAGCAACCCAAACAGGTACACAGTGCCATAGCAGAGGTCCAGACTACTCCTGTGGTGGCACCCCAGCTCATTCTGGTGAGTTTTCGCACTATGTTCACTCGACTCCTAATCTTCTCAGCTATTTTTCAAAGACGATTATGAAAAGTTAAGGTGCAGTTGAGTGTCACACAATGGAGTTGGATCATGTTGTGATTTTTCTCTGCAAAACGTAATGCTGAGATGAACATGTAATTTCTGATTGTTGAGATGAAATGCTGAGATGACGGACTTAGATTTGGCCACAGCCTCCACTTGCAGAAATATTCTACCATTACTGACAGGTCTGACATCTGTGTGTCTTCAATCTCTTTGAAAGCCCTTGCCTGTGTCGTTAGTACCAGGTCATTGGCATATCACTTATATAAATGTTGAAAAGAGTTCGGGCAAAAACACTTCCCTGCAGGAAGCTGTTATTTAGAGTTCTTGGTCTTCTTTCTTTGTCTCAGAGGTAAACATGCATCCATCGGTTGCCGAGAAATGTCCGCAAAAGGCAGAGCAGTCTGGCACATGGGAGAAGGCGGGAAAGATTTAGCAACAGGCCATGCTTCCAAATGGTATCATTTGCTGCAGAAAGGTCAATGAATGCAGTGCCGGTTTTAAGGTTGTGCTGGAAGCCAGCCTTGATGTTTATGGTGAGGGTAAGCACTCGGTCACAGCAGCTTTGGTGCAGCATAAAACTGGCTTGTTCTCAAGGGATGGACGCTTTGTCAATTGAGCTAATCCTTTGCAGGATGAACTGCCTCAGTAATTTGTAAGTTGTACAAAGCAATGATATTGGCCTGTAGCTCCCTGGATCGCTGGCTGGTTTCCCAGGTTTCAGCAGAGCAATAACCATTGCTTCACACCAGATTTGAGGGATTTGGCCGCTCTCCAAGATGTTTGAATATAGGTGCAGAAGCCACTTTTGAGCCATCAGTGAAGATTAAAGCACTGCATCCTAGCAGTCCTAGTTTTAGGCAAGCTGTCAGGTGATTGATGGGGCAAGATAATGGAAGATGATCATGTGACTATGAAGAATCCCAGCCAAGGGGGAATAAGAACAGGTTCAGGAAGACTGAGTGAAATTTTTAATTTGAAGAATTTTTAATAAAAAGATAGCTGTTTTTCAATACTGAAAATATATAGAAAGCTTTTGTTTCTCCTCAATGTGACATTCTGTTATCAATGACATTTTTTAGAATTTAGACTGTTTCCATTTTTCCCCCTTTTATACTTTTCCTTTTATTCCTTTCAGTCACTGACTACATGAATAAAGTGAATAGCATGAATGAAGTTAGAGTTTTTCTCATGATTTCATTTTAGTTCTTTTTGCAGTTTTCCCATGTAGAGGAAGATTTAGAAAGCTGAAATGATAGCACTAGAGTTGGTTTCAAGTTCCTTTTTCTACACACTGGGCATGTTTACATGAGATGTGTTTATGTACATTAGCCTAATTTAATGTGCATTACAGATGCATATCTACATGTGCGCACCCTTAATGCACATTAAAAACAGGAAAATTAGGCAAATTGCACCTAAATTTGATACCTGCAAATGCAGGTATCAAATTTATGCATGATTAGTTAAAGTGCATTAATGAACATGTAAATATGACCTGGCACTAACTTTAATGCTGGGTCTGTCCAGCCACTACGGGCACATGGCAAGGATGCACAGACTTGGCACTAACTTTAGTGCCAAGTCCCTGCACGTGTAGATATTTGTCAAAAATCACTTAATGTGCATTTGTCAAAAATCGCTTAATGCACATTAAATTTAGTCTCACTTAAATGCACATGTAGACATGCTCACTTGGTGCATCCACACATGCAATTAATACAAACCAATAAACTCTAGATTAGTTTGAGCTGAAGTAAACTACTCCTGGGCAGAGCATCTACACGTCCACCTGGGACTGCACTGGCAGGGGGCACTGTGGGTCAGCCCCAGCTCTGGGTGGTGAGGTAGGGCATCAGAGGGGTGGGCTGGGCTATGAGGGTGCTAAAAGTGCCGGGTCATGTGGCTAGGCAGCAGGCAAGAGTCTGCCCCCTGCTTGCTGGGCTGACCAGTAACAATTTATACCTGCAGTCAACATCTACACATGCGCTTAATTGCAATAAATTACCCCAGCATAAAACAGTACTGTCACCAACAGTTACACTTTACTCAAAAGCTAATTAGTTTACTCCATGGTAAAGTGTATGTGTAGACGCGGTCACTGTTTTGCAAATTCATCACGGAATGCATATTCACATTCAATCGATTCATTCATTCTGGTAATGGGTGGGTCAAATTCTCTTCTTGCTGCTGTAGGCCTTGACTGCAGAATCAGTGTATTTTCATGCTTAGCAGAAGGAGACAGGATTCTGCCGTGCATGCCAGGAGCAGACCTTTCTGTACTAAGCCCAAGGACTCTGTGCCCATCCATGCATTAGGAGTCTGGACCAGGGCAGACTCAAGCTGGAGAAAGGTGGCACTGGAAACTTCAGTCCTACGCAAATTCTCTGGGTTTTTTGCCTCCCCTTCCATGCAAGTTATGGGTTAGAGTCACAGACAAAGCTGGGGAAAATGAAGAAAACTTCTCAATTTTATCACTGAACACAGTAAAATGAGTAATTTCCAGGAGCATGTGTGGACTTTTTCTTATTCAATATTTCTTATTTAATATTTTCCAAACAGAGGGAGTTTCAACAAGAGTAGGGCAAGGGGAAAAAAAAGGAAAAGAGAGAGATTAAAAAAAAGAACATTTAATCCTGGTCATGAGTCCTTTTATTGCCACAGTGCCAAAATATGGGAGAGGAGGGAGAATTAAAATGGAAAGTATTCCTTAAATTATTTGAAGATAAATTTAAGCTTTTCTCTCCAGTATGAAATGGGGATGATTTCAATATATTTTGAAGAACTCTATCTCCAATTTTTCCATCCAGCTCTGAAGAGAAGTCCTACAGACATATTGGAATTAGAATTCCTAACAGGAAGAACTGAAGAATAGCAGTTCCTCTTTGAGGTGAACCAGGAAATGAAGACTAATAAAAGTAACAAGTTGAGAAACCCACTTTGTCAGATTTCTACTATTAAATCTATTGTTATTAACTCTTCTGTGCTTCTAAGGGTGGGGATAGAAATAACATTTGAAATCTTTCCAATTCTAATGGGCATCAAAACATTTCAGAAACCCAGTGTTTCAGCTGGACAGACATGCAGCCCTTATCATGCCTTTTGACTGGAATGCTTCAAAATTGCTGTGGGAGCAGGCAATGGCATGCCCTCCAGCCAGGAGGGTGCAACAAAGGGCTGCAGTAACCTGTAATTCCACTACCCCCGGAGGGTGTGGGGAGAAGAGACTATCGCAGCTCCCTATCTCCCAGGGCTGAGGTTCAGGGTGGAAAGGGAACAGAGCACTGTGGGTTGCCCTGTGATGCACAGTACAACATACAAATATAAGAAGCAGCAAACACTTCTTAAGTTATTTTTCATTTGAACAGGTACTATTTTGGAGCACTTTGGCCATTTCTGGTTCAAGTATGTCTGTACCATTCAAACTCTGAAGCACTTCAAAGGCATTTGAAATGTTTCAAATGTGACATCTGTCCATTCCCTAATTGATATTGACCCACGTTCTCTGACTGCCTCACCTGCCCTTTGTTCACCAAGCCATATCAGAGAGGATTACTACTGACATTCCAGTTATTACTCGTCTTACATTCCTCTGAGGTGCAGAAAGGCAATATTCACTCTTGGACCCTGATAGGCTTCAGCTCCAAGGGGCACGTCTACACAAGACACTAATGAGCAGTCATTACTGTGCATTTGTTTAGTATTTGTATTAGCAAGTACTAAATAAATGTGCAGTAACCAGAGTTACTGCTTGGTAGCACCTGCAAACATCTTTTAGGTGATGCTACTATGCAGTAGACTAATAATACTTGTGCTATGATGTGCTACTGTGCAGTACTTTTCAGCTACTGTGCAGTCAGTGTCTTGTGTAGATGCACCCATGGAGTACAAACAGAGGTAGAGGTTTTGGAAGCTGACTAATGGAATTAATGGAACTCATGGGAGTTGTCTGACTGAGTCCCTCCAGCAGCTGAGAAAAACCAAGCTAGAAGCTGCACAGCACTGGGAAGCTGGGAAAACTACATTTCCAAAGGGATATGGCACTTGTTCTTAAGCTTGGTAAGCTGTATGCTAACAGACCATGAATCTGTGATGTGTATTTATGGAAGTGTTGTTTCAGATCATTTTTACTAGCTTTCCTCTTTGCTTCCGAAGTGTGTATAGCTGAACTTGGACTTTACAGGTGGAAAGGACTGAAAAAATAGAACTAAC
This sequence comes from Alligator mississippiensis, assembly GCF_030867095.1. Taxonomy (NCBI): domain Eukaryota; kingdom Metazoa; phylum Chordata; order Crocodylia; family Alligatoridae; genus Alligator; species Alligator mississippiensis. The sequence continues at coordinate 41,890,057 of NC_081830.1, forward strand.
ACATTTTAGATGGCTCTTGTGCAGACTGCAAGGGTAAACAGGAAGGAAACAAGAAATCTCCCTCCCTGTTTCCCCTGGATGGCTAGATTATTGTCTGCCAGTTCTACACAACTTCTTTATTTTCTCCTTTATGATCTCAGAGGTGAAATGCAATTGAAGTGCATCAGTTGTAATTCCTGCTTGTGCTACACTTGTGGCTAGGAATCTCCTTCCTTCTGAAGCTCCATCTTCACTACTAATTTGATGTCCTCCAGGTTCCAAGTATACAAAAAAATTGGGTCAGGCCCCCGAAAATCATGGTATTGGATTAAAAATCCTGGTATCTTTTTACTTGCTTTCATGTGTTGGATCCTTTACAGTTCATCTTTTCAAGCTTTATTCTGTAACCAAGAGGATGAGAAAGTTGTGTCTTGTTTTGTTTTTAAATGAGAGCTGTGATACTCATATACTCACCTGCTTCCAAAAGCTGGGGCTTTAAGCAGGACACCAAGCACTTCAAGACTGGTAGTAAAGTTGTGAGGGTTAGCAACACTGAATACTGCTGGTGGGAACGGAAACCACACTGCAACTAAGTTGGCTGATAACTGTGATGTTATAAGCACCCTTACCATTATTTGCTGTTGAAAGAAGGTAGTGTACTGTTTTCAGGAAATGTTGACTTGCCCTAATACTGCTTGATATCTCCAGTCTTATCTCCCTCCATGCAAACACACTGGATATATTTTTAACTGTTACAATTGTTCCTTTTCTACTAAGTAATTTTCCTCTTCTCTTTTGTTTTTATCACCAGATTAAAAGTCTGTTTTTGTAGGGCTCCTTAAAAATGCCAGGATCCCTGAGTCCTTAGGGAAAGACTCACACCAAATAAGTAATCAGTTGGTTATCATTATTTGGACAGGCACTAGTAGCATCAAACAGCAATGCATAACCAAGAGGCAGTGTGTTCTTCCATGGCTGTGGGCTGATGGAACAAAAGAATCAATCATCTTTAGGATGTCTAAAATCTGGGCACTTAGATCTCCTTAAAACAGGATGGTTTTTGTTGATGAAACAGATCTGCTAGTCACCAGTAATTTAAACAAGTAAAACCTGTAGTGATACATTCTTTAATCCTGGGTAATTCTCCCTATAGCTAAATCTATTGTTGTTACTTTCTAGTAACAGCTTCCAAAGCAAAGTCTCTTTTCAGCTTTCAAAGCTTTTTCTGGCTGCAGTCCTTCTTTTCTCATTAAATTAATTAATTGCCATCTAAATCAACTAGTTAATTTGGTGGAATCAGAGCATTTGTCTGTGGGGGAGGAAAAGGGGGAACACAGTGTTAGTTTGTACAAACCTTGGCTTATTCACGCTGAAATTACCTGCATTCACACAAGATAAATTAACCGGTTAGGTAATGCTTAATCTGCACTCCTGTCTGACTATGGGTAAAATATCAAAATGCAGACAACTATTTGTGTGGATGCATCTCTACTTTGCACTAACTGAGAGATCCTGCAACTGCCATCCCCCTCCTGTTTTGTGTTCTACCAGCACCAGTTGACCTGTTGACCCATGTACCCTCTGCTATCCTGCATCATGCTGACCAAATGTCATCTCTTTTTTCAGATGCTGGTGGGCAGCCTGTATCGTGTCATTTCTATTTGCATGTTTCTTGAGTCAGTATCATTGCAGTATAACATTATAGCATTATAATGCTATACCACACTACACCATCCATCTAGAGCCAGGCAGAGGTCCTGATCTTTTCACCCTCTGAGGGGAGGGAAAGGCTCAGAAAGCCTTTGGGAAGAACCACTGGAATAAGGATGCATATGAAGTTCTTGCTAATGGAATGGCCAAAGGGAGTCACACACAGGATGCACAAAAACACAAATCAAGAGCAAAAAGCTGAAACCTGAAGCTGAAATAAAGAGAAGAAAGTGAAAAACAAAAGCCAGACCTCCAGACCTGGCAGGCATCCATAAGAGGGGGAGCTGGCTAGGATTTTGCCCTGACACCCCACCAACCAACCACACTGTACTGTAGACAGTGCAGAAAGCAGTAAGGACACCAACGGCCCCAGGAGTCTGATGAAGAGCTCTCAACTGTAAAGACCTGGGGCAGACTGTGAGTATGCCCAACAGCTCTAGACAAGGGACCTCTGTTTGTAAGTATCTTTCTTGTAACCCCATAACTTCAGTTTATAAGTGAGTAGTATTACATACTCTGGGGGACAGCTAAGTACTGTTCATGTTAAGATGGAGGCAGCCTTTTTGGGTATATGTCAGCTAGTAGCCTTTCCAAGTTCTTCCCCACCCCTGTGCTTTCAAAATACTGATCACATCAGGATACTCATTCAAAGATGGTTGCGAAGATCTTTGTCCCCAGCCAGGCTGGCAACAAATCTCAGACCCCCATCCTTTCTCAATCCCATTCTCAATATTTCCTATTTCTCCCAGATGACCATCAGGCCTGTAAAATCACACAATGCTCCTCTGCTGTTTCCTGCCTTCAGCACAGGGGAATCAAGTAATAGGTGAAGACTCTGGTTTTCTGTTTAAAAAAACCAAAATTCTCTGATTAAACCCCCCCAAATCTGCATTTTTCCTCAATTAAAATGAAATGTCACTATATATAAGTATTAGTTGAACACAATGTTTTATTGATACATTTACAATTTTAAAGCAATTTGGAAGCCTGCCTGTGCCTCAATCACAATAATAAAATACATTCTAAATACTTATATATTTTGGTGTTTGATTTTGGTTTTTTTATCATAGAAAATTAGAGCTCCCTCTGCCCCCTTCTCTCACCAGGATGCATGTCCAGCTGTGGCTGTCCCCACAGCTGCTTTGTAGCACTGAGCAGCACTGATACACCAGTGCCCTGCCCCTGCCCATGCCATTGCCCTTTACTTCCAACCCACAGTGCCCCTCACTCCTGACCTGCAGCCCCTATCTGCCCCAACTTGCTCCATCCTGGCAGCAGGTCCCCCTCTGCATCAGGCCACGGGTCCAGCTGCAGCTGTCCCACCTGTTGCTTTGTGGCTCTGAGCAGTGCTAGCCCCTGCTGTTCTGCTCCCTGCATCTGTGCCTAGGCCCCAGAGCTCACCATGCCCTTCCTGGGAAGCCCTTGACTGGGGTTTAGAGACTGAGTTGGTCCTGCCTCTGGCTGAGCAAACCCCTCCCCTTCTAGGGCAGCCTCCACCTGCACAGGCTGCTCAAGGGGGCAGGGGGGCTCCAGGCCCAACTCTGACAGCTGCTTCTACCAAGTGTACCCCTATCTCTCTGTCTCTTACACACATACCTGCTGCCACCCCCAACCTATCACACATGCACATAGACCCCGCTGCCACCTTAATCCATCACGTGCCCGTCACCCAACCACACTGCCGCCTCCACCCCTCCCACAGCCCATCACCCCCTCTCCTGAGTCATTCCCAGAACCAGAAAACCCCTCCCCACCCCCCAGACTGGGGCTGGGCTGCAGTGTAGCAGCTGCCCATGCAACCACAGCTCCTTCCAACAGGTCCCATCCCATCTAGTGCCTGGGCCCACAGGGGCTGAGCTTTCCCACGGCCTGTGAGGCTGACAGGGCCCCAAGCCAGACAGAGCATGCAGGCTGGCCAAATCGCTCCTCATAGATTCATAGATTCATAGATGTTAGGGTCGGAAGGGACCTCAATAGATTGAGTCCGACCCCCTGCATAGGCAGGAAAGAGTGCTGGGTCTAGATGACCCCAGCTAGATGGTTGTCTAACCTCCTCTTGAAGACCCCCAGGGTAGGGGAGAGCACCACCTCCCTTGGGAGCCCGTTCCAGACCTTGGCCACTCGAACTGTGAAGAAGTTCTTCCTAATGTCCAATCTAAATCTGCTCTCTGCTAGCTTGTGGCCATTATTTCTTGTAACCCCTGGGGGCGCCTTGGTGAATAAATACTCACCAATTCCCTTCTGTGCCCCCGTGATGAACTTATAGGCAGCCACAAGGTTGCCTCTCAACCTTCTCTTGCAGAGGCTGAAAAGGTCCAGTTTCTCTAGTCTCTCCTCGTAGGGCTTGGTCTGCAGGCCCTTAACCATACGAGTGGCCCTTCTCTGGACCCTCTCCAGGTTATCCGCATCCCTCTTGAATTGCGGCGCCCAGAATTGCACGCAGTACTCCAACTGCGGTCTGACCAGCGCCCAATAGAGGGGAAGTATCACCTCCTTGAACCTATTCGTCATCTCCCCTCCCCTCCCTGCACTCAGCCATGCAGCACACCCCCCCCAGCCACCACCTCCAGCATTAGCCCCAGCAGAGCTGCCAGCACCTGCTGCAGCCACAGGCTGGTGGGATGTGGTGCAGCAGCATGGTAAGCAGCAGAGCAGTGGCCATCAATGAGAAGGATGGGCAAAGCTCGCTCCCAGTGCCCCAGCCCCAGGCACTGCTGCAGCTGGGCAGTGCCCCCAGCTACAGCCCCCAACCCTGTCCCAAAGGCGCCTGGCCTGGTGGGCAAGGGCACAGCATGCAATCCCTCTCTCCCTCCTGCACCGAGCTACTGCCACTGCCACCCCAGTTGGGCAGCACCCCCAGCCCCAGCTCAACCAGGATGAGCCACAGTGGGACAAGGCAGCCCGTACCTGCCTCAGCCTCAGCTCACAGTGTCGGACAAGGTGATTGAACATCCACACACTCCTGCCCTGCCAGATCTCCCCACAGGCCCCAGCAGCCCCTGGCAGTGTGACTCTCACCCAACCTACAGAGCCTCCTCCTGACCTGCCAAAGGGACCCCCCAGTTGCCCCTAACCCTAAACCAATCCCCAAAAGCCAGTACCTTTTACCAAGGCTTTGCATTGCACTACAAATGCTTTTAGCTATGGATCATGTGACAGTGGGAGAGGAATCATGGGAATTTGTGCATCAGTGGCTTCTAGATCAGGGGTGGGCAAAATACAGCCCATGGGCCGAATCTGGCCCACCAGGCCATTCTATCCAACCCGTGGGACCACTTAAAAAATTAGAAAGCTAATATTTATCTGTCTTTGGTTCCTGTCAAAGATGACAGGAACATGGGGCAGTAGGACCCAGGGGAAGCCCTGGTGGACTCCTGCAACAGCAGGGCCTGCCCAGCCCCGCCCTCCCAGCTGGAAGACCCAGTAGAAGCTTCTGGCTTAGGACCATGTGGCTTCTCAGCTGCACCAACCTGGGAAACTTAGGTAAGGGTGGGGGGGAAGGGCAGGGGAGGACCATGGATAGGGAACAGCTGGTGCTGAGCGTGGGGGAAAATTGGCCCCTTCTCTGCCCCATGACCCATGCTCCCTGCTGCAGCTGCTCGCAGCCCATGCGGGGCTGTCCTGAGCAGGCATAGGCAGTCCCACATGGGCTGCGAGCAGCTCCAGTGCGGGGCACCAGCCACAGGACGGGGGAGGGGCTGCTTTTCCCTGCGCTTAGCACCAGCTTGTAACTCATGTCTGCTGCCAGCCTGGGCCCTGCGCTGGCTCTGGGCTCACCCATTGGGGCTGCACTGTGGTGGGAGCAGCTGCACCCCTCCCCCCCCCCCCCACTTGCCACGCTGGGCAGTGTTTGCTGTTGCTGCCCACCCAGAGCTCACACCGCGGTAGGCTGCTACCGCCACTTATGTGCTGTCCAGTGTGTGCGCTCCGGGCTGACAGCAGTAGCAAACACTGCCTGGCGTGGCAAGCAGGAGGGCCGCTTTCCTCTGTGCTAAGCAGCTGCTGCTGCCATGCACAGCCCCGACAGGTGAGCCCGGAGCCGGCGCAGGGCCCAGGCTGGCAGCAGGGGTGGGTTACAAGCTGGTGCTGAGCAGATGGGAAATGCAGCCCCTACCCCACCCCACCTCTGCGCTGCAGCTACTCACGGCCTGTGTGGGGCTGTCTGTGCCTGCTCAGGACACCACGCATGGGCTGTGAGCTGCTGCAGCAGGGAGCATGGGCCACAGGGCTGGGAAGGGGCCGCTTTTCCCCCCGCGCTCAGCACCAGATTGGTCCCTGCCAGCAAGCGCAGGGATGGGGCTGCACACTGCCCTCCGCCTGTACCATGGGGCTGAGGGGGACACTGGGAATGAGTGGGCACATGGGGCCTACACTGTGTCCCAGGGCCAACACCAGTGGGGCCCTGACCAGGGCAGCAGTGGCTGGCAGGGGCTCTGTGGAGCCGGGCCAACTCCCCCCCTCTCCCTGCTGGTGCAGCCCAGCCTGGCTCCACAGACCCCTGCCAGCCTGAGCCCTGCTCTGGGCCCTGTCAGCACTGAGGCATTGATCCCAAGATGATGACCAGGGGGCGGGGCACCTGTCAAGGAGCAGGGCTACCCATGCAGCCCTTGACAGCTTGCCAAAACTGGGTAAGCGGCCCTCTGCCTGAAATAATTGCCCGCCCCTGTTCTAGGTGGTCCCTACTATTTATCCAACAGTGCTTCATGGGAAAAATCCCATAAGGCATATGACCAGGTAACAGGATAAAACACCGAAGGATACTCACCTAGCATGCTCAGTGCTTAATAAGGAGGTCTCCATTATGTGGAACCAGGGATTTGGACTGCAACAAGCTACTATCTAATTCTGAGCAGTGCTTGTGCCTCAACTCAGTAAGAAGTAAGCTCCCCAAGTAGATGAACCCTCAGGCAATCTTTCCAGCAAGGAAGGGTTGCTGAATTCCTCGTGTTTTCATAATGATATTCAGCTAGGCTAGGGACAGAAATTACACATAAACTGGTATAAGTGATTGGAAACTGGCTCACATCTGTAACAGAGCAGAAGTTCAGTGCACAAAAACCACTTGCAAAAAAGACATTATAAGGTCACTTTGTCAGCACTAGAATTATTACCTTCCTGAGTTAATTCAAAGCCCCTAGTGTATTTAGGTTTGTATTTAAGATGATGGAGGTTTGTATTTAAGAAAATGGAGGTAAATATTACAGAATATTTTTATTGTGCTATATAGCACTGAGGATGGATGGAAGACTCCTGTTTAAATATAAAAATAATCATACCATGCTACTTCTTTAAAATAAGTAACATTGTAGCTCCTCAAAGCAGCAGTCAGGACCAGTGGGCTCCTATAGTACAAATAGAAGGAATGGGATGTGGGAAGTTGGATCAGGGAAAACCATAAAAAGAAAAACAGTAACATAAGCCAACCATAGGATATAGCAGATGTCCTTACACATAGCTGCCTTTTCCTTTTTCTTGAGTGGAGGATGGTCTTTGGTCTTTTGATTGCTACAGATTTGTAAGAAGAGGACACAGATGCTTTCTTCTGAGGTGCTTTAAGACACAGTCTTTGAAAGAGAAACAGCAACAGTTCTCCTCATCCCCCACCTTTTTTTGGGAAAAAATATTTATTTCTATATATATAAATATATAGAACTGTACCTCTAACAACCTGTCAAGTGACCACTATAGTTCACTTGACAGACCAAAACACACGGTGATCAGTGAATGTACCTGAGTGGCCCTTCTATCTGCAGACGAGAAGAGAAATGAGACCCTAACAGTAAGGGTCACTTTTAAGACACGTGGAGCCACATTTTGTTTTAAATTAGTCCTCAATAAAAAGGTCTCACTTTAAACAATTTCTCCAGTGCCAATGGCATACAGGTTTTATTTACCACCAGATTCCCTCCTGCTTTAGTTGATTTAAATAACAAGTGGTCTGGGTCACTTGACTAGTGCTGGCTGCCCCAGCACCCATTTGAATTTAAAAGCAGGGTTTCTCTCCTGGTGGTTGGAGCATAGCCACTTGTCCCTGAATAGCTCCCTACAAATAAATAGCACCTCTGGCCTCTGTACGTGCTGTTGAGTTCACTTTGGAAAAATAGAGGATTGTTTTCCCAAGAATATTTTGATTTTGTTTCCTCTATGACCTCAAATTTTCCCAAGACCAGGTGCTAGCCCTCTGTATGAATGTCAGATGTACAGGTCCAGTGAGAGAGGGATGTCCAGTTGTAACACAGCTTTTTGCTTTGTGGTTCAGTAAATAATGCTCACCAAAACAGAAATCATGGAATCACAGCCATGTGGATCAATAAAAGATGTTCTGCATAAAAAGGGCTGAAAATCAATGGAAACTGCAGTTTGTGATGATATACATGAAAGTTTGGCATTTTAGAAGAGGTCATGATCTAAATCTCCTCTATTGTGTGAGAAATAGCTGTGTGAAATGTTAGTGACGAGGACCCTAAACCACAGGAAATAAACCTTGTTTCAGGATTCATTACAGACATTATAAGATGTGCTGAGTTTTAAGTTTCATTAAGGTTTGCACACTTTAGTTCTGAGCAAACCTGCCTGACTGCTGAGTCACAGCAAAAGATGACCTCCCCATAGGAAGCAGGCCCCTCTGACTTCCAAATCAGTGTTCAGGCTTCAGCAGCCCCAGGAGAAAGAAGAGAGACCAGTTCAGGCAGCTGCAACTTTAAATAATTTTTCTGACCTCATCCAGGGCCCTGGGCAAAAAAGCAGCCTCATTGGAACACTGTTAATACAGACCAGTTGGCACTCCAGGATTTGGCCAGTCACTCAACTGGTTTTACAGGTTCTGTTGAGGAAACTTAAGACAAGGGGTCTGGACACAAAAAGGGGGTGTGGAGGTGGGAGGTGGGTCTCTCCAGTCCTAGAGGAAAAAAAATATACAACACAAACAAGATACACCGCAAAATAAAACCAGAACACACTTGACCACACACAGCCCCAAGTGTGTGTGGGTGTTACATTAATAACAAAATTTTCCAGCTTAGATGGGTTATTTGAATATAGGTGCAATAGGTACGTGGATTTGTTGAGGAGGCCGGAAGAAGGAAGGCCAATGGAATGCTCCGTTTGATCTCAGGACATCATACATAGCAGCACATAAAATCCTATGCCAGTGACTGATCTATACAGGCTTCTCTCTCTAGTAGAGATCCACCACGCTGTGAATGCACATGAGCCAAATGAAAGAAAATGTTATTCTCATACCGCTGAAGCTGAATAGGATTTCTGCCACTGAAACCAGGGGAATAAGATCAGGTCTATGAGCGACTGCAAAGGCAAACTATGTTTTGTGTGACCTAATTAAAAATTACCATTTAATTATCATTAATTTTATTTAACTGCAGTTGCCATTAGAAGTGAAGTTAACTTCTGCTGCTACTTAACACAGGATCTCTTACTTAGCCATCTTCTTTTATCTACGAAACAGAGGGCACGTCTACACATCGCCATATGGCAACATTGCTATGGCACTTCCAAAAGGAAGTACTAAAGCACAGCTCAGTACAGGTGGTTACCGTGCCGTGTGTGCAGCGTACAGGTAGATTTTGCCGCTACATTGCCATAACGGGACACTATACCAGGAGAGTGTGCCACTACAGTGAAGTAGTTCGCAATCATGTGTAGACCCGCGTGATCATTACCTCACCATAGCGCACTGTATGGTGACGTAGCGCGTTGCTACATCACCATAGGGCAACGTGTGGACACACCCAGAGAGCCTTATTCTCCCAATATTAATACTTTTTAATTAAATAATTAAATTTTGTCTACTTGAAGCCTTTGGCTTCCCATTTCAATTTAATAGAGAGTGAAAGCTGTGAACTCCTTAACTGTGTTGACCAGTAGTAGAAAGCTCTGGCTTTGTCAGTGATGGGAGCACTGAGGAGAAATGTGGATGTCCAACCATTGTGATGTCTAAATTAAAAAACAGTGAATTAACTTTGGGTAAAAGAGATGTTTTAATGAACACACACGTGTGCATACACACACACATACAAATGTATGTATGTGTTTATGGCTTATATTCTTTATTTTTATTGGCAAGCTTTTGGGCTTAGCACAACATTAAGGACCGTCACTTCAAAAGTGGAAAGGAATAGTAAACATGGGTAGATCTAGGATTTTGAAAAGGATGCTACAGATGGTGTAGTCCATCATTCCATAACATGAAATATTTTACTTCAGTTGAAGAGAAATTAGTAGGTTTACTAATAAGCTAGGGCAGGGGCAGGCAATTATTTCGGGTGGAGGGCCACTTACCCAGTTTTGGCAGGCTGTCGATGGCAGCATGGGTAGCCCTGCCCCTTCACAGGTGCACCACCCCTTGACAAGTGCCCTTCCCCCTGGTTACCATCTTGGGACCAACGTCCCAGTGTCTTGGGACCAAAGTCCCAGGGCCAGCACCGCTGGGGCCCAAAGCAGGGTGCAGGCTGGCAGGGGTCCATGGAGCTGGGCTGGGCTGCACCAACAGGGAGGGGGGAGCTGGCCCGGCTCCATAGAGCCCCTGCCAGCTGGGACCCTGCATTTCTGCCACCCTGCTCTGGGCCCTGCCGGTACTACTGGCCCCGGGACACCACCGGTGCAAGCCCTGTGCTCCCACTGGCTCCCCACCTGCTCACACCCAGTGCCCCCCAGCCCCGCAGTACAGGCGGGGGGCAGCACACGGCCCCGACCCCCTGCTTGCCAGCAGAGAAGCTGGTGCTGAGCATGGGGAAAAGTGGCCCCTCACCTGCCCCATGGCTGATGCCCCGCATTGCAGGTGCTCACAGCCCACGCAGGGCTGTCTGGAGCAGGCACAGGCAGCCCCAGGCAGGCTGTGAGCGGCTGCAACATGGGGCGCTGGCCATGGGGTGGGCGAGGGGCCGCTTTTCTCTGTGCTCAGCAGCAGCTTGTAACCTGCACCACTGCCAGCCTGGCAGTGGGGCCAGGTTACAAGGTGGTGCTGAGTGCAGGCGGGGGGGGGGGCGGGGGGGTGAGAAAGCAGCCCCTCCCTGCCCCATGCTCAGCGCCCCGCGCTGCAGCCACTTGCAGCCTGCCTGTGCCTGCTCTGGACAGCCCCACACGAGCTGCAAGCGCCTGCAGCATGGGGTGCCGGCCATGAGGTGGGCAAGGGACCACTTTCTCCGTGCAGGGTAGGAGCCCAGGGTAAAGCTGAGTGTGGGGGGGAAGCAGCCCCTCCCCTGCCCCATGCCTGGCGCCCTGCATTGCAGGCGCTTGAAGCCCGCATGGGGCTGTCCGGAGTGGACACAGGCAGCCCTGCGCGGGCTGCAAGCAGCTGCAGCGCGGGGCACCAGGTGTGAGCGTGGAGGGGCCACTTCCCCCCCTCCCCCTGCACTCCTTCCTTGCCTGGGGTCCCCGCCACTTACCTGAGCTTCCTACACCAAGACAGCCATGTGCTCCCAGCCCAGTAACCCCAGCTGGGGGTTCTGGCTGGGGGGCGAGGCCTGTTGCTGGAGCCCACCAGGTTTCCACTGGGTCCTACTGCCCTTGTTTCCTGTCATTTTTAACAGGAACCAAGGGCAGAGAAATATTAATTTTCCAAATTTTTTTAGGGGCCCCGTGGGCCAGATAGAATGGCCTCATGGGCTGGATCCGGCCCGTGGGCCGCATTTTGCCCACCCCTGAGCTAGGGACTTAGTTCTATACTGTTTAAGATCAAAGCAAAACCAAATACAACTTTATTGGAATGTGAACTAATTTGCTACATTCATCTCTCTCATGCTACAAAATATACATACATCTCTTATTGAGATTCATAAAATAAAATCTAACTTTCTTGAGCATCTTGACAGTGCACCCAACATTTCACTGTTAGTCACATCCAAATCTGAATTAATATTCACCTGAGTTAATATTGCCACACCTGAGTTAAGGTTTTAAATTAGAACTCAAAACAATCTTTAGGGTCGTGAAGTAGAAGAGAGATACTACCAGGAATGGTTAACAGACAAGAGAATTGCAAAAGAAAGGATAGCTTGATTAAAGGACCATCAAGACAGTTAAAAAAGAAAGTCATTAACACCTGTGAAGTAAAGAGAAATTACCAGGAATCACGTAGATTACAGTGAGCCATGAAGTCAATGGCTCCCTCAGCACTGCCCGAATAGAAATGCTATTGCTCCTCCCAGGCAGTTGGTTTTAAAATTTGGATAGAGTAGGAATCAAAGGAGCGTGCAGTTGCACCACTGCACTCTTCCCCCCTCTCCCCACCTTGGATCCACCTCTAATGGTAAATATCTGGTGTCTTTGAATTCTGGTAAAGCAAACAAATGAAAGACAACCCTTGGCTAATTTTAGTGCATTTGTTAGACCACTTGACGTTGACAGTTAATGTAAAATAGGTGTTTTTGTATCTTCTGCTTGGAAATGTCTCCTTTGTGTCTTTTGAAAGTAATGTAAATCAATTTGAGACCTTTACTTTGGCTACTTTGCTTCTCAAGTTCTGATTCTTAGGCTATCAATTATATATCAGTAGTGCCTATGCCATTAACTCTGTGAATTTTAAGAAAATAATGAAACGTAGAGGTATGTAAATGCAGGACATCATAACTTCCAGTTTCTAAAGCCTTTAGAAAAGTGTATATACAATAAATAAGACACTAAGGAAGGAAAAAGGTGGCTTGAGGTAGGTAGGTAGATGAGAAAGAGAGGAAGAGATTTAAGTATATATTAATCTGTGCAGGGGATACACTGTAAAAATATAACAGTAATTATTAAAAATAATAGAAATGTTTAATGTATTGTACATGACTGACTTGCTGTTGATCTAAGGGTGGAAGTGTGTTGTACTTTAAAGCAAGTATGTCGGTTTTAAAATAAAAGGTAGAATTTCTGGGAAAAGATGAAATAGTTCTTGATATAGAAAAAGAATTATTTGAAAATGCCTTAGTACAGATTTCCCAGAGCTTAAGGTACTATGGAGGTTTTTTGTTTTTTTTTTATTAGAGTCATCTTAAATGAACCCAGTTTTCTTTCCACGGACAATATGGAGTTAGAGATACTAAGGGCAGAAGGCTTTATGATCAGGGGTTGGCAACCTATGGACTGTAGGCTGGATTGGGACCTCAAAGCTATTTTAGCCAGCCTGGGAAGCCAGGGTGATGGTGGCAATTTGGCAATGAGGGAATCAAAGGTGACAGTGGTGGCTGAGGGATTTGTCATTAAGGGAAGCGGCAGCAGTGGCCCACCTACTTTGGCCCATGAATGGTAAAATGTTGCCTACCCCTGATCTCAACTGTTCCCCCTGCTTGCGAGACACAGATCACAGAATTTCCACACAATTTATAAGATGGAAAACATACCCACAGGCAACATACTTTAAGTCTTATTTTATTCCTACCATTGCTTCCTTCTAAAGTCAGTCAGCAGGAGCCACAGGTCTGATGTGCATTCCGTTAAAACCCAGATCAACTCTTGTAAGTTGCAAAAGTCAGTAGAGAGGCAAATCTGGAAGTGGGTATGCGGGAAGCAGACTGTGTTTGGTTAGGTGGGGTGGGAGGTAAAGCTGGCTCAGAATCAGGGCTTGAAGATGGCTGTGATAATCAAGGAAACACTATGAAATGTATGAACTGTGCAGGTGCTCTGAACCTCTAAATTTAGGATCCCTGTAGAAGTCATCAAGGCCATGAAGATGGAATTCAGGTGATTGTACTAGGTGTCCCTAAGGCTTGGAAATTTTCAGTGGTGCCTCTGTAATGTCATTTGAAAGAGAGATGAAAATGGAAAATCATTATGGACTTGTGTAAAGCGATAATTTTTTAGAGATCATCACTTCTAATCTATTCCAGACTTTAAAAATGCTGATAAAAATGCTGCTCCCAACCTAAGTTGATCTAAAAAGTCAAATAAGTATATTTCCCCCACTAAAAAGTAGAAAGGTGTTTTTTTCTTGTTTTATTTTTTTAATGTTGTGTTTACATTTGTTTATATTACATTTTCTAGAGGAACTTCTATTTCCTTGATACTCGCCTATCAAGAGAAACTGAAAAGCCTCAGGTTATCACACATCCCCACCCTTTACCATCTGGAAAGAAACAGATATTATTAAAATGCTGTTATCATTTTGTTAGAAAAATATTTTATGTACACAACAAACACATAAAAAGGATCTAACTAAATGAAATATAGTCAAGCCATGTATTTGCCTTTCTATTGCTTCCTGTCTGCAATGATGACCTGTTCCTCATTTCACTTCCCCTCTCCTTTTAAAACTGCTAAAAATTCTTCTTTTTCTCCATATATAAAACATGATAAAAAGGCGAAGTCCTTTTGTCAACGATTGCACTTTGTGCCATCCATCTCTTTTGAAAGATCTAACAAAATATCTATGAAATTTATATTAAAAAAAACCCTGATGTCTTACAGTTTTCAATACAAATCAGCATTTCTTAATCCTCACTTTACCAGGTTTTCTGCCTAAAGGTTTTTTTTAATTGAAGAAATAAAAAAGAGTAAAACCAGAGTAAAAAACTCCACAATGTTATTTGTATTATGGGCAGTGTGCAGTGACTTAGTTACAGCATTTGAGCCTGCAAAATTCCCACCTTCGTTGAAAGCTAGACTGATCCTAGAAAAACACATTCATTTTCTTTCTTTTCTTCATATTACAAGGCTTTATTCAGGAGCAATGACCAGAAATGACTAGGGTCTGGCACTTCACTCTGAAGGAAGTTCAGCACTTTCCTTAGTGAAATAAAGTGCTGTTTCCCTTTGAAATATTTTAGATCCATTGTAGATCCAGGAATCACCTGGGTTAAGGCCCTGATTCAGCAAAGTAAGTGCTGGAAGGGGTCATTTATCTAAGGTGAGGGGTTAGTCTGACTTAAATCTTTGCATACAAACTGCTGTGGAGTAAGTATTCTAAAATAAGTGCCTCCAAATAGCCAGTTATGGATTAGTTCCCTCCATATCAATGCATCTACATTGCAGTCACTCTTTTCATAATAAGCATGCAGCACTCTGGGTGGATATCCCATACTTCTTTGTCCTACTGCTGGGTCATACGGCATTCTAAGTTTTCTCATAGCGCGTTATCGGATATCAGAATTCTCAAATTTGAAGTCAAACTTGGGGAGACTCCTCATGTCATTCTGGAAAACCTAGTTTATCCTCTTCCTTCCCTAACTCTAAAGCCACTTACTGGTCACTTGGATGGGAGAAAGTACCTGTTCAGCTATACCCTAAATAGCGGCAAAATGAAAGCAATGTGCGTATTTGCAATTCCTGAATGGAAGACAGAGAAACTGAATGGCAAAGACAGACAGATGTGCAATGGTTGCCTCATACTGGTGTATTTTCACAGCTGTTAAGGGAGACACTGTCACCAAGGGGTAGGAGTGGAGTTGCAGATGTACACTTCATCCAAGTCTAAATCCAGCCTATTCCTCTATCACTGCCATTGCACATCTTTTTATTTGCCTCTGAAGTGTCCTAGTGAATACTTCTCCAAGCTCTCAAAAAGTTAATTCCTCTATAGTTTGTTTGGTCCCCTAATTTCATGTTGTATGGATCAGGGCTATTATTGCTTTCTTCTATTCACTCTGTACTTGCTCTTTGTTTGTGAATATTAATGAACAGCATCTGCATTGCCTTTGTCACATGTCCCTCTTCTGTTCACAGCAGCTCCGCAGTTGCCTTGTCATTTTCCAGCACCAGTTTTTAAAGCTTCCTTTGAGATGTTTACTTCCTTGTCTAAGAATGCTGTCTGCTTTCTTTTGTACTGAGATCTCACCAGCTACATTTTACACATTGTACTGCTCTTTGAAATAGTCTTTCCATTGTTTTACTTGGCTTGCATATCCTCAATTTCTCATTGTTTGTGGGCAGTCGCTGTGCCCTGCCAGCCTCTGGGGGCACCTGTCATTCATGCCACAGACTGTTTCTTTCAACTCATTGCAATGAAGATAGACATGTTTCAGCTTCTATCTTTGAGTCATCCAGCCCTAGGCCTCTGGCTCATTGGTAAAGCTTCTCGTTTCAACTGGAGGAAAATCGGTGTTGTGTTAGATGTGATGAAGCACCTCGCACGGCGGCGGCCCTTGAAAAACTGGATGGGCCCCTGCCTCCCCCGAGCCTTACAGAGAAACAACGGCCCCCTCCGGCTGCTGGTTCCTACTAGCGCTCCCGGGCCCCGGGCGTGACGCGGCCGCCTGTGGCTGTCCCCGCTCTGCAGCGGGGCTCGAGGAACCTGCCCACCCTTTCCCACCGGGGCGGCGCGAGCGGGGCAACCAGAGCCACGCGGCGGGGCTGGTCGGTGATGACGTTACACCCCCCCCTCCCGCGCGAGGCCCCCCAGCAACTACAGCTCCCAGGCGCACGCGCGAGGCCGGCGCTCGTTGGCTGGCGGCTCCGTGACGTCACGTGTTTTGGCTCGACCAGGTCACATGTCGCTCGGGGGGCTCCTTTGTTGTGAGTCGCGCAGGAGCGCGGGGACGGGGGCAGGTAAGTGCGCGCTGGGTCACCGCCCCGCGGAGCGCTGCGGCCGGAGGTCTCCTCTCCGCGGCTCCGTTCCGCTGGGCTGTGCAGGGCGCGCCGTGACCAGCTCCGGAGGAGCCCGCGGACTCGCCCGGGGCCGGGGCTGGGCTCCGTGTGTCTGCAGCGAGCGGTGCGGCCGGTGCCCCGGGCCCTGGACTCGCGGCGTCGCGGACCTGCCAGCTGTGGGGGAGGGGTGGGAGCGGCGCGGGGCAGTAACGGTCCCCGCCGCCCCCAGCTCGGGCTGCACCAAGCCACTGTGGGGAGATACCGACAGTTCCGGACCCCCCCCCCCCGGCATTTCTTAACTGGTCCAGTCCTTCCTTGCTGCCCCGGCCTGACAACAATGTTTATGGGCGGGGCTGCCTCCGTGGCGATTGGCTCCGAACGCGCGGGTGGGCGGGACTTGGGCCGCGTAGTCTCCTCGTTGATTGGGCGAGATATGCCGAGGGGGAGGGGGGGCGGCTGAGGCTGCCCAGGGTGAAGGTGAGCTGGAGGACGCGCGCATGCGCTTGGGGCGGCCGTGTCAGTTAATGCCGAGCTGGGGCCATGGGCTGGGTGCGCATGCGCATTCCCGCTTGCTCCTGTCCCCGCTGCCAGCTGGCGCGGGGGGAAGGGCGCTGCAGGCCCCCCGGGCGTGGGCGGGATCCGGAGGGCGCCCCGCAGATGCGGGTTGTCTAGGGCCCTTGGCTGTGCCGTGACATTCCGGGAGGTGCGGTGTCCTGTCCCTTCACTCCAGCCACGGCCCAGACTGGCCTTAGCCGGGCCTGAGGAGCTGACTGCATGAGGGAGGTTTTCTAAAGCAGCTGGAGACCTGGTTGAGGTCCCTCTGTGCCTCGCCTATTTTTGCTTAGCTGGTTTCAGGGAATCCCAGGCGGGCCCCTGTAAAAGTACAGCTCTGCCCTTGCACCCTGCATTGGCCAGGTCAGGTCTCTGGTGGTCCTTCACAGCCTAGAGAGGTCCTTAGCCCCGTTATCCTGAAGTCTGGCAGAAGGTGGGGCAGACTTGCACCTTGTAGACCAGGAGTGGGCAAAATACAGACTGGATCCAGCCCACAGGTGCGGTTTGTCCAGTTTACAGCAGGCCCCTTGGTTCCACCTGGCCATGGTGTGTTCTGCCCCTGGGCACACAGTGGGGCTGGGCCGGCTCCACGGCTGGACTGCCTTTCTAGGCAGCCCAGATGGCGATGGCTTCTTCCAGGTGCCACCGCTGCTGTTCCCAGGCCTGTGGTACCAGCGGGGACCTGTGCCACACGGCCCTGACCCGACCCCCCTGTGCCTCCTCTCTCCAGGCTGAGCATCAGCGGCACCAGGCAGAAACTGTTGCTTGGTGTGGGAGAAAAGCAGCTCCTCCCCCTCCACTGGGCAGTTCTCACTGTAGCTGCCCGGAGCCTGCGCCACACCGGGCTGTCCTGCGCTGCTCCCTTGCAGCACAGAGAGCAGCTGAAGGTGTGGTAAATGGTGCAGTATATACCATATACTGCACAGCCACTCATCTGGATGCAGCTATTAGGCTTTTAACTGTGTTTTTCCTAGTCTACCTCTAATGCCTGGACTCTACTGTTGCTGTCCAAGAATGGTTCCCTACCTATGGTCTGTAAAAAAACATGCTACCTCTGTTGCAGGGTGGGTGCTGACCAGCTCAGGGGGGTACATGCAGGGGGCTCCCATACATACCCTACCACACCTTTCCCCAAATATAAAAACCCCACAAACACTGGGCCCACCCACAAACCTATACCCATCTCCCACAACATACAAGAGTAAGATTTCATTTTGAGCTATTATGCAATCACCTCTATATACACAGTGCAAGTGCACACAAATCAGGACAATTTAAAAAAAAATAAAACATGTTATTGTGGATTTTTAGTATATCGGGGGGGGTTCTGGTTCCAAGATGACAGACCCCCCTTCCCAAAAGGAGTACTTCTGTGAGCAAAGGAAGCAACTTCCAGTGGCAAAGGTCAGGAGTTAGGGGCAGGACTTCTGGTCCCAAGATGGTGACCAGCAGGCAGGGCGCTTGTCAAGTGGCAGAGCCACCCTTGCGGTCATGGTCGGCTCACCAAACTCATGAAGCAGCCCTCCAGCCGAAATAATTGCCTGCCCCTGTTATAGACTATCTAAATTGGAGATGTATTTCCGAGTCTACCCACCCTGGTGAAAAAGGGCATGTTTTTGTTTTCTGATGTAAATGAATATTGGAGTGAAATAATTGGAAAAGCTTGGAAGAGCACAGAATAGTTTCTGTGTGCTGCACTGATAACCCTAGATAACAAATATAGCTGTAGTTAAAAATAACATATGTTAATTGTAAATTTTGATCACTTTAATTTCAAATAATCTAGACCCTTGCTGGTAGATTACACACTGAGAGTCATAATAGTGACTGCTTTTATAGTACATAGAGTAAACAAGGTAGGGGCGTATTGCTTCAGCCTGGGAATATTGCCAAGTGACTTGAAACTACAATTTCTCACATAGGCAAGATTTCCATTGACCTCACTAGGACCTTTTGCTGAGTAAGAGCAACAGAAAGAAGTTGTATGCTACAACCTTTTGTAGTACCTAACCTTTTGAGGTTTTATTCCTTTGTGAATATGGGGGGGAAAGGGTATAGGCCAGGTTGAAACCTTTTAGATCAGGATTCTACTAATATGCAGTTAGCCCCGTAGGCTCAAAGTGTGTATATGGAATCCTCCTGATGGTACCTGATCAACTAGCACCTGTTGTAACATATGCAAAAATATATACTTAAATAACCTTAAGGCTGTGATACAATCAAACAAAAGCCTGTAGCTTGGATTTGTCTGAATCCATGTGTGATGCAAGTCACTGTAAACAGGAAAAGTCAACAGTGCAGGCTAAAGACAAGTATGAACCTTAAGTTTCCTAGCTTTTTTCCATTGTTCTTACAACCTTAATGTGTATTTTGTCTTTTTTTTCTATTTCCTTGTTTTTATGGCATTCTTAGTAACAAAGGAAATAGTGAAGTGTATAAACATATGCTTAAACTCAGTCTTGCCATTGTTACACACTCAACACTTGTCAACTAAAATTAAAATTGACATAAGGAAATCCCATTTAGCTGAAGCACTGGGAGTGGATTGAATATTGCAAGTCACTTGGTTAGTATGTTTTGCTTTGGAAAATTATAATAGGTCACTGGTAAATCTAGTAAGTTTTCAGGTCAATTTAGTGAATCTACAATGCTTATAAGAAATGCATTAGCAATATTAACATGAAATTGTGGAAGGGAACCTAAGTAGTTTCTAAGGTTCTCTTTGGATAGTTTTAATGGTGACATGCCCAATTTAAAAAAATATATTTATATCTGCCATTCTTGGCCTTTCTTATGCTAAAAGGTCATCTAATAGTTCTTGTTTGCATGTGGGGTTTTATTTTCTGCTTGTGCAGTCCTAGTCTAGTCATTTCTTGTTTTGCTGGGATACTACAAGTCAAGGATATTTATGATGTACGCTCTCACCTTGATTGGTTGTTGAATCTTTAACAAAGGTATCCTTTAAACAAAATATTAAGCACTTAAATGTTTTTGGTTATATTTTATCTTAATATACTCAAAATAAATCTGTTCCTGTCACTTCCCCATCTGTAGGATGTCGTCATCTCGCTAGTTTATTAGCTACCTTAAGGACTTCAAGAGCATGTAAAATAACGAGCAGAAAAAGCAAATGCTTTAAAAAGCACACAATTTGTTTTGTATTTAGTGACTTAAGTTATATAAAAAAGTTGGAGAGACGAACCTATTTTCACTCCTCTTTCTAGGCATCTTAATTGTGAGAAACAATCCTGCCCTGACCAGAAGGTTAGACTAGAAAAAACAAGTATTGCCAGTTGCTAATCATGGGATGACTCATCACACATGAGAGAGCACAGTTGCTGGATATGCATGTTCAAATTGCCAATAAAATGATTAATCATATTGGGAATAAGTTTATATTTAGTAGGTAAACATACTGGGTTCTAGCCTTTATTTTTCTGTACTGTAGTAGAAGCCTGATCAAGATAACAATGCTCCTGCTGCTGTGTAACCATAGAGCTGCAACCCCCAGCACGCGTGCCATTAGTGGCACACGGAGACATTTTTCCTGGTACAAAAAAAAATTGTTTAATTTTTTTTATTTATTTTTTTTTTAAGTTGCTGCTCTGGGCTCTCCTGTGCAGCCACAAGTCCCAGCGCCACAGCAGGCACCGGGGTGGAGCCAGAAGAACATGGGCAGGGACATTGTTTGTGTTCTACTGCCCCCGCCCCTTGCTTCCAGCTGTGCACTTCAGCCCAGCTGGCCCCTGGAGGGAGCCGCAGATGGACAGGGCTGGAGCTAGGGTTAGGCACTGTGCAGGGTCACTGCCCAGGAGGTTTCCAGTGGATGGCAGAGCCCTGGGCCCAGGTAGGCAGACACCCTGTCCCACCTGGGGCAGCACTGAGGTGCCAAGTGCTGGGGCCGGGAGGTCAGGGCAGGGTCTGGGCAGCATGGGGGGAGATGCTGCGGGCAAGCCAGCCCGGTTGGGCCCTTAGGAAGGCGGAAGCTGGGCAGGAAGTGGGGGCAGCCCCAGGGCTCTGCAGGCTCAAGCTGTGGTGGGCAGGGGTGTTCAGCGCCACCTACTTTGCCTGTGGTGGGGCCTGGCCCGGCCCACGCGGCTCATCCTTGAGGAGCTGCAACCACCCTGTGCACGTGGAGATGCTGCCTGGCTGGGGCAGGACGCCAGGCTCAGGGTCTTCTCTATCCAGGGTCAGCCTCCCTGCACACTGGGCATAGCGCAAGGCTGGCTGCGCCCCATCCCCGCAGAGCTACACGGGCCGGCTGGGCCCCACCTCCAGTGGTGCTGGGCCCCCTGCTGTAGCCCGAGTAGCGGAGCCCTGGGGTAGCCCCCGCTCCCCGTCTGACCCCAGCTCTCCAGCTGCAGCCTTCCCAACGGCCTGGCCAGGCCAGCCTACCCCAGTGACTCCCACCAGTGCCTGTTGCTCCCTGCTCCTCTCGCCCTCTCTTCCTCCTCTCATCGTAACATGCTTAACAAGAAAAAAAAATTCACAAGTACAAGGCAGTACATGAAGTTTTATTTATTGTCATCAGGTTTTGAATTTTTAGAAAGCTTGGTATTTACTGTAAAAAAACAAACAAACAAAAAAAGCAACATTAATGTTTATTAATTGTATTAAATATGCAGTGCATCCTGCCATGTACCCCCTGCCCCAGTTTTGTTTTTTGTGGCACTCCAGCACCTTACAAGGTAGACATTGTGGTTTTTTCAGCACTCGGGCCAAAAAACGTTGCCTACTTGTGTCCTAGAGCATGTCTTAAGGTGTGGTGTTAGGCCTGCAGGCCACATCTGGCTCACCAAGGGGTTTTATCCGGCCTGTGGTGGGTCCTTTGACAGGGCAGCCTGAGCTGTGGTGTGTGTGCCTGCCCTAGGAGCTCCATGGGGCTGGGGTGGCATGGTGGCTGGACTTGATTTCCGGCTCCTTCCAGCTGCCACTACCAGTCTCCACTGCTGGAACTGG
Source organism: Alligator mississippiensis (assembly GCF_030867095.1). NCBI lineage: Eukaryota > Metazoa > Chordata > Crocodylia > Alligatoridae > Alligator > Alligator mississippiensis. Next base: position 41,911,774 of record NC_081830.1, read on the forward strand.
GCACCCTGGCCTATCTGCCCTGTGTGCAGTCTTGGAGCACTAGGTGGAGTGGGCTGATGGGGTCTTCATGGAGACCAGCCTGGGGCCTGCGCAAGTTGGGTGGTGGGTTGAGGCTGTGAGTGGGCAGGAGGAGCGTCTGGGAGCGGGAGAGACGGGTGGGGCCAGGGCTGGGGCCAGGATCACAGAATGGTGACAGCACAGGGCTGGAGCCTGGGCCGGAGCCACAATCTGCTGCATGTCTCTGTGACAGGTGCTGGTTCTGCAGGTAGGAATGTGCCAGGAGCAGATCGCAGGTCTGCCCCAGACTCCAGCACCACATTGTCATCACCCTGTGATGCCAGCCCTGCCCACCCATCTTGCTCCCAGATGTTTCTCCCCACCAACCTGTGGCCCCATCCCATCTGCCCATCCTAGTATGCCCTGCCTGCATGGGTCCTAGGCCAGTCTCCATGGAGCCTCCAGGGCTGAGATCCTTGTAAGGTGAGAGCGCAGTGCCTGGCTCTGAGGCAGAGCCACTTAAGGAGTGTTGGTGGGGTGGGGGCCAGGAGGAGCACAGACCCAGCCCACAACAACTCACCAAAACGCCCTGGTGTGGCTCTCTCCCTAAGTGGCCCTTTGGCCCAAATAATTACCCAACCCTGTGTTAGAAGATAAGTATACACTTGGTGATATATTCCAGAACTCTGATGCATCCCACAAGGAAAAACGGTATGAAGAGGGGGAGGGTGCGGGCACATGTGTGTGTATGTGCTTTATTTACTACGTGCTGATGAATGTTCTTAAAGACACTGTCTCTCTAGACCTCTTCCCCCGTGAAGATGAGGTTTAGGTCACTGTGATGGAAACTTTTATATAGTGGTGTCGTTAAGTGTGAATTCTTTTTAATAACATTTCTTTATTTACAAAAGCTCAAATTTATATACAGTTGTATTGGCATATAACTAATTTTTCTTAGAGAACAGATACAAGCTTTTGTGCTAGCATAAGTTGCATCTGCACTCTTAGTTTGCTGGTTTAAGTATACTGGCAAAACTTCTATAGTGTGGAAAAGGCTGTAGGCCAGCGGTTCTCAAAAGGTGTGCTGTGGCACATTAGTGCGCCATGGGAGCAGCAGAAATGTGCCGTGAAATATTATACTTTAATTAGTATCGGATCCGGTCTGCAGAGCTCCCCACAGATCTGGAAATTTGGCAGTGGGGGACCAGTGGCAATTAATGCTGTCCCTGCTACTCTGTCACCAAATTTCCAAGCCCTGTGTGGCAGGATCGGGCCCTGGCTGGGTTGACTCTGTGTGGCAGGATTAGGCCCATGGACTGGATCCGGTCTGTGGACCAACCTGAAATTGCTCCTCTGGCCCATGGGTCCAAAAGCTTAGGCACCACAGCATAAATCCATGCAAAATATATATACACACACAGACTAACATACGGAGACGCGCCCCTTCCACCCCCTGCCCCACTTTGGCTGTAATAGTGAAGAATGCTGCTCAGTTTAATCCAGAAAAAAAAGTGTGACCCAGGCATCAAGAGTTTGGGAAACATTGCTGTAGCAAAGACAGTGCAGACTTCAGGAAAATGCAAGAGCCATTTATCTACCAGTGAGTTCTGTCTAGTTCAGAGGTCTGCTACACATGATTCGTTGCAGGGTCAGGGCATTAAATTTAACAAAAGGATTTCAAGACTTGTAAATAGAGAAATAAGATCTTTTTGTTGTTGATTTACTAAATGAGCAAATCTGTTTTGTGTCAATTTTAGGGCCATATTTTGCCAGCCGTTTTGCAAAGAGTCCAGTGACTTCAGTGGTACTGTTCATGTAAGTAAGGGCTCCGGCCAAATTGTCTATTCTGTAATGTCATATTAGAGATGTATGGGCCACTCTGACTACTGCTACTCTGTACAAGAAATTCTGCCCTTTGGTAGATTTTTCCACTTGCCTCCTTAGTACAGACATTCAAAAAGCTGAAGTCTGAATTGATTCAATCTTTGCAGGTTAGACTGTGACTGCTACTTTTCCAGTCCTGATGTATGTCTCTTGAAGCCAAAAAAGCTGGGTTTCTTTTTCTCTCCTAACGGCACCAGTTAGTTCAATAAAAGATTATTACCTCAATATTATTACCTCACTTCAAATCTTTTTCTTATGCCCTTGCACTATCGTGGGTATGAGGACAACGCAACAGTGTTCCATGAACATTTGATGAAGATGTATAAATTACTGTTATTTTACTATTTGACTGATGATTTTTGTGGGTATCCTTGTATATGTTCATCTCAAAAAGCAGGTAGTCTGTATATGCAGTTTGAGGGCATTTTGATTTCAACAAGTAATAAGTATGATAGTATTAATTGCACTATATATTACATTTTTAAGCTTATAATTATCAAATAATGATCACCATAATTCTTGTTTTACTTCTATGAATAATTCCATGGAAGCTAATAAGACAGTTAAGTGTGGTAAAGTGAGTATGGTTTTGACCTGTCATGCTGTACCCTAAGGTAATCTGATTTCATGCTAGTTTTATGTTGGTTTAACTTCACTAACCTCTGTGAAATTATTCTTCTTTACGTTGGTGAGCTCAGAATTAGGTCATTAGGGTTTATATTTGTATATTCACAGTTGCATTTCCCTTTTTATGTTTGATGTAAGCACCTGTTCTGCCTTGGTTTCTCATGCTGACTAGTACAGGACTTTGCTGAGTAGAGTTCAGTGTTAGTGACAGTAGGAGTACAACTGGTGAATCCTAGCTTATTTATAAGTAAATGAAAAAATGAATGAATGAATAAACACACACATCTGCATGTGTGTGTGTGTTTATAAAGTCAGGAGTTACTACTACAGAGTAAAATTATTGCAAAATAAATCAGACTATAAAGGTATAAAATAAAACATTCAGTGACCCCATACTAGCTGGTTGCTTTAGGCATGTTTTAGTTAACATATTATATTCAATGCAAAGCTATTCTTCAGGCAGTAACTGAAGAGGCAGTCTGTGTTTAAGCCCAAATAAAAAAAAAATGTATTTTGTGATCTTGATATGAGCTATTTAAAAGTAATGTTGTACCTCATATATAACTTATAAATGATTTCATTAAATTGTGCAGGAAAATTGAGTTACTCTATATAAAGAAGTAGGAGTATGATGGAAGTGGTTTTTAAATGCTTTTTTTTTCTTTTTGCTGAGTGAGGAAACCTATACAGTACAGTCTTTTTGGTTCTGTGGTTTGTCAAGATGGTGCTTTATAAAACCTTGTTTAAGAAAGTGTGGTTCATTATGTTCTATATTAAGCAATGATGTAGCCAGACATTGGTCTGGTAATATGCAGCCCTGAAGGTTCTGGCTAGTCAGGAAATAAAATGGCTGTTTGAAATAACATTTACTGATTCTATAGGTGGGGAATGAGACAAAACTAACGTTCTCTCCCTTGAAAACTTTTTGGGAAAAAATCTTTTGCACAAGTTGTTTTAAAATTTAAATTCAGCACATGTTCTAAACTCTTAAGATTATATTTAAACATTTAGAATTATGTATGTTAGATCTATTTATATATTTTTGTCGTTACCAGCATAGGAAAGCTGCCTTGTGATATTTTTCTAGGGTTTTAATCCAACATATGATTAAGTTTAGGAGTCAACAGAAGTGTTAAACTGAACTGTGCCTAAAGACCTTTTATTTTACAAAATAGTACTAATTTTGTGTGTCAGTGGAGTATGACGTGCAAAATTAATAGCATTTTGTTCACAGGCAACCTTTAATTCTGGCATTTTCTAACTTCTGAATGTTAAAAGAATATTTTTGTATGTAATAGATAACAAGTAGAGGTTGGCTGTAATCTTCGTTTATAAATTACAGATTGAAGGTAATTGCTGTCAGAAAAGGGAAATTTCTCTTCTAGCCCATGATTTGCTTCTAGATACAAATTATCAGTATCTATTTGGTTAATGGAGTTCTCACAAATAAGGATAATCTTGTATTGGTGCTTTATTTCTGCAGTACCTATGTCAGACTCTGGCATTATGTTTAACTATTTTTGCAAAAATGTATTTGCATATTAGTGTTCTATATGCCTTTTTAATTTAAACTTTTTCTTTAACATTTCAGTGTCTTTTTTTTTTTTAACTTTTAATTAGTTTCACATTGCACTTGCTCCTGCTTTTGGAATACCAAGAAAGAGGCAGTTAAACTGGAAAAGACTAGTGAATTAAATTTTGGCATCTTACTTCAGGGAAATTCCAGTTGATCTCACCATTGTGTTAATACAGTAATAAGGGTGCTATTTGATTAAAGGTCTGGATATGCAACATTGTTCTGCTCAGCATCTTTAACTCTTCCCATGGGTATATGTATTACAACAGAATATTATGTAGACAGTAGGGCAGGGTGGCTCCTAAGGATGCATCTACATGTGTGTTTTAACGTGCATTAGCTTATTTTAATGCGCATTAAAGCATCACTAAAACTGTGCTCTTTAGTTAATGCACATTAAAACAGGCTAATGCACATTTTCCTAATACCTCACACAAGTGCAGAGGCTGCTAATGCGTTGGAATTCCAGCACATCAGAGCAGACTCCGTTAATCGAGTATGCTGGAATGTGGCAATCGCTGCGCCCCGGCAGCCTCCATTGTCTCTCTTGAAACGAGTTTTAGTTCAAGCACCCCCACCACCACTTTCAAGCGTGGAAACACTGATACAGAAGACATGGTGGTGCTTTAGTTAGAGCAGCTTTCCCACATCCTCGGAGCATATGTAAAATTGCCCAGAAGTACTAGATTTGATGTGCATTAACTGATACACATTAATGCATGTGTAGACATACATGTGAGACTGACTGGTTCAAAGAGGCACAGCCTTTTATATGCAACAGCTTTGTCCGATGCTACAATGTTAGCATCTCAGAAAGTAGTAGGTTGTTACCTACTAGAGGCTATTCCTTTCTGAACCAGTTTAGAGCAGGGAGGTACTTTTTAGCAACTGACTTTTGCCTGACTTCAGCCCATTGCACAGAGGTGGTGATCTGTGTTAGGGTATTCTGGTGCACTGCAAAACATAACACCCTGTTAGCAAATAATATGCTGTTATCCTCTAGTAAACACTTATAGTTAATTTACACAATTTTTTAGAATGATTGGGCAGTGGTGATAACACAATATAAAACATATTAAAAGGAAAAAATCTTAACAAATGTAAGTTGTTGCATACTGAAATGTTTTAATTCTTCTAGCCTTAGCACTGCAAAGAAGACACTTGGCGATCTTTTCTCAATGATTCTATAACCAATTGATGTAACAATGGTACTAATACTGGGACGCAGACTGAATAGAGAGGATAGTGGGATCCGTGATTCCCCTGCATCCAAGCGGAAAGTTTTTGAAATGGACCCCAAGTCCTTATCAGGCCCTGAGTTCTTTGACTTCTCTTCAGGATCATCCCATGCTGAAAGCATACTCCAGATCTTCAATGAGTTTCGTGACAGCCGCTTGTTCACAGATGTGATTATCTGTGTGGAAGGGAGAGAGTTTCCCTGCCATCGAGCTGTTCTTTCAGCCTGCAGTAGCTACTTCAGAGCTATGTTTTGCAATGATCATAGAGAAAGCAGAGAGATGTTGGTTGAGATCAATGGCATTTTTGCTGAAGCAATGGATTGCTTTCTGCAGTATGTGTACACTGGAAAGGTGAAAATCACTACAGAAAATGTGCAGTACCTCTTTGAAACATCAAGTCTTTTTCAGATTAGTGTTCTGCGTGATGCCTGTGCCAAGTTTCTGGAGGAGCAACTGGACCCTTGTAACTGCCTGGGAATCCAGCGGTTTGCTGATACGCACTCACTCAAGACACTGTTTACCAAATGCAGGACCTTTGCACTGCAAACATTTGAGGATGTGTCTCAGCATGAAGAATTTCTTGAGCTTGGGAAAGATGAGCTTATTGACTACATTTGCAGTGATGAACTGGTGATCAGTAAAGAAGAGATGGTATTTGAAGCAGTCATGCGCTGGGTTTACCGTGCAGTTGAGCTGCGAAGGCCAGTGTTACATGAACTTCTAACACATGTGAGACTCCCTTTATTACACCCTAACTACTTTGTTCAGACAGTGGAAGTAGACCAACTGATTCAGAATTCTCCAGAGTGTTATCAGCTGCTGCATGAAGCAAGGAGATACCATATACTTGGTAATGAAATGATGTCCCCAAGAACTAGGCCACGCAGGTGAGGAGCTATATTTTCCTGTTTTTCTTACACACTGTAGAAGAAAGTGGTTTTGATATCCAGACTTGCATTTATTATTATTGTATAGTGTATCCCAAGACTAAAGCACAGAGAAGGAAATTTTGAAAGCCCCGTTTATTTTGATTTCTAGGAGTCTGCATTCATGCTGTGTTGTTCCCACTCCCCCCCTTCACACACGCACCATTCTAACTTCACTTATATAATCAGGTCTATTAAGGAAGGTTATTCACACACATAACTTTACTTATGAGTCTTTCTATTTGAAATTAAATGGGACTACTCATGTCAGTTCTGTTATTCAGATGTGTAGTAGTTTACTAAATGAGCTCTTAAGTACCTTCAGCTTGTTTGGTAAAGCCATATGCCTGCAGTGACTAACTCTTGTGCATTACACTCCGCCCACTAACCCATTTTTTTTTCTTCTAATTATTGTAAAGTGACATAAGTATAATATCTGGTATAAAGAATGTTAAACAGAATTTTTCAGATAGTGTATTTAGGCCAGCAGTGAATCCTTAGAAATTCCTGTGTGTTGCATCAAAAATGTAATCAGTTTATTAATAATCATTATAGAATGATAAAACAGAGCTAGAGATTAAATTGTAAGTAAACAAAGTAAATTATAAAATAGCACCATTATAATATTTTAGTCTTCTGTATTGTAAAATATTTGTAAAACCCAGAAACATTTTAACTTACTATTCCATAATACAAAGAGGAATGTCTACTGGAATTTGTACTAGGAAATATGAAACATGTTATTGGTAGGGCTTACAGGTAGAGGTGCACTGATGCATTGGTCCATATCATATCGGCACTAATAAAAGGAAAATTGACATTATCAGCAATCGGCTTTTTTTTAGCTGCTGTGGCTGATAACATCACGGATTAAATGCCATGTGCATGTGCACAGCCACAGCATGCATGCGGCCAGCCTGGCAGCTTGGAGAGCAACGGCCATCTGGTAAGTGTTTTGAGAGAGGGGGAAGAGGTGGAAACAGGGAATAGACATGGGGGTGCAAATTGAGTCCCATGCAGTGAGGGAGTGGAGGTGGGGCTGGGGCAGGTGCTTCACAGCCAGGGTGGAGTATGGGACGGAGACGTAAGCAACTTATCCAGGGGGTGCAGGAAGGGAGGGGCAGATCCTGCTGCTACGCGCATCCCCAGGGGAGCATATGTGCCCCCTGGATCTGTGCGCAGGGTGAGGGTGGGCTGCTGCTGCAGGCTGAGGCCAAGGGTGGTGCCAGGCCCCTTTTGAGTGGGGGGGGAAGTTGGGCCAGGGCTGTGTTCGGAGTGGGCAGTGGCAACACTGTGAGGTAGGGCTCCAGGTGGGCTATGGTAAATTCTGGGGTGTCTGTAGCACCCCCCCCCATAGCTCCTCCCCACCCCACCCCACCCCACCCCAGTGCTGCTACCCTGAGCACAGCCCTGGTTGAACCTCTCCCCCGCCCCCATTAGAAAAGCACAGTGCTACTCCCAGCTGATTTCTAAGCTGCTGGGATGCATATCAGCAATTGGATTGGTATCGGTCGCTATGGCTCATTAATAATTGGCCATTGGTATTGACCCAAAAAATCTTTATCGATGCATCTCTACTTAGAGAAAATAATGGCCATGGTATGTTTTGGTCGATTTTTGTGAAATATCTTTTTGGTAGTAACCTTGTATAAACGCAAGTTAATTGGTTTAAACCAGGGGTTGTCAACTGAGGCACGTACCCCTAGGGGTACTTGGGATGGCCCCAGGGGATATGCGCGGTGGCGCGAGGAAGCAGCATGCAGCAGCGGTGCAGAATAGTGAATGGCAGTGGTGGCTGCCACTTGCAAGCTCCCAGCTCCTCACTGGCATCGTGTGCCACTGCCCCGCCCCCGCTGCTGCCATTCACCACCCTGCTGCTGCCAGCTTCCCATCCGACTGGCTGTCAGCGCAATCCCCCTCCCCTGTCTGGAAAGGGGTACAGTCCAGAGGGGTACTCACTAGAAAGGGTACACTCCTTAGAGGTTGAAAAGCCCTGTTTTAAACCATGTTAGTTAATGTTTTTTTTAACTTTTTTAGACACATGGATTTAAGTTAACTGGTACACTTCTTGCATAGACAGTCATTTTGACTTTGGATTTATGTTGCTTTGTTCTTTGTAACACTTGGGTGCTATCTAATCACTGCCCAAAGAGCCTTTCTTTTTTAACAACTTCTAAAAGGCTCCTTGGAGAGAGAAATGTTTGGCAAGCTGTCGTCCCATTGCTAGTCCTCCAGCCTTTCATTCTGCTCTCGTCTTTGTAACAGAAGAAATTCTTCATAGATTCTTTCAGTGCCAGGGTCTCAAACTGCAAGCTCTCATGACGCAGAATGTGAAAACCTGCTGATTCTTGTTGAAAAGTTGATTTTCCAATAGTTTCTTAGAACTTTAAGGATGTTGGAGGAATTTAAAACGGATCATGAAGTTCAATATCAATTTCCTACTCTGTGGAGCATTATGGGGACATAGGAGTTACTCAAGCTGTCTCTTAAAAGTTAGTAAGATTCAGTTGCACCGGCATCTTGAAGCTGAACAGCTGCATTAAGCTTTATAGTGTCATCTAGTGGTTATGTTGTTGTAGTGAGTTTTTATCCAAGATTGAGTAATGGATGTCTGTATACAAACCAAAACTTGCCTTTCATACTATGTACCTGGAGTATCTTCAGACTGTCTTAAACATTTTAACTTCTCAGCTCCCTTCTAAAAATACTTTTTTTTTTATTTCACTACTGTATATCTGGCTAGCATTATTTATACAGCACTCGGGTATGGTTGGTTCTTTGACAGACAAAATCAGGCTTTTTTTCTTTTGTTTCCTTTTTTAAAACAGCTTTCAGAATATCTTTTTTTCAGAAACTGTTTTTTAATGGGATCATTTTGAACTAAGTATATCTGTGGTGATATACTTTTTAATGGAAGGAATTGTGTCTGTCCACGTATTTGTTGGCCTGTACTGTGTTATATACTCTTCCTTTAGTTGTTGACAAGAGCTGCATAATTTCCTGTAATAAACAGATATTTGTAAATTGTTCTTTGAATGCATTGGATCTAATGATACACTAAATGTGGTTCTCCATCTTTTCCACTTTGTGGACCACTTTGCTTTGCATCTTCTAGTCCTTCTGTATCTGTTTCTCATGGTATTTCATTCCATGGGCTACCACTTTACTCTCACAAGGAGCATTTTTTATTTGGCTCGCTTCTGTCTTCTTTTTAACTGTTGATTGGCAGTCATGGACTACAAGATTAACATTAGAATGAAGGTCTTGATTCTCATTTGAAAAAAAAAATCAGTATCCAAGCTTCCTTGTTTGTACATATCTTCCATGAATGTGCTTGGATTTGCCTGGGGAGGGGACACTAAGAAACCAGATAACTTAAAGCTAGAAGGAATCCTGTTCTTCTAACACCTCTAGTATTATCTTAAGGTGGAGTACTTGCATGCACTCAAATGCACATGTAGACTGTGATTGGGGTGGATGGGGCAGAAGAGTGCTACAGTGCAGGGGTTGCCTGTTGGCTAGCCATGCGCTATAGCACCCTCATAGCATGCTGTAGCACCCCAGCTCGAATTGACATGGTCCTGGGTGACGTGAAGACACTGCACCCAGAAGAAGCTGATTCTGGTGTGAACTGTGCCAGAGTTTATTCAAGTGCATTAATACTATGTGCAGATGCACCCACTAAATAATAATTTTTATTTTTTAACCCTGTCCCTTTCCCAACTTTGTTTTTTCACAAAAATATTGCCTCCTATATAACTTAAAATAAACTTCTGCATTGGTTTTCTGTTTTCACTCCTAGATCAACTGGTTATTCTGAAGTAATAGTTGTAGTTGGAGGCTGCGAACGAGTTGGGGGTTTTAATCTGCCATATACTGAATGCTATGATCCTGTGACAGGAGAGTGGAAATCGCTGGCTAAACTCCCAGAATTTACGAAGTCTGAATATGCAGTATGTGCTCTGCGGAATGATATCCTAGTTTCAGGTAAATATAGTGCCAGGGACTTTGAAAATTCTTTCTTCTTCCTTTTTCTTTTCAAGAATACTCCATAGTCTTGGCACAACATTTTATAGTTCTTTTGCTCTTTGAACTTTAAGAAACTGCTGAAATGCAGACTTCATGATCTATATCCCTAACCTTTATATTGATTACCTAATCTATTTCTCCAGAAATGTTGACCATGACTCCTTGGCTATATTTTTACAGTGACCCGTATCTTTTCCTCCCTATTTTGTTTTCAGTGAGTAATCATTTATAGCTGTGGCCAAGGCTTTATCTGAGTTTAAGGAGATGCAGAGGTCTTATTTAACATAGCTAAATTACTTTATGAACTAAAGTACTATTCCACAACCTAGTACATCCCCTCCTGCATGTATTAAGAATTTGGCTTTTAAATGATATTGCATATTCCAATGTGAAAACTGATAAAACCTGTTTCAGTGCCAAGAGTATAAAATGGAGACTCTGCATTGTCAGTTGGAGCTGGACATGCTGAGCACCTGTGTCTTCCATTGACCTCTCTAGTTCAGGCCCTTAGAATAGATAGTAATTTGGATCTGTGCCTGTCATGTGAATCTGTGGTGATATACTTAACTAAATGATCTATCTACCCATTATCTTTATTTGCTCAAAGTGACTGTCTTCCAAGTGTGTCATATTTTTTAATTTGAACAGTCAGTGAAACTGAGAGGATAGATGCATGCTCAAAGAGGGAAACAGGTAGCTAGAGGTACATGCTTCATAGTACGCAAATCTTTAAAATTGGTGTATCAGTGGTTCAATCATGCAATTAGAGCTCAAAGGGTATGAGAAAAAAACTGAAGAGCGTGAGAGAAGAAAGCCAATAAAACATCAGCCAACCTCAAAAATATTTTGCTACAAAAAAGCTGCATATATTTAATATTAATTTGTTCAGCATACTTATTCTGAAAGCTTTGCAGGATAAAACAGCACTCCTCATCATTCAGTTTCACTTAACCGTATTTACTGTTATCTTTACATTGATTAGGAACATTTTAGAAGTTTTAGGCAATTCGATGGACTTTTGAAAGCCTTACATTTGTACACATAAACCTTTATTAGATGTATAGGCTATAATATTTTTCCATGGTCTGGTGTAGTGGAGCATGTCAGAGTTTAGCAGTTCTTTAATAACTACTTTAAGCAAAGACGCATTGATTTTTGTTTTGTATTCTTTGCTTTGTTGTTTAAAAAGGTGGAAGAATAAACAGCCGGGATGTCTGGATTTATAACTCTCAGCTTAACATTTGGATCAGAGTTGCCTCCCTAAATAAAGGCAGATGGAGACACAAAATGGCTGTCCTTCTTGGTAAAGTAAGAGAGACTTTTTTTTTTTCCCTCCCTGAGCGTTAAGATCTAAAAAAAAGCGCAGTCCATGGATACAAACAAATCATAGGTCATTTGAATGGCTTAAATATAGGTGTATGTTTTCAAAAAGAAATCTGTATATTAAGAGGTGCCCGATACCTACTTTATGCTCAAGTTCTTAACTTTTGCAGTCGCTTAGCCAAATTGGTAGCAACCTTGTCAGTAGCACCCCAGGGCTTTTTTATTTAATATTCCGTATATTGAAGATCTCAATCAAAATATAAAGCAATTTAAAGAAACTGTTGTTCTTGCTATATTTCTGAAGGCTTTCTTTATTATCCTACATATATTCAATGACTAGGATCTGCAGTCCTCAGCTCTCATATATAAAATGTGATTTGAATATGTGGCTTTATAGAGGACAGCAGCTGCTTCAACTAGAGATTAAGTTAGGGAAAACAAATTGAGGAAAGAAGGTAGATATGTTGATATGTGGAAGATGGCAAATCTGTACGTCTGGTTCATAAAAGGTAACTAATGCGATGGGCAGTCAAGTAAAGAATGTGACCCAGAGGAAAGGACGTCCCTTCGGAAGGGAAGGAGTTGAGAAAAAGGTTAATTTGGAAGGAGTTTCTTTTTATTTCTGAATATAGTTCATTAGTAGCAAGTGAAGAGAACTGCAGAACATTAACGAACTGGATTTGTAGTATGCTGGATGTTCATTTTGACTCCTTAATCCGGCACATATCAATACATAGATGTTCCCCCTGGATTGTTAACATCAGTATTTTATAGACGGTATTTCTTTTCTCCTGTGATGAAATTTTCTGAGAATAATAGGCTTTCACTTGTGCAACAGATGAAAAGCTTAAGTTTCTGACACTTTGTATGAGTTTAAATTTCCTTCTTAAGGAAAAACTGGAAATTGGTACAAAATGACAATAGTTTCTCACTATCTTATGCAGGTATATGTAGTTGGAGGCTATGATGGGCAAAGCCGACTCAGCAGTGTAGAATGTTATGATTCATTTTCTAATCGATGGACAGAGGTGGCTCCACTGAAGGAAGCTGTGAGTTCTCCAGCAGTGGCCAGCTGCGTGGGCAAGTTATTTGTGATTGGTGGCGGTCCTGATGACAATACCTGCTCTGACAAGGTCAGTTAACCATATACAAGAAAAGAGGAAGTAAATGTTAATAACACTGATTAAAAATGTAAGTGTTTTTTGTCCTGCTGGGTTATAAATCTTTTGACTCATTCTATTCTGTGAATATTGACTATATAACTCAGAATAGGAAACATTGCTTAATAAAATATGGGTGCACTGTTCACATGGTCTGTCATAGCTGTAGCATCTTTGACTTCATGCACTAATAGTTATGAGAATTCTTGATCAAACAATATTCATGGGTAAATAACTTTCCAGGGTATAATCTATTACTGTTTAATGGTTCTGTTTGTTTTAATGTTTTAATATTGCAGATACAGAGCAACTTGCATTTTTTGTCATGCGTGTTCTTCACTTTGTGGGACATCCAGCTAGATATTGTTGATACTTTTAATTTCCTTTAATCATAATGTGTATGTATGTCAAGGAATAGGTGATTTCTTTGTAATTAAGTTAAACTTAAAATGTGTTTTACTTGCTTTCAGGTTCAGTCCTATGATCCTGATACTAATTCTTGGTTGCTCCGTGCAACTATCCCAATTGCAAAGAGATGTATAACAGCTGTATCTCTAAACAATTTGATCTATGTTGCGGGGGGGCTTACCAAGGCAATATACTGCTATGATCCAGTTGAGGATTATTGGATGCATGTGCAGAACACTTTCAGCAGACAGGTAACAAATACTTTAAAAAAATCCTTGGAGATGTCTGAAAATATACTGTATTATTCTGTTTACAAGTCTACTTTTTTCCCTTCTAAAAGAACAAAAAAAAAATTGATTTATACCTGAGGTCTTCCTGTAACAGGACCTCTACACCCTTGACTGTTCTACTTGCAATAAAAAAAACCCTGAAGTTAGAATTCTTTCAGTCCTTTAAAACAAAACAAAACAAAACAAAACAAACAAACATCTTTGGGTTCTTTCCTTAATTCATTTTGTAGTGGCAGTAGCAGGTCAGAGTCTTTATTTGTAGTACCAATTTGTATTCCTGGGAAAAATGTTTTTCCCTAACTTGAACCTGAAAATGTGCAGCTAACTTATAAGCAGAACCATATGGTATATATTACCTTTGATTTAGAAACTCTGTAAGAAATGAGTGCAGAGTTTAATCCTGTTCAGTTTAATTATTCATATTCAGTTATTCTGGCTCTACTTGCTGGTTTATACAACATAAATAGAAAAAGTGATTTGGAAGCAAGCTTGGGTAGGAATAATTAATATATCCAAATGTGGTTTTATTCCAAGCTCTGAGTTACTTTTATTTGGTTAAAATACAGATTTCTAGCAATTATTAATGTAGATTTTTAGAAATGACAAAATGTTGAAGTGTTTTGTGTTTGTTTGTTTTTTTAAACAAAGCTAGTCTTTGTTGCACATAAAGGCAAAGTATAGCATAAAACAGTAGAAAGCAACATCCCAGCAATCTGTGAATGAGCCCCCCAGGTAGTATTTTACAAGTATGCCTCCTCCCTGGGTAACCTATAGTTGCATGTCATCTTCTAGAAATAAGCTTCTGCGTGTTTGTGTGTGAGAGATTTTACATAGATAGATGTAGCTCTATATATATAAATATTAGGCCTGTGCGAAGTGGAAGGTGTTCTCTCTTCAGGTTCAGATTCGAATCACTGTGCCAATTCAATTCGGCCAAATCCGAAGATATTTGACACCGAATCTTGTTTGGCCATACACTATACAGGCAGGCAGTGCCAACGGAAGCAGCTAGGGGAGCAGCAGGATGAGCCCCGGCTTGAGCTGGCAGCCCTGGGAGAAGCCACGGCTCCCCCTGCTTGAGCTGGTAGCGCTGGGAGAAGCCACGGGGCCGGGGGGGGATTGAATCAGGAGCTGGGGGGTCGAACCAGAAGCTGAGGGGAGCCCCTGTTCATTCCCCCAGCTCCCCGATCATTCCTCCGAGCCCTCGCAGCTTCTTCTGGGGCTGCCAGCACTGCCTGCCTCTCCCCAGCGGAGGGGGAGCAGCCAGACGAGCAGCTTGAGCCAGCAGCCCTGGGAAAAGCTATGGTAGCTGGGGGAATGATTGGGAGCTAGGGGATTGAACCAGCAGCTGGGGGGAAGCCCCTGTTCATTCCCCCAGCCCCCAATCATTCCCCCCCAGCCCCTGGAGCTTCTCCCAGGGCTGCCAACACTGCCTGCCTCACCCCAGTGGGGGGACAGCCGGACAAGCAGCTGGACAAGCCGTGGCTTCTCTCAGGGCTGCCGGCTCAAGCCAGGGCTCGTCTGGCGGCTCCCACCTACACTGCCTAGTGTCTGTCTGTACAGTCTGTGGCCGAATCTCTCGGAATCTATTCAGAGGCCTCCGATTCAATTTGGAGAGATTAATGAGTGCAATTTTGGTGCAGATTTGGAGATTCGGCTGCCGAATTGAGCCGAATCTCCTCCGGATCGAATCAGCTACCAAAGCTTCACACTCTGTCTGTCTGAATATAGATATATATATATATATATAAAATCACACGCACACACGGTGAAGTTTTATTTCTAGAAAATGACATACAACTGTAGTTGTATAGAGATATATAGATATATTTGTGTATCTATCGATAGATGGCTACATTAAAAAATGTAAACCTGTTCATACAGTACTACAACATAAAGCAGTTGACTTGTCCTAAAAGAGATTTGCTCCTGTCTCCCCTTTTTTCCTTCTATCTCTTCCTCTTACTACTTCTTAGTATTTGTTTGCTCACATCCTCTTTCCATCTTTACTTTTTTTAAAGTAACTTCATTTAGACCTAGCATCCCCCTTTTTTATTTCATATTTACTCTGTTGGTTCCATGATTTTTTTTTCTCTCCCTTTTTTTTTTTGCCCCCCTTCATTTTCTGCTGTTGTTCTCTTATGTTGTCCTTCCTGTTCCCGTTCCATGTTTATTTGGGACAGTTTCACCCTGTGGTGACGGTAACAGCCTGGAGATAAAATGCCACTGTCACCAGGCCAAACTGCTCTGTGTGCCTCTGTTTTCAGGAAGTACGTCAGAGCCGAACCAGGAAAAGCAGCAACAGAAATGTCACGCTTGCCTGTTTAATGTAATGCAGAAAGGCATCCTTTCTGCTGCAGCCACTTCTCAGTTAGGGTCTGCAACCCTTGAAAACTGAGTTGTGCTGTGTAGTTTCATACTTCAGTGAAGGTGGCAGTTCCAGCATCACAGCACGCTTGACATGTTCTCGTGGCATCCCAGCTGAGAACTGCTGCCTTGTATGGTAGTCAAAATGCTGTACCAAATATGACTAGAGCTTCAGGTTTGTGTTTTGGTCTTTTGTTTGTTTTGAGTATTTTTTTAATAGTCCTGTATCTGTTTGTATATTTGGTAAACAGGAAAATTGTGGCATGTCTGTATGTAATGGCAAAATCTATATCCTTGGTGGAAGACGAGAAAATGGAGAAGCCACAGACACCATTCTCTGTTATGATCCTGCAACAGGCATTATCACAGGAGTAGCAGCCATGCCCAGGCCAGTATCATATCATGGCTGTGTGACGATTCACAGATATAATGAAAAGGGCTTTAAACTGTAAAGGTTGTGTGAAAGATTCCAGTGGTCTGATACAAGACAAGATTTTTAAAGATTACTAAAACAGGAAACTGACCTTTCCTTAAAGATCATGGGAAAATAAATTCCTGGTGCCTCTTCAAGAAGGAGATTAAACATGCATAAATTTAACCAATTAATGCTAAAAAGGAAAAAACTATGTAATAACTACAATGCAGTCATTTCTGGTCTGCATTTTGATCTGACAGCAGTGTTAAATATTGTATTAATTTTAGATTGTACCACTTTCTGTGTAATCAATAATTTACAATGCTGGATATGTTGTTGGGAAAGTGCCTTCACAAATATTTGTGGTTGTAAGGAATGATGTCTGCATTTGCAATCTATTAATAGAAACCATTTAATCATGTAAACCTTCAAAGAATTATTTAATTGTAAAGTGTGCATATCATTCTGATTTGATAAGTACTACATTCTTTTTACAAAACAAATTGCTTGCCTTACCAAAATGATGATGATATTTCAGGATCACCCACTACTTGGGACTTTTTTTTTTTTCTTAAACTTAGTGCTTTTTAGGAAAAAAATGTTTAAAATCCTTGAGAAATATTCTTTGTTAGTGGACGATGGAGAACCAAGATTTGTTTGTCAGTTTGTTTGCTGAGCTACTGCAAAATATTGCAGTAGCTCTTGCTTTCTTATCACTATGGACCTTAATCATAGGTTGCTAAGAATTTATTCGAAGTCCTACAAATACAGGACAATATACATACTGAGAAACTAATGATCCAGAGTGTATACCTGTATTTGTGAAGCAATTTTGTGTCTTCCCTTAATTGTACAGATGAAATCTAATGGTTCCTAGTTTAATTTTTTTTACTAACGTAAGGTACTTTTCAGCTGCTCAGTGAATAGGGACCAGTATTTGAGGGGTACTTCTATCTCTCCAGATTCCATCATATGAACTATCTGGTGATAAAATCAGGGGCTACAGACCTAACTCCATAGCTTTTATAAACTGGGCTTTGGGGTATCCCATTATGCAAAGGTCAGATGTACTTGCTAACTGTGTTTAGGTCTTTTTCAGACAATCATTTCTCCCCCTGTCCTCCCAGAATGGTTAAGTTTTTTGTATAACCCTACAAGAGCTATTTCTCCAGACAGTTGCCAAAGAACCCATCCATTTAGCCACATTAAAACTTTCACATAGCATGTTTCACTAAGGCTAAGGACAAATATTGCATTTGTCCTGGCACAAGTTGTGCCTTTTTTGTCATGGAACAGAAAAATCCCAAAACTAATGCATACAGACTGCCCTTCCAATCAGGGTTTAATGAGCAGCTGAATGCACTGCTGCTTTTCTACCTCCAATGGAGTCGATAGAATCCTGAGACAACCGTTCAGACTTACTTTGTAATGTTCTGGGACAAACAGTTAGCACTTCTTACATTGTGAACCTTTTTAGTGGTTGTCCTAGGGCAGTGAACATGGATGTCTGAATAAGTTCACTTTGTCCTCCTATTTAAAATGGCTTTCTCCCACAACAGATGCAACTTCTGTTTTGTACCCTAATTTAATTTTTGAGCATTAGTGACTTTCAAAGTATTGCCCTACATTTTGGCCCAGTGCTTTTCAGTTAACTCTTGCTGAAGTTCTTCCTCCCATTCCTGCTTAGATATCTGGACATATTTCTCACACTATACACTTTGTACAGTTGAGGAACAGGTTCATAAAATGTCAAGTAACAACTGAGGATTTGCGTGTGGAAGGGGCTGCCTGTGCACCAGTTCCCAGTGATCACCAAAAAGGTGGAGATCAATACTCTCATGACACTCTTTCTCACTGTGGAACCTTCCTATAAGAATTCTGCCGTCAGGAGCTAGCAGGGGAAAGAAAGCATGGGGTCTCTGCAAGAACAACTCTGGTCTGCAACAGGTCCATGAGATTTAGCAATTTAAATCTTTGCTTTGTGGAGAATGGAAAAAAACACATGCATATGAGGGGAGACTAAATAGACTAGGATTTTTTTTTTTTAGTGTAGAAAGGAGTAGCTTGATGGGGAACATGATGTAGATCTACAAAATGTTAAATAGTAAAGAGAGAGCAAATGGGGATTTATATCCTCTAGTTCTAGTACTTTGAGAGATCATAAATAATAAAGTGAAGCTATTGGATAATGAGTAGGTCCTTTTTCACACAGTTTGTTAACTAACTTGTAGAACTCATTGCTACAGGATGTTGTGGAGGCTGATTGTTTGGCCCAGTTCAAGAAGAGAACTGATGAATCAATGAACTAGTAACTAGTGAATCAGTTGCTGAGCGTGTGCGCCACCATGGTCCTAAATGGGAAACAATTCAGTAGTTTAGAAAAGTGGAGGAGGGGGCAGGAATTGTGTAAATTTTGCCCTTTCCTAGGTTTCTTTGATCCCTGTTCACCACGCCTTACTTTTTAAAAAGGTAATACCAGCAAACGTGAATAAGGTCTGTTGACAGCAGTGATACTTGCACAGGAACTGTTGTTCACTAATATGGTAAATAACTTGTGCCATCATTGTAAGTGAAAATCTAAATGTGTTAGAAGCATCTGATCAGAGAGTTTTTGAAAAGAGATTTCTCTCCTACTACGCCTATTACATATTGATAAATTCTTGGTGTTTTTTTACTATTAGTCCTTATAGTAAGCTGAAATGTGTTTATTTTGTAAGCATTTAGAAATGTTGTTTGTGTGGAGATAACTTCTAATTTACATTTATGATTGTATTGCACCTCTGTAAACATAACTCATTGCTTTTTATGATTCTGAACATTCAATCTATATTCTAGTAATTTGTCCGTTTTGTGTGTATCTTGTTACTGTTACATAATAACTTTAAGTAGTTGTTTACTGTACCAGTATACAGAGTAGCTTATATGTAAAAGACCATTTTTAATGCAGTTCCATTTACCTGTAGCAATAATGGAACAGCATGGTGATTAACTAAAATGGCGACGCTATTTATGCAGTAATTTCTTAAGTAAATACTTACTCAACATACTTTGCTTTGGACTCAGTATATATAGTTACAGTTATGTCCCATTCTGTTAATACTTTTAAATTTATAGAAGAAAATTAGTTGATTTCTTTTGGTATACAGAGAATGTAACTTTTTTAGAGGGGTTGAGTTTTATTAATGATCCCTGTTCTTGAGTCTTTCTATTTTTTTTCTTCCAAGGCATTTCATTTGGGGACAAAAGAATTAAAAGATTAAGGCTTCTACTTTTGATTGCAGCTTACATGCTCCAATAAAAAAGTGGATTTTGTTTTTTCTTTTCGCTAATCTGAGAGAAAATACTGAAGCGCCTTCCAGCCTAATCAAAGAATGTCAGTGATGAATAATAATAAATCTGCTAGCATCAGGTAATGATATCAAGGATACACTTCAGAATAGCCATTCTTTTCAAGCTTTTCCACCCGCCTAGGAAATCACTCAGTTTGTCTAATATTTTGCTAACAGAATGAAGTAATAACTTGTTAAAGCACTCATCTTTGAAAGAAGTTATAGATTAAGCATTTTCTTTCTGTTTTTAATGTCCATAAGCTTTCACTCTGTTTACCTGAATCTGGACATTTGGTACTTTAATTCAACTTGCCTATCAAGAATGTTCCATCCAAATTTGAGTATAGCATCTTAGTGCAATCTACAGTCTGCTGCTTTTACGTGTATCATGAATGCCATCAGCTTTTTCAGTCACGGGCATGTTAATTGCCTATAGGCTCTACTAGAGAATTTATTTTTGGTAGGTTTTCCCAACTCCCCCAGATGTCTAAAGAACTTGTAGAACTTTCTCCATCTATACCATCAGATAGTTCATCAGCAGGGCATGCTTGCTGTACACTTCAAGGATTAAGCACTGTGTTTTCCTATCAGTGACTAGTAGGAGTTCTGTGTATTTTTATTTTTGACTCCTGCACCAATACAACCAGCATCCAGAATTGCTTTAATATTCTCACTGCGTGGTGCACAGGTACCTTTTACTCAGGTGATATTGGTATGGACTCCTTTTGTTTTCATCCATTCAGGACTATGGGATTTTCAGCATTCTTCAGGTTTAGGGAAAGGTTGGTAAAGGGGATGGCAGGGAGGGGTGGAAGTGTTCACTTGGATAGAGGAGAAGTTCAAAGATGCTTTGGACCTTTCTGCTTGAACAGAGAACATTGATGATTGTTAGGATGTCTTCCATAAAACAGAGTTGGATATTATACAATTACTGAGGTCATCCTGCCTCTGAATTGGTGAGTTGTAAGGACACAAGAAGTAATCTGTTTCCTGCTATTTAAGATCCCTTCTACAACATGGTGTGTATGTTTTTTTTGGGGGGGCGTGCATTGGACCTTCATTGCTCTTGACCCAAATGTGGAGGCAATGGACTTGTAAACTTAATTCTTCTTCCAGAGAAAATAAACAGAAAGAAACAAAATGGGAAGTGGAAAAAGTATTACATATTAAATTCCATTCCAAACGCATTGCATGTGTTTGGTTGTCAAGGCTGCTGTAACTGATATCTTTGAGATGCTCGTTATTCCAGCTGTTGAGGTGTAGTTGACAAAAAGATTTCATGTTTGGCATCTGACCATGTTCAGCTTAAGAAAAGAAGATGTATATATTGACATACTTTAAGGAAAAAAATCTTTCTAGTGATGAAGCTAAGGAAAGACAAAGGTTGAGTTTTCCTGCTTGCCCAATTTGGACCAGACTCATCTGGTTTTCTCTGCTGTTGAAGATGGCAATAGCCCACTCAAGAGAATTATGAAACTTGCTAGGCTTGATGATTCAGAAGCAAAGCAGATGTTTTCATTTGAACTTAAACTCTTTTGAATACAAGAAGGTACAAATGAAGTACCAATGAAGTTTGGTGTAAGAGTCTGAGTCCTAAGTACTGAAAAGGAGTCTGCTAGGTGGTATAGAATTTCAAGCAGAAACTTGATATCTGGTGTGGGGCCAAACAATGATTTTTCACACATGTAGCATGCAAGTTTTCTTTAATACATTCTTAGAAGTCAAGACTTGAGGTAGACTTACTAAAAATCTGGTTATATTTTTATTCTTTGAACATGTAGGTTCAATCAGAACTATAGCAAAAAGGGTAGTAACCAACCTCCCATCCATTCCCCAAGGCTGGATTTGCAAGTCACAGCCACAGTTCAGAGACACTGACAATACTTGCCAGCAGTTACAAATAACTGAGATTATTTGTTACATGGACTCTTGTGCACATAACTTAGCAGCATATAGCCATACATTATATTACCTTCAGAGAGTGCTCTTGTAAAGAGAGATCTCATAATGCTTCAGTCTACTTTTAATTATTCATTTATATGTAGCTGCTTTTGTGTATGCATAATTTTCTGACCATTTTTAGAAGCGTGTATGATCAGTTATAAATATGTAAAGCTTTTGTGTGTAGCATGTTAGCTATATTTAAGTAATGGAGACAAATATAGTTGCAGCTTGCTTGGTATCACTGGTTCCAAATAAAAGAATATTTTTAGCATTCAAGGCACAGATATTTTTGCAACTCTTTAACCTGTTCTCAGTATGAGATTGGATCGCTCCTGCTGGATTCTCATATTTCGTGAAGGTCAGTCTTGCTGCCAACAACAGTAAAGTCCTGATCAACTAAAGTAACTTCTACACTTGTTAATTAAACGAACAGTTAAATCCATTGATGCAGAATGTGCATACTTCTGATTTTAAAAGTGATGGGAGGATTTAGTAGGGCAAAACCTATTATGTGGTGGGATGTTCTCTCCCCTCTCCCCCATTCTCAATTTTCAGTTTCCCAGAACTGCCTCTGTGACACACGAGAATACTAGTTTTGTTAACCAGCTGTCTTTAATGTGTATAATAAACCTTTTTTGTTGGTTGTTTGTTAATAGCCTGTATCATAGTTCAGGACAGTCTGACACATTGTAAAAAATAGCTTCAGGACAACAGATTTTATTTTGTTTTCCTAGAATACATAATCTGAAGCAATAATACAATGCAGAACAGCAGTAAGTGAGACCAAGAGACTTGAATATAATGTACAACAATGAACACTTGACCCACAGGTCTATTTTCCTTCATTGCACTCCCATAGGAACTTTTAAATCGCTTAATAACGGAAAGGGAATACATCTGCTAATCTTCATACTGACATGATATGTTTTTACAGAAAATGAAAAGGTTTTAAAAGTTCCACCAAGAGTTAATCTCTCTTTCAGGAACAAACTGGTACAGCAGAAATGAAACCTGAACACAAGTGCAGACCACTTATGTACCAGACTCAGCACATTAACTTGCATAAAGCCAGTTTTTTAAATCCTCAGTTCTGTTTGGACAGTGGGATATATATATTATTTTTTCTTGTAATATAGCACAATATTTCAATAACATTTTATGTACTTGTTATATTTAAATGTATTTCATGCATAATTCTTTAAAAGTTTGGTTTTTTGTTTTGTTTTGGTTTTTAAGTTCAATGAATCTAATAAACACTTGTCTTTCAAATATTTATTGTGTGTTGTGTTTAGACCACAGAAAAACTGGCAGAAAGAGGATGCCTGGGGAGTCTGCTAAAATCTTGCTGAGTTTTTTGGGGTCCCCCCAAATGGTTTAATTTGGTCATTCCTGCCCACTTCTGAATCCATCCTTTGCTCTCTCCCCCAAACAAGATGGTTTTCCCTGCTGGTTTTAACCTGCTCACTCATGCTCACAACTAAATTGGAGGGAGAAAAGGTGCACAGGGAAGGGTCAGTGCAAGTTCATACTCTATCCGCACATTCTATGGAAACCCAATCCATGGCTACCTGCATCTGCTTGTAAGGAAGAGGAGCTATGTGGTCTGGCCTTTATTGCCATTTTTCAAACTTATGCTATTTGATTTCAGGCTGATATGTCTCCAATTTGAGTACTCGAGAGTTAAAATACTCCACATTATTGGGTTCTTCTGAATTTGTTGGCCTTGAGGCTTGATCTTGTTTAAATACTGAAGTGTTCCTCAGTGTACATTGCAAGATTGGACTTTTAACTTTTTTTCCCCTGAGGCTTGATTTACCTGTCTGTAAAAAGAAAATGCTTACCAGCTCCATATGCCTAATTCATTAACTTTTGCAAAGAATGTTAAGATTTGGGTGAAAGGTACTACGTTTGTACGCTCCTATTACAGAACTTAGAACATAGTAGAAAATTACTTATACTGCAAATATGCATAGCCAGAATCCTAGTATCAGCAGCATCAATGAGTTATACTAGATTTAGAAAAAGTTCTTAAGTCCTATGTCCTAAAGAACAAAATGTGTAAAAAGTATCTGGTGTATTTTGAGGTAGAGTGACTTGTATGGAAAGACAATGTCATGACTCACAAGGAAAAACTGAGAGCAAGAGTTCTCATGTTTGTTAATGGCCATTCTGAAATGTAATTCTGAGGCTTACATCTGGGAAGGTTGCAGTTTTGTGGTGAGAGTGGTTGTGTAGCTGTAGGAAGGCGAGCATTGGGAGACTGCCCAGGCCACATTTCGAAAAGATGGTCAATTTATTTTTCCTCTTGAAAAGTTATTTTATCTTAGAAAATTCCATTCAAAAGCCCATGGTACTGATTATGGAGATGCTGGCTCTTGAACAGTTGGGTAGAGGGGGCTTTTTTTTTTTTTTTTTTACTTTGTCATGTTTCTGTAGCTCCATAATGACCCTGAGAAGCTGATCAGTTCACATGTTTTCAGCAGTGTAATTAAAAAAAAAAAATTCTGATCCAGTAGTGTTGTTCTGCTCTTTCTTCTACAAGCAGAGGACAAACTGGAATGGGATCAAGAGAGTTTTCATGCCACCAACATTACCCTTAGGGGTGTACCTAAATTGTGGGGGTACTTATCAGTTTTCACAGGTTGATCATGGCATAAAGTTCTAATTCTGCAGTCATTTTGTGGCAGCCACACCCTGTGGTGCTGATTGGTGGAGAGGCCAAGGGAGGAGAAGGGATGGGGGTGGCTGCCGTCTTGATTGTTGGCTGCTTTTTGTGACCCCACCACTTGGTGCTGATTGGGGGGCTGGGGACAAGAGGGCAGCAGCCATCATTTCTGCTGCCCTGCCAGCCAGTGCTGCCTTCTCCCAGGAGTACCAGCATTTTATTTTTATTAAGTTTTTTTTGTTGTTGTTGTTGTTGATGATTTTTTGCAGACAATCTTGGATTTAGGGGTTTCTGCAAAACTGCAAATTAAGGAGGTCCCTAATTATCATGCTAAAGGAATCCTGAGGCACCCAGTATTTCCAGGTTGGAGGGTGTGTATACATTGGTGCGAAAAGTATCAGTAACAGAAAGATTAAGCAATTATTCAGAAAGGAAAACAGGGAACTTAAAATGCATACTTGTTGATGGAGATGGGGATGAAAAATAGGGAGTGCGGAAGAAAGAATAATGTGTGGTAAACTAGTGGAGATTGCAGACAGGAAAGAGGACAGCCAATATGGATGAGAGAGGGGAGGTAGCAGAGATCAAAATAGAAAAGTTAGCATTGTGTTTGTCTGAAGTCGTAGAAGGCAGGGCAAGCTGGTTAGAAGGCATGAGTTTTTTGTTGGGGACAGTCTACTTCAGGGCTGTCCAGCTTCTAACACTTGAGGACCACATGTGCCTGTACTGCATCAGGGCAAGTCACAGGCCCCATGGGCTACACACCACATGGGCACTACTTACCCCACACTGCTACGCTGCATGCCTGTGTGGTTCCACAGGCTGGATCCAATGGCTCCATGGGCTATATATTGTTGGCTCCTAGTTTAGGCTCTGGAATTTGTTTAATCTTTACTTAAAAGCTTCCAATAGACAAATACCTAGGATGGTTTAGACAGGGGTGATCCAGCCTAGATATGAGTTCTTGGAGACCCAGTCTAGTGTGTGTGTGTGTGTGTGTGTGTGTGTGTGTGTGTGTGTGTGTGTGTGTGTGTGTGTGTGAGAGAGAGAGAGAGAGAGAGACTTCATTAAATGTTTAGAGACTATACATCCATTGCTCAGGTATTTCCAAAAGTTTTCAACTATGCTGTTATTACCCCCCCACTTCCCTCCTCCTGTAGTCCCCTCAAACAAGCACTCCTCAATGTTGGATTAGGACCCTTCAGTTAGTTCAGTATCTGGCCTTGATTAAATCCACTTTCTTCTATTGCTGTTCCTTGTGAATTGCTAGAATTCTTACTAATGCTTCTTGCCACCAATTTATTAGAATTTGCTCATACCTAACCTGCCTTTGTTACCAGTCCTTGCTTGACCTTTCTTAAGAGTTGTCTACAACAGTTGTAGTTCTGAAGTTGCTACTCCATCATTTTGTAAGAGTATGGTACCCGAGGCAAAACACTCAGGGCATTTATGCACATACCTCTTTGTCCTGCAACGTGCCAGAGATCCGCTGCCTCAGAGCAGCCTCGATTAATTGAGTCTGCCCTGCACACGAGCTGATGTGAACTGTGCTGTGCCGTGTGCAGTTGTATAAGCAGCGAAATGCGCATCAGCACATAGAAAATGGCAATGGTACGCTTTTGAACTAAAGCACCTTCTACATGTTAGTTCAAAAGCATGCTACTGCCATTTTCTCAGCACTGATGTGCATTTTGCCACTTATATAATTGTAAGCAACAGCGCTTGGTGCTTTTCAGAGCACCTGGCACTGAGGTTCTTGCATGTATAAAAATGTCCTCAATGAGGTGTGGCGAAAGCTAATACAACATGCAGGAGATTATTGTAGATTTCATAACAGGACATTTAAATTTGCTATAGGAATGATTTAAATGGCTTCTGGCTGCTACTGTTCTGACCCCATATTGAACAAGGGGGCTGATTCAACTTACACTGGAGAAAACTGATATATTCCTATTGGCTTCATAAGGCGCGTCCAGATGAGCCCATACACGCCTCTTGACCCATCTCAAACCTGTTTGAGATGGGGCAAGAGGCACGTGCGGGAACAAGTGCAGGGAGAAAATTAGATCCTGGGGTCTAAAAAAACCAAAGTTTACAAAAGCAGGGCAGGGCATGGTCCCAGACTCTGCCCTGAGGCAACCGGAGGCTGGGTCCTCCACGGAGATGCTCTGGCTGCCAGAGCGTCTCTATGGTTTGCCCCTTGCCCTGGTGCTGAACCATGCGGCCTGCCAGACAGCGCAGCACCAGGGCTCCAATGCTGTAAGTAAGGGGTTGGGGGGGCTGGAGGAGGGGGGAGGGGACTATGGGGGGACCCCTGCTGGCCCCACCTGCTCTCTCAGCCCTCCCAGCCTTGCCTGACCTAAGCCCTCCTCCTGGATCCCCACACCAAATCCCTCCGCCCCCCCCCGGGGCCTTACTGGCAGTCCAGCTGCCGTCTTTATCGCTGGGGCCCAGCCCCCACAGCACAGGGCAGAGGAACAGCTCCAGCCGGGGCCCTCCTGCCCTGTGCTGCCCAGGAGGGCTCTGCCAGGAGGCCCCAGAGCCCCCCCAGCCCCTACTTTTCTAAGGTAAGGGGGGGGGTCTGTTTTTTTTTTTTTCTTGTTTTGTTTTTAAAGTGATGGTGCCTGGGGCTGGGGGGGACAGCCATGGGGGTGTGGGGGATGGGACTAGGCAGGGCAGCCACTGTGGGAGTCTGGGAGAGTGGGGGGTGGAGCTGTGTGGGTCAGCCATACTGTTGGGGACAGCACAGGTGCTGGCCCTGAGCTCTAGCTCCCCCTGGCTGCAAATCCAGGAGGAGCCAGGCAGGGTTATTTTGCCTTAAATGGCACAATTTGCTCCGCAACAAAGTTCATGTCCAAGCACGTATGCTGAGGCAAAAAGCCTTGGCTCAAATTTGTACTGCTTCTATTTGAGCTGCTGCAAGCACATGTGCTTGCATGTGTGGATGTGCCCATAATAGTGTAACTTGGTCTTATAATGATGGTGGGACAACAAAGCACAGGCAACACCCACTTAGTGAAACAGCGTTAAGCGGAACCCATTTCCCCATAGGATTTAATGTAAATAAAGATAATTGGTACTGCACCACCTGCCAACCCAGACCCAATGCTCCTGCAGCCCCACCCTGGGCCCCACGTTCCTGGCCAGGCCGCTCCTGGCAAGACATCATGCAGGCTCTGCTAGGGAAGGCATCAGCTCCTCCTGGCCTCATTGTTCCCCCACCGCAATGACCCCTGCCGGACCACACCTGCTGGCCACCAGTGCACCTGTGCACAGCCCCAGCTGCCCCAGCCATTGGGCCTGAGTCGGGGCTCTGGCGCAGGGTAAGCAGTGGGGCTACCCACCTGTCTGCGCCCCACTTTAACCAGCGAGGGCTCCCTCCAGGGCACCCGGCACTTGGACGAGCTGCCACCACCAGATCGCTGCAGGCTCGGGACAAGTGTATGACTGGAGATGACCAGATCGCTGCACCCCACAGGTATGACTGGAGCGGAACAGGGCACGGACTGCAGCTCGCGTGCAGGGGAGCTCTGTGGGCTTGGCTTGCACTGGCTCAAGCTCTACACTCCTGCCAGCCCTGGCCTTGGGCCCCATGCTCCTGCTGCCCTGCTGGCCCAGGCCCTGCGCTCATGTCCCCCACCCACCCTTTCTCGCTGCTGCCGCTGTTCCTCCCCGCCCGCTGGCCGGTCCAGCACCACATGCCGGAGTGGACCCTGTGCTCCTGGACCCTGCTGGCCTGGGCTCCAAGCTCACACTGCCTGGCCCCCCACCCTTCCCTTCTCGCTGCTACTGCTCCTCCCCGCTCCTGGGCTCCTGCCAGCTGCCACTCGCCTCTTCCCTCACTGCTGCCACCGCCACTACTGCTTCTCCCCATGCCCACGCTATAATGAAATTCACTCAGCGCCGAGTGTATCTAGGTAGGCATTTTAAATGAGCGCTATAACAAAACCACATTAAGCAAGGGTTGCCTGCATTCTGCTGTTCAGCTATATCAGGGGTGTCCCTGGTGCTGCCTACGGGTCTCGGTGTGACCCATAGGTGGCATGCAGGGTGAGCTGCATGGTCCTGCACATCTGCAGAGCAATAGAGCAACTACCATGTGCAACTGCCATGTGCAGCAGTTGGAGCAGGACTGGAATGTGGACTGATGTGTAGGTCTGGCATGGCCTGCAGAGTGGCCCTGCACCTCTCCTCCAGCCTGTGGGACAATGCAAGTCTAACACTCCTGAGCTACAAAGTGTCTCTCTTAAAATGTTTTATAATAGAAGCCTAAAACTTGCCATAATACCAGTGTTCGTATTGCATCAGCTTCACCATATAATTGTTTGCGATAGTCAAATCCTTTCAAAGGACTGGAACCAGTTACAACTTGCCAAGAATAATTTCTGTATTAGCAGAAGTAATCTCACCTGAAAGAGTAGTCTGTAGACCGTAAAGCAAAAATCCTTTGAAGGCATCTGGGAGCTATTCTTAAAATAAGATCACAAGATTTCAAAAGCTCCTGCTATTTCTCCTTGTTTGTTTTTCATTGATTTATAAGCAAGAATAGCAATAAAATTAAACTGAATTAAGATGTGCATACAATATTACATGGGCGATTGGTGCCTCCCGAGTCGGGGGGACCAGTGGGGCACGACCGGGGGTGGGGTCCCCCGGTGGCCAGCTCCATGCCCTCCTACCAGCCAAAGCGCTCGCTGTTGTGGGGAGGCACCAGTGCTCTCAGGGCAGGCACGTGCCCCCCTGCCCCCTCTGTCGCCTATGTAATATTATGGAGACATTATTATTGATGAATACAGTGCATGTTAAAGACTTGTATCTGCAGGCATTTATATGCGTTGTCCCCATTGGGATTGGGATTGATCATCTGAGTGTTGGCTGGAGACCAAAAGCAAATCTAAAAGCTGCATGTTTGAGTAGGGATGTTAAAGCCAATGAAAGGAGTAAGGATTTGCAAGATTGAAGTCGTAAACATGGTAAAGCAGAACCTTTCTAATGATCTTGAGCTCCAATGAAAATGAGGAAAGAAAAGTCCAGTTCAGATACCTATATTCAAATATCTTACTCAGCAAATCAATAGGACCATTGGTTGATTGAAGTGCTATTTGATGTGAGCATAGGTATTGGAGCTTGGGACTAAGTGAATAATTGAGAGAAAATAGTGACATCACATCACAAAACTGACTTTCCTGTTTTGTTTTGGACAACTGCAGCTTTAGTCTTGTGTGCTATGAACCATTATAAAGAGTAAATATGGCAAAGCACCGTATTTACTCACAAAATTAGATAATATGACCCTGAAGATAATATGACCCTGAATATAACATATAATTGTGACTCACAATAAGATGACCCTGAATATAAGATGACCCCCTGCCTCCCAATACTTAGATTCTATACAGTATATGGAAAAATTGCCTTTCCCTGCAGTCTCTGTCTTCCCCTCCTTCTCTCCCCACCTTACTGTCAGATACTGCTCAGGCTGTTCACAGGCTAGGGACTTAAGTTGCACATAAACCAGTTTAGGTGATCAAAAACTGGTTCAAACCTGTAACAGAACAAAAGCTCAGTGCATATAAACCAGCTTCAAAGTGGCTGAAACTGGTTTAAAATAAACTTGGTTGAATGTAGCATCAGACTTAACTGATTTGGGTCAAACCAGTTTATGAAACTTCTGTCCCAGACCCCTTCCTGGTTCCAAGTTAAATCACAGTACCCCCTAATGCTTTGTCACCCTGGGCTGTGCTGTGCTGTGCTGTCTGCTCCAGAAAGCAGGGCTAGCCTTGCCCCTCTATTCCCTAGCTGGAGCACTGAGGGCTGGCTGATAAGAGGGTAGGATGGCCATCATAGAGGACATTCCGGTTTTCTGCTACTCTGTCCTGTCCTCTATTGATACGAAACCCGACGCCTTTACATCCTGTCCTCTATTTTCTCTTCAAGAGAAAAATAGAGGACATACAGGTGTCTGGTTTTGTATCAAGAGAGGACAGAGGACATCTGGACTGTCTTCTATGATAGCCACCATATAAGAGGGTGGGGGGAAGCCTGGCTGGGGCTGTAGCCTAGTCTGCAGAGGGGATGGGACTGCCCCTCCCCAGGCAAGCCCCAGCTGGGGCCTGGGGCCAGAGAGGGGGATGAAATTCCCCTCCCAAGTACCTCAGAGTTACCTGGAAGCATGAAGAGGAAGTGATGAGCACCCTGCAGAGTCCTGCTGCTTTGATTTTGGACTGCAAATCCCAGAGACCTCGGGGGCAGCAGGAAAAGGAAGTGAACACACAGCCAGACAGCCATGCTCTAGTAGCTCTGGGCTTCTGGACTGAGCCACTACAAGCATGTGGCACTTCCTGAATCAAAGGTAAATGTCTGTTCACTTGTGTTTCAATTTAATATCTGAATCTTAGACTAACCTGCAAAGACTGAATCGATTCAGCCTCAGGCTTTTTGACTGTCTGTACTTAGCCATGGAGGCCACAGTGCTTGGAAGCTCAGCCCTTGCCTGGCCATGCAGTAGTACCAGTGCTGCTGATTGGCCAGGCAGGCAACACAGCAGTGCATGTGTGCTGCTGGGCAGGGGAAAGACTTTCTATGTGCCCTGTGCCTGGGAGAGACCCCAGCTGCAGCCAGAGCCCAGCTATGCCTGATAGCGGAAGGAAGGGAGTGAGGGGAGGAGAAGGGGAGTAGAGAGGAAGCGGAAGGGGGGCAGGGAGCTGCTGTGGGACTGACATAGGCTCAGGGCCAGTCGGAGCTGCAGCAGCTGCCTGCCCCCTCCCCTCCCCCTTGCTTTGTAATATAAGACAAGAGGTTTCTTTTGCATGCGGATGGGGGGGATCTTGTCATATTTGAGTAAATATGTAGTTTTTGCAAGGAAAGAATTTTTGTAATATGAGCTCGCTGGAACAATGAGGAAAATGGCTTCTGTAGCAAGCTAACAGTGCGACTTTTGCAGATTATAGTGTGTGAAATTGCAAGGTTCTACTGTTTCCTGTGTGGCTTTTTTTATGTGGTACCTTGATCACACTGCTCTTATAGTTTCATAGTTGGTAGGGTCGGAAGGGACTTGAGCAGATCATCAAGTCCGACCCCCTGCCATAGCAGGAAAGAGTACTCTTCTAAGAAGAGTGTTCATCTAGCCTCTTCTCGGTTACTATTTCTGATGCTGGAAAAAAGAAAAAAAATATTGCTTGACTGGAAACTCAAGATTATTTGACATTGCTTTGAGGTTTTTTTCTTTAATAATAATATAATTTACTTATCTGATCTTGGAGGATATTATTCTTGGTATAAAATACTTCTCTTTACCAGTCTTTTTCAAGCGTGCCCCTTTCCCATAATGGTACACCACATCCATGTGAGAAACTTTAAAATAAGGGTGTGGATATGATGCAAAACAAGCCTTCAGTTATGGGCAGCAGATCCAGATTACCTCTGGTAATTAGTAAACCGTCTGTTTATGTATTTTTGTTTCAGAAACACTGATATCAATCATAACCCAATGAAATTCCAAAATGAAAATTTCAGTGCATCTAATCTGGTGTGTACACCATGACATGAATATTTTTCCTAGCATAAACCAGAATAAATAGATGTGCTAGGAAGCTAAAAGATACAGCAGGGACACAGCTTGTGTCAGTTACTTCATATTTATAGTGTGGTGTAGTGCCTTAATCATAGATCTTGGCACTATTATGCAAGGCACAGCATAAACATGGAATAAAGAGAGCCCTGTCTCATGGGCACAGCAAATGGATATTGCTGGCATACAAGGGGCTCATAAGTAATAGAAGGAGGCTTTTCCTTTTCTGCTGAGGAGTCACAGCACTGCAGCTGTGACTGAAGAGTTTTTGCAGCAGTTTTGCAGATGTTTGTGGGAGCTCCTCCTGTCTTCAAAGTGCAGCATGGGGCAAGGGGAAAGGTATACATTTTCATTTTGTGATGAGCTTGTGGTATAGGACCATAGACTAGCTACTCTGGTCAGTTCTGGGGTACACCACCTACATTTTTTTCAGTAAATATCTTCATTCTACTGGGCAATTCCAACTCCTCCCCCTGTACAAAAAACCTTAAATAAGTTATCAACCTTATGTCAAACATACCAAGTTCCATAGGAGTCCAATCTACTGTGTTGCTGATCCTTAGAGAAAAAAATCCCCTGCTATCAGTTAACCAGCTGACCTCCATGACCTCAATCCCTCTGTTCCCCTTTCACGCTGAAACAGTCTCTCAAGACCTAAAACTCATGTTGTACATGTTTGCAGAACAAGTAAAGAAATGCTTTCTTCAGTTTCAAGGTAACCTCCAGAATAGGGAAGTGTTATTTTCTGTGGTAACTCTACTCAAAACGTGTACATTTGTGATGAACTGTAGGAGCAATAGAGGTGGGTGGTGGTACAGGGCAAAAAGTCATATGCAGGTCAGGAAAACCTCAGTATAAGCAGGCGGCCATGGACTGCTTGAAGGTAGAGCTAAGGGGAAAGAACAGCGCAAGAGGCAAAATAAGGCCTCAAAGTGTAGGAACGGAGTGGCTGAGCTGGTTTATTTTTTGGGTCTGTTTCAGACTTGAAAAGCCATGAGGCAAAATCCTGAAGAAGCAGGGCTGGAAGGTCATCTAGTCCAACCCCCTGCCTGAGGCAGGGTCATCCCTGTCCAAACCATCCCATACAACCATAATCTAAACTCTCCATCTAACCAACTGAGGTGCAACACGGACCTAATACCCTAACCTGCCACAGGTAAAGCAGGGAACCACGGCACCCTGTGTCCTACCCACCTGAAACCTCAGTATGTGCTCAGGAGCTCCCAGGTAGAGGGCTATGCTCCCGCTGCGGGGGGCACCGCGGTGGGAGCCCCGCGGCAGTAAGTGGGGAGCTCCTGCAGATGCTGCTGTAGGTGGTGAGCACTGCCCAGGGGTTGATGACCACCCACAGACACCGCTGGCAGGGGCCAGTCACGATTGCTGACCCCCTGCAGACACCACCAGCCTTTTCATAGGGGGTGCACCCATGTGCACCCCCTACTTGTGGCCACTGTGAGGAAGGAAAGCAACCCCCACCTGCCGTCCATCCCTGTCCGACCGTGGGGTCAGACTCCTGCCCGCCCCAGCTCTGACCAGTCGGGGAGGAGGGGGGGGAGGGGGCAGCAGGACGAGCCCCTCCAGCCTGGGGCCCCACAGGAGCCCTGGCACAGCCCAGGCCACGTCCCCGCCCCGGGCTGTAGCCGACACCCGGTGCCTCTGAGGGAACAGCCCGAGGGCTGCAGTGGGACTCTCCGCAGAGAGCGGAGCCTTTCCAGCGGGCATCTCCGAGGCCTTGCAGCTAAGCACAAGGGCAAGCCCTTGGCTGAACGTGCCCTGTCGTTAGCGGGGCCCGCGGTGCTGGCGGCGGTCGGGCGGGCGGGCAACGCTGGACCCGGCCCCGACCCGGGGACACTGCAGCCGGCGCGGCCAGCGGCTCCCGCCCCCCTCGGCCAGCGGCGCGAGCCCGCCAGGCGGCGCCGTTGCGCTCGGGCCCGCCCCGCCGCCGCTGTCCGCCTGCGCGGCGCCGCCCCCGGCCGTGACGGGCAGCGGGCAGGGCCGGCTGATGGCGGCGGCGGCCCGGGCCGGCGGGCGGGCGGGGCGCGGTGAGCGGGGCCGGGCCGGGCCGGGCCGGGAGCACGTGGGCGCGGGGACTCGGGCCGGTCACGTGCGGGCGCGGCTGGCGGGGAGCCCCGGGGCCGCCGCGCCCCGCCCCGCCCCGCCCCGCCCCCGCCGCCTCGAGAAGGGCCGCACGGGCGCGGGCTGGTGGCAGACAAAGCCCCGCCTGCCTGGGCGGCCCCCACTCCGCACCACGCGCCTGTCCCTGGCGGGCAGGTGGGCCTGGCTGTGGCTCTGGGCTCCACAGGTGGGGCCGGCGCCGGCCCGGGGCGGCCGCGCGGGGCTGAGCTGGCGCCACGCTGGTCGGCGCCCACGGGGACGGGTGCGGAGGCCTAATAGCAGCGCTTTTCTTTCCGTGTCGCCTACGTTGGGCCTCCCCTGCCATGTCCCTTCCCTTTCCTAGTGGCGGGCCTCTGCGCATCTCGTTTGGGCCCAGCTGCTCCAGGATGTGTCTCCCCGGTTCAGAAACGAATCTGTGCCTGTGGCAGGCTAGCAGAGCCCCCAGCAGCGCTGCTCAGACGGGCGTTGCTCGTTAGCAGCCCTCCGGAGGTGTCAGCTCTTTGCTCTTGCTTGTTTTGTGACTGCTGACAAATGCTCTAGCAATGCTTCTGTTGCAGAGACCTCACAAAGACCATGCTGGGTCAGAGTGTGTTTCATCGCTGTGGATTCCCCTTTGAAATCTCTGGATTTATCTTGTGAGCCGTGGTTGCAGACCTAACTGTGCTATCATTGCACTGCACCCTTGAAAGTCTCTTAAGGCTGTGGTGCCCTGGCTGAAATCACTCGTGATTAGGTAATGGTGTTTTGCCAACTGACTCTTGGGCAGATATGAATCTTAGTCTCCCCAGAGTTAAGTGTTGACAAAACAACATTTGTATATTTGCTAAGCCTTGAGGTATCCTGACACTGCTGAGGGCTGGAAACAGAATGTGGAGTCTCCTTTCAAGTAGTCATGATCAAAGTATGGTGTGATGGGGAGAGAGAGGCAGTCACGTATTTCAGACTCCTGATTCATAGGGCATCCCTATTGCAAATCCATGACACCTGGTACTTTGTCAGCAGAGTTTGGAAAAGGGGACTGGGGGGAGCGGAAAAAGCATGAACTTTAGGTTTCCCTGCACACGTGTCTTCTCTTACCTAGAAGGAACACTTCCACATTTGCAGGTCAGCTTGCACTGGTCTTTAGTGATAGGACAGATCATTTCCTCTTTCTGGCCTTCCGTTTCAGCCCTTGATTCACTTTTAAAAAGGCACCACTATGTAGTTTTGTGAAGAGGAACAAAGCTGGAGGTAGAATTAAACTTCTGGATCTAATGATAACATGTGCCAAAGTTCAGAAGGGGAGCCACTTGAGTTAGCATCACTGAACACTTTCATAGTACAATGTAATAGGAGTAGTAGTCATTCAAGGTATAGCTTTCCTCTTATGAGTTGGTCTTCTTCTCTTACGTCATGTGAGCCCTAAAGTGTTAGTATCTCTCTGAGTAATTCTGACATTAATTTTTTTGTATTTCCATTCTCAGTGAAGCAGTAACGCCAGCATGTCTGGAATCAAGAGAGTGATTGAGGAGAAGGACCCTGACTATGAGGAGATTTCAGTTGCGCATCCAAGTAAACGTCACAAAGCAGCTGAACGGTCAGGTAGGAATGGTTTGTGCCTGAATCTGACTGAAGATAAAACTTTCGAGATATTGTGTCTAGTGAAATTGCATTGGGCTGTACTAACTGAGCTGAAGAACTTGGGTGTAAGCCAGGAGGAGAAAGATAAGGCAGCAGATAGAGAAAGTGCAGAATCTGTACATAAGGACCAAAGGGGAGCTTAAAGGTGAAGGGACAAGCAAGGAAAAAAATGGCCACCTGTTAAAGCAGGGATACTGCTAGTTAGTAAACCAGTTCTGGGCAGAGAAAGTTGTTCGCAGAGTTCAGAGGACAGAGTCTTAGGAAAGGGAAGAAAGAAAAGGTAAATGTAAGTATGGGAAGGAGAAGTGAAGTGAAGCTGGAAAAAGAGAAGCAGTGTACCAGAGAGGTGTGGAAACGGAGGTATATTGATGGTGCTGGTTGTGAGTTAAATTGGATGAAAATATAGAATGGGGACTAGAGAGAGAGAGAGAAGCTGGATGAATGAGTTTTCATTTTGCATCACAGGAGATGTACCAACTGGGAGCTGGCCTGTTGACCAAGATCCAGCAACAAGTTGAGGAGTTATGTCAGCAAACCAGTGTCAGTTTCTTGCCCATAAGGCAGGAAATGGGCTGGGCAACTTCTGGAACTTAGTTCATAGCAGCATTGAACTGCCAGGGGGAAAGAAGGGAGATTGGAGGGGTTCCATGGAAGTGAAGCGGAGAGGTGTGACCTCCTCTGTTAAGCAGCTTATGTAGGAAGATATAGACCTTGAGCAAAACAACAGGTCAGAACACTAGGCGGATGATGACCATGTGCCTGTTGGAAAGCTGTTGGGCATGCCTGAATCTGAACTTCAGTATGTGTGGTACCTCTCGGGCCTGGTTAACAACAAAGTTAATTGAAGAATACTTTAAAATGTACTTAAATAGGTGCAAACTCTTTAGTGAGCCCTCTTAGATTTAAACCTGGCTTGCCTTGCCTTTGCTTAATTTTATAAGCAATTGGTGTCTGTCAGATGCTGACAATTTAAGACTATCCCCAGCAGGGTTTTTTTGCACTGACCTAACCAAAATCTGTTTTTAAACCCAACCTAGTTAAACTGTAACCAATTCCCAAGTAAAGGGCATTGGAAAGTCCTGATCCTAGGTCTGGGGTGAATGGGAGGAGGGGAGATGAAGCTGGGCTTTCAGCTGTAGTTGCTTAACTTGAACGCAGCTATTTTTTCTCCTCCAGAAAGGCAAGCAGATACCCTGCTGTAGCCATGCTGAGGAATCAGACTATTCCATATGGAACCTGCAGCAAAAAGAGAGTTCTGGGCTGATGTGTGTAGGCCAAGAAGTTGTGGGCTGATGTAGCTCCAAGGAGATTAAGACAACCACGTTTTCTGTAACAGATTCAGATTCCCTCATGCCTGACAGCTTTTACTTTCAGTTTCAAGGAGAACATTTCATCTTGTTTGAGGCTTTGCAAAAACTAGTTAGTACTCTCCTGGAACTTGGGTTAATGAAAGATCAGCCTAGCCTTTATATCAAGAGTTACTCTTCTGAGCTCGCATTTTACTGTGATATTCAAGCCTGAAAAGTCTATTTAGAGATTATTTCAGGAGGAGTTTAAAGTTAAATAGGCAGAGCAGGTAGTACATTCTGTGTTTTTACGTGATTTGTCACTTTTCGTTTCCTTCGAACACAAATCTGAACAGTTAGCTAATTTTCTTATGGATCTGACAGGATCGTGGCTGCTAGAATAAAAACGTTGCTTAGATTGTACTTTCTTTTCCAA
Source organism: Alligator mississippiensis (assembly GCF_030867095.1). Taxonomy (NCBI): domain Eukaryota; kingdom Metazoa; phylum Chordata; order Crocodylia; family Alligatoridae; genus Alligator; species Alligator mississippiensis. The sequence goes on from NC_081830.1 coordinate 41,948,979, forward strand.
ATTTTGGTAATTTCTTATTTCTAGCAAGGATTTAAAAGGGATCCAATTTCTGGCGCAAGAGTTCACTAAGTGCACCCGTTCTACCAAAATAGCCTGTAGGTGGCACCAGAAGGGAGAGAATACAGTAAAATCTCTGTTATCCGGCGGATATCCCCAGAGTGAGGGGATTGCTGGTTCTGTAAAAATTCCAGTTATCTGAAAACCCCTGGCAGGGGCTTTCAGGTAATGCGAAGCGAGGGAGGGGAGATGTGGCAGTGGCTGCATGCGGAGCAGCGATAGTGCAGGGTGGTGGGTGGCAGTGGGCACTGCCATGTACAGCCTTTCCCCCACCCCCTCTGCATCCAGCTGGCCACACAGTTAAATGTCAGATAGCAGAGATTTTAGTCTATGTAATAATGGATAAAAGAAACATAGATATTATTATTCTTAAATGTCTCGTATATACCTCTCCACCGTAATCACAATTTAACATTTTTTTTTTTTTTATTGGGAATGTATATTGGCACTGGAAATACATAAATAATATATACTTTTGACTGGAAATATATAAAAATAAAACTTTTTATAGGCCTAGTGCAGTTGGAAGGGTACTCGCTCCCATTTTAGGGAACTGCTGTTGAAGTGTATACTGTATTTTCTTGCATACCACACCTCCCAAATAAGACACACACTTTCCTTTTTGGAAAGGAAGCATAAAGAAAATTGAAAAAAAGACTCATGGCTAGGTAGAGGCAGAAGCTAATCTTTAGTTCACTCTCCCTTCCTTTCATGGTCAGGGAAAAGCTACAGTTTTAACCCTTTCACAGCTTAATTATCAGCAGCTCATGGTTATTCAGTCAAAAGCTGAAACTAGATGTTACTGGAGATTGATTTCCAGGAGCAGATCTAGGATTTGCTTAAAACAGTCTGTATGGTTGTGAAATAAGAGAGACCAGGAGTAGCTAAATTGCAAAGTCTTCAACAGAATTGTTGAAAAGAAGATGCCTTGATTAATGGAACATCAAGACCATTAAAAGGGAGAGTAACACCTGTTGAGTGAAGAGCAACTAGCAGGAATTAAGTAAATTGAGCCATTGAATTTGCTCCCCTCAGCCTGCTTGAATGGAAATTCTTCTGTTGCTATACTGGACAGAAAAACATCAACTTCCCTGCTTAAGACACCCTTCTCCCCCCCCCCCCAATTTGGAGGGTTAAATTTTGGGTAAAAATGTGTGTATTAATTACAGCAATTACTATCCCTAGCTGTGTGGTACCAGAGAGAGTTTGACATATCTCTGGTTGCTTTAATACTGTTAGAATGGCATTAGATGTTCCTTTGCTCCAGCAAATCAAAAAAATCAAGTTTGCATGATGTGAAATAGCTAGACTCAGTTATGAGTTGAGTATTTCAAAGTGGTGAGGTTACTACCTGAGGTTTGTTTTCTCTGCTGCTGTCAGCCACTGAGACACCACAGTATTAATGTATGGTCTGAGAGGTGTTTCCCAGAGGATACTTTCGAGATTAGAATTCCTACTAAATAAAAACTTGGTAAAAATTCAGATGGGTTAAACATGGCTGGTAAAATGGAAGTAACTTAAAGGAAGAGGAATGTTTCAAGCCAATGCTGATATGGAAAACGTGCTACTAGCTTGTGTGTGTAAAAGGAAAATGACTGCAAGGTAATAGTGGTATCTCAGTATCTTCATTTTACCCCTTGGTAAAAGAGCAAATCAGAGTGTGCATCTGATACACATTTGGAGAGTTTATTTGGGAAAAGGTACCTAGCTCAGAGTATATGATAAGTTAACTATTATTTTTCTAAATTATGTTTCTATTTAAATATATGGGTGGAGGCTGCAGTCACCCCAAAATTCACCATAGACCCCCCCATAGCCTGCCTCCCAGCCTGGCCCTGCCACTAGGAGGAGCCTGGCACAGCCGCAGCCCCACACACCCTCACCTTGCGCACAGATCCTGGGACAAACTTCCCCCCCACCACACACAATGTCTCCCCCAGGGGTGTGCACAGCAGTGGGAGCCAGCCCCCCTCCTTGCGCCCCCCAGATGATCAGCTTGCAGCTCTGTCCCATGCCCCATCCAGCTGGGCAGACTGAGCCCCCCTCCTTCCCTCACCATGGGGGCCTCCATCTTACCCCACCCCACGCCTGTTCCCTTTCCCACCCCTGTCCCTTCCCCCACAACAGACTTACGAGCTGGATACTGCTGAGCTGTGCTCCTGGCCACCTGCATGCTGTACTGTGGCTGCACACATGCATGGGGACATTTATCAGTGACATTATCAGCCACATCAGCTGAAAAAACCTGATTGCTCATACTGTCGATTTTCCATATATCAGTGCTGATATGATATGGCAGGGGTTTTCAAACTTCTTAAAGCAGGTTACCCCTTCTGGTGGGTACCCCTTCCAGATGCAGGCGGGGGCAGCAGTGGTGGTGCTGACAGCCAGCCAGACGCAGAGCCAGCAGCACAGGGTGCTTGCACGTGGCTGCCACCACCATCTATACACTCTGTGTCACCACCAGGCACCACTTTCCTGCACCCAAGTATCACCGCTTCTCCACGCCACCAGCTTTGTGTGCAGCCAGCTGACAGCACCCCCCCAACCTGGCATGCAGTGGTGCAGGGAGCTTGCAAACGGCAGCTACCCTTACTGCCATCTACACACTCGGTGCTGCCACTGCACACAGTGTCAGCAGCAGGGTGGCAAGTGGCAAACCACCCGCAGACGCTGCCTACAGTATCAGTGGCATCTTTTGATAAGGGGTGCACCACCACGCTCGGGGTGCACACGCACCTGCATGACCTGCCTACACGTCGCCTCTGATTATCAGTAAAGTATCTGTCCTTGTATCTTGGGTCCAGTAGCATTGCAGTGCCATAGAGAGGTTCTGATTCAGTTTCAGCAAAGCATGTTTTCACAGCTTCCAGCAAAGTAACTTTCATAGTTTTAATTCTGTGATCTAAATCTGTAACTTTGCTCAAAAGCCTTTTTAAAGCCACAACGGATGGGATGACATCAGAAGCAGAGGCTGAGGATGAATTCAATTCATGTGCTAGTTCTTCAGAAGGTGCTACGACTATCACTACTTTTTCCATCAGCCCCCCACTGATGTACAGTGAGAGTTGCAGGGATTTCATAGTCAGCTGTATGCGCTCCAAGCACACGTTTCTGCTCCAAACGGTTTTGTAGCATTGTAGTAAGTACTGTTCCACCTTGTCTATACATCCTGCTGTAACCTCTTGGAAAGTATTCAGAGCTCAGTATGCATCCCTTGAAGATGAGACTAGGCCAACAGAGAGTGTTTGAAGTGCCTAACGATTTTTTTATCCAATCGCCCCACTCCTCCCTCACCGTGGGGGTGGTCTTGATCTGCCCTCCTCCATGACCCTTCCCTGCCCCCCACCATACTTAGAGGCCGGACGCTGCTCTCCAAGCTTCTGGGCTGCATGTCGGCAATCAGATTGGTATTGGTTGATATGGCTGGTTAATAATCAGCTATTGGTATTAGCCAAGAAAATCTTGATCAGTGCACCCCCACTTCACATAATGATAGTTGCTTTGGCACAGGTTTTTCCTGCCCTGTTTCTTTCTTCTCTGTAGTCATCTTTAGGAAATCATTGTATTCAGTAGCATGGCACGTCTTGAGGTGCTGTATTAAGTTCGTTGTGTTGAAATATTTACTAGTGTTGCCTCCACATAAAATATTTGCAGCACATACTTTGCAATCAGCTATTCTGTTGTTTTTTCCAGACACTTTAAAATAATTCCATATTGTGCTTCTTTGGGACATATTTACAGCTGGTAGGGATTGCGCAGCAGGGTGGATAAATATCAGAATTTAAAAAAAAAAAATTGGATTTTTTAAATTTAAATCAGATTTTTTTATGTAATTGTATTTTTTGTTAAGAGCTTTTTAAAAAATAAACTTAAATAAAGGTAGTTTTAATTTAACGTATGCTAAAACTCAAAGATATCATCATAGAATGGGGATTATAACTTCTAATTATATACTATGTGAGACCATATATTCATGGAATCTTTTTAGAAAAATTTTATAAACCGGTCATATCTGGCCAAGGACTATATTAGGGGCCCAATCTTATGGGGTTCCCAGGGGCTCCTGTACAGACTGGTAAAGATTAAAGAAAAACACTCTACCCAGTGGAACTCAATCTAGAACGGGGGCAGGCAATTATTTCTGGCGGAAGACCACTTACCCAGTTTTGACAAGCTATCAAGGGCTGCATGGGTAGCCACACCCCTTGACAGGTGCCCCGCCCCCTGGTCACTATCTTGGGACCAGTGTTCCAGGGCCAGCACTGGTGGGGCCCAGAGCGGGGCACAGTTTGGGAGGGGTCTGTGGAGCTGGGATGGGCTGCACCAGCAGGGAGAGCGGGGAGCTGGCCTGGCTCCATAGAGCCCCCGCTGGCTGGGACCCTGTACTCCTGCTTCCCTGCTCTGGGCCCCACTGGTGCTGGCCCTGGGATGCCAGTGTGGGCCCTGTGCACCTGCTTACTCCCAGTGTGCCCCCAGCCCCACGGTACAGGCGAGGGGGCAGTGTGCAGCCCTGACCCTGTGCTCACTGGCAGGGAAGGAGCTGGTGCTGAGCTCCGGGAAAAGCGGCCCCTTGCCCGCCCCGTGGTTAGTGCTCCCTGCTGCAGCCACTCGCAGCCTACGCAGGGCTGTCCTGAGCGGGCACAGGCAGCCCCACGTGGGCTGTGAGAGGCTGCAGCGCAGGGCTTCAGGCATGGGGTGGGCAAGGGGCTGCTTTTCCCTGTGCTTAGCACCAGCTTGTAACCCGGCCTGGGGCCCACTGGTTTCGGGTTCCCTGTCAGGGCTGCGTACCATGGCAGCAGCTGCGGCCACCTGCTCCCCCCCCCCCCCCCCGCTTGCCATGCCAGGCAGCGTTTGCCACCGCTGCCTCTGTGCATGGCAGGCCAGGGGGCAACAGCTGCTGCTGCCGCAGGTTAGCCCTGGTGGGCGAGCCTGGAACCGGCGCAGGGCCCAGACTGGCAGCAGGGGCAAGTTACAAGCTGGTGCTGAGCGCGGGGAAAAGTGGCTCCTCCCCCACCCAGTGCCCCACACTGCAGCCACTCACAGCCTGTCTGCGGCAGCCTGTGCCTGCTCAGGACAGCCCCGCGCGGGCTGTAAGCAGCTGCAGCAGGGAGTGCTGGCCATGGGGCAGGCGAGGGATCGCTTTTCACTGGGCTCAGCCTTTCCTCAGGGTCCTCCCCCACCCTTCCCCCCGCCCCTTCCCCTTACCTACCAAGGACAGATCAATATTCATTTTCTAAATTTTTTAGGGGCCCTGTGGGCCAGATAGAATGGCCTCGCGGGCCTCATCTGGCCTGTGGGCTGTATTTTGCCTGGTCTAGCAGATCCCATTATGCATCTCTGTGATGTTTAGTTTCAGTTCTCAAACTGGATTTGTGTCTCCAGAGATAAAATCCTTGTTAACAGCAGTATATGGAGATGAGAGATAATGGATCTGATTAACCACCCATCAGCCCTATTGTCTCTCTGCAATTTTGTGTATGCACAGGCAAGCCCTTCCCTCTCTCTAAAAATGCAAAGTTTCAAGAAGTTAAATGAATAGAGAATACCAAACAAAAAGAAAGTGCTTTTTGTTGAAAACAGTGATTAAATCAAGGCTTCCTGACCAGTGTTTTTAATTGTGATTTAAATTGATTTGATTTAAATCGAACCCACCCTGTCACATGGTGCAACACAGGGTAGCATAAATCTGTTTGCTGTAGGCCCTCTGCCACCTCACCTGCACCTGGCCCCACTGTTCTGGATACAGTGCCTCAGAGGTGCCTAATATACATGAGCAGCAAGGCTGCTTTGATGCGCTGGAGTTACAGCATGTCAAGCAGACTAATTCACACTCCAGCAGACTTGATTAATGTACTGTGCTCCAGCAGACTTCAGAGTTTTGTGCATCAGAGTCCTTGTGCTTAAAAATTGTGGTGGGGGTGTTTAAACTAAAGCTCATCAAACAAGCTTCAGTTCAAGCACCTCCCCACCTCCATTTCTAAGTAGGGATGCTGATACAGGAGACATGGAGGCACTTTAACTAGAGTTGCTTTTGGAGCTGTTTTAGTTAGTGTCACCACACACACACTCACACTCACTCCTGGAGCACATATAAACATGCCCATGCCAGTTGCAGCCCCTGCCCTTCTACCCCAGCCTGGGGGCAGGTGCCTGAGCCTGAGGCTGCCCAGGGCTGGGTGGTCTCTGGGCCAGGTTCCCTGCCAGAGTAAGGACCCTGCCCTGGCCTGGCAGGTGAGAGGGAACCCAGGCATCCCTGGGCCCCAGCCAGAAGGCATAATTATTGAAGAACATTATTGGTGACAACAGTCAAAAAAAAAAAAAAAAAAAAAAAAGCCAATAGCCAATAATGTAAATTTCCCTTTTATCAGTGCTGATCTGATAGACAACCAATATATCGGTGCACCTCTAATGTTCACTAAATCAGTTTTAAACATAAAATTTGTTTAGATAAACTTACCTTTCTTTTTTATGTATATAGCACATTGAAGGTCACTTAATTAGAGAATAACGTTTTTAAAATCCTGTTTTTATGCATTTTAATTGAATTGTAGTTTCCATCCAGATAGAGTTTGAGAGGACTGAGTAAGAATTAGAAAATGACAAGTGATATATTTTAATATAATGTAAAGGTTATAAATCTAAATAAATATATGTTAAATTATAACTATTTAAACAAATGTGCACAGGTGTAGTGTGTCCTCCCACTAGCAAAAATAAGGTCTAACTTCAGTCTAATACTATATTTTATCAACAGGTGCTAATGGTCAACCAGTGCAAATCAATTTTTCTTTAAGAAAATAGTTAAAAATCTTAAATGCAAGACAAGATTAAAATTGGTTATTTAAATCTGAGATTCTTGCTCAATAGTTTAATTCATGATTAAAAGTAATCACTTTAAAGTAATCCACCCTTGCTTATTCCATGCTTCAAGGGAGTATGGGAAGGTGCTTTGTATTGGATGACAATATTCTAGATTTAATCTTGCTAGATCCAAACAGACTCTGAATCTGTTGCCTATCCTTCTGGGTATATCTGTGAAAAGAGATTATCTTTAAAAAAGATCTAAGCCTTTCTCTCATCTCCTGGTAGCAGTGACAAGCCTTTTATTTTATATTTCAGGAGAGTGAAGGGACCTCTTGATACTTTCACTTGGTTTAAAAGGCATGTTGTGGATATGTTGTAAGTTGTATGGTTTTTAGGCCAGAGAAGGGACCCTGATACTTGTCTACTGTTATGTTGCTCCCTGCAAGAATATGAATGAAATTATTCCCCAGAAACATAGTCCTACCTATGTTAAGGAAATTCATACGAGTGTATTTAACTTGTTGTAAACCCAGCTTCGTAACAGAGCTCAACATCTGCTTTAGGGCTGTGCTTTACTAATGAGATGCCACACTAGTGTGATGTAATTCTCATTAAAGCATAGACAGCCTAAGAGAATAGAAAAAATGTATGTACTTCCCTTTGTATTGTAAGATGCAGTCTTCTCTTGCCACGGCTCTTTTTGCAGTATTGTATAGCTTTGGGTAAAAATGACAGAAAGTAGCCCGTGTATTTCTACCACTTTCCTGCTTCTGCTGATGAGTCTGCAGGCTCAATGTTTTAAAAAACAAACAAAAAAACTTCTGTACAACTCAGCTGACAGGCTTTTTCATTTTATAGGCAAATTTTGATTTGGTGCCAAAAAGAAGTAAAATAGATTGGTATGGAGGCTTTCCAACTTCTTGGCCTCAGTCCAGGACCTCTGCATTTTACTTTTCTTTCTTTTTATATTCCTCCAATTGTTTCATTTAGAAATATTTGCCTCTGAAACCTTCCTTCTCTTTTTATTTGCATGTATGTCTTTGAACAGCTCGAGATGCTGCTGTGCAGAAGATTGAGACAATTATTAAAGAGCAGTTTTCTGTTGAAATGAAGAATAAGGAACATGAAATTGAAGTCATAGATCAGGTACAAAGGTCATGTTCTTAAAAGCAGTTAACATCTGTTTGCATCAAGGAGTATTGGAAAGTGCTGCTGTTGCTGTACTTTATAATACAGTATCTTTCTTTTTATAGCGCCTGATTGAGGCAAGAAGAATGATGGATAAGCTGCGTGCCTGCATTGTGGCTAACTATTATGCATCTGCTGGTCTTCTTAAAGCAGGAGAGGTAAAAATTACTTTGGAATAATGAGACTTGAGAATATTTGCCAAGGTAGAGAGCATAAATTCATCAGTTGATCAGTTTTTGTGTTTTGCTTTTGAAGTACACAGGGGTAGAAAGCTTGCAATCTGAACTGCAATGGAAAAATGAAAACTGAGTTGTACACAGATATATGTGCTATTACTGACCAGGCTGCAGAGGCATTTGGCCCAGACGAATTATAAACAGTTAAAAGGGTCTCCTAAGGTGGCTACCTTCTATTATATTACCTGAAGTAACTGACTTCTGCAGTGTTCACCAGCAGTGTGTGAGCATAGCTCATGTCACACTGTTAATAAATGTGTCCTTGTGGCATTCTTTGGAGTAGTATCATTATCTTCCATTTTACAAGGGAGGAATGCAGGCAACAAAGAGATTTAGTGACATGTCCTGAATTACAGAGGAAGTGTGTGGTCAAACTGGAAGGAAAAATGCATATCTTCTCTGTCTCAGTGCCTGAACCCTAAACTGTCCTTTCATTTGCACTGCATTCATGGCTTTAAAGAATGTCTGCAGTGAACCAGGAAGTACCACAGAGGCTTCAAAAGGGGAAAAATCAGAAACTGATACTTACTACTGTATGCTAAGTCCCTGTGGCTAATCAGTGAGAGTGTTTGGACTAAATTCCTGGGATTAATTGCAGATTCACTTTTGCTTTGCATTTCACCTTGAGGTTACCAGTTTTGGGGTTTTTGGACACTTTTGTCTCAGATCTGCTTACTGTTTCAAATAATACTACAAAATGCAGGGCTGTCAGCTGAAAGCCCTGGTCTTGCCCTGCCTCTGTGATTCCCAGATGCATGGTTAGATCCAGTGAGGTTGCTTTTGTTGCGCTGCTGTTCTTTTGTGATCTCCAAGAGGCTTTTAAAAACCTTTAGCTTGCTTTCTTGCCTCCCCAAATGCATGTTGAAGAACTGGCATGAAGAAGGAGTTTGGTGGTAAAGGGAGGAGTGTATCTATTTCCCTGGGGGGGGGGGGGGGGGGTGTTGATTGTCTATGTTTGACAACTGACCTGGCTTCTGATCTTTCTAAGCACTCCCTCTTGTACCATAGTAAGGCATAATAATAGCAAAGAGCTTATACATTGCACTTCATCATGTAGAGTTTGCTTTTGCTTGCTGAGACTCTTACACATCACAAGTACAACATTCTTTTAAAAAAATATTCTTGCTCATAATTGGCTAAAAAAACTACAGACATTTCCCTAGTGGTTTTGTGCTTTAGGTTTTATGAGTCTGTTCCTGGTAATAAAGTCAAGGTGTGTTTTTATTTGACACCCTCTCCAAGGGTCTAATTCCCATGCTGGCTAAGTTGCTTGTATTTTTTATGATCATTGCCATTTAGCCACTTGTTTTAAAATGTAGTTAATATTAATTTGGTTTTATTGCTACCTATCACAGTTTTACTTTCACTTCTAGTAAAGTGACTCTTGCAGTTTAAATGCCTGCAAGTTCCCAGGCAGCTGTGCTTAACATTTATAATACATTTATAATCTATTTATAATATGAAAACAAACAACTTTTCTTAGCAAATGAACTTAATACAGTACTAGTAGATTAAAGTATTTATTACCTTTTCCATTCACATTAGAAATAAAGTGTTCTTTTCCAGGGTTAAAGGAAAACAAAACAGGATGTAGATTTTTTTCCTCCTTTGGTGCAAAGGATTTAAAATCAGTTCTGTTTGGGTATTTGGGGGGGTTTACAGTAGAGGTTAAAATCTTTTCTACCCTATTTTTCATGAATAATTTCTGAAAGCCTAGTAAGATTATTATATTGCAAAGTACTGAAGAAACCAAAACTCAGAATCAAGGAAGGGGAAAATATTCCCGACAGACTAATTGTTTGTTTACTTTAACAGCGTTTTAAATCCAAATGCCTCATAAACTGTTGGGAAGAAAGTTTGTTATCAGCAGTGGAATTGTCAGAAGCACTTTTGGAAATCCCAGGCCAGAGATTCCAACTCCCCAACTCCAGCCTCTTCGGTTCAAGGCCGAGAGAAGTTGCATCCATTCCCTGTCTTTCTTAAGGAAACTTCTTTGGTGAAACTTAAATACATAGATATGCATATTTGTTGATATCTATAAGTTTAAAAACAAGCAGACCTCTTAGGCCTCATTATGCATGGGAAGTCCCATGTTTTAGCTTTTTATTTTGATTTTTTACAGGTCACCCACAGAGGCCCTATGTTAAGAAAGACATAAGGTTAGATGTAATATATCAGGTTTGGTATGCCTTGCAGGCATTTGTAATCACATTATTCTTGACCCTCTGCTTAATTTTTGTGAACAGGCAGGGCACTGATGGATGCAGCTTGTCTCTTAGGCCTTTATAAAGCCCCAAGTGTAATACCACGACTAAGAGGCTAGTGCAGGGGTAGGCAACCCCTGGGATGGGTGCCGGAGTGTGACGCATGAAGACATTTTGCTTGGCATGCACATCTCTGGGCAATTGGCAGGGAAGGGGGCAGGGCTGAGCTGCCACAACAAGGATCAGGCACCTCACACCACCCCTGCCATCTGCCCCTGGTACGCCAACATCTTACCAGTTGAGGTTGCTGGTGTTTTTGGCACTCGGCTCAAAAACATTGCTGACTCTTGAGCTAGTGCACTTAAACTCCCTGTCTACCAGCAAGAATCAGGCAACTTATGCAGTGTGATGCTCTTGCTCATACTGTGAGAATGTATGTGCTTGCAAGCAAAAGGAAACATTTTTGTTTTTTCATTTAGCGGCAGCCTGCGAAGTAATCTGCATATGTTGCAGGCTTCAGTTCCAAAGTCAAATAGATTTCCAGGATCAGGGAGGCTGAAGCATTGGAATTGGCAATGTTTTGGGCCCATCTCCCTAGAACAATCTTTGGAGAGGCGTGCTTTGCTCTTGAGTTGTTTATTTCTGTGCACTGATATTTTGCTCTTCCTTTTCTGGCATAGATAGACCCAATTTTTTCTGTTCTGGAAAAATTAACAGATCTTCCTGGGCTCTTTTATTGCAGGGAACCAAGACATGTGACTCTATGGTTTTTAATCATCCTTCAATCAAGAAGTTCTTGGAATCACCATCCAGATCATCCTCTCCTGCTAACCAGGGATCAGATACTCCATCTGCCAATCACTCAGAAAGTGACTCGCTATCTCAACACACTGATTTCCTTCTGGACAAAGACAATGGCAGTCTAGATGTGGAAGAACGATTGACGAATAACCTGGATCAGAGACCAAATAGAGGCACTGGACGGGTAAAATAAAGCTTGAGCAATGGTGGCAATGTTTAAAGAGGGTGGGAGAAAAGGTTGAAGGCTCTTGTGATCACAGGACTTCTTACCCACCTACCAGTGGAAATTCTCTTGGCTCTGAGGTATGTGTGTTTCTTCACCAAGCTCTCCAGACTTCTAGCTGCCCTTCAACTAGCAACTCATTCCATTGCTTTCAGCCAGTATTTCAGACTTGCCCAGCTATCTATCTTGTCCTAGCTGTCTTTGCTATGGAAGTAACTTGAGTTCTCTTCACTCCAGTTAAGGCCGCTGGAGGTACTCTCTCAAAACAGAGTAGTCAGACTGGAAAATTCTGGAGCTACATAGTAATTGTGTTGTTAGTGCTTCCTGATGGAGCAGCTAACTCTGGTTAGAATCAACACCATGGTAAAGTTAATGCTTCATTTGTAACAAAGAAAGCAAAGACAAGCCCTGTGTAGCAGTTTGTATTTCCCAGCAAAATTTTAGGGAAATCATTAAGTTTGTAGCTTTCTACTGACCCACTGGGAACCTTGCCATTTTGAATTGGTCTGTTACTAGTACTGTGGCCTGGTTTTATATCCCCAAAAAGTTGCATTTGCATTACTTACAGTAGGTGAAGTTTTCACAATTGCTGTATCTGGGCTTGGCCTGCTCACTGTCCCTAGGAACAACATGCCAACTGGCAAGTTTATTGTCATTGGTTAGATCATCCTGAGGATGTTGAAACATATGAACCCCTCTTCCCTCAGAAATAGGACGATAGAAATCCCTCATTCTCATAGGAGACACAAACTTGTACCCTGTCTTTAGCTCCCTTACCTCTGATGTACAGAACAGAAAGGGTTGAAAATTAACATACACTCTTCTCTGAGCAAGAGTATAAATAGTCCTTTCTCCTCCAGAAAAATAGCTTCTTTACTGTAAACAGCCCTACTTAGCAGTCCTCCTTCCCTCTTGTCTGTGCGTAACTGGACCCACAGGAAAGTCATAAGCAGTTTCACATGGTAGGTTTTTCCTCTGTCTGCAGGGTAGAACTTACTCTCTTCACTTGTTCCAAAGAAAGTAATCCATTCCCTTTCAGGTTCCCAGGCTTGTATTCATGAAGAGTCAGTGGTACTCATTATTTTAGGAACACGCATCTCTTTTACAAACATATGAACCAGGCCTTACAGCGAGTCTGTGAGGCAGGCAGCACTTAATACTGAACTCCCTTTACACAAAGGCATTCTTATTTAAAGCCCCTTAGTGAGCCATTTGCCCAGCTGAGAATGCTACCTACAGGGCCTAGGAGTAAAGACTCCAGTCCTAACCATTGCTGAGTACTACTTTGACAAAGCCATGTCTAATAGAAAATTGCTTTGATCTTCTAGAAAACACTAATAAAAAAAACTGTCCATGTACCACGGGGAAATAGGAGTATCATTAGTTGTTACTGTTGCAGTAAAACCTCTTTAATCTGTCAGGAGGGAAAGGACTAGGGCTGTGCGAAGTTTCAGTAGCTGTTACATTTCGGAGGTGTTTCGGGCCGTTTTGGCACCCGAAACACTGAATCTGAATTGAAATGGAAGGTTCAGAAACATCTCCAAAATGAAACAAGGCATCCTAAATGTTTTGGAAGATTTTGGAGTTTTGGAGCCAGGCATGCAGGGAAACAGCTGTACCCTGCTGCCCTGCCATACAGCTCAGCTTTGCAGGGAGCAGTGAACCATGCCGGGGGTCTCCTCGCCACCGCTGCCTGCCCTGCGCTGCCCCAGCGATGCAGAGCTGCACAGGGAGGGCAGCGCCAGCAAGGAGACCGAGGCGCAGATCTCTGCTCCCTGTGGAGCCAGGTTGCATGGCAGGGCAGTGCTGGTCCCTGCCATGCGACCTGGCTCCGCAGGCAACAGAGATCCAGGGGCGGGCAGCAGCAATGAAGAGACCCTGACATGGATCTCTGCTCCCTATGGAGCTGAGTCAGACAGCAGGGACCAGTAAGCTTGCTTGCCGCTCTGTGCTGCTTCCCTGCCCCGCAACCTGGCGTGACAGGGATCAGAGATCCACGTGGGGATCTCCTCGCCGGCACAGAGGGCAGCAGCTCTCCCCCGGATGAGCCACCCATGGGCCCCATCCTCCTCCCCACTGGGGCCCTGCAGCCCCCAGCCCCAACCCCTGCCTGGCTGGGTAGGGCTGTGCGAAGCTTCCCTTGGAACCCATTCGAAACCAATTTGGAGAAGATTCGGCAAAGCAGAATCTCCAAAACACATTCAGCTGAAACGAAACAGGACAGTGATCCGAAACAACCGAATCCGAAACCAAATCAAAACACAGCTGTTTCGAGCAGCCCTACAAAGAACCCATTGTAGGCAACTGGTTCTGCAGCTTAGCAACTGTTCAGTAACATTTGATGGAAATAGCCAGTATTCTGCATCAGACATGTAATACAACTTCACTGATGTTCAGGAACATACATTGGAGACTAGAGTGTCTTGCCAAGGCTGTGTCCTCACTGGGAGTTCTCTACTGGCATGCTGCATTGTCGGAGGGTTTCTAGCATGGACTTGGCTACGCCGGTAAAACCCTGGGACTTTAGTTGGCACAGCTGTGTCTCTTGGGATCATTTCTCATCACGCCTCTGGCTGATGTGGTTGTGTCCTGGCAAAGTTTGTAGAGTAGAAAAATCTATCAGGAGAGGCTTCATTCTGCCTTGGAGCACTGCTGAGTGGCAGGAAGGAGTTTGCATTGTGTCCGTTGCTTTCTGGCCTGACCCTGGATCCAAATCTGGACCTGATCTGTTGTTCTATAAACTACCAGCACACAAAAACGCCATTTTCATTGCTGACCCAGTGTATTTTCAGGCTACTGAAGGTCCTGGTGTAGTCTCAGGACAGTGATTTCAGTCTGTCAGAGCCCAGAAAAATATATGTAGTCCTTGCAAATGACACGTCTTTGTTTTGTACCAGATTACATAATTACTTCACCACGTGGACTGGTCCTTCATTTAATCAGAGAGATTGTGCTACAGGGTCACTTACATTGGTTTTTATTATACCAGGTGATTGTTATGGATTCACTGATTTCGGATGCTGGCAGCATCTTGTTGTCCTTCATTCTCTCTGGGTAGGAGCTAGATTCTGCCACCAAACAGGCCTGGTGCTGCCACTGAAGTCACAGGTGACGAGCAGCAGAGGGCAAAATTTGGCTTTAAGAAAACAGGGCCAACTCCCAAAGGCAGCTAAAGATTTTGGGCGCATAACTTCAGATGCTGTTTAGGGACTTGGTTTTCAGGCAGCATGTACACAATGATTTCTGAAAATCAAGTCTCTTTTAAACGGGGCACCTAAAATCATAAGTCACTTTTGAAAGTTGTCACCCAAGTTCCATTCCCTGGCAGACAACCCAAACTAAGCATTGCCCTACAACGTTTGTTATAGATGAATTGTTTAAATGTGTACATTTAATAATTTAAATGTCTGTGTTCTGGGAATGTTGTGATTGGTCTTTCATTGGATGGACTGGGTTTTAAACAGTACCTTACTTTCTAGCACCAACCAAATCAGCATCCAAGTAAATTTTTATTTTTTTTATTTTTCCTTCAGGACACTTCCGGTGTTTTGAGCACTCAGAAAGCAGGGCAGCGAAATGCTGGTCTGTCAAGTGAGGAGACGTCGCGGCTCTTTGTGAAGAAAACAATAGTTGTTGGCAATGTCTCCAAGTTAGTATCCAAGGGTGTAGCTCCTAGCTGTCAAGTTGAGTTTGAGTTAAATTTGGGGAACAACAAGCAATTGCTGTAGGGTCATGAAACAAGGGTGGACTCTTCAATCAAGAGTTGTACTAGTATCTTTAATCCTGTCCCTGCTGGGTCTCAGCAATATGTGGCGGCCAAGGGCTTGTGCAGGATTAGGGCCCTTTGTGGCAGTAAAAGTAGGAGTCATGCCAGTTGTGAATAAGATGGGAAGTGGTTTGGGGAAGAAGGGATATTGAGAGTTGGTAGGTAGCCCTGGCAAGCTCTGAAGCATAAATGGAAGAATCCCAGATGGTAATGATCAGCTGCCGGGTCGTTCCAATTGTGGGCATAGTTATATATTTTTTAATTGCTTGGTTATATTACAGAATCTGTTGAATGAAGGTAAAAGCAAATGAAAAATCATTTTGTGCCTGATCAGGCAGAGTTCCTGGCAACATTTTTGCTAAGTTTTTTTTTTTTTTTTTATTTTAATCAGTATTTTTTTCAGTTTGAGTCCCGTGTTATTGGGCATGGCCAAACATAATGTGAACAAACTCTGTGAATAAGCCCAGTGCAGGCATATCCCAGCACCAGTGGAACTTGGTTCTGGCTGTGGTAGGGTAATAAACAGAAAGACATAGTCGTGAACACTTCAACAAGTCAGAACACTTGTTTGCAAACTCGTCAAAAATTGGCAGTATGGTAGGAAAGAAGCTAAACCCACCTCATTATGGGAAATAACATGTAGAACATTAGGAAAACATCAAAGAAGTTTATTTGAAGTTTTTGTAGTTTCCCCCTTTCCCCCAGAATGGAACATTTTAAAACGTTGAAATGAAAGGGTAAAGGATGCATTTAAAAAGAAAATAAAGAAGTTCTTCATTCTGCAAGTCTTTGATTAGCTCTCCTTCTGGCCATTGAACTATAGCGTTATTCTCAAATCAGGTTTTTCCCCTTCCCTTGGAGTAGGAAGTATCAGCTTGTGTGCTAATGCTGTTTGATAGGTCTCAAAGGCACCCCTACAATCTGAATTCAGAGCTAAACTTTGCCCAGTATAATTTATTGTAATTAGTTCATTCACATTCAATCTTTAGGTATTTATGATGCCAAAGTTCCAGTCTGGTGGTTACAAAATATTTTTCAAGGTGATCGGTATTTTCAAAACTTAACGAAGGGGCTTAATAGGAAAATTCTCTTGCTGGTGCCACAATAAGATAAATATTTAAAAGTGGAAGTAAGGCTTAAAGAAAGAAATGAATGAGAAGCTGCTTCACTCCAAACAGTAGCAAATGAGCAAGGACACCAGAAAAATACACATAAAGCAAGATTATTAAAAGCCCTTCACATACTTTTCTGGAGGGTAAGGGGTTTGCTAGGTTTGATTGAACTGTTGGAAGATAGAATTAAGATGACCCCAAAATGTACAACAGATTAGCCATACAGTTCCAGTAACTCAACATACCTTTCCAAAATGGATTGAAAAGAGCAAAATCTTCTGTATGTTTAATTTTTATTTATTTATTTATTTTGCTTTCTGCCAGGTACATTCCTCCTGACAAGAGAGAGGAGAATGATCAGTCAACCCATAAATGGATGGTGTATGTAAGAGGCTCTCGGAGAGAACCCAGCATAAATCATTTTGTCAAGAAAGTTTGGTTCTTTCTTCATCCCAGTTATAAACCCAATGATCTGGTGGAAGTCAGGTAAAAAAGAATCACTTGAGAGTTTGAGCTTATCAAGCTTTGAAATACTGAGATTGTCAGAAAGTTAGCTCCTTTTTATGGGATCTCTCTGGGAATCTTGCTTAACATCTGATTTGGCTTAATTGTAGCTAATTTTCAAGGTATTTTCAGCACATGCTAAATATTACCTGGCCAGAAACACCAGCTTGCTTAGAGAGATTTTCCTGGTGGGGAAATTTTTTAAATACTGTGTTTCATATTAGCGATACAGCTTGCTGTATCTGCTATATTTACTACCTTGTTTGTCTTACTGCCTGTTATACTTCTGTTACTTTAAATAGGCATTCTCTTCCACCTAGTCCGATGTGAAAATAGTGTCACCTAGAAAGTCAGTTTACCAGTATCTTTTAAAATTCCTGTTTATATAAAGCAGGTGTATTAAATATCTCCCCCCACAGGCTGTATGCAGCCTGTGGAGCCCCATAATCTATCCATTTATGCTACACTTCTTGATGTGCTGGACCATCCCCCTGCACAGTGTCCAGGATGTATAATACCCACTCAGGCCAGCGTCCCGGATCAGCCTGGGTGAGTGCTGCCAGTGCTGGATCAGGCATGTGGGCAGGAGGTGATCTCTGGGCCTGATCTGGCCCATGAATGGGCTCTGTACCTCTCATCTGGCATGTGGGACCAGATGAGCTTAACACCTCTGGTTTAAAGCTGTGTGTGTTTGAGGAAGGAGCTTTGTCTGTCAAATGTCTCTTCATACTGATGTCTGTTCCTGGGTTTAACTATTTACTTTGCTTTGGGGAATGAATTCCATGTCACCCTGGCTATCTTGTCACTGCAGAAACACTGATAAATGCAGCAGCCTTTCCAAACCATTTTATTTAGACATGCTGTCAGTAGATAGGGGTAAATTTGGGTGCATTATCTGGGGAGCTTTCATACTATTTTATTTTAATATATTTATTCGATTTTTATAATTAAATCTGTTTTTATTGTAAGCTGCCATTTTTGATTAATTATAAAAATGGACTAAATATATTAAAATAAAATAGTATGAAAGCTCCCCAGATAATGCAGTAAATAAAATGGTCTTACACCACTTTCAGAAGTGTCTAGGTTTGGGTGCTGATGAACTGCAAGGCTGGGGGGGGAAGAAGTTCCAGAACTGGGGAATGACTGCTGAGAACGACCTTCCTACATGTTTTCACCAAACAAATTTGGCATGCAGACATAGGTGGTGGAAGGCTGGGGCTAATGGGGCTTAGCACCCCCCAGACACAGGGCTGTGGGCTCTGAGCAGCTGCAACTGGAGTAGGGAGGGGCGCGCATGCAGCAGTGAGGAAGGGAGTGGGGCTGGGGCAGGGCCAAGTGCTGCACAGTTGGCACAGGACAGAACCACGAACGGCTCATCGTGGGGGGGGCACAGCTCCTGCTGCTATATGCATCCCGGGAGGGCATGGGAGGTGTGCCCCCGGATATGCACGCGGGGTAGGCCAGGCTGCCGCTGCGGACTGAAGCTGGGGGCAGCATTGGGCTCTTCTCACTGAGGGGGCTGGGGCAGGTGGTGGTGGTGCTGGGAGGGGGAATATAGGTGGTGGGGCTGCAGCCACCCCAAGGTTTGCTGTAATCCCCCAAGTCCCCTCCAAGCACTGCTGCTGCCTGGCCCCAGCCTGCAGTGGCAGCCTGCCCACCATATGCTCAGATCTGGGGCACATGTCTCCCGTGCCCTCCTGGGATGCATGCAGTGGCAGGAGCCAATCCCCCCATGCCCCTAGGATGAGCTGCTCGCAGCTCCGTCCTACACCCTGCCCCAGCTATACAGCATCTTCCCCTGCCCCGTCCCTCCCTTACTGCTGTGGGGGGCGCAGACTGAGGCCCCGGTGATGAGGGAAGGAGCGGGGCACAGGCAAGAACAGGGGTTGGAGTGAGTGGGGCCCCAGCTGGGCTGGGGGGTGGGACAAGTGAAGGCCATGTGCACCCCCCCCCCCCTTCCGATCTCTGCATGAGGCGGGGGTGACTGCAGCTGCACACTGGGCTTTGAGCCCTGCTGCCCCAAGAGCTGCACAACTCTACACGTGTCCCACCGCCTAGTGGTGGCAGGCACGTGGTATTGTGCTGCTCCCGGGACAGCTAAAGCAGGGAGCAAAGGCCAGCATGCAGTCGCAGCTGCCTCCACCTCTCCCACAGGTCGGGGAAGCATGTGCCCCCCAGGTCTCCACTTGTCCCACTACCCAGCCTGGCTGGGGCCCCACTCACTCCAGCTCCTGCCTGTGCCCTGCTCCCTCCCTCACCGCTGGGGCCTCAGTCTGCTCTCCCTCCCATGGCCCTTTCCTCCCCCCCCCTTCCCCCACAAACTTACGTGATGGTTAGGGGGGGATGTACGAGCTCAGCCCCCTTGCCCTCCTCACCTAAATAATTTTTTCTCCCTCTGCCTATACATACAGACGTTACTTGGAAGAGGTTGCTCTTGGCTGACCTTACAGAGTGTAATGAAACATGTAGGCAGTTCCTTAGATTTGTAGGGCCCAGTTTGTAGCCATGTGGGTCAAAAAATAGCACCTTGAATTGCACCCAGGTAATGAAATCTGCCAACGACCACCATCACTTCTGCCTTGTCTGGTTTCAGCTTCAAGTGCTTCAACTATATCCAATCCCCATCTGTAGCCAGACACTAAATAAAGACTGAGACTGCAGGACCTGGATTGGATGAAAAAAGAGATGGCATTGTGCATCATCATCATGCTGATGGCAGCTCCAAATCTCTATACAGTCTACCTCAAATCTATCTGCTAGGGGAGAGAGTTGCTAGATGTTTCATTTAGGGCTTCAGCTGTTGAGCTTTGCCAAGTTTAAGATTTGGATTACAAATTTCAGTCACAGAAAGATAATATGGTAGGGAAAATTTCTCAGAGGCAGCCATGTTCTTTCAGGTATTATAAGGGTCAGGGAGTATCCAGGTACAGTGGTATCATAAAGGAGAGTACTGTGCTCTTATATTGCACAACTGTTAGACTACTCTACAACTGTCCATTCTCTTTTGCTAGCTGTGCCTTTCCTTATTTTCAGTATCTGTTAATAATGCTGTGTATTTCCTGGTTTGACCTCTTTAGTTCAGTTTTTTTCTTTCTAGCTAAATCTCAGCCATTTTTTTTTACATGGCCATTTGGACTGATAGTACCCTCAGTGCTTCATGTACCTTGTTTCACAGTGAACTATTGGTTTTAAGTATATTTTAAGCAAGTTTTATAATAATATATGATAAGACAGTAATAGCAAATAAAAATGAAAGAGTCACATTTTAAATAGAGATACATTTACCTGCGTTTTCCAGGATTTAGGAAATAACATTAGCAACAATGAAGTGCTACTTCACTATCTTCCATTGTAAATTGTGGGTGTCGGCCTTCTAAAAACCTTGTGTTTTTCTTTTTTTTTCCTTTGTTAACTATGTGTTATAGGGGAGGGAGACTGAAAATTCTGCCTTGGAAACTCAGTGTGGAAAGGGATATTTATTTATTTATTTTTTTTACCGGTATTGACCACTTGGCTTCATGAAGCCCCCCTTTTTTTTTACGACAACTTTCTGTCCGTCTCTTCTGGTCCAGTCTTCACCATTTTGACACCCTTCTCCCCTCTCCCCACCTAAGGAAATTGTAAATGTATCCTCAGGTGTCTATCAAAGGGAGGGAATAATTTTTTTCCTTCTCATACTGCCAGACCTAGTGTTCTATGTGAGGTGGACTGTGGGATTTAGGACAATTTAGCAATCAATGGGAAAAGCGTTTTTTTTTTTGTTCTCTTTTAAGGAAGAGGTGAATGTAACCAACATAGGGTATCTGAAATGTTAATCTGCATTTATTTCCAGAGAGCCTCCATTCCACTTGACGCGACGTGGCTGGGGAGAATTTCCTGTGAGGGTTCAGATACATTTCAAGGACAGCCAGAACAAGAGGATCGACATCATACACAATCTGAAGGTATTTTAACAAAAGAGTTGGGAGAGACCCAAGTATAATAGCTTCACTTGTGTAACCTGTAGAATGTGCTATGCTTATGTCTGTCTCCCAGCTTCTAGTGTGTTTGTGTACAACTGCCCTTGCAAGTAGGAATGGAGGACACAAAGAATGGATCAGCAGATTAAGACAGAAAATGCAACAAAGTATATGATAATCAGCTACATAAGAAGTGAATTTTGAGCGAAGACATCCAGTTTTTCAGCAGATGGAATTACTCTGCCCAAATGCTTTTATTTGTTTTCTGGGATTTTTTTTCTTTATCTCCTCTTCTCTTTATTTTAACATGACAGGGTCCTAGAGTAAGGGCCTTTATGTAATCACTAAAGAGTGATTGATATATCTGTTCTCTTCCTCCTGCGTTGCCTACGGCTATCTGGCATCTTCAGTCTAAGACCTAGGCTACATACCGTGTGTTACAGGAGGGGGGCACAAAGAGGGAAGGCTCAGATTTCCCCACCTATCCTCTATGGCTTGACTTTTCCTGGGGCTCTCAGCAGCATCTTGATTCTATTGAGCACAGTGGGAATTGCAGGTGTGCAGTATTTCTGAACACTACACTGTTGCATCCACTTACTTGCGTCCAATACTCCTGTCATTCATTTGCTTGCATTGTTTTTTACCGTGCTTAGCTTTTCTTACAGCTGAGTTGCTATTAGCTTGATTTGAGCCATGTTTCCTTTAACAAATTTCTCACTTGTGTAAGTATCTCGGTGCAAACCAAAATGTACGTGTTAGGGCTGCTTCATAATTATCCATTGTGAAATGTAGGAAACCTGAAGCAATCTGAGTCTGAAATAATGCCACTGTATCTCATAGGACTTGTACTTAGGGAGACTGAGGCGCACAGTCTCCTGTATGGGTAGGATTCTTGTCTGGTCTCATCTCTTGTAATGAACAGGTGCCAAATGACTGCCATGATATACTGCCTCCCTTAACCTTGGGGGAGACGGCATGTTGCATTATGGTGTATGTAGCTGAATCAAGGGAGCCCAGCCTGCAGAGGAAAAGGGGACCATGTAACACCTGCACTACAAATTCCACCCAGGGTTTTGGCTTGCTTTTTTTTTTTCCTAAGTTTAGGGTGGGGAATCAACATTTTTCTTGTGGAAAAAGAACCATTTTGCATCCAGCTCTAGTAGAGGTGATGTTGCACTGGAGAAAGGTTGGCAAGTTTGAAAGACAGTTTAGACAGTGCTTTGTACCAGTTGGGTATGTCTGTGTTAGGAGTTTGCATCATAGCAAGTTTCCTTAACGTAAGCAGGGTCTGAATCTTCTCTCAGGAGTTTGGGTAATGTTTGCAAGGCTCAGATCATCCATGGGTCTGGGTTCCTCAGTCACCTGTTTTTCCATGAAATCTGTGACTTTCCTAGCTTGTATCTACTGATATCCAGTGTGTCCAGCCATTCAGCTAAGACTGGAATAAGCAGTAAGAAGATTTAAAGATCTCATGAATGTATCTTTCATGTTACTGATATTTATTTAGATTCATACAGAGGTTAAAAAGGGACACTTTTATATTCTTTGCTTTAATTGTGAAATATAAATACAGTTAAATTCCTTGCAAAACACCAATTTCCACCCTCCCTCAAATCTTAGTTCCCTAATACTGCACAAACTATGTAGTCTTGCTCAGACAGCTGTACAAAGAAAATACTACTTTAGCTTTAGAAAATGTGACATATCCTCTCCAGCTATGTTAGCATCGTTTTTGTTTATTTATACATTTCAGTTGAAATGCTTATAACATGTTAATGTGTTTACTTATCTGATTGTTTTTGCCCAGTTGGACAGAACCTACACTGGCTTGCAGACACTTGGTGCTGAAACGGTGAGTGATCAGACTTGCTGGTACACAGATTTAGTGAAGAAGTAATGACAACCTGTGGCTTTATTTCAACAATCACATTTTTACTTCAGCCCCAGACATTATTAAAGCATTGGGGAAAAACATTTATAGTACTTGTGCTAGTCAAGTTAATGTGCAATACAGATTTTTGGAGCTATTTCACAAAACTATAGTATGCTTTCAGTACTGAACACCTTGATCTGCAGAGTGTTCAGATGTGCAGCAAATCTAGATATTATATAATATAAACGAGTGAGTCACCCTACCATTTTACTAAGTCAGGTATTTGTGGATTGCCGTTTTTAACTTAATAACTAAAAACATTAATAGACATTTCAATGTTTATCAACTCCCAGAGCATCCTGCAAGTGAAATCTTACGAGTTTTAGATATAAAAAACCAAATGAATAAATCAGACTCTCTCTTTTTCTCCAGGGTTTTGATTTTTTTCCCTCTGTACTTTACCAAATAGAGTTTCCCAGGAAATTGCATTATCTCAGCTTTTCACTCTGTGGAGTAGAGTTTAATATAAGATATCTCATGTGAGTGAGTGAAGAATGTTTTGGAAGAGTAAGTAAATGCTGTAATAGTGCACGCTTCCAGGACTTTCCAAAACAAGTAGACGGGGTTAGTCTACAACCCTGTGTTGAGATATGATAGCAGGTACCCTTGCACATGCTCAGAGTCCTACTGATTACACCGGCACATTTCACAGACACGTTGTTTGGGATCTTGGTCTGAGGATGAATCAAGATGTTTGCCTGTCAGATGTTTTGTGCAGGCAAACTCATGCCACTGTTGCATATTTAATTTTGCAAAGAAAATGTTTTTATCTCTTGTCTTAGGGCTGATCCTGGCAGAGATGCACCCATGCAGAAGCTCTAGGAAAAAGTGGGAGTTACATATTAGAGGGCTTGGAGGCTTTGTTACTGTAGCATTTAAAATGTTGTTAGAGTCATTAGAGCAGAATGACGCTCTGTGTGTGTGTGTGTGGCTACAGATTTCCAAGTGCAGGCTTTAACGTAATCTTTTCATTTCTTTCTGGAAGGTAGTGGATGTGGAGTTACATCGGCATTCCCTTGGAGAGGAATATCTCTTTTCCCAGTCATCTGAATCTGACCTTTCTGATGTCCCCACCTCTCTCCCACTACCACTAAGCATACCAGCACCCGTTAAAGCATCTTCTCCAATTAAACAGTTGCATGAGTCCAGTCCAGATGCTTCTGTAGAAAAAGGTAAAGCAAACTGATACTTATGTTTTCTAAATCTTGGGAGGGATAATTTGAATATTTTTAAGTGTTGGGTTAATAACTGAATTACTTTTGAGTTGCATTGGAATAACTCATCTGATTCTTGACTGTCTAGTACATTAAAGAAGTGGCAGGTTTCTGAAAGAAACTGAGTTCAGAATACTTTCTTCATTTGAATGTCATTGAGTAGATTCAGTTGTGCCAAATTCTATAGAGGACAAATGCTTTATGTAGGCCATTCAGTTGGAAAAGCAAGTGTTAAGTGCTGTTTTCTTTTTTGCTCTGGATTTCAGAGTATTTAGGCAGATGATCTACCTGAGCTGTTTAAATGTGTGAACATCATAGGATTTTGTAAAAACTTATGGGATCGTCAAGAGTCTCTGGTCATGGGTTTGTTGCAGAAAAAGACTACATGCTTGAGGTGCCGGAGAGGAGCGAGGCAGTTGCAGTACTGCATTAGCCATCTATTTTAGCTGAGTACCTGGCACTCATTTTAATGTTCACATCTTTCAATGTCCCTGTGAGGTAGAGAAGTGCTAGTATTCCATTTAACAGATTGAGTATGAAGTACAGAGAAAATGAAACGGATATTTGAAGGTAATTTGGCAACTATGTCCCACTAATTTCAATGAGAGTATCTAAATATCTTTGTTAGATCTGGGCTTTACAGCCAGATTTTAAAGTGAGCCTATGTGTAACGGTGGAATTTGGGTATCTAAGCCCAAGAGTGCCGTCCTCAAAATCCTGGCTTGATCCTCTAGGCACCAAAATTTCTCAGTCTCTCCTGCATCATTTCCAGGTGTGGAACAGGAGTTGGTGGGAAGTTTATTTTGGCAGCAGCCCTCAACAGCAGTGTGGAGGCAGTGTAGACACAACCTTGGGCAGCTCCTCACTTGACTGTTTTGTGAATCCCATTTTGATGTACTAGACTCTCTCCGTGTCCTGTGTAGGGAGCCAACGCAGTGAATCCCACTCTGGAGGCCAGCCACTTAGAAGTTGAGTGTTGCAGCTAAGCATGCCAGCACCAAAATCCCTTTGTAAATTTGGCTTTGTGTGATTGGCCAAGGTCATGCAGGAAGCAGAGGTGAAGTAGAGAATTTAAACCAGGCCCTCCCAACTCCTAAGCCAGTGCTCCAGCTGCTGGACCATCTTCTAGAGTCTTTTATTCAGGAATGTGTGTTTTGTGTTCCCCTACAATATTCTTGTGAGATATAACATGGAAATAATCATTGCCTAGGGGCATATTGGAGCAGGAGTTAGACCACTGATCTCCAGACCTGTGCTTTAACCATAAAATCATCCTTCCTTTCTTGAATCAACTGCCTTTATCCACCAGGCTGATTTAAAATGCCTGTTATCGTTCTCCTCAGTACCATATTATGCACCTTCTGTTCCAGTCATGGTTCTGTGACTAGCCAACTTTGGAGCTGGGAACTGGATTCTTTTTTACACCTTGAATGGAAACGTATAGAAACTGTTTCTTTGGGATAAGTTTATGAGTTGTCTTGAGAGCTCTCAAAAATATCTGTCTTCTTTTTGCTTTGCATTTAAAAAACTTCTGAATAATGCTTATTTCATTGCTTCTTACAGAAAATTCATTTCATGACAAATAATTGCAATCCAGATGGCCTGAATTAAAACATTTTCCTAAGCATGGGTTCGGGTTGTTGATAAACACCAGTTTTTTATACCATTAAAGTGAAATTATGTTGTTACGTGAAAAAAGCTACCTTAGTCCCACCTACCACATGCCAGACTTAGTTTCACAGCATTTTTGCAATGTTCTAGCAATTGAAAACTTAAAATCTTTCCAGTGGTGTTCAACAAGTCATCTGAGCGGAGCCATCTAAGGATGGGAAGTGTTATATTTGCTACACTTTTTATGGTCAAAAAGGTTAAAATCCCACTTCCCTGCTGA
Source organism: Alligator mississippiensis (assembly GCF_030867095.1). NCBI lineage: Eukaryota > Metazoa > Chordata > Crocodylia > Alligatoridae > Alligator > Alligator mississippiensis. The sequence goes on from NC_081830.1 coordinate 41,974,877, forward strand.
TTGGGCTCACATAGTTAAGGCCTTTCTCTCTGTAGTCAGCAGCACGTAGGGTATTGTGATTTGGCCAGGCAACATACCCGGTGATTCAGACTAGCCATATTTACCTTGTCAACTGGAGATGACCTTCAGCACTAGTCCAGAGAGGGGCTCAGACTCATACCCCTGGCACCATAGTGAGACACCTGAACCACTTTGTCACTGTGTCCCTCTTACTGTGGCAAAAAAAAGAAAAAGAAAAACATGAGCACCTAAAATATAATGCATGAGCTATTTTCTGACTTCAGCGAAGATGCTGAACATTTGGATGGGCAGTCTATAAAGCAAACAGGAAGGAAAGAGCTTGCTACTGCCTCAGAGAAACTGCTGTTATTCATTAGAGCCACTGATTAACTGAGCTCCACCTATATGAATTAAGATGGACCCTGAGCCTATATAGGAGGACATTAGTCACTGTTCCTGCCCTTATATAATCATTCACAAATATGCAGAGAGACGCTTCCTTTAGTGGAAACTTTTCAACTATATGGATGTAGCCACTTCCAAACAACACATATCGGCACTCTTGGGATTTGCAAAAAAAATCTGTCAAAATGGATGCCAGGATAGTGAATCTTCATGACAACATATTGGGTTAGACAATACATTGTTTTTTGATTGAATATATGTTTTTTTTCAGAGAAGTGTCAAGCAAAATAATAAATGCCCCAAAATCACACTTACAGGCTTTGAAGGCGTTTGTCCTATCTTAGTTTTCGTCTATGCAGTAAAACCACTAAGGAATGAGAAATATTTCTCTTCTTTTCCCTGTTTTAATCAGGATTCCCTGGGAACGCTGAGACCGAAAGACATACAACGTTTTATTCTCTGCCCTCTTCGATAGAACGGACTCCCACTAAATTAACACAGAAGGTCGCCTTTGGCTCCCATGGAAATTCGGCTTTTCAGCCAATTGCAGCTAGTTGCAAAATTGTGCCTCAGGGTCAGATCCCAAGCCCAGCAGAATCACCTGGAAAATCCTTCCAGCCAATCACCATGAGCTGCAAGATTGTGTCAGGTGAATTTTAGTTGATGTTCCGAATACTTCATACTGGAAAATGAGTTATGGAACCTGTTGGCCTTGTTTGGTATCATTTCCCTGTTTTCTTGCCAGCATAGAACATAAGTCAATAGGGAAACTCCAGTGGAAGAGATTAAAAACAAATTCTGTCCATTTAAAAAAATACTTATGCAGAATGTTTGCAGGTTAAAAGCAAGTTGGGAACTACTTTTAATCATTCCCTGGGCATGCACTTTTTTGATATGCTGCTACACCTAGTTAATTGGCTCAGGCATAAAAATTGTTACTTCGGTACAAAATAATGAGATGTCATGAGCGTGTTTATGAATGGCGAGACAAAGTTTTCCCTTTTCACTTCCTGATTCTTGGGACTGGTAAAATGGGAAAAGTTTTGTCCTTCCGCCCCCCTTTTCTCAAGCAGATGACAGTGTTGAAAACTCGAAATCATTGCTCTCAGTCACAGTGTTTTCTCATTAGAAGCAGACAGTTTCCTTTTTCCTCCCCCACTTACAGTAATTCTAGATGGCTCAGTGAGAAGAGATAAGCATCTGATTGCAGCAAGCAAAATTATATCCTTTTGGAAACTTCTAAAACAGATGCAGTCACACTGTAGTATGTTCATTCTGCTTCTACTCCCTGGTCTGCTGAGAATGATACATTGCATTTCACTAACACAGTGCTTTCTGCTGGGCTGTAGAGTACATGAGAACTTCAGTGCCCATCTTTCTTCAGTCACTTGTGAACATGAGACCATTGTCTGTAATATACCACTATTGTGTGGTGTTCAGTGAATAGAGATTGAGGCAGCAGGTACCAGTATGGGTGCTTACTGATCATATCTTCCCAAACTTTTCTTGCCTGCTTTTTCCATTTATGGTTGTATTTTCTCTTCTGCCAATATATATTCTTTCTGTCTTAAAACAGTACCTAAGGCAATAGCAACTTATTTGAACAAGTGCCAACTGCTTTCTTACTTACTACCTTAATATACTGAACCATTTGCCTAATTTTCTGGGTCCTATTTAGAAGACACGAAGGTTTCCCAGTAGGTGAGAATTACATGGCTATCTTGTCTGCCTTAAAATCCTTAGGATATTCTCTGCCAATCTTTTCTATTCAAAATAATTCTTCGCTAAGCATCTCTGAGACTCTACTGAGTTCTGAGAAAACCTATTGCCCCTTTCACATTGCTATAGTCATGTGTAAGTTGTAAGCATCTCTTTCAGTGACAGGGCTACTGTCCTACACAGTGTCCCTTCACTGTATGCCATAATGCAGTTGTCATCCCTCTTTTAGCCATATTCTCATTCTCTGTTCTTATCTCTTATTGCTCCCTTATTACTTTCTTCAACCTGTTTTTCCCCCTGGTTTATCTCCCTTTTCACTTACCAGGAGGCTACATGCTGCTGCAGTGGTGGCTTTTACGTGCTCCCACAGTTGAGTGGCACAGTAGGAAGAGAGGCTTATCTTAGGGGTCACTTGCCTGAGTCTACAGCCCTTCTAGTTAGTGCTGTTCCTAATGGCTATGGAAACAGGATCTGCTAGCATGGAGAAGAAAGGCAAATACCTTTCAAGGAGCTGCTCAGCACTTCACCCTCATGCAGGGGCTTATTGGGAGCAGGGGAGAATCAGGGGTTTTGAAACTTTACGCATCCCCTTACAGCCCTGTGATCCAGCTTGGGCTAGGAAATGCACCCTTGGCAAAATGTGCAAACTCCAAGTCATTTTCTTTTATGGCATTTTTATGTCCTTATGAAATTTAAGAGATGGAAGTATCGGACTTTCTTTCTTAAGGTTCTCCAATATCGACCCCTAGTCCATCTCCGCTACCTCGTACCCCAACCTCCACCCCGGTGCACATGAAGCAAGGGTCTGCTAGCTCCGTCATTAATAACCCCTTCATTATTGTGGACAAGCCTGGACAGATGGTTGGAGCAGCAGCCACAAGCACAGGTGTGTAGTGTGATCTTGGAAGGTAGCAGCTTAGTTTTATCCACTCCCGTTTATCTTCCCTGTAATAATACTAAGTCAATATGCGAAGATTCCAAAGTGCTTTACAAAAGAAGGGGGAAGGATCAATAGTTTATCTAACTACTGCCTAGAATATGGTGGTTTTTAGCACAGGTGGAGTTCACTTTAGGAAGCAACACAAAATGTAAGAGCAGATATAAATCATTAATTTCTCTCCAAAGAGACTACACATTTCAGAAAAAAATTGGAGTAAGTAGGTGGAGGTTGTGATGCATATAACAAGGGCATCTGGGATGATGGCTGGAGCTGTGTGTTGGGTATAGTAAAGTGCAACCCATTGTGTTGTGCTGCCACCTCTATCTTCAGTACAGAAGTATGACCTTCAGGGTGTCAGGGATTCCAGCATGCATTGCTCCAACTCTGTCCAAACAGTAGGTTGATTAAATCAGGATGGTCTGGAGAAGATGGTTTTACCAACCATAATTGAACTATGAGCCTTCGTTCAGCTACTTTCAGCAGATTTGCCTCAGACCCACCCCCAACTCCTTCATCTAGATTCAGTACTTCGGAGGTGGCAGGGACTCTACGTTGAGTTCTTGTGATTCTTTTACTGTCTAAGGAGTAATTAGTCCAAGAGACAGGTGAAAGGGAAGAGCTAGTAGGCCATCCTTGTATTGGAGTTGGAAGAAAAATTAGCTGCTCATAGGTCCTTGTATATAAAGCATGACACACAGGCCAAAGAACCTCATGCCTGACTTGCATAGGTGTACATTTGGTAGCTTGTTAGAGAAGCGCTTGGAGCTAACAGAGACTTTTTATATTATTTTAAAATGATTCACATAACAAATACCTTTCACTAGATCTGGATGGAAATAGGAAAATTCTTTATGAAAAATGTGTCCCTTTCTTGTTGAGAAACTCAGAATTATTCAGCTTCCACTACCTTTAAAGGTATGGTAGGAGAGCTGAATAGTCTCTGTTTGAAGTAGCTAGAGTTCTTTTATTTTTCTGGTACTTTTTGGAAGGTCTTTTGTTTGATAAACAAGAAACAACTTGATCATATATTGACTAGGTTAAATGTTTCACTTTTCTTTAAAGCTTTGTATGCAGTTGAAGTGTAGTTTATCAACGTATGGTAATTTGGTTAACTTCAAATGTACCCAGTGCAGATTTGTATATAATGAGTGGGATTTTCAAAAGCATCCAAATCAGTGGTGCTCATCCTTCCTGCCCCACAAGACCAGATCTCACAGGTGGAGTTGTTCCATGTGCACAGGGCCATGTCATCTGGCCTGCAGGACTCCCCACAGGTCCAAAAATTTGGGGTGGTTGAGTGGTGGTGGCATTAATTGCCATGGTTTCCATAGCCATGGTAATTAACACTACAACCATTCTCCTGCCACCAGATTCCAGGACCTGGGGAGAGCCCTGCAAGCCAGATGACATGGTCCCACAGGCCAGATTCAGCCCACAGATTGGAGGGTGAGCATGACTTATCTGAATGACTAACAGACACAAATCCCTTTACCTCCAAGCTTCTTTACAAAATCCTTTCTATTCCTAATATCTTAAAAAGACATTGCCAAACATCTGAGGTTTGAAACTGAGGTTTTGGATGAGCCAGCTTTCACAAAGCCTACCAGTAACAGAAATATCATTACTGTGTATTCCCTTCAGCATATATACGGTGTTAATAAAAGTGAAATACTATGTCTTTGTTAGGTACAAAACCGTGTTTATTTAATAATAACCATCACAAAATGCTTACCCTGAAGTCTGCCTTACCCTTCCAATACACAGGAAGCCCAACAAGCAAACTGACAAATGTTTCTCAGGCCGTTCACGGAACTGGATCTCCAGTCTCAAAGATCCATGGAAGCAGTTTTGTAACCTCTGCTGTCAAGGTAATATAACCATGATAGATTGGCTGTTTCTATGAAGAAATCACGTCGTATAAAGCAGCAGATGGGCTATTTGGTCTTTTTTAGCATCATGTGAACTTGTCTTGAATATAGAATACAAGCTCACCATGTCACTGAAACATACTCTGTTTAGCAGCCACAGCATGTTGGAAGGTATAATGGTGTCAATTCAGGCAGCTTTAATTAGAATTGTCTACATTTCTGTTAAAAATAAGTCTTTTGCTCTCAAACAGGAAAGTCTTTAGGGGGTATAGATCTCTGTACTCTCTATCACCTTATTTTTCAAAAGAGCCTGTTCTGTAATGGCCTTTGATCTTCTTCACTGGGTTGGTGACCGTTTTGGGTCTGACCAAAAGTACACGTTTTTAGAAACCTCAGTTGTGTGGGTATTTTTGCTTAATTCATACGTTGCGAGCAAGCCAAGCCTTGGCTGTTACAGCTACTTCCATGTAAGCAACTGAGGGAGAAAAAGAATGCTAATGTATGAGCAGCATTTAGAAGTTTGATTTACAAAAGTGTATGTTTGTAGTCAATCAAGGTTGCAGTCCCTGGCTGCAAACGAGCAGAAGCGATTAGGTTTATGACTTAGAACTGGAAAGCCCTACAGGTACGGAAATTATTTCAGATAAAAACCTCTCATTTTACAAGGAGACATCTTTCTGACTAGTGGCATCAATGTTACTCCTTTGGAAAGTGGTTCGTGGGTTGTGAAGTAGTATGCAGGAGGTAGATCAGCAATAGTCTTGTTCACCTTATGTAAGAACAGTTGATCTTAGCGTGCTTGGATAACTGCAGCCGGGGTGGAGAAAAGAACTTATTTTTATGTTTAGAACGAGAATTCTTCTCTCCAGAAAATTATGCTCATTTTCTGAAAATCTGGTATAGGAGTAATTTGCCATACGTGTGCATGTCGAAGGATCTGCTAAGTAAAACGAAGTATACTTTTTCCATCTGCAAAAATCCAAGCCAGAGACTTATCCCAAAATGATCTTGGGAATTGCTTCTATTAGGAGGCAGATATTAGAGGCTTTGTCTAATTTGAGGTAGGAGAATTGGAGCAGTACTATTAAATGAGATGTGTGCACCCCTTATGATATCAGAAAAAACAGCTAGTTAAGAGTGACTTCAATTAACAGAACTAATACTACTCATTAATGCTTGTTTCACTGATCTGAAGCAGTTGCTTCTTTGCAGTTTGAAACAAATTAGGGAATGCCCACATCACATGTTTTCAAGATGACACCAGTAAGAGTCAGGATATGTTTAGAAAAATTGCAGCTCTGTTAATGGAAATATAGCCCCTGTAAACCTGTGTCTCTGTGTTGGAGTTCAGCACCAGGATAGTATAGGATATGCTAGGAGAAGGGATTAACATTCCAAAGTATCCTCTTAGGCCAGATCTGGACTGTGGGTTAAAGCGACTCGTCCCATGCCACTGACAGCTGTGTCCATTGGGCCCCCCAAATCCTGGCACAGGCTATGCCCCTTGCTGGCCATGCTTACCAACTTCTGTTATTCCAGCAGGTCAGATTTGATCCACAGGCCAGGCATTTGACACTTCTGTTTCAAAGGATGGAAAATTGAGGCTTATTATCAAAACGCCTAATGTAGCTGTGATTGTACATGTCAGACCATTCCGGGCACCTAATTACCACTTAATAAGAAATGTTGTTTTAATTGCCAAGAATGGAGTTCCCAATAAGAGAGCATTTGAAATCTCTAGATGCCTTATGCAGTATCACATAATCGTACAATAATCATGTCTGAATAGAAATACATAGACCTTCCTTAGAATGTATAAAATTACTTCTACATGTTATTCTAGTTGCTGATATGGGCATCCAGTTACTAATGTTTATATTCCTTGTTTCACCTACGTGTTAATTTCATGTATATTCATTTTTAGCAGGAGGATTCTTTATTTGCAACAATGCCACCTCTTTGTCCAATTGGGAGTCATTCCAAGGTTCAGAGCCCTAAATCTGTGACAGGAGGACTTGGAGCTTTTACGAAGGTATTTGATGTGTGCTTTTTGGTTTTGTGCATGGAGGCATAGTCTGGATTTGGCACAGCTTTCATGGTGTATATATACATTCTTGTTACCTTGGCAAGAATTAGAAGCCCAGGCTGTTTTATTGACAGGCATGAAGAAAAATGAACTCTTGCAACTTTCATAAAATGTAGCATGTCTTTCTGTTTCAGTGGCTTCGTTGTTCTTCCAACCTTTCGTGTCTCTTCTTTTACTTTTTTGTTTTGTTTTCCTTTCCTATAATGAACTACTGCCATGTTCTAGCAGATATTTGAAAACACACTGTGGATTTCTTCCATAATACAGTAAAACAAACTAAAGTAGTTTCTGGGTCTATAAGTTGCTTTGCCTGTAAAATAATACTTGCCATTTCCGAATGTCCAAGACCTGTCTTTTTAAGTGTATTTCTTCAAGCATTAGGAGTAAGTTATTTTTTTCCTTTGTTGTGAGCTAATACTCTGCCCGTTGGAAAATGTCCAAAATGATGTAATACAAGGGGACTTTTGATAGGTAGTAGGGCTATGCGAAGCTTTGGTCCCTGATTTGATTTGGCGGGATTCAGCCTGATTCAGCGGCTGAATTTTCAAATCTGAATCGAATCGGAACCCTCCGAATCGATTTGGAGAGATTGGGAAAAATTCAGAAATTCGGAGACAGACACGGCTTTAAATGTTTTTTCTACGTACCTCTAGGTAGCAGGCAGCTTGTGAGCACTGCGATGCTGGGGCACGTGGAGTGTCCCACAGAAGCACAGGGGGCTCCCCAGCATGCGCTCAACAACAGACGTGGAAGTAGACCAGAAGCACTTCCGGGCCCACTGGGGAGCATGTGGGGTTGTCACCTGTGTGCCCCTGGCTCAGTAACTGGTGTCTCCTGGGTCCTCCTGCAGCCAGTTGCCAAGCTGGGGGGGGGGTGGCCCAGCGTGCTCCCTGGCAGACCTGGAAGTGGAGCAGAAGTACTTCCGGTCTACTTCCAGGTCTGCCAGGGAGTGTGCTGGACACTCCCCCCCGCCGCACTCCTGTGGAACGCTTCATGTGCCCCAGCATCACAGCGTTCACGAGCCATGCCTGCTACCTCAAGGTACGTAGAAAAAATTTTTAAAGCTGTATCTATGTCCAAATTGCTGATTTTTTTTTTTCTGAATCAGCATCAAACCTTCAGATTTGGATTTGGCCGAATCAAATCAGGGACAGTGATCCGAATCGACAAATCAAATCATTGTTCCAGATTCAGGCTGAATCCGAATCGAATAGGGCCCACTTTGCACATCCCTAATAGGCAGGCCTCTGAGAAACTTGGGTTGTTTTTTTTATTTTTAATTTAGGTTGTATCCAAGTTTTGAGTTCTGTTTGGCATATTTTGGGCAGAATTGTAGACAGGGCAGGGTGTTAAGAATCAAAGTATTAATTAACCTCAGGAAGGCTAGCCCTGTTTGCAGCTGCAAACCAGAACAAATCCATCTTTAGCATTAATGTTTAGCATCTGTCAACCTCTGATTACCTTTGCAAACATCAGTGTTTTTTCACCACTGTGCAGCTTATGATGTTTTTGCTACATCTGAGGGTGATGCGTCTGTGACCTGGGAGTTTGTCAGAATCAAGACTGGAGTTCAGGTTCTTGGCTCTTTCTTGTGAATCTTTTCTGCAGAAAGTTGGCAGTAGGTGATGGTTTCTTTGGATGCTCTAAAGCTTTTTTTTTTTTTTTTTATTCAACTTTAATTTATTAAAAGGTGATAATAAAGCAGGAGCCAGGAGAGCTGCCCCAGCAACCACAGATGCCAGTAACTGGAACAGCCTCGCAGCCATCAGTGCAGCAGTATGTCACGGTGAAGGGGAGTCATGTGATAGCTCTGTCACCTCAGAAGCAGATTGTGAGCACAAGCGAGGGCACCACACAGTCTAAGGTATTGATCGCTGTGATAGATTTGGATTACTGTAAACTGCTTTTTCTCCTAGAGACAGCACTGTCACCTCTGTGCTGCTTTTACAATTGGCTGTCCTCCAACCTTTGAACTTCCTGGATAGCACAAGCAATAATACAGAGCTTACTGGTTTCCTTAAGACATTTGAGGGACTGTAGATAAAGGGCACAAAACTGGAGGTAAAAATTTTGCTCGGGGTAGTGTTCATGTTTTAATTTTTTCCAAGCAGTTTAAGTGAGGTGAGAGGTTCCTCGGAAGCCTGTTACACATTATTGCCTCCAACAAGCAAGCTCCATTCCTTTACTTCCATTGTTGCAATGGCTTAATAGAAAATGGGGGGCAAACTAGCACAAGATGGAAATAACTCAATTTTGTCTGAGATTGGAATGATAATTAAGATAGAACAAGCAGTGTCAGCAGGCTGCACACTTTTGTTCTATCTTAATTCTCATTCCAGTTTCAGAAAAAATTGAGTTATTTTTGACATTACAAGAGACAGAGAAGCAGAGTAGCCGGGGGGGGGATGAGGAGCTTGGTGCTTCTTTGTGTGTGGCAACCATTGACCCTTCCATATCATGGTGTATGCATTACAGGTCACCCAGACCTTCAATGCATATACCTAGGCAGGAGGTTTTCAAGAGGTTTGTTTGTTTTGGAGGAGTAGTGAAGGTTGTGCAGACCTTCCATCCCCCTTTAGGCCACTGAGACAGAATCCAAAGACCAGACTGAGTCCAGATGTTTAGTACCTCTATGGCTGTAATAAGCATCTGGGAATTGAACCCAGGTCTCCTCTGTGGCAGACAAGGACTCTACCACTGAACCACAGGGGACTCCACTTCTTTGTGTAATGACTAAACAATATAGGTCTCAACAGGTTATTTTCCTTCTATTTTTTCCTATACAGTGAAATCTACTTGCCAGGCACACACACAAGCATATGCCAGTGGTTCCCAACCTTGTTAGACTCAAGGCACTCGCTGGAAAATGCCAGCTCTTAGTTTTTGTTTCTTTCTTTCCTTTTTTTTTTTTAAGAACAGAAAAATAATAGAGCAATTTGTTGCGAAGAAGTCAGACTGCAACAGATCAGAATGTTTGTGACACGATGGATTCCTATTTCAAATCTCTGGGTCTATCTTACAAATTATGTTTGCACAGTGCTAACATTGCATGGCACCCCAGGTTGCTGTAGCATGCTGGTTGAAAAATACTGGTATATGCAGAATGTTCATTAGCATTCACAGAAAATAATTGTTCTTTTAACTACTTTGTTGCCTGTTCAAGCAGTACACAAGTATGGTGTTGTCTGCATACAAAATTGAGACTCATGTAAATTCAGCATTCAGGCCAAAGTGTCCAGTGTGCCTGTTTTTGATAGGCTAGTTGAAAATAAGTTTCTGGTGTTCTGACCTTCACTAATGCAGAATTCATGTACATTTTGAATTGAGCAACTTTTCTTGTGCTAGAAACTATCTTGAGCACCTTAGGTTGGTCATCATCAGACTTCCGTAAACACTGAAATTGTGAGTGTTTTTAACAGTTATCTTTGCTCCAGTAGGAGGAACTAGGACAGTAGGAAGTTTGATCATTTGTTTTGGTGTCTGAAGGCTTAGATGGGAGATTACAATCATATCACTTTAAAGGGGGAGAAGGAATACACTGGCTGTTGAGCATGGGTCTTCTGATCAATTATAACTATTTTGTGTAACAACTCCCTTCCTGCAATAAGTGAAGCTAAACCAAAACAGCTTACACTGGCATTTAAACAGACAATAAACTAACATGGCTTAGCTTCTACTTGCATAGGATAGAGTGGACACGCACAACATTTAGAACAGAACACCTTAAAATGCTGTAAGTCCATCACATTTCTTTTCATTTTGATGTAGGTGTTTTATCTGTCTATACCCTGAGTGGGGTGGTCTCAAATTCACATGTTTGAGTCCTTCTGCCTATTCAGCTGGTTGTTTTGAGTGGACAGCTTGTTTAAGTCTAAAAATATTCTGATACTGGTTGCTACTGAGTCCTGTATAGCTCACTAGGGGGACTGTTGATTTTATCCAGATAAAATAAAGCAAAGCTGTTCAGGAAGTGCATCATCTGATGCTTATTTATTACAGGTTGTTGGAGTTCCAGTTGGTTCTACTTTACAGTCAACAGTAAAACAAGCAGTGGCCATCAGTGGTGGACAGATACTGGTGGCTAAATCCAGCTCTTCAGTAGCAAAGGCTGTTGGTCCAAAACAAGTTGTAACCCAAGGAGTAGCAAAAGCCATTGTGAGTGGAGGTGGTGGAACAATAGTTGCCCAACCTGTGCAAACTTTGACAAAAGCTCAGGTGACTTCTGCAGGGGTTCAGAAAAGTGCATCACAAGGGTCAGGTAAAGTGATTTTCAACTCTGGATATAGTTCATGGTGGGAGGTTTTGGATTGCCATTTGTGTAGAGCTTCAGCTTTGCCCTAACCACCATTGTAGTTTGGAATGAGGTAGGGGAAAATTGCTCAAAAATACACCTGCTAAGAAATCTGTAGGGAAACCCCTATTGAAATAAGGCTGGTGTTTTAGAAATAATCCTAAATGTGGAACGATCTCCAACAGAGATTCCAAGTGTTATGTAAAATGTTGCAAGCACATCATTTTGTCCCTATAAATAAAGTACAGCATTCTTTGGTTAGCTACTATTTTGTCCCCTTTTCATCTAAATTGTGCAGATTTTATTATGATTTGTACTCTGTAGAGATGATTTTTCATTTTTATTGATGTTTTGCTGTTCTCTCTTGTTTCCAGTGATGGCTACGCTCCAGTTACCAGCCACCAACCTGGCAAACTTGGCAAATTTACCACCTGGCACCAAACTCTACCTCACCACCAACAGCAAGAACCCTTCAGGAAAAGGAAAACTGCTTCTGATACCCCAAGGAGCCATACTGCGAGCCACAAATAATGCTAGTTAGTCTTGCAGGGAAATCTAATGAGTTAAATAATGTAATCATTTTGTAATTAATGTGTTCAACATTTTGCTTTTGATTCTGGTGCCGTGCAAGTTAGTAGGGCAGAGCTCTGTTAACAGGGGCAGAGCTCTGTTCACTTCAGTTTCAATGAGTTGAGATTAGTGGGAGAGGCGCTGGGGTCCTCGAGAGTAGGGGAACTCAGTGCCCGAGATGAGTTGTCGTTCCTTAAGGAGACGATATTCAAGGCCCAAGGGGTGACAAAACAAGAAGCAAGGGGGGCAAGAGTACCCAAAAGCCTCCCTGGCTCACCAAGGGCATTTGTGAATGCCTGATTGCCAAAAAGGAGGTGTGGACCTGGTGGAAGGGGGGAGGGGCTATAACCAAAGAGGAGTATACCTCCACTGCTCGGGTCTTTAGAGGGGCTATTAGAAAAGCTAAGGCAGATACGGAGCTAAGGCTAGCGTCAAGGATCAAAGATAATAAAAAGTCCTTTTCTAAATATATAGGGAGAATGAAGAAGGCACTGGGTAATGTGGGGCCCCTGCAGGATATGTTTGGCAATCTGGTGGTTGCACTGAGGAGAAAGCAGACCTCTTTAACAAATTCTTCGCCTCCATTTTCCTGTGCAGGGACCGGGACTCCCCGACCAGGATTCCAGATGGACTCGGGAGAAATGCCTCCAGGCCTAAGGTCGGGGAGGACCGGGTTAGAGAGCTGGAGGGGCTGGATGTGTTCAGATCAGCAGGTCCAGATACTCTCCACCCCAGGGTGTTGAGGGAATTGGCAGGGGTTATTGCGGGGCCCCTGGCATGGCTTTATGAGCGCTCGTAGTGCTCTGGCCAGGTGCCAGATGACTGGAGGAAAGCCATCGTGGTCCCCATCTTCAAAAGGAAGAGGGAGGACCCAGGCAACTATAGGCCCATTAGTCTTACTTCAATCCTGGAGAAACTCTTTGAGACAATCATCAAGGAGCACATCTGTGATGGGCCGGCAGCAGGGATGATGCCCAAGGGCAACCAGCATAGTTTCATTAGGGGCAGGTCCTGTCAGACCAGCCTGGTTGCCTTCTATGATCAGGTCACAAAAGCATTGGACGCAGGTGTTGCGGTGGATGTAGTCTTTCTGGACTTCAGCAAGTCCTTAGAAAATGTCTCCCACCCCATTCTCATCAAAAAACTAGGTGACTGTGGCATTGATGCCTACACAGTCAGATGGATTGCAAATTGACTGAAGGGTCATACTCAGAGGGTAGTGGTGGACGGGTCTTTTTCTACCTGGAGGGAAGTGGGCAGTGGAGTCCCCCAGGGCTCGGTCCTTGTGCCCACACTGTTCAGTTTCTTTATTAGTGACTTACTTGGATGACGGGGTAAAAAGCAGCCTGTTTAAATTTGCTGATGATACCAAGATTTGGGGTGAGGTGGGCATGCTAGTAGGGAAGGACAGATTACAGCAGGACCTGGACAGGTTACAGGGGTGGGCTAACGAAAATAAGATGGGTTTCAATACTGACAAGTGCAAGGTGCTGCACTTGGGCAGTGGGAACCAGCAGCACACTTATAAGCTCAGAAACTCCCTTCTCGAGAGCACGGTGGCAGAAAGAGATGTTGGAGTCATTATTGACTCCAAGATGAACATCGGCCGACACTGCGAGGTCACGGTCAGTAGGGCTAACCGTACCTTGTCGTGCATCCACAGATGCATCTCAAGCAGGGCCAAGGAGGTGATCCTCCCCCTCTATACGACACTGGTCAGGCCGCAGCTGGAGTACTGTGTTCAGTTCTGGGCGCCGCACTTCAGGAGGGATGTGGACAGCATTGAGAGGGTCCAGAGGAGGGCCGCCCGCATGATCCGGGGACAGCAGGGCAGACCCTATGAAGAGGCTACAGGACCTTAACCTGTTCAACCTTTGCAAGGGAAGGCTGAGGGGGGACCTGGTGGCTGTCTATAAACTCACCAGGGGGGACCAGTAGGGTTTGGGAGAGACCCTGTTCCCCCTAGCACCCCCCAGGGTAACAAGGAATAACGGCCACAAATTGTTAGAGAGCAGGTTTAGACTAGACATCCAAAGGCACTACTTCAGTCAGGGCAGCTAGGATCTGGAACCAACTTTCAAGGGAAGTGGTGATGGCTCCTACCCTGGGAGTCTTTAATGTCTGGCCTGGAGGCTTGATGTCTACCTGACCGGGGTCATTAGAGCCCGGTTTTCTCTCCTGCCCAGGGCAGGGGGTCGGACTTGATGATCTACAAGGTCCCTTCCAACCCTACTTCTATGAATCTATAAGTGTGATATTGTTTTGTTATGAAATGGGATCTTTGAGTGTCACTCATTGTAGTAGAAAGCTGTCTTTCATTTACATTTCCCTCTTCCCCTGTACCCCCAGATCTTTTACAGCAGTAACTGTTCACATAGTCACAAATTAAGGAGAAAATTAGAGCAAGACAACATGTTCCTTCTTAGAATCCAAAGAAGGGAGTAAAGGGCATATTCATGCAGTTGTGTAAGAAATACAGTATAACCTCATAAAAATTCAGCATCCTTAGGACCTAGCACCTGCTGGAAATTTGAAAATTCCGTATTTTTGAAACATAAGGAAAGTGCATAGCCTGGTGTTGCCTGGCTGGTTGGACTCGGGTGGGGAGGGGAGGGGGGAAGCTTGCATGTGGCAGCTGCTGCTGCCATCCACCACCCTGCGCCACTGCTACCCCCCCACCCATTCCCCTGCTCCATGACTGGCCGCCAGCGGTACACTGGTCAAAAAAAGTTGAAAACCCCTGATGTGTATTTTTAAAAAGTGATGGATTTTTGAGGATTCTGGAATTCTGAAAACTGGATTTATGATGTTATAATGTAGTAGAAAAGGATCTCATGTATTCAGTGTGATGCGTGGTGTACAGGAGCAGATTGCTGGGGGAGAGGTTCAGGTTTCATCAGTGAAAGTTTTCAGTTGTGGGCTGGACAACCATCTGGCTGGGATGGTATTGGATGGGAATGATCCTGTTTTGAGCAGGGGGCTGAACTGGACAATCTCTTCCAGACCATTTTTCTTGCAAGAGAGCAAATTTTACTGAAAAAACAAAGCCCTTCCTAATTAAGCTGTTTTTGGGTGGTGATGGAAGTTCCCTAGCTTGGTACTTCAGTACCAAGTCCTTGCCAGTGCTGGGCTAGACATACTCCTGCACTGGCAGAGAAATAGACTGTTCTGCTTGAAGTCTCTGAGGTTACACAAATGTCTGTGATTGTCTGGCCCTGTAACTTGTTTTGCCTACTGTTTTATTAGATAAAAAAATGAAAATAGGACTGATTCCATGCTACTCCTAGCATAAGCATAGCAAGATTCAAATATGCCTGTAATTCATCACTTTGGGCAAGTGCTCAAGTAACTACTGAAGTTACATTTGAACACTTGGAGCAGTGCAGAAAAGCCCTCTGTGTGTTCTCAAGGGTCTTCAGGCCCTGTTAGTTTGTTCCCAGAGCTTGTGGAGAGGTGGGAGAGAACCATACCAC
Organism: Alligator mississippiensis; assembly: GCF_030867095.1. Classification (NCBI taxonomy): domain Eukaryota; kingdom Metazoa; phylum Chordata; order Crocodylia; family Alligatoridae; genus Alligator; species Alligator mississippiensis. The sequence goes on from NC_081830.1 coordinate 41,990,229, forward strand.
CCCCTGAATCATACTTCTGGTACAGCGTCAGACAGTCGAGGGCCATGTTTGTGTATGGATTCCACTTACAGTGGCCTTAAGGTATTCATAGATGTTTTGTTTCCTGCCTATTCAGAGCTGTTGCTGAGCGGTCATGGTAGATGCCAAGACAGAATTTCTTTCTTGCTTCTACAACTCTAGTAGGATGGCTGCTCCATAGTTGAAGACCTAGAGAGGGTCATTTGCTTTATTTTTTGTTGCAGATCTCCAGTCAGGCTCTTCGACAAGCGGAGGAGCTGGAGGAGGAGCTGGAGGAGGAAGTGGAGGAACACAAAGCACGAGTAGTGGCTTGTCCCAGCATCTCACCTACACGTCCTACATCCTCAAACAGACCCCACAGGTCAGAGTTGTATAATTTTTCAGGATACGCTTATGTTAAAATGTCAGTTGTTGAAAACGCACAACCCTTGTGCACACACTTTGTAGCCCTGAGTTAGATGCAACTTTCACTAATTCTGGGGTGCAGATCTTTCTGGGGGCGCACTCAACTCAGTGCTGTATTGCTCTCCTGTCTCTGCTGCTGTCCTTTCCTCTTGTGGGGCAGTGTACCCTGCGGAAGGGAAATACAAGAGGATGAAAGCTAGGAGAGAAATGGGGCAAACAAAACAGATGAGAAATGGCAGTTAAGACATGGAATGGTAGGAAGGATTACAGGATCTGCTAGGCCAGTCTGTCACAAGTTTTGAAGGGGTGGAGGGAGGCAGCATCTCCGATCTTGAGTGTAGCTGGCGTGGATTCATTTGTTCTCTGGAGACTGCCCCTTTGAAACTTTATAGTTTTCAGAGCTGAAGGAAAAATTTCCCCAATCCTTTTTCTCTATTCTTCAGCAACAGTTTTGCAAGTTTTGCAAAGTAAATAATATATGTCACAGTGAGTAAATTGTGAAGTGTGTTAATTACAACAAACATCTGCAAACAGATTAGAAACTGGCTTGTTGGCTCTTCTTTTGGGACTCAGACCTTCAGCATGTTACAAAATATCATTCTACAGCAAGAGGAGTGGGCTGCCTGTAGCTCTAAGCCCAGAAACATCTGTAATTAATTGCAGCATGCTTTTTTATTATTAAATAAATCAAGTAGTTATTTTACTGAGGTGCTTCTAGCCCCATGAATGTTCAGACCACTGGGCAGGATGAAAAGATCTCTGAAACATTTTTTTGTAATAGTCTTCACCGAACAAGGGGAGAACTGTCATATTTCTTTGTAACTCTAGATAGTAGTAAATGTTGATTATTCCCATAAGCGACCAGAAAGGCAATGACCTTTTGTCTGAAATAAAATCTCAGGCCAGAGGGAATGTTCACATGTGTCTCTGTAGTGTTACAGTTGCAGACTTTTGGGGGGTTTATTTTAATATTCCTAGATTTCCAGTGTCCCCAGTTATTTTGTCTCCAAGGTTAACTTCTTTTTGGTTCAGGGCACATTTTTGGTTGGCCAGCCTTCTCCCCAGAGTTCTGGAAAGCAGTTAACATCAACGTCAGTTGTCCAAGGCAATGTAGGTGTCGGAGCATCTTCCACCCAAGGACAGCAGGCATTAAAAGTAATAACTGGACAGAAAACAGCTTTATTTACCCAGGTAACTTGCAAATAACATGTTGCCTTTATTGTACAGATGTATTTTGCCATGGAGTATTGTAACCAGACCTACAAAATCCCTTGCCTTTGCTTTTGTTGGGTTAACAACTGGTTTTATTTTTGTCTTCATTGCGACATATTGGTTATTAGAAAAGAAAAGTTAAAGATGACAGAGCCTCCAATGAGAGAGTCTTGAAAAAGAGAAAACAAAATCACTTCTTATTGTCTATAAATGTATTAGGCTAGATTTCCAGGCAGTAGCGTGTTAGTTTATGCAAGTAACGACTGGACATGTCTCTCACTTGTACTTGTTTGTACCCACAGGTCAGGCAATGTCAGTTGCCCCTATTTCCTGATTTGCAGATCTACTCAGAATCGCCTTAGTGGTCTCTTGCATGTGCAAATCAATTCATGGTGCAGAACCATCCAGTTATTTGCACCTCCAAAGCTGGAAACCAGTGAAAGCTTGTCCAAAACTTTGATCTGTAGACCAAAGGCTTTCCAAAGGGAGGGATGGGCTTTGAGGGGTATCAGACTTGAGACACTCCGAAGGTGCCTTGTTTTCTGAGGGAAGTTGCTTAGCATTTCATAGAGTTCTTACTCTCAAAAGTGTCCTCTCTCAGAAAACTAGGCTTCTTTGGGGTGGGTCATGTGGCTTCACAAGCATCTATTCTCCCTGGAACACTCCTTGGTTTTGCTTTGTAGTATGAAAAGTTTTTTGTTTGTTTGTTTTTAAAGGAGTTTGATATTTTGATGTTTGTCATTAAATTGTATTTGATTTCAAAGGCAGCTCCCAGCGGACAGACATCGCTGATGAAAATATCAGACGGCTCCTTAAAATCAGTGCCGGTTTCATCCCAGCTCTCCAAACCTGGCACCACAGTGCTCAGAGTATCTGGAGGGGTGATCACTGCAGCCACCACCCCAGCCATGTCCCTCCCTGCAAATGGTGTTGCACAGGTGAGAAGCAACCTCACTAGTAAGGGATAATCAGGAGTAGAAATCAAAGAAAACATTCAGGAGATACGTACAAGACATGCCACCTTGCTGTGCATGTGCATAATATCTTCAAACACTTCTGCTCTGAGCAGTTTTGTACTCTTGGGCTAGCAGAGCTTTTGTTTTAGTATGAAATATACCATGCATCTGGACTCCTCCTAGTTCAGGTCACCCACAGCCTCCAACAGAGAAGGAAGAACAAACTGTTTTGTGTTGTATTGTCATGTATTATTGCAAAGATAAAAACTTTAAACTCAGTGCATAACTGCTGCAGAACGAAAATCAATTTTTAATTCCTAAGCCATAGAATCCTGAAGAAATGACTTTGCTGTTTTTTCCTTCAGTGCTTGGCACCCTTTTTTACTGCAGTGTTGTTGGCTTTAGTGTCTGCCAGGTACTGGTGTCCCTGTCCTTTCTTTCCTATCCAACGTAATTCAACTAATTTTTGCTGGCTTGTTTGCTGTTATGAGATAGAAGCCAGCTTAACTAATTAGGTTTTGATAAAACTTGCGTTTCCTCTGCTTTTAATGTTTCAGTGCCGCATTAAACTGACTCCTTATCTGGTGACTGTCTATTTAGGGTATTTTTTTAATCTCCATCACAGGCATGCAGTGCTTAAATACTGCTGTCTCAATTGTGAGGTGCACAGGGGCTGAAATTGGAGCTTGAACTTAACCTTCTAATGAGGTTTGATAGAACCTGTGAATGTCACCTACATCTTTTTCAAAATATAGATTAAATCCACTGACCTTTGGAAAGGATTGCTAAAAAGAAATATTTTGCTTTATATCCTAAAAAGGGTCAGATTTTGGAGTATTCACCTTTTCAAATACCAGTGGTGCCTCAGAGGGGGAACAAAGGTATAAGTCATTACAGAAAGACACAAAAAAGTTAAGGGCAGAAGACACGGCACTGAAAACCAGCAGCAGTTAGACTTATGTATTGCTCATTTGAAATAGTTGGCTCCTAAGAACTGTTTGAGCTCTGATCTGCTACAAACAGATGTCACAGGCTGTGCCCCCCCTCCCCCCCCCAAGTCTGGCAGCATTCTAAGTGTCACCGTTCTGTCTGTTCCTGGGTAAAGTAGTAATAACACCGTGCTGGCAAGAGAGACATCCTTGTAGTGGTGCAGCAGGCCTGAAATCAGTCCTTTCAATTCCAAGAGTATTGGGAAAGAAACAGCTGATCATTTTGAAATTCTCTTGAGCGTTGGAATAGATCTAGCTGACTACCGAACAGATGCCATGTCCAATTTGGGAACTTAAAGCATATTGGTAAAATGCCATTTCAAAAGTGGCAGCTTTCCTCCTTGGAAATTTATCCTTGAAAATAAGTCAGTCAGATGCATCTAAAAACTTAACTCACTTTTAAAAAAATCTTCTTTCATTTCTGTTGAAATGGTGTATATAAAATATTATAGAGCAGCTATGAACCCCTTTCTTGTGTGCAAAAGTAGTGACACAGGGCATTTCTGGCAGTCCTGGTGGATTAGGAACAGTCAGCATGGATTCATCCAGGGCAAGTCATGCCTGACCAACATGATTGCCTTCTATGATGAAATTACTGGCTCTGTGGATGTGGAGAGACGAGTGGACAAGGTACACCTTGACTTTAGCAAGGCTTTTGATATGGTCTCCCACAACATTCTCACAAGCAAACTAAGGGAGTATGGTTGGATGAATGAACTGTGAGGTGGATAGAAAACTGGCTGTATCATCAGGCTCAAAGAGTAGTAATCAATGACTCGATGTCTAGTTGGCAGCCAGTATCAAATGGAGTGCCCCAGGGGTCAGTCCTGGGGCCAGTTTTGTTCAATATCTTCATCAATGACCTGGAAGATGGCATAGAGTACACCCTCAGCAAGTTTGCAGATGACACCAAGCTGGGGGGAGTAGTAAGTATGTTGGAGGGTAGGGCTAGGATTCGGAGATACCTTGACAAATTGGAGGTTTGGACTAAATAAAATCTCATAAAGTTCAATAAGGACAAGTGCAAAGTCCTGCACTTAGGACAGAACAATCCCATGCACTGGTACAGGCTGGGGACCAACTGGTTAAGCAGCAGCTCTACAAAAAAGGACCTAGGGATTACAGTGGACAATAAGCTGAATATGAGCCAACAGCATGCCCCTGTTGCCAAGAAGGCTACTGGTACACTGGACTGCATTAGTAGTAGTGTTGCCAGCAGATTGAGGGAAGTGATTCTTCCCCTCTGTTCAGCACTAGTGAAGCCGCATCTGGAGTACTGTGTCCAGTTTTGGGCCCCCCCCACTACAGAAGGGTGTAGATAAATTGGAGAGAGTCCAGTGGAGGGAACGAAAATGGTTAGGGGGCTAGGGCATATGACCTATGAGAGGCTGAGGAAACTCAGTTCATTTAGTCTGGAAAAGAGAAGACTGAGGGGGGATTTAATAGCAGCCTTCAACTACCTGAAGAGTGGTTCCGAAGAGGATGGAGCTAGACTGTTCTCGGTGGTGACAGATGACAGAACAAGGAGCAATGGTCTCAAGTTTCAGCAAGGGAAGTTTGTTAGATATTAGGAAAAACTTTCTCATAAGTAGGGTAGTAAAGTAAAGCTCTGAAACGGGCTACTCAAGAGAAGTTGTGGAATCTCCATCCTTGGAGGTTTTTAAGAGCCAGGTAGACAAAACCTTGGCCGGGATGATCTTGTTGGGGATGGTCCTGCTTGGAGCAGGGGGTTGGACTGGATGACCTCCTGAGGTCCCTTCCACCTCTAATTTTGTATGATTCTGTGATTTTCTCTGACCTTGCCTGGGCCTGTCTCTCACCTGGGCCCACCACTGCAAACACTGTCCATCAGTTTGCCCTTCTATCCATAACTGTTTTACAAATAATTTCTCAAATATAAGGTTGAAGGGTAGGGGAGTACAAAGAACAAATCATGCTTTTGTCTAAATTTCTTTACTTATTATGAAGTGACAGCGTCCATTTCTAAATAATTGCATGACTTGGCTATTGCTGCAGTTAAGGCTTGGATAAGGCATTATCAAAAATGTTATCTGTTAGTCAAATCAGTGGAGAACAGTATTAAATTAACAAAGTATGCTCCCTTTCCTTACTGCTGTTTTTCAAGTTCTGAGCAGCAATGAAATACTCCAGATTTGTGTGCTCCTGTAACCCATCAAACAAGAGGTTTGCTTGCTTGTTGAAATAAAGGGACTTGGTTTTCAGTATAGTTGCTCAGAAAGTTTTAGGAGTAATACAGTGCTTCCTATATGGATGGTGTCTTTTCTTCTGGCTCAGGGCTCCCTATGCAGCTGCAGTGAACCTGACCAGAGATATCTATATATGGCACTTCAGAGCTGTTGAAGAGCTTGTCACAAGACCATTGCTGTAGACAGGAAGATGATGGATAGATAGATATTCAGAGTTTACCTTTCTTCAAACATTCCTTCATGGCATTATCTTCAAATAGTCAATATTATTTTCAAATGATCAATAAAATGAAACAGCATTTGTGATTACCACCTTTCTCTTTTTAATGCAGCAAGTGGATACTGCAGGTTCCAGTTCATCTTCCATCGTAGGTCCTGTGGCAAAAGTGTCTGGACAGCAGCACCAAATTTGTGTAAACCAGGGCCAATCTGGTTCATCAGTAGCTACTAAAACTACTACGTCTACTGTTGTAAGTGTTGCTTCCTTGGTGACTACACCAGCTTCTGGGTCGGGCAAAGCTGCAGTATCAGGTAATGCATTTCCTGCCTGTCTTTTGTTACTGAAACTTAGATTTGGATCAGAACTCCTTCAGATACCAAGTATAGCAAACAGTAGAATTCAGAGCACCTTTGTTTGTGAGCATTTACCAGAAATTAACTCTAGGTTTCGTAAGTTCTTCAGGTTTATAAAAACATACCTTCCTAAGAAGAATTTTTAGTAGCTAAAAATTACAAAAATAACAGTGGGGGAAAAACCATTTGAAATTAGGCTTCTTGTGTCATTAGCTCATGGAGTTTCTCTGGTTCATATAACAGTTCGAGCTGTCAGTTTGTAGTTAATGAGGAATCTCAGTTGAGGTACCAGTTTCATATTCTTGGTTAGAGACTTATCCAAAATATATACATCCAAATTCAAGAGTAGCATCAAAGGAGGAACACCAAGGAGATTGAGACACAAATATGATGACAGAAATGAGACATGTTGTGGAAACAACAACCTTAATGGAATCAGTAGAGTTGGCAGCAAAGAATTTGGCTCACTGGGTTTGTATCTGGTTTATGTGGCTTGAACAGGAATTCCTGTCTGGAATGAGTCAGGGAGAGGGGGTGATTGAATGGTTTAAAAAATGTAGAAAGGAAAGGAAACCTGAATTGGATCTGGAATGTTTGAAGTAAGTAAGGCAATAAAAGGATGCGTAGCAAGTAGCTTTCTTTAGTCATTTTTACTGTCTTCTGTCATTTTCTGCATGGACTTTGTGTATTTGAGAGAGACTATAAAGCAACTCATTGGGTTTGATCCATGTGGCATACAAAAATTAGTTAAAAAGCTGGATTTTAAATGTAATAAACTTGCTAGTGTGTCTTGCTGTCTTAAATGGCATGATATAGAGAGAAATTGAGATTATAGATAGGAAACGGCACACAGGAATACCAAGAACATATTATGATGTCATTGTGGAGCAGAGATGTAAAGAGTAATTTCTCACTTTATTATATACATTGTAGGTATTTGCATCCCTGACTACTTCTCATTTCTAATTGGGCCACAGTTTTTTTTTCATCTGGCAACTGGCCATCTCATCTTGGTTCTGCACTAAGCAGATCAATCTTTATTTTTCTCTGTAGAGAGGTATAATCTGCTCTCTTTGAACCAAGGAATATATTCCTTGAGGGTAACTGCTATTCTAAATGGTTCCTAGCAGAAACAGCTTATAACTGTGGCTTAGAATTGGGCGTTTCTTTGGGTTTTACTTCATTACAATTGAACTGCATCTCTGGAATGCTAATTTTCCAAAATCTCGAAAGAAGCTATGCTTTAAAGCAGTGAGTTTAAGCTGTAACAGAATGTTTTCTGTATGAACAAAAACTGGGTGTATAAATTCTTAGGATTTTAATTCTGAAAGGCAGTTTTGAAAAAGGATTTGCAAAGTATGATCAACTTTAGCCATATGGAACATCATCTTGCCCTGCACAGGCTTCCAGAAACATCTGGAAATTTTAAAACTTGCTGCCTTTGCCATTTTGGTCCCTGACACCCCTGTGTATCACACTGTGCTGTAACATCCCAACAGGCACCCCGTGAGCATGTATGGAAGAAATTCTGTTACAGTGGGTCCCAGAGTCTCGACTTGCTTCATTTTTAAGTCCTGGTATGTGTTGCAACAATATGTTCAAGTGACATTTATTTCCCTCGCTGTAACCTGGCTTTATAGCTTAGTAGTGTAACATCACCGAAATTGTGTGTGCTGGTGTGTCCCTTTGGAGGGAGAGCTGGTCGGTCTTAGAAGGGAGATACGTTGTGGGGCAGTGTGAGAGAAGGATTGTGGGGAAGGTGATTTCAAGTTACTGCCAGAGTGGATAAAAATCCAGATATAAACAACACTGGTTTTCCATCAGGTTTTTAAATTGAATGCATTGTCTGTTTTAAAATGTGCTTTGAAACCTAAAGGTAGCCTGGAACTTGTAAGCTGCCTAGACATGTTTGAAAATCCCACTAGGCACCTTTCTGCATGTGCAGGCAGCTGAAGACCTTTCAAGATCTTGCCCACAGTGACTAGAAGCAACCTGTCACTTATTAACTGCAGTTAACTAATTCCTTTTTCTTATACAAAAAATGTGTAAATACAAAACACCACATAATAAACACTTTTATTTTTCCTTATACGGTAATAAGCAATTTTTATGTTTGGGTTTGAAGTGAAGCTGTGAAGGAGGAGGAGGGAAGAGGGTTGGAGCAAACAGCCATTTGGAACAGGGCCGAGAGAGTCCCATCAGGACTACAGCTCGTTCTCCATGTGGCCTTGGCTCTCTTGTTTTGGCTTTTTCTGTAGCTGCTCTGACTGGCCGCTCTGGCTGATTTTTCTATACAGTCTTCCACAGTATCACATAGCGTAGGAGGTGGAGGCGAGGGGTGTTAGTAGCCCCAGCTAGGTCCTGTTTGCCTCCTTCCCCTCAGTTAGCAGTCCCTGGTTTCTTCTACTTACAGAGCTGCCTCTGCTACCTGGAGTCTTACCTCTTCAGTCTTATTTAATTTAAAAAGTAATAATAAAATGTTGTAGTTTGTACATTTTAAATTGAATTCCAGTTTTTTCTCCAAAGGCAGTTTGACACAAATCCTGAGAGAAATGATAGCCCATTAAATCAGAAATATGCTATTTACCATTTTCTAAGGGGAAAAATGTACAGTATATGTTACACTGTTTCTTGAATAAATGTATATGGATGCAATGCATCCATCTGCCTGGCAAATAGAAGTGCCATATGTCCTATAAAGACTATATTTGGTCACAAATCAATATGTTTTGATGTTTAGACTAAAAGTGAACCTTTCCTTGGGAAGATAGCTGGAAGTAGAAATGCATAACAAGATTAAAATCAGCAATATAAATTGAGGTTCTTTGTTGGCTGATTTGATATTTTGATAACTATTGAATTTTAAAGTGTTGTGATTTTTAAATCAAACCCCTCTGTAATATGCCATAAGCTCTCCTTAGCCTTACCTATGAGGTAATTCAATCCATATTGCTAACGGACTTGGGAGAACTGGGTCTCAAATCTGTTCTTCACCACAGACTTCTTGTGTGACATCGTGCAAGTTGCCTGGTCTCTTTGTGTCTTATTTCCCAGTCCATAAAGATGGAGATAAGTGCACTGCCCTATTTAAAGCTAAGTATATTAAAGGTAGTAGGGTGCTCTGGTCCTGCTCTAATAGAGGTCATGCAGGTACCTTAAAGAGTGTAACGTACTCCATTTACAGGTTGTATTCAGCAGATACCCAAGGATAGATTCAGGAAAACTGCAAGCCAAATGTTTTAACTACTTTTGTCTTACTCTGACAAAGAAAGGTCTTACTTGGTGCCTGGCCAGTTTCTTTTAATGTTGTGCAAGCACTGCATTCATCTTTGTTTATGATTGATTAGTATTTTTACATTTCACCTTGCAAATATCCAAGCACCAAACAGCATGATTAGAGTATGCCTGGGTATTTTGGCTGCCATCCTGGTCAATAAAATCTTGTGAAATAATTTGCTGTGCACCTTGGCTTGGTAAGAGGATAGCAGAGCTTAGCTTTATACCTCTTTATTACATGTAGAAAGGGAGAAAAATAGTAAGGGATAAACTGAGCCAAGTGCATGATTTCATGTGCCTTCCCTCTTTTTAGGGTTGCTAAAGATCCACTCCAATCAATCTAGTCCACAGCAGGCTGTTCTGACAGTACCAAGCCACCTCAAACAACTTGGTGTCAATACTGCTTCTGGAGGTGTCCAGACCATCCTAATGCCTGTGAACAAAGGTAAAGTGCTTTGGGACAAAGGGAGAGGATTACACTGCGTTTGAAGGTTCCTTCTGATTTAGTATTGATCTTGCTTGGTCTAGGCCAGTGGTCTCCACCACACAGCTCACAAGCAACTTGCGGCCTACGAGGCCACAGACCTTTTATTTGCTTTCCAGAGATCCATGTAATGTCAGGCTGACAGTGAGAGAAAACTATGATGGTGCTCATCCCATGTTATTTGCTCAGTATTGTTGTACAGAGCCTGGTGAAGCTTGGGAACTACTAGTATCGGTGCACTCCAAATGAACACTTAAACACACTTGCAAAAATGCAGTATATAGCTTTTGTTTCCAATCATCATGTTGTAAAACACTGTATAATTTGCTACCAAGCACAAATATCATGCAAGTGTGAGGTATCTACCTTGGAAATGCATTTTGTAAAGTTTCCATGCAACAAGTTTTTTTTCCTATTGCCTTCAGTGATACAGTCTCTTTCTGCCACCAAAGTGTCTGCAGTAACTGCTGTAACTACAGCCAGTTCGGTTGTCCTCAGCCCCTCCACAGCATCTGTCACCAAAGGTAAAAATGAATTTGTTGGTAGGTTAATAGCAGTTACCCAGAAAATGTTTCTGCATGAATACAAATTGCTGCCATAGGGAAGTGGTATGACCCTGTTAGGAGACCTCATTATCTTAGATTCTGTTTTCCATCATGCTCATCTATTAAGTCCTAATAGGATTAGAATGAATGAGGAGTCCATTAGAAGAGTGAACAATGACTGCAGAGTGAGAACTTGCCTACACTAGAGTCCAGGACACTGAAAAGCAGGAGGATGTTTGGAAAAGGCTCCTATTGGCAGTAAAATGTTCATAGTGCTAACCCACCACTGTGGAAGTGCATGTCACACCATGCAGAGCAGTGTGTGTCAATGTGAATGTTGGCACTATGAAAATAATGATTCAGTAGTGAGGTTTTTGAAGAGTGCTTCCCGGCAGTACCAGATATAAATGACTGTGCCATTCTGGGCCTCCCCATTCAGCTGGGGTAGTGCAATAAACTCTTGTCTTCCAGACTTTGAAATTTGTTGTTGGTTTTTTGGTTTTTTGCTGGGGGTGGGGGGAGTTTATTCCATGCTGGTGTAGACCCAGGGGTTCTTGACATGAGAGAGAACCCATTGCTAGGGCACTCACCTGAGAGACCCAGTCCTAGTCCTCATCTTAAACTGGATCCAACAAAGCTTGAATCTAGGACTCCCAGATCCTTAGCGAGTGCCTGTCTGTAAAGTGATTGGCTTTTCTGAAGTGTGTCTGTCACCTTTCTCTTACCTCTGAGCAGAATTCCAGCTGGGACCTGAGAAACTTGCCTAATGAAAGTTCTGTTTAACTTGATGACTCTGGTTGAACAGAAGTTTCTTTGAAGTTAAGATGAAGCTTGATTCCTCATGGCAAAATTGCTAAGCTTTGGTCTCCCTGATGACACAGAGTGGCATTTTCTCACTAAAAACTGTTTTGTCAGACTTTCCTCCCAAGCTCTAAATTTACAGGAGGCCAAGGGATACTTATAGGCAATTTCGTTAAAATGTGATAGTCGTATACAACAACCCTGAAGTGTATACGTGCATGTGCGCACACATCCCCCTCAGCAGAAGATACTTTAGACACAAGTATTTCTCACAAAAATGAGTCATGAACATTGTTGGGTGTGGAGTGGAATTTATATGCCATCCTTTCTAACATTAGGCTCATGGCAGCTTACGATAAAAATGCGTAATATATAAAAGAAAGTGGAACATTAAAATAAAAAATGAACAAAATTCTTTAAATGGTGTCCCAGTTTTATGTTGTTTTCTAAATGCCTATTTAAATAGGAAGGTCCTACAGTGCTGCCAGAAGTTGTCCAGCTTCAGGCTCTGCCTCAAGCAGAGGTTTGGTCTAGATGGCCTCCTGAGGTCTTTTCCAGCCTTATTTTTCTATAGTTCTAGTTTGCCTCATCTGTCCAAGGCTCTTTCTTCTTCCACATTGACTTTGGGTGCCTCTCAAGGATGACCTCCCAGGATCTTTCATTCTTAATCAGTACTGATAGAGTGTTGATGTATACAGATGAACAAGTATACTATTTTAAGCATATTCTGCTCCTTGCATATCAGTGTGCATCAGCTGAGCTGATCTAGCTGCTGTGTCTGTCTGCTCTTATCCTGCAGTAAATGAAAATAAACCAAAGTAACTCAACTCAGTTTCGTCCAGGGGTAAATTGCCCAGGTTTAATTTTCATTTTGCACAGGATAGGAGCAGATATACAAAATAATTCCTGTGGATTCGGCTGAATTGTGGTAAGTTCCCTTCTCACAAATGTCTCAAGTAGTGTAATTGTTTCATCTGTCCATGTACTAGCACTGCAAGTTGTAGCGAGAATTCATCCAGACACCAGTGTCAGCATTACATGTCAGTAGTGGTCAATTCAGTCTTCGGACAAATATCATTCAGTGCAGATTTAATTTTTCTTTCCCTACCTAATAAGCCAGAGTAGGCCCGATCAGCTGTATCGATCTAGTTGTGCAATACTAACTTTTACTGGAATTGCATAAATCAAAGATTGTCTGCCTAGCTGTCTCTCACTTTTTGTCATTTTAAAATTTGTTCTGTTTCTTTGAAGTTAAGATGGAGCCTGATTCCTCAGGGCAGAATTGCAATGCTGTGGTCTCCCCGGAAGGTCAAGCAGCAGTGAAAACAGAAGAGAGCTCAGAACTTGGAAATTATGTTATCAAGTAATTGTGACTTTTACTTTTCCTGTCTAAAGAGCTGTATGGTACCCTATCCTCAGACCTGCCCAGAATAGGCCATGGATCAAAATGCTGGTCCAGAACTCTAGTAATTTAAGACCTGTGACCATCACTTGGACAAACTGTTATTACCTAGTTATGTCAGGCTATGGACAAACATACCTCTTAGCCACTTTAAAGGGGAGGGAGAGCTGTTGTTCAGGATTGCACATCAGCTGGTACGCTAACTGTGATGTTTGCACGCCCTTGTAGTGATACACATCAGCGAAACAGCTGTAACCTTAAACTAGAGTGAAAAAGGGTTAAATTAGGATAGTTTTGTTACATTTGCTTTGCTACAGAATCATGTGGATGTACCAGTTCCATCTTAATAGCTGATATCAGCATTGTTTGATAAGACAACTGTCTGTGCCCTCGCTGATTAACATTCATTTTCAGATATCAGCTACATCTGTATCTGCAGGATGTGGTATTAAAATATTGCCTTTGTAGATGGACTCGTATGCAATGTTGCTGAAAATGAATTATTTTATGGCCTTTGGTTATTTATGGGATATGTACAAATCTAGAGTCCTGGAATTCCCATTCTGCACAATGTCATATAGTGGCCCTTGAAATATAGGATTCTTTTGGGTGGGCATGAATACCCATGCTGTGTTCCACTCATTTCAGAGTGATCTGAAGGCAGCAAACAGCCCTGTGGTCAGACATGGAATTGTTTATACCAAACAAGATTAATATTGTGTGTGCTTGGGGCCTTTTTAGAGTCTGTTTTAAAAAATCAGGTGACATTAAAACCTTACGTATCTGTTTTGTCACTCTAAAATGTCATTACTTAGCATGGTAATCTTTGTCCTTTGCAGCATAGAATATTTGGAGAATGTCCAGCAGCTTTTAACAGTGATCGTGAAGAAGGTTCCATTAATTGCTGAGAAAAGTAAGAAGTGAACGAAATTAAGTTGTTTGTTATCTTGATAGCACCCTAGAGGTGCATGGCTCTTTACAGCTGAGAAGTTTATTCAGAAAGAAGGAAAACATTGAATAGAACTAAAACACAGTCTCAAAAATTGTCTTCAGGGTTTTGTTGTTTCTAAAGACTTTAATAATCTACACTGGCCAAGAAGCAAGGCGTTTGTTGTCTTGCTTTAGGAGGATTTTCAGACAAACAGCCAGTCTGTTTCACCTGTCCTGCTACGTCTTGATTGCACACCCACTCCTTCCCCATATATATCTATATCTAGATATAGATATATATGGGGAAGGAGTGGGTGTGCAATGTGGGAAAAATACCAGGAAGGGCAAAGTTTCCCTAGTAACACATACTTGGAAGAGTGGGGAATGCTGGAGATGGAAATGAAGATGGCCCTCTGCAAAATAAGTAGAGCAAGCAAAATGATGGCATGAGCTGCCGTAAATGGCTTTTATTGCCTTTTATTGCATATGGTTTTGGGAGACGTATATAACACTCAAGGAATTTGCATCCTGGAGTATAATACCCTCTTCCTAAATTTGTGCCGGTAACATTTTTCTAGAAGTCTTCTACTTTATTGTTGCATTTCTGTTTTATATTGATATTTTTTATATTCTTAAATTTGATGGCCAGATAAATGCTTGCAAAAGGAAAATACTTTTGATTACAGTGGCACATTTTCTTCATTCATGTTTTGCCTTCTGGATGTGAAAGGGGTGCTTGGTCTCAGTTGCATCAGTTTAATCTAACAAAGAGGGACAGTGATTGTGCAAGCCTCACATGTACAGTTTATAAGAGCCTATAATCCTTTGTGCTGTGGCCACTACACAGAGAACCCATTTTCTCTTTCTTCTCATCCAGTACAATGTATCTGAATAAGCTTCTTTTGAAAAGGAGGTTTGGAGGTTACTAGAAACAAAGTAAATTTGATATCATAGTTATTCAAATTTAATTCATTTTTTTTTATCACGCGCTTTTTTTAGGTGACGATGCCAGTTCTTTCTGTGCCAGTTCGGTGGAACAGTATTATAGTTGGAATATTGGAAAGCGAAGGGCAGCGGAGGTAATACTCTCTTTACTTGTTTTATCAGCAGTGGTTAGAACTAAGGGAGTCTTTGGATTTAGCAGCTTGGAACTGCTCCAGAGATCTGTCTTTGCTGTTTTGGAAAATGCTGTTGTGTTTGAAATGGAGGTATTCTTTACAATGATAGCCTTTGATCACTTTGCATGTAGTACTCCATTTTGCTGTTTAATGGACTACAAAACTTTGAAGTTCAGTTTTCAGGGGCTTCAAATTTAAATAGGAATATATATTAAATTGGGATATATTTACATCATGTCCTTCTTGCCCTATGTCTCCAAGCATCACCATTGCATGGTGGAATATCTCAGTAGTTCTGTCTATCCTTGTGCCTTTTCCTTATAAGTGGATGGTATTGGGTTTACTCTCTGTTAACAGGTCAAGTAAAATCTGGCTTAATCCAGAGCTAATATTGAACTTACTGTGGGTAAAGATTTTGTTGAGGTTATTTTCTTAGTGTTACAGTTGCATTTTCCTACTCAATTTTTCTGCCATGCTGTTATGGGCAGAACTTATATGGGAAATAAAACTGACTCGACACAGGGATGTCTTAGTGCCCAAAGGTAAAGACAATGTTAAAAACCAGAGGAAGCCATATTTCCCTCTAATGGGTTTCATATACTGCTTGCTTAGGTGTCTCTGGTAATAATAGAAGGTTAATATTCTAACAGAAGTATGAATCAATTGACTGTGTCCCTTTAATACCATTTCTGCAAGGTGTAGATATCGTTCTTAGGTTTTTTTGCAGGGATGTGGGAAGGGAGACAGAGGTTTAAATGACCTGCCCGAAGTTGCAGAAAGTGTCAAAGTTAGATTCACCTTCCTCTAGTTCACGCTGCCTTCTGGGGGAGAACACAGTGTAATCAGTCTCCATTTTCCTAGGATCTTAAATTACTGTGGAGAGCTGTGCTGTAGTCTCACAGAGCATATTGACTGAACCAACCCCTCCCTTTGGTTTCTTAGTGGCAGCGAGCAATGACGGTGAGAAAAATCCTTCAGGAAATCATAGAGAAACACCCCAGATTTCACAGCATCACCCCTCTGAAAACGAAGCACGTGGTGCATTGGTGCCGTTGCCGTGGCTACACCCCACCTGACCCCGAGACCCTGAGGAATGAGGAGGACTCCATCGAAGATGTGCTGACTCAGATAGACAGTGAGCCAGGTAAGCAGTGAGGGGGAGCTGCCCTGGCATGCCTTATCTCCCTAAGACATCATTCACTAAATGGCAGAAGTGTCCCCACTGTATGCCTCAGCATGTCTTTTAAAACACTGTCTTGGAACCAGATAAATTAGAAATATAGAATGCCTCTTAGCCCATCTGCCGTTTCCCCAGTGCCCTCTCTTGCTCCTTACTACTCACCTTCAAGTGCTTGGTCCAGGCTAGTTGCTGGTGATGTTACAGTAGTGTGAAGAGGCCCCAACCTGGACCAGGGTTCAAGAGCTAATATGAATTAATTTACCCCAAACAGCAAGGGTGCATCCACCTATGTTGAACATCATGTTTCTACAGCTGGACTGCCTCCATTACCTGATCTAGCTCGGGTATCCACAGTGGATTGCAGTCAGCAGTCTAGACCGTATCTCTAATTTCATCCCCCTTCTTCCAGTTTTTCTTCCCTGTTTCACCTTCAGATAATCAAAGTTTGAATACCTTCCTGCCCTGACCTTACAAGGATTTTTGAGATTTCGGAGAAGGGCCAGGATTTGGTTATTCTCTCAAGTCTGGCATGCACTGCACTTATTGTAGTGCACTGTGCTGACTCCGTACATCTGAGTCTCTGCTTGTGCAGTTTGGCCTGTTTTGGCAGTGGTGTGCTTCAGGAACAGTGGGAGGTTCAGGAGCCCTCAGATTAGCTGTTGCTTTTTCACCTGCTTCTGCTGGGCAAGTGAGCAAGAGTGTCTGTCAGCTGTATCCCATACTAGCACTTTGAATAAGCAGTAAATTCCCCTAAACGGGGTTGTGGCTTGTGTTGGTGGCCTAGTGCAATGCTTGCAAAGCGTGGGGCTTTCAGAAGACAGACTACAGAAAATAATTTTGTCATGCTGTGCTCACCAGCCCACTGCCTCCCTCTTGAATTCTGTTTGGCCTTTTCTGTCTTCCTTCCTTTTTTTTTCTTTTTTTTTTTTAAACCAGCAAGTATATTGAAAAATGTACTTGCTTAAATCCTGTAGGCTGGCTTCATTAAGTCATCAAGAGTATTTCTATATGGTGCACTGTGGCACATCACAGTTGTCAGAAGCCATCAAGTCAAGGTTCAGGAGAAACATTTGAGGAGGAAAGTTCTTCGGTTCAGGCAGAATTGAGTTGTGCTTAGGACCCTGGAATGTGTGTTTCTATTAAAACATGGCTGTTGGTCCCCAATTTGTCCTCAAGGCCCTCAGAGGTTGCAAGTGGCTACAGGAGATTAACATGTTAAACCTGAGGTTGACAGGGAAAGAAAAGTCCGATCTTTCCTGTTGTTGTCCATGAGCCAGCAAAGACTGGGGACCACTACTCTAGAGTTTATTGGAGGCTTGGTCAGAGAAGAGTCGGTAGGGAGGCCTAGACTTATCTCGTCATTTAAATAGCTGTGGGGGTATTGAGGGTCAGTGTCTGTTGGCAGAATAGCTTTCCACATTGATTCCCTGAGTAGGTCTAGAGTCTCATATACACAATAGAGGTCTGGCCATTTCTGCCAACAGAGAATCTGGCCTCTTGCTTTAAAGAGTTTATTTTTCAAAAATGAAATAATTGAATTTTGCATTGTGATTAGTATTTAGAGCCATGTAGCATTTCCATTTTGAAAGCAGCTATCTCTAA
The DNA here is from genome assembly GCF_030867095.1 of Alligator mississippiensis. Lineage (NCBI taxonomy): Eukaryota > Metazoa > Chordata > Crocodylia > Alligatoridae > Alligator > Alligator mississippiensis. The sequence goes on from NC_081830.1 coordinate 42,007,927, forward strand.
GTAGTTAGAGAGCTGGGTAGTAAGTAAGTAGCAAGAGCTAATTTTAACAGGCTTGACTATGAAAGAACTGTAGAACTTTAAGTAAATCCCTTGGCCCTGCTAGTGTTTAACATGTATCCTCTTTGGCAAGATTGCCAGGAACAGATGGCCAACCTCATATATTTTAGTAAACTGTGGAGTCATTAAAGAGAAGGATCTTGTACATAGGACCAGGATGGATTTGATTTTAAATCAGTTTAAATCACTGGTCAGGAAGCCTTGATTTAACCATTGTTTTCTACAAAAAGTGCATTCTTGTTGTTTGATATAAACTTAATACATATTATTCACAACTCGGAGATAGATGTAGGTTTCATTTTTAGAAGGTACACTATAGATTTTAAAGCGGTGATTTATTTTGATGTTTGTCAGATTAATTTTGCAGCTACATCACAAAACTGAATTATGAATTAGCTATTTCATTTACCAAAGCTAATTGACGCAGATACCTGTGAAGTCATTGGGAGGTGAACTATTTCCAGTTCACTGATTAATCATAGATATTTGGGGGACATTTTTGCCATGCTGTATTAGGACGACAACAACAACAACTACCACAAAAAACAGACCTATAAACTGTTTTATTTAATTAAAACAACAAGCTTATGTATTTTGGATATTTTTTTTTCAACAAGAAATATAATTATTTTAACAAAACAAGCATATGCATTTTGAATTTTTAACTATTTTAGTTATAAATGTGAAATGTTTTTAACAAAAATTAAATAGATTATTTCAGCCAGGTCAGCATGAGAAACTTAAAATACTGCGTTATGCAGCAAATTCAGTCTTTACCTTCCTCTTCCTTTTTATTCATAAACTGGAAAAGAAAGACAAGCTTTCCTGCTTTTTCAGTTCCCAAGTGATTTCTCAATTTAGAATTAATTAGTCCAAAAGAAGATATTCTTTCTACATCTGCAGAAGAACCTACTGCTGTTAAAAGATGGATTATCACTTCAGTAGTCTGTGATGGATCCAGATGCTTAAATGACTTCCACTAGTTCACTGGTGTGACTTTAATCTTTAAAACCTCATCAGCAAACATATTTCTTGAATGGTTCACCCTTGGCCCTGAAATTTATTACAGTTGGGATTATGGAGGGATGATTTCTGGATGCCCATGTCATAACCAACTCCTCTTCTTCAGCAGTTAAGATTTGACGCTGATACCGAATATTGACAAGAAAATGAGCTGGAGATAGTGCTTGATCCATTCATTTTTAAAGCCTGTAACAACTGTCATTGTGTATTTCTCTTTTCAAGGTCTCACACATTCCGTCCAAATTTCAAGAGCATCAGCAATAAAACACCAATTTCCCTGTGCTTTGTTCAAAGCTACTGAAATAGGCTTCAGGATAGTCAGCATGCATTCTACATTTCTCTTTCGCCCAGTGTTGAGAACTTTGGCTATTACAGTTCCATCTGCTGCTGCAAAGTGGTTGTTATGGAAATATTTTACAGTTTCAGCAACATTAGCCTTTATTTCTGGAGCACTGACATTGGCTAAGAGGTATATCAAATGAGCACTGCAGCCATATGTTATTAGCTTGGGGCTTTCTTCACTTTCTTCTAGATTTCTTCTCATCTTTGATACGTTTGCAGCATTGTCTGTGAAAAATCTGCATACTATACATTTGAATTTTTTTTCACAGTTTGTTACAGCTTTTACTGCTATTTTTTGTAAGTATTCTGCTGTGTGTGCATTTTGTGATATATCATTTGTTTCTGTAAGATAGACAGTCCCTCCTTTTGTTGTCATACAAGCACATACTGGATCATTGTGGACATTGCTCTATCCATGAAGACTCAGGTTAACAATTTCCCCTCTGACTTTTTGCATACTGTTCACTTTCTTTCTCATACACTTTATCCAGCACTTTGCCTACTACATCTGCTCAGTTGGGTGGACTGTATCCTGTTTGTAATGACTGAACCATGTCAATGAAGTGTGTGCTCTCAACCACACGGCTAGGAGAGTTTGTTGCACAAACAAACCGAGCAATTTTTTCATCAGTTACCTTCTACTGTCATCTGCTGGTTCTTATTACAAACTTATCTATGGTTGTTTCTGGATGATGGGGATTTTTTTTTTCTTTTTGCTACAGGTGATAGACTATGCGACATACAGACGCTGGTATCATTAGCAGATAACTGTGAAACTGTAGATAGTGATGATGATATTGAAGATGGATAGTCAGAATATGCTGTATGTTGAGGATGGATCCTCCTGAACAAAAGAAGTCAATGTAATCACTACAGTACTGATCATTTAGTATTACTCATTGCACTTGGTACTTTAGAAGTTTTGCACTTGGTACTTTAGAAGTTAAACTGTAAAAGGAAGATCTGCCTATTTCAGCTATCATTTTGTATCACAATTGCATTAAAACCATGATAGTTCCATAAAGTAACAACTGTATCTTTGCTCAAACCTTTTTAATGAGAATTCAGATAGTCCAGAAGTCCATCTGAAAGATATGGACAGGGAAGACAAGGAGTCCTTAAGAAAGAAGCATGAAATAAGAACGTTTATTAACTTGGAGATCCTTCATATTCAAACATGTTCCATTCATCATCTTCAAAGCAGCTTCCTCCTGAAAAGAAGCACTTCTCATTATGTTGTTTCATTCAGGCAACCAGGCCTTGCATTTCTTTGTTGCACTTTTTGCATTTTGCATGCATTCCTGTCCTACCCACAGATTGAGGAACTTTATTAAAATATTCCCAAACAGGGTCTCTCTTACAGCCTGGCAAGCCTACAGCCCTGATAGGTTTTTCCTTCTGCAATACCATCATCTCACTAGATCTCAAATCAATAGAGAGCCTATACTTGGAAACTTATCCCTCAAGACTTCTGGAATCTTCTGCTCAAAATGTTTCTCTTTTGTTTCTACTGCCCCTCCCCTCTTGCATTTATCTCCAGACTCCTCCTCCTTGCCCAGATCTACTCTACCCCCAACAATCCTCTATTCATTTAACTTCTTGAAACTTTGCACTTTTAGAGAGAGGTAAGGCTTAACTGTGTATACAAACTTGCAGGGAGACAAAAGGGCTGATGGGTGGGTAATCAGGTCTATTGTCTCATCTCTATACTGCTGTGAACAAGGATGTTATCTCTGGAAACACAAATCCAGTTTGAGAACTGAAACTAAGCAATACAGAGATTCTTAACGGGATCTTCTTGACTGAGCCCCACTGGGTGGTTTTCTTTAATTTTTACAAATCTATAGAGATGCCTCTAGAAACGCCATACGACTGGGCCCCTAATATAGGCCATGGACTGTTGTGACCTATTTATAAAACTTTTCTAAAAAGGTTCCATGAATATATTGTCTCAGATAGCATATACTTAGAAGTTATAATCCGTATTCCATCTTTGAGTTTTACCATAGCTGAAATTAAAATTACCTTTATATAGATTTTTTTTTTAAAAAGCATCTTAACAAAAAAAATAAAAACCACAAATAAAATATTATTTAAATTGAAAATCCAATTTCTTTTATTAAAAAAAAATAATTGATTTTTACCCACCCTGCATAGGGCTGGAAAGGGCATCCTGAGCCATTGAGTCCAGTTCTCAGTGAGTAGCACTTGTTCTTTTTCCACTTTACATTAAAACCAAACTACCAAGATGACAATTTAATTACTGAGTTTCTCAGTAGATGCTGGGTGTGTATCTGTTTTAAGTGGTCTTCTGAGATGAGTTTTTAAGACTAATTGCTTCTCATTTAGAATGTCCATCGTCTTATACCAGTGGGGAAGAACTGTGCCGAAAACTGGAGGAGCTGCAGCAGTTTCTGAAACGGGAACCAGAACATGAGGAGGAAGTGGATATCCTTAGCTTTACTGAGCCACTGAAAATAAACATTAAAAAGGAACAAGAAGAGAAACAAGAGGAGATGAAATTCTACTTGGCATCCTTGCCTGCATCAGAATTTGTGCAGGACACAGCAGAGAAGGTATTAAAAAGTGATTCATAAAGCTCATGAGAAATGCTGCTAAACTAGTTATGACCTTCCGGGGATTTATTTAGTGCCTTTCCTCCATCTGGACCCAGCTACCTTACTAATTAAATCTGTAAATGGCTTGAGAAATTCACTCTCCTGGCCCGTGCCAATTGTGAATTGCTGAGAGTGGGCCAGCTCTGGCAGTAAAGTGAAGCATACTTGAGTCAGCTTCTTTGTTGCTGCTTTGTAGGTTCTGCACAGCATCAGTAAATCCCAATCTTGTAAGTGAGAAGTGGCAGGGAACACAGGTGCTGAATCCCTGCTCCTTCATCAGGGAAAACGTAGGCTAGTCCATTCCACCAGTGTAGCTCAGCAACTGTACACATTTACTACAGTGAAGTTACTAAGGGTGTGGCAGTTTTCTTGCCTGTTTAGATTTCTCTCCTTTGTCCCAAGGTTGGGTAGATGAAGTAAAGGGGTGGAGAGGTGTCCTCTCACAGCAGCAGAAAGGAGGGAGAAGAGCAAAAGACAATCTTGCTCATGTGCTACTGAAGTGAGAAACTTGTTTTTAATGGGAGGAGACTGGAGGTAAAGGAGGGGTGTTTCCTCTTGTAGCAGCTGAAGGAGAACAGAAAGAAGTGTATTTCTTCTCCAGAGCCATGGTCAAATGATATCGGAGGGGGAAGCTGAAATACAGCTTTGAAAGGGAATTGCTGCCTGATTCAGAACTATTAGATACAGAGCCAGTCTTTGCAGCAAAGTCAGGGAGAACAAAAAAACAGTCAAGTGAATGTATGCTTAAATTTAAAAGGCTTTCCTTCCTAATTTACAAATGCTTCCCCAGCCCCCTATGCCAAGTCAAAATTCTAATTATTCCTGCAAATTCTTTCAGTTGCCATCTCATCTATAACAAAAAAATATCCAATTGTTGGTTTTATTTGATACAATAATCTGTCAATCTGAGTTAATTTTTTTCCTCTCTCATTTTATAGATAGGGATTTCTTTTCAGCCTGTTGAGGTGCACAAGAATGTTTATGCATCAGTTATAGAAGATATGATTTTAAAGGTAAATCGTGATTTTACAATAAGTACATTTCTGCAGCTGTTTTACCTAGCAGCATAGAATAAAGATGAAGAATCCAGGTCAGCAGTTAAGATCACTCAACATTTTAGAAGACATGCTAAGTCAGGTGCTCAGCCTGTAGGTGCGACTAGGAGTTATCTGTGTGCACAAGTATATATACATTTCATACTTTCCAACTGTGGTCTGCTGGCTTAGACACAGTACTGTGATTTGGGAACCCCATATCTCTAATCCTGTGACTTTGAGCAAATAATGAAACATACCTCTGTCAGTTTTCCCTATATATGGAGGGATAGAATTAGAAGGGACCTTAAAGGTCATGATTTGCTGTGTTGTTAGTGTTTGAAAGGAACTTTCAGAGATTTTTCTTTCCTCCAAATGCTGCTTTTTTCCAGGCTCAATTGCCTCTTCTGCCAGTTTGCTGCACTCCTGAGACCCAGTGATCGTTTTTCCCTGTACAAGTGTGTAATACTAACAACAGTCATTCCCAGTTTCGGGTACAACGTTTTAACAACATGAAATTGGAGCTGCAGTATTTGAGGGTTCATCAAAATTATTTTAGCAGGCGTTTACTATAGTTCAGCCTGAAGGAATATTTGAAACACTTAGGGCCTTGTTGCACATTAATTTTAGGTGGCTTCTGGGGCTCTTACCCCTGGATTGTCCATAGTAACACCTGAAACTAGTTTTAAGCTCCACTTTAGGTGGTTTTAAGCATGCTTTAAGTTATGTCACTCCAGGGCAGGTTTATCCCTGAACTGTTACCCGGCTCATGTTCCATTAATGTGTGGCCACTCCCCATAGACAAGCTGCCCAAGTTGCAGTCCTTCAGCATGCGTTGTCCTCTCCCCCTCCCTGTTCTGTGTGGACAAACTTTCCACCCTCTGAACTCTGCTGCCCAGGGGGCAGTCCTGGCACCAAACCAATCCCCCTTCCTACACCAGGGGGTATGACTTTCCCACCCCCAGGGATGCAACCCTGTGTAAGCAGCCTGCAGAGCACATGCCAGCTAGCAAGCTGAAATTCTTCCTCTGCCTTCAACTCAGCCATCTTCTCCAGCATGAGCCAAAGGATGCCCTCCCTGGACCAGCACCCCACACCTCAATCCCAAATTCTAACTTATTAAAACATGAGACCTTCTTTAATTTACTTCCTCTTTATTTCTTTTTAAAAACTTTACTTTGTTTTACTTTTTATTTTATTCTTCAGTGCCTGGCTGACTTAATTTCACCACCGTTCCCTAACCCCCGTTTCCTTTCTGCCTCCCATGTCATTACCCACCCCTATCCCATTAATTCTCCACTTACCATCTTCATGTTCCCACTGCCTTCCAACCCCTCTTTCACACCCCCACCTAGAGCAGGGATAGAAATCTGTCCTGTGTCACTAATCTTCTAGTGGTAATTCACAGCTATAGCTCCTAGTCTAGTCCCTGCTCGCCAGCCCTCTAATGGCGTGTCACAGCTGTGCAGGTTCAGGACAGTTCAGAGAAGGTTTTTAGTCTTAATGTGCGACTGCTCCAAATGGACACTACCATTAACACTGATCAACATTTGAGCAGCTCAAAGTGTAACATGTAACAAGGCCCTTAAATAGACTATGTAGAGAGTTTTATTTAAAAAAAAAAACTTTAAAAATCTGATCTGCAGGTCATTTATGACACTTAAGTCAAATAACATAAAAAACTGTGTTAATTGCTTTAGCCTGTTTTACTTGTCATGTCCTAATGCTGCCTTTTGTCGCAGGCCACCGAACAGCTTGTGAATGACATCCTGCGACAAGCGCTGGCTGTTGCTTACCAGACAGCTCCTCACAACAGGTCAGTGACTGAGCCCCTCTTTTCATAATTTTATATCACTCATTATTAGCCCAATGGATTGAACTTCTTTAAGAATTTATTAGATAGTTGCATGACTCAAATTCTGTTATCAGTTAATCCCAATCTAAGTAGTCTAATAATTAGACTAGCATGTAATGCTTTTGGCCATTGCAGGATATCTGTTGTTTTGTTTTTTTTGGTTTTTTTAATAGAATATTATTGCTAGCAATTTCTTTTTGCAAGAGTTACCAAATACATATCTGAACTCCATTGTCTGTGTGTGGAAGAAATCATGCCTCTACTGAAGGCTGCCTGCCTTCTACTGGTGATTAGTACATTTTCCAACATGAAGTCACCAGTAGCTGAAACCATTTTATAATGACAGCTTTTAAACCATAGAAGTTGTTTGGTATTTTCAGCAGAGGCTCTGTGAACATTTACATCCTATCCTTTTGGTGACTGGGCTGGCCAGGGCTTGATTTTACTGAACATGCTACTCCTACACTTTGTCAGTGGGAAAGAGTTGATGAGAGGACAGCATTTTATTTCACTTGTACCATTTGAACTTAAGTGACGAGCAACAGAAACTGCCTCCAGAGAAGTCCTCTCTGGTTCTTCAGATGTAGGTGGAGTGCTATAATAATAGGACCTTACAAATTGGAGATTAAAAATTGAAGGAGAAGTGGCTGACATCCAGTTGTCTCACCTTCAGGTTGTCACAGGGTGAAAAATCCATGTAAGAGGAAATGGTCCTGATTCACCTGTTAGGTTTTCCCAACAGGAGTGTATCCTATTCTCTATAAAGGTTGAGGTTGCATTCAAGAAAGGGATGCAGAAAGCAATGACCTTGAGAGCAGCAAGGGGGGCTGGTAAGGAAGAGAGCTGACTGTCAGAGAGGACCAGCCGAGCTCAGCTGAGCAGATGTCTTAAGGGAAGGTACCAGATACAAGGGAAGAACAAGTTAAGTCAAGGCAAATCCAGGAACAGCAAGTAACACTCTTATTCTGGAAGGAGGTGCCCATGAGAGTAAAGTACGTGAGAGGGGCCCTAGGAGTAGAACACAACGGAGGAGCCATCTTATGTGGGCAGCCCTCTTGAAGAACTCCTGAGGAAAGAGCTGCAAAAGAGTTGCCAGAAATGCAGGGGTTTGCCAGAGGGATGGAAACATGAGAACAAGGAGAGTGCTATTAGCTCTCAAGTACAGGATGATGAAACAGGGACAGTCCAAGGAACTGGAGGTTTCTTACATCCACACCTGCCTACTTATGGCTGAGTGATAATCCAGTTATGTCCAGAAGCAGAACCTGAATTGGACTCTGAGAGGGGAAAACATCCTTTTTAGGAGACAAGGGGAGACCTGGACTATCAGCTTTATCTGTGGTCCACAATAAAGTCTGCCCATGAACGTCAGGGAAAAGTCCTATGTTGCTATAGTTAGATGCAGGCGAATGCACATGTGTGGCAGGCATGGTTAAGTGACTTGGGAGACCCTCCACCGTGATCAAAACTAGTTAATATATTAACAGCTTATCATTGGGTGGCTATGATTGACAGCCCAAAGAGCATCAAACACAGAAGAGATTCTCACATGGGAATTAAGTAAATTTTGCAGTAACCCTTGGCCCATAAATAATTTCCCCTCTTTTTGATTAGGTGCATTCAGGAGCATTTTATCCTGATCCTCATAGTGTTCTAACAGAACTTGGAATTAAAAGCAAGCATGTTTAAACTGTGCAGGAGGATGACATAGTTAAAATATTGCTTGTTCCATAGAATCCCAAGAGTTGATTCTTCAGCACTTCGTTTTAATTTTCATGATCTAATGCTCAAGGTGTGTACCCCAGCTAGCCTGATGGCATCTGTTTTATGCTATGACATTTTAATGCCTTTTTCTCTGCTGCTGTAACGTTTGCTCTATTATCCTTTTTGGCTCTTTCTATCCATTAGGAAATTTATGGACCTGGCACTTCAGCAGTGCCTGCTTTTTTATGTATTTTAATAATGTCTTTGATTTCATTCTCTGCAGGACTCCAAGAGAGATCACAGTGATGAATATTCACCAGGCCATCTGTAATATTCCCTTTCTTGATTTCCTTACAAACAAACACATGAAAATACTAACTGAGGAACAGTGAACATTACCGGAGAAGATACTATAGAAAAGATGGATTTAAGACTGAACTTTTGGCAGCAAAACCTCTATTTCTGTAGATCACTGTTATATACATTTTATAGTGTTGGGCTACTAGATTGTTACCTCCAATTAAAGATGCACCTTAATGCAACAAAATGATGGTCGGTTCCAAATCAAGTTGTTGGATTTCAGCTTTGACTCAGTAAGTGTATGTTCAGTGGCTGAACACATGTAGTCAGTGTGAGTTAGGTTGCTAACTGTGAAAGACTTGCTACCAAATTGACCTTGGACCTCTGACTGGATATATCATTGCAGAGGTTATGCATTTTTAGGATGAAAATAATTCTTTATTACTTCTGTTCCCATTTGATTTAATCCATAGACAAGTACAAGCATAACTTTTTTTCAAATTGGAGAATAGCTGAATTGCTTGTGGCTACATGCAAAGCCAAAGGCAATTTTTAAAGTTGGTTTGTTGTGTGGTTGTGGCAAACTTCACAGTTACACTTTGAACTGCAGGAACACGACTCCTGTCACACAGCAGAACATGCCATATACAGCCACTTTAACATGTAATATCCTCCCTCATGAGAGAATGGCGGACCAGTCCATTCTCAGACCTCCCCGCCATAGGAGGTTGGAAATGTGTCCAGGAGGAGTGACCAGGGTGAAATTTAGAGGAGACTGGCTGAGTATGTGACCTGCATGAAGAAGAAAGTGAAGTGACATGGATTCCCAGCTTGTTTCATGAGGCCAGTGCTCAGTTTTTCTGTTCAGGGTCCTTTGCTTGCATAGTAAATACTGATCCATGCTTCTGGAAGATTCCCAAGTAGTGTATTACTGGAGCTGGAGAGTGTATTACTAACTCCATCTTACTGATGCTGCAAAATGTTGATGGGCTCAGATTGTGAGGGAACTGGCTGTAACAATGCCTAGGTTCCAGCTGTGTGCACAAGCAAGATGCTCTATAAGATCACGAAACCACAGCTCCCTTTGTTTGTGGGAGTCTCTCTTGTGCCTTGGGAGAGGGAAGTTTAACATCCAACTGGACGACTTACCTGTCCTTGCATTTTCTGACAGGAACACCTACAGCCCTCCAACTGCCACTTGGCTTAAGAAGGTTTAACTGGCAAATGATAAGCCTTCCCGGTATCTCGGTCAGTACTGTAGCCTGACAGAGTTAAGACTAGTGGGGCCAAAAATTTTACTCTTCTCTAATCCTTATGGGACTTCCTAAGTCCATGTTGTTTTTGAGGTGGTACTGTCTAAAGGATTGAGTGTGGAGTGGACTGAGAGAGCGAGCCTTCCCAGTTCTGATCCCAGCCAGGTCATTGATTCACTGCCTAGCCTTGGACAAGTCATTCAGTTGTTCTGTGCCTCAAGTTCCCTATCAGTAGAATCGGGGCTAGTGATACCTACCTCACGGGAGTGTGCTGGGGCCTTGCTAATGTTCCTGCAGTACTTTGAATACATAAAGCATTATCAAGAGATAAAAATGATCACTTGAGCTGGCAGGGCATGGTAGTCTGTTACAAAATAGATAGTGCAGTGCTAGAAGGTTAACAGTGTTGATGCCAGTAGCTCTATAGTTAATCACAAGTGTACAGGCACTGTGGAGGAAGGATTCAGCTAAAAATGAACCACTCCAGGCTTTCAAGGAGCTGTTACAAACCAAATAAAGATTAATTTAATTCTTTTTATAGCTACGGAAGATGCCTGGCCCCACAGCCCTTGTCAGGCCAGATTCTGTTGCTCTTAGTGCAACTTAGTATATTGGCCTCTAAGATAGGCCATTGAGCAAATCATGATTGGAGTACAGTACAACACAACTTGAATGAGAATGGCAGGATCTGGTCTTTAACTCTGAAAATGGGACTGTGGAGAGGGATCTGGACTGGACTGTGTGAAAGGAGCCAAGGCCTGCATGCTGCAAGGCATTGTAAACTCAAGTTCTCTTGCTTGTGCTGGTGAGTGCCCACAGGATCACTTGTGCTGTTGACAGCTCACAGTATGGCCCTTGCTTTAGCTTTTAGAACAAGGATGGTTCTGGAGAAGTCCAGTTTTGGGGATTTTTGCTGGAACACAGTGAATAGCCAGTGCAGAGGGTGAAGTTAGTTGAGGGACTTAAGGCTTTCTCAGCTTGATGGTTTATCTGTAGGCTACAGTGAAATGAAACATCTCCTACACCTTTAGGATGCCTCTGTGCACATCTTGTAGGTTAGGAAATAAAGGTGTGGGCAGCAGATCTTAGGACAGGACAACAGCAACTATGCAGCTGCAGTTTGTAAAGGGGCTTCTGTAGTGCAGAGACTGCCGTGGATTTATTCCTAAGCAAATGGGCTTAAGAGAGTTACCGTAGGAGACTAATAATCACCTATGAAACCTGCTAAGAAAACTATCCACAAAAACCAAAAGCGGGTCCCAGGAATGATGCATTTATTTAGTTCTCCAAAATTAGAACATTTTTGCAAGTATGTCTTTTGAATTTTCATGGGTGATGGGAGAGAATTTTTTGCAAAAAAAACCCCCCAAACCAACAGAATCTCTTCCATAAGAATTGCATGGAAGCAAGTTAGTGTTGCACACCTCCAAGTATGAGGTTGTGAAAATTGGTATATATCAAGACAAGTATGGAAGAAATTGGAATTTTACTTAAATATTCCCAAACAAGCACTCTGGCTTTTTTTTTTTTAAAGTCTTAATAAATCAAAGATCTCCTTACATACATTGTCCATGTTTGTACTGTTGAGTGTTCAGATCCTCCATGTTATCTGTATTATAATGTATAATTGTGTAATATACCTAAGTTTACAATAAATTCTTTTATTAGTTGTGATGGGATTGTCCTGGTCTCGCTGAAATACACCTCTTCAAACCTCCCTGTTTGGTCACCATTCCCCTGTGCACATAATGCATGCAGTGAAAAAATCCTTTGTCCCTAGACCAAAACAGAAAAATGGCTGTCTTGCTAGTTTTGTAGGACTGATTTTTTTTTTCCTTTTTGTTCTTTTCTTGTTTTTTTTTTTAAAGGAGGAAGGAACTGCCAGGAACTGAGAAAAACAGTTTCAGCTGCCCCCCAGCTACATCCATGCAAACAGCAGCAGATTCATTCACCCTCCAGAATGGGAGGAAATTTCAGTCAGAAAGGGAGGAAAAATCAAATTGGGTGATTTTTTTTTTCAGTTTCTTTGACAGTAACTAAGAATCCTCAGGGGAGAATGAGGTCTGGGAGATGAAAGCCCGGTGTGGTCTCAGAACTCTGGAAGCTTGATTTTCATGTAGTTTCATGATTTTCAAGGTTCCTTGGGTAAATGTGGTATCTTTTATTAGACCAACTAAATAGTTGGACAAATTGTTCTTTGAAAGCTTTCAGGTACAAACACCCTTCTTCAGGCATGTACACATACTGCTGTGGCCATGTGAAGGGACTTGAAGCTGCTTCCTCACTTTCAGAGCAGCATGAGCGCATCTTTGAGAATCAGGCACAAATGAGAATCAAGCCCTAGAAGATTAACATCCTGGCAGTCTTGTGTTTTTGCTGCTTTCACTTCCAGCAGTTAATGCATCACAAATAGAGAGAGGTGGGTAGCTGTGTTAGTTGAAAGTCGGGCAGAAGGCAGGGAAGGGTGGCACCTGTAGAAACTAACTTGTTCAGAGAGACAAGCTTTCATTTGTCAGATGCTTCATCCCAGCATCTGATAATGTAGGCTGTAGCCTAACAAAGCTTATGCCTTTCTGAACATGTTAATCCAGTGATTCGTAATCAAGGTGGGTGCCATGGGGTGCTGTGCAATGTTAGCTCTATTAGGTGTGCAAACACCTATATGTGACTCTCAAGACCAAAACCAGAGGTTTTAAATAGGAATCCATGTTGTCACAAACATTCTGTCCTGTTCTTGGCTTTTTGAGTTCTTTGCAACAAAAGAATGGCTCCAGTATTTTTCAGTAGTAAAAAAAAAAAAGGCTGCCTTGAATCTGAATAGGTTGAGAATTAATGGGTTAGTCTATAACAGGGGTGGGCAATTATTAAGGCCTGCAGGCCATATAGGGAGTTTTGGGGAGCTGTCGTGGGCCACGTCAGCATCTGCCCTGCTACCCCCCCTTCCCCTGATAACAGCTCACTGAACTTCCCTGTGTAGGATGGGGTTGTGGGCAGGCAGGGAGCTGGCATGGACACAGGTGGGCTGTTGTGAGCACTGGTAGCAGCAGTGGTGGGGAGGAGCCACAGGTCAGCCCCAGAGCTGGTTCCAGGTCCTGCTTTTACCTACCACTGTTGCTCATCAGGGCTAAAGTAGTCAGATCCTGAGCAGGCACTGCAGCCCCCCTCCCCTCCCCCCCCCCTTGTGGGGAAGGTGGAGCCTGGGGTTGTGCGCTCAGCATAGGGCTTGGGTCCTGCCTGTATGGGCCCCAAGGCAGGGCTGGAGCTGCTGCCTGGCTTCAGCAGCAGCCGGGGTGCAGAGGCAGTGACAGCTCCTTCCAGCTGCCACGGCCACCAGCTGCATCCCCATGAAGACCCATCAGGACCTGTGTAGGCAGGGCCTGAGACCTGGGCTGAGTGCACACCCCCTAGCCCTGGTCTGCCCCGCTCTGCATAGAGGGTCAGGGTTCCTGCAGCGCTTGCTCTGGACCCACCCATCCCAGCCAGGCTGAACGGTGGTGGTGGGGAAAAAGTGGGACTCAGAGCCAGTGCTAGGGCTCCCCTGCAGCTCCTCCCCATTCCAGCCGCCTCCACCAGCACCACTTCTGGGCTTCCCGGGGCCCCTACACCTGGCAGGGCAGTGGGGAGGAGCCACAGGACAGCCTTAGTGCAGGCTCTGGGTCCCACTTCCTACTTCTGTGGGCAGATCTGGAGGGAGCACTGCAGGGACCCCAACCCCCCATGCAGGCTGGGGCAGGGGCAAGGGCTTTGTACTCAGCCTGGGGCTTGGGCCCTGCCCTTGTGGGTCCCAGCTGGTCTCTGTGGGGCTGGTGGTAGCAGCAGCCAGAAGGAGCTGCTGCTGCTGGGAAATGAAGTCTAGCCATGAAGCTGCCCCAGCCCTGCTGAGCACCCTGGGGGCAGTGGGACACACCATGGGCCCAGAGGGACCCACTGTGGTCCAGACAAAGTCCCTCCCATGGGCTGTATTTTGCCCACCCCTGGTCTATAAGATGTCACCCTGCCCTGCCTTCTGCATCAGGAATAGTTTAACCATAATCTTCCCATGTGGGTGTTAGAACTTTACTCTGCTGATTGACACATTTGTAAATCTATGTACAAATTGAGTTTCATTTCTAGTAATGGTTAGGAAATTTTTTCCTGCAGAATCCTGGGCACATGTTCAGATTTATCATGATTTTCCCTTCTATATTAGCTATCCCTTTCAGCAAGGCAGGTCTTTCCCAAACTACTACCATCTGCCTGTCATTCTGTAGGATATGCACAGCTTGCTCTGGTTCTCACCAGTCGGAGGGACCCAAAAATCATTGCACAGACTTCTAATTAACAGAAAGCCCTTAAAATACTGCAGAGTTCACTCACTGTACAAGTTGGCCAGCCCTTGGAAATTAAGTCCTTTGTATGCAGAAGAGATGCAACAAGTCCTTAGCAGTGGTCTTAACAGTGGGAATGTCTGCATGAGATGTTATGTTGCCATAGTGACAAGCTACCACGAGGTAGCTAGTTGCTACAGCAAGTGTTGGTGGGCGTGAACCATGTCAGTGACTCTACTACAGTAAGATCGGAAATGACCCATGCACGGCTGAGTCTGTACAGTAACAGCTGATTTGCTTTAGCAAGTACTAAATGACTGTGCAGTAATAACTGCACAGTCTGGGGCATGTGTAGATGCACCCAGCATGCTTTCCCAGCAGGACAGACCAGCAGCCAGACTAGATTAATTAGGTCTGTTCAGTCCTTGCCATCTCTGCTGTGAAAACAAACAACTCTTGTTTTTGGTGGTGCAAACATTTATCCGTATGAACTGCACTGATCCTATCAACTTATTTGCCAGTGGTGGTTTCTTTGGAGACCATTTGAACCAGTAACCCAGTTTCAATAGGCTCTGTATCCAGTTACCAATTCCATGAGAAACTCATGCAACACAAACAGGAAAACTGTAATGAAACCCTTTCGACAAGGAACCCTTTTATGTCAAATGCCCTTAAAGTATCACTCTAGCTTGTCATTTCATGTGATTAGGTTCTCATAGTTAAAACCAACTTGACCAAGAACTTGCATCCAGGCATGGAGAAATGCAGCTTCCACAGCTGGCTCAGTGAAACTGTGGTTGCAAAGATCATCCATCTTTCTCAATTGGTGAGAAGCCAGGGAGATGTGAAACACCTGTACTCTGTCTTGTGTCCTGCTGTAGGACATAGGTTATAATGGTTTTTTGATCATAAAACCTGTGTTTAAAGGATGTTTCTGTGAGTATCCAATTTCCCACTCTTGAAATGATTCACCACGAGCAAAATCCTTGACAGGTGAAAGCCACTTGCACCTGGAACTGGGGACTGTATGTATACCAGAGAACAGGATTGGCTCTTTGGCCCCATCCCCAGTACTTTCTGTCACAAACTGCTTCCTCCTTGCTCTTTCTTATTCCTGCCCAAACTTTGAGCAATTTTCAGCAGCTCCTCCCTCATACACAGAGTTGAGGGGTGAGTGAGTGTTGCCAGCCTGCACCTGTCTCTGCAATGATGTTACTACCAAGCACATGTAAGGTAGGCTGCACTCTGGGAGGCTGCAGGCTGCTGTCCTAATGATTGCTGCCTGCAAGACCACCCTCCCCCCAGGTTTGGCTTCAAATCAAGTGGAAACATGGCATGCACTGTGGTGGTTGAGTGGGGCTGTGCAAATAAAAGGATTCTGTAAATGTCTGTGTGGCTACAAAACAGCACAGAACCAGTCTCTGCATCTTCTCCCTGAGCGAATTGCCATGGGGAAAAGAAGCTTCTTTATCAGCATGCCTTTCTGGCTTCAGTCAGTCCTTTAAATCTGGCAGAGGCAAGCAGCTCTAGGGCTAAAGCACCTGCTTGGCAAGTGGCTGCATCTCCCCCTGCATTTGTGAGTGGTAAGTACCTGCTCAGCATTTCTCTGGTTCTGCCTGTTTCTACTGAAAAAGTGGCATGGTCATACCCATGAAAACTCACCTGGAGACTGCAGCCTGCTAACCCTGAAAATAGCACTTTGAAGTCTTGTGGGGCTCTATGGAAAGGCCTGCTATTTCAAAGGTGCTGTGCATGCTGTCTACTTCAGCAGAATATAAAGGACAGGCTGTTGCATGGTCAGTGTCTTTATTTAAAGGTTCATTAACAATTGTGGTGTTGAAAGCTGTTACAAAGCTTTGTTCAGAATTCTGGTGACTGCTTAAACTTCTCATCTAGTAGCTTTTTCTCACTATCTGTTCAAAGTCTGTTGAAGTCAAACCAAGCTTACTCTGTTAAGATTACACTATAGTTAGCATACACCAGTCCCAGGAGTGGGTATGCTAAGAGAGGGCTAGATCTCGGGTGTGCCATCTTGCTAGTGAAGGCTGCAAATCACTTTCACTGGTAACCCCTGTGTTCCCACACTGGTTTCTGGAAAGTTCACCTTTTGTTTTTAGGTATGAGGAAAACCCAATAAGATACTGTGAACTCTGCAAAATAACATCTTTTTTCCATTTTCAAAATGACTGTTGCTGTCTTTTACTTGGTTCTCAAAACACACCACAGTTCTGGAATGTATCCTGTAAATAGTTCTCCCCAAGGCCTTGTTTCTGCATATGAAGTTGAGAACAACTGATTGGATATCAATGGGTACGGTACATACAGCTGAAAATTGACAGTGCATGAACATACAGGAATTTTCTTGATCCCAGAATGGTTGCATTAGGATGCACTGCATCCCTTTGTGCACTTTCATGAAGGGGGCATCCTCATAGAAGACCAATGTAAGCATTTTATGTTCCTTAAAGACATTATGCCAAATAGAGCCCTCTGCAGAAATAGCGCTGGGTGCAAGCACAGGAGAGGACTTGCTATCTATCATGAAATTTAGTTTATTATAGAGGTTCCCACTCATCGTGCCATCCAGGGTGGGGAGCAGGGAACTAGCTGGTGTTCTTTTCACAGTGGACCCTACCCTGCTCTCACGGGAGTGCTTTCTCTCTCTCATTCTGACTTCATGTTTAACTGAGTTTGGCACCTGCTGTCACTGAATCTGCCCTGCTATATACACACACATCTTCTATTCCAGTGTTTCCTAACCAGTGTAGTGTGCTGTGGCACAAAAGTGTGCTGCAGAATTTTGCCATGCCAGTGAGCTATGATAGGTATGAGGATGGAGAATGCTTAACCAGGTGTGCTGTGGAAAATTTTTATCAATGCAAGTGTGCCTTGGGCTGGAAAAGGTTGGGAAACACTATTCTATTCCCCTGTACTCAGCTGCAATCTGAACTTCAAGATAGTTAAAGTGCTCACTTACAGCAGTTTGCTGAGCCTGTCTTCTTTCCAGAAAAGAAACTAAGCATAAGAAAGTTGACACACATGGTTGCAGAGTTAAAATTAATCAAATAATGTAGAAACTGAGGTTGTATACATGATTTTTGACCTCATCTGCACATGGCATTTTTGAGTTGTGTTAGATGTATGCAGTAAAATAATATATGTGGACAGTGTAGAGTTGAAACATCTATATCTCTGGTTTCTAACTGGGCACCATTAACATTGTATTAACCTCGCTAATTTTCAAGGGAATCAAAACTCACTGGCAGAATAATGAAATCTGTGATTATTCGCAGTGTCCTTCACCTGCCCTATGAGTGTTTCTGGTGTTTATTCAGCAATAAGGATTATGGAGTATGAAAGATCTAAAGCTACAGAGTTACACTAACACGTTACCTCAGCATCCCTGAAGAGTTGGAACTATAATGAGGTTCAGGTTTTTTAAATTCTTATTAGGAGGACATGATCAAATTTTGGTTGTTTGTAGTTGGAAAAATAGCAAATATTTACATGTGAGAGGTATTTACATAAATTTCAACATGAGTTGAAATGTATAACTCTGCTTACTTTTTTTTAGTGTTGGTTTACTTTAAAAGTTATGATTTTTTTTTCCTGTTGAAGATGTAGGCTGATTTCTCTCCCCCACCAGGACTTCTGAGGTGTTCTAGTCTGTGTGTAGGATTTAATTATTATTATTATTATATCTCCACCCTATCAAAATTGTAATAATATAATGAAGAAAACATCTCTCATTTAGTCCAATCTTCAGTGTCTTGCGTGGGGTCAGTTCTACTGCTTTGTGTGCATTCTCTTTGTTTCAGAGTGATTGAGGACACAAGCATACTTCACCCATAGGGATGGTCACTCGATAATGAGTATAAATATGGATGATGTTATAAACATTTTTGCCAAAAGCAGATGTATAAGGCTGGGTTTTATAAAAAAATAAAATGTTGGAGAAAAAAATAGTAGCCAAAATACACTTTAATAAATTAGCTTCCAGTCTGTTTGATAAAATACAAGCTTAATGTATTTACCATTTTGTTTACAATTTGTTTTCTACAAATATAGTTAGTTAAAAAGAAAAAATTGAATAGGCAGTATGTTTTTTGCTGTTCAGTAAAATCCAAAGTTGAAACGAACTGAAACTGTTAGAACTGTTAAAAACTTTATAAATGCATTAATTCAGGCAGACTAACAGGTTTGGTTTTGTTTTTCTTAGAAACAGCTAACATGCAAAATATTTAGTGCAGTTTAAATATTTTAATGAGTTTCCTGAAAAATGAGTCTTCCCAAAAAAGTTTTTTTTGCAAGTATTGATACTAGATTATTGGCAGAAGGGAAGGGATGTCCCAACACAAAGTATAAAGAATGCAAGAACTTTAGTCCTTCATTGCAGCAAGCCCCACATTAATCAGTATGTTGTCTTTACTGGGGTTGAAACCTGTTTTAGTGCTTCTATCTTACAGCTTTAGTGGAAGCAGCTCCGCCAAATCCTCACATAACGTAACGAGAATACACCCTTGCAGACAAATTTCAAATGCTGTCCACAAGCTACCAATTCAGGAATTGCTCTTGAAGGGTTTCTCAGCAATGGAAGTGTATTTGTACAGTCCAAAGGTTTATTAAACCAGTCTAAGTTGAAAAGGTTGAGAGAAAATTATCCTCTATCAAAGTCAGTTCATTACAGATGAAGGAATATCTAATAACTGTTCAAGTTAGAGGATAACTTCCTTTCATTCTATGGGCAGATTTCAAACACACACAGGGATTTTTTCTTTTTGACTTATAAAATGCAGAAAAATGTTTAAATAAGCATTAAGCTAATTTATACTACAAAAATTCTAAACCCGTCACAAAGGATTTATATCTAATCTGGATGGAAACTCATTGCTAAGAAATGGTTCTGTAAAATACACATGGTAAGTAAAAATAAATCCACACTATCTAAAAAAAAAGATTGCTGGAATAATAGGATTTAAAGTGTTCCATCTTTAAAATGAAGTTACAAAGATGTAGAATGTAATCCATAAAACAAAGTTTCTATGTAACATTCACTTCTGGTTATTTTAGCATGAGCATTACCAATATACAGGCAATAATTCAGGAGATTCAAGGCAATATATTTTCCACCTTGCATATACAAAGAGTTAACATTTAATAAAAGTCTGCACACATCCTTTTTATTAAAGGATCATAAATATTCATTGCATAAAATCTATTTACAATATTTACATACACTTTACATGCAACTAGAATATGTGATTTGTACTAGAGTCGGGCCCATATAATCTACAGCACCCCGGCTGTGTTATCAACTCAGAACCACGTCTGGATGCATCCTCTTCCAGAACTCTCTCTTGAAGTCATGTTATTCTTTAGAAATTCAATACTCTACATCTGGTGGTTTTTACATTTCTGAACTACTCAATAGTTGATCATAAATCCTCAGTGACATATTTCAAAGATACAATAATTAAAAAAAAACAAAAACCCTTTTAAACACATCCCTAAAATCAAGGCCAACCACTGATTTTGTTGGGGGTTTTTTGTTTTGCTATAATAATTTACTGTATATATGTGAGACCTGGAGAGTGGGGGGTGGAGTTCAGCAAGCAGTCATACTCTTTCATTGACCTACTTTTGAGGTGACCATTAAATAAGACCTTTTTTTGGTTTTAATAGTGATTCCCACTTGTGATTTTCCCCCTTGCCCCCTCCATTGCAATTAAGCAATGCCTGCAATACTATCTTTGCTGCCCAAAGTCAATCTCCTAATGTGATGCCAGCTGGCTTAGTAATAAGCTTGTTTCCATGCAAACTAGGTCATTCCTTGCAGTGTGTTTTGCCAACTGCAAATCAAGTGTTTTGCAATTTTTGTGTTCACAGGAATTGTGTATATACCATTAATTGCTGTAGATGCTTTTGATAATATTGGCTCTTTGATCTTAGCTCTCTTCACGAAAGTTGCATAGCAGTACGTTTTAACTAACAGCCCGTGTCTGAGCTGACTGAATGCAAAATGAGTCCAAGTTCACACATTGAGAATACGAGATGGTGCCTGGAAAACTGCAGAAGGATTGGGGGAAAACTTGGTCTTTGCTTCAGGAATCTAGAAGAGGAAAACATTTGTTAGTTCCACTTTTCTATCTGGCAATTGGGTGCACCAATACATTCGCTGGCTATTGGATTGGCACCAATCAAAAGAGAAATTAGGTTATCGGCAGTGGGCTTTTTTTTTTTTTTTGGTCGTTGTAGTTGATAATTACCGCTGGATGCCTGGAGCATCCTCCCTTGTGAGCCTAGTCTGGTCCCCTCACCCTGCCATTGGCCCAAGCCCACAGCAGACTACAAGGTCCTGGCAAACAGCAGGAGTGGGAGAGGGTGCAGGGGAGTGGTCACAAGGCACTGCCCTCGGCAGCAAAGGGACTGTTACTGGTTCCTGCTGCCACTGTGGCAACTCTGCATACACAGGGGCCTGAGCATTGGGGCTGCCGCAGAGAAGTTGGGCTGCGCGCAAGTGGGGTAAGGTGGTGTGCAAGGAACTTTCCACCCTGCAAAGGCAGCTGGTGCCCAGCAAAAGCGGCTTCTCTCCAGCAGTCACAGGAGCTCAGCATTGCTGGCAGGCCCCGCACAGAGGCAGTGGCATGCTCTGGGGCTTTAAATGCACCCAGTGCTGCTGTCCACACAAGGGTCTACCCTACCTGCCCGGGACAGCAGTACAGGCTGCATGGGCTTATAGGTAGCAGCCATGGCGGAGGGGGCTACATGCGTGGGAATAAGGCAGTCACTATGTAGTAAAAAGATGTTAGCCCCCATAATTTTGCAGTAATGCTTGAGCAACAACCATATGATAGAAGTGTCTTATGACCATCTTATGACCCTTTTGTGTAAAGATCAGGAGGTCTAATGTCCAAGCTGTGGTTCTTACTGCCTGCCTTGCATTTTGAAATCATCTCTGTCCAGTGCCTTAAGGTTACGTTAAGATAAGAAGTTACTAAAGTTTAACTAACTTTGTTGAAATTGCTCTTTTCTTCTGAGCATGCTGCAATTCTACCTTTGAGTGCACACGTACTAACCCTGATAAGTCACATTAACCAATAACTAGTTAAGTACAGCCTACAAGATAAGACGTCACAATTAGGAACTGGTACTGCAGCCAATAAACTTCTAGTACGTCAAGACTCTGTTGAATGTAAGCTATAAAAATGTGATTCCAGGCCGGACTTATCGTCGGCCCTGATTTGAGCTCTCTGCTCCTCGGTTGAACTGTTTGCAAACAATAAACCTAGATGGACCCAGCCTGTATGTGTGACTCTTTCCTTGAGGGTAATTGAACAAGCCTCCAGGGGAACGAAACTAGCCTTTTTGGCAACAACTACTTCCCTCATCGAGGGCCGGAGCAGGCAGAAAGTGTGTGTGTTAAATGCAAAAGAAACAAACAAAAAGTTTATTTAGGTCAGTAGTTTAAAATGCTCTGCACTATTACTAAATATCAGTTATGGGATCAGCATTGGATGATACGTTTGGTTAATCATCGGCTATTGGTATCTGCCAAGAAAATCTTTATCAATGCATCCCTACTAGAATATAGAATTCTAGCTGTTCTTGGACCGCCTGTGTCTCTGTTCCCTACTGTAAAATGAAACAGCAGAAAACTGTGTTGCACAGTAGTTTCCTGACACTGTCAATAGATGTGGACAAGATGCAGTAGCATAACTAAGGGGGGCAGCCAGAGACACCAACTGGGGAGGGAGAGGGGTGCAAAAAAGGCAGCTGCCACATTGTTAGCCTGAACACAGCCATCACTCCAGCTGCTATGTCCTGCACTGTAGCTGCCCAGGGCACAGAACTGCCCAGTTATGCCTCTGCAAGACTACCATATTTATAACATTGTTCAAGAACATGTTTAAAACATTTGATCTGTGCTGCAAGACTGTGATGAGCTCCTGTGTTGAAACAAGTCTCTTCAAGCAGTTAAATGTGAGATAAGGTCAGATTGGACTCTTTCTACAACAGTAAGGCAGCTGTCCCTGAAGAGCTGGCTAACAGTTTTCCTAGCCAGTGTGCAGAGTGAGCTGCTGACCCTTTGCCAAATCCAGGCTGGCATTTATATTATGCAGACTTAAAAGAAGGAGGTGCGCTGAACTGATGACTGATAGAAGTGAAAGGAGGTTAGAGAAGACATCTGTGTGGTGTGAACTCTAAACCACTTGGAGGTTGCCAGCTCCTCAAGAAATAACTGTGCTTTACAGAGCAGCAGGTTGCCACACATGCAACAAACTGGGTACAAGCCATCAGCAGCCAGTGTATGCTATTGACCATAATCCATGCTCATTGGGGTGCTGTAATTAGGCTGGCAGGAGTGTTTGCTTTTCAGAGGGGGAACTGGGAGTAAGGAGGGAGATGGCAGAGGTGATGACTTTGCAACATCTGGCAAACTTCCACTGGTGTGAATGCAGCCAGAATTTCAGCCAAAGCATAACCTGGTCATAGGCAAATACATGCATGTGCAGGACCCCTCAAAGGTCTCGCCTTTCTCTCTCCCCCTTCCTGTCATCTCTATGTTAAGAGTCAAGCTAGAAATGCCTTTTCTTGTGTATCCTAACCACAACTCTATGCAGCATGCCCCAGGCATAGCTGGGTGTAAGTTCTGCTTGATTGTGGATACTGCAGCAGTGCTACCAGTGTAGCAGAAAGCCCCCTTTTCCTCTTGCCTGCATTTGCTCTCCACTCTTTGGATATGTTTCTCTTTTTCTACCTTTTCTTCCTTCCTCTCTCTTTCACTTTAAGATAAGGAATTGTGTTTTAAAATTTGTACGCGTGCATTTTGTATCTCCCCTTGTAGTTTGGTATTTTTATCGATTTGTGTGCCATGGCATTTGTAGCTTATATTTTATACTCCTCACCTTTCAACTTTCAACTAAATGTGTTTTAGTAAGTTATGCACCGTAACAATGTTAACAAGGGTAGGAATCAAACTGTCCTTCTCTGTATCAGGCTGGCCCCTGAAAGAGGGAGTGAATCCGTGACTGAATGTGTAGCGTGATCGAATGTATAACACAGTAGCAGCAGACAGAAATTATCACCTGGAAGCTGCAGATCAACCACGGGAAGAACTCAATAGAAGACAATGTAACAACCGGGAAATCTCTAAACGTCACTGATCAAGGGCTAGAAGCCCTGGCCTGAGTTAATCAATGCCAGAGACCAACTTTTGGGCTGAATGTCTCCAGATCGACCACTCCCAGAGCCCTATTCTAAATTCATCAACGGACTCCCAAACCTGCACGTACATGCGGACGACCCCTGGGGCTGACCGATGCCGTCCAGTAGCCACCAAGGGGGGGGAGGGGGAAGTCCCACGAGGGTCAATGACCCCTGGATTGGGCAAGCCTGAAAACTGGGGAGTCACCAAAGTCTGCCAGGGACAGATAAAAGGCAGTGAAAAGTGACCCTCAGGGGCATCCTCTTGATCTCCACCTCGACCAGACCTGTCCAGCCAGAAGGACCAGCTGGCGACCCCCTTCTGGAAGATAACACCACGCTGAAAGAAGCCTCAACAACAGACTCCAGCACTTGTAGGATAGGTATACCTGACTGTAGCCTGCTACTGTGTGTGTGTATGGGGACCAGCCCCAAGGTTTATGATTACAGTGTTTCAATCCACCTAATAAACTAGAATTTTAAGGATCCCGAGTTGGACATTTGTAGCCAACACCAGGGAAAGGAACAGGATCACAGGACAAGGACATGGACACACACACACACACACACACACGGAATTAGCTATCATTCTGGGGAGAACCTTTTCCCCCCACATTCTTCTGGAGAAGAATCTGAAATCTTGGATGTTTCTGCTTACCAAAACAGTCTCTTTGGAGATATGTAGCTAGACTATCTAAACCCCAATTGCAGTCTCTTGTAATGGAACTTCAAACTGAATTACAAATGTGCAGCAAAATTAAGGCTTGGGCTAAAGGAGGTGTGGGCAAAATGCAGCCTGGGTGCCAGATGCAGCCCACCAGGCCCTTCCAGCTGGCCTGCAGGGCCCCTAAAAAAATGTAGAAAATTAATATTAATCTGCCCTGGGCTGCCTGTCATGTGGCCCTTGATGGCTTGCCAAAACTCAGTAAATGGCCCTCTGCCCAAAATAATTGCCTGCCCCTGGGCTAAAGGAAGATCTTGAATGGCGGGGCAGCACTAGATACACCAGGGCTAAGTACAGACATTTGGGAGGTTAAATTGGGTTCAAAATGGCCACCTGATTTAAACTAAATTTGTCCTGGTGCCAACCTTACTTACACTTAAAGATCTGGTCTTAGTGACCAGGAATCGGTCTAAACCTGTACAGAAGTTCCATGCACACACACAATTATCTAAGAATTGCAGAACACATTTTAAGATGAACCTGGATCTATGTAGTATCAAACTCATTTGATTTATGTGAAACTAGTGTGTGGAACTTCTGTCCACTTCCCCAGCACAGCCCCAGGGCTGGGGGCTGCTCTCTTCTCTCCCCGCTTCCTCTGCACTGATCAGTTTTTTGCCCTGTGACTCCTTGCTCCCCATCCACAGCCAGCGCTCTCAACCCTATCCCACAAGCTACTCCAGGCACAGCTGCTTTTACCAGTGTTCACTGCTACCGGAGCTGAGCATAGGGGGGTGGTAGGAGGGATAGGGATGTAGGTTTGCTGGAGGGCAGACCCCACCACACAGGCAGGTCGCGCCTGCCCCCTCCTATCCCTCGCAAGTCGCACCTGCTCCCCCACCCCATCCATGGGTTGTGGCTACTCCCCCACCCCACCTGCAGGTCACACTCCTCCATCCCCAAGCGGAACCCCCTTTCCCCTCCAGCCTGCTGGACCCCAAACCCCCAGTTAGCCCCTCTATCCTGACTTGCCTGATATCAGGCAGCCATTTTGAATTGATTTAACCTCCCCACATGTGTGTACTTAGCCCAAAAAGTATCATGATTGTTTGGGTTCTCAGTTTCTCAGCATCATTCTTGCTAAGCTATTGCTTTTCTCACAAATCAAGGTGTTTTGTTAAATAAGGTGGGCCTCTGTACCACGCTTCTTTTTGAGATGGGGCCCTACTCAGTCTGAAGAGCTTCAGGAGTTAAATGTCCTTAGCAGCTGCCAGTTTCTCACCAGGAGTGTGGTTCAGATTTCCTCTTTCCTCAGTTCAAGAATTAGGATCGGCACTATTGTGAGCTGTCAGGTCTGTGGCTGCTTCTTTACATAACATCCCATGTGCCAGGAGAAAACGTAACGTGTTATGTTCTTACATATTTCATTGCTGTATCTTGGACAGCTTTATGTAGCACTTTGCAAGTGTAAAGTACAGTTTGCAACCAAAGCGACTACTTTCCAGGTTTCTTCTACCTCTGAATTTTAAAATCCTGCTATCCCCATCCACCTCTTCTCCTTGTACAGAATTCTCTCACTCTCAAATTCAATAGTTTCTAACTACTGCTTTGCTTTGCATGTAGAAGAAATTGTCACCCACAGATGAGTTAACATTCAAACACACCTTGAATTTTAAACTTGGTCACAGCAACTGTGACCACTACAAAAAGTACATTATAGGACTCAAGTGTTTTTATGACTTGGAGTTTGGTTACTGCATTTGTCAGCCATGTCTTCATCTTGCTTCCTTCACTATCCTGACCAGGTGAGAGGAAGGGAAGAAAGAGCATTACAGAAATCATTTTGCATCTTCCACTTTAAGGTATTCTGGTATCAGGATGAAGGTGGACTCAACAGAACAGAAATACCATATTTATTCGAATTTAAAGCAAGGTTTCCCCTCTGAATCAGCATGGTGGGGAAAGGCCCTTGTCTTAGATTCACCAACAAAATTACAGGGAAAGGGGAAGGAGGGGGTTGGGGCATGTGGCTGCTGCAACTCTGACTCTTGCCCTGAGCTCAGGTTGGGGCCAGTCAGACCCACAGTAGCTGCATGTCCCCCCGCCCCACTCCACTTGCCCTCTGCAGCGGATGCCCCTCCCTCTGCATCTTTCCCCACTTTACTGTCGAGCACAGCTTGGCTCCAGCTCAGGCTGGATTTCCTCCCAGGCACAGAGCACACGGAAACTCTGTCCTCTGCCAAACCAGTCAGAAGTGCCAACACTGCTGCATGGCCTGGCAAGGCCTGTGCTGTGCTCCAGAGCAGGAACAGAGCCCAAATAGCATCTGACAGTAAGGGCAGGGAGGGAAGAAGCAGAGATGGGAGAGTGGAAGGAGAAGATGCAGAGGGTGTGGGGAGCTGGGGGAGGGGGTGCAGAAAAGCTACGGGGGAAGAAGAGGGCTACGTGACTCCTTCAGGCACTGTTTTCCTGCTGTAGCAGTATGGGAGGTGAAGGACTAATTCAAGACAACATTCCAATACTTAGATTCTGTACCTGGAAAGTTATAAGAAATGTATCAGTTTTCCATATATAGAATCTTATTACTGGGGGGGGTCATCTTAAATTCAGGATAGCCTTAGATTTGAGTAAATATGGTAAGCCCTGCTTCACTCTTTTGTTGGCACTCATCACATCAGTCAGTTTCTTCTGTTTTAGTTGCCTAGCCAGTGTCTCAGATTTAAGGCCCATGACTATAGTATTTTAAAGTTACAGCATTGGATACTTTATAAATACAGAGCTGAACAGCTAGGGAAAGAAGATATAGAACACATTTCTGAAACCTGGTTTTTCTTTTGTAAAGTTTGTTGGGTTGTAGTTCTAGCTGTTGCAGCTTCTTTCAGGGTATGGACAGGGCAGGGACTTTTTATTAAGCTGAAAAAGTTGCTTCTGTTTCTGACATCTGTGAATAAGGGTTACCAGCCTTCACGCTGTCATTTTCATGGGTGTCACTAGTTCTTACTATTTTGATGTACTACAGAAACCAGATGAAATATTTCCCACAGCCTTCAAAGCAAGGGTGGGAGGGGACCTTGACTTGAAAGTATATTTGCCCCTGGAAAAGGCAAGTCTCTCTTGCTTGTTAGGTTGTGCCCCACTGCTGTTTGAGTTTGTTTGTGCAATTTGTGGTCAACTTCATGCCTGGTTTTGAAGTACTGTAGCCTTGGGGGTTTTAATGCCTTCTGGCACTGTAGACACTGCTGAGCAAGATATAGTTCACTTGTAATCCGTTCTGAGACACTGCTGGCCTTGAACTGGGGAAAATGACTGAAGGAAGCAAGAATTTCTACCTGTTAATTTTCCAGGATTCCTTAATAGTGCTTTGTCAGCAAGGAGATTTGTGCTCATCTGTCATGAACAAGTGTCTCTTTCACTGGAAGAAAAGCCCAGGGAATGTATTTTGGGAGGTTACTAATCAACTGGGTTTTCATAACTGTATAGGGGTCAGTCCCAATTACTGCAGTTGTTCAGCACTCTTCTCTGTGTCGGTATTGCTTGATATTGAAGTCTCTCTGCCCAGTTGCAATTGGGGGTTGGTGCTGCACAACTAATGTTAAGGTTGAGATTTTAAATCTGCAAATTGGTAAATGCAGCATTAGGTGGTTTGGCAGCAAACCTAACCTGACAGATAATATAAGAAGCATAATTTGATACCCCCCATACACACACAGATGTACAAGGGGTATTAAATTTATCATATCCAGTAACATAAAACTAAGTACTGTGTATTTAAAGTTTTTGAGTCAGTATTATCATGAACACTGTGATCTTTCTTTATAATTTATTTTCTGAAAAATAGGTAGTGACTAATAACCAAATGTTGAATGAGGAGAGAGCACTTGTTGAGTTCAAGGCTTGGTTCCTACCCAGACTACATAATAACAGGCTCTGAATTTTATTTGGGGTTTGTAAACAAGTATAATTACCTTAAAATCTGCCCTGTAGCTTGTCTCTTGCACAAAGTGACCTTCTGGAATGATGAAGCCTTGCTTTGTCTTTATAGGCTTTGATGGTTTTGCTCCAGTCCATGGACGATATTCCTGCCTGAAATGAGTTTATGAAAACAGAATACTGAATTAATATAGCAGACATACAGTATGCTTCTCCACTTCGGGTGAGAGCAGATCCCAAATCAAACAGCAGGCATGGATTTTGCAAACAGGTTTGGTTGAATTGCAGCATCAAATAAAGCTAGACTCTCAGACCTTTTGTAATCTGAATCTCTCCATTAGAAAACTGGAGAACTCTGACCTGAGCAGATGTGATAACGGTTCTTCCCATCTGCACCTATATGCTGCTTGCAGGCTTCAACCTGAATAAAAAGTTTTGTTCTATTAGGTTTCACCCACATCAGCAATTTCTAATTTGAGCCCCTTGTTTCTAGACTCCAACCTAGAGTCCCTTGGTTCTAGACTGGCCTTTATTCAGGGACTACATGTGTTTCTATATTTGATTGTTAGCCCTCGGAGAGCAGCAGCCTCTGCTAGTGTACACCGTTCTGTGTATTTATGTGACAGGTTTGTGCTGACTTTTTGACCCACTATGGACTCCCAGCTGGCAGACTCATCTGCTGATATCTTCATTTAGTTAAGGGACAGGTGATTCAGGGTTGGGTAACTGAAAGACTAAAGAGAAGAAGGAAACAGCGTTTTGGGCATGCTTGTTACTCCAGGTGCATGGTGTCCTGTCAGTGGCTTCCACCCCAACCTTAACAGATTGAACACTGTTGAAATATGGACCTCCATTATGAGAGAGCAAAAATGGCTCTGACGGTGTGGTATATTCAGTATGTCAGCTCATTTCTGCAATCTGTCTTTCATCGTGGCTGGACTTGACTATTTCTCAGTTAACTAAGCCATTCTAGAGGCCCAGAGTGCCTGCTTGCACGCCTGTTGACAACAGGGCTGTGGGGGGGTCTCCCAAACGCAAAGTATTTATATGCATGCTGAGAGTGTTCCCAGAGGGAATTAGTGCAGAGTAGCTAGTGCACTACAAATTCCCATTCCTGCTTAATGTGCATGGACCTCCTGTGTAGACAAGCCTAAAGACTGCAGCTGAATATCTTGGGCTTTGACAATGGTCGTGTCTTTGATGGGGAATGTGTAATCAATCCCAGCCCCTACTATGCCCTGTGAATAATTAATTGCCCTTTTGGTAACAGTTGCAGTGTCCTATTAAAAAAAAATAATAATAATTTTAAAAATCTCATTATAATGTATTGGCTAACGCAGGGGTTCTCAAACTTTGTGATACTGTGACCTTGATTCATAGATTCATAGACGCAAGGGTCAGAAGGGACCTCAATAGATCATCGAGTCCGACCACCTGCATAGGCAGGAAAGAGTGCTGGGTCTAGATGACCCCAGCTAGATGCTTATCTAACCTCCTCTTGAAGACCCCCAGGGTAGGGGAGAGCACCACCTCCCTTGGGAGCCTGTTCCAGACCCTGGCCACTCGAACTGTGAAGTTCTTCCTAATGTCCAGTCTAAATGTGCTCTCTGCTAGCTTGTGGCCATTATTTCTTGTAACCCCCGGGGGCACCTTGGTGAATAAAACCTCACCAATTCCCTTCTGTGCCCCCGTGATGAACTTATAGGCAGCCACAAGGTCGCCTCTCAACCTTCTCTTGCGGAGGCTGAAAAGGTCCAGGTTCTCTAGTCTCTCCTCGTAGGGTTTGGTCTGCAAGCCCTTAACCATATGAATGGCCCTTCTCTGGATCCTCTCCAGGTTATCCACATCCCTTTTGAAGTGCGGTGCCCAAAACTGCACGAAGTATTCCAACTGCGGTCTGACCAGCGCCTGATAGAGGGGAAGTATCACCTCCTTGGATCTGTTCATCATGCATCTGCTGTCATGACTCACAGTTTGAGAGCCCCTGGGCTAAGGCATTGGTCACAGATTGTAAGGTTGGAAGGGATCTCAGAAAATCATCGGGTCCAGCCCCCTGCACTAAGCAGGAAAGACAACTGGGGGTCAGGTGACCCCAGCAAGGTGACTGTCCGTTCTCTTGAAGATTTCCAGGGTAGGTGATTGCACCACCTCTGGAGGGAGCTTATTCCACAGTCTGGACACCCAAACTGTGAAGAAGATTTTTCCTAATGTTAAGCCTGAATCAATCTTCCAGGAGTTTGTGGCCATTATTCCTGGCTTTCCCCTCAGGTGCCCCAGTGAACAGTTGCTCACCGAGCCCTTGATGTATTCCCCTAGTGTAGTGGTAAGCTGCTACCAGGTCCCCTCTCAGCCTTGTTTTCCTCAGGCTGAAGAGTCTGCAGATCCCTCAGCCTTTCCTCCTATGGCTTGCCTTTTAAGACTCAGATCATATGGGTGGCTCTTCTTTGGACTCTCTCAAGCTTGTCCACATCCTTGTTGAAGCGGAGTGCCCAGAACTGGTCACAGTACTCCAGCTGCAGTCTCACCAGTGCCGAGTAGAGTGGAAGAATCACCTTGGTTTTGCTGGAGATGCATAGATTGATGTGTGCCAGAATATTATTTGCCCTACCGGCTACAGCATCACACTGCCAGCTCACATTTGTACTGTGGTCTGTTATTACCCCCAGGTCCCTTTCATTTGTAGTGCTAATCAGTTTGGTGCCACCAAGCCTGTAGGGGTGTTGGGGGTTGCTTGTCCCGAGGTGGAGCACTTAACATTTCTCAACATTGAACTTCATCAGGTTCCAATTCGCCCAACTTGCTAGCCTGTCTAGGTCAACCTGTATCTGTAGCCTATCTTCAAGCATGACCAGCTTCTCCGTAACTTGGTATCATCTGCAAACTTGGCCAGTGAGCTCTTCACCCCCACATCCAAATTGTTACTAAAGATGTTGAAAAGTACTGGACCGAGCACTGACTCCTGTGGGACACCATTATCCACTTCTCACCAGGATGACAGATTCATTAACTACAACTCTCTGGGTCCTATCCTGCAGCCAGTCTCTCACCCACCTGACTGTCTTAGAGTTAGGCCCACAATCCTCCAATTCTGTTGTGAAGACATTGTGCGATACTAGATCAAAGGCCTTTTGGAAGTCAAGGTATACAATGTCAACCTGCTCTCTTGTGTCCAGGTGTTGATTTACCTGGTCATAGAAGGAAAGGTCCACAATAATATGTGAAAATGTATTCTTAAAGTGTGCAGCTTGATCTTGATCAGTTTAGCAGTTTGGTCTAAATTGGACTTTGCCTGTGTCCCCAGTACAGATGTAGCCTTAGGATGCAAGGTATTGAGGCAGCTACCTACCATGGAATCAATGGAGTTAGGCACATAGGTCCTATTTAGGCCTCTGAATACCTTCAAGGATTTGTCCCTAAAGCCTTAGTGTATGTTGGTAAGGGTCTGGATCGATTTAACAAACTTATTGATATAAGATACCCCATGATGGCGGGGATGGAGTGGGGGGGTAAGGCCAGGAGTGGCTTGCCGCTCCCCCCTCCCCCCCCCCGGTGGAAGTGGCAGAGTGCCGCCATGATGGAGGGAATGGAGCGGGGGGCTGGCCTCACCCCCTGCTCTGTCCCCACTATCATGGTGGTGCTCTGCCACCTCCGCTGGGGAAGCGAGGACAGCGGCGCTAAAGGTGATGGTGGCGCAGGGTTCTGGAGGAGGGGGGTGGAGAGGACGGTGAGGTAAGCTTTCTCCCCCTCCCCCCTCTTTCCCCTGGAGGCAGTGGCAGCATGGGGTGGTGGGTGGCCGCACTCCATCCCTGCTTGTCCCCCACCCCCCCTCCCATCATTCTTGACGAGCAGTTCGCTAGTATGTCTTATATCTGCGCATTCCTGTATCAGGATAATGAAACAGACTTAAAGTGACAGTGGATTAGCCCTATTTATATTGTCATCAGTGGAGAGATGTAAGTTACATCCTAACAATTTGCACATATTCCTAAGTAGCACATCCCCTTCACCCTTTAAAGAAGTTTAATAGAGTAAATCTATCTGCAACCTAATTTGTTGTGCCCCATGTTTCACTACCTTTATGATTGTTCAGATGAGATGTCCTTTTAGGATCAAGTAGCAAGTCCTATTTTCTCCAGGATTCTCGGGCATGTATCTCCATCACCAGGAAAGCTTCCTCATTGGTCTTTTATTCTGTGCTACAGATGTCGTCTATTTTAACTGGCCTCTTCTTGATGACTGAGCTTTGGGCTCCTCTTTGCTTTCTGCACCTAGTCTCCTCCCTCGCTTCCACATTCCTACCACCATTGGCCTATCAGTCCTGCTGTGTGGCTGGTTTGTTCTCCTGTTAGATTGTTCTGTGTCTGGGACTTAGATATCTTAGTGTAGGTGGCTGCAGGATTAGGTAGGTAGTATAGGTAGGTAGTGTAGGTGCTTGCAGGTGTCTGCAGGGTACAGACATAGTGTAAACCAGCTTGGCACAGTCACAGCAAAACAAAACTTGCAGTGGTGAATTTCAGATACTTTGTGAATGGCTGGACTGCAGTGCAGCTGGGGGGAGAACAGAAATACTGGGCAAAACACCAAGATTGTATATAACCATTAATTATGTCATACCTGTTGCCAAACTCTTGAACCTGTTGTTGCACTTAAAACTGACTCATCTTAAGGATGCTGATTCCATTGTTTTTTAATATTCTCAAATGAATGACAGTAGCCTGCTTTCTGACTTTATACCAGAGTGCAGTGCATTCCTGCCTTTCAAGAAACATTTGAGACTCCTGCTTCCAGCTCAGAGTCTGTCTCTACTTTACTCTGAACTGAATTATCTGCTTATTTTAGCATCTCCAAAATAAAAGTAGGGCTTTGAATCATGGTACCCCCAGTTTGGCTAGAAACGGTGCCTGATACGGTGTCTGAGGAGCATAAAATGTGATAGTCTCAGGGAAACATTTTGTCTTGATCAAATCAGAAGAGTGAGCATAAATAGAATAGCTGTGCTGTGCCAGATGGGCTTCCGAATGCCCAGACTCAAAGGGAGGGGGAAGGAGATTTTTTTTTCAGGCTATATCCTGCCAACAAGTGAGAGGAAAGGTGTGCATACTGGCTGGCTTGAAGGTGAACCAACCGACTCTGTTCTATCCTGGCTGCCTCTGGGCCTCTAGGACATAAATATTTGTTGCTCTCATTGCATACCCTAGGGTGCATCCATACACGCAGGCATGTGCACTTGCAGCAGCTCAAGTAGCAGCAGCACAAATTTGTGTCAGAGATTTGTGCCACAGTGCACATGACTTTGATGTGGGGCAAACTGTGCCACTTAGGGCAAACTGACTCATAGGTTTATAGATTCATAGATGTTAGGGTCGGAAGGGACCTCAATAGATCATCGAGTCCGACCCCCTGCATAGGCAGGAAAGAGTGCTGGGTCTAAATGACCCCAGCTAGATGCTTATTTAACCTCCTCTTGAAGACCCCCAGGGTAGGGGAGAGCACCACCTCCCTTGGGAGCCCGTTCCAGACCCTGGCCACTCTAACTGGGAAGAAGTTCTTCCTAATGTCCAGTCTAAATCTGCTCTCTGCTAGCTTGTGGCCATTATTTCTTGTAACCCCCGGGGGCACCTTGGTGAATAAAACCTCACCAATTCCCTTCTGTGCCACCGTGATGAACTTATAGGCAGCCACAAGGTCGCCTCTCAACCTTCTCTTGTGAGGGCTGAAGAGGTCCAGGTGCTCTAGTCTCTCCTCGTAGGGCTTGGACTGCAGGCCCTTAACCATATGAGTGGCCCTTCTCTGGACCCTCTCCAGGTTATCCGCATCCTTCTTGAAGTGTGGTGCCCAGAATTGCACGCAGTACTCCAACTGCGGTCTGACCAGCGCCTGATAGAGGGGAAGTATCACCTCTTTGGATCTATTCATCATGCATCTGCTGATGCACGATAAAGTGCCATTGGCTTTTCTGATGGCTTCGTTACACTGCTGACTCATGTTCATCTTGGAGTCCACTAGGACTCCAAGATCCCTTTCCGCTTCCGTGCCACCCAGCAGGTCATTCCCTAGGCTGTAGGTGTGCTGGACATTTTTCCTCCCTAGGTGCAGCACTTTGCATTTCTCCTTGTTGAACTGCATTCTGTTGTTTTCTGCCCACTTGTCCAACCTGTCCAGGTTTGCTTGCAGCTGTTCTCTGCCCTCCGGCATGTCCACATCTCCCCATAGCTTTGTCATCTGCAAACTTGGACAGAGTACACTTCACTCCCTCGTCCAAGTCGCTGAAGACGACATTAAAGAGTATCGGTCCAAGGACCGAGCCCTGCAGGACCCCACTGCCCACACCCTTCCAGGTCGAAACCGACCCATCCACCACGACTCTCTGGGTACGACCCTCTAGCCAATTCGCCACCCACCGGACTGTGTAGTCATCCAAGTCACAGCCTCTTAATTCGTTCACCAGTATGGGGTGGGATACCGTATCGAAGGCCTTCCTGAAGTCTAAGTATACGACATCCATCCCTCCTCCTGTATCCAGGTGTTTCGTAACCTGGTCATAAAAAGAGACTAGTCAGGCACAATCTGCCTGCTATGAACCCGTGCAGGTTTCCCCTCAGCATAATTTGTCCTGCCGGGCTCTCGCAAATGTGAACCTTGATAATTTTTTCAAAGATTTTGCCAAGGATGGAGGTGAGACTGACTGGCCTATAGTTGCCCAGGTCCTCCTTCCTCCCCTTCTTGAAAATGGGGACCACGTTAGCCCTTTTCCAGTCCTCCGGGACTTGGCCCGTGCACCACGAGCTTTCAAATATTCCCGCCAGTGGCTCTGCAATGACGTTGGCCAGTGCCTTCAGCACCCTCGGATGGAGCTTATCCGGGCCTGCCGACTTAAAGGCATCCAGTTCTTCCAAGTGACTCTGCACCATCTCAGGGTCTATGCAAGGTAGTCTGGCGCCTTGCTGCTGCCTCTCTACAACCCCAGTGAGAGACTTGTCGTGCCCCTCTCTTAGGAACACTGAGGCAAAGAACTCGTTGAGGAGTTCAGCCTTGTCCCCCCTGTCCGTCACCAATTGTTTCTGCCCATTTAGCAGGGGTCCTATTCCCCCCTGGGCCTTCCTTTTACTCCCTATATATCTAAAAAACAATTTCTTGTTGTCCTTTACTTGGGATGCCATCCTCAGCTCCATGGTAGCTTTGGCCCGTCTAACTGCCTCCCTACAAGCACGAGCAGAGGAGGTATATTCGTCTTTGGTGATCCCTCCCTGTTTCCACTTTTTATGTGCTCCCCTTTTGGCCCTTAGGCTGCCCTGGATTTCTCTGGTCAGCCAAGGAAGCCTCCTGGCCCCTTTCCCTCTTTTTTTTCTCATATTGGGATCATCTCCCTTTGTGCCCGAAGGATCATTTCCTTAAGGCACAGCTACCCTTCTTGGGCTCCCATCGCTTCAAATCTCCTACTCTGCAGTGCGTCCTTGACTAATCGCCTGAGTTAATTGAAATCAGCTTTCCTAAAGTCTAGCACTAGACTCTGTCTAGTGCCTCTTGGATCTTCAGTCAGGGGGAACTAGAGGCCGGGGCCAGTACCTGTGCTGGACAGAGGACAGATAGAGGGAGATGTGACAGAGCAATGCACTAAAGTGAAAACTCCATAATCCATTCAAATATCCCATTTTCCATGATGAGAACATGCTAAGTCATACACCTGCCTCATCATTCAGTCTTCCTTCCTGGAGAGCAGGCATGTACCAGCGAGAAGAGTGTGTTTAAGTCATGCAAAGAAATGTTCACGCTAGCTAATGCAGCAAAGTTGCCATAAGACGTAGCTGCAGACCAGTGCTCTCTCTATAGGCAGCCAATAAGGATTTCATCAGATGCCTTAAACAAAAAACAGATTTAATCTGTGAAACACATAATAAAGTTCTACCACTTGTTCAATGCCAAGCATAGTGGAAATTCTTTAGCAGGTATAATAATCTGAACTACTCATACCTGCACATGTGCTGCTTGGCACAGTAGTGCTGTCTATATTTTCAACCATTATTCTACTTGCTGCCTAAATGTTTACAGATAGCTGCTGTGAAAGCTGTGGATGAAACCTCGTCTTTGCTCCTTTGGGGACAGAGCACATTTTAAATATTATTACTGGTTAAGAAAATGGGTGTGAAAATGTTGAAATTGTTTACATATTGTTATTGCAGTGTTGGGGTTTGTTTTTTAAAGAGGCATTTGTAGCATAAATGTTACATTCCTTTGATGCCATTCACAGTTTATACATTTTCAGTATTATGACATGCACAGTTTGTTTCCTTGATTACACTGGTGATGATTCACTGGATATCATTTAGAAATGTTGCATTAAGATTGGTGTTGCTCCTCTAAGGAATAAAGAGGAAAGATCGTGCCAGATGGGAGACTGACACTTGAATTTTTACAATGCTTGTTCTGTTTTGTACTGATTCTTCCATTTCCCTCTTCCCATTTGTTCACTAGAAGCAGCTCGCATACACCCTGGCAGTGGTGTGTTGCGGCAGAGATGCACCTGAGCATGTCCCAACACCTACCAGCTTCTCTTTACATGCTCCAAACCCAGATATGCATCAGGGGTTGCCCTCCCATTTTCAAGCCAGGGGCGTTTGCTGTGTTTGAGAGCAGCCACTGAGGATGACCCTCAGAGCAGCCTTACTGGTGCAGTCCAGGTTTGGAGATGGGCAAGGCTGTTCTCAGGAGCAGCACTGGACGTGCCATTTCCATGAAGTAGGCTTTTCTGAAGTGACCTAACAGCTGTTGTGCATGGTTCGTTCTCTTTCTCTCTCATCCTCTCCAGATGGAAAACTGTTTGTTCAGTTTAGGATACTGTGCTGGTAAGGATCCACTTTTAAATCCAGGCACTACTCTGTGCTTGTGTTGGAGAAGACAAGTTGAAGTTGCATGCCTAGCACTTGAAGTAGAAGGTGGTAAAGTGTGCAGGAGCCCCACACCCTCTTCCTCTGGGATCCAACTGATTTGGCTCTACAGGCTGGATCCAGTACTTAGGACTTCTTGAGGACTGAACAGTCCACCTGGGGCAGCATGGCAATGGCTTGTCAGTGCAGCTGCCTGATTTCCAGTGGCAGCAGCTCTGGCAGCCAGGCTGACAAGTCCCGCAGGCTGTGTGTAGGCCACCAGTTGGACAACCCTGCTGTGGATGTTTATTCCAGTCTCAGGCCAGCCCCTCAGAGAGAGCTAGCTCCTGCACAAAGCATCTGAAATTCTGTCGTGCTCAAGCGGCAGAGTAGAAACCACAGACTTCCTCCTGGAATTATAAATAACCTATTATATAGGCTGGGTCTGGGCCAGTGAGTGCTGTGGAGATAAGGACGGAGACCTTGAACTTAATGAGAAAGTTTCTGGGTAAACAGCAGAGGATGGGTCGGATGTGCTTGTGATAATCTGTGTTGGTGAGAAGATGCTGCAGCATGCTGTGGTAGTTGGACATTTCCAAAGGCTGGCTTCATGCCCAGGAATATTGCAATACTACAGTGCAACTGGAGAGTGATTAAAAGGCAGGTATAATTGAGGGTAGGTCATCTGAGAGAGGACAAATGCTAATCTATCAGAGATGACAGAAAGCATTATACATGGAAGCAGCTGTGTGAGATCTTAACAGAAAACAATTTAGGAACCCTCTCAACCTCCAGATTTGTGCATATGCTCTTCCATGAAGGCTAGTTCCACATAAAATTCAGAGGGACTTGTCAAAGTCTCTCTTCCTACACTAAGACAATGGCTGTTCTAAATGTGTCTTCTTTTAATAAAATGCCCGTCAGTCCATTCTAGTGAAAGACTGATATGGTGCTGGCTGGTCATTATTGTTGCTATTATTTAGATTCATAGCCTGCTCTATCCAGAAAGGCAAGAGCAGCTTTTATAAATGCCCTTTTTAAAGGGCGTTTATACACATGCTCCAAAAATTGGGGGGGGGGTAGTGCTAATTAAAGCACCCAGAGCATCATGTGTGTCAGTATCCCCACACTGAAAAATGGCAGCAGGGGTGCTTTAACTAAAGCTCATTCAAGGTTTAGTTATTGCCCCTGCTACTACTTTTCAGCATGGGGTGCTTATACACGTGACGCTACAGTCTGCTGGAGTGTAGTCCAGCAGACTCAATAGTATGCTCTGATGCACTGTTATTAGTATGTCGGAGCAGCCTCACTGCATGTGTACAGGCACCCTAAATGATGAAAAACAACAGTAAATACCCCAAATGCCATCCCAAAACCAGAAAACTCCAGACCACACCACCCATTTCACTTCCCTGCCTATCACCCTTAAGAGCAAATATTAAACCATTTTCAGTATAGCACTTGCATAGTATGTATCTGCAACCTTCATAAAGCACTGAAAACAAGAGAAGTTGGATGAGGGGGGAGAGAGAGTGAGATGTGGAAGGAGAAAAGGAAGTGATACAGGAGGTGCAGAGAAAGCTGAGGGAAAGAAAAGTGAATAAAAGTATAGAAAAGAGTAAGAGAGATGACAGATGGGAAGAGAGGGAGAAGACTGGGAGAGAGAATGTTGTAGTGACTGATTAGGACTTGGAAGATATGATCTCAGATCCCTGCCCTGCGTGGCTTTGGAGAAGTCAGTTTGTCTCTGTGCACCGCAGTTCCCCATCTGCAAAATGCTCAGATGAATTCCAGAACTTCCAGCTCTGAAGCATGTCAGGACTTGGGCGAGAGGGGGCTTAGTCAGAACCATCCTCCCTTGGACCTAGTACCAATGCAGTATAAAGAAGCCCAAAGCAGGGCTGGGGGGGCTAGACTGCAGATTTTGCTATGGGAGAACTCTTCTACTTCCCCCGCAGGATGCTGTGCCTGGCACCTGTATCTTATTTCTGTAAAGGTTTTTACCTGAGAACAAACTCAGCCCACATGTTGTGTGCAAGGCTGTCCCGGGGTGGGGGGGTGCCCCTATTTGGCTCCGTGCTGCTGCTGGCTTCACGTCTGGCCACTCAGCACTCCCCCCCCCACCCCTGCTGCTGAATCCACCACCGGCTTCCTTGTGCCTGGGAGCGGGGCCCCACACGGGCTGACTTGCCCCAGGGCCTGCACCCTGCTCAGGTCACCTCTGTTTGTGTGACCAACATGTGTGCAGTGGGAATAAGTGAGTATGTTTCTCCCAGCACAATACAACAGGCTTCAGTTCCAAATTCTCCCATGTTGCAGACTACCCTGCATGAGACTCCTCTTCTCATGGCCCAACCCCCCAGTCTGCCCTCATGTGCTAGGAGTGTTTGAGAACATGTTTGCTCTGTGGACCAGTGGTTCTCAACTATTTTTGTACCAGGACCCATTTATAAACATCAATGGCCAGTCCTGACCCAGTGCCCCTCTCTTGACCTGTTGCCCCCCACTCTCGGGCCCAGCCCCCAGCGTGCAGGGCATGGGGTGAGTGTGTGGGGCAGGGACCAAACAGGCCCTTGCAGGCTGGAACCCTGCCAGCCTGCAAAGGAAAAACTACAGTTTCCCACGTTTTTCTCCCTTAAAATAGAATCCATTTTTACAGTTTGTTCACAACCTCTTCGGACATTTTTGTGACCCACTTCTGGGTCATGACCCACAGGTTGAGAAATGCTGCTGTGGACCACTGGGAAGATTTTACCCAGTCAGTCTGAGGAAACCCCGCACAGCACCTAAAAGCTTGTATCTTTAATACCACAAATGCTAGGGGCTTCAGTTTTATTGCTCCCAACCTTTGCTTAAGTATTTTGTTGGATCAGGGCCAAAGCTTCAGATGCTACCATCTTTGCTGCATACTAGTTATGCAACAGGAATGACTAGTTTTGGGAATAGGGTAGGCAAGGACTTTTATGGGATGGTTTGGATAGCGATTAATTCTGCCTCAAACGGGGCTGAACTAGATGACCTCTGGAGGTCCCTTCTAGTTCTACTTTTCTATGACTGTGCAGCATGCTAAGTGCAAGTTGGATTTTATCTAGTTAAAAAAAAAAATTCTACTTAAATGTGAACCAGTCCCCACAAGTCAGCCTCTCTATGTAGTCCTACTGCAGGAACAGTATTCCAGTGTGGGAGAGTAGCATAGAAAGCAAAACAATACGCTCCATGTGTGCAGCTATAATTACAGAGAAAAGCAGAGTTCCTCTCCTCTGTTCTGCTACCTGGTGTTCACTGCAGGCTTTGTGCGGGTGTGCCATGACACAACTCTATGAAGCTGCCAGCACATGAAATTGGGAGTTCAGTTCAGATCGCTGAGGGGTTTTTAACCCTGACCTTCCCGACATGAGCACCATTGGCATGCCACGCTCCTACCCTTTCCTGAGCAGCTCTTGGCATTTAATTTGTTTTTCCTTAAAAGAAGATGAAATGTGAAACGGCCAATTTTGGTGCTCTTTGCATATGCAACATTCCCTCCTCCTGCTGGGTTCCTAGACGGAGGCTCCTGCAGCCCTGCCTTCCCCCACGTGAGAGCGCTAGCACCATGCCAGGCATGCTTCATCCTCAGGAGTTCCCATTAATTACTGATATAACAAGCAGCACTAATAAGCCTCAGCCATTTGTGCAGGCACTGTACATACACAGAGACAGGATCCCTGCCCCACAGTACTTCTACTCTGAGCTAGACCAGGGGTCAGCATCCTATGGCTCATGGACTGGATCCGGCCCACAGATGTAGGGTTTCAGCAGCATTGGGTAGGGTGGGGGGTGGGGCAGCTTGGCTGTGGACACTCTCCTATGCCACTGCAGGCAGAAGTGCAAGCT
Source organism: Alligator mississippiensis (assembly GCF_030867095.1). NCBI lineage: Eukaryota > Metazoa > Chordata > Crocodylia > Alligatoridae > Alligator > Alligator mississippiensis. Next base: position 42,048,955 of record NC_081830.1, read on the forward strand.
GTGGGCAGTTCCTACACCTGCCCACCCAAGGTGGGTCCTTCCAGCCCATAACTGGAAAAGGCTGCCTACCACTGTACTAGACATAGAGGGAAGCAGAGTAATGATGCCTAGTTCTTATATGGCACTTCACCTATACATCTCAATGTGCTTTACACACGGAGGTCAGGATCTCTGTTACCAGTTTATGGGTAAGGGAAACTCAGGCACAAAGGAAAGTTACTTGCCCAAAGTCCTGCAGTAGATTAGAAGGAGACTTGGGAATGCTCCTGAAATCCAGGTCTCCTAAGTCTGAAAATCATTCCTATGCTCAAAAAGGTGAAGCGACTAATGGTCCCACAGAATTGCTGTGGCTAACATCTGTCACTACACAACACTATGGAGCTCAACAGAAAACTCTAACATACTAATTACAGCAAAATGCAACACTGCCAAATTAATTGTAAAAAAACTCTACCTGTCACATGCATTATATGGAAATTAGTGCTCCTGGGGAAAGGTCTTTCACCATGACAAGGAAGAGCCAACCTCTTGGGAATTATTACATTGTGGCCTCTGTCTGTCTTCTGACCGTGTTCAGATGAATAGAGCGTACTCTACTGCACAGTCCTGCAGCAGCCTCATGGATCTCTCCTAATTTGGAGTGTGGGTTGCATCCGCCCTTCAATAGCAGCTGCACATGAACCTGGTTTGAACTACAGGATTTATCTCCATGGTTGGGAAGTGCAATTTGATTTCGAGTACCTTGGAAACCTAACCTAACTCCAGCTGGAGGCAATGGAAAGACTCCCAAGACATCAGAGGTAGTGGGAATGGGCCATTTTGTGCTGGCTGTGTTGTACTGTTTTTTTTGTCCTGCTAAGCAGTGGGTTTGGCTGAGTTGCATGCTGCCAGGGAAGGAATTCTGCCTGTTCTGCAGGCTGCTGAAATCCCTTCTGTGCTCAAAATAAGACCGTTTCTAAGCAAACGTGGGAGAGCTGTGGAAGAGGAACTTGCTGGATAAAGTCCCTCAGGGAGCAGCAGCCTGGTACACAAAAACAGACAGTAGGATTTTTAAATATTTAGTGCGGGGTTATTGTCACCTTTGGAAAATTCATTAAAAGGAATTTACAATGCTAACCCCAGGAAGGCTGAAAGGTCCTGCTTCTAAATGCCAACATTTCAGTATTTACAAAAAAACAACCAAAAATGCAGTACTCGTAAAAGGATTTCACAGCACCCTGGTTGAAACTCACTGTTCTGTATAATATGTTTGGGTCAACTTCTACACACCCCCACCCACACCCCCACTCCCTCCCTTCTGGCAGGCTTCTCTCCAAATCCTGAGTTATCCAAGATGCCCACCTTCAGCTTCTGCTTATAGCTGCACGATACAGCCATTGGCTGCTGGCCTTGGCTTTGCACAGTTGGCTGCTGCGGGGTGGACTAGAAACAGGCTTGTGATGTCTGCCTGTTTGACCTGGTTTGGTGCATTACTGTGATAAGCAGAGCTATGGCTGGAGGATCCATAGTGGATACAGTTCAGGATACCATGCAGTTTTCACTGGGGGTGGTGAGAGAGGAGGAAAACATGGCCCATGTATGGTTTTTCAAGTTGGTAAGAAGTGGGGAAAACACCTATTTGAGAACTACCATCCTCTGATGTCACTTCTCTGCTTTACTGTGCCTTCTATAACTTACTTGTATTAAAGCACTATCCAGCTTCAACTTTATCCAGATTTTTTTGTACTGCATCAATTTAAAGTGCCTTAAATCACTGCCCCAGTGGCACATTAACATTGAGATAATTATTGCAACAATAGAGGTTGAGCATTTATTTGCTGAGTAAAAATCAGAACTATTTAGTGGAAAGACAGACTTGCTGTAGGCCTACCTTGATAGACTAGTGTGAGAGTAGGGTTGTGCCACTGATCCCTGTTGCATAACCTCCAGACTGCTTAAATGTGTTTTTTGTCAGGCTTCAGCTTGACTCTACTTTAGAAAGCAGCCATAGCTTTGGGGCAGGCCACTCTGTCACTATAGCTGTCATGAACATCCTAGAGAAGTCTGGATTTTTTACAGTATTGTATTTGCTAGCAATGTATCACTCTTGCTGCTCCCCAACTATATCTGCTTTGCCCTAAAACATGTATTTTTTTCTGTTCCTGGCATATGGTGTTTGAGGGCCCTGCAGTAAAATGGAAGGATATTCTCTGAAAGGCAAACACATCTGCTGACAAATAGCATGCCCTTGGCCAATTAAAAGGACCAGGAATATAATTTTAAAACAGGACTAAACAGGGTTGAGCTTCTGATCTGTCAACCTTGTCAAAGCCATTTAATGCTGGTTTTTCTTTGAGGGTGCTGGCTTTGCTGTTTTATATTTCCTACTGCTTCTATTTATCAATAATTGTAATTTTGCAGGCCATTACCCTATATGACAGGCCAGGCCTCCTTGCTGCTTTTTAAAAAGCTGGGGTGGGGGGTGGGGAAGCAAACAAAGTCAAATGCTGTTTTTAAAGTCTATGCTTCTAATATACAGAACTGTATTTTGATTGCTCTCCCTCCATAATGGAAATAAATGCCAGTGCTGGATTGTAATCACTTTAAAAAACCTTGAGAGACATATTTATCCAATAAACTATAATAGGGATCTGTCTGCTAGTATACATTACACTTCAAAAAAAATGTATGAACACACATTACTCAGTGCAAAAATGAATTGCTCTATCACTAAAGATTAGGGCTGTTTGTTTTTTTTAAAGCTGCCATGCAAACGAGCGAGGGAGCAGGGAAGTTTCTCAGCACCCCCTGTAGCCAACTCGCTCTGGCCCACAGGTACCGGGGGGCTGGAGGGGCTGCGACCGCCACAGAGTAAGACCCAGAGCAGACGGGGCGCAGAAGCAGCCCCTCTTACCTGCGGTTCTGGAAACTGATAAGCCAGGGGAGAGAAAAGGAAAAGACTGAAGGAGCTCATTTAAAGGGCGTTGAAAAGAGGGAGTGAGGTTTGCAACAGTTCGCTGCAACCCGTGCCAGGCAGTGCGCCGGGCCGGGCCGGGCCGGGCCAGCAGCCGCGATGCAGCCCCCGCCCGCGGTTCCGCGACGGCTCAGACGGGCCCCGCCACCCCGGCCCCGACGCCTCCCGGCCCCGCTCCACCGGGGGCGACGGCTGCGGCTGCTCGTGCCCGCCCCCGCGGTACCTGTAGGAGGAGGTGGCGGCGGCGGCGGGCGGGCAGGGGCTGCGGGGCGGGCGGGCGGCGCGGGGCCGGGCGGGCTCCGCCGCGGGCAGCACGTAGACGGCGCCGCCCTCGCGGCCGCCGGGCCAGGGGGAGGAGGTGGCGGCGGCGGCGGGGGGGCGGCGCGGCAGGGGCCAGGCGCGGAAGTCGCGGCGATACTGCGTCTCGGGCGGGCTGGGGGCCGCGGGGCCGGCGGGCGGCGGCGGCTCGTCGATGTCCGAATAGCTGCGCAAGGTGAGCGGCACGGCCAGGTCCGACTTGTCCAGCTGCCCCCACAGCCGCGCCAGGCAGCACACGCGGCTGATGCACGGCCACGCCATCCCGCCGCCGCCGCCCCGCGCGCGCGGGCAGCGCGCACGTGATCCCGGCCCGGCCCGGCCCGCGGCAGAGGGGGCCGGACCCGGCGGCCGCAGCGTGCCCGCGCCCGTGTCCCCCCGCCCCTCGCGGCGGCACCACCTGCACCCGCCGGAGCACGGCAGCGACGGGGGGAGGGGGCCGCAGGGACGCCCCTAGGCCGGGCCCGCACCGCCCCTTCCCTCTCCGCCCCACCCGACCCCTTGTCTCCTAGCACCGACACCGGGGACCCCTCGCGCCTGCTCCACAGCCAGCGTCTCCCAGCCCCCTCCTGACACTGCAGCCCCTCAGAAGCGCCGGCTCATTGGCTTGCCCTTAGCTCGCCAACAGAAACCCCCGCAAGCCGCTCCTCCGGCACGAAGGCCTGTGGCCAGAATGGCTCGCGGGCTCTGGCTTTATCTTGCGGGTCACGCTTGCTCACCTACCGGTGCCAGCGCTGCCTGGTGCTCCACGGCACCTGCAAGGGCCCAGGGCAGCCCGGGTGCCACAGCACCCTGCTTGGGGGCCACTCTTCGACCTTGCTTGCTCCCGGAATTGCAGTAGTGAGCTGCGGTCACCTTGCAGGGGTGCTGGTTGTAGCCGTGCAGGTCTAAGGGCGTAGGCAGGCCGGGTTCTTTGGGTAGATGTGAGATCTTTTATTAGACCAACCGAGCAGTTAGAAAAAAGTTCTTGGCAAGCTTTCGGGCACAAGCACCCATCTGCAGTTTCCCTTTGCCTGAAGAAGGGTGCTTGTGCCCGGAAGCTTGCCAAGAACTTCTTTCCAACTGCTCAGTTGGCCTAATAAAAGATCTCACATCTATCTACCCAAAGAACCGGGCCTTGCTCTCTGCACGCTTCAGAGACAGACAAATATTCCAGGGGCCTCCGCCAAAAGTGCACGGCAGATTCACGCAGTCGCTGGAATGTGACATCTTACGTGACAAGTAGTGACAGGCGTTGGGCAACTCCATGATTTATGATATTGATTTTTCTGTAATGATACAATGCATGGTTGTGGGTCATTGTGCTATAAAATACAAGACTGTAAAATCAATGCTCAAGTTTCGAATTGAGAACCCGTGCATTGTAAGAGCACATATTCAAGGCTAAGACGACAGGGATCTGATTTTAGAAAGCCAATGCTGTAGTTCCAAGTAGTCATTCACTGAGATCAAACCAGGGAGTAAAAAGTGATCCAGGAATACACCATCTCAGATGAAACTTGTAGTTCATATACTTAATGTTTATTTCTATTAGCTCTGTGAGGCTGCCACTGAGCTGGGGGTGTGACTGCCAGGACATGGAGGCTATCCCTCTAGCATCCTGTATTTCTCTATTTTGCAATCTGAGTGGGCAAAGAGGAGTTCTTTCCTGGCCCTTGAGCTGATAGCCTAAACATTATACGTGGGCTAGGATTTTCAGATATGACTAATGACTTAACTTAGGCAAACAAGGATCAAGGCTAAGACAATTTAAAGAAACTTGAAAGTGCTATACAACCTCCCCCACTCTTTTAAAATAAGATCCTTGTAAGATCTGAGGCAACAAAGCTATCCTCTTCTGAAAAATCTTAGTACATTATCCCATTGTATGTGCATTGCATTATAAAAACCTTTATAAGCATGATCTAACTTTTTAAAAATGTTCGCAGTGCCTCTTACTAATAAACTACCTGCTACTGGGGTCTAGCATTAGCACTTTGTTCTGTGTATTGCCTTTAAAATATAGTATATGGGTCAAACGCAGTGCATTTATCCTGAGAAGAGGCACATGCGTTTTACAATAATGAGGAATGCAGGACATCCATTTTATCATCTCTGATTTTTACTGCCATCCTCCAACTGACGCTCTGATCCTGACTTTGCCAAACGTGCAAAAGAACAAATCTACCATCTCTGCTTTTGTTGTGCCTGCCACTTCCTAGCACCGCATTCAGCTTTGACACTGCGCAACTCAAAGACCACCTACAGCAGCTGCTTTGAGCTGCAGGCTCATCCCTGAGTTTGGCAGATGAAATTAGCACAAAGGTTCTCTCAGAACAGGATGAACTAGAAGAGGCTGGGTGAGATTTCAAAGTTTACTGCATTAAAGGAGATCTGTCACAGGCAGAAAGTGGCAAACTTACTAAGGCAATGAGATGACAAGTCAGCATATCAGGAAGTGAAACATCAACTGCTGTAGAGTGAGAATCTCAAACCCCAGGAAGGCTGCAATAACAGCTTGTTTTTTTGTTTTTTTTAATGAAGCACACTAGCATGTACTCAGGCAGGATACTCTCACTACAGCAAAGGAATGGCAGATTTTGAAAGCGTAGTTAGATTTGCTAACAGTCCTTGACATTTTCATATCATAAACTGCTATATTCCTACATTAACCATGACATTTTTTAATGGTTATTGCCAGTTTCCATAGGCTATCTTGGCCAAGCTTATCGGTAACAACTTTACATTTTCAGTCACACTTAATTGGCTATTTGAGAAAGGAAAGAAGTCTTGCCTTTCTTTGTACTGAAAATAACTTTTGTGCCATGTTGAGGTCTGCCTCCTAAGATGTGCACGCTGCTGCCAAGTTTTCAAGGAGGGATGTTTTCCTTGCCAAAATGGTATTTTGCTTAATTTAGTGTTGCTGTCATCATTCCTCATTTGCCTTAATAGTCCTTCTCTACTCCACTTTCCAAGATTAGTTTTGAAATTCTAATTCTAGTTTCCCTCTGGCAGGATCTCTGACATGAGATGCAGGGTTGTACAGTACAACTGGATGGTAATCAGTTTGGTATTTTTATACCAGCTTGATTTTAAATAGCTCACAGTAATTTTAGAAACATAAACCATTCAGATTCTGGATGGCCTCTGGGAGGCAGTAGGTGGCATCTAAGGCAACTTTACAGATGATGAGGCTTGAACATGGACAGCTTCAGCAGCAACTGATTTTTAACTAACTTAGTTTCTGGGTGCCCAGTTCAACTGTGGCCCTGCAAATCCAGCTGAAGGCCAAGGGAGCTGTGTAAACTTTGCTCCTTTAAGTATTGTGGCCAAAGTGTCTCAGCCTTTGTCTGCGTTCTTGACAACTGGAAGGGCAGAGAAATTCCCCCATCATGACAGCAAGTCTAATGGTTAAAGCTCAGCATAGAATGGTCCTATTCTTTTCTCTGTAAATGACTTGGGGCTTCATTTCCTTAAGTGCTGACACCCAAAGCCCACACAGTCAACAGCAGCTGCAGGATGTTATCTTGGGTGTTGGTTGTAATCTCTATGTAGAGAGTAGGTCATACAATCCCATAACTCCATGAATGCACTCTTAGCCTACTTATGTCAAGGGTGCTCTAGGCCTGTAAAATAAACACTGTACCAGGCTAGGCTTACACAAGTCTATCCTCAGAAGTTATCAGCAGACCACTCCCCTCCCCTCTTACAACGAGGGTCAGTGCATAAACACGAGAGCATACAGAGGATTGCTTTATGCTGCCCAATCCCCTGTGCCGCCTTTGTCTGGGTCAGACCTTTGCAAACTAGATCCAGCTCATGGACCATAAATTGCCCACTCCTAATCTGCACCATGGAAGGCTAGATATGAATTTGCCTATAATCTGACAAAGCACTTGGCAACAGCCTTGAGCCCATTTTGTGTACCTGGCCCTCCAGGGATGGACAGTTTATTGCTGCAAGATACTTATTCATCCTAGGTACTACTGTCCTCTGCTGGATTAAATGAATAGCAGCCACCGAAAGTACGTGTGGAGACAGTTCAGCCTCTTGACACCTGACAGGACTGAATGGTCCCTTAGGCCTGCAAGGCCTAGAGCACCTTTGACATAAGAGCGCATTCATGGAGTTATGGGATTTATGACCTACTCTCATAGAAAAGAGCCTGATGCAGCTTGCTTTTCTGTAAGAGTCTGATGATAAAAACACTTGTTATGGATAAAAGGGGTTGTTATGACACATTCCACCCACATCTGAAGCCAATGGCTCCTGGTACTAAGAAGAAGAGAAAAACAACAATAAAGTGACGACAAACCCCATGCTGTTGACAAAAAACAGAAAATTGGCTTAATTGGTAGCTACATGACTTAAGGACTATAAAATATTACCCCCCATTCCCTTCCTCTCTGTCCTTCCCTACTCCTCACCTTAACGATGCTTATGAATTGAAGACATCTCCTCTTCCTTCAAAGAACCTTGCCCACTCTGGAAGCCTGGCCAGCTCCTGAGTCACGTATTACTAGGACTGGTAATATACAATTGCTTGCTATGATCGTATCTTGATAAGATTACTGAAACTGCTATGATTATATCTATATGCATGCTTGGAGTTAATACTTTATAATGCTCAATAAAACTGATTTATTAAAGAGATAAATAATCTCTCTGGGCTCTTGTCTGGAGAAAAGAAATAGGTTATGGTTTGGAGAAGATAAATAGGTTCTCAATTGGAGAAAACTGAAGCATACTTTAAGGCAGTGTATCAGTCCTGCAATTTGCTCTCTCTCCATTTGGGAGGAGAACCAGATGCCCCCTGGTTCTTAGGGCAACATATGGAGGTGATGATAAAGTTAGTTGAGAACCCAGGAGAGAGACGATAAGGGAAAAATCAAGGGGATCCCCTGCTCAGGAAGCAGCTTCCTGAGCCAAGCACAGGAAGCATTTCGTAGATGGTACCAAGTAGTTTCAACATACATTTATGAGCAACTTACCTTTATGAGCATTTAGAAACAAGCTCAGGGGAACTTAGTGTTTACCCTCAAACAAATCCTCCATTATCTTATCTTTATCACAAGATTAACAGAATTTTATAGGTAGTAAAATACAAAGACTGTGAATGGATGGTTAACAAGTCTTAGTAAAGAACTGACCTTGATTTTATGCTCCATGCTTTATTACATGTGGCTATATTTAGTACTACGTAGTTTTACCAATAGGAAGGGTGGGTACATTAAACATACTTTCCACAATGCCCCACTGCAAAGTAAAAACACGCAAGCTCACAAGAGTCCCGATCTGCACCAGATCGATTTAACTGGAATGACAATAAAATGAACCTGCAAGTTATCCCTTCAGAGCCGCTTCCTCTGCCTTTCAGGGCTCCACTTGATAGGACTGGGGCCTTAATTACTAATTTGGAGGAAAAATCTAGTTTAGTGCCTTGCTGTTCCCATGAGTGACCTTGATCTTAGTGCTTCCATTTATCCAATTCTGCTTACTCTTCTCAGTGTGCCTGTGAAAGGCAGCCGTGGCAAAGACGTTTCCACTGAAACTACTCGTTCCCAACTTCTCTCCCTGTGGTACACTCTGGGCTACAAGTTGCTATTTTAAAATCCTCAAAAATGATCTTAAGTGAAACTACCTCTATAGGACAGGAAAACATTTTTTTTAATTAGTTCAAATTAGAGAAATGACAGTGGAACATCTTCTGGGATCCCTCAGATAAGATATCCAAACTAATATGAAGTAGGCAGGTCACTTCCCTGCCTCAGGTAGAAGCAGGAGACACTGACAAATTCTCACACTAATTTGGAAGCAGAGGAAAGTAAAAGGTTGAATAGGAGCCTGTGACTTGAGTGAAAGCCAAACCCTTAATGTTAACACAGCTGTTAGTTGTCAATCCTGCTGCAAAACTAAGAACTTGCATCATTCCAGAATTGATTCATAGTTTATAGCCAAAAGGGACCATCACATCATTTAATCTGATCTACAAATACCAGTCCATACAATTTTACCCAGTTATCTTGGCATCGAGCTCAATAACTTGCATGCGACTAAAGCATACCTTACGGAAAGGCATTCAGTCTTGATTTGGAGACACAGAGATAGAGAATCAAACGCTTCCCACTGGGAGTTGGCTTTAATGGCTCATCTCCCCTGCTCTTAAAGCTGTACTGAATATGAATTTGCTTGGTTTCAGCTTCCAGCCATTTGACTAAATTCTTATTCTCAAATATTTAAAAATGTGAGGCACACCTTTCCCTTAGAAAGGAATAGGATATAAACCTTTTATTGTTTCAGCTTTGTCAAAGTTTGTTACTGAAGGGCATTTATTTGTAAACTTGGTTTACGTTAGAAACTACAGATGCTAAGAGATTTTCTGCAGAATAGCAAAAAATCCAGAATCAATGCACTCTCATGTCTTCGAGTAGTACATCATCTCTGCACAAGTATCTTCTAAAATTACAATCACTGAGAACCTTCGCCACCTCGTCTTCCTGAACTCCTAGTCCTGATTTCATGCCAAGCCTTCACCAGCGGTTCCCTGTTCTTCCATACGAGTTCATGGCCATAAGTCGCATACCACCTGACAACAACAAAAACAAATCCTCAATTGAAGTTCCATCCTGAAAACATCTGAATTTGCAGAACAAGGGAGACACTGAAGGATGATAAATGGTACAACTTTACACAGAGCAATAAATGGAACAAGCCAGAAGAGGCTGTACTTGGCAGGATTAGCCCAGGTTTTTAAGAAGGTATTTGATAAGTATTTCAAAGAAAATATTGACTGATTTAAGTAGGCTTTCAGGTTCATTTAGCCTTAATAACATTTCTCTATATCTAAATATGCTCCTATTCTGTTAAACAGTAGATAGCTCCTCAAAATTCTGTGATCAACCAAAAAAGGATGCAAGAAATGTTACACCCCATTTAATAGGAAGTCAGAGTGCAATTCTATTCTGCTTAGTCCAATGCCTGCTAAGTACGTTGCCACAGAAGTGTTTCCTGTTAGGCAAGTGACCCAGGAAAAAAACCCTAGAAGGTAGCAGCTCCATTCTGCGTGAATGATCTCTTGTAAGTGACCAGCAGAATTAATCCACTGGAAGTAAGGTTGCTGGTATCGCACACGTTCATAGACATCCTGAAAAACTTCAGGACCAGAGTTTATAGTAAGTTTAATAACCATGAAAAGACTGCACTAATTAAGGTCAGGCATAAAGAGTACTTTCACAATCATCCTAATGTACTTTATTAATAAACCTGCACATGGACTTCTGTATCAGATCTCGGCTTCTGCTGCACAGACCAGCAGTCATGCCAAGCCATGTAGTGGCTTTCTGAAGTGAACAATTTTCTACAAGGGAATATGCACACAGCACTGCACAAGTTTTCAGGTTGTATGGTTAAAAGAACTGAACTGGTAAGTTACACACCTAGTGGATGTGTTTGTGTGGACAGCAGCAGGGACCCAGGTTTTCTGTTTGTTGCAAAAAATGCAGATTTTCCTCTTTAACAGAGGAAAACACGGGAAACTACAGGTTTTCCCCTTGCAGGCTGGCAGAGTTCCATACATGCACATAGCAGCCAGGCAGCAGCTCCCTCCAGGAAAATCTATGGGGGCAGGGCACACGGGCAACGCATTGTGGGGGAGGAGGAGCACAGGCAATACGGTGGGAGGAGCACATGCCCCCTAAGACTTCCATGCACACAGCGAGGCAGTACTCAGCCTAGGAGGGAGCGCCGTCCTGCCATAGCCACCAAGGTGAGGTGCCCCCTACACACTTGACAGCGGTGGGGGCACAACTCTGCTCCACCGCTGTGCCTCACAACCATGGCAGCACAGTGCTCCCTCCTGTGCCAGGTCCTGCCCACTGAGCCATGGGGATGGCTGCAGCCCCGCACCCCACTCTGGATACAGTAATCTGGGGGGAGGCATGTTCCCCTTCTCCCCCCGAATCATTACCTATGCCCCCTTGCTCCCCAGATGCATTACCTGTGCCCTTCCCATACTTTCCCTGTGCCTGCACACACCCACCCCCTTCCTCAAACACTGGGGGACTGGGGCCTGGGGGCAACAGGTCAAGAATGAGGAGCACCAGCAGGGCCAGGAGCCTGTGGGTTGGGAGTGAAGGGTACTGCGAGTCGAAAATGAGAGGCAACAGTAGAGGCAGGGGCAGCATACCGGCATATTGGGGCTGTTCAGCACCACAAATCAGTGGGGGCACAGCCACAGCTGCACCTGCATCCTGGTGAACAAAAGGGGCAAGGGGAGCTGTGATTTTCCATTATAAAAAAAACCAAAATCAAATGCCAAAATATATAGGTGATTAGAATTTATTTTATTATAATGTTTGAGGCGCTGGTAGGCTTCCAAATTGCTTTAAAATTGTAAACAGATCAATACAACATTGTGTTCCAGCTGATACCTATAAATACTGTGGTGTTTCATTTTAATCACAGAAAAGCATATATATTATATATATATATATGTGTGTATATATATATATATATATATATATCAGAATTTGGGATTTTTTTAATCAGAGAATTTGGGATTTTTAAACAGATAAAACCAGGATCCCTGGTGAGCAATAAGGAGGGAGGGAGTGGGTCATTCCATATTCTGCTCAAACAATTTACTGAAGTTTCTTCAACTATCCTGCTGTCCCCCAGGCATCATGTCAGAGATCTCTCTGTGATACCTGTATTACAATGAATAGCTGATAAACATATTAATGTTGCAGCATTATCACAAAGTAACAACCCAGCAAATATGCTGATGATTTAAGATACGGGGAAGCAAGGAGATAAGACAGCTCAAATTTGCCGAAGTTAAGGAATCAAATAAATGGAAAAGTGGGGGCTAAGCTCAGATGGAGGTAGAGGTGGAATAAGTAAGTGCTTTTTTCAGATGCTGTGAGTTATAAGACTAGCCATATACAAGTAAAATGTAGTATTGCTACTTACAGTGCAATCAGGTACAGAAAGGGACCTACCTAAATCATGACATAAGTTTGTTAACAGCAGCAGCACCTTTAACCCTGTTCTTTCCATTGCGCATCCCTCCTGCTGTGTGGCTCAGAGGCAATTCATGCTGGTGTTTTTGCCTCTCAGCCACTCAACAGCAAGAGGAGGCATGCAGCAAAAAGAGCGATGTTAAAGGTGCTGCTGTGCCGCAAACTTCTGCCACGATATAGGTAGGTCCTAGGTGTAAAGCATGAGACGGTGAGTGGGAAGGAAGGATTGTTTCTAAGGTCCTAGAGGACTGAAGATGCTCTGAGCAATTTAGACATACTACCTGCTGGGTATACTTTTGCAGCATCCAATGAGTTCTTCACACTTTATCTAGCTATACTAAGTATCAAGTAGACTTGTTTTACATGTAATAAGGCTCTTGCTGTTAAGTGTGTAAATCAGGCAATGCCATAGACCAAGCCAAAAAAAGGTACTGACTCAGTTAATCTACTTCAAGGTCTCACAATGTAGAACTGTTTCCCACAAAACTTTTTCTAGCGCTTCTCCCAAGTTAGGCGGAACCCCTGAAGGCTTTACACGGGAAGACAAAGCAGCAAAACTGAAACACATTAGCAGTAACCATTGGTAGGGATTAGACCTAGACTTCTACTTGCTCAGTGGCTCCCTAAATTAACAATTAAACATGGAGATATGGGAAGTCATCTTGGCTGTGCACAGAAAAAGATATTTTCACTTTTCCAGCATGTGCTCTATTAGTATCCTTTGTGCACAGGGAAGCAAATGATGGGGAAAGTTAGCCCAAGCTACAATGTCACTGCAAACAGGATATGAGGACAGTTCATATAGGTTCACAAGGGTTCTAAATTGTCCTTCTGTACATGGCTATATGACGTCACAAACCAGTTATGGATATTCCAGGAAGAAATTTCAGTTCTGGTAAGATAAACACAATTTTACTACTTAAAAATCATTTTAGTAGTCCACGTACAAGTGGGAAAGATAAAGAAACAGCATAGGAAGAATTTACATGTGAAAAAAGGAATAATTTAAAAATAAATACTTACACACCAAACAATGCTCCCCCAAGATGTGCTGCATGGTCAAAAAGTCTCCAGCCCAGAACAAGCCCTGCAGTATCCATTGCAATAACGGCTTTTAAAGCCTAAAGGGGAAAAAATATATATATAAATAAATATATATTAGGGGGCGGGGTGCACAGGGGGGCTCCTCCGCATGCTTCCCAGCAGACCCGGAAGTGGACCGAAGTGCTTCTGATCCACTTCCGGGTTTGCTGCCAGGCACACTGGGGAGCCCCCCCTTCCCATGCCCCTAGCCTCAGTGGCTGGTTCCTCCTGGGGGGGGGGGGGGGGGGAAGGACACAGACACCTGGGGTTCCCCTGCATATCTACCATATGGTATTAATCTACCATAATAAAGTGCACTTCAATGTTGCACCAAAAAGATGAACCCTGCATTAAAGTAGGAGTCAAAGTACATATCAATGAGTTTCCAAACCAAGAAGTGTTTTATTGTCAAAGTAGAAAATTGAAGCTCTTTCATTTGTTCCTAGAAGATGACCTTAACCATTGCCCCAGTGATTTATCTCTACTGCTAGACATTCTAAGCAGCAGCACTCACAGGTAATCATGTTAGGAGCAACTGTTTCTAAAGCAATGGGGTTAGTAAAAAATTTTGCTGGTTAGGAGAATTACCTCAAACTGGCTTACGCAGTTTACCTTATGGTACCTGATGTTTACTACTCATCCTCCTTCTGTGTGAGTTACTTTTCCTTTACAGCAGCATGAAATAAGTGGCTAATTCCTACAGTTTAGTCCATAACAGAACTATATACTATGTGGCAGCCTTGAATGACAGTACAATCCAGTAACACATGCACACAGCTCAGTTTTATTTCCTAAAGCGACTGAATCCTTGGGCTCCCCTCCAAATATTTCCTCCTGCTTTAAAAATGTGGTGTAACACACATTGGGGCAAATCTAGAAATTAAACTCTCAAGTAAAAAAAAAACCCCTAGATCTCTGACTCTTGATTGCTGTGAACCTTCTGCAGTATAACACCAGCACAGAATAAACACAAAACACTACCATATCAGTAACCCTTTTTACATGCTTTTCATATTGGTGTAAATGACCGCACTAGGCTAGAAGCAACTTAAAACTAGGCCCCAGGACCATCAAGCCATGATGTTTTTCTACTTCAATATAAAAGAGAGATAAGAAATTCTGCTGAAGAACATATGTTCCAATACTACTGACACGTAGGGAAAATATTTCAACTATATGATTGTTGTGAAGTTCAAAGGCACTTACATTTCCTGCTGTAAATGTGAACATTGGAAGAAATACGATGGCTAGTTGTACTTCTGGCATCTTTGTACATACTGCAGCAAGCACAGTCATTATTGCTCCTGACTGTAAATACATTAAAATACATGTGAGATGTGACATTACACAAGGGATTTTTTTTTTCTGAGAGCGAATCTATTTTGCCTGTCACTTTCCTTTTTAGATGCAGGCTTGTCACAAGTCTCACAGCACAAAGCAGTACAGTTAGTTTAGGAGAGAAATAAATCAAGAAACCTTTGATTTCTTTCATTATCTGGACCTACAGTAATTATTCTCTTACTGTCGAACCTCTAACAGACCAGACAGAAACCAACTGTGTAACCTTTTAAGGAAATATGCCATTAAAATACTATAAAAATAGATCGATACCGTTCCTTGAATCCCGATGAGCTTAAAAAAGCTCCTGTAACACTGTTGAAATGTAACCACACCTGAGATGAAGACAACCAGTTTAAAGTAGGCTGCATAATGGAAGGAGATTGTATCACTAGCCACAGAATCATGGACCAAACTTTGCTCTTTACAGAACATGTACTAGACTCTTCCATGATCTATGTATGGAGAAGACCTGGTTTTACAAAATCCCAGCAACAAGGCCCTGGTTGAAGTAAACCTGTGTTTAAATGTGTGAAGCAACATCATCAACTTTTTAAAGAAAAGTGAAAGATTCTTAGTATCAGATATAAATGATTAACAGGGTAACTGTTTGGTATGACACTGACTGAAATTCCATCTGTGAACTCTAGTAACCCTGTCATTTCAAAAAGCAAAACCTTAGTTTTCTTAAACCTAAAAAGCGTGATTTATTATAGCCTTAAAGATACGTACGGCTTGATCCAATAGCAAATAACATTTTTTGGAAGACAACTGCCTTAATACCTCTTAGTGATTTGCTTGCTGGCCCAGCAGAAAATGAAAAGACTGCATCTGCTATCTTCAGCAGTTCTGTGGATTTAGAGTTTTGGCAACAGTTCTAATTTTTGAGGAAGGCAGGATGAAGGTAGAAAATTCCCTATGGCCTTCACTAGCAACTCATGTTAATTTCCACCAACTCTGATTATATGATCTGTTCATAAAGCAGATTTTTCAATTAGAGCATAATTATGCATTGACAGCTTTATGAAATAACATTTGTAAATTTGCAATTTCAGTTCTACAACTGTTTAAAGATAAGAGGTCCTGCTGCTAAGCACTTGTTTACAACATTGTAGCATTTAGTAGCAAGTGACTAGAAGTTAAAGGAATATGGGGAATGCCCAGGTCTTGCCTAAGAACAACTGGCAACTCCACTAACCTTAGCCTGCCTTCCCTGAATATTCCTGACTTTGAAGCAAGGTGAATACAGTGCTTTGCAACTAGTTTTGGAGATGCAACAAGCTATACACGGTTTTAATTTTCTTAAGTACTTTACTCACTGCTCCAAGGGATGGGTCAAATCTTCCAGTGACCATTTTACTGACATAACTGACAAAAGAGGAGAAAACACCTAAAAAGGTAAAGTTCCTATTAGAAACACTGCCAGTCACACAAGTCGAAGTCAGAAGTCAACATGCTGTATCTCAGAAAAATATTCAAACTAGCTAGCATGGTAACATTTTTAAGAGGATTTGATGTGGAAACTTAGAGCAGCTGTACTTCTTCCCCCCAGCATCTCTGGTCTGCCTTACAAAAGTACATTAAAAGCTCTGTATTTTATGAACTAACTACAATTTTAAATGCAACACTTGCACTTTGGTATCATAAAACCAAATAATCTAAAGCAGGAGCACGTGCCAGAATGTGGCGCACACAGGCATTTTGCTTGGTACTTCCATCTCAGAGAAGGGGCCGGGGCTGTGCTGCCACAACAAGGATTGGGCCCCTTGCAGCTCCCCTGCCATGCACTCCTGGCACACCAACATCTGGTAAGTTGAAGTTGTGGGTGTTTTTGGCACACTGCCCAAAAACACTGCAGACTCCTGGTCTAAAGCAAAGGTTCTTAAAATGTTTAGGTTTGAGGCACCCCGTGTTAAACCTGAGGTGCTCCTCATCAGATTTGAAGCTCCCCTGAGAAAATACCAGCCCTTAGTTTTGACTCAGTTTTTGAGTGCTGTAAAACAATGGAGCAATTTTTCTTTTCCATAGAAATCAGAAAGATCACAATAGGTCAGAATAATTTTAATGCTATTAATTCCTATTTGAAGTTTCTGGGTTTAAACCGTGAATCATGTTTGCAAACCTAACAGCGTTAACACTGCATGGCACCCCACAGCACCCCTGAAAGGATCTCAAGGCACCCCAGGATGCCATGGCACTCTGGTTGAGAATCACTGGTCTAAAGTGCTGAAAGTTCTGTATAGTAGCAATTAACAGAATAAGCATGAACAACGTTGTTCATAGCCATCGCATACATTCTTTAATCTTCCTCCCACTTCCTACACCCACAGATATGTTTACACCATTTCTTTTTATAATTATATTTATATAAAAAGCACAATTTACCTGCAGAAAGGTACACTGCCATGAACTGCTCCTGTCCCCAAAAAGACACACTACTAGATGAAAAAGTCCACAAAACATACATGTTTAATGCCAGGTGCCAGGCAGAGAAATGACTAAATGAAGACAGAAGCAAGGGAGCACAAATGATTCCTAAAAGAAGAAAAATAATAGTTAATGAAAAGAAAATAAAGCATGTTTTAGCATTTCTTTTATTTAGCACATGATTTATGGCATAAGTCTAATTTAATTACACTTATTAAGAAAAATATGCAGAGTAGCTATTCTTAGACTACTTAACATTTTTATAAGCATGCATGGACACATACTCATACACACTTCTATACAGCAGGGGAGAGCAATGCAATGAATGCTAGATTCAGTGTAATAATGCTGAAAAGAAATAGTACATTAAATATTTTCTTAATTGCCCACAATTAGAGGTTTTGGGTTTGTTTTTTTTTTAAATAGCCTCCACCATTCTTCAGAATAGAAAAGACATTTTTTCTATATGTTGCCTAACAATTACTCCTTAGGCTGAGGTACAAAAAGAACTTAAAGGGTACAAATTACTCCTTAGACCAAGGTACAAAAGAGAACTATTTATTGCAATGGTAGCCTTGAAAGCAGATACTAACTGGTTTAAGAGCCAACATTTTTTAAAGGACCATAAGAGAGCTGAGTGCCTAATTCCCACTGAAAATCAGAGTTGGGTGCCTAACTCCCTTAAGGTTTGGAAACCTTTGCCAAAGGGCACAAGCATCTGAGTTTCACTCCTGCACCAAGAGTAAGGGAGCCTGGAGGTTCTCTTCCCATAGCACTTCTCTCCCTGATGGATAAAGAACTCAGCAGCTTATTTCTTTCTACTCTAATGAATGGCTTTTATCAGTTATCATTTTCAAGACTATTTTACAATAAATGACAGCTGAAATTCTCTTTCACATGGTCCAAAGACCAGTTTCTCCAAGTGAAGAACTGTGCAAACCCTTTCCACTCATAGTTGGGTATATGACTAACTAACATTTGTCTAGAGATAAGTGAATTCACACAATTCTGCATGTGACAGTAAACATTTTACCTGCATTCATGCCCGTAATTTCTCTGCACAGGACATATTAACATTAAAAAAATAAGGAACACCTTCAAGACAGCTTTTTACTGGTGTTCCACAAAATTAATTTTTTCCCCTTCTCCCCAAAAGACCAGGAAAATGAATATTCAATTCTAGGACAGGACTCCAGTATGAAAGAACAATCCACCTCACCTCCCGCACAACTCTTTACAAGGACAGAAGTCGCTCCATTTTAGGGTAAGTAATTTTCAAAATAGTGGACCATAACATTTTGACATTATGATACCAAAATAAACTCTCGTTGGTTATTCAAGTTTCTCAAATGGAGTAGTTACCATTTATATCTCTTTCCATGATTTCCAGAGGCACTGAACTTATCTGTTTGAGATAGTCAGCACACCTTCTTATGGATTCATCAGAGCAAGCAATATAGGCATCTTAAACTCGCTTCAAGAAAACTTTTAACATATCATCATATAGTCTATCTGTTCAACAATCATGTACATTACTATTGACTTACTACAGGCAGGAGTAGATGTGAAATATGTAGACATAATCCGCTGCATAGCAGGTATTTTCCATAAACAGAATACAAAGATGTTTGCAGCTATAATACCTAAGAAAAGATTCAATAAAGAAACCAAGTATAAATGCAATATTCAAGAATGCATGATAGAAAAGTACTTCAGACTTTCAAAATTTTGCTTATAAGATCCAATAGTTTTCTTTACTACTCCCATAAATTAAATGCTATTTTAAGTTACTAAAGTATGATGGATATTAAAACAACTAAAGCCCTGGCCTTTAGATCATTACATTTATACAATGAAAGTCTTTTAGAGATGCCACATTATGTCTAAACAAATGTAATGCTCCTTTAAAACACAGAGTTTACAAAAAATACCCTCTAGTGATTCACTTCCAAGAAATCTGAATTAAGTTAACTTAGGTCCTTATAATTTACAAGTAATTTTTTTAACTTATTGAACCTATTCTGATTGAACCTGACGTGGGCAGTGGGGTCCCCCAGGGCTCGGTCCTCAGGCCCACACTGTTCAATGTCTTCATTGGCGACTTGGACGAGGGGGTGAAAAGCACCTTGTTCAAGTTCGCACGTGACACTAAGATGTGGGGAAAAGTGAGCACGCTAGAAGAGAAGGACAGGCTACAACTAGATCTGGACAGGTTACAGGGGTGGGCGGATGAGAACAGGATGGGTTTCAGTACAGACAAGTGCAAGGTGTTGCACCTGGGGAAGAAGAACCAGCAGCATACCTACAGGCTGGGGAACTTCCCTCTTGTCAGCACAGAGGCAGGAAAGGATCTTGGTGTCATTATTGATTCCAGGATGAACATGGGCCGACAGTGTGGGGACACGGTCAGAAAGGCTAACCACACTTTGTCATGCATCCATAGGTGCTTCACAAGCAGGTCCAAGGAGGTGATCCTTCCCCTCTATGCGGCACTGGTCAGGCCGCAGTTGGAGTACTGCGTCCAGTTCTGGGCACCGCACTTCAGGAGGGATGTGGACAGCATGGAGAGGGTCCAGAGGAGGGCCACTCGCATGATCATAGGGCAACAGGGTAGGCCCTATGAGGAGACACTACGGGACCTGAACCTGGTCAGCCTCCACAAAAGAAGGCTGAGAGGGGATCTGGTGGCCGCCTACAAACTTGCCAAGGGGGACCAGCAGGCAATGGGAGAGTCCCTGTTCCCCTGAGTACTACCAGGAGTAACAAGGAATAACAGCCATAAGCTGACTGAGAGTAGATTCAGGCTAGATATCAAGAGTCACTACTTCACAGTCAGGGTGGCTAGGAGCTGGAACCAACTTCCAAGGGAGGTGGTGCTTGCCCCTACCCTGGGGGTCTTCAAAAGAAGGCTAGACAATCACCTAGCCGGGGTTGTTTGTCCTCAGCATACTTTCCTGCCCATGGCAGGGGGTCGGACTTAATGATCTGCTTAGGTCCCTTCTGACCCTACCAACTATGAAACTATGATTTAAATGAAAAACTAAATAGCTGGAAGCAGACTGATGAAAGTTTAAGTCCTTGATGTGTCCAAGTGTCTTTTAGTGAACTAAAATATGACTTCAGCTCTGGTGACCACAGAGCTTTTAAAACTTCAAAAGGTTAAATATTTGGAGCAGGGGGAGAAGATAATTGCATTTTCCTACTAGAAGTTTAAGTTCTTTGTTTTCATGAACAATTTGAAAGGTTCAGGATACATTTAAAAAGGCATTGAAGGGCCCCCCTTTCCTCACCAGATATTTTTTAGCTGAAATTCTCCATTTAGAATCAGTATAATCTGCTTTCTCTGAGCTGCTTATAGTTTTGACAGCCTGTCCTATTCTATGCTGCTTTCTTATTAAAAGGTTTTCTCTACATGCTTAACAAAAGAAGCTGCGGAAGCCCTTGACAAGTGATTTTTAGCAAAATAATTCCAACCCTGTACTGGCCAGCAGGTGAAACAGCTATATTTGAAAGTTTTCAATGTCTACTAGTTAATTAACATTTATACTGCCTGTTAACTATATGCTGGGAGATTAAACACGAAAACTACAGAGATTAATAATCTTCTACCTGACTTTTCCAGCTATAGTATTGAGTAGGAATATAAATGCCTGGGCTAGACATTAGACGCAGTCCAAAATACTGGATCAAACCAGCTAACTGAACCCAACAACCAGTTGGTTAGTTTATAAAATGCAGCTACAGTCCTTGTTATTTAGTGCATTTTATTTTTAGACCGTGACCAATCTTTTGAAGAGAATTAGAAAAATGGCTTAAGACAACTGAAATATTTTCCTGAAAGATTCCTGTATTTTTCTATAGAATCATTATGATAAATGGGGAGTCTAATTTCTTAGGCTCCAATACAATTACAATAAATCTGTTCACATATTCAGTAATGTTTTATGTACAGTGTAGCTAACACTATGTATTTTATATGAATTTCTTTGGATGTAGACTCTCTCATTTACTTTTTTCTCTTGAAGATGATTATCTACTTGATTTAAGTCCAAATATCATGAGGATTTCAATAACTCTATACTAAGCAGCCTTCACATAATCATCTTAAAGAATACTGTAAATATAGGTGCATTATGTAACACAATCTGATAAACAAAGATAGCCAGAGTTTGTAACACTGTATGGAGAGTAACAATTTATAAGTGTGCAGGGGTGTAGGTTGTAGCCGTGTTGGTCTGGACATAGGCAGACAAGGTTCCTTGGGTGAATTTGATATCTTTTATTAGACCAACCCCAATAGTTGGAGAATAGTTATTAAGCAAGCTTTCGGGTTCAAAAACCCTTCGTCAGGCTAAGGAAGTTTCAGCAGTTGGTGTGTGCTCTTCCTGGATGGAATGAAAAGGAATGAAGCCAGGGGCTGGGCTGGGCTGGGCTGGGGAGTCAGTTGCCAGGCGGATTATAATGTATCAAAAATCCAATGTCTATGTTTATGAAATGGAGCTCATAGGCTCCTCTCTGGGAAGTGTTGTGTAAGTTTCCCTTGAGGATCAGGACTGAGAGATTGGAGAGAGAGTGGCCCTCCTGTGAGAAATGTGCCCCCACTGGTAATTGGGTATTTTTGTCTTTGAGACAGATTTCCGGTGTGCGTTCATTCTGGCGCGTTGTTGTTTGGTCTCTGCTACATATTTTCCATCAGGGCATTTGGTGCATTGGATGAGGTGTATTACATTTCTGGAGGTGCAGCTGGGATGATAAGATCCTGGGATGCTGATGGCTCTGTTGTGGGGTATAGTAATAGTGTGGGTGGTGGAGATGTGTTGGCAGGTTTTGCATTTCTTGTCCTGGCACGATCTGGATCCTTTTGGTGTGTTCTGGGCTTGAGGAAGTTTGCTTCTGGTGATGAGGTTGGCGAGGTTCGGTGCTTGTTTGAAGACTAGGATGGGCGGGTCTCGGAAGATCTTTTTAAGAATAGGGTCTCTTTCTAGTATGGGTTGCAGTTGTTTGAGAATTTTTCGTACAGGTTCAAGGGAGGGGTGATACGTCATAACCAGCGGTGTGCGATTGGGGGGGGGGGGGTGTCTGTACTGCATCAGTTCTTCACATGGTATCTGGGTGGCTCTTTCTCACAGGAGGGCCACTCTCTCTCCAATCTCTCAGTCCTGATCCTCAAGGGAAACTTACACAACACTTCCCAGAGACAAGCCTATGAACTCCATTTCATCAGTCTCCTGGATACTAGAGATCATGGACTAAATATAGACATTGGATTTTTGACACATCATAATCTGCCTGGCAACTGACTCCCCAGCCCAGCCCAGCCCCTGGCTTCTTTCCTTTTCATTCCATCCAGGAAGAGCACACACCAACTGCTGAAACTTCCTTAGCCCAACAAAGGGTTTTTGAACCTGAAAGCTTGCTTAATAACTATTCTCCAACTATTTGGGTTGGTCTAATAAAAGATATCAAATTCACCCAAGGAACCTTGTCTGCCAATTTATAAGTGTTGCATTTATGTTTCAGCACATCACTGAAAGATTACAATAGGAAGTTTCTTCTGGTTTTGATGGATAAAACTGCATGTTTCTTGTTGGATGATAAAATGTTTCAGAAAAAATATTTGTGTAATATTGTGTATTTTCCCCTAAAATTCAGAACAAATTTACATCTTGCAAGAAAGCTGAGAAACTTGAAGGACAACTAATAATATTCAACAGTCTTTTTAAGTTTCTGGCAATGGCATACATTTTTAAATAAATAGTAAGAGATTTGCTCTCTGAAAGATGCCACCAGTTCACATGCCCAAATTCTGCTTGCATACAAGTGGCAGAAGGCAGATTTTAGAAAACAGTCTGACATAACCCACAAGGGAGATGGAGAATTTAAACGAAAATACAAAAGTGTGTTCTGTAAGTAGGGAAGCATAGCAGATGCAAGTAGATGAATGAAAACATCTGTATATATACATAGATTTGCTTTGTGACTAACAATCTAATCATGGTACAAAAGCCATCTATTGTGACATACTGTACCTGTTTGCCATATTTCTTTTCCTTTGAATGTCTAATACTTGTAAGCTAACACAAACCTGTCACAGTCCGCTGACCCTCACTCAGGCTATTCCACCACTTGTTAACCTGAAACAAAATAAGTGGCATTCACTGACCTCCCCACAAAATATCCAGCATCTCAGAAATCAAAATGAAAAATTCACAGCTCACAATTAAAGAAAAAAAAGACAATGCATTTCAGATTTGTATTTGTTATAGCGTTAGCTTTCCTGTTAAAGATACCTTTTCCTTCTTGAATAATTGAGGTTTTCTCCTATCCTATGGCAGACAAAGGGGCAGGAGTCAGATGGTGCAAATAGGCATCATTCCACCCAAGTAATGAAGGTACATGTTTACACCAAATGAGGAGCTACTTATTTTTGTTCATCAGCCCTAGTTCTATTGTAGACTTCCTTGCTTAAGACTCTTTCCTGGGTGGGGGGAGGGGGAAGGACTGAGGACATATGCCCCCCAGATATGTGCACGGGGTTGGGGGTGGGCTGCCCACTGCAGGCTTAGGCTCCCTGCTCTGCTGCCCTCCCTCCAGGGCCTCTGGGCCCAGTGGGCGAGATCCGGCACTGCAGAGCAGAGTGGGGTGGGGAAGTTCAGTGCCACCGCCACGTGTCCCAGTGCCCTGACAAGGTGCCCCTGCCCACCTGGCAGCAGCAGTCGTGTCAGCACAGAGTTGTGACCCTCACTGCTGCCAGGTGGGCAGGAGGTACCATGTCACAGAGCTCAGAGCAGCAACAGTGAGCTTCCCCACCTGGCCCTGCTGTGCCGTGCTATGCTGGGTCCCTCCATGCTCTGCTCTGCTGCACCAACTGCTGCCTCCCACAGGTGGCAGCCGGGGCTCTGCTGGATGGGGGCAGGCAGCTCCAGATCCAGGTCCCTGCCCCTGTACCCTTGGCAGCTGGGAGCCCCCTCCAGCAGGGCTGGGGGGCTGTGGGTCAGGAGCGAGGAGCAATGGTATGAGCAGGGCACCAGCTGCTCAGCACCACATAGTGTGGAGCAGGGACAGCCACAGCTGGACCCACATCCCGGTGTGCGAAGGAGACAGGGGAAGCTCTGATTTTCCACAATGAAACACCCAAAATCAAACGCCAAAATGCACAGGTATTTAGAATTTATTTTATTATAGTGATTGAGGCACTGGTCAGCTTCCAAATTGCTTTAAAATTGTAACTATATTAATAAAACATTGTGTTCTACTGATACTTATATTAAGTGGTGTTTCATTTTAACCATGGAAAAACATGGATTTGGGGGTTTTTAATTAGGGAATTTGCTATTTTTTTCTCAGAGATTTTTTGTTTTTAAACAGAGAAAACCAGGATCCCTGTATATAACTAACTGCACGTTGATTTCTAATTGGACAGAAAGTAACAAAATGCAGTTGCAGCTAGCGAGTGGTTCATTTCAAGTCACTGTTCCATCTCTTTCCAAAAATTTTCAAATTGTTTTGCACAAGACCTACAGATATCCTCACTGGTATTTGCTTCTTAATATGTCCATTATGTAAGCATGATTTTGTATAATAGAAATATTCTGCCTGCCTTCACTAGCAACTGATGCTGAATTTAAAAGGATACTTATTATCAGACAATGACAGGGCTGGGGATTGTTTTAAATATGTATTAACAATGAGAATTATTTTGTTTATTTTAGATAATTAGATTTCAGGAGACATTTCCCATCAGACTTGGAAGAACATTAACAGTTTAGCCCTAAACAATCTCTATATATTCTGGGGCAGCTTTGATCTCATCTGTGGTTCACATAAAACACAGATGAAAAAGTTTGCATCTGTGGAGGAATGCCATAGCACATCATGGGGGCAAATGGTTCCTCTGTCTTTTACTCAGTGTGCAGTGCCTGTGCAGCTACGTAATCACTAATCAGCCCTACCAAGTCTGGTAAAAATTGACTAGGATTAGGAATCAACTGGCCTGCTATATGCCTGTGCACTCATCTCAAATTAAACAAAGCGTCCAGAATTCATGTTTGTATCATAAATGAAAACACTGCAGCAAAGCAATTATGGTCCCTTTGGTGTTGTCAACTCATCACTTTATCATAAGTCTTACAGTGTTTGATGTCTTTGTAAAGTCTTGTATTACAGACAGGTGTTTATAAAAGATTCTCAGCTTTCATTTAAAAAAGCTTCTAGCCTTCATAGTTGCAGAGAAAAGCATGAATCCTGAGAGCAAGAATCCTTTAAGGCTCAAAAAACAAAAGATAAAGAACTCCAAACTTGACGTTTAAAATCTTACTAAGGCTAATCTCATGGCCTTTTGAGGCTTGGAGCCTGGTTTCTGAACACTTAGGTTGGCAATGCTGTCACCTTCTAAAGATGGGGGGAGGGCAGGGAACAAGTGTTTTTTAAAGGTAAGTTATACATACCAGCTGCCATTGGTCTCTCTTCCTTGCTTTTTTAGAGATAGGGGTATAATTTGGTGTCTTTGACAGCAATGCTAAAGTGTTGAGTTTTCATTTGCACTAATATGGAATACTCCAGGTGAGACCTCACCTGGAATACTCTGTTTAGTTTTGGGCACCACCCTTCATGAAAGACATGGACAAATTAGAAAATGTACTGCAGAAAGCAACAAAAATGATTAGATATCTGGGAGGTATCAGTTAGCCTTTAGAAAAAGCTACAAAAACTTCGATCATTTGGCCTGGGAAAGAAGACTGAGGGGGGATTTGGTAAGTCTTCACATACCTGAATAACAGTTATATGAAGGACAGCAATAACCTATTTTCTGTGACTGCAGGGAACAGAACACAGAGCAATGGTCTCAGATTGCAGCAAGGGAAATTTAGGCTGCAGATTAGGAAGAATTTAAGAACTTTTTCACTATAAGGTGGTCAGACATTCCAGGCTACTCTATCCTTGGAAGTTTTTAAAAGCAGATTAGACAAATGTTTGTCTAGGATGGTTCAGGAAGGAATGATCCTGCCTTCAAGAAGGAGATTGGACGACAACCTCCTGAGGAACTTTTCAGCCCTACTTTTCTAGGGTTTTAAGAAATCAGATTCCTTTTCAATGAGCATATACTTATTACTGTTTTCCAAAACAGCACTAATTGACAAGCTAACATACTTTTCTAAGTGCCAAGAATTTGATGGAATTAAATAAAAAGAAACAGGACAGGTATCTTTTGTTGTCACTTAAACTAAGGGCATTAATATACATGATCACATAAGTCTTCTAGCGCTGTACTGAAATATGCTAAGCATCACGTTGTGCAAGGCATTAAACATACTGCTGGCATATAACTTGTAACAAATGTGATTTTAAGTACCATAGTCACCACACTGACAAGTTAATACGTCTTAATCCCAGAATCAGTTAATTATAAGTACCTGCTTTCTTAAGTTCCCCTGTTTTTGAGGTCGAAACTTATCCATCCAATCAGCATGAACATCCCCAAAGTAGCTCTGGACCTTGGATTTCAGGGATTCATACTGCCAAATAGCAGCTGATCCAAATGCACAGCCTGTAAACTATGTAACATTAGATGCATTCAAAAACAGGGTCTTATCTGGAAGACAAATTCTTAAACAATTTAAGCAAAACAGAGTGAGTGCTCTCTTGCCCTTCCTTATTAATACAATGCCAGATTCCAGATTTCCATTCTATGGCAGTACTAGTTGTTTAATGCTTACTATTTAATAGCAAGTCTCCTTTTGAGAATTTTTTGCCACATATTTCAGGTTGCTACCTAACTTCTAGTTTGTGGCAGGATCTCACTACTGGCAGCCCACAAAAAGTTTTTAGATCTTACTGGAATAGAGGTGAGATACAGCTAAACAGCTCTGTGAAAGAGATGGCTAGCTTTAGAAATGGCAGGCAAGACCCTGTATTAACTGAAAAAGTACAACATAATTTCAGCAGGTGTTTCCCTGCCCACTGCACAGTACAACTTAGCAATACTCCCAGAAGAAAGCCAGGAATCCCATCGAAAACAGTGGCTTAAAACTAAAAAAACCCCCATCCTTTCTGTAGGTAATGCTCTACAAAATGATAAGAAGCTGGTGTTCAGTATTTTGGCTTGCTTCCATGTTTATACCATATTTTAATGGGATTCTCCACCTTATAATGCAAAACACTTCTTTTGTCACCAGCAGATGTCAGGTTAAATCAAGGCTAGGTCTCAGGCATGTAACAAGCTGGCACAATTACCCCAACTGTAAAAAAGAATGGCTTCACTAGTCGCTTTGGGAAAGAGGAAGATGTATAAGAGACTAGTTCCTCCACTGGAGGAAACAGCTTATTTTGGTATGGCTTTGAGCCCATTCCTTTGTCTGGACTTTGAGGTTTAATCTTCTGCGGTGCTCTTCTAAATCCATTTCTTTGCTGGGTATAAGCAGGAAATCTGGAGAGAAGAAAAGCATGACACAGATGGGATCAACCTTGGCTTGCACAAAACACTCTTCACCCTTCGCCACTGTCTAGATAAGTGATTCTCAAGCAGGCTGCGAGGGTGTTGTACCACCACTGCTACGTGGAACTGCCCCAGGCACCTCTGTCTCTTGGAGACGCCACGTGGGGCTGGACGGGGAAGCTACTGCAGCCTGGCCTAAAGGAAGGTCAGACAGAATATCAGGTGCCAGGCGCAAGGAAAATGTCAAGGAGCTATCTACATTCAATTTATTTCCAGGCTTGTCCCAGAACTTTTACCATCTGTTAGCAGCAGGCTTGCGAGTATTTCAAGAATAACAACCAAACTCATAGGGCTACAAAACAGCGCCTACTCTGTAACCTAGAAGTGGCCAATAGCACCCACATGAGCGTTCATCTGCTTGATCATCACGGGGAGTGAAGCTAGGCTATTATTAAATAAAACAAATTGTGGCTTCTCCTATGATTTTGAATACTCACAACTATTACTGCTTTCCTAAGCATGTGTGCCTCACCAAATCTGCAACTCGCACACTGTACTGACTTGCATACCACTCCTTAAATAAGACACATCCTGCGTCTGGGGAAGGCAGAAGGATTTTTGTTGGTTTGTTTTCCTTTTAACCAAAATGTTCAGCATCAATTTCGATTGCTAATTGGGGGCGGGGGTGGCAGGTGAGTAAGGAAGTCCTGGTTGTTCATGCGTTAGCACGGTGTATTTCTACCACTGCCAGAGGCCCGGCTCCAGCACCGTCTGCATCACTACGAGCCGAGTGAGAGCCGAGAGCCAGCATCTCCAGAGGCCCAGGGCCTGTTCCCAGCCTCCCTCAGGGGCGGGAAGAGACGGCTGCTCCGTTCAGAGCCGGCTCGGGCAGGCCGAGAAGCAGCGCTCCGGCCGGGCTGTGCTGCAGGCCCCGAGGCCGCAGAGAAACTCCCAAGGTCCAGGCCCGCGTGCAGCCCCGCCCCGCCCCGCCCCCTCGCACCTGTGGCCCGAGCCGCGGCCCCCGCGCAGCTGCCCGCGTGCCCAACAGCTCCACCACATCGTCCCGCCGTGCCGACCACTTCCGGGGCACCCCCATCCCGCGCCGACCGCTTCCGGGGCACCCCCGCCCCGCCCCGTCCCCGCCCGCCATCTTGGGAGGGGCCGCGCCGGCGGTGGCGCTCGCGGCGGCCATGTTGAGTGGGGCAGGGGAGCGTTTCCGGGGCGAAGGGAAGGGAATGAACGGTGATCGTCAGTTAAGCTGTGTCTGGTTCAGCGCTCTTGCCGTGCAGCAGTGCCCTGAGAGTGCTCGGCCTCGGTTGGCAGTGGAGGGGGGCCGGGGGCAGCCCCAGCCTGGCCTCACAGGGGAAGGGGCTGTGACCTGAGCCTAGTCCAGCCCTGTGGGGGCAAAGGGATGGCTGGCCCTCGACTGTCTGCACGGGGGAGGGGGCTTGGCATGGCCCCGGGGGAGGAAGGTGGTGTGTTGTGGTCATGGCCCAGCAGGACTCGGGATTTTGGTCACAGGAAGGGGTGGGAGTATTGCCAGCGCCTGGGGTGGCCATCTTAGAGGACGTTCTGGTTTCTTTCTGTTCTGTTCTCTATTGATACAAAACACAACAATTTTTCTCTTTCTTGAAGAGAAAAATAAGAGGACATAAAGGCGTTGGGTTTCGTATCACTAGAGGACAGAGGACAACCGGACTGTACTCTATGATGGCCACCCTACCAGAGCCCCCTGCTGCCGGCTGTCTCAAACCAGGGGGACACCTGCGGGACAGATTCCATGGACTAGAGTTTAAGCAGCCCTGCACTAAAGCATCTGTTCCTGCCACTTTTGGAGACAGGATACTGGGCTGGATGAACCATTGGTCTGACCCAGCAGGAGCATCTACATGTGCGCTTGACTGCACAGTTGTTCCTGCGCAGTCGTTTAGTACTAAATGACTGCAAAGTGACTGCTGTTACTCTGCAGTCCTGGTGGCGCGCAGGTCATTTCCAACCCTACTGTGCAGTAGCTTGTTGCTACTACACAATAGTGTTAGTGTCACAGTTCGTGCCCCGGCACTACGTAGACACGCCCTGTATGTCATATTCTTATGAGTTACCAGACTGTTTGCTGTAAAGTCTGTTGATCTTGTTACATTGTTTTAAGTTTTGACTTTATCACGGATTTCCTTTGTTGATCACTAAATATATGTTTATGGATTGCAGCATTAAAAGCATTAAGGAAAAAAATGTTTGCTTTTTAAATATGCAACTGGACCTTTATGGTACAATATAAAACAATGTAAACATAGAATGAACCTGATCTTATAACTAAATTCTTACCCTAGGCCATAGGATTTTAGTGGAAAACTGAGCTAGAGCCTGAATTATTTAACTTGGACTCTAAAAAGTGGTTCAAGCTGAGAGGAAATTTTAAAAGTGTACCTGTTTTGAACCATTTTCTTTCTTAACTGCAACCGTGAGCTATTTTCCTTCTTATTCAACTTTGCATAAAATCCCCGTGATAACCAAAGATATTGTTGCATAGAAACTGTTATTAGGAAGATACTGAACATAAATTTCAATCTTTTAATACAGTTTAACAGCTGAAAGCCAAGGGTCTCTGATATTTTTTGACCAACCAGCTCTTATGAAAGTGCCATCAAGTGATCATCTGAGTAGTTTGAGAACCTTTGGCTCTTAGTTTATCCACTATTGCAACTGCTTTTTATTTGCTTTAATTTGTTCATTTTACTGAAGCTACGTTGGAAGGAAATACTGTGTTTGAACTCTTGACCACCAGCCAATGATCTGGCAGGGAAGCCTTGATTTTTAGTTTTAGGGGGAAAGGTCTTAATATAGTACAAAACATTTACTCTTGTTTGATCAAACTGACCCTCACAAAGTGCTGACATTTATTTCTAGCAGACAGGCAAATGCAATAGACAGAAAACATTTCTGTAAACGTAAGTATTAGTGTTCATTTTGTTTGAAATTTGCAGCTTAATAGAGTTTAATCTGGTGGTGTATAACTAATCCACTTATTTTTATTCTCGTATTTGATTGCTTTAAAATAAATTTCAGTTTGCAAACAGAAATGGAAATATGACACTGCAAATTCAAATATAGGAATGCCTGTTTTATGGCAAATATTATAAAGATAAAGAAAATTAGCATTCTGTAAAAGTGTGCTAAAATGTTTGGATTGTTTTGAGCATTTCTTTAGAGGCTAAGATAAACTTTAAACATGTACTGTACTGTTAAACAATTTTGCAGATAGTTGCAGTGTTAGGTTGTTTATGTAGGGAACAAGAAAAGAGACTAATTTAAACAATGATTGATATATTTCATATGTAATCTATTTTTAATAGGGTTCTGATACCAGAATCTTTGGGTGACTACTTTGAAAACCAGCTTCTCACTGAAGAATGGCATCATTATGTTCACAAATTTCTTCATTGGTTCTGGCTCTATCTGGGTTCATCATTTTAGTTGTTATTACTCTGTCCAACAAATGGAAAATTTCCAGCACTGCAAAAGAAGCTGTTCTTACAAACTGGCTTTCTGAAGGTCTCTGGATGACTTGTGCAAGTACTTCATTGGGAATAGTAGAGTGCAAGAAATTTTTCTCCTTTCTGATTGCAGACCGTAAGTGTATGGTTATTTAAACAAAATCCAAGTTTTTGGTTTACCAGTGTTTTTAGACAAGGCAGTAGGCAGTAGTTGCAATAACAGACTGTGTTGGTGCCCTTTGGTCTGGGTTCTAGCCTGTAACCAAAGGGCATCAACACAGTCTGTTATTGCAACTACTTTGATCTGATCTGAAATAGCAACTCCAGTCTCTGCCCTACCATGTTCCCTGTGACAGGGTGGGGCCATTGGATTCCATAATTTACCCTTTTTGTAGCAGCACACGTGAACATGCTATGGTGCATAGAACGTGTGGAAACTCCAGTGAATCTGATCTACCTGTTGCCTTTAGCCTCAACTTTCTGCACGGAAGTGAATGTCACTGCCAATTGTTTTAGAAAATGTACAGATTTCACTTGTCTTTTGTTGTTAACTACAAAAAGTCTGTATATCGGTAGGTTTGAAGTGTTTATTCCACCATGGGAGATGCTGCTGTGTTGTCAGGAGAACAATGTTAAACACTCACTGTTCAGACTAAAATATTTTTTTCAGGAAAGAACAAAATTACTAATTCCTTAATGTGTATCAAGCTAAACAAATCATGATATTAAGGGCAAATCCTATTCCACCTTTTAGACATCGATGTCCACTTTGTCATTTAAGTGTGATCCTATTCCACCCTGTTCCAGTGCCTGAAAAACAATGCAAAATGGGGATGGGTCCTTCTCTTCACTGTTTTTGGTGACTCACCCATAAGGCTGAGATGGTGCGTGTGGCAGGGCACTGTTAGTGCCTGACACTTTAAAGGCTGAGCCAAGCAGCCAGCAGGTGCCTGACTGTGATGGCCATTTTAGACCCCTGGCTGCCTATGTAAACAGAGCAGTTTGCTGCTGGCAGGCCAGGCAGTATGCAACATCCTGGAGGTAAGGGCAGGAGCTTATGGGGATGCATTGGAGGCTCCTGGTCCTGGGCATTACTTAAAACTGCACCCTGCCAGGAGTGGGTGGCCTGGTGGGGCTCCCAGTGGTACAGAGGACCTTCAGGGAATACCAGGCCAGTTGCCACCCTGGTGAAAGGCGGGTTCGGGTGCCTTAATAACCCCAACTACCACAGCTGGGTTAGTCACCTGATAATAGGGCTAAGAAAGCAGACCCAGTTTAGTGAGTGGGCTATAGACTCAGAAGCCTGACTTAAAGTACCCTCAACTGATCAGTGCTGGGGCCAGGACCAGAACGGTCAAAAGGGCTAGGGGCCCACTATGAGGGAGGCCCAGAGCTGAGGGCCTGGGGTTTCCAATTGGCCTTGGAGGTGAGGCCAGGGCCTGTGCGGCCAAAGGTCCTGGGGGACCATGCCCGAGAGGGGAAAGAGTTCAGGGAGCTAGGCAGCCCTGAATGAGGGCGGAGTAGGCCACCTGATTGGAAGGATCCAGATTGGAGGATTCTGGGGCCCACTGTAGGGCTGGTGAGGTTAACATCTGTGGATGCCATCTGCAAGGTTTTTGGCTGCAGTGTAGAGAAGGAATGGAGCTGCAGATAGTGCCCCCCTGGCATCGGGGCAAGAATGGGCAGCCTCCCACCTTAATTAACACCTCAAGTAACAATAAGGCATGGCAGGTGAGACAGGTGGGCAGCGTGCCCAAAGGCAGGTGAGGAAACTAGCCTTGTGGGACCCTACTTTGCCACAGTGTGCTACAGAATTATGCTTGAGTATTTTTTTTCTGGGACTTCAGCAGGGTGGACTAGGTTTATACTGTACTTAAGCACTTGCTTAGACAAGTAACAGGTGGAATTGGATCTGTCCTTAAATGTCATGCTAAATTGTGCGTGAATTATTGATTTAAAGCAAGGATTTGCTAAAGGTAATTGAATGTATTATTAATGTTGCATATCAAAGTGGTTCTAGAATTTGTGATTACTCAGAAGACACAGTTTTAGATTAAAATATATCTTCTGTGTTTTCTAGGATAAGACTTGCAAGTGTGGTAATTTAGGAGCAGCAACTGTAGCAACAGATGAAGGGTCTTTTTTAGGGACTGAAAATTATTCTGGATTTAATTTTTCTGGATTTACCATATACACTCCTGGATTCAGTGCCAAAAAAATCCTGCTAGACTGAAGGGTCAGTGATTGTTATATATACTAAGTTATTATCTCAACCAATTAAGAAAATAAATTTATTACTTTGTGCTATTGAAAACTGGTATTTCAGAGCTATCTTGTGAGAGAAGTTTTCCATCTATTAGCCAAATATTGGATCCTGCATTTAATACAATATTCTAGGTACTGTTCTGCTTTTTCCTCCACTCCCTTGAGAACATGCTGCATGCAGTGGTGAGAGCCACCCCTCCTCCCCCTTCCCACACCCCCTGGATGAGCTGCAGCTCTGTCCCACGCCCTTGCCCTCCCCCCCCCCCCCGGCTGGGTAGTGCCTGCCCCTACTCCAGCCCCAGCCCCACACCCTCTACACCGCAGGGCCTTGATATGCACCCCCCCCCCGCGCTCCCTCCTTTTCCACCATAATAGACTTACCAGCTTCGCGCAGCTCTCCATGCTTCCAGCTGTGCTCCTCACTGCCTATGTGCTGCGCTGTGGCTGCGCACTAGGCCTGTGCGAGTAGGTAGCTATTCGATCTGACTTCAGATCCGTCCGCTTCGGATGCCAGCGATCCAATCCAGAGCTCTGGACTGGGTTCCCACTTCGATCTGGCCAAAGTGGCTCTGAAGCTTCAGAGCCGCCTTGGAGATCCAGCCATAGGGAACAATGGGGAATCAATCAAATATCTATAACTTTGTTGTTTTTTGTTTGATTTGGATTAAACTTGCAGGGGTGGTAGCCTCTGCCGAGAGCATAAAGCCTACCAAGGTTCAAGAAGTTCGGTATAGGGGTTTGAGGGGAACTGCACCCCAAATTCTTGAAAGCAAAACTCATGTCACATATGTATTACACCACAGGGGGGTGAAAACTGCCGGGGCTGTGGCCCCTGCTGAGGCCATGAAGCCTGACAAGTTTCAAGAAGATCGGTGCAGGGGTTTCTGGGAAACTGCACCCCAAATTTCTGAAAGCAAAACTTGTGACATGAGTGCTCGTGCAACTGACTGTCTCTGTCTTGGGGCAGTTGATTGTCTGTATTGATCATTTCTTCTCCTTAGTCCGTGGTTTTGTAGGTGTGAACGAGCAACGATTAACACCTACAAAACCATAAGCTAAGGAGAGGAAATGATCAATACAGACAATCAACTGCCCCAAAACAGACACAGTTGCACAAGCACCCCTGTAACGAGTTTTGCCTGTTAGCTGCTAGAGGTGCAGGGCCCCAGAACCCAGAAGACCTGCACCTATTTCCTCGACAGCTGGCAGGCTTCGTGGCTGCAGCAGGATGGACCACCCCTGCAGTTTTCACTCCCCTGTGGTGTAACGCATACACATGACATGAGTTTTGCTTTCAGGAATTTGGGATGTAGTTCCCCCCAAAACCCTGCACTTATCTTCTTGAAACTTGGCAGGCTTTGTGGCCTCAGCAGGGGCCACCACCCCTGCAAATTTCATCTAAATCAGACGAAAACCAACAAAGTTACAGATATTTAATTGATTCCCCATTATACCCTATGGCCGGATCTCCAAGGTGGCTCCGAAGTGGTTCAGAGGCTCCGAACTGCTTTGGAAAGCCTAAAGAAGACAGCATTTTGATCTGGACATGCTGCTTCGGATGCTGAAATGTCCAAAGCTTCTCTGGATCCAAAGCACAGTCTGAAGCCTCGCATAGCCCTACTGTGCACATGCATGTGCCATTTATCGGCCAAATAATCAGCTACTTCAGGCCTATTTCCGAGATAGACAAATTTCTTTATATCAGTGCCAATCCAATATTAGACCGATGTATCGGTGCACCTCTACTTTATAATGTATTTTCCATTCTTCAAATGTCTAGTGAAAAGATTGTTACAAATATGCTTTATTTGTGGACTAGCGCAAGGTTTTCAGGACTAGCAGTGTTTTTCAAGCACTAATAAGTTGACTGATTTCAGACCATAAATCTGGTGCCCACTGTCTTCTGCTTGAATGAAAGAAAGCTCCCCCACTTTGTTACAGACCTATTTAATAGTGTAAGAATTCCTCTCAATTACCTAACCACATCTACAACTAAGATGTTTGACTTTTACTAAGTATTGGTGTACTGTGGATTTCTGCTTTTAGGATTTGCATTAATGTGGGGATTCTTGATAAGGGTAGGACCTGGCTGGTAGCTAGTTCAAAATCTGTTTCATAGTTTCTAGGGTTGGAAGGGACCTGAACAGATCACCAAGTCTGACCCCCTGCCCTGGACAGGAACAAGTGCTGGGATCATAATACCTGAGCCAGATATCTATCCAACCTCCTCTTGAAGACCCCCAAGGTAGGGGAGAGCACCACCTCTCTTGGGAGCCATTCCAGAGCCTGGCAGCCCTAACTAGAAAGTAATGCCTCCTGATATCAAGCCTGAACCTCCTCTCAATCAATTTGTGGCCGTTATTCCTTGTTATCCCAGGTGGTGCCCAGAGGAACAGAGCCTCACCTATTTTCTGCTGGTCCCCCCTGGTAAGTTTACAGATGGCCACCAGATCCCCTCTCAGTTTTCTCTTGTGGAGGCTGAACAGATTCAGGCCCTTTAGTCTATCTTTGTAGGGCCTGACCTGCTGCCCCCGACCATGCAAGTGGCCCTCCTCTGAACCCTCTCAAGGTTAGCCACATTTCTCTTGAAATGTGGCGCCCAGAACTGGACACAGTACTCCAACTGCGGCCTGACCAGAGCCGTATAGACGGGAAGCATCACCTCCCTGGACCTGCTTGTCGTGCGTCTACAGATGCATCATAAGGTGGTTAGCCTTACTGACCGCTTCCTCGCATTGGCAGCTCATGTCCATCCTGGAGTCAATGATGACTCCAAGATCCCTTTCAGGCACTGTCTTGTTGAGGAGGGTGTTCCCCAACCTATAGGTATGTTGCAGGTTCCTTCTCCCTAGATGCAGCACCTTGCACTTGTCTGTGTTGAATTCCATTCTATTCTCATCCGCCCACCTCTGTAACCTGTCTAGATCTAGTTGGATTCTGTCCCTCCCCTCCAGTGTGCCAGACATCTTTGTGTTGTCAGTGAATTTGGACAGCATGCTTTCCATGCCCACCTCCAAGTTGCTGTGTTTGTATTTAAAATGTCAGGACATACCAGTGCATTTGTAACATATTTTGCAGTAAGTTTGCATAACCACCAATCAATGTCAACTGCCATAGTCATGTAATAGAAAGTAGGCAGAACAGCAACTCAAAGTTCTGATTAGCTTGGGAGCCATATAGGCAGTCAGTGCTAGCCAGGGAGCCATAATAGCGTAGACTCTCCCAGGGAAGCTATGGCAAATGCAGTAAAAGGGGAAACAAACTAATATTTGCTCAGTCCATTAAGGTCAAAGTCTTTAAAACAGTAAATGTCATTCTACTAAACTAAATGTATGTTTACTAAACTTAAATATATATTTATGATGTCCCCAGTGCATGGCCCCAATTTTCTGTGGAGGGATGCAGATGATAGGTGAAAGAACCATCTGTGCCTTAAGGGCTGCAGTTTAAGTATCATTGAGCTAGTAAAAACTAAGTCCCATGTTCATCCTTTCTGTCCCTGCTTGTTTTCAATTCCACTCCCTTAATGTATAAGAAAAGAAAGATGGTTGCTTCTGTTCCTAATTTGTTGCACTACACTGTTAGAAACCACCACCCAAATCTCTTCTTGCTGACTAAATTTAATGCCCTGTTGTAGTTTAGTGGATCACAATTAATCCCCAATCCCTTTACCTTTTTTAAACGTTCAGCTATATGTTGAGGAGCTTTTAATCTAACTTTTCTTTTATTTGGGTCTTAATATAGTAAGTATTAAGTTATAGTTTGTTTCCTAGTGCATTCAAAGGCTGCTTGAACTGCTGGTGAAGTTCATTTGCAAAACATGCACAGATTTCAATGCTTGCTATATGTGGAAATTTTTACTGAAAAAGCTAATTCTAATATGGAAGCAAACTTTTTTTTTAGATAGTTTGGTTCAAATAAAAGAGAGAGCTTTGATCCATTCTAAAGCAGTAAAACTGCCTCAAATGTGAGTGACCCAGAGATTTAAAAAAATGTAGTTATTCTTCTTCAAGGGCCTTTATGCATCCCCATTAGTGGGATTTCAGCCCCTTTGGCACTAAGCCACAGCAGTATATAGAGAACCTATGTCCGCTAGTGGGTGCTGTAGTACTCATGCTTACATCAGCAGCAGCTCTTTTTATGTAAGGGTGTGCAAGTCTATTCCAGTTTCTTCACTGCTGCTGTAGTAACAGAAGGTATCACAAGCTATTATCCAGAACTATTCTGCTGGCTGCTCAAAATAGAAGAATACATGACCTTGGAAGTGATATCAACTTCATGCCTCTTCTACAATGGCTCTTGTAGTTGGATCTTCCCCAGATCCCTAGTAAGATATAAGCAGACCCCCCCCCCCAATACCATATGCCCCAGGTACCAGCATCAACAACAGTAGTTTTGGCAGGATGCTTGAAAACAGGTATGAGTAGCTCTTAGGGAATGCAATTCTCTTCTTTAAAAGGGTAGAAAAGGAGATTGTCTCAGCTGCTCAGACCACAAGTTCAGGAAGTTGACCCTAGGGTATGTTAACCAGTCCCTGTTCAAGAGCTTGTGGCATGGAGCTCTTAACCTGTAAGGTGCTTAAAGAGATGAGAATTTAATTGGAGCCTAAATATTAACCTCCAGATCAGCTCGAGCATCTGGGAAAGCAAGATGAAGTAAGGAACCTTGATTAAAATCTGCCCTAAAAATTAAACCTCCTAATAAAGAAGTAGGAACTGTTAATTCAGATGAATTCAAATGTGCCATTGTCACATGGGAAGTAGTAGACTCTCAGGTAGACAGATTCAGTGGCAGTGCAGAGGCAAATTACCCTGAACTTCTCCCATTTCTAGTTATCTTTTTTTGCTGCAAACAGAAAGTTCTTAACGGGATGTAAATAATTCAGTAACATTCTGGAATGTGGTGAATCTACTGTGCCACCATTCTTAAAATTGCAAGGACTCCCCAGAGGCTGAAGAGCAGATTTCTGCAAAATCTTTCAGAGAAGTAAAATTATTACTTTGCTACCTTCCTAGAGCTTTAGAAGATTAGGCAACACTTGGAAAGGCATATGTGAATATGGTCAGGACTGCCAACCCTGCTCTTATATAAGTCAATGGCAACACTCTCAGAGATTTCTGTGGGAGCTAAAGCAAGTACAATGCTGTTCTGATATTCTTTGAAACTAAAACCCAGCCTTCTGAACCGCAGGTACAAAATGTCCAGGAAATTTTTGAGGTGCATAAAAAAAAAGCATTAAAAAGCAGATGTACCCCATAGATGAAGAATTTGTATCCCTCTTGATAAATGATTCCTTCGGGGGATCATACATAAACTTTACGCACCATCGCTCTATAACTGCATTCTATTGTGTTGCAGTGCTATATAAATCTAGCTCGGCATAAGAATATTTGTGAAGATATTGTGCTGCCTGTTCCAGGTGACGTAGAGGCAGATTACCACCAGTGGTTAACCCCATTTATATTTGCAAAGCTATTTAAGTTACTAAAGTTAGCAAATGCCAAAATAGTATTTTTTTTAGCTGAATTTCAATATGGTTGTACCCCAGATTGCTGTATCTCTAAAATAAATGATACTTTGACAAACTGGTGCTTTCAGGAAATTAATATTGCTATTTAAATTATATTCAAGCAATTATATTACTCAATTTTACTTCACAGGTAGTAACTTGTTTTGCAGTGATTTCATGACCTGTGCTTGGTATCCATGAGTCATGTGATGTCACACTCGGTTTTCAGCATAAGTGGGACACTGTTGGGAACACATCATCTTAACCAGAGATCAATAGTCTGTAAAATATTAATGTTAACCATTTATCCACAAACTTAACATCTCTGATATAATCTAGTCACCTTGGCTAAAATACATTCTATTATTGGCTTGCTTATTTTTATTAATACCGCTACAAAAGCATACTAATTTTTTTTTTAGGAACAAGGTAAAGTTCCTTCTGTTATGTTTTAATAGTCTAATTTTGTCTTAAAGAAAGTAACAGTATAAGACCTGATTTGTTTTTAATCAGCAATAATATTACCAATAGTTATAGCCTAATGTAAACTCTGTGATTAATTAAAAAAAAGAAGAGAGAGATTCTGTGAACATCACAAATATTTACCAGCATTATCACTCTAACAAGCTGTTCTGTAAGAGACTTGGTTAGACTTGTCTAACTTTGGATGTACCACGGTCTCATTCTGCAACTTTTAATCAGAAAATAAACTATTAAACAATTTTTTAGCTAGCGCAATCACTGTCTTTATCATAAACTGCTCCTAGTTATTACTGCTGTGTTCTTAAATGCTTATCACTCTGTGGGTTGAGCAAAGAGCAAAGGTAGATTCATTTTGGAGTGAAACCAGAGATAAAATAGCAAGTACTCTTCTAAAGGGTGGATTTTTCATACACATCATTTTAACCTGATACAGGTGTGTTTCAGTATTATTAATATTCACAAACATGTCTGTTGCTTTGGAAGTTACTGGCTTTGTGTTTAATTTGTTTGGGTGCCTAATGGTGGGATCAACTTTGTCACATAATTACTGGAAAACTTCCACCGTACATGGGGGTGTTATTACAACATCTACCTTGTTTGAAAACCTGTGGAAAAGCTGTGCAGAAGATAGCACTGGAGTCTCCAACTGCAGACAGTTTGATTCTATGTTGGCATTGCCTGGTATGTGTCCATTTTGTGCAATCTTTTTATATAATAGAGGAACTTGTTGGAAATAAGTAATTTAAATTTAGGAAGTCTAATCTTGTATCTTGTCTACCAGTAATGCAAAATTAAATTGACTTTTTGGTCATTAAGGACTTCTCTGACTATAACAATCAAGTAGTCTATAAAAACAGTAGAATGTGTCAAATATAACTCATTAGGAAATGCTATAAGATAATGTTGGTGAACTCGCTTCATCAGGCAATAATGTTTAATAGACATTTTTGGCATAATGTACTCCATTTTCTGACATCCTGTGGGATGATTTCTGAAAATTGTAACATTTCTGGCTTGAATTTGTGGTGTAAATTATTCTGTTTTTTCAGAAACCCATTGCACAGGCTTTTTTTTCTTTTTTTTAATGCTTGCTATCCAGTTCCCAATGGCATAGTGAAGAGGGAGCAGCTGGGATACCAGTCCCAGGC
Source organism: Alligator mississippiensis (assembly GCF_030867095.1). NCBI lineage: Eukaryota > Metazoa > Chordata > Crocodylia > Alligatoridae > Alligator > Alligator mississippiensis. The sequence continues at coordinate 42,089,404 of NC_081830.1, forward strand.
ACCGAGTTGGGGGAAGCAGGGCACAAAAATTAGAAGCTGCTGGTCTGGCCACCACCGCTGGCAGTACAGCCACTGACACTGCCCCATCTGAAGTGCCTAGATATACCTCTGCCAGTACCCTGCATCTGGAGCATTTTAAGATGGCTAGATACAAAATAGTATTTTTGGCCAAATGCATGGTTAGATTGAAAAAACTGTCTTGAATGTAAGAAATTAAAATAAGTTATTACATGCTATTTAAAATAAATCAGTCTTAGAAATAAGGAATCTTTCTGATTGTATTTGTTTTGAATATCATAAGTATACCTGCTGCACAAGCTAAATATGCAGATGTGGCTTATCTTCCTGTGGATTGTTCTAAAGTATTAACCATGTAATGACAATATTCATTAAATTGTACAATAAACTGTAGGCATAAAGTATTGACACAACAAGGAACAATGGTCTTATGTTGCATCAGGGGAGGATTAGGTTGGATATTAGGAAAAAACTCTCTAACCAGGAGGGTGGTGATGCACTGGAACAGGTTACCCAGAGAGGTGATGGAATCTCCATCCTTGAAGGTTTTTAAGACCTGGCTCAACAGCACCCTGGCTGGGATGATCTAATTGGGAATGGTCCTGCTTTGAGTAGGGGGTTGGAGTAGATGACCTCCTGAGGTCCCATCCAACCCTAATTTTTTATGATTCTGTGATTCTATTATTCTGTTCTTATGAATTGTAAGCATAACTGGTTTGTCATCACTATTCCTAGTTAACTCTGTATGAGCATTTTTATTCCATAACGCATGCTTTTAAAAAAAAAATTACTTTAAGCCACTTTGCAAGAAGTTTCTTGACAGTTATTTTAGACTAGCTATTCCATTTTAAATTCATATTCTCTGGAAGAATTGGTATGAATATAATTAGGGGCCTACCAAATTCACAGGCCCTGGTAGCTGATTACACAGCTGTAACATAGCCAGGATCCCCAGTTTCACGGCCATATCATTGTCAGGGCTATCATTTTGAAGGTGGAGCAAAGCAGCTCCCCCCATGCCTCTGACTGGCTGAGGAATGCTGAAAGTCCCACCCCTCCCAGGCTGACCCCTAATTGACATGTTTGAATTTTTCTTATTCCACCTGGAGGTTTGGTAGAGCAGAGGGGTCCCTAGCTGATGTCACAGGGCTTGCTATCAAGGGCTCAGCCTTTGATTTGCTCTGTTCCAGCTGTCATCCTGTGCCCCACCCCCCCAAATCAAGAGAGGGGGACTTTTGGTGGACTTTTCCCTTCTTCCCTCCCTCCCCTTTGGGAGACAGAGAGATGGGAACTTTTCCTGCTTCTTTCTCTCTCTCCTTTTTCCCCCCACCCCCACCCCCCAGCTTCAGGAAGTGGTTAGTCTGCCTTTTTTTTCCCTCTGCTTTCTCCCCTTCCCCCTTCTAGGAGACAGCCAGTTCCCCATGAAAAAGCTTGGGGAACCAGCTTTGTTAAAAAAAAAAAATAGCAAAGAGCTGTCAAAAAGCTATTTTATGGGAGACTGCCAATTACATGATTTCACAGAAATTGTGTATTTGGTAGGTTCCCAAGTATGAGAGACCTAAAACTACCATACTTTTTGTCCAGGGTGGGACAAGGAAAAAAAAAGGTATAAACATGAGTTATTTTACAGGTAAAATGTAACATCTTAACTAGATAAGAAGTTATTTTAAAAATATTAATTGAATATTCTTTAGTTAAGGGTATTTAAAAAATGGTGCTCATGATTTTCTTTGCATTGCCTTAAACTGAGAGGACCATGAAAGGTGTTTTGTATAAAATTCTTACATCCTACAATAACAGGGTAATATCCATCTGTTTTCTCTCCACAGATGGCTTATGTGAGCATGGATTGTATTATCATATAAATCCATTAATGGACTGGGCCTCATAACATAGAGCCGTTGGCCCTCTTTTGAATCTTATTACCAATAATATAGATACAGCTCTAAACTTATGCAGTCGTGTTAGTACTGGGGATCTTTTAGAATTCTCTAGTGTAAATACAGCCAGTTAGGCAAGACAAAGGGAGTATATAAGTGATAACTGAACAGAAACCGGTTTTAAAGGACTTTTTAGGAAGCACATAAGAACTTCATAATGAAGATGCAAGAGAAAAAGTGAAGGTGCATGAACATCAAGATGAGTTGGAGAACTGGTTATAGCAATAGAAAGTAGGATCTGTAGGCTATAGGGCAGAAATGAATGTAGACATATCTGGAATTTGTAGCTAGGGCTTTGAAGGTGAGAATTTTAAGCTTAGATTTCGTGCAGTAAAAAGGAAGTCAATGACATATATCCAGAAGTTGACACACACAGAGTAACATGGATGTACAGTTGAGAAGCTGGGAGGCTGAACAGGATTTTGCAGAAATCAGGGAAACGAAAGAGGTTTTATTGTGAAGATAGTAACGAAAAAGCAGTTTCCACATGAAATAAGAAATAAGCATTAGAAGTTAGAGACACTGTATTTATGGAAAGAGAAAACTCACATTTGGGATTTTCAAGTTGGGAGTGCCTGCTGGGAAACAGGAGAAGAGTAGTGATAGAACAGGGAGACAGGGAAAAGTAGTAAAGAACAAATAACAATTCAGTTTGGTAGACTGAGAGAGTAACAGGCCATCCAGAAAGTGGCTTGGACATCTGGGAACGTGAGGCTAGATAGATAAGTGAGTAGTACAGTTTGGATGTAGAAGCTTAGATAGTACAGCTGTCCCAATAGGACAGACTGGATGTAGAAATTATTTGAAAATCACAGTATAGAAATGTGATTGAAACCATGGCAGTGGACAAGGTTAGAGGCAGGATGTAAGGGTCATATTACACATTACACTTAGCTTGTGTTAAATTTACTTAAACCATGGGTGACCATGCATCCAAGCAGTAGAACATGCGCTAAGAGTGATCATGTTCTAGCCAGGTTAAGACTTTTCATGCAAGGAACATGTCCAGATCATATTAAGTAACACATGTTTGACTATCATTGGACTGCTTTGTGGAAATAATACAAGCAATTTGCAGTCTGCACCCAGCTGCGACATCAGCTAGGGACCTCTCTGCTGTACCAAACCTCCAGGTGGGATACGGAAATCCAAACATCTCAGGAGGAAGGATCATGGATCTTTCATTCTTAAGGTTCCTCCAGGATCAAGTTGAAAGCTGGATGCCCACAGCTCTGGAGAGTCCCAGGGCTGGGACTGACAATCACCTGATGGCCTAACTGCAACAGGGCTGATTTAAGACTCTAGTGCATGTTGGCGCTAGGACCAACAATCGGGGAGCTTTGAACTTTAGAGATCATAGTAAACATCAGTGTGTGGCTGTTCAGAACGGTTTTAACTTTCATGTCGCACAGACTTAATTTGTACTAAGTGTCCTGTGTGACAAGGCCTTTAAAAGATGGATAAGGAGGGCATCTTTTGTGCTGGGCTACTAGGGGCTGAACTGAAGCAGGGACAGGAAGTTTATTGTGAAATTCTTTACATTGGCAGCCTTAAGTTTGTAAAATGCCTTATCTCTTTGTGCATTTAGAAAGATACGTGATTTAGCTCCAAGTAGGCCTTTAGCTTCCTATATAACTTTTTCCTTTTATATTTTTATTTTCTATGTAAGATGCCTTGAGCATCTCTGAGTATCTACTACAGTTAGTTTTATGACATTAGATTTTAGAGTGAAAGTGTTCTACTGGATTTTTGGATCCTAAATTTGGAACATTGATGGACGTAAGATCTCCCAGGCATATGCCTAAAGCTTATGGTAGCCAAGATTTCTAGTATTTCAGTGAAGCAACTATAGATGGGCAATTCACAGAACAGCAGATGAACTAGTTAAGGACAGAAAACCACATGGATCTATGGTTCAGGTTCTGTATTTGCACAATATAATTTGTTAGCCAAAAATTTCAGGTTTCCCAAAACCCCAATAAGGAGTTTGTACTGAAGATTGAATGTTTGAATATTCAATGTTTTTATGTGCTGCTAAATTGGATTGCTGCAATACTGCAGTTCATAGGAGCCAAAAAACTGCCTATCTGTTGTGCTACAGCTGGGAAATAAAGCATGTGGTACTAAACAGTTAACCAGCTGCCAGTCTTTATTTGTAATGGGCTTTTAAACTTGAGTTTTTACTCTTAAGATGCTCAGAGAGATATCTGTGTTTTAGATAAGAGGTTAAAAAATGTTCCATTGTAAGGAATATACCTATGTGGTACATAGTAGGCCATTTGTATCCCATTGAAGTAGGTAAAGCATGAACAGTGTCCTGGAAATGGAAAAGCAAACTGAAGAACAGATTGATGAAAAATATGAAAGGTGAGATGATGGGCCCAGGAGAAGATAATTTGCTGGACAAAATAAAGGGAAATATCCATTTGTGGAAATAGATATCAATTTGTGGAACTAAAACAATCTGATCATGAGGGTCTAAGGACGCAGAAACTTCCTTTTAGGATTTAAGGGAGGGTCCCAGGACCTACTTATGGGCTATGAAACTGTAGAAGGTGGAACTAGTCAGCTCACTTTCTTTGGCCACATTCTATACAGTAGTGCTCAACCTTCTAGCCCCCTGGGTCAAATGAGTGACATAGGTCAATCTGGAGGCCTGATGCAGCATGGGATTGGTGCTTGGGATTGATATCAGTGCATGGGGTTGGGACATTGGGTTGGTGTACTGGTCCAATCCAATCTCGCATGCAGCCCAACCCCCTGTGCCTGCCCAACTCTACATGCTGGCCCTGGCTACACACCAGCATGATCTACCATGATGAGCCACATCATCTGATTTGGAAATTTCCACAGGTCTGGAAGTTTGGCAGCAACAGAACAGCAATTAACACTATCACCGTTCCACAGGCCAGGTAACATGGCCTCGCAAGCTGGATCTGGATGGGATCTGGAAAAAAAAAAAAATTGAACAAATTTTAATAGCTAATAATTGTTTACTATACAAATGCTCCTGCAATGTCTTCTTTTAAATGTGAAATGCTCCTGGAATGTCTTCTTTTAAATGTGAAGTGCATCATTTATATATACTGGTTTTAAACACAACTACTGGTAATTTATTTTCATCTAGCATCAGCATGCTGTAGTGTTTTATATCATGGCACTGGGAATCAGTGAGCTTAACACTTAAGGCTAGATTCTGTTCTACCTACACAGTGCATATACACATGTAGTTAATGTGGAGCAGTAATCTCCTGAGTTTATTGCTCCCAGGCACTCTGCTTGAATGTGTGCCCAGGAGCAATAAACTCTGGAGCAATAAACCCTAGAGTCTGTTGTTTGAATGTGCGCCTTGGATCTCAGCATGTTGAGCCAGGCCAGAGCAGCTCCAGCTGGCAGGGGCCCATAAGATCAGCCTGGGGCTGCTACTCTGAGCTCAGCGTGCTGCAGAGGGACTGGCTGGGGCATGAGGGTGTTTCAGTGCGGGACTAGCTAGCAGGCAGCCCTCACACTGAAGCACACTTGGGTCCCAGCCAGCTGGGGCAGCATCTACATATGCGCTGCTGTGGAGTTTCACTTTGCTGTGGAGTAAATTAGTTTAATCCAGCCTGACAGGGGGACAAATGTAGAAGCCAAGACATCTAATGCACAAATAGTCAGTCTATTGCACAGTAAACAGCTTGTGTAGACCCACCCACAAGGTACATAAGTGTATTCTAAGTGCCTAAGTGTGATCTATTTGATCATGCTCAAGTCCCTGAAAACTTGTTACTACAAAGAGTGGATGGGTCCTCCTACTACTTTGCTACTTTTTTGTGGTTTAGTCCTAGGAGTAAGATGATGGTGTGTTACAAAAGTGGATGCATTAATAAATTTTCAGGGACTTAAGGTGGAGTAGAACTGCACTTAGGCACTTGAATCTATTTTAGCATCCAGTAGGTGGAACATGGTCTGACTAGTCCCTGTGCTGCATTTCCCCTCACCTGCAAAACAGGAATACTTAACTTGGTGAGTCCTTTGATAAATAGTGTTTCTGTGCATGTTGTTGCTATACTTTTCAAAACTATCCCCAAGCTAGTGTTAAGAAAGACGTTAAAATATAATTAGCATCTTAGAATAAGGGTCAGAAGTTTTAATAACACTGTGGCAAAGTGGGAACTCCCTGAAAAGCCACAGTCCTCGCCTGCCTCTGGGCACGCCACCCGCCTTTCTTGTCTGCCATGCCTTGTTGTCTCTCAATTGGTTCTTAATAAGGTAGGAGGCTGCCCTTCAGACGCCCTGTTCTCTTGAGGCTCATGTATGCAGCTCCAGCTCTATACTGCATCTTCAGCCTTGCAGATGTTCCCAACAGCTGAGCTCTGCTCTGATCTGAGGCCAGGTTCAACTCATCCCAGTGTTAGGCCTCTCGCTTTCTGCCCTATTATGGGCCACACTCGTACCACCTCCCTCTCACCAAGGCCTCGCCAACTCCACTGCCTCTCTCACGCTCTCTCTCTCATACTGCCCCTTTGCAGGGCCACTCTCATACCACCCCATCTTTTCCTGGGGCGACACTTACCCTGCCCTCACCCAAAGGGTCCTGGGGCTGGTTTCCCTGCACTCCCCGGTCAGCAAGCGCGCAGCCTCTCCGACGACTCTCATCCAAGCAAATGCTAGGCGGTTTGCAAAACACTGGGGTGACTGCTTCTAGTCCCTCACCAGGTCACTTGCCCAGCTGCTCTGAATTAAGGCCTCCTAACTCACCCCATTGTTTACCCTCGGCACTTCCTCAGCCACGCCACCCAATCAGCCTCTGGCCCACCTGTAGCCTCAGGCACCCCAAGGCTTACCTGGACCCAACCTGGCCCTCATGTTAGCAGGGCCTACCCTTGAGCCCCCTACTCACCAGGACCCACTTCGTGCCTTTTCCTCACAGGGCCTCACCTCAGGCCCCTTATTCACAGGGCCTCACTACTCACCCCTCTTGGCATTCACATGTATATCCCAGCCCCTAACTCCGGTCTCTCTCCTTGGGCTTTGAGCCACTCACTCTCACTGGGCTGCTCCCCACACTTCTTGCCTCTTCCCTAGGCACCATGCCCCTTGCTAGGCTGTGCAGGCTGTCAGGTGCCCACTGCACCCTGCTCTACACCTCTGCTTCCACTGAGGCCCATACTCTGCCCCCTTATGCTGGGGCCTGGGGTCACACATACAACCCACAGGCTCATTTGGCTGCAGCTGTGCCTGGCCCCGCTCTTCAAGGTCTTGCACCCCACATAGGCTCAGGTGGCCGCAGCTGTGCCTGGCCCCCAACTACCTCTGATGTTAATTGACCCACCTGAAGGTGGAGGCTGGGGTTTAGGCACCCCAACCCACCTTTCACCAGAGTGGTAACTGGCCTGGTATTTCCTGGGGGCTCCTGTGCCACTGGGACCCCCACCAGGCCACTCATCCCCAGCAGGGTGTAGTTTTAGATCATGCCTAAGACCAAGAGCCTCCTAACCATCCCCATCAGCTCTTGCCCTTACCTCCTTGTGTTACCAGAGCAGCAGCTCCACCAGATGTTGCTTCCTTGGTGCCAGTCAGCCAAGTGCTGCCTCCAGCTCTGCTGGCCTGAATCTTAAAATGGCTGCTTGTCAGAGCTGGGCCGCACCTGGCGGTTGCCTCTTCAGGCTCTTACAGTGGCAGATACCAGAGGTGCTCTGCCACACACCTTCCCCCCCCCCCCCCCTTAGAATAGTTCCTGGGGGAGGTTCCCCCTGCTGCTCCCCCAAAGCAGGCTCCCTTCAAAGCCTGTGAAAGCCCTCAAGTGGCGAGCACCCCCAAAGGTATAAATTACTTTGAAAAACATGGATAAAGTTGTAATGTTTTCTTTGTACACCGAGTCCTTTTTTAGCCAATTACTTGGCTAGGAAGTTGGAAAAAGTTGCACAGATCTGGAGGCAGGGGTGGACAATATATGCTGTTACATAGATGTAAGGAAAGCTCCAAAGTTTGAAAAGTCCAAATTGCTAGTAGGAAGAGGGTCTATTACCCCTCTTCCAAACGGCCATATATATATAAGCCTCTTGATTCCACAGGATTTTAAGCGATCCATGAAGGGCTTTCTGTAATCTGTCAGGCTTTACTGAAGCCTCTTTCAGTTTTCTGAAACTATAAACCTTCTTGTTACTAGTAAGTGTAGTTCAGCATTAACATTTGCCACCAAATTAACTTCTATGTTCAACAAATATTCTACTTTTCGATGTTTCTCTAGACCAAACAGCCAAACTTTTAAAAGTTCCCTACTCCTAATCATGTCACTTTATTTTATCAGTATGTTTTCACAATTGGGCTTAATGTAATTTCTTGGCAAAAATTATTATTTTTTGTCTCTCTTTCTAAAACAGCTTATATTCAGGCATGCCGTGCTTTGATGTTCACGTCCATCATCTTGGGTCTCATATCTACTGTGCTATCTTTGTTTGGTTTAAAATGCACACAAGTTGGGACAAGTAATGAAAGCACAAAAGCAAAGATGGCTGTAATAGGTGGATCCATGTTCATTTTAGCAGGTAAGATTCTAGCATTATATATTGAGACTTAAAGTAAGATTTGTATAGATATTCAATAGCACTTTCAGAACTAGACTAAGTGAAATATGGATTTATTTTCATAATTTAAAGCTGCTGAACTACTGTATTAAGTAAACACTTCAAGTATGTGCATCATATTTTTTTCCTTGTAGGTCTCTGTTCCATGATTGCTGTTTCTTGGTACGCTGCAATGGTTACTGCTCAGTTTTTTGATCCGCTGTATGGTGGAACCAAGTAAGTTGTAGCACACTGCTTCATATTTTTAAGTTGGCAACAATAGTTCCAATGGGTGATTGCATCTAAGCTATTTCAGTACTTCTGTCTATATAGGTAATTTCACTTCACCCTTGCCCCTCACCACACAAACAAAAGTGTCAGCAAATAAGCCATTCTTAATACACACATGTAGACCGTTAAGACCTGGAGTTAATTAAATTACAAAGGGAAATAGAAAAATATCAATTAAATAAGCTAAAAATGCTTACTAGATGCCCTACAGAAAGATGAAAGATATATGCAGTCAAGTATTTTGATTCCTCCCAGGAGGTACAATAAAAATATTTTTCACTCAAAATTAGAAACTGTACACTCATTTGACTAATTAGTTAAAGGCACTGTAAGCAGTTTTTCATATTTTATACCAGTTCCTATTTAACTAACAGAAGAAATTTCAGGGGTAATGATCATTAGCGTGTGTAAGAGAAGTGCATTCATTTTCCTGGAGAGAATTACTGAAAGGGTGATAAAAGTATTAGATACAAAAGAAAACTGATAAGTAAATGAAATAAAAAATCTTGTTGACTTGCCTATAGCTTCTGGGCTTCAACACCGTTTTATGTTAATCAGTTACAAGTTCCATAAATGCCTTGAATAACTGATGTCTCTAACCTTTATCTTTAAAATTATTAACTATATACCTATGCAGTTCTGAGTGAATTAACAAACATATTTATTAGTTAAGTGTAACTAAGTGTCCCATTTTGAAAAATTCTGTGCAAGTTAAAAGAGGACCTGAGAAAAACATAATCTTAAGTTAAGCACTCCTTGAAATCGCTAAAAAGGGTTTCCCCAATTGAATTTCATTTCAGTATTGGCTACAATATTTATCAAATTGGCAAATCTAATTTGTTAGACTTCAGCATGAAAAAGTACCAAGCACCCTGCAAGCTGATTCCCTTTCAGGCTTACAGGTCCTCCTTCCTGTAAAGAACTGCACAAGGAACCTTTATTATCCTCTAGGTTTTTCCTTACTACTGTCCTTTGCCATGATGTCTACAAAATGTTTGACAATGGCTAGATAATGGTTGCGCACAGACCACCCTCTCTAATGCTGGTCTGTATTGTCTCACTGCTTCTTTATACACCTCCATCTGTACATCTCTCTCTTTTGTCTTGGGACTGAAAAAAAAAACTTGCATTATCTGAACTTAATGTAAACAATGTTAATTGACAATGTTAATTAAGTACACTGTGCTCTCATCTTAGTTGTATTAGCAGCCCCTCAAATGATTAGCTTACACCATTTTTAAGGCTTCTAATAGTCAGCTTCAGAGCTGCTATTAAAAGCCTTGAAAATGAGGGAAGATAGCTGACTAGCTCCCATCATTTTCAAAGCTTCTCATAACAGCCCTTTGACAGCTATTTTTCCTTTACTGTTTCAATGCAGTTAACTAAAGTACAATTGTGTAAAAAGATAGGCACTGGAACTAAAAGATGCACTTAGACTTAGTTCATTAATTTAACTAACAAGTCTTGCTGGGGCCATCTGATCGCAGCAGTCTTTCCTGCCTAAGTGCAGGGGGGCTGGACCCAATGATCTGTAAGGTCCCTTCCAGCCGCTACCAACTATGGGACTCTAATTTGAGAACAGAGATTTGTTACAATGTAAGACAGGCAAAAAAGTAGGACTGGTTTTGTGTTACGTTGTTAAGTAGATTACGTATGTACCTGGAATCCATGTAAGTAGAGTAGGGGTGTGTGTATTGTAGATGGAACAAGGGCCCTAAATTGAAGCGGCAGGTTTTTAAAAACAGCTCGGGGGCTCTGCAGGAAACCTTGCAGGCAGCCCAACAGCAGCCTGGAAAAGCAGCTCCGCCCAAGAAAAGCAGTGAACCTGATCTCCCCGCCCCACCATGGAGCCTACCTGCCTGCCTGAGCTGTGGGGGAGCCTGGTGCTTCCCTCCATGGCTGCGGTGACCCACAGGACTGTCCGAGCTAGGTGCCTGTGGGTGGGTGCTGCCTGGGCAGGGGGCCATGGCTGCTATGGAAGGTAGCACCAGCTCCCCCCCACCACAGCCCAGGGACCACTTCGCCCACTGGCAGCTCGCCCTCCCCTCCCTGCTAGAGAGGCAGGTAAGTCAGCAGGGTGTGTGCACAACATGGGGGTTTAATCAGCCCTAAATTGAAGTGATGTTTTTTAAAACCCACCGCTTCAATTTAGGGCCCCCCTTTCATCTACACACACCCCTACTCCACTTACATGGATCCCAGGCACGTACATAATCTGCTTCACATAGCACAAAGCCTCTACGTAGAGAGCTACACCTCCTCCCTCCTTCCCTACCTGATCCCTTCCGTGCAGCCTGTAGCCCGCTATGCATACAACCTAATCATGCATGGCGTCTCACTAGGTCTTCGTTATTCTGATGAGATCATATTCCCTATTTGCTAGCAGGAGCGCCAGTTCCTCCTGCTTATTCCCTGTACTTCTAGCACTTGTGTATAGCCAGTTAAGTCCCCCATTGGTAACCCCCAGTCCCCTGACACCCCAACATTATTCCAGCCTCTTGACACCAGGTTTATCTCAAACGGGTTTCAGCCATTTTGAAACTGGTTTATGTACATTCAACTTTTGTTCTGTTACAGGTTTAAACCAGTTTCTGATCAGTTAAACCAGTTTATGTGTAACTTCTGTCCCTAGCCTGTGTGTTCAGTATGCTTCTGTCACTGTTGTCTGAGATTTGCCTATAACTGATATCAATTCACCCTCCATTTAAACATTGTCTCCATGGGTAGACAAAATCAGAGAATTTCTGGAGTTCTTCAAGCCTTTCGTGCTCAGACATTCTTATATGTAGTTTTTTTCTTACCAGTAAGACACAGTGGGAAATCTGGCTAGTCAGTTCTACAAAGGAGAAAAGGTAACTAGTAAGTAATGTCTGCACAGGTAATACACAGATCTCTAGAGGTAATACCAGGGCAATTGAGTAAGTACAGTATCCTTCCATTTCCCTTTTACCTTCAAGCTGTATGTAGTCTATTTTCAGATGCTGTAAATCTCTCTCCTTTATGACTAACTCTTCAGTATGTTATCAAATATTTATCGCTATGCTGGTTATCGCTGTCTGTTCTTTAAATGCTTTATTCAGCAAAACACTTAAACGTGCTTAAGAGCATGCTGAATGGATATGAAGACACTGATGTTATTATCTTATCTATTATTGAAATATGTAATTGGGTATTGAAGTTACATTTATAATTCTCTATAATTCTGTCTTCCACACAGACTGGAACTATTTTTTGTACAATTAATGCACCTTAGAGCTCATTGTAAAATAATTGCATTCTTGTTTATTATTAAACATATATGTAATAATGTTGTATGATGCTTCCATAAAATTTTTCAGGTATGAACTAGGAGATGCACTGTACTTAGGCTGGGCTGGTTCTGTTCTTTTTATGCTTGGTGGGATCTTCTTGACATGTTCATGCAAAAGGGAAAAAAAGGGAAAATACAGGTAACTTTGATTTTTTTTTCATTTGAGGGCTCAAAGTAAATTATATGCTTAAAATATTAGTACAAATTTATACATAGAAAATTACTGTCTTTTCCATTGTAAAATTTCACAACTCTGTAAAGCCAAAATTAGAGAGTAGGACTGCTAATTCAGCAGTGTCTTGCCATAAGCTTATGAAGGGTTGTATTTATATGTATGTCACATTGACCTGATCTCTAACATTGTCTTGTTACAATTTTTGTAGTAATCAATTATAGTCTTTAATAATCCTGGCCAGTGCTGAGACTTCTAATATCTACATAATGGAACTATGCAGTCAAAGAGCTGATTTTCTGTTGTACTGGCAAAACTATAAAATCGATCTAACATACAGTGTTTACTATAGCAATAGAGCTCTGTTTTTCCAAAAGTTTGTTAATATTACAATTAGGAGTATTTGTCTTGCAGAAAGTTAAATCCTATTTCCTCTAAAAACAACTAATAGAGCTCATGAAATTCTTTGGCATTTCTTGTTTCCTCTGCAGTTCTTACAGAACTCTTTATTTAGCAGTCAGGCAGGAAAAAAAAAGATTTCTGGCCTACTTGTTTGTCCTTTATACTGGAAAACCCATTTTTATTTTAAATAACTCAAATATGCAGCAGACACATTTATCTGAGAAACAAATGGTGTTATCATAAAAAGTAGGGGTCTATCTATGTACATTTAAAACAGTCAAACAATACTAGGATCAAGTACATCTAAATCAAGTCTGTTTAAAACTTTGACAGTGGATAGTCACAGAAGAAAGCAGCATGCTAGGAGATACTATAATTAAACATTTACAAAAGTTGTGTGAAAACTAGTAATAAGGAACAATATTCCAAGTCACTGAAGTTCATGATAATGTTCCATAAACTTCAGTGGACTTTGAATCTGACTCAAAGACTAAATACAGACATTCAAAAAGCCTGAGGCAGAATCACTCCAGTCTATACAGGTTTCTCTAAGCTGCATAGATGGGATCAGGAGCAAATGGAACTCATGTTTGCCCTTTGGTAGGGAGGAAACAGGCAGATGCCTGTACTGGCAGAAGGTTGGGGATGCTCCCGCACACCTCCCAGCCTGCCGGACATTGCCAAGAGCACCCCACCATAACTGAGCAGGGGTCATCCCTTGTTGGCTGTCAGGCAACTGTCAGACGCAGGTAGCTAGCAGGGGGAGGCATGGTTGCCCCTGCTCAGTGGCATAGGATTTTTCTGGGGTGGGGGGCTTGGGGATCCACCCTAGGCAGAACAAAGGCAGGGGAGGAGCAGGCCTCACAAGCTACTGGGGGGGAAGGTGGTGCCACTGGCACACTGTGCATTCCCAGCTGAGTTGGTGGGGCACAGACTGTGCCTCTCCTGTCCTGAGCCCTGGGACTGTGTGCTGGAGCGGCTCCAGGAAGGGCTCAGAGGATTCCTCCAGCCCCCGCAAACCAGCACCAAATTCCCAGCTGAAGCCACTTTCTCCTTTGTAAGAACAGGGACCGCAGCCCGGGGAGCCAGGTAAGCCCTCACCCAGCACCAACTGCTGCTGGCTGGGCTTGCCCAGCTGAGGCGGGTCCACTTTCCAGGGGCCGGCAGGGCGGGGGCTGCCAGCTCAGCCTGCCACAGGGACTTGGTCCCTGATCCATGCAGTCTCTGCACTAGAATTGCCCTCTGCCAGGCACTGCAGCAACAAGGGCATGACTGGTCTCCCCTTCCCTGGGCACCAGAGGTTCAGCAGCTGCATGGGAGGAAGCAGCTTCAGCCGGGAACTCGGCGCTGGTTTGGTGGGAAGGGGGAGGACGGAGAATCCTCCAAGCCCTTCCTGCAGCCATTCCAGTGTATGGTGACAGGGGAGGGACACTATGTGCCCCACCAACCCAGCCAGGAATGTGGGGTGCGCTTCTGGCACCATCTCCCCTCACCCCCCAATACTGCCTGTGGCTGACAGACAGAGAGCTTGGAGGCAGGGCTAACTAGGTGCTCAGCTGGAGCAGCTGAGCTGTGACACCCTGTGGCAGGGGGGCCAGTGTGGGCCCTCAAAGTCCCCTAGGATACCAGCGGACAGGGACCTACCTTGATTTGCAAGTGGACCTGGCATTGATATTAGTTAGACCAGTATAACCTAGATTGAGTAAGTCTGATATACTACATTGTTCCAGATCTATCTTAGACCAGGATCCATCATTTTTAAAGCAGTCTATATGCCCTTAACTTCTATACGGTTATGGGTATAGATTGGTTTCCAGATGTCTGCACCTGGCCATAATGTACTGATACAAAAATTGTAGAAAATCTGTTTGAGTCCTTCACTGGCATTAGTGCACAATATAAAAGGCCTGCATGATGGATCAGAGGCCAGCAGTCTAAGCTTTAGATAATTTTGCTGTAAATTCTCGTCCTGTTGAATTATGTTAAAAATTGCAACTAGCACAAAGATTTTTATATGCATAACTTTTTAAGTCAGTTAACTTAATTTGTCAAAGAGTATGTGAATATGTATAGTGCTTATTTATTTTTAATAATTTTTCTTCCTTTATAGCAATGGCAAATACGACTACTCATTGGGACAAACCACCCTTCCACAACGCATTTACACCAAAGACTCTGAGACAGTTATAACCTCCAAAGATTATGTCTGAACTCTTTTCCTTTTTCAAATCTTTGTAAAGTTAGCATGTTGTCAAATCAAATAAAAAAGTTTATTATATCCAGTTTTCTGGTTTATGTTGTAGCCTTTCACTTGAGTATTGAAACTAGTATATATCTGAATACTTTTACTGCAAGTAAACAGGCGATCCAATCCCCATCAATGCTCCTGGCAAAAATTCAGACAATCACATGATGGGACCCGATCCCCAATCTTAATAATCACATGTCCTGTCATGCCACACATGACACATGATTATGGGGACCAGGGACAGATCCCAGTTGACTACTGCTAGGAGCCCAGGCTTCTTTGTCAAGAGGATCAAAGGTGGGGTCTACCTAGTGCAAGGAGGTGCCTGGCTGATTTCATGGGGAGATGGTGGATCCAACCACCATTTTCATTGGCTGATCGTGATGCTCCCCCCACCCCGTGGCCTGCAGCCATCTTGGGCTCCCCTGTGTGCTGGCAGCCCCCCCTCTTCCCCAGCAGGCTGCGCAGCCAGGCAGCAGCATCATGGGGACTGCTGGCTCCCTCTGGAGAACCAGAATTTTATTTTCAGCAAGTTTTCTTCTCTTTTTTTTTTTTTTTTTTTTTTTGCATGGATTTTGCAAACATTGTCTGCTGGATTTCATGTTTTCTGTGAAATCTGCAAAATCACGATTTCAGTAGGTCCCTAATCAAAGACTCCTCCTGGACAAAGCCAAGGAGCTCCCCTGCCAGGGAATTTAAAACACCTGCACTGACAGCCCTGCGGAGGTAGGGGATGCAAGGATCAAAGACTCCCAGCAGGGGGAGCCCCTCGGCTCTGCAGGCCCCAGGGCATTTGGAGAACCAGACCTGCTTGGGGGCTGGTGCTGACAATCAACTGGAGATCTAAGGCTGCTTTAAGTCAGTGCAGACAATCAGGCTGTGGGCTGGTTGGAGACCCATGGCTGTCAGGGGATGATTCTGTGAATCAGCTGACTGCCAGCACTGGCTCCAGACAGCTCTAGTGTGTAGACATGTCACACATTCAGTTCAAGGTGCCACAAAGATGTTCTACGCCTTAAACTGGGTGAACTGGTGTGGTACCACTGCTATTTATGGCATGATTAATATGTAAATTGGGCCATAAATATAATGTGTGCTAAGGGCCTGAGTATCCGATTGGTTTGACTTGGATTTCTCAATGAAAGGTACTATGGATATCATTAAAGGAATATTGAGTATATTTGCGTATAAGGTGAGCTGTTTAGCTGACATTTACATTGAGCCAGATCTTATTCTGTTTGTTAGGTTTTTAAGTGCTACCGTCTCAAGTTCTTGAAAGGTGGTGGAAGAAATCCTTGTCCTCCTTTTTGCTTTTTTGGTTCAGTCTTAACACAAAGCTGAATAAAAGCACACTGGTTAAGAGTCTTCAAGGGCTTGAACAGGATGGAATAGGATTGTTCTTAGACACTTAGCCACCTTAGTGCTGGAATGGGATCTGGTTCATAATGTCTGACATGCAAGATTTGTAATACAACTTTAAAACAAAACAAAAAAATGCTGAAAGAACATAAAATCTTTGTCTAATGGCTGGCAAACAGTGGGTGCATCTACACAAGACATTTACTGTGGAATTGCCAAATTAGCTCCACAGTAAAGCATCACCATCTACACCTGAGCCCATATTAGAACGTAGTAAATTAATTAACTCGGCTGTAGGACAATACTGTCTCATACAAGTACTATCCTATAGTGGAGTTATTTCAGCCTCTGAGATGCGTGTGTAAGCAGTGACCAGGGCTGGCTGGGGCACCAAGGTGCTATAGTTCAGGGGCTGCCTGCTGGCTAGTCCCACATAATAGCACCCTTGCACCCCAGCCAGCCCCTCTGCAGCAGGTTGAGCTGGGCAGGAGCAGCCCCAGGCTGGCAGGCTGATTCCCCCTGATCCCCTCACAGCTGGGGCTGTGCTGCCCTGGCTCAACGTGCTGCGGTCCAGGGTAAACACTGTGCCTGGGAGCAATAAACTCCAGTGCAAACTTCACCGCAGTTTGTGTCAAATTAATTTCATGTGTAGATGAGCGCAGTGCATGCTAAACATAATCAGGGGTAGAGAAACCATGCAATCTCTGGTCGCTTATTGCCAAACCATTGATTTTTATTTCTCATTTTGCAGCTTTTAAAATAATTCAATTTAAATTATAATTGATCTTGAAATCTGAAGAAAGACGAACAAAAAACATTTCATTAGCATTGTGTAAGTCGAGCTATTCCACAAAAGCTTTGTTGTTTCCTAATCTTATGGCAATAGCTTTTGGTCGTTAGCACTTTCATCTCAAATTACTCTGCTGCCAGGAACATGTTTTATATTGTATAAACATGTAGTCGTTGATGATTAGCTAACCTTTCCAAAATTGGTTTGCTGAGCAATGTGGAATGAAATTTAGTATTGCAGATTTACCACTTTTGTCATTATTTTTCTTTAAATTGCCAACATTAAAAGTGCAAAAAAAAACCCCCTGTACTTCTTCCTGCCTTTGAGACCCACTAAAGGAATTTCAGTGTAGCCTGAGGTGTACGTTTTTTTCTTTAATCTAGCTCCAGACTCTAGAATACTTATTTTAGATGGCCTAATGTGAGAGCTCTCAGAAGACCCATTCATTCAAATTCATGGTATATAATATGATCTTCTCCCTGGTAAAAAAAATCAGTTTTGGTGCTATTAGATTGCCTTTGGCAAATGGTGCTAAAAGGAATGAAGATTACTTTAGACTGCCAGTGGGCATGTCTACACATGCATTAATGTGTTGTTGCTAATGCACATTAAGTTTAGTACTTCTAATATGAGGTACCACATAAATGCATAGTAGCTGGTGCTAAAGTTCAGTAGTAACAGTGCATGTTTTTTTATGACGCTTAATGCACAGTAGACTAATTCTGCACATTGACACGGTTTTTGCTGTGATGCGCTAATGCATAGTAGAATTAACTGTGCATTAAGTGTCTCATGTAGACATACCTGGTGTCTTACCTTTTATTTCCTGCTGTCAGTTTTCTAACAATTCTCTCTACATACTTGTATTTTGTGGAGGACCTTTCAAAGACACAAAAGGTAGCTCTAAAGGGAGTTAGATTCCTCAATGTCATTTGTGCCTTTGATAATCTTCCGTTTTATGTCTTTGGAAACCTTTTGTATTGTGATGGATAATTTGGTACTATGAAAGCCAGGTCTAGGATTAGCAGTTGCCAAGTAAATTTCCCATATGGAGTTGTCAGGACTCTAAGTCTTGTCTGCAAAGCTTCTTGGTTCCAGTTCTGCACCAGACTATTATCAAGTAGGTAAGTGGTGTCAGATTTATTCCATGAAAAAGCCAAATTCCACTCTTAATTTCCTCCAGTAGCTGAGATACAAATTCAGCACACTGTTGCTGTGCCTCAGCAGATCTCTCAGGGTTGGCACTGGAAGGCTTGTACCAAAGATCAAGGACACAAAACAGTCTGCATGTTGTAACTGTTAAGTATTTTATGGTCATATTAAGCATCATTCACGTGGAAAACGTGATCCGTGATTTCTGCCCTTTCCCCCACCTTTTTATTATTTCTCTTTCTGTCTCTCTTCCCTGTTCATGCCTTCTCCTTGTCTTTCTCTGTACCTTTCTTCATGTAGCAATTCTACCCATTCCATATGCAGAAGCAAAAACAAAATAAGAAGCAAAATAATCTTTATTGGACTTTAAAGTTATCACCCCTGTGAATTTAATGAAGAAAATTCCTACCTTGTTGTGTGGTACTTAAAGACTTGGAGGAAAACAATACTTTGTTATGTTCAATTCATGTTCAGAAGATTAATTTTTGCAACCATTAATTTTGAAAAAAATGTCTGCTTATTTTGCAGAATCAGAATGATAGGCACACCTCAAAAATACATCAGGGAGGCCATTTTAAAACAACTGTGATTATAATTTTGAATAACCTTTTTAATTGGAATTGTATTAGACAGAAGTCCTTTTCTCTGAATAATGATGCAACTGAGGCTACTTCTGTAAATGTTCCTCATATTTCTGCAGCTGAGACCAGAATCCTATATTGGGCTCTGCTACTGGTCTGGCAGTCTTCACCATCTAGAAAAAAATGACAAGCATTACATTACATTTGGTGGAAATTTAGTAGGAAATCATGCAGGATTATTTCCCTCTTTAGACACCTGAGAATGTTAATGTTGCTAATACTCCATAGGGATAACAATGTCACTGTTTTGGATATTTCACATATGCCAAAATATAGAGGACATACTTGCTACGTTATACAGAACATGTAGGACAGATTTCAAGGACAATGACTGAATTTGCTGGAGGTTTCAATGTTTCTCTACTATGAGGGGTGTCAGCCTCATTTTTAATAGCCATGATGATCTAGAAATTATGCTAGAAGCAAGGATTTCATAGGGTGATATCTTTTATTGGACCAACTATGTATTTGGGAAGTTAGAACTAACTTTGACCTAAGCTAGTTAGACTTAACTTTATCCTAACTACATAGCTGGTCCAAAAAAGGTATCACCCTAACAAATCTTTGCCTCTAAATTTTGAAAAATATCTAAACTCAGTCTGTTGTGTTTTGGTAGGGTACGGGTAGGAGGAGCTGAAAGATAAGGCATCTTAGCACAGTTTATAATGGACTGGTGTCCATAGGAAGGGATAACCCTACTTACAAACCATTCTAGTAGGTCTAAAATGACAAGTGAAAAAGGACAGAGACTGAATCCTACTTGGCAAGTACCCGAAGTAAAAATTGAGGCATCTTATTAATAGGGTTAGTGCCCAGCTAAGATAATATTCATCAGGAACAGTACATGCTGTCTCCTTGCAATGTTCGACTGATTTGTCTGTTATGTGTAGGTAACCTATACATGAAGGAGTTTAGGGCAAACACTGTAAAACAGCCTCTTCAGATAATTGCTTGACTAATTAGCTTAATCTGTCTGTAGCTCTTTTTATGTTCTGTTACCATGGGCTTGCAAATGATTACAGGAATGCTCATGGACATGACCAACGTCTAGCTATTATTCTAGAATCATCACATAAAATACATTTTAATTTATAATTGCATTTGTCCCCAAAACCTAAAAACTTCCATATCCTATCAGGAACCAGAACCTTATCATGGGACTGTATCCAATCAAAACAGCTCAAATTGTGAATGTTCTGAAGCTGCTTACAAATAAGCTACAGCCAAAAATAATCACAGGTTTTCAAGTGAATAAATTTAAACTGTGAACAAGATTAGAAAATGGCAAATCATAAGGAATTATTTTTGAGCTGCTAATACATAATAAAATGGACTAAAAACACTAGAATACAACCATTAAACTGAACCATTTGTCAGCATAACCAATAAATATGTCCAGCTTAATTTAAATATAGCTTTATCTTCAGGTACTTATGTATTTAGAGAGAAATGCTATTTCATTTGATTCCAACTGTCTGTTTTATACTTGTACTGTAAGGAATTAAGATGTTATTCATAACGTGCTCTCAAATGAATTTCTTATCACAAAGAAGTATAAAAATAGCTTTTGAGTCCAAGTACATTACCTCAAAGGCATCCTGAAGTGAGAGATTTTGGTGTTTCATCAGATAGGCAGTGCAGACTGCTGCAGATCTGCTGCGACCATTTTTACAGTAAACTAAGCATTTTCCACCCCTTCGTACTGTTTTCTCTATGGCGTCACTGCATAGATCAAAGTACTTATACAAGTCTTCTGACGGGTCATCAAACACAGGGACCCTCAGGCTTTGGACTTGTTCAAGGCCTGGGAATGGCTGCTGCCTGGAAACGTTAATACAGAGTTTAACTCTCTCTTGAGTGAGAAGGTCTTTGTCGCAGGCTGACCTAGAATTGCTGATTAGTAAAGAGTCTGTGACCTTCCAAAGCTGTAGCATTCGTAGTAAATGGTGCAGTGTCAACACTGCCCTCTGAAGAAGCTACTTTCCCTGAGGCACTAAGCAGGATAGCAGAATACAGCAATATTTAAATTCTAGTTAACTGAAACTGCTGTTTGCTTCCAGCAGCATTCAGATTTTTTTGCTGCCTTGCTCCTTAGCTAGCTGTGCTGTGCTATATATATACACCACATATACTGTACCAGTCCTACAGGATTCCTTAAGGTCCTAGCGCCTGCTTAAGAGGGAGAGAAACATTTAAGAAATTAAAGCACATTTAGGAGCCCATAGATTAATAGCAGATCTGATTTCTGCAACCATTTTATGGCTTCTCACCAAAAAAAAAATCTTTCCTGGTTATGATGTTTTTCACACCATAGTTGCAGTATTGCCAACCCCCTGTGATTTAAAATCAAGTCAGGACTCAAGAAATTATGAGAACCTAATTGAGGGGAAAAAACCCACAGAAATCAATGCCCCCGCCCAGCTATAGATCCTTTTTCTGTTTCATAATTTTTTAATGCTTGAGATATTTTAGGTAATATTTTATAGATTTTTCCACAACCATGAAGGATGGAAACATATTTCTCTGTTTAAATAAAGCTGAGATTCTCACCCACTTACATGCTACTGGGAGCTGGGAATATTAAAAAAATATCAAATATGCTGAGGGCTGGCAAAAGTAGCAGCAGAACTGCTTTAAGAGCCTCTTCATTTTGGATCTTTGGGCCCAGTCACTCCTGAACTCTGTTTCAGTTAGGAAGGCAAAGATATTAGGACAAGGGATTCTCTCTAATTTCATAACCAGCTGATAGAAACAAAATAGATGACTCCCAATGAGAATATAGGTTTCCCTTGCTTTATGCAGGTTCTGTATGTATGATTTTGCTCTTATGCAATGACCCTTTTTATACCAAAAATTTGTTATATGCAAAGTAAATTCACTCTTATGCAGTCGGTGTGGTGGAAACCTGTAGTCAGTTGCTTTGTGCAGTGCATTGTGGGAGTGATGCACACCAAAGTATAGTTTTGTGTGTGGGTCTGTGCTCCTCGCTTGTTGTCTACATATTTCTGTAGTTGCCATCCTTATTATGGCTTCTAAGTGTTCTGCTAGCTTATCTCCTATGGATGTTACCCTGCCTGTACCTCCTACCAGTGATGTGGAGTCTGACACTTCACCACCCTCTCTTCATACCAACTTAACATTCACCACCACCCTGTGCTTGTGTGTACTGTCTGCTGTTGGTCAGTACCATAATTGTCTTGTAAAAGTGGTAGAAATGGGTCTGGGGGTCAGTACAGTCGAGGTCTTGGAACGTATCCCTATTTGTTACATTGTAAAATGGGTTCCCTTTATGCGAATTTGAGTTATGTGCCGTTTTCCAGAAACACATGTACAGCATAAAGAGAGGGAAACCTGTAATGGCCTCAGTTCACTCTTGAGGTTCTGCTCTAATATTACTCTGCTTTTTCAGTAAATTAAGCCACCTTCAGTAAATTAATAACCAGCTCTAAGAGGAATTTAAGATGCTTCTATACATGACTATGTCCATAAGAATGTGCTAGTTAGAGTTCCCTCAAAGATCTCTTTGGAATACAAAAGCTGGTACATTAATTTGTGTCTGTAATATAAAATTAGAGCTAGTACCTTAAATACACAAGCTAATATCTCTTCCAATTTCTTGTTAGTATTAGTTATAATTGTAATAAATCTCATGTTTCAGGGTTTAGGTTAATCCCTAGCTGCTGATTACAATGGGACACAGTGCGGAAACAGAGTATCCCATGCTACCTATTGTAGGGTTCTCATACTTTTCACCATCGGAGAAAGAATGCCACGCACCAACCTTATTGTGAAATATAGAAGTGTGAAAAGTCTTAACATCAAAGTTTCGCTTTCTTTTTCTTTGCCACAATTCATAACTGTGAGGAGTACTTTAAGCCACAGTCCTTCTACCAGATTTCTCAAACAAGGTGTTAAAACTTCCCAGAATCCAAATTAAATCAGGAAGGTTCTAGATAAGCACCAGGATATACCCTTGCAGAACCAGTTAGAAGACTAGGGCCTTAGTAATGTTAATGTCCACAGTATAATAGATGGCTGCAATTTGTGTTAGTAATGCATTAAGTAAGTTCAAATATATGCAAATAAATAATCAAAAGTTGCTATTGTCAAAAAAGTTTTTGTTTAACGTAACAAATAATTAAAAGTATGCACAAAAACCCTGCCAGAGTTCCACAGCAAAAAAGGCTTTTATACCACAGCAGCATTTAAACACTGTCAAAAACAAACATGATAGTGTTAAGGAGCACTTGTAAGTAAATGTAGTCAGTCACTACCCCCCCATCACGTAGGGTGCAGTTATGTTTGTCATATGATTGCCCCCCCAAAAGTGCTCTACAGCTTTGCTGTGATGTGCACAGCTGCAGAGTGCTTTTAAAGTGGCTGATTGCACAACAAGGTAACCCTCATCAAATGAGTGATCAGATGAAGACACTCCACTTTGGAGCGCCTTAGGGAATTTGTGTTCCCTAGTATTAATCTGTGACATGATCGGGGCTATCTGCAGGAAGGGAGGGGAAAGGGGGATGGGGAGTGAGCTTCTGGCTAGGGTTTGCCCAACCTGAGCTGGAGGGGCGGCAGGATCCCCCCGCCTTGTGCTCCCTCCAGCCCCCCATCCAGCTTAGGCTAGGTAAACCCAGCTGGGGCTGGGGGAGAGGGGTAGCTCCTCAGCTGCAGGCAGATGTCTCAGGCTCCTGCAGGCAGACTCTGACGAAGCCATCAGAAAAGCCAATGGCACTTTATCGTGCATCAGCAGATGCATGACGAACAGATCCAAGGAGGTGATACTTCCTCTCTATCAGGCGCTGGTCAGACCGCAGTTTGAATACTGCATTCAATTTTGGGCGCCACACTTCAAGAGGGATGTGGATAACCTGGAGAGAGTCCAGAGAAGGGCCACTTGTATGGTTAGGGGCTTGCAGGCCAAGCCCTATGAGGAGAGACTGGGGCACCTGGACCTCTTCAGCCTCCGCGAGAGAAGGTTGAGAGGCGACCTTGTGGCTGCCTATAAGTTCATCACGGGGGCACAGAAGGGAATTGGTGAGGTTTTATTCACCAAGGCGCCCCCGGCGAATTATTTCTTGTATTTCATTACAAGAAATAATGGCCACAAGCTAGCAGAGAGCAGATTTAGACTGGACATTAGGAAGAACTTCTTCACAGTTCGAGTGGCCGAGGTCTGGAACGGGCTCCCAAGGGAGGTGGTGCTCTCCCCTACCCTGGGG
Source organism: Alligator mississippiensis (assembly GCF_030867095.1). NCBI lineage: Eukaryota > Metazoa > Chordata > Crocodylia > Alligatoridae > Alligator > Alligator mississippiensis. Next base: position 42,113,497 of record NC_081830.1, read on the forward strand.
GTCTTCAAGAGGAGGTTAGATAAGCATCTAGCTGCGGTCATCTAGACCCAGCACTCTTTTCTGCCTATGCAGGGGGTCAGACTCGATGATCTATTGAGGTCCCTTCTGACCCTAACATCTATGAATCTATGAATCTGCCCCAACCAAACAGGCTAATGTTTGTTGGGTTGGGAAGGTGCTGGTGCTTTATATAAAAGGTGCTCCATGATTTAGAGCAGGGACCTGAACATCTGTCCACACATCTGAAAATATATCTGAAAACTGAATCCTGAGCACTGTGTTGTGTGTGTAGGTTCCCTATAAACTGCCTGGGGAACATAAACACCTCAGAAAGGCAAATCAAACATTTACCACACTGAGCAGAAAACCAGCTGGAGGTAGCCAGTAGAGAAGGCTTCAGAGAGGGGCACATCTTTAAGTATCTGATACTAGGCTACAGGAAAGGATTTCTGTCTAGAACATAAGAATTGATATTTACTGGGTCAGACCATAGGTCCATCTTGCCCAGTATCCTGTCATGCAGTGGCAGAGTGGATGCTGAAAGGGAGAGTGAACTGGGTATGACCAGGGTTTTTTTCATTGTTCCTCTTTCACTTGCAGCCTCCAGCATTTAGGGTCTAGGAAGTTCTGATTCAGAGGCTGTACCCTAACTCCCATGTCTACTTAAGATCCCTCTCTCGAGAGCTGGCCTCTATATTCATTCTTCCAGAGAACTGAGTAGGGTTTGTTCTTAAAACAGTGCAGGTCACATCCACCTTTAATGTAACAGTTTAGGGATTAGAGCTCTCACCAAGGAAATGAAAAGTCTTAATTCAATTGCCTTCTCAGTTTAAAGGGGTCCAAACCCACATTTTCTAATTACTAGTAGAGTGTGCCTTGACTACCAAATTATAAACTGGCTTGGGATGGCAGGGGATGTCTCTCCTCTTGAGGCTATGCTACCCTTTCAGCAAATAACGTGAGCTTCATGGGGACAGAAATAATAAAAGATAAGGTGGGGGGACTTAACTTTAAAGTCTAGCGATTAGAGTACCTGTGTTAAGGTTCTGTTCCAGGGACTGTTTTTATTTTTTATATTCTACAGTCCTTGGATGACTTCTGGTGCCAGTAAATGTTTGACTGGTTAATTATGTCCAGCTGATTAATTACCTGGCTTTGCAGAATGCCTGTAAAAGAGCCAGAAATGACTTTCTGGCTCTTCGAACAGGTATGTTTATAAATGAAGGAAAAATGATTTTGTTTCCCGTCTAAAGTTCTGCTCAGTGGCAAAAACAACTGCTCTCTGAAAATAGTAGTGGCTGAATATACGACAAAACTCTGTACCTTATTTAGTAAGTCTACCTCACGTGAGTGCCTCTCCCCTCATTAGTTAATGCTTGATCTACTGTTTCAAGACAGCTATTAAAGCTTATTGCTTTCTCAGCCTGATAGACTCTGTATTATGGACTTACATCAATGAGCTTTATGACTGCAGAGATTCTAACTCTTACACATTTAATTCTAAGTGGTCTTTAAGATTTTATATATAATAAAAAGGGATTTTAAAACCAACTATATTTTTTTAAAAGCAAGCATCAACTTGGGACATTTCAACGTGACTTTTTAAAAAAATAAAATGTGTTCACAGGCTTTTTTATCCACCATGAAGGCTAAGGCAATGTTTCTCAATCCATGGGTTGTGACCCAAAAGTGAGTTGCAAGTGTACATGAAAGGGTCATGAACAAACTTCAAAAATGGAACAACAAACCTTAAAAATAGATTCTCCTTTAGAGGAGAAAAATGTGGGAAACTGCGGCTTTTCCCTTGCAGGCTGGCAAAGTTCCAATTGCAAGGTGCTGCCTGGGGACTCCCAGGCCCCTTACCGTACATGCTGGGGGGTTCAGGCCTGTGAGTGAGGGACAGCAGGTCAGGACTGCCCATTGGTGTTTAAAAATGGGTCCTGGTACAAAAAAGCTAGAGAACCACTGGACTAAGGGACAAATCCTCCTTGCCTTATTTGTTTTTGATCAGACTCACTAACTTCAGACTGGCAATCCCTTTGTAAATGAAACAAAGTTGAACTCTTATTTCCTTTGTCAGTTGTTTTAGCACTACATGGAAGCCTAATGACGTGAGGCTTCTTTACAAAAGAAAAACAGCTCTGTATTAACTCCAGGTAGGTTGACATTTCCATATTAACCTCAGACTGACATACCACACACTAGATAGGGGTGTGCTTTCTGGGAGTTCTCCTGCAAAGGAACCTTGCATGATTTCCTGGTATCCTGATAATTTGGGGTTATAATTTCTAAGACACGGGTATCTGGAGAATCTGCAAGTTGCCTGAGGGTTTAAAAAAAGGCTGCTGCAGTGGAAAATGGAGGTTTCTGCTCTCTACCTACCATTTGCTATGGGGAGAACTAACTTTACTTCCCAACTTTAATTCCCCTCCTTCCTCAGAAGATAGTGACCTCACCCACAAGATCATCAGGTCCAGCCCCCGGCACTAGGCAGGAAAGGCAACTGGGGTCAGGTGACCCCAGCAAGGTGACTATCCAGTCTCCTCTTGAAGATTTCCAGGGTAGGTGATTGCACCACCTCTGGAGGGTGTATATTCCACAGTCTGGACACCCTAATTATGAAGAAGTTTTTCCTAGAGTTGAGCCTGAAGTGGTCTTCCAGGAGTTTGTGGCTATTACTTCTAGTTTTCCCCAAGGGTGCCCTGGTGAACAGTTGTTCACTGAGCCCTTGATATGTTCCCCTGATGTAGCGGTCAGCTGCTACCAAGTCCCCCCTCAGCCTTCTCTTTTTTAGGCTGAAGAGACCCAAGTCCCTCAGACTTTCCTTATATGACTTGCCTTGCAAGTCTTTGATCATATGGGTGGCTCTTCTCTGGACTCTCTCAAGCTTTTCCAAGTCCTTGTTCAAGTGTGGTGCCCAGACCTGGAGGCAGTACTCCAGCTGTGGTCTCACCTGTGCCAAGTAGAGTGGAAGAATTTGCTTGGGTTTGGTTGAGATGCACCAGTTGATGCATGCCAGAGTATTGTTTTCCCTGCTGCCTACAGCATTGCACCGATGGCTCATGTTCATACTATGGTCTGCTACTACCTAGGCCCCTTTCAGTTGTGGTGCTAGTCAGTTTGGTGCCACTGAGCCTGTAAGTATGTTTGCCCTGCTGGCTACAGCATCACAGTCACACTGCCAGCTCATGTTCATATTATGGTCTGTTATTACTGTTGTCCAAACGGCTAGTTTTGTTCCCCTGGAGGCTTGTCCAATTGTCCTCAAGGAGGGAGTCACACACACATATAGGCTGGGTCCATCACAGGTTTATTGTTTATGTAAACAAGGTCAACTCAGAGGCTAACGCCCAAGATAGAGCCGACGACGAGTCCGGCCCGGAATTATATTTTTATAGCTTATATAAACATAGAGTCTTAACGTGTTAGGCACTTATTGGCAGCATTATAATTTCTTAGTTGTTACGTCTTGTCTTGTAGGCTGAACTTAACTTGTTATTGGTTAGTGTGACTTATCAGGGTTGGTGCATGTGCATTTAAAAAGCAGAACTGCGACAAAAATCTTCTGTCGCATGCGCAGAGGGAAAGGGGAACTGCGACAAAGTTAGTAACCCTGGCATCTGAGTGTAACTTTAGGGCACTTAGACAAAGATGACTTCAGAATGCAAGGCAAGCAGAAAGAAGAGCAGACCATAACTCAGTCGTTGGACCTCGTGGTCTTACACAAGGGGTCATGAGACGGTCATAAGACACTTTTATTATATAGTTGTTGCTCAAGCATTATTATAAAATCATGGAGCCTAACCTATTTTTAACTACATTACCTTCACTCCTGACACACAGTTCCCCACCTCCTGCCAGGATGTGTGGCAACCCCCCTCTCTGGGCTCCAAACCCTACACACACCCCAGCAGCGCCCTTACGGCAGGGAAACCAGGCCACCGCTTGAGACCCCACACTATAAAAATAAAAATGAATTACAGTACACTGAATATTTGTATTATCAATATTGTATTAAGATACTTTCTTTGCAGGTTCACGGACAGGGCAAAGTGAAATTGAAATAAAACATGTCCGACTTGCTTCTAGGTCATCAAAATTAAGCCTCCAGGGCCCCACGTGCCTCTCTTGCCCAGGGCCCCAGCAACCCTGCACACCCACAGCCCCCTTCCCTCAACAATGGCATCTCATGATTCACTGCCAGCCTCTTGGTTTTTAAACAGTTCATCTCGTGAGTCGTGGCGCGGCGAGCTGGCTGTACCGCCGCTGCCCCGGGAGCCGCCAGCGAGCCGAGCCGAGCCGAGCCGAACCGAGCCGAGTCGGCCCCGACAGCCCGCGAGGGTGGGAAGCGGCGGGAGACGCGGGTTGGCCCCTGGCTCGAGGGGGCGGGGCCTGCAGCAGCAGCTCACAAACCCCTCCCCCGCCCGCGGTCTCTATAGCAACCGGACGCAGCGGCGCGGTCCGCGTGGTGGGGTCCACGCGAGCGGTCGGGCCGGGGCGCTGTGGAGGCTGCTCCGGCCGGCCCCGCGGAGCACGGGAGCAGGAGCAGGAGCAGGAGGAGGATGGCGGCGGGAGGCGAGGCCGCTGCCCGGCCGTACGGCCTCGTGCGGGCGGGAGCCGCGGCTCCGGGCAGCGGCAGCGGGGCGCAGGCGTGGCCGGACGGCTGCAGCTACAGAGGGGAGGTCGCTTCTGCTCTGAAGGTCGGGCACGGCGAGTTCCGCTGGGCCAACGGCGAGGTGGGTGAGCGGCTTTCCCCAAGCATGGGCGGGCGGACGGGCGCCTCCTCAGTGCGCCGTGCCCCCGGTACTTGAGGGAAAAGCCCACGGGGCGGGTGGAGGGGTAAGTTTTGGTCTTCCCCGACACTGGCCTGGGCAGGAGTAAGTTGTGGCACTGCCCACTTAGACAAGAGGCTTGTGCACGCGGGAGCACGTGCACTCCCTGAGCGTGGCGGTGCATCCGCTGCAAAAAGATGCCATCAACACTGCCAGCGGCACCTGTGGGTGGTCACCCCCTCCTCCCCTGCCAACAGTGCTGCGGCTGCCTTCAGGAGCTCACCACTTGCTGCTGCCACCGACAGTGCCGCTGCCACCTGTGGGAGCTCGCCCTGCCCCCCAGCCTCTGGGGGCACGCAGCGTTCGTGCCTCTACGGTTCCAGAGAAGAAACGCTTGTTTCTGAGTCTCCCGTTGCCAAGCACTTTGCTGCCGAAGGCCTGCAGAGCAAGCCCTTCTCTGCATGGGAACCAGATCTCCCAACGTCTTCATCGTTTTTCACTTCTGTTTGCACTTGTGGTTTAAATGCTGGATGACGATTTAAAGTTTAACCACTAATTCAGTTTGGAGGCAGGATGGGAATTTAGCCATGCAGGTGGTACGCTGGCTAGTGCTGGTTGTATTTACCTTAATTCGGCAGATGAGACTGAATAAGAAAATGGGCAGAACGGAGGCGTCTGCTCTGTTCTTAGCTTCCTTTGGCTTCCTGACTGAATTTGACTTGAGAATCACACATTGGTTTTAACTTTCATATATTGTCATTTGACAGAATTACCCCTGGAAGAATTAGAGGTAACATAAGCTGCACCAGGGTAGATGTTGTGTGGCTTTACTTATCCTGGGGGAGCTGTTTGCTAAAGCAAATGTGCCCAACCAGACAGGCCTATGACCTGCTCTTTCATCTTCTGGCTGATAAGCCTCTTGCTTGCGCTCCCTTGGTGCTGGTCTGTCTGCTTTACATCCTGGTGTAATTTACATCAGTGCCCCAAACCCACTGCATTTACACCAGTAGTGCTCAGCCTCCTGGTCCTGTGAGCCAGATGAGTGAGGCCGGACCAATCCATGGGTCAGATCCAGCGTGGGGTTGGCACGTGGGGTCAGTCCAAGGGTGAAATCTGGCACATCAACCTGGCCCCATGTGCCGGATGTTGCTTCAGAACAATGCTGTGGGCTGGCACAATCCAGCATGTGGGTCTTCGTTATTCAGCCTGCAGAGCTCCCCAGGAGCTGGGTGATGTGGCCCCGTTGGGCAGATTTGGCTGAAGGGGTGGGCGGTTGAAGACTACAGATTTACACTGTGGTAAATGTGTTGCGTGCCCTGACTGTTTGTCTTGTATTTAATGTGGGATGTTATGTGGAGCAATACTCATTTGATGTATACCTGATTACTCCATACTGGATTAAGATCATCTCTTAGATTGTTTTATTATTATATACTTTTCTGGCAATGATTCTTTTACTAGAGAATTATACTCTTAACACTTGTAATTCTTTTGGAAGTGTGCCCAACTTCATAGTTACTTTGGAGAAATAATATAGTTAAAAAATCCTGTAACTGTAGGTGACACTGTTGGATTGAGAAAGACACACAAATGTATTCTTCTGCTAAAAACAGAGCAAAGCCTTTTATCTTGAGATCCTCCTGAGGGAGGAGCCCATTTTGCCACCTGAAGTACCTGTGAAGTGTCCAAAGTAACATTTTGCCTGGGGAGGATCTGGGCTAATTCCAGTTAATGGCCCATTTAGATGCGAGTCACAGGCTGGGACTCTCAGCCCCTGGGTAAATTGACCTCTGTTTTTAACCTTATTGAACTAGATTCATCTGGTGTGAGAGAGATTAGCTAAATTTTTTCATGCCTCTGCTCCGTTTTAAATTCTCCCTCTGTTATACAGGACTAAGAATAAATAGTGCTTTTACAAACCCATCTAATGAAAAGTGTAAAGAGAGAGGCTACAAACAGACATGTTTTCTTATACGTGCATCTTTGTCTTTCTCATACTTCCTACTGAAAAAAAATAAAGGTGGAACTATCTAGTCTGGGATAAGAGAGAGAATCTTTTACACTCCTGTTTTCAATGCTGAGGCATCATCATGGTCATGATAGTTCTTGGCATGCTGAGTATTTACTATTTTCTAGAGCAGTTCTTTGTCTCCATCTGCAGGCTAGTAATATAATAAAATGAAGCAGGATTTAAGCATACAGGTAATTAACCAGAATGAGCAGTGTGCCTGTCTACATAATGTAATTCAGGCAGACCCAACTTTCTACTGCAGCCACTTCTGAGTTCACCTCCAATAGGCCTCCTGAAAACAGAAGTGTACATTGCAGCTTCATGCCATTGTGTCAGTGGTGGTGGCAGCAGCTGTGACCATGTCGTGGCATTCCCTTTGGCCTACCCCCTCTCCCTTCTCGGGCCTTGTGTGTCCTTTTGCCCCCCCCGAGCTTCCCATGTGCTGTGTGTGTAGCCTGGCACCATGTTCCTGCTGGCTGGGCATTCTTGAACTCTTCCTGTTAGGGCTGTAGGGCTGAAGTTCAGGGGGAAGGGGAAAATTTGCCCTGTTGGTTCCTGATCACTACCAATGAACTGAAGCCATGTGTGGGGAGCAAACCTATGTGAGGCCAGGCAGAGCTAGGGGAGTAGCTCCCACCAGAAGCTCGAAGGGCTGAATATAATATAACTAGCGAATTGCCTGTCAAGAATGAAGAGGGGGAGGGTGCTGGGCGGGGATGGAGTGCTCCTACCTACCACCCCGCACTGCCACCTCCTCCTAGGTGCAAGGGGGGAGAAGCTTGCCCTGCCATCCCCTCTATCCCCCTCCGCCTGCACCCTGTACTGTTGCTGCCTCCACCGTCAATGGCCTCACCCCCGCTCCATTCCTGCTGTCATGGCAGCACTCCACACTCTGATTGGTCATTTCACTAAACCATCAGAGTGCTCCAAGAGCATTAGGGACAGACAGACAGATGGACTAAGCCCTTTATTAGATAAGAATTTATTATCTAAGAATGATATAGTCAATTAATAACATAGTAATTATAATGCTTATAATAGTCATAATATATGTATATTTGTTTTTTAAATGGGGTGCTTCTAAATTCTGATAAGTTTTGGAGGAGTGCCTGGGGTCTAAAGATGTTGAGGACTACTGAATTGGAACGTAACAGCTGCTGAACTTTTGGAACATTTCCCTTTTGAAATGGTTTCAAATTCATGTTTGTCCACATTTTAAGATTTAGCAAGATTTTATTGTTTTAGAAAATTAATAGGTAATTATCCTATCACAATCTAATATTCTAATTGATGCTAGGTTCACTTAGGGGAACCTGATGATGTTTTGAAATATGTTTAACTACCCTCAGGTAACTCTATCAGGAATTGTAATAAGGAAGCCGGCACTATCTCTTTGTTACATGTTTGTGGTACCTAGGAAGCTGGGATCTGATTCATGATAAGTGTTTGCAATACAAATTATAATGGAAGTGACAAGGTTGGCTAACCAGAAGACGAGGAACTAGTAATTTGTGTTTTAATCCTGGTTCTCTGCAAGTCATTTAGGTCCCTTTCCTGTATTCCTTGAACATACTGAACTCCCAATGATTTTGTTGATAGTTTTGGGCATTTGGGAACATAGCATGCAACTCTTTTGCTAGGGGCAACCAACCATTACACATAAACCGGTTTAAGTGATCAGAAACTGGTTAAACCTGTAACCGAACAGACATTCAGTGCACATAAACCAGTTTCAAAATGTCCCACACTGGTTTAAGTTAAACCTGGTTAAATGTAATATCAGACTTAACTGATTTAGCTCGAACTGGTTTATGCATTGTCTGTCCCAGGCCCCTTTCTTCTTTAAGTTAAACCAGACACCCTCAGCATCCTGGCATGCTCTCTGGGTGGGCAGGGCTCTCTGGTGCAGGGAAAAGCAGCCCCTACCCCTCCTGCTGCTGGCTCTTCCTTCTGTAGCTACCCAGAGCCCAAACGGGGCTGCCCTGTGTCTGCTCTGCTGGTACCACTGATCCTGAAAAGGGAAACCTATCATCTAGCAATCTGGGGGGGCCAGTCCATTCCATAAATGAGATGATACTTGCACACATGTAACTTGTTCTGTGTTCAGGCCATTCCTGGTTCACTGATGCCCTTCTTTGCTTTTTTTCCTCTAAATTTTCAGGACATTCTGAAAACACTATATAAAATTTCAGTGGGTACTACCCATGTACAGTGTATCTTTGTGGGGATTTCAAAGTTAGTGACTTCAAATTTAATCATGTATGTGTTCTGTTTATTTTCCTTCCTTCCCTTCTTCAATTCCTGTATTGGTTCTTAATTAAAAAAAAATCACTTTACAACCAAAACATACAGATTCTAATTCAGAGACCTATTGAGCACGTTAAACCACTGGGCTCTTCATGACTGCTTTTGGCTGAAATAAAACTAATATACAGTAATAAGACTAATTTTAATGAAATTGTGCATGTATGTAGATCCTGGATTGAACTGGAGAACTTTCATCACTTGAACTTTATCTCTTATATTCCAATTTTTATTAATTTTAGTAATTCACAGTATGTTTCCATGGTTCTCACTGATCAGGCAAACTCTTATGTTGGTAACCATTGTGGTTGCCTGTGGATTTAGTTTAGCAGATCATGTGTTCAAAACTTATTAAACTATTACAGTTGCAATATTACTATCGCCTTCCTTTACCCATAAATGTTTTGAATGTTATTATGGTGACTTGGCTGTAACTTTTGTCCATTACAAGATAGAATTTGACCCAGTGTAAGTCTCTCAAGACATCGTTCACATCCAGATTTTCCTATATGAATGCCTACTTAAGAAGGATTAGCTTGTATATTGTGAGGTTAATTGGACAGGTGGCCTTGGAGATACTCATTTTTTAAATATTTCTATTTTCAGGTTTTGCCATTTATAGCTTAGAGGAAAATTGTTAGGTTTACTGAAAGTAGATTTCCTTCTCTTCGGGACATTGGATTATGTATGAAAAATGCAGTCACAGTATGTTGCCTATGGGTAAAAAAAAATGTATTAATGACAGTTGTCCAATACCTATTTTTTGCCAACTAAGCTGTGTAAAGTGCTGAGTGGTGTGAGTGGTCCACCCAGGTCTTACTTGCATCCTTTGGTGTTCTGTTCCATTGGACACAGTTGCCCAAAGTGAAGGCTAACTAATGAGCTTGGAATGAATGAATCTGAAAACACTGACCTACTTGTTAGGACTTTCTGTGGAAAAAGAGGTATAAAGACTCAAATGAGGCTACTGACACTAGCTGTAACCTAACTCATTGGAGAGCTGATCTTAGTGATGGTGCAGTGGCATGGGCCTCAGTGTGGGTTGTACAAGCCTGTTAAGGCTTCTGGGCACATAGATTCATAGACTGTTAGGGACTGGAAGGTACCTTGCAAGATCATTGGGTCCAGCCTGCTGGCACTAGGCAGGAAAGACAACTGGGGTCAGGTGACCCCAGTAAGGTGGCTGTTCAGTCTCCTCTTGAAGATTTCCAGGGTAGGTGATTGCAACACCTCTGGAGGGTGTATATTACACAGTCTGGACACCCTAACTATGAAGAAGTTTTTCCTAGAGTTGAGCCTGAAGTGGTCTTCCAGGAGTTTGTGGCTATTACTTCTAGTTTTCCCCAAGGGTGCCGGGGTGAACAGTTGTTCACTGAGCCCTTGATGTATTCCCCTGATGTAGCGGTCAGCTGCTACCAAGTCCCCTCTCAGCCTTCTCTTTTTTAGGCTGAAGAGACCCAAGTCCCTCAGACTTTCCTTATATGACTTGCCTTGAAAGTCTCTGATCATATGGGTGGCTCTTCTCTGGACTCTCTCAAGCTTTTCCACGTCCTTGTTTAAGTGCGGAGCCCAGAACAGGACACAGTACTCCAGCTGTGGTCTCATCAATGCTGAGTAAAGCAGAAGAATCACCTCCTTGCTTTTGTTTGAGATGCACCGGTTGATGCATGCCAGAGTATTGTTTTCCCTGCTGCCTACAGCATCGCACTGATGGCTCATGTTCATACTATGGTCTGCTATTACCTAGATCCCTTTCAGTCATGGTGTTAGTCAGTTTGGTGCCACTGAGCCTGTAAATATGTTGGGGATTGTTCATTCCCAGATGAAGTTCAAAATTGAGACGTGTAAAGTGCTCCATCTGGTTCTGATCCGCCCTACTTTCTAGCCTGTTTAGGTCCACCTGTACCTGCAGCCTATTTTCAGGCACGATCACGTTCCCTCATAACTTGGTGTCATCTGTGAACTTGGCCAGTGAGCTTTTCACCCCCACATCCAAGTCATTGATAAAGATGTTGAAAAGCACTGGACCAAACATGGACACCCTTGGTCACTTCTCGCCAGGACGACATAGATCCATTAATTAGAACTCTCTTGGTCCTACCTCGCAGCCAGCTTCCTACCCACCTAACTTTTGAGCAGTTAAGCTCACCAAGGACGCAATCCTCCAATTTTCCTGTGAGAACATCATGGAATACCAAATCAAAGGCCTTTTGGAAGTCTAGGTATACAATGTTAGCCTCCTCTCTCTTATCCAGGTGACAAGTTACCTGGCTGTAGGAGAGGAGATTGGTAAGAGAAGACCTGCCTGTGACAAAGCCATGCTGGCTGTCATTCAAAATCCTACCTTCTGCAAGCATATCGCACATATACTCCTTGATGAATTTTTCCAGGATTTTCCCTGGGATAGAAGTTAGGCTAATTGGCTTATAGTTGCGTGGTCCTCTCTCTTCCCCTTCTTGAACATGAGCACAACATTGGCCCTCTTCCAGTCTTCAGGCACCCTGCCCCCCCTGAGCACCACGAGTTCTGGAAGAGTTTCGCCAGTGGTCCCGCAATGACTTCAGCCAGTTCCTTCAGCACTCTCAGATGAAGTTCCTCTGGTCCTGCTGACTTATAAATGTCTAACTTTTCTAACTGATCATGCACCAGCTCAACATCAACAGCAGGAAGGCAGTCATTCCCACCCACCATGCCCATTCTGAACCTTATCTAGTATGATCTTCCCGTTAGTCCAGTGAAATACTGAAGGAAAGTAGTTATTCAGGAACTCAGTTTTCTCCTGAGTGTCAGTAACAAGCTGTCCTGAGTTGTTAAGCAATGGCCCCACACTTCTATTTGTTTTCCTTCTGTTTCCTACATACCTACAGAAGGACTTCTTATTGCCTTTGATTTCTGTTGCTAGTTTAAATTCAGTCACCGCCTTAACCTTTCTAATCTGCTCCCTACAAGGGCTGTTGTTGTATAGTTGGGGACAATCCCAAGCTTCCATTGTTTGTATGCGTTGTTCTGCTCACTCCCCCTCTTGCCCCCTTTTTTTGCCCCCTTTTTGTGCTTTGTTGGGGCACTGCATTTTGTTGCATCCACTTGTGTAGATTTCTTGGGCTGTGTGCTCACTATTTACTGGAATATTTTCTTTTTACCACAGCTACTTCTGTACCACTGTTCACCTTTGGGGTTAGTGGGTTAGTCTTTCACCTCAGTGAGTGTAGGAATAGAGCTGTCCAGAGAATAAGAAATTTGTTGTGCAAAAAAAACAAAACAAAGAAAGGTGCTTTTAGTACTTAATTTTGTTCTGCATTGTCAACAGAGACATTTAACATTGTGTGAGCATGTATGAGAGAGAGAGACCCATCCCAGAACAACAGAGACCCTGGCTTGGAATATGGGACACTTAGATGCCTAATTTGACAGAATGGTGACTTGGGCCCGGGTCTTCCATGTCCCAGGTAACAACTAGCCTGTACAGTCAAAGTCCCAATGAATGGAATCAAATGGAACAGTTCCAAGAGAAACAGGAACCCACCCTAGAATGACCAACTTCTCTGGTGTGGTTCTCCTAAATCTCTTCAGAGATGAACTTGATGCAGAGCAGGGACTTGAACCAGAATCTGTCACATCTCAGGTGGTGCAGGCATTGGATATTCTGACATGTGTCTTACTTTCTTCTCCTTTTCTACCTTGCTGGGCCTGAGAAACCAGTTTTGAATAAGCTGGTTTCACCCCTTCAACAGAAAAGTTGCAAAACAATTAGAAGTAAAAAAAATCTCAACCCGCTTCTCATTTTCCCTTTTCCCGTGGATGCTGCAGTTAAAGGCAATTTTGTGACTGGACCTTACTTAATTATCTCTGTATGTAATGCAATTGGTTATACAAGTCTGCCAAGCTTCAGTTCTTTGATTTTGGGCTTTATCTGTGCTTCTCTGACTGTTCCACTAGTATCAGTTCTCTTTGCGACGTGGTTTCAGTCAGCAGTGTTTGCTATCAGAGAGACATAATGTGAAGCTTTCTTTGGGGACTAATTGCCTTAGAAGTGATGCACTCCTAAATTGCTGCGGTGCACTCCTAAATTCTGTGGTGCACTCCTAAATTACAGCACTGCCTAGGCAAGAATAGTTTAAGCTGGTTAGGTTTGTGTTTGTCTTGAAGTCCATTTAACTTCTGAGAGTCCTGACAAAAGTCTGTATATACTGATGATTGTGGCTTAGTGTGTTTCAGCAATGCAGAACTCTGTTGTAGCATATGGGTATCGGTTGGTTGTTTTATGAAGGGTTATGATTTCTTATCTCTGATAATTGGCAGGATTCAGACTGGTGTCCTAGAAGCTGAAGGGATCCATGTCTTAAGCCAGGGATAGGCAATGTTTTTTGGCCGGAGCGCCAAAACACACTACAGTGCCTACCTTGGAAGGTGCTGGAGTGCCGGCATGGCAGAAAAACAAAATGAGGGGAAGAGGTACATGGCAGGATGCCCTGCTTGTGCCCTTGCTCCCCAGCCCTGCTGCCCCTGCCCCCCAGCCTGGGCTCTGTGGCTGTCAGCAGCTACCCTAGCTCTGGGTAGCTGCTGAAGTCTGGGCTGCTCCCAGCAGGGCTTTCAGCGTCCCAGCTGCCTGCTAGGAACAGCCTGGGCTCCCAGCTGGCAGAAGCTACCCAGAGCTGGGGCCAGCTGCAGCCGGGAGGCTCCAAACAGCTGTGCCGGGCTCTGTCATCAGCTTCCTACTGGCGTGCACCCACGTGTCAGAGCAGGCAGTGGGGGAGGGGCCTGAGGCAGCGCAGCCCCTGTCTCTCCCCCCACTCCCGGCACGGAGGTGATAGCAGGGTTCTGGAGCCCGGCGCAGCGGTTTGTAGCCAGCCCGGGCTCTGGGCAGCTGCAGCAAGCAGCGGACAGGCTGTAAAGAGCTGCGCTGGCCTCTACAGTTCCTGCATCAGCTCCATGCTGGTGGCAACTGCGTGTGCACCTTGGGGCAGACAGCGAGGCAGCACAGCCTGCCCCGAGGCGCCTGTTATTGCTGCCTGGGCTCCAGTGGCAGAGCCTGCTGGCAGCAGGCAGCTTCTGGGGGCAGGGAGCAATCTCCTGCACCCTGCTGCCTGGTTGACTGGGAGCAAATTTCTACACGTGCCTTACTGCACGGTATCTACTCGCCTGTTAATTTGCTACTTGCATTTGCAGGTAGCAAATTAACTGCTGAGTAGATCAAATTATTGTGCAGTAAGGGTTTGCATGTGTAGATGTGATGTTTACACAGTAATTTGCTCTACTGTACAGTAGAGCTCCCGTGTAGATGTGCCCACTGACTATGTGTTTCTTAGGGTGTTTCTTAACATCTGAATGAAGAACTAACTCATAACCTCTGTAAATTTTTTTTTTCATATTTGGGTGAGAGAAGGTGTGATAAAGAGGCTATTGACTTAGCTTTTCTGGCCTGGGTTCAGGCCTGTGTGTGAGCTAATGAGCGCTGAAATTACTGTTGACCATGTTCTGCATTGGTCCATGAAACAAGGTACCCAAATGTAGGATGGTTTAACCTTACCTTCTTGGCTATTGGTAGTTACAGGACCTTCCACATGTCAGTGGAGGGATAATAGGCAAAATATTGGCCCTATGGAAACTGACAGGAATTTTGTCATTGACTTCAGTGGAGTTGTGATTTTGCACAGTTTTCTTCATCTGTGCAGTGGTTTAGTAATCTAAACATAGGAGTTTCTTGCTTGGGTATCTTTATTAGTATTGTTCCATTTTTCTTAGGAACAATTAAGAGCCATTTTCTGGTATATTTGGTGCATTGGCTGTATCATAATACGCTGTTGTTTTTCCTCTCTCCCTACTTCCTTGTGTGCTATAGAGATATGTGGGACAGTTTTACAAGGACCATCGCCATGGCAAAGGGATTTACTTCTGGCCTGATGGTTCCAAATTTATTGGAGCATTTTATCTTAGCCATAAAGAAGGTTATGGGACCATGGAATTCAAGGATGGCAGAAAATATCAGGTAACTAAAACAAATCTAATACATTCTAATAATCAGTAATATTTACAAAATGTGAATTTGTGCTGCTATCCTGGTTACAGTGGAAGCTAAGTATAAGTGTGAGAGTTGATATGCTTCTGAAGTAGTTGCTTTAAGCTTTTGAAAGAATTATTTGAAGAATTATTTCTTGACCTTTGTAGAAGTAATCAAATACTGGATTTGAGCATACACTGAGTCCAAGGCCTCAAAATCGACTTGCCCAGGGTGGTACTTTAAACTCCAAATTTGGAGTGAGTGAGTGGTCTGTCTGGCTACAGGAAAAGAGTTACTGGCACGAGGCAAAAGTGGAAGAAGAGCAGCCCAGGTGCTGTACTTATTAAAGAGGGAAACAAACAGGCAGCAAATGCCAATTGTTGCTGATTCCTTTTCTGGAATAGGGGAGAGGGGAGGTTTAGATCTCTCTACTGTTTTTATTATTTGGAGGTAGGTAGTAGGCCTGGTGTTCAGGGGGTGAGGGGAGGAGGGAGAAGAGTCCCCCAGCACTGAACAGGGCCCCCCTCCCAGCCCCGGGGCAGTGGGGGAGAGGAATGAGGGGGA
Source organism: Alligator mississippiensis (assembly GCF_030867095.1). Classification (NCBI taxonomy): domain Eukaryota; kingdom Metazoa; phylum Chordata; order Crocodylia; family Alligatoridae; genus Alligator; species Alligator mississippiensis. The sequence goes on from NC_081830.1 coordinate 42,129,146, forward strand.
ATAGTTCCCCTCTGGGGCTGGGCAGCCCTGTGTGCTGGTTGTCAGGGAGCCACTGTGACAGGCCTGCCAGGGCCTATCCACACAACCCATCCTCAGCTCAGCTTCCCTGTGGAAGGGAGGGCTGCTCTAGCATCCCCGGACTTCTGGCTTATGCCACTGCAGGCATGTGCCAAATGTCTATCTACTTGCAAACCGGTTCACTCTCTCTGCAGGTTAGACTAACCTGCAAAGACTGAATCAACTGCGGCTTTTTGAATGCCTGTCCCTAACCTAAGAGTTGTGATCAAATACATTTCTAGTGAGGGAGGGTGGATTGAAGAAGAGCATAAATTATTCTTTGAATTAAGATCCCATCTTCAATCACTTGGCCACTTTAGTGTAAAGTTTTTCTTAGTGAAATAGTAGCCTTAAGAAAGATGTAATGTCTGCACAGAGCTAAAGAGTTGCCATATGGAAAACCTTTTGTCTCCAGTCTCTAATATTTATGTCTACCACATTCACAGTGCTTGCTCAACAAGGAGTCTAATTAGCTGGTCGACAATCTTAAGGGACATATTAGCTACTGGGAGCCTGCATTTTGAAAGAGAAAAACACTGTGCTTAAAACAATAGTGGAGACGGCACCATTCTAAGATGCCTAAACAATGTAATTGCATATTTTGCACCATTTTAAGACTTGCTTAACATTGCTATTAGAATGAGGGTGTAAACAAACATTGTCTTGGTTGCAGAATCAGCTGTGCTGGGATGTAGTTGACCCACTTAATTGGCGTTTACAGATGTTACCCTTGTCCCATCCAAGCTGGCCGAAACCAAGTGCCCCTTGCTTTTAGGTGCAGAAGAGTCCAATCTTGTGTGCTGAACTGCTGAGGGGAAGCTATCCATGGCCCTAAGCTGCAGCTGCCAGGCAGAAACTGCACAGCCTTCAGCAGTGACTGCCTGAGTGCATTCAGAAGGACAGCAGGTCCACAGCCTGCACACTGCCCATAGCAGCCCAAAGGCAGTCACACGCCTCTGCTGCACATGAGTGGATGAGCAGACCCTTGGCATATTTACCATCCCACTGGCTGGAGCAGACTTCATGGTAGATAGCAGCAGGTGAGCTGTAGGGTGCAACTTCTTGCCACTGTTTCCTTTATGGAAGTATCTTGGTTTCCCATACTTCCCTGGGTGCAGCGGCTGGGGCTAGGAAAGGGGCAGCAGTGCTACATCCTGCCCTGGTGTTGTGATAGGTGACTGCCTTTTTTTCAGTCCAGATGTGCTTGCCAGGTGGTGCTCACTACCCTCAGTCCAGTGTGGGCTCTGTCTTTTCTCACCCAGCTTCAGTCCAGTCTCCCCCGCAAACACCAAGCCAGACTCCTTTTTCTTTTCCCCTTTTTTAACCTCCTTACTTGAAAAAAAGAAATCTGAACATGTTTTGAGTTGAAACAACTCCTCATGGGTTTCCCTACATCGCACTTCAGATGCATTCCCAAGGAATTTCTCTGCAGGGGAATGTCTGGGGTGCTCAGTAAGCAGAGAGATGTCCTCCCCGATATGGCATCACAAACTGTAGCTACCAATGGTCGCAGAACAATTTTTGGCCAGTTGAAGCGGGACAAGGGACTACAACGTCTGTTCGCTCATAATATGCGCTGCCATAAAAATGTCCGTGCACTCTTAGAAAGCTTATTTGCCTAGCATTTGTATTTCTTTCAAACTTTATTTAGCTTGTCCAGGGTCAGGCTGCCTCTGAACTGAATCTACGTAGCACATACTACAAATTATGCCTGAAATATACTTAATAAGTATAGTAATTCACTAACATATATTTCAACTTCATCTTGTTCTATTAAAACATTTTAAGTCTTTACTTGGGTTAGGTGAGAGTTAGAGAAGAGCAGATGAGCCAAGGGGTCAGATAAGGACGCTTAGTTTTGCCACGTTTTAAACAGAAAGCAGGTTTAAACTGTGCAATGTGATTGATCTCTCTTCTTTCTAATTCTGGCAAACCTGGTTTTCCCTAAAGGGCCTGTACAAGGCTGATGAGAGATTTGGACCAGGAGTAGAGACTTATCCAGATGACTGTCAAGATGTTGGCTTGTGGCTCAAGAATCACATACTTAAACTGTGCACTGAAGTAGCTGGCTATTTTTCTGTCCAAGCTTACCCAAAACACTGTGATTATTTTGATGCTGATTCCCAGAGGGAGTACCTTTCTGATGAGGAAGTTCCGCATACAGATGTGAATGAGGAGAAGGACCCATTTTACTATAGCTACAAATGTCTCCTTTTAGATGACAGTTACACGTTGCCTGAAAATATATGCATCTACTCGACTGACATGGATCACCTTCCTTTGACTCACACCTTCCGTAAAGAGTTTGATTCTGAGGTTTTTCAGAACAACAAACAGATATATGATGAAGACCCCTGGCTTATTACAAATATAACCCCATTAATGATCAGAATGCAGAGGCACATCTACAAATATAGGTAGCTATTGATTTTTTTCTGAGAGTGGATTTTTGTTTGTTTGTTTTCTTAGTGATTTCAAAGGCTGTTTCTAGCACAAGCTGCAGTACAAAAGTTTCACTCTAGGGACTTTTATATTGTCCCAGGGTAACTTTAAAAATTCATTAAATAAGCCTCAAGTGAGTTTTTGTGAAACAGATGGTCTATTCCATTTGTACTTCTTTAGCCTAAAGGAAGCCTTCTTAACTACCATTTGTGGTTTATTGAATGTGTGTGAGTGTGTGTGTCAGCTCAGATCCTGAGTGTTCCTATGAACACATTATCACTGTTTGTGTGTCAGAATGCCTTTAATCAAGATTTTTTGGGGGGGGTGTCCACTGAGCAAGTGGCTGTGCATAGCCATGATGGGAGACAACCTGTGTCCTCAGAGTTTAATGGATAGAAAGAGATGAGGGTAAAGATTGGAGAATAGGCAGGGTGCCAGATTTTTAAAAATACTGAAAATATGGCCTATAGTGTATGTCAAAGGGGTACACAGATGCACAACAGGTTATTCCAAAGCCTGATATATCCACTTCCAGGCCATGCAGAAACATGCTCCAGTGTCAATAGCTATTTTGTCCATACTCAGCTGACCTTCATTTTGTATGCAAACATGTATGTATTTATGCAAGAAAATACTGTTGACACGTCCAAATGTGTTTGCAGGAATAGTGGCTGTTGCAGCCTCAAGTGTAACAGCACAGTTTGGACATTTTAGTTCATATTGGCACATGAGTGCCTTATGTTTTTTGGTTATTATTATTATTATTTTATTTTCCAAGAGCAGCATAGAAGCCTACTGAACCTTGGGCAGTTTGACATCCACCATATTTTCTTGCACACAACACCCCCCCAAATAATATGTGCACCTTATTTTTGGAAGGCAGACTGTAGGCAAAAAAGATTTTTTCCAAAGTCACGGCTGACTGTGTGACCCAGAGTAAATCTTCCTGGAAAAACCGTGTCCAGGATGTGTGGCAGGAGACAATTTGGATGAGACAACAGGTAGCAGGAACTGCCTGGTGTCAGCTGCCTCAACTCAGGTGCAGAGATCACTGTGAATACCTCTGGGACACACTGTTTCCTGGAGGACTTGCTCTTAGGGCTGTGCAAAGCTTCAGTCCCTGATTCGATTTGGTGGAGATTCGGCCCAATTGTGTGCCCGAATCTTTGAATCCAAATCAAATTGGGAGACCCTTTAATCTCTCCAAATCGAATCGGAACCATCTGAATCAATTCGGAGAGATTTGGAAAGATTTGATGATTTGGACATAGACACAGGTTTAAATGTTTTTTCTACATGCCTCAAGGTACCAGGCGGCTCATGAATGCTGAGATGGTGGGGCAGATGGAGCATCCCACAGAAGTGCGGGGGGCTCCCCAGTGTGCTCGGCAGCAGACCCGGAAGTGGACCAGAAGTTCTGGTCCACTTCTGGGTCCGCTGGGGAGTGCACTGGGAGACATCCCTGTGCCCCCCCATCTTGGTGACTGGTGCCTCCTGGGTCTGGGGGGGCACCTGGGGTCCCCCTGCGGCCAATCGCTGAGCTGGGGAGGGGAGGTGGGGGGGCCTTCCTGCACACTTGGTGGTCGACCTGGAAGTGAACCAGATATACTTCTGGTCCATTTCCAGGTTCACCGCTGAGTATGCAGGGGGTCCCCCCACGCTCCTGTGGGACACTCCATCTGCCCCAGCATCACAGCATTTACGAGCCATGCCTGATACTTCGAGGTATGTAGAAAAAACATTTTAAGTTGTGTCTTTGGCCAAATCGCTGATTCTCTGAACCAGCATCGAATCTTCAGATTCAGCTGAATCGAACTGGGGACAGTGATCCAAATCAACAAATCGAATCACTGTCCCTGATTCAGGCTGAATCTGAATCCGAATCAAATACAGCCCATTTCACATAAGGTCACGTCACACAAGGTTCTACGTCACACAAGGTTAAGCCCCAGACCCTTGCAAGGGCAGAAACAAGACTTTACTTAAGTACTTTATGTAAGTTCCTGTAAATAAAGTACTGTTTCCACATTCTAAGTCTCATTTAGGTACTACCAGCAGCTCACTTCCTGGCTCAGGTTGCAGTGCTCAGCCAATAGCTATGGCTGTGAGAAGATTAACACAGATCTCCACCCCTTCAGTTTGCTGAGGCAGGCAAGTGCATGGCATGCACTGTCTCCAGGCATGTTCTGTTTCCAGCAGAGGAAACACCTTTCCTTCATAAGCACCACCCCCCATTTTTGGAGGCTGATTTTTGAGGAAAAGCTGTGAGATGTATGCAAGAAAATATGGTGATTTTTGCAGCTATTGAGGCTCAATATTTTAAATTTCTTTTCTGAATGTTTTTTCTTTTTTTCTTTCAAGGCATTGTCAGGCAGAGATCAGCTGGGATATTAACTTCATTCTGAATGGAATTCGAGATCCCTTTGGACCTAAGGGCCCCAAAGAACTTGCTTCAGAGGAGCTGATTGAGAAAGCAGCAGCAGGAGACTTCGAGACAGTTTATGCAATTCTCAGGGATGACCTTGCTCACCCAGATGTAGCCGATAAGCATGGGTACACTGCACTTGCTGCTGCTGCTGTAAGACTCTGAATAGGACTCTTCACTGTATGAATGACAACATGCAGATGAGGCCTGTTACATTCTTTACAACAGTGGATTCTTCTCTGTACATATTGTTAGGTGTTGTAAGTTATTTAAGTAAAATCTTTTCACACAGGCATGTGCTTTACAAATGTAGAGCTCACTATTGTAAGGAAGTTGAAACACCATAGTAACTGCTCCAGTTTGAGAATGCAGATTTAGTCATTGATATAAGTGAGTGAAACTCTTCAATTTTGGTGCTTTACAGTGAAATATTTCTGCATGTGAAATATTTCTGCCTTGTTTTAAAAGTTTTATTGGTTTTGCCAGCCTTCCAGTCACCTATAGAAAATCACTCAAACTAGTGAAAAAAACTGTCAGACCAGTAGGAATGCTGTTAAGTTAGCAAAATTGCAGTTCAGCTTAAGTCAGCTGCAGCATTTTGAGTCTGTTTTGAGGCTTTTTCTAACTTTAACCACATGCGTGGTTTCAGTTCCATTCTACCAGGAAAACTATAATGATATAGGTGATTTCAAGCATTGTATCATATTGGATCATATCTCATAAGAAAATAATCCAAGCACTTCCATCTACAGGTAAATTACCACAATGATATCATCAATCTTCTTCTCAATAGTGGAGCTGATGTGAACAAATGCAGTGATGAAGGATTATCAGCTTTATCAATGTGTTTTATTCTATATTACCCAGTGGAATCATTTAAGACTAATATTGCTGAAAGGAACATAAATAAATATAAGGTGAGTTTATTAATCTAAACTAGTAAAATCAGAATTTCTCACCCAAATGTGTCACAGATCTGCTTTTAAAAATTAATTTACTGTGAATAATCTAGTAGTAGGATAAGGTAAATTTTTTACATTTCTTGACTCAGCAATAGGAGAGTATGTTTAACACTATTGAAAACTTATTTTCAGTGTGGTAACACTCTCAGGATCCATGTTTGGGATTAGGCTGGAAATCATGGGGGGTCTCTCTAATGCTTTTAAGGGAGCCTAGGAACTCGGGTACAGAGATCCCAATGAAATTCCCTGGCTTACTAATGATGGAGAGCAAGTAAACACTATATGCTAAAGAACAGAGTTTATAAGGATTTGAAATTAAGACGGAGTAAAATAATCTAACATAACTCTACCATAATATAACTAGTTCCATTATTTTTGTATGGCTATCCATTAATTGTTACATCCTAATGTTAGCATATGATGATTTACTTTATTGAAGATAAGACTTTTCCATATTTATTGCTTCAGGTTTGTGATTTTATTTTTTGTTTTAATTGTTAAATAGGAAGCACAGTCAGTATCTTCAGAAGCTGCTTCTACACTGGCAAGAGTATGGGAACATTCTACAAAACAGAAATGTTTAATAGACACCATTCGCCAGTCAGGCCTCATATCTCCAGTATCCAGGGAAAGGGTGGAGTTTGCTGTTAATGATGAGATAAGAACATTAGATGAAACTGATTATGCAAGCTTAGAAAAGAGGACCAACTGCAGCATAGAAACAACCTTTGACTCAAGCCGTAGCGTTCTCAACTATGGAATTGAGGTTACTCCAGAGACCTTGCAGCACACTGCAAAAGCTTTCAGCCACAGTTTGCTAAAAACAGCCTCCTATTCCTGTGGACTCAGTGGAAATGAAGGCACAATGAGAAAAATGGCATTATCTATATCAGAGTAAGTTGTACTCAAAACTGCCACCTACTGTGGTCTGACAAGCTTATGTAATGCCTGGTGGGCCCTGTTGCCTAGGCAGAGCAACATCCAGTGTTTCTCATGTTCATGGGTGGAGTAGCTTTCAAAGAGACAGAAATCGGCAGGATTTCTATTGAGCAGAGGAGAGCAAATTGAACAATGCCACATAGATGTCTTCAGTGAAGTGCCTCCTTGAGGGAAAAGAATGAGATTACTCAGTTTATTTCTTCTTCTCAGTTGCATTTGATCTTCATTTAGTGAGGTTGCATGTTGGCTATCAATAGTACATGTAATCTGCTGCAGCATAGATTGAAGTGCAGTAACTGACTGTCTCACCCACATAGAAGATGAGGAATCCCGTGCTAGTTGTGGTGAATGGCCTTAGGGGGCCTTATCTTGCCATTGTTCCACATGTAGAATTATCAGTTAAGATCCTGAAAGACTTATCATGACTGATGGTAATACATCTAACATGAGGTAATTTTCAGAGCAGGGTCTTAGCTGCTTCGCTACTCTTGATATCATTAGTTTACTTTTCTAGTGCATCCTAGATCATGCATGTGTTTTTTTAGAGTGGACAGGTGGGTGTATGCAGACTGTTTGTTGGAGCATGAATGTATGTAGAATTACAGGGCGTATGGGTAGACATTTAGTCATTTTCATACTTTAGAAGATTATCCATATGACTCTTGAACATCAGTATGAGCTGTAGCATTCCAAGGATAAGTTGTATTCCAGGTATAGGAATAGCTGAGCTAGTGCACTTCAGGAAGTCTCCAGACCAGTTGGCACTGGTTTTTCTTCTTGCTATTGTTTAAAGAAAATATGGAGAAATGGTAACATCTCCAACTGAAAGTCTCCATTGTGTTGGGATGGATAAATGGAACACGTTTAATCAAACAGAATTCCATGGCCCCAGGCAGGGATCTTCCATGTTTGTAGCCTCTGGGTTCTGAACACAGGGACAGTTTTTTTTGATACTGCTGCTTGGTAGTCAAACTTGCTGAAAGGGTTTGAAGTAAGAGGGGCCATACCCCACCACTCCTGCATTTCATAACACTGCTGTCTTTGTAGCTCATGTATTGTCCATCTGGAGTGATAGAGCAGATGTGCTTCACTTTTGCTCAAGTATGATCTTTTGTATCTGAATCTTGGACTCCAGTGTTGGAAAATATGGCCCTGAATATGTTTTGGATTTTTTTGTTTTGCTTGTTTGTTTTACAAACTAATAATAGAGTGTTCTGAGATTTACCATAATGATTCTAGACACCAAAGACGATGGGAGACAATCAAACTGCTGCTTCGCAGAGGTGCAGATCCCAACACTTGCCGTGTCCCGTTACCAGTTCTCTTCTTTGCTATTAAAGCTGCAGATGTAAATACAGTGAAACTACTCTTAGAAATGGGAGCATGGACTGACGTACGACTTCCCTCTAAGGTAACACTGCAATTTTACTGGATACTGATTATGAGTAACTCCAGACTTGCTGTTAGAGATGCAACTTTAACAGCTCTGTGTAAAGTTTAATACATGTAATGAAATTCCAACTGTCAGGTTCAACTTTGGATTTCTGAAAGAGTTGTTTAAAGAAACTATTGTATTAAAAACCATGTAGCTTAAAAGAAATATTTAGTCAATTTTGGTTTTACTTTTTGACGGTGTTTATTTTTGACACCAACAAGAGAACATTTAAAAAGTTGAGTTTATTTACTATATACATATGTAAGTACTTCTGGCATTTCTCTAAATGGGGGAAACAAAGATAGACTGGTCAGTGTAACTTCCTTCTGTAGTCCCCCTAAAGGGTTGACGGCTGCTTTTGGTCTTCATGCCAGTGTCTGATCCTAATGAGAACTCCACAGACCAGTTTCTATACTATCAGCTTCAGGAAGGAGCATCTCATGCCAGCTCCTTGTGTTCCAACTTCTCTTCTAACCATAGTGCCTGAAGGAATTCCTCAAGGTGTTTGGTTTACCAGAGTCTATTGTGATGTCATTAAATGTCTTCTCAAATGCACATTTCACTATAAAGTATCTTTTTTTTTGGTCTCCTAGTGCTTTGTTTGCCACAAGTTTGTTTTTTGAAACATGTTTATTTCGGAGTCTATGAATAATAATACCTAGATCTCTTAGAGCGTTGTTCCTCAGTAGATGTCAGAATATTTGACAAAGAAATCAGTATTATTGTTGCCAGTGATGGTGCCTGCACCCCTCTGTAGCTCCTACTAAAAGCTTCCTGCCCTGGCTCCAGTGAAAGTTGTCTTTCCTTTATTCCCATTGCACCCCTACAGAACAGTAGCCTGGCAGATTGTCCCAGGACTTGGCAGTCATGCCCATGGATTGACTCAGCTGTGAAACTTACTGGCAGATGGAGGCCATAAAGGCTGTACTGGTTTTTGCTGGCACTTTCTGGAGGTCCAATACAGGGCTAGTCTGAAAGGTCCAAAGTCTTTAATGATCCAGGAGTCCCCTGTGGTTCAGTGGTAGACTCCTGGTCTACCACACAGGAGACTTGGGTTTGATTCCCAGACACTTATACAACTACAGCCATGGAGGCAACTGTGCGGGCTGGGAGCAGTCCGAGGCTTTCGGGGGCACGCGGCGGGCTGTGGCCAGCAGCCCTGGCACATGGATCGGGGAATGCAGGCCAGTGGACTAGAATTAGGCACGGACGCTTAGCGGTTGATTAAAGATTATTTTACTTACACCGTAGATGGTCGCGGTGCAGGCAGGAGAAAACTTTGCTTAAGTTGCAGTTACAAAACTCGTACGAACAAGACCCGTAGAAAAACTTGAGCCTCTTGAAATAACTCGGGCAGAGCTCTGGATACACACACACACACGGAGTTTGCTAGGCTCTGTGGAATGAAAGTGCGCAGGGAAGGGTTCGTCGAGGGATTAGGCAGCGACGGGGAGAGGTTAGAGGTTGATCAGGCCCCTATATCCTTCTTAAGGCACACGCTGGGTTTGTTAGGCTCCGCAGCCCATAGAGTTCTTCACAAGATGTGAAGTCCTCCTTCTCCTCCTCCAGATGGTTGTGGAGTCCTCTCTTGCGGGGTTCTCCTTGGAGTTCTCCAACTTGGGCGGAAACCGCTCAAGCCTCTTATGGCTAGCAAGCCAATCGCTAGCCGCCACGTGGGAATAATTTAGAACTGGCCAATAGTGGGGAACAAATTTGCATGCGGGTGGCGGGACCTCCTTTGCACCGGGGTTTTCTCTTTGCAAATGAGAATTGCACCGTGCAAAGAAAGCTCCTGGTGGCGGGAAATAATTCTGCAGTGCCAAAGCACATACAAAATCATACCCTTGGGTTATGACAGCAACAAACATCTGCACTCAGTCTGGTCTTTGGATTCTGTCTTAGTGGCTTAAAGGGAGGATGAAAGGTCTGGATAGCCTCTATTCCTCCAAAAGCTTCTGCCCAGGCATATGCATCAAAGGTCTGGATGGTCCTCATGCATACACCATGATCTAGGAGGATTGATGGTTGCAGCCGTCACCACCACCACTTTAATGATTGAGAGTAATTTCCCCAATGGATTAGCACAGCCAGGTGTTGAGGCTGGTGCCTCACACCACACTAGGATTACTTACCAGATTTCCAGAATATTTTCCCAAAGCAACATAACGTGTGCATAGGCTTGCTTATGAAGCAGGTGCCAGGATTAGGCCTTCTGCCTTTTGTCTCATAAATGGGCTCAAAACAATGATACAAGAGTAATGGTGTTTTGTAATGCATTCTTTTTGAGCTGGGGTGTGTCTGTGCAACCATTTCTTACACCAGTTAATTTTTTCATTTTGGAGGGCATTAGGGTGAACCCACCCTAAAATTGAGGCAGAAGCATTGATTGAAGTGGTACTTTAACAGAGCACAAACATAATCCTTTAACTCTGTTTTTGTTTCTAGGCTAGTATAGATAGGGCCTAGGAAGAACATACAGTACCTAAATTTTAGAAGCTACTTGTGGTGGCCAAGAGTCTTATTGCTGCATTTATTTTTCAGCTAGGAGGTTTAAGTCCTCTTCATATTGCTGTAGCCATTCCTGGAGAAGAAGGGGTCAAGATAACAGAATTCATCCTTCACTCGGCTATAGATCCTGATGCAAGGGCAGAAGATAAAGATGATATGTATGAACAAGACAGGGTGAGTTGCCTCATTAGCTCAGTCTCCCCCAACTGTTGAAGTGCAGGCTGTATGGACTTGACTCCCTGCCTGATGGATTCAGAATGAAAGCTCTGGACCCTGTGGGAATAATTGTACTTCTTTTTAATCAATTTGAAGTTTTATTGATGTATAATAGTGGGTTAAAACATGTACTTGGCTTTGTTGCACTAGAATACTTAGGCAGAGGCATCGTGAGTGTTAGGCACAGGCTAGAAATCTGAAGTTTGACTTTGGTAGAGCGCATATAATCACTGTCTCTTGGAGGCCCTCTAGATGTTCAGGTAAAGGCACATGTCTGATGTGTGAACCATACAATCATATCTCCTGCCATGCCACATATACACAACAGAAGGTGTGATTGTGGGATCCAGCATCAGATCCTATCACACCTTATTGCCATGAGGCACTGTCAGGACCTAGAGTTCATAGGTGTAGGACTCTAGGTCGTGGCAGGTGTAAGGCACTACTGAGACAGAGTTCCACCAGCTGTGGGACACTTGGTCCTAGCAGCCATGGGGCACCGCCAGGATGGAGACTCTTATCAGCTGCAAGACTTCTTCCTGGCAGCTGTGGGATACTGCTGGGGCTGAGAGTTCCCTTGGCTACATGACTCCCAGCCCTGGCTGCACATTGTGCACCCCTGCATCTGGGAGCCTTGTCAGCTGATGGGGCTCCCAGCTATGGTGGGAGACCCTGTTATATGTGTAAATTAAAGCTGAATAGAAACCAGCTATAAAGTTAGTACATTTTCAAGCTCTAACTTTATAGCTGGATGGACCTTTTATGGCATGATAGTTAGGTATAACCAGTCTAAGTGAATTGCATAATTAACCAGTTAATTGTGTAATGCATGTAAGGCATACAGGGGACCTTGGAAACAGATATCTTTGTGGACTGGACCTGCTTGTTCCACCACCATGCAGGCAGCCTCAAGTTGATTTCCCTGGGTTTGAATCCAGACTCCCTCCGCTGGACCACTGGGGCAATGCCTCCAGAGTAGAGTTATTTAAAAAGTTTGTCTGAGGTTTGGTTCTTCTTTGTATTTCTTTAATAATTTTGCCAATATAAAACTGTTTTAATGTTCATGCAGTTATACTAAGAAAGAATCCTTTTCCTGGTATGATATATTCAACTCAAGGAACAGCTTTATAGTTTGGGGGTACAAATCAATGTGATATATACTAGGAGGATTTGCTGGTATTGCTGTACTGGAAGAACTTTTCACCATAAACTAGGTGTAAGGTGCATGACTCTGCACAACAGAAAACTTTAGCCTGTCAGGGTTTTCTCTCTCAAGTTGCTGGCAATTTGAAAGTAGTTTAAGTTCCAGTCAGTGGGAAGACATTGACCTTTGTTTTAAGTCATCCATAGTGTCCGATGTACTGAATCTCCATTCTGTTTGACTCCTTCAGAACTGGTGCTTCCCCTACCATTTCAGCAGGACAGCAGATGAACCTGCCCCCGCTGCCAGCGTGTACTTGTCCAAGCAGATTATCCAGCCCATTTTTTATCATACATTCTACTGACTTCTCTTGGTAGTGCAGAAGAGTGGTCTATCACATGTGTCAACAGATATAAAAATGGGCCATCTAAATTATGCTGAGGGGAAACCAGCATGGGTTCGTAGCAGGTAGATCACTCCTGACTAATGTAGTCTCTTTTTATGACCAGGTTACAAAACACCTGGACGCAGGAGTAGGAGTAGATATCGTTTACTTAGACTTCAGGAAGGCCTTTGATATGGTATCCCACCCCATACTGGTGAACAAATTAAGAGGCTGTGACTTGGATGATTACACAGTCCGGTGGGTGGCTAATTGGCTAGAGGGTCATACCCAGAGAGTGGTGGTGGATAGGTCGGTATCGACCTGGAAGGACATGGGCAATGGGGTTCCACAGGGCTCGGTCCTTGGGCCAATACTCTTCAATGTCTTCATCAGTGACTTGGATGAAGGAGTGAAGTGTACTCTGTCCAAGTTTGCAGATGATACAAAATTGTGGGGAGAAGTGAACACACCGGAGGGCAGGGAACAACTACAGGCAGACACGGACAGGTTGGACAAATGGGCAGAAAACAATAGAATGCAATTTAACAAGGAGAAATGCAAAGTGCTGCACCTAGGGAGGAAAAATGTCCAGCACACCTACTGCTTAGGAAATGACCTGCTTGACAGCACAGAAGCAGAAAGGGATCTCAGAGTCCTAGTGGACTCCAAGATGGACATGAGTCGTCAGTGTGACGAAGTCATCAGCAAAGCTAACTACCACTTTATCATGCATCAGCAGATGCATGACAAACAGAACCAAGGAGGTGATACTTCCCTTCTATCGGGCACTGGTCAGACCGCAGTTGGAATACTGCGTCCAGTTTTGGGCACCTGCAGGTATTATAGGGGTATTCAAGAGGAATGTGGATAACCTGGAGGGGGTCCAGAGAAGGGTCACTCATACGGTTAAGGGCTTGCAGGCCAAGCCCTATGAGGAGAGACTGGGGCACCTGGACTTCTTCAGCCTCCGCAAGAGAAGGTTGAGAGGTGACCTTGTGGCTGCCTATAAATTCATCATGGGGGGTCAGAAGGGAATTGGTGAGACTCTGCTCACCAAGGCACCCCTGGGGGTCACAAGAAATAATGGCCATAAGTTAGCAGAGAGCAGATTTAGACTGGACATTAGGAAGAACTTCACGGTTCGTGGCCAAAATCTGGAATGGGCTCCCAAGGGAGGTGGTGCTCTCCCCTACCCTGGGGGTCTTCAAGAGGAGGTTAGATAGGCATCTAGCTGGGGTCATCTAAACCCAGCACTCTTTCCTGCCTATGCAGGGGGTCTGACTCGATGATCTATTGAAGTCTCTTCTGACCCTAACATCTATGAATCTATGAAATGGCCAGGAGCTTCAGGGGGAGCCTTTTCTTGCTTCCCTATTCAAAGACAAGTGCAAAGTCCTGCACTTGGGGCAAAATGATTGCACTTATACACCCAGACTGCGGAATGACTGGCTAGGCTGCAGTACTGCATAGAAGGACCTGGAGGATACTGTGGATCATAAGCTGAATGAGCTAACTGTGTGCTCTTGTTGCCAAAAAAAGCCAACAGCTTCCTGGGTTGTATTAATAGGAGTGTCACTTGCAAATCAAGGGAAGTGATTCTTCTGTCCTATTCAGCACTAGTGAGGCATCTTCCTTCAATCTGCTGGCAGTGCTGCTGCTAATGCAGCCTGATATGCTGTTGGCCTTTTTCACAACAAGGACACACATTTTCTGGACCATGATGGCTACAATATCACTCCAACACTAAAATAAAAAGGAGCATGTTTTAAAGATTTTTTTTTTCTGTCCTGTCTGCTACTGAATTTATATTGAAAGTGAACATATTCACCTGTTGCCCCATTATATGAACCATGATATCAAAATCAAGCAAGGAAGTTTTACCCACATATCTGGTTTTATTGTTGGCAGTCCTGAGTGAGCAGGTACGTTATGTCCTTTTTCCATTATCTGTGTGTAAAAGAGCCAAGATTTAGAAGAAAAATAAAATCATGTATTTAAAGACTCTTGTTTTTCCCCATCCAGAATGCTTACCCCACCATGCTTCTGACCAGTTAAGGGGATACAATATCTATGGAATTTACAATATGATCTTATATTGATACAATCTTGACAGCTGGAATGAAAAAAGAGTGAATTTGTAACTGTGCTGCCTAGATGACTCTTACGGATTTACATGCATAAGAAATTAAATTAGTTTCCTTGCATTTCATTTTTTTATTTCTCAAAATGGAAGATATCCACCAGTCTGAAAATCGCCTCAGTAAGTATCCAGGTTTATGGACCTTACAGTGTTTTCAGGATGCAGTTCTATTGCAGTCCAGCAGATGGAGTCTGAATCCAAAGAAGGAAATGAGAATGGTGAGGGAAGCTTTAAATTGAATTTTAGAAAACATAATGGTGGACTGAGCATGTCTCACCATGAATAATGTCCACATGTGCAGGTTCCTGGACAGGCACATTTTGTTACTTTGTTTCTAAGATATATTGAAAACATGTACCTATGTTTTGTTTGACTTGTTCCAATCCAGGGTAAAAGCACTGAATCATCTGTTGGTCTTGCCATGAAATTTAATAATGAAACTGGACCACCTACTGAGTACTATTCTTATTCTGGCCTTGTCCCAGAGGAAGGCGGGAGGACTCCATTGCATATTGTCTGTGAGAGAGAGGATAGCCAAGAGGTACAACACAATGAGTCGTAAGAATTTCCCACCTTCCTTTGTGTGTGTGTGTGTTGTGGTCCCTACCCCCATGCAATAGATATTATACTCACACCTCAAATAACTTACCTTGCTTCTCCTGTGAAGGATTTTATGCCTTCAATAGGTGCTCCTTTCAAGTGACTTTTATGAAAAGAATAATACACTGATCATTTTATGGGAAAAGGTGTGATCTTTAGTCTGTGACCATTCTGCTCTCCTATGCAGTGGTGATTTTAGCTACCTGTGCAGCTGCACTGATGCAAACCCCTGGGCCTGGGGGGCAGTGCATCCTTCTTTGGCCTCTGTTCCTGCTGTGCTGGCCGGAGATGGAGTCCATGCCTGCTGGGCAGGGCATGGGTTGGTGGGGGCCCCAGGCCATGGGCGGGGTGGACCCTAGGGCTCTAGTGATCTTAATCTGCCTGGGCCTGTGGGCATATGACTTTTGGCTTCTGTGACTCTTGGGCCCATGCCTCAAGAACAGTTCTCCACAAGACATTGTTTTTGTTACATTCAGAGTGCGCTTCTTCCATTCACTTAGCAGATGTTTCTGTATTTAGGAGGTTGATGAAATTAAGTTCATAGGCCCGTCTGTGAAAAGTGGTTTGTAATTCAAATAAGCACCAAACCTTGCTAACTTCATCACCAGAAGCCAGCTTTCTACAGCCCAGAACACAAAACCTGCCAACATATCTCCAGTACCCTCACAAACTGCGCACCAGAATCTATCAAAGGTAAGAATACCCAACTACCTGTCGGGGCACATTTCTCACAAAATAACCACTCTGTCTCCAGTCTCTCAGGCCTGATCCTCAAAGGGAATTTACAAACCACTTTTCACAGATGGGCCTATGAACTTCACTTCCTCAACCTCCTAGGTACAAAAACTCATGGACTTCATATAGACATTGGATTTATGACACACTACAGCCTGGCGGACATCTAACTCCCCAAGTACCTCTCCACTTCTACCTGCTACATCCCCCTTTCTCCCTACCCCAGCCTGTCTCTCTCACCCCCACTCATCCATTTCCATTTTCAGTGAGTGGCTTTCTTGCCTACATTGCATGCCAGCCTCTGGTTTCTTTACTATTCCTTCCATCCAGGAAGAGCACACAGACACACCAACTGCAGGTGCTTCCTCAGCCTGATGAAGGGGTTTTCAACCCGAAAGTTGGCATCCCAGGCAGCTAAGCTGAGCTCACCTGGAGCCTCACAGCTCCACTTCACCCTGCAAGCCTCAGGCCTGTCAAAGACGTGACAGATCTGGGCTTTCCCCAGCCAGGACTGTATGTGCGTGGGGTGGCTGGAGGCTATGGCATCTCCTACCCACCTTTCACGGAGATTCTTGGTCCTGGCATTTCCTTGAGCTGCCATGCCGCCAGTAGTCCCACCAGGCCTCCTGACCCTGGCAGAGTGCAGTTTTAGTGGTTATGCCTAGGACCTGGGACCTCCTCCTTCCACATAGCCCCATCCCATACCTCCAAGTTCATCCTGGCACGGGAGCTCAGCAGGGACATGTTCTTCCCCTGCTGGCTGGAGATGCAATGAGTGCTGCCTTCAGCTGAGAGTGGGGCATTAACTGGTTTTAAAAACAACAAAATGGAAAGAGGTACGGATGGAGTGAGGAGGGTGGCACTCACTCCGTCTGCAGGTGGAGCTTGGGGAACCCCAGCAGTGGGAGGTTCGCCTTGAGGAACACCAGCTGCTCTACCAAACCAGGATTCAAGGAGGTGCGGTGGGGTGTCACAACATCCCCAGCAATGCTGAACACCCTCTTGCTTGGAACATTGGTCGGTGGGCAGGACAGGTGTTCCCAGGCAACCATGGCCAGATCCTGCCACACCTGGCTGCGGGTTGCCCAATAGGCCAAGGGGTCACAGTCCAGCAGATCCACATCCTCAGTGAGATAGGTAGCCACCGAAGCCTTGGTGCTACTTGACCGAGGCTGGGGTCTGGTGCATCTAGACCCCACCATTGAAGCCATGCCCTTGGTCCACATTGGCAGCGGCTGGCTTGGAGGAGACTGGCTGGTGCTGGAAGTGCTGGCATGGGAAAGTGGATCCACCTCTTCCACATCCCCTCACCTCTGCCCTTCTGCTTCCCTGACTCCGTTCATCAGCACCTCTGTCCAGTGATTTGAGGGGTTTTGGTGCTGCCAGTGGACTTGCTCCCCTCCACCCTCAGGTCACATGCCCGCCAACTGGTGGGCCGTACTGGACCGCAAAGGATCCAGCTGCTTCTTGATGCCCTCCTTCAGCCACCTCACCAGTGTCTGCACATCTAGTGACGGTGGCTTGCCTCAGTCAAGAATATTGACCCCATGGAACTTCTCCATTTGGTTCTCAAGTTCCCTCACTACAGGGATCACCTGGCTAAGGAGGGCATCGCCAGTGCTGAGGGTCTCGGTGGCCTCGAGGAACAACTTGAGGACCACCAAGGTCTGGGTCTCATGGATGGCCTTCTGTTGCTCCACCAGCCTTTCCAGGATCAGGTATGTGGAATTCCACTGAGTCTCCACATCCTAAATGATTTTGTGCTGCAGGATGCTCAGTTCTGCCCGTTTTCTTCTGCAGCATCTTGCCCCACTTGATGCTGTGGTGGAACTAGCCCGCCACCTTCCTGCATTTTGAAATCAGCTGGGTGATAGTGATGGCGCCATTACCAGCAGCCCTGTCCCCCTCCAAAGCATCCCTCACTGTCAGGTGCAGCTTGTGTGCCACACATTGGATGCCAACAAAGTTGGCATCATGGATCACCTTGACCATATTGACCCTGTTGTCAATGACCATGAACCTGCGGATGAGCTCGCCCTGCCCAACAAGCCACCCCTGCATCATGCATTTCATGACCACCATGATCTCCCTTGCCATGTGGGACTCATCCATCACCTTGGCTTGAAGGAGAGCCCACCAACAGCCTGACTGGTTGCACCAGTGCCCTGTGAGGGAGAGGTAGGCACGATTTCCACCCTGGCTGCTCCAGATGTCGGAGTGTCACGGCAGGGTCCTCGCGGAGGGCCGTGATGATCTCGAGGTCCCTCGCTCCGTGTCAGGCCGGCCCAAGGCACCCTCTTATTCTCGCCCGCCACGTCTTGTTGGTAAATATAAGGTTGGGAGGCTGCCTATGACTCCCTGGGCACGGCTACTCGGGACCTCTGTCCCTGCGGTTCTTCCGGACTCCTGTGGTCTCCCGGTATGACGGGTGCTCCCCTAGCACCCTAGCCTTATGGGCTGCGCGTGGCTCCAACCTCCCCTGACACCACGCCCCAAGCCTCGCAGATGTAATAGACGTTGGTATGTCTGCACGCCCGCTTCCCGGGCCTCCTCTATAGTGTAGCCCACTCTGGGCTCTCTCTAGTACCAAGCTTCTCACTGGGACTCTCGACCAGCCCACTCTGGGCCCCCCCTGACGGTGTGTTCCCGCTCAGGGACACTCTAGCGGGCCTCCGGTCCTTCAGGCCAACCGCACGGGTACCCTCTCTGACCCTGGCTCACCGCGCTGCTACTCCCCGTCTTCTCGGGGGCAACTGCAGCACCTTGCCTCTGTCCGAGGGGTGTTGCTGCGCTAGCCTGCGGCCGGGCTCGCTATGCCTGTCTCGGGCTCCCCAATATGTCCCGGCTCTAGGGCTCCTCAATATGGCCCCTCCCTGGGGCTGGGGTCTATGCACCCCACAAGTGATGCCCTTGCTGACATCTGCGCCCGTCCTGGGCTCCCTAATATGGCGCTCTCCCTCTTTGGGGCTCGCCGTGCCCACCCGGGGCTTCTCAATGAAATAGCCCCTCGCTCTGGGGCTGGGGTCTATGTACCCCGCACGCGATCCGGGGTCTATGTCCCCCCGTCTGCAACCTACTGGCCGCGCTCCTTGCTGCCAGTTGCTCCCGCACTGGCGTGCAAGCTGCGCCTTCACTGGCGCTATGTGAATGATGAGCCCTCCTGGTGCTAGGCCGCGCCCTCACTGGCGCTGGGGCACCCCACCCCTCTGGGGTCCCTATGAGGCACCTATGAGGTACCTATGATTGAGGTCAATGCGCCCTCTTGGTGCTAGGGCACCCCACACTCTCTGGGGTCCCTATGGGGTTCAGCCGCTCCTCTCTGAGCTCAACTAAGCCCCCAACTCCGCCCCGTAACTCTCAGGGCCTAGTGCGCCCTCACTGGTGCTAGGGCACCCCACACCAGTGTGGGGCCCTCTATGAGGCCTCCTCCAACCCCTACAGCCTCACCCAAGCCTCCGGGTGTAATATCACAATGTCACAGCAAAACCACAAGCCCCTAGGCTATAACATAACTACAAGCCGCATGGCCATAACTTAGTATCGTGGCTCAAGCCTCCAGGACTATCATGAGCTATACTTGCAACTCAGGCTTTTTCCCATATCTTGGCTGAGGGAGCTCCTGCCTCTCCAGCTGCTGGCAGAGAACTGCTAGCCTGACTTCAGCCCTGGGCTTTATAAAGGCCAGGCCCTGCCCCCTTCTGGCCAGCTGATTCTTATCGGTTGCCCTGGCAACCTGCAGCTGTGCTCTTTATCTCCACTGGGGCTTCGTATGTACTGTCAGAGCTTCTCCTCTGGCAGCTTTCCCCTCTCTAGGAGCAGGCGCACCGAGGTGCCCTGCGACAGGAGGTGAAGTGCAAGGAGCGAGTGGAGGACTTTCCTTTGGGCACACTCCCACTGATGCCAGGCTGAGGAGGAAGAAGGGCAAGGGGATGCTGCCTTCTCAGATGCAGCAGCATTGCTGTGGTGGTGAAATGTTTCATCTCCTTGCCCTAGCTGATCTGCCTTTGGGAGTGCTGACAGATAGCATACTTGGGATAATCTGCCACCTCAAAATGATTCCAAACTACACTACCCTCCCCCATCGGCTTTTGGGTTGAGGGTGGGGATCCTGCCTTATCTTTCTCCTCAGCAGGCAGAGGCAGAACAACAGGGGAAGCTGAGCCACCTGCCCCCACAACCTCCTCTGAGGTGCCTTCTGGAGAAGGTGACCTGGCTCTAGGGGAACTTTGAGGGGTGTAGAGCACAAACTCAGATTCCCCCTCAGCCCCCAGAATTTCTTTTGCTAGGGTGCTCAGGTCCCCTGGTTCCAGATCCAGCTCCTCCACTGGCACTTGGGAGGCTCACGCTAGGAGATGAAATTAGGGTAGAGGAGGCTGTCATTCTGCTGCTGGTGGCTATTTCTGATGTTAGGGGAGGTGGTGCAGGTTCAGGGACAGGTACTGCTCCCACCTCCTTGCTCCCATTGGTAGCAGAAAACTCATGGCTGCCAGGAGTGAGGATGCATCTGTTTGTGTGTGTGGGGGGACTTGCAGCTCTAGCTCTCCCCCTACCCCTTCTAGCCCCTCTCTCTCCCCTGTCAGAAGACCTGGCATGTGCTTTTCCAGCAAGCTTCATATTAATTTTTTCTGTGCTGGAAAATGTCCGTCTGTGCGTGCAGCTGTAATAGCTCTTCTTCTTCTTTTCTGATGTATGCCTGTCTGTCTTCTTCTGTGTTGTGTTTACAGTATGTGTGTGTAACTAAAATAATATCTCTTCTTCTATGATGTATGACTGTGTTTGATTTCTTCTGTGTTGTGTTTACTGTATGTGTGTGTAACTACAATAATATCTCGTCGTCTTCTCTGTGTATGCGTGTGTGTGTGTGTGTAATGTATGTGCTTTCCTGCACAGTGATGGATCACACTGCCAAGGACTACACAGCTTTCTTTGAAAAAGTGTGGGGGGAAAAAACAAACAAACAAGAACAAATAAGAGGTTTTGGGGGGAAGAATAATTTGAAAGAAATTGATTGGATAGGGATTCTAGTTAGTAAGCTGTATCCAATCCTTTCCAAGAACAGAAACTAGCAGGAAAGTGACTAGGTAGGAAGCCAAGCCAATCCAGTACCTTTCAGGCGCTGTTGCTTAGGCAGAAACAGTTCACAAAAGGGACAGAAAGCCTGTAGACAGAGGCTTATATACTGTTTTTACATCCCTCCCCCAGAGCACTGTGATTGGAAGGGGACTCAGGGAAAGATCACAGTCACTGGCCAGCTACAGATGTCAGTCTTTCCCCCCCTGCTCCCCTTCCCTTTTCTCAGTTTCTATTCCCCTGAAAGACTGCCTTCCGAATCTCTGAGTCTTTTTTTTAATCTTTTCTGAATTGATTTGAAGGCTCCGAATCGATTCGGAGGTTTTTTTCCCTCCTGATTTGATTCAGATTCAGTGACTTGGCCTCCAGATCGGGCTGTATCTTCTCCGAATCGAAAAGGCAACTGAAGCTTCCCACACCCCTACTAAGTAGGTAGGGAATATCCAGGGAATATCTGTTGGCTTAGTTGAAAGATTGTGTTTGAATTAGATGTAAAAGTTAAAGCTGTTTTAGAAGGAATTGGGTAAAGTTTTCTTTTCTTTTACGGCAGTTGCCTCCAACTCCTACTGCCTTCAGGCCGCTTCTTATAACTCCTATCTTAACTCTGCTCTTTACTCTTTCTCTTTTCCTCTTTTCTTTGCTGAATTTTGCAGGAAGACAAGCTTGATGAATTTAGCCAGTTTTTCTTTTAGGGCACCACCCTTACCTATTCAAAAAGCCATGATCTAGTTAAGCTGCTGCAAGGTTTTGCGTATAGAATACTGCTCTTCTTTAGTTCTCTTCCTTCTGCTTTTCATGTTTTAATTCTGCATTATGAACATTTTAAAGCAGGGGCATTATCTTATTACTTGTTCTCTATGAGATGCATGCTATGCCTGTAGATGTGGCATGCATAACAACCATTATTTTATCTAGTAGATTGATTAAAGACCTTTTAAGCTGGTGGCTTTTAAAATGCTTCACTCCTAGCTAATCTTATGAGAAATCCGCAATTGTAAATGAGCTTGTATTTAAAAAAACTACCCATTCATCCTCAAAAATGGAGTCCTAATTTAAATTATTCCCCATCAACTTTCTTTCATTAAACATTCTCACTTTATCCTGTTTTTTCTTTGAGGTATTACATCTTGTGATTCTACTTATTTGGATTCTTTTGTGTGGTTTCATTCTTTGACTTTCTACCTCCTTTAATTCTTTCTTTCCCTCAGTACAGATGCTTAATAGAAACCATATGAAGCTTTCTGCTTCAGCAATGGCTTATGTTTTTTCTTAATTACAGTTGATAATTGGATCTATGCAATTTAGCAAATGTGAAAAAGTCCTATTTAGTTAAGCTAGAATGTGTAACGCTCAATACATTGTTTCCTTTCAGAAGCAGATTGCTTTGCTGACATCCATTTCTTACCTTGTAGGGTTTTTTTATTGCTTTTACATACATATAAAAAGTTAACAAGTTAACCTTACCTCTCCATCTGCTCTCAAAATCATACATAATTAAGAATCTGTAACTCCTGTAGGTATTAATTTCTAGGAATTTTAGTGTTTTTTTGCCTCCTGTTGGTTTTTTTTTTTTTAAACTTTTTTTTTAAAAGTCCCTATTTTGTATAACTAACCAATGTTACACTGTCAACCTCAGCACCAACTATATATATTATCTATGTTAAGTTTCTTCACAGCTTAAAGTTGGTATAGATAAATTCTTGGCTTTCATAAGGGGCTGTTTAGGAAAATTTGGTTGATATTGCTTGCTTGCTGGTGGTTGGCTATGTATGTATTCTAGCAGGGCTCAACCCCTGTATTTTCCATTATAAATTGCTTATAACTTTTCCAAAGGTTACATTTTGGGGTTTAACTATTGAGTTACTGCTTCAGGTTGAAGTTTTTACTTGGGTCCAGCCATTTGCAAGAATGAGGCTAGGAAGAAATATGTCATTTTGACTATCTTAAAAATGTTGATGATTTTCTGTTTTGAAAAAGCTGTAGTACCCCATACTCTGGGGTAGGGGTGTACTTGGAGGTCAGAGCTGGGGAGACCAATAGGCTGAAAAGTTGGGAGGGGGAGCTAGGGTATGGGAAGGCAAGGAGCTGTGCAGTGAAAGGTTGCGGGGGGTGGGCAGGGAATAGAAATGTTAGGCAAGGAGACTGGGCCTGGGGACAGAAGTATCAGGGGGGATTTGAACATGGAGGTTGTTGATTAAAATTAAAAGAAGTTGGAAAAAGTAAGGCTCAAGTTGGGTGCCAAAGTGAGTTGCCTTGATCCATCTGTTTCAGTTCTTCATTGATAAAATGGGAATGACGATAATACCCTTTACTTTGCAATGCCTGTAAATACTGTAGTTCTGAATGTCATAGAAAAGCCCAGGAGAAACCTAGTAATTCTAGCTTCTGAGCAGGATTAGAATAGTGTGTAGCAAATAAAGTCTGGGACATGCACTGAACAATGAGGAAAAAAATCAAAATATTCAATAGCTTCTTATTAAATGAAGTGTTGTCCTTTCTGTTTGCTGAATGGAGGAGGGACACCGGAAAAAATTGTATGCAACTATCTAAAGTAAAGACTTTGTCATAAGACATATGCACAGGCAACCCTGATTCTGGCATTTTCTAACTTTTGTGTGCTTGATCTGTATCTTAATAATAATAATAATACAAAAATATTTTAAAATAATTTTATTACATTAAATATAAATCTACAAGTGCAAGTTCTTGCAAGTGCAGGGAAAGTGGCATCACTACCTCAGAAACAAACCCTTGCACTCAAATTCTTCAGATTAATGAAATGTTGTTTGCAGCCTCTTCTTAGCTATAGAAAGGCTTATGCAGGAGCCTTCCAGGAAACATGTTCCTAGCCAGTGAAGGGGTCCAGTTCAGCCATTTTAATTGATAGTCAATGCCCTTTGATTCCTTGGCCATGAAAAGCCAAATCTGGTTCTAGTATTTTCAGTATACTAGACTGAACCTGAGCACACTTTTCTAGTATGTACAAATGTATGCAACCACTTGGACTCTGCCCCAACTTGTGAAAAGTCACTGAGTGCCCTTATTTCACCTGATCTAGGTGAAACACTTGTATGTGCTCCAAGCAAATATTTGATGCTATTGTGTTAGATTAATGTCTTTATTTTTCTTTTTATGATCTAACTCAATCTTTTTCCTGTCCATCTAGCATGTCAGGGAGATTGTCCGTCTCCTTTTAATTCATAAGGCAAACCCTAACATTTTGTGGAGTGGGCATTCACCACTGTCCTTAGCAATTGCCAGTGGGAATGATTTGGTGAGTGTCTTCTACTTTTTTAAAATCTGTAATACTTTATTTTTCAACAAGCAGACAAAATGTTTAAACTTTGGTGCATGGGGGTGCAGGCATGCAGGGGCAAGTGGTAGAAGGGGCAGGTGCTGTGTGGGCAGGCACTGTTGTGGGGACAGGTGCTGGGGATGGGAGTAGGCAGTAGAGGGGGTAGTGGTTGGGGAACAGGTGGCAGAGGGGCATGGAGCAGGGGCCAGGCCACTTGACTCCCCTGCCACCTGCCCCCCTGCACTGTTTGCCTTGATGCAGGGAAAGGGAGACAAATTTAAGACAGCTCTCCATTAATTATGTGCTATACATGGAAAATGTGTAACAAATTTATAAATTTTCTATATCTAGATCTAATTATTGGGAGGGTCACCTTATATTTTAAGTTGTCTTGGATTCGGGTAAATATGGCAGCTTGGTTTGGAATGATCAACATGACATTTAAAAATGCTGTACTGACCATGCCTTTTACAATATTTCCATATAATTACACAATTCATGAACTGATATAAAACCATCTGAGCTGAGCATTTGCACAAATAATGCTTCTTGTTCTGGATTCTTCCACCTAATTCTTTTTTCATGTTTCAAAGACTCATAGATTTCATAGACATTAGGCGTGGAAAGGGCCTCGGAAGATCATCAAGTCCAGCCCCCTGCCCCAGGGGCAGGAAGTCAGTTGGGGTCATAGGATCCCAGCAAGAAAAACATCCAGGTTTCTCTTGAAGGCGTTCGAAGTAGGTGCTTGAACCACCTCTGGCGGCAGGCCATTCCAGACCTTGGGGGATCGGACAGTAAAGAAGTTCTTCCTTATGTCCAGCCTGAAACGGTCTTGGAGGAACTGTTTGACCTTGTAATCCCTTGGGGCGCTCTGGTGAACAAACGTTCCCCCAGATCCTGGTGAACACCCCTGATGAACTTATAGCTGGCCATCAGGTCACCCGTGAGCCGGTGCTTTTCCAGGCTGAAAAGTCCCATGGCTCTCAGCCCCTCGTCATAAGGTCTGTTTTCCTGACCTCTGATCATGCGTGTGGCTCTCCTCTGGACTCTTGCAAGCTTTCCTACATCCTTTTTTAATTGTGGAGCCCAAAACTGAATGCAGTACTCCAGCTGTGACCTCACCAAGGCTGAGGACAACGGGAGAATGATGTCATGGGATTTGCTTGAGAAGCATCTATGTATGCAAGCCAGCATTTTGCTCGCTTTACTGGCGGCAGCATCACATTACAGGCTCATGTTCATCTTGTGGTCAGTCCTG
Source organism: Alligator mississippiensis (assembly GCF_030867095.1). NCBI lineage: Eukaryota > Metazoa > Chordata > Crocodylia > Alligatoridae > Alligator > Alligator mississippiensis. The sequence goes on from NC_081830.1 coordinate 42,154,754, forward strand.
ACCCCCAAGTCCCCCTCGTCCGTAGTGCTAGTCAGCGTAGCACTGTCGATCCTATAGACATGCTGCAAGTTTTTCCTCCCAAGGTGGAGAACCTTGCATTTTTCAGTGTTAAACACCATCAGGTTCTCATCTGCCCATTTACTGAGCCTGTCAAGGTCAGCCTGGATTACCCCCCTGTCCTCAGGTGTGGATGCTTTACTCCAAAGTTTGGTATCATTGGCGAACTTCGCCAGTCCACTACTGACTCCAATGTCCACATCATTAATGAAGAGGTTGAACAAAATAGGTCCAAGGACAGAGCCTTGAGGGACCCCACTGGTCACAGGGCACCATGACGATTGACTTCTGTCAACCACCACCCTCTGGGTCTGACCACGGAGACAGTTCCCTAGCCAGAGGATCATGGTGGACCCAAGGCCACAGTTGGCCAGTTTTGCCAAAAGGTGATCAGGGGATACCAGATCGAAGGCTTTTTTAAAGTCGAGATATATGACATCAATCTTTTCCCCCTTGTCCAGGAGATAGGTTACCTGGTCGTAAAAGGAAATGAGATTGTTTAAGCACGACTTACCTGCAACAAACCCGTGCTGGCTGTCCCTCAGGGTGTTGCCATTGGCCAGTCCATTAAGAATGGCCTCCTTGATGATTTTTTCTAAGACCTTTCCCAGGATAGAGGTCAGGTTGATGGGCCTGTAGTTTGCCGGATCCACTTTCTTTCCTTTCTTGAAGATAGGCACCACATTGGCCTTCTTCCAATCATTGGGCACTTCACCAGAGCACCAGGAGTTCTTGAGGATCTGTGCCAGGGGTTGAGCTATGATGCTAGTCAGCTTCTTGAGTACTCTGGGGTGTAAATTGTCAGGACTGGCTGACTTGAAGGTGTCCAGCCTCTCAAGCTGTTCCTTCACAAGGGCAGCATTGATGGAGGGCAAGGAACCACCCTCACTTAGGCGTCCCTGTCCCATAATGGGCAGGGGTGTCCTATGGGACTTGTGAAAGACTGATGCAAAGTACCCATTTAGCAAGTTGGCTTTTTCCTGGGCGTCAGTTGTCCAATCTGGTTTAGCAGGGGTCCAATGTTGCCCTTGGTTTTCCTCCGGCTCCCAACATATCTAAAAAAGGACTTTTTATTGTCCTTGATACTTGTAGCCAGTTGGAGTTCCATGGCAGCCTTGGCTTTCCTGGTTTGCTCCCTGCAGGTCTGGACCAGTGCAGAGTATTCCTCCTTGGAGGTGGATCCCGTCCTCCATCCTTTGTAGGTCTGTCTTTTTAGATGCAGGAGGACCGCTAGTTCTCTGGAGAGCCAAGGGGGCTGCTGTGCCCTCTTGCTGCCTTTCGTCCGAGACGGAATAGCCTTAGCTTGTGGATCTAAGATTGCTCCCTTGAGGAGCAGCTACTCTTCCTGGACTCCCCTCCCTTTGGGGTTGTGGTCCCTGAGGGCCTCACCGACAAGTCTCCTGAGCTTGTTGAAGTCTGCCCTCCTGAAGTCGAGGACCTCTGTACTGCTGACTGACTTGACAGCTTTTCGGTGGATGGTGAAGGTGATCAGCTCATGGTTGCTGTCACCCAGCTTCCCTTCTATTGTTAGGTTGCTGATTAGGTCGTCCCCAGATTGCCAGTACCAGGTCAAGCTGCGCTTTGCCTCTTGTTGGCCCATAGACTTCTTGAGTCAGATAGAGCTCATCCATGCACGTGAGGAAGCTTTGTGACCGTTCGGATTTGGCTGAGCGCTCTTCCCACGAGATATCTGGGTAGTTGAAGTCCCCCATGACAACCATGGACTAGGAGCATGCAGCCTCAGTCTATTCCATGGCGAACTCCTGGTCAATCTCTTGATTCTCGGAGGGAGGTCTGTAGTAGACTCCCACCGTTGTATCTCCTGTGCTATGTTCCCCATGGATTTTAACCCAGAGGGTCTCTAGTCGTCCACCCTGGGTGCCGATGTCAACTTGTAGGGACGCGTAGCTCTCCTTGACATAGAGAGCTACACCTCCACCCCTTTTGTCCACTCGATTCCTCCTGTACAGGATACAGCCATCTATACCCATGGTCCAGTCATGGGTGGAGTCCCACCAGGTCTCCGTTATCCCTATGACATAGTAATTATTTGTGTTAAGCAGGAGGACAAGTTCCTCCTGTTTATTCCCCAAGCTCCTGGCACTGGTGTACAGGCATGCAAATGTCCCCTTGGGGGCTCTTGCCTTGCCCGCAGCTTGGTCTAGGGCTGGGGCAGGGGTAGGCTCCCTTAAATGTCTTGGCCTGCTGGCTTTGCAAGGGTTGCTCAGCGGGCCAGGAGTGGCGGTAGTCCCCCCGTCCCCTGGTGGGCTTAGTTTAAAGCCCAGTGGAGCAGGTCAGCCAGTCTAGGTGAGAAGAGCCTCCTCCACAGCAAAGAGGCTAACTTTCCTATTAGTTTGTGTGAAAATGATCATTACAATGCAAATTCAGTTAATTGTCTGTGCTGCGGGGCTGTATACTCCATCCAGCATGCAGTGTCTCTGACTGGAGGCATGCATATAGCTTTTTAAGTATTGCACTGCTGTTGCTAAAATATGTTGCATTTGCTGCATTGAATTTGGGTTTTGTTGTGTTCTACAAATCTCGATTTCCTTAACGTGAAAAAGGTTTCCTTCTGTCAGAAATACATGTTTGAAGAAGATTACTTGGCATGGCTTGAGTGTATTTTGTTATTTTTAAAGGGATGTGTAAAGAGAGCTAATGAAAAGTAGATATTTGATTTTATTAGAACTGTTCAGCTATTTCCACTTTAAAAAGCCACACAGCCCTTTGTGATCATGATTTTTAAATCCTGTACTGTAACTACTTATTTTTAGCTTGTGAGCTGTGATACTGTGGTTATAGGGACCATATAATGACCTAGACATAAATATAGCTACCCATGATCTTCTTGACCAGTGGTGCTCAACCTTCTAGCCTCACAGGCTTGATGAGTGGTGCAGGACCAGTTTGTGGGGTGGATCTGGCCATGGAGTAACCCTGTGCACACTGGATCTGACCCTGAGCACCAGATCAGCTCTGCATATACTAGCTCTGACCCTGCAAGCCAGAGTGACCCCTTGCACATCCGGTTTGGCCCTGTGAGCCAGTGTGACTGTTATCTGGTTCATGGGGTTCCCCACAGGTCTGGAAATTTTAATGGCAGGGGAGCAGTGACAGCATTCATTACCTTGGATTCAGCCTACAGCCTGAAGGTTGAGCACCACTGTTCTAGACCTTGCACAATATATAAAAAGCTCCAAAGTTTTGAGCAGACACCTTTGATTAGAGAATGAAACAGAAGGGTTAGAGACTGGTTTGTGGGAGTTTTATCTAGATCAATTAAGGGAGGTAACTGATAATAGGGGGCCAGTTCAAAATTCCTTCTAGGTCAGATGTATGTGTAGTGGGATAATGGTGGCTGCTTGAAAGATACAAATTCAAAATTTGCTGAATAGATTATACTACTCGGGGCTAGCGGGGAAGGGTATAAGACAGTGTATTATTTTAAGTATTTGACACATTCCTCTCTGGTAACAGTATTCTACCAAGATTCAAATTTGTCATGCTAAAAATCTAATATGAAGCAAGTTAAAAAGTATTCTAAAATAAACCAATGTTATATTACTTCATCCCTTGAAGTAGCACGTACATTCCAAGTATGCTGCTACCTCCAAGTAAACTGCTTTGGGGGTCTCCATTTCCTGCTTAGTGCTCTCATCCATTTATTTTCTCCATCTACCTGTGCATGTTTACAGGCAGTGATAGAACTCTTAGCATATGGAGCTGACCCTAATCTGCCATTGAGCAAAGGCATAGGAAGTGCCCTTTGTGCAGCTGTCAGCACAACATATGAACAGAAGAGAACAGCAGCAAGTCGGATTTCTTTGGTAAGGAAACACATGTTGGGGTTTTTTTTAACACCATTTTTATCCAATTAATTGTTTCACCAGATGTGTTGAATCCTGGTTCTTTTTAGTGGTTCAGCTGTTTTTCAGTGATGCTTTTTTTTCCCTCTTGGTAATTTAGCTGTGTTCTCAGTCACAGTAAACAAGCTCCTTCTGTTTCTGGCTTGGTGTTCATGCTTGGACAAGGAGCTATCAGAAAACTGGTTGACATGCTTTAACTAGCATGATGTCAAATACCTAATGGAAATAGGGACAAGTTATGGTTAAAATGTGGTAGGTGTTTGTTGTTAACCCTAGTGTCCCATGACCTATGTGGATTCAGCACACCCATCAGCCGTGATTTGAAATGCAACATAATTTTCTCATCAGTTTGGAGTCTGGAGATCTTGCTAGGGGAAGAAGGGTAGCCCTACCTGGGTCCCATTTTTACCCGCTTTCCCCCTCAGCAGAATTGTCAGCTTTGTCTGTTTTTGCAGCTGCTCCTCCAGGCCGGGATGCCTTGGAAAAATGCATCACTGTTGCTTATATGGGTAACAAGAGCTTTGCCTTAAGAAAACTCATGTGGAGATGTGAACATTCTTCAGGGGAACCTTTCACTTGTGGCTGTAATGTGGGGAAAGGTACACCCAGGTCTGTTCCTGCGCACAGCTGCATGTGCCTAAGTAGAGGCCAGGCTCTGATGCCCAATCCCTTTGCTCTACTGGTGACAGGAGGCTGTGATTTTATCGAACATTTTTGTTTTAATGTTGCTGCCTGGAAATACTTTTCTTCTTTCTCAAGATTGACAGGCTGATTGAAGCTGGTGCAGATCTCCTGATGCCAGTTACTGTTGGTCAAGGGAAGAGGACTGCAGTGGGAACTGTAGTAGACTATGCCTACTATACATACTGTCAGGTACCTCTTACATCCCCAAACTTCTGTTTTAATATTAATGCTAGTTATGTTCTCCAGATCCACAAGTGCAAACAACCTGCTTTTTCTAGTTCTGCACCTATAGGTTCAGCACGGGGTTAATGCGGAAAGAACCACCAACTTTCTGTTTTGTGTGTGAGGGTTGAGAGGGCGGTCTTTCCATTTTTCTCTAAACTGTGAAGTACATAAGGCTGACAGATGTTTAAAAAATCCTAGGTCTGGAAGAGAAAAATTGGTTACCCTATATATTAAATTTCCATTTATAAATGGTTTGCAAAATGTTAATAAATATTGCTAGCTGGTATTTGTTTGTAGGAGATTGGAAGAATCTTAGAAGAAGGCATTATAAATAAGGATATGTATCCTACTGACAGGTGAACTCTATAAGAATCTATAACATTAGGCTGTGTCAGCTTTAGCCTATCTTAGGGTAAGCAGAAGTAGTTTTTTGCTACTCTTTATTTTTTACTTTCCCAGTAAAATACTAAGAATTCAATTCATCTCTGTTCATTATTGATGCTGATGTAAGTATGAAACAAAATTATGAACTTGAAAATAAAACACACAAACCTTTAAAGCTGTTGTTCACCAAGATTTGGGCCTAGTAGTTTGAATCTGCAGTGAAATACACTTGTTTTGCTTTAACACAAAATTATGAGTTGCATTTTTTAGATGTCTGTTTTTTTGCAATTGGCTTTCTACTAAAATTCAAGATCAATTAATTGAGGCTGGCCATTGTAAAATGCAAATGTATGTTTTAAGCTTAAGATTTGAAAAAAAACCAGTTTTCTCTATTTGTAGCAGCTATAGGCAAAATGAATAGAATCCTGAGATCCAAAAAGCTGCTTTTTGCACAGTGTGGCTTTTGGGCATATTTCAGGTGTTAGGAGAGGATCCTGTTTAACATTTTTATTACTGATCTTAAGACAGAAACTAGATATGACTTTGTGACATTGGAAATTAAGCCTGGGAGGCCCTGGCAACACAGAAAGGATTAGATTATTATTTCAGAATGATTAAATAATCTTGTAGAATAAAGAATTAGAAAGGAGAATAAGTTTAATAGTTTGAAGTGCAGTCATACACTTTGGGATCAATAGCAAGGACTTTGGTGCACGTGTGGAGACTAGAAACAACTGAGGAAGTTTTAGCATGTTTTAGTTTTAGCTGATTTGTAGGATGAAAATGAGCTGCGGCTAATGCAGTTCTAAAGCGTATTAGGCAGGGTAGACTCAGTAGATATAAGGGAGTAATCTTAGCACTGTAGAAGACGCTGGTAAAATTTAGTATACTGTATGCAGTTCTGATCCCCAGCATTCAGGAACAACAAACTTAAATTGGAACAGGTACAAAGAAAGGCCTCTAGGATGGTTGAGGGAATGGGGACCTTTTCTTACAGAGGAAAATTAAAGGATCTTGACTTGTTTAGCTTAACAAAATGCAGGTTGAGAGGGTATGATTTTTTTTTTTAATGGATACATTTGTGGGGGGAATATTAGGGAGAGAGAAGAGCTTTTTTTTAGGCTTAAAAACATCAGCCCAAGATCAAATGATTGACAGCTGATAACAATCCCCAAATTGTAAAAAAAAATTCAAGTGTCTGCATCTACAATATAATAGAAAAATACTAGAAAAAATATGTATGATTAATCTCTGGTTTCATACTCATAGGTTTCCTTTTTTGGTTCATGCTCTAGGTTGCTTTTGTTGTATGAAACTAGCTCTGATTTCTAGCTCAATAGGCAGGCTGTTCCTTAGCATTAGTCAGGATGTCTGTGAATCTGTCATTGAGACAAAATTGTATTTTCTTCAATACAATACTCAACTTTCCCAAAAAATCCTCCCTTCCCTGCAAATTAGAGTGCATGTATTTAGTAGGGAAGTTGGTTTTACTGCCCAGAGTAAAAGCACCCTGCTTTGAGTCCTCCTTCATAGGACAGCAGTTGTGGTATTACTATTCAGGCAGCTGAGGCACACATTTGACTTAATAGCTTACTGGTCTTCACTCCAGAGATATTAATGATTGTCTCTCCTTTTTAATGGTCTTGATGTCTGTTTTTTGTTTTAATGGTCCATATTGATGTTTTAATGGTCCACTAGTCGACCTTTCTTAGGGCAGTTTTGCTGTATACATGTTGCTCTGAGTCTGTCTCCTATTTCACAGCCCTGGAGACTTTTTAGCTCTTTAGAATCATGGAGTCGCCCATGTAGTCCAGGCTTCAGCCACAGCTAGGGTTTCAGCTTTAATTAAGCAGGAAAGGCAAGGTGAGCCAACTGAAAATTAAGCTCTGTTCCTGCTCTGTGGAGCCTTAACTCTGGAAAAAAAAAATCTATTTTTTCTTTATTCAAAAACTAGGTGTGTATTATATTCCAGGGCATGTTGTATGCAACAAAATATGGTAGCCTACAAAGAAATCCAAGCATTTTATTAGCAAAGTTTATTTCATAAAGTGTAACGTGCCAAAGTGCAACACTGTATATTAATTTGTAGTGGTAGATGTTGTGAGCCATTAATATGACATTGTTTTAGTTTGTACTTGAGTGTCCCTTTGAGTTTGAGTTATTAGTCATTGAAAATAAAATATCATGGCCTTTGGAAATGCATTACCAAAAGACATGGGTTATATCAATTCAGTGTTGTCAGTTCATTTCACTCAAGGGTTTTGGAAATGGGTTGGTCATGTGTCGGTGCATTACCGCTCAGCACTGGGGCTGGACTGCAAAAAAAACATAAACACTTTGAAACCCGTTGAAGAAAACCCCACAGCTTCACTGCTGCAGATCATCAGTTCTCAGAATATATCCCTCTGTGGAGTCCTCCATATTCCTGGAATAGCTGTACAGTGCCATCATAAACTGATTATGTTTTCTTTTGGTCACTTCCTTCAAACCATCAGAACTATTAGAAGAAACATAAGCTTCATCATCAAGATGATTATTTTCAGAAGCCCATGCCTCTTGGAAGCATCACTAGAAGATCCCAGTGTGTCAGTTAGAAATTAAACGGTTGATTTCAGAAATCTTAAATATGATTGACTTAGTGCCATATTATTGATTTTGCTTTCAGCCTTTGTTTTGCAATACTCGACTGATTCTGTAACCTAGCGGACTGAATCCTTCCCTTACGGGCAAGTCCTACCTTCTAATCTCTTCTCCCAGCTTATTTCTGTTTTTAAAAGTGCACTAACAAATGTATAATTGGTGCAGCTATATAGCATAGTAGTTAAGACACTCTCTTAAGAGGTAGGAGATGTGGATATGATTGAAAAAAAATGTTGGTATTCTGGGAAGGACATCTGTATTCCTTGTTCTAATTTGGAACTTCTAGTTCTAGCAGGGATGACGTAGTGGTATGTGGTGTTACTACCATGGTGGGCATACTTTAAATAAGCCATCTTTACCTGTAGCTAGGTACAATACACTTAAGCTCTTTTGGCATATTAAATTCCTGTTTCCTAAGCTCTGCTGTACATTAACTCATTTTGTATTGCAGGATAAAAGGATAGCACATACTCCATATCATGCATTATTGCCACCAGAAAGGGAGATTTTCAATGCACGCAGGTTTCTGCTTGATTACATAAGTGATCACCTTCGAAAACGTGTCCTTGAGAAGGAGAAGCAGTGGGATAGAGAAGAACTTCAAAAGTCCAAGAAATGTGAGTTCAGCTAAATCTTTCACTTGTAAGAACATTTCAGTGGAAGTTGCTTAATGATATGTGAGGGTTTATAACGGTGTATTCACACACAGTGGTCTGAGACTACGGCTCTTAATGGCATTTGTATTTCTGTAAGACACTCGATGCAGAAATCTTGGCACTTCATGTACAGTGAGTAAGTGCCATTCTCTGTGCATTCAGGTTGAGTCACTTGCTCAGGCCCACTCAAAACTGGCAGAGTTAAGCAGAGAATCTAGGTCAGTCATTCTCAACCTTGTTAGGCTCAAAGCACCCCTCAGAAAATGTCACCTCTGAGTTTTAACATGATTTTTTACTACAGAAACATAATTGAATACTGATTTTATTGCAGAAAACTTGAAAGCCTGCAACAGGTCAGAATGCTTTTACTACTACTGTTTCCTATTTGAAATCACTTGGTTTAATCTTGTGAATCATGTTTGTACACTTAGTACTAACATTACATGGCACCCTTGAAATAATCTCAAGGCACCCCATGGGACCCCAGTTGAGAATCACTGATCTATGTCTCCTGACACCTGTGTCTCAAGCACAGGCTTATCTTGTACAGTCTATTTAAAATTTGACAAGTGAATTTGAATGTTAATATGAAGTTCAGACTAACCTGAAATTTTATCGCCAACATTAGAGGAGGTCAGATGAGATGATCTGTCTGTTTATTATGGCCTTATAAGCTGTGACCTTCTCTGTACCTCAGTTTCCCCAGTGGAGGCATTTTACCATTACATTTTTGATGGAAGATGTTATATGTATAATGCTTCTTAAGGCATTTTAACTTGTAGATATGACATAAGCTTTCTTGTTTTTACTGGGAAATGAAAATCAAAATGACATTTCTTATTCCACTGATTCTTGATGTCTGACATTAATCTCAAAGAAGTCTTATACACTCACACGAGTGGCATTCTGAACAGGCTTTGAACATTATATTTTTATTTTGCTGCCTTTTACTATGCCGTCAGTTTCAAGGTGAAAATGTTGATGTGTCTACACAGCTGAGACCTAATCCAACCATAGGGTTGAATGTAGTTTTGGTTCTAATGTCCAGTACCTTTAATCTCAGGCAGTTGTCAGAGAAAAGTGCTAATTTTCTTCTCTATATGTTGGTATAGTGGATTCAGGTATTCGTGTCGCCTTTGCTAAAAGGAAATGTGGAGACAGGTACCCTTCAGTAACATCACAGGTGGAGGAAGTGAGGTAGGGTAAAGATACTGAATATTAATGCCTTATATTTTATAATAAAAAATACTACATTCTGGTTTTGTCTTGCTGAACTATTGGCACCATCTCTGGTCTCCCTTATTTTAACTTCCTCTCGTCAATCTATCCAACTTTTAGTAGCTAAAATTATCTTTCGCTCCTGCTCTGACCATATCAATCTCTTCTCCCAGCCTTCAAATCCCTCCATTAGTGTTGTGTCTTTCCCTATGTAAGGATCAGACTTCTCATCATGTCTGACTGTGCCCAGGCAGCTGAGTGAGTTTGTAACACCAGCTGGTCTAAGAGAGATTACAGATGCACATGATAAACTTGATAGGCAGTGTCCATAGACATTTGGATGTAGCACTCTTCAGCCATAGCAGCAAGTGTTATACAGAGCAAGCATCCTGCATTTTTCACTTCTGTATATGTTTATATTCAGTTGCAACCATCAAAAGATGGTTAGAACTGGTAGCTGTGAATGATGGTTGTAGAACTTGTGGCCTCCATAAAAGTTCTGGGAGAAGTTTGTTTAATCATCTTTTAGACTTTCTGTTTTAAAGAGTGTGAGCCGTAATAAATCATTGAAGGTACAAAGATTCAGATTAGAGATCAAAGAGATCAGGCAAACATGTTTAACAACTTACCAAGGGTTATGTTAGATTTTCTGTTGCTGGGAATTTTACATTGTACATGGATTTTTACAAAAATATTGCTCTAGTTCAGTGGGAGCCACAAATTAAACACTGCACCTTTTCTGAATGCCACTCTGATCACTGTCTTCTGCCCTATCTGCTGCCCTCCCCTTTTTTTTTTTTTTTTGCTCCCTGCCCTGTGCTCTCTGCTTGATCTGATTATCTGCTCTTACCCTGTGCCCTGTCTTGTCTGCCTCTGTGGTGCCTATCCTTTCCCTGTTCTGCCATGTGCCACACACAAGCTGCCCATGCTACTTGTTGCACCTGTGTTGCAAGTTGGCCACCCCTGCTCTAGCTCAACTGCAGCTATTAGACACATAGCAGGAGTTAGAGAAATTCTCTGGCCCATGGTATGCAGGAGGTCAGACTAGAGGTTGTGGATGTTTTGGTCTCAAATTGTATACATTCTTAGCAGTTCAAGCATTTGAAGTTAGCTTGAGATGACTGCTATGAATAGGCAAAGATGATGGAATTTTCTTAAAACATCAGTAGCTTACTCAAAGCCTAGTCTGTCAAAGGCAGCTTGCCAGTCTAACCTCAAGCTTTCCAAATATTTTTATTTAGAACTGAACAGATAAACAGGTTCAATGGGAGTTTGGCTTTTGATTGTACACTAGGAAATGAAATACCTGGGAATAGTGGGCCCTGGCTTGGGCACAAATTATTAGACCAAACATAATAAGAAGCCTGAAGAACGGTGGGATCCAGGAGTGAATTACTTAGATGGCCTCAAATGGAGATAATGACTAGGTTTTGGACTGCAAGCACAAAATCCCAGGTGTAGGGATGGGGAGCAAGCTTTTAGTCTGTTTGGACTTCATTAGGCTTATTAACAGTGTGGTAAATAGCAGGAAATCCATCCTACAGATTTAGACTGTGCAAGTTTCTGTATAGACTAGATATATGGCCCAGGTTAAATAAAATTATTTTTAGCCGATTGATTTGCAGCAAATCAGTTTCTTTTCCTTAAGGCCCAGAAACTATAATAGCAACAACATTCTGCTACAGCTTTCCAGAAGAGGAAAGATTGTGAGTTGTTTGAAATCTGTTATTGAAAAGTTCCTGTAGAGTCTGGGGGAAAGTCTTAACTGCTATAGCTCATAGGGAATGGGTCCTTACTCATATGATGAATGTTTCTGACACGTGGCAAGAATGTTGGAAAAAAATACTAAAAAATGGGTCAGACTTGACAAAGAAGTCTTGCATTTGAAAGCTTACCTAACTCTACCCCAACTACATAGTTGGTCCAGTTCAAGTATCACCCAAAGAAATCCATGCCTCTGAAAAAAATGTCACTCCAAAGCTCCCACAGTTGTAAAATGTGAAAGAGTTCATTCAACAGGTAAAGAAAATAATTTGCGGGGGAGCGGGGAGAGGTGAAGCTGAGTTCCTAGAGTCTATTGGGTCTGTTCTGGTGCAGCACTGTACATGAAAGCCTTGAATGATCCAAGGCTTTGTGGTTAGGATTTTTGAGTTTAGTAGGTTGCTCAAGGTTAATACAGGCAAATCTGGTCCAGTAAACTAGCTGTATTATAGTATACAAGCAGCACAGAAGGAAAAGAGCATTTGAGGAAACATATCAGGAAAGCAGAATCGAGTATATAGTCAATTTTTGGGCCTCACCCAAAATTTTGCTTAAGGAAAAGGATGGCAGGACCAGATTCTGGGCAGCCTATAGAAAACAAAATGAAATCTTATTACCTCAGTAAGTAAGCTGATTCCTGGATGCTGGAGCAGGTTTTCCACACTGGGTCTTTAAAGTGATTATTTGTACTTAGAAGTGGCTCCAAAGGACAGGGCAAAACCTTGCAGGCTTTGCTTGGCTGTGAAGGTGGTTTAAAGTGATGGATTTCAGCTTGTGCAATACAGCAGGTGCATTTTGGACACCTTTGAACAAGAAGTGATATACTTACATGTGATTTGTAATAAGGTTAAGGCTTCTAATTTGAACTTGAACCCAGAGAAATATGGATTGTTTTAGAAATGTAACTTCCACTGATTTAAAGACAATTGAGGGTGTACAGGACAGTCTCATTCCTTGCAGGCAGTCTCAGATTGTGGCATTTTGTAAGATTCTTCCCCTAGCGTAGGTCACTTATTTGTGGTTTTGCCAAACTGTTGCACAAGTTGCATGGTGTCCATCTCGGTGGTCAGCAGAGTGTGATTTGGCATTCTCAGAGTTGAAAGGGGCTCTTGTGACTCTCCCTCTCTTTGGCCTTTCCTTGTTTCAAAACTCCTTTCTTATTTGGACATGGATGCTAGCATCTATGGCATAGAGATAGTATTGACCTAAGAACACAGAAGATTTGAGTGGCTCATCAGAACTCTGTGTGCCAAATGTTTAGTTCAAATGATGATGCCTCAGCCAAAAAGAACACCGCTTCCCTTTCATATCTCTTTCTAGGCTTGACTGGAAATTGACTAATGGTGTCATCTTTTTTTCTCTCAAGAGGCCTGGAACGTTATGGACCCAGGAAAGAGGGTCTTAGAAATCTTCCTGAAAATTTCCAAGTGTTTCCTACCCTATGCCTGCTTTCCTGGTCTTTTCAAGGAATCCTCAAAAGACTGTTGCATCAAGATAGAACACCCTTTCTCCTGGTTGTTTATTCCACTGACATATTTATAAAGAGCCTTTCTCAGCCTTCATGCTAGACTAAACAAGCCCAGGCTCTTTTTGTCTTCTCCTGCATTCCAGCTCTCCAGTCCTCTCATTATTCCATTAGTCTTTTTTTTTTAATGGCAGTTCCTGCTTGCATTCACCAATTTTAGCACAGGTAACTAGAATTGAACCAGAGATGCCAGTGGACCCACTAGGGCCTTGTAAAATGCCACTAACATTTTCCTTTCTCTACTGGGAATACCTTGCCCAATAGGTACACATTGCCTGCTAGGAACACGTTTGCCTTCATCTCAACCGTATCTGATCAGTAGCATGTAGTGATTCCATGATCAAATGATGCACTGGGCTTTCTTTCTCCTCAGTGATTCCCAGCTGTAGCAGAAAGCCTTAAAGACCAAGAAAAAGAATAAGTACAGACAGTCAAAAAGCCCAAGGTTGAATCAATTCAATTTCTGCCGGTTAGTCTATGCTGCATAGATTGAACCAATAAGCAAGTGAACAGACATCCACTTTTGATCCTAGAAATGCAGCTACATGCTTGCAGTGGCCCAGGACAGAAGCTGGGGGGTGCTAGAGCACACCTCCCAGCTAGGTTGGAGCAGACAGCTTAGACAAGGCTAGCCCACCCACCCTGGGAGGGCGGTTTGCAGTGGAGGTGCACAGCATCCTGGGATTCTGGGGGGCTGCGAGTTAACTTGAATCTGGATGGGGTCTGGGACAGAAGTTCAATAAACCGATTTAACTTCAGTCAGTTAAGTCTGATACTACATCCACTCAGGCTTATCTTAAATCAGTGTATGGACATTTTGAAAGTGGTTTATGTGCACCGAACTTCTGTTGTGTTACAGATTTGAACCAGTTTCCAATCACTTATACCGGTTTATGTGTAATTTCTGTCCTTAGCCTAAATGCACAATGTTGCATTTTCTTCTAAATTTTATCCTATTTCTTGTCCACTGCTCAAGATCATCTAGTTCTTTCTGTATTATACGCTGATTTTTTTTTAGTGTTGATGATGTCACCAGCTTCAAGTTATCCAATTTCCTTAGGCCAAGGTCACTAATGAAAATATTAAACAGGATCACTAAGTCTTGAGAAACTCTACTTGAAACCTCCCTCCAGCCTGCCTTTCAAGACCACCTCTTGTCAATGTCAATTAGTCAATTACCCTTTTTACAACTCTTGTCTTGCACCAATTTCCCTCTTTTCTATGTTACCTAATAATTTCTCTTGTGGCATCATATCAAACAATTGTTTAGAATCTAGATAAATGAGATCTATTGCATTTTCATTATCCAGAAAATCAGTTATCAAAAAGATGTCAGGTTAGCACAGTGATTCTCAACCCTTGGGATTGTTTCAAGGGTGCTGTGAGGTCCCATGAAATGTTAGCACTGTTTGATGTGCAAACATGGTTCGTAAGATAAATGCAGTGATTTCAAACAGGAATCCATAGTGTTAAAAGTGTTCTGCCCACCTGTGGTTTTTCTGCGTTCTTTGCAACAGAAGAATTGTTCTATTATTTTTCCATAGTCAAAATTAAGAGCTGTCATTTTCTCAGGGATGTCGTAAGTCAAAAAAGGTTCAGAATCACTGATCTAGCACGATCTGTCTTTGGGACAGTGCATTTTAGTCTATTTTCCATTAATCCATCTATTTTTAAAGTTGTCCTTCAAAACATGTTATAAAGCATTACACACAATTGATACCTCTCAATAAGGAATTCCTAATTATATAATTGGATGTGAATCTCTCCCATTCTCTTTTTTGACTTCTGCATATCATCCTTTTTCATCTTTGAACTCTGGGTTCTGGTTATCTTCATTTCTCTCTTTTTGAGGGGTGAGCTGCACTTGTCTTCTATGCCACCTCATAGTCTGTTTCTTCCTGGGTTTTTTTTTAATCCTTTCTCCAGTACAACAAACCTTTTCCTCAACTCTGTTTCTCCTCCCTTAGCTAGTTTCTTCCTCTGTCTTGCTCTCACAGAAGCATGTGACTACAGATCACCCTGCTTGTCTACAAGTCTGTCCTGCCCAAAATGAGTTTATTAAGCAAACCTTGAGTTCTTTTCTCTCCTCAAATCTCTGGCATCATCACCAGTTGCATAGAGCTCCAGTCTTCAGATTTTTCTGCTCCATGAATTTTACCCAGCAACACTTCATACATGATAAGCTGTCAGGCAGCCACTCCAGGGTGATGCACATTTGCAGCTTCTGCATCCCATTGTCTCCTTTTCCCTGTCCTTACCTTTTTAAGAAGAAAAAAATCTCAGACTCCTACACATGCTTCCATCATGCTTGCTGTTACTGGTTGTTTTGCTTTTTAAGCTTTTTGTCTAGGTCAGCTCTGCCCCCTCATTTAGGCTAAGCAGTTAACCATCCATCAGTTGTGATCAAAAGCACTGAATTTTGAATGTGCTATTAGATTCAAGGCTTTTGGCCTGCTCGCAGCACACGGGGTCAAATAGATTTGGCAAGCTATGAACATCAACCCAATGAACCACCATGCCATGGGCAGGCAGACAAATTCCTTTACCTCCAAGGGACAAGGACTGCTCCTTCCTCATCTGGGACAAATTTCTCCACTTATTCCTCACTGTTTTCTGGTTCCCTTGGTCCTGGAAAGAAAAGAAAGAAAGTGAAAATTTACTTTACTTGGACAGTCACCAGAGTCCTTTGAGATGTGGTGTTAGTATTTGTTCTACCACACCTGCTTGAGCCTTCTATAAAGTGTGGTAACAGTGGGATTCTGTGTTGGTAAAAAAATGAAGGGTCGATGATCGCACACTGTCCCTCATGTTCTTGGAAAGGGGGAGCGTGAGGTCTTGCAAGGCACAGATGCCTTTCCAGTGAACACTGCTGGGTAAGGAATATTCCTAACCAACACATGCCAGAGAACTCCATTTACTGTATTGGCAGATGACTTCTTTCTTCCACAGGTCAGTGGGAAAGAAGCTGTAGAGAAGCTTAGCTTTACCACAGTGCAAAGACCCATGGAAAATGCCCCCAGAAATCTCAATGTCCTATATAAGTGAGTGCTGTGCCAATGTGGATGCTACAGTTCAAGAGTTATTTTTTTCCAGTGGGGTTGTTTTCATTAAAGGACCCTTATTCAGGGAAGCTACTTGAGCATAGCTGAATCAAGTTAACTGTGCAACCAAGACAGACCCTGAGAGATTATAATCTTAGGTCTGAATGTTTAGTGCTGTCAGGATGACTTTGTGGTCTGTTTTCAGCACATTGCTAGGTTATAAAGCTCGTGGGGCACTGTAGGACAGAGTCCAAAACTGTGACTGTGCAGGGACACCACTCTGGGAGATTTCTAGTTCCAGGTAAATAACTTTTTTCTTCATTTTCACTGATTAAAGGTTGCTGCAGATTACGCTTAGCTAGGTGAATTGCTTTTGTAGGGAATACTTCATTCGGTGAATTAAACCCATCATTGGGTTTGCACATTATCCACAAAGCTATTGATTTTGTTTACAAACTTGTTATGCAAATATGTTTCAGCGGAAGGATTGTTTGCAGGCTGTTTGCTACTGCAGCATGGGTGCAGGTACAGCGATTTACGTCCTCGATCTGGCTTGCTTTATGTGTGCGGTGCAGCCTTGACTGGTTGATCCACAGAGGACATGAGTCTCTCATGGATCCTGGGTTGTTCCTCTTACTGTAGAAACTTGGGGAGGGTAGCAGGAGGTTTAGCACTAAAACTCCCTGGTTTAACTCTCAGGGTGTTGGCCAGGGTAGAGGTGCATGACTCATCAGAAGACTATTTGGTCAGTTGTCTTGCAGCTGTTAGAAGGTGAATGTCCATATGCTCTAATAGCAGCATATACTTTATGAAGTCATTCCAGTGGAAACATAGAGCAAATTACATCTTCTCCCTGGTTTTGAGAGGACTACAAACAGATTATCGGCTCTCTCTCCTCCTTGGCTAAAACATGCCACGCTACTCTAGTGCAGTCAGCTTTAAAAAAGCCTGAATTAAAAACAAACCCATTTAACCATGGGCCCCTCCAAATGTTGAAAGTATTTAAAGCAGTTCCCATATTGGTATCTTTTCACGGTGTTTTAACACCTGTATTTATATCTCATATTTTTAAAGCAATGATTTCCTTACCTGTGGGAAACAGTACAGACATATGATAGGAAACTCTTGGAACTGAACATTAATTTTTTCTAAGCAGGATCCCATGTAAGAAGGTCTGGAGAGGCATGAAGTTGGTGAGTCACGGCCAGGGATCCTGGTTTTCCCTGATAAAACCCCCCTACAAATTCTCTGATTAAAACCCCCAAATCTATTATTAAAATAAAAGGCCACTATATATATGTAGGTATCAGTTGAACACAATATTTTCTTCATATATTTACAATTTTAAAGCAATTTGGAAGCTTACCAGTGCCTTAATCACTACAATAAAATAAATTCTGAATACCTATACATTTTGGTATTTGTTTTTGGTTTTTTTATCATGGAAAATTGGAGCTCCCCCTGCCCCCTTAGCTCACAGAATGCAGGTCCAGGCCCCTCACTCCCGATCCACAGCCCTCTGGCCCTGCCAGTATCCCCCTCCCCCCCCATAGCCTCCTGCCCCCTCTGCCCTATGGAGGGGCCCCAGCTGCCGGGGCTATGGAGCCAGGGACCCACGTCTGCAGCCCCCTGCCCCTGCAGCAGCACCAAGCCCTGGCTGCTGCCCATGGGAGGCAGCGGCTGCTGCAGTGGAATGGAGTGCAGAGCCTGGCTCCCCACCCCTGCTGCCTGCTGCCAGCCTGCTGCAGGCGGGGGCAGGGGGGCTGGCTCCCCACTGCTGTGCACACTCTGGGGGGGCAGAGGGGACCCGTGCCCCCCAAATCTGTGTGCAGAGCGGGGGTGGGTGCGGGCTGCCCATTGTGGGCTCGGGTTCCCTGCCCTGCTGCCCTCCCCTTGGGCCTCCTCTGCACAGCAGGTCCGACTTGGTGTGGCAGGGCAGAGCAGGGCTGTGTTGGGAAGTTCCTTGCTGCTGTGAGCTCTGCACCGCCCTGGCGAGGCATCCCCGACTCTGTGGCAGCAGCAAGCGACGCAGCCCCACACCACTACCCCTGCTGTAACTGCATGGGCAGGGGACGCCTCACCAAGGCAGCGTGGAGCTTGCAGCAGCCAGGAGCTTCCCCATCCAGCCCCATTCTGCCCTGCCACAGTGGGTCGCACCTGCCAGGCTGCAGAGGCCCTGGGGGTGGGCAGCGGGGCGGGGAGCCCATGCCTGCAGTAGACAGCCTGCACCTGCCCCTGCCCTGGGCGCAGATCTGAGGGGCATGTGCCCCATTACACCCATGGGAGTGCACACAGTGGTGGGGAGCCGTTCCCACCTCCCGCCCCCTGGACAAGCTGTCTGCAGCCCCATCTCGCTCCCTGCCAGGGCCTTGTGGCCGCACAGTCTGGCCCCAAGCCCCACACTGCCTGGCTGGGCAGCAGCCCCAGCCCTGCCCAACTCCCTTCCTTTCTCCCTATGGGGGCCTCAATCCTCCCACCCCCGTCCTAATTTACCTGATAGAGCTGCTCTCCAGGCTGCCTGGCGGCCATGCGCCTATACATGCACATGGCACCGCCTGCCTCACTACCTCCTCCCGCTCCCTCCCAGCTCCCTGCAGGCTGGAACTGTGCCGCCTGCAGAGAGCTCCTTGCAAAACTGCCAAGTCCGGGAGTTTCTTCATTAGAATGAAAAATCTGCATTTCCCTCAGGTAAAGGAGGAAATCCTCTTTTTTCCCTCCGTTTTTCCTTGGGAAACAGAAAATGCGGATCCCTGGTCATGACAGGGTGCCCCATCCCAGTCTGTAGGTATTACAAGTCTTCTGGAAAGGAGCCAAGAGTTTGAGACTGAGACACCCGAACTAAAAATAAAGGGCTAGATTTCCTCAGACCAATTATATGCATAAATCATGTGGCTAATTGCACAACAATTATCTTATTTGCATGCCAATTCAGCATAAGTGGTTAGGTACTGTGGCCCATAATTAAAGACCAGAATGCAATGGGAGACTAGGAATTCACACACGCAAGCGAATGTATGTGTGTTTACTCTGTTTAATAGTTTCACTGTAAGCCTGAATTATATTTATAGAACTAAGGATTCCCCTTCCTGTCTGACTTCTCATAATGTTATTTTTTTTTAAACTTGAAACAGAAGCTTATCTATGGCAGGAAAAGGGCTCAGTACACTGGCATTAAGCATGGAGACTAAACTCCATAAGTCTCAGGTTTGGTAATTAGAAATGAACAAATGTTGAAGAGAATAGGAGGAACTAGGCAAAGCCCGGCTCTGAGCCTGTAGTCATGAGTTTTCTCTGAGCCACAGAAATGCAAGGGATGGAAAATAGAAGCTGAAATGATTCTTTTCCTACCGTTACATTGTCGGAGTTCTACGTTACCCGCATTCTCCACGAGCTGCTGTACTCAGCTGTGTACATTAACAGTGCGGGGAAGTTCTTGGATCTTTTTCTTTTTAGCTCTGTAGTCCTGTTGACAATATTGAGTGTATTAATGGAGTTGACATTCAAATAAGATATTAATGAAGTCAGTGCTCCATTACCAGAAATGTAGTAAAACCAAAGCCATCTTTGGCAAAGATGTTAGGTGATCACTGCAGCCAATATCATGCTTAAACTGTTAAAGACAAACTAAGTAGCCTGGAGGACTGTTTCTGGAAAGAATTCACTTGTGCACCTAAAACAGACTGAATGACTAGGGACTGCTGCACTGGAGTACAATAAGTAAAAGGCTGGGTTCCTTCCCTGTTGTAAGCCAGACAGCAGAAGACATGTGAACCTAACTGTACCTGTTGCAGATGGATGCACTAACCTCTTGGCTAATGTGGGGTGGCATATTATTTGCCCTAGTTGTGTTACATTTATTGAAAGGGAGTTAAGGCATTACTAAAGAGTGACTCTCTTACTTGGCACAGACCTGGACATCAGGTGGCAATAGTGAAATTTGTACTCACATCTTCTATCCTAGGGTCATACATTAACTGCACAGCTGCTGTGACAGAGTTCTTTGCAGCCTGTAGCTTGACAAATAAGAGCAGTTGCCTGTCTTGGGGGAAACCTTTCTATCTTTCCTGCACCATGCTTATCCTGAACAGCATCAGTAGAAAACTGCAGATTAGAGCCCAGTGGTTATTCTTATTGCCTGAGGCCTCAGGGGATGTGGGTTCAAACCTCAATTTAGCTTTGTCAGGTAGTGCTACGCATTGGAAGGAACACACTGTGACAAAATGGAGCCTGGTGAGCTGAACTATACTAAGGGAGCTAGGGATTATAATGGATTGGCAGCTGCATATGAATGCTTTCTTGGAAAGAAGCCAGTACCACAATGAAATGGAAGACCCACCTGTTAATAGTCTACTCAACTTCATTTTTCTAGGATTCCTGTCCCCAGAGTAGTTGTTTTGCACTGTAAAAGTGGCTGCAGTTTTCCTTTGCCTACCAAAACTTTTGAGGTCTGACTGAGCTCTGCAATTCTTGGATTAGGTTATTAAAAATGAACAAATGAATCTGTTGTCACATTTGCCTTTGCAGAGATGCGTGGGAGAGGGAAACCAGTGTAGGGAGCTGGGTGGCGTGCAGAATACATTAAACAAATGGAGGGAGTGGCCGAGATCTTGGGTTTGTCGTCTTCTAGGACACTTCATGTTCCTGGAATAACTGCTAGGCTTGAGTGCTGCTGCATAACAGGGGACTCCTTTGATAAACTGCTCTATCTCACTCTTCTGGGGATACTGCGGCTTTTAACGTCAGTGGTGCAAGGAGCTTTGCTTTGTTTTGCTACATTGCCTGTAACAATGCAAGATAGCCTGACTTAAACTCTCTGCTGTGCTTTCTTACAACTGTTTCTTTTGTAGGTGTCCCTTTTTTAAATACTGTTACCAGTGTGGACGGTCTGTAGGGGTCCGACTCATGCCTTGCATTCGCTGTTTTGAAATCTTCACTTGCAGCAAGTCTTGCAAAGTAAAATCGTGGAATGAACGTCATAGGCGAGAGTGCTTAGGAGCTACAGGTAGGTTTGACGGATGTCCATGGTGCAGGAAAGCAAGGGGGAATGATATGTGAATGCTGAAATATATTGCTTAAGTGAATGGCCTATATTTAATAGCAAAGTGAAGTGTACAGTAGGAACTAAGAAAAGTTTAAATCCATAACATTAGGTTTAAAGCATCATAGTTACATAGTAGCTAGGGTCAGGAGGGACCTGTAAAATATTGCCTTCTGATCTCTAACCTAAACCTGTTCTCCATTAGTTTATTACCATTGTAATTCCATCAGCTTATTACCATTGTAATACCATTACCATCAATTTACCTTGAATAGGCAGAGTTTCTATTAAACCTGTTAGATGTGAGTTATTTGGTATTATAGCAGTATCACTGATTGCAACATAGGAGACTTTTTAAAGATGATGTGCTGAAGAAAACACCTACATTATAGACATCTGTGCCAAAGCACTCCTCCCCCCCGCCCACACACACCTCAGTCAACCTAACTAACCAGGTTATGTGGATTGGAGCATTTAGCTCTGAAAACATTTTACTCACCCTTATACACTGTGGGGAAAATAAGTCAATGTCCTCCAAAGTCCCCTTCTTTGGTTCAGGGAATTATAAATACCATATGACTCTTGGCAACCCTTGTAGTCTACAAATTTGTAATCTAAAAATGAAAACAACTAGACTCCACAACATGAAAAATTCTACACATCAGAAGACAAGCAGTAAGCTATGTTAGATGTGCATGTGCTTGAGTGAATGAGAAATCGCTGAACCATGAAATCACAAATATATAACAGAGTTGTCATTTTATGGATGAGCTATATCTTCCCTTGAGGTCCATATTAAATATGGACCTTCAGCTTCAGTTAGATGAATGAAACAAAAAGCATGCATGCTTCTTTTAAGGGTCCTTGGGCAATTTGAACAAGCGACAATTATCCCAGTTGCAAGCTTGCCAGGATGTAAGCTTTAAATAAGTTTGGCTTGCTTGTGGTAAATGTTCCTTTTCAGCTGAACAAGACACTGTGCTTTTCTTCCTTGGCTGTCCTAAACTGCTGCTGCATTGCTGTGGGCTTTTCATTGTAGAGGTGGCAGCTGCATTTCATTGGCTGTAGGCTCGTTTCTGTAAGTCCATGCTATATATGAGGTATATGTGTGTTTGTAAATGCATTAGAACAGTGGTCACCAACCAGTGGATCTCGATCCACTGGTAGATGTTGGGGCCCCTTGTGGTAGATCTTGGAGTCAATCTGAGGCTGGGGTGGGGGGGGCTGAGTGCCCACATACATGCATGTGCGCTCCAACCCAGCAGGTCAGTCCTTGGAGGAGGGAAGGGGCAGGGGCTAGATCAAGGCCCCCACAGTGAGGGACAGTGCTGCAGAGGCAGGACCAAGGGTAAATTGAGTGGGGCCCCAGCCAAGTGGGATTTACCTGCTGGGGAGGCGCGCTCCCAAATCATTTTTTCTCCCTCTGCCTCAATTTGCACCCTCCCCCCTTCCCACCCCACAGACTTATCTGCTGGGCAGGGGAGGAGGGTGGCAGTGACACATGGTAGATCTTGGGTTGGTTTTAAATGCCAGAGGTGATCTACTTAAAAAGGTTGGAGACCACTGCTTTAGAAACATGTGGCAGTACAGCCTTTATATTCCATGCTATATTGTTACTACTTCTCCTTTAACACATGTGGGATGGAAGAGAGAAAGTTTTAAGGCACTGGTTCTCAACCTTCAGACTTGTGCACCCCTCTATAACTTTTATGAATTGAGCACCCCTCCCCCCCATTTAAAAAACTAATTTATTTTAGTGCTCATCTGCTTGAAGTGGGGTTGGGAAACAGAGGAGGAGCAACCAGCAGGGAAGAGCCTATACTGCAGTGACTGGGGAGGAGAAGCAAGTGGCTGGAAGGGAAGACCTGCACTTATCTGCACACCGGAGCCTGTACTTATCTCACTTATTTCCTCTCTCTCAGAAGCGCCTTTCAAAAGCTATCATGGGAAAATCCCTGGTTTAAGGAAAGGGGGATACTAGAAAGAATTAGTTGCAGTGCACAGCCAGTACCACTTGATGGCAATAAAAACCTCTGTCAAATAAAATGGCAGGTTTTTGCTGGAAAACAATTAGAATGCATTCACCAAAAAGCTACTACACAGTAACCCCAGCAGGATTTGATTCATAGTAATTGATGGAAGTCACTCATCGTGGTGTCCTGTGACCAGTGGGGTCCCCCAAGGCTCTGTCCTTGGACCCATACTGTTCAACATCTTCATTAATGATGTGGACACTGGAGTCAGAAGCGGACTGGCCAAGTTTGCAGATGACACCAAACTTTGGGGCAAAGCATCCACACCAGAAGACAGGCAGGTGATCCAGGCTGACCTGGACAGGCTCAGCAAGTGGGTGGACGAGAATCTGATGGTGTTCAACGCCGATAAATGCAAGGTTCTCCACCTTGGGAAGAAAAACCCGCAGCATCCTTATAGGCTCGGCAGTGCTATGTTGGCTAGCACTATGAAAGAAAGAGACTTGGGGGTCATCATTGACCATAAGATGAACATGAGCCTGCAGTGCGATGCTGCGGCTAGTAAAGCAACCAAAACGCTGGCTTGCATCCATAGATGCTTCTCAAGCAAATCCCGGGACGTCATTCTCCCCTTGTACTCGGCCTTAGTGAGGCCGCAGCTGGAGTACCGCGTCCAGTTTTGGGCTCCACAATTCAAAAAGGATGTGGAGAAGCTTGAGAGAGTCCAGAGAAGAGCCACGCGCATGATCAGAGGTCAGGGAAGCAGACCCTACGATGAGAGGCTGAGAGCCCTGGGGCTCTTTAGCCTGGAAAAGCACAGGCTCAGGGGTGATCTGATGGCCACCTACAAGTTTATCAGGGGTGACCACCAGTATCTGGGGGAACGTTTGTTCACCAGAGCGCCCCAAGGGATGACGAGGTCGAATGGTCACAAACACTCTACAAGATTGTAGAGGCTGGACATAAGGAAGAATTTCTTTACTGTCCGAGCCCCCAAGGTCTGGAACAGCCTGCCACTGGAGGTGGTTCAAGTGCCTACATTGAACACCTTCAAGAGCAAACTGGATGCTTATCTTGCTGGGATCCTATGACCCCAGCTGACTTCCTGCCCTTTGGGCGGGGGGCTGGGCTCGATGATCTTCCGAGGTCCCTTCCAGCCCTAATGTCTATGAAATCTATGAAATTTTGACTACAATAAAACTGAGTTCTTTGCCAAACAGCATGATGCTGACCTTGTTGAAACATCGCAGGCTTATTTGGTTCCTCTGCATAAATGCTATGGCCAGGTAGGTATAGTAGTCTAATGTAGGCAAAGGCAGCAGAAAGGACCTTAGCTGCACCAAAGTACTGGTAACCTCCGCTTAACATTGCTTTGCTTAGCACTGTTTTGCTATAACACTTGTTTTACATTGATACCCAATTCCACTTTGCACTCAGTGAGTTTTGTTATAACACTCATGGGCATCATAATGGGAAAATTGGTTTTGCTTAACGTTATTTTGCTTAATGCTCGGTTTTCCGGGAACCAGTTGAGAGAGCTAAGCAGGGATTGCCTGTAGTGAGGACTTCATGCAAATTAACTCTTTTTTTCCCCACAAAGTAAGTAAAAAAGCAGCAACCAAAGAAGCCATGGCTGAAACAGAATGTCTCCCGTTTCACTTCTTCACCCATGTGGCTGCCATGTGATCCAAATGCAGTGCAAGAATAAAAGTGGGATGCGAGAACAGAGAAGGACAAGTGAGAGTGGATTCGCTATTGTGCTGTACCTGCAGTGCTTAGCTGTGCTTGAGGGAGTTGGGGACAGTTTAGGATTGCTGCTTTATAAACACCAATAGTGTATGTTTGAGTCTGAAATCTGTAACCTGATTTTGAAATTTGGTTTGGTTTGGTTAGAGTTTTTATTACTTCTGATTATATTCTAGGATTCTGGAGAGTAGGTTTGGATAAGGTAATTTTCTCCAGAATCCTAGAATAGAATTTTTATTATTTTTGATTATAACCAAATTTCAAAATCAGGTCAGCAGAGAGCAAGCCCAGAAGAAGCACAGTCTGCTGTTAATATTCTTTGGATCTTTTCCCCCTTGTGACAACTCAATTACTTTGGCATTTGACGAGCGGTTGAACAAGCTCTTGTGCCTGTCTAGAACTGACATCCTTTGTGTAATTTGACATCACCCACCTCACCCCCTGGGAACAGTCTGACCCATCTGTTATTCAGGGAGCTAGGAGAGGCCCTTCATTTATGACAACAAAACATTTAAATGCCAAACTTTTGAAATTGATGAAAAATGGCAAGTTAAAGGGGATCATCAGAGACAAGCTATCAAGGGAGTGTAAATATATGTATGCATGGCATACTGCAGTCAAAGGCCTTAGCCATTGGTTTGATTCCAGCAGAGATCAGTGTAAGGCTGCTGACTACAAAAACTGAACATAGCAGGAACAGACCTCAGACTATGACAAAAAAGGTAGCTCACGAATGCCAAAATATTACCGACTTTCTGGAATACAGTATAGCAGATGACTATGAGAAAACAATGGGTACCTGCACACTTCGTGTAATTTTTATGTGTACCTAAGGACAAAAAAATATCCATGGAGCCGTACCTTTTTGGAAATGGTTTCTTTGACAAATTGTAGTTGCCAGACTTCCTGAAGTGGCACTTGTCAGTTGCATAGTGGGAAGCTTGGTTTTGCCAGAAACCTTTTAAATGAGTTTGCTGATGGGAGACCAAGCATATGCAGGCCATTGTTTCTTTTTTTCCTTAAATGTTAGTGATGTAATGCCTCCATGGAACAAGCTAAAGGGGTAATAGTCCTGGAAACTGCAGAGCTCTGCTCACTCAGAGGTATCCTAGAACTGCCAGTTCCAACCCAAGAAATTCCAGCAGGCAATATATTGTCTCTGAGCTCATTCCATTTTTGATCCTCTACCCAGAGGTGAGAGTGTCATTAAAATAAGTTCTAGTTGTGCCAGTTGCAGACATGGGTTATGAAAGGGTAGCTAACTTATTGAATAATGGTTAGCGGCTAGCTTTTAGATGTTGGTGATGGTTACTTGTCTTCCAACTTGGCTACACTTGCAGTGGTGATTTAGAAATGAAAAGATCCACATTTCACAACCAGATCAGCCAGCAGAGTCAACCAGGAAGCATACTTTTAATCTGTTCTGACAAAGATGCAGAGAACGGGCACCTAGTTATCTCTAAACATCCTGTGATACAGAATCCATGATGGCAGTCCTTCTCATGAAGGAGGCATTCATCGCTGAAGCATGAGGACATCCTCCTACAAACAGTTATTTATAAAACAGGACCTGCACAATGTAGATCAGTGCGTTCCAGAGAAGGAAGTGTAACTGTTGAATACATTTCACAGTTCTACACTGAGCACGCTGAATCATTTAATGGTGTTTTCTTTAACTGAAGAGGCAGACCAAATTAGATGCACATCAGTGTGAGAGATGATCAGTGAAAAGTTGGCGTGCTCTTTTAACTTTCAAAGAGTCTTTGGTTAAAGACAAAAATGTTCCCTTTTGGTCATTTAAAACTCATGTTTGTATTTGCAGATCTGTGTATTCCCTGTACACAGTTTATGTAAAAACATTTATCCAAATACAAATATAGTAGAGAACATAGAAAGTTATTTTTGTTACCAGGGCTTAATTAAAATAAATGTTGTTGTATTTGGTTGTATTTATGGCTGCTAGCAACTTTTTAAAACTAATATGTATAGTTTGGCAGACCTCTTTGGTCCCTTTAAGCATTTGCAGTTTACTCTTTTCACTGATCATCCTGAAATGTCTTTGCACCTTGTTTTATTGCTGCTATAGAGGGTTCAACAATAACAGATTCTGAGCAAGTCAATTTATATTCTAAGGGGGAGGCTAAGTCAGTTGCAACTGCTAACATCCTTTACTGCAAAACCAAATATTTTTATTTTATTTTGGCCTTTTGTCTCCTTTACAATGATCATCTTAGTGGGACTCCATTTATTGTCAAGAACAGTGTGATTCAAAATTTTAAACCATCAGAATCTATAGGAATTTTTCAGTGTTTATTTTACAGCATTAATTACTAAGGTGTTTGATATCAGAGATTTTTTTCCCTAATTAACTGAAGTTTATTTCATAAAAAGAAAACTATGAAGATTTTCTAAGCAAAGGCCCCAGCATAACCAGTATCCCAGAAACATTAATTGTTGCTCAGAGAGAAATTGCTGTAGAGAGACATGTGTTTTTATAGCTGCTTTTAAATGAAGACAAGTAAAAAGCTCTTACCTTTTGAATTCTCAGCTATATGTACTGTAATGTGAATTCCACCTATCAATACCCAGATGATTGATTGTGTGTGTGCGTGTGTTTTTTTATTAATTAAATAGTATATTATTGTTGTCCTTTATCCTCTTGTATATTCAGAACAGGCTGGTTGGTGCAGCCCAAAATAAAAAGCAATAAACCAGATTAAAAAATCCCAGAAGTAACCTTAACTCAACCTCCCTAAACTGAATAACACAACTCAACCCCTGGAAGATCCCTCAAACTGGAAAAACCATTTCTTTGTCACTTGTAACTAAGAAAAATAAGTGAAAGCAGACTTCAAGGGTAGTCCCAAAGTGCCTTCTAAGATATTTGAATTTAGATGCATTGACTTATTATGAGAGACACAAGAAAAGAAAAATTAGAGTACCACCTTTCTTTAAATAGTGCTCATGTACCGTGTATTCTCCCACGATTAGTAGCATACGCGTTCTAGAAACTTCCCATGTAACAGGGGTCCCATCCTAGTTTTACATTATGTAGGAAAATATGACCATATTAGTGGAAACTTTTATAAAGCCAGGAGAAGGAGCTAGTGGCCACATTCCTTTTTCAACATATTTGCTCTTTTTTGAAGTGCCAGCTGTATACTGTTTGACTCATTCCCTTTCAGCTTGCATATGGGCTGTACCGTTGAGATATTTAGGACTAGAACAAAAGGATTTCTTTCCCTCCAGTGACACAGACTTAGATGATAATGTAGGAAAGTGCCTCAACAAAGGATTGGTTTACAAAGGACTGGCTCAAGTCGCATATTTTGAAAGCATCATAGATTAGAGCCAGGACACATGCTTGGATACTGTACCCAAGCCTGCTTCAGCTGTCAAAGAGAGAAAGCTGAATGCCTTGCTATAGCAACTGGGCCTTGGAGGAGATTTGGAGTCTTCTGAAGTGAAGCTCCATCTGTTTGTTTGTCTTTTTGCATATCTGTCCTCTTCAGCTTCTTTCGGGTGATACCTTTTCAAACCTGGGATCTCCTGCTGCTCTCACACTGGAAGTGACGTGTTTTATTAGGCATGCATCTGTCCTTGCCATTATGTCTTATTACATTTGATAAGGAATGAAGTGCAAAGGAGCAATTGCTATTGAATGCCATCACCCAACTGCCCTCGCTCCTTCAGGAAGTTATATACCACTTACCTCTCACTTGCCAAACTAATTCAAGGTTCAATACTTCTACCATCTTGTACTTCTGTACAGTTCACTGTTCCAGGAAACCAAGCACTTACTAAGATGCAAATTCTATTTTTAATTTTTACAGACAGACAGAGTAAGACTAAGTCAGGTATTTCAAAAGACAACCAGAGTCCGGCTGGCAGAAAAGGAAGAGAAGGGAAAGGTGGAGGAGAAGAAAGAGAGGAGAGAGATGGATCAAAGATGAAAGACAGAAGAGAAGGCGGAGAGAAGAAAGGTGGAAGAAAGGGAAGAGAAAGGAAAGGAGTAATAGAGGTCTACAAGAAGGGTGACAGGAAACCAAGACTGGGTCAAGAGCATGAAGAGGCCAGTGCCTGGCCAGATCTACCTTATACTGGGAATTATAGTTACAATTAATCCTACCTGAGAAAAACAAAACAAAAGAAAAAGTGCATTGAGTAATTTGAGCTTGCATTACCTGCCTTTATCAGTAGTAGGACACTAATAATACAATTATGATAAGATAACTTAGATAACTGTCTGCATGTTCTAAGAGTCTTCTCTGGTTTTATTTACATACTTATGTTTGGCTCCTTCTCCAGCCAGGCATATAAATATACAACTGCAGGCTCAACATGAGTAACATTCATGGTCAGAGTTTGTAAAGATATTCATGCCCCTGGAATGGCCTGACTATATTTCACACAGACTAGGACAGTTGCTCTTTGTCTAGCCTTCATTTCCACTTAATGTTAAATGGTTACTTGGTTAAAAAGTTACACTACTTTACACTGATGTTGTTAATCAATTAACCAAACCTTTGAAAGATGACTTATTCTTAAAAATATTTTTAATTGAAACCACTGACAGGGACACACACACACATCCATGTCCAGAGAAGGAGAAGTTGATGTCCTGAATCAAAGAACATCTCAAATGTTCTCACCTGCTACATTTTATTCAGTACTGCTGAAGTACAGGACAGTCCTTTTTTATGGAAGGTGCTGAGGAAATGCATCTTGAAAGAAGGTAAGGTGTAAGGTTCAGTCCCCACCTTACTTAAGTCAGTGGGAGTTTTGCTGTTGAGTTTAATGAGAGCAAGATTCAGTGATAATTGCAGATGGTGGCCAACCCTTGTTTGTGAGCAGGAATCAGGCCATTACTCTTCAATGTGCCTTTATGTGGTGCTGTGTACAGGCCGCTTCTGTTGCATCCAATGTGTGGAGGTCCAGGTGCTCAGCAATTCTGAAAAGCATATCCTGCCTGTTTTAGGTGCTGAACTAAATTTGTGCTGTTTACAAATGTTTTAAAATAGCTTTCCTCTCTTTATTACAAAAGACATACAGATACATACAGTTACTAGGCAGTTATTATAAATAGGATATTGAAAGGAAATGACTACTTTGTATATGATCACCCATATTTATAGCTATGCATCTGTGTAGAACAGTGTGTGTAGGGTCGGAATAGCTCTAACTGCAAAATTGATACTTATTAAATAAAGAAATAAACTTTGCAGAAAGATTGTGCTCGTTGCTCTCAGTCTTGTGCATTCCTGTGGATACCTGGTTAAAAAACTGTGGCATTAACTCAGTTTCTTTTCTCTTTACATGTAACATGTGCAGCTGTGTTCACTCATTTCTGGAAATGAATATTGTGTGTGGATAGGAACACAAGGTCTAGTTCAACTTCATTTTATTTTATGGGAGGCTGTCTTCCTGAGATAAATAATCCGTACTCAGTCTAGTGGGATGGAATGCTCTCTTGCTTTGAGTTCACTTTGTAAGAAATGGGAAGAATGTAGTAGTGAATTATTAACACTATACTTTGCATTCTAAACTGTTAATCTGTGGTTGTGACCCTATTTAATCTAGGCGCCTTTTCTGTAGGAAGTTCTTGACACTGTTACATCCCAACATCTCAAGACTCTTCCTCTCTCTCTAACCCTTGCAAAATATTTTTTAGCATGTTTGTTTTTATGCATGTTGTGTGTCGAAGTAACTCTTAGAGGTGTTCCTGTACATCATACTGGACTGATTGTGTGGCAAGCTCACCTTCCCAATGTCTGTACCATAGCGTTAACCCAGTGAGCAAACCGCAGGCTTCAGTCTCTACAGCCATCAGATATCTGACATCTAGACAGTTTAAAAAATGCAGAAGAAATAAAACTCACCTATAAGAGGTGGCACCAATATCAATTTAAGTCTCCAGCCTTTTTATTTATACAAGGATTCAAAGAACATATTTCAACTTTAGATAAACAGTGCAAGATAGTTACAAGTACCTTGGTAACAGAAAGAAATATATAACTGGCCAGCTATGCCAATAAGTGAAATAAATCTTATGCCTGCAGAAATGCATTTTTAAAGCAAAGGTGTCCTTTAGATATTTTTGTTGTACCTTATCCCTTAACCAAGCCCACCAAAAAACAATAGGTTGTTTGTCATTTGTAAATGATAAATATCTGTATTCTTGAAGCCTTTAATCCCTCCTCAGTTCAAACATACAAATTATGGCACAAAAGAGCAGGCTTAAAGACAGAGACAACTGCAAATCTATCACACCATTTTTCTGGTTCTCCAATTTGCTGGGACATGGGTGCTCATCTATAACTCATGTTTTTTCCTGAATTACTAAATACCATCACATCCCTTAAGGAATAAGGTTTTTTTTTTTATCCAAACACCAAGCAGTGCTATCTTGATACCAGAGAAGCAAATCTTCTTTCCCCTGCACTCCCCCCAATCTCTCTTCAAAAGCGACAAATCCAAAGCAAGTCCTACTCCTTCAATACAGGATGCAGCACTTAACAAGAGATTTCCACAGGGCCAGGGACTGTCTGTGAATTACAGATCTCAAGCAGGCTGACAACAAACGTGCACTGCATAGGAGAGGAAAGGACGCAGAGATAGATTTTCCCTTTAAGTTTCTTTTCTGTTGTGGATAGCAGTAGCTGACTAAGACATTTCTAAAACAAGGCTGAACGTGGAACACATTCTTGCATCATTTTAAAATCTCCTCTTTCTAAAGAGCATACAGAATTTGGCTGCATTTTTTTTTTTTTTTGCACGTAGCCTTTTCCATGCTTCAGAACCTCACTGAGGAATTTACATAATGAGGTGTGTTCAAATGCAGACTTGGTGGGGGGGAGCGGGGAGAAACTAAAAATCACTGCACTAGACCAGTAAAGCAAATATGTATTGTGCCATAGTTCTACTAGCAAATACGTTCATTTTAAATATATGACTTGTAGGAAGCTGCTCTATAGATTTTGATGGGTTTAGTAGCATCGTTTTTCTTTAATCAACATTCAGTGCCAGGGAGACTCACCTTCCTTTTAGATTTAACCTCCCTACCAAATCAGATCAAGTTCAGCTTTAAGAAATGATGGGACTAACGGGAATACAACAAAGGAATGAAATAAGAGTTACAACTGGCTGTGCAAAGGCAGGTACAGTTTGGAACAATGAGGCATGCCAAACTGGACCAAGACTGCCTAGGTTTGAGGATGCATCAGCACAAGTCTCAGGCCTTGCCCCCAGCTGGGTTGGGTATCGCTGGAAATTGTCCAATGACATGTACGAAGTCTGCATGGACAAGGGGAATGATGACTCTCCTCCATTTGCTTTCTTGCAGCATCCCTCCCCCCAGTCCCGTCTCCAACGCTGGATTCTCACATTCATTGCACATTCCATAAACTGACTGCACAAGTCAAATTCTGCTTTTTTACCAAATCTTAAATATGAACACACATTCCCTCCCCCCGCACCCTCCCTATGACAGACAGAGAAGTGCCTGAAAGTCTGCTAAACCTACGTATGCTTAAACACAAGAAATGTTTTCTTTCCCCCAGAAATAAAAAACACAAAAGTAGACAAAAGTAAGAGCAGAGCCCAAACATAGGGTTCACTATTTCCCAAGAGTCACTAGGACTGCAGTGTTTCTAGAAAAAAAACCCAACCTTTGCTAGGGATATGTCTCCAGAGGATGCTTACTATATCTGTGAATCAAACAAGCTTGCTAGGGAACTCAAAACACACAGCTCTACAAACACAGACACCCCTACGGACATGTATGTATATTGCTACATCTTTTGTTGACAAAAACCAAACCATTTGTTGAATCCACTCCGGGCAATCAAATTCTAGGCTACAGAAAAGTAGTGGCTAAGAGGAGGCTGTGCTGTTTGGAAGGTCTAGAAGCAAGCCTGGTTGATCCACTCACTCAGTGTGTGGCTGCAGGTAAGTCACTTAGACTGCTTGCTTTCTATCGTGAGCAATGCAGTGGGACAGTTGTTGGGACAAAAGCAGGAATTTACTTAAAAGAACAGATTCACCTGGGCAACCCAACTGCCCAAGGGTGAATACATAATAACCCACCAGCCTCCAATTCTTATAACTCAGTTGCTTTGGGTGCCACTACAATATGTAAGACTTCACAAAACAGCTCTTTCCAACGATCCCTTTGGTAAAAGATCACTGTTGTCTTTGTAAATAAAGAAAAGGATTCAGCCTCTTTGCTGTGGAAACGCCTCTTCAAATGATGAACGTCACCATGCATACTTTCATCTCAGTGTTGCACAGAATGGTACCGTGTTGTAGTTATAGATTAGGCTATTGATGGCTTTCCAGGTACCATGCAAAATTCAAAGCTCACTCCCATTTACTTTAATGTAGGAGAACTGGTATTTCACTATTATGAGATGTAATAAAGAAAACTACTGTTGTACTTGTCAGGAATGGGACTTTTGCCTCCTGCTTTCAAATGGCTAGGTATTGAGTCTCCTTGCTACATGAAGAATTAGTCATAACTCCTACATCAAAAGGAAGTGAGTGAAGGATTCTCTCTGCCTGCTTATGAAATACATGGGAAAACATGGCAGCCGCCAAACAGAGCACTTTGAGTGCTGAGAGTGTCTTTTAGGTAAAAAGTCACACTATTCTAAACCTCTGTTGTGCTTTAGGTGTTAACATGGTAAGTAGCATTCTCGGCTAGAGCTGTATAACAAAAATGGGTAAATTGCATATGCCACTGCAGTCTATCACCTGGCGTCCCTTTGAGGATGACTCTTCCTTTTCCCCATTCTGTCTTTCTCCAAAGGCTTGTTTCAGGCCCCAGAGAACCTATTTATGGCAAATAATGAAATTAAAAAAATGAGGTATGGAAAGAAGGGCCCAGCATTCAGAAAAGACCAATAAAGAAAAAAACGGCTCTAGAACTGCCAGATATCACAAACAATCGAGACCTTTTTTCTCCCTCTTTTTTTTTTTTTGCCAAGATGAATTAAATATTGTCCATTCTTTCTTTCCTTTTTTTTGTTTTTTGTTTTGGCAAAGTTAAGACCTCAGCCACAGTCTCTTTCATGGCTGTGCAAGTAAGTTACCGCCATAAGTACTGCATTGCCATGACAGCCATAGAAAGGAAGATTAGGAAGGAGGAAGGCAAAGATTTGCTGCTGGCCCCATTTACACCCCGTCCAGACTGGTTAGGAATTGCATGTGTTCCTGGTTGTCTGGTGCTGGAGCTCTTAGAAAGTCTTTTACCGCAGACTTCATCAGGACAGCTGTCACCGCTCCCAGAGCCACTCATGTCATCACCTATGCAGAGGAAAACACAGGGTGAGGTTGGCAACTGCTCAGTGTGGAAAATGCCTTCAGGTCAAGATAGCCCCTGGTTCCAGGAGCTAATATCTCAACCAAGCTGGTGCAGAGATGATGGGATGCCTCAGGCATCTGAGAGGAATGAACAACACTGAGCCCCTCTTTTTCTCTGCAGTCCCATGAATGGTCTATTTGCGCATCAGTATGTGCGTGCATGTACACATACACATAGGATACGTGCACTTGAAAGAACCTGGCATGGTAGTGAAGCTGGTGGGTGAACCAGCTGCTGTTCATGAGTTTATGTAACTGCCATCTACATGGCAGAGGCACCAATGAATCATTTAGATCCCCCTCAAACAAGCACTGGTAACACACTGCATTGCACTCTGGGTAGAAAAAAGACACTGACAAACTCAAGTATCAGCTGTGGTGGGACGTGTTCTGTCCCAGGGTATCTACTTTACTGGGTGAAACACAGATTGCTATTGTCCCACATCCCTTGCCTGGGGATTCCCTGCAGCCCCCGCTGCCCCACCACTCCTTGCCAGGACCCATGCAGGGTCAAGTGCTGACCTGTGCCTCACATGGAGACATGAGTCAGCACAGGTCCCAGCATGGGGTGGCATGGAGGTGCAGGGTGGCATGAGAAGCCAGCAAATCCCTGGCATCCCATGCCTCCATGCCAGGACCCATGCTTCCCCATGAAACATGGGTCCGTGCAGGACTCAGTATGGGTCTCAGCACGGAGGCACAGGGCACTGGGAATTGCCTAGCTCCTGCACCACCCCACACCTCCTTTCTGGGACTCACGCTGACTTGCTTCACAAGGAAACAGATTGGCATGGAGTGGCATGGGAGTCCCTTGTGCCCCATGTCTCCACATAGGACTTCCCTGTGCTGCCCCCTGCCCCTTCATGAAGCACAGGTTGGTGGTTTTCCCACTTACGCAGATGCATCAATGGGTACCCCAGGGGCATGTCTAGGTGAGCAGGAAAGCTGCACAGGTGCTCCAAGGGCCTAAGGGGCCTGATTCTGCCCTAAGAATTCCTGGGGGTGCACAGGATCAGGCCCCTCAAGCCCACCAGAGAGGATGGCTGGAGATCAATGGCAGCTCTGGGCTGACAGCACTCTCCCACCATAAGTAAACAGACATTCACTACAGTTAAGTAGCACAAATTCTCACTACCATCTGTTGTGGCCACTTGGGCATTTGTGGCACAACAAAAAAGTATGGACATCTGTTTTCTTTCACTTTGTGCTGCCATAAAAATTCTTACAGTGGCAGAAAGGCAATGTCTATTTCCACTCTGAAGTGCAGAGGGGATCAGCATAGGGGCTTCTGCACAAGGGCTGGGCTCACAGCAGCCGGCACCAGTCAGGACATGGGCAGCTGCTGCCTGCTGGGGGAGGGGAGGGGAAGTAGTAAGTGGGACTCTGAGCAGTGTAGAGTTCACCTACTCAGGCTTGTAGGTGACAATGGTGGGTTACCTCTCACTCAGATTACTGGAGTACCTTCTAGGATATGACAACATAAAAAACTGGGACAGAATCGGTTTGCTTAGGGTTTTGAAATGTATATCCTGCTTTGAGAGAGTGATGATGGTCCAACAGGCGCTCCAAACAGGATCCTGGAATTGACGAGCCATTTAAAACAGTGAAAGAAGGAAAGCCCAGTCTAATTCAAATCCTAATTTCCACTAAGAGCCCATATGTGCACCAGGCAGCTTGCCATTGTTTCTTTTTAATGAAACGTCTGGTGCAATATTAATGATTTATGTACAGAAGAATCTTCATGTTTGGAATGGCACAAGAAAACATTAAAAAGGGCAGAGTTTCTCTTGAGACTCTCCCTCCTGTAGAAAAATTTTGAAGATGAATTTAAAAGGAACCACAGGCTTTAGAAAAGTCTGTACATTACCCTACACAGCATGGCAGATTGGCTCATGTTGAGCTCTGAGCCACTGCGGCTAGACTATTATCAACACCCAAGCTAACTAGCTTAAGTTATCTGGCTATCTACTCCACTAGTCCCCTCTGCGAGTTCAGTGGAGACAGGCCCTGTGTCTGTCTCTAAATAGCTTTATCCCTACTTTCTTCATGCAAATGACATGCTGAAGGCTTTTCAAGAAGCAGGTTGAAAAAGTCTGAGAGCAAAACACTTTTCTCTGGGGAGGATTGTTAATTGGCTGAGATGAACAGCATGGCTTTGGGTTACATTGCAATAATAGCACATGCGGTTTTCATGGACAATTCAGCTAATTGTTATGGCATCTGCAAACAGTCTTTAATGCAATAGGATGGAAAGGTATGCTCCTGGGATTTGTTCATTTAAAAGGACGTGTCCAGAAAAATGTTGGTTCCCTTGCATTTTGGGATGTAAGAGAATTCAAAATTCAGAACTGCCTATGTGACTGCGCAGCACCATGCAGCAGGAAAAAATTCTTCATGGGTGCTAAAGCTTACATGAAGCACTGAGTTTGAATATGGCCACAACCATTTCAGCCTTATCCCTTAGTTGATTTTGCCTTAATAGAGCAGTAGGCTCTACATGTTTGACAAAACAAAAAAGAGGTAGCAAGGAGGCAATGCTCATTAGCTGAGATGCAAAATCAAAGGCTTTCCATTCCACAGTGGCAGGTCTGGTGAAAGCCAAATAAGACATCGTCTTTCTCTGGGTAAGAGAAATAGTTCTGTGGAAGGCGAGGGTAAGATGTTGCTAACCATCATCAATGCAGTGCTGTCAGTAATGCACTGTACTCTGCTATTCTAATGTTGTTTTGGATGCTGGGATTTAAACACATGCACATTCCTTCCCATAACAGGGACCAACAGGCTTTATGGAATCAGGCCTTATACATTCTTTAAGGCAAGGCTTGCATCATACCTAGTATGCGGAAAGTGCTAATCCATTTTGGATGGTACTGAAATGATGCAATAAAACAGAGAATAAGCCACAAAGTTATTACAGAAAAATGTGTAAAAACTTTGTGGCTGGTTCCCACTGCACCATAAATTGAACGTGACCAGCACTGATCCCAACCCAGGGTACAAAACAGAGCTTTGAAGGGCTTGGATAGACTCCTGTGGCTGGGAGTGCCAATCAGGTGATCAGGGCTGCCAGTCACAGGAGCACATGAAGCCCTTAGCTCTGATGCACTCCCATGGCCTGAGTGCCCATCAGCTGACTGGTGTTCCCAGCCATGGGAGCACCAAGCAACCTACTTGCTACTTGTTGGTGTGGGGCAGCTGGAGATGATCCTGGGCTTCTCCTGCACTGGCAATATGGCAATGTGGTCTACACTGGCAATATGGTCTGATTCCTGATCCCACAATCGTACCTCCTGCCCTGCATGTGTGGCATGGCAGGGGGTGTGATTGTTGGGATCGTGGATCAGATCCCATCACGCCCTTGATTAAATGTTAGTGGCCTCAGATATTCCTTATCATTTCTAGTCTGCCTGCACCTCTGTGCTCATTCCTTGGGGTTTCTGGCATACTCACTTGCATCCTGGAAATCCACATCATTCCCGTTGTATGCATTGCGCAGGCGGTTGGTCATGATCTTTAACTGCATGATTTGCTGACGGATGGTCATATCTGGTTTGGTGATGTCCACCTCCACCTCTGGATTATTAATCTGATTGGCCAAACCATCTCCCATCACCTCTGGTAGATACCTAAAAAGGGAACCAGTGTGTTGATAGTTCTTTCCCAGAGCAGACTGTTCACTTTCTGGCATTATGGATGCTATAACAAAAAAACAATTTACTGTCCCTAGGATGCTGATACCAACAATTTCTCTGTGGTACCTATTTGCACTCTTAA
This sequence comes from Alligator mississippiensis, assembly GCF_030867095.1. Taxonomy (NCBI): domain Eukaryota; kingdom Metazoa; phylum Chordata; order Crocodylia; family Alligatoridae; genus Alligator; species Alligator mississippiensis. The sequence goes on from NC_081830.1 coordinate 42,192,702, forward strand.
CACTGCCTCTTCACATTGCTGGGTCGCTTGTGTTTCTACTTAAGCTCCTATACAAGGCACCTTCTCATTTCCCACCTGTTTAGTTGCAAAGATGTCTCGGGCACTAAAAGTAATGCGGGGCCTCTGCTCAGTGAACACAACTAGATTCCAAGGTACTACACCAAGCACTGAGCAAAACTGGGTTGCAGCTCTACACCAGGCAGCATGTAGAGCAGGAATGGATACAGTTGAAGCTGACAGTCTCAGTCTGAAGTGCCATTCTCTTTCCTGCCAGTGGTTCCAATGCAGACTGCTATATGCTGTGAGCTAACAGACCAGGGATTGGGGTGACCCAGAGACATTGCATAATATACGATCATTCCAGTTCTCTACAACAAGGCTGAAGTGGCCGTTTGAGTCTCTTGCAGAGGAGATTGTCTCATCCTTAGTGTTTATCTCAGCTACAGGGGCAGCAGGCTGGGCTGATGATTGTGCCTAATACCATCACCAGTGAAGTTGGCCAGGTGACCTCCCAGGTATTACACTTAAAATGTTCATTATTGTGTGGAGGATTATGAAACTGTCATGTCATTACTGAATCTGGACAGATGCCCCTGAGACTGACTGCTCTGTAACTACTGGATTCACCTCCTGATCAGATTGACAGGGCAGCTAGTGGAGACTTCTATCCAATTAGCTGGGAGCTCATCAACTAGTGATTAAAGCAGTATTTCTCACTCTTCAGTTACTGTCCATCAGTCACTCAGAAAAATCTATTGCGAAACCCTGGCAGTTCCATATGCTTCATGAAGGCATTTTGCAAGCAGAGGCCCAAATTCCCAGCTGATGTAAAAGCAACATAGCTCTGCTGAAGCAAATGGAGCAAAGGACCTGCTACAGCTGTGGATGGGGCACCAAGTAGTATTTTAAGGGTAAGTTCTGGGAATAGAGTATTTCTGTGGATGCAGAATTTCAGCTGGGTGCACTTGGAGAGGGCAAGTGTTTCAAAAGTGTGACAGCTTAGGGGAAAAAAGAACATTTGCAATGCCCAGCTCTACCTCTGGGTTTTTCCCTAAAATGAACCCCTCTAATTCCCTGATGGAGTTTACTGCATTTTGGACATACGTAAAGCTTAGCTGGTCATTCTGTGATAGGCCTACTCTTGATGCTTAGAAGTCTAAGAACACAGAGACACAGAAACATACTTTAAATTCAAGGCACCAGTTTTTCAAGATCACCTCAGAACAAGGGTTAAACTTGATCCTGAGACAGGAGCACTGAAGCACTTAAACCAGGGGTGGGCAAAATACAGCCCGGGCTGGATCCGGCCTGCCAGGCAATTTCATCCAGCCCACGGGCGCTCACCAACTAATTATACCCCACCCAGCCTGCACACGTTGCTCCCATCCTTGTGGGCAGAAGGGCCCGGCTCAGCCAGTGCACAGCTTCCAGGTGGGGCTGCTGCAGCCACTGCTCAGCTTCCCTGGTGTCCCGCTCACTCCAGACACCAGGTGGGGAAGAGGCAGGGGCAGGGGGGAGCTGCAGCTGGGCAGGAGCGCGGACCACAGGGCTGGCGGCAGCGTGGAACGCGCACCCAGGGAGGCAGCGGGAGCACCAAGATCGGGTGGCCAGGATGTGGGTGTGAGGGAAGGTGTAAGGGTGTGGGGACCCCCCACACATTCCCCACCATAGCACACAGCCCCCACAACTGACAGCGGCAGCAGCAGCAGCAGGTGGAAGGCACTTGGGGTGCTCGTGCCCTGTGCAGGCACTGCTGCCCGGTGGCACACGGCTCCATCCAGTGCTGCATTTGGTGGCAAGAAGCACAGCCAGGCCATGCCTGCCTCTATCATGTGGTGTACATGCAGCTCCTGGCACTCGCATGCCACCAGGGTAAGCCCTGTGTGATGGAGCTGGTTGTATTTGCCGCTCCCTGCCATGTGGGTCCCAGGACTCTGCCAGGAAATGGAGGGCAAGGCTGTCCTGCACTTCCAGCAGAGTCCTGGGACCTGCAAGTTTAACCCTTGTTCTGAGGTCATCTTGAAGAACTGGTGCCTTGAATTTAAAATATGTTTCTGTGTCTCCGTGTTCTTAGTCCTCTAAGTATCAAAAGTAGGCCTATCACAAAATGATGGTGTGGGCTGTGAGCTATTGGGGGGGGGGGAGGAGGAGGGTCCTCCTGTAAGAGATTACACCCCACAAATGCCACACACCCACACCCTGCCCCAACCCCCCCACATATACCCTACACCCCAACATACCCTATTGCCCCCACACATACAGCCACACCGCCTCACAAACCCCTCACCACACCCCTGCACACCCATCATACGCACACCCCCATCCCCACCCCAACCACACCCTATACCCCCCACACAATACACAAGAATAAGACTTTAACTTTTAGTTATTATGCAGTCACCTCTATATACACTACACAAATACAAATCATGACAAAAATGTTTTTTGTAATAAAATTAAAATATGTTATAGTAGGTGTTTGACTTAGTATATCATTTGGTTTTTCTGGTTTCAAGATGGAACTCCAAAAGGAGTACTTGTGGGGTGCAAGGGGAGGGACTTCTGGTGGCAAAAGTCATGGGTTAAGGGCAGGACATCCAGTCAGAAGATGGCGACCAGGGGCCAAGCCACTTGTCAGGGGGAGGGGCACTTGTCAAGGGGTGGGGCAACCATTGCAGCCCTCGACAGCTCACCAAAACTAATTAAGTGGCTCTCCAGCAGAAATACTTGCCTGCTGAGATTACGAGGCCATATGAATGTGCAGCCTCAGAGTCGTCAGTGGGATGTGCTTTGGGCTGTTCTGTCTAGGTCTCGATCAGCACCAAAGCACAAAGGGATTTGCTTGACATTCTGTGGTTGGGTAGGGGGCAGCGTGTCAAGTTATGAATGTGATAGGGAAGAACTCACGCAACAGTGCTCCTGCAGCCCTCTTGGGCTGGTGTGGGCTTGAGTAGGATTGAAACAACTGCAAAAATTTTCTGGCAGGGGCAGGTGTTATGATTTGCCTCGCCTCCCTCATAATGGGATTTGCATTCACAGGCTGCAAGGGTTCATGGAGCAGGGATGCAGATGGACTTCACTTCTCTGCACCATCTATCTCTAGAAGCAGCTCAGTTTTAGTCTGTAGGCTTTCTGGCTTTCTTTGCCACACTGCTTCTTACCTGCCCTTGGTCATTCCATTCCAGCACCTGTCCTCATTCACTGAGCCAGCTGTTATCCTCTCATTGCAAAGTACACTGGGAAGAGTGACCCAGTAATCCTTGATATCTCTCAGCTTCCCTTTGGCATCTGACACCTGTAAGGGAAGGGAGAATAGGGGCTCAAGAAAACACCTGTTAAACTCTGGAGGCTGGTTAGCTCTCCCAAAATTGTCTGGACTCAATAATATTGGGCATCTTTTTTCATATGCAGGATAATGACACCCTTAAATGCCAACCATCTGCCCAAGGAGCTGGGAAGGTGGGCCACTGCTTTCCTCAAAGGACCAACTGTTCCAGTATGCCTGTCTTATATGCACCATGACTGGTTAATACTTCTGTATCACAGCCAACCTGCTAGCTCTTTAGTGGCACTCCTACCCAACTCCACCTGTTACAGTGATCTGGAGAGAGGAGACTGGCCCACAGATCATCCTGGAAGCAGCAAGGCCACAGGATTCTCTGTAGTTATTAGAGGACACTGTGGGATCCTGAGTGACCAGGAGAAGGGAGTGAGGGCGTGGGGATGTTGTGAGAGTGTGGGCAGCCGGCTGGTATTAGAATGCAGACAAAGTCAGAAAACTGGATCTGATGGGGAACTATGGAGTAGCTACAAGAAATGGATTCCTTTTGGCTAGGGGGAAGCTAGAACAGGAGAAAGTAGTGGGGCTGGGAGTAATAAAGTGGAAGATGCTGAGGAGTTAATGATGATCTAATATCCTATTGCCCACAGAATCAGAAATGTCCAATAAAGGCGACCATGGACCAACAATGGAGGTGAGGTTGCAGTGAGATAATATATCACATTACCCCTCTGCCCCCAACACCAGAAGAAGAGAAAGAGCAGGTGTGGGAGGACAAGGGCCTAAGAAAGCAGTTCCAAGTTAGAGAGAAAACCAAATAATGATGTGGATCAAGCTCAGCAGACACAGGTACATCCAGGATCACAGTGACGGGTGCAGCCACACCCCCTTCAGTTGTGTGGTGCGTGCGCAATGAAGAGAGCTCAATGAGCATGTGCCATACAGCCAAACAGGATGTGGCCTCAGGTGCTAGAGGCCAGGGACCTCTCAATGCTCAATGCTCTGGCAACTCCTGACAGAGCTCACCAGCATGGGGGCTGTCTGGAGTTCCTGCTTTCAGGGTGGCAGTGACAGTGACACTCAATGCCTGCATGCTGCTGCTTGTCCCCTTTCCCCTACTGCTGAATTAGGAGGTGGAAATGTTGGGGAAGAAGGGAAAAGAAGAGCAAACAACAGCAGGCTCTGGGGCTGCTTGAAGGCAGGGTCTCCAAATCGGCCAGCCAGTGAGTTCATAGAGCTCACAAGCAGCAGGAGATGCTTCTACCGGCCTGAGAGCTCACTGCACATGCAGCACACAGCCAAAGCAGAGGCAGGTGAGAATCAGCAGATGGCACATGAATACCTAGGGCTGGCTGGCTTGTGCTGTTAGCTTTATGGACCACACATCTTTATGAGCCTGGGCTGTTCCACCGGTCTGGCTCTAGGGAGCCAAAAGTTGTCTTAAATGGAGTAACAAAAACATGAGACTCTAAGGGACCTCAAGAGTGCATGTAGTCCACCTCCCTGTGTGAGGTAGGATCAAGGCTACTTAGACCACTCCTGATAGACATCTGTTTTGCCTGTTCCTGAAAATATTCAATGAAGGAGATTCCACAACATCCCTCAGTATCTGGTTCGGTGTTTCACCACCATTCAAGAAGCAGTTACAGGTCAGGAACTTTCCCTAGGTACTAGGCATACATGAGTGTTTATTGGAAACCCACCACAGGCCAGAGTATAGTCAAGGGCTTGCCTCTGAGCTTGCGTTGCACAGAACTATGCCAATTGCAAAAAGGGTTGGTGAGCCACAGTGCAAGTACAAAACTGCATGCTTGGGCTAGTGATGGGATCAATACCCAATGTGGATAAGAACCAGATGTGAACATGTAGCTCACAGTGGGAACAATGTGGAAGTGCTTTCTAAGCAAATGAGGAAATTTCTAAGATACACTTACTAGCTTCTCCAGTCCAAGTCCTGAGGGCTTATCATCTGAGGCAGTTTTTCCCCTCCTTTTCTTATCTTCTCCACTGGATGCTTTTGTACTGATTTTTGGATTTCCACAACCTTGGAAAACCTGAGAAAAAAGAAAATCCCACAGTCAACAGCTTTCCCTCTTAACCAGCATTGTATTTATAACTTTTCCTGTTCAACAAGCCTGTTTGAATCATCCATTTACTGTCATTTAATCATTTAGGAGCTTTCACCAAATCTCTAGCAATTTTGTCCTTCCTTTAGTATTCTATCTGCTCTTTGAAGGAAAAAAGGCCCTACCCTTCCATTTTCCACCCACCCTAGCATACCCTCCCCTAGGGAGGGGAGGGATACTTACTTCCCTTTTATAATTACATGAAACCAACATGAAGACACTTGTTTCTAAAGCAGTCTATTGGCTCTGCCAACTCTAAAAGAGTTCTGCAGTGTTCTGGTCTTGGTCTCTCCTGTAGTTGTTACACATGGTGCACTTCTAAATAGTAATCTTTAAGTTGTTAAATCATCTACAGTCCAACATTAATATTTAAAACAAATGAACTAGCAAAACCTAACAACTAACTTTTGTTCTCTCACCAATGAATGTGCATTAATGGTTTGTGCTTGGCTCTGGTGTATGAAGGAAACCACAGAGACAAAACTGGTCTCTATAATAAATATATTACACATAGGATAATAGATGCTCCAGTATGTTATAATTAGGTAGTGCAGCGAACAGGCCTTATCTGCTCCTGCCAGAGGTCAAAGTATATTGCAGGGTCTTGTCTTTAAGTGTATCCAAATACTGATTGGAAAAATATGATCCCTCAGTCTGAGCGTTTTGTTGATGTGGGAGATGTCATATTTGGAAGTATCCCAAATATTTCTGGGCTGCAGTGCCACTTTTAAGATTTCCAGGATTACCCTGTGGTGTGCAGCTCAGCTACAGAAAACCCCCCGGCATACTGCAAAAGCAGCCTGTGTGACTGAAAAAGAAAATTTACCTAATTCATTTTAAGCTCATTAGACATTCAGGTTGGCTCTTGCTTTACCCAAAATGCCTCTCCAATCCCTGTTTTTTGTCTTGCATACACTGGTACACTACAGCAGAGGTGCTACTAGCCATTAGAATCTGAGTACCACTGGTACCAATATTTTACAAGGGAAAAGGAAACCTCAAGGCATTTACCATGTGGACTGAGTGGACGAAAATCAGAGACAACATGCACTAGATAAGCTAGAAGGAAGTTCTGTCCTAGAGAGCAGATAGGCTTTAAGACATTGTAACACAGGGTATCTTGCCAATGACCTTGTGTCAGTAGGTGGCAGTTTCTATTGACTGAATTACAATTAGTATTTAAGGAAGACTCAGAACAGAAGGAGGCTGGCAGCTTCTTGGACGAGAGAGTGCTTCACAGGTGCAACACTGAGAGGCTGTAAAAGAAGGCCTGAACCAGCCCAAAGCTTTCCGAGCAGTGCAGTTTTGATCAGTAAAGCCTGCACTGCTTCTTGGACAGTCCACTTGCTATATCAGGGGTGGCCAGCCTGTGGCACTCATGCCACAAGTAGCATGGGCAGCCTCTGTGTGGCACATGGAAGAGCTTGGAGGGGCAGGAAGCACAGTGGCAGATGGGGCAGGGTACAGAAAGCAGAGCAGCAAATCAGGCAGTAGCAGGAAGCAGAGAAAGGGACTGGAGTAGCACTTGGGGAGGGTGCAGGACTCATTTGTGACACCCCTGCCAAAAAAGGATGGCCCCCAAAGTAAATTAGGAAGGGCCTAGAAACTGTCTTGTCGGAGTTTAAGACTCTTAAGCCAGCATTTTAAACTGGGCCCTTAATTTTACTACTGGCTTCTACTCTAGCCTTGGGCCGCTTGCTGAACCTCCCTGTCTCAGTTTTTCCATCTGTAAAATCATGGGATAATTACTTGACATACAGGCACATTGGGAGGGCTGCCAATGCCCAGCCACTATGAAACCTACTGGGCAGTAAGTACAATTTACATTACAGAAGAAACTTCTACGGTGCTATCAACCTAACAGCCTGACAGTGTTCTGCAGCACTTTCTTTGAAGCTGGAGACCTGACTCTTGGCACCGGAGATGGCCTTAGGGATGGGCGACATGAGTGACTGTCCAGGGTACCATGATCAGGGGGGTGCTACACACACCCACATATACACATGCATACACACACGCAAACACGTGAGCAGCCCGGCTCACAACAGTGCTCTCCCCCCGCCCTGCTCTGAACCACCCCAGCCAACCGCCACCCCAGGCAGGAGGAGTGGAGCCCAGCCCAGCCTGTCCCCCAACTCCAGCCACTGCTCAGGAGGAGCCAGGCTGGGCATGTAAAGGAGGCAGCAATGGCACATCTGCCTGGCACACCATGCCACTCTGCCTCCTCACTGGTTTGCATCCCACACCCCTGCCTGCCTGCCGCAGCATTGCTGATTTGGGTTTGGGGTGGGGGGGAGGCATTATGCTAAAATATGAGTTTGCCAGGGTGCCATTTTCCAAAAGGCTGGCTTTGCTTGGCACTTTCATTCCTTTTGGCTCCTGCTTCACCAGGATGCCGAACTTGCCCTCTGTAAGCACCAATATCAGCCTTTTAAATTCAATAATCCCTCCTATCCCCCATCAAAATTAGCCACATCTAAACTTGCAGTCAGCAGGTCACTTGGCTGAAAGCCACTGCAACACTGCTGACTTTTTCTTTTGTAAGTTGTCAGAAAAGTGACTTTGTAGAACAGGTTTGTACCAAGAAGGGACCCAGCTGGAATGAATGCAGACAGCCACATGCATGGATGGAGTTAGGACCTTCCTATATATGGATTACCTGAGCCAAGCCACGGACTTCAAAACTTATTTGATGCCACTGGCTAGTTGAGCTCATTGATTTGCCTAACCGTATTCAATACTACTGGGTGGATTCATTGTTTAGTTTTTGACAATATGCTCAGAGCTTCTGTATGAGTGCTTTAATATTATTAAATCCAGACAAATACAGAATACAAAGGCACCTTACAGCAGTCAGAATTTGTTTGGTTATTTCTGTTTTACAAGGAGGGGACAATCTCCTTCCCAATCCCCAATTAAATTCTATAAGAAGATAAAGATATTTTCTTTTCTCAAAGGTTACAAATGTAGTCTTTAGATGACAAGATCCTCTCACGCCACAGTTGTATCCAGGCAAATCAAATCAAATCAAATCAAATTAAATCAAATCAAATCAATAACTTCTTCAGCATGCCCAGAAGGCCATTGAACTGAGGTTGCCTTGAACTAAACCTGGGGGGGTGCAACATATGCAGCCCTTAATTTGGACCTCCCAGTATACAAGCAGACTGAAAGTTTGGCAAGCTTTATACACTGTAATTTTAATTTGAAAAGCATCACTGTTTTGGTTAAAAAACCCATCAATGTTTGGTTAAAAAACCATCAAACTATTTCTTATGTGTCTTCAGACTTGCACCAATTGCCTTTTTCACCAAATAAGAATGTGAAGGCAGAAGCTATTAAAAGATCCTAAAATTAAACTAGATTAGCACTTAACCCATTAATACAGATAAATCAAGTGCTCAACCATTAGTTAGCACTGGTGATAACTCATTTCACTCCAACTGCTGCATGCCTTCTGTAAGTTGGCAGCTCCCAGGGGCTACTAAGAGCTCATCTTAACAAGCAACATGGAAATGAAAAACAGCAAGTCTCATTAACATTCTTGAAGGACACTACTTGTACCATTAGTTTAGGATTTTTTTTCCCCAATATATATTGCTCTTCATGAAGGAATGCAGGTAGAAGCCACTTTTGTATACTATACAGTATAATGGCAATTCTCCAGCAACTGAAATATTTCATCTGCCTATTCCTTCTGGTGCAAAACTTTTAAAAATTACACATAAAGTATTTAAAATTTTGTTTTATAGGAACCTGCTTTCACTGCTGTAGCTTACCATTTATAGTCCTCTTACTGTAGTTATTATGAAACAATTCTTTCTGGGATATAAAAACATACAAGAATAATGAAAAATACTTCATGGCATTTATAGATCCATTCATTCTTCCCCTTTTCCTTATTGTAATTGATGACTCTATTTCTATGCGATATTAGTACTGCATTTTGTGCTGCACTAGTATGTTCTATCCATCTCTGTTCAGCCTGTCATTTGACTTATCTATTTGCCAGGCAGCTTTAGATTCATTTTCCATCAGAACGTGTTAGTTACAGCACTTCGGAGTCACGGGGAAGGCAGCCAGGGTTCAGGAACACAAATTACTCTGCTGTTAACATCACCCATGGTGGGTTGTTAAAGAATGAAGTTTGAGAAATGATGCTGCGGATAACTCTCTCCAGTGCTCTTCTATACGTGTCAGGTTCTGCTCTGCATTACAACAGGGCAATCATTTAGAAGTCAAAGGGGTTGAACTGTTGTAACTGACACCTGATTTGGTGTCATTTTCTACAATGGAGAGGAACCTATTTCATGAAGTTGCTTTCCAGGGAAGTGGAGTCTGGCTTAATAGTACAAGCTTTGGATGGCACATAATGATACCCTGAAGTAATCTTTATAAACCTACCTTTTATACAATAGAACAACAGGAACATGGCAGGAAGAGAGGACGAGAGCCATACATAGAGGCAGCCAGATCTATTTAGGCATCTTGGTGGGAGGTAATGGTCAGCACAGCTGCTATGCAGTGCCTAGTGTGACCACATGTACAGCCAGGGGGCACAATAGGGGGCTGCTAATCCCCTGGCCTCATTTTATAGACATTAGGGCTGGAAGGACTTCGTAAGATCATCGGGTCCAGCCCCCTGCCCAAGGGGCAGGAAGTCAGCTACGGTCAAAGGATCTCAGCAAGATAAACGTCCAAATGTTTCGTGAAAGTGTCCAGAGTAGATGCTTACACCACCTCTGGGGGGAATCTGTTCCAGGCCTTGGGGGCTCGGACAGTAAAGAAGTTTTTCCTTATGTCCAGTCTAAAAAGGTCTTACAGGAGTTTGTGATTGTTGGACCTTGTCTTCCCTTTGAGTGCTCTGGTGAACAGGCATTCCCCCAGATCCTGATGCCACACCCCTTATGTACTTATAGGCTGCCACCAAGTCACCCCTGAGCCTGCATTCTCCAGGTTGAAGAGTCCCATAGCTCACAATGTCTCTTCATAAGGCCTGTTCTCTTGCCCTCTGATCATGCACTTGGCTCTCCTCTATACTCTTTCAAGCTTCTCCATGTCCTTCCTGAATTGTGCAGCCCTGAACTGGATGCAGTACTCCAGCTGAGGCCTCACCAAGGCCGAGTACAGCTGAAGGATGACATCCTGGGTCTTGCTTGAGATGCATCGGTAGATGCAAGCCAGAGTTTTGTTCATTTTGCCAGCTGTGGTATCACACTGGTGGCTCATATTTATCTTGTAGTCAATCATGACCCCCATGTCTCTTTTGGTCACGGTGCTAGCGAGCTCCACATGCAGCGAGATCCTCATTCAGTGCTCCACACCTCTCTCCCACTTCCTAGTGCACTCAGCTGACACTGGAGCTCAGAGACAGCTGAGCATGCATTGGGGGGACAAAAAGGAAAAGGTGGGGAAGAAGGAGGGGAATGTCTCATTTTGAGCAAAACCTCTCAAAGTATATGGCAGAGCTCATCTTTTAACTGAAGCAGAGGTTATATCTGAACAACCCCCATTATTGTTAGAGAACACATTCCTTATTGACTAATAAGTGAATCAATAGGCTCCCTTTATTATGTAGGCAAATAGCAATTTACAGGCTTTGATCGTTTATACTGTCTGAAATCCGTATCTTAGCAGTAACGAGTGAATAGTAGAGCTGGGAACAGATCAATACACAGCCAAGCATTTTCTATGAAGGGAGATGGAGAAAAGAATCAAGATGGTGATGGGCTTGGTTTCAAAATCTTTCCTTTTTACCCTCCTACATTGTAGGAGATCATGGCTGCTGGCTTTTCCAGATCTGCAGACTGCCTTTGGCTCATCTCATGAACAACTGACTGTACCCCTTCAAGGCTGAGATTTTTCAGGGCTTGCCTAACTCTGCTTCCAGTGCCATCAGTGGCAAAGTCCTCCTGGACATGAGAACTGGGCCCACAATGGGCACATGTGAAGACTCTATCATCCATCATTCAGCCTGCAGTAAGTTGAGAACTCATGTTCCAGAACAAGACTTATTTAGTGCAAAGTGAACATAGCGCCATGTTATTTCCACACATGCAAGATATACCACAGTCCACTTCATGCTGCATAACAGCTGCCCTTTGCCTGGAAATATAAATTAATTCATGGACCTATTTCCATGTATTTCCTTCTCTTTGTGGGTAAGAAAACAAATGTATTGACTACTCTCTCTTGAAGGTTTAAAAAAAGCCTTTGCTGGAGCTGATCAATTGCTAGTGGTTGCAAAGCTTCATGACTGGCATTAATTCAAGAGTCTTAGCTGCTGTTTCACAATTAACCACTTTAGGAGAATGCCATGTGTGGAAACAAACCAGATGTGATCAGATTTTTTTCCAGTGATTTTAAACTTCGTTCAGAGATTGAAGTAGCAAGGGAAATGGTGAGACTCTTAAGAATCACTTCCCAGATAGGCCTTTCCAGGTTTTCTTCTACTGCTCATGTTCGTAATTTCAGCACTTTGCCAGCTCCCAACCTGTGCTATGCAGATCCACTGGCAAATAAAATCATGTCCACCTTGTTGCAAGACCAAATTTGGAAGTTTGCAGAATGAATCTTGCTGTTCTAGTCTAATGCTGCTTGGAACAGAGTATTTCACCTCTTGAGTCCTATATTTACCACAGGGACCTTGTGAAGACCTTGATGTTTAGAAGAGGTTGCATCTCCCTGGGATTTATTTTCTAACATTTGTTTCAGCTTAAACAACTGCTTACACGGCTTTTCCCTCCTCCTATTCCATTTTTCAATGGACTTTTGCTGGGCTTGCTTTTCCCCAAGAACTACTTGGTGCTTGTCATGCCCCACTGTTTACATCTTTGCCATAGCTCCACCCTGCTGAGAACTAGCAAAATGTTAATGCAAAAAGGAGATGCCCTGGAGGGTTTTTCTCTTTGCCAAAGCTCCTCGCACCTGCAGCCACATCATGTGCTTGTAATTAGTGGATTAAATGTTTTAAAATAGAGAACAATGAAACAGTATGCCAAAATATGGCTCATTTGAGACTGAGCACTGGGAGAGCCTGTATAACAGGATGACTTCCAGATAACAACTCTGTACCTATATAACCTAATAAGCCAAATGTTTCCATATTTTGATATTCCCTTTGCCTGCTGAAAGCATTAGCCTTCTGTATAGTATAGAGAGTCCCTTACATTCGCTGTAATAAGCTCACTGTAAATACCTCAGATGAGAGAGAATAACTAAAGCACTTCAGCCACAGACATTGAAACACCATAATACAATGTCCCCATGTATCCCTTAGTAATTAAAAAATCGTCATCATATTATATATAGTCTGTACATATCAAAGTTGATAGCTGGAAGTGGGGAGAAGTGCACATAGCAAACAGAAGCATTTGAGAAGGATTGCCTGCATGGAATAAATGTGTTTTTTATCATTATAACATGGGCATTTAACATCTCTCTTTCTCTGACTTGTAGGTGAAATCAGCTGAATAGCTGGTAGACAACGTGCTTGGCTGTTGCCAGGATATAATGTACACTGCATTTCCAATGCTAGGCCCAGTATTAACTCTTACCTTGGCTGTGATAGAGTCTTTGTTTTCCTGCATGTTAGAAATGGCTTCTGCGATCCTTGTGTGAATGGTACCAATTACAGTGTCTACGTTGGATGGTCCATCAAACCGATCAGCCACCAGCAGCATTGAATCTAGCAGAAGACGACAGAGACATCTTTTAAGCGTACACTTTACAAATCAAAGGATAATAGCGCTTCAAATTTATATATCGTCATACTGATGGAATCAGATATTTTTCTCTCAGTAGATAAGACTGTTGAAGGATATCTTTCAGATGTTTGCTGAAAGTACACATGCCTTTAGAAAAAACAGTCTCCCTTTCCCTTGTAATCTGGCAGCATTCAGATAGGTCTCTTCTATCCAATAGTGCACCGGTAAAACACCTTTAGTGCCATTTGAACAAGATGAACTATAGAAACCTCTTTAAGACATGAGAAAGAAATAGCTGCAACAAACTCTCTTTGCAGACTGGCAATACAGAATGACAAGAGACCCCTGGCAAGGTACAGAGAGGGAAATCTGTGCATAAATTGGAAACAGCGTCCTGGGATCTAACCCTTACTACCTTGCATTCAAGTTTTAATAAAGGGTTGTACTGTACAGGGAATTGGAGATGCTAGATTTAGCAAAATGCCAAATAGAGGGGTAATGGAACAGGTGTCTGGTATGCCAAGGAAGGAGAATAAAAAATTGCTCCTAGTGAAAATTTCCTACATACCACTTAGGACAGGACAGATCTGACAAAGCAAAACATGGCTCATAAGGGAACTGTCAGTGCCAAATCCAGAGTAGTAGAGCAAAAGGAATGCACTTAACCTGGAAAAAGGAAATGCAGGGTGGCTGAAAGGTGCCAACTGTTCTCAACTCTCACTGACTGCTGAGGTTTGCAAGGTCCAGTGTTGATATAACTCAGGAACAGAACAGCATTTGGCCCTCTTCAAGAAGTTACTTACTAAGCATGTGCCTTAGGCGTGGTGCATTTTGCTGACAAAATGTAATAAGCCAAGTTTTTCAGCAATACAATTAGTTTTGGAATGGAGACTTAAGATGGAAGGAAATTTTCTAAGCATTCATTGAAAAAGAGGATAAGGAAACTGTGTCCATCCAGGCTGATGTGCTTAATGCCTAGGGAGATTTAACACAACCAAGATCTCAGGGCCACATCCAAACATGGTTTCAGGCACTTAAAAGTGGGATGTAGACAAAATCCAGGTGGGTATGCCTAAATTTACAACCTTGAAAATCTGTTCTCAGCTGCTGTCTAAACCCAGAGGTACTGAAACCTCCAGGGGTGACACTGCTTTTTGCATGTATGTTCTCTGGGGACCAAAAGCATAACAGTTTTAACAGGACTGAGCAGCTCAGGAAGCTCATATGTAAGCCAAATGGGGGCAGAAAGGAGATGTTCTGTCATCTACATCCCCTGAGGTACTCAGTCCGGTAGACATCCTCAGGGCTCACCTATTATATTCCCAAAACACAATGGTAGCTCCCATTTTAAAACATAACTTATTTGGACTCCCTGATGACCTGCCTGCTACAAGTTGTTATTGCTCTTTCCAGTACGGAGAGGGGGATATTCTGAGGCTCTTACACAAAAAAGCCATAATTTCCTCCACTGGGACTAAGCAATTCTCTCAGTTCTTACTCACAGCAACATGGCATTGGAGGTCTCGCAGAAGATGGTGTGATGTGATGTAAAGACTTACTCAGCGGGAATCTGGGCTGCCAGCATTATTCATGAACAATGAAGCCAAAAGCAAATTATGCAGGAAACTTCTACATCACACTATACCATCAAGTTGTCTGTGAGCAAGGTGCTATGGCGCAGTAACAAAAGGAAGTACTAAATGACTAAGAAAGTACGAAGTGACAGCGCAGTAACAACAGCGTTGTACGGGCATGTGTGCATGCGCCCTGTTTCTATCACTTCGGTGACAGCTATAATGGTCTACATGATTGACAAGTATTTATTTCTCTGTACTACATTTTAGAACATTAACCACTACAGTCGCACTCAGAAAAGAACAGGTAGAACAGCATGTAATACGCTTTTTAGAAATCATTTTAGTTTCAGTGCAAAACCCAATTAAGTTAATGGAAATACTCCCAGTGATTTAAATGGTCTTTTATTGAGGCTCTTTCAGTCTCCAAAAATCTGACTGTTTATATTGTAGTAGCTCTTAGAAGCCAATCAGGGATCCCGAACTGCATTAGGGGCCAGATCTCAAAGTGGATCTGGGTGAAGTCAGAGTAATCAAAATAAGATGTGCTCCGCTCTTAGCCAAGGTTAACAAACAGCTTCTTGTGCAGGCCTTTAGTATGGAATTTAGCAGCATATAAAAGTCACAGCCTTGAAGCATTATTACTTATTTTCATCAAATTAAAATAAAAAATGGTTTGCTGTTTAATTTGAACAAGAACAGAATAAGTATGCAGTTTCCAAGTTAAAAAGCTTTTGTGTGTGTGTGTGTGTGTGTGTGTGTGTGTGTGTGTAATAAAGCCTTATGACTGCTTCATTTTAAAATGTTAAACATATCACACAATGGTGTAACTGCCTCTTCATATTCTGAAAAAAATCCCACAATACTACAAGTCTGCTGTTTAACTGCTACCATTAAAAAATAGTAACATGCTTTCCAGAACCGTTTTTTCATGTATTTTAGCTTGAGGATGTACTGAGGATATGATACATATCAGTAAATGAAAGGGGATTTCAAGAATGTTTGACAATATTCAATCCATCAGTTAGTCTTAGCATATCTCCCTCTATTTGCCCTAATCTTATTTGCCAAAATAAACACTGTAGCCATGTCAACATCATTAAAAACTCCTCTCCAGGGATCTGGATTTTCCACTTGCCAAGGGAAAATGCAGTAAAACCTGGATTTTCTCTTTTTAAGGAGAAAAACCCAGATTTTCTCCTATAAAGGAGAAAAATGCGGAAAACAGTAAGTTTCCCCTTGCAGGCTGGCAGAGTTGGGGGGGTCAGAAGGGGGGCGGTAACCAATCAGGCCGGAGTAGCTCTCCACAGGCAAGCTTAGCAGACGCAGGGGCAGAGGGAAGGGGGAAACTGAGAGAAACTGAGGTTCCCATAGTGAGGGAGGGAGGAAGTTAGGCAAGGCTGTGGCTGGGGCTGGGCCTGGCAGCCTGGGCAGCATATGAGGCCTGGGGCCAGAATGCGTGGCTGCAGGGCTCGGGTGGGAGTAGGATGGAGCTGCGCGTGGCTCGTCCATGGGGCGGTGGGGAAGGCTGGCTCCCCACCACTGTGCGCATTCCTGGGGAAGGCATGGGAGGCAAGTGCCCCCCAGACTTGTGTGCAGGGCAGGGGTGGGCTGCCCACTGCAGGCTCAGGTCCCCCACACTGCTGCCCTCCCCCAGGGCCTCCAAAACCTGGTGGGTGGAAGCTGGTGCAGCAGGGCTGAGCAGGGCAGGGAAGCTCGGTGCTGCTGCTGGGAGCCCCGCACCTCCCTGGCGAGGCACCTCTGACCTGCCCAGCAACATTGGGGTGGCAGAGTGGAATTGTGCCCTTCACTGATGCTGAGTGAACAGAGGATGCCTCATCCTGGTGGTGCAGGGCTCCTGGCACCAGCACCGAGCTTCTCCCCCAGCTCTGCTCTGCTGTGCTGGGTCCCATCTGCCAGACTGCAGATGCCTCAGGGGGTGGGCAGCAGGGCAGGGAAGCCCTGCAGCAGGCACCCACCCCCCAGGCTCCATTCTGGCCATGCCACCCACAGAGGAGGGGGAGCCAGGCTCCACTCTACTGCCTCCCATGGGTGGCTGCCAGTGTTCAGGTGTTCAGGTGCTGCAAACCTGGGTCCCTGACCCCGCACCTTTGGCAGCTGGCGGCCCCCTTTGGCAGGGCTGTGGGGAGGAAGGGGGCTGTAGGTGGGGAGTAAGGGGTGCCAGCAAGGCTCAGGGGGATGCGGATGGGGAGTGAGGGGTATGGTTACCATACATCTGGGTTTTCCTGGACATATCCTCTTTTTTGACGCCTTGTCCTCTGTCCGGGCGGGTTTTTAAAATGCAAGCAAATGTCTGGGTTTCTGTTTTGCTTCTGCTTTTGGTTGGGGATGGGGGCAGTGGGGGAAGTTGATTGGCTGTCGGGAGATCATGTGTTCTGTGTGCAAGCTCCGGCAGCTGCTGGCAGGTGAGAGAGTGAGTGTGAGTGTGCGCACAAGCTGTGTGGGCAGCAGGCCTGGGAGACAGCAGGGGACTGCGGGTTGGGAGTGCACAGCACTGGCAGAGCTGGGGGGAGCAGGGGGCTGCATGTCGGGAGTGAGGGGCACCAGCGGGGTTGGGGGGGGGCAGAGGGCATATCACTGCCCCCTGCCCAATCTTATACCCCTTCCCCCTCTCCACCCCCTCCTCCCCATAGGTATCCTCTTTTTTGATATTAGAAATATGGTAACCCTAGTGAGGGGCACCAGCAGGGCTGGGGAGCTGTAGCTGGGGAGCGAGGGGCACCAGCACAGCTCAGTGGAGTTTGGGTGGGGAGTGAAGGGCACTGGCAGGACCCAGGGGGCTGCAGATTGGGAGTGAGAGGTGCCAGCAAGTCTGTGGGGGGGCTGTGAGTCAGGAGTGAGAAGCACTGGGAGGCCCAGGGGCCTGTGCATGGGGAGTGAGGGGCACCAGTTGAGCCCAGGGGGCTGTGGGTGGGGAGTGAGGGGCACCAGAGGGATGGGGGGGGTAGGGAGTGAGGGGCACCAGGAGGCTGGGGAGCTGTGGGTCCTGGTGTGCAAAGGGGGCATGGGGACCACTGATTTTCAATGATAAATAACCAAAAATCAAATGCCATAATATATAAGTATTTAGAATTTATTTTAGTATAGTGATTGAGGCACTGATTGATTTCCAAATTACTTTAAAATTGTAAGCATATCAATAAAACATTGTGTTCATGTGATACCTATATATATAGTGGCATTTTATTTTAATCATGGAAAAGTGTGGATTTGGGGGGGGAGGGGGGGTAATCAGAGAGTTGGTGATTTTTAAACAGAGAAAACCAGGATCCTGGCTCATTTCTAACTAGAAACAATGGATGCAGAGTCTTAGTGAATTTCCACCCTTGGTTTAATGGCCTTGCTATGGGACTTGTTTGAATGATGACCTTTGACATTCCAGTGTGCAAGTATAATTTGAATACAGATCTGATTTACTCCTAATGGTTGGCTTCTGTCAGAAACAGTGTCTCTTGGGCAAAAAGAACCTGGACAAAATGCAGAATGCATACAGAAATGCCTCTATCAATCAATCAGACTTGCATGCTGACCTTTCAAGAGTGGCAGCTGATCATTCTGCCAAGATGAGATGGAAAGCAATGACAGGTAACAACTGGTTTCTTATTGTTAGAAAGACCAATGCATGATCAAACTCAGGGTTCAATCTCATGAAATAGAGGGCTTTCCTCCCTCCTGCCCTTTAACCAGATTCACTAAACATTCTCATGGGACACATTTCCACTGAGTTGTGGTAACCTCCCATTCAGTTCATTAGACATGAAAGCTAATATGCAACAAGGATAGCAGCTGGCTGATCAACACATGTAACAAGTGCCTCAGTCTGCAGTATGTTTACTCTGCAGCATCCTCCTGAAATGAGAAGACACAATCTATTGGCTTTGACAGAGTTTTGTATTAAAAAAAAATCCAGGCATACTGAGTAGGATGACAGCTGAATTGTTACACTAGGACACTTGCTGGAGAGTCCTAAAAGAAATACAGCTCTGTATTGTGAAAAGAAGGAAGTAAAAGTCCAGTTAATTTGTGTTGCAATATCTTATATTTTCAACATATAATTATAAAATAATCCTATAATTTCAACATTCAAAGATTATAGGAAAGATCTTAATCACAAAAGCACAAAGTATGCTACATCAGTGGGTCCCCAAGGTGGAACCACGATGGATAACAAAGACCTTTACTTCTCTAACTTGCCCTATTTTGTTACAAGTCCAGAAGCTCAGAGAGTGTGTGGGAAGCCCCCTAGATCTGCAGGAAAAATGAAACTCCGGACAGTGGTCTGAGTAAGCAGCATTCACTGCAGGAGCAAAATCTTAGCATGTAGGCAACTCCCCATATGTTCAGAAAGCAGAGAGAGATGGTAACTAGAGGGTCCCAAAGAGGAGTTGGGTGCCCAAGCATGACAGCATGACCTATGCAGAGACTGTCAGATTGAACCGTGTACTCCTTGCTTCTTGTGGATGTAGGCAAGGCTCATCATGCTATTTTAAACAGATTTTTTATAATTTAACTACAAACAGGAGAGTTGAATCTTGTTGAAAGCAGAAAGTTTAAAGCACATTGCCAAAACTACGGCTACGTTAATTGCATTAACTACGGCTCTTACAGCTTTCTGAGGTCTCACAGTCACCTGCAAGGGACTCCATGTTGACCTCAGGGCACCAAAGCCAAAGCTAGCAGTAATTAAAATTAGTTTGCATACGAATTAAGATGCTGAGAACCCATGAGCAACTAAAATGAAGACTCTATAGTTATATACCAGAATACTGCCATGACGTGGCTGAACTGTACAGACACATTACAAGCATTCTAAGACTTTTCCACCAAACAGAAAACCAGAAATGTGGTGCCTCTGTAGGTAATATAACTGATGGCTTCACATAGTCATATTGCGGTATTTGAGGAACCATTGAGCTCAAGTGACCCAGCTGCAAAAGGAGCCTATTCAAAACCACAAAAACAACAGCGTGGCCTAACAGTGAAATAGTCAAAGGAAGGCCATAAGCCTTCTCTGAACCTCTGACCCATATGTCTGAACTCAGGCTAGTCACAGGACATCATCAGGCCTCAAGTCACCACAGAACTCAACCTGTCAATGGAGGAAGGAGTCACTGAAGACATCGCTCTATTCTGTCAAAGCAAACCAAGCTGTCAGACTACACAGTATCTTTCATTAGACCAGTTACATAGTTGGGAGAGATGCTATCCAAACTTCTGGGCACAAAATGTTCCTTGCATATTCCATGAACATCTCAGCCATACCAGGGCTACCACCCTACTAGACTATCAAGTGTCCTTCAAGCTGGAGGTACCTAGGGTACTTCTCATTAAGTCCTTTGGCTGCACTGTCAGGATATAGTTACCTACTAGAATGACTGGCTCAGTTCTGTATATTTGAAGGAAAAAAACAATTTTATTTCTCTCTTGTGTGAGGAGTCAGAAGAACTCTGACCTGCTTTTCTTGAAGGGAGCTAGCTAAAATAGGGCTTCTGAAGGATGTGCTGTTGGGCAGAGCTCTCACTGTCAGACTGACTTATGAGTACCTCAGGTTAAAAAAGTTTTGCGTGTGAAGGGAGTTTTTAGTGTGATGTTTTGTAGGCATAAGACCAGGCAGTGAGAATCTTACTTTTCAGAGAAGCAGAATTACCATAAAAATTATTTTCCTGGGAGAAAGCGGCCTGTCAGGAAGAGGAGCTCTCTTGCTGCACACATACAGGGAGAATTTATTTTAAAAACAGTCTTTTAGGCCTTATGTTAGGTTCTGAAGTTCAATAAATAAGGCCCTTCTGCTAGGACTTCCATAGTCTATGTTACTTCAGTCCTTTTGCTGCTGGTTTCTTAACTATTACATCTAATAGTTTGTAGATTCAGCTGCTTCCAAATACCAGGAGAGAGGTAACCAGAAGTGGAAGTAATAGGGTCCTTAGGTAACAAGAACCCAAATCAACCAGGACTTTTTCAAGGCAAGATGATCACACCTAGGATCAATTGCAGAGCACAGAGGGAGAATATCATTAGTAAAGCAGCCTAGGCCATTCTGCACAAAGGCTTTCTGGCTTTCCAGTGGTGTGCGTGATGGGCACAGAATAGTAACCCATGGTGGAGGTGACACAACAAGCACACATTATCTTTTCATTCACATCTATTTTAGAGCATTAAGGCCAGTCTGTACCAATATTAAAGTGTTTTTGAAATAAAATAAAATAAAATAAAAATTTATTTTGAAATAACTGTTTAGCTAATGGACTGTTAAAAAAGCCTGAATTCCAATTTGTGGGTATTTATTATTATGGTCACATTGTCTATTACCCTCCATCTATCACCATTACATTTCATTTCCCTGGTGACAAACCAGTTGCACAGAAAATAAAAATCTCTTAGATGTACTTGCTCCATGCTCATTCACTACTCTGACCACTTACATGTAATCAGCTAGTTTACCTGCAGCTGCTGTCCTTGGGCCTATTTGTGAAGGTCAATTAAGAACAGCAGGGGGTTCTCTGACCCCTGCAGGGCTCTATTGCTTCCACTGCCATGTGAAACACAGCTTTCAGTTTCTCCTGTATACTCTCACTTCTCCAAACTCTCCTAATATATGTTTCATCACAGGCCCTCTAGAAATACAAATTATCTGAAAGCTTGTCTAAATTTATTCCAACTACAAGAACCGCAAGAAATCCTTGCCACGCACCTAATTTCTGGAGCATCATAGCTACAACATCACTCTTACACTAACATATATAAAGATATCCTAAGTATATTATTAAGAGACACTGTGGGTTGGTGAGAAGCCTAATGATTGGGTAAAATTCTGCAGTTTAAGTTATGCAAGAAATGAGACTTGATGACCATAATGGTGATTCCTGGCATTAAAATCTATGAGCCACTACATATGCTATGACAGCTGAAAATTATGTCTGTGTGATAAGATACTTCCTGAAGGCTCTATGAAGATTAGACCAAGTGTTTTTCTGTCATTTGTTTAGATATTCAGCTATACGTTGTTGCTAAGAGCCTAATTAAAGTCAAAGATGTAGTAAAGCCCTGTATAAAGTAAGGCCTAGTAAATTTAGCAAAGCCTTGAAGTAGTAAGGCCCTGTGGCGTAGTTAAAATTAACTTTATCAAAAGAATGCAAGGCTTGTACTGCTATTGGTCAGTCTAAGGACAGTTGAATAAAAAGAATCTGAATGGCTGTAATTTATCAGCACAGCTCAGAAATTATAAATTGGCTGGCACATCCGGAAATCATTTAGAAGGAAGATGTGGCTCTGTGAAAGAAGTACTGATTTAAGATTAGCTGCTGGCCTGGATGAGTGGGCCCATGGACCTCGAGGAGCCCAAGGTCCTTCCTGGTACCCCTCAGACAGTGCTGATCGGGGACGCCTGACTTCGCTGAGCTTTGTGGAAAGAGAAACTTGTTGTACATCAGGCATCAGAGGGGACTGCCGATAAGTTGCCGACGTGAATTATTATTGTCTGTCTGTTGTTTTGTTATCTGTGCGTAGTCGTGCTTTTGTTAAGTCAATAAACCTTTCTTACCTTTCTATCCCCGACCATATTCTCAATCCTGAACCCTCCGCTGGCAGCTGGGAGAATATGCATACTTCCTTTGTCACAAAAAGACTTGTCAGCTCCACAAAGTAATGGATAAAAATGGAGGTTCTCCCCTTACTTAGTCTCTTAGTTTTCATGTTGAACAGGTGGTTTGCTAGGTTCCTGAAGTTTGTTTTCTGCTACGCTTCTCTTGACATCGAGATTTAAATATAAAGCAAATCACGCTTCCTTAGAATACAAGTTTGATTGACCCAAGCACCCTACTTTACTCCACTTAAAAAAACCCAAATAAAAGGAACATTGTCAGGTTAAGAATACCTCATTCTGACCCCATGGTTCTCCTTCTCATAGAAACAATTTTGTTACTTTGTACTTCCACAGCAATTTTCACTGGAAGATCACAAAGTCTTCTCCAACTTGGGAGAGTTCAGCCTTGATACTTGTGATACCACTCAATCAGAATAAAGGTGGTATGATCTGGCCCTAAGCCTCAAGTGACAGGACAGAAGGGAAAGCGTCAGAGTCAAATTTCGGTAATTTAATCTTGACAATGCCTCTGTAAAAGGCTTCAGGAGTCATTCCACCATGTGTGAGTAATAAACCCAAATGGTGCTATACTGGTTAACAAACCCCCTAATTTCTGCCTCTTTAGGCTGTCCCTTGGCTGGCAGCCTGGCAGGAACACCACTATCTTTTCCATTTAAACAGAGTGAAACAACTTCTAATTCCTTCTACAATCAAGGACAGAGAAGGTTTAGTGTAACAAGAACTTGTCAACTGTTTTTTCACTCTCCAGGCCCTGCCTCCAAAACAGAAGTGTGGCCATAAGCCTGGGAGCGGGGAAGAAGGAAGGTACCATATGCTCAGTGGTTTTACTAGTAGGGAACTGGACCTTCTTACCAATCAGGTTCCTCCACTCGGTGTCCAAGTCAGCCTGATTGGCCAGGCAGCCCTTCATGACATTACGGCAGTAGTTGTTGCATGGCTTCACGCTAGACATGCCCCGGCAATGTGGGCAGTACACCAGCTTCATGATGGCCCGAGTGCACTCATGGCCAAGGGAAACCTGAAAGAGGTGGAAGTACAATTAGTACACATGTAAAAAAGTGAAAAGCTGCAACAAGACAGGCCAATGTACAGTATGACATTTAACAGCTTGGTATGATAGATTAAATTACTCGAAGACAAATTCATCCTCATACTTATAAGTTATAACCTACCTAAAACATGCTGTGATCTGGTAGAAAGGACTCTGGCTGGGAGTCAAGAGATGCAGGTTTTGTTCCTGGCTCTGTTACTGTGAGGCTTTAGAGAAGTCACTGCATCTTCCCTTGCCTCTTTTTATTTTCTCTGTCAGGCTTGTCTGTTTGGACAGTAAGCTCTTCAAGACAGACCCTACCTCTCACTGTGTGAAGGTGCCATGCCTACTACAACATGGTCCTGAACACGACTGGTGGTATTACATGCCACCACATCACAAAAAATTAAAGCAAGAGAGAGTGGCAGCAGCAGCAAATTATGCAGAGATAAAAAATACTTGGGAATGGAGTGAAACAAACACATTAAAGAGAATGTTAAACGACACTATTACTGAATTCTGATTTATTTAGCAAAATTCACAGTGAAGAATGTTTTTTGAAACTGCAGGACTTAAGGAACAAATAGGAATCTAATAGTGCTACTAGTTCATCTGCTTAGCTCACAATTCAGAGCCTTGCTGACAGCCAGTTTCACTAACCCGATTTTCTCTTCCATTCATATTTTTTTTGAGGTTGAGCTTTTGTTTTGAACATCCAGCAATGCAGATTCTCACAAGTGTGCCTATCAAAAACTTATCTTAGGCATGCTCCTTCTGAGCAGCCTGTTGCCTCTTGGGCAAGGATGAACTAGAAGTATTTGGTTGGTATCACTGAGAAGGAATGGGTGGTAGGTGATGGCCTCACAAAGATGAACAAATAGTGAAGCCTTAACACCATTGAAAATGTGCTGAAAATGCCCACAAAGATGGGGCATTCAAGGGTTTAGAGAAATTGCTCCTCAACAGGGGTTTTATGAGCCCCATGGATAAATACCCTTTGGCAGGGAGAGCTGCAACGCATCCAAGCTGAGGATAAATTTGGTGGGGGAGAGAAACCCTGGAGGTGAAGCTTGGGGCAGCACCAGAATAAGATGCTCCTGGGAGTTGTCCCCCCCACATCCCCGGCTAAGGAACTGACCAAACAGACTCCTCCAGTACTGTAACTATCCTAATCATTTTGGGGTGCGATACGTATTTGTAATCTCCTTGCCATTCTTCAGAGGTGGTATTTTTCCATATGGTTGTGTGTCCCTCTTTTTTTTTTTTTTTAAGACTGTCAAGCAGTTTAGCATTCTTGAGATACCCTGGAGTGGCAAACTAGCTTGTGAGAGTGACAGATGGGGAAATGCTGTGTGGAAAGAAATCCAAGTCTCAAGATGCAGTTGCAAGTCAGATATTTCCCCCTCTGCCCATAAATTATGAAAAATACTTTGAACAGTATCCTTTTAAACTTGTGGTGGTGTAAGAATAATCAATACTGAGGTAACTTCAGAAGAGTGAGAGCATGCTGAGCAGACTGTCAGAGGTTAAGAGATGAAATCCCTGAGGTTCCTCTTCTTTAAACTCTCTTCAGCATAGCCTTTTACTTTCAATAAGCCTTGAAGAGGTGGTCTCCAGCCCTTATTTTGCAAGAATGAATTCAGCAGATCTGATCAGAAGTCCTCCTACTGCTCAGGTACTTCATAGACATTAAGATCTACTTTGCATTTTAAAAGTAAGTCAGAAACTGGAGTTTTCACTTCTTCATTTGCCACCGAATGGAGATGCCAAACCTAGTGGAGAACTAACAGGACAATGCAGCAATTCTTTTCCTGCAAGCACAAAACAAACAGAAAACAAGACCTAATGCTCTAACCTCTGCCAGATAAAAGCAGACACCACCCTGCCACAGAGAGTAAGATCCCAGCCTCAAAGAAAATTCCAAAAGTTTCCAGGCTTTACTCTCTTTTTCAAAAGAGCATCTTCTTCTATTATGAGGCAAATGCACACAAACAGAACAAAATGCATAAAATGAGCACATGCCCTTTTCAAATCCTTACTACAAAACACTAAATGCATGTTTAATGCCTGGGATTAAATTGCTTTAAAATTGTAATGTTCTCTTTCTGCAAGTAGGGGGAGCTTTTACCCTGCTGAAATCAGTTAGGTAAGCAAAACCATTCAGCAACAAAAACCAAAACCCCACCGGCCACATAAGTAACCTAAAAGAACAACAAGTTACATTGAGAATGTTACTTAAGATGCTAGATTTTCTTTGGATCCCAAGGTCTCCAGGAGCTTCATTGAATGGTAAATCAGGGGACAAAAATTAAGAGCTCATGTTATATAAATGCACACTATAAATAGGCTAACACCTGTCAGAAACAGACTGTTCAATTTGAAATACTGGAAGGGCAATCTGGAAAAGAGTTGCTACTCATTTTCCTCTACACAGTCTTTATGAACCAGAGGTGCACTGTGAGACACCAGCAGAAGAATGCAACTAGCACAAGCAATCATCACAAGGAAGACTTTGTTTTGCTATTTAGCAGGCATTCAATACACTAAACTGTTCTGACTGATTACCTAAAAGCGAGTACACAATATTATAATAATAATAATAATAAGGTCCAAAGCTGAGCATCAACATGTCTCAGAAGCCAGTGAGTCAGTCAGCTAGGATAAGGGAGGTTCTGAAAATGGGTAACTGCCTAGGGTGACTTCTGAGTCACTGGGGGCTGCATGCTGCATGGGTCACAGACCCTGGGCCTGCTGCAGGGACTCCCCAGGATCCTAACTGTACAGGCAGCGCAAGCCCCTGCCCTCCCACCATGCTGCCCTACCACAGAGACCCTGACCACTGCAGCAGCAGGAGCAGGGATCCTTTAAATTAAAGGATTTTTTTTTAAAGTAACTGTAATGCTCATGAAGCCAATGGAAACTGATAGATCACTGTATCCCCTGGGACACTAATAGACAGAAGAGTAGGCAGTCCATCCTGTGGGTCGGCTTTGGCCCCAGGTCTAGAAATTTGGCAGCAGAGGAACGGTGGCAATTAACACTGCCTCTATTCCCCCAACAAATTTTTAGTCCCTGTGGGCCAGATTACATGGTCCTATGCACAGGGCCACAGGCATGATCTGGTGTGGGGTGTGATCTAACATGAAGAGCTGGGACCACGTACTAAGCAAGACCTGCATGGCAGATGAGACCCATGGACTGGATCTGGCCTGTGGACCAACCCCACACCATTCATCCAGCCTGAGGGGTGGGCCAAAAGATTAGGCATCACTGCCAAGGTCTGGAACCAGGAACCAGTCCAATATCAAAGACCAGAAGACAAGTCCAAGATCAGGATGGCAACTGGAGATAAGTATTGATCAGCCTGCAATCAATTGCCACAGGTGGGATTAAGTAGGGCCCTACTGCTTCTTTTAGCTAACCAAGTGGTGCATGGACACAGCCAGTCTGACACACCTGCACTGGCCAATGGAAACTGGGTGGGACTGACTGCTAGGGTTTCTAAGAGTAGGGTAGGATTATGCAGGGGAAGTGGTTCTGTGAAGTTCTCTGTGGACACCTGGTGAAACCATCTGTGTGTGAGAAGATAATTTGTACTCCATGCCTACTTGCTTGTATCTGTTTTGGAGCGAGTGACCAACAAGAGTGCAGCTGCCTGCACTGATTTCCTGTGATGTGACACCTATCCTATGGGGCACAAAACAGCTGCTGGATGGCCATAACTTCTACTCACATTCTAAGCCAGGCTAGACTGAAACCATTCCATATTAGGCAAAAACCTGCTAACAGCATCAGTGCTTGCTTATGGTTAACATCTGCCTTTGGTTGGCCATTCCAAATGATGCACCAGGCAGACAGAAAGCTCTCTGAGGTTTCAAGCTGAATTCCTGAGGGTAGGAGAAAAGCCCTGCCTTTAGTGCATAACTGAACAAACATGACTTGGATGCTACCAAGAGAAAATTTGTGCACGGCCAATTTGTCATTCTTGCAAAGTGACTTTTTCCACCAGAGGGACACTTTAATATTACGCTGTACAAGGTAGCTTGGAGGCAGTGTTCAGACTGCTGTATACATGTAGATAAAACCATCCTTCTGCAGTTACCTGTCCTGTGGTTTTCCTCTCTGCTGTGCCTGTTCTTAGTATAAACACATTAGGAGACTCGTTCATGGCACAACTGTTGCTTTTCAAATGACCTTGCCATTAAATCTGTCAGATTCCAAGTGCTCAAATTTGTCTCTGAGCAGCAAGAATTAGTCTCTGCTGGTAGATTTCAGGAGCCTCTTGCTCTTTACCCTGCTAATTTATTCAGCACGTTCATCTTCATTTCCTCCCAAACTGACAGGCAGAATGAGTAGAGGTATCTAAAATGGGCATCCCTGCAGCTCTATGAGTGAGGATATTCCTTCACAGCCAGATTTCGGCCTCAGAGTTCAATCCATCCAGAAGCCTTCTCAACCTGGAAATACTTCAGTCTAAAGGCTTAGCTGGGCTAAGGTGTTTGATCTAGGCTGGGAGCTCAGTACAGATGAGCAGCTAGATTTAGAGCTCAATTACAGGATTTTTGCAAGATGACTCTTTTTAGAAGTTGGTAGCTATTTCATATGGCTGTTGCTATTGCGATTTGCTACTTAAACTAATAAACTTTTTACGGGGTATTTAAATATATGGTTCCTTATTTTGACATTTACAAAGGACCACTGGCTTCTTTCTGGCTTCAGTCTTTACTCTGCTGAAGAATCTGAAACTTTAATTTCCCTTGCCACAAAGCTCAAAGGCCTGCTGTTCAAAAGTACTGAGCTCCCCTTGCCTTCGCAGCACTTGTGAATATCACTGTACATGTTTACACTGTTTAATCCAGATTCACAAGCCTCACCTGTGGGAACATTGGCTTAAATATTTAATGCCTTCAGCAGCAACCCTTTTGGAACAAACCTTTAGAACAAATCAGTGTGTGAGCTGCAAAAGCAAGCTAGGTGTCAGAGAGATCAGAAGAAAAGCGCTGTGTGGGACAGGAAAATTATGAGAGTAGAGAGACAGAGGAAAGTCAGTATATTAGTAAAATGTCAGTTTAAAGTTACTGATCCAATTAGTGTTTGCTACAGTCCTTTAAAAAAAGGGGAACTCACTTTTTAAAAGTTCTAATTTTTCTCCTATAAGCATCCAGAGAATAAGGAGAGAAAAGTTCTTCAGAATTGTGGGGCCGCGGACAGGAAGGCCAACCACATCTTGTCATGTATCCACAGATGCATCTCAAGCAGGTCCGAGGAGGTGATCCTCCCCCTCTATGCAGCACTGGTCAGGCCGCAGTTGGAGTACTGTGTCCAGTTCTGGGCGCTGCACTTCAGGAGGGATGTGGACAGCATGGAGAGGGTCCAGAGGACGGCCACCCGCATGGTCAGGGGGCAGCAGGGCAGGCCCTACGAGGAGAAGCTAAGGGACCTGAACCTGTTCAGCCTCCACAAGAGAAGGCTGAGGGAGGATCTAGTGGCCTGTTACAAACTGGTCAGAGGGGACCAGCAGGCACTGGGGGAGTCCCTGTTCCCCCGAGCACTACCAGGACTGACTAGAAATAACGGTCACAAGCTGGCAGAGGGTAGATTCAGACTAGACATCAGGAGGCGCTACTTCACTGTCAGGGCGGCTAGGATCTGGAACCAACTTCCCAGCGAAGTGGTGCTGGCTCCTACCCTGGGGGGTCTTTAAGAGGAGGTTAGACGAACACCTTGCTGGGGTCGTTTGACCCCAGTACTTTTTCCTGCCGTGGCAGGGGGTCGGACTTGATGATCTGCTCAGGTTCCTTCCGACCCTACCAAATATGAAACTATGAATTCAGTAATACTGGTATTTTCATTGATTCTGTTCATAGTTTCATAGCAGCTAGGGTCAGGAGGGACCTGAACAGATCATCTAGCCTGACCCCCTGCCACAGGCAGGAATGAATGCTGGGTTCACAAGACCCCAGACAGGTGATCATCCAACCTCCTCTTGAATTTGCCCAAGGTAGGGGCGAGGACCACTTCCCTGGGAAGTTGGTTCCAGATTTTGGCCACCCTAACTGTGAAATATTGCCTTCTGATCTGTAACCTAAACCTATTTTCCATCAGCTTATTACCATTGTTCCTTGTCACCCCAGGTGGTGCTGGGGAGAAAAAGGGCTCTGCCTATTTGCTGTTGATCTCCCTTGATGAGCTTGTAGGCAGTCACCAGGTCCCCCCTCAGCCTCCTCTTGCTGAGGCTGAACAGGTTCAGGTCCTTCAGTCTTTCCTCATAGGGCCTGTCCTGCTGCCCTCTCACCAAGTGGATGGCCCTCCTCCGAACCCTCTCCAGGCTGGCCACATCCCTTTTGAAGTGTGGCACCCAGTACTGGACGCAGTACTCCAACTGCGGTCTGACCAAAGTCGCATAGAGGGGCAGTATCACTTCTCTGGACCGGCCTGAGATGTCTCTATTAATGATACAGACATAGAGGGTCTGATCCAAGGTCTATTAAAGTCAAGGAAAAGACATCCACTGACTGATAAGATTTGAATTAGGCCCATAGTGCTTCTCATCAGTAAAAACTGCTGGTTCAAGTTCAGCTCTAGCTGATACTGATGGAAAGTTGTCAATAACTAATAGATGTTAGCTTGCTTGGTAAAATTGATTGGTGCTTTAAGTCCTGTTACAAGTAGGTAACCTCCACATCAGAAATCCTAACCCCAATGGGCAATCTCAGCATGGACACCAAAGGCCGAACAGACCTAGGAACTGCACTCCTAACTCACCTTAGGGCTCTATCTGTTTTGTCAGTAGAGGATTTCAGGCTCTGAAACTGGGAATATAATGACTCTCTCAAGAACTAACTTCACACACATTCAGGTAAGAAGCAAGAATTGTACAGTACTCCTTGAGTCTGCTAAACTAGGGAGAAACCTGCTTGTGAATTTTCATAAGGATAATTATTTTAAAATAATGTCTCTATTGTGAGACCTGCTCTGTCTTAATTTCCCTTCCAGTAAAAAAATATTTTCTCCATATAGACAAGGAGAAAGACACCTAATTAAGCAGTCTCCTACTTCCTTGCTCCTACCTGCCAACCACTAAAAAGGATTTTAAAATGTCACTTGACTTCCTGTTCATCATCTGACTTACCAAACACCTGGTGCCAGCTGAAAACCTAAGAATGCTGAGCTCCCAGCTAATATTTGCAATAATTAATACACTGCTAATCAGAGGCTGCTATTAATCACAGATGGCTCAAAATCAGAGGCATGCAAAGTCTTGTATATAAAGTCAAAGCTAACATAATTTGTTCATCTTTAAATCGTCTGGCACGGCATGAAGACAGTACATGACAATAATTGATTTCTCTGAGCACTATCAATCTGGCCCAGCCTGTGCTAGAGTAAAGCCTGCTGAAAATACCTGGCTGCACTCCTGTCAATGCCATTTTTATTAAGATGGGAATTTCATTACAATCACTTCATGAAAGACCAAGTCATCAGCATTCTAAGCCTTTTCTAATGTCAATCGACAACTCAGTCAAGAAAAACAACAACACAACCTTTATACAAGCAAAGGTTTCTAACTTTTTCTCCTCCCACTCTTACGTTTTGTCCTCACCTCTGCAACTCCCCCCTCTCCTCTTTCCCCAACATTTGAACAGAGGCAGGAGTTGCTGCAGGGGTAATAATGCACGCTCTGACACCTCTCCCATTAAAATACGTTCTTACATGTTCTGGGCAAGCAGGTGTGGAGGAATATGCTGGCAGAGATTTGCTATCTTTGAATTTGAATTGAGGAGAACCAAAGATGCACTATCCAGAGGTCACACGGGGGGGGGGGGGGGGGAGGGCGGCATTTTAAGCTGTTTGAACTGTTCAAGTTTTATAGAGGAGAATCATCATATTTACTATGCACATAAAAACCATCTTTTACCAATAAACACAGCGTTCATACAAACATAAGATCAGGCCATATGTAAAACAACTTTCTTAAAATGTACATATTATATATACAGTGCCAAAAACATTTGTCATAGCTCTGCACAGTGGTGCTGTTTTTTCACCCTCCATCTGAAAGAGGCACATCCTACCCCCATTAAGTTAAGGGGTGGAAACAGATGTCACCTTTGATGTATGTTTTTTATGATTTCACAAATTTTTATGGTGGCACGAAGCAAACGGCTGTCTATGCCCCTTGTGTGCCACAAAAGCTCCAAATTTGTGGCTGTGAAATAGGTGGCATCAATTTGTGCCACTTCACTGTGACAGATGTCTGTTAGCTTTATGGTCGGAGAGTGTGTCAGCCCACAGCTGCCCAAATTCTCCAGATGCCCTGGGCAGGCATTGCTGGGGCTTGAGGGGCCTGATGCTGCGTGTCCCAGGAACTCCCGCACAGGATCGGGCCCCTCAAGCCCTGGCAGTGCCTACCTGGCTTTCCCCGCTTAGAGTGGTGCCCCTGGGCAATCTCTGAAGCATGTCACTAAGGCAACACGTCCCTCATTGTCCTGTGGGATTGAGCCCCACCCGATGAAGGACAATCAGCAACGTGCGTTTCACTCAGTGAAGTGGCTCAGCTGTGGCAGACGCATCCTGCGTCATTTGGCGACATCTGTTAATATCCAAGAAAAGTACTGTCACCAACTGCAAGTGAAACAGGATGACCAATGAATGGCATTTCATTTGTTTGATCTACACTATCCATTTTTAATATGAAGGCAGGGAACAGTGGCTGTCTTATAGATTTAAGTGTGTTGGTGCCACCCTACCCTGTCTTCTGTCTGATTTGAGGCAAGCATGACTAACTACTTGTTTCTATTTTCAAGTTTTTGTTTCTCTTACATTTCATTTCAAGGGCCAAATCAGTTCCAAATTCTACTAATCAAGTTCCAAATTTTGACTGAGCAGAGCTCAATCGTTCAAGTCTGAGTAGCTCTACCTCAGAGCAAGTATCCTCCTTCCTAGACCCATTGGTCTGGGGCTTCAGATACTCCCCAAAGCCATAGCAGTCATCTTACCCCTGGAGGCCTTGGGGTTTAGATGACCCTGGTCTTGCTTGCTCCTAGCCAAAAGGCCAAGGAGCAAGCCACAGGGAAAGTGAAAACAGTCCCTTGTTACCACAAAACTGTGCAGTTGAGTTTTCTGCATTTGGGGAAGCTTGCAGGGGTCTGCCTGCCCAGAGTACAAGGGGCAGGCCTTACGCACTTATTAGGACAGTTTTTAGTGTTAGACAACTTGCATAATGCTTTGTTAAGGACCTAGTGACCAAAGCTAAACTTAGTGTGACCTTTAATTTCGTTATCATTGGTTAAGAAGTGTCTGGTAAAGTCTAGTTCTTGACAGGTAAGATTCCAGTTTCTTTACATTGTTTCTTCTTAAAAATGCAGGATGGTTACCAGTTAAAATGGCAGGCTTGAAACTGTGGTATTTTAAAATACTTTTTCTTGGAGATAAGCATATGTGACTGAGCAAATTTTACAAGGATTACATCCATAAGAACACACTTCAACTGATTAAGATTGGTATTATGTGCTTACGTAGTTGAATGGTTAACGGAGGTGGGCAGGATTAAGTCTACCAAATTTTATCATCCTACACAGACAGAATTTTCAGCCAGGCAAAATACCTCCATAGGCTTTAGTCTCCCTGTGTTCATGGTTTTCCTTTACCATCAGTGGCAACTGGAGTTTTTCCATAGCACTATGACCTAGAAATTATGCCAAGATGTCAAAAATAGACACACAATAGGTTGTGTCGCTTATCCCCAAAGAATCTGAGCCTATCCTTGTCAACAGTAAATTTATACAGTTAATTATGTGTAATCTTTGTTTAGAAATGCAAATACTGGTATGAGATATTCTTCAGGCATTAATCAGATCTACAAATGCATGTGATAAAACTATGATGAATTTGAGAATAATGTTGAAGTTATTATTAACTTAAAAAGCACATGACATCCTGTTTTCAGTTACCTCATTGGGAATTTTGCTATTGACTTTAGTGGGAATTGCTCCTCTGTGCACAAACCCAAGAAAAAAAATGACAACAATATTGATTTTCTGAGAACAAAATTGTAGACAAAGTAGTATTGCGCAATAAATCATTTTAATTAAAACAACCTTCCAGCTGGGTATACAGTAGTTGATTTTAGCAACGATGAGCTAATGCAGGGAAACAGGTGGTTCCCTTATGAAGTGCACTGTTCCACCATAAGCACTGACATTTCAAGAAGGCTGTCAGCAGGTATTATCCTACAGTTGTGGTTTATATCAAGAGTTGAACTCTGTGACCAGCTGTGGGTACTTGCCTTTTTATGCCATGTCCACTGTGAAAAAAAAATGTCTGACCATACTTGACTTTTTTCTCGCTGGGCTGGGACAAAAATCCTTTAACAAATTCCATGTCATGTCTAGCAAGGAAAAATAATTTAATATTTTGCAATGCTCCTGATATATCCACACAGTGACTAATGCACTGAGGCTTTCTGTCTGACAGTTTATAACCAGCACTTGCAAAACAACCAGAAGATCCTTTGTGGAAGAGAGGTGCACATGGAGATAATATGACAGAAAACTGAGAGCACATCATAATTCTCTGCATCCAAAGTGGCATTTGTATTCCTTGTTTCCCCCTCCTGGGCAGCCTCTATGTCAATTACTGGAAATTAATGTGTTTTGCAACCCATTTGCAGAGGGAAGGAAGGATCCAAATTTTTTCAAATATCTCACAATTCAGAAAAGACTCAATTCGGAAGAGCTAAGACAAAAGAGCTCCTTGTCATTTAATGTATTAATATGCTTTGAAGCAAAGAATCATAGAAATGTAAGAATGGAAGGGAGGATCTCTTGAGGTCCCACTTCTTGCACTACCATGGTTCAAGCATAGCTAGACTACATTCAGTATTATCTGAAGTTTAACCATCATGCAATTATAACTCTTTAGAAGATGGGATATAGCAGCAGAACATGCTGGTACCATCTTGCCTCCAGAGGCAAGAACTTGAAAAAAATGAGGATAAAAGGGGTCATTAAAGTTCTTTAAAAAAAAAAAGAAAAAAAAGAGGTGATTTGGTGTCTATGTATTACATGAGGCTCTTAAAAAAAATCTGTTCAATGTCACAGAATCTGGCCCCAGAAAAAAAAAGCAGTGTCCTTTTCTTTTGGGAAGCTGTTATCATTAGCTATGAGAGTTTCCAATACTAACCCATGATTAGACCACATATCTGAACTCAAAGAAACAAGAAAAAACTTCAAAAGAGACTGGACTGTGGATGTTCAAACTTCCTTTATCAAAATCAGCCACTTACAGGGAAGGAGGCAGGGAACATTAGAGACTTAAGTTAGGGTTACAGACAGCCTTCTCTTGGAATCTGAAATGATGTTGTTCTTGACCACAGAAAAGCGTAACTCCTACACTCCTAAAATTGGAGCACACAACTCATTTATTCATGGGAAAGAGTTACAGGGTCTCCATGTAAAAACCAGGACAATGGCTTTAGTGGCTATGGGACTAGGCTCTGTACTTGTTCCTCTTACTCACCACCAAGCACGGGGAGAATTTTCAGGAAGCCACATGCCTATGAAACTCTCTTTCCAACATTGGCTGTGGCATCCCCTATCACATCCCCATCACCCACTATGACAGCCTGCTGGCACTGAAAGATGTATGTAGTTAGCTTGCAAGCTAACCGTTGTCAGTCACATTACACTTTCACCCACTGCAAACACTAGGCCCACACCTTCACACATGAGTGGAATGATTGGGCCCACTGGCCTTAGGACCTTGAAGAGCTACAGCTGAGTTACAAAACCTTTTCTTTTGAAATGCTGATTTTGAATAGAAAAAAACCACAGCTAACCCCTTTTTCCTTTTGAAGTTTGGCATGAAAGGAAAATGACAATCTGCAGCCCAGCTAGTGCTCCTCAGGCTTCAGCGGCTTTTATGTACATTCTAAAGGCATTTAACACAAGTAAAATAAGCACAAATCTCTCTGGTATTTTTCCTACACCCTCCCCCCCACCTTGTACTTTCATCAGCATACTGTCAAGGGACCAATGCCTGAGGTTTGTATTCAGGCAACAGAGTCTTTGGAAACATGGGCAAAGGGAGGAGGTATCTTTGGATGGATAACGAGGCCAGCTGATAAATATATGGAGCCAGTTTGGCTCACAACCTATCAGCCCACCAGACTGGTTGATCATCTGAGCTCAGTTGGTTTGGCAAAGAGCACATGGAAGCTGACCAAAGATCGGCGGCCAGATTCTTCGATGGTCTGTAGTTTCTCTGACTTCCGCATTCGAGCAACTCTCCACAAGCGAGAAGAGAGCAGAGAAAGTTGATCAGTGAGAGGGCTAGCTCCACCACACCTTATGCACGTTAACCTGAGTTAGGTCCACAGTTGTAAGGGGAAGAGCAGAAAGGGGGACCCGGCTGCAGAACCTACACAGCAGAGCTGGCTTTACCCTCCTTCCTCCCAACTATCCTCAACTTGGAAAGAAGGAACTTGGCTCTTGTCACTATGGGACACTGCATTTGGCAGAGCTTTCTTTGAAGCCAGGAGAAGTCATAAAGTTTGCTGCCGGACTCCATTCTGGGCCGTGTGAAGGGGCTCATAAGAGTTGGTATTTATCTACCACCATCTGGTATTAGGAATGTGGTGTCGCAAGGAAATCAATTGCACAACTCCCCAGTTCCAGAGCAGAGAACTGTTAAACATTAGTCAGTTGGTTTGTCCCAACTTCTGTGTTAACTGCTTATGTGGATGGCTTGTGGGCAGCATCCTATTACTTTTTACTCTTTCAATAGGAAAAAACTGAGGATTGAAAGATATTATGGGATTAGAATCAGCACAGGGTTTCCAAATAGATGTCTTCTTGTCTTGCAGTGGTGACTGTTGCACATGGCTGTTTGTATTGAACATAAAACGAGAGGAAATCATGGAACAACTGAATTCACAATGAACAACAGAATGGATCTTCCTGACGAGAAGGATAAGATTTTACCATGATTCCTGTGTAGCACAGTTGTTTTCAAAGGCTAGGGACAGACATTCCATATAAACTGGTTTAAGTGATCAGAAACTGGTTTAAACCTGTAACAGAACAGAAGTTCAGTGCACATAAACCAGTTTGAAATGGCTGACATGGGTTTGAGATGAACCTGGTTGAATGTAGTATCAGACTTAACTGATTTGGGTCAAACCAGTTTACACAATGTCTATTCCAGACCCCTTCCTGGTTTAAGTTAAATCAGAGTCCCCCAGCATCCCAGATGCATTTCTGGGCAGGGCTCTGCTCCCTGCTTCAGCCCAGCAGGGCTGGCCCCTCCCCTCTACTCCCTGGCTGCAGCTCCAGCAGAGACTGCAGACACAGCAGGGTCTACCTGGCTTCCTCCTGCTGCCCCACCCCGACTATTTGCTGCTCAAGCAGGGATTCCCCCATCCCCTCTGCCTTACACAGACACCTCTCAGCATTAGCTGGCACACCACATACTGGCAACGGTCTGTGCTGTGGCAGACAGGACAAAGGCAGACAACACTGTGCCAGCTTAGGGCTTTTTGGAGCTAACCAACAGGGAGCTGGTAATGTCCCTCCATTCCTTCCTTGGAAACGCTGTTTAGTAAGATCTTGAACTAGTGGAGAGAGGCTGTTGTTTTCTTAATGAGCTGATAAACACTGAGTTAGGGGTGATAAACACTGTGTTATCAACTCCCTGCTGGGTTGCTGGGTGGGGAACCCCTTCCTAATCAGAGCCTCCTGCCTGGGCCTGGCTATGTCCCCCTCAGCTCAGGACTGTAGAAGGGAAGGGAGGGCTGCTCTAGTGTCCCCATAGCTTCTTGCCTGAGCCACTGCAGGCATGTGCCAGCATTTCTTCAGTCCAGAGGGGATGTCTGTATGGTTACAAACCAGTTTAGCCTAGCCAGATTAGACTAACCCGCAAAGACTGAATCAATTCAGGCTCAGGCTTTTTGAATGTCTGTCCCTAGCCAAAAGTTCCAGTGACTTGTACATTAAAAGCCTGTCAGCATACTATTTCACACAAGGGGCTGATGCCTGAAAAGTAGCAACAGCCTGCTGAAAACACCTCTGCTTTAAAAAAACAAATTCCCTGGTAAAAAGTACTTTTTGTCAGGATTTCACCTCTCTTAGGGAAGGAACCCTGGAGGGTGGAGTTGTAAACATGAAAGATGTATACGAGGAGACTGGCATAGCTGTGCCATACCTAGCCCTTCTGAGGAGCAGCGTGTGCTGCCCTACTTTGCACTGTACATTCAAAAGATAGGTGGTAGCAGTACAGAGACAGAGGTAAAGAGGGTTGGTTTTTTTGTTTTTTGCAAATGTGGTTTATAGATGATAGTGATAGACTATATGTAGCCACAGGGGACAGGACAAGGAGCAGTGGGTCTCAAAACATAGAAGAAACAAAAGACAACCAAGAAATGCAGATCCTTAATGAGTTTCAATTCAAACTAACTTTTGAAACCCTGTATACCAACTGCATTGGCCACTGTCTTCACATCCCCATCATTTCATCTAAGCATCTTCTACCCTTTTATTTTTAAGCTTTATTGTTCTACCTCTTCTACCCACAGAGAGCAGGGTAATCCAAACTTCTACCAGTCCATTCAACATTTGTGCTTCTCTCCTGTTTTCTATAAGTCTAGTGCATTTAATACAAGCAGTAAAATTTAAGGTCCTTTGAAAAAGATGTCTCATTTTACTTTCTATCATTAGGTGGAACTGTGAAATCTGCATGCATGCTATTTGTTAAATCTTATTTACAGAGCATGGCTGGCAGGCTGGTGTTTTGCCATTAAAATGGCAGGTTCTTACCCTTAGGTGTTTTGTAATTTAAATGATTTTTAAAATAGAAAATGAACATAAAATATATTAGGATGAGATCAACAGTGTGGGTGGAAATCTAAGCCCACCACAACCAACTCTGTTTGGATTTGCCCTGATAAATCTAAGCCTAACAGCAGAGCTCATTCCCAACATGTGAATAGAAACCGAACACCAACAACATAGCTATTTGGGGAAGCAGCTGGCAAAGAACCACGCACAATTAAATGGCCTGTTTCAGAAAGGTAGAGATGAGGCAGCCATCAACTTCCCCAATACGGCTGGCCTGCTAGCACCATTTACTCTCTAAGGATAAATTGTTTTATTACCATTTTTGCAAGGAAAACATATCCTGCACCTTGCAAAGCAGTCATGGTTCAGCTCTGCCAAACCTCCATGAAGTAGGGAGTTTCCACAGCACAGAGGGAATAGTAGAAAGTGTAGTAAAACTCAGCATTCACAATTTTCCCTAAAGGAGGAAACACCTTGAAGAGCTGACTCTTGTCCTCTGCCTGTCTGTGTGAATAACTTCGAGCCCATGAAGGACCTCTGTAAGGACCCACAATGGAAGTAAGTCCAGAAGGCAGTCCCAATCCTGAAAAGCAAAACGTCTTTCTGTACATGCAAATACCCCAAAACCTGCCTTTAAGTATCAGGCAACAGAACAACATTAATTAATTAAATGTCCCTTAGGCCCCTGCTACAAGTTACATATATTATGCCATTGACTGGTTAATTGCACAATAAATTTAGACCAGCCACACATGCAAAGTAATTATCACATGATAAAAATGACTATCCAGCTATAAAAGAACCAATCATCTGTAACGTTAGTGCCTGAAAAAATGTAACAACTCTATAGCTGGTTTCTATCCAGCTATAATTTGAACACATAGCAGGGCCTTTACTGCTGTGTTATATAGCTATTGAGCTCTTCTGAATGTCTAGGTAAAATTGAATAGTGAAAGTGAAGACACCTGTTCTTAAAGAGAAAAGGGAGATTTGATGGGAAAGATCATAGGTGGGCTTTAGCACTTCTGAAGGCTTTATGTCAGGGGTGTCAAAGCTATGGCCCACAGGCTGAATCCAGCCTGTGAAGTCTTACAATCTGACCTGTGGATTTCAAATGAACCTGTGTGCTCCATGCAGCATGTGCTGACCCTGGCCCTAGCCCTATGTGCTGCATGCAGTGCCTATACTGGACCAGTAAAGTGCAGAGCTGGCCCAAGGCACATGTTGCATGAACTGCCCATACTGAGTTAGCCCTGCATGCTCCCTTGGACCCACAGAGGGAAGGTCTGTGGGTTTGATCTGGTAGGTCCCAGTGCACAAGGCCAGGGACAGATGAATTTGATACCCCTTTATGCAACAGGAAGCCTTGGTCAGAGCAGCAGTACATCTCATGTTTGGGTTTTACCTCATCATTGGCCTGTGCTGGTAGAGGAGCTGCTAATATAAGTTATTTAAAGAAACAGGTGCTCCATGGCTGTCTGATCAGTTGGGCAGCCGGTGAAGTGAGTTTTGCCAGTGTAGCTCAAACAAGGGGTTGATTTCAAGGCAACTGGAAGAGGGTGCACAGGAACTGTGGGTTTGCAGAAATAAGTTACCTGACTTTGTTTAGCTTCTTAAACCACGTTTCACAGTATTATAACAAGGGATGCCAGCAATGCAGGACTGCTTCACTGGGAGGTAACAGAAAACTGAAAAAATCACCAGAAGAGGAATCTATCTCAGGGAAGGCCTCCCCTCTCTGTTGAAACCCCATGGTGGGGCATGGAAATATTATGATCTCTGCATACCAGCTTCAAACAGGTGCACCTGAAACAGATCACTGGATAGGCAGGAGAAGGCTATGAGATTTGCATCCAGAAGGCAAGTCATTCCTTGAACAAAGGGCCTATTTCAACCCAGAGTTTGCATGGGTAGTTACAAATATGCCAATCCAGAGGGACTTGAGGCTCAGGGGATCCTAGCCTTCAGCCCTTACACAAGGTCTGATTACTTTGATGTGACAGCTGACTAAAACTGGAATCATAAATGGCATTCTGCGAAGTTTTGCTCTATGCAATGCAGTATGGGGCACTCAACACAGCCACTGACTGGCTTATGATTAGAACTGGCTAGATTTTGAATAGGGAAACACAGGGTCAAGGAAGGACATAATTTTATACCAATGTGGTTCTCAATCTGCAGAGCTGAGGCATCTTTTCCTCAGATCCCCAGCTCCCAAAAAGTAGGACTGAACTCCTTTCTTTGGAGCTGCTTTCTCTGTAGTTCCTTAATTAACAGTGAATTTTCCAGCATGAGTACATTAGCAACTTTTCCCTTGGTCACTGGGGGAGGCAGCTGCAGGAGCTGAAGGTTGCCATTCTGTACAGGCAACCCCTGCTTAGCACTCTTAATTGCTTCTGGAAAAACTAAGCATTAAGTGAAATCAACGTTCACTTTCACCTTCCACTTCCTAAGGCCACCAAAAATGACCTGAGTCAGGGCTGCCTGGATTAGTGGCAGTTTCAGTGCCGGCTGTATGATGCCCGTGAGCGTTATAATGAAAGTTGCTGAACACTAAGTGGAATTGGGTGTTGAGTTAAAATGAGTGCTATAGCAAAATAGCGCTAAGCGCAACGGTGTTAAGTGGGAGTTGCCTGTATTTGACTGTTATAAGCTAAGTTTCACTTGTTTCCCTTTCTACCTGATGCGAGTATTCTTGGTTTCTATTATGTTTCCTTTTGCTGTTTCTCAAGAAACATCGCCTCTGTGCATGAACTCTTATATAAAACATACATTTGATATTCCATAGGGTGTCATTCCATACTAATTCCATAGGGTGTCATTCCATACTAATATGTGTCATACTTTTAAAGGGGAGGTTGACCACAGTCCTGCATATGCCTTGTACTCTTAAGAAATACTATCGAGAGGCCATAAAATTGATGCTTAAAGGGACACTCTGCTTTGCTGTCCAGATCTGCATGCAAATTGGCAGTGGGCAAAAAGCTGTTTCTTTAGGACCAAGTGGACACATTTCAGTTCAAATATTTAAATGGAATTTGACATTATGACATTACATATAAAGCCCTAAACTTATTATACAGTTAAAATAATTCAAATTAAGTACAAAATAATATTCAAGTAATACTTGATTATTACTGGTTTTAAATAAAGTTAAAAAAAAATCCAACCACTGAACCAGTAGAAATTACTCGAATCACTTAAAATTTGTTAATATGCTAAACCAGTTGTTTCAGTGAGAGCTTCATATGAAGATGCAAAATATATATTTTCATTTCAATTTATTCATCTAGGCCAGTTCAATGACTAGTTCAAACAAAGCTGAGGTGTCAACTAGAAGCGAGAGAAGCAAAGTTTGGTTTATTCATAGGTTAGAAGATGAAAACAAGGTGAGAGAGGATGAGTTATATTAGTCTTCAAATTTTAATGCACAAAATGAACCCAAATAATAAATTTCAATCCCATACCTATAAGTCATTTCAGCTTTGCCTAATAAATAAGTTCCTTTGAAAAGCAAGGAATCTTTGGACAAATTCATATATTCTGCAAACTTTACGTACTTTTATTTAAGATTTTATAATGTTGTTTTGGTGCTTTTTAAATTGAATTCCAATTTCTATCTCAATGTAGCTTCATAAACAACCATAAATAAAAACTTAACAATTGTCTAGTAAAAAAGGAAATGAATAATTCCCCATGTATTTAACATAAATAAAAAAGATGCAAGGGTTAAGAATCTGAATAAAAAGAATGTAAAAGCCTCAATAAATGTATACAGATCTACTGCACCCTCATAAGCAAAAATGAATACCTACTTCAATGGCAACACTACAATTTGTTTCCATTCTGCATGTTTTAGTGGTTATTAAGCACTAAAACTAAACCATTCTTTAGGAAATATATTTAAAATGTAAGACTGAAAAAAAATTAATATTGATGATTTGAAACAAAGTTCCCTGGTTGCCGATTTAAATCACTTTGATTTAAAGAAATCCCCTCTGCTACAGGGAAACTTAGAATTCAGAGCAGAGAACTAACGAAGAGCCAGGAAAGGAACAAGACTGTTTTTATCCTTCACATTGACAGCATGAGAAAATCCCTCACATAAACTCCATTGTGGAAACTGAACACAATGGCTAGGGACAGACATTCAAAAAGCCTGAGCATAAATAGATTCAATCATTGCAGATTAGTCTAAACTGGCAAGGCTGAACTGGTTTGTAATCGTACAGACATCCCCTCTAGACTGGAGAAATGCAGGCACATGCTTGCAGTGGCTCACGCTATAAGCTGGGAGGTGTTAGAGCAGCCTTCCCTTCCTTTCTGGAGTGCTGAGCTGAGGGGGCTGTGACTAGACCCTGGCAGGATGCTCTGATTAGGGAGGGGTTTTCCCTCTCCTCCTCGCCCCCCTGCCCTCACTGTTCCTGACCAGTGAGGGGGCCACCAGGGAGTTGATAACAGCATTTAGTTACATAGCAGGGAGTTACCAAGGGAGTTGATAGTATTTAGCACTTCATCAAACAAAACAAAAGCCTCTCTCATTAGTTCATGCTCTTCTTAAACAGCTTTTTCTAAGAAAGGAATGGAGGGACATTACCAGTTACCTGCTGATTAGCTCCAAAAAGCCCTAAGTGGATACTGTCCTGTCTGTCTTTGTCTTGTCTGCCTTACACAGACACCTCTCAGCATTAGGTAGCATACCATATCCTGGTTATGGTCCATGCTGTGGGAGAGGGGAGGGGAGGGATACCTGCTTGAGCAGGTAGTGTGGGCTGGGGGAGGAGGAAACCAAGCAGACTTCACTCTGCTGGAGCTCCAGCCAGGAAGCAGAGGGGAGCGGATAGCCCAGCTCTCTGGAGCAGAGGGGCAGGGAGGAGAGGCCAGTTCAGCTCTCTGGAGAAGAGAGCCCTGCCCAGGGCTGCAAAGCAGCTGGGATGCTGAGGGACTCTGGTTTAAGTTAAACCAGGAAGGGGGTCTGGGACAGACACTGCATAAACTGGTTTGACCCAAATTGGTTAAGTCTGATACTACATTCAACTAGGTTTATCTTAAAGCAGTTTCAGCCATTTTGAAACTGTTTTATGTGCATGGTACTTATGTTCTGTTACAGGTTTAAACCAGTTTCTGATCACTTAAACCAGTTTATGTGTAATGTCTGTCCCTAGAAAGTGTCTCCATTGTTGTTCTTCCATTTGCTGTATTCTGTCTGATATACGGAGTATGGCTTCACAGAGGCAAAGAGTGCCTTTTGTACTGTCTGTGCAACACCTAGCTGAATGGCTCTGGCCTTTGACCATGGTTCCCTGATACTAATTCATTTAATAGGAATAAGAAATAAAAAAATGCAACTAGGATATACCTGTTCATCACATTGATGCTCTGCTTTTAATTGCTACACTGTTTCAAGTAGCTGTTTCCCTGTTAGTACTTTCACTTTAATGTGTCCAGTTTTGCTTCCTTCTCCCCCATATTATTCTCTTTTTCTTGTTTCTGTCTTAGGCTTTAAAAAAAAAAAGGTTCCAAAGTTTGTCATCTCCATGTTCCCTTCATCCCCGTTAAGCGATTAACAACAGTGGAACATGACATGCACTAGGACCAAGTGAGCAGACTGAGCACCAACTGGCAGCTTCCAAGTCTCTCAACACTAGATATTCACCTGTTCAGATGAAGCTCTTTCCGATTCACAGCAAATGCTATTTTTGGGCAGTTGCCAATCTCATAATAAAAGAAAAGACTCTGAGATAAAAGTGGGATATTTCTTCTCTCTTGCCCTGGCATGCAACAAAGAGAATGGATCTTAAGCTAGAGACCTTTGCTGCAATGCTCCCCAGAAGGATTACTTAGCCACTTGCTACCAAATCTACTATTGTAAGCACACAATGAGGCTCACAGGAGGAGACATACTTGGATTTTATAACAAATGAACACAGGCAGTTTGAGGTAAGAGACTCAACAGACATGCATACACACATGGTATAAGTATACTGAGAGCTCCTGCCACAACATCTGTCATCCACACTTTCAAATACCTACAACATATTAATGATGATAAGTGGGACCTTTTATATCTTACTAACAGCCATCTTAAAATAAATAAGGAAATGCTTGTGAAAAGTGCCTGACTGACAGTCCAGACAAGGTTCCT
Source organism: Alligator mississippiensis (assembly GCF_030867095.1). Taxonomy (NCBI): domain Eukaryota; kingdom Metazoa; phylum Chordata; order Crocodylia; family Alligatoridae; genus Alligator; species Alligator mississippiensis. The sequence goes on from NC_081830.1 coordinate 42,237,021, forward strand.
TGGGTGAATTTGATATCTTTTATTAGACCAACCCAAATGACTGACAATCCAACAGTATTAGATTTTCCATCCCCAGACCAGATATGGTAGGAGGCAGAAGTGCAACCTTCTCTACACTGAATGTCCACATATTCATCTAGACTCTGCTGAGATAGCTACCAAGGATGTCAGCTGTGTACACTGCATTAATACGAGTCTTCTTGCCAACAGACTGGGACCCCCCAAGACCATTTTACATGAACCACTGAACAGATGGTATATTTTCCATTGCTATCAGGGGCCATGTTTGGACCAAGAAGCAGGGAGTGGAAAGCTTCATATTCCAGTGTTATGTTGGAAATTTGTCAGGGTGACAAGGCTGATTGATAGTGACTGTAAGGATAAATAATGGTTATGCCATTTCTTGACAGCTGACCTGCTCCCACCAGACCTTCTGTCTCCATTGGCAGATGTGGATCCCTGCACCAAGCAGGCAGATTCTACTCCACTTGCCTCGTAGCAGAACCTGCACATGCACCTTTCGATCACAGCTTGAGTGGCTGTGCATGAAGGCTGCTGGGGCAGATGCGGCACAGAAACTGGCAGAAACATTGGGATGATACAAGCTTCAGCAGCTGGTGAAAGGAAGAGAAACTTGGGCCAAGTGGGGAGGCAGCAGTCATTAAAAATCGGATTCCTGTCTGTCTTGTAGCCAGTGACAGGCTGCCTTTCTCTCCCCATTTCTATGCCACGTAAAAGGCTCTCCCCATTTCTAAGCCTTCTCATTTCTAAACCTGGTACAAAGAGCAGTAGTTTTCCTAGTATCACTTGCACTGCATTTTGTGGGAAGAGCTTGTATCCTTCATCCTCAATGAAAGTGTTACAAATTGACATACCCTGGCAAAAGGCAGACAAAACAGGTCACGTGGGAGTCGGAGGGCCAGATCTTACAACGAGTTTTAGAAGAGACATGGTGCACTCACAAGCAGCTTGCAGGATCAAAGACTTAAAAAGGACTGATAGCTCAAAGAACCTACACAAATAGATATCTCACTATTAGCATTTATAGTGCTACTGTCACCTAATTAGATGTCCCTTTGTGCCAACAAGTATGAACTGCACACACTTACAACACAATTATCTGTAGTTTATAGCAACTGCTTTCTAATAGTTTTTCCATGCTTAGGGCAACTCAGGGAGGACCAGCCCTATGCTAAAAGCGCAATTTAAGAGAGACCAGCAGCTTCTACTATGTGAGTTCAAAAAAGTTAGGACAGTTTCTTACAAGTGCAAAACCAGATTATTATTTATGGATGTCCATATCAAACTGGCTTCCATGGGCTTTCTTCAGACTTTCTGACCACAACATTCACAAGTGGCTGGGGGCAAACAGTAAAATTTCAGCTTAAAGAAGCTTTCATCTCAAACTTGGTAGAAAATTGGGCCTTGTATTTTATACCTGTTGAAAGTCAAGACCTTTGTAAAGTGAAACTTACTTCTCACTAGTCTCCTTAATCCTTGAATTAGGTTTGCTGAACGTTTAGCAAACTGGAAAACTTTTACAGTTTTATGTGGCTACTGTTTATAAAAACAAGTGGTTCTCCCAAATTTCATTGAGGGCAGATCATCTGGGAATAAAGGATCTAATTCGATCAGGAAATAGATAATAATAAAAAGGAGTTTTAGTTTTTTTCTAGATCCAGCAAGTGGATCATTTTGCACATAGTTTACATATACCTTATTTAATGAGTGGATGCCAAAGTGATTAAGAGAATCACATAAATATAGTACTAAATAAAACACTCACTTAAAAAGCTGCAGATGACAGTGAGTGATAAAAGATATTCATCAACAGCACAAAACAGTATTGCATTTCAAAAGTTACTGGTGCTGAAAACAAACCAATGAATGAAAAGCTATGACTATGACTGCCCTATGCACAAAGGGAAAGTTCTAAGGATGAGGAAAAGGAAAGAGATAACAATTTGTTATCCATTCGTTTATTCTTTTAGACTCTACCCGATATGGGCTAAAAGTAGAATCATGCACATAAAAAGCTGGAGATCCCAGCAATTCAGAGAATTTATGCAAAATATTTGATTTTGCTTAAATTATACGCCTCTCCTCTTAGCAGTCTCACATGGCAGTGTGACGTTAATGAGATGTACAAAGCCCTTTATGTGGCTGAACAGTTTTATAGAACCATACTGATAACTGAAAGCATCTGCTACTGTTAACATATTAAGGTTTCTTTTTGAGATCCAATGCTGGACTCACATCAAAATTAATACTGTCCTTTACGAAGTGTTTTTTGGCAAGGAAATTAATTGGTATTACATTTGTTACATTCACTGTTTAATCACACTCCGACTCGTATACTTGCTGTTTGCCATTTCTTCATGAAGCATGCCATTTTATAGAATGGATTTTCCCCTTGCTAGCCATTGTTTTCAGCTACAGACCCAGGAATGACTACATCACACCGCCTCTGTAAAAATCTGAATACCTTGTCTGTGGGCAATAGCCTTCCTTCTGCTCTGAAAGGTTCCTTTTGTACTAAAGGATGTATACAATTTTTTCCGACTAAAACCTCACATTCAACAGCATTAATTTACATTTATATAGCACCTTTAATCCCCAAGGATCCCAATGCACTTTACAAACTGCCTCTTGCAGTATGCATGCTTTGTATAAAGATACACTGCTGTATAAACACATAAGAATCTCTTCACCCACCACTGAAATACACCTCTGGCATGCATTCCCAGCACACTCTTTGCAAGTCAGTTTTACGTGCCTTAAATCATATCACCATCAAGGGGGAAAATAACAAAACATGATTTAAAGGTATGGCACTTTCCTTGACAGGGAAGTGTTAGGAATATATGCAAGCAAAAGAATGACTATACAGTCTGGGTGACTAAAGTCTCCATGGCACCCTGCCACAGGTTAAACTGATGTAAATTATAATTTGTGGGTAGCTGTGCTGCCCTTCCCCTCTTCTGTCAGTGTCCATAACAGCCCTGTTTGTTATTTCCTTTTAGTGACAGGTGATCCTTAAGCAATTGTTTATGCAGCTGGAAGATGTTCAGTATCAACAAGCCTGCCAGATTCATAAGGAAGAATTAAGGAAGGGAAATACAGATAACGCCCACCCAATATCAATCAGTAGCAAATAGGATTTTTTGAGATTTGTGAGGAGTAGAGGGGTGTAAGACTGCACACCTGGCAATGGTGGTGGTGGCATCTGCTTCATGACCTACCTGAGACACCTTTTTGATGACATCACTGCCCACGCTAAGCCCCTGCACGTAGGAGCGCACTGCAATGAAGGCTTTTGTTGCCTTCAGCTTCAGGTCTCTCGGGACTTCGCCAAAGGGCTTGTGCTGCTCAGAGTGTTTCACCATGCAGTCCAGGTACTCATCAGTGATATGATATTGGGGGTTCAACTGCTTGAAGAGCCGCTCTAGCAGGCGTGTCCAAAACTCATTGAGGGCTTCTTCAAGGTTGATATTGGAGCCTCGGTAATAGCGTCGCAACTCACTGAATAAGTCTTTGAAGAGCTTGATGTTCTGCATGTATAGCTCCCCATACATGCTAGGGAATGTGTCATAGAGGGCCTTCTCTGACTTGTTCAACAAATCCTGGAAATAACCTGTAAAAAGAGAAAACAAGGAGGGTAACAGGTTAGCAGGAGAAACAAATCTCTACTGGGCCATTTTAAAGTCAACTACTTGTTACCACTGCTCCGTTGGTTGGAAGAAAAGGGTCCTATGACACCTTTTCTTGTCTTTTGGCTGATCTCAACCCCCATTCACATTTTTAAGTCTTGAGCTGCAACTGGAAGGATAAAGACACTGGCTAGAAGGTATGCTCCTGAGGTAGAAAAGGGTGATCTGTAGCCTCTTTGCTCTATAGCTTAACTCTCATCCAGAAATAAAACCACATGCATGCACTTCCATAAAAAGTATCTTGCTGAAAAGACACTGTTAATTGTTCTCCCATTAGACTGCAAGGGGTCATGCTTCTTCAGAATCCCATTTCTCCTTGGTCAGCATCAACTAGGAAATGCAACCAAGCCAGCCAAGGCAAGACCTGATGACTGATGGGATGTGCCCATGCACAGCCCATAAAAGTGCTGTAATTGATGAATGCTTACAGTAAAATGTAAATTCAGTAACCCCATTTCTAGCTGTTCATAACCCTGACTGATTTGCATAAATCAGTGTGACAAAGGACTGTCAAGATTGAAGATGTTAAAACACTTCTCATCTGTACTGGCATTGCATGACACAAAACTCATATGTACATACCAGTAATCCTGTTTAAGAGAATGCACATGAGCGATGTATGAACCAGTCTGGAAACCTTGGACAACATTTAAAAACTGCAAAACAAATTCTTGATTTACTGTGAAACATTTGTATGCAATAAAAGCTGCAAACCAGAAATTAAATGACTGTGTTACCCTTGAACTCATTAACAGCAAATGAAAGCAACTTCTTTCAAGGCATACTGGCACATTTTTCATACACTCAGGAACAGTGAGGCTTCAAATAGCAAAATACTCAAACCAGGACTTGACTTTGAGCATGTGAGTACACTATCCTTTATTTAGCAAACAAGGAAGTGCATTTGTCAGTGCTTTGCTGAATGTGCATTCAGAATCAATTCCTACTCACCTAAATTCACTGCAGTCAGACTACTCACCTGAATAAAGCCTCCAGAATTTGGCCCTCAACAAGTAACCTGCACAATTTTTCATCTATTTTTAGAAGATTTTTTAGAAAGATAAATATATTTGTTTGAGCACTGCATAGAAAGCAGACTTATATGTTTAGGCTAAACTGGTGAGGCTTGGAAGATATGTATCAGTAGCCACTGAGCCCAAGGGAATCCAGAAAGCTTCGGTAATGGATCTCAACTCTCAGCCACAGATGATGTTAGAATTTTTTTTTTTTTATCTATTTAGGGAAAACACAGACTATGATATTAATAATTAAATGAACTACATGCTTTCTTTAACAAACCCTATGAATTGGCCTTGTATGCACAACATACCTGCCCAAGCATGACAGAATTATAAGCTATCAATAAACAGTTTTAAGATCCAGCCATTTTTGGCATGGATTGTGGAAGACATAAAAGAGAACCAGAACAGGTCAGGAATATCAACTAAAGAGTGTAAATTGAATGTCTGTAGTAACATTTTTGAAAATGTCACTACAATACCAAGGCTACCACACTGGCCACTGTGAAACAAGAAGGAATCTTCAGTTGCCTACCGTTTCCAGTTCTGCATTTCATTCAGTCCTCCATCACCAGGACCTCCGATCATCATGGCAAAATACTGATCAAGTGGTTGCTTAGAGCAGTGGTTCTCAACCTTTTTCCTACCGGGACCCACTTGCAAAGGTTCATAGCCTGTCCTGACCCACACTCCTCTGGCCCTGCAAAAAAGAGAGTACTTCCCACCAGGAAGATCTCTCTTCTCTTGTGCCAACTTGAATAGTTGTACACATCTGTCAATACTGGGATACCCTCAGGAGGGTAGGGAACGGAAAGCACTGGCTCCTTGATAGCCCGCCACGGGTGAGCTGTCAAGGAGACCTCTGAGCAATGGCAAGGGGGGAGAGTGCACTCAGAAATGATGTTATTTTACCATAACAAGCCAGTTACATCACAGCTCCTTCTCTTGTGACACAAAACAGAACTACTAGCTCAGCTGATCTCCCACACAGGAAAAAAAAAGGTTTATTTTTGTTAACCAGTGTTACTTGTGTGATTGGGCTGACTTCCCATCCTTCCTCTCCAATTATTTTGGCTTTTACTCTCTATTTAACAACTGCCCCTGTTGTATGTCAGGTCACCTGTTTTGATGGATCTTTTCTGTGTTATGTGACCTGAGTGGGAAGATGAGTGACTGAAACCTACAGCATGAAATATCTCTATAAAGAATGTGTAAACCAAATATAAAGGCAGCACAAGTCATTGAGGAAGACAGACCTACAAATGGAGAATTGGGGATTATGCAGTAATCCAACCCCCTCATGTAACATGCCCACTCAGGCAGGTCACTGGTCATCCTATATTCATTAATGTACTATTTGCAGTAGTTTTGACAGGAAGAAATATTACCAAGCCCAGAGAACTCAGGGGCTCCAATAATTAGGCCTCTGAAGTGTAGCTGACTAATGGGCAGCTTATCACAAGACAGAAATAACTATCCATGAAAGAAATAGAGGACACAAGAGAGAACATGGAGGTAACAAGCAGCAAGATGACATTTTTGGTAAATTTATCATGGAGAAAGTCTTAAAACTTACCTGGTCTCCTTTCCCAGGGTTTTAAATGCCCAACATTGTTGGGCACTGTTATCCAGTGGGGACCCATAGACTAACATGGCTGACTGTGGTTCTGCTATTGACTTCTGCCTTTATTCTGCCCCAGGACACAAGTACAAAAATCTCACCTCTGCACCTGAAGGCTGAGATGAGGAAACTAGTACTCAGGATGGACAAGAGACATAAAAGTCCTGCATCCTGGTACTTTCCCACTATCACGGGTACTGTCATAGGTGACATGTGAGGGGCACGTGCCCCCCCCCTCCCGATTTATGCACTGATGGCAAGATGCAAGGGTGCAGCCCAGCTGGAGTCCGGTCACAGCAGCAGTAGGGGAGGAAGCAGCGGCAGTGGGATTTCTATGTTGATGGTGGGGTGCAGGGCATGGGGTTATAGCCTGGCCAGAGCCAGCTGTTATGTCCCCCCCATCAATACTTACAGTGTGGGGTTTGTAATCCTCCAAAGCCATGCAACAAGGGCCTCTTTGACAGACTGTTTTAATAGAGTGGTGTTCCACCAAGACTCAAACACTCAGCTGGGTCTGAGGACTGTAAGGGGGACTGCTCAGCCAGCTACATAAGAAAAATGGAAAAATCAATCCTATTTCTGCATAATTATCTGCGACATCTAGGCAATACTGGAAGTTACATAGCCATATAAGTCTTTGATCTGCCACAGTAGGGGCTCTCAGCCATGTTCAAATATTAATATCCACATTTTTCAAACCTGGCTACCGACTGTGGATAATTCTTGAGACTCCATAGAGGGATTCTCCCTACCTGAAGAGATGCTAAGCACCTTCAGCTTCACCATGAGTTGTGGATTCTTGGTCCATCAGTAAACCAGGCCTCAGCTGTTCCAATCTGAACACACAGGGACTGAGTTACTTCAGTGATACTACTTAAAACTTCCATTTTTATATGATAGCATTTTTCTGGTAACTAAAATTAGATTAACTATAACAATGTTAAACCTTTTTCTCAATTCTTTTCAAAATAGGTCATTTGTTGAAACCAATCCTTTTCTGTGAAGTTTTGGTCACTGAGAAAAGAAAGTTGAATGGAAAAATTCTCCAGCAGCTGTAATCAGCACAAACATCATGACTGTGCTGCAGCAAACCCCTTAAGCATGTGCTTAAGTTCCATTAGCTATAATGAGACTCAGCGTGCATTTTACGATGAGGCGTGTTTAAGTGCTTTGCTGAATTGGTGCCAAGATCATCATGGGCAAGAAGCTCTTCTTGTGCCCCAATTTACTCACTAGGACTTGCATTCTGCTTTTGTTTAGACCCAAACATAACATTTAGCTGACTCATCTTGAACCCTACATTCAGGATTTCAGGGCAGTTTGACATAGAGATGTGGCTATGTTGTGGCAAATACAGCAAGTTAAAGAGTGTAGATGAGATTCTGCCTTTGGTCTGTCTACACAACCATTCTGAACCTACTGAATTTGTGTTGGGGGAACTGAAGGCAAGGTTGAACTAAGGTATATGGATTGATATTAGAGAAAAGTCATCAATTTTAAGAAGTAGGAAGAAGGAATATTAGAATAAGGTATATAGTAGGTTTTAACTTTATTGTGAACTGGAATATTTTAGTTCTATTTTTTTTTTTTTTGGTTCAAGAAAGGTTGTGATACATTACTTTTTTGCTTGCTGATCTTTGGGGTTTTTTTGTAATTCATGGATTTATGTTAAGCTCTACTTGGATAGGAACTAGAACTGAATTCAAAGTTCAGCATTTTAAAATTTGTTTTGTAATAGTTAAATGTAAGAAAACTAAGTGTGTAGGACATAAGAAAAATGTTTCACAAATGCATTGTACATTTAAAACAGATTTATTAAAAGGAGCATTATCTGTCATAAAGGCACTGTTTCTGGTTGCCACATGGTTCAATATTTTAGAATTAGTGGAGCTCATACTGTGAGATCTAATTTTTATTTGTGGGTTGGAAGAGAGAAAATTTGTTTCCTTGCTTCAACTTCCAATCAAATTCTCAGGTTTGAATGAAGTTTAATGAACTGGTTGACTAAATTAAAACAAAAAATATTGCCTTTGCATATGCACACGAGTCTACCACTTTCAACAAGAGTTTTAGTGTGTCAAAATTTGATATCTTCCATGTTTTGGGGGTGCTGGTTAGTCTAATGACAAAAATACCCAATTACCTGTGAGTGCACACTTGTCACAAGAATACTACTCCCTCTCCAACCTCTCAGTTCTAATTCTAAAAGGCTAGGGTCAGATATTCAAAAAGCCTGAGCCTGAATTGATCCAATCTTTGCAGGTTACTTTAACCTGGCTAGGCTAAACCGTTTTGTAACCATAGAGACATGCCCTCTGGACTGAAGAATGTCGGCACTTGCCTGCAGTGGCTTAGGCTACAAGCTAGGGGGGTGCTGGAGCAGCCCTCCCTTCCTCAGTGCTGAGCTGAAGGGTGGGGCATGGCCAGGCCCTGGCAGGACACACTTGTCATAACCCAAGGGTGTGATTTTTTGTTTGTGTGTGCTTTGGCACTGCTAAATTATTTTCCCGCCGTTTGTAGCTTTCTTTGCAGGGTGCATTTCTTCGTTGCAACACAGAAATGCACGTTGCAAGGAGTTCCCGCCATTTGTATTCAGATTTGTGCCCCACTATTGGTCAGTTCTAAATTATTCCTATGTGGCGGCTAGCGATTGGCTTGCTAGCCGTATAAGAGGCTTGAGTGGTTTCCGCCCAAGTTGGAGGACTCCACGAACATCAGGAGGAGGAGACTTCACGTCTCGTGAAGATCCCTAACTACTGCGGAGCCTATTGGACCCAGCGTGAATATCAAGAAGGCAACAGGGGTCTGAACAGCCTCTCGCCTCTCCCCGTCACCGAACGATCCCTCGATGTACCCTTCCCTGTGCGCACAAGTTCCACGGAGCCTAGCAAACTTTGTGTGAGTGAATTGTGAGTGAATCCAGAGCTCTGTCCGAGTCCTAAAACTAGGATTTAAGCGAAGTATTCCTGGAAGCTTTCCAGCCTGCACCGCGACCATCTACGGTGTAAGTAAACAATCTTAAACAACCAATAAGCATCCGTGCCTAATTCTAGCGTGCCACCTGCCTTCCCCGACCTGGCATGTCCGGGCTGCTGGCCACAGCCCGCCGCGCAAAAAAAGGGCCTCGGACTGCTCCCGACCCGCACAACACTGATTAGGGAGGGGTTCCCCCCCTCCCACTGTTAGTAACAGAGCATTTAGTTACACAGCAGGAAGTTACACAGGGAGTTGTTAGCATGTATTAGCCCATCAAACAAAACAACAGCCTTCAAACTCTTCTTGAAAAAAACCTCTTCCATGGAAGGAACAGAGGGACATTACCAGCTACCTGTTGATTAGCTGCAAAAAGCCCTAAGACGACACTGTCTTGTCTGCCTTTGTCTTGTCTCCCACAGCACGGACGGTGCCCAGCATGTGGTATGCTGCTAATGCTGAGACGTGTCTGTGTAAGGCAGAGGGGAGGGGGGAATCCCTGCTTGAGCAGACAGTGGTGGAGGGAGGGAGGGAGGGAGGGAGGTGAGCAGGAGGAAGCCAGGCAGATGCTGTTGTACCTGCAGTCTCTGCTGGAGCTGCAGTGAGGGAGCAGAGGAGAACGGCCAGCGCTGCTGGGCTGGAGCAGAGAACACAGCCCCACCTAGAGTTGCAAAAGATCTGGGATGCTGGAGGACTCTGATTTAACTTAAACCAGGAAGGGGTTTGGGACAGACATTGCATAAATTGGTTTGACCCAAATCAGTTAAATCTGATACTACATTCAACCAGGTTTATCTCAAACTGGTTTCAGCTATTTTCAAACTGGTTTATGTGCACTGACCATCTGTTCTGTTAGAGGTCCTGTGACCAGTTTCTGATCACTTAAACCAGTTTATGTGTAATATCTGTCCCTAGCCAAGGGGAATTTACAAAACACCTATCATAGACACATCTACGAGCTTCACTTCATAAATCTACTGGATACAAAAAATCTTTGACTAAATATGTCTATATTGGATTTATGACATTATGACATTGGATTTATGGCACATTATAACCTTCCTGCCATCTGATACCACCCAAGGAACCTGTCTGCATTTTACCAGCTACATTCTATCACCAAGTGCACATCCCCCCTTATGTACATCCCCTCTTATCCCCCCACCTACCTGTCTCACACCTATTGTCTCCCATTCCTTCTAATCCTCACTGCCACACATTTACATTTTCACAGACCTGCGTTTTGCATATTGGCTTCTATTCCACCATGGAGAACACACAACACCAGCAGACTATCCCTATGCTTGAAGAAGGGTGTTTGTGCCCAAAATCTTGCAAAGAACAATCTTTCCAACTATTTAGTTGGTGTAATAAAAGACATCACATTGACCAAAGAACCTTGTTTGCCTTAGCACAACAACAAATTCTGGTTCCAAGTCCTTAGCTAGTTACTACCACAACTGATACAGCAGTCCATCTTTACAGCTTTGACTGCTTGGGATTTTTATTTAATTTAAATTAATTTAAATAGATTATAAAATTAGGCCATAACATAGGTTTATCAGAATTTTAAATATGTTTATTTGGAAATATATTAATTTAAATGAAAACTTTTAAAATATAATTATTTTTTACCTTTCCTGTACTTGAACTTGTATAAGGTGAGAGCTTGTCCCTCTAGGAACCCCTCTTTTTAGAATATGGCTTGTTTTTTTTAATCTCCTTAGGTAGAAGCTTGTTTCTTTCTTTAAAGATATCAGTGCATGTTGGGAATTGTCATACTGCCAACAGTCCTTGAAGACATCTAACCCATCAGTAAAAGTGCCTTCTAATGGAGGGTTCTCAATATGAAGGAAAATCAGATCCTGATCCCATTAACAAGTACTTAGCTGAAGATCTCATTTTAATGAGTAGTGAACATGCCTGAAGCACCACTTGTCCCTGCACACAGTTTATCAAACACTTTCACCTTGAATTTCTTATCAAGATGAACAGTGATTCAACTACTTCCTGCTCGCTGAGCAGCCACTTCTCACTTTTGTTTGTCCTTACTACAAACTAGACTGATGAAGTGACGGGATCCTTCCTGAAGGCAGGTAAATCCTGGTTACAGCTGGCAGGCTAGATGGAGTCTGCTCTCTTACACTTTGTGCATCACTGGAAAGAACTTATTTAATTCTCCAGTGTTGTTCTTGAATAATTTAAGTATTGTCAGGCCTTGCGATTTTCTCTGTTGTAGTGAAATTATCAGTGTTTCAGTACCCTGCATGTGATCTGAAGCTGTTAATAAGGTTAGATGCTTCATTTTTAGAGCCTTCTATACAGTTAGCCCGTGTTAAATCTGTGGAATGCTGTGCGGTATCACCCCTCTGCGGTGTTCTGGGCAGGCACGCAGTAATGTTTACTATGAACTCCACAAACACAGCTCATGCTCTCCTGCTACAAGGTCAGTGAGCAGGCCTCTTGCCAAAACGTGCTGTAGCAACCTTTTGCCATATTCCTGACGGTGCCTGAAAACAGCAGAGCACAGACAAAAGTGCCGACTGGCCGACCGTCTCACTGAAGCGAGGATGTAAATTTCAGTCCTTCCCCGGCCTGGCACATAATCCCCAATCCATCTCTGACTGACTGTTCCACTTGGGATTGGATCTCCAGTGGTTTCCTAGAGATGATAAGTGGCACAACTGAGAAAATCCTTGTCCTGACTGCTCTAATCCACAGGCACTCCAGGCTTTGGCAGCCTGAGCTCCTGGCCCTGGTGAGGTGCTACTTTGAGGACTGTAATGCTGCCATGGGCATCATGGTGGCCCACTTACAGGACTCACAACAAAATGCCATGCAAACTGGGGTGATTCAGGCCTGGTATCAGATGCCATCTCATTGCTGCTGAGCACTACTAGTGAACTTGGTCTCATGGGAGCAGCTCATGCTTGGAACCTGGGAAGAGTAGCCATGACAGTGAAACTTTAGGATGGCATATGGCACATTCGTAGACCTTTGCACTGAGCTGGTCCCCTGCTCAAGTTTCAGGGCACTGGGCTTTAGTTCCCTGTGTTCATCAAGAGGTGTGAGCCCTGGTGAATGGAGCCACCAACAGCCTCTGTTCCATCACTAAAACAGTTTGGTGTGGTGTACAGTGGTGACAACAGCTGTGCATGAAGTGTGTGACACTATGCTCGAAGAGCTGGGACCTTAGTTCATTCGACTTGTGAACCCACAGGTAATTGCTGGGTTTGCACAGATGGCCTTCCCAAACTGCATGGGTGCCACCAATGGGACCAACATACGTATCCTGTGCCACCCTCACCACACCTCAAGTTACCTAAACCATAAGGGGTTCCTTTCAGTTAAATTCCAGAGTGTTGTGGGCCACCAGGGGTGTTTCACTAACATCAGTATTGGGCTGGGTACGACACCCACATTTTTCAGAAATGATGGAGCAGGGACAGTTTGCCCTTGGAAATCTCACCGTGGATTTGGATAGGCTGATCGTTCCCCCATTGATCACTGGTGATTTGGCCTACCTACTGCTCCCCCTAGCTCATGAAGTCATACAGCTAGTTAGACCACAGGAGGAAGGTCCTCAGTTCCCAACCATCAGCTGTGGTATGGTGGTGGAAAGTGTCTTTCAGCACCTAAAGGTGGTGAAGTGTGCTTTTGGTTCCCTAGGGGTCTGCACAAAACTCATGCTAAGGAACATTCCCAGCTTCCTGGCCACCACCTATATCCTCCACAATATATGTTAGGCAAGGGGGAACCAGGTTGGCCCCAGAAGGACCCACAGGTGGTGGAAGCCCCTGGCACTTTGGATGGTGCCCAGGCTGAAGCAGTACTCCCAGCCAAACTTCCTGTTCAAAACCACTGCTAGGCTATTCTGATCAAGGAAACCTTGACTGACAACTTTCTGGGACCACATCCTGCTGGATGGGAGGGAATACAGGAGACCTTCATAAGCCACAGTATCCCTTTAATGTGCTTTTCTAAAACACCTCAGTAAACATCTTTCATGATAATTAGTGGGCTCAATGCTCCCTGTTGTGGGGGTCTGGGTTGTGGAGGACACGGAAGGGGAGACTGAGGAATGGGAGTGCTGGAAAACTTATGGGGGAGCCAGGATCCTGCACTCAGGGTTTGTGAGGGCTGGCTGACAAGGGGAAACCAAGACATCAGCCAATGGGTGGGTTAGGGATGTCAGTGACTCAAGATGAGGCCAGAACAGGAAGCACACAAAGGGCAAATTTCACAACTGTTTTATTTCTTCAAATAAACTGTCAAGCTGCACTAAAAGTGGTGTGGGGTGGCTTTAGGTCCACCCAAGTCCCTTTTCCACAGGTCTCCTTGCTAGCTGGGAGGGTGTGATGTGGAAGTGAACCCCCTGCAGTGAGCAAGATGGTTCGGAGGCACTCAGTAACTGCATCTTAATAGATGTGTCTGACTCCACATTGCTGGGGAACTGGGTGGAAGTAGATAGTGTCAGGGTCCATCCTCCCACCTTATCCTTGGGGTCCATGCCTGGGGCGCAGGAACCTGGGAGGGAGGTGGCATTCCCTGTTGCCCTAAGGAAAGGAAGAGCTGCCCCTGCCATGGTGTCCAATGGGCCCATTGTTTAGACTTCCATACCCTGTATGGCACCCAGTCATGCCCCGGGGTGCAAGTCTTCAGCTGGTTCGGGCAGCTAGAGTATGGGGAGGCATGCACATGGTAACCAGCCTCCCCTTACTCCTACTGACCATCTGGCAGAAGTTACTGGCTGGGGAAGGGTGGGAGACAATGGGCAGGAGGTGGCCATCTTCTGTGGTAGCAACGGTGCCATTGCATCTGGTAATGTGGGGGACAGTACGCAGCTACCAGGACCTGCTGCCTTGTTGTCATAGCATGGACATACACCTCTGCAGCAGCAGCTGCTCTGTCCAGGAAGTATCTGCAAGACTCTGCAATGGATGGGAAGGATGCATGGAGGGCCGATTCCTGGTCCCTGCTCCAGTTCCAGGAACTGGCAGTCCTAAGCCGCAGAAGCATGCTAAAAAGTTGTTAGCAGCTCTGACTGGTTCTGCTGGTGGTCATAGGCAGAAAGCCACCTGTCAGTAATGTTGGCTCAGTGTGGAGAGGACTCCCTGAGGTCCTCCAGCATCAGATTTAACTGGTTCTGAAATTTTCAGCTACAAGCCATCCTCTGAACAGGACTGTCCTTTTATGTGTTTGGGGTGGCACCAGCACTGGAACTTCCCAAGCTCTCACAGGCCAGACTTAACTTTGAGTCAACATGCTATGAGCTGCCATTGCTAGGCAGGGAGGTCTGGGAGTAGGGTGGGGTACGGAAGGAAGATTGGGTTTCCACTGACTGCTATGCATGCATGAATTAACCCTTAACTAGGGTTAACTCTGTCCCAGTCATTGAGCATCTTAACTAGCCCATTATGCCTTAATTGGGCCATTGGCTCATGCACAACTGCCATGGTCTAAGCAGGGGTCTGCCACCAATTTTCATTTCTGTGTTGTGCAGAACACAATGCCCCCTCCCTTTTGGTGTATCCCAGGGATAGGGGGCAATCTATACTGATTGCCACTCGTGCCCCTAGGCATTTTTCTAAGGAGTGTGCCACACCCACAGTGAACCCCAAGTGAACGCTGAGCTATGCATCATCCTCAGAGCAAATCACCCCCAATCCATGAGGCATTCCCAGAGCCCCAAGTCACCCCACCAGTAACCCTTTCCCCCCTAAATTATTGAAACTTATCAGCAATTGGTTCTCAGTTGTTCATATCCATCTGTTCAATGAGGCTCTCAATAACCCATCTTGTGC
Organism: Alligator mississippiensis; assembly: GCF_030867095.1. Classification (NCBI taxonomy): domain Eukaryota; kingdom Metazoa; phylum Chordata; order Crocodylia; family Alligatoridae; genus Alligator; species Alligator mississippiensis. The sequence continues at coordinate 42,252,148 of NC_081830.1, forward strand.
ATCCTGGGTTTGTTTCAGGGTCAGGGTCTAGGTAGGGAACAAATTGACTGAGCAGGTATCCTCATGCTCTCTCTATGGACGTTTCAGTAGCAGGTAGCAGAAAGGGGACTTCATTGTAATTTTTGCCATCATCATCACAACGTACCAGGCCCATGGGCATACAGTGTATGGTGTGGCAGGGATGGCATGGTCCGCCTTGAGGATGCTACATAGCTCCTCATGGAAGGGATCTGTGGTTCTCGTGGCACACACACCTTGTTGGCATGCCTCCCCAAACACATTGAGGTTTCATGTATTTGCTTAATGTAGATCTGCTGTGAGTCCTGCTGGTACCCCTGAACCACCATTTGGGTTACGATGCACTGACAGACCTCCTGTTTTGTCTGCTGTCCTTCCTGCCCTTGGCAGTGGTAGTGATGGTTCTCTCCTCAATCTACATTGTAATGAGGTCTAGCACCTTGTCATGAGTTCAGTTCATGTCCCTCCTGCAAGGGGATGAGGAGGACATTCTCTGGTTCAGTTCAGTTCACAAAGCTAGGTGTTTGCTGTTCACACAGGGGGGCTGGGAGTGGTACATCATGACATGCTGAAAGACCACAAAATGCTCATATTATCTCTGTGGAACAGGCTGATGATAACTGAACACATATTACTTAATATAATCTGGAGATACTCCTTTCACAAAAAAGTCATAAGGTTGCTATTATAGGAATAAGTGCTCAAGGACTAAAACACATATTTATCATGTGTTTTAGTCCTAGAGCACTTGGACACACACACACACATTAAGTGCATTTAACACATATTAAGTGTCCATGTGACATATTTTTCCACACTAAACAGTTATACCAAATGCAAATAAAACTTGCTTTCCTGTATGCAATGGGCATGTTACAGAGCAGCCATGCCAATAATCATATTTTGCTTGTACTGCTTTAGGTCTGAGATAGGTGATTCTCAACCAGGGTACTACACCAGGTTAGCACCATTAGGAGTGCAAACAACTACACATGATTTACAGGATAGAGTCAGAGTTTTTAAGCCATAGTGTCAAAATCTTTCTGACCTGTTGTGGGTTTTCTATGTTGTTTCCAACAGAATTGCTCCATTATTTTTCCACAGTCAAAAAATAAGCGAAAGCTAAGAGCTGGCATTTTCCAAAGGGGTGCCTTAACCCTAATGAAGAATGACTTGAGTCTAAAAAGGTTGAAAACTACCGCCCTAGATGCTTGTAGCACTACAAAATAATAGTTTGGGACATGCACATATGAACCAGCTCTGGGTTAGCATGCAACAATGTCACCACAAAGGCATGGTCTCCAGCCAGGGTGTAAGCGTGTGCTGTTCCTTGGCTCCCCCTGCCTCCATGGGGCCTGTCAGTGAGTTATACTCACTGAAGACTTGCCTGATCATCTGTTGCTGCTGTGGCAACACCCAATGGGGCTACCATCCAAGTAGCCCTTGCCTGGGCTCCCTCTTGGAGGGGAGGAGGGAGAGCAAAGCACTGAGGGATACCAGGGATCTCTCCAGACCTGCTTGAAACAGCAACTTCTTTGACATAGATCTGTCATTTTTGTGGCTGATTGGCCATTTTTATAAATGGGCGAAACAGCATTAATGTGTGGATGGTTGTTTTCTGTGCCACTAGAACAGCTTATATGACACAATAAATGTTATGTGTCTATGGCCTAAGACTGCTTTGTTTAATAACAACAATAAAGACCACTGTCCCCAATCTCTGTCTCAGGCCCCAGCATACCACCTACGTGCAGTGATTCCTGAGGGATTTGGGCCAATGTCCAACATGAGACTGTGAAAATTTTCCAGAGTAATATAGCCCTTGAGAAAAAGATGATCATGCCATAGCCAGAGCATGGTATTGACTCTCTGGTGATGTTTTCCTTTTAAGATACTAGGCCTGACTTGGAGCAGCCCCAGGTAAGTTAAAAGTTTTTCTATTCCCATAGTTCTGCTATCTGCAAAATGGATAGACTAACGTCTGTATACAACACACACTCCCTGTAAAAAGTTTTGCTGATGCTGGTAAAGCATTTGGAATCCAGAAGGTTCTCTGTAATCTCATGTTAATTTGTTGTTTCAACCATTGGCTATGCAGAAAAAATGTAATTAAATAGCAGTTAAACTCTCTTGTAAAATAAGCATTCTTTTGTGACAACTGATGTTCACTGCCCAAGTTGCAGTGATCTACTGAACTTGCTGCTCATCATCATGAGGCGAAAAAGAGCACAAATTTAGACTGATTTGTTAATTCAAGGTAAGACTGCTCTTTGTGCTCACCACAAGAGAAACAAGATGTACATCTTTCTGTCAGAAAACTGGAAAATGCTCTCAAAAAAGTCCAACCTAATTAAGAGCTGATGAACTGTTACTTCTCACCTTGATGAAAGAATTCCAATTTCAATAAACTCATTTGCAGAATGTTCTGAGAAAGTTCCTTTAGAATTCACACACAGGGAAAAATACCTACATTACCTAGGGAAAATTAATTAGTAATTAGGTCCAAGTATACGTGTGATGAATAGCAATTCTGGCACAGAATTTAAGTGCACAACTTATACTGTTTAGTAGGTGGTAAGGAAATCAGGAGAGATGGCAAAACTTCTTGTAGTAGCTACATTGGTAATCAGCTCAGTTGCATGGTGCGATTACCACGTGAAGAACTGCTGCAGTACAGAAGAAAACCCCCCACAAATCGCACACCGCTGGTAATGACATATCACCCCTCCCTTGAACCCATACGGAAAATCCTCAAACAATTGCAACCTGTACTAGAAAGAGACCCTATTCTTTAAAGAGATCTTCCCAGAGCCACCCATCCTAGCCTTCAAACAAGCACCGAACCTCGCTAACCTCATCACCAGAAGCAAACTTCCTCAGACCCAGAACACACACAATGGATCCAGACCATGCCATGACAAGAAATGCAAAACCTGCCAACACATCTCCACCACCCCACAATTACTACACCCCACAACAGAGCCTTCAGCATTCCCGGATCTTACAGCTGCACCTCCAGAAATGTAATGCACCTCATCCAATGCACCAAATGCCCTGATGGAAAATACGTAGGAGAGACCAAACAACAACTGAGCACCAGAATGAACGCACACTGGAAATCTATCAGAGACAGGAATGCCCAATTACCGGTAGGGGCACATTTCTCACAAGAAAACCACTCTCTCTCCAATCTCTCAGTCCTGATCCTCAAAGGAAACTTACAAAACACTTCCCAGAGATGAGCCTATGAACTCCGCTTCATCAACCTCCTGGATACTAAGAATCATAGACTAAATATAGACATTGGATTTATGACACATTATAACCTGCCTGCCATCTGACTCTCCAGGTACTTCTCCACTATTCATCCCCCTTCTCTTCCCCCCCACCCACCCTGTCTCTCACCCATTGACTCCTCAGTCTACATTTTCACTGACTACCTGTCTTGTACGCATACCAGCCCAGCCCCTGGCTTCTTTCCTTTTCATTCCATCCAGGAAGAGCACACACCAACTGCTGAAACTTCTGTAGCCTGATGAAGGGTTTTTGAACCCAAAAGCTTGCTTAAAAATTGTTCTCCAACTATTTAAGTTGGTCTAATAAAAGATATCAGATTCACCCAAAGAACCTTGTCTGCCTATGTCCTTAGACCAACACAGCTGCAACCTACACCTGTTGATGTAGTATCTGCACTTTTAACAAAGTTTTTTTCTAAAACCAAACTAACAGGTGAATCCTTCCTCAAATGATGCCATTTATGAGTTTAGCAACAAAATGAACTGCACAAACTCATTAGGTGACTTTCTAAAACTGATAATTCACTCAAAAGTCATTTCCTTTAGGACAGTGAAAGGCACAGTTCCTCAGGTGTGGGCCGATTCTATATGACACTTCACCTTATAGACAAACTCCAGCTGTAAAAAAAACCCCCAAAACTGTTCAGAATAAATCACCACACAATGGAAGTGGGTTTTTCTTCTCACTTTTACACTTATTCACAACATAACTTGTTTGCTCTAATGAAATTTGCCCCTAGAAGCTAAGTCTGGAAAATTCTGCCTGAAGTTTAAGAAGTCCCAGAAAACTGAGAGTGTGAAAACACGATGAGCAAAAGGAAAGAGGAGTCATTACAGTGGGAACCATTATGGAATCCTGACTACAGCTGTCACGGCTGCTTCTGCTGCGGTGACTGAAAAATCTACTTATTCCAGAATTAATCATTTATCTGCAAGCTGTAACCACTGCAGTTGAGAGAGATTGTAAGCTCCTACCCATTCTTCCATCTCACCACCTCCCAGTGTTCACAGCTCACATATTCACAGTTTCTGCATTTTCACAATTCTGAGTTCAAATTGGGAAACTGTGAACAGCGAGGCAATGACTGGTAGTTCCTCTCTGTGAAGATCATGATTTAAAAAAAAAACCCTCAGCAATATGTCCTTTCTTTAGTATTTCTGATGCATCTGATAATTGCATATATGAATAACACTGGGGTTAGCACAGTTAATGAGGTGGGGAAAAAAACACAAGTTGTATCTCATTTGGGTATAGAACAGTTCTGGCTTTCTTTTTTAAAGCATGTAACATTTTAAACATATACTAGAAAAATATGAGAAAGGGAGAACCCCTTCACTGTTAAGATTTGAGGGTCATGAAGATTTTCATAAGAGGTCTATAGTTTTAAAGGTGCAACCTCATAAAACAACAAGACATGATCTATGTGAAAGCAAGGTAGAAGAACACAATAGTCTCCACAGTTGCACTCAGGCAGTCATTAGGGTTACAGACAGATATTACACATAAAACAGTTTCAGTGATCAAAAAACGGTTTAAATCTGTAACAGAACAGATGTTCAGTGCACATTAACCAGTTTGAAAATGGCTGAAGCTGGTTTGAGATAAACCTGGTTGAATGTAGTATCAGATTTAACTGATTTGGGTCAAACTGGTTTATGCAATGTCTGTCCCAGACCCCTTCTTGGTTTAAGTTAAATCAGAGTCCCCCAGCATCCCAGTTGCTTTGCAACTCTGGGCAGAGCTCAGAGCAGGGATGGCCTCCCCTCTGCTCCCTGGCTGTATCTCTGGCAGAGACTGCAGGCATCTGCCTGGCTACCTCCTGCCTACCCCCTCCACAACACTGCGTGCTCAACCAGGGATTCCTCCATCTCCTTTGCCTTACACAGACACCTCTAGCATACCACATGCTGGGCACAGTCTGTACTGTGGTAGACAGGACAAAGGCAAACAGGACAGTGTCAGCTTAGGGCTTTTTGGAGCTAATCAACAGGTAGCTGGTAACATCCATTCATTCCTTCCTTGGAAAAAGTTGTTTAAGAAGAGCTTGAATTAATGACGTCTGTTTTGTTTGATGGGGTGATAAATACTAATAACTCCTTGTGTAACTCCCTGCTGTGTAACTCAATGCTCTTTTATCAACAGCAAAGTGGGGTGGAGAACAGACCCCCTCCCTAATCAGAGCATCTTGCTGGGGCCTGGCCATGCACCCCTTCCGCTCAGCACTGTGGAAGGGAAAGGAGGGCTGCTCAAGTGCCCCCTGGCTTCTAGTCTGAGCCACTGCAGGCATATGCCAGCATTTCTTCAGCCCAGAGGGGATGTCTTTACAGTTACAAACTAGTTTAGCCTAGCCAGGTTAGAGTAACCTGCAAAGATTGGATCAATTCAGGCTCAGGTTTTCTGAATGTCTGTCCCCAGCCCAGAGAGACTGGAGAATCAGGTTCAGAGAGAGAAAATTATCTTGTCTTATCTAAGCTGCTTTAGTTTATGGGCAAGTTGGATGCTGTTAAGATCCTAGGCCAGATATTTAAAACTACTGATATGCCTACCAATCTAGATAGGTACTGAGACATTTGCTTCCAAAATGCAGCTGCTGATCACTGATCCACATGCTGTATTCAGATAATTTGACTATGCCTGATAAAAGAAGGCTGGAATCTATAGCATTTCATTGAGAGAAAAAAAATGTAAGCCTTCTAATTTGCATGTCCCTTGTGCTAAGGGTACAACAATATTTTTTCCAGCAAGGGAAAGGACAGATGAGTAGTGTGAAAATGAAGCCACTAGCCTGATTCTTTGCATGATCAAGTGGACAAACCATCTTAAGCTACAGATATAATACCAGCAGGTGAGGCAGTGGAAGGAATCAGGTATGGTTGTCAAAAGAAAAAAGGGTATAGAAAAAAGAAAACTCATGCCATAATTTCTCAAGTCTGACTGAAAACACAGACTGCTGGTGAATGTCATAAGGGCATAGAGTCAGGAAGTTTTGCTTCTGATTTTGAGCATGGCACTGAGAGGGCTGGCAAATGAAGTTATGCTCATCATTAATGCTGTTATCATGTTTCAAGGATGCTGGTCTAACAAAAACAGGAGAAAAATGCACTGGCAGCAAGGTGTCCTGCATAACATTGGCAATGACAAAAGAAACAGTGCGATGATTTTTTGTTTTAGCTTTCAGAATTTCTTTCCAGAGCTAAATGGGTTTGTGTAAATAGGGAATGCAGGAGCTGCATTGTCTACTAGTGCCAAGTGTCCATTAAATAGATCATCTCAGATCCTAACATCTTGTCTCTGAAAGCTGATTTTTATGCCATTCTTTCAGCCAAGCATATTAAAAAAGAAGCAATTCAGCAATGGATTTAAATGATTGAGAAAGCTGAACCAAATGCTATTGATACCTGTCACATTTATTTCAAAATATGGAGCAATATTTATTTATATTATTAACGGTGCCCACTATTAGTTTAACTGCCAACTATGCCTGCAACAAAAAGCTAATAGGATCAATAAACATCAGCCTGCATGTCTGTGAACAGTACTAAGCAAAAAATACATCCCTAATCAAAACAGTTTAGTACAAAGGCTCCATTCCCACCCATTGATACATTTAAACATACTGGATCATATCATCATCAGGAGCCAGTTTTCCCATTTATTTTGCTCCCATTTGAAATAGTTACTATTCTCACGCTCCACTTCACTCATGCTCCTTGTGTAGTGATAGCTATAACACTTTCTCTGAGGAGTCTGCAAGAGTCCTGGACTCTTCAGATCTCTAGTTTCCATCAACACAGTTTACCTCAAGCAGTTGGCACTTCTTCACTCCTACCTGGATCAAATCAGATTTGACTTAGGTTGGAAGAAACAAGCGCTCCCATACCCTAAGGGCAATTCAGTGGCCATCACTCAGTATGAGATGAGCTAATGAGTCTTATTCTTTGCAAACAGGTGTTTCTCTCTCAAAAAAGGAAAAAAAGAAAAAAACATTAGTTTCTTTGAGCACAAAGACAGGGTGTGAAGGGCTGTTAACAGAGGTACCTGAGGAGAAGAATTAAGATTCTATTGGCCAACAGTCTGCAATATGCTTGATACTGTTTTGGTAGTGTTGGAGTGATGCTACAGCCATGCTGGTCAAGGAAATATGCAGGAGGCAATGATTTTTTTTGGTGTGGTGTCTTTTTTTGGACCAACTGCATGGTTGAGACAGGAGGGTGTTGGCTGTAACTGTGTTGGTCTAAGGACAAAGGCATAACAACATGCCTACCAGGTAACCGGTCTGCATTTTACCAGCTACATTCTATCACCACTTCTACATTCCTCCTTTCCCCCAACCTGTCTCTCACTTATTGTGTCTCATTCCCTCAGATCGTCTCTGCCACACATTTGCATTTTCACAGACCTGCATTTTGCATATTGGCTTCTATTCTATGCAGGAGAGCATGCAAACACCACTAGACTCTCCCTATGCCTGAAGAAGGGTGCTCAAAAGCTTGCAAAGAAATTTTTTCCAGCTATTTAGTTGGTCTAATAAAAGATATCACATCTGCCCAAAGAGCCTTTTCTGATTGGGACAGACAAGCTTACAAATATGAGTTTCAAAAGCTTGTCTAAGTCCCTCCAAACAATGCAGCTGATCCAATAAAAGATCTCACCCCAAAATTCTTGCTTCGATATAATTAGTGATTTACAGTGAGCAAAAATCTGTTCTTTTCAGTTTACCATCTTGGACTACCACATAACCTGACTACAAAGGGTCTGAAATTATAAAAACTGGAAGGGACTTACAGAGTCCTCACGCTCAGTTACCTACTAACACAGGTACCAAGTCCTACAAATATTTTCAATCTCCTGTTTAGCAGTTGTAGTCAGCCATGTCAGTCTGAGGTCAAGTAGAAGGCAGGGTAGATTTGCACCTTATAGACTAAGTAAAGTATAGATACATGTATCCAGCTTAAACATGTTTTGCCCCCACTACTGCTATTTAAAGGCTGTGCCAGAACCTCACTGCTCTGATGGCTAACAACCTAGCTCTAATTTTTAGCCAAAATGTATTTATTATTAGTTTAAACCTATGTCTTCTTGTGCCAATATGGTCCTTAGCTTAAGTAGTTCTTTTCCATTCCTGGTGTTCAGTTGCCCCTTTCTGTATCAATAGCTAGCAATCCAATCACCTCTTATCATTCAATTCACTAAGCTGAAAGAGCCAAGCTCTTTTAGTCCCTTCTCATACAACAGGCTCTTCTTTTCCCTGATCATTCTGGTGGCTGCCCTGTCTGCACCTGTTCCAGTATGGGTTAATCTTTCTTTGAGCATTGGTGACTAGAACCGTACACAGTGCTGTAGAGAAATTGTTCCCAGTGCCTTGTAGACTTGTATTACTGCCATTGAAAGTACCTCAAACAACATCATTTTGGATCTTGAGTTTTTCACATCTGCATTACATTAGTGGTTCACGGTCATTTTGTGATTAGCTAATAACTCAAATGTGACACATAGAATCATAGAAAATTAGAATTGGAAGGGACCTCAGGAGATCATCTAGTCCAAACCCCTGCTCAAAGCAGGACCATTCCCAACAAGGTTATCACAGCCAAAGCTTTGTCTAGCCAGGTCTTAAAAACTTCCAAGGATGGAGATTTCACCACCTCTCTTGGTAACCTTTTCCAGTGTCTTACTACCCTTCTTGTGAGAAAATTCTTCTTAACGTATAACATAACTTGAGGCCATTGCTCCTTGTTCTGTCATTTGCCACCAATGAACAGTCTAGCTCCATCCTTTCTGCAGTGGGAGACTCAAAACTGGACACAGTACTCCAGATGTGGCCTCACTAGTGCTAAATAGAGGGGAATAATCACTTCCCTTGACCTGCAGGCAACACTCCTCAATGCAGCCCAGTATGCCGTTAGCCTTCTTTGCAATAAGGGCACCCTGTTGGCTCAAATCCAACTTACTGTTCACTGTTACCCCTAGGTCCTTTTCTGCAGAGCTGCTGCCCAGACAGTCAGCCCCCCCGCCCCCCCAGCCTGTACCGGTGCATGGGCTTGTTCCATCCTAAATGCAGGACTTTGCACTTCTCCTTGTTGAACCTCATGAGATTTCTTCTGGCCCAATTCTCCAATTTGTCTAGGTCACTCTGAATCCTAGCCCTACCCTCCAGCATATCTACTACTCCCTCCAGCTTGGTGTCATCTGCAAACTTGCCGAGGGTGCACTCTATACCATCTTCCAGGTTGTTGATGAAGACACTGAACAAGACTGGCACCTGGGACACACCACTTGATACCTGCTGCCAACTAGATATCAAGCCATTGATTACTAATATACCTATATGTACATGGACTTTGTGTTAGAAATGCGTCTTTGGATATCCTCTGGAAAAAGTAATACTTGACTGTGCAACGTGTGAGCAGGCTGAAATAAGGCTGCAGAGACAGCTTTAATAAAGAAATTTCCCCCCCTTGAGTGCTTGACTTGGCCATATTAACATTCGTTAACACAATTGTCTATGTATTTAATAGTAGTACATATTGATTTGTCAGTGATATTAACATTCAGTTCTTTCAGCCTACTGATTATGCTTATGTTCAGTTTTATTAAATGATGTCTAAAGCTTATGCTCTTCATGCTTCTAGCCATTCTATTTAATAAATTTACATGCATTTACATATACTCAAGCAGATAATAGCAATTACTGTATTGTTACCTACTCTGTGTGAATTCAATAACTTCATAAGAAGGAATTTCACAGACAGTTCTTCCAAAAAATAAGGGGAATGCTTTTTGATAGCATGGGAGGAAGGGAAACCAAGATAATTTTTGTTGGAGATGAAACATGAGCAACTATTATAGTAACATGATACAAAGAATCTTGTCTGTACAGAAAGAGTCATTCCAACAGTTGGTGAATTCTATCCTCTTGGTTCCCATGGGAGAGTTACTGTGCATCTTAGATATTCTCTTCAGCAAAAATGTAGTGGCAAGCACAGTTTCAAATGATCTCATTAACCCAGCAATAAACAGTTTTTCCTGCGGGAACCTTGAGCAGAAGGCAATACTAATAAAAAAATTAAAAAGCAGAAGTCAATTTTGTCCAACTGCCAAGGGATGAACTCCATGGATTTATTGAACACATACAAATTATATTAAGCTCTGAGTTTTCAAAAAAGAACGGTAAGTGTTTGAACACAAAAGAATCTCTTTCATGTCTCTGAAAAGGACATATGTCAAAGGTAATTAGGTGCAAAATGTAAATTCTTCATTCTGCCCTTTTTATAGAATTATATAATAATAAAAATCATTACAAAGAGTCCTGGTTTTAATTATCTTCCTTATCATAAATTAGTGCATGATGATAATGATACTTCTCTTAAGTAAAGAAGCAGAATCTTGAAGATATAACTAAAGAGATTATATATTACAAACATTTAATAGTTCTCTGACTTATAATATTTAGCCTTGGGATTGGGGAGGTCAGGTGGAAATGTTTCTTCACCAGAATAATGTTAAGTTGGTCAAGCCTGTAAGATGAATGTTTCACCAAGACTGATTAGAGATTCTTTACATTGCTTTTGGACTTGTTTTATTGTTAAAGAAACATGACTCCTCAGATTTTGTTGAAAGGCTTGTTAAGGAAGAGGCAAGTATTGGCAATTAATTCTACACCCCTTCTTGGTCCTGTCAGTAAGAACTGTGATACCAGTTGGCTTGCCTTTGTATAAGTTTGCTCCAACAGCCTGGAGACACTTGAATAGTCTCTTAACAACAGTCAGCAGGACAAGGTAGCAGGAAGAAATGGGCTGTTTGAATGATGCAGACATATGAATGCAGGGAAAGACAAACAATGGAACATTTTCTGGGCTGTGTGGTTTGGAAAGAGTTGTATAACCTTGAGGATTTAACCAGGGCTACAGACTGGCTCATGACTTATGCCTGGTTTTGGAAATGCATGGAAATGCATGGAAATGCATGTAGTTGTGGCACATAGAAGGACACAAGAAGAAGAATGATGCCTTATAAACCTGAGTCCCAGCCCTAAAGTGGGACATGGACAGAACGCTACATTTCATTGACTTTGTTGGGGCACTTCATGGTGGCAAGAACATATTTCACTATTAGAAGATAAGACAAAAACTCTTGTAAGCTGTGGCACACAGGCCTGTCTGTGTGAGGACAGGACGGTGACAAAGATGCAACTATTCATGTGACTGTTCATGTGGCATAATTTTTTGCTTCTTTCTTTAATGCCATAGAGTTCTCATTGTGAGAACATATATAGGGGTTTGAGGTAAAGTGTGTGCAAATTGGGGTCAAGACGGAAATTCCAGGTGCGGAGAAACAACTGCAAGCCCCCACAAACACAAGTTTGCATAGTTCAGCTTTTGTGTGTATGCATTTAGCTATTCAAAACCTACAGATATGTGTTGCAGTTTTGCACCTGTAAAAGTACCTGTCCCAGGGGAGCGGGGGCACCGGGAGACCCCTGCGGCGGCCAAGGGGTCTGCTTACCTCCTGCAGGGCTGGAAGACCCGAAGAGACTCCACGCGCCGGCGCTGCCGGCGCGGGCCATCAGCCGGGCATTTATCCGGCTGCGGCTGAGCGGCGGGGGCGGGGCACGCCGGCCGGGAGGAACAAAAGGCAGCCCTGCCGATGCAGCGGGGCGGCTGGAGGGAGAGAGCAGGAGCGCGGAGCTCCAGCGAGCAGGGGATCAGCCGCCACCTGCGGAGTGCGGGACGCCGCCGGATAGAGGTGGAGCAGGCTGCGAGCAGCGCAGCGGAGAGCCCAGAGGGGCAGAGACAGGGGGAGAAGTCAGCCCCAGAGGCGGGGCAGCAGCCGGCGGGGAACTCGCCACCTGAGGCAGCGGGAGGCGTAGCAGCTACCCCGGGAGCGGGGCCAGCTGTAGCCGGTGTTGCGGAGCAGGCTGCGAGCAGCGCAGCGGAGAACCCAGAAGGGAAGAGACAGAGGGAGAAGTCACCCCCAGAGGCGGGGCAGCAGCCAGCGGGGAACCCAACACCCGAGGCAGCGTGAGGCGTAGCAGCTACCCTGAGAGCGGGGCCAGCTGTAGCCGGTATTGCGGAGCCGCCGGAGTGGGTAACGGCGGCCGAGACTATTGGGGGAGACAGAGAGGACGGCTGCCTCCCAAGGAAGGAGGGATCAGGGCAGCACCCTCCAACTGGGTGAGGCATACCTGGCCCGAAGACAGCCTGTAGGGGCTAGGGTGCCCGAGCCGAGAGAGAGGACGAGACGAGGATGGGTGAGAGGCCAGGACAGGAAGACCTGAGGTGGCGTATGGCCGGGGTGTAGGGGAGGACGGAGCCCCGAGAGTACCTGCGAAGAGGCGTGCCGGCACCAGGGGATACCCCGAGGGAAGACCCCCCACTGAGAGAGTCATCAAAGTCGTGGCAGGCGAGTTCTGGGCTCCCCCTTAATACCAGCCGGGGTAAACCCTGGGGCGTACCAACGAAGCTCGGGGGCACAAGATCCCGAGCCCGGGCTAAGGCGGCATGCGAGCTCCTAATCGAACGGAGGCGGGTACAGTACCATTATGAACCAATTAGTTTGGCAGAAGTATACACACACCTTGTCATGCCTTTAGAGGTGCACTGATACATCGGTCCAATATCAGATTGGTACCAATATAAAGAAAATTGAGTGTACCGGAAATTGGCCTGATGTGGCCGATAAACTGGCTGATAAATGTCTGTGCATGCATGCAGCCGCAGCACTTGCTGGTAAGTCTGTTGTGGTGGAAGGGGAGGGAGGAGGGAAGGGGTGTGGGGGTGCAGATCAACAGCTCCTGCGGTGTGGGAGGGAGTGGGGCTAGGGCTGAGGCAGGGGCTGGTGCAGGCGCTGCACAGCTGGCATGGGGTGGGGTGCGGGACAGAGCCATGGCTCATTGGGGTGGGGTGGGGCTCCTGCTGCTGCATGCACCTTGGGAGGGGAGAGGGCATGTGCCCCCGGATCGGGTGGGTGGGCTGTGGCTGCAGGCTGGGGCCAGGGCTGTGTGGGGTGGGGATTGGGCCAGGTCTGCACTGGGGGCATGTGGTGGTGGCGCTGGGAGGGAGGGTTATGGGGTGGGGCCTATGGTGAAATTTAGAGTGGCTGCTGTCCCTCCCATATCCCCCTCCTAGAGCCACTGCTGTGTGCCCCGAGTGCAGCCTGGCCCAGCCTCCACTGGGAAGAGCCCGGCACAGCCCGAGGCCCAGCCCTCTCAGGGTGTGCGCAGAGGTGGGAGCCACCCCCCTCCCCACACCTCCCTGGATAAGCCGCAGCTCTGTCCCGTGCCCTACTCTGCCCCTGCTGGACAGCACCTGTCCCCAGCTCCACTCCCTCCCTCACCGTGGGGGAGTGTTGATCTTCCCCCCACACACCCCTTCCCTCCCCCTGCCCCTTCCACCGCAACAGACCTACCAGCTGGATGCAGCTGTATCGGAAATCGGATCAGTATCGACTGATATGCCTCCTTAAAAATCAGCTATCAATATAGTCCCCAAAAATCTCTATCGGTGCATCTCTACATGCCTTGCTAATAGACTCTTAATAGCGTGCGCTAAACAGTTAAATTTACAAACAAGCTTTTGGGAAACTTATTCCTATAGTACCTTCTCTTTGTGATGCTTTACTCCCCACTGGGGATAATACACCGAGGTTGGCATCTTTAAAAGGAAATAAGGTCTAAACAATAGAGGATCTGCCTATGCAAGTAGTTTACATGTCAGCTGTATTAAGTTTTATGGTGGTGTGTGTACATGGATTTCTCTACTACTATGTTACAGCAGTGGGGGGTCACCTGCAAAGCAGGCACGTGCACGTTATTTGCCACTTGCTCTCATATACTGCCTGGCTATGCTTCCATAAGCAAGAAGGGAAAACCACAGCAGTATTCTAGCATTGCAAGGTGCTTCGCTGTGCTGGCAACTCATCAGCAGAAACTGACATGTAGACACAAACTCAATGTAACCCTTGGTATACAGTCTGGTTGAAAATCTTAGTTCTCTCTGCTCCCAAATAATGCTTCTTTTGCATACTTAATAGATCACATCAGATTTGAAGAAGTCTTAAAATTTTCATTCACTTTTTAGAAATGAATGTAGCATTTGGGGGATTAGAAGCAGTGAAGACTAATGGTCTTTCCTCATATGCAGATCACATTTTAGAGTAAGAATCTATAGGGAGGAGAGGGTAGTTCTATGTCCATGCCAAGAGTTGTGCCTATTAGATTAATTTGATCCTTCCTATGCCCAGAGTAGCTTTGGAGTAGTTTGGGAAGGAGCAGCATCTTGTACTAAGTCCTTATGCTGTCTTCTGAAGATCACGGTCAGCTGTATCCTCTGCAGTGCTTATCAGCTGGGGAATGGCCTCTCTCCTTGGAACACTAGCCAAGATCTGGTTCTGCACATCTTAAAAAGAAATTTCATTGACAAAACCTATAAACATAGGAAGAAATACTCACAAAATAAGAGAAATACAAATAATTGCATCTACTTGGATGTTGTTGAAAGAGCACTGCCAAATACCCACACCCCTTGCATTACAAAGTAAGAAAAGTTTACTTAGAACTTGGCTGAAAAGAGTCCTGAGTATTTTCAGAGCCCAGTGTTGTACTTTTCTAAGCCCATTGGCTAAAAGTCATACGTTCAAGAAAGATTTGTATAACCAAAGTGTCTACCTCCCCATATCAGAACATTGATTTCTTGGGGGGGGGGGGGGGGGGCTCCCCCAAAGGCTTTGCCCTTCATAACAAAGGTTGCATTCATCACCACTGAAAACTGGTTTTGGTCAAATACTGTTTAGTTCCTACCCAAAATAAACAGGGCTTGATACCTGGTTGTTTAGTCTTTAGCTGCTTATTTTCACTGTTGTATACATAGCTCCCACTTGACCAACTCATCTTATGTATACCTGGTCTTCTGTAAACCATTTGATAATGCCATGCAAGAAATCATTAGTTAAACTGGAGGAATTGGGGTATTAGTTGAAGAACTGTAAGGAGAATAAAGAAATGGATACAAGGGGAAAGAGTGAACGGTTAAGTCAAAAGGGGAAAAGTATCAGGATGGAATAAGGTTACTAGTTAAGTCCCTCAAGGGCTACACTTGAGACTGATCTTTGTTTAATGGTGTCAGTAAATCTTAGAACAAGAAGCGTGCTGATAAAATTTGTTGAAGGCACAAAGCTCATAGTAACTGTCAGTATAAAGAACTGAGTCAGGATATTGCACAGAAAGAACTGGATAACCTTGAGGACTGGAAAAATAAAAATGGATGAAATTCAACAGTACAAAATGCAGGGTTATACATGTAAGAAACAAATACATTGGAATTGAAAGAGGAGGTGGAAAAGGGCAAACATAGTAACCATATTTAAGAAAGAGAAGAAAGAGGATCCAGGGAACTACAGACCGGTCAGCCTCATCTCAGTCCCTGGAGAAATCATGGAGCAGATCCTCAAGGAATCCATATCTGAGCACTTGGAGGAGAAGAAGGTGATTAGGAACAGTCAGCATGAATTCACTAGGGGCAAGTCATGCCTGACCAACTTGACTGCCTTCTCTGACAAGGTGACTGGCTCTGTGGATGCGGGTAGACCAGTGGATGTGCTATACCTTGATTTTAGCAAGGCTTTTGATGTCTCCCACAACATTCTCGTAGGCAAGCTAAGTACGGGTTGGATGAATGGACTGCAGTGGACAGAAAACTGGCTGAAGCATCGGGCTTAGAGGATAGTACTCAATGGCTCGATGTCTAGTTGGCAGCTGGTATCGAGTGGCATGCCCCAGGGGCCAGTTTTGTTCAATGTCTTCATCAGTGACCTGGAAGACGGTATAGAGTACATACTCAGCACGTTTGCAGATGACACCAAGCTGAGGGAAGTAGTAGGTAAACTGGAGGGTAGGGCTAGGATTCAGAGTGACCTAGACAAATTAGAGGTTTGGGCCAAAAGAAATCTCAGGAGGTTCAGCAAGGACAAGTGCAAAGTTGTGCACTTAGGTCAAAACAATCCCATGCACCGATGCAGGCTGGGGGCTGACTGGCTGGGCAGCAGTTCTGCAGAAAAGGACCTGGGGATTACAGTGGACAATAAGCTGAATATGAGCCAACAGTGTGCCCTTGTTGTCAAGAAGGCTAATGGCATACTGGGCTGCATTGGTAGTTGTGTTGCCAGTAGGTCAAGGGAAGTGATTATTCCCCTTTATTCAGCACTGGTGAGGCCACATCTGGAGTACTGTGTCCAGTTCTGGGCCCCCCACTACAGAAAAGATGTGGACAAATTGGAGAGAATCCAGCGGAGGGAAATGAAAGTGGTGAGGGGACTGAGGGACATGACTTATGAGGAAAGACTAAGGGAGCTGGGCTTATATAGTCTAGAGAATAGGAGACTGAGAGGGGATTTAATTAGCAGCCTTCAACTACCTGAAGGATGGTTCAAAAGAGGATGGAGCTAGACTGTTCATTGGTGGCAGATGACAGAACAAGGAACAACAGTTTCAAGTTTAGATTAGATATTAGGAAGAATTTTCTCACTAGCAGGGTAGTAAAACACTGGAACAGGTTACCCAGAAAGGGGGTAGAAGCTCCATCCTTGGAAGTTTTTAAGTCCTGGCTAGACAAAGCTTTAGCTGGGATGATCTAGTTGGGGATGGTTCTGGTTTGAGCATGGGTTGGACTAGATGACCTCTTGAGGTCCCTTCCAACCCTAATTATCTATGATTCTAATGATAACAAAGCACTGAAATGTAGTTTTAGGCATCCATTTTCTACTTCTTTGCCTTTATATTTTATAGGGTCCACAGGACTGAATTCAAAAGCCTATGGCAGTGGTACTCAACCTTCTGCCCTGTGGACCAGGTCCTGGCAGGGTCAGTGTTTGCGGTTGGTGTTATCCAGAGCCCTGGCCCAACCCCACATGCCTGGATCTGGCTGTACCCTCAGAGTGATTCAATATGCCCAGTCTGGATACACCCTGGCCCAATCTAGCAGACCCGATCATGTTATTTGGCCTGAGGGGCTCCTCATGAGTCCATAAATTTGGCAGCAGTGAACCGGCAATTAAACTGCCACTACTCCCTTGCTTCCAAATTTCTGGGTGCATGGAGGAGTCCTGTGGGCTAGATGACATGGCTCCTGCCAGAGGTTAAGCACTACTGGCCTATGTTTATGTTGATATGAAGGCACTTAATGTCATCTGATATCACAAGCTACTCACAGATATAGGTAATAGATGGATAAGAAACTCCCCAGTAATCCCAGGCACTACAGGCTTTAGTCAAGGTGTCATGGCTGAGAACTTAACAAATGTTAGACCAGAGCAACTTAGTTCATCGAATGGCTTCATGCAGTCCTAAAACTGCTGCTGACCTGATGGATGGAAAAGTACAACTAACCAATGCTTTAAGCTTTGAACCGATCTTAAGGTTGAAGGCTTCATAAAGATCAATTCAAACAAATGACTCAGAACATGGAGGATGCCTATACACGTGCAGGAAACCTACTCCAACATACTGTAATTACAGGGTGTCAGAGCAGACTCGATGAACTGAGTCTGCTGGAACATGGTAATTACTGTGCTCCAGCAGACTCCAGCATCATATGTATCAGCATCCCCGTGCTGATAAATAGTGGCAGGGGCACTTTAACTAAAGCTCATTTGACAAGCTTTAGTTAAAGTGCCCCCGCAGCCATTTTTCAGCACAGAGACACTGATACACATGACACACCGGGCACTGTAATTAGAGTGGCTCCAAGATCCACTTTAAAGGCACCCACCCCCACTCCTGGTGCACATGTATAAACGCCTAGGGTCACCAAAAACTAGAGGACGTCTACACTTTGTAGATGTCTTTGCAATTACTGAGCCAGTTAAAGCAGGCTGATTCAATAAAGGTCTTTGAGATTCATAGAAAAAGTAATATCTAAGAAACCTGTCCAGTATAGAGTTTAATTATATCTGAATACATTGTCTAACTGGAATATATGGGAGATATTATTTTGTTTGTTTGCTAAACATGTTCATAATACATGTTACAGACTGATATATAAGTCATTTAAACTAAGATTGCATTCTGGCAGAGAGCAAACATGGACATTTTTGGGTTCAAATGCTGCTCAGATCAGAAAGTTGTATGGTGAAAAAGTGCATATGGAGAAATGATTCAGTCTTTAATACAGCACCTACAGAAGCTATATTGCTCTCTGTTTAAAAACAATTCTTAGTCTACTGCAGTGGACAGTGAAATGCTTTGATCAGGCCAAATATTATGTCTGCCACTATGACTAATATTTACAACCAGCAGTTGCTAAAATAGTTTTTCAATTTCCTTGACAGTGCGTGTGACTGACAGCTTGTTCTGCCCATGATGAACAAGGTCAGATCACCTACAGCACCAGCTTCTTCACTTAAACAGAGAGGAAGTTCACTTTTCTTATGGTTGAGAACATGGCAAGCAAGTTTCTCCCTAAGAACTCAAAATTTCAGAAGTGTCGTTTTCATTCCCAAGGCAGCAAATATGAATTTATAAATATTATAAACCAGAAATGTAATTATAAATATAATTAGTTTATAAATATTATAAATGATAAATATTCATTATATTTTAAAATCCCACATTTTTCTATTATACCACTCAGGACCAATGTGGTTATTGTAAACAATAAGCTCAATCTGGTCTTGTATTAAAAGTGTATTATCTGTGGCAATGTCAGAAGTGATTTAAAGGTACTTCAGGCTAAACTTGCTTTTTTGGATTGGATTAAAGATACCCAGCATGGATAGAGTTAACAGTGGGCCTGACAACTATAACTAACACAATCGAAGTTTTTTGCTTTTTTCCTATATCATTCATTTGCATCACAGTAAGCTGGCAAGGCTGTACAAAGCACATGGTAAGAGAGATCTACTGATTAAAACAACTTGTGATCTGTATAAACAATACTGGCAAGGAAAGGGTGAGGGCAGAGGCACTGACAGGGGAAGCAATTTGCCCAAATGCATAAGGCTGGTCAGTAGGAGAGTATGAAGGAGAACCCAGGGATGGAGTCCTGACCTTGGTGAAATCAACTGCATTACCCCACTGAGTGTGATGGAGCCAAGGGCTCACCTCAGGTCTATGGAATTCTAGTGTTTTATTCACTGGGCCTCACTGCAACTTCCCTTACACCTAGAAGAAACAATCTCCTTAAACCAAAGCTGAGACAGGTAGTGTTTCTGAATTTACTCTTGCAGAACCTTCTTTCAATTCCTGTTCGATATTACCAAGTGGAACCAAAATGAGCATGGTAAGTTCTCTATTTAAGGGCCAGATTGATAAAAATAGAAGAAGTCTTCAACTAAACATGGTGGTAGCAAACGTTGATCCTCCTGGATCGTGGTGTATGCATGAGGGCCATCCAGACCTTTGATGCATATGCCTGGACAGGAATTATTCTTTTTTTTTGGAGGAGTGGAGGCGTCAGCTACACAATCCCAAAACCAGACCTTGGGCTATGGACAGAAGTCACACATTAACTGGCTTAAGTGATCAGAAACTGGTTTAAATTTGTAACAGAACAGAAGCTCAGTGCACATAAACTAGTTTCAAAATAGCTGAAACTGGTTCAAGATAAACCTGGTTGAATGTAGTATCGGGCTTAACTGATTTGGCTCAAACAGGTGTATGAAACTTCTGTCCCAGACCTCTTCCTGGTCCAAGTTAAATCACAGTCCCCCAGCATCCCAGAATGCTTTCCAGCCCTGGGCCAGGCTGTGCTGTCTGCTCCAGGGAACTGGGATGGCCCCTCTTACCTACTCCCTAGCTGGAGCAGTGAGGGCTGGCTGATAAGGGAGGTGGGGTGCGGGGAGCAGGGGGCAAGCCCAGCTGGGAATGCAGCCTAGGCTTCAGGGGGAGTGCAGGGGGACTGCCCTCCTCCAGGCAAACCCCGGCTGGGGTCTGCAGCCAGGGAGGGGGATTAAACACCCCTTTCCCCACTCAAATTTACTACTGGCTGTGACTGTGGACTACAAATCCCAGAGGCACCTGGAAACAGGAAAAGGAAGTGATGAGTAACCCTGCAGAGTCCTGCTGCTGTAATTTTGGACTGCAAATCCCAGAGACCTCAGGGGCACCAGGAAGAGGAAGCAAATACACAGCCCATGCTGGCTACATGCCAGAGAGCCATGCTCTAGCGCCCCCGCCCCTGGCTTCTGGCCTCAGCCACTGCAGGCATGTGGCTGCATTTCCTGAATCAAAGGTAAATGTCTGTTCACTTCTGTTTCAATTTAATCAATTCAGTCTTGGGCTTTTTGATTGTCTGTACTTAGTCTTGGTGTTTTCAGCCTCTCATAGTGATGCAGACAGACTTCCTGTCAGTTCCATCGCTTGATAAAAAATTAAATCTCAGCATTGCCTCACCCAGTAAAAATAAAGTTCAAAGACATAGGAAAGAGTTTGAAAGACCTATAGAAAATGGCCATCAACTCTTTCACCCTCACCGACTCATTGTTACATATGACACAAGAGTTAGAAATAAAGCACATCAGACTGTGGAAATGTTAGAAAATTCTGGAAGACTGCATACTTTGTTTAGCATAGGAATATATTCAGGACATCTTGACATAAAACATCTGTACACACAGATCTGTCATCATGCTTTGAAAATGGAGATTAAAATACACATTAAAGGAAAATATTAGCTGAGTAACTGGGATTTTAGCTACATTTTTTACTAATTATATTGCAAGGAAAAAAACTTAAATTGCTAATTTCTAAATTTCACTTAAATGGATAAAAAACTTGCCACCCTGAGATGTTAGAATGAGTACTTTTTTTCTGCCTTAGTAATGTTTCTGGTGCCTTTGATGCACCTGTGGCTCAATCTGAAGTTTTATGGAGGGAGGAACTGATGTCTTCTAAATGATGATTTTCATTCAGTTCTCCCCATTTTTTGTATGCCAGATTTCATTCCCAGACACAGTGCTCCAGTGAATCTAACAAGTTCTGACCACATTTATAGCCTATTAGCGCAGGCTCCATCCTTTGTTAACCAACTGTATAAATAAATGCACTTAGCAAAAACTCAATTAGGGTGTAAATCAGTAAGACACAGTAGCATTATGGCAGCAGAAATCCTTAGCGGAAATAGATGTCCAATGGCAAAACTACAGTCTTATATTTTCAAGAGTACTATGGCTTTTATTTGCCAATACACAAGGTCTTTTAACACCCTTGGGATGCTACACTTGAGTTCAGATAATAGCCCATTTAGCTCTCATTTCAGCTACAGTATACTTTTAACTTGAAGATGATCACATAAACATGTTTGGTGCACTCAGGAAAAATGTCTGTGGTCAAGTGATGTGAATTCCATAAAAATCTCTTTTGTCTCAGTATGCCAGGTTCTGGTTAGTGATGTGATTTAAGGGGGCTGAGTACTTTTTTTTAAGTTATCTTGCAATGGACAAAATCAACCACAGGACTCCTCCCAAAGCTTAAGACAGTTCAAAGTGCAAACTCGGCTCTGAATTCTGCAACTGAGTCAGATGGAGGATCAGTTTAGTCTGGTCCAAAGGCCAGTAGAGTATGAATTCTGTGACCTGGTGGTGACTCTCAACTGAACTGCTGTTTGTCTTCAAACAGCCACTTTAAAGATGTGGCTACCTTAAATATTACATTTCCATAAACTTTGACAACTGCTTACACCATGCATACTCATCTTGCTGTAAATTTGATTAATGAACAATTTAAATAGCAGATTTCCTGTACTTTTAGTTTTCATTTGAACTGTGTTTTCAAGCAATTGTTTTATTTAAACTAGTTAAATTTGATTAAACAGTTGAAGGATTTCAAATCCTGGTAAATTATTGATGGTGCAGTTTCACCATGCTCGGAAAATGGTCAGCTCTCAACCTGAAAGCCTGGCCATGAGAGTCCAAATGTTCAGGTATCAAGAAGTGAAAAATGGTTCAGTGAGAGGCATGGTTCTGCAAGTTCTGCGTGGTTCTACTGAGAGCTCAGTGAGAGCCATGGTCTACTTTGGCACACCCTCTTTGCAAGGCAGAAGCTGCATTTCACATAAACTTCTACAAGCTGGACTAGAGCACAACGAACTAACTGCTCAGGATTCAGGATTGTCACTAAGAAAAATCAGGTGAAAAATCTGGCTTCTGGTGACACAAAAAACAGGTTGATACAAGAAACAGTACCAACATGCACTTTAAATACCTTAAAAAAAATGACATCCAAAATCCTCTCTCTATAAAATGCACAGAGCACTCAGAGCAATGGTGCTCAACCTGCAGCCTAAGGCCTGGATCTGCCCCCCAAAGCAACTGGATCTAAACATCAGCAGGAAGATCTGATTTTGGAAAGGTAGTGGTGATGGAAAGGTTCACATGTACAAGGATGGGAGGAGTAAACTCTTCTCCCACATATCTCCTGACACTGGATAACCAAAGTGAACAACATTACACCTGCATTAAGGTTACAATTGCTTATCTGATATAAAACCTAGATGCTACTCAAACTATTATTATCATAACAGCAGCAATAGATAAAATGGATTGCTCCTTCTCATGGACCTTAACTGTCTGGCTGTATTGTATGGCTGGACTGTCTGCATGGGAAAATTCCTTGCCTACAAAGTGGCATAAATTCAATTGAGAAAAATCATTTGAATAGCAAAATAAGAGTGCATCTACATAAGAAGGAAAACAGACATAATGCTACTGCTTTTATTTTGCATCTTAGCTTCTACTGGAATAACTTTGTTGTACTGATAGCCTCAGGTCTTGCACCATGTGCATACACAGCCTACAGGAAGATGAATTAGAATGCAGAAAGAAGCTGGGCTATTACATTCGAAGTTTCCAGGACTGTATGGAAGTCTCCCATTTGATATTTTTCCCCTCCATACTGCATTTACCCTCCTGGTACCAGCTCAGTGTCCCTAATTATGTGCTGTTCAACCACGTGCCTGGAGAAAATAATACCAGGCCTTGAATGTATTCCTGCTTCAATTATCAGTACAGCCCATCTGAGGCTTTCTGCATTGTTCTTATCAGCTCAAAAGAGTTTTAAAAAGGGCTTTATATCATGATATGAATCAGCCAGTACAGAAGCCAGTTAGGCAACACTTTAGCACAGGTCGCAGAGCTTCATTAACACTGTACTGTTCCTCTTTGGGGCAGGCAAAATGGGAAAAAGTAGTTTAAAAACTCTATAGTAGTTCAGTTCATTTAACAGACTTCGACACTTGTTGATAGCATGCTTCTAGCCAGCATCCCTCAGTTCTCAGTATCTAAAAAGCCTTTCAAAACAGGTTAGAACATTACAGAGGGTTCAAGGACAGGATACATAGATGGGAAATGGTGTAAATAAAATGATAGGTCTAGTTTTGAATCTTGATGTTGAACTAGTAAGATAAACATGCAGAGCTCTCACTCCTGCCCATCACATTCCATTGCTTTCTTCTATTTCTTATGAAAAGCTTTATATAAAAATAGCATATGACAACTTAGTAGAAAGGATGTTTGTAGTCAGAAGACAAAATGAGCCATAATCTGTAAGGGAATCCCAGAAGCTGCAAGCCGCATTTATTTAGGATCTTTTCGATGGGATGCCCAGGAAGTTGTCAGACCACATTCATTCCCAATGAACAGGAAGGTGAAAGCAGCTGCTTCAGGGATTGCCTGAGGCAGTAAATGCGATCAATGAAGTGGATCATTTCTCTGGCATTTTTTTAAAGCTATATTTCTTTTTCAAATCTCTTGAGAGTTTACAATATACATCTGAAACTGGGATGAAACGGTTAATATTTTTACTGACCCTGTTAGATGGCTCAACAAATTTGCACAGGAAGCCACTTTAATTCTAGTGGATGAGAACAAGTCATTAATATTTATATTGCAGTTCTCTAACAAAGGTGAGCTGAGAAACTTCTTTCAATGTAATTGAGAGGCGCCAAGCCCCAGGGAGCTGATCCTAGTCTAGTAATGTAAAATAGGACAGGTAAGAAAATCACCTGACTTTGTGCAGTGTGTGAGTGTGCAAGTGTGTGTGAGAGAGAGACACACACACAGAGAGAGGAGTGTAAGGAAGTGTGAGGTGGGAAAGGCTGAAGGGTTTCAATACCAAAAGCCAAGACTTATATTTTCTACTTCTCTTCATGCAGATTCACTGTCCCCGAGAGATAGCAGTCTAGATGAGCTCTCTGAAAAAGAGCTGTAAATGTTACCAAATTTGTGTTCTCTTTTAGTCACTAAGCTTTCTGCCGCATTGCTTAAAGCTTTTAGCTAATTCTCATTAATGAGATTTTCTATTTAATCTATAGTGCTTCTACTATTTTGATGTATAATTTAAACACCACCTTTCTAATCCTTTTTAAATATGCTGTGTAAGGGACTTTACTCAAGATGTCATTTAGGTGGCTGGCAGGCATTGAGGCAGGCACATGTTGGAATCTGAAGAATTTTATGCCCCATTACCCAAATTGTGCCACCTGTCACAGCACACTTTCCTTGGACCCCAGTGCGTGACTGCCAGTTGCCAGTGCAGAGGTGGGTTGGGGAGAGAAGGAGGACAGAGAAGAGACACCTGCAGCTAGGTAGCAGGAGCCTCAGCTGAATGCCCTCCTTTTTTAAGTTCCTTGGTATGGCTGTGCAAAGCTTCAGTTCCTGACTCGATTTGGCAGAGATTTGGCTCAGTTCGGTGGCTGAATCTCTGAATCCGAATCGAATCAGAGAACCCTTTAATCTCTCTGAATCGAAATAGAAGACTTCGAATTAATTCGGAAAGATTTGGTGATTTGGATATAGACACAGCTTTAAATGTTTTTTCTACGTACCTGTAGGTACCAGCCGGCTTGTGAATGCTGAGATGCTGGGACGCATGGAGCATCCCTCAGGAGCACGGAGGGCTCCCCAGCGCGCTTGACAGCAGACCTGGAAGTGAACCAGAATTACTTCCGGGTCTGCTGGAAAGCACTCAGGGGGGCCCTCCTGCACCCCCCGCCCCTACCTTGGTGACTGGTGCTTCCTGGGTCTGGGGGGGCACCCAGGGTCCCCCTGCGGCCAATCGACGAGCTGGGGGGGCGCGGGGGAGCCCCCTTGCGTGCTCCCCGGTAGACCCAGAAGTTGACCAGAAGTACTTCCAGTCTACTTCTGGATTCACCGCCAAACATGTGCCCCCCCTCCCCGGTGCTCCGGAGGGATGCTCCATCTGCCCCAGAATCTCAGCATTCACAAGCCATGCTGGTACCTTGAGGTACGTAGAAAAAACATTTAAAGCTGTGTCTGTGGCCGAATCGCTGATTATCCGAATCAGCATCAAATCTTCAGATTTGGCTGAATCAAATCAGGGACAGTGATCCTTGGGTGATGTCAGTCTGACACTGGCTTCCCAATATCAGGCTCACAGTGACCCCAACCATGCAGCTGGGGATGGGGGAGCTTAACCATCCCCCACTGCACAGTGCTAATTTAAAGAGGCACCCATGCAAGCTGTGGAGGATGGGAAAGCTCCCACATCCCTAGATGCTAGCACCTGGCAGCTCTTTACATGGGCAAGTACAGCTGGAGATGGGGAAGCCATTCCCATGCCCATCCCCCTCATGCATCACACATACCTCTGTAAATCAGCTGGGTGCAGTTGAGGTGGGAGAAGCTATCCCATCTCCAGCTGTACACCTGGCATCTTCTAGGGATACAGAAGGGGGCAGCTGGGTTTGAGACCTGCGACTGTCCCCAGCCCACTCCTGTCAATTGGGCAGGGGGTGGCTGTGTCCTGGACCCCAGGTCTGCCTGGGAATGGACCCTGAGTGGTGGCATTCTGCACCGGGCAGCTTCAGTCCTGGTGTGGATCTAGAGTGACAGCTGCTTCCAGGATCGGCTGTTGTCAGACCCCACAGCTGCCCCATGCCCTGAGACTCCCTGGGACCCAGCACCTTCAAGAGGCCTAAAGAAAGATTGGGGCATGCCACACATTCAATTTATGCACCATACAAAGAAGCCCCCAAACTGTTACACATTTTTTGTTACACATTTTCTCAGTAATACCTTTGTGGTGGTTTGCCATTTTATGGTGCCATAAATTCAATGAATGTGTGGCATGTTGCTATTTGTAGTGTGATGAACATGTTAATAGAACTAGAAATATAACACATACCAAGGAGCCTTAGAGGCTCATTACTGAAGTATGTCCAATATACAGATAGGCCCTTTTGCTGTTCATTAGCAGGTAAACAAGCAAGTGTTTAAACTGAAGCAGCAACACCTCCACACTTCACCCTGAGTTTCTAACAAAACAGGCTAGGATGGAAAGCTGGATGTTCATTAGCTCTCTAGCTGTCCCACACAGGCAAACACACAAAGGCAGCAGGAGCAGTGAGAAATTTGAAGAGCTCCTATGGTGCACTGACTGTGTATTAGTGCAATAAAAATTTGAAGGTACACTTTCCTTCTGCCCCCTCCAGGAATTTTTTTACTGCAAATCAATAAAGCCAATTTAAAATTATTAGCATTTATTATTAAAAATAATGACCATTTCATTCTTCAAACACTTCTTGGGCTGCAACGAATTTGAGTGGATCTCAGGGGCTTTTGCTGCCCAGAATTAAATGGCTACCACAGGATCATTTAAAACAATGAGTTATATCACTAGGAGCTTTATATTTCTGTGTCTGCCTGCACCACATGAGCTTTGAATGGGTTTTCTGAAATGTCTCTGTGGTAGTAGATTTTGGGGATAATTATCCTGACTTTGGTCTTCAACCAGCTGTCTTCTCAAATATAATCAAGCTACTGTATTCTTATCCCCTCCCCACAGAGAACACAGTTGGTTTATATTTGAACTTTTCCAGTCTCTGAGAACATGTTGCAGCCTCCATGAAGAACATTGGCCCTAATATATTTGAACTTCCTTTCTTCTGTTCTTGCTATGAAGAAAAGCCCTTTATGGTGATTTGACGTTGTAAAAATCCATAATCATAAAGTTAAAAATAAAATCCCCTGTTAAGAGTGGGGGCCAACTGAAGATGCCAGATTTCTTCTCTTTCAAAATCTAGTATTTCCCCTAAATGAGTATTTACTAAAGAAATATGTGAATTTTCTTTAGTGATTCAGAGACAGTTAAGTAGCCAAGTGTAACTGAATATAAAATCACTCTGCATTCTTTATACAAAAAAACAGCACGTTGCCCAAGAGGTCATTTCACTTGAAGGGTCTTATGCATTGGACTATTTACTTTTTCTGATTCAGAATTTGCCAATATAGGGACACTAAAGCTCACAGTCTAAAACTACTCCTTGCACAGGTCTTTTGCTAGAAGAAGTAGAAAAGGTGGTTTGGGAAAGATGGGACACTGATTTGCCCTTGTTACTTAGACTATGATAGGAATTAAGGCTCCAGTCAAGAGGCAATCATGCTAGGTTGATGTACCAACTAAAACAAAACTGCAGGTCTTGTGCCAAAGTAATAATCTACTGACCACCAGGGGGAAATATTCAAGTCTAATGATCTGTTAATTTAGTTGTGACTGAATCATGTTATAATACTGCTTAATTCTACTTGTGTGGATAAAGCCAAGCTATTTTGCAGCCAGGTTAAAAACAAATACCTTGGGTTCAGTAGAGACTAAAGCTGTCTAGCAAGGTCAGTCAGAGCATTGGAGATGGCAACAAACAATGCTAATAGTTGTCAGGGTTGATTAATTTAAGCATTATATTCAAAATTTTCATAATAAAATATTACACTGCAGCAACAGTAACAGCGATAGAAGACTACTACTAGCTGCTTCTCTCCTTACCATCTACCAAACCCAGGGGTATTGAGACAGTGTCTGGCAGAGCTATGAGAATGAAGAAAAAGTATTACAACTCTTTCTTAATACTTTATTTAGAGTGTTTATTAGAAGGTAACCTGATGCCCAAAACCTTGCTCAACTATATAGTTCGACCAATAAAACATGTCACAAAAAAGCCTAGCCTCTCAGAACCGTGGGTCATTTCCCTTCCCAAAGGATTTAGCATTGGACCATCTTATAATTACATTATAAAAAAAAATGGATTATAATTTAGAAACAATACCAATGGTGATACTCTTCTATAAACAAAGTAAAACAGTAATTGGCTTTACAACACTTATGTATTGGACCAGTGGTTCTCAAACTTTTTAGACTCGAGCCACTCCTTGGAAAGTCTCAGCTCTTAGTGCTCTCTTGGTTTTTGCCCATAGAAAAATAAAAGTGTTTTTTTAATTGCAAAGAACTCAGAAAAAAACACAACTATGGATTTCTTAATTGAAATCTCTGAGGTTTAATCTTTGGATTTTGTTTGTAACCTAACAGAGCTAACATTGTGTGGCACCCCACGGCACCCTTGAAAGGATCTCAAGGCACCCCTGGGTGCCTTGGCACCCCGGTTGAGGATCACTATATTAAGCTATCAAGATGGGATTGCCCTATAGGAAACAAAAGCCAGTCTGAATGAGTTTTTCTCTATGGACTGAAATGGTACCACGAGCACAAAAACTGGATGGCACATGATTTCTGAACATTAAGTGAGTAAGAATTCTGTAGGTTCCAAATCTGTTGGCTTCTTCACTAAAAATCTAATCTGCCTTCAGGATTTCCACTATCTATTGGTATGAAATAGGGGCATATATCAAATTTGTCAATTCCCTGCAATACTCAATTCTATACTTTTGTATTCCTAAAAACCTATTAAATTAACACATATACCGGTATGTTCTTTGACATGGCAACTAAATACACACACCCAAGTTATTAAGCGCAAGAGAAGAGCAGCAATTTGAAAGACATCTAACCAAAGGGTTAAATCCTGCAATGCTCAGATTGATTTCAAGGACCACAGTCATAGGCACTGACTTTTGTTTTTGCCAAGCTGGGGGACCTAAGATGATGGACATGTGGAAGGTTTTATGTATTTCAGGTGACAGCCCTCTTCTCGAAAGAAGCTGGAGCCCTTGGTACTCTGCACCCATGACCACAGTTGTTACACTTAAAAAGTTCCTATTTTCAGAGTACTGGATATGGAGATTAGCACTCAAAGCCTAAGAATCTTTCTAATTGAAATAATTTTTCTAACTATGCATTCTTATTTCTACAGAACAAAAGATGATTTGGGGAGGAACACTGCTTAAATCCGCAAAATTTCTATGGGGGAGAAAAGGAATTTAAGGTCTCAAATAAGGGTTCCAAATACAACCTACACTCTATTCTGCACATTACAGTGGATACACAACTATGTTCAAAAGCTAGGCAGAGGTGGTTTATTCAGAGCTTTAGGCCTTCTCTGAGTGTCGGTAATTCTCTGTGGTTCCAAGGGCAAGGGGAGTCCCAAGCATAAGTGAGACAAGTGGTTCTCAATACTTTCAGATGTGAGGCACCCCTCAACAGACTTAAGGCACCCCTTGGAAAATGCCAGCTCTAGTTTTCACTCATTTTTTGACTTCAGGAAAATAATAAAGCAATTCTTCTGTTGCACAGAACTCAGAAAGACCACAACAGGTCAGAACATTTTTAACACAATGGTTTCCTATTTGAAATCTCTGGCAGTGCAGCGTGCCTCGAGATGGGGAAGCAGGCAGCCCTGGGCTGGCTGCTCCCCTGTTGTCGTGGGCCTCAGCATGAGGCTCCGCTCCCTGGGCTGCCTGCTCCCCTGTCTCAAGGCACACTGTGTCCCAGGCAGATGGGGAGTGGCTGGCTGGTATGTAGTGTGCCTCAAGATGGGGCCTCCACAGGCCTCAGTGCGGGGCTCTGCAGCAGATCCCCTGCACTGAGACACGTGGAGACAGGGGAATAGCCATGCTTCACCCACCTGCAGACAGCACAGGAGCAGCACATCAGTAGCTGCTTCTCCCCCAGAAAAGTCTCAGTGCTGCAGGTAGCCATATCAGGAGTATGAACCTACCTGGTTCCTTGCTTGGATGTGCAGGAATTTAGGAATGTATTACAGCATCATGAGATGATCTATTATTATTTTTCATAAAATGGGATTCTGGCAGGGTGTGGACTTCAGTTTATTCCTTGCCACTCCCTCTCCTCTTCCACAGGCTCTTCATGTCTGCTTAACTCCTGCTGTCCTCAGTGCACTCTTCCCCACCGCCCCCACCCCAATACTGTTACGTCTCAGCTGTGTGTTCTTGGGCAACCCTGGCACAGGATGCAGTCTGTCTGACTCACAAAGGACTCATACCCCACCCCTCCCTCCCCTCCTCTACCTAAACGAAACTGATTAAAATGCAGTGAGAGACACACATAAGACCCTCAGGATAAGGGTGACAAGAGTGAACCAACTGCCCTAGGTCTCATTTGCATCCGAGATGGAACCAGATGACCATTCATTTACTTGAGAGATGGAGAACAGAAAGCCTGAAGCAGAGACTGCAGTGAATTCTGGGACCAGAGAAGCAGGGGAGCACTGCATGATGGGGAATCTGTGCTCCAAATGTTAATCAACCCATGTTCACACACACCCAGCTCAGCATTTATCAGACCAGTTCTAATCTGGATTTACTAAGGACTTCCCCCCCCCCCAGACGCACACATACCTCTAAGTTTAATAGGCATCTCGGGCCGTACATTCCCCGGTCCCACTATGGGAGGCCTATTTAAACTTGATCGACTAAAACTCGGTTGCCGGGTTAGGGAATGCTGAGGCAAGAGACCGAGTCAGAGGGGGTACGGGCAACATTTGAACAATGATTAAGGGTTCATCACAACGTCCAGCCCGTTGGAGCTCTAATCACAGGTGTTGTCATATTTTTCCCGAGATGACTGTTGGAAGTCCTCTCCACAAAAGGTTATGAACACCCCAATAATTGTCTGAAGTCTGTTAAAAGACTATAGTAAGATCTGGAAAAGTCATGCTAAGCTGAGGCTTGTTCACAAGTAAAAATCCAAAATCCTGATGCTGCAAGCTATCTATTGTTTCTGAAGAAACCATGAGATATCCAACCAGTATATCTGCCATCCATAGGAATTTCAAGCTGGCTCCCAAGTATTTGGTTACTCCCTAATCTTATGTGTTTCCTGATTATCAATCAGTTTCTTGAGATGTTCCAAACCAGATAACCCCTTGTCAATAGAAAAGACAATGATTTACACAATTAAGGATGCTTTGAAGCAGCTGAACTGAGGGTATAAAAATCTATAAACAGTGTGTGCACTTCAAGAAGAAGAGAAAGAAGAGAGAAAGAAAGGAGAAAGAAAGAAGAAAACTCCTGTGCTGACACCACCCCCTGTCGTTCTTGGGACGCTGGAAGAACAGATCATCTCTCTCTTCAAGAACTGTGCTACGGACTGTGGCTGTCAGCTCTGCAGCCTGAGTACCTTGGACTGGTGAGATCCCAGCGCTCTCTCTCTCTTTTCTCTCTAGGAATAAATTTCTGAACCTGAACTGTACTAGTTAAGCTTGAGCTAAGTTTCCCCAAATACTTAGTGAAACCAGGGTAATACTGTAATTGTTTGTGTTTGTTTTTCTTTTGCATGTCTATTACTACTAGTACCATTATATATTTCATATGCTTAGCAATAAATAACTTCTATAGTCAAACTGGTAGTAACTGGGTATATTTTTCCTTCTCTGCTTCTCTTTCCTTCTGTGCTCTGCAGCAACACTTCTTTTACCTAAGCTAAAGATCCCTGTGAAGCCCAAAAATATTGTGGGGTCTGCTCATCAAGAGGCCAAAGATTGGGACGTGATGAGTTTGAAACACATAAGGGGATCAGCTTGTACAGGCTGATTGACCCAGTTTGACTCAGACGTGCCCTTATGAACTGAATGCTGGCCCATGAGGGTGTCAGCTGGACACCCAGCTGGATTCAGAGGGATTCTGTTTACCTGTGTGCTTGTGTCTGACTGCATTTTATTGTTGCTCTCACAAACTGATTCTTGGCATATGAGGGTGTCAGCCTGTCCATGCTGATCAACCCGGCCAGGACAGGCATGTCACGTTAATTTGTGTGTGTATGACTGATTTGGTGACTGGAGGAACCCAGCCCCATTGAAACTGAGTCCTGCAAGATAGCTCCATTGGGGGTGAGGGCTTGCAGAAGGGAGAGATACAGCTCGGTATAGTAACACAAGCAGCACGTTGACAGAATCACCAAGACCCTAGAAACTATCCCTAATAAATGAGCACACCCCAAAGTAATGTGCAAATCTGGTAACAAATACAAGGCCTGTCCCAAAATACCAGCTCTGAAGGAATGAACTAGTTTCATGCTTGGAAACTACCACCTGCTCATTCTGTTTGTGCAGGTAGATGGTAGATTATATCCATTATCTACCATCTCTATAGAGAGCAGGGCATCCCTCTTGCCCTGTGTTTGTATGCTGTTTAGCTAGCACGATGGAGCTTTCAGGTGCTACTGTGACACCAGTAACTAGTTTTGCATGGGAAGTCAGGTTGTGCATGACAATCTCTATGAAGATACGAGAAAAAAGCATTAATCCTCAATCAGTTCACAATGTGAGTGGAGGAATTGTAATCCCAGAGAGGTAAATGGGAATGGCAACACTGCTCCAAAGCAAAACAAGACAGACACAGATGGTAATTTCCTTTTGTAGGCCTGGAGGCTGGGCATGTTAGGACCAGAAGCGGTGTGAAGGATAGTATAGCCAGTTTCCATGGAAAGATAGATAATCTTTCCAGTCAAGAAAGCCTTGGCAAATATAGCTCACCTCCCATCCTGTGTGAAGGGGAGGAGAGTTCCAAGGACACAATGTCCACATGGTTGCAGATGGTGGATTCCTTGCAGGAAAGAGAAACTGGTTGGTTGTTTCCCACACGGGGGATATTTGAGAGAGTTCCACTGTGGGATATATTATGCTTTGTTTTGTTTTTAAGTGGCAATGTGTTTTCTTTTCATTTGGATCAAATAATATAGAATAAGCTCTCTCATGTTCTAAGTCTGTCAGTTTATTGTCTATATTGTTTGGCACAAATTAATTCAGCATGTCTCTGAGCCAAGAGAGACAACTGAGCTCTACCAGAAGTCAACATCAACTTGGTTAGTGGATGTATATTTTCGTATCAGCAATAAAAATACATTCGAGATCACGAGAAAGTCCCCTCTCCCCTGGGGAAAATTTCATTTGGGAGAGCAGCTTGGAAGAATTTCAAATGTTGGAATAAAGAGCCTGGGAGAAACAATGAGATTATGCATCTCCAGATGCTTGTATGCCCTCTTCCCATTATGCTAAGAGCTATTGTTGAAATGCTTTCTGTTCCTCTGCTAAAGATCCCTTAATGTGCCTTGATTTTTTTCTGAGAAATTTTGGAAGGAATGATACTTATTTCATTTGTAATTTTATCCCTCAGCTTCTGTTTCTCATAATTAACTCAGGCCTTTTCTAAACATTGTATCATGAGAGACACTTATGCCAAGGATTTTAGAATCATAGACTTATAGAAAAGTAGGGCTAGAAGGGACTTCCAGGGATCATGTAGTCCAGCACCCTACCAGAAGCAAGATTATCCAAACCATCCTATATAAATCCATTGTCTAATGTATTAGTAAAACTACACAGCAAGCCCTGAAACAACCAAAAGGCATAACACCCTAATGTGCCATAGGTAAGGCAGATGGGCAATGGTGGCCAATGTATTGCTGCTGCAAAGGTTGTTAAAATATACTTGAGACCCAAGGAAGAGATCCATACCCCACACTACAAAGAAAGGCAGCCCTCTTTCCTCCCCACCTCCCCCAGCCTATACCAATCTGACCATGGGGTAAAATTCCTTCCTAACCTCAAATGTGGTGATCAGTCTGACCTTGAGCAGAGGGGCAAAACCCGCTAGCCAGAAACCTCAGCATAAGTCTCAGCAGGAGCACTGGTACACCCAGTGTCAAAATCCCCAGCCCTGGCTGCAGCTAACAACCAGTGCTTCCAGTGAAGGTGAAGAAAAAAACCCCCAAACCAAACCCTGACACATATAGGAACAGGAGAGGTAAAAAATTCCTTCCCAGCTCCATGTGGCAACCAGCAAAGCCCAGAAACATGGGAGTTACCCATAGTAGAGCATAAGCATAACTACTCCTAGATCACTCTCAACCAGTTCTTGTTCACCCTCTTCTTGAACACCTCCAGTGATGGAGATTGCACAGCTTCTCTTGGAAGTCCATTCCACTGTCTCACTGCTGTAACAGTGAGTAAGTTTTTACTGATATCCAGTCAAAACCTATTTTGCTACAAGGACAAGTTTCATATTCTGCTCTCCGTAGCAAGAGAGAAACAGTATTTACCCTCTTCCTTATGACAGCCCTTCAGATATTTGAAAACGGCTATTACATCTCCTCTTCAGTGTCTTTTCTACAAGCTGAACATGACTATTTCCTTCAATCTCATACAGCTTGCCTCTCATGCCCTTTATAATTTTTGTCACCCACCTTTCTAGCTTCTCTATGTCCTTTTTCAAACATGGAGCCCAAAACTGCACACAATGTTTGGCACTAGTTGTACTATCACATCCCATATCTTGCACCTAATGCTTTGGTTGATGCAGACCAAAACCATATTCACCTTCTGTGCAGCTGCACACTGCAGATTCATATTGAGTCTGTGATCCACCAAAACTCCTAAATGCTTCTCCGTAATACGGCCATCCAGCCAGGTGCCATCCACTTTGTACTTGCATTTTTAATTGTTCTTCCTGAGGGGTAGTACCTTGCATTTATCAGCACTGATATTCATCCCATTAGCTCCAACCCAGCTTTCCAATCTGTCAAGATCCTTCTGAATTGTGCTCCTGTCCACCAACACGTTGCAGTCTCTCTCAGTTGGTGTCATCTGCAGATTTGCTCAAGAATCTCTCAATTGCAGCACCAAAATAATTAGTAAACATGTTGAACAGCACTGGGTCCAGGACAGACCCCGCACTTGAAACCTCCTGCCAACTTTAGAGCTGCAATTCTGTTGTTTTTGTATCAAGCAAACACTGGCTCTTAAAAAACACGTATTTCCAAAATGAAAGACTCAGTGGGGTTTAGCTCTAGTTCCGGCTTCTGTTTCTTTCCTCAAAAACTCTGATTGAAAGAGGACTTCATATAGGAAAGCATCCCTGTCCTGGACACAGAGACCCTTAGAATCTAATGCCTTGCCTATCCACATGTACAAATAATAGTCCCTTTAGATTTTGAAACACTGAGGGAACTGTCTGAGACAAAACCTAATAGAACAAGAGACAGCACTGAAAGAATGTGGTGAAAGAATTTCACAAGAAGAAGGATAAATAATTAACCATAATGGATTGCCATAACTGAAATGTCATCAGCCTGTGGCTACCCATAAAGTAGATGAATTCTGTAGCTAAAGAGTTATCAACTGCTGATTATCTGAATTGAGCTGTGTTGAAATCTAAACCACTCAATGTGTTCAAGCTAGTGTCTCTGTCCACGTGAATATAATAAAAATGTGTATGCATAATACTCATTCGCTGTAAGCAGGGTACAGTAGAGCAGGGTTCTTTCTAGAAGGCTAACTTTATTTACCACTGATGGGCAGCCACCTCTGGGGTAGAATACCATTCATTTGATGGCAGGAAATTTAAAGCATGTAATTCAGCTGAAATTGCAGAGGCAATATATGTAGACAGAATGTAAATTACACCAATTAGGGTGGTGTGGTTTTTGGTCTGTCTTTCCACGGTATCATTAATAATAATTATAAGTATTTACTCATTATTGCGGTATATCAATATTGCTGCATATGTCAAATACATATTAGATGCAAAATTATAGACTAAACGTAGGAGAACATTGAAAAAGAAGGGAAAAAATATTTATTTTTAAAATTTTATGAGCCTCCATTTCTAGGAGAGACTTTTAAGCAGGGAGCTTTGGCATACTTATTTTTCTTTGCCACAGCAGCAAACATTCCTGGAGCCCCAACAGAGTTCTTGTCTCTCTCCCTTGCTGCTGAAAAGCTTTTCTCTTACTTCCTCCTATTTGGCATACAGAGGCACAAAACAAATAACCTCTTAAAAATAGCAGGTTTGTTAGGTATTGCATGTATGCTGGAACACAAGCAGAGCATGCCTGTAGTTAGGAATTTCTGTTTCAATGCATATGGAGTGTGCTGCTGCTCATGGCCGACTGGACTGCTCAGCCAAGAGACAGAGCTACCATTTTGTGTGCTTGGGGTTTTCATGCTGCCAGAGTGGCAGCTTGTAAGCTATTATTTCCCTTGCACAATTTAGCACCCCCCCCCCTTTTTTTTTTTGCCAGTGGAAAAAAAGGCAATGGCTAGGAAAGCAATGGATGACCCTGTAACTAGCAATCTGTTGGCTTTCAGGGCTAGGGACAGACATTACACATAAACTGGTTTAAGCCTGTAACAGAACAGATGTTCAGTGCACACAGACCAGTTTGAGGATGGCTGAAACCAGTTTGAGGTAAACCTGGTTGAATGCAGTATCATACACAACTGATTTGGCTCAAACCGGTTTATGCAATGTCTGTCCCAGCCCCCTTGCTGGTTTAAGATAAACCAGACTCCCCCAGCATCCCAGCATGCTCTCTGGGCTGGGCAGGGCTCTCTGCTCCACAGTGGGGCTGGCCCCTCTCCTTCACTCCCTGGCTGGAGCTCCAGAGCCTGGGGGCAGCTTCCCCCTTCTCCTCGCCAGGAATTCCCTCCTCCCCTCTGCCTTGCTGAGGAGGTGTCTGTATATTAAACTACCCGACCACATGCTGGCCAAGGTGGGTGCTGAGTTAACAGGTAGAAAACAGGCAAAATCAACAAGTAGCTGGTAATATACCTCTGTTGTTTTCTTAATAGGGTGATAAACATTGTTATCAATTCCCTGCTGGGCTAATCAGAGCTCTTGCCAGAGCCTGGCCACGCCCCCCTCAGCTCCATGCTGTGGAAGGAAGGGAGGGCTGCTCTAGCACCCCCTGGCTTCTAGCCTGAGCTACTGCAGACATGTGTTTGCATTTCTGGGCTGTCTGTCCAGTTACAAAACTGATTTAGCCTAGCCAGGTTAGACTAACCTGCAAAGACTGAATCAATTCAGGCTCAGGCTTTTTGAATGTCTGTCCCTAGTCCAGGAGACCTGGGTTTGATTCCTAGGCTTGAGATCTAGAGCAGAAAAGTTAGCAAATCTTTGGCAGCAGACCTGGGAAGGCAATACGAGGCTAGCCAGGCATAGAGCAATTTAAACCACTTGTCTTAAAAAAAAAAAATACACATAGATTTTTATATCGACGACAAGCTTTAATAAAACTCTTTTGAAGCTCTTGGCTCACCCTCAAGGCTGAGCTGCAGTTGAAGCCACAGTAGCTTCCCACCCACTGAATGGTCTCCCCTGCACTCCTCCCTCATAGTGCACAAGCCACCCAGGCCCCAGCCCTGGACAAGCAGTGGCTTCTTCTCCAGATCCAGGGCTGAGGCCAGGGATGGAACTACAGCAGTTGCCTCATGGGGCCAGTACTTGAATCCAAGATGAGTTCTTCCCCCATGCTGAATGAGGAAAAAACTTTATCTTAGATTCTTGCAAATACAGTATTTAAACTGTCCATACATTACCCAGGCTTATGCACTTGGGCCTAAAAGTAGGCACCTATATTCACGTTTAGATGTGTAAGAGTTTTAAGGCACTTTGTTTTTTTTAGCACACAAGTCCCACAGACTTCAGAAACCCTGACAGATCCTGACTGGAGTTCTGAGGTTGTAGTTATAGACTAGATTACTCTGACTCAGTTGTTCTTAACTAGGGTTCCTTTTCACCCTGGGCTGCCATGAGATCATTTCAAAGGTGCCATGGGGTGCCACACAGTATTAACACAGTTAGGTATATAAACATAATTCACAGGATAAACCCAGAGGCTGGATCCAGACATGCACGCACATGCAGTTTGTGGTGATGTGCTGAAAACCTCCTTGCTGCACCAAAAACTGCATGACTTGCATGTTAAACCATGCATGGCATTGCTAATTTGCAGGGTTGGAGCAAACTAATTTTGCCCTCAAGGCTCCAGCCTGTATACCAGAGATGGGATAGAAGAGAGGAATTCATTTTCTCCATGACAAGGGATGATGCATCTTACCTTCCCTGTGAGCAAGACCAGAGTGATTCTGTCACAATGGGATTCTGCCCATGAGCCGGCATAGTCTCTTTTGGGGGGTAACAGTCCAGCACTGAAACTATTACTATGACAAATGTGAGAAAACTAACTCACAATAAAACAATTACCAACTCTCAATTGGTGGGCTGAGTTGGATAGCTAATTTTATTTGATCAAGTTATCAAAATAGCTTTGAATCATCAAGCTGATGATGTGGATGTTGGCAGCCTATCACAAAGAGAAGCAAATTCTACCATCATATTTAGAGCAAGACTTGGCCACCCTCATGTACCTTAAAGAGTATATTACTCAGCCAATAATCTCTGATTTCAAAAGGATTAAAAGTAAATAAAGGACGTCAGCATCTGGTCCTTAATTTCCAGCAACAACAAACTAGGAGTCTAAAAACTAGTAACTCGGTAGATTAAATTATTAGTTTAATCTGTTACTGTCATCATCTGATGCAGCCTTGATCTTGTTTGTACCTTAAAAATTGCTTCATGGTCAAACTTTGTCAATTACCTTTGAATCGTGACAGGTTTTATCAACTCACCTATCCCGTAGACTTCCAAATGGAAGTGCGTCCTTTAAAAGTGCAAATTACTAAATGGAGAGGAGACCAAAGGACAGAGTTGTTTGAAGGAGATTCTGGATGCCAACAGAGATCAGAGCTTTTACATTTCTTTCTTAATTACATATATGCAAAGGACCTAATGCAGTACAAAATTTAAAAATATGAGCAAGGCAAGAGTAACCAACATATATAATATTTTCATGCCCTAAATGATGCATAGCAAATTTTGCCACATTTGTATTAGTTACTAGGGCTATTCTTATGGAGAAAAAAAATAGAGGTGAAAGCAAATTCTTTACCACAAAGCAGATGCTAAAGGGAGCTAATATAATACAGAGGGAGAGGTTAACTCCGCACCTTGCTAAGATGTATAATAATGTGCAACTGTGGAAACATTAAGTAGAATAGAATTTTTTAAATGGCAGCTATGTATTACATTACAGACCAGAACACTAAACAACTGGGCTGTAATCCAGGGAATGTAGAGAAATACACCCTATGTGGTTTTCAGTTCTTTTGGGAGTAGAAGAAGTTATGACAGGCAGCTATCAATTGGAGATCAGCACAGTTGGCCATTATTTCCTCAGTAGCTGTCTTCCCACAAGCTACTGCATCAGTCCCAGAAGTAAGATACTAACTCAGAGCTCTTCAAGGCTCTTTCCATCTGCTCATCACAGCTGTCAGAGCATGCATACCAAACACAGCTGCCCAACACAGCTGGTCCCTCCTGTTGCAATACCAAGGCAACTGTCAAAGCTGCCATTGGTGGTGGCCTACTATTAAGCCCAACACAGAACATCCACCAGACACTGGCTCTAGCCCACTCTTCATGAAAAGTTTGCATTTCTGAATTAATGTATTCCAACTGTGACAACCAGCAAATGTGAGCCTGGCTTTTGGAACTAGCCTCAGCACCACAGAGAGATTAAATCTTTATTTTAACAAGATTATTATGGTTTCCTAGGCAATCCAATGCATACAAACAATGGAACTAACAAAACATCATATGAAGACAGATCACATTAATTCCCACACACTAAAATATCACTTGCCTTAGGGGAACTCTGTGGGGAAGATGAGAACGTTTCAAGAAACTTAACCCTGATGAAGCAAGCAGGAGACTGGAAGTCTGAACTGTGCAAACATGTTAGAAACTGCACAGCTGACATACCATCTCAAACCTTATCAAGCAATCTACTCTGCCTCTGAGCAAAATTTCTGTCGGAACAGTGTGAAGACTTACAAACACACAATAAAAAAAGAGGAAAATTTGCATACACATACCTAAAGATACACAACTGCACCTGAGGCCCTACTTTGTAACTCTTAAATGAGTTTGGGACAGCATGGAGCTAATGTAATTAATAGTATTTATCATTTGTATTTTTGATGGCTCACAGCTATCATCACCAATAGCTAGTGTCAACCTCAAATTATTAATAAAATAAATACATACAAAAGGTAGCATCTGTTGAACGAGGAATATGAATGTAAAACACTTAAGTTCTCATCTAGGAAAATAAAACAATCATTCTGTGGAATATTTTGCATTCTGGCTAAATAAATTAAGGAATGCTGGCCTCTGCCCTTTTGTATCTAAACAAAACTAACCCTTCCTTAGAAGAATTGGGTGTTGGCTGCAGCCAAGCTAGGGATTTTGACAGGGGCATGCCAATTCTTTTGCTAGGACTAGAACACTGAGGTTTCTGGTTACAGGGCCTTGCTAATCCACTCAAGGTTTGACTGATTTCCAGATCTGGGATCATGAA
Source organism: Alligator mississippiensis (assembly GCF_030867095.1). Lineage (NCBI taxonomy): Eukaryota > Metazoa > Chordata > Crocodylia > Alligatoridae > Alligator > Alligator mississippiensis. Next base: position 42,292,856 of record NC_081830.1, read on the forward strand.
GGAATTTTACCACTCCTCTCCCCTTTGCTTCAACTGGTATGGAGTATGGGGACTTTTGCCTTCCTATGTAGTAGAGGGCATGGCCCTCCTCCCTTGGATCTCTTAAGTGCATTTTAACAACCCTTGCAGTGGTAGAACAGTCGCAGCCTTTGTCTTCCAGGTTTATGTGCGGCAGATTAGGGTGTTTTTGGTGTCTTCGGGCAACATGTCTTGTAGCTGTGTGGCAGGATTGATTGTGTAGTTTTAGGAATAGGTTAGGCAAGGACTTGTATGGAATAGCTTGGATAAGGATAGTCCTACCTCAGGCAGGGGACTGGACTAGACCAGTGGTTTTCAACCTGTGATCTGAAGATTCCTGGGGGGGGGTTCGCAGACTATGTCTCAAGGGTCCATGAAAGATGACTATGATCAACCAGAAGTATGAGAATACCCACAATTACAATTGAAAAGGGGCCTGTACCTCCATTCAAAATTTCCAAAGGGATATGCAAATGAAAAAAGGTTGAAAACCACTGGACAACACCTCCAAAGGTCCCTTCCAGCTTTACTTGGCTACGATTCTATGATATCCTCTCTCTCCTCTGTATTTGGTGCCCTGCCATCTTTGAAGACCCACTCAGCATTTGTCATTTCAGAAGAGAAAATGAGGGAATTATTTGATGAATATAGTAATACCACTTTTTCCCTGTAAAATGGTTCCTCCTTCTCTCCCATTACAGCTGTGAAGATGACTGCCTGAAGATCTATTGCATTTCGTAAACCAGCTCATGGACTTGGATGCAATAATCCAGTCCCCCAACACAGGCACAGACTGCAGTGAACCTCAGAGAACTGTAGAGAAGTTCAGCCGACCCATATGTAGCTCACTGGAAGGACAACTAAACTAAACCAAACTAAACTATTGGTCATACCACCAGCACTGAGGGAGTTTGATCTTGATGCAGACAACAAAGCTCTAGAACAAGGGTGGGCAATTATTTCAGCTGGAGGGCCACTTAGCAAGTTTTGGTGAGCTGTTGAGGGCTGCACATACAAAATCTTTCTGAAGATATCATTTTAACAAATTATAGATAAAAAGAAATCATATACTAAAAATCAAACATCTACTATAACATATTTTAATTTAATTTAAAAAAAAATGTTGGTCCTGATTTGTGTGTTTTTTAGTAGTGTATATAGAGGCAATTGCATAATAGCTCAAAATAAAATCTTACTCTTGGATATTGTGCGTGTGGGGAGCAGGTGTTCCTGTGTATGGGGGGGCTGCCCACATGCTAGGTCCTGGGAACTGACCAGGGTGAGGGCAGGAAGGTGGCAGGTAGGGGCAGGGGCAGTGTGGCAGCAGGGCTTCCCTAGGCAGTGTGGTGCACATGCAGTCTGCTCCCACCCCCATCTGGCCTGCGGCTGCCCCTACAGCACTCCACATGAAACTGAGCCCTGCCTGCTTCTGCCCAGGGCAGCCCGTGCCACGCTTCCACCCACACCTACTAACAACCCAACCCCAGCCAGTGAGCATACCTTGCCAGCAGGGCTGCTCCTGGTGTAGGTGCAGCTGCCCGGGTACTGCTCAATTCTCCCCACCTCCAGTGGCTCCTCCTCCTCCTCCTGCCCTCTTGCACCGCTGTAGGTGGAGGGGGGTGGGGAAGGGGGAGTTGCAGTCAGGTGGCTCCTGCCCCAGTGCTCAGGGCCCCAGCTCCAAGCCATTTTCTACCCACTAGGTCGCCTGCAGATGGCTCTGCACTGCACTACCTGCTGCCCCGAGAGGCACAGCAGGGGCAGGAGGACCCACTGGAGGCAGGAGGAGCTGAACAGTACCCCAGTGGCTCCAGCCACACCAGAAGTAGCCCTGCTGGGAAGCTGCACACGCTGGCTGGGGTCAGCATGTCAGTGGGTGCAGGCAGGAACACGGTTCAGGCTGCCTCAAGCAGGGTCAGCCTCATTTGGAGTGTCGCAGGCTGGATCCAATCAACTGGCAGGCCGGATCTGGCTGTATCTTGCCCACACCTGCTCTAGAAACCCGGAGAAGCAACTGAGTCACAAGCTGAGAAGCAGATATTTGCTCCTCCAGCTTCTAAAAAATATCAAGGAACGCGTGGCTCTGCTGTGAATGGAAACTTTCATTTGCTTTTTCAAAGCAGTAAACTGTCCAACCTCAAAGAAATATGGAATGGTAGTAACAAATTAACTCAAAAGCCAGAAAACTTCTACTGCCCGGTCTTCTCTTGGTAATCAAAATTAATTGAGAATATAGTGACAACCAAGTTCCAGCAGTGTTTGATCTCTCTCAACATCCCAAGTTTTGCAATAAAGCTCAAGGTTGAGGCAATTGTTCTTGAAAAATTCCTGATGGTATGGTAACTGATGGAGTCCACTTTTCTCCAGCTAAGATTTTGCTCCCTACTATTAAGCAATATGGTAAAAATGGCAGGCTCCTGTTCAACTCAACTTCACAATGGCTCTTCCACCCAGAAGAGGATGGCTCTGCAGGGATTCATTCTTTTATCTGCTGTAAACTGCTCTGTTGGAATGTGCTGGATCCTGGGCTGCAAGTGCGAATGATGTGGATGCTTCAGCTTCCACTGAACACAACAATAAGCTTCCCAAGATGATCAGTCCTGGGGTCCAGTCCTTTTACTGTTTCACAGTTGTTTCTGTTGCTAACTAACAAAACTTGATTTTAGTGATTTCAGTGGGTCAGCATTCAGCAACCAAGTTTCCATCCAGGAGTCACCAAGAGAACTAGGCTTTTTTGGATCAATCAAGCCCAGAAAGAAGAATAGGCAAACTGGAGTTAAAGCCACTTTGGCTGCAGAACAGGTTTACAGAGACGATTACATTCATCCAAAGTCTGAGCACCTTTTGAGCACGCTGCCAGATCTTCCTCTCAGACAGAATTTTCCTACCATCCCTACCAGCATCAGGCTGACTTTTTTTTTGTTTGTTTTAAAGTTGCTCATATCTGAAGCTACTTCCTAAAAGAAGGGAAGGGGAAGAGCAGAAAACTCCACAAAGTGAACTGAAAACCTTTCCATAAAGATTTAATTTACCTGAGAAACTTAGATGCTGCTGTCACGTGCAATGCAAGAAAAAGATGAACTAGACATATTTGCTGTTAAGTCATACGAGGCACTCCCTCTGTGTAAGCGTTACAAGGCTCAGGCTCTTCCTGCCTGGCTGTTCCCCTCAACCCCCACTGCGTGGCCCCTCTGCAAGGAGGTAAGCAATGTAATAAATAAATTAGTTTTTGAAATAGGGTGCCATTCAGTTGACAAAAGTTATGCAGGGGTACCTTGAATCTAACAAGATTGAGAACCACTGCTCTAACCAATACTATTACATGTTGATAAGGTAGTCCCTTCTTTCTTTCTCTAGTAGCTGACCTGGTAGAAATTGAAGATACTGTGACCTGCCCAAAAGAGTGTAGGGAGCATCCTTCGATTCCCAGGCTATCCTTTTTCCTTCCTCCTCAGCATATCAATAAGTAGGGTCTAATATTCAAGGCTGTTCATTAGTTGATCTGTTGCACCACTGTTTCACCAGCATTTTTCTAAACACTTTGCAAAGAAATGCGAGAAGCTTTGATTAAGAACCAAGCTATAGAAAACCAAGTATGAGAAGGTGGAGTCCTCAGAGATAATTTGAAGAACAATATAAAAAACCAAGATGCAAGTCATTATCACAAGAAATGCCCTGTACAACCCAGCTGCAACCTTACTAGTCCTAACAACCCTTCACCCCGTCTTTATGTGTGTGCGTGCACACACACACACACACACACTTTTGTTGTTTTTTTTAAAAATCAGTGGTGATAATGAGCTCCAAATAATGAGCTCTAGTCTCCAGAAAGGATATGTGACCTGACAAAAATAATGAAGGTTTATATATCATGCCTTGTTTAAAATCTACAGAAGAGGCACAATCCATTTATAACCTAGTTTGTGAGGCAGTCCTTATTCCCCCCTTAGTCATGAGTAAAAAGTCTTTGATGCTCACTCAATGTACTGTTACAGATTAAACACGCTTAAGGAGAGGGGCAGATCCAGAGGGAGTGCAGTGTCATGGCTGCATTCCTTTTACTCCCACCACATGGACAGAAGCAGCTGTGGACTGTTTTAAAGTCCCAGAAGAAGGTAAGAATTCTACCCCCCACCCTCATCCCTTCCCCTCCATGCTCAGCAGCATGTCTTTTCCCCTTTCTCATTTTTCCAGCCCTTCCTCCCCCACCTGCCACTGCCCTGGGGGTAAGCAGAGCTACTGTCCAACTCCAGCTGAGCTGCATGGGGTCTGGGCTCAGCTTTGGACAGTGGCAGCCAGTGGGCAAATGTGTTCCCCCTCCCTGGCTGGTCCCCCAGGGTGTTTCCTGCCACATCAGGAACAGGCACAGGGAGGAGGAACCTGCTCAAACGTAGCTGCTGCTGCTGCTGTCCCAGCCTAAGCCCAGCTACCATGCTGCCAACCTGGAACCACTCTGGGGCTCCCCTTGCCCCCAGGACAGTGGAGACAGTCACAGCAAGTTGAGGTGGTGGGTAAACGGGAGGGGAGGTGACATGCCTTTGAGTAAGGAGGGGCAAAGGGGGTAACTTTTTCCTGCTTTGGGAACTTAAAAATGTCTCTGACTGCCTGCCCTAGTGGGAAGAGAGAGAGACTGGTAGTGGGAGATGCTGCCACCCCTGCATTGCCAGTAACTACTCCTGTACATCTCTTTGTAAAATCCTACATCTTCTTCTGCTTAGGAACCCATGTCTACCACCTGGATTCTAGGACGTGAGATGGATTCTAACATGAATTCTAGGAGAGTGCCTGGGTGGAATATGGCTACAGGGAAAAACAACACATCTCTTATCAATTATTTTATTTATTATTTTAAAAGCAATCATCAAGTATAATATACATACATTATAATTTATTAATCATTACCTTTAAAAAATAATAATTACTAATTATTTTAAAAGTGTACAACGCTTCTACAGATTCAGAATGCTCAAATTCTGAACATATGATTTGATCCTCTAGCTGCCCTTAGGCTATTACATTTCATAGGGCATTGAATTTCACCTAGTTATACTTGCACTGAGCTCAGAGATTTGTGTTTAGCCAGTGCATCTGGTTAAAAAAAGACAACGGTTGAATTGAAGTCCTCAAGAATCCATTGCTCTCCTTGGTTAGTTTGCTCTAATGGCCAATCGCCCTGACTTTTAAAACAGCGTGCTTTATTTGTAATTTGAATTTGTCTGTCTTAAGCTTCCAATCACTGGTTCCTGTTATATCTTCCTCTGCTACATTAAAGAAATCATTAGCATCTAGTGTTTTATCCCTTCTCCCCCATCACTGCTGCTGTTGCTGCTAATATGCAGCTTCCCTTTCCTGCCATGACAAGTGGGAACTTTCCTACTATCCACCAGTGATAAGGCCTGGTGTAAAATTCAGGGAAGCAGAAACTTGACAATGACTTCCAGTGGCCTGTGAAGAATGAACTGGGTCAAAGCTTCTTTTTGATAAGCCATAAGTGCAATGCATTTTGGAACCAGATGCAATTGCAGCTTCTGAACAAAGTTCATAAGCATATAGTGGGTAACAAGCAAGCCCTATGGAAAAATGTTTGCTGAATAGTCTAGGAAAGCCACACAGCTTGCCCTCTTTATGCTAAGAACCTCAACAGCAGACGTAAAGCTCACAATTGTAGGTGTTTGTCTTGAGACCTACCACTTATCGTACCTGTACAATCAATATTAACTGAGCATTAATTGCCAGCTAAAACAAGCACTTGTATCCTACCCCTTATGCACAGGAAGAACTGTCTGTAAACATCTACAAGATCACCACACTGTCCTCCTTCAAAGCACTTCTTGTAACTCACCACTGCCTTAACGTCTAAAAAAAAATTAAGAGAGTCAGACAACCAGTATGCTCTGTCTGCTGCCTATTAGACAGTTCACTGTAAGACTGCATCATTCCCACCTGTATGTTATACCCATCTATTCTCTCATTCAGTGGTTAGACTAGGATTTTGGAACAAGGACTTTCTCTTTGTTACATATTTGCACAGCACATAGCTACAACAGAACTGGGGCCACTAGACACTCTTGCAACATACTTACTTTCCAGTAATGGTAATTAGACACTAGGGAGGGGAAATTAATCATTTAACTGACAAGTGTAGTGATAGCTTACTGGTTATTCTTTAGGTTTGGATGGGCACAGTCTGGCAGAGAAGGGGGCAAGGGAAGCCCCAGCAGGAATCATAAGGCAGCAGAATAGGCAGAAGGGAGGAGAGAAGAGAGGAGAGAAGGGGAAGGAAAGGGGATTAGTACCCATAGCCTAAGGGGAAAACAGCAAACAGCTTAATGACTCATCAATTAAGCAATTAGCTGCTTCTTCACAGGTGCTCCCTCCCTCCCAGCCCAGGGCTTCATGTGGGCTGTGTAGTCTGGCTGGCCTGGCCTTGCCAGGGCTCCCAAAGCAGTTCCCAGCAGCAGCTGTGTCTAAGCTGCTGTGTTATTGGTTAATCGTTTAACCAATATAATTAAAGGAGGTTAAATGAATATTTTAAAAACAAGATTTACATTCCTATTAGACCTGTGTTTGGATCCTGTTGTTACAGGGTCTCCGCGCAGGAGAGTGAACATTCTCTCTCCGGATCCACTGTACAGGAATATATTTCACCTACAACGATGTGCTGATTTTTCACCAAGTGTTTGCAGCTTTGTGACAAACCACATGGAGGAACGGCAGAAGTGAGTTTCTCGCTACCCCTTCACCTGAAGAGACTGAGTTTTTTTCTTGCCTCTCCAGAACCATTCTCTATCCACTGTAAGCCAGGAGAGCGAGCAAGCATACCCATGGTCATTACTGAAATACTCCAAATGCACACTGCCTGCCAACACCGATGACAGCTCTAAATCTAGATGCAATCAGATACATAGCCATGCCTAAGTCAGCTGGCTTGTGCTGGAGCTTTGAATAAGACATGCTTTCTAGCTGATGCAATGCTCCATGAAAACTGTGGTTTTTCAGGCTCCTCTGGAAAAGAGACCCAGGAAACAAAGTATGCTTTTCAGATCTGCCATAGCCAGCAGTGGTGGTTAGAGAAAGGCAGCACACACAATTCAGTACCTTCAAGTGGTCTCGAGACAGCAGAGAAAGCACTTGAACACAAAAAGCTGGCTTTCAACTGCTACCAACTCAAAATTCCTGCTTGAGTAGCAGAGTCAGCCATTTAGAAGTAATGTACATCTGCCAACCAAAACTAAATCTCTCCAACAAATTAAATGCACTTTTTATTATATGATATTAATAGGCTTATAGCAGTGTAAATGTTTAAACTCCGGAAAAATGAGTCCAACATTCACTTGCTATGTTTTTCTATGGAAGATGAGCACAGCTATGTGTAGCAGCTCTTTCTACCACAGCTGCCAATACTTTTCAACATAGCCTTTTATTTTTTAACCTTCATAAACCCTGTCAATCTTTTCCTATTTGCAGCTGCTGGTGTCAATGCTATCCCAAGTCTGTCAGACTAGGTGGTATTTGAGCTTGCTTTCTCTCAGCCTCACTTTATCAGCAGACTAAGAAATAAAGTAATTCTTCCCTTTCTTGTCTTGGCTCAGTAGCCAGGGCACAGCATCAACATTAAGTCTGATTTTAATGTTTCCACCATCTAACATTATGAAGAGAGACAGGTTTCTTAGCCTCATTTTCCCTCCAGTCTCTCATGTGGAAAAGTGGGATAATGCCTCTATAAAAGGGTGTTGTTTGGGTTGACATATTAATGCTTCTGGAGTACTCTAAATTCTTTTAACGGAAGGTGTTACAAAAATTAAAAATTACTACTAAAGGGGTATTGACAACCAGCCACTTTTCAGTCTCTATTTAGTGGGAAGAATGCACACCTAAATACTAGGGATATATTTGGTAGCCGTGTGGGTCTGAGACAAAAACTGTTCTAGATTTTTGCATTTTTTTGTCTCAGGCCAACATGGTTACCAAATACATTTCTAAAACATGCCGAATTTTAGCCAATTTTGGATTTTAAACTTCACTGCAGAATAACAAGAAAGATTTCTAAACCTCCCTCTTGCCATCTGGCACCTCCAGGGAAGGACTCCTACTTGATCTACACAACAAAGAGCAACTAAGAACAACTCACATGAATCTCAACATGAGAGACACTCTCATGGATCCAGAGAGACAGATTTTCTATCTCCAGCTCCCTCTGTACAAAAATGAAGTTTATTTCCTACCTATGGGGACTTCTTACCATCTTTAATTTTCCCAGAGCCCGATGAAGGGCGTTTGAGCCCAAAAGCTTGCAGAAAAAGATAATTTTTTTTTGCAATTTCCTAGTTGGTCTAATAAAAGGTATAATTTCTGAACCAAGAGTTCTAGATTTTTGCATCTAAATGCCATATGTTCTAACATGCAACATTTAATCCCCCCCCCCCAACAGCTGTTGGAAATTCAGTGAATATTATATGTGAGAAATACAGTAAGAACAGTTTCTGCCTGTTACTGGGGAAAAGTGAAAGAAAATCTGCATGCCACTCTCAGACAGCAGAACAATAAGCATGTTACTACTGGGTGTTGCTACTCAGTTTCTTACCAAGGAAAGGTCTTTTTCCCCCTCATTCTGCCTTTCAAAAACAAAGCATTTTATTCCAGGGTGTGTTATATGCAAGCAAGTATAGTAAAGTGTATACAACTTCAACAGTGGCTCTTTGTCTCTTTCTTTGAGAAAGAATAAGACAAAGCAAGAGGATGCTTTGCAATTAATTGAATACATTCAATACTGCATTTAATACAGCAACCACTTTTTAGTTACTTATGCACATGACTATCAAGGGATATCAAAATCTGGAGCAAGCTAAGATTTCCATTAAAAAGTGTTGGAGAAAAGGCCTTGGAAATTCTTAATTACTTTATCCTACTTTTAAAAAGGTACCTTCATTACATTTTAACACTTGGGTACAATTTTCCTACTGAACACTGGATAAGATGCACAAATTAACACCTTACTGATACAGTATAACAAACAGTCATCCCAGAATCATAAAACATAGACTCTTACCAAGTCACTACTAAAGAAGCACTGTATCTAAAAAAGAACCCCAAACCACTGATCAAGTCTTTATCTTAAGACCTGCCAAATAAAAACAGTCACTATCAAATCCATTCATATATTTTCCCATTATTCTCTCCATTCTTGAAAATGATTTGGCAAGTTTGAACCAAAACTGTAAAACATTGTAAAACATTCACTTACACTAAGAACAGAAGTTACATATAAACTGGTTTAAGTGATCAGAAATTGGTTTAAACTTGTAACATAACAGAAACTCATTGCACATAAACTAGCTTCAAAATGGCTGAAATTAATTTAAGATAAACCTGGTTGAATGTAGTATCAGTCTTAACTGATTTGGGTCAAACATGTTTATGAAACTTCTGACCTAGACCCCTTCCTGGTTCAAGTTAAATCACAGTCCCCAGCATGCTTTCCAGCCTTGTGCTGTGCTGTCTGCTCCAGAGACCAGGCTTAGTCCTGCCCCTCTGCTCCCTAGCTGGAGCAGTGAGGGCTGGCTGCCAAGGGGAGGGTAAGCCCAGCTGGGGATGCAGCCCAGTCTGCAAACCATGGCTGAGGTCTGGGGCCAGGGAGGAGGGTTAAACTCCCCTTCTCCCACTCAAACTTACTGCTGGCTGCAACTGTGGATTACAAATCCCAGAGGGACCTGGAAACAGGAAGAGGAAGTGATGACTAACCCTGCAGAGTCCTGTTGTTGTGATTTTGGACTGCAAATCCCAGAGACCTCTGAGGCAGTAGAAAGAAGAAGTGAACTCACAGCCAGAGAGCCATGCTCCAGCACCCCCCAGCCCACTGGCTTCTGGTCTGAGCCACTGCAGGTATGTGGCTGTATTTCCTGAATCAAAAGTAAGTCTGCTCACATCTGTTTCAGTTTAATTTGTGCATTTTAGACTAACCTGAAAAGGCTGAATCGATTTAGCCTCTGGCTTTTTGGCTGTCTGTACTTAGCCTCAGAGCACAAACTTTTCTATTTCAGCCAGAAGGGCAGAAAAATGACTAAAAAAATGTTAAGTGACCACACTAACTCCTCAGAATAAGGGAATTAGAACCATATATTTTGCTCCACCTAAACCCACACATTACACATACTCAGAAAGGTCCCCTTGAGATTACAGTGAAGATTTAAATATAGATGTTTGACTATACACATGCACAATATACCTTTTTGTGCAGTACAAATACAGAGCACATTTACATTATACAAACTGAATGTTTGAAAATGCTCAGTGTTGGCTACATTATTCCCACTTAAGATGATGGTTAGCTTCAATGGGAGAAAAGTAAGTCTAACACTTAGTGCTTTTAAAATTCCTATCTACTTAAATATTTTGTTGTACCCAAAAAAAAAAATCCAGAATATAATGTACACCTGCTTTTTGTTTTTCAGTTTTAAGGACAGTACCATTTTAAGTATCTAGATTTACATATATAAATGCAAACAAATATAAAGAAATGGGGATCATATGGGGATATTATTAATATTTCAGCTTTTCGAGTTGGGGTCACTGTATGTGTATATTGTGTAGAGGAAGACCACCTTAGCCTTCTGTTGAGATCTCAATATCCTTCAGCCTCTAATGCACTATGAAGAGAATTACAAGGCACAAGGCTGTTGAGAAGACCAAAGTAGAATGTAAAATTCTGCTGTTACACTTTAGCCTCATATTAACACCCAACACCTGCTGGGGAAGATTCACTAAATGTCCTCTCAGCAAATGGCTCAGCTAAATAAAAGACTCCAATTAGAGAAATAAAACAAAAAAGTCCATTTGAAATCTGCCAAGGTAGTGGGAAGACTTGATAAACAGTATCAGTCCCTCTAACCTGCTCCACCCCACAAGATCCTAAAACAAGATGACTCAAAATTTAGACTACAAAAACATGTTTCATAAGTAGTAATGTGAGGTGGCATGATGCCTAGAGCAATATTTATTATTTTTTCTTCTGTCAGCAGGAAATCTGGAATGTGTTCCCTTGCCAGACTGAACACTGTCCACACACCAAGCCAATGGCATGGGGATCTATAATACAGAGCAACATGCCATTCCTGTTTTCATTAAACCACTTACTTTTTATGTGCTTTAAACCTAATTCAGTTTAAGCACCAGCCCTTCCCTTACTCCTGCTTAACTCATGCACCTAGTTGAGAAAATGATTTATACTGAAACATTTAAAAGGACTTCTGGGAAATGTCACACATGAACAGAAAGGTTATATAACCTTACAAATACTCTGTCCATATAAGCGTTCCCATGTCCACACAGACCCCATTTTTTAATAATGCTCTGGGATTTGAATCCTTATATGAGCCTACATTTTCCATTCTCAAATTTTCAAAACATTTTTCATAATTAAACGCAAATGGTGCCACAGTAGAAACCACCTGAATGACATCAAGCTATAGAACTGCTTGAATTATGACTTACTATAGAAGTAAACCTGAACTGGTTGCTATGTATCAACTTAGAAAAATAAATCCTATGTTTGTAGCAAAACCCACTTAAATACATATTAAATTAAGGATGTTTCCGCAGAACAAGGCTCGCATTCAAAATATGCTTGTTTTTCTGGAGAAACCTGATGGGTAATTGCTGCACAGAGAAAACATTTTTCTTTAGAATTTTTATCTGTTCTAAGAGGTGAATGAAATCATAGCTAAACCTAAAAACTGATGACCACCTGTAGTCTACTGAATAAATTCTAATCATACTTGCAATAGCCAGTGTTGTTATGTAAAAAGACAGGAATACTGTTGGTGAACCAGGAACAACGATTCTTAAAATAGCTCAAGGTAAGAAAAGACACAACTGTGGAAAAGGCAGAATGAGCTGAAGAAAACTTAATTGCAATCAGCTACTTAGAAATATTCTGTACATAGGTGGAGAATGTTCAGTAACAACTAAAGGGCATCATTCAAAGCTCACTGAGTCACTACAAGTCTTCCTAGTGATTTCAGTGGGCTTTGGATCAGGAAACTAAGTATTCAGGATGTTGCATGTCATTGTGGACCAACCTTTTTGGCAGGCATGCCACAAGTTAGCTCCATACCTTTCCTGAGTGCCCCTCTAATCTCCTTCTCCTGCCCTATCTGTTGCACTTTTTGCTCCCAACAATGTGATCCCAGCCTGATCTGCTTCTCTGTTTCATGCTTCCTTTCCTATACACCCTGCCCAATCTGCTACTTTGCTTTTGCCTCCTTGCACTACCTGTTACCTCCCTCATCTGCTGTTTGCCACACACAGAAGCTATCTGCGCTACCTGTGGCATGTACTACAGGTTGGTTACCCACACAATATGTCACCACTAAAAAAAATAATTAAAATACAGCTTTGCTACTTTAAAGTTTCACTAATAGAAATATATTATAAAGGCATAAAATGGAGAAGAGAAAGGTTCAAAGCAGAGTGTTGTTTTTTAAAAGAAACCGCCTTTATCACAAAAGTAAAAATAATTAAAAAAAAGGAAAATACCTTAAACAAGGCCTAATATTTACGATGGGAATAACTGAAGTAAAAATCCAAGTTAAAAAAATTATAATATACAAGCTACTAAGATCAACAGTCTAAAATGGTGCTAATGAACAAACCTTGGAAATGGACATAAGCCTGAGCCAGAACTGCAAGCTTTAAACATTCTTAGACTGAAGAAGCCAGGATCCAAGTACCAACTTCATGGCTTGGGCCCATCTATATTCAAAAGGCTGGTTTCAAAGAAGCATGAGGAATGCTGATTGTTTATTGTTAATTGAGTAAAATCTATCCAAATGTCTTTAGCTATGGTAAAGCACACAGAGAAGACCGTTTTTGTATTTCTACTTTCAGATAAAGCCAAATAAAGCAAATATTATAAATAATGTGACAAAGTTTAACTCTCAAATCTTGCTTGAGTTCAGTTCAATTTGAATATCTCAATCGGAGATGTTCAATTAAAAGTGCCATGGGATTTCATGCATGGTCCCAACTATCCCAACTACACATGCATGGCAGAAGGTGTGACTGTGGGAGTGGGGGGTCAGATCCCCATTGTGCCGTTACTGTCAGTACAGAGGGAACCCAGGTTTATGATCCCAGGCTCCCCCTGCACTGGCAAGTAGGATCCCTGCTCCTAGCCTTGGGAATATATCAGAGTCAAGGGCTCCAATGTGCTCCTGAGGCTGGGAGCACTGATCAGTTGACTGCCACTCCCAGGCTTTGGGGAACAGTGGAGTACTTGCCTCTGATGTGCCCCAAGGTTGGGAGCCCTAATCAGCTGCTGTTTCTGGGATGCAGCAAAGTGAAGGGCTCTGTTGTGCCCCTGAGGCTGGGAGCCTTGATCAGCTGCCACTCCTAGCCTCGGGGGCACACTGGAGCCCTTGATTACAATATGCCACCAAGATTGGGAATAGCAGTCAGCTGATCAGTACTCTCAGCCTTGAAAGCACATGGCAGTCCAAGGCTCTCACATGGTCTCGAGGCTGGAAGGCCCAGTCAGCCTGGCCACATGCAATTTAATGCATGATGAGAACCAGCCACAAAAGTTATTACACAAAATATGTGTAATAATATTGTAGCTTATTCCTTGTTTTATTGCACCATTAATTGCATTAACCTGTGGCTGGATTACTGGTCAATTATGTTTTAAGTGTAATGTCTGCCAGGGACCTTTGAGTTAGAAGAGTTTGGGCAGGTTCATATTTTATTTAAACCATTCTGGCTTTTACAGCTGAAATCCTGTAATGCATTCTCCTGACCTTGTAAATGATGTTTAAATGCATTAGGTAATTACACAAATAATCATAAAAGTGACCAAATAAATGTAGCACCAAAGTATTATGGGGAAAGGAAAGAACTACGTTTGAAGTAGAATTTGTTGCTTTTTTAGGGACTCTCATTTGAGCAGGAACTGATCTGAACCTGCCGAAGCACCCGGCCTGAATTATAGAGACAAGGATTTTTAATAAAGGCTCAGCAAAGTCTAGCTGTAATTGATGTGTTAAAAACATAGCACCTTCTGCGGTCACCAGCAGATGTTATTATACAACATCAAAGTTAAATACTAGTGCAGAAGAAAATAAATACTCTTCTTTACCAAGAAAGGGATTAACACATCACAGCCAAATCTACAAAATAAATATCTAATGTCTAATAGTGGCTCTCTGCTTCAGTATTATAATTGCTTATTCACCCCCCCCCCCCCACACACACCCAATCCACCCTAAACTGTTGAAAACTGCTGGGTGGATTTCAATGCACTGGATTATTTCAATTTACATTTATGCAGTCTCATTAGAAGCCTAGCAACCACAAAGGAAAGAAAGAGGAGATTCCTGCAGAGACTGTTGGCAAAACTGTTTCAGTTCACACACTCAACAGCATAAGTGGCCAGTTCTGCACCCTGGGTGGTGGCAGTGCCTGATGCAGGGACATCAGCCAGAGGTTTCCTGTTATGGGGGGAGATATGTCACCTCCCTTTTTTCCTGCTGTCAAGTTTTGTCATCGGCAAAAAAGGAGGTGACATCTTCCCCTGAAGCAGAACACCTTTAGCTGTTATTCTTCCACTGTGTGCATCTGTCCTCCCCACTGCTGGATCTAGAGCCACTGCAGGAAGGTGCAAAGCATGGGGATGCCCTCATCCACCTCTGCCACAGGCAGCTCCCAGGGCTTGTGACCTGCTCATCCATTCATTGTTATACTACTGATACGCATGTGGAGAAGGACAGCAAAATCACAGTCTATTGTTATTCAACTATTTTCAAGAAAAGTAATAAACTCCAGTTTAGTACTACACAAAAGACAGGAAGAATCCTGTTCACATACTTCTTAACATCCTTGGAGAATAGATGCTTTATAAAACTGCTGAGGCTGTGTTTACGATCTGATATAAAATCAACAGATGACTGTTAAATTATTGTAATGAAGAACTTGTTTGACAGGACTAAATTAATTATTGTAAGTGACTTACATTCTAAAAATCATTTCTTAGGGGATTTACTTCAATTTTCTTTGGCTGGTAATGCCACTCACTCTGTTCCTGCTCCCTTGGAGATGAAAGTTTGGAACATCTCACATATGTAGAACGCATAATTTTACCAGGCAGGCTGAGAAAAGCAGTCCTGTTCATCAAGTGCTTCTGGCAAAAGGAAATTTTGAGCTTCTCATGCCATCTGTGTCCATATCTACATACATACGCTGTACCCAATTATGTTAGTGAACTTACAGGCTTCGAGCCACATCCTTTCTGGTGTAAACTGATGGAGCTTGGGGTGTAGACACACATGATTGAACTGTTCCAAAATGTCATCACCTAGGAACCAGTTCCAACTTTGTGTAGTGCTGTGGCTCCGACACCAGGGTATGGGAGTGAGCATCCAGTCCAGCATACCTTGCAGTAGTGATGGTGGGGGGGAGGGAGGGATACTTGCACCCATGCTTTGGAAGTCCCAAGCAAGGGCTGTGCTATGGTTTGGCGCACTGTCACCTTTCTGTTTTTTCTTGTTTCCTAAACATGTTCATAAACTTCAATGGCTTATAAATGACTAAAGCCTGCAGTGTGCACACCCCTCCAGCCCGCACACCAAGCCTGGGGGGCAGTAAGGGGGAATGCTTGGACCCACAGGTTTTGGTTCCCAGGGCTGGGGGGCATAATGATGGGCTGCAGTTGAGTAGGGAGTGAGAACACGGATGATTGTTAGAAAGACAGCTCTTACTGACCAAGTAATGCAAAGGAGCTGACTAAAAAGTGCCAAGAGAAGGAAAAAAGGGGGACAGCAGAGTTCCTACTACATACTGGAGCAGCCAGTTGCCGCAGCATGTATGTGGGGGAATGAGAAGCAATGCAGTATGGGAGATTCAGTAAGTCCTGAAGGACTCACCAGACCCATATTACACAACACTGAACACTTTGTGGAATCAGAAAAAATATATGCCTTAAACTTTGATTATTTTAGTTATAAGATGACATAACCGCTTTGTGTAAAATTGCTGGCTCTGTACAGTAAAACAGATAAGGGCAAGTGTTTGTTCTTTGTAACTCTTCTGCAACTGCTTTGCTCACCGCGGCCTTGAAGGTAGCAAAAAAGTATGTACAAAGTAGATTTCCAGGTGCAAGAAGGAGGTTTGTGAACTAACCTCACCTCCCCCATAGTTCCCATCCTGATTACAGCAAAGAAATAATGAAGTAATATTATAGCCGCTTTTCATGCTAATTTCACTATATGATCACGTGAGTTGTAAGCGACTGTTAAAAAGTATATAAGCCTCCTGATTTTGCTCTTGGGGGGGGGGACCCCTTCCAAGTGCTTGGGAAATCCATGTTACTTTGGAACTTCCCCTACAGCTGTAGTTTCTTTTGAATAAAAGCTTCTGCTGACCTGACCCAAAAGTACTCTGTGTGTGTTTCCACAACAATTCCTGGTGCCGTGACTCGGATCCAGAACACAGGCTGAGGAAGGAGGACCGCAGGCTACCCGCCCCCCCCCCCCGAACCCTGAGGCGCCAAACTTGAGAGGTAAGAGACCTAATTCAAAATCTCTATTGGGGTTTCGGAGGAGGACTGCCTGTAGGCTCCCAACTTGGCCGTGGCAACTGGATCTGAACCTTGTTAAAACAGGTCAGTCTGAACCTTACCGCTAGCTAAAATTTTCTGTCTGGTAAAGGATCCCATTTTGTGTCTGGTAATGTACGTTTTATTTAGGGAGAAACTGTTTGAGGCACCTTCATCCAACAGCACATCGGGCTTGTAGTTAATTAACTAAGGCGGTGTGGGGTAGGAGGTCTGGCTGACTGAATAAATGTGCATGTGTGTGTATTTAGAAATATGAGCCACTGACCAGGACTGAGACTACGGTTGGGCTCAGCAGCCCCAATTCTGCCTGACAGGGCAGTTTTGAAAGCAAGGGGGCCCAACTGGAACCTCGTGACCCAGTGGACAGGGCTTATTGAATGAATGTGTGTGTGTATTTAGAAATATGAGCCACTGACCAGGACTGAGACTACGGTTGGGTTCAGCTGCCCCAATTCTGCCTGACAGGGCAGTTTTGAAAGCAAGGGGGCCCAACTGGAACCTCGTGACCCAGTGGACAGGGCGTCTGAGTGATTTTGTCTTTTCCAAACCCCTTGTCCCAGTAGCTTCTGCCAAAAGCAGGAGTGAAAGGATCCCTCTAGTGTTTCCCTCCCCATTTCCATTTTATGAGCCGGTGTTGGGTCAGAAGCCTTTTGTCTGGGCAGTGAAAAACTGCGGGGCAGGGCACTGAGCGGCCCGGACATCCTAAATAAGCCTCTCCTACGTCTCCCTGTGTGACCGAAAATGGGAACAAGTCAGTCTAAACAAATTCCTGTCCCCCCAAAGGGGACTCCGGCGTACTTTATGTACACACACTATTTTCCCGAGACTTGCAAGTACCTGGATAAGTGGAACTGGTATACTAGGGATGATCCTGTGAAACATTTTCCACAGGAAGGAACATTTGATCAGGATAAAATAGTGCACTTGAGAGGGGCGTTAGAGTCCCGTGGATCCAAAACACCACAAAACCAGTGCGACGCATTCTTTTACTGGTATGATGAAATGTCCAAAAGGCGGACAGAATCTCAAACTAGGAGCCTAAAAGACTCTCAAGAAAAATTTAAACAGCAGTTAAAAGCTGTTCGGGAGAAATTGGCTGCTCCCCCAAATTACACGCTGGCCACCGCTCCGATGTATCCAGCATTGCCCGGGGCGCTCCCACCACCGGAGCCAGCAGAGGATATCCTTGACCTTTGTTCGAACCCTGCTCTCCTGGGACTCCCACATCAGCAACAACCGGTTCAACATCAGGCTGCAGCCCAGGCTAGTGACCCATTAGCTGAAGCTCCTTCAGTAAATCCATCCACGGAGCTTAATAGTCCGGACTCATCCACCATATCTGCCACTCAATCATCACCAGTGTGGCAATTTACTCCTGGGTCACAACCCACCACAGGTGTATTTAGAAGAATGGGAATAGGCATGGAAAGATCTCCCATCAATCTGAGATCCCAAACTGCACAAGTTTACCCCTTAAGACAAATGCTAGGCATTGGCACCGATGGACAAAATATAGTAACTGTGCATGCACCCTGGACTCCAGGTGATCTCTACAATTTAACTCAAAAGTTCCCAAAAATCAGGGAAGACCCAGAAAAATTTCAGGAAGAATTGCAGACTGTTATAAATTGTTATAATCCAACATGGGCTGACATTAATCAGCTCATGCGATCCATTTTGCCCAAGAAAACTATGCTACGTCTGTACACTGCCTGTACTTGGCCAGACCAAAACCCAGAGATTGGCCAAGACTTTATTGACAAGAGAAATGCTTTGGTTCAGGCAGTTCTCACAATTTGCCCAAAAAAGGCAGACTAGACCAAAATAAATACCTGTAAACAAAACAAAAATGAACACCCCAGTGACTATTTAGAACGCCTCAAACAGGCATTTGAACGATACTCAGAAATGGATAACCCAGTTGGAAATGCTAAACAAGCAATAGTGGCAGCATTCGTCCAGGGACTTAACCCTAAAATTGCTGAGAAAATTCAAACAGTAATTATTGGCTGGGAAACTAAAGATTTGACCGAAGTCCTTGCTGCGGCTAACCATTTTCATAACAAACTGGAACGGTCTAAAGACAATGCCGAGTTTAAGTTAATGGCCTTACAGATTTCTCAGTTGCAGGGTCCAGGTAGAGGAAGGGGACGGGGAAGGGGAGGCCCGGGTAGATTCAGGGGAAGAGATAGATCCTTGAGCCCACAAAACCCAGGCTATGGGAACCAATGTCATTATTGCAAGCAAGAAGGACATTGGAAATCAGAATGCCCCAACCGCCCCGGCCAAGGACCCAGACCCCAGCCCCCACCTCCACTTCCTGTCAATTTTCCCAGTGTTGAATAGGACAGCCTGAGGGACAGTGACATCATTGCTCCTTTGCTTGCTACTGACCAATTTGGTCCGTTTGTTGAATGCCTTATTTCTGGTAAACCTGTCTCCTGTCTTGTCGACACCGGAGCGTCCTGCTCCACGCTAAAGGCTGCTGAGTTTCCTTTTCTACCTTATTCTCCTGAAACTGTAAATGCTGTCGGTATAGGCGGACAACCTATCCCACATCCCGTCTCTGAACCTGTCTCCATCTCTATTGGTCCTCTGTCTGAAAATCATGCCTTTCTTCTTAGCCCCTGTGCACCTGTCAACCTTCTTGGTAAGGATTTGCTGTGTAAACTGGGATGCGTGATTTATTGTAGCCCAGATGGTGTTTACCTTGAGATACTGGAACATAGGGAAACCGAGCTTGTGGCTTTGCTAACCCAGGAGTACTCTGATCCTGACACTTCCTACTTGCAAGAGAAACTGTTGGCACGAGTACCTCCACAGCTGTGGTCCACCCATGCGAATGAAGTGGGGCACATGCTGAGTGCTAAACCAGTGCGTATCATCCTGAACCCTGCCAAGCCACTTCCTCGTGTCCCACAGTACCCCATCTCAAAGGAAGCTGAGAAAGGGATCAAGCCTGTCGTTTCCTCACTCCTTGAGCAAGGGATTATTGTCCCAATACGCTCCCCTTGCAACACACCTATCCTACCTGTCAAAAAACCTGGTAAAGATACGTATCACTTTGTGCAAGATCTTCGAGCTGTAAATGCCGCTGTTTTAACCGCTTTCCCCGTGGTCCCTAACCCTGCCACTATTCTTTCCTGTATCCCTTCAGATGCTACATATTTCACAGTAGTGGATCTTTGTTCTGCTTTTTTCTCTATCCCCGTTCATAAGGATAGCCAGTATCTCTTTGCATTTACTTATCAGGGATTTCAATATACCTGGACAAGACTCCCTCAGGGATATACAGAGTCCCCAACCCTGTTTTCCCAGATCCTAAAAAAAGATTTGGATCCTATCATGTTCAAAGGGGGGTCCACCCTTGTTCAGTACGTTGATGATCTATTGTTAGCCTCACCCACTTTGGAGGCCTGTAAGCAAGATACTTTGACACTCCTCACAGCTTTAGCTCAGAAAGGCCACAAGGCCTCAAAATCTAAATTGCAGCTCTGCAAGTCTAAGGTACATTATTTAGGGCATGATATCTCAGCAGGAGAATGACACCTTTCCCCTAGTAGAGTTAAAGCTATCCTCAACATTCCCAAACCTATGACTAGAAAACAGATGAGGGGATTCTTAGGTGCAACGGGTTATTGTAGACAGTGGATCCTGGGTTATGCTGCTTTTGCAAAACCCTTGCAAGCATTCACTCATGATACCACCCCGGAACCCCTCCCTTGGACTCCTGAAGCCGAACAAGCATTTATGGCCCTTAAGCAAGCCCTCACTCTTGCTCCCGCTCTTGGACTTCCTAATTATAAGAAACCCTTTACCTTGTTTTGTCATGAACGGGAAGGAATCGCTTTAGGAGTACTCACTCAGCTGCATGGTGAAAAGCATCGCCCAATTGCATATTACAGCTCTGCCCTTGATCCCGTAGCTGCGGGATTTTCTCCTTGCCTCCGTTCAGTTGCAGCTGCTGCCTTGTTGGTTGAAAAGGCAGATTCTCTAGTTTTGGGACACTCTTTAACCATTGCAGTTCCACATGCTGTGATGGCCCTTCTGCTCAAGGGCAAAACTCAGCACATTTCCAATTCCCGTCTTACTAAATAAGAGAAACTTCTACTGTCAGCTGCAAATGTAACCTTAAATCACTGTTCAATTCTGAATCCTGCGTCACTTCTGCCTATTGCCTCTGATGGTGAGCCTCATGATTGCCTGTCTATCACAACTCAATTGTTAACCCCTCGAACTGACCTCAAGGACATTCCTATCCCAAACTCTGACCTTGTTTTGTTTGTTGATGGTTCCTGTCTTAGAAATGATGCAGGCAAATTAGTTGCGGGATATGCAGTATGCACTCAGTATGCTGTTTTGGAAGCCTATTCTTTACCCCAAGCTCGTTCTGCTCAAGTTGCTGAACTCATTGCTTTAACACATGCTTCCATTCTTGCAAAAAATCAAACCACAACCATTTATACTGACTCTAAGTATGCTTTTGGTGTTGTTCATGATTTTGGACAAATCTGGAAACAAAGAGGGTTCCTCACTTCATCAGGGACCCAAATCAGTCATGGTTGTTATGTAAAAGCGCTCTTAGAAGCTGTTCAATTGCCTCTTGCTATTGCTATTGTTAAATGTAAAGCTCATGAGAAACCCTTTGATGATGTCACACGAGGAAATGATCTGGCAGACCGTTCTGCCAGAAATGCGGCCCTTTCTGGCCCACAGGCTCCTAACTCTGTTTTTGTTTGTTTTTCAGCAGACCAGTCTCCTTTGGCTAGCCTTTCAAGTCTGGCCCTTCTTCAAAATCAGGCCCCCAAAAAGGAAATAAATGACTGGCTGCGTGCAGGATGTTCACTGCACCCCGACTCTCTCTGGCGCTCCCCGGACGGCTGCCTGGTGGCGCCTAGAGAGCTTTTGCCACATCTTGCTCGTTTAACCCACTCTGTGGCCCATACGAGCAAAGGAGGAATGATTGCTACAGTACAAAGAAATTGGTTTGCCCCAAATTTTCCTTCCATGGCACAACAGTACTGTAGCTCCTGTCCCATCTGCTTAGCTCACAACATTGGGCAACGGATAAAAATGACACCTGCAGCCCATTCCCCTCCATGGGGACCGTTTGTAAATCTTCAAATTGATTTTGTGCAGCTACCTAAGTGCTGTTCTTATGAGTACATTCTTGTTATTATTGATGTGTTCTCTGGATGGGTGGAAGCCTACCCATGCGTACGTGCTGATTCCATCACTGTAGCAAAGAAATTGCTCAAAGAATTCATCCCTAGATTTGGATTGCCCCTCACAATAGATAGTGACCGTGGAACCCATTTCACAGGACAGATAGTAAAAAACATCTGCCAAGCACTCAACATACAGCAACACCTACACTGTAGTTATCATCCACAATCAAGTGGTGCTGTAAAACGTAAAAACTCTGATTTAAAAACGCGCATTTCGAAGATTTGTGCTGAAACAGGCCTCAAATGGCCTGATGCACTGCCCATTGCTCTTATGCACATTAGAAACACTGTTAACAGAAAACATGGCCTAACCCCTTATGAAATACTCATGGCACGACCCATGAGGATGCCAGCTACACCACTTGTTGCCCCTCACCAAACAGACCTACAATTAACTGATGAAACTGTACTAAATTATTGCAAGGCATTAATAAAGTATGCCAGGTCTGTTCATTCACAGGTCCAAGAAGCCTTACCTCAACCACCGGATGCTCCCTGTCACAACCTCGAACCAGGGGATTGGATCTACGTAAAGGTCTATCAACAGAAAAACGCACTTCAACCCAGATAAAAAGGACCTTTCCAGGTACTTCTGACCACTAATTCTGCTGTTCGTTGCCAAGGTCACCAAACATGGACTCACGCCTCGCACTGCAAGAAGGTATCACCTCCATTGGACCCCAAAGCATCTGTATTCCAACCAAGGTTGGGATCTTTCCCTGAGGCCAAGGACAAAGACCCTCAGGACCTCACTCAGGCAAGTGAGGAGCATCAGGGTGCAAGTGCTAGTAACCTCTCCCCTGCACCCAACACCTCAGCCCAGCCGGATTCATCAGTTGAAGAACGAAGATATCATCTTCGGCCTCGAAGAAAGTGAATGCTCCCATTCGGAAGATCACCACCTCGATCAAGACCAAGAGCCGACATTATCAGTCCTTTAGATAACTTGAGCCCAGAGGACGAAGAAAGACTTTGGCTGCCATCCTGGGTTTGGCTGGTAGTGTTCTTTTTCTTACTGGTGCTGGTTATATTTGTTGTTAAGATTCTTTGTCCCTCCTGTATCTAAAAATGGCACTGATATCCTTATATATCACACTTGGGTATCTCAGTATCACCCAAGGGGGGTGGGAAAAAAATTTGTATTTACAGATCTCCCGTACGGTGGCTCAAGCTGGAAATAAACGTGACTGCTGGATATGCTCTCACAGCCCAGCACACCTACACCAAGGAATCTCAATGATCGGAGTGCCAATATCCCTCCAGCAATGGGGAACAATAAACGGCGGCTTCGTTAGACTCTACTCGTTAGCTGCCCATCGGTCCACTCCTAAAGAATGGAGGGCCGCCCCTGCTAACTGGATAATCTCCCCAAGAGTAGAGGCGCCTTTCTGTTACAGATCCAACAACCCCGGAGCTTATAATAAAGCCACACCTGTAGGACACTACCCTCATTGCCTAACTACTCTAGATTATAGCCCTAGTAGCACCAGTGGAATCCTGTTGGGTAATGTACCCTCTCTCAATTGTACAGGATTCATGGTCTACAACTTTTCTAAGGAACCTCATGTTGCTCTCATTGCAAACAGATTGGAATTTTAAATTGACTCCAATTTTACTTCTTGTAATATATCTCGGTCCAGCAGGATAGCAGCTGAACCTGGTCCGTCCTATACGATGCATATCAATCGAAAGTGCCGGATATGGCACAACAACTGTCAAGATTTGAGTACCCTTTCTGCCCCAGGCAGATAAAATAAAATCTTGCCCTGGAATTGGGTGGGGGCATGCACTCTTGGACATGTTATCCCTGGTTTCAAAATGCATAGTGCAATATATCTGGAACAAGTAAAAAATTTCAACCATCACATGAAAAGGGCGGTTAACCCCTTAGCTACCAGAAACACAGGGTTCCATCGATTTGTGAGAACCTTCATACCGTGGCTTGGAGTAAGAGAATTGGAACTAGCCATAATTAACATTTCAGCCACAATGGAAGCTATGGGAAATGCCACTGCGGATGCAATTCAGGCTCTGCAAAAAGAGATCTCCCAGATCTCACAAGTAACTATACAACACCGCATAGCCCTAGATTACCTATTGGTATCCCAGGGAGGAGTATGTGCCTTAGTAAACTCCACCTGTTGTGTCTATGTCAATCAGGACATGCGAATCGAAACTGACATTCGCAAAATCCGAAATCAGTTAAGGGTCTTACATCAAGTGGCGTCAGAAAATACTGACTGGTGTCTAGAAGAAATGTGGTCTTGGCTAACCTCCTGGTTCCCAGATTTCGGGGCCCTTGGCAAGAAAATCCTGTATGGAATATTGTTTGTCTTGATAGTTCTGATAATGTTCTATGTCTTAGTGCAACTGATCCTCTGCTGCGTGAAAGCCAGCAGGAGAAGCTTTAGCAAGGCAAGAAAACCCACAGCAGAGTCTAGAATAATGGTGTTACAAAAGTGTGAGCAGTATGAAAAAAAACATAAAAGGCTGCATGATAAAATAGAGGGGCTCATGAGAATGAAAATTTAAGGCTAAAGTGAGACTAAATAGTCTCAAAGGGGGGGGGGGGGCTGTGGAATCAGAAAAAATATATGCCTTAAACTTTGATTATTTTAGTTATAAGATGACATAACCGCTTTGTGTAAAATTGCTGGCTCTGTACAGTAAAACAGATAAGGGCAAGTGTTTGTTCTTTGTAACTCTTCTGCAACTGCTTTGCTCACCGCGGCCTTGAAGGTAGCAAAAAAGTATGTACAAAGTAGATTTCCAGGTGCAAGAAGGAGGTTTGTGAACTAACCTCGCCTCCCCCATAGTTCCCATCCTGATTACAGCAAAGAAATAATGAAGTAATATTATAGCCGCTTTTCATGCTAATTTCACTATATGATCACGTGAGTTGTAAGCGACTGTTAAAAAGTATATAAGCCTCCTGATTTTGCTCTTGTGGGGGGACCCCTTCCAAGTGCTTGGGAAATCCATGTCACTTTGGAACTCCCCCATACAGCTATAGTTTCTTTTAAATAAAAGCTTCTGCTGACCTGACCCAAAAATACTCTGTGTGTGTTTCCACGACAACTTGGTGCCCACAGACAACGGGTACACTCACTTACCATTTCAGGCAGATTTAAATCTGTTTAAACAGGCTTGTATGTCTGTCCACTTCAGGTTTAACCATATTTAAACCATTCTAAGTGTTATGTGCAACCATGCCCTTGATTGACTTCACATACAAGGAGGCTCTGGCCTTTTATCCTTGCCAAAAGTAACTATGTATCCAAGATGTTTTATTTCATTCAGATAATGAATGCCTGAAGAAGAATCAAAAAGTCCTGAAGAGAATGTGTTGCTATATTAAAAAGGGGAATGATATAGACCACCTACAACAGAGAAAGGGAGGCTTTTAAAACCCTGCAAGCATCTTACGTGCATTTAACATCCTATACCCACTGAAAAAGGAGATAAGACCAGACAATGAAAAATAAGGCAAGCTGGGAATATAACTGAGATTTCAACTGGAGAAGCAGAAATCACAATCTTGTTTGGTTTAGGAGTCAGCCAGACTAAAGTTAAATGTTAAGCCTAGAATGGTAAAAATTGATAGGACGTAGGCTACATGGGGTAAGAATCAAGTGGGAAAAGATGGTAGAAGAGAAAAGCCAATGGAATAGAAGCAAAGAGCTTCTACCCAATGTACACTGCATGTACATAAGCTGTTGGTCTCAGTATTTAAAAGAATGATCCCAAAAGGTTCTTGACAGAGGTCACCCTGAGTCCCACTGACTGTCACGAGATGCACAAATTACTGAAGTCCCAAAATCACTGGCTAAATCATTGGCCAAATGTATCCCTTAGCAGCTCTTCCGGTCATTCACTGGATGCTGCCTCAGTTTTATTACCAATGGTATTGTCTGGTTTAAAAGTTGCCTGTAAGGTTGACTATGCATATAAGCATTGCGAGCTGAGTTTTAATCTTGTATTTTGGATTTCAATTAAAGTTGTCCCTATCCTCAGCTCCAGAGGCAGAATTTGGAACTGTAATTTTTCTATCTATGGAACCCCTTAGGGCCAAAAGCCGTTATCAATGGGCTTACAGGGTGAAAAGCAACACAGAAATTCCAGGTCTTCTGAATTACATGCCTTAAAAGCTAAACTATACATCAAATAAGTTGTAGCAAAGGTCTTTTTCACACTCTGATAACTCTAAACACGATTAAAATAAATTTTGCTCAAGCTTTAAAAGAAGAGACCCCGGTAAACTAAACCAAGCTCTGGGAAAGGGTTACCTTGGCAAAATAATTTGGAAGAACATAAGGATGTATCCAGAGGAGGTTAACGGGGAAGGTAACAGTGGGTTACCTTCACTGACATCTGCCATATGCAAAAGTGTGAGGATCAAATTGGTTGGGAAAACTTACAAAAACATGCTGCACTATCACGATCACATCATCACTGTATGGTTCAAAACAAAGAAAAGGAAATTAAATAGGAACTCTGTCCCCTCCAATCCCAAAATGCAACTACGTTGATGCAAAATAGGTGTTTATACAGACTAGTAAATGAAACAATATGCAGAGTTGGAAGCAAGGAGTAATAACTAAAAAAATCCCATAGAATGCTTTTACTCTGAAAAGTCTGGATTCTAGAATGAAGTGCTGAAATCAGCAAAACAGTAATAATTACATTTACATAAATGTGCAGTACATTTATTCAGATGGGAGCAAGTTTTCTAATTTTTCTTCTGACAGATGGGGGATTAAGATGAGTACACTTGGATAGGTTGATATTACCTAGGTTTGTTTTGGAAGACAAACATGCTTACACTGTACATTCACTCCTTTCAACGTCTAGTCCTGCCAGGTCCTGAGCTGATCAAACAATTCAACCTGAAGGCCTTTGACAACTAGCAGAATCCAATACTCCTAAATTAGTTATGTGAGCGCTGCATTTAAAATGCATTTGTAATTTTGTCTCCATTATCATTCAGATTCCTCCCACAGTTCCACAGGGAAGTTTGCTAGGAGGATTACTCACTCATTTTGGAGAAGCTGCAGAATGTACATCCTGAAATATAAAATATCAACAGGTGGTGATAGTAAAATCTTCCATGCAACAATGTTCCTCCAACAGAGAAAGCTACCAGGCCAAATCCCTTAAGGTTGAACATGTAGCAAATTTAATTATTCAAATCCCCTTCTAAATAATAAGTGAGGCTTTCTTTTTCCCTTGAGAATAGGTTGGCAACAAACAGCATTTGAAGGAAAGAAATTTAAGAGTACTGACTTTTCCTTGTCTCAACCTCCACTCTCCCCAATTAAAATAATTTTCTTCCATTCTCTTTAACTTGTTTACTTAGCCTCTTATGCCTTCTACCCTACAAGATGCTCCCTCCCTTTGTTCTCCCATCTCTCTTTTAAATATACACGTTGACTGTGTGTGGTGCAAGCCACAAGGCCCAGCCATATGTTTGACTAGGCCATGACCTACGGAAGCATCTGGTATCCCCACTGGTTCTGGGTTTCCTCGTGCTACCCATTGGCTTTCTTGAGTTTTGGAGGACAGGCGGGCAGTTACTTTTAGAACTGCTGCTGTGGCCCAAGGGAATGGCCCCAGCAAGACATGCTCTAACCACTGTTGACTCAGAGCCCATGGATATAAGCTTGAGCATGACCCACTGACTCTATACCACCTAAAGCAGCACAAGACAACCATTTCTAACTCAATACTTATCATTAAAAATAACCTCCACATTAGAAATATGCAATTAGCTACCAAAATAATCCTTTCTTAAGTCACAAGCTTGGCAAGAACTATTTTTGAAGGCACCATTTCCCTCTTCTTTCAAACAATTCACTAAACTATTCATCCTATTTTGGGAATGATGCCTTCCTTTAAGGCAAGTTGTATTCTAACACACACAACCACATTTCAATATTTTTGGTCATAGTCCTTATTTTCAAACAACAAACACAAAAACGCATGCAGGAAATTACAATTTTAAACAAAGCCAAACTGGAATTGCTTGACTGAGGCCGGCCACATTCATGGCTGATACCAACCTGAAATTGTCCAAGCTCCCTGTGAGTGATACACTGAAATAACAACAACAGTCTTCCAGTGGCCTTTGAAGCAACAAACAAATGTTGACATACTGCATATCAAATAGTGGTCACTGATGCTCAGTGCTCTGGTGAGGGTATACACCGAACTCCTTCCCCCTCAGCCCTCTTGCAGACACAATTTGACATCTACTATTATTCCCTGAATGCAAGGAGAAGCTCCTGATTCTGCCATGAATGGACAGTTTTACAAGGTGCCTACAATATCATCCTTCCTCATGCAAAGAGGATTAGGATTCTGTGGCCACTTGGTCTCCTGCCACTGCTTGAGGCACTGCACATTTTTCCTTTTCAAACTCTTCTGCTGTTTGAAACCATAACAGAACCCACCCGGTTAAGATGAATATAACAGAAAAGACTTTCTGATCTAACTTACTGAATCAAGTTAAGATGCATGGTTTTGAGAGCACTCCTTCCTCAGGTCTCTCATGTTATGCAATATGCAAATAATTAATTTTAATAAAAAACTAACATTGAAACAAAATAGTTAGAAGATATAAAACATTTTAAGTAATCCATATTTAGACTGGGGAATTATCACAGGGACTTGTGGGACTTGGCAAAGTGCAATAGCATGACATCACTGCCCAATTCTATATGCTCTTTGCAGTTCTTAAAATAAGCAGAATAGCCCTTCTGATGGGAGCATACAGAGATCAGCTATTTTCATGCCCCATGGTATACAGCACACATGTGCTGTGCACATTCCAGTAGTATTCCAAAGCAGCAGCCGCAGACCACATATACCACTAAGGTGGCCAAACTCCAAGACTCACCCTCATATGTCTGTAGCTAGATTACTGATCATTTGCTCTTCATTGGTCTATGCTACACAGCAAGTGACTTCACCACTTAAGGGTCTTATACAGAAACACCAGCAGGAAGCTCAACAAGTTTCCCTCAGGCCTTGAATGACTCTTCTAGGTCATGGCCTTGTCTCCAGCACCAATCTGCTCTCCAGTCTCAGGCCTCCAAGCTACCAACCCTGGCTCTGACCAATGGACCAATATGCCCTCGCCCCAGTCCAGACACAAATAGAATTTTGTCCCAGTGTTACCATTAATTTCCATGAATTAATTCTGTGTCAAAGCATTCTGATTAGGTTATCGATAGAGGTTACCCAGTTAGCTAGACCAATATTGCCGTGCGATGAGGACTCTCATTCCTAAACGCAAAAGACTTACTTTTTACAGAGCTTCCTGAGCATTTTGTTCAGACCAGTGCTCAACATTCAACTTCCCAACAATTCCCCCAGTTAATTTTGTTTTTAATAGCCTTTATTTTCACGGCACACTCATTTCTTCATGCCTCAGAGACTAACTGTGGAGGTGTCAGCTGGGGTCAAGCGTCAATCTCAACTGAAATGCACACACTCCAGAAGGGAGCAGGTGGGATGGAGAACCTCATCTAATGACTATACTTAAGCTACTGAAGTAAATATCTCAGCTTCCCCATTCTCTGATGGAAATGTTGCCTTGGCAATATAAATCTCTTTTGTGGAAATAACTACTGCCAAAGAGTAAAGCAAACACCTGTAAAATACTATTTTGAGGAAATGAGGTTATTTTACCCTTATAAACATGCTTCCTCCATCTCCAAAGCTTCATGTACATTACTGAAACTTCCCTCTCCAAAAAAGCAATGAGAACCCGAAACCGTTTTATCCCCTGCACAAGAAGCATTGCATCTTCGGCAACAGGCCTCTGAAAGAAAACATCATCTGGAGCAGAACTGTAGTTCAAACTGGGCTCAAAACCCTGCCTGACCATGGAGCAACAGAGGACATTCAAAGGAGCAAGTTTCCTAGGGTAGCTAAAATTGTGATGACATATCCTCAAAGACCTGTGGTCTGATTAGTGATCACACCCTTGTTTTTTATTGACCCATGTTGCACAGCAAGCAGCTCAGCCATTTAAGGGTCTTCTGGGGAAGCTGAACCAGGGTGCTCCATGGGTCTCTCTCAAGCTCTGAGGGACCTTACTAAGATTTTATAAGACCAATCTTACTTTCACTGAAAAAGCACCAGCAGGAAGCTGAAACTTCCACAGTGTATGAGGTTTGTCTCTAGACAACTCAGCAGCCTTGTCATGACCACTGCTGTTAGGTATGAAACACCATTTCTAATTCTAATGTCCTGTCATTCATTTCCCATGCACATTTTGGAACGGTGGAGTGGAATAGGGAACTCCAGGCAGGCACACAGACCCCTTGATACACAAGCTCATAGCTCTTGGAGGGAAGCTGCTTGTAAACCATTGTTCTTCCTCTCCCTCAGAGCCTGCAAAGGTCACCTCTGGTTCATGGTTCTGCATGGGGACCCACTGAGTAGGCTAAATCATCCCCCACAAATTTATACAGAACAGATTACATTAGTTTCAGGCAACAGACTACCTGGTTGGTATCACACATGCAACCCACAGCTACAAAGTTATTCCTCAAAGGGAGAGTCTGAAGAGCACCAGAGGTCAGGGAGCATCCCTGGGCAACATGGCTCCAACAAAGCCAAGCTGCCTGGGGACTGCTGGGTCTCCTCGTCGGCAGTTGGGATTTCCCTCTGGTTCCAGATTCTCAGAAAAGGCCCAAGGGGGTGAGCCCCCCTTTCCCCTCCTGCCAAACACTCCCTAACCCAACAATATAGTGTAAAGGGAGAATCTCTGTGATGGGAGAACTGGGGATGACTCTTGCCCTTGAACCACACCTTTCACAGCTCACAGTCAGAAGCATGCATTCTACTTGCCTGGCTGGGCAATAGGCTTGTTCTCAGCTTATTTGATGTGATGGGGGAGGTAAAGGCATGACCTGACCCCTAAAGCCATGAAAATTAATTTCAATTTTCCCTTTCCATCCTCTGAGCCCCAGTACAAAAGAACAGATTCTCCAAAGGAGAAGAGGATACCTGGGGTTTGCCAGGGCTCCCACACAGAGCAAGGGAACTGCTGTTTAGCTCTTGCTTAGGTTCATCTGTTTGGTTTGTGAGGCTTCCTTCTTGTTTATCAGGCCTCAGTATCTATTGTCATGCTTTGTTTTTGGTTCAGCCATCAGGCCACACTGGCTTTTGAAAAGCTGAGGCAAAAATCAGTCCAGTTTGATGTTGGGTTGGGCAAACATAAAAATGTACACTCTCCGCACACTTGAAGCACAAGTTTTTTTTCAACTGTATAACACAGTGACTCTCAGTCTTTTTAGACTCCAGGCACCCCTCTAAAAATGCCAGCTCTTGGCTTTCGCTTATTTGTTCCAATGGAAAAATAATAGAGAATGCAAAGAATTCAGAAACACTTGCAACAAGTCAGAATACTGTATTTTTGACACAATGGATTCCTATGTGAAATATCTGAGTTTATCTTTCAAATCATGTATAGGGGTTTGCACAGCAAACAGTGCTAATATCATACAGCTTCCTATGCCACCCTTCAAAGGCTCTTACAGTATCCCAGGGTGCTAGAGCAGCCTGGTTAGGAATCACTGCTATACTTGAAGACTAGCTCAATATAAGGCTAGATCTTCAGCAGGTATAAACCATTACAGCTCCTCTGAGGTCAGATGAGCTGTGCTGGTTTACATTAGCTGAGGTTCTGACCCAGTAAATTCACACCTGGCTTGTTTAATAATCTTCCTGATACTTAACTCCCCCCTCAAACAAATAGCTCTGTGTGAGGTTCAAGATTTTTCAAAGATATTCAAATGTTGGGGTTGGCATTATCATCCATGTGCATACCAAGAAAATGAATCGTTCTATTTGGTTCTCACACCCTGTTCTAAGGAGGCCTCAATAAAGGACACATGAGTGAAGAAGGGCCAAAAGCCAAATGGGCTCAGATTGCTTACAGAATGCGGCCTCTGGAAAGGTCTTAGGCTGCGTAGTTACAAGATCCCTAAAAACAGTATGGCCAGTGTTGACATTTTGATGTCATAACTAACACATGTATCAAGTTCTGAAAGTCAAACAAGCCATTTTTTGTTAACTCCTCCCCAATGTTTAAATCCTAATATGATCAAACATAATTAACAATATAGCATCTGCCGAAGCAGGGACTTGAAGTATACTTGAGTCTGAGGGAGAGAAAAAATGACTGACTTCGAACTTTGGGAATGAGGAAGAACTACAGACTTCAATGATACAGAAGGGAAAGTTGCAGAACAAGGTACTTCAAAACTACAAACTGGATATACAACTAATTCGTCACTTCAGAGGGAGACCCAGCAGAGGAAAGCCCTACCAGCAGTAGCCCAAGCCACCTGGCCACAACATGTCATCAGAAATATCACAGCTCTGGAAAGCAAAAGCAAACGACTCAGTCTGCTACTCATAAAATTTCATTATTCTTACACACAGAGGCTCTACCTACCCAAGGCGCTGACTGTGCAGTAGGCTGTGACTACTGCGCCATAGTGTCACGTGGCAGGAAGCGTGATGCGACGCTACAGCACAGTAGTCATGAGCTACTACGCAGTCAGCATCACGAAAAAGCTGTTCCTCAGTGCTACTCCACAGTAAATCCAGTTACTGCACAGTTATTTAGTAATGACTGCGCAGCCGGCGTCTCATGTAGACATGGCCAGAAAGCACAAGACAGAGCACAAGACTGAACTTTTTCCAAACACCTTCTGC
The DNA here is from genome assembly GCF_030867095.1 of Alligator mississippiensis. Taxonomy (NCBI): domain Eukaryota; kingdom Metazoa; phylum Chordata; order Crocodylia; family Alligatoridae; genus Alligator; species Alligator mississippiensis. The sequence continues at coordinate 42,325,436 of NC_081830.1, forward strand.
TCTCTTAGGATGGAAACTGAATGATGAAGATATTGGTGTCCCAAGTACAGCTATGCATGAAATTGATTTTTGGTCTGCTAGCTGAACATAAAAATAAAATTTAAAACAACCTGGAAGAGTAAAAAGTGTAGGGTTTTTTTCTGGCCAAAACAATTTCCTGAATTATACATTAATGAAATGCTTCCGCCACGCAGAATCTGAATTTTTTCAGCAAAAGTGCTTCAGCCAAACAATTTTCCACCAATTCGAGCCCCAGTCACTGAACTGTAACTCCTTTAGGGGCTCCCTGTCCTTCAGTTCTTCTTCCCCTCATGAGGTACATATCTCAGTTTGTTAGAGTGGCTAGACTGCTGCTGCTTGTATTTTTATACAAGGTGGATTCAGCAAGCAAACAAGTTATCATCACATACCCTCCTAGTTTTGTTCACAAAGCTACGAGAATGCCAAGTGCCTTCAACTATCCTGATAGTCAAAGATCATAGACGGTACTCAGTAAATTTTAAGAGATCTTCAGCACCCTAGTTTTAAAAAAATACTGGGTGCATCTACACATTGGTTTTACTGCAGGGTAGACCAATTAGCTCCGCAGTAAAGTGTCACCATCTAAACGTGCACCGGTATCAGGGCACAGTAAATTAATTAACTCTGCTGTAAGATAGTACTGTTGGGGAGAGTACTATCTTATGGCGGATATTTATGTGCACTGAAATGGACATGTAGACAGTGATGGGTGCTGGCTGAGGCATGAAGGTAGTAAAGTGCAGGGGCTGCCTGATGGCTAGTCCTGCACTTTAGTACCCTCATGCAGTAGGCAGCCCCTCTGCCACCTGATTACATTACCCAGAGCCCAGGGCTGACTCCCTGGGCCCCTTGCCAGCCTGGAGCTGCTATGTCTCAGCTCAGAGTGCTTCAGTGTGCAAAGTGCCATGGAGTTTATTGCTCTATCATAACTGCACATGCAGGTGCACCCACTGAGTCCCACAAGCATCTACCAAGACTGAAATATAAAAATATAGTGTATATAACATATCAGAATGTTTTGAGCTGTAATCTGCAAGGCCCAGATTTTGTCAAAGTATCTGGGCTGCTAAATCTCAGTGAAGACAATGGGAGTAGGTTCCCTAAATATTTTGAATACTAGCCAATTGCCTGTCAAGAATGATGGGGGGAGGGGGGATGTGGGCAGGGACAGAGGCCTACGTCCCCTCTGTTACGGCAGCGCTCTGGTCCCTGTGATCCCGCCCCCAGTCCCCACTGTCACGGCAGTACTCTGCCATCTGTCTCTGTGTAGAGCACTCTGATTGGCTGCTGAGACAGCCAATCGGAGTGCAAATAAAGCGTTATGGACAGACAGACAGACTAAGGCTTTTATAATATTAAAATTCTACCACAAAAGCGGTGGCAGAATTGATCTACAGCAACAGCTGTGTTATCTGACACTTTATCAACCGGAAAGCTCCACTAACCGGCATCCGAGGGACACGGGAAAAGCAAAACCGGAAGTCCCACTTCCAGTTTCTCTGCCACAAGTCAAGTTCTTCTCCTTTGCTTCTTTGGCCCACAGCCTGGAGCAAAGCAGCCTGCGTGGGGCTCCCCTCCCTGTCCCCCAGCACACTGATGCCAAGGAGTGCACCAGATGGCGCACATTTGATTAACCGGCATCCCCCATTCTTGGGGGATGCCAGATAACAGAGCTTTTGCTGTATTTAAAAAAAAAAAAAAAAAAAAAAGCACCTCCACAGGCACTAAACATTATAGGAGCATTATTAAATCATTCTAGGCCATTGCTATAGAAAAATATTTCTTTTATAAGGAAATGATAATAGTACACATTGGCAACATTGCTTAGACCAGAGCCTTTGAAAGCACGGTACTCTAGTAGGAAGCCTTACTCACTGTCTGTATCTTTGAAATGTGAGCGGTGCATCATTTCACATGCTAGAAGCACATGCTGCTTGCCAAACAAGCTTCTAACATTAAAAATGTGTAGGGGGGAAAAAGGGAGAACGTCAGTTTGTCATTTACAGGCAGAACTGAATCATCACTACCCAGAAAGTCTGCATAGGCCATGTGCAGGAGACACAGACAAACGTGTGGTAAGAGCTTAGGGAGCCGAAGTAGATACAGTGACAGTCAGCAGTTTTGGCTTCCATCATCTTGACTGTTTTCTGTAAATATTGAATCAGTTGCTACAGGATTTCACTGGACAATGTGTTATCACTTTGTTATTGCACTGGTAGTTGTATATTATTCCTGGAAAAAAAACAGCATTGTTCAAACCAGAATTTAATTTCTTGTCAATACAGCTGTGGTGGGAAAGTCTCAGGAATCTGTTTGGTAAGCCAGTTCTCTTCAGTTCCTGGACTTGCCAATATTGGTTAGCTCAAAGAAGCCAGGGACAGACATTCAAAAAGCCTGAGCCTGAATTGATTAAAACTTTGCAGGTTTGTCTAACTTGGCTAGGCTAAACTGGTTTGTAAATGTAACGACATTCCCTCTGGACTGAGGAAATGCAGGCACATGCCTGCAGTGGCTCAGGCCAGAAGCCAGGGGATGCAAGAGCAGCTCTCCTTTCTCTTCTACAGTGCTGAGCTGAGGGGGGTTATGGCTAGGCCTCAGCAGGATGCTTTGATTAGGGAGGGTTTTCCCCGCACTTCACTGCTCCTGACCAGCCATGGAGCCAGGAGGGAGTTGATAACAGTATTTAGCACCCCATCAAGAAAACAAAAGCCTCTCTCATTAGCTCAAGCTCTTCTTACACAACTTTTTTCCAAGGAAGGAATGAAGGGACATTACCAGCTAACCTGCTGATTATTTCAAAAAAGTCTTGAGTGGACACTGTCCTGTCTGCCTTACACTGAAACCTCTCAGCATTACCTAGAATACCACATGCTGGCTATGGTTTGTGCTATGAGAGAGGGGAGGGTGGAATCCCTGTGAGAAGAGAGTGGTGGTAGGGAGCGGGGTGGGGGAGGTGTGAGAAAACCAGGCAGACACTATTGTGCCTGCAGTCCCTGCCAGAGCTTCAGCCAGGGAGCAGAGAGGTGGGGCCAGCCATGCTCTGGAGCAGACAGCCCAGCCCAGGGCTGCAAAGCATCTGGGATGCTAGGGGTCTCTGATTTAAGTTAAAAAACCAGGAAGAGGTCTGGGACAAACACTGCATAAACTAGTTTGACCCAAATCAGTTAAGTCTAATACTACATTCAACCAGGTATATCTCAAACCAGTTTCAGCCATTTTCAAACTGGTTTATGTGCACTGAACGTCTGTTCTTTTACAGGTTTAAAACAGTTTCTGATCACTTAAACTGGTTTATGTGTAATGTCTGTCCCTAGCCAGACAGAATAGGACAATTTTTGTCTCACACTGAGGAAACATTAGAACACAGTTTAGGAAAAAATATCCTGAACAGGACATCATTCTTTGCCATCAAACAAAACACAACATTTGCAGCAAAAAGAATGGCAATACCAGATTAAAATTTAAGAAGTACTAGTCAATCAAAATAATTAAATAATACATTTTATTTCATAATAAAATATTACTGAAATTAGTAATTCAAGATAGTTAATTGCAGAATAGATTTGTAAATATTATACATGAGAAAAATATTTGGAGAATTATTTGCTTATGCCTCTCTGTGATTTGAAGATAGCAATTTCTTTAAAATCATCATTTGATTTTACCTAATGAATTTTGTGAGCTTTTCATTTAATTGACTTACTGTAAAGCAGTTGGCAATGATGATCCAATGCCTGGTTTATGAAATTCTGAGCTGTGTTGGTTAGCTATAATGGGTTGTCTATGCCACGAGGTGTTGCTCCTGTTAGATGTTTTGAAGTTTCTGAGGCTTCCAAAATTCAGAGTGGCAACAAAAAAAGTAGCAATAGGAAACTTGTCAGAAGTTGTAAACTTTTCTTTTTAGGCCACTTATGTTGGCTAAGGCTGAGGCTTCACCCCTAGGAATCTTAATCGTTTGGTTGGTGTATAAGCATTTAATTTTCTTACATCATGTTAGCATCAGGTGATAGTCTATGCATTTGTCACTCTAGCTGTCACAGTTTTTTTGAACCCTGTCCTCCTTGAGGCTTTTAAGCAGTCTCCCATCACATACAAAACATAGCAGTGCATTACATTAGTGGTCTGTAATTTTCCTATCAAATCATCACAATGACATGAAGCATGTCAATGACATGAAGCATGTGTTGTTGTAACCACAAACAGTGTGGTCAAATAGTCTCACTCATTTAATTACCTATGGACCAGGACTGGTGTGAGGAACAGCACTTGCTCACAACAGTGCTCCTCATCTATAAATACTATAGCCAGCCTGTGAACGTGCACAAACCTAAAATTCATTTCCCACAAAGACTTTTTACATGTAAATGTTCATTTCTTCAAGGACTGTTCCATGGAAATGAAAAAAAAGTGTATGTACAATTTAAGTACACAGAGAACTAATCCTATGATATTCATCTAGTTCTAATACATATGTCATTCACCTTGGTAGACCAGCCAAGAAATTTCTATCAGAATTTCAAAGCAACTTTTGGATGGCTGATTTATGAAGGGTTGAGGAAGGCTTCTTATTAGATTTGGAGCTCTCCTTCTCACTGGATTTTTTCTGGCAGCTCCTCACTCCATCCCAAGTGGGATGGGCTCTTTGATTAAAAGCAGATAGTATTCTCATCCCCTCTGCTGACTAATCCAAGAAAGCCTAGGTAAGGAGCGCCATTCAGTTATGTTGGGTTGGCCTTGGTTGCAAGTCATTCTGTTTATCTACAGCAATCGAACTGGCTTTTATGGGAGTTGGCTTATAACAGAATATGTATGGTAAGTCACAGATGAAGGGTACATAATTGGTGATAAATAACTTCCCAGCATGGCCACCACATTTGTTCTTAATTAGCCTCCAGTCGCATTAAGTTGAATTTATGTTTTTGCTATTAAAAGTCTTTGTGGAGGACAATCAATATAAAGTTTGACAGCAGAATGGTAGCAGGCAAGGCGTTCGTTAGGCACGAATATATTTTCTAAATATGGAGCATTAAAGTGACCTTCAGATTGCAGAAGAACAATATTTATGCTCCCAATACTCTTTCTTCCTACTGAAATGGTTTTTATTGTATACTTTGGCATCTATATTTCCATACCTCTCCCTCCAAACACTAAAGAAAAAAATATTCAAGATGACAGACATAATTAGTATTAGTACACTCATGGAATTTGTATGAGTTTTTCTATCATCTTCCTCCAGGGTACAATGAACCTAAAACAAAAATCAAACCAGTGTTTTTAAAGGCATAAATTAACTGTGCAGATGTCTGAAGCATGCAGTTTAGGCAGATACACAGCTGTTTGATTTTTACAAAACACAAGGTGTGGTATCATCCACGCACTAGGATTTATCAGATTAAACCTTTTAATTTTTCCCTAAACTGATGTAAATCATCAAGATTTGCTGGGCGAGGATTAAATGCTAAATAGCATGAAATTCTTGTTGAGTCAGGAATTACCAGAAAAAATAATTTAACTATTTTACATGCTTGATAAAAAAAATTCTTTCAGACAACGAAGACAAAAAAGATTATCTAAATCAAATATATGAAAACTCACTAGACCCTTTCTGTAGATATTATGTCCAAGTAGACAGTTCTGTGATGGGTCACTGCTCTAGAATACTGGTATACTGGACAAAGGTTTTGCTGTTCTGAATTCAGCATCTCACACACTTAGGTATGGAAAGAATAATTCAAATACATTTGCTCCTTGCAAAAAATACCTTGTTCTAATGATACTCTAATTAGAACAGCACTATCAACCAAAATGCATAATTGTTTCTTCTGAAAAGAAAACTGCTCAGTCTAAAAGCAGAAGTGTTTGAAAATTTGTGTACCATGAATAAAATCTCAGTGGAGAACATTCATACAGGACGTACTGCATCTTCTTCCAAACACAATTCCAGCAACTGCTCCAAATTATCCACTTACAATCTGGTCCTCACTGCAGCAACAACAGTAAGTTAGTTGCAAGAAAACGTAACATTAGGAGAAAGATGGAGCGAGCAAGAGTGAGTGTATTTATATTTATAAATAAATACAATCTCCTAATTTTATGTGTAATATATTAATATATATGCTATATTACATAGATTAATGTAAGATTAGCTGTGTATTTCTTTATATATATTTATATACAGATGTATAAATGTAACAGTAGAGGAATATATTTATTTATACATATAAATAGAAATAAATATAAAATTATTAGGGGTGTACCAACAAATATTTTTTGGGGCCAATACTGATGGCTGATTATTGACCAGCCATATCGGCCAATATCGATCCGATTTCTGATATGCAGCCTGGCAGCCTGGAGAGCAGTGTCCAGCTGGTAAGCCTGTTGGGGGAAACGGGCAGGTGGAGAGGGAAGGGACATGGGGGTGCAGATCGAGGCCCCCATGGTGAGGGAGGTAGTGGGACTGGGGCAGGCACTGCCCAGCCAGGGCGGGGTGGCATGGTGGGCATGTGCCCCCCTGGATCTGTGTTTGGGATGAGGGTGGGCTGCTGCTACATGCTCAGGGCTGATTGCTGATAATGTTAATTTTCCTTTTATGGGTGCTGATATGATATGGGCTGATGTATCAGTGTACCTCTAAAAATTGTACTTGTAAATAAATACACTCTCCTACTGTTACATTTATATAAGCTAATGTGTATACTATATATTTATTTTTATATATATATATATAAAAAGTAACAGTACAAGACTATTTGTTTACATACACATACACACACACACACATATAAACATATATACATCCACACACACACACACACACACATTTATATATGTAACATTAGGAAAGTCATGTATTATACATTTATTTTTTATTTTATATATATATCTATATATATATAGATATACATATATATATATATATATAGAGAGAGAGAGAGAGAGATGTGTGTGTGTGTGTGTGTATAATGTATATAAATATACACATGTTTAGCTGCTGATAAATGCCCATGCATGTGCACAGCTGCAGAGCAGCATGCAGGCAGTGAGGAGCACAGCCCAGCAGCTCTGAGAGCTGTGTGCAGCTGATGAGTCTGCTGTGGTGGAAGGGGAAGGGGGAGGGAAGGGGTGGGGGGGCACAGATCAGTGCCCCTCACAGTGAGGGAGGAGTGGGGCAGGGGCTGGGGTAGGCACTGCCCAACCAGGGTGGGCATGGGACGAAACCGTGGCTCATCCAGAGGGCACGGGGGGAGGCTGTCTGCCACTGCGTGCACCCCGGGTGGACATCATGGGGTGTGTACCCCCAGATCTGTGCAGGGTGGGGCGGGGCAGGGTGGGGAGGCAGGTTACAGCTGTAGGCTGGAGCCGGTGCTGCGGTGGGCTGTTCTCGGCAGGGGCTGGGGCTCAGGGTGGGCAGCGGCAGCACTGAGAGGTGAGCTACGGGGGGGGAGGGGGGGTGCTGCAGCCACCCCAAATTTCACCATTGGCCACCCCAACTCCCCTCCCAGTGCTGCTGTCACCCACCTGGCACAGCCCCAGCTCAACCCTTGCTTCCACCCATGCGCCGGGAACAACCAGGGCTGCGCCGGGCAGGCAGCAGTGGCGCTGGGAGGGAGGGTCATGGCAAAATTTGGGGTGGCTGCAGCCCCCCTGTAGCCTCCCAGCACCACTGCCACCTGCCCCGAGCCCAGCCCCTGCCAAGAAGAGACCAATGCAGCCTGCAGCTGCAGGCTGCCCACCCTGCCCCACACAGATCCCTGAAAGAAGCTCAACATTTTATTGGCTTTTTTGGTTGCTGCTGAAGCTCAGCTTCTTCATGCTCCCATTTTCCATGTGATTCTTTGTGGATTGCATTTTTCATGGTAATGCAAGGTTAGCTACTCCCCGTAATGCAACTGCCCTGTATCACTACAACAGAAAGGGAAAATATGTAGGAATATAGTTCAATCAGTCTAGCTTATAGGAAAACAGGAGCATGAAGCACCCAATCCCCTGACACATTCTGTTTTGGACCCAAACATTTGATTTTAAAATTTTTCTACTGAAAAATGTGCACATTATTTCTTGTCTGAATTTTCTAGCTTCAAACTTCCTGCCATTTGGATATTGTTATGCCTTTGTCTGCTAGACTGAAGAGCTCTCTATAATTATTGTATTTATTTCCATGAAGATACTTACAGACTGCGATCAAACCATCTCTTAACTTTCTCTTCAGTAAGCTACTCTTTGTCATTCCTTCCTTCTCAAAATCTTGGAAGATTTCATTGAGCAGACACATATTTAGGTCCAAGACCACATGATACTTAAAAATATATTACAAAAATATGCTCCACAAATTAGTAATGGAAATTTCAACCTCTTTCCAGCATGCTGGGAAACAGAAACATCAGCAGGTGAGAATATAAAGTGCTGACAAAAAGTACTAATTCACTGAACAACAGTAACCCACCACAGTACTGTTCAAAACCAATAGTCAAATAAAGCCATTCCCCAGAATCAGATATGAAAGATGCAGGTGCTATTGGTCAGACATAAAAATGGCCCAAGAAAGTATATGGCTTATTGCCAATCTCTGATGTTTACAGAAGCAGAGAACATATCCTGGACAATATTATGTAGCAGATAAAGTAGCAGTACGGAGAGACTGTTACTGGCCAAGTCTTAATAGGGATGACAGTGGGTGTAGCAAAGGGCCTACAGCTAAAGGAAATAAAAACTGGATGTTTGAGGCTTGAATAAAGCCCAGGAAAAGTTCTCCCACACAGAGGCAGTATGAGTTCCCAAATCAAACGGCTGGTATCCATATGTAACATAATTTTGGAAAACCAAAGGGCAGATCAGAAGCTGCTATTAATGGTTTCCAGAAATATACAAAAGGAGGCCATGGCAACAGGCCTCTTTACTGAACACTCCCTGAATCACCCAGAGGAGATGCTATTTTAGACTTTGTTTTGGTTACTAGGACATTCACAGAAAAATTGTTAATAGTAAACAACCTGGGATCACATAATTAGAAGCTGAATCAGTTTAAGTTGAATGGTAGGATAAACTAAAATAAATCTGTATAGAAGGATCTAGATTTAAAATGGGCAAATTTTGAAAACTTAAGTTACCAGTTAGCAAAATCAACTGAACTGCAGTGATCAGCAACTCGCATGCAGAGCTGAAAATTCTTTAATTCAAAGGTGCAAGAACTGTAGGGAAGTTTCTGTTTTCAGACAAGACAAAAACTTATAGGGAATGACTCCAGATCTAACTGCATCAACCACCACCTCCAAAGAGGATATTAGGAGTAATCAGACATCCTTCAAGGAATTGGAAACAGGATCAATCAGCAATGAAAACTACATCTTGGATATCAGGGATTGTAGCTATAAAGTAATCAGTCAAAAGTCAAGCTGAGTTAGACCTTGCAAGGGAAATTAAACAAATAAGCCAATGGATCTTCAACCATATAAAGAAAGAGAGAACAAGAAATGAAGAGGTGGAGGGGACATGGAGCAAAGATGGGGTAGAAATTCAAGGCAATTTAGGTATGGATTAAGAACTGCATTGATACTTTACCTCAGTTTTCAATAACGATGATGCTGACTAGGTGGGCAATGGGAATCAAGGCATAGAAATCAAAATGATCACAACCAAGTTAAAAGCAGAAATCAAAGTGTTCAATATGCCTAAGTGGAGCCATCAGTTCATCTCTGTTCTAGAACCCTGCAAGAAATGGTCCATCATTTGAAAAGAAATAGGAGGAGAAAGACCTGAATTAGATCAGAGGAGGACAGCACTGTGGGGGAAAACATGACAAAATGTGATCCTACAATGTCTCAAGTAAGGCATTTCCAGTAGAAATAGGGAAGTATCAATATCTTTATACAAGGCGCTGGGGAGATCTCAGCTGAAACACTATAACTCTGGTCACCCAAGTTCAAGAAAGAACATACAGCTTTATATGGTTGAACTCAAAGTGGAACATGTGCAGGAAAATACTTCCAGGATGTGCAAGTCTATATGGAAAACAGGAGACTAAAATAACTTGACTTTTTTATCCAGCAACACCAAGGCTGAGAGAGGACTGCAACTTTTCTTTCAATGTATGAGCAGGTAAACATCAAGAAGATAAGAGACATTTAAGGTAAATGATAATGTTGACACAAGAACAAATGAGTATACATTTGGCATGAATAAATTTAGGCTGGAAATGAGGTTTCTAACTATCAGAGCAGTGAGATACTGGAACAGCCAATGAGAGTGGTAGGGGAAAGACACCCAACTGCTGTTAAGATGGATCTGACTGTATGCTTGCAAAAGCAGGTGATTGGACACCCTGATCCAGCAGGTCCCCTTAGGGTCTGGTTTAAATTGCAATTTTGCATTTTTAATGCAAGTCACAAAATTAGAAGTGATTTTCATGAAAAATGTGATTTGCAACAAAATGCTACCATATGGCTGCTTGCTGGGGAGTTCCGTAGCAAATGGCCATATCATGGCATTTCATTGCAACAACACTGTGGAAGGAGTGGGTTGCAATTTAAAGAGAAGCAGTGTGGCTGGCTCCCTGGCTGGCTGGGGGAGCAGCAGTGGCAGTGGCGGCATGGTGGAGAAGAAGAATATCCTCCTCCTTCCCCTACCACTAGGGTCCCCTTGAGCCCCGCCATCTTTCATGAGGTAGAGGCAATTGCAGTGGCCACCTCCCCAGCCCCATCCTTGTGCAGCAGCCTGGCCTTCCCTGCCCTACCCCACACTTCGTTTAGCACTGGGGAGGGGGGGAGCTGCTGCCCCTTTGTGCACCAGCCCCTTTGTGGTGTGAGGGGACTGAAGCCCCTGAGGTGGCAGCAGCTCGAGGTGGCAGCAGCACCTGCCAGTGGGAAAGGGCCAGCTCACTGGACCAGAAAAGCAAAGAAAATGCTGGGCTGTGCCCTCCACCACACTCCCCTGTGTCCCCTCCCTGATATCCGCCCTGCACTGAGTGCGGAGGTGAGGGGGAAGTCCCAGCCATGGGGGATGGAGAGGATTTCTTCCCTCCCTCCCCTTGTCACCTGCCCCTGCTTGGCCGGGGGGGGGGAGAGCGGGGGGCCAAGTATGGCTCTGCTGGCGCCATAATCTAGGTGTGAAAATGGCAGCCCCTGCCATGATCAGGCCACAATATTTGTTAGCTGGGCTCATAATTTAAATCAGGCCCTAGGTCCCCTCTACTTGTAATTTCCAAACTAATCTATTCAGCTCTGCTTAGACCTATTCCTGGACTTGAAAGCAAATAATTTTAAGGAAAAAAAAATCCTCTTAAATCAGAGGAATAGCCACCAGTATAGCAACCCTACTTGTAGCAAGCAACATAAATGTTAGGTTACATACCTAAAGAGTCTAGGTGAACAGTTGAGGTACTTGCAAGAAGCAAAAAAAGAAAAGAAAAGGAAAAGAAGCTTTATGATAATTGGGTCTTTGGTCTAGCAGACAAGAGAAAACAAGATCCAGTGGTTGTAAGATGACACTAGACAAATTCAAACGTAGAAAGTCAAAGGAGCAAATGTATAACAACGAAGGTGATTAACTAGCGGAACAATTACAAACATTTGTGGTGAATTCTCCATTGCAGGAAATTTAGAAAAACATCTAACCTCGATCTAAAAAGAGTCATTAGTTCAAAGAGGGATCAATTCAGGGAAGTCCTATGGAATGTGCTATGCAGGACATCAGACTCCATCAGAACAACAGTCTCTTCTGGCTTTCTAATCTATTGATCAGTCATGTCTCACTATCATGACTGGATGTCTGTTGATGCATTCTGGACTGCTACCAGGTATAGGTGAGGAGCTAATAAAATTGAGTAGTAATATCTGAATGACAGAAGATTCAGTTGGTCTTTGTTATACCCTCTTCTTTCCTGTTCCTTAACTTTTCCTCACAACCTCTTTTCTTGCCTTGGAACTCTCCTCTCCTGTACAGTTCCCTACACTGAACCCTCTTCTCTCCCATGCTTTTCTCAGTCTAACATTTCTTTCACTCAAATCTCCTCTCCCCACCTGTTTTCTCTAATGAGTGGGGAAGTTGATGGCGGTACCACTCTAACCATTCCTCTTCAAAACTGATTCAGGTCTCACCTTTTTTTGTTGGGGGCACTACAGCACAGCTCTCTGGCATGTAGCCAGCATGGGCTGTGTACTTGCTTCCTCTTCCTGCTGCCCCGAAGGTCTCTGGAATTTGCAGTCCAGACTCACAACAACAGGACTCTTCAGGGTTGCTCATCACTTCCCCTTCCTGCCTCCAGGTTCTTCTGGGATTTGTAGTCCACAGTCGCAGCCAGCACTATGTAATCAGGGCAGGGCTACTCCATACTTGGAGGAAGGGAAGTTTAACCCGCCTCCCTGGCCCCAGGCCCCAACAGGGGTTTGCCTGGGGTGGCCAGTGAGCCAACCCTCACTGCTCCATCTAGGGAGCAGAAAGGCGGGGCCAGCCCTGCTCTCTGGAGTAGACAGCACAGCCCAGCTCAGGGCTGCAAAATGCTGGGATGCTGGGGAACTCTGATTTAACTTGAACCAGGAAGGGGTCTGGGTCAGAAGTTTCATAAACCAATTTGACCTAGATGAATTAAGTTTGATACTACACTCAATCAGGTTCATCTTATATCAGTTTTAGTCATTTTGACACTGGTTTATGTGCACTGAACTTCTGTTCTGTTATAGGTTTAAACCAGTTTCTGATCACTTAAACAGGTTTATGTGTAACTTCTGTCCCTAGCCTCATAAGGTCTTGTTACACAGTGATTGTAGGCAGCTCCTTGAGTTTTCAGCCCCCGGATTGGCTACATGTGCTTAAGCACTTATTATGTGGCTTAAAGTTATGCCACTCCAAGGCCGGATTATCACTGATCCGCATAACCTTGCTCCTGTTCCATTAAGGTGTGGCCTCTCCCCACAGCTGTGCCAACCAAAATGAAGTCCTCCAGTATCCCAGGATGCAGTGACCCACCCCCCACATGGTGTTTCTGCATGCAGCTGCAGATGGCAACGGCTTGAAGTGGGCCAGGGCTGGTGGGGAGTGGATAGGGGTGAGGCATGGGAAGTCGGAGCTGGTGCTCGAGGATGCTACCATGGGGCAGGCAGAGCGTGGCTTGGCACAAGAGAAAGAGGAAAGCTGTATGAGGCAGTGCCAAGGATGTGGAAGGCCTTGCATGGGGGTGGAGAGGGCTTTGCTTCTGGCTTTGTTGTCTGGCCCAGCAAAGTACTGATGGCTCCACTGCTGCCTGGCCTGGGAGCACTGCACCATGCTGCCACACTGGTTTCCTCCTGCAGCATCATGCCATGGCTGGTGGGAACACTTAGTAGCCGTGGGGGAGGAGGGGGGAAGAAGAGGACAAAGGAAAGGTACTGCCCCATTACAGTGAGCTACCAGCATGCTGCCTGTGCCAGGTTCCAGGGAGGCAGGTGACATTGACAGCTACATGTTCCCCCAACCCATCTCTTACACTCCTGCCTGTACAGCAGGGATAGAAGCCTGTCCTCGCTCACCAGCCCTGCTCACCAGGCCTCTAGTGGCAACTCACAGATGTGCAGGTGGGAGACAGTCAGAGAAGGTATTTTTTGTCTTAAGGCATGACTGCTCCAACTCCAAGCTAACATTAAGCTGATCAACATTTCTGCGGTTTACAGTGTGAAGTGTAACAAGGCCTTTAGATTTCAAGACAGATTACCAAATAAATGAGGTTCCCCGCACCATGCTGATCTTTCTTTATATATAAATAATCTTGAAGATGTATCAACTATCCTATACAACCAATGAGATTTTAAAAGCTGCCTCCTGAAAGGAACAGTTATGATTTCTCTCAACTTTGAAGACTAAATTTAGAAAAACCAACTCCCTCAAATCTGACTGCTTTTAATATGAGCTGTAACAAAAGACAGAGGTTGTTAAGACTAAATGAAGAAGACTGATCCTATCCACTCGTTCTTCCGCATCATCCATCCAAGCTAACCTCTAAACAGTCTTAAGATCTCAGTGAGACCATTTAGAGCAATAAATTATTAGACACTACAATTTTAGGCAAATCAAAAAGGAACAGACTTTCCTAGAAATATTTAAGAAAATTCTCCTATAGAAACTGAAAGAATTAACAGCCTAGATTCATAGATTCAGAGATGTTAGGGTCGGAAGGGACCTCAACAGATCATCGAGTCCGACCCCCTGCATAGGCAGGAAAGAGTGCTGGGTCTAGATGACCCCAGCTAGATGCTTGTCTAACCTCCTTTGAAGACCCCCCAGGGTAGGGGAGAGCACCACCTCCCTTGGGAGCCCATTCCAGACCTTGGCCACTCTAACTGGGAAGAAGTTCTTCCTAATGTCTAGTCTAAATCTGCTCTCTGCTAGCTTGTGGCCATTATTTCTTGTAACCCCCAGGAGCGCCTTGGTGAATAAAACCTCACCAATTCCCTTCTGTGCCCCCGTGATGAACTTATAGGCAGCCACAAGATCGCCTCTCAACCTTCTCTTGCGGAGGCTGAAGAGGTCCAGGTGCCCCAGTCTCTCCTCATAGGGCTTGGCCTGCAAGCCCTTAACCATACGAGTGGCCCTTCTCTGGACCCTCTCCAGGTTATCCACATCCCTCTTGAAGTGTGGTGCCCAAAACTGCACGCAGTACTCCAACTGCAGTCTGACCAGTGCCCGATAGAGGGGAAGTATCACCTCCTTGGATCTGTTCGTCATGCATCTGCTGATGCACGATAAAATGCCATTAACTTTTCTGATGGCTTCGTCACACTGCTGACTCACGTTCATCTTGGAATCCACTAGGACTCCAAGATCCCTTTCCACTTCCGTTCCACCCAGCAGGTCATTTCCTAGGCAGTAGGTGTGCTGGACATTTTTCCTACCTAGGTGCAGCACTTTGCATTTCTTCTTGTTGAATTGCATTCTGTTGTTTTCCGCCCATATGTCCAACCTGTCCAGGTCTGCTTGCAGCTGTTCCCTGCCCTCCGGCGTGTCCACTTCTCCCCTCAGTTTTGTGTCATCCGCAAACTTGGACAGAGTACACTTCACTCCCTCATCCAAGTCGCTGATGAAGATATTGAAGAGTATTGGTCCAAGGACCGAGCCCTGCGGGACCCCACTGCCTACACCCTTCCAGGTCGATACCGACCCATCCACTACGATTCTCTGGCTGCGACCCTCTAGCCAATTCGCTACCCACCGGACTGTGTAGTCATCCAAGTCACAGCCTCTTAACTTGTTTACCAGTATGGTGTGGGATACCATATCGAAGGCCTTCCTGAAGTCTAAGTATACGACATCAACCCCTACTCCTGCATCCAGGCGTTTTGTAACCTGGTCATAAAAAGAGACTAGATCAGTCAGGCATGATCTACCTGCTATGAACCCATGCTGGTTTCCCCTCAGAATAATTTGTCCTGCCAGGCTCTCGCAAATGTGAGCCTTGATAATTTTTTTTGAAGACTTTGCCTAGGATGGAGGTGAGACTGACTGGCCTATAGTTGCCTGGGTCCTCCTTCCTCCCCTTCTTGAAAATGGGGACCACACTGGCCCTTTTTCCAGTCCTCTGGGACCTGTCCCATGTGCCATGAGTGTTCAAATATTACCGCCAGTGGCTGTGCAATGACGTCAGCCAGTGCCTTCAGTACCCTCGGATGGAGCTCATCCGGGCCTGCCGACTTAAAGGCATCCAGTTCCTCCAAGTGACTCTGCACCATCTCAGGGTCTACGCATGGCAGTCTGGTGCCTTGCTGCTGCCTCTGTACAATCCCAGTGAGAGCCTGTTATATAGCAGATTCCTGACTGGATAACCTAATGGCCACTTCTGGAATACCCCTTCACACAAATACCCTACAAGTCATAGGTATTATACAAGTAAAATGTGTGTCCCAGGGACAACGGGGCTAGAGGGAGCCCCTGGCCCAGGGCCAGGGGAAACACTCACTTATGCTCCGCAGGAGGGGGGAGCAGCGGTGGCGTGCAGGCCGGGGAACCACCCGCGCGGCTCGTTAGCCGCGCTTTCATACGGCTGGGGCGGAGCGACGTCAGAGAGAGGCTCCGCTCAGGGGAAATAAAACGCGGCCCCGAAGACAGAGGGAGCACACGGCGGGAGGATGTGGAACCGGGAAGGAAGCCCAGGAGTGGAACCAGGCCCCTGCAAGGGGCCTTTGCCGTGGGCCGAACAGGCTGCAGCCGCGCCGGGAGCGACGGAGGCGGGGAGAGCCGCGCCGCCGTGGAAGAGTGGTGAAATTGACGAGGTGGCCAGCAGAAGCTCTGTGGAGGAGCCCAGAGAGAGGGCCAGCTGGAACAACTGGTGAGGTAACCGGGGACGAGCGGGCAGAGGCTCCGGGAAGGAGCCCAGAGCGGGAGCCGGCGGAAACTCTGGTGAGGGAACCAGACTGGAGCCAGCGGAAACTCCGGTGAGGGAACTGGGATAGAGCCGGTGGGAATCCCGGTGAGGGAACCAGGGAAGACCAGGCAGAGACGCCGGCGGGGCGTCGGGGAAGAGGGCCGCAAGGGGCAGAGAGGCCCCTCGACGCCCAGTCCTCGTTTGGGGACAAGGAACCGAAGGTCCACGACCAAAGGTGGTGTTGGCCGGGGTGTAGGGGAGGTCGGAGCCCCGTGTGAGCCCGCCCAGGGGCGCTTCGTCACTGGAGGCCACAGCGAGGGGGATCCCCCTGCTGCGGGCCCAGCTGCGACCACGGTCGGTGAGTTCCGGGGATTCCCCATGGAGAGCGGGGCAGGCCCGGTTAGCCACCCGTGCAAGAGTTGCCCGAGAGCACCTTCTGAAGCAGAGGCGGGCACAACGTGGTGGCAGAGGTGGGATCATGGAGAACCCCGATCTGGTGACTTACGCTGACGTGCAGGCCCCGGCTATGGGCCCCATTGATATTATCGGGCAGAACTTGCAACTGCTGACCCAGATTCTGGGCTCCCAGCAATAGATGTTGGACCAGCAACAAGAATGGCGCCAGCACAGCCTGGCATCCTTTAAGATGCCTAAGATGACTAAAGAGGATGACCCGGAGGCGTATATTGAGGCCTTTGAACGGCATGCCCTCATGGCAGGGTTGGATAAGAGATACTGGGCCAGCCAGCTGGGGTCCTTAGTAGTGGGCAAGGCCCAAGCTGCGTACCGGGCCCTGTCGAGGGAGGATGCCCTGGACTACGAGTCCGTAAAGGAAGCCATTTTATATCGCTTAGAGATCAACCCTGAGCACTACCGGCGCTGATTCCGAGCTAAGAAGGGCCACGAGATAAGACAGCCGAGAGTATTGTTACAACAGTTGCGCGACTTGCTGGATAAGTGGGTGAGCCCAGCGGGGCATGACCGAGAGGCACTAGCCGACCAGATCGTCCTGGAGCAGTTCCAGAATGACTTAGAGGAGCGGACGCAATGATGGGTCCGGCAGCATACCCCACAGAATTGTGAGGAAGCTCTGAGGTTGGCCGAAGCTTTCTCTGCCTCGGAGGTGTACTACCCCAGGGAGAGAAGGAGCCAGGGACCCTCGGTGGCAGCCCCAGGAGAACCGGAGCGCAGGCGTCCGCCCGACCGAGGGACTCCCAGGGATACGGTATGTTTCCGGTGCGGGCAGAAGGGCCAGTTTTCCAGAGAATGCCTGCAGCAGGCCGCGGAACGGTGGGCCCCAGATAACCGAACAAAAGCCCCAGCGGAGCGGTGGCGAGGTCAAGGCCTCAGCGACCCTATGGACTGCAGTTATGTGGTCGGCGGAGGCAACGTGGCGTGGAAGCGCCCGGTTGTCACAGCGTGGGTGGAAGGCCGCCCCGTGCAAGCTACTTTGGATTCGGGATGTGCTCAATCCCTCGTCAGGGAAGATTTGATACCACTGTACGGTCGGGGAGCAGCTTCCCCCGTGAGAATTGCCTGCCTCCATGGGGATGTGAAGTGGACCGAGCGCCAATGGGTCCGCCTACAGGTAATGGAGCATCAGGGAGAACTCCTGCTGGGGGCGGTGCCCCGGTTAGCCTGTGAAATGCTCCTGGGGCACGACTGGGCACCGATATACGACGTCCTAGACAGGGTAAGGGACGCAGAAGGGGCCTGAAAAAGGATCCAGAGCCGAGAGGGCTGGTTGGGCGAGCTGGAAGAAGGCAAGGGGCCAACCGATGAGGCGAATATGTTGGACCTCGACAACCTCACGAGTAGTCTCCTGTTCCGTGACGCCCAGGAGAAGGATCCGGAGATTGGGACGCTTTGAGAACAGGCCCAAGGTACCCAGAGGGCCTCTACGTCAACATCGGAAGGACAAGCCCACTTTGAGGTAAGGGATCGACTCCTGTACCGCCTACAGGAGGACGGGGGGAGGAGGTCGAGGGCCTGCAGCTAGTGGTGCCCGCCCAATTCTGCCAGGCTATTTGGCAGTTGGCTCATGCGAGCCCCGCAGGGGGGCATCTGGGCCGAGACAAAACCCTCGCGAAGGTGAACAGATGGTTTTTTTGGCCCGGGATGAGGGAGGAAGTAGCCCGCCGGTGTGCAGCCTGCCCCATTTGTCAAAAGACGAGAACCAAACGCCCTCCTCGGGCCCCCCTCCAATCCATGCCTGTCATTACCACCCTGTTCACGAGGATCACGTTAGACGTTGTGGGCCCTGTGCCACACAGTAGCTTGGGTCACCGATATATTCTAGTTATCGTGGACTATGCCACTCGATACCCGGAGGCAACCCCCCTGCGTACGGTAATGGCACCGCGTATCGCGGAGGAACTAATAAATTGGATAGCCTGAGTGGGGATCCCACAAGAAATCCTGACAGACCAAGGGAAAAATTTCATGTCTGGGGTTTTAAGAGCGGTATGCCGGACCCTTCAGATAAAGCAGCTCCACACCTCGGTCTACCATCCCCAGACCAACTGGCTGGTAGAACGCCTTAACAGAACCATAAAACGGGCATTGCGCCAGTGCATACAGGGGGATCCCCGGAAATGGAACCTCCTCCTCCCCCTAATACTATTCATTCTCAGGGACACCCCCGAAGAATCCACAAAGTTCTCACCATTCGAGCTGGTATTGGGGCATCGCCCGTGGAGCCCATTACAGGTCCTAAGAGAAGAATGGGAGCGAGGAGAAGGACCCTCCCAGGAGCCGAAGACATACCAGCAGACGTTCCAACAGAGGATCAGATTGGCCCGAGATCTGGCCCACGAGAACCTCAGGGAAGCCCAAGCCCACCAAAAGGGCCAGTACGATCGCCGGGCCAAGGAGCGAGAATTCGAACCGGGGCAGAGGGTCCTGGTATTGCTCCCCACGTCCACCAGTAAGCTCCTAACGCAGTGGCAAGGGCCGTTCGAGATCCTCCGCCGGGTGGGGCCCGTAGCTTATGAGGTTCACAGACCTGGACACCTCCGGGAGAAGCAGATCTATCACGTGAACCTCCTGAGGGAATGGCGGGATCCCGAGGGATGGGCAGCCTTTTCCGAGGCTGAGGACAAAGAACTAGGACCCCAAGGGCCGGAGAGAGGGATGGAGCCCGCTTCAGAAAATACCCCAGTCAGGCTGGGGGAGGAACTAACTCTGGCACAACAGCGAGAGGCCCGAACCCTGATAGATGAATTCAGAGGGGTCTTTCGTGAAGAGCCCGGCTGGGTTAGGAACATGTGCCACGCCATCAAAACACCCCCTGGGGCAATAGTGAGGGAGAGATGGCAGCCCATTCCCCACCATCTCCGGGAAACGGTCCGCAAAGAAGTTGAGTCCATGTTGCAACTAGGAGTTATCCGGCCTTCCAGAAGTCCCTGGAGAAGCCCATTGGTACCTGTGCGTAAGCCGGACGGATCATTAAGACTGTGCGTGGACTACCGGCGCTTGAATGCCATGGTGGTCTTTGATGCATTCCCCATGCCCCACGTGGCAGAGCTGGTAGAAAGGATAGGAGATGCACAGTATATATCGACCCTTGACATGGCCAAGGGATATTGGCAGATTCCGGTAGCCAAGAGAGACCGGCAGAAGACGGCATTCGGCACCCCGTGGGGGCTGTACGAATTTGTTAGGATGCCTTTTGGATTGCACGGCGCCACCGCAACATTCCAACGTTTGATGGATCAAATCCTGGCGCCCCACACCGAATATGCAGCCGCGTATATAGATGACATCATCATATACACCCGGACTTGGGAACAACACCTGGGAGCCCTTCGGGCCGTCCTCGCAGAGTTGAGACGCGTCGGCCTAACTGCAAATCCTCGAAAGTGCGCTTTTGCACAGAAAGAAACAAAATATTTGGGATTCTTGGTCGGCAGGGGCACAATTAAACCTCTGGCCGACAAAGTAGAAATTACCCGAAACTTTACGGCCCCACAAGATTGTCGCCAGTTACGGTTCTTCCTGGGACTAACCAACTATTATAGGCGATTTGTGCCCCATTTCGTAGAATTAGCAGCACCCCTGTCGGGGGCTCTCAAAGGGCGGAAAACAGGAGTAGTCAGGTGGTCGGAGGAGATGATACAAAGTTTTGAAAAGTTGAAGAGGGCATTATGCGAAGACGTCATAATTCATACCCCTGACTTCCAAAAACCCTTTATCTTGCAGACAGACGCCTCGGAGACGGCGGTGGGTGCAGTCCTCACCCAAGAAGAGGGGGGGGCGAAAGACCTGTGGCATATGCGAGCCGCAAGCTACTACCGGCAGAAAAAAGGTACGCCACTATTGAGTGTGAGTGCCTGGCAATTTGGTGGGCGGTGGATTACTTCAGGTACTACCTGATAGGCAGAGAATTTACACTAGTGACGGACCACGCCCCACTGAAGTGGCTAAGTACGGCCAAGTCCGATAACGCTCGGATCACCCGGTGGGCATTAGCGCTCCAACCGTATAAGTTCCGCGCCACATACCGACCCGGGAAAACCAAAGCCGTGGTGGACTTCTTGTCTAGGTGTGGAAATGAAGACCAGGCCAGGGACCAAAAGGATCCGGGGAAAGGGTGGACCGACCCTACAGGTACGACCCGCAGAGGAAACAAAGCAGCGCCCCAAGGCATCTTAAGGGGGGGGGTTATGTCCCAGGGACAACGGGGCTAGAGGGAGCCCCTGGCCCAGGGCCAGGGGAAACACTCACTTATGCTCCGCAGGAGGGGGGAGCAGTGGTGGCATGCAGGCCGGGGAACCACCCGCGTGGCTTGTTAGCCGCGCTTTCATACGGCTGGGGCAGAGCGACGTCAGAGAGAGGCTCCGCTCAGGGGAAATAAAACGCGGCCCCGAAGACAGAGGGAGCACGCAACGGGAGGACGTGGAACCCGGGAGGAAGCCCGGGAGTGGAACCAGGCCCCTGCAAGGGGCCTTTGCCATGGGCCGAACAGGCTGAAGCCGCGCTGGGAGCGACGGAGGCGGGGAGAGCCGCGCCACCGTGGAAGAGCGGTGAAATTGATGAGGGGGCCGGCAGAAGCTCCGAGGAGGAGCCCAGAGAGAGGGCCAGCTGGATCCACTGGTGAGGTAACCGGGGACGAGCGGGCAGAGGCTCCGGGGAGGAGCCCAGAACGGGAGCCGGCGGAAACTCCGGTGAGGGAACCGGGATAGAGCCGGTGGGAATCCCAGTGAGGGAACCAGGGAAGACCAGGCAGAGACGCCGGCGGGGAAGAGGGCCGCAAGGGGCAGAGAGGCCCCTCGACACCCAGTCCTCGTTCGGGGACAAGGAACCGAAGGTCCACGACCAAAGGTGGCGTTGGCCGGGGTGTAGGGGAGGTCGGAGCTCCGTGTGAGCCCGCCCAGGGGCACTTCAGCGCTGGAGGCTGCAGTGAGGGGGACCCCCCTGCTGCGGGCCCAGCCGCGACCGCGGTCGGCGAGTTCCGGGGATTCCCCAGCAAGAGCAGGGCAGGCCCGGTTAGCCACCCGCGTAAGAGTTGCCCGAGAGCACCTTCTGGAGCAGAGGCAGGCACACTGTGTTTCCCTTTTAAATCTAACACTGTGAGCCAGCCACCAATTTTACCTGAACAAAACATATTTGTTAGTTTAAAGCAAATAAATCAAGGCCAACCTCTCCAAATTAAATCTCATAGGTAAAAAGTGAAAGAGATAGGTAGACAAAGAAGCAGCGTATTCAGTAAATCATCAGAAATATTCAGCCACATCAACATATCTCAGTATCTAGAAGAACTAAATGATAACCTAAATCGGGGTGGCCAAGCTGCAGCACACATGCCATAAGAGGTGGGCTCTATGTGTGGTACATGGCGGACTGGAGAGGGGCAGGCAGGAGAGGGCAGATAAGGCAAGGAGCAGAAAGCAGAGCATCAGATGGAGTAGGGAGCACAATCTAGATGAAAAAAGTAGAACAACAGATTGTGTAGGGAGTCCAGGGTAGAGAGGAGAAAGCAGAATAGCAGACTGCATATGGGGACAAGATAAACAGTAAAAAGCAGCACAGCAGATCAGGACGGGGAGAGGGATCATAGTGACACGTAGGGAGGGTACAGAGCTTAATTTGTGGCACACCTGCCAAAAGGCTTGACCCCCACTGACGTAGATGCTGTCAGTGTGCACTGAAGAGAAGCAGGGTAGATGCTATTAAGTTTCATGAATCCTGAACAAAAACAGAAACAAAACAAATTAGCTTACTTCCTAAATGCTGAACAGCAAGTTATTACTCTTTACAGGGACTGCATCAAGTGGGCAAAACTCTTTTTTCCCCCTAAGTATAAAGCTGGCAGAGTCTGTAGTTATACCCACGCTATTAGACAGGACATTTTTGATGTAGAACATCTAATAATTATATTCAGAATACTAAGAGATGTAACTGAGTCTGATCACAATTAGAAATCATAGTTATCATTTGAACTGAGGTTAATATTGATTAAATCATAATTAGAATAATATATGCCAATATGTGCTCTATAACATCAAAGACAGGTAGGAGCAACTGCTAAATTGAGAGAGCTTGGTTGTAAATTGTAAAAGAAAATCCATCTCCTATGACCTGATTTGTCCTTTTCAAAATAGAAATTCAGGCCTTGGTAATTCAGGGAATCATTTCAGTGTCCAGATACCCAGAGCGGAGACCAATGACACATCAAAGATGGCTCTTTTCCTTTTAATATTCCATATAATTCTTAATATTCCCAATGTGGGCTGAATCACAACTCATTCTTTATCTCTCTTTTTATCAGCTGCAGATCCTAAGATGTGGTTCCCATTATTAATATGCTGTACAACAGCAAATAAACCTTTTTTTTTTCCATTTCCCCTTCTCACAACAAATTAACTTGTATATTTTAGAGGATTTGCTGGCTTATCCTTTGAATGCGTTATAAAAAAATTCTGCTATTCCAGCTTTACGCTTCCTTTACAAGGAAATGATTGGATTTATTGCTAGTCATTTTTAGATCATATTAAGTCAAATCAGAACAACTAAGCACCCTTCAGGGCTTATAGAGATTATCAAA
Organism: Alligator mississippiensis; assembly: GCF_030867095.1. Taxonomy (NCBI): domain Eukaryota; kingdom Metazoa; phylum Chordata; order Crocodylia; family Alligatoridae; genus Alligator; species Alligator mississippiensis. Next base: position 42,348,829 of record NC_081830.1, read on the forward strand.
TGCTACTTGAAAAACAGACATGCAAGGGTACGAGAGGCAACAATACAAAGTGTATGAGAAATCTTATTTTCAAGATTCTTGATCCTATTTATATAATGTTTTAAAAATTTCAGGACAAATCCACAGAGCTCTCTGACAACTTTTGAAAGACCGGATGACTGCTAAATAAAATTCTTTTGCTGTAATAAACAAAGACACATGCAATAAAGCACTAAGTGACAAGAACCTTAAAGAGAAATATTCTTTTAATTTTTTTTTGCCAACTACTTCTTCAGTAAAAGGCATTCATAAAATTTCACTGACCATAAAGAACAGTTATTTTTTTCTTCAACAATTATTTATGTTCTTGATGGTGTCTATGACAGTACTAACAATGCTAGGCCTTGATTCAGAAAAGTGTTTACGCACATACTCAGGCCCTGACCAGTAATGCTTCCTCATATATTTTCAGTAATTAATTATATTACAAAACTATAGATACGTCTTCCTTAAATTTAAATATGTACTACAGCATTTGGAGTCTTTGACAGCAAATGTATATTATAAATGGAACATCTTATCTTAACAACTTAGAAGAGTCTATCTCTTTAGAAAACGCAGAACACAGCAGAATACATCCCATCACTTAAGTGTTAAGTATAGTGAAAGATGATAAAACAACTGAATTCCATCCTTTACTACCGGAAGAAAATAACTTATTGATAGCATGAATAGAATCCAATCCTCCATACTTTTCTCTTAGGGTATTTGCTCACAGCAAGATTTCCTCAGGATCTGGTGCTTGGGAAAGCCAAGAGAGCAAATACCCACACAGACATAATTCATCCACACTGGCACTAGAGTTATATTGGTTTGATTCTAGTGGCATATCCCCAGGCTCCCTCCCAGTGCATCAAGTCACCGCAGCCACTCTAGGAATTATTTCATGGTATGCTTCTGGAGAACTCATCTGCCCTTCTTGAGCCTCCATCTAGAAGAGTTCTTAGTGCACCAACATAGTAACAAAAAGCATTTCTGCTCATCATGTTCCTCTCTGCCATCTCTTCCAGACAGCAGAGGCACAGCGCTGAAAAAATGTACCCTGTGCAGCCATCTCTCCCCATCTCTGCATCTTGTCCATTGCAAGAACAGGAACAAAGCAGAGTGCCAAGCAGTGTCCTGTAGTGTCAGCCAGGCATTCTGGGAATCACAGATCTCTACAGCGGCAGTGATGTTTGCTGCTACTGCTAGGGGAAAACTTTCACCTCGTCTTTTTTTGCCACTGAACCCCATGTCCAGAGGAAGGGGTGTGTGTGTTGTTGCTGAATTAGGCAACAAAAAAAAATTGGGTCAATTCTGCCTCCAGTAGCAGCAAATTCATCGCTTCTCTACAAAACTACCACAGAATGCCTTGAACTCTACGACATGCATTGCCTGTTCTGGCTCCCTTCAGAAATCAGAAAGCTCTGGCACAGTGAGGCAAGGCATAAGCCAGGCAGCAGCCAAGTAAGCTGCAGCAGGTAGCCCTGGGGTGAGCTACCCTTCCCATCTTTTGGCACCCCTCCTCATAGACAGCATCCAGACAGTGTTGCAAACTGACAACTATAAACTTTTTACTAACACGTTTTTATTGCCAGTAAAAAAAAAAAAAAAGGAATTCTTGGGCTGGCAGCCCCATGCAACTACAGTAATGTTTTTATACCCTGCTGTGATGTTTTTACATCTACACCTCTGACTGTATCCCATACCATACTGCCCCCTCCAGTACAGACCTCCCAGCTACCACTTCTCTCCCCTTTTCAGCTCCACCACATCATCCCACAAGGAACTATGGAGGCTCCAATGAGCCAGAAGGCCGTGATAAATTTGACAGGGTGCCAAGCAGCACTCCTTTGCTCTTTGTCCAGCATTGACACTTGAACATAGCTTCATTCAGGCACTGAATCTTGAAATAAGCTCAGAACTATTTTTATGGAATTTACAGATGGGATTTTAGGCTATATATTCATAAAGACCATCTGTAAATGTACAGGCAGCTGGCAACCATACATATCGGGCACGTGCCCCACTCATGCACCCCACATTATACTACTGCCAGCCAGTGCCAATGTCTGATGTCTGGATCCAGTTCAGATAGAAGTCCAGCTATTGCAGCAAAAACATATAGAGCCTACAGAACAAAGGGGAAAGGCATTCATCAGTGGTTTGTGACCACTGAAAGTGGTGGCAGACTGTATCACATAGATAGAGTCATGAAATAACACAGATGGAAGGGATCTCAAGAGGTCATATAGTCCAATCCCTGTCTTAAGGCAGAACCATCCCTGTCCAATTCATGAGAGAAATGTTATCGAAGATGCATTTAATTTCTAGTGAAGGAGATTCCATAGTCTCTCTATAGATGATCAGTTCCAGTGCTTAGCTACAAAAGTTCTTTCTAACACTAAATGTAAATCTCCTTTATTATAATTTAATCCAAATTCTTCTTGTCCTGTCCCCTGTGGACACAGAAAAAGTGACTGAAATTTTTATAAACAACAATTTTTTGTATTGGAAGATTAAGTCGATCTAATGCCAGTCTTTTTTTCTTCAGACGAAATAAACCCAGTTCATCTAACCTATTTTCATGTCATATTTTCTACACCTCCAACCACTTCTGCAGCTATTTTCTTTATTTGTCCACAACTTTATGGTGCCCAAAACTGGATGTAATATTCCAGGTGTGTGTACTGTACACTGGGTAGAATAGAATTGTTCCTGTTAATACAGCTCAGTATGGGGTATTTTTGGTACAACAATATTAAATTGATGATTCAATCATCTTGTGATCTACTCTAATCCCTACTTCCTTTTCTGCATTACTGCAGCCTAATCAGCCATTCCCCGTTTTGTATTCATGCATTTTATTGCTTCTTCCTTGCTTATGTCCTTATTGAGTTTCATTTTACATCAGACATTTCCTTCCAATTTGCAAAGATTATTTTGACTTCTAATCCCTTACTCCAAAGTGTCTGTAACCCCACACAACTTGGTATCACCTACAAACTTACTAAGTGTACACTCAACTCTATTCTTTAGGTCATTAATGAAGATATTAAGCAGTATAGAACTCAAGACAGGCCCCTGGGGAACCCTACCTGATTCCTCCTCTCATTTTGGCATTGAGCTATTGAAAACTACAGATTGAGCATGATTATCCAACCAGTTATCCATTCACCTACTGAGCAATCCAGGCTTCAACTATGCAAATACAACTAATTCTACAGTATAACCTGGGCTCTGTACTTTACCAGGTATAAAGCCTAAGAAAAAGTTTTCTTGTGTGCAGATGCAGAAGATGTTGAGTTAAAACCCACCTAAGAGCCTGATTTAATCTTGCAGTGAAAACATTCTCAGGCATACTAGAATATGCTTCTCATTTACAGTAATGTTTAGGGCCGCACCAATAGAGATTTTGGGGGCTAATACCAATAGCCAATTTTTAAGGAGGCATATTTCATAGATTTCATAGACATTAGGGCTGGAAGGGACCTTGGAAGATCATTGAGTCCAGCCTCCCACCCAAAGGGGCAGGAAGTCAGCTGGGGTCATAGGATCCTAGCAAGATAAGCATCCAATTTTCTCTTGAAGGCGTTCAATGTAGGTGCATGAACCACCTCTGGTGGCAGGCTATTCCAGACCTTGGGGGCTTGGACAGTAAAGAAATTCTTCCTTACGTCCAGCCTGAAACAGTCTTGCAGTAGTTTATAACCATTCAACCTCGTCATCCCTTGGGGCGCTCTGGTGAACAAACATTCCCCCAGATACTGGTGGCCACCCCGATAAACTTATAGGTGGCCATCAGATCACCCCTGAGCCTGTGCTTTTGCAGGCTAAAGAGCCCCATAGCTCTCAGCCTGTTGTAAGGTCTGTTTTCCTGACTTCTGATCATGTGCATGGCTCTTCTCTGGACTCTCTCAAGCTTCTCCACATCCTTTTTGAATTGTGGGGCCCAAAACTGGACGCAGTACTCCAGCTGCAGCCTCACCAAGGCCGAGAACAAGGGGAGAATGACGTCCCGGGATTTGCTTGAGAAGCATCTATGGATGCAAGCCAGCATTTTGGCTGCTTTACTATCCGCAGCATCGCACTGCAGGCTCATGTTCATCTTGTGGTCAATGATGACCCCCAAGTCTCTTTTTTCCGTAGTGCTAGCCAGTGTAGTACTGCTGAGCCTATAAGGATGCTGCAGGTTTTTCCTCCCAAGGTGGAGAACCTTGCATTTTTCAGTGTTAAACACCATCAGGTTCTCATCTGCCCACTTGCTGAGTCTGTCCAGGTCAGCCTGGATTGTACTCCTTTCTTCATGTGTGGATACTTTGCCCCAAAGTTTGGTGTCATTGGTGAACTTGGCCAGTCCACTTCTGACTCCAGTGTCCACATCATTAATGAAGATGTTGAATAATATGGGTCCAAGGACAGAACCTTGGGGGACCCCACTGGTCACAGGGCTCCACGATGATTGACTTCCGTCAATGACTACCCTCTGGGTCTGACCACAGAGCCAATTTCCTAGCCAGCGGATCGTGGTGGACCCAAGGCCACAACTGGCCATTTTGTCAAGAGGTGATCATGGGACACCAGATCGAAGGCTTTTTTAAAGTCAAGATATATGACACCAATCTCTTCCCCCTTGTCCAGGTGATAGGTCACCTGGTCGTAAAAGGAAATGAGATTGGTCAAGCAAGACCTACCCGCAACAAACCCATGCTGGCTATCCCTCAGGATGTTGGCATCAGCCAGTCCATTAAGGATGGCCTCTTTAATAAACTTTTCTAAGACCTTCCCCGGGAAAGAGGTCAGGCTGATGGGCCTATAGTTTGCTGGATCCACTTTCCTCCCTTTCTTGAAGATAGGCACCACATTGGCCTTCTTCCAGTCTTCGGGCACTTCACCAGAGCACCAGGAGTTCTCAAAGATCCATGCCAGAGGCTGGGCTATGATGCTTGCCAGCTCCTTGAGTACCCTGGGGTGTAGATTGTCAGGGCTGGCTGACTTGAAGGTATCCAGTCTCTCAAGGTGTTCCTTCACGAGGTCAGCATTGATGGAGGGCAGGGGATCTCCCTCACTCAGACCTCCCTGTCCCATAGTGGGCATGGGAGTCCCATGGGACTGATGAAAGACCAACTCAAAGTATCCATTTAATAGGTTGGCTTTTTCCTGGGCATCAGTTGTCAGTTGTCCAATCTGGTTTAGCAGGGGTCCAATGTTGCCCTTGCTTTTTCTCCGGCTCCTCACATATCTAAAAAAGGACTTTTTATTGTCCTTGATACTCAAAGCTAGTTGGAGATCAGTTGCAGCCCTGGCTTTCTTGGTTTGCTCCCTGCAGGACCAAACCAGTGCAGAATATTTCTTCTTGGAGGTGAATCCCATCCTCCATCCTTTGTAGGCCTTTCTTTTTAGCCTCAGGAGGTCTGCTAGGTCCCTGGAGAGCCAGGAGGGCTGCTGTGCCCTCTTGCTGCCTTTCCTCTGAGATGGAAGAGAATTAGTTTGTGCATTGAGGATCGCTCCCTTGAGGAGCAACCACTCTTCTTGAACTCCCCTCTCCCTGTGGTCATGGTCCCTTAGGGCCTCACTGACAAGCCTCCTGAGTTTGTTAACGTCAGCTTCCAGAAGTCAAGGTCTTCAGTGTTGCTGACTGACTTGACAGCTTTATGGCAGATGGTGAAGGTGATCAGCTCGTGGTCACTGACATCCAGCTTCCCATCGATCACTAGGTCACTGATTAGGTCATCCCTAGTAGCTAGTACCAGGTCAAGCAGCGCTTTACCTCTTGTTGGCCCATAGACTTCATGAGTCAGGTAGAGGTCATCCATGCACAATAGGAAGCTTTGCGAGTGCTCGGATTTTGCTGAGTGATCCTCCCACGAGATGTCTAGGTAGTTGAAGTCACCCATGACAACCATGGTCCTGGAGCATGCGGCCTCAGCCAGTTCCCGGGCAAACTCCTGGTCAAGCCCTTGACTTTGGGTGGGAGGTCTGTAATAGACTCCCACCGTTGTGTCCCCTGTGCCGTGTTCCCCACGGATTTTAACCCAGAGGGTCTCCAGTCGTCCACCCTGGTCACCAACATCAGCTTGCAGGGATTGGCTGATACCAATCTGATTTCAGATACAGCTGCATGTATCTGAAATCAGATACAGCTGGTAAGTCTATTGTGGTGAAAGGGGAGGTGGAGGGAAGGAATATGGGGGTGGGGGCAGATCAACACCCTCCCACAGTGAGGGAGGGAATGGGACTGGGATAGGTGCTGCCCAGCCAGGACGGGGAGAGTGTGGGACAGAGCTGTGGCTTGACCAGGGGGTGGCTTCCACTGCTGCTCCCACCGTTTGTCCAAGAGTGCACGGGGGATGCTGTGTGCCCCCGGATCTGCATGGGCTGCAGCTGCTGGCTGAGACCGGGGCTGCGGGCCACACTGCACTTCGGGTGGGTGGTGGCAGGCTGGAAGGGGAGCCTTGGGGTGCGGGGGGCTGTAGCCACCCCAAATTTCATGTAAGGACCCCCATAGCCCCCTCCCAGAACTGCTGCTGCCTGCCCCAAGTGCACTGCAGCATGGCCCCTGGTCTCAGCCCACAGCTGCAGCCTATCCCACACAGATCTGGCAGCACATGCCCTCCTGGACGAACAGCAGGAGTACTGGCCGGAGCTGCTAGACAAGTGGATGAGCCACACGCATCAGTGGGAGCCACCCCTTGCCCCAGGATGAGCGGCAGCTTCGTCCTGTGCCCGCCCTGCCCCAGCTGGGCAGGGCCTACCCCAGCCCCTACTCCCTCCCTCACCATGGGGGGCAATGGTCTGCCCCCCCATGCCCCTTCCCTCCTCCCCAGCCACCACAACAGACTTACCAGCTGCACACACCCCTCCAAGCTGCCAGTCTATGCTCTTTGCTGCCTACGTGCTGCATTGCGGCTATGCACACACGCGTAGACATTTATCAGCCAAATTATTGGCCACTTTAGGCCGATTTCCGATGTAGTCAATTTTCTTTATATCGGTGCTGATCTGATATTGGACCGATGTATTCGTGCACCTCTAGTAATGTCATTTTACACTATCAGCAATGCACAGTCAGCATGAATTCACCAAGGGCAAGTCAATCCTGACCAACCTAATTGCGTTCTATGATGACATGAATGGCTCTGTGGATGTGAGGAAAGCAGTAGGTGTGATATATCTTGACTTTAGCAAGGCTATTAATACGGTTTCTCACAATGTTCTTGGAAGCAAGTTAAGTATGGGTTGAATGAAGGGACTATAAGGCAGATAGAAAGCTAGCTGGATCATTGGGCTTAACGGGTAGTGATCAATGGCTTGAGATCTAGTTGGCACCTGGTATCAAATGGAGTGTCCCAGGGGTCAGTCCTAGGGCCAGTTTTGTTCAATATCTTCCGTAATGATCTGGAAGATGGGATGGATTGCACCCTCAGCAAGTTTGCAGATGACACCAAGCTGTGGAGGTGTAGTAGATATGCTGGATTCAGAGTGACCTAGACATATTAGAGGATTGGGCCAAAAGAAATCTCATGAGGTTCAATAAGGATAGGTGCAAAGTCCTGCACTTAGGACAAACAATCCCATGTACCAGTACAGGCTTGGGACCAACTGGCTAGGCAGCAGCCATACAGAAAAGAACCTGGGGATTACAGTGGACAATAAGATGGATATGAGTCAACAGTGTGCCTTTGTTGCCAAGAAGGCTAACAGCATACTGGGCTACATTAGTAGAACCGTTGTCAGCAGATTGAAGGAAGTGATTCATCCCCTCTATTTAGCACTGATAAGACCACATCTGGAGTACTGTGTCCAATTTTGAGCCCCCTCACTATAGAAAGGATGTGGACAAGTTGGAGACAGTCCAGTGGAAGACCATGAAAATGGTGAGGGGGCTGGGGCACATGAATTCTGAGGAGAGGCTAAGGGAACTGGGCTTATTTAGTTTGGAGAAGAAAAGACTGAGGGAGGATTTGATAGCAGCCTCCAAATACATGAAAGGTTGTTCTAAAGAGGATGGAGCTAACTGTTCTCTAGCTCTCTAGATGATGTAACAAGGAACACTGGTCTCGAGTTGCAGCAAGGGAAAGTTAGGTTGGATAGTAGAAAAAAGGTTCTCACTAGGGGGGTGATGAAGCACTGGAACTGTTTAAATAGAGAGGTGGTAGAATATCCATCCTAAAGCCCAGCTCGACAAATCTCTGTCTGGAATGATCAAACTAGGGATGGTCCTGCTCTGAGCAGGAGGTTGAACTAGATGACCTCTTGAGGTCCCTTCCAACCCTAATTTTCTGTGATTCTATCTTGACAGAACAAAGCAGTGATACTAAATTCTCACAGATTAGAATGCGTAAACCTACAGCATCCTAGTGTTTCATGTCATCACATTACTTTGAATTAACAAATTCTTGCATTTATAAGACAACCATGATATAGAATGCAAGTGAAGATCCTAAAATGTACAACTTCACTGTGCATAGTTATTCTGCACAGAAAGTTATGGACAATAAACACACACATATACATATGGAGGATGCCTTTTTATATACCAGTAAACTATTTCTTAAAAATCTCTGGTAAGAAACGTATTTGTCTTTCTAAAACTGTCTTGCTTAGGATTAATATAGTTCTTACTTAACCAGGGTTAGTGGGCCAGCAAATGAAACACTTTATTTTTACATTTCAAAGGATTCCAGTGAAGGCAGATATTTTCAAACATTACATCGGCAAAATATGCCACGGCTATTAAGCCTGTAAAATAAGCTAATTGTGTTATGTGGCTAGAAAAACTCAATCTCATTTGGAATGCCACTGAAACCCCAGCATATGTGAATGGGGTTCTCATCCTGCCAGAGAACAGGTTATTTCCCATAAATCCCATTTAGCTCCTCTGTACCTGCCTTGGGTATCAAATAATGTCCCTTCCAAAACTGCTGGAGTTGATGTAGGCTCTGATCAATGTTGAGACGGTTCCTGCAAGACCCCTTCTCTGTATGTACTTGAGTAGTGATTTAACATGTGGCCCAAAATTGACAATCCTTATTACCACTCGCATTCCTACATCTTATAACAGAAGCCACCAACCTACAGCCTGTGTGCTCTTAAAGTGGTGTGATCTGGCCTGCAGAGGTCTGCTCTGGCATGGGGAATCAGTGGCATATTGCTGCTCTGTGCTGCCCAACCCCTCTGCAGCACTTCCCTCTGCTGTAGAGCTTGTCACTCCATCATGTCTGTTTCCCCTTGCTGCAGAGGGGTTGGGGAACAGCAGCAAGGGTCAGTTCAGGTGACTGCCCACTCCAGGGGGTAGGGACTTGTGGCCTACACTGACAGAAGGTTGCTGCCCCTGTCTTATAACACTGTGTGATTTATCATAACATTTTTTATGCAAAGAGCAAAACAACATTCAAGTACAGTATGTAGGTTAGAAATATATGCTACCATCAGTGCAATATTTGCTTTTTCTGTGTGGAATGGCAAGGAGGGCATGTCTATGCTCCAGAGTGCTCTGCAAAGATATCTGAGCTAGTCTGGGTATGTGAAACAGTTTAGCTGCATTAGTGCAGGTTCATTATCCATGTTGAGAAGCAGGGTATGGAAGCCTGAATGGAGGGAGCACTGCACTAATATTGTTTCTGGTGCCCATACTAGCTTGTTCAGAGTTAGCTCAGGTACTTATGCAGAGCACAGCATTTGCTATTTAGATATATCCTAAAGGTTTCACATATATCAAGAGAAGTAGCTCAAAGGCCCCAGTGACTGGTTGCACTGGCAATTACAATCTCTCAGCTGCTGAGGCTGTGAGCAATGGCACTTTGTAATCTTATAGGGGAAAAACCAGCTCTAATGCCATCTGGTCATGTGTTTCAGGCCAAGATATTTAGTGCAAGCTGTAATGAAAAGTTGTGCATCCTCCTAAACATCCAAAATATGCCAGCTGTGCCACAATGTCACATGTGCATTCAAGGAAAGGGCAGCTGTCAGTGCTTCTTTCTGAAGATAGGAAGTAGGGCATCTCACCTATGAAACCTAAGATTTCCTACATAGCCACAAATTGCTTCTTGCTTTGGGAGAATGAAAGAAAAGAGTTAGTCTGACAAATAAATGCAGTCCCCATCCATCAAAATGGGTTCTCTCACTGCTAAGAACTAACATAGAAATAAACACTGAACCCATCATCTGGAACTATCAGATTTACTACTACAGAAACCTTATGAAGGAAGATGATGCTGTGGTCCTGATGCTGGTCTGACTTAGGCTAATGTAAACAGATGAGACCTAACCTCCACTAGAGTCAGTAGAATTGCACCAGTGTAAAATTGCTTAAAATGAGCTCAAAATTTATCCCCGCATCTTCACTTTCCCTAATGAACCCTACATTTCGCATTTCAAATATTCTTCTGGTAATATATCACCGGCCCTGAATTGTTCTGTCGTCTCATATTAGCACTCATCAGTCATACTTAATGTAAACTAAATGGTACTTCTGCTCTAATATACCAAAAATAAATGGGAATACAATGAGATTCATGCAGTAGGAAACTTCTAATTTGTTAGCAACTCTGATTGCTATAGTTATTTCATGGCACCTTGTAATCTAGGGGAACATGTAAAAAAATTATGATTACATAAATAGAAATCCAAATCCTTTGCCTTGAAAGATGTATCAGACCCAATTCTTTAATGTACTATTTGTAAGAGCAAAGAGAACAGGATGTATCTTCTGTGCCATTACTAATACAGATAGTTGTTCTATACTAACAAATACATGCTTCAGGTACAAAGAAGCTAATGATTTCCCTTTCTCCTACCTGCTCCATTTGAACATCAGCAATGGGGAGAATTATGGTCCAATAATCGATTCAACAGGAAGGAAACCACATTAGGAAAAATAAAATCCTATTCCTTCTAAATGACAGAAAAATATTTTCCAGTCTTGAGTTTAGCAGCAGTAAAAATATTACCATTTCCAAAGCGGTAGCAGGAAATATCCCAAGGACACTTTGTAACACATTTGTGGAGGCTTGATTTCTATATCTAGTTAAATACAACACAGTGATAGTATGCAACTATCATAGCAGATGCTTTGCAAACCTTTATGGGCAAGTCTATTTTAAATAACTAGTTTGATAAAATTTTATGTGCTGTAGACTACTTGGCTAACACATCTTGAAATGGAATATAAAATTGGAATGAAAAGAAAATATTAAAATACCCTGAATGTTGTGCTCCAGAATTAATGCTAAATATACTGCCTTATTCATTTTATTGTTATTCTAAGTTTGCTTTTCTACTCTGGAAAGCAGTATAAAAGAATATCTAAAGAACAATGACGTGTAGTTGCCTGAAAAGCCTCATTACATAGTTTCTTTTTAGTGCAAGTCTAACAGTCTTTTCTACCCAAAATATCCACCATAGACAAGAATGTGAAGGTTATAAAATGCTTTATTTTCCAGTAGATTTACAGTTTCATCTTCCCAGCATTCATGTATTTAGTACAATCCATTTATAAATACATTTCAGGTTGCTGCTAGCATTTCAAAGCTTAGGAAATGTCTTTTAATTGTAACTATTGTGCCCATCTTAGAGTATTTCTGCTCTTGAGCCCTCCTCAAAACTCCTATTGACATCAGTAGAAATGCAAAGGGTAGAACAAAGCAGAAGTAAGTACATTAGTTCCATTACCCCGCTCTGAAATTAAGAGAGGAATCCAATCTCTCTCAATTGTAAAATTTCAGTAACTAGGCAATCATGGAAAAGAGAAGTAAGTGGCTTTAAAAATGAACGTTTAGTAAAAATGTGACTACCCAAGCCTGGAAATTAGTCATCAGAAATGATGACGTACTTCAGCTTCTTTCTCTCTCATTACCTATTTGTACTTCCATTTATTGAGTTTGATTTCTGATTTTTGGATTTATGGAAAGACAATAATCAACTTTAACTTGAAATGGAACAGAGGGGGAAATGTAAGTCATGGGTGTGCAAAATAGTTATATCTTAACTTTATTTCCTTTTGTTACTGCAGATGTCTTAACTTTTCCTCATTTAATAGAGATCTGTTTTTTAACCTAACAATATTACCATTCAGACATCCTTCCCCTTAGGAGAGACATCTAAATAGGGTGAAGTTACACATTATGCTTATATTAAGTCTGTGGAACATTAAGCAGTATTAAAGTTGGAACGTGCTATACGCAGTAACATGTTAAGGATTAATACTGTTTCATGCCTGCACAGCTCTGACTTGCCACTGGAAGACTGGTGAGCAGAGGCATAGCCAGGAACCAAGACACCTGGGCCCTATCCTTTCTCTAGGTAGGGAGGGGCTGGAAGCAGTGCATCCTGGGATACTGGAGAACTGCAGATTGCTTGTTTTATCTACATGGAGCACACTGAAGTTACTCTAACATGAGCTAGACAGCATAGTCCAGAATTAACCTTCACCTGAAGTGGTATAACTTTGAGAAGCTTGGAGAGCACTTTGCACGAATTAATGATTTTAACAAGTGGACTGGCCTTTAGAATGGTCTAAGTGTAATGTGTAACTTTATTAAAAAAGGCCAAAAAACTCTTATAGCCCCTATTACTAAAGATTCAGACCATCTTGTAAACTTAATGTATTTATCTTCATGATACTTCTTGATGGGAAGAAAGTGCTAAAGAAAAAGAGACTAAGACCCAGCTCCTCATAGATCTTTAAGATGCTTAATTCCCCTTGAAAATGGGAGGTAAGTGCAGAAACACCTTTGAGGGTCTGGGCGCAAGTTACTTCCCCAAAGTCATACAGGACAATGCTGAAAGAGCAGGGAACTGCACCCAGATCTCCTTTGAGCTAGGTCAGTACCTAACTAGTTTCCACCTTTTTACTTTTAATGCAGCTCAGTGAAATAAAAGCATGAAACACTTCTGTGGAATAGTATAGCTCTACTTCCCCTACCTCTGAAATGTCCCTATTCATATCTTTCAATTGTTGGCTTTTACTACATCCAGCAGTACTTCACTGTGCTCTGCTTTACCTCAGTTCTGTCTTTTCTCAAGGGACTCCTAAATAATAAAAGGCTTTGTCTACACAGGTGGCAAGAATTCTACCAGATCTCTTATTTACTCTTGGTTTTTCCTTTTAAGAATGGCACTTAGGCACTGTTGCCCTCTGTTCCTTTCTTTGTCCCATACAAGCAGCTTTAAAAAGATACTAGCAAAAAAGCAAAAACAGCAAAAGCTCAAAAGCAAAAAAGTTAGCTTCCAATGACAGAAGGCCTATCGTGAACTATGCTACAGAGAAGTTTTCTGTCAGCTCTTCCATGAGGGGCTTTCATTTTATGTTTTCTATGGTTCATGTTCTAAGCCTAAACAACAAAGATAATTCCCACCTTCCCCTCCCCATGACTTCCTGTGTTTCTCAACCATCAATATAACAATTAAATCCAGATGTGTGCTTCAGTATTGTGAATCTACTGTAAATTTCGGACAAGATTTTCAAAAGTAACCAATGACTTAGGTGTCCAACTGACAAATCTTAAAGGGAACACATTTTCAGAAAGCAATAAGAAGCCATCATCTGTAAATGAGGTCCTTTAAAACCTAGTAGCCAAAACTATTAGTCACTTTTGCCAATCTTAGCCTCGTTTAGGTAGACTGGTAGAAGTACATTAGCCTTGTAACAGAGTGAAACAGAAGCGATTATAATCTTCTTCCTCAATGTAGACAGGAAAAGATGCTGTTGTTTCTCTCCATGGACAGGAAAGAACTAGGGCTGTGTGAAGCTTTGGTAGCAATTGGATTTGGAGGACATTTGGCCCGATCTGGTGGTCGAATCTCCGAATCCAAATCGAATTGGGAGACCTGTTAATCTCTCTGAATCGAATCGGGAGCCTCTAAATTGATTCAGAGAGATTCAGAGATTCGGCAGTAGACTGTACAGGCAGGCACTAGGCAGTGCCGGCAGGAGCAGCTGTGGAAGCAGCTGGACAAGCTCCAGTAGAAGCCGCAGCTCATGCGGCTGCTCCCCCAGCTGCCCTTCCCCACCTGCCGGGGCGAGGCAGGCAGTGCTGGCAACCCCAGGAGAAGCCATGGGAGCTGGGGGGAATTATCGAGGAACTGAGGGAATGATCAGGGAGCTGGGGGAATTGAACCAGGAGCTGGGGAGAAGCCCCTGTTTGTTCCCCCAGCTCCCGATCAATCCCCCCAGCCCCCGCTGCTTCTCCCGGAGCTGCTGGCTCAAGCTGCAGCTTGTCTGACTGCTCCCCCAGCTGCCCCCCGCTAGGGTGAAGCAAGCAGTGCTAGCAGCCCTGGGAGAAGCGGGGGCTGGGGGGAATGATGAGGGAGCTGGGGGATCGAACTGGAAGCTAGGGGAATGATCAGGAGCTTCCCCCCAGCTCCCGGTTCAATTCCCAAGCTCCTGGTTTGATTCCCCAGTTCAATCCCCCAGCTCCTCAATCATTCCTCCCAGCCCCACCGGGCTCTCCCCAGGCTGCCAGCACTGCCTGCCTTGCCCTTGGGGAGGGGGCAGCTGGGGAAGCAGCGGGATGAGCTGCAGCTTCTCCTGGGGTGACCAGCTGAAGCCAGGGCTCATCCAGCTGCTCCTCTAGCTGGCACTGCCTGCCTATATGGTCTACGGCCAAAGGAGATTTGGTGCTGAATATCTTCAGATTCAGACAAATTGAATCGAGACAGTGATTCAAATCACCAAATCGAATCACTGTCCCTCCGAATTGCCAAATCTGAGTCCAAAGCAAATACTTTCTGCTTTGCGTCGGTCTAGAAAAAACCTAACAACATCCTAAGACTATGCTTCAGTTTACATCAGGAGAGATGTATGTTTTTAATTGAAGAGATGACAGCATTTACCAGCTCTTCAAAACAATTATATTTTTAGAGAAGTGTTAATGCAGTCTTTCCAGGCTAACTCACTGTGTGTGGAATTTAGCACGGACATTTCGCTGCCTTTTCTTAGGCAGAGTTTTCTGTGTCATTTTAAAGACACAAAATTTAGTTTGGAGAAATAAATTAAATTAATATTTCTGGATTCTAAAAATTATTCTTCATATACAGAATCTGGCTTCCTTCATAGTATCTTGATGCTGGTTCCAGGCACTTTCATATTAGTTCTTATTAAGATTCTAAAACCAATTAATTTTGTATTAGGAGCATACATATGCCAATCATAGGTATAGTCTAATGAACTGGGCACAAAAACAGTCCCCTGGAGATAAAACATTTTCTCTACAGATTTCTCTTGGTTACAACAGAAGAAAAAGTCAATTTTGTGTATAACATGCTAGTAGGTTTAGCACATCTCACAGTCTGTTGTAATCAACTCGCATAAAATAGTTCATTCATACCCATAAATAAGAAACTACATATTGCTGTTTAGACATTAATTTAATTAATTTGGTAGTGTCGTGCTGAATCATTCTGTTGTTAACGGAGGCTGTACAAAATATCATGTCTTTGCCAAAATTATCTATATGTAGCAACCTGTAATGTTAGGATTTTATAAACTTGTTTAGTCAGAACTAATTTCGTTCAGCAGAAAGAAATAATTCCAATGTGGAATTATTTTTGAGAGTTACTATTCTTTCATTTTGCATTTCAAATCTTTGGAAGTATGGAAAAGGTCTGTGGGTTGTTTCCAGTTTTACTTTGTTATAAAACATCCTCATGTTGTAATTCTCAACATCGATGTTTGCTGTTTACATGGGGAGCAATAGAGTAAAAAGTAATAAGATTGACTGCAATGATTGGGCTACAAGAAAGGAAATTTATTTGATATATTTGAATTGATGTAAATTTGCTGCTGGTAGCTACTGCGTTCGTGGGCTATTTGGGAAGCTTCTGGCATACAGCACAGGAAATATCAAACAGTCCAATTACAATGATGAAAGTGCTCAGTCAACATGCTGTGGCCCATCACTCTGGGCTGGTAGGGAAACATTTTATCCATACTGCAGTTTGTGGCTTGCACAGATAGCGTCCGTTATCTCAAACGCTTGTCCTTTTAAAATATATTGCACAATAGCGGGACCACAATTTTTATGACAGCACAGATTCCAATCTTTTTTAGTCCTTTTAAGGAAAATTAATCATCATATCCCTTTTACAGGGAAAAACTGCCTGCTGACATGCTGCTGTAACTGATTAGTCCTTTAGAAGTGCTTTTTCTGTTTGCAAGGCTTATCCGCTCCTCTCCCTGGCTACAAATCCCAGTGCCTTCCATAGAGTTCCTCACACTACTGCAGATGATCAGCCAGCTTCTTCATGTTTGCTATCTGCCAGTTCTTTGCGTGTGTATTTAGCAGTATGTCCCTAAAGAGTTTGAATTATAGATGTTTGCATGTGTCCTGGGTGTGGTGGCTATATATATTTTTGCTGTGCTTACACTGCCCTCTGAGCACAA
This sequence comes from Alligator mississippiensis, assembly GCF_030867095.1. NCBI lineage: Eukaryota > Metazoa > Chordata > Crocodylia > Alligatoridae > Alligator > Alligator mississippiensis. The sequence goes on from NC_081830.1 coordinate 42,365,231, forward strand.
AACAATCCTTTATCACCAAGTTCTATCAATTCTGTAAAACAAGTGTGCCAAAAGGTATAAATTTTAAATGCAAAGGGTAAGCAGGACAAAGAACTAAAATCCACAGTTTCAGAAACCAGAAAGTACAAGTCAGAGCTGGTTATCAGCTACCCATTTAGGGCTTGTTCCTTTGGTTGTCACAGTTAATCCTTCCCATTGAATTCAGTGGCCCTTGGATCGGGCTCTTACCAATTAATTTTTATATTAACACGAGAACAAATAATTTTATGCTGAATAAAAGTACCATTAAAATGAGGAATACATCCATCTGTTTGGAAGAGAGAATGATCTAAATACAGGAGTTATTATACTGGATCAGAATCTTGGTTAATTTGTTTAAATATGCTATTTCTGGTAGTATATTATTCCTTGGACTGTAGAGAAAAAATAATATAATACATCTAGCCAGTTATAGCACTGGGGAGAGGTATAAATAGTATATCTCTGATTAGTTGAATGCTGCCAGCCCACTCTAGGAAGTGCAAGAACTGGTTACCAGCATCACTGGGAAAACTAAAACTAATAGCCTAGGGTCACCATATGTCCAAGTTTTCCTAGACATGTCCTCTTTTTTGACCCCTTGTCCTCTGTCCAGGTGGGTTTTTAAAATGAAAGCATATGTCTGGGTTTTTGCTTTGCTTCTGCTTTTGCTTGGGGCTGGAGGCAGGAGGTGAAGCCAATTGGCTGTCAGGAGATCACCTGCTCCGAGTGCAGGCCCCGGCAGCTGCTGGCAGGTGAGAGAGTGAGTTTGAGTATGCACACAAGCTGCGTGGGCAGCAGGAAGCTGTGGGTTGGGAGTGCAGAGCAGGGGGCTGCGAGTCAGGAGTGTGGGGTACTGGCAGGGCTAGGGGGACAGGGGGCAGATCATGGTCCCCCCCACAATCATATACCCCTCCCTCCTCCTCTGCTCACCCCCCCCCAACCGCTCCAATGTCCTCTTTTTTGAAATTGGAAATATAGTAACCCTAGCTTGCAATTATTCCATGATTTTATAAATCAATCCAAAATATTTGCCTCTGGTATAACGAAGCTGTAATTTCATAATTGTGCTGTTGCTAATGCCATTCGCTCAGTGGTTGTATTTGTTGAGATGGTTTTAAAAGATAATCAGTATCCTATTGTAGGTACATTTTAGCCAAAACCCCATAGGCACTGTTACTTTAATGTCATTAGGTTTATTTAAAACAAGGATTTCAGTGAGTTGATGATTTCTCCTTCCTCTTTGGAGGCCAGACACTTATATCAGAATTCCACATGTGAAGGCTTCCACATCAAACGATTGACAATATACCTCTTATATTTTCAATCTCAGAACTTCCTGCCAGCACCACTAAGCAAGTGGCTCTGCATACTGTCTTTGGTGAAATTAACTGTCACATTTGTAATGAATGCCTGCAGAGGAAATGATCAGAAAGACCACAATAGAAATTTAACACACATAATGTATGAGTGTGTCAACTGAACCCACCGTGGTCCCCCTGCTTTACCTGTGGTAGGTTGTGGTATGGTGTCTTGTGTTGCATCAGAGGTGGCTATAGTTTTGCTAATAGGTTAGACAATGGATTTGTATAGGATGGTTTGGATAGGGATGATCCTGCTTCATGAAGGGGGTGGGACTAGATGACCTCTGGAGGTCCCTTCCAGGCCTACTTTTCTATGATGTGCAAGTTCACTTTTAGAATTCAGTGGTGGAACTTAGAAATAACCACCTCAGACATATTACTGATTCTTGTAACCACCTTTTCTTTATCTCAGCTGACCACTAGATTTTTTCCTATTTTCAGGCATGAGGTTGTTTTATTTCCTTGTGTCCTGGGAGCTTATTTTTGCTGGGGTTTATTTAACTTTCTATTTTCTCAGAACTGTAGTTTGTCATTGCTTTATTCCTTTGTGTGAGCTTGGAAAACAACAGGCCAAAGCTCTAACTCTGTTATGGCTGTTAAGCCAAAGTCAGAATTTATCCCTTTTTTTTTAAAGGCTCTTAAAAGGTATCTAGCGGCTGATACATACTGAGAATAGTGTTGTTTAAAGAACAGTTGGTTCCTTATCTGATAACATTACACTTTACACTTTAAACAGGGTTTTCTTTGGTTAAAATAAAACAGAATAATTTCAGTGAAACCTGCATTTCAGCTGTGTAATCAATCTTGATTAGCATTTTGTTTTTGGAAACAAAAGAAATAAACAAACACAATCCAACTATAGCCATCTTGTTCATAGCCAAAGCTGCATCTCATAACTAAAGGTAATTGCTGAGTTCCTAATACCATTGCATTTTCTACTGCAACTTCTAAAGAAAACCACTTGAAGAATTCAAGTTACAAAAAGCTATAGAATTCTGAAGGCGGAATGCTCATTCTGTATTCTTTATTGGCATTTTCTTTTTTGTATTTAAGCCAAAACAGTAAGTAATGTAGGCAGAAAAATTATAGAGCAATTGCTTGCTAGTGACCAAAGGTAAGAGAGGTCAAACATTAATTTTCTACGTTGTTCCTATGGTTGCAGTGCCCAGAATCTTTTTAATTATACTTCATGATACCCTGAACTTGTGCAAGGTTATAAAACATATTTATAGCTCACTTAAACTCTCAGTAATGAAAGAGCCATCCTACATGGGACTTCTACTAATCATCTGAAGGCGTTCTGTACATTAACTTTTAGAACGCGCAAAGATAATTCTGCATTTTTCTTTCATAAAAATGCCCAGATGGGTGCAGTGGCACAGTCATAGGAGCAGCAGCCAAGGACTTCTTAATCCCCTGACTGAGGTAAGACTCCATACTCCCCTCCATACTCAACAGCACTTCCTTTCCCCTCCCATTCCCCTCTTCCCCTGCCTGCCACTGCTGCTGCCCCACTGTCTGCCACTCACCAGATCTATTTTTTCTCTGCTCCAGTTGGGCTGCAAAGGGAGCTGAGCTCTGTCCAGGACAGCAATAGCAGCAGAGGTGGGCAGATTCATCCTCTGTTCACTGCCCCCCATGGGTGTTTCCCATCAGCTCAGCAGCAGGCTCAGGGCAGGGAAACCAACCTGCTGCCACTGTCTTTGTTCCTGGTTCCTCGCAGGCTACGGACAGAAGTTACTCATAAGCCAGTTTAAGTCATGAGAAACTGATTTAAACCTGTAACAGAACAGAAGCTTAGTGCACATAAACTAGTTTCAAAATGGCTGAAACTGGTTTAAGATAAACCTAGTTAAATGTAGTATCAGACTTAACTGATTTGGGTCAAACAGGTGTATGAAACTTCTGTCCCAGGCCCCTTCCTGGTTCAAGTTAAATCGCAGTCCCCCAGCATCCCAGCATGCTTTCCAGCTCTGGGCTGGGCTGCGCTGTCTGCTACAGAGAGCAGGTCTGGACCCACACCTCTGCTCCCTATCTGGAGCAGTGAGGGCTGGTTGACAAGGGGGTGGGGGGCAAGCCCAGCTGGGGATGCAGCCCAGTGTGCAGGGGGGAGCTTCCCCCGCCCCCCAGGGAGAAGTGGGAGTTAACCACTAACCCTTTCCCCACTCAAACTTACTGCTGGCTGCAACTGTGGACTACAAATCCCAGAGGCACCTAGAAACAGGAGGTGAGGAGCAACCCTGCAGAGTCCTGTGCTGTTGTGATTTTGGCCTGCAAATCCCAAAGACCTCAGGGGGCAGCAGGAAGAGGAAGTGAACACACAGCCAGAGAGCTGTGCTCTAGTGCCCCCTGGCTTCTGGCCTGAGCCACAGCAGGCATGTGACTGCATTTCCTGAATCAAAAGTAAATGTCTGTTCACTTTGGTTTCAATTTAATCTGTGCAGTTTAGACTAACCTGCAAAGACTGAATCCATTCAGCCTTGGGATTTTTGACCATCTGTAGTCTGGTTGAAATGGGGCAGAAGCAGCTATGGAGCTCCCCTGCTGCCCTGTGTAGCTGGGGACAATGACAGTGGTAGGCAGGGGAGGAGGCAAATGACAAGACAGAACAAGCCACTGACCATGCAGGGGAAGGAAAGGGATGCCAAGAGCAAGGAGAGGTTCTTGCAGACTCTTGTGCCAGTTTCCCACAAGGTTGACCAACAACCCCCACTCTCTTCCCTGAGGTTGGAATGAGCTACAGAGACTTACACCTCAGTAGGAATGGGAGCAAGAGCTTGATGTTACTTGAGAGTGCTCTTCCTAGCCCAGCAAGGAAGCAGGTGATGAACAGGGTTTCACAGATATTAAACATCTGAATTTAATTCAAAGTGATCGTTTTCTGCCAAGGGGAAAATAAATCTGGCCTTTAACATTCCAATTGCTTTCCTGTGTTGACATAGCCAATTTTCCAGTCCTCCATTCAATGAAGGCAGGAGAGGGAGATCATCCAGTCAGTAGAATAAACTTCCTGGCACTGATCTGAATTTTCAAGTTGGAGATTAACAAACATTTCTACAGCTTAAATATCAGTGACATTAATCTTGTGCTAGCTTCTGGGAGCAAAAGTGCAGATGCTCCCTTGATTTACAACATGCAGAAAAACCTAGGGGCATATATAAACATGCAAGGGAGGCTACTTCAACATGCTGTAATGACAGTGCGTTGGAGCAGACTCAGTTGGCTCCAGCAGATTCCTGCATCACATGTATCAGCGTCCCAATGCTGAAAATGGTGGTGGGTGACTTTAAACTAAAGCTCATTTGATGAGCTTTAGTTCAAAGTGCCCCGCCGCCATTTTTCAGAGTGGGGACGCTGATACACATGATGCTCCAGGCACTTTTAATTAGCGTGGCTCTCAGAGCTGCACTAATTAAAATGCCCCTCCCCCCAGCCTCCCGGAGCACGTCTATGAATGCCCTAGGTGAGCAAAATGCTCTGCTTCTGTCTTAGAATGTCATGCACTAAAACACGTACAGTAAGGAAATCCCATGTACAAATTATCCTTGGGTATCACTGTCTTCTGAGAAGGAATGTGTTTTCATGTGCATCCTGAATTTCTTTTTCATGAAAAATGTGATGGTCTCAAAATCAACCACCCAAGCCAATCTGTTCTCTGCTTCCTCACATATTGCCCAGGTAGAACAGCACAGAGGTGTGGTTTACTGCTGCTGTTACCATTGGCCTTGGAAACGATTCTTTCTAACTTTAGTTCTCAGATTATGGTTTTCTATCACAGGCAGACAAGGTTCCTCGGGTAAATCCGGTATCTTTTATTACACCAACTCAAATAGTTGGAAAATTCTTCTTTGCAAGCTCTTGGGTACAAGTACCCTTCATCAAACTAAGGAAGCTTCTGCAGTTGGTCTTTCTATCACACAATTCAGACATCCATAAAAAACAGTAGTGGGGAAGGGAGTAAATAAAGAAAATCATCCCAAATGCCCAATTTGCATTTTCCATCCACCCATGCCTTCCCATCTTTTACCCTGCCAGCTTATCCTTGGATCTCTGCCCCACCAAACATTATGTATATGTTAAAAGTTAAACTGAAGCCCAATGTTACCTGAAAGTTCATCTATTCAAGTTTAAATTGCAAGCTACATGGGACAGGAACCACATCTGCCTCACTGCTGGTACAGTGATCTGCTCCATCAGTCACTCAATAAATAGTTAATATGAAAAAGAAAATGGTGCTGGAACTAAATTGTTTATGGAGTGTTACTGCAATGGGAGCAGTTTCTTGAGAACTTTCCAAGCAAGTGGATCTGAGCACAGGATGGAGGGTACATTAGACAGAGAGACTCTTTAGAGTCATCTCCTTTTTAATGCAACCTGCTGAGTGAAGTGATGGGCTATGGACTGAGTTTGGTAGCATGGTGGGGGTAGAAATGGATGGATCTGAAGAGAACAGAGCTTCTTTTCCCACAGAAGTAAATTCTAGCCATTTCCCCAATGACAAGTTTACTACATGCAGCAGCACAATACGTTTATAGGCATTCATTAGTCCTCAAGGACCAATTTATTCATTTTTAGCAGCATTAAAACAGGGCTTTACGGTTTACAAGTGAATCACTATACTGTTGGGGCTGTCAGAAACAGCTCAATTATCTCCAGCATTTTAAAAGTTGAATCCAGACCTGATATTAATGTTTCAATGTAGCAAACATTATTTCCCAGTGCCTTGATTAATGGACAGTATGACCTCTGGTTTGCAGCTGTCTTTCTCCCCTGACCTCTCCCAGTTACTGCTACATGGTTTGTAATACTATTGAGCAGAGACTGATATTACTGGCCTGCTTAGTCTTGCATTACTTGCAAGATACCAAGGGAAATTAACACAAAAAAGTTCAAAGCCCCAAATATTTGCAATGAAATTGTTTTTTTGAACTAGAGAACTTTTAAAATTGTTTTTTCACTGATTTTTTTAAGAGCCAGAGGCCACAGTTTAACACATCACATTTAACTGGATTTGTGTGTCATTCCAAAGCCAAACTAATGGGTTCATTCTCTTTCCGACGTGTGAACAGATTAGTTCTTATCACCAGTAATGTTTATGAAGAGTATATCTCGCCCTACATCTGGGTTTGACGTATACTTTTTGAGGGTTTTCAGTAGAGTGCACAGCAGCAAGACAGCTCAAACTCAGTAAAATTGAATTGACTTCCACTCCATTTCACTGAAATTTCAGTACCTAATTCTTTCAGCCCCTTTGAATATTGTAACCTTTGTCAGACAACAACTGCAAAAAACATTTCACATATACACAACATCTGAATAAATATGGCTCCAATATATGATCATTTTTCCTGTTTTGCCCAATTCCCTTCCAGACTGTCTTTTAGCAGCCGAGTCACACAATAAGCCATTGAAGGAGATTCTGTTAATTGCTTTAAGTAGAAGTAGTAATCATATGAAACATGGCTAGAGCTATTGGAAACAATAGTTCCAAGATTATATGTTAAAATAAAGCTTAATCATCTACTGAAGTTGTTTCAGAGAAATAAAGATTATTTTTTCCCCTAGTGTAGAATGGGCTCCTCATGTCCTTAACAGAAGTCGCTTTACAAAAGCACTGACCTTCTCACCAGGTCTGAAGGTGCTTGCATTGATACTCCTTAATCAGTACACATCATTACTGAGCAATAACAAGCACTGTTTTCCCTAAGGGTAGAACATGCAGGTCTATCAGCAGATTATCCTAGAGAATTTTTGTGTGAGGTTACATAGCCTTTGGGAAAGAAAAAAAAGCCAATGAAGTTGCAGAAATCCCTAATGCTTAGTACGAATAGTATTGTATTTGGTAAGCCCCTCAAAATATCCCTCCTGCTGCTCCACTTCAGCACTGGCTTATTCTGTATCACATTCTTAAATGTTTTGCTGAATCACATCTCTCATATGCATTCCTAGTCTGCTTTCTCTTTATTGGGGGACAAACACCATACCAGGGGCATGATTTGTTCTAAGTAAATCTGTCTCTTTTCCAAATAGCTGCGAGCTGTCAGGCAAACTGACTTCCGTACTGTAAATCAGTCCCTCTCAGCATGTAAAAAAGCAGAAGCAAACTTCTACCCTCAAGCAGCCCAGAAGGAAGCAGTCCCAAGAAGAGCCCAGAACAGAACAGGCAGAGTTAACTATGCTTTCAAATCCAAGAAGCTACATTAAATCAGCGGCTCTCAATTGGGGTGCTATGGCATCCTAGGGTGCCACAGCATGAGCTCCAGCTGCAGCCCTTTGCACTGCCCAGCCAGAGCAGCCAGGCTGGGCTGGAGCAACCTTTTGCACAGTCCAGTGGAAGAAGCTGGGTGCAGGGATACCTGGGCAGGTAAGACAATCCTTCTCCCTTCACAGGGGAGTTTTGCCCAGGACACAAGCTCATTAGTTACAGTTATGCTTCTGCTCCTGCCTGATTTAAATTTATCAGAAAGCCCTGATACAAGCACAAATGTGGGGCTGCACCCTATTCAAAAGAGGTTTGTTTGTTTTGGGGGTTTTTTTGGGGGGGGGGGAGGGGTCTGGCTTTGAATCCAAAAAGGTTGAGAAGCACTGCATTAGACTAACGTGGAAGAAAATCCAATTAAAATAAAAAGAGAAGGGAAGGGAAGTGAAGCATCTGTAAAGATGCCCACCTGGCTGAGCCCTTCGGCTTTCTGGTACCCAAAAAAGGGGCAAACTTTTGCTCTCCTTCTGCAGTCAGCAGCTCACCTGTAGACCAGGTTTTACAAAGCTGCCAAGTACCTGCTGATCTAGTCAACTTCCCTGGGATCTGTGCTGCTCAGCATTCCTGAAAATGAGGCCATAATCTCTAATAAAACATGGACAAAGCTGTCTCTTGCCAGGACAAACTTTTTTATTCTTCTATCCATTTGCATCACAGGCTTCTGGCTTCACCAAGGATTCTATCATCAGTTTTCCTCTTAGAAAGGCCCTACACAGAAAATCCTAGTACCACAGACCAATATTACATTGGCCATTTTAGAGACTGGGGGTGTGGGAGGTGAGGGCATGTATCCATCCCTGGTTTTGAAAATCTAAGTCTTAAAAGTCTGCTGTCCTACAAAAGCAGAATCACTGCAAGGTTTGGAAATGCAGAATTGTGGTACAGAGGATAGTGGCAGTGGAGAGCTAAGCTCTATCCCCAGTGCAACTACTTCTTGAATTCAACTGGCTATGTGACCTGCTTTCATTTCTTTCCCAACTGTAGGCCTTGTTAATATAGCAAAGTTCTAGGTTTGGACATGAAAAGCCCATACCTTGCAGTCTCCATAACTGTTGGCAAAATCCTTACCATGGGCATAAATCTGTTGGCAGAACATGGCATCTACCAAGACAGCTTCTAGTGTAGAGAAGAGAAATGCTCCTTCTGCCAGGAGAGCTGTGTTCACAATGACTGGCCCTGCTGCCTTAGCCCTGTCACTGCTTTAAAGCAGCAACAGCAGGCCCTGTGATGTAGACATGGCTTTAGTCCATTTAGAGTGTGAACACTTCATGTCACACATTAAGTTTCCATGAATATGGGTGCATTTACAAAACACAGCACATAATGAAGTCCTGATCTTGGGTCAGGCATCAATGAATTATTCTAATGCCAATAAATGCTAGTATTAAAATGGCAACTACCTGTAATAAGCACACTTTCTGAAAACAGAACAGAAAAGTTATCTTGAGGGGAAATGATACTTCAAGAAAGAACTAAAAACCAAACCGAACCACTTCTATGGGGGCATGCCATAATTTTTGCTATTGTTTTCAAGTATACTATTTATGCCAGCATCTAGAAGCCAAGATAACACATCACTTTTAGAAAACTGAACACAGCTAAATTAGAATATCACCTGACAGAATCCTGAGAATAACCATAGTTGAGATATATAGAGCTCTTCTTGACTGGGTCCATAGTGTATATATTTAATTGAAACAAGGTGGCCTAAGACATTCTACTATTTTTTTTTTATGAAGGAAGAGCAAGAGTAAAATTATATAAAAAGGGTGAAAGATGGGAACTGTTCCATGTGAAAATTAATTGGGATATCATTCAGTATAAATTGATTTATATAACAGGCTCCTCTGAAAAGCCATGAAGGAAAATTTCAGCTGTTCATATCTCATTTCATTGTTTTGACCCCAATCGGGCCATCTGACTACAACTACACTTAGCATAATGATTATTCAATCACCGATGGCAAAAAACAGCATTTATAATAAAAGCCGGACTGACTGACAGTATAGTTTGTGAAACTGGAAGTTTTCAAAGAAATTCAAACATTAGTTTCTGAACATTAAAAATAAAACACATCAACACTGTCTGCTAAAATGATGGTCTAGACATCACTAACTTCTTGCAAAATAAGCTTGTGACTTCCAATGGCTAGGGATAGACATTACACATAAACTGATTTAAGTGATCAGAAACTGGTTTAAACCTGTAACAGAACAAACATTCAGTGCACATAAACCAGTCTGAAAACAGTTGAAATTGGTTTGAGATAAACCTAGTTGAATGTAGTATCAGTCTTAACTGATTTGGCTCAAACCGGTTTATGCAATGTCTGTCCCTGACCCCTTCCTGGTTTAAGTGAAACCAGACTCCCCCAGCATCCCAGCACGCTCTTGGGGCTGGGCTCTCTTCTCCAGCTCAGCCAGGCTGGGTCCATCCCTCTGCTCCCCACCCCTCTCTATGCCACTGGCTGGGACCTGAGTCAGGTCTGCTGGGCGCTCCCCCCTCGCTGTTGAAGCAGCGGGCCACCATGGTCCCTGAGGCAGAGGAGGGCATGGAGAAGAGTTAGTCTGCCCTCTACCCCCACTGGCAGCTGGGTCTGCCCACCATTGCCACCGTGCTTGCTCCCTGCAGCGAAATAAGCCCCCTGCTGTCCCCTCCACCGGACGCCAGTGTGGGGAGGAATAACCCCCGTCCCTGTCCCCTTCCCCCAGCAAGGGGGCCTGTCTGGCCATGCTCCCATCCCACCACTGCAGGAGGAGGGGCAGGGACCCTGGGGACAGAAGTCCCTGTCATAATGTCAGGGAGCGCGAGCCCCTTCTCGGTAACAGCACCAATGTCCAGAGTGGGCCAGAGCCCTGCAAGCCTCTGCAGCAGCTCTGCTGGCCCCGCAGCATGGCCCCAGCCAGGCAGAGGCTCACGCTTGGGGAAACAGCAATGGGGGCTGCTGCCCTCAGCACAGTAACTCCCCCCTCACCGCTCCAGCGCGGGGTGAGGGTGGGGCCAGATGCTGCCAGTAGGGCCCCTATGGGGGCAGGGAATGGGGTTCCTCCTCTGCCCCTGGGATACCATTGCTGGGTCTGTATGGCCTGGCTGCAGCCGCCGCTCGGTCTGCACTCAGGGCAGCATTTGATGGAATAAGCCCCCACCTGCTGGGCGGGGGTTGGCCCCAAGCACAGACCGAGAGGTGGGCAACCTGTCTGTGCTTGGGGCCAGCCCCCTCCCTGCAGGAGGGGACTTATTCTGCTGGATGCTGGCCCGAGTGCAGACCAAACAGCAGCTGCAGCCAGGTTAGGCAGACCTGGCTACAGTGCCAAGGGGGCAAAGCAAGGAACCCCGCTCCCTGCCCTTGCAGGTGCCCTGCCAGCGGTGCCTGGGCCTGCCCAGCCACTGAAGCGGCTAAGTGGGAGCTACTGTGCTGGGGGCAGCAGCCTCTGTCCCCCAAGCGCGAGCCTCTTCCTGGCGGGGGCCGTGCTGTGGGGCCAAAACAGCTGCTGCAGTTAGACTAACCTGCAAAGGTTGAATCAATTCAGGCTCCGGCTTTTTGAATGTCTGTCCCTAGCCAATATCTCAGAGAAGCAAGTGCTTTCTTTAAAGTCCCAAAACATATGTACATTTAACTGTTGTCTGAGCACTTATGGTGGTTTTTCCCATGACAAAATATGGTAACATCTGCTGTTTTATTGCATATGCACAACCAAGGTGCATTCTTTACCTCTCTCACCTAAATCTCTATACTGTAAACATGAACTAGCAGCTCACAAAACGTTCCCTCTTCTGGGTCCATTATTTGTTGTTCAAGGTACCCAACAGCAGTGCTCTCTCGCTTGCTCTTTTTTCACATAAAAGAGAATACTGTGTTCATGTCATCCTTTAAAGTAAACTGCTGCATGCACACTAAAACATACCCTGCAGCGTACAATGGAGGTTTGCAGCATTAATGTGAAGTTAAGCATCTGTAAGGAGAAAGAAAACTCCAGGTGCTCGAAGTGTTACAGGTGAATATAAGCATTCACTTCCCTGAGGCAGCTACCTGTCAAGATTAACATGCTCAAGTTTTGGAATGCACTCTTGATAGACACCCCACCCCATTCCAGTAAACCATAAATACCAAGTGAGATGTTCAATACCACACATGAAAGATTCTTCTTTTTTGCTGAGCTTGATTACTGCAGAAAGCAGCAGCAGCAGGACCATCATAAATCATTCCCCACTGTTTGTGTTTTCTTAAGGTGGTTCTTTTCCAGAACCAAACAGGGAGCCTAGGGATAGGTTTTCATCACCTCAGGTCTAAGAGGCATGAAGAGAGTATTCTTGCTGTGCACCGTTTATCTTTCTTTCCATATGCCCCAGATTTGCCACTGGGCACAGTTCACTTTTCTTTTGGGTTCAAAGCAGTTTCTTCCAAATAGCCCAAATGTAGGAAATCATAATGAACACATGGAATGGCCTTAGCTAGTCCTTTTTAAAAAGCGCACTTGCTCATTGTGTCAAATCCTGCCCTAGGTGAAACATATTCTAAATAGTGACACAGTCAGAACTTCCTCCAGAAAGCTAGAGTACTATTTTGTAACATTCATTTCAGTTTATAAGTGTATTAATATCCCTTGAACCAGTCTTCTAATCTGCCCCCAGAGGGGCTTTTGTGAGGAATATTACATACTGGTACTAAATAAGTTGAATTTAGATCATTTCACTGAGCTTAAACTGATATTAGACTACTTTATTATTCCTTAAAATGTTAACCTTTGTTTTATGACAGCTTCCAAGACTTCCCCACCCTTTACAGTTTAGAACAATGCTTCCGTTTTACAAGAAATATGTAATAGTCTAAAAACAACTCCAGCGTCCTGTTCTTAATTATCAATATTGCTTTATGTATTTAACAGACTTGTTCTCCATCTACTAATAGTTGAAATTATGAAAGCTTTTAGATGACATCAAATATTCCTGTAGGCAGTTCCCTAAAAATACATACATTTTAATTTCAGTTTAATTGCTGCAGCTTCCAAGTCCTGGAATTCAAGTTTGTTACAATGACATATTTTATTAAATGCTCTGCATCATGGAAGGAAGGTAAAGATTTTCAATTACACTTGTTGATATTCCATTAAAAGTTTTAAACAATTCTAGAGATAGATTTCTTCGTTCACAGCTAAAGGTCAACAGTCACACAGGCAACGCTACTAACTGCACCAAAAGCATTTGAATAGAAAAGATTGGCACAGAATTCCAATTTTATTTAAAATTGATTTTTTAAAATAAAGGCGAGGGGGAGGGAGACAGAGAAGGGTTGTAACAATTACGCTTTGATTAAAATAAAACAGCTTTGTTCCTTTCTATTTGCAGCCCTTTGCTGTCACTTCCTGTTGACACTCACTCTTATTTATTGTTTTTACACATCTGTGCCAGCAGTGTTTAGAATGCAATTACATGTCATGCAAACTCTTATATGAAGGGCTGAAGTAGTTCTAACTATTAGGAGCTACAAAACTCCTGTTGCTAGCATCTGTTGTATTTAAAATAATGGGAAGTATAACATGGGATGAGAAGATTGTTCACAATGTAACCACTAATGTATAAAGTAATGCAGTCATAGATTTGTTCACCTGTTCCCTTTGTCTGAATCAGTTTTCCAGGCACTAACTTAAAAAAACCCAAAGAAAACAATCCCATCAATAACTGATTCATGGAACAGAACTTTAAAAAGTTTTATCTGAAACTTTGAAATGGAAGAGATTTTCAATTTCTAAGCACTCTTCTGTCCCCGCAGTACGTGCATACACATTTGTGATGGATCAATTTTGCCAAAGAGGCTCTTTAAAAATTAAATCAATGGCTATTGCTTGTTCTCAATTCAATTCAAGGACTAAAAGCTCCTGGTGGCTAACTACTGCTTTCTAACCAGCAGAGGGAGAACCAGACATTTTTGTGAGAGTATGAAATCTGTGGTTTGAGCTGAGTTTCTGGTGAATTTAATATTTTTAAAAAGCGAATACCAAGATCCCCCCACACCTCCATCAGATGACATCAGTTTTAGGGCAGGGGAATTCTGGGATTAAAATCTAAATATAATGTTCAGAACAGTTTCAAAACAATGCACATAACCAATCCACAACAGAGATTGTCTGAAATCCCTTCAAGTATTATTATTCACATTTGTCTTTTAACAATATGAACTACAGAAATAAGGCAGAACTTTAATGTGAGTGAACTACAAGAGGTAACACAGGCCTCCATAAAGAAAACACCTGAGTAGGTGCTGTATCAGCATACTCCTATGCTTGCTGGTATGTATTGAGTTAAATTGCCTTAGCACTATGGAATTTATGAGTCAACTTGTGCATAACCTTTTAAATGAAATATTATTATTTTGGCCTTAACATTTATTTGTTTAGAAATTTATACTGGCAACATCACCATCTGTGCCCCTTGCTTTATTATTAAAAGCAATCAATTATAGAACTAAGACACCAGCTTTTCAACTAAAAAGGTTAGCAGTTAGCCCACTGCAGCATGCTTTTTAAAAATGTTGCTCCCAAGTGCTGCTACATGAATTCAGCTAAAGCAAGGAAAAAAGGTGTATGCAAACAGATATGCTTTCAGCAGCCCTCAAGTTTAGAATATGGCTCTGGCAGGCTCTTGGAGAGAGAGTTCCCAAAGGCATATGCCCTCTAAGGGCCCCTCTACACAGGCAAAAGCATGATGGGGATCTGTGTGGATTGCACCTCCCACCATGCCACACATGCATGGCAGGAGGCATGACTGTGGGATCCAGGATCAAGTCTTGTGACATCTTATCTCTGGGATAGGAAGAGCCTGAGATCGCCACCCTGGGCTCCCCCTGGACCAGCAAATAGCAAGCTCCCACAGCTACAGGTGCCACAGTTGGCGGGACTCTTGGTCATGGATGTGGCCCATGGCAGCTAGGGGTGACAGTCCTGGAGCTGACAAGACTCAGCCCTGGTTATGCCCCATGATTGTAGGGGCTGGGAGTCCCATCAGCTGTGGGGCATTCAGCCCTGGCAGCCACGGGTCACCCCCGCAGATGGGAGATCACAGCAGCTGCGGTGCCACAGGCTGCATGTGCAAATTAAAGCTGGATAGAAATCTGCTATAAAGTTATTACATATTTTCCAGCAATAATTTTATAACTGGTTGGACATTTTTTAAATTTTTAATTAATTTGCCTGTGTAGCCAGTCTAAATTAACTGCACAATTAACTATGTAAATGAGTAACAGATGTAACCTGGAGAGGGGGCCTAAGACTGAGATCAACTGAACTTTAAAATGGCAAGAGTGGACTCCTATTCCATGATTCATGCTTTTAAAGCAATCTGGAACTCACGCCTAAATATCAGAGTGACTACTGCTCTACAAATACCTTTGATTAAATAAAGGGAACATGGCCATCAGATTATATGTTTTAGAGCAGGGAAATTCTGGGATTAACATCTAAGTACTGTATAATGTTAAATAACTTAGATGGCCATTGACCACCAAGAGTTTGCCCAGGAATAGACAAGAGAATAAAACAGTAGATTATAATTCTTGTAATGGGACTGAGAATATCTTTTAGATAACTGGATCTCAAACAGTTTAGTACTTTACAGATCATACCCAACAGGCTGAATGACCCTCTAAAGCAACACAAAATATGAACGTACAATATATTTCTCAAAAGGCAGGTTGCTGCATATTTGGTATGTCCTAGCTGAAGTTTCTGTATAGCTTATAAGGAGAAACTATTACAATAACCAGCGCTGAAGTTATAAGGGCAAGTTCTGCTGTAGTGCAACATGTAAAAGCTGGAAAAGATGCAGCCTCTGGGCCAAAAGCTCAACATGCCATGCCTGGCAACAGAGAATCTATGAGCAATGCGACCTCCAGGTTGCTAACACTGTTGACAAAGTGAGATGATGATCTGAAGGTTATCTTCATGCCAATAACCCTGCAAGCCAGAACTCCTACCATCAAGCACCCACAGGTATAGATTCTTGCAGAACTCTATGTATAACAGCCTTGATAACAAATTCTTACCACCATACTTTAGGATCACTCCAAAAGTCAGGCAGGGCAGGGCAGGGCAGGGCCTTTCCATGGCTTATCAGGAATTTCTACAAAGCTGAGTAAGTAAATAATATCGTAAATTGCTAAAGATCAGAAATGACACCACCTGCATCCCAATGCAAGTAGGAACATAAATTTTCCCTTGGACGTGAGACCTCTTTTCTTTGAGGCTGTTTAATTACTTTGCTTTATGCACAGGGTGTTAAGGTCTATGTTGTGTCAGGCTTGAGGGTAGCCTACTTATGTAGAGTTTAGCTTATGGTTGTATGGGATGGTTTGGATAGGAATAGTTTCATAGTTGGTAGGATAGGAAGGGACCTGAGCAGATCATCAAGTCCGACCCCCTGCCATGGCAGGAAAAAGTACTGGGGTCAAACGACCCAGAATGATTTTGCCTCAGGCAGAGGGGTGGATTGCATGATCTCTAGAGGTCCCTTCCAGCCCTACTTCTATATGACTTCATGATTTTATAAACTGTTAATTGTAAGCCAAGTGGCAATCCCTCATCTTAGAGATACATTTGTTTCTACGGTTTTATTTCTACAGCTGAGCTAACCCTTCCACCTGACATACCCTGGACTTCCTCAATCTGCATCTTCCAGTGGAGCTATAAAGTCAAGTTCCTTTTATAGGCAAATTAATGTTTGAAATTCAAAAACAGAATGACGACACTTTGGCATAGTATGGCATGTCCTGTACATATCATAAACCCAACATTAACTGCAACAGTAGCTAGGCGAGTGGAAAACAAAAGATGAAATGGGAGCAGGAAACATTTTCCTGGGCCTAAGAGCTCAACTGAGGTTATGCCTGCCACAAAACAATAATGATTTGTATATTATTGTTTGATAAAGTAACATTTTCTTTTATTAAACACAGATATAGCCTCAGGCCCTAAATTTTTTGGACATTCATCTTAAAGAATGAACAGAGTATTTGCCTGAAACAATGAAAAACATAAAAAAAAATCCATGCAATTCCAATTAAAAAGAGCAGGAACTCAGTTTGACAATTTTAAACAACCTTTTCTTACATACAAGAGTGCAACAAGTATTTGTCTTCCAGACAAACCTAATTTGTCAGTGTAATCCTCAAAATCTGGAGCAAATTCTCTTCTGTACTTTGAATGTGACACTTGGTTCAGCTGGGTGCCCTTGATGAAACTGGTGGGAAATCTTGGTCTAGAGGCCAAGACTCTAAAGAGTGACAACGTGCTTTTTGGTGCCTCTATTTCTGGGTGCCCAGCTGGAGACCTGGCAGCAGGACCTGACTTTCAGAGGGCAGGGAATATGCTTAGTACTTTCAGTAAAAAAATCCAGTGCCTTTAAGATGTCAAAACAGGCCTTCAGAGAGTAAAATTACAAACTATTTCCAAGCTTTAAAAGGATGCCATTGGTGTGGTCAGCTTTGACCATACACCTGTAATTCATAGTAAAGATGCATTGTCTTTTTTTCCTATTCTGAGAAAAGGCCCTTAATCCTACCTATCTGCTTCCGGAGGTTTGGCTTGTTTCTTTAGATCTATTATGTGTTTCTTCAAAGCTTCTGATTTTACCCTTCTAGCTTTTCTCCCCCAACTACTGTTCTTTTAACTCTAGGTCCACATGAGGATCATTGATAAAAGTATGAGGGCTGTGATTCTAAATGCCTAGTCTCTTTCAAATGAGATATTGCTGATAATAGATATCGCTCCAGAGCCATAGGTCACCTCAATTTTGCCAATAAAAGACTTATTTTCACTGGCTTTGAGGCCTTGAAGCTCACTGTGTTCACTGCAAAAGGGATGCTATTAAGAACAATAAGAGAATGCAAGCCACCATATTCTTTGCTTACTGTACTGAAAATGATGGTGTACCTCTGACCCTATGCTTAGCTGCAGCATTGCAAGTGTCACTGCCTCCAAGGCCTCAATTGCCATGTTAAATGTGTCCCTGCCTGCATACACAGATGTGAGCAAGTCACCTTAGCCTACTTCTCAATGAGGAAATTAACTATACAGATCAAGATTCTTTCCTCATTGTCTCCATTACATTTACTACCAACAACCAAGTTTCTTTTAATGACTTCACATGTTATGCTTGAAATTGTTATGAACAGCTATAAAAACTATGTCCCTGCCAAAGTATATAGGGCTTCAGTATGCAGGTATGTACCTGTCTTCGAAGACCCTTAGTTAAATCAGATATTCCCAGAAAAAAAATCTGCTATAGTGAAAACACAACACGAGTTAGAATTAATATTGGAAACCAGAATACATTAAGAACTGCAGAACAGAGTATGAAAGAGTCAGACTAAAATAAAATCCTTAGGCAATGTACAGTGGAGCAATTTGATCCAAAGTTAGAATAAACTGTATGTGCTTTACTTACCATCAAAGTTTTTGTACTGAGAAGTTAGGGTCACCTGTACAGAACGACTGGCTTCTTTCATCATGCCTTCGAATTCACTTCGGCTTTTGTTTGCAAAATTCTCCTCCATCTCACTGGTACAGCAGGTGTAGCCTTGTGGGCAGATTCTCAGGTGTTCCCCTAAAAACCAATGGAAAACCTTGTTAAAATGACCGAGTCTTAAAAAGGGAATTCAATACCAGACAATCTTAATGTAAAAGTATTCATATGAAAAAGAAAATTCAGTTCTACCCTCACTTATTACGTAACTCAGAACAAAATTAGGCGCAATGTGCTTGACTACTAATGCAATGTATTAGCGTAGCAGATACTTGAGATTCTGGCTTTCCTATCACATGTACACGCTCTCTTTTTCTCTTTGAGCCCTGTGAGCATGAAAGCTCCTATTCAAACCCTACCCACATTTCCAGCAGAGGTTAAGGTCTCCAACTAAATTATATGATGCTTAAACTGTCATCATTAGACTTAACACCTCCTGGAGAAAAATTGCGTGAGGCTCCCTTTGCCAGAATTTTGAGGCTGTACATCACTGCTTCTCATTCTGAAGGAGATTCCATAACCATAAAGATGAGACAGAAAAGGGGAGGTTTTCAAAGATTCATAGGGGAGTTTGAAAGCTTAAAAAGTAGGATCAGAGCACCTGAATCCCCCCGTGCCTGTTAAAACCTGTTTACTTCTATGTATACTTCTTGCTAAAACAGACTGGGACCATCAGAAAAATGCTGATCTATCACATCACTGCTAAATAGGTTCACATGCCAGCTCCTTCTCCTACTACAGTGGTTGCCAACCTGTCACTCATGCCTCAAGTGGCAAGGGTAGCCTCTCTGGCTAAGTACAGACAGTCAAAAAGCCTGAGGCTGAATCGATCAAATCTTTGCAGGTTAGTCTAAGCTGCATAGATTGAACCAATAAGCAAGGGAAAAGACATTCACTATTGATTCTGGAAATGCAGCCACATGCCTGCAGTACTGCAAGCCAGAAGCTGGGGAGTACTAGAGCATGCCTCCCTGCTCAGCTGAAGCAGACAGATTGAGCCAAGGCTAGCCTGCCCACCCTGTGAGGTGGGGGTAGGTTGGGGGGAGGGGGTGTTACAGGGGAGGTGCAAAACATCCTGGAATGCTGTGGGACTGTGAGTTAGCTTGAATCTGGAGAGAATCTGGGACAGAAGTTCAATAAAACAATTTAACCTAAATCAGTTAAGTCTGATAGTACATCTGTCCAGGTTTATCTTAAACCAGTTTCAGCCAGTTTGAAAGTGGTTTATATGCACTGAACGTCTGTTGTGTTACAGATCTGAACCAGTTTCTGATCACTTATACCAGTTTATGTGTAATTTCTGTCCCTAGCCCTGAGTGGCATGGGGCAAATCAGGGAGGAAGTGGGAAATGGAATGGCAGACACGGCAAGAAAGCACAAAGTAGAACAGCAGATCAAGCAGGGGAATGGGATTAGAGTGGCACTTGAGAATGGAGCGAAGCATACCTTGTGGCACGCCTGCCAAAAAAGTTGGCCTCCACTCTTATTACCTTGCATTTGAAAACAAACAAACAAATAACAAAACCAAAGATTCAACCTCACTACTTACCGAGGGGCCAACCAGGGACAGAAATGAGCTACAAGGGAAAAATTCCTCTCTTTAAATTAAAGCATTGCTGATAGCTGGCAGAAAAGACATGGAACTCTGAAGTGCAAGAGAACGCAAACTGTAGCCAGATACACTGGACAAATATCAACAGCATGGAAGTTCATCCACTGTCTTGTGCAGGCACTTGTCTCTACTGTGGCAAAATAAGTATTTGTTACGTTCCAAAAAATTATGCGCAGAAAAACTCAGAAATATTCAAAATTAATTACTTAAAAAAATCAAACTAAATATAACACTATTTGAATCTTCTTTAGAAACATATGCAGGTACTTTGTATGGTTGGGGGTGAGTGTGGGGTGTATGAGTAGGGGAATTTGTGAAGGTGTGGAAGAGTGTGTGTGTGTGGGGTTGACTACAGGTCTGGGGCTTGTGGAGGGTGTGGGTATGGGTGTATCTGGGGTTTGTGGGCAGGTGTGGGGTTTGTGAAGGGGTGTGGCAGGCGCATGTGGGGTTTGTGGATGGGTGTGGAGGGGTGAGGTGTGTAGGAGTGTGTCATATATGCCTCTCCACATGGTGTACAGCCTCCACTTGTGGCACTGCAGGCAGGAGCCATGCGCCATTGGGCCTAACAGGCTCTGTGTCTCCATGTGGGGCTTTCAGCATTCCCGCGGGAAGCCACATATGGAGGCAAGCAGGAGCCCACCTGGCCTAATGACGCACAGTTCCCAATCCTATACCATCGGGCTGACCTAGACCTCCATGTGGGGCTTCTAGCACTCCAGCAGGAAGCCACACATGGAGGCATGCAGTCATGAGCCATCAGGTTGAGCAGATTCCATGCCTTCATGTGTGGCTTCACACTGGAGAGCTGGAAGCCTCATGTGGAGGCACTGAGCCAGCTGGACTGGCCTGATGAAGTACGGTCCATACTCACCTACAAACCTCACACCCACCCCCACACACCACCACACCCACCCACAAAGCCCATGCCCACCCCATCATGGAGGTGGAGGCACAGAACCCGCTACGGCTAAATTATGCAATTATGCACTGTCATGCCTTTTATGCACAAAATTGCGCGGGTGCATAATTGCCTAGGGTTTAATTTGTATAAGCAAGGTTGGCAGAGATCTTTAATAACTGCTTATTGTTTTTATGATTCCTTCTAAAAAGAGACCTCTACCTGCAACCACACCCTCAAATTCCCCCAACACGGAGAATGCGCTTGAAAAAGATCAAACTTAAAAAAAAAAACCAAAAGAAAATTGTTCTAACCGTGCACTGAGATAATCCAATTATAGCAAAAGCAACACATTTAATGTAATTTGATTGTGATTGCCG
Source organism: Alligator mississippiensis (assembly GCF_030867095.1). Taxonomy (NCBI): domain Eukaryota; kingdom Metazoa; phylum Chordata; order Crocodylia; family Alligatoridae; genus Alligator; species Alligator mississippiensis. The sequence goes on from NC_081830.1 coordinate 42,386,277, forward strand.
ACAGCTTTGCTGGCAATTTTACAGGATTGCTACCTCAATGTCGCAGCAGATCTAAAACATATACTTAAAATTGTGTCTCATCTCATTTACTTTGTCTGCATTGCAGCCTGATCCTGCAAGTCCTCCAAAATGGAGAATTTCCCTTTAAAAATGAATGAGAGCTCCACAGACATAAACCTGACCCAAATGAGACCTTAGGCTACAGGCTCTTCAAAGCAGGGAACATGTCTTACCCTGAAAAACACTATACAGATTTGTGGCACTATAGAAAATGGCTTTTTTGGTGGGCAAGGACAGTTGTGTGCGTGTGTGTGTGTGTGTGTGTGTGTGTGTGTGTGTGTGCGCACGTGTAAAAAGGCATTATTTCACAATAATAATACGGTAGTCTAAGAGTGATGTTGCAGCCATGTAGTTCTTAGAAATCCTTGCTCCACCTAGTTTCCGAACCATCACAGCTACATGACTTTTACGTTACAATAATGTGGAAGATATTGAAACCCGCTGCTTACAATGGAAAATCCTCAACCTCAAGAAAAGAGTCACCAGACTACAAAGCAACATCTTCAATATCATCCAAAGAAATACTTGCCTCTCACAATGTCATCTATTATTTGTTGGGCTGTATGCAAGGGATCTTTGCACCTATACTGCATAACCAGTTCTGCAACTGTCTTTGCAAGGGGGGAAAGAACATAATTGTGTCAATGTCTGTCTTCTAGGCTAGGGACAGAAATTACACATAAATTGGTAAAAGTGACTGGAAAATGGTTAAAATCTGTAACACAACAGAAGTCCAGTGTACATAAACCACTTTCAAAATGGCTGAATCCAGTTTAAGATAAACCTGGATGGATATAGTATTAGACTTAACTGATTTAGGTTAAATTGGTTTATTGAACTTCTGTCCCAGATCCCTTCCAGATTCAAGTTAACTCATAGTTCCCCAGCATCCCAGGATGCTTTGCACCTTCCCCACAAACCCCCTCACAGGGTGGGCAGGGTTCTCTTGGCCCAAGCTGTCTGCTCCAGCTCAGCAGGGAAGTGTGCTCTTGCATCTCCTGGCTTCTAGCCTGGGCTACTGCACACATGTGACTGCATTTCCAGAATCAAAATTGAATGTCTGTTCACTTGCTTATTGGTTCAGTTTATGCAGCTTAGACTAACCTGTAAAGATTGAATCGATTCAGCCTCAGGCTTTTTGACTGTCTGTACTTAGCCCTAAGGGTAAAAGACAAACTGTTCAAGGCCTGAACTTAAGGGTGGGATCAAAGGGAGCACTTTTCATCAGCTCAAGTAGAAGCACGAGGTTCATGGAGTCTCTACTTGACTTCTGCCTCTAACCTGCTGCTTCCCATCCTAGACAAGGCCTCTTCTTTAGGCTTTCTGAACCCTCCCACAAAAGACTTGCCAAGCATACTTGTACTTGTTTTCTTGAACCTTATTTCTTTCTAAGGACCCTCCCCTTGCATATCCTAATGATTATGCATTGCCAATCTTTCTCTCTAACCTACTTGAAATGACTAACTACAGAAAAGCAAGAAAGTTACTTCAAGCAAGACCAGGTAAGACTAAACCCCAGGGCTCAGCCCCTAGTCTCCATCTGAGAGCAGACAAGATAGCACCAGTCAGCTGCAGAAGCTAACACCTGCAGATGGATTTGCATGGAAGGTGATATCTGCTATCCTAAACCATACACTTAAGTTTTGCATCTGCAAAATGCATATTTGTGGACATGCAATTCAAGGAGGAAGGGGGTAGGCTGGCCATCGAAGTACCTCAAGAATAGGAGGACAGTTGCATTTAGTGCAACTGTTCCCACCACCATAAATGTTGCGTGCCTCCCGAGGCTGGGGGGTGGGGCATGGCAAGTTCCTGCAGGCAGTGGTGGCAGTGGTGAAGGTGTGGCAGCAGTGAGCAGGGAGCTCCCGCAGGCAGCCACAGCAGTGTCGGCAGCAGGTCGAGCGGGGAACTCCTGCAGGCGGCCATGGCAATGTTGGTGGCGGGCTGAGTGGGTAGCTGCCACAGGCGGCCGTGGCGGTGTTGGTGGCGGGCCGAGTGGGGAGTTCCCGCAGGCAGCCACAGCAATGTTGGTGGGGGGGAGGGGCAAGGTGCCAAGCGGTGAAAAACACAGGGCATAAAGGTGTCCGGTTTCATATCAATAGAGGACAGAGGACCAGAAAACTGGACTATCCTCTATATAACCGGACGAATGGCCACCCTGGGGGGGAGGGGAATAGAGGTCCATCTCGAAACATGAACTGTAAGGTGTTCCCAAGACCTGTCACTTTATTTCAAGTATTACAATATTAGCTTTTTCCCTGACATCTCTGCCCCCAGATTCATGCAATTACAGAGGAATTTGTTTTAAGAAAATAGGAAGCTTCTAGCTCTTCTTGTTGTAGAGAAACCCTGAAGGCTGCAACATCAAAAGGCAACCACAAAGAATCCTCACATGTATTTATTCTTTAAAAGTTCTGCAAATTTTAAACTAATCTCAAGATTCCAAGGTCTACGTTTTTCATTCAGAACAACTTGTACTGGCAGAACCGAGTCCTCTGTACCCTTCTAACATATGTGTGCTCTGGCAACTGCTAACTGGCAGCACGTTGTTTCTCTGTATCGTTTAATTATAGCACTTGTCCCTTCTCCTCCACTCTAGAGGGAGATTATTCCTGCTTCTCAGTCAGGCTTCTGCAGCAAAGCGTTCAACAGTCTGGAGCAAGAAGTTTCCCCCTCTGCTGTCCTTACTTCCTGGGCCTAGTGACCAAGCAACGCCAAGCAGTTGAATTCTTCCCCTCCTCCTCCTTCACCCACTTGATACACTCCCTCCCCTGCAGTATGTCTTGTTTAGGCACCAGACATGCACACCTTTGGCAGAAAGTACCACAGGTGTGGCTGAGCCCAGATTCTTTCAGTAGCAGACTCATGATAGCTCTATAGTGATGTGATGCATTTCTCATGCTTCTTCCAGGTGGACTGGAACAGCCTCAGGATCAGGTCTCACCACAGGGCACGAAGCAGAAGAGGAGTGGAAAGGCCTTGATAACCTGCCCTACAGCTTTCAGATGCAGAATCCACCCTTTCCCTCCTGCAACCACAGGTAGCAGCCAACGTAGAACATGAGGATTTCCTGCTCAGAAAAATCAGCACTTCTTTCAAGTAGAGCCAGTTTTAGAGGCAACAACAAGGGACACTGCCTGGGGCCCCAGGCTGTGGAGACCCCCTCCCCACCTCAGCTAAGTGATTTCAACTCAAGTTACATACGGGTGGGAGAAACCTCACTGCTTGAGGCCTCCAAAAATGCCAGCTCTGCCTCCAGCGTGTGCTGATTCCATAAGGCGGTTGTTGTCAACCAGTGGCATCCCTCAGAGAATGCAAGTTCCTACCTTTCGCTCGTTTTCCCCACTACAGAAACATAACAGAGCAGCAATTCTTGTGTTGGAAAGAGCTCAGGGAGACCTCTGCAGGTAAGAATACTTTGTAAAAGAGAAATTCTTATTTGAAATCTCTGGGTTTGTCTTGTGAACAATGACTGTTTACACACCTAGCCGTGTTCATATTGTACGGCACCCTTGAAAGGATTCCATTGCACCCTGGGTGAGAATCACTGCTTTCAGGGGTCCCTTCTTTCCATCATCCTGCCTGTAAAAAAATAATTACCCCCACCACAAAAAATTAAAACCAAGACATTAATACTATCCAACAACACAGTGATGCCCCTAAAATAAAAAAAAGAAAAAAGCTTTAGCTGTCTTACTCATCTAAAACCCTTTTCTTTTTACATCCATTCTCTCTCTAAAAACATTTTTTTTTGCATCCATTCTCTCTCTTAAACTAGTCTCCTACAATTAATTCATTCCCACCCCCCATTCCTATACAATTATATACATACAAGAAAGTGAGCAAGGGGATTGCTGCCTTGCAACAGAGGCTAGTAAAAAAGGAGCTGGTTTTTCACCAAGGTAAAGCCTTGTTTCCCGTCATGGAAAATTAAAAACTTGCTTCTCGCCCAGATTTTTCTGTTAGTTACAGACACTCCTCTGACTCACAAGACTTCTAACAAGGGATTAGGCTTTATTTACACTTGTACTGCTGGCGTATACATCCATTAAAGATGGCATTATGGCCTTTTCACTTTGCCTTTACTTGTAGTCAGAGTAAAGCTAGGGCTTTTCTGTGTCAGACTTCATTTAATGGTCTCCAAACAAAAAAATTCTAAGGGCTGTCCTTCCCACTGCTCTTTACGGACTACAGGTTTTAAGAAAATCTTGGTTATCCTTTAAAAGTAAGGCTCCAATCCTACAAGCAATTGATCACATGATTTGCTTAACACACCAGCAGTCCTATTTCTCCTGTGTGTCAAGTTGTTACAAGGGTTATAGGGTTAGGTCCTAAATCATGAGGGACCCTTTACATGTTGTCCTGGTAAACCATAATGAAGTGGTGGGAAGTGAAAGCTTGAGAAACTCTTTCCTCCTTCCCCACTAGGCAATAACCCAAGGGCTATCCTGGCAACTGTTTCAGACCCCTTCTTTCTAAAGTAATAAAAGGCTTCAGGCAGCAGAGTAGGTATCAAAGAATAAGCCCCTTTCAAATTTGGGGCTGCCAAGTTGGAAACCATAGCAAGCATGCTTCATGGCTCCATCAAGGAGAGAACTGCACATTCATCCAAGTTACAGGTCAAGCAGGTTCCCTTGCAATGGGTTTTTACAAACAAAAGAAAGGAAGAAAACTTGACGCTTTCCAGTCAAGAGGAGATTAGTGTCTCTTCTCTTGAGCAGCACAGGAGGAGAGAAGCAAGCGTAGTGCCAAAGTTTGGCTGCAAACAATAAGGAGCAGCAAAAGTTTGCAGTTTGCTAATTAAAACATGACATGATCAGACAAAAATCCCCACACCCCTATCCCAGTGAAAAGCACACGGAACATTTCAATAAATGGCATCCTTCCAACACCTTTCTGTGTTAACAGAGCATCAAATAACCTCCAGCCAACACTTTTTCAGAGAGAAGGGAAAAAAAGCAGACAGACAGAAACAGAAAAATAACCCTCCAAGCTAAAACTGCTCATCTTTCCAAAACCTTTGTGATTTGAATCTAGAAATCTATTTTAAATGTTTCAACCCAAAAGAGATTCCAGTCTTTTTCAAGCTACATTTATTTTAGTTATTTAAGGACATTTCTACTGCACTTAGAACCCTAGCATTTAATCTCAGCGGGAAGTGAAGTTTTCAGCATTCCTCTTTGCAATTCAAACTTACTGTATAAAACAAGGACAAACAGATTCAAAGCCCTGTGAATAAGCTTTGGTTTGGTTTGGTTTTTACTCTGACCCAGAGTGGCGTTGTTGTTATTTAACACTTGTTTATGGTCCCAAAATAAACACGTTACATACCGTATTTTTGCTTTCCACGTATTTCAGAATGCATATATTTGCTAATCTGCCTTCATTGTGTCATTTCTTCTTTGCTGAAGCTGCATTATAAATATCTCTGGATTCATTTGGCAAGTGATCACCTATAATTATCTGCTCCAGCTGTAGGAGTACTACAAGAAATAAATCTGAGCTACAGTGCTCCTTCTCCATATAGCTATTAAATTAACAAAACAAAACAACACACAAAAATCCCCTTCCCCTAATATATGACTCTTAGCAGTTTGTTCAGCAACACAACCCCTGGTTCCCAAGTGAAGTTTTAGAGAGCAGAAGAAAACACTATAGGAACGAACCCAGTTAGGTTATGGTGTGATACAAAGCCTACTAAAAATCAATCAAATGACTCCCAGTAGCTCCTATAGCTACTGGATAACTGTAAGAGAACTACCCTTTCCACTCTAGTGGCCTGGATTCCAATATTACCTGAGATAGACTGAAAAAGATATGTGGAGATGTTTGCCCAGTATGTGCCCAGCTCAGTACAACATTAGCTCCTCACTTTAAGCTCTCAAAGTCCATTCATATTTTTATTAGAAGAAGAAGATTCAACCAAGCATATCTTCTCTGCTAAAAAGCCATTCACTTCCCTGATAGCTCAAAGGCATAGCATGCCAAATTCATGAATTCATCTCAAGAAGCCGGCATGTTGTGGAACGCAGTGCAAAATCTGACCCATGGAATTAATACTCTTGGTCCCTCAGAAATGAAAACAGGGTAGAAGCTACCATATCTTAGGGAACTCCAGACTGGTTATCTTCCCCTCAATATCTAGGAACCTTACTGGAGCATTTGCATACATTTGGAAGAAGAACAGCTGATCACAAGCAGCCAGCATGGATTCACTAAGAGTAAATCATGCCAAACAAACTTGATCTCCTTGACAAAGTGACTACTTGAGTAAATGAAGGGAACGCTGTGGGTATAGTGTACCTGGATTTCAGCAAGGCTTTTGACAAAGTCCCGCATGACCTTCTCATTAACAAACTGGAGAAATGTGGGCTGGATAAAATTTCTGTAAGGTAGATACATAACTGGCTCAGCTGCCTCAATCCAAAGGTAATTATAAATGCATCCATGTCAGGGTGAAGTTGCACATTACCACACTAAATCGTTAAAGTTAGAATGTGTTGTGAGTAAGCAGTCACATACTGGCTAAGTACAGACAGTCAAAAAGCCAGAAGCTCAACCGATTCAATCTTTGCAGCTTAGTCTAAGCTGCGTAGATTGAACCCATAAGTAGGTGCACCGACATTCATAGACATTTTCCAGAAATGCAGCCACAAGCCTGAACTAGAGAATGCTTCCCTACTTGGTTGGAGTAAACAGCGTGAGCCAAGGCAAGCCTACCCACCCAGCAAGGAGGGGTTTGCAGGGAGGTGCAAAGCATCCTGGGATGCTGGGGGACTGAGAGTTAACTTGAATCTAGAGGGGATTTGAGACAGAAGTTCAATAAATCAATTTAAGCCAAATCAGTTAAATCTGGTACTACATCCATCCAGGTTTATCTTAAACCTGTTTCAGCCATTTTGAAAGTGGTTTATGTGCACTGAACTTCTGTTGTGTTACAGATTTGAACCCGCTTACAATCACCAGTTTGTAGGTAATTTCTGTCCCTAGTCATTAAGGTTAATACTGTTTCCTGTCTGCACATTTCTGACTTGCCACTAGGGGGCTAGTGAGCAGAGGCATGGCTAGAAGCCGAGAAGCCTGTGCTTTATTTCTGCTTTGTGTGGGGGAAGGAAAGCTGGGAGTAGCGCATCCCGGGGTTTTCAACCTGGGGGTACTTGGGATGGCCTTGTGGGGTACTCTGCACAAGGCACCGCTGCCAGCACTTCCGCTGCCACTGGCACGCTTGCCAATCAGCTGCAGAAAACCACCCCCTCCCCCAGTCACTGATTGGCCACTGGGGGAACCCCCCCACCCCCACTTGTCAACTGCCTGCTGCTGGACCCTCCCCCAGCCCTTGCCCAGTCATCAAATGGCTGCTGGGGCACTCCTTCCATCTCGTCCAAGTGTAATATGTAACTTCACCCTCAGAATGGCAAAAAGTTTCAAATAGTTTCACAGGGATCTGCCTTGGTCCCAGTACTGTTTAACAAGTTTATTAATGATCTGGATATTGAAATTGAGAGATTCTTTTGCCAATCTGCAGATGACATGCAACTGGAAAGGACTGCAAACACATTGGAGGACAGAGGCGCAATTCAGAAGAATCCTGACAGACTGGAAAGCTGGGCTGGAGCAAACAGGATGAAGTTCAACGCTGACAGATGGAGGGTGCTACATCTCAGGAAGAACAATCAAAACTACAAAATGGGTGACATCCAACTGGATGGCAGCGCTATTGAGAAGAATCTGGGAGTCCTGGTAGATCACAGACTCAATATAAGTCTGCAGTATGATGTAGCTGCAGAAAAGAGGACTATAATTTTGGGATGCATGAATGCAAAAACAGGATGCAAAACACAGGAGATGATAGTGCATCTTTATTCAGTACTGATTAGGTCTCATCTACAATACAGAGTGCAGTTTTGGGTTTCACATTTTTAAAAGGCTATGGAGAAGTCAGAAAGGGTCCAAAGGCTAGTGACAAAAATGATAAATGTCTTGGAAGACAAGTCATACCAGGAGAGGTTGAAAGAAACAGGTATGTTCAGCTTGTGCAAAAGGTGCCTAAGAGGAAACATGATAGCTGTCTTCAAGTATCTGAAGGGCTGCTCCCTGCCATTGCTGCAGAAATCAGAATGCAGACCAATGCATTGAAGCTGCAGTATACCATTATGCATTTAGACTGGATATAAGGAAATGTTCTTCGGTGTTAGAACAGTGAGGCAGTGGAATAGACTGCCTAGGAAAGCTGTGCAATCTCCATCACTGGAGATGTTCAAGAAGAGGTTGGACAGGCATAGGTTCAGGGATGATCTAGGAATAGCTATGCCTATGTTCTATTATGGATAGGTCCTGTGCTTCTTGGCTTTTGCTGGTTGCCACATGGGGCTTGGAAGGATCCCTCCCCTCAGTCTGTCGCTGCTACACATCAGCGGTTTTTTTCTTCACCTTCCTCAAAGGCACTGGGTGTTGACTGCAGCTAGGGCTTGGCATTTTGACTGGGGTATACCAGCACTCCTGCTGGGACTTAAACCTGGAGGTTCCTAGCTAGAGGGTCTTGCCCAACTGCTCAGGGTCAGATCAATCACCATATTTGGGGCCAGGAAGGAATTTTACCCCACAGTAAGACTGGTATGGACTGTGTGGGGTTTTGCCTCCCTCCGTAATGGGGGTTGTGGCCCTCTTCCTGGGATCTCTCAAGCGTATTTTAACAGTCTTTGCAGGAACAGGACATTGACTGCCACAATCCCACTGCTTTACCTTTGGCAGGTTAGGGTGTTATGTCTTCTGGTTGTGCTATGGTTGACTGTCTAGTTTTACTAATATGTCATACCATGGATCTGCATAGTGATGATCCTGTCTTATGCAGGGGGTTGGACTAGATGACCTCTGGATGTCCCTTTCAGCCCTACTTCCTGTGATAATTAAACACCCTCATTGTCTACAATTAACTATCCTAGAATGGAAAGTGATGGGCAGGAGAATACTGACAAAGAAAATATCATACAGCCTGGACAAACTGTCCTTCAAATATCTTCTTAGTTGTCTGAGACTACAGATCATTTGGCAATCAAATTTGTTGCAGCATTTAAAAATGCTGAGAATTAAATCTCTTCCTCATTGATGACAGATCTATTTGGGAAGGACACAGCCTGCTTTTTGGCTAAATCTCCATTTACTGATGATATAATGGTTCCTCAACAGCTCTGCCCACAGCCATCCAAAATTTACCCTCACTGAATGCTAAGTTGAGTGCCAAGTCAGGACACTAGAGGTTATGTACAGAACACAACCTCTAAAAAGAAAGTATTCCTTAAACTTTTTTTTTGAGCCGCAGCGTGCATCTGAAGCCATTCAACAAAAGGGAAGAATGGTTCTAGGGTGTTAAGCACAGCAGTGGGAATCAGGCAGTCTGCACTATTTCCAGCTCTCCAACAGACTTTCCTGGTGACTTTGCCTAAGCTTCTTAATTCTCTGGGCCTCTGTAGAAATGGGCAAACCATGCCAATTTTACTATTAGCCTCTATCACCAAGGTGCTGTGAGATTTAAGTTATTGTTTATATAGAGCTCTAGATTATTTGGGTGAGATGCATTATAATATATCAATGCAAGTTATTACAAAATTATTCTTCCCAGAGTTGAATTTATTCCAAGCTGTCATAAATATGTTGCAGTTCTTTCACTAATATTTGGACTTGCTTTCAGATGTTCTTCCAAAGCTCATTTCCCTGGTTTGCCCCAACTGTAAAGTCTCAGATTTTGACTTCCCAAATCAAAATACCTGCCAAGCTTAAGCTACCTGCAGCTCCTTACTGGGCTCAAAATTGGGCACTCAAATATTAAGGCACCGATCCAGATGAAAATGTGGCTGATCATCTCTCTAATTTACTAGCTTGCTATAATGAGACTGAGATTCTAAATGCATCTCTTTCAGTTACTGTTTTCTATGTAAAGTTGTAAAAGTTGAACCCTCGGGTCAGATTCAGCTAGTGAATGATGGGTCCCAGACTGTCAAAAAATTCTGAAGTTATTCCCTGGTTTAGGTAAAGTTCTAGCCTCTTGCCTTTCTTTAGCATTAATGAGATTTAGGCCTGAAAAAAGTCAGATGAGCACACTGCGGAGCAAATAGAACAGTCAATACTAATTCAGGCTTCTGCCTTTACAGGTCTCAAAGTATGTGTGGCAGGTGAAAAGTTAGACAGAAAAGCAACAGGGCATGCCAAAAGCATTCTAAATATCTTGCAGAGATCCAAGAGAGCAGAAGAATGATATTTCAGCCATCTTTCACCTGACCAAAAAGCCCTCTGAAGTAGACAGAGCCAGAACTTAGGATTTCTGTTCCTGGACTTCTATTCAACAGAACCATTTACTTGAGGTTTCTAAAGCATCTGTTCTTAAAGCAGTACTGCTCTCATGGAGCTCTTTCTGCTTCCATCTTACAATGCTGAGACAGCCTAAAGGAGCAGAATTAGCCTCTGCTGCCTCCAGGGCATGTATGTGTGCATGCCCTGGAGACCCAGCTTCCCAGCTCCCTCTGATAGCCAACCCCAGTGGGTGGATACATCCTGCCCTTCCCATAACCTCCAACGCGTGTAAAGAATATACCCTGTCCGCAGGTCTTCCATATCCCCTCCAGCTTTCCCTGGCTTCTAGTGTAGCAGACGGGAGAAGTCTTTGCCTACACTACTGCTGCCTGTATACAGGCTGGTTTCAAACATATGGAGAGGCCCCTGATGGTGGTGCCATGCCATTAGCTGAGAATCCTGTCCCTTGACAGCTTCTCCAGGGAGGAGCAGAAGGTCATCCAGGAATACATGGTAGGGGGGAGAGTGTTGGTTGACCCTATAGCCCTGCACCCTCCCAGAGTTCCCTTCCAGGTGTGGTCAGAGTTGGCAGCACAAAACTAAAGGTCAGAGAGTCCCTTTTTATTAAGGCCCACAATCCCTGCGTGAAGTAGCTAGACAGCTTTATATCCATATTACAGACGGCTACAGTGAAGCTTGGATGGGTGAAATGACTGAGCCCATATTACCAGTGTCAAAGTTGACCTAATAACAGTACTACTTGATAATTCAGCATGTAAAAGGAAGCTGCTTATACAGGAAATTTGTTAAACCACAACAATCTTGTTCCTTCACTTTAAAGATCTGTCTGTCAAAGCCAGTTACATTTCTCTTCTAAAAGTTAAATACAAGGTCATCTGACTATTTACTGATTGCTTATATTGCAAAATTCTGGTTTACTGGTTTTCAGGCTTGTATTTCATGCCAGTGCAATCACTAAAGTGCTTGCACATCAATATATATATTATATATATATATGCTTTCATTTTCTACTAAAATATATTGGCACACAATATCCTCTGCTCACAGAAGTAAGATGGGGGCAAGGCAGATCCTTTCCTGTATATATATGGAACGTGAACACTACTTCAGGGACAGGGAGATACAGAAGTAGAGCACAAGTCAGAATCACAGGCAAGAGGCAATGGATGGGTGGGTTCACATTAGGCCTGTGCAAAGTGGCTAGTATTCACTTCAGATTTGGTCGATTCGGAGGACAGTGATTCGATTCAGTGATTTGAATCACTGTCTCAATTTGATTTGGCCAAATATGATTCGGAGATTCTGCTGCTGCCGAATCTCCGAATCAGCAAGGCCAGGCCCATCCCCCACCTGCTCTCCCAGCCCGGCAATGGCTGTCCCAGGCTCCCGGCACTTGGGGGAAAAAAAGCCCCGACTCAGTGGGTGCTGCCGGGTTGGGGGCAATCCCTGCTGCCCCCCACTGCATGAGGGGGCTGTGCACAAGCCCCCCCACCCTCCCCTAACCCCCTCCACGGGTGCCCTGCCCAGGCCGGTTTCGGCCCTTTAAGAAAAAAAACCCAAAAACAAAAAAACCCCAGACTCACTGCTTCTGCCAGCAGGAGGCAAGCCCCGCTGCCCCCCCCACTGCCCCGTGCCATGTGGGGGGGCTCTGCACAAGCTCCCAAAGCCCCAAGGCAGCTGCAGGAGCTGCGAGTCCCAGGGCTTTTCTTGGCTTTTATCTTAAAGGGCCAGAGCTGGCCCGGGCAGGGCACCCATGTGGGGGCCAGGGGAGTGGAGGAGGGTTGAGGGGACTCGTGGCAGAGCCCCCCATGCAGTGTAGGGCAGCACTGGGTGAGCACTGGGGCTTTTCTTTAAAGTACTGAGCTAGTGAGGATGGAGGCAGCCATGGGGGGGGGCTGAGGGGAAGGAGGGGCGCAGTGGGGGGGGTAGCAGGGGTCTCCCCATGATCCCCTCCCCCACCCCTAGTACTTACCAGCTTGGAGCCAGCTGCAGCTCCCTGCTGCAGCCACCAGGGACCGCCCAAATCATCAAAGCTCTCTGAATCTTTTCTGAAGATTCAGAGAGCTTTAAATCGATTCAGACCTTTAAATTGGTCCCCTGGTTCAATTCGGATTTAGAGATTTGGGCACCGAATCGGGCCGAATCTCCCCCGAATCGAATCAGCACGTGAAGCTTCACACAACCCTAATTCACATTTCTTCCAAGTTTTGAGTCTGGGGGCTCTCTGTGGATTCAGTGGCAGGGATGGCACAATGCGGTTGGGAGTCTGAGCACTCTTTGGCCTGCCCCACTGCAAACTCTTATATGGTCATTATTACAGGTCTGTGGAGGGAGACAGTGGAGAAAGGGAATCAATGCAGCATGAGGCATGTTAGACTCCATAGGCATGGATGTAGAAAGGATAAAAGCCATACCCCATGGAGCAATGCAGAGGGGACAGGCTGTGCTGGGGTAACCCAATTGGAGTACATAATTACTTCAGCTTTTGCCATTAATGTTAAATGCAATTACTCTTTACAGAGCACATGGCTTTGAGAGCTGAAACTCCCTCCATGAAGTGAGAATGCAGCTCTTTGTTATATTTAGAACCAAAAATCCAGATCTAAACCTTAATATCCAAATCAATTTGTTATGACTAGGACTTATCCAATTATTTGCAAGGCTGATATTCACCTTGATGTACAGCTATGACCTTGCAGAAGCAGCAGCAAGGGCATGCTGGTATTCACTGCACTGGTCCACCTTGTAAGTAAGTGTTAGTAAAGTGGGATTAATTCAACATGCCATCCTAGTCTTTCTGCAGAACTTGTTATGTAAATAAAAGCAGGACATTTTGAATACTTTCTTTTTCAGGCAAAGCCCTATCAAAAACCAGTGCCAGTTGTAACCAATTAGTAACTGTTAGGAAAAGAGTATGGGGCAATCTTGTCCATCTTGCTTCACAGACTTCAGTGATGCTATTAGTAACCAAACAAAGCTGGATTTGATTCTAAGGGTCAAGTTACACATTACACTGAGACCAATACTAACCATGTTAAAGCTGGAACATGGTGTGAGTGAACAGTCATACATTAAGAGTTAATATGGCTTCCTGCCTGCACAGCTTGACTTGTCACTAGAGCACTAGAGCACTGACGAGCAGAGGCATGTTTAGACTCTATCCTTGCACTGGAAGGACGGGGGAGGTGGGCTACAGGGACCAGTGCATCCTGGGATGCTGGAGGACTGCAAATTGCTTTTTTAATCTCTATGGCGCCAACTGGAATTATTCTAACACAAGCTAAGTAGCATTGGCCAGAATTATCTCTTGGCTTAAGTGACAGTTTTGAGACGTGCAGAAGGCGCCAAACATGAACGAATGAACTTTAGCATAGAGATGTTCACATTGTAAGTGTTCTTAGTATTGTCCCCGTGTAGCATGAAACTTTACAATAAAATAATATTCTACTGCAATTAAAATGCATTTTCTTCAGTAATCGACAGGTGAGTGACTTTCTTAGGTAACTGATAATGAGGATGTGAGGTCTTTTCCAGCTGCACACCACTGATTTTAACTTATCTTGTGCCAGAACCATTTACAACTCCTTATCATCTGATGGCCGTCCAAATAGCCCATACTATCTGAGCTAATGTTCTCATTTCAGATAAAGAAAACCAGTGCCACGGTCTATAACTTTCAATGTCAATGATAAAAAAAGATAAAGATGGCAAAAAAAAAATTAAGTATACAGTCTGTTTAATCACTTGAAGTTGCACAAACTATAAGCACACTTAATAGTAGCATACTTTGACCAATGCAGATAACCTGGCCTGAACAGGTGCTAGCCCCAAACACGTTTATACCAACAGAAGTAAACAACCTAGGTCAGCTATACATTCCATAAACCTGCTCTTCCCACTCCTAACCTTCCTACAGCAGGACTTACTAAGCCATCAAAATACTGTTAACCAAATAAAACAACCTAATCTACTTACAACCGAGAGTTGGGTGCCAACCCAGCATTCATTCCTGACTGTGGCAGGGGGTCAGGCTAGATGATCTGTTCAGGTTCCTTCTGACCCTAGCTACTATGAAACCAGAGCAGCACTGCCTGGTAAGTCCACTACAGTGAAAACTTGACATAAATGAATAAAGAGTGGTAAGACTTTGCTTGTTTTGGTGGGAGGGAGGGGCATAACTGCAATTAGTATCCTTACAACAGAGAACCTCTAATGCAGGGGTGGGCAAAATGCGGCCCGCAGGCCGGATGCAGCCTGCCAAGCCATTCTATCCAGCCCGCGGGACCCCTAAGAAATTTAGAAAACTAATATTAATCTGCCCTGGGCTGCCTGTCATGCGGCCCTCAATGACTTTCCAAAACTCAGTAAGCGTCCCTCTGCCCAAAATAATTGCCCGCCTCTGCTCTAATGGGTACAAAGGCAGTTGAATTACACGGAACGTGTAGTTAAGTCAGGCATCTGGGTTGCAGCAAACCTGCAGGGCAGGGTGAAGAAACTTCTACTCGTCCGTGCTCTACTTGTGAGATACATTATATGAAAACTTCAGTCTCTGAGGCTGTAGGTCCAGCATCAGTCACATGCACTAGAAATGTGGTGCCAATTTCTTTAATCCAAGCCCCTGAGGTAGGAGGCTTTTATAGGGAATATTAACATGACAAACAGAAGTTAGTTAGCAAAGACAAGGATAAGGGCTACTTCCGTGCCTTGGAAAAAAATATTAGAGTAGACAAAACTGAAGTTTCTAAGTATATACATATATATATTTCCCACCCCCCACTGGCAAATCCCCTAAAGAAACATTGCAGAAAATGTCACAGATGTTGACAACACTTTTGACTCTTGTTGAAAAGTTCAGCAGTACAGCAGCTTATGGGCCCACTGCCAATTTTCCTTATTAATAAACTGTTCCAGACCACAGTGATGACACCGTGCTTATTACTGCACAAAGGTTTTGATTCTGCACTTACCAACACAGGTGTGCCCTTACCACTGACCTAACCAGGAATGGTCTGCATGAGATGGCAAAATGGGGTCCAATGAGATATTTTTAAACCATGTTTATAGATCAGTTAAGAGACACTTTATAATTTTCAGGCAAAAATATCTTTTTCACTGCTTTGAGACAGGGATGAAAAAATGAATTGGGGCCACATCCACATATGCCACAAACAGCAAAGGCCCTAAACCTGGCAGGACTAAACACAGTCAATCCTTTGTAGCGCAGAACAGCACTCGCCAGGCTGTCTCTCTGAGGTACTGAAGCTCCTGATGGCTTGCTCTCCGCAGGAGATCCATTACGCAGGGCTTTGTGATAGGGTCTGGGGCATGGCCTTAATTAGCACCCTAAGAATAAATCAATAGTAGAAAAAAAATCCCTCAGTTGAGACTGGAACACTTCCTGGTTTAAATTAAATTAGTCTTCCAGCATCCCAGATACTTTGCTGGGCTGGGCTGGGCTGTGCTTTCTGCTCCAGACAGCAGGGCTGGCCTCTCCCCTCTGCTCCGTAGCCCAAGCAGGGGCAGGGCACGGCCAGACACGTGGCCCCCTGAGGCAAAGGGAGCAGAGAGGGGGTTTACCGGAGGACTGCGGTCTCTGTCAGCCATTTCCTCCTCCCCACTCCAGTGGCAGAGGAGGGAGCATGGCCATAGCTGGCTACAATGACCCCCACCATCCACCTGCCTTGCTAGTGGCTGGGGCTGCAGGGCTGAGCCCAGCCAGCCTGCTTGTGCTGCTGAGGTGGAGGCAGAGGGGCCAGTGTGGGCTGGGCCACTGGGGCCAGGTCCTTCCCAGCAGGCTGCAGCTTGGGCTGGGGATGTAGGGGTCTCCGCACCCAAGCCAGGTGCAGCTGTCATGGAGCCCCAGCCATTTGGGAAGGGTCCCATGGATCTGGCCCAGGGGGGCAGGGCCCTTCCCAGCCCGCTGCTGGCTGTGTGACAGCCCAGCCTGGTAGCACAAGCAACGGCTGGCTGGGGAGCAGGCTTCCCGGGCCAGCTCGAAGGCACCGGTGGGCCCTGAGCCCAGCAGCTGCTTCTGCACCTGCCCCTCTCCCCCCCCATCCTGTTCAGCACCTGGGACTGCAGACGCACAGCCAGCTGCAGGCTGACTGGGACCAGGAGGGGCTGTTCTGTAGGGCTGTACAAAAAGGCTGTGTTTCAGTTCGGTTCAGATTAGGCTGTTTTGGAGGACAGTGATTCGTTTCAGTGTTTCAAATCACTGTCCTGTTTCATTTCGGCTTAATCTGTTTTGAATGGGCTGCAAGCTTCACAGAGCCCTACCCAACCGGGCAGGGCTTGGGGCTGGGAGTTTGGGGCCCCAGTGGGGAGTAGGACAGGGCCGTGGGTGCCTCGTCCGGTGGAGGGCCAGTGCCCTCGTGCAGGTGAGGAGATCCCTGCACGGATCTCTGATCCCCATCATGCTGGGTCATGGGGCAGGGAAGCAACACAGAGCAGCGAGCAAGCCTGCTGGCCCCTGATGCACTACTCAGCTCTGCAAGGAGCAGAGATCCATGCTGGGGGTCTCCTTGCTGCTGCTGCCCGTCCCGCACTGCCAGGCAGTGGCAGCTTGGAGACCCCGGCAGATCTCTGCTTCCTTCAGAGCTGAGCTGCACGGCAGGGCAGCAGCGTACAATTATTTCCCTGCAGGCCCGGCTCCGAGACGCCAAAATTTTCCAAAACATTTCCAAAACATTTTGGATGCCTTGTTTCATTTTGGAGATGCTTCTGAGCCTTCTGCTTCAATTTGGATTCAGTACTTCAGGCACTGAAATGGCCCAAAAACCTCCGAAATGTAATGGCTGCTGAAATTTTGCACAGCCCTACTATTCTGCCCCTCTCACCTCCAGCTGCCACTGCCACAGCCATGCCATGCTATGCCACTCTGGGTGGGAAAGTGGGAAGCTTCAGCTGCATGGCTCCAGCCCCCAGATGCCTTGCAAGACAAAAGGCATCCAGGGACTGCAGCTGGGGTTCCACGTGCTGGGTAGAAGCCACTGAGCCTGGCAGGGCTGTTTTTATCCCCTCACCTCCAGCTGTGGCTTCAGCTTCTGTCACACCGCGCAGCGCCACTCAGGGGAGGGGGAGCTTCCTTCAGCCTGACGGCTTCTATCTGAGCTGGGCTGATACAGCGGGGCTGAAAAAAGCTCCCCCCACCCCAAGCGGCGCTGTGCGGTGCAGCAGCTGGAGGGAAGGAGAGAAAAACAGCCCTACTGGGTCCAGCGGCTTCTGTGCAAAGCATGGAGCTCCAGCTGCAGCTCCCAGATGCCTTCCACCTTCCTCATTCCAAGGCGTCCAGGGGCTGAAGCCACAGCTCTACGTGCTGGACAGAAACCATGGGGCTGAAGCTTCCCACGCCCTCCACCCAGAGCAGCACAGCATGGCATGGCCGCAGGAGCTGGAGGCAAGGGGGGCAAAATAGCTCCCCCAACCCCATGCACCTGCAGCCCTGGGTGCTGCATAGGACAGGGGTGTGCCGGCAGCTGCCAGGCTCAGGGCCTGCTGGCACCTCTGAGTTGGACTGGGAAGCCTGCTTCCCAGCCAGCCCCTGCCTGTGCTGCTGGGCCAGGCCTCACACAGGCACAGTGGGCTGGGAAGGGCTCTGCCCTATGGGCTGGCTCTACGGGGCCCTTCCCAACCAGCTGGGGCTTCATGACGGCCACCCCCAGCTTGGGTGCAGGGAACTGGGAGCACTCTGCCCACATACCCCTGTGGCCCCAGCCTGGGCTGCCCCTCTGCCTCGGCCCTCAGCAACACCCACAGGCCAGCTGGGCTCAGCCCTGCAGCCCCAACTGCAGCCATAGCACCAGCCCTGAGTGGATAGCAGGGCCCTGATGCCAAGCTTTGGCCAGGCCCCCCACCACCCAAGCAAAAGCATGGGGGAAAGCTGGGCAAACCCCAACTGCGGTCCCATGCCCGCCTGGAAACAGGGGAGTTTAATCCCCACCCTCTGCCTCCCTTTGCCTGAGGCACTGCTGTGGCCTGTGTCTGGCCTTGGGGATAAGCCTGGCAAAGGCTGCTTCCCCCTTCCCCCTCCTGGCATACCCTGGCTGGGGTCACCGCAGGCCAGGGTGGGGGTTTAACCCCCCCCCACAATCATATTTAGCCCCTGCCAGGGGCCTGGCCACACCCCCAAGTCAGCTTCTCTCCAGCCTTGCAGCTGCTGCAAAGGGAAGGGAGGGATGCTCTAGTGACCCCTGGCTTCTAGCCTGAGCCACTACAGGCACATGCCTGCATTTCCAGAATTAAACATGAATGTCTGTGCCCTTGCAAATCAGTTCAATTTTTGCAGGTTAGACTAACCTGCAAAGATTGAATCAATTCAGGCTCTGGCTTCTTGAATGTCTGTCCCTAGCCTTAAAACATATGACCAAGGAAGAAAGAGATAATGGTTTAGTGTTACGCTGTTGTCAGTTGCCTTCACTGAATAAGGCAGAAGGCCCTTACACCGAATGTTAGATAAGGCAAGAATTATCTCATCTTTTTACATAATACTTGTGAGGACCTATTCAAGGTTTGTTCTATAATCCATTGTTACCAACCTCTTTCAAAGTCATCCTGAGCATGGCTGTCTCTTACCAGATGTTTTGGTTTGCAGTTCTCAAACAAAGAGTCTTTTATGGGGGATCTTACATTAGATTACAGCAAACTGAAAACTGATCACTATCCTCTTATGTGCAGCTTAACCAGAGGTTTTTGTGCAATACAAATAAACAATCAAATTCAATTACATACATGCTGGTCTTCATAAACCTTGCATATAAGCTCCTAATAAAGAAGGGAAGCAATTAAGGAGGATCCTTCTCTACTTATATTAGCACTAAGCAGTTTAGTTATTAGAAATTGCAAAGCTTTTCATCACTTTTAGTGGCAGTTGATTGGCACTGTCTGGTAAAGAATCAAGAAAGTAAACTACAGGGTAACAAAATGCTGAGATTCCTAAGGTCTTAAAAAGTTAAAGTATTTACCTCTATTTTTCAGAAAAATGTCTTTCAGGGAATAATTTATAATACTTGCTACCAGAAAAGAGATTTCAGTAGAAAAAGAATGGGATCCTGTTCTGTTTCATCTTGTTCAAGCCTCAAAGAGGAGACTGCTGTTGTACTTTGAGATACTTAAGTAGTAATGGCCAACTACAAACAGTTTACAAACAGTGCTGCAAACGCATCGTTCAGTACTGGAGTAGGAAAACCCACTTGACTGAAACAAGAAATCTTACCAAAACAAAATCTTGACTCAAATCTCCAAGTGGACCTCCTCTTGAAGTTACACCAAAGCTTATTAGGAGCACTAGAACTGCCATATCAGAAGAGACCCATGGTCATTTACTAGTGGAAGTTGCAAGAAATATGCATTCATCAATTATACAAGAACTTGACTTTAGCATAAGTTTCTAGAGAAACTAACATCTCACTATAGGAGAGTATGTCTGGATGAAAGTGTGTTTCTAAAACTGGGAGGATGGCAGGTGTGGTTTTTGGTTTTGTTCTTTGTTTCATGTACATTTGTTTTTCCTTATTTTGACCGAAATGAAAATGCTGAACAATTGTGAAATGGTGTTATTTCAATCCTAAATGGAAGCAGAAAATACTAAAAATCTTGTGAAAAAAAGTAAATTTGTGAGACTTCCAGCTCCCCCCAAAAGGTTGATTCAATATTTAGAAAATCTTACTCCTTGAAAGATTACCAGCCTTGGAACTTTTAGAGAATCTATCCATCACTAATATATAGCAACCTTTGCAGAGACGAATAGTGGAAGGGATGCAACTATCTGCCTTATGTCTGGTTGTTAAAAGGGAAATCTGTGTTACGGTTTTCCTTTGCACATTTTAGCCTGGTTGTTTGAACCATCTATGTAGCCGGTTCTATTTATGGTAAGTTATCTATCTGTGAAGCCAAAGATGCATAGCCAGACTGAGATACTCTTTCACCCTTCAAGCTGATCCATGTGAACATGCACTGAGGCCCCTTGCTAGGGCAGAGGGGGACAGTCTGGTCTTGCTTTCAATAATTGAAATTCAATTCATCCGTTCTTGCCATTACTCAGTAGAACTCTACTGATATGCATCAGGTCCTAGTTTGATTCAGAGCATTTAAAACTTGAAGCTTTTCTGGTGAGGTCTGAAAACTATTTTCAGCTACTGCTGGCTGCCCAAAAGTTTAATGAAAATGTAGTCTTTGTTCCTGAGCATCAGGAGCACATGAGCAAGAAATGTTGCCAGTGTCCGTCTTTTAGTAAGATTAGTGCTGAGTTTGTGTGGTATCCTATTTATAACTTTGTCAAACAGCTCACCCAATCATTTCATAGTTAATCACAGTTGTCTGCTCAGCTCTCTTCAGAAAAATGTTTATCAAAAAATGTGTGCCAACATAGTATGAACAAAAGGAAGCAGACCACACACAAAAAAAAAGCTGCCCCCAAAACCAAACAGCACAAACTCACAAGCTATATAGAAATCAGGTCTTGGTAAATTATGTCAGGCATAATTATAGCCTTCATGCTAGTCATGATACTGTATAGTTATAGTTAGTGTTTCCACTGTAAACCCCTATTTTTAGGAGGGGCTTATATCTCAGCTGTAAAGAATTAGTCCATGATGAAACTTGGTAGCCTGCATTTCAGTAAAGTGTTGATCTTCTGTTGGCTTTTAAATGTTCTTTTTTTTTTTTTTTTAATTGTTCAAGGGTAAAGACATTTTTTAAAAAACCCACAAAACTTCAGACTGCATTGTGCTGTTTATTTTCTGAGAGAGTGAGAATGAGTGAGTGTGCACAGATAGGTGACGGAGCCTTAACATGTCAATGCAGGTAAAATGTTCAGTATAGAAGTCACGATTCCAAGTTCTGTTTCCCACACTAGTTATAACTCAACTCTCTTGTGTATTTTTTTCATGGATTGCCACAAATGTTTTAACAGGTATACAGTAATTGGGAACAAACCTTGACTGCAACTCTTATGCCAATGGTGGTTTTACATCTCATGGGATAAAGCTGTTGCTAATTTTCCTTTAATTTTTCCTTAATTGAATTGATTTTTTCTAAGACTTCCAAGGAGAAGGAACTCTGTTGAAGATTTATACTTCCCCACCTACCTCAATCCTCCAGCATGCACTCAGGAAGGGTTGTGACTGCTACAAGAGGCTGGCTGGGGAAGAGGAAAGGTCAGGAGTGAGCCTTACATAGTGTGTTTTATCTTGCAAAATGCCAAATGCACCTGAAAAACCTCAAACTGGAGAAAAGTGTTTTGTAGAAAAAAATCTTTGCTCAAACATGCTTCCCATTTTCCAGGTAGGTCTAACTAGTGCCAACACATCTAACAGATTTGGCTCCCTTGATGGGATCAGGAGCATTTTACCTCTGTACACAGGGGTCACTAGCACTGAAGTTTAGCAGCCTCTGGAGTGTGGCATACCTGCCAAAGTACATCAGCCACAGTGCACAATAAATAAGGTTATGGAAGAAACCGAAGAATAACTCTTCTCCAAGTGAAACTGCAGCAGGAATTAATTTTTGATTTGTCAGACACTGATGCCCAAGTTGGAAAATGCTTACAACTGTGGATCTAAAAACATACAAAAAGAGTATGGAAATGTAATTACTGTAGATAGTCTGGGTATCAAGACTAGGTCTTTTACAAGCGGACTCATTTCACTAGACATTTTAAATTCATATCACCCTCAAAGAGCAGTGCAAAACGTGACACCCGTGTTAACAATGGGCTCTATGTATTGTGTTTGAAGACCACCGATTCTTTCTTGACACAGAAAATGGTGCCACCACTGAACTGCTAAATGTTTTGTAGCATTTTTGTTTTCCTTGGAAATTTCCCATTGAAATTCTAACCAACTGAGATCCTGCTCAACTTTTCAGAGCTTATCAAGGTGATGTAGCTGAAGGAGCTGCCTTGTATTTGTCATAACATTCTGAGATGGAAAAAACTGATAAACTGTTTTGTAATTCCACTATGCTTTAAAGGGTAATAAAACCACCCCTTGTAATGTTATTGATCTGCCATTCTGCTCTCCTGGATTTGTACAAGCAAACCAATATTGAGATTCTATTTTTAGAAAACTGTAATGAAATGAATTTCCTCCACTCCAAAGAAATGAATTGTGGAAAATGTTCTTTTCTCTTCATAGATGGATGCTACACACCACTTTGTGTTGAAAACCAAGCAACACCTAAGGAATTCCTATAGAAAGTACTTGACTGCTTTTCCTCCAACAAAGTATTAGAAAACAAAGTACACGTGGATTTACTTGAGACTACTCATGGGATTAAAATTACTTATATGGGTATTTGGAGGATCTGGGTGTCAGGGGTTTGGATCATGGTTCCCTCACTATGAACTTTAGAAAATATGTTCAAAGAGTAACAGATTGAAAAGGGGCTCCACTGCTCTCAGTAGTGAATGGTTATGATTAGAGAAACTGCTACTTATTGTGTGTATACCTCCTGTTGGCTTGTTTCATCATAAATCAACTCCAAGAAAAGCTCAACAGTTTCAGTAACGTACTACTCCAGAAAGGTACATCCTGACATTTTGGCCACTGGATCTTTTTCACATGTGTCACCAAGAAGTTACAGCTGCAGTTTATATACAAATTGCGTAAAAAAATTGCCTTTGATTAATTGCATTATTTACCTTCTGTTTTTCAAAGAAAACTTTCAGTACTTACTCTGCACCATGTAAAGGCTATAACTACAATCCTGAAAAATACTATATCAGAATCAGCCTTATAAAAGCCCCTAAATAGACTTTATGTGCTAGTTAATAAATAATTTCAAGTTTAAACTATTTATTTGCTATTCCATTACTCATCCCTATATTGAAACACACAAAACTTGCTGTTCCCATTTGACCAAATCTGCAGCATTTCAAAGGAGTTTCTTATGCATCAGATGCTTAAAAAGCAACATTAGGTGACGAGCATCTGCAGCTCCCTGTTTAGTTTCACTGTTTTAAAGGGAGCAGGGAAGCTCCCTTTAAATTGGGATTCCCACTGTTACCATTTTTCTTTTCCCTGTATCCATTGTTTTGTCTTTTCAAGTCCCAAACTGAGGGCCTTACTATAACTTTATCCAAGTCCACAGTCAACTCCACAACAGTCAGAAAGACAGAAATGCTCTTGAAGCAGCATAACTTAGCTTCCAGTGCTGAAGAGATTCACTACAGTAGCTCCACATCTTTGCAGTCTGAACCCTGTTGGCATTAGCAAGAATCTAATATACCAACAAGCATCAATAGCACTAATTGTGTTTTGATTTTAATGTAAGAAAAATGCAGTTCCAGGGTGATTTGCAATTGAACTATATTTTGACTACAAGAATTCTAAATACAGTTTTCAGCATTGCTAACTCCTTGGACATTTTTTCTCCATGGTCCTAACCTCTCCATCTGAGCTGCTAATATAAAAATAAATATCAACGTGGAAACCAATAATGTCATAGCTACAATCACCTGAAGTCTTTTCCCTTTCTGCTGAAGTTAAAGAGCAAAGTAGTAAAATTTATTGGTCATTCAGAAACTAAAGACCTTGCTTATCCATGAAATCGTATAGAAGAGTGAATACCTGTCACACACCCACAAAATCTTCTCCAGTTTCTTGCCTACCACAGTATTCCAGCTGCACCTTCCTTCCTAGGCTAGCAGGGTAGTGAACTCAGTGTACAGAATTTTTCTCTCTGGTCCAGCTAGCTATGCATACCTTAACTTACCCACTTGAATCAACTATTAAAGAGCAGAGACAGACAAGGAGACACTGTACTCAGAATTCCCCATGGTATTGTGTCCCTCTCCATCTCCCCAGGTTCTTCAGCACATCTGTACCTTCAGCTTTAATGCCAGCCTATGCTAAGTCTCCATAAACTTGGGCCCAAACAATCAAAATGGAAATAGAACCATGGAATCATGAGAACAGGATCCATCACACTTAAAATTAGGGAGAACAAAACAGCATGATTATGCCATTAAGGAACGATTCTGTATTTGCAGGGAGAGAGAGACTGGGTGATTCTGTGGTTTTCCTTCCCCTGACTTCTAGGTTGCTAGGCAATCTTGCCCTGAGGTATACCGTTAAAAGTGCACTGAGGTTGCAATCTATGAGACCCCACTTGCATAGCAAAGGACAAGGACAACACATCTGTCATGGGGACAGTTAGTGTAACACATTTTGCCAGCACAAGAGTCACATATGCCTGCAGGGAAAATTAATACTGCAAGAGATGCATCTCTGTGTTTCCCTTTCATGTGCCAGCTAAAATACAAGGCATGGAATTTTATTTGTTTCACCTCAACTATATTTTCCCTCAGTTACAAACCTGGCCCCAAGTCCTGAAAATTTTCTTTGTACAAGGTGGCAAATACTATTTGCAGTAGGGGGATGTCCCCTCTCTCTGCACATGCCTAGCATCATCTTTTCCTCAGCTTCAGGCACCCAACCAACAGCTAATCTCCCCGCCTGACCTTCAGGACTGTCACTGAAATGTGGCCTTTATGCCTTTTTATGGCAGCCCTACCACATTTACTGTGCTAAGCAATTGATACGATTTAATCTAATTTACAAATTCTACATGATCCTGCATGTACCCGGCTAATCAGCTGCAAAACGCGCAGTATTGTTACACAAAAGAAAATGTTCTGTATTAGACTGTCAGCTTGACAATCTTATCTATTCTTCCTTTTCTTCTTCATATCTTCTATTTACTTGCGTCTGAAGCCATTCATTCATCCCATCCCCCTTTTCCTCTTTCATTTCTTCCTTTTACTCAGCTCATTCCCACTCATTTCTTCAGCAGTGCTGACAAAGAAGCCAGTAACACCAGCTTTCTAAAATCCAGTAGGACCAGTAAGTCTAGAATTGGTCTACCAACTGCCTTTAACAATGAATTCAGGTCCACCTTGCTTACTGTGAGTACAGGTGACAAAACCACACTTTTCAGTTTCAGCAGACAGGGGCATAGAGAGTAGTAGGTAGCTGTGTTAGGCTGAAGTCAGGCAGAAGGTGAGGTAGAGGTGGTGCACCTTACCAACTAATTGAATCAGAGATGCAAAGTTTTAGTGAACAACTGCTCATTTCATCAGATGCAACACTAACAGCTATCTGCAGCTGATGAAGTAAGTTGTTCACAAAAGCTTATATCTCTCTGATTCAGTTAGCTTATAAGGTATGCCTCCATCCTGCCTTTCATCTTGAGTGTTAGTTTCCACCTGACAAATCCTTTTTTCACCCCCCTTAAGGAGTCCTACATCTGTCTTGATAAGATATTTATTAGGGTGCACAAATAACAAAAAGCATACTTTGATCAGCAGTTGCCTTAAGCAGATAGAGACGCTGAATTACTGACTTCTAAAGCAACATCTGACGAAGAGAACAAGCGGGAATATCTCATCTCCTCACGGAGGAGCTGCCTTTTAAAATCCTGTTCCTTTTCAACATGATGTGAAGCATTTACTCCAACTTCGGGTTGTTGTTCTCCTGAGGCCTGAACCTGCTCCCACTGAAGTCAATGGTAAAACTCCCACTGACTTCAAAGGAAACAGGATTGGACCCCTGGTGTTTTCAACTCCTTTGTAAAGTGGCTGTATATTTAACAGCAGTTTAGCTAAGTTGGGAAAGGCCTCAATATCTTCCTTTAACCTTTTTCTGAACAGGGAAGGAAGAACTATCTTCATAGTTCATAGACACTAAAACAGCAACGTGTATTAGCGTCAGTGATTAGAACAGTGCCGTTTTACCAAGGGCAGGTAGGCAGGAAGTAAGAGGTTTTAAAAAAAGCTACTGGCTAAACCCAAATTAATTCTGAATAGCCAATCTCAACTCTTCACAAACTCTGTACATTGCTGGAGGCCCAAAACATTAAATCGGCCTATTAAAATTGAAGAAACAAACAGAGATCAATTTCCTTCTTACAGCATAAATGTGTTTTACTTATGCACTATTCCTTTCTAAAAGGCTTTGGATCCCTAATTGATCCCATTTTCAGTATCTAATATCATAGCACAGTCAAGGAAAAAGAAAGCAAATTAACTCATGAGAAAAAGTTTGCATGTTGTTCCTCATAGAACTAGTATGTGGAGATGTGTCAAAAATAAGCCGTAAAACAGAACAATTGAAAATAGTTTGGAGCAGTAAGGGCTCTCAAGTCCTTGTTGAGAGGACAATTTTCAATTTGTACGCTGTTCACATGGTTTATTTCCTCTACTCCATAGTAACACAGCATTTGCCATCAGCCAGTATTCAAAAGGCTTTAAAAAGGGATAGTCTGCAATGCAGCAGGAGCAAAGGGTGCCAGAATGCTGTATGTTGATGTTTTCTAGGAAATCATCATCCCATCCCTTTCTGAATTGTCTATTACTGATGGATCTCTTTTCCTTTTAAAAAAATTACATTTTTAAATACTGTCTTTGGAAAATACTCCCTACCTTGTACACACTAACCTAAGTTCTATAACAGACTATAACAGATATAAACTTATTTCAATTTTATAGCTGATATTAAAACATTGAATCATCCATTACATTCGAGTCAGGATACATATTCTGCACAGTGTTGAAAAAGGAAGCAAGTCAAAGACTTTAACCGGGTAGGAAATTTGTTCATTCCATCTCTATAACCCATCACTACATCCAAGATGGTTTTTTCTTTCAAAATCCTTTACTAGACCCAGAATAGTTTCTCCAACTTCTTCAAGCTATTAGTTTCTCAATTCCCTCAAAACAATTTCTGTGAAAAATGCAGATTGTGACACACAACTGCTTCGTGTTGTGGCTGTTATTGTTCACTAGTTATCGTAGCTCTCAGACTGGCCAACAATAGGCATTACAATATCAAAATGGTGGTCTGGAACGGCAGCATTTTTAATGTTAATATGATGAAAAGAAAATGAAACAGTAAGAAAGAAAGCCAAGTTACAGAAAGAGAAAGGTCAGAAATCCATGGGCATGTTTATGAAGACAAAAAGAAACATAGTGGGAACATCTATATGTGCGTTTTAATGCACTGTAGCCTATTTTACTGTTCATTAAACTGGTGTGTAAAACCCTGCTATTACACTAATGCACAGTAAAATAGGCTACTGCGCATTGTCACCCAAAAACACGCACTTATGCTTTGGCATGTTAGGGCAGCCTAATGCGCATTAATTTAGTACCTCACATTGGAGGTACTAAATTTAAAGTGCATTAGGAAAAATGCATTAATGCACATGTAGACGCGCCCAAATTCCTGAGTGAGTGATTATCAACTAATACTGTACTCCACTAGCATATTTATGGGACGGTTCCTTCTCCAGCTGGGATCTCCTTCCCATTTAGCAGTATGGGAAGGGCCCCATGATCACAATAATAAAATAAAAGATAAGCTCTAGGTCAAGGAGAAATTAATCTGAAGAAGTTTCACGGCCTGTGTTGCACATGAGATGGGTCTAGAAGATTGTCCCTTATGATGTGACAATATCTGAATGATTCCCATGGCATCCATTTCTGGCTCCAAGCTAGACACCCTTGTTTTGTAGCAACCAAGCAGTATGTACCAGCTAAATTGCTAAACAGCTTTTTTTGTCATCAAAGTTTATCCTTCTCTTACCTGCCTTTCCATGCAGTGTCCTACTGAAGTGCCCTGGGTGTCTTTCATTACCTCAACCATTCCTTTCTTTGTCTAGTATATTAACTGTTTGATAAAAGCATGCTAACAATTTGTATCACCTGAATGTTACAACTGAGGTATTTTGTCCACTAGAAAGGAAAAAAAAAGTTTTTGTTGTGAATTTTTGCTCCTCTGAAACACAGCATGGGCATTTCTGTTATTTTTTAAATAAACAACTTCCTTCTAAAATGGCGCTCAGTTCCTCAGAAAAAAGAACATTTATCTGGGTTGCCTTAAGTATTCATGTTGTACTGTATAATAATAGTAGTGATAAAGGACTGCAGTAACAATAACATAAAATTTGGCTTATTGTTTTCTTCTTTGCGGAGTCAATAACTTATTCGCACTCCTGGAACCACTGTTTTAATTATTTCAAAAATTGTTTTGTGAATATCAGTATTGGAAGAAACAATTTGGTTTTGTATTACCAACTCTCCTTTTTTCATGGTTGTGGGAAGGAAGAATTGAAATCTCTTTCTATGCCTCCCTGCCACCATGCATAAAGGAACTGAGCACCTCACAACCTTTACTGTGTCTTTCTTCACAGCAGCCAGTGAGGCAGGGAAGTGTGTTCTCCTTATTTTACAGACAGGAAGCTACAGCACAAACATGCCAAGTGACAGTTGCCCAAAGTCACTCTGAAATTCTTTGGCCGAGTGTGGAATAGAATCCAGGTCCCGCGAGTCCCATATTGATACTAAGTATCACACACAGCCCTCCCCGAAGTAAACAGCAGGGGAATTGTGACACAAGGGTCGTTTCAACCATGTCTGGGGTGCATGTGTCATTCACGTGCACAGAAGGTTTATGTGTGTCCTTATAGCCAGATACCAAAAGGGTAAGGGTTAAGGAGGACTTACCCCATAAAGAAGGGTGACACACACACACACACACACACACTCTCTCTCTCTCTCTCTCTCTCTCGCTCCTTCCCATAGCTTTGAGTAGTTTCAGCTCACTCTCTTGCGCTCTTCAACCCAGCTAAGTTACTTTAGAATCTAATCAGAAATGAGCACAGTTGTTTTTACACACCAGACCAGCATCTCATTAAATAGAGAGAGTAGGTGCAGAGAAAGCTTAGAAGACCAAGTTGTGTACAGCTCAATGTGTCAGGTGTATACGGCAATCTGAGAAAAGCAGCGAGTCCTTTTATAAATCAGGATAAAAACAGAACTTCACCCAGGAAAGGGGGTATTAATGATAAACCTACATATATAACCACTGACTAATTATTTTTAAGCAAAGTACATATGAGCCATAGCAACTTCTGTCCTTGCAAGTATTAGACATTATAGACCTTTTAAAAGTGGTCTTGCCAATAGGCCATTAGTTAGATAAGAAACAACCCAACTACACTCTGGGACATAATTGTTTCAGGATTTACCCATCAAAAATACACACTGTCTGGCTGGCTGAGGCTTGAAGATAGCATCTTTTTAATCACCCATGCTTTAGCCCTTCAGATGCCACTTAACAGCTCTATTCAAACCCAGAGAGTACAGTCTGGGGCTGTCCATCATTCCCACTTGCAATCATTACTTGTTTTCTACTTGGTAAAGAGAGATTGTCAGCGAGACTGTATTTTCTTCCTTTCCCCTACCTCAACAAAATAAGATGCAGGGAAGCAATTACAAGCCCTTAGTCTGTGATTCCTAGTGACCTGTCCAAGGTTTTTCATTTGGTTCATCTTTTACTACAAACCCACAAGCTGCTACATTAAATTGGGCCTTGTGTCAGCATCACTCACTGGTCAATGCATTACATGCCCCCATCTGTGTCTCAGACATAATGAAGACAGCTCTATAGTTTTCAGGTCAAAACATAGACAACCCTGCTTTTAAGTCCTGGAGATCCCTGGTTCAACCCCTGGCATATGATGAAATGGGGATTCAGCCAGGATTTGAAGCCAGGCCTATTATATTCATATGATGTCCATACTATGACCAGAGAATAACTGGACCTGGGTAAATTGGAGAAAGGGAGACAGACAATCTTGCCATTCCCTAGAGTCTCTAAAAGCATGATAGCCACAACCAGGATGAAGACGATAGGTGATTAAACTGAAGCATACTTCCAATAGTGCTAGGCTCCCTTGGAGGACAATTGAAGCTCAGCGTCCCATTACCAGGCATGATGAACCAAATTATCAGGGGTCTATAGAAAATGTAATCAGATGGCTGGAGAGAAGACAAGGATAGGAGCAACCTGTTTGTACACATGCGTGCATGCACGCGTGTGTGTGTGCATGTACAAGTTTGCTGGCTTGTTTCCACCCAAGAATCTGCATAAATGTCATATAATCTATGGAACAGTTTATAAACAATGCAGAATTGAGCTCAAACTTTACAGGGTCCTGAACTGAAAAGATTGGATCAAGAGAAAAGTAAATTATATTATTCCTTTCACTGTCTGTCTAACTTGCCTGCATCTCCTATGGGAAAGATGGAAAGGCACCATTTGATATATTGGTGCCATATTGGATGGCACTGATAAAAGGAAAATTAACATTATTGGCTATTGACTATTTTTGGCTGGTGTAGCTGAAAATGTACCAATAAATGTAATATGCCTTCTGGCTGGGGGCCCCTGGACACCACATGCATCTGCACACATGCATGCAGCCAGAAATTTAGCTGAGCAGCGTGGGGAGTAGTGCCCTGCAGGTAAATCTGTGGAGGGGAAGGGGCATGGAGCAGGCAGATCAGGGCCCCATTGTGAGGGGGGGAGTGGGGCAGAGGCAGGGTCAGGGGCTGGGTGGTGAATGGGACCCTGGGGCCAGGGTGGGGAGTGGGACAGAGTCGCAGGCAGCTTGTCCAGGGGATCAGTGTCCTGGTGCTTAAAAATGGCAGCAGGGCCATTCTATGAGCTTGAATTCAAGTGCTGCTGCCACCATTTTTAAGCACTGGGATTCTTTTACCTGGAGCCAAACCGAGCGGGACAGCAGATGCAGGCTGCCCACTGTGAGCTCTTCACCCTGCTGCCTTTGCATTGGGAGCTGCACGCTGGCCGTGCTGCATCCATTGCCCATCTGGCAGCAATGGCAGTGGTGAGCTGTGCCTCCCACTGCTGGATGGGTAGGGGACATGGCACGGCTAGCGCATGGCTCCCAGGGCAAAGAGCCCTGAGCCCACAACAGGCAGCCTGCCTCTGCCGTCACCTCACTTGGCTCTGGTTAAAAGTGTCCTAGAGCTTAAAAATGGTGGCAGCGGCACTTGAACTAAGCTCATTTGATGTTCAAGCACCCCCACCACCATTATTAGATACTGGGATGCTGATCTTCTGGACGAGCCGCCCACGGCTCCATCCTGCTCCCTGCTCTGACCCCGGAGCCCCATTCACTGCCCTGCCCCTGCCCCAGCCCCACTCACTCCCTCACTATGGGGGCCTTGATCTGCACCCCACATTCCCCTTTCTTTCCACAGACTTACCTGCAGGGCGCTGCTCTCCATGCTGCCCACCTGCATTCCTGTAAATTGGTTATCGGATCGGTATCAGCCAATATGACTGGTGAATAATCAGCTATTGGTATCAGCCAAGAAAATCTTTATCGGTGCACCCCTACTGTTAGACCCTAGCTAACATTAACTCTCTCAGCTAGCGACTACAGTGCATATTCTGGCTTCCAGTTCTCGTTCAGTTGCAATTTGAGTTGGTTGGGATCTGTCAGAACCCTCCCATGGAACATGAATATACTTTGATTCTAGGAACATTAGAAACAATTCCCCCTTTCAACAATGTGGAAGAGGCAATATCAGCTAAGATTTTTGTGCCTAATCCTTAAGCGTATGTATTGGGAGACATGATAGGTTATTCTGAAAGGAGATTTATTTATCCCCTTTATTTAACATAGCTGAGCCTGTTTACCTTGCAGGCATATTCATGCTGCTTCAACATTTTCAGGAATGGCTTGGAACTTTGGGTATTCAACCTGAGGTATTGTTGAGGGGCAACATTTTCAGAAAGGACAGATTGATGGCTAACCTTCTGATAAGTAGTTCCCTCAAACTAGACAAACAAAATTATAGGCAGAAAAAAATCACTAATCACATTTGAAAAATCTGCATTTTTTTTTGAGCGTAATAAGGAAAAGGGTGGGGATTTTAGTCACAAGGACAATAACCTTTTAGCATCATTTAGTGTTTCGTTGTTAGACTATTCATTATAGTTGTTTTTAAATGTTTCCAGTGCTTAGAGAGAGGTTGAATCATACTGGGAAAAAAAGTCATAATAGACTAAAAAATCTTCATATAAGATACCAGAATCATAGCGCTGGTAAGTGGTGCTACAAGCTGATGATCTCTGAGGTTCACTTCCTGAGTATCTCAGATTTTTCAAGCTAATACTAAACTATCTGCCATGTTAAGGACCTATGTAGGGTCTTTTTTAAGTAAAATACATTTTTGGGGGTAAACGCAATATCTTTTATCAGAGCAATTAAAATAGTTGGAAAAATTGTTCTCTGCCAGCTTTCGGGCACAAACACCCAACACACTATAACCAATACCCTCCAAAACATGGATTTAGTAAAGCATCTTTATAGAGATGAACTAACCTTTGGAAAGTCTGCAGTCAAACATTAAACCAACAGGGGTTAGTCTTTTTGGCAGGAGTACCACAAAGCCCCTCTTATCCCCTTCTTCTGCCCAATCCGCTGACCTGCTTTCTGCTTCCTGCTCCATCTGCTGCTGTTCTCCCTGTGCCCTCCCTGATCTTCCATGTACCGTGCATAGAGACTGCCCATACCACTTGCGGCATGTGTGCCACAGGTTGTCCACTCTTGCATTATCCTCTCTATCCCAGCATAAGTAAGATGCCAAACTAAGGACCTATTGGTAGGGGTTTGGGAAAGGAGACATAAAATGAAATCTGAAGACAGTCATTGTTTAACAGAGCCTATCAGGACCACCATTTCTGATATGTGAAACGTCTACTTCGGGAAGACCTGGAGCAATAAAGAGCAGTGCCTTGCTACATATTGCAAGAGTCATTTTCAACCTGGCCAAGGCAGGTCTTCTGCCAGCTTCCTGGGTGCATTAGTTTTCTTTGGATCACGTGAAATGTCAGCAGCAGCGTGTAGCCTAATGAGGACAGAATAGTGACAGCCCAGACTTTAGAAAAAGACGACAAGACGTACTACCTAGCATCTACAGTAAATCTGACCATCTTGAGAGGCACAGTTACAACACGGCCATCTTCAGGCAAAGGTAAAAAGCAACTACTGGCTGTGCAGATGAGACTGAAACAGGTTTTCACCATCTTCCTAAACCACTACCATTACCCAGCATACTCCACAGTTTAGTCCTCCAACAGAGTGGGATTTGCAAAGAAGACACAATAACTGATTTAGTGCATTCAAAATGTCTCTAGCCTCTAGCTGGTAGGAATGACATACCTCTGAGTGAGCAAGGGTATCATTTTCTGTACTTATCCGAACAGCAGATGCTGTTCCAACGTGGGAGAAAAATCACAACGTGAAGCCTCTTTGAAAACACTGGGGAACTAACATGTATGTTAATATCTGTTTGTAGGCTGGTAAATGATGCTGCTGTAATTCACTTGCATTGTTTGTACCCAGCTGAACAGATAAGTTTGCTCTTGGGTAAGGAACACGCAGCGCAACAAACCGGAGGATCAAAATAAACTGTCGCCCACCAACCATACACAAATCTAGCCAGCCAAAAGAGCTATTTTTCTCATTTCTTTTTACCTCTGTGCTCATTGTAACCCACAGTTGTATCTCCATCGCATTTGGATGTGTTTTTAAACTTTCCCCAAACAACTGCTAGGTGCCTGCAGTGCATCTTGCTGTCCTTTTATCTGTTCCTCAGCTGACAGTGTGGGAGACGAGTGAGTAATCAGTGCTCTGAGTCATAGCATGCCATGTTCCAATAGTAACACTGCATTTGATCTCCTCCTGACAACCGAGTGGCTGACAGCTTTGTCTTTCTTTGCCATGCTATCACTGGTGTGTAACTGGGAGTGGAAGGTGGAGGTAGAGAGAAACATGGTCTAGCGAATACTAGTGTCCAGAGAATTGGAAGCCCCTTTCAGATGTGCAGCAGTTCACAAAAACAAATGGAATACAAGCAGCAGACTGTCAGTTTTGCACAGCATACATCTGGGAAGTTCGCTCTTTATGTTCAAAATACATCCAAGATCTTTACTCTGCAAGAGGGCTAGTGTTCAAACAGGGCTGGACACATTCATTGGGCAAACCAGGCAGCCGCCCAGCGCCTAAACGGAAAGGGGACCAAAAATGGTAATTTTTTTCCCATTGTCCAACTATCATTATCTCTGGTGAAGGGGGGCCCAATACTAAAAGTTCGCCCAGGACTGCCAGGAGTCTTAGTATGTCACTATGTTGAAACCTACTCAGAAACTTCCCCTGGTACAGAACTCAGCTTCCTATTTCTTGCATGTTCTTTCAAGTGAACATGCTATTTCTCTGCTGAGGCTTCCAGCTTATCTTCTGTGCCAGTCAGTGTATTCCTTAAGAGTTATCTCTATTTACTTTACTACTTTAAGAACACAAAATATATTATGTATAACAGTGGTCTCCAATCTTTTAAAGTAGGAGATCACCTTTGGCGTTTAAAACAACCCAAGATCTACCATGCACCGCTGCCACCCCACTTCCCCCCGCCCACCAGGTAAGTATGTGAGGAGGGAAGGCAGGGTGGGGAGGCAGATTGAGAAAAAATTATTTGGGGACGTGCCTCTCCAGCAGGTAAGTCCCACCCAGCCAGGGCTCCACTCAATTTACCCTTGCTCCTGCCTCTGCAGCACTGTCCCTCACCACAGGGGCCTTGATCTAGCCCCCATTCCTTCCCTCCTCCACAGACTGACATGCAGCGCTGGGATGCACACGTGCATGCACATGGGCATTCAGTCCCCCACCCCAGCCTCAGGTTGACTCCAAGAGGCTCTGAGATCTACCATAAGAGGCTCTGAGATCTACCAATGAATCAAGATTCATTGGTTGGTGACCACTGATGTATAAATTAATTAGCACATAAAACCAAATGTTTGGTATATTTATGAAAATTAAAAGCATAAATGCTGTATTATTTTAATAAAACTAAGCTATTTAAAATAATTATTTGCTATTATTGTTACAGATAGAGTTCCAAACTTCTGCACCCTAAGGTATTTAACTTATGGCCATACCACCCTGAACATGCCTGATCTTGTCTGATCTCAGAAGCTAAGCAGGGTTGGGCCTGGTTAGTATTTGGACAGGAAACTGCCCAGGAATACCCAGTGCTGTAGGATTTCCTGCCCAGAGCAGGGGGGTTGGACTTCATGATCTTTCAAGGTCCCTTCCAACCCTTAATTTCTATGATTAAGCATATCTTAGTTTTTGCCAGTTCATGAGAACTAGGAAAAAAATACAAGTTGAAAATAGAAACTATCAACATTGTAGTAAACAAAAGGAAGTTTTTATTATCTGGACTTAGAAAGTCTCTTCCAAAACAGTCAGCGCTTTCCAGAAACAGAAGAAACTCAAGTTTTTAGAAAAAGAGCTCAGAAAAAAACACCCCTCTAAGGCTGGAGACAAAATTTGGCACATAAAACCAATGTGTCATTTAAACAATCAGCTATATCCTTGAAACTATTAGTTTCTTTGTCTAAACAAAGACATGCTCAGTTTCTAAAATATCTTCTGATTCTGAATCTGAACCTTCATTTTTATCTTCATGGACTTCAGAAAACTGAAGGTTTGCATGGATTGAAACAAGCTTCTCTACTCTTTCACAGGTTAGTTTACTTCTTGATTTGGCATGTATAGTTCTAAACATAGACCAGTTTTTTTTACATGCTGCAGAAGATGGAGGAATCTGAATAAAGTGAGAAGCAAGTAGGGTCAGAGTCTGTGAGGGAGGGACACCGGCAGTGCTGGGGGGGCAAGGGGCTGCAGGTCAGGAGTGAGAGGCACTGGCAGGGCTGGGGAGGGGGGCTGCGCGTCAGGAGTGAGGGGCACCAGCAGGGCTTGGGGGGGCAGGGGGCTGCGGGGGGTAGGGGGCTCTGGGTCAGGAGGGGCACCAGCAGGCCTGAGGACATGGCAGGAGAGGACTGTGGCTTGGGAGTGAGGGGCACTGGAATGGGCAGGACCAGAGGACCAGCATATCACTGCCCCCCACAATCATATATCCCCCTGACCCCACCATGCGACTGGAGATCTCTTTTTTGGAACCGGAAATATGGTAACCCTAGGTAAGGAATGTCTGACAAAAGCGCACCATGGGATTCAGATGCAGTGACTGCTGAAGGAATTGGCTTTAGAATTTTCAGAGAGTTCTGCAGCTGGACCCAGAAGACATCCTCAGCAAGCACAATTTCAGACTACTTTAAGATCTTCAGTTATCACTGTTTCTTGAAAAGCGTCTTTGTTTCTTAGTAAACTTTCAAATGAGATCTTCACCCTGCCCCACCTAATTTTACTACAAAGTTTGTCACCATTTTTTTCTTCCTGCTTCTTCTTAAAGATTGCAGTTACAATATGAGTAGATTTTACATATTTTATAACTTCTTTTGCTCTATTATAGATTTTTTGCAGTGTGTCCAACTTTATGAAATCATTAAGAAGCAAGTTTAGGCCATGGGAAGCACATCCTATTGCAGTAATATGTGGATATTTGTCCATTATGATCTCCCATGCTGCTTTCATATTACTTGCGCTGTCAGTCAGCAAGGCAAATACTTTACCACTCCCAATCTTCTGTAGGACTTCACCTATTTTACTACTTATATACTTTGCTGTATGTGCATTCTCCTGTTTCAATGCTTTTATGAAAAACTGGTTGAGGTAGTGCTATCGCAAAGTTTGATTCCTTCTCCCCCTACATTTGTCCACCCATCAGTAAGTACTACACTACAGAGTGCTTTGTTGATTTTTTTGTCCACAGATTGCATTACACATTCATATTCTGACTCTAGAAGAGGCTTGCTCAAAGACTGTCGGCTGGGCAAATGACACAGTGGTCTTAATAATTTAAATGCTGCCTGCCAATGTGCATTTTCAGTGATTGATAATGGCATCCCAGAAGCATATATTGCTCTTGCAAGAGCTTGGTCAATTTTTTCTTGCTCTTCAGGTGTCATCTTGTCTAGAAATGAAGTTATTGGGAATCTTTTGGACACAGTTGGGTGAGATATCTGTTTACCTGATGATGTTGACTGGGCAAGACTTTGTGATGCTGATGTTACAGAAGAAGCAGGAGGACTTCTAGATCGAGAACGTTTTCTAAGTCTACTTCCATTATCATCATGATCTACCTCACTCACAAGCATGAAGGGTTGTTTTTTAGTATCGGCAGGACACTTCATACATGCAAGGATGTGTTTGGTCATCCTGGCAACATTTGGAAATGCATATTTAATTTGACAGTATTTGCAAAACAGAGGCTTTTTTCAGAATGGCTTGCAGTTGCAGTGTAGAAATGCTTCTATACGTTAGGAGATGGTTGCACCATGTTACTGAGGGGAAAAAAAAGAAATAAGTAATTTAATAGCTAGGTTACATATATAAACACTAAGCTACGGCATGCAAAAAAATTTAGTAATTGATGGAGGGGAACACTCCTCAGTAAAGTAACTGTGAACCACCCCTTCCCTCACACCTCACCTCACTGCTAAAGGTAAGAGTAGTGTGTGATTTGCTCGGCAAGTTTCAGATTGGTAGGAACTACATTATGAATTACATAAAATATGAAAATATACTAACTGAAAATATAGTTTAATATGCAGAACTCAAAGAAATTGAAACTCTCACCTTTCAATAAACAAGAAGTCTATTTTCAGTTCCTTTATGTTGCTAGATGCAGTTTGGTAGGTACTTCTGTGTATTTCAGGGTCCAGGAGGAGGCAGGTTCCAGTCCACCACCAAAATCTTTAGGTTTTTTTTTTCCTTTGAGGCTTTGCTACGCACAGCAGGACTTCAGCAGTCTCTTCACACAAGCAAGAAGGGCAATAAGCTGCTTGTTTCCCTATAGCAGGGAGCTGCTAGTGTCCATTCCCAGTCCTCTGAGGGGAGAGGTGACCAGGCTGAGGGGCCTCGTCAAGACTCAGGAAGAGGACATATTATTCTATCTCCACCAAACTCTAGATCAAAGGTCACCAGAGGAAGGAAGGATGCAGGCAGTGCAGAAATACACAAGCAAAGGCTACCCTGGATCCTTCCTTTCTCCTGTGCAGACGGCAGCACCCTCTGGGGGAAGAAATGCATCTTGGATCTGAGGGTTGTATTATGTCTACCATATACAAGAATTGTAATGATCTAATATTGGAGACTGTCTTACATAAAACATCTTCATATTATATAGTTATTAGAAATCATTTTGAGGGAGTAAAGGGCAGCTGTAATAAGCAATATTTGAAACTCTTGTCTTAAAAAGCATTTCATTCATCACTCTAAAAGAAAATATTTCATAAGAGTTTTCCCCCAAATTTCCAATTTTTCCATTAAAAAAAGGAAAAAAAAGTCCTTGGAAAAAACCAGAAAAAAACCCAGTTTTTATCCCTGAATGTTCCCATTTTTTTCCCAGGCCTTCACATCTCTAGTTAAGCGATTGGTTAATGTCTTCATACGTATAGTTCACGCACTTAGTGCAATTAATTATAACATTTATTTAAAATGAAACACAAGGTAACTAGTTGGTGACAAGCACATTATAACTTGGTGTGCTTAAAAAGTAACAACAGCATTACTCAGAGTCCAGGTAAAGCGCTGTTTTTTTTTAAAACGTTGTTCAGATCATGTACCATTAGCAACCAAACACCAAAAGCAATCAAGAAGGATTCCAGAATGTTTTCCATTCAGGAAGGTATATGATAAGAAACTAAACAGATAACTTCCTTTTTGTTATTTAGGGTTATCTTTAGGAAGGTTTGTGGTACAGTGCATGCACTAAAGATGCTCTATAATTATATGATACGTTTTGTGGAAAGCAGCCGAATACCCTTAAAACCCTTTCCTTATGGCCTTGTATTCAAGCAACAAAGCGTGCTGGAATTTGAATAGTTGATCTAATATTTTTGCAGCTTCAAACAGGCAGAAGCTATAGGTAGAAGTATCAGAAAAGATTTTAGGCTCAGATAATTAGCTGGTGTAAATCACTGTTGGTCTCCTGATGACAAAGGAGTGAACTACCATGAACTACTAAAACAATTCCCAAACTTTTTCCTTTCCAGCCTCTCACATTCCAGAGCTAACTGCAAAAAAATGAAAGTTCTCCTAGGTTTGCTTGTTTACATGACAGCTACAAAGGCAACTTTTGGTGGATTGTATTATTCTTAGTATTCAGTTACCTGCCTGCTGAAATCTTATCAAAATTATGAGCCATCTCAGGGCTTCTATAGAAGCTTTAGAGAGGCTGAAAATCACACATGCCATATGTTTCCAAAATTTTCTTTTTGCCAGTACCTCTTTTCACTCAACTATTTGCAGGATGACATGCTCCTAAGATAGCTTGGCAGTTCACGTCTAACTATGTGGAATGGAGCCTAAGAATAACTGTTCAAACACTGAAGGAACCTTTAAAAATACACTTTTAATCCATATTAGTGGCAAATAAAGAAGTTCAAGAACTATGCTCTTGATCTCCCTTTTTAGCCACCCTTCATTTGACCTCCCTTTATTTTTTTCATAGATTTTCATAGACATTAGGGCTGGAAGGGACCTCGGAAGATCATTGAGTCCAGCCCCCTGCCCAAAGGGCAGGAAGTCAGCTGGGGTCACAGGATCCCAGCAAGATAAGCAACCAGTTTGCTGTTGAAGGTGTTCAATGTAGGCACTTGAACCACCTCCGGTGGCAGGCTGTTCCAGACCTTGGGGGCTCGGACAGTAAAGAAATTCTTCCTTATGTCCAGCCTGAAACGGTCTTGTAGTAGTTTATGACCATTCGACCTAGTCGTCATCCCTTGGGGCTCTCTGGTGAACAAACGTTCCCCCAGATACTGGTGGTCACCCCTGATAAACTTATAGGTGGCCATCAGATCACCCCTGAGCCTGCGCTTTTCCAGGCTAAAGAGCCCCAGGGCTCTCAGCCTGTCATCGTAGGGTCTGCTTCCCTGACCTCTGATCATGCACGTGGCTCTTCTCTGGACTCTCTCAAGCTTCTCCACATCCTTTTTGAATTGTGGAGCCCAAAACTGGACGCAGTACGCCAGCTGTGGCCTCACTAAGGCCGAGTACAAGGGGAGAATGACATCCCGGGATTTGCTTGAGAAGCATCTATGGATGCAAGCCAGCGTTTTGGTTGCTTTACTAGCCGCAGCATCTCATTGCAGGCTCATGTTATCTCCTCACCCACCCTTCACCAGCCATCTCACAGCCCCCAATTCAGTAAAAAAAACACACAGTAAACCTGTGTGGTCTTCATGGTTCACCCAAATCATTCATATGGCAGTAAACGTAGGAGCACCCCTATGGAATTCCCAGATCCTAAAAGGCCGTAGCACTACAAAAGCTGTCATTTGCAGCATCTGATTCCGAAGCTTTTTTTCTTAGAATAGAACTCACTTTACTGAGCACACATCTCACCATCATGTTCTTTACCAGCTGTTTTACTTAAAAAATGAGACTGTAAAAATGTCTTTGTGAAATCCTGCGTTTATTGCGTCTTAGTGATTTCTGCATCAGGTATGTTCAGCAGAGGCGTAGCAAGACAGCTCTGCACCTGGGGCAGCCACCAATGCATGGGGCAGCGTGGGCTGTCATGCCAATTACTGTGGCGTGATCAGCTATTTTTGTGTTCCTGTCTCCTTAGTTACACTGTCTACTTAGTTACTGACACTTTATTAATAGGTAACTAGGTGCCAAGCCTAATTCTCTTCATTAATTCCTTTTTTATTTTTACATTCTGCATCAACGATTGCCTTGAGAAGTTCCTTCCAAAATAAGGGAGCTGTTTGCTAAATCAGAATCAGGTGATTTCTTTTTGTTACCGACCCTTGCACACTCAGCATGGGTTTAGAGAAGTACTTCAATCCTCAGTTATAGCGCTGCCTCTAACTTTCAGGGAGCACAGGTGAAACTAACTGTGATATGGTAAACAACTCATTTGATGGAGTACACAAGGAAAAGAAAAGCTCCCTCATTTGCACAGTCACTTTTCAGAGGAGAACCAGACTTCAGACTTGACATTCTCACTGGAGTGTTCGTTACTTATCATTTTGGTTAAAATTAGTTATGTTGCAATATATGGGGCTTTCTATCAAATCTAAATGTATTTCGGTGATCACTGAATGACTTCTGGGAGTGTCATTTCCCACTCATGCAGGATCCTGGCTTTGTCTTTGTTAAGCAACTTGTACAAATAATGGAGCTAGCACAATGCATCTACAGTTTTCCTTGAGATAATCCTTGTCAAATAAAATCATGACCCCAATGATAAGAAAGACTTACTTTGGGACACCAAAGTAGTCTTGTAGCAGAAGTTGAGACTTCTCAGAAGGAAAAATGTGTCAACATTAAATTCTTCCACATGATCCATATATCCCGCTGTTTTCCTTTCAATCAGCACTCATGGCAACTCAGATGAAGACAAGAGAACATCCTACATATTACAGTCTTCAAACTCTTAATCTTGTGGTGTACTCTTGTTATACTTTTTTCATTGTTAATGTATCATTCTTATTTTAATGCAGCCAGTAGCATTCAAAAACTTCATGAGCTACTAACATCCTGGAGGTAACAGTGATTACTTTCAGGAGTTACTTGGTACTTGCATATCCAACCACTAAGTATTCCATTGGAAACTATGGCATTACTCAGACTCATCAGTTTGGAAAACAACATTTGTAAAAAGAATTGTACATTGGCAGAAAACCTTGGTTGACCTAAATTAAACCTTAGTGCTTTTTGTGTTGGAAAATTACAAAATTTGCAATACAAGATGAAAAATAGTGATGTCTCCCCTTCTGTGAACCTCATGCACCTAGTGACACTGGCACGAAACATACAAAGTTCTTCAGAGTTGGCTCAATTCCCAAGCAAGTAATCTTTCATTTGTATTTTTCAGCTAAAATCACAGAACCAGACCCTCAGCTGTCATAATGTTTTTACTCAGGCTAGTAACTTACTTCCAAGAAAAACCTGCTTTTTGTTAAAGGCACTGATCGGGCATTTCCCACCTTGAACCTGCTTTCTATTCCTCATTGAGAGTGGATTTTTTGAAGTCCTGGCTTACATCACACCTTCTCTGTCCTTGCATATCTGCTCTATTCTTGTGCTCTTGTATATTTCAATGTGTCATCTCAAAATTCTTGTACATTTCAATAACCTGCTTCTTCAAGAGAATAAGCACCCTGCTCTCATGGATATGATGCATGTTCTGGGATCAGAAACAAACTCAACTTTCTGTGGTTACACATCACATCTGGCCCAACAAGAATTTCAATTGTATTTTAATGTTGTAACCCCTTCTGCCCTGAGGAAGATCTAGATTCTAAGGAACATGAGGGGATCATCTTCAATTAAAATGAGATGTTACAAATTTACTTTAAAGCAGGGCCCAAATCTTGGCCTTAATCACTGTAATACAGAGAACTAGCTAGATTCGCAACTGATGTAACTGTCATTCAACTGGCTTCAACAGAGTGACTGATTTGCTTATGACTAGCACCTGTTTATTGAAGCACTATTATTAAAGTACACAAAATAGTACCACTAAGAAAAAGGAAACTAGAATGCAACATTCTCTCTCTGCAAAACAAGGGTCAATCCCAAGCACAGCTAGTCCTCACTAACAGCAAGGCAGATCATGTGATCGGAACAACTTGCAACTGCAGTACTTACAGAGAAAGGAAGTGCCCTTTGGCTAACTGCATGTCACAGGACAGACCTAGGAAGAGTATAGACATAATGTTATTATGTACATTTCACCTCCACCCTAAATCAGACTCCTGTTGTACAGTATTTCTTTCTTTCTTAGTTATGTTAAGAGACTGTCCCTGCCTGGAAGAGTTTACAACCTAAAAAGACAAGACCAGGAAAGGGTGGGAGAAAAGACATTTAGTTATTTCCACTTTACAAAAGAGGCACTAAGTTATCAAGTGATGGGCTTAAGGTCACAAAGGAAATCTATAGCAGAACAGCAGGAATTTAATCTAGGTCTTCTGAATACCTGGCCTGTGGCCCTAACCACAAGGCCATGATTCCTCTTTGGTCCCTTCTCTAAACAACAGGACGACAGCAAGAAGGACCATCTGGATAGGATGAAAAAATGAAGTATATCCAGATTCAAAATCTCATAATCCATCTTTATTCAGGAATTCTGTGATAGGAAAAGCTCCTGTGGATGTCAGCATTTCCATGTTATCACCTTCCATACACCGATTGCTCTGGCGGTAGGAAGTTAAAAGATAAAAAATGCAATTTAAAAGATAAAAAAAAATAGTTTAAAGTTGGCAGAGAGTCTTGAGTAGTTTCAATCCCCTGCATCTGTCTCAACATTTTTCATTCATGTAAGTTTTTTTTAATACATTTTGACAAACTCAGATGCTGGGGAAAATGTCCCCAGACCAAAGGAAAACATTTTTCAATAGCATCAAGAGGCCAAATTCATCCCTGGGCTAATACCAGAAAAAGACAACAGAGCTATTCTAGGGGCCAGACTTGCTTCTCCTGGTCAGAATTCATTGTGCCAATTTATTCAGGTTTTAACCTTACAAGCTTATTAAATCCAGAAGGGACCTACTAAACAACAGAACCATCCCAAAATATTAAATCACAGCAGCAGTTATCCATTGGTAAAATAAGTCTACAAGATTTTTTATCTCTTAGTGGTATGATTGTCTAAGGTAAGCACAGTGATGTGCTGTTGTTCTATATAGCATATTTTGCATCAGCTTTAAATATAACATGGCTGAAACAGAGAAGTGTGCAATGGGATACCATCCTAAAACCCTACTCCACCAGCAAATTCTTTGCTACTCCCATGGATACAAGCTATTAGCAAAGCACCTAGTATTTTAGTAGCTTATTACCCAAAGATAAAATAAAGCAGAACAAGTAAAATGATCACAATATTTAGTGCGATAGGGAACTTCTTAAAACCATCCTAAAGCACTTCATGGTAAGATAAAGACCTAGATATCTGAAAGTGGTGAGCGACTGACACTCTTCTTTGTC
The DNA here is from genome assembly GCF_030867095.1 of Alligator mississippiensis. Lineage (NCBI taxonomy): Eukaryota > Metazoa > Chordata > Crocodylia > Alligatoridae > Alligator > Alligator mississippiensis. Next base: position 42,430,416 of record NC_081830.1, read on the forward strand.
CAAGGAAAACACTGATTCCCACTATTTGGAAACATGAAAAGAAAAGCATTGCTAAAAGTCCAGCTCTTGAGACAAAAAGTGTCTTTGTCAGTTCTGTACAGCTCACATGGTACAAGCTAAAGCAGTTACATGTTCCCATTTTGCAGCCAAATTCTAACTGCAAGAACAAACAAGACATAACTAGCGTGGAGCCAAAGGCAGAATCTGACCAGTGAAATAACCTCTTCTGGTTCAAAAACAAGTTTCAGAGAGGACTAGACTGATCATGGGATTGGTAATAGCGCAAGGAACCTTTGCCTTCATGTCATCGATTTTTAAACTAGTCCAGGACAAAGGTGGCAGACTTGTCAACCGTTACAGCTGTTTTATGGCCTATGCAAAAGGGGGCCTTTTACGGCTGAAAAGGTATTTTCATCTCAGACCTGCTCCTGCGCAAGAAATCTCATTAACTCCACTGTAGATCCCCATTGGCAGTTTCAGCACAGAGAAGCCTAGAATTGAAATGGTAAGGAGACTCTTCCTGAGCCATGGAGCAGGAGAGGGCCTGTCTTTGAGGCCGAGTGGTTGGTACTCTGCTAGTTTAATGGATGGTTTTAAAAAAACCAAAGTGTCCAGTTGCTTGGTAGCAACATAAAATTAAAATTTCTAAATCTATGTACTTGGGGGTATTCTTCATCTCTGAGACTGTTGCCTCTAACCATTTCCTCTGTTTTCTAGCCATCACCAGTGCCACGCTCAACACTGAGTGGTCATCGTGTAACCATACTTAATCCCTTAAGGTCCAGAACTGGGGTACTTGACTTGCGTTCTTCCCTTTCTTCTCATCCCTAAGGATGTCAATAACTAGATCACAGACAGAATGAGTAGGCTAAAGCCCAGCCCCAGGGTAAAGTAACAAGCTAGGCTTTCAGTGGCCAGACATTTAAGTATCAGCCATCTATAAAAGCAGGCCTGCTGTAGATATTTACACAGTTGGTGCCTTGCTCAGTGACCTAAAGAGCTGCCATTTGAAGATAGCTCAACAATTCTCTCAATGAGACATTCTCCTAGTAAGACAGCTTACCATTTTATTTGCTTCTGTATCTGTTAGTCTCTGAATTGCCACGCTCCCTTCCCTTCCTGCCTGACTTCAGACTAACCCAACTAACCACCTCCATTCTCCAAGGTCAATTAGTGCTAGGAATCTGAGAGTCCCAGGGAAGTCAGGACATGTGGGTGGTGGATTTGAAAAAACTCCAAAGCAAACTGAGCAATTTCCTCCCTCCTTATGACACAATATGCTTCACTGACCTCTCCACTTTTTAGAGAACACACCCTTTTCAACTAATTCCTCTTTTACCTTTACTAGAGGTATTTCTTTTCTGTTTGCTGCTATTCTCCAAGTTAGGGCTATCCAACTGGCAGCATGTGAGCCACCTGCAGCACACAAAGGGTTAACATGTGGCTGCAGGGCTCCCACTCAGCCACCACTGTTTTTTCTTCTCCTTCTTCCAGCTTCTGATGCCTGACCCAGCCCCACGGGGCAGAATGAGGCAGGGCAGTGCTGTGCAGCCCACAATGCTGGGAAGCAAGTGACCCAGAGCACCCATGTAGTGCGGTGCAGCAGGGGATCCTGCAGCTGCCACAGTGCAGCAGGCAGAGGGAGGGGTTGGGGAAGAAGTGGAGCCTTCCTACTTGGTGCAGGGGAAAGCATCTCTGTGTCCATAATACTGGAAGCAGGGGAGGGAGCACACGTGCACACATGGCATGTAGTCTGTGGGGCCCGTGGCCACCCTGGCATGTAGTCCCCACTGATGCAGGCTGTGGGGCATGTAGGTACCAGCTGCTTAGAAGTTGGACAGCCCTGCTCTAAGTAAATGTATATAATACATATGTTTAGGTCTCAGGCTCATACAATTTACAAATCCTGTTGCCTTGGGCTAAGTACAGATAGTCAAAAAGCCTGGGGCTTAATTGATTCAATCTTTGCAGGTTAGTCAACTGCACAAATTAAACTGAAACAGAAGTGAACAAACATCTCTACCTTTGACTCGGGGAATGCAGCTAAAACCCTGCAATGGCTCAGGCCAGAAGCTGGGGAGCACTAGAGCATGACTCTCTGAATGTGTTCACTTCCTCTTCCTGCTGCCACTGAGATCTCTGGGATTTGCAGTCCAGAATTACGGGAGCAGGACTCTGCAGGGTTGCTAATCACTTCTTCCTGCTTCCAGGTACCTCTGGGATTTGTAGTCCACAGTTGCAGCCAGCAGTAAATTTGAGCAGGGGAAGGGGTGTTTAACTTACTTCCCTGGCTGGGGGTTGCCTGGGGGAGCTGGGGGACAGTCCCCACTCTGTAGACTGGGCAGCATCCCCAGCTCGGATTCCAACCCCCCGACTTGTCATCCAGCCCTCACTGCTCCAGCTAAGAAGCAGAGGGGTGCAGCCAGCCCTGCTCCCTGGAACAGACAGCACAGGCCCAGCACAATGCTGCAGAGCATGCAGGGATGCTGGGGGACTGTGATTTAACTTGAACCAGGAAGGGGTCTGGGACAGAAGTTCCATTAACTGGTTTGACCTAAATCAGTTAAGTCTGATACTACATACAACCAGGTTCATCTTAAACCAGTTTCTGCCATTTTGAAACTGGTTTATGTGCACTGAGCTTCTGTTCTGTTACAGGTTTAAACCAGTTTCTGATCACTTAAACCTGTTTGTGTGTAACTTCTGTCCCTAGCCCTGCATGTTTAGGACTAGGGAATGAGAGGCAGAGGAGCAAAGATCTGGGGTGTGGAATGGGCATGTTGGGATTGATGCCCTTGACTGGGGCTTATTCATCATGCAACCCACCTTTTAAATTAGCTGAAGCCTTACAAAAAGCTAGTTAATCACACAGGGTCTGAGAGATCATGGTTTAATACTATCTCAGGCTATTCTGTGGAGAGAAGAAGTTTTACAAGAGCCTTCAAAATACTTCTGAACAAGAGAATCAAAACTTTATATCTGAGATGCCCCTATTTTTAAACAGGTCACACAACAAGGAAATACATTGGGATGTTCACTGATACTGGTACAGAGAACAGTACTGCACCAGATCTTCAGCTGGCATAAGCCAGTGTGGCTGCAGTGCTACATCTATCTAAAATCAAGTGAGGACCTGACATGTGTCCCACATTCAAAGTGGTATAATGAACAGCAAGCGCACTATCCAGTTAACCAACTGTTATACATCAAGTATAAGAAACTAAGATGATGATTTAGGTCAGGGGTGTCCAACCTTTTTGAATGTGAGGCCGGATCACGAACTTTTTATCACCCAGTGGTGCGGCGAGCCATATTCAAAGACCTCACACAAAGCGGTATTACATCAGGAAGTGATGTCACGTGACCTTTGACATCAATAAAATTGCAGGAAGTGACAATGAAATGGGTCTGGAAATGTGGTTTAAAATCCAAAATAAAAACAATATAAGAGCAAGAATGAAATAATACCAAATACTTGACTAAAATAAATACTTTCGCTTCTACTCACTTCTCAATGAATGAAAGCAGCATAATGCAAGTTGACAGATCAAATGTGGAAAAGATATCATCCAGAGTAGAAACTAATCAAAGCAACAAAATATGGGCATTTTTGAGAATAATCTTCAAGATTTACTTTCATTGAATTAATAACTTGTTAGTAACACATCTGCTGCACTATCCCCCTACCTATGCTAGCTGGTCCCAAAAGGCAGGAGGCTTCACCACTGCTTCTGCTGGCCCGTGCCGACCCAGCCGGGCATCCCCATCAGCACATGGGAAGCCAGCTTCAGCCGCATGTTGCCCCGCCCAGCTGGGTTGGCACTGGCCAGGAAAAGCAGCATGCAGCTGAGGCCGGCTTCCCACATGCTGCTGGGGATGGGAGGAGCCCAGCCAGGTCGGCAACAGCCAGCAGAAGTGGCGGCGGAGCTGTGAGCCGCTCGGGACTGACCAATGCAGGCAGGGGGAAAATGCAGCTGAGCCCCAGTCACTCCGGCTGGGCTCGTCCCTTCCTGAGCAGCACATGGCTCCGCCACCACTTCTGCTGGCCAGTGCAGACCCAGCCAGCTTCCTCCCGTCCCCAGCAGCACATAGGAAGCCAGCTTCAGCTGCATGCTGCTTTTCCTGGCCGGTGCTGACCCGGCTGGGTCCATCCCATCCGGAGCAGCATGCGACTGAAGCTGGCTTCCCACATGCTGCTGGGGCCGGGAGGAGCCCAGCCGGAGCAGCAGAGGTTCAGCTGCATTCTCCCCCTGCCTGCACCGGTGAGTCCTGAGCAGCACATGGCTCCGCCACCGCTTCTGCTGGCCAGTGCCGACCTAGCCAGGCTCCTCCAGTCCCCAACAGCATGTGGGAAGCCGGCTTCAGCCGCATGCTGCTCTGGATGGCATGGTGGCCCATGGGCCATATGTTGGACAAGCCTGATTTAGGTAGCCAAATTAAAAAGTTGCTGCTTACACCCTATCTGTCTTGAAAGACAATGTTGATTTATTTTCTTTGCTTTAGTCGGTTTTCCATGATGTATCAACGCAGTTGTACAACATTGGCACATCAAACAATTAGAATCAAAGAATCGTAGAAAATTAAGGTTGGAAGGGATGAAATTGTGGGACGGGTTGCGGACAGGTTCAAATTGTGCAGTCTTTGCACCCCCCCCACCAATCTCCTCACAATTTCTAAAAGCTGACAATCCACATCTCACATCAGGGCTTCACGTTATTGCTGCTGTATTTAAACTGGAATCTTCGCATCCTGGACGATGTGAAACAAAGAGGATGAAAACAAAACCACCTCCAATTGGTTTAAACGAGCAGATTAAAAAGGCCCATTGTTTTTGTGCCGAGGTTTTAAAGGCCATCACTAAAAAAAAGGAAATCCAAACCATCCGCAGCGAATGCAATGGGCCAAATTGAAGCTTCTATACTAAGTATCATAAAGCACCTGTCACAGCAAAAATAGCAATCCAGATGCAAACATCTGTGATCCATCCCTCCACTCAGCAGCTTGAATCACAAGCAGATTCCAACTCTGCCCAGACCTTGGAATGCAGCCAACGTTTTATCAGCTGCTATAAAAGAGAATCTTCTTTGAGATCTTGCTTGCACGAAAAATTAAAATGCCAGTTCTGCCCTTTCAAATCAAGGCAAGTCCAAAAGCAACCCAGCCTGAACAATTTAGGGCTATATTCCCTGCTGGTATAAACTGGCAGACTCAAATGGAGAGAAAGTCTGGCTCATTAGATTCATGTTTGAAAGCATCCTTTCAGTTTATAATAAAACAATGATGTAATAAGGAAAGAGAATTACGTTTCAGTCCCCAGCCTGTGAGCAAAATGGAGGACCAGGCTTTCTAATGCGACTGAAAGACCCATGTAAAGAAAGCAGGGAAATGTGGCTAAGTCACATGGGGCCCCAGTGTTACAGGAGAATATACCTGCTTAATGCTTATTATAGCAATGCATGAGCACTCCTGTGATCAAGACTCATGAATGTACTCCCAACAAAAGCCTTTATTTTAAAGGAAGATTATGGCTAAGGCTACTTTAAAAACCAACTGCTTTGTGTAACAATCTGGTATATGAGATTTCAGAATGATTTTTTTTTAATCATATTTGGTTTAAATTATCTCAGCTGCTTTGCTCTTTATGTTGTTGTTCTGCAGTTAGCCTCCTGGAACCATAATCTGCACATGCACACCATTATGAATATACATGTGAACATTACCAAAGATTAGCTCAAAAATTCAATTTATTTTTAAACCTTTCAAGAGATGTTAGTGCTCATTAAAAGGCATCAGGTTGCCAGCACCATAAAGCAAAGCCTTCTGTATTTACCCACACAGTATATGAGGCTCCAATATGTAGGCTTCAGCATGCTGCTCCCACCCTGGCTACACAATACAAACCCAAAGGGCTCCCACTTAGAGCAAGGTGGTCCAAACTCTACACCCATTCATGTCTGATCCAAAGTCAATAGGAAATCTTTCTCACTGGCTTAAACAAGGTTTAGGCTGAGCATGCACGTCCTTGTCTGAGATGTCCGACAAGGATTTCACTTGATGCTGCAGCTTCCAGGATATGGACACCTACCTGTCTACTGGGAAATGGATGAGCAAGAGAAGCTCAAGAAGACAAGGACATACCTGATTTGCACCACTGACTCAGAAATGGCTGAATAAAGCTATCTCAATAGCCTTTACAACAGGGGTTCATTTTCCCACACTGGCACTTGTTACATATATCTTAAGGTATCTTTACCAAAATGAAAAAGTAGTACTGTACAGATAATCAGATTCAGGATTCCACTTGATATGATGGGACTTCTGGAAAAATAACATTGCATTTTTGGAGTTCAAACACACTGGTGGGAACTGAAAACCTGTTTTAAAATCACAAATTAATTTTAAGGTTATATTCTGATACCAGTATTGAACAAAATAATATAAAAACATAGGACTCATCAAGGAAAGACAAGAGCTGCATCATCTTTTTTTCTAGCCTGCCTATATAAGGAAAGAGAATTCCTTGATGTTACCTGCTATGCAGCTATCCTACAAGAAGGCCCTTTAAGCCACACCAAACTTTTAACTCTTTCCCTGTACTGGAGAAACTCTATGAAATAAAATGGAAACAAGAGGTCTGCAGCTCGCTTCCAGTTTCAGGCTCTGGCTCTTCAGAGCTCTCCAAAAGCAAGCCACAGCGATGGGTGCATCTGAAACAGACATACACACTGATGGAGGAATAAAACATGCACAGAATACTTTCCTGACCATTTGGGCTTTCATCAGAACCCAGATACCACATTGATACAGACTTGTTTGCTGATGTTAAATTTCACAGTGCAACAAGCAGAACTTACTGAAAAGTGTCAAATGACTTTGGGGTATATGACCTTCCTGCTAACAAGAATCCTATAGTGAAACACTCATGGCTTGTACAAGCTATTCAACCCCAAAATAATGCTTTAACCACCATATATTTTAATAGTACAGTGCAAAGAAAATACTTCCTAGAAGATAACCTACAAAAACAAAACAGATTTTTTTCTACAGTGCACAAAGGCCTGAGTAGTTACTACTTATTTAACTGAAATCAAAGAGGTTGGGCTAAGTACAGTTCCACTTGCTATTTTTAAATTAAGAATGTATGTCCAGTCTACCCTAAACTCTAACTGGATAGCTGCATAGCAGGTAACATCAAGTCATCACAGCTAAAAGAACTGAAACCTAATTCATTGAGAGTGGGTTTGATTTTTGTTCAGATTGTTTAAAATGTTTTAGCTTGAGTTGGTGGAAGGCAACTCTGTAATTCATACAAGCTATTAGTCTCCAGGTTTGATTTCTTTAACAAATCTGGAATAAAATGCTGCTGTGCTTTCAGCGCTTCTGTCCTTTGAAATCTGACAAAAATCTTAATGCAATGTTTCTCCATTAAAAGTAAAAGAACAAACGAGCCACAGATTCATAGATTTTATGGTCAGAAGGGGACCATTAGATCATTTAATCTGACCTTCTGTAACAGAAAGAGTTTCCCCTGTATTGAGCCTAATAACTTGTTTTGACTAAAGCATAAGATAAGGCTTGACATTTCTGGTATTTTGAACAAGCATGATGATAATGGTTTAAGGAAAATATAGGTGAAAATCCATGAAACATTTTAGACAGGTCTCAGATGAAGAAGTCTCAAGAAATGGTCTCTATAGATTATGTTATTCCCCTTTGCCAGTTGTTCTCTCTCTCTTGCTCCATTTCTGAATATGTGTAACCTCTCTCACAAAGGGGTGTGGGTATGTGGCAGTGCTGACTCAATGTCCCCAACAGTGCCTCAGTTTAAGAAGAGGGTACAAACAAGTCGGATTTATTTATACCCACAGGAATAAGAACTGCAAGCTGTAACCTAACATGGAAACCTGATAATAAAATTACCCCTTTCACAAGTGCAACTTAAAACTCCAACTCCGAACAGTCTCACAAGGACCCTTTGGAGTGGGAATCTTCACGTTCTGCACAGCTCATGCTGTCCCGGATGGCACAAGGACTTCCAGTCACACTGACCGCACCAAGTTTTGCAGCCTTTTCACTACAACTCACTTAGGTCCTGATCTGTAGCAGCTGCCAGTCTCTCTCTCTCTTTGGGGTCTCTTCTGTGGGGAAGACCATTCTTCTCCCAGCTGCAGTCAGACCAGACTCCTCTACAATTTCCATGGATCCTCTCTCAATGGTGCTTGGAGTATATCGGGGAGCAAAGCCTGATTCCTGCTCCAACCAGGCTGACTACAGGTAAAGTGGTGCCCACGTTTCAGCTCCTCTTTCCCACTTTCCCTACCACTAGCCCACATTGCCGCCTGGGGGCTGTAGTTCAACCCATTGCCCTGCTTTTTTTCATTTTCACAGGCTTTTTGTAGCCCCACCCATATGCTTTCCTATGGGTGGCAACTTCTTGCCAGCTCCCAAGGCAAGTTGAGAGCTGTAGTTCACTTCAGCTCCCTGGGTCTGGTGCAACACCACTCCTCTGTTTAACCCCAAGGGTAGGGGTTACATAAGCTAACGAAACAAAATTGTGCTAACTAAATACTACAGTCAGATTAAACCTCATACCTTTTCTACATTCTTTGCTCGTGATCCTCATGGGGTTTTACTGGACAGGCCACTTACAAGACCACTATCATTTTTGGTATCTAATTTTGAAAAAGATACCATAAGTTCATATCCTAATGTGTTTCTCTATAATGGGAACAGAAGCTATGAGAGCTGCAGGTTTTAAAGTGATGTGTTATCATAATAGAAACAGATACTTCAATACTAGAGTTTAACACCAAAGACTAAGGGACCCACTCACAAGCAACCCGGCCTAGTGGTTAGGCCACTGAGGGACAGCAGGAGCCAAGGGTGTACTCTAAAATAAGGTCTGAGTCATAGTTTCATAGTTCATAGGGTCAGAAGGGACCTGAGCAGATCATCAAGTCCGACCCCCTGCCATCGCAGGAAAGAGCACTGGGGTCAAACAACCCCAGCGAGGTGTTCATCCAGCCTCCTCTTAAAGACCCCCAGGGTAGGAGCCAGCACCACTTTGCTTGGAAGTTGGTTCCAGATCCTAGCCGCCCTGACAGTGAAGTAGCGCCTCCTGATGTCTAGTCTGAATCTACCCTCTGCCAGCTTGTGTGTCTTATTTCTTGTCACTCCTGGTAGTGCTCGGGAGAACAGGGACTCCCCCAATGCCTGCTGGTCCCTTCTGACTAGTTTGTAAACAGCCACTAGATCCCCCCTCAGCCTTCTCTTGTGGAGGCGGAACAGGTTCAGGTCCCTTAGCCTCTCCTTGTAGGGCCTGCCCTGCTGCCCCCTGATCATGCGAGTGGCCCTCCTCTGGACTCTCTCCATGTTCACATCCCTCCTGAAGTGCAGTACCCAGAACTGGACGCAGTACTCCAACTGCAGCCTGACCAGTGTTGCATAGAGGGGGAGGATCACCTCCTTGGACCTGCTTGAGATGCATGACAAGGTGTGGTTGGCTTTCCTGACCGCTTCCCCACACTGTCGACCTATGTTCATTTTGGCATCAATAATGACTCCAAGATCCTTTTCTGCCTCTGCACTGATGAGAAGGGAGTTCCCCAGCCTGTAGGTATGCTGCTGGTTCTTCCCCCCCCAGGTACAGCACCTTGCACTTGTCAGTGTTGAAACCCATCCTGTTCTCATCCGCCCACCCCTGTAACCTGTCTAGGTCTGACTGCAGCCTATTCCTCCCTTCTAGTGTGCCCACTTCCCCCCCACAACTTAGTCTCGTCTGCGAATTTGAACAGGGCGCTTTTTACACCCTCATCCAAGTCGCTGATAAAGATATTGAACAGTGCGGGCCCGAGGACTGAGCCCTGGGGAACCCCACTGCCCACATCCCTCCAGGTTGAAAATGACCCGTCCACCACCACTCTCTGGGTGCGGCCCTCCAGCCAGTTAGTGACCTATTTGACTATGTAGGTGTTGATGCCACAGTCCCCTAGTTTTTTAATGAGAATGGGGTCAGAGACAGTGTCGAAGGCCTTTCTAAAGTCCAGAAAGACTACGTCCACTGCTACACCTGCATCCAAGGATTTTGTGACCTGGTCATTGAAGGCCACCAGGTTGGTCTGACAGGACCTGCTTCTAATGAACCCATGTTGGTTGCCCCTAAGCATAATCTCCCCTTCTGGCCCCTTGTGGACATGAATAACTCTCTCAAAAAGCTTACCCAGGATCGAGGTAAGACTAACTGACCTATAGTTTCCTGGGTCCTCCTTCCTCCCTTTTTTGAAAATGGGAACCACATTGGCTCTTTCCCAGTCCTCTGGCACCACACCAGAGCACCACGAGTGCTCGTAAAGCTGTGCCAGGGGTCCCGCAAAGACCTCTGCCAATTCCCTTAGCACTCAGCACTCTGGGGTGGAGGTCGTTAGGACCAGCTGATTTAAATACGTCCAGTCCCTCCAGAAGTTCCCTGACTAGATCCTCACTGACCCTAGGCCTGGGTGCGCCTCCCCTGGGTCCTACGGGGGTCCCGGGGGAGGGCGGGGGGGGTGACCCAGTCCCTGCTCAGAAAAATGGAGGCAAAGAAATTGTTAAATAGGTTACCTTTGCTGTCTGGTGCAATGACCAGATTTCCTAGCGTGTCCTGCAGAGGCCCCATGTTACCCGGTACCTTCTTTTTACCCTCTATGTATTTTACTCCCTATGTCAGCCTTTGGAAGCCAAGTTACCAGATCCAAGCAGGGAAACCTGGACAGAACCAAAAACACAGGCCAGGTAAAGGTTGAGGAGACTGAGACTGAGTTACCAGATCCAGAGGGAAATCCAGGGACAGAGTGAAAAACAGGCAGAGTCAGGGTCCAGGAATCAGATGCCAAGTTACCAGATCCAAGGGAAAATGTACAAGCCCCAGTCTAAGAACAGAGCCAAGCAGGGTCAGGAGCCAGGAAAGGCAGAGAGCACAGGAGCAGAGGGCCTTACCAAAGCAGACCTTACTCAGAACTGCTGGCTGGCCTGGAGCCTATTGCCACAGCTGGGGATAAATGAAGAAGCCATTCTCTTTGCAGCCTGTCACATGGCCCAGACAGCGGACAATTGGAACAATTAACTGAGCCCTGGGCAGGTGCAGCCCACTAGGCAAATAGCCCAAGCTGGGCTCCCTGTTAGGGCCACTGACAACGACAGACATTCAGATTTGGTTCCTCTATCCATTTCTTTTGCCCTAATCAGAAAAAAATCTATAAATTAGCTAAATAAAACCACTAATCAGGCACATCGATTTTTATTTAGAATCATTCTTTAAAGCTCGTAAGGCAACTCTCCCATGTCAGGCATGGTAGATGTACTCTCCAGCACCTCTGTTGCAGGATTTGATCACTTGCACTGTCCATTTAAGCCAGCTTCTGTCAGTCTGGTAAAAATTCCTAAACTGTCTCTGGCATACAAACATCTCACAACATACCCAGAGGCAAAGCAAGTGCATTACACACTCTGAGCTTGCAGGCCAAATGGGGATGAATGCCCAAGCTGGTCTGGAAACTGGAATGACTTAATAAGTGTCTAGATATGAAGGCAAGTATGTTTTGTTTTGTTTTAGCATGTATTGTAAAGCTTCAAAACTATACAAGATCAATGCAAACACTGAATCCCACATTTGTCTGCTATACCAGTAAAACATCTCTCCCTCAGCAGTGGTTTCCACATTTTTACCAATAATGTAAGAATCTTAGAACCTATGATCTTCCAATATTAATGTCAAATGTTACTCATAAAATAGCTGTTTTTCTGAATTTTCGGCAAAGCTGCTATCCCTGCATCTAACCCTGATTATTTAAATATTTTCTTCGATTCAACAAGTAGAAGACTTGCTTTTTAATTAGCAGCTTGATCGTATGCAAACAATAAATTTATTCTGCAATAGGGTTGCCAGCACAGCTCTACTCTAAAAATGGCATAAAGAGATACTATATTTCATACTATACAGCATGGTATACTATAGTTGCTCAGCTGGTTCCAGATTTGTAATTCCATCAGGATGTTCCTTCAAGTAAGTTATTCCTGATTTTTTTTCTTTCTTTAGACAAAAATAAAAGTGAAATTAATCACTACTACCTGTGGGCTGTGATTTCTCAAAGTTACCAAAAGGGATTCAAACACTCAATTCCTATTAATATTAATAGAAAATGAGCATCCAAATACTCTCATTGGCTTTAAAAATTTGAATAGCAGGGTCCATATTAAACTATCAAAGTCTTGACCCAAAGCCTTGATGGGAGTTGTTGGGATTTTCTCCCATTACTTCAGTGGGCTTTGTATCAAATCCAAGAACTGACAAGTGAGCAAGGGGGAAAAAGGAAGGTTTAAGGAGGTGATCAAACTTCATAGGCCAAAGCCGAGCAGCAAGTGGTTAGCAGTTAATAGTCTGCCTTGCTAGAAGGAAGAGAACCAGTTGCAACTAATGACTGGCAAATGCGTATGGAGTCACAAAAAGGGTTAACAGCCTTAGGAACCATGTGCAGGGGGTAGAGAAAGTTGTGTTGGGGGAGAAGTACAGTGCCTGGGCTGCTCCTCTGAAGGCCTGAAGTAAGACAGCAGGGTTTGGTTTATTCGTTTGTTTGTTCCATTTACTGCAGAGACAAGGCTGCCCCAGGTAAAATAAACTGCCTGGAAACCCTGAACACAGAGCTAACTGGCCTTGATCAGGAAGCTGGGTCAGAGCACTAGAGGCAAAGATTAAACACACAGAATTGGAAAAAAAAGGAGAAAAACAGCCAAGACAGAATTACAGGTGGAAATTATTTTGTTGTATTAGATTTTTAGTTACTTTATTGGGCTGAGATTGTGACTGTAATTTTCAAAGCATTTAAAAGGAGTTAGCTGCCCAACTAACAAGCATCCAAACTAATACCCTTAAGCTCCTTTGAAAGACCCAGCCTATGACATAAAAAAGCTTCCAAAACTTGCAGAAAAATTCTATGTTGCTCTTCTACTGGAGCCATTTTTCCAAAGAATGTTAAGTAAGGCTAGATCACTTTTTCCATTCCTCCAAGAAAGGAGGACTGGTTATACCTTCTTAGTGTCTCTAAAAAATCATCTAGTGTTAGACACTAAAATCAGGAGAATGTTAATAATACACAATTATACATTCTGAAGTCAAGAAACACATAAATTATCTTTGCTCTTTTGCTGGTGTGCATTGTAATACAGAGGCCATTATTGCAAGATATTTCTTAAATAAGAAAACATTCCTTTTTCCTACAACACCAAATGAAGCAAATAGGGAAAAGCCACAAAAATTTTCACTCTAACTTTGCAGGACTCCTGTCTTGCAAAAACCTGGCAATAGGCATGTGAACTTCATACCCTGAAAACCATTTATCCTGTGCATTTTAGGAGACCTTTTCTTTACAGCACAGGTAGGCAACCCCTGGCATGAGTGCCAAAGCATGGCATGTGAAGGCAGTTTGCTTGGCATACACACCTTGGGTCAGATGGCGGGGAAGGGTCTGGGGCTACACTGTCACAACAAGGATCAGGCCCTTGTGGTTGTCCTGCCGTTATGTTATGCCACCCCTAGGCATAACATCTTACAAGTCAAGCTTGTGGGGGTTTTTGACACACTGCCCAAAAACATGGTCAGCAAACTCGTTCCGCAGACTGGATCTAGCCAATAGAGCTACTGGATATGGCCTGTGGAAGTGGCATAGGAGCTTCTTCCATGCCACTGTGTTGAGAAACAGCAGCAGAAGGGAAGAAGTGGCAGCAGCAGCAGACAGGTCCTAGCACTCATCTACCTCTGACCCAATCTGTGTCATTTCAACCTGCAATCTGAAAAGGTTGCTGACTACTGCTCTAGAGCCCATGAGGTCCAGAGCACATAACTCCTTGCCTGTGAACTATAGGATTTGCATGACTGGGGAAGATGATACAAACTAGACACAGTGGTACTATATCTTTTTCTTGTGTCACTACACCACATTTGATAATTTTGTTACACATGCTTGTGCTTGTTTATTGTACTTTGCAAGATCTTTCACTGTACACGTGGCTTCGTGCAGTGGGCATTGCAGGAGTTGCTGCACAGTTGGAGACTCTGCCACAGTCACAGGTGGTTGAACCAATGGTATAGCCCCACTTCTTCATTAGCTCCTTGGAATGTCTGACTCTAGCATGTAGGCGGTTGAGACATCACCACTTTGCCATGGTTCATCAGCCCATGGTGGTAAGGACTCAGGGGCTGGAATGTACATTTTTTCACTGTCAGGTATTTCTTCAGTCTCTCGCCATACATCTGTAGTAGTGTCTCCTTGGGTGTGGCATCAAGAAGTTGGCTACTGGTGAGGAAGCTCCTGCATGACTTCTGACGTTTGTGTGCTGTGGGATGGTCGTACAGCAGGTATCCTACATCTTCACTTTGGCTCAATTGTTCTATCTTGCTGGTGGTACTAATACTCTTGTTGTGCACAGAGCAATACTAACTGACATTTAATAATAAATAATCATGACATTATTCCCCCTAATGTAGTGCACATCATAATCACTCCAGAAACACTGAACAGCAGACATCTCTGGATACACAGCCACATTCTGTAATGTTACAGACTATGAAATGCAGCATTAATATGAAAAACTCACAAATTCCTTGTGGAACATGTATATAGCAGACTTTATTGGGAGACTATAACAATTAACATCAGCTATGCAAAAGGAAATGCAGGCCATTTTTCCTGCATAGGGCCACCAGAATCTACAAAATTATTTTCTTCCTAAAAATTATGTTACTGTAGGAAACTTGTACTATAAAATTTCTAGTAGTACTAAAAGGGTACAGTATTCTGTGCTTGTATCCATTCCATAAAGCAGCAGTCACCTCTGACCTCACAATCATTTGAAAAAGAGTAAAACTGTGTCATAAATCCTAGTTTATATGCTGAGTGGGTATAGCAATGGAGCTTGGTATGAGGTACAGTACTCACAAGTAAAAACCTATAAAAAGGGGAGAAAATGTGTCATTAACATTAACTCTGCAAACAGGCTGACTTGCTGATGAAAAAAAAGGCTCGCAAAATTGGAGAGCGACATCAGGGCTCAGACAAGCTGTCTGGAAACCAAAATCTCTGTTTAGATGCCCAATGCTAATTTAGCTCTGCCTTGCCAAGGCAAATTAAAGGTCAAATATAGATTTGAAATCTTGTTTAAGTTTCTTAAAGGCCTTAATAATACCAAGATGCTAGAGGCTTTTCTTCACAATGAACCTGTTCTGTACACACTTTGACCAAGAAAATTATTTCCAACATCTCATTACTTCACATATTAACTGGGAGGTAAATGTTATTCTCTGGGCTTGTGTATAGAATTAACCCCCCCCCCCCCCCCCCAAAAAAAAACAAACTATTGTGCAGAGAGAGACTTAATTTGTCCCTCAGTATGCTCTCAACAGACTAATAAAGTGAGGAGAAAGTAATGTATTGACAATATTTTCTGGATAAGAACCTACAGTACATTTCATTTACTAACTCGTTCAAGAAAAGCTGCATGCGTTTTACACATCCTTACAGCCTGAAAATTTACCCAACGCCACTGTAAATAAACTGTAAAATGCATTTTAATTTCCATCTTTAATTAAATTGTTTAATTAAGCAATGAAGTAACAGGGTGTGCATCACAATGGAACACTGGCTCCGGGTGAGGTACATCGTTTGGCATGGGAGTCAATATTGCATTCACCCAAGAAATGAGAGATGTGTGCAACTCTAGGAATTCAGTCATCATCAACTTACAGCGAGCACAAAAGCAGGGCATTTGAATGAGAGAACTACACTTGTTGCATAGTAGTTTTGATTCTCTGAATCAGCAGATGTGTCCTGTCTGCTGTCCTTTTATTGAAGTAGCAAATCTGAAAAGAGGAGGGAGACAGGATATATCTCTTGTCACACTACAACCTACACTCAGGCATCAAATAAAACCTTTATATACAACAGCCCAGAATCTAAAAGTTTGCCATTTTAAGGGTAAAAAGAACAACTGCCACAGTCAACTACTATCCTGTGTCAATCTCTGAAAGAGTTATATATAGACTGAAAACCTTTGTGGAGGCAGTAAGAACTTGCAGCTGGTGATACCACCTGTGCTCGTTGCATTCCAGCCAAAACAATTTCATCTGTGGCTGGGAAGAAGCACATAGAAACCAATGACAATCCACTGCAGAGGCAGATCGTGGAAACAGCACTACAGGCTTAAAAATAGAGGCTATTACAAGAAATGATTTTTATCCACTGATCATTGAAATAGATTGTGCTGATACACCATTATGCAATCATTCAGATTTCCTCCCATCTGAAAAATCTGTTTAATCAGTTCAAAGGCTGATCGAGGTGTACAACAGTGCTTCTCAACCTTCTTAGTCTCAAGGGACATCTTTACATGTGTGTCGGGGGCATGGGTAACTGGTGCCTCCTGATCCTGGGCGGGCACCAGCAGCCTGCCGACCGGGGTGGGGAATCGCCACCACTGGCAAAAGTGCTTCTCAGCATCCCCACATTCTTGGGGGTGGGGTGGGGAGGGGGGCCACTGGCCATCACCATTCCCCAGCTGGCAGTGGCCAATCTCAGGGGGGGTACATGCCCCAGCGTGCCCCCTCACGCGTCACCTATGTCCAAAGGTGAGGAGGAAGTGCTCTAATTGCAGCAGCTCTGAGAGCTGCTCTAATTAAAACATCTGCAGTGTCTCATGTATTCAGTGTCCTCCACTTCAAAATGGAACAAGCTTTAGTTAAAGTCACCCCATTGCCATTTTGAAACTCAGAGATGCTGAATACATGAAATGCAAAAGCTGCTGGATCATGCTAATTAGAGCATGTTATGTTCTCTCAGCATACATGATGATATTTTTTTGTTTTATTTGGTTAGCTAGCTCTACCTTTTAACTCAGTGTGTTTTATTTGCATTCTCCAGCAGACTCAATCGAGTCTGCTCCAATGTGCTGTAATAACAGTGCATCGAAATAGCATCCCCACATGTCCACAGGCACCCAAGGCACCTTTGATAGTCTCAAGGCACCTTGTGTAAAATGTCAGTTCTTAGCCTTCACTTGTTTTTTGACTACAGAATATAATAGAGCAATTCTTCAGTTGCAAAAACTCAAAAAGGCCACAACAGGTGAGAATTTTTTAACACTATAGATTTCTATTTGCAGTCTCCTGCCTGAGAATCACTGGTGTATGAGATATGTACTATTGAACACAAATATAATTTTGTGATGCTGAGGCTAAAGACCATTGCTTGCTAATTGCTTTATATACCAAGGACTGAGTAAAACATTCAAAGAACCAGTTTTTTTTTTCTTTTTCATTGGCTTCCTTGTAATATAGATTTTTTTTCTTTCCTCTACCTGAAATTGATATACATTCCAGGCCTGACAATGCCAGATAAACTAAAGGAGGGAAGATATTTTGTTTTACTTACTTGAACCCATTAAGCTATAACTATTTTTGGTAGTGGAATTAATGGGCACAATTTGCTTCATACTTAAGTCAATGGGAGTGGTGGTTGTCACTAACTTCAGGGGACGCTGGATCAGGCCTCATGTTAACTGTGGCCAAACTAAGAAGACCAAGAGAAATACCATGAGATACTGGAAAAAGAACTTTACTGAACACCAGGGCTAGGAACAGACACTCAAAACACCTGAGCCTGAACTGATTCAATCTTTGCAGGTTAGTCTAACCTGGCTAAGCTAAATCAGTTTGTAACCATTCAGACATTCCAGAAATGCAGGCACATGTCTGCAGTGGCTCAGGCTAGAAGCCAGGGGGTGCTAGAGCAGGCCTCCCTTCCCTTCTACAATGCTGAGCTGAGGGTGGCATGGCCAGGCCCCGGCAGGACGCTCTGATTAGGGAGGCCCCCCCCCCCCCATCCCGCTTCCCACCAGGGGATTGATAATATGGTGTTTATCACCACTAATTCAGTGTTTATCACCCCCATTAAGAAAACAACAGAGGGATATTACTAGCTATCTGTTGATTCTGCCTTTGTCCCATCTGCCACAGCACGGGCCACAGCCAGCATATGGTCTGCTAGCTAATGCTGAGAGGTATCTGTGTAAAGCAGAGGGAACCCGAGAATCCCTGCTTAGCAGGGAGTGGGCAGGGGAGGGAGGAGCAGGGGGAAGCCAGGCAGATGCCTGCAGTCTCT
This sequence comes from Alligator mississippiensis, assembly GCF_030867095.1. NCBI lineage: Eukaryota > Metazoa > Chordata > Crocodylia > Alligatoridae > Alligator > Alligator mississippiensis. Next base: position 42,448,601 of record NC_081830.1, read on the forward strand.
GCCGATGCTCTTGTCAGGGAGCAGAAGGGAGGGGCCAGCCCTGCTGTGGAGCAGAGAACCCAGCCCATCCCACAGAGCATGCTGGGATGCTGGGGGCTTCTGTTTTAACTTAAACCAGCAAAGGGTCTGGGACAGACATTGCATAAACCTTTTTGACCCAAATCAGTTAAGTCTGATACTACATTTACTACATTCAACCAGGTTTATCTCAAGCCAGTTTCAGCCATTTTTAAACTGGTTTATGTGCACTGAACATCTGTTCTATTACTGGTTTAAACCAATTTCTGATCACTTAAACCAGTTTATGTGTAATGTCTTTTCCTAGCCCAGGATGGCAGATGTGACACACAGGCTGAGGTGACTAAGGAGATGCTTCTGATATTGCTGCCAGCACAAGCATGGATCTAACACTAACTATATGCAATACATCTGAACACATAATTTGTGTAGCAAGCATCCTGGATCTTAAAGCAGAAGCTTCACCTGCTTGAGCTACAGATCAACATTATTGCTCAAAGGCTGTTAAAAATCACAAATCTCCCTATATGGTCTAACCACTAGTGGGCAACAAAAACAGGTTGGTAGGGAGAGGTTGCCTTACACAGTCTACTACAGATCTATATGGTTTATTTCTTCCTTGAAATCAGCAATGCCTGGCATGATGCTGCTAGCTATGTTCTCTCAGCATACATGATGACATTTTTTGTTTTATTTGGTCATTTAGCTTTACCTTTTAACTCAGTCTGTTTTATTAGATTGACAAATGGCTAGGCTGCCCAACTGTGTTGATTCCTGTATAATAAAATAAAACCTGCTTGACACCAATAAAGCATAAAAGTAGAGTTTATTAGAGACAGGAGGAAATGTCTATTGTGCTAATCAGCAGTTTGATTTCTCATTTAGAGTGGTGTTTTATGGCAGATAAAATGAAGTAAATTCTCTCATTTATATAATAAAGAGAACACGGTGAGTGGAATTCTATATTACACATTACTCCAATTACACATAGCTTCAGGAATGAAAGAGCAGCTCTGTGCTACTGGATTTTTAGCAGTTTGAAGCTCTGGGCTAATATTAGTGAAACTGCTTATTTAACTTGCTCTTTTATTAATGTAAGCTCGTGGACTATGATTAAAAGCTGGAAGTTGGGGAAAAAAAATTTCAATCTGTTTCCCAGATGCACATTGATATTAAAGTCTTTATAAAATTATACAGTTAGGGGTAAAATAGAGGAATACTGGAAAATAGAAATACATGATAGCACAGTAAAAGCAGTTGCTTAATAGTATACAACACCAACTGCATAAGCTTATTCTATGTGAATTTTAACTCCAAAATAATGGAGGTAATAAACTATTAAAAATGTCACTCAATAGTCAAAGAGCAAGCGCTGTGATTCAGAAAAGGGCACATTCTGTTCTCCATTGGTAACAGCTGAGGCTATGGAGTCATGGTGACTCTCCATAACATACTGCCTTTTCATCATTAAAAAAAAAGGCACAAGGGAACATAAAAGTGCAGCTCATTTACTGGACTAGATTCTGTTCTTAACTTTAGTAGGGTTCTGGAACAGTACATGTGAAATAGTCTATTTTCTGACCTAAAGCCTATGATGTAGTGCCAGTGTGTAGTTATTGTTTCTAATGTTTGTACCTAAGCCACTAACAATTTTATAAGCTCAAACACATTTTTCCCCCTATGATTGCACCAATTCTGATTGCAATCAGTACAATTAAAGGAGAATACATGTGTTTCCATTAGGTGCAGACTTGATGCAGAACTGCAGTGGTTCAGTTAATAGCACTTATTGTACTTCTGGACTAAAAATCTGTGAGCTGGAGTTTGTTTCCTATCACAACTTGGGATCTATAGCTGTAAATACTTCATTGCCACATCTGCTGAAGTGAACCTGGGTTCACAAAAATTTGTGCTCTCCCTATGATATTAATCTATCAACGTGCATATCTACCCTGCCTTCTATAAACAGTTGTCTCATGTGTGGCAGTCCTAATTGATCCGAGTGAAAAACCACGATGAAAGAGCATCAGCATAGTCCTTTACACACGTAGCTCTTCCAAGCAGTATTGCTGCTGAGGGGCCAAGGACAGTGCATAGCTGGACATGTTTGTCCCTGGACTGACTGGTAATTCCCTAGATGAGCTACTATTAATTTACACACATACGCAGCCTAGTCCAGGGTATGCCTTAACAATTGTATCTTGCATACTTCACAGGTACTTAACGTGGGAAAATAAACTGGATCCTGGAACACAAGGTTTTCTCCCAGGAGAAATGACATATGTGGTCTCGGGTATAAACAGACAAGTAGGGACCTACTCAAATCATGATTTCGTGGACATCAACAAATTGGGTGATGTACATGATATCCAGAGGGGAAGAAAACTTACTAAAAATAAAATGCTGGCTTCCCCAAGGGAGCCAGCAGGTCTCATAGCTGCTGCAGTCTGCCTGCACAGCCCCCCACCAGAAAGGAGGGAGGGAGGCTGCCAGCATGAAGGGGAATAGCCAAGATTCCTGTTACCCTAACCCCTCACTGCTGATTGGCTAAGAGGGCTTCCTGTCATGCAGCCCTGCCCCTCTCCACCAATCAGTGGCAAGGGGCAGGCCACATGACAAGAAATCCCTTAGACAATCAGTGGCAATGGCAGGGACATATGAAGGACAGCCATGTCCTCCTAGCCAATCAGCAGCAGGGGACGGGGCCACTAGGCCCCCTCAACCAATCAAGGGGATGGGGGGGATCCACCCTAAGCCCATGAAAATGGCAGCCAGCCCCATCACTTGCCTGAGAAATCAGCCATCTGCCTCCTCCATTTAGGTAGACCCCTATACAATGGCAGCACTACAGAAATAGAGCACATGCTTGAATCCATCTTCCATCCCTCTGCAAGACCTCTTCATGCAAACATTAAAAGAGGTTATGCCAAAGGATGAACTTAACTCCCAGACCAACCCTCCCTCCCTCTGCAAACCAAGACATAATACTCAAGGTTGTGTGGGCACTATTACTAAGATAATTGGTCCCAGAACTGATTAAATAACTGCTACTGATAAATTTGCCTATGCTGCATCTTATCAACATCTAATACATTACTCTGCAAGCAGTCAGATATATGCTTAGCATGGAATATGAGCTCTACAACTAAAATCCCCTCTGACATCCTGTCAGGGCAAGGACTTGGGTTCTGTCGTAGCTAGCTCTGACATAATTCCCATACTGGCTCCCAACCATCATTCACACACTGAACATGTGAACTCATTTTAAAACTACATTGGTAGATTTACCTGAACAGTATGATTTAGAACCTCATCCTCTCTCATCTTTTCTGAACATGCTGTAATTAGATTTTTCCAGTGAGAGTAGACATAATGAGAAAGGATTATTACTAAGGCCACTGTACAAAAACAAGACTGCCTATTGCCATCTCAACATTTTTAGAGGTTCATATATTGAGGGGAAAGTACTGCGTGCACTGTACCCCCGAAAGGTTTATAGTTGGTATACATAAAGCAAGTGAATTTTTAATACTGTTGAGGTAGCTTCTCAAATGCAATTCCCTGCCACTCTTTGAAAGCTTGTGAAATACACAAAGATTTTCTAGCACAAGAGGCTAAAGTTAGGTTCTTAAATACATGATTAGGGATAGTCTAGGTCCATGGAACCTGTTAGATTAGGAGCTCAGCATTCAGGTACCTGCATTTGGATGTAGAAGTTTAAATTTAAGCTCCATTTTTTTAATTTGCGCATGCAGAAATTCATAAAACACTACAGAAAACTAGTAAAGAGCAGAGCCAAGGAAAATACGAGCAGTGGCCGAGTAAGTTTTTCAACAGTACATGGTGCTGGCCTCTCTGCCCCAAATAAATTCAAGGACTAGCTTAGTCCTGCTTTCCCCGTAGTCAATAGTAAAATATTTAATACCTTCAATGGGATCAGAGTTAGCCCAACACTTTCCAACCCAGTAACACCACTTGAGATTTTTAAGATTTCTGATGAGATAACAAAATTGCTACTGCAGCAGACCAGAATCTTCTTATGGTAATACCTAAATCATGAGATGCATGTTGTGATTATATATTTTACGCAACGTAACAACACAGCCAGTCCTTTTAGAGATTACTTATCAGGAACAGAGCCATTATCATACCAACCATCATCAGTGCCACTGTCATGGCCAGGACTACTGCCACCATACTGCTGGGTCTTTTCACCAGAACAGATCAGGAAAAGAACCAAAAGAAAAGAGAGTTTTCCTTAAAAATGCTCATCAAAAATCAGTTCTTCTGTTAAACTTAAAATATCAATTCTAAATATAAAAATTTCATTGATATTTCAAACTAGCTCTGGTCTTGAGCAATAGCTCAGATGTTAATCTAGCCCCCCCACACTTCCCTCTCCAACGGATCAGTTTTCAACCCCATCCTATGCCTCCTACCTCTTTGCTTTCTTTTCTAGTAAGACTCTACCACAGCCAACCAGGATAATTATAATCTTATAACACTGTGCTTTGACCAGTCTGGCAAGCTGAAAACAATGCTGGTTTAGTACGATCTGCACTGAAAGCTTTACCTCCTACAGACTGCTGAAAGGAAAATCAAAGGAATCTATATAAATGTTTTCAAGAGCCAAGGTCCAGGAATGACTAATTGGGTTGTGTGCAGCGTTCTGTGCCTGTCAGCTCCCAGCAACTGAACAAAAAGTCAGAGACAGAAGCTGCATTTTCCTATTTTCTGCTGTCTTTTCAATTAAGACCCCTGCGCGCGATTTTCTTGTTTTGTCTAATGAAGAACCAGGATCAGATTATTACATCACAACCTGTGATCCGCCACCTAAAGTTGACTGTCTTTCCTTAATAAGAATATCTGATGCCATTTGAAAGACTTACACGTGAGAGTTTATTCCACTTAAAATTTACTCAAATAGCAAGAGGTTGACCCACACAGCTGATTAAAAACTAAAAGTGATTGAGAACTTGTGATTGCTATATTTTTAACTAACTTCTCCCTCCTTTAAAATTATTTGCAGAATTTTAGCAATTGCTAAGAATTTCTGATGAAACAACAAATAAAAAGTAGAATGCAAGTAAAAGATCCACAAACTCATGCTATATTAAAATATACTTAAAATTAAGGTAACACGCACTTAAAATTTCTAGGCCAAAGCTTCAGTTTTTGTAAACAGGCATTGGTCATTTGAAACTACAGCACCAGTGCTGATTTACACCTGCTGAGGTGCTGGCTTTCTAATTTCCTATGGACCTTATCCAAGGCTAACAAAACATCAGCAGCTTCTCCAATGCACACAACAGCCTCATGTAGCACGTCCTGTGGCAAGAAAGCACAGCATGTCTTCAGAAAGACTGAGATAAAGGCCGCAGACACAAACAGCGGTTGACTGTGTTTGCACTGCTGGAAAAAGAGAACAAATAGTTCACTTAGTATAACACTGCTGTTGGAAATGGAAGGACTTCTAATCTTGTGCTAGGGAACTGAGCCAGAGAAACCCAGGGGAATTGAAGAAAAGGGGACAAACTGCTCCAGAAACCAGTCATCTTGGAAAACCCTCCACTCTTCTCAAACAAAAAACACCTATACTTAAAAATACACAAGCAGTAAGGGAGAAGCGGCCACTGCCGCCCCACCCCCACCCCAACCAATTTAGGGAAACTTTTTACTCATACCAATGATTGTTCATTCTTTAAACAGACTAAGTAACATAGTTGTGGAAGAACAAACCATGTAAAACTTGACTTAGCCCAATATATTCACTGGCAAACAACTCTTCTCTTTTTTTAAATAATTCTTTCTAGCAATAAGAATGGGTTCCTCTCTTGCACCAAGAACACTTAGCATCTTGGTAAAAAGAAAGGAGAGAATGTTGGACTATCCTGCCTGCAAGGAGTAGACTGAAGATGTCATGGCTAGAATTAATTAATTAATACCTACGATGAGGTAAAGTTTCTAAATTCACTTTAAAGCTCCAAACATACATCTTCCTTTGCTTCCATGGCCGCTGGTAGGATGACAAGGATGGAACAACATTAAACCCACTATTCGTATGCCACCCTCTATATTCTCAGCCTCCCTTTTTTTTTTTAATATTGAGAGGTAGCATGTGAAAATAGAGCTTTCTTTGCCTTTCCTGATGGTTTCTTTTTCCTCTTTGCACATTGTGATTGAGATCCTGGTATTGCATTCTCAGTCTGCTACTTCATCTGAACTCAGAGGTGAAGTCTATGAACAGCCACCTCTTAAGTTCCTGTGGGAACAGAAGATCCGTGGGCAATTTTTTAAAATCTTTCTTTTCCTTAGTAATAAGCATTCAACTCCCTTTGCTAACTCTTAAACAGAGGAAAAGGAGTACCTGACTTCACCAGGTAATATATCAGACAGACCCACGCTTTGAGCGCAGCTCTCACCTCACTCAATTTTTTGAAGTCCAGTCATTTAGGGCGTTATTCAAAATTCTACAATTTACTTATTCTACTGTCATTTTGGTGCAGCGGTCCGTGATTTCCACCTACCCACATTCACTCATAGTGCTGTTCCCCTTTCATATGAATCTACAAGTATCACATGCATCCTTTTTTCTAGAGTAGCCTGTTTCTCTGGTATCTATCAAATGCTAATTTCCACGTAGACCAGGCTTGCCCAACATACGGCCCATGGGCTGCCACGCAGCCCAACAAGCCATTTTATCTGGCCCGCGGCAGCGCTGGCGCCGGCGCTGCGGAGCGCAGACCTGCGGTGGCGATAGCATGGAGCACAGAGCTGCCGCTGTGGGGTGTGGAGCCGCGGCGGTGCGAAGCCACGGCGGTGGCGTGGAGTGCGGAGCCGCCGCTGCGGAGCGCAGAGCCGCGGTGAGGCAGGCAGGGCCAGCCCATGGGCCCCAGCCGGCAGCGAGGGGAGGGGAGCTGCTTACCCCCGTGGGGCCCAGGGGAGCAGCCCCGCGTGGGAGGCCAAGCAGCGGCCACTGGCACTGCCGACCCATGCCTGCCTCCTCACCCGCCTGCTTCAAGCCAGCCCTGCTGCCCTGCCCTGCCCCACAGCAAGGCAGCGCCTGCTCCACTGGCAAGTCTCCCCCCGGGCGCTGCGGCTCTTTGGGCCCGGCCGCCCGCACGCGAGGCCCTGAGGGGGCCGCTTCTCATGTGCTGCTGGGGACAGCAGGAGCCCGGCCGGGTCTGCACCGGCCAGCAGAAGCGGCGACAGAGCCGTGTGCCGCTCGGGACGGGACGAGCCTGCACCGGTCAGTCCCGAGCGGCACATGGCTCCGCCACCGCTTATGCTGGCCGGTGCAGACCTGGCCGGCCTCCTCTCGTCCCCAGCAGCACATGGGAAGCCAGCTTCAGCTGCATGCTGCTTTTCCTGGCCGGTGCCAACCCGGTTCTGCCCAGGTGGGTCCTGTAGCACCATGTCAATCCGGGCATGGCACTGGCAAGCCAGGTGGGCCCCAGGTTAACCCCGGCCTGGCCCCGCAGCTTCTCTAGCACCAGGTCAACCCGGTTGTAGTCAAGCAGCTCCTGCAACACCATGTCAACCCGGGCATGCATGCCATGTCAACCAGCACCATGCCAACCCCTGCAACTTCACTGGTGTCAAAGGTCACGTGACATCACTTCCTGATATGATACCACTTCCTGTGACGTCTTTGAATATGGCTCGCCGGCCCACTGGGTGATAAAAAGTTCGTGATCTGGCCCCACATTCAAAAAGGTTGGACACCCCTGACGTAGACTCTTCTGTTGGACCCATCCCTATGGTTTCTAGATTAGTTTTTGAATGCCCCTTCCAGGACTAGGCACGGAGAGTCTGGTTACACTGCAAGCATGAAACCCACCTACGTCCCATCTTGCGCATTCACATGGACACTGGGAGACATGGCACTTCTGGCCACCTCTCTCCTCCACTTCACATTTGAACTATGGAGTCATCAGGATCCCAGCTCATAGCTGATACATAGCACATATGAGCTCCCATTTGAGAGCTCCTTAACACATCTCTTTATATCTTAATGTCTTAAAACAGCCTGTTTCATTAGATTACCCCTAGGAATTCAAAATATTACACACAAAGGGCTATTAAGAACATACTCTCCAATATAACCAGAGGTTTTACTGATGGTCGTGGATAGCCTGAGGCAGAACAAACAACAGATTGGCCTTCCTTCCTGTTTTGATCAAAGGCAATTTACATTTCTTGCATAACAACTCTCCACAGCTCCCTAACTAATTGTAAAATATACTGTAGAGACAAAATGTAAGACTCCATGGAGGGAAAATTCTGGTCTATGATAGCTGCTTTTTTTTTTTTTTTTTTTTAAGTCCTCACACGCTAATGGCTGCGTGTGCAACTGTGCTTCTGACTGCCTCACAAGTGTGGCACATTAGCACTTGTTTATTTAGAGACACTTCTAAAGTGTTTGTGTTGTGTGTTTCTAGGGCTACAGACCAAAACAGGCACAGGTACAAACTAACTGCACAATAAATTCCCAAAGGGGCAGATGACAGGGGTTAGCTCTTGAATGCATTTTAGTCAGGAGAGAGGCTGGAGCTGTTTTAATTGTTCATCAATCAATTAACAGGACTCTCAAATGTCTAATTAAGCAGACAACTGGAATTAAACAAAGGGCATCTTTGAAATGCCAACCCTCTTAACGAAGGCACTTCTTACATTCAAGTGAGTACTTGATTAAGGTATGCTTGCTTGGAGAGATGCACATAAGAATACTCAGCCACCTGATTAGTATGCTTCTCAGGCGAGCATATGAAAAAATCAATCCTTTGTAATGCAACTTAACCTTCACATCCACCAGTGAGCGCTTGAGAAAGACTGTGAAGTGCAAAATGAATTAGCCTCATTTAACGTACAGAACTGCAGCACAAATGTTGAAATGCCCTCAACTGGCATGCTAGGACTGATTATGAAAAAAGATAATAGGGATGAGGATCATGACCAGAGACAGCAACAGAGATGATGAGGACGCCAATGGCAACAAAGCAAACCAGACGTTTCATTTAGGCAATCCAACACTCAGCTCAACTGGCGACTGCAAACCTCCACATCTAGATGTGCTTTTCCCTTTCTAGGCAACAAACCTAAAGCAACAGATGATAAAGCAGTGACCTCCACAAGAGGGACAAGGAGTTCAGCACTCAGCAACTGCTGGTCAGGCTCTATCAATCAAAATGTGGTGGGGGGGCGGGGGTAATGTCTTTTTGTCTGCTGCTGAATTGCTGATGCAGGCAAGTCATTAAGGAATCATTCCCAGGTTGAAAATGAGATGGTTATCTTGATGGAGGAAGAAGGATGACACAAATGCTTATGACCACTGGAACTTGATGGCAGCTCAGCTCCTCATGATTCATGGCGGACAAGGATGTGAAAAGGAAGATTACACTGCCACCATCAGCTTCCCATAAGCAATGAACAAAACATACAGTAAAAACAGAGGCTATATAAGATAATGGAGAATTTGTCAGATATATTCAGAATAATTCACATTTCTTTCTGCACAATGCTCAAATAATAAATGGCCAAGGCAAAGTATCACCTGTTCCAAATCAATATCCGCTGTATTTAAAAGGACTGTCTTGTCATTCAAATCAGTCAGGAGGGCATTTAAGATAATTTCTAATCGTAGCTTCCAGTTACCCAAAGGTTATGATGAAAGGTGCATTTCTTCCCCCCATTTTGAATATTGAACAGTTCATAATAAAAGGCAGGGCTGTTCTTGTATACCAGACTTAACTATAGAACAGATCTACCATGCAAGGAAAAAAATGCTTCCTTTTGGAAAGAAGATAAAATGGCGCATCTCTGTCAGTGCAGAGCTGAGACTTGCTGCATAAGAAACACTTCTATGCCTGAGAAATTAGCCAACAGAAACTGATACAGCAATGTTCAAAATCTTGCCATGGACTTGGTCCTGAAGGTTTAATTCAGGACAAAGTTTCACTGATAACAGACTTTGGCCTGGAACTGCAGACTAATATAGCACTTTTCAGAAGAGTATGATGCAACTTGCCTTTCCATTTACTCATATATCACTGCCTGAACTGGTATAGTTTTTAAGGCTCCTCTTCTCTTCCTTCAGAGCAACACCCACAATATTACCAGTCCCCTGCATTGTCCAAAAAATCAGGAGTCAGACTCCAAAACCTCACGTGATTGACATAAAAATCTTGTAAACAAAACTTAACAAAAGCCTGAGTTCTCTCTTTTCTGTCTTCTGAGCCTTTAGCAGTCATATTTTCAAACTTTCCCCTTCAGCTGCACAGATCAGTATTTTTTAAATTAAAATTTTAAATCTTTTGTAATAACACAATTCCAGGAGCTGAGGATTTTCCCAAATGCACAGCATCTCAAAACACTGGGAATACTGCAGCATTATTACTTCCCTAAAGCAATGGTTCTCAGCCTTTTTAAACTCGATGCACCTCTGGATGGACTTGAAGGACCCTTTGGGAAATTCCCACTCTCAGTTTGTAGTCTTTTCCTGCCTACAGAAAAATAGAGCAGTTTTTCTGTTGCAAAGAATTCAGAAAAACTATAACTCTGGATTTCTGTTTGAAAACTGTGGCTTTATCTTGTGAATCAGGTTTGTAAACCTAACAGTGCTAACATCGTGGGGTACCCTGCAGCACCCTCAAGGCACCCTGGTTAAGAATCATTGCCCTAAGGCATACAATGAGAAGAAAAGTCTGATATTTCATTGCACTTGTTTTCTTTTCTTAAAACTGTTCTCAGAAACCCAAGCAACTATATATTTCTCCTGTAAGTCAACATTTGTAGGATTCCCCCTCCCTTTGAAAGTCCATAGAATATGAACCTTGACAACAGCTCCAGCACTGGCTCAGTATGTTACAACACAACAAAACCAACACATTCACAGGCTGTACTATTGAAACAAGTTCCAATTTTATCCTCAAATACATTTCAAAATTATGCAAATGGGTTTTCAAAAGTGCCCTGTGCAGAATAAAAGCATAACTAAATAAAAATAAATCAGATATATTCTTCCATAAACACAATGATTATTATCAGAAATTGTTCTTTTACTGGTGCTGACTGGGTTCGTCCTGCCCTTCTGAGAATAAATAGCAGGACATAACAGAGCAAGGAAGGTGTTCAAGTAGTATGCATATCACTCATCAGTCTTAAAAAAACCCTCTTTGACTAGTTCAGGTGTGGGCAAAATGCGGCCTGCCAGGCCATTCTATCCGGCCTGTGGGGCCCCTAAAAAATTTAGAAAATTAATATATATCTGTCCCTGGCTGCCTGCCATGCGGCCCTCAATGGCTTGCCAAAACTCAGTAAGTGGCCCTCCACCTGAAATAATTGCCCGCCCCTGGACTAGTTGGTAACTGAGTACTGGTTCCCAAACATACAGCCCTAGGAGCAAGGAAACTTTGAGAGGATGGGGAACCAAAAGTAAAATCCATGATAGATAAGAAGAACTTATTCAACTTGTGATTTCACAGATCTTGTGGAAACCCAGAAATCAAGCAATGTCCGCAAAATACATGAAAAAAACCCAACGGGCTCCCCAGTGGGAGCCAGTAGTCCTCATGGCCACTGAGGCTCAGCTTCACAGACTGCTGGGGCAGGGGTGGGAGACCTACCAGTACAAAAGGGAACAGCCAAGATGGTAGCTGCCCCCCCGCTGCTGACTGGCTGAGAAGGCTGCCTGTCACATGGCCCCACACTTCTTCGCCAATCAGCAGCAAGGGGCGAGACCACCAGGTCCCTCAGCCAATCGGTAATGAGGGGCTAGGCCACCGCAATAAGCCCACGAAAAAGGCAGCTAGCTGCATGATTGACCGACAATCAACCGTCTGCCTCCTCGATTTCAGTAAGTCCCTGATAATAGGTAAATAGATTCTAGTACAATAATTCAGTTGTAAATTAGTAGCTTTTCTTATCAATTACAGGAGACAAACTGTATTGTTATGCCAACCCCAGTGCCAAAACAAAAGCTAATTCTCAAGAGCTGAATTAAACAATTGCCAGTAACTGCATGAAGAAGCACCACAAATCCACTGTGTTGATTGTGAGCGTTAGAAATCCCAGGACAGTGTTTTACAAAAGAGACCAATGTTTATGCTCCACTGTGGAAGGCTGCAAGGAAAACACTCTCCCTCTAATCCTCCCTTGAAACCTCTCCACCTAGCACATTGATTAGCTTCCTACTGCTGTTCTAGCAACTACAGTACAATATGCTGCCTGTCGCTGTTTAATATGAAGCACCAATGCCAGAACCTGAGTGCCTTTTTCTGGCTGACAACCAAGTTCCTTATTTAAATGTTATTTCTGGGAGTCCTTGCTCGTAGATTTGCAGCCAATTTCAATTCCTCTGGGAAAGCAAAAGAAATTGCCCTCAACCTTCCACCTCTCTCTCAAAAACATACACTCCCTCTTTTTCTCGCTTCTCTCTTTTTTTTTTTTTTACAAAAATGTCAAATGCCACAGTTTTGGGTTAAATCTGGCTCTTGGTGAAGTCAACAGCAAAACTCTCACTGAGTTCACTGGAAGTCAGATTAGGCCCCATAAATAATTTTTAATTTAAAAAAGGATAGAGCAAAGAAATGATTTAATACCTTGTGTAGTCTGAAATATTACAGGTAATTACAGCTGATGAAAGGGCGGAGCTTGTTGATTTTTGCATTATACCCTATTTCTGTATGTCTAACTCAAGCCTGAAACTTGACACAGAAAATTTAACCCACAATATAGGGAAAATTTAACCCACAATCCTGTCCATTTATCTACATTTTCTAATTCTGAAGCAAGGGCATATTTATCCTGTGCTTCATAAAATGCAGAGTTCCAGATGTTTTTAATTTATTCCAGTATAAGTCAAAGGTGTTGCTTTTATATGTAGGCAGAGAGGTGCAGACCACTGAACAGTGGAGACGCATAGGGGATGCATGTGCGACCCCTGAGAGCACTGGTACACCCCCTGACAGCCAGTGCTCCCCAGTTGGGTGACAGGCAGGGGAGGCAAGCAGGAGTGCCAGTGCCCCCCCTGCTCATGCTGGCCGAGGAGTGGGGGCACCAGGAGTAGCGCCGCTGGCACTTCTGGGTCAGTGCAATCAGCTGCAGGGGGGGACCCACCACAGCTGGCGTGATTGGGCCCCTATGGTCACTGACTGGTTGCTGCAGGGGGCACGTGCACCCTCTGACTCAGGAGGCACCAGTCGCCTATGCCACTGAAAGAAAATGGCTGGCTTAGAGCAGTGGTTTTCAACCTGTGGTCCTTGGACCCCTAGGGATCCATGAAAGATGACTAAGATGGATCAAAAGTATGTGAATTTCCACACTTACAATTCAAAGGGGTCTGCACCTCCATTCAAAAATGTTTAGGGCTCCACAAACAAAAAAAGGTTGAAAACCACTGGCTTAGAATACTAGGTAACACCATATAAAACACAACATCTCAGCACCACTTTTTCTGGCTCTGGTCAAGGTACTGCTTCTTACCAGATATCTGTAAAATTATGTCATTGTGTTTGAAGTCCTCCAGGCTCAGAGAACCAAGCATGCTGTCATTGCAATGATGGGAGAAACCTTCCACTTCCACTGTTATTTCTGTAATAGTTGCTCCATTGCCAGTTGGAGGATGCCAGAGTGGGATTCAAAGTGGATTGGAAGACTATATGACAGCAGATCCACCTAAAGCTGAGGCCAGAGTAGGGGGCAGAGGGGGAAGTTTATACCCCCTCTTTTCCCCTCTGTAAGGGACCCAGCCAGGGATTGCCTGGCTTGGGTGAAGCAGTCCCTGCCTGGCTTTTCCTCTGCTCCCCACACAAGCGGAGAGGCAGGGGACATGGCCAGATGCGTGCCAGGCCAGCAGGTTGAGGTTGGACGGGGGGGGGGGAGAGGGAGGGTTATACCTCTTCCCCCCCTCAGCCTGCCAGTCTGGCCATGCCCCGCCAAACCCTCTGCTGGAGCAAGGGAATAGCCAGGCAGGGGCTGCTTCACCCTGCCAGGCAGTCCCCAGCTGGGGGAGAAGGAGAGGTTTAAACCCTCATCCTGCCAGTCTGGCCAGCATCTGGCCACACCTCCCATCCCTCCATTTGAGTGGGGAATAGGGAAAACCATGGCAGGGGCTGCTGTGCCCCTGCCAGGAAGACTCCGGCTGGAGTCTTGGGTGGTGTGAGGGTGCTTAAAGCCCCCTCTCCCCCTCTGCCTCATTCTGCCTGCCTGGTCCCAGGGTCTGGTCACCCCCGTTCCTCTGCTCCAGTGGTGAGCAGGGAAAGAGCCTGGCAGGGGCTGCACCACCCCCGGCAGGCAGACCTGGCTGCAGTGTGGAGCAGGATTTCCCACCCCCACCCCCTTCTCAGCCAGCCGGAGCAGTGGTAGTGCTCTGGTTAGGGCATCAAGGGGTGGGGCCAACCCTGTTCTCTGAAGCAGACAGCATGGCCCAGCCCAACCCAGGGCTGCAAAGCATCCTGGGATGCTGGGGGACTGTGAATTAACTTGAATTGGGAAGAGGTCTAGAACAGAAGTTCCATAACCAGTTTGACCTAAATCAGTTAAATCTGATACTACATCCAATCAGATTTATCTTAAACTGGTTTTGACCATTTTAAAGTGGTTTAAGTGCACTGAACTTCTGTTCTGCTATAGGTTTAAACCAGTTTCTGATCACTTAAACCATTTTATGTGCGACTTCCGTCCCTAGTCCATGAAAGCAAGACTCCATTTCCTGAGATGGTTAAGCTGCTAATTCAAGGAGGCATCTTTCCATGCCAACATTATTTATTCTAAGTCTCAGACCTTATTTATGGAGAAGATGTGATCAGTGAAATTGTGGCAAAGGAACTCTCAAGGCATCTGGTGTCCTTAAATCCCTTCATTCTGGTTGTAAATCTGTCTTCATTATCTGCTTTTATAGCTACATTAGCTCAAAAGGGACCACTGACTTACATGCATGTGAAAAGAGAAGAGAACAAGGCCTGTAAAATGCGCTAACCTTGTTAGTAAATGGAGCTAGGCAAAAAAACAGTGAAAAAGTCTGCAATTTCTTTTCCATTTTCTCCACATTTTTTTTAATTAAGTAAAAAAATTGAGCAACTCCATTGTTGATAAAAGTAAGCTGGGAGAGAAACATGCAAAACTTCTAGTAGTTTTTCCCCATTCCGTTGCAAAATTTAAAAAGTTTGAATGCTGGAAATTTTCTTTGTGGAGCCCTATCCACCTGTGAAAAGTGGGAGCACAACAAAATATGTTATATGCTTATATTGAAGGGATGTGTCTTCTTTTATATCTACAAGATCTTAAATAGACCCTTAGAGGTTTCTGTATGTCCTGATGCTTGGATTGATCGTAAGACCTTTTTGCAGTCTCTGACTGGATAGCTGTTTACAGTCAAATTCATGCCTTTACCTCCCCTCTCCGCCACTTCCCACCCCCAGATTCTCCATACAGAACAGTGTCCTGGAAGATAACATCAACTTCAAATACTGCAGGAAGCAGCTGCTCACCTACATATTAAGCTACATTACATCCTTATGTTCCTCAGACCACAATAGCTTTCCATCAGTTTCCTGGAGAATTTCAAAATGTTGATATACCTATAGATAGACCTATGAAGTCTTTTTCAGATTAATGAGCCAAGAGTTCACCTGTCATTTAATCTGTTTCATTATTTTTGATGGCATTCCTATGACCCATAAGCCGAGGAGGAGCTCATCAGGGCACCAGTAAAGAACCCAAAAGATGCAACTTTTTCCTGTAATACATATATTCCGTTTGTTTGCCTGCAAAAAACTGTAAGTTATGTGACATAACAAATCAAGTAAGTTCCTTGAACAAGACACTACAGCTTTATATTACTCAAGGAGAGACTTATTTCCATAGCAGCTACTGTTTACATTAAAAAAAAAATTTGCAGGAGAAATCTGTAGATTCAGCCATTAAGCTTCACAAACAAAGCTCTAATGCCAGTTATGTTTTTCTCTTGAAGGTTTTTTTTTCTGCCTCCACATCTCAGAGAACTGACAAAAACACTACAGCTACATGGCTTCTGAGCTACTAAATACATACTGAAGTATTCAACATAGCCAAATAGAAAAAGGCACAGTTTGTTGATCTGTGTATACATGAGAATGGGAGTTAATATGCTGAGAAACCTGTAAAATCCTGAAATGTTAGTTGGTCCTTAAGATAAAACACATGTGATAAATAGGCCTTGATTTAAAATGCAACTCAACATAAAATGTGTCACAGCTGATGTATAAGTGTTGACAGTGGAGGGGGCACAACTCTGCATTGCTACCGCCCCCGCTACTGCCAGGTGCTGGCTCTGGCCAGGCTGCAGCCTCATGCCCCACCCTCAGCACAGAAATCCTGGGGGTGCAGCCTGTGCCTGCTGTGCTGCCCCCTCCCCACATCACCTATGAAATGCGTATCCCTATCAACATTACTTAACTGACATAAATTTCTAAAGTGGACCTGGGCATGTAATTCTAGTCTCCTCTCATCATAGAGGTGCAACGGGTGGGAGGCTTTAATTACAGTGACCCCAAGAGCTGCTGTAATTAAAATATCTGCAATGTCTCGTGTATCAGCATCTATGCTTTTCAAAATGGTAGTTGGGACACTTTAATTAAAGCTCATCGAATGAGCTTTAAAGGGCTCCCGCTGCCATCTTGAAATGCGGGGATGCTGATATACCAGACATGGAGCCTGCTGGAGACTCGCTAATTAACATGCTTCAGCGGTCTGCTCAGATGCACTGTAATGACAGCACATCAGAGCAGCCTCCCTGCATGTCTTCAGATACCCTAGGAGCCTTGTCACAAGTTCACTTGCTGCAGTTGCAAGTCATTGGAATGTAGTGACCTTTTATAGTTAGTACATGCTAGGTGATAACCTTACCGGAAAGGTAACAACTTTGCAGCCCAGGAGGGCACTTACCATGTGCTAAACTGCTTGAACTTGCATCTGGTTGCATTTTAACTACATTTAGTAAGTGTGAACATGTGACACCCCTCTAGGTGATCCTTTGTGATGTTACAGCTCCAGAATCAAGAATAAGACAGCACAAAGTAGAAGAGACCAGAGACACGCTTAGGTCACCTGGAGGGCCAGTGCATGCTTGTCTTCTTGCTGTCCCCATCTGGACCAGAGCTGAGGAGCTAGCTCTTAAAAAAAACTTTTCCCCTCCAGGTATACACACAATGGAATAGTATGATTCTGCAAGCCATAAATTGCTTGCTGTCAAACCCACATAAAACCACAGACTTCATAAGATCTGGTGGTCTCCATCTTCTCTTCCACAGTGACTTCGGTAACACTGTAATACACTACCTGAGGCAGGCTTTGGACCTTATCTCTCTGCTGTCACTGTAAAAATGTGTGTTCATTACAGTGGGAGACAGTAGTCAAGATTCACACAGACATACTACCACATGCAGACATGAATCCAAACAACCCAATCTCAGTATTACCCCGATTTGTTCCGATTTCACATCCAAAACTTGTATCAAAGTGAAATTCTGTTCTTTGGAAATCCTGACCTGACAAAGGATTTGAGATATATCCTGAGACTCTTGAAGTATTAAGGTTTCCTGTATCTGTCTAGAAAGGATTGCAAAGTGATAGAAGTATGTGCCTTTCTATTTTCAAGTTTATTTTACATCTTCACTAATACCACATAATTTTTAATTCATAATCACAACTGTGTCATGTTCCTAATCTTAAGAGTAATACTTGGCACTTTCCATCTTCAAGCTCTTTACAAACAGTTAATTAAAATTCTTATTAGGACCTGAATTTCAACTTTGTGCATCTGTAGAGAGGTGCGTGTGCACGCATGCGTGTTTGTGTGCTTGTGCATGCTCTAAGGGTTGTTAATTCAAGTGGGGAAAATATAAAATGAGTTTAAATTTCTTGCTTTGATTTCTAGACATATTGAAACCACTTTCTTTAAACACGCTGAATAAAGCAGGTCTGGCTATACCCAGTTTTCTTTCATGTTAAAAAGACTCATATTGTACAAATACATAATACACATACAATGGATTTAATACCACTCCTCTAAACATTGGTTCAAGCCATGTCCTACTACTGCACAGAACTTCTGGCTGCAGTGAGAGTTCTGGAAGTGGAAGAGTTACAGGGACTCATGGACTGGATGGACTCTCCAGCACTGTGATTATGTGAGACAGTTGTGGTGTGTCACTTTGGAAGAGAAGTACAACTCCACAATTTCTGAAAATAAATCCTATACAAATTTAAATGGTTTTTAATATGAGAAAGAGAGAAAGTCATCACACAAAACATACTTAACTCAGAAGCACTTCCCCACTGAGCGACGGATGAAATAAATTTAGCTTCAACAAGCTCTCTGCGGTAATGAACTGACATTCACAAGATTGCTGCAGGACCATTAATGTCAGGACAAAAGGGGAGTGTAATAACATGATCTCCCCTAATGCAAGATGGTGTATAGGAAGCACCTAGAGAAGAGAAACCAAATCAGATTATTGAAAGGCTGACAAGAGCACTGATATGGAAAAGCAGAGAAGGGAACAATATTAGAAATGTAAAAAGAATTTTTGAAGACAGACTCAAATTGCTAGTCACAGCTTTTAAAAAAATATTCTTCTTAAATTTGTACTTGTAACATATTAATGGATAGTGACGTCATTTATATCCAGAGCACATACATTAGACACGATGTCAAAGCAGAATTCTTTCTACTACTCAACTTCAACCTTGTTCTGGAGGGACCACTTCTCATACATAATCTCAAAGTCTTCAAACTAATCTATCCATTAGTTTCCCCTGATGAAACTGTCAACAGAGCCAAATGGGTATTTCTGCGATGTGGAAGACTGTCCACTAGAAACTGGAAAGAAACCAACAATTTACTTCACACGCTGTGGATTGATGAACAATCCTTGCACTGTAAAAACTTCTGGTCACCAGCAATCTGAGCTGGATTCAAACCAAATACCATAATTCTTGAACATAAATAGATTGTTAACATCCAAGCACTGAGAATCATAAAATTATAGAATCACAAAAAATGTGGGTTGGAAAGGACCTCAGGAAGTCATCTAGTTCAACCCCCTGCTCAAAGCACAACCATCCCCAACTAGATCATCCCAGCCAAGGCTTTATCTAGCCGGGTCTTTAAAACCTCCAAGAATGGAGACTGCAAAACCTCTCTGGGTAACCTGTTCCAGTGTTTTACTACCCTCCTAGTGAGAAAGTACTTCCTAATATCTAACCTACGCTTCACTTGCCGCAACTTGAGACCATTGCTCCTTGTTGTGTCATCTGCCACCACTGAGAACAGTCTAGCTCCATCCTCTTTGGAACCCCACCCCCCCCATCAGGTAGTTGAAGGCTGCTATTAAATCCCCTCCCAGTCTTCTCTTCTCTAGACTAAATAAGTTCCCTCAGCCTCTCCTTAGAAGTCATGTGCCCCCCAAACCATTTCCAATGCCCTACACTGGACTCTCTCCAACTTGTTCACATCCTTCCTGTAGTGGAGGGCCCAAAACTGAACACAGTACTTCAGATGTGGCCTCACCAATGTTGAACAGAGGGGAATAATCACTTCCCTCAACCTGCTGGCAACACTCCTACCAATGCAACCCAGTACGCCATTAGCCTCCTTGGTAACAAGGGCACATCACTGGCTCTTATTCAGTTTATTGTTCACTGTAATCCCCAGGTCCTTTTCTGCAGAGCTGCCCAGCCAGTCAGCCCCCAGCCTGTGTACCAGTGCATGGGATTGTTCTGTCCTAAGTGCAGGGCTTTGCATATGTCCTTATTGGACTTCATGAGATTTGTTTTGGCCCAATCCTCCAATTTGTCTAGGTTTCTCTAAATCCTAACCCTGCTCTCTAGCATATCTACTATTTCCCCCAGCTTGAGGTTATCTGCCAACTTGCTGAGGGTGCACTCTATGCCATCTTCTAGGTCACTGATGAAGATATTAAACAAAACTGGCCCCAGGACCAACCCCTGGGGCACTCCACTTGATACCGGCTGCCAACTACACACTGAGCCATTGACTATTACCCTCAGAGTCCAATGATCCCCTCTCTACAATGGCATGGAGATCTTTGTCTCTGCCTAAGGTTTGTGCCTAAGAATGCAACTAAGTGCTATCTGTGGTGGAACATTTTCTGTTCTTTTCCTCCTCTCCATTAGAAAATTGCTTCAGCAACAGAACAGTTGTTACATGGCAATACCCTTCCATAACGAGTGCTACGAAGAAGTTTTGGTTATGTGATCTATATCACAAAAGCTTTTTAGGCTACTTAAAAGCCTCTAAACTAAACATTTTTGCATGTAAATAATTTCATTAACTTTTCATTTTTACAATCAGCAAATTTAGGATTTTTCAGGTGTCTAGCTACTAATTAATTAGTACTAATAGGGATTATTATGCCCTGTGGCATTATTTTTTAATATTCTGTTTTATAGAGATTGTTATACCATACTCAACATCATTCTATTTAACAGTAGCCCAATAAGCAGCATGGCTACACAGGTCTTTCTTTCTCCCAAAGCCCATCCCTAAGAAAGAAATATTTACATTGAAGTGATCTTGAATTTTTTTTTATGCATACTTAGTCACATGCTTGCATAGGAACATTGCTCTTTGTGTGTGTATACATACAGTATCATACCTCTCTATACACCATAGAATGGTTTCCAGAAATACAAGCAGGATAAAATGCTCATTGGGAGCCCAGAAGAGATGAAACTTTTAAGATCCACACATGCAGAATCAATTAAGGTTTAGGTATATAGTTAGAGAGTTTCATGTATTGGTTATACCTACTGTAATTAAACTACTGCATGGATGATAGCTGCAGGAGAGCTGCCTGACATTTTTATATAAGCCTAATTTCCCAACTGTGTACAACTTGTGGTATTCTTACTCACATACCAAAGGGGGCTGATCCTGGACTCATCTGCTTCTTTTCCTTAGCTATTAAAAATAGAAGTATCAATTTTGAAAGGCACTGAATTTCTCCAACTGTGTCATCAATTTTCATTAAAGACATGAGATGTGGGGAAAAGCCATAAGCACTTGCAGGACTGGATTCTATGTCACCGCACTGGACAACATTAACATAGATGAAGTTGAGCAGAACATTATTGGGATTTGTTTGTGAGTATTGTAACATATATTTATTACAGTATGGGCAAAGGAGACAGCAGCTCAATGAAAAAGATCCAGGAGGCCTTTTCCTCTTTGTTCTGTATTCTCACAGGAGCTTAGTGATACACAGGCACTCCTCACTTAACGACCAAGTTCCGTTCCTGCGACTAGGTCGTTAAGCAAATTGGTCGATAAGCGAGGAGCCGCCCCTTGATACTGCGTGCCTTGGCTTGAGACGCCGCGCTGCCGTTTCCACAATATGTTTCATACAATACCGACTGCTCGGAGAGCTGGTCGTAAGTCCGCGTGGTCGTTAAACAGGTAGGTCGTTAAGTGAGGGGTACCTGTACTCTATGGATCTACCATGGAATCAGTCACTGAAAGCAATATTAAAGTGTATTTTCTGATACAGTTCAACACTGGCATGATCTGGCTCCAAAGCCAGTTTAAGCAGTCTAACAAGGATTAATACAGCATCAGAGAGAGGTTACATAGAGACTGGCACCGGTCAGATACACCATACCCACCCCCCTGTGCTATCAGTGTTATATAACAGAAGAAAACGAGATGGGGATATAGGAAAGAGGCTAGGATCTCTGTCCCAGACCAATCTTCTGTTGCAATAGCCTTCATGACAGTCTGATCCAGTGTAGGGAATTCAGTTCTACACAGAATCTGAACAAGTGCAGGGGAGACCAACAGAGAAATTTAAAAGGAGGTTTCCCAGGTGTGTGCATTGCTTAGCATATATCAGCTGTGCCCACAACATCTGAATATATAAAGCTGTATTCAGCTATGCACAAACTAACAAATTACAGAGATTTGACAGTGAATGAAGACTTCACATGATGCACTGTCACATTTCACGTGCTTGCTCTGTCTGACTAGCAGTTGTAAGCCAGAGTTAGACTGCCACAGCTTAGCTCTGTTTCACTGGGGATGAGCTTCCCCAGTTCAGCTCTCAATTACCGAGGGCCCGTGGCACGAGAGATGACAAGCCATAAATTCCCACCTCTTTTAACTCATTGTAATTTGTTAATTTGTCCATACCGTTAAAACCCCTTTGCAACTAAACAACTTCCAATTCTACTCCATAAAGGAAGTGATAAGGAGATTCAAGGGGAGGGCATTTTGAGAGGAAATGGGACATGAAGCTTTAGGGGAAGGTCAGTGGAGTTCTAAATTGATTACTTTCACCATCTATGCACCAGGAGCACAAAAAGCAAATACCATCTGCTATTTGCTGGCAATTCCCTGTCCTGCATGATTACAGGGCTAGTCAGGCAATGGTAATAAGCGATCTAGGTGTAGCCATTAAATCTCATGGTCTAGAAGAGATTTATTCAGGTATATCAGAAGGAAATGAGACAAGAGTATGAGACCTGACTTGCAATAATCTTCCAGAAAAGAATGACCAAGCCACAGAAGAGCATGGAAACTGGTAAAGACCCTAGCACTCTACTGAAAACCACTAATACAAGTCTAGGATATGATACCTGTAGCACAGTACCTGTTTACCCTGTGGCAGGTTAGAGTTATGTCTTGTTGTTGGCTGTGTAGTTTTGCTAATAGGTTGGACAACAGATTTGTATAGGATGGTTTGGATAGGGATGATCCTGCTAGTGGCTAGTCCTAGATGACCTCTGAAAGTCCCTTCTAGCCATACTTTTCTATGATTCTATCATATCCTCTTTCAGCTCCTCATCCGCATTATGCAAATCACCATGCACAATAAGTAATGGTGAGATTTTATGGACTAGAGATGGCCCAAGCAGACCCTCCTAACATACTGCTATGTCATCTTGGTAAGTAACCTCTTCTCCTTGAGGACACTTCCTGGACTCTGCACTGCTTGTCTCTAGGGAAACAGGACACAAGAGACGGGACTTTATTGGAACACTATGTCCCCAGTTCCAGGGAAACTCAAAACTATATTTATGTGTACCACTTATTCATAGCTCAGTCATCTAGCAACTGCATCACTGAGGTCAGGACTCATGGCAATAAAGTTAGCCTTTTTTTTTAAAATTGGGGCAAGTATGCAAGTGGCAAGGGAAAAACCTGAGACAGGATGGACTGATAAAATATTGAAGTACTTCTAGGTACATTTAGGGCCATTCTTGCATGGCAATTTATGGCTACTAGGTCTTTGTAACCACAGAACTACTGGGCACTTGTCTGACCGATCCCTGCTACCCCTCTCCCAAGGACAGGGTATATCAGGCACATGCAGTCCAGCATGAAATCATTTTGAATACACCTCCTTGAAACCCAGGAGAACCACTGCATCAAGGAACTTTCTGCAGACTGACTGCCCCGATGGACTTCACCCTGTAAGACAGACTACAGGATTTCAGTTCTGAAGACAAGCATTTACAGCCCAAGATGTCACTGCTCACTGCCCATTTGGTTGATTTCTCATTTTCAGCAATCCTTTGAAGCCTGGTCAACAGTAGAAAAGTCAAACATCTTTTATGAAACAGATCTAACTAAATCAGCGATGATACCCAATTTGGACATGCTGAAATCAGTTTAATTCTTGCTTAAATTGTGTCATCCTAAATCAGTAATTTACTAGTACAAGCTAAGTCAGTTTAAGCAAGGGTTAAACTAGTTTAAGCACGATTCCAGTGGGCGTATCTACATGTGCAATTAATGCAACTAGATAAACTTTGGTGCAACATGAGCCAGAGTAAATTAATTTGGATGTCACCATCTACATGCACATGCATTTAAGTGCAGAAATTTACTTTGCCTTTGGATTGTACTTGTGTCTGACAGGACTATCTGACAGCACAGTAAATTAGTCTACACTGGCCTAATTGCTACAAACATGTAGATGGTGATACTTTCTATGTACAGCAAATTAGTCTATGAAACGTGACCAGTAAATATCATCAAGGTAAACTATCAATTGTTAATCTATTTCTTTAAACTGGCACAATTCTTCCAATCCAGACTTTTCAAACAAAACTGATGTAAATGTCATGTCAGTTCATTTCATCCCACAACTTCATGTAAAAGAAAATTTACATAGGGGTAAAAGCTGTATAATCTTTTAATAGAAAATTTCCTAGGCCATGATAGCATACTTCTAACTTCAAAACCATGTTTTTTTGGAAGAGGACAAAATAAATAACTTTTAGATATGAAAAATGTTGACGGTGTGAAATCCCTGCCTCTACATACAGTTAAAACTGACAAGACCAATACAGATAAACTATTATTTCTGCGTGTCTGACTATTCAAAATATGTGTAAGTGAGATATTAAGATGCATTTTACATAAATTCCATCCCAAACTTCCACCATGAAATCAGGTAAAGCCCACACTGTTCTACTGACATACGCACTAGACTCCCTGGCTGTGGCCTTTACATACTGCCACATCATACATTTTACAGCAACAACATGAATTCTAGGGGTGCACTGATAAAGATTTTTTTGGCTGATACCAATGGCCAATTATTAACCAGCCATATTGGCCGATACCAATCCAATAGCCAATTTGCAAGAATGCAGCTCAGCAGCTTGGAGATCAGTGCATGGCGGGTAAGTCTGTTGAGGGGAAGGGGCGGGGGGGGGCAGATCAAGGCCTCCACAGTGAAGGAGGGAGTGGGGCAGGGGCTGGGGTAGGCACTGCCCAGCCAGGGCAGTGAATGTGATCCTGCAGGTGGCTCACATGGCGGGGGGGGGGGGGGGGAGAGATGCAGAGGGGACACAGGAGGGGTGGGCAGCTCCCTGCCACTACACACCCCCCTGGAGGAGGCATGGGGGGCATGTGCCCCCTGAATTTGTGTGCAGGATGAGGGTGGGCTGCCCGCTTAGACTCAGGGCCAGGGGCTGGGACAGTCTCTTTCCAGTGGGGGGAGCTGGGCTGAGGCCGACATGGGGCAGGGGGCTGTGGTGGTGGTGCTGGGAGAGGTGACTACAGGGTGGGCCGTAGCCACCCCAAAATTCGCCATAGCCACTCTTCCTAGCGCTGCCACCCATGGGGTTGTTCTCACCACCCTGGCTAGGCAGCGCCTATCCCCACCCCTGCCCCACTCCCTCCCTCACCATGGGGGCCTTAATTTGCCCCCCCATACCCCTTCCCCACACAGACTTAAGTGGCCAGACACCACTCTCCAAGCTGCTGGGCTACATTCTTGGCCACATGTACGCTGCAGCTGTGTGCATGCAAGTGGTATTTATCGGTGACATTATTGGCTATACCAGCCAAAAAAGACCAAATGCCGATAATGTTAATTTTTCTTTTATCGATGCTGATCTGATATGCCATCAATATATTGGTGCACCTCTAATGAATTCCTAAAGAACCAGCCATTAATTTCAAACTAGCTTCCAGCAGTGTAACTAAGGGGTGACTAAGCAAAGCAGCAGCTCCAGGCACTGCCTTTACAAGGGCGTGTTTCAGGGGGGCACACACAAAAATATTCCCAACTGCAGCAGCAGTCAATTATGCCCCTGAACCAATTAGTGCTGCCCCAGGTGTCAACAGCTATACTGGGTGCAGAACTGCCTGGCAACATCTTTGCTAGATTCTCCTACCAAACCATCTTTGAACTCTTATCAGGCTGAAGTCTTTTTCCATTTGAAAGACAGAAATTTGCCCTTATAGAGAGATTTAACAGGAACAACATATAGGAAAACACAATTTTAAACTGCTCTTACTGATGCACAAAGGAGGTTGAGTATGCAGGCAGGTACTATTCAACATTCAGATATATCACTCATGGACTACCAGGTTCTGTCCTGGATCTGGCAATGTTAGATGGCCCAAGGGCAACATGGCAGGTCCTTGCAAACTTTGTGCATCTGCTAGCACCTGGGAAAGCAGGCACTGTTGAGGAAGCACCACTATTTTAATCAAAGTAATTATAAAGATCGCTCCTATATGCGTTGTCCCCACTCAGGTGCCTACAAGCCTGATTTTTACCTCTTCAGGAAGAATGGCTCAGTAGCATTCCCTTCTTCACTAGCTTCCCCCAGACAGGGAAGAGCTGAAATTTTGCACTTAAGTGTTGTAGAAAATGTCAGCACATTTCTATGCAATTGGTTAAGTTGTTAATATCACCACCATCCCACACAAGAACAAACAGAGAGAGCTCTGCCATGAAAACAGGAACAAACTCCATAGTTTAAACAGAAAAAAGCAAGCTGCTCTCATCATAGGCAGAGAGAGAAAATATTATTGGTGGGGGGGTGGGGCTGAGTACACACTCACACACGCATGCTCAGCAGGTAAGTCTGTGAAGGGGAAGGGGCATGGCAGGGCCAGATTGAGGACCCCACAGTGAGGGAGTGAGTGGGGCAGAGGCAGGTGTAGGGCCTGCAGTAAAATGGGCCCTGGGGCAGGTCGTGGGATGGTTGGAGTTTGGGTGGCTCTTCCAGGAGTGCAGGGGTACCCCAAGGGAGGCACGGGGGGGCATGTGCCCCCTGCTGCAGCCACCTGGAGCCTGTGACTGGGCTACCCTGTGGCCCTCTATGCTGCCACCAGTGCCCTGCGGTTGGGGAAGGGGAGGCTAAGCACCCTTAGCGCTGGCTTTCCGCCATCTATGGCTCTCATTCTGTTATTTATTACTGGTAGACAGGGAAGATGACAATCCTACATTACTCTCTGGCACTTGAGAGAGCAGGAAGAAAAGACTGAAGTAGCAGCTGGTGTAGAGCTACTTTTATACTCCACAAGATTTTTCATATAACTTACAATGGCTAAAAACCTAAATCTCAAGGCTCCTAAAGGAGCAGAGCAGTTGAAAACAATAAAAGGAAGCATGGTTCAGAGGTTAGGAGTTGGGTTCAGATCTATATCTTTGTTCTGCCATAAACGTCCAGCATGAGCTAACCTAAGTTGCTCAAACTCCTCTATGCCTCAGCCTTTGAGGTGTTTAAATAGGAAAGTCGGCACTTCCTTATCTTACCAACCATATTCATTGCAAGGAAAAATACATTAAAGATGGTGAAGTGCCCATGTGCTTGGATAATGGAGATGATATAAGTACCCTAAGAGAGACAAACTAGAAGAAAAGTCACTGGCAAGACTCCCAACAACTTCAGTTCCATAACTCTCTAGATTTTGACCTATATTCCTGTGCTGATTTAGGATAGGAAGTTTTAGCACTAACTTTAGTTTTACAGCACAACCAATCACAGGAAGCTGAACAAGTATGCAGATTCTTCCTCATCCTAAGCATTCTTCACAGACTAAGGCTTTGCCTTCAGGATCTCTCCTCTCCAGCTCATACCCTATCAATCAACTTGTAGGCATGACTCAGCTGTAATTACTCTGTGTTAATATGGTGGCTCAAGCACTTGACAGCAGGATAACTCAGTATATGCAGATCCTAAATTTTCTCCCTCTTACATGCAGGTACATTTTTGGTGAAAGGAAAAAGATAGATATTAGGAAGGTAACTTAACTAGTGGACATTTTATAATCACCCCAGGGGCATGTACTTATGAGTGTGCATGTGTGGTTTGCAACACATCAAACCCATTTGAGGCACTGAAAACCACATGTGGAGCTTTTGCAGCTGTCTGCTGTGCTGCTAATTTGTAGCATGATGGAGTTTTTTGACACTGGGAGATCCCAGTCTCAAACAAAACCACTACTAAAATAAGTGGTACAGTGAACAAAGCAGCAGCATGTGCCTTCAGAAACGGAGCCTGGCCGGCCAAAGCCGCACTCTGGCTGCCAGCCAGAGTTCAAGCAGCAGGCTCAGTGCCGCTGCTGCCCTGGGAGGCCCCCAGGACTCCATGCAAGTCCTCTTACCCCACCCAGGTCAATCTGCCATGCACCAGAGTGCGTGTGCAGGGGCATGTCCATGGACAAACAGCAGTGGCACAAATATGAGTACAGGAGACCCTCACTATTCACAGGGATCCATTCCTGAGATCCTTGCAAGTGGCGAAATCCATAAATATGTTGGAAGCCTGGCGGTGGCGGCAAGAGCCCAGTGGTGGCAAGCACGGAGCTCCCACAGATGCCGCCAGCACTGCTGGTGGTAGAGGAGGGAAGAGTGAAGAGGAACGGGTTGGATGGACCTGCTGAAGACTAATCTTGAGAGAGAAACTTCCCTGGGAATGGGGCAGCAGATTGATTCATCTGCGAGCTCAGAGGAGCTCATGATCCACAATGAGTGTTAATTGCCACCGCACTCCCTGTGCGGGGAGAGAGCCCGCGCAAGGAGAGAACATGGGTTTGAATAGTCACACTGCAAATATTCAAAACTGTGAATGGCAAGGGTTTCTTGTAATTACATCTTTATGCTGCTCCTATTTGTCTCACAGAAAATGCATGCCCCTGCATGTGTGCGCTTGTCAGGATGCGCCCCAGGAGTCCAAGCATAAAAAAAGTTATAAATAACAAGTTATATACTTTTCTTAAAACTGCAATTAGTATGCGTGGTAAATTTAAGACCCCAAAATAGCCAAGGTCCTTGGTCAAGAATGTATCGTTGTTGTTTTTTTCATTTAACTGTCTGTACTAATTTCTAATTTTAATAATTTATTTTTCCTCTTCTGTTTGCTCCCCAGTTTTTTCCTATTTACTATATTGTCTCCTTACTTATCTTGCCTCTTACCCCAGGCACTTTTCTCATACTTTTCTTCTTAGTTTTCCTCTCCCATGTGCTCCAGTGAATGAATTCCATTTTGGCTCCTTCTTGCATCTCTTTTCCTTCCCCCTTTATCCCTAATTCTTCATCTTTAAACACATTCTATCCCTTTAAGGATAGATATTTTCTTGTGTAATTGTATAAAC
The DNA here is from genome assembly GCF_030867095.1 of Alligator mississippiensis. Classification (NCBI taxonomy): domain Eukaryota; kingdom Metazoa; phylum Chordata; order Crocodylia; family Alligatoridae; genus Alligator; species Alligator mississippiensis. The sequence continues at coordinate 42,477,519 of NC_081830.1, forward strand.
ACTCTTTTCCATCTATGTCACAATGATTTGGTATCTCTTTGCTGACAGACTTCCACCTGGAGTCAGCACCTAGTATTCTATGGATGGGAATCTCTTCAACCTCAAGCAGTCATATTCCAAATCCAAGATAACCAACACTTTCATTATTGGTCTTCAGTAAATTGATGATTGTGTTGTGTATACCCAACTCAACTGAAGAACTCCAGGTCACTCTTGATTGCTTTTGTGAAGCATATGAAATGCTTAGACTCACTGTCAACTTCATGAAAACCAAGATACTTTACCAACCCACCGCAAAACAACCAGCTGCTCCTCTACTTATTACAATTAGGGGCAATCCTTGGAGAATACTAAGGATTTCCCCTACATGGACAGCCACCTTTCCCAAAAGTGTAAACAGACAACTACATTCAATACCAGATACTATCTACCAGTGCTATCTTTGGTCTTTTTTTCTCTGATCAAAACACCAGGACCCAAACCAAATTCCTCACCTACCAGGCTTTTGTCATCCCTATCCTGTTGTATGGGTGTTTCACATTTGGGTGAAACATATTGGATGACATATTGGAAACAACTGAAACCTTTGGAATATTATTGTCACTGATAACTTTGGAAAATCATCCATATCAACTGGAAGAACAGAAGAATGAACACCAAAGGCACCTTGAAGGCCAATCTGAACAAATGTGATATTAACATCAATACCTGGGAAACTCAAGTACCGAATCATCCCCAATGACAACATCATATACAACAAGGAATGTATTATTTCAATCAAACTCACCTCACTATGGAGGCAGGTAGATGAGAGAGAGAGAAAGGGAAAGAGCTGTGATCAACATCACCAGAATCTACTCCTTCCTCCTTGAACTACCTTCTGTATCTGTGGTTGAACATGCAGATCTTGCATTGGCCTCCTCAGTCATCTGCAGACTCACTGATGAGTTCCTTATTTACTAGAAAACTGTTATCCTTGTATTGTGAGCCAGTTGGCAATTTCCAAGTGACCTATCACGAGGATGATGTACACTGCTGCTTGGCCAGTGTCTCATTGTGCTAGTTGCTGTACAAAACCTAACAAAAAATCAGTCTCTGCTCTAGTTTCTAGTCTAAGATATGACACTTTGGTGTCTCTGTCAATTTTTGAGCCACCTTCTCAATGTGGCATGCTTAAGTACGAATGTGAAGTTTCCTACAATGTGTGGAAAATTAGCGTCTTTATAATAAGCAGATTCTGAGGCTCGAGGTCATAAGGCTCTAATGGAAGCACTGTTGAGACAGGTCATTCTCCACTGCCCACCATTAAATGGGGTACACATTGACTGTTATATTTCAGGGGATCCAGAGCGGAATGTAGGCATCTAAAGGCACTGGACTTATGGGAAGAAGAAGTATATTATTACTGTCTTGTCAGAACACTAATGCTGGTTCTTCATATTTATTTTAGCTCCTTCAACTCAGCTGTAATTCAGAGAGGCTAAAATAAAATTTGTCATGAAAGATCTCTGGGATTTTCACTCTTTCTGAACCACCATAAGGGGAGAGTCAGGGTAAATAAGACAGAAATAATAAATTAAAAATAAACTTTAAAAATCCCATGCCGAAGAAAATCTCAGAAAGCACCATGACTGGAAGATTAATAAATGCATATAACAGCATGCCATTCGGGTTATTGAGGCAGACACACCAGAGTCATTCTGGAAACAAACTGATGTCTTCTCAAGGGGAGCTGTGCATTAAGAACACTAACCATCAGCAAACTAAATGGCTTTTCCCCCTTATTTTCAATATTTCTTATTTTTTTCTAATAGCCATATAACACTCTGTGGTAAAATAGTAACTTGAACTCATATCGACATTTGATATTTGAACTTGTACAGAAAGTGAATAGGAAATACTAGTACTACAAGGCAGAGCAAGAGTGAATGAAACTATTCATAATTGTGTTCTGCTGGGAGACTGCTAAGCAGTGGGACACCGAGCTCCATAAACTACATGTTTGTGCTATAGTCTATTTCCTGCTTCTTCTGTGTGGGATAGGGTTGACCAGCACCTATAAGCTGCTATAAAACAGTCCATGACTGCTGTCATGTAGAAACCCACAATGACACTCAAGTCCCATCATACAATGACCTGTCTTTATCCTGCAGGCCAGGTTACACTTTTGTACTAAGGAACAAGGGCACTTGAGTCTGCTCCATTTTGTCAATGAGGGGCAGGCCTCAGGTTCACCGAATTCTGCTGGTCATTTACATGGCAGTGCTAGAAAAATGAAACAAAGCGGGGGAAAACGTTGTTCTATACTCAAGAAATCACAGTGGCATACATACAACATAACTCTAGGCTTCCAACTACTGTATCATCAAATGTATTCCCTTTTTTCAAGATACCTTTTCTGAATACACAAAAGAAACTGCAGAGGATTTGTTCAAAGGATGACTTCTCTAATTGAAACCGATAGCAGGTAAGTCTCAAGAGGGAGTCAGTAGACCTGAGTTGTATTTGATCACATTCACACCTACCAACATACATTCCTGCTATGAATGTATTTGGAGCCTCAAGGATGCTACCAACTTCCTACAGGCTTGAAACAAAAACACAGCCAGGAAAAAATGCTCCAAGGTAAAGATACTCCTAAGGAAAACAGAATACAGGATTCAACTGCAGAATGCGAGTTATGCCAAACCATTCATAGAATTTTCCTTTTATAACTTTGTAAAACATGGGGAAGACAGTCAACAGTCAGATGCTTTTTCCATTTAAGAGGGAAATTAATTCTATTGTTATTAAAAAATGCAAGCTCTGTTAAGTGTAGAGACTCTACATTTTATTCAGCCATAAAATTCCTGCTCTTATTTGTCATATCTCATTTGAGATGTTAACCTGTGTCAGTCATCCTGGCAATATTGATGCAATATACAGTACTGCCAGTGGAGCTATCCAGGCCTAGCAGTATTGTACAAAACAGTCACTGGAAATATTTGGTACCACATCACACTGTACAGTCTTACCAAGTTTTAAAATTATGGGTTTTGAAAGGAGATCATCAAGTCTGACCCACTGTTACAAAGGATTTACATTCAACCCTGCAATTTCTTAATCACACAAGCAATCCCACTGAAATCAACAGTCATACTCACATTGGAAAGGGCGAAGTGATCATGGTTTTGAATCCAATGCTTGAATTGTTAGCTGTCTGGGGGGAAAAAAGTTACTTTGGGCATCTTGCCACTGAATTCAGTGACAGCAAATTTGAGATTATCGTCTCAGTATTGTCTGCAGAGCATCTACCACACAGCAAAAGTTATGGGTCTGACTTCTAGAGGTGCCGAGCAATCCCAGATGAAGCCAAGGAAAGTGGTTAATCCTCACCACCCATGAAAATCAGGCCCTATTCAAACACTAAGTAATAATCTCTAAGCATTATCTGCTAGGTTTCTAAACTATAGAAGTGTTACTTCAAAAATAAAGCCTCAACAAAGGCTTTTATTAAAAAGAAACAAAGTCTGCATTTATTAAAAACTAACAGCCACAATTTTAACATCATTGAAAATGTTATTCTGAATATTTATAAGTCCAACAAGTTTTCTATTGTTCACTTGAATATAGAAAAAATGTATTCATCTGGCATATAGCAACCCAGGAGCCAAGTGCTTCAACTCAAGGTGCCTTAATATAATATTTTGAATTGCTTTACCTTTCAAATGCACCAAGTCAGGTATATTTTCCACAAACTTGTCAAGCCAAAGCAACCAAGATTCCCTCTCTACAGACTAATTAATATCACTATGTCTATATATCTGACTTCCTAAGACATCTTTTTTTTTTTTTTTTATTAAATACTGAAATTATTTTGCTGCTTTGTGAAGGTGACACATGCTGGAGATGAACAAACAAAGTTCATGGACCACATTCGTGCTCTGCGTAGTTCTTTGCAGATAATTCAGTTTTCCAGTCAATCTAATTATACTCTGAAGCTAGTGCAGCAAAGACTTTCAAGTACAGACAGAAGAAAACCAAGCAGGAGTAAAAGCCATTCATTAATCCCGCACTCTCATTAGTAGGAGTGGCTTTGTTTCTTTAAGCCAGTTCTCCATCTTGGAATTCAGTCTGTACCTCACCTATTATGCGAATCAGATGGTAAACATTTCACTACCTCTCAGTCATGATAATTTGTATGCTGATCATAAGTAGTTTACATTATTACATTAATCCTTTTATATGATTCTTCTAATGTCAAACCTTCCTATGTAAAACCTGAAAATGGTATTAACTGACACTGTAGAAATGATTTATTAGGAAGCCTGAAATAACAAAAGTAACTTGCATATCAGCAGAATTTTTTTCTTTGTTATATCACTTGAAAAAGGCTTATTCATCTCCCTTAGGTTTTCACCATTATTTGTATATTTAAATAAACTGCTTCTGTCATATCACTTGTTGTGTGATTTTGATTCCTAACTTACACTCATTAGGGTCACAATATCATTTCCAGCCAAAGTGAAACACAGCCCATCTATTTGAGGGCACACTTTTCTTCTGGGGTAGGTAGGGGGGACTTGTAAGAGTGCGGGGGAGGTGAGGAACTTGTAAGCACAAATTTTGTTCTTTTATTTTAATAATGCCGATAGCTGAAGAATTTAATCTAAAAGTGCAATGCGGCCGCTGAAAACAGGAAAGAAGACCCTGATTTGCATAACTGAAGTCCCAGGGTAAGCAGGCCACTTAGGAAAGATCACTTCTAAGCAGCAAGCTTAACCTTTGCTATTTGAACACACCCACAGTGCTTGAGTTTCCTATTCAATTTTACAGCCAAGCACAATTCCTCAACATTTCTGCCTCACTTATAATGTGCAACCATCTACAATTCAGCACCCACAAAACCAGTTGGAAACTTATAAATCATAATAGAACAAGTAGGACATTAATTAGCACTTTCAAAGAGATAGTATGCCAACCTCCATTTTGCATAAGAGAAAGCAAATGGAAAAAAAATGATAAATTCAGCTTTTTGGTTTGTTTTTAAAAGTACTCCAGAGCACTGCAAGCAGGGAGCTACAGAAGCAATTGCTTTCATTAGTTTGCAGTAGTAAAACCAGCAAAACAGCGCAAAATCCCTTTCTCCTTCCTCCAAAAGAGGGAACATTTTTTTCCAAAGAAAAAAAAAAAATCACACAATGAAACAGTGCTTTGGAACAAAGCACCAGGGGGGAACAGATCAAGTCTGACACATAATGAGCAAAACCCAAACTGAGCAGAGCTTAAGTTTAGCTTCCAGATTTTATTTATTTTTAATCTCCACTAGCCCTGTGAGGTAAACTGACAGCAGAATAGCTCATCTGGTAGGACACGGGCAGAATTCTCATCAGGCCAAAGAGGAAAATCAGCGCAAACACAACCATAACTACTAGTTGTACAGTAAGAGTGAACATGTGGTATTTGGCTGGGGACAAAAGTTACACAAACCGGTTTAAGTGATCAGAAACTGGGTTAATCCTGAAACAGAACAGAAGATCAGTGCACATAAACCAGTTTCAAAATGGGTGAAACTGGTTTAAGGTAAATCTGGTTGAATGTAGTATTAGACTTAACTGATTTAGGTCAAACTGGTTTATGAAACATCTGTCCCAGACACCTTCCTGGTTCAAGTTAAACCACAGACCCCCCAGCATCCCAGCATGCTTTCCAGCCCTGGGCTGTGCTGTGCTGTCTGCTTCCGAGAGCAGGGCTCCTAGTTGGAGCAGTGAGGGTTGGCTCACTGTCCTGTCCCCCACCCACCCACGCCGGGGAAACCCCAGCTGGGTTCTGGACCCAGGGAGGGAGTTAAACTCACCCTCTACCCTGTATACAGAGCTGCCCTCCCCTGCTGGCTTACTTAGTGCACAGTGGCACTGTGATCTAGAAATCCCAGAGGTACCTGGGGCACAAAGAAGCACAAAGAAGAAATGATGAGCAACCCTGCAGAATCCTTCTGTTGTGATTGTGGACTGCAAATCCCAGAGATCTCAGGGCCAGCAGGAAGAGGAAGTGAACACACAGCCCACATTGGCTACATGCCAGAGAGCTGTGCTCTAGCACCCTCAGCTTCTGGCTTGAGCCACTGCAGGCATGTGGCTGCATTTCCTGAATCAAAAGTGAGTGGCTGTTCATTTACTTGTTGGTTCAATCTTTGCAGCTTAGACCAACCTGCAAAGACTGAATCAATGCAGCCTCGGGCTTTGTGACTGTCTCCACTTAGCTTTTCAGTCAAATGCTGTGGCAGTTCATTTTGTGAATGGTTGAAAATTAGGTTAAGCCTGTGGGATTCTATTTTGAACCTCTGGAGTAAGTCTTTCTGATGAAATTTAAGGACTCATTTGTCATTTGTTTAAAATAAGGTAGTCAGTGCTTACTTTAAATACCAACACTAAGCCAGATTCTGATCTAGTTTATGACAGTGTGGCTCCACTGAGCTATACTGATTTATACCAGCTGAGAATATGGTCCTTTATTTCTAATAGCTGCTCAATTAAGGAGATCATTCAGAGTTTTGTCAGTAAGTGTGGGAACATTTCACCCGCAGGTTACTTTTTTCCAAAGAGACAGTAGTGAGCAGCAGCCCTTTTAGTGATTAATATTACATAAATGCCATCACAGGTAATTCTGAAAGGCACCTGGAAGCCTGGCATCAAGTGTCAGTCTCCACAGAGGGACTATGGACAGAATGGGGCTGGAGACGGAGTTAACTTTACCCACAAGAAAATCTCTCTCTCTAGATCAGAGGTGAGGTAGGACAGGATGAGGGAATGGTTAGCCTCACTGTTCATGCTATGCAATGATTTAAATGGTAGTATCGACTGTTTTTCATAAGCACTTGAAATGACTTAGCTCTGCTGTCAGTGGTAAAATTCCCAGAGTAAGAGGAAGAGCTAAGTTAATGCTAGGCACTTTTGTGAATCCCAGCTGCTATATCTAGATTCAGCAATAGTGAGAGATCACTATTCTTCTGACACTCCTTCATAGATAGTTACTCAGCCTCCCACACCATATTATTAGCTGCTTGTTGTTCTTTTCCCCTATTTCATGTTCATATCAGTAATGATAGTGGAGTCAGCCATCTGTATACTGTATATGCTCTGCCAAATGTTCAAAGACTGAGGAATTCTCCAGCTGCAGAGAATAACCGTCTGCCCATCTTGACCAACACGCTCATTTCAGAGGTGTTGCAACTGAATGAAAAACAAAAGCTGTGACCGAGAAACCCAATACAGCGTTTGTGACACAGATAATGTGGCTCTCTTGTTTTCACGCTGATCTGTAGCTGGTCCAGGTTTTATCAACATTTATTATCCTGCTCTAATTTGGAGTTACTCTCTTTTCTCATTTTAAGTTTTGTTTATTCCATGGTTGGCCATAAAGAATCTTGGAATGCATATTATTTAATTTAAAACATGCCCTCCGTATGTTAAAGACAGGATTTTTCCCTGCACCTCCCTGCTTCCAAATAAAAGCCCCCAGATACTTATGCCAACTATAGACAGGTTTGCAGAGATCCAAAAGGGAAAAGAAGCCTTCTCTCCTGAGCCCATATTCAGCTAGCAAAGCACCTAGACACCAATATGGTCTTGGAGCTGCAAAGAGCTCTGTGTAGCAGATGCCAGCTGCAATGTAGTGTTCCTGGTAGCACAAAGACTTTTTATTAAAGTACTTTATTCAATGAAAAAGATTGCTAAGTCTGATGAATCCTGCCCAAACCTCAAAAGGAATTTATGTTAAATTCTTCGGGTGTTTCATTTTCCAGATGAAGACTATTTCTCTTCATGATCCAAGCATATATTTTAACTGACAGCATCCCCCAAAATACAAGTAATTCCTAAGCCGAGGTTCATTCTGAAATCTTTCTTCTGATGCATACTTTTTGCCATCAAGTAACATCTTTCATTATTTGTTTACCAATATTTAATGCTGCTCTTCTTTGAATTGCCCACTCTTGATTGCAGTGATCAAAAACACAGGAATATAATGGGTAGGTAGATATGGACAATCAGCAAGATCTTCCAATAGGAAATGTTTTCAGATGATTTTTCAAAATGATACTTTCATAGAGAAAAATTTATTCTCATCCGGATTACGATGCTACCAAAAATTTCTTCTAAATCTTATGAAGAAACAAAGACGATGCCCAGATGTGTATTTGCGTTAGTTAGCATTCTTCTTCCATCCAATAAAAAGTTTTTTCCACTAAGCTGTGATGACTAGCCATGTATGTTCATAACTAAATCACTATGGTCACATGGTGCTGCTTCAAGAAATAGCATGCCTCTCATTGCACAATACTGTCACCTCCAATGCACTGTAATGGAAGCATTTTAAACAGACTCTGAATTTCATAATCTCTTGCTGCTGTACAGCAAACAAAAGCTGGAAGGGAAGGGCAACTGACCAAGGTTTACAACAATCCCAGGAGAACTTTCACAATCTTTTCTCCAATGCATGATGAAGGCTGTTTATGCCTGAAAGCTTGCAATTAAAGAATTTTTTTTGGAAAAATCTTGTTGATCTAATAAAAGATATCATCTCTATTACGAGTCCTGATTGCCTTTTCCTCTAGACCAATACGGCTAGAACCTGGATACCTGTTATATTTAATTCTGCATTTCAATAGTGGTGCTTGGCTTGTTTATTCCTTTTTAATGATTATTCTGTTGTAGGAGGTGCATACATTTTCCCAACACTTAATAAAAACCAACCTTGGTTATTGAGCTTCCACACTGCCAACAAGCTTCAGTGGCAATTACGAGGCATAGCATGTGAAGACTGGATCATTCTGCAAGTTCCATGCACACCGAGCCTGGTACCTGCAGGAGTCCAGCTCACTGCAGTGAGCACCACTGTGGTGAATTTTAAACTGCCAAGCTTTACTCCTTCACAACAGGGTCCCAGTGGTGCATAAGGACATTCTGCCTGCTGTTGCGCCGGAGAATACCTACCAGCCTCTTCAGAAGCGTAAATGCTGCTGCTTTGTATGAAAAGTAAATGCCTCTAATAATTGCTCCCTGCCTTTGACAGGGAGGGCTGCATTAACAAGAGCACTGCCACATTAATTTTGCACTACAACAGAATTATCATATTAGGGCACTGTAAGAACTAGCATTTAATGATCTCCAAAAACAAAAAAACATGTTCAGATTAATGTTCTGAAATCTGTGACCTCTTTCTTTGATATCATCTAAGCAAAAAAACAAACAAACAAAAAAACCCAACAAAACCAAAATCAATATAAGGAAAAAAGTCATTAACAATGGTTTCAGTACACACTTCTGATTTTAACAATTTCAATGCTGTTCATTTTCTATATGGGCTTTTATTAACTTAACTAATTACCCATAACTTTAATAAATGATTACAGCAAGCTACAAGCTAAAAACCATTTATTATTAAGAATATTTGTGTGTCAAACTTACTTGCATAAACTAAAAATATTTTATTTTCCTGTTCTAGTGCATATAATAAAGCTACCTGTTAGATTAAAAAAAAATCTTCCATTCCAAAAAAAAATCCCTCAACAAATCTTCCTTCAAAATGTACAGCATTAGTACACAGAGCCACTTTCTACTTTCTCTGCTGCAAGGCAAACATGTGTTGCAAATGCAAGATGTCTGTCTTGGAGGCATTATAAACACACACTCATATTTAATTAATAAAAAGAGGAAGAAAACAATCCAGAATTTATCTATGAAAAAAGATTAGCTGAAATACCCTGCATTCCAGCATCTGCTCTCTCACACATTTAATACTGCTGATGAAACCATGGGATATAGATACCAAGAAAACAGCAGGATAATGTTTACACACAGCGGAATTACCTCCCCTTGTCTGCGATTATTTGTTACATATCCTTGCTCGTCTCCTAGGCATCTATCACAACCAATCAGTCTGTTTCCTTCTTGGCTTTCATCCTCTTGTGCAAGAATCTTTCTCTATCTAGTTTTACATTGCACAGGGGCCATTTTATTCTATGTACAGCCACTGCATCTAGGACTGTTGTGGAGGGCACGAAGAGCCCAAGACCCCCTCTACATGTACAGGTAAAGGCACAATGGGATCTAAGGTGCGATCCACAACTGTGCCTCCTGCCACACCACACCTTATTTCAGTAAGGCTACATTTATAGAAGTGGAAGGGATCAGCTATGGCGCAGATACACAACTCTTTGCCTGCACAGACGCATGAAAAAAGTCAGCGGACAAAATTTCTGTGGCCTCTCACATCATGAAACAGCAACAGACTGCCTTTTACCAAGCCACTAGAGAAAATACCTTTGCAAATAATCCTGAATTGGCAGAGAATGGCCTAGGTGAACTAATGGGGACAATCCTGGATCTACATCCTATTATTCTATAAAGAGAGGAGATGATGAACATCCCGCAAAAACAAAAAACAACCCAACACTGTACTTAAAAATAAACCTAGATATTACTTCTGTGCAGAAGCATAGTACAGGCAGTCCTCGACTTACAACGTTTCCAGTTACAATGTTCTGCACTTACAACGTTTGTAAATTGACACCCTGTTTCAACTTTCTGATATCAGTTTTGACTCTACAATGCTTGATCTGATGCGATGCCACATCAGTGAACAAGTCCGCTGCGTCACTCATCTCCCTGGAGAACATCTGTCCAAACTTCCTTGGACACTTTCTTTAAGAAAGCAGACAAGACTCCAGAAAAACCTGCAGCCAAGACTCCTGAGAAGACTCCAGCCAAGAACCCTTCAAAAAGTCCAACCAAGAACCCTTCAAAAAGTCCAGCAAAGTCACCTCAAACAAGTCCTTCCAAATCAATATGATTGCTAATTACAATATAAATACATGACTGTAGCTATATTATTCATCTATAATTGACTGAGTACAAAATTATGGGTTATTTTTTGTGAAAATAAGGTATGGGGCCTTGGTTCAGGAACCAATCCCCCATTTATAACACTGTTTCCTATGGGAAGAAATGGTTCCGAGTTGCAACGTTTTGACTCAAGAGTCAGTTTTCAGGAACCAATTATGTCGTAAGTCCAAGGACTGCCCGTATACATTTTCTTCAGTACCTTCCCAATCTGACCTCATCTACTTAATTACAAACATAAAAGTCATTGTGGTGGATTTAAATTCAGAGCATTACTAGCTGTTCTTGGGGTTCTTCACGAGTGAGCAGTGACCTCACATTGGAACTAAGCTGCCTCTGAAGAAAACCTGCAATCTGTTTATGCTGCTACACAGCACAAATAAAATGCTCAGGACTTTCTATTAAACCAAGATATAAATTGGCTCTCTATCCCACTCCAGTAAAGTTCAAGTCTGGTCCTTACATTTCCAAGACCACCTTTCCCCCCTTGTCTGCTTAGGTTTCATCTCCTACGGTCTTCTTTTCCACTGTGCTCCACCAGCGAGATCACCCTTACCTTCTCATTTGTCAGATTCTCACATAAACTGTCTTCCATTTTCTTCCAGTATATTCCTTACACACGGATTATTATTCCTCAACTACTCTGTATCCCTCCTAGCTTCTCCCTCCTTCACAGGCAATCTACTGATCCATTCTTCCTGTGACACCTATAATCAGGAATATATAAAATATGAAAATGTACATACGGGCAAATACATATACTTTGGAATATGTTGGTGCTCTCTTCCCACCCACACCTTTCATGTCACTGGTCTTAGGCCCAAATCTGATTGCTCAGATACAGACATACATAATTTCACATGTGAATATTCCCAATGGAATTACTCATGCAAGTAAATTTAAGCACATGGGTATCTGCAAAATCTGGGACTTGGAATGTAGGGTCTATTGGACAAACACCAGCTTTCAACATGCGTTCATTCAACATCATAGTTCCTGGCTTGGGGCATCTGGATGATGCAGCTTTATGAAAATTAAAGCAAGAATTGGCAAGATGTCAAGAAGCAGGTTAGTTAGGGCTGGAGAGAGCATATGACAGTGGTCTAAGTGTATCAAGAATTATTATCATTTGCATGGAAATAACTACAGAGTGCTCTCGGGTCTTTTCCTTTTTCACACTACATTTAAAGGAGGCCCAATTTACTAATTTGTGGGTAGGATTCTCAGTGGGTACCAGCATAACCTCATTGCAAACAGTCATTTTATGCTGATTTACAGCAGATGAAGATCTGTCTCTGCATATTTGTAAGCCTGTTTACAAGCACAGTGAACACTGAAACTTAATTAAGACCTGTGTACTCCCTTACTATGGTCTTCCTATTTCCCCCCTGCATTTAAATTGATCATTAGTGAAAAGGAAAACTTTTCTCAAGAAGAAATATTTTGTTGTTGTTGGCATCCCTCACCTTGTATAGACAGTTAAAATAAAAATGTTACTTTAATCTCTTAAATTTCCTTGTGAGAAGGCTGAAGGGAAACTACAATTGCTAGGTCTAGTATAAGCTTTTATCAACAGAAACAAAATAATCTTTTTTTCTTTTGTTTTTACCCTGGAACTTTGAAAGCTGTTGTGACTGCCGTAAATAAGACAGCATGAGCAGATAAGTTAACCATGTAAGCCCACAAAAATAGCTGCTTTTTATAAACATGATCAAACACACGATTGCAGTTCACGTTACAGTGCTATTAGCAAGATGTGGATAAGCACAATTCCATTAAGTTTGACTAACAGGATAGCCATCTTCACAAGTCCTTCAACCGCAAGAATTCATAGGCTGTATTCATTGCACTGGACGGCAACAAGTACAGTACTTGCAATAAAACACAGCTTTTCATATCATGAATACAAGCATTTTGGCCTACAGACCAGTAATGGGCGATACACTGGGAGGGGTCAAAGAGAGGTTGTGCACCCATAGTTTGCTCCTGAGGTCAATGAAAGCTCTGTGTGATCAGAATTTCTCTGGACTATGCCTAAAGAATTCAAAGACCACACAAACGACTGGCATCATCAAAATTGGCAGGAAACTGGTCAAAATTAAGTGGCTTGATTAACTTCAGGTCAAATCTGTAGCTCATTAAAAAAAGCAAATTTCAAAAATAGCTAAAAAGACAAAGACAACTCACACAAACTCTTCCCCTGAGAAAAGGAGTAGGAATTAAATGAGAAAAGTGCTAGTCTTATTGCTTACTGCATCATTGAAAGCACTCAGAAACCACTGTATGAAAACCTGAAGAAAACAGAACATACTCTAAATCATCTCCATGGAGGATTCTAGTGGATTTAATAATAATAACAACAACAACAATAATGGTAGCTATACGAAAACTCACACTAAAGAATCAACCCTGTGGTAACCAACAGTCAAGCTCTGACTTCATACAATAAACACAGAAAATCCTCATTTGTCTCTCAACTCACTGTATGATGAATTAACTGCTAGCATACTTAGAAAGACACATTTTCTTGATTTACTTGTGCTGCTCTTTGTGAGATATAAGCCAAAGCAGGATTTTTTCTTGAAGGAACTGATATAAAGAATGGTTTTGAGACTCCTAAAAATCCTAACCAAAGTTAAGTATAATTCAAGAGGAGAAATTATAACGGGGAATTTCTTTGTCTATGTCAGCTCATATTAGACTCTGAACATATTTTTGTCACAACCCAAGGGTGTGATTTTGTGTGTCCGTGCTTTGGCACTGCTAAATTATTTCCCGCCACGAGGAGCTTTCTTTGCAAGGTGCATTTCTCAGTTGCAAAGAGAAAACCCCGGTGCAAAGGAGTTCCCGCCACCCGCATGCAAATTTGTGTCCCACTATTGGCCAGTTCTAAATTATTCCCACGTGGTGGCTAGCGATTGGCCTGCTAGCCGTATAAGAGGCTTGAGCGGTTTCCGCCCAAGTTGGAGAACTCCAAGGAGAACCCCGCAAGGGAGGACTCCACAACCATCTGGAGGAGGAGGACTTCACGTCCCGTAAAGACCTCTAAGCGCTGAGGAGCCTAACGGACCCAGCGTGTACCTTAACAAGGCTATAGGGATCTGATCAATCTCTGGCCTCTCCCCGTCGCCGAGCGATCCCTCGACGAACCCCTTCCCTGTGCGCAAGTTCCACGGAGCCTAGCAAACTTCGCGTGAGTGTATCCAGAGCTCTTCTCCGAGTTGTTTTCTTCGGTTGACACGACGGGCTCGCGTTTTTAGAGCCTTCAACCGGATTGGGCTAGAGTTTGCATGGAAGGAACTCTTGTCCGCCTCTCTTCTTTTCTGTCTGTAACTGCAACTCAAGCAAGTTTTCCTGCCTGCACCACAACCATCTACAATGTAAGTAAAATAATCTTTAATCAACCGCTATGCATCCGTGCCTAATTCTAGTCCGCCGGCCTGCATTCCCCGACCCGCGTGCCAGGGCTGCTGGCCACAGCCCGCCGCGCATCCCCGAGGGCCTTGGACCGCTCCCGGCCCGCACATGGTGACGAGGATGGGATCAGGGGAAGGCACGCTGGAGCTAGAATTAGTTAAGAACTGCCCTTGGCGCAGTGGAAAACGCCAAGTGGAAAACTTTATGGAACTGGAGGCGCATATCGCTTACCACCAGGCGGGCGGAATGGGCGAGAGGTTTATCAGCGGACGCCTTTCGCTGGAGGGAGAAGAGGGAGCTTCCGAAGACAGAGCCCCGAGAGAGAGGGAAGTGTATCTGCACCCCGCGGCATTCAGGTGTATAATGGGTGATGAGTGGGTCCTGTTCAGGCCCCTCAACACTGTGTCCCTCGCCAGAGTCAACCCGGAGGGCGCAGTAAACCTGACCCTCACCCGGGAGTGTGCCTGTTGTTTAAGATGTGCTCGGGAGAGTGAAGAACCGGTGCCGATCGACCGGTTCACCCCCTTTATGCTGGCGTCTAGATTAAGGGGTCGCGAGCTTCCATCTGAGCTCCGCGAAAATCTGGAGACGGAGGAACGTGCCGTGGATGAGAGGGTGGCCCCACAATACGACAAGGGGGGAGTGCTAACTGCAACTTTTTGCACGGTAACCGATTTATGCAAAAGAATTTAAGTTTGAAAGCCCAGCTGCGTATGGCCGTTCAAGCGGTCAAAGAAGCGGCTGCAAAAAAGAACCCTGAAACGCCACGACACGATGGCGCCGAGCAAGAGGGAGACCACGTGGAAGAACCGGAAAAGAAGGGTGGAGCTTCGGAGAAACCCGTGAGAGTTCAGTCAGCGACTCCGCCCACCGACACAGCGTCGCTTCCGGCGACCCTGCCTTCTTGCTGACGGAAGGGAGAATCGAGCAGAGGAGTGCATCCGCCCCTCCTGCCTGAAGCAATAACAACAATGACTCCCACAGCAGCATCGACTCCCGAAGTAACAGCTCGTCCTATGGCAACGATCAACTCAGTAACTGATGCACAAGATGAAGTTTGTGCCGCCAACAGTCGCATTCGTGCTTGGACGGAGTTGCAACAGCTGTACAAAGAATCTGAAATGGAATCTGATGAGGCTATAGTCTCATGGCTGGAACTCATGTCCATGGAGTTTGAGTAACCTCCTTCATCAGTTGTCACGGCTGCGTATCCTGATGGAGCCGAGATTATCTAGCGATCAGGAACGTCGACACCCGACCGAGGCTCAAGGCGCAAGACATCGCGAATCTGATCTTCCATCATTTCCACAGAGAACGCCAGAGGAGCAATACATGTTTGGATTTCTCCTACAGCGTTCTGGACTCAATAAGCGGCAACTTCGGATTTTTGGGGATGCAGGCCAATGGCAACTGGCCTATGAGTTAGGTTTCCATTATCTAGAAGAACTAGACGACGGCTCCTCGACGATTTCATGTAGTTGAGTGTGCAAGAGAGGGTAGTTTAAAGTAGCAAACACCTGTATTATATGTTTTAGAAATGATAGTGTAGTTCCATGGAAACTTTGTAAATATTTTGTTATACGTTAACTTATTTTCTGAGAGCTTTTGGACCGCTCCCAGCCCGCACAATTTTAATATTCAGTTCTTGCACCTTTAGAAAAGGTGAACCATGGTAATGATTGATATTTTGGTACACACCACTAGACCATGTGCAAGATGTGTACTTCAGAGGAAGCTAGGTCAAAAGGAAACAGCCAATACTCACTTAGTTTAGATGGCTGATAGGAGAACTATTAAGTCCATTTGCTCAGGAAAAATCAAGACAAATTTTGTATGTCATAGTACCAGAACTTTAAATTAAACCTTATAGAGATGGAACCAGTAGAAAAAGCTCCTTGCACTAAGAAGTTGAAATACTTTATGTAAAGGCAGGAGACTGAAGGTTAACTACTGTGTTCTCACTTGGGTGAAATCTTCATGAGTTATGACATCAGCCAGGTCCGACTGAGAATTTATAATACCAGCAATCCCAGAGGAGGAGCAGCAGCAGCACCAGTAGTAGTAGTACTGGTAAGGGATGTTGCTGGGGCTGCAGGGGAAAAAAAATTACAAAGTACAGGCAGCTGTAAGAAAAGTAAAAAACAAACAAACCCAATAAGACCGTGTAGAAAAATCTAAAGCAAAACCTGATGAAGAATGTGTTGTATGCAAAAGCTTGTCTCACTCTATCCCAACTGTGGAGTTGGTCCAATAAAAAGATCTCACCCTTGCTTCTAGAAAAATCAGCATTTTTCAGGGATACTAAATTACTCCACTGTTGATTGAAGCATATCTAAAAAACAGCCATAAAAGACATCATTTTAGAGGAACTGTAGGTGGCATTGGCATTCTACTGTGCAGATAATATAATCAGAGGCCAACACAGAAAAATAATAAAACAAGGGCTCCGATATAATGAATAAGATCAAGTTTAGAAACCGTCTAAGTATGGGAATTTCAACACCAACTGGATTTGGAATATTTATGAAGAAGAACAGTAAAGCAAGAAACCCCAACTGGTTTGGCTTTAGGAAAGCTGTCTTTGAAGAAATGCAAAATGTCCTAAGGAATTCTGACAGGAATCCTAGAATGCCGCTGAAAAATTAGGAAATGCAAAGTATCAGAATGATAAGAGATGCAGTAACTGAAATGTTGCCAAGTCAAGTCTATCTGGGAAGGAGAAGATAGCACTTGTTGAATGGTATAACCTCAGAAGTCCAAATGCTTTGTTTATCTCCTGGCATGCAGGAAACATGCAAGAATCCAGACTGTTAAAAATGCACTGAGAGATAAAGAGTGATCCCTTTAATTAAGAGCCTGCTTGAAAACCCACTGCAGTGACTGAGTGTCTTTATTTCCTTGAGTGCACTTTAGATTAAACATATTCCCAGTAGGTACAAATATTTATCCTCTGGGAAAAAATAGACAACTGCAGGCTGAGATTAAAGAAACATTTGTTAACAGCATTTCTAACAAATGGCTATTTTATTTGTCTTAACAGGTTGCGAATGATCTAAAGTATGACTCAAAGAAAGGGAGCTGCTACTAGGGGCAGCTGCAGTTCATACACCAAGCTCCTTACGAAATTCCTTGAGTCTTGGGAAAATGGAGCCAATTGCTAATGCAGGTGACTGCAGGGCCTTCTTCCCCTTGGGAATGTATTCTACCCACCCTCCGCCACACACCAGCAAGAATGCCATTACTGCATCGTGGGGAAAGAACTAGACAGCAGCTATTTTCTTCTGAGATGCAGCTGCATGCTTAACTCAGTAATGCAAAGGGGACTTCTCTCCAGAGATGCATTTTAGCAAAACCAGAGCCTCTTAATTTGGCCTTGTCTGGCTGGGGGGTGGGGAAGAAAACCATCCCATTCTCAAACCAGTTACCTGCATTACAGGAATGTCTAGAGCATGGGCGGGCAATTATTTCAGGCAGAGGGCCACTTACTGAGTTTTGGCAAGCCATCGAGGGTGGCATGACAGGCAGCCAGGGACAAATAAATATTAATTTTCTAAATTTTTTAGGGGCCCCGTGGGCTGGATAGAATGGCCTGGCGGGCCACATCTGGCCCACGGGCTGCATTTTGCCCACCCCTGGTCTAGAGGCCCTCAAGCAATAAAATAAAAGTCACTCTGCTACATACTGCACTGATGCATAATAAGCAGAGATCTTGGTTTTCCCCGATTAATTTTTTTTTTTTAAATAGCAAATTCTCTGATTAAAACCGCAAAATCCGTGATTAATATGAAATGCCACATATATATATATATATATATATATATATATATATATAAAACGTGTTCAACTGATACCTCTCTCTCTCTCTCTCTCTCTATATATATATATAGAGAGAGAGAGAGAGAGAGAGAGAGAGAGAGAGAGAGGTATCAACTGAACACAACGTTTTATTGATATATGTACAATTTTAAAGCAATATGGAAGCCTACCAGTGCTAAAATAAATTCTAAATTTATAATCTATATATATTGATATTTGATTTTGGGTTTTTTATCATGGAAAAATCAGAGCTCCCCCTCCTCCTTAGCTCACCAGAATGCAGATCCAGGCCCCTCAGTCCTTAAGTGACTCAGCCCAAGGCTGCAGAGAAAGTGTGTGACAGACCAGGACCACAATCTCCTGAGTCCCAACCTACAGCCTTAGCCACAAATCTGTTCTTTGCCTCTTGACCAGAGGTAACTTAAGAGTCCAGAAAGGCACTTAGCAGCATTCATGTCCTAAGCAACTACCACTAGTTTTGTTTTTGCTAGCAACATTTGAAGTATTTCAAATGTGTCACACCAGGCCCGCAAAATAGAGTTAACAAAGAGAATGGTAAAGACAGCTAGGAAGAAAAATGAAAGCAGTGATAAGAGCAGCTACAGTAGCTGCCTAAGGATATATTGGGAAATTTAGCATATTAAAATTAAAGATAATACTTTAAAATAATGGTCTAGTTAATTGATGCTAAATTACAGTTGAAAGCCTGTAGAAGTACTTTTGACATCTGTATTAATACCAATCTAGTTCATCAGGATTAATATTACCAAAAGAATTAATAAATATTGGGACTTATTTTAAACCTGTGAAGTGACACAGTTTAGCCTTACTTCCCCAAAATTAAGCCTTCTGCAAAACTTACTGGGAAGAGAAGTGTTTTGAAAATTGTCATAATGTGAAAAAAGGGATTTTTTTTTTTTTTTTGGTTTTTTTACGCTTCATTCTGCAACCTAAATACTACAAAAAAGCTTTAATTCTTGCAAAGCAGAAAATGAGCAGATATATAGTAATATAACCTTACTGCCCTGGTTAAAAGAAATGCAAAAGAAGAAAGAAACATATCATTTCACCTGTGTCACCTCAGATACCTACTGGATGAGCCATCAAAAAGTAAGTGAAAAATACAGATGACATTTACCCATTATGTTTTTAAATGACTGATGTCAAGCTGACGACTACCTAAACGTAGTCACAGCAATGCATAAGAACCAAATTCCCACACTGCCTCTCTCTCAAACACACACAGACACACACCAATTCTCTGTAAACTACACAGGGTTTGGTGATTCCATGTTACTTATGCATACCGAGTCA
Organism: Alligator mississippiensis; assembly: GCF_030867095.1. Taxonomy (NCBI): domain Eukaryota; kingdom Metazoa; phylum Chordata; order Crocodylia; family Alligatoridae; genus Alligator; species Alligator mississippiensis. The sequence continues at coordinate 42,496,946 of NC_081830.1, forward strand.
TCATCCAAGTTACAATCCCAGGGTCTGTAACACAGAGGGCAAGAAACCAAAAAGCAACTAGAGGTGCACCGATACATCAGTGGCCTATCAGATCAGCACCAATAAAAGGAAAATTAACATTATTGGAAATCGGCTTTTTTTGGCATGTGTAGCCAATAATGTCACTGATAATAAATGCTGAATGCATGCATGCATGCAGGTGCAGCATGCACATGGCAAGGAATGCAACCTGGAAGCTTGGAGAACAGCTTCCTGCCAATAAGTCTGGGGGGGTGGGGGGGAAGGGACAGGGAAGAGTGAAGAGGTGTAGTTGGGGGCATTTCAAAGTCTTCATGGTGAGGGAGGGAGTGGGGACAGCAGGGGCAGGTACTGCTCAGGCAGGGCAATGAACATGACTTGAAGGCAGGGTGCCAGGTGGACCTGTGGGTGGTGCAGGGGTAGAGGTTGGAAGGGAGGGCGGCTCCCCACCATTGCATGCCTCACTGCAGTTGTGTGGGGCCAGGGTTGTCTGCCTGCTGTGGGCTTGAGGCCATGGACTGCATCAGCCTCTTCCCAGTGGGGAGGGTGGTCCTGGGCTGTACTTGGGGCAGGCAGGGATGGAGCAGGGCAGGTAGTGGTGGCAGTGCTAGGAAAGGGGGCACTACGGGGTGTCCCCCTCCCAGCATCACCAGTTCCCTCCCCGCTGCCACCCTCTCCAAGTGCAGCCCTGGCCCAGCAACCTCTGCCGGGAAGAGGCTGGCACAACCCCTGGCCCCAAGCCCACAGCAGGCAGCCCACCCTGACCCCATGCACAAATCCAGGGGGGCACATGCCCCCCATCCCTCCCCTGGGGGTGTGCGCAATGGCGGGGATCCACTCGCCCCCTCCACCAACCACTGTGCCACCTGTAGGTCTGCCCCACACCCTGCCCCAAGGTCGCATTCACCATCCTGGCTGGGCACTGCCTGCCCCTGCCCTTGCCGCAGCCTCTGCCCCTGCTGCCCCCACTCCCTCACTCACTGTGGGGGCCTCAAGCTGCTCCCCATTCCCTTGCCCCTTCACTCTCCCCCAGCTCTTCACGCCCCCCTCCCCGCCCAAACTTACCAGCAGGACGTTGCTCTCCAAGCTGCCAGGCTACATTCCTGTAAATCAGCTATCGGATCGGTATCAGCCAATATGGCTGGTTAATAATTGGCTATTGGTATCAGCCAAGAATCTTTATCGGTGCACCCCCTAGAAGCAAAAGCCATAGATCGACTGATGGAGACTGGGACCAGGTACAGTCATTACACTTTTACCAGTATAAGTGATCAGAAACTGTTCTATACCCATAACAAAACACAAGTTTGGTACACATAGGTTTAAAAATGGTGGAACCTGGTCTAAGATTTGCACCCCCACCAAAGGGCAAATGTACGTTCTGTTTGCTACTAATCTAAACTATGCTGTTTACAGAAAACCGCATAACTTAGATTCATTCTGCCTCAGGCTTTTTAAGTATTTGTACCTAGCCTGGCTGTTTCTACCATATGAAACACTGCACAGGTGGCAAGAACAGCAGCTACACTGCAGTTTTGTTGGCCTTGAGAAGAAATCTATCCCAACCAACCCAAGATTTCAGAGAGGGATCAAATATGCTGTTCGGGCACTTACGTGACATGCTTAATTCCAATCTAAAGAAGCTGTGCTATTATCAGTCACAAGTATTATATTTTCAAAGTAGTGCACAAAGAGTTGTATCCCAAAGCTCATTAAAGTTTAACAGGATTTGGGCCCTTAACTTTCTGCTTCAAAAATGAAGCCACTAGGTCAGATCCTCTGCATATTGTATTTTCTTATATCATACTGCCTTCAACCTAGAATTGTGCACCAACCGAATAATTTAGTAGATGAAACATCAGCCCTTCATCTTTTATATTCTTCCTTTTGCTAATTACCAGAGATTCTATCTTTTTTTTTTTTTTTAACTAAGCAAGAATTTTCCTCTCCTCAGAGGCCACCTTTTCCTCCAGCTGGATCCTAAAATTAAGACATTAACAAGACAACAGTTACTTCTGTGCCATCTGACTAGAACATCAAACAACTCTGTGACTCTGCTGCACAGTCAAGAAGAGAGAGGAAATTGTGCGTGAAGATGGTCAGTGATCATAATGCCAGCCTTTCCCTCCGGGGATGGTAGAGAGGGCTCCTCACTAGAAAGGAGGGTACATTACTGGCAATAAGTGTAGTTACATGTTATACTTAAAATGCATGTGTCCACATATTAACAGCTCATTGATTTGTGCTGGAGTGCTCTCAAAACTATGCCAGTCCAAATGAGGGCTAACTCTGGGCTGTGCTATCTAGGTCATGTTAGGGTAACTTCAGTCTGCTCCAGAGATAAAATGAGCAATTTTGCAGCCCTCCAGCATCCCAAGATGCACTGCTTCGAGCCCTGCAGGGATAGAACCCAGGTGTCCCGGCTCCTTACCCTGCCCCTTTTTGCCATCCCTCTAGTGGCAAATCAGAGCTATGCAGGCAAGAAAGTATTAACCCTTAACATGCAACTGCCCATAGAACATTCTAACTTTAACGCTGCTTAACATGTCACAGATTTAATATGGTCTAAGATTGTAACCATATAACTTCACCCAAAGATACTAGAGGGAGCACAGAAAGCAAAAACAAAAACTCTAATAGAGAGTTAGATGGCTTGATGTACTAGGAAATATTAAAGATCTGATCCAGCACTCCTTCCTCTGACAAAACTCTAGCTGACAGTGCAAAAAAATGCAGGTTCAGTCCTTAGGGGTCTGATCCAAAGCAAACCTAGTTACTTTCTTAGTGCTTTGGTAAGCAAGAGCTAAAAGAAAGAATATGTACAAAATCCTTGCTAAGGATAGGGGAAAGAATGCAGAAGAACTGGAATTCAATATAATTATATTTTTAGCTCTGCCACTAAGTTGCTGGGGGACCTTAACCATGTTGCATATCAACTCTGCGCCTCTGCTTCCGTTCCTATCTTCTCCCTGTGTTCCAGAGTTAGACTGCAAGTTCTTTGGAGGAGTTTCTTCTTCCTATATATATATCTCCACAACCACCCCAATCATGACTGGAGGCCTTCTGAATACTGCAGTTACTCAACTCCAAGACAACGCTCTTCCCCCTGCATTTAACATGGAAGAAAGAGCCCCTTGTCTTGGAACTGAGTATAAAGGAGGAGAGGCAGCTCAGTATAAGGGAGGGTCAAGGCTGGAGCCACAGCTACTAAAAAAAAAAGCTAAGAAAAAATTTTCCTTATATCTAATCTAAACTTCCCTTGCTGCAATTTGAGACCATTGCCCCTTGTTCTGTCATCTGCCACCACTGAGAACAGTCTAACTCCATCGTCTTTCGACCCCCCCCTTCAGGTAGTTGAAGGCTGCTATTAAATTCCCCTCAGTCTCCTCTTCTGCAGATTAAATATGCCCAGTTTCCTCAACCTCTTCTCACAAGTCATGTCCCTCAGCCTCCTCACCATTTTTGTTGTTCTCCTCTGGACTCTCTCCAATTGGCTTAAATAATATAGTACAGTAAAATCCCTGTTATCCAACATGAGTGGGGAATGGGGGGTGCTGGGTATCTAAAACTGCCAAAAAATGCCAGCAGTTTTTAGCTGGACACAGAGTGGGGGGGAGGCAGGGGAGGTGGCACACTGAGCGGTGGGGTTGGTGGCAGCCACACACAAAAGGGTGGCAGTGCAGGGTGGTGGGTGGCGGTGGCTGCCACTGTGTGAGAGCTTCTCCCCACCCCCCACCTGCGGCTGGCCGGAAATTCCAGTTCTGAGTGTTCTGGTTACTCAAATGCCGGATAATGGGGACTTTACTGTATATGTAAAGGAAATGAAGGAGGAGTAAGACATTAAAAAGATGCCAAATCACAGAATCATAGAAAATTAAGATTGGAAGAGACTTCAGGAGGTCATCTAGTCCAACTCCCTGCTCAAGGCAGGACCATCCCCAACTAAATCATCCCAGCCAAAGCTTTGTCTAGCTAGGTCTTAAAAAGCTCCAAGGGTGGACACTCCACAACCTCTTTGGATAATCTGTTCCAGTGTTTTACTACCTTTTTAGTGAGAAAATTCTTCCTAATATCTAACCTTAACTTCCCTGGCTGCAACTTGAGACCATTGCTCCTTGTTCTGTCATCTGCCACCACTGAGAACAGTCTAGCTCCATCCTCCTTCAAACCCTCTTTCAGGTAGTTGGATGCACTTCATACAACAAACACAAAAATACATGACTCCATGAGAAACTATAATGTTTTACGGGTTGACTGCTACGGGAACACCATTATAATTCAAGACTGGCTCACCCATTCATGAATAATGTGTTACTGCCAAACCCACATCAACAGAAAACCTGTAATATCCAGAGCATTATATTTGCTACCCTCTTCTCTCATGCTCTCCATATACACAAACCTGTATTTCATCTTCCAAAAAAGAATGGTTAAAATAGTTTGAGTATCTAAAAATACAAGTGGGCCAAAATGTTGCTTTAAATGAGAGCAATGGTATAACAAACCATACAGTGTACATGTGTTATGGACAACACCATGATATGCAAATAACAAATGTTGTGTTAAATGACAAGGCTCTGTTATGACTTTCAAACACAACCCTATATGTATAGCAGTGCAGGGATAACAGGCCCTGAAAAGCACATCTGACATTAACCATACTTACTGCTCCCTAGAGCTATTATGCAGGCGAGGACAGTGGGCAGCTACTTCATCCTTTCTGGAGGTGCAATATTTACCCACTGGCCTGGCTGGCAATCCCTACAAGCCAGCAATCACCTGGAGCGAACCCCTGCTACTCAAAGTGAAATTAGTCTGGATTTACACTGATGTGGCAGGTAGCAGAATGAAGCCCTATATGTTGCAAAAGATATGGATTTATTTAAATGTGAACCTTCTTGGGGAAGGGACTCCATTTTTTCATTCTTTGTACAGCACAGCCTTGGACTACACTGGAGTCCTTAGCCATTACCACAGTAGAAGGAATATGTCATGACCCAATGATTGTGCGTGTGCTTCGGCACTGCAGAATTATTTCCCGCCACATGAAGCTTTCTTTGCACGGTGCAATTCTCAGCTGCAGAGAGAAAACCCCGGTGCAAAGGAGTTCCCGCCACCCGTATGTAAATTTGTTCCCCATTATTGGCTGTTTCTAAATTATTCCCACGTGGCGGCTAGCGATTGGCTTGCTAGCCGTATAAGAGGCTTGAGCAGTTTCCGCCCAAGTCAGAGATCTCCGAGAATCTCAGGAGGATCCTGAGAACCCCGATTCCGAGAATTCCGGGAGAAATCCGAGAGAATTCCGGCAAGGAGTCCACGATTATCTCGTGGATTTCTACGTATATCTCGGACCGAACGATGGTTTGATCAGCCATCAAGAGTCTCTCCCCATCACCGGACGATCCCTGACGTACCCCTGCCCTGCGCGCTCGTTGAGAGTCACAGCACGGACTCTTGTATCGGTTTAGAGAGCTCTCGTCGTTCGAGTTTTCTTCTTTTCTTCTATCTACAACTGTAACCAAGCAAGTTTTCCTGCCTGCACCGCGACCATCTACGGTGTAAGTAAAATAATCTTTAATCAACCGCTACGCGTCAGTGCCTAATTCTAGTCCGCCGTGCTGACTTCCCTGGCCCACGTGCCTGGGCTGCTGGCCACAGCCCCTCAGCCCCGACAGAATGAAGAACAAATATTGCACTAAGCTTTAAACGTTTCTCTGGCTCTCAGTCTTCTCATTCTTCATGCTGGTACCATTATTTCTTTATTATGAAACATTTACTGAAATGTAATGTTCATTACAGGTGTGAATGGGTATCCTGCAGGTGCAGTGGAACTAATCTAACCAAGGGCTATTCCATGCATCTTAACCATTAAGTTCCTCAGAAATCCAGCTATCTACACACTATTACAGAAGAAGTTATTTTTGCTTAGAACTACTTTGAACCTGGCTGGAGGCTGAACATGGAAAACAGGCCTGACAAACGGTACCTACAGTTCTTCCCTGTATACTGTACATTCAGGGTGGGTTTGATCGCATATGTTTTGCCAGGACACCTAGTGTGCTCCAAGGAAAAGCTACTTCTTGAGGCAGTGCTGAATGTGGACATTCCAAAAGCAATGCAACAAACCTGCTGTTTCTTAGCAGCACTGCTAACTGAGCTTTGCAATTACAGGTGAGAGGTGGCAGCATTCTTATTTATAGAGTAAGTTCTGTAGTCCACAGGCAAGAACTATAGCCAGGGTAAACCTCCATATTTTACCTCCAAGTGTAGATGAGGCTGAAATAATAAAAGACTACTTATTTAGCAAAAGCTAAAAAAGGACTCAGATATCAGATGGAAACATCATGCACACTGGGCAAGCAATGACTGATGACCACACTGCCCAAAGTAATCTTGTCTTTTAGGTGTATGAATACAGCAAGGATATACATTTGCTCACTGGTTTGTAACTCCCTAAGTGCCTAGCACAGAACACAATTCCTAACCAACTTGTATACTGCAAGGATGAAAAGTTTTAGAAACTTGAGTAAACAGTGGAACTGATGGGTGATTAAAGAAAGGATTAAATACTGAATCTGGAACAATCAATAGCCTTTCAAATGTTTAGCACAAGATTTACTGGATCCGCCCAGCACACACTGTCTTTGCTTGGAGGACATCAACCTTGCTATGGGGAAGATGGCCTCATGGTCATTTTTTTTACAGGCTAAATATAGGATAAATCTTCCACCTCTGTTTTTCAAGCCCCCAAGTTTAGCTCTACTGCAAAAAAATATAACGGATCCAATACCATCTCCTGGATGATGACAAACTGCAGTACTTCCACGGTGTTCATCTTCCATAGTCTTATCTACATCTCATGTGCTATATGACTGAAATAATTACGTCCTTGAATTCTCTAAGCTTGTACAGTACATTGAGCATATTGAACACATGACATAAATTCACTCTTAGGAACTGAGGGCTGCTGTATTGCATGTTTCCCCAAAAACAGAGCTGAATCTGTGGAGCTACACAGGCTTGTCACTTGTTTCCTAACAGCTCAAATGTAAGTGGCTATTGTTTTTAATTTACAATATCCCATAATGACTGCAATTAGCCTCCATTAAAATAAAAGATCTGCACACTTGCACTACATGGTAACAGATTTTATTTCTTCTTTTGCAACAAACTATATTTATTAGCCAACTGGATCAACAAATTGTTAAAGAACTGGGATGTAAAACCTCTAAAAACACCCAAGTATGAATGCTTCCTTCTGAAGTAATTAATACTGATTTATAAACATTCAGGATTAGGGAACAAATACTTAATTCTCTCCTAATCCCTTAGCCAACACAGCTTTGTGTTCAACGTACAGGAATATAGATTAACCAGCCTGAAGTTAATAGCATTTGAAGGACAGAGCTGATCAGCCGTGTATAACACTATGATATTGCAGTCTGTTCTGCCACACATTTACTGTAACCTGTAGGATTAGGACAGATTCAGGAGACTGCCGTATTTCTGTTTTATACCTAATGCAATCCCCAGCTTTCCCTACAAACTGACATACGTGATGACTGAAGATGCTAAGCCTTTAAAAACTATCAAAACAAGTAACCTGTAATAGTGCAGAATAATCAATATCCTTAAACCAGTGAGTTTATACCATTCATTAATAATCACAACTCAGATCACCAAAGCAGTTCTGTTCATCTTTAAAGAGAACTGGGCTCTGTTCCCAGTTCTGTCACTGACCTATTGCATGACCTTGGGCAAATCACTTTACTTCTTTCTTCTGTTTCCCACCTCACCCTTTGCCAATTTTGTTTGCTTAGACTGTAAGGTAGGGAACCTCTCCTGTTTGGAACCAGAGCTGTTTGTCACTGTGCATCTGCACATTATCATAATGTGGCTTGCATTTGGTTGGTACCTCAGGTTCTATTGTAATACAAATAGTAAATAATAATATTACAAGATGACATCTGGTAGCATGAACCTCTATTTCAAGCTCTGTTTCAGAGTTAATGCACTCAGCTTTGGAAGCTAGTGGGAAATCAATGCCATTTTCAGAAAGGTTGCTACATAAAATTTCAATGGTTCAAAGAATTGCATATCTTCTGCTCCTTGCTGTCTGTGTCCATTTTGTTCTTGTCTGCCTGTTAAGTGCCAGATGCAAAAACAAAGCAGTGATCTGGGGTAAAAAATGCAGTGGGGGGGGGGCAGAAGCCCCCCCAAAACTGATCTCAGCCAAAGTCCAAAAGAAGTCCCTTCTTGCTGATCTGTCTTGGAGTGATTGCTAAAAGCATGAACAGAACCAAGGCCAGCTAAGCAAATACAGCAGAAAGGTAGGCTGCCCAAATCTGCAGAGACAGCAGTTTGCTAACGTATCTTCAATCCAGACACAAAGAAAAAAAGACAGGGAAAAATGTTACACAAAGACAAAGGAGGTAGTTCAGTAGCTCTTATCTACTGGTGACTTCCATTCATCTAAGTGTTGGATGGGGCACAAAGTGCCAGGAGGAAAAACCCTAAATCAAATGCTCCTTTTTTCTGCTTCAAGCAAAATGGTTTTGCCTCAGTACTTTGAACAGCATACAGACAGCAGAGGGTCATCAAAGAATTAGCGCCTCATTTAACACAACCACCAGCTCAAGGATTTCTTATATATACTACAGAGTGACCTTTATCCATGGTATGAACACGTTAAGTTCTGCTGCGCTCACTGTGTTTGCAGGATGGTTTATCACAACGCATAGTCTATGTTGCCCTGACATGGATTAGAGTACATGTAGAGTGCTTTCCAACGGATATTTATATTTTGTACGTACATAGTCCTTTGCTACCAATGTGTTTGACTAACTTAACAGGATGAAAGATGCACAGCATAGAGGGATCATTTTACCCACCACTAAAACACAGCAAACATTTACCAAAGGAAGTAAATACCATCCTATCTGGAACCACAGATATGGTGGTGGTCAAAATGGGATTTAACCGACATGAGGAATAAAACTACAAAAGTAGCCATGGAATCTATAATACCCCAAGCACTCCTGGTCTCGATCGCTGAAAGACAACACCATCAGCAGCTCAAGGATCCCCTGGGGCAGAATTGAGACTTGACAAGAAGAGGCAAGTCCCACCAAGTCACCAACCCTTGCTGTGTCAGTCAGCAGTTTCATGGAAGTCTCAGGGAGGTTTTCTATTCAAGTACCAAACTGGCCAGAGTTTGCAACAATCTGATGGGATTGTCATTGTCTGTACAGTGTTCTGGCAAATTACTTAGTGGTGGAAAAGCCATCCTTAGAAGGAGCTTATCAATATGAGCATCCGAAAATGTGATTTCAAGGCAATTTCCTGTCCTGGATCCAAATGTTACTCCCTCTGATCTAGGAGCAAGTTGAAAAGAATCATAAAGCCTTTCCTCAACCTACCCCACCCCATCCCCCACCCCACACAGTTTAGCTCAGCCCTCTAGGCTTGGGAAAGACATTCAAAAAGCCAAAGCCTGAATTAATTCAATCTTTCCAGGTTAGTCTAATTAATTCATTAATTAATGAATTAATTAATTCAATCTTTCAATTAAGTCAATCTTTCCAGGTTAGTCTAACCTGCCTAGACTGAACAATTGGCAAGTGAATAGACATTCATTTTCAACACAGGAAATGCAGGTGCGTGTCTACAGTGGCTCAGGCCAGAAGCTGGGGGGTGCTAAAGAGTGCCCTCTGATGCCTGGACGCTGTGCTGGGGGTGGGAAATGGTCAGCCCTGGCAGTAGCCTGGAGCGAACTGGCCAGGAAGGGGGGAATTAAACCCCTCTTACACTAGCATGGACCCAAGCCGGGGTCCACCTGGCACTCTCCCTCGCTGCTGCAGTGGCAGGGGCGGGGGTGCAGCCAGAGGCCAGACACCATGGCCCCCTGAGGCAGAAGTGGCAAGAAGGAGTCTTATTCCCCACTCCACCCTCTCTGTCCCCAGGGGACCGCAGCCAGGGTCTGCCTGTCCTGACCACCGCCACTGATTGCTTGGAGTGGCTCCTTGCATGGGGCAAGTGGCAGAATCCGCCTCGTCCCTGCCCCCTCTACCAGATGCCGGAGGGAGGGGGGAAATAAGGCCCTTCCCTGCCTCTTAAGGGGGCATGTCGACTGGCCTCTGGCCATGCCTCTGCCCCTGCAGTGGGGTGGGGGAGAGCGGCCCTCATGGGGCAGCAGCTGCTGTCATGTTCCCAGGAGTGAAAGCCTGTACCCTGCGAGGGGGGCTGCACTGCGGGCGGGAGACAGGTGGGCAGAGCTGCTGCAGACTGCGCAGGGCAAGTGGCGGCACCAGGGCTCAGAGGGGTAATTACAGCCCCCCAAAAGTCCCCTCTAGCACCGCCACCAGTCACCCTGCAGCAGCTCTGCCCACCCCGTTCCTGCCCACAGCACAACCTCCCCACTAGGAAGAGGACTGCGCTCCCGGGAAACCATGACAGGGCTGCTGCCCCATGAGTGTTGCTCCTCCTTTGCCACTCCAGCAGCAGGGGCAGTGGCATGGCTGGAGGCCAGCCAGCATGGCCCCCTTAGGCAAAGGAGGCAGGGAGGGGAGTTATTTCCCCCCTCCCTCTCGCATGTGATGGAGGGGGCAGGGAAGGAGCCTATTCTGTTGCTCGTCCCACACAGGGTGCAATTGGCAGAGGTGGTGTTGGGGCTGGCAGATCCTTGCTGCAGTCCCCTGGGGGCAGAGGGGGCAAAAAAAACCCTCCCTGCCCCCTTTGCCTCAGGTGGCCATGTTGGCTGGTGTCTGGCCCCGCCCCTGAAGCTGCAAGGGGGGTACCAGGCGGACCCCAGCTCAGGTCTGTGCCGGTGGGACAGGGAAGGAGAAATTAAACCCTATGCCTGCCCAGTTCACTTGAAGTTACTGCTGGGGCTGGCCATGTCCTGGACCAGTGAGCAGAGAAATGCCTGGTCGGGGCTGCTGTGCCCCTGCCTGTCAGACCTCGGCTGAGGTCCATGATGGTGGGACAAGGGAGGGAGGGGGAAAAACCTCTTCCCTGGCCCTTCTGCCTTAGTGGGGGCTGACGTCTGGCCACATCCCCGTCTCTGCCTGCCCCTGCTCTGACTAGGGAGCAGAGAGGCACAGACAGCCCTGCTCCACTGGAGCAGAGCACAGCCCAGGACTGCAGAGCATGCTGGGATGCTGGGGGACTCTGGTTTAACTTAAACCAGGAAGGGATCTGGGACAGAAGTTCCATAAACTAGTTTGAGCTCAATCAGTTAAGTCTGATACTACATTCAACCAGGTTAATGTCAAACCGGTTTCAGCCATTTTGAAACTGGTTTATGTGCACTGAACTTCTGTTCTGTTACAAGTTTAAACCAGTTTCTGATCACTGAAACCCATTTCAGTGCAACTTCTGTCCCTAGCCCTAAAGTCAGATACTGCTGCTGGATATTTGCCTGTAGCTTTCACAGATTTCACTGTTTCCAGTATGCTCACTGTTTTCCCAGATTACTTTACACCACTTCCATTTTGTTCCTTCAAATGATTTTACCACCAATCATGACACAGCCTTCCCTACACAACTGCTACTGTCTGCAGCAGCTTTCTTATCTGTGAGCTGCATCGATTCCCCAACACTGTCAACTGCTTCCAAAAACACTTCTTATCCCTTGCTTAAACCCTTTAATTTCTTTCTTTTTTCCTATTATGACTTTGTGATTTCAATCTATGGGGTAGGACTGGAGCCTTCTGTTACATTTTTAAAGAGAGGTGAAAAAAGATGCCATACAGCATAAAGCTGCATATTGTACTCATGATACCCTATATCTAATCCTGTCCATTTGCTCTAAGGATCCTGAGCATAATGGCATATTTCCCTCTCAAATTATGCATAGCTCCTGCTAATGTTAACAGCCACAACAGAAGCAGGAACAGTTAGAGGACACTATTCTCCACTGCCTAAGGCACAGGTTTTATTTGGGGGCAGTTTTAAAACAAAACGGACAGTTAATTTAACTCCTAGTCTCAGTCTAGTCACTGAAGGCACTGTTGTGTAGTCTACTCAGCAAAATAAGTCTTATGCAGTTTTGGGTAATTTGGGATGGGTTGCTGAAGCTGCATTTCTGTGGTTCAGTGAATAAGCTTCTTTCTGAGAGATTGGGGGGGGGGGGGCGATCCTTAGAGGTCAGGCTTGGGGTAAACAACACAGACACCTTTGTATACCCTGCTGTCTGGAGTTGCTGGACAAATACCTCAGGGATTACCTTCCTTGGCTGGTCCAATGCAAATTGGTTAGACTGCTATACTTGGAAGGAGATACAACAATTCAAGACTTCAAAAGTAAAATGGTTGGGAAACCAAATTTATACCTGCCGTTAAAGGTTTGCATAAGTAAATTTATACACAACACATGATTACATGGAAGAAAAAAAAGGGTTCCCATAGTATTGTCTATTTACACATGCAAGCAAAGAAACCCAATTTTAAAGCAGTACAGGTAAGTGCACAGTTAAGATGCCATGCTGTCACTTGTTATGGCTCCACAAGGAGCAGGAATATATACTGAGGAAGAATGCAGAAGGCCAAAACTATTGCTCTGACTGCCAAAATCTAGAAGTCTTGTCTTCCATGCAAAAGACAGTTTTAAAAAGTGAAAAGCAAGTATTCTTCATGTTGGCTGCTTGAAAGATTGATTATATAAGCATCCCTCTTCCTATTCACAAAGGTCAACTAGAAAACAACACCGCCTGTGCCCTGGGCTGCATCACTACGAAGTGTCTTTATGTAAAACCCTTGCAGCAAGAGATGGCAAAAAACTATTATGGCTGAACTATTTCTTACTCCTCAGGTCCTCTACTGAAGCCTGGCAAATCTTATAAAGACAGCAAGCTCACTGTTCAACAGTCTGTTTTGGATACAGCCAGGGATTTTGCTGTGTGCCCCATACAGACAGATGTCTATCATATAATCAACATGAGACAAAGTACTGAATGGCAGAGGAGATCAGATAATGACATTCAGTGGCTCTCATCATTAGGTCAGTGCCTTTCACTAGCTTATTTTTTACTTGTAATAAATGTACTAGCAGCCACCCCAAAAAAGTACTGAGTAGCTGAGAACTAAACTCAGACCCATGGATTATTGAATTTTAAGAACCTAGAGTACTCAAATAGAGATCAGGAGTCCACTGTGTTACATCCCTGAGAATTTGTTGTCAAGGATTATCACCAGGCACAACAGGTAGATAAACAGGACTTTGGGTATTGTTCCATGGGCACTAAGCCCAAAAAGCAGTCAGTGAAGCCAGCCGGCAGGTGTCTCTGCTCCTTAACATGCCTGAGACAAAGAGGTTATGTGAGGTGTCTCCAGAGCAAGAGGATGGAGCATGCCTCTCAATGCCACACTCAGGAGCATCAGGGAAACAAAAACCACATATCCACAGAGACATCTGTCTAAGGAAGTATGCTCAGGAGTCATTTAATAATCCTAATTTCCTACAACTGATATGAACAGGCAGTGAACAGAAACTTCTGCCTTTTCTAAGTGCCACTTCCTTCCTCGCCACAGTGCGCTAGGCTCAGTTATCTAGTACTTGAATTCCAAGTTCCTTAGTCTAAGAAGATCATTTTTAATAAAAACAAAAACAAAAGGCAGGTAACTTAAATTCTCTTACATCATGTTATTGCATACTCTAGAATTACAGCATAGCACATTTCCATCCTCAGTGAGTTCTAGCTATGTGCTACAAACTTTAGCACAAGTCATGAAATTCATGAGTGATTTCTCACTGCAAAAACATCTGATGTTCTAATGAAGAATGCCAGGATATACACAAATGATATACAGTAAGAATAATGTCCCTAGAATGAAAATTTGAAAAATGCATGGAAGGGAATATATATTAACCAGAAGCAGAAATTATGTTAATCATCCATCACTAGCTTTAAATCTAGACTCTTGACTTCATTTTAAGGCATGTATAAGAACTACTTCAGTGGTCACCCTTAAGTGCGGTACACCCCTTGGGTTTCAATTTTCTCTCTTTATTTAGATGAGGAACGTGTTCCCCAGTGTTTCTCTATATCTAATGTAGAAAATACCTAGGGAATATTGCAAAGATTGCAGTGAAGTTACTTATTTACAAAAGGCAAATGGAAAGGTTAAGGGCAATCACTGTGTAGAAAATTATTATTTATGAACTGCAGGAGTATACGTTTCACCGTGGAAACACAGAAAAAGATACTGTCCATTCCCTGGAGAAATTTCATTTTACCTCAGGCACAGACAGTAAAGAACTGTCATGAAGATCACATTTACTAGAGGTACAAACTTTGAGCAGCCTTTATTCAGGGGTGGATCTAGAGGGGAGGGCTGAGAGGTATGGTCGCACCCCACCTTTCATATCACAGGAACAAGACCCAGGGAATTAAATCCCCAAAGCAAATGATCCCCCATCACTCCCCGCTGCCCCCAACACACAGCTTTCAGCACCCCATCCCTTCTGTGCTCAGTGGACCATGCTCTCCCACACCCACCACTGTCACTGTTCCCGGCTGCCCTGGGGTGAGGGGTTGGGGGCTCCAGAGCCACCCCCTTCTCACTCCAGGTGGGCTGCACAGGAAGCTGGGTTTAGCCAGAGACAGCAGCAGTGGCAAGTGGGTTCCCTTTCCCTACTTGCCCCACCCTTGGGTGTTCCCCACAAGCCTGGGGGCAGGCTCAAGGAGAGGTGACTCACCTGCCACTGTCATTGCAGATGGAGTCTGGTCCCCCACACACCTAGCTAGAGCACAGCAGGAGCACTTGGGAAAGCAGCAGATCTCCCTGACCCACTCGTGTAGCCACAGGCATAGAGAAGGAGGGGGAATGGAAAGGGAGGTAGCACTGAGCATACAGCGGAAGGAAAAGGGTGCCAAAGGAAGGCAGAGAAGGAAGAGATTCTTACCGGATGTGGGGACTTTATTTTTAAGTCTGGGATGCTCCTCTTGCAGTGTGGCTTGGATGCCCCTGAGGGCTGGGGGGGAAGTGGGGGTGCTACAGCCACTCCAAAGCAGTTTATGCTTCTGCACCTCCCTTTTTAAAATCCTAGCTCCATCAATGTCCCTGTGCGCTTATATATGTACACGTTTATAAATGTACATGTATTTTACAGCTCTCTCTCTCTTGCACTCACTGGTCTGAAGTTGAAATGCCTCATAGAAAAATGTGTATTTTAAAAGGAGAGATTTCATGTAGTTCAGTACCATGAATATCAGCTTAATTGAGTCCTTAGTTTTAAAGTAAGAGATGCACTAGAAAGTGCTCGCATCTGATTTAAGAATGACTTGAAATTCCACAGCTGTACAAAGCAAAGGTAATACACACAGATCCAGAAGGACTATGAAATCATAGAAGCTGATGCCACAAAGTCTCCAAAACACAGATCACTTTCTGAACAGCAGCAGTGCCAAGAATTTAGTCAAACCAAGATCACCTCTATCTACCTATAATGGGTGCACTTCCCTTAATATGATTGTTAAATTTAGTAAATAGATACAGCTATATAAATATAGATCTATATAGCTATATCTATATATGAATATGGAGGAGTTGAGATGTATGTATATATCTATATCAACTCCTGTCCAGCCTTGCCTCCATATTCATGGGGGCCCCAAAGATGCCCCCAAATCGGCACAGTTCTGCTACACAAGAGACAGCTCTGAGTGGTGATGATGACAGTACAGGAAGGTGCGTATGGAGCTTACAAAGAAGGCTGGAGGGTTTTGACTGAGGTATGCTAATACTTCTGCTGGTAGTTGGAAAACTCAGAAGTTCCTGGCTAGATGATCTTAAGCTTCTGCTCGGGATCATACTGATAACCAAATCTGGGATTGGGGAATTTTCAGCTAGTCCAGGACAATGGGGCTTTTGTATTTCTCAGTAGCACAGGGCATGGTCCTGTTGCTAAAAATCTTTTGAGCATGTATTAACCAGCTATTTTCTTAGCATTGCAGTGGCAGGGCAATGGCAATTCCTTTGTCTCCTTTGCTTCTACTTCTGGCATTTTATACAGTGTTTTGGTGTTTCATGCCTGGGCCTTGGGCCTTGTGTGAGGGTTTGAAGTAGCAATTTGGGGGATTTCCTAGGTAAGTGAGGGCCTGTGAATGCATGAGGAATTCAGGAGACCCCTTCACATCCAGCATTTCTATGAATTTGGAGAAGAAGGTGATTAGGAACAGTCAGCATGGATTCACCAAAGGGAACTCATGCCTGACCAACCACCTTCTACGAGGAGACAACTGGCCCTGTGGATGCGGGAAGAGCACTGGACATGATGCACCTTGACTTTAGCTCAGTTTTGATATGGTCTCCTACAACATTCTTTCAAACAAGCCAAGGAAGTATGGGTTGGATGAACTGACTATAAGGTGGGATAGAGGACTGACTGGGTCACTGGGCTCAAAGGGTAGTAATCAATGGCTCTACGTCTAGCTGACAGCCAGTATCAAGTGGAGTGGCCCTAGGGGTCAGTCCTGAGACTGGTTTTATTTAATATCTTTATCTACGACCTGGAAGATGGGATGGAGTGCACCCTCAGCAAGTCTATAGATGACACCAAGCTGGGAAGAGTAGTAGATGTGCTTGAGAGTAAGGCTAGGATTCAGAGAGATCTAGACAAATTGGAGGATTGGACCAAAAGAAATCTCATAAAATCCAATAAGGACAAGTGCAAAATCCTGCACTTAGACTGGAACAATTATACAGTAAAATCCCTGTTATCCGGCATTCTTCAAGCCAGAATACTCTATTAACTGGAATTTCTGGCCAACTGGCTCGACACCGGGGGGGGGGGGGGCAGGGAAAGCTCTCACACAGCATCTGCTACCACCACCCACCACCCTGTGCTGCCACCAACACCCCCTCCCCCCAGCATGTGGCTGCTGCCAACCATCCCTCCCCCCAACTCCACATTATCTGCCTCAGATAACTGAAATTTTTACATAATTGGCAGCTGCCATTCCTCACTCATGCCAGATAGCAGGGATTTTACTATATTAGGAAATATTTTCTCACTAGGAAGGTAGTAAAACCACTGGAACAGGTTACCCAGAGAGATGGTAGAAGCTCCAACCTTGGAGGTTTTCAAAACCTGGCTTGACAAAGCTTTGGCTGGGATGATCTAGTTGGGGATGATCCCACTTTGAGCAGGAGGTTGGACTAGATGGCCTCCTGAGGTCCCTTTCAACCCTAATTTTCTATCATTCTATGTTTCTAATCCCATGTACCAGTATAAACTGGGAACTGACTGGCTAAACAGCAGCTCTGCAGAAAAGGACCTGGGGGTTACAGTTGACAATAAGCTGAATATGAGACAACAGCCTGCCTTCTTGCCAACAACGATAACAACAAACTGGGCTACATTAGTAGAAGCATTGCCAGCAAAGTGAGGGAAGTGATTATTGCCCTCTATTCAGCACTGGTGAGGCCACATCTGGAGTACCGTGTCCAGTTTTGTGCCCCCCCACTACAGAAAGGATGTGGACAAATTGGAAAGTGTCCAATAGAGGGCAAAAAGAATGGTTAGGGGGATGAGGAACAGGACTTCTGAGGAGAGGCTGAGGGACCTGGGCTGGAGAAGAGAAGACTGAGAGTGGATTTAATAGCAGCCTTCAACTACCTGAAGAGGGTTGCAAAGTGGATGGAGCTAGGCTGTTCTCAGTGGTGGCAGATGACAGAACAAGGTGCAATGGTATCAAGTTGCAGCAAGGGAAGTTTAGGTTAGATATCAGGAAGAATTTTATCACTAGGAGAGTAGTGAACCAGTGGAACAGGCTACCCATTAAGGATGTGGAGTGTCCATCCTTGGAGGCTAAGGCCTAGCTAGACAGAGCCTTAGCTGGAATGATCTAGTTGGAGATGGTCCTTCTTTGAGCAGGGGGTTGGACTAGACCTCCTGAGGTCCCTTCCAGCCCTAATTTTCTATCATTCTATGAATTTAAGGCACTGCTCATGGTGGTCTTTCTTGCACCACAGAATACTGGAGAACAGAGCTAGAGCAGTGGTTCTCAGCCTTTTTAGACTCAAAGCCTCTCAGAAAATGCTAGCTCTTAGCTTTCACTTGTTATTTTAACTATGGCAAAATACCAGAGCAACTGCTCTGTTGCAAAAACTTAGAAAGACCACTGCTGGTCTGAATGGCTCTGACACCATGGAATCCTATTTGAAAACTGCTTATCTTGTGAATCATGTGTAGCTATTTGCATACTTAACTGATTTAATAATGCATGGCACCCTGAAAAGCATCTCGCAGCACCCTGGTTGAGTCACTGAGCTAGAGAAGAAAAGAATCTATGCGTCCGTTATACATTGCCCTCTTTGGCCTGAGAAGCCAAACAAACTACTGGAGTCTCAACAGTTTAGTTCTTTATATAATGTGCTGCTGCTTATTAGAATTTGGGGCCTGTATAAATATGGCTGCTCTGTATTATTATTTCTGTTAGGATAGCACTTAGATGCCCTAGTCATAGACTACAATCCTATTGTGCCAAGTACAAACACAGGAGAAAAAATATGGTCCCTGCCTCCAGCACCATGCTCCTGAGTACTTTCCAATTATTATCCACTGTTGATGCATTATGTAAATTCTCTACACCTCATCATGGCTTTAAAACCTCTTGCAGCAATGAATCATAACACTGGGCATGAATCTGCTATACCTTTATTTAAAAAAAACAAACCAACATGATTAAACATGCATTGCCCAAGACCATCCCCATCCTCCCCCTTGTGCTACATACTGTACAATTACATAATGGGAGACAGTTGTCCTTGGCATACAAAACTGGAAAGGTTTGGAAAGGAAAACAAAGGTGAAGTGACTTGCCTACAGTCACAAACAGGAATAAACCCCATGTCTTCTGACTCCCAACTCAGTGACCTTTTCCCCCAAACTATATTGCCATGATGTTACCAAATCATCACAACACACATTTACTGTGAATATATATATATATATATATATATATATATATATATATAAAGACTGAGATAGATATATATCTATATCTATATATCTATCTCAGTGTTTTATATTGTGAATGTCTGTATGTAGACACATATTAACAAGTGTATCTATTTAACACACACACAAACAAACATGTTTCACGTCTTCTGTAAGGATCCAATTCTGTGAGGTGTTGCCTCCACTGGGAGAACTTCAGAGGGAGCTACACCAGTGGCCAACCCTTCTCAGGATTATTCTGCAAAGACTTTGCTATATATATTTCCAATAATCATACTGTGGCCACTTCACTACTGAAATTGTATACCTATGTGACTCACCAAAATGAACTGCAGTTCATATAAGGATAAAACTGCACTAACATACTGTGAACTGGGCTTCCTGCATTAAATGTTATCAGGTCAAACACTAACAAGTCACACAAGGCCTGGTGCCATGACTTATAAACAACCAGTGCGCTTTATATCTCACCAACACTTCCACTGTTCTCTTTAGCTTTTTTTGTATAAATGTCCTGGAAGTTTGATTCTCCACTGGCCTGCACTTTTTGCAGGTATCTATGGGTAGGCTAAGCAGGTATAAAATATCACCAAATGAGAGCAGCAGTGCTGCTACATTGGGATTCATCACACAAGTTTTAAATGACTACACGAGGAGCAACATGACAACAAATTTGGTGCCCTTATTCTCTTTTCTTCCAACAATTCATAAACTTTACTTTTATTTTAAAAACATCCACCCCCAAACCAGATGCTTTCCCCAATAGGCACACATGCATCTGCCAACACATAGATTTACAAGCTACAATGAACTCAGACATACTTGGCCTGTCTCATCTGACAAACTATTCAACGGTCCAACATTTGGCTTCTGTTTCTGTGAGGCCATCAAAAACAGAACTCAAGGAACGACAAACTCATCTTCTCCCTTAAGTCTCCTAAAATGAATAAAATGTAAAGCCTAAAACTCTCCCAGATGTAATCTACAATTAAAGAAAAATTATTGCTTAACCCCTGAACCTGCAAATGCTATCCTGTGGAAATTCTACACACCCTGTTATGCAGGTGGTTAGACCACACAAACATAATGATTCCTTCTGGCTTTAAAATTAAACATGTGCTTACCTTTGCACACATAAATAGTCCCACTGAAATGAATAACTTTGCCTCCTTTAGGCTTTTTGAGCTTGCCTTGATATCAAAAGGACTTTCCACTCCTTCAGTATCTTACATCTATTGCTATGCAATTAGTCCATGAATAAAGCAGATGCTTCCTCACCAATGTATTTAGGCTGAAATGCATTTTACATGATATTATATTTATTAAATTGTAAAAAATGTCTTTGGAAAAAAAGGCATTTTATTAAAAGGGAATTCCTATTGGCTTCTTGGAGCAGCCGGAACTAACACAATGACTAGACCATGTTGAAAAGGATCCCTCATTAAGATACATGACAAATTGGGCATTTTTGTGGATATCCGATCCATCTTTCTCACACTCCAGGAACACTTAATATACTATCTCTCCTTTTTGTGCTGTTAGGCTAACTGAAATGAGGATTATAACCCCCAACATATGCCCTTCTCTTCCCTTCTATTTCTACATACAGGATTTGCACATTTTCTTTTTCCTTTTCCTAATATTTTTCTTCATTGTGGACATATTTTACTCATAGTTTCATAGTTGGTAGGGTCGGAAGAGACCTGAGGAGATCATCTAGTCCGACCCCATGCCATGGCAGGAAAGAGTACTGGGGTCAAATGACCCCGGCCAGATGTTCGTCCAGCCTCCTTTTAAAGACCCCCAGGGTAGGAGCCAGCACCACTTCTTTTGGAAGTTGGTTCCAGGTCCTAGCCGCCCTGACAGTGAAATAGCGCTTCCTAATGTCTAGCCTGAAACTACCCCCCGCTAGCTTGTGTCCGTTGTTTCTTGTAACTACCGGGAAGTTACAAGTAACTCCCTGTGCTCGGGGGAACAGGGACTCTCCCAATTCCTGCTGGTCCCCCTTGACTAGTTTGTAGACTGCCACCAGATCCCCTCTCAGCTTTCTCTTTTGGAGGCTGAACAGGTTCAGGTCCTCTCCTCGTAGGGCCTGCCCTGCTGACCCCTGATCATGCAGATGGCCTTCCTTTGGACCCTTTTAGATTCATAGATGCTAGGGTCGGAAGGGACCTCAATAGATCATTGAGTCCGACCCCCTGCATAGGCAGGAAAGAGTGCTGGGTCTAGATGACCCCAGCTAGATGCCTATCCAACCTCCGCTTGAAGACCCCCAGGGTAGGGGAGAGCACCACCTTGCTTGGGAGCCCGTTCCAGACCTTGGCCACTCGAACTGTGAAGAAGTCCTTCCTAATGTCCAGTCTAAATCTGCTCTCTGCTAGCTTGTGGCCATTATTTCTTGTAACCCTTGGGGGCGCCTTGGTGAATAAAACCTCACCAATTCCCTTCTGTGCCCCCGTGATGAATTTATAGGCAGCCACAAGGTCGCCTCTCAACCTTCTCTTGCAGAGGCTAAAAAGGTCCAGGTTCTCTAGTCTTTCCTCGTAGGGCTTGGTCTGCAAGCCCTTAACCACATGAGTGGC
Organism: Alligator mississippiensis; assembly: GCF_030867095.1. Classification (NCBI taxonomy): domain Eukaryota; kingdom Metazoa; phylum Chordata; order Crocodylia; family Alligatoridae; genus Alligator; species Alligator mississippiensis. The sequence continues at coordinate 42,518,509 of NC_081830.1, forward strand.
CCTTCTCTGGACCCTCTCCAGGTTATCCGCATCCCTCTTGAAGTGCGATGCCCAGAATTGCACGCAGTACTCCAACTGCGGTCTGACCAGCGCCTGATAGAGGGGAAGTATTACCTCTTTGGATCTATTCATCATGCATCTGCTGATGCATGATAAAATGCCATTAGCTTTTCTAATGGCTTCGTCACACTGCCGACTCATGTTCATCTTGGAGTCCACTAGGACTCCAAGATCCCTTTCCACTTCCGTGCCACCCAGCAGGTCATTTCCTAGGCTGTAGGTGTGCTGGACATTTTTCCTCCCTAGGTGCAGCACTTTGCATTTCTCCTTGTTGAACTGCATTCTGTTGTTTTCTGCCCACTTGTCTAACCTGTCCAGGTCTGCTAGCAGCTGTTCCCTGCCCTCCGGCATGTCCACTTCTCCCCACAGCTTTGTGTCATCCGCAAACTTGGACAGAGTACACTTCACTCCCTCGTCCAAGTTGCTGATGAAGACATTAAAGAGTATCGGTCCAAGGACCAAGCCCTGCGGGACCCCACTGCCCACACCTTTCCAGGTCAAAACCGACCCATCCACCATGACTCTCTGGGTGCGACCCTCTAGCCAATTCACCACCCACTGGACTGTCATCCAAGTCACAGCCTCTTAACTTGTTCACCGGTATGGGGTGGGATACCGTATCGAAGGCCTTCCTGAAGTCATCAGGAAGGCCTGATGTGGCCAAAGTCTTCATATTGGCCACATCCCTCCTGAAGTGCGGCGCCCAGAACTGGATGCAGTACTCCAATTGCGGCCTGACCAGTGCCACGTAGAGGGGGAGGATCACCTCCTTGGACCTGCTTGAGATGCATCTGTGGATGCATGACAAGGTATGGTTGGCCTTCCTGACCGCGTCTCCACACTGTCGGCCCATGTTCATTGTGGCATCAATGATGACTCCAAGATCCTTTTCTGTCTCAACACTGGCGAGAAGGGAGTTCCCCAGCCTGTAGGTGTGCCGCTGGTTCTTCCTCCCCAGGTGCATTACCTTGCACTTGTCAGCGTTGAACCCCATCCTGTTCTCTTCAGCCCACCCCTGTAACCTGTCTAGATCCGCTTGCAGCCTGTTCCTTCCTACTAGCATACCCACTTTCCCCCACATCTTAGTGTCATCTGCGAACTTGAACAGGGTGCTTTCTACCCCCTCGCCCAAGTCACTGATGACTCCCCTCTCCCCAAAATAAGTCATCTTTAATCAATGGATTGTGCTGAATTTTGAAGCCAGAGCCCAGTTCCTGAACAAAGGGTGTGCTTTTGTTGCTGTCTCTGCAGTTAACATACCAACTTCTGGGCTGTAGCCCTTATACACTCTCTGTATGCAGCTTCACGATGTGTCTATGTATGCCCAGATCTAGAGTTCCCAATTCCCATCTGTGATGAGCCTGACTCCAACCCCACCCTGCACTAGGCTAACTCAGCAGTTACACAACTTCCTCTGCCCTACAGAGTTCCCCCTTGTGATTACTTCAACCCCAGTGCAATGAAACCAGTATGATTTCACTACAGCTGAGACTTGCCAAAGTTCATTCCTTAAACAGTCATTCTAAAAACATGTTGATTTTAATATTGTTGCACTGTGGTTATAATTCCTATCAGAGCCACAGGTAGCCATGGCATTTTAAAGCAAAACTAGGTAGCCACTTCGCTCCAAGTAGCTGATACCCATGTATCTTTTTCAGCATGGGTAAGTCTCTGTAGAGGTATCTTTACCCTCCTGTTTGTTACTCCCATGATGGAAATTGTAATACGGCCCCATAAAGTTCAGTCTACCAACTTCAGGTGTGAACAATCATTTGTGGGACTCAGATAAGTTTTGGGCAAGATCGCCACATGCCTGGAAGCAGGCATAAATCAGTAAATCAGAGAACGAGAGGGGGCTTGCAGTGGTGGCAGGGTGAAAATGGCACAGACCCAGGGCTATGGAGAGTGGCTGGGCTTTCCCAGCCCTGGGGTAGTGCTAGGAACAAGTGAAAGCATTTGGTAAATCAGATTAACCCAGGCTGATCTAAAGTTAATTCTCATCAAATAAGAACTAATTTTTATATCGGGCACGCCATTTTTAGGGTGACCTAAGCCCTATGAACATGTGCAACAACCATTTAGATTGTCCTAGGCTTGGTTTGGGCACTCTAGATGTAACACTTGTACCCACCCTTTGGCTACAGAACATTCCTTCTTCACCGGAAACTTGCTAGACACTCTGACTTCACATGTTGTTTTCAGTGTAGGATCTCTGAAGCTATTTGTTCTGTACCAAGACATGACTATAAATCATGCAATACCTCATGTTCACTTAGCATTAATTAACATTATCAATTCTGCAATGCCACTCATTCAGCAGTCATGTTGTGTTCGTTAAACAGCTCAGCTCTTCCTTAATAGCTCAGTTTTTACCTTGTTGCTCCCTTTTGCTACAAGAAGTATCACTGCAAATGTTTGTCTAGTCAGCACTTTTGGAGTCACTCATTCAAATTCTGGAAGTCACAGCCAGCCAGCAGTCTTGTCTGTCCTTACTCAAAGTGACATGTCCACAATGAAACTATTCTACTACTCTATCGTGAGCAGGAATCCAGGTTTTCCATTTCCTGTGGAAAACCATGGGTTGGGGACTGTGGATTAGGTGCGAGGGACACTGGCAGGGCTGGGGGTGCTGTGGCTTGGGAATGAGGGGCAGCAGCATGGGCATGGGCAGTGCACTGGTATACCAGAGCTGCTCAGTGCCACAAAGTAGTAGGGGGGGCACAGCCACAGCTGGACCTACATCCTGGTGAGTGAAGGGAGCAGGGGAAGCTCTGGTTTTCTATGTTAAAAAAAAAAAAAAAAATAAATAAATAAAAATCAAACAACAAAATATGTAGGTATTTAGAATGTATTTTATTATAATGATTGAGGCACTGGTAGGCTTCCACACTGTTTTAAAATGGTAAATATATCAATAAAACATGTTCAACTGATGCATACATACATAACATTCACCGACAGACAGACAGACAGTGGTGTTTCATTTTAGTCACAGAAAAACACAGATTAGAGGTTTTTAAATCAGAGAATTTGGGTTCTATCAGAGAATTTGCAATTTTTAAACATAGAAAACAGGATCCCTTATTATGAGGCAAGATTTAAGGAAAAATTTAATGTGGCAGCACTACAAGGAGAAAGTGGCAGGGTGGGAAGGAGGGAGTAAGAAAGGAAATAAGCTTTTCCCCATTGTCTTTTTAACCTATTTTTAATCTAACTCAAGCTGAACCAATTTTACAAATCACTTCCCATCTAATGCCTTCTATGGAATCCAGAACATCATGTATAGAATTAGAGGGCAAAGCAAAGAATAATAATAAAAATAAGGGGATAAATACTACTAATAATATAATGGGGATAATAATGCTTAACAGTTAAATACAAATGGTTTGAGATCTTTGGTAATACATGTTGTACACTAAAAACCTGAGGACGATACATGTGTGCACATACCCTTCACAACCCATAACTTGCTGAGTATTTAACCTAACAGAAAAGAAACATCAACAATTAAGTAGAAAGGTCACATTCAGGTCAGTGCAGTGGTTCTACCAGAATAATAAGGTCCTTTTTCTTAGAGCAGTCAGGAATTCGGCCACAAACACAATTTCTTCTCTTAGCAAGTGCACAATCAGTGTGGCAGGTCATGACAGATAACACCCTGTAAGTCCTTTGTGGGATGCAGAATGTTCAACAACTATTTCCATAGGGACCTGGCAGTTTTGCCCCTAGACATGGGAGATTGGTGCCACCTTAATCAGGAGGGGTACGTGCCCCCGCAGCAACCAGTAAGGAACTGGGGGGGGGGTCCCCCGCAGCAAAACTTACCATCCAATCAGCAGCTGTACTGTTCCCTGGCCAGTGCTCCCGCCTGCTCCCCTTGCCCATCGCCTAAGTGGGGAGTGCAGCCAGTCAGGGGGTGCACATGCAACCCCATGCACCCCCTACATATCGCCACTGCCCCCAGACCCTGTTTTTGTTGATGCCTACAGACTTCGGTGAAGAAGCATCAGAATCCTAAATTGCTCTTTCCCCAAGACTTAAACACTTCCCTAAAAGAATTTCTAAATAATTTGATTTTCATATCAGGACCCACATGCATCCATGACCTCTAACAAGACATACAGGGAGAATGAAAGTGTTGGAGTGGTGCTACTTGTATTTAGTACTGCTGCTCAGAAGTGGTTGAAATCTATACTTTATTTTGCAATTTTCAGTAATTACTAGGGTGGGGTCAGAGCTCACACAGGCATTTTCTATAGTTCTAAAGCAGAAAGGACACATATGATCAAGCCATGTTTCTCTTTGGATATTACAATTATGCCTACAAAGTCAAAACAGAACTTGAAAAAACAGCAAAAAAAGTCTAACATGAGCAACTATCATCCAGACTACTACTGCAAACAAACCTTCACAGAATATTGCTGAAATAGACTCAAGCTTTGTACCCAATGACCTGTTGATCAGGAATCTTTTCAAACTTTGCTCCTACCATTTAACAATATACAAGTCTCTTCAGGAATTTGTAATATAGGCTGGAGTTTGCACATCAGCCTTCACGAAGAATTTGGCAGTGTGGATAAAAATGATATAGCCAAATGTCACCAGTGTTGCTCAAGTGGCATCAAACCACACCCTCCATTCAAAAAACTTTGGTACAGTCAAGTTACCTTGAGAAATAATGGATACATTTAAAACATGTTTTAAACATGTTTTAAATGTAGGTTCAGTTTGGATAAGCATCCAAAAAGATCAGGATGTTTCTCAATATGATCCATACTTTCTATACACACAAAACTGCCTTGAAAATCGCATGCAGACAATAGTTATAATACTTCTACAAGAACAGCCTTTCCCAGTGGACCTGTGTTCTCTGAGTTCTGGGCAGACTGAAACCAAACATGGGGGCTGAAAGAAGGCTTAAAAATATAAACTCCTAAATTCAGTTCTAAATTTGGGGGCAAACTGGATCTTATCCAGCTAACGTGGTTAGTTCTCAGTGCTGCTCCTAACACATGTAATGCCATCTTTGTTTTGTTTAGCTGAGGAGGTATGTGAGAAACCAAGGCACTTCAAAGGGAGAGAATAGCAGAGTATTTCCTAACAAGCAGCCATCTGGCTGTTAGTCTAAAAGCAATGCAGCGCCTAATAAGCGTGTGAACCATGAACCATCCAATAAATGTCTGCAGATAAAACTGCTTGCTCTAGAATTTGTTAAGTGTTCAATTCTGGATTTATTTTCTAGCAAAACTTTTCCACCCTGCACTACTGCTGAGAAACAGAAGACCAAGATGAGTGTAGGAAGATTTAATAAAGCAAGAGTTAGTTGGATGGTGCAAATAATGATGATGGGCTTTGACTGGGAAGCATTCAGCAGGGTAAAGGGCAGAAAATGGAAATACTATTGTTAAAAGAAATGTAAGAACCAGCATCTAAATGACTTTCTAGAACACGTGATCAGTCTCCCACTGCAGCTTGGACATTCAGAGGAGAAAGTGTGTGGTAGTGTCTGTGATTCAGAACAGTGTCTCACGCATTGTATGCGTATGGGTACAGTGGATGAGCTGATAATACACTTGCAATAGGGTAGTCTTTTTAGACACTATAATCAATATCCAGAATGGTAAAATACAAACCACCATATACAAGAAACCCACAGACCAACATACACATCTACAAAGAATCAGCAATCACCCTAAACACACCAAGAAAGCTGTAATATATAGCCAAACCCTCCAATACCACCGAATTTATGGAGAATACCCACGACCATCACCTCACTAATCTCAAAAGAGCTTTCACCCAACAAGCATTCAGAACTTATGGTAAAGGTGATATCTTTTATCAGACCAACTAGATTTTTCCAAAACAAAATCTTTAGTTGCAAGCTTTCAGGTGCAAACACCCTTCATCAGGCATCAGAGAAAAGACTGTAAAAGTTCTCCTGAGTAGAAATGAAAGTTCATATTTCAAAGGAGAGTTGAAGGTGGTAAAAATCTCCTGTTTGGGAAAGTTCATTTTATATGCATATTTGGCTCAGAGAAAAGTTGGAATAGTCTTTTTACCTCAAAGTTGTTTGTTGGTTAGCAGGATGTATTCATATTTCCTTCTGGTTATGGTGTTTCATTTTTCACAGAGAAGTCAGTAAAAATACATGAGCCTTTAAACAAGCACCAAACCTCACCAACCTTATCACCAGAAGCAAACTTCCTATGATCCAAGCCACTCCAAATGGATCCAGACCATGCCAGGACAAGAAATGTAAAACCTGCCAACATATCTTCACCACTCCAACCATAACTGCATCCCACAATAGAACCATCATTATTCCTGGATCTTACACCTGCACCTCCAGAAATGTAATATAATCTCAACCAGTACACTAAATGCCCTGATGAAAAATATGCAAGAGAAACGAGCCTATCAACTTCACTTCATAAATCTATGGGATACAAAAAAATCCTGGACTAAATATAGACATTGGATTTATGACACATTATAACCTGCCTGCCATCTGATAACTCCAGGTAACCTGTCTACATTTTACCAGCTACATTCTTCTATCTCCAATTCAACGTTTTCCCTTCCGAGCTCCACCTGTCTTCTACCCCTTTGATTTTCCCTGCCACAAATTTGCATTTTCACAGACCTGAATTTTACATTTTGGCTTCTATTCTACCCAGGAGAGCACACATTTCACCAGCACACTCTTTATATGCCTGAAGAAGTGTGTTTGTGCCTGAAAGCTTCCAAACAACAATTTTTCCAACTATTTAGTTGGTTTAATAAAAGATACCACATTTACCCAAAGAACCTTGTCTGCCTTTGAATTCTGCCTTTCACCAGCGTCTGAAAGTCACTGGTGTGCTTTTGAAAACCCCACTTTTGGAGAGGGCCATTGTATTCATTCAAGTACTACATCACAACTGCAAACAAAACGTACATGTTAAAGTAAAAAACCAAAAACTCTGAAATAAATATTAATTGATGATGCAGGCATGAGACACGTGGTCATTTTGAAAAGGAATGAAACTAAGCCCATTTATTAAGCACCTCCTAGACAGGGACAACCCTTAAAACTGCCGAACCACCTACATGCTTTTGTAGCTGTGGCTGTTCCAGGGATCATTAAAAAATAAATTAAAAATGAAAGTCATTAGAAGGGTAACAACTCCAAGAAATCAGCCTCAGTAGCAAAAAGTGAAAAAAGAAATCAGTGAACGGGCAACACGGCAAAATGACAAGCCATTTTCTTGGGAGAGGAACCTTAAATGTTGACAAAGATGTGCAGTTAGTGTGCAGCAAAGACACCCTAAAAAGTCTACTGCTATTTGCCCTGTATGCTACAGAAGAGTTCAAGCTTTCCATTTAAAACGAAACACACATGATCTAGGTCCTTCTGAAATCCTTGCACACAGATTCTGTACAGCCCAGAGTAGTGCTACTGTGATGTTTAATTGCGTTGCTCTTCACCATCAAGAGATGAACAGCAAACACCCAGAGTTTAGGATATGCTGGACAGAAATAGCGAGACAGGTTTATCTTCCAGCAAGGAAGAATATCAAGGAGACTGGAAACTGAAAAGAAACATGCAAATTATACTATTAGTTCCTAGTCCAATTCTACATATTGAAAACTGATATTTCAGGTGGTGAAGTTGGGAGTGTTTTGTGATGGGGAGAAGGAACACAGTCTAGGGAATGGTTTGCTGTATATTTTTTTTTAACTTTAAAAAGCATGATTCCTTAGTCTCAACATGAGGAGGTAAGCTTCACATGCCCCTTTATCCATATACAGCTGTCTCACACTACAGCTACAACGTTATTCTGATTTCAGAAAACTTGCTGCAGCTCCATTTTGAGGACAGTTTCTTAGGTATAGCTAATGTACCAAGTTGTGTAGAGCCTCACAGCACAGCAAGAAAATAAGGGGCGCTGAATCTAGCAAGGCTCAGTTCTCTAGGGCATGAATAACTCAAGAAACTGCCTATATAACTTCCATGGGAGAAAGAGTCATGCAATCACCAAAAAACTGCAGACCACAAAAACTTGATCAAATGCTTTAATGGTGCCCATGTGTACAAAAATCAGACAGCTTTTTTGTTCTGTCACTGATGATGCAATGGAGGAAATGTATCCAGGATGCACATATGTACAAAAACCACAGAGAGCTTACTTACGAAAGAGCTCGCTAATAACAACCAGCCGTTCCATTCATGGAAGTCTCTAGTCCTTGTTTCAGGGCTGTTCCATTGGCTAGCTCACATGCACATGGCATCTTTGAGACTCTATTGATTCAGGCTGAAGTTATGATGGAGCTAGCTCAAGTGACTGGCTTGCTTTGCTGACAGTACCTGGAGGAGCTCATCATGAAATTCATGAAGAGTTCCTATGGCTAGGCTTATTCCAATGTTGAATGACATTATTCTAGTCCAGGGGTTCCCAACCCCCAGGCCACGTCCCGGTATTGGGCTGCGAAGGGTTGGCTGCCAGTCTGCAGAAGGGTTGGCCCAGAAGCCTGGAAGTGACCAACATACTGTGGACCGGCAGCCAACCCTTTTTTATACTGCGTATAAAACCACTCATTAATGGGCAGAATTAATGGGCACAACAATGGGCAATTCCTTGCATGGTTGATCTGCTTCATTGGGTGACATCTATTTCTACCAACGGAGTTTTTAAGGGACAAAAGGGTGAAGTCCCATGAAGGCCCCTCCATTTGGTAAGTTGGATGACTCAGGTAATTGGAGTGGGATAGATTGACTTTGACAAGCTCAGGAGGCTTGTCAGTGAGGCCCTAAGGGACCATGACCACAGGGAGAGGGGAGTTCAAGAAGAGTGGTTGCTCCTCAAGGGAGCAATCCTCAATGCACAAACTAAGTCTATTTCATCTCGGAGGAAAGGCAGCAAGAGGGCACAGCAGCCCCCCTGGCTCTCCAGGGACCTAGCAGACCTCCTGAGGCTAAAAAGAAAGGCCTACAAAGGATGGAGGATGGGAGTCACCTCTAAGGAGGATTATTCTGCACTGGTCCGGTCCTGTAGGGAGCAGACCAGGAAAGCCAAGGCTGCAACTGAACTCCAACTAGCTTTGAGCATCAAGGACAATAAAAAGTCCTTTTTCAGATATGTGGGGAGCCGGAGGAAAAACAGGGGCAACATTGGACCCCTGCTGAACCAGATGGGGCAACTGATAACTGATGCCCAGGAAAAAGCCAACCTATTAAATAGGTACTTTGCGTTGGTCTTTCATCAGTCCCATGGGACGCCCATGCCCCCGACGGGACAGGGAAGTCCGGGTGAGGGTGATCCCCTGCCCTCCATTAATGCTGACTTTGTGAAGGAACATCTTGAGAAGCTGGATACCTTCAAGTCAGCCGGCCCTGACAATCTTCACCCCAGGGTACTCAAGGAGCTGGCGAGCATCATAGCCCAGCCTCTAGTGCGGATCTTTGAAAACTCTTGGCGCTCTGGTGTAGTGCCCGAAGACTGGAAGAAGGCCAATGTGGTGCCTATCTTCAAGAAAGGGAGGAAAGTGGATCCGGCTAACTATAGGCCCATCAGCCTGACTTCTATCCCAGGGAGGATCTTAGAAAAGTTTATTAAGGAGGCCATCCTCAATGGACTGGCCGACGCCAACATCTTAAGGCATAGCCAGCACGGGTTTGTTGCAGGTAGGTCTTGCTTGACCAATCTCATTTCCTTCTACGACCAGGTGACCTATCACCTGGACAAGGGAGAAGAGATTGATGTCATATATCTTGACTTCAAAAAACCTTCAATCTGGTTTCCCATGATCACCTCTTGGAGAAACTGGCCAATTGTCGCCTCGGGTCCTCCACGGTCCACTGGCTGGAAAATTGGCTCCGTGGTCGGACCCAGAGGGTAGTAATTGATGGAAGTCACTCATCATGGTGTCCGGTGACCAGTGGGGTTCCCCAAGGCTCTGTCCTTGGACCCATACTGTTCAACATCTTCATTAACGATGTGGACACTGGAGTCAGAAGCGGACTGGCCAAGTTCACAGATGACACCAAACTTTGGGGCAAAGCATCCACACCAGAAGACAGGCAGGTGATCCAGGCTGACCTGGACAGGCTCAGCAAGTGGGCGGATGAGAATCTGATGGTGTTCAACGCCGATAAATACAAGGTTCTCCACCTTGGGAAGAAAAACCCGCAGCATCCTTATAGGCTCGGCAGTGCTATGTTGGCTAGCACTATGGAAGAAAGAGACTTGGGGGTCATCATTGACCACAAGATGAACATGAGCCTGCAATGCGATGCTGCAGCTAGTAAAGTGACCAAAACACTGGCTTGCATCCATAGATGCTTCTCAAGCAAATCCCGGGACGTCATTCTCCCCTTGTACTCGGCCTTAGTGAGGCTGCAGCTGGAGTACTGCATCCAGTTTTGGGCTCCACAATTCAAAAAGGATGTGGAGAAGCTTGACAGAGTCCAGAGAAGAGCCACGCGTGTGATCAGAGGTCAGGGAAGCAGACCCTACGATGACAGGCTGAGAGCCCTGGGGCTCTTTAGCCTGGAAAAGCACAGGCTCAGGGGTGATCTGATGGCCACCTATAAGTTTATCAGGGGTGACCACCAGTATCTGGGGGAACGTTTGTTCACCAGAGCGCCCCAAGGGATGACGACTAGGTCGAATGGTCATAAACTACTACAAGACCGTTTCAGGCTGGACATAAGGAAGAATTTTTTTACTGTCCGAGCCCCCAAGGTCTGGAACAGCCCCTCCCACCGGAGGTGGTTCAAGCGCCTACATTGAACACCTTCATGAGCAAACTGGATGCTTATCTTGTTGGGATCCTATGACCCCAGCTGACTTCCTGCCCTTTGGGCAGGGGGCTGGACTCAATGATCTTCCGAGGTCCCTTCCAGCCCTAATGTCTATGAAAAAAATGTCTATGAAGGCAGCTGTTTGACTGAGATTTCCAAAAGCACTCAGGCTTGGCCTGGCTGCTCCTACTGAGGTCAATGAGAGCTTTACTGTTAATGCCAATGGTAGCAGAATAAGGTCCACCCCGAGTGTTTTGAAAAATCCCACATTTCACATCTTTTACCTTCCACAAGTGGCTTGCCAACTGAAAAGGACCAATGGCTTCTGTCCAATGGTTATTTTACAAGCATTCACATCACTGAAGTACCCCTCCTCAGTTTGCATCTTTGGGCTTTTTTGACAGTTTCTGTAGAGGTCAAGGACATGATAAGACTACAGCAACAGAACCACAAAGTTAACAGAGAAATTAGCACTGCTGTTGCTTAGCCTGTATTATATATCTCCTCTTCTCTGAATCAACAGGCAACTTCAGGCTTCAAGACTGTCAGTTCAACACTCTTCTTTATTACTAGTTCACATTTAATAAAAGCGCAAAACTCCAAACCCAGAGTTCTGTTTTTGTCCTGTCAACCTCCGCTCTGTGCCTTTACAGGCTGCTCTGACCCTGCTTCAGGGTGAGCTCTGGTGAGCTCAGGGAAGCTCTGGTGAGGCATCGCTGCAGCACACTTAGCCAGGCGCTGGCGAGAAAACTGCACAGGGAGGTGAACGTCTTGCTTTATAATGTTCTGCCAACTGAACTCCAGACGTGAAGGAGGCAGCTGCAATTTGTCTGGACTCCTATTTGCCTTGCAGGAGGCTGATGTCTATGTAAACAAAGCTATTACAGAGTTTACAGTGCTGACAGACAGCCTTGAAAGCTTAAACAGAGGTTAGGACCTACATACAGGTTGTGTCTTGGAAGTACTTTTTAAAAGGTGCTGTTAACTTTGGGGTTGGACAAGGTAGAGAGCAGTCATTGATGCATTATTGATAAGCTTTCTGCTCTAGTAAATATCAAATAGCCTGACCTTAGCTGAAGTCAGAAAAATACGTAGAGATGTCTTACTCTTCAATCTGGTGTGATTTTTTAATCAACGATTTCAGAGGCTCAGGGGCATAGTGTCAAGAAAGCTCAGTACAAAACAGTTCATATCGAAGGTAGCTAAGCAAGCGGCTGGATCTTCAAAGTATTCATCTCCTATTTAGGCACCTCAGTGAAGTACCCAGATTTTCAAAAGGGCTCAGAACCTAGCAGCTGGCATTGTTCACAAACAGCTGAAAGGAAATGTGTTCCATCCCACAAACCTTCAATAAGTGGCGCTTATTTTCAGATCTGCCAAGCTCTGTCGCTCTTGTTTCTCCAAATCTCATTCAACCACTTTACTGCAGGAGATATCCTACTCCCAGTGTGAGTTGCTGGGTGCTGAGCACTTTCACCAACCTAGCGGTAAAAATTCTAAAGCAACAATATAAAAGGAAAGACCCATAGGGAAATCTTCAGAAAATATAACATATCAGAGAGGAAGATATGGAGTCAGAGGTGGAGGGGACAGCCTTAGAAAATGCTCTTTCTTCCACTGAAAAGGAAAAAGGACCCAGTGGAATATGATAACTCAAACATTTACATCGCAGCATACACATACGCTCTGGCTTCTGTAGATGTCCAGAGAGGCCTGTCAGACAGCTGCAGAAACTGAATAGGATATCTCCCATAAGAAAGTGGTATAATCAGACAAAAGAAGCAGGAGTGAAAGAGCTTGGCAGATTTTTTGAGGATGAAGCTATAAGCCCTATTTATTGAAGATCTGAATATTGCAGAAACTCAACCTGAGAGCGTCAAGACACACTAAGTTAGTTACCTTCTCAAAACTTCGGACTATCCTTGCTTAGTTCAGTCACTGTTATTCAAATATCTCTAACTGAAAGTAACACTAACATAGAGAAGTTCCTAGAAAAACAGAGCTCTCAGCACAACTACTATACCTGATAACTAAAAGATAATTGTACTGCATGGGCTCAAAAATTACATTTATTCATGTATAAATCAAATTCTTTAAAATGTTTCTGTTATTTTATTTTTTTTTTTTTTTAACTTAGCTACAGTTGCTACATCATCTTTTAAGACAAGTTTTATGATTACTCCTGGTTACTGGAGGCTCTATTTTTTGCCTCTGGCTAGCTCATTGCTTTTCTGTGTGACAATTGGCTGGAGAAATTAAACAAATTAATTTAAAAAATGCCACGTTCTCTGATCCATTTTGATAGCTAATTTTCTTTCACTGAAACTACAGTTGCCCTCATTGTCATTTCTGCCTTTGAGTGAAAGGTTTTATTCCCACTTTTTATTGTAAATTGATTAAGTCCAGAAACTAGAAGATATGATTATTCTCATGATAGAAAAAGGTGCAGGAATCAGTTGTACTGAACACTGATGAAATGCTATCATCTTTATACCACCTCCACTTTTCTGGTAAAGGTCTGCCTATGGCATCTGGGTATTAGATGGCTCTAAGCTCCATAGTTATGGTCATGAGTAGATTTGCTGAACACATTCCTCTGGGATATTGCCCCATACCCTAAAACAAAAATATATGGAGCAGTGATGCAAAGGCAGATTAGATGACCAAGCCAGGCATTCAACACATGCGTTTTAGGTTCCAATCTGACGACCGAGCCACTAGAGTCTACACCATTTGTTCTACCCCAACTAAAGAAAGGAATTCCACTACCACATGCCATTACCAGTAAGTATTCCATTAGGTTAGCATGTGTTCACAGTACTAGAAACACCATGCATGCAGGGGATAAAACCTTTCGATAGCTTCTAAATGCAATGAAGTCCTCTAGGACTGCCTCCTGTTTCACCACATATTCCAAGGGGATATAGTAAACTAAGTTTCAGACCTATTCTAATCACATTTCTTTCTTAGAGTCCTTTTGTAAAATTGTATAATCCTATATCAGGGGGTTTCAACCGGGGGTACGCGTACTCCAGGGGTACTTTGGAAGGCCCGAGGGGGTACATGGCAGCGGCGCAGAGAAACCACTGGCACTTCCAGTTTTGCTGCCGTGCGTGGACCCCGCTCCCCCCTGACCAGCCGCCGGGGGACTCCCCACTTCTCGACCGGCTGCCAGGAGTACCCCAGCCAAAAAGAGTGAAAACCCTTATCCTATATTACACATGATCCTGAATATCTGTCAAAATATCTGACAAGATCTGTCAAACTGAAGGTTAGCTTGGGTGGGTATTTATTGGTTCATGCTACTGCTAACTGGTTTTAAACTGGAAGTGAAAACCATAAAAGTGAGATCCATGTTTCTGAGCTGACTTCAAAGAAAAGCTTTAAAGACTCAGTGAAAAGGCCTGTCAAAAGAATAAAGCTTTACCCAGCAGCCAAACAAAACAGTCTTCAGACAAACAAAAAATAAATAATGTCTGAAAGTGAATTAACTAGATAGGAAGAATGTTAGTTGAAAAGTAAATATTTAACAGAGCCAATATCTGCTGAGAGAAAGACAAAACAACTATGATGACAAAAGAGACTTCTCTTCTTCTTTAGACTAGAGTGAACGAACAACTACAGGGCAGAGAAGCATTTGTGCTTGCTTTCTGTGGAATTATGCCCATTGAAGTCAACAACCTCAGGCTGGCTCTCCATTACTGTACGTTGAATCTTGTTGCCTGGTCATATTCAGAGCTGGAATAGATCTCTTTTATTCATTTATCTTATACTTCTCTCCTCACTTTCATCTTTCTAGTTTCCATCACAGATGATACTGACAGCAAGATAGTGCTGTTTTAACCAAGGAAACAGGTGCATGGGACAATCCTCTGTTCCACAAGTCTCCCAGTTTGCTTCTCTTTGGATCATGTAATACTCAGACCACCAGGCATGTCCAGGTCTTTTCCTACAAAACCCTGAGGGATTCTGGAATCGATGATGCTCAGTGCTTAGTACCTCCCCGGATTGAAGCCATCCTTCACAACCCACTGAAGTACACAGAGGTTCATGGGCAACATTTCCCTAACTGGCCCTGTTCTCTCTCCAGTTCTGTAAGTCAGTTCAGATATTCTGGTGTTTGTTCCAAGTTTCCCAACCTGATCACTGGGTGGAGACTGGAACACTTAGTGTCCAGCCATCAAGTCCAGCCAAGCTGTTTCACAACTCCTTGGCCCTGAGACCATCCCCAGGCCCATCCCAGACCTTGGTTTAATTTTGAACAGCTTCAAAATGTTGCAAGTTACACCGGTGTCTCTACCGCCCCATGGAAGCCACTCCAACATGCACTCCTTGGGGATACTTCTTTATGCTGCTTCTTGGGAAGAGGTAAGATGTATACTGTCTCTACATCACCTGAGGATTCTCCTCCATCTTAGAGTCTTGCTTTGCTAGCATCTTCAGAATATGAAGAATCCCCCAAGTTTGAGCCTAATTAAGGCCTTCTTGCTAGGACATGCCACGTTCAAAAAGGAGAATGGAAAACTGAAATATGAGAGTCTGATGGCTCATTGACTGATGAAAATTCCATGCAGGCAGCAACACAGCTGCATTCAGAGGACTCTTATGTTCCTGTGATTTGTGTCTTTCTCTGTCTGGCTCCTGGAGACTGCTCTTCTAAAAAAAAAGAAAAAAAAACACCTGCAGTCCAAGAGATGGCTAAGCTGATACAAAGGATATATGAAATCCCCCAAAATCCACTGCACTGCTGTCTCCACTTGCTGGTTGGAAGGGATTGTAACCCAGTCTGAAACAAATATCCAATAAGGCTGTCTTTACATGTGCTCCAGGTTGGAGAGAGGGTGCTTTAATTAAAGCGGCTCCTGGGAGCTGCTCTAATTAAAATGCCTGCAGTGTCTCATGTATTCAGCATCCAGTGTTTCAAAATGGCAGTGGAGGTGCTGTAACTGAAGCTTGTTCAACAAACTTTAGTTAAAGAGCCCCATCGTCATTTTGAAGCGTGGGAATGCTGAATACACAAGATTCTACATTCATACACAATCCTAATTAGCATGCTCCAGCAGACTCAATTAATTGGCATGCATCAGAGCAGGATTCAGGCACATGTGTAGCTGCCCTACATGCCTAATTCACTTAAATGCAGAGCAGTGTGACTCCCAATTTACTGCCTATCGCTTACGTAGTAACAAATTTCAACTATAAGAATACTGGTTAAGTGAATAACGCACTCCAGTGCACAGCATGTTTCAGCCCCACTGCCTGTTTTGCAACTTAACTGCATTCTGGTTAACTGAACAATCATAACTGTAACCATCAACCAGTCGTACTCCATTTAACTGCACCAGTAATAGTGAAAGGGAAGCAACTGTCAAAGGGCTGCTATTAGAAACCTTGAAAATGACAGGGATGAGGCAGTTTCAGGGCTGCTATGTACCCTCATCTTTAAGGTTTCTAATAGCAGTAATGACATTGACCAGCTTCCATCATTTTCAAGGCTTCTAATAACAGTGGGAAACTGACTATGAGAAACCTTGAAAATGAGGGGGAGCTCATTGGTTTTAGGAGTGCTAATAGCACAGCACTGACAGCTCAGTGTCATTAATAAGCACTGTTTACATCAAGTTTGGATAAGACCATAGTCTTTTTTTTAGCAGTTAAATAGTCCATTGGACTGCAAAGAGAATCCAGATAGGTTTCTGTTCACCCGATTCAAAATCTACATGCATGGCTTAAAATCTAAACTATTGCCTCAGCTTACTGGGCCATATGTTCTCCTCATAATTATGGAAAACATGGATTTAAAGGAACTCTGGTCTGAACACACTCACTCTGTAGTAGATAGAAGAAACAATGTCATATACTTTGTGTGTATATCTGTTGGAAAGCAGCCTTCCAGGCATGGCCCCAATCGGCATGCCTAACCTGCGAGTGCAATTACTACAAAAAAAAATATGGATAATTATGACTGTTTGCATTCATTATTACCAGTTTACACATGTATTTATGGTAACTGCACAAGATAATTAGGCAAGCAATTGAACAAACATTTTATACACCTAATTAATTAAAAAGTCTGGCCCTTTCTGTTTGGAAAAAGCCCATAGCCGACTAGCTACAAGAACACATTTTCTCTGCCTGTTAGAAAGCTATTAATTATTACCTCCTGTTGGTCATGGGGTAGCTGCAACTGGCAAGGATGTTAGGGAGCTCTCATGATGCCAGCTGCTCTGCTATACTTAAAAACACTATACAGTATTCTGCAGCAATGGTTCATGACAACTGCTTAAAAAAGCAGTAGCAGTATTGTAAGCTATTATCAAAAAACAGTGTAATGCTTTGACATCCACTAAGATTATCCTATGGATTAAAAAGCAAAGTCTCTTTCCACCAGTGCTAGTGCCTTATATTTGTCAAGCACAAGAGATGCTGATAAAACGTCCCACATTAGGACAATATACAAGGATCCCACATCAAATGCTCCTTTACTGTGAATTTTTTTTACTGGCTTCCAGTTGTATGTAACAGTAGATTATAATTACATTCAAAGAGCTAGTGCCATGTCAGCAGGGTTTGTTTCACCAGCATGCGGTTCCCTCTTTGCATCAAACACTGAATTTATTTATAGGGATGAACCAGAAGCTTAGGTATCAACATTGAAAGACAAGACACTGGGACAGAAAGTACAGGACCAGCAAGTCCTTCGTGTGGTATTCCCACAATCCAATATGATAGGAGCATGTAGGTGTGTTGCTCAGGACCTCTGGCCCTGCATACAGCAGCCTTCTGTGTTGTTCTTGGAGCCTCAATGCTGCCCCTAAATTTTCAGCCACTTTAAACTCCTTTACTAAGAAACTGCCACTAAACAGGTTAAGCAGGATTTCCTTTGAAGCCCAGACATTTAAGTTAGTAGAAGATTTTGAACATGAAGTTAACTCATAATAGTTCCCACTATTCATTTCCATTAGGCAGAGTTGCACTTTTTACAGCTCGGGTCGAATCAGTGTTTTTCTTAGATCCCTTTCTTTATAAAAAGTCATTTAAAGTTCACTCTCAAAAATATGATTGATCAAGGCCTAAAAATTTCCACCCAGGTGTGGATTAGAAATGTAAAGGAAGAAAAAGCAGAAGGTGCAAGGGCAATAGGAACACCCATAAGGATTTGTGTTGGTTTTTTTCTTTTACTTTGCTATGAAAACAAGTGAAATGTTTTCAAAGTATGTTGATATTTAAAAACATATTATGAACACACATATTATAAGAAGTCAGTCAACCCCTACACAGAAAGTAGTAAATCAAAAGAAATCAATCCAGTCTAAGTAAATTATACTTTTATTGTCCCTTTGTTGTGCAAAAATGAATGCATTAATTCCTTGTTAGATTAAAATTCCTCTAATCATAAGGTCTTTATTCTCCTAATTCTCTAGGATAGCAATTTTCACTCTCTGAGAGGGTATATGTACAACTTGAGGTACAGGCTGAACAGGCTCATGCCTACAGTACCTTACCTAAAGGGTTTTGTTGGAATACAGAAATTTGAGTCCTAGCAGTCACTCATCAGCAAGCTTGTCTACATTGCTCTTCTCTGCCTATGCAACTTCTCTCCTCCCTAGTTCTACATTCATACAAGTACCCTGATTCCTGTACAGATGTCTCCAGATCTTAGGTAAGTCCCAGAATGCTTTCCACTTGCTACTGCCACACTTTTAACATACCTCTATAGCTAGCACAAAAGGATTATGGGAGGAGTTTAGGAACTGAAGAGGTCTGACACAAGAGAAAGACACTCTCAGACCAGGTGAATGGCTTCTGGAAGATTATGGTACAAAAGTAACAACAGTGAAGACACTGCATTCAGACCTATGAGTAATGTTATCATGCTGCCATTCTGCCTTTCCCTACCTCCACATCACCCTGGGAGACCATCTACAGCAATCCTTCATGTAAGCAGATGTAGTCTCCAAGTCCTAATTTTGGCTACAGACAAGGCACTGATATCTGTCTGCACATTCTACCAAGATAGAGCTTCATGAGAAGGAAAAACTGCAGATTTTGTCTTTGCTCTTTGTCCACCATGCCTGTGCTAAATAAATAAGGCACCTGAACACGACCTCGCATCATCAGCTCCATCAATTATATGAAGAGCAGCTAAGGGCCTAGGTTAAGCACAAGGTAAGAGGTATTTTTGTGTGTTTAATTAGAACTGCTCTTCAAAGGAGAAACCCTGATTTACTATGGAGCTAGTACAGGTGGTAATCACAACAGCTCAACCCTTCGTACTTGGCTACTTAAGGAGTATTTTTTTAATTAAGGGTTTCTCCTCCACTGTTAAAGCAAATAATAGAAAATAAGGAAAGACAGACGCTTCACTCAGTCAAACCTCTCAGCTGCCAGCTATTCCTTTCTTCAGGGAGAGTTTTAAATTAAAAGCAGATTCTCTTTATTAGAGTTACCAGAAGCCCTAGAATTACCAACGCTGACAGAAATGCAACTGCGATTTGCAAATTTTGGAAATGTTTTTTTTTTCTCCTTTATACAAATGTGGGTAAGTGTCATTAATAGTGAGAGAAGCTGCATGGGCTGTGACATACAAATAAACCCCTTTTCCCTTGGACAGAAGGGAATACTCTCCCGAATATACACTAAAATATAGATTAACATTCTGGTTATTGCTTGACACTTTTCTGTCTCCCTTTTTTTTTAGGCAAGCATGTTACATTAACTTTGTGCTAAGCATGGTCAGACAAGAGAGTATCTTGATTTGTCTTCCTTTGATGACTAAGCAAGACAAACCAGTTAGAAACACAGCAAACATAATAAACATAATAAATGTAGCAAACCAATAATAAATATTTCACTCAAGTCTTTAACAAATCCATGTGCTCAACCTGTCTGTGAAATGCTGCCAACGGTTTAGGATCAGCCAAGCCTGTTTTTCCACTGAAATATCTCGATTCTTTTTGCTTGTGTCTAATTGAAAAAGCTGATCAATACACCAATGGGAAAATTATATTTCTATCAACAGCAACTATGTTTTCAGACTTTCAAATTCTGCTTC
The DNA here is from genome assembly GCF_030867095.1 of Alligator mississippiensis. Taxonomy (NCBI): domain Eukaryota; kingdom Metazoa; phylum Chordata; order Crocodylia; family Alligatoridae; genus Alligator; species Alligator mississippiensis. Next base: position 42,538,410 of record NC_081830.1, read on the forward strand.
ACAGTCTCAATCCTGGCAAATACCGGTGATAAGGGGAAGTCAAGGAACCCTTCTTACCCTTTCCTAAGTATTTGAATAGCTGCAGAGCACACACAGCTACCAACCTATAGCATATGAAAATGCACTAGAACAGTGGTTTTTAACCTGTGGTCTACAGTAGGGCTGTGCGAAGCTTTGGTCCCTGATCCAATTCGGTGGCCAAATCTCTGAATCCAAATTGAAGCAGGAGACCCTTTAAATCTCTCCAAATCGAATCGGAACCCTCCAAATCAATTTGGAGAGATTCGACGATTTGGACAGAGACACAGCTTTAAATGTTTCTCCAAATACCTTGAGGTACCAGGTGGCTCGTGAACGCTGTGATGGTGAGGCAGATGGAGGGTCCAACAGGAGTGTGCAGGGATCCCCAACGCACTCAGCAGCAGCCCCAGAAGTGGACCAGAAGCACTTCTGGGTCCGCTGGGGAGTGTGTTGGGGCCCCCCACCACACTCCCTTGGCTCGGCAACTGGTGTCTCCTATGTCGGGGGGTGAGGGGGAAGCACCCAGGGTCCCCCCGCAGCCAACTGCTGAGCCAGGGAGGCGTGGGGGCACCCCCTGCGTGCTCGACAGTGGACCTGCAAGTGGACCGGAAGTACTTCCAGGTCACTTCCAGGTTCACTACCAAGCACATGGGGGGGGGCCCCATCCACCCCAGCATTGCAGCATTCATGAGCCACGCCTGGGGCCTTGAGGTATGTAGAAAAATCATTTAAAGCTGTGTCTATGGCCAAATCGCCGATTCTCTGAATCAGCATCGAATCTTCAGACTCAGATTCAATTGAATTGAATCGGGGACAATGACCCGAATCAACTAATTGAATCACTGTTCCTGATTTGGGCCGAATCCGAATACAGCCGGTTTCACACACCCCTAGTCTACAGACCCCTCCAGTTCCATAGATTGTGTCTAAGAGATCCACGAAAGAGGACTAAGACAACCAAGAGCATGTGAATATCCACACTTACAATTCAAAGAGGTCCACACCTCAAAAAAAAATGTTGACACACCCTTTGGAAATTTTGAATGAAGGGTCTGCAAATGAAAAAAGGTTAAAAACCACTAAAAGACAGTAATGAAAAATGCTCAAAGATTATATATTTTTTAAAGATTATATTATTTTTAATATAACCATTATTGATTCCACATCTATTTACCCTCCCCATTTTTGTTAGATCTGCTCTGGTTTTCCATTTTGTAGTTGCAGCACGATGACATTATCATAAAAAGCCTTAAACTCAATATTTAAAACCCATTGGAAAACCCCAAGTATCTTAGCCTAAGCAGGTGGACAGGGCTATTACACTAAAAATCCAAATGACTCTGGCTACCAGACACTTGTATATATCCTAGTCCACCCTATTCCACTGGTTTTTAACCCATGGTCCATAGACCCCTAGGGGTCTGCAAACTATGTCTAAGGCAAGGGTGGGCAAAATAGGGCCCACAGGTCAGATCTGGCCTGCCAGTCCATTCTATCTGGCCTGCAGGTTTCCTAAAACATTTAGAAAATTAATATTTATCTGCTCCTGGCTGCCTGTCAAAGGATGACAGGAGCCAAGGGCAGTACGACCCAGGGGAAGTTGGCAAGACTTCCAGCCCCCAAGATTCCCTGTTCCCCCCCAGCCAGAAACCCCATGCTTAGCAGAGCCTTCTGGCCTGGGCCCCTGGGGCTGTTCCTGCCTCCCTGCACCAGAGAGGGAAAGTCAGATAAGAGTGGGGAGCTGGGAGGCAGGGGAGGACCATGGGGATCACCCCAGTCCTCGGCACCAGGCTGGCTCCTGCTGAGTCCTGCAGTCTGGCCACACAGCCAGAAGCCACATGGTGCTGGAGCAGCTAGCAGCTGAGAGAAAAGCAGGGAAATGGCAGGTACAGGTAAGGGAGAGGGGTGGGGGGGCAGCAGCAGTGGGAGTAGGAGCACAGCGACAGCTGGGTGAGGGGCCACCTGGCAGGGCCCAGAGTGGGGTGGCAGGAACACAGGGTCAGGCACCAGCTGTGCTGGGGGTGTGGGGCAGGGGTCCCATGTTCCTGCCACCCCAGTCTGGGTACCGCTGGCACTGGCCCCAGGACACTGGTGCAGGCCCTGCACTCCTGCACGCCCACTCATTCCTACTCTCTCTTGCCTGTAGCTGCCATTTCCCTGCTTTCCTACTGTCCACTGGTGACTTTAGCAATGCAAGGCTCTTGGCTCCATGACCAGACCACCAGAGCATGGGGCCCATGCCCAGAAGCAGGAGGGGGGGTGTATTTGTTCATAGAGCAAGTCCCACCCTCCCCCACACCATAGACATGCATCCACGCCCCCTCTGCACTGTCTTACATGCAGACCCCTATACCCACACCCTCACCTACCCCAGCCACTCTTCCCCCACAAACCCCATATCCATACACACCCCACATACTCCCTTAGCCCACACCCCCATACCTACTCCCCCACAAAATCCCTATACACACACCCACAGTCTCCCACAAACCTATACTCATCTGCCATGCCCCCACCCCCTCACAATATACAAAAGTAAGACTTCATTTTAAGCTATTGTGCAATCACCTCTGTGTACACTACAGAAACGCATGTATATCAGGACAAAAATATTTTTTGAAATCAAATTAATGAATGTTGTACATGTTCAGTTTTTAGAATATAATTTGGTATTTTTCTGGTTCTGAGATGGCAAAATCCCTTCATGAAAGGAGTACTAGTTAGGGCAAGGGGAGGGACTTCTGGTGGCAAAGGTCAGGGGATAGGGGGCAGTATTTCCCATCACAAGATGGTCACCAGGGGATGGGGCACCTGTCAAGGGGTGGGGCTACCCATGTGGTCCCTCGACAACTTGGTAAGTGGCCCTCGGCCTGAAATAATTGCCCGCCCCTGTCCTATCTGATTCCGGTTCTGATACCCTAGTTTCTTATTACCACTACACAAACATCTTCTAACAGTGTATCAAGCAACATGACTAGTAGCCAACACGTGTGATGGACTGGACCTTTAATCAAGAAAGGTCCAAAATAAAAATTATTAAAGGATGTCCCAAGAATAAATAAAATAGAAACATAACATGCACAGCAAATGTGTCTATAAAAACATGGCATACTTGCACTTTCACCAGCATGGAGTCTAAGATCACAGTACCACTGAATGAATTATTTATTCCACGGCTCTCTGAGCTAGGATATTCCTAATACATGTGTTAAATTCTTTGCAGGAAAAAAATTTAGCACATTAAATGTTACCATAGTTTCATATTTAAAAGCTGTCTGTATTAATTAAAATCCAAGTGCATGTGATTCTATTAGACACTATTTTATATCAAGGTAAAAATAACTGGCTACATTCCACTAACAGACTTCAAAATAGCCTAAAAATAAAGCAATAGATATGATGCAAGGCATATAAACGAACTAAAATAAATTTTTAACCTACATTCAAGTCAGCAAAGGTGACATGTACACATTTAGTGGCTATGGTTTAATCTAACCTAGAGTTTGGTATTCAGGGAGTCTGGAATTTTGGATCCTGACTCGGACTAGAATCTCTGGAGAGCAGTAGAGTCTAGTTTTATTCTTCCCTAAATTAGTCATTTTCACTCACTCTAGCATAGCTCCTTTTCGCTTCAAAACGAACAGAGTTCATTACCCATTGGACTAAATGTAGACTAATGAATTAGACATCATGAAAAGAGTTAAAGAAAGAGAGATTAAAATAATTTATTATTCCCTAACCCTATAATTAAACTGTTTGGATACCTTAAAAATAAAAAGTAATAATGAAATAAAACAAAACAAAAAACACAATAACACCATGCTTATAAAACCTGTTCAAAGTTCAGAGAGTTTTTCCAGGTTAAGTAGCATAGAAATGTTATTCCCTGAGTATGCAACCAGCATTGACTATACTTATTATCAGTAAGAGGGGCAGAACCTTGCTCTAAATCAGGGGTCAATCAGCAGCCTAAGGCCCATTGACAGGATTTAGCCTGCAAAGGTCCAATCTACTCTGTATTTTACTACGGCCACCCTGAATCCCCAGCATTTTGATCCGGTCCATGTTCCACAAATGGTGCGCCAATCACCTCTAGCTGCTATAGCCAGCGGCTACTACAGCCCACGTTGAGGGCTGCTCTTCCTCACTGCAACCTCTGCTCATTGTTAGGGACCTACCTAAGTCACAGCAAGACAACGGGTTTTTTGCAGCCCACTCATGACAAACAACTGATTTCATGGGCATTTTGCACTGACCCCACCCCTCACCACTGACTGGCAGAGGGAGCCTTCACTCAGTCTATGTTGTTGGCACTGGATTTATAATCCAGTCCTCAAACCCTCAGACTAACCATGACTTCTTCTATTCAATGATAGACAAATGTTATTGATACACAGTGATAGCAGATATGAGTAATGAAGGCAAGCAAACAAAATAACCCCCACCTCCTGGTCTTACTTATTTACCAGTCCTAAGGATTTCACAGAGAGACAGTATGCCTGGCCAGTGTGCAAGTGCCATCCTGTGGTTCTTTGTTTGAATGTTAGACGTCAGCAGTCTTTGAGGTCAAGGGCTGAGCTCCCCTCCCTACCCTCCTGCCAGGGGGACTGAGAGAGGCCGGTGGTACACCCTCTGCCCATGGTGACCTCAGAATCCCCTTCTTCCCCAACTCTGAAAATCCCTCCTTTTGTATTTCTTTTCCTGATGACTCTTCATTTCTGGGTACCATTGACTGGTTTCCGTGCGGTTATCATACTGTTCATGTTTTGTTCCATCAGCATAATTCCTTCTTTCATGCATACATCCTAATTTGGTCATTTACCAATGTCTTAATTTGGGCATCCCTGGTCTACTTTGGTCATTTCAGCAAAACCTGAAATCCCAGGGGCTTTGCCACTGGTCACTGTGACCTAATGCCAATTCTGCAGGTCCCTTATCTTTGTTATGGAACACTGTCTGGATGTTTTCAATTTCCCAGGATATACGTGCCTGTTAGTTTCAGACACAGCATTTGCCAAAAGGCTGAGAATGTGAATCTTAGAAACAAATGGACTTTTAAAAACCAATTAACCTGGGCTGTTCCCCTGGACCATTGTTCTAATGCAATATTTACTCTATCTATAAGACAAATCCTAAAAGAAAATCTCTAAATATAATTTTCTACCTATCCGACATCACTATCGCTTTCTTTGCCCTGCCCCTCGCCACTGGTTGGTGAAGGCTGCCTTCACTCAATCTACCTCACTCCCACTTTTTTTCTTTCGTTGATTTCATGGAAAATCATGGCCAATGCCGCAGACAACACAGATTTATAGAAGTTTAGGGCTGGAAGGGACCTTGTGAGAACATCAGCTCCAAATCCCCTGCTCCGTGCAGGAACAACTGCTGGGGTCAAATAACCTCCTGGGTGCATTGCCTCCTTTTGAAGATCTCCAGGGTAGGTGCCTGCACCCTCCCCCCCACTTCCACTGGCCTCAACAATGCCAAGTAGAGTGAGAAAAGAACTTCCTTAGTTTTGCTTGAGCAGCACTGGTTGTTGTATGCCAGCATATTGTTTGTTCTGCTAACTGTAGGATCAAACTGGTGGTTTTATGGTCATTTATGACCCCCAGGCCCTTTTGAACATTGTGCTAGTTAACATAGTACCACCAAGCCTGTAAGTTTGTTGCAGACACTTTTTTGCAGCTTGTGTGAAATTCACAAAACCATGATTTAGGTAGGTCCCTACTCATAGTAGGGGGAGCAGCCAGTGTGGAATGGTGGACCATGGACCTGGCTGGGTTGCAAGATGCAGCCAACATTTGCAAAAGGTTGCCAACCCCTGCTCAAATGAGGTTACTATTTTATCTGCATGACAGTTGGACATAGAGACCTTTGTGGAAAGTAGGGGTACACCAATAAAGAATTTTTTGGCTGATACTAATGGCCAATTATTACCCAGCCATATTGGCCGATGATGGTCCAATAGCCAATATGCAGCCCAGCAGTGTGGAGAGCAGCATCTGGCCAGTAAGTCTGTGGTGGGGAGGAGGTGGTGCCACAGTGAGGGAGGGAGTAGGGCTGGGGCGGGCTCTGCCCAGCCTGGGCAGGGCAGGATGCAGAATGAAGTCATGGGTGGCTCATCCAGAAGATGCAGGTGGGTGGGGATGGAGGGTGGCTCCTGCCACTGTGCTCACTCCCAGGGAAGACATGTGGAGCATGTGCCCCCCAGATCTGTGCGCCAGGTGGGGTGCCCACTGCAGGCTTGGAGCCAGGGGAGTGGGGGGGGAGGAATGGGCTGGGGCTGTGTTGGGGGTAGGCAGCAGCAGTGATGAGAGGTGGAGCTATGGTGAATTTTGGGGTGGTTGTAGCCCACCTCACAGCTCCCCCCCCGCCCCAGCACTGCCACTGCCCACTCTGCCCCAAGCACAGCCCCAGCCCAGGCTCGCCCCCACCAGGAAGATACCAGCCCTGAGCCTGCAGTAGGCAGGCCGCCCTCGCCCTGCACACAGATCCAGGGGGCACATGCCCCACATGCCTCCCCCGGGGATGCACGCAGTGGCAGGACCCACCCCCCCTGCCCACTCCCCAGATCAGGGGTGGGCAATTATATTGGGTGGAGGGCCACTTACTGAGTTTTGGCAAGCCATTGAGGGCTACATGACAGGCAGCCAGGGGCAGATATATATTTATTTTTTACATTTCTAGGGGCTCCATGGGCCGGATACAATGGCCTGGTGGGCTGCATCTGGACCGCGGGCCACATTTTGCCCACCCCTGCCCCAGTTGAACCGCCCATGGCTCCATTCCACGTCCTACCCCAGCTGGGCAGTGCCTGTCCCACTCCCTCCCTCACCATAGGGCCTCAATCTGCCCCCCCACACACACCCCTTCTCTCCCCCATGTCCCCTCCCCACAGACTTACTGGCAGATGCTGCACTCCAAGCTGTCTGGCTGCATTCTTGGCCATGTGCATGCTGCGGGTGCACGCGTGCACATGGCATTTATCAGCAACATTCATCAGCCAAAAAAAGTCAGTTGCTGATAATGTTAATTTCCCTTTTATCACTGCTGATCCAATATGAACCAATATATTGGTATACCTCTAGTGGAAACCATGACCCCATTATCCATTGTGAACTGTATATTTGCATTAGAAGAGACACTCCCTGCCCAAAGAGGGCTCACAGCAGTGGTTTTCAGCTTCATTAAAATGAAGGCACCCCTCAGAAAATTTCAACTCTTAGTTTTCACTCTTTTTCTGACTGGAACAATTCTTCTCTTGCCAAGAACTCAGAAAAATCACAAGTCAGAATATTTTTAACACTGTGGATTCCTATTTGAAATTTTTGGGTTTGTCTTGCGAGTCATGTCTGCACACTTAACAATACTAACATTACGTGGCAGCCCATGGAACCCTTAAAAGACTCTTGTGGCATCCTGGTAGAGAATCACTGGTTTACAGTCTAAATAGGCAACACAGACCACCAAACAATTATTATCTTCTATGCACAAATGGGGAACTAAAGCAAAGACAGGGTAAGCATCTCACTCAAGATCACACCCAAAGTCCGTGTCAAGACAGGAAGGTAAACATACCTCTTCAGACTCCCAAGCCAGTCTATGCCCAATTCATAAGACCATCCTTCCTCTTCAATCTCATGAAGTAGCATATTCCCAAAACATTAGAAGAATATAAGAAAGATAAACTTAAAAAAGACTAACTTCTGACAATTAAAAATGCTGTATAGCAATGACAAGGGCTTACAACTCCCTGAAGTGATTCTGCATTCACAAATATCTTTATTAGCAAAACAATAAAAATATATTTTCTTTGGGTTATTTGTGGCACTTTCTTCTTAGACTTGCTTGCCACCTTTTGGAGTCTCATCAAACATCTCCAAGCACCTCATCTTTCACAGAAGATCTTTGCCAAGAAAGAAACAGGGCTGTATATATAAAGTGCATGAACAAGGTAATTTCAGAAGTCTATTCCCCTACTTGGTAAAAGGACAGCCAAACCTAACTCGAGAATGTAACATGCTGAAAATCTATTGGTGATGGCACGATAATGCAGGGTATCACTATACTGGATATACATATATACAATACACAATATACAACATATTGCCCATATATTTCAAAATTTTAGTCCTAAGTGCTGCAATTTAATGCACCAGTAACAGTGAAAAATATTTAATTTATTACTGTGACAGGAGATTGCTCCACTGCAATACAAACAACAATGTTACTTATATGGACACAATTCAAACCCCCAGACAGCTGACCCAGAATACTGTAGCAAACAATATTGCACATTAAACAGAGTGGCTCTCTTTCCTGGTTTTAAAATTGAAAGGTGCCCTGAGTCTGAAAGCACTAGGTCCCTACTTATTTAACAAGAGTAAAGTCTCACTGTAAGCGTTGCTCATTTATATTTGCTCTCACATGTGCAGATTTATTAATTAAAAGTGTACTTTAATTAGCCCTGCAGTGTGCTCCCAACCTGCTTTAGGTTCCTCTGGAAAATACAAATCTACCGGTCAGCAAAACCATCTCAATCAGCAATGCACAATTACAGGAAAATAATTGTGTGCATGTCATGGAAACATCTGAGGCTTTAAATGGTTGTGACCAAGGAGGGCACTAAGTAGGGACACAATAAAAGCTACATATCCTCTAAACTACTGCTCAGTCCAGGTTATCTGGTTGTAGAATAATCCTGTAAGCATAGCTTATTATTTCAGAACTATTTTTCTAAAGAGACAATAGGTGCAAATTCAGTCTTCAAATACTTTTCACACAGAGAAAGGAGTACAATGAAGCTGCTATGTTAACAGCCAGCTCAGGAGTGGGTGGTCGACTCCTGCACAGCTGCTATGAGCATGATTAATCCCAGCAGCAGAAGGTATAAAGACAGGGAAGCAAGAGCTACAGTGCACGGGCAACATCCTCTCACTCCACTCTGGAGCTCCTCTGTGGGCCATGAACGCTGCAAAATTTACAGGGCAAGTTCCAAAGCTGCCCCCTGGAATTCCCCTCCAAGCCATTGCTGTGCAGGCATGGGCTCTGTATGGGGCCAAAGGCTATAGCTAATCCATTATCAATACACTGCACCTCCAACCCCATTCTAGCCTTAGTTTAAGCACTGGTATTGGCAGTCTTTCAAGCAGCCATGTTCTACATCCACTGTAGGAGCAGAATTGCAACTCATTTCAATAAGACTTTAGCATAACGATCAAGAGTCCTTATTAACAATGATTTTGTATAATCTTGTTGCTTGTATAATAATGAAAATAAGGGAATAAATAAAATCACTACCAAGCCTGCCCTACTGCTGTATCCTGCACAGTAAATCCAATGTCACCCTCTTACTCTATCAATGCTACATCCTGCAGATTTGTGCATGTGAATAACAAGAAGCTCAATAAAGCTTCTTGCCTGTTTAAAATGAAATACTGGACTTTACAAGATCTAGGGTCTTTTCTAGGCTTGTGTTATTGGTAGCCACCACAGGCAGGAAGAAAGGGGAGAAAGGCAAGCTTGGATACTCTCCCATACTATTGCATTCTCCAATAAGGCTGAGTCAGCATGTCTAGGCAGGCTTATATGACATCTAAAGAGGGGTGGTAGAGTACCCATTTCACCATAGATTCAGCCCTAGTGAAAGTCCATTTGGGTCAGTGAGGACATGTCTACACATACGCTTTATGCACATTTGCCTATTTTAATGCACATTAAAGCATCACAAAGCACATGTTTTAGTTAATGCACATAAAAATAAGCTAATGCACATTTTTCCAGTACCTCACAATGAAGGTACTAGATTTAACACACATTACCTGAAGCGCATTAATGAATGTGTAGACACGTCCTGAGATTTCTACCACAGGCTGCGACTGGAGTGCAGATCCTCCACAAGCTCAGAGCAGACACCATAAAGCCACCATCTGCTCTTGTAGATCAACTTAAAAAAGATACCATCCTCCAACTCCTACAACATAGAGGACTATGTGAGACCTCCCACAAGTAAAAAGAGGGGGAGTTTTTTTTGCAGGGCTTGTCTGGAACTCTGTAGGAAAGCCAAACAGATGTTTGTAAAGTGGGACTGGAGTTATAAAATAGTTTTAAAACACATACTGCTGATGGAGACCAAGCAACCCCACCAGATGAAGAACACCACTCTGTTCTTCTATAGCATCTTCCATGTAGGTATTTCAAAAGTCCTTCAAAATCAAATGAATTAAGTTTCCCTGGCCTTTCCCCCTCTCCAATCCCCACAAAGTTAGCTGAGTAATACCATCCCTATTTAACATTTACAAAAAGAAGTTCAGTGTTTTCCCACATTCATGCAGGAAGCGTGCAGTGGGGAAGAAGCTAAAACCCAGACTTCTTCACTCCCACCCCGTTTGATAGTCAAAAGATCTCTCCATGGCTCAACTCACTTACAGAAGCAGCTGGAGCTACGTGTAAGAAAAGCTGGCATCCTTTCCAATCTGCAGGAGAAAACCCAAGCCAAATATGGTCTCTAGTCATGCCAGGGCAACCTCCTATACTTCACTGGAAAGGCTCAACCCGAGGGTAGGATTTATTTTCAGTCTTCTCTCAAAAGAGACAAGAGACCATGGGCTCCTTTCTGTTTGTACCAGAACTATAAAATGAAGTTTAATTTTGAACATGCAATTTGTTAGATTTTATGGAGTGGGAAAGAAAAAATGAATGGCTTTTTGGAGTATTTTCCTTATCCCATCATTCCCTGGCAGCTAGAAAGCAAGAAACTCATGTAAAACAGAGATCTAAGAGACATTCTGACTAAATTATATAGTATAGTTTTACAGTCCTATAAAATAACAATTCTTGCAAGCCAAAACTATTTGTCATACAGAATCTGCATTTTAGTCATGTAAAGGATTGAGTGTGTGCATAAGTGCTATCATATTGCTCACTGAAACCACAGTAAATACTTCTTTTTTTAAAAATGCTTCTGTAGAACACACGGTAGTTTAAAAAATGGTTTGGTTCATGTTGCCAGCAGAGGAGTTTCTACCAACTAGATAATTCTGTACTTCTGATTCAGGCTGCCTTGTATAAGAGGCAAAAAAAAAAATTAAATTAGTTTTATAACCCTTGAACAGTCAACACAATTGTGATGAATGCATTTTCTAAACAACAGAACTAGTGCTTTTGAACAACTGTCCCATAGCTCAGTCTGCTTATTCAAATCATAAGAAAAGGGCATTTTCCTGTTTGAAAAATTGCAACTAAAATGGAAACACATTATTGGGCAGAAGTCAGTGACCCAACTTACAGCCCTGTCATGCATAGACAATCAGTTTAAATGTCTACAGTTTAAAGCTTTATTATTTTTCACAGAACGGAAACTGGCAATGGAAGTAATCTGATTCCCTGGGAATCAAATGTTACTTATAGATGTGGTTTCACCTGTAATGGGCACAACATATTCAGAGTAGCTGGATGTCAGTGTATATAGACCCCACAGGAAAAGAGAGTTTGTCTGAAAAGAATAGGAAAGGAACACCCTGCTTTCACAAAATCTGCTAATTTTTTTCTGTAATTAGCAGCAGATTGCCAGCATATTAGGACCTATCAAGAACATGTTCCTGCAAACATTAACTACCAAACACATTGCTTACCACCCTAAACAACCTCAAATAACTTTAACAGTGATACTCAAAAGGTCTAGCACTGTCTTGTCTAAGGACACTTCCAAGGCCCTCATTACCATAGTAGTCAAGCAGCTCACATCTGTTAGTGTATGTGTATTTATCCTCAGAACACCTCTGAGAGGGAGAGAAATACAATTACCCCACTGCACAGGTATTCAAACATATTTAAAGATGCAAAGAATAATAGACTTGCCACTGGTTATCAAGGAAAGTTGTGGTGCACCAGGTCATAGAACCTTACCTAGGTGTCCTAAATCCTAAGTTAGAATCCTACCTGCTGAAGCATCTTCCTCATCTCATTAGTACCTGTGGTATTGCATTTAGCATGTGCAGGGCTGGGCCCCAAGATGGCCCTCCAAAGGATGGCAAATCATGGGCATGATTCTTACCTAACTTATGATAGTACAAATCAAGAGGGACTCAACAGAAGTTAATAGAGCTGAGCCAGCATATTACTGGAATGAGAAAACAACCAGGTACAATGTTTCCAAAGAGGAGAGGATCCTCCCTCCCCTGGGATTCTAGTGCAGAGCAGCAACAACTGATGAACAATGATGGCTCCAAAAGTGGGAAAGGTTTTGATAACTGAAATTCTTTTAGCCCAAGGAAAGGGACAAACAGAAGATGACCTAATTTTAGGGACCAGTCTTCAGGGGTAGACTAGATGGTAACAATCATACATGGAAGTATTTGGTCCATGCTGGCTTAATAGTTGAGGAAAAAGTAAAATTTTCTGTAAAATCCCCAAATTGGTAAAATATTAAGCTCAACCATATTAACTAGCCTCTTCGAAACTCAATTTCTAACATACCATTTGAAAATTGTGCTTTTTTTTTTTTTTTAATAGCAACCAGACAAATCAGGATTTTCTGAAAAGATTCAGCCTGTGCAAAAAGTTCTGGAAAAGTAGATGATAGTATCAAAGTCTCCTCTCTCTACCTACAAAAATTAACATTTGCAAACACCTCTGCAAATTAAGATCTTATCCAAAAGTTTCCCTCAGAGAAATTCTTTTACATCAAAAATGAATATTGCAAATCTAGTACAGTTTGGTGTACATGTTTTCCAGTGGAACAGATTCAAAGAAATATTGGGGGCATTTCAAGTCTAATCAAAAATAGTTAGAGCTAAACCCTGCTGTTACAAGCTAACAGCTGCACAGCGCATGGAGCAGCAGATAGCTGGCTGCATTTCCAGCCCAAGAGACATCCTGCCATGGCAGGGCAGAATGGATTGTTGAAGAAAAAACTCTGTAGGGGAGTTTACTACTGCTTCTCTGAGCAGAAGCAATTCACATGCACAGCATCTTGTAAACTAGCTGCACCAATTTTCCTTAAAAAACATGCCCCATTTGATCAGCATGTATGGTCCATTATGTGGGGGAGGCAGTTACTGGGGCTGAACTGTGCCTCAGGGCAGAATGTACTCTCACCACCTACATCATCCATATGCTTGCTTGCAAAAATACTTGCTTTTTCAACCTCTTTCCCTTGCATGCAGCATGACATGCACTATAACACAAGGCAGCCACATAGAAAAAGAGAAAAAGAAGTAGTCAGTGGGGGCGGGGGGAGGGGGGGGGAACCTTTCTGGCAGCATGCCATAAATTAGCCCTGCAGTCTCCTTAGTGCCACTCTGATCCCCTTGCCCTGCTCAATCAGCTGCTCAACTTTCTGCTTCCTCTCCTGGGCTCTCTGCCCCATCTACTGCTTTGCTTTCTGTTTCCTGGCTTGTCCACTCCTGGACTGTGCTGCCTGTCTGCTCCCCAGTCTGCCACATGCTACACACATGTGCTGCCCATGCTACTTGTGGCGCGTGTGCTACATGTGGCTACCCCTAGATTAGGTAAATGAGTGCTATCCACAAGAAATACAGTAAAACAGGCTTTCACAGAAGCCTGGAAATTTTCATATAATGTGGGCACCTGACTTGCTGAGATGCCTCTGAAATTCCCAGCTTTAGATTTCAAGTTTAATGGCACAATTAGATGCTGGTTGGCTCTGCGTTCCAGTGATCTTTTCCCATCCCCCAGTTTCAAAATCCCAAGTAAGAACAGTCTGAGCAATCAGTGAGATTTCTGTAGAAGCTGACAGCATACTAAGGACTAACACACAGGAGCAGTGTTAAAAGACAGAACTTTATCACCTGACCTCAGACATACAATATTAGTAACTAGTGGCATGATCAGTATTGCTACTCAGACCATATATTTGCATGATCCATGACAGGCTCCTGGGCACTCCTCCATAAAAATAATCAATTGCTATCAATGGAATCCAATGGCTACTGCTAGACGGTTTAAACCCTTAGGCTTTTCAGAGAAAGATTCAGTACTGGCGAGTAGATTTTTCAAGCCATCTAATTTAATTATTATTATTTTGGTTTAAGAAAATATAAAACCAGTCAGCAGTAAAGTCCTCAACCTTATTTTAACTAATTAACTCTGCTTTTATTTAAGTTCCCCATAAGAATGAGTTTATGTAGTCCTCTGAAAGTAAGACAATCATATTCAAATTGGAAAAATAGCAAACCACCTGCTTCAGTCCAGCCAAACCTAACAGCTCCACCTACCAAAAGCTGTACATCTTTTATCAAGCATATTCAGTAGGTCTTGAGATTTCACTGACTTGATTGCAATCTGTTGTTAAAACTGCAGAACAGAACAGTCACATGGCAAGACCAGAAGGGAGACAAATATGGAGTGATTGGGGGGGGGGGGGGGGCCTATGGATTTTCAAACAAAGGAATTTATCTCACTATATGCACATTTTTGGAGGGGTGGGAGAGGGGAGGGGGAAATCAAGCTTAGTCATGTTTTGCCTCTAATAAAACGAGCTGTTGCAATATTTTTGTCAGATGCAGCAGACAATGATAATTATGTGGTGAAATCTTAGTCATTCATATCAAAATGAAAGAAAGGTAAATCCTTTAAGGAAAAAAACCTGTAAAATAAAAAACTGGAGAAAAATTCATTATAGCCTTCTATATTTTAAATAAATTCTAGGTGTGTACTTAATTTCAGGAGGATACACAGTTAAGGTTAACAGCTATTGTGTCCAATTAGCCACTAGATGGAGCCTCCATAAGTGTGATTTTAACCAATAAATAAATAAATAAAAACTGTACACTCACATTTAATTAAAAACTTAAAAGAACCACAAGGTGTAAAAATACATTATTTTAAAATGATACTTGCAAGTAAAGGAACAAGTTCAACCAAAGTCTGTTCCAACATTCATACCTACATCCTTGCCAAATTTAACAGTTTTAATATGTTTTGCTTCTTCATAGATTCATAGACGTTAGGGTCAGAAGGGACCTCATTAGGTCATCGAGTCCAACCCCCTGCCCTGGGCAGGAAAGAGCGCTGGGGTCAGGTGACCCCAGCTAGGTGCTTGTCCAGTCTCCTCTTGAAGACCCCCAAGGTAGGGGAGAGCACCACCTCCCTTGGAAGCCCATTCCAGATTCTGGCAACCCTCACTGTGAAGAAGTTCTTTCTAATGTCCAACCTAAATCTTCTTTCCACCAATTTGTGGCCATTGTTTCTAGTTATTCCAGAGTGTGCCCTAGTAAATAGAGCATCTCCTATTCCCTGCGGCCCTCCCCTGATGAATTTATAGGCAGCCAAGAGATCACCTCTCAGCCTTCTCTTGCAAAGGCTGAAGAGATCTAGGGTCCCTCAGTCTCTCCTCATAGGGCCTTGCCTGCAGGCCTCTGACCATATGAGTGGCCCTCCTCTGAACCCTCTCAAGATTCTCTGCATCCCTCTTGAAGTGCAGTGCCCAAAACTGGACACAGTACTCCAACTGCAGCCTGACCAGTGACACATACAGGTGAAGCATCACCTCCCTGAACCTGTTCATCATGCATCTGCTAATGCATGATAAAATGCGGTTAGCCTTGTTGATCATTTTGTCACATTCACGACTCATGTTCATCTTGGAGTCACCTATGACTCCAAGATCCCTTTCCGCTGCTGTGTTGCTGAGAAGGTCATCCTCCAGCCTGTAAGTGTGTTGGTGGTTCTTTTTGCCCAGGTGCAGCACTTTGTACTTGGTCTTTGTTGAACTGCATCCTATTTCGTTCTGCCCATTTTTCCAACCTGTCCAGATCCATCATTCCCTACCCTCTGGTATGTTAACTTTGCTCCATAATTTGGTATCATCTGCGAACTTGGACAGGATGATCTCCACGCCTTCATCCAAGTCACTGATGAAGACACTGAATAGCACCAGTCCAAGGACCGAGCCTTGCGAGACTCCACTGTCTGCATCTTTCCAGGTCGATATCGACCTATCCACCACCACTCTCTGGGTATGACCCTAAGCCAATTTACCACCCACATGACCATGTAATCATCTGCATCACAGCCTGTTAGTTTATTTACAAGAACAGAATGAGATACCGTATCGAAGGCCTTTGTAAAGTCTAAGTAGATGGCATCTACCTCGACTCCTGCATCTAAGCATTTTGTGACCTGGTTCTTCAACAGTAACTTCCCAATGCACAGAGTTTTTCCTATTTCAGCTATTCTGATTTCTTAATAACAAGCCGGCCATCTTGTATGTTTTTTGGTAAGTGATCTTAGAATAACATACCAATTAAGTCTGTTACTCTCTCACAGCCACAAGACAAAAAACGATAGAAGCCCTATGGCTACCAGTAGCTAATGGAGATTCTCCTTTAATTCAAGCAGTAATGAATCAGATTTGGGGAACCAAAAGCCCCAGATGCTGGGGGTGGGGGCATTGTTTATATAACACAAGTGTAGAGCTTATGGCTTTTTACTACTACAGGTTTCTACACCTCAGAGACATTCCAATATTTGCAACTATCCTAGTACTACCCTGAAATCAAGTTAGGTCCTCTACCAAGAGTAAGATAATAGATCTGTTCTTTTGTTAACATAGCTAACATCCTACAATAGCCCTCTACTGCATACATTTGACCATGATTTTTTTTTTTTTTAAGAAGTATTACATAGTCACAAGATTAGTTAGAAAGACCAAGAGATGAGAACAAGTGGTTCTGATTCATACAAATCTAGCACCCAGTAGGATTAAGTGATGGCTGAACAGAGAGCCTGTGCTGCAGGGCAGTAATCAAGTCCAGCTCATAAGGCACCAAATATAAATCCTACATCCTGCCTTCCCAGTTTCATGCTAACCCTAACTCATAGGCTGCCCTCTTGGGCAGGGGAGAAGGCGGAAAAGGCACCTAGGGGTACATGATTCAAAATAATATCCTGCCTGACACATGTGGGTGAGCAGTACCTATGTTTCAAACAAGAGATTATAAGCCTAATAAGCCTAGACCTGTGGGCATAGTTTCTAGCTAATGAAGAGCTGTGCCACACCCAGATAGCTGGGAACTACACCCATGCTACCACCACTGCTTCTCCCTCAATTCCTTATGGGCTCCATAATACTAACAATTTCACAATACTACAAAGCAATGGGCTGGTACTAGTAAAGACAGCACATGGATATACCTTTGCATTTTCCTAGCTTCATGCTTATTTTACTATTAGATGGATGTTAGAAGTAGGGAGAGGCATTAGGACGATACGCCTATATCCAACAAATTCTATACAGGGAATACTTTCCAACTGTAGGAAACAAGACCAGTCAGAGTGAGTGAGTAAATGTTGGAGTAACAACTATTACATAAAAGAAGGGTCGACAACCTTTTCAAGTTGTGGACTAGAACATCCCAAGTCCAGCCCAGCACGGGCCAGGTGGCTTTGGCCGCATGTCAACAATGTCAGTACATGTGCCAGGGCCAGGAAGCTGGGAGCTGCACTGGCACTGCTCTTCCCAACCTTCTGCTTTCTAGCTGGGAGGGGGCAAGTGCAGCTTCCAACTGGAGGAGAGCTGCACTGCGGCTTGGCAGCTGAGAACCATGCCCATACTGCTGCCACCACTTCTATCCAGCCTTCCCACAGACAGCTTCCAGCTGGTAGGGAGCTGGGGAGGGACCAGGCGCCTGGAAGCTGCATCTGCATTGCTGTTGCTTCTCCCTGCCAATCTCCCCAGGTGTAGCATGGGTGCAGCTTCTAGCTGCCCACTCCCAACTCAGTTCCCCACCACCTGGAATCTGTGCCTGGGTTACAGCTGGGGAGCAAGGGGTGGAAAGAAGTGGTGGCAATGCAGGTGCAGCTTCCAGCTGCCTCTGCCTGAGTCCAGTACAACTCCTTGCCGCCCAGTCCCAACATGAGCATAGGCAAAGACTCAGCCTTCTGGATCTGCAGGCCAAATCTGGCCCACAGGCTAAGTGCTGCCAAGTTCTGATACACAGCACCACCCACACTTAGGGGATGGGATGCATTAGAAGTCTACACAGAGGCAGATAATGAGTGCACTTTATGTTTGAAAATTCTGCCATTGGTTTCCAAGCAATAAGATATAACACCTTGTCTCTTCCCTGAATGTGTTTAATAACATGCCACAATTCAAATGTTTATAAATATTCAGTGCATTGTACACACATGCATGTAAAACAAGGAACCCCTCCATAGGAGTTTTGGGAGAGGCTCAGTGGGCCTAGATTCTTCCTTTGACCCAATCTGTATCTGTCACCTGGTTAGTAAGAGAGTAACTGTCTCCCTGATTTATACTTATAAGCAGGGACTATGTTCTGCTGAGCTGAGACTTTATATTCATCAAATAATCCTCTTAAATCACAATAAAGAATGCAGATTAAAATATGTGAAGGGTGATAGAAATGTGCTAAAATCAAAATAAATGCAGTTAATTCACTGAGTCGGAGCATGCATTACTAGAACACCTAAAACTTCTTGTGAAATGAAAAAGTGTAGGTGCGAGTGGCCCTTTCAACAACAGCCCTAGAGTAGACCGATTGCTTTTCCCTCCTAGCAGAACTTGGAGTCGGTCCTAAGAGCAGCAGCAGCAATGTACTCTGCTGGTAATCAAATTCTTGGAGGCAGGGAACGATGCTAATAAAGTGAGTTCTCACTTTGCTGAGGGAGGAAAATGGGAGAGAAAGTGGGATAGGAAGGAAGAAATAAAGGATAACTGAAGTGGGAAAACAAAGTGAACAAGGAAGGCTGGAAAACCGGTGCTCTCCACTCCTTCTAACAATGTGCATGGGTAGCACTAGGAAACGGCTTCCTCAAATCACCTCACAGGTCAAAGTAGAACTAGGCTGCTTGTTACTGAACTATCTTAATCAGCATTTTTCTTTTTACTTAACTAATGCTGCTCCTGCTGTTTGTTGATGTGTAGACATTTCTAGACGTGACTGGAATCTTAATCTGACGCAGGTTCTGCCATATGGATTATGGCCCTCTTGGTCACCAAGATGAACTAAATACAGAACAAGTGGTGTTAAGTGACCATTCAAAGTGCCAACAAAATTGGGTTGCTTAACAAACTGAGCTGTTCACAAGTGTAGAATGGTATTATACTCAGTACATTTGGGGATGCTATGAAGTGGTTTCTTCTCAACTACTACCATATTTTTATTAAATATAGACCAAACATCTTATACACAGTGATAGTCAACAAATCAGAAGCAAATACAGTATATTACCATGTGTCAAATAACATTTCCCATACATAAGCATATTTGTAGCAAAATACATTGATGTTTTATCTCAACTGGATGGATATTAAAGCTACACAGATGGAAATTTCGAAATACTTATCAGTTTCAGGCATGTATGACTGTGTTCATCGTTTTGATGTTTCAGTACAAAAGCTGGGAGTATTGGCAGCAGCATATTTGTGTGGATAGATTCTTTTCCCTGGTCCTATCTACAGTTCATTAAATAAATTCTCATAAGAATATATATCTGATTAGAAGACCATATTTATCACCATCACTATTAATCATAACATATAGTCACAGACAAGCAGTTTGACACTACATTATTTCAGCTACTGTTGTTTGAGCCTGCAAGCGTGCTAGCGTTTAAGAGATAATAAATGTAGCTCCTAAACATCTCTCTCCTCCATTATATCTTTACTAAACTCAGCATTTTCTAGACACAATAAGTTTTATATGTCTTGGACCCAGAGATATGTGATATTTGTATCTGATGCAATGCATTTCTCACAATCACAAAATACAACTGATATTGAATCCTACGGTACTATCATTCCATTTGGCACCTTATCCACCTCCACATGACAATATTTAAGTGTTCAACTCCCTTGAAAAAACTTCACAGTTGTTTGACATGTTTAAGCCATTGCTTACAGATACACGGAATAATCAAGAACAAAGAAGTGATGTTTTTGCTTAACTGAATTCATTTTTAAGGAGCTCCCATTTAAAGGATTTTTAAATTCTCCACAGGACCTTCCTATTGTACTTGAAAATCTCCCTTTGGTTCCTACTTAATAAAGAAAATAATCATTTGTTCACATTTATATGCCATTTACTTGAGCTGAAGATCAACCTCCTCCATTTTCAGGGCAGATAATGAAGACATTTGCTGTAAAACTACGCTATAAAGTATTCAGCATAAGAAATTCCACCACTCAGAAATGAACTACAAACTACAATTTTGCTGGGATGTCCCCGTAGGTTGGCTTTGGCACGTACGCCTGCATGCCTTACGCTTTGTCTAAACTGGGAAGCTCCCACAAGTGAGCAAAAAAGCTCCTAGATATGGGTCACAAGCTGATGAATCAGAACGTAGAAAAAAAAACTTTTAAGAAATAAAGAAGAGGCATGCGTGAAATCTCAGCAGATTTTTCCCAGGCTTTGTAAAACCCTACATGAGACCTTTCTATAGTCTCTCTTTTTCTATTTCAGATCCCTTCTGAAAGGGAAACAAAAAACACTGTGCATTTGTTTAAAAAAAAAAAAATCAAATCAAATCGTGTTGGCCCTCTGTATAGATAGTAGTCAGGTAACAGGAATACATGCTGATGTGGGTGGCTGAGGTTACCGCTGCCTTTCGAACACCTGACAAAGAGTCATTTCACTTCGGCTTCATTTTACACAGCTGACAAGTGCTGCTCATGCATTTGTTTCCAATCCAAAAAGAGGACAGGAAAAATCAGTACTGTTCTCTTTATAACCCTGTGGCGTTTTCTAGCGTTGACATGAAACCTGCTTGATCCTGACCGTCTGAGCTGAATCCCCCACATCGCTGCCACTGGAGGAGCAAGACAAAGAGGGTCTGCTATATCCCCCCCCCCACTAGTCAGCCACCTGATATCTGTGAACCGTCACACACCCCGGTTGGCACCAGAGAAACACCCGCTACCCGGGACCATGACAATGGCCGAGGTGACTTTGGGGGTCCAGCTCGGGGGAGAGATGGAAGGTAGGACTTTTAATTAAGGAGGGGGGGAGGGGAGGAGTGGTCCCTAACCCTCCATCCTTCCTCTCTCCTCCGCACCTGAAAACCAGCCCAAGTTCCCGTCCAGCAGATCCCAACTTCAGGGCAGCGGTGGATGCGGATAAGGCGGCTCTCACCCAGACGGGTCCCCGGCCCAGGGGCTGCGGACCGCTGCCTCCGAGTCAGGGGAGGGAGGGAGGGAGGGAGGGGTTGCTCGAGACCCTGTGGGTTTGGGGGGGGGGGGTCTCCTCCAGCCAGGACAAAGCCGCGGCTCGGCGCTACTCACCGGAGATCTCCGCCTGGGGGACCCCGCTCAGGCTGAACCCTTTGCTCCCATAGAGCTGCCGGAGCTCGGCGCAGCTCTTGGCTTTGCCGCCGCTGTCGCCCCGAGCCGAGGAGGACGCGACGCACAGCAGCCACAATCCCCACGGGAAGAGATGCATCCTCGGCCGCTGCGCCCCGCTCCCGGCCCCGCCGCGCGAAGGACGAGCCCAAGGTCCCGCCGCCGCTGCCGCCGCCGCTGCCCCCGGCTGGGGCTGGGCTGGGCTGGGCTGGGCTGGGCGCGCTCACACGACGCGGCGCTCAGCTCCACCTCCCCCGCGCATCCCTGCTCCCGCCGCCCCGGGGCCCGGCTGGCGGGGCGGGGCGGGGCGGGGCGGGGGCAGCGCGGCCGGAGCCGATGCCGCGGGGCGGGGCGGGGCGGGGCGGGCGCTAGCGCGGGGGCGGGGCGCGCATCCCGCGGGGCCGCCGCTGTGTGCCGGCGGGGCTCACCCGGCGCCACCTGCACGGCTCGCCGCGAGGCAGGGCTTCCCCCGCCGGACGTGGCATCACGCCGCCTGCTGCCAATCCGGCCCCGGCCCGGCTCCTCCCCCGCCCGCCCGCCCGCTCGGCTGCTGCCGGGCTTCAGCCCCCGGCGGCCGGAGCCCCGGCCCCGCTATTGTTCCGGGCGCGCCGGCGGCCGGGCGCTTTCCTCAGCCCGACCCGACCCCGCCCGGTGAGGTGCAGCTCCTGGCGCAGGCCGAGGGAGCCAGGGTGCAGGCTCCCAGGACAGCTGCCTTCCGGCAAGGCTCGTGCGGGCGGCAGGCGGCCCTGGCAGGCGCGTGGGCACGAGGAGCCACTTCTTACTCCAGCTGCCCGGATTGACACCCCGACCTGGCAGCTCTTGGAGCCCCGCAGCGAGAAGGAGGATGCAAAAGCGGGGGAGATCTGGCCCCGCAGGCTTCAGAGCAGACTCCTCACCGGACAGATGGAGAAAGGCGGCAGGAGAGGCTTGCCAATTCTGTAGGGAGGGCATGGTAGTCAGGGGTTAAATGCTAAATCTGCCTGTGCTCTAGGCAGGGCCTTGAGGAGTGTAACTGTCTTCTCCAATTTGACTGGAAAACACATTTAAGGTGTCAACATCCAACATAAAGGACCTGGTCCAACATATTTCTGCTCTTTGTCTAACTTCACTAAAACCTGGAAATCCAGCAGGATGCTGGGAGCCAAGGCTTGCATGTTCCATCTTTGAGGATTAAATGTAATTTCTGACCTTTCTGGAGTTCATACAGAAGCAGGGCTTGTCCTCTGCAGACACAGGACATCTTCCAGACAGCGGTGCACACGCTGCCGCACCCTGTTCTTAAAAGCTCCGGTTCCCACTAAAAAGGTGGGAACAACACATGTTAGCACATAGATTCACATCCAAATATGATGTTGCTGAACATAAATTAAGTACAATTGGTTAAGGGTCCTTACACAAGATTTCATATAAATATTTTTTCCTTTTATCTTTTGAATCTGATGGCTTCAGATCTACAGCACAATCTGCAGCTGTTAGACTAACGGGGTACAAAACCCCAGAAAGCTGCCCATATTCTTTCTGGTGACCACACCAAACCACAAAGAAACAAAACAGCAGATTATAAGCATTTGAGAGACGTGTTGGCCCTTGCAGGAATTGCAGCCAGGATTTAGTGGTAAGAGATAACTAAAGTATGAACATTCCCATTTGGGTTAGTTAAGGGACTGAACTCCAGACTTTTGGATGCAAAAGCATTAATCTCTGCCACTTGAGCTAAAGAATCAAGTCACTGAATACAGAAATAGAACCAAAAATGTAAGCCTCCATATGTGGGCTAGCTACTTACTGCAGGATGGTACAAAACAATACTGTGGACTACAGAAGGATCAAATTTGGTATGCTTTTAAAAACTGTGGCACATGGCTAGGACTGGGCTGCATTGTAGTACTTACCTGAGGTCTATTCCCACCTCTGCCTGAACGGTCAAAGCTTTCTCTGAATGATGGTTAAAGCATAAGGTAGAAGCATGAAGTCTTGCTTAATAGTAAATGTTGTGAAGTGCACAGCAGGATTAACCGGCATTAGTTAAAAGGCTAGATTAAAATCCATATTCTCTAGGCTTGTAGTTGAGTGATGGATCACAGGTCTGCACGGGAGGAAGTATGTCATATTCAAGTACTTCTTATTTCTAAAAACTATTGTGCTATGACAACACTGTCTATAGTAGGGGCCAAAATCGTATCACTTAACAGAATCCTAAAAAGTATGTGCTCTACTTATTCAGATTCACCTCTGCAATTTCCTGCATGAAAGATCAGAATATCACAAGCCAGTCTTCATGCTTTGATGGCTAGATATGATACCAGATACCATATGATACCAGACCAGTATGAGGAAGAACTGGTTTATTATCAGCTCTGCCAAAGGCTTCCTGTGTAACGTTTGCCAAGTCCCTTATGCTCTGTCCCTCATTTACTTCTTTGTTAAATGGGCAACAGCACTCTCATCTTGCCCTACTGCTATGAGAACATGTTCATTCATGGCTGTAAGGTGCTCAGAAACTATGTCAAAGGCCACATAAGCAGACAGAAAATTCAGAAGTACTACAAGTTGATTATAAGTTTTGTGGAAGCAGCTATCTGTGTCTGCATGCTGTACAACACAGAAAACAAATCTTAAATAAATAATAACGTGACTGTACTGTTTGTACTGATAAAGCGTATATATGCATCAGAACTTGGTATAAGCATACTTCCCCAAATTGAAATAAAGAAACACATCATGATAAAAATGTACTTTATGCTATAAAGTATACTGGCAATCTGGATTCTCCCCATTGTAGTTCTGAGGCTCAGATCCACTTTCTGAACACTCATTCATTCAGCATTTTGAATTAAAAGGGTGGAGCAGAGTCAGTATGAAAAAGGGGGAAAGCTCTTCCTCCACACATTCCAGAAATCCGCAGTCACTGAAAGAGCTATTTCTTTACAGGGAAAGGATGGCGGGAAAAGGGAGGGGGACCTCACAGAGAAAGAGCCAGGAGAGAAAAGAAAGACTAGAGTGAAATGTAAGGTGAGTATACATAAGAAAGACGGGGGAAAAAAAGAACACAGAAAAGAGCCAACAAGAAGAAAAAGACAGAAAATCCATTCTGCCACGGAGATCACCTCTTGTCAGCTACAGACAGCAAGTGCTGCCTCCTGAAAAGCTGATTCAAGCATTGAGCAGAGGCAGGTGTGATACAGAAGGGCCAAATAAGCTGGCACAAGATAAGAACAAAAAAGAGCTGAAAAGGAAAAAGAAAAAGAAAAAAGAAGTTACATATTCCTGGCACCCAGATCCTCTGAAAACATTATCTGATTCTCTTAAACTGATGGTAAGAAAATCAAAGGCAAACAGCAAAACATAGGTATTTAGAATTCATTTTATTATGATGATAGAGATACTGGTAGGCTTCCAAATTGCTTTGACGTTGTAGATATATCAATAAAACATTGCCCAACTGATCACTGTTTCTTTGTCTCTCTGCCTCCTGCTCTCTCTCTATATAGTGGTCTTTTGTTTTAATTGTGGAAGAACATGGATTTCAGGGTATTGTACAGAGTGACTTAGGGATTTTTTAAGCAGGGGTTCTTCAGTTTTCAAATAGGGAACACTAGAATTTCTGCTGGGGAGGCAAGTGGCAGGACCCAGGCAGAGGAGCCTGCTCTGAGCTGGCACCTTAGACCCAGCTGGAAGTGGTGCACCTCCTGGCCATTTGGGGCCAGGAGGACATGCTTTGACAGTTCAAAGGCCACCACACTGGGAACATCTGTGTGATAGCTGCCCAGATGGCCAGGCAGGGGCACACATGGCAGTAATGCTACACAAAGGCCAACTCTGCAGCCACAGCCTACTGGCAGCTGGCCCAGAGGGGCAGATGCCTCTACTGGCTGTGCAGTCCCCATCCAGGTCTGGCAGTTGCGCAGCAGGTCACAGCCAGGCAGCAGCCCCCACTGCCAGACTGCTGCAGTGGGTAGAGGGCACAGGGAACTCTCAGGGCTGCTTTAGCAATCCAGCTGGCACAAGGGGTAGTGTCCCCAGCTACAAATTGGTCAGGCCCCAGAAGTTCCTGAGAGAGCATACTCCTGAGCTACTTGCCAGGGCAGCTTTTTGTACTGCTGGGGCCAGGACAGGGCAGCTTTTTACACTGCTGGGGCCAGCACAAGTGTTGGCCCCAGGCTCTAGCTTCCCCTGGCCACAGATCTGGGAGGAACCAGGCAGGGTTATATTGCCCCACGTGGCACAACTTTCACCACACCCAAGTGCATGTCGGTACATGTGCTGAGGCAAAAAGCCCTGGCTCAAATTTGCATTGCTTTTATTTGAGCGCACGTGACTACATGTGTGGACGCGCCCAAGGAGTGCAAGGAGCAGGGCTGTTCTCTTGCAGAGGAGAAGCAGGAGGGCTCAAAGCACTAGGAGAATGTCCCCCTCCTACCTATCAGCTGATTGGCAAGATGGGGGGGAAGGGCATTTTCTCAGAGCTTGGACCCTCCTGGGACTGTCTGTGGCAGGTCAACTTCCACTTGATAGCCTGTCTCCTTCTCAGGCAAGCGGGAGGGCAGGCTGTCAATTAATGGGCTCCCCTAAGGGCAGGGGTGGCCCAGGGAGTAGCCCTCTACTGCTCCTTTGCTGGAGAGTTTGCCTGTGAAGTTCTCCAGCCAACGGGCCTGAGGGAGATTTGTACAGTCCAGCTCCCAGGGTATTTTTCTACCATAAGCAATTTCTTCTGGTAGAAATTAATGTCTGCACTCAGCCTTAGCCTCCCAAAATTGGCCTGCACTCAGCAGAAATGGACATGTAGTTTGCTTAATCATATCTTATTAATTATCCAGATGTAAACTAGGCTACAGTATCTGGAGCCACTTGTATCTGAATTAGTTTTTCCTTTTTCAAACATTATATGGAACTCCATTCAATCTAAACTGATATTAGCCTTCAAAGAAAGTGCTAGACTTTAGGAAAGCTGATCTCGATGCACTCAAGCGATTAGTCAAGGAAGCACTGCAGAGTAGGAGTTTTTGATGGGATGGGAGCCCAAGAAGGGTGGCTGTGCCTAAAGGAAACGATCCTTCGGGCACAAAGCAAGACGATCCCCGAGCGAGGCAAAAGAGGGAAAGGGGCCAGGAGGCTTCCATGGCTGACCAGAGAAATCCAGGGCAGCCTAAGGGCCAAAAGGGGAGCACATAAAAAGTGGAAACAGGGTGAGATCACTAAAGATGAATTTACCTCCTCTGCTCGTGCTTGTAGGG
The DNA here is from genome assembly GCF_030867095.1 of Alligator mississippiensis. Classification (NCBI taxonomy): domain Eukaryota; kingdom Metazoa; phylum Chordata; order Crocodylia; family Alligatoridae; genus Alligator; species Alligator mississippiensis. Next base: position 42,564,987 of record NC_081830.1, read on the forward strand.
AGGCAGTTAGGTGGGCCAAAGCTACCATGGAGCTGAGGATGGCATCCCAAGTAAAAGACAACAAGAAATTGTTTTTTAGATATATTGGGAGTAAAAGGAAGGCCCAGGGAGGAATAGGACCGCTGCTAAATGGGCAGAAACAATTGGTGACAGATAGGGGGGACAAGGCTGAACTCCTCAACGAGTTCTTTGCCTCAGTGTTCCTAAGTGAGGGGCACGACAAGTCTCTCACTGGGGCTGTAGAGAGGCAGCAGCAAGGCGCCAGACTTCCATGCGTAGATCCTGAGGTGGTGCAGAGTCACTTGGAAGAACTGGATGCCTTTAAGTCGGCAGGCCCGGATGGGCTCCTTCCGAGGGTGCTGAAGGCACTGGCCGACATCATTGCAGAGCCACTGGCGGGAATATTCGAATGCTCGTGGCGCACGGGCCAAGTCCCAGAGGACTGGAAAAGGGCTAACGTGGTCCCCATTTTCAAAAAGGGGAGGAAGGAGGACCCGGGCAACTATAGGCCGGTCAGTCTCACCTCCATCCTTGGTAAAGTCTTTGAAAAAATTATCAAGGCTCACATTTGTGAGAGCCCGGCAGGGCAAATTATGCTGAGGGGAAACCAGCATGGGTTTGTGGCAGGCAGATCATGCCTGACCAACCTAGTCTCTTTCTATGACCAGGTTACGAAACGCCTGGACACAGGAGGAGGGGTGGATGTCGTATACTTAGACTTCAGGAAGGCCTTCGATACGGTATCCCACCCCATACTGGTGAACAAGTTAAGAGGCTGTGATGTGGATGACTGCACAGTCCGGTGGGTGGCGAATTGGCTAGAGGGTCGCACCCAAAGAGTCGTGGTAGATGGGTCGGTCTCGACCTGGAAGGGTGTGGGCAGTGGGGTCCCGCAGGGTTCGGTCCTTGGACCGATACTCTTTAATGTCTTCATCAGCGACTTGGACGAGGGAGTCAAATGTACTCTGTCCAAGTTTGCAGATGACACAAAGCTATGGGGAGAAGTGGACACGCCGGAGGGCAGGGAACAGCTGCAGGCAGACCTGGATAGGTTGGACAAGTGGGCAGAAAACAACAGGATGCAGTTCAACAAGGAGAAATGCAAAGTGCTGCACCTAGGGAGGAAAAATGTCCAGCACACCTACAGCCTAGGGAATGACCTGCTGGGTGGCACAGAGGTGGAAAGGGATCTTGGAGTCCTAGTGGACTCCAAGATGAACATGAGCCGACAGTGTGACAAAGCCATCAAAAAAGCCAATGGTACATTATCGTGCATCAGCAGATGCATGACGAATAGGTCCAAGGAGGTGATACTTCCCCTCTATAGGGCGTTGGTCAGACCGCAGTTGGAGTACTACGTGCAATTCTGGGCGCCACACTTCAAGAAGGATGCGGATAACCTGGAGAGGGTACAGAGAAGGGCAACTCGTATGGTCAAGGGCCTGCAGACCAAGCCCTACGAGGAGAGACTAGAGAAACTGGACCTTTTCAGCCTCCGCAAGAGAAGGTTGAGAGGCGACCTTGTGGCTGCCTATAAGTTCATCATGGGGGCACAGAAGGGAATTGGTGAGGATTTATTCACCAAGGCGCCCCCGGGGGTTACAAGAAACAATGGCCACAAGCTAGCAGAGAGCAGATTTAGACTGGACATTAGGAAGAACTTCTTCACAGTTCGAGTGGCCAGGGTCTGGAACGGGCTCCCAAGGGAGGTGGTGCTCTCCCCTACCCTGGGGGTGTTCAAGAGGAGGTTAGACGAGTATCTAGCTGGGGTCATCTAGACCCAGCACTCTTTCCTGCTTATGCAGGGGGTCGGACTTGATGATCTATTGAGGTCCCTTCCGACCCTAACATCTATGAATCTATGAATCTATGAATCATGTGCACTTGTTTCAGTGACACAAGAATATAAGATCTATCTCCTGAAATTACAAGAAGATCTATGTCCAGCTAAGTCATCCAGCTTGATCGCACCTGCTTAAGGAAGACCATTTGTCCAGCTGTGAAGTGTTAAGACTTGCCAGGATTTCAGTGTCCACATTAATTTATCATGGATGTTATTCTATTATATATTCACAACAAAGGATCATTCCCAGAGCTTAGTTCTTGTGACTGTTGAAGTCAATGGCAAAGCTCTTGTTATCTTTAACGAAGCAGAGTTAGGCCCCAAGTGTAGGAAAAACAATAATTCTGGCTTCTGGTAAAGAAAAAAGAAGGAAGCAGCCCCCCTGCCTCTGCCTCTCGATAGAATATATGGCATTGAGTGCAAACACAATAGTAAATAGGAAGATATGGTCACCTTGTTATTTTACTGTTTCTTTAAATAAATCATCTTCCTTCCACTACGCGGTGAATGTAGTCTTTCTGGAGTTTAGGAAGGCCTTTGACACTGTCTCTCACCCCGTTCTCATTAAAAAGTTAGGCAATTGTGGTGTTGCTGCCTACACAGTCAGATGGGTCGCAAATTGGCTGGAGGGCTGCACCCAGAGAGTGGTGGTGGATAGGTCATTTTTGATCTGGAGGGATGTGGACAGTGGGGTCCCCCAGGGCTCGGTCCTTGGGCCCACCCTGTTCAACATCTTCATCAGCGACTTGGACGAGAGGGTGAAAAGTACCTTGTTCAAATTCACAGATGACACTAAGATGTGGGGAGAAGTAGACATGCTGGAGGAGAGGGACAGGCTGCAACTAGATCTAGACAGGTTACAGGGGTGGGCAGATGAGAACAGGATGGGATTCAATACTGACAAGTGCAAGATACTGCACCTGGGGAGGAAGAACCAGCAGCATACCTACAGGCTGGGGAACTCCCTTCTCATCAGTGCAGAGGCAGAAAAGGATCTTGGAGTCACTACTGATTCCAAGATGAACATGGGCTGACAATGTGGGGACGTGGTCAGGAAGGCTAACCGCACCTTGTCATGCATCCACAGATGCATCACGAGCAGGTCCAAGGAGGCAATCCTTCCCCTCTATGCGACACTGGTCAAGCTGCGTTGGAGTACTGCATCCAGTTCTGGGCACCGCACTTCAGGAGGGACATGGACAACATCGAGAGGGTCCAGAGATGGGCCACTCTCATGATCAGGGGACAGCAAGGCAGGCCCTACGAGGAGCCGCTAAGGGACCTGAACCTGTTCAGCCTCCGCAAGAGAAGGCAGAGAGGGGATCTGGTGGCCGTCTACAAACTGGCCAACGGGGACCAGCAGGCTATGGGAGAGTCCCTGTTCCCCCGAGCACTACCAGGAGTAACGAATAACAGCCATAAGTTGACTGAGAGTAGATTCAGGCTAGACATCAGGAGGCACTACTTCACAGCAGGGCGGCTAGGAACTGGAACCGACTTCCAAGGGAAGTGGTGCTCACTCCTACCCTGGGGGTCTTCAAAAGGAGGCTGGATAATCACCTAGCCAGGGTCGTCTGACCCCAGCATCCTTTCCTGCCCATGGCAGGGGATCGGACTTGATGATCTACACAGGTCCCTTCCGACCCTACCAACTGTGAAACTATAAATGCAGTATTAAATGACCTTGTGCGTGGTTGTGTTCTAAGGAGTCTATTGATAAATTACAGGTAGAAAATCCTGGATAACACCAATTGCCAATGCTCTCACTCCTTTAAGAAAGAACACCTGGCTATGTAATAAGAAAAGGACACATCACACTAATGATTTCTTACAATTGATTCCATCCTGCATTATTATACTTTATCATGTATGAATCAGGTTTCTTTAAAGCTCTCCCTTGAAAAGAGGTTGTGCCTCTTAAAAGCAGTGCCTAACTTGGTGGCATAAAATAGCCCAAGATTGGTACAAATGTTCACAGGTGCTTCTTCGGTCTGTCATTACAATGACACCTAGAAGATTTTCTTCAGTAGCTGCCAAAAGGTAATCAGACACTCCCTCTTTTATCATTCAGATAAAACAGGCTTTCCAAGCTACTTTTGAAACATTGAACAATGTGTCCCCATTTCTTCTGACAGATCTCGAGTTTTGCTTTCTGAGCTTTGGATTGAGTGATGTTTAGAAAGAAATGTATTTTATTCCTATTACTAGAAGCAGCTAGAAAGTGTGTTTTGAAGTATCAGATCACAGAACTGATCGACACTGGTTCCCAAAAAAGCCATAAATAAAGACATTTGTGGAGCAGCAACATAGATACGCCTGCTTCTAATGGAGCACTGCAGAGAAGATGCTTTATCCTCAGCTGAAACTACATTAAACACTACAGGCTAACCTACTTTAACTAATTAAAACAACTATCTAATGATCTAGCCAAGTGTTTATTTCCCCCCTCAGTCCAGTTACATATATAACAGAACTTGTTTATTTAGGATATCTGGTTATGAGGTAACTTTGATTGTGCTGTAATGAGGCTTTTAATGAATTGAAATAGACTTTCACACTTCTCAAGCTCTGTCTGTACTAGCATAATTACTGGTACCTGATGTTGACAACACATCAGTCATGGTGGGGCCAAACATAGTTAGCCACTGACAAACATTGTTGAACACCATGTCAAATGTGATAGATATCATCTTGCTTTGAATGGACCTTTAGCTTGAATAGTATAGCCTATTTTCATATAGGATTTTAGTGCCTTTTTTCTATGAAAATAAAATGAGATTATCAGAATTAATAAATGAACAAACTTTTTCATTTGAATTAATTTTCTATTTCTACTCAAGTCAATAGATTTGCATCCAGTATAAATTTGACATGGGCCATTTTAAAATGTTTAAATCTATGCATGTTGTGAGGCAAATATTTCACATGAAGGGAGAGAGGTTTCACTATAGCTACATACATGAATGCCGCATGCCTCCGGAGGCTGAGGAGGGCTGGGGCCTGGCGAGCTCCCACAGGTGTTGTCAGTGGGAGTATGGCAGCAGCAAGCGGGGAGCTCCCGCAGGCAGCCATGGCGCTGTCAGTGGTGAGTGGAGGGGGTGGCAAGTGCCGACCAGCAGTCGGTGACTGCCTGCAGATGCCGCCGGTAGTGTCAGCAGTGGCCAGTGATGATTGCAGACTGCCCACAGACACAGCTGGTGGTGTCAGCGGTGCGGCGGGAGTGGTGATGAGCAGTGACTGCCCACTGGCGGCGCCTTTTTGCAGGGGGAACACTTGTACTCTCAGGGAGTGCACGTGCACCCGTATGCACCCCCTACACATTGCCAATGGCTACATATATTTTAAGGAGTTATGTGGGCCGGATCTGGTTGTCAGTGGACTCCATTTCCCAGATGCCCCTGTGCTTGGCTGGGGCCAGTCTCCATAGAGACCCAGCCACAGCTGTTCAGGAAAGCTCAAGGCTGGGGCTGCCATGGAGACCAGCCTCAGCTGTGCTGGCAGCATGCTTGGTGGAGCAGGGCAGGGGGCTGCTTTGGAGCCACTGGGAACTTGCAATAGGGGCAGCTTGCTCTGGAGCCAGGGCAGAGCCACGATCTATACTGTGCACATTCTGGGCAGGGGCGTGCAGGCAGGGAATCACGGCTCTGCCCCTGCTCCAGACCAGGCTGTCACCACTGCAAGGAGCCAGGGCAGAGCTGTGATCCCCTGCTTACATGCCCCTTCCTGGAGCGTGCAGGCTACAGATTGAGGCTCTGCCCTGGCTCTGAAGCAAGTTGCCCCAATGCAAAATCCCAATGGCTCTGGAGCAGCCCCTTGTCCTGCTCTGCCGTGAGCACTGCCAGCGTGGCTGGGGCTGGTCTCCATGGCAACCCCAGTCTTGAGCTTTCCTATACAGCTGTGGCTGGGGTCTCCATGGAGACCAGCCCCAGCCATGCGGGCAGGGGCTGCTGGGAAATGGAGTCTGGGTGCTGGCTGGATTGGCCATTTTGCCCACCCCTGTTCTAGAGCCAGATTCTCAGAGGAAGTCAGGGAAGATATACTGATTTGCTTTAGCTGAGGAGTCCTCTCACAAGCTAACATACATGTTCTTGTATGTTATGAACAGTCTTCAGTCATACCCCCACATGCATTGACAATGTTGGTTTCCTCAAGATACCAGATGATACATAGCCACCTCTTGGAATGATATATTTTAGTCTGAGTTGCCTTTAGCGAAGAACAGAAAGCATGAACATGAGGAGAGAGAGAGAAATCAGGAGTAAGAATAGGTCAAAACTCAACAGATGAACTTTAATTTTTGTCATCCATTTTGCAATGTGGCTTTTCAGGCAGCACAGAAGGTAAATTGCTCGTAATTTTGGCTTTAGGCTAGGATTGTTTGCTTTCTATTTCTTTCTTTCTTTTTTTTTCTTTTTGTGACTAAGAGTGTTTAGCTCCATTAATTCTGTCATAGTAGAAGCCAGGAAATTTCTTTTTAAAATACTTTAAGCAAGAAATTATAAAAAAGGAACTGTATCTTACTTTGAAATCATCTTTGCCACTTTATGGAAGTGAAGCAGTCAGATGCAGTGACTCACTCATACTGACATTTTTTGGAGAGAATGCAGTCTTTTATCAGATCATTGATATTCCTCCACTGATGTCTCAATCCTGGCCAATTTAGAAAAGAAACATAGTCCAAGGTTGAAAGGTGACAGGCCAGCCAAAATGTTCATGGGATTAGGGGACTGAAAACATGCAAGTTTACATTAAAGTAGCCTTAAAAAGACAAGAAATTTAATTTAAACTCTTCCTTTACATACTGTACAAATACAACCTCCTCTGTAAAGCCACTTAGGGGGTTCTGTAGAGTTTACTTCTGAGGTCACTTTATACTGAATGGAAGAGGGGGAAAAAATCATACATTTACTTTTTGAAAGCTGCCAGGCGTCTTTAGACTCCAGTGTTGCCAGTTCCAACCCAAACACTCTTCTGAAGGTGTGCAAAGCCTATGCAGCCTAGTGAGTTTGAAATTAAATTATAAAATATTTGATTATTTGGGCTGTTGCATTCTGCCTTATCTACACTCTGCTCTACTTCCCTTTCCTTATTCTCCTGGTTTGCTTTTTTTTCCTCTCTCATTCCTGGTGGGGATAAGGGAAAAGGGGAAAAATGGCCTATAATCAAACGCACATCATTCTACAGTATTAGATGGGTTGATGTTTGTATACTGAATAGATTTAAGCTAAGATTCAGATTTGAAACTAAGTCATCGTCTGATTTCCTGACTTCAAGTCCTTTCCATAACCACTAAACCACAAAGCATCCTTATATTTTTAAAAAGAACACTAATCCACTTTCTGTCCAATATTAAATTTATCTAAAAATAGTTACAATCCAGTGGAGAACATCCTTCATATTATAAATAAAACAAGTATTTCATTCCATTCTTCCATAACCTTAAAAAGTGAATAGCGTTTAACTATTGGAGAGGACCTACAGAAGTGCAGTAGCAATGGTTGTACTCCCCATTCTTTTCTCTACAGTAGTGGCCAATTATTATTTGCTAATGTAAGATATGATCCTATAAACCAGCTTTTGTTAGTGTGAGATCCTCTCATCTAAACCAAAGTAATTAGCCAAACAGTGTTGCCTTAACTGTAGCTTCACTTAAACTGGAGCAAACAAATAGTTATCTAATGGATCTGATAAAGAAAGAAATATTTGAAAGGTTCATATCTTCTGACTCTGAGAAAATAAAAAAAACTGGGAAAGGCTGAAGATTTGATCTTATAATGGAACAAAGTATTTCATCCTTTTTAAATTATATTTAGAAAGCTATTTAAATCAATTTAATAAAATACTAATGTGTATCTTGAAATCTATGCTTATTTTTTTTTAAATCAAAATAAAACTTTTCCCCAAACTTTAAAAAGCCCAAATATATGATGCCAATTGACCAAAGGCAAAGTGTTACTTTATCTGAAAACTCACATATAGCAGGACTGCCCCCAAGGGTAGTCATGCCACCACCTAATATCCGAAATAATCCTACTTCCACTCCAGCTTCTTAGGGTAACCTCTTTATCGTTCTGCCTGCTGCACCTTGATGGAACCATATTCTGTATTTGGAGGCTGTTCCCCAAAGTCCCTGAATGTTCACGGTGTCTGCACTTGGCCACTATTCCCTTGCTGCCCAGGACCCATCTGTCTGGTTTGTGGCCACAGATCCCAACATCCACTAGCCCCCCGCTGTGCCCCCACCAGCACCTGCTTCTCTGTAAATGATCAGGCCCTAGTGGCTTTATCTGTGCCTGGGGGCACTAACTCAGTTTGGGGCTTTAATCTCATTGTTCTTGGGTACAAGAGGATACAAATTATTAGTCCTAAACTAGATCTCCCTCCCTGGCTACTGTTCCAGCAGAAAAGCAGAAGACTTGCTTCCTGACTATCCTAAGACACAGCTAACTAATCAGGTGAATGAAGAACCCATAATGTACTTTCTCAAGGTTATAGGTTTTGCCTTTCTCCATAATATCCTTAACTACTTTTTTCTCCTGAGGGAATTCTGCAAGTGACACCTTTGAATCTCAAATATAAGTATGCAGGGCTTTTTAAGTGTCCCTTTTACACCAGTGCACTCCCTGTCTCAGGATGACTTCAGTTAATTACTTACATGAAGTCTGTTGGAGCAAAAGACAAAAAATTACATACTTGCCCAACCCGCACCCCTCCCTCCTCCTCAGTTACACACCTACCAGCATCCAATGCCCACCTAATTGCTATAGTACCCCTCTTCTTCCTCCTTGGATCTCTGCTGCCTGAACCAGATAGTTACTGGATGTTATATCTCTGGCAAGCCTTTAAATCTACATAAATACTACCCATCTTGTTAACTAGAGACACCCATGCCTGACATCTGCTTTCTGTGCCATGTCTGTGTAATGCTTAGGGAAGATAGAAAGAGCTACTCAAGCTGGACTTATGCATGTGTGTTGAGCTGAGCTTTGTATGAGCAACTTCATTATGACTCAGTTGGATTAAAAAAGGAACTATTATAATATCACTAGAACGGGTGAGAGGCTACTCCTCGATTCTCAAAGAAGTAGAGGGGAGTTTACCCATATTTGACTCCCAAGGCTTTATTAGTCACATAGTGAAAACTCTGTACAATGCTTTACCAGCATCCCTCTTCAGTATTTACATCAAACAACGGCAATGCTAGTAAGTATTTGTAATACCATTGAATCTCCTTGCACACACTTAAGAAGACAATTTTTAGACTCAATTTCCACATCTCACAAATGTCTGGTTCACTCAAAAAAGAAAAATGAGCTAGTGAATAGCAGAGCTCGTAACTCATTTTTAAAGCAGAAAAATTGAATTTTTCCCAAATCACCCTGTACTAATGTTTTGTAACAGTTCAGGACTATCCATTTGAGAAGGAACTGAAAATCTTCCACTGGAAAAGGCATAATAAATACCCAGCTTATGCCTCCTGGGATGTGTAGCATACCCAGGAGAACTTTTGCTCTGTTTCTTAATTCCTATATTTCCTGGGCTCCATTTGGCATTCTGTTCACATGGGCTTGGCAGCCTCTCTTTTTCATACCTGCTTCCATCCTCTTAACTGCTGCTTTGACACAAAGGAAAATGAATTAGAGATGGCCAAATACAGAGATAAATCAGACCAAAGTAGTTTCTTGTTCAGGTATGAAACACCAGGGACTGATTGTAAACTTTTCTGACAGCACAACTCCCACTGAATTCAATAGGAATTTTGTCTAAGTATCAAGTGCAGGACTGATTCCCTAGATTTTACATGGCATAAAATTACATCCCTTGGTTTAGGGGTGTAGGTTGTAGCCGTGTTGGTCTAAGGACATAGGCAGACAAGGTTCCTTGGGTGAATTTGATATCTTTCAGGAAGAGCACACACCAACTGCTGAAACTTCCTTAGCCTGACGAAGGCTTTTTGAACCCGAAAGCTTGCTTAATAACTATTCTCCAACTATTTGGGTTGGTCTAATAAAAGATATCAAATTTATCCCTTGGTTTATGCATTTAAAGTTAGCCAGAAATATTTAAATTCACATTTCCAAAGCTAGGCACCAAACCGCCTGTGTAATTACCTCAACAATGGTGTTTTGCAGTCAAGAGCTTCCAAGCACCCTAAGTCCCCTTAACCCAAGTTGCAAAGTAGACAGTACTGCTAGAAGTCAGGCTCTCTGCTTCTCAGAGCAACATGAAACCGGATCCAGGGGGGCTGGATCTGGAGCCGGTCTGCCGGAAACCTGGAAACCGGAGCCGGAGCCGGTCCATCAGAAAACCCGGAAACCGGATTGAGGGGGCCAGATGCGGAGCCGGTCCGGACCAGATGCCTGGTCCTGCAATGTGTTAACAACCTCCTACAAGGGGTAAGCATCCTTAGCTTGCTGTGAAGTCAATATGGGATTTGAGGCCATTTTTTGCCCTGCAATGTTTACCTAACAATAAATATTGCCCAACTGTGGACAACATGACAACTGAGATATTTTAATATTATTTATGTGGAACCTTTCTCCCAAACTGTCCTTTGTGCTATACATTATTAACTATAATGATGCCGTTAAATAGTCTAAAGTCAAAAGCACCAGAGGAGTCAGATAGATACATTAAGTTCATCCTGCCTTAAGTATTTCTAGAGTATGAGATTCATCAATATTTCTTTTTGCCTGACCCTCATCTCTCAGGTCTCATAAATGCAATAGCTTTCACAGCTGTTTAGCAGGGCTCTTTAATCAGCCAGGGGGGTTGCTGCAAGATACTTCTGTTCCTCCTTAGATTCATAGATTCATAGATGTTAGGATCGGAAGGGACCTCAATAGATCATCGAGTCCGACCCCCTGCATAGGCAGGAAAGAGTGCTGGGTCTAGATGACCCCAGCTAGATGGTTATCTAACCTCCTCTTGAAGACCCCCAGGGTAGGGGAGAGCACCACCTCCCTTGGGAGCCCGTTCCAGACCTTGGCCACTCGAACTGTGAAGAAGTTCCTCCTAATGTCCAATCTAAATCTGCTCTCTGCTAGCTTGTGGCCATTATTTCTTGTAACCCCCGGGGGTGCCTTGGTGAATAAATACTCACCAATTCCCTTCTGTGCCCCCATGATGAACTTATAGGCAGCCACAAGGTCGCCTCTCAACCTTCTCTTGCGGAGGCTAAAAAGGTCCAGGTTCTCTAGTCTCTCCTCATAGGGTTTGGTCTGCAGGCCCTTGACCATACGAGTTGCCCTTCTCTGGACCCTCTCCAGGTTATCCGCATCCCTCTTGAATTGCGGTGCCCAGAATTGCACGCAGTACTCCAACTGTGGTCTGACCAGCGCCCGATAGAGGGGAAGTATCACCTCCTTGGACCTATTCGTCATGCATCTGCTGATGCACGATATAGTGCCATTGGCTTTTCTGATGGCTTCGTCACACTGCTGACTCATGTTCATCTTAGAGTCCACTAGGACTCCAAGATCCCTTTTCACTTCTGTGCCACCCAGCAGGTCATTCCCTAGGCTGTAGGTGTGCTGGACATTTTTCCTCCCTAGGTGCAGCACTTTGCATTTCTCCTTGTTGAACTGCATTCTGTTGTTTTCTGCCCACTTGTCTAACCTGTCCAGGTCTGCTTGCAGCTGTTCCCTGCCCTCCGGCGTGTCCACTTCTCCCCATAGCTTTGTGTCATCAGCAAACTTGGACAGAGTACATTTCACTCCCTCGTCCATGTCGCTGATGAAGACATTAAAGAGTATCGGTCCAAGGACCGAGCCCTGCGGGACCCCACTGCCCACACCCTTCCAGGTCGAAGCCGACCCATCCACCACAACTCTCTGGGTGCGACCCTCCAGCCAATTCGCCACCCACCGGACTGTGTAGTCATCCAAGTCACAGCCTCTTAAGTTGTTCACCAGTATGGGATGGGATACCATATCGAAGGCCTTCCTGAAGTCTAAGTATACGACATCCACCCCTCCTCCTGTGTCCAGGCGTTTCGTAACCTTGTCATAAAAAGAGACTAGATTGGTCAGGCACGATCTGCCTGCCACGAACCTGTGCTGGTTTCCCCTCAGCATAATTTGTCCTGCCGGGCTCTCGCATATGTGAGCCTTGATAATTTTTTCAAAGACTTTGCCAAGGATGGAGGTGAGACTGACTGGCCTATAGTTGCCCGGGTCCTCCTTCCTCCCCTTCTTGAAAATGGGGACCACATTGGCCCTTTTCCAGTCCTCCGGGACTTGGCTCGTGTGCCACAAGCGTTTGAATATTCCCGCCAGTGGCTCCGCAATGATGTCGGCCAGTGCCTTCAGCACCCTCGGATAGAGCTCATTTGGGCCTGCCGACTTAAAGGCATCCAGTTCTTCCAAGTGACTCTGCACCATCTCAGGGTCTACGCATGGAAGTCTGGCGCCTTGCTGCTGCCTCTCTACAATCCCAGTGAGAGACTTGTTGCGCCCCTCACTTAGGAACACTGAGGCAAAGAACTCGTTGAGGAGTTCAGCCTTGTCCCCCCTGTCCGTCACAGTGCTTTCCCTCCCTAATGTTCCTGCAAAACCTGTTAGTCCAGGAGTGTGCGGCTGACAAAAGGAACTGAGCTCAGGTCCTCTAACAGTGACATGGAGAGAGGACCTTTTAGTTAACCTGTTTTTGTAGTAATTTTGTGGTGTAATGTCCCCGGTTTAATGGCAGAGAGGGTTTTGTTTGTTTACTATAATAGCCAGGGCTACTACAAGCAAATCAAGTACACTCCATAAAGTCCTTTGATTGCCTTCTGTTTTTAAGGCTTAAGGTCTCTGATAGCCACAGATTTAGTGCACTCCTGAAGGCAGTTCCGAAGGATACACTACAGAACCAAAAAACCCCAGTAGACCTCTTGTATTGCTTGATAGCTTCTCCTACTTTGGAACTAAGACCATCTGCCTTGAGTTTCATGTAAACAAGCATGAACTTATCTTAGTAAGAACTTAGTAATTAGGACTACATTAGCTACCACAGAGGACAAGTGTGAAAATGTTGGTTTTAGGTTGCATGAGACTGGCCACATCTACATGAGATGCTGACTGTGCAGTTGTTACTGTGTAGTTGTTACTGCACAGTCATGATAAACAAGTACTAAATGACTGTGCGGTAACCAGAGTTACTGCGCAGTCATGCTGAGGAGTGGCTTTTTCACGATGCTGACTGCGCGGTAGTCCAAGACTACTGCACTGCAGCATCATGTCATGCTTTCTGCCACATGACGCTACTGCACAGTAGTCACAGGCTACTGTGCAGTCAGTATCTAATGTAGATGCGGCCAGTGGGCCACTGTAAAGCAAATCCTTGGCATGGAAACTAAGGAGCCCTTTGTTCATCAAGGAATACTGAAAACAACTGAAAATTGAGAAATGCATAGAATCATAGAAAGTCGGGGTTGGAAGGGACCTCAGGAGGTCATCTGGTCCAACCCCCTGCTCAAAGCAGCACCATCCCCAACTAGATCATCCCAGCCAAATATTTATCTACCTGGGTCTTAAAAACCTCCAAGGATGGAGAGCCCACAACCTCTTTGGGTAACCTGTTTCAGTGTTTCACTACCCTCCTAGTGAGAAAATTCTTACTAATATCTAACCTAGACTTCCCTTGCTGAAATTTGAGACCATTGCTCCTTGTTCTGTCATTGGGCACCACTGAGAACAGTCTAGCCCCATCTTCTTTCAAACCATGCTTCAGGTAGTTGAAAGCTGATATTAAGTCTCCTCTTTTCTAGAATAAATAAGTCCAGTTCCCTCAGTTTTTCCTCATAAGCTATGTCCCCCAGCCCACTCACTATTTCTGTCACCCTCTGCTGGACTCTCTCCAATTTTTTCACATTCTTTCTGTAGCGGGGAGCCCAAAACTGAACACAATACTTCAGATGTGGCCACACCAGTGCTGAATAGTGGGGAACAATCACTTCCCTTGACCTACTGGCATCACACCTACCAGTGTGGCCCAGTATGCTGTTAGCCTTCCTGGCAACAAGGGCACACTGCTGGCTCATATTCAGCTTATTGTCCAGTGTAACCCCCAGGTCCTTTTCTGCAGAGCTGATGCCCAGCCAGACAGCCCCCAGCCTGCACTGGTGCATGGGACTATTCTGTCCTAATAGCAGGACTTTGCACTTGCCCTTGTTGAACCTCATGAGATTTCTTTTGGCCCAATCCTCCACTTTGTCTAGGTCACTCTGAATCCTAGCCCTACCCTCCAGCTTATCTAATACTCCCCTCAGCTTGGTGTTATCTGCAAACTTTCTGAGGGTGCACTCTATGCCATCTTCCTGGTCATTGATGAAGACATTGAACAAAACCAGCCCTAGGACTGACCCCTGGGGCAGTCCAATTGATACTGGCCGCCAACTAGTCATCAAGCCATTGATTACTACTCTCTGATCCCAGTGCTCCAGCCAGTTTTCTGTCCAACTTACAGTCCATTCATCCAGCCCATACTTCCTTAGCTTGCCTGGCAGAATGTTGTGGGAGATTGTATCAAAAGCCTTGCTAAAATCAAGTTACAACACATCCACCATTCTCTCCAAATCCAGCGAGCCAGTCACCTCATCATAGAAAGCAATTGGGTTGGTCAGACATGACCTGGTGAATCCATGCTGACTGTTCCTAATCACCTTTTTCTCCTCCAAGTGCTTAGATATGGATTCCTTGAGGATCTGCTCCATTATTTATTCCAGGGACTGAGGTGAGGCTGACTGGTCTTGTAGTTCCCTGGATCCTCCTTTTTCCTCTTCTTAAATATGTCCACTGTTTGCCCTTTTCCAATCATATGGGACCTTTCCTGATCACCATGAGTTTTCAAAGATGATGGCCAATGTCTCTGCAATCACATCAGCCAACTCCCTCCGCACTCTCAGATGCATCGCATCCAGGCCCCACGGACTTGTACACGTCCAGCTTTTCTATGTAGCCCCTAACCTGTTCTTTCACCACCAAGGGCTGCTCACCTTCTTCCCAAACTGTGCTACCCAGTGCAGTGGTCTGGGAGCTGACCTTGCCTGTGAAGATGGAGGCAAAAAGGGCATTGAGCACTTCAGCCTTTTCTGCACTCTCTGTCACAAGGTTGGCTCCCCCATTCAGTAAGGGATCTACATTTTCCCTGATCCCCATCTTGTTGCTGACATACTTGTAGAAACCCTTCTTGTTACCTTTCACATCCCTTGCTAGCTGCAACTCCAATTGCACTTTGGCCTTCCTGACTTCATCCCTGCAAAACTGAGAAATGCATCCAGCTTTTCATCTATGACAACGATAAGCAAATGTCTTACTGGAGTTACTGGTCTGACTCTCTAAATGGGACCTTAGTATAGCTTTGTAAGTCAAGGAGAGAACAGCAGGCAGAGATGGAAAAGAGTAGTTAGGTTTTCTTATCCATTTTCTGCTAGAGAAAGATTTTACCTTATTATATATTTCCACATGCATTACAGTCTTCTTCAAATGTATAAAAGGTTCTTGACCTGGTTTTTATGAAATAGCCTACACTGCCCTTCCCTTATTGCTACAAGAAGAAGAAAGGTCCCAGTGGGTGCAACTACATGAGGTGCTTTACTGAACAGCCAACTAATTTGCTGTGCGGTCAAGCATCTCCTTCTATACGCGTGTGGCAATTAGGGTACAGTAGACTAATTTACTGTGCTGCCAGATAGTCCCATACAAGTGGTATCCGGCAATGCACTAAATTACTGTGCTTAATAGAGCCGGAGTATATCCAGTTGCATTAATTGCACATGTAGATGTGTGCAGTATGTAAAAAGTTGAGAACCAGTATTGCATAGAATCAGTTGCTATATCTCTTGCTCTGACAAAATGTGTAGGGAGATAGCTGAGTTACTGTGACATTTTTGTCCTTTCTTCAGGAGCTGTGGCTTTGTTCCCAGCTGGGATTTAGCTGTATAATATCAGTCAACTGGGTGCTCACATGCTATGGAGGAAGCAAAGCCACCCCACAGCCTCACACATTATGACATTATACTTTGTATTTAAGACAAAGACTAATTTTCTTATGGCACAGACAGACAACCCCTGAATAAAGCTGCACAAGAATTTTGCTAAACAGTGTTTTAAAAACTAGCTTTTGATCTATCTGGAGATTGCTCAGCTCTCTGTGATGCAACTTCATCTGAGCAAAGATACAGCCAGCTTGTATTCTTTTAACCTCAGCAGGTTGTTATTGGCCTTTGATAGAACAGCTGTCTCATAGCTACCACTAGATTTCAATTAAACCAGCCTATATTTAGGGTGAAAATAGGGCTATTTTAACCTGCCATATCTGCCAACTTCCATTCACTCTCAGCAGTAGTTATTTTATTTGATGTTCCCAATTTTAAATTGTGCCAACCATAAAATTAAAAGATACTGGAGTTGTGATGTATTTTATATTCACATCACCAAAAATCTATCATTAAACACAGCACTTTTACAGCGAAGAATATGTTCAAATATGATAAATAATAAAATGCTCTCGGAACCAATGTTGTTAGCACAGACTTTCAGTGATGGGAGAATACAAATGGCTTTCCAGTGCCAGAAAATATTAAACTCAATATATTTTTTCACTGATCACAACAGTCCACTTCTGAAAACATTAGCACTCCAAAAAAGGAGTGAGTGAGCAGTATGTGGGTGTAATGCATTTGTGTCTCCAGACATGACTCATTTGTCTTGAGCAGGTCATGATCCAAAGACAAATAGTTATGTCTCCTAATGTGTCACTTTCAGCTAGCCATAAGCCTCCTCCCACTCCACTTATATTAAACAATTCATATTCATATGGTAAATAATGTAAATTCTCTGCTGACCTAACTCCAGTTTCAAGCCAGAAAAATATTTGGCCCAACAGCTTTTCAGAATGCTCTTGCGGGATAAAAGCTTTTACCAACTTGTATTATACTTTATTGTTTTGCCAAGCTTTGGCTCTTCTTTAATTATTGCATGGGGAGCTAAGAAAATGGGGCTTGCAGGACTTTGACACGGTGAGCTCAATCCAATAAAGCTTTAAGCATCTCAGAAGAAGTGCTGAGTTCCTTCTGTTCCTGCTCACTTCAAAGGAAATTGAGGGGGCAGTGGCACAGCACAGACTAGATCCCTAAATGCCCAGGATGTTGCGGATTTTGTTGGCATTAGAGTCATTCATGAGGTGCCTTGAATTGCTGCTTACACGATTCCCCATGGATTTTTAATGGAACGTTAGTTTCATTTTCTACACTGCATTTGTTTAGATGTTCAGAAATTGACAGCCAGTTGACAGTTCCAAGCATAGGACCCAATCTCTATAACTTCTCCTCACATGAATAATCCAATTGATGCTAATGGAATAACTCCCCAAAAGTGAGGACTGCAGGAGCAGGATAATAGGCTGCACCCTCCTTTATTGATGATGAACTGCTTTTTATTAAACTTGGGACCATTATGATGTAATTCATTGTCCAAAATATATAGCTTCTCATTTTTGTCCGCCAACAGAATTGTCCATTAGTGATCATAAAAATGTTCTGCTGTACATACCGTTACAAAGGCTGATTCTAGTTTGGTAATAAGAACTCCTAAAAATGTGTGAATAACCTATATTTTTAAATAATACAGTTAGCTGAAGGAAACTGATGGTGCATATTTTTACATGAACAAGAAGGACATTTGTATTTATTAAAGTTATTTAACTTTTAGTACATTATGAATATAACTAAGGCAAAAGATGACTTGTTCATCTGAAAAGTGAGCTCAGAGAGAGGGTATGTTTTTTTTTCATTTACCTTTTGGTTGAAAGCATGGAGTTTATTGAGTAGAAGTTTTGTTTCTTGAGAGGGTTCCTATTAGATTGAGATTCAAACCATCTTGCTGTCATGTTGACATACATAATATGATGTTTGCTTCATTTTTGTAATTAATTATTTTTCCTGTAAGATGTTCAGTGTTATCAACTCCAGTTGAAAACAGTGACTGTATCTATCTACACATGCACTTAATGCAATGTGATAAAGTTTGCACTGGAGTACACTGTTCCCAGGCGCAGTTTCTATACATGTGCCTGGAACAGCAGCACAGGTGGCAGCGTTGAATGCCAAAACTGTGGAGCCATTTCGTTGACCCCCTGGTCCACGCTTGTGATGCAGCACAGTAAATGATTCTGCCATAAAATAATACTGTCCCCAACAGTACTATCTTACTGCAGAGCTAATTAATTTACTGCACCCTACTACTGGTGCTCACGTAGAGAGAGATGCTTCACTACAGAACTAATTAGTCAACTCTGCAGAAAAGTGCATATGTAGATGCACCCAGTGGGACTGGCCAATGCCTTACACATCTCAAAGGTGCACATAATCTTATAGGATTGGACATGAAGATATTTTTTACATGACAATAAAATGTGTTACTGAAGCAAGGGGAGCTGTCATGCTATGTGTGTGTGTGTATACAGCACTAGTGAGATCGTTATTGAAAGAGTGCTGGTAGTCTGGTCTTCAGAAAGGATAATGACAATTTGGGAGAGATTTCAGAAAGAGCTACAAGAATTAATCAAGGTTTGAGAATCCTGCAATATATAAGCATTTTTCTTAGCCTTGTTCATAGAACTGGTGACCTGTTTTGGCTGGCACTTTCCAAAAAAGAATGCAATTATCTGTTGTGGAAATTTTCAGCATAAATGGCTAAAGTTTGGAGACATATATCTATCCAAGGAAAGGACATATATAGTCTATAAATATGTATATGGGAAAAAACTTCCTCATAGCAAACAGGTTCTTTGTTAAAGATAAAGGTATAACAAGGGCCAATGGCTGGAAGATAAGATTAGACAAATTCAGATGAGAAATAAGGAGTACATTTTTAACCACAGGGGTAATTACAGAGTGTCTTGGGATGTCCTGGATTTTCTACCACTTGACGTCCTTAAACTGAAGCCTGAGATACTTCTAGATCTGACACAGCTGAGCAAGAAGTTATGGAATTGAGGCAGGAATTGCCTGGAGAAATTTTATGGCCCATATAATGTAGGGGGTTAGGACAGATGAGCACTACTGTCCCCTCCCACTTTCAAAATCTATTAATCTGTCCTTGTTCCATACCTTTTGTCATAGCCATCATCCTTCCAGATAATAACTGCTGGGATGCTTTTTGGAACATATTGGTGTTGCTCATTAATTAAACAGGGAGATCATTATTAAATGTTGCTAAAGCTCTTTTTCTGTATAGGGTGATTCTACATCACCACCCCTCTCCCTCACCAAACAACAAGAAACAGTCCTGAGAATAAATACAAGGCCAAGATTTTGAAACAGTAATAGCAGTATGCTTCATCCCTTTACCAGATCCCCCAAAATCACTCCTCCCTTTGGAAAATCTGGCTCCATGTCTCTTGTAGCACAGGCAGACTCTATCACCAGGCTGCAGAATTAATCCTATAAAACCTCTCAGATTTGCACAGCATTTAGTCTAGTGCAAATCAACACAGCTGACTTCCAAGTTCTAATCTAATTGCTTCTTTCATTTAATACATTCATTTTTGCTGCTTCCAATTTTGAACTCCTTTTACTTCCTCCCTTTGCTGCAGTTTAGTAGCATATCTGGCTCCTCACTATAGTTTCGTATTATTCATGACCACTTTACCCCTTGCCCTAGTTTAGAACCACTCCTGGTATCTCAGAGCCTTGTGTAGGTTTAACAGCACTTCTGATATATTGTTACCTCTCTCCCTCTCTCTCTCTCTCTAGGTTTTCAGTGCTCTCAAGCTCCAAGGCTCCCATAGTTTTCTGCCACTCCTTGTCAATTTATTTCAGTTCTGATCTCTGTGTACTGGTTGCCAATTTCCTCCTGCTCCTCGGCGTGAAATTGACAAGGAGCACAGCAAAACTGACAAGGAGAGGCACAGAGATCATGCATGAGTGGTATGAAATTGACAAGTGGCAGTGGAACAAGTGGCAGTGACCAGGTTTTTAACCCAGAGATCTGATTTTACATTTAATGTTCTATAAGACTGTGTCTGAATAAGCAGGTATTTCAGTTTTCCTCTTTTGTGATGTATATTATGAGAGTAGGAATTTACTTACTCCACATGGAAAGCTATATTGCAGTGAAATACCTCTGTGTCACACCTCAGAGTTTAAAATCCAAATTTGCAACAATCATTTTGCAGAGGATAACTGAATTTTCAGTGCTATTTTACACACAAAATTTGCTAACTTTTGGAGAGGAAATATATATATTCTCTTTTGGAAATATTACTGTGTACTCAGATATCATTGGGCTTCCCTAGGGAAGCAATGATAATCCTCACAAAACTTCACATGGACACTGAACAGATCTTAGAGACAGGACACAGTTGGACCATTAAACAGCAGACCCATTATTCAAAATAACCCTAGTTTGCCAAGATGGAACTGTCCAGACTGATACTGTCATTCTGACTAGCCAGCTCTGCTCAGCACAGAGACTCTGGGGAAGCAGAGAGGCAAGGGTGGCAGCAGATGAATACTAGGGAGCCATGATGGTTGACTGAGTATACAGAAGACGTGTGGCTTTGGGTGAGGTAGGGGTAATGTGGGGTATAGAAGAGGTATGAGAGGGGCTCAATATCGCTATCTGCATGGCTGTGCAAGAGGCCTAGAGCAGGGGTGGGCAATTATTTCAAGTGGAGGGCCGCTTACCAAGTTGTGGCAAGCTGTCAAGGGTCACATGGGTAGCCCTGTCCCTTGACAGGTGCTCCGCCCCCTGGTCACCATCTTAGGACCAATGTCCCAACGTCATGGGATCAATGTCTCAGGGCCAGCACCAGTGGGGCCCAGAGCAGGGCACAGGGTGGCAGGGGTCTGTGGACCTGGGCTGGGCTGCACCAGCAGGGAGAGTGGGGAGCTGGCCTGGCTCCACAGAGCCCCTGCTGGCCAGGACCCTGTACCCGTGCCGCCCTGATCTGGGCCCAGCTGGCACTGGCCCTGGGACACGGGTGTGGGCCCTGCTCCCACACCTGCTCACTCCTAGTTCCCCACCAGTCCCACAGTACAGGCGGGGGGCAGCATGCAGCCCCGACTCCCTGCTTGCCGGCAGGGAAGGAGCTGGTGCTGAGTGCAGGGAAAAAGAGGCCCCTCCCCTGCCCTGTGGCCTCTGCTCCCTGCTGCAGCTGCTTGCAGCCTGCGCAGGGCCATCCTGAGCAGGCATAGGCAGTCCCATGTGGGCTGTGAGTGGCTGCAGCCTGGGGTGCCGGCCACGAGGAGGGGGAGGGGCCATTTTTCCTGTGCTCTGCACCAGCTTGTAACCTGGCTGGGGAGGTGGGGCTGTTGCAGGAGCACTCCATGGCTTCCGCTGGGTCCTACTGCCCTTGGTTCCTGTCATCTTTGACTGGAACCAAAGGCAGATAAATTTTAATTTTCTAAATTTTTTTAGGGGCCCTGTGGGCTGGATAGAATGACATCGTGGGCTGGATCTGGCCTGCGGGCCGTATTTTGCCCACCCCTGTCCTAGAGCATGAAAGGAATTCAGTGTTTTGCCACTGATGCTTGCAAAGCTCTGATGCTTGCAAAGCTCTCCTGCTGCTGTATCAGGCCACTGAAGCACCCAGGCAGCAGCACTGTTGGAAGCCCCTTGAACGTAGATGCCTCAGTGCAGATGTGATTATTGTGATACTACTGAATCAGCTCTCTGAACCATAAGGCAGAGTGTTGCTGCAAAGAAGCATAGGTACAAATGCTCCCCACATTGTGCTGTTGTCTTGGTATACTGGAGTGATAGTATCTCAGGGACAGACTGCTGACAGAACATTAAAAATCAGACCTATTATTCAGAATAACTTGAGGTTTGCAAAGACAATATGATGGATCTGTCCAGATTCCTGAGTTATTTCTCTTTCCTGACTTACCTGTGCTTCAGTATATAAACACCAGTCTCCTACTCTAAGCACCTTGTATAAATCTCTGGCCTTCTGTACTGCAGGCCCACCCACACATGTAGCAATCTATGCTTAATCCTAGCTCTTGAACATGTGGTTGCAATGCTGATTGGATCTGAGTTCTGTAACTTTAACTTATTTAATGGAGGCTTTGGCAGTATCTGTATGAGTGGGTGCCTTCTTGGTGCTGGCCACTTTAATCATTGTTCCCCACCCCACCCCACTTTCCCACTACACCTTGATGAGAGAAAAAAGAATATAAAAGCGTTGATAGCAAATAGTGTGATAACACGTTTGGTGCACTGGTCTCTGCCACAGGGCTCCATCATCCCTTATACCCTGTCAATGCCCAACCCATGTTCAGTTGACCAATTGGCTTCCTCTCCAGATACAGGAATCTTTGCCCAGCTTGTTTCCTCAGCAGGCTGGTTCCACCCGCTCAGTACTTTCTCTAGGAGGAGTCTTTCTCCCTCCACCTTCTTATGTTTGCTATCACAAGCACTACTATAGAGCCTCCTCTACTTGGGCTCTACTTATAACAGTCTCTACTTGCTTGAGGGTTCTCACACCAGCTTCTAGCTGGGATCCTCCAACTTTCCCCATCACTCCTCCGAAGGGCTCATAGTCTTCCTCAGAGGACTCACCATTGTAGTCTGCTTGTCAGGGTCTGTGGTGGCTCTCTTCACACTGCTGCCATTCCGTCTTTGTTCGCTCTATGTTTCTGTGTCTGTGTGCAGATTCAGCACAGCTTGCTCCTCTCTGGGGCACTAGCACTCACCAGGGATTGTCTTTTAACAGGTCCTTCTGGCTTGCAGGACCAATCAGCGATGGCTCCTGAAGTGGACCTTCGTGTTTCTGGAGTCATCAAAGGTGTTACGTCATCAAAGGTGGCAGCAGTGCAATGGGTTGGCAGTTTTTCTACCCTAAAACAGGGGCCAGTAACAGTTCCCTATTACACACCCCCTTCCTTAAATTCCACATCCCCTTTACAGTATTCATGTCACCTTCTGCTGAATGTATAGCTATCCCCCTTTCTGCATCGCTCACCACCTTGGTTCAAGGTTCTTCATCCCCTCTCCTGGCTTTGAGGTAAGAAATCCGCTGTCACATTTCATTTGCTGGGACAATGTTCTATGGAGAAATAAAGTGGCTGAAGGGCTAAGGCCCAAAGCATAATCCATACGTTACCCATTTTTGCAGACTGCAACCATTTTAATGGGGCATGGTCAGTGATCAATGCCAATTTTCTCCTCATCGGGTAATATCTAAAGAGTTCCACACCCCATTTAATTGGTAAGCACTCGCTCTCAATGGTTGAGTAGTGTGTCTTTGCACTTAGCAGCTTGCAGCTAGCATAAGCTATAGGCTGTTCCTCCCCCCTCACTCTTTGGGATAATACTGCTCCCAAGGCAACCCTGAGGCACCTGACTGCAGGAAGAAGGTCTTATCAAAGTCTGGAGCATATAATACTGGGTTCTGACAAGACAGCTAGTTTCAACTTTTCAAGGCCAAGGTACCCTCTTCTGACCACTGCAGGTCCTTCTTTTTCCCTCTGTTGACTGTGTCTGTTAAAGGTGCTGCTAGTTCAGAAAACCCAGGGATAAACTTCTAACAGTAATTAGTCAACTCCAAAAAGGATCTCAATTGCTTGCAGTTGCCAGGAGGCTGATACGCTTGTACAGCCTCCACCTTATCAGCTAGGGGCTTAATGTGGCCTTGCCCCACCTGAAACCCCAAATATCGGGTTTCCTTTTCCCCTAGAGCACACTTCCTTGGATTAGCGATTAAACCAGCATTTCTCAGTTTGCCTAAACCATCCTTAAATGTTGCACGTGTTGTTCCCAGCTTGCAGCAGCTCAAATAGAAGTGGTGCAAATTTGAGCTGGGGCTTTTTGCTTCCACGCACATGCTCAGACATGCACTTTGTTGTGGAGAAAATTGTGCCACTTGGGGCAAAATAACCCTTCCTGGCTCCTCTCAGATCTGCAGCCAGGGGGAACTACAGCCCAGGGCTAGCACCTGTGCTGTCCCCAGCAGTATAAAAAGCTGCCCTGGCAAGTAGCTCAGGGATACTCACTCTCAGGAGCATCTGGGGCCCATCCAACTGGTACCTGGGGACACTACCCCTTGTGCCAGCTGGACTGCTGAAGCAGCCCTGAGAGTTCCCTGCACCCTCTACCCACTGCAGCAGTCTGGCAGTGGGGGCTGCTGCATGGCTGTGACCTGCTGCACACCTGCCAGACCTGGATGGGGACTGCACAGCCAGTAGAGGCATCTGCCTCTCTGGCCAGCTGCCAGTAGGCTGTGGGTTCAGAGTTGGCCTCTGTGCCACACTACTCCCCTGTGTGCTCCCTGCCCAACCATCTGGGCAGCTATCACCCGGGAGATGTTGTGGGTGTGGTGGCCTGCTTTGAACTGTGAAAGCATGTCCTCCTGGCCCCATTTGGCAGGGTCCAGCCACTGGCCTCCCTAGGAGGAATTCTGGTGTTCCCTGTTGGAAAACTGAAAAATCCTTGATAAAAATATCCCAAAGTCACTCTGTAAAATACCCCAAAATCCATATTCCTCCACAATTAAAACAAAAGACCACTATAAAGAGAGAGAGAGAGAGAAAGAGAGAGGGAGAGACAGTGATCAGTTAGGCAATGTTTTATTGTTATATCTACAGTGTTAAAGCAATTTGAAAGACTACCAGAGTAGTATATAGGCTCACCGCCCTTCAATGCAAACGTGACAGGTGAGTGGGACTGGAAGTCCCGCCCCTTAGCCCTACCCCCTTTCCCCTTGTATGGTGCGTGAGATCACCACCCCCTGACCCCAGTCATGTGGTGCAAGACGTCACCAGCTCCGCCCCTTGACCCCAGTCACGTGGTGCGTGACATCAGGAACTGTGCCCCCACCCCAGTCACGTGGTGTGTGACATCAGCAACTCCACCCCTACTCGCAGTCAAGTGGTGTGTGACACCAGCACCACATGGTCCGTGACATCAGAAGGACAGCCCATGCAGTCCCCCAAAGACCAACCCCTCATGCTGCAAGAACCACCCTAGATCACGTGGTACAGTTATGACCTACCACCCAGGCCCCCAAAGCAGATGTTGAGAATTTGGAAGATGGTATCTTTGTGCCATGGTTTAAATTTGTCCTCAAGCATTTGAATACACCACACAGGTGTTAGCCTGGGTTGGGTGTGGGGAAAGCAGTTACCAGACATGTCTACACAGGAGTCTATGTTAAAGGAAGTTTATTACTCTCCTGCTGAAGCTGGCAGTTTTGGCGGGGTGAACACACTTTTTGAAGCCACCAAAAGGCAGAATAAGGTTCTGAACAGAAGCAGGGTGGCCGCTTGGCTTTCAGATCAGGATGGTTACACCCTACACAAACCAGCAAGAAGACGTTTTAAAAGAAACAAAACTGTTGTTTCAGATATTGATGTGCAATGGCAGGCAGATTTGGTGGATATGCAGCAGTTTTCCAAGCACAATCGTGGGGTTAATTTCATCTTAACAGCAACAGACATATTATCAAAGTATGCCTGGGCCATGGGTCTAAAAGACAAGTCAGGTGGTGAAATAGCTCAGGCCTTTAAAACCATTTTTACAGAGGGCCGTGTACTTCGAAAATTACAGACTGATTGGGGAAAAGAATTTTTAAATAAGTCTTTAAGCAAGGTGTTAAAACAGTATAGTATTCACCATTTTGTGACAAATAGTGAAGTGAAAGCGGTGGTGGTAGAGAGGTTTAACAGAACATTAAAATCAAAGATGCAGAGGTATTTTCCAGCCCGCAACACCTTTCGCTACATTGATGTGTTACCAGAGTTTATAAAGAGCTACAACCACAGTTTTCACAGAACTATCTGCACCAGGCCTGTTGACATGAACTTCTCAAACTCTCCACGGGTGTGGAAAGCCATGTACGGGGACTATTTCAAAATAAAACCAGCAGCACCCGTGTTTAGAAAAGGAGACCAAGTGAGGGTGTCTAGGACCAAAGGGAGGTTTGAAAAAGGTTATGAACAAACATTCACCACTGAGATTTTCATAGTGGATGAAGTCCTTAGACGCATGTAGACCACCTAAAAGATTACTAAGATGCCTGTATACTGCACGTATACCTAAAAGATTACGAAGACGAACCTATCGAGGGTTCTTTCTACCCTGAAGAACTACAAAAAGTGAACCCCAAACAGGACAGTTTACAGGGTTGAAAAAGTTCTAGCAATGAAAGAAAAGGAAAGACAGAAGTGGTTGTTGGTGAAATGGTTGGGGTGACGGTCTAAATTTAACAGTTGGGTGGAAGCCTCCCAAGTTTGTAACTTATAGGGGTACCTCAGTCAGAAGGCCGAGATGTGTGATGGTGACTTTTACATCACTTTGCCCAGCAATGCTTGCACCAGCATTTTTCCGCAGAACACCAGCTCGAGCGTTACCATGCAGCTGGTAAAACCTCTGGATCTGCTGGGGAACTGGGAGATAGGGTTAGCAGAAATACAATACTCGCACAGTTGGAACAACATCAACAAAGACACCCCTTTCAAAATCATTTCTGGGACTAAAAAATGGGGGTACATCCTGCCTCGGGGGTATTATACAACCATCACAGAGTTACTGGATCTTATGAACAATACAATTACCACCAACCCTTCTCCACCCGAATTAGTTATGCACTATGACCAAGCGTTCGGGAAAGTGAGACTTAAATCCAAAGATAACTCTTATGGTTTTTATACGCATGGTGAGCTAGCCTATATTTTGGGAATGCTACCCGGAGTCTCTGTAAAAAAACCACCCTTCCCAGCTGATATTACCGGTGGGTTCAATTTGCTGTATGTCTACATGGACATTGTGGAACATCAGCTTGTCGGGGAATTTTCGGTAACTTTGCTATGCTGCGTCCCTGTCTGTGGGAGCAACAACGAGTTTGTCACCATCACATGTGACAACCCACATTATGTCCCCATCAGTCTGCACCACATTGACACAATCAGCATTGAAATAAAGACGGATCAGAACAAACACGTCTCATTTCGCTTTGGTAAGGTGATTGTTAAGCTTCACCTACGCCCCCGGAAGACTTTGAGATTTTAAAATAAGTAAAAGTACGATGGTGATGGTAAAAAACTATGGGGACCCTAATTTGTACAGAAATTATTATAAAGCCCAGGCTGGGTATGGACTTCCTGGATATCAGGGGATGCCTGTGATGTACAGGACTAGTGTGGGAGGCATATTTCGCAGCCTCTTTAGAAAAGCCATTCCGCTTTTGAGAAGGGGTCTGGAGATTATTAAGCCCCACGCTAAAAATGCGGCACAAAACATAGCCAAAGATGTGATCAGTCATGTCTTCCGAGCTGTCCTAGATAAGGTGGTCAAGCCGGCAAAGCAGGAGGGGTCTGGCCTCATGTATATTCAAAGAAAGAGCCTTAAAAGAACGAGAGACGCACCATACTCCAGATGTGCAGAACCTCCTCAACCCCTTAAAAAGAAGAGGGTAAGTTGACGGGGCAGCCAGACATGCAAAATGAAGAAGCAGCTTGGGAGAAAGAAGGGGCGCTCTCCTGAAGGAAACAGAAATATATTTTAACTGCCATGGCCTTTGTTCACTGCGGGTCTGAAGAATGTGCCAAATCTGAACTGTGTTTCAAATAGCCCCTACGCAGACCTGCATTGAGAAAAGCCTGTATGTTGAGATTCCCCCCACTCTTGGCTATTACCACGTCCAGCCCCCTTGGCTTTTTCATAGCTGGGATTGGCGAAGATTACATGGATTTGAACAATACGCTGCTGTACCTTTGCTGCAAGATTGTAAAAGGAGATGGAACTGATCTTGATGCTGGGGCAGTGGTGGGTCTGGTGAATTACCCACTAGCTTCTGTCTTCAGTCAGCTGGATGTCACTCCGGGAGCCCGTCTCATAAGCCAGAGCAACAACTGTTACCCTTACGAGCCTTCATCCAATTGGTTCTCGACTACAGCAATGACACCCTCGCCACCCAATTTTCTGCCAGCCTGTTTTACAAAGATACCCCGGGGCATCATGAAACAGTCGTGCGGGATGGCAATAATCAGGGGTTTCAGAGATGAGCAAACCTGACAGACTGGAGCAAAAAGATAGAGCTGCTTGGTCATCTCCATAGCAATTTGTTTTTTCAAGAAAAACTGTTGCTGAATGGCATGGATGTGAAAATTAAGCTGTCACGCAGCACAAATGCCTTCTGCTTGATGGGCACGGCAGCGGCTGGCCCCTGTAAGCTAAAAATCACATCTGCCTCACTTTTTGTGAAAGAAGTGAAGGTAGCCCTGAGCATCCGACTCGGCCACGTGGAGGCCACTTTACTGCGAGGGTATGAAAGTGTTTAGCATTCCTGCTGGCTGCCGAGGCAACAACCAGGAGAATCTGTTTCTGGGGCAGTTGCCCAAACTCATCATCATCGAGTTCGTGGATAATTAGTGGGAATTATGCTAAGAACCCCTTTAACTTTAAACATTACAATATTAATTTTGTGGCCCTCTACACTGATGGAGAACAAACCCTGACAAAGCCCCTACAACCAGATTTTGAGAACAGTAACTGCATGAGAGAATACATGCAGCTGGTACAGACAGCCGGTAAACATATGGAAGACCGGGCCCTGATGATCAACTGTGAGGACTTTGCTCTGGGGTACACCTTATTTGCCTTTGACCTGTCTCCTGACCAAGAGTGTGCTGATCATTATTCGCTGATTAAAACTGGGAACCTGAGAGCAGAAATACGCTTTGCTGTGGCTTTGCCCACCACGGTTAATATGATCATGTATGGAGTCTTTGACAATGTCATAGAAATAAATCAGAGGAGAAACGTCCTGTTTGAAGATGGACACCGAACAGCTCATCAGGGTTTTATCCTCAGATCCTTATGCGAAAGAAACTTTCTTAGACGTTTTCCCCTGTGACTGGCTTCCTAAAACTCGACTGTCTAAAAGGCCCCTGAGCTTGGTGGTCAACACGCACCCACATAATCAACCTGGAGAACACAGGTTGGCTGTTTACCTGGAGGATCGGAACTGCGGAAAATTTTTCGACTCGTACGGTCACCCCCTAAACAGAGCTCTCTTTCTTCAAAGCATTATGTTGTTTTTAAACAAGAAAGCTACTGACACTGTTTTTCAGATGAAACAGTTACAAGACCCCCAAGATTGGTCACCTGTGGATATCATTGTGTGTTTTTCCTACACCACTGTAGCAAGGGGCTATCATTTGAACAGGTTTTAAAATTTTATTATTCCAACGATTTAGCACAAAATGATAGGGTAGTGATGCATTTTGTAAAAAGTAAATATAAAAATTTCCGTGCGGCCAGGCCTGCTCAAAACGTGTTTCAACATGCCCAGACATGTATTTCTTGCTATGACTTTCATGAATGCTTTGTCTAAATAAAACACTCAGCTGATGTTGTGTAAATAAAGCTGTTGTTATTTAAATGTGTGTGTGTGTGTTTATTTTCATTGAAAAAATCCTTTGTAGGCAAAAACTTTATAGCAGTATAGAATAGTTTAATTCAAAGTGTAAAACTTTGCATGGAGAGCCAATGGCTTTTCGAGACAGTTTTTTGCTTCTTAGGTGGCATTGTTGGTGTTTCTTGGTCTGAGGCAGATACTTTCAGGCATTTCAGATGATCATGATTCATGACGTTGCCCATAACAGAAGATGGTACGTTCAGCTCAGCCATGGCTTTCATAAAGATGTCCCAGACTTTAGGTGGATGTTTAGTAGCCCCGGCATGAGTCTGAAGGGTTCTCTGGACCAAGTCGAGCATGGTATACCCCTTGACGAGCATCCCTTTGTAGACGAAACCCCCTTGATCATCCCAAGAAGAAATATCCTTGTGCTGGCTCAGCTTAGTGAGCAGTACTTTAGCATTTTTCCTGTATCGGGCATGCATGTTTTTCAATACTTTCTGAATGACTGTATCATGGTTTGTGGGGGTTTCTAGGGGGTATCCAGCTTCTAGGGGGGTCTGTTCCAGCAGAAACAGGGTTAATTTCATTCTGTCCAGATCACCCTGCTTTACGTAGTTCAGGTATTTCTGAAGCATGGATGCATACAGTTTAGCCTTATCATATTCTGCTAACCCAGGTCTTTGGAGAATATCCCTCATTTCAGCATCCAATAAGTGGGTTGCCTTGGTTCTGACATTTTCCTGAGGCGGTTGGGGAACCCTTAATTGTTCCAGTTAATGTTTGGGCACCGGGTACATTTTTTCTGTGTGCTCCATCACCGGGTAGCCAAGAGCCCCATAATCAGAGGAAGAGGAAAACTTAACAGAGGTCCGATAAATCCCCCAGACTGTTTTACCAGCTGTTTCTTTTTTTTAAGAGGCAATCTTTTGTTACTTAGGTTTTTTTATGATCCCGCGTCTCTTTTTCAGCAAGCGAATTTGATGCGGTGTCAAAGGGATGTTTTCTTTTAATTTGTTCAGAGCAATTTCTGAAATGGCCGCTACTAAATCATCAGAGGTCGAGCAGAGTATAGCTTTTCTCTGCTGTGGGGAGGATTGAAGAAGCAGTATTAAGAGAGCCAAATTTCTTTTTACGCAGTTAGACATGTTCCCCTTCTACCATCTCGAGAGCTAAGAAGAGGCTGCCACTACATCATCTCTTTTTATTCTCACCTGCTGTTTTTTTAAAGGTGTAAGCAGCTGGTTGGTCGGGTAGAAAAAGCCTGGTTCTTAATCTAAAAGTGTCCGAGGTAGAAGCTTTTAAATCAACCATCAGATACCTGTAAGGTGTTTTAGTGGCATCCTCAAAAGCTTCTAGAAAGAACTGGGCCTTACCTGGGTACATCTGCCACACCAGAGACACTATCTGTAGCTTATCCCTGGGGTTTTTAAACAAAACCATGTATTTTGTGTTAAGGGTAATGGTACAGCTCCTTTTCCCTTGACAGAAAACATTTTGAACAATATACATAATGCTAAGATTCTGATGGTGCACGTACTTGGTAAAGGCTTTCTCGATTTCACCGCTTTCACAAGCAGAGTCCATCAAATCATCTACCACAACCATATTTATTTTATTAGGAGGAAACAAACAGTCGTTGTTGAGACTGTCCGGTAGACCCTCCACAAACTTGATAAAAAGATATTTACAAAGCAGTTCTTTATACAAAGGCTGCCAACAGCTATAGCACCACACCATATTCTCAGGCATAACAGACACCATTCTATCAGCATGATCCAGAAGGTTTTTTTATAAAGTAACTTTTATCACAGTTGCTAGGGCCTGCCAAAATCACAGAAAAGGGGTGCTTCCATCACATATCCGTCTTTAAAGACCATAGGGGAGGCTGTTAAAGTTTTCTGTGAGGACCCTTTTGTCATAAATGACTTTCTGTGTTTTTCTCAAGGTTTTGGTTTGTATTGTCCAGTTGCTTTTGTTCCTAACGATAGAGCGCTGTTGTATCACAATTGTTTTAGGGGTGTCCCCAGCAGGGTTTGCCCCATAATCTAGAACAAGATCTCTCCAGGTTTCAAAGTTGACTTTTTCACTGTTGGCCACATTCAGGGTAATCCCTTGGATCTTCAAGCAAACCTTTCCCCCAGACAACTTGTACTCCTAGGGTTTCGGATCAGCCGACACAAACTCTGTAATGCGTTCATCTGGTGGGATTTTGCTGGTGAGCTTGCCTAAATAATCGCTTAGCTGGGGGTTCCAATCTCTCTCGCAGCTCACAAAGGATCTATGCATGTACTACATTTTGGAGTTCACCATCTACTTTCACTTGGTCTACCCGCTGTGTCATTTTCATAATCTCATCCCTGTAGAGGCAGCAGGCCTCTTTCAAAATATTTGTCCTGCTGGCACTAATAGGCCAGTTCTTTTTGCATGTCAAAGGTCTTATCGTGGTTATTCTGATACCGTTCTAAAAACTGTCCTTTCTCCCCAGACATCATATTTTCAACGCTGTAATACTCCATCTTTGGGAGAAGCCCCACATAATTTTGGTTTTCTGCCATGACTCCCCTCTTATGATACAGGCCACAACTGCTGTCCGAATTACACAGACTACCTCCTCTCTGAGTAAAATTTACCCTTTGCTCTGGTAGTAATCATGATCTTTCAAAGCAATCTGCACACTCTTTCTGAGATATATAAGCCTGCCAACACCACCCCAAGCCCCCATATTTTTTTTTCACAATAATCATGATCTTTCAAGACAAGGTGGTTACATCCACTATGAAAACCCACCCTATTTTTTTCACAATAATCGTGATCTTTCAAAAAAGGAGAAAAACTCCTCTTTCTCTAAATTGTGAGAGCAATCAGTCCTGGGTTTCTTATTCAAGGGGTCCAGATCACCTGTTTTGGGGGTGTGAATCCTTGTCTTTTTACATATGGTTTTCTCAGAGGTATGTGGCTTGTTTTCCTCTGAGGAACCATGCCCTTCTGTTTTGTCCCGATGGTCTTCTGATCCTTGGGTGTTATGTCCTGCAGACTGAGCATTTCTGGGGTTTTTTGCTTGTGCTTTTAGAGGTCTCTGCCCAGGCACCCGCTCTTCTTCGGGAGTGGTGCATGTGATCACTTAGGAAGTATAAAATTTACATCTCAGCATTGAGAATTCACTTTCCTCACACACTACAATTTAAAATTTGCTTAACCCCCTACACACAGCTTCTCCTCCCACAAGAAACACAAAGTTTCAGAAGCTGATTTCAGAAAAATTACCTTTTACTACTGGATAAAAACATGACTGTATGTGCTTGTTCTACTTTTCTATTTTAGAAGAATAACCCACCATTTTAAAATAATGTTTTTTACCTTGCTGTGGTAAAATTGTGTGGGGCTTCCCCACCTGATAAGCTCTCTGTAATATAAATGAAATGATACAATAAGTAAGTCCTCTGTATTAAAAAATTAAATAATAGATTAAGGAAAATAGTGTATGTATAAAGTAAAATATAACTGTTTTAAAATAGTCACCACTAAAAGACAACTCCACCCCTTTAGTCTTAAAATATGTGGAGATCTGGACACACTGATCAGCTTTTTTTTAATCTGGTTTATCTTTATGATACACACCCACCACCCCATACCATACACAATCTGTGAGAATACATATTTTTAAATTCAGTCTTTATTTCCATCAAAAACTTTTATATTTACTGATTTATTTTGTTAAACCTTCTTCTAAGAAGTGTTTTTTTTATCATTTCCTGTGACCCCTACCCTGGGGGTCTTCAAGAGGAGGTTGGATATGCATCTAGCTGGGGTCATCTAGACCCAGCACTCTTTCCTGCCTATGCAGGGGGTCGGACTCGATGATCTATTGAGGTCCCTTCCGACCCTAGCATCTATGAATCTATGAATCTATGAAACTGCAAAGGAGTTCAAATAAAGGACTTAGTTAGCTGCTGTTTAATCAGTCCTTAGCTACTTCCAAACACACACATGCCATGAAGTGAACCCACACCATTACCCTCAATACCCAAGTGCCCCCACAACCATGCTCCAAGTCTGTTACCGGTCTCTCCTCTGCAATGACCTGTACTTCGCGTGCAGGCTCTGGCACAAATATACCATCTTCCAAATTCTCAAAGTCTGCTTCGAGGGCCTGGGCCTGGGCCTCCTCCATTTGCCTGTTCATTGGGTCTTCTTGAATGGGGTCAGATGTCTCAAAGAGTCTTTGGGCAAGGAGCTGGGTCTCCTCCTCAAAACTATTTCTACAGTAATGCTTTCTATGAGGCCGTCTTGGGGTTGTAGTGAGTGGGCCTACAGGCATTGTGAAAGAATCCATACCTGCCCCTGCTTGCCTTAGCACGGTCTCAGAAAAACAGATGGGTCATTTGGGAAAGCAGATAGACCTGGTGGGGCTTGGAGCCTAAATCCACCCCCTCTACTTGTTCCAATTGGCTCAATGTCGTTCTTGGGAGATCTGAGGCCTCTGAAACCCCTGCCAATTGGTTGGGGCTGGTAGGGCAGGTTGTTAGAGGGGTCACACCACTACCCTGCCACCACATAGGCCACATCTGTGCTCCAGCAGGGGCTAGAGCAGTCTGGGACCTACTAGGTCATAACTGTACCATGTGATCTAGGGCGGTTCTTGCAGCATGAGGGGTTGGGCTTTGGGGGTCTGCATGGGCTGTCCTGATGTCATGGACCATGTGGTGTTGTTGTCACACACCATGTGACTGGGGAGTGGGGCAGAGTTCCTGATGTCACACACCTTGTGACTGGGGGCGGGGGCGGGGCTGGTGATGTCATGCACCAAATGACTGGGATCAGGGGGCAGGGCAGGTGACATCATGCACCATACAAGGGGAAAGGGGCGGGGCTAATGGGGCAGGACTTCCAGTCCCATCCACCTGTCACATTTGCATTGAAGGTCAGTGAGCCTATATACTACTTACCAGTGTCTCTATCATAATAATAAAGTGAACTCTAAATACATGTTTCATGAATTCATGAATACATGAATATATATTTTGCTGACCCCCAACAGGAGCTACAGCCCCTCCCACAGGGACAACAGCCCCCCCAACAGGGGACAAAGGGCCCCTGCATGGCTCATTTGTCCCACCCCAGCCCTCTGATTGCTGCCTAACCTGGCTCTATCCCCTGCCGGCTGCTGTAGCCCCCACAAAGGCTGTCCCACCTGGCCCCACCCCTCCAACCCCAGACCCCCCCAATGGTTGCCCCTCCCAGCCCAATCCCTCACTTGCACCCTCAGGTCCCCATGGCTGCCCCCCATTCCCAGGCACTGACATTTAAAAAAAAAAAAAAAAAGCAAAAAGCAAAAAAAAAAAGCCTCTACTCACCCTAGAAGTAGGGGCTGTGGGGGCTCTGGGGCCTCCTGGCAGAGGCCTTCTGGGCAGCACAGGGCAGGAGGCCCTAGGCTGGGGCTGCTGAGTCTGTCACCCTGCCCAGTGCTGTGCGGGTGGGGCCCCAGTGACCCAGACAACAGCTGTACTGCTGGTAAGTGCCAGGTTTGTTTGTTTGTTTGTTTATGTTTAAATTGTGCAGAAGCTGGGGTGGGGGGCAGGGATCGGGGGCCTTGGGGGGCTGGGGCCAGGTGGGGAAGGGATTGGAGGGCTTGGGGGGCAGGCGGGGGCTGGGGCTGGGCAGGGAAGTGATTGGGGGAGTCTGGGGGGCAGGTGGGGAGTGGGCCCGGGCAGAGCAGGGATCAAGGGGCCTGGGGGAGTGGGTGGGCCCAGTGGGGCCCCCCCATAGCCCCTCCCCCTCCTTCAGCCCCCCTGACCCCTTACTTACTGGCACTGGAGCCCTGCACAGGCAGGCAGTGTGCTTCAGCACCAGGGCGAGGGCCAACCACAGAGACACTCTGACAGCCACAGCATCTCTGTGGAGGATCCAGCCTCCAGTTGCCACAGGGCATGGTCCAGGACCATGCCCTGCCCTGAATTTTTTAGCTCCATTTTTTTTGATCCCTGGATATCCAGGTATCTAATGTCCCTGCGCTGCAAACTTGCAGTGTGGGGGGAACCTTTTCCTGTTCCTGCATGTGCCCCTTGCAGCATCTCAAAGGGGTTGAGACACTGCAAGAGGCATGTGTGGGCTCGTCTGGATGGACCCATGGAGTCACAAACTTGGTTTTTACCTTATTGGTAGCAGCCATGGGGATCTGCCAGTACCCTTTAGTTAAATCCAGTGTCAATATAAATTGTGCCTGGCTTATCCTTTCAAGTATGTCCTCCACATGTGGCATGGGAAAGGCATTGAATGTGGACACTGCATTTACTTTCCTATAGTCAATGCATAACCTGATGGCACCATCAGGCTTGGGAACTATAACCATAGGTCTTCCCAAAGGGCTACAAGATTCTTCCATAATGCCTCATTCTCTCATCTGCTCTATCTCCCTTCTTACAGGGCTTGAACAAATGCCTGGGAAGCCTCCTCCAGTGTTTTCTCATAACACATCCCAGTGGTGTCACGGTGTAGTGCTCCACACTCCCTGATTTCTCATTAAATACATTTTGAAACTCCCTTGCCACCCTTACCACCCTACAAAGCTGTGCTTTCTGAGGACCAGATAAATAAGAACCTAGATCTGGCATCTCACTTTCTTCATCCAAAATCTTAGGCCCCTCATCTTAGCCCAAAGCCTCAAGCCCCTGTCTCTAGGCTCATAAACCATCCCTTTGATTCTTGCTATTTCTTCAGCAAGTTAATATGATAAATATGTAGTCTACTAGATGGTCCAGTCCTTCTCACCTTATAATTAACTGGACGCACCCTCCTGACCACCTGGACAGCCCCTGCCACCTGGATAATAATTTGTGATTGTTATCAGGGAGTAGTACTAATACCCAGTCTCCCTCTTTAAACTCATGGTCCTTAGCTTGATGGTTATACATCTGACATATCTGATTTGTCTCTAAGTTCTCTCTAGAGATCTCCCTTATCTGTTCCAGTCTCTCCCTCAGCTCTAGTACTTGCTTAGGCACTATCTCTCTCTCTCTCATCAGCACAGACTGTAGCCATCCTTTGCACACAATGGCAAGGGGACCTTTTGGCCAATGACGATAAACTAATTAAAAGGAGAGAGAGTCTGTGGAGCCCCGAAGAACTTCTGGAATGGTGGACAACAAAGCGAGTACTAATAACTCCTACTTCCTGGGATCTCCCTGAATGCAGGCTCAGATTATCCCTTTCAAAGTGTGATGAAATCTCTCGACTAAACCATCCATCTGCAGATGATATGTGGAAGTCCTCAATTGGTGGATCCTAAGACTGGTGCACACATGTTTAGTACCCTGGACATAAACTTAATGCCCTGGTCAGTTAGGATTTTCTGGGGCATTCCCACCCTGGAAATTCATTTAATTAGCTTCTCAGCCATCTTAATAGTGGAGATAGAGCTCATCAGGACCACATTGGGGAACTTGGTTGCAAAATTCACAAGGACCAGCACAAATTGACATCCCACACTACTTTTGGGGACCCAATATGTCCACAGCTATTTTATCACAAGGTTTTTCAACTAGGGGCATAGGAATCAATGGGGCCCAGGGGAGGGGGGTGCATAATCCGAGACCTTCTGGCAATCTGGATAGCTCTAGCAATAGTTTTCAACCTGCTTATAAATGTCAGGCCAAAACATCCATTACTTTAGTCAGGCTTCAGTTTTTTTCCCAACCTAAGTGTCCCCCCATGGGAAGAATATGGGCAACATGAAGAAGTAATTACCCATACTTTGGTGGAATCGGGATTGTAGCAACTTCACCCTTGATTGCTGTCCATGCTCTACCCAAATAAAATGCCGTCCCTTACCTCAAATCAAGGGTATGCATCTGCCAGCCCGGGGTTCACCATTTCCCCTTCTTGCTCAACTAGGCTGTCTTTGAATATATGACAGAAGACAGGCTCCTGGGCTTGATCCTCATGGAACTGATCGTCACCATTGATTTCTCCTAGATCTAGAGCTTCACCAGGGCATTCTTCCTTGGATGAGGGATCAGCTTCTACCCCGGTGAAACCTTTTGTTTGAGTACTTACTGTTTCTTTGTCAATAGATTGTTGTGGCATCTTTTCCATGGTTTGATACACTACCTCTGACAGATATGGCCAATCTATATCTC
Source organism: Alligator mississippiensis (assembly GCF_030867095.1). NCBI lineage: Eukaryota > Metazoa > Chordata > Crocodylia > Alligatoridae > Alligator > Alligator mississippiensis. The sequence continues at coordinate 42,602,313 of NC_081830.1, forward strand.
ATAGCATCAGGCATGGCAATGTTTTGTCCAGACCCACTGTGACAGGGTACTATTGGGCCCAGGGTTAATTTCCTATTCCACGTCAACACTCCCTCTGTCAATGGATATCTCACTTGCCATGTCTTGATGGATTTATTGAAGACCAGGGGAAAACGTGCCCTGGGAAAACTTTCATGGTTGATCTTATCTCCCTGGTTCTACCGTATACAGTCTGTCGCAGGGCACCTTGGTGCTCTGCTCCTAGGGAGTGGAAACTGCCAGGGAGAGAGAGAGAGAGCCCTGGCAGGATATGATGAGCCCAGCTGAGGGTTGCCAGGGTAACGAGCACAGCTGCGAGTTGCCGAGGCAACTAAGGAGAGCCAGCTGCCTGTAGGAGGCAGGGCCTGGCCCTTATAAAGCCCAGGGCTGAGGCCAGGCTGGCAGTTCCCTGCCAGCAGCTAGAGGGGCAGGAGCAGGAGCAGGAGCTCCTGGAGCTAGGAGGCGAGAATCACAGGAACCGCTCTAGCTGGGTGAAGGATGGCAGCTCGGAGAGTTTTGAGCACCAAGGTTCTGCCAGGAGGCTTTATGTTTGAATTATAGCCAGGAGGCTCGAGTTTATATTTGGCTTTGATATTACACCGGTGGTTTGGGTGAGGCTATATGGGTTGGAGGAGGCCTCATAGGGACCCACAGGGGGTGGGACCCTGGTGCCAGTGAGGGTGCAGTATTCTAAGGGGGAACCCCAGTGGTATGGGAACCCCGGTGCCAGTGAGGGCGCAACTTGCGGGGTGTGTAGACCCCAGCCCCAGAGAAGGGCAGCTTTGAGAAGCCCCAGCGCGGGCACGACGAGCCCCAGAGAGGGGGCAGTGTTGTGAGGAAGCCCAGGATGGGCACAGCAAGCCCCAGAGAGGGGGCAGTGTTGTGAAGAAGCCCAGTAGGGGCACAGCAAGCCCTAGAGAGGGGGGCAATATTATTAGGAAGCCCAGTGCGGGCGCGGTTAGCCTCTGAAGGAGGGCTAGTGCTGCAACAAACCCCGGAGCAGGGTAGAGTGCTGCGGTTGCCCCTGGGAGAGGGGTAGTGGCACGGTGAGCCCTGGGAGAAAGGGAAAGCAGCGCGGTGGGCCTGAGAGTCAGGGGGCGTTACTGAGAAGTCCCCAGAGTGGGCGCAGAGAGACCCAGACGGGGGGCTGTATTTTAGAAGCCCTAGTTCAGGCGACATTGTAGGGAAAGCCCCAGGAGGGGGCACTACTGTAAAGGCCCCAGACAGGGGGCGACACTATAAAGAAGGCCCCAGAAAGGGGCAACATTACAGGGAGGCCCTGAGTGGGCTCGGAGAGCCCAAGAGAGGGCAACATAGAAGAGGAGGCCCCAGAGAGTGGGCGAGAGTACATAGAGGATGCCCGACAGACAGGCTGGGGACATATAGAGAGACATTCCAGCGTCTATCCCATCAGCGAGGCTTGGGGCGTGGTATTAGGGGTTGGTAGGAACCACGCACAGCCCATAAGGCTAGGGAGCCTGGGGAGCACCCATCATACCGGGAGACCCCCAGGGGGTCCGGGAACACACAGGGACAGAGGTCCCAGCTAACCATGCCCAGGGAGTCGTAAGGCAGCCTCCCAACTTTATCTAACCATCAAAGACGTGGCGGGCAAGAATTTGAGGGCGCCCTTGGGCCGACTTGGCACGGTGAGGGGGCCGTAAGGAGATCACGGCCCGCCTGGCAGACCCTGTTGTGACACAGTCCATAAATTCTCCACTGATCCTGAAAGAGATCTTGTCCACGGCTCCTCCACCCCTACACCCTGGTCCTTCACTCACCCTGATGGCACCATGAAGTATTGGCAGTTCAGTAAGGAGAGTGAATCAGTCTGCCTCACCATGTGCACTCAGCGTGCTGCAAGTAGGGGCAGCTGCTTGTCTCACTTGGCTTGTTCCACTTATAAACAATAAGTCAATGTAAACTATAAAGTAAAGAAAACAGTTTGGTGTATGCCCAGCCATCTGCCTCATATGCTCTCTCCTTATATGGGGCTCTCTTACTCTCAGAGAGCCACTTGTCCCTTGGATTATCATCTAACCTGTTTGGGCTTCCTGGTAGCCTTTGTACACTCAGTCCTAGGGTGGATCATCCCTTCTCACTGGTACTTTGACTTCTTACTAATTACAAGCCACCTTCTCTCCAGGCAGCCTACTCATAGGGCAATCAGCCTGCTGGCTGTGCCAATTCCATCCAACTTATAAAGTCCTCCTCTCTCCAAATTCAGCACCTGGAGACACCTAGTTTGCCACAGTAACTGTGTGGGCCATGGAGTGTGGTCCAATTAATGCCTGGACTGTGTGCTTCCCCAGGGCAGGACTCTAATTGCCCTTAGTTGTCCCTCTTTGTGGCAGGGTTCTCATTTGTTACTCACAGATCCTCTGTCTGTCTTCTCTTCCTTTGCAAGGCAGCAGCTTTACCGGACTTGCACATTCAGTGGCAGACACGATGCACAACACATCTCTCTCCCTGGTCACTGCAGATTCCCTGTCGCTATCTCCCAGTCGGCTGCGCCTGGTAAGTCTCCCTAGTCAGTTTCCCCTTTCCAGGGAAATTTTCCTCACCTTTACAGGCTTTTTCACCTCCCAGTGGCCTGGAACTTCAGAAGCTTTCTGGGATTACACCTCCCCCCTGCCGGACTGGGAAATGCCAGCTTTAAAGGGCTTACACCTGCAGTGGCAGCTTTCTGCTGCTAGACTTTTGGTGCTGGCTCATCTAGGGGGCAAGCATAGCAGGGCCAAGACTTGGCTCCCTGCTGCACCCACAGACAACTCTTCAGTTCTTTCCATAATGGTCAGCATCACGTGCCTTCTCTGGTAAGTGTAGGAGGCCCCATGTATGCAAAACATACTAACCAGGGTGTCTTCCTCACCTATGTGTGGCAGAACCAAATCAGACTTTAACATGGTTTGAGTACATCCTGTTTTGAAGACTGCCAGGATTATCAGGTCACCTATTTTCACATCCACCACCAGTTTGGAGCAGTGTGAGGGTCCCCTATGCTGGTCAAAGCTACAGTCCATCTTCTCGTTGTGCAGTGTTTCCACCACTCATTCTCCCCTCATCCTCTGGGTTCAGTATCTGACAATATGCCCCTGGTTTCCACAGCAATAACATGTGATTTCTTTATTGTCCCAACCTTTGAACTCCCTTATAGGACCTTGAGGTGACTCTACCACAGCTTAGTTCCTCCAAGCTCCCCTTGCCCCACCAGGATGGTACTTCCTTTCACTAAGCTCTCTCAGTTTGATTCTTTTTCCATGACCATGAAAGGTTTGGCCAACTGTAAAGCCTCATCCATCAATTGTGGCTGGTATCTCTGCACTCACTTTTGCATCTCCTCACCCAGGTCAGTAAGGAACTGCTCCAGAGCAAAAATATCCAAGACTTCAGCCACTGACTTGCCTTCTGGCTGAATCCATCTCTGTAATAAGTCCCTCAGGACTTGGGTCAGCAGCTGGAGTCACCGTTCTTCTATCTTCTTTTTAGCTCAGAAGCATTGCCAATAATACACCAGCGAAATTTCCAAGTGGTATAGGCTTGTCCTTTTTACCTTCTTGTAATCCATAGCGTCAACCCACAACAATGCCCAATATGCTTCTGTGGGGCCTGTTAACAGTGGGCCCAATTGGACTGGCCAACCAGACCAATCCCATTTGGCTGCAAGAGCGGCCCTCTCAAAAGATTCTAGAAATGCCTCAATATCTTCCTGTGGTGTCATTTTTGGCTTTCTAGCTCCCTCTATCATCTGCATTGTGGCCACCTGCTGAGCTTCTTTTTTTTTTACTCAGTTCTTGTTATCATGATAAAATCAAATTTGGGATCTAACTCTCACTAATTCTGCCATTTGCACTTTTTGATTTTGGAGTAAATGTAATGTAATCCCATGGGCTTGTTGCCAGCCTTGGGGGTTTTCCCAAATCTGCACCAACTTGCTCTATTTTGGCTTCTCCCCACTGGTGAGGTATCTGGATGTGTTAATTTTTGTCTGGCAGGAGATGTTTCAGGTTTCTTGCCAATGCACCAAGATGTGAGCAGGTGCCTTCTCAGTGTCAGCCACTCTAATTACTGTTTTCCCCCCGCACTCGCCTACCATGTCTGGATGGGAGAAACAGGAATATAAAAGGGGTTGACAGTGAATTGTGTCAGATAACAGACATCTGGTGCTCTGATCTCTGCTGCAGGGCTCTGCCACCCCATATACCTTGTCCATAGATTCATAGATGTTAGTGTCGGAAGGGACCTCAACAGATCATTGAGTCCGACCCCCATGTCGAAGCATGTTGTCCATGCTCAACCCATGTCTAGTTGACCAATTGGCTTCCTTTTTAGATCCGGGAACGTTCACCCACAAGCACTACTATAGAGCCTCCTCTGCTTGGACTCTACTTATAACAGTCTCTACCCACTTGAGGATTTTCATACCAACTTCTAACTGGGATCCTCTGCCTTTTCCCATCACTCCTCCCAAGGGTTTGCTGTCTCCCCCAAAGGACTCTGGCAGAGCACAGGGTGTCTCTGCCACTTTAAGGGCCTGGAGCTGGCAGCCTCCAGGTGCCTGATTAGGGCAGCCATTTTGAGGCTTAGGCTGCTTATATAAACAAGGCAGTTTGGCTGCAAGTGGGCAGGCAGCAACATTGCCTGGCTGAAGGGCTGCTGTGAACACCTGGAGGTAAGGGGGAGCTGCAAGGGGTTGGCAGGAGGGTCCTGGTCCTGGGCATGACCTGAAACTGCACCCTGCCGGGAGTGGGTGGTCTGGTGGGGCTCTCAGTGGTGTGGGAGCCCCCAGGAAATACCAGGCCAGTTATCACCCCGGTGAAAGGCGGGTCGGGGCTCCTTAACCCCTAGCTCCCACCAGCACTGGGTGGGTTACCCATGTGTTTGTTGGGGGGCCCAGATGGGCCAGTGTTGTGAGGGGCCCAGAGAGGGCGGACCCCGAGAGTGGGAGTGATGTGTGTATTTTTGTGCATGTGCATGTGTGTGTGTAAAACTGTATTTGAAAAAGACATAGTAAAGAAGTACATAAAAAAAATATAATGTGAGGCCCAGTGACAGAGTGAGTGCCTAGAGAGACCCAGCCCGAAGGGGAGAGTACCCTCGACTGGCCCAAGCTGGGGCCAGGACTACGGTAGTCAAAAGGGCCGGGGGCCCACCGCGAGGGATGCCCAAGAGCCGGGGGCCTGGGGTCCCGACTGACCTGGAGGTGGACCAGGGCAAGAGGCCGAAGGTTCCGGGGGAACCACACCCGAGAGGGGAACATAGCTTCGGAGGGGTGAGGTAGCCTGGATGAAGGCGGAGTGGCCGCCTGATTGGAAGGATCATAGAGGGGTCCTGTTAGGACGATTCTGGGGCCCAATATGGGGCCGGTGATTAGGAACACCATGATGCCATCTGCGAGGCTTGGGCTGTGGTATTAGGGGAGGTCGGAGCTGCAGAGCGCCCCCTGGCATTGGGGCATTACAATGGGCAGCCTCCCGCTTAATTGACATTGATATATGAATCAATTATCATCAAAGGCGTGGCGGGCGAGATAAGCGGGCGGTTGCCCAGAGACAGGTGGGCAGGCCATGAAGAGCTCGGCCCTGAGTAGGCCTGCTGTCACGGTGACAGGCGGGCGGGCCACAGAGTCTGGCCCCAGGAGGCCCCCTGTCACAGACTCACCATTGCAGTCTGCTTGTCACGGTCTGTTGTGGCTCTCTTCACACCACCAGCATTCCCTCTTTGTCTATTCTAGGTCTCTGTGCCTCCACACAGATTCAGCACAGCTTGCTCCAGCTGTTCTTGTGTCCTCTCTTCCAGGTTGCAGGACCAATCAGTGATGGCTCCCATGATGGACCCTCATGTTTCCATAGTCCCTGCCAGCATCTGACATCATGAGAGGCAGGAGCAGTGCAACTGGACCGGCACAACAGGTTTGCCTCAGGTAAAGGCTTCTTTGTCACTTTTCTACCCTAGAAACAGGAGCCGGTAATGGTCCCCTGTTACAATCTGTACATGGACAGTCTATGTGTGTACACATTATTTTTTTTATGCACTTCTTTACTATGTCTTTTTCAAATACAGTTTTACACACACACATGCACAAAAATACACACACACTCCTAACCATATAATGTGGTATGTGTATATATTGACAGAGATATACACACAAAGCTGTAAGTGCAGAAAGGTATGTTACCAGCTGTGTTATACTTGAAACTTTAAGCACAAGCTCACAAAATGCCAAGTTACTAAGATCTTTCTCCTAACACTTCTCTAAGCAATGTTGTGTAGAGGAAAAAGCTTTTATGTTGGCTGGAAAAGCTGTTGGTGTCCATGGTATTTCAGCTGGAATGACTATGGTAAGGTGACAGATTTTAAATGAATGGCAGTGTGCTGTAAATAGACTTACAAAATATGCATAAATATTGTGAATATATTCATTGCTGCTGTCACGGTGTATTGAACTTATTTAGCTGTGCAGTCCACCCATATTTCCAACAGAGATCACTCCCTCTAGGAGTTGTGTGTGTACCCATGGTGCCAGAATGAGAATTAATAACTTGTGCAATAAGAAAAAGAAGAGAAAAATTTTGGTATAGTTCCTGTGAGGAAATTGAATGTAAATCATCATCCTGCCCTTTCTCAGTACAAAATGCTATATTATTTCTATGAAAACAGGGTAGTGATCTTGGTCTGTTCACACTTAGATATTCTGACCAGTTATGAAATGTATGTAATAGGATTATGGAAAAGTAGGACTGGATGGGACCACAAGAGATCTTTTAGTTCAACTTCTTGCACGAGGCAGGATTCATTGCCATCCAAACTATCCTATGCAAATTTATTGTCTAAACTAATACCAAAACTACAAGTCAACCCTGACACAACTATAAGACATGATACCCTAACCTGCTACAGGTAAAGCAAATAGTGTCAGGTCCCTGCACCTTCAAAGAGAGACTGTACCTAACTGTACTTTTTGATTAATTATTTAGCTTCTAGTTTTATTCCTTATCTTGTAAAGATTAAATAAAGGGACTGAAAATATACTTCACAATGGAGTAAAAGAACTAAACAGGACTGTTTGCTTTTGTAAGTGTAATTATTTATTTTTATGAAGATGATAACATTCCATATAAAAATGACATGGAAGAACTAAACTATATTTACTGAATAAAATAAAATCAATAGATTTTTTTTTTCACTAACCCATGATTTAAAAATGCTAGGATTACATATATTTTTAAGAATGATGCAATGATAGTTCACAACCAAGAAACTATATTTCTGAGGCTTAATCACAGACGGTACATATGAATTTACTAAACTAGGAATGAATGCTTACGTTGTGCCCAGAGAAACAGATTTGCTATATTCCAAAGCTATCTTCAGCACAGCCATTTTAGGGGATTGCATCAGAGGGAGCTTACTTTTGTGGACCAATATGAATTTTGAGGTAGGAAGATGATTGCGCCTAGTCCAGTAGTAACCAGGTGTTGGGTGATGTGCCCTTAGGCAGCTTCATCACTCTTTTTTTTTCATTAGCAGTCACATTGCCAGTAGTGCTGCTTTACTCCAAAAGGTTGTTATATGCTGAATCCTTAAAGTCGCAGAAAGATATATTGAAACATTTTGGTTTAGAAGGTGAGAAATACTGTATCCTTCAGCAAAAGGAGCCAGAGGGAAGAAAAATGGAAATATATGAAGAAAAGTCAGGGAGGATCTACATGATTAACATCTAGGCGGCTCTGCCAGGTTATGCCACCAAAGTTGAAGTCTGGTTTTAAAAGTGCTTCTCACTCTGAGCAGGCTACGTGTATTTTGGTCTCGCTTAAAGCCCACTGAAGTCCATGGAAGTCTTGCCCCGCTTAGAATATGAGCTCTGTGAGAGGGACGGAGCATTTGTACAGCATCTTACTGTGCATTTCTATAGCACCTAAAACAGTAGAGCCCCTGTCTTTGTTGGGGCTGCCAGGGAGTAATGAAATACAAATAAAACCATAAGGTGTCATTCAGAAGGCACCCTCACCGCAAGACTAGTGGCATTTTTGTATAAATTGAACAGAAAAGTGACACTGGAGAAAGCAGAAAAATTAAAACACTTGTCAGAGGCAGACAAGGTTCTTTGGGTAAATCCAATATCTTTTATTAGACCAACTAAAATAATTGGAAAAATTCTTCTTTGCAAAGAACTATTTTAGTTGATCTAATAAAAGATACTGGATTTACCCAAAAAACCTTGTCTGCCTATGTCCTTATACCAACAAGGCTACAACCAACACCTGTGAAACACTTTCTTTACTCCTTGACAGAGGCAAGGATTTTTTGGGGGTGATATATTTAATTGGACCAATATCACAGTTGGGATAAAGTTAGAGTCTTTTGAATGCAAAGCAGTCTTCTTCAGATCTGAGGAGATGACCATCACAACTACAATATTGTCCTTATTTTATGTCATGTTCATTTCAGAGAAACTATGAGCAAACATATTTCCTTGCTGCACACTAAACTTTAACCTCTGAGTAGAATGTCATTCTATATTAATTGATCCCCAGATGATTTGAGGTCATTTCACTCTAAGCATGCTAAATAAGCTAAATTACACATTTTGTCAGAAAAAAAAAATAGAGCAAAAAATTAACAGTTGAGCAAGTAACTTCTAGTTACCTTAAACAGCTAGAAGTTCACAACTGACAGTAAATTGACCTGCCTGCATATTTTTCCTTATTTTTTTGTAATAAGATTATTGGTGGTTAACTGTTAATATTCATGTAAGTATAGTAAGTCACACCTTAAGAACACTATTTTAGCATTAATTAACATCCCCTTTAACTGATGATAACAGTAAAACAAATGAAGATGGAAATGGGAACTGAATCAGAGAAGGGTCTAGAGTGAAGCTGGGAAATGTAAATTTTTAAAAATTTGATTTAAATCTCAAATCAACAGATAGACCTAGAATACTGCTAGAAAAACCTTTTTATCCTTCTGAGTAGAGCAAAGTCAAATAGACCAATGTTTTTCAGCTTAAATGTCATAAGGAAATATGTACTGGTCTAGCTTAACACAGCCCTGCAGTATTAGTGGAATACTAATGAAGAAACCCTAACCCAAAACAAATCTTCCCTTTATTCTAAGAGGAGGATTGTGCATATTGAACACTAACTTCAGTGATTATCTAGATTGAAATAATGTCAGGTCCCTTAACATCTATAAATCAGGCTGGAAATTCCCTCAATTACCTGAAATGTCATCTATCTGAATTTATCCCAAGATCCTCATAACACTTGGATAATGAAAGCTCTACCACATATGGATAATCTCATTCCATTAGTTTCTGTGGAGGGAAATTCATGTTATGCCCCTGATTTGTTCAGAGAGATTAATGCATTTTTTTCTAGCATTCTACTTAATAAAACTCCCACTCCATAGGCTCATCTACGCTGGACTCTTATATGGGGTTCCACACTGTGAGTTTATATGACCCAATGGAGTACCATGCAGAACAAGACCAGAGCAGTAAAGCGGCATAGTTCAGCACTCTGCCAGGGCAAATACAGCCTGTTTTGCATTAAATCCTAAAGCAGCTATATAGCATTCAGTAACTGAGAGAGCTCATCAAGAGCTCAGAATGAGTTGACTTGGATCTCTCTGCATGCCACTGCGTTGTGTCATATGGATTTACCCATGGGGGTGCGAGGACCTGCTCATATGAAGCACATTGTAGGACTGGGGTCATGTCCCACCCTGTTCACACCATTTATGTCCTTGAAGTGGACAGTGGGGGGTACCTGCTGGGATGAATTTTACCCTACATGAAATGTGAGAAATTACTTAGTAATCAAGTAAGTAATTAGTAAAGTAAGTAACTAGTCCTCCTACTCTTCAGTATGCATTATGATCTAGTAGGGCGTGTCCAGATGAGCATGCACATGCCTCTTGCAGCGTCTCAAACCCCTTTGAGACGCTGCAAGAGTCACACGTGGGAACAAAAAAATGTTACCCATGCTGCAAGATTGCAGCATGGGGACAAAAATCAGACCCCTGGATATCCAGGGGTTAAAAAAAAAATGCTCCGCCGAACAGTGGGGCAAGACTGGAGCCAGCATGGGAATCAATCCTCCAGGAGAGATGCTCTGGTTTCTGACCAGAGTGCCTCTGTGGTTCTCCTGCTGCTCTGGCGCTGTCAAAAGTAACTTAGGGACATGGGTGGGGTGGGGGGGTAATGGGTGTGGGTGTGATGGCCAGAACCAGAGGGATTAATAAGCAATAAATATGTGCTTCTTGGAGGCATTTAGTATTTTTGCCTAACAGGTAATATTAACTAACATAAAGCTTGTAAGTTTGTAACCCACAAATGTAACTTGTCCATTGTAAGTTTAACCAAAATGATAAAACTAACTGTTTGTATTAATCATGGAACTGACTGGGCCCCAAAGGCAAACCTGTAGCTGCAAGATTAGCTGACCTAATGGTTTTTGCTCAGGGTTCAGCCTTGATGATAAACACTGGATCCAACCGCCTGGCACACCCAACACATTTCAGGAAAGCATGTCCCAAAAAAGCATATTCAGAGAAACCTAAAAGGGTTGGGCTTAGTAATGTCAATTTCAAACCTAAAGGTGCTGCATTTTAATTTGCTTATTGGATAAACCCGAGTCTGGGTAGTAACCTTTTATGATCATTTTTAACACCTTTTAATCCCATAGGGTAACAGCTATAGGGCAAGATTGTGAGTGGCTCTAAAGACAACAGATTAGCATAAGACTAGGTATAAAAAGCGCATGCATCAGGTGACCAGCAGGAAGGAGGGAACAGAACGGTCATTGCTGGTCCAAGCCCAGACTCCGGACTCCTGGTGTGAGTGAGGATCGGATCCTAATCAAGGGATCTTCCCTGGTAATCCCTCCGACAGCGTCGATCAGGGACGCCTGACTTCGCTGGAATCACTTGACATGCACCTGGCATCGAGGGACTATCGATAAATTGCCAACCCATGTCTATCTATCTGTTGTTTTGAAGAGCCCAGTGGCTGATACCCTCGCAGTGCCCAGTTGGCCTATGACAGAATTGATCCATCTATCTGTTGTTATTATCTGTTATTATTATTTACTATTAGCTCTTTAATACTGCATTATCTGCTTATCACATTTATCTTCCTGTTACCTGTTTTGTGTGTAAGCTATAATAAATTTGTCTTTGCTTCGCTCCCAACTTTGCCTCCTCAATCCGAAACTAAACCGAACAGCCCAGTGGCTGATACCCTTGCAGCACCCAGTTGGCCTGTGATAGAATTGATACACTCAGAGTGCAGGAATGAAAAAATGTTCCCCATGCTGGAAGTTTGCAGCATGGGGACAAAAATCAGACCCTGGATATTCAGGGGTAAAAAAAAAAAAATGCTTCACCGAACAGTGGGGCAAGGCACGGTCCCAGACCATGCCTGGAGCCAGCATGGGAGTCAGTCCTCCAGGAGAGATACTCTGGTTTCTGGCCAGAGTGCCTCCATGGTGCTCCTGCTGCTCTGGCACTGTCAAAAGTAGTTAGAGACATGGGGGGGGGGTAATGGGTGTGGGTGGGAGTGAGTGGGTGTGAGGAGTGGCAGAGGGATGTTGGGGGGGTGTTGGAAGTGGGCGGGACAGTTGGGAGCTATGGGGAGTCGAGGGGGATGTCAAAGGGATGTGGGGAGCAGCGGGGGTGGGGGATGTCCCCCAGTGTGCAGGGCTGGGGGCATAGTAGCTCATGCGGGACTGTGGGGCTGAAGCAGCCACGGTGAAGCTGGCAGCATGCGGCAGGACCCGGCCCAACCCGGTGCGGCTTGCTAGTCTGTCTTTGCACCGGAGCAGGTTGCACAGCTCCAGGAGGCATGCACAGGATCTGTGCCTCCCAGAGCCATGTCCCTGCTCCAGTGCAAAGCTGGACTAGCAAGCCACACTGGGCTGGGCTGGGTCCCACTGTGCACCACCTCCCTGAAAGCAAAGCCAGAGGCAGGACCCAGCATGGTGTGCAAGGATAGTGTGCCAAACCCAGCTGGGTCCTGCCAGCCCTAGGGCCGCTCTGCAGCCTAGCCAGGCCAGTCCCAGGGCAGCAGGACCCATCGTGGCATGCAGGGACCACGTGCCAAGCCCAGCTGGGTCCTGCCAGCCCTGGGGCTGCTCGTGCTGCCCGGCTGGGCACATCCCTCAGTGCATGGTCCCTGCTGGGCAGCAGAGCAACCCCAGGGCTGGCAGGACCTGGCTGGGCTTGGCATACAGTCCCCAAGAGCTGGAAGCTAGCAGCAGTGGGCTCAGGGCGCCCCACTCCTGCTGCTGCTACAGAAGGTCAGTTATGGGCCCTGTGTGGGGGGGCTGTGGCCCTGCAGAGCCTCTGGGACCCTGTATGAGGGGGGGCTTTGGCCCTCTGGGGGAAGCTGGGGCCCTGTGCAGGCGGAGCATTCCATGTGCTGTGTGGGGGGGGGCTGTACCCTGTGGGGGCCAGGGGACCCAGCCCTACTGAGCAGTCCCCCATAAGGTCCTTCACACCCACAGTCCCCCCAGTAATTGCCCCACACCTACCCACACCCCTCCACACACACTTACCTTCCTTCCCCACACCCCTTCCCTGCAAACACCACATCCCCCATCACACACCCATCATGTGCGAAGAAAACCAAAAGCACACATCAACAAATATAGGTATTTAGAATTTATTTTATCATTGTGATAGAGACACTAATAGGCTTCCAAATTGCTTTGCCATTGTAAATATACCAATAAAGCATTGCACAACTGATCTGTCTCTGACTCTCTCTCTCTCTCTCTGTATATATGTCTGTGTGTGTAGAGTGGTCTTTTGTTTTAATTGTGGAAGAACATGTACTTTGGGGTACTTTAAACAATGGATTTGGGATGCTGCTGCAGTCCAGTGTTCCCAGATAGCAATTGGCCAGGCTGCAGGAGCTCCTGATTATTTACATCATCAATTTATCATGGGCCCTGAGGCCCACACGGCTAACTAATAGCCCCTATTGTATGGGGCCAATGGATAGATGACACAACAAAATACTTGGGACAACTAATGAAAAAACCAGGATAGGAGTGTTGTATGGGTCAAAGCGTCAAAATGTGAAAATAAGTGCGCCTGAGGGGGACACCAAGCGGAGCCCACCCCAGGCCACACCCACTGGTCCTCAAAGGCATCCAAGGAGCTGGTGGATGCTGCCCCCTGGTGCTTCGCCCAGAGATGTGCACAGACAAGTGAGAGGAAAGCAGCCCTGCAGTTTCTGGGCATCTTCCCAGCCAGAGCCTCCTTCCTCGTCAAATACCGTTTTCATAGTTGGTAGGGTCAGAAGGGACCTGAGCAGATCATCAAGTCCGACCTCCTGCCATGGCAGGAAAGAGTACTGGGGTCAAACAACCCAGGCAAGGTGTTCATCCAGCCACCTTTTAAAGACCCCAGGGTAGGAGCCAGCACCACTTCTCTTGGAAGTTGTTTCCAGATCCTAGCTGCCCTGATGGTGAAGTAGCGCCTCCTGATGTCTAGCCTGAATATACCCTCTGCCAGCTTGTAACCCTTATTTCTTGTCACGCCTGGTAGTGCTCGGGGGAACAAAGACTCCCCCAATGCCTGCTGGTCCACCGACTCGTTTGTAAACGGCCACTAGATCCCCCCTCAGCCTTCCCTTGTGGAGGCTGAACAGGTTCAGGTCCCTTAGCCTCTACTCGTAGAGCCTGCCCTGCTGCTCCCTGATCATGTGGGTGGCCCTCCTCTGGACTCTCTCCATGTTGTTCACATCCCTCCTGAAGTGCGGCAACATAGAGAGGATCCCATACAAGGCCCACTTGGCCAGGGCCAGGAGGTCCCAGGACTTGGTGGGGCTGCAGACGGGGTGACCAAAAACAAAAAGGTGGGTGGTGAAATTCAACCAGAACCTCAAGAGGAGGCTCTGGAGGTGGAGGGGCTGAAGCCCGGTGCACTCAAGGGTCATGTGCACCAGGGTCTCCCTCTGCCTGCAGAAGGGGCAGGAGACCGGGGTGTCATAGATTCATAGATGTTAGGGTCGGAAGGGACCTCAATAGATCATCGAGTCCGACCCCCTGCATAAGCAGGAAAGAGTGCTGGGTCTAGATGACCCCAGCTAGATACTCATCTAACCTCCTCTTGAAGACCCCCAGGGTAGGGGAGAGCACCACCTCCCTTGGGAGCCTGTTCCAGACCCTGGCCACTCGAACTGTGAAGAAGTTCTTCCTAATGTCCAATCTAAATCTGCTCTCTGCTAGCTTGTGGCCATTGTTTCTTGTAACCCCTGGGGGCGCCTTGTTGAATAAATACTCACCAATTCCCTTCTGTGCCCCCGTGATGAACTTATAGGCAGCCACAAGGTCGCCTCTCAACCTTCTCTTGCGGAGGCTGAAAAGATCCAGTTTCTCTAGTCTCTCCTCGTAGGGCTTGTTCTGCAGGCCCTTGACCATACGAGTTGCCCTTCTCTGTACCCTCTCCAGGTTATCCGCATCCTTCTTGAAGTCTGGCGCCCAGAATTGCACGCAGTACTCCAACTGCGGTCTGACCAGCGCCCGATAGAGGGGAAGTATCACCTCCTTGGACCTATTTGTCATGCATCTGCTGATGCACGATAAAGTGCCATTGGCTTTTCTGATAGCTTCGTCACACTGCCGGCTCATGTTCATCTTGGAGTCCACTAGGACTCCAAGATCCCTTTCCACCTCTGTGCCACCCAGCAGGTCATCCCCTAGGCTGTAGGTGTGCTGGACATTTTTCCTCCCTAGGTGCAGCACTTTGCATTTCTCCTTGTTGAACTGCATTCTGTTGTTTTCTGCCCACTTGTGCAACCTATCCAGGTCTGCCTGCAGCTGTTCCCTGCCCTCCGGCGTGTCCACTTCTCCCCATAGCTTTGTGTCATCTGCAAACTTGGACAGAGTACATTTGACTCCCTCGTCCAAGTCACTGATGAAGACATTAAAGAGTATCGGTCCAAGGACCGAGCCCTGCGGGACCCCACTGCCCACACCCTTCCAGGTCGAGACCGACCCATCCACCACGACTCTTTGGGTGCGACCCTCTAGCCAATTCGCCACCCACCGGACTGTGTAGTCATCCACATCACAGCCTCTTAGCTTGTTCACCAGTATGGGGTGGGATACCGTATCGAAGGCCTTCCTGAAGTCTAAGTATACGACATCCACCCCTCCTCCTGTGTCCAGGCATTTCGTAACCTGGTCGTAGAAGGAGACTAGATTGGTCAGGCACGATCTGCCCACCACAAACCCGTGCTGGTTTCCCCTCAGCATAATTTGCCCTGCCGGGCTCTCACAAATGTGAGCCTTGATAATTTTTTCAAAGACTTTGCCAAGGATGGAGGTGAGACTGACTGGCCTATAGTTGCCCAGGTCCTCCTTCCTCCCCTTTTTGAAAATGGAGACCACATTGGCCCTTTTCCAGTCCTCTGGGACTTGGCCCGTGCGCCACGAGCGTTCGAATATTCCCGCCAGTGGCTCTGCAATGATGTCGGCCAGTGCCTTCAGCACCCTTGGATGGAGCCCATCCGGGCCTGCCGATTTAAAGGCATCCAGTTCTTCCAAATGACTCTGCACCACCTCAGGATCTACGCATGGAAGTCTGGCGCCTTGCTGCTGCCTCTCTACAACCCCAGTGAGAGACTTGTCGTGCCCCTCACTTAGGAACACTGAGGCAAAGAACTTGTTGAGGAGTTCAGCCTTGTCCCCCCTGTCTGTCACCAATTGTTTCTGCCCATTTAGCAGTGGTCCTATTCCTCCCTGGGCCTTCCTTTTACTCCCTATATATCTAAAAAACAATTTCTTGTTGTCTTTTACTTGGGTTGCCATCCTCAGCTCCATGGTAGCTTTGGCCCGCCTAACTGCCTCCCTACAAACACAAGCAGAGGAGGTATATTCATCTTTAGTGATCTCACCTTGTTTCCACTTTTTATGTGCTCCCCTTTTGGCCCTTAGGCTGCCCTGGATTTCTCTGGTCAGCCATGGAAGCCTCCTGGCCCCTTTCCCTTTTTTGCCTCGCTTGGGGATCGTCTTGCTTTGTGCCCGAAGGATCGTTTCCTTTAGGCACAGCCACCCTTCTTGGGCTCCCATCCCTTCAAAACTCCTACTCTGCAGTGCTTCTTTGACTAATCGCCTGAGTGCAATGAGATCAGCTTTCCTAAAGTCTAGCACTTTCACCCTACTAGTTACCTTACCCACTCGACGTCTTATGTTGAATTCTATTATTAGGTGATCACTGTCTCCCAAATGGCTACCGATCTGGAGGTCCCCTATCATGTCATCCCCTGTTGCAAATACCAGATCCAGTATGGCATTCCCCCTAGTGGGACCATGCACCTCCTGTGTCAGGTGGAGGTCCTGTATACAGGTTAGAAACCTGCGTGAGCGATAGGACCTTGCTGTCTGCGTCTCCCAGCAGATGTCCGGGTAGTTTAGGTCCCCCATGACTACTGCCTCTTTAGCTTTTATGGTCTCCGAGAGTTGCCTCAGGAGCCCTGCATCTATTTCTTCCCCTTGGTGTGGGGGTCTGTAGCAGACCCCTACCACCAAATCCCTTTCTCCTTGCCCCCCATGTAGCCTAACCCACAATCCTTCTACTTCCTCAACCTTGGATTCTGTCTTGATGAGGGTTGATGTATATTGCTCACTGACATAAAGTGCAACCCCCCCCCTTTCTTCCCCGACCTGTCCTTTCTATACAATCTATAGCCCTCAATATGTACCGCCCAGTCATGGGATGAATCCGACCAGGTCTCTGTTAGCCCCACTAAGTCATAGGTGTTTAGTGCAAGCAGGAGCGCTAATTCATCCTGCTTGTTCCCCATGCTCCTAGCATTAGTATATAGGCACTTGAGCCCTGCGACTGGTGCCTTTGCTGCCCCCCCACTCCAAGTCCCAAGGGGCCCATTGTTTCTTACCTTCTTGTTTCTTACCTGTTCTGTAGTGCTGGTCTCCCCATGGCTTTCAGGTTTCCAATGTTCTCCTTCTTCAGGCTGGGCTGTCCTTGTGGGTGCCACATGGTTTGGTGGTCCACAGCTTCCCCTGCCCTCGTACTCCCCTCCCCCCGACAAGCCTAGTTTAAAGCCCGCCGGAGGAGATCCGCCAACCTAGTAGAAAACACACGCTTACCTTTGGGGGACAGGTGAAGCCCATCTCAGCTGAGCATAAACCTCGTTGTGATGTGCGGGTCATTGTCCAGGAATCCGAAGCCTGCCTCGAGACACCACTGCCGAAGCTGACAGTTGGTCTCTCTGATGCAGTTCTCCTGCCGTCTTCCTCGTCCGGTCACTGGTAGGATGGAAGAGAAAACCACCTGTGCACCGAACTCCTTCAGCACGCCACCCAGAGCACTGTAGTCCGCCATCAGGTGATCGGGGGTTCTTCTGGCCGTATCATTAGTACCCACATGGACTAGGACCATGGGGTAGTAATCGGTGGGCTTGATCCTGGCCTGGATTACCTCCGTGACATCCCGAATCTTTGCTCCAGGGAGGCAGCATACCTCTCGTGCCGAGGGGTCCTGGCGACAGATGGGCCCTTCCGTACCTCTCAGGATGGAGTCGCCTATGACGAGCACTCGTCGCCTCCTCCTCTGGGTCCTCGTGGATCTCTTGATCTGTTCCATGAAGTGTCCATGAAGTTCACGACATACACACCTGTGGTGATGGCTCCATGGAGGAGTCACCAGCCAAGGTCCCCAGTGGCTCATGGGATGAGGGTGAAGTACAGACTCAGCCACTGGGGTGCCCTAGCCATGCCCTCGCTGAACAGGTCCCACCACTTGGTGTCTGGGCAGGATGCCCAATGGGTGTAGTCATGGTCAAGAAATGCAAGTAGCTCATTCCTGGGGACCACTGGAACCGAGAGGTCTGCAGGCTCTATGGAGCCTGCTGGTTCTTGGGCATCCTTCTCCAGGTCCTGGAGGTCAGGGGGCTTCTTCGGCACCTTCTGAACCCCACAGTCTGCTAAGACCCTGGACTCTAGTTGGGACTGGGAGAGCTCTGCAGCCCCCTGGGACAGGGGTGGGGGTATGGGTGGGGGTGGAGCTCCTTCACAAAATGGTGGGGTAGAACTAGAGTCCTGGGGGCTCTGTGCAGGGTCCCTGATAAGAACAGCCCATTGATTTGGGGACCCCACTGCAACCCCCTCTGGTGCAGAACTATGGGGCAGGTTGGAGGTGAGGTTTTTCCAGGATTGGGGGGAAGAGACCTGCCAGACACCGGGGTGGCCCCAGCATCTGCCTCAGAGTCCTGGGAAAGGTGACCTCCTCCCTCAGGACTCACCGGGTGAGCCACCGGGGCCTCTGTATCCTCTAGATCAGAGGGAGGCAGCTCTGCCACCAGGCCTTCCTTTGGGTAGGCCTCAGCCTCAGTCTTGGCACCCATGGTTTCAGGGGGTAGGCCTTGGTCAGCAGAATGAAGGGCTTCCCCCATGGGATCCTGTTTGGGACTATCCAGCTGCCCCAAAACCTCCTACATGGGGATCACCCATTTTTCCCAGGGGTGGGGTGTCAGGCACAGATGGGGAGGCCCCTGGAGGCCGGGCCACTCCTTCCCCCCATGTGGTGGTCTTGGGAGGGGGAGAGGAGTCCTCCACATCAGAGGGATCCAGCCCTGCCTGGGCCTTCCTCCTGCCTTTATGCTTGGAGGGGACCTGCACCCACTCAGCCATGGGGTGGTCCTCAGGTGGACAGGCTCCAGTAAGAGAAGGTGAGGGTTGGGGAGGTGGGGCAGCCACAATGGGTGTATGACTAGGGGCAGGGTGGCCCTCCTCCTTCTCTCCCCCCAGTTGCTGGTGCCCTCCTTGGGACTCCACTAAACTTGGTTGGGGGTGGGGTCCCTTGAGTTCACAGGTGGGCTCATAGTTGTGGCTGGGGTGCCAGGGGGGCAGGGCACCAGTGGTAGGGGCACCCCTCTTTCCTGGCCCATGGGGCACTCATGATGCGAGTGCCCCTGGGCATGGCATCAGAAGCACCGCAGGTCCCCCCAGTGTATAGAAAATCCTCATCAGCGCCCCCTGATAAGGAATTACCAGGCACCCCTCAGCCTCCAGCTGTACTCCTGCTGCCAGCTGGATCGTGACCTGGTGATGGAAAGAGTGTACGTGGCGGAGGCCAGGGTCTTGGCACCCCAGGGAGAGGGCTACCACCGGAGAGATAACTCTCCCCAGGGTTTGGAGCTGGGGGAGCAGGACCCAATTGGGATATAGGGAGGGATGGAGCTGAGGACCTCCCTGGTCCCCAGCTCTTCTAGAAGCTCGAGGGGGATGCACTTGCCCTCCACCAAGAGCCCCTTCTCCACCGCCTTTTGTGCAACGGCCTCTGAGGCAAGGAAAAAGACCCCCTTGCCATAAAAGTGGGAGGTCACCATGATTTTGGGGGCCCCCCACTAACCAAGCCACGGCCTGGACCCAGGTCTCAAAGTGCAGGTTCTCCCACTTGGGCAGTTGGCACTTCACCGCATGCCGGCAGGTGAATGCTGGAAAGGGGGCCCCACTGCCTGAGCTGGAAGAGCCGGCAGTGAAGGGTCCAGGCCCCCTGGCTTCAGGTCTCCCCGCAGCCTCCTGTGCATAGCTGCAGTTCCTCACCTTGGGAGGCCACGTTGGTGGGGCCAGAGCTAGGGCCAGGGGCAGGTTGAGTGGTTGTGCTGGCTGGTGTAGTGCACCTGGTCTCCTCAGGCACTGGTGGTCTATGCTTCAGGGCAGGGCCCTTGCCCTTCCCACCCCCCACTGTGGAGGAGGCTGAAGAGGAGTCTTTCCCACTGCCCTTGCCCTTGGTCTCCAATGATGGGAAAGGGGGCTTGGAAACCCCTCAGGGCAGGGGGCCTGGACCACCTGTGCCTGCAGAGGAGAGTGCAGGCTTCTCCACCCCCAGAGGATGTTTGTCGGACTCTGCCTCCAGGGTGGAGGCTGCAGGGGCATGCAACCCCTTGGGGGCTTGGTTGGAATCCACCCCCATAGTGGGGCCTGCAGGAAGCTCTGTGGGGGCATCTGCCCTCTCAGAAAGTTCCTGGCCTGCCATCATTTCACATGAGGGCAGGGAGGACAATAAAGAAAAACAAAATATTCTGTGGGGCTGGTGAATCTAGTAGGGGCAGGCTGGGGTTGTGGGGCAGAAGGGGGATAGGGAAGAAGGGGGCTGAAGCTTACTGGGCCACAGCCCGACAGGAAAAAAACCTATGCTTTAAGAATGTGGTGGGGGAGGGGGAAACACACACAAGGGCTGGGGAAACTAGAGCTGGCTTACTCAGTCACACAACAAACACTAGGTCAGGTGGAGTGGACCACAGGACTTACCACACAAGGGCAAAAAAAAAATAAAAAATACAGGGAAGGCTGCTGAGGCAGGTGTAAAAGATGGCTGGAGCAGTGGAGGGGCTTTGTTTGTGGAAAATCTGTCCAGAAGCCCCTCAGGCCTCCAGCCAGTTGCTCAGCAGCAGAGTAATAGGAAGACAAATCAGGATCAGGGACAGCGAGGTAGCTGTGGGGGAGGGGTGAAGCAGTCAGTCAATTAGGAAGTAATCCAGTGCAGGTGTGGTGTCAGGTGGTGCAGCAGGGAATCTCCCTCTCTCCTGAGAGTGCGGGGCAGCAGCAACAGCAGCAGTGATGGTATGAGTTGTCCATTTCAGCCACTCAGGGTGTGCTTCTGGTGAGAGTGGAGGTGGCTTGCCAGGGCAGGCAAGGTTCCGTTAGGCTCTGGCACTGATGGGGGGGAGGAGCCCACAGGCAGCGTAGGATCTCTCCCCAGGCTGTCCCCCAACCACAGCTTGGTGGCGGGCTGGGAAGCAGGCCAGAACAGGGGTGCAGAAGCTGGGGTGTGGTGCTGGGGTGCAGTACAGTGCAGTGAGCCCCTCCCTGAGGGGGGCTAGCAGCATGCAGCAGAGGATCCCCCCCAGGCAGGGGCAGCAACAGCAGTAGCAGCAGTCCAGTGCAGGAAGGGGTGCGGCCAACTTACTCCAAAAGGTCTGAAATCAAGCCAGCAGCTAATAGTAGCCAGAGGCAGGAAAGGGCCTGGCCATCTTCTCTCCAGAAGCTTGCAGCAACCAGCCGCAGCAGCCTGGGACAGGAAGGGGCGCAGCCAACTTCCTTCCAGAGGTTCCTCCCCTAGGAGCTCCTGAGAGCAAGTAGCCCTGAGCTGCTTGCCAGGGCAGCTTTTTGCACTGATGGGGCCAGGACAGGGCAGCTTTTTATACAGCACAGGTGCTGGCCCCAGGCTCTTGCTCCCCCTGGCTGCAGATCCGGGAGGAACCAGGCAGGGTTATTTTGCCCCAAGTGGCACAATTTTCCTTCACAACAAAGTGCGTGTCTGAGCATGTGCACTGAGGCAAAAGACCCCAGCTCAAATTTGTACTGCTTCTATTTGAGGTGCTGCAAGAGCATGTGCTTACATGTATGGATGCGCCCAGAGGGATTACGGAGACCAAGGGTGGGACTCCTCACGCAACTGGAGCATAGTTATAGAGGGCTATACCCTGCATAGAAGGGACTGGATGGGGAAGAAAGGTGGAGGCATAGCTCTGAATGTGAAAGAGCAGTACACCTCCTTGGAGGGTGGCATTGATTCCAAAAATGGACAGCTTGAAACCCTCTGGGTCAAGGTGCGGGGGCATGGGGGGTGGAGAGCAGTGAGAGAGGCTGAACTATAGGTGTATATTACAGACTACCAAACCAAGGGGAGGAACTCAATTTGGAGTCCACCCAAGAATTGACTGAGGCCGCACGTACACGTGACATGGTTATCATGAATTATTTTAATTATCCAGACAGCTCTTGGAAGGAACACTCGGCCAAGTTGGATCAGTTGCCATCCTTCCTGACCTGTGTCGAGGAGCTCTTCCTGACACAGATGCATGGGCCAACCAGAGGTGATGATCTGCTAGACTTGGTCCTGGCCAAAGGAGACGACCTTGTGACTTTCTTAAATATAGAAGGAAGTCTGAGTGACAGTGACCATGAAACCATCATGTTCACTATCCAACATAAGGCAGACAAATCAGATAGCAGGATGAAGTCTTGGACCTCCAAAATGCAAATTTCAACAAGCTTAGGTCACCAGTAGGACAAGTGCTGCAGGACCAGGGACCAAAGACAAAAGGTGTGCATGAAGAGTGGTTGTTCCTTAAGGACACAATCCTTGAAGCACAAAGGAAGTCCATTCCCATGCAGAGAAAAGGTAACAGAAGGCCTGGGAAACCTGCTTGGCTAAACAGGGAAATCACGGTTCTCTTAAGAAAGAAGAGTCTTATAAACAATGGAAGCTTGGGGGGGGGGAGGGGGGCAAGGAGGACTATTCCATGATGGCTCGCATTTGCAAGGAACAGATAAGAAAGGCCAAAGTGGTGACTGAACTTAAATTAGCAGTGGGTATCAAGGACAACAAGAAGTCCTTCTTTAGGTAGATAGGAAACAGGAGGAAAACACATGGGAATGTGCGGCCATTGCTCAGCAACTCAGGAGAGCTGGTTATCGGCACCCAGGAGAACGCTGAACTCCTGAATGACTACTTCACCTCGGTCTTTCACTGGACCAAGGGGAAAACCACGCAAGGTAGAGTAGAGGATGAGCATAGTAAGAATAATCGCCTTCCTACTATTGCCATGGAATTGGTGCATGACCAATTAGTAAAATTAGATGTATACAAGTCAGTGGGACTGGATGTTCATCCAAGAGTGCTGAAGGAGCTGGCCAAAGTTATTGAGGAACCTCTGGCCAAACTCTTCCACAACTCGTGGCACTCCGGAGAAGTCCCTGAGGACTGGAAGAGGGCCAATGTTGTGTCCATTCACAAGAAGAGCAAGAGGGAGGACACAGCTAACTATAAGCCAATCAGCCTAACTTCTATCCTAGGGAAAATCCTAGAAAAGTTCATCAAGGAGTCTATCTGCGATAAGCCTGCAAAAGGTAAGATTCTGACCGACAGCCAGCATGGCTTCATCGTGGGCAGGTCTTGTCTTACCAACCTCATCTCCTTCTATGACCAGGTAACTCACTCTCTGGACATGAGAGAGCAGGCTGACATTGTATATCTTGACTTCCAAAAGGCCTTTGATCTAGTATCGAACAATATCCTCATGAGAAATAATTTTTTGCTATTCTTGCATTTTAAAAAGGCATTTTTAAAGCCATTGGTTTATGCAGTTGGAATGACAATTGCTAAAGTTTTGCTTCTGTGTGCATGCCACATCCAAATCATCTAGACTTGGTACAGTAGTAAGAACCAAATACTGTACTACAAACTAAATAGCTGGGAACTCTTCCACCTTAAGATATGCCTTCATTAGGATTTTGGTAGCAAAAATAAATAATTCTAAGTGTGTTTTGGGTTTTCTCTCAGAGTGTACAGGGTTGTTATTGATGTTAAGTAGCATTTTGCTGTCACACTCCAATAATAAATGATGCTAGCTGTCATTCTTTTTTTTAACGGCACTAGAGATATGCCTGGTAAAAACTATGCACATGAATTAAGTGACAGCTTTTGATTAAATAAATCTTTTGATTAAATAAATGCTGTGATGACTCAAGGATAAAAAAGAAGCAATTAAAATGACTAAAATTTAGCATTGGATTGAGTTAAACAAATGCATAAGGCCAGTTCCTCTGTATTGTTTGTTAATTGGAATATTGTGTGACTATACCTCACAAGGGAAAATGCTGTCTGCTATTGCTAGGGGCCCATGAGTCCATGTTAAACTAAAACTATATGTATAAAATATAAAGGACCTGGAAATGTGTCCCAGGTAGGGAGGATGTCCTTGTTAAAGCACTGTGATTGAGATCTGGGTTCAGTTCTTTACTCTGTTATCTTGTGTAAGATATTTCATTCCTATTTCTCAGTTCACTGTCTGTAAAACGGGTCATAACATTTTCATTCTCCCATTTTAGCTGCCTTGTACACTCATCCTGCAAGACTTCAGGGCAGAGACTGTCTCTTTTATTGGGTCCCTCTATAGCAGTATCCTGACCTCAGGCTGTCTTCAGCTCCAACCGTAGTATAAATAGAACTGAGTTGGGGAGTTTTATAATGGTAAATGTTTTCTCATGTAAATAGTTATAAATGTTTCTTAATTAACCCAATGAAACTGAAATTGAAAGAAAATTATGGGTCTGATTTTTTTTGTTGAAAGCTAATTTGCATATATAATTACTGGAATTATATGTACCAGATGAGCCATTGTTGACATTCCTTAAAGAAACAGAGAAAAAGAATTTGACATCAGAGTAACAGCCAGAATCACTCTTAGGACAGGATGGAGAACAGAGATCATATTCAAGCAAACAGCCTGAAAACGAAATCCCACATAATATATAGGTAAGCTATGTCCCTGGTCCTGCAATTTACAATGCCTTCCCATTGCCCATGGGATGCCTCAGTGAATTCAGATGAAGAAATTGTGGTTAAGAGCAACTGGCCACCATACTGAGCTGTTGCCAGCAGCCTCAAATTCTGCTTGTATTCATGAATATGTTCAGAGAAGGAAGCAGGCAGACTATATGCTACTTACTGGTGCTAGGCAGACAAGATTATTTGGGAAAATCTGACATCTTTTATTAGACCAACTAAATTACTGGTGCTAGGAATGTAGTAGTTAGCTCCATGCAGCTGTGCCAATTAACATAAGGTTCTTAACAGGAAGGTCTTATTTGCAGGCTGGTTAGATAGGAGTAGGAAAAGTTCAGCATAGTTTAAGAAGCGTACAGTATTTTCTATAAAAAACATCACTCGTCTGACTCATGGAATCATTCTGTCTTTTCAGCTGGTGTTCCCATTTGTGCTTTCAGTTTGCTTTTCTCATGTTCTGAAGTACAATCTGTGAGCAGCAAATTTTCATTGTCAAACTAAACATTCCTAAAGACTACATGGAACAACTTCAAGATTTGCAAAAGCAAATGATTTTTGGTTCATTTGGTAAAGATGTAACCTGTATTTCACACATTGCTCAAATCTGAGACAGTTCTAAGGGAGCTGAAGTTTTGACAGTCTGGATTAAGAGATTTTAAGGCCAGAGGAACCAGAAGATCATATAACAGCCTGTATCCCACAGACCATTGCATTTCACCCAGTTACTCCTGTACTAAGCCTAATAACTTGTGTGTGATTAATATATACCTTACAAAAGGACACCTAATCTTAAAGACATCAAGAGGTGAAGAATTCGTTACATTTAATGGTAACTTGTTTCACTCGTTAATCACGCTCATTGTAAAGTTTGTGCCTTATTTCTATTGTGAATTTTGTCTAGTTTTGACTTCTATTTATTTTACTTTTTCCTGTCTTTATATTCCCTTATTTTTTATATCTCATAACTTCTCACTTACATGGATTACTACCTACTTCCTCTTTCCTTCCCCTTCTGGGTATATGCACACACTTATTTTTAATTGCTGCTTTACTTCCCCACTGAATCAGAAATACCTTTAAAAGTTAAAATTGTCCTTTTTCCTGACTGAGATTGTGACTTTTTGGCTATATAAAATATGTCTTAAAAGAATTCCTATTTTAATTCTTAGATTCATTCTAAATTTTATCCTTTTAATCAATTTTATTCAAGATTTTACTTGGCTTTGGGAAATTAAATCTTAAACAAAAACTACATGTATTTAGAGTAGATTTCTCTTTGAGTGCAATAATCAGGTCATGGTCACTAGTCTCTAAACTTACCAATTTTCAGCCTTAATTCATCTTTATCCGTCAGCATAAGGTCCAAAAACTAGTTATGTTGCACTGGAGTCAGTGGCTTTTGTGCTGACAAAATCTTTCCTCTATAAAGGTTACACTGGATAATGCACAAAAAAATCAGGCTGCTTTCTCTTTGTACCTTACAACAGAGGTACTGAAACCCACCATCAGATGGCATTTCTTACTTCTTTGCTATCTACCTACCAGCTGGGAGATGATAGATGCACAGAAAGAACATTCATGTAAGCCAAAGGGTAGAAATAGTTATCCCAGTGTACACTGACATTACCATCATAAAATGAATTTAAGAAAGTGTTCTGCATATAAGAAAACTACATTGAAATGGCATGATTTTCTTACAGCTGTGGTTCTTCACTCAAAGCTAGTTTTTACTTGTTTCTGTGTGATCGTTTCAGCTTTTTTATGAGGGGTATTCACCATATCAGTTAAATGGAATTGAGTATAGTAGACAATTTTTAAAAAATCATTTAAAAATTATTTTAATTTTATATTATTTATATACATTTTATAAATATTATAATGAAATATGGTTAAAATAATTAGCTGGTAAAGAGCTGAGACTCCTTACCAGCTAAGAACTGCTGCCCAGAGGGTTTTTCCATCTATTGACTCCTCTGTGAAATCTGAACATTCATTTCTACCCAAGAGAACTTTTACAATCTTTTCTCTGATGCCTGATGAAGGCTGCTTGTTCCTGAAAGCTTGCAATTAAACCTTTTTTTGCAAAAATCTTGTTGGTCTAATAAAAGATATCAACTCTTTCCAAGTGCCCTGACTGAGTACAGTAGTTCACTGTAGTTTCTCTACTATATTGTCAGATTTTGAGGGGAGACATTTGGAGCCTATAGAATGCAGACATCTTTTAAACATGCTAAAGAAAGCTTCTCTCTCTCTCCGTTTAACATCTTGCATACCAAGTCTCACTGCATAATCAGCTGTTAAGGCTATGTTAAACTCTTGAAAATAGCTGGTTGTTTTTTTAAATGGAAATCCTGGCAGATCCTTAACTACAGTGTTGCTTGGCATGAGATTCTAATACAGATTTAATACGGTACATACAGCACTTTATCATAAAAACTGCAATTATTTTCAACAGAGCAACAATTTAAAATGAGAAATGCTGACTTGACTTTTCTTCTTTTGGGAAAAGTCTATTCTAACTCATGATTTGCACATCACAGAATGGAAAAGAAGACATCCACTGTTGTAATTTTTTGTATGTTGTGAAACAATAATGCTTACAACACAAATAGATGATTAGTTTAAATCATGAGGCAATATAATCATTGCATAAATCTGTGTAACACCATTGGACTCAGTGGAGCTAAACTGGATTAAAATAGATTAAGATCTACCTGGCCCTTAAATCTATTTTACTTTAGTACTAGTACTTGAGTAATGTCTTAGTAATGTCTGTCAAGTATTCTATGAAATGCAGTGAATGGCCTCTTATAATCATCTCCTATATTAAAAGTTAAAAGTCTTACAGCATTCCAACAGAGGAAATGAGAGTCTTTGAAAATATTCCTGGTTTATTACATTTTCTGTATATTTTCCCTCCATTCATAGACAAAGAAGGAAGAACAGCAGCAGTTTGGTTATGCACAGCATCCCTTAAATCTCTGTGGGCTGCTGAAACAGCCATGTCATAAAGAGATGGTAAAGAAAATAAGCTGGGGTATAGTGATATATTTCAGTACATAAAACAACAGGGTTCCTAAACTCTGGTTGGTTAATTTATTTTACTTGTCATGAATGCATGCTCTTTCATACATTTCTGTGTCATTTAATAATACTTGTATGATTAGGTATATTGTATAGTTCAGGGGTTTTCAACCTTTTTGGATCATTGTACTACCCAGTGGCCGGGGGTGGGGGGTGGCATGTGGCTGGACTCGGAGCAATGGCAGTCACCGCATTCGAGCTCCCCCCCCCCTGCATCCAGCTGGGTGGGCGGCGCCTGCATGGCAGTGCTCCATCCCTGCCTGCCTGCCTGCCTGCCCGTACTCCCTAAGGCCTTCTGAAGTACCCCCTGGGGTACGTGTATCCCCCAGTTGACAACCCCTGGTATAGCTGATCTGATTTTGTTTTGAAACTCTAAAAGGTTAAAAATATCCATTTGTTAATCATTAGTAAAATTGACAAGCTTATATGTAAACTGTGTTTGTTACCTTTAAAAAACACATGTGCTGTGTATACACCAATTGGATATGTATATGCAATCAACAAAATAACTCAATTCCTATAATGTTGAAGCATCCATCCTCACTACCTTTAGATGGAATGGTTGGTTGCTGGAACAGTTGGCTTGCTGAAGATTGGCACATGCAAATACTGCTCTTGTCTACCATTTACTGTGAGTGTAATTAGGAATATTTTTTGAAGGGAAACCCTTTTGCTTTTCTCACCCCCCAAAAAGAACTATTTCTTTAACTAATTCTATCAAACACAGCTACCTCATTTTGAAACCACCCTTCTACTTGCCTTGCTGCTTACTCTTATTTGTCATTTATTTTGTGAAAAAATATATGGGCCAGATCCTCAGTTAATATAAATTAACATAACTTTATTGACTTAAATAGAAACCTACGATTTTCTATCAGCAAAAAATCTGGCCTCTATTATATAATGTGAACAACTCCATCCTTCCCCTCAAGCAGTGCTGTATAATCTATTTGGCATCTCAAGTTAACAGAACTCACAGAGTGAATCTTGCCTCTATGGCTTGGATAGAAGATGTACATAAGTATATAATATACATATGGAATAAAAACTGGTAAATCACTATGCTTATTTACTCTCCGTACAGAAGAATAAAGAGATGCCAAATTAAGTTATAGGGCAAACTGGATAAAACAGTATTTTAACATGTCTTGTATAATCATAGATTACCTGCAGCAGTCCTTAGGATATCTGTACCAAGATCCTAGAACACTTCTAGTAAAAGCATTGGACATTAATTTAAATGAAGATGTGGAATGATATTTGTTTTTGCCTAAAATTGGGTAGCTAAGTAGCAGCCTGATTTTTGGGGGTTCTGAGCCCACATTATTCCCAATAGTTGCCCAATTAGTCACAGGTGAAAGCATTAGTAATGATTTTCATCAGCCTGGTAGATTTAGACTTACAATACAATATTCCTTCCTTTGCTCCATGCTATTTCTTATTGCTTATATTCTAAAGTCTTTGCAGTTAGCCCTGAGACTTAAGAAAGATGGGTGTTGGTTTTACCTGGATCTGTGAATTTTCAGCACTTTTGAAATGGGTTATTCATTTGGGTGCCTAAATATGGATTTGGGTCCCAATCCTACAAAGGCATATCCTTACACTTAACTTCCATGGCACTATACATTGGGTGTAAATTGATGTGTCTACATACATCTTTTTAGGACTGGGGACTGAGGCACATAACTCCAGCCATCCAAGTCTGAAAATCTGGCTTATATCTATATAAGAAAGAGGGTATTATATACAGAGCATGATAATTTTCATTTGTGAGGCATTTTAAAAGGGGTTCATCCTCAGTAAGTGCTGAATACTTCCTTTAAAGATCAGTACTTCAAGGCAACTTAGTTTAGAAATAAAATATTAGATAACCCTGAATTCATGGTATTTACTGCAATTGGTAATTTTGCTGTTACTAACATTACATGGAAGAGGCTTTGACACCATGGTAGGGGGAATACAAACCTTACAATGGTCACCTGTCTTCAGTCAGACTCTCTATTGCCTTTTGTATTTTTTGTTACTGTTTTATTAATCCCCTCAATACATTGCTGGAGAACAAGCAAATAAGATAGCCTGTTCCCCTCTTAATCCACATGGAAGAAAAAAGAGATAATTTTTTGCGTCTGTGCCTTCTAGGCCACCCATCAGTCAGGTGTTTCTTAATCTGGGTTCATTTTCCAGGCCATCAATTAAATTCTCTAAATGTTCAAGCTCTTCATGTTTTCACTCTTGATTGTATCTGTTCATTGTAGACTACATAAAGTGGTGTTTTTTGAGATCTTATGAATTCGTAGTAATTTGCACATATCTTTTACAAGCTGAAGGTGGGAATTATAGCAGTCATCTTGCTATATTAGCTATATGTTTTCTTTATAGTTTTTGTACCTCCCTGATTTCTAAGGTAATATGATCAGTACAGGAGTGATTTGGTAGCCTAGATATTCACAGACAATTGTACGGTAAATTCTCTGACAATCTTCCAATATTATATTTATCTGTATACCAGTACAACACAATAAAAATATCATATATCAAGTTCAGTACTAGAAAAAATGGGCACAGCTCCCTTGGAAATCACTGGCTAGACAAAGCCTTGGCTGGGATGGTACAGTTGGGGATGGTCCTGCTTGGAGCAGGGGATTGGACTAGATGACCTCCTGAGGTCCCTTCCAGCCCTAATGTTCTATGATTCTATGATTCAAGTGGCAACTAGTCATGCTGAAAATTCAGATTTTACAAATGATGCCATTCTCCTTGCAGGTTCCTCCTGTTTTGGTTTCTGAACATTTCTGACTTCTAGAAGAACATGTGGTCAGGTTTGTTGAAACTAGTGGAATAAAGCAGAACTGGTAAACTTAATAAAAGCCATACTGGAAATAAGCATCAGCACTTACGATTGGACATATGCTGGAAAATGGCATTTCAATGGTTTTCCTCGCCCACACAAACAGTAAAGGCAGAATTCTATCTCACCCATTAAAGGACCATGATTGTCCTCTGGAGGTGCAAAGATGTCTTTCTATTCATATTATGGGGGAACTTACCAAAAGAGGTAATAGAATCATTCTGACACTTGCCACACACCAAAGTGTGAGTGGCACAGGCGTTCCCGAGGACAAGAAGTGGCAGTGCAAGGTACACCACCGCTACTTGTCCCCAGGGAAGCAAACATCCACACGTCTGGACGCGCACTTAGGGCCTGTTTCTCCTAGTGGTCAACCAAAATGCAGCTTGAGACTAAATATGACCATCTGACAGGGTGGCTTACAATAAGCAGAAATATATCTTACAAAAGCAAGTAAAGTATTAAAACAAGATATAAAAGAAAAACTCCCTAAACAGTATCCCAACTTAGCCTTGCTTGCTAAATGCCTGGCCAGATAAGAAGGTCTTATAGTACTTCTGTAAGATATCCAGGCTCAGGCTCTAGTGGGTTTCAAGAATTAGAGAGTTCTCAAGCTGAGGGGTGATACAGAGAATGAGCTCCTATGTGATACATGTCACATGTCACTGATATGTACATGGCACTAATTTTTTTTTTTTGTCACCAGCATCTCTGAACACCAGTCTGAAGTCTGAGCTTCCTGAAATTTAAAATTAGAAAAGGCAGCAGTGACTTTTTAAAACAGAATTATATGTAATAATTTCACAGGCATAAAAGTATCCTCTAAGAAAAATATAAATTCACTTTTCTTTAACCTTAACTCAAATAGACTAAGAGAATGGACCCTTAGATGCAAAGAAATTAGCCCTAGCAAACCCAACAGTCTTACAGTACTCCAAGGCAAATTGAGCTGAAGCACTTTAGTTGAACACACCATGTTGAAGGATCTTGATCCTAATAGTTAGAAGGCAGCACCATATAAAGAATTCCTACCTAGAAAAAGTCCTTCTTAGTAGGAAGACTGGCTGCAGTGCTTTCATACAACTTACAAATAATGACACAAGAGACTTTGGCTTACTATCATTAAGAATGAATTAGAAAAAACTGTGAATCCCAAAGCTCCAGTTAT
The DNA here is from genome assembly GCF_030867095.1 of Alligator mississippiensis. Classification (NCBI taxonomy): domain Eukaryota; kingdom Metazoa; phylum Chordata; order Crocodylia; family Alligatoridae; genus Alligator; species Alligator mississippiensis. Next base: position 42,633,761 of record NC_081830.1, read on the forward strand.
TAGAAGTGTAAAGAGAAAATTGGCAGTTAAGCAGTTTGACAGTGGGCTGAATGGCTGCCATTGGCAATGTCTATAAATAGACATATTCAAGGACAAAAGATTATATATTTTATTACATGCAAACACAGTATATTTGTATTATTTTGGTTTTTTAAATAAAATGTATTTTTTGGTAAGTGGGAGAGCAAGTCTATCATGTTATTGAATTCAGTCGTTCTATTTTTATTCAACTCTCCACATGCTTCAAGTGTCTGGTTTGATTTAATTTAGGCCTTTGTTACCTATATAGTTCCTCTTACTTCTCTTTGGGCACATGTACCAAGACAAATTATTTTTAAAATGCATACTTTATAAATATAACTAAAGTTTTATTTCTAAATTGCCTGGGTCATATTGTGAATTAATATAGATTAGTTTACCTGGACTTAATGAATGATGATTTTCACCAATCCAGGATCTCAGCCTATATATTATAAAAGCCAACAGATTCTGCACTTTGCAACTCACATAAAATAACCATTGATGGCAATAGCGTTTTACCTAATCAAGGACCTCAAGATTAGAAATTATATTTACACACATTTACAGCATGTATGAGACTCCCTGATAGTTCTTCTGGGTCAACAGTGGAACAGTGATATTAATGCCCAAATGATATTCTCATGTTAAGTTGAATGAAACAGCTCATAGAAGTAGAATCATACAGAATTTGGGCTGGAAGAGACCTCAAGAGGTCATTTAGTCCAACCTCCTGCCTGAGGCAGGATCATCCCTATCAATTAGATCAGTTAGAGTATCTCATATTCACTGGTTATTTCCCATCTATAGCTTTGAATATAAGTAATACCTGTCACAATTAGAGGCTAGACTAGTTTGCAATTATTTTTGCAGTACCACTTTAAAATCTTTATTTAGAAAAGTTTCAGGTTATTGGGGTACAATAGACAATCAGTGGATGGCTGTTCTATGCTTTAGCTATCTTTAGCCTGTTAGGATGGGATTTTTTTAAAGGAAAGAAAATTCAGCATTTGCCTAATTCTGCTCCCATTGAAGCCCACAGAAGTTTGCCTATTGTTTTCAGCAGAAGAGTTAAGCCAGTGCTGAATGCCTTTGAAAATCCCAACCTTAAAATTGTATTTTTTCATACACATATTTATCTAGATACTATATGATATTAAGATTGCTTATCCTGTCAAGGAAAATATAAGAATACATGTAGACTGCAGATAAATATCTGCACATTCAGACAATCCCCAAAGCAATGGGAAAGGGCGCATCTACACATGCCAATTTAAGGTGCATTAGCCATTTTTAAGGCAAACACATTAAATTTAGGTGTGCATAAAAGCACGTGTAGATGCACCCAAAGAGTTTACATTTACTTCTTTGCTGTGTTGGCTGCCAGGCCTTTCACATCAAGGAGGGTTTACTATATTCCCTTTAACAAAATATTACAGATCCAGATTCTGATACTTACTTTCAGTGGGCGTGTCTATACAAGATGCTTTACTCAAGATTAGAGCAAATTACTGCACAGGAAGTGTCACTGTCTACATGTGCAGACACTTCCTGTGCAGTAATTTGCATTAATCATGAGTAAATGTACTATCTCTAAATACAAGTAGAACATTTACTTGGGAGTAATTACTGTGCAGTATGGCATGTGTAGATGGCTGACCTGGAGCAAACGTGCTTCCGGTCAGCTGGGCAGCAGGGGATGGGGGATTGCTCCCTGTCTTTCAGAGCTGTTTGCTGCCAGAGTGGGCTTCACAACTGGAACCCAGGCCTGGGCAGGGACAATGTCCCCCTGCCACCTCAGAAGCAGGGAGCTTTTAGTCCCTGCTCTGAGATAAGAATTGCAGAGCGGGGGCTGGGAGCTCCCTGCTGCTGAGGCAGGGGGACATTGTTCCTGCCCAGACTCCAGTGGCAGAGCCCGCCCCAGCAGCAAGCAGCTCCTGGGGGCAGGGGGCAATCTCCCAGGCCCTGCCAGGAGACAGCTGTCTCTTGGCCCTGTGCTCCCTGCCAACCCCTGGGCTACCAACCAGGTGGAGCCTAGAGCTCCCCTGGCTGCTGCAGGGGGCTGGTGCAGGGGTGGTGAGGGTGGGAGCAGACTGCTGCCATCAGCAGCAAATCTGCTCTTGCTTCCCTACATGTGTAGACACCTGCCTGGGGTAGGTTTACTCTACAGTAATTTACTCTAGAGTAAACCCACCCAGAACATTTGTGTGTGTAGACACATCCAGCAATACCTTACTCCTGAACTAACCCATCTGACTAAAACTATTTATTTCAGAAATAAAATATTACTTAAATCCAGTTTTTGTGGAAATCTGGTGTATATACCATATGAAAACATTATTAAAAATCATGGGATCACTCAAGGATGAGGAAACTGCTCAACCTGTGTAAGGAAGCATTTTGTTTACTCTTGGAAATGCACTTTCACAAGTAACCATCTTCAATGTAGCAGACAATGTGGGAATTAAAAGAGAGAGCAGATTTATGGGGCCATGAAAGTGGTTAGGTGAAAGAAAAGCAAGAGGGAACAGTAATGAGGAAGAAACACAAAACAGAGGTGTGCTAAACAAAGAAGAGACTGGGCAAGCAGCAAAGGCACAAAGAGCAGGGACAGCATGAAGAAAACAGACAAACATGGAAGCTTCATAAAGTTTGATTTGCAAACAAATATGTTGATTCAGTGAGCTTTGGAGATCATCATCTTGACTTTTACCCTTTTTAAACCAACAGCCTTCATTCTTAAGTCTCAGGGTGACTGCAAAGACTTTAGTACATAAGCAATAAGAAATAGCATGCAGCAAGGAAAGCAATATTGTATTGTAAGTCTAAATACACTGTGCAGATGAAAATCATTACTGATGCTTCAGCCTATGACTAATCCCAGGAAGGCAATATTATAAGAAAGAAATCAAATGAGTAAATGTCATTGAAAAAAATCCCTGTAGTTACTCTTCTGTGCTGAATGTGAGCTAGAAACCAAGGAGTTGGACTCTTCTTCAAAAAAGGTAGAAGCAAAAGGGTACAATGGCAGTCCCTCCTTGAGAGTCAGGTACCCCAGTGCCTCACTACAGGTAGATGCCTATAAAAAATTGCTCAACACACTGAGCTAGTAGCAGAACCAGAGTTTATGTAATAATGATTTATGCCTAGGTTATGCAGTGAGCTAGGATTAATTTCTAAAAGGGGAGTATGATACATGCTGCTTTGATTATGCATTAAAAAGGCACAGTGATGGGCTCAGGTTATGGTCCAATGGCTGCATGTGCACTGGTCAAAATTAATACTTCTCTGGGTTCTTTCAGATGAAAGGCACAGTGCAAGACTGAAAACCATCAACAGTGTTACCTACTGGACTAACCACCATACTTAGGATGGGGGCCACACACATTTCACTTGAACTTCCAAATCTATGGCCAGATCATTTTTTATTTTGTTAACTGTAGTACCCATTCCAAAGCCAACTAAAGTCCAGCAGGCCATGGCTCGAGTTACAGTAGCTCTTTTACCTGCTAGCAAGCTATTCCACGTTGGAAAGATACCTCCCCCAGTCCAGCTTCTTATTAAAAAAACAGCTTTCACACATAACACTATTCACAGTTCTGCCTCCCCTCCTCCGGGAAATTACTCCTAATATTAGATATGTTGATGGATCATAGAGCAATAGCAGTGATGCACGCAATGAGCCAGATTCATCCCTGGTGCAACTCCCCTGCAATCAATGGATTTGGCCCACTATGCTGCCTGCACTTGAGCTGCAGAAGGAGAAGCTTCATTTGCCTTAAAGGCAGAAACATTCCACCAAAACAGAGTGATTTACTGACCTTGGAACCCTAAGGCTGATCATCTGGCACTACTGCAAATGAAAAATTCATCATTACCAATGATTTTTGACTGTCCTACAGAAACCAAATATTAATATTGTTTAACACAATGTGATTGAAAATCCTGAATGCAATAAAACTTTCATATCATGCTAGTTCAGGGATTTCTTGAGTGTTACTCATTTAGAAATAGAATATCCTTTCCTCTATAATTCAAGTTATTCTTTTATGGGTTGAAAGAAAAAGCAGCAGAGTACTTCTCTTGGTGTCTTTTTTTTTCTTGTCCTTTCAATACATGATATCATAGGGCTGCTTAGTTTGTACATACAGTGATCCTTCATTCAGCCCTTGCAACCAATGAACACGTAATCCTTGGACTATTTCCCAAAATAGCATTTCAATATCAGCACAATGGTCTACCCACTTCAGAAGAAGAGATGAGACAGAAATAGGAGCCTTTGCCAAAACAGCTGCTGGTGACCCTTAAGGGTGACAGCTGATAACGGATGAACCTTGTACAACTCATAAAGGAGAGATCAAAAAAAAAAAAAAAGACCAGCGTTCAAAGATAAGCATTTCTCTTTTACTTATGTTGAGGCTGGGTAGGGAAGAACTGAGGGTATACATAGGAAAACTCAAGTTTGAAGTGGCCATGGGGGATACATATTTCCTAATTAAATGTCAATTAAAAAAATTAAAAAGCTATAGCTATATGACACTAATGAGAGCTATGATGTTACTAGTTCCACATGAAGTGTAGTATGGGATTATTTCTTATACAAGTAGTGAATTCAAAATGAATAGGATCATGGTATCATAGAAAAGTAGGACTGGAAGGAACCAAGGGAGGTAATCTATTAGCCCAAATCCCTGTTCAAGGGGAAAGGGGGTGGAATGATACCATTTTGAAACATGGAAAACAGGTGGATCATAAGCAGAAGTGCACATTTTCCCACACTGAGCTTCAATGTGTGCCTCAGTGTTGATCTGGAAAAGGACAGCTCTGGACATCTGATCACTATCTATGCCTCTTTACTCCCTATCCATGCTGTCAAGATTGGGAAAAAAGGTACCAGTTAGTGTCAGTGAGTAAGTTGATGTGCACCTTTCCTAACACTGCATTATTATTATATTTCATGTCAGTATGCAATGGAGGATGCGGCCATGGAAACCTCATGACAGGAAACATCGACATTTTCCTTCCCTTTGTCCTCTTCTTTGTAAGATTTACTGTGGAAAGTGGAGACCTGGGTTTCTAACTTTCAAGTGCAGCAAGTTTCACGTAAATGTTCAAATGACTTTTAGAAAAGCATTTAAAACATTCAAATGGCCAGTAATTTATCTGAGCAAAATGCAAGCATAGAAATTACAACTTTTGGAGAACCACATTGAGAAAAATCAATCAAAATATTTGTTGTGGACATTATCTGAACATCATCAAACCATCCTCTTTACCCTCATTCATTGGTTTGCTGCTCAATGATCATGCTTTATTTGGGAGGACTAGCGGATGAGCTCCTCAGGGAGCAAAACCCTGCTGCAGAAACCAGCAGGCTGGGCAACCTGCTTCTAGGGGGCCTGAGGTACCATGGTGATAAGTGCTTTTTAAAATGAGGGGGGGAGGGGGAGGGAAGGAGGAGATGATGAAAAAAAAAAAGATGAGGCTAGAGATTACTGACTAATGACCTGCAAGATTTCATTAGAATCATTTTAAAATCCAGAAGCCTAAAACTGTGCTGATGTTTACATGATGTCAAGGCAATATTTCTGTTTAAGATTTGTAAAAAAAACAAACACTCTCCCCACCCCTGAAACAGCCCCTCTCCCTTAACCCATTTGTAGGGCATGTGCTGTTTTAATGTCTGGAGTAAATCATTATAACTAGAAGTAAACAAACCCTCTATATAGTAATTCATATTTTAAAAAATAATGTCAGCAGACCCAATAGTAAGAGTGATGAACACTGTACCATTGTTAGCAAAATACTTTCCATTTGGGGTTTTTATGTTCTAGCTTCCTAACCTTCTCTTATTCTGACAAAGATAAGCAGTAGTGTGGCAGTCAGTGCTCTTAGAATAAGTGCAGTTATTAGGGCCCATAATTTACCCTCTTTTTATTTTTTCCCTGAACCTGCTGTGGTTGACATCATGCAAAAAACCCCTCTACAGTCACTTTCATAGCATAATTTGTCCCCTATATTTCAAATTGTGGGTTTTTACCTGGCTAATGAAACCTACGATCTGTCTGTCTAGGTACTTACACGGCCCCCATTACCAGAGTCTGAACACCTGAACTTCTTAATGGAGTCTTACAAATTCCAGTGTCTCCTTCTGAACCACCTGAAAAGGAAATAAAGATACTCTAGTCAATCAGCCCAGGTTACTGGAGTGGTGTGTCAATTATGCAGATTCCATTAAACGGATCCTCAAACCATCTGGCACATGTGAAAGAAACAAACTCCAGGAGCTTTTGCTAATAAAAATTTCTTATATTCAATTACATTAATGACAACTTTGCATATACAGGCACACAGTCAAGAATGGTACGGGGCCGAGATGGTTTGAAAAGGCCCTCTCACTATGACAAGCAAGCACTCTTTACTGTGTATGTCTGGGAGTGGGGAGAGAGACCACTAAGTATTTAATGAAATCAATCCACGGATAAATATGAACTAGTAAACATCCAGGTAGTAACTCTGTCTATGCTCTGACCAAAAGAGGAGTTTCATCCTACCACATTCAAAAGGTGTGTCCATGGTACTTTAAGCAATTCAATAATTACAACTGAAATAGATAATATCAGTTCAATTTTTTCCTGAAAATGTAGTTTGTTAAAACAGGTTGTTTCTTCTCACTAGATCTGGCTGAAACTGAAGTTTTGGTTTAAAAGAAATTCTGACATTTCAAAATTTGGCTTTGTCTCTTTCAGACAAATGCCAATTCTAACAAGTTTTGCAAATCGGAGCCCAATCTCAGACTCTACAGTTACAGAGCAGAATCGAAATCTTGGAAGAAACTTGACTTTCTGACTCAGCCGAGGCTAGGACCCCAGGATGACAGCTGGCCTGAGAATATTAGAAGCCCATGGCATTCAAGGTCCTGGGCAGTCTGCATGGTGGGGATTCTCCTGAGTTGCAGATCCTGGAAACCTATATTACAATTTCCAGGGTCTTGGATGTACAGGTGACAGCCTCTAAATCCTGATAACCCCTGAAAAAAATACGGATTAGAATGAGCATTTCAAGCTTCCAACTCTACAACAAGGTCCCTGGAAGCCCTGGGATCCCCAGCAGCCTGTCAGACAATCTGTCAAGAAATTTATGCTAGTGGTTCTCTGAAAGTTCAAACTCAATACACAAAATGTTCAGCTTGACATATTGGCATTTTTGACAAAGCATAGTTTTATGAGAAAATGTCTAACCAGCTATACTTATCACACTTGCCGGAATACACTTTATCACCTTTAGGAACGGGACCAAATATGTGTTAGTTTGTGAAGTAATACCGCATATCTTGTATCAAAAGTAGAGGGCATCAAAACAGATAGTCTGTATGGCAAGAGTAAAGGGCAAATTTGAACATCCTTATTGAAACCATGGCTATTACCAGTGTGACCTAGATACAGAAAATAGCTGGTAAAAACTCCACTGAAATTGTGTCATGGATTAAGGGGCTCGTTTTATCTAGCACACTTACAGGGTGTTCCTTATAAAAGTCTGAGGTAAAAAGTGAATAGCAGGATAAAGAGTTGGCACTGGGAGGGTGGCAAACACTAAAAATTAGTGAATCTTTTCCATATCTAAGATAGCCGTGATGAGACTGTTGTATGAAAATCATCCTAATGCCAACACTGACAAAGAAGACATCAGTCACCTGTAGTCCTCATATACTAGGTGTGGCCTAGCAATCACAATGTATGCTAGTAGTCTGAGATGACAGCAGTCCCCACTCGTCCTTTGAGGCTGTTCCTTTGTGCAGCAAAGCATTCAGGATTCACTGGGCAGAAAGGAGCAGCAAGATGGAGCATGACTCCTTAGCCTAATGCTCAGGGCACCACCTGTGAGGCAGGTAGACGTTGACTTCAGCCCCTGTTCAGATTATTTATGTATTTTATCCAATGCCTTGTTAATGCAAGATATAGAACCAACATTATTCTAGGAGATGCGGGTCTGACTCTCCTTAAGCAGAGGAGGGAACTGAATATAGATCCTCCACATGTGAGTAAGAACTCAAACTAGGTGCATACTGCCTATGAGGGGACAACAGCAGCATCACCACTCACCACTCTCTTTTCCTCTTCCAACAACCAGCATCATTGGCATGTTGTGTTTTGGCCAGAGCTCAGTCCTGCTTGGGTGTGCCTGGCATGTTCAGAGCACACCTATTAGATCTGGTCTCTGAGGGGAGACAGGAAGAAGACTGCCTACTTTGACAATCCTAATTGATCTTATCTGTGACGCAGATACTGAGATTATCGTCTCTGTTAAGACTGAGGGAGCTGTGAGGAGGTACAGAAGCAGAACCATCAGAACACAGAGACCTTTCCTAGCTAAAATCTAGCTACAGGCATGGGGAAGACAGGTGGAGCGGGGGCAGGGGGTATTGAAGGGTGCATTTGGATTTAAAGGCCCAAATTCCATTCTAGTCCTATTTTAACCACTTAAGTCCTTCAGTGGATCTGTCTCTACAGGCTAAACTTTCCCCAGGTGTTAAATGTTATGCATACAAGATTAAGGTACAAAATGGTGAGTAGAACACTGTGCACTGGGAAAACAAAACCTGCATCAGAAGGTGATCATGAACAAATCAAAGGCAACAACATGTAAGCTAAGCATTGCATGAAAGGTGATATGAGGAACTGTAACTCTAAATGGCCTAGCTTTGGAGACAAGAAGTTTGGGAAGGGGCTGCAGAAGTCCATGTACGAGAAGGCAGAGGCAGCTACTACTAAATAAATAGGGTCATTGAGTGTGTCTACATGTGCATTAGATCTGGGAGCAGTTTACGCACGAGTAAATGCTCCCGGGCAGACGTTCACAGGTGCAGGGAAGCAGATTTGCTGCTAAGTCAACTGGTCCTGCTTCCTGGGGCCCTGCAATGGGCCCCTAACAGCACTGGGCCAGGTCTCCTGGCTGGAGCTGGGACACCATACCCTGCCCCTGGGAGGCTGCCTGCTGCCAGGGTGGGGACAATGTCCCCCTGTCCTGGCAGCAGGAAGCTCCAGGCCCTGGCTCCCTGATCAGGAGCAGAAGACTTGGAAAAAGTCCCAGCCCCCTGCCTAGATCCTCTGGTGGGGCAGCTAGCTAGCTGCAGATCCAGGCAGGGGGCTGGGACCTACCCTACCTCTGCAGCTTTTTCCAAGCACCATGCCTCAATCACCTGATCTGAGCATGGGGCTGGGACCTGCCCCTGATTGGGACAGCTACCAGTTCGTGCTCCGTGATTGCAGGTTGGGGGCTGGCAAGCCTGTTCCCCACTCAGCTCTGTGAGCGTGAAGCTGGGTGGGGAACAGGATCCCCAGCTGGTCCCCCACTTAGCTCCATGAGTGTGGAGCTGGGCATGGAACAGGTCCCCCAACCCCCACCAGCAAAGAGCTCCCAGCACCAGCTCCATGGTCACGGGGCCATGCTGCGAGATCCTTATTTCCCAGCCTGAGTTCCACAGACATGGGGTTGGGCTGGGAGATAAGGATCTCCCAGCGCTGGCCTTGTGGTTGCAGAGCTGGTACTGAGAGATATGGATCTCCCAGTGCCAGCCCAGCTGTCACAGAGCTGGCAGTAGGAGATAAGGATCTCACAGCCCAGATTCCCAGATCGTCATCTTGGAGTGCAGGGCTTGGAGCTCCCTGCTGCTGGGGCAGGGTGACATAGTCCCCACACTGGCTCCAGTGGCAGAGCAATCTCCCACCCCTGGTGGCTGGCTAACTGGGAACAGATTTGCTCCCAGTCAGGCATCTACTTGAGTGCTACAGTGCAGTAACTAATTACAAGTAAATTTGCTAATTGTATTTGCAGGCAGCTAATTTACTTGAGATTAGTGAGATTTGCAGCGCAGCGAGTGTGTGCACACGTAGATGCACCCACTTACTGTGCAGTCAACTATGCTACTGCACAGTAAACATTTTTTGTAGACGCATTGACTGAATAGAAAAGATCTCCTTTAAGTACCCTGGACCTAGAGATATTCCTGAACACCACACCATTATGCTGGGTACACAAACCCAGGTTCCCTCAGACAGGTCTAATCTTTCCATTTTCTTGAGATTAATACAATAGGTCTTTAACATTGCAGTCCTCATTCAGACAAAACCCACATGGCCAGAGTAAGGATTGCAGAAACTGTTCTCTTGTATATACAATGCAGGGGCTACTTCAGCCTCCAGTGGTTAGGTTTGTTACTCAGTCCTTGGTCATGGTATGGTTCAGATTCTCATAGTAGCATTCTACACTGTAGATTCCTGATGTCCTTCCAAAGGACATAGCCATATATTTTTCCACTTAGGGAGGGTGTATTGTAGAAATAACTTTGTACATTGATTTTCTGAGAAAGCATTTTTGTTTTATATTACCATGTAGTTTTACTTTACACAGCAAAAGTAAGAGGCATAATTAATTATCTACTTAAGACTTTAAGAATGCATACAAACCTCTAATTAGGTGGTTGTGAATAGCAGTACTGAAGTAGTTAGATTATTTTTGTTCCTTGCTATACATGATTAATGGTGAGCAACTAAAGTATAGGAAAACACAGGATTCTACTGTGCTATCCCACTGGGTAAAGGACCTAGACCACATGCAGACATTCCCAGGACCCAAGCTATGATCACACAGCTTGCTGTAAGCGGTGTGATTGTAGATCAGGTCCTGCTTATGCACATGTTTGCTACTACCAGGAGTCAAGCCAGAAATGCAATTGAAGGAAGCTGGAGTGGGAGAAGAAGCAAGCAGTATCAGGGGGAAGTTAATAGGTCCAAGGGGGAGTGGTTGGTGGGATTGTGGGTGGGGCTGGCTGGTTGGCAGGGCAGGGCAGGGCAGTGGGGGAAGTTGTCCATCTGGGATGGAAGTGTCAGGGGCTAAAAAAAAGCCTAGTCATGATGGGAGAGTTAGGAAAAGCCCAGCCAGGCTTTCCCCACCCAGGGCTGTGTTCTGAACATGTGCAGAAATTTGATTAGATCGAGCACAGGCTGGCCCGATCAAGACAGTGATCCTTCTCAGGTGAACTAAGTTAGACTGGGTCAGCATTTTTTGCCCAATCTGAACTCCTTGAACCTATGTACCTAAATCTAGCTAGGTCAATCTAAGTGTTACATCCGCACATACCACAAGAAGCTAACTACCCCCAAGCAGCTACTTGCTATGACAGGGGTGGGCAAAATGCGGCCTGCGAGCCAGATGTGGCCCACCAGGCCATTCTATCTGGCCCACAGGGCCCCTAAAAATTTAGAAAATTAATAGTTATCTGCCCCTGGCTGCCTGTCATGTGGCCCTCAATGGCTTGCCAAAACTCAGTAAGTGGCCCTCCACCTGAAATAATTGCCCACCCCTGTGCTTTGAGAAGCAACTGACTAAATATTGCATTAAAATATTCCTGTGTATACTGGAATATTATTTATTCAAGTACTTGTGGAAACATTTTGATGGAAACAATACCCACCAAAAGATACGCGGTGATCTTGCAAGCGGTCTAAATGTTTAGTTCTCTGTATTAATGGTTCAAATCAAGACATGAAGTAGACCTGCCAGAACATAACACCTGGTGTGAAACTTATTTGAGAAATTGGTAATTCATTTGGAAATAGAATATAAATCTTTAGGGAACCTTACTTTCACAAGATCACCAGATGAACTTTGTGCTCCCCACCATGTGGAATAGTTTGATAAGCAACTGAAATTTTGGTGTTTATCCAAACTTAACGGAATTATCCTTTTGACATCCTGTTCCTCTCAGCATCCCCATCTCTGGGGCTCTGACTAAATATCTGCCAGATGTCCTGTTTTGTTCTTTTTGTGAGCTGTTTCATTCCTATTTTCTGTCTCCTCCCCTAGCTTTGTTTGAAGTAAACATTAGCAAGTCATCCTTAAAAGCTGTTCTTCCCCTTTACATACATATAAATATATGGTGTTTTTTGGTGCCATACTTTTATCTGATGTGCTGACCATTCCATTGTTTCCTGACAATCTTTGTCCCTACTTTTTTGGCACTTCTGCTTACATAGATATTTATGTTCTCCTATGTCTAGCACCCCTAGGAAGTTTTCAGCTAAGTTCTTATCAGTCTAAGTTTTCTGACAGTCTTCAATAGCTGCATGTATTAACAATTATTCACAGGAATTTTCTTTGATTGTTCATAAAAAAAAGCTTCTGTTCTTTCCCAGTTATAAAATAGAGCTTATATTTATTTTGCACTGTGAATTATTTCAGCAAAGATGAATATATGTATATATCTCTATTAATTTAATGCAGAGTTTCACTTCCTCAGTCATTAAAAACATATCTTTTTTTTCCCTGGCTAGATTGTATATCTGATATGAAGAAAGAGCTGGTTATGATGACTTAATTGATGCTTTCAATTGATGTTTGCTAATGTAATCAGTGGTTAGAGTTTATCTTTCAGACAGAAGTAATGTTTATTTTCCTTTAGTGTTAGCTAGTATTAGTGAAATTAGCCCTTGTAGCAAAAGGAATATTTAAATTACTATGCCTTTGATTGGAGATGTGGGGGAGGGGGGTGCCCCCTTTGAAAGGAAGAAAACTATTTCTTTTGAAACTTTTGGGATTAAAGTAGTAAGACAAATAAAGAAAAAACACTTCCTCCATTTTTCCCCCTGCCCCAGAAACTTACTACTTAATGAATATCTTAGTTTATGGCTGTTGTGTAAAAGCACTGGGCAGTCCCTCAATCTTGTTACTTTCAGTAGCATGAGTCCACCTGCTGAGCCCTTTAGATTGCAGTCATTTTTATTGCTTTGTCTCCCTAGTGCTGGTTGTATGAATGATTAATAGAGTGGGGGTCTCTTTTCCTTGACAGGTTTCCTGTTTGAGGGGCAGTATGAGTCATCTGGGATTATTTTGCATGAAAGTGATGCAACCTCTGTTTGCCCTCTGTGACATCCCTCATGCATGAAGAGGTGTCAGTTTGCTGGCTGAAGACAAGAAAAACCATAGGAAAAAATCATGGTTACTTCAGTTAATTGAGATAAATATTTGTCTATTACTGTACTTGTTTCTCCTCTGTGCTAATTAAAACAAATGGTATTGTTTCCTTACCTGAGATTAGTATTAAGAATTAGGTTTAGATAAGCACATGCACATTTACACACACACACACACACACGCTTACATCTATATACATTTTAAATGTAAAAAATATGGAAGGTATGTTTATTTTTCAAGCTGTCCAGCTCTATAGTGTTGGTAAAAGATCAGTGTGTAGATAGGGTACTCTTTCACAGATATAAAGAACAAATAGCTGGATACACTCTATTAACATATATCTTAATTGCTTGTTCTCTTATCTCCTTATAGCCTTAATACTCTGCCCCTATCACAGCATAAAGCAAGCATTTGTAGTATGTTCTAATTTAATACTTACAATATTTTATACATGAGCACATACATGTCTTACATTGTAGTGTATGGATACACACACACTCTGTGTGTGTGTGTGTGTGTGTGTGTGTGTGTGTGTGTGTGTGTGTGTGTGTGCGCGCGTGCATGCATGCATATGGGTAAACATATATATGTATATAACTATTTGCATACTATATCTATAAAATTATAAAGAGCCCAATTCTGTATCTGTTTTCAGAGCAAATGTTTGCTTAGATACATACATGTAGACCACATGCAAATGTGTATATATGTATTTACCTGTGTACATATATACATACACACACAAATATGGACATTTAGTTTTTAAATTGGAATATAGATATATACAAACATCTGCATGCACATATAGAAATATTTTTATAGACATTAAATTAGAATATGGGTACACTATTAGGTCAGGGTGCCACATTAAATAAGGCATACAGTGACATGTGCAGCATTTCCTGGGGTACAGATATAATGTAAAGAAGAGGAAGCTGTAGGTTTTGAGTGGGTAGTATAAATCTACTGACATCAGAATAGGATTATAGATTTTATAGCAACAGTTTCCAGATGTTTGAATGCTGCCGAGTTGCTGTGATCCAGACTGTTATTTCTGTGACACAGGATTCTAGACCTGTGAGTATAACTCTAGGGAGCAAGCCTAAAGTCACCAATGGCAACAAGGAGGCTGTGGTATATCAACAAATGTAGACTGTACTGCAGTATAGAGAGCCCCAAACTAGCTTTAAACAAACTAGCTCAAGTACTGGAAATAGTCGAGTTGTAGAAGCACAGAGCTCAACACTGGCTAATTTACTCTGCTAAGAACATAGACTGCTAGTAGTACTAGGCTTAGTTCATTTAGAACTGGCTTGCAGCTCTAAATCTCTGCACTGCACTGCCATAAGGGAACAGATAGGTTTAATATTGGGCTTCCTTTGCCAAATCCCTGAATTCTTCTCTCATGGAAAACTTGGAGTTGTGCAATATTTATATATAATAATTTACACAACAATGTCCTGGTCCATAACTATGGAGCCTGGATGCTGCTGTGACAAGAAATAATGTTGATACATGATGTCGTCCAGTTGTGTGAATATTGACTTGTTTTAAACCCCTCACCATTTAGACTAGTTTACTTTTGTTGACTGATGTTAGGCAGCATGGGAACAGTTCAGAGCCTGTTCTGATAGTACACCTAGGCATCCAAAGAAAACTCCAAATCATTTTTTCAGTGGATAATCTTTTGTATAGATATCCACATTCCCTCAATCATCATATAAGGACTAGAATTAGAATTACATTTTGTTGCAACTCCTCCATTGCTCTGTGTCTAGCCAGCAAAATTCCATTAGTGTCAGTGGAATTATACCAGGAGTGGATGTGGTCCCAACACACTTTCCAAGAACTTCTCATTCTCTCTAGTTCACCTTAGGGTGAAGTTACATGTTACATTTAGACCACACTAAGATAACTTAAAATGCAAGCATCTGCACCCTAAAACCCATTAACTTGTACTAAATGCTCTCTGAGCATCTCAGATTTACACCACATAAAGCAAGGGTTAACTTTGGGCTGCACCTGGCACAATACCCCAGGAACCACACTTCTCAATTAAAGGCCAACAACTGTTGCTGGTTGTCAAGTTTGCCTATTTAGGTAGCATGCTCTCCCGTGCAGTCCACATTGATGACAAAGTCAACGTGAGGCTAGCAAAAGCCAGCGCGGCCTTTGGCAGACTCCGTAAGTCAGTCTGGGACTGCAGACGCTTCAGAAGGTTGACAAACCTGAAGGTTTACAAAGCCATCATTCTCTTATCCCTGCTTTATGCCTGCAAAACTTGGATCATCTACCAGTGCCATGCCACGAAACTAAACCACTTCCACGTGTGCTGCCTGCGAAAGTTACTAAAGATCAAGTGGCAGGACAAGATCCCAGACACCGAGGTGCTCAGAAGATCAGCCCTCCCCAGTATCCACACCCTACTGAAACTGGTGCAGCTAAAATGGGCCAGTGACCTTTCAAGAATGCCTGACACTCACCTGCTGAAGAAAATCTTCTATGGTGAACTGTCAAATGAAGTACATTTTTGCGGCACACCAAAGAAGCAGTAAAAGGACATCCTAAAGATGTCCCTAAAGAGTTTTGGCATCGACTTGGAGTCATGAGAGCAAATCGCTCATGACTGTCCATCCTGGAGGTCATTGATGCAGAGTGGAGCACTGTCCTTTGAGCAGCGGTGCACGGCAGAGGCAGTCAGGAAGTGCATGGCCAGGAAAACAAGGACCTCTCATGTTCAGTCCTCTTCACTCTCCTGCCTCTGCTGCAGCATATTGTTCAGGGCAAAGTTTGGGCTTATAAATCACCTACATACCCATGTGACCTAGCCTCCACCCCCTTCCTTTCTCTTTCTTTCTCCTTTTTCCTCTCTCTTTTCTCCCTCCCTTTTCCTTTCCTGCTTCCTTTCTCTCTCCTCCCTTCCCCCCCTGGATGCAGTCATCTTTGGTTGCAAAAGATGAACAACAACTTTGGGCTGTGCTAACTAGCTTGTGATAGTGTAATTTCACTCTGCTCCATGAAGATAAAATGAACAATTTGCAGTCCTCCAGCATCCTAGGATGCACTGCTCCCAGAGCAGGGACAGATCCCAAGTGTCCTGGTACTTAACCATGCCCCTGCTCACTAGCCCTCTAGTAGCAAATCAGAGCTGGGCAGGTAACAAAAAGTATTAATCCTTAATGTACGACTACGTGTTCTAACTGTAACACCACTTAACATATGACAGATTTAGTATGGTTGCCACTTTGTGGAAAATTGCAGGAGGGATTTGTTTTGTCTAGAGCCCTCTAAATGGCATCCAACATATACAAGGAAAAGGCTGCTCAGAAGAACTAGCTGGGAAAATGCAGAAGTCAAGGTAAACCAATGTTTTGCATGTACTAGTTGCTACTAGCAGTTAAATCTGCAGTTATGATAAACATGCCTCTAAAGTGTCAGAGGTTTGTTTAGGACAAACAATGAACAATTTGGCTGCTTATAAACTGGAGACCTTGGAATCTAATTACTTCTTGCTATTTCTTTTGCATTTGATAGCTCCAGGCTTCTATCTCCCTCCCTCATATGTTCCTGAAATCCTATATGTCCCTATCAAACTTCCACAAAGAAAACCTAAAGCTTCTTTGATATGCCCCATCTTCAGATGAGTTCTGAGTACCTATTAATCTCCCTCCACAGACCTCTGGATCCTGAGCAGCTATCTGTCCATCAGCTTGACAAACTCCAGGATCCTATCCAGTTCCACCATGGTATCCTAACCACTGTTAGTGGAATTGAAGGTTTATCTTCTAAGCATTCTCTGTCCTCATGCTTATCACTATCCATTCAGGTTTCCATGTTTTAGCATCTCTGAAGTCAGGCACATACAAAACAAACTACAGAGCATGCGAGAGGTGCCTGACATCCAGCAAACAGGCTGATAGAGCTTATATGCAAGCTCCTAGAAATTTTAATTTGTGTTGCCAACAGTAGACTGCGGCTATTTCAGCCAACCAGCTCACTCATCATTTGTTAAAAGTCGTAAAAAGATGCACTATACTTCCTTTCTTCCACCACAGTTCTCTGTTGAGATCAAGAGACACAAAAACAATCCTGAGCCTGTCATTGATTACAACAAACTCATGCACATGGAATGAGGTAGGATGGACCAGATGTGTGTAACTATATGTTGTGACCAAAAGTACCACTACATATAAAAACTGAAGCCTATGTGGTCAGGTTAACCAAGCATAATGCCATTGTTGTATACGAACAAACAGCTATATTGGAAGGCTGTTACTTTTGGATTTCCAGATGTCTATCAATTTCAGCCTCCATGTTTTAAATGCTGTTAAAGCAGCCAGATGTAGAGAAACTGGCTGGATCTGCTAAAGGGGAAGCGTTTCCCCAGCAAGGAAAAAAATTGAAATAGCTCCCCCTCAAGCAAGATTAGGTTGTTAGAAAAGCCCCACCAGGGCATGTAATTCTTTCCCCCAAATCTTTTTGATTCTTCTTCCATGGTCCAACAAGACTTTGGGGACATATCCTTACTGCATGACAACTGCACAGCTCAAGTGACTTTGACGCAGATATACTAGTTTATACTAATATATAAACACATTATAAACCCATCAAGACTTTTTTACTTTTAGTTCATGCAGCAAGGCTCATCTGTTACTCTGCAGTTTCAGAGTACAAGAGAGATGCAAGAAGGTACGTGATTTTGGAGAGAGTAGGTGCAAATCTTGTTATCAATGGGCACGTCTATATGTTCATTAATACGCTGTAGTTGCTGCACATTAAGTTTATTGTGCAGTAACTTGCGCTACTGCACAGTACTGCTGGCATATGGGTTTTTAGTGATGCTTACTGTGCAGTAGATTAATACTACTGCTCAGCAGTATATTAGCATGGTTTTTGCCCAGCATGCTACTGTGCAGTGTTATTAAGCTACTGAGCATTTCACATCTTGTGTAGACGCACCCACTGAGTATATTAGTGGGCTGGTTGGTTATCAGGAAAAACCTTTTATTTGCTTAAAAGTACAAAAAGATTTGGTAAAATTAGGGCATACTTTATACTGTAGGAACCAGTGGAACAAAAAGATATATTTTAAAAGTCTAAAATAGATTAATTGAAAGAAAAAAAAATTACACAAGAGATATTTGGCTGCGAAATAAAAAATATATCTTGCAAGAGAATTTTGGAAAGTTTTGTTGAAATATTTTAACAAAAATCTGAAAAAATGTTTGCTTCCTCCCCCATCCCATCTTTCTTCAGTGACAAAACAGAGAAATGAATTAAAAGGAGGGCAGGGGGACCTTAAAAGAGTTAAATATTTTTACTGTTATGTCAAAAAAATGAAAGACCAAAAAACCCCCACCCCCTCTGTATATGAAAAGAATGAGACCTTTGACCAAAAAAATTTAGAAAATTATGAATTACTATTACTGTAAATGTGCAGTTCAAGTTTAGGGAAGGTTTAAAAAAAAAAAAAATTATAGCCAACAGTCAACAATACTGGTGTGCTACATGTGTTCAAAAGAGACACAGTATGTGGGAAGAGAATGATGTTAGTAGCAGTTGTCTGACCTGTATGAATGCCTATAGCAAGGGCATTTGGAAAACTCTTCTCATTGTGGAAATATGATTAACCAATATTTTTGGCCTAAATCAAGGATCATAGGATTATGATAAGAGAGTAGGGCTGGAACGGACCACACAGAGTCATCTAGTTCAACCTTGAGCTCTGGGCTCACCCATCAGAGTTGCACTGCGGCAGCAGCAGCTCCAGCCCCACCGTATGTTGTGCCAGGCAGTGTTTGCTGGTGCTGCCCACCCAGGTGCAAGTGTGGTGGGCGCAAGCCTGGAGCTGGCACAGGGCTGGGTTACGACCTGGTCCTGAGAGGGGGGAAAAGCGGACCCTCACCCGCCCCGTGGCCAGTGCCCCGCCCTGCAGCTGCTTGCAGCCTTCCTGGGGCTGCCTGTGCCTGCTCAGGACAGCCCTGCATGGGCTGCAAGCGACTGCAGCAGGGAGCTCCGGGCATGGGGCAGGGGAGGGGCCACTTTTCCCCCCCACGCTCAGCACCAGCTAGTTACCTGCCCTTCCCTACACTCCCCCACTTACCTGAATTTCCCACGCTGGGGCAGCCACATGGTCCCAGGCTGGAAGCCCCAGGAGGGGCTTCTGTCTGGGGAGGTGGGGCTGGGCAGGCCCTGCTGTTGCAGGAGCTCTCCAGGGCTTCCCTTGGGTCCTACTGCCCTTGGTTCCTGTCATTTAACAGCCAGTGGGCCATATCCAGCCTGCAAGGCCATTCTATCCAGCCCGTGGGGCCCCCTAAAAAAAATTTAGAAAATTACAATTTAGCTGCCCTTGGTCCTGTCAGGGAACCTACAGGCCAGATGAAATTGCCTGGTGCGCTGGATTTCCAGTGCATCAGAGCAGGCTCCCCGCATGTGTGTAAGTGCCCATGGAGATCAAGTTTCCAAAACTGTCCAATCTTTGTCTCCTTGGGCATGAGGCTTGCAGCATCATAATGGGTGCATCTACATGAGTAATTAATGCAGTTTATTGCTCCTGGAAGCTCCCAGGTGTGCAGTTTACAAGTATACTTGAACCACAGCACACTGAGCCAGGATGCAGCATCCCCCAGCTGGCAGGGGTCAGGGGTGGGAAGGTGCTCAGCCTGCTAGCTCAGACCCTGCCAGCCTGCCAGCTCAATGTGCTGTAGAGAGACTGGCTGGGCACAGGGGTGCTTCAGTGCGGAGCTAGCCAGCAGTCAGCTCCCACACTAAAGCATCCTTGTGCCCCAGCTCACTGGCTTAGCATCTACATGTGCACTGTCGCACATGAGAAAAACTCTACAGTACAGTAAAACTTGCATTTACAGGTCCTACCCTGTTGTGAAGTTTATTAGTTTAATGAGCCCTAATAGGGACACACATGTAGACACTGAGATATTTACTGCATAGTTAATTAGTCAAGTGCACAGTAAACATCTCATGTAAATGTGCCCAATGTGTATCAACTAGGGGTCACTGGAAAGGGAAGCAGATGGCAGAATCAAGGGGTGTTTATACACGTACTCCAGGAGTGGAGGGTGAGGGGGGGGGGGGCACTTTAATTAGAGTAGCTCTCAGCCTCTTGAAGGCTCAGATCAGGCCTCTTGAAGGCTCAGGACAAGCCTAGTGGCTTCTTAACCTGGGAGGGGAAATACCATGTATCTGTGTCCAAGAAGGCAGTTTTTCTGAACTGCATCACAGGAGAACTGATCTTCTGGTGTGGTTCAGTACCCACCAAGGTGCAGTGGCTTTAAACCCAGTTTATGGAAATGGGAGTCTCCTCCCTTGCTTGCTCTGAGGGCCTTATGGCTAAGGGCAAGCAAAACTCAGGAGCATCTGAACACCAAGCCTACAGGCTTGGCCTGCAAGTAGGATGCCCGCCAAAGGTTTTGGAAACATCTGAAGCCCCAGGTACAGGTTGAGGATGTTTGCTGGTAGTAGGGACATTTATGGTTCTGGACTCTTGGATTTGGAATTAGTTTTGGCTAATTTGGCCTTGGATATGAATTAAATTTAAAAAACCACAAATAACAACTCGGAGAGCTACTCTAATTAAAGTGCCTGGAGTGGCAAGTGCATCAGTGTCCCCACACTGAAAAATGATGGTGGGGGTGCTCTAACTAAAGCTCATTGAACGAGTTTTAGTTAAAGCACCCTGTTGCCATAGTTCAGTTTGGGGCACTGTTACATGTGATGCTGGAGTCTGCTGGAGCATGGTAATTACCACATTCCAGCCGGCTCAATTAATAAATTAATCGAGTCTGCTCCAATATGCTGTAATTATAGCACACTGGAGCAATCTCACTGCATGTATATAGGCACCCAAGTCCATTTGGGAAGTCAGAAACATGACTACTGTTAATTTGGAGTCTGTCATAAAACCCTGTGTTAACAGGTTTCTGCATCTTATTTGCTGAACCCTAACTGCAGCATATATACACAGCACATATATAAAAAATATTGAATTCATATAGATTCATGCTCAGAAAAGATATATGTAAGTCAAGAGCCCATCCCCATGGTGGTGCTAATGACTGTTGACATGACATGTGACACAGAGCAATTGGGCATTTAGGCTGCCTATACATGTGCTTGGGGTGGAGGTTAATTAGAGTGGTTCCCAGAGAGCTACTGTAATTAAAATGCCTCACAATCACATGTTTTAAGCCCCTGTGGGTTTAAAAAGGCTGTGGGGTGCTTTATTGAAACCTCATTGAATGAGGTTTTGATAAAGCACCCCAGTGGCCATTTTTAAACCCATGGGAGCTTATACAGAAGATGATGAGGCCATGCTGGAGTATTCTAATTAGAACATGAAGCAGACTTGATTAATTGAGTCTGCTCTGACGTGTTCTAATTGGAATGTGAACCAGCAATTGTATAGACAGCCTTAGCTTTTTAAAATACTATATTGTAAGTGACATAGTGACATCTACGCTGGAGTGGCTGGAATGGGCTCCATGCTGCTGTGCCTGCATTGCTAGCAATACCAAAGCTCAGTAGCTTAAAGGTACGTCAGGCATGTTTACATGAGCCGCAGTCACTGTAAAGCAGAGATATCCTAAAGTACTTTAAAAAAGTGACTTAAGAATTTCAGAGCCTAAATCCCACAGATCTAGGGAAATTAAGGATGTTGCCTACTTTGGTAGTCTGTAAAACCTACAGGGTGCCTAAATAACATTGTAAATATAATCCTAAACCACTCTTTGCCTTAGTTTCCCCATCTGTAAAATGAAGACATTATTTACTCAACGTTCACATTTTCAGATAAAAGACATTCTGTGAACAAAAGTGCTCTCCATTTATACCTCATTCACAATTAATAAACCTTTAATTAACAGCAAAGGCAATAATTGTAACAAACATACCATGCAGGTCCTCTTTCAGTAGAATTATAAATTGCAGTTTATTTTGCAGCTGATAAATTGTTTCTAACAGATTGTATATTAATGTAGCCCCTGCAGGCAAACCCAGCTCCCTTTACTACAAGTTGCTTCCAGATGCCAAATAAAGTCTTTATATATAAAGACTATCCTAAAGTTACCTACCTCTACGTACATAAGAATAATTTAGCATGCAATACAATACCCTTTAGCTTTGCTGGTATATAACATATTACCTGTGAATATGCAGTGAAAGTTTTTGATCAAAGTATAAATAGAATAAGATATTAACAGCTTCCATGAGGTTGTGCAGCTGGTTTATTTAGCAGTTATAGAGACAGGATAAGAGTTTGCAGCTTCTCCAATATATCCTCCATTTCATTATGTATTCTCTATATATGTGAAAGATTTATTCCAGATTGTTTATTTGTTTTACATGTATGCATTAGGTGCAATGTATACCATGAAAATAAATTCTGGAAGAGCCTTGTTGGCCTAAGAATCTGACTTATTTAAAAAAAAAAAAATCATTAATCATACATAAATGTTATGCCTACAATTTCTTTGATGAAACCAAAGATAAAGATCAGATGAAATTTTATCAGCTCTGATTTTACCTTTGCATACAGCTCCTTTGCATGTGTGAAATAGCCACTACCTTCTTCTCTAGCAATATATATATATATATATATATATATATATATATATATATATATATATATATATATATATATATATATATATATTGGTTGAAATAGGAGTACAGGGACTCAGAAATGCCTCATAAAAGATGTAGGAATAAAATGCTTCAGAAAAGATGTTGGAATATCACTGGTTAAATCTCTACTTTTAATAAACACTAATAGGAAGGACTCAGGATATCTGAGGACTTTAATCTTTCAAGACTGACTCTTTCATGGAGTTGTTCCATGATTTTATTTTTTTATATATGTGGCAGGGCATTGTTGGTGCCTGCCACTTTAAGATCTAAGGCAAGGAGACAGCAGGTGCCTGATTGCAGCAGCCATTTTAGATTCAGGGCTGCTTATATAAGCCAAGCATTTTGCTGCTAGCAGGCCAGGCAGTAACATTGCCTGGCTGCAAGGCTGTGTGTAACATCCAGGAGGTAAGGGAGGAGCTGTAGGGGATGGCTAGGAGGCTCCTGGTCCTGGGCATGAACTAAAACTGCACCCTGCCAGGAGTGGATGACCTGGTGGGGCTGTTAGTGGTGTGGGAGCCCCCAGGAAATGCCAGGCCAGTGATCACCCCGGTGAAAGGCGAGAAGGGGTGCCTTAACCTTAGCCCTTACCTTTGGGTGGGTTTGTGTAACACCAGAGGCAGTTGGGGCCAGGCATGGCTGCAGCCACCTGAGCCTTGTGGGGTGCAAGACCCCAAGAAGGGAGAGTGGGGGGGCCAGGCATGGATGTAGTCACCTGAGCCCTGTGGGGTGCAAGACCCTGAGGAAAAGTAGTTGGGGCCAGGCATGGCTATGGCTACCTGAGCCCTCTGGGGAGGGAAGCCCCAAGTGAGGTGGGCAAAGATGAGTAGCCCCCAGTGAGGCGGGGGTGTGGAGCCCCAGTGAGGGGGTAGGAAATGAGGACCCCAGTGAGGGGAGAGCCCCAAGTGAGGGGGTGGAGATCTGGAGCCCCAAGTGAGGGGGTGGTGTGGAGCCCTGAGTGGGGGGGGGGGGGTCAAGGTATGTTTCTAGACACCTGAGGCTGTAATTTGGGCCAGAGGCTGAGTAAAGGAGGTTCAGACCAAGGAGAGGGGTGAGTCCTGATCCCGGTAAGTCCTCCACCGCTGGGAGGCTGTGTGTGGGTCAAAGGCAAGATCTATAGTGAGCACAATGACCTGTTGCTCTGGGGGGGGGGGGGAGTGAGAGTCCCTGTGAGACCCTGGAACACCAGTTGTGGTGTAAGTTACCCCAGCTCCCACCACCAGGTGGGTAACCCCTAGTAGGGGCCAGAAGGCAGACCACAGAGAGAGAGTGGGGCTAGGGGCTCAGAGGCCTGAGGTAGAATTCCCTTGACTGGTCAATGCTGGGGCCAGGACCAGAATGGTCAAAAGGGGTAAGGGCCCACTGCAAGGGATGCCCAAAGTTGAGGGCCTGAGGTTCCAACTGGCCTTGGAGGTGAGGCCAGGGCCTGTGTGGCCAAAAGTCCTGGGGGGGACCACGCCTGAGAGGGGAAATGGTTTCAGGGAGCTAGATAGTCCAAATGAAGGTGCAATAGGCCACTGGAATGGAGGACCTTAGAGGGGTCCAAATTGGAGGATTCTGGGGCCTAGTGTGGGGCTGGTGAGATCAACAGCTGGATGCCATCTGCGAGGCATGGGCTGCGGTGTAGGGGAGGTATGAAGCCACAGACAGTGCCCCCTGGCAGCAGGTCAAGAATGGGCAGCCTACTGCCTTAATTAACATCATAATTAATTAAGAACAAGGCACAGCAGGTGAGTCAGGTGGGTGGTGTGCCCAAAGGCAAGTGGGGAGACGAGTACTGTGGCTAGGCAGGGAGCCCAACTTTGCCACAATATATTATCATTATGAAGATGAAACTGTATATTAAAAGAGGAATGAAAAAAAAAATCACTACTTTGATGACCAAATGAATTAAATTGTGATGGGGCATGTCTCTAGGGCAGTTCCAATGTCAGCCTGCCCACCTGTCTAGGACAGTCTGCCCTGCCTCTTCTGCCATGCCTTGATGTTATAATTCCTGATGTAACAATGCAGGAAGCTGGCCATTTTATGCCCAATGCCTAGGGTGTTATACGCTGCTCCAAACCTCCCCTTATACTGTGTCCCATGCCTCACAAATGGCACTCAGATTATTCCCAACTCCCCTGGACCCATTGCTGGGCCTCACTTGGCCTTGGGCCCAAACTCGGCCTTAGGTGTCCTCAGATGTGCCTGGGCTGCCTGCTCTCTCACTTCAGTGATCTTTTTGTTCTCTGAACTGCCTACCTCCTGCTCTCTGGGTCTCGCTCAGTGCGGCAACATCAATGTTGTGTTGCTTGAGTTCTTGAGCCATGACTGTGGTGCGGTGCTCTGGGTGTTCACTTATTAGGATTTTCCATGAGGGTCCTGATATTTCAGGTCCTAAAATTGAATGCATGTCTTAGCTGAATCTGACTGCAGTAAAGGTGATCCCACTGGACTGCATAAAGGTGATCCCACTGGACATGGTTATCCAATCAAGAAAAAGGTAGTCAGACTATGTCTAGGTCATCCTAACTCATTTGCTCAGTTATATCATTCAAACAGGCTCCTAAATGATGGGTGCAGCAGAATTGATGTTGATAGAAGATCAACATTAAAGGACTCAAAGATCCAATCAAGGAAGATCTCTTTTACCAGTGCCTCAGTAGAAAACAGGTGAGTTCCAATCAACAACAATGGGAGAATGTCAGCAGCATTTGGGGTGTCTAAGTCAACAGCATGTGTGAAATGATGCTTGTATTCAGGAAACATCAAGACTGGTTTGATAAGAATGACCAGGAGATCCAAGAGTTGATTGACTGTGAGCACAAAGCCTTTAGTGCTTGGCAGAATGACATCAAGTCCAAGCAAAAGAAATTATGTCACCAACAAGCCAAGATGGAGGTACAAAGGAGAACCTGCGATAAGAAGATGATATGGTGGGAAGATGAGGCAAAGAAGATTCAATATCTTGCTGATAACCACAATATGCATGATATTTTAGTGCCACCAAAGCCATCTACGGTCCGAGCACTCAGGGACCAACACCATTGAGACCTAAGGATGAAAGAGACCTAAATCAAGAAAAATCAACACGCATTGGAAGGAACGTTTTGAAGACATTTTCAAATCAAGACTGTTGTTGATGAGTGTTCTCAAACCATCCCACAACACCCAGTCAGAGAAGATCTTGGAATTCTTCCAACCCTTGATGAAGTGAGGAAAGCATTCAAGCAGATTAAGAATGATAAGGCAGTTGAAGCTCATGGATTCCCTGTCAAAATCTTCAAGTGCAGGGAAAGTAGCTCACATCAGAGCTCCATGCCCTCATCTTAAGGATCTGAAATGAGGAAATCCCAGACAACCTCAGGGACTCCATGGTTGTGATAACTTTCAAGAAAGGAGACAAATCCAATTGGGGAAATTACAGAAGGATCACATTGCTTTCCATCACAGGAAAGATGATTGTGAGAACCCTCCTGAACTATCTCCTTTCACTAGGTGAAGAGCTGCTCCTAGAATCTCAATGTGGGTTTAGGGCATCATAAGGCACAATTGACATGAGCTTCATTGCTAGCCAGATGCAGGAAGAACGGGAACAAAAGAAACCTCTCTACATGGCCTTCTTTGACCCTATAAAAGTCTTCAACTCTGTCAACTGAGAAGCTCTGTGTAGGATCCTTCTGAAGTATGGATGCCCACTGGAATTCATCACCATTCTTTGCTTGCTCCGTCATGGTATGTGACTGATGGTTCTTGTGAGAGGTGAGGGTAGGAAAGTCAGTCCCGGCTCTGTCTCTCCTTGAACTTTCCTGCCATGACTTGGATAGAAAAGAAAAAAAGGAGCGGGGTTCAGTGGTGTTGTTTGAGCAAGGAATTACCAATGCCATCCAGGTGTTACATTCTCAAAGTTGTTTTATTGCCCAGCAGGGATCTTTGAACAACACTAGCCTCACTAATTACATCATTAGTGAGGAAAGTCCAGGCTGCAGATAAGGGAACTTGGTGCCTGGTACTTCATCGATACTTTGTAATTAATATTAGCTCCACTGCTAATTGTCTTGTTAGGGAGGTGCCTTCCCCATGTCTCTCCATATGTTGTGTCCCGGGAGCAGCCTTGTCTGCTCCCTCATTGTCCGTGCCAACACTCCCAGTATTGATGAGATCCCAACAAGCTGAGGGGTTAATACTTGCTTCCCCTGCCTGTGTGTCATCCTGGGACACTCCCTTCCCTCAGGAATCCCTGCCGAGCTGCATCATGGAGCCTCGGCTCTTCTCCTGGACTCACTGAAGTTCTTGGGTAATCAACTTAGCCTTGTGGCTGACCTGCTGCAGTCTGGAGTCCCTCAGTCTCAGCGTCCTCCTGGGTCCCAGGTCCAGCTACTCATGTTCTCTTCTCTGGGGTCTTGATTGCCCCATGTTTGTCCTCCAGTGCCTGAAGGACAAAAGTGTTTGTCCTGTTGCCATATTTATGCTGGCTGTGGTGGGCTAATCATCCCGCCCCTCCCATAATGTGAATTCCCTTCACTTGATGGGGAGCATTCTCCGGTCAACTGAGACTGAAACCCCCCCCATGGTAACAGGACTCACATCTGACTCCCTGTTACAGTTCTCAGTCACGGATCTATCACAAATCCCTTTGAGGTTAAGATGGGAGTTAGACAAGGCTGCATCATTGCTCCAATATTCTTCTCAATATTCCTTATTTCAACGCTACAGCTGACCACCAACTAACTTCCAGTCAGTGTGGAGCTAAACTACTGAATGGTAAGCTGCTTAACCTTGGCTGACTTGGCCAAATCCAAGACCACCCCCTCAGACACCAAACTCCAGGATGCTGATGATGCTGTAGTCTGTGCTTACTTGGAAGTGGACCTTCAGGCAATCATACACTTCTTTCCTGAGGCATACAAGAAAATAGGACTGATGGTTAACATTCAGAAGATTAAAGTTCTCCATCAATGAGCTCTTAATGAACAGTCCCTAGCTCCAGGAATTCAGATTCATGGTGAGACTCTGGAGTACATTGTGTATTTCCCATACCTCAGAAGCCATCTCTTGCAGAAGGCTGACATCAATGAAGAAATCCAACGTTGCCTCAAATCTTGCCTTTGGACACCTGAGGAAATCTGTGTTTGAAGACTGCAACATCAGATCTGAAACCACATGGACAATATACAGGAGATAGTGCAAGCCACTGAAGGGGTACCATTAACACTTCCTCCAGAAGATCCTTCAAATCCAATGGGAAGACAGAGGCACCAACATTAGCATCCTCTCACAAGCAACTCCATGAGTGTTAAGACAATAATCATCTGACATGAATTTTGCTGGGCTGGCCAGATGTCTAACTCCAGATTCCAGATGCAGGTTTTATTCTCCCAGCTCAGTCAAGGTACACACTGAACAGGAGGGCAGAGAAAGTGCTCTCAAGGCCAACTTGAAAAAATGCAACATCAACATCAATTTATGAGAGACTACTGCCCAGGACTGCTGCAAATGGAGGAAGAATCTGCCGCAAGGATCTTAATTCTTTGAAACCTTATGATAGCAACAGGAGATGGAAAAGTGGGAGCACTAGAAACAGCATACTGAATCAAAACCCTAGAACCAACCACCTTGCATGGAAATATGTGCCTGAGTTGCAACAGATCCTGTCAATCCCAGATTGGCCTCATCAGCCATCTTCTGACCCACAGATAAGACAATCATCCTTGACTGAGAGGGGTTGCCAACACCTGGTAGTATAACAGACACTGATGATCTGTTTTGAATGTACATTGAAACAGAGCCATGTTCTCATTTTTCTGCTGTTTTATGGTAATGAAACCCTTGTGAAATTATTTCTGAAAGAAGAAAAAAGCTGTCCTCTTTTTACTGTTTTCTTCTCATATTGCCTTTACAGTGCTGACTAAAATATAGAGAAGACTTGGAAAACAGTGCTTATAAAACAGAATGACCGAAGATGATCTTAAGCCATTCCAGTGATAGATCTGAAGGACTTAAAAATGGGATTCAAGCAGAGTCAGTCAAGTCATATTTTTTGGCTTTCCTATTTTTTGTTTAAAGTACATTTTTCCACATATACAAAGGCTAAAAGTAATGAAGCTAAAACAGGAATTAAACTATTTAGATCATCACAGGCCTTTGGATATGCATTCTATCCCTGAAGAATTTTTTTTCAAATATACAGACCTGCATTCTCTAAGATTATGACCAGACTGTTTCCCTAAAGAACATTATTTACACAAAATTAAACTTCTTTATTTGCTTATATATGTCCTAAAACAAGCATAGTTTCTCAGAGAAAAAGAGGCTGTATGCTGTATAAAGAAACTCTGTAATGATGGATGGCTGGAAAATATCCTGCAACAGACAACGACCATGTGCTAGATTGGTTCTTAGGGACAACACAAGGTGCCTGTACACAAGCCAGGAATCTGTTCTAACATGCTGTAATTATAGCATGTCAGAGAAGACTCGATTAGTTTGTAATTACCACGCTTCAGCCAGCCTCTGAATTTTATGCATCAGCATCCCAACACTTCAAAATGGTGGTGGGGGCACTTTAACTAAAGCTCGTTTGATGAGCCCTGGCTGGGAGAGTGGCCATAGGGCATAGGGGTGGGGGGGGTGTGTCCCCAGATTGGGGTGGGGCAGGCGGCAGAGTAGGAACTATGGGAGGGGGGCCTGCAGCCACCCTAAAATTTGCCGTAGCCTCCCCATAACCCCTATCACCTGCCCGGAGTGCAGTCCAGTGAAGTCCCAGCCCTGCCTGCCATGTCCCAGAGGTGGAGGTGTGTGTGGGACAAAGCCATTGGTCATCTGGGAGGTGTGGGGAGGCTTGGGCGGCTCCTACTGATGCATGCCACTTGTCTGGAGGCAGTACAGTAGCTCCACCCTGGCTGGGCAAGTGACAAGAGGGTATAGCCCCCCACTCCCGCACCTTCCACTGCCTGCCTGGAGTGCAGCCCAATGCAGATCTGGGGGCACATGCCCTGACCTGCCCATTCCCTCCTGGATTGACAACAGGAGCAGTGGCAAGAGCCACCAGACAAGCCATTCTTGGACCAGCGGCATGCAATGGTGGGAACCACCCCACCCCCTTCCCAGGCCCCCCACCCTGACTGGGCAGCTTTTGCCCCAGTCCCTGTCCCAGCCCCAGCCCCCACCCCATCCTCAATCCCTCCCTCACTGCAGGGCTGTTGATCTGCCCCCCATAGCCCTTCCCTCCCCCATCATAACAAACTTACCAGTTGGGGGCAGCTGTATCAAGCATTGTAAAGGAACCATTCCCCCTTTTATAACATTGTTCCTATGGAAAAATTGGTTCCGAGTTATGATATTTCGACTTAAGACATGGTTTTCAGCAAGCAATTGCGTTGTAAGTCTGAGGACTGCCTGTACTCTATTCCTTCAGTGTAATTAATGATATAAAGTCAGCCTCTAACCTTTTTCATTCCCGTTTGAGTACCCGTTGCTATGAATTTGGGTAGTACCATGTTACACACTTGGACTAACTGCTTTTGCATTACAGTAACTGAATATTGAGAACTGAATGCATCCCCTAATTTTAACATTATTGCATGAGAATCTGTACCCATGACACACAAGAGCAATAACATTCTTTTTTGGGTACAAGTATAAAAACCACTGTTATGTAGTAGATCAGGGGTGGGCAATTATTTTGGGTGCAGGGCCGCTTCCTGAGTTTTGGCAAGCCACATGACAGGCAGTCAGAGGCTGATGAATATTAATTTTCTAAAAATTTTTAGGGGCCCCACGGGCCAGATAGAATGGCCTAGAGGGCCACACCTGGCCTGCGGGCTGCATTTTGCTTGCCCCTGTAGTAGATGGTAATGAATGAAAATTTAATTGAAGCCAAAATGAATAAAATAAAGTATTAAAAAAAGGTTCTTTTGTGTCTTCAAGCTACAGAGCTTTCTCCTTCTTAACTTTAGCCAGCTGCAAACTGTGCTATGAAAGTAGCATGTGATTTCCAAGCTATGTATCTGATTTCTGCACCTTGAAAACTTGACAAGGGTGGGGAATGTTTTTGTCTAAGAACCAGAGTTGTCTCCCATGTCTAGATAAATACTTGGGAGGGGAAGGGAAATTCCACACTGTAGCTATTCCCCATTTCGATGGAAAGCTAAGTTGCCAAGTAAGTTTAGCTTTGGAAGAAAAGCCTAAAAAATACAGAAGTGGAATCAATAATCCTTCCTGATTGCAATGCCACATTAGCCATAATGTCTCAGATTTGTTACCTCAGAGACCTTATTCTATGGTGGATTTTTTACTTTGTTCCTGTTTTGCTTTGTTTCTTTTTAAACACTTGTTTCTTACTGGGAATGGTCAGTATTTGCAGAAGTGGCACATGATTTTGGGTGCTTCAGTTTCTGAATTTTCAACTGGAATCACTTTAAGAGGAACCCATTTTCCAGAGGTTGGCTTCTTTCCCCTTTGAGCAACTCAAATTTCTCTAAGGAGTGTCAAAAAAGCCTGGAAAGTGCAAGGTGAAGAGACCAAGGAAGAGAGAAACCAGACCAGTGAAGAGTTAGATAGGCATGGAGGATAGAATGAAGATGGTCCATTTCAGGGTTATAGATTTCTGCTACTGCATAAACAATACACTTATTAGAGAGAACAGTGTCCTGTCATACACAATTATGCATGGTGTACTATATTTCTGGTAATAACTTCTCAGTTTAAATGTAGCATACACAAAACTCTGAAGAATACACTCTAGGAAAATAAGGCACTCTGACAAACTGATGAAGCAGATTGTTCCGATACATATTTTCCATTTCTATAATACAATCAACATTTATTGTCCATGAAGCAAAGGTGAGCAAAGTCCTCCTGCTTTAATGAATCAAGTTCTTCTTAGACAATAAAATAATAAAGATTTGTGGGTTCTGTG
Organism: Alligator mississippiensis; assembly: GCF_030867095.1. Taxonomy (NCBI): domain Eukaryota; kingdom Metazoa; phylum Chordata; order Crocodylia; family Alligatoridae; genus Alligator; species Alligator mississippiensis. The sequence continues at coordinate 42,665,292 of NC_081830.1, forward strand.
TGTACATCTTTAAGAATATTATGTATAAGTTGTTACGTTGGCCTTGGGATTGTAGGAGGGAACAACAGGACAACAGGCAGAGCTACGGTTTCTGAATAAATACACTTTATTGTTTTAGAAGCTTAACTCCTTGGTCTTTTCAGAACACCACACGGTACCAGATGTGGGGTGCAAAACAGGACAAAAAATGGATTATCTCAGAATTTCAGAAGAGTTAAAGCTATCTAGCAATGCAGCAGAAAAATGGAAGAAAGCGAAGCAGAGCTTTACCATATATATGATGGTCAGTGGAGATACAGAGAAGGAAGAGTCACTCAAGGTATCTTTTTAAAAAAAAAGATAGAAAAAGCTCAGAAGCTCTGTCTCTCTATAATAGCCTGAAATGGTCAGAAGCAGAACAGAAAAGCTATGGCAGTTATAAAAACATCTGAGGAATATTGTATACCCAAACAAAGTGAAACCTTTGAACAGTATAATTACCACATGAGACAGCAGAAAGAATGTGAGACAATAGAGTAGTTTGTCAAAGACCTCAGACTTCTGCCAGACATGCAACTTTGGAGACCTAAAAGAGTCCATGATCAGAGACCAAATAGTATTGGTTATAAGGGGTACAATCCTCAGAAAAAGACTGCTAGTGGATCCTGAGCTTAATTTGGAAAAGGTAGTTAGAGGGTGCCAAGAGGCTGAGATAACAAATACCAGACTGCAGAAGTCAGAGGAAAAAACAGAACAAGCTAAACAAGACAGGATTACAAGACTGCAAAAACCTAAGGCAACACACAAACAATACAGAAAGGAGGACCTCATTATTAAGCAGGCAAGTGGAGGCCAAAGAGAATTGGTTGAAGAAACAATGGTCAGCTGCAGATGCTGTGGGGGTTACCACAAACCCATGCAATGGCCTGCATTTGGTAAGTGTTGCAATAAGTGCAAAAGATTCAATCACTTTGCAAGAGTTTGCAGAAAGAAGCAGGATGCACTATACAAGAAACAGCAGGTGCATGCTCTATGCAATGAGGAAAAGGAAGAATTCCTCACTGGTACAATGCAAGAAGTTCATTCTTCTGAGGATTGTACAATCACACTGGAAACCAATGGACTAATGGTAACTTTTAAATTGGATACAGGGGCACAGGTCAATGTAATACCAGAATACATTATTTAAGGAATAAAAACTACATCTGTGTACTATGAGAATAAGAAGGTGAGACTTAGAGCATATAATGGGAACATGATTGCAACCAAGGGTGTGTGTCTACTGCATGTTAGACACAAAGGTAATATACTAAAATTCAGTTTGTAACAGTCCTTAGGAAAGCTATTGCCAATTATTGGGTTGTGAATGTGTAAAACTATAGGTTTGATTCAGATAATGGATGCCATCGAGGGACTAGAAAGCAAGAACACAGAAGAAGAGTTGTATGATGTGTTTCAAGGCACAGAGAAACTGTCAACTGAATACAATATAGAATTAAGAGAACCAAATACTCCTACCATACATGCTCCAAGAAATGTTCCTCTTGCACTAAGGGAGAAACTGAAAAATTAATTAGATAGATTAGTTAACATGGACATAATAGAAAATGCAGAGCAAGCAACTGCTTGGGTTCATTCACTGGTCATAATAGAAAAAAAGATGGATCCTTGAGATTGTGTCTGGTTCAGAAGCTGGTACATCAAAAGGGAGAATTTTCCCTTTCCCACCAGGGAAGAGGTCTTTGGCAACATGGCAGAAGCTAAATATTTTTCCACTTTGGATGCCTCTTCTGGGTTTTGGCACATTCCCCTAGAAAAGAATATTACTAGATTATGTACCTTCAATATGCCCTTCAGAAGGTACTGCTTCCATAGGTTTCCTTTTGGACTGTGTTCTGTATCTGAGGTATTTCACAGAAAGGTGCAACAAATTTTTTAAGGTCTTGATGGAACTATGGTTTATATTGATAATGTATTCATTTGGGGAAATACTATGGAAGAACATGACTTGAGACTAAGAAAGGCACTAGAAAGAGCTTGCAGAGGAGGTTTGAAAACAAACAAACAAAAATGCAAATTCAGGGTCAGAGAAATAACATATCTGGAATAACAGCTCTCTGAAAAAGGGGTGCACATTGATCCTGTAAGGGTTAAAGCCATTATAAACCTGCCACTCCCTACAAATAAGGAAGGAGTACAAAGGTTACTGGGAATGATCAATTTTTTAGGGAAATATTTACCTAACTTAGCAGAGCAGACCAAATACTTTAGATCACTTGTACAAAAGAACACTCAGTAGATATGGGAACATGAAGCTGAATTTAAAAACTTGAAGGAAAAAATAATGAAAACTCCAGTACTAAAATACTATGACCCTAAATAACCCATTAAATTGTCAACAGATGCTTCTAAAGTAGACACAGGAGCAGCTTTGCTGGAGATCAGTACTATATGCATCTAGGGCACTCTCTAAGTCAGAGTATCTATATGCACAAATTGAGCAAGAAAGTTTAGTTCCAGCATATGGCTGTAAGAAATTTCATATATTCATCTTTGAGAAGCCTGTAATAGCTGAAACTGATCATAAACCTTTGGTAACTATAGCAAATAAAGGGTTATCAGACATACCACCCAGATTCCAGAGACTTTTCTTTCAACTGCAAATATATGATCTAAGCATACAGTACATGCCAGGAAAACATCTACTTCTTGCAGCTACGCTGTCCAGAGCATATGACACAATGGAAAAATGTCAGAATTCCAGACTCAGGCACAGGACATGTTAATCTAATTAAAGGAGTGATTCCTGTCACAGATAAAATGTGGGCATTAATTGCAGAAGCTACTGCTTATCATACCTGTGGTGGCAAGAAGGCTCTAAGCGGGCTGGGAAGAACCCTGATAGCCCCCACAGGGAACAAGCAGGCCCCCCACACCCTGGGAAACTTACCTCTGGGAGCGCAGTCAGAGTTGGAGCCGCGGCCACGCAAGCTGGCATTATGCTGGCTCTTTAAACAGCTGCTCCCACAGCCGGGGGAGCAGCGGGCTAATTGCAGTGGCTGCAGACACCACCATGGGAGATTTAAAAAACCCACCGGAAGTCGGCAGGGGAGGAGGGAGACAGAGTGAGCCAGCAAGGATCCTGCCAGGCAGGCGGTGACTCCAGAGGCTGGCTGGAGCATTCTAGTTGCACTGCACCCGTGGCAGGAGCAAAGGGAAGCAGCGTCCTGCACTGGGCAGGGGAAGATCAGTCCCAGCTGCTTGGAATCAAAAGATTAGGGGGGTGTCTCTCTTACTCGAAGGGAGAAGGACACCAGACAATGGGAGCCCAGCCCTTTGGCACCAGGTACTGGGGCTCCAGCCACCTTAACATCTAGGCAATTGACTGGTGCCGAAGCTGATGCCTGACCCCTTGGAAAAGGGGCTTACAGGGAATGGCGGAACAATGAAAACCAACCTCCAAGCGGTTGACGAGTAGACAGGGTGTAGGGGAGGTGGAGCCCCAAGGAACATTGCATCACAAATGTGAGTACCCGTCACCGGGACACCTGGGAAGAAGAACACCACTGAACCCCTCCTTTTTTCCTTTAACATCAAGTCGTGGCAGGAGAGTTGAAGGGCACTCCGGCAAAGGGAGACGGTGCGGTACTCACCACGCCCACTACAGATGTCACAATACCATATTGCAAAAGGTGATAACAGCTATTTGTGCTGGTTGGCCTGGAAAACATACCTAGCCTCTACACTCAGTTCAAGAAAGAGCTGTCATTATGGCATTCTGTTCAAAGGTTTACCACTTGTTATTCTGACAGTGCTAAAGAAAGACATGTTAAACAGAATACATGAGGTGCATCTAGGCATTGAAAAATGCAAAAGGGGAGCAAGGGGTGCTCTTTATTGGTTCAACATAAATAATGACATAGAAAATGCTGTAAAGGTATGTACAATGTACCTAAAGTACAGATCAGAGCAAAGAAAGGAGACCATAGCTCCGTGGTATCACGTGGCATTGAATTATTCATATATTCAGAAAAAAAATATGTATTAGTGCTGGATTATTGTTCTCACTATCCTGAAATTGCATTGTTCAAAACCATGTCAAAACTCACATCAAATCGATTTTTGCTAGACATGGGATTCCACACTCTGTGAGAACAGACAATAGACTTCAGTTCAACTATCCTGATTTTAAAGAATTTGCAAACAAATATAGGTTCTGTCACGACACCTCAAGTTCTAAATACCTACAATCCAATGGTCTGGTGGAAAATGGAGTATAACTCCTAAAGAAACTGTTGAAAAAAGCTACAGATTCACACACTGATGTTTACCTGTCACTTTTTGAATTACAGGGCAACACCTGTGAGTTATGGATTTTCCCCAGCAGAAACGCTGTTTAACAGGAAACTCAAAAGTAGGCTGCCAAATCTCATGGATGATGCTCATCAGAATGAAAAGCAAGACGTAAAAACATTTAAAAGATTCGACAGACTCAAACAAAAATGGCACTATGACAGGGGTTCCAGGAAGTTACCACAACTGCACAAGAAAGATATGGCGGTTATCTCAGATGGACAAATGTGGAAACAAAAAGCAGTAGTTTCCCATTAAGTAGCTCCCAGATCCTATCAAGTAGTCATACCGGAAGGGCACGTGTTAAGAAGGAACCAATGACACTTGCAGCTCATAAAGGGAAGAAAAGAAGCAGCATCAGAGAGCGCTTATACACGTGATGGGGGTTTAGTCCTCAGGGTTTTATTCTATGCCCCCTAAATTGAAATGGTGGGTTTTTAATTGGAACCCACCACTTCAATTCTTCTGTTATGTTATGGTGAGGTGCCTGATCCTTTTTATTTTTTTTCTTTTGTTGGGGCTGGAACCTGCCCCGGCCATGGGTCAAGCTGGAGTATCCCCCGAGGTGTGGGGTGGGGGGGCCCCGATTCTTTCCTCCATGGCAGTGCCCCCAACAGAGCCACCTGGGCAGGCTACTAGCGAGTTGGGTGCTGCCTCAGCTCAGAGGCAGCACCCATCCTGATCCAAATGTTCCCCAACCCGGAACTGGGTCAGCACCCAGCCCACTAGCAGCCTGTCTGGGTGGCCCTGGGGGGTTCCGCCACTGCAGAGGGAAGGGCCAGGGCCCCCTGCAGCTCAGGGATTGCTCAGCCCATCAGCAGTTTGATCCATGGCTGTGGGAGAGGTGGGAAGGCTCTGTCAGAAACAAAAAAGATCAGGCCTCTCATCACTGCTGCCTCCACTTCTCTCATCACAGAAGCAGGCTTCTGTGGCTGGCAGGACCCCTGGGGCTGCCTGGGAATAGGATGGCTTGCTCCTGGGGCAGTGTAGGAAGGAGGCAGGAGGGCAGCAGGGTTTTCTGGCAGCCAGAGAAGGCAGCAGGGATGGTGTATGGGGTGCTGGAAGCCCAGGAGGGCTGCTAGCTGACTGGGTGCTACCCCAACTTGGAAGCACCTCATTCAATGCTTCCCCAAGCCCGCCCAGACTTCCAGTGCCCTGTGCACTGTCCCCGCTGCCTTCTCCAGCCACCAGCAAACTCAGCCACTCTCCTGCTGCCTTCCTGTGCTGCCCCAGGAGCAAGCCAGCCCATTCCTGGCATACCTCTCCTACAGCCAGAGGGCAAGCTGACAGCTGAATCACTTCAATTTGCAACACTAAACATTGGGATGTAGTTTAGTTTGCAACAATGCAAAATCATTTAAACCCCCACAAAACTACTGTACATGTACAATGTGATGCTATTAAACCACCCAAAGTGACATTTTCATCATGGGGTCATGGTAATGTCATGGCATGTTTAAGTGCCCAGCAGCAGCATCATGAAATTCACCAAAGGAAACAGAGCTAACATCAGAGCAACAAGAAATGACAGAGAAGATTGAAGATGACACAGAAGTAGAGACATCTGAACAAGGAAGCCAAACAAGAACTGAACCACTAAGGATTGAGAATGCAGAGAAACTGAGAAGATCACTTAGAGCTAAAAAAAAAAAAACCAACACAAACACTTATACATTCTTATTAAAATGTGCCTTAACTATGGGTTAAACCAAACTTCCAATATTAGTGTTACATGGGGTAAGTTACATGTAAAGGGGGAAATATGTGGATACCTTTAAGACTGTTATATTTAAATTGTTACATTGGCCCAAGGACTGGAGGAGCAAACAGCAGAACAAGACAGAGTACAGCTCTGAATAAAAGCTTTATTGTTCAAGAAGCTTAATTCCTTGGTCTTTTGAGAACAACATGGCTTTACCATGGAGCAGGACCTCAACATTCATAGTATCTGATGTGTTTCCCTATTCTATTGAGTGATGATTTAATAAAGGATCTAATCTAGGAAATTAATTTTAAGTAACTAATTTTCTCATTGTTCTCCTGAGTGGTGCACATACTGAGGTAGCATGGGAGATGGAATTTTGAGGGTTGCGCAAAATTTTACAAGTGGGCATAAAAATCATAGATTAGGGATGCAATTTTAGCTATACAGACAATATGGTTCAGACACCGTTTTGTGACTCAGACATTGCTTAAATTCCTGACTCCATCACAGACTTCGTGAGTGACAGTGAGGAAGCTTTAACCCTGCAACCTGGATGGAGAACTAATATTTGCTTTGTTTTTAGATGTGAGGCATTTTAGGAGATGGTATGTTTTCTCTTGCCTAGCATAATTGGACAATGATTGCTGCTGCTAACCCAGGGGTGGGAAATTATTTCAGCTGGAGGACCACTTAAGTTTTAGTGAGCTGCTGAGGGCCTCAAGGGTATACCTCTTGTCAAAGTGCTAAGCTCAGTCCCTTGACAGGTGCCGTGCCCCTGACCACCATCTTGGGACCAGTCATCTTGCTCCCTAACCCCTGACCTTTACCACCAGAAGTCCCTCTCCTTGCCCTTGAAGTACTCTGGGAGGTTGTGGTCTTGGAGCTGGAAGTCCCACCGTCACACAGTCCATCACATAAGGCCTGTCCACCCAACACCAAACCCCACCCCACTCACCTCCCATGCTGGTCCCAAAATTCCCTGCCCCCATCATATTGGCCCTGATATCAGAATGTCCACCCCTGGACTGAGAAACACTGCACCTCCAGAGGGCCTGCCCTAATGGTGCATGCCTGTCCCTGGGGCTCCAGAAGATCTGCCCCTGAGGCCACAAGGCATAGGCACAACCTATCAGGTAATGAGGGGTTATGACCCCTCTAACAAACTGCTCATTGCCCTCAACCAATTGGTGGAGGTTTCAGGGGTGCTGAACCTTCCCAAGAATGGTGGCAAACCAGTTGAATTGAGGGCTGCACACAAAATATTTCAAAAATTTTAATAAAGTATAAATAAAAACAAATCATATACTGAAATTCAAACAACTACTATACAAGATTTTAATTTTATTTAAAAAATTACTTTTGTTCTGATTTAAGTTTTTTTTGAGTAGTGCATAATAGCTCAAAATAAAGGCTTGCTCTTGTATACTGTACACCGCCTGAAGTGCAGGTGCAGTATATTAGACCTCTGAAAACCTCTTCCAGTCGGTCACTCCATCCTCCTCTGAATTGTCCCTGCCAGTTGTCTCACCTTCCATAACTTGACTAGGAACCCTCCCTTCAGTAGAATGGATTCTTGGTTACTCAGCCCTTGTCTGGATGGGGTCCCCTCAACCCCTGTCCACATTTGCTGTAGCTGTGCCTATTAGCTCTGAGCATGGCACTGGCTCACAATTGTCAAGCTGGGTCATGCTGACACCTTCCTATTTTAGCTGGCCCTCTCTGGCAGGCCAGGTCTAGCCCGTGGGCTGAATCTTGCCCACCCCTGTACTAACCACTATTGTAAAACAAACAGTAATGAATCAAGTGTTTTGCCCTAGCTATTCAGAGCTACTTGTAATTTAGCATTATAGGGCAAAAAACTACCTGGCTAACGTGACTAACTGCTGTGTTTGTGTTCTAACACAGACCACTTTTTTGCTTTCTGCTGATGGTGAATTTTACACTATAATTATCAAGCCCTCCTTTACATGAGCTGCAGATTTCTCCCTTACTCATCACAGGCTGAGGCTGGCTTGGCAAATAACAAACAACACTGAATCTGGAGATCTCATGTGCTAGTTAACTATTAAAGTGCTAAGCATGTGGCAGCACAGTTCACCCCAAACCAGAAATCTCATTGTAGCAGAGTAAGGGAGAAGACAAATCTGCACCCCTCCCCTGTCCACAGCTGTTCCCCACCATGCAGCGGGGAACAGAGAGACTGCCGGCTGGCAGGTGGGAGAGAGAACCTGGCCTGGAGTGGAACTAAGAGAAGCCCCAGGGACATACTCTTACCTAAGGGGCAGGTGACAGTCAGCTGGTGAAGAAGTCAGAAGATTGGCTGCCAGAAGTGCCAGCAGGGAAATAAAAAGCAGCTGTGGAGACTGGAAGCGGGAGGAGAGAAAGAGAAAGTGAAGCTGTCACAGGCTGCGATACTCCCAGACAGGGGTAAGAGGAGGTAGTTTGTGGAGGGAGTGTAAGGGTGGGGGAGCTCCCAACCATCGGGGCCCTGCACAGACTCACAGGGCACCCGAACCAGCAAGTCTTGCCTCCCCATGAAGGGACAGGCCCTAGTTCTGAACTGTGTTTTGAACTCTAACTACCACGAGGGTAAATCCTGCCTATAGAAGGATTACACGTCATTCAAAGTGAACTGCCTCCTGTTCTGTAAATTACAAACTCAACATCAATTTATGGCCGGTGAGCAGATACTAGAGGCAGTGAAGGGCACTGTCACGGCGGAGTCCTCGCGGAGGGCCGTGATCTCCTTGAGGCCCTCTCACCGCGCTACTCCGGCCCGAGGGCACCCTCCATTCTCGCCCGCCACGTCTTGATGGATTATGTAATAGGGAGGCTGCCTTGTGTTTCCTCGGGCCTGTCAGCTCCTGGACCCCTCGTGGGTCTCCCCGTACAATGGGCGCTACCCAAGGGGGATTGCCGCACTAGCCTGCGGCCGGGCTCGCTATGCCCGTGCGCCCACACTGGGCTACTCAACAAAACACAATGGCGTTCCCCCCTCTCTGGGGCTCGCCACGCCCACACTGGGCTACTCAATACTGTACAAGGGCGTTCCCCCCTCTCTGGGGTTCGCCGTGCCCACACTGGGCTACTCAATAATACCGCCCCTTTCCTGGGGCCAGGGGCTATGTTCCCCCACACACAATCCGGGGTCTCGGTCCCCATCCGCAACCTACGGGTTGCGCCCGCGACCCACTGGCCGCGCTCCTCGCCGCCAGCTGCTCGCGCAGTGGCGTGCGAGCTAGTTGAGGCCTCCTCCAACCCCTACAGCCTCACCCAAACCTCCGGGTGTAATATACAGAGCCAAACATAAACTAGAGCCTCCTGGCTATAACACAAATGCAAGCTGCATGGCTAAACTCTAGTGCCCATCCTCTCAGGGCTATCATGAACTGTACTTGCCACATCCTCACTCTCAGAGCTCCTGCCTCCCAGGCTGCTGGCAGAGAACTGCCAGCCTGGCCTCAGCCCTGAGCTTTATAAGGGCCAGGCCCCGCCCCCTACAGGCAGCTGGCTCCGCTTGGTTGCTCCGGCAACCCGCAGCTGTGCTCATTACCTGAGCCAGCCTCAGCTGGGCTCGTTATGTCAGGCCCGGGGCGCGCTCACTTGCTCCCTGGCAGTTTCTCCACTCTAGGAGCAGGGGCACCGAGGTGCCCTGCGACAGGCACCTTCCCCTGAAGCTGCCATACTCATTTTAAGCAGGAGACACATTTCACCATGTGACAAGTGTTGAAGTGAAGATGTTTTGATTTCCTGGCTTGAATCTTACAAACTCCTATTATGATTCTGAAGAGCTCCCCATTATTATGCCTCCTCTCCTTCAAATGTATTGAATCATGAGAGGCTTCTACCCCTTAAGAAGGGCTAAACAAACATAGCTTGTTGCACAACCCTACAAAGCTGTTCTTCAGTCAGGCCATTAAGATTATTGCAGGATAATGAAGGACTTCCATTCCCAACAAAGAATTGAATTTTGGGCCTTCGGGTATAGAAGGAATGCATTGTTAAGATATGCAGGAACAAGGACAGCCCTTGTCTACATCACTTACTAAGGGCCCCAAATCCTGACTTCTCCTTAGCTGTAGACCAGGGGTCAGCAACCCCTGGCACGTGTGCCGAGCACAACATGCGAGTGTTGCAGCTTGGCACGCCACCGCCGGCCTGGGTTCTAGGCAGCTGCTGCCAGCCACAAAGCCCAGGCTGCTCCCAGCAGGCGGCTGGGCAGCTGCAAGCCCTGCTGTGGTTGGCAGCAGCTACCCAGAGCCTGGGCTGGCTGCAGCCGGGAGGCTGCAAACATCTACTCCAGATCTACTCCAGGCTCCAGGATTAGCTCCATACTGGTGGGTGCACACGTGCCTCAGAGAGGACTTTGTCCAGTGGCTCAGAAGCCCAGCTCCATGTGCCCATGCATCTGGTTCTGTGTGTTCTACCTCTGTCTGGTCCTGTGCGTCTGTGTGTGCACAGACCGTGTGTGGTTCTGGATGTGTGTGTGTATGCATCTGTTCTGGGTGTTGTCTGGTTCTCTGTGTTTGTGCACGTGGTTCTCTGTGTGTGTGTGGATGTGTCTGGTTCTCTCTCTCTCCTCTTTCTCTTATTTGTCTCTTTTTTCTCTCTCATTGCAACATGCTCAACTAAAAAGGAATACACAACAACGGCAACATTTATGATGATTAAATATACTAATATGCAATGCAACCTGCCATATACCCCCCTGCCCCATATTGTTTTTCTGGCGTGCCAGCACTCTGGCACCTTCCGAGGTCGACATTGTGTTTTTTTCGACACTCAGGCCAAAAGACGTTGCCTACCCCTGCTGTAGACTACATGCACAAGTAGTGACAGGTGTCCAATCTTTTGTTGTGATTATAGGGAGACTCTCAGGTGACCCTGAACTCAGCTGGACGATTCATGGGATGCAAGTACTTGGCCACTGTGACTCAGTTCCATTTAACTTTGTTTTTTTTTTCCTTAAACCCAAACTCAAATTTTAGCAGAATTTCAAGTGTGTCAAAACAAACAAACAAACACCTGCCCCGCCCCCCACCCCCACCCTCAGAAGCCCCCAAAAGGTTTTTGGATTCCTCTGCAACCCGTAAAGTTAAGGTTTCATGCAACTTGGCTCCACTGTGTCCTGTTACTTGTCCAAATTACATCCTCTGCCAATTTTTCCACTTGCAGACTTTCTGTAGCTCATAGTGGAAAGTCAAAGTGTTTAATGAATGAAAAACTTTCAGCAGCTGGACTTTTCTCAAAAACCACATTTTTAATATGGGCATGGTTTAATGAATGGAGTCTGATTACTTCATAGAACCTCCTTGACTTTTAATCCTAGTTGTACACTGGTAATTTGTTTTCAGCAGTTTTTAATTAGTTTTAGATGTAAAAATATTCAAGAAAAGCCCTCTTCAGAGAGCAAAGCCATGTTCCAAATTTGCCACAAAAAATCTTCGAGATACTAGTTTTTATAAAGCTATACTTCCTAAAAGTCAGGAGATGGCTCAGAAACAAAACCTAGCTCCAAACTCTGAATTCTGAGACTTCAGATTCTGAATGCCAGTCCCACAACTGGCTTTTATGTCTATGTAATGGACTGAATCAGATCTCTGGATCCTAAGTCATTTGATTTTTTAGAGGTAAATTCAAAATTATTTTCAGAGGTTTGGAGATGGATAATAAGATGCATCATTTTCCTGTTCTGTATGCACATATGATCTGTTATGTAACAGTAGTAAAGAATCCTCAAGTTTAATCTTCTTGCTTTGAGTGGTTTTGACCAGTTGCCATATCAAGCAGAGTTGTACCTTTCAGTCATTTTGGTAAGACTCCACTTTTCATTCAGGCTTCTCTTGGGTCACCATATCCACTTGATAGCTCACTCAGTTTGTGAGCAAGCTTGATGTTCTCCTCCATTATAACTTCCTAAAAGAATTTTTAGACTCTAGACTCAAACACTGTTTTTTCTAGCAATGTATGTCTATCCCTTGCCCCCTTTCACTGTAGCAGCTTTTACCAAGAACCTTCCCCAGGTTCCCTATCCATATGATTTCCTGCAATCCATTCATTTAAAGAAATAGTATCAGCCTCACATAGATTGGTTTATTTCAAAATTTTGAATAACTGGGATTAGATTCTTCTAAATGTAGTCTCATTTTCTTTTTTATGGGTTTTTCCCTTCCCTCATTTTTGGAATAGGATAGGAAAGTTCAACCTGTCAAGCAATCTACTTAGCTGAACATTATGTGGTACTTTATTACTCAGTGAGTTTCCTCATTAGTTCAAATTAATTTTTAGGGTGTGATTTTCAAAAAACATGAGGAGGCTAATCTCTGTAGAAAGACAGAGAGTTAGTTTAATTTCCTTTAGGGCTTTTGAAATCACAACCTCAATGATTTTGTAATTGTAAAAATAAGATTATTAAAAGTACCCAGGAGACTGAGGGGCATAAATACTATGGTTTTGCAATTTAACTGTATCCATTCTTGAATGTTTTAGTCAAGGCAAACAAACAGATGTTTCAGGACCTGAACTGTCAGATACTGAAAGCCCTAACAGCTATGTGATACTAGTACTTTTTTAATAATAAAAAACTAACCTAACTTGGTTGGCAGCATAATTAAAGCCTAAAGTTATACGAACAGTTTATCAAGGAACTGTATGAGGATTAGGTATATCAGTTCAGATCTACATCCAATAATTCTCCTTTGATTTCCTGCTAGTCATAGCATGCAGTAAAACAACTTGGAAAACATCAAAAAGATTATAAAGAATGTTTAAACAGTTACAAAGATCTGTACTGATAATCAGACTCAATACTGAGGGCTTCATTTTTACCCTCATGATAACCATGATAACCATTACACACATGAATAGCTGCCATTGATCACTGAGTGAGTTAGGAACTGTCTAAAAGGTTTGTAGAATCAGGCCCTTAGGCCCAGATCCTCAAAGATATTTAGGAATCTACTTAATATTAAGCTGCCCAAATCCCATCGATTTCATTGGGACTCAGATACCTAAATATCTTGACTGTATTTTGGAATAGCACAGTTGTTTGTTGAGTATTTATTAGCAATGGGCACAGCTTCTCCAGGTGTAAAGTGGAGTTGGAATGAGAGAGCACATCCCAGGATGTCAATCATACATGTACACCTCCTCCTCTGAATCATAAGACCATGGATACCCAAAATATATACCTACATGCCTTTTTCCGGTAGAACAATTATTTTATAATTTTTCTCTGTATTTGGCACTCCATATTATATAGGAAAAATAAGCTTATCTTTATTTTTCACTCATCTGTGCATTAAATATATTCACTTAAATGATCAAGAGCCTAACTATCATCTCTGTGTAACATGCTTAGGGGCCAGTGCCTAATGCAGTCCTTGGAGCAAGAGCTGCTTTAAAACCTGTCATGTTGAGCCTTGTCAAACTGAGATCTGAAGTACATGGAACAGAGCATAGGCTTTGTCCCTGCAATGGCCATCACCAACTCTCCATTCCTCTTTGGTGTCTGTTTTTTCTGATAGGCAATCTCTTTCATAGTGTATCATTCCCCAGAGGTCCTATTGGGAATAGGCTCCTCTAGAGAATTTGCAAAGAGGGAATTTGCAAACAGGATGTGCTTAGTGTCACAGCATGGCCCTGAATAAGCTCTTTACTGTACATGTTTTGAGTGACTCTGCCCAGTTCTCATGAACAGCTTTTTATGACCTTTTATGACCCTCTTTCTAACCAGTATTTTATATTGGGAATACAGACTTGCCCATGACCACCAGTTATAACAGATAAAGATAAAAACCTGTTAGTCATCTTGGAGCTCATAAGCCTCTCTTGAGAACTGCAGTGCAAACACTGCATGAAAACCCATATCATGTCAGCAAGATACCCTATGGATTTTGGATGTTTTTTAAAAAGCATCCTGGAGTCAGTCTTATATACTTGCATGATAGACATTTTTGGCACTAACTGATGAGCCATCAGTCAGAAGTATAAAGCTGCTATTTTGTTTTTGGTCTGAAAAATATAAAGTAGCAACTTTCTCTTTAGTCTGAAATTGGCTACAGGTGTTCATCTCTCTCAAGTCAGCTGGATTTCATTTGATTGTTCTTCACAGCAGAGGCATTTTCATTACAGTTGTGCCTAGAAGCCAAATCAGAGTTTGGAACCCCATGGTGCTCTGGGCACTGTGCAAACAGAGCATGAAATCTAAACAGGCAGCAAAACAGAAACAGAAGCAATGTGAACCGACTTGTTCGAGAGCACACGGCTACTCAGTGGCAGAGCCAGGAATTCCATTGCCTTAGCTGCACTTCTTCCAGCTCTTCAATGTGATTTTGGCCCCTCTTGGGGTCAGTCTTGCAGTGAAATCCCAGCCCCCAAGGTATTTTCAGTGCTGCTGCATTGATTTAGTGCCTTCTTTGGCCCCCTATCTATAGTGGAAGATCCTCCTTGCTGTACCGGTATAAGGGCTGGCACAACAAGGAGATGGAGCTCTCTCATTCCACTCAGGAGCCAAGGAGTTTTAGATAAGAGAATAAGGGAGATGGAAAAGTTTAGGAAGGAAGAAATTAAGTGGCTCTGCTCCCTCTTCTCTTTTGAAAATTAGGGTAATTGGTAGGCCTGTGCAAGTTGGCAGCGATTGGATCCGACTGCTGTGGATGGCCGCAATCCGACCTGGAGCTCCGGACAGGGTTTCCACCTCAATCTGGCCGAAGCGGCTCCGAAGCTTCAGAGCTGCCTCGGAGATCCAGCCATAGTGTATAATCAATGAAATATATATAATTTTGTTGTCTTTTGTCTGATTTGGATCAAACATGCAGGGATGGTAGCCTCTGCTGAGAGCATGAAACATGCCAAGTTTCAAGAGGATCGGTGCAGGGGGTTGGGAGGAACTGTACCCCAAATTCTTGAAAGCCAAACTCATGTCACAGCTGTGTGTTACACCAAAGGGCAGTGAAAACTGCAGGGATGGTAGCTCTTACTGAGGCCACAAAGCCTGCCAAGTTTCAAGGAGATTGGTTTAGGGGCTTGGGGGGAACTGCCCCTCAAGCTGCGGACAAGCAAAACTCGTGCCATGGGTGACACTGCGTGCGTTAAGGTGCAGCGAGGTGACAGCTGCAGGGATGGTGGCCCCTGCTGTGACACCTGCCAGCTGTCAAGGAGATCAGTGCAGGGGGGTTGTGGGGCCCTGCACCCCTAGCTGCTGACAGACAAAACTCCTGCCAAGACTGTCTCTCTCTTGGGGCAGTGGATTGTCAGTATTGATTCTTTCCTCTCCTTAGCCTGGTTTTGTAGGTGCTAATCGATGCTCGTTAAGTCCTTATGTAGTAGCTTGGTCCTGTGTATTGAGCTGGTCCCTGAGTCCCTGAGTGAATCATGATTGATTGCTAAGCTGCTGTGTTCACAGTTACCAGCCAGGCCTGCAGCAGTGTCTCCACTCCCTGCCCCAAGACCGACACAGTCAGGTCCACAGCACCCATGGCACCAATTTTGTCTGTCAGCAGCTTGAGGGGCAGTTCCCCCAAACCCCTGCACCGATCTTCTTGAAACTTGGCACCCTTTGAGGCCTCAGCAAGAGCTACTAGCCCTGCAGTTTTGACCCTGCTGTGTTGTAACACATAGACGTGACATGCATTTTGCTTTCAAGAATTTGGGGTGCTGTTCCCCCCAAACCCCTGTGCAGATCTTCTTGAAACTTGGCTGACTTCATCCTCTCTGCAGATTATAACACCTCTGAAAATTCCATCCAAATCAGACAATAAAATATCTATAACTTTGTAGTTTTTTGTTTCCCCATTATACCCTATGGCCAGATCTCCGAGGTGACTCCGAAGCTCTTTGGGAGCTCCGAACCGCTCCAGGAAGCCAAACGAGGCCAGCACTTTGACCCAGATGCACTGCTTTGGATCCCGAAGCGTCTGAAGCTTTTCCGGATCCAAAGCTCTGTGCGAAGCCTTGCACTGCCCTAGTAATCAGCTCTTCTTTCTCCCTGCCATGCAGCACAGAAGACAACTCTTCTTATAACTGATGATCCCTAGGCTTAGTAGAAGTGGGATAAAAAGCCCCTAGACCTGTTTGAGAAGAAGAAGTGCACAGAAGGGCAATGGGAAGAAGTAGGGGGACTCATGTTTCATTGATAGGTTGGGGAGCAGGCAGCTGTGGGTTGGGGACACAGAATTATTTAATTTTCATGGAATCATAGAAAATTAGGGTCGGAAGGGACCTCAGGAGGTCATCAAGTCCAACCCCCTGCTCAAAGCAGAAGCATCCCAGCCAAGGCTGTCTTCCTGGGTCTTAAAAACCTCCAAGGATGGAGATTCCATAGCCTCTCTGGGTAACCTGTTCCAGTACTTTACTACCCTCCTAAAGAGGAAGGGTTTCTTATATCTAACCTAAATGTCCTTTGCTGCAACTTGAGATCCACTGCTCCTTATTCTGTCATCTGCCACCACCAAGAACAGTCTAGCTCCATCCTCTTTGGAACCTCCCTTTAGGTAGTTGAAGGCTGCTATTAAATCCCCCTTCAGCCTTCTCTTCTCCAGACTAAATAAACCCAGTTGTCTCAGCCTCTCTTCAGAAGTCATATGCTCCAACCCCGAACCATTTTTGTTGCGCTCTACTGGACTCTCTCCAATCTGTCCACATCCTTTCTGTAGTGGGGTGGGGGTGGAATGGAAACTGAACACAGTACTCCAGATATGACCTGTGCCGAATAGAGGAGAATAATCACTTCCATCGATTTCCTGGCAACACTCTTACTAATGCAACCCAGTATGCTGTTAGCCTCGTTCACAACAAAGGCATGCTGTTATCTCATGTTCAGCTTATTGTCCACCATAACTCCCAGGGCCTTTTCGGCAGAGCTACTGCTTAGTCAGTTGGTCCCCAGCCTGTACCAGTGCATGGGATTCATAGATTCATAGATGCTAGGGTCAGAAGGGACCTCAAAGGATCATGGTGTCTGACCCCCTGCCAGTGGCAGGAAAAAGTGCTGGGGTCAGGTGACCCCAGCCAGGTGCTTGTCCAGTCTCCTCTTGAAGACCCCCAAAGTAGCGAGGAGTACCACATACCTTGGAAGCCCATTCCAGATTCTGACAACTCTAACCATGAAGAAATTCTTTCAAGTGTCCAACCTAAATCCTAAATCCAACCTAAATCCTAAATCTAACCTAAATCTACAGTCTATGCGCTTGTGGCCATTGTTTCTGGTTATGCCAAGGGGTGCTCTGGTAAACAGAGAATCTTCTATTCCCTGCTGCACCCCCCTGGTGAATTTGTATCCTGCCACAAGATCCCCACTCAGCCTTCTCTTGCGGAGGCTGAAAAGGTCCAGGTCCCTTAGCCTTTCCTTCCCTGCAGGCCTCTAACCATATGAGTGGCCCTCCTCTGGGCACTCTCAAAGTTGTCCACGTCCTCCTTCAATTGCGGCACCCAGAATTGGATTCAGCACTCCAGCTGCAGCTTGACCAGTGCCAGGATGGTCATTGACCAGGAACTGATGGAACAATGAGCAGGATGGTCAAAGTGCAGCACTTTGAATTTGTTCTTATTAAACCTTATGGAATTTCTTCTGGTCTAATCCTCCAATTCATCCTCCAATTTCTGGGGAGAAGCTGGAAGCTAAAAACCATGAAGAGCACTTGTACAGTTCTGTGTAATTTGATGTCAGCTGGGTCCTCCAGTGAGAATTGTTGCAGCCTGGACCTAATCATCATATACATTGCAGAGAGTTGGCAGAATGGCTTGCTGGGCACACCCTATGATTGGGATTTCAAAACCAGCAGGAAACAGACCAGAACCCATATAATCCCTTACAAAAAATGAAAACAACCCTTATGATTTCTTGGCTAATCTGATTCAGGAATTTGGACCTCTGGGCATTAGATCACACTGTTTCTTCTCATCTAATTTCAGTGGAACCTAAGTTGCAGAGAGAGGAATTGCATTGGCAAAAAAACCCTGTATATTTTCATTCTCCTTGTACACCACTTTTTCCCCTTCTTTTAAGAAACACATACTGGGTACTAGGTGCAAGTGGGGAAGGGCTTTAAAAGGATTTTCTGATGACACAGCCTGTGGAAAAAAACAGTTCCCAGCTTTTGATAGCAGTTCATAAAGTATTTCAGTGTATTCCTAGAATTTCTGGACTGGCTGCTGCATAAATGGAGTTCTGACCTATTTCCTTTATAATACTGTTGTCTACACTGGGTATAGGTATCAGCTGTGAGTCTATGTTGTAAGTCATGAACTGGGGTGGAGACATGGGAGAGATCAACAGGACACTGTGGTGTTATTATTCAAGCCTAGTTGTTTAGCAAAAGCTGTATTAAATTTAACGGTTGACTTGTGCCTAGCTTTTTTGATAAGAGACTTCGTTTCCCTGACGTTTTCCTTGAGGACAGGTAACCTGTTGAACTGATGAGCTGCCCTTACACCAGATAGACTATTAGGTACTGCTTTTGCAGACCGCCTAGGTTTCCTCCGCAGTATATGCAGCCTTCGTCTGGAGGATGGGTTCTGCTAAAGATCAGCCTTACAGAATTATTTCCAAACAGCCTGCTCCTGCTTGCATTAAATTGAATGGGAGGTTTGGCTTCAGCTTCAGTGGAAAGGGGATTGGGTCCCATTGCTTACTGAACATTTTGTAAATAAATGACAAAGGCATGTACTCACATTATTTGTCTAATTGTTGGTGTAGCAATACACAGGTTCAGCACTTAGCAAGAGTTATTTTTCACAGATAGTTCAGCTTTAAGACTTTTCAAGGTTGGGAGGCTTTAGAAGAGAAAACTCGCAAGTGACTCTGCCTTATTTGCTGCCAGCTCTTCCCTCTTATGTGAAAACTCACACTGAAGTAGCCTGGGGAGATCTTAAGTAGTCTAGGAAGCCTCAAGGAAGAGCTGCTACAGAAGCAAGTACTTCCATGTCTAATCTCACATCAGCATCTTCACTTCAGTACTTATCTTAGGGAATGACAAGTCTGTAGAAATTTGATAGGCCCAACTCTTAGCTGATGTATAGTGACATCACTCCTGCTCCAATGCACTAATTTACTTCAACAGAGATCTGATCCACAAGACATTTGCTGTATAGAAGCATCCCCAAAATGAAAATGAAAGAAAATGTGTTGGCCCAGATTAATTTAGGCAACAAGGAGATATTTGTGGATTTTAAGTTTTATTGAGTAAAGGTTATCCTGTGTCTACTAACATAATAAATTTAGGTAACAATTCTTTTAAATCATATAGCTCTGAAGTAAGTCTATATCTTCATTACGCATGTATAACAACTGGAACAACAGAGTTCTGATCTTAGATTTGATGCTGCAGGTGCTAAAGCCACAGAAGTACTGCTTGGTGGTAAAGCTATAGTCTAGCTATAGTTACCATATTTCTACACTTATTTAAAAGTCATATATAATTATAAAGACACAGGATTTTGAGATGCTTTTTACTCCAAATATAGAAATTCAGCAATTACCGCTAGAATGATTCTTTACAATTTGAAAGTAGATAAAGATTAGAAGCTCTGCTATTTGTCAAATATTGACAAGGCAGATTAACTAGCATTTGTCCTTTTCAGAAATTCAGCCATCAATATCCCCGTCCCTTCTCTGCAAAATTGGCCTTATTTCAGTGAAAAGGCAAGGCACAGAACTCGATCCACAGCTACTGGAATTAATATGTCTCTCCAATAACTTCCATGGGCTTCACGTCCTCAAAGAGCCTTGAAAAACTAAAAATGCAAAACAGATTCAGCACCATGTCAGACAAAGGAAAGTATGTTGCCAAAGTAGATATCAGGTAGTGCCAAACATCTGCTGCTAGAATCCTCCAAACAAAGCTCTATTCATTCAGAGGGTAGAATCAAATATTTATAACATACACAGTCACAGAGCGACTCTGATTCACACCTTCTGATTATCATTTGCATAGGTATTTTTCCCTGTTTGGCTTCAACTAAAGGCAGCAAGAAAAAATGCAAGACTCTTCTCCCAAGCCACTAGCTCAATACATTCCTTAAGATACTTTTGTTTTCAGAAACCCATTAATAACATTCAGATTTGTGTATCTCAGATTTGTTAATGGAGGTGACTGAGTGGATCTAGCAAACATTCAGCCAAAACAATTTTATTACAGTACTCCTAATTTACGTCCCAGAGATGTGAGAACAAAAGACATTTGAATACAGCCTTGAATACCTAAACAGCATGTACAACACTGAATAATTTTTTCAACATATTTAAGAGGCAATAAAGGATATGAACCTATTCTGGATACATGGTAGCTTGCTGTTGATTATTTAGGTTGTACCACATATGGGTAAAATATTACGTTTACACACAGACAGCATTATATTTACACACAAAACAATCATATATGGATTTCTCAATTATAAACTCAACGGAGGTTGGTATAAAGAGAAAAATGCATTCAAATACTGCTGCTTGCTCATTTTATTTTTATGACTATTTTTTCTTAATTGATACAAATGATAACTAGAGCATGTAACATTTGCATAGTAGAAATGAAAGCTATTGATTGCATAGTTATCTGTGGAAGTTTGTTTACTTCAGTGGGATTACATAGCTATATAAAGAAGTAGAATATGGCCTCTAAAATTAAGAGATGGAAGAGACTTATAAGACAGCCTTGTTAAAAAGTTTTCTACAGTGTATTTCATGTACCTTTCTTTAGTCTTGTGTTACATATACCAAGTAGAAGCAGTGTCATCATTTCTTTCAGGAGGTACTCCACAGACTAAGAATCCTCATTTTTATAAAGTATTTCCCAATGGCTAATATAAAATTCATATTCTTTTATTTTCTCTCCTTACACATGGTTATCCTCCTCTGGCACTGAACTACTAAATAATTCCTCCCCCTCCTTGCAATTCACAGCCATCACATTTTTGTAGATGTTGGTATCACTGAGTGGCCATGCTCTACATTCTATAATTTCTTTTCTTCTTTCCAGCCTGTTGCAGGGCACCTCAGTGCCCCTGCTCCTATAGAGGAGAATCTGCCAGGGAGCAAGTGAGCGTGCCCTGGCCTGACATAACGAGCCCAGCTGAGGCTGCTCAGGTAATGAGCGCAGCTGCGGGTTGCCGGAGCAACCAAGCGGAGCCAGCTGCCTGTAGGGGGCAGGGCCTGGCCCTTATAAAGCTCAGGGCTGAGGCCAGGCTGGCAGTTCTCTGCCAGCAGCCAGAGAGGCAGGAGCTCCCTTGGCTGAGATATGGGAAGGAGCCTAAGTCGCAAGTGCAGCTCATGATAGCCCTGGAGGCTTGAGATATGATGATGAGTTATGGCCATGCGGCTTGCATTTGTGTTACAGCCTAGGGGCTTGTGGTTTTGCGTTGTGTTTGTGTTATTACACCCGGAGGCTTGGGCGAGGCTGTAGGGGTTGGAGGAGGCCTCAATCACAGGGACCCCAGAGAGTGTGGGGTGCCCTAGCGCCAGGAGGGCGCATTATTGTTCATAGTGCCAGGGAAGGTGCCGCTCGCACGCCAGTGTGTGAGCAACTGGCGGTGAGGAGCGCGGCCAGTAGGTCGCGGGCGCAACCCGTAGGTTGCAGACGGGGACCTAGACCCTGGATTGCGTGTGGGGGAGCATAGACCCCGAAGGCGCAGCTCGCACACCACTGAGCGAGCAGCTGGCGGCGAGGAGCGTGGCCAGTGGGTCACGGGCGCAACCCGTAGGTTGCGGACGGGGACCTAGACCCCGGATTGCGTGTGGGGGGAGCATAGCCCCCGGCCCCAGGAAAGGGGCGGTATTACTGAGTAGCCCAGTGTGGGCACAGTGAGCCCCAGAGAGGGGGAACGCCATTGTGTATTATCGAGTAGCTCAGTGTGGGCGCGGCGAGCCCCAGAGAGGGGGAACGTCATTGTGCTTTGCTGAGTAGCCCAGTGTGGGCGCACGGGCATAGCGAGCCCGGCCGCAGGCTAGTGCGGCAATCCCCCTCAGACCAAGGAAGGGCGCTGTGGTTGCCCCTGAGAAGACAGGGAGTAGCAGCGCAGGGAGCCAGAGTCAGGGAGGGTATCCGTGCGGTTGGCCCATAGGACCGGAGGCCCGCTAGAGGTTCCCGGAGCGGAACCACACCGGCAGGGGAGGCCCAGAGTGGGCCAGACGAGAGTCCCAGCAAGAGGCTGGGCATGAGAGAGGGAGCCCAGAGTGGGCCACATTAGAGAGGAGGCCCGGGAAGTGGGCGTATAGACCGGACAACGTCTATTACATCTGCGAGGCTTGGGGCGTGGTATCAGGGGAGGTAGGAGCCACGCATAGCCCATAGGGCTAGGGCGCTTGGGTAGCGCCCATTGTACGGGGAGACCCATGAGGGGTCCAGGAACTGACAGGCCCGAGGAAACACAAGGCAGCCTCCCTATTACATATTCGATCAAGACGTGGCGGGCGAGAATGGAGGGTGCCCTCGGGCCGGAGTAGCGCGGTGAGAGGGCCTCAAGGAGATCACAGCCCTCCGTGAGGACCCCGCCGTGACACAGCCCTCTAATTACTGTTCTTGGTCTCTGATACTTCAGTTTGCCTACATTTTTCTGGTAATAATGTGCCTCCTGTGGTCACTTCTTTCTAGAGCTTTATGGAAAGGACTATCACCATTTTTTTGTATTGATGCTGTATCTCAACTTCCATAGCCATAAATTGCCTTGACTTTTTTCTGCTTACCACACTGTATTACAAACTCATATAATTTGCTATCCTCTATCATCTTTAGGCCTCTCCACACTATCACTCTCTGTTCGTCTCCATTTCACTGAATATCTAATCTGTGTTTCCAGTAGGGGTGTGCGAAACGGGCCGTATTCAGTTCGGATTCCAATTCAGCCCAAATTGGGGACAGTTGATTTGGATCACTGTCACCGATTCGGTTCGGCCAAATCCATATCTAAAGATTTGATGCCAATTCAGAGAATCAGTGATTCGGCCATAGACACAGCTTTAAATGTTTTTTCTACTTACCTCAAAGTACCAGGCACAGCTCATGAACATTGCAATGCTGGGGCAGATGGAGCTTCCCACAAGAGAATGGGGGGGCACCCCCTCATGCTCGGTGCCCAACCTGGAAGTGCTTCTGGTCCACTTCTGGGTCCACAGCCCTGAGCACTGGGGACCCCCCCCCCCACCCTCCCAGCTTGGCGATTGACTGCAGGGGGCCCTGGGTACCCCCTTCCAGGAGGCACCAGTCACTAAGCTGGAGGGGCACCTATACTTATGAATTATTTCTCTGTCCTTAGTAGTGCTCCAATTTGGCATCATGTACACATTCATACACCACTAACCTCCTTCCAGATCATTAGTGGAATGAAATAGTGTAAGTTTTGCTGTATCCTCACTAGACACTTCCCTCAGTTGCCATTTTGCACCATCCTTAGTTTCCTTTCCTTCTGCCAATTCATGGTCCATGACATGCTACTTACATTCAAGCTATTTTTAAAATAATTTTTAGAGTAACATTTAATGAAAAATGATATCAAGACTCATTAAATCAAATTTCTTTCACATAAAATAATTTTGTGAAAGCAGCAAGTGAGTCTGTATGGCATGGTTTGTTCTTTTCTCCAGTGACATATTTCAGGGCATTTGGTAATTTTATGGGCCTCAGTCTGTTATTTGGGAAAATAAATTGAACTAGCGCTTCCTAACAATTCTGTGGTCAGGTCCTTTTTTCCTGGTGTGGCCCTGCTATTGTTTTTGAGATGTTGGCCTCTGGAGACTTTGAGAGTGGTGATGAGGATTACCATGGATGGTGCATTCTCACTCTCTCAGTTCCAGATCAGGAGTGAGTGAGTGGGCCTTATTTTTTGGTGGCAGTTTTGAGAGCAGCATGGAGCCACGATGGCCATACCTAAGGTGGAACTGGCTTGGTGTAGCCATGGTTTTCCCTTTTGCCTCCCTGCATAGACCCATGCAATTTCTGCTTTTAGCAGCACTTTGATTTTTTTATAGGGAGAAATAAACATTCTGCTTTTTCTCTGAGGTTCTTTATCACCAGGGGATCCTGGTTGTCACTGATAAAAATATCCCCAATTTTCAAATTAAAACAGTAACCCAAAATCCACATTTTTCCATGATTAAAATGAAACACCATATTATATCTATATCTATCTACTATGGCCGAATCACCGAAACAGCGTCGAAACTGATTCAGCTGGATCAAAATGGAACAGTGATCTGAAACACTGAAACGAAGCACTGTCCCTCCGAAACAGCCAAATCTGAAACCGAATCAAAACATAGCCATTTTGGTGGAGTTATATATATGTGTGTACACACACACACACACACACACACACACACACACACACATACATACAGAGAGATATATATGTGGTGTTTCATTTTCATCCTGGAAAAATGTGGATTTTGGGTTACTTTTTTAATTTGAAAATTGGGGATTTTTTTTTTTTTTTAAATCGGAGAAAATCAAAATCCCTGCTTATCACGACCCTGCTTCTGTAGGCATGGAAGCCTTTGCTGTTACTATACAGAGGAGGCAGTGGGAGGTAAGAAGAGATCTTTGGGTATGAGGTTACAGTTTCTGCTGCAGGAGTGAAGGGGAACTCAAAAATGGCTGCACCAGCTTTGTCCAGCTGCAATTCATCCCAACAAGCCAGTTCCACCTCTCCTGCCAGCTTTTGCACTTGCCTGCTTAAACATTTGCTTGTTGGTACCTCAGGTTTCTATTTATTGTGGGAGGAGCCACACTCCTCACCTGCATCTGGCCTTCCCAGTCTTGTTTGGACAGATGTTGGAAAGTTCAAACAACTTGCTGTGAGCCTTGCCTAGTGTGCTGACATACAAACCTTCTTTCAATCATTCTAGAGCTTGAATTTAGAGTTGCTAAATGGGAACTGCCAGGCTGTTCTTCGAACTGTGGTGCTGTAAGACATGGATTTGCATCCCTGCAACTCATCCCCAATACACTGTGGGCCATAAATGAGTCTAAGAAAAGCAAGACCATTCAGAGTCTGGACATAGCTGGTTATAAAAGCTGTTGGACTGGAATATTTTACTAGAGTAAGGCAAGTTGTAACTGAACAGGAATAAGTTAATCCTGGAGCAGCAATGCATACAAATTCCATAACTGGCTCAAAGAAAAAAAAAGGATTACATACAAAAGCAGTCTAATATTCCTGCTTTATCTTTATTGTTATATTTAAACAAAGCAACGCTAAAGAAAAGACCCCTACATAACAAAAGCAAAGTGATCAGAGGATGTGTTCTCTTGTATGATGCTTCTACTAGCTGAGTTCACAATGTAACACCCAGGTGATACGAGACTTTCAGGCATCAAAATTTATTTTTGCATTTTGGGTAAAAATTTATTTATATAAAAGTTATTTTTCTAATATCTAATGAACCTGAGGATAATGAAAGGCAAATGCTGATGATAGCTACGATATGGAAAGGTAAGTTGTTTCAAGCCCTGCCCCAAGACTTTTCTTTTATATCTAACTTTTCATTTTTCCTTAGTCTCCCAGACCAACTTAACAGTTTTATTACTGAGAATTACAAGGTCCTATTTTTTTTTTTTTTACCTATACTATTGCTAAACTTACTGAGACTTTACCTCCTTCCTTTCTGCTAGCACATCTCCCAAAATACACACTCAACATGGCTTTTCTTGATATAGTAAGCAACTGAAATCACTAACATCATTCTTTGAGCATGGGGGTAGCTCTCCAGTCTCTTTCTCCCCTTTCCTTGATGTGATTTTTGTAGTGATCTTTGTATGGCATATGCTAGTACTCACAACTCCATGTAGAGTAGAATTACACTTAACAATGTCTGCTGTACAGGCTCTAACTTCTGTACTTCTCATGTGACATTTCAACTGCAAAATTCAGTGGCACAATGCATCTTTATCTGGAGCCATGCAACAAACAGCAAATGGCAGTTGAATGTAACATGGCATTCATACCCCATTCTTTCCATTCCTATTTCATAGCTATTGCCATGTATCCTTAGTTCTTTTCATGTACTGCATCCTAAAAAATGGAACTCAATATGGGTTTTTATCTCATGATAAAAAAAGGCATTTCTTTCCTCATCCACTTTTGCATTCACCAGTGTCTAGATCCCCTCACAGACTGCAGGTCCTTTCATTAACCTGTACTCCTTTCTCTCACTCACAGAACTGGTTGGCACAAGTGACAGAAATTAAAGAACTTGATGCACATTAATCTTTGTTATGGATCAGATCTGTAAGTCTTTTCCTGTGTGTAACCATCTCATTTGGTTTGCTTCTAGCTCTTCATTGTTACTTGTAGTATAGCAATTAATTATTTCCTTATTCCTCATTATACTGAAAACTGTACTTGTACAGAGCAAATAACTCATCAGGACTCCGTGTCTGTACCTACAATGTGCTCATTTTTCTATAATGGCCTTTTTTAATTTCACTGACAACTGACATGTTGATATTGTTAAGGTTAGTAACCCACTGATAAAAACCAGGAAACACTTTTAGTATCCAACAGTCTTCAGTTATGGCTGCTGTGAAGCGTGATAAGATTATTTCATGCCTGAATGTGAGAACAGCACTTTCCCAAATAACCCAAGCCATTCTATTTCTAGCATGGTGATTTCTTGATGATTATTGGGCTTGCCTTCATGCCAGATTGTCTTAATGCTGTGTATTAGGTTTGTATTTATGCTGACTTGTTTTTCCTTTTACAATTTTAATGGTATATATTGTGTGTCTTGTATGCTGTGTAGATGCCTTTGATCTGCCTCTTAGAAATGATTCAATCAATAAAATTAGTAAGCAAGCTAATGGAAAAAAGATTTTTGTGAGTTCTTCTGGGATACAGTAGGCTGGAAAGAATTCTTTGTAATAAAAATATATTCTGATGAGCTGACACAGGATTGTGAAAAGGCAAATTACTAGACCGTGACTGATTTTAAGCAAAAAAAGGTGTAGCGTACCTTTAACATTGCTTTCTTGCATTGCATTATGAACAACAATGATCTGAAGAAGAACGCATTGCATTCAAAAGCTTGTCAAAGTCTATCACAACCATGCAGTTGGTCCAATAAAAGATATCACCCACAGAAATCCTTGCCTCTTGTAATATTAAGTTCATTTAATCATTATCAGCTACACCAATATGGAAAACAGTGTGCATCTACACAAAATGTTTACTATGGTGCTGGCTAATTGGCTCCGCAGTAAAGTCTCAGCATGTGCAGCCCTATTAGGTGACAGGAAATTAACGAACTCTGACAGGTTACAGGAACTCTGACACAAGTACTATCCTTGGCAGCACTATTTAGTGTGCAGCAATGCAGGTATACATGCTGATGGGGCCAGCTGGGGCATGAGTGTGCTTCAGTGTGTAGGCTGCCTGCTGGCTAGCTCTGCACTTCTGCACTGAAGCACCCTCATGTTCCATCCAGCCCCTCCACAGCACACAGAGCCGGGTAGGCCAATCAATTAGTTACCTCAGGTGCCTGTCCATGAATGCACAGAGCCTGAAAAACAAGCAGAAATAATTGGAAGTCCTTGTACAGTCATGGAATTATGATGTGATTGGAACAACAGAGACTTGATGGGATATCTCACATGATTGGAGCACTGCCACGGATTGCTATAAACTGTTCAGGAAGGACAGGCAGGGGAGAAGAGGCGGTGGAGTTGTGTTTTATGTAAAAGAGCTGTATGATTGCTCAGAGGTCCAGTACGAAACTGGAGATAGGCCCATTGAAAGTCTCTGGGTTAGGGTCAGAGGGGAGAGCAACAAGGGTGATGTCATGATGGGGGTCTTCTATAGACCACCAGACCAGGAGGAACTGGTGGATAAGGCTTTCTTCAAACAATTAGCACCAGTTTTCTGATCACAGGCTCTGGTTCTCATGTGGAACTTCAATCACCCCAACATCCGCTGGGAGGGCAATACAGCAGTGCACAAGCAATCCAGGAAGTTTTTTGAGAGTGTTGGGGACAACTATCTGCTGGAGCAGCCAACTAGGGGCCATGCTCTTCTTGACCTGCTGCTGACAAACAGGGAAGAATTGGTGGGGAATATAGTAGTGAATGGCAACTCGGGCAGCAGTGACCATGAGATGATTGAGTTCAGGATCTTGAGGAAAGGAAGGAAGGACAGCGGCAGAGTAAGGACCCTGGACTTCAGAAAAGCTGACTTTGACTTGCTCAGGGAACTCATTAGCAGGATCCCCTGGGAGGCCAGTCAGGGGGAAGAAGAGTCCAGGAGAGCTGGCTGTACTTTAAAGAAACCTTACTGAGGGTGCAGGAACAAACCATCTCGATGTTTGTGGGGAGTAGTAGATACACAGAAAGGTAGGACTAGGTTTCAGAGAGACTTTAACAAATTGGAGAACTGGACCAAAAAGAAATCTCATGAGGTTCAATAATGATAAGTGAGAAGTCCTGCACTTAGGACAGAACAAATCCATGCACCAATACAGACTTGGAAGTGACTGGCTAAGCAGTAGCTTTGCAGAAGAGGACCTGGGGGATTTACAGTGGACAGTAAGCTGAATATGTGCCAAAAATGTGCCCTTGTTATGAAGAAAGCTAACGGCATACTGGGCTGTATTGGTAGGTGTGTTGCCAGCAGATCAAGGGTACAGATTATTCCCCTCTATTCAGCACTGGAAGCCACATCTGGAGTACTGTGTTCAGTTTTGGGCCCCCACTACAGAAAGGAGGTGGACAAATTGGAGAGAGTCCAGTGAAGCACAACAAAAATGGTTAGGGGGCTAGGGCACATGACTTGTGAGGAGAGGCTGAGGAAACTGGGCTTATTTAGTCTGGAGAAGAGAAGACTGAGGGGGGGGATTTAATAGCAGCCTTCAACTACCTGAAGGAGGGTTCCAAAGAGGCTGGAGCTAGACTGTTCACAGTGGTGGCAGATGACAGAACAAGGAGCAATGGGGATCTCAAGCTGCAACAAAGGATGTTTAGGTTGGATATTAGGAAAAACTCTCTCATTAGGAGGGTAGTAAAAGCAGTGGAACAGGTTACCCAGGGAGGTTCTGAGAGGTTTTTAAGACCAGGCTAGACAAAGTCTTGGCTGGGATGATCTAGTTGGGGATGGTCCTGCTTTGAGCAAGGGGTTAGATTAGATGAGCTCTTAAGGTCCCTTCTAATCCTAATTGTCTATGATTCTATCTCTATGTGGTACAAGGGAGTACCATACAGAGATACCCTGAGCTATCTCTGTTTCCAATAAATTAATAACTGGAAGCTGTATATCTGTACTTCTATGGCACTGTGCTCTGCTAAGATGCTTTTGATTCTGGAACTTGGATGTGCAGAGAGAGCTAGTAGGGCTGTCCAAAATGGCTATGTTTCAATTTGGTTTCAGATTCGGCCATTATGGTGGGACAGTGATTCCTTTCAGTGTTTTGGATCACTGTTCCATTTTGATTCGGCCAAATCTGTTTCGGAGTTTCGACACTGTTTTGGTGATTCGGCCATAGGATAATGGGGAATCACTAAAATGCCTATAAATTTGTAAATTCCTGCCTGATTCAGATGCAAATTGCAGGGGTAATAGCCCTTCCTGAGGGCATAAAGCCTGCCAAGTTTCAAGAGATAGGTGCAGGAGTTTCTGTGAAACTGCACCACAAACTGTTCAAAGCAAAACTCATATCACTCACTGGCAGTGGCAGCATGCTGTCATCCCGCATGCAGATCTGGAGGCCTGCACCCCCTGGAAGGGCTGTGGGGCCATGCCAGGCTCCTCCAGAGAGGGGTGGTAAGGGCCCCTGGCTCTGTGCACCAGCCAGCAATGGCAGCATGCTGTCATCCTGCATGCAGATCTGAGAACCCACACCCCCCAGGACGGCTGCACAGCTGTGCCAAACTCCTTCTGGAGGGGAGGCGTGGGCCCCCAGATCTGTGCATGGGATGACAGCAGGCTGCCACTGCTGGCTGGGGCCAACGTTAGCACTGGGTTCTTTTCAGCACTCGCCGTGGGCTGTGATGCTGGTGCTGGCCCGAGCCAGCAGCAGCAGCATGCTGTCATCTTGCATGCAAATCTGGGGACCTGCACCCCCCAGGAGGGGTACGGGGTTGTGTCAGACTCCTCCTGGGGAGTGCGGGCCCCTGGATCTGTGCGCGAGAAAATGACAGCAGGCTGCCATTCCTCCCCCAGAGCACTGAGATTGGAAGGGACCCCAGGGACAGATCAGGGACAGATGGAGTCCTTCCTTCCCTCTTTCCCTTCCCTCTTCTTAGTTTCTGCTTCCCTGCAAGCCTGGCTCTGAAACTCCAAAATGTTTTGGATGGTTTCAGAGATTTTTCAGAGCCTTCCATTTCATTTCAGATTTGGTGTTTTGGACACTGAAATGGGCCAAAACACCTCTGAAATGAAATGGCTGCCGAAGTTTTGCAGAGCCCTAATAGCTAGATGTAGCTGCACAAGACTACTTTGTGTAGCAGAGGCATGCCCAATATCTCCTTTGCTCTTCCACAAACAGTAAATGGGAACCTATTTGAGTGGCTAGATCCATCTCTATGTGGCCAGAATAGCCTCTGGGGGGAGTTGGGCTAAACCTAGATCTCAGCCTGTCCCATTAACTCTGAAAACCTGGACCATGTCCTGGGATCACTGTGTTGCAAAACTTGTCTCCTTCCTCCCTTGTGTGTGTAGCATAAAGGAACCTCATCTGTAGTGTGGAAATAATCCCTGGCACCCAGGGCAATAATACTTACAAAGTCCTTGAAGAGTATAAAGTAATTAATAGAATAATTAATTGACAGATGAATTATAACCATCATATAATACAGCACTATATGATGAGAAATGTAAAGCTTTATTTGCCATCCAGGCCCTAAATATATTATTATAATGTAATCCAAATCTCAGATGCCAAGAAGCTGGACAACATTGTGTTATATGGAAAATGTTAATAAGAGCGTAATTGTTTTAGCAGAAACATTAATGCTAAATATTTTTCCTACTCAGCACTGTTGTCCTTGTCCTGCACTGTAATAAAACTTGACATATTAAGTGCACAACTGGCATGATGATAGCTGGGAAAGAGGGGGAAAAAAACCCCAGGTTTGGTGTGGGGGAGGTTAGACCTTTGTCTTCCCCCACAATTAGTCATAGGAATACAGGCCTGGAAGAGACCTTCTGTATCACAGGGCATGTCTGCACTGCAGTGGCAAAGCTCAGTCTTACGGCAAGGGAATACACTCTGTTTAACTGCGTCTTCTCCAAGCACATCAACACTAAAGATGAGATGGTGAGGACATCTCCTGGGAGTACCTCCAGTACTGCAGCCAACACAACCACATAATACAAGCCCTTTCCTAAACTGTTCCCACTATTTCCATGGGAAAGTCTCTGTGTTTGGAATTGACAGCGAGTAAAAACCTTAGAATCAAAGATGTCTAACAGCCTGCATTGCTGCAATTATGCCATAGTCAACAAATGCTGAGAAACTCAGGAATTCCAAGCAGAAACCTATATTACATCATGTGATGAGAATTTAAATATAAGTGAGCTCCCTATTCCTGGTTTAAGAATTCAAACTATAATACCATAGTATGGATTATAAAAAGCCATTAGAACAAAAATCAACTAATGGAATGGTAATGAAGTAATTGACCTTTTGTGACACTTTTTATATAAACACCATATTATATTTATATTGCTTTCACACCCATAACAATGCACATCCAAATAAAAGATACACAATATATGCTTATGCAATATGTGGGGTTATACTATACCCATATCTTCTCTGTGTCTAGATATGAAAAACTATTTGGGGAGGAGAGATCCACTGATTGTATGTTTTGCTAAGTGTCTCAAGGTGTCAGAGAGAGTCCTAAGAGCCTAACAACCAACACATTAAGAAAAGAAGCACCTTGCAGAATTAGGTTGTTGGTTTGTAGTTATTTCAAACTGAATTATTCTTTAACTGCTAATTAAGCTTCTGAAAATGAAGACTGCTGACAAAAAGTTTTGAATAAACTACTCGGTCCCTTGATATTACTCAAAGTGATAGAGGATCAGCCTTCAGGATTGAAAATAATAGTTCCTAATTAGAGGAACTCACCTCAGATGTTGTTGCAAAGGATGAGCCACAGATATCAGAGATGTTCCAAGATGAAGATAAGTAATCAGTTCAGGTACTCACTGCTGTTCCTTGGAGGCAAAAGGAAGGGGAAATATGTGACTGTAGCTTAGAGAAACAGATGCATAGACTTGGCATTTGCTCTTTGCAATTCCTGAGTACACTTGGAATTCTCAGGATTTAACAGGCAATTTCTATTTGTTTTGCACCTTGGATAAAAGTGATACTACCTCATAGTTCATACTTGTTGGTGAGCAGTTTCTTCAAGGAGGGTGCAATTGCAACTGTTAGGTCATAAGCTTTGCTGAATACCAGACAGCTGACAAATTATACCAAGTGCAATTAAATTACAGTTTTTATTTTCAGATAATTAACTACCCACCAATGTTCAGGAATTCCCAGGCAAAATATTCCGACACTTTGTCTTGTGCAGATATTGAGGAAAAGCAAAACAACTCTAAAGCCTGTTTGTGGCTTTTCTCTTCTCATTTTCATCATGTCAATACCTATTCAAGGGCTTTCTCTTGTTTCACTGATTCAGCCAAGGGAACTTGCATTTAATCTTAGCAGTGAATAGTACATAGCTTAAGCCGGTTCTATGTATGAACCTGTTTGGGGAAGTTTTTTCCTTTCCTTATCCTTCAGAGGAAGATGTTGACCCCACTTTTCCAAGAGCCTCAAAACCAACACCTCTCCCTGTGTAACTATTTGGGTCAGGGGATAGTTGGGTTGCTGAGCCTGAACTCAATCTGCTAGAAAGTGCCGTGTTGTATCTTGTTTGCATTTGGATTAATTTTGCCTCAACTGGTGGATAGATCTGAGGATAGATCTCAGTTTGGTCTGAGGAGGAACTGAAGACCAGGAAAGTGAATAGCATCAATCTAACTGAAAGAGATTTAGGGGAAATACCCAACTACAGAGTGTGTTATAGTATAAACATAGAATAAGAACTAGACTGTAAGCATATGGCAAGAGTGAAGTCAACCAGCAAGGTCTGTGTTACAAAAAGCACAACATAACAATTTTTAACTTAAGGTTCTACAGAAACTTATGAGTTTAACTTACAAAGTTCCATCAAGTCAAATGAAAGAGACACTTCTTTATAAAATCCCCTTCTAAGGGCAAGATGACTTTGGACTAAAACCTGTAGTTGCTCTTAAAACTGGAAGCAGCTGTAGTTACTTAGCTCCACCCCTTTTCCAATTTTAGCCAATCAGACCCTTCCAGATAGCCAAAAATGGAGTCAAACAGTCAGCAGTGAGCATTGTTTCTGGAAAAAAGGCCACCAAATGCTGCGGTTTTTAAAATAAGATGAAGGCGAAAGATAGGAGAAGTGAACTTGCAGTTTAATTCTTCATTTTATTTTCCTGTGGTATGTTTTATGTAAATGTTTAATGTTTCAATACACACAATACCTAATTATCACCAGGGATCCGGGTTTTCCATTTCCCATGGAAAAACAGAGTATACCATGGATTTTACTTTTTACTGGATGCAAGCACAGATTTTTCATTTTTACCAGAGAAGCCTGTGAATTTTGCAATTTTGGGACAAGCCTTCTGTAGGCAGCAGAGTTCCATCCTGCAGGAGGAGGGTGGTCAGGCAGGGGGCACCATGTGCATGTATAGGCAGCCTGGAGAGCAGCTCCTGCATGTAAGGGTGGGTGTGGGGAATTGCGCCCCAGTAAGAAGGGAGGGAGGGAGTTGGGCAGGGCTGGGACTGGGGTTGCTGCCCAGCTGGGTGGTGTGTGGGGCTTGGGGTTGCACTGCATGGCTGCAGAGCCCCAGTGGGGAGTGGGATGCAGCTGTGGGAAGCTCATCCAGGGGGCAGGGCTGGCTCCCTGCCACTGCATGCACTCCCAGGAGGCAGGGATGACCTGTGCCTCCCAGATATATGCAGGGGGCGGGACACGCTGTGGGCTTGGGTGGGGCATGGAGCCAGCTCCATGTCGCTATGTGCACTCCAAGGGGTAGGGGGGACCCGTGCCCCCAAGATCTGTGCATGGGGAAGGGGTGGGAGAGGGCATTGGCTGCAGGCTTGGGCTCCTGCCCGGCTGCCCCCCCCCCCCCCCGGGGCCTCTGCAGCCCAGCAGGCATGACCCAGCATGGTAGGGAACAGCAGAGATGTGTGGAGAAGCTGCTTGTTGCTGCGAGTTCAGTGCTGCCCTGGTGACGTGCCCCCTGCACGTGTGGCAGCTTTGATTGGCACAACCCTGCACCACTGCCTTCACTCCAGCTGTGCGCTAAGGGGGCGCATCACCAGGGCAGTGCAGCGCTCACAACAACAAACAGCTTCTCTGCGCAGATCTGCCGTTCCCTGCTGCACCAGATCATGCCCGTTGGGCTGTGGAGGCCCTGGGAGAGGGCAGCAGGGTGGGAGCCTGAGCCCGCAGCCCGTGCCTGCCCCCACGTCCACCCCTACCCCATGCACAGATCTGGGGGGCACGGGTCCCTGCTGACCCCCAGGAGTGCATGCAGCTCCAGGGAGCTGCCTCCCCCTCCCCCCCGCAAGCCTGCAGTGCTCAGCCCACTCCGTCCTTGCCCCACACACAGATCTGGTTGGTGTGGTTTCCCCCTGCCTGCTGGGGAGTGGGTGTTCAGGTGGGGAGCTGGCCTCCCCCGCCCAACCCAGCAGCAAGGGGGCTCCACTCTGTGCTGCTGCCTCCTGCTGGGAGCAGGAAGCAATGGACCTGGGTCCCTGGCCCATAGCCCTGGCAGCTGGGGGCCTCCTTTGGCAGGGCTGTTGGGGGGCAGAGGGGTGTGGGAGGGGGAGCGAGAGGGACCAGCAGGATTGGGGGGCTATGGGGGCCTTTAATTTAACCCCCAAATCTGTGATTAATCAGAGACTTTGTGATTTTTTTTTTGTCAGGGAAAACCAGGATCCCTGATCATCACTCCTCATAGTCTCTCTTTATTGATCACAGATTTCAAGTTGCACAAGTCAAACAGCAAGTGTAGACTACTAGGAGCAGGGATTATTTCTTTCATTGTTGCTAGGGTTTTACTGCCTAAATCTCTATGGGACAGATCCAACTTCATCCATCGTGCACTTATGTAGCCCTTAATCATGTGAGGCCCATTCAAATTTAATTCTGCTTCCCAGATGCTTAAGTGGCATGTAGTAGGTAGGCAAACTCCTCCTCTACCCATCAAAGAGCTCTTCTCTGTGGTTTTTCTCTACTAAAGTTTCAACGGTTCATAAGGAATTTCTGTGCTCTTCCAAGTAGATTAGATGGCTAGTGGCACAGGGCATCTACACATGACAATGGAGGGAATTGTTGTGCTTCCAGCAGTCCCCTGCATCTCGTGTATCAGCATCCCCCACTTCAAAATGGTGGTGGAGGTGCTTGAACTAAAGCTCATTGAATCCTACCATTTTTAAGCATGGGACACTGATACAAGAGATCTGGTCTCAGAGCCACTCTAATTAAAGCACTCCCTCCCCAAGCACATGTAAAAATGCCCACACAGATTTTACATCCAATTCTAAACTTTAATATCTAGGACTGGTTGACTGTATATGCTCAGAAGCAATCTAATCTACCTGTCCAACTACTAATCAAGTGAAGTAAAGGAGGAAGAGCAGGGCAGGTAGATAAAGAAGGCAGTTTACCTCCCTTTTATCTTAGTATGTAGTAGTTAGGACACTTGTCTTGCAACAGGGCATACAGGTTCTCCCATTTCCCAGCAAATGGGAAAAAAGTGCCCTAACCACTAGACTATGGGCCAATGAGAGTACTTCTCAGCCCACTTGTGGAAGCCAAGACACTGGGTAACTAGGAGGAAAAAGCTTTGTGGTGGCAGAAGGAAAACAAGCAAGATGGAGCCCTAATCTGTAGCCAACTGAGGAGAGAACTGCCCAAAAAGATAGGAGCCATTGAGCCCCTGCTCCCAATGATGCTTATCCACTTTGCATTGAATAAACAGCACTGGAGCACAACAAGATGGGTGGAAAGTGAACATTACAGGATTTTGTTATTTTTCCTGAGAGTTGTTACCACAGAGTGAAAAGTTACTTTGGAAGTGAGTGAACAGGACCATACTTGTGTCTATCTATTCTTATATGATTATTTAGAGCACTGGTGCTCAACCTATGCCCCATGGGCTAGATCCAGCACATGCAGCTGTGTCATTTGGCCTGCAGGGCTCCCAACAAGTCTGGAAATGTAAGGGAAGCAGTGGTAGTTAACACTGCCACTGCTTCCTCTGCTGCCAAATTTTTAAGCCCTGTGGGCCAGATGACATGACACTGTGCTGGATCAGACCAGCACACAGGGTCAGGGTAGTATGCAGGGCCAGGGTCAGGGGGGAAAGGCTTGATCTGGTGCACTTAGGGCAGGGCCTCATCCAGCATGCACGGCTCCTAGTTCTGGCCTGTGGACCAATCCTGTTCACTGGATCTAGCCTGTGGACTGCCCCTGCACCACTCATCTGGCTCACAGGGCTGAAAAGGTGGGTACCACTGATTTAAAGTACAATCTTCTTGCTGGTTGGATAAGAAAAAAAGAAAGAAAAAAGAGACTATTTTTTACTTTTTAAAGACTGTTATATAAATTTAAAAAATAAATGCTGAAAAGTGCAAAGGTTTGTGGCCCTCCCAGGGGCCAAGCATGAAACACTTGTCAGTGACAAAATTGAAACATGTTACCAGAAATTGAAACCCCCTCCCCCATGCCCTTCATGGGGTTACTCATGTAGCACAAACTTTCCATCTTCCACTTTCCGTTGTGGCCTCCTTGATGGCCCAGCACAACGCAAAGTGGTCAATGTTTTGTTGCAGGGTGAAGTGTCAAAATTCAAATGTAACATGGGCACAGACCAAGAAATAGAAGAGTTGGAGGGCATCATTGGAGCTTCTGCAAGCTGATTTCTGTGGCTTTTCAGAACTGCCATTTTGACCTGACCAAACAGGCAAATCACGTTCCCCTTGGCCCTTGTTACAGGATAGAGAAGATGTACATGGCATCAGAGAAGTCCAAGGAAGGAAGGAAGACAGAAATTAGTAGATGAATGGTTCTCCTAACTTATAGAACAAGACAAAATTGAAAAGCTGAAATAGAGAAGTCAGTGGGACAAAGAGTCAGAAAGAGATATGGAAAGGTTACATTTCTCACACTTAGTGATGGCATGCACCACAAAACACTCCTCTTAGCTGTCAAGCCCTCACTCTCTAGGTGTTGCAAACTGTGCTGTTGTTAAAACAGGTCTGTTGTCCTTCAGAGCTCAAAGGAGTACACTTATCTCTCCTCTCTGCCTACTTGAAATATTATCTACATCATTTACTCTCTTCTTCAAACTTCCTCCTTGATCCTTAATGAGCTCTGCACGTGTCGATTTTTCTTGACTCTTCCAACAATCTGAAAAGGGCCAACAGAGAGTTTCCTTCTCATCGTCTCTTTCCTGCCCTGCTAGGTATGAGTTACTACCTGCCTTTTTACGATTCTGTTCTGTTCCTCCTGGGTGCTATTTTAAGCCACTTACAACTGCCTGCTGCCCAACACCAAGCAGTAGGCCTGTGCAAAATGGCTAGTATTTGATTCAGATTTGGGGGACAGTGATTCGAATTACTGCCCTGAATTGATTCAGCCGAATCACCCAGGCCCCATCCCCTGCCCACTCTCCCAGCCCCAGCAATGGCTGCCCCACCTGCCCCAGCTTCCGGCACTTTGAAAAAAGCCCTGCCCTGGCTCACCAGGTGCTGCCAGGTGGTGGTGGCGGGGGGCAATCCTGCTGCCCTCCAACCCCCCCTTGCTCCCCCAGTCCCACCCCATAGCTGCTCCACCCAAACCAGCTCTGGCCCTTTAAGAAAAAGAAAACCAAAACCCCACAGAATCACCAGTTCCTGCTGGGTTGGGGGCGATCCCTACTGCCCCACGCCATGTGGGTGGGGCTCTCCATGAGCCCCCTGAAGCCTAGAGGCTGCTGCAGGAGCTGGTGAGTCCCAGGGTTTTTCTTGGGGTTTTTTTTCTTAAAGGGCTGGAGCTGGGCTGGGCGGGGCTCGGGGGGGTGTGTGGCAGAGCCCCCCCATGCAGCGTGGGGCAGTTGGGGGAAGCAGGGATTGCCTCCCCACCCAGCAGCACTCAGTGAATGGGGCTTTTTTTTTTTTTTTAAAGCACCGGGACCTCGGGTGGGCGGGGCAGCGGGCTGGGGGAGCAGGCAGGGGTCCCCCCATGGTCTCCTACTCCCTCCTCCAGCCCCCTCACCCCCTACTTACCAGCTCCAAGTCCAACTGCAGCTCCCTGCTGCAGCGGGTGGGGACTGCCTGAATCAAAGGTCTCTGAATCTTTTCTGAAGATTCAGAGAGCTTCAAATCAATCTGGACCTTTTAATTGGCCCCCTGATTCGATTTGGATTTGGAGATTCAGTCACTGAATCGAATCAGAACCTGAACTTTCACACAGCCCTACTGAGCAGGGCAAAGAACTTCAGAAGAGGATGCAGGAGAAGGATGGATGGAAACAGAAGACAGGGCTGAATCCTCAGGACAAGGCCAGTGTCTTCCAATTTGAAAAACATGCAAAAAATGGACAAAGATTCTTAGCAGAGAAGAACTTTCAGGGCAACCAAACTTAAACATGGTATTGGGACACTCACAGGCATCCTGCCTTTCTTGGTGGCCTGTTGAATGCTCATCCTGTTAAAGATTGATGAGATGAAGCACTAACTTTCATCCACAACACAGGGCAAGAGAAGGCACACAGCAATTGAGTAGAGTGCTTTAGGAAAAGGAAAGGAAAGTCCTGATAAGATATTGAAAAATGGACAAGTTTGATAGCTCCATTTTAATTCCAGGTACAAGTAGACTGAACATCCTGTTAAAAAGTCATTGTGTATTTTGGTTCCATCACATTACTCTTTAAACTTACCTTTCTACATTGATGACATGCAGAATTATACCATGTCATTTCACATTGCTTTAAAATTACATCATCTCACATTTTTCAGCAGTAAAATGATAAAATGTGACATGAGATAATCTGTGACAGTAGTTAGTCTATTTGATCTAAATATTTAGGGACCTGAGCACCTTGTTTAGCTGTCTCACAGTCCTCTCCCACTGAATGTGATGGCAGTTGTATTAGGACACCGAAGTGGAAGGAAAGAATGAATTACAATCTCTAGTGGCTTGTTTACTACAACCTTATTTCTGTTGACTTAACAACCTTCTAAATTTTCACTTGTGTCTCTGGAACATCTCTTTTTGCCATAATGTCATTTAATGCCATTAAGCTTGGATAGTCATTTGCAGAGTCTTGAATAAGCTGAAGGAGTAACAATGACTTTTATTAAAGCTGTTCAGTTCAGTTTTTTAATTTCCTCCCTTATTCCATCAACTTTCTCAAGGGTATACAAAGCATCAGTTTGCATTTCCAGCCAAGAATTCTTTGTGAGAGGACGGACAGGACTTACTGAACAGAGGCAGCACTTCATTAGCCAGAGCCTTTTTTGTGACATGATTATACTCATACCTTTTTTTATCACCATTATACTCACTGTACTGAAGTTTGAAGTACTTTACTTGTGGCACCAAAGGCTTCCTTATAAAACACACATGTAAGAAACACCCAATGTTATAGTCTAGTGTCCATCCTAGACAATATTATTAATACCAGAAAATCATTTTCTCTGCCCTGAGCACTATTTTTACATATGATTTGAGTTGAATTCAAAGTATAATTAAGAGATACATGAATCTGGCATCCATCTATAAGAAATAGCATGCATATAGTCTCTCCCATTCTAAAGAATTGTAGAAAAGTTACATATACACAGGGACCTACCAAATTTGCGATTTTGTGAAATCCAGCATTGCCCGTGAAATCTGGGCAGTGCCTGCTAAATCTGCAGAAAAATTAACAACTTCCAGAAAAGAAAATGCTGGCTCGTCAGAGGGAGTCAGCAATTCTCAGCATGCAGTAGTAGCCTGGCGAGGCAAGGAAGCTGCGTGCTCAAAGGGCTTTGGGCAAGATGACTACTGCCCTCTCCCCTTGCTGCCGATTGACTGTGAGGGCTCCCTGGCATATTGCCCAACTCCTCTCCACCAACTGGCAGTGAGGAGCAAGGGCACATGACAGGCAGCTCCTGCAGCCAATCTGCAGCAAGGGGGGGGGGGGACACTGGGGCCCTTCGGCCAATCAGAGGCATGGGGAGGGGTTTGCCACTACCTGCAAAATGTCTTCCCAGGCCTGAATTCTGCCCACGAAATCATGTTAATTAGGTAGGTCTCTACATATATGATTGCTGCTTTTATTGTGGAAGCACAGTCAGCTCAGCCCTGAAATATGGAAACCACTTAATATATCACAGAAACACTGCATGGCAATTTAGGGAAGGACATTTACAGAATTCTAGTTTCAAATAAAACTTCAGGAGGAATTCATGGGCCAAAAGCATAAATTAGAGTTAGAATTTGGCCTGGGTATGAAAGTTCATAGGCCAGCTCTTGCACAAAGGGTTTTAGAATCTGCACAGGGTATCTACATGTTTCTAGGACCTGATCTATGGTCATGCATCTTATTTTAAGTGATGTGATTGTAGATCAGGTCTCATTTGTATGGCTATTTGCTAATGCCAGGAGCCATGCCAGGAACTTAAGTAAATCAGGGTGAGGGGAGGGGCTAGCAGGCTGTTGAGGGGCTGAGGTGGCAGGAGTTGGGGCTCTAAAAATAGCCTGGTTATGGTGGAGTGGTGGGGATAGGAAAAGTGCAGCCCTGAGGCTGGGACAAGTGGCTGGGCTCTCCCAGCCCTGGGGATGCACTCTGAACAAGAACAGATAAATCTAACCTCCCTGAATATTAACGGTGTGCAAAACAGGCCATATTCAATTTGGATTCAGGCCAAAACAGGGACAGTGATTTGATTAATTGATTCAAATCGCTGTCCCCGATTTGATTAAGCCAAATCCGAATCTGAAGATTTGATGCTGATTTGGAGAATCAGCAATTTGGCTATAGACACAGCTTTAAATGTTTTTTCTACAGACCTTGAGGTACTAAGTGCAGCCTGTCAACACTGCAATGCTGGAGCAGATGTAGCATCCCATAGGAGTGTGGGGGGCTCCCTGCATGCTTGGTGGTGAACCCAGGAGTAGACTGGACGTGTGCACCACAGGGCTCATCCTTTTGCCCGGAGAGGTTGGAGGCCTGGGTTGCCTCATGCAGCACCAGAGTTCAATCAGTTCTTGGACCTTCTGGCGCAATGCTTCCTGCATCAGCTACCTGGCTGCGTGCCAGGGGATGGGGCTCAAGCAGCCCAAAACAGCTCCCAGAGCCCTGATTTGCCCCCAGATCCTACATGCAGTGATCTCTGCACCGTGCCCTTGACTGCTTGCCAAGGGTTACAGACCTGAGCTGCTCCGAGCAACAATCTCTGCACCGCACTCCGGCTGCCTGCCAGGGAATGCAGGCCTGGACTGCCTCAAGCAGCCTCTAGGTCTGTGCCCTGTGCTCCACTCCGTGCACCAATGGGGCTATGACTTCGGTCCCGGCGAGGGAGTCTTCATGGCTCTTCTGGGCACTGCTCTGCCCACTGGGCAGCTCTTCCCCAGCTCTTCTCTGCTCCTTCTTCTTCTCCATTGCCCCAAAGCATCTGCTCCAAGTGCCAAGCATGCTGTTCTTTTATTCTCTCTGGAGGCCACCCCCATCTCCTGCAGTCTGTCGGACCTGCAAAGCACAGACTTCCCTCGGGTCTGGGGCTCTTTGCCCCTGCCACCCATCCAGGCAGGGGTGGGGTGAGCCCCTCCCAACTATTACATTATTGGTGGAAATGTTCTACCAATCAGAAGTGCCCTTCTCTGAGCCCAGTGTGCCAGGCAAAAGCGGGGAGTCTGCCACAAAAGAATGAACTGTTTAGAAGCAAATTTTCAAAATGTTTGTAGATAATTCTTGCTCCATGTCCACATTTGACCAAAGCTAAGAAGAGAGTTTCTGAATTCTTAGCTCAAGGAGCTTATTTTTAGCTTGAGAATTTTGTATTATAATAAAATACGTTTGCTTGACCATACCAGTGGAGTCCACAAGGCAGAATGTGCCAGAACTTCTCTCTTGATATTTGGTATCACAGAACCATACTGGGCACTTGTTTGTTTTAGCCAGTATCCTGCCTCTTACCAGATACTTCAGAGATAAGTGCAGGAAATCTTTCTGTTAAGTAGATATGGGGTTAATTTTCATTTTTGTTATGAACTGAAACTGCTGTGAAAAATTGTAATATTTGAATCTCGTGGAAGCTGGGTTTCTCCTAGCTCCGAACTAAACAATCACCAGAAAAATGCTCTAAGATGCTATAACATCAGGACATTGATAGCCTACAGAAATTAATCTACTAAGCACCTTTCAGGTTATAAGAACTGCTCATTTTTATCTAATGAACCTTCAAATGAGAAATCATCCAGCAAGCAACAAGTAGTAAATGAAAGAATGCAAGAAGTCATTGAAAAAGTCCCTCGGAAATGAGCAGTTTGGAATATATAATGTGAATTTTAACATATGCAAAGCCAAGTGGTTAAATTGATTTTTTAAGACACTGATCCCCAATAAATTAATCAAAAACATCTCAGTGAATAAACACAGTGTTCACAAAAAGCATGTTCGTATTGAGGCCAAAGAAATAAGGGAATGCAAACTTTTTTCATATGTGATCTTGCTCTCTGCTTCAAGATGCTGTACATGTGGGACAAGACCAACTAATATCTCTGTTATATAGAGCTCTTCTACACAAGTAGGTAAAAGTTTAATGGTATCTATAGGATGATGCACACAATCGCACCTCCTGCCAGGCCACATGTGCATGGCAGAAGGCATGATTGCACAATCCAGCATCAGATCCTATCACACCGTATTGCCGGTACAGACGGAGCCCAGGATTGCTATCCCATGCTCCCCCTGCACCAGCAAATAGCAAGCTTCCGCAGATGCTAGTGCCACAGCTGGTGGGACAGTCTGCCCTGGCTGCTCCCCATGGCTGCTGGGGCTGACAGTCTCACAGATGACAGGACTCTCAGCCCCAGCTGTGCCCTATGGCTTTTGGAGCCAAGAATCAGCTCCCAGCCACAGGGGGAGACCCTACTACACATGTAAATTAAAGCTTACTAAAAATGTAGTACACATTTTCCAGCTCTTTTATAGCTGGATGGACCTTTGTATAGAATAATTAAATTTGCACATGTAGCCAGTCTAAATTAATTGCGCCACAAACCACTTTTCATAGCTGGGCCTATGAGCTTCACCTCGTCATCCCCATAGGTACAGAAACTCATAGACTCAATATACACATTGGATTTGTGACACAGTAGAACCTGCTGGACATCTGACTCCCCACGTACCTCTCCACTTTTACCTGTGTTGCTACATCCGCCTTCCTCCCTCCCCCCCCAGCCTGTCCGTCACCCCCTGATGCCTCCATTTCCACTTTCACTGACTAGCTTTCTTGCCTGCATTGCATGCCAGCCTCTGGCTTCTTTACTATTCCTTCCATCCAGGAACAGCACACACACACACCAACTGCAGGTGCTTCCTCAGCCTGACAAAGGGTTTTTCAGTCCAAAAGGTGGCATCCCAGGAAGCTAACTTGAACTCACCTGGAGCCTCACAGCTCCACTGCAACCAACAAGCCTCAGGCCTGTCAAAGATGTGATGGGTCTGGGCTTTCCCCAACCAGGCCTGTGTGCATGTGTAGTAGCTGCAGGTTATGGCACTTCCTACCCACCTTTCAGCAGAGGGATCCTTGGTCCTGGCACTTCCCGGGGTGCCATGCCACCAGCAGTCCCACCAGCCCTCTCCGACCCTGGTAGAGTGCAGATTTAGTGGTCATGCCCAGGACCTGGGGCCTCCTCCTTCTCCATAGCCCAAGTTCATCTTGGCATGGAGGTTCTGCAGGGACATGTTCTTCCCCTGCTGGCTGGTGATGCAGTGAACGCCCACTCCAGCTCTGAAAACAGGGCATTAGCTGGTTTCAAAAAATAAAATGGAAATAAATGAAAGATGGAGTGAGGAGTGTGGCACTCAGTCCATCTGCATTTGGAGTTTGGGGAACCCCAGAAGTGGGAGGTTCACCTTCAGGAACACCACCTACTCCACCAAACTGGGATCCAAGCAGATGCGGTGGGGTGTCACAACAT
Source organism: Alligator mississippiensis (assembly GCF_030867095.1). NCBI lineage: Eukaryota > Metazoa > Chordata > Crocodylia > Alligatoridae > Alligator > Alligator mississippiensis. The sequence continues at coordinate 42,709,514 of NC_081830.1, forward strand.
CGCCAGCAATGCTGAACACCCTCTCACTTGGAACACTGGTCAGTGGACAGCACAGGTGTTCCTGGACAACTGTGGCCAGGATCCTACCATATCTGGCTGCAGCTTGCCCAATAGGACGTGAAGTTGCAGTCCAGTGGCTCCATGTCCTCAGCAAGATATGTAGCCACCGAAGCCACAGCACTACCTGCTTGAGGCTGGGATCTAGTGCATCTGGACCCCAACATTGAAGCCATGCCCTTGGCCCACATTGGCAGCTGCTGGTGTGGAGGAGACTGGGTGGTGCTGGGAGTGCTGGCACAGGAAAGTGGATCCCCCTCTTCCACATCCCCTTGCCTCTGTCCTTCTGCTTCCCCGATGCTGTTGACTCCTGTGTCCAGTAATCAAGGGTTTTGGTGCTGCCAGTGCACATGCTCCCTTTTACCCTTGGGTCACACATGCCTGTCAGCATGTGGACCTGCCTTATCCCCCTCCTCAGCATGCAGAGGTACAACAACAGGAGGAGCTGACCCAGCTGAGCCACTTGCCTCCACAACCTCCTCTGAGGTGCCTTTCTGACAAGGAGACCTGGGTCTATGGGAACTTTGAGGGGTGTGGAGGACAAACTCAGATTCCCTCTTGGGCCCCAGAATGTATTTAACTAGGGCACTGTCCCAGGGGAGCTGGGGCGACCGGAGGACCCCAGGCCAAAAATGAAAGAAAGCCCCACTTACCTCCTGCAGGGGCCGAAAGACGTGGGGAGAGGTGCGCGGTTTGTTAGCCGTACCTATATCCAGCTGGGGCAAGGTGATGTCAGTGGGAGACGCCACCCGGCAGGGATAAAAGACTGCCCCAAGGACGCAGCAGGGGAGTGGGGAAACGGAGGCTCCGTAGTGATGCCTAAGACCCGTGGGGTGGAATGGCAGTGCCGGTCCAACCGAGAAGGTGGGGGCGGAGCCAGCAGCAACAGGCAAGCCGGCAGCGGAGCTGGCGAGGGCTCGAGCAGGCAAGCCGGCAGCAGAGCTGGTGAAGACACCAGCAGAGAGGTTGACTGGGAACTTGACAGGCTAGCCAGCTAGCCACTCAATAGGGAGAGTAGCTGAAAAGCAGCTGTAGGAAGGAGCCCCAAGTGGGGAACTAGTGGTCAGGTTCAGGGGAACTCCGGGCCCGCTGGGACCCACTTCACTGTAGCAATCACAGTGGTCGGAGTGCACAACAGTCACGGTGTGGGTAAAATAGGGGGTTGAGCAGGAATAGACGAGGCAAGGGCAAAGGGCCTCGGGGCCTGTGTAGTTTGGGCTGAGACCCTGGGCCACTGGCTGCTTGTGGCCAGATGGCCAGGAGAGATCAGGAGCCTGAGGAGATCCAGAGGTGCTTGAGGGCCAGGAGATCCACAATCAAAAGGTGGCGAATGGCCAGGGTGTAGGGGAGGTTGGAGCCCCGTGAGTGCCCGCCGCACAGCGTGGCGGCCCTGAAGGCTACCTCAAGGGAGAACCCCTCCACCAAAGTTAAAATCAAAGTCATGGCAGGTGAGATAAGGGGAACCCCGAACGTCAGCCGGGGTAACCTTTGGGGTCCCACCCCAAGCCTTGGCCATAGAAGATCGCTAGTGTGGGCCAGGGCAGCAAGGGAGCGCCTAATAGAACAGAGGCGGGCACAACCTGGTGCATTGGCTGGGAACATGGAGAACCCTGATATGGCAGCTTACGCCAATATACAGCCCTCAGTCATGGCCTCTGTAGACATCCTCAGGCAGAACCTACAGGCTCTTACCCAGATTCTGGACTCGCAGCAGCAAATGCTGGATCGCCAGCAAGACTGGCTCCAACACAGTTTGGTATCTTTCAAGATGCCCAAGATGACCCGAGATGACGACCCAGAGGTGTGTATAGAGGCCTTTGAATGCCATGCCCTCATGACCAGACTCGACAAAGGGTATTGGGCCAGCCAGTTGGGAGCACTAGTTGTAGGCAAGGCCCAAGCCGCCTATAGGACCCTCTCAAGGGACGACGCCAGGGACTATGAGCATGTGAAAGAAGCCATCTTATATAGGTTGGAAATCGACCCGGAACATTATCACCGCCTGTTCCGCGCCAAGAAAGGGCCCGACGAGAAACAGCCATGGGTATTGCTACAGCTGCTATGAGACCTCCTGGATAAATGGGTGAGCCCGGCAGGGCCCGATAGAGAAGCCCTGGAGGACCAGATCATCCTCGAGCAATTCCAAAATGATTTGGAGGAGAGGACACAAAGCTGGGTACGCCAAACACTCCCCCCGGACCTGTGAAGAAGCTCTGAAATTGGCAGAGGCTTTTTCAGCCTCAGAAGTGAGCTATCCCAGAAAGAGGAGGAATCCAAGATCTGTTGCAAGCCCCGCAAAGGAACTCGAGGGGCGGCGACCGCCCAGCCGTGGGGTCACTCGGGACACTGTATGTTTTTGGTGTGGGCAGAATGGGCACTTCTCACGGGACTGCCCCAGCCAGTCCACCGAGCGCTGGCTCCCCGCCAACAGGTCAAGGGTTCCAATGGACCAGCAGAGGGGTCATGAAGCCGGTGAACCAATTGATTGCAGCTACGGAGTCGGTGAGGAAAATGCGTCTTGGAGTCACCCCGTCATTACGGCTTGGGTGGACGGGCGCCCTGTGCAAGCGACCCTGGACTCGGGATGCACCCAGTCCATGGTGAGATCTGATGTGATATGGCCGCATGGCAGACAGAAGGCCCCCTCTGTGAAGGTGGCCTGCCTCCATGGGGAGACCAAGCAAGTAGCACGGCAATGGATCTACCTACGCGTGATGGAACACCAGGGAGAACTCCTGGTAGGGGTAATGCCTCATTTAGCATGCGAAATGCTACTGGGTCGGGACTGGACACCTGTGTACGACATCCTAGACTGAGTGAGAGACTCGGAACGGGCACACAGAAAGATTTGGGAGCACGAAGGATGGCTGGGTGAAATGGAGGAAGACAGGGAGTCGGCTGATGAGGCTGAAGATTTGGACCTCAGAGATTTCACCAGCAGCCTGCAATTTTGGGAGGTGCAAGAGGAAAAGCAAGAGTTTGGTACACTTTGGGAGCAGGCCCAGGACTCCGAAGACATCTCTGCCCCACTGCCCAAGGGGCGGCCCCGTTACGAGGTAAGGAACCATCTCCTTTACCGCATACAGGGGCACAGACGGGAAGGCACTGCGGAGGGGCAACTGGTGGTACCGGCCCGATTTCGTCAGATTATTTGGTGATTGGCACACGTGAGCCCTGTGAGAGGCCATTTAGGATGGGATAAAACCCTTGCGAAAGTGAGCCGGTGGTTCTTTTGGCCTGGGATGGGGGAGGAAGCGGCCCAACGGTGCGCAGCTTGCCCTGAATGTCAAAAGACAAGGACCGAATGTCCTGCCCAAGCTCCCCTCCAACCCATGCCTATCATAGACACCCGCTTCTCATGGGTAGCGCTAGATGTTGTAGGACCGCTTCCCCGAAGCGGCGCCGGCCACCAATACATATTAGTCATGGTAGATTATGCGACCCGGTACTCGGAAGCCATTCCTCTATGAGTCGTGACCACCCCTCGTGTTGTGGAGGAGTTGATAAAATGGATCTGGGATGGGGGTCCCACAAGAGATTTTAACCGATCAGGGAAGAAACTTTATGTCCGGAGTCCTGAGGGTAGTGTGCCGGACATTGCAGATAAAGCAGCTCCGTACCTCGATCTACCACCCCCAGACCAATGGGCTGATGGAGCGCCTAAATTGAACAATAAAATGAATAATGAGACGCTGCATTCAGGGAGAGCCCCGGAAATGGGATCTTCTCCTACCCTTGGTATTATTCTCCCTCAGAGACACTTCTCAAGATTCTACAAAGTTTTCTCCTTTTGAGCTAGTTCTAGGACATTGCCCCGGGGCTTGTTGCAAGTCCTATGAGAGGAATGGGAGCAAGACAGCGAGCCCTCTCGAGAACCCATGACATACCGACAGAAATTCCAGCAGAGAATAAGGGTGGCCCAAGATCTGGCCCAGGATAATCTGCAGGAAGCACAGGACCACCAGAAAGATACGACGGCCCTGCCAAAGAACGGGCGTTCGAACCAGGACAGAGAGTGTTGATACTTCTCCCCATGTCCACAAGTAAGTTTTTGACTCAGTGGCAGGGGCCGTTCGAGCTACTCCGACGGGTCGGATTAGTAGACTATGAGGTCCATGGGCCCAGCCATCTTCAAGGGAAACAGATTTTTCATGTAAACCTCCTTTGAGAATGGCAAGAACCCGAAGGGTGGGTCGCCTTTTCAGAGACCGATAATGAGGACTTGGGGCCCCAGGGGTTGAAAAGGGAGACTGTGCCCTCTAAGGAAGGAACCTTGGCCAGAATCGGGGAGGAGTTGTCCGAGTTCCAGAAGAAGGAGACGCTAGACCTGATAGAAGAATTCCGAGGGGTATTCCACAAAGAACCTGGCTGGGCCCAGGGCGCTGTCCACACTATAAAGACCCCACCGTGGGCAATAGTAAGGGAAAGATGGAGGCCAATTCCCCACCACCTCCTAAAGGCCGTGCGTGAAGAGGTTGAGACTCAATGTTGAAGCAAGGAGTAATTTGGCCTTCCAGGAGTCCCTGGAGGAGCCCTCTGGTTCCGGTCCATAAACCAGATGGATCACTGACACTTTGTATCTACTACAGGCGGTTGAATGCGTTGGCCATCTTTGATGTGTTCCCTATGCCAAAAGTGGCTGAATTAATAGAAAGAATAGGGAATGCACAGTACATATCTACCCTGGACCTTGCAAAAGGTTATTGGCAAATCCCAGTAGCCCAGGAAGACCAACTGAAGACGGCCTTTGGTACCCCATGGGGGCTCTATGAGTTCATCGGGATGCCCTTTGGGCTGCATGGAGCTGCAGCAACATTTCAACGCTTGACGGACTGGAGTTTGGCACCCCACGCCGAACATGCAGCAGCATACATAGATGACACTGTCATATTCTCCCAGACCTGGGCAAAGCATAAAAGAGCTCTGAGGGCCATCCTTTGGGAGCTGAAGCATGCGGGTCTCACGGCAAACCCTCAGAAATGTGCTCTGGCCCAAAGAGAGACAAAGTATTTAGGGTTTTTGGTCGGTAGGGGCATGATTAGACCCCTGGTGGAGATCATCCGGAACTTTTCAGCCCCCCAAAATTGTCGCCAGCTCAGGTCATTCTTAGGATTGAATCATTATCATCGGAGATTTGTACCCCACTTTTCAAAATTGGCAGCACCCCTGATGGAGGCCCTTAAAACACAGAAAACCGGGACAATAAAATGGATGGAACAGATGGCGCAAAATTTTGAGAGGTTGAAACAAGCATTGTGTGAAGATGTTATAATACATACCCCCAATTTCAAGAAGCTTTTTATTTTGCAGACCAATGCCTCCAAGACAGCAGTGGGTGCCATCCTCACCCAGAAGAAAGGAGATACCGAGAGGCCCGTGGCAGACGCCAGTCGCAAGCTGTTACCAGCAGAGAGAAGGTATGCCACGATAGAATGGGAGTGCTTGGCTATTTGGTGGGCAGTGGACCACTTTAGATACTACCTGATGGGCCGGGAGTTTAAGCTGGTGACAGATCATGCCCCCCTAAAATGGCTAAACTCAGCCAAAATCGACAACGCCCAGATTACCTGATGGGCATTGGCCCTTCAGCCATAAAAGTTTCAGATAATACACCAGCCAGGAAAGAATAATACGGTGGCAGATTTTCTGTTTAGATGCGAAGGCGAAGATCGGACTGAAGACGTGGAAAATCTAACTAAGGGGCTCACCAGCCCACCAGGTACGACCCAGGGGAAGGATACCAGAGCGCCCCAAGCCATCTTGAGGGAAGGTTGTGTCCCAGGGGAGCTGGGCCAACCGAAGGACCCCAGGCCAAAAACGAAAGAAAGCCCCACTTACCTCCTGCAGGGGCTGAAAGGCATGGGGAGGGGTGCGCGGTTTGTTAGCCGCACCTATATCCAGCTGGGGCAAGATGACGTCAGCAGGAGATGCCACCCAGTGGGGATAAAAGACTGCCCCGAGGACGCAGCAGGGAAGCGGGGAAACGGAGGCTCCGCAGTGATGCCCAAGACCCGTGGGGTAGAACGGCAGCGCCAGTCCAACCGAGAAGATGGGGGCGGAGCCAGCAGCAACAGGCAAGCCGGCGGTGGAGCCGGCGAGGGCTCGAGCAGGCAAGCCGGCAGCGGAGCTGGCGAGGGCTCAAGCAGGCAAGCCGGCAGCGGAGCCGGCGAAGACACCAGCAGACAGGTTGGCTGGGAACTTGACGGGCTAGCCAGCTAGCCACTCGATAGGGGGAGTAGCTGAAAAGCAGCTGTAGGAAGGAGCCCCAAGTGGGGAACTAGCCGTTAGGTTCAGGGGAACTCCGGGCCCACTGGGCCCCACTTCACTGTAGCAATTACAGTGGTCGGAGTGCACAACAGTCACGGTGTGGGTAAAATAGGGGGTTGAGCAGGAATAGACAAGGCAAGGGCAAAGGGCCTCGGGGCCTGTGCAGTTTGGGCTGAGATCCCGGGCCGCTGGCTGCTTGTGGCCAGATGGCCAGGAGAGATCAGGGTAGAGCCTGAGAAGATCCAGAGGTGCTTGAGGGCCAGGAGATCCATGATCAAAAGGTGGCGAATGGCCAGGGTGTAGGGGAAGTCGGAGCCCCATGATTGCATGCCACACAGTGTGGTGGCCCTGAAGGCTACCTCAAGGGAGAACCCCTCCACTGAAGTTACAATCAAAGTCGTGGCAGGAGAGATAAGGGGAACCCCAAACGTCAGCCGGTGTAACCTTTGGGGTTCCACCCCAAACCTTGGCCATAGAAGATCACTAGTGCAGGCCAGGGCGGCAAGGGAGTGCCTAATAGAACCGAGGTGGGCACAGGCACGATTTGGAAGTTTTTTGTATTTTCCTGATTCGATTCAGGGATTTGGCCTCCAAATCGGGCCAAATCTTCTCAGAATCAAATCGCGGACTGAAGCTTTGTATACCCCTAATACACACATACACGTTAATAAATTTGTAAATTGTTAAGCCATCTTGTCCTGGCCTGGCTCTATAGAGAATAGAGGAACTGATACAGAGATGACCTGATCCTTCTCACAGCACTACCACCTGACCACACATCCCTTCCATTTGTGGCCTGGACATGCCCTTGGATATACCTTGGCTACACTTTATACTGAAAAATATAAAAAATCCTGAACATCACAGGGAAAACTTAATAGATAACCACTCTTGTGGAGTTATCACAGTCTTGGTCCTCCACACCAACTAGACAGGCAGTCTTAGAAGGGCTGTAATAAAGGTCACACCACAACTCCTACAATAGCATTTGAAAGCCAAGGCTTTAAGCACAATATTACTGACTGAATAATATAGTTACAGATTAAGCCAAAGGATGCATTTATATATCAAGTGGTTACAGCGCATCTTAATGTGTTGATAACTGACATTTAACTTCTGAAATAACAGGTTAAATCCAGCTACAACATTCTATTTAATTGTTTGCAAAGGGTTTTCAATGTTATATATTGCACAGACAGCCAGTGATAATGATCTGCAGTATCTAGCCATCACATAGCTACAATTTGTACAATAAAATCCTAAGTGCTTTGTCTCTTCTTTTCAGGGTGTCAGATGTGTTATTGTTTATATACACAGAAAGTTAGTAATTGTGGTCCTCTGGAAAGATATTCTCATTCCTTAGATTGTCACAATTCTTCATCATTCATGTCCTTACTTTAGTGATGTAATGTTCACAATTATCTCAGATTTATATACGTACCTCTACTTTGCCTATGTTTATAGTGACATTTTTGGTTGACCTGGACATCTCCCTCAACCAGACACAGCATTGTGAGGGCCTCTGTCATCTTTTTATCATGGTATTTAGCCTGCACCATGACTATCCATCTCAAACTAGTTATTTAAGTGGTGCTGTTCTGGGAATTGGGCTGTGGACTATTTATGTCTTATTCTGGGCTTGCCTCTACTTACAGGCAATAAAGAGGAGGAGAGGTGAAGAAAAGCAGGAAATTAGCAACAGAGAATTGTGGGGTTATGGTGCTGCCTGTGTTTCAGGGCTGCATGCCTAAGGACGTTCCAAACACACTTAGGAAAGGGGTGAGCTGAAAGGCAAGCAATAGTGGGATCAACCTCATACTCGGGAGGTCATCAGGGCATTCAGGCTCAAGCTAGACTGATGTTGGATTTGTACTAAAGGTTTTATAGATGGTTGGTGGGAATGGGCTTTCCCATTCCTACTGACCAGCTATCATAGATTCATAGATGTTAGGGTTGGAAGGGACCTCAATAGATCATCGAGTCCCACCCCCTGCATAGGCAGGAAAGAGTGCTGGGTCTAGATGACCCCAGCTAGATGCCTATCTAACCTCCTCTTGAAGACCCCCAGGGTAGGGGAGAGCACCACCTCCCTTGGGAGCCCATTCCACACCTTGGCCACTCGAACTGGGAAGAAGTTCTTCCTAATGTCTAGTCTAAATCTGCTCTCTGCTAGCTTGTGGCCATTATTTCTTGTAACCCCCAGGGGTGCCCTGGTGAGTAAAGCCTCACCAATTCCCTCCTGTGCCCCCAGGATGAACTTATACGCAGCCACAAGGTTGCCTCTCAACCTTCTCTTGCAGAGGCTGAAGAGGTCCAGGTACCCCAGTCTCTCTCTCCTCATAGGGCTTGGTCTGCAAGCCCTTAACCATACGAGTGGCCCTTCTCTGGACCCTCTCCAGGTTATCCACATCCCTCTTGAAGTGTGGCACCCAAAACTGCATGCAGTATTCCAACTGTGGTCTGACCAGCACCCGATAGAGGGGAAGTATCACCTCCTTGGATCTGTTCGTCATGCATCTGGTGATGCACGATAAAGTGCCATTAGCTTTTCTGATGGCTTCTCACACTGCCGACTCATGTTCATCTTGGAGTCCACTAGGACTCCAAGATCCCTTTCCACTTCCGTGCCACCAAGCAGGTCATTTCCTAGGCAGTAGGTATGCTGGACATTTTTCCTCCCTAGGTGCAGCACTTTGCATTTCTCCTTGTTGAACTGCATTCTGCTGTTTTCCGCCCATATGTCCAAACTGTCCAGGTCTGCTTGTAGTTGTTCCCTGCCCTCTGGCGTGTCCACTTCTCCCCATAGTTTTGTGTCATCCGCAAACTTGGACAGAGTACACTTTACTCCCTCGTCCAAGTCGCTGATGAAGACATTGAAGAGTATCGGTCCAAGGACCGAGCCCTGCGGGACCCCACTGCCCACACCCTTCCAGGTCGATACTGACCCATCCACTACAACTCTCTGGGTACGACCCTCTAGCCAATTTGCCACCCACCGGACTGTGTAGTCATCCAAGTCACAGCCTCTTAACTTGTTCACCAGTATGGGGTGGGATACCATATCGAAGGCCTTCCTGAAGTCTAAGGAAACGACGTCCACCCCTACTCCTGTGTCCAGGTGTTTTGTAACCTGGTCATAAAAAGAAACTAGATTGGTCAGGCACGATCTACCTGCTACAAACCCGTGCTGGTTTCCCCTCAGCATAATTTGTCCTGCCGGGCTCTCGCAAATGTAAGCCTTGATAATTTTTTCAAAGACTTTGCCTAGGATGGAGGTGAGACTGACTGCCCTATAGTTGCCTGGGTCCTCCGTCCTCCCCTTCTTGAAAATGGGGACCACATTGGCCCTTTTCCAATCCTCTGGGACCTGGCCTGTGATACATGAGTGTTCAAATATTCCCGCCAGTGGCTGCGCAATGACGTCAGCCAGTGCCTTCAGTACCCTCGGATGGAGCTCATCCGGGCCTGCTGACTTAAATGCATCCAGTTCCTCCAAGTGCCTCTGCACCATCTCAGGGTCTATGCTTGGTAGTCTGGTGCCCTGCTGCTGCCTCTCTACAACCCCAGTGAGAGCCTTGTCTTGCCCCTCATTTAGGAACACTGAGGCAAAGAATTCATTGAGGAGTTCAGCCTTGTCCCCTATGTCTGTCACTTATGCCCATTTAGTAGAGGTCCTATTCCACCCTGGGCCTTCCTTTTACTCCCTATATATCTAAAAAACAATTTTTTTGTTGTCCTTAACTTGGGATGCCATCCTCAGCTCCATGGTAGCTTTGGCCTGTCTAACTGCCTCCCTATCAGTTGAGACTTAGCCTGTAGGATTCAGCTACCACCATCCTCCACTTTAATTCTTTGCTCATGCTCTACAAGTTGGTGGTCATTTTAACAGAAGCAGATAGATAATGTACTTGCCTCTTATTTAGGTAGATATAAGAGAAGTCAGAGGTGGGAAAATATTTTAGTTCATACTGTAGTGTAGTGTAGCCCCAGCTTGGACACATTTGCGTAAGAGTAAGAAACCAGTAAAAGGAGTGGAGAAAATAGAGTAGAGAAGTCATCTGTGCATTAAATGATGAGCAGATCCAAGAAATTCAGCAGATGTTGCTCAGGAAGGTTTCAAAACATGTCCCCTGTGTATCTGCCTTTGGGTTAATTCATCACTTTCTCTAAGTTTGGTGTCTCAATCTCCTCCTGAAAAAGCTGAAAAGCATCATTTTCAGGTGCTTAAAAACATTAAATTCTAGAGCAGAAAAGCTATTACCAGGGTAAACAGGAACAGTTATTTGTCTGCATTTGCCAAGAAAGTGAGCAAATAGAGTGAAATTGTGTTCTTTGTTGTTTCGGGGTTAGAAGGATTCTACCGAGAGCTAGTGGAGGGCTGCATTGAAGCTGAGGCTTTTGCTTATCATACAAAATTATTACATAGACAGCTGCAGTAAAATAACCTTCCCCACTTTGACTAGCCCAGAAAATCTTAAGAAACATGAGCATGTTTTTTACGTTATTGAACCCTAGAATTTGTATTATATGAAAATGACAAAATGCCATTGAAAGAAGTCATTTGTTGAATTGAAACTTTAACATTTCCCATTAAATAAATTGAGAATCCTGGACAACACTTTCTAAAAAAAAAAAAAAATCAAAACATCTCAATTTGACTTTTCAAATCCAATATGGGGAGGCTCCCTGAGGACCTGGCAAACCTGCTTCCATGCACCTCACTATGCAGTCAGGAGCCTAACTGCTTTAGGAGTCCCAGATGTCAGTATGTTGGTGTAAAGAGCTAAACAGCTTTGACATCCCTAGTTCAAACCAATCCTCCCTGGCTTCCAGGTACTCGGCTCCATAGCAGCCTTCTGGCAGATAGCCAATAAGGCAGGTCAGGGATAAGAAACTGTTTCCACCAGAAGATACAAAGAGATTGACACATTCCTGTGGAATGCTTCAATTTTGTCAAATACACAATTTTCAGTGGAAAATTGGTCTACTGGAAAATATCCAACCACCTTTGAGTATGACACTTATCCATGTATTAATCAACTGAATTGTAGACAGTCTGGAGTGGATCAAAAGTTTAGAGAGTTTCAAAGTGACAGAAGGCATTTGCAGCCAAACACTTCAAACCTGGTTTAAGATGATATTTCAGCATCTGACTAGGTGGCCTGCTTTTCCCACTGACCTCAGTGAGAACTACTTGGTGCTCAGCAGCTCAAAACAAACAAACAAACAAACAAACCCACCCCCAGCCCATTATATCTAGGTGCCTAAGATATGGACATGGATATTAGGCTTGTGCGAAGTGGCTAGTATTCACTGGATACGGACTCAAACAATTTGGGTGACAGGGATTTGATTTGGTGATCTGAATCACTGTCCTGAATTGATTCAGCCACTGCTGAATCTCCGAATTGGCCTGCTCTCCCAGCCCCCTCAATGGCTGCCCCACCTGGCCCTGGCTCCCAGCTCTTTGAGAAAAAAAAATAACCTGGCACTCACCAGTTGCTGCCAGGTTGGGCAGGAGGTGATCCCCGCTGCTCCCCACTATGGGGAGGGGGCACTCTGTCATGAGCCTCCAGAAACCCCAAGAGCACTGCAGCAGCTGGTGAGTGCAGGGCTTTTAAAAAAGAGCCAGGACCTGGGGCTGGGTGAAGCAGCCATGGGGGGGGGCAGAGCCCCCCCATGCTTATGGCAGAGCCCCCCATGCAGCACAGGGTAATGGGGATTGCCCCCCCCCAGCAGCAACTGGTGAGTGGGGGCTTTTCTTTTTTTTAAAGAGCTGGGGCCAGGCAGGGATTGCAGGGAGCAGGCAGGGGATGAGGCCAGGTAGGGGTCCCCCCATGGTCCCCTCTCCCCTCCTCCAGCTCTCCCTTCCCCATCCTCTACTTACCAGCACAAAGTCTGGGTCCTTCTCCCTGCGGCAGCAAGCAGGGACTGCCCGACTCTCTGAATCGATTCAGAGAGCTTTAAATTGATTAGGACCTTTTAATTGGTCTCCTGATTTGGTCTCTTTGAAGATTTGGCTGCCAAATTGAATCAGCACCCGAAGCTTTGCACAGCCCTAGTGGATATTGAAGATTAAGCCCCCATTTTTGGAAATCCTGGATGACATCTTATGCAGACCTACTTAAAACTGAATTCAGAATAACTGAGGGAAAAGTCCACCTATCTGATCTGAATCTATAATACTCTTTCACATCGGACTGAGCATTGTCAAGGAAAGGTAGTGAATTGCTACAAAGTGTGTTGAGTTAAACATCAAGACTAGGAACAGAAGTTACATAAACTGATGTAAGTGATCAGAAACTAGTTAAAACCTGTAACAGAACATAAGTTCAGTGCATATAAACCAGTTTCAAAATGGCCCAAACTGGTTTAAGATAAGAGTGGCACTACATTCAACCAAGTTTAACTGATTTGGGTCAAACAAGTTTATGCAACTTCTGTCCCAGACCCCTTACTGGTTTAAGTTAAATAAGAGTCCCCCAACGTCTCAGATACAGCACAGCCCCATCCAGGGCTGCAAAGTCTGCTCCAGAGAGCAAGGCTGTCCCTTCCACACTGCTCTCTAGCCAGAGCAGGGGTGGGGGCCTAGCCAGATGCATGGCCTCCCAAGGTAAAGGCAGCAGGAATGGGTTTTTTTTTCCCCTCCTCCTCCTACTGGGGGACTGTGGCCCCTGTTACCCATTCCCCCTTCCCTGATCCAGTGGCAGGAGAAGGAGCATGGCCAGAGCCAGCTGCCATGGCCCCTGCCATCCACCTGCCTTGCCAGCAGCTGGGGCTGCAGGGCTGAGCCCAGCCAGACGGCAAGTGCTGCTGAGGGCAGAGACAGGGATGACGGGTCTGAGTCCTTCCCAGTGTGCTACAGCGGGGGCTGTGGCCATGGGGGCTGTGTGGCTCCCCACGCCCAAGCTGGGCAGGGGTGTCATGGAGCCCCAGACATCTGGGTAGGGCCCTGTGAGGGCAGGGCCCTTCCCAGCTATCTGTGGTTGCATGGCAGTCGAGCCCAGCCCAGGGGCCCTAAGCCTGGCAGCCACTGCTGCTGCATTCCCTGCCCTCCGCAGCACCTGGGGTTGCAGCTGCACAAGCAGCAGTGGGCTGGCTGGGTCCGGCAGGGAGAGGGCTGTTCTTACCCCCTCACCTCCAGCTGCCACTGCTGCAGCCACGTTGCATCACTCGGGGGGCAGGGGCAGGGGCTGCAGCCAGAGCTCCACACCTGGGGTAGAAGCTGCTGGGCTGAAGCTCTCTCCATCCATCCATCCCCCCCACTGCCTCCTAGAGTGGCACATCAGCAGCAGGAATGGGGGGGGCAGGGGGGCAGCCGCTGGAGGTGAGGGGAAGCTGGCTTGGTTTGGCATGGCTTTTTTCCTCCCCTCACTTTCAGCTGCAGCTCCTGCTCCTGCTGTAGTGAGCAGTGCTGCGTGGGGCATGGGGAGCTTCCATCAGCTCAGCCGCTTCAACCTGAGCTGGGCTTCTATGTGAGTGCCTTCTACATATTAGTTGCCTAAGTTGAGCAGGGTGGAATACAATCATACCTAGCAAGCTTAAGTCCACTTAGATACTTAATAGCGAGAGTAGAATATGGCTTTGAATTTTTAACAAGCTTGTCCAAAATCACACAACAAGGTACCAAAATAGCTGGTAGCAAAGCATAATGCCTTAAGGTACCTTCATACATAGTACAAGCAGCCATTATGGAACACAATCTGAATTTGAGTTTCAGAGCATAGTACAGGTTGGCATATGGAGCTTTCAAGCACAGTACCATAGTGCTGGTCAACCAACTTGTTTTTATATTTTAAATAATTTAACCAGCAATATTAAATAATAAATGATTTTAAACATTTCATAAAAATTTAGCTATTAAACATTAATTTTCTTAAACTTTCAATATCTTTAATCTCTTAAACATTCATGTCTAAAAGCATGCTCATAACTCCCTCTTGTATGAATATTTGGCTGTGAAAAATGTAAAAACAGAAAACTGTCCAGTTATTTTATTTAAGATATTTAATGCATGCAAACATAAATTGCAGTTTTGTTTCTGAGTTTAGATTGTACATTTAATACTGTATTTGCCTTTTTTTTTAGGTTTTGTAACTAGCATGATACGTGGGACAAAGACCTGTTCTTTACAGACAGGAATATATTGCACTTGATATAGATTTTTCCCCCTCCCTTAAATCCTCCTGTAAATACTAGAAAGGAGCTCTAATCCCTGATTATTAGCATCTAATAAAAATATAATTTTGAATCGTGGTATTCAAATATTTGTGAAATATGCCAGCTTTGATCAAAATAACATTAGTTTAACTATTTCCTTTCTTTTAATAATAACCATTGTATGTAAATTGATTTTGGGAAGGTCTATGTAGGCAGCCAAGTTCATGTGTCCATTTTCTTTTTTTCCAATATGGAAGTTATTCATTAAAAATTCATAACAAGACATAGTTGAATAATTTACATGTCTTTAGTCCACTGAACAGCATAGTTAAGGTAGAAAAAGTCTCCAGTCATTCAAGCAGCAGAAAGACTATGTTCTAGGAAAAGTATATTTTAAAGGTCCCTTGTATTAATGGTAGGCTGGATGGTTTTTATATTGGACAGAAATGTTATGTTGTAAACACTCAGTTCCCAGTTTACCTCAATGGAAATGAGAGCAGAATATGGCCCTCTATCTTGTTTTTGAAATTTCATAATATCCCAGCCAAGTTATCTGAAAACTGGGTGGTAATGAAGAGCATACAATATATCTTTTTCAGCTAGGATCATAATTTAATTATCTTCCCAATAAGCAAAGCTTAATAAAGATATCATTTATTAACTCTGTTGCATACATTTAAGAAGAAAACAATAACAGTTGCATTATAATTTCTCAGTGAAAAGCAGTAGTTCAGAATTTTGTCTGACATTTTAATTAGATTATTACAGGAAAATGCACATGAATTAAAATCAGCCCTCTAGGCTTCTCTCTATAAAGAGGTTACCGTAATTTGCACATCTTTCTAATAAAAGTCTCAGCCATTTTAGAGCTATTGGAGCTATGCAGCTTCTACAACCCTGAGGACCATTCAAGTCACCAAAAGATCATTTCTTCAGGGCTTCTATGGTGTGGAACAGCAGAGGTAAGACAGATTTAGTCATTTTATTATTTCACTGAATATTTAGAAAGACCTAAGAATCCAAAAAGCTTCATGAGTGAACACAATTTTTGAAAGAGGTAACATACAGAAACCAATGCAACACTGTCCTGAGAGCCTGGAAGTCATCTTTATTAGCTGGTTTTATCATGTTTATTGGCTCCCTTGCCTGTTAGAGACAAGTTTTACAATTAGAAGACTAGGGCCAACATCTTACAAACTTGGAGCTTAAAGCGTAGGTTCTTGCATTTAAGAGACAAGGGTTAGGTACACAAACAGGATCCAAGTGTCACAATGTTAAGCATGAATGCATCCAACTGTTAGATGACAAGCTGCTCAGTCAAACTTGCTGGATCCAAATGAAAAGCCTATGCTATCTATACCATGCATGGGGAAAATTAAGCACCTCACAAAAGGATTCACAAAAGTCAACATGTTGAAAGGGGAGTTGCCTAAACTTGCCACTATGAAGAGCTAGATGAGGACCAGAGGTTATCTTTAACTCCTGCTCCTCTCTAGGACTTAGACTCCATCTATACTGATATGGAGGTCTGATTCTGAGTGTTGCCCTCAACAAGCCTGAGCTGCGTGAGCTCCCCCACCCTGATCTATATCTGACCTTGTGCCAGCTGCATGGTATCTGTCCACACTGTTTTCTGTTCCTCAAGTAAGGGTCCCTTGGAACTATTCTTCAGGCTTCTCTCTTTCTGTGCCTGTCTCTAATAATAGTAGAAAAGCAGGAAGTGGAGAAAGAAGGGCTAGGAGTCAAGCAAATGAGGAGGTATAGGGTTGCTTCTGGGGGACTTCTTGTCCTTGTGGAATGTAGCATCCAGGTGAGTCCAGGAGCAGACCCAAACACTCAGCAAGGCTTCTGGGTGTAACCTTGGGGGTTGAGCTTAGGGGTTTTTAGTAGGGCTGTGTGAAACGGGCCCCATTCAATTCAGATTTGGCCTTAAATCAGGGACTGTGATTCGATCTGCTGGTTCGGATCACTGTCCCTGATTCAATTCAGCCAAATCCGAATCTGATGATTTGATACTGATTCAGTGAATCAGTGATTCGGACACAGGCACAGCTGTAAAAGTTTTTTTCTACATACCTTGAGGTAGCAGGCACGGCTCACGATCGCTGTGGTGCTGGGGTGCATGAAGCATCCCACAGGAGCATAGGGGGCTCTCCAGTGTGCTCGGCAGCTAACCTGGAAGTGGACCGGAAGTACTTCTGTTCCACTTCCAGGTCTGCCCAGGAGAGCACTCGGGGGCCCCCTCCCATATCTATCTTCAAGAAAGGGAGGAAAGTGGATCCGGCTAACTATAGGCCCATCAGCCTGACTTCTATCCCGGGGAAGATCTTAGAAAAGTTTATTAAGGAGGCCATCCTTAATGGACTGGCCGACGCCAACATCTTAAGGGATAGCCAGCACGGGTTTGTTGCGGGTAGGTCTTGCTTGACCAATCTCATTTCCTTCTATGACCAGGTGACCTATCACCTGGACAAGGGAGATGAGATTGATGTCATATATCTTGACTTCAAAAAAGCCTTCGATCTGGTGTCCCATGATCGTCTCTTGGAGAAACTGGCCAATTGTCGCCTTGGGTCCCCCACGATCCACTGGCTGGAAAATTGGCTCCGGGGTCGGACCCAGAGGGTAGTAATTGATGGAAGTCACTCATCGTGGTGTCCTGTGACCAGTGGGGTCCCCCAAGGCTTTGTCCTTGGACCCATACTGTTCAACATCTTCATTAATGATGTGGACACTGGAGTCAGAAGCGGACTGGCCAAGTTCGCCGATGACACCAAACTTTGGGGCAAAGCATCCACGCCAGAAGACAGGCGGATGATCCAGGCTGACCTGGACAGGCTCAGCAAGTGGGCGGATGAGAATCTGATGGTGTTCAACACCGATAAATGCAAGGTTCTCCACCTTGGGGAAAAAAAACCCGCAGCATCCTTATAGGCTCGGCAGTGCTATGTTGGCTAGCACTATGCAAGAAAGAGACTTGGGGGTCATCATTGACCACAAGATGAACATAAGCCTGCAATGCGATGCTGCGGCTAGTAAAGCGACCAAAATGCTGGCTTGCATCCATAGATGCTTTTCAAGCAAATCCCGGGACGTCATTCTCCCCCTGTACTCGGCCTTAGTGAGGCCGCAGCTGGAGTACTGCGTCCAGTTTTGGGCTCCACAATTCAAAAAGGATGTGGAGAAGCTTGAGAGAGTCCAGAGAAGAGCCACGTGCATGATCAGAGGTCAGGGAAGCAGACCCTACGATGACAGGCTGAGAGCCCTGGGGCTCTTTAGCCTGGAAAAGCGCAGGCTCAGGGGTGATCTGATGGCCACCTACAAGTTTATCAGGGGTGACCACCAGTATCTGGGGGAACGTTTGTTCACCAGAGCGCCCCAAGGGATGACGAGGACGAATGGTCACAAACTACTACAAGATCGTTTCAGGCTGAACATAAGGAAGAATTTCTTTACTGTCCGAGCCCCCAAGGTCTGGAACAGCCTGCCACCGGAGGTTGTTCAAGCGCCTTCATTGAACACCTTCAAGATGAAACTGGATGCTTATCTTGCTGGGATCCTATGACCCCAGCTGACGTCCTGCCCTTTGGGCGGGGGGCTGGACTCGATGATCTTCCGAGGTCCCTTCCAGCCCTAATGTCTATGAAATCTATGAAATATATCCCTGGCTTGGTGATTGACCTCAGGTGGACCGTGGGTGACCCGCCAAACCCAGGAGACACCAGTTGCCAAGCTAGGGAGGTGCGGGGGACCCTCCCTGCATGTTCCCCAGGGGACCAGGAAGTGGACCGGAAGTGCTTCTGCTCCACTTCCAGGTCTGCTGCCAAGCAGGCTGGGGGCCCCCCCATGCTTCTGTGGGATGCTGCATTTGCCCCTGCACCACAGCGTTCAGAACCCGTGTGACAGGTCGTCTCTCTGGGCCGCCCTCAATGTGGCCCACACACCTGTCTCTGGGGCAACTGCATGCCTTGTCTCGCCTGCCACACCTTTGATCTTAATTGAATAATTAGTTTTAATCAGCGGGAGGCTGCCCTTGTCCTGCTCCGCCACTAGGGGGCGCTGTCTGCGGCTCCTTTCCTCCCCAATACCGCAGCCCAATCCTCGCAGGTGTAATCACCATCGTCTCAATACTATTCGGCCCCTTACTGTTCTCCCCGGGCCTTCCTTCCTTTGCTGCCCCCTCCTGGGGCTTTCCGGTGCCCAACTTGGGCCTCCCTACAATGCGCCCCACCCCCTATCAGGGGCTTGCCGCACCCACACTTGGGCTTCTTAAAAGTGCTGCCCCCCTTCTCTGGGGCTCGCCGCACCCACACTTGGGCTTCTCAATGTTGCCCCCCTTTCTGGGGCTCTCCACGCCCACACTTGGTCTTCTCAATGTTGCCCCCTTCCTGGGGCTCACTTTGCCCAACTTGGGCCGCATTTATTAGGAAGCCCCCCATCAGGGGTTCCCAGTGCCCGAACTTGGGCTTCTCAATAAAATGGCCCCCTTTCTGGGGCTCTCTGCGCCCACACTTGGGCTTCTTAATCCTGCGGCCCCCTCTCTGGGACTCACCATGCCCAACTTGGGCTTCTTGTACTGCTGCCCTCTATCTGAGGCTCGCTGTGCCCCACTTGGGCTTCCCAATAATGTTGCCCCCTGTCTAGGGCTCACCATGCCCACACTTAGGCTTCTCAATAGCGCTCCCCTCTCTGGGGCTCGCCACGCCCGCACTGGGGCTTCTCAAACACCCCTCTCTGGGGCTGGGGTCTATGCACCCTGTGTGCTGCACCCGCTGGCGCTGGGGTCCTCACACTCTGCTGTGAGTCCCCTATGAGGCCTCCTCCAACCCCTTATAGCCTCACCCAAACCACCGGTTTAAACAACAACAAAACACAAGCCCCTGGGCTGTAGCATAAATTGAAGCCACCTGGCTAAAACAACATTGCTCAAGCCTCTGACAGCTGCCATAAGCTGTCACTGCAGTCAGGTTTTTCCTTACCTCCTGCCTTAGGGAGCTCCTGCCTCTCTGGCTGCTGACAGCGAACTGCCTCAGGCCTCTGCTTCTGGGCTTTATAAGGGCCAGGCCCTGCCCCTTCCAGCCAGCTGACTCTCATTAGTTGCCCTGGCAACCCACAGCTGTGCTCCCTAATCACCGCTAGGGATCCTTCTTTAGCAGTTTTTCCCCTCTTCAGGCACAGGGCACCTTAGTGCTCTGTGACACCCTGCTACCTAGAAGTATGTAGAAAAATCATTTAAAGTTGTATCTATGTCCGAATCGCCGAATCTGTCTGAATTGATTTGGGGGGAATTCTAAATCAATTCGGAGAGATTAAAGGGTCCTCTGATTTGATTCGGATTCAGAGATTTGGCCACTGAAATGAGCCAAATTGAATCAGGGACCGAAGCTTCACACAGCCCAGGTTTTTAGCGTACCATCTACTGATGGTTGACAAGTGCTAATGTGAAGGTAGCCTTAAATTAACTTTAACTAGCAGGATTGACATGCAGCTAGGGAATGTCTGTGCTGATAATTTACCACACCAGTGACTGCAGCATTGAAACATGCCATTGAGTACGTCCACATGAGATGCAAAATGTACATTAGACTAATTCTACTGTGCATTAGTGAGTCATGCAAAAAGCATGCTAATGAACTATTACTCAGTAGACTTAGTCTAATGTGCATTAAGTGACACAAAAAAAAAGCATTCATCTGTGCTAATGCGCAGTAGCGCTGATTACAGCATATTAAGTTAATAGCTGTCATTACAGGTACTAAACTTAATGTGCCATAATTATGGCTTATTAATGAACACGCAGACGTGCCCACTGTGTTCTATACATGTTATCTCCCAAAGGAGCTGATGTAGCTCTGTTCATGTGGCACTGTACCTGCACTAATTATCTCTGCCATTCAGCAGAACAAATTAGCCTGATCACAGTGCCATATTAACCATGACTACACTACTTCTAGTGTGGGAAGCAGCACACACAGAACAGTATAGCATGTTCCAGAGAAGGACTGCTTAGTAGGGCTGTGCAAAGCTTTGATCCCCGATTAGATTAAGCAGAGATTTGGCTCGATTCGGTGGCCAAATCTCCGAATCGAATCAGAGGACCCTTTAATGTCTCCAAATCAAACTGGAATGCTCTGAATCAGTTTGGAAAGATTTGGAAATTTGGACACAGACACAGCTTTAGAAGTTTTTTCTATCTACCTCTAGGTAGCAGGGGCTCATGAGTGCTGTGATGCTCTGGTGCATGGAGTGTCCCACAGAAGCATGGGGGGTTCCCCCAGCATGCTCAGCAGCAGACCCAGAAGTGGACCAGAAGCACTTTCCAGTCCACTTCTGGGTTCGCCGCTGAGCATGTGGAGGGCCCCCCAGCACTCCTGTGGGATGCTCCAAAAAAAAAAAAAAAAAAAAAAAAAAAAAAAAAAAAAAAAACTTTTAAAGCTGTGTCTATGCCTGAATCACTGATTCTCCAAATCAGCATCGAACCTTCAGATTCAGATTTGGCCGAATCGAATCAGGGACAGTGATCCGAATCAATTAATTGAATCACTGTCCCCAATTTGGGCTGAATCTGAATTGAATAGGGCCTGCTTCACACACCCCTACTGCTCAGCATGGTAAGATAGCAATATAAATAGGCTCTTAGACAGCCAATATGGGAAGTGCCTATCCTGATAGGGTTTCACAGCCCTTATCTCTCTCTCTTCTAGGAAGTGAAGTAATTCCCCTTTCTTTAAAGAATGGGAGCAGTTATATTTTAATCTGAAGGCAGTGGTGGCTGTCAGTGGTGTCCCTTGTTACACAATAACCCCATGGCTAGAACACTCACAAAACACTGGAGATCTGGATTAAAGTCTCTTATTTGAGAGAATTTAACCCTGCCTTTCCCACTCCAGTACTCAAAAGAGCAGAGTAACCTTCAGGTTAAAGGGTATTCTGAGATGAGGGATTCAAGATTAACAACAAAATTAATGGGACCTTGGCTACCAGCTCTCTTATGGCAGTTGCCATAAAGTTCTCTGCTTTGTGTCTAATAAATATGTGCATATAGATGTCAATATATTGAATCAAGTAAGTGATAAACACAGTATTCCTTTCAACTCTGCTAATGAAATATATTACTTAGTGTTATACAAAAAATAAATTAATAAATTAAAAAATGAGAAAACAGAATTAAATTGTCTTGTAGGAATTTCAAGTAGGGCTTTATAATTATATTCCATATAATTTATGTGGACAAGGTTCTTTGGGTGAATCTGATATCTTTTATTAGACCAACTTAAATAGTTGGAGAACAATTTTTAAGCAAGCTTTCATGTCCAAAAACCCTTCGTCAGGCTAAGGAAGTTTCAGCAGTTGGTGTGTGCTCTTCCTGAATGGAATGAAAAGGAAAGAAGCCAGGGGCTGGGCTGGTCTGCAGACAAGACAGGTAGTCACTGAAGATGTAGACTGAGGAGTCAATCAGTGAGAGACAGGCTAGGTGTGGGGAGAGAGAAGGGGGATGAATAGTGGAGAAGTACCTGGGGAGTCAGCTGTCAGGCAGGTTATAATGTGTCATAAATCCAATGTCTATATTTAGTCCATGATTTTTAGTATCCAGGAGGTTGATGAAGTGGAGTTCATAGGCTCATCTCTGGGATGTTTTGTAAGCTTCCTTTGAGGATCAGGGCTGAGAGATTGGAGAGAGAGTGGTTTTCTTGTGAAAAATGTGCCCCCACCCGTAATTGGGCATTCCTGTCTTTGATAGATTTCCAGTGTGCATTCATTCTGGTGCGCAGTTGTTGTTTGGTCTCTCCTATGTATTTTCCTAGCCACCATGGACGTTACCAGCCTATATACCAACATCCCACACCAGAATGGCATCCATATCCACCAGGATGGCATCCATATCTACAGGAACAAGATTACAACTCAGAATACAGACCCAAAGATATTATTGACCTTATACACTTCATCCTCACACAACAATTTCACTTTAAATTACCAACACTTTGTCTAGATGATGGGAACAGCTATGGGCACCAAAATGGCCCCACAGTATGCCAACCTTTTTATAAGCCATCTGGAAGAAGAATTCATCAAGGACTGCACCATCAAACCCTTGCTATACTTAAGATATATCGATGATATCTTCATCATTTGGACTGAAAACCTGCAATCTCTGATTGAGTTCCATCAGAAATTCAACAATCATCATCCCTCCATCTGACTTTCTCTAAAACACTCCAGCACCAACATGTCTTTAGACACAATGATCAGTATCCAGAATGATAAATTACAGACCATATTATACAAGAAACCCACAGACCAACATACATATCTGCACAGAACCAGCAATCAACCTAAAACACACCAAAAAAGCTGTGATATACATCCAAGCCCTCAGATACCACTGAGTCTGCACTGAGGAGAACACCCAGGATTGCCACCTCACCAATCTTAAAAAAGCTTTCACCCAGCAATGACATTCCTCCAGAGAGATAGAGTGCACATTTGAAAGAGCCACCTGAATACCATGTGAAGAACTGCTGCAGTACAGAAGAAAACCCCCCACAAATCACACACCGTTGGTTATGACATATCACCCCTTCCTTGAACCCGTATGGAAAATCCTCAAACAACTGCAACTCATACTAGAGAGACCCTGTTCTTAAAAAGAGATCTTCCCAGAGCCACCCATCCTAGCCTTCAAACAAGCATCGAACCTCGCCAACCTCATCACCAGAAGCAAGCTTCCTCAGACCCAGAACACACCCAATGGATCCAGACTATGCCATGAAAAGAAATTCAAAACCTGCCAACACATCACCACCACCCCCACAATTACTACAGCCCACAACAGAGCCATCAGCATTCCCAGATCTTACAGCTGCACCTCTAGAAATGCAATATACCTCATCCAATGCACCAAATGCCCTGATGGAAAATACGTAGGAAAGACCAAACAACAACTGTGCACCAGAATGAACGCACACTGGAAATCTATCAGAGACAGAAATACCCAATTACAGGTGGGGGCACATTTCTCACAAGAAAACCACTCTCTCTCCAATCTCTCAGCCCTGATCCTCAAAGGAAGCTTACAAAACACTTCCCAGAGATGAGCATATGAACTCCACTTCATCAACCTCCTGGATACTAAAAATCATGGACTAAATATAGACATTGGATTTATGACACATTATAACCTGCCTGACAGCTGACTCCCCAGGTATCTCTCCACTATTCATCACCCTTCTCCCTCCCCACACCTAGCCTGTCTCTCACTGATTGACTCCTCAGTCTACATCTTCACTGACTGCCTATCTTGTCTGCAGACCAGCCCCACCTCTGGCTTCTTTACTATTCATTCCATCCAGGAAGAGCACACACCAACTGCTGAAACTTCCTTAGCCTGACTGTCATGGCGGGGTCCTATAGGAGGGCCATGATCTCCTTAAAGCCCCCTTTCTCTGTGCCAAGTTGGCCCAAGGGCACCCTCTAATTCTCGGCCGCCACGTCTTTGATGTTCTAATATATATTAGGGAGGCTGCCTCATGTCTCCTTGGACACGGTCCGTTGTAACTTCTGGTCCTGTAGACTCCTGGACCCCTTGTGGGTCTTGTCCTGCAAACGGGTGCTTCGGGGCACCCTAGCCTTATGGGCTATGCGTGGCTCCAACCGCCCCTTATACCACGCCCCATGCCTCGCAGTTGGGATAGATGTTGTTCCGTCTCTCTCTCTCTACACACACGCCCGTCTCTCGGGCCTTCTCGGGTATGCCGCCCCCTCCTGGGGCTCTCCGTGCCCACTCGGGGCCTTCTCTGTATGGTGGCCCCCTCTCCGGGCCTTCTCTGTACGGTTGCCCTCTCTCCTGGGGACTTCTGTACCCACTATGGGCTTTCTCAAACACCGCCCACTCCTAGGGCTCTCCGTGGCTACACTGGGCCTTCTCAGTCTAACAGCCCTCTCTCGGGGCTCACCGGTAAGCTGTCCCCTTCCCCGGGGCTCGCCGCACCTGCACTGGGGGCTTCCCAATAGTGCCCCCTCTCTGGGGCTCGCCACGCCCGCACTGGGGCTGCTCAACACGCCCCTCTCTGGGGCTGGGGTCTAAGCACCCCGTAAGCTGCGCCCTTACTGGCGCTGGGGCCCCCACGCTACTGTGGGTCCCCTATGAGGCCCCCTCCAACCCCTTATAGCCTCACCCAAACCACTGGTGTAACAACAACAAAGCAAAACACAAACTCAAGCCTCCTGGCTATAACTTAAACATAAGCCACCTGGCTATAACAACATTGCTCAGACATCTTTGAGCGGCCATCCTTTACTCTGCTAGAGCGGTAGCTACAGTCAGGCTTCTCCTTGCATCTCTGCTCCAGGAGCTCCTTTCTCTCTGGCTGCTGGCAGGGACTGCCTCTGGCCTCAGCTCCTGGGCTTTATAAGGGCCAGGACCTGCCCCTTGCAATCAGCTGACTTCCTGGTTGCCCTGGCAACCCACAGCTGGGCTCCTTATTCCCTGCCAGGGCTCTTTCCCTGGCAGTTTCCCCTCTCTAGGAGCAGGGCACCTCAGTGCTCTGCGATACTGACGAAGGGTTTTTGAACCAAAAAGCTTGCTTAAAAATTGTTCTCTAACTATTTAAGTTGGTCTAATAAAAGATACCAGATTCACCCAAAGAACCTTGTCTGCCTATGTCCTTAGACCAACACGACTACAACCTACACCCATATAATTTATGCTGAATTCATGGAGTAGAGACATTAAATATATCATCTGAAGCCATAGGATAATTTGAGTTGAAGGGTGTGAGGTACTTTTAGTCTTTCATGTCAAAGTTGTTTTACTTTGCATGGAATAATAGGATATTTCTTGGTTCAGAGACAGACAGACAGAACATGCAGGCTTCTTTTGTCAAGTGACTAGAACATTCACTTTTGAGAAGGGTAGCCCAAATTCTAGTCCCTGCTTTACTTAAACTATAACTATTCATATTAAGCCCTGGTGGATCAGGGGTTGGGACCTATTTCTTGCTTCCCCGGAAAAGTGTATTTTAGGCCACAGAGAATAATATGCTTTCCCTCTCTCTGAATGTCTACAGTGCACACTGCAATGTAATAACTTGCAACTAGTTAGCTTGCATACTGAAAAAAGTACCTGCAACAACACAAGTGCTCAGACTAGGCTAATTTACTCTGCTTCTCAGCATCATCTCTTCCACCGCATGTGGAATGCCTTCCAGATTCGGTCGTGCAATTATGGCAGGTGAAGAAACGCTTTGTTTGGGAACCCTGACAGGACTTAGGCACCAAAATCTACCAAAATTCTACAGAAGCTGAATTTTAGGTATCAAGGGAATTTTAGTGTCTGAATTTTAGAAGTCTATGACTTTAGATGCTTTCACTGGTTTGGATAGGAATGATCCTGCCTCAGGCAGGGACTTGGATTAGATGGCCTCTGGAATCCCTGCCAGCTCTATTTCTCTATGACACTGAGGCAACAGCTAAATGGAGCTTTGAGCATCTAAATTTTGAACACAAGAGACTAACACGGCAGTCAGGCACCTAAGCCTGTAATTAAGGACATGACATTTGATGGTAACTTTTACCTAGTAGCTCCTATTGAGGCTTGTTGTCATTTCATTTTCAAATATGAAAAATTCTATATCTTTAAATGTGTAAGTTTTACTGCTGGGAATAAGACATTTGCCGTTTTGTAGTTCAGTTCAATGGAAGCGAGTTGCTTTGGTTTTTGTCCCCCCCCCCTTAGATTTTTTTTCTTTCTTTGATTCATAGATTCATAGATGTTAGGGTCGGAAGGGACCTCAATACATCATCGAGTTCGACCCCCTGCATAGGCAGGAAAGAGTGCTGGGTTTAGATGACCCCAGCTAGATGCCCATCTAACCTCCTCCTGAAGACCCCCAGGGTAGGGGAGAGCACCACCTCCCTTGGGAGCCCGTTCCAGACCTTGGCCACTCGAACTGTGAAGAAGTTCTTCCTAATGTCCAGTCTAAATCTGCTCTCTGCTAGCTTGTGGCCATTATTTCTTGTAACCCCTGGGGGTGCCTTGGTGAATAAAACCTCACCAATTCCCTTCTGTGTCCCCAGGATGAACTTATAGGCAGCCACAAGGTTGCCTCTCAACCTTCTGTTGCGATGGCTAAAAAGGTCCAGGTTCTCTAGTCTCTCCTCATAGGGCTTGGCCTGCAGCCCTTAACCATATGAGTGGCCCTTCTCTGGACCCTCTCCAGGTTATCCACATCCCTCTTGAAGTGCGGCACCCAGAATTGCACGCAGTATCCAATTGCGGTCTGACCAGAGCCCGATAGAGGGGAAGTAAAACCTCCTTGGATCTGTTTGTCATGCATCTGGTGAAGCACAATAAAGTGCCATTAGCTTTTCTGATGGCTTCGTCACACTGATGACTCATGTTCATCTTGGAGTCCACTAGGACTCCAAGATCCCTTTCCGCTTCCGTGCCACCAAGCAGGTCATTTCCTAGGCAGTAGGTATGCTGGATATTTTTCCTCCCTAGGTGCAGCACTTTGCATTTCTCCTTGTTGAACTGCATTCTGTTGTTTTCTGCCCATTTGTCCAACCTGTCCAGGTCTGCTTGTAGTTGTTCCCTGCCCTCCGGCGTGTCCACTTCTCCCCACAGTTTTGTGTCATCCGCAAACTTGGACAGAGTACATTTCACTCCCTCGTCCAAGTCGCTGATGAAGACATTGAAGAGTATCGGTCCAAGGACTGAGCCCTGCAGGACCCCACTTCGCCACCCACCGGACTGTGTAGTCATCCAAGTCACAGCCTCTTAACTTGTTCACCAGTATGGGGTGGGATACCGTATTGAAGGCCTTCCTGAAGTCTAAGTATACAGCACCCACCCCTACTCCTGCGTCCAGGCGTTTTGTAACCTGGTCATAAAAAGAGACTAGATTAGTCAGGCATGATCTGCCTGCTACGAACCCATGCTAGTTTCCCCTCAGCATAATTTGTCCTGCCGGGCTCTCGCAAATGTGAGCCTTGATAATTTTTTCAAAGACTTGATATTTGTTATAATCTTTTTACATCTACAATAAATGCAATGAAAACAACATGTTTCTTCATTGGAGCAGGATACACATTTCCAGTTGTTATCCTGTTACTATAAATGTAGCCTGCAATTTGCAGTGTAGGAAGACCCTGATTATGGTTCTATTTAGGGGGAATTCTGAAGCCTTTGTCCATCAGATTTAGGGTAAATGATTATGGTTCCCTATATTATACTGGAGAGAGAAAGGCAATTTGAATAAATGAGGTTTTATTGTATTAATATGAAGGGACCATTATAAGAGTGACTGCTGGATGTAGGCAAGGACCATAAAACCAGAACCAAGTTCTTCTGAACTCTGGGGTACTCAAATCCTGATCTAGAGCTAAAATTTGGGGCTTGAACTCATTGTAGTAACCTACAAGTATAAATGCAACTACCATTTCTGTAACTGGAAATTGGCTGGTAGGCCCATAGAATAGGCAACTGCAAGTTTGTGTTTTTGCAGGAGCATGTGAAAAATATCATTTGTTGTATAACTTAGCCTGCTGGGTTTTAAATATCAATGGCATGATCTCTAGTTGTATGTCGTTTGTACTTAGACTCTACAGAACCTTAATGTTTCCAACATCAATATGTAATAACTAATGCTAAGCTAGAAACAATTCACATGAGCTTATAACCATCATTACTTAAGTTCTAGAAATGACCATTTGCTATAGCATTAAAAAAAAAATCTCTCACTGTTGTTTTACAATTGCAGTGATCTTCCTTTCTCTGACTGCGTTGCGCAGATCTCAATACTGAACGTGTGGAGTGTATCAGTTACAACAGCAAGGTGCTTGATAGTCAACCACATTTTTTAAATTCATAAACATATAAGTAATAAATAACTAGATTTCTCTGAGATCTTTCCTGATGATGAGTCCCAAGTATTTTGTGTACATATTATAGGACAAATGTTGCAGATGCAAATTTAAAACATATTCTGTCCTTGCAACCTCAGTTGTCAATCATATAACGCAGATCATAAACAACCTATTATATTGGGAGCTGCCAGGAAAGGACAATACTGTTACAGTAATTATGTGGATTTAAAAGTTGCATGCATCAGTGCTCTATTGGCTAAATCAGTAGGTAAGGTGATTTCTATTAGCCTGCTCATCTTCTCTAGGTTTTGGCATTTCTGGCCTGCGGCCAGTCATGAAGTTATTTGCTGCTTTTGGGCTACTTCCATATATTGCTAAATGGATCTGATCTCCATGTCTTTTTTTTCTAGTCATCTTCCCTATTATGAAATACACTAAATCTATCTTTGTCTGCAACCCCCCTCCCCCCATCTCTGACATTTTATATTGTCTTCATCAAAATGATAAACCGTCAAGTATTTCAGGATGTATTTGAACTCATTGACAGATTGTAGTTGTAACTAGTACTTTTCAGTAATCTTTGCTGGTTGAGTTAACTTGTTATTCAGTGCATACCTGAAAAAAAGAATGATGTTATTACTTCCTGCCTATATGAAAACTTGAAATAGCCCAGATGAGGCTAAGCTCTAGCACCCACAGCATCTTTTGAAAATGTGCTGTATGTACTTAAACATTTTTAGTTAATTCGGTTTGCCTTGTAGCAAATGTGATACTTTCTGTGTCTTCATACTTAGAAATACTTGTTATTCAGTTGATCTATAAGAGCCCCAGGTGAGATAGGAATTTTTTTTAACTATACCTCAGAGCACTACAGTTACAAAATAAAAATATGAATGCTAATGACATTATTGACTTTTCTGTGAAAAAGCAAGAGTATTTAAAAAGTAGAGTGGCTGTTGCTGCTCTTGTTTAACTTATCCAGGATACTGAACTTCCCATACTTATTTCCACTGGGGATTTCAAGTCAAATATTCAAGTGCTCAGTACCCACAACTGGGTGCATATATACAAGTAGCTCCATCTTCCAACAGCTGCTATTATGGGGTAGTAAGGAATGGTGGTAGTCTGGTTCCTCAAAATCCAATATTATCAAAGAAAGTTTGGCTTTATTGTCTAGTTCTGTTTGAAAGCTAGGTCTGAGCCTCTAAAACCAGTGGTTCTCAATCAAGGTACCCCAGGATGCTGCAATACCCTTTCAAGGATGCCGTGGCATCAGCTCTAGTGTTGCTGTAGCCAGGTGAAACTGCTCAGGGCACCTTAGGGAAGAGCCTGCTCCTGCTGCAGCCACTTCTCCATCTGGCTCTTCATGAGGCATGTGAAGAATTTAATCTGGCTGTGGTAGGGGCAGCAGCAGCACCATGGTTGAGAACCACAGAGATAAGCCCAGCCCATACAACAGTGGCTCAACCAATGTACTGCTAAATTCTGGAGGGGTGCCTGGAATCTACACATGTTGAAAACTACTGCTCCAACTAAAGCCAGTGATATTCTGTCCATCATAGGACACAGCCTGAGAAATACAGAGCTCAGCACAACCAAAGAACTGTGTTTGATATTCCTATAGTATTTATAATAGCTGTGTTCAAAAAGTTATATAAACCAGATGTAGACTTATAAAGGCTTCCCTGTAATTAGAAACTTCATAGAATTCAATAGCATTTTTACATAATAGTTTAGTAAAGGATTTAACTATTAGCGAGAGAATTTTTATGCCACTTAGGAACAGAATGCATTAACCATAGTTGTAAACATTTTTTAAAGAAATCTTAAAAGCAATAAAACGCAATAAGATTTGAATATATAATAATTTACTGGAAACTCTGGATGTTTCTTTACATTGACAGAAAATTATACCAGTTCAATAAAATATTTGAGCTAAGAACAGAGCAGCTAAATCTAGACTGAAAAAAAAAATAAAAACTCAAAACTTGAATTGCCAAAGGGAATCCTCAGCCCATTTGGTCCTGCCATACCTATCTCCCAATGAAAAGCTCCATGTCTGTTGCCTAGTTAACAGCTCATTTCTCTCCTATGAGACTTTCCCCATTTTTTTTCCCTTAAAGGAGTTCATGGAGAGTTTGGTAAGATGAAAGAAGGCCAGCTCTGGTGGAAGACACTTCATTGGCATTCCAGCTACACAAGGAACTTCAGCCAATGTTCTTTTAACTACTATGTGTGTCAGATGGGGTTTGTGAATGGCTCAAAGCTCATACTTAAATGTGTAACTCGACAGAAACATTTTGCACAGCTTTCTTAGAAACAGTCATAGAGGGAGCTTAGTCTGGTGCGATCAAAATGTCACTCAGGAATAATTCTGTCAGCTACACTACAGTTAAATGCTTAGTAAATATTTAAAGAATCTCACTTCAGGTCTAAAAGATTAAAAATAAATAAATTACCTTAAATCAGCATATAGAATTATTTATCTAGGATAATTCAATCAACTAACTTAATCACTATATTAATAATGTTTTCATTACCATTACATTCTTAAGTAAGACAGGTGATGTTTATTTGGAAATGTTGAAGTAATAATAGTTGATTATTTCAGCTAAACAAAACAGTATTAAAAACACATGAGGTAGTCTTGCTAGTATTGTTAGAGAACAGTCATGTTTACACTGTTTGTGTATTTTAATAAGCAATACATTCTGGAGATGTGTATTTTAACATGTATTACTTAAGCCTCTACAAAAAATATTAAAAAATTAAATTAAAAAAAAATTAAATTCCACAGTACCCTGAAATATTTTACATATGGGGAAACCAGAGGCCTATGTTTCCTGAAGTGCCTAGTGACCGAGTACCTCTGTTCTTTAGTGCTTGTACATGTGCAGGGAGGCTGTGTCATGCCTCAGGGTCCCTGGGGTGGGTGTGATGCCCGTGGGGCTCCATGACTGTGCCAGCTCTGCCCCAACGGTGCCTTCTAATCTTGCTTGCCACATCTTGTTGGTAAAATAATGAGTAGGGAGGCTGCCCATGAGCTTTTGTGTGGCTTCGGTTTTGCTGAACCCCACTAGACTACGCCTTATGAGCTAAGTGTGTGGCTCCAAACCTCCTCTATACTATGCCCCATGTCCCACAGGTGTTACACAGATGTTGTCCACTCTCTTGGGGCCTTGGCCTACCCTGCCTCCACCCTTTTAATCTGACTAGGCCTTCTAGTGGATTAATCAAGTCTGCTGGAGCATGCTAATTAGTGGACTCCAGCCAGCCTCCACATCTCATGTATCAGCGTCCCTGTGCTTCAAAATGACAGTGGGGGTGCTTGAACTAAAGTTAATTCAACAAACTTTCCTTAAAGTACCTCACCATCATTTTGAAGCATGGGGATGTCAATACATGAGCCCTTGCGGATGCTTCAGAGTGGCTCTCGGATCCACTCTAAAGTGCTCTCTCCCATACCTCCAGAGGATGTGTAAAATGTCCCTACTGCTTAACCTAATAACTTTAAAAGGGACCTTACATTCAAAAGTTGGGTGCTTCTCTGAAAATCAGTCCTTTTTGGAGGTGTGGAAACTAGACATGCAGGAACTGTAATCACTCGTTACACAAAAGTTCGTTTTAATTCATCATGTTAGGGCCAAAAAACATTAGAAGACATTTTATTCGGAGAGGACTACTTAAATGAAGAGGAAAAAGAATGTAAAGCACATTGAAGGAAAAGAGGAAAGTGGCAAAAGGGATGAAAGAGCTGGAAGAGAAGAAAGGAACAGATCGTTTAGGTAGAGTGCAATTTGAGGCAAGACAATTTGAGGCAAGGAATGGGAAGGAAGAGGCATGAGCAAAGCATCAATCAGTGCAGGGAAAAGAACATCTAGAGGAAGTACTGAGAAAAGATAGATGGACCATAAAAGTACAAAGGCCAAAGATTTCAAAATGTTTGCTTTGACTGCTTCTGTTTCTCCTGCTGTTGGCTGGAATCTCTGGCTTGTTTTATCCTGTAGTTTCTTTTGCTCCTGCTACCCATGTGTTGAGGTTTGACCACATCTTTACACCTCTACACTCTGGTGTACTCTTGTGTACTGCTGGACCTGCTGCAACTACTTCAGTCTCCCGGTGTAGTTTTCACACCAATGACAATCCTTCTATGAAGCTAAGATTTTACTGTCACTAGACACTTCAGAAAAACGAGGGTAAAAAGCTGGATTGCCCAAGGTTGGCTTTCCTTCAATCTTATGCGGAAAGAGAGCGAACTTTTGGCATTTTACTATTCCTTTCAAAATACTACACCTGATTTATTTTTCAAGGAGAGAGACTTATTAGTGTTACTACTGTTGTTCCTCTTTAGCAGCATCTTTGTAGCAACTGGTTTCAACCAAAGGTCTTTGTCCTCAGTTAACAAATATAAAAGTACAAATACCATTGTCTAAAAAAATATATCTCATTACTCACAACTGTAAAGCAAGCTAATATTTATAGTTAACTGCAAAAAAAGAAAAGCTTTTTAAAAGTTTATTTTACAGTTTCTTATATAAATGATTCAATTGCATTTTTCCCCACAATACCTAAATTCTTTTATACTGATTATTTTTTCTACTTCTAATATCAGCTGCACTTTACCTGGTAATATTGCCTACAGGGCTTGAATAAGTGAGTCCTGAGTTATAGGCTTCAGAGACAGAAGAATGGTCATGCTATCAGCTATGATGGAAAACTGGAGAAAGAAGGACTGGGAAGAAGCATTGAGCTTTTTAAGTTTAAGTTAAGAGCTATGTTAAAGTTTTGTTTTTCCCACCAGTTATTATGTATTACATGCCTCTTACAATGCTCAGCTAAGAAGCCTAATTTTCAAACTGGAGAGTCATGCTTAAGTCCCTGGGACTGGTCAAGCTGGCATCCATCACACTTGCTCTGAAGGCAAGTCACTCAAGATGAGAGAGACAATGACAGAGGCCAGACTGAACTGCAGGAGATGGGCCATGAAGAACGGTTTGTGAACATCATTTTAGTGCCCAAAGAGTTTGAAGGATTTTGCTCTGAGAGGACTAGCTCAATGATAACACTTTTTAAATCCTCACTATGAAGCTGGTCGCACCCACATGGACTGAGGAGGTCACATGGTGCAGCAGGGTGGGAGGCAAGACCTGGGAAACTCAGAAAGAGCAGCTTTAAAGGCTGAAAGACTCCAAAAGCTATCCAAAAAGAGCACTCAGTTAAGTACACCCCACTCTCCAAAGGCATAGGTTCCCAATAAGGCATATTTTCAGAAGTCATTACTAGAGACCTACCAAATTCACAGGTCTCAGTGGCTGATATACCCGGCTGTAACATGGCCGGGGCTGCCATTTTGAAGGCGGAGCAAAGCACCCCTCCCCCCCCATGCCTCTGATTGACTGCAGGGTGCCACAAGTCCCACCCCTCCCAGACACTGATTGAAAGCCCTAGCTGGAGCTGCCTGGCTTGTTAATTCAGTAATTATCACCCTCTTCAGGGGGAAGGTTATAACTACTGAGTAAACAAACAGTTAAAGTGTGGCAATTAAACATTACACTACTCCTCCACCTCCTTCAGGAGATTTCCAGGAGAAAAAAAATGCCTTTTTTTCTTTCTCTTTTTGCTCCCTTCCCCCTCCTCCCACCCTTCTAGGAGGCAACTTTTTGCTGGCTCATTGCCAGCTTTTTAAACATAGCCATCTCCCCAAGTTTTTTCATGGGGAACTGACTATTTCACGGGAGACTGCCAATTACACGATTTCCGTGAAATCCATAAAATGGTGTATTTGATAGGTGCCTAGTCATTACTTATTCTTAGCCAGTTCAGGAAGTCTCATATTAGAGCATATTAGAGTAAGGTTATCTGGTAAGAAGAATTGGGGGAATAGGCAGATACTAAATGACTGCACACTACCAAATGTGCAGTCAGGGGCATGTGTAGACGTGTGTCTGGAATGCAAGCAATTTGAGGTAGGAATTCATGTTTATGATATGTGCAGTGCCTAACACAATGAGAACCAGACATTTTAGGTTAAACTCTTGTTTTCATTTACCTATTTATTTTTGGGAGGAAAAATTTTAACAATATTTAAAGGCTTCCATTCTGCATGCAGAATGTTTTAATAGCTGTAGCTTTTAAGGAAATGTTGAACATTTGTCAAATCATAATGTTTTCACTAACACAACGTGTAAATAATAATAAGCCTACTTTTTGATTTTGCTTGGGTTTCTGTTCTAATGCTTGAGGAAGGATATGTAACTGAATCAGATAACCTAAATGACCAAACTGTCATGTTCTGCCCTGGGAAATACTTCTTGCTACCTAGTGTTTGGTTTCATAAACTTTATAGAAGTATGTCTCCCCATGCTTTATTGTGCTAAATAGTTGTGGGTTTTTTCATGTTTCCTCCTGGCTGTGTAGCTATGCTGTCACTTTGATAAGTGGACTAAACCTACTGCCTGATATTGCTCCCATTCAAGTTAATGACATAGCTCTCATTTACCGAAATGGGAACATGCTTAGAGAATTCTAGGGCTGCATTTACAAAAAGACATCTGTACATACTTAATTTACATTCCCTGAGTAGTCCTTTTGAAACTAATAGGATGATCAGGTGCATAAAGTTCAGCAGTGACAACTCTGAAGGATCAAGGTCTAATACCTTTATTACATTTTCTTATTCCCAGACTCAGTGCTTGATTAATAAAGGTTGCAATTTGCACAGTACCACGCTACAAGGCACCCAATTCCCAGAACAAGATAAACCTAGAATGAGGCTCCCAATAGGGAGAGCAAAGCTACACAAGATTTACAACACCTGGCATGTTGAGTGGGGAACTACTACCCAAAAGGAAACTAAGCAAAGAATTGTGAAATTCAACTTCTTTTCAGAGCTTAGGTGCCCAAGTCAAGGATATAGGCAGGCACCTCCACCTATTTAGGATGCAGATCCTGGAAGATTCTTCTGAGAGTAGAGAAACTACATTCAATCTCAGTTATTCCTTTAAAAGGGAAAGCAGTAGGAGGAGAAGGCACAGGTGACCTTTTATATAGTAGCCCAGTGGTTACTCCATTCTGTTTCTGTTTTTTGTCCAATATTTTTTTTTAAATGTAACAATGCATAAAGAATCCTGGGAGAAGGGACTAGAACCCAGGACACCACCTTCCAGTAGAATGCCCTAAAGCCAGTTTGGTTTATTTTTGGTTGCAATTTGGTTGCCAGTGCTACTCCTTCTTGCACTCACTCTTTCTGGACCAATGAGTCTTGCATTCCTATTGGCACAGTAGCATAACTTCAGGAGAAAAATCATAGTACTCACCCAAGGTATGGGAGATCAAGTGGATTTGAGCCCCCTCAGGCTGAGAAGGTATTTGAATCTGGATCCCTTGTATCCTAAATGCATTAAGCACTGTGCCACCTTATAATACATGGGAGATGCCACCATGCAGCCATGTTAGGATTTTATGAGAGTGCCTGATCTTGCCAGTTAAACCTCAGCATGCTTAAACCTACTGGATTAGATTTATCCAGGAATTTAGGCATCACTCTGCCTAGTTTCTGGATCCTAGAAATTGTGCTTAGGTAGGAGCTAGGAACCCAGCAAGACAGAGCAAGGGTTCAGAGCAAGACACATATGGCATGTATAGCAGCAGAATCTATGCAGTCTTAACAGCTGCTGGCTGGGTTTTTATTTTCTGTTGCAATTTTGGATTTAGGCACCCAAAATAGGTTCAAGTCCTGTTTTAGGCATCTAAAGCATTTCTGGATCAAGACCTTAATGTATTATACTTTCTGGGAGAGGGCTAATGGTTTATATTGTTACTTTGTTGGCTCTAAATTTCTTTAACTAATCCATATACTGGTAACTGGGGGTTAAGAATACATGTTAGATATTAGATGTGGAAGGCTAAAAATGCTGACTGTGTGTAATGCCCCAATTAAAAAGCAAGGTCAGTGCAATGGACCAGGCAGCACAGGTTGCTACCTAGGGTGGCATATTGGAAGGGGCAACCAAGACATTGTTCATGTACCTTGTATATGCTAATTGGGGGTCGCCTCTGGAGTCTGGGTATGTACAGAAGTGAGCAGGACAGTTTCAGGGCTGCTGAGCCACCACTCCAAGGCTCTGTCTGGTCTTCTCTCTTACCAGGTCCCAGATATGTTGCAAGGGAGAATTGTTTACTGAGCTGCAAATCCTTGTGCTGCTTCTGTTCAAAGCATCCTGAATTTGTTTATGCCATGTTTCTCTCTCTCTCTTGGTAGTAACTAAATTACTGAACTATTTTAGGAAAGCAAATTTGTTTCTTAGGGGAGAGAACTGTCCATCTCAGAGAGATTTAAACCTTGTGCTCCCTACCAGCCTCAGTCTGCATGATACAGGAGCTCAAGGGTGGGAGGAAAAGGAGATGGTCCTCACTGACCATACTCTGAGGCTTGGACACTGTGGAAAATCCCAGGGCTAATGCATGTTGTTTTGTATTTAGTGTGTGCTAATGTTAGCCAAAATATATGGTAATTTATCGAATACCAGAGTCACATCCTGATTCTGTGAAGTCATAATCATTCTAGAGGTCAGAAATGAAAGAGCACCAAGGAGGCTACAGCCATGGACAAGTATAGATCTGTCACTTGTACCCAATGTTGGCCTAACCTTGGTCTCATTGATGAAATTTTACTGTCGACTTCAGTGAAAGCAGAGTTAGGCTAATGCTGAGTGATAGAGGTACATGGAAAATGCACATTAGCCTATTTTAATGCGCATTAACTAAATAACATGGGGCATTTTTTCATGTGTTCTTGGATGTGGCACCAGGCACTTCAGGGAGCCGTGCTAATTAAAAGTGCCTGCATGAAGTGTGTGGGAATGTTGCTGCATGTCCATGTGCTGAAAAAGTGGTGGTGGGGCGCTTTAAATGAAAGCTCATTGGACATGTTTTATTTCAAAGTGCAGCACCACCATTTTGTCAGTGCAGAGATGTATGGCGACGCTGATACACGTGATGTGCAAGGCTGCTGGAGTGCATCAATTTCCGCGCTCTAGCAGATTCAATTAATCTAGTCTCCTCCAACATGCTGGATTTCCACTATGTTGGAGCAGGCTCCCCACGTGTAGAAGTGCATGTTTTTACTGACATTTTGATGCACAATAAAATAGGCTATTGTGCATTAAAGCGCATGTGTAGATGTGCCCACTGAGTATCACACAGAAAAGGCCTAATTGGCTGCTGCCAGACATGGGAAAAAACAAAAACAAAACAAACAGAAGCCCCCCAACACTCCCCGCCCCAAACACCCATCCCCCCACAACTCCCACACAAGACACTTTACTAGAAGAGGAGCTGTATCAGTTTGACTGAGCTTGCCCAAATGTCTGTATATATGGTGCGCTTCAGCAGGGCTTTTTGGCACTTTTATCTAATAGCTGATTGAGTCTATTAGATAAAAATGCCAAGAAACCCTGCTGATGTGCGTGTTTTATACAGATGTTGGGCAAGCAACGTCAAATTGATGTACCGAGTGCAGCACATGCCCAGAAGAGGAGCCACAAGGGCGTGCCAAGCTGAAAGTAAAGCACTGGTTTTTTGCCACCCCCACTCCATGTCAGCAGCCATAATGTGCAGCCCAGACCTAAAGCATGAAGATGTGGCAAGAAGTCCTTTCTAGACAAGTGTACTTTCACAGGAGAATCCCAATTACACTTCACAGAGGTAAAAATGGTACAGTGTTCTGGTTAGTGCTATTGCTACCACCAGGAGTTCCCAAAGAGCAAGAGCATGTTCACTCCTTCCATCTTGACAACACAACTACACTTGCAGAAGCGCTATTTTGACCTCATGTAGCAAGGAGTAGCAAGTTCTGGCCAGTGGGCTTTTTTAAGCATGAGGCATTACACCTCATGTAGCATAATGCTTTTATATAGCCAGTACTCTCCTTGTTGGTTACCTCTGCCTTATGAGATGCATAACTTAGCCCAAACCTGCTGCCTTTATCATTCCTCTTTTTATTCATTTTACTATGTTGAAGATATTACTAATCACCAAATGTATTTAATTGCATAGACAACAAAGCATCATTCACTAGTTTTCCTCCAAGAGGCTACAGGTGTGTTTTCTTAATGGAAACATTACAACTTCATAAATCCTTAGTGAAATGACAGCTTAACACAGAAATAGTCACTTCAAAGTTGATCCTTGCTGTGGTCAGACTATCAATCTGTTTAGTATTTGCTTTCAGCTTCACATCACAATGCCACAGCTGACAAATTAGCCAGAAAACTATTGGAAATACCACTTCAAAAGTGATGATTGCCTCATTTGTAAGAGTTACATTATCTATAGAGTAATATTTGTCAGGCTTTTATTAAAATATTCACTAATGGAATAGGCAGTGTAATGAATACATTATATGCAATAAAGCCTCAGGCTGTAGTGACTTGAGGGAAATGTTGGTGACATTTCATTTGGATCTGTTTAGTTCCACAGTACTGTTAGAAATATAAAATCATCTTAATCATTTGGACTGTGTGGCCTCAACCAGGTCCGGTTCTCATTGTGCTAGGCATTGTACATATCATAAATATGAAT
The DNA here is from genome assembly GCF_030867095.1 of Alligator mississippiensis. Classification (NCBI taxonomy): domain Eukaryota; kingdom Metazoa; phylum Chordata; order Crocodylia; family Alligatoridae; genus Alligator; species Alligator mississippiensis. The sequence continues at coordinate 42,748,448 of NC_081830.1, forward strand.
TCCTAACTCAAATTGCTTACATTCCATACACACATTTACTCAGTGTGCTTCCTCCCAAAGGAAGAAGCAACAGATCATACCTGAAAACTCTGTTTATGCTCAGGCAAAAATCATTAAATTCAGTGTAAGCTTAAGTAAAAGTAAGGACATCGGGACTCAGGATTTCTCCATTATGGAGTGAAAAGTGATAGCTTCATGAAGGTGCAAAAATATCTCACAAAGCATAGGAAGGGAAATGAGCTGCACTTCATTTTTTGACTTGGCAAAATTCAGGAACTCATTACTATTGTACTAATTTAGAGCACTGTGAGTTATGTCACTTATTTCAGTGGCAGTAGGATCAATCTTTTTGCCAGAAACATTATTTGTAAAAATTGTAATATGCAGTAACCAGCAGTAATATGTAAAGCCTCTGTTTCAATTTCTATTCTCCAAATAGCCCCCGAGTCTAATGCATAGCCATTTTGCATGGATCTGCTAAATACCATTTAGTCTCTTAAGTCTTTTCTGTATGTGGGACAGAATGATAAAACAAGGTTTGCAATATTTTTCTTATATCTACATGCTATTTAATTCCAGTGTAGCTTCTGGAGGTACATCATTAGATATCATATACCTCACATCTCCAAATAAGACATATATTATCTTGTTTGGGGAAGGAAAAATTTTAAAAATGTTAAAATCTTACTTGCCACAGCACAGGTTTACTATGGCTCAGCCAAAAGCTACTGCCAATTCAGCAGTAGGTGAGACAGTTGAACCTCTGGGTGAGTGGACTATGTACCTGCTCCATGTAGTCAGGAGTCAAACAATCCCTGGCGTCCATTCCAACATCCCCAAACCTCACTTAAGTGTCCCCAGAGTCTCCATCCTTGCTTAAGAGACAATTTGGGATGGCTATTTTTTGTTATAAAGATGTGTACAATATGCAAGCAAATATGGTAATTTCAGTTTCATGACTGAAGCATTTCTGACGGTACAGAGCAAAGCCACAGAATGAACTGAATAGCATGGCTCTTAGCCGTTGGCTCTGTGTTGGACTCAGAAGTCTCAGTAAATGTGGGTGCTTGTTTGGCACACTGAGATGAGGATAGGGACTATTTAAGTTAAAAATTAATTATTTCAGTAGTATCTACTGGACTTGAATGTATTTGAGGTATGGTCAAATACCACAGCTTTCTTCAGGGGTACAGGTTGTAGCCATGTTGGTCTAAGGAGGCAATATTCTTTGGGTAAATTTGATATCTTTTATTAGACCAACTAAAATAGTTGGAAAAATTCTTCTTTGCAAGATTTTGGGTACAAAGACCCTTTGTCAGACTGAGGAAGTGTCTGTAGTTGGTCTGTGCTCTTCCTGGATGGAATAGAAATGAAGCCAGACCATGCCATGACAAGAAATATAAAACCTGGCAACATATCTCCACCACCCCCACAATAGCTACACCTCAATACACCACAATAGCTACACCTCACAACATTTCTGGATCCTACCTCTGCACCTTCAGAAATGTAATATGTCATACAGTGCACTAAATTCCCTGATGGAAAATATGTAGGGGAAACCAAACAACAACTGCATACCAGAATGAACGCATGCTGAAAACCGATCAAAGACAAGAATATTCAACTACCTGTGGTCACGTCCAGACGAGTGCACACGTGCCTGTTGTCACACCTCAAACTCCTTTGAGGCAGGGCAACAGGTACATGCAGGAATGAAAAAATGTTCCCTGTGCTGCAAATTTGCAGTGCAGGGAGAAAATTAGACCCCTGGATATCAAGGGGAGTGGAGCAAGGCATAGTTCAAGACCGTGCCCAGAGCTAGTCCTTCAAAAGAGATGCTCTGGTTTTGGCCAGAGTGTCTCTTTTGTGTTCCTGATGCCCCCGGCGCTGTCCAAGGTAAGTTGGGAGGGGGAGGGGGTTCATGAGTGTCGGAGGGGGTGCGGGGTGGCAGGGAGATGGGGGGGTTTGGAGAGTGGCAGGGGGGATGGCCCTGGGGTTGCGGGTGGGGGATGAGGACCTGGCTCAGATCCCTGAGGCTCACTAGTCTGGCTTTGCACTGGAGTGAGTCACATGGCTCCGGGAGGTGTGCAGAGAACCTGTGCCTCCCAGAGCCCAGTGACCCACTCTGGTGCAAGACTGGATTAGCAAGCCACATGGGGCTGGCCAGGTCCTCATCCCCCCGCAGGCACAGGGGGCGGAGGTGGGAGCGGCCTTGGGGCCCAGCCCATTCTGACAGGAGCCGGCGCAGCATGCGGTTCCCATGTACCACACCGGGTCCTGCCACGGCCGGACCCTTCCTATAGCTGCAGGACCTGGCCCAGCATGTGGTGGCCGCGTGGAGCCAAGCCAGGTCCTGCTGGCCCTGGGGCTGCTTGTGCCACCTGGCAGCTGGGTGGCACGAACAGCCCCAAGGCCGGCAGAACCTGGCTTGGCTCCGTGTGCTCTCCATGTGCCGTGCCGTGCCGTGCCGGGGAACATGAGCCACCTGGGGCTGGCACGACGCAGCTGGGAGGACCTTGTGGGGGATAGGGACTGTGGTCCTCCTGGGGGGAGCTGGGACCCTGGGTGGTGGGGGGGGCATTCCATGTGCTGTGTGGGGGGGCTGCACCCTGTGGGGGCCAGGGGACCCACTCCTCTTGAGCAGCCCCCCCACAAGGTTCCCCACACCCCCAGCGCCCCCAGCAATTGCCCCACTCCTACCCACAGACCAACCCACATCCCTCCACATCCACCCACCCACTTTCCCCCACACCTGTTATCACCCCCTTTCTACAAACATCACATCCCCCCATCACACACCTATCATGTATGAAGAAAACCAAATGCACAGATCAACACATATAGGAATTTAGAATTTATTTTTTCACGATGCTAGAGACACTGGTAGACTTCCAAATTGCTTTAACATTGTAAATATACCAATAAAGCATTACCCAACTTATCACTGTCTCTCTCTCTCTCTCTAGATATATGTGTGTGTGTGTGTAGAGCGGTTTTTTGTTTTAAATGTGGAAGAACATGGATTTTGGCTCAAATTTGCACCACTTCTATTTGAGCTGCTGCAAGCACATGTGCTTGTATGTGTGGACGCACCTTATGGGGGCACATTTTTCACAAGAAAACCATTCTCTCTCCAGTCTCTCAGTTCTAATCATCAAAGGGAATTTATGAAACACCTTTCGTAGACAAGCCTACAAACTTCTCTTAATCAACCTAATGGATACAAAAAATCATGGAATAAATATAGACATTGGATTTATGATACATCATAACATACCTAACATCTGATACCCCAGATAACCTCTCTACTATTTACTAGCTATATTCTTATCACCAGATCTACATGCCCCTTCCCCCCTCCCTCCACCTGTTTCTTACCCCTGACTGTCACAATTTGCATTTTCACTGACTAGCACTCATGCATACTGGCCTCTGACTTCTATTCCATTCCATGCAGGAAGAGCACAAACTAACTGCAGACACTTCCTCAGCGTAACAAAGGGTGTTTGTACCTGAAAGCTTGCTAAGAAGAATTTTTCCAACTATTTTAGTTGGTCTAATAAAAGATATTGGATTTACCCAAAGAACCTTGACAACTTTCTTCATGTGCTCCTAACAAAGGTAGAAAAAGCCTGTCAAATAGAAACTGAAGTTGAGCTTTCTATACAAAACTTTCACCATGTCCTTCACAGTAGAATACATTGATACAGTAGTTAACAAAATAAAATGCAATATGTTAGGATGGGAGGAAAGGTAGAAGGAAGTCACAGAAAAAAGATATATAAAAAAAAATCATGCAGGCAGTGCACAAATACCAGAGATGGTATGTACCCACACTTACAATTTAGTCAGAGTGAAATTCTTAGCTATTTTGGGCTTGAATATCAGGTGAACCCACGGAAGTGACTAAATGTGCAAATAAGGCAGACAACATGGTCATAAAACTGCAGTCCCTTCACAACATCTAAGGAAGTAATCCCTTTGCTTACAAAAAGTTAGGCTGTACATCTCTGATTTAGCAACTCTATAACGGTACAAACTTACTCTGTCTTCTGCCTGACTTCAAACTAATATGTCTAACAACCTCTCTCTGCTAATGGATAGCACCACACAAGAGAATGAGATGGACTGCAATCAAACTACACAAGAAACTCGCTCAAATACACACAGCTATATTCTTTCTTACCAGATGAGTATCATACCAAGGGACTCCAAGGCTAGGTACAGACATTCAAAAAGCCCAAGGTGGAGCTGATTTAAGTTGCAGAGTTTTTTTGTAAGCAGCATAGTTTAGATTGGTAGTGAACAGAACACACATTCACCCTTTGGTGGTGGCTGTGGCATTCCAAACTACTGTTCTGTTCTGGGTATAGACCAGATTTGCATGCTGAACTTCTGTTCTGTTATGGGAATAGATCTGCTTTCGATCACATACTGGTAAAAAAGGTAATGTCTGTACCTGGCTTGAGTGATCAAGCCACTTTGTTTTACATGCATAAACTCTGTCTATTCTACATAAAGCTCTATTCTGACAAGCTGTGCTTTACTGTCTCCAAGACAGTGAGGAATCACCTTATCAGTTTTCTGTACAGGAACAGATTAACACCAGACTTGCAAAGCTAACTAACAGTATACAGAACTACCCAGGCATAACAGCCATATACTAAGAGATGTCTTCATTCAGCCATGAAGTCTATCACAAACACCTATACTCCTTAAAGATGATCAAGGAAGCAAAACTCCTTAAATTTATATGCTCCAACAACAACAATCTAATCCAAGATACTCTTATCAATCTATCCAACCAGACCCTCCGACTGGATAAGGTGTCTGTGCTATCTTGTGATCTTTCTTTTTGTCCCACTACACAGCTGAATTAAGGCACAGGTGTACCATAGGGCTGTGCAAAGCTTCGGTCCCTGATTTGATTCAGCAGAGATTCGGTCCAATTTGGTGGCTGAATCTCCAAATCCAAATTGAATCAGGAGACCCTTTAGTCTCTCCAAATCGAATCAGAACCCTCTGAATTGATTTGGAGAGAATCGGAGAGATTTGATGATTCAGACATAGACACACCTTTAAATGTTTTTTCTACATACCTCAAGGACCAGGCAGCTCGTGAATGCTGAGATGCTGGGGCAGATGGAGTGTCATACAGGAATGTGGCGGAGGGGGGGGTCCCCAGCATACATGGCAGCAGACCTGGAAGTGGACCAGAAGCACTTCTGGGCCTGCCGCCAAGCACATGGGGAACCCACCTGCACTCCTGTGGGACACTCCATCCACCCCAGCATCGCAGTGTTCAGAAGATGCTTGTGGTACCTTGAGGCATGTAGAAAAAACATTTAAAGCTGTGTCTAAAAAAACCCACCTAAAACTAAGAGAATATGTCTATGACAGGGAGCCAGACAATGATCAACACACCACAGATTTGAACCGTATATAGCATAAGAAGGAAAGCTCCTGGACTCCACCTGAGGGTTGCAGCCCCACTCTGGATATGAACATAAATTGAATACACCCACCCTAAGACTGCCAAAAAAATGAGTGCTTATGTTAGAATCCCAATCATGTGGAACAGAGAGCCTTACTCAAGACTGATATCATATGAATTCTTATACTATTACCTGAACTTGCTTGTATAAGTCTTATGTCTCTCGATTGGGTTAACTGCTTTGTTTTTCTCTCTCCTACCCACTTTACCTATCTAAGCAGCATCCTCTCCTTCTACCTCCCTTGGTTCCCTATCCTTTGTATTCCAATTACTGCTTTGTATTTAGCAGCTTTGCTTCTTGCAGTCCCTTCACAGTGTCTGAAGAAGTAAGACCTCTGCTTTTGCCTTACATCTCTGATTTAGTTAGTCTATAAAGGTGCCAAGTCAGACTTACACAGATAACTACCATACAGCTAAATATCAGGGAACTATAGTAATCTAAGGGCTTCTGGATGAACTGAAGGCCCTTTTCCATTTTTTTTGTATTGCTTAAAACAGTCAGCTGGAGATTTCCCTTACAGAGTAAACACAAGGGCTAGGGATAGAAATTATACATAAACTGGTATAAGTGATCAGAAACCAGTTCAATTCTGTAACATAACAGAAGTTCAGTGCACATAAACCACTTTCAAACTGGCCAAAACCAGTTTAAGGTAAACCTGGATGGATGCAGTATCAGACTTAACTGATTTAAGTTAAATCAGTTTATTGAACTTCTGTCCCAGATTCAAATTAACTCACAGTCCCAAGCATCCCAGGATGCTTTGCACCTCTCCTGCAACCTCCCCTCACAGGGTGGGTGGGTTAGCCTTGGCCCAAGCTGTCTGCTCCAGCCCAGCAGGGAGGCATGCTTTAGCATCCCCCAGCTTCTGGCCTGGGCCACTGCAGGCATGTGGCTGCATTTCCAGAATAAAAAATGAACGTCTGTTTACTTGCTTATCGGTTTAGTCTACACAGCTTAGACTAACCTGTGAAGATTGAACTGATTCAGCCTCAGGCTTTTTGACTGTCTGTACTTAGCCAAGTTGGCACAAAACTGAGCCAACTCTGTACCACACACTGCAAGCCTCCCTTGATCTAGGGTACATACTATAGCCATGTGCTCCAGAGATCCTGGGCTGCGGCAACAGTCCTGAAATGATCTTACCAGTTGGCAGTCTTGTGGCTGCCCTTAATTGTGTTGGGGACTGAGTCAATCTCAGGTTATCCCCAGGCATGAGGTAGTATTAAGGTGGGTTGATTCTCCACAGGTGCTCAGTCAAATGTTACTTAGCCATATCCAAAAACTAATCTTTAAAAGTCTAAGGAGAAGCTGAGTTGAAGATATTAGTCTGTTTGGATACAGTACACCATAAATATAAGTGATTAACATTTGTTTAATTTCTCCTTTGTGATTCTTATGCATCTCATGTCTCACTGTGGACCAAGTTCCAGATGCTGTGAATCACCTTGAGGATTCTGCTTTAGGTGCTACCGCTGTGAGATTTTTGCTACTTATGTATAATTTCTTTTCCATGCTATGGTGCACACTGAATGAGAATGCACAGATACAAAAAATGGTGAATCATGTGGCAAAAAGTCACTCCCAAAACCCTATAAAAGTTAATTTGTTCATTTTCCCTTTTAGGCAATCTTGCTGACCATCCCCAGCTATTAGAGGGTACATAAGTCAGCAATCTGACAGGGTGGTTTTAAACATTGATCTAAAAATATATGCTGAGTTGGGCAAAGGAAAAAAAAAAGAGCAGACACCTGGATACCTGTTTTCAATTGCTGTTTAAAATTAAAAACAAAAACAACTCCACCCACCATAAGCTTTTGTGGGAAAATGTAATGCAAAGCAAAAGGTTGGAGAGCTGAGAGGCTGCACATAGCAGCATTACACAGAATTGCCCACAAGATCACAGTGCACTATGATTTGGAATAAGTGGCCAGTAAAGAGGATAGCTCATTTGCAGTGGCATAACTGGGGTTGGTTGGGAGGGGGTGAGGGACAGCTGCCCTAGGTGCCAACTGGGGAAGTGGCTGCTGCTGGCAGCTTCTCATTTCTATTTACAATCACCACAGTGGCAACTGGAAGTCACTACTTCCACTTTGCCTTGGGCACTCAGCCACATCCCCCTTCACTGATGCTCATTTGATATTCACTGCAACAATTCTATCCTTGTATATAGCACAGTTATGTATTCAGTTAGCATATTTTTGTTCTTAAACTTCTTTAAAAATGCAATTATTCAGTGTGAAACCATGCGTAGAAGAGGAACGTTAAGAAAAGAAACACAAACATAAAGGTCATATATTGTTACAGCATGTTGCAAAATCTTCTTATGTTCCAGCTCTACTGCTTCATGCCTAGATCTGTACACCAAGAGACACATGGTGCTATGTAGACACTATAGTAGAACCAGTTCAGTACTTAGATTCTGTTTCTATCCCTTTTATTAACCCTGTTTCAATGATTTTCTGGTTGTAGAGCAGATTGTGCTCTCATCTTACTTGTACTTATTCATGTTTCAGGTGAGGTGCATGGTTGAGGGGGCTGCTCAAACTTGAACAAAGAACCCCTTGCTCCAAAATGTTTACTTACCCCTGAAGTAAAATAGTTTCATCAATAGGTATGAAAAAGTTAAATGTAGTCTGTCTAATCCCTTCCTCACTCCACTTACTCAGCTTTCACTCTCCTGACTCTTGTGGTATTGCATTTCACCGACTTCAAAATATCAGCTGCCTAGGATAAGAAATACAATTTTATTTCCAGGATATACTAGTACTGGATTAAAAAAAACCCCAAGAACAAACAAACAAAAACAAACGAACAAACTTTTCATGTGATCTTTTTACATAATAAAACTTCAAAAGAAAATCCAGCTTGTATCATTTTAAATATCACCTTCTACACCATAGTCTCCGACACATTTTAAATACTCCAAGACAGGAGAGAGAAAACTTTAAATATATTTGTCTACATACTACTATGAAATGCAGACTTCAGAAAAATCCCACATTATTTTTTGGTTACTATTCTACCAACTTCAGTGAAGCTATGTCAATTTATGCCAGCCCAGTAGTTTAAAAATAAAGTCTTACTCTTGTATATTGTGTGTGTGGGGGGGGTGTATAGTAGGGGTTGTGAGGCAGGAGTGGCTGCGTGTGTGGGGGCAATAGGGTATGTTGTGTGGGTGTATATGTGGGGGGGTTGTGGGGGCAGAGTGTGGGTTTGTGGCATTTGTGGGGTGTGAGAGAGAGTAGGGGGGGTATGGGGATTCTCCCCCACCCCCACATAGCCCCTACCGCCAGTGACAGCAGCAGGCAGCAGGAACTTCTGCCCTGAGCAGGCATTGCCACCTGGCAGTGTGCAGCTCCAGCCAGCATTGCACATGGTGGCAAGGAGTACAGCCAGGCTGGCCCACCTCTATTGTGCAGGGCTGCCTGCAGCTTCCCTACTGCTCCTAGTGGAAGGCTGTTCCAGAACATCTTTCTTCTGGTGGTTAGAAACTGTTCTTTGAAGTTCTGACTTAAATTTAGTCAAGGCTTGCATGAACTTGTTTGTTCTTACAGTAACACTGTCGAAATTCACCCTCCTTAGTGTTTATCCACAATGCATTTATAGGTAGCAAATGTTTTGCTGAGCCAAACCCAATTAATCTTTTCTTTAGATGGGCTCTCCATTCTTCTGGAGCTATTCGCAACATTTCTCTGCAACGGTTCCAGTTCAGATTCATCTTTCATGAACAAAGATGAGAAGATGTGGTTTCTTTGGTGCTTTGTAAAATGGTATTAATACCTCTCTAGCTCTAGCAGGATCCTATATGCCTTTTTCAGAGCTGCATCATAGTAGAAACTCAGTCACTTAGTGCTTAGCTAGTATGCCTAAACCTTCTTCCTGTGTCATTTCCAGGTGACCTCCCAACACTTATCAAGTTTTTTACATTATCATTCCCTAACTGCATAACCTGCATGATATGCTATTTAGTTTTATCTTATTTTATTACAGTAATTTACTACCTTTGGTGTGAAATCCCAACCCTCCTCTGTTGACAATGCCTCCCAATTCTGTATCATTGGCATACTCCTATTTTTATACCTAGGTATTAATGAAAAGATGTAAGTGAGTTTACTCCCAAGACGAATTTGAGGAAGGCCTCCAAGAACTTCCCTCCAGTCTGATACATCTCTGTCCCCAGAGGCACAGGCCCAGAAAAGGGGGAAGCATCGTTCAGAAGTGAACCTCAAGTAAAAAGAAAAGAAAATGACAACATACCTGTTGTAGAGGCCGGGAAGAGTGAGAAAATGCACAGCGGGAAACTGCCTGCGTAGTTCGTCAGCTGCGCCTATATCCAGCTGGGACCAGGTGATATCACAAGGAGATGCCACCCGGTGGAAATAAAAGGCGGCCCCAAAGATGCAGGAGGGACACCGAGGAGCGGAGGAGCTGCAGGAGACCATGGGGGTGGAGAGCATCCAGCTGCTGCACCCGCCGGCAGCAGCAGTGTCAGTGTCAGAGGTGTCAGCATCAGTTTCAGCAGCAGAAGTGGCAGTGGTAGCAATCAGAGCCACAAAGGAAGCCCAGCCAGGATTAGAAGCCCAGCAGAGAGGCAGGCAGAGGCTGAGGCAGCAGGAGCTGTGAGGAGTCCCCATGGTAGAAAGGACCGACAGGGGATCAACGGGACCACTGAGGAGGGCGGCAGTGACCGCAGCAATAGCTGGCGTGGGAACCCTCATCAAAGGCAATGGGTGCCACAGATCCAGGGTGGAGGCGGATACTGGAGAGAAGGGGAGAGAGACCCCGGCTGGGGTGAAGGTTTGGATCCCGATTCAGAGGGCGCATTACCCTAGGGGCATCAGGGGCACTAAAGGCCAGGAGGGTGTGGGGCTCTCTCCTGTGGGTGTCCCTCTTCTTGTTTTTCCCCTTTTGTCGTGCTCCCCTGGCAGTCGTGTTATTAGCTTCTTGATTTTGTTTCATGCCGGGTCACCTTAGGGTGAGGGGTTTGTGGTGAGGGTGTTGATTGTGTTCCCTTTTAGGGTTTGTCTATTTTCTGTCTCCTAGCGAGAGTGGGTTAGTGGAGCCCTTAGCACCAGGCCATGGCAGACGGGACTTCGTCCAACAGTGAGAATGGAACTGCGTGAGGACCCAGTAAAGGCCGATGGCTTCAGATGTAGGCAGCTCAAGGCATCAAAGAAGACAAGCCCAAAGGCTGACAGCCACCAGACCCTCCAGGTCCAGCCAGAGCCCAGGGTGCTTATCAGCAGGAGGAGCTGCAGGGAAAAGATTTGGAGGCCCGTCTCGAAGGTTGGTGCATGCCCGGGGTATAGAGGAGGTTGGAGCCCCGTGAACATCCGCTGAGATGTGTGACAGCTCTGAAGGCATCCTCAGAGGGGACCCCTCCACTGAAGGAACATTCAAAGTCATGGCAGGTGAGTTTGGGGGTCACCCTGAAGGCAACCAAGGTACCCTCCGGGGTCTGCACGAAGGTCCCTGGTGAGCAAGGTCAGCGGCTCGGGCGAAGGTGGCGCGAGAGCGTACCATCGAGAGGAGGCGGGCACAAACTCCTTTCAATATCACCTATCACCTATTATTAGCTGCCCCTCAGTCAATTCCTAACCTAACTTGCAGTCCTTTAGTGATCCCTATCCTCTCTAGATTAGCTAGAATTTCCCATGGGCCAAGCATTTGTAGGCCTTTCAATTAGGGTTTACGCTACAAATATAGGCACATACTGGAAACCAAAGAAAGATCAATGCTGGTATAACTGGTTCAATTCCAGTGGTGGCCATCATGCCCTTAGAGCCCCCTTGGCCCTTGTCAGTCTCTCGTACTCCTCACTTGCCATGCCTTGATGTTATTATCTTTTAGAAAAAGAGGGAGGCAGCCCTAAGGCTTTCCAAACTTAAGCTCACATTCTTGAGCTCAGGTGTCTCTGCTCTCCACCTTAAGGGCTAATTATTAGGCCTGTGCGAAACAGCATGTATTTGCTTTGGATTCAGATTTGGCCAATTTGGAGGGACAGTGATTCAATTTGGTGATTTAAATCACTTTCTCGATTTGATTTGGCTAATTAGGATTCAGAGATTCAGCGCCAAGTCAGAGATTTGGCTATAGACTATGGTGGGGAATCACTAAAATACCTATAACTTTGTTTGCAGATTCAGATGAAAACAGCAGGGATGGTAGCCCCTTCTGAGGGCATGAAGTGTACCAAGTTTCAAGGATATAGGTGCAGGGGTTTCTTTGAAAGTGCACCTCAAGGTTCTGAAAGCAAATTAAAAAAAAAAAAAGCAAGTAGGTGTGGAGTGAGGAGGGTGGTACTCACTCCATCTGCACGGGAACCCCAGCTATAGATGTCAATGTCAGAGCTGTCTCTCCCCCACCCCTGCCTTTTCCATAAGTGGAAGATCACCCCATCCCCTACCTCTTCTCAGTTTCTGCTTGGTGCAAGCCTTTTGAATTTCTCCAAATTGATTCAGAGGTTTCTGATCCAATTCGGACCTTTTAATGGGTCTCCTGATTCAATTCAGATTTGGAGATTCAGTTGCCGAATTGGACCGAATTTCCTCCAGATTGAATCAGCTACCGAAGCTTCACACAGCACTACTAATTATGTGGATTCCATCCTCCCCAGTACCTATGCTTATGCCTCACAGGTGTTTCTCATTTCTCTCTCACTGCTGTTCCTAACACTCCCCTCAGGCTATAGACTCCCTGGCCTTGCTGACATGTAGCCCCTGGGCTATAGGTTCCCAGCCCCAGTTCTTGCCTCTCCTGGGCTGTAGGCTCCTTGGCCCCCAGCTGTGACCTCCAGTTTTGGGCCATTCTCTCTGGGCCCTGCTCCTGGGCCAGTTGAGACTCATGGGTTCCCCTGGCCCCTCCAGCCTGTAGCAGAGACCCTCCTCAGCCTTTGGCCCCTATATCTAGGCCCTAGCCCCATTCTTGGGCCAGTGAGACCTTTGGGCTTCCTGGCCCTGCTGACACTCACTGCTCCTGGGCTACAGACTTCCAAGTTCTCTGGCCCTGCTTACACTCACGCCTCCTAGGCTCAAGCACTCTTCCTCTAGGACCCAGGCCCTCTCCTCTATGTTCCCAGACCTTAGTCCTCTGACCCTTAGTCCCTTCCTCAAGCCTCCAAAGTTGCTTACCCCACTCAGTATTAATCAGGAGCAGAGCCAACAGCTCTCAGGGCTAGACTGGCTTGCCAGTTCAGTCCCTGGCCTTATATGCTTCAAGCCCAGCCCCCTTCTGGTCAGGTGACTGCCCAATTGGCTCCTGCCACACCTGCAGGCTGTTTTTCAGGCAGCCTACTTTCTCTTAAAGTAGCTGGAGCACCTAGCCTCCTTCTACAACTGGAAAAGGGTGGAAAGAAAAAAAAGCTTCATTTTGATACCTTATTGCCTGTTACCGATCATTAATATTAGTCAGCTGTGCATTTTTGAAGGGATGAGTACTTGTGAATGTTAATATTTAGCTGTGTATTTTTGGAAATGTGAATTTTATATTGAATCAGCATGAATTCCAGCTTTTATCCATACTGGAAGGAATGCATGTGTAATTTAAACTCAGGAGCAAGTCTGAACTAAAATCATGAAGCATTAGATTTGACTGAAGGAGACTAGGGCTCCCTTCCTAACTGTACCACTGGATGACCATAGATATCACTTCACTTCCTTGTGCATCCATTCTGTAAAATAGGCATAACAGTGCTGAGCTCTTTTGTAAAAGGCTCTGAGATCTATCAATGAAGGCATAGGATAAGAACTAAGTATCATTACAAAAGGGTTATTCATAGTATTCTGAGCATCTGATAAAGTTGGCTATTGCCTACCAAAGCGTATGCATTTCTGAACGAGTTATTCTTTATGCCCTGTCTTCTACAAAAGAGTTAGCCTCTTGAAAACCCTATGCTTTCTTGCAAAGAAGAACATCTTCCTTGCATCTCTAAATTGCAGACTGTTCCTGCTGTTTCCACTTTGCTGGTTTATGTGGGGACTATTTTCTGTATGCAGGGCCTGTTCTCCATATGTGCGAACAAGTACCTCAAAAGAACCAGTGACTGATCTTTATCAAATTAGAGAGCTGCAAAGAAAAAAGAAATGTTGCTGCTGCCTAATTTGCAAAGGAAGGCGAGGGCTATGGTGATGAAGGTGAATTTTTGTTCTCTCTTTTTATCCTCACTATTGAGTTCTTCATGCTTTTCTACAGCAAGCAGGATATGAGTTCTGTTGTGTCAAAAATAACAGCAGCCATTAATCAGCAAGATTATTGTAAGTGAACCAATAGGCTGAGGATGTAAGCTTCAGCTGAAGAAGTTCTTGCCTACAGTTAAAGATGAAGAGGACATTCAAAAGAATTCAAATACCTGTAACTTAAATTTCTATTTGTAGTTTATTACATTTTGCTTAATCTTTCCCTAGTAGTTTTCCAAAAGCGTATTCCAGTCTAGTAGACAGTCGTTAACAATGTAGCATAAAAACACAGTATACAGAAATATATTTCATGTTGTACATCCATTTACTTTTTTTTAAAATTCCCATAATTTACTTTTCCTCTACCATATTTAGGGAGGAATCTTCTCAGGTACGTTAACCAAAAGGTTATTAGTTCATTATAGATTGTTTTTCTTACCTCATTTGTTGGGGCACAGGACAACCTAGATTCCTTACATATCATCCCTGGTCAGACCAAGTTATAAGTTTTTCAGAGCTTTAGGCTGCAGGTATAGATGGGTGGTAAATGGATTAAATCATCTAGGAGAGCAGTTTGTTTCCAATACTTTACTAATTACTAACTGCAGTAGAATGGAACCAGTGTATACAGATGGTGTCTAGAAACATATTAGATACTTGCCATGCTGAATGTTGAAACACTAACAATAGATGCAACCTTGGGAACCAGCCTATTAGATGACCAGTTCCCCCAGGCACATTATATATGGAGCAAAATCTTTTGTCAGTCCCCAGCATGCAACAAAAAAGAGGTAAGACAAACAGAAACAATTATAGGCAAACACCCACCTTTTGGTTCTGAGAGGAAAAATAAAATGCATTGTGTACTGAGAACTTTTGTTCAAAAAATAATGCTCATGCTGTAGTTAAGCAATCTACACCTGGCAATGTTTATTGCTATTGTTCTCAATTCTTCAGAGGGTTCTGAGAGAATAGAGACATTTCAAAGCTAATGTTTCATTTCAGTTTTCCCTGATGCATATTGTGAATGACTTAAGTTAGTCAAACACATAACCATTGGGTTTTAAAATGATAAATATTATAATTCTCCTACTGGTAAGCAGGAAGGCTAGAAACTGTAAGTCTGGTACTTTAGTAAATAACTGTGTACAATTATATGAAGTCTATGTGGATATATGTGGATGGAAAGCTATGCAGATAAACATGCAATGAGCAATATGCTAATTATGAAGAAAGGAGAATAAGCTGCATGCCACCCAGGGTCTTCATGTTTTTAATGAATGAAAGGAGACCAATATATGCTTCCCTTAATAACTACCATCTTTTCCAAAGAAAAATGAAAAAAAGGAAAGATAAGAAAATGGGTAGTAAATTACAATTTAAAATAGATGCTGCACTGTCAGATAACAGTTTATCTTTAATAATTGAACTATTTTCCACTTTTTCCTCTTTCTCTGTGCCCTCTACACTGTAAATAGATTTTGTCTAATACTAATGCCTGAGTGCACTCCAAAACACTTGCTAAGAACTTATTTCCAACTTGCTTGCTAAGACCTTTTTTCCAACTACTCAGTTGGTCTAATAAAAGATATCACATCTACTCAAAGAACCTTGTCTGTCTATGTCCTTAGGCCAACATGACTACAAGCCAAAGCTCCCAAACATATGATTGCTACACCATTAGGGCTAGGTACAGATGTTCCACATAGTCTGCATGAAGTAATTGGAATTTGAATGAAACCCATAACTGTGCGGCAGTTTGGGACATATAGTCTGGACTAAAAATGGTGGAACATGGTCTAAGATAGTGGATTTATGTGGTATCAGACTTACGCAAATTCGGTTAGTCTGGAGCATCAAACTTCTGTACCAGATCCCCTAGCAAATCAAGTTAGTTCACTATCCTCCAGCATCCCAGGGTCCTTTGTAGCCTGTCACTAACCTCCCTTTTACAGGGAGGCATGCTAGCAGTCCCTCATGCTCTGGTCAAATGCCCAGGAGGCCCTGCCCCTGTGGCTCTCACAGAGCTGAATCAGCACAGTCCCTCTTCCCAACCCTACTCCTGCTTGGGTCTGGGGGTCTGAGCCAGGTCTTCTGGCAGGGGATGAGGCTGGAGAGAGAGGGGCTGCACCAGCTGTCATCTACAACTGGGCAGCAGGGTATGGGGATGGGGGAATGGAGGCCCCCACCATATGGACTCAGTCTCAGGTCCTCCAGATCAGAGCCAGCATAGCTGGGAGGGCCCCACAGGGCATAAACCTCTGCTCCCCCCACCTTCCTGCCTCGTCATGGCTGACACTGAACCCCTGGCAGGAGGCGGGGCTGGGGAGAGGGGCTCCGCTGGCCAATCAGGGTGGTCTGACTGCTTGCCATTCTCTGACAGCCTGCTGGTAGGCATGTGGCAGTGCCTCCCACCTGCTGGCCTCGGCCAGTGCAGGCAGCCTGCGTAGCCCCTCCCACCAAAGGGCAAACTTACGTTCTGTTTGCTCCTAAACTAACCTGGTCTGCTTAGAGAAACCCGCATAAGTTAGTTTGAATCCACCTTGAACTTTTTGAATGTCTGTACCTAGCCTAAAAGACCCTATTAAAAGAGGAGAAATTATTTTTACAACAACTAGATAATTGATATATGTGCTTTTGGCCTAAAAGGTCCAGCCCTGCTCTTTGTATAGTCTTTAAAATGTTCTTGATCTGAAGGAGAACAATTGGTATTAATGGGCATCACTGAAACACATTGAATTAACAGCCAGATCCTCACCAATTCTAACTTGCCTGTGGCTTAAGGAAAAAGCCAACAGAAGTGGAAGAATATGGGTCTCCCTGAAAAGGAATAGGGAATGAAGTATCTTCTGTTTTTCTTCCTATATCTGAAGAGAAGTTTCTAGAGGTAATGGAGGCTGGATCAACCATCTACATATTTTGGGTCTGGTCTCTGCCATCTGTAGAGTGAGGATGGTGGAAGAGGTCTATCTTAGAAAAGCAGGAGCCTAGAGTAGCTGCCAATCTTTACTTCCATCCCCATGGGGCTTGGATGAGGGAATGCTGTCTATCTGGTGACTGCAGCTGCTTTTCCACTGAAGCAGAGTCAGGCAGCAGCATCTGCTTGCAAACTGTGTGACAACTGCCAAGATTCATGTTTGGAAAGTTTTCTTTGCACCTGTGAGGATAAGAAACTTAATTTGTGTATTTATATGAAAGTTTAGATTCTGGAGTAGTGAATGGCAGTAGACTGCTCTCCCAGGAAACTACTGTGTTGTTACAATTCATCTCAGGGCTGCAGGATTTCACAAGGCTGTCATACATGCCCTGTGTTGACTATCTGGCACATTATATTCTCTTATAAAGCATGAGATGTGTGATTTATTTGAATATTTAAAAGTTATTATTAAAACTTTTGACCTTAATGCCTGTTTTTATACTAAGGGTCTGTAAAAGTGTTACATTTAGATCGATCTAACCAAGGTTAGGTCAATCTAAATGCCTGGGAATATAGGTGTTCACAGGACTTAAGGTCCCTTAAAAATGGCACACCCAGTCTAAAATTAGTTCACCTCTGTGGTGAACTGACTTTAGATTGATTTGTGTTAATCTAAAATGTATTAACCTAATCTCATGAATACCTGCACACATTCACAGCACAGCCTCAGGGTTGGGAAAGCCCAGGCACTCACCCCAGTCCCAGGGCTATGCTCTTCCTACCCCTCCAGCACAGCCAGTTATTTTTAGGCCCCCAAGCTACCAGCCTCTACAGCCAGGCAACCACCTCCAGCAGACCCACCAGCCCCTCCTGGAGACCTGCAAGCCCCCAACCCTCCCAAGTTACTTACCTCAGGCTGTGCACTCCACTCCTAGCAGTGGTGAACACCTACATACCCTGCTCCTGGTTTAGGTTTAAGTGGCTTAAAGTAAGCCACCTAAACCTAAACCGGGTCCTATGAATGCTTGTTTGCATCCTCTGTGTGTATCCCACAGATATGCCTCTTTCAGCCTAACAGAAGGATTCCATACATTACTGCCTCCTCCTTTTGTGTTGAGCACCTATCTGATGTTATGTCCATCTGCTTCAATTTTGGCTTTTCAGTTCAAGTTTTGCCTCCCTGGAAATGGATATATGAACAAATCAAGTCTATTTATAGCTATAACTAGCCATTACTTACTGCTTCCAGAATAGCTTAGAGCTGCTGGATCTTCTCATGTCAGAAGTTTGTCTGCTTGTGATAGCTTGTTTTCTCATCCACTTCACTGGCACATTTGAGGCAAATCATGAGGATCAGTGTTATGACTCTTCTATTGTAAAATTCAGCCTCTGAAACAGTCTATGAAGCATGGTAAAAGAATCTGGGTGAATTGCTCAAACAAAATAATGATTTTGGTAGGTCCCTACTTATAAACTAATTAAATAAGATTATATATAGAGCACAGGCTTTCATGGGCTGAAGCTTAATGCCCTCCCTTGCCCTAACCCCTTTCTCCACTCTCCCTCCCTTCTCTTTTGTATTCAACCCAGATTTAACACCTTAGACACATCACTAATGACTTCCAACCACTCCTGCAAAGAAGTACCTTGTCTCAAGGTAGTCATGGGAGACAAACCTGTCTTGGCTTACAGACACCTCCCCCCACCCCAAACGATGTCTCACAAGCAACAAACTAATTAACTCCCATCCTCAACAAGGCATCAAGCCTTTCAAAGGACTGAAATGCCTACTGTGTCTGCACATCAATATAGACCACATCATCAATGAATCAAATAACAAGGAGTACAACATCCGACGTTCATTTCCCTGCAACTCTACAACATCATATATGTCATCACTTGCTCACAATGCCTCTCTGCTGTCTCTGTCAGACAGACAAGGTGATCTCTACATGTAAGAATGAATGAACACTGATCTGACATCAGCTTAAGAAAGACACATGCATGGGTGGGTCCAGGAGTTCGTGAAGAGGGGGTGGGGTGGGAGGATCACGCCCTCTATTAGCAATTCCCTCTGCCCACAGGCAGGCAGTTAAGGGATCAGCAGTGGGGACACTTTTTAAGTCCCCAGATCAGTTAAGAATCCTATCCCCAATCCCCTGTCACACCATCTACTCTCAGCACTCCCTCCCTTGCCTGCTGTCCTCAGCAGCGTGTCCCCTCCAGGCTAATGAGAGGTTGGAGGGTGTTCCAGAACCTCTGCTGCCCTTCCCAGCTGTGCTCAGCAGGGGAGAGCAGTGGCAGCTGGGTGGAATCCTCCTCTCTACCCAGTCCCCTGGGAGAGTTCCCTGCTGAGCCCAGCTTCAGTGGCTCTGGAGTCCTCTGCTCACAACTATCCCAATTTGTTTCACAGCTGGGAAGGCCTCCTGAGCTACTGCAACAGGCATAGATGAAGATGGCAACTGCAGTTTTGCCAGTTGGCACTTACTCCTGGGCTGGCAGGAACCCCGGGGGGACCAGGCAGAGAGGAGGAATTCACCTGCTGCCAGTACTGGTGCTGTTCCTGGCTGGAGCAGGCAGGAGAGGCTCTGGAGCCCCTTCTCCCCCTTAATTAGGGACAGCAGGTTCAGCATGGAAAGTGTCAGGGGCAGCATTGGGTGCCTGTGCAGCTGAGGAGGGAGGGGAGGGGAGGGGAGAGAGTGCCAAGAGAGTGGGGACTAGGATAGGATTTTTACCTGATTTGTTAATGTAAAATAATCCCTGCTGCTGTTCCCAATGTGATCCAAAAGGGGAGGGGTGCCTGAGAGCCACTTCACCCTCCCTTCCTCCCCCATTCCAGGATCTGCAAGCCTGGGAGGTTAAAGTGGCCGAACACTTTAACCTCCCTGGACACTGCAAAATTGCAAAAGAAGAAATCATCCATAAACTGGATTGTGTTAAGCATGGTTTAAACAGAGACTATGGGTTTTTATCCCATTACCTGGATTCACTTTTGTGACTCCTTTGTTCTTGTGGACTTACTGATTGCTTGGTAGTCTCATCCAGCACTGTTCATCCCCCCTCTTACCTCTTGTCTTTTGCATCCTAATTTATCTCTCCTTCTTATACTCTGCTTTCTGCTAGTCCTTTCACAGCATCTGATTAAGTGAGCTTGAGCCCATGAAAACTTGTGCTATATATATATGTATATCTTTATAAATATATAAGGTGCAAATGTACCCTGCCTTTGAAGTGAACTACAACCCATGAAAATTTGTGCTTTAATATATCCTATTTAGTTAGTCTATAAGGTGCATATCTACCATACGTTTTGCATTTCACGATTATCAGGTCAGAGGCCCTGACCAAGTGGTAAAGTGGGGTTCTTCATTTACCAAACTATGGTTCTTATCGTTCTAACTTTCCATTTGCTGACTGAAATTGCTAGGTATCTTATAATTTCTCTGACTCCATAATCTGCTCTTGCTCTTCCTACCCATCTCTCCACCTTTACGTAGGACCTAAGCGTATATTTTATTTTAAACTCTGTGTTACTTAATAGACTGCACATGGCATGAACTGTAAATTCATTGTAAATAATGAAGTCCAAATGCACAGCAATCCAGGAGAGCAGAAATCGAAGCTCTTGTAATACAATGTATGCTCAGTCACATAGGGGAAGAGAAGCTACCCAATGTCTTATACATAACAAGCTGAGCTATAGGTGTTACTGTCAGCTCAAACCATAATGATATCTAAAAATCATTTAGTAGTAGAACTGGAAGCCAGTGTAAGATCAGCTAGATTGGATGTAATGTGACAAAGGAATTTAGCCTGTGCTCTGTTATAATTTTGTGTGCATAAATTCAACACATTCTGGAGATAATTTAAAGAGTGAAGAGAAACACTAGTCATCAGTGTTTTGCAATAGTGAAGTCAAGCTGAGACCAAGGAATAAATATAGAAATGCTTTGAGTTTAAAAAACCCTAAGACAGAAACCCCTCCCCCCATATTTTTAATTAGACATCAATAAGTGGCATCAATAAAATGGCCAAATATTTGTCCTGGTTAAATTCTTGGCAACATACCCATTGAATTGAGTAGAACAAAAATGGTACTAATAATAAACACCAGCAAGCAGAGAGAACCAATCAATAGCGAGGCTATTTTTCCAAGACTAAACCTCCAATGAACTTAAAGCATACACTCATGCATACAAATAATAACCCCCCAAAGCAGTCTGGTGTGGAGACCCCAGGAACAAATACGTAGATCTTGTTATATGAATAATATATGGTAATACATTCATGATCTATCTCACAAACATCACTGTGGTAGTCAAACCCAAATCTCTGCATAACAAAGTACAACAACAATTGCCCTGTGAATAGAGTAGATTGAAACAGATCATTTCTCAGAAATTCTAGCATTTGGGGGGAAAATTGTTTTGTTCTAAATAGTAGTTAAAAGCAAAAATGTATACAGTTCCTATGGAAAGGAAAGTCTGAAAACAAATTTGGAGAAAGTGGACATTTTGGTTCAATTTTTAAAAAATTAAATGGAAAAGACTTTCTTGGAAGTCCCTCAGAGTCAGAGTGGTCCTCCATAGGGGCAGGGGAAGCCAGTAGTCCTGCTAAACTTGAGGCCCTCAGGTTACTGCCTCCACCACAAGGCATCTGGAAACACAGGTGTCATATTCCAACTGTCTGCAAAGCCATGGCAGATGCACCCCAGCAACTCACCAGGTGAGGTGGCAAGGAAGTCCAACAAGCATCCATTGTTGGCTACAAAGGACCAACTCATGGGATCATAATAAACTATAGTTTATTGGATGGGATGTGAAGTTACCAATAAAAACATAAATGCAGAGTTTGAGTTATGGATGTTATTGATCACCTTAGCACAGACACACATACATGCACTCACTCATTCAAACCCATGTAGTATAGTGTGTAGTGGCTGCTGTAATGGTTGTAGGAGCACTGGTGTCAGTATATGTACCTATCCAAGGCCCTGGAGTCTGCTGTTGATGGTCAGCTTCCTACAAGGCAATGTGTTCTCCAGAAGGGGGTTGCCTGCTTGTCCTTCTGTCTCGATAGGTCAGGTGATGGATGAGAGGGTGCCACTGCGGGCCACGCTTCACTGCCTTTTATCCCTTTCTGGCCAACTTGTGTAATCCCCCAGCATCATCTTCGCTACCCAATCCAGAGATCACTGTCCCACGTGGGTCTTGAGTAGTACCTGACAGCTGTTAGTCACAGGGGTTTCTGCCTGCTGGTACCTGAAGTTTTGGGAGTCCACCCCTTAGTTTTTGACTTAATGGCTTTATTGTCGTGGGTTATAGGAATAGTCCATAAGGTGAGTGCTCAGTTCCAGAATCAGTTCTTTAGCTTGATTAGCTTAAAATGGAGTTCCTTTGGCTAGGCTATTGTCTACTGATGATCATCATTCACTCACATTCACTCAACAGATTTTATCACTTTACAATTACAACTTCAATGCCGTTTTAACAATGGTCCAGGGTATAACTTCATTCTACAGGGACTACATTCCTTAAGAGTTTAAAAGTATAAAATATAAAATGCAAAATGCCATGGTAAAGATGAGACAGATGAAATATGAAAATATAATGTGAGAAATATATAAAAATGCATTGTGAGGTAGTAAGGATCAAAGGCTACTGGGGACAGTAAGTAAGTTAGGTTAGCATAGGATATATTTACAGTCTTTGAAGTGGATACTTTAGTTCTTTTGTTTTCTTTAGTGACACTGAGCTTAATTCATAGATTTCATAGATTTCATAGACATTAGGGCTGGAAGATCATCGAGTCCAGCCCCCCGCCCAAAGGGCAGGACGTCAGCTGGGGTCATAGGATCCCAGCAAGATAAGCATCCAGTTTCATCTTGAAGGTGTTCAATGAAGGCGCTTGAACAACCTCCGGCGGCAGGCTGTTCCAGACCTTGGGGGCTCGGACAGTAAAGAAATTCTTCCTTATGTCCAGCCTGAAACGGTCTAGTAGTAGTTTGTGACCATTCGTCCTCGTCATCCCTTGGGGCGCTCTGGTGAACAAACGTTCCCCCAGATACTGGCGATCACCCCTGATAAACTTGTAGGTGGCCATCAGATCACCCCTGAGCCTGCGCTTTTCCAGGCTAAAGAGCCCCAGGGCTCTCAGCCTGTCATCGTAGGGTCTGCTTCCCTGACCCCTGATCATGCGCGTGGCTCTTCTCTGGACTCTCTCAAGCTTCTCCACATCCTTTTTGAATTGTGGAGCCCAAAACTGGACGCAGTACTCCAGCTGCGGCCTCACTAAGGCTGAGTACAGGGGGAGAATGACGTCCCGGGATTTGCTTGAGAAGCATCTATGGATGCAAGCAAGCGTTTTGGTCACTTTACTAGCCGCAGCATCGCATTGCAGGCTCATGTTCATCTTGTGGTCAATGATGACCCCCAAGTCTCTTTCTTCCATAGTGCTAACCAACATAGCACTGCCGAGCCTATAAGGATGCTGCGGGTTTTTCTTCCCAAGGTGGAGAACCTTGCATTTATCGGCATTGAACACCATCAGATTTTCATCCGCCCACTTGCTGAGCCTGTCCAGGTCAGCCTGGATCACCCGCCTGTCTTCTGGCGTGGATGCTTTGCCCCAAAGTTTGGTGTCATCGGCGAACTTGGCCAGTCCGCTTCTGACTCCAGTGTCCACATCGTTAATGAAGATGTTGAACAGTATGGGTCCAAGGACAGAGCCCTGGGGGACCCCACTGGTCACAGGACACCACGATGAGTGACTTCCATCAATTACTACCCTCTGGGTCCGACCCCGGAGCCAATTTTCCAGCCAGTGGATCGTGGGGGACCCAAGGCGACAATTGGCCAGTTTCTCCAAGAGACGATCATGGGACACCAGATCGAAGGCTTTTTTGAAGTCAAGATATATGACATCAATCTCATCTCCCTTGTCCAGGTGATAGGTCACCTGGTCATAGAAGGAAATGAGATTGGTCAAGCAAGACCTACCCGCAACAAACCCGTGCTGGCTATCCCTTAAGGCGTTGGCGTTGGCCAGTCCATTAAGGATGGCCTCCTTAATAAACTTTTCTAAGATCTTCCCCCGGATAGAAGTCAGGCTGATGGGCCTATAGTTAGCCGGATCCACTTTCCTCCCTTTCTTGAAGATAGGCACCACGTTGGCCTTCTTCCAGTCTTCGGGCACTACACCAGAGCGCCAAGAGTTTTCAAAGATCCGCGCTAGAGGCTGGGCTATGATGCTCGCCAGCTCCTTGAGTACCCTGGGGTGAAGATTGTCAGGGCCGGCTGACTTGAAGGTATCCAGCTTCTCAAGATGTTCCTTCACAAAGTCAGCATTAATGGAGGGCAGGGGATCACCCTCACCCGGACTTCCCGGCCCTGTAGCAGGCACGGGCGTCCCATGGGGCTGATGAAAGACTGACGCAAAGTACCTATTTAATAGGTTGGCTTTTTCCTGGGCGTCAGTTGTCAGTTGCCCCATCTGGTTCAGCAGGGGTCCAACGTTGCCCCTGCTTTTCCTCCGGCTCCCCACATATCTGAAAAAGGACTTTTTATTGTCCTTGATGCTCAAAGGTAGCTGGAGTTCAGTTGCAGCCTTGGCTTTCCTGGTCTGCTCCCTACAGGACCGGACCAGTGCAGAATAATCCTCCTTGGAGGTGACTCCCATCCTCCATCCTTTGTAGGCCTTTCTTTTTAGCCTCAGGAGGTCTGCTAGGTCCCTGGAGAGCCAGGGGGGCTGCTGTGCCCTCTTGCTGCCTTTCCTCCGAGATGGAATAGACTTAGTTTGTGCATTGAGGATCGCTCCCTTGAGGAGCAACCACTCTTCTTGAACTCCCCTCTCCCTGCGGTCACAGTCCCTTAGGGCCTCACTGACAAGCCTCCTGAGCTTGTCAAAGTCGGCTTTCCTGAAGTCAAGGACTTGTGTGTTGCTGACCGACTTGCCAGCTTTTCGGCAGATGGTGAAGGTGATCAGCTCGTGGTCGCTGTCACCCAGCTTCCCATCGATCACTAGGTCGCCGACTAGGTCCTCCCCAGTAGCCAGCACCAGGTCGAGGAGCGCTTCGCCTCTCGTTGGCCCATAGACTTCTTGAGTCAGGTAGAGGTCATCCACGCACGAGAGGAAGCTCTGCGACCGCTCAGATTTTGCTGAGCGATCCTCCCATGAGATGTCTGGGTAATTGAAGTCACCCATGACAACCATGGTCCTGGAGCAAGCTGCCTCAGCCAGTTCCTGGGCAAACTCCTGGTCTAGCTCAGGACTTTGGGTGGGAGGTCTGTAATAGACTCCCACCATTGTGTCCCCTGTGCCGTGTTCCCTACGGATTTTAACCCAGAGGGTCTCCAGCCGTCCACCCTGGTCGCCAATATTGGCTTGCAGGGACGCGTAGCTTTCCTTAACATAGAGAGCTACACCCCCGCCCCTTTTCTCTACACGATCCCTCCTGTACAGGGTATAGCCATCTATCCCCGTGGTCCAGTCATGGGTGGAGTCCCACCAGGTCTCCGTGATCCCTATGACATCGTAATTGTTTGCACTGAGCAGGAGGATGAGCTCCTCCTGCTTATTCCCCAAGCTCCTGGCATTTGTGTACAGGCAGGCAAGCGCCCCCTGGGGGGCTCCTTCCTTGCCCACAGATTTTACCAGGGCTGGGGCGGGCTCCCTTGAGTGCCATGATCCGCTGGCTTTGCAAGATTTGCTCAGCGGGCCAGCAGTGGCGGTCGTGCCCCCGTCCCCCAGCGGGCTTAGTTTAAAGCCCGGTGGAGCAGGTCAGCCAGTCTGGCTGAGAAGAGCCTCCTCCCTAGGGGAGAGAGGTGGAGACCATCTCTTCCCAGCAGCTCGCTGCCTCTCTTGCCAAAGAGCGGGCTGTGGTCATGAAAGCCAAAGCCTTCCTGACGACACCAGCGCCGCAGTCTTTGGTTGACCACATAGATCCTCCTGTCCCTTCTCAGCCCATAGCCTGAGACTGGGAGGATCGACGAGAACACCACCTGTGCCCCCAGACCCCTAAGCCCCGCTCCCAAATCCCTGTAGCGCCTCATGACCTGGCTGGGAGTGCTCCGAGCCGTGTCATTGGTGCCCACATGAATAAGGAGCATGGGATAGTGGTCTGTGGGTTTGAGGAGCTTGGGGATCCTCTCCGCAATGTCCCGGATGTGGGCCCCTGGGAAGCAGCAGACTTGCCGGGCTAAGGGGTCAGGGTGGCAGATTGGCCCCTCCATCCCCCTCAGGAGGGAGTCTCCCACAACAAACACCTTACGTTTTGTCTTGGGGACAGCAGGGGCGGGAGTTGCAGTTGGGCCCATGTTGCCTGTGGGGGCTGGCAACTCAGCAGGCTCTGCTGGGGCAGCAAGAGGTGCGTACCTGTTGCTCAGTTGTGGCAGGGGTGGGGCCTTGGTGCGGCGGGCCTTAGGGCCCTTGACCACCTTGGTCCATGCCCCTGGCTGGACACAGCAGGAGGTCCCAGAGTCCTCCTCTGGCCTGGAGGGAGACTGCGATCTACCCTCTGCCTCCCGGGGGAGAAGGGCCTGGCAGTAGGAGTCTATCTCCTGCTCGCAGTCCCTGATGGCACGCAGTCTGTGGACTGTGGCCTGGAGCTCCTCCAGCTTGCACGCCAGAGACCCCAAAAGGGAGCAGACCCCGCAAGGGGAGGTCGCCATGCTCCCAGGCCCCAGAGCCTGAAAAAGGGACAGGCAGCCCCCGCAGCCGAGAGCCAGGGGCTCCGTCTGCGTGGAGCCCGGAACCAGGGGCTCCGTCTGGGCGGCCGTCTCTGAGGTGCCAGAGGGGGGGGGCTGCGGAGCCCGAGGGGACCCTCGGGGTGCGGCGCGTGCCCATCCGTGTCATGCCTCTGGTAGGCTGGCTACGGCTGGGACTGTCTACCCTGGGGGGTGTGCAGGCAGGGTCTGTATTGATATATAGATGTATCAATTAGGTATCAATTCTAGGTTTCTCTTACAAAAAAAACACTTCAGCTTTCTGGCTTGCTCTGAGTCTTGCCACACCCCTGCAATGAGTGTGCTAGGTCTATGCCAATATTTAGAAGGAAAAGAAATGCACAAAATGGGGGCGGGGTGCAGGCAAGAAGGGGCTTCTGTTATATCCATGTCCAAAAGGGTAATGTACAAAGGGGGCTTTCTGCTAAACCACCAGAAGCCCATCTACATTAAAGCAGCTTTGTTCAAATTGATCCATTTTCTCAGAAATTACAGTGTTGGCAAATTTGCTCCCTTTCCCTTCTCCCTCCCTTCTCCCCTCAAAAAAAAAATTAGTTGGAAAATTCCCAGTTGTACTTGTGAGACCCATTACAAAAACAGTACCACACTCTATACCATTTCAAGCTTAACTGGTGGTATCCCTACAAACCTGAGTGCAACTGCACGTGATAATGTGTTTCTAACTGCATGCAATAGATTGTTGTGAAGATGAGCGTTTCTTAAAAGAAGCACAATGTAACTGTGTAAGGTTTATGTACCACACACAGTGCATCTGTCAGGCTTTTCCTTGCTGACATTTCACCTCACAGTCCCATTTTTCCCCTTGCTAATTAGAGCATGCAGCCTTCCTTGGTGATAACACATTCTTGGGCACAGCTTGACATTACAGTACTTACAGATTGCCCAGAGAAATGCAAGGTTTCTTTGTTATGTGTGAAAATTGATCACAAGTTGCTTGCATTAGTTTTCCTCAAGATATTAAGATTAAATTAGCAAAACCTGTGTCTGAACAGCTAACTATTAAAAGGGCTCTGCCAAGCCAAATAGACAACCACACCCCTAATGCAAGTCCTACATTCACTCTCATTTTACACTTTCTCCTCATTTCTCCTGTCAATCTATTATGACCCCCTCTAAATTTCTATGTGCTATATAGTTCTTTTTCATTTATTTAGAGATGCATTAACATGTACTGTTCAGTCAGTAATCTGCTTGGTTTGCATGCTGGGAAGTATTGTTAAGGTTAATGACGTAATGATTAACAGTGGAAGATACCTCTGCAGTAACTGAATTACTAACAGTGAATGGTGAACTTTGCTTTCTTTCAGTTCGGTACATCAGTAAACAATGGGAGAGAATAATTTTTTCTCTGAGTCACAAGCTGTCATTCAACCACTGGTTCTTTGACCTAACAAAGTATTTTATCATTTTTATGAGGTAGGGGCACTGTTTTAGTAACAATGAAATGACTCCTTAACATGTAAGATGGAACTGGTAATTATAGCAGAAAAAGCAGCTGTAGCTAGAGGCTTGCAGAATAGTGGACTTTGCCAGCATTTCAGAGGAAAGGGAAACTAGCGGTGGATACAAGTGCAGTCATTCATGGCAGATACAGCATCAGGAACTCTTATCTGTGGGATAATGGAAGCAGAACATGTTTGGCCCTGGAGATGAGTGAAGTTTTCCTCCATATATACCTTATATGCAGTATACTTTTTTGAGCTTCTTGACTGCTACAGTTTAAGTAACTGCTGACATTTTTAACACTCACTCTACATCTACACCGAACAGGTAGAGAGGGCAGGGTAATAAATGTAACTGTACCCTGTCCACACTATGGTCTCACAGAAAGATCTGGTAGTGGTGCAGGACACAGCCAGGACACAGTCCAGGAAATCTTTCTGTCTGATTTCCCCCTATCCTTCATTTCGCTCACCTGCCAGCCTCCGTGTCAGTCAGCACTGTGCTCTGGCTCACTAGGATTATATTAATCATAATTAAGTGTGGATCCTTCAGGATTATTTAACTATTCATATTGGTCACCTTGCTTTTTTCAGGTGAATACATTATCACTGGGGAAAGATCAGACCCTTGCAATTGTCAGTGCAGTACAGTTCTACTAAGGTACTAGGTCAGACAAAGGGTTATTGCTTTACACATCTGTAGTAGCCTAGAGGAAACATTATTATAATATAATTCAGTACCTAGCCAGTACTGTGCAAAGTCCTGCACTCAGGACAGAAAAATCCCATGCACCGGTAGAGGCTGGGGGCTGACTGGCTGTGCAACAGCTCTGCAGAAAAGGACCTGGGGGTTACAATAAGCTGAATATAAGCCAGCAGTGTGCCCTTTTTACCAGGAAGGCTAATGGCATACTGGGCTGCATTGGTAGGAGTGTTGCCAGCAGATCAAGGGAAGTGATTATTTCCCTCTATTCAGCACTGGTGAGGCCACACCTGGAGTAGTGTGTCCAGTTTGGGCACCCCATTACAGAAAGGATGTGGACAAATTGGAAAGAGTCCAGTGGAGGGCACCAAAATGGTGAGAGGGCATGGGGACATGACTTCTGAGGAGAGGCTGAAGGAACTGGGCTCATGTAGTCTACAGGAGACTGAGAGGGGACTTCATAGCAGTCTTCAACTACTTTAAGTGGGGGGTTCAAAAGAGGATGGAGATAGACCAGGGGAAGGCAAAATGGCCAATCCATCTGGCAGCTGGACTCCATTTCCTAGCAGCCCCACCTGCATGGCTGGGGCTGGTTTCCATGGAAACCGCAGCCACAGCTGCGCTATGAAAGCTCAAGGCTGGGGTTGCCATGGAGACCAGCCCCAGCTGTGCTGTCAGGGCACACAGCAGTGCAGGGCAGGGGGCTGCTCCAGAGCCACTGGGATCTTGTGATAGGGGCAGCTTGGTTCAGAGCCAGGGCAGAGTCAGGATCTATAGCCTGCATGCAGGCAGGGGTGTACAGGCAGGAGATCACAGCTCTGCCCTGGCTCCTTGCAGCAGTGACAGCCTGGTCTGGAGCAGGGGCAGAGCTGCGATCCCCTGCCTGTGCACCCCTGCCCGGAACATGCAGCCTACAGATCGCGGCTCTGTCCTGCCTCCGGACCAAGCTGCCACCATCACAAAATCCCAGTGGCTTTGGAGTAGGCTCCTGCCCTAGTCTGCTGCATGCCCTGCCAGCAGGACTGGGGCTAGTCTTCATGGCAACCCCAGCCTTGAGCTTTCACATGCAGCTGTAGCTGGGGTCTCCATGGAGACCAGCCCTAGCAATGCGAAGGGGCATCTGGGAAATGGAGTGCCGACTGGATCTGGTCCATGGGCTGGACTTTGCCCATCCCTGAGCTAGACTGTTTTCAGTGGTGGCAGATGACAGAACAGGGAGCAATGGTCTCAAGTTGCAGCAAGGGAAGTTTAGGTTAGATATTAGGAAGAATTTTCTCACTAGGAGGGTGGTAAAACACTGGAACATGTTACCCAGAGAGGTGGTGGAAGCTCCATCGTTGGAGATTTTTAAAACCCAGCTAGACAAAGCTTTGGCTGGGATGATCTAGTTGGGGATGGTCCTGCTTTGAGCAGGAGGTTGGACTAGATGACCTCCTGAGGTTCCATCCAACCCTAAATTTCTATGATTCTATGATTTTACTGTTTTAAAAGTACTAAAATAGCTGTACCATTGGATATCGTATACAGGATTTGGGCTGGGACAGCACTGAAAAAACATCCTGTAACTCAGATTGTATTAATGTAGTACAGTATATGCTTTGCGTTCACCTCCCATAAGCATGTGAACAATCTAATTCTGTTCAGGTGAATACTCCATGGAATTTGAATTTTAAGCTTGCCTACTTGGGTATTCACATCATAAGTAGTTTATATTAATTGGAATGGGACACTGATTGTCACAATGGAAGGATACAGTTCCAAAGCCTTTTGTCAGAAGAACAAAAGCAATTAAAAAAAAGGAAAGACAGTGATAAAACCAAACCCTTCACAGTTAAAATCATTCCTGAATGCAGTTATTTCAAGTTAGGCTGTATCAAAGACATGAAACGAGACCAGTAAATGCACAGAGTACATGGAATGAAACTCTTCATAGCGCAGGAGAAAACTATTTAGTGAGATTTTTAATATATGGACTGAAGCCCAATTCTATTAAATATGGGGGCAGGGGGGAATATTTTCACATCACTGACAAGATCTCTGATATAACGGCAGTAAAATTAAAAGGCAAGGATTACGCACAGACACATACACACATATACCAACACAATGTTTTTCCTGCTTGTGAGACTATGAAGAGGATAAAGTACATTTAAACTCTAATGCCAAAAAACACAACATCTTTTAGTAGCCAAATCTTTCTAGGAATGACATCTCAGTCAAGGCCTAGATGTCCCATAAGAAAAGTTTTACTATTTTCTCAGATGCCTCCAAAAAGGCAATAGGATCATGTTAGGAAAAAATTAACTTGAATTCATCTGTATGCCTCATATGCCTATAGATTCCCTACCTACACCTGAGATGCCCCTCCCCTACCCCAAATGTATCGATTTATAAGTCTGAATCAGCGAATTATTTCAGTGGGCACTGAAATTCAACTACGTTGGGGTGAAACAGCATTTGTTTAGCAGGGTATGACAAGCCTTCACAAAAGTATAGGATAGAGGGAAGATTGCTGTACCCAGCTGAAATATAAGGGTAATTTATGTGATGAGGTTTTAACAATCTCAGTGGGATTTTGGTCAGGGGATTGGAAAAACACACCCGCTCACTCTTGCAAAAAAAATCCAATTAGATTTTGCTTGCTACTAGTTGTCAGCCCTTTAAAATCTGGCTTTAGAACTTGCCCAATACTGCCCTTTCAAACAAAATCTTTAAGAAACAGAAGATGGGAAATAAAAGCCTTTAGAGTACAATGAGAAGAGTGGAGTGAGAAGGGTTAGCTATTATTCCAGAGGTCTTTAAAATTTATTGCCTATATTTTAATCATATCATAAAATAAGCCTTTTAATGGATGATCCCCTATGCCCACAGGCATCTGCTAGGAGAGCACTTGGTTGTGTGGAGGAAAGGGATGGATTGCTCTGTAAAAAGCTGTTAAATAACAATGTTGCAAAATGTCTCAACAACATTTAAAAACATCTTAAAGAGTCAAATATTCCATGGTTGCCAGTGAAGCGCTTAAGTAGAAAGAAGTGCTGCTCTTTACACAGCAGGCATTTCTGAAATTTGCATTATAGTTGTGTGTGTACATCATATTTGCATATTGTACTATGTATGAAAATTGTACCAGATGAGTTATTTAGTGTACACAGAAAACTCTAAGTTAATGGACATAAGGTTCTTGATATTTAACTCTCTCTATGTAGAAAGATGTTTACTCTTTGTAGAGAAGATATACAAGGATTTTGTATAGGACTTCCACATATAGGGGCTAGTAGAGCTGGTTAAAAATATTTTTAAAAAGGTTTTTCGTTTTAAAAATGGGGCAACTGGTCAAACTAATTTTTACATGGATATAAATTGTTTTGTGCTCTCTCTCACTCTCTATATATAATCAAATACACATGCATATGCATTTGGGGGGCGGGGAGAGAGAGAGAGAACTTACTTGAAAAATGGTATTTTTTGGTTAGCAGAAACTGAAAAAAAAATTTGTTTGGGCTTCTTTTGGGGTTTTTTTGACACAAACAAGGAACTTGACATTTTTAACTGAAAAATTTTAGAGAGAATAAATCCATTCTTTGTCAGCTGAGGAGGGAATACTAATTGTTTGGGGTGGAGTGCTCTTCTATTGAAAATGTCTTGCTTTTCCATGAACAAGAAGTAGTAGTGTAATTAAAACGCAGTACCTCTGGATGCCAACTTGGGAGGAGTGGGTGGGCAGAAAAATAGCTGCTTGTGGCATGAAGGCTGTTGGAAGTCACTGCTGCCTCTGTTCATTGTAGCTGCCATGAGCGACCAGCTACCTTGCTACCTCTCTGACAGGAAGTTTAGAGCACAGTTTAATGCCACTGGATCCACTACTAAACCAATCCTTCTGCAAGGAAGTCTGCAAGTAGAGCCCAAAGCTATTTAATGCAAAGATGCAGTAGATCTTGTCTTGTCCTTGCCCAACACTAAAACTCTGCCTTTGTGTACATCTTGGCTACTTGGACTTGTGTCAGACTGGGTAGGTAAGACTTATCCTTAAAGAAATAGAAACATTCAGTATTTTAGCCAATCCAAACAAAGATTAGAATCGTTCAATCTGAAGTGCTGAAAAATATAATTTAGCCCAAAAGGCATAAAAGTGACTGCCAATAAAAACAATCAAATATGATTACACATGTCATGTAAATGTATCACATTTCTTCCTGCAGGTTAGCTGAAAAGAGAAGAGTTGGGGCATCCCCCGTTGACAAATGTATGAACTGGGTCCAGTTAAGCTCAACTATATGGCTCAACCAGAGAAAAGTAAAGCACCTGGAAGATGGAAGCCAGCATGTGGACAAAAACAGGTTTGCACCCCAAGTTCATGTCCTCTCTGAGCAGGTGTGAAGGTTTATTTTTACATGCTACATATAAAATCAAACTATGTGAACTTTCTTTGTCATTGACATGGGTCCTGTTTGCACAGGTGGCACTGGCACTCACAGCATTTCAAAAAGGAATTGGCATGTTTGTTAGCGGCTGTTGTGGGAGTTGCAGGTGGCACAACTCCAGCATAATATGGTTTCTCAAGCAATATCATGAAAACCCTTGAGACCAAACATGCACTCAGTATAAGCCTAATATTAATAGCTCAGCTTGGGTTGGTTCCAGTGTATCTCCTCCCTGGAACAAACACCAATCTCCACTGGGCACCTAGATTAAAGTAGGTCAGGTCACCTTTCAGATGAAAGTGAAAGTTGAGACATAAGGGACAAAACGAAGATAGAGTACTATCTACACTATAATAAAATACCCTGTAGATACTGCTGTCAGCACTCTTAAAGAAACAGGGATGAATCTGTAAGACACCATGACATTTGCCATAGTGACCACAAGAAAATAGACATTAGGGCTTCTGTCAGACATTACTTTTAAGACACAATTAAAAGGTTAATTGTGCCTTAAACACTAACCTGGACACTTGTGCAAGTCCATTTAAGGCATAATAATTGTGTAAATAAACCAAAAAGTTAGTCCACATGTAATGGACTAATTACATGTGGACTAAATTTGTGGCTTGCTTGTTTCATTAATTTAAGGCATGATACATGTGGCCACCCCTGCCTAGGGACCTATCAAAACCCTGTGTGGCACTCAGCTGAGCAGCACACGTGGTTTCATAGGTCCTGATACGGGGGACCCAGGGATTAGGCTGTTACAGGTACAGACTGCTACTGGGGATGAGTATAAACCTGGTGTGCTGCCCAGCTACGTTGTATATGGGGCTTATAAAGCTGCCAATGCACAGGAACCCCTGCATCAGGACCTGTCTGAACCCTGTGTGCCACAGCACACGTGGTTTTAATAGTTCTTGGGACATGGGGACCCTGGAATTGAGCTGCTGCAGCCCAATCCTGGGGTTCTTGTTCCGGCCCCCCCCCCCCCCCAGCTGGGGTTTTAACAATTAGCTGATTTCAGTAGGGGTCAGGGACTGGCCTGGTTCCTGGCCCTAATTAACAACCTCTTGATTGTCGGCAACCTGGTTTCATCTTGTTGGTGCAGGGGGAGCCCAGGCTTCTGTTTCCAAGTTCCTTCTGCACCAGCACATAAGGTGTATTGGTGTAATCTGCAATCTCAAAATTACATGTCCTCCCATGCATGTGTGTCATGGCAGGATGTGCAATTGTTGGGATCATGGATTAGATCTCACCCTCCTAAAATGAATCTGTCAGGGGCCTAGAAGGGTTAGAAAGTTTGCTCTACCAAAACTAAAAGCACCCATTCTGTCAACATATTTGTTATCTATGCTGCAGGGCAGTTAGCAGGGTCAATGCACTGCAATGGAGATTTCAGAGCTCTGTGGTAGCACAGCTGCTCATTTAAACACCTATAGTGGTAAAGTGCCACTCAATACTACCAAAAAAGCAGGATCACTCAGATTTGACTGTTGCTTTAAGCTAGTCTTTGCACGTGAGGATTGCAGATCTTCTGTATAAATTCAGCCTGCCCTGAAATCCCTGCAATGCTCTAGAAAGCAGGGCATGTTACGGCTGGAGTGACAGTCTGAAATCTTCTTGCCTTTGGCTTTTCAAGCTAGATGCTAAAACCTACATTTTCAAAGAAGTGGCTGGGATTAAAGTTGCAAGTTTTTGTGAGTGTAAATCCAATCCAGCACTGAAATTTGAGGGGCTTATTTCACGTTTTCTTTTCTTAAAAAAAGAAAAACCTTTCTCCAACTCCTTGGTTCCCTTCAGTGCATGCTCAGGCTATGTAACCCAGTAACTCAGGTGATACAATAGGATTTTCACTGGCGATTCAAACACCTCAATAAGAGTCATAAAGTTGCTGCTTTGATGCAGAAGTATATGATTACTGTAGGCCAGATCATGTAACCAATATTTAGTTTGTAGAAGCTTTTCTCTGTGCAGAAGCATGTAGCAGGGTCAGGCTGCTTCTCTATGTTTCCCCACTCCAGACCCAGCAGAGGCCCTCCCCACCAGGATGTAGTGTTTGCAGCAAGAGAAGGGGAAGGCTTTGAGGCAGGAGCGAGTGACATGCTCTGTTCTACAAAGTCCTACAGAAGATAGGTGTTGTTCCTGGAGATGAAGCTACAGCCCATTTCAGCACAGGGCAAATGCTATCAAATCAAAGATGGATATGGGAAAACCTCTATGGCAGGATCCCTATATTCCCACCTTCATCCTTGTATTTCTGTGGGAAGGGATGGTCAGGGTCTTTCTGTCTTTTCACAATGAGAAAATGTTTCTTTATGCCACCCATAAGAAGCTTAATGTAGCTTCTGAAAGAAAAAAATAGACTGATTTTCATCGATTAACAAAGTATGGACACAATCTCTTCGTGGAAAAAAGGAGAGCTGGAGTGGGAAAAACAGAAGTGAATCGTGGGCACTGAAATAGGAATGAATATTCAAAAAGCTGGTCTGACTTGGGAAAATAAAATGGATGAGAGATGAGTTGCAGCATGAGGAGGTTTTCAGTAAGACAATCTTAAAGGAAGGTTTTATGATAAAGATGTGATCTGAGGGGTTGGTGAAGGAGGCCAGAGGGCATGGTTGGCCCATAGGAAACCAGGGACTGATCTAAGGATAGAGGGAGAGATTGCAGAAATGAAAGGTCAGATAAGATTGTAAGTATATTATATGCTGTATGTAGCATATACAAATATACTCTGTTACTCAATGCACTATTTTCCGGGAGTGCATAGATCCATGAGAATGTGAATGAAATAAATTGAGTATTATTGCAGCAATCTAAATGAAAAGCCCTAGATCAAGAATTATTCTTCAGTGCTGTAACAGTGTAGCAGAATGTGTTGTCTTCTGGGCAAAGTGAAAGCCAGAATATGTTTCCACGTTTCTGCTTTAATTACTTCTGGGAAAAGAAATGGCCACATCAAACTAGGTCAGGATGACAAAGTGGCATGCATGGATAAAGTCTACTGGGGTGGTTGATCAAAATTAGACTCTTTGGCACATTGTGGGATAAACAGGATTCTGCAATAACTGATGAACCTGGCAGCCTGTGATAATCTTTAGAAAATCTCATTAGGAACAGTTCATCATGCTGTGAGTTTGGAAACTGCACTTGCGCCTACAGGGGTAGACTCACTTTTGTATTCAGACTTAAGGGGAGAAGTAAAGCATCTCCACAGAATGAGCTAAAGTGTAGTTAAGGCTGAACCAAAGCGCTGTAGTTATTTGGAATAAAAATAAACAAACATAAAAACCCCACTGATTTCACAGCAGTTGGAAGTGAAAGACAACATACCCCAAAATGCAGCTTTAAAAAGATTGCCTATCATTTTACAAGTGATTTAATGAAGAGCTATAAACAAGCAGGGCAGCAGAATCAGACAATCTGATGAGAAATGGTGATTTAATATTACGTTAAGTTGGTTTGGCTGGTTAAGAATCACTTGGTGCATTCACACAAAAATAAGACAAATAAGCAAATAAAAAAATATAATCCTTTCAGTGGCTTTTGACAAGTGGAGGTGAACAGGGAGAAGATTTCCTGCATACACTGATGAGATTATATAAATGTGACCAGATGTCTTTTATGCTTCATAATACCCTGTGAACCTTTGAGACATCCGTAGAAAGTGCTTTGAGGATATCATTTTGAAATGCTGCCTTCTGCTTCCCTTCACTAATATTATGTTTCCCTTTACAGTGGACACATAGATCTACTTCAGGCAGATGTTCAACTCAGTGCAATTCAATTCTCTTTATTTTAACAGGTTAAGGAGGCTAAGGAGGCTAAAATAAGTTTATTAACTTGAGGGCCCTGGAGAAATAGTTTCTTGCTTGAATAACACTTGCACCAACAAGCAGAAACAATATAAAATAAAAAATGTAAAGCACAAGTTCTCAAAACTGTGTGTATATTTTCAGTATAGCTGGACCTTGTTCTCTAAAAAGTTTAGAATCCCTAAGATTTTGTGATCCAGTCTTTGTGGCAGGACATTGAGACATTTTTTCCCTATTGTTTTTACTTTTTATTTTTAGAGATTTGTATGAACCTGGCAGAATTATTTTAGGCTTGGCCCTGAAAAACACAGTTTAATGTATAGCTTTTGATTTACTTGAACCAATTGAAAATGAGCTACTGAAGCTGAAGTGGTAGTTAGATTTTTCATTATTACAAACAAGAACTGTTGAAATAATTGTTATTTTTGGTCTGCTGGCTGTTACCAAATAAAACAACAAAACAAAAATAATTTCTGACTCAGAACAAAATGTGTTCATACTCCCAGCAAAATGGATAAACTGAAAAAAAAAAGGCTTTGGATCAAATTGTTTCCTTTGCCCCAAAGTATTTTTTTTCAGTTAAAAAAAAAAAATTTAAATTGAAGTTTATAAACAAAACACCACTTTAGTGAAAAAGTGTCTGAACAAAACATTTCAGTCAATTTGAGCCTCTAGCACTGTATAGAGATATGTCCTTGGCATTCTTCAGGTCATATGGGATGGCAGAGGAGACACTGGAAATGAGGCATGAGCAAATTATATCATAAAATGGCTCATTTTACAAAACTTTTCAAAAACCTTAATAAAGATGGCCACTGGAATATGGAATAGTGTGAATAAATCTTATTGGTGCCAGTTGTGGTAAGTACAGTGTGATGGCAAAGGAATAGGATATGGAGTAGGGGGTTCAAGGCTATACTTTAACCAAGCAACCAGGTAGTTAGGATTCCCTTCTGATTTTTCCCAATGTATTGTGTAATCCCTACTGAAAATCAATAGGGAAGCCAGGTTGTGTACAGCACTTAAGCCTGGCATACTGGTGAGTTATGACTACATTGCAAACAAGCCACTGACAACACAAATTTTAATGTGAAATGGGAGTAGAGATTGACTATCTATTCAGGCAGAAGTGGGGGAGTAAAAGCTGCATTTAATATATGAAAGTCAAGACAACCATGCAGCTGATGATTAAAACAAATTCTCCAATTATTTTCATTTGTGTGGAGGGTTTGAGAGGCATGAGCAAGAGAGAAATTCCAGAATGTTTTCATTCAGCATAGGGATGCCTGAATGAAAACCATTTTCACTCTTTTGGCTTCCTGAGATTGAAATCAATGGAGTTACACAAGGGATAGATTAGCTCAGAGTGCATGTCCTGCAAATTACTGTAGTTGAGATTTGAAATGTGTGGTCCACAGACAGTAATTGCATCAGGTGAGCCAAATGGGAGCCTCCCCTAAATAACTGGGTAGTTATTTATTCTCAGTGGAACCTGGAATGACCATCACTAATATCTAAACATTAGCCTCTACTTGGCTTGTGTGGCTGACAATTGCTCAACATTTTTGTTTGCAAGCTAACATCTTGGTTTTTACATCTTGGCTACTGACATCTGCGCATACGATTTACAAAAAACTGCTGTTATGTATGAGCTATGAGGAGTGAAGATATTTCTCCACTTTGGTGTTGCTGCTAAATGTTTGGTTTAAGAAAGAATCTCTGGGAATAATTGGGAATTTTTTTTTGACTCTCTTTAAAATTCCCTCAGTTTTCCAAGAAGTCAGTGAAGTTAAACCAGAGATTGTTTTAACCCAATGAGATCAGATATAGGGTAAATGAGTTTCACTAATACTACAGTTGTCATTGGTGATACCTCATCACTAACAGCTAGCAAGGCATGGTGTAGTTGAAAGGATAATCGGGTAAGTCTGAAGAAACCTGCTTTCAAGTGCCAACTCTGCCACTATCTGTGGCAACTCTGCATGCTATGTAACCTTGGACAAGTTTCTCTGCCTCTCTGAGCCTCTCCTTTTCCCTTATACCCTTTCTCTGTTTGTATTTACACTTAAAGTTCACTGGGACAGAAGCTGTCCCTTGCTAGAAGTCTATACGGTGTGTATTAAAACAAACAGGGCCTGGATCTCAGTTTAACACAAACCAATAAGGAAAACTGGTTCAGTTCTTATGTGCCAAAGATAAATGATTTGGGAGATACAAACAGCTATTTGGGGAAAGCATTTAGTACATCCACTTCTGGTTTGAGATAATTCTTTCAACTGGGCTTAAAGCTGGAGCAGAGCAGAAAGTACAGCAGCATCCACATGCAGCATTTTAATAATGGATTTGTGTTTCTATTTTATTCCTATTTATATGTAACACATTGATATAAACTGACCAATATCTTCAATTGACCATTTTTATAATTAAATGCTAATTGTCAGGGATTTCAATAAGAATGTCATTTACAAATCATTTTTGATGATATTGAATTGTCAGAACTGGCATAAGTGTGGTTGATGTATGTTTCTCTAGGGTTTTATATTTTAAGATTTCACTTGTAAGCCTTTGGATAGAATACCAAATGGCGTTAGTAGCCTGCTAAAGAGGTTCTTTCTTGGTTCAAAGCTCTGATTCCACTACAATAAATGGAAATACTAAAAAAAAAAAAAGAAAAAAAAGAGAAAAAAAAGCTTGATTCACATATTAAGGAGATGCTTTCAATCATTTCTGAAGCTTTCACAAGGGCCTATGGTTAGAAAATCTGGCTGTGTACAGCTCATAATTTAAATGGCTGCTTGCTGTGTTCTTTAGTAAGCATCTCCAAGTTTCCCTCCCACTTGGCCACAGTGAGGGGCAAAAGACTTGGTCCTGAGCAACATGATACTTGATCCTTGGTGGGAGGGAGTATGTTTTCTGCCAGCAACAGCCTTTGAAGTATAACATTTGCAATTGAATGGGTGACTAGGAGTTTGCTGCAGAATTTGTTTCTTTGATGTCCATATCCTTCAAGTTTTTCCTTCAGCCTTTTCCCTCCAGCACAGCACCTGTGAAGTAAGTTGGTGCAGGTATTCCCTGTTGGGAGAAATAAGTTAATTAAGAGATAATTTATGGATTTTTTTCAGTTTAACTTCCAGGTAAGGACTTACTTGGGTTTTAATTGAGGGCAAGCTACAGCTTGTAACACAACACTGTCATTGGAAGGGCAAAGAGATGGAACATTAGAGATGAGTATGGTCCTAAGTTGTATGAAAAGAAATTAGATTTGTCCACTGCTCATAATTCTAAATCCTGCTCAGCCAAGGACACAACAGAAGATGCCCTGAGCTTATCTATGACCTTATACCTCAGGTAATAAACTGCAGAGGCAAAATATCCTTGATTGGAAGCAGCTTAACAGAGCATAGAGAAATATCCAGCTGTGATTGGGGAGAAGAGCTTTCTTGGCCCAAAATAAAAGCTTCTCAATTGTCTGCTTTTTGGCAGGATACAGTGAATCCTCCCATCCGAATCCAAATAGAGCTTTGGGTAAAAGCCATGATTACTGCATGACCTCATGCAATCTCTACTGTTGTAATCAAAGCTTTAGCCTCTCAGGAGAGTCCCCAAAAACAAAGATAAATAGAAACAGATATATGCAATAAGGTCCTGACAGACAGTGCAACATAAGCACATGAAGTTCCCAAGAACATGACTGTATGGTAAGTGATATAATGGAGAACGCTGATTTAGTGTCTAAGGCACGTTTCCTCCTGATTTACCATGTAAGAAATGAGAATCTGGCTGATCTTCACAAGGAAAAATCTAAACCATGCCCATCCTCTTAACTCAAAGGAAGTGCACAATATCACCTTTGTGCAGGAGTCGTCAACAGCTAAAAGGATCAAGGGGTTCCTTGTTAAATGTTATGTAGAAACCAGCTTGAAATCTCACTCCAACACCAGGAGAAATCTGATAATTACATCCTCAAAAGACAATGTTTCCCCACTCACAATAGCTGAATCCAGGAGTTTAAAGCAGAAAAATCTGGGGTGAGAAAAGGAAGAATACAGCCAGCCAGCAAGGAATAAATCAATAGCATCTACTTGGTAAGACTTTCAGACCACTGGGTGCTTTGGCAGCAGCCTTTACCTCATTGCTTTCATGGTAATGAACACCAATCAGGTCTAGCTCTAGCCACTTCCCTCCTCACCTCCTCTGCTGCACCCTGCTCAACTGCTGCTGTCCAGGCTGGCAGCATCCAATATTCACACGGGTCCATTTCCAGTCTCTCAAAAAAGTGCACTCTGAACAGCCTGGGGTCTCTACTACCTCATTCAGCTGAAGCAATTAGAGTGCTGGTGCTGAGTGGGCACCGCTAGCAGACTCAGCTCAGACTCCCTCAGCTCATCTCCCACGATTTTTTTTTTTAAGGAAAATTTTTCATGTCCCAAGTCAAATCAGTCAAATCAATTCCAAATCTGTGAGTCATTCACAGTGGCGATGCTTAGGGGGTGTACCCCCGATCAGCTGTGTTTGCTACTTAGGCAATGGGTAGGGGGTGGCAGGTGGGAGCGCTGGTGCCTCCCCTGCCAGTGCCAGCCAGGAAGTGGGCACTCCTGGAAGCGGCTGCAGCAGTTGGCTGCGGGCAGAACCGCCCCCACCCCCCATTGGTGAGATTGGCTGAGGGGGACCCCCCCTGGTCGCCAGCTGGTAGCTGGGGGGACACATGCCCCCCTGACTAAGGTGGCACCAGTCGCCCATGGTCATTTAAGAAAAATGTGTGGCCCTACTACTGGCAAGCATCCTCCACCCCCACCTGGGGCTTCAGATACTTCCAGATCCTTTGGTGGGCATCTTATGTGCAGGCCCAAGCCCGGAGGCTTAAGGTTCAGAGGCCCCTGAGTTTTGCTTGCCCTCAGCTGCGTGGCTGCAGAAGCAAGTTCTCAGCTCATCTCCCACAAAGGATCAGTGAGGCAGACAGACACCCTCCCCCCAAATCTTTCCCAGCAATTTTAACAGAAGGTAGGAACCCCTCCTACCAGACTGCAACCACAGTCAGGGTGAGCTCACACCCTGGGCATGTTAGTTGCAGTTCTCTTGTCTTTTCATTACCTGACAGGAATTACAGCATTTTATTAGCTCCCAAACTGACCTGTATTTTAAACAAAATGCCTCAAACTTGGACATAGCTGAAATGCAAAGGAGCTCTGGGCTGCTCAATCATTCCCCTTGGCTTGAACTGAGGGCAGCAGTTCTCTCTGCTTTGGGGACTGTCATCTCTGTTATTACCAGGCTGTGCTTCTCCCTGTTCATCAACAGGTGTTAACATCAGTGCTGTAGTGAGGGGGGGAGGGCAAGCGGGGCAACTGCCCTGGGTGCTGAAGCAAAGGGGTGCCAACAGGCACTGCCCAGCTGGGGTGGGGCGTGGGACGGAGAGGGCTCCTTTGGGGAGGCGCACGGACGGGAGGAGAGCAGCTCCCACCAGTGCATACTTTCCTGGGCAACCATGGGGAGGCGTGTGCCCCTTGGATCCGTGAGCGGGGTGAGGGCAGGCTGCTGCTGCAGGCTTTGCCCTGGGTGCCAAACTTCTTTACCATGGCACTGGTTAACATCAAGTTCCTTGCTTTCAAGGGCTTGAGGCCACCTGACTATCTCCTCTGTTAACTGCTGCACGTATGTGAAGGATCAGGAGTGGTGGAGTCTGAGAGACAGGATGGTCTGTGGCTATAGCACAGTTCTCCCTGCTTTGCTCCTGTGAGAAACTGGAATCTGCCTACTGATATTCACAAGGAAAGAGCTAGAGAGCGCCCATTGTACTCACACAAAGGAAGAGCAAAAGAAATTTTCATATACGTACACAGAATATCTACAACATCACAATTTCCTCTTTAGGAATAACCTATCCTTTGAGAGACCGCTAAATTTATAGAATATCAAAGTTCAGGAGTCCAAGGAAATCAAACACATTTGTTTCATGAGGCAACATTTTCTCTAGGGGAGAAGAAAATGACTTGTCTTGCAATATATTCAGTATGGTTGAGGGGAAAAGTTTATCCTGAAAAATGTATATATAAACACACACACACATACTGAGTGCCTTGCTTTCCTCCCCACCCCCTCTTTAGACACCTGTGAGCTCTCATTTATTTCAGATTGCTCCCAATCTTATTTTAGTTAGCTTTTCTGTTGGCCATTGTGTATACTCTTCAACTTACTTTTTTCTCATGACAAAGTGCTCTTTAGTTGGTTACTCATTTGTTTTGTTCCTGAAGGCTACGCAAATTTTCAATCTGTTGCAAGCAAGTTGCAGCCTATGGTCCAAAGTGTATAGTCTCAGAAAGGAGATTTATGGCTAAGGATGGGTAACCTTTCTGAAGCCTGAGTTTTGAAGAACTTCACAAATAATTTTATGGGTTCATCAGTTTGGAGCTTGCTAATCATTCTCCCTGTGTTTGAAACTGGAAATGCTATAGGATATCTTTTGAGTGAATTTTATTTCCCCCCCCCCCCAGTAATGCCTCTTTCATGTCACTCTTAGGGATATGACAACCCATCACAAGGTACTTGCAAGCCCTCTGGCTGGGATTTTTAAAGGGCCCAAAAGCATTTGGTGTCCTACTTCATTCAGAGTTCATAGGAACTAGATTCCTAATTTATTTTGGCCTCTTTCTGAAATCCTGTTTTTCAGAAGGGATTTTCAAGAGCAGTGCTGAGCACTCTGAAAATGCCATTGTTTATCCCTATATGAGACACTCGTTTTCCATGATATTTTTCTATGTTCCCCTCTGTCCCTTCACCCTGTTTCTTGGAATTTGCACTGCCCAAATTCTGTTACATGAGTTACCTGTTGGATTTCTGCTCTCTTCTTCCTCATTGCTGCTCCATCACAAGCTCTTTCCCTCAGCGTGAGACAAAAGTCACTACAGTGCTTAACTCTGACTTGAACCTGTGACAGGACTAAAATGAAGCCACAAAAAGACCTTTGTTTATACCTATGATTGAATCCACTCCATCATCTGCCATTTAAGTCTCTTGTGCCAGCTCTGCTCTTTTGAGCGTAAAAGAGAAAGCTTAGTTGTGAAGGAGACCAGATACTATTGACTTTTCATGTCACCAGTGGCTGCTATGTGCAAGACATAGCTCTCTGGCCCTAGTCTTGCTCCAGCACATATTGGCTCATCTATAGGTCTCAGACAAAGTGGGGCCCTTGCTCAAAGAAGGCGTTTTAAGAAGTGATTGATTCAGGGAGACCATAAGGCACTGGAGGAAAGATCAAAGAGCCCAAGGAAGGTTAAACCTTCCTCAAAACAAATGGATAAAACTACTCTTTCCTCCATAAGTTTGCCAGTATTAGCATGAGTGATTACTGAGAGCAGGATCTTCAGGAGGACAGGTTCACTGGACAAGTATGGCTGCTTATTTAAAACAAACATGTTAGGTGTGTATTAATTTCAGATTACTGTATTATATGTGTATTGCTTGGCTGTTTCCTGAGGGGATGGCCCTCATTAGGTTCCAGAAAGGAAAATAACCACTTACTCGTTAACTGGAGGGCTGTGTATCCTGTTCTTTCATTGATCAATTAGTCATCATTCACAAAAGCAAAACGGTCCAACAGGCACAGATTTTGAATTTCCCATGGATCCACAGTCTTCTGAGGAAGAACCCTCATTTTTTAACTGAATCAGGATTTTCTTTGCTGTAAGCTATTTTCACAGGCTTCTCAAACCTTCAGCCCTTCCCATGGGTGAGGCAAGTAAATTTATTCTCCTCTCCCGTGGCACCAAGCAACAAATTTGTTCTTTTATGCAGTTTGTGCTGCATTAAATTTAGCAAAGGTGAAGCCTGACAAAGGACCAAAACCAATAGTCAATAGTCTTAATAGACAATATTTCCCCTCAGTTAACATATTTTTTCTGCATTAATCAATACAGACAAAGAATTAAGATGCTGTTCTTTGGGGTCTTGTTAATTTTCCTGATGGGTTGTAAAATTTTCCATTGTACATAAGATAATATGTCAATAATGAGCAGTCTCTTATGTTGCAGCTTTGAATTGAAATAGTGATGTTCCTCTCTGGCATAAGCTGCAGTTTCCTATTTGAGTGATTTTTTTCCCCTTTGTTGATCAGTTACAT
Source organism: Alligator mississippiensis (assembly GCF_030867095.1). NCBI lineage: Eukaryota > Metazoa > Chordata > Crocodylia > Alligatoridae > Alligator > Alligator mississippiensis. The sequence continues at coordinate 42,793,283 of NC_081830.1, forward strand.
TAGCCTAAACCAAAATGTTTTCCCTATCCAGGAGAAAACAACAAGAAAAAATGCTTGCTCAGTTTAGGAGGAAATTATTCTATTGCTTGTTGTTTTATCTTTCCCTCCTCCACTCCTTTTTCTTGTTTTATTTTTCCTTCTTTCCTGAAGAGCTAGGCCCATGGGCAACAGAATGCATAGATTTAAGGGCTGACAAATGCCAGGGTCAGCCAGATGGTGGTCCTGGTGTTGGGACCCAGGAGCCTTTGGGCCTGGGTCGTGTTCACAATATCTCACAGTCTACCGCACAGTAAAGTGTCTGTGTAGACCCGGGGTGTCCAACCTTTTTGAATGTGGGGCCGGATCACGAACTTTTTATCACCCAGTGGGCTGGTGAGCCATATTCAAAGACCTCACAGGAAGTGGTATCACATCAGGAAGTGATGTCACGTGACCTTTGACACCAATGAAGTTGCAGGAAGTGACAATGAAATGGGTCTGGAAATGTGGTTTAAAATCCATATTTTGCCTACCCTGATATAGGCATAGCTATGCCTATGTTCTACTATGGGTACTTCTCAAGCTTCTGGGCTTTGCTGGTTGCCCCCCCCACCACCCTTCCCCTTTCTGCTATATGTGCCAGGGTGTTTTTAAGTCTTCCGCAGAGGAAGTACTGGGCGTTGGCTACAGCTGAGGCTAGAGACTTTGACTGGGGTGTGCCAATGCTCCTTCTGGGACCAAATCCAGAGGTTTTTGGCTAGAGGGTTATGTCCAGAGGTAGGCACAAAGGCATTTTGCTTGGCATGTGTACCTCGGGGCAGACTTCAGGGGAAGGGCCAGGGCTGTGCTGTCACAACAAGGATAGAGCCCCTTGTAGCTCCCCCTCTGTCTGCCACTGGCACGCCAACATTTTACAAGTCAAGGCTGAGGGTGTTTTTGGCACTGCCCAAAAAACGCTGCCAAGCCCTGGTCTTGCCCCTCTGCTTGGGGTCCCACTGATCACCAAATTTGGGGTCAGGAAGGAATTTTACCCCATGGTCAGACTAGAGCAGACTGTGGAGGTTTTTGCCTTCCTTTGTAATGCTCCAGTACCCGGCTTCTGGGACACGGGCACAGTCGGCTCCCAGGAGGGAAGACCAGGCTTTGAAGTTAAAGCCTCAGGCCCAGGAGATGGGGGTCAGAGCTGAGCCTCCCTCCCCTGTGAAAGGCAGGGACCCCCCTACACACACAGGTGCTGGGAGCCCACAGTCACTGGCCCAGCCCCAGGGGAGGCGCCATCTTCTTGCCCCGACCCTGGCCCTGGCCCGACCTGGCCCTACCTGTGGCACCCTGGCCAGGCAGGAGGTGGCAGAGGCAGATGACGAGGGCGAGCCTGGCCACCGCGCCACCTCTGTGGTCTGCATCGCTGTGCTGTGCCAGGCTGGAGGGAGCCGGAGCCAGGGCAGGGGGACACCTCAGGGTGCAGTGAGTGCAGGCTCCATCCGAGCCCGGGGCCACCCCGTGTGATGCAGCCAAGGCCGACAGCCCAGCAGGAGGAGGCACCTGCGCACGCCGCTCTGCCTCTGCCAGTGACTCAGGGCCAGGCAGCCAAGCCAGGCTACCTCTTGCCTGAGGGTGGGGAACGGCAAGTTGCTTGGGCTGGGAAGTGGTGGCTTCCCCACGTGGTGCTTGGGATGGGAGGAGGTGGGCCAGGTTTGCACCGGCCAGCAGAAGCGCCGGCAGAGCCGTGTGCCACTCAGGAGGGTTTGAGCCCAGCAAGAGCAGCAGGGGCTCAGCTGCATTTTCCCCCTGCCTAAGTGCAGCTGAGCCCAGCAAAGTCAAGCTGACACGGTGCATGTGGGAACCTTGTCCTTTCCGAGCCCTTCAGCAGCCATTAGGAAACTGCTGAGGGTCTGGGGGAGGGACAAGGGGTGGGAACGAAAGTAAGAGGGAGGGACAAGGGGCGGGAACAAAACTTTCATTTCCCGTCACAGCACTGTGGGCCACAGAAAATGCCATGGCGGGCTGCATGGTAGCCCACGGGCCATATGTTGGACAAGCCTGGTGTAGACACACCGCCTAAGATCTGTGCCTTTCTCCACCCTTTAATATGGAATAGTGGAAGTTCACAGTCCTTTTTCCCAGACTCCACAAAAGTTTTCCTACTGAAGCCAAGGACTGGGTGGGCTGTGGGCAGGGGATGAAGAGCTGAATGGGGGACAGAGCTGGAGAATGCATATTTTTTCCTTCACTAGGCCCATGACAAGTATCTTCCCAGAAAGCATCCTCCATGGTGAGAATCACTATGTAATACATGTCTTGAGATAGCAGTGGTCAGGTAGATTGCTGCTAGGATGCATGAAGGGATGGCACTGAGGGGAAGGAAATCTGCAGTTAATTCCACAGGAGTGCAAAAAATCTTTCTATTTCCAAAGAAATGCTTGCTGGAAAAAACTACTGCCATGCTTTATTGGGTCCTAACATAACTGCTCAGTGTACATAGCTATAGGAACCCTCCCAACTATTACCTTGCATAACAAATAGGATGGAGAATACAGAAATATAATAGAAATAAATGGGGCATCTTTACCTGGATCACTACTCATTCCATCGGGGGAGGTGGGGAGGGAAGGGGGACGATGACAAATAATGCCTACACTGTAGACACTACCAAAAGAGGAATTCAAAGACTGGAGCTAAATATTGGTTATAGACATTATATAGACTGTTGTGGGAGGAGAGATGGAAAACGAGAGGATATGACGAGAGGATATGACAAAAATAAAGTAACGAGAGGATATGACAAAAATAAAGTAATTCATAAATGGCATGTATAGGGTAATTGGGATCTCCTTTTTACCCGTTCTCTTAATACAAGAACAAGCAGGCCACCAATGAAGTTGAAGAGCAGCAAATGTAAAAGTGATTAAAGGAAATATTTTAAATAATGTTTACAATTAACTCACGGCACTAACTGTTACAGGATAACTGGATATCTAGGAGCTTAGCAGGATGCTAAATAAGTAAACGCCTTCATCTAGTTGGTAATAACATCTCTGTTTTCAGCACACAGTAAACACAAAACAAAGTAATAATGGCTCACAAGGGTAGAAAGAAACACACACGAGTCTTCTTGTACCTTCCTCTGAAGGCTTTAGTACTTACTGCTGTTGGAGAGAATTTACTTCGACTAGATGGGTTACTCTCCGCTGTCCTTCTCTCTCCTGAGAGACTTTACTAACTCTATAATGCTTTTCTTCATTTGTTACTATTTGATTAATCATGGTGTTTTTAATTTACTGATTTTTCTTGTTTTTTTTAACATTCTGCTCACTGATTTTTGAAGTTAACAGTTAAAGATATGCACTTGTTTCCCTGTACAAAGAAGCAGTTTGGGAGTTCTAAAAAATAATGCTGGTCCAAGGAGACTAGTATAGTGAGGATTCATAGATTCATAGATGCTAGGGTCGGAAGGGACCTCAATAGATCATCGAGTCCGAACCCCTGCATAGGCAGGAGAGAGTGCTGGGTTCAGATGACCCCAGCTAGATGCTTATCTAATCTCCTCTTGAAGACCCCCAGGGTAGGGGAGAGCACCACCTCCCTTGGGAGCCCATTCCAGACCTTGGCCACTCTAACTGGGAAGAAGTTCTTCCTAATGTCCAGTCTAAATCTGTTCTCTGCTAGCTTGTGGCCATTATTTCTTGTAACCCTCGGGGGCGCCTTGGTGAATAAAACCTCACCAATTCCCTTCTGTGCCCCCGTGATGAACTTATAGGCAGCCACAAGGTCGCCTCTCAACCTTCTCTTGTGGAGGCTGAAGAGGTCCAGGTGCCCCAGTCTCTCCTCATAGGGCTTGGCCTGCAAGCCCTTAACCATACGAGTGGCCCTTCTCTGGACCCTCTCCAGGTTATCCACATCCCTTTTGAAGTGTGGCGCCCAAAACTGCACGCAGTATTCCAACTGCGGTCTGACCAGCGCCTGATAGAGGGGAAGTATCACCTCCTTGGATCTATTCGTCATGCATCTGCTGATGCACGATAAAGTGCCATTAGCTTTTCTGATGGCTTCGTCACGCTACCGACTCATGTTCATCTTGGAGTCCGCTAGGACTCCAAGATCCCTTTCCGCTTCCATTCCACCAAGCAGGTCATTCCCTAGGCAGTAGGTATGCTGGACATTTTTCCTCCCTAGGTGCAGCACTTTGCATTTCTCCTTGTTGAATTGCATTCTGTTGTTTTCTGCCCACATGTCCAACCTGTCCAGGTCTGTATCCAACCTGTCCAGGTCTGAAAGTGACAGTTCACTGACCTTTGCTCACAAGGAAATACAAAGTACTGTCTTATATACTTATTAAAGTGAAGCCCCTTAAAGTCATTTCTCCTCTTCTCTCTGAAATACGAGTCAAGTCTTCTTTTATCCAGCATAGAAGGTTTGGAACTTAGCTGCCATTATTTTTTTTGTTTGTTTTGCACCTTCTTGCCTAGAGGGACCTCTCTAAATAATTAGAGATGCTAAAAGAAATATGCTTTCTTTTCCTACCATTCATTTAAAAATATTACTGGTATACTATGGAGGACAATTTAAATGTTCAGAGGTGACTGAAGAGTGGCAAGCATGTTTAGCTCCACATTTCTCAAGGATAGATACCTAGTTCTTCACTGTAAGCAGTTACCTCTTTGCACTAACCCCCAGGCCTTCTGTAGGAATTAGGAAAATGGTGTTTATGAGTTCATTGTTATTTGGAAAAGCTCTTTGCTTTGTTAGTGGTACATGTTTTGCTGCTTGGTATTTTTGTAGGAATGAAAAATATGTCACACTTTTCTTGCATCCAGCCAGAGAGGTGAATGGTAACATGAAAGAGAAACTGAGCAAATATTTTCCACTTATCTACCTATGCCTACGCCAATGCCAGTCTTGTGCTTTTAACTTTCTATTCTATTAAAAGATGCTGCTGCTACTAATTAGTTGTGTATCTGTGGGTGTGGACATAATCTTGTAGATGACATTAGAAAATCAATACTTGCCTGTGCATTTACCACTGAGAGCTCTTATTCTGAGTAAAGGAAAAAGCAATGGTGGTCAGATACCACTGTGTAGTAATTTGGTGCATGCTGTTTTTTAAATTCATGTTGTATTTGGAAGTTTTGTCTATGTAAACATCATTTCCTCCTTACAAGGAGCAAAACTAAGGCTCGGGGAAGTGAATAAACTTCTTTGCAGCCAAAGAATGAATTCTGATTGTGATTCTGACACTAAACTCTCTGAGATTCATTTTTGCAGACACACAATGATCTGTGGTCACTTCTTCTGAGGTTGAATGAAGTTATTTTGTTTTTCCTTGTACTAAAGGCATACCCAAAAGCAACTGATACATGAAATATATTTTAAACACTTTTCATTCAATTTAAGATGGAACCAAGACATGAAAGAATTAAGAGAATGCTAATGAATCTACCAGAAAAAGAGAATTGTGATCAAATAGCTGTGCAGAAAGAAAAGGGCTTGTGCTTTGGGGAGCAAAGCAGACTTGCTACCATGAATGCTATGTACCCCCAGAGGCTGGGGGGGCATGGCAACTGCCTGCAGGTGGCAGCGACGGCAGCGGGGGCGTGGTGGTGGCAAGCAGGGAGCTCCCACAGGCAGCTGCAGTGGTGTCAGCAGGTGGGAGGGGGTGTGGTGAGCGCCAACTGGCAGTCAGTGATCACCTGCAGATGCTGCCGGTGATCAGCGACCACCCACAGACACTGCCAGCAGTGTCGGTGGCCAGGGGGCAGTGGCAAGCGGCGACTGCCCACAGGTGCTGTCAGCAGCGCTTCTCTAAGGGGTGCACCACCAATCTCAGGGGATGCACGTGCATCCACGTGCAATGCAATGCTTGCTACCACTCAGGGCCATCCCTGGGGGGATGGGGTGGCAAATCAGGGTGACTGCCCCGGGCCCCGTGCTTTGCAGAGCCCCATGGAGTGGGGCAAAGCAGCAGCAGCGCAGAGTTGGGTGGGGGCAGTGGCTCTGCATCCAGCTGCTTGCTACCCCCCTTGCTGCCAATGGCAGCAGTGGAAGCTTGTTCAGATCTGGGATCAGAGTGGGGGCAGGGCCCTGCATGGGCTGATTTGCTCCAGGCCCCGCACCCTGCTTGGGTTGTCTCTGCTACCACTATTGCTAGTACCTTTTAACCACTTGGGAAAATATAAAATGCATGGGAGAGGCATAGCAGAGGGGATAGTGCTTGACAGATGAGAGGAAACCCTCATTTAAGATCCAACAGGACTAGGATACTTTCTACTTCAGCAGGTCTGAGTTTCTCTTTAATGAAATATTGATTTTCAACAAGAAAAATCTGGCCACTTCAGATGGGAAAAAAGGAGGAAGTCTCCCCAGCATTTTTGTAAATAAGGGCAACACATTCTGCTAGTATCTTGGTACTTCAGAGCTAGGAATAATTTTCAAATCTCCAAGGCTTTGTACAGAAATTACAGGTACAGGTTCAGGTGGTTAGATTCAGTTAAAAATAGCTCCCAATTTAAATCAAGTCAGGGTAGGGGGAGGGACAAGTGGGATGGGAGGCTGGCAGGGTCTGGGGTGGTAGGGGAATCAGGGGGGAGCTACAGGGGTCTGTAGCAGGGTTGGTGGTGTCTGGGAGTGGCTGGTGGGATGTGGGGGGCTAGCAGGGTCTGTGGGAGGGTTTTGGGGGAGGACAGCAAGGCTCTCTGATCTTGCCAAACCCCCCGGACCTCTCAGCATGCCTCCCAACGCTGCCAAACTACTTGCAATTCTGTAAATTGCTCTTGAGGCTGCTTTTACTGGTGTTCACCAGTCCTGGAAACCTGATTGAAGTAAGTTGGGGTGGGGGGGAAGAGCAGGGCAATGTCAGGGGCTGGTGGTTTTGCAGGGGGGTTGGCAGGATCATGGCAGCTGTCCCCCCAGGACAAGTGGCTATTTTAGCCTCTTGGCCGCCCCCCAACCAAACAAACAACCCCTCTAGTGAACTAACCCCCCCAGCAGGGTTAGCTTCAGCACTTTTCACAGGGAGGCAAGCCTGGACAACCCCATTGGAACAAGTGAGACAAAATCCATCTGGGAGAAATGAGTTTTCAATTTCCTTTGTGGGTGTTTTCTTGTGCAGTTTGCATTTGGGAAGTTCTTAAATATTTACTGGCTATTTATTGGCAATAGTCAGGAAATACTTGTCCAGGATAATATTGTCCCACTTTTTCCACATGTTATTTCTACAAAATGGGAAGGCAAACAGTTAAAACAGTAATTTCTGTCTTTAAATGCAGGTTTAGTTCAGGTTTCTCCTGATTTTGGAATGCAGAACCTTCCTAATGGTTTTCTTAAAGTTAACTTGGAGTGTTACTGGATAGACAGTAAATACAAATAAAATTAATTTTTCATCATGAAAGCCCAACTCCTTTTGGATTGGGTCTTTGGAAGGCTGAGAGAGATTTTTTTTTTCTCCCTAATCATTAAGAACATGACCAAGCATTCTTTCCAGATAGATTGGTTATATTTTTTATAATGTAAAGCTGGAAGGTAAAATTTGAAGTAAAGAAGTAAAACTGTTTCTCTCAATATGATATAGTTAACCAAAAAAGGTAGAGCTCTTTCTTGCATCTTGAGCTGCATTCCATTAGAAATATGAGGGGAAGCGAATCTAACACCTTTTATTTTAGGATTTCCTTTACAAAATTGTATTTTAAATACTCTGGGTGTATCACAGAGCCAAGCCTATATATTGTAAGGAGTATAGTATGTGTTTGATCCCATGATAGGAAACCCAGCAGAAACATCAGACTTATAATATCATGCTATTGTAGGAATAGCAGGAGGGTATGCCATTCTGCTGAAAGAATTTCAATGAATGCTGAAAAAGCTGGATCTACAATGAGGGAGAATTCCTAAGACTTCTGAACACACTTGAAGTGTTGTGTGTATTTTTAGGAAAATATATATTAAATCAGGAGAGAAACGTGCTTTTAAAAAGATTATCCTAATTTCAAAAGCGAAAGGAAAAAAGGATTTTTTAGATAATAAGGAAAAATAGACTTTGAAGTGTGATGGCTACAGAATGATATTTAGAAATTTGCTTTTAGAAATTGGCTTGTATTAGAATGATGGTCTAGGGGAATGGGAAAGATTTAATTGGTTTCAAAAGTTTGTTTGTGGCAAAGATTCACATTCTCAGCATTTTAGCATCCAAGGGTCTAAGATTAGCAGAGAGACAGGCACATACATCCAGGGAAATTGAAAAGATATGGCAGCAAAACAACTACAATGTTCCATGAAAACCCATAACAAGATAGAGCATGCAGAATTAGCATCAGGTCACAATGACCAGCTGTAACCTGGTGAAAAGTCTCTGGTTTTAGTGGAATGGCCAAATTAGGAGACCCGGAATGACCAAATAAAGGTACCGGCGAATGACCAAATTAGGGTGTATATACACGATGTGTTTTAAAGAAATAAAGGACTAAGCTAACAGGGCAGAACATGGACAGCATGACAACCACAGGAAAGCCAATCACTGGTACCTGAAAATGAAGAATCATCAGGAAAAAGAATACAAAAGGAGGGATCTTCAGGGCAGCAGTTTGGCATTGGCCCCCAACCTCCCAGGCTATTGACATGCTCACCAAGAGACTGAAGCCAGGACCATGAGGTGGCCTTAGCATACTGGCCAGACATACCATCTCCTTATGAAACCCTAGATCTAAATAAGTAGGATGGTGTAGTTATTTCACTTGCTTTGCTTGCATTAGTCTTATTTGCTACCACTGTGTATCAATAAAATTCTCTACTATCAAACTCATGGGGTCATATTCAGTCATTCAGAAAAGCTGTGTCTGCCCAGAACAAAGTATCAGGACTGGTTTGTAAATCCATGCCAAGAAAGTAGAGGCAGTCTGGATTTCAAAATGTGGGATTTCAACACATGCAGACACCTACTTAATAGAGGCCTGATTATGAAATCTTTCAAATTCAAAGGCTTTTTACAAGACGCTTCATAGAATAAGTGAGAACATAATTACCTTTGGATTTGGTGCAAAACTTTCCAGCTGTCAGAGGCAAATCTGTGTGCATGGCCAGATATAGCTTTTACATATAACTCAATCTGGAAAGAGAAGTATTTTTAAGTAAAGACAGATAAGGGGAGAGATGCTTCATGAGTCACCACTTAAATCACCACAGAATCAGAAAACAATTTGAATTAGAATTACATTAATTGGGTAGATAGGAGAAGAAGAGTCAGTTATACACAATAACAAGAGCATCTGGCTGAGAAGTAAGATCACTCTCACCGGTCTGGTCCACAGCAAGTGTACAATGCATTTGAGAATAGCTGCAAGAGGGAAACACTAAGATACAACAGAAAAAGTAAATAGTTTGTCCTATCACCGTTAACACACAAAGAGACTGTTCTGATAGGTAAAAAAAGAAAACCTGTTATCATACAGGCATCTTGGCCTTTGTCATTTCATGAAGACTGATAATGATAACAGCTAGTTGATTTGTGGGGGAAAAAAAAGTGGGCTTGGTTTTATTCTCCAAGGAAGATGAACAACCAAGTCCATTGTTGCCTCATGACGAAAATGTTAAGTGGAAAGTGGCCTGCTTATACTCTCTCCTTTACAATGTCTGACACAAAAGCAGGACAAGGACTTGGTACTAGCAAAAAAATCAAAAGACTATATTTTAAAAACTTCAGACCAACTTCTGGTAAAAGATACAGTTGTTAAGAGGCCCATCCTTTTGCCCAGGTGCACATGTTGAAGCCTGATTTAGGTGGGAGGGGAGATTTGGGACGCAGGAGTCCTGCTTGTTCATTTGTGTTTGGGATGGAGATTTGCAGTTGTCCTGTGAGATTATTCCCAGTTTTAATTTCTTGCACTCTGTTGGATAATATAAAGACTCCGTAGAGTAGGTGCATCTCTCTCTCTCTCTCCCTCTCACAGGTATAAACAGTAAGAAAGAGAAACTTGCCAAATACTGAGGAAAATACTGTTTTCCAAAATTTCTAGAGGAATTTCTCAGTGATTAAAGTTTGGTATCCTTTATTCAAAGCAAGATCTGAAAGGTTAAAATCTTTTTATTTTAGATTTTCATCACCTTTGTAACACAATAAATATGATGAAAAAATATCCAGAAAAAGTTACAAAAATTCTAATAGACTTTCCTGTTGCGGATTATTTATTTTTATTACCATACACAGCTGACTGTCTTTTACAAATCACACAGTTCATTTCAATTGTTTAAAGTAGCCTTTCTGTTCATTGTTCAATGATTCCAGACAGCTTTTTAAAAACTCTTTTATCAGATTCAGTGCTGAAAACAAACTGAAGAAAGTTGATGAATTTATTTAATAAAATACAAGCAGAAATACTGAAAATAGAACAAGTGCTTGGGTGATATGAATAATTTTTAGGGTTTGAATATAGCTTAGGGCCAAAATAATCTATTTTGGAGCTTAAAATACCCACAATACAATAAATGTAAAATAAAATGTAAATGGTCTATTAATTTCCATAAAGTAAGATGAACTAGAGAAGACCAAGAAGTCATAAAATAATTATTTGAAGACCTAAATGACAAAGAAGCAATAATTTTATTGTAACTTCTACCTCAATGCATTGTAAACATTCATACTGTATTAGTTTCGAGACAAGAGTACAGAAAATGCAATAAATGTTTTTATGGTGCAGATTTAGTGTAAAAGTTACCTTTTTTGACTAGTACTGTCCCACATAATACATGAGGTACAATGAATACTCTATGTGGCATTGCTGATACAATCACCTTTTCCAGTTGAGAATTGGAAAGTAATTTAGGACTGTGTTTCAACCATATTGTTCTTCACTGACATCATATTACAAAAGCTTTAGCTAAATTAATGTTTTTATTTACTGTAATTTTCCTGCTTTTTTTCCATATTGTATCAATAATGCTTGTCTAAGTATTTTGCCCATACACATTTTATTGGGCACAATTATTGTCATTTAAAAAATTGAAGAGTGTCCATGAGAGCATTCCTTTTTATGTCAAGTGGGAAGAACTTGACTCAATTTTGCACAAAAATGAAACCCTTCCCAAAAAGCTGGGTCTTTTTTGACAGGTTCCAGTCAGTTATGCTTGTATATATCAAGAGTAATTCCACTGTAGTTAGTGGAATCCATATCTTTAGTGACAGCAAACCCCAAGTTCCTTTTCTTTTTTTTTTTGCCCCTTGCTAAGCTAGGACAACCAGGTATATCAATTTCCAACATATCTTCTTTCTCTTCTAGCTCACCAGGAAACTTCATCCTTTTTGTCACTCCCATGATAGAATATTATAACTCATTTCACGCGCAGCTGAATGTGAAGATACATGGACTCCAACTGGTATGGATTTTGGCTATCTGCCTTCTCCACTGCTTAAGTTGCTGTGAACGCAAGACCCAGCTGGCTCCCAGTTAGAGCTAATGCCAGTTTAGAAATTTGGTCCTAAGTTTCAAAGCACTAAATCAAGCCCCAGCTATATCAAACACTGAATTTTGTTCTGTGAACTACTATTACAACTGTGTTTCTGTGGGACAACGCAGATCAGAGAATTCAAGTAAAAGGCTAGGGACAGAAATTACACATAAAGCAGTATTAGTGATCAGAAACTGGTTCAAATCTGGAACAGAACAGAAGTTCAGTGCATGTAAATAGCTTTCAAAATGGCCAAAAGCAGTTTAAGATAAACCGGGATGAATGTAGTATTAGACCAGTGGCGGCATGTAGGGGGTGCACAGGGGTGCACATGCACCCCCTGAGAGCACTAGTGCACCCCCTGACAAGCAGCCCTCCCAACATAGGTGATGGGCGGGGCGGGAGGTGGGAGTGCCGGTGCCTGCCCCCCCCACGAGCACCGACTGGGAAGTGGGGGCACCAGGTCAAGCACCACTGGCACTTCCAGGAGCACTGCTGGCACTTTTGGGAGTGCTCCTTGAGCATCCCGGTTGGTGAGATTGGCTGTGGGGGGACTGCCCCACCCACCCCGGTTGCTGGTTGGCCTCTAGGGGGGCACGTGACTCAGGTGGCACCCGTTGCCCATCTATCAGACTTAACTGATTTAGATTAAATTGGTTTATTGAACTTCTGTCCCAGATCCCTTTGAGATTCAAGTTAACTCCCAGCCCCCCAACATCCCAGGATGCTTTGCACCTCCCCTGCAAAACCCTCCTCGCAGGGTCAGTGTGCTAGCCTTAGCCCAAGCTGTCTGCTTGAGCAGAGCGTGGAGGCATGTTCTAGCAACTCCCTGGCTTCTGGCCTGGGTCACTGTAGGCATGCGGCTGCATTTCTAGAACCAAAAGTCTGTTTACTTGCTTAATGGTTCAATCTATGCAGCTTAAACTAACTTGCAAGATTGAATCAATTTAACCTTGGGCTTTTGACTGTCTGTACTTAGCCAAAGCATGTGGGAGGTTGGGAGAAGGGAATCCAGTTATGGAATAATTTTCCAGAGGTGAAGTCAGCACTAAATGTCCTTAGGACGTACCTTTCTTCTTTAGACAGCCTTTCCGGCATAAACAATGCTCATAAAAGAATGTTTCTTAATAGTCCCCAATGCTTAAAAACATTCCTTTCTCAAAAAAGCCCCCGACCAAGCCTAAGCAGAAAGCTGACTGCAAAACTGGAAACATGCTAGATACTCTGTTAAGTCCACGAGGGACTGGGATTGTAGACTTTCCATGGAGAATGCTCAGATACCATATGGGGGAGGATGGTAGAAAAATTTTGGATAGATTTTATAATCAGTATAGCTGCTCTTGATTTACAATAGCACAACTGAGATCAGAATTGTGCCTGAAACAGTCTGTGAGGGATTTCATATTCTTGAGCCAGATCCTCTGATGAGGCACACTGGCATAGTTCCACTGAAGTCACCAAACTATTTCCACTGCCTGGGATCTGACCCCTTGCTATAAAGTGATATTGCAAAAACATGGGAGAGCCTCAAGACTCCTCTAATTTCCTAGAATTCATTTAATGTGGTGGTTGCAAATGCTTGGTATTGGCCTTCATGCTGGAAAGTTTCTCTTAGGTCTCCTTTCTTGAAATACAAAGTAATCTTTTTAAATGTCCTGGACATCTAAATTAAAAAAAAAAAAATTGCTAAATGCTTCCTTATGTTATTTAACCAGTCTGATCCAGTTCCTGCAAATTTAGCATAACATTCTTAACACTCCTGCATAACAATAATTTTGATATAATCCTGACCAGTATAACTTCCTGTGTATGCAGATACGGAAATGTAAGAATTCCATCAGAATATATGTTCTTGATGTCTCACTGTTCTTTCATATAATAACAAAATAAAGCAGGCTATAAATCTGGTATAATGTACTCAATTATGGAAGAGTTTTCTGACTAATTCCATTTTGAAAGTGCATGAAACTTGTCAGTACCCATTCTCAGTATCACAGCCTAGAAGCCTTACTTGTAAACCCAGAAGATAGTGAAACTATTGTTTTATACTTAGCTGAAAGTATATTTATATGTGTATATTTGCTAAGAATTTATAAAACTAGCAATGCATTTATTTTTTTAGATTAAATGTCCATAACCTGTAGAGTACTTCAAACAGGTGCTAGTTAGGTGTACAGAAAGGCCATTGTAGATATATATATATTCCCAGGAACAGACTAAATGAATAAATGTTAATTGCTTTTATGATGCAACAAAAATTGTCTATGGTGGTGTTAAGTTAGCTGAAAATATTATAATTACAAAGTATTAGAAACTTTACTAAAGAAGATCTGAAATGATAAAGTGCAAACTGTAATTGTGCAAGGTAGTACAAAAGTATTCTGCACAGAAATGAAAAATTAATGGTTGTTTCTGGCTATTTAATTAACTACTTTCAGCACTGCTTGAAAACACGAGTAGATTTTAATTCATTGTGATCCCATATATAAATTAATGTAATGCTGCTTTAGAATAGAAATATGTCTGATGTCAAGAAGGCCCTGACAGTGTATATTGTTCAGGATTTGATACTGATCTTGGTTATATAGATGCAGCACAAAAATTTAGCTCATCTTCTGTATCCAGTGTTCTCTACTGAGAACTGTAGTAGTATTGGGACACTGCTGTTCTCCAAGAATTATCAGAGCAATGGCAAGATAGATTTAAATACCTGCCCCATGATATGGAGACATGCTTTCACACTGATTATTTCTATACTCCTTCCTGTACCAATAAATTTGTCTTTCACATGTGAAAAATTTGTCTTTCACAAGCATGCACTAGGTTATGCTGTACAATGGTCGATTAAAAAAAAAAAGAGTATTTCAGCTTGAGAGAGAGATTATACATTTGAGCAGGATTCTCCAAGAAACTTCTCTGAAATCTATTTTGTCTAAAGCCAAAATGAATTTTAAGAGAGCCCACTTTTATCATAGGAATAATTTTTAATTTTTTAGTGTTTTACTAGTTAACCCAATTCATAATAAAGAATTTAGAAACTGACAGAACAAATATCAGAGTATGTATTATTGGGAATAAACCTGAATTTTTGGGGAGATGTCACTGTTGATATTTTTGGACTGAGGCACATCACAGCTCTGAAGTCAACTTTTGAGCAATCTTTTACTTTCCCTTAATAATGGAAGTAAAGGATTGCTCAAAAGTTGACTTTAGCCTTAAAAGTTGACTTATTTGGGGGGATGACAGCTACTGGTCAGGGATGATCTAGGTATAGATATATCTATGTTTTTACTATGGGTATTACCCATGCTTCTGGCCATATTGCTTGTCCCCTCCCCCAATTTCTGTGACATGTGTCAGGGTGTTTTTAAGCCTTCCTCAGAGGCATTGGGTATTGGCTACAGCCAAGAATGGGGACCTTGACTGGGGTGTGCCAATGTTCCTGCTAGGACCAAAGATGGAGGTTCCTGGCTAGAAGATCTTGCTTTTTTGTGGGCCAACTGCTGTATTTTGGGTCAGAAAAGAATTTAACCCCATGGTCAGATTGGTATGGACTGTGGAGGGTTCTGCCTTCGTCTGTAGTAGATCTGACAGTGTAGCCCTCTACATGGCATCTATAGAGCATATATTGACAATATTTCATAGAAGCAGGATGGACACTGGTGGCTGTGGTTCTCCTGATTTACCTGTGGCAGGTTAGGGTGTTAGATTTGTGTAGTATCAGGGTTCACGATAGTCTTATGTAGTGCTTAGATTATGGTTTCTATGGGATGGTTTACATAGGGATGATCCTTCTTCAGGCATGGGGTTGGACTAGATGACCTCTGGAGGTCCTTTCCACCCCTACTTCTTTATGATTCTATGAAATGATCAGAAATGAGCCCAATGTTTCTCTAAACAATGACTAAATAATTCAAAATGACTTGATAATGACCTTGTATTCGAAAGCTCCTCTAACTTCAACCCAACCATGCAGTTGATCCAGTAAAAGATACTGCCCCCCCCAAACAATCTTTGTCTCTTGAAGTAGGATATAACTTTAGCAACAGAGTCCAGAAATAAACATAAGAGTTGATTATTTTGGGTCAGATTCTGGAAGGCAGCTAATTTATACAGAATGCAAGTCATAAAGGGCATGTATAAAGTTGCTTGAACATGTACCTTCTCAGTGTCCAGAACCAGGTCTTTGTAAGGCTTCCTTACATTGAATTACAGCAGCTTAAGGCTAATTTTCAGTAGCCTAAAGCCCTACCTTTAGCTTCTGTCAGCTAAAACACAATGGAGGATCAGTATTGCAAGAAGGCATTATGACTGTACCCTTTCCTTGTTCCCTGACCTAGTCCACTTTTCTCCATGAGACACTAACAACCACAGGAAGGGAATGATAATATACAAAGTCCTCTGTTGGCTCTATACACATTCTTACACAGGGGTGAGTCCTCCTGGCCCAAGACAAACTGGCAGTGTATTGAAGAGGGGCTATACTTCACAGGACCATTTTGTCCTATAAAGGTAAGTAGTACACACCACTAATTAAAAAAAAAAATCTGTACTCATTTTACCCACAAATGCCTGATTTCAATACACCAATCTTTACTTCCACAATAACTGGGATAGCAAAATACTAAAAACAGATCATTTAAGAAACAATGAACATTCAAAATGCCACAACAAAAATTGCCATTGCCAGGAAAAATTATGGAAAGTTTTTATATTGGGTGTCATTTTAGATTACACTTACAAAGAAAATATAAAATATTCTTTCTGAAGTTAAAATATTTTAATCATTGTGTTCAAGGTGCCTCCAGCTTTTAAAAGAAGCTGTTGCTTGTGTTTTATTTCTATTTGATATAGTCAGTTGTTTTTTAATTTAAAAATGTGAATTTGAGGCATGAGAAAGAATATTCCTTTATAACACATAAACTCAATTCACCCATGAAGAAAACTGTTTCTAAAGTGTTAGATAAAATATATAGCATAACATCGCATTTTAGTGCTTTTGGGCTCTCTAAAGTTGCAACATATTTCTAATGTACATGCTGAATGTTTCACGCTCTCTTACAGCTTACCGTTACTCTCTTACAGCATTAAATACAGTAGAGTAGTTATATTAGTGTGGAAAGTATTAATAGATGTTGAGTTCTCTGTAGTCTCTCTTTCTCTTTCCTTCTTTCTCCCCTGTAACAATCTGTGTCTATTAAAATATTGATTAAATCCAATGAAGTGAGCTGATTAATTTCTCAACCTAGAGTATGTGTAGCCTTATTTCAGTTCTGTTATCTTTCATGGTGCTTACAAACTGTCCCATTGTTTAATATATGTGGAATTTGTAAATCAAATAAAAGATTAAAACATTTAATTTTTCATATGTTTTTGTTTAGCAGAAACATAGATGCCTCCAGGTTTCAGGGCCTAAACCAACACATAGGTAAAATAAAGTAGGAAGAAAAATACCAGGAATTCCGTAACTTCCTGTACTTGCCGCTGAAGGGTTTCTGCACCTGCCTCTGAAGAAGTTGGTACTGGCTACCAGGGCTAAAGGGTACTGGATTAGATGAATTCCTGATCTGATCTGTTATCACAAAGCCTATTAAAGAGTAATTTTCAAAAAGCACACTTACTGGTAGATTATGGATATTCAAGCTTTCCAACTGTAAATGAGAAACAGTGACGTTCAAAAAACCTGAAACAGTACAGCTGGAATTTGGGAGAATCAATGCCCATCTTGAATTCCTAGATTGCTATCTAGTATAGAGATTAGAGCTACTGAAGTGCTGATATACTCATCTTAACATTGATTTATGTTTCCACATGTGAGAGCATTGACTTAGAAGCCAGATACTCAGCTGTAAATCTGTGAACAACTTCAGTGGAGCTAAGCTGATTTACATGAGCTGATGATTTGGATTTTGGAGTCTAAATCAGTTTTGGGTACCTATTGGACATGTTTCTCTCTCTTATTACAGACATCTCATTTAGCCCTGTGCATCTGTAAAGAATTACCAAGGGTTAAAAGGAATCACTGGCTGGCTAAAAATACACTTTTCCAAGGGAGATCAAGGAAGTCAAAATGAATAACCATGGCATTTTTATTACATATTTGAATAGACTGGTGTCATTCACTTAGTTGCATTGGTGAACTCTGGAACATTGAAAGACTGCAAATTTCATTAAGTTAGCAAGATTATTTTTCATTAACATGATGCGAACTTAATGATTTTAGTAGCATTAACACATCAAGAAGTCAGAATTTTACTAATTGTTCCATGTTAGTGCTCTAGGAACATCTCATTCATTTTTGTCTTATTCCAGCATTAAAATTTACAATTCTGCTCTGCAAGACTTGACCATTTTCAGCTTGTATACAAAAGCCCCTGTGACCATCTGTATGCTTTTGATTATAAATGTATGTGCTTACATGATTTCTAAGACCAAAAAACCCTGCTTGGCCAGTATAAGGACAATTAGTCACTTTCACTAATTCCACATGAAAACACATCAGTACAATAAGACGCTATATTAGCCACTCATTCTTGTCACTGTATATCATGACACCATAGCTATGCTGGCACTTGACACTATCCTTGAGTTAGGTTGTCTTTTATAATCAAGGTCAACAACAAAATACTAAAACTGGGTTGATATGATTTGAGGTCCTTCTCTTGAATTGTGAATCTGTGGCTTGTGTCAATCTAAGCATTTATAAAGATGTTTTACAAAAAAAATCAAAGGCAAATGTTTTTACATTAAATCTTATAAAACTGTACAAAATAGTCTACAGCATGAAAATGTCCATTGAACTATGAATTGGTTATGAACTTTAGTAAACAGAACAATCCTAATGTTTCAAATATTTATCATATTAAATCACTGTATTCATACAGTCCTGCATGTATAGTATTTTCGATGGCACCATAAACATAGTTGTCAGAAAATACGTTAGCTCTCACCCACTAGAAGCTATGTATCATAGTGCCTTTCTGTCAAGAGTTTAAAAAATTCATCATATATCGTTGATTGAATAAAAAAAAAATCTTACCACAATAAAATCTAGAATTGACACTATCCAGGACAGCAAATCAAAGTGGGACATAAGATATTTTCTAGCTTGCAGATCATTTTACATTTACTATTACTGTGATATCATAATTGAAAACAGTAAATGTTATTAAATAATACCTGGTTTATGAAGCATACTGGATTTCAGGGATCCATAGTAACCACTTTACAGGTATGAGGAATCCAAACAACTCATCTCTCTGACACAATTCAATTCCTTTTTAACACCAATCAGGAAAAATAAGTTTGATCAGAATTAATCTTTTTCATTATACAAGTGCACCCAGCTGGATAAAACCCTATTATGTTTACTTATGTTTCCCTTTGTCGGACATTCATTCAGTAAGCCTTGAACATATGCTTGAGCATATGGTAAAGTAGTTTGGTAGGGCAGGGAAACTCATTATCCATACCCCTCAATAAACATAAGCGTTTTAAAAAAATTAAATGGTTAAGGCAACTATACTGATATAGAGACACACCATATGTTTTGTATATTGCTTCCTACAATCTAAACAGTTAGAGTGAAAACAAGAGGTTCAAACATGCTCTGATCTTCTTGACCGCTTATCAAACTGGTAGATAGGAATTTTATCAAACTGGCAGACAGTACTTCACTTGACCATGGGTTACAACTGTAGACATAAGTTATGAGCCACATACTAGAGAAATAATGTATATATTGGCTTACAGACTGATCATCTGTTTGAATTTATCAGAAGCTAACAAACAGAAACAGCCAGTCAGATTATTCAGTGAATAGAATGGGAGAAATGCCAACACATAAATTCACAATTTTAGTGTTCTTAATTATTTCTATCCAATAATTTAAACTATTCAGATCCCCTATCATCATCTCTTTTATGTTTTGAGTGGATAATATTAAGGACCATCTTCAGACACATTGTAAGTGCTGATACTTGCTATCAGCCAATCCCAGCCTATTTTTTTTAGGATTTATTCTAGCATACCATATAATACTAGAGAGCCTTTTAACTTTGTTTTCTGTTGGGTAAGGCTGTTGGTATAAATGACAGTGAACAAAAATGTTTGCACAGTTGCTGCCATATAATGCTGCTACGAAAGATAATGCCACAAAATTGCTAGTGCTGCTATAATGGAAAGGGAGGGACTTGTGGCTTGATTGCCCATGTTTCCAGCATTGTGTTTAGAAGATGACTTTACAGTGGTTGTGGTGGTTGTGGTGTCAATCTTTTTCACAGTTGGTTTTGGTTCACTCCTATCGTCTGGATAGGTCTTCTTTTCTTTGAGTATATCTAAGAAAAACGAGAAAAGAAAACATGCCATGATCATACTGTGTCATCTGCACACAGCTCTATTTTGTTTCAGTTAATGTACTCAGGTGTGCTTTGGGGTTCATATCTTCCTAAAGGCTATTTATTGCTTGGCCTCTGCTTGTAAACATGGATCCTCTTGGATTACTGTGTATTAGATGATGTGGAGGTCTTAGGTGCCTATTAGCATGCGCACATTTATGTGTCTACACTTGTCAGTCATGCTCAGGTGGAGGATGAAATATCTTACATTTAGGAGTTACTGCTGTGTAATGTATCTCAATACTCTTACCCTTTTCAAGGACTGTGGCTTAAAGCCACAATTTATTTAACCATTAACATTTACTCTGGCCTCATGCTTGATTTACCATACAAAGTATGGTATTTTATATAAAGCAATTGACACCTCTCTGCTGAAAACCCCAGAGGATTCACCTTGAAGAAGAGTATCTTTAAGTTCTGCTAGGAATTACAGGGGTTCCCTGGGGTGAAGGGTGCTTAAGGACTACATTGAATACATGCATCTTTAAAAATACCTTGGACAGAACATTAGCAAGCTGCAAGTCCCAATGGGGATGGGAAAAATGTGACTAAGGTTGTGCAAGGACTTCCTATATTGAGGCTGTGGCCAAACTAAAAATACATAACAAAACTATCCCTGATAGTTCAATGGTTCAGCTATTCATCTGGCTTTCAACCAAAGCCTACTCCCTTTGAAGGCAGTATCCTAAATTACAGTATTTTGGGGGGTAGGTCTTTGTCAATTTCCCCTGTGCTTGAAGTTCTCTAAAATTAGAATTATCAAATGCCCAAGTGGTTATGGAAACTGGTTCTAGTTCCTGCTTTAATGAATATTTAAGTAGTTTATACATAGTGGAACAGCTTTACCAGGTATGACAGAAGACACCCAGGCTGAAACATCCTATTGTTTAACTAGTAGAGCACTCTCTGAGTGGTGAGCGACCTTGGTTCAAAACCTGAAGCAATTTACAAATTAGTAGCCACTGTTCATGTCTAGTTTAAATTTATTTTTGTGAAGAAATGCAGTGCATATCTGCACAAGACCAAATGCCTAGATCTGTAATACAGGTTAAGTAACAGTCCTAGCTTAAGATCAAATCTCTAAAGGTGCATACAAATGTTTGCCACACCTGGTCTATGATCAAATGGCTTACTTTAAGCCAAGTTTCATAGATTGGGGTGGGGGGAGTATGTATAAGCATTTGCTGGTTCCAGGAGCCATGCCAGGAACCTGGTGTAAGAAACTTAGACTGTGGGGAGAGGTGGGTGGGATTGAGGGGGGACTAGTGTGTCCACAAGGGGGTTTGGTGAGTCCAGCGGGGTGGGGAAAGGAGCTAAAAATAGCCTGGCCAGGGTGAGGCAGGGTAGGAAGAGAGCAGCCCCAGGGTTGAAGCAAGCGCTTGGGCTTTTCCAGCCCCAGGGCTGCACTCTGAAAATGTAGGCTGCCTATACATGTACTCAGAGGTGGGACATTTTAATTAGAATGGTTCCCAGAGAGTAAAACGCCATAGCATAATGTGTATTAAGCCCCAGCACATTTAAAAATGGCTATGGGATGCTTTATTTAAACCTCATTTGATGAGGAGTGGAGGCTTAATACATATTACATTGCAGTGCTGCTGGAACATTTTAATTAGAACACCAATGAGCCTTTGTATAGGCAGCTGTTTGCTGGATCAGGTTAACCCATTTCTGCTCAGGTGAACTAAGTTAGATTGGGCCCCACCATTTTTGGCCTGATGTAACCCCCTCCCCCCCAGTATCTGCACAGATTGGAATTTAGATGGGCCTAAACCTAGTTGGGCTGATCTAGATGTAATGACTTCATGCACACTTAATCAAGGAAGCAATTCCTGGCAGGAATTGGAAAGAAGGAAAGGATTCCAGAAATGCAAATGCAATCTCAGATGATTGTCTACAAGTAAGTAGTTTTGAACAGCCATCAATAAATTCACTTGATAATAGAAATGAGCTATTGTACTAGAAAATACATATTGTTCTTTTGCCAATACAAATTGCTAAAGAAACGTGATGCATTTTTCTCTCTTTACCATAATATTAACATTCATCTGGAAGAAGCTAATAATTTCTAGAACTGATTCAACGTTAACTGAGAGAAGGGATTTTGGTTGGCAAGTTTACAGGGGAAAAAGGTTAGAACCTGCAAATGCTCTTACAGCTCTGCCACGAAGAACAGTTTCTTTTCAGTAACAACTTGTGGTAAAGTTCACAGAAGGGGAAAAAAGAATGTGGTCAATGCTTAGAAAATATCAGTATTCTGAGGACACTTAAAGACAAATGGACAACCTTCAGACTGTCATTACAGTAAATTAAGAATAAATCACAGAAATAGGTGTGTTCTGACACTGCCTAGCCTCCCTTTCTATCACTGTCATTCTCCTTTTCGACTGCAGTAAAGGCACTATTTCTCTACTGCCCCTTATATCATACCAGGCTGCTGACTTCAGGTCTGTTGGGCCAGCTGATTAAATTAAGACCTCACTCAGGTAAATGTATTCCCCTCTTTCACTTGGCTCTGTCCAGCATTGTAACTTGATTGGCCTCCATAAATTGGGCAGACTTAAATGTATTAATTCATTTATTTTTCTGATATTGACTTAACAAAAAATCTAAGATAAGATTTAATGCTATCAGAGAGGCTATTGGTTTTTAAAAGCCTTCCTCTCAATGACTGCTTAATGCATTACATAACAAGCATTAAATAATTCATTAGAAAATTCTGCCTTTAACCTTTCCAGAAGGACTAAAAGTTTAATTCTAGCTCTATGTCTTGGTGACAAAGGGTGCATCTACACATGCATTTTTACTGAACAGCTCACTAATTAGCTCAGCAATAAAGGGTCACTGTCTACATATGTGCCTATATTAGGGCACAGTAAATTAATTAACTTTGTCATAGGATAGTACTGTCTGGGAGGAGTACTATCCCATAGTTGAGTAAATTACACTGCCTCAATGCCTGGGGCTGGCTAGGGCACAAGGGTGCTGCAATGTGGGGGATGCCTGCTGGCTAGTCCCACACTGTAGCACCCTTGTGCCCCAGCCAGCCCTGACACCACCCAATGCTGAAACTTGGAGCTCAGGGCTAACCCCCCAAGCCTGTCGCCAGCCTGGGGCTGCTTGGTTCCAATTGCTGCAGTCCTGGGCACACATGTATATGCTGAGCCTGGGAGCCACTAACCGCAGCACGAACTGTGCCAGAATTTATTGCTCTATGATAATTGCACGTGCAGAAGCACCCAAAGAGTTTTTCTGATGTCATTCATGGGCATTTTTCATTTGGGCTAGGGACAGAAGTTACACATAAACCAATTTAAGTGATCAGAAACTGGTTTAAACCCGTAACAGAACATCCCCCTGGCTTCTGCCCAGGGCACAGTTTCTATCCGTTCTGCCTGCCCAGCATGATGAGCAATGCCTGCAGGTGGGCGGAGTGGGTGGAAGCTGTCCAGGAGCTGGAGGTGGAGCCCATGCACTGGGCAGAAGCCACCAGGCTGAAGCTTCTTGCCTGCCCACCCAGAGTGGCGCAGTGTGGTAGGGGCAGGGCAGGGGTGGCAGCAGGAGTGGCTACAGTAGGAGCAGCTGGAGGCAAAAGGGGCAGAACAGCCCACCCAGTGCTGGGAAGTCTGCAACCAGTGATGCGGTAGCAGCTGCAGCTGCCAGGTGCTGCACAGGAAAGCGGGCATGGCTGCATCAGGCAGCTACTGGGTTTGGGGTCAGCCAATGCCTCTGAGCCGGCCTGAAAGGCCCTTCCCAGCCAGTTGCAGCTCTATGACAGCCCTGCCTGGCCTGGGCATGGGGAGCTGGGAACAATCTAGCCATGCAGCCCCAGCCTGAACTGCAGCCCACTGGGAAGGGGCTGGCTCCTCTGCGCCCACATTCAGCAGCACCCACAGGCTGGCTTGGTTCAGCTCCACAGCCCCAGCCCTGGGTAGATAGCAGGGTCATGCTGGTCAGCTCTGGCCAGGCCTCCCGCCACCCTAGCAGGGGTAGGGGGGAAATCTGGGCAGACCTCTGCTGGGGTCCTGTGCCCACCTGGAGACATGGGAGTTTAACCCCCCTCCAGCCCCCTTCACCTGAGGCGCTGTCCTGGCTGGTGTCTGGTCTTGGGGACAAGCCTGGCAAGGGCTGCTTCCTCCCCTCCCCCTCCATGTACACCTTGTCTGGGGTCCCTACAGGCCAGAGTGGGGGTTTAAATGCCCCCACTATCATACTGAATCCCTGCCAGGGACTAGTCATGCCCTCCAACCGTGCAGCTTCGCTCCAACCTTGCGGCTGCTGCTGAAGGGAAGGCAGGGCTGTTCTAGCACGCCCCAGCTTCTAGCCAGAGCCACTGCAGGCATGTGCCTGCATTTCTGGAATCAAAAGTGAATGTCTATTCACTTGCAAATTGGTTCAATCTTTGCAGGTTAGACTAACCTGCAAAGATTGAATCAATTCATGCTGTTCCTAGCCTTGAGGTTTAATTGTGCAAAACTGGTATATTATGTTATACTCTTTTTAAAAGGACCCAACCTGGTTTAAATTCTTCTGTAATTTATAAACTTCAGTGGTATATATATTTAATTTTTCAAATGGCTTTTATGACTACCCTAATCATTTACTCACTTTTGTATTCTGGCTTGGAGACTGAGAAAAAAACAGATTTTTTTCTCTTCATTTCCATCTCAGTGTTGGAGCCAATTTTATTCAGTTTATTGCTGATGTTCAAATGGGAAAATACAGGTTGTCTTTAAAAATGTGTGAAACATGACAGCTAGAAATTTGCTTTTTAAAAAAATAACAGCTGAGATTCTCCTGTAATCACATGAATCCCAAGAGCTGGGACTTTAAAAATAAAAACCACCAAAAAGAATGAGATATATTTGGGAAAGTTGGATTACTTGGTTTTCATATAATATTTTTGTTTATTATATGCTTTTAATGTTAATTTATGTAGTTTTCAACAACTTGTGATATTTAATATAAGAACCATCTGTGAAATACAGTATGAGGAAAAGTGCCACATGCTCGGGGATCAATCTTTTTGTTCTATGTTTATATAGTACCTGGCACAAGGATGTCCAGAACCATGGTGGGGGCTCTTAGAAGCTACTACAAATGATACTAACATGCTATCATGAAATCTACAGATGAAAAGGAGTGTAGTAATAGTTTCAGCTCTATGGAGGTACTAGTTAGAGAGGATTAAATGCATTAATATCACAAGCAGAAGAAGGTTAACTCAGAGTATTTAACTTCCTTTTAAAAATTATTTGTTGTGAATTTCTGACCTATTCATCATATATGACTCTTTTCTGAGTTATCATGATTTTTACCACTTTACCATATAATGAAATAATCTGAACAACACATTTGAGGCTGTGGGTTATTTGTGAAAGAGACAGAATTCTCATTCAGGAAGATCGTGCACAAGGGACAACGAAAGATCAGAATTATAATAATAAAAAAAGATTTCAAGAATGGGGTATCAAGTATGAAGAAAGAGAAATCAAGGAGGATAAGAATGAACTAGAGGCCCTGAAATTTGACTAATAAAGGTCATTGGAGGTACTGACAAGGGCAGTTTCACTGACAGAGCCAGGAGAGAGAATGGGTGAATTTAAGAAACAAAAGAAGGCTGGGAGAGTGGTCACAGGGTCTAGCAAACAAGTGTTAGAAGAGGGAGAAGAGACAGATTTGGATGGCAGTTGTTGATCATTTCTTTGATTCAACAAAATGTTATATAGGGAAGGAGAATGGTACAAGAACCAGAGAGGATTTCAGGAGGGAGGGGAGGGAAAATGGGCTTTGGCTATCAGTCACATGGGAGAACTGGAGATACAAAGAATGAATGTATAGGCAGGAGAATTGAGCAGTCATGGGACTTGCAACTAGGGAAGGAGGTGTTATGGGCAAGTCAGGATTGGTATCTGAGCCAGATTTTGTGGTGAAAGAAGAGGAAAGTTGGAGGAACTCTTCAAGTGCTTCTCTGGCTTTTCTCAAATTATATTTATTTATTTTTTGAGAAGACTGATGGCTTTTAAAATGTTATTCTCTTCCTTCTGAATATGCAATACCAATACACATAGTACACACTCCATTTCAAATGAGTTCTTGAGCCTGTGAATGTAAGTATTTATGGCTAAATATACCAATTACAGGAAAATAAAAGTTTTTTGGTGGTGAGGGGGAAGAGAAGCGTGGACATGAGGATCTATATTCTCATGAATAAGAGTGCCTCTTCAACTGTTTGTGCAAAAGAAGAGAAGATTCTGCAAATGTGTGAAGATGGAACAAAGTGAAAGAGGATAGTTAGATCACCCTCAATTCTGATTTTATGAAAATATTTGTGCTCTTCTTCCCAGGGTTCAGCCACCTCAGCTCCTTCGCACTATTTCAGCCTCCAAACATCTGCTGTAATCTTAATGTCCCAAGCATGAAAAGCATGCAAGTGTATGTATTTCTGTATTTCTACTTTTTCAAATGTTTATTGGGCATTGGAGGCCAAATTTATCAAAATGACAAATAAAAGCTATAGGTGCAATAGCTGTTCACAATTTTTTGTCCTTCCACCAAAATTTAACTCAATCCAAGCATAGAATAACATGAGCTTCTGACTTTTCTTTTTTCTACATATACTTACTTCTGAATAATTTAAAATCAGTTTCAACTGTTGCTATATAAATAGCACTAGTTTCCAGAAATAGTTGGCATTAAATCTCTCTCTTCTCATACAGTTTTAATCAGAGAATTCTCTCATGGTATAAGCTGATAACTGATCAAATACCAATGATGTTAAATACATAATTTAGATAAAATCAGTTCCTAACAATCCAAATTTGATTCAAAACTTTAACACAGCACTGCATCAATTTACAATAATGTGAATGATGTGATAGCTGTTGGTTATAAAAGATTTGAAAAATCATTTGCAAGGAAGGTGCATACCAAGAGCACATGGGTCCTGTGATCTGCACTCAAAGTCAGGGGCAATGCGTAGGGGGTGCATGTGGGTGCACGTGCACCCCGAGCATGGCGGTGCACCCCCTGCAAAAAAGCACTGCCGACAGTGTTGGCAGCACCTGCGAGCGGTCAGCAAACCCTGCTGGCTGCCGCTACTGGCTGTGCCTGAGGGTGGTTGCTGAACCTTGGTCGGCATTCGCCACCCCCCCACCCCTGCCTGCCACTGACAGTGCCCCCGGTGGCTGCAAGAGCTCCCCGTTCACCCCTGCCAGGTTCCTGCTGCTGCTGACGGGCTCCCACCACTGCCAGCATAGCCGTGCGCCCCCAGCCACTGGGGGCACGTGCCATTCATGCTCAAAGTGGTTATTAGGCTAACTTGAGTGAGACCAATCACTGGGGCATTATGCTTGTTCACCTTTGGGACTGAGAATATGTCTACACCATCCCTCTCCAGCTCAGGAGTGCACACTGCTCAGCTGCCCCAGTTCACGTTACAAACCTAGAAATGAAACAGTGAGGCCATTCTGGGAGCACCTCCTGTGGCCACACCTGAGGCCTGAGAGTAGTTACTACTATGACCCATAACTACAAGGACCCCAGGCATCTTCACTGTCACATATATGTGTTTGGTGGGTGTAAGTGGAAATGGATGGGTAGTCCACACTCCAGAACATCCTCCCACAAAGTGCTGGGGACATAGTGTAGTCATTCCTGCAGGCTTTTGTGGACACATCCTCTGGTTCTTTGGGCTGCAGTAAAGTGAGCAATGCTATAAATTCTTTTCTTGGGAATGCATGTTATTCTGTACTTAGATGGAGCAAATTCACTGGATTTTGCTGATACAGCAAAGCGGTTGTGAGCAGTTCAAACAAATTGTGGTAGAGATTGTTTGCCTTTTCTGGGAATACAGAAGGAACTATGGGAAGACAACCAAGGCTGGGTTCCACTTGCATGGCTTTAGCCTGTATTCCTGCTGCAGAATGGCTGTGTTAGCAGCTGACTAGTGCTAATCTGAAGGGCCAGTCAGCCTGAGTTAGTAGCACCTCAGCTGGAATTAAAGGATTTTATGCATGGAAGGGACTTGAATTAGGGGAAACACTTGAGTTACACCTCACTTTATATCTGTGCTGAACAAACCTTATGCCTTCCTTGGGTAGGTACCAAAAGAAAAATGTACAATTTCTTCACAAGAATTTCAAAAATTTGCACCATCATTTGCTTCATACAGCCCCCATCCTGCAACATGTATAACCAAGTGTCCAACAGAAGACATTGTGAACTGCCTATAGTATAAAGCTTACCAAACTGAAGCAGAGCCATGATATATTTTTCTGGAGTGCAGGATACACTGCTAGATGATATACTGTCAACTACTAATGAGTTATTATTTACATTTGATTTTGTGTTTCATATTTCAGTCATTTAAACTAGGTTACCAGTTTAACTACAGCCAAAGAAAAGCTTACAGCTAAAAAAAAAAAAAAAGGTCACTAGGATATGTATTATGAACAGAAAGGGGAAGGCAAAGTTTGGAGTACAGAATTGGGCAGTGTCCAGGTAAGCAGATACTGTTAAAGTTAGTTTAAACTAACCCACAAACAGGTAGACAGTGGGGTAATATATAGGTGTAATCTTGACACAAATTGCAACATCAGGTGGTTCTGATTGACTTGCCAGTTTCTGTTTCTATATCAGATGACAATATTATTATGATCCCAGTATTTGTTCCCAGCACTCGTTCCTGCCCAGGGCAGGGGGTCAGACTTGATGATCTGTTCAGGTCCCTTCAGACCCTAGAAACTATGAAACTATAAGATAGATCAAAATCCCCTTGGGTTCCAACCTTTCTGATCTGCACAAAGTACAGTCTACCTAGACCAGAGGATCTGGACCCCTATCTAACTGATCTTGCATCCTTGTTAGCACTGTTAAACTCACATCTTGACAGTGTAAACAAAATGCATAATAAAAATGACTTGACCTCGATGTTTAGAGCATTTAGGATTATCTTTACCTCAAAGACCTAACCACGGATTGCTACACAGCAATGTAACTGCCTCTCAGATGGGACTGAGATTCTCATAAATAGTTGTACGGATTAATACATTCCTTCTCAGACACTAGCCAGCACACTAGGAAAAGTCAAATATATGAAGCCTTGCATTGCTTCCCTGTAGCTTTCATCACATTGGTCTGCAGTGCTCTCCTGTGGCCTTGGCACAGGCAATTACAGTTGTGTGTGCACTTAGTACTGTCTTTTTATAACACAGTCAGGGAGTTCTGCTTGAGCAAGTTTCAGGGTTTTTATTTGCTCCAAGGAATGGGTATACCAATTCAGTTAAAATAAGAAATCCTGTCAGATTTTTTGCCCTTTTCTTGGACAGAACTGAGCCCGAGATTTTCTTTGTGGGGACAAAGTTCTGTGTGGTCTGAGTCTTCCCACACCCACAATGCCACAAGTGCTGAGACTCCCCCACTCACTCCCCAGCCAAATCATTCTTGCAATAAGGTGAAGAAGGACTCAGGGCTGGCACAGCCATTTTTGCCACCCCAAGTAGCATCATACTGAGCCAGGGCCTGGATGAGTGTGCGCACTGCCCACCCACTCAGAGCAGCACCACCTGTGTTACCTGTATGGTTATGCTGGCCCCGGGAAGACTGCAAAGTTTCTTTTGAGTGCAACTGCTGATGTGGTCAGCAAAGAGGAGAGTTGATTTCCCAGCAACCGAGATATGTGGCAAGAAGGGAGGACAGTATGATGGCATTCATTTCAAAGAATAGGAAGGTGGGAGATGACTGTTTGAGCTGTCATGGATATTTTTAGGTCCTCTCATCAGAGAGTAAAGGCTGGACCTGAAAATATCCAGTTCTAGCAGAGAACACGCTGATACTGCCAAGTAATTATTTTTTTTGTTAATGAGAGTGGAAAAGCAGAAGTCTTTGTGGAAGGGAAGGTTGTTGCCTGTCAGCTCTGTGTTCTTGGGGAACTCTGACACAGTACCCAGCCTGTCTGACTCGCAAAGGACTCACCCCCTCTCATCCCCACCTCTGCCTGAACCAGAACTGATCAGAGGAAGGACTTACAAAAGGCAATGAAGATGCAGTAGGAGATACTCTTAAACCCCTCCCGACAAGGGTGATAGGAGTAAGGCAACTCCTCAGGTCTCGTTTACATTGAAGATGGGACAGGGAGGCACCTCCATTAGCACTCAGAGTGGAGAACAAAGATTCCAGGGCAAGGACCGCACTGAACTCTGGGACCAGAGAAGCAGAGGAGCACTGCATGATGGGGGAATCTCTGTTCCAAATGCTAATCAACCCATGTCTGCACACACCCAGCTCAGCATTTATCAGACCAGTTCTAGTGCTGATCCCTTTATTGGTACCCAAAACACAGTCTGCCTGTTTGCATTGTGAGCTCCCTCAGACTAACAGCAGCCCACAGCCAGGAATGATCAGCTCCAGCATAACAAAACAACTCTGGTGTACTCCCTTGAGCCACAAACAAGCCTAGTGTTCTCCCTTGAACCATTGTTTCTCTACAAAAACCCCTGCCCAAGCTCAAGTTTCTGTTCTGGTGCTTGGATCCAAACACTGCACCAGGTCCACTGGGACGTCACCTTCTCCTTTTCAGCCTGGAATACCTCCATCATGCTGGGGGCTCTGCCTGTCTCAGGCGCTTTGGACCTGAAACTGAACAGCCTGTCTGCAAGCTCCGACAAACACCTGGAACCTCGACCGGTTCAAGCTTCACCGAGTGGTGAGACCCCTTCTCTCTCTCTCTTTCTCTCTCTCTGTTTAAGCCCACTTTCTAAGTCTCAGACTTGCCTCTCTCTCCTTCTCATCTCTTTCTCTCTCTCCTTCTCTTCTTACTCCAGGCATGACTTAATAAACCTGACTTTTGTTGATCAGACTTGAGCTAGATTTCCCAAAATACCCAACTAAAGTCATGTAATACTGTAACTGTTTTGTTTGTTTTTCCTTTTATGGGTATTACTACTAGTATCATCATAAGTCTCATATACCTGGTAATAAAATAACTTTTATGGTCAAGCTGGTTGCCATACTCTCTCTCTGAACCTCTTTTACTCTTTCTTCTCCTCAATGCCCTCCCCCCACATTTGCTCTGTAGCAACCCTTCTTTTACCTAAGCCAAAGATCCCTCTAAAACCCAAAAAATCCCGTGGGGTCTGCTCATCAAGGGGGTTACTATCATGACAACTGGGACAAAAGTTTGGGAAGTGCTGAGCTGTGGCACATGAGGGTGTCAGCCTGTAAATGCTGATTGACCTGGACAGCTCAGATGTGCTCTGATCCTGTGCTGAGTCTGTGGCACATAAGGCTATCAGCCTGGAAATGCTGAGTAACCCTGCCCACTCAGATGTGCTCTGTTAATTTGTGTGTGTGTGTGTGTGTGTGTGTGTGCGCATGTGTATGTGTACGACTGATTTGGTACCTGGAGGAACCCAGCCCCATTGAAACTAAGTCCTGCAAGGGAGCTCCATTGGGGGTGAGGACTTGCAGAAGGGAGAAATAGAGCTCCGTATAGAAACACAAGTGACACAAGCAGCACATTGATAGAATTGCAGAGACCCCAGACACGTAACTCTAAAAGTGAGCGCACCCCAAATGGACAGGCAAATATGTTAACAAGGTGGCCATGACTCAGGAGCTCTATTCTTCACACAGCTTGTGTGTGATTAGCTGACAACTGCGTAGATACGAGACCAGGAATCATTCCACTAGATGAGTGTACAGACCTAGTGGGGTTTGCGCTGAAGAGTCAGAGAGTTTACTTGCCAGACTAGCCTGCTAGACCTTGATTTTTGGG
Organism: Alligator mississippiensis; assembly: GCF_030867095.1. NCBI lineage: Eukaryota > Metazoa > Chordata > Crocodylia > Alligatoridae > Alligator > Alligator mississippiensis. Next base: position 42,824,864 of record NC_081830.1, read on the forward strand.
AACTAGTTTGGGGCAAAGTGAGGAGCAATGTCACAGGATCGACTGAGTCACTACGATTAAACCTCTAGGTCAGGGTGTCAAAGATCCAGCCTATAGGCCAGATCTGGCCCCAAATGTTGCCTGCTCCAGGCATCAATATGCAGACCCCATTTGGTGTGGGCTGCACATGGTGCAGGGCACATTGCATGTGGCTCCCAGGCCAGACAAGCCCTGCACACTGGATACAGGGCTGGTCTTGGCTGGGCTCATGGACTAGCCCTGTGCACTGGATGCAGGACCCAGGGCTAGGCCAGTGTGGGTACCATATGCAGCATGCACCCCAGACTGGCCCCAGGCACTGCATGTAACACACTCAGGACCAGCCCCAAGTGCTGCATGGGGGGCTGAAGCAGGTGCACATGCTGCGTGCTGCACCCACAATAGACCAGTTTTGTGGGCTGGATCAAGCACATGGGCTGGATCTGGCCTGGAAATTGGTTCTGTGTCCCCCCATCTGGCCCACAGGGCTGGATGCCTTTGATACCCCTGCTCTAGGCAATACCAAAGTGCAGTAGGGCGTCTGAGCCAAACACCATATAGGATAGAAGCTTCCTGAGGAGAAATCTGTGATCTTTTTTCCCCCACACAAACTGCATGGTGCCAACCTGGCAACTGTCCGCTTTCTACAAGTGCTATGCTTTGAAAAGAGGGGGAAAAAAAAGCCAAAGTTTGAATTACCATGGTTGGAATGAGAGTTGCATAACATATGTCTAAAGTAAAGTGATCAGTACCCGCAGTTATGCTTCATGCTGGGGCTCAGTTACTTGATAAGTTTCACCTCCATCACAGGCTCTGTTTTGGTTGACAGCTTTGTGAGAAAATTACAGCAAGGTGCAACTTGGTGGAACAGGATCTTAAATTATAGTAGATGGTGCAGCATTGTTATTAGCTTTTTATAACCTTCGGAAGCAAAAGCTGAAATTACTTTTACATATTCAAAAGAAAGATCTCTGAAATCTCCAAACAATATAATCACCATGAAATGCATATATTTTTCCAAGAGTACCAACAATTTCCAAATGATGTATTTTATCTGAACATCATGACCATGTTAATTATTTTCAAATTGAGCTGCAGCAGACAAATGAAAGCAATAAAATACTCTCTGCCTGAGAGAGGAAGTCGAAATTCAAGAACTCTCAAATGGTCAAAAAACAAGTCCCCAGATTTATTATATTCTGAAAATGTTTGGGATTTTGAGTTTAATTGCTCCTGAAGAAAATGTGGACAAGATTGACAAGATATTTACTGATGCAGGAAAAAGTAAGTTCAATACACAAGCTTTGGAGCCAACAATATCCCATCAGGATATAACTGTTAATACCTTTGTGATCTTAACATTTGTATCTAAGAAAATAATACTTAAATAAGGCAAGAAACAGGACAAAGTCCCTTGTGAGATCTGGGTCTTATGAAGTGGTGAAGGAAGACCTAAAAAATCCTAAGGAAGCCCCTGTAAAGTGAATAAAATGCATAGCAATTGCACAAATGAAAACTTCCCACAAATTTCTGAGGATCCATTTCTTTTTGCTTTGTATAGTTTGTATGTGTGTACCCCTTATTAAAGCAAATGAAAATACCCATGGATGTATCCATTAGAAATGTTGCCCTTCAGTTTGCTTGTTTAATTAGTCATCTCAGTGGGTTTAGTTCAGGAGGAGGATTACAAGGGGTTCAGGAGACAAAGCTTGGACAACGGTTGGGGGTTGGTGCTCACTGACTATACTATTTTGGACATCAATTAGGGAACACATTCTAAAAAATGATGGCTGAGATGACAGATGCCACTGGGAGCTCTGTACTGGGGTATGACTCAAATATGTCTTTGATTCCTACTTCTGCTGCTACTGTGACTTGGATAAGCCACTTAAACTCTGTAAAACAGAGATAATGGTAACACCTCTTCTCTTCCCTTTCCCCCTCCCTCCCCAAATATTTGTAATATTTCTTTGAGGGTGGAACTGTGTTTAGCATTTATGGCAACACTGTTGGCTGGGGCTTCTAGGTGCTACTGTAATAAAAATGAAAATGGAAGGTCTGGGATAACTGCAGACAATCTGAGATGTCAGACGCACAAAGCCACGTGTAAAATGTAATGGCAACCTTCTTCCTCATGCCTCTCAATCTGTACTCTATCTAAATTTATATGCAAGGAATGTATTGAATAACACATCATCATACAGTAAGGAAGCCTGTCACTGTATGTGTTTTGCTTTTGATATATAGCTGCCATAGCAAACCCTGCAAGCTTTTCATGAGGCACAATAAAATTCTATTAGTTCCAAGAGTTAAAAAGTAAACCCACTGAAATAACCACTTCAGCCCCAACAATGATAAAAATGTCAAGATGGATCAATCAGTTCTTTCTTTGGGAAGAAATCATCCAACCTATTCGCCCACATGTGTATCATCAGCAGTGCCATCACCCATCAGTCAATCAGTAGAAAATGTTTCATAATTCTTGTTTGTATTGGTATAGGACCTAGTCAAATGCAGACAAATTGCAAACATGAGTTTAAAACATGCCAATCAAACATCTGTTTTTGGGATAGTCAGACACGTTGATGGCTGCACATTTAGGCTTCTTAAGTTTAGCAGACACTTCCATGTACTAAGCACGTACTTCGTAAGAGTTGATTAACAACAAAGGAGGATTCATAAAGCATGATGACCTTGGTAGATATGTTTAACTTTTGTTATAACTTTTATTGTAATGAAAAAAACAATTAGAAATCTTTGTGACAGCCTCCTGCTACCACTGCATGGTATAATTAATGAGATATGTCTGGAAATTCTGTACATACTTTGCTATGAACAAACAACAGGCTAAGAGTGATCCCAATACCACATGCCTGAAGTGCTCACAGCTACCATAAAAGTTAATGGACATTTTGGGGACACGAGGAATGCAGAATTGACCTTGGTGACTATAGACAAATGTGTGCTCTCAACTTCAAAGATCAGGTATCCTTGCCAATCTTGAGTTTGGAAGGGATCACAGTGCCAAGTGCTGAAAGCATCTGCTCAATGTAACAGCACAGCTAAAAGCTGTAATTAAGAAAAACATAAACATGCTCAAGGAAGAAAAATATTAGTAATAATTGAAAATGCTTTGGCTGTTGTATGCGTCCTGATGATCTCATTAGTTTTGGTTAAAGAAACTGCTCTCATACTGGCTGATGTGTGTTGCACTTTATTTGTCTTCTTATTCTACCCACAACTTTCCCAGTTAACTTTTATTGTTCAATACAAAGGTCAAATTGTAGGCTTAATTAAATTGTAGGGGGAAAGTATACACTTATATTGGATGGGAGTATGAAAACATTTAAAGTAATCTCATTGGTCTCCCCCTCACACACTCCTCATTTTTTGAGACTAAGAAGAACTTGCAGTGATGCCAATCATCACTTTAAAGGGAAACTGAACATAGTGAGAAATATTCTTTATTTAGAATTTCATTCTAAAGTGAACATAGTGAGAAATATTTCATCCCTGTTATAAGCTGTTAATCATAATTACCAGCAGTATTTATTAACTAACCCTGGTTTTTCACTAACCTTGATAATTCGGCACAGATGAAGCCCTGGACAAGTACTAATGGGACTACGCCAGCAGAAAGGGAAGTCCAACTTTAAGTCCATATGTGGTTAGTTTTAAGCATGGGTAATACCAATGAAGTAAACATAGCTATCACATGCTTAACATTAAGTACTATGGGCTGTGTGAAATTTCACCAGCTGTTTCGTTTTGAAGCAATTTTGACTCGTTTCGAGCTTGAAACAGCAAAATCGAAATGAAATGAATGGCACTGAAACAGCCTCGAAATGAAACGAGGGCAGTTGAAATGTTTCAAAAGTTTCAAAATGTTTCAAGTTTGGAAGCTCAAACTGGGCTTGCCTGCAGGGAAACAGAAAGTAAGGAGAGGGAGGAGGAAGGGGGGGAAGTGGGGGAAGGACTGTTCTCATATTGACTGTAGCTGGCCAGTGACTGTCATCCTTCCCTGAGGTCTCTTCCAATCTCAGTGCTCTGGGACAGGCATGGAAAAACAGCATAAAAGGCAGCATTATTTGATCTGGCCTGCTTTCTGCCTCAGGGTCTGAGTTACTGAGCTGTCTTCCAGCAGCTCGGCAGCGTTAGACAACGAAGGCTACTACTAGCATTGATTTGAATGATTTCCTACTTGCTAGCCTAGCCTAGCAAGTAGGATTCCCCAATACCTTTTGCTTTCTTCTAGACCCTTTTATTTTATTATTTTTATTGTTTTATTCTTTTCAATTTTATAATGATATTGGATATTACACTATAGAATTTAATTTATACAGGAAGGGAGATACATTTATATTTTATTTCTATATGTTTATACCTTGCAGCATATTTATATAGGAAGGGAGATACATTTATACCTTGCAGCATAGACTACACACCTTATAGAACTTATATAGGAACACAGATACATTTATATATTTGTATAAAATGAGACACTATGAAACACACCATGAAGCATGGTGGAAAGGCAGCTGGCAAGCCTTTAGGGAGGCATGGAAGAGGGGGTAGAGGAAGAGGTGTAAGTTCCCTCCCCCCAAAAAAACTGAGACGCAGCCTCTTTCCTACAACTAGCAGAGATGAGGCTTCCACAAGCAGCAAGGAGAGGGGAGCAGTGCCAGTGCCACTGCCTGAGTCTGCATTCCCTCCAAGAGCACCAGCCATAGCCACCCGCCCACCACCATGACAACAGGCAGCATGGCAGTCTCCTCCACCCTGATTTCACTTCCCATGCTGAGCCTTCCAGTGCCAGAGGAAGAGCGGGAGCTGGATCTGGATTTGGATCTGAGTGCCCTAGCATGGGAAATTCTGGGGAAGGAGAGGGAATCAGCTGATTTTGTGCTCCACACCTCTCAAGTTTCCCCTAGAGCCAGGGCTCCTTTCCCAGAGGCACTTCAAAGAAGGCTGAGGTAGAGGTTGTGGAGGCAAATGGCTCAGCTGAGTGTTGCTGTGCCTTTGCTTGCTGAGGAGAGGGAAATTGCAGCATCCACAGATGTACCAGCACCCCAGAAGCAAACAGTTAGTGTGGTCTGGGAACATTTTGAGCTGGCAGATGATCCCATGTATGCTATCTGCCTGCACTGCTGAGCAAAAAATAGCTGGGGCAAGGGAACAAAACACATGAGCACCATGGGAACGCTGATGTATCTCCGCAGGCACCAGCCCCTTGCCTTTGCTCCTCTTCAGCCTGGCACCAGTGGCAGCATGCCCAAAGGGAAGTCCCCCTCTTGCTTCAAAGCCCCCATTCCCCCAAAGCAGAGGCAGGCCACCCTGGAACAGTGGGGGAAAGGTGGACAGAAAGGGAAGTGCATTGCAAGGGTGAGCGAGATCATTGCAGAGCACTGTGGGGATGCTTGCTATCGCAGCCCTTCTCCTTAGTTGAGTGGCCAGGGTTCAGACAGCTCATGGCACTCATGGCCCTATCCTACCAAGTGCCCGCATGCACCACGGTGGTGCCCTCCCTGTATGAGGCATGCAGGGAATACTTGAGGGAGGAGCTGTGCAAGGCAGGACTGCAGGTGGCCCTACACTTCACCTCGGACATCTGGAGAGCTGGGGTGGAGATCACGCCTACCTCTTCCTCACAGAGCACTGTTGTGACCAGTCAGGCTGTCGGTGGGCTCTCCTTCAAGCCAAGGTGAGTCCCACACAGCAATAGAGATTATGGGGGCCATGAATCGCTTGGTGCAGCGGTGGCTTGTTGGGCAGAGCAAGCTCACCTGCGGGTTCATGGTCACCAACAATGGGGACAATATGAGTAGCATCCACTGTGTGGCACACAAGTTCCACCTCATTATCAGGGATGCCATGGAGGGGGATAGGACTGCCAGTGATGGTGCCACACCACCAACAAGCTAATTTCCAAATGCAGGAAGGTGACAGGTTACTTCCACCAGAGCAACAAGGAGGGAAAGATGCTGTGGGACAAACAAGTGGAGCTGAACATCTCACAGCACAAAAAGTGCTGTGGGACAAAAAAGTGGAGCATATGACCTGTGAGCTGAACATCTCACAGCACAAAATCATGAAGGATGTGAAGCTGGTGGAGCAACACAAGGCCACCCATGAGATGGCCTTGCTCGGGGAGATTGGGATCAGTGGCTCCCTTAACAGAGCTGAGTGGGATATCATCTTCCAGATCTTGGTGGTCCTCACCGCCCCACCTGCTTGGATCCTGGTTTGGTGGAGCAGCTGGTGTTCTGAAGGTGGACCTCCTGCTGCTGGGGTTCCCCAAGCTCCAGGTGTAGATGGAGTGAATACCACATCCCTTGCTCCATCTGCACCTATTTACGTTTTTCATTTTTTAAAAGTCATTCAAAGGCGTCAGAGGGTGAGGGACAGGCTGGGGTGCAGGGGGGAAGGGGAATGTAGCAGCGCAGGTAAAAGTGCAGAGGTGCCTGGGGAGTCAGATGTCCAGCAGGTTGCAGTGTGTCAGACTTCCAATGTCTATATTGCGTCCATGAGTTTCTGTACCTACCACCTAGGAGGCTGATGAAGTGAAGTTCATAGGCCCGTCTGTGAAAAGTAGTCTGTAAATTCCCTTTCAGGATCAGGCCTGAGAGACTGGAGACAGAGTGTTTTTTTTGTGAGAAATGTGGCCCCCACAGGTAGTTGGGTATTGTTGTCTTTGATAGATTCTGGTGCAGTTTGTGGGGGTACTGGAGACTGTTGGCAGGTTTTGTGTTTTGAGCTGTAGGACGTTGGCTTCTAGTGATGAAGTTAGGTTAGCAAGGTTCGGTACTTGTTTGAATTTACAAACTACTTTTCACAGCTGGCCCTATGAACTTAACTTTATCAGCCTCCTAGGTACTGCAACTCATGGACTCAATATAGACATTGGATTTATGACACACTACAACCTGCCGGGCATCTGACTCCCCAGGTACCTCTCCACTTTTACCTGTGCCGCTACATCCCCCCCTCGCCACCTCCATTTCCATTTTCACTGACTGTCTTTCTTGCCTGCATTGCATGCCAGCCTCTGGCTTCTTTACTATTCCTTCCATCCAGGAACAGCAAACACACACACGCCCACTGCAGGTGCTTCCTCAGCCTAACATAGGGTTTTTCAACCCAAAAACTTGCTAAGATATATTTCTGTAACTAACTATTCAGTTGGTCTGCTAAAACATACCAGATTAGACTGACCCGAAGGAAAAGACCTTGTCAGCCAATGACACATCCTTAGACCAACACCCCTAGCACCTGTCCCTGGTCAGCTGACCGGAAGGATGCAGGGCCCTGGGCAGTGGGCACATCCCTGGAGCTTAGATGGGGCTGGCAGGGAGAGTTCTCTCTCTCTCCCTGTAATCCAAAGAATATTTAAGCATTTTATACAAAATGGCATGGTTTCAGTAGGCTTTTTTAGCTAATGACAAAATCAGACCACTCAGCAACTTAGACAGAATGGCACTGGAATTAATCTCATGTATAGTAAGAGCAGTTCAATGAAGATTTCAGTACCAGACAGCAGCAAATAGAAGGCAGAATATGGGTTTCCTTGGCGGGGAGGGGGAAGGGGGATGGGACAGTCTGCAACAACATGACCTTTCAAGAGGCAGAAACAAAGTATTTTGGGTGTTGTCTAACTGAAGAACAAATTGGTCCAAAAGAAAATGGGAACGAACAGATGAGATGAAGTGACTGGGGAGACTGGGGCAAGAATGATAAGAGGAGAGACATAGAGACTGTCAAAAGCCCTCACTTTGTGCCACAAAAGGCTTCTGCTGACATAGTACAACCGGACTAGATGAGTGCAATCCTAGTGTCATTGCTACAGAATAAGTCAGCACAAAAAATTGCAGACAGGCAGACTAGTATCTTTTCAGAAGGCCACACCAGGCCATGGGGCTATGAACTAGGGCTGTGCGAAGCTTCAGTCCCTGACTCAATTTGGTGGAGATTCGGCCTGATCTGGTGGCCAAATCTCCAAATCCAAATCAAATCAGGAGACCCTTTAAACTCTCTGAATCAAACTGGAATCTTCCAAATAGATTCGGAGAGATTCAGAGAGATTCGGCGTTTCAGACATAGCTTTAAATGTTTTTTCTATATACCTCAAGGTAGCAGGCGGCTCATGAATGATGAGATGCTGGGGCAGATGGAGCATCCCACAGAAGCACGGGGATGCTCCCCAGTGCGCTCGGCAGCAGACCCAGAAATGGACCAGAAGCACTTCTGGGTTTGCCACTGAGCACGCGGGAGGCCCCCCTCCCCACTCCTGTGGGATGCTCCATGCGTCCCACTATCGCAGTGCTCATGAGCCGTACCTGGTACCTCAAAGTATATAGAAAAAACACTTAAAGCTGTGTCTATGGCCGAATTGCTGATTCTCCAAATCAGCATCAAATCTTCAGATTCGGATTCAGCCGAATCGAATCAGGGACAGTGATCCAAATCAACAAATCGAATCACTGTCCCCGATTTGGGCTGAATCCAAATCGACTATGGCCCGTCTTGCACACCCCTACCATGAACCTCCCCATTAACTCTGTTCTGGAAGTCCAGTGGTCTTTTACCCTCATTCCTTTTGGAGGCTGAGTCCTGATATTCAGTTTAGATGTGTGAGGAGTCTGATAATTGCATCCCTGAATATTTCCATTATATTCCAAACATCAGCTTCTTGCTCTACTCATTTAGATTCATACATTGCACTCAGCAGTGACACTGCAGACATAAAAAACAAACAGGCAAATATTCTCAAAAAACATTTACAAACTTTAAAAAGATCTTCCTTTACTTATTCTCTCTCATCTCTAACATCCCAGTCAACCTCAGTCAACCAGTTGCTCTTGCTGCCTGCTAAAGAGCATTGGAAGATATGATTCTTGCAGCATACCTAGACAAGGTCACCAAACACAAGTTTCCTCAAGCTCAAAAAGAGGGCAGAGAAAGCATTTCAAGGACGTCCTCAAGGCCTATTTGAAAAAATGCAACATCAACATCAACTTGTGGAAGACTATCATCCAGGACCACCCCAAATGGAGGAAGAGCCTGCTGCAAGGATCTCAGTATTCTGAAACCTTATGATGACAACAGGAAACGGAAAAGTTGGAGTGGCAGAAACAGCATGTTGCAGACTGAACCATGAATCCAGAGCCATCCACCCCACATGGAAACACATGCCTGAGTTGCAGTAGAACTTCTCGATCTCAGATTGGCCTTGTCAGCCATCTTTGGCTCCATCCGTAAGGCAATCATGGAAGACAATCATGCTCAACTACGAGGGATTGCCAGTGATGATTAATGGGGAATTTTTTCCTATATTTCTGTTTTTGTGGGGTTTATTGCAAACAAAAAATGATAGTATAAGAATTAAGAAGGTACAAGGTACAATGTAATTATGATTTATGTTCAAGTACAGAATAAATACTGGAATCAAGTAAAATGAGATATTATCTCAGTTTCTTACTGCAACTGTTAGGTGACAATGAAAGTTAGCCATTACATATGAATAAAGATTTAGTCTTAGGTAATTAGGAAACATTTGTCCATTATAGTTTGCGAACGTTCACTTTAAATAAGCAGTAAAATCAAAAGAAACTGCAGCAATACACATTCTGGACTGAACATTTTAGACATATTAACAAGAGAAGTAAGGGGGGGGTGGAAATCATCACAGTCTTAGACTTGCTTCTACTCTGGTATGGTAAGTTTAAATTAGTCTTTTCTTATGCTCTAGTGTGGCAGATATTCAGCATGCATACCCTCTATTTCACATTTATAGGTTTATCCAGCCAACCAGAACTTCAGCTCTATCACAGCTGACAGTTATTGACGGAGAGGTTGATTAGAGCCATCACTCTACTGAATATCTGTAGCAAGAAGAACATGTTTCATGTAGAAATACCAAAAGGTTTAGAAACATTATCTTATTAATAGCATGCTGTGAAACTGATGAACCTGTATCTCATTCAACAGGAAGAAAAATACCCGAATCAACATAAATTTAAAGGAGACATACAACTAAGGGTGAAAAATAAACTTTCCCAATAAAATGCCGTACAAAATGAAAAGCATTTGCAAGACATTAGCATGTGCAGAAGATTCTACCCAGAAAATGTTCAGGCTATGCAGCAAATGAGAGGAAGAGAATTCACATTCAAGGTAGTTACTGCATTGTAGTTGCCTATTCCACTTTCGGGGGTCCATGCTGATCCCACTGACTTGACTTAGTCACCCGCAAACAACTAAGGGATGAATCTGGTCACTCCTTTTTACTGAGGAACTGCAAAATACATGATAGATTGCTGAGTCTGAACCTTTTCACATTTTCCATAACAAGAAATTCTTAAGATTCAGGGTACATATAGGCATTACACTTGGACTGAACTAACTAGGGCTAGGGTTGATCTAAGCAGTGATCTGTACATATGGGGTGTATCTACACGTGTGCTTTACTGTGGAGCTGACAAATTAGCTCCTCAGCAGAAAGTCACCATCTACATAGTTACATAGTTTCTAGGGTTGGGACCTGACCAGATCATCAAGGCTGACCCCTGCCCTGGACAGGAACAAGTGCTGGTATCATAATATTCCAGCCAGATATCTATCCAACCTCCTCTTGAAGACCCCAAGGTAGGGGAGAGCACCACCTCTCTTGGGAGCCCATTCCAGAGCCTGACAGCCCTAACCGTAAAGTAATGCCTGTCTTCTCTTGTGGAGGCTGAATAGATTCAGGCCCTTTAGCTTCTCTTCATAGGGCCTGGCCTGCTGCCCCTGACCACGTGAGTGGCCCTTCTGTAGACACTCTTAAGGTTAGCCACATCCCTCTAGAAGTGCAGCACCCAGAACTGGATGCAGTACTCCAACTGTGGCCTGACCAGCGCCGCATAGAGGGGAAGGATCACCTCCCTGGACCTGCTTGTGATACATCCGTAGATGCATGACAAGGTGTGGTTAGCCTTACTGACCACTTCCTTCCATTGGCGGCTCATGGCCATCCTGGAGTCAACAATGACTCAAGATCCCTTTCAGCCGCTGTGTTGTTGAGAAGGGTGTTCCCCAGCCTATAGGTATGTTGCAGGTTCCTTCTCCCTAGACGCAGCACCTTGCACTTGTCTGTGTTGAATTCCATTCTATTCTCATCCGCCCACCTCTGTAACCTGTCTAGATCTAGTTGGATTCTGTCCCTCCCCTCCAGTGTGCCCACTTCTCCCCACATCTTTGTGTCATCAGCAAATTTGGACAGCGTGCTTTCCACACCCACCTCCATGCTGTTGAAAAAGTTGTCGAATAGCACAGGCCCAAGGACTGAGCCCTGGGGAACTCCATTGCCTATATCCCTCCAGGTCGAAAATGACCTGTCCACCACCACTCTCTGGGTGTGACCATCAAGCCATTTTGCTACCCATCTGATTGTGTAGGCATCAGTGCCACAGTTGTCTAGTTTTTTTGTGAGAATGGGGTGAGAAACAGTATCAAAGGCCTTCTTCAAGTCCAGGTAGATGACATTCACCTCAACACCCACATCCAAAGACTTTGTGACATGGTTGTAAAAGGAACTACGGTTAGTCAGGCAGGTTCTGCCCACAGTGAAACCGTGTTGGTTGCCCCTGAACAATACCTCCCACGCTGAGCCCTCACAGATGTGCTCCTTGATAGTTTTCTCAAAGATCTTCCCAAGGACCGTGGTGACACTAACCAGCCTATAGTTACCTGGGTCTTCCTTTCTCCCCTTCTTGTAAATGGGGACCACACTGGCCCTTTTCCAGTCCTCTGGGACCTGGCCCAAGCACCATAAGCACTGATACAGCTGTGCCAGGAGCCCTGCTATGTGTGCCCCTATTAAGGCATAGTGAATTAATTAACTCCATTGTAGAATAGTATTGTCTGGGACAAGTATTATCCTATGGTAGAGTAGTTACACACACCGAAAGGCACATGTGACTGGGGGTGGCTGGGGCACAAGGATGCCTGCCAGCTAGCCCTGCACTGTAGCACACTTATGTCCCAGCCAGTCCTGCTGCAACATATTTATCATGTGTAAATGCTTCACCTGGGAGAAATTTATGTGCCAGGGACTTCTGTGCCAGAGTTTATTGTCATAGGCTAATTGCACATGTAGATGCACCCTTGTTCTTGGAAGTTAGATTGGGAAAAAAATGGTTGGCTGATCTAATATAGTTTACCTGAGGAGGTGAAGTAAGTTAGATCAGGCACAGGTTAGCCTGACCTGCTGAACATGCGTACTTGTTTGGAGTGCAGTCCTAGGGCTGGGAAAGCCCAGCCACTCAACCCAGTGGCTGCACTTTTCCACCTCCTTTTGGGCTACTACAGAAATGTGCATGGAATGTGCATGGAATAACATCAACTAAGGTGAAGATGCAAATCTATGAGACTTGTGTGCTCTTATCCCTGCTTTATGGGTCAGAAATGTGGACTAGGCTACACGCATCAGGAGACTGAACAGCTTTCACATGAGATGCCTGCACAAGATGCTGAAAATAAAATAGGAAGACAAAATGCCAAATACAGAGGTGCTGGAGTGCACAGAACTGACATGCTTAGAAACCACTATCAAGAGGAGGAGGTTGGGATAGCTTGGCCATGTCAGGAGAATGGGAGGAGGCTGTATCTCCAAGGATATTTTGTACAAAGAAATTTGGGACAGTTCTAGGCAGTGGGGTCATCCTCTATGGTGGTCCCACGACCTGTGAAAAAATTATATGAAGTTGTTCAATGTAGAACACTGGAAGGAGTGAACAGAATCCTGTCCAATCTGGAAGGAACATCTGGCACTGGGTGCAGCTCAACATGAAGTGGCTTTGATCCAAAGGATGGAAGCAAAGTGCGAAAGAAGGAAGCAGTGTGCTGCAAACTTGGACTCCAACTCAGACAACACATGGATCTGTGAAACTTGTAACAAGCTGTGTCACTCTTGAATTGAGCTTGTCAATCACAAGCAGATTCATCAGGCACCTGACTAGACCTCTTACATGTATACCATGATCTGGAGGATTGATGCTTACCTATATACACGATGTAACAATTCTGTCTGATCTCTAAGGAGCAAGAAACCAATTTTCTTAATGTAGGAAAAATACCAAAAATATTGGGACCCGCTTACTCCCTTTGTTCATTCCTTGGCATAATGGCCACATTTTCAAACATCTTTAGAACCCAAATAGATATTGGCTCAGCTCCCAGGTAGGTCCTAAATGAAGTGGCTAGATTTTTCAAAAATGCTGTAGTACAAGACTTCTTCCATTGTTTTGAACAGGAACTGCTAGGCACTCAGATCTTTTGAACATCTTGTCCAGTAAAATAATTTGCTAGAAAAGAAAACATTCCTGAGACTCTACCATGGTAAATAATATGAAAAAATCAGATTTTGAGAGGTAGTAAAATCAGCATTTGTTGAACTTCATTAAATTCTTGTTTAACTTAAATTGAGATGGGTGACATTAACCTTTATACCTCTACAATGCTCTTCCTTCCGAAGCAAATGAATCACAGTAGTGCTACCAAGGGCATCATTCCACTTTATATCCCCCAAGAACATTTATTCAAAGATAGCATGTGAGCATCACATAATTAGAGCCAGGCTAAGGGGGAAAAGCTGCATACTGAGGTGCCAAAAAAGAAGAAGAAAAAAAAAGACTAGAGATTTAAGGCAAAGTGAGTAAAGGAGCATGTGTCATAAAACAGAGGAGATTGTTTTCTAGCATGGCAGAGCTGGGGCAGGTGGCAATGAAACAGAGTTGCTAAGGTTTTCTGGTTTTGTCACAATGCTTGAACTGGCAGAGGATCATCCTTCCAAGACAACATGGAACTACTGAACCATGTGTAAACCCTCACTGGGATTTTTCTGCTGGAATGTTGTATTCCTTTCCCCACACTTTTTTTCTTTCATTCTTTCTTGAGTAAATTGTAAGCTTTTTAGTACATGGGTTATAATTTTACATGCATATACAATGCCCAGCAAAATGGGCTCCTAATTCTGATTAGGAAACCTAGATGTTTCTGTAATAATTATAATGAATGAAAGACAGAGTTCTATAAGAATTAAAGGAAAGCAAAATGCATAATTTTTCCTTTAATGCAAAGCTGCCATTTATAGGTACTCATGTCACAATTATTAGCCATCTGCTAATATCAAAATTCAAACCAGAAGCCTCTATAAAATAGTAGTCATTTAGTTATGCATTTAAATTAAAGAATTACAAAATATGTTTAATGCACAGCAGGGCTGTTTATTTTACTGAGTCAATTAGCATCTAAAATTAATCATAATTAATTTGCATTAAAATAATATATAGCATTACATTATCCCAATGACTAACTTTATAGACTTAAGCAACATCCACAATCTTCTGAACTTAAAGGAAGATTTAAATTTTTCACCCTGATACAAAGTGTAAAATGTCATCTCCTCTGATACCTTACACTATTGTTCAAAAGTTGTGACTTACTTAAAAAGTGCCAAATAATGTGAGATTTGGAATAAAGTAATGAGCTGGAGTGGAAGCCCTCTAAGCTCCTGTTTTTGCCTCTCACCAGGTAGGACAGCAGGACATGAGATAATTCATGCCCTTTTATGCCAAGTCCTTTTCCTCAGTGAGTAAAAGGGGGCAGTTTAGTTCTACCAGCAGAAATCAGCAAACACAATGACTGAGGGAACAGTGTCCTTAACAGTAGATGCAAATCTAAGAGATTTCTTTTCTTCTAGAAAACAGTGCCTGGTAGAGACCAAAGTGTGACAAGCTTTAGGGAATGCTGTAATGTTTTCATTTTTTTAAAAAGTCTTTGTATGACACTCAAAATACTGACCTTTCATTTTACCTGTAAACCCCTACCTGATATAAGAGTGAGAGAGAAAAGAAAGTGAATGTACTCTTTAAAAAATAAAGCACCCTAGCCCAAATGAGTTTTGCTCATGAAAAAGAAGAGAGAGGTGTCAGAGGCTACATGCATACCACCTAGGGCTTTAAAATCCCTGGTAATTTATGTAGAAGGTGCTCAGATACTGCATTGATGAGTGCCACTGTCAAACTGGTACACTGACAAACAGATCTATTTTTTTTAGTATTTGGAACAATTCCGGCACCAACTCTCTCCAAAGACTCAACTTGATAATAAATTACATCTATTAATTTAAGTGGCACTTGTCCATAAGTAAGATAGACCAGTCATCCAGCCCTCTATACATTGCTCCATGCAGCAATGGGATACTTTCCTGTTCATTTTATCGACTTCCTGGAAGATGTTTTCTCTCCATAACTTCTTTGTTTTCTCCCTTGTGATGTCCACTGTGGGTTGTCTTTGTATTTCACACCTGATTTACCTGGGAGTCCTCCTTAAGTTAACTGAAGCCAGACAGCATGACACATCTTACCAGGTCTACATTACTTTGCACTTGCAGATCGCGAGGGAGATTCTGGCCCATTAACTCAATTGGAAAAATGTACTTGCAAAACAATAGGCATCTATCAAGAAATGTTCTGTCACACTCACATTCTGACTAGATCAGAGCCATCCAAGTGGCAGCCTTCAGGCTGCATGCAATCTTTCAGGGGTTAGTTTGCAGCTTCTGAACTCCCACATGGCTGCTGCTTCCCATATTGCTCTGGCTGCAGTAGTAGCCAAGGGGAGCTTTGACTCCCATGCCCTCCTTTGGCTTCTGTTTCCTGCCCCTGCCCCGGGGCATGGGATGGGGCAGAGCAGCATGGCACAGCCTGTAGCCCTGGGGAAGCCCATAGGCCAAGGTGGGCACATGGTGCAGTGCAGCAGAGAGCCCATGGCTGGGGAGCTGAAAGTTGGTTTGGGCCATCTAAGCATGTGACCAGTGCAGTAAGAGGGGAAGCACCCATGAGCCCTAGGGACTCATGGTCTGTACTGGTAAAGTGTGCAAAGCATTAAGCCGCCACTGGTGCAGCCCATGGGGGTATGCAGTCCTTGGCCATTTATAAGCTGGACAGCCCTAGCGTAGGCTAAGAGCTAATCATTGAGGAACTGCAATAGAAGCAGCCAGGTATTACAGACAAGAGATAGAAAGGGTTTCAGATCTTTTATTAATATTTTTATTCAGAGATCAGAAAGTATAAATTCTCCCCTGATACCTAATCTGAAATTTCTGGCACATGACTCCATGGCTGTTGGGGAAAATCCCACCACATTTATTGACGACCTGAACAAAGCAAATGAGAAATGAATTAGCCAATCAGTTTGTGACTAAGCTTCTAATCATCCTTAAAAAATGGGTATGAACATCTTGTATACACAATGACAGCTATTGCTGTGGAAATGCTATCAATAGGGATGAAACCAGCAAAAGGCCCAGCACTGGCAAGTGACAGGAATTGCTGCACAGCATAAAAACTCAATACGCATGGTGAACAATGTGCCCATAAGGCAGGGATGACCAAAATATGGCCTGCAGGCTGGATCTGGCCTGCCAGGCCATTCTATCCTGCCTGTGGGGCTCCTAAAAAATTTAGAAAACTAATATTTATCTGCTCCTAGCTGCCTGTCAAAGATGACAGAAGACAGGGGCAGTAGGACCCAGGAGAAGCCACAGCAGGCTCCTGCAATAGCAAGGCCTGCTCCGCATGCCTCCTAGCTGGAGGCCCCTGCTTAGCAGGTGCTTTTGGCCTGGGGCCATGGTGCTTTTTGCACCTTCCTGCACCAGAGCAGGAAATTCAGGTAAGAAGGGGGGTGGGAGGGGTGGAAGCATGTGGGAGCGTGGGGCCCATGCCCCATGTGTGCAAAGCATGGGCTTGCAGGGCTCTATGGAGCTGGGCTGGGCTGTGCCAGCAGGGAGAGAGGGGAGCCAGCCTGGCTTCACAGAGCCCCTGCTGGCCAGGACCCCGCGCTCCTACCACCTTGCTCTGGGCCTCACCAGTGCTGGCTCTGGGGCACTGGCACAGGCCCCGTGCTCCTGTCTGGCTGCCACGTGCCAGCTCACTCCAGGACCCCCCTGGTAAGGTGCACCAGGTACTGGGACCTGCATCAGGCCGGGCATGACCCTCCAGCCCCACCCACAGCTGGGAACAGGGAGATTTGGGCAGGGAAATTCCTGGGGCAGAGGACAGGGAGGTGGCTCTGCTGCTTGGTCCTAGTAAAGGCAGCAGAGCCCCTTCTTTCTGGGCAGCCCTAGCTGGGTTCTCCTTGGGCCGCACCTGCGTAGCCCCTTCCCCTGCAGGGTCCCCCAGTGCCCCAACCTGATCTGATCCTCACAATCCCACCCTCTACCCTGTAAAAATTAAATTTAAACATGTAAAGTAAATCGAAATCTATAAATTATATAGTTTGCAGATCTGCAGTATAAAGAAGTTGGGAACCCTTGCCCTAGACCCCTGCCAGCCTGCACCACATGCTCCTGCTGCCCTGCTCTGGGCCCCACCAGCATTGTCCCAGGACATCGGTGCAGGCCCTGTGCTCCCACACACCTGCTCGCCCACTCACTTCCACTCCCCCCACCTGCCCCTTTCCCTACTTTCCTTCCTGGCTGCTCTGCACCCCATGGTTCCCCTACCCACAATACCATATCCACACACAAACATCCCCAAAAACTCACCCATACCCCCCGACAGCTCTGCACACCCCACACAATATATGAGTAAGACTACATTTTGAGCTATTATGCAATCACTTCTACATATACAGCACAAACACACACAAATGAGGACAAAATATATATTTTAAATTAAATTAAAATATATTATTATGGGTGTTTGATTTTTAGTTTATATATTTTTTTCCCCTAAGATGGCAAACCCTCTTTCCCAAAGCAGTACTTCCAGGGGCAAGGGGAGGGGCATCTGGTGGCAAAGGTCAGATGTTCAGGGGCAGGACTTCTGGTCCCAAGATGGTGACCAGGGGGTGGGACACCTATCAAGGGGTGGGGCTACCCATGCCACCCTCGACAGCTTGCCAAAACTTGGTAAGCAGCCCTCCACCCAAAATAATTGCCCACCCCTGCCGTAAATTACCAAACATGTGGGCATGGGAGTACAAACAGACAGGCACTAATTAAGGAGTCTTTGTGAAGAAGGCTCAAAGGCTGACTTCTCCCTTCCATGAGCCCATTTCAGCAGCTCAGCTAGTAAAAAAAAAAAAAAAAGAGTATTTTCTGTCACACACAGGGGCAGGGGGGCAGGTATTGTACAGCACCAGCTGATTCGGAAATGTCATTGTCAATTGTGTAGGACTGCCACAACTACTTCAGAGCAATAATTCTTTTTCCCTTTTTTTCTTTTTTTAAACCATCAATAATCTTGGATAAATGCCACAGAGTGAGATTTGAGTGGCCCAACTCCAGAATTCCTCAACATGGGACAACTGGGACTGTGGGTGGATGTGCTATGTGTCACTATCACAGTAAATGTCTGACATTTGGAGCCTCTGCTATTGTAGTTTTACTTTCTGAACACTTGGTGCATAGCAACCCATCTGTAATCTGAGACAGGATATTAGTCATTAGGCCTCCCAAGGCCACAGAGAATGGCTTTTGTTCCTTCTCTTAAGTCTGTATTGTTGGAAGTTTTTTTCCTTATCAGTTTTCTCAAGATGCACCATTTCCTGCTTTTTTCTAGTTAATTATGGTGAAGCTTTTCCCTTTAATCCTCTAACTGAAGAACAACCAAATGATTTATAAAATGCATGCTGGACTGCCTATAACTAAGCACCTTGAGATTTTCCTTTTGGGCAGAAAAGTATTGTTTGTGCGTGAGGTCAAATTTTGGTCTTGATGATGCAGGGATGAATTAATTAGAACTATTCTGGATTTGGTATAACTGGGTGCATCTACATGTGCAATTCATTCAAAACAATACACTCTGGAGCAGTTTGAGCCACAGTAAACTACTCCTAGGTGTGCCCAGGACAGCAGCAGTTTGAGATGGAGTGGAGCAGTTTACACCAGGGCTGGAGGCCTGGAAAGGGAGATTAGCCCTGGGCTCTGGGTGGCAGCATCTGGTGGTGGAGGGGCTAGCAGGGCATGAGGGTACTGAAAGTGAAGAGCTGTGTGGCTAAGTGGCAGGCAGGAGTCTGGGCTAACTGCTGGCTGGGCTAACTGGACATAATTTGTCAGCATCTACCTGTACACTTAATCACAGTAATTACCCATCCATAAAATAGTATGGTCCCCAACAGTGCTATATTATGGCAATGTCAATCTGTTTACTGAGGCTTAACAGCATCACATGTGTAGATGGTGATGCTTTACTCTGCAGCTAATCAGTCTACTCCGCAGTTAAGCACACATGTAGACTCAGCCACTGGGACCTGAATTTGGCTACCAGGAAAAGGACAGAGTTAGCATAGAGATGGTGTAGGGCAATTACTCTGTGCTTCACTTTAGACATTCAGTAACATTTCTTGACCTCACACAAAGCTGTTAGCATGACCAGATGTTTGACTTGCATATCCATTAGGAGATGACCAGCACAAATATGCAGTGCTCTCTAGAAGAGGCACCACTAAGGTACGAGATCAGCTAAATTCTTCCCTAGCTGGTTTCCAAGCATTTTTCAGGTCTGGCCTCAAGTACAGCACTGCAGCGATCTGATGTGGAGATGGCAAGAAACTGGCTACCTTTGGCAAAATCAGTGCTTGAAAGACAATGTTGTTAAGGTGCACAATATTAAAAAGACAAGAAAACATTTGAATGTCATGGCGAGTACAGGAATATCAAGGGGACTAGGGTTCAACAAGACCTCCTAAACTAAGTGAGTAAAAAAACTCCTTCAGTGTAGGAAGATTGTATTTCCAAACTATCAACCATTCCTTTTTCTGTCCAACGTTACCGGTGTCATATCTAGGGGCAGTACTACATGCAAAATTTCACCTGATCTCTTTTTAAAAAGATGACTGGCTCTTGAAATAGAAAGTGCACTGAATGGGTAACTTGGGTGCATCTACATGTGCAATTAATTCGAAGCAATAAACTCCAGAGCAACTTCTTTGCTCCTTGTTGCTGTTATTTAAATGTACAAGCTGGGTATAAAACACCACTTACTAGTACAGAATTGTGTTTTGCTAGAGCCTATTCTGCAGGTATGGATAAGACTATGTTAGGTTCCAGGATGGTGGTGATTCATATTCAAAGCCTTTTTCCCACCTTTAAATGCTTCCCTGTGGCCTGGAATGAAAAATATATGGGGAAAACTACACTTTGAATGCTGCGTGATGTACCAGGGCCATCATGATGTTGCTGTGCAATTTCTGCTGAATGGAACATCAAGAAAAAAAGGCCTTGGTACAAACATTGCAGTAGAAAACCCAATAGATGAAGCAGTTGATATATCAATATTAGTAGGTATAAATTGCTTTCAGTTTACATGTGGGGGGAAGTGGGTACGCTAGAAGGGAGGAATAGGCTGCAATCGGACCTAGACAGGTTACAGGGGTGGGCAGATGAGAACAGGATGGGTTTCAACACTGACAAGTGCAAGGTGCTGCACCTGGGGGGGAAGAACCAGCAGCATACCTACAGGCTGGGGAACTCCCTTCTTGTCAGTGCAAGGGCAGAAAAGGATCTTGGAGTTATTATTGATGCCAAAATGAACGTGGGCCGACAGTGTGGGGACGCAGTCAGGAAGGCCAACCGCACCTTGTCATGCATCCACAGATGCATCTCAAGCAGGTCCAAGGAGGTGATCTTCCCACTCTATGCAGCACTGGTCAGGCTACAGTTGGAGTACTGCATCCAGTTCTGGGCGCCGCACTTCAGGAGGGATGTGGACAGCATTAGAGGGTCCAGAGGAGGGCCACTCGCATGATCAGGGGGCAGGAGGACAGGCCCTATGAGGAGAGGCTAAGGGACCTGAACCTGTTCAGCCTCCACAAAAGAAGGCTGAGAGGGGATCTAGTGGCCTGTTATAAACTAGTTAGAGGGGACCAGCAGGCATTGGGGGAGTCCCTGTTCCCCTGAGCACTACCAGGAGTGACTAGAAATAACGGTCACAAGCTGGCCAAGGGTAGATTCAGACTAGACATCAGGAGGCGCTACTTCACGGTCGGGGTGGCTAGGACCTGGAACCAACTTCCAAGAGAAGTGGTGCTGGCTCCTACCCTGGGGGTCTATAAGAGGAGGTTAGATGAACACCTTGCTGGGGTCGTTTGACCCCAGTGCTCTTTCCTGCCATGGCAGGGGGTCGGACTTGATGATCTGTCAAGGTCCCTTCCAACCCTACCAACTATGAAACTATGAAACTACATGCTATTATGCTCCTATAATAACATTTAAGTCAGTACAATTAAAACACACTTTTTATAGCTGCTGAAATCGATATGGTTAATGCCTCCTTATCACTTTTAAAAGATCTCCTAGAAAAACTCTATAGACATTAGTATGTAAAACTCCTCCCTGGAAAACAAACCAAATCCTTCCAGCCCCCTCCTCCAAACATTGCATACTTTAAACACTGTCATTTTTTAGTGGGTGAAAAACAGAACTTTAGTTATATTCCTACAGTATGCTTGGCTAAAATTTAGGGTACAGCAGCCAAGTAATCCATATCCTCATTTGGAAAGAACTTTCTAAACTCTGTTTTACAACAGATGCCAGCTTCTATATTATTCACTTCATTGTGTTAAGATAGGCAAGTGAATCCTGGGGGTTTGTATTTGATTTCTTCATGCCAAGAGTAGCCCCTCTAAAGTCACTTAAGGTGATTCTACTACTTTGTCAGGCAGCTTATTCCATTGTTCAGGAAAGACAAGCACATCTTCCTTCCAGGCAGCCCTACATAGCTACATGGTCTACACAGGATGTTTACTGCACATTAACTTAATAACATTGCACAGCAGCATGTCACGGCAAAAACCATGCTAATAGCCTACTGTGCAGTGTTATTAGGCTAATTTAGTAACCATCACTAAATAATCATGTGCCGTTATTGTGTACTAACTCCAGGTACTGCACATTTAGTTAATACTTTATTAAGGAAGTACCAAACTAAATGCACAGTATCTAAGGCGCATTAATGAACATGTAGACATGCCCAAAGAGGAGTTTCTTACTTTTTTTGAAGGGCAACACAGAGTGTGACAGAAGCCATGAGGCTAATCTATCAAGGAGAATGGTAAACTAGTGTAAGCACAGATTGCTGTGAATTACTTGCTGTGAATTACTTGCTAGAGGTCTAAATGGGAAAGGTATAACAGGACAAGCAGTTAAGAGGAGGGCATGGGGAACTGTAAAATAAAGCAGGCTTTCTCCCTGAGTGTGGCGGTGCAACCCACAAAAAGGGGCCACTCGCCACTACCCCCTGGTCACCACTTGCCACTCCCCGCCCTGCTGCCGACACTGCCAACGGCATCTGGGGGTGGTCAGTGATCCTTGCTGGCTGCCGCCACCGGCATCTCCAGGCGTTCAGCGATCCCCACTGGCTGCTGCTGACAGCATCTGTGGTGGTGTCTGCAGGAGCTCCCACTTACCACCACCATGCTCCCGCCACCGCCGTGCACCCCCAGCTGCCAGGGTCACACATCGTTCATACTTTCTCCAAACTATCTTTCAACCTGCTGTGGGTTGTTTTTCCTGGATGAACATTACCCTTTCCATTTCCTTGATATTTATGTTGTACTTTTTTATAATCACATCAGTTTTTCAAACCCAGTTAACTTAAATTGTAGTTTTGCACTCTGGAGAGTATAGAAAAGACCAGAGTGACGTGTGTGTGTGTATAACTTCCAAAACAGCACTAACCTAACAGGGACCACTTGAAGAAGGCAAGCGATAAGGAACCAAGGCTAATCTGACATTTTTTTCCTTGTTCTCATATATAACCCTGTTTAATTAATGCACATTAATTTCCAGGAACTGTAATTTACAGAGACTGCCCAGTCTCTGTAAAAGTCATTAAAATAGCAAATTAATTAATGATAATTAATATTCTGAATTACAACTGAAGTTATAATGGCACTTTGCCTACAATGCTACTTTCTTGCTTTTACTAGAAAGAGGAGGAATCTCATAAGATGCTTCTTATGCTAGCTATTTTGGGGGCTATAGAAAATCCAACAATTATTAATCAAGCTTCTGTTACAATATGTTAGCAAAAAGAAAACCAAAAGTCCCATTCATTTTAGCAGTACATGGTTCCTACATATTAGGGTATGAAACAGAAGATGTAGTAAATGGCTATCATCAGAATTCACAGGCTTAATTTAAGTTGACAAAACAATTAAATGTTTACAATACTGTATGTGCCTCTTACCAAGAGAGCTCATGAATCCGGCATGCTTAAGACCGAGCACCTGCTGGAAATGTGAAAATTCTGGATTTTTTAAACTGGAGCGGCAGACAGTCCCAGAGTGGCAGGGACGGAGCGGCGGCGGCGGGGGATGTGGGAGAGGGGGTATTGTGGTGGCCAGTCCTGGAGCAGTGGCCGCATGCGGAGCAGCAGCGTGGGGTGGTCGATAGTGGCAGCAGGCGCTGCGTGCAAGCTTCCCCCTCTGGTGCTCCAGGAGCAGCTGCCACTATTCCCCAATTGAGTGTAGTTTTAAAAAGTGCTCTATTTTCAATATCTGGATTTATGAGGTTATACTGTATTCAAGTCACATACATTATACAGTGACTCAAATAATGTAGCAGCCATTGTAGTCCATGACCAACCTAAGCCTTTTGCCCTAATCCTGTAAATTTTATTTTGACTTAGACTCATGGTTTTCAATCTTTTTTTCATTTGCGGATTCCTAGTTATCATTACCACGGATAGTGCACCCTGAGCCGAGGTCCAGATTAACTAAAGGGGGCATATTCCAGAAACTGAGCTTGCTGGCATGAGATTAGTCCAAACTGAACACATAGAAATAGGTTGTATACTGTAAATTGTACATAAATTAATTTTACAGCAAAATAGGACTCAAATGAGACTTAAGAAAAGTGTGGGCCTTCCGCACAGAACTGGAGTCAACCTGCAAAGAAATGTATTTGCCTGGGGTTCTTTGACTGCCACTAGACACACGTTGTCTGGTTTCTTCCTTCAAACCAGCAGCACTCTTCTCAGCGTAACCTTTGATATCACACTGTAATTTTAGGTGGGAGAGTTACTTAAAACAGACAATCCCTAAGAAGTTCAGAGACTAGCACCTGATCCTGCAAACTTAAAGTTAATGGACCATTTGTATTACTATGGTTGGCAAGACTGACTTTTGGCACAGTTCAGACTGGTACTATTTGAAGCTTATCTGAATTTAGAAATTGTCAGATGTTCAATTAAAAGCACAATGGGATTTGATCCACAATCCCAACAATCACACCTCCTGCCACGCCGCATGTGACTGTGGGATCAGAGACCAGATCCTGACCATGCTCTCTTGCTGGTGGAGGGGAAGCCCAGGATTCATACTCACCAAGCCAGGTAGCTGGTGCTCCTGTAGCTAGAAGTACTGATCTTCTGATTCTCCCAACCTCAGGAGTGGACTGGAGCTTCGATCAATCAGTGCTTGCCACATGTTCAATTTAAGGCATGATAGGAACCAGCCACAAAGTTATTACATGCATGCTGTGTAATAAGTTTGTAGCTTATTCTCTGTTTTATCATGCCATTAATGGCATAAATGTGTGACCGGGTTACTAGTTAAGACATGATTAACTGCTTAATCAGACCTTAAGTGTAACTTCTGCCAGGGACCTAGGAGCCTTGCGATGAAAAGCTTTCCTGGAATTTCATGATTTTGAGCTAGTCAGAAAAACAGTGCCTGCAGGGGTTTCCTCTTCCAGTCCTCACCCATACTATTAAGCAAAATGAGTAGGAACATAATGTTCAACCTCATAATGTTTTTAAGGTTGGTTCTGGGACCCATAGCTAGAGTGAAGGTTTGACCTGGTTATTATTTGTTTGGCTCAACTTTCTGCTGTTCTTTAGCAAGCCCATGGAAACAAATGGTGCCAGATGAGTGCATGGACATTGACAGCAGATCATTTGTCATGGAATGTCAGCAGCTGCAACAGGGTCCCTGAACAGTTGCTGCTACGCATGGTAGTAATATCTGAGGAATCCCATGTTGTATTACATCACTGTTGGCAGTGACTGTGAGCACTCATTGTTTTGTGTTAAGCTTTTCTACTGTACTCTGTTGCAGTTAAATTTGATACATTTTAAGGCTGGCATGCTCTTTTGCCTTTTTTATCGGCTCACTTCTTAAACTAAATTGGATGGGATGAAAATTATAGTTTTCTTTCAAAATAAAATAATATTGCTGCCTGCAGCAATGTTTGACAGGCCTGTTGCCGACAGCTGTCTGTTCATTAGGAAATACCCAACTTCTGTAAAATGTTGCCAAGCAAGCCCACCTCTTTGCTAAAAAAATGAAATTACCCCATGCCAACTTATTTTTTAGCACTTGAAGATAAATGGGAGCCATATGCAGCATGAGCTGGTTCTCAAAGACAGGTAAATGAGAAAACTTACTTTCCTTCCCATGCAGTTAGAACTGTACTATTATTAGATCATGTTCCCTGATGTATAATGAATTGCTCTGCAGAGATAACAGCATGCTCGATCAAGTATAAAATGTAATTAACATTTTTAAACCATTTGGTATCCATCTGTTATTATTGTTATCTTTGCTTTTTTTCCTTTCCTGGTAAGTATCAATGCTGTTTTTGTTGATGGTCATCTGCAGCAAGTCACCAAATGAGTCCCTCCTTCTGTCAGCCTAAATCAAGAATAACTCCACTGAAGTGAATGGAGTCACACTGGGATAAGGGACAGGTGATGCCGAGCAAGTTATGATAGTCCTATGAAATGCAAATGTCACCAGTTGAAGTTTGGCCACTCATTATGGTCCTGATCTCATAAGACACTGGGGACACATGGTCTTCTGCTTACTGGTCGTAGAAGGATTCAGTGCCCAGAATTGTTACAGCCTTCCTGAGTGCCCATGGGCAAGTGACTTGGTTTCTCTCTGCCTCAGTTCCCTACCTGTTAAGTGGTGATACTGCTGTCTCCTTGTGAAGTGCTCAGCTACTGGCCAATGTATATGTCTAATATGACAAAGCATGGCTTCCTGCCCAGCCCCTCTAGGAAGGTTTGGACTGTATAACTGACATGGAACTGCAACTGAACTGGCCTTTGTACCCTGAGGACAGGGACAGATGGCTCTTTCCACCCCCACACAAGGCTCAGTCACAATCCAGCTATCTACATAATAACTGATATTTAATGGGTCAGACCATAGGTGCATCCAACCCAATATCCTCTCTCATAGTGGCAGGGAGCAGATGCTAAGGAGGAAGGTGAACAGGGCATGTCCAGAAATTTCCACTCCAGGTCCTTTTCCCCTTGCATCTTCCAGCATTCAGAGGTTTTCTGATTTAGAGACTGCAACCCCTATCTATCATGTTCAATACCTACTGATAGACCTATTCTCCAAGAATCGGTTCTTCTGAAATGGACTAAGCCACCAGCCTCCAGAAATTCTTTCTACTTTTAGATTTGCTTCTTTTTTTTCCTGTTACTATTTGGGGTGTTTCCTGCAGAGGAAATCATAGATGATTTTCAAGTAAGAAGTTGATGGTAGAAACCCTACATCACCTCAGTGTCTGAAATGAGAATGGAAAGGAGGCCAGCTGATCTCCCTGTAATGTTTATATAGGTAGCTTGTTCTCTTCCAATATCTCTGCTTTCCTGATTACAACTGTGGCACTGGTTTATTCTACTTCTTCAGAGTTTTTCTGGAGGTACCATATCCCAAGGGATAGCACTAGTTCACTGGGACATGGCCCAAACCTAGTATAGGGAATCATAAAGTTCAAATGATATGGTGGGATGGATACAAAATAACCAATTCAGGGCTTGTTTTACACTGCCTCAATGCTGTACACAGGAGCACTGCTGAGAAGGGCGGTCCTGTCTGGTCACTTCCACTCAGTGTACACCAAATCCCACTAAATGAGGCAATGTAGCTGCTTAGAGAAGCCCTGAGCACACATCCCATGGTAGGGGGCCATGCCTACCCGGGGCTGGTCTGAGGCCTCCACCCAGACTGAGCCCATGGGGGAGCTGGTGTCCCCCTGCCTCCAGGCCTGCAGGGGATCCCCAGCAGGGCCAGTGGGGGCAGAGATTGGGGGCCCCCACACCTGTCCGGCAGGTGCCCATTTTAGGGCTCTGGAGGCGCAGGTGAGGGAGCTCCGAGAGGAGGTTAGCAGGCTGAGGGGGATCAGGGAGGCGGAGGATGAAATTGACAGTTATTTCCTTTCCCTGCAGGCCCAGGCACCCAAGGAAGAAGCACCCCGGGGAGTGCCCTCCACAGCAGAGTGGCAGACAATCACATCCAGGACCGGAGCTGCTCGCAGTAAACTGGTACCAGTTCCTCTAGTCCAACTGGAGAACAGGTATGAGGTCCTGGCGACCCTGCAGGAGATGGAAGGAGAGGAGGAAACCTCTGGGCAGGAAGAAACGCCACATTCTCTACACTCCGAACAGGTCAAGAGATCCAAGCGGACCCAGAGGAGGAGGCGTTGAGTGATTGTCATAGGCATCTCCATCCTGAGAGGTACGGAAGGGCCCATCTGTCGCCAGGACCCCTCAACACGAGAGGTCTACTGCCTGCCCAGAGCAAAGATTCGGGACGTGACGGGAATAATCCAGGCCATGATTCAGCCCACCAATTACTACCCCATGGCCCTAGTCCATGTGGGTACTAATGATGCGGCCAGGAGAAGCCCTGATCACCTGATGATGGACTACCACGCTCTGGGCGGCGTGCTGAGGGAGATCGGTGCACAGGTGGTGTTCTCTTCTGTCCTACCAGTGAGCGGACGTGGAAGACGGCACGAGAATTGCATTAGAGAGACCAACTGGCAGCTTTGGTAGTGGTGGACTCCAAGATGAACATGAGTCGGCAGTGTGACAAAGCCATCAGAAAAGCTAATGGCACTTTATCATGCATCAGCAGATGCATGATGAACAGAGCCAAGGAGGTGATACTCCCCCTCTATCGGGCGCTGGTCAGACCGCAGTTGGAATACTGCATTCAATTTTGGGCGCCACACTTCAAGAGGGATGTGGATAACCTGGAGGGGGTCCAGAGAAGGGCCACTCATATGGTTAAGGGCTTGCAGGCCAAGCCCTATGAGGAGAGACTGGGGCACCTGAACCTCTTCAGCCTCCGCAAGAGAAGGTTGAGAGGTGACCTTGTGGCTGCCTATAAGTTCATCACGGGGGCACAGAAGGGAATTGGTAAGGTTTTATTCACCAAGGCGCCCCCAGGGGTTACAAGAAATAATGGCCACAAGCTAGCAGAGAACAGATTTAGACTGGACATTAGGAAGAACTTCTTCACAGTTAGAGTGGCCAAGGTCTGGAACAGGCTCCCAAGGGAGGTGGTGCTCTCCCCTACCCTGGGGGTCTTCAAGAGGAGGTTAGATAGGCATCTGGCTGAGGTCATCTAAACCCAGCACTCTTTCCTGCCTATGCAGGGGGTCGGACTCAATGATCTATTGAGGTCCCTTCCAACCCTAGCATCTATGAATCTATGAATCTATGAATCTGTGAATCCCAGAACTTAGGAACTTTTGTGTTTCTTGGCCCACAATTAGGATTGCTCTAAGGCTGCCTTATTTCTGAGATCTGGCACACATGGTGTGGGAGTAAGTGGGCTTAGATCAACACACAGCTGACATGCAGCTATACTCGTAAAATAGCTCTCAATGAATCCTCATATGCAAGACTTTTGTGGTTGTCTTGAAACCAGAATAAGAGAGAGACTGTGGTATGACTTGACCTAGGTAGAGAAAATAAGGGCTATCTGTTGTAAAATAAAAAGGTACCTATCATTTAAGGAAGTGGGGAAGAACTCTGTCATCAATAATCACCCTCTGCAGAAGTGCAAGAAATGGCCTTCTCCATATGCCAGTACTCCAGGAGGAACTGCCATTTACCTCGGAGCCGTGTGCCAATTATGTGGCCATAATTGGTGAGCAGAAGTGAAAGAAATGCATTTGTACATGTGTAAGTGTAGCAGTGGGAATGCATACAGACATGCACAGAAGTATTTTCAATTTTACTTGTTTATGTACCTCTTGTTAAAATAAGCATTAACAGTCATTATGAATTTGTTCTTATCTAAATAAAATAAATGTATCAGTATGTCATTGCTGCCTCCTTCGGTCTGCTTTCTTTGGTAACTGGACTTCTGACTTGTTACTATTGTCAGACATTGAGAGTATTCATAACCTGCAAGGCAAATGTAAAAAAGACAAGAAAGGCACGTGAATGCCATATTGAAGGCTTTGGGCTAGGTGGGGCTTAGTCCTGCCCTTGTGTACTTGTACAGAGGCAAACCATAAAGGCAGTCCCTGAGTTCTCCAGAGCAAGTCAGTGCCCAAGGTAGCATGCTTGGCAAAGCCAGACTGCCATGCCAGTAGGAGGGAACCACTTGAGCTCTAGTACCTACCTTCCTGCACACAAGCTAACAGAGCTATAGGTGAGGTGCATATGACATACTTACTCCCCTGGTGCAACTGGAGCTTTGCTCACTCATTGGACCTGGAGAGACTACATGAAAATCCTAGGTCCACTCAAGTTGAGAGGAATTCTGCCATGAATTTCAGCAAAGTCAGGATTGTATCCAGTTTCTTCAAGGCCTTATTGGCAATTGAGAAGTGTATTTATCCACTCCCCCAGCTAGACAGGGGCAGTTGAAGCGCTTGCAACCTGTAGAGTTACAGCAATACTACCCCCATACTTCTGCAAAATGATCTGTGCTAACTTTGTACTCAGCTAAAAAAAAGTGCTCTTTATGTTGTAACAGAGCAGAGACCCAGAGGTTAATGGTGCTGGGCCACTGGAAAGACCAATATTCTTCCCTAAGCAAAAACCTTAGAGAAAGACGATGAAGTGAACTCTCCTAGACACTCTTACTTGCCAGCTTAGTGCCCTATCCAGTAGCTGCTTCTCAATATAAATACTTAGACCATAAATGTGTTGGGGCACAACACAACCATAAGTTGACATGGAAGGATTTTTTTTCCCCTTGGAAATTTTTTACTTACTGTACCCTTTCAAGAGATTCTTCTGGGGTGGAATATTCCTCTGAAATCCTTTAAAAAGACCTTTACTGTATGTAACTCTCCTTGAAAATAATGCAGAACACCAAAATAGAGAAGATTTGGGAGAGACCACAGGAAAACAGCACACACCAGAATGCTGCTGACTACAGCCCTGAGTGATGTCCCAGAACTGAAAGCTGGTTCTAAAGCAAAAATAAGCAAGATCCATGGCTCTCTAGAAAAATCTACCTTCAGGAGCCTAAGTCTAGTTTTGGCCTTAATCTATTAGAAACACCAACTGGCTGAAACCCCAGACAAAACATTGAAATGTTCAGAACATTGATAACTTCTTATCTGCGAAGGTGCACTGATAAATCTGACGTGCTCGTTGGCAGGCTCAGCTTAATAGTGACAACATTTTGTAATAGAAAACAGAATACCTCTCATTTTTATCTCTGCCCCAAGTAAAGAGGCTGTGAGGTACCGGATTTGTAAATGCATCTTACAGGGAACATTCCACAGAGTGATGTTTCCTCTTTGGTATCCTGCAGTGGCTCAAAAGGAGTACAGACAGGTATTTGTTCTAATAATTACTATTTGATAGTAGGGATTATAGTCTGTCCTGGATCTGCCATCTCTCTCTAGAGCAAACTTGGCTCGTTGAGTAACGTTCATCAGAAATGAACTTACCAGCATTTCATCCTGACTGCAATTGTTCCCTCTGTGGCAGTTCAAAAGCATCTTTTCATTTGATAGGATACATTGATTCATGCTTTAATTATTCAGAATGATACAGTCACCATACCTCAGAGATTAAAGGGACATTTGTGTTGCAGTAGCTGAACATGAGATGTGCACAGCTAATTACTGCTTAACAAAACAGTGCATGCTTCATCCATAAACAGGAAATGATATTAACTTCAACACTGCGTGTGCATTAATGGAGGAAAATGAAACAGATATCAGGGTTATAAGCTGTAGTTCATGAGTCCTATTGCTCTGTTTATTATTTTGGACTATAATTGTTATGGTTTGACTTCTTCGAAGAGGTAAACTCTAGTCTTGCTTCTCGATTGAGTCAATAGCAGGAGGGGTGAGAGCCCCCAGAAGCCTGCAGACTTAAGTACACTTTCTTACATTAATCCCATTTGGGAATGTCAGAAAAATTGACTGAAAAAGTTCTATGAATTTATGATGTGCCACAAACATACTTGAAAAAATAGGCCTTTGAATGCAAAGCATAAACAAGCAAAGTAAGAGCTGGTTTTTAATAGAAACATAGCTATAAATCTTGTCCTGTAGTACCCAAAAAGCTGCATATCTAGAGTCCCTCTACAAATTGATTCTACCACACAAGGAAATTTTTACTTGAAGTCAAAATGTTGACCTCTGTCTCTAGATAGGTTTGGGTGAAGGGTGAAAGGACAGAGAAGTAGCAGTGCAGAGAACAGAGGATGACTTTGGGCCAGATATCTGTCCTCATTTCAAGAAGCTCATACTAGCTGCAAGACATGCTTTGTCACCTTCTCCAGTAGCCTAACAGCCTCATGTATGAGATAATAGTCATCATCTCAGCCTAGCTTCTGTTGCTAGACTAGCTTCTTACTCAGGGCTAATGGCACATCCCTAAAATAGCAGCAAACCAAGCAGCAACTCCAAAGAAAAATCAGCCTCCAAAACCAAAACACAACTTCCCGCCCTATAGAAATGTCCTCCCTACCAAACATCACCTCCTCATAATATTACAGGCATAGTAAATAGTCTGGCTTTGTGGTGTAGCATAGCCTAGTTCAGCTGACAGCTGGGGGACTTAAGAAAACTAAAGGCTCCTCATAGTGACTGTACACCTTGATCCTTATTTGATACCAAGAGGAATCCCACTTGAGTGCCTCCATGATCATACTGCTCAGGAAGAGACACAGATCCATCCTTCTGATGTACCTTATTTTTAGCACCTGACCCAGTAGTTATACATGATAAGTGAAATCAATGGAAAACTATTCAAAATGTTTGAGTAAAAGTTTAGAAAGAACATACGAGACTCAGATGCCCAAATCCCACTGACTGACAGTGGAAGTTGAATGTCCAATTATTTCTGACACTTTTGAATCTTTCACTCATTTTCAACAACATCCCTTTAACAGCCTTTAACTTTCTGTTTCACCCTCAGGGGACTTCAGGAACAAATGGTTCTTATTCAGCTATTGCTTTTACATACATGTCCATAAGCCACACATATCAAATTATAGTGCCTTCATTTTTTAAAATCTAGCTTGCTGTTGCCTGTCACTGATTTGACAAGAAATATGATAAAAAAGAAATAATGCAAAACGCACATTGAAAAGGTACTTTCCAAATCCCTAAAGGCTACATTCTGATATCCTCAGTCATACTAAACAGTACTTGCCTCCAGGTGAAGCACAGTCAATTTAGGGCATTAGTGGTATTCGCGGAGTGTAGCACCACAAAACATATTAAGAAACTTAGAATCTGGCTGTAAGAAAAGTTAACTGCATGTACATCATAGATGGATTCATGCTGTAACTCTAAAGAAAAGGCCCACAATCAATAGATATTGTGTATTTCTGAAATGGCCTGCACAGAAATAAAAGCCAGTCTAATATAAAATTGTTACAAATAGTGACATGCTATTAAGATGTGGGTTACAGAGATCATTTGTGCCTGGCTTATCTCTACCTGCACAAAATTAGCACTTTCTTCAGTATAAGAATTAGACACATCTAAAAATCCCACTGAAATGACAGATTATTGTACCTTAATTTCCGTTAGCAGCTCATCACAAAATGACAGGTTATTTGTATAACTTTGTATGGCTCTAGTCCCTGGTTCTTGCCAGAGTGCAATTTAAATAATTGCAGGCAGTCAAGTGGAGCTGTGGTTGAGGAATATCACTGGACCAAATTCTGACCTCTTCTTTGGAGGGCATGGTGCATACAGGGACAACACTCCCAAACATGAGAATGTCACAGAGCACCTGCGCAACCCCTGCATGGATGCTACTGCCACCTTAGGCCTGCAATCACATCTAGTGCTCCCAACATACTCACAATATGTCAAGTGAGCCCACAGAAACTATGTAGCTGCAAATCTAGTAGCTGACATCATAGACTTCCCCTCTTTTGTCCAAGTCAGGGGCTCTTGCAGCATATATGAAGGATGGAGATTCCTTCTGTGATCTTCCAGGCCTTGCTTCCTCCAAAATTTGGATGTGTGCTGCTTTTGCCATGCTCAGGGTTTTGCAGCCAGGAGACCAGAATTTAAGAGACATGGATTCAGCTTGCACCTCAGCCACAAACCTGTGTGGCCTTCATTAAGTCTCATATGTCAGGGGTGGCCAACCACATGTGACATGGATGGCCTGTGTGTGGAACACATGTCAGATCAGGGAGGGGACAAGCAGGAGAGTGGCAGTTAGGGCAGGAAGCAGAAAGCAGAGCAGCAGGGCAGCCAGGGGAAGGGGTTAGAGTGGTACTAGGAAAAGGTTCAGGGCTAATTTGTAGCATGTTGGCCAAAGATTGGTTCCCACTGTACTATACCCCAGGCTTTAGTTCCTAGCAATCAAATGAAGACAGCACTCCTCAGAATTGTGAGGCATGCATATAGGATACTGAGAAGGATAAGTAAATACCTAAATATATCCCATATCCTTCACAGTGCGAAGAAAAATAAATTTCAGGGATCATACATTCATGAATGAATCCAACAAATATTGTCTGCTGCCTTAAAACCAAGAAAAGGGATGAGATGGTATTACGATGTTTGATTGCCACTGATGAGAGAAGTCTCTTGCACTGTTTCCAAGGTTTTAATGTTTTCAGCTGATCAAAGTGTTTGTCATCTCAATGTATAGGATATAGGAAGTAGGAGAATGACTGATTTATCTTCGTTGTTCAAGGCTAATGCCACATATACAGTAGGTATGAGGAGTGAAGAAATTCATACTGTATTTGTAGCTAATGCATGAAGAAAAAATAGTTTCTACTAACTTCAGAAATGCTATGGAGAAACTGGTGCCTTAGGATTTTTAAAATCCCATTAACCTTTCATTATACAGAAAATTGTTGCTGCTGCCTAGTTAGTACATGTAAGTGGGCCTGCTACTTAAAGGAGTCCTATCTGTAGATTAATTATGATTTACTGAAAGCAGGCTTTCACTTTCTATGATTAGTACTCTAAAAATCTCATGATTTTGACTATTAGTTGTGTAAGACTTCAAAGCAGTGACAAATAAAAATAAATAAATTAGGCAATCGGAAACTGTTCTAAACTAAATTTGTCACATATTCACTGCTGCACTGAAAAAATAAATGGTCACACAAAAAAGAAATCTGCCATTTTTTTACAAATATTGTTGGAGCCACTTCTGCCATAGGGGTTGTCTGAGAGTTTAATTTTATCTGGCCTGGATCCTTGAAAAAAAGGCAATTATTTAAACATCTTACTTCAGTAGCTCCTTAAGTTCATGCTTAAATCCTGTTGATGTCAAATAGATATGCTTAAGTGCTTTGCTGAATAGGAATGGTTTACTGAATTAGGAACATATTTGGGCAGGATAAGCCCCCACTAAGGCAGACAGAACATCCTTATGGCTTGCCAGTTTCAGACAGCCATTTCCAACCCACACTTTTTCTAGGCCTCTGATGTTTGCTTCAATCTGAGTAAATATTAAGTCTTGCAGAAAATATTTACTTGTGTTTTGTTAATGATGGAAAACATCGGCAAAGACAGCTCTTCTGATACTGTTAGAATGCAAGTTGGGTAGCTTGTAGCATACATAGCAAGGCCAAACCTTTAAAACAAACCTACCTCTACTAAGAAGAATTACAGAAAAAGTGGAAAGCATTAACAATCCTGTTTATAGATGCACAAAGTTTATTTCCAAGAATGGGGAGAGACTGGTAATATTAAAATCCTTCCATCATGACTCTGCACACATGTAAGTAAATTAATTTATTACATAAAATATGCCATTTACTTTGATACAAAAGCAGAAGCCATTTGAATTTATTCCTTTAAATGTTAGGGGTTCTTTTGTATACGAAGAAGAAAAGGAGCCATGAGCATCTTTATGCTGCTCACTTCTTATTCTGATCTAAAGTCCATGGCAATCAACAGAAAGACTTCTATTAATTCCACTTGATTTTCGATCAGACCCTTTATGCTCTTGTGAGGAGGGAGTATACAACATTGAAAACTTAAGCAAGCCAACTATAATTGCTTGCTGTCCCTACCCGTGTCCACAGCAGCAGCCAAGGGACCCAATTTTGGGGGCTGTATATTGCACTGTCTTCTCTTAATTGTCAGGGAAATTAGTGCAATTTTCTGGAGCTTAGCCCGGCAGGATCAGACTCTTTCTCTTTCAAATGTGGCATGCCATGAAACAGTTAAAATATGTCACCTTTCTTTACAGGTCTCTAGTGACCCAGAAAGCAGTAGTGCAGAGTTCAGTCACAAATCTGACAGAATAAGCAATAGCTTACATGACCGGCTGTTTTAGGGAACAGTATAGTTTTGCAAGCCCGTGCTAGCCATTTCAGAGCTCAAGTATCCAAACAGTTGAAAAGAGAACAGAGCTATTGTAACTTATTTTTCTAATCTTTATAATGTGACCTCAGTTAAAGAAGAATCTGCTGAATACACCAACCATGATGACTGTTATATTGTTTACCTTCATCCAAAATGTATACTTTTGTATTTAGCTACATTACACAGCGTGAACCAATTTTCAGTTACTGTAGAAGCTTTTAGATAAGCAAACGTTTTCTCACATTCATAGTAACATCTTTGTCTTGGTATTTTCTAAAGCACTATCTTGTGTTTGCCTCACTGTGACAAAATACTTGATAGACTGGGTTAGTGAAGATTAACTGCATTCTTCTTGATGTAGTATTCTTCACCAAAAGTGTTTTTTCCCCATCATTGTGTCTTAGCTGAACTGACAGTACTCTGATAAACATACAGACTTTAAGTCAAGAATTTAAACAAACTTTGTTGCAAACTTAATTCCCTCTTCTTTTTAACCCCAAAATAATAACTTCTGATACATGGAAAGACAAGACCTGCTTTTGGTATGCTATGCTCTAATCAAGTCTCCCTGCACTGCATTTATGTACAGATTTTAAACCAGGCACAGCAGAACAGAGTTAAATGATTTGAAGTCCTATTACAGCAGTCCACAGCTCACAGTTTACATGATCTTCCAGCTTGTTTATCAAAATATGTGACACTGGCTAATTTTGTTTTATATAACTCAACTGCGGTGAGGTGAAGGTCTTGGATGGAAAGAATGAGTAGGAGAGGGGATGCCAGCTGGAGTAGCTATCAGGAGGGGGCCCCGTGAAGCAGACCAGGGAAGATAAAACCTAAAATCCTGGGGATGGGGTAAGGCAGAAATGTTGAATGAGAAGCAGAGTCTGAAAGGCAAAGGTGGCTGAGAGAGTGTGTCTTAAAGGCCTGCTACACATTTGCATTACAGCTGGATAGAAACCAGCTATAGAGCTGTTACATATTTTCAAGCACTAACTTTATTAGTGGTTGGCTCTTTTAATAGCTGAATAATAATTTTTATCATGTAATAATTACTTTGCACATGTGGCTGGCCTAAAATTGGTATGCAATTTAACCAGTTGATTGTGAAATATATGAAACATGTAGCAGAGGCCTAAGGTACAAGAAACCTGAAGCCCAGGTACAGAGGGTTAGGTAGATTCAGAGCTACTATACAGCAGCAAAAGCCAAGGGAAAAAGTGATTGTGAAGAGTCAGGAGGTTGAGCTGAGAGAGTAAATCATAAGGAGGCACCACTAGGGAAAGGGGAAGAGATCTGGAAGATAAATACAGAAGACTTAAAAGATGATTGACCATGGGAAGAGAAACCAGCACAGCTAACACTAAGGTGGTGTAGGAGATAGACTCCTACTGCCAGGCCCTTCTCCCCCGGGAGGCAGAGGGTAGATCACAGTCTCTCTCCAGGCCACAGGAGGACTCTGGGACCTCCTGCTGTGTCCAGCCAGGGACATGGACCAAGGTGGTCAAGGGCCCTAAGGCCCGCCGCACCAAGGCCCCTCCCCTGCCAGAACTGAGCAACAGGTACGCACCTCTTGCTGCCCCAGCAGAGCCTGCTGAGTTGCCGGCCCCCACAGGCAACATGGGCCTAACTGCAGCTCCCGCCCCTGCTCTCCCCAAGACAAAACGTAAGGTGTTTGTTGTGGAAGACTCCCTCCTGAGGGGGATGGAGGGGCCAATCTGCCACCCCAACCCCTTAGCCAGGCAAGTCTGCTGCTTCCCAGGGGCCCGCATCCGGGACATCGCGGAGAGGATCCCCAAGCTCCTCAAACCCACAGACCACTATCCCATGCTCCTTATTCATGTGGGCACCAATGACACGGCTCGGAGCACTCCCAGCCAGGTCATGAGGCACTACAGGGATTTGGGAGCGGGGCTTAAGGGTCTGGGGGCACAGGTGGTGTTCTCGTCGATCCTCCCAGTCTCAGGCTATGGGCTGAGAAGGGACAGGAGGATCTATGTGGTCAACCAAAGACTGCGGCGCTGGTGTCGTCAGGAAGGCTTTGGCTTTCATGACCACAGCCCGCTCTTTGGCGAGAGAGGCAGCGAGCTGCTGGGAAGAGATGGTCTCCACCTCTCTCCCCTAGGGAGGAGGCTCTTCTCAGCCAGACTGGCTGACCTGCTCCACCGGGCTTTAAACTAAGCCCGCTGGGGGATGGGGGGACTACTGCCACTGCTGGCCCACTGAGCAATCCTTGCAAAGCCAGCGGATTATGGCACTCAAGGGAGCCCACCCCGGCCCCAGCCCTGGTAAAATCTGTGGGCAAGGAAGGAGCCCCCCAGGGGGCACTTGCCTGCCTGTACACTAATGCCAGGAGCTTGGGGAATAAGCAGGAGGAGCTCATCCTCCTGCTCAGTGCAAACAATTATGATGTCATAGGGATAACGGAGACCTGGTGGGACTCCACCCATGACTGGACCACAGGGATAGATGGCTATACCCTGTACAGGAGGGATCGTGTAGAGAAAAGGGGCGGCGGTGTAGCTCTCTATGTTAAGGAAAGCTACGCGTCCCTGCAGGCCGATATTGGCGACCAGGGTGGATGGCTGGAGACCCTCTGGGTTAAAATCTGCGGGGAACACGGCACAGGGGACACAATGGTGGGAGTCTATTACAGACCTCCCACCCAAAGTGCTGAGCTTGACCAGGAGTTTGCCCAGGAACTGGCTGAGGCAGCTTGCTCCAGGACCATGGTTGTCATGGGTGACTTCAATTACCCAGACATCTCGTGGGAGGATCGCTCAGCAAAATCTGAGTGGTCGCAGAGCTTCCTCTCGTGCGTGGATGACCTCTACCTGACTCAAGAAGTCTATGGGCCAACGAGAGGCAAAGCGCTGCTCAACCTGGTGCTGGCTACTGGGGATGACCTAGTTGGCAACCTAGTGATCGATGGGAAGCTGGGTGACAGCGACCACGAGCTGATCAACTTCACCATCCACCGAAAAGCTGGCAAGTCAGTCAGCAACACGAAAGTCCTTGACTTCAGGAAAGCTGACTTTGACAAGCTCAGGAGGCTTGTCAGTGAGGCCCTAAGGGACTGTGACCACAGGGAGAGGGGAGTTCAAGAAGAGTGGTTGCTCCTCAAGGGAGCGATCCTCAATGCACAAACTAAGTCTATTCCATCTCGGAGGAAAGGCAGCAAGAGGGCACAGCAGCCCCCCTGGCTCTCCAGGGACCTAGCAGACCTCCTGAGGCTAAAAAGAAAGGCCTACAAAGGATGGAGGATGGGAGTCACCTCCAAGGAGGATTATTCTGCACTGGTCCGGTCCTGTAGGGAGCAGACCAGGAAAGCCAAGGCTGCAACTGAACTCCAGCTACCTTTGAGCATCAAGGACAATAAAAAGTCCTTTTTCAGATATGTGGGGAGCCGGAGGAAAAGCAGGGGCAACATTGGACCCCTGCTGAACCAGATGGGGCAACTGACAACTGATGCCCAGGAAAAAGCCAACCTATTAAATAGGTACTTTGCGTCAGTCTTTCATCAGCCCCATGGGACGCCCGTGCCTGCTACAGGGCCGGGAAGTCCGGGTGAGGGTGATCCCCTGCCCTCCATTAATGCTGACTTTGTGAAGGAACATCTTGAGAAGCTGGATACCTTCAAGTCAGCCGGCCCTGACAATCTTCACCCCAGGGTACTCAAGGAGCTGGCGAGCATCATAGCCCAGCCTCTAGCGCGGATCTTTGAAAACTCTTGGCGCTCTGGTGTAGTGCCCGAAGACTGGAAGAAGGCCAATGTGGTGCCTATCTTCAAGAAAGGGAGGAAAGTGGATCCGGCTAACTATAGGCCCATCAGCCTGACTTCTATCCCGGCGAAGATCTTAGAAAAGTTTATTAAGGAGGCCATCCTTAATGGACTGGCCAACGCCAACATCTTAAGGCATAGCCAGCACGGGTTTGTTGCGGGTAGGTCTTGCTTGACCAATCTCATTTCCTTCTACGACCAGGTGACCTATCACCTGGACAAGGGAGAAGAGATTGATGTCATATATCTTGACTTCAAAAAACCTTCGATCTGGTTTCCCATGATCACCTCTTGGAGAAACTGGCCAATTGTCGCCTTGGGTCCTCCACGGTCCACTGGCTGGAAAATTGGCTCCGTGGTCAGACCCAGAGGGTAGTAATTGATGGAAGTCACTCATCGTGGTGTCCTGTGACCAGTGGGGTCCCCCAGGGCTCTGTCCTTGGACCCATACTGTTCAACATCTTCATTAATGACGTGGGCACTGGAGTCAGAAGCGGACTGGCCAAGTTTGCCGATGACACCAAACTTTGGGGCAAAGCATCCACACCAGAAGACAGGCGGATGATCCAGGCTGACCTGGACAGGCTCAGCAAGTGGGCGGACGAGAATCTGATGGTGTTCAACGCCGATAAATGCAAGGTTCTCCCCCTTGGGAAAAAAAACCCGCAGCATCCTTATAGGCTCGGCAGTGCTATGTTGGCTAGCACTATGCAAGAAAGAGACTTGGGGGTCATCATTGACCACAAGATGAACATGAGCCTGCAGTGCGATGCTGCGGCTAGTAAAGCGACCAAAACGCTGACTTGCATCCATAGATGCTTCTCAAGCAAATCCCGGGACGTCATTCTCCCCCTGTACTCGGCCTTAGTGAGGCCGCAGCTGGAGTACTGCGTCCAGTTTTGGGCTCCACAGTTCAAAAAGGATGTGGAGAAGCTTGAGAGAGTCCAGAGAAGAGCCATGCGCATGATCAGAGGTCAGGGAAGCAGACCCTACGATGACAGGTTGAGAGCCCTGGGGCTCGTTAGCCTGGAAAAGCGCAGGTTCAGGGGTGATCTGATGGCCACCTACAAGTTTATCAGAGGTGACCACCAGTATCTGGGGGAACGTTTGTTCACCAAAGCGCCCCAAGGGATGACGAGGTCGAATGGTCACAAACTACCACAAGATCGTTTCAGGCTGGACATAAGGAAGAATCTCTTTACTGTCCGAGCCCCCAAGGTCTGGAACAGCCTGCCACCGGAGGTTGTTCAAGCGCCTTCATTGAACACCTTCAAGATGAAACTGGATGCTTATCTTGCTGGGATCCTATGACCCCAGCTGACTTCCTGCCCTTTGGGCGGGGGGCTGGACTCGATGATCTTCCGAGGTCCCTTCCAGCCCTAATGTCTATGAAATCTATAAGGCAGCTATTGTCAAAAGGTAGCTGCTCTAAGAGAAACACTTCAGCCTTCTTTTTTAGTAAGGAATGAGGTAGTTGAGAGAAATACCTTAGGCATGGAGCCAGCAGATACTCAGTGACCTGATTTCTCAAATGGGCTGAATGTTTCCACTAAGAATGAAATTCAGTTCCACGAAGAGGGCCAGAAGGCCGTGCCTGTGACAGTTAAGTCTTATGTTAACTCTTTTGGGAAGGCAAGAATGGCACAAAGTCCTTTTTTTCTGAATGCTGCACAAGGCTGAATTTCATTTTTAACCCCAGGGAACTTTCCTACATAGTGGTCTGTTAGTGCTCAGTGCCTTTAAAGAAACAGACAGGATATTTCTCAGGGTTCAGGTACGTGCCCAAATGCCAGGTTTTTACAGGTATCCGAGGTGCCCATAGTGCCTGAAAGGGGTGTAGTGGAATTTACAAAAACAGCTAGGCACTCCTGAAAATTCCAGTGTCTTCTTCATTAGGCACCTAAAGATATTTATAAGTCTGGCCCTAAATATTGAGAAGGTGCCTAACTTCTGGCGTCAAAGCTTGAAAATGCTGGCATGAAAGTTCCTGAGATAACAGTTAAAAGGTTAGATTAGGCTCTATATTTCACACAGTCAGATAAAAATTAGACTTTTCCTCTTTCAGTCCTCAAAATGTTGTAATATATTATCTGCACTGCGAGACGAATGTGCGTTAGACTGTGAAGAATTACTTAGGCAGTAAGTGCATGGTATACTGCGTATCACAGGCTCTCATTTCATGGACTACTATTAGTCCATGCACAAATAAAGAACATAATTCTTCATTTAACTTAAAAGAAAAGGAAATTATA
The DNA here is from genome assembly GCF_030867095.1 of Alligator mississippiensis. Classification (NCBI taxonomy): domain Eukaryota; kingdom Metazoa; phylum Chordata; order Crocodylia; family Alligatoridae; genus Alligator; species Alligator mississippiensis. Next base: position 42,866,472 of record NC_081830.1, read on the forward strand.
AGTTAGACATAAAATAGGTCCTTACATGTTTTTCCAAAGAGACCTAGATGATGGCATTCAGCATGTACGGCATAAATGAAACTTAATACAGATTCACTGAAGCCATTCTTCAAAATAACATAGGAAACATGAAAAATAACTTGAGAGCTAGCATTTTAAAAGTTTCTTTCCCTGTATATACTCAGGAATACATGCATACTTATATATGTAGAGATATAATTAGCTTGAAAATTATGCAAAAATTAGCAGATCTGTAAAAGTGAAATAATTGTATTTGGCAGATGGACACTTTGGATTTAACTTTCAGTTCTGTAAATGCTGATTATATAATCCCCCCCGTTTTTTCCCAAAGGTACTCAAGCAAAACATGTTAAAGCCATACGCTTAAAAACAATCTACTTGAAAGATTCTGTTCCCTTCCACATTTCCACATTTATCAAATATGACTTTCCTGAGGAAACAAAATGAAAATCTATTAGCTGCAATTCAGAATTGTGACTGCAGTATAATGGCTTCATTATGAGCAGGATGATGAACATTCTTAACCATTTCTTCTATTTCAGAAGCAGTTGAAACAAGCATATAGTTAAGCAGTGGGGCTACGCGAAGCTTCGGTAGCCAATTTGATTTGGGGGAGATTCGGCCCCATTCAGCACATGAACCTCCAAACCCGAATCAAATCTGAAGACCCATTAATCTCTCTGAATCGAATTGGAAGCCTCCAAATTGATTCAGAGAGATTTGGAGTTTCAGTCATAGACTGTATAGGCAGGCACCAGGCAGTGCTGGCGGGAGAAGATGGGGCAGCCGGCAGCCCTGGGAGAAGCCGCAGCTTGTCTGGCTGCTACCCCAGCTACCACCCCCCGCTGAGGCACAGCAGGCAGTGCCCCAGGAGAAGCCACAGGGGCTGTGGGGAACAATCACGGAGCTGGGGGAAATCCCCAGCTCCCTGATCATTCCCCCCAGCCCTCGCGGTTTCTCCCCGGGCTGCCAGCACTGCCTACCTCACTCTGGTAGGGGGGCAGTCAGGGGAGCAGCTGGATGAGCCATGGCTTCTCCCGGGGCTGCTGGATCAAGCCGGTGCTCATCCAGCTGCTCCCGCTGGCACTGCCTGCCTGTATAGTCTATGGCCGAATAAGATTTGTCACTGAATATCTTTAGATTTGGATTCGGCCAGATCGAATCGGGACAGTGATATGAATCACCAAATCGAATCACTGTCCTGCCAAATCCAAATCTGAAGCAAATACATTATGGTTTGCACAGGCCTATTAAGCATCTGCACAATTTCTTTTCTGCTCTTTCTCTTTTTTTTCTGGTCATACCTAAGAATACTTTTCCTAATAGGAAGGGCAGAGCAATGATTTAGGGCATTAGCATGGGATTTAGGTGATGTGGTTTCCATTCTTTGCTCACACTACAGACTACCTGTGTGCCATGGGGAAAATAGGTTGTTTCTCTGTGGCTCTGCTGTCCAGCTGAACAATGTGGCTATTAGTACTCCCCTAATTCAGAGGTGTGTTGTGAGGATAAATGCATTACAAGATTAGGAGGTGTTTAGATAGGATAGTAATGGTGGTCTTGGAAGTAACTTTCATACGTTTTAGTAATTTCCATTAGAATCTATATAACTTAAATCTCTTATTCCAGAGGCCAGATCTGGAGGCCAGATCATGGGGTTGGTAGTTCACCCATGTCAAAAATTTCAGTTCCAGTCCACAAGAAAAGAAAGCAGATGGAAGCGATGCTGTGAAAGCTTTTGAAGTTGGAACAGACATTGATGCATAAACCATAAAGTGAAGATGATGATGATTATGACAAAAGATTATAAAAAAGCAAACAAATTAATCTTCTGCAGCATGTACAACTGTACAACGTGTACAACTAGTATAACTATAATCTTTGGGTGACCTCTGTTTTCTAATTCTGTCTTATTGACCTAATATCAGGCTCTAAAGTAAAAAGAAAAAACCCCCACAAACCTTTGAAAAGCTGGGTCCACAGACTGTGCTACTGTAAAAGGATGTAGCTCTATTCATTTTAATGGAACTATACTAATTTACATCCGAATCTGGCCCTAATTGAAGGTATGCTTAGAGACGGATGCTACATTAGGCACATGTGACTTCTTTATTGTTCTTGGCCTTATATTTTAGGCTGAATCAGCTGATAAACTCAACTGATAAATTATTCATCTGTTTTCCCATGAATTAATACCTTTCAAACCATATCCGGCCAGAATGTATACAACTATGAGAGTGTTTCAGAAGGTAATGACAAAAAATTTCAAAATAAAACCATTTGTGTGCAATGGGTGGTAAACTACACAGCAGTGAGGAGCACTTATGGCAGCATTATTAAATGCACCCATTTTTTATGACTCTGTAGTCCAGTAAATGACCACTGCACAAAATTTACTTTGAAATTGCCTTCATTTTCTGAAACACTCCTATAGTATTGAATGCAATGTTAGTATGATCTACCATGTATTCTTGGATGGATATACTATACTGGGGGAGCAGTGTCAGATCTAACAAGCTTTTAGTTTCTATTTTCTTGTGTAGAATGAAATACCTAAAACTATTATTCTGATGGAGAACAGACTACATTAACCCAGCTATGCAGAATACCAAGGCAAAACACTTAGGTTGCCTGTACACGTGCTTGAGGGGAGGAGGTGTGTTTTAATTAGAGCAGATTCTGGAGAGCCACTCTAATTAAAATGCCTCACCATCATGTTTATAAGCCCCCATGGGTTTAAAAATGTCCACTGGGGCACTTTATCTAAACTTTGTTAAATGAGGTTTAGATAAAGCACCCCAGCGGCCATTTTTAAATCCATGGGGGCTTATACACATGAAAATGAGGCCATGCTGGAGCATTTTAATCTGGTCTGCTCTGACATGTTCTAATCACAACATAAACCAGTATGTGTATAGGTACCCTTAGACCAGTCTACATGTTACAGATATTGCACAATTAACTAGTTAATTGCATAATTACCTAGAGACCAGCTACACATGTAAAGTAGCTACCACACAATAAAAATCTCCAATCAGCTATAAAGTAAGACCTAAAAATGTGTACTAACTTTAAGCTGGCTGGTATTGAGCTTTAATGTTCAGGTGTAGCATGGTCTCCCCTGTGGCTGGCAGTCCTGTCAGATGACAGGGCTCCCAACTGCAGGGGAGCACCAAACCCAGTGTAAAACCTCTGAGCCCTAGGGATTGTGGCTGCTGCAATCCCCAAGGTCTGGGGGTTTCATGCACTGGAGCCCTGGACCCTAGGGATTGCAGCTGTGATCCCTAGGGCTTTGGGGTCTGGGAAAGCCTTGGGGCTGAAGGATCACTGCATGGGCAATCCCCCTACCCTAGAGGCGTGGGGAAACCCTCAGGGCTGGAGGATCACAGATCCTCTGGCTCCGGGGGTTTCCCCACAGTCCCAGGGCAGGGTAATTGCTATAGCAGCAATCCTCCAGCCCCAGGGATATGTGGGGTAGCCCCAGGGGTGCATGAGTAGCCCTGTGGCTGGGAACCCCACAGTTGGCATGCATGGGGCTTCCAGCCATGGGAGCTTGCTTCTTACTGGTGCAGAGGGAGTCTGGGAGCAGGCTCTCACCGCAGCAACAGTAAGTCATGATAGAATCTAATATATGATCCCACAATCACACCTCCTGTCATACACATGTGGCATGATGGGAGGTACGATTGTGTGACTCATGATTTGATCCCATTGTGCTTTTACCTGCAGGTGTAGAGGGGGACCTTAGGTGCTTCATCTTCATAATTAATTCCATAAATAAGATTAATATAACATTATGACTGAAAAATCAAACATACTAAAAAATAAGGAAATGCATGTGTTAAGGTGGAAATCTCAACCTTAACTGTGTCCCTTTGGGCTTTTGCCTTAAACTGTGGTCATAATATTTTAAATGTTTAAAGTTAAGCTAGAAATTCTTTCTATAACCTTTGTTACAATACAAATGGCTTATGCTATGTGTTCTTCATACTTGGATTAATATCCCTCAATGATATCAACAAAGGAAACCAAATGTGAAGGAAATAAGCTTTATTAACCCATATACTACAGTGTAAATACACATGGCAGAAGAGGTTTCAGCAGCAGCTCCTTTTCTTGGGTATAGACAAATGTACCTTTTAACCATTTTAAAAGGGGGATGCTTGGTGAGCAGCAGCTGCTGTTAGGCTATAGTTATTATGTCTGTAGGAGCCTATAGCAATGCAAGTGAGCTATATTGCCAGATTTTTTACCTGGAATGAAACAGGATTAAAATTTTAGCAGGTCTACTACACTTTTGTGCCACTACAGAACCATACAGACCTAACTGTTACACTGCAATAGGTTATAGTAGCAACCTTTGATATTGATGTCATGGTTCCATCTGCTCCGTGAATGTTCAATGTCATAATTTTAGTAATACATTATGGTTATACTAGCTAATTGCTCATCAAGAATGACAGATTTCAGGGAGTGTTTACATTGCCCCCACCCCCTCTTCACCCTTTGGGGCTGGCGATGTAAAGACTTCATCCACCACTGCTGCCTCCTCCTCCAGCCTCATGTGTGGGGGCTCCCTCTCTGTGGCCACCTCCACCTTGCAATGTGGCTTCCCTCTGCCTCCCTTGCCCTTCTCCCTCCCCCTCCCTGCCAGCTGTTGTTGGGGCTGGGTGGTGGGGGGTGCCACCACTGTGAACCCCCCTCCTCTCCCCACTTCCCTCCTTCCCTCCTTGCTGCCCAGTTCTGACAACAGCCGCCATGACCACCCCCTTTGCCTCCCCCTGCCCTGAGCCTGCCCAGGCCCATGCAGTCGCTCTCCCTTCCCCCCCCAGCTGTTGTCAGGGCCCCCTTCCCTCTCCCCTCCCTCTCTTCCTCCCTGCTGCCCAGCCCTGACAACAGCCACCACCATGACCCCCACTTTGCATCCCCCTGCCCTGCTCCCCTCCCTCCCTCCCTGCCTACTGCCTTCCCCTCCCTGCTGGCTATTTTGGGGGGTGTCGAGGATGGGCGGCAGGGGGCGCTGCCACCATGACCCCCCTCTCTTCGCCCTTAGGCAGGGAGGTGTGGGGAAGCCTCACTGCTCAGGCAGCTGGGGCATGTTCGCTGCCACCACAAACTTCCCTGGCAGTGGCTCAAACTTGGGCCTGCAGCCAGTTGCTGCTTGCCCTCTCAGTGGCACATACGCAGGTGGCCAAAAGCGTTACAGGCAGACAGACATACAGACAGACACACACACAGACTAAGCCCTTTATATATATAGAATTTATTATGGAATTCCCTTATACAAATGCTTATCATTTTAAAAATGATTTGAAAAAGGAAAAAAGTGTTCCTGCTGGAACATGCAAGTTTCAGTGGTCTGAACAAGTTAGCCCCTTCTCCTTAGACTTCGTTTTCTTTAGCTGACACCACTAGAGATGGCTATGCTAAACAGAGTCTCCCCTCTCACCACCCCAGCCCTCTCTGACCAGTTAGGAAGATATAATCTTTGGCATATATAGTTTGGCAACTTCCATATTTAAAGATCAACTCTTAGACTTTGATTTCTATTTAGAACCACTTAGCAACTTGACACTATCCAAATCTGTGCCCATTAAGCTTAATTTATGCTAATTTAGCAGCAGTCATTACCATTCAACATCATTAGGCTAAATCAGTTTTCTGGGAAGCATCCCAATCAAGAGGCCACTCCAACTGAGCATATTCCAGTTTTGTATAATACTCTGTCATAATGAACATTCATAAAGCAAACCATCTCAAAGCACTGTACAAAAGACATGTACAGCACCAATGAAGAAGAGAAACTGAAAAGGAGGGCAGTTGGCGACCAGCGCAGAGGGTGCTGAAAAACTAAAAGAAAGAGAAAATTTGTACCAATGTGAACTTCTACTTAAAAAAAATACATTATGATATCTTAAACTTGAAAGAGCTTGAGTTTTCAAGGGCTGGGCTAGAATATCAAACTATGACAAAGTAAGCTATTATTTAAAATATATGATTTTTATGTCACCCTTTCGAATAAAGGCTCAACACAGCTTATTGGAAGAGACAGAAACAACATGTAAAAGCAAATATAATAGAATAGGAAACAAAAGCTCCTTAAATGGCATCCCAGCAAGGCCTGGATTGCTAAATGCTTGCTCAAATAGGAAGGTCTTATAGTGTTTCCAGAAGATGTCCAGGCTCGGGCTCAAGGGAAAGGGAGTTAGTGTAGATACCTTTGAATGTAAGGTTGACAAACCAGAGGCCTAAATATTTAAAACTTGATATGTAGACCACTAAGATGCCCTGAAGAGTAGAGGGCAAAGGATCAGTTACTACTAAGCACATCTTGCTTCCCTCTCTCTCCCTCTTTTAAAATCTGCATCTCCAGATAAAATGCTTCTAGTGAACATTCTTGTTCATATTTCCTCATTTGCATAAAGAGAAAGATGGGCAGAGAGAAGAGAAAATGGAACAGCGGTTAAGGAACGAGGGAGACCAAAGAGGCAGACTAGAATGAAAGAACTTAAAGAAAAGGAGAAACAAAAGAAAGGAGGGCTGTTCAAAAGTGTTTTGAGTATTGGTTGCCTCTTATTTCTTATTTGTATAGCTTTAGTGCCTTGGGGCCCTAGTCATGGATGGGATCCCATTGTGTCAGGCACTCTACAAATACAGAACCAAAGGACAGTCTTTTCCCCAAAGAGGTAACAACCAAAGTGTAAGAGAAGAGAAAGCAGATGGATACAGACCAAAGGAACAAGGGAGAGCAAAGAAACAATGCAACAATACTGGTAAACTTGCTGGACATGGTTTCAGCAAACCGATGACCTAATGGATGGCAAGCATTTTCTTTCAGACATTGCAACCAAAGGGGAATTTGAAGAAGTTATTTGAAGAAAGGTAATGAAGGAAGGAAATTTGAAGAAAACTGCTAGAGGGTGTTTCTACGGAGCTCCAACCAAACATGAGGGGTACCACAAGAGAAAGTATGATGGTGATTGTTTGAAAGTGTAATGACTGGCTGATCCAGAATTGACAGTGCTAGTGAATGCCAGATGATAGTTAGGGTCAAGGTAAATTGGGAAGCACCTTGAAAATGAACACAAAAATGGCTTATGTTTGATGTAACAGAGCAAGATCACATCTAAAAGGGCAGTCTGGACATGGGTTTTACTATTGTGAATGGATATGAAAGGTTGTATTTTAGAGATATTATGCAAGTAAAATCTGCAAGATTTAGTTCTAATTTGGATTTCAGGATCTAGAGAAAGTTCTGAGTAAAAGACAGCACATCATGCTGTATCCATAAACAACAGGCAGGATGATGATGTTGTCCACAGTGATTCTGAAAGGAAGTAAGGGAAATATTTTAAGTCTCTTTTAAACATAGTGAGCTTGAGCTGATGGAGATGCCAGAGATTTTAGTTTAGAGACAGGCTTGGAGTGGAAGGTAGACCTGGAGTTGTAAGCACAGAGATGGTAGCTCTAATTTATTTTGTAGGTGAGATTACCCAGATAGTATTGTTTTATTGACTTCAGTTAGGTCATTGTGAAGTGCTTCTGAAAATCCCAACTACAAAGTTTTGGACCACTAATGAAGAACACTATAGGGATATATATATACATATAAAATATGGAGTGTTTTCTGAAGCAGGCTGAGATGCCTGCAATCTCAACAGTGAAATTTTAATCTCTAGGGATGCTTATAGACATTTGGGGAAGTTAGATCACATTAAAAATGGCCACCTAATCTAACTTTGTTTGCCTAGATGCGGACCTTACACTTGGAGCCCTCATTAGATTAATCGAAGTGTAAACTGTACAGGAGTTCCAGGAAGGTTAAATTGGTTAACCCTCCCTCTGAAGTAGTCTGACTTAGATTGGGTTGGCCATTTTTAGGCTGACCTAACTGTCTTGAACTTCTGTACAGTTCCCAGCAAAGTCTCACAGCTGGGAAAGACAAGCCATTGGTCCCAGCTCCAGGGCTCGGCTTTTCCTACCTGCCCCTTCAGCACTGGGATATTTTCAGCCCCCCCAACCCCTCACTCCACCCCTAGGCAGACAACTTTCCCATAGAACAACCAACCCCCCCCCTCCCCGCCCCACAGAGCCCACTAAACTCTCCCCATCCTGCAAGCTGCTCCTGGTGCCACTTTTATCACTGTTTGCTGATGCTGGGAGCCAAGAAGTAAACCAGAGGAGGGGGAGGGGCAGGAGGGATGGGAGGTCTGCTGGGGGGAGGGGGCCAAAAATTGCCCCTGTACCCAGGGGTTGGGGGAGAGAGTGAACCCTTCCCCCTGAAGGCTCCCCCACCTGACCCTTTCTGCCCCCCGATACTCCCACAGATGCTGCCTGCTCCCCTGATCCCCTCAATTCTTCTCATGGACCCTGTTTATCCCCCAAATCCCCTCATGCATGCTTCTTGCCCACCCAAACCCCCACAAACCACCTGTCCTGCCATCATCTTGATTCCTCCTGCAGATCCTGCTTGCCCCCCTGATCCCTGCCACAGACCCCCCTGGCTCCCAACCCCCCCAATTCCCCCTTATCCTGCTTGTCCTCCTGCCCCCCCTCAATCCCCTCTCTGCTAGCCCCCCCATCCTGACACACCTTCAGTCAGGGGACCATTTTTAACTCCATCTAACCCCCCCCCAAATGTCTGTACCCAGCCCAGGACTAACTGCACACTTTTGATGTTACAAACTGAAGGAAGCTTAGAGTTGCACCTTGTAAACTAACTATATTAGAGATGCATACGTTTTCCTAAGCAACAACTTATCATCTGATGATGTAAAGTTTTTGCCTATGAAAGCTTATGCATCTCTGATTTCGTTAGTCTATTAGGTGCAATCCTACCCTGCCTCCTGCCTGACTTCAGACTAACGTGGCTACCTATATAACTCCCTACATGTTTTCAAATGTGTTTATATTTCTTTAAGACATATATCTCACAGGCACTAAACTGTCCTGTACCTTCTTTTTCTCTCAAAGCTGATAATCATTTCAGTGATCTAGACAGTGCAGAGATACAGTATTCCAACTTATTGTTCAGTCAATAAAGTGAAAAATGCCATTCCTGTTTTAGCAGATGGCAGCAGAAATGCAATACAAAGAGCAAGAACACTAATATAGAAATCAATATCTATTACAGTTTAAATCACATTTTGGTCTTGAAATGATAATAGCAATCCTTTAAAAGCTAATGCTGATCCTGTTTGTATTAGAAATCAGTTCAATGTGTTTCAAGATTTTAATTTTGTTACAAAAATAATGACCTAATTACCTCTTAACTTAAAACCTCCATATACTAAACTCTCCCTTTTTTCCTACCCAGTTAACCTGTGCTCTGCAAAAATTCCCAAACAAGCAAACAAGCCCAACCACCTTTTGCCTTACAACATAGCAAAAAATGTGCGGAATGGATATTTTTTTTTATGGTACAATGAGCTACTCCCACGGTAACATACCAGTGGCAAGTATAATCTAGAGTAATGAATAATGTAGACATGCTTTACACTTCGTACAGTCTTTTTGGCCACTTAAAGATTAATATAAAGAAGAAATAAAATGTGCCTTTACAAACTGAAGGAAAAACAAGAGTTTTACTGTTTCTAATGAGAGTTAGAATGTAGCATCTTTTCAACATGCAAATCAATCCTTAACAGAGATACACTGGTAAATTTAACCCTTTCTTTTATTTGCAAATTATCTATGTTTTGTTGTGACTTATCCAAAATTGAAGTTGAATGGTGAATTATTTGTATGAACAATTTTAAAATTTAATTTAATTTTTTTTGTATGGACAAATCATAGATTGTTCATCATGAATTATTCTGCATATTCAGAATTTGCTATTCAAGAAGTATGACTGGTCTTCTAAATGACATGACATTGTTTCTCTTTCCTGACTGAAAGAAATAACTGAAAGAGTCTGAAGAAATTATTGGGACTTTGATTCTTTCTGAGAAAGTGATGACTGGAAAAGGCACAAGTTTAGGAAAGTAGCTGGAGATATTCAATAAATATTTATTTTCTGTATTTGGGAAAAAGCCAAATAATATAGTCATAACATATGATGTTGATGAAATGTTTTCCATTCCAAAATGCTGTTAAAAACCTGCTATTAAGTAAGACACTGTTGAATTAAGTTGGTGTAGCTAACTTACATCCATGAATTTTAAAAGAGCTGTCCAAGGAACTTTATGGACTGCTAATGATGATTCTGAATAAGTCATAGGAAACAGAAGAAGTCCCAAAGGATTAAAGAAAACTAAAGATGTGCTGACATGCAAAAAGAAGTTCGTTCATAGGGGATGTGTCTACATGAGACACTTAGCTGCACACTATTATAGTTTACTGTGCAGCTAGCATGTGCATCTACATGTGTGCACGCTTACTGTGCAGTAAAACCCCTTAATTACGAGTAAATTTGATATCTGCAAATGCTCACGATTAGTTATGGTGCAGTAATGCACATGTAGACATGACCCAGGAGCAAATTTGCTCCCAATTTAGTCCTGCCACTAGGGGGACAGCCTGAGGCTAGCCTTAGGGCTCTGGGTTGGGAGCCTCTCATGCCCCAGGGCTAAGCTGTCTCTATGACAGCCCCTGCCTCAGGCCTTTAAAAGCCTGCAGGCATTCTGAGCTGTGGGACACACCAGCAGGCAGCCTGAAGTGACTCCAAGCTCTAATTTCCCCTGGGCCAGCTGCAGGCTAGCCTCATCAGCCAGCCTACACCCTGGCACCACTGCTTGGCACTGCAGTACTGCACAGCTGCCTGGCCTGAGCCACCTCCACCATCCAGCCCCACCCTGCCTGGGCCCAGGCCTGCAGCTAACTCCAGAGGAGGAGCTGCTCACTCTCAGTGCAAAGTGGCCACTCTCTACCAGGCCTGGCTAGCTGGAGTTTCAGAAGATGTGGGCATTGTGGGCACTGCCCACCTAACCGGCACTCATGTGTGTGAAGGTGCCTCAGTGGTCCACGATGGCATGGAGCACCATGGAGTGAAACCCCCTCAGGCTGTAGTAGGGGTGGTCTCTGTGGAGCGGGTCGGTGACTGGTGTGGCAGAAGGCCACCTCTGTTTCTCCCCAAAACTCTGCTCTGTGACAATTTGGGCCCTGCAGAGGATACACACCTTACCCTATCTCTTTAGGTAACCTGATCTGGATATATTCCTGAGGGAGGGAGGAAACCTGCTCTCCCTGCCTACATGACTGGCATCACATATCTGGGTGTGGGGCTTGGGCATCCTGGTGGGCAAGAGACTGCCAGTCTGTCCAGCAACCAGTCATGCATTTCAAATTGGTTGGCTGACAGCCAGCAGGTGCTGGCCTCTATTGGACCAGGTAAATGAGGTCATAAGGGCTATATAAGTTAAGGACTGCCATGAGGGAGGGAGCAGCAGCCATGAGGAAAACTTAGAGAGAGAGAGAAGAGCTGGACCATCTGAAACTTACTTTCTCAAAACTCAAGATCAAGGAACTGCCTGCCTCCAGAGGGAACCTCCACCTGCCTCTGGATGCTACTTGTGAGTAAGCTACCTGAGATCTAACTAGATATATAGCGTGCAGTAACTCAGATGCGTGATCAAAGGCTACTCCAGTCACCCTGTTTGCTCTATGGGATTTCTCTGATACTATTCAACTCTGTACCTTATTCCAACCCTAATCCTTGCAACAGGATGGCCTCCCTGGCAGTGGACTTGCCCATGCCAAATAGGTGGCTCATGTTCTGCAGGCTGGTGGGTGTGGCCAGCTGCAGCAGGGCGAGGGCCAACCAGGTGTCCATGGGGAGGGGGCAACTGCATGCTGGTGTCCTGCCACTCCAGGTGTGGCTGGAGCTGCTCCAAGAGATCCCAGACGGTGGCTTGGGGCAGCCTGAAGGCCTTCAGCCACTGGTTGTCATCCCAGGTGTTCTGGACAATGTGTTGCCACCAGTCCCGGCTGGCTTAGTAGGCAGTGGAGCTGGAGGACCCAGGAGGGTAAGGGTGGCCACTGTGGTGGCATCCTGGAGCCCATTGTCGGTGTCCCTGTCCTAGGATCTGGCCAGGCAGATGAGGTCAAGGTGGCAGGTGTGCAGCAGCGTGTGTGTGGTGGGTGGGCGGGTGGGTGGGTGGGTGGGCACGTGGTTGCTGCAGTGGGGGACCCAGGGGAGGTGAGACAGCTGTGGGCCAGGCAGCAGTTGGCACAGCAGGCCAGCAGGGCCACTGCAGTAGTCAGTAGGAACTACTGACTGTTGCTGCCTGGGGCTGGAGCTGCCATGTGCAGGGAGGCAGGGGCGGTGAGGAGGCAGGGCTGGGTGAGGAGAGCGCTGCTCTGTGCTGTCCCTGTGCTGTGCATGCTGCTCCTGGCCAGGGAAGTGGCTGGTCAGAGAGCAGCAAGTGCGGTGGGCTTTTGAAGAGGGCTTTCGGCTCCTGGCAGCTGCAGCCAGAACCTGGAGCTCCCCCCAGTGGTGGGTGGGACCCATTGCAGGGTCCCGGGAAGCAGAAGCAGATTGGCAGCAAATCTGCTCCTATTTCCCTGCACATGTAGACATCTGCCCAGCACCGTTTACTTGCAAGTAATTTACTCTTAAGTAAACTCACGCCACAGCAAATGCATGTGTAGACATGCCCAGGATGACCCAGACAGTTATAGATATGTCACCCTGACTTTGATCTCAGGCAAATTAATGAACCACCAAAGGACAACTTGACCAACAAAGAATCAAAAGAGGATAGTAATTAATGTCAATAAAGATTTCTGGAAAATGGATTGTGTCACACTAGCTAGATATAATTTTTTTATGTGGTTTCCAGTTTGGTTGATACAAGTAGTAGTGCTGATATAACAGACTTATTTAAGGTACTGACCTGGCACTGTATGTTATTTTGATAATGAAACTAGAAGATTTTAACACAGAATCTTCATGGCATGTATTAAATGCATTTTATTAAAACTGGCTACCTGACAGGTCACAAAATATAACTATAAACAGCAAGTACGTTTCCATTGGGCCTGAATAGGTATATGTTCTTGGCCCTACACTTCTAGAACTGAAAGAGAAACAGAATTTCTGCTTCATGAACAATTTCTCTGGGGAAGTTGGTCAGGTGGGAAGTTATAACGTTGGACATCCCAGGCAGTTATGAAGTTGGACATCACATGCACTGGATAGTTGGGAACCAGGTAGCCTAGCTATCCTGGTTTCCTTCTAAGGTATCCAAATGAGAACTGTTTGGAATTTTTTTACTAGTCTCATATGTTTTTAATCAATGACCTTGAAGAAAATGTAAATTTATTCCATGGATGACAAAGACTGGGGAAGGTAGACAGGAGAGCACAGATCACCAACACACCATGGTACTAACTGTTTCAATATTGTCAATGGATAGTCACATTCAAAAAGAAAAGAAGACATGATAACCTCACCTCAGAAAACTGGGGTTTATGTCTTGGAAAGCATTGACTCTGAAGGAGGACCTGGGGTTCATAGCAGATAATTAGATGAATGTGAGGTTGCAGCCTGACACCTGGGCTAATGGATACTGCAGAATATCAAACAGGAAGGTTATATTGTTTCTGTATTTGGCACTGATGCAACAAATATTGAACTACTCTGTCTCATCCCGGTGTTTACCTGTTAAGAAGGAGAAAGTACCAAGCCATGTGAATGACTGAAGGACTGGAGAACTTGCCTTACACTGGCAGATTCAAGGAATTAAAGGTACTTAAAGAGAAAGTTATCTGATGACAGTTTATAAATATTTATGTAGGAAACAGAACAGTGATAAAAGATGGGTCTTCAATCAAAGACAAAGTTTGGAACAGCTGGAAACTGAAGTTAGATGAATTCAAGCTAGAAATAGCATGGTTTAAAAAAAATAAAATAAGGGTAATTAAACATTGGAACAATTTACCAAGGATTGCAGTGGGTTCTCTATCACTGGACGTTTTAAAATCAAAATTAGATTTTTTTTAAGATAAAAGGAAATGCAAAGTGACATCTTATAGACTAACTTACACAAATACACTCTAACTGGAATTCATATATGGGAGTCTTATAGACTGTATTATACAGTCTATTCTGCCCTTAACATAGACGATGTACTGTTCAAAATCCTGAGTGATGCCCCTTCAGAATTCTGACTGCTACAGAATCGCATCACACATTTGTACCCTACCCTGTAGCCTGGTCCCTCTCAACTTCCACCGTATAATTCCCTCATCTTTATTCCTTGTCTTCTTGCCAGGACTTCAACCTCCCTAGTTGTTTGTTCACACTGTCCCATCATGGGAGACAATCCTGCCACCTGCTTTTCTTTCATGTCAGGTCCTTCTTCAACCTTCTCAGGTAGGAGTAGACTGACACCCTATATCTTCACCTATCCATTTCTTATGCAGGAGAGGGCACAGGGCCTCTCCCTTTTATTCCTGAAATGAAATATTTTGGCACTTCAATCCCATTAAATTCTCTGAGTTTGAATTCTCTTTTTAATCTGAGTGTAGGAGGGTGGTGGTGTCCTTCCCAGTTCCCCCTCAGAACCCGCCTGCCATGACTTTGATTGAAAGGAAAAGATGTTCAGTGTTTATCCCTGAGGGTGAGAACACACCACAGACCACCCAGATGGTTAACTTCCTGTTGCAAAGTTTATTGGTATCAGTGTTACATTGTTGTTTCCTCTCTGCTAATTGCCTCATTAGCAGAGGGAGTGGTATGGCTGTTTTAATTAACACCCAAGCCGATGAGTCTCCTGGCTGCTCTAGTCAATTTCAGCTTGCACAGCGTTCTCACCATCAATTACCTCATTGACGGGGGTGGGTGGGTGTCCCAGCTGTCTCAATTAGCTCTCCAGTGGAGAGGCATCTCTGCCATGATCCCTCTGTACCTGCTGCATACCCTGGCTGCCTGGTAGGGCAAATGGCTTTGCAAGGCTCTCCCCTCTGTGTACTGCCCTGGGGTCCTCTGCCTTGGTGTTCCTCTTCCCACTCAGCTCTGTGGGGATCCCCTGGATCCTCCCTTAGTTGCCCATGCCGTCTGTGGGCTTTGGGTTGGTACCCCCACTCCTTACCGATGGATTGCAACTATTCCTGTCAGTGGTCCCTGGCTCCTTTTGGGGTCTCGTGCCTCCTCCTCTTCCTCTCTCTCCTCTCCCATCATCTCCTCCTCTGGTACTCGAGGGCAAAGTACGGTCCCTAGCAGTCAGGCTTATGTAGGCGGTGGTGGGTTTAATTACCCTGATCTTCCCTAGATGTGTGAAGTCCCTTCACCTGTGTAGCGTGCTCCCTGTGGTTTCCTGCCCCTGAGGCTATCCTAGTAATGGGGCTTCTGCCCAAGCCCCTGTTACACTGAGAGTAAAAAATTGTCAAAATGCAAAATTATTTTGTGGAACAGAAATTCCATTGCCTGGCCAAACTTCCTGTATTAGAAGAACTGAAGGGACTGTGACCAGATTCTCACTAAAAGTACTTCTATGAGAACAGAACTCAGGGAGTGGCTGTGTATTTTTCCATCTCACACAAAACACATGCTTTTAAATATATCCAAACATATATATATTTAAATATATATAAATATATATTTAAATATATATAAATATATCTAGATTCACTGGTGTCCTATTACTTTCTTTTCTTTATCATGTGATTCATATGCAAGCAGCTAAGGTCAGTCTGTTATAAAAGTCACATAGAAGCCAATACAACAGTGGACTTTAGATTAGACTCACAAATAATGACTTCACAACATTTTCACAAGTTCTGTATAAGTAAATGCAACAGAAATAGCTAATAGGTTACATAGATCAGTACAATAAACCTTTGTTGATTTATTATGTTTTTAATTACAGCAATGTACAAAAAGATAAATTAATAATTACTATAGGGCATATTAAGATCAGGCTCAAAGGACATATCTCTATAATGTAATTAACCTGGAGGACTAATAAAAAATATCATTAAAACAATTGGCTTTGGCTCTGATCAGAACCACTGTATGATAAAGTCATATAGAAGCTGATACAGATGAATTACAAGGAGAAAACTGGTGAGGAAAATGTATTAGATAACTAATGTTGAATACTGTATACCACTATTTACTCAGGAGTTATAGAGTATTAACAGCATTTTAATAGATTACATAAGGAAGAGTAAAGTACCCTACAGTAGGTGTGTCTACATGTGCATTTGATGTGGGAGCATTTTACTCCCATGTAAACTACTCGTGAGTAAATGCTCCCAGGTAGGTGTCTACATGTGCAGGGAAGTGGGAACAGATTTGTTGCTAATGGAAGCAAAATGCTCCCACTTCCTGATGCCCTGCTAGCTGCCCCACTGGTGGATAGGGGCAGGGGGCTGGGAACTATCCCACCCCTGCAGCTCTTTCCAAGCCCCATGCCTTGGCCTGATCAAGGCATGGGGCTGGGATCTGCCCCTGACCAGGACAGTTCCCAGTCCCTGCTCCACTTTCAGAGGGGCTGGAGAGCATGTTCCCCACTCAGCTCCGTGATCGCAGAGCTGAGCACAGAACAGGCTTCCCAGCCCCTGCCAGCAGGGAGCTCCCAGCACTACCTATGTGATCCTGGAGCAGCAGGCTTAAGCTCCCTGCTGCCAGGGCAGGGGGACAAGTTTCCCCCTGGGCTTCAGTGGCAGAGCCCACCCTGGCAGCAGGAAGCTCCGGAGGGCAGGAAGCAATTTCCTGCCCCCAATGACCACCTGACCGGGAGCAAATTTGATTCCTGTCAGGTGTCTACATGAGCAATACTGCACAGTAAATAGTCACAAGTAAATTTGCTACTTGCATTTGCAGGTAGCAAATTTACTCATGACTAGCAAGGTTTACTGCACAGTAAGCATGTGCACATGTAGATGCACATGCTCACTGAATAGTAAACTATGTGACTGTGCAGTAAAACATCTTGTATAGATGTACCCAGTAACAGGTTACTTGCTGCTGGACAAGAACAGGACTAAGATGTGAGTCTTACTTTTGAGTACTTAAATATATTTAGCTTTCACCATCCCTCAGCACTTAAATACACTGTACCACTCTGGAAGCACAGAGGAAACTTTCAAATAGAACTGTGCAAACCAATTCCTTTTTGCATTGGAGAAAACTAAACACTTTGCTAATGACCAAGGATCAGATTGCAATATTTTCACTGCTGAACATAGGTTTTACTGTGACTACAGGAAGCCTCTTCTAAATTCTAATTACAAATTTGCACTGTTAGAAAGCCACCACTTCATAGTTAAATAAGCTTTCTTTTTCTGTACATAAAATGTCATGTTTCCACCTGTAGGAACTACTGATTGCTTTCTCCAACAATTGAGATGAAATAAAAATGGTTTTGAGTATTTTGGAAATTAAAAATAAAATAAAAAAACCCAACTTCCTCTCATTTTGCAGGTGTGGATAGCTGTTATTTGCATTACTGTTTTTCCAGGATTTGTTTTTTATTTACAAATGCAGCTCTATATGCAACTAATATTAGAAATGTGTAGGTAGAGAACCACCTGCTTTCACAGGTAACCCAACCTGAAAATTACCTGCAAAATTTTGGCTCAGGTGTTTCAAAATTAGATAAAGGGGTCAATCTTGAAGCTATACCTCCCAGTAGTAAGCCCCAGCTCAAAAAGGTACATATTTTCAGGTAACTAAGTAACTCTTGAATTTGGCCCTGAGCATTTGGAAAGTAGAAATGGGGTGATTTCCCTTGTTATTAAAATGGCTGCAAAATTATCATGATGCTCTGCCAGTAGCTCTCTTAATAACATTAAGGTAGAAGGCATTCCATGTACAAATTCTATTTCCTTCAGACAGAGGACTGCCTAAGGAAAGGCAATGGGATCAGAAATGGAAATTAATTTCCTTAAAATCTTGCACCTTAATCTCAAACATGTTGCTCTTTGTATAGCTCTATACATCTATGTGCAAATAAAGTGTATACCATTTCCAGATCAGAATACTAACTTTGGCTTCCCCTTGCTTGCTCCTGGAAGATATTAAAGAAATCTGCATCACCCTTTTCCTGAGAAGGATTCTATATTTTCCTGCATACCACATGCCCCAATTAAGACACACATCTTTTTTCTGGAAGGCAGAATATAGAAAAAAGGCTTTTCCAGAGTCATGGCCAACTGTGTGACATAGAGTAACATCAGGAAGCAGAGTGTCCAGGAAGTCTGGTATTCCACGAAACAATGTGGGTGAAGCGGTAGTAACATCCTGGTACGGCAAGAGAGCAACAAGGCAAGGCCCTGAGCCTTGCAAGGGTAGTAGCAAGACTCTTACATATTTACTGTAAATAGTTCTTTATGCAAGTTTCTATAAATAATAAAGTGTTGTTTCCACACCACAAGCCTCATCGAGGCTGCATGCATGCACACTGCATGCAAGAACTCACTTTCCTGAAGCCAACTCAATTGCTGTCAGACACAATCTACATTGCTCAGGCAATAGTTATTGCAAATTCCTTAGCAGCTGTGGATACCTCTTCTGCTTGCTGGGGCCCAAGAAGCACAGCAGCCATTGGGGCAGTCATTAGAGCAAAGAAAAATCAGCTTTCCCACTTAAGACATAGGCCTCATTTTGGAGACCTGATTTTTTGAGGGAGAGGTATGCATGGTATGTGAGTAAATATGATAATTGTCTCTGGGCTCTGCCTAAGATAGTAACCTGGTGCTCTGGTGACAACAAGAGGGAACTGCACTAAGGCACAAAGGAGTGAGTAGCAGCACTAAGGAGACTGTTCTCCCTCTTCTGCAATGCTAAAATCTGTTATGCAGCCCAGGTATCATAGTAGAAGGGCTTCGTACTCCCATCTACTGTCTTAATCATATACGTAATGCAGGCCATAGTCCTGAACACTAAAACCAAAGCCAAAAAAGGTTGGTTTTGAATTTAGGTCTCAAAATGGCTTAAACTGGATGAAGGTATGAGAGCTTACACTGATGTCCTTGCCCCCTACGACAATATTATATGGATAAGTACGACTCTTAAAATAATCAGCAGACAAGATTCATGTAAGAGCTCCTATTTGCATCTATAAGGTGTAGTTGACTAAGCATGCTTTTACTTCTTGCAAGTGAAAACAGCTCATAAAATGGCATCTCCTGGGAACCCCTGACATTTAAAATAACATGAAAAGAAAAAAGCCAGCAACAAGTCCCACTTTAGAAACACACAAGCAAAACTGCTTAAACGTGGTCCAAGGGGTAGGTCTGAACTCAACCTTCCATAAAAAACCCAGCCCCTTCAGGCTTCAGACTCCACAGTCATTTGGGCAAAAGGATGGACTTGCAGCATGCCCTGAAGGTCAACAATCTTTGATTACTTAGAACCAAGAATGGAAATAATACCAGTTGTAAACCAAAGAAATATATATAGATTAGTAAGTAAATGCAAGTGCACTTTGCAGGCTGTATTCTGAACAATCTTTTAGGATGTGCTGAACCAGTTTGCATCCTTATATTTTATACATTTAATATACTGCCTCTAAACCCACATCCAAAACAACTGTTATATAGCAAACCATTCAGACTACTGAACATTCATTGAGCTGTAACAGTGCATCAGCTTAAAAGCCCAAATCAATACAAAATTAACCGTCTACTGGATGATGGAAACCTTGAGAAAACCATGCAAACAAGCATGGTGTTGAAGTCTCTGGAAATTGTTGAGAATTCAGATACTGGGATGGAAGTCTAAGGGGATAAAGAATCCAGGAAATCTAGGTTGTATCTTAAACAGTCTATATTAAGGGCACAAGATACAGTCTAGACATGGGCGGAGGAAGAAAAAAATTTGTGGGGGTGGCACTGAGTGTGCGTGTGCATGCACACATGTGATATCCCCCCACCATCCCTAGGTGGGAAAGTCTGTGAGGGAAGGGGCAGGAGGGAAAGGGCTGTGGGGGGGAGCAGCATTGCCCAGCCCTGCCCCAGCCCCGGCGGGAGCCACAGCAGCACTGGCTGCCTCCCAGCCCCTGGCCCTGGCCCCAGCTCTGGCCCCGCAGTGCCTAGAGCTGGGGGCCAGTGGTGCCAGTCTCAGCTGTGCCACTGGGCTGCATGGGAGAGAACCTCTGGGACCCCCACATCTGCCCTGCTGGGCCCAGCACAGTGGGGATGGGTGGAGCAGGGCACAGGACAGAGCCATGGCTCGTTCAGGGGGGTGGGGAAGGGCAGCGGCTCCCACCACTGCAGGCTTTCCCGGCAGTGCCTGGTTCTGCCTGGCAGGGGGTGTGTGCTGTGCTCTAGGCAGGTGGCGGTGGTGCTAGGAGGGGGGTTGGGTGGGCTACAGTGAATCTTGGGGTGGCTGCAGCCCCCCCCGCCCCCTCCCAGTGCTGCCACCACCTGCCTGAAGCATAGTCTGCCTCCCCCACCAGGAACAGTCTGTCCCAGCCCACAGCTGCAGCCCTCCCTGCCCCAATGCAGATCCGGGGGCATGCACCACCCATGCAGAAGCTGTGGCCCCCAACAAGCCACTCAGGGCTCAGTCCTGCACCCTGCCCTGAGCACCTGCTCCTCCCCCAGCCATTCTCTCCCTCACCACTCCCTGCACATCCTTCCCCACCCCTGCTGCAGCTGCCAGAAGCCCACGGCTGGGCTGCCTTGTGGCCCTTCCACCGCCTATGAGTCTAGATCAAACTACTGTAAGATTAGATCATAACTGGCTGGATCATCATGTTCAGAAGTGTGGTTATACACTGGAACAGAATACCTAGAGAGGCTGTAGAATCTTCCTTCTTCAGAAGCCTTTAAGAGCAGGTTAAACAAACACTTGTCTGAAAAATTTTAGACAAGGATGCTCCTGCCTTGATAGCAGGATTGAATTACATGGCATCATAACAACCCTACTTGTCTAGAATTTTATGAATCTAACTGGAACGCATCTGAAAATATTGTAAATTGGTGTGATTTTGGGGAATGTTTTCTGCATGGATATGGGGTACTGTTTTCTGCATGGACATACTGGTCAGTTTAAAGGGAAACTCTAAGGAAAAATAAGCCGGAAGATGTTACCTTTTACCCACGCAACCTGCAAAACTAACTTTGTCCAAAAGGACCAAAAGAATGTAGAATAGCGAAGGAACTCTTGAACTTTAGTAACTGTTTCTTAAGAAAAGAGAGTTACTCTGGGTGGTGGTTTGGAGGAACCAGACTGAGAGACTGAAACCTGCTGAGAGGGCGTGAAGAAGTTGGGTTAGTTTCTGGAGATGACAAACTTCTAAGTAAAGGAGACATTTGCATAGAGTGTTGCTTTAAAATCAACCTCCCCTCCAATACTTTGGTCCTCTTGTTAAACAAAACAAAACACTGCTCTTGTTTTGTAAATCTGTCCAATCACAATTCACATCACTGGTCATAGACTCCCAAAAGGAAAGAGCTGCAGGTATAAAAACTTAATTGAACTGGCTGAGTAAGTCAGTCAATGCACAGGAATTGTATCCCAGGCCTTGGTCTAAGAATGGAAGAATTCTGGAATTGCACCCTGGGGCAGGTAGAGATGAGACCTAGTCCCTGATGCATATCTGGACAGGGAACAGAGGGGCAATATAACCCTGCAGCCATGACAGATATTATAAAACAGTGCTAAAAATATTCAGAGACTGAAGATATACTCAGGGCTCATGGCTCAGCATCTTTGTGCTTAGACCGTGATTTTGCTTGCATATCTACATATATAAAAAAGATCAATGCAGACTGAAAGATGATATTGATATAATTGTAAAAATGAAGAAAGATATTTTATTTTAATAGTCAGAGAGAAATCAACCAAAGAAGTTCATTATAGGGGATCTCTCATTGTTCATAATAAAAGCAGAATATGATGAAATACTCACATTCTCAAATTAAAATATTTTTATTTAAAAATAAGAAGTGTGAGAAGAATTTCCTTGTTTACTAGTTTCTTTCCATTTCAGCTCTATGTACTAAATTAATCTTTATCATGAGGAGAGGCATCATGGCAGAAGGGAACCATGTCACAGTGGTTGTGTATGCATTTTCAAAGAATCTGGGAGAATTCTCCAGGGTTTGTTCTCTTGGCAGAAAAGTGTACTGAGAGATCCCTGGACAGACATTAGAATGTGGAGCCCCTGAAGAGCAGAGAGCTTGCAGTGCTGCTGCTGTGCCTATGCATACATCTCAATGTGCTCTGTAGGCTCCCTCAGTTTATCTGGAGACAGACAGCAGGAGTGCATAGGGCAGCCCTGACTGGCTGACTCAGACTGTTTAGGGTCAGCCTGTGTCTCTCTGCAGCACAATATGGGGATTGTGAAGAGGGTGTGCTCTGTTCCCTGCTCATCTGCCATAGAGTCCAGCCCAAGCAGCACAGTCTCCCTGGGAAAGACGGATGGAGGAAAGCACCTTGGGATACTGGAGGACTGTACTGTAGCTTCCCTCAAAAGAGTAAACTGTATACACATTTGCTCTCCCAGGAGAAACTCCCTTGGGAGAAATTCAACACTATCTCTTTCCAGCTTATTTTTTGTTCCAGGGAAAAATACTGAACATCCTGAACATACACGCATGGTTTCTACTGGGAGAATAGCAACTCTCCCAGGAGAAACTGAATGTCTGTACATAGCCATTATTTTATGTGATTCAGCTAAATTAAAGAACTGAAATATAATTGATGCCAGTCAATATCATTTAACAGGTAATAAGTCTTATACTCCCCCTCCCCGCCATTTTATTATCTGGTGAGATAGAATTTTGCAACTTTATAGATGTAATATATTTGAACTTTTGTCAGAATTTTGACTTAGTACTACACACTATACTGACTAAAAATTAGGAGTAAGGAATATTAAGGAATATTAAGCAGATTTATAATGGGCTAACTGAGAGATCTCAATACAGGGAATCATCATCCAAGAGGAACATCTTTAGTGGGGTTCCTCAAGAATTAGTTATTGAGCCAATGATATTTAACATTTTTTTCATTGTTCGAGAATGAAATATGAAATAATTGCTGATAAAAAATTGTGGGTGACACAGATAGACAAGGGGTAAATAATAAGGAAGAAGGGGTAGATTTTATAGAGACATCACTTGGTAAGCTGGACTCAGTCAAATGAAATGCATTTGCTTATAAGTGTACAAGTACCTTAATGGGGAGAAAATGCAGAGTACTAAAGGTCTCTTTATCTAACTTAGAAGGATGAACAAAGAACCAACAGTGGAAAGCTGACGATGGTCACACATATATTAAAAACTAGGCATACATTTTTAACATGGAAGGTGATTAAATACTGAAACAAAAAACCATGGGAAGTGGATTCTCCCATTCTTGATGTTCTAAAATCAAATCTGAATACCATTCTGAGAGGTAAGCTATAGCTGAAATGAAGTTATCAGACTCAGGGCAGTGGCAACTAAGTTAAATTTAATGGCATATGATTTATAAGGCATCAAATTACGTGATCCGATGGCACAGTTACCTGTGAAATGTACACTATCTTGCCAAGTGTGCTTGCCACTTTCCTGATCATCATAGTAAGTACACAGTGGGCACATACATATTTACTGTGCAGTAACTGAAATAACTGTGTAGTATGGGCAAATGTCTACATGTGCACACCCACACTGCAAAGTAAATATGGAGACTTATGCCAACTTGAATGTAAATTTGATACCTACATCATGCAGGTATCAAATTTATGCCTGATGAGTTACTGCGCAGTAACACTGTTTGTGTAGACTAACTTACAACTAACTTTACTTCCAAGTAAGTCCATGCATAGTGTTGATGCACTTTAATGCCTGCATGTGTAGACACCAGCCTATTCCTACTTACTGCAATGGAAATTTAAGCTGGTGTAAATGCACATGTAAACATACCCAGTGATTCAAAACTCCACGTGGATCTCCAACAAGATGAGAAATATGTCACCTACTGGAACCCAATACACTCAAGAGCAGAAAAGTGTTTATATCTGATTTTGAAGGTTTAAATCTCTCTGTCTCAATATTAAGCATTCACATCTTATTCTGAAGTAAATGAACCACAGGCATATGATTGGCATATTTGAGTAGATGGGTGGGTGAATTGGAGCTAGTGGGTGGGTGGGTGAATTGGAGCCCCTCTGCCTTGCAGAGAAGTGACTGTGTATAAGCTAGCAGACCACATGCTGGCTACAGTCCATGTTGAATCAACAGGAAGAATCAACAGGCAGAATCAACAGATAGCTGGTAATGTCCCTCTGTTGTTTTCTTAATGGGGTGATAAACACTGTTATCGATTTCCTGCTGGGCTAATCAGAGCATCCTGCCAGAGCCTGTCCACGCTCCCCACCCCCCCAGCTCAGGATGCTGGGGGGACTCTGATTTATCTTAAACCAGCAAGGGGGATGGGACAGACATTGCATAAACTGGTTTGAGCCAAATCAATTAAATCTGATACTACACTCAACCAGGTTTATCTCAAACGGGTTTCAGCCATTTTCAAACTGGTTTATGTGCACTGACTATCTGTTCTGTTACAAGTTTAAACCAGTTTCTGATCACTTAAACTAGTTCATGTGTAATGTCTGTCCCTAGGCTATATAGTCAAAAGTATATTGAGATTCAGCTGCTGTTTTGGGACATTGTCTTGATCCCATCACACTTCCCACACCTCCTTTAACATTTAAAATTCCATTTAGTCCTGCAAGAACACAGGCTAATTTAGCTTACACTGCAATCTTATTATCCCTCTTAGGAAATGCTAAGCACAAGGAATTACTCAGATCACAGTATGCTATGTGAATGGAAGTCTGATCAGGGAAGGGTTGTATCATCTTAATGAGCACCTGCTACAAGAGAAGTTGCCAATATCCTGTGCACTATGACACTAGGAATAGAGAGGTAGATATTGATTGGTGCCTCCAGGGTGTGGGAAGAACTGTTAAGAGTCTCATGCGAGCACAGCCGGCACTATTTCCTTTGAGATGTGTGAGCTGCTAGTAATAACATTATTCTTGCAGTACGGATCTGTGGTGCCATGGAGCAGAACTGAGAAAGAGGTTTTACAGAAACTGAAATGCAAACAAGAATATAATTTACTAACAATGTCATTTTAAATCAAATATATCAAATAAAGCCCAAGTCAATGTTTCTGAGTAGGCATATCATTGTGGAATATACGTGTTGGTATATAACTGTGGGATAGATGTGTTGACTTGATGCCAGCTCACAACATACTGAAATGGATTATACTTGATGTGTTAAATGTCACTTAGTCACAATGTGTGATGTTCCTCCCCCCATTCCCTCTCCTCTGGATAAGAAGAAAACAAACTAAGCTACAGTCATTTTGTAGCACTTACAAAAAGTTCAATCACAAAAAGGCCAAGAAAATACTGTCATCTTGGGGATGTGAGAAGACTGGGGGAAGAGAGAGAAACTTGACACAGTCCAATTGTTATGAGAGCTTTAAGGATCTAAATTTAAAGAATGAAGCAGATACTTTTGTGAGCAAAACACTTACTAATGTGATGCTCATATGAAAACAATTACTAGATTGTATAGTGATATTAAACATGCTCCTTTAACTAGCATTTCCCTATACAGTATGATGTGAATTTTGCTTCAAGGGCACACACTTACATTTCTCCTTGAAGAAAAAGCAGCCAAAGTGAAAGGATAATTACTGAGATGAGTTTACACATCAAAAGTGTAGTATCTTGACACAAATTGATTATGATTAGACCCTTTGGCATTTCTTTGCCTGTTCAATAATATGATTTTTGAAGCAATTGAAGCTATATATTTGCCAAAGTATTCTTAGGTTCTAGTTTAGCCTAAATATTTTAGCGACAGAGCATGATGCTAAGGACTGTGAATGGCCACTTTGTAAGATGAGAATGTTATGTCACGTAATTTCATTCTGATATTCATTTGAATCAAGAAGGAGGCTGAGAGGAAAGGGGAAAGGAAAGATGTGCCGCTCCCTTGCTCCTATTAATGGAAATATGTAAAGTCCCAATCCAAGATGAACTGGCATCATTTAGGCTTTAGGTTCTCAATCTGGGGATTTTAGCTAATTTTAAGGGGGTGTGATAGTCTTCCCTTTCTTCATGGATAGATGTTGGGCAAGGGAGGAGTCCTGAAATATTCTTCCATTGTGAAAGGGGGGGTCAAGCTACAGAATAATTTTAGATATATTTTAATTCTTAAGGAAGGATGGATCTTTTCCTGTAACCACGACAACTGAAAAGAATGTATTTTCTCAGAATGTGCAACATCCTCTAGCAATATATATATATACATATATATGTGTATGTATACACACACATACATTTGGCATGTGTAATGTGTATGTGTAGGTATACATTCTCCTACATTAAATAAAAAAACATAACAGACAGTAGTAGGAAGGCCCAAAGGAATCCCTTTGGGCCCAAAGAGCTGACACATCACACTGCTAGTTGCAAATAAAAAAGAAATTTAGATATGCTGATATATTTTTTCACACTGCTTATTGCACTCAGAAGAAAAGAACATATGCTATACAGATTTTTTTGAGGCGGCTATGACAGCAATTACAGTACAATGTATCATGTACAAATAGCTCAGGACATGCAAAACACTGGGACTGTACTGAGGCAGGTATAATGGCTTGCTTCAAATCTCCATACTTTTGAAATACAGACACACTGGGTGAATCTATACAAGATACTTACTGCAGAGTTGCAGTATCTTAAGTGTGCTATAAGAAATGCATCTTTTTCCATGGTTTTTTGCCAATCTTTTTCTCCCGTGTTTCATCCAAAGTAGTAGTAGAGGGGTTGTCAACCGGGGGTATGGGTACCCCTGGGGGTACTTGGATGGTCCTAGGGGGTATGTGTGGGTGGGCAGGGATGAAACACTGCCGCCTCCCAGGAGCAGGGCCTGGGCGGGGTGAGGGCAGTGGCGCTCTTCTGCGGGAGGGAAAGCTTGCACATGGTGGTCACCGCCACACACCAGCCCAGTGAGCTTCCCCACACTGCAGAGGGGCGCCGCTGCCTTCACCCCAGCCCGGTGAGCTTCCCCGCCCCGCCCCGCCCCACCCCGCCCCAGTCCTGCTTCTGGGCGGTGGCAGTGCTTCATCCCTGCCTGCCCATGCAATGTCCTTGCCTCCCCACTCAGTGTCCGACTGTGTGCTATTCCCCACCCCCTTGGCATCCAGCTGTGTGCTACCTCCTCTACTCGGTGTTTGGCCACACGCGGGTCTCCCCTGCCCCCCAGTGTCTGGCTGCTGGGGGTACTTAGAATAAAAAAGGTTGAAAACCCCTGTAGTAGTGTAACAATTCTGCTTTCAGCGTAAAATTGTGCTCTTGCCAGATTTGTGGCAAAGGTCTAATCACAGCTGCAAAGGCTGCATAAGACTGCTTTGCATGCTGGGTAAGTACTTGGCAACAGAAGTCCAAGCTGCCATAGCTATACTGCAATGGATACCTGTGCAAGCTAGCTCAGGTATGTCTACAAAAGCTTCAATGACACTTCAGCAATGTAATCATCCCATAAGGAACTTAGGCACTTGAAATTCGGACTAGAGTCACTAGTTATACCCACTTGTGCTACCGATGAGTGTGTATGGTTTAGAATTTGCTGTTTAATCTGCATTAGACTCAGCATGGTTGTATCTTGGGGCACTAGACAATTGGACAGGTTTGTCTACCTTGGTCCCTATTCTTACTCATTCCTAAATTCAGATGCTTTTAATTTTTCTTCTAAAAGTTATTTATCACAATACATTTCTCCATTTTAATTTCCTATCCTTTTAAAGATCAGGGCACATTATTATATTTATAGAAAACTCATATTTCTCAACAGCCACCATATGGGATGTTTTCAATTGCAGAGTTTAAGGTATTTACATCATATTTAATGAATATGAATATATATCTTGCTATCTCATTCTTCATACTGCTGGAAGAGGCACTAACTCACCTATTAAACATTAACACTGATGGCAACTGATTTACTAAACAGAAATCATAATGATCCACTAAATTATAGTAGCACCTGCTATCATGCATTGACATTTATGAGACCGATATTGATGTATTTAAACACACAGTGTGGTAGAGATACTTACTAACATGTTACTCAGTTGAATCAAGATAGCTCATGAAAATTAGTAACAATTATTCTTCCACCTAGCAGAGGCCTTTTAGTATTTGCAACATTTACCTTGATAGTCTGGGTTGAGGACTTCTGCCTATTAAATCTGTATAGTGCAAAACTATACAATATGTTAGCCTGGACAAATTGACCCTGAAAAGCAAACACAGCTGTGAAGCCATGCTTTACAAATACAACTTACCTTTCTTGTGATATCTGCAAACCATTATTGTTGCAGTTGGCTGGACTTGGGAAGTGCTTGTGACTCCTAAGACTGCTGTTATGGCTAATTCATGCAAGTATAGCTGTGTCTACTATAATCTTGTTCTTTCCTGTTTTAATATACCATGTGCTAGTTAATAACATGTTAACACTCATCTGGCTGTTTATTAAGCTGTTTGTTGTAGATACATGGCAAAAATAGCTAATATTCCAGCTACATACTAGCAGATTAACTTCTGGGTGCCTCCTGCTAACTTTTTTTCCTGCAAGTTATGATCTTCTTCCAAATTCTATGTCAGTTGTTACATCTTCCTTTTCACAGCTGTTGTTGTGTCCTTTAGACAAACATCTCCTGACTAGCCGGGGCCAAAGGTACCACAAGAGGGGACAGCCTTTACTGCCTAAGTATTACAGACCACTAGGTCCTACAGCTTTGCAAGCATGCTATTTGAGCCTGCCTTACACTTCCTGTTTGTGCTATTACTGTTGGCTACCGACTTCCCTTCACCCTGTGGCTGCCTTCATTCTGCTGGCTATCCTGTTGGTTCTCTAGATTGCTTCCTTGCTTCATTTCAAACTCTGCTTTTTAAGAGCAGCCAATGGCTGAGGTCCTTCCTAAGCCCTTCTAGTCCTGGTTCTGGTTCCATCTGTCTGTGTGTACCAGGTGTCTGCGTCTACTTCAGAGTTGTTTTTGGTTCTGTCTCCCTTTGAGTCAAGTCTGTAGTTTTTGATTGAGCTTCACTGCCACTTAGACTGTTGCCATTCGCCATAGTTGGTGTTGCTATTCAATGGCAGACCTGCCCCTCTGTGTACTGTTGCCTCAGCTCTTATTGACACTTTGGCACTTCCTGTCCTCCTTTTCCCCATACTATAAATGCTTCACCTTCAGTTCTTCCATCTTTATCAATATAGTTCATGGTCAGCTCTGTATATAGACTTAAGTTCTTCTACTGCTTCCACACCTGTGGAAACATGATCCACTAAATTATAGTGGATATAATAATATATAATTATTATATATATAATTATTATATAATATATAATTTGTCTGGAAACATGGTGTTCCCAGCAGTATGAGTGCCTCTATGTTACATATATACTCTGTCCATAGGTATTATTTTGTTTCCTGTTATCTCCAGTCTTCCTCACTGGGGGCCTACAGACTGATTGTTGCCACCACGTTTCCCTTACTGTTTGGTAGGCAATAACATGAGAGGACTCCATGTTCTAACAGTGAACTGGCTCTTCATTTAGAAAACTATTTACAGAAATGATGCAACTGAACCTGGCATTCAGACCACATGCAAATACGCTAGTGCTTCCTCCAAACTCTTCCCTCCTGCAATCTATATTTCTATGACCAAGTTCCAACCAGGTTGGAGCAGTGAGGGCTGGCTGACAAGGGGGGCCAGCTGGGGATGCAGCCCAGTCTGCAGGGGGAGAACTGCCCCCTAGGCAAGTCCTGGCTGGGGTATGGAGTCAGGAAGGGGTTAAACACCCTTTTCCCCACTCAAACTTACTGCGGGCTGCAACTGTGGACTACAAATCCCAGAGGCACCTGGAAGCAGGAAGAGGCAGTGATGAGCAACCCTGCAGAGTCCTGCTGCTGTGGTTTTAGATTGCAAATCCCAGAGACCACAGGAACAGCAGGAAGCGAACCCACAGCCCATGCTGAGTATGTGTCAGAGAACCATGCTTTAGCACCCCGCAACTTCTGGCTTGAGCCACTGTAGGCATGTGGCTACATTTCCTGAATCAAAGGTAATTGTCTGTTCACTTCTGTTTCAATTTAATCTTTGCAGTTTAGAGTAACCTGCAAAGACTGAATGAATTCAGCCTTGGGATTTTTGACTGTCTGTACTTAACCTGAAGGTTGTAACATTTGATGGCAATCAGTACCTGATGCAAACCGAGTTCTAGGGAAAAAAAAATATCCATGTCACAAAGAGATTATGCATTGTAAAGAAACTGACTAAAACATGGATTAGATGGACAACTTTATGTGGCACTTTACAAAAAAAACAATGACACCATTTGACATGGACCACTGATGGCAGCCAAGTGGAAGTCACTGTTTACCTCCTACTTATCAACTGTCTCCCTCAAAATGTTGCTGGCCAATGCTGTAAAAATGCTCTAAATTGCAAGCCTCATATGGATCACCTTATTAAACTCTCGTCTATCATTGTAATTAAATTTATTCAGTGCCTAGACCATTTCTACTTAGGATTGTTTTTCAACACCTGTGGTAGTGGATCATTTACCTAGATGACATTTTATTTCATTTTTACAATTCTAATCTAATCTGCAAGCTAATACAATTGTTTTAGCAGCCATGAATTCAGAATCACATACAACAGTTTGATGAGAAAACTACCTTTTACTTTGATGGTTTTAAAAATGAACGTTCCCTTAATTTTCATTTGTAGGATTATATGCTTTGTGATACTTCTTGGGTTAGACTGAAAAACATTACAATTTTACTTCAATATTATATTAAACACAAGGGTGCTTGTTTTTATTTTATTATCAAAACTGAAAAAATCAAATTAAGATTGGAAATTCAGCCTATATGTTTTATTTTATAAAATCCCTTCATGCAAGGCTTTTAACTGTGCATATAGTATGCAACTCTCCTTTTTAGAACTGGTCACTAGACACTGCGTTTCATGAATCCACAAGGCAAGCATGTCTGCTTGCTACCTTCCTATAGTTTCTGAAGGAGTGTATGTTTATTTTTACAGTGCTGGGCCTCAGACCTTCCACTATTTGAAAGGGGGAGCCCTGTGCCTATACTTACTTTGAGAGCCAGCTGTAGGTTCAGTCCCACAGCTTCTCAACACAGCTCTTCTGGCAAGTCCAAAAGAACTTGAATTCCTGTTACAGACTACCCCTTTGAGAACTGTGCAACCAGTAGATGTTTGCAGGACTTCAGAGCTGACTTTTCAAACAGGATAACTACTATAAGTCTACTGGGATGCAGCATTTTAGGGCCCTTAGAATAAAAAATAAAAAGATTACAGGCATATCACTTCTGGCTACGCTATTTTCTAATATTCTGTCTCTCTTGGCTTCCAGCCATTAACAGTTCATGCCAGGCTGTTGGTCTCACACTGTACTTTGGAAGTAATTCCATTCCTGTGGTGACAGTTCTTGGTAAGTGACCCATCGTAATCCTACATTGATTATGTAATACATCCTTCCCTCAGTCTCAATCCCATCAATCCTGGTAAGTCACAATACAAATCTAAGTTGGGAAAACTGAGTCATAAATACTTTCCATAAAAATAATATGGAAATTCTCTGCCCCATGAATTTCAATCACCCAAGAGAGTTTTCTCTAAAAACTAAATGCCAGTGGCCATTTTGCTTTCTACTCAATGCAGGCAGCCACAGGGGAATCCACATGCAGTGCTACCTCACAGAGACTTAACTTTGTTCTTTATTGATTTCTATTCAATAAAAATCACTTATATGGAAACTAGACAGTTACTCCTTGAGTGTAGAATCCTACAGCCACCACAGTAGAAGCTGTCTCTGAGTCCCAAAGGTCTGTTCCTCTGAATTTCCAGTAGGATTCCTGACAATAGTTTCAGTTTTATTTCCTCCTTCCTCTCTTTGATATCAGAGCTCCTTAGAAAACTTTTTTTTTATTTAGCAAATGAAAGCCCAGTATTGCCAACTGAAAAATAGACAACTCCAATTTTTGTGGTCTCTTTAATAGAAAATTAAGTTTAAGAGTACTCTCAGCCCCTCTGCATTTTTTTTTTGTCTTTAAAATATTTTGGACATAGGAATTATACAGCAGTAACACAGCCAATGACTAGAAGAAAATCTCCTAGGCTAGGGACAGAAATTACACATAAACTGGTACAACTGATCAGAAACCGGTTCAATTCTGTAACACAACAGACCTAAATACAGAGATTCAAAAAGCCTGAGGCTGAATTGATTCAGTTTTTGCAGATTAGTTTAAATTGCAGAGATTAAACTGAGAAATGACCGGACACATTCATTTTTGATTCAGGAAATGCAGCCACATGCCTGCAGCGGCTGAGGCCGAAAGCCAGTGGTCACTACAACATGGCTCTGGCACGTAGCCAGCCTGGGCTGCATGTTTGCTTCCTCTTCCTGCTGCCCCCGAGGTCTCTGGGATTTGCAGTCCAGAACTACAGTAGCAGGACTCATCACTTCCTCTTCCTGCTTCCAGGTGCCTCTAAAATTTGTAGTCCACAGTCACAGCCAGAAGTAAGTTTCAGTAAGTTTAGCAGAGCAGGGAAGCTCTGTACTCACAGGAAGGGGGGGTTTAACCCCCCTCCTTGGCCTCTAACCCCAGCTAGGGTTTCCCTGGGTGGGGAGACAGTCCCTATTTCTTTTCCCCTCCCCCTTCTCTATTGAAGCAGACAGAACAGAACAGAACAGAACAGCCCAGCCCAGCCCAGGTCTGGAAAGGATCCTGGGATGCTGGGGGACTCTGATTTTAACTGAAACCAGGAAGGGGTCTGGGACAGAAGTTTCATAAGCCCATTTAACCCAAATCACTTAAGTCTGATACGACATTCAACCAGGTTTATCTTAAGCCAGTTTCAGCCATTTTGAAACTGGTTTATGTGCACTGAACTTCTGTTCTGTTACAGGTTTAAACCAGTTTTTGATGACTTAAACCAATTTCTGTGTAACTTGTGTCCCTAGCCCAGAAGTCCAGTGCATATA
This sequence comes from Alligator mississippiensis, assembly GCF_030867095.1. NCBI lineage: Eukaryota > Metazoa > Chordata > Crocodylia > Alligatoridae > Alligator > Alligator mississippiensis. The sequence goes on from NC_081830.1 coordinate 42,899,478, forward strand.
AACTACTTTCAAAATGGACAAAACTGATTTAAGATAAATCTGGATGGACGCGGTATCAGACATAAGGTTTGATTTAGGTTAAATTGGTGTATTAAACTTCTGTCTCAGATCCCTTCTGCATTCAAGTTAACTCTCAGTCTACAAGCCTTGCAAGGTAAGTGGGCTTGCACTGGCCCAAGTTGTCTGTTTGAGCCCAGCAGGGAAGCATTTACTAGGACCTTCTGTCCCCTCCTCCCCCCCTGCCACTCCCCTCTCTAGCTTCTTGCCTGGGCCACTTCAGGCATGTGGTTGCATTTCTGGAATCAAAAGTGAATGTCTGTTCACTTGCTTATTGCTTCAGTCTATGCAGTTTAAATTAACCTAGAATCATAGAAGACCTGTGAAGATTGAATTGATTCAGCCACAGGCTTTTTGACTGTCTGTCCTTAGTTGTGATATTTTGGAAGTAGGAATTATACTTCAATAGTACAGCCACTGACTAGAAGAAAATCTGCTAATGATAAACTTTACAGACTTGGATTTTTGTTCTCCCATTAGAGTACTGCCCCATTCTAATGTACTATTAAATGTTGCAGTTAGTATATGTTTCACTCACTTGCTTTGGCACTTCTTCCCCCCTCCCGATACTCAGACAAGTCACCTGCTTTTATTCAACCTGGCTTGTTGTACTTTGCAAAACTCCTTTCAGGGTCCCAGGTGTGCCACCACTTTTCCTTCTAGTACTGACTGAAGGAATAGGTGTGCATTTAAGATCTGACCTAGCATTTGGGGGTGACATGAGTGCAAGGTTCTGGGCAAAATCTTGGCTGAGCTCCTTCATGCTTGACCCCTTCAGTTTGGCTTGGCTCTCTCTTATAATCCCCTCTGGGCAGTTATAAGAATAATGATAGCACTGAACACTAGGCGACTGCAAATGTGTTTCACCGCTGGGCAGGGATGCCAGAAAAAGCAATGCCCGAAGCAGAATCCAGGCACGATCAGAAATTTCTATCACAATATTACTCTTGCATTGCAAAATCCAGTGTGCCTCTGTCCTTCAGGGATCATGCTGGCATGGTGTGTTCCGAAGGGAAACTAGACCCTCTTTACAGCTCCAATGCTTGGGTGCATTGAAAAATCTACCCTGCAATTGTTAGTTTATACCCTTGCACTACAAAGACAATTCAAAATAAAATTTCCATTCCTTGCTATCTTTCCCTTCCTCTTACAATGAGAGATGGAGGAAGATACAAGGTCTAGCTGAGGCATCAGAGCCTTTAAAATTGACAATTTAACTGTACAGCATCAAGTGAAAACTGACTCTAAATAAAATAACATTGTTCTTTTAATCTAGCCAAGAAATGAGAGCTGAACACCGAAGTCATTCACATGAAACCTATACCTGTCACTTTCCAGTAGCATGAGGATAGCAAACCTCTTAGTTAAATGAGGTTGAAAAAAACTATTCCAGCCAATGAGCTGATTACAGAAGCAGCCTAAGATGGGGAGCCAATTAGTATATTGATGGACATGTGTACATCTATGCATAATAATCTGTTAAAGGGAAGGCCACAGAATTAGCATTAACCATCCAAAAGTATAAGACTGCATGGGGATGCCATCTGCATGTGGACACGCTATCCTACACGATCAGTCTGGTGCTTTTGAAGAGGTTACAATACTCCCACCTGACAGCTTGTCTACATGGGAAATGTCCCAGCATAGTTGTAGCAGAGTGCTATTATAGCTATATCAGAATAACTTCCCATATGGACACATTATTTTTTAACAGAACTGATTTCCAAAGTGTGTGTGTGGGGGGGAAATTATTTCAGGAAAAAAAAAGGCACTTTCCTCATGGAACAGAGCACCTATACAAGAAGCTATTCCAGTTTAGTTGCAATCTATTCTGGTATAGCTATGTTGCACAGTAATCAAGCCACAGAACCATAAGAAATTGTGTCTTTGTTTCCCTACACAGCACTTACAAAAGCTCAAAGATTCATCTGTCAAAAAACAGATAAAGAAGCACAGAGTAAAATAACTTATCTTTTATAAACATAGAGCTCAATGTCAAAACTTGTGTGTGGAGGAAACCCACTACTTCTAAATCTGTCAAAACCAGGACTGCTCCATGTTGGTAAACACGTTGGGTATGTCAGGGAAACAAGAAAAGGGGACTACCTGAGTTATGACTTCCACATGCATCCAACTGTTATGTTTCCCAAGTTCTCATCACCAGGTAGTAGCCTACAGTTTAGTAGTTATATCACAAGTTAACATCCATGGTATCACATTCTTTTCATTTCCATCATCTATGCAACCTGACATAAACTACTGCACTGAATACTGCTCTTTTGGAACCTAACCTGGTAGTGAGAATAAAAGTGACTTGACAGGGAGTCCAAAAAACATATCATATGATTGTTTATCTGGATTTTTTGGTAGCATCTGAAAATTTTGGCAGAGATCATTTATTGCAGAATAATATTTCCAGTTAACTCTTGTGACTTAAGGCTACCTGCACTAGAATACATGCAACTCGCCCTCTGATATTCTGTCCACAATGCATCGGGGAAGGATGAACCCAGAAATGAGATCTGTGTTTGCCAGCCACAATGCACTTCAAATCAACAGGAAATTTAAACCTAACCACAGTTGTGGTTGTGATGCTGGCCACAGGTAGTGACTATGTGTTTGGCAGCTGTGAAACTGGAGGTATCTTCCAGATAGAGCAAGAAGTGGTGGCTAGAAATGGGATTCAATGGTGTGTTAACATTGACAGATCTACTAAAACGATTGCTTTTATTTTGAGAAAACCATTGTCTTAAAACAGTAGCTATTTCATTTGCCTCTCAGTGGTGCATTTTTCCATAAGAATATGGATGGGCTCTAGGCATCAGTGTTAGATTTATCTCTAGTGTTCCTCTGGACAGCTACTATTTATAGACAAACTGCATTCTAGCTTTTTTCCCCACACATCTTGTTATTTTGTGGATTTCTTCTCAGAGTGCTAGTCTCTCTCTTAACGGTGCAGGTATTTATTCATGTGAGGAAAGGCCTGTTTAATTATGTATACATACAAGGTAGATTACATTCTTACTGAAATCTGCATTGGAAAAGTGCCCATTATCTATAAAAAATGAAGGAAGAGGTAGCCTTGTCAGAATTAGCAGAGCAGAGCTGACACAATGTACTATGCCTTAGGGGATTAATGTTGTGTAACATGCATAACAAGATGAAATATGTTCATTATTTTGAAAATTAGCATTAGAAAATAAAGTTCAGAGGTTTGATCTAGATTTATTTCTAATCTAAATTTCATCCAGGTTCCTTTCGATGAAGCCTACAATATGTTGATTTAAATTAGAGTCATCAGTTAAATTGTTCATTTCAGGTATGACAGTAAAAGTAGTATGCTGTAAAACTCATTTTCAAACTAACTTTAGGGACCCTGATTTTAATGGATGTGACTATTCAAAGTAGCTGCTTCTTTCTGTGCATTGGTCTTCAAAAATTTCTCCAAAAATAGCATGGTTGGAGAAACATTGTGGTAAAATATATTGCTTTCTCTGGACTTCTTACTGGCAGAGTAAGTTTTATAAATGGAAGGATACTGGGTTTTAGGAACTGCCCTTATTTGTGAGAAAGCTAAATATAGACATGAAAAAGCCCACTGTTCCTGGATGCAGAAAGCATGCATATTCTTATGAGCAATTTGCATGGGCTCTTACCCACTAACCTAGAAAAAAAAATTGTGCATTCTAATGCCCTCAGAGAGATACTAACACCAAAACAAAATTGCCAGAAGAAAATGAAGCAACCCAAACATCTAAGCTGAGAGATATTCCTACAACTATTATATTTTTATCCTACTTCCTGAAAGCCTTTTCTCATCTAAAAAAAGTGTCGTCTTTTTTAATTAAAGCCCAAATTCAGCAAGGCTCTTTATAGATATAGGAACAACATCAAAGGATGCTTGATAAAATCACTGCAAGCTTTCAGGAGCTTGTGGTGTAAGTCCTACTGCTGCAGAAAAAGGTGGGTAGCCTGCCTGCCTGCCCCCAAAGGAATGCTATACTTAGGATCTAGATGGTAGTACGCCTACCAGTTAGCCAGAGGCTGCTGAGAACAAGCTTTCTGTGATAATGTTTTAACCAACCCCCAACTGCTATCTGAGCACTTGGAAATGGTTTAAAAGCTGAAGTGAAGTTGCATGAGTATAAAACCACTCCAGGTGAATAATTCAGTAATTAAGTATAACTAGGAATTACAATGGGGTGCATGCATGTTGGTGAAGGCTGAGTGCAAATGGTGAGTAATGTAGTTTATAATTAAAGGAAGTTAATTATTTAAACAGATCATAGGAAAGCCTTTTTTATTTCTCCTGAGCAGAAGATATGGGTTTACTCCCTCTCCCTTTCAATGACTTGAAGCACCATCTTGGGCAAATTCCTTAATTTACTTTTGCTTCAGTTACCTCACCTGCCAATAATGTTGCCCATCTCTGTAAAATGCTGAGATGTTTGCATGAAAAACTGTCACACATGTCCAGTAGACTGTTGCTACTGCTAAGGTTTGAAGGCTGCCTGCTTTCCAGTCTAAAAAATGGTACAGGGATGCAAATGGTTTTTGTTCTCACCACTCGTAGCTTCATTTCAGTCTTTATGACTTTTAATTTCACTGGTCCCTTTTGCTAATCCTTAAAATCTGCAGAAGATACCTGGCTTTGTAACTTGTGATTAGTCTGAAAGCTACTTAAAGGCAGCAGAAGACAATGATCGTTGAATCCTTTAGTAACAAGAATATTCCTTTAGTGGTCTAGTTCTTTGTGGGATGGTGGTATTTATTTCTTGATAAATAGCTCAAACAAGGTAACCGGTATGTAAAATGAGGACTGAGGATAACATTGGTACCCATTTCTGAATCTGCTATGTACTTCCTGTTAGCCTTTGGTAAAGTCAGCTGTCTTCTCTGTTTCTCAATTTGCACATCTGTAAAATGGGGCTAACACTACATTTACTTTATATATATGTTAATGGAATAGAGTAAGAGACTATATTTATAAAGTTCATTTATAAAGCAGTATTGAGAGCGAGGCATACCTTATTACCATAACCAATGATCTCTACCAGAAACTTTGCTTTTTGGCCAACCTGGTAGAAGCTATACTAAGCTTGCACCTCAAAGTTTTAGCCAAGGAAATTGAAAACATTTTAAAGAAAATATAAACTAGAAAAGTCTCAGTAGAAAAGCAGTGACATATAACAGTTAAACTGTCAGTGGCCAGTCACTTAGGAAGAACTGAAAATAAAATACTTAAACACTTATATTTCATTATGTATATGCTTATGTTACATTGTATGTATTGCTTTGCCAAGTTATAGTTGTACAGGAAAAGGAGATGATGATAAAAATGATAACAAGAAGATAAACTCATTTATTAGAGACCTAACAGTCCATACAGAATATAGCATGCCATGTATCTGACATTGGTGGGTAACATTTATGATTATACTCTAAGTTCTAATGCAGGGTTTATGTGCACTAATTGACTTTCCACTGAATTATGCATTTGCATAGAGACTATGTGAGAGAAATTAGAATGCGACCTTTTCGTGTAGATTTTGTGAATTCTGCACATGTAGAATAACATGTTAAGTCACAGACATCAGACAGGTAGAAAAAGAAAGGTGCATTGTCCAGTTGGAGTGTTAGGTGCTATAATCTTCCAGTAATTCCACAAAGAACAAGAGTCAAGGTAGGTACACTTTTGAACAGCTTCTGCATATACTGTCCATCTTGCTGACTCAGCCATGGCTCTCCCCTTGCTCTTTCTTTTTAGAGAATGCTAAGATCCAATGTCAACATTAGACTTCATCAGAAACAAAGACTATGACCACATTCACAAAATCACACACACACACACACACACACACACACACACACACTCTCTCTCTCTCTCTCTCTCTCTCTCTCTCTCTCTCTCTCTCTGTGCTATGGAACACCACCAATGTTAATGGGATTCCTTCCAGAATGAAAACCTATCAGATGCAGCTGCAGGATGTTTATAACTCACCATGGCAGAAAGGAACCCCTATGCAAGGCTATTCACAAGAGAGCTTATAATAAACATACATGTATAGAAATAAAAACATAACAAACCAGGTTTGTCCCTGTGGGAGGGTGGGAGAATCAGGAAGGTGGGGAGGGATGTAATGGTGCCATTGAGTGCCAGTGGGGCAGGGGTTCTGAGCGTGTTGGTGGGGGGAGCGTGGGAGTCTTACCTATGCTGAGGACTCAAAAACAGTCCTTGACTGCTGCTGCCACAGTCATAGCATAGTCGGTCTGCCATGCCTGTTGCTCCTACAGCACAGCACAATGTCTGTATACCTGGCTGCTTCTACAAAAGCAATACCATTGGGCTGCTTCTCTTGCTGGGGTGGGGGCACAATTCTGGTGCCCCTACAGCTAGTACACCACTCATTCACCCAAAGTTACACTACTGTGTAGGAACACTTAAGAAACTTAAATGTAAAACAAAGCAATTAATTACAGTATCCTAGTGCAGGGGTCAGCAACCAAAGGCCTGTGATGCCATTCTATCTGGCCCACAAAGCCAGTGGTGTATTGGCAGTATTTTGGCAGTGGGGAGAAGTCCTGGCAGCAGGTAAAGCAAGAGTAGCCATACAGCAAGGGGAAGCAGTAGTGCCCAGGTCAGAAGAGCTGGCCTGCTTAACAGCGATCTGGGTAATTTTGGCCCACAACTCCTGAAGCATTGCTGACCCCTGTCCTACAGTTATTATATTAAAGGCTGCAGTGTAAAAAGCATGGCGTTCGCTTGAACATGGTAAGTTCTAGGGCTGTGAGAAGCTTAGGTCCCTGATTTGATTCAGTGCAGATTTGGCCCGATTTGGTGGCTGAATCTCTGAATCCGAATCAAATCAGAGGACCCGTTTATCTCTCCGAATCAAATTGGAACCCTCTAAATCGATCTGGGGAGATATGGAAAGATTTAGAGATTCAGACATAGAGACGGCTTTCAATGTTTTTTTCTACATACCTCTAGATAGCAGGGACTCGTGAATGGTGTGATGCTGGGGCACATGGAGTGTCCTACAGAAGCACCGGGGGGGGTGGGGGTGGGGGGCTCCCCAGCACGCTCGGCAGCAGACCCAGAAGTGGACTAGAAGTATTTCTGGTCTGCTTCCGGGTTCACCACCGAGCACATGGAGGCCCTCCCCCCACCAATTCTGTGGGACGCTTCATGCGCCCCAGCATCACAGCAACCACAAGGCACGCCTGCTACCTGAAGGTATGTAGAAAAAACATTTAAAGTTGTGTCTATGTCCAAATCACTGATTCTCCAAATCAGCACTGAATCTTCAGATTCAGATTTGGGTGAATTGAATCAGGGGTGGTGATCCAAATCAATGAATTGAATCGCTGTCCCTGATTTGGGCTGAATCCAAATTGAACAAGGCCCGCTTCACACTCCCTTAGTAAGTTCACATACTTACCATGATTTGAACCATGATCTGTTATAAACTGCTTATTCCAGGGTGAGATATAAAAAAGACTAAACAATAAAATAAGGCATGTCCCATTGTGACAGGCAGTGTAATACTTTTCAAGTTCTTTCAATATTATTTCCTTCACGATATCATTTGGAAAGATGGGCCATGTTTTTTCAGAGGATTTTATAGTATAGCAAATATAATTTTATAGAGCTATGGCTGATTCTAAACTGAAAGTGAAATGCACTTCAGACAAAAGAAATATATGGAAGTCCATCTTAAACTGCACCCAGTGTTTTATATAATATAAAGGTACTTTGCATTGGGTCATAATCACTAGAAAACACACCTGTCTTGAGCAAATGTATTTTTCTTGCACATCATTGTCACTGTCAGAAGTCATGTAAATATATGTCAGTTAAATACATGGTAATTAAACTGTGTTTTATCCAAGATTTAATTTTCTCTTACTAGTTTGAATGGTTCAACTGCAATGGAGCCATTTATTTTGAAATACCTGACCATTCTAACATGTATTTTAATTGTGTTTTTGAAACTAACCAGTCAAAACTGAGCTGTATGCCAAGTTTATACACTTTAGCAGTTTACCTGCCTATTTCAAGGATGAATTTGGCTTGGTAAGCATAAACTCAAATAAAAGGGTTGAGTCACAAAAGAAAAAAAATGCTACCAAACTTTAATTAAGTTAATTGATATATTGCAAAATAAATTAATCATATTATTTTGCTTAAATCTTATGTGGTTTATATTCTTCCTTGTAGCTCAGCCGCTGTGGACCATTTCAAAGATAAAACATATTACTCAGAATTCTTTATTTCCAGTAAGTTCATGAATGGGATGACATGATGTGTTTGCCTATGATAGCAGGGATCTGGATTGGATGATCTAGGAGGTCCTCTCCAGTCCTAGGTTCCATACATGCAGCAGAACATAACTATAGTAAATGTTCAAATTTCCAAAATAACAAAATATACAAAAAATTGATTGCTAAGCTGGTCATACTGTTGCCTTTATATCAATGACAAAAGCTTCTCCTTTTATGTTCCCTAATGTAAGTTGTCAAGCCATATTAAAAATAAGCCCCATTGTTATCATTTATTTTTTCAGCACTTATCCATTGAATCACAGGGTTGGAAAGGATCTCAAGGGCCATCTAGGCCAAACCTCTGTATAGCTTCAGGATTCACTGTTCCTAATCCATCACAGACAGATGCCTATTCAGACTCCTCATGAAAGCTTTCAACAGCTGACTTCCCTAGGCAGCTTGTTCCATTATCTGACTTTTCTTACAGCTTGGAAATTTCTCCTGAGAATTCTAAATCTGCTTAACTTTTACTTAAGGATTTTACAAGGTTTCTATGATGCAATCAAAGAGATGCTGCATGCTACCACGAATCTTTGGCTTGTCAGATTTTGGCTGCATTCAAATGACATGGGCTGAGTTCTACTCTTTACACCAGGCTATCTAGCTTAAATAGAGTTACTGAGCAACTTCCATGGTGCAAGTAGGAGAAGAACCAGATGTTCAGGCTTGTTGTATATGAAGAGGACCATAAAGAGCTTTCTGCCAGCTTTCTTTGCCGTTCCACAATCCTAGGACAAGGCAGTGGGCCTGTACATTTGCCGCTGTCTGAAAACAAATGTTACAAGGAAAAGGAGCAGGGCGAAACTTAACTGAACAATAAATATCTTAATCTTTCTTGTGGCCCTTTTAAAACTGCTGCTGACCTCTGTGAAATAAAACTACAAATATACTGCTCTAAATTAAGGCCTTGTTCTTGCAATGAGCTTTGCACAGGCATGCCTCTACATGGAACCCATTATAGGTCTGTACAATTACAGTCCTGAAAATAGGCTATTCAATTTGCAGCATCTAGTTTGACCACGGGATGTGAAATGATGACGAAAATATTTGCTTTCCTCATCATTAGCCAGAATAACATGAATGCTAAGGTCATCAAGCATATTTGTGGGTTTATCCTTCTGCTTTGTGAACCTGAACCTATTTGCTTTAAAATAGTCATGAATGAATTAAAGTCAGTGGCATGCGGGAAGGCACTTTAGACTGAAGACATGATGTTTGTGTCTCTGATGAAGCAGAAAGCATAATCCCAAGGTTTTCCATTAAATGACCGACTGAAAGAAACGTCTTTGTATGTTACAAATACTTCTTTGTAACTGGTCCTGTGATTTCATTTTATAGCATATGCCGCAGCAAGGATTGCCTCCCCATCTCTCTGCTCTTTATGAAACTTTTAAAACACCTTGCAAACATTAGTGCACATATTTTAAGGAATTCCAGACTCTAAATGTATTACTACTGAGCAAGGAATTAACTAAAGTTCCAGGTAATCCCTAAGTAAGGGAAAATCATCTTTTTTTTTTACATTGAATTGGGACTAGAAAACAAAAAGCCTGCTGTCCTGAAATCATTGACAGCCTGCATCATCTGAGTTTGAGAGGGAAAGCATTATTCCCCTTTCCAAGTTATATCCTGTTTTTCAGGATGCTACGATTGAATGAAAATTTACACTTGTGTAGATTAAAAGTCTAGAATTACTGGCATGAAAGTTCATTTTATACTTAATATATACATATAAACTACATTTGTGCCCCTCTTACTATTTAATGATATTGCTCATAAACCAACAGGAAACTCCTGTTTGTTCTTCCCTTTAATTTGCACAATTTACCTATTCTATTTTAATAAAACTTGCACTAAAATAAGTGCTTTGCCAGGGTGAAGGCAAAACTTCAGCATGACCACACACCCCAAAATTGTTCTAATACGTTGAGAAAACCTTGACTAATGAAAAGAGGGTACTTTTACAGGAAACCTCCTTCTGTCATCTGTAGAGGGATAAAATTTGCGAGAAAGTGGGAGAAAAGGTGTGCCATGTCAAAATAATAATGATGTTCACACAGAGCAAAGGATCAATAAAGGCTGTTGCCAGTGATATGTCAGCATCTGAAATGGCAACCGTATGTATAGTGGGGGGAGACAAAGAGACACAAAGGACAGAGTTCTTCGCTCTCAAACACACTGCTCACGGGCAGGGATGGACAATAGTGAATGAAACCTAAAAATCAAACTACTTAAGTGGGGAAACAAAGGAAACAGTGGTTCTGGAGGGTTCCACTTATCAAAGCAGCCAAGTTTAGCATGAGTGTTACATTTGATTGTGGCCAACTGTATTAAAACTCATTTCACTCAGTCACTACAGGACAAACTGAACTACAATATATCTTAGCTTCAGTGGCTGTTCACCTGAGTTGACTTCATGCAGACAGTTAGCCATGTTAGTCTGAAGTCATGCAAAAGGCAAGGTAGAGATGTAACTTGTAGACGGACTAAATAAGAGATGTATAAGCTTGCATGAGTCCAAGCTCACTTCATCGCATACACATCATCACATGCAAACAGGTTTAAGAAAGGAGGGAGGGCATTTTAAAGTATTGACTAGTGAGTAGAAGGAAAGGAGGTGATCCAGGAAAAGTCAGGGTTTTGGAAACGGTTGAGGTCTGAGGAAGAAGTAAGGGTTGATGAAGTCACTTTTTAATTCAGCATAAACTCAATTCAAACCTGGTACAAGCAGAGACAGTTCAGCTGCAGTTAATAGAATTGCCTCTCCTTACACATGGAGTGACTTTGGCCCACCCTGTTATCTCTATACTACCTCATCGCTCAGTAATGGCTGCAGAAAGATTTAAAAGTATAAGGCAGAGACTAGAATTCCAATCTGTTCTGCTCAGCCCAGCATAGGTAGTGCATAAATAAAATATACGCTGTGTGGGCTTTGCCCCTTGTGAATTGCCTTATCTTTCTTCACTTAAGGCATGAATATGATGTCTTAATTTAGCCCATTACATATCCTCTCTGCACAGGACTGTAAAATGCAAATGGATATTCTTGCACTGTGGTTTACCATTTGAGAATCTTAACACTTTGATTCATACCCCTATTCAGTTTGAAAACAATAAGGACTTTGCTCATAAAAGCCTGATTTCCATACTGAAATTGGATTTATGCTGGTGATGCATCATAAGGTGGAAGAAGATTTTACTGGTAGTGGTTCATAAGTCTTCGTGGTGTATGTTTATGTGTGTGTGTGTGTGGATGTGGGGGAGAGGAGCATCTTGGTGGCAATTCCAGGATTAAAGCAGTACAGGTAAAAAAAAAATCCACTAACCCTTTCTTGTTGTGGTATTGAAACAGCCTCTTACAGGTAACCCTGCTAGCATCCTAATTAGCATTTTTCTTCATGAAGTGAAAATAGTGTTGTTAGTTTTGGAAAGTAGAGACTTTCATTAAAGGTATCTTTTTAGTGACATACAGAAAAATATAGTCATTCATTTGTTCTTCAGTGCTGTGAAGAGTAGGAAGCTGATGTAGAAAAAAATAAATATTTGTGAGCTTTCTGATGGGTTTTGAGATCTTGCTCTCAAGTTCCGGTAGGAAATGATCCTGGGTATGAAATGTTAAACATAGGTGGTCCAGTTATGTCATGATTTACACCCTCTTCTATCTCATTGATCAAATTTATCCTTGGCACGGCTCCCCCAAAGTCAACAGAGATACATCAGGAATGGATTAAACTCACTGATACCATTAGGGTTACAAGGGGTAGAAGAGAGCACAAGATCTGGTCCTGGGTTTCCTCAGCATTAGTAAAAACTGACTTATTACAAGCTGACAGGAAAACATGCTACTGAAAGCTAGAACATTTCAGTTTTAGAGCAACCACTAAGCAGCAGCATTCAGTGAAACTGTACCCAACAATGAGCTGTAAGGATAGGCATAGAAGTTACACATAAACCAGTTTAAGTGATCAGAAACTGATTTAAACCTGCAACAGAACAGAAGATCAGTGCACATAAACCTGTTTCAAAATGGCCAAAACTGGTTTAAGGTAAACCTGGTTGAATGTAGTATCAGACTTACTGATTTAGGTCCAACCAATTTATGAAACTTCTGTCCCAGATCCCTTTCTGGTTTAAGTTAAATCAGAGTCCCCAGCATCCCAGCATGTTTTTCAGCCCTGGGCTGGGCTTTCTGCTCCAGAGAGCAGGGCTGGCCCCACCCCTCTCCTCCCTAGCCAGAGCTTTTGCTGGCTGAGTAGAACCTGGAGACTGCTAGCACAGCAGAGCCTGCTTGGCTTCCCCCTGCCCTACCCTCCCTTCACTTGCTCTCTGCTCAAGCAGGGCTATCCACTCTCCCACAGAAGGGACCACAGTGGCATGGATGCTGGCCAGTATCTGGCCACACCACCCCATGCTAGCTAATGCTGAGAGGTGTCTGTGTGTGTGTCTCCAATTTCACTGGGACAAAGGCAGACAGAAGAGTGTCCACTTAGGGCTTTTTCAAACAGGTCAGCTGGTAATTTCCCTGTGTTCTTCCTTACAAATGCCTGGGAAAAACCTGTTTAAGAAGAACTTGAACTAATGAGAGAGACTTTTGTTTTCTTGATGGGCTGATAAGCTTTGTGTTCTGATAAGCTCCCTGCTGGCTTGCTTCAAAGGCTGTAATCTGTCAGTGTTCAAGAGGGGACAAAGAAAGGTGTGAGAAATGACCTGGTTTGCAATGACTACAGTGCCTGTCAGTTTCCTGCAGACAGTATGAAGAATCAGGGAGAGGGAGAGTGAAAAGCTCAGTATCATCAACAGATGCATGCTATATCCACACAAGCAGTCCTTCCTCTCCCCACTCCCTTTTTGCCTTAGAGTGCTAGCTTGGGGCTGGGGGCTGGCAACACTCCCGCCCCTTGAGCAGCCTGCGGATAGCTGCTTCCCCCTGCCCTCCCAGACATACCCTGGCTGGGAACTGCTGGCAAGGTGAAGGTTAAACCCCTCCCTAATCATAGTGTCCTGCCTGGGCCTGGCCACCTCCCCCACCTCCCCTCTGCTCAGCATTATGGAAGGGCAGGAAGGGCTCTCTCTAGCAGCCCCCAGATTCTAGCCTGAGCCACTGCAGGCATGTGCCTACATTTTCCTGATTCAAAAGTGAATGTCTATCCACTTGCAAATCAGTTCAATCGCTGCAGGTTAGACTAACCTGCAAAGATTGAATCAATTCAAGCTCAGCCTTTTTGAATGCCTGTCCCTAGCCTAAAAGAGAGAGCCAACTATTGGAAGGGGCTAAAATACATTTATACCCAAAGGAGGTTCTGAAGTTGGTTCAGAAAGGATGGACTAGGTACATGGGAATGCCTTGTGACATGTATTAAAATTCCATGGGTATAATGCTCCAACTTTCCATGAGGCTGGATGTTTCAGGACCAGGGGAGCTGGAGCTGATATTCTTCACTATGCCTGAATATATCTTTGACACAATGAAAATTAGAGTCTGGGTTTTCATTTGTATTAAAAAACACCTAACACAATGGGACCTTGGCTTGGATTGCCATTCTAATATACACATTTAGCCACTGGACTGTAATATCAACCTGCAAAGGTCTGACACCTACTGCAAGACAAGAGTCTACTGGAGCCCTTTTAACGTGAGACTCTGTTTTCCTAACCAATTAATTTTGTTTGCCATGCTATCAATCAAATAGAAATTACCTCACTTATTACAAACAAAGGCATCCAACCAGACAATCTTACCCAATGTACCAGGAACTGAAGATGAACAGAAACATCAAGTTATCCACCACTATCATGCTGTATTAAAATTCAAGAATAGGGCGGTGTTAGCACAGTTGTGTACTGGCACAGAAGTAATAGGAAATGGACTTGAAAATGCATGGGGCAGGGACACTGCACTTCTCTAGGTAGAATATTATGGACACACATAGTCACATTTCAAAATAATAATAACAAGAATCCACAAAAGATCAGAGAGGACAGTATCAAGTGGGGGAAATCTCATGGTTTAGTATTTTTGAAGATTCTGTACTAAAACTACATGCTGAGTCTATAACAATGTTTCTTGGTGGGTTGTGACCCACAGGTAGGCCACAAGATGCTGTTACATGTAAATTTTTATTGTTTGATTACACGTAAAGCCAAGAAAAAACTTGCTCCCTGCGCACACCTTTCAAAGTCAAATGTTCTCTGCAAAATTCTCAGAACATAAACACAGACAAATTTTCAGTGTGAACAATGGTACTCTTTTACTCTTAATTTTATAAATAATGGAAAGGGTTGGTTGCCATGCACACATATACACAAAGATGCTGAATATGGTCACCAATCTGAACAAGTCCCATACTTTCTAGACTGAGTACACCAGGATAGGAAATGTGGTTAATACTAATCAAGATGGGTTATTTACAGAAGCATGCAGACAAGCTATGAAAACAAGAAGTCAACTGGATAATTAATATAGTTTAAACAAGTGCAATTATGTATCTGAAAAGGATTATGAGAAAGCAAAATATATCATGAATACAGCTTAATAGGAGGTAATGAATGAAAACTAAGGCAATTTGGTGTATGGTACCATAAACGAAAAGGCACTGGGTCCTACCACAGAAGGTATTTTTGCATTGGAATGTAGAAAGAAAAGACATGACTTAGAAAAAGATATGATCATGTTCATGTAAAAAACTCTTGTGTCAAGCTTTATTTTAGTCAGAAACTGTCCAGTTTATAATGGCAATTTCTGGCATTCGGAAAGGTGCAAATGAAGCAACTTAGCTGATTAATGTTTGAAAAATTATTCAAGAGCTAAATGGATCAAACCTGGAAGAAAAAAGATGAGAACTAGAGGAGGCTGAATAATGGTGCCTAAGTAATTAGAAGCCTGATACAATAAAAGCGGCGTTATCCGGCACCTTACAAACCTGCATACTCTACTAACTGGCATGCCAGTTGACATGGCAAAAGCAAAACCAGAATGCCCGCCATGGCACTTCCAGTTTCGCCGAGCCTCCATGGCTCAAGACAAAGCACCCTGTGCTGCTGAGCCCCCACAGCCCGGGGCATAGCAGCCTTTCCAGCTTTAAATCCAGAATTTTAAGGTGGATTATTCATGAGTTTTGGTGGAAATATTTTAGTGGTTTTTTTTAAAGAAAATTTTCAATTGGGAATGAAAAAACCCCAAACATTTTCTAACCAAATGTGGGTGTGAAGGAAATAAAGATGGAAAATTTTGAGGGAGAGATGAATCAGGAAGAGATGAACAAGCTACTTTAAATGAACTAAGAGCTGGCCTCACATGTTAATGAGGTTCATCAAAGGTTAGTGAATCACTTTTATAATTACAAGTCTCTTTGAAGCAAATACAGATCTTCCACCTCAGACTGTGAACAGAGGCAGAACATTCACCCCACTGAAATGTCTCTGTCTTACAAATACCGTCCAAAGTTAGAGGTACCCTATGGTTCAGCTATTAGGGAACAGGATTGGGAGTCCCTGTCTAAATTGCTAATGTGACATGTGATCTGAGGCAAGTCATTGCATTCTTCTCTCTCTCAGTTGCCTTTCTTCTTTAAAGAAGTTTGAGGTTTATGTATAGAAAGAACAAGACAGTGGTGATGTATAAGGAGTGCACGTGCACCCCATGAGAGTGCTGGTGCACCCCCTTCCTGGCTATGCTCGCTGCTTAGGTGATGGGCGGGGGGGGGGGGGGCGCCTTCCCAGAAGCGGCTGCAGCCACTCCCAGAAGCAGTGGCAGCAAGATTGGCCATGGGGGGACCCCTCCCCGGTCAGCAGGATTGGATGTAGGGGGACTCCCTCCCCCCAGGCAGTGAGATTGTGCGGAGTCCAATCTCCTCCCTGGTCCGTGGGACTGGTCGCAGGGGAGGCACGTGTGCCCCCGACTAAGGCGGCACTAAGGCAGCACTTGTTCTTCACCCATGGAACAAGATAAGAGCTGAAAATTATGAAGTGGTACAGAAAGCACTTTCTTCATACTGGAGTAAATTTCATCCATGCTGACTCTCCTTTCTATTTGCTAAAAGATGAGAACATTTTTTCCCATCACTCTGTGGCCTTTTTAGCACAAATAGAACATCCCATAAACAGGGATTTCTGTTTACCTCAGTAGGTCAGATGTGCTATATTAGCCTTCAATTCATATTTAAATCCAGAAACAGTTGGGAGAGAAGACATGGAGCAGGAATAATACAGTATTCTGGAAAGCTGCAGAAACTGTAGAAACACTGGGCATTACAGTTTACAAAACACACATGCCAATCTGCTGTAAATATAAACACTCTGAGCTAGTTTGATTTTCATTATTGTAAAATTTAAATAACAGCCTTTTTTACACATTTAAAGCCTCTTAATGTTGACTACTCCAATGGAGGATATTTTAAAACAACTAAACTGTTTCACAACAAAACACTATGTATAAAAAAGAAAAGGGCTTTTAGTGCTTTACTTGTGTCCAAATAACAGTACATATATCATTTTTCTAACACTGTGCTGCCTGTACGCCTTCTATGATTATTTAAAAGCATTAGGGCTGTTAACCTGTAAATGGCAACTCCAGATCCAGGCAATAAAAATGCACTTAGAGCTATTTTAGCTCCACATGTAAGTAATTCGAGCTTTTAAATTATTATAAGAGGCACTAATTGTGACAGAACTGATTTTATTTTTCTTCCCTATTCACATAATGCATTGTAAAGAGGAGATATTGTAGCTTAGCTCTCGGAGTTTCTCAAGTCTAGTCTACACATGGATTTTGAACTGGTATAACTATTTTTGATCGGGGTTTTTACTTTATGCTGGTATAGATATAATGGCTAGTGTCAACAAAGTTATGGGGGTATAAAAGTGCTTCACAACACTAGAATTTATTTTAGAATAGGGATAAACTATACTGCTACAAGTACCTTAAGATATACCCTGTGTCCACACGTAAGGGAATCATATTACTTTATGCAGTCCTATACGTTCACCACATGGTCTATTCCTTCTCCTCCTCCTTGGGGTGGAAGTGGAAAAAGACAACCACAGAAGACTGTCTGAAGGGCTGGTTGTAGAACCTGTGCCCATTTGGACATGCATGAGTCTGTTTCCTCAGGTCACCTTTACTTTTAGAAGCCTGTCCGCAGGAAGAGGGATTTAACTCCCACCTCACAGAGCAGAGCATTTGTTCAAAAGGTGAATTTCAACTTCCCCACTCCACCCTCCCTCAAGCCATGAGCATCAGAAGCTAGTATCTCCCCCTTTATGCAACACAGGATAAAACCTGTCACATGCTCAGAGTGCCCAAGTCTTTATCTGATACTCCTACAAAAAAAAAGACAACTCAGCAAACTGACTTAATAAGAAGCCTGCAATAGGAACAATTTTTCCCATCAATTGTAGGATTATGGATAGTACATAATTACATATTATCATCTCTCCTTCTAATACTTATTGTGTATTTTATACCTCTTGATTATGGGCATCTTTCCCATTAATGTGTTCTCAGCATCTAAACCACTTAAAGGGTTAAATGCTGAAAAGTAACTTAATGTCTCAGAAGCAGGACTGGGACTGAGTTGTATCATAATACATAATTTTAGCTAATAGAGCTAAGCTAATAAGACTGAATGTCTCCTCTTAGGTAATAATCAAATTTGTTCAGTAAAAAGGGCTAAACAAAGAAGATCATACTGGGGACTTGAAAGAGCAGTCCATGTCTAGCAGTGCCTTTCAAGTAATCAAACTATCTTAGTAGTATTAAAATTAGCCATATGTCTGTCTACTATAGGTATGCAAAATATTCTGTAGTCTGTTTTCAAAACTGTTACCTGTTGGTCTCAAAATAATGAATATGGCCCAGTAACAATTATTTTTCTTCCTGCTTCCAAACAATTTGTACAAATAATGGTACTACAGGAAACCATCGATATTCGTGGGTTCAGCATTCATGGTTTCAAATATTCATGAATGTCGAACCCGCATTTTAAATACACTTTAAACACTTACCGGAGCTCCTTGGGAGCTGTGCGCTGGCTGCTGCCAGGCTCCCACCAGGCTCCCATCCCCCCAGCCGCTGGGGGCACTGCATTCATGAACTGATGGCTGCCCTGTCCAGCCCCATCCCCCACTTGCCCCCTGAGCCCCCCTGAGCTGCACACATTTGCTGCCCCACCTAGTCCCATCCCCCACCTGCCCCCCGAGCTCCCCAATCACTGCTCTGCCCAGCCCCAGCATTCCAGCAATGAAAAAAAAAAAAGTCTCTGAACTCATCGGCAGTAGCAGCTGCTGTTGGTGTCACTGGGACCTCGTGGGAGAGCCCCCCTATGTAGTATGGGGCCCATGTGACAGCCACAGCAGTCCCAGTTGCCTGACGGCACACAGAGCAGCACAGTGCCCTGCCAAACATGGCCGCACCTGCGCTATGGGGCAGTGGCAGTGTGGATGCCAGGTAGCCAGGGCCAGGTCCCACTGCTCCCTGCTGCTCCATGCTGCGCAGGAAGCTCTGCCATGAGGCCCCAGTGACCCCCCTTGGCAGTTGCTACTGCTGGTGAGTGCGGAGATTTTTTTGTTTGTTTGTTTGTTTTTTTGAGTCCTGGACTGCTGGGGCTGGGCGTGCGGGGGGGAGAGCATCAGGGGCAGTGCCGGGTGGGGGGGTTATCGGGGAGCCCTGCTGCCTCATGCTTTGCAAGGGGCCCCAGAGCCCCCCACAGCCCCTGCTACTGCCAGTGCATGCAAGGCTTTTTTTTTTTTTTTTTTAGTGCCTGGAGGCTATGGCTGGGGGGGCAGCCATCAGGAGGGGATGGGGGTGCATAGCAGCAGATGGGCCCGGGTGGGGCAGTCATTGGGGGTCTGGGGGAGCAGGCAGGGGGTGGGGCCACAGCAGCCATCTGGGGGCTTGGGTGTGTAAGTGGGGGGTGGGGCTTAGTGAGGCAGCCATCAGGGGGGCTCCAGAAGCCAATGGGAGATGGGGCCAGGCAAGGCAGCAATCTGTGGGGCTGGGGAAGAAAGTGGGGGTGGGGCATGTGGGTCCTGTGGGGGGTAAAACCTGCGGGGACCATGTTGGGTGGGGCTTTAACCCAGTGTTGGGGAGCTGTAGCACTGTGGAGGGCAGTCCGTGAGCTGTGCAGGGGGGCTGTGCCCTGCAAGGTTTAGGGGACCCACCCCTCCTGAGCAGCCCCTCTCACAGTCCCCCTATGATCCACCCACACTTACCCACATACCCCATGGCCCCCCACATCCTTCCACAGCCACCCACATTATGGGGATGCTGGAGATGTGTTAGCAAGTTTTACATTTCTTGTCCTGATATGGTCTGGATCCATTCAGTGTGCTTTGGCTGTAGGAAGTTTGGTTTTGGTGATGAGGTTGCTGAGGCTCAGCGCTGTTTAAAGGCTACGATGGGCAGTTCTAGAAATATCTCTTTAAGAATTGGGTCTTCTAGTATGGGTTGCAATTGTTTGAGGATTTTCCATATAGGTTCCAGGGAAGGATGGTATGTCATAATTAATGGTGTGCAATTCATGGGGATTTTCTGTTTGTATTGCAGCTGTCAGAGTTAGGGACAACAATGCAGATCCTGATTAGTTGCATGTTTGACCCTAGTCTACAGCATCCAGCATACAATCATTATATTCCTGTGTTGCCCAAATGCTCAGAAAAACCCGCAACACAGGCCAAGCAAGTGTGAGAACAAACTATAGAAAGAAGTAAAACAAAAAAAATAACATGTTTGTAGCTGCTAAAAATAAAGCAGCAATGCCTAACAAACAGCAACATAATGTAAGCAGCTTCAAAAGGCTTTTGAAAACAAAATTAGAATCTTCTGTCCTCTGATGATTAAGATCAACTAATATTTCTGTGTCACCAAGACCCTTTGCAAACCACTGAACAAGAGACCAGCTGCAATGATATCTGCATAGACCTGGAATGTTTTATTCAAATCCAATGAAAAGAAGATTTTTAAAAACGATCCTTAGAAAAGAACCTTTCATAATTAAATCAGTTAATAATCTGGAACTAGTTTAAAGGGGATAGTTTGAGTGAAAAAACAACAAAAAAGGATGGAAGAAACATTCAAGTTTGGGCTCCTATACATGTGCAGGGAGCTGGCTCCAAAGTGTTGGAAATCCAGTGCATTGGGGCAGACTAAATTAATCGAGTCTACTGGAGCACAGAAATAAAGTCTGCGCTCCAGCAGACTCTGGCGTCATGTGTATCAGCGTCTCTGTACTGAAAAATGGCGGTGGGACACTTTGAACTCAAGCTCATTCGATGAGCTTGAGCTCAAAGTGCCTTGCTGCCATGTTTCAGAGCAGGGCACACATGACACATGGGCACTTTTAATTACCCGCCTCGCTAATTACAGTGCCCTCGTGTTGCCCAGAGGACGTATAAAAATGCCCTTTGTTTCTTTATTTCTATATCACCAGTAAATCAGTTAAAAGAAATAACACCAGTACCAACAAATATTATAGTTATGAGACCTTCTCTCAGATATTGAGGGTTATCTGATATCTGGAAAGCATTTATACCTATTACAGCTTTAGTGCTGCTGTTGCTTCTGAGCACCAAAATCCAGGTAGAGATGTTGCAAACACAACTGCGCATTAAGAAGAGACATGCTGGGTTTCACAATAAACGTCATCTTAAGCCAGTCCAAAACCACAGGGACCAATTCTGCCCTTGTTAACATACTGGCAACTGAAATAAGAGTAAGGGGCAGGCAAGATGCAAATAACTGTATATTTTAATTTGGTAGAAAATTGTCTAGTTATGGCTTCAGTCTGTTGAACAAATCAGTGAGAGACCTTTTCTTCTGCAGACATCTCTGCAGTGCTAAGGGATCTCTCCACAGTCTCTCTCATACTGGTTAGAATAACAAATAAAAAAAGGAGCAATATAGAGACTGGTGCCATCCAAGATTGCTATAAATTTCCACAGCCTGACTTCCCCATTTTTATTTCTGAAAATATTGTTATGCCTAAAACTGTAAAAAACAACTAATCAATTTGTGTAGGCTTGATTGTGAGCCATTTTCTGCACATGAGCAGGGCAATAAATGGGCATATGGAGCTCTATCACTAAACTGTCAGTTAACATGGGCACTTGAGAAGACATGTGGACGAATCAACAGTTTCTTTGGGTTCTTGAAAGTTATCCCCTCCATGTGTGGGAGTGGGAAATGGACAGTGACTTAGCTGCTCCTGCACAGTGTACCAGTGGGCACAGCAGGACTTACATGCTTGGGGAAAAACACTGTGCCATGTATGTGGCTTGGGCAGAATATCTCCCTCAGGGTAGTAGTGATCTGCTTGCCCTCAGGACTGTGTAGCTATACACTGCACCATATATGGGGGTCAAGGCAATGCCAAAACTTTGTACATAACTGAGAACAGGCATAAAAGGAGAAAAAATGAAAATGGGATGATTAGAAAAAATGCTGGGACATGTAACTAGAACTGAAATGGTGGGTCTAAAGGGAAGTGTGATGAGTTAGTCTGTTCTTTAAAAGATTCTTAAATAATGTAACACTGTTTACAAAAAAAGGTAAGGTCAACTTGCTGAGACCATTTTAGGCTTATTGTGTACTGTTTTTTTTTTTTTAACTGTTGCATGGAGCAAACCTGAGGCTATTAATGATTTATTGACTAAGGCTGTAGAAGAAGCAGCGTGGATCTGCAGCACTGAAGGGTATAACATTTCAAAGAGAAGAGACATGAATTGCACTTGTGGGCATTTCAGTCACACTAAAGATACACCTGAAACTCTTTCTCACTAAAGGCAAAGTAAAACTCAAGTAAATTATGTGGCTTCATATTGGCCCCACACTCATGGGGGGGGTATGGGGGGAGCACTACAGCACACCTCCCAGCCTGCCAGCCATTGCCAAAGGGAAGGGACTGAATCTCCAAGGCTTTTCCTCCTTCCCTGCTCAAGCAGAGGGGGCATGGCCAGGCCCTGGCTCAGGGCTAGCAGGCTGGAGGGTGGGAGTTTAAATCCCTTCCCTGGTGCACACAGGACCCCAGCCTGGGTCTGCCTGGGCAGGGGGGCAGTCCTTGCAAGGCTTCTGTGTCCCCCCGCACCCTGCTCCCTGCTCAAGGGTTGGGAGGGGGGGGCAGCCCCTGCCAGGCTGAGGAGGAGGTGGGTAGGGAAAAAAGTAGTGGCATTGAATTCATAAAAGCTTGAGCAAGAATAGTCGTTTCTCTGAAGCGAGTATGTATTGAACACAGCCATTTGCAACCTCAAGCACACAACAAAGAACAACCAAAAATCTTTGCCTACGCTAAGATACAGCCCAATAAAACACAGCGAGAGCACATACAGCTCAGTCTAACTTGAAATGAAATGTAAGAAACCAAAAAGACAAGAGAAAGCCTTGCATAAATCTTAAGTAATCCTGTGGGCAGAGTGTCTCTTTATAGCCAGGTATTCAGAAAGTCCTTCTTGGAGAATCAGCAGGTGGTCTTAGGTGTTGGAGTGGAGATCCCACAGGCCTTGCCCCTACTGGGGGTTTTACAGGTGCGCTTGCACTCCCTTCTCCCCCTTGGGTACCTTGACATTCATATGCTTGTCACCTACAGCACCTTTGACAGGACTCTCATGCATTCAGTGTCTTTTGTCTCTTCTTAGGTATTCCAGTCTCCCACCTTTTACAGGTTCTGCTTTATAATGCAAATGTAGTTCTCTGCTTTCTTTGGTCACACCAGCCCAAGCAGTCTAGGACCCTCTTTTGTTCCCTTAGCTCTGTCTCTGGCACATGCATGTAATGATTGTGTCAGGTCTTTGCCAGCACTTCCCACCTCTCAGTTTGGTCCCATAGGGCTTGGCCCTGTGCTCACAGGTGGCAGGGCATTGGTCCCTTCATCCCCAGTTCCCCAGCCTCTTCTCCCTCCCCCATTGCCTGGGGGAGCTGAGGGGAATTATGCCCCCTCCCCTTATCAACATCTTGCCCCAGTCTCTGCCAGAGGTGGGAGGGGATGGTCTCCTGCCTCAGGCTGGCCTCAGGCTGGTCTCCTGTCTCAGGCTGGTCTCCTGCCTGCTCCTGCCAATCAGACCCTGGCTGGGGTCCCATGACAGTGGGAGAGGAGGTTTAAACCTCCTTTCCTCCCCTCCACTTGAGTCTGCCTGCCCATGCCCCCTACCCCCTTTTCCAGTGGGGAGAAGTCTGGCGGGGGCTCTCCCCCCTGCCACCCCAGGCAGACCCAACTGTGGTCTCCAGCCAGGTTTCTCACCCCCTTGTCAGCCAGCTCTCACTGCTCCAGCTAGGGAGCAGAGGGATGGGGCCAGCTATGCTTTCTGGATCAGACAGCACAGCCCAGCCCAGGGCTGCAAAGCATCCTGAGATGCTGGGGGAATATGATTTAACTTGAACCAGGAAGGGGTCTGGGATAGAAATTTCATAAACCAGTTTGACCCAAATCAGTTAAGTCTGATACTATATTCAACCACGTTTATCTAAACCAGTCTCGGCCATTTTGAAACTGGTTTATGTACACTGAACTTCTGTTCAGTTGCCTTCTAAAACACAACCATCACATAACTTCAAAGGACTGAAGTGCACATCTGGGTCATCGAGCCTTCAGTATTGCAGCCAGTCCTCTCTGAGTGTCAGGGACAGGATCTTGAACCATGGAAAACTGAAAGGGCCCTTTTTCTTTTTTAGATGGCTAAGAAGCATGGATAATGAGTTAAATGATCACACTCCCAATTCTGCAAACAGTGGTAATCCCTTCTCAAACAAATATACTGTAACAAATAAAGATTTTGTCTAGTTTAGATCTAGTTGCTAATGGTGACCACCTCCTAGGGCTTATAGGACTGAGTCATGTACACAGCAGTGTACTAGGGGACTAAAGCAAAGGATTTCTTCCTGCCTCCACTTAATGAATCCCTAAAGTCTGAAGATTGATAGCCTTACCTGCCTGAGTGTGTGTACCTTGGAGGGACATTCTCCCTTCTGCTTCATTTCCTGTCCCTGACAGTCTCAAATTTCTTACCTGTCCCAGACAGGTCATTTGAAAGGTGTCACACCTTTTGTGAAGGGTATTGATGCTCTTAGTAACCACATATTTTAAACCCTTCAGCATGCTTTCCTTATCCTCTGCTCCAAGCAGAGTACAGTTATGACAGATTCTCTGTCGTGGCCCTCAAACTATACAGTTTAAAGAAATGTATAGAAGAAAATGACCTCCTTTTCAACATTTTATATAGTTAAACTTTTAGTCAGAAAAGACACACCAAAGTTAAACCCAGAACCTGAAAACAGGTATGAAAGGGTGTTTATACATGTGCTCCAGGAATATGTGCGTGTGTGTGTGTGTGTGTGTGTGTGTATGTGCACACGCGTGGGGGGGGGGGCATGTTTTAATTTGAGTGGCTAAAAGAGCCACTCTAATTTAAATGGCTGGAGCGTCATGTGTATCATCATCCCAGCACTGGAAAAAATGGTGGCAGGGGTGCTTTAACTAAATCCTGAAGAAGGACTTTAGTTAAAGCACCCCCACTGCCTTTTTTCCATGCAGGGATGCCAATACATGTGACGCTGGAGTCTGCTGGACTGCAGTAATTACCACACTCCAGCAGACTCATTTAATTGAGTCAGACTTGATTAACTGATTCAAGACATGCTGGAATCACAGCGCATTGGAGCAGCCTTGCTGCACATGTATAGGTGCCCAATCTCTTCTGAATCGAATCACCACCAGAAGCTTCACACAGCCCTATTCTACATCATACAGCTGTAATACAAATAACATAGTAGCAGTCACCAAGGTAAACTGAATATAAAGGTGGGCTGCAGAAGGGCTGTGAAATAGCATAGATAATATAGCATTAATCTAAGAAGCATAAGAAGTATATTAAAAGCTAAAAATCTGAACTGTACACAAGAAAAAAATGTAGTGTTCTATTATTAAGCTATGAAACTCATGTTCAACAAGTATTTAATAAAGCAAACAGTTTAGTAAATTCAAATATATATATTTATACATTTCCACACGTATATTACATTACAATCACTATGGTTACACATATACACATTTCTAAAGGCCTAAATTTCTGTCCAGAAAAATACCCTAATAAAATACTTCAATGTGGAGAACTAGAAGAATTCTTCTGACGTCTGCGCCTCAAAGAATATTTCCATGACCAAACTGAACCCACTCCCAACAACAACTCATCCTCTGACAACATTCAGGAAAAGATCAACGCCTAAAAACCCCAAAAACCATCAGATTGGACACCTCACAGTGGACGAAACCCTAACCTTGACCGCTACATTGACTACTTCAGGGAAAGAATGAACAATGAAATAATCACAACCTCTCTCTACCAGAGAAAAAAGGCCATAGAATCTCTAAGATCCAACCACCAAATAGTAATAAAACCAGCAGATAAAGGAGGAGCCATAGTCATCCTAAACCGTGAGGATTACATAAAGGAAGCCAACAGACAGCTCTCTGACACCACCTACTACAAAGAAGTAAAAGAAGATCCTACTCCCCTTTTCACCAAAAAACTCAAAAATACCATCAAATCATTTCCATCAAGACTACAAGAAAAACTACAGACCTTGATCCCCCCGCTACCTAACCCGGGGACTTTTTACATGCTCCCTAAAATCCACAAACAAGGGAACCCTGGCAGACCTATCATATCCAACCACGGGCCCCTAACTGAGGAAATATCAGGTTTTGTTGAATCAATCCTAAAACCGCTTGTCACCCACAGAGCAAGTTATGTACAAGACACTACAGACTTTCTACGGAAACTTAAAAACATAGACCACCTTCCCAGCAACACACTCCTAGCCACCATGGATGTTACCAGCCTATATACCAACATCCCACACCAGGATGGCATCCAAGCCTGCCTTACATATCTACGAGAACAAGATTACAACTCAGAATACAGACCCAAAGATATTACTGACCTTATACACTTCATCCCCACACACAACAATTTCACTTTTAATAATCAACACTTGCTCCAGATGATGGGAACAGCTATGGGCACTAAAATGGCCCCACAGTATGCCAACCTTTTTATGAGCCACCTGGAGGAAGACTTCCTCAAGAACTGCACCATCAAACCCTTGCTATACTTAATATACATTGATGATATCTTCATCATTTGGACTGAAAACCTACAATCTCTCATTGAGTTCCATCAGAAATTCAACAATCACCATCCCTCCATACAAATTTCTCTAGAATACTCCAGCACCAGCATCTCTTTTTTAGACACAATGATCAGTATCCAGAATGATAAAATACAGACCACAGTATACAAGAAACCCACAGACCAACATACATATCCGCACAGAACCAGCAATCACCCGAAACTCACCAAAAAAGCTGTGATATACAGCCAAGCCCTCAGATACCACCGCATTTGCACTGAAGAGAACACCCGGGATTGCCACCTCACCAATCTTAAAAAGGCTTTCACCCAACAAGGACACTCATCCACCGAGGTAGATCGCACGTTTGAAAGAGCCACCTGGATACCATGTGAAGAACTGCTGCAGTACAGAAACACTGCCCCCTCCCCCCCCCCCCCCCAAATTGCACACCGCTGGTTATGACATATCACCCCTCCCTTGAACCTGTACGGAAAATCCTCAAACAATTGCAACCCATACTAGAAAGAGACCCTATTCTTAAAAAGATCTTCCCAGAGCCACCCATCCTAGCCTTCAAACAAGCACCGAACCTCGCCGACCTCATCACCAGAAGCAAACTTCCTCAAGCCCAGAACACACCAAAAGGATCCAGACCATGCCAGGACAAGAAATGCAAAACCTGCCAACACATCTTCACCACCCCACAATTACTACACCCCACAACAGAGCCATCATCATCCCTGGATCTTACAGCTGCACCTCCAGAAATGTAATATACCTCATCCAATGCACCAAATGCCCTGATGGAAAACATGTAGGAGAGACCAAACAACAACTGCGCACCAGAATGAACGCACACCGGAAATGTATCAAAGACAGAAATACCCAATTACCTGTGGGGGCACATTTCTCACAAGAAAACCACTCTCTCTCCAATCTCTCAGTCCTGATCCTCAAAGGAAACTTACAAAACACTTCCCAGAGATGAGCCTATGAACTCCACTTCATCAACCTCCTGGATACTAAAAATCATGGACTAAATATAGACATCGGATTTTTGACACATTATAACCTGCCTGACAGCTGACTCCCCAGCCCAGCCCAGCCTCTGGCTTCTTTACTTTTCATTCCATCCAGGAAGAGCACACACCAACTGCTGCAACTTCCTTAGCCTGACAAAGGGTTTTTGAACCCGAAAGCTTGCTTAATAACTATTCTCCAACTATTTGGGTTGGTCTAATAAAAGATATCAGATGCACCCAAGGAACCTTGTCTTATTACTTAGTAATTTTACAAGGCTATATGAATTGAAGGACTGACCTCAAACTGGTACAGAAGCATCTTTAGAGTACAACATACCACACGGTAAAATCTGCAAGAATGGTCCAGCAGTTGGGGCACTAAGCTGGGCTTTAGGAGACGTTTGTTCAAGTCCCTTCTCTATCTCAGATTTCCTGTGTGACTTTGCTTTAATTACTTTAACTCAGATCCCCAAAGGTAGTTTGGTGCCCAACTTCCACTAAGATAGGCAGTTGGTTTCTTACAGAACTGAGGTGCTTAAATACCTTTAAGGATCTGGGCCCAATCTACCAAGTTTTGTCTACATTGTAACATCTGCTAGGACTGTAGAAAGATCATCTCTCCAGGTGACACTGCTAGGCCAGCAAAATTCCTGGACCAGATGTAACTACACTGATAGGAGGGAGCTCCTGCCAGCTTAATGAATGTAATTTGGGGGAGGTGGTATGGTTTTGCTGATAGAAGGCCCTCTTCTGTAGGATTAAACTGTTTTTCCCTGGGGAGGCTGGGCCAATATAGCAATATTGGCAAAGCAATAGCAGGAGTAGCAGCTCTGTAATACGTGTAAACCTCCTCCATCTCTGTGTTTCACTTCTCCATTTGTGATGAGGGTAAATGCATTAAATATCATGATGTATTCAGATATTACAGAAACAGAGGCAATATAAGTATCTAAATTAGGCAGACAGTCAAGGTGAACAAGGAATTGTACAGGTTTGAAAGGAAGTACCACAGTAGTTGAGACAGAAGTTTTAAATGCTGACAGGTAAGCCTGTCATATATTTTATATCAAGAAAATGAGGTACACATCCTTGTTGTAAATATATAAACATATACTGGTTATTCATACTTGCCATCCTTCCCAAAAACTGCAAAAATTGTACCTGCCAAACATTTTTTAATAGCAAGACACCAACAGATTTCTAAGTCACACTATTTTATAAGGCAATTTGAAAGGTCATTTCCCTCACTGTTCATAGCCTGTAGAATATCAGACTGTTGAAAATACTATCCTGCAAATGTTTTGTACACTTTTTATCAAGCAACCTGCCTGTGTTCTTTATTGCAGCATGTATCTGAAACAAATATGAATCAAAGAGTCTTTCAGGTATAATGGAGTAAAACTTGGTAAGTGATTGCTGTTTTTCAGTGCCAATGAAAGACAATGTCATTGTTTACTGTCACCTATACTGCATAAATATAGTCCATTGTGGTGCTCAGCTCATCCTTACTTTATACCAAAAAAACTATTAGATCAATTGCAAACCCTTCATGAATCAGGGTGCATCTCTCTCTGGAAATTCATTCTGATGAAAGTATGTGCCAATGACATACAGTGCTTGCAAAGACTGAGAGCATTGGAGCTAGGACTATACTCTACTGTTTTTAAGGCACTATCATTAGTGACAACTGAAATGAAAAAAGAAACCAAGTTATCAAAATATTTCATGGGAAATGGTCAATTTGGATTTTTTTTTTTTACTAATTTTTATATGGTGTCAAAATATTTCATTTAAATATTTTTAAAATAAATCATATTTTTTTCTGGTTCAGTATAGCTTTTCATTTCAAAATGCAGGCTAAGCATAGTAAACAATGTAAAACAGTCAAAATTGTAACAAAAAAGGCTTACATATTATTAAAACTAAACATTTTGACTGATGTGAACTTATTTTTGTGCAATGGAAAAACTGTTTCCCATTCAGTTCTATTAAATAGATTAAAATGATTTCCTTACTAAATCTATTTAATTATGTTGGGCTTTCTGATTATTCAGGGCCTCTCAAATGAAGAATGTTTTTTAAGGGCAGGTCAAACGCGGTAAGGATTACAAAAGAAAGTGGCCCATTGTTTCCAGAATCAGAAAATAGCTTTTAGATTTTTATCTTTACTGTTTTGTCTTCTTTCATAAATGCACTAAATTTTACAACTGTCATCGTGATGTTGAAACAGCTCTCTTAAAAGAACCAAACATTTTGCTTTTAAGCCATTATGCTTTTACCATTGTAAAGATATTTAAACAATAATAACTGTCTGATTCACCATGGTAGGGGGTGGGGGAGAACTGCAAACCTAGAGGAGTCCCATCCCTTTTCTCTTCCAGGAGCTTTGTGAAAATTAGAGTGTTTTTCAGATATGATTTTCTTTTTTCCTCATGAAAACAAGGACAGTGTTTGCTCAGAAAGAAAATCTGTATTTCTGCCCAATGTAATAAAACAATTAAACATGACCTCAGCTGGCCTATAACGGACTCAGGGTTTGGTGATGGAGTGCTATACCACCCACCAAAATTCCAGTTACTTCTTTTAAAGTTTTTGACTCTCTGGAGAAATCTTTGCATTGGCTGTTGGAATGCACCGAGAAGAGTTACACAACAATCATAAATGAATATTGTTTCAGCATCAGCTGGAGCTGTGTTAGGAGGGTCAATGGATAAAAGTCTATTTTTCTACTTATATGCATCTATAAACATAACAAATAAGCAGCTCAGAAAATTATGGTGGTGTTGGAGCAACATTGTAGCCATGATGGTCCAGGAAATATGCAAGAGGCAAAGGTTTTTGTGAGTGATACCTTTTATCGGACTGCAATGGGGCACTGGGACAAATCCCTGGTCCCCATGCTACAATCTCCCCAGGCACCTGTACTGACCTGGGAGTATACAGGGCTCACTCCTCAGAGGACATCTGAATTGAAGCTAGGCTTAGTCACCACTGAGAATTCTCCCCTCTCTGAACCAGCTTCCCATTTCTATACCCCTCCTGGAGGCCTGGCATTGGTTGCAAGCATGCTGCATACATCCAGCCCAGCAGCTCTCTTTAACCCTTTCCTCACCAAGGGCTAGCCAGTTCACACCATCACATACCTTCCTCCTCAAGACCCCTTTCAGGGTACTTCCTTCCTTTTGATGCATCCTTCCCTTCCTGTGAGAAAAAAAAAAAATTGTCTCAAGGTGGGCCTTTCCAGCCCTGTGATGGATTTGGAAGAAGGGTTGCAGGGCCTGGTACTTGTGCATAATTCAGGAATTCATCTCTTTCATGATGTGTAGCCAATGGAGAGGTGCTGTCGTCCATGATCAGGGTGTAGGTCCTGCCCAACACGTAATATTGGAGGACCTCTACTGTCCATTTTACTACCAGTGCTTCTTTTTAAAAAACGGAGTAATTCTTCTCAGTTTTGCAGTCTTTTTCTAGTTAGCTTCTTCCCCTGTCATTTGAAGTGGAGAAAAAACATGACTCGTTGGGGGTTGGTCACTTCTCCATTGACCACTGCTACCTGGTTAAAGGCCCGGCTGAACATTTCATCCACTTTTGCTCATAAACTGGGGTGCCTTGGCTAGGAGCTCCAATTCCTGTACTGGAGGGATCCACTCCTCTGCCTGTGGCTGTGCTTCCTTCAGGGGCTCCCCAGATATGGAGGGCCCTTCTCTGGGATCATCCTGTGCTAATGTGGCCCCACACTCATCCTGGGGCTGCACGTCCTTGGTGGGCTCCTGGGGTCATCCCTCTGAACTCACAACCTCTTCTACCCCCATAAAGAGCCCTGCTGCTGGATTGGGGGTTGGGGTCATAATGGTTGCTTGTCCAGCTCAGCCTTGGGAAGCTGTGGCCCCTTTAAGAGTTCCTTGAAATCTTCCCAATCTCAGCCAAGGATAATGGGATTAACCAAGGAGTCCACCCGGCCTACAAAGCTCAGCTTCATGTGTTCTCCCACTGAGAGCAGTACCTAAGCTCAGGAGTAGGGTTTTATGAATGAATACACTAGATGTGCACTGTGCCCAGGAGCTACCCAGGGCCCAAAAGCAGGGATTTTCTAATAACTGTGTGGGCACAATGCAAATCCACCAGGGTCACTCCTTAGTGCCACTCACCATAATCAGGACCATCCATTTTTCAGGCTTGGCTGTCTAGATTTGGGCACAGTCTCACTCATGTATGGACTGTCTCATGCTCGATGTCTGAAATGGCTACAGACAAAACAAGCATCCTGTGTCTTACAGCTGGAGGCGTGCTTTCCTCAGCCTGAGGTCCCCTACAGTTTCCATCCTCGTTGGACCTGGCTGGGGCTCTCTCTTCTAGTTTAAGGAAATGGGCTCAAGGGACCCCATCTGAGGCCAGTGGCAGCCCTAGTCCCGTGGATTGAGGATTCTTCTCCCTGGCTGGGGGAAACAGCTCCAGTTGGCCTTTTCCGTATACCCCACCTTCTCTGGTTGCTTGCCTCTGGGGCCAGTCTCAGGCCTGGGGGTGTCTGTGTTCCCTTAGGAGTAGGCCTTCTGAAGGGTCCTTTTACCAGGTACTGCTCCATCAGGCAAACAGCCTTCACCATCACCTTGGGATGATGATGTAATACCCAACTCTCACCCATAGAGGGCAGTATTCAGCTGAATTGCTGCAAGAGAATTATCTCTGCCACTTGCTTCCCTGTTTTGTCATCAGGCTTGAGCCAATGCCAGCACAAGTCCCTCAGCTGCTGGGCAACAAGGTGGGGTCGGCCTCCAGGTGAAAAGCACTCTTTGTGAAACTGCTGCCTGAAGGCCTCCTCTGAAGAGTTGAGGATGTCTAATATCCTTATAAATCACAAGCTGTCTTGCCATTGACACACCAAGAAGGGAGCTGGGCTATCCCAGACAGATAAAGAGCCAGGATTACTGTCATTACTCCAGAGGCCACTGTGCAGCAGCCACCACCCACTCTAAATAAGCCCTGGGATCACTGGCTGGTCCCACAGTCAGCTGGATGGGAATGCTCTGGCTTGTGGTAACTGGTTCATGGGATGCCTTTCATTCAAGTGGCTGCAATAAGGTACTAATTTGCTGCACCAGCTGCTGGTGGTGGTTCTGAACTGCTAAGTTCTTAATTAGTTGCTGCTGTTAGACAGCAGTCAGCAGTGCTTCCATCTCCATGAGGTAGGCTGGAGGGGGAGGGAAAACTGTCTGTGATTTGCTTCTCCCCCTGCCCTGTTCAAATCCCCTTGTAGCAGAGGTTAGGATTGATAAACTTCCTGTGTTCTCCACCAAAATATAAAGAAGCACCAGGACAACTCCCTCACCCCCAGGCACATGCACTAACCTGGGAATCTACAGGGCTCACTCCTCAGAGGACATCTGACCTGAAGTCAGATTCAGTTAGCCCTGAGATTCTTCCACCTTCTGAGCCATACTTCCTCTTTCCATACCCCTACATTGGCTACGAACACATCGGGGCAGGGCCAATCCAGCCCAGCAACTCTCTTTAACCCCATTCTCAACAGGGGCTAGTCAGTTCACACCATCATATGGACCAAATGCATGGTTGAGAGAGGTTTAGCTTTTGAATGCAGTGCATTCTTTTTCAGGTATGAGGAACAGGCAAAATATACCATATGTATAAGAAAATATAGGAATAAAGTGAAACTAGCCTAAAAACAAGCTGAGTAAGACCTTCCAAAAGAAATTAAAACAAATGGCAAAGGTTCTTTAGCTATATAAATGAAAAAGAGAACAAGGAAAGCAGAAGTAAAGCTACTTTATAGTTAGGGTGGGGTACAGATTAAAAGAACATGTAGGTATACCCAAAAAACTGAATACTAATAGTGATCATAGAACGAAGAAAGATCTAATGTACTGATTGATCACAGGACAACTCTGAGACAGTGGCATATGTCTTCAAAGAAGACAAATGGAAGCCTCGGGGGTATTAGGTGAAGTATTTTCCATAAGTGAAAGGAAAATATACATTCTATGGTCCAAGATACTGGGGAGACCTCATTTGGAATACTGTGGTTCTTGTAACAAAGGGGCACGGGGGAGGGGGAGAGGTGGGTAGACTTAATGATCTAGGAAGTTCCTTCTCATCCCATTGTCCCTTTCCAAAATGAGCCTCACATTAGCATGAGTAAAATCCTATTGACTTTGGTGTAGTCACATTGCAATGTAACCCTCTGTACTCAACAGATTTCAGCCTTTACTCAGTCACAAGTTTTGTACCACTATAAATCCAGAATATGCACATAATCTGGTAATCAGCTGTGGGAGCAGAAGGGTGTCTGTAAGTGGAATACAAGAGAATGGCCTACTGAGAACACCGGGAGGTAGTGATTACAAATAGTAATCTATAGCAATGTATTTGCTAGTCAAATACAAAACTAGAACAGTTTGAATTGTGGGCCTAACCCTGAGCGTATTTAAGCCAATGGCAAACTCTAACTAACACAAGAAGGAATTCTGCAGTGGATTCAGGGCATTGCAGCTCTAAGACTCATATTTGTTGAAATGGATTTCTCAAAAGGCTGAGTTACCAGAGACAGATTGTACAGCTACATATTTCTCTGGTTTGAGTCATTTTTGTAAATCAGAAATAGTGCTGAGCACAACTTTAATGCCACTCTCTGCCAGATTGATAGAGGGATAGGATGAAGCAATTTCCAGCATAGAAGGATGCTTTTTCAGGTTGATATAAGTGGTGTAGAAATTTCTCTTTTCCATCCTTCAGCATAGTTATGCAACACCAACTAACCTATAGGCTCAATGGTAATTTATATTTGGACAAGAGCAGCTAATCCATCACATGAAAAGTGTATATGAATTGCAGAACAGTTAAGAAATAAATGTACAGAACTATTATGCATGTTTTATACAGTAGTTAACACAATAGATTTATGATCTGTGACTAATACTCCTAAGCCCTATCACAATACACATAGGATTGTTTTCAAAAACAAAAAAGGTGCATGGCCTCTATACCTCTTCTCAGGACCATGCCAGAACCATGCTCTTACAAGTAATTGGGGGACTTTACCATAGAACAGTGCAAAAGTGTGGTGTTCCTTGCATAGGTTATCTGTTCAAGGGAGATGAAGAAAGGAAAAAGGCATAAAGGAAGAGAGAAGGAGGAAAAGACAAGGGAACTGGATAAGAAGAGAAGGAAAACAAAGAGGAAATTAGGGGAAAAGAGACAGATGCCAAAGAGGAAGTGAATAGAAGAATTAAATAGTAGCACTGGCAATTTCACCTTGCCTCAAGAAGAGCTGATTCAAGGATTGAGACATTTAAGAACAATAATAGAGACAATGTTACAATGATTAGAGATTACCTTCAGTTTTCCAGCAGGCTCTCAGAAATTATGGCAAAGGTTTCCTTTTATTGCATTTCAGAATTTGAATCCTCCCCCCACTACCCAGTACACAGATTAGCTTGCTTTTTTTACATCAATCTCTTCTCTCTGTTTAGCTTAAGAGAGAAGAGATATGCATAAAAATATGTTAACTTGTGCTTGATCCTAAAATCCCCCAAAATTGTGTTGTTTAAAACTAACCCTGGACATCTGTAGTGCTGGATTCAGCTTAATGGGAACAATACAGTTAACGATATTTGTTAATAGGAAGCATTTGTTAACTCGGTAAAATAAATGGAGATTCTTTAATATTGGCATAGCAAGTGAACTGCATGGAGAGAAGTGAATCTTTATTATTGAGTAGTCGTCTGTGCACTACAGAAGAGATTTCTTATACAAAAGAATTATTTTCATCTCATATCTGCATGCCTAAAGCTTGTGTCTGGGGCTTGAAGACAATGCATTCTAAGTATAATATTAACATATTACCCAGGTAGTACACTTTTAGACTGCTGAAATGGAATACATTTTCACTATAGCCATAATTCCAGTGAGAATCAGCTTTTATGGAAAAATCAATTTTTGACTTTCAGAGTCATATTTAAATAGTGTATCTTGGTTACTTTGTATTGAAACGGCTTTTATGATAGCTTTCCTAATATTAAAAATACAGGCTCAGATATGACAGACAATAAATATGACACTCAGCACTTATGAATATACCGTTAAACCAAGTCTTTATGACTTTTAAAATGAAAGATGCACTGGAGCTCATTCTATAGAGACAAATATATTTGTCAGTGTCACTATCAACCACTTTTTAAATTTATTATTAGTTCTAATCTACCCCTTGGTCACTGCCAGGGGTCTAAGCATAAAAGAAAAGGAATGAAGGATAAGATGACATTTTTAATTAAAAGGAACCTCCAAACTTGTGCAAAATTCCAGAAGCAATAACAAAAGCTTACTTTATACAGTTGCAGGCAACAGTACCTGCCATGAACTCAGAAAAGCAGCAAGCAGCAGTTCACTCGGAGGGCACACAGGGAATATCTGACAAGAGACGAGTATATGTAGGACCAAAAATAAACAAAAGTTGGGGGCTGCAACTTAAGAGAAGCTGTAACACACACAAGTCATCACCCAAATGGTGCAGAATTAAACCTCTATACTAGAAAGCAGAACACAAGTGACTTGCAGAGATAACTTGATGTTTGGTCTTACATTGTATCATAATGGCTATGAGCCATATAAATACTGATTGTAAGACACAGCTATCACTGCTTAGTTCTGCGACTGCTTCTTAAGTACTACATAAATTATGTTCTATGGAATTGGACAAATGCGTACATATATCTTGCTTTAAACTGGAGCCTGAGAGAGAAGAATCAGGACCTTAGAGACAGGGTTTAGGGCCATGGCTTGAAGAACAGTAGGACACAGAAAACATTAACTGAGACTGTTTTTTTGCTGAAACAATGTTGTGAAAGACTGGTATAAAAATCTAAAAAAAGTAGGATAGTGGAGAATGATGTCTCACAAGGATCTCAAGCCAACAATACATTTAAGCAGAGATAAATGTTAGATTCTTGCCTAATTATTTTCCTGGGTTACGACCTTTGAGGGACCTTCCCCATTTAGATCCAAATTTAGACCTCAAAACTAAAAACACTTATGCATACAAGTTACCCTGTCTCATTGAACTACTTATATCCATTAGTTATGGACAACGCTTCATTGTATAATATTTCAGTGTTATTTCTCTTAGCAGTTTATGAATTTGAAAGAAACATGACACAAACTGTTACTAAAATTGGAGTGATTACATTCAAATTTCCTGAATTTTTCACTTTTGCTTTCTAAATTTCTAAATATGGGCTTTGGCAAGTTTAGTAAACCAGCTTTGTAAAACATGGTAGAGCTGGGACTGAATGACACTGACTGGAGAATTTGCTTTGTAGATGACATATCAGACATTTTTAAAATGCTGGAACTTCTGACTTGCTGGAGGACATTTGAGAGGTATATTTCATCAGAACTTGGATGGTACATAGCTTTGTGGTCACATGGGATTATAAGGAAACAGTATGCAAACAACAAATTGGTTTCATCCAACAAATGGACAGAATGTTGCATCTCATTTACTAGAAAGAATGGGGCATAAAAACCTACTTGAAGGTAGGGAAAAGTGAAACAGCATGCTTCAGCAGAGATCAGCAGAGATACTTTAAAGGTGCAAAGATAAAAGGAAAAAACAGGAAGCTAAAAGAAAGCATGAACAAATCAAGGAGAGGCAACCATGCTATTTAGTTACTATGCATTAAAAAAAGCTAATGTGCATTGTGTCACTAAAAAACTATGCTCTTCAGGCAATGCGCATTAGACAGGCTGACATGTATTTTTCTAGTACCTCACGATGGAGGTACTAAATTTAATCGGCATTAACTAAAGCTCATTAATGTATGTGTAGCTGTGCCCAGAAAATATCAAAACCATATGAGATTCAGCTTTGGAAAAATGGCCACAATATTAACACCTCTACATTTGTAAAAAGTGCTGGGGAACCTCTACTGAAAACACATGTTCAAGATTTTGTTTTTACATTCCATAACCAGAAAAGAGAGCTCTGACCATGGAGATACAATCATGTTCTTCCCAAGGAGTACTCTGTACTATACCAAGCTAGAACCAACAATGTGTAGATGATTTAAGTACCAGCTAAGCAGGAAATGTCCACTAGCTTGTTCACCAGCAATGCACCCTGGGGGCTTTGGGGCCTCCAGCTCACAGAGAAACTAGGCTTTGTACCACTTAGCTTCTAAGTTAAGCTTTGAGAGGGTATCACAAAGGGTGAAAGAGAAAATGAATGAGTTTGAATAATGAAAAAATTATGGGTTTGCTACACAATGTAAAAAAGATTTTTTTTCAATAAAGTTTTCACAAACAATGTCAGAAAAATTCTCAGACAAATCAGTTTAATTTTGATAGAAGATGAAGAGAGTAAAGAACTGATGAGAACAGTAAATCTATAACTGCATTATTCACAAATCTTTCACGTAGCTTGAGAAATTATATTGAATATTGAACATTTATGATAAGTAAATACTTGTAATATTAGTTTAATGCAAAAAATATTTTTTCAGAAGCGCGCGCACACAAAAAATCAGGCTGCTTTAATATTCTCAGTTTTTGTAAAAAGGGAATTATATTTACCTTACATTTCAGCAAGTCTGAAGGTTTACTATCCTTGCAATTATTGTGACAAAGATAATATCCAGAGATAGTCTGTATGAATACAGTACAATTTCTTAGGCATCAAGGGTGCTGGGAAGCCAGAGATTCTTCTAGTAGTGTTAACAGATAATTAACAAGTTTGATATGATTTGCTATGAATTCCAGAGCATAAAATGTGATTGTTCTTTTGGCAAGGGACTATGCCAGTTCATGTTTAAATGCTGCCTGCTTTTACTAAAAATATTGGGTGCTTGCAGACAACCCCCCCCCCCCCCCCCCAGCTCTGCGCATGCCCAGAAGAGGCAGTGCGTCACTTGAACCCTGCTCGCCCAATGACTATAAAGATCAGGTGATTTAGTGGGGCTTTCTTGATACTTTTATCTAATAGCTGATTGAATAAGCTTTAGCTAAAAGCATCAAAAAGCCCCGCTGAAGCGCCTGATCTTTACAGACACTGCAAAACTGGGTAGAAGTAATGCACTGCTGCTTCTGGTAAAGTGCAGGTTTTTTGGGGTTTTTTTAAATGTCTGCAAGCAGCCATTATTATATGCAAACTTTCCATTTGCATACAGCATGTAAAGAGAATGAAGGTTCAGAGTTACACAATACAGCTTTTTGCTGCTCTTGTACCAAGTCCAGATTACAATGCGATGAGCTTTGTAATATATGTGAAAAAGAAATAATGAAAGTAATTAAGGGAAGGTATTAAAGCTCAGGGAAATGAGCAGTAACCATGGATCTATACTGGTTTACACTGCCTGCAGATCTGGCCATATACAAATTGGGTTGAGTTTGCTGATGACACATGGTATAAAACAGATCTACCTAGAAAGAGAGAACCACTAGGGAGAAGCTTTCTACCCTAATTATACCTCCCATCAAAAGCCACAGGGATGCTACTTCACAAATCCTCTGTATTAGGTGCTATGTTGGAGGGAGATGATGATAATTTCTGAGAAGAAACAATGTATGTAGCTGGTTCTGGCTAGAACACAAGTCCCCATTCAGGTCTTTGTAACGGTAATATAGACTGTTTGGGGGGGGGGGCAGGCATTTAGGCAATCAACTGACAATACCTGCTTAGCATTTACAACCCATACAGAGCGCTAATCTGAAATGTCCATGAGTTACTTCATACAAAAGATGACTATTCTAAGTTGATTCCAGTCTTTCCTAGCAGGGAGGTCCCAGAGGGTGAATATGGGCAAGCGCTCACCATACCCTGCAGTCTCAGTTCTTTCCCAGTGCCTGGCTGCAACTGGGGACTGGATAAGGGTGAACCAATTGCAACTGAAACCAGGCACGACAGAGGTGATGGTGGTGTGCTTGATTTGTGGGGCCTGGGATACCTATCACTGAGGGAGTTCAGCCTCTCCCTGTCACTTGGGCTCACAGCCTTGAGGTGCTTCTGGATCTTCTAGTGCATCTACATCTTCAGGTGGTGGTGGTAGCTAAGAGTGCTTTTCACTAACTCCATCTGGTAAGAAGGCTGTCTCCCTTTCTTTCAGATTCAGCCACCACTGTCCATGCCTTTGTAACCTTGAGATTAGACTACTGCAATGCTCTCTACATAGGGATGCCCCTGAAAACCATCCAGAAGCTGCAGCTGGTACAGAATGTGGTACCCACCATCTGTTGGCACTGGATTTATGACCCACAAACTTTGTTCCAGGCAGAACCAAACCCTCAGGCCAAGGACTATAAACTACAAGCTGGTCAGTCTGACTTTGGTCCTGGGTAAATTTTTTTAAAAACTTAAGGAGGCCATCATTTGCAAACTGGAAATGAACAGTGTTAAGAACCAATTAGCATGGCTTTGTTGAGGGAAGATCATGCTTGACATACCTTGTATCCTTCTATGACCAGGTAACTAGCTTTCTGAATGAGGGACACGTGGTGGACATGATCTACTTAGACTTCAGTAAAGCCTTCGATTGGGTTTCCCATGGGATTCTCTCAAACAAACTTGAGGGTTCTGGACTTGACCACCCTTGACCTCAGTGAGCTGGGTGGACAATTGGCTTAGAGGCCACTCCCAGTGGGCAGTAATTGATGGGCTGGTCTCATTCTGGAAGGCTGTCTCCAGTGGTATCCCCCAGAGATCTGTGCTATGCAAGAGAACCCATGTTCTTTAATACATTCATCAATAATCTGGATGAGGGGGTTGAAAGCTCAATTATTAAGTTCACGGATGATACCAAGCTGTGGGTAAACGTGGGCACACTGGAGGATAGGGCCAGGATCTAGGAAGATCTCAACAGGCTGGACTCTCGGGCAAAGCAAAACCAGATGAGATTTAACATGGATAAGTGCAAAGTCTTTCACCTGGGTAGGAAGAACCCTCACTACAACTACACGATGGGTGGTGGTCTGCTGGCTGGAACAGAATCTGAGTGAGACCTGTGGGTTACAGTTGACTGGAAGATGAATATGAGCCAGCAGTGTGATGAGGTAGCTAGGAAAGCAAATAGAGCTCTGGCATGTATTAGCTGATGTGTGTCCAGTAGATCCAGGGAGGTGCTCCTTCCTCTCTATTCGGCACTGGTGAGGCCTCAGTTGGAGTACTATGTCCAGTTCTGGGCACCACACTTCAAGAGGGATATGGACAAGCTCAAGAGGGTACAAAGAAGGGCCACCCACATGGTGAAAGGCATACAGGATAAGCCCTATGAGGAGAGACTCAGGGAATTGGACCTGTTCAGACTAAGAGAAGGCTGAGAGGTGACCTGATGGATGCCTACAAGTACAACAGGGGAGAACACAAAGATCTGGGGGAGCAACTCTTCAGAAGGGCAGCTCAAGAGAGGACAAGAACAAATGGACATAAGCTTATAGAGGGCAAATTCAGGCGAGACATAAGGAAGAACTTTTTCTCTGTAAGGGTTGCTAGAATCTTGAACAAACTCCCACCAGAGGTGGTGCAGTCACCATCATTGGAGGTGTTCAACAAAAGGCTGGATGGGCACCTTGGTGAGCTTGTCTAAGCCCAATAACTTCCTGCCCATAGCAGGGGACTGGACTTGATGATCCTATGGGTCCCTTCCAGTTCTACAATTCTATGATTCTCAGACCGACCATGACTTTTCCATTTGATAATAGGTAAATTTTATTGATACCCAATGATAGCAGATAAGAATAATGCAAACACTTCTATATATCTACCAGTCCCAGTGTTTACAGAGTAAAGGTACATCTGGCCAGTAGACAAGCTTCACTCTGAGGTTCTCTCTTGAATGTCAGATGTCAGCAGCCTGGAGGCTAAGGCACCACCCCCTCCTGCGGTGGGGTGAATAAAATGGGCTGATGGTATGCCTTCTGTCCATGGTGGCCTTGGGTTCCCCTCTCAAGGACTCTTTGGTGCTCTAAAATCCCTCCTTTTATATCTTTATCTCTCTGTGATGATTCGATCTCTGGCCAT
Organism: Alligator mississippiensis; assembly: GCF_030867095.1. Classification (NCBI taxonomy): domain Eukaryota; kingdom Metazoa; phylum Chordata; order Crocodylia; family Alligatoridae; genus Alligator; species Alligator mississippiensis. The sequence goes on from NC_081830.1 coordinate 42,941,019, forward strand.
GGCTAATTGGTCTCTGTTGCCATCATACTGTCCATTTTTTGTCCTGTCAGCATATTCCTTTGTTTCACAAACACATCACATGCACACATCCTAATTTGGGTTTTTTCTAGTCATCTCCTAATTTGGTCTGTTCCCCAAAACCAGAAATCCCAAGGGCTCTGCAACTGGGCACTCTGACCTGGTGCCACCTTATCTTATGTTATAGAACACCGTGGAACAGGTCTTCAATTTCCCAGCCTGTGTGTCTGTTTGCTGCTTGTGTGTGTCAGACACAGTAGGCCTTGAGGAAACTTTGTCACAAAACAGGCTTTTTAGAAATCAGTTAACCCTTGCCATCCCCTGGACCATTGTTCTAATGCATATCTGCTTTACCTTCAAGCCAGTTCCCAAAAGCAAACCTCTAAATACTATTTTCTAGCCATCACTTCTGACAGGGATGGGTTGTCAGGTGTCTATAACTCCAATTCTCCAGCATTCACACTGGCTCCCAATAACTTTCTGGGAGTAATTCAAGGTGTTGGGTATGACCTTTAAGGCCCTATGTTCCTAATGTGCAGTCTTATCCCGCATGCCCCATCACAATCCCCAAGGTCAGTTCAAAGCAACCTCCTGCACATATTGCACATCAAATCCACTTGGTGAAAATGCATGGGAGGTCATTCTGAGCAGTCACTCCTCAGTTCTGGAACTCCCTCCCTCTTGAGGCTTGCCAGAGCCTGAGGCTGGACATCTTTCAGAAGAGCTGTAAGACCTTCCTATTTGGGCAGGGGCTTAGCATACAATGCTAGGGCGAGATATTGTTTAGGGGGTCTCTGTCAGGTTGATATTCTCATTCCCATTTAAGTTGCTTTGTTGTTCTCTTGTTTTAAAAGTGTTCTATTCTCTTACTGTAAGCCACTCTGAACCTTGCTGGGACAGGGGATTGTAGCACTTTGGGATCTCAGGGGTAGCCGTGATGCCTCCTGGTGGCTCTGCAACTGTTCCCTGCTCTGTCCAGGGTGCCTTCCCCTCTGTCTCACCCAGCACACCTTGATGCCATAAGCTTAAAAGGGAGGCTGCTCACCGGCCGTCACAGGTGCTCTAGTCCAGCTGAACCCTCAGTGGGGTTCTCTGGCACTTCACTTGTCTCTATTATGCCCTCAGGTTCAGTGGGCCCTCTCATCCCCAGACCCTTTGCTGGGCCTCCATTCCCAGCCCTTCTCTGGGCCTCTCTATGACTATGCTGCTGTAGGGTACCTAAAGCTTTAAAGGCTAATTGCATGGCTCCATTCCTTCCCTACACCATGCCCAAGCCTCAGGAGCACTGCTGTAATGTTATTTGCCCCTTGGGACTTTGGTCTCCTCAAGTGCCATCCCTTTCCTCTTAGGCCTTCCAGCCCAGGCCCACTGTATTGGACCTTGCTTTGAGGCACCAGCTCTGATCTAGTCTTCTTGGGCCCCTGTCTGGCTCCACCCCTCTGGGGTGCTGGGCCCCTGGCCCCCTGTCTGGCTCTGTGGCCTTATGCTTTGCCCACTCTGGGCTCAACCCTTGCTTGGGCTTTGAGCCTGCCCCTGGCAGGGCTCAAGGTATTTGAGTGCTCCTCCAGCACTAATGGGACCTCTGTATACCACCCCTCACAGTCCCAACCCAAACTGTGGGTGCTAAACTGCAACAAACAATAAGACACTGGGCTATAACATAAACACAAAAGCCCTCTGCCCCTTTAAGAGGGAAAACTTTCCCTCACCTCTCAGCTAAGATAACTTCCCAGCTCTGGGCTATATCCTTGTGAGCTCCCTGAGCCTCACCCAGGATCCACATGCAGCACAGAAGTCCCTCCAGCATTCTCTGGTAGGTCTTTTGTGCAGGAGCTCCTACCCCTGCAGCCTGCAGGGCTAGATTAGCCTGCTAGCCTGAGCCTGGGGCTCAAATCCTCCCAGGGCCCTGCCTGCCATCCAGTCAGCAGACTACTATGAGCTGCCTGCTGGTGCCTGCTCATTGTCCAGTTGCCACAGCGTCCTGCAGCTGCTGCGCCCTGCCTGGTCTGCAGTGCTCTCTCTCTTATTATACAAAAAAAGCCATTAGAAAGCATTCAAAATAGAATGGGTCTTGACACAAAAAAACACAATAAAAAGCACATCCTATCCTATAGATATTGCCCACTAATACAGAGAAAACAACAGAACTGCAGAACTGTCCAAGTACCCGCCAAACCCCTGTAGCTCAGCATTCTTACAGGTCTTGGTATTTGGCTTACAGGCATTTCACAAGCCATGATGAGATTGGAAAGACATGGATGTTTTAGCACTTCAGTGCTGTTAAAAGGTATATGACTATGATTCTAATATTGAAGGTTTGCTCATTTGGATTTCGGGGGGGGGGGGGACTTTATTTCCTGTTTTGATGCTATATATTTGTTTTGATCAGTCACTGTATTTTTGTTTACAAATATAATAAATATATAAGAAAAAAGCCCAAACACAACATAATCTCTAGTGTAGCATATTATCAACTTGTAGTTGTTTAATTTGAAGATGTATGTTTATTTTTGTATCAAAAGGTGCTAAATTAACATAATACCTAATAATCATACTTAGTGTATATGTAAGTTATGGAAATGAGTTTTTTCCTAGCACTGCATAATGTACATGCATTATCACAAACTAATGAAGCAATAATTTTAAAAAAGGAATATCAAAGGATAATATTAGAAAAAGAGGTACGAGTTTCCCACTGGCTCATTAATTATTACTTTCACTTGCTTTAACCTGCTTGAGAATTTAGAATTTACGGATGTGATGTGAATACATTAATGCTGACAATTTTCCTTTCTTTTCAGTACAAATCTTAAATGCATAGTATCTTAACGCTTCACAAGAATAAAGACTTTACAGATTCTGAGACTTAAATGTTAACATATCCTACATTTATTTTTACTGCTTATTGTACAAAACCCCAAGAGAGAGAACACTTCTGCATTTGAAATGAGATATGGGATTTCTGTGAACACATATTTTGCTGTCTAGGCCTCTGACCCTGCAAGGTACACCTTGTATTGTATGCATACTGACTTCACTGAGGCTTGGTGTGATGAACGGGTATGTCTGGATAGGTGGCTTGCAAGACCTGTGCCCTGGCTTGCCTTGCTGCTTGGAAAGGTTTGCTCTTTCTACATTTTTGTAACAAATGAATGTCCTGATCCTGGAAACCAATGGGGCGCACACATAGTACTGTTTGGAAAGCAGGGCCCTACATATTGTTTTACAACCATATCCCATATCATTGAAGTCACCAGCATCACAAGAGTAAAGAGACTGAATACTTAACAGGAGAGAAAAGAATTTTTATTTAGACTATTTAGAACTCTGGTTTTTGTTAATGCCTTCAATGCCTAAATAACTTGTTGGTTTCCAGCTTTCTGACCCTTTGGAAGATTCTTTGTTAAGATCTAAAAGGTTTATGAGCAAGTCATGGAAGGCAAAAATGCATGCTTCTGAGAGATCCAAGTAGAAAGAATCCATGAACAAATACATATTCACTTCTTTATAGCATAAAAAAAACAAATTAAGCACAATGCCATTTTTAAAAAAGTTTTCAGCAGGTGTACCTTAAGGAAACCACACAATCAAGAGTTTACCCAATATATACATCTCTAATGAAAAAGAACAAGCACAAAAATTATAGATTTTGTAATGGGTTAAGATGTCCTTCATTACAACTACTGTGTAAAGAATTTAAAATTGATGATTTGATTGTTAACAAGATGCTTTCTGAGAGTTTGCACATGGTTAGTCTAAAGGATTGCACTTTACATAACTGCTTTACAAATGGTGACACAGTAATTACAATACTGGCAAATGGTTATTATCTATCTGTTCTGCATTTTACGGGCTAAGTAGAAATTTCACGCATATTGAGTACACTTGTGTTAGTTCAATTCATTTTTTTCAATAGGGTTTTTATAAGGTAAGAATAATATTAATTCTAAATTGCTATTCAAACGTTACAGCTATTCTTTTATCATAAACTCCATTTTTAATAAAATGAGCCTATACTCAAAGCATATGCAATGTTTGCACAATCTGTTGGAGAAAATTGTCATTCTATCATTCTAGCTATTTATAATTTGCATATCTCTTACAAACCTTCCATTTGATGTACTCTGTTGATTGATGATTTTTCAATGTATTTATACACATAGTTATAAAATAAAGATTTTCTGTTGGTTGAATATTTGATGTTTTAAAGCACAGACTTTTTGTAGTTTGCATTATATTTTTACATATTTTGTAAAAAAAATTATGATTTATCTATAGTTTATAAAAATGTATCTAAAATCTTCCTTTGTACAAAATACTTACAATTTTTGTTGTGACATATTTTATGCAAATTTTCTTGACAAAGATTATGCAAACTGATTATCAAGTAGGAAGTTTAGCTTATGGCACCTGGTTCTAGTTCTGTATATTAAATTAGAGGAATTATTGTTTATTTGTTTTCTTTTCTTTTTTAGTGTTAAGGATAGGCATTGATGACTCATTTTAAAGTCTAACAGGGAGACTTCCACTAGACATTTCTTGGCAATGTATTTCAGTATGATGCTGAACCACAGGCATGTCCCCATTAGTGTCATGCATCTTTGTCATGTTCTGACAGTCTGTCAAGAAACTGCTGCGATGTCACTGGATTATGGAACAGGATTAAAGAGGTTTTGTGATTAAACCTTGCCCTGTCATGATGTACAACTAGAGTTTATGTCAGGTGAGAGTGCCCAAGACCTCAGAGCAGTCTTCAGAAATGCAGCACTTTCTTATCCAACTTGATAGAGTAGCATGGCCCGAGTACATCTCTAAACAGGATCAATTCATTGCTTAATTCATTGCCGAGTGACTTAGTTGTGCCTTGTATCAATAAGAATTGTTACTAAATACAGATCTCCAGCTGTCACATTTGTCAACATGAGCCGTTATTTGACAAGGGATCCTTTTCTACATACTTATAGATATGCAAAAAGCCTTTCCCTTCTTATTAGTGATTTCTAACCTTTCTGTTCCTGGTGTTATCCCCTTTTGACCTCTCACACCAGGCTATGGTGAACATTGTGACATCTCACCTGCTTTCTGGCTATAGCTTTTTCCATTCATTGCTTTATGTTTTTCTTCACGGTGCTTGTCCCTTTTTTTGCTTTGTTTTCCTGTCATTTTTGTTTATATTTGTCTACCCCTTCCTCCCCCCTTCTGCTCAGCCTTGCATCTCTCCCCTTCTCTCTCCCCTTCTCCCCAGCTCTTTTTCAAGGTCTCCCTTCCCTTTGTCTGTCAACATCCTCTTCTTTCCTCCATGTGCTCCCAATTGCTGTCCTTTCTCAGTTACAACCATTCATTACTGTCATCATACATTCTCCTGTGGCCTCCTCCAGTTGCCAGCTTTACCTGGTACACCTTGCTCATTGCCAAAGACACTATGGCAAGCAGTACAGTAGGGCTGTGTGAAGCCTGAGTCCCTGATTTGATCTGGTGGAGATTTGGCCCAATTCGGTGGCCAAATCTCCAAATCCAAATTGAATCAGGAGACCCCTTAATCTCTCTGAGTTGAATTGGAAGCCTCCAAATCAATTTGGAGAGATTCGGAAAGATTCGGTGATTTGGACATAGACATAGCTTTAAATGTTTTTTCTACATACCTCTAGGTACCAGGTTGCTCATGAACGCTGTGATGCTGGGGCAACTGGAGTGTCCCACAGAAGCACAGAGGGCTCCCCAGTGTGCTCAGCAACAGACCTGGAAGTGGATCAGAAGCACTTCTGGTCCACTTCTGGGTCCACTGGGGAGCACACAGGGGACCCCCCCCCCCCATCTCAGCAACTGATGCCTCCTGGGTCTGGGGTGACACCTGGGGTCCCCCCACAGCTGATCGCTGAGTTGGGGAGGCGCGCAGGGGGGCTCCCAGCACACTCCCTGGTGGACCCTGAAGTGGACTAGAAGTACTTCCGGTCCACTTCTGGGTTCACCACTGAACACATGGGTGCCTCCCCCCGCGCTCTTGTGGGATGCTCCATCCACCCCAGCATTGCAACATTCATGAACCATGCCTGGTACCTCGAGGTATTTAGAAAAACATTTAAAGCTGTGTCTATGGCCGAATCACAGATTCTCTGAATCAGCATCGAATCTTCAGATTCGGATTCGGCCAAATTGAATTGGGGACAGTGATCCAAATCAATGAATCAAATCACTGTCCCTGACTCGGGCAAAATCTGAATACAAATCGAGTAGGGCCAGTTTTGCATACCCCAACAGTACAGTAAAAAGGGGAAGAAATATGGCTGATAGCAGAGACAAAGAATACATCAGTAGTGGCAACCTTCCTGCTTCCCTCCAGAGTCCCACTTATACAAGTCAGAGAAGAATGTTGCACCCCATTCCCTATCATAGCATGTACCCCTAAGCTTGGAATCCCATCCCTATACTAAGCGCTAAGCAGCAAACTATTATTCTATTAAGTCTTCATATTCCAAAGCCTCAAACCAGGGATAAGAAAGGGCTACACTTAGGAGAACCTAACTGAACCCACATAATCTACATTCCTGAGACATGCATATGGTTCTGAGATATGCCATTACTCTGTCTGTGGATACGATGTGCGCGCTTATCTGGGTAAGCTTCTCGGAAAAAGGTTATGTCATGGATGTTTCCCAGGAAAGTGACATCAACTTATGAGGAATCTGAACCTTTATTTCTTTTTTTTAAGAAAGCACTAAAACTGATACTCAGACATTAAGGTTGAAAAGAAAAGCTTTCAAATATGAACTGACTATAAACTGATATGTTACAATTTTCCTGATTTGGAAGCTTTTGGAACTTTTCCAAGCTACAGGAGGGTGAAACCAACCTGAGTCTTGGCTGCTTTTACATTTGCTGTTCAGAAACTGGGCAGTAATGAAACCCACAAGAATTAGAACAATTCCACTCTGCTGCTTTTGGGAGAGCTTTGGGCAACAGCATAGGAAGGCACTACAGCCACTAGTTTGGATCCTAAACCAGATACTGTGATAGGAGTACTGTATTGGAAACAGCAGCCAGAAAGCTGAGGTAGGGACAGTGTAGCAGAACCTACCCATCCATCTTTGTAAGCCAAGAAACTCAGTAGCAGAAAAAGGGGGGGGGGGGGAGGTAGGGTTCTATGGGCAAGTTGGGGCTTCAAAAAATTGTATATCTAGTAGCCAGAGGCTTGAAAATATTGAGTATGTTTTTCAAGCCTCGGTCTCAATAAAATTTAATCCTTGGTATCTTAATAAAAATTGAAGAGGGTGATGAAAGAGGAAAAAAAGAAGTAAGGAAAGAAAGAAATTACTGCCAAAGAACCTGGATCCTTGGTCACTTTCAAGAGAAACTATAAAGAAGCATGTGTGAACACAATATGAATTTTTCAATCCCCATATGTATTATGCAAGTACTTTTTATGATGAGTGATAAAAATATTCCAGCTTGGCTGGTACAGCACTAAACTGTTGTAATAGGATTTCATAGTTATACTTAGGAAGGGACAATAACCCAGTTTTGATTGCATACTTACTTTCTAGTAGCTATTTTTGAAACTGGATCAAAGAATTCATAAGTATCTGATAAATACAATATCTTGGCTTTTATTATTCATTGATCTGAAAGACATGTTTTTTTCTACTTTTTGGTATGTCAGGACAATATTTCACAAGCTGTACTCATGGGGTGCATCCAGACGAGCACACACGTGCCTCTTGCAGCATTTCAAAGCCTTTTGAGACGCTGCAAGAGGCATGTGTGGGAACAAAAAAACATTCCCCGTGCTGCAAGTTTGCAGCACGGGGACAAAATTAGACCCCTGGATATCTAGGGGACAAAAGATACCTCGGGCAAAAAAAGCAGGGCAGGCCATGGTCCCTGACTGTGCCCTGAGGCAATGGAGGCTTGGGTCCTCCACAGAGCTGCTCTGGCATCTCTATGGCTGGCCCTTGCCCTGGTGCTGAAGCACACTGCCTGCCTGTGTAGGGCAGGCAGCATGCCAGCTGCAGGGACCTGGACCCAGGCTCTGTGCCAGTAAGTAGAGGGTGGGGAGGGGCTGGAGGAGGGGACCATGGGGGCACCCCCACTGGCCCCATCCCCTGCCCGCTCCCCCAGCCCCTCCCAATCGCTGACCTGCTTGGCCTCATCCCCTGCCTGTTCCCCAGACTCTGAAGTGGCTGCCCTTCCCAGCCTCAGCATCTCAACACTTTAAAAAACAAACAAACCCTAACCTCACCAGCCATAGCAGTGGCCATTAGGGCCTCTGGGGCCTCATAGCAGAGTCCCCCTGCACCGCATGGGGCAGCAGAGGGCATCGGGGATTGGCTCCGGCTGCCTGGCACCCACGCTGCTGCTGTTAGATCATACAGGTGCAGTGCAGCTCAGCAGGGTGCTGCGTGGCGCCCCACGCTGTCTGGCAGCTCAGGGCCACTCGGGCTGCATGGGGTGGGGCTCTGCCAGAGGCCCTAACAGCTGCTTCTACAGCTGGTGAGTGCTGAGCTTTTTTTCTTTTTTTTTAAGTGCCGGGATGCTGGGGCCGGAAAGGGCAGCCACTGGGGGGCTGGGGGAGCTGGCAGGAGATGGGGCCAGGTGGGGCAGTCATCGGGGATGTTGGGGGAGCAGGTGGCGGTTGGGACTGGGCGGGGGGCACATGGGCCCTGCAGGGTGGTAGCCCCTGCAGAGGGGGGCATGTAGCCCCTGTTGGGGGGTTGTGGCCCTAGTTGGGGCCACTGTAGCTCCTGTTGGGGGGCTGTGACCCCTGTTGGGTGGAGGCTGTAGCCCTCTGGGGGAGCATTCCATAAGCTGTGCAGGGGGGCTGCACCCTGTAAGGGGCAAGGGACCCACCCCTCCTGAGCAGCCCCTCTCACAGTCCCCCCACAATCCTTCCACACCTACCCACACACCCCACATCACTCCATAGCCACCCATATCCCCCCACCCCTCTTCTCACCCCTCTCCTGCAAACCCCACATTCCCCTAGCACACACCCTGTATGCCCAGCTGCCAGACAGGATGAGACCAGCTGGCAGGAGCTGTGGCTGCAGGAGCAGCTGTCCCCACATCTTGGTAAGTGAAGGAGTCAGGGGGAGCTCTAATTGCTCTATGATAAGAAAACCAAAGGCAAACAGCAAAACATATAGATATTTAGAATTCATTTTATTATGATGATAGAGACACTGGTAGGCTTCCAAATTGCTTTAACACTGTAGATACAGGAATAAAACATTGCCCAATTGATTGCTGTCTCTGTCTCTCTCACTCTTTCTATATGAAACTATGAAACTATATAGTGGTCTTTTGTTTTAATTGTGGAGGAACATAGATTTCAAGGTATTTTACAAAGTGACTTTGGGATTTTTTTTATCAGGAATTTTTCAGTTTTCAAATAGGTAACACCAGAATTTCTGCTAGAGAAGCAATCAGCGGGACCCAGGCAGAGAAGCCTACTCAGAGCTGGCACCTTGGACCCAGCTGGAGGTGGCTGACCTCCTGGCCAATTGGGGCCAGGAGGACATGCTTTGACAATTCAAACAAAGCAGGCCACCACGCTGGGAATATCTTCTGGGTGACAGCTGCCCAGATGGCTGGGCAGAGGCACACATGGCAGTAATGCCTCACAAAGGTCAGCCCTGCAGCCACAGCCCACTGGCAGCTGGCCCAGAGGGGCAGATGCCTCTCCTGGCTGTGCAGTCCCCATCTGGGTCTGGCAGGTGCACAGCAGGTCACAGCCAGGTAGCAGCACCCACTGCCAGAACCCTGCAGTGGGTAGAGGGTGCAGGGAACTCTCAGGGCTGCTTCAGAAGTCCAGCTGGCACAATGGGTAGTGTCTCCAGGTACCAATTGGCTGGGCTCCAGAAGCTCCTGAGAGCAAGTATCCCTGAGCTACTTGCCAGGGCAGCTTTTTGTACTGATGGAGCCAGGACAGTGCAGCTTTTTATACTGCTGGGGACAGCACAGGTGCTGGCCCTAGGCTCTAGCTTCCCCTGGCTGCAGATCTGGGAGGAGCCAGGCAGGGTTATTTTGCCCCAAGTGGCACAACTTACCCCACACCAAAGTGCATGTCCAAGCACATGCATTGAGGCAAATATCCCTGGCTCAAATTTGCATCGTTTCTATTTGAGCTGCTGCAAGCACATGTGCCTGCATTTGTGGACGTGCCTGTGGTAGGGGCAACATATTATTCTCCCAACAACCTCCTTGGAGGGAAGTAAGAGGGAAATCCTATTCAGTGTGTGTGTCTATGCATGCAATTAATTTGAAGCAATAAACTCTGGAGCAGTTTGATACAGAGTAAACTACTCCCAGAAGCAGCACATATACGTGCAGCTGTAACAGCAGCAACTTGGGCGGGGTGGAGCAGCTTACATCTGGTTTGCTCCTGCCCTGCTTTGCCCTGGGCTTCAGGTGCTGGAGCTGGGCAGTAGAGGGGTTGGCTGGGGTATGAGGGTGCTGAAAGTGAGGAGATGTATGGCTAGGCAGAAGACAGAAGTATGGCCTCTTGCTGCCTGGGCTGACCGGGTTCAATTTATGGCTGTGGTCAGTGTCTACACATATAATTAGTCCATCTCAGAACCTTATGGCAGTCTTAATTAGTTTACTGCAGCCTAATACCATTGCACATGTACACAACTAATTAGCTTACTCCACAGTCAAGTGCACATGTAGGCATGGCCTGTGTGAGTTAAGGGTAATATAAATTTGACCCTTAACTTGTTGGGCCACATTATCACTCCATTGATATCAACAGCAACACTCACTCTGATATCGATTGGGTCAGAATTTGGCCTTAAACTGCAGTTACGTATTTCAAGACTGTCCCCATCCTCAGAAGCATCTGAGTGGTATTTGTAACCATTGCTACTACATATTATAACCTAAGGAAATGCTAATAATTTGGAAAGGTTTTTCTAGGGAAATATCATGCTACTACAACTGCTTTAAAAATTCTAAAGATCCCCATAACCCCAGCTCCTGCCCCCCGCCCTCCCTCCTTGCAAGTCAAAAGCACCTTTTTGGCAAACACAAGTAATGTTCTGGTTTCATTCAGATTCTTCAAGGTTTCAATACCAACCCCTCCCCGCATGTGAAAACTCAAACCAAGTCATTTACATTTTTCTGATTTCATTTTTAACAGGTTTGGCAGATTTTTTTTTAATGATAAATTTCCATATTTGTTAAGGTTTTTCTTGGAAATGAAGTATACCTTCCCCACCCCCACCACCAGTTCTATTTCCCTTGTGTGAGAAAGGCACATTGACATTGTTTTAACCCTGTGCGAGACAGATCCCACATGTTCAGGTTAGCAAAACTAGGTCTTTGTTCTGGCTTTGGCTAGGAGCAGCATACACAAAGCAGGAATATACATATTTAAACGGGCTGCTTCTATACAAGCGCATTGTCAAAAGATTTTATCTAATCAAATTTTAAATAGGGAATTACTCATTTGACTTTACAGCAGAAAGCTATTCCCTTCCACATTGCCCTGGATTGTATTGTTGGAAGTTCATTACTGAATGGTCAGTAATTTTTTGGAATCACTAAACAATCTTGGTCTATAAATATCAGGTGATGATTAATTATTTGACAAGTTTGATACTGTAATGGCAATTTATCCCTAATCTCTTTAAATGTGAGATAAACAGCAAATGATTTTGACAAGATAAGAAATTCTAAAGTTCTCTATGTAATGAATATATAAATTGTGGGCAAGCACAATGCAGGATTCGATTGCTTAATCAACTCACGCCAATTAGCTACTTTCTAGTGATTCAAAGGATTAGATCAGCATGGGGGTTGAAAAATCCAGTTTCTCTTTTTGAATGACCTGCCATCTGTGGACAACAATTCACTGGGAAATGGGTTAAAACTTCTCTTTTGAGAATGTTTAATGATTTTTACAGCTAAATTGAATGAAATGAAAGACCAGTTATTACCCTTTTATGCTTTCTAGATCATCACTGTTTAACATTCATGCTTCAAGGCTTATTTTATCACTGCTGACATCCAGACTTAACTTCAAATAGGAGCTTATGACCCAGTGCTACCAGAATCATACTATGCATACATTCAAAAGCTGTAGTTCTTTCACAAGAATATTACATTTCTTGCTCACTCCTTTTCCTAAGTGTTAACTATATCTATTTATTAAAAAAATAGAACCAGAGTAATAGATCTCACATTCATATACAGAAATGCTAACCAGGTAATATTTGCCTTTGCAAAGGCTGTCTGGATCAAGAAAAATGTATTGTGTTATCAGAATGCAACTATTTATTTAACTGAAATGAAAACTGGTTTGTAAACTTCCAGGATATGCTCATTTAAAAGATGAACAAATTGCAAGTTGACACAGTACACTTGGACTTGAGGGAAAAAAAAAAGGTTTGTTTTCCAGATTTAATATAATTAAACTCCTTCAACATGGATTTTTTGAGGGGGGAGGCGAAGAATTTCTTTCTTTCTTCATTTTGCAGTTCTGATTTTCTTGACAAACAATTCGTAGCTCAGGGAGGAACATGAAAAAATGATCAAGGAACCAGAGCAAATGACAATAGAGGAAAGACTAGAAAGAGTTGAGTTAATTAAAGATACTAGCAGTCTAAAAACCCCAAAATACTGAAGGTAGAGAAAGTTTAATGCTGTTTACAGGTATATGCTGGGAATAATTGGGTATAATTAATAAAGGAGAAATGTACATAGAATAGCAGAGAAATCTTCCAAATGATAAGTTGTGTTAAGTTGTTGAATGAATTCTCAACTGAAGTTGTGCAAACCTAAGCATCTGAGAACTGTGAAGCTTGATTATAAAATGACTCTAGAACAGGCACTGGAGGGAGTGATCCAGTATGACACTTTTTCATTTGTAACATATGTTTTAAGGCACAATATATTGACCCCTTGCCCGGTTTAAAATATGAGCTATCATCTAAAAATAATGACATTTCTGGTCTTAATTGTTGGAACATAACCTTGAGTGCATCAACTGAATGCAAATTGCAAATAGATGCTGCTTCAGAATTTCTCACCAGCAGGAATCCAGGTTTCCCATTTGTCATGAAAATATGTTCTCTCTTTAAGGAGAAAAATGCAGATTTTCTCCTTTAAAGGAGAAAAATGTGAGAAAGGGTGGGTTTCTCCTTGCTGGCTACCACAGCTTCAGCCTGCAAAAGGCTGGGGTGAGTAGGAGGAGGGCAATCAAGCAGGGGCCAATGTGCACATACATGTGCACGTGGCATCCAGGCAGCCTGGAGAGAAGCTCCCACAGCTCCCCTCAGGTAAGTCGGGGGGGCGGAGGAGGAAGGGGATTGAGACCCCCATATGAGGGAGGGAGTTGGATAGGGCTGGGGCTGGGCATGTTGCCCAGTCAGGGTGGTACGTGGGGCCTGGGATCCAGGGTTGAGGTAAGAATGTGCAGTTGCAGGGCCCAGCTGGGGAGCAGAATGAGCTATGGGCAGCTCATCTGGGGGCAGCAGGGGATGGCTCCCCACCATGAATTTGCATGAATTCCCAGGGTGGGATATGGCGGGCATGTGCCTCCCCAGATTTATGTGCCGGGCAGGGTGGATCCGGTCTCGGGGCTCCCTTCCCTGAGGCCCTCCCCATGGGGGCCTCTGTGGCCCAGCAGGTGGGACCTAGCACAGCATGGCAGAGCTGGGTAGGAAGGCTCCAGGTTGCTACCCCTGCTGGTGTTGGGTGGGCAGGGAGCATCTCGCCATGGCTCCCAGCGATGGCAACAAGCCTCCCTGCTCCGCTCTGCTCTGCCATGCTTGGTCCCATCTGCTGAGTCACAGATGCCCCTGGGGGCTGGTCCACAGGGCGGGGAGCCCGGAGCCCATAGCCACCAGCCTGCATCTGCTCCCTTCTCCTCCATGGGCTCCACTGTATCTGTGCTACCCACAGGAAAGGGGGAGGCAGGCTCCGTGCTCAGCTCCAGCCACAGCAGCCATCAACTCCCACAGGTGACAGCCAGAGCTTGAGTGCTGCTGGGCAATGCAGGGGGCTGTGGACCCTGGTAACTAGCCCCATAGCTCTACCCAGGGACCCCCTCTGGTAGGTTGGGGGGGTTGGGGGCTGCAGTTCATGAGTGATGAGCACCAGCCAGGGTGGGGGGGAGGGAGCTGTGGGTTGGGGAGTGAGGGGCACCTGATGGGAATGGTGGGGGGCTGCAGTTTGGGAGTAAGGGGCACCAGTAGGGTTGGGAGATGGGGGGCTGTTGGTGGGGAGTGAGGGAAGGAGCCTGGGAGTTTGGAGTGAGGAGCAGTGGCAGAGCTGGGGGGACTTGGGAGTGAGGGGCAATGGCATGGGGCAGGACACTGGCATATCAGGGCTGCTGAGTACCACAAAGCATGGGGGGGTGGGGGTGGGAACACAGCCACAGATGGACCTGTGTCCTGGTGAGTGAAAGGGGCAGGGGGAGATCTGATTTTACATGATAAAAATACCCAAAATCCAGAGCCAAAATTTATAGGTATTTAGAATTTATTTTATTATAGTAATTGAGGCACTGGTAGGCTTCCAAATTGCTTTAAAATTGAAAAAATATAAATAAAACATCATGTTCAACTGATACCCATAAATAGTGGAGTTTCATTTTAATCATGGAAAAATGTGGATTTGGGGGGTTTTAATCAGTAATTTTGTGATTTTTATCAGAGAATGTGTGGTTTTTAAACAGAGAAATCCAGGAACTCTCCTCACCAGTGTCCTTTGGAAACCCTAAAACATGCTGCCCACCATTTTTCTATCCCTAGCCCTGTCCCTTTTGTATTTAAAGTTTTTTGGCAAAAACGTTGATGCCTCAAGCCTTTTCTTTTTATTGGACACTCACTGTTTTGAAAGTTTCTTGAATTTGGGCAAACACCAGAAACTTGAAACAAAGACATAGTTCTGAATAGAAAGATTTCCTGATGATTTAATCTACTGTCAGAAAATCTTTCCACAATACATCATATTAGGAAAATACTACTGAGCTAATGTTTTTGGGTTGGAAGAAGAGTATGCAGTTTTTAAAAAAGAACACTGGGGATCAAATTAGGACTATGACATAATCGTCCCCTTTTTTCAAAAAGTGGCTAATTCCCGAGTTCTTTACAAAGACGATACTCATAAAGGGGTCAGATCCTGATGACTTTTAACTTGTCCTTAAAGGAGCTATGATAATTTTAATAAATTTAACAATTTTAATATCTGACCCAGGAAATTCATGGCTGCCATTAACAAGTCACATGTTTTAGGTATAGGTTCTACTCTTCCTGGTGTGATCAGATTCAGACCACATAGTAAAAAGCTACTTGCAGCATACTTCCAATAGGCTACTTGTAAGGGAAAAGATGTGATTTCTTTGGGGATATCATTGGGTTCCTAAATTACTTCTCTTCAGCTGAAGAGGCCAGTTCGCTTTATGATGATCAGTATGAGTGGAACAACTTTGTGACCAAGTAAAGAACGTGGGAGCTCAAAATATACATCTGAGACATTCAATGATTTGTCCACTAAAACCGGGGAAAACTAGACTTGACATTGCTGGCCTTTCTTGGGGAAAGAATAAACAAGAAAAACCAACACCTTCCCTTCTTTAAAACCACAACAGAAATCATTCAGGTTTTTTTTAGGAATCATAAATTTAAAAATAGAGAGAGAAAACAAAACAAAACAAAACAAATTAACAACAACATTTTTGAATTTGAAGGTCACATTTCACTTTCCCACCACTGCTAGGTTTTGTTAAGGACTAAGAAGATTCGTCGCCTGGCTTATTGTTAATTTCTTTACGGAGTTAGGAAAGGCTTAAGTAAATACTGAGTTTTAGTTTTCTGAAGCTTGGTTTGATTTAGGTCTAATATAGTAACATAGGGGAGGAGAGAAAGAGATGTGGTCTATTTATAGGATGCTCTAAGCAATGGTTCTAATTATTTCTAAATGTCTGGGAGGCCTGGTGTCAATCCAACCTACTGATGCCATCTAACTTGCAACCCTGTCTAGCTATTAATCTAATCTGATCCACTGCTTGGGGTAGATCTCAATCCAGATCTCATAGCAGTTACTTAAGAACCTGACTCAATTTGCCCTAGAGGAGCTCAAATTCAAATTACTGTAAATAACTTCCTTGGATTTGCTTCTGCCATCTTCTTGCCTGTTGTGAGGGACTATTACTAGTGGACATCTACCAATACAAATGCATCTACAAGTACAAATGTGAAGGCCTCCACCAGAACTAGATGTTTCATAACAGTGACTAAGAGCCTATGGGGTAGTGGTTAAAACAGTAGTAACTGCTATGCATCTGCAGTCGGGGTTAATCTGGCATGTCATTTAGCTTGTTCTCCAATTAAATCCCCTCTGTATGGAATCAGGCCTAATGTGTAACTGAGCTGCTTTCCCTGAACTGTCAAGATTATTTTTAACACATAGCACAATGCCATTAACATTTTATATTGAGCTTCCATAAAGTCATATGAGTTATCTATTTTCGAGTAATTCTAAGGCTCTTTCATTGTTAGCACCTCTTAATTAATTTTGGCTTTATGGTGTTTTGGGGGGCAAATTGCCTTTGCCTTCACATTTATTCCATTGCTACTTGGCATGACCAAAATATTGCAGTTCTTAAGTGCATTTCTTGTCAGAAGGATCTAAATCATAGATAGCTTAGCAGAGTAATTCAAGAAAGGGAGTTTTCACTTCCTGCTGTTTGTCTTCTGTAGTCTGCGACAGACTCCTCCCTTTTCTTAAGTTGCTTACAGTTGACTTCCATGGGAGAAGACAAGGGTCAAATACTCTGTGGGCAGAGGTCTATTAACTTGAAAACGATAAGATGGCCCCTGATATTTAGCAAGATTAGTTTCATATGGAGTTTGGCTTCCTCACATCTCCAGCTCCTGCATACCATCAAACTGCCTTTCCTGTCACATTCTGACTCAGCCTGGTTCTATCACTCCTACTGGCAACTACCAACATAGTGACAAGCTAATTTTTCTTTAAAACATTTTGTGAAAAATGTCTGTGGTCATTTGAGTGTAGAGCCAGTTTGGTGAACTTCCAAACTGTGGGTTTTTTGTTGAACACCACCACAAACTCCTAAAAGGTATGCACTTGTACGGTCAAGTCTTGTGGAAAATAGCCAAATAAAATATCACTGACAAAACTAGAGACATTTTTTTTTTCAATCTAAGAAGTGTATCCAAAGGAACCACCTATTGGGAATAATTTCAAGCAGAAAACTGGCAAAAATCACACTAGTTTCATGTGATCTATAACAGTGTTTCTGATGACTGTTTATGTAGGGATTATTCCACAGAGCTAAGCCTCAGATATCATGATCTTGATCTCTCCAATGCTTAATTTACACTTGTGGCACACTGTATTTGAAGGTTTTATATGGCAAGTATGTGAAATGCTCCTACATTTTACTTGTTTCTAAACCTAGCTAAAGTGATTACAAATTTGCTTCAATTTATTTTTCTGTGGTGAGATGGGAAATTAAACTTAATGAATTACCTTTATGCCTTTTTGAACAGAGATGATGCCAAAATTATTTAACAGTCACCTTCATTGCTTAGCTCCTTCTACTCACTGTCATCACTTACTATAAAAGAAAACTCCTGTGATGGGACATAATTATTCAATCAATTATAAAGTGGGATATTGTTAAACACTGGACAATCTCACTTGCTCAGGAACTCAGTTATACAACAGGGCCAATCAGCCAGGGGGAGGCAGAGTTCATATCCCAGCATGGGATATGTTAGCCTAAATACAGGTTATAGCAGCCAAGAGCACAGGTCAGGGCTGACTGGCTGGGGCACAAGGCACCAAGCCCCACAAGAGGCCAGCTGTCAGATTGTCAGACAACAGACCCACAGCGGATCTGTTGCTTCTGGCTGTCTAGGGGGGCTGGGCTTTCCTAGCCCCTCATCAGTTGGAGGGAGGGGATTGCTGTGACTTGGGTTACAGCTGGAACAGTAGAGTATGAACCAAGTCACAGTTTGTCTCCCTGGAGAGAGGTGGAGGGTGCAAGAGCTGGGTAGGCTGGGATTCCAGAGGTTCGTGCAGTGGTTCAAATTGACTGGGGATATGTTCAAGTGTTCATTCAAACGCTTATACCCCAACTAATTAGCACTTCAATCTTGTCCAATGCAGTGGAGATTTCCACCACATCAGCCATTTTTGAAGCAGTTGAAGTGCTTTGAACGCTTGTACACACAGCATTTCAACCAGTGGAACTAGAATTCCAATACTTGAAATGTAACATTTGTACGTATCCTCAGATTCTGAACTCAATTTCACCACTGAGATAATGTGGTATCTACACTGGGGCGGGCAATTATTTTAGGTGGAGGGCTGCTTACCGACTTTTGGCAAGCAATCAAGGGCCGCATGGGTAGCCCCGCCCCTTAACAGGTGCCCCACCCCCTGGTTGCCATCTTGGGACGGGAAGTCCCACCCCCTAACCCCTGACCTTTCCCACCAGAAGTCCTTCCCCTTGCCCCCGGAATTACTCCTTTCAGCAAGAGGGTTTGCCATCTCTGAACCAGAAAAATACCAAATTATATTCTAAAAATCAAACATGTACTACAACATTAATTTCATTAAAAAATATATGTTTGCCTTGATTTACATGTGTTTGTATATTGTACATAGAGGTGATAGTATAATAGCTTAAAATGAAGTCTTACTCTTTTATATTGCGGGAAGGTGGGTATAGGTTTGTGGGAATGTGGGGGAGGGGGTATGTTATTTGTGGGGGAGTGGATAGGTGTGGGGGGGGCTATGAGTGTGTTGGGGGAAGGTGGCTAGGGAAGGTTGTGACTTGCGTGGAGGGGGAGGGTTTGCACACAGCACCCCCCCCACGGTAGGCCCCTGCCAGCACTCCTGAAATCCCAGGCTCTGTGCTCCTGGCCCCGGGGCTGCTTGCTGCCACTTGTCCCCCATCTGCCACTGCAGCCCTTCTTCTGCTGCTCCCCCCTCCCCCACTAGCTACTCTGGCACCGTGTCCCAGCTGCTCCTGCAGTCCTGGCACTGCAGCCAGGAATGACGTGGTGCCAGAGCAACCGGCCAGCCAGCGAGTGCGCAGGATGGGGTAGCAGGGAAATGGCTGCAGCAGGCAGGGGTAAGGGGCAGTGATCAGGCACGCAGAGCACAGCAACAGCTTGGCAGGAGTGCAGGGACCATGCTGGTTGGACCCAGAGTAGAGCAGCTGGAGCACGGGGTCTGGGCTGGCAGGGGCTCTATGGAGGCAGGCTGTGCTGCTCAAGCAGGGAGAGGAGGGAGCTAGCCCAGCTCCAGAGAGCCCTTGCCAGCCTGTGCCCCACACCCCTGCTGCTCTGCTCTGGGCTCCACCAGTGCTGGCCCCAGTGCACCAGCATAGGCCCTGCACTCCCGCCCAGCTATAGTTGCGCTCCGTATGCCTTCTCACTGCTCTTTCCCCCTGCCTGCCACAGCCATTTCCTCACTGCCCCCACACCCTGCCTGCCTGCCTACCTGCCAGCTGCTCCAGCACCAGGTGGTTTCCAGCTGCAGCGCTGGAACCGCAGGAGCTGGCGCAGCCAGCCCTGAGGACTTGGGCAATTGTCCGTGGTCCTCCCCTGCCTCCCTCTCCCCCTCCATTCTTATTTGTATTTCCCTCGGTGCAGGGAGGCAGAAACCATCCAGAAGCCCCTGCTAGGCAGAGGCTTCCGGCTGGGGCTCAGGGTGGGGGGCACTAAGGGGAGGCAGGACCAGGCTGAACTTGCTGAATGGCCTATTGGGCTGGATCTGGTCTGCAGGCCATATTTTGCCCACTCCTGATCTACAGTGACAATGGAAATCTTCTTGCCCTCTGCATTTACCTGTTGTTTCCCCAAATCGGTGCTCATTTTTCACCCTGAATTTTGAATGGATTTTTTTTTCTCTTCTCTGACCCTGACTCTGCTCCCACATGAAATCTTCCAAAGTAAATGCAACTCTACAGTGCTAGACCTTGACACAAGGTCAAACTATCTGCATGTCGGAGGGCAATTAATGGAGTCTTCTTCTACTAGAGTGAAAAACAGGGTAATGTTCTCAACTACTAATGTGATATGACAAAAAATATATTTGAATCCAGTTGGCTTTCTTCAAAGTATAGGTTGTATGTTGAATTAAATTGCAGCTTGTAAAGAGAATAAGCCATTTATGATGTTACAACAATAAAAATAATTAATAAGTACTGTAAAAATAAGTTGGTAATAACATTTCTCATGCAACAAAGGATGCAAATGAATATGAAAGATAGTAACACGGGGAGGGCATGTAGTGTAGAAGATTTTAAGGTCAAGAGGACAGGAGACTGAAAAAACACAATACTTACATTATCTGAGCTAATCTACAAGGAGAATGAAAATATGTAAAGATGAAAACTTGATGAGCATGGCTGGCTGGCAGCAGATATTATGATCTCAGAATATTGATGTAATAATAATTACAAAATCAGCAGCTGTACAATTACATATTTAGAAAAATACAAGTACAAGTGCACCCTATAACATGGTGAATGGGAATGAGGTATGATTAAAATGACAATCCATACTGCACATTGATGCTTAATAAATTTGGACCAAATTAGGGAATCAGAGCCGGGCACGGAAGTGAGGACACAATAAAGGATAGAAGAATCCTGATTTGCAAAGGAAAATCTGATAATAAGACCATTGAGAAAAATACATTAACCTTCAACAGCTGTTGAAATCTGACATAAATCAGGAAGAAGACATGAAAAAAAAGTTTATTTGTCTGCCTTTAAAAAGTTATTCCTGAAAAAAAAATCACTCATATACCCTGAAGAGGAAATCTACAACCAGGGATACCTCTTCGATAACAGTACCGGCAGTAGAATGCTGGGGCAAGAAAAGTACATTTGTCTAAACTAGCATATAGAAAGCAAAGGTTGGAATCATGTCAGAAGATAACAGCCCAACCTGAATGCTTTAATACAGTAAAATGCCAGGTAACTTTAAGTTGATGAAAGAAAATGGGATAATAAGTAGGATATACTACGAGGAGAGGCATTTTAAAATCAGAGAATGGAAGCTTAATAGTACCACAAGGATTTTGGAAGAAAGAGTTGTAAAGAAAATAGTTACTATTATGTAGATGAATGTTTGGCAAAAATCAGAGATGCAAATAGATGGCCTTGTAAAAAACACATTGAACACTCTTTAGTCACCATTTAAACACTGACAACCCCTTGCATGTAACAGAATTTGTTCACATATTCAATGCCTGCTCTTGCCTGGGAAATTATTTATTGCTGAAAATTCATCCCAACTAAGATGCAGTCTTTTTCAGGCCTTCTCTATCCCCACTATACTGTACAACCTAAATCTTTTGGGGTGGAGCTCCTGGGGTAACAACTGCAGGACTCCATATGGGTCTAGAAATTTGACAGTGAAGGACCAGTAGCAGAGTTGATTGCTCCTACAGCCACAGCAATTAACACTTTCACTGCTTCCCTTATAGAGAGATTTGAGTACCACTGGTCTAGAGGCACAATGTGCTTTTGCCAGCATTTCAAAGTTTTGGAGGAGGAAATGGGTGACCATTTTCTTATTTTGTGTAGAAAAGGAGGTTCTAAGCCCATGCACAAGCTATTTACATGGGTGAATTTTACTCAAGGGCTGCAATTCACAGGTATCATGGCACACCTACAATATACAGTGAATGGTCTGTAGAGATACCCAACCTAACTTGAAATGAACTGTCTCAAGCACAAGAAACAGTCTAACTATGGAAGCACTGTGGTCTATCCAGGTTAATTTACCCTGCTGAGAAGTTGGACACATTATTAAGCCTTGAGCTCTATGGTAACAGGATATGTTTTTTTTTCTAGTATGAAAGCTACCTCCTTTAAGGTTAGCTTAGGTGCTGAGCCATCTTCCCAATGAAACAAAGCATTTGCTTAACTGTAAACATGAATAGCTTCAATTAAACCAATGGTATTTTTCAAATACTTAGAGCTAAGCCTGTGCTTGAAGGCTCTGTTCTGCTCAGCACAGTGCAGGATTTAGATGCTGGTTTGCATCTGTATCTGTTCGAAAGGGTTTCAAAATTAAAGCAATGAGTGAGCTTTTCCATTCTCATTTGAAATGGACTTCGCTTACGTTCTCCTTCCTAATTCTTTCTTTATAAAACCTTGGTCAAAAACAATCAACAGGCTTTGGCCTATGTTGTTCTTTTAATGACACACTGACTGTGTAATGCTATATTAGGGCCTGGCCACATAACATTTTTAACCCAAGATCCAGAATGGACAGACAAGTAACTATCCAAGGTAGCTGCCCACAGTGGGTGGCTATCACTGAACCCACTACTAGTTGGCGTGGGAACAAATAATAGCCAGTTTAAGCCAATAGCTAACTCAAGAAAAAACTACAGGATACAGGACACTTCCCCAGTATAGTTTTCCCCCTATTTTTTCCCAGAGTAATTCTACACTAGCTTCAGGTGGGATAGAGCTCTATGTTGTGTCTGCTCCATGATCGCACTGCAACATGGATTTGGTGTTCTCATCGATCCACCCAGTTTTGGGCTATGGGCTGAGGGAGGAGAGGAGGATCCAGGTACTGAACCAAAGACTGCGGTGCTGGTGTCATCAGGAAGGCCGCTGTGGAAAGATTTAAAAAAGCCGGTGGAGCAGGGAGAGAGAGCGAGCCAGAGAGAGATAGCATGGGCAGGCAGCTTGTGAGGTGAGCTCTGGCACGGGAAGGAGAGGACCCAGCCTGCGAGACTCAAGCAGGTAGCTCAGGGAAGGGCTTTAAGCCTTCTGCGGCAGGTAGAGCAGGAGGCAGACAAGGAGTGCAAGCAGAGGCACTCTCTTAGTCTCCTGAAGTGGCGTACACTCAGGAGGCAAGGGAGCTCCCTGCTTGGGGTAGAGGAGAGGAAACAACTGAGGATCTGAGCGGGAGCTGGAATAAGGGGGATAACCTTGCAGCTCCTCCTGACTCGGAGGGGTATTTTCTATAAAAAGGAAAAAAAAAAAAAGAGAAACCTCTCCAAGACGGGAGAGAGAGCGACCGGAACCCAGAGAACCGGTCTGAGGCCGTCACACGAGGCCTAGAAACATCTGTAATGCATCATCCAGAGGCTGGCGCATGGAAGGGGTGTAGGGGAGGCGGAGCCCTGTGGAACACCGCGTCGGACGACCGTGAGTACCATCGTCTATCGGGAGGCCCATCCGAAATAAGATCTCCACTGTAGACCCCTCTTAATGTGCGTTTAACATCTAAGTCATGGCAGGAGAGTTGAGGGGAGGGGCAACACCCCGATAGACTGGGCGGAGAGAGGGCGCAAACTCCACAGGTGCCCACCAGGGCTCCCCTCACAGATTACTTGTGGGCTCTCACCCTCTCTGCTTCACTGGGGACTCTACTTCCGGTCCCCCCGACTGGTGTTCTGCCGGGCCTTTTAGCCTAGCTCCAGGCATCTGGCCGGCCAATCAGCCCTGGCATTCCTGTAGAAAACGTGTACAAGCCGACGAAGGAGCTGTTCCCAGCTCCCTCCGGCTTGTCCATTTTTTTCTCTTTGATCTTTATCCGCAGTGGTTCTGCCCACCACTGTTTCACTTTCGCCAGCTCCACTTCTCCGTGCGGCATCCCACCACCTCCCAGTTCCATGAGGTAAGCCCTTTTCACAGGTGCCTCTCTTCAAGAAAGGGAGGAAAGTGGATCTGGCAAACTACAGGTCCATCAGCCTGACCTCTATCCCAGGGAAGGTCTTGGAAAAGATTATCAAAGAGGCCATCCTTAACAGACTGGCTGATGGCGACATCCTGAGGGATACCAGCACGGGTTTGTTGCGGGTAGGTCTTGCTTGACCAATCTCATTTCCTTTTATGACCAGGTGACCTATCACCTGGACAACGGAGAAGAGATTGATGTCATATATCTTGACTTAAAAAAAGCCTTTGTTCTGGTATCTCATGATCACCTCTTGGCGAAACTGGCTAGCTGCGGCCTCGGCCTCACTGCGATCTGCTGGCTGGGGAATTGGCTCCATGGTAGGGCCCAGAGGGTGGTGGTTGATGGAAGTCAATCGTCATGGTGTGCTGTGACCAGTGGGGTCCCTCAAGGCTCTGTCCTAGGGCCTATACTATTTAACATCTTCATTAATGATGTAGACATTGGTGTCAGAAGTGGACTGGCCAAGTTCACCAATGACACCAAACTCTGGGGTACAGTGTTCACACCTGAGGACAGAAGGGTGATCCAGGCAGACCTTGACAGGCTCAAGAAATGGGCAGATGAGAACCTGATGGCGTTTAACACTGAAAAATGCAAGGTTCTCCACCTTGGGAGGAAAAACCTGCAGCATGCTTATAGGCTCGGCAGTGCTATGCTGGCTAGCACTACAGATGAAAGGGACTTGGGGGTCATGACTGATCACAAGATGAACATGTGCCTTCAAAGTGATGCTGCAGCTAGTAAAGCAAGCAAAATGCTGGCTTGCATCCAAAGATGCTTCTCAAGCAAATCCCAGGACGTCGTTCTCCCATTGTACTCAGCCTTGGGGAGGCCGCAGTTGGAGTACTGTGTCCAGTTTTGGGCTCCACAATTCAAAAGGATGTGGAGACACTTGAGAGAGTGAAGAGGAGAGCCACATGCATGATCAGAGGTCAAGAAAACAGACCTTATGATGAGAGGCTGAGAGCCATGGGACTCTTCAGCCTGGAAAAGCGCAGGCTCAGGGGTGATCTGGTGGCTACCTATAAGATTATCAGGGGTGCTCACCAGGATCTGGGGGAATGTTTGTTCACCAGAGCAGCCCAAGGGATGACAAGGTCGAACAGTCACAAACTCCTCCAGGACTGTTTCAGGCTGGACATAAGGGAGAACTTATTTTCTGTCTGAGCCCCCATGGTCTGGAATAGACTGCTGCTGGAGGTGGTTCAAGCACCTACTTTGAATACCTTCAAGAGACATTTGGATGTTTATCTTGCTGGGATCCTATGATCCCTGCTGAGTTCCTGCCCCTGGGGCAAGGGGCAGGACTTGATCTTCCAGGGTCCCTTCCAGTCCTAATGTCTAAGAATCTATGAAATCTATGAACATCTTATATAGCCAATCCCTGAGACATGGTACTATTTCCACAACCTTCCCCTATATTTAGAACAAGAATTACCCATAGTAACTGATCAACAGAAATCCTAGGAATCTGTTTAGCCATGGAAAAATGTGGACTTTGTGTTTTTACAGAGAATCTATAGAGTCGCTGGAAAAAAAAAAATTACTGAAAATAAAGCTTATATATTTATAAGCCAGCCGTTCTTATGGCTGCTGCAACAGCTCACAGACGGGGGGAGAAAGAGGCGCACAGGGAAGCAGCCAAGATGGTGGCTGCCCCTCCTCCCTCCACCACTGCTTATCCAAGAAGGCTACCCATCAGGTGGCCCCAACCCTCTCTGTCAATCAGCAGAAAGGGGTGGTGCTACTGCCAGGGCCCCTAAATTAGTCAGCATTGGGGAGGGGCTCACTGAAGAAAAATGCAGATTTGTATGTGTTTTTATTGGAGAATTTTGGGTGTTTTAGCATGGAAAGCTAGGATCCCTGCTGATCACAGTTGGTAAGTTAACTTTTTTTTATATCTTCTACCATATGTAATTCTTAGACAACTACCAGTTTCCTGAGAATTTGTTTATCTTGACTGTAACAAAATCATTTGAGCAAACATAGGTGGGACAGTACATATAATTATATTACATGTAAATGCCTAAGTGGTGGTCACCTAGAGATAATAATGGATTTGGTTATAAAAGACATGCAACTGAAGCAAACAGCAGAGCAGCACTGAAGAGTATGCAGTTGCAACTCCTAATTGAAGATGTTAAGAAACTGATTCGTTTACCTGACATCCAGAAAAGATTTTTGATGGCTGGAAAGTGGAAATATCAAGGTTTCTAAAGTATAAAACAACTACTGGCTGAAAATGGCTGTGACCCAAAATTTGGAGAGAGATGCGTGCATACCAGTAGGTCTACTTGCAGTATAGAAGCACATATACAGCACTGGCCACACATGGCCAATTTAAACCGAAATGAAAAGCTTACACATCAGGTCCAATCCTCCATTGGTTTACTACAGAAACAACTGGGACAATAGTGAAATAATAATGCTAAGGAGTCTTTTAATAGTGCTCAAGTGGAAGATTTTAAACCAGGTAATCCAAAGGATGGTAAAACTCCTGGTGCTTTTGAGGTTTATCAGTCAAGAAAAAAGGCAGAGAAAGACTATCCAACAGCCTTATCAAAAAGGTTTGTTAGAATCTGTACTAACAGCTGCTATGCTCTGTAATGTATAAAGCTAGACAGTGAATCATACTTAATACACAGGTTATTTTCATACATATATTAAATAAATAATTTAGTATAGCTTTACTGGATTTTGATTTTAGCATTTGAGAATCAGATATTTAAACATATCCTCTTTAGGGAGACTCCTCCACACAATACTGCTGTTTTAATTATAATTGCTCTGTCAAACTAGTCTACCTTATGAAAACTTTATTACACATTTCATCATATGCCATAGCAATGCTGACATTTTAGGATTATCATTTTGGGTTTCACCAAAAGCCACTGCAGTCAATGGGTAGATTTTCATTGATTTTTGGATAAGGCTGTGATTAAGTACTTGTCTATTAGTTTCAGAAAGTCTCATTCCATTATGTACCTCAAGTGAGCTTGATTTCTTGCATTTCATTTCCACAAAGCAATACTCAGTATACTCCTGGTTGATCTCAAGTTTGGAAATACAACTATCTTCTATGCTATGCAATTAAAAACACCATATTTGCAGATGCATACCAAGAGGAAATTAAACAAAATTGATGATTTTTATTCTACTAAGAAAAGGAGTTCTGCAATAAGATAACTCCAATTTTATCTCTTAATTGCACCTAGATATGCAAACCAGATTTATGGACAGTAGCCTGCATACAGTATAATAAGTTAAAGTTAATTATGAAATACTATTGTAATTGTCACAAGATGCAATATCTATTCACTCTTATGAATCAAAAGTGTATGGTAAAATTAATTGTAATTACATTTTTATTGGATATAATCCCTACCAAATCACTGAAACAGCTAGTTATGCAAATGTAATACTTTTTAATCCAGGGCAATATCAGCATAAAATATTTTATTTGAGTAGACTGCAAACTAGAAAGTAAGACACATTATGTAGCTTCCTTATTTACCACTACTAAAGTTAGCTATAAACACAGTATTTAAAGCTGTAATTTTTTAATAACTGAAACAGAAAAGCATAAATAATTTAACTGTATATACATAATGTAACTGTCCATTGAAAAATAGCACCTCGCTATTATTTATATCATATCATATGAAAATATTACTTAATCCATTTGCCACTATAATCACCTGAGACTCAAGCATTTAGTAGTTTATTCAAGAGTCACATGCAAAAAAAAGAACAATAAAATAAATAAATAATTTCAATGACATTGTATTAATCTAAGTTTTTCAGTTTCTATTTGGAGAATGTTTGAGAGCAGATGGAGAATGTCTCTACTTTATTTACTTTTCAAAATTTTTCATGACTATAAAAAGTTACCCTGCTTCTGAATGGCTCACATAACATTTATTACAAATATTTGATATTTGAATTTTGAAGGTCATCTTGTTTTGACTAGTTACATGCTTTTTGTTTCTTCCTTATGTGGCTCACCAACACAAGGAAAATTTCAAATATTTATAAATTCAATCTGCCATATGAAATATTTCTTCATAAAAATGTAAATTCTCTTTTAAATAGATTCATTTTTTTTCCAAATACATGCTCAAAGTGAAAACAGATAAAGGCTTATAAACACAGCTCAATCAAAACTTGTTTGCAAATGTGAATATATATCTACAATACATTTCCCAAAGTGTTCACGCATCCCTAAAAAATATGGGAGATGTAAGAGGCAAAGAATATCATTCCAGGTGATGCATTAGTTAGTATTTCAGAAAGTACATCATTGCATTGGAAACCTTAATTTCAAGACGTAATTTCTTGTATAAACACATGCAGTCACAAATGTCCACTGGTTCTATAGGCATGGGGGTTTTTTTGCCCATGTGTATATAAAAAATACAGATACATGTAGGCATACACACATTAGCACAGAATGAACACACATGTACATAAACCAATAGTTTGTATAAACCAATAGTTTATACAATTTGATTTGGTTGGGCTGATAAGAACTGTCTTGTCCAACTACCATACACCAATGTAAAGTTAGCCACTGGGAATATAGCAAGCATGATCTCATCATTGCTTGTTACCTTTAGTGGTGTTTTGATGAATAGTAGGTGGAGTCCTGATACTAAGATTACACTTCATGTGGCATTGGGCCAGGATTTTTTCCAATACACTGTACTGGATGCATCTAAGATTTAATTTTATACTGGGTCCATCTTTATTCAACTGTTATCACCAACATCTGCTCACCACAAAAATAATACTATATTCCTCTTTCAATAATTTATATTTTTGGAAGCAAACTGTTTGGTGCATTATTCAAAGCATCAATGCAACTGATAAAGACTTGTACTTCACTGCCAGCTGGGACAATATAGATTTTCTATTTACTTGAATACACTCTGCAATCTAGGAAACTTCCTCCACTAGGATGGTGGTTTCTTTATAGATATTACTTAGTCTAACGGTGACTCTTTAATCTGACTGTCAAGTGCTACATTCCATTGCAGGGGTAGGCAACATTTTTGGTTGGAGTGCCAAAAAAACTGCAATGTCTACCTTGTAAAGTGCCAGAGTGCTGGCATACCAGAAAAACAAAACCGGGCAGGGGGGTACATGGCAGGTATGTTAGAGAACATAACACACTGTATATTAATACAGTTAATAATCATCATTTTTTAACAGTAAATACTAGGTTTTCTACAAATTCTAAACCTGGTGTCAATAAAAAAAACTTCATATACTACCTTTGTCCTTGTGTAGTCTTTTTTTGAGCAACACATAAAGCAACACATTGTGCAGCATGTTGTGATGAGACAGAGAAAAAGAGAGAGAGAAAGAGGGACAAAAAAAGAGAAAGAAGAGAAAGAGAAGAGAAAAAAGGTGGAGAGAGAAAAGGAGAGAAGAGAGAAAAAAGAACAATGGAGAGAAGAGAAAGGGAAAAAGAAAGAGAGAGAATGAGGTAAAGAAAGAAAAAGGGAAAAAGGTGAGAAAAAGAAAAGAAACAAGGGGAAAGAGAAAAAAGAAGAGAAGAAAAAGAAAAAAGATAGAAAAGAAGGAGAGGAAAAAGAGAAAAGGAGGAGAGAAGAAAAAGAGAAGAAAAGAAAAAAGGGAGAAAGAGATAAAAAGAGAGAGAGAAAGAGAAGAGAGAAAAAAGGGAAAAAGAGAAAGAGGGTGTGTCCCTTGCCACCTACATCTCCCATAGCTACTGGCCGTAACTCAGGCCCACTGCTCCAAGGCAGCATCTGGTGGATGGAGGCAGCAGCACCCCAGCAGCATCCACCAGGGCCGGGGTGCTCAGGCCTCCCCTATGGTCCCAAAGCAGATGGAGCCTGGGCCTAGCCAGGGCTCATGCAGACAGACGCCCCATCCCACCCGAGTGGGGGCAGCAATGGGGTGCTGAGTGCCAGGGTCAGAGGCTTGGGGTAAGGTCCAGGTGGGGGGTGGATAGCTTAGCCGAGCCATTGCGAAGGCAGCAGCTGGAGGAGAGTGAGTGCTGGGTGGGAAGTGGGGGCTGCCTTGAGGCTCTGCAAACTCGGGCTATGGTGGGTCGGTGGTAGAGCCCAGTGGCACCAGACACGGGGCCCAGCTCTGCCCACAGAGCTCCATGGGGATGGGCTGCAGCTGCCCTGCCTGCAAGGGGACATTGCCTGGCTGGGTCGGGAGACTGGGCTCAGGGGGCTCCCAGCTCCAAGTCTGGCCTCCCTGTGTGCCAGGCACAGCGTGAGCGGGGCAAAGTTGCCCCCAGTGCAAGGACCCGGCCATAGGTCCTGACCACAGAGCCCCCAGGGCCCCAGGAACAGCCACCACAGGCAGTGCTCAGGCCTGAGCTGACTGGGAGCCTCCAGCACATCAACCCTCCGCAGCACCTGCGTGGGTCCTGGCCTTGCCCACCCACAGCTCCCCTCCAGGGCCAGGCTAGGCTGGAGGGCACAGCCCAGGGACAGGGGGCAGGGTCAGCAGAATGCAGATAGCATCCCTGCCTGTGTTCTCCTGACTCAACCCCCAGTGCCTGCCGCAGTGCTGGGACCTGTGGCTGCTCCAGAGCCCAGAGCAGCAATTTAAAATTTTTTTTTTAAAAACAATTTCTTTGCACGTCACCTGGTGT
This sequence comes from Alligator mississippiensis, assembly GCF_030867095.1. Lineage (NCBI taxonomy): Eukaryota > Metazoa > Chordata > Crocodylia > Alligatoridae > Alligator > Alligator mississippiensis. The sequence continues at coordinate 42,971,361 of NC_081830.1, forward strand.
GCTGAGGAAAATGTATCTGCATGTCACTAATTGGCACGTGTGCCAGGGGCTGTCTATTCCTGTTCTATTGGATTACTGGCCAGGTATGGTATTGCAAACTTTCCAAGATAAAGAAAGCTTGAATGTGCAACAAACAATTCTTAAGCCTTGTCCACTCATGCTCTGATGAATTTCCAAAAGTCTGTGGATTTGTGTAGGTCCATAAATTGCACTTACCTGTTATATGAGTCCTATCACCAGATCCTTGACAGCCATCCTCATCATCACAGTCCCCACTTGATTCTACCTCCTCACTTTTTCCATCCCCACTGCCAGCTTCTCTGGAAGCCCATCTCTCTGACTTCAATTTTGTCTTCTCAGTATCCAGCTAAAATAAAAGAAACAAGTCATTGGTAAGTTATACCTTTATCCAAATCATTGTGCTAGTGACAAAACTTTGTTCCTCTATGGTACCAAGCATCTAATTTGTGGATCTGATCATGCTGTCATGATTATTTAATTCTACCAGTCAAGCTAGTACCATGATTTGGGTTATTTCATAGAATCATAGAAAAAAGTAAGGTGGGAAGGTACCTCAGGAAGTCATCTTATCCAAACCTCTGCTCTAGGCAGGATCATCCCTGTTTAAACCATCCTAAGACAAATGTTTGTCTAACTTGTTCGCAAAACCCTTGGGAATGACACACACAACTAGCAGGCATAATGCTTGTAACATTAAAAACACCATTTAACTTGCCACAGGTAAAGCAGGAGCCTGAGGACACTACAGGTGCCTTGCCACTGCAAGTTTGTTAGAACACACTCAAGTGTATTTAGTTATACTAATGCTTCCTTGAGGTTTATTAGAGAGGACTTGAAGGTGCGTATAGCCTTGCATGACATAATCAGCAGTTTGCATGATTGGGTTCTTTTAGGGTTCTGGCCACTTTACAAGATCCTCCCCAAAGCCTGCAACTGCAAGTTGTTGACTGAGCCTCATCTCAAATCCAGGATACATTTGTTTCAAACACATTTCTTGGAATCAATACAGAACAAACACAAGCTGTTTTTGGAGTCAATCTGAATTCACTGCATTAAGTCACGCTACATGTAGTACTGGGTCTACTTACAAAACAAATCTTTTTGATCTTTACAGACCATCACAACCTTTCCTAAGGGCTGCAGTTGCCTCTTGCTGTAGCTGTGGGAAGAATTTATTTTTGCCTCAACATCAGCCATTCCAAAGATTTTTTTAAATATCAGGTAGTTTAAAATGGTTTTTCATAATAAAAATATTTCAGGGCAAAGGAAATTCTGAGTTTCAGGCACTGTCTGGTGCTGCAGGTGGCTGGTCATCATGCTGGAGGGGGAGTAGGTGGAAGGCAGCCGGGAGCTGGAGCCCTGTGTGCTGGGGCGGGAGCCGCCTGACTGGGTATCTGATGTGTGGCACACAGCCCCACAGCTTCCCCACACTACCTGTTGCCCAGAGTGGTGCAGCAGGGACAGAAGGAGGAGCTGCTGCAGGTGGGGGGAGCTGACCAGTACCTGGGTGACTGCAGCTGCACTGGGAACAGCCCTGCCAGGAAACTTTGCATGTTGCCAGGGCCAGGACAGGTGGGAGTGCAGTGCGGGCTGGCCCAGGTAGGAGCGAACGCAGTTTGGCTCCATGAGGACCACTGAGTGGATAGCCATGGCCAGATGGCAGGGGTGGGCCACATCTGCACCACACTGCCTGGGCAAACTCTGCTGCACGTGCCTCATGTCTCCCCACTTCTCCCCACCTCTGGCCAGCTCCCAGGACCTGGTGTGCAGGCAGCCTCCCGCACATATGCATACCCACACCCTCCCACACACTACACCCTGCCACACCCCCTTACATGCCCACCCCACCCCCCTCCATATCCCCCACACACCCACTCCCACCCTCCTCACACAATATACAAGAACAAGACGTTATTTTGAGCTTTTATGCAATCACCTCTATATACACTACTCAAAAAAACAAATCAGGACTTTTTAAAAATAAAATACGTTATAGTAGATGTTTGATTTTTAGTATATGACAATATGCAATCTATAATTTGTTAAAATGATATCTTGTGACAGATTTTGTGTGTGTGGCCCTCAACAGCTCATCAAAACTCATTAAGTGGCCCTCCAGATTAAATTAATGCCCCTGGACTACAGATTGGGTATCTCTTCTCAGGTGATGCCCTAACTGCCAGGCTCAGGTCATTCTCTATCTTTTTGAGACTCATCATTGTTTAAGTGTATTATACAAAGTAGAGAAGTTGCAATGCGAGAGATCCACCTCCGGATACCTGATTCCCAAGGATAGAACTCTCCTCAGAGGGAGGGGACTGAAGCTTCAGATCTAGGATCAGTGAAAATGGAAATTTGAACCTGGGCCTCCTATATCCTGGGTGAGTGTTCTCAACATGAGGACATATAGGTGTACACCACCAGCATCTCTGCCACCTTGCTGTTGTCCTTGTTGCCCATTTTGTGAAGGGCACTTAAATCTGGGGTCAGTCTAGCCAGAATAATTTAAAGTATTTTGGTGAACTGCTGGAAGGAATGGTTTCTGCATTTCTGAATTTTGATTCTAATTTCTAATTTTGTTTCAGCCAAAACTCAAAATTCAGCTCCCAATTAACCTGCAGCTGTAACAATTTTGGACATGCAAAGCCACATTTTTGGCAAGTAAGTTTTGCTGAAAAAACACATCCAGATTTGTTATGCTTTGTACTGTAGGAAACGTAGATGCACCATAACTGACAGCTCTGCACCACAAATAATACTGGTTGTCTCTTCTCCCTCTATGGCTGTCAAAAACTGAGTAGTGTAGGATTTGTTGTGGGTAGTGAGGGGGAAAGATAGATATTGTTGTTGTAAACATTATTCTGGTTATGATGGAAAAGCCTTAGCTGAATAGGAAGATTTTGCAGTTTTCCTTAAAGTCTGTCAGACTCTGTATTTCTCTAATCCCATCAGGTAGGATTGTTTTACCCCTAGTTCTCACAGATTTTGTTTTGGCATCTGCTATTTGTCCCAGAATGTAGTTGTCTTGGTACTACATAGATGGAGATGTGGTTGCCTGTGTAAATGGGACCTTTGAAGGCTAGGATGAGAACTTAAATTGTCAGTGGAAATGGACCAGGAAGCAGGGTAAGAATGAGAACCATCTATTTGCGTGCGTGGAGTCCTACACAGTGGAGAAGGCAGGCAGGGAGTAGCATTTTGGTCCAGCAGTAAACTATGTTTTTTCCCAACTTCTCCAGGTGCAGCATGTGACCACAACCTAAGCTGGAGATGATAAATGGGTGTACATATGCAGCCAAAAATTCCATACCAGAAAACACTAGAAGCTACCTTCTACTGGAGAGAGCTGAATTAATTTCTTTGTACTTGTTGGTCTGCTTATTATGAACATACCCATGATATCCTCCCACTGCAGGAAGATTAGCTTGTGGGTGGAGGATATAGGCATTAGCTGAAAAGGGTATTAAACACTGTCCAGTTGTTGTAGGGGATTGTTATAAACAAGCTGCTTGAAGTTGGGCATCATCATTCACAGGCTTAAAGCCTGATCTCATGGGATAGAAGAAAGCAATATTCTTTTTAACAAATGAGGAAAAAATCTGTGTGGGCAGGGGGAGGCTTATTCAGTTTCTTGATAGATTTATTGTGTCCTTACCATATAAGAGAAGACTCATTTATTGTTTGTGATAATCCTTTAGAATGAACAGAAATGGCTAAGTGGTGAATGGAACAGATGCAAAATTTAATAAAGGCTTTTAATGATTGTTTGCCAATCACAGCTGAAATGTTTACTGCCTGGGAAGGTAATAATTCCCTTTATAATCGGATTTCACTCGGCACTCTTGGTTCGATCCTGACCTTTATTTGCATAAGTGAATAACTGAGCAAAAAGGTGAAGGACAGAGAAACAAACTGTGTATCCACCTTTGGTGCATGGCAACATCTCTCAGGCATTCTGATGCTGTTGAGTCCCCTCTTCAGGAAAATGCAAACTATCACATCTAACCCTTGTAACACAGCACTGTGTGGCTCAAGGCCTACCACGAGGTACCAGTTTACTCCTTTCCACATGCACTCTCTGGTAATGGCACAAAGACTTACCTTGCACCCCCTTCTGGGGGACTGGTTTACTAACCAAACATTGCAACTGAGTGCCAACCCAGATACAGTCCTCTTCTGATACCTCTACCTTTACTTCCCAAATTCTGCTCTCTCCTAGAGTTTTTTCCAGCCACGTCTTCCACACCAGGAGGTACCTCCCAGCTAGTGGGAAGTAACACTCTGCCAAATCTCCTGAATCACAGTCCCCTTCTCTGCCTGAATAACCTCTTTTTTATCAGCAGCTAATACTCTGACCACTGTCAGACTGGTTGCCTTGACTTAGCTTCTGTGCAAGATCCATGAAACATTAGCAACAGGACACATGCATATGCCCAAGGACTAGCAACACGTACATCATTCATGCCTTCATGTTTCATTCACTGCATGTTGTTGTGTGACTTTTTATGTATTACCTAACGAAGCCCCAGGTCATCTCTGAGACAGCCATGTGTCGTCTCACCTCTGCAGCACAGAAAGCATCTCAGCAGCTTCTGCAGTGCTAGCCTTTCCTTCCCCTTTCCCTGAAAAGACTTCTCCAGGGATATGAGAATTTGCAGCAAGAAAAGGAAGAAGGCTGAGATTGGATTGGAATCAGGAAGAACTTGGCAGATGGCGGTTGGTATAGAACAACACTGGATATTCTGTTCCTTATGGTTCTGTATACCATCCTTAAATAAAAAAAATACAACCTGGGGCCATATTATTTATTCTGTATAGCTTCCTCAAATGTCCTGGAGGCAGACATGACCAACAGGAATCCTTAGTATTTTAACCTAATGGAGCTATGGAGTCAAGGAAGTTGTAGGGGACTATACTGTAAAGCAGAACTAAAAAGAACATAAAAATCCACTGCAAATATGGCCCTGACATGATAGGGATTCCAAGAGTCCCTCCAAGTTTGGAAACACTTACTCCCATAATCTTTTGCACAAGCTGGAGTGTGGATAAATTCTATTTGTACAGTTCAAATGGAATAGTACATAATCTCTTCAAACTGATCCTGTGCTACAGTCCATATACCATCTTTCAAATCAAAGATCAACATAGCAATTATTTCACACCTTATAAGAAAAATCTTGAACAGGTATAACTTTGCTGACTAGATTCTATATCTATTGATACACATAAAGATCCATGTACTCATGACTGAAATGCAGACACCTCTGGAAACTATGCACTGTAGTTCACAATTGGAAGTAAAGAATACAGTTTTTTGAAATTCAGAACTAGAGTTTTTGTAGAAGAAACTTCTTTTGATTTTGTCCAGGCCACTCTAGCTAATAACTCTACCTTAGTAAAAGAAAAAAAAAGACAGTGGGAGTTCAACCTACACAAGATAGGATGTTAGGACTTCAATCTTTTTACCTTACAAAAAGCTCACATGTCCAGACACACAATGCTTCCTAACATCATGCTGAGAGATTGGTTCAATACTGACTTAATTATGAAAGTACCAGCAAACTAGTCACTGACCAGCCCCTCTTGGATATATGAGAATTGAAAACTAGTAGCCTATGTGTGTTGATTACCAATATCATATTTTTGCTTATGAAGAGGTAACATACATGGATTAATATGATTCCTAGGGCCTAACCCAAAACCCACTGGAGTCACTGTAAACTCTAAGCTTTGGATCAAGCCCACAGTCCTCTAAACAGTTTTGGGAATCTACTCAGTAATCCTGAATGTTAAGTTTTGTATCTGAGTTTCCGATTCAGTGAAAAAGTAAAATCATATGCAACTAGACGGGTCTAAATTACATACACAGTTGACAATGTACATGCATTTCACTTACTTGCGTCTGTCTCCAATAATATGCAATACCTAGGTCCCTCCAATTATGGGTCAGATCTTCATTTATTTTCTGGATCTTTGACCAAAAGCGTATTAGAATACAAATTAATTCTCACCCTTTTTACAAGGGCATATTGAATTAGTTGAGCCTCTATAATATGAATATTCTCACAGATTTATTTAATTGATTAATTAATATCCATTTAGCTTCTTCAGTATGTAAAAACATGTTTCTGCTAATTGCTCTCAAATCAATGGATTATTTTACTTCCTGATTGATCATATGCCTATGCATATATTAAGAGATAATTCAGTGAGCAGAATAACAAGTTCATTTTATTGAAAAATAATATTTTAAATGACATTTTTCACCACAGTTTCAAGTTTATTGGGTCAGTGGACATGGCAGCAAAGAGAACACACAATTTAAGTAAGCACACTACAGCTGTGTGTTTGGAATAGTCAGGCATGAATCCCGTATAACTATTTCTCAACCAGGCTGTTAATTTCTTTGCCATATGAGACTTCACTATTAATATATTCACATTCTGAAAAGACAGGCTCTGTATGAACTGATAGTAGTCTACCTGCTATGTAGGTTTAAGACATGTTTCACTTGATGATGCTTTTGTGGAGACCAAAAAATGACATGTGACATGCCTCATTTAGGAACTGAAAGTAAAGCATGATCTTTTCTCAAGGTGCTGAGAGTTTTCTTTTAAAAATGCCCTGATGAAATACATATTGTCATCTCCAGAGACAGTGAACTTTGCCAACTTTTACACAAATAATATAAAAAAGCCTAATATGGAAAATAATGTCACACATGACTCAATCCTTCCAGTTAGAATAAAATATTTTTTCTCATCCTGCTCAATGTGTTCTATTAAAAAACAAAACTTTTCTAAATTATTATTAAGTCAGCAATGACTAGGACTGAAAACCATAATATTCTGCTTTGTTCCCAGCCTACTATATGAATGTTTTTCATCAGAACTGACAACATTACTGCTGCAGATACAGGGCTGAATTTTACTGGTGTCTCGAGATGGAACACATATTTTGTCAATCCACAAAATAATGATATAACGCATTTTAGGACAGAATAACCACATACATTTATTCAAAGTGTATCCTCCCCTCTGAGATAACATTTTCCTTTATATGTTCCCTTAGTCTCCGGTTTTAAAACTGTGTATGTCAGATACTTTTGTTTGTGCCTTTCATATTTACCTTGCACAGTTAATTTGTTTCTTTCAGCTCAAACAAACAAAATGAACTATGCTTCTTGGCAGATGCTTCCTCCAGTGCTCATGATGCTTGTATTTTAAACCAACTCCAAGAGGCTCACTGCATTTCCCTTAGTGCTTTCAGAGGGAAAGTATAACTCAATGAGGGGCCTTCTTATGCTCAATTTGATCAATAAACCAGACTACTAACCTTTGTAAATGACTTGGACCCCAGGTATCATTCTGGTTTCCTCCTGCTCTATTTATTCAATTTCTTCCAATAACCTTTTATAACAAATTAAGCTTTATAAGTCATCTATACCATACTAGAATAATTGAATTTAATTGCTATGCATAATTTATGCAACCTGGTTAAGGAGTTTCAATGCTTGTAGAATTTCATTCCTGTCTCTCCCTGCCAACCTGTTCTCCTGCATGGTGTTTCAACCCCAGAGTGCCTACGTTTCCTTCTCTTTGGTTTTATCTCTAGTCTAACCCTCATTTGTTTTGTGATATCTTTATATGATACTTCTCTACTAATGCTCCAAGTATATGCAAGTCATTTCAAATTTTGTTGCTTCTCCTAGCCTATTGACTTTTTCCTCATATTTTTGTGTCATTGATTTCCCGGTTGTTTTTATCTTAAAATCCTAATCAGTTATGTTAACTTACAGTGCTGTATATGTAAATATGAATGGGAATGTGAATCTGTCTTAGAAAAAGGAAGCAAGCAAGCTGGTTTTTACTTATACTGTGAATGCACATCTCAGAGTTTATAGTGAATCAGTTTTTTGACTCGATTAGTGAAACCAACATCTTTCTGATTGCTAAGTGAAGCTTTTAGGCCTGAAATTATTTAGGTCTTCCCTGGAATCTTAATTACTGGAAAAACACCTCAAGCTTTTATAAATATTTGTATTTCTTCTAATGGGTCTTCCTATCATCTGTCTTCAGTCTCCTTTATCAGAATTTAGAAAGACTTTGATTTACTCTGTAAATATTGTCAATTTTAAATGTTTCTATTACTTGGCCAACCCTCCTACTGATTTGTCTTCAGGCATATTTATTTTGCCTTTCTTGCAGTTCTTTTCCCGTTCTCAGGCCATATGATTCTTTCAGCAGATTTTTGCTCCTTATTTTCTCAATCTCTCTTGTGATCTTCGTTCATTCTCTGCATATAACTTTTTCTGTTTTACAGCCTTAACTTCACTAAGTAACCCCTATAATCTTCTACCTTTGAGGCCTTAGTTTTGTACAAATCTTTGTTACCTTTTACTACCTTTTGCACTTCCTGTTTATGCAAAATTAATTTGTAACCTCTTCCTGATATTCTCACTGCTAGATAGTATACTCAGTACATAGGCACACATATATTCATTTACCTTTGAATACTTTCCATTACCCTTCTCTGTGGCTCCTTCTAATTTTGCTTGTCCTATTCATCTCACTTCCAGCATACTCAACAGAAGACCCACATTTCATAGAAAAGAAGTTAAATAATAATTATTTTTCTTTCAGCTGATTATATATGTAATAGGATTATTTAATCAAGAATTTAAATTGGCTTTAAGAATTTTACCCTGTGACATATTAAAGGATTACTACATCTATATTTGAGGTTAATTTTACATTTTTTTCTCAGATGATTGTTACAAGTGACTATGTTTATGCAGAGTACTAACAGTATAAGTTTAATACTCATTGAGCTTCATTTCCCAGTACATATGTATAAATCTACACCTGTATATATACATTACACCATAGAAGAGAAACAGGAATTTTTACCCTTGGAAAAATTTCTGTTAATAACAAGGCTCTACAATAGCTTTGTTTCCCATTACTATGAACTGTCAGCTGTAATTCTGAATGATTTAAAGAGTGCACAAATAAAAGCAATCTTTTAGGTTTATGTCCTATTATTTTACCATTTATTCTTAGCAGCAATTTGTTTTTTTGTAAGGAGCAAGTATAAAAAGAACTGACAAAATTTGGTTGATCTAAGCTCAGTTTGACAAGCAGGTCTCAAAGAAGAAACATTCACCTTTCATTGATTTTAGGTGCCCTTAGATTATATCTCAGGGGAAGCTTAGCCACTGTGTGGAGATCCAACAGAAGCCCACTTTGGCATGGACCACTGATGGCTTGAGGTTGTAGCAGGATGTATGTGATACAAGGCCTTGTGCTATTCCTTTCCACAAAGGGGAATTTCATTTGCAGGTGGTTCATTTAATGCAACCTTTTCCAAAAACTGTAACTTGCCTTTATAATTGCAGTGCAATATGTAGCATAAGAATAGAGCATATGGCTAAAAAATCTGTCATGTTAAATTAAGACTTTCTGTATCTTGCAAAAGCTAAAACATCAAATTTGTAAACAACTGAAAGCGTAAAATAGCCATGTTAATTACTTGATCCCTTGAACCAGTCAATTTCTGAGAACACTCTTGCTTCACAACAGCTACTGGGCACAATAATTTCTTGATGTAGATGCCTAAGACTTATTGTATTCTAAAAGGATTCTTGTGTTGCAGGAAAAATGAGGACCTTAAGGCATTTGTACACATTTCTACTGCAATGCTGGGCACTTTTAAAAGCACCCAGCGCTGCGGCATATACAGTTGTATAAGTGACAAAATGCATGTCAGTGCTGAGAAAATGGCAATGACATACTTTTGAACTAAAACACATCAAAGGCATTTTAGTTCAAAAGCATACTGCCACCATTTTCTGTGTGCTGACACTCATTTCGCTGCTTATACAACTGCACACAACACAGCACAGTGCGCATCAGCTCACACATGGATTAGTCGGGTCTGCTCTGATGCACTGGATCTCCGGAGCTTTGGAACACGAAAATGTATGTGTATAAACGCCCTTTGTGTCTTGCCTTCTAGGACTGGATTGCAAAAAGTGCCCATGCACTTGTTTTAGGCAGACAACAATGATGACTGCCACAGGGCCAGTCTTTATTAACTGGCTGAGATGCGAGACAGCCACTAGGATACCTGAGTCTCTACAAGGATAAATGGCTTGCAGACCAGTACACTTTATTTCTGGATGATTGGAACAGAGAAGCAGTCAGGCGTATACTGGTGGAGCAAGAACTGCAGGAATTTATGGTGGATTTATATCCACCTGTTATTTTTACTTTTATTAATTAAACTTATAAACCAAGGACCTCAAAACAGAGACAGGGCAGCATATTTTTGTGGAAAACTGGGAAGTGACATATGCCTATTCCTTGTTTCTTACTGGATGATTGTTCATGGTTTATTTTACAGCTTTCTACTTATTTAACACTATCAGTTGTGGTGTGTGTGCATGTGTGTGTGAAGAGGGCTGCAAATGGTACAACGCAGCAGAGGCTATATAGGTGTAAGAGACCTGGGTGATTCAGTTCAATGATTAGGACCAAGGTAAGGAATCAGGATATGAGCTAAGGACCCAGGATTAGGACCCAGGAGATGATCTGTAGGTCAGGGCTGGGGAATGAGGCTGGGAATGGGGGTGGAAAACAAGAACAGAACTGGATTCAGACCCAAAGCAGAGGGAGAGACGGACTTGAATCTCCTACCATATCCCTGAATGTTGACCAGGCAGAGTGCTACTCCCAGGTGGTGCTCTCCATGCCTGAGTTTCTGCAGCATGTCCCATGTTTTCCCTATGCACAGTAGTGTTAGCTAGTTCACCCAACTGAATGTATTCAACTGGGGCAGATATAGGCCAAAATGATTTTCTACTCAACCTGTTAGCCTGACAGTGGTAAATCTGTAGAAGACATGGGATAGTGGAAGAGGAGAGGGGAAAGAAAGTACCATTTTTCATCAAAGATAGGGTCAAAGGAGACAAGACAATCATATCCAAAAAGGATACAGAGGAAAAATGAAGCTGGCCATGATTTTCATTTCTTGTGAGAATATATGATGGAAGATATTTACAGGTGAGATATCATTGCTTGAGAGAGCTCATACAAAAGAAGTTCTGAGGATTAGAAATGGAGTTAGAGATAATGCTGGTGTTTACTGGGGTTCTGAAGACATGATGATAGAAAGGAGAAAAGAAGCTGTAATGGGAGTCCAAGGGCGTGTGTGGACAAAATGAGGGGCATGTGTGCATGACATTTTAAAGCGGGTTAAATGCTTTTGCACTGCTTTAATGGAGTTGGTGTTTGCATGCATCGGCACTTCAATTTAGGACAAAGTGAACCCCGGTTTTATCTACACATGCCCCAAGACTTGCAAATACAGTAGTTGTGAAAGCTAAGCCATGAAAGTGTGTGAGCCCAAGGATAAGACAGAAAAAAAATACTGGTAAATGGAGGAGAAACTGAGTTGAGAAACAGGTCTGCTGCACTAGACAATGCAAAAAGAGAAAATAAGCAGAAGCAGATGATGGAGCAACAAGAAAGAACAGAGGAACAGATAATGGAGTTTTCCAGTAACTGAAGCCTGAGGAGGAATGTGGATATGTAGAAAACTGTGGAAAAGAATGTCAGGTAGGAGAATCTGTAGACAACAAGAAGAATGGAAGAGATGAAGCAAGACGACATTCACAGTAACTCCAGGAGAAGGCAGGTCTTTGTGCCTGGGGGCTCCATGTTGAAAAAAGTAAGTGTAGGCTAGTTACAAGAGCATGTCTGAAGAACAAAAACAGGTGCTGTCTGCAAGAAGAAAATATAGAAGATGGGACCTGAGGCTGAAAAGGATCCCATGGGAAACAGGAAAATGTCAATACCTTCCCTTTGTACAGGACCAATTGACCCTGCCAGATTCCTGTCAGAATGGACAAAAGATAACTAAAGAAAGCTGGGGAATATGATCAAAGTTGGGGTGTCTCTAAGTATGGACAAATGAACACTTGGAACAGTTTCAAAAAGGGGGAGAGAGCTGCTACTGCTCACAAATATGTAGCAGCTGTTGTGCTCTAGCTGCTATGCATGCAGGAGCCTGTAGTGACACAGGTGATCTAAATCACTCCAACTTTAACCCTGGATGAAGCACATAACTGTTACAGTATAACAGCTCCTGTGTACTCCTAAGCAGCATCTCCTCCTCCTGCTCCTTTTGAAACTGCTCCAAATGTACATTTGTCCATACGCTCAAGTAATCTTCAAATGAATTCTCATAGTTCCTAGAGCAGGAAGGTGAAGACATGAAAAAGTTAATGATGGTCAACAAATAGCTCAAAGATCAGAGTTATGAGGAAAGGTTTATGGATGTTTGACTACTGGGGGCCACCCACAGAAAGACAACACGTGAGCGCCTAGGGATCGAGTCTGGCACAACTGAGAAGAATCAATTATCAGAACTAAATGGGGGAAGAAAGTTGGGATACGTGTACAATCTCCATGTTTAGTTTTATCACACAGGAAGAGGAAAATCAGATCAATGAGAGCAGGGTAATGGGTAAAGAAATACCAGGGGGAAGGCAGTTGAACAATGAAGATGAAAGAAGTGCTTGTGCTGATGAGAGTGGAGGTAATCAATATAATTAGTGAAAGGACCACACCAAATATGTCTGAGAAATTAGGTGTGGTCAGTGAGAGACAATTGACAGGTTAGTGTAGCAAAATGGATAATTTAGAATTAATGGTGAAGGACATGAAACCAGCATTATAGGTTTATCCCAGTGGTTGGGGTAGGTGGGAATAATTCTGGGGGAGGTTTCCAGGCCAAATGGAATTAACAACTCTAAGAAAACATTAGGAGTAAGCAGAGAGTCTATAAAGGAACTGAGAAAGGATTTAACCCATAAAGGAAGCTAAGTCTTAGCTATCAGGAAGCACAGCAATAGGGTGAGAATTGCCCAAACTCAAATGGGGTTAGATCATGCAAAAGAAATTAAAGCAAACAACAAAAGTTTTTTTAGCCATATAAATAAAACAGAAGGAAACAAGTACTGGGGCTGCTATGCAATGAGGATAGGCTAGAGATGAAGTTTTACCTATATAGGACACCAGAACTTAATTAATTCTTTATCTCAGTTTTTAAGAAGGATGATGTTGAATGTGGGTGAAAATACGAGGATGGCTAATGGATCTGATAGCTAATGGCTAATAGGAGGATCTGAAAAAGCAATTTACCACAAATTAGACAAAAGCAGAATGTAAAGTGCGTATTGCATGCAAACTAGGAGTGCTAGATAATCACCATCCCAAAATTCTTAAATTTCTGGCATGATAGCAAGGATTTTTAATGAAATCAACTTGGCTATGTTATCCTATAAATGGAAGGCAACAAATGCCATAGCTTCCACTTAAGAAAGGGGGGGAAGTGATCTTGGTGACTACAGCTCCATCAACCTGACGTTTAATAGCAGCTTTCAGCCACTTGAAGGATGGTTCCAAAGAGGATGGAGCTGGACTGTTTTCAGTGGTGGCAGATGACAGAACAAAGAGCAATAGTATCAACTTGCAGCAAGGAAAGTTTAGGTTAGATATTTGGAACATTTTTCCCACTGGCGGGGTAGTAAAGCACTGGAACAGGTTACACAGAGAGGAGGTAGAATCTCCATCCTTGGAGGTTTTTAAGACTTGGCTAGACAGAGCCATGAGTGGGATAGTTGGGGATGGTCCTGCTTTGAGCAGAGGGTTGGACTAGATGATCTCCTGAGGTCCCTCCTCCCAACCCTTATTTTGTATGATTCTATAACTGTATCTATGGGGAGTGGCCACAACTTAATGGAACAGGAGCTGGGTTATGTGGATCAACAGATAATCCTGCTCTGGGGTGGTGTAACTTTGAGCTGCATAGTAATTTCTTTAAGCCACTTGAAGGTATTATCATGTGGGCAGTTCAGGGGTTAAGAGCTCCAGAAGCAGCCCAAAATTAACATGTAACATTAAATGATGCAGTTGCCTCCCTGAAAACCTAGGAGTTCCTTTCAGGTTCTGTGTCTTATTTTATCCTAATTTGTATTATTCTGAAATTATTTTCCAAAATCAAAATCACAAAGCAGAGGCACTCACATTAACCGAATCTACTAGACTACTATTTTCCATCCAGTTTAATGTCTACTTAGGCAGGACCAAATGAGATGCTCAGTTACATCTGTGTTATCAATGTAAATGAGGACAGAATTTGGCTGAAGGAACTGATTAATTATTGCTCAGGTGTAGTCTGAGCTACAGCTTTCCTGTTTAAGTAAGCGCTCCTACTTATCAGGTTTTGGAGTTCTAATAATAGGACAAGAACATTCTATTTGATCAGACTTAGGAAGTGTGAAATGAGAAGTGCCTGCAATCAGCAGGTTGGTCGCACACCATCAATCCTGGAATGGCATCCTTTTGATAAGCTGCATGTTTTTATGGGTTAAGTAAGTAAACAGTGGCCTCTCTAAATTGTCTGAAGGAACTCAGCCAAACCTTTCTGGTTCCTTTGAACTCAGATAGCAATTACTTTTTTTTTTTTATTTGCTGAAGGAAATGTTTATAACATGCTCCAGTGCATGTTAATTCTGTTTCATGTTCTTGGATAATTATCTGTTTTCAAGCTTTGTGCTAGTAAAGATCATTTTCCCAGTATGAAAAGTTTGACATTTCATTGGGAGGACTAGTGAACAATCAAAACCTCTCATTACTAAGTACCATTCATTGGGCTCAGGTTTCGGATTTGATGTCTCAAGTTTGAAAACATACAGAGTGGTAGACTTGAAAATAAATTCCATTAACAGCAGTCTTCAACAGCAATATCCATCTCAGTTTAAGGATACAAATGTGAAAAAACAGAACTGGTCATAAGACTGATAATTATGTTTATAGTTGAACATTTACCAATACAGAGACCTCATTTATTAATTAGCCAAACTAACTAGTTTTAATAAAGCTTGCATTCATTCTAAGTACAATGAGCAAGCATTGCAACTGAAGGGAATGGCATCACTGTGCTACTTGGCCTCTATGGAATCTTAAACAATGGGTTTACAAATGTGTTCTCCAACCTTTTTAAGTAGGAGATCACCTTTGGCATTTAAAAGTAACCCAAGAGCTACCTTGCGCTGACACCCCCCCCACCCCCAACCAGCTGGTAAGTCTGTGGGGAAGGAAGGGAGGGGGCAGATTAAGGCAGAGGGGGAAAAAAGAGGATTTGGGGGTGTACCTCCCCAGCAGGTAAGTCCCACCCGGTCCGGGCCCCATTCAATTTACCCCTGGTCCTGCCTGTGCGGCACTGTCCTTCACTGTGGGGGTCTCGATCTAGCCCCTGCCCCTTCCCTCCCTCAAGGACTGACTTGCTAGGCTGGGGGTGCGTGCATACATGCATGTTTGGTCAAAAGGATCAAAAGCTGTTAGATGATATGCTAGAGAAAAATGACAGCCATATTCTAGCATGTATAGTAGATAGTTATACTTCAGTAGCTGGAAGTTGGCCCAAATTTAGCAAGAGTTGAAAGTCTACAATGACTATCTTTGTATCTCACTCATGCTGCATTAAGGAACTGCTGTTTTGGAGAAGAGGACTGTAATCTCCATTATTAGGTCTGTTGCTGTGCTACCAGTGCTTAAATAAGTACCACAGGGAACAGGCATTTGTTCTGTTGTTTTATGTCTACAACCTTGCATCCAGTTTCTAATTTTTTTTAATACTCAACAACTTTCCCATTAAGTACATCATTGTCACTGAAGTGAGAGATGGTTCAGGCTGGACATCAGGAGACATTAAATTATGGTTGGGACTGCCAGGCTCTGGAATGGGCTCCCAAGTGAGGTGGTACTCTCTCCTACCTTGGGGGTCTTCAAGAGGAGGTTAGACAGACATTTGGCTGGGATGACATGACCCTGGTACCCATTCCTGCCTGGGGCAGGGGGTCAGACCTGATGATCTGTTTAGGTCCCTTCTGACCCTAAGCACTATGATACTATGAAATCTCCTTGTTGAGCTTTCTGGAGTTTTTCTATTTATGCATTTTTTTACCCTTAAAATTATGGTTCTCTTCTGTTGGTGGTTGTCATCTCCAGTATACCACATATGGCTTTGGACTTAGGGTAGCGCCTCTTATTCTTTCATAGCTTTACAGGCCAGAAGGGATAGATATATTAGCATCTAGGTTAATTTCCAGCATATAGGTGATAGAACTACACCCACTTCTCTTACACATCAGGCCTTTAAGGAAGAAGTTCTGCAATTTCTCTCTTCTTGATTCCACCTTTTTCTACACACCTAAAAATTCTTCCATACTTAGAAGATTTTGAACAAGTAGTACTTGAAAACCAGGAGAAGGAACTGGCACACAATATGACCAATGAGCTCTCTATAGTTCAGTAGTAAACAGTCTATGGACTGTTGCTTAGGAACTCCAGAACTATTTAATATCAAACCACTGTAGTGAGAAGCACAGCCTTGAGAGGCATACATGTTCCAATAAATGGTTCCAGCACAGCTCACACTATGCTCATAAATTGATCCATGTTGGACTGCAGCATGACTACAATCTAGCACTTCGTTCACTAGGGGTGTGCAAAATGGGCCGTATACGATTTGGATTCAGCCCAAATCAGGGACAGTGATTCGATTCATTGACTTGGATCACTGTCCTGATTTGATTTGGCCAAATCTGAATCTGAAGATTCGATGCTGATTCAGAGAATCAGCGATTTGACCACAGACACAGCTTTAAATGTTTTTTCTACATACCTCGAGGTATCAGATGCAGCTCGTTATGCTGCGATGGTGGGGTGGATGGAGTATCCCCCAGCATGCTCGGTGGCAAACCCAGAAGTGGACCGGAAGTACTAACAATGTTCTAACGAAATCAGCGGGCCTGGCTCAGACAAGGCTATCAATAAAATGAAGAGCCACAGAAATCTGTACATCTGATTTATATACCTTTTCAGAAATAACCCTCTCCTGTCTGTCTAGCTCTTCATGTGTGCCTAATACTCTTCCCATGTATTACTGGAAGTTACAATTATTTATTACAAGAGCAAGTAATTCAAAGCAAACAAAATGTAGGCTCCCATGTAGCTAACTTGTCAGTAATATTAATGACCTATCACTATATTAGGCAGTCTTGATGTTGCCTTGATCACATTCCTCACAGCTAGTCATTAAATACCAAGGAAGTGGTGGCACATGGAGATTATGACTGAAATAAACAGTGAGGTTAAAATTTCTAATGGACCTCAGCTGGACAATATCTTCCCTGCCTCCTCAGCAGAGTAAAGCTTTATCCTGCAGAGTAGTGAATAGTATTGACTTTCACTGTAGACAAGCATAGAAGCAGTGATTGTAAGAGGAATGGAAAATGCTGAGATCCTCTAAAGAACCACTGGCATGTCTACTAAATCTGGTTTAAGTTTCTTGATGTAACATAGTTATACTAGAGGAGGCCCCTGAAACATAATCTGAGTAACTGCAGTGACACTTACCATTGAACACTAACTGGATATTAACCAGAATTAGTCAGAATTTTGCCCTTCACCTTTATAAAGTCATTATTTCTTCCCTCTTTCTGAACTAAACAATCTGTCCCAAACATGGGCTACTGTGGGAGTTCCCCATGAACTCTCCCAGTCCTGGGCACAAATGAACCACGCACTTCACAAAGGCTGGTGTGTGATTTGAACAGAAAACCCCCAAGTCAGTCATGACAAAGTTTGAAATCTGCTTACTGACGGGGGAGTCTGTTGTTTATTATGGAGAGGGAAATGGATTACAGGAGCCTTAGTCATAGGAAGGGAGCAGCCTTAACCTCCTCACTCCCATTCAAATCTGAAAGCTGCACTATTCCAATGAGTCTGCTGCCATTACACTCTTTCATTCTTAAATGCTACAACCCTTCCCTTTCTGCTTTACCTAGCTTTGGCAGTTTGGATTGTAAGATCTGCAGGGACTCTAATCCTATGTCTGTACAGTGCCTAACATAATAGAGTCCTTTGCTTGGCTGGTCCCTGGTCCTGCTTGATAAACATGATTAACTATAAAAAGGGATCTCTCCATTCTTTTATTGCTCCTTTCTTACAGTACAGATGGTAGGACTTTTAAAAAAAATCTGATCAAACCCACTTCTGTTACAGTGTATATATAGCAGTAACCAAATCGCTATTTTATTAAAAGTAATGATGTTAATCAGACCAATGTTACAGTGAAGCCTCTTCTTTTTCTTTTATTCCATTTTATAGGTTTCACTCCAAAAGTGTTATATCCTGCTATACACATTGCAAATCTTGTTGTGAATATTTAAATATAGTATATCTTGATTTTCACTTGCTTCAGGTGTTTCTGTTAGAGATAGTAATATGGAACCATAATAGAAGACCTTCTCGTCAAACGTTATCTTCTAGGAGTTTGAGATTAATATGAAACACAGCTGAGGTATCTCTATTTTGAAGTGCATGAGAGACTCTTTTAATTGCCACAATCTGTTTTGCCTCTCAGATCTATTTGTGAAGGTGTTCAGCACAGTATGAGTTTTGCTGATGAGCTGTTCTCTATCTTGTAATGTAAAATGTTTTGTCTTGTGTCAGATATTAGAGTTGCTGATTTTAAATGTTTAAGAATGGGACATGAAAAGATTAAATCTGAACACTAACAGAAGTAGTAAACCAGGTCCCAACAATGGCTGCTGGATGTAATAGATGTTATGACATTTAATTCCACTCTTTTCTTTGCAATAAGCAGGAGCCAGACATTTGCCTTTAAATAAATTAGCAGTATAGTAGCTTTCTACTAAGATTAAGTCCATTAATTTACAGCTAACTAAATAAAATGTGCCTCTATGCACATGTGGGTATGTGTATTATACATAACATTTTTCTTTTGGCTGTGCAGTAGAAGTTTTATCTTAAAGTCTCACCCTTAAAATTTCTCTAAATGTAGTAGAGAAAAATGGGATGTTCAGTAATAAATGACTATTCTCTTTGATTTCTTTCCCAATGTACCCATAGTATATTTTGGTAATTTGTAGCAGTGGTACTAACTAATTATCTCTCAATATTGATATAACTATCTTTAGAGCAAAGAACTAGTATGGAAACTGTACTTTGATGTTAATGACATATCAATTATTATTTTCATAGCTCTAGTAAGAGTTATATATAACAGCAAGTACAGAGACGACCAGCAAGTCATTATTATTTTATTATCCTCATCATTTGCTTCATAGCAGGTTTACAGCTAGGATGCTTTGTAAAATCTCCCTGCTCCTCTCTCTCATCCTTCTTATCTCCTCCTAATCACATTCTTCTCCATGCTTCTGGTTACTAACTCACATATCCCAGGAAGGTCCAATGATCCCTTCCAAATCAGCCCCTTAGCGTTCATCCCGTCTCTCCCTTCCCCTTAAGTTTAGGGGTCAATTCTTTTGTCCATATTCTGGCAGCTAAACTCTTTAACCTGCTCAAACTCAATCATGGGTGACTACTTCAGCCAGGCAGCCTGAAAACCTTCCACTACTGAAGTTTTATAGCTATACTAAGGAGAAGACTTTTGTTCACCCTGCAAACCATATCCAGCTCTTCTTTTGTGTGAGATCCTCTAAATTGATGAATTCCTGATAATTAAACAGGCATTTGATATTCAGAGTATAATTCTGGTTTCACTTACTCTATGGAGATATCTATTATCTGCAAGATCAAAACTGGACACTAAGAAGATAACTCGTGTACCACTCTCCAAGGCTGTTCATTACAAAGACAGTATGCCATGATTTTAGTCAAGAGTTCCTTCACTTTTCAGTTTCTGTTCCAGTTGCCAGAATAACCAATGGTGAATGAAAGATAATGGCTTACACCAGGAACTGTCTTTAATATTTAAAAAGCTACAATCAGTATTTAATTTGGAACAATCCTATATTGCAGGCAAAAGAGGTCTCTTGACTGCTCCACATCTGTTCAATATTTTAGATATTTTAGTTTTATATGTATGCAGTTGGGATGGAGTATAATGAAGTCTGTTAATGTGAAGAGTACAAGAGGTTATATTGGGTATTCTGAGAAAGACAGATTTAGCAAGCTTAATAGAAACCATTCAATCCTGTATTGAGATGTCAGATTTGTTTCTCACAGCTTTGCACATTATATTAAACTCAACTGTTCCCATCAAAAGCAACTCATATATTTTAGCAACATATTCAGACATGGTTTCTTTCTTACTTTCAACTTCAGTTCTTCACAGACAATTTTTTTCAATGTACAAAATGATGAATTGGTTAAATTGTGAGGGGACCCAACCTACAGACAGATGGATTCTCTTGGTTTCCTTATGGGGGCCTTGTCAACACTTAACATTTGGATAACACATTTCCACTGCAAACCAAATTCTTTGTCTGAAATCTCTAGGTCTTTGATCAGTCAAGAATGAAAGACTGGTTAAAACCACAGGCAATGTGTCACAATGTTCCAGATCATTTTCAGCAAGTAGTTATACAAGTCTTGAACATCATTGCATAGATGGTGCATTACCTGTATGCCATTTTCAATCCACTACATGTAGGGCTATATCCTGTACTCATCTAGTTGGTAGTTTTTACTTTGACTTCAATGGGTGCAGGATCAGGTCTCTACCTTTAAACATATCAAAAAGACTTGTCCTCAGTGAGGTATCCAAATGCAAGGAGTCTTCATTCCAAGTGCTATAAGGGCACATTTCAGATTAATCTGGGCAGGACTCCACAGGGTGGAATTAGTGAATAGTGGATAGAGTATATCTTGATGGCTTTCTTATATTATATTTGAGGGCACAGGAACAACTTAGGCCACATTTTATACTGTCCCCCTGCTGAGAAAATAAACCTCAGCCAATCAACCAGATGAACTACACCCAAGAGTGAACTACGCCCAGATGAACTACAACCAGATGAACTACACCCAAGAGCGCTAAAAGAACTGGCCGACATCATCACACAACCTATAGAAAAACTATTTGAAGACTTGTGGCACTTGGATTGGAAGAGGGCCAATGTGGTGCCTATTTTCACAAAACAGAGACAGGAGAACAAAGGGAATTACAGGCCAATCCGTTTGACCTCAATCCCTGGTAAAATTCTGGAAAAAAACTATCAAAGAATCCATTACTGACAGGCTAACAGAAGGCAGTATTCTAAAGGACAGCCAACATGGCTTCATTGTGGGCAGGTAATGCCTGACCAACCTCATTTCCTTCTACAATCAGGTAACTCACTGTCTGGACAGGAGAAATGAGGTTGATGTCATATACATAGATTTCAAAAAGGCCTCCAACCATGATTTCCAGCCTCATGGTTAAATTGGAAAAATGCAGCCTTGACTATACGGTCTGGTGGATAGATAACTGGCTCTGAGGTAGGACCCAGAGAGTACTGATAGATGGAACTGAGTCAACATGGTGGAAGGTGACCAGTGGCATCCCTCAGGGTTCAGTACTCGGACCAGTGCTTTTCAACATGTTCATCAATGATTTGGATATTAAAAGTGAACTAGCAAAGTTCGGGAATTACACCATATTATGGAGGAATAAGGTCACACTCAAGGACTGGCTGGCAATACAGGCTGACCTGGACAGGCTTGCAAGGTGGACAGACCTTAACCTGATGATGTTTAACACAGAGAAATGTAAAGTGCTCCATCTGGGTAGAAATAATCTGCAACACACTTACAGGCTCAGCAGTGCTATGCTTGCCAGCACCACAACTGAAAGGGACCTGGGGGTCGTGATAGATTACAGAATGATTATGATCCACCAATGTGATGCTGTAGCTGGTAGAGCAAATCAAACACTGGCATGCATCTACTGATGCATCTTGAGCAAGACTAAGGATTCATCCTCCTGCTCTACTTGGCCTTGGTGAGATTGCAGCTGGAGTACTGCATCTAGTTCTGGGTGCTGCACTTCAGGAAGGATGTGGAGAAGCTTGAGAGGGTCCAAAGGAGGGTCATGCACATAATTAGAGGCCTGGAGAGGAAGTCATATGAGGAGAGGCTAAAAGACTTGGGATTGTTCAGCCCAGAGAAGAGAAGATTCAGAGGGGACTTGGTGGTAGCCTATAAGCATATTATACCTGTTCACCAAGGCACCCCAGGGGAAGACAAGAAACAACGAGTACAAACTGATTGAAAATAGCTTCAGATTGGACATAAGAAAAAACTTCTTTACAATTCAAGTGCTGAGGGTCTGTCCCCCCAGACGTGGTACAGTCACCCACCCTGGCAATCTTCAAAAAATGCCTTGACACCCACCTTGCTGGGGTCAGCTGACCCCAGCAGTCTTTCTTGCTCAAGTGCATGGGGGTTGGACCCGATGATCTTGTAAGGTCCCTTCCAGCCCCTAACATCTATGAATCTATAAATCATTCCCACTCCAGATGCACTACAGCCCAGAAATTAGGCAATGCAGATGGATTGGAGTAGCCCAAAAAGGCCTCCAATCATGATTTCCAGCCTCATGGTTAAATTGGAAAAAATGCAGCCTTGACTACTTTACAGTCTGGTGGATAGATAACTGGCTCCGAGATAGGACCTAGAGAGTATTGATAGATGGAACTGAGTCAACATGGTGGAAGGTGACCACTGGCGTCCCTCAGTATTCAGTACTCAGACCAACATGCACCCCAGTATGCACCCCAGCCCTGCGCCCAGCCTTTCTGTTCTGGGAAAGCCTGTGAAGGGTTTACTTATGTACCATCTACACTACCTAATCACAAGGCTTTCATGTTGCAGAAATAAGAATGTGTATGCAGGGATTTTCTAATTTAATCTGACAAGAACAGCCCTCTATGAATTGGGCATGACAAAATCTAACACTGAAGGGGAGGGGCCTGGATAAAGAAGGCATAGTGCTTGCATATCTATAAGGAAGGAATTTCATATCAGCTGTCAGTTCAAGATCACTTGCTACCACTGCCAAGTGATCTGCACAAAGGCCAGGATCTGGCCCTAAATGTAAAACGTGAGACTCATGTAGGATCTCAGAAGGGAATGAAACTGTCAAATACACAGGAGACATATTGTCTGTACCAGAGAAGCAGGGAGGAATCATACCATACATAACCTTTCAGACAAGAAACTTACTGAATACAATGTAAGCTTCCAAGGACAACCAGACAACTTTGGATTTACGCGTGCAGTACCATGGACTTCAGAGAGTATAAAAAACTGCAC
Source organism: Alligator mississippiensis (assembly GCF_030867095.1). Lineage (NCBI taxonomy): Eukaryota > Metazoa > Chordata > Crocodylia > Alligatoridae > Alligator > Alligator mississippiensis. The sequence goes on from NC_081830.1 coordinate 42,994,574, forward strand.
CATAGGCTCTAGTGTACTCTTTGACACCTAGATCAGTCTCAAAATGATCAAGGTAGTTGATATGTTAATCACTTCTTTCTTTACAAACAGAATGCTCTGAGTTGAAATGCTCCTTTCTGGGTGTTTGAATAACAGCTCCATAAGCAATCATAAAACTGTGCCACTCCATTAATCTGACCCTGAGTAGAAGCTGTTTGAAGGAAATCAAGCAGGGGACACATTTTGAGTATAGCCATATTACAGTCAAAGCAGTGAAAGAGATTCCTTAAATATGTTCCTTAGATACATGCAACTGGAAGCTGAGAGGAAGCGCACCTAAAACTGTCCATGAGCAATCCTTGATGGTTCCCATAAAACAGAAATGCAGGAAGTGCCTGAGCAGTCATGTAAATTTGTGCAGCCTGGCAGACAGATTTCTCATAATTCACTTCATGCTGGTGACATCCTTTGAAGATATGGCACTTTCTTTTGGGTGTGTGCAGCTGTGTATCTGAAGCATATATTAGCTGGGCAGAATAATGTGTGCATGATTTTAGAAACTAGCCATTGTGAGGAAAGCAATTCATTCTAGCAACTTTCAAGCTTTTATGAGTTGGAAAGGCTCATTTAGTTTTTAAAGAGTGTCTTTAGCTTTTTGTAACATCATTATTTATTTGAAGACTGAGCAGGTAGTTTTATAAATGAGAGAAAGAGGGAGAGAGTGAGAGCACACAAACAATATACTACCAATATTTTTTCTCACGTTGCATATCACTATACAACATGCTTTGATTTGGCCTCAGACCAATTGAGAAAATCCAATATTTTCTCAATAAACTACTCTCTATTTACTTCTTGTTTCTCTTCTTTTTGCTTATCATTGACTTATGTTCAATCTAATCACATAGGATTTATTTTTAGAGACAGATCTTGATGCCCTTACACTGCACCTTATTCCTAGTAATCACAAAAAACCCCAAAAGGACTAATTGTGGCATAATGTACTATTCAATATAAGTACATTAGAATCCTGCCCTCAATGAATATTCATTATACGCAGCGCTGACAGAGAACTCAGAATAGTGCTTGTTTGGGTGAGTCTCCCTTTGACACCATCCTCTAATTTAAAAACTCTGAAGCTTTAATCTTTCAGACATGAAATAGTAGATTAAAATAAAGGAAAGACTACAGTTCAACTCAGAGGCTGGCATAAATATAACTGCTGATTCCACAGGTAGGATCTGGCCCAACATATTTACAGTTCAGATGACTTTCCCATTAAGATTGTTTTTAAGATGTTTATATGATGTTTAGAACAGAAGGATCACTCTTTTCTACAGAATTCCTAAATCAGGTTGTGGAATGCTACATTAAACTTATAATACTCTGCTGTGTTCTGTACTTTGCTCAGAGTGATTTTTATAGGGCCTATTACTATTGAAACCTGTAAATCCCATTCCTATTATTTTCTGTAGGATTTTTCCATAAGGCAGTCCAACAATTGGACTTGGAAAACTTTAGTGTTTTCCAAGCTATCCAAAATTACAGAATTATTTTCTATGCTTATACAGCATGCACACCAGACAAGGCATTTCAAGGTTCCAAGGCATCTAATATGAAGTCATTTAACAAGTTGCTGAGTGACACTAAATATTAAATACACTTTACAACTAGATCCTTTGCCAAATGCAAACCAGCTTTAAACATTAAATATTTAAAGAGTTCCCTTTGATAGTTGCTGAGTGACCAAAATATTAACCATTCGGTTGATTTGTTTTCCACTGGACATCAAAAGAATGTACCTTTTTGTTAAAAACATGTATAAGATATAGGGGGGACTAGCTCATTTTCGCTTTTTATATCAGTTTTTGTCTCTATCAGTTTGTGTGTCATACTCTCTGACCTACAAATTAAACTGTGATATTAAGTGGAAAGGAATTCTTTAATCTGCACATACCAAAAGCTTCTCGAGTCCAAACCACAGTAACAAGGCTAAAGGGAAAGTTTAAGTGCTCTTCTGTTTGGACATAGTTGAGAAGGACTTTGTTTATATTCTGGAATCGTGCAAAAAAAGTAATGAGTGCATATAAATGTTCAAATGTTCAGGTCTTAATGCATGTCTATAATTAATGAAGAAAAGGGTTTCTGCAGGCTTGGAATGCAGGTTACTTTCAGATTTAAGATTTTACTGTGCTGGGAACTAATGGTGGAATTTGGATCAATTATATTAACAGGAGCACCTATAAGCTTCCAAGTTGATTGCATTAATTCAGACTTATAAAGCTAACTGTCCATATACTCTAGCTCTTGTTAGATGATGCTGATTCCCAGAGACATTTAGTGGAGTTTTTCCTTGTGCTGTATAAGGTTTCTTTTTTGACTTTATCTTTTGGGGCTTTCAAGTGTTTATCAGAGTGTGTTTGTTATATGTATTGATGAGTTACTCTTTCCCCCTCCTCCTTCCCATCTTCCTTGACATGAATCTATTTTGTTTAGATTAGGAGGGATTTCTCTCAGGGTAAATTCTTCCCAACCCAGGCTATTTGGCATATTTGAAATAAGCAACAAAAGGAGGGATTCTTGCACTGACATAACAACATTTATACATTCTCTGGTTACTTTCACTGCTCAAACTAGGGACAATGCAGACAATAGTGATAACATTTTCAAAAGGAGCAACTGGTTTATTTTATAGCCATAAATCTGCATAGTGTTTTGCAAAATAATGGAGCACAGGTTTCCTGCTCTAGGGTGTATCTAAACTAGACTTGTGTTTTAGCTCTGATCCAACAAAATGCTTAACAATGTCCTTAACTTTCTGGAAATGAGTAGAAGGATTGGCTTACATGCTTAGACACCTGTTTGTGGTTGGAGTCACTAGTAAGCCCCTGAGCAAGAAGTAGTGTGTAAGTATGGCACCCCAGGATGCACTGCACTTTAGAGAGTCAAAATAATTCTTGGATACCTGGTTAGATCTTTTCAGGGTATAGTTTTGTCCGTTCTGCACAACAGGTAAAATTAAGATTCCATCAACACCTCATACACTTTGTTTCCCTGGGAAATATCTATTATAAAGGTGTCTCACTCCCCTCAGCACTCAAATTAAGATTTGAGCTGCTTTCGGGTAGCCATAAAAGAACTAGTCACAGTCTAGCTCTAAATTAAGACAAAATCAAGCACAAAGGATTAACTAGACTAGCACTAGGGACAGAAATTACACATAAATTTGTATAAGTGACCGGAAACTAGTTTAAACATGTAACAGGACAGAAATTCAGTGTACATAGACTGGTTTCAAAATGGCTGAACTCAATTTAAGATAGACCTGAATGGATGTAGTATCAGATTTAATCAGTTTAGATTAGACAGGTCTGTGGAACTTCTGTCCCAGATTCTGTAGTGAATCACTGTAGTTCCCTGTCATCCAGTATCCCAGGATACCTTGTGGCTCCCCACTAGCTGCCCCCCCCCCCCCCCCCCCAGGGTGGTGGGCTAGTGTCTGCCCTGCTCATTTGCTCTGGCTGAGCCGGGCTGGCCCCAACCCCAGACTGTCGGAGTTGAGGCAACAAAGCCTCTGCTCCCCAGCCTGCATCCTGCCTGTACCTATCAGCCCTGCAGGGGTGGGGTGGGGCGGGGTGGGGTGGGGTGGGGGGGACTCGAAGGGGAATAAACCCCCTCTGCCCCAGCCTCAATCCCCAACCTGGGGTGCATAGGGGAGTTTTCCCTGCCCCCACCCCACCAAGCTGGGATGTGTTCACCTGGATTTCCCTTCACTCTGGCCTGGCTGCATAGCCCTGCTTCCTTGTCATAGCCTGCAGAGCAGGAAAGGAGCCCCCCATATCAGTGCCAACCCAGGGGAAAACCATCACCTTGGGGGGTTTCCCCTGTCTCAGCTGGGCTCCTCCCAAGCAGGGTCCGGCCAGCTGCCGGGGGCCTTATTCTTCTTGCCTATCCCCCGCAGGCTTGGCATCAGAATGGAGGCTCCTTCCCTCCTCCCCCTGTGGATCAAAGTGGCAGGGGGCAGGGCTGAGCAGCTGACCCAGCTGTGCAGGGGGGAAGGTGGAAAATCAGCCTTTGTGTTGGCTGGCCAGACCCCAGTTTTGGGGTAGCTTGGGCCAGGGCAGGGGAACCCCCCCCCCGCAAGGTGTGGGGCTCCCCCACACATGGACAAACCCCAGCTCAACACCAGGATGGGGGCTTCCCCCCATGTGGGGACAGCAGGGGATTGGGGCATGCAAGGCATCCGATGAGGGATGCCCCCCTGCTTGGCTAGGCTGAGCAATGGCCTGCAAGCTGGGAGGTGTGCTCAAGTGCCCCCAGCTTTCTTGCCTGAGCCAGTGTAGGCATCTGCCTGCCTTGGCCAGCCGAAGACTGAATGTGAGTTAATATTCATTATCAGGCCAATCTATGCAGCTTAGAGAAACCTGTGATGATTGGATCAATTCTGCTTTGGGCTGTTTGACTGTCTGTACTTAGCCTAGGGGAAGTATGAGGCAAGTTCATTATGACTTATTTACTTAGGGGACTTGTGCATGGGCGTTGAAGGTATAATGAAACAAAACAAAAAGGGTGGGTTTTTGGAGCTCTGTCTCAGAATCTGTAGAAGAGAAGGCCACTGTTCATAGAAAAATTACTCTACTTAACAGTGGAAGGCCTGATCAGAAGCAACCAATATAAATATGTTAAAGGCCGGTCTTTCTAATTTCTGCTTTGAGTGTGATTTTATAGTTGGATTCCAAACCACTTGAAGGAGGAAGAAATGCTGACACACTCTGAACTTCAGTAATATGAAATGGTGCTACTGTAAAAGGTGCTGCAAGTCTATATTTTTTACTGCAGACTGAATGGGAAGTAATTTATCATCACTAATATAAACCACATTTATCAGTGCTAATGATGTCATATAGAAGGAGTTTTGGGACCTGCTGTGAGGATGTTCAAATCAACAGGATGCTGGCCTGTGATGCCGATGCATACTGAACATAAAAACTAGATCGCTCCATATCCAAAAACTGTATGGTGAATGTGTTAAAGAAACAACTTTGTTCATTACAGAACTATATATATAGCTTTTTTTTGTTTTTTAGCTCAAAGACAATCTGTATTAATACACAGGAACAAAAACTTCACTAACCAGTCTGTCCTGACTTAACACATAAATGGAGACTTCCGCAGAGACAAAGGCATGTATACTGTAAGTCAGAAGGACATTAAGTGAATGTCTTTATGACAAACAGTAGTATAGTATATGAACCATTGAATTAATTATCTGGGATAAATAACCCATCAAAATTGCAGCACTTAATAAAAAACTGTCTTTTCCTTAAAGGAAAAATAAAATACTTCAGAAATGCTTATATAATTTGAAACATGATTTATGTGAAAATATGCTGGTTTTGGTCTTGTTGTTTTAAAGTGTGGAAAGCAAATACAAATTAAAAGAAAAAACTGTCATTGCAAATACTAATTTTTAAAAAGCTCTCTAGAAAGTTCTGCAAAACTAGAATAGCTCTTGCTGGGACTGGGAAGAAAGCTACATAAAACATATGTTTTCATTTATTCAATAAATGATTATTTCTTTCTATTAATTGGTGAACAAACTCTTGTCCAGGTTTTGCAAGAGAAGCTTCTTGTTGTAGACTCTCTTTTGTTAGACTGGATGCAGTAGGTAATATTGTTTGCCTGGTATTATGAAGGATGCCAGACTAGACGATCATAATACTTGCTTCTGAGCCTCAACAGCTATTTTTCACATTTGTGATTTTTCCCGTTGCTTATGTTTGGGGAATAATACTAGTTTTTCAAAACCAATGTAATTTGACCAATAGAATGTCCTTTCTTATTCCTTTTAAAAGTCCTTACATTTCTTCAATGAGTGGAAAGATCTTAAGATACTTAAGGATGTTAAAAATTAAAGTAGCAATTCAAGTACAACATGCTTCACCGGTCAAGGCTGTGGCTAGGTTACACTTAAAAGTTACACTTAAAAGTGTATAAATGATTAGTAGCTGGTTTACACCTGTAACTAAACCATTTCAATGCACATAGACCAGTTTAAAAATGGTAGAACCTGGTCTGAGCTAGACCTGCATGGACGTTGTAATAGACTTAAGTAATTTAGTTGAAACTGGTCTAGCAAACTTCCATACCAGATCCCCTCCCAACTCAGGTTAGGTTGCTGTCTGCTGGCACTCCAGCCTGCTCTGCAGCCTCCCACTACCCCCCCTCACAGGGAAGAGTGCTGAAACTCAGCTGCACTTGGCTACTCTGAACTGTCAGCCACAGGCGGGGTGGGAGGGAGCATCTGTAGATTAGTATTTTTTTTATTTTTATACAATGTCCATAGGCAGGGGGGAGAGAGGGGAGGGGAGCTCAACAAAAGGAAGGACTGGGCCCCTCAGAGTTCTGGCTAACTGCAGGTGGCAGCGGCAAGAGCCTGGCAAGATTCTTGCAATTGTGACTCCTGCAATCATGCTGGGTGTCTGCTGCCACTGCCTGCAGTATGCTGGAGCTCTGAGGGGCCTGATCCTTCCTTTGGCGGGGGGGGAGAGGGGGCGGCTTTCCCTGCCACATGGTGCAAGGCTGCAGGCACCAGCTACCGGAGGGAGGGAGTGGGGAGGGCTGCCCAGCTCTGGTCCTTCTCCCTGGGGCTGTGCCAGCCTGCACAGGATTACAATTGGGCATGGCCAAACAGGGCTGCCTCCACTGTGTGCCAGGAGCGGTCATGCCTGTGGCTGATGCTGAGGGGGCAAGAGAGGAGGGGTGCTTGGCCGTGCCTGGCAACCAGTCAGGGGTGGCCTTGTCTGGGGAGCCTGCTGGGGTACATGGAGGAGTGCCCCCAACCTTCTGGTTTCAGTCAGTGCAGACAGCCTGCATGCCCACCCGACCAAAGGGCAAACATGTTCTGTTTGCTTCTGACCTAAATTAGGGTGATTAAAGTGTGAAACTTAGATCGCTTCCGCCTCGGACTTTTTGAACGTCTGTACTTAGTCATTGTCCATCATAGTAAATATTGACTTTGCTTTTGTCTCAGCCAGTATTTAAATTTTGGGTCAATAAATCTTGATGTTCTCCTCAATACAGGTCAATATCTGCTTAATATTTCATGATGGAGCTAACCAGTGAGCACCAAGTAAATTTGCTTCCCAAGGCTTTGGGAAATGAACAGAGGTAATATAAATGATCTGTACACAACTCTAAGAACATCGTTTTTGATTTTTCAATAGTCTTTTCTGTGGAATGACAGAGACTTCTGTTTTATTTCCTTAATTTCACTGTGTCTACTTCTGCAACTTGATTTCATTTTCAGTCAGTACAGTCTGTAGTTTCTCTGATAAGCAGACAATACCCGCCTGGCTTCCTTAACTTCCTGCCAATGGAGAACCTTTACATTGTTCAAGTACTCAAATATTCAGGCAAAACTGGAGCTGCTGCTGGTTATATCCATATGTCTTGTTAATATTAGCTGAAACTATTCAGCTTTTGGGAGTCTTGGTGTCATTTTGAAAACAAGTCACTCTTTTAAAGATCACCTTCATGTAATACTTGAGACATCTTCCAGTCCTGCAGTCTTTAAACCCTTACTTGGCTCTGAAAAGTAGTAAGAGAAAATGAGGCCTACAATTCCTAGATCAGCTTTGATTTACCTGTTCATCTCTGGCTAGAGCGGAGAACATGGGGACTAGTTGCCTGATATCCTCTATTGCAAGCTAGGAGTCAGAGAAAGGGTGCAAGTCAGAGAAGGTGCAGTTTTGGCTATACAGCAGAATCCCTGTCTTGCTACTTACCAGTTAGAGCAATCAGCTGAGCACACTGGGAGAAGGACCTTTCCCTCCTTCCCCCAAAAAGGAGTGAAAGGACAGTTCCCTTCATGCAAGGGAACTGTACCTTCATGTTGCTTCCTGGGCTATTTCTGTGGTTTTTGTGCTATCTTAAGTGCTCAGGATGTGGCTAAAACTCTGCTCATCTCATAGCTATACATATGGGCCCCATCGCTGTAGTAAATGAACACCTCCAATTCCTTAACATATCTTTCTGCAGAATACCCATATTATTCCATCAGGAAGAGTAATTATCCAAATTTGTCTAATGGGGAACTGAAAGTCAGAAAAAGTGTGAAAGAGATGGGGCTCATCTCTGGAAGAGATGAGGCCTTAATTCATATATGTCTAGTCATAAATTGGGCCACCCTTTTTGAGTAAAATGGGCCAGAATTGGAAAACTAATTGATAGGACTAGTTTGCTTCTTTGTCAGGTCATTTTGGTTACTTTAATTCATTTATGGATTCTGGATTCTATATGGTGTCATTTATCAGTTCTAATTAATGCTGACAGATTTTTTTTAAATGTCTAATTGTGTCTAGAATAGTTGACAGCTTCCCTCCTTCCCTCTTCCCTCCCTCCCCCTTCTTCTTCTTTGTTTTTAGTGTATTAAACTGCTTTCAATAGGCCTGGAACTGCAAGTTCCCCTTGCAATGGCAAGTAGCAAGCACCCACAACTGCAAGCCATAGCAGCGTCCCACGCGCTGCCATGGTTTAGAGGCCTGCAGCTGACAGGACTTCCACAGCAGCACATGAGACACCACTGTGGCTGTGAGCCCTGTCAGCTGTGGGACTCCCAGCTGTAGCAGTGCATGGTGTGCCCCTACAGCTAGGAGCCTTATCAGCTGATGGGGCCCCCAGTCATGGGGGCATAGTTATCACCCATTGTTCCTTGCTACATGTTCAAATTAAAGCTGGGTAGCAACCAGCTATGAAGTTGTTATACTTTTTCAGGCTCTAACTTTGTAGCTGAATGGACCTTTTTATGGCATGATTGTTGCTTTGTATGTGTAGCTAGTCTAAATTAATTGTGCAATTAACCAGTTAATTGCATAATAATGTAAAGTATAGAGGGGACCTGTAAGACTAATTTACTTACATTCATTTAACTAAAATCAATTTTAAACAGCTACAACTTCCCCTGTAGTCAACCCCAATGCACCCACGTAGTCTCATGAAATTACTCATGTGCACAGTTCTCCATGAATATAAATATTTATAGGATCAGGGATCAAACTATTTCTTTCAAATTCTAAAATTTGTCATTCCTCTGTAATGCTTACAACTGGAAAAGACTGTATACAAGTACATGTAACATTTGACCTTAGGCACTCATACAAGTCTACCTATTAGCCACCTGGGTGAGTATAATCTAAGCATTAAAGCTTTTGCTCAAAGTTTGTACTAACAGTACCAATTTCCTTTCCTAAAACATATTTAACAAACCTGGGAAGCAGGCATAAGAGTCTTACAAGTTTGTACTTCATAAAGAACAGTGGTGAGGAAAAAAATGAATATAGACAGGACAGAACTCACAAGAGTAATAAACGATACTTTCAAGGTTCTCAGAGCGTCAGGTTTGCTGGAAGAGAACTGTCTGACCTTGGGGTGTGTCCTCATCTGCTCTTGGCATCTGCTGAATGCAGCTAAGACAGGAAGAAGTTGCAAGGCAGCCATTGGCAGCTTCTAGCTTGAGGTCATCTGGCAAGCTGTTATATATTGCCGCCCTCCAATATAGCAGCCTTATGGTTCCTGTAAACAAATTCTTACAGCTTAATACTACCAGCAGTCAGGTTGAAAACAACCAGGTTGGAGTGAGGCACTTTCCTTTTCAGGTTGAAACAATTTCTGTATGGGCCCTAACTCCATCAGTTGAGAGAGGATTGGCATAGGAGACAGTCCAGTGGTTTTCAACCTGTGGTCTGCAGACCCTTGGGGGTCCACAGGTCATGTCTGAGGGGGCCATGACAGATGATTGTGATCAATCAAAAGTATGTGCCTCTATTGGTCGCTGGTCACCTCTATCGGGTGTTGGTCAGACCGCAGTTGGAGTACTGTGTGCAATTCTGGGCGCCGCACTTCAAGAGAGATGCAGATAACCTGGAAAGGGTCCAGAGAAGGGCCACTCGTATGGTTAAGGGCCTGCAGACCAAGCCCTACGAGGAGGGACTAGAGAAACTGGACCTTTTCAGCCTCCGCAAGAGAAGGTTGAGAGGCGACCTTGTGGCTGCCTATAAGTTCATCATGGGGGCACAGAAGGGAATTGGTGAGGTTTTATTCACCAAGGTGCCCCCGGGGGTTACAAGAAATAATGACCACAAGCTAGCAGGGAGCAGATTTAGATTGGACATTAGGAAGAACTTCTTCACAGTTCGAGTGGCCAAGGTCTGGAACGGGCTCCCAAGGGAGGTGGTGCTCTCCCCTACCCTGGGGGTCTTCAAGAGGAGGTTAGATAAGCATCTAACTGAGGTCATCTAGACCCAGCACTCTTTCCTGCCTATGCAGGGGTTTGGACTCAATGATCTATTGAGGTCCCTTCCGACCCTAACATCTATGAATCTATGGGAATACCCACACTTACAATTCAAAGGGGTATGCACTTCCATTTGAAATTTCCAAAGGGTTCTGTAGCTCCATTTGAAATTTTTTAGTGGTCAGCAAATGAAAAAAGACTGAAAAACATTGAAACAGTCCATGCTTATATGGCCCCAGAGCACAGAACTACCAACTGACTTCCCAGCTCTTTGAGAGCCAGGATTGAGCCTACTGTTTCTCATCACAAAGTTTGTGATGTATTATTTTCATTTAGAGATGCTCCAGAAACAAAATCTTGCTCCAAATATCCCCAGATCTTTAACTTTAGGTCAGAACTTTGTAGTTTAGACCCATCTCTACTTACATATTGATCCTTTTGAACACAAGTACTGAGAGAGAAAACTGTTTAATTGAGGCTTTTAAAGATTTGGGGATAGTGACAAAATATTACACACAATCACACCTGCACATGTTTGTACAATATACAATAATAGGCAGCATTATGAATTTGTAGCATTCCATATTTATGTCTTTAGGATAATAATAAATGTTTCAGCTTCAGTACTTTTATGCTAATTCTTTTGTACTGGTTGTAGAAACTGGTTCTGGAAACAAATCAATAACAAGTACAGATAAATTATATTTGTGGTTCCTAAACTAGTGTCTACTGTTCTGGCTTTCCTCCTGGTTTCCAGATGAGAGGAACAGAACAGATGTAAGGGGAGATGAGAGGAACAGTCAAAGTAAATGATGTGATAAAAAGGAAAGGAAAGGAAAGGAAACGAAAGAGCAACAAACCACAAGATTCCAAGATTATTAGTGCATCTCAGCCTGCTAAAAGAACAAATACTTCCTGTTTACACCTGGCTGACATCTTCTGACCTCTGATTTCTTCCCTGTACCTTCCCAAAGATAGGAGTATTTGGGGAATTAAAAAAAAAATAAATCAATTTATTAAACACGGCACAGGGGACACAATGGTGGGAGTCTATTACAGACCTCCCACCCAAAGTCCTGAGCTAGACCAGGAGTTTGCCCAGGAACTGGCTGAGGCAGCTTGCTCCAGGACCATGGTTGTCATGGGTGACTTCAATTACCCAGACATCTCGTGGGAGGATTGCTCAGCAAAATCTGAGCGGTCGCAGAGCTTCCTCTCGTGCGTGGATGACCTCTACCTGACTCAAGAAGTCTATGGGCCAATGAGAGGCAAAGCGCTGCTCGACCTGGTGCTGGCTACTGGGGAGGACCTAGTCGGCGACCTAGTGATCGATGGGAAGCTGGGTGACAGCGACCACGAGCTGATCACCTTCACCATCCGCCGAAAAGCTGGCAAGTCGGTCAGCAACACGCAAGTCCTTGACTTCAGGAAAGCTGACTTTGACAAGCTCAGGAGGCTTGTCAGTGAGGCCCTAAGGGACTGTGACCACAGGGAGAGGGGAGTTCAAGAAGAGTGGTCGCTCCTCAAGGGAGCGATCCTCAATGCACAAACTAAGTCTATTCCATCTCGGAGGAAAGGCAGCAAGAGGGCACAGCAGCCCCCCTGGCTCTCCAGGGACCTAGCAGACCTCCTGAGGCTAAAAAGAAAGGCCTACAAAGGATGGAGGATGGGAGTCACCTCCAAGGAGGATTATTCTGCACTGGTCCGGTCCTGTAGGGAGCAGACCAGGAAAGCCAAGGCTGCAACTGAACTCCAGCTAGCTTTGAGCATCAAGGACAATAAAAAGTCCTTTTTCAGATATGTGGGGAGCCGGAGGAAAAGCAGGGGCAACGTTGGACCCCTGCTGAACCAGATGGGGCAACTGACAACTGACGCCCAGGAAAAAGCCAACCTATTAAATAGGTACTTTGCGTCGGTCTTTCATCAGCCCCATGGGACGCCCGTGCCTGCTACAGCGCCGGGAAGTCCGGGTGAGGGTGATCCCCTGCCCTCCATTAATGCTGACTTTGTGAAGGAACATCTTGAGAAGCTGGATACCTTCAAGTCAGCCGGCCCTGACAATCTTCACCCCAGGGTACTCAAGGAGCTGGCGAGCATCATAGCCCAGCCTCTAGCGCGGATCTTTGAAAACTCTTGGCGCTCTGGTGTAGTGCCCGAAGACTGGAAGAAGGCCAACGTAGTGCCTATCTTCAAGAAAGGGAGGAAAGTGGATCCGGCTAACTATAGGCCCATCAGCCTGACTTCTATCCCGGGGAAGATCTTAGAAAAGTTTATTAAGGAGGCCATCCTTAATGGACTGGCCGACGCCAACATCTTAAGGGATAGCCAGCACGGGTTTGTTGCGGGTAGGTCTTGCTTGACCAATCTCATTTCCTTCTACGACCAGGTGACCTATCACCTGGACAAGGGAGATGAGATTGATGTCATATATCTTGACTTCAAAAAAGCCTTCGATCTGGTGTCCCATGATCGTCTCTTGGAGAAACTGGCCAATTGTCGCCTTGGGTCCCCCACGATCCACTGGCTGGAAAATTGGCTCCGGGGTCGGACCCAGAGGGTAGTAATTGATGGAAGTTACTCATCGTGGTGTCCTGTGACCAGTGGGGTCCCCCAGGGCTCTGTCCTTGGACCCATACTGTTCAACATCTTCATTAACGATGTGGACACTGGAGTCAGAAGCGGACTGGCCAAGTTCGCCGATGACACCAAACTTTGGGGCAAAGCATCCACGCCAGAAGACAGGCGGGTGATCCAGGCTGACCTGGACAGGCTCAGCGAGTGGGCGGATGAGAATCTTATGGTGTTCAACGCCGATAAATGCAAGGTTCTCCACCTTGGGAAGAAAAACCCGCAGCATCCTTATAGGCTCGGCAGTGCTATGTTGGTTAGCACTATGGAAGAAAGAGACTTGGGGGTCATCATTGACCACAAGATGAACATGAGCCTGCAATGCGATGCTGTGGCTAGTAAAGCGACCAAAACGCTGGCTTGCATCCATAGATGCTTCTCAAGCAAATCCCGGGACGTCATTCTCCCCCTGTACTCGGCCTTAGTGAGGCCGCAGCTGGAGTACTGCGTCCAGTTTTGGGCTCCACAATTCAAAAAGGATGTGGAGAAGCTTGAGAGAGTCCAGAGAAGAGCCACGCGCATGATCAGGGGTCAGGGAAGCAGACCCTACGATGACAGGCTGAGAGCCCTGGGGCTCTTTAGCCTGGAAAAGCGCAGGCTCAGGGGTGATCTGATGGCCACCTATAAGTTTATCAGGGGTGATCACCAGTATCTAGGGGAACGTTTGTTCACCAGAGCGCCCCAAGGGATGACGAGGACGAATGGTCACAAACTACTACAAGATCGTTTCAGGCTGGACATAAGGAAGAATTTCTTTACTGTCCGAGCCCCCAAGGTCTGGAACAGCCTGCCGCCGGAGGTTGTTCAAGCGCCTTCATTGAATACCTTCAAGATGAAACTGGATGCTTATCTTGCTGGGATCCTATGACCCCAGCTGACGTCCTGCCCTTTGGGCGGGGGGCTGGACTCGATGATCTTCCGAGGTCCCTTCCAGCCCTAATGTCTATGAAATCTATGAAATCAATTGGTTTTCTGGTTGAAATGTTCTGAATTCTGAAATAACAACAACAAAACATGAGAGAGAGACAGAGAGAGAGAGAGGATATGATTCTTGAGACGGACATCAAGATATTGTCCAAACTAGGATACTAGATAGACAAGATAGCCCAAACTAATGGTTTTCAACCAGTAGCACAGGTGCCATGCAATTTTCACATGGTTACTTGTGCAAATATGATTCACAAGATAAACCCAGAGATTTCATATAGGAGGCTGTAGTGTTAACAATATTGTCATCTGTCATGATCTTTCTAAACTTTCTGTAACAGAAAAACTGCTTTATTACCTTTGCATAGTCCAAAGCCTAATGAAAACTAAGAGCTGGCATTTTATGAGTCTAATGAGGGTTGATGAGTCTAAAAAGGTTCAGAAACACTGTGTTAGGTGTTAGTATCTTGACTAGTCTGAAATCATATGTGCAAATGCAAGTTCATATTACTATTAATAACCATATAATTAAAATGAGTACTGTCCATATCTCTAAATTGTTGGGGGGTTTTTCCTGGACCTTTAAATGTAGTTACACAGTAATCCCACGTTTTCTACATATGGGATGTCTGCATTAATTTTATGAAATATTGGGGGGGGGTGCTATTTTAATCTTTTAAATCTTTTCCTGCTTGTTATCTATGATCAAGGGGATAGTGCCTTTTCAATGATACTTGCTGGGATTGGGGAACAGACCAATGGACTAGAGCAGGGGTGGACAATAATTTTGGGCGGAGGGATGCTTACTGAGTTTTGGCAAGCCATTGAGGGCTGCATGACAGGCAGCCAGGGGCATACAACTATTAATTTTCTAAATTTTTTAGGGGCCCCACGGGCTGGATAGAATGGCCTGGTGGGTCACATTTGGCCTGTGGGACGCATTTTGCCCATGCCTGGACTAGAATATACCTTGTCTGGGCTCAGTAAATTGACTACTAAGTCACTGACATTTAAGCAGGCTTACTTAGGCGATGCAACATATATGCAAAAAGTGGCTAAACTAAAGGTATGTGCAGATGTTACCCTTAGATCAACATAACTAGGGTTAGGTTGATCTGAGTGCTGAACTGTACATACATTTGTGGAGTTTAAATCAGGAAAATATGGCTGGCCCAATTTAACTTGGTTCACGTCAGCAGGCATACCATGTAGATCAGGATAAGTCATGCCTGATCTAGCTACATGAATGTCTGCACACATTTGGAGCATAGCCCTGGGCCTGCATTTTTCCAATTCACTTCTCTTCTCAATCCTAACTGGGCACTTTTTAGCCCTCTGACCTCCCTCATCCCTGGACAGACAACCCCCCAGTGGATCCACCAATTACCCCTCCCACAAAGCCCCCCTGCAGACTCACTAGTCTGCTGCCCACCCCTAAATTCCACATGTCTTTCCCCCACCTCGGACTTACTTAGATTGTATTCCTGGTGTGGCTCCCAGGACTGGTGAACATGGAGGCAACCAAAGGCCCAATCTATAATCACTCACTTAAAATAAGCCAGGTGACCGTAGACCAGCCCATGACTGTACATGTGCTGTAAGACAACTGGTCCTGCCAAGCTGGCTGGTAACCATAAAACAGAGCAGATGATAACAAAGCCTCTGATTATGCTAATATGAGGGTCATCTGGCAGAGAAGATTAAAAATGATAAAGAAAAGGTTTTTCAGTGAATATCCTAGAAAGCAAAGGGCTGGGGAAACAGACCAAGATTAAAAGTTAACTGCAAGATTGAGAGAGAGAAATCATGAGCTATAACAAAAGCTCCTGAACATCAAATTCTGAAACCCTAACTCTAACCCCAAAGCATATTCCTGTGCAGTGAGGAAACTGAGGCACAGGTTTTCTATTCAGAGACATTTTCTATTTTTTCTGAATTTCTTGGCTTGCTTAAGAATACTTGATTTTGGAACCCTTTCAGAGTCTCTGCATTTCCCTCAATTCTCAAGTGTCCGTGAAGAAATGAATTGTAAAGTCACTGGCTTGGAGCTCTGAAGGGTGTGCACGCACTACTGAGACCTGGTTACCTTGGGGATCAACCCTTGCGCTGCTGTGTCAGAAAGCCTGACTTTCATGAAAGATGGCATGAAGAGGCTATCACAGATGTATGCCGGAGAGGCCAGAGTCTACTGAGAGACTAAGGGAAGCTAAAAGCACGTGAGCTTAGTGTGTTGGGACCTAAACACGCCAGCAACCTGGTGTAATGCAAATGTAACGTGTATAACAGGAGGAGGAACCAGGGGGGAGTCTGCAGAGTTGTGATGTCTGTTAATCTAGACTGCAACTCCCAGAACTCCCCAGGGGATAGGTGGCAAGGGGAAAAGGAAGAGGAAACCTGAGGCTGGAGTAAGGGGAAGAGAGCAGCATGCACATGGCACTTGGTCAGCCCTAAACAGAGGAGTGCACAATGGAGCTGGACATCTCACAGGCTTGGTCAGCCAGGACTGTGGATTTGGGGGCAGCTGCAGGCTGCTCTTTGAGCACTTCAGGGACACATCTGGAGCTGTCAGGAGATATTAAGGTGCTATGTTACCACAGTGTTGATTTTTCTTTACCTTTTACCTGTTCCCTCCCCTTGGCCCATCGGCTTGTGTCCCTAACCCCTATGTATAAAAGTGGGAACTTCCCCTTGCTTCTTGTGCCAGTTTCTGAGGCTGCGGGGTCGGCACACTGATGACAGCTCACCAGGGGGAGATTTGCCAGGATTGTAAGATAAATATTTCCCTAAGAATTAGTTTCTTTTTATGATGAGTCAAACAGGAAATACTAAAGGCTTCTCTACCTGTTCTGGGAACACAGAAACATCAGCTGTGGAGTTAATAGGTGGGGTATTTTCTTCTTTTTTGGCAGACGACATAGATTTTTAAAAATTTAATAGAGATCATTTTGCCAGGGATGGGGGAGGGAGAGAGAAAGACTTATCTGAACATTTTGTGAGAAAATAATTCAATTTTGCTTAAAGTACAATTTAAATGAACGAAGCCACAAAAGAGCACCCTAAGGCTATTGTTATGGGACAGCATGTTTCTAGAAAATCATTGATCCTCATCTGTACGTTACCGAATTGCTTTGTTTGTTTCATTGGACTGCGGCACTACTGTGAGTGCAGCACCACTACGGGACTCAGCTGTAGCATCAACACTGGAGAGAGGTCCAAGACCTCAGAAATGCAGTCTTTTCTCTTACAAGACATGCTTTTGGTCTCTTAAGAGGCCTGTCACCCTTTTCGTGCTCAATTAAAAGCAGCAAAGCCTGTACAAACCATTTGCTGAGGTAACTGTTGTGAATAATACTGCAAAATAAACTTAAAACCAACATGAATTGATAGTACTTCATTTTCCCTCATGAATATGCATAACTAATGTATAAAATGCTAATCTTGCCCTCCTCCACTTCCTTTCTGCCTTCTCTGTCTGCCCCTTTTGGAATTAAGCACTTATTTCCCATGTACTGAATAGGGCTCCATTATGTGAAGGGCTGCAGAATTTTAATGAATTGCAAAATATAGTTAATTATGGAAAAAGACATCTTCTGCACTTTTTCATGTAAATTAGACAAATTAATTGGTGTTCAGTATTTTTTTTTTAAATGCATGCAGCCCTTGGAGGGAAGGAAAAAACTTGACAATTCAGCATCAGGGTCTTGATAAAGAAAGAAAGAAAAACAGAGGGTGCATTTTTGATATGCTGAATTAATTCAGTTTCTGAAATGAATATTTCCTAATTCCAATCCAGAATTGTGAGACAGTTATGAAGGTCTGTTCTCACAAAGTAAATTATTAATTTTTTTAGAAGTTTTCACTAGTTTGCGCTCTGAAACCTCAAGGATTAATCACACTGGTAGGAGCTAAACATATCAAGGGGTAGGTATTGTGCAAATTTTCCCACACTGCTCTGCCAATGCAACTCTACACTGATCCTCTCTTTAGATGACACTAGCAATTGTGTCAAATTGTATGGAAGTTCTGTGATGGGAACAAATGTTCAGTTGGGACTGCAATGAGCCAATTGGGTTAATTATGCCCTATCAGTATTTGCCCAGGATTCACAAGATGAAAAAAATCAGACATTGTGGGTGAAAACTTATTGAAGTCTTTAGCATGTTACATAAGGCTGAGCATATGAAGAATTAAATAAGTCTCATGATTTTATGCTCATTTTAATAATCAATGTAATATTCAAGGATTGGTTTTCAGTCACTGCTGCCTAGGTAGGGTATTTAAATCCTGAATCTGCTTGCTCAAATGTCTGTACAGACATGCAAAACAGGCAATTATGCACTTAATTGTCAAATACAGGGTTCTGGATGTTCCGTATATACGAAGTTTGAAAACTGGGCTCCTGTTTGTTTTCTGTTCTTTACATTTTTGGGGGTTTATTTCTTTAAAGAGAAAACTTCCCTGCTTTAAATTCAGGGTGATGATGATAGTATCCTGCTCTTTTACAGCTAAATTAACTGTTTCTGAATAACTTCCATAGTATGCTCTTTCATGATACTGCAGCTCAAAAGCATCCTGGTAGCTTTAAAACACTATCACTTCATTTTAAAACCTATTCTTATTGTCATGTAAGTGCTGAGAATCAGACCCACTTCTGTTCACATTGAGTATGACCTTACTTCCTGAGGAGTGCCAAAGAAATCAATATTTATGGCACTTTTCACAGTGCTCAGAATTCCATGGAAATGCTCTTTCCCTTCAAATGCATTGTAACACAGCTGCTGTTCTGCTATTACCTTTTATCACTGGATTTTGAATGTTTATTAACTCACATAATCCGTCTCCCTTTCCAGATTCTCCTGTCTGGTTTTAAATAAGAAAACTAATATTGTTTCTACAAGGAATCAAGAAAAACTGGTTTGCTTATGGGAACTGACCCAGTGCTTTTCTTTCTTCCTCTCCCTCCCCATTTATAAACTTTTAATCATATTTTAATATTTGCATCACAACAGTGCTCAAAGACAGCTGGCTGGCTTGGGCCCCTCTGTGATGGGTACTGTAGAGAAAACCTCTTCTGCAAACAATTTATAAATTTTGATATTAAAACAAGAAGATGAATTCTGCATCAGGACCTGTAAGTATAAAATCTGTTACAAATGTTAACTAATTAATCCTCATTCTGTGAAAAAAGGCACTGCAGGTAAATGGTTGTTCCCGTAATACATGGGGAGGTTGAATCTGTTTGGATACAAAATCTTATCATACAAGGGAAGTAAAACTTCTAAATGAAAAATTAACCTGAATCTGATGGATGAATAATAAAAGCTGCAATTTTATCAAAGTAATAGTTTAAAGCAATGCAAAACACAACTGATAATAGCTTGCATAAAGAGAATATGCCTGAAAGATATTAAGAGCTGGTCTGAGAAATTTATCTGAAAGCTGAAATGTTGCTGCTTTTATTTTTTCTTTCAGACACCAACAATAATTCATTAAGTTGGACAGAGAAGTAACTTTGCTTTGGATCAACTTGAAAGGTTGTGAAATCTGAATGTAACAGAAAGCATTAGCTACTGAACTGCATTTATATTAACCTAATATGCTTTGTTAGGAATATAAAGGTAATTTTTTTAACATAAAAGTTGTATCCCATTATGCTTAAAGAACCTGGGAAGTCTTTATACCTACATAGGAATTTTTATCAATGAATTAAAACTTAAAAATATTATGTATAGCATTTAACTAAAATAGCTTTTCTTCCATTCAAAACATTCACTCATCTGGTTTATGCACGTTAGATCTGGCTCACTCTTATCTCTTCAGCAGTGGCCATTTAGGACCTCATCCAAAGCCATCGGAAGTCAACAGTGCTTTGGCTCAGGCTGGTAGTAGACTTTCAGGCTTTGATTCAACAAAGCACTTGAATATCTCCTTCTTACCTTAAACTGCATTTATGTTCACTGCTATTCAGAAGACCACTTTAACATGTGTGCCCTATTTTGGTGAGCAGGGACAGACTTGTGCACATGTTTTTATTACGCCAGGTCCCTAAACCTGACAAGACCAGTGGACTGAGCATCTTACAGGAGGTTTTTCTTAGGCTGCTTTATTTCCAGTATCTACCTGAATTTCATTTTTGAGGCAGTACTTAAAACACAATGATGTATGGATGAAAACCAAAAGTTCATAGTCAAAATTGCTTTCTACTTCATTCTGATGGGAACCATGTCTTCCTGCCTATTTAACCAGCACCTGACAAAATACAGTCCCACTCCTGAGTGAGACCTGTGGATACTACTGAAATATTTATATTGATAGAATAAAACAAACAAATATTGTTCCTTATTATAGTCATAATACAAAATTGAGATCCAATATGAAACAAAAAATGTTGATAATGTCCAATGATGATCTAGTAGTTGATAGCCCTGGGTTCCTCAATAAGTATACTATAAAATTTAGTGACTTGTATCCAAAGTGAGTAACTGGGCTCTGTTATAAAAAATGTTAATTAGATTGAAAGACAAACACCACCTCAGCTGCAGTACACTATAATCAAGCCTGTCAGCCAAGACCCAATTAGCTGGTATTATGAATCACAACTTGGTCAATTAAAGGTATGCATTTTAGGCATTGATTTTCCACCACACACGTCAGTAGGAGCTCTGCTCCTGGTTTCAACAGGGGAAGAATCAGCTTATTAGGGAAGCACCTCACAGAATTAAACTTCCTGCTGAAGGAACAACCATTTATGAAACCAGCCTTTATTAAAGGGAACAATGCCAGAGAGCTCTAGTCCTAGCTACAGTTGCAATTTCTGGATGAAATGATGAACGTCAAATGGATTGAACTTAAGACACAGGGGGAGCAGACAAATATAATTCATACTTGACTTTTCCAAGTGAACAGCCCAGTGAAAGATTCCCATTGACTTCATTGGGGTTTGGTTTGGGCACCAAAGTCAATTAGTGCACAGACAAAACCCTGGAGAGAACCTACTGTGCTCTGCCTTTTTAAATTAAATGTTTCTTGAAAAGGATGACAGCTACATTTCTGAGAAAGAACTGATATATCACAGCATTTTTACCTGTGAGGATTATAACATTAATCTAGCTAAAAGTCTTTGAACCTGCAAAGCACTACAAGAAATGCTCAGTATATCATCATCACCATGGACAAACTAATTAAGAAAAAGTAAACCAGGAGTCCATTTTAAAGAAAATAATTCTGTATGTTAACTAGAGTCTTCAGTTAATATTATCAAAGCTCATTTATTTTTGGCTCGATAAGAATTGAGATTTTTTTTTTACTGAGAAGATTTATATCTAGACTTCAACTGTGCTGAAATCAAACTAGGTTTTTTTTTTCTGATACGCTGTGCATTTTACAAAAACAAGCAGCTTTGAATGGCATTTCAAAGATGTCACTCATTTAACTACAGTTCCTATCTGTCTGTACCAGAAAGTAGATCAAAATGTTTTATTTAAAAAATTCTTCAGCTTAAAATTTCTTGCAACAAGCAATTACCATCATTGCCTCTATCCATCTTCCATATCATCACATGCTGACATATGCTCTTCAGTTTAAGTTTTTCCTGGTTCTGAAAGTATGAGTAACATACGCACAACTTCTAAATATTCGGTGATCCATTACATTTTAGAGCTAAAAATACCATGCTTTCAGTAGAACAGAAAAGTTGTTCTATGATAGCTAGCTGTAACATTTTTCATCAGCAGCTCTCTTAACTTCAAAATGAATGAAACCTTAATTGGCAATGAAGTTGTCATTGTCATGAGATAATTGACCATGCAAGATGGCTGAATATTCTGACTCAACCATGAATTCACTTAAGTGTTTGGATGTGCAGTTCTCCCAAGATAATGACTAATTCCAAAGATTTATTTCTTAAGAGAAAACCTCTTTGAAAATAATGAGCTTATACACTGCAAGGGAGAGTGAAGGAAAGCTGTCCAGTCCCACAAATTAGCCAGAGGAAATTATAGTTTGCTGTAAATTACAGGCTACAATGGTATCTCAAGTAGCTTTTGTGATATGTCACTGAAGTGAATCTCACCTTGTTTAGAATGTCATAAGGATTTAAACAGTTCTTAAGAGGAAAGGCAATTCCTACCAAAACTAGTGTCCTTCCATGCTTTAAGTCACTCCTGTCTGCCTCCTTTATCACTATGCCATCCATCCCTTCCTTGTTCAGAAACAAAGGCGGCCCTCTCTCCAATGTATTCATTGTCCTTTGCTTCAATTACTTCTCCAGCAACTGATTTTGCATATCCCTGTTGTGAAAAATGCCCTTAATCTTCAGTTTACAGATTTTCACCCCAACCTTTATCCCTGAACCCTCACTACTGCAAAAATTGTCTGTATTTGATTGCCCTCGTGCATATGTTCATAATACTGTTTTGCCACCTCCAACTTTCTCAGTGAAAAATGGTCTTCCTTCACAGTTAAGCCATAGGCAAACTATTAAATCTCATGAAGATGATGCCAAGCACACCTCAGGATTTAGTCTTGAAACTAAGTACTGCTCTGTTTTAAATATATTCTTCCAATGAATGGTTACCACTCCTGGACTCACCATTCCAGAGGAGCTCACTTAGGTGCCATTTATCACATCTTTGTTTCATTCCTTGTTCACAGATGAAAACAGAGCTTCATTAATTTACATGAATGAGTGGGAGACCTATTGGAAAGGAGTGATTTTTATAAATTAGTGCTCCCTCCCTATATGGCTCTGGAGGGCTTTCCTGAAGCAGTACGGATGTGGTCTGTGTGGGAGTGACGGCAGCAGGGTGTATATACTCACCTTGATGTAAAGCTCAGTACTGTAAGACTTCTCTGGAGGCTTGTGATCAGCTCAGGGGTTCTGTAGTTTTTCATATGATGCTTATTCTAACCATTAGATGTGGTCAGTAGTCTCCAACCTTTGCTGGTCCACAGGCAACAATCTCAGACAAGTACTAACTATATCATGGCTAACAT
This sequence comes from Alligator mississippiensis, assembly GCF_030867095.1. Lineage (NCBI taxonomy): Eukaryota > Metazoa > Chordata > Crocodylia > Alligatoridae > Alligator > Alligator mississippiensis. The sequence goes on from NC_081830.1 coordinate 43,017,396, forward strand.
GTTTGCTTCTCCCCATCAATCCGAAGAAATGTTTGCAGAAAACAAGAATTTCCTATGGCCATGAGCATGGGCAATATGCTGCCTATTTGCCATGTGAATGAGACTTCTGGACTACAGGCAATAGTCATGGGGCGACTCTGCTGCCGATCTTTTACTTACTGATGAGATAATATCTAAGCACTTCACAATCATTAATGAGCTCACCCTCAAAGCAATCCTGTAAGGTGGGAAGCTGCCACCCCTATTTTACAGACTGGAAACTGAGGAAAAGGGAAGGCTTCCCAAGGATATGCAGGGAGTCTGTACCTCAGGTGGGAATTGATCCCAGCTCCCCTGAGTCTTAGGCAAGGATTCTTTCCCATCTCATAATTCACTCTTTCTATTGGATTTTATCAATACCTGGCTGATTTCCTCAGGCTGCATGCTAAGTACAGACTTGTGGTTGACTGAAGGCACATTAAAAGCAGCAAGAGGTACTGTGTCCACTCATTCTGATGAACTTATTAGAAGTAATGCCTAACAATATACTGCAGATTTTTTTGTAAAAAAAATTGTTTTGACAATGAGATTGCTCACCACAAAGCTCTGCTGTTCAGTTTTACACTCAGAGGTTAGGAAAGCACAGCTTAGTAGTGTAACTAGGATAGGGTGACCACAGCAGCTGCCCAGGCGCTGACTTGAGGAGTGGGAGTGGCCAACGTAAGAGGGGGCAAGAAACAGCTGCCATCAGTCACACAAACGTGCCAGAAGCACAGCGGCAGCTGAAAGTCACTGCAGGCTCCACGTACTACAGCTGTCCCAGGCACCCAGCTGCTTTGTTAAACCTCTACAGAGGGTTACATAGGTATGGGAGAAGTCAGTGGACTCTGTCACAAGCACTCTCAGAGCCAGGCTGGTCTGTGTATGCTTGCTCTAGCATGGGAAGCAGCAGAACCAGCTTAGCATGAGGCAGTGGGCAGGCTAATTGGCTCTGCTAAAATGTAGGGCTATTTTGCAAGGTGTGGGTGGGAGGTAGGTGAGTCATATGGCTGTGTTGGGGTCGGGGAGTCACGCTGTGGGGTGGCACACTCTCTCATCTGGCTGTACCTTAGCCCTCCTGAGAGTCCTGCCAGTGTTTTTAGAGATCAGCCTTCCTGCTATTCTACCAGCTGCTAGTGCTCCAGACCCTTCTCCAGCTTTGGAAAAATCCACGGTTTGATCTTAGCTGGACTGTAAAAAGACTCCAAAGCCAATTGCCCCCTCCCCCACCTCCATCAGCATTATTCTAATTTCTCACGAGTCACCAGAATCCTCCAGAAATGTCTGGTCTCCCCGAGGTACCTGGCATTCCTCAAGTTAAAGGTCCATTTCTCTCAAAAGACTTTTCTATAGAGGAGTTGATTTCCCCATTATAGGCAGACAATGCTGTGGGTGACCAAGCCCAATAACATCTCCTTTTGCCTGTCTAGGAGTGACAACCATCATTAAACATGCATTCTTAAGTTCCTTGCCTAAACCATGTCCAAATTTATACAGATATACAAAAGACTGCATAACATAATCTATTCAGTGATAAAACATAAACAGACAGAGCATAACATGGGTTTTCCAGTGAGAGCACACATCTTATCAGCACAATAAAACACAAGAAAACATTCAGAACACCCCCCAAACCCAAAAAACATAACAGGGTTTATGACAATCCTAATAAGGGTGACCTAAATTTAGGGACCTACGCAATTCAAGATTTTGCAAAATCAGGCATTGTCTGTGAAATTGGGTGATGTCCATGAAATCTGCAACCCCCTCCCCTGTTACTAAAAATAAAACACTGCCTTCCCGTGGGAGCTGCACAGCCTGCTGGGGGGGGAGTAGGTGGAATGGAGAGGGCTGCTAACACAAAGGGGAGCAGCCAAGATGGTGGCTGCCCTCAGCTCTCACTGGTGATTGGCCAAGAGGGCTGTCTTTTGTTCAACCTCCACCAGCCAGCAGCAAGGGGTGAGGCTACATGACAGACAGCCCTTTTGGCCAATCAGCGGTGATGGGGAAGGCTACCAGGGCCTTGGGGGGGCACCGGGATAAGCCTACATAAATGGCTACCGATACCACAATCTGCCCATGAAACTGGCCACCTGGTTCCTTGATTTGGGTAGGTCCCTACCTGTAATAGCAGAGGGACCTCATTCCTTTTCATTAAACAAACTCAGTATTATTCCAAAGCTTTCACCCTGTAGGAAAGCATGTGTACTATGCGAGAGGGCTAATTATAAGGTTTCAGAATCTATTAAGTCCTAAAAGAGATCCCTATTCCATTCAGAACAAAGCATGAGCAAACAGGCCCAGATTAATTAAAAAATGTTGATCAAAGCAACAAAAAAGCCTAGGCTGAATCAGAATACAAACTTCTTTTAAAAATGTCTGAATAGATATGTTTTTTGTGGTTGCACACCTCACTTCCTAGTATTAGCTGGCTCCTAGAGGCAAAGGAGCCAAAACATCACAAAGAAACATGTTCGCACAACATTTTTTATATAATTTTGTAGATTCAAAAGGTTTGGAGATTTCTTAGATACACATCAATCTAGGGGTGCTTCTGTAAACTGAACTCCTGAGACTTTCACAGTTCATTCATCAGAACTCATTACTTTTTTTGACTTGAAAAGATTTTTTTTTAAAGCTAACCTTTTGACTTCTGTTGTAAGCTAATTTTCTATCCATACTTCATATCTCCTGTTCTACAGCTCTTTACCTTTGCCATTAATCAATAATAGGCAATCATGTCAAATGTCACCAGCACCCTAAAAGATAATTACAGCTCACCTTGGTTTCTCAACTTTTTTGTTGTTTTTCATAGAATATGTGGCTCTGACTTCTGGCTTGATTGAAAACATTTTCTTTTCTGAAGAAATATAACTTAAACCTCAAAACAGTTAAAGTGTCAATGGTCTGCTTTTTGCAGTTTTTTAGCTCCTGGAGTCAAAAGTCTTGTGTGCACCTGGTTTAATATTTATGAGTAGATTCAGCTAGACTCTAACGCTCAGCTGTGACATCACATGTAATCTTTTCAATATGCCATATCTGTGAAGTAAAATCCTGTGGTACTATACCCCAGGTGGCAACTGTGATGAACATGGCATAAATCTCTAGATACTGTGTATTGGATAAGTTGGTTAGAAAACAGACATTTTAAAGTCATTTTAGTATACTGATTAGAGTCCTAACTGCTCTCTGCTATTATAGGACCTCATTCCCCAAGTAACTGTGCATGGATACATCTTTAGTAAGTCCCACTGACATTAATACATGTCTACCTCTGGATACAGTAACATGGAAGGCTGGGGCAAGGGTTGATTTATCACATGCAAAGGATAACTGATGATATTTCACTACAGTAGTGCAACTAGGTGTGCAACCAGGGCACCAGCCCCAGGCACCAACTTAGAGAGGGCATAAGAAAGGCAGCCAATGGCATTGCTGTCCTCGCAGCTGCAACCACCACCCAGCCACCCTTCCTGCTCAGAGCACAAGACCTGCTTATTACACTTCTGTCTCACTATATTGCTTTTTAATCTATACAGCCGTGGTTTGTACATTTGGCTTCATCCAAAGGAACAGTAGCATGCATTTGCAGTGGCAAAAATAGCAGCAGCACAAATTTGTGCTGCATGGCATGTTCCTGCACATGTATTTTGCTGCGGGACAGTTGTCCCATTTCAGTCAGACTGCCCTTTCCCAGCTCCTCCTGGCTCCCACCGTCCTAGAGCAGCCAAGGCACAAATGAAATAGTAGAGATACTCTGGTAAGCAAGCCTCCGTTTGTTCCAGCACACACTAGCAAGTGCCACACCATGTTTTTTCCCAGCACTTTTTTTTTTTGCTACTGGGAAATCCCAGTAGCAAATTTTGTCCCCGTGCTGCAAATCTGCAGTACAGGACATGCTTTAACATTCACGACATGCAGTTAGTGGTGCCACAAACCACACGCCCTTAATCACCTGTACTGTACAAAAGAACTTCCCAAATCAAATATACAGGTACTAAACCATCAATTCTTCCTCAGGTAATATCCCCAATACCTTGGAATTAAGCCCACTTACAGAAGAATAAGAAAGTATATAAGAAAACAAGAGTGATGTTACTAGCCAGCTCTCTAGATACTTGAGGGTATTCATCACAGTAGCATCTTGGTGGCTCTATGAAGAATTATAACACTATATGATGACTGCATTAAAACAATGGATTTTTACTATCTGGGAATATCTACTCTACATATTTTAGAGTATTATTATTCAGTTAGCAGGAGACCATAAACGTTTAAAACCAATCTTTGTATTTACAGTTGCAAATTGGCCAGAATGCCCAAACTATAAAAATACCTGGTTGGATGTTGAGGTTTGTTTAGCATATTACCTTCTAGTCTTTCTTATGATGTAGTCATATAATACTTGGGTCCTTACCCTGGCAGAACAGTTTTGGAGCTGAGCTCCACGTATCCTCTTTCAAATCTATAGGCCAGCTTCTCAGTTGCATTCCAGCCTTTCTGTGCTGTCTGAATGGCACAAAGGACCCAGAAAAGAGCCAGATCTGCCTGGCTAAAACTTCCTATGGCATGTGGGAGCTCCCAATAGGCATGCCATCACGGTAGCTGGCCTCTGTGCCACATGTATACTTGGGCATAGGGAAAAGGGCATGTCAGGGCAAGGACATGGTTAGTTCACTATGTCTGCTTCTCTCATTATATTCAGCTGGTGTTCAGCCCCACGGCAACCATGGCCAGCTGGCAGAAGTTGCAGCAACCCCCAGGCTGTATTCAAATCTGCTGCAGTTCATTTCAGCATGAATCCAAGCTCAGACTAGAGCAGAAGCTCAGAGCAGCAATCTAATGTGCTTTCACTTGAGGCATTTTTTTCCCTTCTGATCACCTTGCCTTTGTTTTATTATGAGTTTGCAATTACCCAGGGGTGGCTTTGTAGATCTTCTTTCTAACAGCTATAAGTAAAAATTAGGCACAGCTAGTCACAGTCACACTGTTGATGTATTTGAGAGATAGCAGCTATATTATGAGGCATTTAGGGGTTTTTGGGGTTTTTTTTTTAAACAAAGATGCTTTATGTGTTTGGCATTATTAATGCAGTCATTCAGTCCCAACATATAACAGGTGACTGACAGCTGTCAACTGTATGAGTCACTCTACAATTATACAATATAATCAGTTATGATTTAATGATGTGTTCAGTAATAAAATGAACCATCCAAGATGAAATTAACATGGAAACTAAATGGTGACATCCATATAGATGTCTCTCCTGAGCTCTTAATTTATGCTCTGTGGAAGCACTGGATATATACAGTTCTTAGTACAGCAAAATCTTTGAAAGATGACACTAACTTTCAGCAATTAGGCATTAACCACAGGCCTGATTTGAGATCACATATTAGTTGCTGTTTATAGGAATGAAACTAGTTTAAATTCTGCTCTTTTTCTAGGGGGAAAAAGTGTGTGTTGGGGGTGGGGAGAGAATGGGATTTGAATGCGTTCACACCCATCCTCTGTTTTCTTTCAAATAAAACAAAGCTCCCATCATACTTCTTATTTATCATTTACGCTGTAAAAATAAATCTGATTGTAGCTTCTATTCTTTGAGCTCCACTACAACCTACACTCCCCCATGGACCAACCTGGTGGGAAGTGGGGAGATAAACAGAATTTATCACAAAAATAAATCTACACAAAGTGAAGAGGAACAAAAAGTGAATGAAAGTTAAATAAGTCAATAAACAGGTAGAATAGGGAACAGAGAGAGGAAAAAAGTGGTGGATGCTGTGCTACTGCTGGAAGGTGAAACGCTGCTTACTCCTGTCCTCCAGAACAACCTTCCAGTTTATAGTGCAGGAGGGAGTATGACAAGAAGATTTCGAGGACTACTGATTATTTTCTATTCCCTGGTGGTATTTCTCTTAAGTCCTAAGTGGGGCATGCTGAGAAAAGCAACTATTTCTCTTCAACTATCTGCAGTCTTCTCACTGTACCACATCTCCACACAACTCTGCAAAGTTCATGCCTCCCAAATGGGATGATGCTTACATACAGTTTTGGCCTTGCTCCCCACAACTCTCCTCCACTGGTTCAGGGAGTTCTCAGCTATATATTGTTCAGTTTTGCTCCATTCTATGGAGCAAGGAGATCTTAATTTTAACATTTACTTTGGGTTATAGCACAACATTACATTAGATATTAATCCCAGAGACATCATAAAACCACTTATATTCAGTAGATTATAATTTGCCAATGCATTTTTCACTTAATTAGTTGTTATTGTGCAACCCTGTATTAACCTCCATGTGTGTTCACAGTGACTCTACCTGTACAACGAGTGACCTGAAGTCTGATCCTGTTCTAAAGCACTCAGCATTTGTGTGGTAGCATTAAGAGAAAGAAGGTAAAAAGCATGGTAAGCCCTAAAGCAGGTAGGTGAGCATGCAGTGCAAGTAGCAGTACTTAGAAGTTTCTCAATTATTTAAGCAGACTGGAAAAGAAGAGAGAGCCCTGCCAGGGTAGATCTGAGGGAGCACCAAACCAGTCATGGCTCTTCATGCAACAATTCATTAAATCAATACATTTATTTAATTTGATTATGAAATTTGACAGCAGAGTAAGGGGAGTGCTACCTGTGAATTTGCTCCACTGAAGCACATCCTTATGCAGAATTTCTGTGGCTGCGTCTCATCTCTCTGGAGGCAGAACTCCTCTAGCTCTCACATTTTTAGTCCCTCAGTGCACCGGCAGTTGAACAAAAGGCCCTTTCTCATTATTTATTCCAACTGTCACCATCTTTGTTTCTTCTAGATTTTTTTTTTATCAGTTCCTGAGTAAGAAGCAAATGCCCATACAAAAAGTGCCACTACACACAACCATGATTGTCAGTTTTCTAAAACTGGCAGTATCTCCAGGTTCTCTCAGTGACGGGAGAGAGAGAGAAAAAAAACAAAACCCCGAAAGAATTTTTGGGAGCAACCGCCCCCCTCCGCCCCAGCACAGGACCTTAAACTCTGATGGGGCAGGGATGGGAATCCTGGGGAAGGAGATCTTCAAAGTAAATGAATTGCAAGACTGCCATTCTTTAAAGATACCAAACAAAATTAGCCTTATGATTCTTACTTTTGAAGAGGGAAAAGCTCAAGGGATGTTGCATAAAACAGAATTTAAATAGTGCAATCTTATTGCAGAATGAACAGTGAAAAGGGTAGGTCAACAGAGACCAGCAAGTACCTAATGAATAGTCCTCTATACTTCCGTTTTAATTAAAAGAACCCAAAACAATAAATGTGTCTAAAAATCCCTCAGAGCCTTGAAGCAACTGAACGGCAAAGACACTAAAACACCTTTCAGATTTGCCTCCTTGAAAAGGTCATCATCTACCAAGGACAAATTTTGAGTGCTAGGAATGCTCAGAAACCTTCACACCACAAACATAAAAAACAACACAAACACACAGCACTCAAACTCCTGCCTACTGGCTGAAAGTAAGCAATAATCTTCTAACAAAAAAACCCAAACCCACCAGGCTAATTACAGCTGAATCCAAACCTCAGACTGATAAAACTCAGAGTCAGACCATGAACATAACATTGCTAGGGTTTCTCTCATTCCTAATACATTTAAGAAACCAAGTCTTATTATCCTCTGTTCTGTCAACTGTGGACTTTTCTCCAGTGTATTTAGTATTCCTTATTCATTTCCTACATATAACTTCTGACTTATGTTGATTGCTTTTTCCTCTTCCCCATTTATTATATATTGCTTTTTATTTCTGATTGTTGTCTTTACTTTATCCAGTATGACGTTTAAGTAAAGTTGTCCTTTTCCTTGAAAATCATGCCTTTTTGTCATTGTGTACACTGCTAAATTAAGACTTATTTGTAACAGTAATTATTTAGTTCTCAAAAAGAAGTTTGATATAATAGTTTTGTTTGAGTTAGAATTAAATAGTCATTTATTATCTTTTATTTGGATTATTAATCAATATATCAAATTACCAGGCTGATGTTAGACTTCGTATCTGGTAGTGGTTTGTCATTTTTCAGTATACTCTGCAATAGGAAATGATTAGTAAAAGAGAGCAATATTAATCTTTAAACAGTATTTACACCAATAACTGAAATAATCTTTATAATAAAAGTATAATGTTGTTACATATGGTTCATAAAAACTTCATGCAACAAAGCTGCTCAGTATTAAAGTTTTACTCAAGCCCCTGGCACAAAAGGTCATTTTTATCAAGTATTTCAGAGACTCTAGCTCTACAAAGCACTGATCCCTCTCAGTTTATGACTTCATCCAGGTCCAATTACATTGTCTAAGAAAGCCAAATCTAAAAATTCCCATTTACTATTCTGAAATCCATTTTATATGATTAGATTCTCCTATTTCAAATGCCACATCAAGTATGGTTCTGTGCCATTTTATTGCAGCAAAGCACATATTTTATTATATTATCTAATAATTACATTGTTTGTCTGCTGGTTCACTCCCATAAACATGTCATTTGGAAAACCTCTACTGAGAGAGGTTGCTCTAAGAAATACTAAGAGGAATAAACAAATTAAGGCATAGAATACTGAAATGATATTGAATACTTTGATGATGCCTGCAAGTCCAGTGTGTAATGGGACATATAGCTGAATTTGAAACACTATATGCTACCTATCAGAAGCCAATGTTGGAAACTACTTCTGTGTTTAAATTTGATTATACTGGGAACCTATTTGAAATTGCTATTAGAAATATTTATATAACTATGAAAGGATTCTGATTTCATAGAGAAAGAACCACTGCTTTGAATTATATCTGAAAAACTGTTTTTTTAAAGGTAGATATAAGTTAACATGTTCACTGGCATCCTTAGATATTATTTTTAAATTACATGTGCAAAAAGGACGAAAGACATGCCAACAAATTCACCCTCTTAAATGCTATTATGCTGCAAGGGATTGGGCTTTTTGCTGTGGGTGCTTTAAAGCTGAATTCTTTTGGAGTCTGTGTTGCTATTTGTGCAAGGAATACTAGGGAATGCACAAAGATTCTCAGGCCCAGAATTGGCATAGTACATTTACACAGCTATTGATATTGCCTATACATAAGGACTTATTTAAATGCCATGCAAAGCCTGTGTTAAAACTAAAAGGGTGAACAGATTATGTTTCTGTGAACACAGGAATCATTTGTGGGAACTCTTGAGTTTTTAGAGGAGATGAAAATCAGTTTCTATCACTTTCACAACAAAGCTGCTATTTTCTAAAGAAATAGTAAGATTCCCTTTGGCACAGCTTATAAAAAGTTCAGGTTTCACAAGTAAATACCGACAATGAGGTAGCATTTAAATAATGAAAATAAAATTCTTAAGTGAGATTTAAATGGTGCACAGGCCCTTTACACTGGCTTAACTTTCATTCAGTGAAAATAACAGCAGGTTTGCACAGGCCTATGGTGAAATGGGGAAAACAACAATGAAAGGTTGAAATCTCAGTACATGGAGCAACACTGTTCTTATTGACTGTCTTTCATTTTTAAGCTGCCAGGTTTGGGGGAAAATATTCACTTGGGTGGTCCTTTGGCATAATTAATAGGTCATACTTGGCTTTTGTACCCTTGGGGCAATGTTGCTACGATGCTGTGCATTAGTACTTCCTTTTGGAAAGTATAAAAGGAAGTACTAAAGCACAGCATAGTAACTGCCCCTACTGTGCCGTGTATGTGGCACATAGTTAGATCTTGCTGCTATGTTGCCATAGCGGTGGGTTACAAGGGAGTGCACCACTACAGCAGCATAGCTGCTGAACATGTATAGACCCATGTGTAGCACTCCGTAGGACAACATGTAGACACACCCATTTATATTCAAACCAAATACTCTGCCCCTTTCACAGGTGACTGTATCAAGAGATCATTTGTCTTCAGATGGATGTAAAAGGGCATCTGCCTCATCATCTTATTTAAAATGAACACAGCCCTAAAATGCAGACTGGATTGTAACACTAAAAAGCCATTGTAAATAGATCATATTCACAGTAAGGTTGCTTCAGTTAAAATAAACTTGTGAAAACATGAATCCAGGACCCAGATATTTTCATAGGGAGAGATGTCAAGCTCCTCACTGGACACTTTCACACATACAATCATAGATCAGGATGAAAACTATTCTATCTATGGTTGTGAGTTGGTCAAACTTGTGAGTGTACTTCAACCAGTGTGTATAGCCTGAGATGCATAGGCTACTGCTGTTCAAAAGTACAGTGACCCAAATGGGTTTTGTCCACAACACCTACAATTTCTCTAGCTGTTACATACCTAGTAGTAAACTTTGCCCTGAGTTCTTTCATCTAGCCGTTGGGCATACCACAAATTCTTCTTTCTGCAAATGAACATGATGCCATGTAGACACCCTGGGGCTGGTCCTCTACTCTTCCATCTCTCACAATTAGACTAACCTGTCAGTGCAGAGCTGGGATGTAACCACTTGGCTATAGTGAGTCCAAGTAACAGGGCTGCAGTCACCAGGGCAAAGGGCTGTAAAGGTGATGCAATGTTCCCATATATGTACTGGGATATGTACTGGAGATAATTAATATATCTCCATTGAGGGTGAATTTTTTAATCTGCCTCCCACTGACAACTTGCCATGTAGTTTCTTGACATTTAGCCCATTTACTTTGGGCTATGTGCAGGACTGTGACTTGGTTCTGGACAGTGGTACATTTAATCTGTAATCCATTTTAGCTCTGTCTCATTTTTAACATTCCCAGTTAGCAAAACAGAATGATGCTTATGGTAATCTATGCTATGTGCTCATATGGCCAAAGTACTGATTTTCTTTCTATTACCTACAAAGTTTTCCTTACAGGTCTGAATCTGGCCTCATACCTGCACAAGACTGAATTGAATTAGGAGTAAACTGCACAGGCTGTCTGTTGTGCAATGAGATCAGCTGATTATGCTATCAGTCAAAAAGTTTTTATGGTGAATTTAAATAAAGCAAGTGTTTAATTTGATTCTTACAAAATGGGCTTCAGATATGCTCATTTTTAGAAACAAAATATCTTAATTTGGGTAAGAAAGACCAGTAAAGAAAGCATAGCATTTAAAGAATAGCTAACTGCTAGTAGAAAGTAACAAACACTCTAAAATTTGTGAACATTGGGGTCTGTAAAATTTCCACTTTGTCTTTTAATATTAGTATGCGAGTGCTAAATGCACAGTGTTAACACATCCCTGAGCCTTACTACTGAGGCAAGAGAATAAAAAGAAAAACAGATCCTTTAACTCACAGTAGTCCATAGCAGGAAAGAAACAGGTGGCAAAATGAGACACTCACTGGGGACGAGGTGTTTATCAGTGGAAGTCTGACCACAGAGATGAATGTACACTTGCACATACTTATTATGGAAGAAACAACCCATTAACCTTTATAACAGGGACCAATTTCCAGGTAAATGAATGTATTTACAAGACAGAGGCAGTTGTTCCAGTGGCTATATTCCAGGAACGGGTAGGCTTTCTAGCAGTAGGAGTCCAAGGAACATGAAGGTACATTCAGAGGATGGTACTGGTGCTTGGCATGGAATAAGTAGTGCTCAACTGCCAGGCACAGTTCAGTGTTAGGGGTATTATGTTCCTGAAGTTTTTGGGTAAGACATTAACCTGAGATCATGATAATTTGTGATCATTAAAAAATCCATGATTCATAGATGTTAGGGTCGGAAGAGACCTCAGTAGGTCATCCAATCCAAACCCCTGCCCTGGGCAGGAAAGAGTGCTGGGGTCAGATGACCCCAGCTAAGTGCTTGTTCAGTCTCTTCTTGAAGACCCCCAAGGTAGGGGAGAGCACCACCTCCCTTGGAAGCCCATTCCAGATTCTGGCAACCCTTACTGTGAAGAAGTTCTTTCTAATGTCCACCCTAAATCTGCTCTCTGTCAATCTGTGGCCATTGTTTCTAGTTACTCCAGGGGGTGCCCTAGTAAATAGAGCATCTCCTATTCCCTGCTGCCCTCCCCGGATGAATTTATAGGCAGCTAAGAGATCACTTCTCAGCTTTCTCTTGTGAAGGCTGAAGAAATCTACGTCCTTCAGTCTCTCCTCATATGGTCTTGCCTGCAGGCCATACGAGTGGCCCTCCTCTGGACCCTCTCAAGATTCTCCTCATCCCTCTTGAAGTGCAGCGCCCAAAACGGGATGCAGTACTACAACTGTGGCCTGACACAGACACAGGGGAACCATCACCTCCCTGGACCTGTTCATCATGCATGTGCTAATGTATGATAAAGTGTGGTTAGCTTTGTTGATCACTTTGTCACACTGACGACTCAGTTCATCTTGGAGTCAACTATGACTCCAAGATCCCTATCTGCTGCTGTGCTGCTGAGAAGGTCATCTTCCAGCCTGTAAGTGTGTTGGTGGTTCTTTTTGCCCAGGTGCAGCACTTTGCACTTGTCTTTGGTGTATTACATCCTATTTCTTTCTGCCTGTTTTTCCAACCTGTCCAGATCTGCCTGGATCCATTCCTTACCCTCTGGTGTGTTAACTTTGCCCCATAATTTGGAATCATCTGTAAACTTGGACAGGGTTCTCTCCACACTCTTGTCCAAGTCACCGATGAAGACATTGATTAGCACTGGTCCAAGGAGCGAGCCTTGTGGGACTCCACTGCCCACATATTTCCAAGTCAATATCGACCTGTCTACCTCCACTCTGGGTGCAACCCTTAAGCTGATTTGCCACCCACCTGACCATGTAACCATTTACATCACAGCCCATCAGTTTATTTATGAGAACAGAATGAGATATCGTATCAAAGGCCTTCTTAAAATCTAGGTAGATGACATCTACCTCAACAAATTTAATTAAAATTATGCTTTTCATTACATTTGGCAGCATTACTAACAATGACCGGGCCCAACTCCAATTTGGGTAATCCTAAATAATTAGATTACTACATCTCAATATATTCCACTTCAGTCAAGTGGGCTTGGCTGAAGAAATAATGGTTATAGCAAGAAAATGTGAATCAGGACTCTAAGGAGAATTTTTGATTCTGCCACTACTCCACTACACAACTGCGGGTAAGACTGTGGCAAAGTTTATCTGATTATGAGTGTGACAGGCTCATGCCCCACTCACTGCAGCACTGGTTTCCTGATGGCTGGTCTGCAGGCAAGTGGGGCAGCTCTACACCACTAGACAGAGCTCCCCTGGTTGGTCTGACTCCTAAAGGCTCCAGGTATAAAAGGAGCTCAGAAGCCAAGCCAAGGGGGAGAGAAGAGGGAACACCGATGCCAGAAGCAGTGGATCTCCCTGTGGCTGGACTGGAGCTGTCAGGTTGCTGCCACAAGATTTCACCTGGCAAACCTATTCATGACTCTCCACTGGAGCACCCAATGAGGGCCTGAGACTGTGAATGCTTCCACCATTCAGCAGCAGAAGACTCTCCCCGGGGAAGAAGTCCTTGTCAAGCCAGAGGATGGCAAGGGCAAGCTGGTACATGACGGTACCAGGGCAGGAGTGGCAGCTGCTGAGCTAAGGACCCTAGGTTTGGTTCTGCCCACACCCACTTACCATGACACCTGCAAGGGTGAAGAGGTCAACTGGGATTGGAAGAAGGCAGCCTGGTGGTCACTGCCAGGGCCTGCAGAGGAGAAAGCCCCCCTTGAGATCATTTCAGCCCCATTCACCATGCCTGAATGATTGCAGAGCCAGAATCTCCCAGCAGGGAGTTAACAGGGCTGTAAGGGTCTTGTGGGCATGAAGGAATGATAGATGGGGCACTATAGTACATGGCCAGGTGCTACCCAGCCCTAGGCTCAGGCCCAAACCACAGGGTACCTGCAATGTGGAACCACTTAGGAACCAGGTGGACCTTCCAGCTCAAGAAGTTCCAGGCACTGAGACAAAAGTGCTGGGTGCAGTGGGCATTGAAGTCCTGCCCATCGCATCACCCCAACTGTTTGAGTTAAAGTATTGTTCAGTTATCATTTCATTAGCCAATGAAGCTGTGGCCATAGTTTTGCAGGCAGCTACCAGACTAGGCCCTAATGTGGGAGTGCAAAGCACCCTGATCACACCATCAAAGCCAACCCATACCACTTGAGTGGAAAGGGGTGTGGTGTAGAGGAGGAAAAGCACCACACAAGTGCCAGCAAAGTTGCCCAGGGTCTAAGGGAGGCCACTGAACTAAACCTCCAAGTAAAATCTACTTCAACAACAAATAGTGGAGGGTGAGTAGACTCTGGTGTGACAAGGCTAAACAGGCAGGGCCTGCCATCAGCAGTGCTGCAATTGTGAGCCTGTTACGGTGAGATTTTAGTGAAATATATGAATCTTTGAAATTACTGCATGAACCATAGTATAGAAGTACAAAATATGGTCGTAAGCTAAATTGATTCTCTCCTGTGACATGATATTACCTGAATTGACAAATAACAATTCTTTTTCTTATAAAGAAAGGAATTTGCTGCCAGCACAAAAGAATGACACGTGAACATGTCCTTAAGTAGAAATGACAGGCTGTAAAGTTTGTTCCTGGCACTCTGTCTCTTTTTGAAACCTGAAGGTAAGGTAAGAAGCTTTGATAAGAGGTATGTGTGTGTGCATGCACACTGATCAAATCTGCCTGCTCTTGTGACCTAAGTTTCTCCTTTGAGACTAGACAATGATATCAGGAAGTCTGTCTGACCTTTTCTTGCACCTATATCATATTCATTTTTAAAGGAATACATGATTTATTACACAAACACAAATGACATCAAACTTATTCACAGCTGTCAGTTTCTTCATATACTATAGTTTATAGTTGGGAGACTTTAAAAAAGGATGTTTGGATTGTCAGGGAACTATGCACCATTTCACACTAAATCACTGTAGAGGAACCTTGGTTAAACAGCACTGCTTACTCAGTCTGTCAGTATCTAATACTGACAGATATTAGCATAAAATAAAATCTGTCCAACTGTTTGAGTCAAGTTACTCAAAAGACTAGGAATAACAATAGAAAATATGAAACTACCATGAAGATTGTAAAACTTCACACTACTTGCATGCTACATTCTTTTCTCTCCTTCCATGTCTCCCATCAATTTAAGAGCAATGCTAAGAGGTGCACTGCTACAGGCCTCAACAGGATTCTGCATTGGAATGGGCTCTTAGTTTGCATATTAGAAAGCCCATGGTGCATTGCCATGCATTGTGCCCATTAGAACTAGCTCAGGATCCAGCAAATTAGCAGTAAACAGTGCCATGAATTCATCTCAGAGGACAGACTCTGGTTTCTTAAGAAAATAAGCTATTTCTTTTCTAGCTGTATTTTTATACATGTGACTTGTTTTAGTTCAGTTATGGATGGCAACTACTATTTCCCCCCCTAATTTGGCTACTGCTGTGTTACTACTGTGACTCAATATGTGATTTTGATTTATTAAGATTAATTTCCCAGAATGAACAGAACAAAAACACATACAATGGCCCATCTGGGCAAATAATTCCTGAAAATGCTTGCAAGACAAATGGCATACCATGCTCTGAGACATGACACATGAATAATAAATGGGCATTTAAGCATTATATATTTGCCAGCACATAATAAGATATGTTGGATTTACATAAAGATTCAAATTTGTCTTATTTAAAACTGTTATATTTAGGTTTAATTCAGTCAGTATTTTGCATGATCTCTATCTCCGTTATAATCTTTTTGCTATTTTTAACTCTGAAGAACATTCCTAATGATAATTATTTAATTATGTATCAAGTCACTGTATTACACAGAAAAACCGAGGCCCTGCAGTTCTTGAGGAAGCAAAACCCAGTGATTTCAATTGGAGTTATGTGTACCTGCTGCATAGTTACTAACATTAGAATGAGATAATTTAGCACATGCTCTGTGTAAAATAATTCTCCAGTGATATGTGGTCAAGAAACAAGACCTTTCTTTTGTGAAAAGCTTTCAGTATTTGCCAGTGTTTTCATATGTAATGAAAAGTTCTGTGCGGGAAAACAAAGGAGCACAAATAGCACCCCAGAACAGCCCAGTACTAGAGCTTTCACTGGGGATGGGGCAGATCCAGTGGCAGGACTCTGCTTGGCAGCGCAGTGCCATAATGACTAGAATATCCTAGGGTGCTGTTCTCGCCCTCCCCTTCCCCACCTTGCCCCAGTAAAAATTCTACCACTTGTCTCCTCAAACCACTTGGCACTTTGCAAAGCATCTGGCAGCCCCAGGCTGCCCCAGCATCCTGGTTGAGAATCATTGCTTTAGATATATAGAAAAGTAATCATATATGAATCTGGAATATCTTCTTTGCAGAAATACAATAAAATACAAACCTTGTCACTACCATACATCTCATAAGAGGCATCCTCTTTACACAAGTCTTCCCAACTGATTGAATCCTGGTTTCCTAACTGACTTGTAAAGTTACAGGTATGATGACCTATGGTCCTTTTAAGTGAGAGGAGGATACAAAACATGATGATGGTGAAGAATAATAAATAAATACTTTTAATAATATAATACATTTGATCAGTTGTGTCCAATTTGACACCACACCTGTGCTTATCCCAGGAACCTAAACCTAAATCTAGATAATCTAGTCACATGTTTCTAGAGACAAAACTAAACCTATACTTTTTATGTAAAGGCATTGGTTTTTACATATGATTATTTAATAATGGCTGGATCCATCTCCAAATTAACCACAGGAAATATACCCATTAACTTCAACTGAAGTTAGAACGGGCCCACATACAGTGGTAAAATAACAACTAGAAATATAGTACCAGAAAGTACCTTGTAGGCCATCTTCTCCAGTCACAGGCAACTGCATCATATAATCCATTTAATAAATGGATCATCTGCTATCTTAAAATTAGTTAGATTTTTGTCCCCACTAATCTTACTGGAAGGCTCTTCCAGAATGTTACTCACCTGATAGTTACAACCTTTCTTCTAATTTCCAGATAAATATATTTAATGCCAATTCATAATCAGTTGCTCTTGCACAAGACTTGTCTTTAAGTTTAAACAGTTTCTTTCCCTCCTTGGTATTTGTCCCCTCAGTGTTTCAGGGAGCACTCATATCCCCTTTAAGCCATTGTTTTGCTAGACTAAATCTCATCCTATAAGATCTAAAATGTGCATGCAGAAGTGATCATTTTTGCCTGATCTGGCCACAGAAAGCAGTCTTGCAGCCTGTTGCTGTTTTCAGAACAGAATGGGGAAAGGGGAGCAGAGAGAGTTCAGTCTGGGGGGTTTCAGCCCTCCTCCCATCCTCCAGAGGGTGGGACAGGTGTACTGCATCTCCCTCAGGTGGGGGGGAATTTCCATGGGAAGTTTTCCATTTCTAAAAATTCATTGTTTCATAAAAGTCATTAGTAACAATGAATGGATGCCAGTACAATATTGGGTAAGCTTGGCAGTTTCAAAGTTGTAATTAATGTTTTTCAGGTGATTATCCCTAGGAAGTGTGAGAGTCAGTACATACATGTTTTATTGATTTGTAAACTGGAGAGTAAATACACTTATTAGTAATCCAAACCAAAAATCAAGTTATGAATTCACATAATTGGCTGGGCAGGTCAAATCAAAACCAAAGCGAAAATTCTTATTTCATCTCAGACTGCAAGTGAAAGCAAAACCAAAACTAAAACTGTGATTATTTGTTGTTTCACTTGCAGTTCAGCAAACACACAGAGCACTGTCTCATTTCTTTTCTTGATTTGGGGAAGTTGGAAGTGTTTGCGTAAGATCTGTTAGTTCTTTAGTGCTTTTGGTTTGAAGTAGTCATAATCATGCCTAATCAGAAAAAAACCCAGCGTGTGGCAACATTATAGTGAAGTTCAAGCCACTGACATTTAAACCATGTTAAGTGTGCTGTATTTCATTTTTTTTCCTAATCAAATATTTCAGTTCAAATACCTGTGGCTATTGGGACATAAAATTAACATGGGGGTACTTTTTAAGTTTTGTTTACTAAATATAAGTAAAATAAACATGCCAAATCAGATCACACTCTATTTAAGGCATTGGAAAGTTTTGCAGAAAATTTTCCAATTCAAAATTTTCCAGAAAAACCCACATCTCTGCTTGGTAGGGAGCAGAGGAGCTGGGGCAGTCCCTGGCCCTCTAGCAGCCCACTCAGGCAGCCCTGGGGGGAGAGCTGCCAGCTGGCTGAGTGGCCCCTGAGCTGTGGGGGTGGCTGGTGGTGGCGGCACAGGTGTGGTGTCCCCTCTCTGGTGGTGGTGCTTCCTGGGTCTGCCTGAGTGGGTTGCTAGTTGGCTGGGCTGCCCCAGCTTGGGGTCAGGGAAGAGTTGGATCAGACCAGGTGCTGCCTCCAAACAGGGGCAGCTCCCATCCTGCTAGCAGATTGCCTGGGTGACCCCAGGGAGCAGCAGCACTGCAAAGAGGAGGACTGCCCACCCCCAGCTCTCAGGGGCTGCTCAGCCTGCCAGCAGGTTGCCCCCCAGCTGTGGGAAGGTTCCACAGGAAAAAAAAAAGGATTGGGCCCCTTGCCATAACAGTGATGGAAACCCCTAAATTGAAACAGGGGGTTTCAATTAACCCCCCCACCACGCCATTTCAAATTAGGGGGTGTGACAGAGCACCTTTGGTACCTGCCACTTTAAGGTTTGAGAGCAGGAAGCAGGGCAGCCTGCAAGTGTGGGCTAGCCCTAACGAGGCAGTCACATGACTGTAGGAGAGCCCTGGGACAGGAGGAGAGGGCTGAGATACCTCCATTTTAGATCCAGGCTCTCATGACTGAGGCAGTAGTCTGCTGCTGGCAGCTGGAAAAACAACACCAGGCTGAGCTACTGCTTGGAACATCTTGGATGCTCCAAGCAGCAGGAACACGACCTATGCAGATGGTAGGAGGCTCCTGGTCGTAACTTGAAACTGCACCCTGCTGGGGAAGGATGGCCTGGTGGGACTGCCCATGGTAGGGCAGTTCCCCAGAAATGCCAGGCTAGTTGCCTCCACAGTGAAAGGCGAGTAGGGGCACCTTATAACCCCAATCTCTACTACTCAGTGGGTAACTAGGAGTGGTAACAGACAGTGGGGGAGAGGGGCAGGCACGCCTAGAGAGAGGCACTTGAGCCCCGCAGGGGTGTAACACCCTGAAGGCCCTAGAGAGGAAGAGAGTGGCCCCAGGGAGTGGGACAGAAGTTGTGTGTGGCCCACCCAGAGTAGCATGCACAGTGGCGCTTGAAGGACTGGGCATATGTAGGAACTTAGTAGAGTTGCATAGGGTGACCTGAAGGGCTGTACTGGGGGTGTGTTCAGTAAGGTTGCAGAGGCGGCCTAAAGGGCAGCACATGGGTCAACCCCCACATGTTGCCCAGGGAGGGGCTAAAGGCTGAGCTCCACCCAGGGCAGGGCATAAGGCTGGTGCCTCATGGAGTAGGGTAGCTCGACTGACCCAGAGGTGCTGGCCATCCACCAACCAGCGGGAAAGTAGGTAAGCCTGATGGCCCAGAGGGTTGCTCAAGAGGAGCAGGGTAGATTGAGAGTGGGCCCAGTGAAGGGCAGTATGTATGAGGCCCTGTGAGGGGGTGGAGTGTGTGAGTAGAATGGGAGAGGCCCAGCCAGGGGCAGAGCTAGCCCAGCCTTGGGCTGGAGTTATGATCTACTTATGATGCCATCTGTGAGGCATGAGACACAGTGTAGGGGTGGTACAGAGCTGTGTACAGCATTCCACTGGCATCGGGGCATTAAAATGGGCAGCTTCCCACATTTTACACTAGTTATCAAACAGCAAGTCATGGCAGGCAAGATTGGGCATACTGCCCAACATAGACAGGTGGGTGGGCCGATGTTGGGATCTGGCCTTAACTTGGCCCCCTGTCACAGAGGGCATAGAATGCAATCCTAAGGACTAAACCCCCCTCAAGAGCCCTATAACTACAGGTAGTAGCTAACTGTACAGCAATCTACTGCACAGTAAATGCTGTGTATGTGTAGATGGTACTGCTTTACTGTGCAGTAGATTAGTCTACTGTGCAGTAAAGCGTCTTGTGGAGACGTGACCCCTGAGATTTGCTTGCATAGTATTACACTTCTAAATATATATAATTATTTTTATTCATTTCAAAAGTTCCTGAGCAAACAAAGTTGCTGGTCTTCTGCACTACTACAGACTACATCAAACACTTTCCTGGGAAAGAGATTCAGATTCATGAATTATTCTTTTTTGCTAAAATGAAATTAACAATGAAATGAAGACAGGTCATTTTCACACATGGCTCAATTGTGAAAAGAATCTGTAAGGGTCAGGGAGACATATGAGCAGTAGGAATCAAAAATATAAATACCAAAATGATCAAATCAGGCAGATAGGTTATATGTGCCACGATGAATTAAGCCTCTTGTTATACCTTAAAAAGGAATTTAAAGAGGCCTCACTACAGGACTGCAACTTAAGGCCAGCTGCTCTCCTGCCATATCATTCCAGAGAACGACACAGGCAGACAAGATTCATTGAGGAAATGTGATATCTTTTATTAGACCAACTAAATAGTTCAAAAATTTGTTCTTTGTAAGTTTTCAGGTACAAACACCTTTCTTCAGGCAGAGGGAGAGTTTGCAGCTGTTTTGTGCTCTCAGGAGACCCCATATCTACTACAAGGCTCTCAGGAGAGTACAAAACAACTGCAAACTCTCCCCCTGCCTGAAGAAGAATGCTTGTACCTGAAAGCTTGCAAAGAAGAATTTTTCCAACTATTTAGTTCGTCTAATAAAAGATATCATATTTACCCAAAGAACCTTGTCTGCCTATCAGTTCTTAAACCAACATGGTTACAACCAGCACACCATATAACAAAGTAATGATCAGGACCACCATTCTCGTAGAAAACGTGCCTCACAGTAGACATAGGGTCAGTTCCTTGTTCCTGTGTACCTAATCCTCTCCACACTTCTCACAACTGCAGGACTGCTGATGCCACAATACAGGCTCCTTGGTGCCAGCCCTTTTGTTGGCTAGTTTCCATCAATTAGCAACCAGTATCTGACTCGTGTCATGGAAAAATACAGAAATGGTAAACTGCTCTTAGGCAGCAGTAGCTTACAACTCCTTCAGAGAGAATCATGACTCCTAGCATGGACAGATCCAGTGTAACCCCAATTTAAGATATGCAGATTTCCAGGGATTTTCTTTTTCCAGCTGGAGCACCAGAGCCACAGCTATGCTTTTAAATAAAATCTGTAGATAAACACTGAGTTTTCTCACCTGAAATATACAGATGTTATTCTCTCCATATTGGTAGAGAATCTTCCAGAGAAGTCTCACTCCTTAGTCTATTGTCTGCCACTCAAATCTGCCACTTCAAGACACTTAACAAAGAAAGCAGCTCATTTGGGGGTTTTTTAATACCTTGAAGATGTTGAAGCTGTCCAACAACATAATGCAGAGGCTTTGATTGACAGAATAATGTAAAAATACCTTACAACAGCCAAAAATGATGGTGCCTCACTAAGAACCACATGACAGAAACATGCTTGGATTCATGAAGAAGCCAAAGAGTGTTAAATTGCAACTCGACCTTTTTCATGTTGGGGGTCAAGAGGGCAGTGGTATCTTCATAGTTTCATAGTAGTCTGGGGTCAGAAGGGACCTGAACAGATCATCTACCCTGACCCCCTGCCACTGGCAGGAGCACACGCTGGGATCATGCAACACCAGACAGGTGTTTGTCCAACTTCTTTTTGAATTTACCCAAGGTAGGAGCGAGGACTGCTTTCCTAGGAAGTTGGTTCCAGATCCTAGCCACCCTAACAGTGAAATAGTGCCTTTTTGTAGCTTTCCTGGTAGAGGTGACAAGATCATATTTCTTTAGTTAGTGTTTGTTCTGTAATGGTAATTGCCTGTGTATGTATGTATTTCTCAAGAAGCTGAGAAACAGGAGTAAGACTAGGGAAGGAAAAGTTAAGATCTTTGTTTTTCTATAAGGAAGTTAGACTGCATTTGTATTGGGATGAGTCATATTTCAAGTGGATTTTGAAAAAACTCCCCATAAATTATCTCAGGACTGGGGGCATCATCTCTGTATTCCACAAATAAATGTATGTTTAATTCTCAGCAGGGAAGAAAGAAACTGTCCATTAATTTAATCAAGACACACACAGTAAAAAAGTGTGGAGAGGGAAGCCCACTATGCATAACTGATGAGGTAATATATTTTCCAGAGAGATGGGTCAACCAGTGATTATCACCTACAATGGTGAAAGAAATGAAGGAATAAAGCAACTTCCTGGTGTATAAGAGCTTGAAGAAAATGGTTTTAGGTTTCATTGTTTTTTCCCTGGCAATGAACATTTCCTGCTAGTATTTATTAATCTATTGCATGAAAATTGTTTGCTGTATCGTGTCCTCTATTCTTTATATTTGGGTATGAAGTGAGGTTCGTTCTGTCACCCTTACCTTCAACAAAAGTGATTTCCGTAGTCTGGAGCCACTCTCCATAAAGCCCTTGTCTCCTTTAGAAGCTGGTGTTACCTTCCACAGAGATTGTTCTAGTGTTTCTGAGCAGAAAACATAGTGATGGCTGATGAAGGTGGTCTTTAACGTCTGCTAGGCCCATGACCAGTCAAAGCCTTTAAAATAAGGGCTGAGGGTCTCATTCTCATTAAGGTCTATATGTTATCACTCTGGTAGTGGAAATGGGTTTTAATTTAAATAAGAAGCAGGTACCAAGACTCTGTTTCAGAAATAAAGAATAGATTCTCAGAACTCATTCCAAATTTATTTATAGTTTGGGTACAATTCAAGTCAACTTGTCTCCATCTACATGCAGCAGAAAGTCTTAGATGTAGTTAGTTTTTATGTGCCTGATAATCTTGTGTGTCTACATTTAAATTAAGCAGTAAGTAAACCAATTTGTTGAACTTCTCTCTCCTGTCTAATTCAATTTGCACAAATGAGTTGTTGCTGGCTAGGACTATTGCTAACAATTCTTTCAGTTCCATTCCTTGAATTTCTGCTAAGATGGTATCACTCATGATCCTTCAAAGAATTTTAGTTGCATGTATTTCTTAGTTAATCTGCCAGCTTCTTGAAAGTTTACTGAGAAAACACGGTTCCTTGGGTGAATTTGATATCTTTTATTAGACCAACCCAAATAGTTGGAGAATAGTTATTAAGCAAGCTTTCGGGTTCAAAAACCCTTCGTCAGGCTAAGGAAGTTTCAGCAGTTGGTGTGTGCTCTTCCTGGATGGAATGAAAAGTAAAGAAGCCAGGGGCTAGGGAGTCAGTTGCCAGGCAGATTATAATGCATCAAAAATCCAACGTCTATGTTTAGTCTATGATCTCTAGTATCCAGGAGGTTGATGAAATGGAGTTCATAGGCTCGTCTCTGGGAAGTGTTGTGTAAATTTCCCTTGAGGATCAGGACTGAGAGATTGGAGAGAGAGTGGCCCTCCTGTGAGAAATGTGCCCCCACCAGTAATTGGGTATTTCTGTCTTTGATGGATTTCCGGTGTGCGTTCATTCTGGTGCGCAGTTGTTTGGTCTCTCCTACATATTTTCCATCAGGGCATTTGGTGCATTGGATGAGGTGTATTACATTTCTGAAGGTGCAGCTGTAAGATCCTGGGATGCTGATGGCTCTGTTGTGGGGTGTAGTAATTGTGGGGGTGGTGGAGATGTGTTGGCAGGTTTTGCATTTCTTGTCATGGCACGGTCTGGATCCTTTTGGTGTGTTCTGGGCTTGAGGAAGTTTGCTTCTGGTGATCCAGACCATGCCATGACAAGAAATGCAAAACCTGCCAACACATTTCCACCACCCCCACAATTACTACTAAACATAGACATTGGATTTTTGATACATTATAATCTGCCTGGCAACGGACTCCCCAGCCCAGCCCAGCCCAGCCCCTGGCTTGTTAACTTTTCATTCCATCCAGGAAGAGCACACACCAACTGCTGAAACTTCCTCAGCCTGACGAAGGGTTTTTGAACCCGAAAGCTTGCTTAATAACTATTCTCCAACTATTTAGTTGGTCTAATAAAAGATATCAAATTCACCCAAGGAACCTTGTCTGCCTATGTCCTTAGACCAACACAACTACAACCTAAACCCCTGAGAAAACACTACACTTACACCCATATTCTTAATGGCAATTTTAGGTATGTGCCTAATATTAAGAATATTCTTTGCTAAAATTAAAACCAGACTTTTGAACATTCAGCTGTAAGATATTCTCCAAACTGTCAAGATTGTACTCAAGCTATGTTTTATTACCCAGTACAAATGTGGCAGAAGAGTTAAATGAAAAAGCATATAATCTTTGAGGATGTCCCTGCAAATTACACTGTTACAGTTACAGTAAATGATTTGTCACTTTTTCATGTTCATCACCTTCCCAATGTAATTGATCCTTTAGGATTTGCAACCTTGGATTTAAAATCTCTTCTGTTGAACTGTGGAAAGTATTGTGCCAAAGAAATATATTAAAACTCACCTAAGTGTGGTATGGGAAGAAGTGCTTCTGTAAAAGGAGGTAATGTGAGAATTCTTGTTTATTATTATCTGTCATTGAGTCCCAGATCACATCTGCTCTATTTATAAAAAAATGGAAGAAGAAGAATAAAAGATTTTTCTAATTGTTAGTTCCTCAAAATCAACCCGGGACTTCATTTGATTTGATGTTTTTGAAATAGCAAAATTAATAAAGATTTTGCAACTGTAACACAGAAATCTTGCTGATATGTGAGCCAGCAGATGGACCAAGAGTAAAGAATGATTTAACCTCATATTTATCAGGAATCAGTCATATTTAACCTCATATTTATACAGGAATCAGTCATTTTTGCATATGTCTCCAGTATTGCAATACACTACGGGTAAAATTCTCCTCCTCCCCGAGGAAGTTGGTGGGAAAAATGCCATCAACTTTATTTTACTCTAGATGAATGTCATAAATAAACAAATTGTGGAGTACAGTTTATTCATAAAATATTAATCAGAGATACCACCAACAGCAGTTTTACAATGAGAACATCCTCTATTTGTGAAACTGATACAGTGCATGAAGTATTTAGGACCTACAGAGATATTAATAGACACATCCTTTGAGGATAAAGTCAACACAAGGAGTACAGCAAAGGGGATCAGCTCTGGAGCATGGGAAAGTCTGTCCTCCTGTATAACACAGGACTTGAATTACTTTTTGTTTTAAATCTAGTAACAGTATTTAAGCCAGAACATCTCTTTTAGAGAGGACAGGAAATGCCCACCTGGATCTAAAAACTCCCAGTACCAGCATTCTTCACAACCCTCACCAAGGTGTTTCAGTGCTTAATTACCCTCACTACTAATACAATTTACAGCTTAATGCAACAGAATCCTGAGGAACCAAACAGTTATAGATCTACACCCAGGCTTTCTGTTGGAACATCTGTATCATGACTAGACCTGACTTACTTGAAAGAGAAATGTTTAGAAAAATGTCAGTTCTTATAAGAGTCTATGCTAAAAAAATGTTTCTAAATGAAAATATTTCCAGTTGTGTGGAATATCTTGCGCGTTTTGGAAAAAATATTTTTATATTATTTTGGCCTTATTTCATTATGTCTGGCTGCTGACATGTCAAGGAATAATACATTCATAACCACAAATCTTCAGAATTTTTGTTTTGTGGAAATTTCACAATATTGGTTTTTTTGGTCCAAATTGGAACGAACATTTTGAAATAGCGAAATTTCCCATGACCTGGAATTTCTGAGTTTTGACCATCTCTAGACATGACATGGACTAGCTGATATAGTAGCAACACAAACTGATGCATTTCTGCATGTGACTATTTAGGTGAAGAAAGTATAGCCACTTTCAGCCTTAGGGTGCAAACAAGTATTTGCCTGACCTGGTTTAGGTTTATGTGGCTGGCTTTAACCCACCTAAACCTAAACCCAGAGCAGCCACTTATTGGAGTAGTGTGGGCAGCTGGATGTAAGGAACTTGGGGGGGGGGGGGTACTCGTGGATCCATGGGGGCCAGGGTAGTTAGAGGGCTACAAATAGCCCAGTCCGGGTTAGGGGGTAGAAACAGCACAGCCCTGGGGCTGGGGCAAGTGGCTAGGCTTTCCTAAGCCTAGAGCTGTGCTGTGAATGCGTATAGGTTTTATTAGGCTGGGTTAACCCATTATGGATTGGATTAACCCAGGCTGATCTAAGGGCCTTGCTACACATTGCACTTTGAGCTGTTCAAATGATGATAGTTTTTAGTGCTTGAGTTTGGAGCAGTAACACCTTAAGCCTAAAAACAAGGGATGAAAATATAATTTAAAACATCTGTTTAACCTCCTCAAATTATATCAGTTAAACAGTTAAATGATAGTTCATACCTAGTTTAGTAACCTCATCAGGAAGGCCCTAGCCCCAGTCCTAGCATCAGCCCCAGCCCCTTATGTCTTCATTGTGCGTTGGGTGCTGTGCAGGTCCCAGGCCTCTCTCTGGCAGGGAGCCGTGGGTGGGAGACAGCAGGCACATCTGAGCCACTAGGGGGTGTTGCCCAGCTGAGGAGCCGTGAGTTCCCCTCAGCCCCACAGGCAGGGACTGGGGCTGGGGCTAGGGTGGTGGACAGAGCTGGGGCTGTGGACCTTTCCTGTGCCCCGATCCTGCCACCACAGTGAGGGCAGGAGGGAGCAGAGAGGGAGAGAGGGAAGGAGGTGCTGGGCCCCCCACAGGTGTCAGGTGGGGCTTTCCTGCTACAGTGTGACTTGTCACTTCATGGTGGGTCTGCCTGGTGCCCCTGCAGCAGTGGGGCTTGGGCAGGGTGACAAGCTCCCTGCACCTCCTGCCATGCTTATGTTGCTGCAGCCCAGCCCTGCGCTGCTGGTCCAGAAACCCTCCAGCTCACCCCAGGGGAAGGGGAGGTCCAGTCCTAGCAGGGTGGCCCAAGCTTGGTGCATTGGTTCTTTCTCCCCCCTGCCCCTGGCACTGGGGCTGCATGGGGCCTGACCCAGCCCTGAAGTGGGGCTGAGCACGCAGCTGGTTTGGCCCAAGGAGGTGCTTCTGCAGGTGGTTCCAGGTCTGAGAAATCACTGCTGGCCCCTCATGTGGTGAGTGCAGTCCCAGGGCATTCCTGAAGGGTGGTGCCACAGTGGGATCCCAGGGGAAGTGTTCAGGTTGCAACAGCAGCCTCCCAGGCTTCAGCTGCTGCACTGCAGCCCCTCAGAGACACCCTGCAGCTGTCCTCACCACGTGATGGGCTGGTGATGACCCCTCACACCAAGCAACACTTGCTCCAGCTGCCACAACACTTCCTTAAGCTAAGCCAGTGATGTGTTCAGCCCCACTTCAGGGCTGGGCCAGGCCCCATTTGGCCCCAGCACCAGGGGCAGGGGCAGAAGGGGGAACCATGCAGTGCGCCCAGGGAAAGGATGCTCTTCTGGGACCAGACCCCTCCTTTTTTGGGGGCAAGCTGTGGAGGGCTCAGCTTGGCAGCACACAGGAGTCTTCTATGTCTTGGCTTCTATGTCAAGTGTGGCGGGAGGTGCAGGCAGCCCACTGCCTTGCCTGGGCCCCACTGCTGCAGGGGGGCTGGGCAGACCCACCAGGCAGCTGGGAGTTTTGCTGCTACAGTGGAAAGGCCATGTCTGCCCCTGTAGAGGCCCTGGCACCTCCCTCCTTCCCTTCTTTCCTTCCCGTGGTGGTGGGGGTCCCAGCACAGGAGAGGTCCACAGCCCCAGCTCTGTCCACAGTTCTAGCCCCAGCCCCAGCCCCAGCCCCTGCCTGTAGGGGCAAGGGAAGCCACAGCTTCACAGCTGGGCAGCACCCCCCAAGTGGCTCAGCCATGGCCGCTTCTCCCTGCCAGCAGCTCCCAGCCAGTGGTCTGGCACCCACCCATGCAGCAAGGTGAAGACGTAAGGGGCCAGGGCCAAGGCCAGGGTCAGTGCCATTCCTGACAGAGGTCACTAAATGGTAAGCGGTAAATGGTATAAATATAATAATCATTTAACTATTCATTCTAAATTATTCATTCATTTAACATTCCTACTAAAACCTTTTTCTGACTGTCCCCCAGCTGCACAGAGGACTGGCAATCAGGGGCTTGAGTAGGAAGGAGCTACAACTGTGAGTTGCCATTACAAAGCTGGTGAGCCAGGATAGACTTCTATCCCTGTTCTAGGTGGGTATGTGTGGAAGATGGTTTGGGGAAGGGCATGAAGCAGGGAGATGGAGAGTTAATGGGATGCAGGTGGGTAATGAAATGGGGTGTGGAAAGGAAATAGAGGTGGGGGAAGGGTAGTGAAATGCAGGAAGTCAGTCATTGAAGGATAAAATTAAAAGAAATGAAAAAACAACCAAATAAAAGGGAAGTAAATTAAAGGAGGTCTCATGTTTTAATAAAATGGGATTTGGGATCAGGTTGTGTGGGGTGCTGGTTGTGCTTTCCCAGGGTGGCTCGGTAGAGGGGGTGGTGAGGAAAGGAGCTTTTGTGCCCCTGTTCTGGGAAGGAAGCCCCAGCTCATGGGGACCTGATCTGGCTTTTCACCTTGTTCCGTGCCCCACACCCTCCTAGACCCCACTTGTGGGGTGCCCTGCAACCTGCCCAGCTGGCATGTGCTCTTCAGGCTGTTTGCAGATGGTTACACCCCTGGGGGTGAAAAGGTCTCACCCCAGGGACAGGAAGGGGAGTTGGCTTGGTACCAGAACTGCCCCCCTGGGCAGCAGAGTTCAGGGGGTGAAAAGTTTGTCCACACAGAACAGGGAGGGTGGGGGAGTGGACACTACATTCTGCAATGCTGGAGGACTGCAACTTGGGCAGCTCATCTGTGGGGGTGGCCACACATTAATGAAACACAAGCTGGGTAAGACAGATCAGAGATAAACCTGCTCTGGAGTGGTGTAAACTTAAGCTGCCTGACATGTTCTTGAAATTAATTTTAGGTGTTAATGTGTGGACAATTCAGGGGTTAAAAGCTCCAGGAGCCATCTAAAATTAATGTGTATAAAGGCTGACATCACTTAGTCAGCAGGCTCCATCTAATTTCTCCTTCTCCATGGAGGGCAAAGATTTCCTCCAGTTTTTGATCCCCATTTTAGATTTTACATGTCAGAGCTTCATTCTTATCTGAACATTCTTGGCTGGTCCTTTAGCTTTGGCCTACTTCTTTTAAAAACCTATATTTCTCTCTTTTTCAGGAATGTACTTGCCTCTGTACAGTTAAGTAATCTTATTAAAAAAGCAACTACCTTTGTATTATCTGGCTACCACTCCTCATGGGAATACTTATCCTTCCTCTTCTACCCTCTGCCCTCCCGACCCCATTTCCTCTTCAGGATCCCTTCTGTAAATAAAACCTGCAGTTACTACTTAAAGTGATGCAGTACATTTCAAATAGTTAAGAAGAAACAAAAATAAATTACTTGTCACATTTTAAATTATAACCTTTATTGTGTATAAAAAAAAAGAAATTATTTTTCTTAACCTGTTACAAAAATCAATTAATTTCTAAAAAGAGCACTGGTATTATATACTTTTTCTCTCTATACATCTCTCTCTCTATAATTTACAGACACTACTGAGGGCAATTTAACTCCTGATTTCATCAGCTTTTCAGTGTCACTTGTTGTTTGTATATTAATATATCACAACTGAAATGAAAATCTCAAGAAAGCAGAAAACAGCCACACGTTTGATGTTTTGTGCAAAAGCCTTAAAAAGAAATTTAGCAACTTCTTTGATGCTTTGATCTTAGAAGAAATCTCACTAAAAATTATGATCAAAGGAATTCATATTATTCCAAGTACTTAAGAACGAACCATTTTAGGGCAGAAATCAGTATTCTGTTTAATCCTGCACCCTTGGAATCCATTACTTTCTAAGTACCTCAATCTGATAGGACTTAAGTTTACTTAAGGATATTTTCCTAAAGCAGAATTAGAAGGCAATTCTTCCAGCTAACTTATACAAAGAGCTAAGAATGAAGAGGATTTTATACTTACTTAAAAAAATGTTGCTTGAAGCTTTTTGTTTTTATACACTTTTAATCATACAGGTGCATAGCTCTTGAAAATCAGAACCTCCATATCATTATCATACAGCAGGCAAATAAATGGGGACTTCAAAAGAAACCTACTTTCAAATGAATTTATTTGTAATTATTTCTGATTGTCAATGTTTATAGAAGACTATTACACAGATGGCTATATCTAATATTTATAGAGGAAATTAACACTCTATTTGATAACATGCAAAGACAGATAAATAATGAATTATCCTTTCCATCAATCTGGCCACATAATATTTATTTCACTGAAGTATTAAATATCACATCAGGTTGCTTGTTGTAATTCTCTGTGGCAAGTTAAATCAAACAGTGTGATACAAGACTTCCTAATTTTCAACCTAGAGAATATTAGAGCCAATCCTGAATCAAAGCAGTGCTAATTAATAGTTAGATCATGGATTTACCACAGGCCCTGAGTAAGGAACAGCATGTAGCTGTATTGTTCCAAAAGCAGGGACCAAATTATGACTCAGAGTCATAGCACAGTGCTCCAACAATCAGGTAAAGAAGTAATTTCCCCCAGCATTTTAGCCACGATGGTTATTTCTGCCTTTGTGACAGCCAGCCAGCACAGGGGCAATGAGGTCTACTATTGTTGCCTACAAGCTACCTATGTTCATCCTCAGATTACATCACTCTATAATGGTGAAAGATTAGGGATGCATTAGTGTAGTAACACTGTAGACTCTGGAGACATAGCTGTAAACATTCTTTCAACTTGACAAGAAAACAGGCATACTTTAAATGAAAAATCAATTGCTGTTAAATCTGTTACCTCTAACTAATTTGGACTGACACCAATTCTGGAACTTGAGAAGAGGTAAACTAAACCAATCATATAATAGCATCGTGAGGATCAGCAGCACTAAAAGACTGTGTGTTCGATTTGGACAGAAACGTCATCCAGTTGAATGTGAACTACTAATTTAAGGAGACACAGACTAATCATGCTTGTGACACACCTAATGGAAGCTTTGCTTCCCTTTTTTGCCGGGGAAGGTTAAAAACTGTGCTCGGCCACATTTCCATTTTAAAAGTCACATGCCTGCTTGGTCAAACTGCAGGGAATCCAGTGACCACAGATTTAGAATCCACCCTGGTCTCTGTGTATGCATGTCACGCTCCTACTGAGTGAGAGTTCTCCGAAGGCAGGAACATCATGGGGCAGTATAAGCACCCCCAAGCTGCCTCAGGCTCTTGTACTAGGGATGGGATTGAGCATGTCAGAGGCATACTGTAGTTTCTCAGTATTGCAGGGGTTCTGGGCTGTAAGGTAGATCTTCAAAAACTCTGGGAAGACTGCCATAAATTGAGCAGCTGCAAAGTTTGCTATAATTCACCCCAAGGGGACACATTTGCCTCATCACAGCTCATAATCCAAGAGCAATGTGTCTTGAAACCATCACTGTCATCCTCCCAACTGCATGGAACTTTCCAAAAATACTTCTCAGTACAAAATATCCCTCAATGCTTTTAATCTCAGATCCTTTATCATTTTGATATAGATTAGCTTTATATTGTGAAGACTTTGTTTACCTGGTTAAAATGCTGAAGTTTGTCAATTAAATGGCTGATGAGAGGGTCTAATCCTCTGACTTTCAACTCTGGGTTATTAACTTGTGCCTTCAATCCATTGGAAACAACTCTGCTGGTATAACTAAAACAGAAAAGATCAAAAGATCAGCAATGGGACAAAAAGTTACTCTTGCTTGTTTAGTGTGAATGTATTTTTAAGAATCAACTTCATTAGAAGAGCGAACAAAAGCAACTCTGCCTCAGCGTATCTGGGTTAATACCCATATAACCCCAGTACAATGCATTTAAGAAAAGCAAGCATTTTGGTAAACATTACAAATGAAACAAATGATTCTTTAAATGCTACAAACCTGTATAAAGTAGCATGCTTTCCTGCATTACCAACCCAAATTGTTCAAAAAAATCATTGGTCAGTTCCCTAAAAGCATAAGTGACTTCATAATCATGAGATGAAAAAAAATGTGCCCCTTGTATTTATAAATTGGTGTTCTAACCATTTTTGTTTTATGTTTTTCGAGATTTTCTATTCAACTACAAGGACTGAAAGCCTTAAAAAATTCCGTTATTAGATTCTCACACAATCACAGGAACCTGGGGACTCTTAAGACGGGCACCAAATACCATATGTTTTGCAGTAAAATCACCAGTGGTGGCAGCCCCTTCCTGATAATTTGTCTGTCAACAGTGAAAAGTTTCACTTAGTGTGATTAGGCTTTTCTAGCTAGCTCAGCATTTCTGAAAATAAGACCGTCTACAGGGGTCAGCATCAGGTGCACTGCAGTTTGACTTGTTGGCATGGTATTTCTAAAGCAGGTAGTTTGTTTTTTGCCTGCCTATTTTTAGTAGGCATTTCTCTGTCTTGTGAAACAACAGAATTGTGTTGAGAGAGTCATCAGCTCGCTGATCAGAATCCTCACTTGAAAGATTAAGTGGAGCTTGAGTGACCTCTCCACAGTGCAACAGCCTTTGTGGTGTATATGGAGACACTGAGCTGCCCACAAACCAGTGTCCACCTCTCAGCCTTGCTGGTTTAATCCAAAGGAAAGGCAGGTGCCAGTATGTTTGGAAGCAGTTTGGCTGCAGGAGCTACTGGAGCAAAGCAGATCATTCATTTGTCCATCTATCACAGCTCCATTCCTCAACTGACTGCTGACTAGGGTTAAAGAGCCCAGTCAACCCTATCATGGAGTGGACTTCAGTTCCACAATTTTGGTGGCATTTCCTCTGTCTGGGGAGGAACTCTCTCTCTAAACTGCTCTTCTGCACAAAGCTATTGGCATCTTAGAGGTTTCTAGGTTATTTAACCACTGACCACCACTCTGCAATAACAGTCACAGGTGGTTTCATTTACATTCTTTAATACAAGCAAGTGTTTAAGATCCAATGTTTTTTGGGATTCAGTGCAAACGTATCTCATTTTTGTATCACCCCCTTTTCAGAAACACTGAAGGAGATACTCATGACCCAATTAGGTAACAGAACTGTTGAGGAAGGTAACTCATGAACAGATTTCCTGTGAGCACCCATAACACCAAATGTTCATGTTTGTAGACTCAAGTAACAGAAAGCTGCATTTCCTTGAGTTGGAACTTACAGACAAAGTCTTATGAAATGTTGACCTTAAGCACTTACATTCTCTGATATCTCAGCTGATCTTCCCAGTAGGGCTGTACAAAATTTCGCCACCAGCTCTGTTTCAACGCTGTTCAAGGTTGAAACAGCAACATCGAAATGAAACAGATATGATCAAAACAGCCTCAAAACAAAACGAGGCAAGTCAAAACGTTTCTCTGTTTTGACGTTTCCCCCATAGGCTATAATGGGGAAGGTTGAAACAGCCTATAACTTTGTCACTTCTGGCCAGATTTAGATAAAACTTGCAGAAATGGTAGCCCCTTCAGAGGGCATAAAGCATGCCAAGTTTCAAGAAGATAGATCAGGAAGTTCGGAGAACCTGCACCCCAAAGTCTTGAGAGCCAAACTTGTGCCATGTGTATGTATTAAGACACAGCAGGGTCAAAACTACAGGAATGATAGCCCCTGCTGGGGCAACAAAGTGTGCCACGTTTCAAGGAGATAAGTGCAGCGGGTTCAGAGAAACTGCACCCAAAAATCCTGAAAGCAAAACTCATGTCACGTGTATATGTTAAGCCACAGCATGGTCAAAACTGCAGGGATGCTAGCTCCTGATGAGGCCACAAAGCCTGCCAAGTTTCAAGGAGATAGGTGCAGGGGTTTGGGGAAACTGCACCTCAAGCTGCGGACAAGCAAAACTCATGACATGGGTGACACTGTGTGTGTTAAGACACAGCAGGGTGAAAGCTGCAGGCATGCTAGCCCCTGCTGCAGCCAGAAAGCCTGCCAGCTGTTGAGGAGATAGGAACAGGGCTTCTGGGTTCTGGGGCCCTGAACTCTTTTGCCCTGACAGGCAAAATTCTGGCCAGAAATGACAAAGTTATAGCCTGTTTCGACCTTCCCCATTATATCCTATGGGCGAAACGTCGCAACAGGATCAAAACGGCAAAACGTTTCGACGGAATAAAACAGAACAGCCATTTCTACTCAAAACAAGAGTTGAAACGAAACACTGTTCTGTCAAAAAGTTGAAACACTGGTCCAAACAGAACGCTTCCATTTCACACAGCCCTACTTCCCAGCTCTGTGACTACTTTGCTTTAAAACTGTTAAGACTGGATAATTAAGGGTGGGATTTTAAATGATGGGGGATATAGAATGAGGTGTCCAATGGGAATGGAACAGGAGCTGCCTTTGGCACCTTTTGAAAATATTAGCATAAATATTTTATTTCAGCTACAAAGATCATTGAAAATTATAACTGGGCATTAACTAGGATGCTTCCCCTATCTTAATTAAAATAATTGAGATGAGTATAGTTATATTTCAAATAAACTAGAGAGTAAAACCTACTTCAGCATAATGGTGAAAATTATGTTAGAATTTCCAGGAAGACTATAATAGATGGGCATGGTCAGCCTTTAACGAAAGCTGTCAATAATTTTAACCTCTCAGAGGAAGGAAATATGATAAGCATGAATGAAAGCAAGAAAGAAAACAAAGCACCAAGTAATGGAGAAATGGGCAGTGGGGAGGGGAGTGGGGGAGATGAGTTGTGACACCGCTATCAATACCTGTGGTTAGTATTTGAGCGAAAACGTTAAGGAAACACCTTTCTTGGTGAAGTCATATTGCTTATATTATCTCAATCTTTAAAAATTGACAATGATAATTTTTCCATCATGTAACTCAGAAAAGTATAAATTAACTAGCAAGCATAACACTTCCCTAGGAAATAGGCTGCATGAAGTGATATATGGTAAGGCCCCAATCTTGTAAGAACCATCTGGATAGAGCACCTTTCCCATGTAGAACCATGCCAAAATCAGCTACAGGCAGTCCTTGACTTACAATGTTTTGAGTTACAACATTTCACACTTACAATGTTTATAAATTGACACCCTGTTTCAACTTTATGATGTCCGTTTCAACTTGCAATGCTTGATCTGATGCAACGCCATGCCACCAAACAAGTTTGCTGCATCACTCATCTCCCTGGAGAACATCTGTCCAAACTTCCTTGAACACTTTTTTTAAGAAAGCAGACAAGACTCCAGAAAAACCTGCAGCCAAGACTCCTGAGAAGATTCCAGCCAAGAACCCTTCAAAAAGTCCAACCGAGAGCCTTTCAAAAAGTCCAGCAAGGTCACCTCAAAGAAGTCTTTCCAAATCAATATGATTGCTATTTACAATATAAATACATTAATGTACCTATATTACTCATGTATAATTGATTGAGTACAAAATTCTGGGGTATTTTTGGTGAAAATAGGGTATCGGGCCTTGGTTCAGGAACCATTCCCCCATTTATAACAATTGTTTCTTATAAAAAAAATTGGTTCCGAGTTACGTTTTGACTTAAGATGCAGTTTTCAGGAACCAATTGTGTCGTAAGTCCGAGGACTGCCTGTATTGTTTAAAAATCTGTAACACTGTACATTGTACCTACCAATACTACTAATTAATTTAGATGATAAAAAATGGGCAGAAATCTTAGAACACTGGCTTTCTTTGCCTTGAGTTCATACCAAGCAACTTGGCTTTATTCCAGGGTGAAACACTAATCATAATATTGAGCCAACATTAATCATTATTCATCATGAGAGCACACACATACACAGCAGCAGACTCCCTATGCCTAAAGAAGGGTATTTGTGCCCAAAAGCTTGCAAAGAACAATTTTTCCAACTATTTAGTTGGTCTGATAAAAGATTCCACATTTACCCAAAGCTGTCACTGTGGAGAAGGCATTCAATACAGCTCTTTAGGATCCTTTTGTTAAAGCACAGGAATAATTTAATTCTGGACATTAATTTACAGCCTCCATCAAATTGTTCTACAGTTCTCAATTTGAATTTATTTGCTTGAGCTTCTCCCCATCAGACACACCGTAAACAGCAGCAAAAAAGCAAGGAGGTCCTTTGTTGTTTCTCTTGGTCGGTCTCTCAATTTAACCATCAGAGTTGCTTCAGAGATTTCTATCATCCACCGTAAAGAATCGTATGACAAAAATTTCCCCTTTTTCTGATATTGCTTTATGTTCATATATCACACAAGCCTTCACTCAATGCCTCTAAGCAATAATAGAATTAGTATTAGAAGCTATCTGGATTTTGTGTAAATATGACCAACCTGGAGACAATGTGTGTAGCCACCCATGGAAGTAGACTCATTGATTTTTTCCATGCCAACAGCCCACTGAGGAATATAAAAGCTTGGAGCAAATATTGTGAAATTAAATTATCCTACAATCTTGCCATGTACACCCTCTTTTATGCAACTTACATAAAAAAAAATGGTACAAACCTTCAGGAAGATTGAATCAAAAGTTCACTGAGACCAAGTGAGATAATATTACTCATCTGCTTAGTGCTCGCTCAGCATATGTTTAAGAACCAGTGCCTTATAGTCTAAACATACCAGTACTTATGTTCCAAGCAGCCTGTTACACAACTTAGTAGTATGTGGAATTTAGATTTGTAATGAAGATCACCTGATCTTGGATGCCAGAAAAGATTGTGCCAAATGTGCAAGCCATGGATCGGGTTTATCTCTCCCAGAGATATGTAAGTTTTTTTTATCTATGTTGCATCTACTCTTTGGACTCCAGAAATGAGGCCATAGGACTCATTTGGACTCCTTTCCAAGGATCATACTATGCAGGTGCCCAAGGCATGAATTTTTTGATCTTCATTGAAGAAGGAGGAATCAATGCAATCTGCCACAAGTGGGAATCAGGTTTGATCCAGGAGGTGGGTATGCATGAATCTAACTTGAATGGATAACTTGTGAGCATACATTACCCTGTTGGTTCTGTATCACATCTTAAATACCTCAAAACAACCACATGCATTTCTTGAAAGACAGTAAAATGAAGAGAAGTAATTGAATTATGTGAAACATTCTTCTGCTGATATTGGATCCTGAATTACTGGGAGCACATGTTAGAAAAGATCAGAAATTGGCTGCCTTTATCTAATATTCTGTCATTTAACTGAAAGAAGCAATAGTACAGAATTGTTAACTCTAGCTATTATTCTAGTACTTTATACATATAGGACCTTGAAATGTCTGTAGAAAGAGACAGGAAAGTTGGAGAATCCTGAACTCTCCACTGTGCTAGACAACAATGAGTAGTAAACACAGGTAGAATTAGGAATCTGTTTCAGCACCGTGGATGGAATGCCAACATTATTTGACAGATCTACTGTTAAAAGTGAAAAATGTTAATAAAAAAAGTTTACAGGTTTTCAGAAATGGGAAGTATATAATATAAAATTTCAGCTCATGTAACTTTCACTTCACAAAAGTGAAATGCTATCTAAAATATACATTTATTTGTATCTAGACACTGTCATAAATAATATTTTCTTTTCTTGTTTTTTTAAAAGCATTTCAACTTAAAACAGTTACTTTCATATTCTGAACTGTATGGGTTGTTATGAAATGCTGCATTATTTGTAACATGAAACTACTAAAAAGAGCTGAGAGGAAGAGTGCTGCCTATGCCTCTGTAGGTAGCTCAACACTTCAGAAACCAACATTTAAGCCCCCAAAATGTCAAATTCCAGAAAAAAAGCTGCAGGAGCTGCATTAGGAATAGGACTATGTAGCAATGACATTTAGCCACATGAGACTGGGAGATAGGGTATGATTTTAACATCATTCTTTTCCTTGTTCCCCACAGGAAACAGCACCAGTTTGGTTACCAGTGTCTGATCAAAGCTCTTACAGGCAGCATTTCCATGTATTATTGATCAGTTTCCCACTGTGAGGCCATTCCCATTGCTCCATTTCCCTCAGGATGCTATTATCCTGAGCTGTGCCACTACAGACCATTAAGCACCCTGGTGCTCTGATCTGTGATGGCTAATGGTCTGTGGCCTTCCCAGGATCAAAAAGAAACTACATTCAGATGACCATCCTGAATGAAATCAGGATGAATGATGACATCAGCTTCAGTCTGTTACTCAGCATGGGGATTATAGAACTCAAACTCATTGTAACTTACGTTGAATTGCCCAATTTATTTTCTAAATAATGTCAGTATAATATAGACTTGAAATTATAGCAAGCCTTTTAAATGAGTATGTTGCACCAGATCTGCATCTCAGTACAGTTCTCTTGACTAGGCTGACTTTACTCCATCTGATGCTCCAGTCCTCTCTATCTAAATCTCAAAGTGTAACAAAACATCTGTGGTGGGATTTTCAAAACTACCCAATTAGAACTCAGGTACCTAACTCTAACTAACTTATAGTAGAACCTGAATGCCTAAATCCCTCAGGCAGCTTTGAAAATCTGAACCCTAAATATTTTTTTGAAAGGAATTTGGGACTCACCTAAAAATCTTTAAGAGCTGCATATGGATCAGCATTTCTATTTGTCCAAAAGTCTCACCTTGCTATCTGAAGCTTTAATGAAAGGAACAAAAAATGCTGGCTTGACCCAGTGGCTGGAGGCAATGTCTCTCTTATTCTAGAGCCATTCAAATATGCTATAGGACATGCTTGGTATATTTTTTAAACATGTTATTAAGAGACTTTTCTGATTCATCCATGTATTTGTAACTATGAATTTATCACATAAAATATTCATAAACACTATTTTTGGCATTGGTAGTACAATTTCACTGTGTCTATAGGGCTAAAAAGCAATGCTCCACTGAAAAGCTGGGGACTTTATATGGCAAATTTGCAAATTTGCAGACTAAATTACTGGACCTTAAAAATCATGACATTTATCCATTTATTTCTTTAGAGGTATACAAACGTAGCTATTATTTCCTATTCAATGTGCATAAACTCCTTTACACACAAATAACATGAAGAAAAATTTCAGACTGGACCCCTATAACAAAAAAATTCCTAGCATCTTGCCTATCCAAATTAATAAGTCTTCATTTGCCAACCTGCATAAGTTAGATCAACACCTTTCAGATTTCTGGGCAGACAGATGTGAGTCATCAACAAAGAGCTAACTAGAAATAAACCA
The DNA here is from genome assembly GCF_030867095.1 of Alligator mississippiensis. Classification (NCBI taxonomy): domain Eukaryota; kingdom Metazoa; phylum Chordata; order Crocodylia; family Alligatoridae; genus Alligator; species Alligator mississippiensis. The sequence continues at coordinate 43,056,533 of NC_081830.1, forward strand.
AAGCTGAAACTTATACTGCTTATTTTCTCATTCCATTTTGCTTTCTATCAAGAGGCCAAATGATAAAGCAAATTATTCTGGAGATATATGTTGCTTTCATACCCAGCTGTAGATCACCTAAAGCTTAAATCGAAATATGCAAATAAGTAAATATAACAACAGGTTTCTAGGTATGAACGTTTCACTATTAGCCCATGGTGGATTCACTTTAAGAGATTTAGAACTATCCTTTCCATTTCAGCAGCATACTCTAATCTCAGAACAAGCACGAAAACACCCACAAAATGACTCAGAGCTAAATAGGGGGGAACAATGAGTATGTCCTTTAGTAAGATGCAATGAGAAATTTGGATAAGTAATTAAAGCTAGCCCTCAGATCCACTGAACAATTTATTCAGTTACATTACAAATGGCTCACCAGATGGTGTATTTCGTCTTATATTTATTCATAATTTGACCCTTGGGCTGCAATGACTTGCCTGAAATGCAATTACCCTTAACCATTGTTAATCCAGACCATTCTGGTATACCCCCCAATTCAGAATTTTTGGCTGCCTCTCTTGTAATTTCTAGATGCAGTTCCTGGTACATCTGGCCTTCTGACCCACAGGGCTATATGATGAGCAATTTTTTCCCAGTTCAAGGGACAGGCAGATGTTATAAAGCTAGTAAATGGTACAATATGCACAACAGCAAGAAAACCAGATTGTTAAAGAGTGGATTTGAAATAAACCATCTTCCTTTTAACAACAGGTCTGATCAACTGTTTTGCAGAATGGGCATATGTACAAAATGTGGAATAGTTTTTTTATAGCGCCTGGGTGGTAATCATGTCATCCAACCAGCTACTCACCAAACAACACCAAGGAGACAGGGTAAACAAGCTTTGTTTAGAGTCTTATTTCTAAAACACTATTCTTGGGGAAAAAAAGAATCAGATACAATGGGATTCTCTGCCACATAATGACAATATCATCTGATGACTCCTGACTGATCCCCCTTTGGATCAATAGGCTCATCCCAATAAAAACTGACAGTACACTGTGCTTTATCCCGTACCAACTCCATCAACAGCATTACCCAGAGTAACTTGGTTTGTTTGTTTTAATACACACATTTTTGGCTTTATGGTATTTTTAAAAATTTGTATAACATCCTTGACAAATCTGTCCTGCTGAATCATTGCACAATGCAACTGAGAGAGCTATAAAAGATGAATGATTAATTCATGGGACTGTTTGCAAGAAATTATATAGACTTTTGTTACAGAGTAGCAATCAAAACAATAGGTTATTAAAAAAAAGGGGGGAAAAAAGAAATACACCTTGGTAAATTTGTTGTCAGAGATCTAGCCAGCACCCACCTGGGGAACAAAATAGGCAAAAGTAGGTGGGCTGCATTTTTTAAACAAACTTATTCTCTCCTTATTATACAAACCTCTCTTCATTGCTTTAGCTTTCAGTTCAGCCAGCTATAGGACAGCTAGCCTACTTGATAAGAACCATTGTTTAGTAAAGTAACTATTTGTATGTCTATAGACCATCATTTAAATCCTTGAGCCTGATTCTCCTCTTGCTTCCAGCAGGTTTACAGCAGCATAGCACTAGCGTAACACCTAAAAACCAGGAACATTTTCTATTTACACCAATGCATATGAGAATCACGTCATGTTCATACAATACAAAACTTGCAGTGAGAAGCATCAAGTTCCAATAATCAAATGACACTTTTGTGTTGTAAAGATACCATCCTGCAAAGATCCCTGCTCCTAGGTGACACAAATTCTAGTGCCTGACACTGGGAAATCATTAAAGCCCCAGAAAATGTTAGCACCTTACAATCAAGCCAGTAGCCTTTGTGTGAGCACAGGAAGGAATAAATCACATGCTGTAAACTTCACTGAAGACCTAGAAAATCCCTTTATGATTTTTATGAAAGATGCACGGCAGTTTCCCTACTTTCCCTTTTTTATTTTTTCCCCTCCCCTACTCACTCCTCCAGTATGATAAGAGTTATTTTCTTTCCAGAGGCAGAAGAATAAGTAATGATTGGACTGTGAACATTCAGTGAGCCTGATAAGAACAGCCAATAACTAACTGGAGCCACACTAGAGATACAATGAAGATATACAAGAGGCTCATTGACTTTGCTAGCCGTGGTGATTTGGGCAAGGTACAGTGCTTGTCTGACCCCCTGCTGACCAAGCTTCAGGGCAAGGAAGGGAGAAAGGATCCATGGAAACAACATGATTTGAAATGGAGACAAAGATTGGCCTGTCAGAGGAGAGGAACAAGAACTTGATTCTCCCAGTGGATGCGTAACCCAATCAAGGATGGCTGGACAAAGTCACAGAGACTGACTGTCATAAGTGTTTTTGCTGGTTTGTTTTTTGTTTTTGTAGGCAAGGATGAAGTGAGGCTTACTTCCCCAAACCAATCTAAGTAGGCAAGTTAGGTATCAGACATGCTTTTAGCCTTTTTCTTTACCATTTTACTTCCATGTTCCTAAATATCATCTTCCTGTTGAACGCAGGCACACAATGTTATTTTTAAGGGCAGCCTTGTGTAACTATAACATCTGTTGGTTTCAGGGCTTCACACAGGGCAAGTCTCTAACAGTGTGCTAAGCTTATAAGGACATGTTTGAGAAGCCCTAAAAAGAAACTGAAGTCCTGAAGCCTAAGACCTACTCTAGAAGGAGCAAGACATTTGGGTCCCCCTTTCAAAAAGTGGAGGAAGAAGGTGTATCATAAAGACTCAAAGAAAGACTAAAAAATGTTAGAGGCCTAGCATGTCACAGGGGTTTGGTAACAGCCTTTTATTGATCAGCCATATGAAATGATCCCACCTGACATCCCTCGGTTTTCATGTGGGTAGTCATGGATCTCGGAAGGTCTCCTTCCCTTGCAAGCCACCATCCTGTCTCCCCATCGAATCCAAATCTTTTGTTCTTCCTTTCTAGGCCTTTCACCATGATGTCTCATATAAGCATCAGAGCTATTTCATCCCAGCTCTCTCTGCTCTGATGCTAGTTTCCATTCCTGTAAGCCCGCTCATGGTGCTACTGACCTGCCACTGTTCACTTCTCTCTGTACAGCCCAGTTTCACCATTACACCCAGTACTGAAGGAAATAAAAAACAGAGGTGAGGGAAAACCCTTGTGACAGTCATAAAGCCACACATTGACTCAGCAAAGTTATGGTGGCACTGTGTTCCCTTCAGCCCTGTCTTCATCAGAAAAAAAGGCATTTATTTGGCAACACTGCACCTCCTTTATCCACATATCCTAGCCTAAAATGGAAGCACCGTCTGCTCATAGCTTCCAGTCTGCAATGGTGAACCTAGACAGGACTGTTCAAGGTAGGAGCTATTTTTTTACTAGTTTGCAGAGGCAGCTACCCCACTACTGGGTACTTGAAAGATAACAAGATATATGTGAAAAAAAACAAACAAACGGTAGAGAGCTTAGGTGACAGTCAAATATTTACAGGTAATCGATGGAAAACAGAAAAAGAGACTATTACATAATTCTCCCAAATGAGGGTATTGTAGATATTATATTTGTACTGGTACAGAACACCAGGGTACAGAGGTGCACATCCCCTGTAGTGCTCCAGAAATGCTACAGAGAACTCCCTGAATGAAGCAAGCACTTCTCCGCAGTGCTATGCTATGTTCTGTCATGCCACAGGTCATGTGCACACAATGCACTGTATCACTACAGGGCGGGGGACAGAAATCTCATGGTCCCCCTGCATCCCACAGGGCTCTACTCTCCCTCTTGTCCCTCCTATCCAAGGGGGATGGGAGGGAGAATGAAGTGGACATTTAATGAGCACTGCTGGTGTATTCAGCAGTCATTTGAGTTGGGGCTCAGAGAGTAAAGCTGCAGCTCCTCTCCCATCCCCCAACCATGGCCTACAGCATACACAGTGATGACCTGTCATCCTTCACAGGGGCAAGGGATCAGGCATAGCTGTTGCTCCCAACACTAGGGACATCAGTATGCTCAATGACAGTCCAACAGCTCCCACAGGGGCAGGGGGAAGGACAGAGCTGGAGCTCCCCACTTTTCAGACTCTTATGACACTCCCACAGCCCTGTGGGGGACAACAGGCTGTCATTGATCCTGTTGCTGCACCCGTCTCCAGGGAGCTGCAGCTCTGCTCCCCTCCCTCCTCCTGTAGGAGATGAAAGACTGCCAGTTTGAGGGATTTGGGGTGGGGGGCAGAGCTGCAGAGCTGAGCACCCCCCATTGCCCTCTGGCTGGAGAGTACACTGCTGAATACTTTCACACAGACTTTGTAGCACTCTAGCCAGGGGCTCTGCATGCCTGTCTATGCCATGTAGGGTGACATTTTTGTAGAGCTTCAAAGTGCTGCAAGACTTGTAGTACTACAAATGTGCACCTGAACGTGGCCTCGGGAAAATACTTCTAACTGTGTAAGTCAGGAGTAATTCCATGGTAAAATGAGATTGTGACAAGAAATTAGACACTTGAGCAGAAAAGGAAATCTTAACATGTGCTAAATATTTAATACAGCCAAGCACAAAGCCTGGGAAAAAATCTCCAAGAACAAATCTATTTTAAAATAACCATACAGAAAAGGAACTTCTGACAAGAGGTAAATGAATGCAAGGTTAAGTTATATGCCAGAGGGACTGAAGTACAGACAGCTCAGTTCTAGATTCAGTACATAACACAACGTCTAGGGAACAATAACTAGTAAATGAGAACAAAAGCAAGTGAGGCCCATGTGGATGCCCTGCACATCTCATCAAGCTGAACTGACTTGATGTGGATACTCTCCCTGCCAGAACTGCTATAATGGGTTTTTACATGACATTCAGAAAGAGCCTGGCCCAATACTAACGATGGGAAATGTAATAAGAAATATTTTACTAATGTTCTTAGACTGATCTAATGTGATGGTGCCAAGAGAAACACAAAGCTAAATATCCTTTTTAATTATCTGTGTCTGTTTTGTGTAAAGGGACCTTTTACAGACAAGTTTATAAAGGAAGGCCTCCAGAGAGCCAGCACAGGGGCAGGTTGGCAGACAGACTTAAGTGGCTGGATGATACCATGTTGTGAGATGCACATACCTTCCTGGATAAACCACACACTGAAACACTTAATATGGTAGGCAATTCAGCCATTGGAGTTTATAAGTAACTGGTTTTATAAATCAAGTATGCTACCATCAGCCATATCATTTAATCAGTTTTGCTACAAGCATGTTGATAATACTGTTAGGGTGACCACATTTGAATCTTGGGGAGCACTGGATTTGCAGCTGAATAAAGGCTTTAATCTGTGTCTCAGCAAAAGTTGCTGGCCACAAGGCAAAATGATATATTAAAAATAACATTGCAAGTGCTTAGGCAAGCAATTTTCTAACAAGGTCATCGTGTTAGAGCCCATTGTGTAAGAAGAACAAAATTCAGCCCACCAGCTATCGTCAGGAGACAAAGCAGAAGCAAGACCTTGGAGATGGTGGTGAAATCAGCAGAGAACCGGAAAGAACCAGCAAGAAACCACAACTGACTGAGAGAAGACATGGTCAAAGTCTTAGGTATGCGCTCTTAGCAGAGAGGCATGGAAATGAGTAAAATACATAGGCAATTCCATGCCAATGAAGTGAACAGTAAACAGAGGTGAAGCTTGAGATGGGAGGAGAAATGGGTGGAACAGAAGGAGAGACAGAGGTGGAATAAATGTTAATGAGCATAAACAAAGGTGTATAAAATTTAAAAAGAACTAACGTTCAGTGCAGGTTCCCGGTTTGTTGTTTTTTTGGGACCTTTGCCCGAAGCTGTCTCAATTCTGAATAAAGCTGTTGTGAGCAGTGTGTGCAAGTAGCATTTGTTCCCTGCTTGCTCTGGCTAATGAGTAACAGGATCCATGAGCGATTGGATCATTGTCTCTCTAGTTGTTGGGCGCTGCATGGAGTCGGGGCTAGCAAATACTATAAAAAGTATTTATAAAATATGTGTTTTGCAATGAAAATAGAACTAATGGAGACCTCTTCTGGATACTGAGAACATTAATACTCCTGTTAGGCTGCAAATAAAAGAAAATCATAGACGTCATTTGAGTGGCTTTCATTAGGGGTGTGCAAACTGGGCCGTATTCAATTCAGATTGGGCCCAATTTGGGAGACAGCGATTCAATTTGTTGGTTCAAATCAGTGTCCCAATTTTATTCAGCCAAATCCAAATCTGAAGATTTGATTCCAATTTGGGGAATCAGTGATTCGGCCATAGACACACCTTTAAATGTTTTTTCTACATACCTTGAGGTACCAGGCAGGGCTTGTGAACGCTGAGATGCCGGGGAAGATGGAACGTCCCGCAGGAGTGTGGGGGATGGGGGCCCCCTGCGTGCTCAGCGACAGAGCTGGAAGTGGACCAGAAGTACTTTCGGTCCACTTCCGACTCCGCCGCCGAGCGTGTGGGGGACCTTGGCTCAGTGATTGGCCATGGTGGAGGGGGGGAGGGGGGAATGGGACCAGTCACTGAACTGGGGGGGGGTAAGGGGAGGGTCCCCCACGTGGTCTGCGGTGGACATGGAACTGGACCAGAAGTGCTTCTGGTCCAGTTCCAGGTCCACCACTGAATGTGCTGGGGACCCCCCCAACCCACGCTCCCATTGGACACTACATGTGCCCCACCATCTCAGTATTCATAAGCCACCTGGTACCTTGAGGTATCTACAAAAAACATTTAAAGCTGCATCTATGTCCAAATCATTGAATCTCTCTGAATCGATTCAGAGGGTTTCAATTCGATTCGGATAGATTAAAGGGTCTCCTGATTCAATTTGGATTTGGAGATTTGGCCACCGAATCTGGTTGAATCTCCGCTGAATCGAATTAGTGACCAAAGCTTCACACAGCCCTAGCTTTTATCATGTCGAGTAAAGCAATATATTTGTTTGGAATAACATAAGGGAGAGACCATTTTCTGGTTGAAGTTATATGATATTTCAAGAGCAATGAAAAGATTTCTGATACTACAGTATATGCATCCAAGCTAAAGCAAGGGAGTTCTTCTCGGCAATCTCTTGATTCAAGGATCATTGTTGGGTCTTGAGGTGATTTAAGAGTCTAATCCTTGAGCCACAGACCCTCCCCGTCATTCTCAATGGGCAATTTGCTAGTATACTGTATACAGTGCTTTGTTGACTGGTCCACTGTTGTTACTGTGTGGATTCATTGTTTCGTTTTGATACTGGTTTTTACAATATACATTCTTCTTAACCCTACCTTTTGGGGAGTTTTCATTGGTGTCTTGCACCTCTGAATGGGGCCAGGCTGCAGGCCCTTCTCCAGAGGGAATTTGGTGCCTCAAATTGAAAAGATGTGTGGTGGGCTATAGAGGTCTGACAAACCTCTGTGCACATAATAAAGTTTCCCCTGCCAGGCTTGTCTTCATTATTCGACGTCTTAAACTAGGGCACCACTGTAATCAATGCTTGCATAAGATCAACCATTTATAATTACCACCAGTTTAGGATTTCTGTGCTTTTACAAGGTATGTTTTGATCATGAGCAATACAAATGTTTAACAAGGTATGTCTAGGTGTGAGGAACATAAAATACTCTCTCTCAATTTATCTGTCACTCAGGTTATAGTGCCACCAGCAGATGAAGGACAACTGACAGACAGACATTGACAGTGGATGCTTTACATTAACTGTGAAGGGAATTGTAATTAACAGTCTTTATTCTAACAGAAGATGGAGATTTTAGATCCCAGGTACTAGTGAAGTCTCTGGTTATAAAGTTTGAAGAAGCCCAGTAAATACCTATTAAAACATACTAAATAATCTGACAAGGCCAGCGATAACATTACTAGAAGGAAGACTATAGACATTAAAGTGATAAATAAGCCTCCCACCCCCCCCAAAAAAGCTATAGTTCTCTAGTCATATCAACAAAAGCTTCAAACTAGTTAATCAAGAAATGTATTTGCATTCAAAGCTGGTGTGTATTTCCCATATGCTGTTGTCCAAACTCATGCCGCAGCTTATACACTGCCTTGTGGTTGGCTGGGCTGGCATAGCAGCATAAAAGATGCACCCAATATGTCTGCCAGACTCTTTATTTCATATGTATGCATTGATGTGTATTGTGGACCAGAATATATACTCAGGACCACTATAGCCAGTGCCTCATTACCCACTGGAGATATCAGAAAATCCAAACAAAGTCCAGCATTCAAAGGTCCTTACATCAGCCTTCAGTCCTTCCCCAGTAAGCTGTTTTAAGGACATCTCTTCCCTGCCTGTGAATTGGGGGAGCCTGGTAACTATGCTTCATATTAGGAAGTTTGTGCTAAGCAGCTCGCTCTGCTCTTTGTGGTCTCTTGTCACTTCTGTGATCAACTCTGTTTATAGACATGTCTTAGTCACGGCGTTTCCCACTAATGCACTCCCACTTCTCTCAAGTTTTCTTTCCTCATATAGCTTCCCCCAATCTGTTGTTGAGGAGTTTCTTCAAGTCAGTTCTGACTGCAGTCACAGCAAGAGAAGTAAATAATCTTCTCATTAATCCTTTCTGGGCTGTTATTGTACATTGCTCCATAATTTGTAGCACAGCCAACATTTACCAGAATCCAGTCAATTCTAAAGTTTATCATTAAGACTATGATACAATATTTATGGTAAATGTAACAGGAGGGATGTCAGGGTCGCTGTGCTCTCCCCTGCCACCTCCTTTACCGTGCCAAGCTGCCGACTCGCACCCTCCTATTCTCGCCCGCCACAACTTCGATTGTATATATTTTTATAGGGAGGCTGCCACAGTTGTCCTGTTACTTCTAGTTCTTCTCCGGTAGTGTGTTTTCCATACTCCTCAGCCTTATGGGCTATGTGTGGCTCCTACCTCCCCAATACCACGCCCCAAGCCTCGCAGATGTAATAGCCTTTGTTAGGCCCCTCTGTTCATGCCCTCTCTAGTGCTCGGGCTCTCTAGTCCTGTCTCTCTCTCTCTCTGTGCCCCCCGCTCCAGGGCCTTCTCAATAGTGCCGCCCCCCTGCTCCAGGCCCTTCCCAATAGCTGCCCCCTTTTCTGGGGCTCACCACACCCACATGGGGCTTCTCAACTACACCCCCTTCTCTGGGGCTTCTCAACTGCCCCTCTCTGGGGCTGGGGTTTATGTACCCCGTATGCAGCACCCTCACTGAGGCTGGGGTCCCCACACTATTGCAAGTCCCCTATGAGGCCTCCTCCATCCCCTAACAGCCTCTGCCAAACCACCAGTGTAACCAATAGCAAACACAAACAGTAACATAAACACCAGCCTCTTAGCTACAACATAAACATAAGCCACTAGCTATAACTATGCTCAGGCCTACCGGGTTCTCTATCCTACCACAGTGACCAACGCTGCTCTAGCATCCAAGCTTAGCTTTTCTTTTCTGGCAAGGAGCTCCTTCTCCCTTAGCTGCTAGTAGGGAACTGCCTCTGGCCTCCTGCCTGTGCTTTATATAGGAGCCAGGCCCTGCCCCTTCCTTCAGCTGGCTAGGCAGGTGCGGGTCATTATCCCACTAGTTGCCTCAGCAACCAGCACCTGAGAAGTCTTCCCTGCTCTCTCAGTAGCAGGCGTGCCTTGCTATGGTAAGGAAAACGTAAAAGTTTAAGAAAATAAGTTACCTAAACATTGTACAAAACGTGACCAGCCATTCAAACCTGAAAATCTCTGGAGTTCTCAAAATATCTTCCTCTTTCCTAATCTTTTTCAACAGCCAGGCAACAGATAACAGAATTCATCATCCCAAAGTGCTGAAATTTTATCCTTGTGGAGAAAGCAACATTTTACTAAAAAAAAGCTGTAAAGGCAAACTATTTAGCCCACCAACAGATGTATAGATTTCATCTGACTCTTTCCTTTGTTGCCATGCAACTGGGCACAGATCAGGAAAATCAGCATTTGTTGTTTCCTGAACAGTTGCTTCCAAAGAGCAAAAATTCACTGAGGGTGCTTGATCATCACAGACTGACATCAATGGGTTACAGAGTTGGCCCAGGGTAATTACAGTAGTCTGATAGGCTTCAGAATTCCTTATAGATGTCCTCACACCACTGCCTTATCTGGATCAGAAGGAATGGAGTTTGATTATGGATTCCCCCTCCGTTATTAGTTTAATGGTGTAGAACTAGCCTAGATTAGCAGTGACTGGAAGTTGCTGACAGTTGATGTGTTTTATATGGCCCGTGTGAAAAATTTTGTTTTCAGTCAAATATATATATAGGGGGAAAGTTGTTCTTGTTACAGAAGTGTTCCTTTATGGCAGTCTCAACATAGGGTAAGGATATCTAAGTATGGAAATTGAAATATCACCCCCTTCTCCTGAACAACCGTCTGGGTCAAGACTACAAAACTTCAGGAATAATGTACAGAAGTTTGCACTACTATATCCCATGCAACAACAGTTTTGGTGGTTAAATAAAAGACACAATTCTCCACGACCCTCCATGAGCACTACATTCACTTAAAAAGAGAGTTCAAACAACAGGATTCTCATGCTATGAAAAATTTGAAAAAAAGAACATTTATACAAAAATCAATTTACTTGCCCTACATTTTCAGTTCTTCTACTGATATGTTTGAAGATTTATGTCTGATTAACACTTCACCTTCACGATTTAGCTCCTCCTTCTACTTGATCCTGCAGTAAAGTCATAATCCTAGGTTTATGATTTCACAGCCTGCTGCCACTGACGTGATTGTTGTCACAAATTCAGCATCACAATTTCACTGAAGGATGAAGTGGGGCAAGGTTTGAATGGTTAGGGAGAACATCCTAATTCAAGCACAAATACCATAAATCCCTAAAATATTTTCAAGAGCAATTATGAAAGATATGTTGAAGTCCAACGTATTTCGAGTATTTTTGTCACTATGAACACCCCTCTTCAAGACTCAAGTAGTTTATGGCTGAATTCTGACACTATTACTCAATGGGGCTTGTGATGGAGAGAAACCTATTCAATATGAGCAAAGCTGACAGCATCTAGCTCTATTCTTATTTCCAAATAAAATAATATTGGCTTGGAAGGGTCTCCTATAATGGTTTCTCCATATTCACAAGTTTGTGGCATTGTTCCATATAGTTCTGCCTTCCAATGAGGAAAATTTTCCCTTGGTTTTTTAACTCATTTCTTTGTGGCCACTACATGGTCAGTAATATCAGTTTTACTTTAAATACAGTAAAAATGCTCTAAGGACAATCCCCAAACCCTGGGAGGTAAATAAGTTTATAGAACAGTTCAAGTGACTCACCAAAAACAGATAAACAAATGAACTTCCTACTGTGCTTATGCAAGTGAACATGTATACACCTACAAACACATAGTTTACCTTTTTAGCTAGGAAGAAGTTGGGCTTTAGTGGGTTGGGGTTTTTTTGGTGCTTTTATCTAATAGCTGATTCAATCAGCTATTAGATAAAAGTTCCAAAAAGCCCCACTAAAGTGCTTGATCTATACAGACACTGTAGAGCTGGGTCTAAGGAATGCACTGCTTCTTCCAGTAAAGCACACTTTTTTTTAATGTCTGCAAGCAGCTTGTCCTAGAAAATATATCTAGAAGAAAATCAGGAAATAACTTGAATAATGCAACCTAAAAATAAGCAAATCTAGCCAGAAACAGCATGTAATAGAACAAACACGACAATTAGGAAAGCTTCCTGAAGTATATACAGGTATTTGTTATAGGTACTTGTATGACGAACATCACTAGTATCTGAGCTCCTCAGAGTACTTTTTTTCCTAAAATTGTATTTATCCTCAACAAAATCACTGTGAGATGGAAAGCACTATCATCCTCATTGTACGAAGGGGAACAAGTTTAACCAGGTTCTTCAAAAGATTAACAAGGACAACAGGAGAAAGTTGGCTAGAGTGAACATGCTTTCCTCCTGAATTAGCTAGAGCAAGAAGTACATAGAGTGACTTATTAAAGGATGCAGCAAGGACTTCATTGCACTGATTCTATCTAGAAATGTGTGTGTGGGCACTTAGGTTCACAGTCCCATTCAACTTTCTTCAATGCAAGCAGTAGCTTCAAGCCATAATCTTGCCTGGAACTATTAAGTAACACATTATTTTTGATACATTTAGGGTGTGATAGAGAGAATTTCATAGACTGAAGGTAACCATGTGTATCAAAAAGTAACTGACAGTTTTAAACTACTTTGATTCTTTAGGAGGATAGCGGGACCATAGTAGCTAGAAGAAGGTTGTTTTAAATTGTTCTGGAGACTAAGAGAATTCTGGACTCCATGCATATCCCGGATGCCACACTCTCAGGAAGGTGAATATATATGTTGCTGTGCTAAGCCACAAGGAAACATTTATGAACATCAGGGGGAAAAAATAAAGCAATTAGAGAAATGGCTCTTTTTTGCAAAAATCAGCAAGAAAACTGACAGGAAGTCACATTTTTAATGTGTATGATAATAAAGAACACAGTGAACTGAAATCTTTTCAAACACTAGACAAAAGGAATGAAAGAGTACAGCAGTTTGTTGTATCACAGCTGTCAGCCACAAAGCAGCATTTGTTATCAACCCACCAAAAAATTATGATGATTAATATGAAGGACGAGGGGAAAAATAATACATGAAAGAATATACAATGTAAAGATTTTAAAATAAAAAGAGAAAACCTGTGACATGTCAACATTTGCAATAGGATTTGCAAAGATTTGGTACTCTATAGCACCATTCATCTTTGAGGTATCCTGAAGAACGTTTCAAAGCAACGTGCTGGACTCAGGGAGCACAACATCTCTGAAGGCAAAAAGATAAGCTATTGTTCACTAAGCAACAGCCCAGAAACACTGAAAGACATTAGAACCTGTTTTTGATATATAAAGAAAACCTGATGAGTCCATGTAGCTATCACTTAATTCCTTCCAAAATGCCATGCTGCTTTTAAAATGTCCACTTTGAAGAAGTGATAGAGTGGACTAAGGAAGTTGTAAATCAATCCCTGTTCACTTTGAGACTGAGGGCATGTCCCCAACATGTGTTTCCCTGGGAACAAACAGCAGTGGCACAATATGTGCCTCTGCCACTTGTCCCCCAGGAATCCCCATGCACACATGCTTTGGCATGCAGCTCTTTGCCCCGGATGGGGTACAGGAGGCTGGGACCAGCAGCCTTACCTGTGGTCTTGGGGGCCTCCAGGGGCTGCAGCCATGGTGATCCTGCAGCATGGAGCCTGGGCAGGAACCAGAGTATGACTCCAGCTGGCCAGGTTCCAGTTTTGGGCAGTGCACACTGCTGCCACATGTGTCACCCTGCTTTTTTTTATTTTAGGCACTGGTTTTTTTGACGCTGGGATCTCCTGGTGGGCAGTCATCTGGATGTAACCTATGGGTGCAAATTCTCCTATATCAGCGCTCAACAGGAGCTGATGGTTTCATGGCCGTTATGGACAAGTGCCTTCATGGGAAACTAAGCTACCATATTATTCCTAGGAGTGCTTTTTTCAAGGGAAGTTTTAAATAGACTGGTAGGGCAGTAATATGCTCTTTAGGGAAGTTTGCACCATTAGATGGACATTGAGAGAGAGAGAGAGAGAGACTTTTATTTTCTTTCAAGGCACTAAATTAATTTCAAAATAAATTTAAATATCAACTACTGGAGGAAAGAAAGGCCTTTCAAGTTTAAGCACCCTGTCTGACAACCAACACTGATCTCTACTTGTGCTGCAGTATCAGCAGTGAGTGTGAATTGTGGCTCTGGTGTGGTATTTGAGCCCAAGACTTTCTGGCTCTAAACTCAAATTCAGCACTATCACAGACAGACATGTCAGCAGAAACATTTCAAGTAACAGCAGTGACAGGCATCTCTGAAACTTCCTCTGCCACACTACTGATAATGTTATAAATTCGCATTATGAGTCTTACATGATAAGTATCATAAACCAAGATGCAGCAAACTGCCTGGGCTAGATTGTAAAATTACCTTATTGAAGCATACAGTGCTCACCCATAAAACGTGCTAGTTTTGCTTTATGATTTGTTCACATTTAAAGCAGTAAAAATGGCACTTATGCAAGAACTCTAGGTGCCTTGACACTCACTTTAAACCCAGCAGTATTAAAAACAAACTCAGCTTGGCCAGTCAGCCAGAAAGACTCATTGCAAACATCTTAGCAGGCAAAGGAAGGTCATCCATTCTGGGTTATCTCAGACCTAACAGGAGGAAGTTGCAGCATCCTAAAGCTGTCATAGATAGTGACCTACTTAACTCATGGCATTTTCCTGGCTTTGTCTTGGCACAAAGAACCCATTTCATGGTCATTTTGAAGATGCCCTGCCCTATAGCACTGATTGGCAGAGAGGTCCTGGGGAGGAGAAGGGATGAGGAGGCAGCCACCATCTTGACTGCTGGCAGCCCATCACCCAGTCCCACCCACTGATTAGCAGGGAGGCCCCAGGATGGGAAAAGGGAGAAAGAGAGTTGCCATCTTATCTACTGCCCTTTTCATGCCACCCTGCCATCTGGCACCTTTTCCTCCCAGGCAGGCTCCAAGGCCCACTGGGGAGGGGAAGACTCAATAAAAACTTATTTTTATTAACTTTTTTTCCCACATATTTTGTGGGCAACCCATTTCACTGTTTACATGGGATCACGAGTTAGGTAGGTCTCTTCTCATAGAGAATGCCCTGCCAATAGTCTCCTCTCACTTACAATGAGGGGGATCGAGCCTGAAAACTACCAGAGCTGGAGCAGGAGGGTACAGGGTGACAGTAAGTCACTACTTATTAAGTACTGCTTATTAAGTAGTCCAATCTCAGGTCATTTAGAGCTCTACAAGTCACAATCACTCCTCTTATTTCCAGCTGGAGGTCAACTGGCAGTCTGTGCAGGACCCAAAACAGAGATGTCCCCTGATCCCAATAAGCAGACTGCTACAGTCAACACCAGCTTTACAGGCACTGAGTCAGAAGTGTAGATCACATTGCAGCCATCAAGATGACACAGGCCAGGGTGGCATCTGAGAAAGGAGGCTGCAATCACCTGGTCAAGTGGAGAAGGTAAGAAGCAGAGATGGTCACTACTGTAATATGACTGTAGAGCAAGAAGCAGGGATCTAGAATTAATCACTCCTATGCTGCACTAAAGTGTCTGGTATCCTCTCTGCCATCTCCCTAACCCCACAATATTACCTTAGATAAAGCTGCCTCTGCAACGGCCAGACTCTACTGAAGTTAGTTAAAGGCTTTCCATTGACTTAACCATCTTTGGATCAAGCCCAATTCCCTTTAGCCCCTATCCAACCATATACTTATTATAGGAAACACGCTCAATGTAGAGACAATGTTCTTTAGTTATGTAAGTCAATTGGCAAAACATCAACGGGGATCATTGTGCTTTGTATCACTCTTCATATCTGAAGGATGTTTGGCTGGAAAAAATGCTTAACATCCATTGTTTTCCTGCCAAAGCTACTGCATGCAGCATCAATATGGGACAGGCAGCTGAAAAGCCAATGGTATTTTCTTCAACAGGCAGCTGAAATAGAAGAGTCTAAAAGGTTTGCTACCATTGACAAAACATTTTCTCTGGTTGCGGACTTTCTGGAAATCTGGCCAGGAAATGATGTCTGAAGCTATCTTGGCTCTGTCTAATTCACAGGGTGAAAGTCCCTTGGTCTAAGTACAGACATTCAAAAAGCCCAAGGTGGAATTGATTCAATCTATGCAGGTTTCTCTAAGCTTCGTAGATTGGATTGGGAGCAAAAGTAATTCACGTTTGCTCTTCAGTGGGGGGAGGCAGGCAGATGCCTACACTGGCCGAGCCCATAAGGCAGGGGACACTCCTGTATACCTCCCAGTGTGGGGGAGGCTATCAAGGGCAGCTGAATACAGCTGTGCCATCCCTCACTGGCTGAGAGGCACATGTTCCTCACCCCAACTGCCCTGTCATCTGTCAGGCAGTTCCCAGCTGCAGGCAGCCAGTGGAAGGATGTGTGCTCACCTCCATTCAGTGGCATGGGGGTCTCTGGGCTTTGTCTGGGGTGGAAAGCATGGGAGTCCACCCTAGGCAGGAAAAAGGTGGGGGGGGGGGAAGGGGGGAAGGCCTGTGAGCTAGGGGGAGGCAGTGTCAGCACTGCACCCTGAGTTCCTGACTGTTCCTCTCCCATCCTAAGCTCCAGGACCGTATGCTGGACAAACTCTGGGAAGGGCTCGAAGGTCCTTCCCTTCTCCTCCCCCTCTCCCTCCCCCAGCCCAATCCCCTGGTTGAGGACTCTCTCTGGAAATCTGTCCAGGAAATGATGTCTGAAGCTGTCTTGCTCTGTCTGATTCACAGGGAGAAAGTCTCTCAGGCTAAGCACAGACATTCAAAAAGCCCAAGGTGGAATCCCTGCTGCTGGAGCCAGTCAGTGCTGAATTCCTGGCTGAAGCTGCTTCTCTGGAGCTGCAAGGGCATGCCTGTACCCCCCTCTCCAGGGACCAGGGGCTGGAGCCTGTGTCTGCAGAGAAGTGGCTTCAGCTGGGAATTCAGTGCTGGCTCCGGGGGGCAGAAATCCTATGAGCCCTTCCTGGAACCACTCCAGCCCACAGTACAAAGTGTCCCTCCCCTGTCCTGAGCCCCGGGACCCTGTACTGGAGAGGCTCCAGAAAGGGCTTGCAAGATTCCCCCTGCCCCTGACTCAGCACCAAATTCCTAGGTGAAGCCCCTTCTCTGCAGATGTGGGCTCTGGTCACCGAGGAGGGTGGGCAGTCAGGAGCTTGCACCTCCAGAGAAGCAGCTTCAGTCAGAAATTCAGTGCTGGCTCTGGAGGAGGGGGGAAATCTTGCAAGCCCTTTCTGAAGCTGCTCCAGTGCAGAGTACTGGGGCTCGGGACAGGTGAGGGACACTCTATCTCACCAAGCCAGCCAGTAACATGGGGTGTGCCACTTGCAGTGCCTCCTCTAGCAGCTTGTGAACCCCACTTCCCCCTACCTCTGTTCTGCCTGTGGCTAACACAAAGACAGCTTGGGGGCAGGGCTGGGTAGGCACTTGGCTGGAGCAGCCAAGTCATGGCTCCCTGTGAGGAGGGTGGTTAGTGTAAATCCCACACAGGCAAGTGGAATACCAGCAGACAGAGACCTAGCTTGATTCGTGAGCAGACCTGGAACTGAAGTTTGACAAACTGGTCTAGCCTAGATTGAGTAAGACTGATACTACATTGATCTAGGTCTACCTTAGACCAGGATCTGCTATTTTAAAACAGTCTGTGTACCTTAAACTTCTCTTTTGTTATGGGTATAGACAGGTTTCCAACCATCTAAACCAGAAAATGTGTAATGTCAGCACCTGACCTCGGTGCACGAATCCCAAAACTTGCACAGCTATGTAGGATGATATGAGCAGTCAGGAAAGGATTGGCACAGAGTAATATTTGTCAACTCTGGTAATAATACTCAATAATTCCATTCCTGAAAAGCAATGGGCCAAACAGGTAGGGAATTGATACTGGGCCAAATTTCGTTGTTAATGGCATAAGTTTAAATCTGGAATCACTTTACTAAAGACAAAGAAATTACTCCAGACCTCAGTGAGCGTAACTGCATACATCTACACGTGTGCTTTACTACAGAGTAGACTAATTCACTCCACAGTAAAGTGTCACCATCTACTCATGCGCCAGTTCTAGGGTGTAGTAAACTAATTAACTCTGCCGTAGGATAATACTATCGAGGACAGTACTATCTTATGGTGGAATATTTTACTGTGGTGAAAGCACATAAAAACAGTGACTGGGGGCACAGATTGCAGCCAGCAGGGGACCTGCTCCACCCTGGCTGAAATTGCTGCTGTCCTGGGCACACATGTAGATACTGTGCCCAGAAGCAGTTTACTCTGACTCAAACTTCTCCAGAGTTTATTACATTGGATTAATTGCATGTATAAATGCATCCACTGAGAACAAAATATGTCTCTCTTTTAACATAATGCTACTTCTTCTTTCAGGTCATGATGAAATGAAGTTATAAGAAATCACAAATGGTATCTCTATTTTCATATCTGCTGCTTCTGTAGTAATTGCTTAAGGAGCAAAGTTACCGTGTTTGTCCATTTTTCCTGTTCCGTTTGATATTCAGTAACATGTTAAAAAGTGTGTACATGATTGAAAGTCAGTTGGCCTTTTGCTCCTAACTTACACACTTTTCAAAATTCTTGACAATACCTGTAGGTTAGGCTGACAGGCTTCTAAACCCAACCAGGCATGCTAATCAGAAGAACATTAATTTCCTCACAAAATCCTCACTATTAAAACTCAAGGCATCTATACATGTGCTGGGAAGGGGGGGGGGGGGGGGCACTTTAATCAGAGCAGCTCCAAGAGCCACTTTAATTAAACTGCCCACAGCATCACGTGTATTCAGGGTCCTGTGCTTCAACATGGTGGCAGGGCACTTTAAATAAAGCTCATTGAACGAACTTCAGTTCAAGCGCCCTTGCCACCATTTTGAAGCATGGGGACACTGAATAGAGATGACATGGGGGCTTCTGGAGCATGTTAATTAATTAACACTCTCCAGCAGACTCAATTAATCGAATCTATTCCAATGTATGTTAATTAGAATGCATTGGAGCAGACGTCTAGCATGTGTATAAGTGCCCTCGGCTCTTAAATCCAATCATTAGGATCAAGATATTTTTGAAAACATGTTTAATTCAGAGCTTGTATAATACATTTTAGCTGACAACCAGAAAGCAGAACTTTTTTTCTCCATGATAAGTAGTAAATTCCCTGAAATATAAACTTTTGGGCTCAATCAAGTTTATCCTTGACTTTGATTTGAATATGTCAAATCGTTTCAGTTGAAAAATGGACAAAAATTCTGAATTCAGTATTTTCTAAATGAGCCTTTTTGATTTTTACATGTCCAGACTGTATTTTTCGCATTTGAAAATTCACTGTACATTGACAGGTCCATTTGGGACAGCTCTCTGGTGGAGATGCACGGGTGCAAGTCCTTCATTTCCCCGAGAGCAGAAGACCCTGGCAGGCCCTAATCTCATCCCCAGTGTGGAGCCAGAAGGTAAGTGGGCCTGAAGAAGGAGGGCACTTGTTAGGAGTGGGAGGCAGCTGAGAGGAACCGGGGAGGGTCACGTCCCCCGCCCACAGCTCCTACTTAGCCCAGGCCCCTAGGGAATGCTCTGGGCTCCAGGACATGAGTTAGCGCATGAGTTCGCACAGGAGGGTGAGCAGGAGGACCAAGAGGCTCTAGGCGGTGAGCCTGAAGAGAAGGGTCTGCACAGCAGTAGCCTGGACTACTACTTGTGTGATGGTGGTGACACGCCATGCCCTGAAGATTCCACCCCCCCCCCCCCCCTGCAGCTGGAGTCCCCACCTCTGGTACCACTGAGGCCTCTACCCAGATGGAGCCCATGGTTCCAGCCTCCACCCAGCCAGAGACCATGGCTCTTGGCTGTGGGGGCTTCCTGACATGAATGCAGGCATCTGGGATCAGAAGCAAGGACACCTTTCCTTGTGGGGTGTGCTCCACATTAGAGTCCCTGGAGTGCCAGATGGGGGAGCTCCAGGCTATGGTGCAGAGGCTGCATGCCATCAGGGATTGAAAAGAGGAGATTGATGCCCACTACTAGGTTCTTCTCCTGAAGAAAGAGGAGGGAAGAGCAAGGAAAGCTACCAGGATGAGGGTGTATAAGAGGAGCACCTGTGAAGTCCAGTCAGGGGTCATTCGGACAAAGGTAGGTCTCCAGCCCCAAGGCACCCTGCACCAGGGTTACCACCCCCCTGGAACTTCAAAACAGATATGAACCCCTCACAACATTAGCAGAGCCAGCAGTTTTGCTGGCTCCAGCACTTGAGGAAGGAAGGCACCCAGCAACCACACCTAAGAAGGGATGTAGAGTGGTCATTGTGGGAGACTCCCTCTTGAGGGGGGCCAAGGGACCAATCTACTGCCATGACCCCTTAGCTCAGGAGGTCTCCTGCCTCCCAGGAGCCTGTATTTGGGATGTAGCCAAAAGGATCTTGAAACTTGTCCAACCCTCTTACCACTAACCCATGCTCCTCATCCATATGGGCACAAATGATACAGCTTGGAGCAATCCCAGCCAGGTCATGAGTGACTATAGGGCTCTGGAGGCTGGGCTAAGGACTAGGGGCACACTAGGTGGTAGTGATATATTGATAAAGAGAAGATTCACAAGACAAAGCTGAGAGGTGATCTTGTGGCTGCCTATAAATTAATCAGAGAAGGACCATATGGAATAGGAGATGCTCTATTTACTTGGCCACCCCATGGAGTAACTAGGAATAATGGCCACAAATCGATGGAGAGAAGATTTAAGTTAGACCTTAGAAAGAACTTCTTCACAGTGAGGGTTGCCAGAATCTGGAATGGGCTTCCAAGGGAGGTGGTGCTCTCCCCTACCTTGGGGGTCTTCAAGAGGAGACTGGACAAGCACCTAGTTGGGGTCTTCTGGCCCCAGTGCTATTTCCTGCCATGGGCAGGGGGTCAGACTCCATGACCTACTGAGGTCCCTTCTGACCCTAACATCTATGAATCTATAAGTAAACAGAAGACTGAGGTGTTGGTGCCACTGCAAAGGCTTCAGCTTCTTCAATCAGAGTCCATACCTCAGAGACAGAGGCAGAGGTCTGTTAGGAAGAGATGGCCTCCACCTCACCCCATTGGGAAAGAAGCTTTTTTCAACTAAATTGGCTGACCTGCTCGACAGAGCTTTAAACTAAGATCACTGGGAGATGGGCAGACAACCATCAGAGCAAGCCCAAGAAGTGACAAACATAATCAGCAGGTCAGGAAATAAAATCAAACTTGCTCCAACCCCAATCCAAGGACAGGATTCTCCCACACACATAAGGAAGCCTAGGGCTTCTGACGGCAGGCTTAGCCGCCTGTACACAGATGCCAGGAGCATGGGGAACAAACAGGAGGAACTGACCCTTCTGTTAAGCAATAACAAATATGATCTCCCAAGGATAATGGAGACCTGGTGGGACTCTACCTATGACTGGACCACAGGTATAGATTGCTATACCTTGTACAGGAGGGACCGTATTGGGGGGAAGGGCGAGGTTGTGGCTCTGTATGTCAATGAGCAGTATACTTCCTTACTGGCTGACATTGGCACCCAAGGAGGGTGACTCAAAACCCTCTGGGTTAGAATATGAGGAGAACATGGTGAAGGGAATATTACAGTAGGAGTCTATTACAGACCACCTAACCAGGAGGAAAAGCTCGACCACAAATTCTCTAGGGAACTAACAGAGGCTGCACACTCTTGGTGCATGGTTGTCATGGGTGATTTCAATCACCCTGACATCTCATGGGAAGAGCATTCAGCTAAATCTGATCGGTCGCAAAGCTTCCTCACCTGCATTGTTGAGCTCTATCTGACTCAAGAAGTCCATGGGCCTACAAGGGGTGAGACCCTGCTAGATCTGGTTCTGGCCAAAGGGGATGATCTAGTGAGTGACCTAAGGATTGAAGGGAAGCTTGGTGACAGTGATCATGAGTTGATCACTTTCTCTATCCACCACCAAGCTAGCAAATCAGTCAGCAATGCAGACATCCTCGACTTTAGGAATGCTGACTTTCATAAGCTCAGAAGGCTGGGTGTCAAGGCTCTGAAAGACCATGACCTGACAGGGAAGGGAGTCCAAGATGAGTGGTTGCTCCTTAAGAACATGATCCTAAAAGCACAAGGGAAGTCCATTCTGGCCCATAGGAAAGGTAGTAAACGGGCTAGGAGACCACCATGGCTCAACAGGGAATTCATGGACTTCCTGAATCTTAAAAGAGAAGCCTATAAGGGTTGGAAGATGGGACATACCTCTAAAGAGGATTATGCATCACTGGCCTGAAACCTGTAGGGAGTGGACCACAAAAGCCAAGGCTGAAACTGAGCTCCAACTGGCTACAGGAATCAAGGACAATAACAAGTCCTTCTTCAGGTATGTGGGAAGTTGAAAGAGGAATAAGAGCAGCATTGGACCCCTGCTGAACCACATGGGGCAGCTGACATCCAACACCCAAAACCAATCTCCTTAACAACTACTTTGCGTCGGTTTTTCACCAGCCCAAGGGGATCACCCTGCCTGACAGGACACAGGGTTACAAAGGTACAGATGACCACACACCTACATTTGGCAAAGACTTTGTGAGGGAACACCTTGAGAGGCTGGACATCCGAAAGTCAGCAGGTCCTGATGAAATGCACCCAAGTGTGCTGAGAGAGTTGGCTGACATCATAGCGCGACCAATGGCAAGGATATTTGAGAACTCGTGGCACTTGGGAGAGGTTTTGGAAGATTGGAAGAGGGCTAGTGTGGTGCCTATCTTCAAGGAAGTGGGAAGGAAGATCCAGGGAACTACAGGCCAATCAGTTTGACCTCAATCTCTGGAAAGATCATGGAAAAAATTAGTAAAGAATCCATCAACAACAACAGGCTAACAGAAGGTGTCATCCTAAGAGACAGCCAACATGGCTTCATTACGGGTAGGTCATGCCTGACCAACCTCATCTCCTTCTATGACCAGGTGACATGTCACCTGGACAGGGAAGGAGAGGCTGATGTCATTTACTTGGATTTAAAAAAGGCTTTGGTCTCCCATGATGTCCTCATGACAAAATTGGGAAACTGCAGCCTCAACAACCTTATGGTCCAATGGCTGGGGAACTGGCTCCATGGTTGGACCCAGACAGTGATAGTTGATGGAACCTAGTCAGCATGGTGACCAGTGAGATCCCTGACAGTTCAGTACTTGGACTAGTACTCATTAACATATTCATAACCTGGATTAGGGTGTCAGAAGCAGAATGGCTATGATTGCGGATGACACCAAATTATGGGGAAGCACGGTCACACTAGCAGATAGGCAGAAAATTCAGGTTGACTTGGACATGCTCACAAAGTGGGCAGATCAAAACCTGATGGCTTTCAACATAGAGAAATGCAAGGTGCTCCGCCTTGGGAGAAAGAATCCTCATCATACTTATAGGCTCGGCAGTGCTACGCTCACTAGCACTACAACCGATAGAGACTTGGGGGTCACAATTGACGACAAGATGAATATGAGCCACCAATGCAATGCCACAGCTGGTAAAGCAAATAAAAGCCTGGCCTGCATCTACCGATGCATCTCAAGCAAGACCCAAGATGTTATCCTCCCGCCTTATTTGGCCTTGGTGAAGCTGCACCTGGAGTACTGTGTCCAGTTCTGGGCTCCACACTTTAGAAAGGGCATGAAGAAGCTTGAGAGAGTTCAAAGGAGAGCCAAGTGCATGATCAGAGATCAAGAGAGCAGGCCTTATGAGGAGAGACTGAGAGGCATGAGACTCTTGAGCTTGGAAAAGCGCAGACTCAAGAGGAACTTTGTGGCAGTCTATAAGTATAGCAGAGGTGTGCATCAGGATCTAGGAGAACGTCTGTTCACCAGGGCACCCCTAGGGAAGACAAGGTACAACAGTCACAAACTGCTGGAAGACCGTTTTAGACTGGACATAAGGAAAAACTTTTTTACTGCCTGAGTCCCCAGAGTCTGGAATAGACTCCCCACAGAAGCGGTGCAAGCACCTATTCTGGACACATTCAAGAAGTGTTTGGATGATTATCTTGCTGGGGTCATCAGACCCCAGCTAACTTCTTGCCCTATGGGTAGGGGGCTGGACCTGATGATCTCACAAGGTCCCTTCCAGCTCTAATGTCTATGAAATCTATGAAATCTATGACCATAAAAAGATTTACAGAAGGGTTAAATAACACAAAAGCTCAACGAGGTACTATATTTTGGATAGAACAGATTGCTTTGGGTCCAAAATGAAATTATTTTGTATGTTGTTGTTGTCAGAAAAAAAAAAATCTTTTCCATTTGACATGGCCTAAATATTTTCTTCCTTTTTTTAGTTCAGTCAGTGAACCACAAAATCCATTATTCACTAAGCTTTATAAGAAGTCCGTTGTGTCCATATAGCTTTACATACATTATAAGCTCTTGAGTTAATTCTTGCCTTGGCATGAGAGTAATTATTATAAAAAATTAATAGCCTCCATGTAGACACTTATGCTCAGCAGTAATGATCTCTAATCTATTTCTCCAAAGCATAGCTGGAAACTTTAATGACAGCTCTCCTTCAGGCAAATGATGCTAGCACAGCGAATTGCTTGGGGGAAAAACATTTAATCAATTTTTTATTAGTTTTCATTTTGAAAAAAAGCCATTCAGGACCCACATCAAAAGGTAAGGTACAGAACTATAAGAAATTACTGGGTGATTACCTAAACGCAGTAAGGAACATGCCAAATGATCAAAGCCATGTGGCTTAATATCTCTGCTTTTTTTTGTAGGAAAGTAGGAGAAACAAGTCTATACCTAGGTCTTGTACAAATAGTACAAGGAAAAAAAATCCCCCATGAGAGATAACAAAGCTATGGTTCAATAATTCTAAACTATCTTCTTCAGAAATAATAAATGCATTTAAACTCCCCACTGCTCACCATGAATTACAGCTATTCACATTTCCTTAACTATATGTATTCAGTCAGCTTATTTATCAGAGAGTATTTAGGCTCTCATCTTTAGTGAAGTCTTCAAGAAACTCCATAGAGATGCAGGTATTACGTTAACAGATCTGACTTCAGAGTGGAAGTCTTAGACCCCAGTCCTGAAAGCAATTATGCTGGGACTACATGAATCAATGGGACTACTCATGGGTTTAAAATTGGACAATCAAGGTTGTTTGCAGAATTGGGGCCTTTGTTAGCAAACACTTAGAGAGATGCAGAAAATCTATTAACAAGATAATCAAGTAAAAGCTATTGATGCAGATAATAAGAAGTTAAGGTTTTTATAGTAAAGCAAAGACTCCTGGCTTATGGTTAGGTTAAGCAAGATTCTGAAAGGCATCGTCTGGTGATACTAGGCTGCTCCTAGCATAACTTAAACCACCCAGAATACTGCAAAAGTTATGGCAGCCTGCTCTAAGTATCTAGAGGCAGCAGCACTGTCCACAATCCACAAGCTCTGCATGCAATCCCATCCTCCTTAACTCACAACACACCCTTTCCATCATCAGTCCAGCCCCTTACTCCTCATCACCCCCTACTCCTGCACCCCAAATGCAAAGGAGACCTCAGGAGAAAGCCTGCAGCTGACCTCCTCTGTTCCTGCTGGCAAATGGGTTGGGACAGAACAGTTTCAGAGCTTTTACATCCATTTTTGTCTGGCGTTCTTGTCCCTTTAGTTAGCCTACATGGGAAGAATGGACATGAGGCTCTTAACCTAGAACTATTTTTATTTCCCTTCCTAAATTGGCTGAATGTCTCTCTTGATTGTATCAAAAAAGTAAAAAAAATATAAGAATAGCTGTAATCACCATGGTACCCTGACACTAGCAGACTGCAGTTGTACAGCAGCAGAACCATGCACGTGCCTCACTCAGCCAGCCCTGTCACCCAGAGCACTAGTAATACAAGGCCCTTGATCTTCAGATGTAGTAACGAAAGGAGCAGAGACTTCCACTTTTCTTCTGTACTATTTGCCTTCAGAACAGCAGTATCAACAGTAGCTGCAAGGCATCAGGAGACATTACTGCATATCATTATTTGGCAGTGGTGTCAAACAATTTCTCATTGCATACTTTGCAATAGAATAGTGGTTTTCAACCTTTTTAGACTCAAGGCACCCCCTGTTAGACTCAAAGAAAATGTCAGCTCTTAGCTTTGGCTTGATTTTTGTCTACGAAAACATAAAAGAGTAATTCTTTTGTTGCAAAGGACTCAAAAAGGCAACAGCAGGTCAAAATGTTTTTAACACCATGGATTCCTGTTGGAAATCTTGATTTATCTTGTGAAACATATTTGCACACAACACTGTGTGGCACACTGCAGAACCCTTCAAAGGATCTCAAGGCATTGTAGTTGAGAATCACTGTGTTAGAACAAGCCACCTCCACCTGTCCATCATAATCAGTTTTTGTCTCTTCCACTCCTGCATCTTACCTGGAATAGTAATTGCCTGCTCACTTCACTACTTGTTAAAGCTAAGGAAGCTAGATAAATAAAGATTCAATATCTCCCAGTTCACACCTCACTAATCCTAATATCACCTGCTGCACAGACCTATTTGGGACCACTGCTGAACCTACCTACTCTGGCATACAGATAACACAAAAAAAACACCCCACCTCAAGACCCTCTCCTGCAAGGCAAATATAAAAATTATGTGAGCATGCGTAGACCCTTCATGGCATTAGAAATTTCCCGCACAAGAATCAGCGCTCACTTATTCAGTTGTTTACACTGAGGGCCTCAGAACTGTAAGTGCTATATCTTCAATAACAGGCAGTGATTAATCTCACAGCTCTACACTAGTGGGACCGGAAATGAAAAGCCTTTTATTGGCATCCTCACTGTTTAATGATAATTAGACCCCAGTGTGCTATAACTGCCCCCAATTTTTATTTTACAAATAGGAGACAAATTCACTGCTCTTCCTTACAGCTGTCTTAAAATCTGTTCAGTCAGCCCCAAGATGAACAAGCTGGAAATGCAATACTATAACAGTGATCCGATAATGCAGGAAAAAAGCAATCCCCCACCTACAAAATGTGTGGTGCTTTAGCAGCTTAAATTAATCTAAAATCTTTGCAGTGCTGACCTCCTGCAGATCCTACCCATCTCCTTTATTATTTCACCAAGTGCAGGAAACATCCAGGAAATACAGAGACAAACTCACTACTTCGTCTAGTCCTGCATTCCCACCTCTGGCACGCTAAATAAATAGGTGATGGTTCAGAGGAAGACAAAAACAATCTCCATAACACACGTGGCAAAAGGGTGCTTTCCTGAATCATGGTCTCTAGTTTGTAGTCTCAAGCACAAGGTAATCTTAGGTCACAGCTGCTTTATGCCTTTGCTCCACACAACATGTCACAGTCTGCTTGTGATTCTCTCCGTCTCTGTCTGTCTGTCTGTCTGTCTCTCTTTCATACACACCCTCTAAAGAGGAGAAAGAATCTCTTACCAAACAACAACAAAAAAAGAGAGAACTGCCCACCTGAAATGTGGAGTGGGGGATGACATCCCCTGAGCATTACTCTTACTTCAAAGGTGTCATCATGTAGACAGTTACACAACAGGGGCTTAGCTAGTTTACATGAAGCTATCCACAGCACCATAATTACCTATGGTTAAGTCTTGATTCCAATAATATTTGTATATTCAATACTTAAAATACTGGAATGGATTTTCATTTTAAAAATATATTGACTTTTTAATATAGGCAGTGTATTTCTATTTCTGAACATCACAATTGTACCAAGAAATCTGGCAACATTGGCAATAAAGGGCAGTGCCACCTCTAGCATTGACATAACTTTGATGACTGCAACTTTGATATAATTTTGAAGCTGTGGGTCCCTTGTCCTATTACAGTCTTACGCCAGACCCATCACCACAGGACATGAATTTGTTGAAACCTTGCTGGAGTTATTTTAACATATTGAGAATAAATCAGGAGACCAGTATAGGCGTTGATTATATTCCTATTAAATCCTGACTTTCTACAGGAAAAAGAACTTAAGTATTTTCTCTTCCAATTTAAAAGAATATGCAGTAATTTTCAATCATTTCAATGTGCTCATTAAACATGCTAGTCACAAAAGTATTCCTGCAGGAACTGCACTTCATCTTTAACACAATTTCAGTAATAGCAGCACATCCATTGTTAAAGAATGATTAGTACCAAACTACCATTACAATCTAAGTGGTACACAATTCAGAATTGCCTCTATGGCAGAGCATTGTATCAGCTCACTTGTATTTCAAAGATGGTGACGCAGTCTTCTCCTCCAAAGGATGTTCAATTGATTTTCAAAGAGAACTGAACTGCATTCAGCCTAGAGAGTAATACTGTTTTGAAGTTACGGTTTTTATACATGCATAAATCTATCAATAATAATGTAGGTTGTTATACAAGACTACAAGAAAGCACAATTTAAAAAGCCCATAATTATTCCATTTCTATTGAAAGAACAAAGTGGCTTTACAGTTATACTAATTAAGATTACGCCTATATTTAAACTACCAGATTCTAGAAATATCGCCTTTTGCTCTTGAGTACTGTACTAAACAGTTTACAAAACTGGCTTTGGAAAATAAGATGTTCTTTTGTAAAATATTGTATAAATATTTAGCAGCATTTTGGACCTTGAGCTCCCCCTTGTGTCAAATAACCAAATTAACAATAACATTATTCCATTTTCCTTTGCTGGCTGGAGTATGTGCACTTCATTATGCACCACAACTTCCATTTCAGTGGCTGATATTGTAAGGCACAAGTGTGGACTGTTGTGGGTACAAGTTCAAGGTAAAAATAAGCAAGTAAAAGATAAGGGAACTGAAGCACATAGCGTTTTCATTCTGCTCAGTATAGAGGCCTATGAGAGGTGTTGGAACCTATCTTGAATCTTTTGTTTGCACGTATATTAGAATGCGATAGTTCTTCCATCCATACTGTCCACTGTAGGATCACGATCGCAGCTTTGTCATGCTTTCAGTTATTACTTGGCACACAACTGGTGAGATAGTTTTCAATCAGAGAGCATCAGTTTTTCTTTATTAAGATGGAAATACTTGCTAATTTAAGGCTGCACTCCATCTTGACAATCAACTCTGAAAATCCCAGTTTGTCAACTCCTTTAGAAAATACGTCACATAATTTATATGCAGTAAAAGCACACAAATAAAATCTTCTGATTACGGAACTTAGCCAGTTCCTTCAACCATTCTCCTCAATCTTTCAGGCATATGCCTCCAAACCCACATAGCATGGTATTTCTTTGGCCTTAATCCGGAGTGCTTACTCATATGTAAACACTCACTAGAATACTGGGATCTATGAAAGCTGAGAGCCGCGTGTCACCGATGTACTTGGCAGCCCTCTTTTGAATGAACAGAGAAACAGACATTTTTTAATATATATAAATTTAAAAAAAAATTACCCTGTAGAAATGGAGAAAAAATTCCTATGGAAAAACTCTATGCCTGTGGCTGAGGTTTGTTCATAAAGCACTTGCAAATAAACATATATTAAAAATGACCTCTCTTTACAAATCTAATTAAACACAGAAAATCTATGACAATTCCATAAAATGGACTAGTAACCACTCCTACACACTGAGATATGATATCTTGGGGCTAAATACTGCTACCTTTGAAACTAAGGAGAAATTCAATTTCAGCGGGAATAAGGGAGGACCAGAATGCTTTAATCCAATATAGAATATGCCTCATTTCCATGGGCGTGTGAAGGCACAAACCCTAAGGCATGGCATGACGAGTTTTGTCAGGTATGCTTCACCTGTGTTAAAGCTACAGGGATTTTAAAAGATTCATTCATGTGATCTTTTCAAATGTGCATTTTAAGAAACAGAGGCACATTAAAAAACATGCCCTGACATCCTTTAGCTCCTTTAAAATATAATCATATTCTAGAAAGGCATTCTATTAAACTGTCAAACTAGGGTCTTACATTTATGGTTTCCCATGTTTCCTAATGCTAGCATACTCACTTTGCAAGTAAAAAGTATGTTATTTGAACTGGCAGCCCTGCAAATATGATTGGGATCTATAAGCAGAGCTCAATTCTGTGCTTATTCATATATCATCACCAGCAATAAAGGTTCTGCAAGCTAAATTAGGCCCTCAGTGACACCTAGGCAAACTCCATTGCCTTCTCTGGGTTTGCGCAGGTGTACCTGATTTAGAACTTCATAAACTAACTCTGTCAACTTGCCTGACAGTACAAACTCCAGCTCATTCCAACTCTGCTGAGTCAGCTGTGCAAGATGAATGGGAGTAAAAAGCAGTCAAAATGCACTGAATATTGACTGAAGTCAATATACACGACTAAGCACAGGGAGGAAAAAAGATAGTGGAATAAGGTCAGGACTTACATAGTCACTTTTCAGATGGGAAACCACATTTGAACTTACAAATGGTTGTTCTGGTGCACATACATACACAATAAAAATACTTGAGCAATTCCTAATAAAAAGAGTTCCAGATAGAATAAAATATTAGATATAAGTAACAGAGAGAAAGGCAATGCATATTTAGCCTGTTTTCCTACCCAGGTAGCTGGACCAGTGCACAAAAATCAGATTAACAATTGGTGGTACTTCTGTGTGGCCACAAACCCCTAACACCTGTGTGCTTCTGCTATAAATTTTTCATTCAATGAAAACTGGCTGCTAAACGGCAAAATATTTTCTTCTAAATATACCAACCATCCACAAAGATTTTGATTTGCTCTGGGCTGAAAACGGATCCCTGTGGAACACCAAGATTGGAAGAAGATTCCCCATTTGCAAAGATTTTCTGCAAACGTTATTTAATCCCCACTGAGTATGGGTAGCACTGATTTTCTATAGCTGTCTGGATCTAGATCAGATGTACTATACCAACATACTCACTTTCTTCAACCAAATTTATGATAATTTTCCCCCCATCATAATATTTATATTGTATATCACCTCTTAAGAGTTCAAAAATTAAGAGTTTCTATGGCTTGATATGGACAGTTACACATCATGGACCAGATACTCAAATGGTGTATATCACTGAAGTTAAGACAGTAATACTAATTCACACAAGCTAAGGATCTGACCCTCTGTATCAATTATTATTTCAAAATTATTGAAACCTTGAAACTGTAAGCCTCTGCAGAAACCAGCCCTCCTGTAAGGGAGTCTATGAGAGAACACTAAAAAATTATAGTATAACTATCTACTCCTCTACTCCTCTTGCTGCCTGATTGGTATCATGTGTTTACATTAATTGCATTCACTTTCATTTGACTTTCCCACCCCATGTCCTTGGCAGCAGAGCAAAGCCATTTGCATTAGGACGTTTACTATGAAACAGCTGCTTTCCTTTTCTCATAAAACTCAAAGGTGGGATATTCAAAAGTATTTAGCTTTGCCCTACCTCTGCAAAAAGTCACTACTACAACTTGCACTGGTTCCATTGGCAGCAGAGTTTGTTTAAGACTCCATTTGCTTTTGAAAATACTACCCTCTTCCTCTGTCCAGAGAAAAATAGCACACTTAGGCAGACTGAACTCAGTCTAAAATGGACAGAATGACACTCAATGGATGAAGGCCCCTGTCTCTTCAGTCACTTTTAAAAGCGAACTTCAGTTGAACAGCTAGCAAAGTTTTGAAATTTTCTGCTCAGATTTTTTTTTTCTTCACCCACCTGTTTTTTACTGGCCAGGATCAGAACAAACAGTGTGGAACTACTGCAAAACCAGCTGTTCTTGGGTTATTTCTAGCCTGCATTAGAAGAGGATACCCGAAAGAAGCTCAGTTTGCATATTCAAGAGGTTCAGATAAGGATCCATATTTAAATTGTGGGTAATTATTTGAATCAAACCCAAACTCCAGATATTCCAGATTACATTTCTGCATGAGTTTATATATGACATAATGCAGACCTATGGAACCTGCCATCAGCAGAGGTTTGTACCACCAAACTAAGTACGTGAGACAAAAAGGAAAGCTCAGACCTAGTCAACTTATCCCTTCCCAGGCCTAGAATTCTGCAGAGGAGAGCACCCCTCAAGAAGTACAAGGGGCAACACAGCCCCACTCTCCTCCCAGAGACATGTTGAGCTTCAGGAAGAAAGAAACTGGTAAAAAGAGTCAGCCAGAAACTCAGCCCGCAAGAACAAAAGAAAGTAGCGGCAGCAGAAACCTCAGGCTGATTACATCAATTCCCAATAAATTTCTTGACAAAATTCCACCTCATGCATAAAGTAAACAAAATGATTCTTTAGGGATGGGACTGTCTCATTCTCTGTTTGTTCAATATATAGGCTCAGCTGGGCTCTCTGGGTCTATCTACATATGCACATTTACTGCGCAGTAGCCGAAATTACTGCATAGTATAGGCATGCATCTACGTATACTATGTAGTAAATATGCTGACTTACACTGACTTGAGCGTAAATTTGATACCTGCACCATGCAGGTATCAGATTTAAGCCTGATTAGTTACTGCGGAGTAATGCACATAACGTATAGACACCTTACTGTGCAGTAGACATATAAGATGTGTAATAAACTCAGTAGGCACAACAGACATATAGTAACATATTGCCTTATTGTGCAGTAACACTGTGTGTGAACTGACTTGGGACTAACTTTAGTCCCAAGTCAGACCACATACAGCATTAATGCGCTTTAACACGGACCCAGACAGTGGTAATTGACGGAAGTCAATCATCATGGTGCCCTGTGACCAGTGGGGTCCCCCAAGGCTCTGTCCTTGGACCCATACTGTTCAACAGCTTCATTAACGATGTGGACATTGGAGTCAGAAGCGGACCAGCCAAGTTCACTAATGACACCAAGCTTAGGGGTAAAAGCATCCACACCTGAAGACAGGAGGGCGATCTAGGCTGACCTGGACAGGCTCAGCAAATGGGTGGACAAGAACCTGATGGTATTTAACACTGAAAAATGCAAGGTTCACCTTGGGAGGAAAAACCTGCAACATCTTTATAGGCTCGGCAGTGCTATGCTGGCTAGTACTATGGAAGAAAGAGACTTGGGGGTCATCAATGACTACAAGATGAACATGAGCCTTCAATGCGATGCTGCACTTGTAAAGCAACCAAAACGCTGGCTTGCATCCTTAGATGCTTTTCAAGCAAATCCTGGAACATCATTCTCCCCTTGTACTCAGCCTTGGTGAGGTCACAGCTGGAGTACTGAGTCCAGTTTGGGCCCCACAATTCAAAAAGGATGTGGAGAAGCTTGAGAGAGTCCAGAGAAGAGCCATGCTCATGATTAGAGGTCAGGAAAACAGACCCTACGATGACAGACCGAGAGCCCTGGGGCTCTTTAGCTTGGAAAAGCGCAGGCTCAGGGGTGATCTGATGACCACCTATAAGTTTATCAGGGGTGACCACCAGTATCTGGGAGAACGTTTGTTCACCAGAGCACCTCAAGGGATGACAAGGTCGAACAGTTATAAACTTCTGCAAGACCATTTCAGGCTGGACATAAAAAAGAATTTCTTTACTGTCCGAGCCCCCAAGGTCTGGAATAGCCTGCCATCGGAGGTGGTTCAAGCACCTACATTGAACACTTTCAAGAAAAAACTGGATGCTTATCTTGCTGGGATCCTATGACCCCAGCTGACTTGGTGCCTTCGGGAGGGGGGCTGGACTCGATGATCTTCCAAGGTCCCTTCCAGCCCCAATATCTATGAAATCTATGAAACACCTGCACGTGTAGAAACCGGCCTATTTCTGCTTACTGCACAGTAAATTTAAGCCAGCCTAAATGCATGTGTAGACATACCCTTTAGTCCCTAATTATAGGGTCCTGTAGTACCTGAGCAACTCCTGAGAACAGGAGTACCTCAGCATCCATGAATGTACAGAAAACTTTCGTGAAGTGATACCTTATGGAATAGGCTCCTGAAATAAACGTTGACAATGTTTCAAAAGATAAAATTAATTCATATCTGGGGTCCATCTGATCCATGTTTACAATCCACCATGCCCTATATCTCTTTAAATGATAGAGCAAGTCTTTTCCAGGGGCCACGTTGCCACAGAGAAATGCTCTTCTTTAATTCCAAAGGCACAGAGATTGAGGCAAAAATAAGCAACAGTCACAATAAAGGTGCAGAGGGAAGGACACAAAGAAGAATTACAGGGCTGTGAGGAGTTGTCCAGAGTAACTGAAATAAACTGAAAAGTTTCTCCCAGGTTTCAGCCCTTATTTCTACTGTTTTTTTCTAGCTCAGGCCCTTTTGTTTCCTCTAGCTTTTCTCATGATTTCCTTCTGCTATCCTCTTTCTAGCTCACTTGGGAATTTCTCCTCTTTTTCTCCTTCTTGTGTTCATTCTTCCCTGTTTTCTTATTTCTTCGTACAGGAAATTCCTCCTGTCCCCATCTCTTCTCTATAGCTCCCGAACTTCCAACCTCTGAGGAGTTTCATGTTCCCTCCTTCTAGAACCCCTCTTTGCACAATTGGTTTCAATTCCTTTCCAATCTCAGGTTCCATTACCCAAAAGCCTCTTTTTTGCTCCCTTCAGCAACAGCTCTGTAAACCCCAAAATACATGTTGCTTTGCCCATTTTTAGCCACCTACAATCTAGATCTGACTTTTGGTTTGTGGAAAGGTAGACTGTAGGCCTACTAGGGTGCTTGTACATGTGACGGTCATCACAATGTACACGTGATGAGAATGTCATTTGTGTAGCATAATGGTGCCACATATTACACATGCACCAGTTTGGGGGTTTTAAATGACTTTGCATCATCGCACCCAGACGTAGTTTAGTTTGCTACATTGCAAATTTCAATGGTGCACCTGTCTGCTCACCCCCTGGATGTGGGAGAGCTCTGTGGAACAAAAGGATCAGGACCCTTACTGCTTCTGCCTTCAGCAGGTGCCTGCTAAAGGCAGAAGCAGCAAGGGACCCAAATCCTTTTTTTTTCCTGGCAGAGCCTGCCCACCTCTCCCACGGCCAGGGGATGAGCTACTGGCAGGCTGAGCAGCCCTTGAGCCATGGGGGGGCCCAGTCCTTCCCTCTGTGGTGGTGGCACTTCCTGGAGCTGCCTGGGTGGGCTGCTAGTGGGTTGAGTGCTGCCCTAGCTTGGAGGCAGCACCCAGCCCAATCAAACTGTTCCCCAAGGCCACCTGCTGGAAGTCTGCTGGGCGCTGCTCCTGGCACAGGCTTGGGGAACAGTTGGATCATGCCAGGTGCTTCCTCCAAGCTGGGGCAGCACACGGCCCTCTAGCAGCCCACCTGGGTGGCCCTTGGGGGTATCACCATGGCAGGAGGAAGGACCTGCTGGCAGTTTATACCCTGGCCGTGAGCAGGCTCCAGGCCCCCCCCCCCCCTCAAAAAAAAGGATCGGGCCCCTCGCCATAATGTGACAGAAAAATTGAAACAGTGGGTTTCAATTAAAAGCCCACTGTTTCAATTTAGGGGGCATAGAATAAAACCCTAAGAACTAAACCCCCATCATATGTACAAGTGCCCCTAGAGCAGTGGTCACCAACCACTGGATCTTGGAGCCCCTTGTGGTAGATCTCAGAGCCTCTTAGAGTCGATCCAAGGCTGGGGTGGGGGGTGAGTGCTTGTGTGCATGCACGTGTGTGCCCTAGCCTAGCAGGTCAGTCCATGGGGGATGTAAGGGATGGGGGCTAAATTGAGGCTCTCGCAATGAGGAACAGTGCCGCACAGGCAGGAGCAGAAGTAAGTTGAGTGGGGCCCCAGCTGGGTGGGACCTACCTGCTGGGGAGGCATACCCCCAAATACTTTTTTCTCCCTCTGCCTCAAACTGCCCCCCTGCTCCCCGCCCCACAGACTTGCCTGATGGGTGGGGGGGATGGGGTGGCAGTGGTGCACGGTAGATCTGGGGCTGCTTTTAAATGCCAAAGGTGATCTCCTACTTAAAAAGGTTGGAGACCACTGCCCTAGAGCCTCAGCAGTACCAATGAAAAGAAAGTGGGAAAGAAAGACAGCTGTCTCCAGGCAGTATTACCCTGCTTCAGCTGTATGAGAGAAACAGTCACAAAGGTTGTGGGAGAGAGCTAAAAACCCCAACTTTGTGTCAGAGGCGGGCTTTGAATGCCTTTGTCCCTTGTTAATTAGGACTTCTGCTGTTGCTACCACTGGTGGAGCTGTCCTCTCCTAGACAAACAATGGGAGAAGTGCTCATCTATGCAGGACCCAGCAGGCATAAGATGAAACTCTGAGGCCTAGAGTATTTTCCTTATATTAGAGTAACATACATACAGGTACATACTGTCCTCAGTACATGTTAATAGTACCATACAGAGCTCACTTTTCCCTTTTTGACTAGAAGTCTATTAACCGAGAGTCAGTGCATCTATGGGAATGCATGGGGAGGTGCTATGCAGCAGCAGCTGTTATAACTTACATCTGTATCATTCTGTAGCAATATAGTATGGGTAAACCATCCCAATTTTGACCTTGAATAAAGCAGGGCTAAAGCTGGAGCAGTTCTGCAAACATTTGGAGTTGCCCATCCTGCATTCTGAATACATTAACGTAGAACTATGAGCACTAGATAGCCTATGAATGAATAGCACAAAAATTAAACACAAGAAAATGTCATTTTTGTATGTGGGGGTAGATACAAGAGATAAACATGACACAGCTGTGTTGTAATAAAGCAAAGTTAATTCTTTGTCATCTCTCTATTTTGGCAACACTCTGGATTGGACACATCACTTACCACAATGCACAGAGTAGCTGGAAAATCAATGTTGTCATTTTTGTTAAGCAAAAAAATACATTTTCTAAAGATTGATTATAAATCCTTAATGGTGGGGGAATTACTACCAAAAGTACCATGTGTGAAATATATTTTCAGGTCAGTAAACAAGACTTTAGTCATAAATTTTAAAGGAAGAATAATAAAAGTTGCATTGTTAAAAACCCACAATGCTGAGCTGGCAATACACCTTTCAAAGTTCAGTGTGAGAACTCACTCTCCTGTTCACATCTTTTACATTCCATGAGAGATTGTGCACGGGTTTTTTAAATGCATTTTAGATGCTGTTAAAGACATTGCTTTTTATTACACTAAGATATTTTAACCTTTTCACGTTCAAAGCTCCTCTTACTTAGAAAAGGATCATTCCACTAGTGTAAATTTCCTGTGGCTGGGGAATATATCAATACCATTTTTATTTTTACAGTGCCCACTGCATCTGAAAACAGTTATTGATCAGTAAACTGCAAGTGATCTTATCCCCAGGTAGCTAATCCTACAAAATCTGTGTAGGTGAAGCCAACGTCTACAGTGAATAATGAATGGAAAACAGAGATGCAACTGAACAAAATCTCTACTGCACACATTTTAATAACAAATGAATGGACAGAGCAGAGTCTAAGGTTTGTAAGACTGCGTCATGTTTTGATGCTTTTTACCGAGCAGTGATAAAACTAGTCTTAGCATGAGCTGGCACAGAAGTAACAGGGATGGCATAGAAAAAAAAAACCCAAATCCACTAGCACTTGGATGTCTGAAAAATTCTGAAACAAAGAAGACTTTTTCCCCATGATTTATTCATTTTCTTTAGTCTTCTCCCTTATTGTTCTTGTCCATCTCACTTCCTTTTATGAGTTCCTTTCTACCATTGCTCTCACTGATATCTGCTGATAATTGCAGGCAGTGATAAAGTAGAGTCCTGCTAGCAACTGGTATGTTGGGTCAATAGTGCACTCTCACTTATGGACAATCTCTAAAAGGCAATCTATCAAAAGAAGAATAAGCCTTCCCCTTTGTCCCAAGAGCAGATTCAAGGTTTTATTAAAAAAGGAGGACGGGGTTTCATGTGAATTTCTTTCTCCAGAGTTGTTATCATTAGATTTCGGCTCTCCATTCAGTACTAACAGTTATTTGCTTCCTACCTCCCTTTTTTGCTGATTTTTCTGTAAAGATTTACAAATGAAGGGCTGCTTAACTGAGGTTATCCAATGCTCCCACCACTTGTGAACAAAAGGAGAGTTTTCCTTCTGGAAATCTGCTCTAGGAGCAGTAGACACTACAGGCCAAATCTCCGTAATATATACCCAATTCAACCATGCAGAGATGAGTGAGAGCCAGTGCTTTGCCTTTTGCTGTTCTCTTCTCAGTCACCATCAGGAGTCATCCCTCAGTCTAATGGGGTCTGAATTCAGAGGCAGAATGGCAGACAAAGATTCCCTCCTCTTCTACGGAGCTGCAAAGGGCCCACCTAACTACACTGAGGAAAAACTAGACAGAAGGTCAATGCCAGAGTGCTTCACTCCAAAGCAAATTCCTATTAAATTTAACATGGACAACAAATGTTTTCTTTACCTATGGTTATACTTGATCTCCAAAAGTGTTTTGCTTTTTTTACTCATCTGCATTTTTTTCTGAAGCCTTTCATTCAGCTGATACACCTCTTCCTACCTTGTTCTCTTCAACAATAAACTCTCTACTAGGGCTAAATCTTCCATTAGGGGAAGGAAGGAAAACCAGGACCTATTAAAAGTGTAAGTGTTTGTAATTCACTTGTTATCTTTTTGGTTTGGAGGGAGATGGTGCATTGGCACTGTATCACTTAGCATTTATACTAGTTCAAGTCAGGGCTGAAATTGACTCTTTTCCTGAAATAATCCATTTTGCCTTTTGGGTTACTGAGATAGCTCATGGATCCATGAAACTGAGTAAACAGGCAACAAGATGGAAAATGAAGTTCAGCATTGATAAGCGCAAAGTGACGCACATGGGAAAGCATGATCCAAGATGCACATCTATGATGATGGGCTCTACAATAATAGCTGCTACTACTCAATAAAAATCTTGGAATTATTGCATATAGTTCTCTAAAAACATCAGCCCAATGTTTAACAGCAGCTAAAAAGGCAATCAGGATTAAGGAATTATTAAGATGGGGATTGATACAGGATACTAGGCTAGACAGGTCTGTGGTATGATCCAATATGGCATAGCTTATGCCCTTATGATCCACATTTCTGTCGCTGGCTTGTGTTAACCCTTTATTTGACCCGTATCTCCTGAACTGTCATATGATCACAGAAGAGAATTCCTATTTTGTCTGACATCACTTTCTGCTCACCTCCTTTCCTCATTGGCCTCCCAAATCAAGACTGTATTTACTGCAGTTTAATGTTGTGTAGCATCTGTTCAGCTATGAATTAATCATGATCAGAAAAGAATAAAGATAATTAGTTTCCTACTGTATTTCTTTTTCTTTAGTTTTTAATTATTCATGTAGGTACCTGTCCCTTTCATAGAGTCAGCATATTTACAACATCCAAATATCATTACTCAATTCCTCTCTCTTTAAGAAAATATTATGCATCTTTGATAAGGTGCTTAAGCAACACTGGTTCAGTTAATCAATTGATCAAACAATTGGTCAATCAGTCAGTTTTCACAAAAAACAAAATATGTTTGATATTTTTAAAATTCAAACATTTTCAGTCAGCCTAATTATTTACTGTATGCAAGCTAACTTGATTATCAAAGTTTTATTAATTTGGTACATATATTATTATGTGGTAACAGGAACAGTATTAAAATGCAGCATGGACACAATTAACATCCCAGTGTACAGGCAAATATTCCTATCCAATTAATATTAAAATGGTGTAACTGTTTTCAGAACAAGATTTGGGTTAAATGTGGATACCATTTATGTATCTCTCTGGATATTGTACTGAAGATACACTGAACAAAGAGTTGTCACCATATTTCAAACAGCCATATTTTTATGGCACTCAAACAGGCTCTTTCTAGGGAGCTAATGCCAAAAATTGAGTCCTTGCACACAATGGAGGAAGGAGATATTCTGTATCACATTCCTACTACCTCATTTTCTGCACACCCATGCAGTGCTCAAGTGAACTGACCCTTGTGGGTATCTAACAGTGAAATGTGCCCCAGGGAAGATTTCAGGATATAAACCAAAAGATGGCTGAACAAGTACCTAATTCAAGTAACGAGCCTGGTATAATTGACAAAAAGGTATAAATGTTCTTATCTAATGGTGAGGCTATATTTAAAAGATCATATATATGAATAATCTCTTATTTTATGATATTACACTGGGGACCTAACTTCCAGACTGAACTGGTGAAAACTCATGGCTGCTGTTAAACTAGATGACTAGGGAGGAAACTGGAAAATGAAGTGGAACTTGCATAAAACAAATGTTCTCTAATATAAGCACATGTTAAAAAGCTGGACTTGTGACTCTTTGAAAGCAAAGTCCCTGTGGAGCAGAACTTGAAAGCACATTTCAAAATTACATTGTGAGAACGGTCTTTTTCATACCACAGAACTGTTTTTTACCAAGAACTGGTCTGAATATTCTCACCCCAACTGCCAGAAGATGGTAGTATTTCAAAATGCCATTATTATTTATGAAGAGACATTTTACTGCTTTATAATATTTGGATGCCTGCCAATGCTAAATTATTGTATCCATAAGAGTTATGGGTCAGCAGTAATGCTATGGCATAATCTAGTGACTAGGGTATCCAAAGAATAGGAAAACACTACATTATTGTTCATAGATTTCATAGACATTAGGGCTGGAAGGAACCATATATAAGATCATTGAGTCCAGCCCCCTGCCCCAAAGGCAGGAAGTCAGCTAGGGTCAAAGGATCACAGCAAGATAAGTGTCCAAATGCTTTTTAAAGGAGTCCAGAGGAGGTGCTTCCACCACCTCTGCAGGGAATGTATTCCAGGCCTTAGGGACTTGGACAGTAAAGAAGTTTTTCCTTATGTCCAGGCTAAAACGGTCTTGGACAAGTTTGTGACAGTTGGCCCTTGTCATCCCTTGGGGTGCTCTGGTGAACAGACGTTCCCCCAGCTCCTGATGCACACCTC
Organism: Alligator mississippiensis; assembly: GCF_030867095.1. NCBI lineage: Eukaryota > Metazoa > Chordata > Crocodylia > Alligatoridae > Alligator > Alligator mississippiensis. The sequence continues at coordinate 43,096,985 of NC_081830.1, forward strand.
TGATGTACTTATAGGCTGCCACCAGGTCACCCCTGAGCCTGCACTTCTCCAGGCTGAAGAGTCCCATGGCTCTCAGCCTCTCTTCATAAGGCCTATTCTCCTGTCCTCTGATCATGCACGTGGCTCTCCTCTGGACTTTCTCAAGCTTCTCCACATCCTTTTTGAATTGTGGAGGCCAGAACTGGATGCAGTACTCCAGCTGCAGCCTCACCAAGGCCGAGTACAGTGGAGGATGACATCCTGAGATTAACTTGAGAAGCATCTATGGATGCAAGCCAGAGTGACATCACATCGGTGGCTCATGTTCATCTTGTGGTCAATCATGACCCCCAGTCTCTTACGGCCGTGGTGCTAGCAAGCGTCACACTGCTGAGCCCATAAGTGTGCTGCAGGCTTTTCCTCTGCAAGGTGGAGTACCTTACATTTTTCGGTATTGAATGTCATCAGGTTTGTATCTGCCCACTTTTGCCCACTGTTACTCAAGACATATCATTCAAGGGAAGACATTTTAATACCTGCCTGTTATTTGGGGTTGCCTAAAATTGTAGCAAACACCAGTGTTTTTCCGGAATCTGAAAAGTAAGTTGACTGACACCATTCCAGTCCATAAGAATAGACATCATTGTAGGGATATTTTACTGAGTCTTGTCATCTAGCTGAACACCCCTTTAAAGAACTATTGAAACTTTCAGAGTTGGTTTTCAGCAAGCTTTGGGAAATAATTCTGCAAAAAGGACAAATCTGATTTCAAACTGTATCTGCAATTATAGAAAACTGCCAAAGCATGAGTCTGGTCTATATCAGAAGCCAAACCTTGGCTTCCAATAGCTTAGCATCTATCCAGGTATCTCAAAAAACAATTCATTTCCATATAAATGTCAACAGAAGTATTTTGAGCATTTTTCTGTTCATAAAAGAACAAACTCATGCAAATCTTAGGATAAGGATAACATTTCTTTAGCCACATAAATATAGTGCACTTTGCTTAGACCAGATGTGGTTAGTACAAAGAATTGGTTATAGGAGACAAAAAACAGATGTCCCAACCAAATAAGTTAAATTCAATAAATTTTTCATTGGGTAGGATGCACAGAAATAAAAGTTTTAATGGACACACCCTGACAATTTATGTATGCCTTATTTGTACTGTTAGAACAGACAGAGGACAGCTGGCTGGGGGAAAAAAGCAGTATTGAAAATAAGACAGGAAAACATCTAGGTAGTTTTTCTATAAAAAATATCCTTTCAACTCTCCTAACTTAATTTATAGTTTACATTGGGGTTGGAGCATTGCTGTGATGTTCCACGATACGTACAAGTGGCAAGGGTTAGGGTTTATTTTTGTGATCTCTTTTATAGGTTGCTATAGAAACTCGAAGGTTGGACATTCTAGCAACATGGCATTTTACATTCAATTTCCATATGTGTAATTACCAAATACTAGCTTCTTCTTCAAGGCCTGATCTCTCCAGCAGCTCTGTCAGGAGAGAATGGAATAGGAGGAGATAAGATGAACAAAGGTTGTACTTAACCTTTTTGAGGGATCTCCTTCCCCATTCACTGGCTTCTGCATCAGAAAACTGGCCTGAGGGCTCTTCTTAAAAAGGAATTACACAGCATGTGGGGAAGGGAATGAGAAAGAGACAGAAAATAAAGCCTGTAGCTGGGTCCTATTTCTTGATGAATTTCTAAGGGGGATATAATACAAATTCCCTCAGGTCATTCCATTGCCCATAAAGATCTCAGTACTCACAACATCCTCCCAGAAGAAGGAAAATACTGACACATATCCTCCTCTATGTCTGCATCTGGGGTCACAATCAGGTCATTACTAATTTCAACAGGATTTTGTTTGAGAGAAAGGGCTGAATAAAAGTTGAGGGAGAGTCTCAAGATGTGACCGATTATATTTATCCAAGTACTAAAAGAAATCTAGAAAGCACAGTATTATGAGAAAACTTATGGGCATGGAGGCAATATCGGGAGTATCTCATTGTACTAATATTGTCTCTTACAACGAGATACCTAATTATAGTGAGCATACCAAATTTACATAGCTGTTTTTCCATCTCTCTTACATGTCTGTCTGTCTACCAGTCAAAGACATGAAAAATAGCTGCATGTACTAATGATCAGGAAAACACATTGTTCTTGAAGAACAACTTTCTTATGACTCCTGTAGTTTTAATTTTTGCATCTTTAAGATAGAATTTAGCAGAAGGTAGTCATAAAAAAGGGCTTCGTCTCAGATACCTTGAGAACCAGAAACAATACTGCTGTCTTATTCAGATGTGATCTCTGCAGTCTGAAAAATTATTTTAAAAAATCCTGGTGATATTAAAAAGGAAAGATTCTTTCTGGTTAAAAATATTTCCTTAAGTTGTAAGATAAAGAAAAATCATACCAAGGATTACAATGAACCTTGATTACACATAGAGAATTGTTTCATATGCTTCACATTTTTTTAACATTCGGTTAGCGATAGTCAAAAGCCAGTCAGAAGGAATGAAAAATAAAAAGCTTTGTGGCAGATGACCCTTGGAGAATCAAAGAAAGGCAAGATCGCCACTCTTGGAACTCGGTTTGCAATTGATTGTATAACTAGGTACATTTTAGGAATGACTCAGGACCTAGCTTCAGTAAAATGTAACTCTCACTTCATGAAATATCTCCTAAGGAAAGAGTCCTTCTCTGACATCTAGGAATGTGAAAAAATGGCAGTTAGTTATATACTTCCCAGTTGGTACTGCCCTGAGCCAGGTCTTGCATGTGTTTCACTAAATGCTCCCCAAAGTCAAACATGATATCTGCCTAAGTAAGAACACCTACAACTGAATCCTGGCAGACAAGGTTCTTTGGGTAAATCTTCTCTCTTTTATTAAACCTACTAAAATAGTTGGAAAAATGCTTCTTTGCAAGCTTTCAGATACAAACACCCTTCTTCAGGCAGGGGGAGCGTCTGCAGACAAAGGGTATTTGTTCCCGATAGCTTGCAAAGAAGCATTTTTCCAACTAGTTGAGTTAGTCTAATAAAAGATAGCAGATTTACTCAAAGAACCTTGTCTGCCTATGTCCTTAGACCAACATGGCTACCAGCAACACTTCTGACAACTGAATCCTCACATTTCAACATCATGTATAGCCACGCATCATTGTAATGGCTTTTTGGGAGCAGGTCTGCTTTTAGCTTGTTAGGTCTTTGTGGCTTGGGTCATCTTTTACTCTGTGCTATATTGTTTTACATTATTACCTGGCTGTAGTTTCTGAGAACAAATAATAAAGAAACAATATGAGATCTCATCTCTTTGGGTTTGCAAATCATTTTCCGATGAGCCATTTTCTGGCAAATAGGAAAAACATATCAAACCTTCCACCTTTCTACTCAAGATTTATTTTCTTATACCTTTGAAGTCCTCCCCCCAAACACCAGTGGAGTTCTAAGGACGTCAGTAGGAGCAGTTCTTGGCCACCTCTCCATTTGTTTTGAACTATGAAGGAAGATGCATACCCGAACCAGGGAAGTGTAACAGAACCAAAAATCCTGCAATTCTTTGTTGCCAGCTGGATTCAGTCAGAATACCTGCTGCCCCGCTTTTTGTGGAGAATATAAAGTGGCAACATGTACTGGACTGTACCTGCAGGGGTCAGAAAATAATTCAATGCAAATTCAGATTTTCCTTGGCTCTCTGCAGGATTGTACAGAATCTACATGTCCCCTATGGACAGGAATGCTACACTTATTGGTCTCCACAGTAACATCCTATAAAAAGACATAAATTAGATAATCGGTTGATAACTCCATGACATTTCAAGTGATCTCTCAATGCAAACAGATGGCTAGGTTATAAATTTCTAATCCTTTTCAACAAATTGAGTAAAGTCCAGAGTGCCTGTCATCACTGGAGACCCAGAGCGGGTGCACATGGGTGCATGTGCACCCCCTGGAGGTGCCCACTCTGAAACTGGAAGTACTGGTGAAAGTGCACTTCCGGTTTCACTTCTGGCTCAGCGATCGGCTGCTGGGAACCACTCCCCACCCCCTGGTCGGCGATCTGGTGCCTCCCCAGACTTGGGAAGCACCAGTCACCCATGCCTGTCATGCTTCTCCTGTGGTAACACTAGAATGTGGACCTAGTCTGTCTGCCTGTATCCCCACTACAAGAAATAGATACTCAATTTTTCTTAAATTTATGGGAACTGAGCATCCAAATCTTTTATGCAACATTGAAAATCTCAGTCCGTGACTTAAATCTTCCAAAGATATCCATCTATTTGTAGAGAAAGAGTTCTATTGTTGGCTTACCTTATATTTATTGTCTTCTCCTAGTTCCTTCTTCTTGAATTTTAAGAGGTTTTTAATGATGTTTGATTATAGTATATGCTGCCTTGGAACGTCAAAGTTAGTGGTAAAATAGACTACCTACTCTTTGTCAAGAAACCTTGCTGTTTTACTAAAGAAGTATTTTCAAGTGAAGGGCATCAAAACAAAAAGGCCTTTCCTTAAAAAGAGTGAGAAGCTAGAAAAGAATTTTTCTTTCTGGTTCGAAATTAATCCTGAAGGCTAGGGACAGAAGTTACACATAAATTGGTTTAAGTAATTGGAAACTGGTTTAAATCTCTAACAGAACAGCAGTTCTGTGCACATAAACTGCTTTCAAAATGGCCCAAACCAGTTAAAGATGAACCTGGTTGGATGTAGTATCAGACTGGGCAACCTTGGAGAAGTCTCCACCTTAGGGGGTTTCCCACAGCCCAGGCAGCCCTGGTGAGCTAAGGGGAATTTCTTCCCTCCCCTTTCCCAGCCACTGATTGCTTCAGCAGCTGCCACAGGAGAGAGGGTTGTGACCCCAGAAGTCACAACCCAGTAGACCTGAGATAGCAGCTGCTTGTGCGAGATAAAAACCTTATGCTTTTCTACAACTCTACGCAGCTATGCTTTAACTTAAAAGCTAATTGACGTTTTCCTACCTATATAAAATATGTAACAGAAACATTTAAATAGGAAGAACAATACACTGGCCTTGCTAGTTCTGCTTGTTTTTAACAATGCCTCCATATTTACTGTGTAATTAGTAACGAGAGTATATCAGAAAGCTTTTTCCCCCTGAGTATTAGATTGAAGATGTTGGTGTCTTCAGCCATGTATACAAACCCTTTAGCATTCAAGGATCTGATTTATTTTCACAGCAGATAGAACACCTTTCAGCTCTAAGCCTTTGTACACCTGGCCTTTTTGTTGCGACTTATGGGCTTCATAAGCAATTTTAAAGACAAAGCTTGCTAAAATTTATAAACACATGGGGATTTTGCACAAGAAAATGAACCGAGTACTGAGATTACTAAGAATATGAGAGGATGTTGAAAGGATGTTGGATCAAGACAGAAATATGTGCACAAGGGGGAGGTAACTGTTGACTGACTCACAGCAAAGCAGTATACCCCATCCATATAAACATTAGAGAACCAGGTAAAGTCTAAAAATATTAGGCACGTAACGATTATTATGGCAGCATATGGAGCAGCCCTTGCATCATTTGTGGAAAAGTTTCTTCCTTACTTGGTTGATTTAGACCAGAAAGAAAGCTCTTCCCCCAGGCTCTCACCCTCCATGGCTACAGTCTTCTTTTTCTTCTCCATTCTTATCCTTCACACTCTCAGGTTCCTATCCCTTTCTGGCCGAATGCCATCCTGAGGTTGATGCAAACCCCCACATATAACAAGCTTCTCATTTAGTTGATGCTAAGAGGACTCATAGGCAAGGAACCAACAGCATGAAGCTATAGCAAATGGAAATTGTTCCCTTAGTCTTGGATGGATGGGGGTGAGCCTGGGGGAGGTTTTCAACTAAGGTGAGCTAAAGGAATTAAGGAGAAGGGTATATCTGGATTGCTGATTCCACATTTCTGGGTTTGGCAGGGAAAGATACTGAGTCAGTTCCTCAGATTATATGAGCTCCACTGGATTCAATGGAGCTTCGCTGATGTAGTGACCTACCTATACCTACATAACAAACTGGCTCTCTGTTTTAGGGAAAGCAAGGAGGCTACTAATCAGGGACAAAAATTGTTTAAGGCCTGATGGTTTCAGGGAGCAAACATTTGGTTGAACTAGGCAGGCATAGTCTTGATCTGCCCCTAGCATTAGTATGGTTGACTGAAGAAGACCCACCTTTGCCTGTATACCACACAGCTGTGAACATCTGAATTCGTAGCACCGAATTTTAGGAAATGAAGATGAAGTTTTTAGACTAAGCTATATCTCAGCTCCGGCCCCAAGTCCCCAGTGCTGTTTACCACTCTGTGTGGTCATTTGTGCCAGTACAAAGTAAGGAAACATGATGTAAAGCAGAAAGGAATCACTTTGCATGAATACTGCAGTGCTTTAAATGACTACTGAAATGACAGCTCAGACCTCTCTTCCCTGCACCCCAGATTAGCTTTCCTGCATCCCTGCAAGACCCCAACTTCAGTGGGATTGCTCGGAAACTGTATTAGAGCTACAGAGAAGATTTACCCCCTTATGCTCTAGATGTAGGTCAGTTCTTAGAGCTTTGACAATCCTCATTCTCCTTGAGATGGGAAATACACCCTTTCTCCAGTTCAGAGATGGAAGACACCAGAGATCCAAAAGCAAACAGTTCACAGTCTTTAGCTCAAGTGCAGATGAATGTCTGGCATTGAGGAGAGGCTCCACAGGACATGCAAGACACCCTGGAGTATGCAGCTCTCAGTTGGGTCATATTATGGCTCTTTCTCAAAATAAAGGTGCCGGAATGAGTGTTTGAAAACATTTGTTGATTATGTTGGCAGAGTTCTCACCAGACAGCATGAGCAATCCAACCTACTGAAATGCACAAGAGAAAAATTAACTTATGGCAAGACTTGGAGAATGAAAAAACACAGTAACGCACAGAGCTGTTAATTCAACCTTTTACTGAATTAGGAAGAGGCCATCTGTTTGTTCTGAGAAAAAGTCCCTTGAAAGAGGAACAGTCATTTACAGAGCAATTCAAAGGAAGTGTGAGCCACTGGAGCAAGTTTATGGGCTAATCTGTGTAGTGTATTATGGCTCAGATGGCATGGAGAGTTTCACCCTAGTGAAGAATACTCCAGTGTTGGAAAAAACCCACATCACTCAGCTTCAAATGGAGCCTACTCTAGGATTCAGGATTTAAAAGCATTTGGAGAATCTTTTTTCAAGAAATCAAAACCAAAAATAGATAGGGAGGAATGTCTGGTTTCACTGCCTTGCTTTCTTTTTTTGGAGGTCACTACATCCAGGTATCCAACTAGCAAGCTTTGCTTTCCCATCACACATTGATATTGAAACCTATTACCTCCTGCTCATCCCCATCATCCCCCCAAATCAAACACTTCTTGGTTTTCCATATTTCCATCTCTCTGCACTCACACCTGCCTAATGCAAAGACTAGATACCTGACTCTGATCTCACACTAGTTTCACTTCGTTGTGATTCAGCTAATGTCAGTAGGATCATAATAGTTAGCATGGGGTGGGGGGTGTTCAAATGAGAGTAAAGGTTCTTGTATATGTAACAAAAATTGGCTGTTTTTGCAGTTTAATTGCATCACACCGTACACGTGAGGGGTTTTTTAATGATTTAAACGAATTTGCTATATTGCAAACTAAACCACATCTCCCACAGCCGGGGGTGAGCTGCTGGTAGGCTGAGCAGCCCCTAAGCTGCGGAGGGCCCTGGTCCTTTCTTCTGCAGTCACAGTGCCTGGATGGTCTGCTAGGGGGTGGGTGCTGCCCCAGCTCAGGCTCAGGGAACAGTTGTACCAAGCTAGGTGCTGCCTCTAAGCTGGGGCAGCACCTGCCCGCTAGCCACACGCTCAGGTGGCACCTGGGGGTGCCGCTGCCATGGAGGGAAGGCCGATGGCCCCCCACAGCTCAGAGCCCACAAGCAGCTCACCCCCCTGGCTGCCAGAGAGGCAGGCAGGCTACAGGAGGAAAATAAATAAACTATTAGGCCCTTTGCCGCTTTTTTTTTTCCCCATAGCGGAGCCTGCCTGCATGAGCTACTGCTGGGCTGGGTGGCCCCTGAGCTGCAGGGGGGCCTAGTCCTTCCCTCTGCAGTGGCGGTGCCCCCTAGGCATGGAGCTAGCCATGTGGGTGCTGCCCCGGCTTGCAGGCAGCACCCATTGGATCCAACCTTCCCCAAGCCTGTACAGCAAGCAGTGCCTGGGCAGCCCCACAGCTAGCATCATTCCTGGGCAGCCCTGGGGGATGCCACTGTCATGGAGGGAAGGACCGGGCCACCCCTCAGGGGGCTGCATGGTCTGGAGGCAGCTTGCACAGGAAGGCTCTGCTCAGAAAAAAAAAAAAAAGAAGAAACTAAAGGCATCATCCTTTTTTTCTCCCCGGGAAGCCTGTCTGCCTCTCCTGTGGCTGGGGGGTGAGCTTCCCCTGGGCCCTGAGCTGCAGGGACCCCAGACCTTCCCTCCACGGTAGTGGCACCCCCTGGGCAGCACCCACCTGTTAGTAGCCCATGCGGCCCTGGGGGGTGCTGCCACTGTGAAGGGAAAGACCAGGTCCCTTGCAGATCAAGGGCTGCTCAGCCCACTAGTAGCTCCCCTCCGCCCCCCGCATGGGAGATGTGGGCAGGCTCTGCAAAAAAACAAAAAAAAAAGGATTTGGCCCCATATCGTAACAGTGATGGACGCCCCTAAATTGATATGGTGGCTTTTTAGTTGTTGCAATTAAAAACCCACTGGTTCAATTTAGGGGATTAAACCCCTGTCACAGGTACAAGTGGCCTAAGAGACTAGGCGTCCGTATCCCAAATAAAGTCAAGGAGATTTGGTTGCCTCACTCCCCAGGGTGTTTATGAAACCTTACCCTATCAAGTATTATTTGGGCATCTAGGTGCTCCCAAGGAAACAGCATGAGGCACTGTACTAATAGATAGCCCTTGATTTGAAAAGCTGAATATCTACTCAGATAAGACGGACAAAAGATGGGAGAGAGGAAGTAAGGCACAGAGCAACTAAAGGCATGGAGAGATGAAATGTTTACAGCAGTGGAATTGTCATTACACCAGTATAAAAATGCTGTAGACAGACGGCACTTACCTCTAAACTGAGGTAACTCTGCCCAGTCTGGTAAAGAATCGCCTCTGAAAGAATCAGTAATGTGGATGTAAGTTATACTGGTTTAGGTTTTTTATGTCCATGTCTATCCTGACATAGACATTTGCAAAAGGTAAATAGGCTGTCGCTGCTCTCTTAATACCCAGCAGTGAGACACAATAATAACTGCCTATGATGCATGTTATTCAAGGACAGCTACACATCTGCCCATTTCTGATCCAAGTGCAATTTATATCAGTATATGAAATCAGCAAAGAATCACTCTGGGGTATATTTATGCCTGCTATATTTTAAGCAATCTGATTGTGGAGAGTTTGTAGCAGAGCTAAGAAATGAACCCTGATTTCCAACACCCAATCCAGTACCCTAGCCTCTACTCCATGCTTGTTCTTGTCTGTAGTACAACCCCAAACTCTGTAGGTAGGTGTTATGTTAAAGTTACAGGAGTAAGGGAAGTCAGACATAGGAGAGCTTAGCCATGGCATTCAAAGGATTTGAAAACTTAGGAGGCTCCTGGGCCTGGGATGAGGTGATCTGCCCTCAGCATCAACCTCAAGAACACTGGAGAGCATGGCAGGTTAAGTGTACTCTCCCACATGGTCTTAAAAAAAAGAAAGAAGGGAAACCCCTCAAGCCTTTTTACTTTAGTCTCTGCCTTGGAAGATGGGATCTGATGCAGGAACACTGCTTTATACAAACACTTCTGCTTCTTCACACAGGCCAAGCTACATGTGCCAAACAGTTTTCTGTCATAACCTTTCCCTTTTACCATCATCTCCTTTACTGACAGACTTCCATAACTATTTCAAACACATAGTCATGGCAGAGGTTGTGAGGAAGTAAGCCTGAATGTAGCAAAACTAATCTTTGACAACTGGAAGTTTATCAATTCATGAACGTTATGGAGTAAACCCAAAGAGTGAGTGAGCAACTGCAAACATCCTAAGCACACCTGTAGATTCATAGATTCATAGATGCTAGGGTCGGAAGGGACCTCAATAGATCATCAAGTCCGACCCCCTGCATAGGCAGGAAAAAGTGCTGGGTCTAGATGACCCCAGCTACATGCCTATCTAACCTCCTCTTGAAGACCCCCAGGGTCTAAGAAGTCACTTCAGTCTCAATCCTTTGATACTTTATTATAAACTGAACTCTTTCCAGCTTAACAACGAGTCCCCCCCCCAGACTGAGCATAGCTAAAAGAGCTGCAGGCTCTCTCAGCATTATTGCTTCATCGAAAAATAATTTGTTTTCAACATTTTGGTATGGTGACTGTATTAAATAATCACACTCCTTAGATCAAACAGCCCCTTCAATTCAGGCAAAGCCGAGGAAAAAATATCTTGAGTTTCAAGTCGACTTGTGAAAATGAGGATGTCACTTAAGTTTTAAGAAGAAATAAAAATATTTGCATTTAGCACCAACATCCCATCACCAGCACAGCCTTCATGGGCCACACAAATAATGCCAGGCTTTGTATAGCACCCTTATTTTTAAAAAAAAGTGTGTTTAAAAAGAGGTGCAGGTGGGTGAATCAGTAGCACAGGAGTCTAAATATATAATGTTGCAGTGCTGTTATAACAACAACAACAAAAACAACAGTTTTGTGCTATATTAACTGATGCATTCTATACAAGATTCAAAAGTGCTAGTACCAGTCATTTGGCAGTGATTAGGTCTCAGCTGGAGAATCAGGTCCAGTTTGGGGCACTGATTTTTTAAAAAGATATAGACAAACTGGAAAGGATGCATGTGTGAGCAACAAAGCAATGCAATACAATGCAAACTGTACAGAAGTTAAAAGAAACAGGTGTGTTTAGGGTAGGGAAAAGACAGGAGACTAAGGGGAATAAAGAAACCAGTTTTCAAATAGTTGAAAGGTTACCAAAGAGCAGGTAAAGACTATTATTTTCCTTTGCCACAGAGGGAAAAACATACAGCAGTGGGCTTAAACTTTAGTAAAGCAAATTGATATTAAATCTTAGGGGAAACTTCCTTATCTATATGACCAGTCAGACAAAGGAATAAACGCTGCAGGGAAGTTGTGGAATCTCCTTCACTGGAGGTTTTCAAGAAGAGTTGAATGGGAATCTGCCTGGGATGGTTTAGAAGCAACAACTCCTACATCTGTGCAGGAAGATGCCCCAGTCACCCATGAAGTCTCTTCCAACCCTACCTTGATGTCATTTGCGCTGACATGGAGGCAATGAGTATACAACGTACTCAGCAAAGGAACAGTAGGATCATTACCCATACAACAAAACAGTGGCATAGAAGGGACAGCTGAGTAAATAAAAGAGAAATTCCATCCTTATACTTCCCTGACCCTAATATATTTAAAATGGGATTACATCCAAAATTTCTTCCACTAGGATTCAAAGTGTAGGATAGATCTGATTTAACCTAGACATTTAAATGGATGATATTTTTTAAAAATAAAGATACTGGATGGATGGATGGATGGATGGGTGGGTGGATGGATGGATGGATGGATGGATTATTGGGTGGCTGATCAGATGGATGACTGGAAAAACATCTTTATTGTGTAACAAAACATACCTGACCTGTGAAAAGTGTGCCAAGCTACAATTTTGAATAAGCTAAGACCTGCTCTCCATAGTCAAGTTGTACTCCAAAAATACATGCATATTTTCAGATTCTGTCTGTAGCAGTTTTCAGGACTCCTATTGTCACGCGTAACAATTTCTGCTTCATTCACCTAGAGGTGAACCGAGCCAGGAACTATCTGGCTTCACAAGGATTACAAAGCAGATTCAGTTCAACTAAAATACATATGCAAACTCTTGGATTTGATTTTTTTTTAAAACAAGATTACCCCTGACTTAATTCCACAAAGCCAGATTCTCAAATGCCATGAATACGCATTAACTCGATGAACTTCCATGCAGTCACTCTGATGGATAATGAAACTAGCATAGGAATAGACCAATGAATTTACTGATCCAAAAAAGTTACAAACTTTTTTCCCCTCTTCCATTATAATTTTAGAGATAAAAAACAGAAGGTAGATACAATATAAACATTTATCGTGATTGCCCTCCAAGGCTGATGAATACACAGTCATAGAAGCAAGCACACAAACAATTCATTACTGTTTAGTGACCTCTGCAGAATCCCTTTGACTAAAGCCCAGCTACTTGGTTTTCCATGGAAAGGGGCTAGGAAAAGGATTTAGCCCAAGTAAGGTGAAGGTGAAATGATCTTTTCATTAAGAACTTGTTTTCTATGTACAGTATAAATCTTAAAGCTCTAGAGAGAAGAGAGCCAGTTACATTGTTCATTCTGTGGTTAGGCTGCTGGGATTTGGTAAATAAAAAGCATTTTTACAGTTCATTAAAGAGGAGCTTGGGGAAATGGTCTCACAACTGTTTGAATGGTGTTGTGGTGAGCCTGTATTTTATGGTAGGCCACGGAAGTGTTTGTTTCAAACTTAGAGGTTTTGCATGAAGATCTGATCAGATCACGAACATACAGACAGAAACACTGACATGCAATACCTTTTTATATAACTGATAAAATGGCAGATTACTGATGGATTTTTGCTTTCACCTGCTATGTTTCATACAAAAACAATCTTTTATATAATGAAAGAAAATTACAAAGAAACCCAAGCTAAGCATGTGCAACCAGATCACTGAAGCCATTTCTTCACGGCCAATACACTGTTTGTGCTTCGCATCATATGACTGTTTTACTGTGTGCAGCTGAAATTCCTATGTTTACTTCACGGAAGAGCACTGGTCTTTCAGGTCCTGAGGGATGGCAATAAATTGGACATTATTTTCCCATCACTCCTTTCTGAAAGCTTTCATGCACCCTAGATCTACTGTACACAGCTTCAGACATCACTACAAAATAATGGAGGTAAGTCAGCCATTCCCTCAAGAGAAGAGTCCTGAATCACACATAGGAAGAGACCTGATCACACATAGAAAGAGACAGTTGCCACAGACCTTGATCATGAGAAGGGCTGGTAGAGTAGCAGAGATACTTCCCTTGAAAGCCTCCAGTCTTTGCGTTGGATGGTGCATTCAGATTACATACGTAAGAAGATAGAGAGTTAATGCAGAACAACCAAGGCTGCTTTTGTCTTCAGTACATTCCCATGGAACCCTGGAGTTTGGGTCTGAAGTACTGCCTCTTTCAGGAGAACAAGGGTTTAAAGCATCTGTCTTCCTTCACTCCTCTACCCCACAGATATTTGGGGAGTGAGAAGATAAATTCATTGGCCGTGTCCACACAAGCGAACATGTGTCTGCTGTGGCATTTTAGAGCAGTTTGAGATGCCGCAGGAGGCAGACCACGAATGAAAAAAAAGTTCCCCATGCTGCAAATATGCAGCACAGACTCTAATTTTGATACTGGGGATCAAAATAAAACACACCAGAAAAAAGTGGCGCAAGGCAAGGCTCTTGGAGCATGCCCCAAAGCAACTGGAGGCTGAGTACTCCAAAGAGAAGCTCTAGCACAGCAGTTCCTAAATGGGGTCACAACATCAACTGATGGGTTGGTGGGAGTGGGAGGCTGTGGGTTGGGAGTGATGTGCCAGGCTGAAGAAATGTAGTTATGCTGAGAACATTTGGGAAGCACTGCTCTAGCACCTGGCCAGAGTGTCTCTAAGACTGCTGCATGCCCCTGCTGCTCCGAGACACTGCCTCAGCATGTTGAAGGAAACAGAAGTGGGACATGGCTGGCAGCAGTGGTTCAGCATGGCTGGCGGACACATGGAGGCAGGAGCTGGCCTGGCCCAGTGGTGCACAGCTCCTGCCTACAGTGCTAGGAGCCCTGGGTGTCGGCAAGAGCTGGCCTGGTCCTATTTGAAGGCATGTGCCAGCAGACCAGGCTGGCTCTGTGTGCCATGTGTAGCCCCCAAGTCTCAGGTAGCACCATGTGCCACCAGGAGCTCTGCCTGTGGCGGGCCATGAGCGCCCAACACAGTCCCCCACACCCTTACAGTCAAGCCTCAACCCACACATCCCTGCTTACTGGGGACAGTGCCTAGATCTGTGCACTGTGGGTGAGTGGGTGGCTTGTGGCACTCCCCCCACAAACCCCACACCCCCAGCCACAAACCCTACACCTCCCACATTCCTACCCATAAATCCCACACCCACAACCCCCCCACAATTCACCCAGAAACCCCACCTCTGCCCCTACACCCACCCACAACCTTCCCACAAACCCCACACCTCCCCTGACAAGCCACACCCCCACCCATACACCCACCCACAACCCCCCAAGCCGCCTCCTGCAAACCCCACACCTTCCCCCACAAACCTCAGACCCTATGTGCCCAGCCTCCAAGTGGGACAGGACCTGTTGGCAGGAGCCACAGCTACAGGGGCAACTGTCACACTGCAGCCTTGCCCCATGCCCACACCGATGCTGGGGGACATGTGGCCCCAGCCTGGGGGGGGGGAGCCTGGTCCATAGAACCACTTGGGGGAATTGATGGGCTGTGGGGAGGGGTGGAGGTGGCAGCAGGATCTATCGGTGTATGTGATGGGTCAGGGATGACAGCAGGGGCAGGGAGTGAGGGAGGGAGAAAAAGAGAGAGAGAGAGAGAGATGGGGAGTGGGGGAGCACTCCAGGTAGGAGAGGCTGCCAGAGCCAGGCTTGGAGCCTCCCTGCCCCCCTAAAGCAGCCTTGCAGGGGGAGGCTGGCCTGGAAGGGAAGGGGCTTGCCCAGCCCAGTCTCTGAGCCCATCAAGGGCTTCCCAGGAATGACAGGGGGATTGCTGGGGCCTGGGCACAGGTGCAGGAGCAAAACAGCAGGGGCTGGCACTGCTTAGAGCCACAAAGCAACAGGTGGGACAGCTACAGCTGGCCCCATGCCCTGGTGCTGGGAGGGAGCTGCTTTTGGGAGGGAGTGAGGGGGGGAAGGCGGGGGCTGCAGGTCACGAGTAAGGGGCAGTGAGGAGTGAGGGGCAAGGTCAGGGTGAGGGGCAGGGCACCACCATATCAGTGCTGCTCAGCATCACAAAGCAGCTGCAGGTCCAGTTGCAGTTGTCTCCACATCCTAGCAAGCGAAAGGGACAAGGGAAGCTCTGATTTTTCTATGATAAAAAAACACAAAAGAAAACGCCAAAGTGCATAGATATTTAGAATGTATTTTATTATGAAAACAGAGGCACTGGCAGGCTTCCAAATTGCTTTAAAACTGTAAATATATCAATAAAACATTGCCCAACTGATCTCTCTCTCTCATAACATTTCATTTTAATCAGGGAAGAACATGGATTTGGGGCATTTTAATGAGAGAATTTGGTTTT
The DNA here is from genome assembly GCF_030867095.1 of Alligator mississippiensis. Lineage (NCBI taxonomy): Eukaryota > Metazoa > Chordata > Crocodylia > Alligatoridae > Alligator > Alligator mississippiensis. The sequence continues at coordinate 43,112,389 of NC_081830.1, forward strand.
ATTATCAGAGAATTTGCAATCTTTAAACAGGGAACACCAGGATCCCTGCTGGTGAGGCAAGTGACAGGCAGAGGAGCCTGCCCACAGCCAGCACCAGAGACACAGCTGGAGGGCACATGAGGTGACTGACCTGGCCATTTGGGGCCAGAAGGCCATTCTTTGACAGTTCGAAGCACACCACCATAATGAGCACATTTTCTGGGTGATAGCTGCTCAGATGGCAGAATGGGGATACCTGAAGATATGACAGCAGTGCTGTACGAAGGCCAACTGTGCAACCGCAGCCCATTGGCAGCTGGCCCGGGCATGCAGGCAGCTCTGATGCAGTACCTAAACCACTGCCCAGGTGGCTGTGTGGTCCCCATCTGGGTCTGGCAGGCATGCAGCCATGGGGCAGCAGGTCACAGCCAGGCAGCAGCCCTCACTGCCAAATTGCTGCAGTGGGTAGAGGGTGGAGGGACCACTTCAGGTTAGGGCTTCTGCAGCAGTCCAGCTGGCTCAAGGGGCTACTGTTCCCCGATACCAACTGGCCAGGTCTCAGAAACTCTTGAGCTTCTGGCCCCAGCCTCTAGCTCCCCCTGACTGATGATGCGAAAGGAGCTGGGTAGGGTCAGTTTTCCCCAAGTGGCACAATTTGCCCCACACCAAAGTGCACGTTCAGGCATGTGTCGAGGCACAAATCTCCAGCACACATTTGTGCCGCTGCTACTTGAGCTGCTGCAAGTGCACGTGTGGGTGTACCTAATGTCTCTGTTGCTTGTTCCAGAGGTCAGCTATACCAACATTTTTTTCACAGATCTTAAAAAACATGCATAAATTAGAATGTCAAAATCCACCTACTCCGAAGTGGATCATGTTCTAGTCTTTCATATCCAGGGACAACAAATTACATGAAATGAAACTTCAGGTTCTAAATAGCCCTGCATTACTAATCTGCAACCAAGTAAAACAACCAGACTAGCTTCAAAGGGGCATTCTCTCTTAGAAGAATCTTTGCTTCAGGAATTAAACTTCGAATAAGTTCATGCAACATGTATTTTGTTGAGATAATAATTAACTGAATGTAGATAATCTGTTATCAGATAATGTGATGCTTTTCAGATATTTATGCTAGACTATGTTTGGGTTGCCATCTTGGGCCGGAATGAAGCAAACACATTTAGCTGATACATGGGATTTCTCTTAAAAACTTACCACATGAAAAGTTACCACACAGTGGTATCTGTGACACCACAGTTCTTTCCTATGCTGAATTATTGTGTGATACAAGGGACATTTCATGTTTAATTGATAAATATAATACAGAATACTAAAAACAACAGTTCCCAGCATGTGAACCGCTCAGTCACGTTTGGGAGAATAATGGCTCAAAAAGTAGCCCTGTGAAAATCAAAGTGACCACTTAAATTGTAAAATGCTTTTCACTGTGACTAATAACAGAATCTCACCCATCGTGTTTAAACAAACTTCTTCCTTTGAAATGCTTATGCTGAAATGAGGAATATCATCTAATTTTGCTGCTCCTGGATGTATTTACTACCCAACTGGAGGGGAAGGATTATTCTTCTCAAAAAGTCAATTGTTTCACACTTGGGGATCTGATGCATTCAGTAAAATAAGCGACTTGCCAATGGTCACATGGGGTAGTGGCTGAGACAGGAACTAAAGACAGCTTTCCTGGGTAACTATCTACTGTCCTATGCCTTAAATCAATGTTTTTCAAAATTTTCAAGTTGGCAACACCTTAAATGAAGTAAAAAAAATGTTTATAACCTTCTTTGCCCTGCCATGCCAAGAAAAGGTATAAAAAAAACCTTTAAAAAAAGTTACTGCTGATATGGCTCTATTTGCATCAGTTTTAAGTGGCTGGCAGAGAACAGCTGACCTTGAAAGATAAGGGTGGGTAATGAGTGAGTGAGCAAGATTTTTTGTGCTTTAGACTGTCATAAATCTTTCAGCACCTCACAATCCCTTGTCTGCATTTTGGGACATCTCTCTCTATGCGGGGCTGTTGGAATCAATTGCTTGAAAAATAATGCATTTAACATTTGTCCTTTTTGCTAATCCAAAAAGCCCTAGATGGATACTAAAAAGTTTCTCAATGATGCTTAGAGATGCATAATCTGATATAAGGTTGACATTCATAAAGATCAATGCTTGGGGACACAACAACACCTAATATGGATGATTGCTCTAGTGAGCAACCCGAACATCTAAACTCTCCATTTGAGGTGTTTCTTTGATAATCTCTGGTCAGTCCTGGCCAGTTGCTATTCCAAATGTATGTAAAACCTCACTGCATTGAAAACCAAGAGGAATATGCCATCAAAAACTCTCTTTAGTCCTGCCAAAACCTAAACGATACTTGCAACAACTTGTACCCAACCAAGAAACCTAGGTGGAAAAGCACATAAAAAATACTGTAACTACTCCTTACATACTGCTGTAAATACTCTAGTATCTAATCATCATCTCCCATTCCACTGTTTACTAAGGTTCTTTAACAGCCTGCAACGAAAAGAGAAAGTAGGAGAAAAACTACTACATTGTCAACCAAAAAAAATGCCTTCTAGTCCATGCAATGACAATTCTGAACCATGTAAGGTTTTTGCTTGACTAGCACAAAAACATATAACACAGAACACTACATAAACCAGAATTCTCTCTTTCTGAAGGTGGAATTCTATTTATAGCCAAGTAACAAGCTACATATAAAATTGAGTATATCAAGACTCAAAGAACCAAATATTTAACAGAATAACAACTTGTTCTACCTTTCCACTGCTTTAATGTTTTGAGGAAATTTTAATTTCTTGGAAACGTCATTTTTGTTATCTGCATATATGGTAAAAATACAATTCATATTATAGTGGAATAATATCATGAAGGAGCAATAGAATTAAAAATAGCCTGCTTAAGATTTAAAATGCTTAAGAGCATGTATAGCTGTTTAAGAGAGATTATCATGTAAAGGAACACATACAGGTGAGGTACAGACATTCAAAAAGCCCCAGGTGGAATCGATCTAAATTACACATTTTTCTGTAAGATCAATAGCGCACAGAATACACATTTGACATTTAGTGGACGGAAGTAAATCTTAGACCAGTTTCTGCCATTTGTAAACCAATCTGTGTGTGCTGAACTTCCATTCTGTTACAGGCATAGATTGGTTTTGTGTGCCATACTTCTGTTTTGTTAAAGGTATAGACTGATTTCCAATTACTTACATCAGTAAACACATAATGTCTGTACCTGGTTATGGAGTCAAGCAAGCACCACTAAACTGAGAATCAGCACATGCATGACAGATCTGTACATGGAAAGTTTCTTAAAATTCAGCTTCTGATCTTAACTTAATGTTTTAAAGAGAACAGCCAAGCCAAAAGAGGAGAAAGGGGAGCATTTGGAATTAATCTACATAAATGAAATCTGCTGACTGGCAGGAATCAGGATGAAGTCGACAGCCAAGCATTTTCTAGGATTGTTTCAAAGAAATCATACAAAACTTGGATTAAGAGCATCCCTGAGGAAGGAGTCTGTCAGTACTGATTAGCTTATCAAAGTGATCCTGTTTCATTAGATAGAATGAACTATATTGATCCTTGCATTTGGTAAAATTTTCTTCTCACGTTTTTAGGCATTGAGCATCATAAACACTGTTATGTGTTGAGACTTTTCAGACAGAGAAATTATCAATTATTTTTCAGGGCATGGAAGTCAGCAAAACTCCTTAAGACCATGTCAAAAACCGAGGTAGGCTGCAAAGAGGCATAAACAGTAACCTGTCAGCTTTCTCAACAGCACCTTTCATTATCTACCCAGACATTCCCTTCAGTGCTGCCTTCCACTACTTCAGCATGAAGCCTTCCCAATATTAGCAAACATGGTTCCCACTGTCAACTGAAAAAGCATCTTCTATGCAAAATTTACAAGTTAAGAGAAACAGTATAAAGCTCTTTGAAAACAGCACCTCAGGCTCAAACAGTACATTCATTGAAATAAACAGACTTCAAGAAAGGTGCAAAGAAGTTGGCATAAATTCCTATTTGACGTCAGCCTTACACCCTGCTGAGTAGGATCTTGCTCCATTATACCCTGTGCCAAATAAGCTGCAATTAATATATGCAATGGTTTGCATGTCTGTTGATGACTCCCAACCAATGTTCCATTTCACTGTGCTTTTCCCTTGATACTACAAACACGTAAGTAAAAAAATTGGACATTATTTAAAATGGTTATTACAACAGTGAAACTGCAACACCTTCAGCTTGAACTCCACCTACATTTCCAAATTAACCTTAGAAATAATGCTCAAGGCCCCAAGCATAACAGGAAGGAGGTTCTCTTTCCCTTTAATACTTTTGTCAATGTTGAACAAATAATAATTCTTCTGGAGGAAAAAAACACCTTCTGTTATCATTAAAAGGCTTAAATGCTTCAAGATATAACTCTCTGAAGTCAAAGCAGCTATTCATGCAAGAGTAAACAATACAGAAATTTATACCTCCACTCCCAAGTTTTATGCTACTGCAGAAAATTTGGTTTTTTAACAGTTAATCATAAATCAACCCACCGACAAGATATTGGGCTCCTATTCCTTTGAGAGTGAAGTAGAATGTATCTCAAAAAGCAAAAACAACAGGCTGTTTGCCAACATGTCAGACGAAAGCTCTGTTCGGGGATCTCCGAATACCCTGCCATAACAGAAATATGGAATTTCTGAATCAGCATTAAACTAATGAACTGGACAAGCCAGCTTCAGAAGGAGTCTATAGATTTTGAAGTGAGTTATTGTTTTAGAAAACTTAATAAGTTTAACTCAGTAGGAGTTCCAAACCCTAGTGGCATGCTTCCAAAATTATATTCTTCTACAGGGGAAGGTGGGGAAAGTGAGCGGACAAAACTTTATGTCCAAAAGGAAACAGGGCAATGAGAATTTCAAGGTACAGCTGAAGAATTCAGTACATTGATTTTTAACACAAGGGATGGGCAACTGGATTCACTTAATTAATTGAAAACACAACTGTGAAATATTAGGGCCTTCAGACCCACAGTGGTCCTAGAAGTTTGAAGCAGTTTAAATTGACGGTATTTCTAAAATAATGCTAACAGAGCATAACTGCATATATTACCTCCTACAAACATTTATATATACCACACAGGTAGATGTGGACACCTTGTACTCCAAATCTATTTAGCTTTGTCAAAAAGGGCACTGGCTATGATACTCGCCCATTATACTTTATGTAAAGTGGATACGGTCAGAAATGGAAATGTTGTTCCTTGCCTGTTCTTTGGATTTACACAAGAGTTTATTTTCTTCCTAATGGCACGGACTAGAAATATGGATTTTGTAGCAGAATGATAGCAGCTCATCCTGCAGAGCAAAAGATTACTATTTCTTAGCAAGCATAAGCAGCTATCTGGACTATTAACTTTATATATTTTCACTATTTAGATAAGTTTTCTTGCTGATAAATCACAAAGCATGTTCAAAACATTAGCAATCCCTCACTGGCAAGGGTTAGGATCATTTGATACTAGGTTTCTAGTACACTTTGAAGCATTGTTAAATCAATTTCCGTTTCTAGGCAGGATGTCTCTGATCTAGAACTAATGAACTCCATGTAGCAACATCAGAGTGGTCCCTGACAGTGGATAAAGATATTCATTTCATTTAAACTAGGGAGCAGCATACTAGAGCCTTTAATGGAAGGCAATGTTAGAAAAGGCACTGATAGTTGACTTGGTAGCAGGTTAAAAAAAACAGGAAATAAATGTTAGGTGTGCTTCTAATAAACTTTTAAAATGGAAAGAGTATTCAGGAAAATGTAGGAATACAGTAAAATGTAACGCTTTAGGAAAGGGACCTGGGCATCACTGTGCACAGCTCAACACAGACCTTTAGTCCAAGAGTAGCTGGGGACATGAAAACAAGCAAGATACTGGGATGGAAAAGGAAAGATCTGTTCCATTGTTTCTCACAGTCATTTTCACTCTCTTTTTCTTTTCCTCTGTGTTGTAGGTCACAATAGCTATAGGGTGTGTCTGGATTACAAGGTTGTGAAACTGATCCTAAAAAATGAACAGGGCTTTGAATTCCAGTACACAGCTGTAATAGTTCCTGTCATCCTGGTACCAAGTTCATGGAACTGAATGGCAGCAGCACCTCATATAGCTAGCATCATATGACAGCACAGAGAAGGTCTGGTAGAAACATAACTTTTCCAGTGATTATTGATTATTGTCCTTCAAAGGCCCAATGGGGTCTGGCCTATGTTATTCACAAGTACAGACCCTGAAATAGCAGCTCAAAGGATCTTTACAATGTAATAGCCTGATTGTGAGTGCTGAGCTCTTTGAAAACCTAAAAAAAAGCACCATGGCTCCACTGATGCTTTCTAACTCCAGCTTACCAAAGAAATGTGTATCAGTTTAATACAACAAATATCCATTTTTGTACTTCCCAAATGTATTAACCCTAAATTACTGAAAAGAAAAATAACATTGAGGTTACTCAGAAATTATTTCCATCAGCTCTCTGCCTGCAACATCTTGCAGGACTGGGGAATACCTTCTTGTGGTTGGTGGATTGTGGAATACCTTTTCCAACTCATCATTCTAATATAAGAAAGGGCTTAGTCTGTCTGTTGGTGTGTCTGTAACACTTCTGGCCAACTGCACATGTACCACCGAGAGGGCGGGCAGCGATTGGCTGTGTGGGCCCAAGTTTGAGCTGCTGCTGGAGAAAATTGTGGCAGCAGTGAACACGCCCTGGCCACCTGAGCAGCAAGGCTCCCCCACGCCTCCCTGCCTGAGGGTAAAGGGGCAGGGGGTCACAGCAGTGGTAACCCTCCCCTTGCCTCCCATCCCTGGCACCCCCCAGAACAGCCAGCAGGGAGGGGGAGGCAGTGGGCAGGGGGAGGTGAAGGGGGTGATGGCTGTTGTCAGAGCCAGGCAGCGGGGAGGGAGGGAGGGGAGCAAGAAGGGGGCCCCGACAACAGCCAGCAGGGAGGGGGAGGTGGTGGGCAGGGAGGGAGAGGAGAGGGGCAGGGAGAGGCAAAGGGGGGTCATAGCAGCAGCAGTTGCTGAGTGGGGGAGGGGAGGCAGGGGAAAGCCCTGCTGCAAGGCGGAGGCAGGCGGGGGAAGGAAACCCCTGCATCAGAGACTGGAGGAGGCAGTGAAGGGAGTCTTTACACAGGGCGAGGGAGGCCATTTAAACACTCCCTGAAATCCATCATTCTTGACTGGCAATTAGCTAGCATTATATAATACCAAATGCATTGTCCTCATTTGTGCCTTCCCCTAGCAAGAATTTATACTGAGACTACTACATAGCAAACACCCTGGAGACGATAAGATGGGGGGTTGGGGGTGGGAAGGGGGAATAAGCATAAGGCTTACCTGACCCTCCCATACATCTTCCATATTAAGACTAGAAAATGGTTCATTGTTTTGAGACTGTACATTTGAACAACTCAGGTTTGAATCTGTAATATTAACCTAGTGCCTGGCATTTTTGTGAAATATTGCTGGCTGCCTAATTTCCATATCATTTTCATACCTAGCGACTCTGGTGGGATTGTCAAGCTGCTAGAGAGGCAATAAGTATAGGACTAATATGTAATCTTTTTCTTTCCTGTGGGAGTTTTGCAGGCAGTTCTTTTTTATGGGCTTCTCACAAAGATAAGCTATAATTTCCCTGTTTCTATATTAGAACAAGGAATAAGAAATCCTAATTACCATTCCTGCAGGGAGTGTAGTTAAAATCCTTATTCATAAACAATTGAAATAACTGTTTAATATATTACTTTTAACCTGTTATTCCTAAACAAAAACTTTTTTTAAACAAGGAGCTAATGTTCAAAGTATTGCAATGGAATACACTGATGCGTACACAAAAATTATAGCCTCTTTACAAAAGGTCTGAACCTTAAACAAAGTAAATAAATATTTAAAAATCTGGACATGAGCAATTAAAGTATCTAGCCTGTTCCACAATGCCATGCATTCCTTCAGTCCTCACTGCTCCCCTGCTCCACTTATAGCACCTAGACAACCTTCAGTCTGCCTCCTTTCTCTCTTTGGTAACAGAAATATATGGCTGACTGCAACTGCTGATTTTAGGTACTGTTTCTTAAACATGTAGTAAGGGCTTCAAAGCAATCTGTTGCTTGGGTAACATAAAGCCATGTCTGTGCTCCCTAAATTTTCTTATAACATGAACTTTTGGTGGAATATGAGAAAAATTCTCTGAACAAAACCTAAATGATTGATCTTTATATATGAGAATACTGTTTCTTTAAATGTTACAGCTTGAACAAAATGTTCTGACTTTCTCTGAAGTAGCCCAGAAAAATGTTACTCTGGGATTAGATGTGGCATTTGAAATCTAAAGGGCATCACCTGGAAATGTTTTAAGGGAAGAGGGAAGTAGAGGAGAAGGAAGCCATGCTAACAGACTTCAAAATCAGACTTAAATTAGGAAGCAAACTTCAAACTTAGCTGCAGAGTGGCTACTGACTGATCATAGTATGAAGTAAGTGACAATATAACATTACTATAATCCCTAGAGCTTCTGGGTTTGCTCTGCAATTTGATTAAAGCAAGGCTCCCATTTGCAATTCTATTATATGGTTTTCAGTAGAAAATCTCCCAAATGCAAATCTTAGTAAAAATATATTTCACACATATTTAACATATGTTGAGGCCTCTGCCATACCTCTCAGAACTGTCACAACCCAAAGTTGTGATTTTTTGTTTGTGTGTGTGCTTCGGCACCGCTAAATTATTTCCCGCCATTTTTGTCGCTTTCTTTGCATGGTAGAGCTCTCTGCTGCTAGAGAGCTCTGGTGCAACGGGGGATTTCCCGCCAAAATTACAGCTTCTTTGCAGTGTGCATTCCTTTTGCATCGTAGTGATGCTCGCCGCAAAGAAGTTCCCGCCATTTGTATTAGAGTCCACGCCATGTTATTGGCCGACTTCTAATTTAGGCACACGTGGCGGCTAGCGATTGGCTTGCTAGCCGTATATAAGGCTTGGGTAGTTTCCGCCCAAGCTGGAGGAGGGAGGAGAGAGAGATGTTCTGTGTGAAGATCTCCAAGCACTGTGGACCCTCGCGGATCCGGCGCGCCTCCCCTAAGCAGGCAGAGAGAGGCAATAGAACCGAGCCTACGGAGATTTCGCTTCTCGCCTCTCCCCATCGCCGAGCGCAATCCTAGACGTATCCCTTTCCTGTAATTTCGGACCCCGCGGAGCCTAGCAAACTCCGGGGAAAACTTATCAGATCCGCGGAGCCTGAATAGCTCCGGGGAAACTTTTCGAATTCAACTTGACCGGACCCGCGGAGCCTAGCAAACTCCGTGGGAGCAATCGTTTTGTCAGAGTCCTCCAACGAGGGTTCAACCGGGCTGACGGCCACAGCCCGCGTGCACCGGAGACGGGTCTGGTACGACCCCGGTTCGCCCCCGGCTTGCCCATGGCGGCCAGAATGGGATCGGAATCACTGCCGTGCATGGCGACGAGGGCGGGCTCGGGGCGCGGCCCGCACATGGTGACGAGGATGGGATTGAGATTGGGAGAAAATTCACACATGGGATCAAGATCAGGAGAGAGTGCGCACGTAACAACTCAGACGGAACTAAGAGAGAGCACGCTTGAGTTAGAGTTAGTTAGGAACTGCCCTTGGTGCGATAACCAACGCCAAGTGATAAATTTTGAAGAACTAGAGATCCATATCGCTTACCACCAGGCGGGCGGAACGGGTGAAAGATTTGTAAGCGGCCGTTTGTCGCTAAAAGGAGAAGAGGGAATCTCCGAAGACAGAACCCCGAAAGAAAGGGAAGTGTATTTGCTCCCTGTGGAGTTCGGGTGTATAATGAGAAATGACCGGGTCCTGTTTAGGCCCCTCGATACTGTGTCCCTCGCCGAGCCCAACCCGGCGGGCGAAATGAACCCAACTTTCACCCGGGAGTGTGCCCGATGCCTAAGATATACTCGGGAAAGTGAAGAACCGGAGCCCATCGGCCTGTTCTCTCCGGGAATAGTAATGTCTAGATTACGGGGTCGCGAGCTTCCATCCGAGCTCTGTGAAGATTTGGAGACAGAGGAGCTCCCCACGGATGAAAGAATAGCCTTGCGGTACGACAAGGGGGGAGAATGTAGTGCAACTATTCGTACTATAATTAATTGAATGCAGAGGAATTTAAGTTTGAAAGCCCAGCTGCAGATGGCGATCCGATCGGTCAAAGAAGCGGCTGAGAAAAAGGAGCCTGAAACGCCAGCCCAAGATGGCGCCGAGCAAGAGGGAGACTGCATGGAAGAACCGGACAAGAAGGGTGGAGCTTCTAACGAACCCGCGAGAGTTCGGTCAGCGACTCCGCCCATCGATGCAGCGTCGTCGCCGGCAACCCCGCCTAGCAATGCAGCGGCGTCCTGGCCAACCATGCCTTCCTGCCAACGAAGGAGAGAGTCAAGCGGAGGAGAGCATCCGCCCCTCCCGCCTGAAGCAGCAACAGCAGCAGTAACCCCTGCAGCAGCAGTTCAGCCTATGACAACATCATCTCCCGAAGGAGCAGCTTGTCCTACAACAACAACGAATAGAGTTGCTATTACTTATTATGCTCGCACCAGAACTGAGTTGCAGGATTTATGTAGAGCATCAAAGATTCAATCTGAAGAGACTCGAGCTGTATGGTTAGGACGTTTAGTTGTGGAACTTGGATCCGACCTGCTAAACCAAGAAGAATCAAGCTTCTTAGTGAGACAAGTTTCATGGAGTAGAGGACATGTCACCGATATCGACATGATAACGTGTAATACTCACTGGCCTATTCCACTGCCAGCGCTTGTTGCAGGACTGATTAGTCAAAAGGCCCACGTGTGGCATGCGGGACTTCCAGAATGTGTCGGCACAGATCACCTTATGCTGGCAATGATTGGCGTCTCGTATTGTGCTTGGAACCCGAGAGCATGTGCGCTAGGATTAACATCACTCCAGCGAATAAGAACGTGGCCTCAGCATCATTTGCGAGATCCTGGAACGGTTCCACTAACCCCTCTCAGCCTAGACAGTTGTCTCGAGATCTACGGACAAAAGAACATCGTCGTTCTTCGAATTCTGTTCAGTCCAATGGTAAACCAACCCGTGAGTAATCTTCTTTGGAAATTGCCAAGACTGCGTATCCTGATGGAGCCAAGATTGTCTTATGATCAGGACTGTCAACACCCTACCAAGTCTCAAGGCACCAGACAACGTGGATCCGATCTCCCACCACTGCCACTGAGAACCCTAGAGGAGCGATACATGTTTGGATTTCTCCTACAGCGTTCCGGACTTAACAAGCGGCAGCTTCAGATTTTAGGGGACGCAGGCCAATGGCAGTTAGCTTATGAGTTAGGTTTCCGTTATTTAGAAGAACCAGATGATGAATCTTCGACGATTTCATCTAATTAAGCCATAGGAATCGTTTAAGATTGTTTAAGTTTATTGAATCAGATCATTAATCCGTTTTGAGAGTTTTCTGTTTACAGAGCCGAGATTCAGAGCGTATGACGAGGGGAAGCCCTAAGAGGGATGACACCACAGGAAGAAGTGAGGGCCCGACGTACGACTTCGTCACGACGCTCACTGAAGCCCTGATCGTGTAGTGTTTGTCATGAATCAGATTATGTGTTTGTGTTGGTTATTATTTCTTGATTGTTATGTAACTTAATCCCAGGACAGCGAATTTTGTGTTTGTGTATTTGTTTGATGGTTTGTTCACTCGTTGGATGATCACGACGGATTTTAGATTGCTTGGAAGAGTATGGCATAATTTAGCTATGCTCTCAGCAAGGGGGGGATGTCACAACCCAAAGTTGTGATTTTTTGTTTGTGTGTGCGCTTCGGCACCGCTAAATTATTTCCCGCCATTTTTGTCGCTTTCTTTGCATGGTAGAGCTCTCTGCTGCTAGAGAGAGCTCTGGTGCAACGGGGGATTTCCCGCCAAAATTACAGCTTCTTTGCAGTGTGCATTCCTTTTGCATCGTAGTGATGCTCACCGCAAAGAAGTTCCCGCCATTTGTATTAGAGTCCACGCCATGTTATTGGCTGACTTCTAATTTAGGCACACGTGGCGGCTAGCGATTGGCTTGCTAGCTGTACATAAGGCTTGGGCAGTTTCCGCCCAAGCTGGAGGAGGGAGGAGAGAGAGAGATTCTGTGTGAAGATCTCCAAGAGCTGTGGACCCTTGCGGATCTGGCGCGCCTCCCCTAAGCAGGCAGAGAGAGGCAATAGAGCCGAGCCTACAGAGCTTTCGCTTCTTGCCTCTCCCCGTCGCCGAGCGCAATCCTAGACGTATCCCTTTCCTGTAATTTCGGACCCCGCGGAGCCTAGCAAACTCCAGGGAAAACTTATCGGACCCGCGGAGCCTGAATAACTCCAGGGAAACTTTTCAAATTCAACTTGACTGGACCCGCGGAGCCTAGCAAACTCCGTGGGAGCAATCGTTTTGTCAGAGTCCTCCAACGAGGGTTCAAGCGGGAGCTGTGCCTGGAAACTTGTCCAGCCTACACCATACCATCTTTGGGTGTAAGTAAACAATCTTTTCAATCAACCGTTATGCCTCCGTGACTAATTCTAACTCGCGTGCACAAGACCATCCCGCGGTTTTTCCCACCCCGCGTGTCCGGGCTGACCGCCACAGCCCGCGTGCACTGGAGACGGGTCCGGTACGACCCCGGTTCGCCCCCGGCTTGTCCATGGCGGCCAGAATGGGATCGGAATCACTTCCGCACATGGCGACGAGGGCGGGCTCGGGGCCCGGCCTGCACAAGAACCAGAGTTATGGTGATGGGTGAGGCCACGAACAGACATAATGCCATGCTGGGAGGAGCACACTCACCAGCAGCCCTTATACTTACAGAAAAGGTGTGGATTTTCTTTTTCATAACACATCCCTTCAGCCACACTTCTTGTGGGACAGTAGGCAATGCCAGCAGCTTTCCTCACTTGTTCAAAGTTATCAGTACTGTGTTGTAACCAGTGTGGGATCACAGAGAGTAAAGCTAACTGGACAGAATCCTGGTATGGTTTCATGTCCAGAACATTTCACATGACAGAGGTACAGAGTGGCTCTTAATGGTGAGAAATGTCCCTTCTCCTCCTGGTTCGAACAGAATTACTTATTTTACTGCACTTGCACAAACACTTTCATGCAAAAAAGATTGTAAAAGCTGGATGCATGACAGTGGGCACATCTACACGTGTGCTTTAATGTGCAGTAGACTATTATACCGTGCATTAAAACTTCAAGTAAAAAAACCAGTGACATTATGTTAATAATGCACAGTAAAATAGTTTACTGTGCATTAAGCATCACTTAAAAACCATGCAAACGTGCTATTGCGCATTAGTGCAACCGAACGAGCATTAATTTAGTACCTTACATTGGAGGCATTAAATTTAATGCGCATTAGAAAAGGCACATTAAGGAATGTGTAGATGCGTCCAGTAAACACCAAAGTTTAGTAATGTTACCCATAGTTTTATTTGGGAGTATAGTTTGAGCCTGGAATAGGCTTTAGAGTTGTGCAACCATTTTACAAATCCATTTTGGATCTTTCAAAATTAAATGACTTTTGTTTAACAAGCACAAAACAGATATCTCTTATAGCATAGAGAACAACTGTGAGGAAGCTGATTAGCAAGCTTTACATAGTTAATATGAAGGTCTCTTGTTTAGCACTGCTAAACAATTCAATATGGATTCAATTGTCTAGATTTTAGACTTCCTGGTACAGTAATTAGGAGTTTGTGGGCCTCCTGCCTATTTGTTTGAATCTCTCTGCATATCAGCATGAGAGCAGATATTAATGTAAATGATTTCCTCTCTGCAATGCAGGCTAGATCTCCTTAGGCAGATGGTGGTGTAAGAAGGGTTTCTAAATCTGTACTTCTAAAACATGCAGGATTAATAATAGGAAATAAGTCTGTGTTCCACAAAATGCAGTAAGCCTGTGGAACTCATTGACAAAGGATAATTGTGAATAAGATATTAGTAAGACTCACTGAAAGATTAGACATTTATCTGGATTGCAAGCATATCTAGAATATTTATTTGTAACAAAAAATAAATAGGAGTTTGGAAGGGATAGACTCACCTATGCTTTAGGGTATTTCTCCTCTCCCAAATTAGGCAAAAGCATCTATTAGAGCAGATTCTTGTGCCTTCCTCTTTTAAACATTTGGCTCCTGAACACCTGGGGTCTGATATAGATATGGCATTTCCTGCCTTTCTAAGTGGACATACTTTAACCTATTCTCAAATAACAAGCATGCAACCGATTTTCCTGGTCTTTGGCTCCGTGCTGTTGAGTTGAAGCCCATGATAGCTATGTGTAAAATCAATGTAGAGTTTAGCAGTTTGCATTATTTTAATGCTTTCACAATGATATTAACATTACCTGAAGTGTATTTATGCATCTGTTCAAAGACTAAGGGTTACAGTGAACTCTCTATAAATTGTTCCGAAATGAATTATACCCCTCAATCATAAACCAATTACTTTTCTGAACATCACAAAATGTTTGATTACACAGCTCTTCTGGATGAATTCACCATCATGTTCAGTTTACTCAGTAGAAGATTAAATTGCAACAGAAAGCAGAAAAGATTTTAAAATTGTGCCTCATTTGACATAAATGTCAATCAAAAACAAGCCATGTCACACATCTGTTTTATGTCATGCTACAAGCCAAAATGTATGTGATAATTGCTTTGCCTTTTAAAGACATACATACCATATAATTCTGCAACTTCCCTCAAATTATGGATAAAACTATTTCCATTCTGTTCTTTTATGCATGCTGTGGAGTAAAATTCCTGGTTAACCAACAGTCACTTTGGGTGTGCACACTCATTTGCTGCACTAGGTCTATGTTCACACAGCTTGCTTAATGTTTTGTGAAGTACCTGGGGGTACACAAACCACAACACATGGCTATGTGGGGCTGCTGATAAGCTCCAGCTAATCAGAAAACCAAAGCCCTGTGAAAAAAGGTTGCAACAAGCAGCTGAGCATTTAATCTTTAATTCAGCAACCTGCTGAAAATTAAGCAGGTTGAGAACAACCTTGGTACAACTGATGTCAGTTTTACTGTGCTCCAAACCTTTCAATAGCCCACTAATCCATTTTAATACTGCTTTCTAATGGTCCAAATGCTTCAAAAGCTTCATACAGCCAACTCTTTTAATAGCAATAAAACTTCCAAATTAATGTTGCCTTTTCTTCACCACAACTACAGAATTTCTCTCAAAATTACCTTTGATTGATACTCCAAGTGGACAAGACTTAGTGCCAGATTTTCTATAACAGGGGTGCTCAACCCTCAGCCTGTGGGACAAATCCAGCCTGTGGAGGCATATCATCTGAGCCCCGGGGTCCCCCAAGGGTCTGGAAATTTGGCGGAGAGACAGCAGTGGCAATGTTAATTGCTGCTCACCTGCTGCCTAATTTCCAGATCTTGCTTGACTGTGGGCCATATAATATGGCCCTGTCTTAAATTGTGCCAGCAAGGTTCAGGCCTGTGGACAGACCCCACATGTCCAACCCCAAGCAGGATCCAGCCTGCAGAACAACACCATGCCACTCGTTCGGCCCGCACCCCAGAAAATAGATGAGATCTCTCTTTCTCTCTCATTCATAACCACATGTACAGAATAATCTTTTGACATTGTTCATAAAAATAGTATATACCTAGTAAACTAAATTAAAAACCTACTTCCATATTTTTCTTATTTAAAAAGTCTTTGTCTCTTTCTCCTCTGGGTACAAGTGTTACATGTGTAACACAAGTGTTACATGTGTTATATTTAGATCAACCTAACCAAGGTTAAATTGATCTAAATTCCTGGTAGTGCAGGCTTTCAAAGGGCTTAAATCACCCTAAAAATGCGCACCTAATCTAAACTGGTTCATCTCAGTAGGTAAATTACCTTTAGATTGACCTGGGGTAACCTGATCTAAAATGAGTTAATCCAGACTAACAAAAGTCTACATGTATTCACAGCACAGTACCAGGGCTGGGAGAACCCAGCCACTTGCCACAGCCCTGGGGCTGTGCTCTTTTAACTCCCTCAACTATCACTCTAGACTCACCAACTCTGCCCTGCCCCGCCTCCCCCCCCCCAATGCATCAGGCCCCCTCCATCCTGTTAGCTCATACCCTGACTTACCTCTGGCTGCCCAAATGAGTGCCTACATTCAGCCGAACCTACTCAGGCTTAGGTATCTCTTATAAGCCTCCTAACTAGAGTTGGGTTGTTTGCACCCTTAGGGCTAAGTACAGACAGTCAAAAAGTCTGTGGCTGAGTCGATTCAGTCTTCGCAGGTTAGTCTAAGATGCAGAGATTAAACTGAGAAACAACTGGACACAAATTTACTTTTGATTCAGGCAATGCAGCCACATGCCTGAAGTGGCTCAGGCCAGAAGCTGGGGGGCGCTACAGCATGGCTCTCTGGCACATAGCCAGCATGGTCTGTATGTTCACTTCCTTTTCCTGCTTCCCTCAAGGTCTCTGAGATTTGCAGTCCATGATCACAGCAGCCAGACTGCAGGGTTGCTCATCATCACTTCTTCCTGCTTCCAGACACCGGCAGGGGCTGCCTCCCCCAACCCCCACCTCTTGTCTCCTGGAGCAGACGCACAGCCCAGCCCAGGGTTGAAAAATATGCTGAGATGCTGGGAGACTGTGATTTAACTCTTCATAAATTAATAGATGCATAGATGTTTGGGTTGGAAGGGATCTCAGCAGATCATTGAGTTTGACCCCCTACCCTGGGCAGGAAAGAGTGCTGGGGTCAGACGACCCCAGCCAGGTACATGTCTAGACTCCTCTTAAAGACCCCCAAGGTAGGGGAGAGCACCACTTCCCTTGGAAGCCCATTCCAGGTTCTGGCACCCCTCACCATAAAGAAGCTCTTCTTGATGTCTAACCTAAATCTGCTCTTTGTCAGTTTGTGGCCGTTAATAGAAGGGGTGCCCTGGTAAACAGAGCATCTCCTATTCCTTTCTGCCCCCTACTGATGAATTTGTAGGCAGCTACAAGATCACATTTCAGCCTTCTCTTGTGTGAAGAGATCCAGAGCCCTCAATTTCTCCTCATAGATTGAGGGCCCTGGATCTCTCTTCTTCCTTCTGAATTTCTGACCTATTTCTGGGAATAAGAAGTATACTGTGTTAGTTGCTGATAATCTAACTAAAGCTCTAACATGAATATTTTTGCTAATGTTGACTAGTCGTTGATGTCACACTTGCTCAAGCCCTTCCTCTGCAATCCTCCCACAACCCAAAGCATTTCTCTAGAGAAGTTTAAGACATGGCCATAATATTTTGCAGTAGCAATAAGAACAAAACCAACAACACTTTCCAGCATCAAAACGTTTTCAAAGCAGTAGAGTATGAAGTATGTAAGAGTATGCAGGGAGAGTGTTTAAGATCTAGGACCCACAAATGTTTGTTTCCAGGTAGCAACAGAGCCATCCCTAGGGGTGTGCAGGGCCCGAGGCATATCAGCCTGTGCGGGGCCAGGAAGGGAGTGCACGGCAGCCACAGCAGAGCCAGCAGTGTGCAGCAGAGATGGCAGGGCACGTGTAGCACTGTCCGTGTGGCCCTGCAAAGCACGGGGCCTAGGGCAGCTGCCCCGCTCACCCCCCGTAGGGATGGCCCTGGGTAGCAAAATACAGTTGCTGATTTTATAATATGTTTAGATGGTGTGTACATCATTAGGCATCATGGTACTTTCATTGTCTAAGAAATGTCTTCCTGAAGCTGTAGTTACCATTTTGTGAGGCAGAGCTGATTTATTGTATTACTGAAGAGACAAATACACAATCTCCCATGCTTTACTTTTCTTGTTTTTCCCTTAATTTATAGTAAAAGTCATGGAGTCTAAAGTATATATATTTTCTTTGTGGACAGAACAGAAAATATTAACAATTAATAAACACTGTCAGGAGTTTTAATTAAAAATAATTAAAAATACCCTTGTGTTCAAAATTGAATATTTCTCTGTGGTTTGTAACCCAACACACTATGCTAGCGCATAAGAAGCATTGAGTGAAACTGACTGTAATCGAAGTAATCTATTTTCATTAGTCCTGACCAAATAATTAACAATAATAATTTGATGAACTAAACCTATTCTTTTGCTTTTTGTGCGGGCCGGGCCCCAAGCCCGCCCTCGTCCCCATGCGCGGCGGTGATTCCGATCCCATTCTGGCTGCCATGGGCAAGCCAGGGGCGAACCGGACCCGTCTCCGGTGCACGCGGGCTGTGGCCGTCAGTCCGGACACGCGGGGTGGGAGAAACCGCGGGATGGTCTTGTGCACGCGATTTAGAATTAGTCACGGAGGTGTAACGGTTGATTGAAAAGATTGTTTACTTACACCCAAAGATGGTATCGGTGTAGGCTAGATAAGTTTCCAGGCACAGCTCCTGCTTGAACCTTCGTTGGAGGACTCTGACAAAACGATTGCTCCCACGGACTTTGCTAGGCTCTGCGGGTCCGGTCAAGTTGAATTCGAAAGGTTTCCCCGGAGCTATTCAGGCTCCGCGGATCTGATAAGTTTTCCCCGGAGTTTGCTAGGCTCCGCGGGGTCCGAAATTACAGGAAAGGGATACGTCTAGGATTGCGCTCGGCGACGGGGAGAGGCGAGAAGCGAAATCTCCGTAGGCTCGGTTCTATTGCCTCTCTCTGCCTGCTTAGGGGAGGCGCGCCGGATCCGCGAGGGTCCACAGTGCTTGGAGATCTTCACACAGAACATCTCTCTCTCCTCCCTCCTCCAGCTTGGGCGGAAACTACCCAAGCCTTATATACGGCTAGCAAGCCAATCGCTAGCCGCCACGTGTGCCTATATTAGAAGTCGGCCAATAACATGGCGTGGACTCTAATACAAATGGCGGGAACTTCTTTGCGGTGAGCATCACTACGATGCAAAAGGAATGCACACTGCAAAGAAGCTGTAATTTTGGCGGGAAATCCCCCATTGCACCAGAGCTCTCTCTAGCAGCAGAGAGCTCTACCGTGCAAAGAAAGCGACAAAAATGGCGGGAAATAATTTAGCGGTGCCGAAGCACACACACAAACAAAAAATCACAACTTTGGGTTGTGACACTTTTGACATACCTGAACATGCTATATGTGAAACTCAATGGATGACTTTAGAATAGTAATTTTCTGTGAATATTTCACCTTACGTTTTTTGATTGGTTACAAGGTATCACAAGATAATGTTCCCATTTCTCAAGATGGGTAAGCATGAAGAAAGAATCTAAAGAAGCAAAACTAGCTCATTCATAAGTGCATCAGATTGAATTTTGCATTCTTCCTATATATGTATAAGACAAACTTTTCCACATGAACATTTACAAAAGAGGCAAATGTGTACTCAGAGATATTTTAAATATTTTTCTTTGCCCAATTATGTTCTATGTCATCCTATTTAAGTAAAGTAGAAAACAAAAAACCCCATAATAATTAATGGAAAACATGTCTGATTTAGTCCCACTTTGGATAAGGAGGTTACTAACAAAAAACAAAAGCAAAACAGCTACAAAACCCCCAAGCCTTGGTTCATTAAAAATCTGTGCTTTTCAACCAATGTCCTTTTAGTAAGTATTGAAATTAAAGGACATAATACATCCTGATGGAAGAAAGGGAATTAGGAAGAGGATGATAAAGAAAAGGAATTGAAGAAAATCTAATGGTAATGGGTATAAAGGTTATAAAAGAAGGAAAACCTTGAACAAGACATTGATTTTTTTTCCTAAGTACACAAGGGAACAGTAAATGGTAATAAGACACAGTCCAATTGTATCACGTACTCAAAAGATATTTGAAAACATACTAAAGAGCCAACAATAAAAAATTCACATTCAGGCAGGTTATATGTTCTAAAGATCCCATTGGAGTTGATTAAATAAATCAATTTATGCCATAAGAATTTTCTTTGTTTACAGAGATATTAAAATAAAATGTGCCTTATTTTTCAATGAGAGCCAAAGAGCTAATATATGGAATATTAACAAAAATCAAGTCTTTAGAGGACAATATGTGCTGAAGTCGAAAAAAAATTCAAGGGCCTTTCTTTTAATAAATCTCACCCTTTTGGGATAGTCAAAAGTGAAGGCAGAAACAAAAAAGGGGAAGCAGCAGTTCTTAAATCCTACCAAGTTCCATTTTCTCATGGTCCTTAGCACACTGTTTGATTTAAAGCTTCCCTTTCACATATGGTAACCAAGGCAAGATAAATAGCAGCTATGTGATAAGGAAAAAAGAGCAAAGGACTTTTCCAGCCCTGTATGCATGTAAAAGTCAACTGACATTTTTTTCCGGCATACTGATAATGTGGTCCATGACATGCTGCTCCTGTAAAACTTCCTTAACAGAAGTGAGGACAATTTTCTTGTGATTTCCCAGTTGGTCTAATAAAAGGTATCATTTTGGAACCAAGAGTACTAGTTTTTTGTATGTCTTTTTGTCTCAGACCAAGACAGCTACCAAATACACCCCTGAAACATGGAAAATAGTGAATTTTAGCCAATTTTGGATTTTAAACTTCACTGCAGAACAACAAGAAAGATTTTTTACCTCCCTGCCTCCCATCTGACATCTCTAGGGAAGGAATTCTACCTGATCTACACATCAAAGAGCAACTCAGAACAACTCACAGAGACACTCTCATGGACCCAGAGGGATAGCCTTCCATCTTCAGCTTCCTCTGTGCAAAAATGAAGCTTATTTCCTACCTATGGGGACTCTTTACCATCTTGTACCACCTTGTTCCCAGAGCCTGACAAAGGGACTTTGATCCTGAAAGTTTGCAGAAAAGGACAATTTTTTTGCGATTTCCCATTTGGTCTAATAAAAGGTAATTTTGGAACCAAGAGTTCTAGTTTTTTGTATGTCTTAACAGAAGTGACACGTTTGGTAAGATAATGAATTGAACTATACAGTGTGGATATCTGAAACAGCAGAGTACTGGAATCAGTAACCAAGGACCTCTCTTTCAGTCCTGATTTCTATAGTTCTAAACACATTATTGAAGATATATAAATGTCCCCACATATCCGTTAGCTCATATGAAACTATAACATTTCAGTGTGGTGGACCTATTTTTGTTGCCTAGAATTTCTCAAATGCTATTTTTCAGGGTAAAATGTGTGTGTGAAAACTTTTAGTTTTGGAAAGCGTGAGCAAAATTGCTCATTCAAAAAAGAACAGGGAGCGGGGATGAAGAGACGGACAGACGCACACACACCACTTACAATATCATTGTAACATACATCGTAACATAGCCTTAACTTTTTAATTAAGGCTACTGGTACTTCAGTGGGAAGTTGCGAAATTGGGGAGATTTGTGAAACCTGATAAGATATAGGGCTACAGTCAGTTACAGTTAGTAGAAATTCAGATTAAATTGCTGTGAATTTACACAGGTATATTTAAGGATAGGAAGTTGGCCCAGATGTGCACTTGGTAGACTGCTGAAAATACATTTATGTTAGGCTGAGTATGAGAGAGTAAACGTGCTTTACTCAGAAAAAATTTATTATTTTTGGTGAAGTTATTCTTTTTGCTTTTTTGCTGATGTCACGGCAGGGTCCTCTCGGAGGGCTGTGATCTCCTTGAGGTCCCTCGCTTCGTGTCAGGCCGGCCCAAGGCACCCTCTAATTCTCGCCCGCCACGTCTTGTTGGAAAATGTAATAGGGAGGCTGCCTATGACTCCCTGGGCACGGCTACTCGGGACCTCTGTCCCCGCGGTTCTTCCGGACCCCCTGGGGGTCTCCCGATATGGTGGGTGTTCCCCGGACACCCTAGCCTTATGGGCTATGCATGGCTCCTACCAGCCCCTAATACCACACCCCAAGCCTCGCAGATGTAATAGACGTTGTTAGGTCTGTACGCCCGCTTCCCGGGCCTCCTCTATAGTGTAGCCCACTCTGGGCTCTCTCTCGTGCCCAGCCTCAGAGACTCCCTAGCGGGCCTCGGCCCTTCCCTGGCCAACCACACGGATACCCCCTCTGACCCCAGCTCACCGCGCTGCTACTCCCTGTCTTCTCGGGGGCAACCGCAGCGCCCTGCCTCGGTCTGAGGGGTGTTGCCGCACTAGCCTGCAGCCGGGCTCGCTATGCCCGTCTCGGGCTCCTCGGTAATTGCCCCTCTCTCTAGGGCTCCTCAGTATGGCGCTCCCCCTCTTTGGGGCTCGCCATGCCCCCACGGGGCTCCTCAATAATGTACTACGGCGCTCCCCCTCTTTGGGGCTCGCCGTGCCCACCCTGGGCTTCTCAATAAAACCACCCCTTTCCCTGGGGCCGGGGTTTATGTCCCCCCGCACGCGATCCGGGGTCTAAGTCCCCCGTCTGCAACCTACTGGTTGCGCCCGCAACCCACTGGCCGTGCTCCTTGCCGCCAGTCACTCCTGTACTGGCGTGCAAGCTGCGCCTTCACTGGCGCTATGAAACTAATGCGCCCTCCTGGCGCTGAGGCTCCCCACACTCTCTGGGGTCCCTATGAGGACGCTGTGCCCTCTTATGAGGCCTCCTCCAACCCCTACAGCCTCACCCAAGCCTTCGGGTGTAATAACAAAGTCAAACAAACTCAAGCCTCCTGGCTGTAACACAAACCTAAAGCCCCCTGGCTAAACCCTAGTGCCCATCCTCTCAGGGCTATCATGAGCTGTACTTGCAAGTCATGCTCCTTTCCACATCCTCACTCCCAGAGCTCCTGCCTCCCAGGCTGCTGACAGAGAACTGCTAGCCTGGCTTCAGCCCTGGGCTTTACAAAGGCCAGGCCCTGCCCCCTTCTGGCCAGCTGGCTCCCCTTAGTTGCTCCGGCAACCCACAGCTGTGCTCAATTGGCTCTGCCAGGGCTCTCACCCTGGCAGTTTCTCCTCTCTAGGAGCAGGCACCAGGGTGCCCTGCGACAGCTGACATTGTGCATATGTGCTAGGGCTATGCAAAACTTTGGGTGGTGATTCAATTCGGAGGAAATTTGGCTTGATTCGGTGGCCAAATCTCTGAATCTGAATCGAATCAAGGGACCAATTTAAAGGTCGGAATCAATTCAAAGCTCTCCAAATCTTCAGAAAAGATTCGGAGAGCTTTGATGATTTGGGCAGTCCTGGTGGCTGCAGCAGGGAGCTGCAGCTGACTCTGAGCTGGTAAGTACTAGGGGCAAGGGGACAGGCCTAATATGTGCATTCAGAGGTGAGCGGAAATTCTTAATCACTTGTATTGCCTCTCAATATTCTTTTGGCACTGTGCGAGTGTGCCACTGTGAGGGCCAGCTACCTGTGCCATATTATTGCAGGTGCAGATACAGTACTGTCATATATTCCCAGAGCATTTATAAGCAATATCCAACTGTTAGAAGAAACAGATTTGCTCTTGGATGGGATCCATATTGTTTCTCTGAGATATCTGGCAGTTGACCTGGAGAAGGTTTCTCATTGTGTACGTGGGAAGATAAATTAAAATGTCAGTCACATGTTCAAAAGTGCTGGACAAAAGTGCTCAGAAGAGGATTAATTGAGTGGGAACTATCTTTGTTCCCTCCAAGTCCCAAGAGGCAGCTGATACTCGGGGAAAGCAGATGATGAAACAAAACCTTGCAGCTATTAGGAACTCTGTACATCCCTGGCTTGCTAAGGAAAAGCATTTGCCTTTCATCTAGCCAATACTACCTTGCATAACACAACTGTGTCATTTAATCTTTTCCTGACTGCTGAAAAAAATCTGTAAGTTTTAAATGTATTCAAGTCAAGGAAGAGCAGGATGCAGTAGGTATTGCTGGCAGCAATGGAGAAGGGCATCTGATGGTTATATCTAGTACATCATTGGCACAGAGATGATTAAGGACACTGTAACAAAACTTTCAGTGACAAAAAGGAAGAAGAAGAAAATAACCAAATGAATCAAATGTTAATCTCCCTAAGGGACCAAATTCTGCTTTGGTTTACAGTGATGCACATCACAATCAATGTTATTGATATTCATCATACTTGCAAATATTGGAGTTACTTGGTATTTACTATGGTGTAAGCAAGGGTAGACTTTGGGCTTGTTCACAAAGGAGATGAGCTCTGGCAGTCAGGGATTTCTCTTCTAGAGAGTCAACACTGGAGCATGTAGCATGAGTTCTTCAAAATAAAAAGGGTGTTTAATTGAGAATGAAAACAGGAAGAAAGTGATGCTAACAAGTAAAAAGGATTAGCTAATGGCCCCGTTGCCATAGCAGCCTTGTTTTATTTCTCAGCACAAACCCCCACCCTGTGAAGGTGCAATTGAAACAAAACAGGTTGTCAGAAATTCTGTTGAGTTCAGGCCATAAGGAAAGTAGGAAGCAAACAGGCTGGTGTTTGTTGGGAGCGGCCCAAGTGCTTAAGCTACATCTTTCTTTTACCTTATTGTGAGAAGCTGTCAGCTATAGCAGGGCTAAATTACTGTGTTTTCCAGATTGTCCATGAATTAAATAATCCTCTGCAATTGCACTTCATATTGATAATTAAATGTAAAGTTTGCACATCTACAGTTGCAAGACTTGATTCTAGTATTCTGGTGAATGCCTCCCGTTCTCATTAGCAGCAAGAAATCTGTCAGTCTTTTCCTGTCAGATCTCACTTAACTCCTGCAGTAAAAGTATAGTTATTTTTCTTTTTGAACCTAGCATATTAATAGCACCCCATATCATGCATAAAAGATTTCTGATAACAATATGATCTTGCCTGCAGCATAGTTTTATTAAAAGGCTTAATCTTACAGTATTCACACAAATTAATAAAACACCAGGTTACAATTAAAAAAAAAATCCAAGTCTTGCCCATGTCCTTAAAACTACTGGAGAGTTTCTATCGACTAAAGCTGATTGAAAGCCCCAGTTGGAATGACAATGAGTCTTTCATATTGTTATGACAGCTTGGCCTCAGATAACATTTCCCCATTAAAAAGTTTGTAACTCTGCAACTCCAACCATTTGTAAAAAAATGGAAGAACATAAAAATACAGCTATTCTCTGATGGTCACTTAAAGTGTTATTTTGGTGGAGGTCTTTCATTTTCTGGTAGGTCTGAGAGGTGCTTATGATTTTGGACACTATCTGGCAACTGCTGGAAATTGGTAGTTCAAACAACTCCGTCTCAGAGAGACCACCATATTGAAAAAAAAATCCTATCTGCCCTTTACATTGGAGAAATTAATGAAAAATGGTTTAATGAAAAATCCAGGCAGACTATTTTTCCAGATCACATCTTTTCCAGAAGACATTTGTAACCCCGAAGTTACTGTTTTACATGCAGTTCCATGAAAAAAAGGAAATGTTTAGCCGGACACACAAAAAAACGGGTTCTATTCAAAATCCTGAAGCAAAAGCTGCCCAAAGGAGAACATTGTGACGCAAGAATTTCTGAGTTTTAGTCCTGTAATCGTCATTGAGGGATTTTCATAATCCTGTTTACTTAATTAGCACACAGAGTTTTTTTAGTTAAGTTTCACCATACCTTCAGGTGGTGAGTAAATATGATCAGCTCATATTTTACAGGGAAATTAAGATACATTACATCCACACACGCAGGCACACGTGCTTGCAGCAGCTCAAATAGGAGCAGCGCAAATCTGAGCCGGGGATTTTTGCCTCGGTACACATGCCAGGACATGCATTTTGGTGTGGGGCAAATTTATACCACTTGAGGCAAAATAGCCCTGCTGGATCTGCAGCCAGGAGGAGCTAAAGCTTGGGGGCCAGTGCCTGTGCTGGCCCCAGCAGTATTAAAACCTGCCCTGTCCTGGCCCTAGCAGTACAAAAAGCTGCCCTGGAAAGCAGCTCAGGGCTACTTACTCTCAGGAGCTTTTTAAGCCGGGCCAATTGGTATTTGGGGACACTAGCCCCTTGTGCTAGACGGACTGCTGAAGCAGCCCTAACCAAGAGTTTCCTGCACCTTCTACCCACTGCAGCAGTTTGGCAGTGGGAGCTGCTGCCTGGCTGTGACCTGCTGTGCACCTGTGACAGCATGTGGCCCCAAGGCTGCACACCTGCCAGACCCAGATGGAGACTGCACAGCTCTAGCACAGGCATATGCACCTCTGGGCCAGCTGCCAGTGGGCTGTGGCTGCACAGCTGGCCTTTGTATGGCACTATTGCCATGTGTGCTGCAGCCCTGTCATCTGGGCAGCTATCGCCTGGAAGATGTTCCCAGTGTGATGGCCTGCTTTGAACTATCAAAGCATGTCCTCCTGGCCCCAAGTGGTCAGGAGGTCAGCCACCTCCAGCTGTGCCCCAGGTGCCAGCCCTGAGCAGGCTCCTCTGCCTCGGTCCTGCCACTTGCCTCCCTGGCAGGAATTCTGGTGTTGACTATTTAAAAACTGCAAAATCTCTGAAAATAAAATCTCACATTCACTCTTTAAAATACTCCAAAATCCATGTTCTTCCACAATTAAAACAAAAGACCACTATATATATATATATATATATATATATATATATATATATATATATATATATAAAAGAGTGAGAGACAGAGAGAGAAAGAGATCGATTGATTAGCTGGGCAATGTTTTATTGATGTATTTACAATTTTAAAGCAATTTGGAAGCCTAACAGTGTCTCTATCATCCTAATGAAATACGTTCTAAATATCTATGCTTTGATGTTTACTTTTGGTTTTCTTATCCTAGAATAGTTAGAGATCCCCCTGACCCCTTCACTAACTAGGATGCGGGGACAGCTGCCCCTGTAGCCACAGCTCCTGTCTGGCAGATGGGCACAACGGGTGTGTGATGTGGGGATGTGGGGTTTGCAGGAGGGGGATGTGAGTGGGTATGGGGTGTGTTGGTAGGTGTGGGGTTTGTGGGGGACTGTGTGTGGGGGGCTGCTCAGGAGGGGTGGGTCTTCTGACCCCCCCACAGGGCACAGCCCGCCCCTCCCCCCAGCACATGCACTTCCTTCCCCTGCAGAGCCCACAGCCTTCCCCCACACAGCCCACAGCTCAGATGCAGCAACAGCAGCAGCAGCAGCCATTGGGGTGCTTGGGACCTCCTGGCACAGCCCCTCCATGAGACATGGGGCAGCATGCCTCGGCCCTGGCTGCCTGGCACCCTTCACAGCCTCTGCCATATCACACGGACCCAGTCTGGTTCAGTGCTGTGCATCTTTGGGCAGCTCCAGGCCACTCAGGATTTCACCCAGGGCTCCGCAACACTTGCGGGGACCACCTGTCACGCTGGGCCAGGTCCTGCATGCACAGGTCCCACATGCTGTTGGGCTGGGCCAGTTCCACTCATACAAGTCCCCATGAGTTGTGCAGGGCCCCGAGAGACAGCTCAAGCGGCCTGGAGCTGCCCGAAAGCCAGGCCTGCATGATATGGCAGAAGCAGCACTAGGTACCAGGCAGCTGGGGCCAAGCCACGTGGGGGGGCTGTGCTAGGAGGGCCCCAAGCACCCCAATGGCTGCTGCAGGTGAGCTCTGGGCCATGCGGGGGGAGGGCATGTGGGCCCTGAGGGGTGTGGGCAGGGGACCCATCCCTCTGAAGCTGCCCCCCCAGCCCCCTCAACCCGCTACTTACTTAGAACGGAGCCCACATCTGGGTTGCTGCTGCTTACATCGCCGTTTGCCCTACATGGGCAGGCAGCAAGCTGCAGCATCAGGGCAAGGGGCAGGCATAGAGATGCTCTGGCCACCTACCAAAGTGTCTCTTTATACCTGGAAATCCTGGTATAACATTTTTAGCCCACACTGCAAATATGCAGTT
The DNA here is from genome assembly GCF_030867095.1 of Alligator mississippiensis. Classification (NCBI taxonomy): domain Eukaryota; kingdom Metazoa; phylum Chordata; order Crocodylia; family Alligatoridae; genus Alligator; species Alligator mississippiensis. The sequence goes on from NC_081830.1 coordinate 43,140,178, forward strand.
CAGGAAATGTTTTTTTTATTTCCAGTGTGCTTCTTCCCACATCTCAAACTCCTTTGAGATGCAGCAAGAGGCATGTGCGAGCTTGTCTGGATATACTTATTAAGGGCAAGTGAGTGGCCCAGGGCCTTAAAACAATTACAGCAAAAAACAGTGTTAAAGCTAAGTATATATCTGCTACAGTGCAAGCCTTGTCAAGAACATTGCTGACTGCCTCAGTTTGTCTCTTTGTAAAATGGGTCAAATTATCGTTTCTTGAATGGAAAGAACTTTTCTGATTTCAGATATATTTCATGCAAATGAAAGAAAAAAGGGAAAATACAAAGCAGTCTGAAGAAATGCTGCAATTCTGCTTAAGTTTCACAAGCTCAGAAATGGGATAATTTAATTATTTTTATGAATTCTTCTTGGGTTTGAACATTTAATGAATGCTACCTGTAACAGGTGATAATATCAGATTTATCTTAACTCTATTTCTTGACTTTTGCCACTTATTGCCTACTCATTTATGTATTAGCACCACTTTTAACATTAATAGGGATCTGATTAACATTTGGGGCGGGTGGGGGGACAAAAACAAAACCTCCCATCTTTTCTTTTGCCAAAATGTTCTTATCTGGATTAACTCATTTTGTATACTTGGCAATAAGACAATAGTGATTCATGCCCCCTAGCTTCTGGCCAAGGATAGGTGTGATTTACTTGGTTTCTTGGGAACAGTGCTCTGAAGCACTACCTTTTGCCTCACACATGGAGCAGGAAGGTACTGGCTTGTGGACATGGTTCTGGAATGACAAATCCATTCCTCTGTTCCCAATTGGATCAAACTGATATAGGAGAACCTGTTCCAATAATAAGGAAAGATAAAAATTAGGGGACTGTGTGTGTATATCTATATATGGTGCATCTGTCATGTTGTCAGAGGAAAGTACCTAATATAATGTATATGATAAAGCATTAGTTCACACAGTTGCTGCCAAAAAATTCCATTCACTTTTACAGAACATTATTGATAGCATTATAAAATATTCCTCCTTTACAGGTGCTCCTAGAAAATGAAAAGTAATAGAAACATTCATGAAACCCTCTTTGTGTGAAATAAAGTTAATCTCTCACAAATTAACACAGCTGAAGTAGAACAAAATAGCAAATTTCTTTCTGTGCTGTTCTTACGTTACAGTATGTCTAGTATTCTCAGCTTTTACTAAAACATTCTGAGAAGTCTTTTAATTACTCCATGCTGGCTGCCTTCATACTTTCAGCATTTGTAGAGCAGCAAAGGACCAGCAGGGTTCCTAAAAAAAACAACAACACTCAGCAGAATCCCAGCTGGAAGTCTGAAGACCCTATCCTTTGAGAAGCCTATTCTGCTAGCCAACAATTCCACCAATATAATTATGTTTTTCTTATGTGTTGACACAAAGGGTGTTTTCAGAAATGGGGTGAAGTGTTACAAAGGAGCACACATTTCTTTTCTTCAAGACAATCACAGTACTGAATGAAAGAGATTGATACTGAGGATGTTTTATTAAATTCTACTCACAAGCTCTCTCATATTCCTTATAGAACTGCAAAACATGAGAGATTAAACTCCGTTACCAAAGTCTAAAGCTCCTATTTCATTTCTTTGAAATTCAACAGCTTTAATAGAAAATTAAGGACTTTTTATTTATAAAAAAATTCTTTGAAACAGGCAAGGTTCTTTGAGTAGATGTGGTATCTTTTATTAGACCAACTCAGTAGCTGGAAAAAAGTTCATTATCAGTGAAAAGATACAATGGGTCATACTGCCATAGCTATGGTTTCTACTACATGACATCTTGAGAAAATTTAATGTTGAAACCTTGATGACTTTAAAACTATTGTTCATAACAGGAATAATATACATTCATTCAAATTATTGATTGGAATGTTTGCTTTCTGATTAAGAAGCTGGGACAGAAAAATAATTGCATCTTGGGTATAACGCACTGTTACTACTAGGAGAAATACTAGCAGTACTACAGGAATATTTCACTTACACAGTGGTACACAGATGTTAAAACCAAGTTCAAGGTCCTATTCTGCTAGGCCAGTGGTTCCCAAACATTTTAGACTCAAGGCACTCCTTGATCTACTTGAGGCAGCTTTCTGAAAATGCCGGCACTTAATTATCACCATCTTTCTGATTACAGAAAAATAATAGAACTATTCTTTGGTTGCAGAGAACTCAGAGCCTAAATATGGACAGTCAAAAAGCCTGAGGCTGAATTGATTCAGTCTTTGCAGGTTAGTCGAAACTGCAGAGATTAAATTAAAACAGAAGTGAACACACATTTAGGCAATGCAGCCACATGCCTGTAGTGGCTCAGGCCGAAGCTGCAGGGGCACTAGAGCACAGCTCTCTGGCATATCCAGTATGGGCTGTCTGTTTGCTTCTTCTTCCTGCTGCCCCCAAAATCTCTGGGATATGAAGCCCAAAATCACAGCAGCAGGACTCCACAGCATTGCTCATCACTTTCTCTTCCTGCTTCCAGGTGCTTCTGGGATGTGTAGTCCACAGTCATGGCCAGTAGTAAGTTTGAGTGGGGGAAGGCATGAGACCAGCTGGGGTTCGCCTGGGGTGGGGGGGGGGTCCCCCCCTCGCAGACTGGCCTGCATCCCCAGCTGGGCTTGCCCCTGCTATCCCTTGTCAGCCAGCCCCCACTGCTCCAGCTAGTTAGGAGAGGGATGGGGTCAGCTCTGATCTCTGGAACAAACAGCACAGCCCAGTCCAGGGCTGGAAAGCATGCTGAGATGGTGGGGAACTGTGATTTAACATGAACCAGGAAGGGGTCTGGGACAGAAGTTCCATAAACTGTTTTGACCCAAATCAGTTAAGTCTGATACTACATTCAACCAGATTTATCTTAAACCAGTTTCAGGAATTTTGAAACTGGTTTATGTACACTGAATTTCTATTCTGCTTCTGATCATTTAAACCAGTTTAAGTCTAGCTTCTGTGCCTAGCCAGAAAAGCCACAGTAGGTCAAAATACTTTTAACACTATGGATTCCTATTTGAAATCTCTGGGTTTACCTTGTGAATCGTGTTTGTAAACCTAACAGTGCTAACACTGCATGGCATCCTGCAGCACCCTTGAACAGATTTCAAGTCACCCCAGCATCACTGTCCTAGGCACTGTACAGAGTGAGAAAGAGACCACATGTCAACAAGTGTTGAGCCCTTATAGATAAAATATACAAAGACTGGGAAGGAAAAAAGTGGGGAGTTAAGTGACTGCAGATCAGTGTTGGAACCAGGACCCAAAAACAGGTCTTTTGACCTCCAAATCAAGTAGTTAAGACATGATAGGAATGTAAGGAGCACTTTTTCAGGAAGCCAACATGTAAACTACACTAGACTAAAAACTCATGAATTATTTTGCCTGTGCAGCGAGTGCAATTAGATTTTGGAGTCAACTGGTCCATTTTTGTAGGAAAAACACACATTAGAAATCCTGTTTCAAGTGATGTTACTTGAATTTGGCATTCTGAGGACCACTGCCAATATTTGGGCAAGGGAAGGAGCAGCTGCCCACTAAGCTATGGCTCCAGGAGATAGTGTGCTACAGGACTTTAGAAGCAATGGGAGAGCATCTATAAAGGCAGCAGTTACACTGTGTGAGGTTTCTATCATTCTTGTCAGTTTGACTACCCTGAAAGCTCATGGACCAATATCCAACCTGGCACACAAAACTGGAGGCACCTTGTGACCTCTTTCCACCACCTCTTCTCACTCACAATCTAGCTCATTAGGGACTTATATTTTATAGTCATTTTATAGCACTACTATTAACTGGCATGGCCTCATGGAAGCTGATTTGTATCAGGTCATGATCTTCCCCAATTAACTTATATTACTGAATGAAACACCTGCTGTTCTGAGAAAAATCCCGCAGGAATCACAGAGGCTGGAAGAGGTGAGTAATCATTGTACTAGGCAAATTCATGCTGCCTTTATTCAGCTGGCAAAAGGTGACACCAAACACAAGCTAATAATTTGCACCTAATGGGAATCAGAATGTAAATGCCTCTAGTATAACATGCACCTGTTGGGTGGGTCATGAGAAAAGATTTACATTCGGATAGCCATAACTTCCCTGGAATGAGTGGCAAAGAGGAATAGCCCTCTGTTGGGAAACATGATCTTTTCCAGAGCAGATTCCAATAATGAATAGAGTCAGAGTAAATATAATGGTCTATTATTTTTGCATTTGTCATATTCTCCAAGACTCTTTCTATATATTTGATATAAGCAACAAAATAAAAATATGATTGACAAAATGTGCCATCCCGCATTTCTTTTCCAGTAAGCTGATACGTTAAGTTTGTGAAACACAAAAAAATAACAAAGCTGTCCAGATGTATGAAATTTAGTTTTAATGACTGACTAAGGATGGAAATTCTTTTATAGGGTCACAGTTTCCTCAATTAAATTTTAGAGAAGTTAACCTCGGAAACACTGAATACTAGATTTTACAGTTCCCTTTAGGGAAAAAAAAAAAAAGAAGAAAGGTGGGGGGACTAAAGCATGTCTGTTTCCTAAGTAATATGATTTATTGACTTTGCATTCATTGATTTTAACCTCCGCTGTGTCTGTTTGTTTTAATTTCCATTATATTAATATTCTCTAGTTTGTAATATATTATGGTTATAACATTCTTGCAGTTCACTGATTTTATTTTTTTAGTCCTAGAAGCAAAGGAAGGAATGCTGCTAACTTTTTGACTGAGATGGCGATTACTTTCAGTACTATAATGTCCTAAGACCCAAAGTGGGGAGCAGGGCACCACTGTGCTGTGCACTGTATAACTGCCCAAGAATATAGTTTCAAAGATCTATGCAAATATAATGCAAAGAAGACACTGTAATCTAGCACAGATGTGACAATTCTTCCTCTGAGGTGGACTCGGTGAATTTAATGCATAGTGTAAAGACTCTGATTGTATTTTATGCTATCTGACAGAGGGCCAGTAATTTAATGAGATAATTTGTTGGTGGTCCAAAGATGTAAAACCACTGGAGGGGGGGGGGGGGGGGCGAGATTAGGGAGAAATAGATACGTTCAAACATACATACATAGCCAAAAGGTAGAGTGAAATAAATTGCATCAATTTAAAACGATAAAGTAAGCTAACAAAGCTGTCAATAATTAGCTTCCAGTCAGATGACAGAATTGGTATAACATGGATTAGAAGAATTAACAAAGCAGATTTTGCAAACAGGCTTACAGAACAAATACTATTTAAGCTGTTTTGTGGATATCACATGCATGCAGTGCACAACTGTGATTAAAATGCTCTTCTAGCTCTCAGCTAAGACAGTTCTTCCAAACAGTCATGCAAGATTACTATCCCAGGGACAATATTTCTTTAACTCCTATCCTTGATGAAGAATGGCATTTGTCACATAGATTCAATCCTGGGTGCAGCTTAAAACACTTTTCTAATTACTAAAATCCCTTATGTGTTGAATTCCTTTTGTAACAATAAAGGAAAAGGTAAAACACTCAGAACTGCACAGGTGCTGGTTAGTTTTACAGGCCAGCATGAGGTAACTTCTTCTTTACTAGCTGTTTATATCAACAGATATGCAGATTCAAGATGCTGTATTTTTGGTCAAGAAAAACATTCAAGCATATGTTTTATTTTAAGATCAAGTCACACTGGAGACACTGAAAACTATCTAAAGCCAATAAATGCTTCTGAATTTTACTGAATTGGGGACAGAGAGAGAAGAGAAGCAGTCCCAAGGTTGTCTTCATGACAAAGATAGCCAATTCATCTTTCAAGGTATACTCTCAAGACCCTGCCACAAAATCCTTGGGTCAGTGATCCCATAGAAAACAACCTTTAGGGGTCCCAATAAATGGCATGGGTGAAAATTCCTTCATGAGCCCAAATCTGGAAACAGCCCATGGGGATACAAGAAAGTACAGGAGACCCTCACTATTTGCAGGGGATCCGTTCTGGAGATCCCCCTGAATGGCAAAATACCAATGGGGCTCCCCGTCAGACTCCACAGCCGCCCCCTGCTCCCCCCTGTGAGAAGCTGGAAGCGTGGGGCTCCCCCGCAGCGCCTGGGGACCAACTGTGGTTGCTTCCGGGGGAGAAGATGCTGCCACCACCAATGCCTCTCTCCCCGTCCTTGGTGTTCGCTATCTGCCTGCCCAGCTCTGCCTTCCCCCTCTGCCTGCCCGATTCTGCTCTCTGCTCCACTCTCCCTGGCTCTGCCCTTTCACACTCCGCGCAGCGCTCCGTACCTGCTTACGTAGAGGCAGGAGCTTGGTGCAGCACCAGAGGGAGCTGCGGCTGTGCTTGCCCCCGACCCACCCTGTTGGTGCGGCGCACTGCGAATATTTGAATCCATGAACAGTGGATTTGCGAATAGTGAGGGTTTCCTGTATCACAGTGGTTAATCATTCACTTCAGACACATGTAAAAGTACCAGTGAATTAGCAGTTATGTAATTAACTGTCCTTTGTCTTCTTCTATCTTAGTAAAACGGACACTCCGAGTATCTCTGACATATACTGATATATGGAAAATAAACCAGGCAAATTTCACTCTGCACAGGACCACTTATATAAATGACTTGAGCCACTTAATACTTCTACCTAAAAATGGAAGTTATGCTTGTGACTGCTTACCTTCTACTGCATCCTAATTCTGCTATAGAAAAAGGAACTTAGCTTAATCTATAAAATGAACCTGATCATGCATGACACTGTTACATCAAGCTAATCACAAGATACTTTGTCATGTATAATGGTATATGGCAAGCATTTACCAATATCTGTGTATGCTAGCAAATAATATTCCGTGACAAATCCTGCTGTACAAATTTTACTATCCATCAATATTATCATTAAGCAGTATTTAAAAAAATCCATGTGCAGAATAATTACTTGCATTCATTGATCTACATAGCTACAGGTATACAAACCTTCTTTAGACATTCCTTTGAAATAAATTACTTTTTAAAGCCTATGAAAAAATAGCAGTGCTAAAAGAAGCCCCACATGCACTAATTTCAAGCAAGTGATTAACTGAATTAACCCGCATATGTTAAGGTGAGATGCAATAAGAAACATCTGAATTAATAATGCCATAAATGGATTAGAGGCCTGAATTTGAAAGCTGCTTCACCTGTTCTTGCATCATTAGAAGCACACCTGATGTCATTTAGCACTTAATAACCAATTTGCAGGCATAATTATGTCTAAATAATATCAAATAGTGTGTGCACATTTTTCTGTACAAAAATCAGACCTTTGATCATAATGAACATCTAAATCTAACAGATAAATTAAATTAGAGCATATACTGTTAAATATGTATTTCTAACAGGGCTGTGAATAATTTCACTATTTAATTATTAGGGCTGTGCGAGGCTTCAGATTGCATTTCGGATCCGGTGCCGCTTTGGATGCTTTGGCGTCCAAAGCAGCATGCCCAGAGCAAAGTGCTGACTCATTCAAGCTGTCCAAAGCAGTTCGGAGCTCCCGAAGCACCTCAGAGCTTCCGAAGCACTTCAGAAAAGCTTCAGATGCTTTGGATCCTGAAAGTGAAAGTGTGTGTGTGGGGGGGGGGCTAACATGTCTAGGTGGCCAGTGAGAAGGATTTCTCTCTGGCTGCCTTTCCAACAACAGCATCTGGGGGGAGGGACCTAGAAACAGCATAAAAGCCTCTGTTTGGAGGTGTGCTGTGCCTTTTGCAAGCTTGTCCCCCCTCAGGAACTTTGAAAAAAGTTGTCCCCTCTTTTGCAAACTTTGAAAAAAGAAAGCTGTGTTTTCCCTGCCAGCGTGACCCATCACTGTGCAGGGAGGTTCACAGATTGCACGCACACACAGACAATATAGAGAAGAAAAATCAGATATTCATAGAAGACGACAGACAGACAGACAAACAGACAGACAGACAGACAGCACACAATTTTTACATAGCTCTTAACACTGAAGCAAACAATCAAAGAAGAGTCCAGTGCACACAACAGAGGGAATAAAACACACAACACAAAAGGAGTGACACACACACACAGACCTTTTGCAGCACAGGAAAAATTAATATGAAGCGTGCTGGAAGGCAGGTGCCAGGTCTTCTGGCAGGGGAGGGAGAGGGGGGAGCTAGAGGTGCAAGCCCCGCCCCCCCAACCACAGATGCATTCTCTTCCCAAGCAGCCTTGATATCAGTGCTGCCAGCGGAAGCAAGGAGGTGGGAGCAGTGTCTGCACCAGACATCCCTGCACCTGCACCACCTCTCCTCAGTCTAGAAGCAGGCACCAGCAGTGGAATCACTGTCTCCTCCACCCCAATTTCATCTCTCAGCATGAGCCTCCCACTGCCAGAGGACGAGCTGGAGCTGGTACCAGGGATGCTGAGTGCGCTGGCTCAGGCAATTCTGGGGACTGAGGCAGAATCAGAGACTGTGCTCCACGCCCCTCAAATTTCCCCTAGACCCAGTCTCCTCTGGAAAGCAGCACCTTGGAGGAGGCTGAGGTTGTGGAGGCAAGTGGCTCAGCTGAGGCAGCTCCTCCTGCTGTTGAGTCTCAGCCTGCTGAGGAATGGGATAAGGCAAGATCCTCACCCTCAACCCAGAAGCGGGGGAATAGTGTAGTGTGGGAGCATTTTGAGCTGGCAGATGATCCCAGGTTTGCCATCTGCCAGCACTGCCGAAGGCACATGAGCCGTGGCAAGGACGCGAGGCATTTTTTCCACCATGGCGATGCTGCTGCATTTGAGGAGGCAACACCCCCTTGCCCTTCTTCCTGGTCAGCCTGGCACCAGTGCAAGTGTGCCGAAAGGGAAGTCCCCTGCTGGCTCCAAAGCCCCCTTACCCCTAGAGCAGAGGCAAGCCACCCTGGACCAGTGTAGGAAAGGTGGACAGAAAGGGGGGCACGTTCCCAAGGTGAGCGAGATCACCCAGAGCACTGGGGAGATGCTTGCTCTGGATATCCAGCCCTTCTCCCTAGTTGAGTGGCCAGGGTTCAGGTTTGTAGCACTTCTGGCCCCATTTTAAAAAGTGCCCACATGTACCACCTTTAGCAGGACGGTGGTGCCCTCCCTGTATGAGGCATGCAGGGAGTACTTGAGGGAGGAGCTGCACAAGGCAGGGCCACAGGTAGCTTTGCACTTCACCTCCGAGATCTGGAATAGTCAGGGTGGCGATCACGCCTACCTATCCCTCACAAGGAACTGGTGCGATCAGTCAGGCTGTCGGTGGGCTCTACTGCAAGCCGAGGTGCTGGATGAGTCCCACACGGCAAGGGAGATCATGGGGGCCATGAACCGCATGGTGCAGGGGTAACTCGTTGGGCAGGACGAGCTCACCCGCAGGTTCATGGTCACCAACACTGGGGCCAATATGGTGAAGGCTGTCCATGATGTCAACTTTGTTGGCATCCTCTGTGTGGCACACAGGCTGCACCTCATAGTGTAGCATGTCTTGGAGGGGGACAGGGCTGCTGGTGACGGCATCGCCACCACTACTGCTGCAAGCCAGCTGATTTCAAAATGCAGGAAGGCGGTGGGCTACTTCCACCACAGCATCAAGGGGGGCAAGATGCTGTGGGAGAAACAGGCAGAGCTGAGCATCCCACAGCACAGAATCATATAGGATGTGGAGACTTGGTGGAACTCCACATACCTGATGGCTGGTAGAGCAACAGAAGGCCATCCATGAGATGGCCTTGCTTGGGGAGATTAGGATCAGCGCCCCCCTGAACAGAGCTGAGTGGGGTACCATCTCCCAAATCTTGGTGGTCCTCAAGCCCTTTCTCGAGGCCACCAAGACCCTTAGCACTGGTGGTGCCCACATCAGCCAGGTGATCCCCCTACTGAGGTATCTGGAGAACCAAATGGAGGAGTTCCAGGGGATCAATGTTCCTGGCTAGGGAAGGCCGCTGTCACCAGATGTGCAGGCACTGGTGAGGCAGCTGAAGGAGGGCATCAGGAGACGGCTGGATCCCTTGTGGTCCAGTACGGTCCACATGATGGTGGGCATGTGCATCCCCAGGGTAAAGGGTGTTACATCTCAGCTCTGTGTTCTCGGGCAACCCTGGCACAGGATGCAGTCTATTTAAGTCACAAAGAATTCCCCCCCCAACCTAAATGAAACTGATTAAGATGCAGTGAGAGACGCACCTAAAACTCTCCAGATAAGGGTGACAAGAGTGAAACACATGCCCTAGGTCTCATTTGCATCCGAGATGGAACCAGTTGACCATTCATTTAAATGAGAGGTGGAGAACAGAAAGCCTAAAGCACAGACTGCAGTGCATTCTGGGATCAGAGAAGCAGGGGAGCACTGCATGATGGGGAATCTGTGCTCCAAATGCTAATCAACCCATGTTCACACACACCCAGTTCAGCATTTATCAAACCAGTTCTAATCTGGATTTACAAAGGACTTCCCTCCCAGACACACACACACACCTCTAAGTTTAATAGGCATCTCAGGCTGTACATTCCCCGGTCCCACTATGGGAGGCCTATTTAAACTTGATTGACTAAAACTCAGTTGCCGGGTTAGGGAATGCTGAGGCAAGAGAACGAGTCAGAGGGGGTATGGGCAACATTTGAACAATGGTAAAGGGTTCATCAAAGCATCCAGCCCATTGGAGCCCTAATCACAGGTGTTGTCATGCTTTTCCCAGGATGACTGGTGGGAGTCCTCCTGCCCAAAGGTTATAAACACTCCAATAACTGCCTTAAGTCCATTAAAAAACTATAGTAAGATCTGAAAAAGACATGCTAAGCTGAGGCTTGTTCACAACAAGTAAAAATCCAAAATCCTGATGCTGCAAGCTATCTATTATTTCTGAAGAAACCATGAGATATCCCATCAGTATATCTGCTATCCATAAGAATTTCAAGCTGGCTCCCAAGTGTATGGGTACTCCCTAACCTTATGTGCTTCCTGATTATCAATCAATTTCTTGAGATGTTCCAAACCATATAACCCCTTGTCAAGAGAGAAGACAATGATTTACACTATTGAGAATGCTTCGAAGCAGCTGAACTGAGGGTATAAAAATCTATAAAAAGCAGCAGTGTGTGCGCTTCAAGAAGAAAACTCGTGTGCTAACACCATCCCCTGTTGTTCTTGGGACGCTGGAAGAACAGATCATCTCCCTTCAAGGACTGTGCTACGGACTTTGCCTGTCAGCTTTGCAGCCCAAGTACCTTGGACTGGTGAGATCTCAGCGCTCTCTCTCTCTTTTCTCTCTAGGCATAAATTTCTGAACCTGAACTATATTAGTTAAGCTTGAGCTAAGTTTCCCCAAATACTTAGTGAAACCAGGGTAATACTGGAATTGTTTGTGTTTGTTTTTCTTTGCATGTCTATTACTACTAGTACCATTATATATTTCATATACTTAGTAATAAATAACTTTTATAGTCAAACTGGTAGTAACTGGGTATATTTTCCTTCTCTACTCCTCCTTCCTCACGTGCTCTGCAGCAACGCTTCTTTTACCTAAGCTAAAGATCCTTGTGAAACGTAAAAATACTGTGGGGTCTGCTCATCAAGAGGCTAAAGATTGGGACGTGCTGAGTTTGAAACACATAAGGGGATCAGCTTGTGCAGGCTGATTGACCCAGTTTGGCTCAGACGTGCCCTTATGAACTGAATGCTGGCCCATGAGGGTGTCAGCTGGACACCCAGCCAGATTCAGAGGGATTCTGTTCACCTGTGTGCTTGTGTCTGACTGCAGTTTACTGTTGTTCTGATGAACTGATCCTTGGCATATGAGGGTGTCAGCCTGTCCATCCTGATCAACCTGGCCGGGTTAGGCATGTCACGTTAATTTGTGTGTGTTTGTGTGTATGACTGATTTGGTGACTGGAGGAACCCAGCTCCATTGAAACTGAGTCCTGCAAGATAGCTCCATTGGGGGTGAGGACTTGCAGAAGGGAGATGTACAGCTCCGTATAGAAACACAAGTAACACAAGCAGCACATTGACAGAATTACCAAGACCCTAGAAACGTATCCCTAATAAATGAGCACACCCCAAAGTAATGGGCTAACCTGGTAACAAGGGGAGCATGTGCACTGGCAGCCCCAAAACCCTTGATCACTGGACGCAGGTGCTGGTGAACAAAGTCAGGGAGGCCGAAGTACAGAGGCAAGGAGATATGGAAGAGGGGGGATCCACATTCCCATGCCAGCACTCCCAGCACCAGCACCGGTGCCAGCACCAGCCAGTCTCCTCCATGCCAGCCACTCCCAACGTGGGCCAAGGGCATGGCTTAAATGCTGGGGTCTAAACGCACCAGACCCCAGCCTCGGGCAGGTAGAACCAAGGCTTTGGTAGCTACCTATCTCGCTGAGGATGTGGAGTCACTGAACTGTGACCCCCTGGCCTACTGGGCAAGCCATAGCCAGATGTGGCAGGATCTGGCCACGGTTGCCCAGCAACACCTGTCCTCTCCACCAATCAGTGTTCCAAGTGAGAGGGGATCAGCATTGCTGGGGATGTTGTGACACCCCACCGCACCTGCCTGGATCCTGCTTTGGTGGAGCAGCTGGTGTTCCTAAAGGTGAACCTCCCGCTGCTGGGCTTCCCCAAGCTCAACCTGCAGATGGACTGAGTGCTACCCTCCTCACTCCGTCTGCACCAATTTCCTTTTCTGAGTTTTTTTAAATGCCTCACTCTCAGCTGGAGGGGGCACTAACTGTTTCACCAGCCAGCAGGGGAAGAACATGTCCCTGCTGAGCTCATTCCTCTGCCAGGATTAACTTGTAGGTATGGGATTGGGGCTATGGGGAAGAAGGAGGCCCCAGGTCCTGGGCATGACCACTAAAACTGCACCCTGCCAGGGTAGGGAGCCCTGGTGGGACTGCTGGCAGCACTGTAGCCCCGTAAATGCCAGGACCAATGATCCACTGGTGAAAGGCAGGTAGGAGGCACCATAACCTCCAGCTAATGCACGCACGCACAAAGTCTGGGCTGGGGAACGCCCAGACCTGTCACATCTTTGACCTGATGCTTGCTGGTTGCAGTGCAGTTGTGAGGCTCCCGGTGAGTTCAGCTTAGCTGCCCGGGATGCCAGCTTTAGGGTTGAAAACCTCTTTGTCAGGCTGAGGAAGTACCTGCAGTTGGTCCTGGATGGAAGGCATAGTAAAGAAGCCAGAGGCTGGCCTGGCCCGCAATGCGGGCAAGAAAGCCAGTCAGTAAAAAAGGAAATGGAGGCATCAGGGGGTGAGAGACAGGCTGGGGTAGGGGGAAGGGGGATGTAACAGCACAGGTAAAAGTAGAGAGGTGCCTGGGGAGTCAGATGTCCGGCAGGTTGCAGTGTGTCATAACTCCACTGTGTATATTAAGTCCATGAGTTTCTGTACCTACTACCTAGCTGGTTGATGAAGTGAAGTTCATAGGCCCAGATCTGAAAAGTGGTTTGTATTGTAATTTGTTCCCTGTTAGGATCTGGCCTTAAAGACAGGACGTAGTGTGTTGTTTTGGTGAGGAATGTGCCCTCACAGGTAGTTGAGATTTGTCATCTTTGACAGATTCTGATGTGCAGTTTGTGGGGGTACTGAAGATAGTTGGCAGGTTTTGTATGTTCTGAGCTGTAGGAAGTTGGCTTCAGTTCTGGTGATGAGGTTAGGTGCTTGTCTGAATGCACAAACCACTTTTCAGAGCTGGGCCCATGAACTGCACTTCATCAGCTTCCTAGAAAGTAGTGCCTGCTAACAGGCAAAATCCACATCACGAGTTTTGCCTGTTAGCAGCCAGAGGTGCAGGGCCCCAGAAGCCAGACTCCCCCAGCGAGACACCCACACAGCTGGCACGCAGCAAGCTTCGTGGCCCAGCAGGGCCCAGCACCCAGGCCTGCAGTAAATTTCACCTCCCTGTGCCCCAAGACAGACACAGTCACCCAAGCACCCACCCACATGATGAGTTTTGCCTGTTAGCAGCCAGAGGTGCAGGGCCCCAGAAGCCAGACTCCCCCTGCATCTATCTTCTTGAAACTTGGCAGGCTTTGTGGCCTCAGCAGGGGCCACAGCCCCTGCAGTTTTCAGCCTGCTGTGCCTTAACACACACAGGATCATTTATGTCATGAGTTTTGCCTGTCAGCAGCTTGAGGTGCAGTTCCCCCCAAGGCTTCATGCTCTCAGCAGAGGCTACCACCTCTGCAAGTTTCACCCAAATCAGAGAAAAAAACCCAAAGTTATAGATATTTAATTGATCCCCCATTATACCCTATGGCCAGATTGCCGAGGTGGCTCCGAAGTTTTGGAGCCGTTTCAGCCAGATGGAAGCAGCAAACCAATCTGGAGCTCCGGATTGGATCGCTGACATCCAAAGCGGCCGGATCTGAAGCCAGATCGAATACCTGCCTCCTCGCACAGGCCTATTAATTATGGTGGATGGATTACAAGGCATCCTTGTCAGCCAACATCTGATATAAAGCTCCATGGGGCACACCCTTCATACCTATGAAGGAGATTCAGGGTGGGAGAGGAGAGGCAGAAGGGAAGGGGTGAAGGAGGGGAACCAAGACAGACAGACAATTCTTTAATGTAGGGTCTTTAAGCTCTTTAGAGTCACACATTACCTTGTTAAAACCTTGTATGAATCACTCATCTTGCTTAGTGAGCTCAATCAGGGCTAGAAACATTAGAGCTACATCTTGTGAGAAGTGATAAATTACATCTGTCAAGGACATCAAAACTTGATCCTTATCAGGAGCAGATTACTATCTCTTTCCCCTCTGTCCCCAGTATATGCATGCACTGGGAGATGAAGCCAGGACCCTGTCTATGCAGCAAGCCTGGGTGGCCATGAATTCAGTTGTAGGCAGGCGGGGAGAACCCCACAGAAAGGATCCATCTTCATTCTCAACAGATTTTAATCTCAGGGCCTCAATATATCAAGATAGCGAGCATCCACACCTCTCTATGGAATTGTGGGACAGATAATGTGAAATTTGTAAATTAGATGTTACAAGACAACAGACAACAAACCAGATACATGAAGTGCTAAGCTGGATAAGCAGTAGTTGAGGATTTTTTTTTGTGGATAGTTTCTTATATTTATCTCACACACACACACACACACACACACGCACACACGCACACTTTTTTTTCCATGTGGTAAAACAACTGCCCCCTTATGAAAAGAAATTCTAGTGAAGACAACAAAACACACTACAGTCTTTTCAACCAAGTAATCTGTTTTAGCTCCAGATTTCCCCTTTTACATCATGCCTCAAGCAGTGGAATTACCTGATAGCTAGAGGGTGGAAAAGCCCCATCACGGTATACACATCTGTGTTGCTGTGAGGAATTTATCGAAGTTCAGATTTTTCAGTGACCTCCAAGTTAGTTTGTTTCTACAAATTGACATGTTTTCTTCCTTCCCATGTTTAATGCTTTTATTGAAATGCCTTTTAAATTCAAATTCCTTTGTCTGTTTAGATTTCAATTTACACAATAATACTTCTTTCATAATAAAAAAAAAAAACAAGACAAGTATTTTTTCCAGGGGAACTAATGTTGAGCAATGTGAAACCATAGTAACTGTCGACTTCCACAAGGTTGTGCTTTAAGGGAAAATGAATTGGTGCAACAATCTCTTAAACATTTCTGTGGGTTATCACCATAGTAAATCTAACAATAAACACACTTCATCCTATAACTAGATTTTCATTTCAATGAAGGAAACCATTGATCACTTTAACCAGCTATTCATGATCTACAGTCAGTAGTTCCCATAGGAAGTAAATCTGTGCTGGAGAAAAAAAAAAAGGGAAATGTATCTTTTTGAATGCTTTCTTTTCTAGTACTACAGGGCAAGGGTTGCCTGCAAAGGGTGAGATTTAGGGGCCCTCACTGGGATAGGAAACACTAGATAGAAGGAACTATAGATTTCTTGCAGTGCAAGAACCTACAACAATGTTGAGCTTTATTGTCCTTTGAGCAAAGGAAAATCAATGACTGTGGGAGCCAATTAACTACATGGAGTTGCTGAAGTTGTGACAAACAGAGTATAAACTTCAGCACAGCAGTCAGTGCTAAGAGTGCTTGTGAAGACTTCTAGGTATGTGTCTTTTATAAAGGAAGATCAAATACTAACAAATCTAGTCAAAAACAACATCATTCACTATTTAACTGTTGACTAGTTGCATGTTTATACCTTTGCAGGTAGTGGGAAAAGACATCTAGGAGGTAAGAAAGGAAAAGGCCTAAAATTTCTGCTTTCTAATAACAATCTTTGAGGTCCCACAAAGCTCGGCCTCACATCCTTCCTTTTCTGGAGCTAAATCTTTTCTTTGTGTGGTCTCATCCCTTCAGATAGTCTCAAAATAATTTCCAGAGCAGGGACTTAGACATTCTACACTTTTGCCTTGTTCTCCAATATCCAATCCTCATATTAGGGCTAATGACTCTCAAGACATTATGACTGTGGGAATGGAGGGAGATCTCAGGGGTCACCTAATTCATTCTTTTCCTACTGCAGGCAACCTTGTCTCTCTCATAAATTTATCACATCCCACCAAAAAATGAGTTAGTATTTTTGCTCCAACCGCTCCTATTCAGAGACTGTTCCATCCAGGACTTCACTCTTCTGATGGCTAAAAATCTTATTATTATAACCTACTCACATTTTCTCCTGTCCATTGGCCTTTAGCTTAAACAGCTATTCTTCCCTAACCCCAGCTCCTGGTGCTTACTTTTATGTAACTAAAAAGAGAGCAAGCATATCACTTCCTCATCCTTCTTATTGCACTTCAGAGCCACTCCTGCCTTGTGCCTTGCCCAGTCAACCCTAAGTGTTTCCCAACAGCTCAGGGGCAGGCACAAGGCAGGGGAAACAGTTCACCACTGCCACTGTTCCTGGCTGAGCCTGGCTCTATATGCAGCTGCTCCCTGAGCCCTGTCTGGAGAAGGGGAAGAGAGGTTGGGACAATGGCACTGGGTGGGTCTCCCCTTCCTTGAGAAAGGGGGAAGTGCCACTGAGCACAAGGGGGGAAGGCAGTGCATGTAAAAAGAGAGAGGAAGGCAAGGAATGGGAGGAGTGGGGCAGTGCTGTTAACACAGGGGTGAAGGGAAAGGGTGCTGAGACCAGGAGGTGGATTCTTACCTGATTCAGGGACCTGAAAATTCCCAGCTACTGTTCCCACAACACAGTCTGCCTGCCCTGGTGGGAGGATGGGGAAAGGCTGGGAGTTGGGGAGTGTAGCCACCCCTGCAGCGCTGGTTGCTGCTCCCACAGCTGCCTTTTTAAAATCCTGGGTCCACCTATGGAAACCTCCCTGACTGGCAACTAGATATAATTTAAATGCGTAATTACACACATACAGATTGCGTTAGCATATACGGAAAGTGCCCTGTTATATTATAAGAGAAATAAATTACCTATTTTCATATGTATGTATACATTTGAATAGTAGGAAACTGTTAATCCTCTGGAACATGGTGAACTCATATGAGGTCTAGTCACCAAAACCTTTGACACGTACACCTAGACGAGAGTATGGAGGGGCTGCCGAAGACCTAACACCCCCACTTTAGACCACCGAGACAGAATCTAAAGGCCAGACCAAGTCCAGATGTTCAGTGCCTCAGTGGCTGTAGCTTCTGCAAGAGAGCAAGATAAGAACTGCTGCTGATTGTCTAATGCCTCAGCAAGGGCATTTCTGTCAGGTGATGTCCCTTAGCCTTTCTTCAACCAAGGAGTACCCACAAGGCAGTGGGGATAGGCTTTTGAAGCACCCTAATTACTCTGGAGGTTGCAACACTGTGGTATTTTATAGAAGCTACCCCACCATGAGCAGCCACACCAGGTTGCCCTCCAGTCAGATGCCGTTTACAGTCATACCCAGGACCTGCATTTGAATATAGAACAACTAAATGATACTGTCGGCCATTTGCTGTATTTAATAGATATAAAAGTCTAGAAGACCAACTCAGCGTGGCTCAATTAATTTATTTATTTGGACTATAAAATGTCATGGTCAAGTTGTTCCATAAATTATGTTTCTAAGACTTGGTAGGCTGCAGCGGGGCACCCATTCAAATGAACAAGTTCAGTCTATGCTTTCAGACCGGGGTGGACAAAATACGGCCCACCAGGCAATTTCATCTGGCCTGCAGGCACCCACCAACTACCGTATTTTTGCACATATACCCCGCACACGGATATAACCCAAACCCATGTATAACCCGCGAAAAATTGCATTTTTGAAAAATAGTCCGTGCATAGCCCGCACCCTTGTATTCCCCGCACTCCTGGGAGAGGAGGAGCCCCCAAGCCCGCCCACACCACCACCCCCTGCCCCGGCTTCTGCAGTGGCAGCAGTGTAGCCCAGCCCGGGGAGGCGCTGCTGGGCATTCACTAAATGCCCCGGCAGGCAGCGGCTGCGGTGGCGGCAGTGCCCCCAGGCGAGAAGGAGACGGAGACCGAGGCCCCCCCACGGCCCCCCTGCGCCGCCGCTGCAGCCTAGTGGGGAGGCACTGCTTGGCTTGGAGTCACCTGCATAGACTGCATCCTTGCATAGCCCACACCCATCATTTTGGGGGGGTAAAAACTTGTATAACCCGCGGGATATATGCATGAAAATACAGTAATTGTGCCCTACCCGGCCCACGTGCCTTGCTCCTACCCTTGTGCATGGAAAGGCCTGGCCCAACCAGCATGCAGCTTCTTGGCAGGGCTGCTGCTGCATCTGCTCAGCTTCCCTGGTGTCCAGTAGCTCCTCCTTGTCTCCCTGCTGCAGCGCTCATTCCGGGCAGCAAGTAGGGAAGTAGTGGGAGTGGGAGGTGCTGCAGCTGGATAGCAGTGCAGAGCATGGCGTTGGGGCTTGGGCTGGTGGGAGCATGGAGCCTGCTTTAGACAGTTATACTCAAACTGCCTCTTGCTTATGAGAACAATATTTGCAGCATTACTGAGTTTTCATCATTTATCTTAAAAGTAAGAAAATAAGAATGCTAGGGTACCTAACATGGAAAACATTTTTCCTGGCATTTGTCTGGTATTCTGAAAAAAAGAAACCTCAAAGTGTAAGACATCCAAATCACGTAATTTTAGTGTAAGAGGTGCAACCCTTACTCGACACCTTTTAAGAATAGTTAACTAAGCTAGAAGTCTTGCACAGCTTAGCCAAGTCCTTAACGTAAGTGTCAGCCATTATGGGAGTTTGGTTTAGTAGTTAACATGTCACAATATGTGCTCTATTCTAACAAGCATGTAAGCTTAAATAGATATTTAAATAGCAACATATGCAAGAAATACCATACACACATATGAACAGGATTTTGAATCATACCAGATTATTTTAGACATATATATCTGTTGATCCCTTCTCCTCCAATCTGTTTCTGTAGATGTCATTAGACTAAGTTGCCTGGGGCAGGGATTTCCACATTTTTCTTTGGACAAAACAGAGCTCTGCTATAAGCAGTGAGTAATAATAGTGTCTCAGCTAGTTTTCAATAACACATGGAATGAAGTATTATGGGCTTTGATTTTTCACACACATTTGAGAGAGAGGTATTTTCACATTCATTTTCAGTGTTGCATAAAATTCAGAGACATGTCTTGTGGAGCATATTGTTTCTTGGGCTAGGGACAGACATTACACGTAAGCCAGTTTAAGTGATCAGAAACTGTTTTAAACCTGTAACAGAACAGATGTTCAGTGCACATAAACCAGTTTGAAAATGGCTGAAACCAGTTTAAGATAAACCTGGTTGAATGTAGTATCAGACTTAACTGATTTGGCTCAAACCGGTTTATGCAATGTCTAGCTCAGACCCTTGCTGGTTTAAGATAAACCAGACTCCCCCAGCATCCCAGCATGCTCTCTGGGCTGGGCGGGGCTCTCTGTTCCAGAGGAGGGCTGGTCCCTCACCTCTGCTCTCTGGCTGGAGCTCTGGCAGAGACTGCAGGCACAGCAGGGTCTGCCTGGCTTCCCCCTGCCCTACCCCTTCCTTGCTGCTCACTGCTGAAGCAGAAATTCCCCCCTCCTTTCCTCCTATCTCCCACCGCATGGACCCCAGCCCCACAGACCCTAGGCATGTGGTATGCTAGCTAATGCCAGAGATGCCTGTGGGTGTGTCTCCAATTTCACTAGGACAGGCAGACAGAACAGTGTCTTTTTGGAGACTAATCAACAGGTCAACTGGTAAGCTGTTTAAGAAGAGTTTGAACTAATGGAGAGAGGCTATTGCTTTGCTGATGATGGAATAAACACTGTTATCAGTCCCCTGCTGACTTGATTGCCTGTCAGTTTGCTGAAGACAGTATACAGAAGCAGGAAGGGACATTGAAAAGCTCTGTATCATCAACAGATGCATGCACTGCACACACACCCTTGCCTCAGAGTGCTTGCGGAGGGCTGGGGTTTGGCGACACTCCCACCCCTTGATCAGCCAGTGAAGAAGAGCCTGGGATAGTGCATGCAGACCTCCCTAATCAAAGCATCATGCCAGGGCTTGGCCATGTCCCCCCTCAGCTTAGCACTGTACACAAGAAGGGAGAGTTGTTCTTGTGCCCCCCCCCCCCCAGCTTCTAGCCTGAGCCACTGCAGCCATGTGCAAAAATTTCTTCAGACCAGAGAGAATGTCTGTCCACTTACAAACTGGTTCAGCCTAGCCAGGTTAGACTAACCTGCAAAGACTGAATCAATTCAGGCTCAGGCTTTTTGAATGTCTGTCCCTAGCCTTGCTCTTTGTCTATAAACCTCTAACAGCCTTCGTAGGGGTTAGCGGCATGCAATAACTA
This sequence comes from Alligator mississippiensis, assembly GCF_030867095.1. Taxonomy (NCBI): domain Eukaryota; kingdom Metazoa; phylum Chordata; order Crocodylia; family Alligatoridae; genus Alligator; species Alligator mississippiensis. Next base: position 43,160,927 of record NC_081830.1, read on the forward strand.
AAAATGGCTGCATTTATGTATCTATATACAAACTGTTAATTAGAAATACTATACACAACAAACGTAGCAGGGAGGTAATACTGCTCTGTTCTTGTTCACTAATATTGCTTATTTCTTCCAGTAAGAGAAGTCTGTATTCTTTATACTGAAGTCCAAAGTTACTAATCCAGAAAATTCAAATCAACTAATATTAACTTCAAGTCAGCTAGCATCATAGCCCAGCCCCTGGCACAGATCTTCGAGAACTCCTGGCGCTCTGGTGAAGTGCCCAAAGATTGGAAGAAGGCCAATGTGGTGCCTATCTTCAAAAAAGGGAGGAAAGTGGATCTGGCAAATTACAGGCCCATCAGCCTGACCTCTATCCTGGGCAAGGTCTTGGAAAAGATTATCAAAGAGGCCATCCTTAACAGACTAGCTGACAGCAATATCCTGAGGCATACCCAGCACGGGTTTGTTGTGGGTAGGTCTTACTTGACCAATCTCATTTCATTCTACAACCAGGTGACCTATCACCTGGACAAGGGAGAGGAGATTGATGTCATATATCTTGACTTCAAAAAAGCCTTCAATCTGGTTTCCCATGATCATCTCTTGGCAAAACTGGCCAACCGTGGTCTTGGGTCCACCACGATCTGCTGTCTGGGGAACTGGCTCCGTGGTTGGGCCCAGAGGGTGGTGGTTGACGGAAGTCAATCTTCATGGTGCCCTGTGACCAGTGGGGTCCCCCAAGGCTTTGTCCTTGGACCTGTATTGTTCAGCATCTTCATTAATGATGTGGACATTGGAGTCAGAAGCAGACTGGCCAAGTTTGCCGATGATACCAAACTCTGGGGTAAAGCATCCACACCTGAGGACAGGAGGGCGATCCAGGCTGACTTTGACAGGCTCAGCAAATGGGTGGACGAGAATCTGATGGTGTTTAACATTGAAAACTGCAAGGTTCTCCACCTTGGGAGGAAAAACCTGCAGCATCCTTATAGGCTTGGCAGTGCTACGCTGGCTAGCACTACGGATGAAAAGGACTTGGGGGTCATGATTGACCACAAGATGAACATGAGCCTTCAATGTGATGCTGCGGCTAGTAAAGCGAGCAAAATGCTGGCTTGCATCCATAGATGCTTCTCAAGTAAATCCTGGGACGTCATGCTCCCATTGTACTTGGCCTTGGTGAGGCCGCAGCTGGAGTATTGCGTCCAGTTTTGGGCTCCACAATTCAAAAAGGATGTGGAGAAGCTTGAGAGAGTCCAGAGACGAGCCACGTGTATGATCAGAGATCAGGAAAACAGACCTTATGATGAGAGGCTGAGAGCTATGGGCCTCTTTAGCCTGGAAAAGCGCAGGCTCAGGGCGATCTGATGGCCACCTATAAGTTTATCAGGGGTGTTCACCAGGATCTGGGGGAATGATTGTTCACCAGAGCACCCCAAGGGATGACAAGGTTGAATGGTTATAAACTCCAGCAAGACCGTTTCAGGCTGGACATAAGGAAGAATTTCATTACTGTCCGAGCCCCCAAGGTCTGGAATAGCCTGCCATCGGAGGTGGTTCAAGCACCTACATTGAATGCCTTCAAGCGAAATGTGGATGCTTATTTTGCTGGGATCCTATGACCCCAGCTGACTTCCTGCCCCTTGGGCAGGGGGCTGGACTCGATGATCTTCCGAGGTCCCTTCCAGCCCTAATGTCTATGAAGCCTATGAAAATCTCAGTTTGTGTACCTTAATATTTTTTCTTTTTAAAAAATCCTTACAAGATGAAGTTGGGACTGAGTGTTAAGAATGCATGATGGTAATGGAAGAGTCACAGATTAGCAATTTATGAAGACATGAAAAAATTTAGTCAAACTATTGATATACAGTCTGAGCTTTGGGTGTGTGAGGGCTAGGTATGTGTTACAACAATATTATTTGTAAAGACCGTTTATGCATAGATTTCTTCATGCTTTACACAATAAATCTGGTAACAAGGAGAGCAGGGACAATAAAAAAAAACAGGTTTACATGATTGTTTCCTAGCTCAATGCAGTTAAAATATAGTGAATCAATAAATCCCACACTGGTGGCTATACAGGGTCTTCAAGTTAGACTTAGAAAGGTTTGCCAAGTAAATAATTAAGACAGACTAGAAATATATGGAGGAAGCTCATATTTAGTTATGTAATAACATTTAATGTTATTAAAGATTGGGTTGGGGGTTGAGCATATTGTTTGTTTTCTTATTGTGAATTCCTAAAGAATACAGCTGTTGCATCACTACCACAATTATGAGAGTCTTCTGGAACCAAGATTTCCTGTCCTCTCTGAGACTACTAGCCATCAATATTATTTTCCATTTTTCAGGAAAACGTTTTTCAAAAGGCAGCTGCAATCTTAATGTGAGATCTTAGCAACATGGAGCGTAGTCTTTGATTCTTCCTGCTGTTTTATTCCACAAACATTGAAAAAATGTCAGTGTGGAGCTGGAGGGCTGCTTATCATTGCATTATTAGCCAGTGAGCATCCACAAGAGTTTTACTTGATTTTCTATTCACTGGAGATACTTCTAGCAGCTTCTCTTCCACTAGTGCATTGTAATTCCTGATGGCTGGTAGGCCTGAAAAGAGTATAAGTATTAGGGCTGTTAGGGCTGTGTGAAACAGCACTGTTTCATTTCAACTTGCGTTTCAAAGGGCCAGTGTTTTGTTTCATCTTCTCATTTTGTTTAGTTTTGCAGCACTGTCCCTTTTCGTTTCATCAAAACTATTTCACTGTTTCGATGCGTTCCAATGTTTTGCCCATAGGCTATAATCGGGAATCATGAAAATGCCTAAAACTTTGTCATTTCTTCCGTGATTCAGATGAAAATTGTAGGGATGGTAGCTCCTTCTGAGGGCATGTTGCCTTCCAAGTTTCAGGGAGATAGGTGCAGCAGTTTCTGGGGAACTGCACCTCAAACTGTTCAAAGCAAAACTCATGACACTTGCTGGTAGCAGCAGCCTCCTGTCACCTGGCCCACACCCCTGGGAGGAGTCCGGCACAGCCCTGCAGCTCACCTGGGGGTGTGGGCCCCCAGATCTGTGTGCTGGATGAAAGGAAGCTGCTGCTGCCAACTGTCATCAGGGACACAGATCCAGGGGCCCACAACCAAGGCTGTCCTGGGGAGTGGGGGTGACAAATCAGACCGACTGCCCCAGGCCCCACACTTCGGGAGGCCCCATGGAGCCGAGCGGAGTGGCCACAGCAACTCCACGCTACAGCTGGCTTCATGTCCAGCTGCTTGGCAGCCCTGCCGCTGAATCCGCTGCCCAAAATGGCATGTCTGATTGCTCGGCACCTGCCCCTTGCCACCGAATCTGCCACTGGCTTCCTCGCATCGGGGTGGGGCCCTGCATAGGCTGATTTGCCCTGGCACCCTGCTCAGGTCATCTCTGCCCACACGGGAGGGCTGTGGGGCTGTGTCAGACTCCTCCCTGGTGTGCAGACCCCCAGATCTGCATGCCGGATGACAAGAGGCTGACACTGCTGCCTGGGGCCAATGGCAGCAGCAATCTTCTCGGTGCTGGGTATGGGCTGTGCCCAGCACTGGTTGGCAGCAGCCTCTTGTCATCCAGCGTGCAGATCTGGGGGCCCAAACTCCCAGGAGGGCTGCCAGGCTGCGCCAGACTCCTCCCGGGGATGTGGGCCCCTGGATCTGTGCATCAGATAACAGGAACCTGCCGCTGCTGTCTGAGGCCAGCAGCGCCAGCAATCTTCCTGGTGCTGGGCATGGGCTGTGCCCAGCACCAGTCCCAGGTGGCAGCAGCAGCCTCCTCTCATCTGGCATGCAAATACAGGGCCCCACACCCCCAAGAGGCCTGTGGGGTTCTGCTTGACTCATTCCGGTGGTGCGGACCCCTAGATCTGTGCACTGGATGACAGGAGGCTGCTGCTACCAGCTGGGACTGGCGCTGGGTGCAGCCCATGCCAAGCGTTGGGTAGACTGCTGGTGCCATTAGCCCCTACCGGCAGCGACAGCCTGCTGTCATCCCACACACAGAACCAGAGGCCCGCACCCCTGGTAGGGCTCTGGGGCTGTGCCAGACTACTCCTGAAGGGCACAGGCCCCCAGATCTGCGTGCAGGATGACAGCAGGCTGCCAGCTGGGACTGGCACTGAAACCAAGTAAACCCAGCTTCGAAACTTGAAACGTTTAAAAACTTTTGAAACGTTTTGAAACTTTCAAAACATTTTGAGTGTCATCATTTTGTTTCGACGCTGTTTCAAAGGCTTTTGTTTCATTTCAATTTTGCTGTTTTAAGCTTGTAATGCACCAAAACATCTTTGAAACAAAACATTTGGCAAAATTTTGCACAGCCCTAATATGTATTTTTTTACTTTCAGGATGGCAGTTTAAAGACATAACTTGACAGTATGAGAAATAAATCTGTTCTTTTACAGAGTTACTTATTTTTTCCATCATAGTCTGGGCCATTTGTCCATTGGTATAGACTGTAACTTTATTTCACTACTTTATGTTGTTTTGAGATGTTCAACAGGTACCAATGCAGTTAGGTATAATCACTGGAATTATATCAACACTTCATCTATGTTTTTTTCTCCTCAACAAACACGTTCTACACGTTTAGATTGTATACCATTGTGTAGATTGTAGGTAATTTGACCAAAACCTCTTTAAAGTTTACTGTGCATGGTTTTCAATGGATCCTGGATCAACATTTCAAAAACATTCGCCCAATTGCAACCTTTTATATTTTCACTGTCATATCAAAGAATAGAGGCAAAGGATTTGGAAATATTCGTGGTTACGCCATACAATAGAGATTTTGTGGAGCCTGGAAAACTGAATTTTGGAGCTTCAGGTGCATTTCTGAACTGACTTTATCTTTAAAGTGTTTGGATTACTGAAATGGAATATCTTGGGATATAACTCTGTAGTGAAATGCAACTGTTAATTATTTGGGAGGTGGGAAATGAAGAAAGTTATTCTTTGCTGAATGAACAGTTACTAGGCCACTGTAATCACTTATTATAAAGGCCACATTTTTTGCCAGCATGAATTGGCAAGGTTCAATCTAAGCACCATCAGGTACCAAGACAGAGGCCATTAGTTGACAATTAGTCCTGTTCTGGCCCAGTTCCTTTAATTTGCTCAAATTGTAAACCTGTACGGTTTCTTCTTTGGTCTTTAACATGATGTGGTGGGTCCTGATAAAACAACCTCTCTCCCCCTTAACCTAGGGACTTTCTTTGACTTTGTCTTTTTTTCTTACTCTGATAATCAGGGGAGGAATCCATAACAGAAGTTATTTAACCTCTGTTGGACAGGTATGCTGCTCTTTCATCACTCTGGTTCTTGTATATAGTTACTAAGTATTTGCATCTTATTGCTGACTTTGATGGTGCTGGACTTCAATCCTGGAATAAGCTTCCATACTGACAGGGCTTATCTTTATCCATTCGAGTTGGTTTACAACAGAGATGCAAGTACCAGAATATAAAAGGTGCTGCCTGGATAAATAAATTCATCAACAAAACTCAAAGCTGTTCCTTCTAGAATGAAAAAATAATCGGAAGTCACAGTGGCCTTCAAAACCTTTGGGTTTTTTTAGTCACTGAGGTTAAGACAATTTTTTAGTAGTATAGCTTTTGGTCTTTTGTTGCGTGTAGCTTATGGATGTGAAAATGTGCTGTGATACTTAACTAGGATTTAACCAACTGAATTGTTATTACTGAAATTAGGCTAGAGTGGGTCCCTTGGTGAGATCTTCCATTTGTGGTTTGGTATTACCACTGACCCTGATATGAGACTGACTTCTTACATGGAAACCAGAGTTTGGGGGTAGATAGAGGGTTTGGAGACCTGGACATTGCTAACAAATTCTGCTTCCTGAACACATTCATAGGGATTGATCCACAGAGGACAATGCTGCAATGATTCTGGTGTCAAAGAACTTTAGCAGATATGAATAGTAGACAAGGAGAAGTAACTAGATATTAAAGGCAGGAATCAAAGAGTTCAGAGAAAGGGAGGATGGTGGAGTTAGAGTGATGTAGTAAGGCAAGTAGGGGGTTGAGAATACAAATAAAAGATGATATTCTGGGTCTACCCCTAAATTACAATGCAACCCAATGGTTCCACAGAAAATCAATTGATGCTTATCAGGTTCAGTATGAATGCAAGAATGAAAAATTTAATTTCTAGGGAGTCTTTGGACAAAATGGAAGACTTATACCATGGAATATGACAGGTTCATGCTGCTTATATATTACAGTAATGAGAATAACTGACCCTGGGAATCCTGCTATCCCTATGAGAGCTATACCTATTGGTTTTACCAAATTGAGTTTCTTTATATAGGAAATGTGCAAAATACATAGCTACATCTGTAAGCATGTGCCTTTAAAGTACAGATAATAAAAGTCCTATCATACACACAGTTCTATCAAGCATTTATTTGGAGACCCTATGGTAAAACAAATAATTTATTGTGAATTACTGAACAAATAAGTAAAGCCACCAACTTCTTTAACAAATTACAGCATTTTAATTTTCCCACTGTAGTGACTGAATTACATCAATTCAAAATAAAAGCCTTAATACCCAAAAAACATGATGTGGTATATACGCACACTGGAAAGCTGCCGCTACGTAAAGTAGATGTGAACTTATACTGTGTCAGCTACACCATGGCAATGACATATGTGCATACTTTTACTCCATGATAAATGCAATGATGCTTATCACTCAATGGAATTTAAGTAGCTGATGTAACTTACGGTAACTTATATGCTCCATACTACTAAAAGTAGTTTAAATGGACAAACCTAGGCAAACCAGAATTCAGAAGCCAGGATATCAATCATTCAAGGCTTGTCTACAGTTGAAAATTCATTAGGATTAAGACAGCATGTGAATTTAAAATAAAACAAACATTCCTGTATAATTCCATGTATAAGCAAGCCTTCAATCTGCTCTTGACAAATTCTAATTAAAGTAGCTGGTTTTATTACACAAATTGTAATATAAAATTGTCATTTTCCCAGAGAATCAATGGAATTAAATATTTCTATTGCACTGATTCAGGAAAGATGCTTAAAAGTACATCTAACTTTAAACACAGGTATAGTCACATTGACTTTAAGGGAGCTGCTTATGATTTCTAAATTAGGTACATGCTGAAGTACCTTGTTAAATTGGGGCTTGTCATCATCAGCTGGATCATACAATGCTCTAAATCAGTGGGACTCAAACTTTTTCCTGGTGGGCTGGATGGAACAGTGCCTGGTCCAACCAAAGGCCAGATGGTGGTTCCAGTACAGTGCTCTGGGCCAGCGCAGAGGTCATCTGGCCACAAGGAAGGGGGTGAGTGATAGCCTGGCCTGAGACCAGCCCCGTGGGGTGGGGACTGGAAGGGGGCTTTACCTAGCTGCATGGGAGGTGAGGGGGTGGGGAGAAAAGGCTGTGATCTGATCCTCACAGGGTGAAATGGGCATGGCTTGGCCCCACACAGAAAAGGGGGTATGACCCAGCTCCAACCCAACCCTCCAGAGGAAAGGGGATGTGGTCTGGCCTGTGGGGGAGAGGGGGCATGGCTCAGCCCCAACCTGGCTTTGCAGGGTAAACAGGGTTTGGCTGGCCCCAAACCTGGCCCTGCGGGGGAGAAAGGGCATGGCCTAGCACTGACCAGGTGCCTGGAGCTTGGGGTTTGAGAATTTGGCACGGGGGAGGGTAGCCATATTAATGGCCACCATTCCCCTGGCACCAAATTTCCTGACCCATGCAGAGTCCCACAGGTCAGCTGCAATGGCTCCATGGGCTGCATTTGGCTTATGGGCTGGAGGCTGAGCTCTAAATGGTAACATGCAGCATCATAGGGCTCACCATCTTCACTCATTTTTTCAGTTTAAATAGCAGGGTACCAGTGGGATAGCTGAAGTTCCATTTTTCAGTGCTAGTCTAACAATGACATTCATCCCTCCCCTTTATTATAGCCATTCAGGGTGAGGCACCTGAGGTGCTTAAACCTTTTATTCCTGTAGGCATTCTGCTGAAATGTTGCACTGTTTACTGTGAGAAATGAGGCCAAAAAAGACTAACATTCTCATACCTCCTCATTTGTGTCTGAAACCTAACATTATAGACACAAATAGTCCTATTTGGAGGAAAAATTATCAAAAATCCATATCTGATATATATTTAATCTCTAATGGTAAAATGAAAGAGAAATACAATGAAAAGGGAATACTAAGCAGCACCACTAAAAAGATAATCTGTAAATGCACAGGGAGCAATTCAATTAATTAAAAACCACTGATTAAGGCACCATAAAATCATTGCAAGTCTGTAGAATACACAAAACTGCCCAGGTTTTTGTGTTGCAGGAAAGGGATACGGTTTCATTTTTAAAGAGAATGAGGTCTTATTACCTAATACAGGGGTGGCCAACTTGCAGCACGAGTGCCACAAGTGGCACGGGCAGCCTCTGTGTGCGTCACACAGCAGATCAGGGAAAGGACACGCAGCACAGCAGGAGATAGGGCAAAGAAGCAAAAGGCAGAGCAGTAGATCAGGTAGGGAGTAGATTGCGGAAAGCACAGCAGCAGATTGGGCAGGGGAAAGGGATCAGAATTGCATGCAGGGAGGGTGTGGCATGCCTCTACCTGCCAAAAAGACTGCCTTCTAATATATGCCCTTTGATAGCCTATAAAAGACTTGACAGATAAGTCACAGTAGTCTGTGAGGATGGGACTGAGAAAAGTTTTCCTGATTTTATGTTCTGAATCTGCTTGAAATCAGCAGTCCTCTGTAGGCAAGAAGATGGCTTAGATACCTTTGCCACGTCTTAATGTGTTGCCATTGTATGAAACTGACTAAATAAGTACTCCTGGAATTCTCAAAATTACTATTATGTCCCCCAAAAAACTCGTCTGATAGAAAAAAAAATCTATTGCTTTAATTTTCATTTTGAATTCTATTTAATACAATTCATATTTCACTTCCTTGGGTGTAAAAGTGAACTTTGCTTACCTCTTATGCAAGGTAGTTATCTTCTTAAGATGGTAAAGTCTCTGGTTCAAATCTAGTAGACCATGGTAATGTATAAAAGTCATTATTATTTGAAGATTGCTAAGTGATTATGTGAAAAACAGGCAGTCATATTACCTGTTGTGATTATCTGGAAAACACATTTTTTGCCAACAGATCTGGATTTCTGTGAATGTGCTTGGTAGTTGTAAATTAAAAGAATTTTCATCCCCTGGACTGTTCACAGACAATCTGCTGTTCATTATTCATGGTGCTTGAGTAGGTACTTAGGTCACATTGTACCACCTTCCCCCCTGAAACTTTTCAATTACAAGCATAATGAACAGTGAATGAGAAACATCTTTGTTATGTAGATGTTCACAAACATCTTTATTAGTATGTATATGATACTATTTAGGGGAAAAATCAAAACCTAACAGCCATTCCCCGTATATTCAGACAAACTTCTGAGTGCATGTTTTTGAATAAACAGAACAGCTCAAGCAGGATAAATTCAAACAGCTGTCCGGACTATTTTCTTAGCACTTGAGCATCTGAAACTTTCTCCATCAGATCCTAGTGAACTGCTAACCAAATCAAAACTGGCACTCTTTCAACAAGCTTACACAAGTAAAAGATAATAGCTGGCTATGGAGAATGAAGTTGAGGGGCCACAGTTGAAGCACACTGGTGGGGCAGTCTGGGAAAACTTCACTGCTAAAGCTCCTACTGTGCTTGTTCTGTGGATGAACAGAGAACCAGTCTGGCACCCTTCAAAAACAGAGTGCATCGGTGGCACGGGAAAAGCCAGGAATTAGTGATCCTCTGCCTAAATACATCACAATGTGGTTTTTCAGAGGAAATACCACTGCTGTCAGCTCCAGTGATTCTGGCGTGACTGGTGAGAATCCACCTCTCCTGCTCTTCTCTGTTCTGAGCACTTTTCTATCTTTGCATTTTCTTCTTTTTTGCTTTATTTAGATGGCTATTCCTGACCTGCTTTTCATCTCTAGCATCTTTCTAATGAGACAGAGCGAGAAAGGGAGACAGAGAGAGATATTTTTTTTCTTAGCTATTTTAATCCTTTTTGTGCCATTTTAAAAATATATCTCCTACTCTTTCAGGAACTTAGCACCTGTAACACTTCACACTTCCAAAGGCCATCCCTCTTAGAAGAAAATACACTGAGGGCTTATCAGATTTAATTGCAAACTCCCTATGCTGGTGTGTCTTAGTAGTATAAAGATAGCACAGTGTTTACATACTGAGGCTTTGGAGTAGCATAAGTGCATCCTTATTGCTACAGCAGGACAAACATCCTTACTGCACACATCCTCTAAGATGGTAATTAACTTCCCTTTCTAACTCCTTCCATTCTGCCCATGCTGCAGGGCTAAACTGATTAGGATAAGTCTATTTCTGCATCCAGTGATGTAGCTGTGAATCTACTGCAAATCTACTCTGCTTCCTTCTATGGCATTTCTTCTTCTTTCTCTCTTTATCCGGGCAAAATTCTGACACTTCCAAACCCAGATCACACAGAACATGGGAACAGAATGTTGTCCCCCAAACAACAAGGAGATGCTCTATTGTGTGGACATAGAAAATCAGCAGGGGCATGTGTAGACGAAACGGGGACCCTAAATTGAAGTGTTGGGTTTTTAAAACACCATTTCAATTTAGCGCCCTTTAAACTGCCGTGTTGTTCACACACCTAAACTTACCGGCCAAAAAAATGATCAGGCTCACTGCTTTTTTTTTCCCCTTAGGTGGAGCCTGCCTTCCCAGGCTGCTGCCAGGCTGCCTGCATGGGCTTCCTGCAGAGCCCATGAGCTGCACAGCACCTGGTGCTTCACTCCATGGTTGTAGGGCAGCAAACTAAAACTCCTCGGAGGAGTTTTAGTTTGCTGCACCCCAAGTCATTTAAGACACACTACACCACCAAATTTGCTACTTCAGCTGGAATTACTGCGCAATATGACGCTGACGCATGCAAACACCAACACCATTACAGCGGTACAAAAGTATATAACCTGCTTTAAAGTGTCATGCACACATGCCCCTTGTTTTGTCTACACATGGCCCAGGAGAAACCATGTGACACTGAAACAAGTAACAGCTTCCACTTGAGTGCTGTCCCTCACCATCCTGTCTGCCTGTATTCTCCATGTTCTACATGAGTGACCCTTTGCACTTACAATACATTCTCATGGGCATAAAAATCACTCGGAAGAAAATGCTCCCAGACATTGCCTGCACAGCAACACCAAAGAGACTTAAAAATATTAATGATAACTTACATCAAATATTGCATAATCTTCAACGTCACACAATGTTAATGGATGAAGAAGATTGGTTTTGTTTTTAAAACACAACAATAGGCCTCAGAATACCTAGTTACAATTCCCAGCTCTGCTATGGTCTTTCAGCTTGACATATTCTTTAGTTCTGTCTCTGTAGGATGAGATTTTGTCTGTCATAGTTTCATAGTTGGTAGGGTCGGAAGGGACCTAAGCAGATCATCTAATCTGACCCCCTGCCATGGGCAGGAAAGGATGCTGGGGTCCAATGACACCAGCTAGGTGGCTGTCTAGCCTCCTTTTGAAGACCCCCAGGGTAGGGGCAAGCACCACTTCCCTTGGAAGTTGGTTCCAGATCCTAGCTGCCCTGACAGCAAAGTAGTGCCTCTTCATATCTAGCCTGAATCTACTCTCAGTCAACTTATGGCTATTGTTCCTTGTTACCCCGGTAATGCCCGGGGGAACAGGGACTCTCCCATTGCCTGCTGGTCCCCCTTGGCAAGTTTACAGGTGGCCACCAGATCCCCTCTCAGCCTTCTTTTGTGGAGGTTGAACAGGTTCAGGTCCCATAGCCTCTTCTCGTAGGGCCTTCCCTGCTGCCCCCTAATCATGTGAGTGGCCCTCCTCTGGACCTTCTCGATGTTGTCCACATCCCTCCTGAAGTGCGGCGCCCAGAACTGGATGCAGTACTCCAACTGCGGCCTGACCAATGTCGCACAGAGGGAGAGGATCACCTCCTTTGATCTGCTCATGATGCATGTATGGATGCATGACAAAGTGCGGTTAGCCTTCCTGACCATGTCCCAACATTGGCAGCCCATGTTCAACTTGGAATCAATAGTGATTCCAAGATCCTATTGATTCCAAGATCCTTCTCTGCCTCTGTGCTGATGAGAAGGGAGTTCCCCAGCCTGTAGGTATGCTGCTGGTTCTTCCTCCCCAGGTGCAACACCTTGCACTTGTCAGTATTGAAACCCATCCTAATTTCATCCGCCCACCTCTGTAGCCTGTCCAGATCTAGTTGTAGCCTGTCCCTCTCTTCTAGCATGCTCACTTCTCCCCACATCTTAGTGTCACCTGCAAACTTGAACAAGGTGCTTTTCACCCCCTTGTCCAAATCGCGGATGAAGATGTTGAACAGTGCGGCCCCGAGGACCAAGCCCTGGGGAACCCCACTGCCCACATCTCTCCAGGTTGAAAAAGACCTGTCCACCACTACTCTCTGGGTGCAGCCCTCCAGTCAATTTGCAACCCATCTGACTGTGTAGGTGTCGACACAGTCATAGTTGCCTAATTTTTTAATGAGAATGGGGTGACAGACAGTGTCAAAGGCCTTCCTAAAGTCCAGGAAGACTACGTCTACCGCGACACCTGCATCCAAGGCTTTTGTGACCTGGTCGTAGAAGGCCACCAGGTTGGTCTGACAGGACCTTCCTCTAATGAACCTGTGTAGATTGCCCCTAAGCATAAACTTCCCTGCTGGCCTCTCGCAGATGTGCTCCTGGATAATTTTCTCAAAGAGCTTCCCCAGGACTGAGGTAAGACTAACGGACCTATAGTTTCCTGGGTCCTCTTTCCTTCCTTTTTTGAAAATGGGGACCACATTTTTCTAGTTGTCCAGCACCTCACCAGAGCACCATGAGTGCTTGTAAAGCTGTGCCAGGGGTCCTGCAATGACCTCTGCCAGTTCCCTAAGCACTCTGGGGTGGAGATCATCAGGACCTGCTGATTTGAACACATCTAGTCCCTCCAGAAGTTCCCTGACTAGGTCCTCACTGGCCCTGGGCCTGGCTGTATCTCCCCTGGGTCCGTCCGGAATCCCAGTCCCTGTCTTTGCTCAGAAAAATGGAAGCAAAGAATCTGTTAAAGATATTAGGTTTGTCATCTGGTGCTACCATCAGATTACCAAGCATGTCCTGCAGAGGCCCCACATTATTTGGTACCTTCTTTTTACCCCCTATGTATTTAAAAAGAGGACTTCTTGTTATCTTTGTCCATTTAGAAGATGCATTTTTAGGGATGTGCCAATCTAACTAGCAAAATGAAGCCCCAGTTGTGATCAGGCCTTAGAAGCTTCCTTTATACAAATAAGAAAGCATGAAAGTATAAGTAAATAACATACCTAGCTTGGCATTTCAGCAGCCAACTTCCATTAATTTTAAATGGGACTGGAGCTCTCGATTCCTTCAGGTCCTCTGGAATTTGCAACCTCAGTAGTTACCAAAGATAAGGAGATAGCAGAGAATTATCACTATATTAGAGTGTATTTGTTAACTGTATGCTGTTCTCCTCTTATCTGAAAAAGGCGCCTGATATTCTAGCTCCTTGACATTATTGAAGATTTAATCAAAGAACAGCTTTTCTCTGAACTTTTCCTATGAATTTTACTGCTAATATAATCATGCCAGTATCCAAAAGCAAAGAAACTATGAGGAGTTCATTCATTAGATAGCACCTCACTTTGCATTTTAGAAACATCCTAGGTATTATTTTGGAGCCTATTGCAAGAGCTGTATGTACTTCACTTATTTCTAAGAAAAGTGACAAATAATCTCAAGGGACTACATTATTAATTTAAATTCCCAGAATTCAAAATGAAGGGATTAAAGCATGGATCTAGCCCAATGCAGTTCATAATTAAACTTGAATTCTCAATTGCAAAAGTCTGCTTATTGAATCTGAAAAATAACTTCAACAGTCCTTTATCTTCAGAGTGAAAAATATGAACCAGTCTTCTTATAAGTCTATCTAAACAGAGTGAAGCACAAATAATTCTTCAATGGTTTCAACCACAAAGTTTTGGTAGTTCCACTTCTAGTTTGAATTAATAAAGCAACAAGTTTTAAAAAAATATTTTCATGAAGACAGGCCTATGCTCTCAAACACCCTGACATAGTGTTAACAAGTAAAAGGCAGCATTTTCCAACTGTTACCATGCAGTGGCATCTCACAAACCACAGTTCAGGATTCATAGATTCATAGAGTTGGAAGGGACCTCAGTGGGCCATCTAGTCCGACCCCCTACCCCTGGCAAGCAAGAAAAGGATGATGCTCCAGGGATCCATAATACATAAACATCCCTCTGATCAACTCTTCCATCCGACAGCTCTGAGGAACACTTTTTGTCAAGGCTTCAGCTGGAAAAATCTCAGAATAGACTGGGATTCTGACAGGAAAAACATGGTGGTTTCCCAAAGGAATGTGAGTGCCTTCCCTTGCAATGTACTCTGTTACCACTGGGCATGCTTTCAAGGGGGGATGGGATATGAACTCCTTCTCAAATATGAGCAGAGGCAACTGGCACCCACAAAATCACCAAGAGCTTATGGCTAGGGACAGACATTTAAAAAGCTCAAGCCTGAACTGATTCACTCTTTGCAGGTTAGTCTAAACTTCACAGTTTAAATTGATTAATAATTGGAGAGACATTCTCTGTTAAACCAGGAAATGCAGCCACATGTCTGCAGTGGCTCAAGCCAGAAGCTGGGGGGCACTAGAGCATGCCTGCAAGCCACTGCCAAAGGGGAGGGAAGAAAGACACCCTCCAAGGCTCTCACCCCTCCCTGCTGGAGTGGAAGGGGCATGACCAGGCACCAGCCGGGGCTAGCACAACACATGGAATGCCAGCCACCAGCCTAGGGAGGGGGGCAGCTGCTGCCAGAATGAGGAATGGGGACAGGAAAAAAGTCCTCTCTCTGAAGCAAACATGTATTGAACCCAGCAATTTGCAAAGCATACAACAGGGAACTACCAAAAATCTTTGCCTAAACTAAGATACAGCTCAGTAAAACACAGCATACACAACTTTGTCTAACTTAAAATGTAAACCAGGAAGACAAGGATTAGCTTTACTAATCCTGATGGCAGATTATCTTCTTACAGCCAGGCATTCAGAAAGGCTTTGTTTGCGTATTTGTACCTTTTACACGTTCTGCTTTATAATGTAAATGTAGCTCTCTGTGTTCTTTGGTGAAGCTGTTTGCAACTTCCCTTAACTACATCTCCAACATGTGGGATGATTGTTGGGTCTTTGCCAACACTTCCCACCTCTCAGTCTGGTCCTGCAGGTCTTAGCTCTGGGCTCACAGGTGCAGGGCTTGGATCTGCACACAGAGGACTAGCTTACCTCTCTCCCTCCACTCCAGGACACACTGTGGAATTAATTATCTCCCTGCCTGGCTACAGACAAGCCACAGAGACTGCAGCCAAACTCCTGGGGGTTCCATGGGAGAAGGGGGACAGAGGGAGGAATTAATTTTGTCCCTGCTTGGCTGTAGGCAAGCCATGGAGGTGTGACTGGGGCTGGCAAACTGTAGCTGCAGTCCCCAGGGTTTGCCAGTGGAAGCAAGGAGAGGGGACAGGAGGAGGAATTTTCCTCAGGGGCCATAGCAGGCCAGTTTCTGGCCACACCCTGCCCCTGCTCTGACTACAGAGCAGAGGGGAGAGGCCAGCCCAGCTTACTGGGGCAGAGAAAAGAGCTCTGCCCAGTCCAGAGAGCATGCCAAGATGCTGGGGGAGTCTAGTTTATCTTAAACCAGCAAGGGGTCTGGGACAGATATTGCATAAATTGGCTCAATCAAAATCAGTTAAGTCTGATATTACATTCAACCAGGTTTGTCTCAAACCGGTTTCAGCCATTTTCAAACTGGTTAATGTGCAAGAATGCCACATGCCCCTGAAGGCTGGGGGGGGGGGTATGGCGAGCTCTGCCAGGAGACGGCAACCGTGTTGGCAGTGGAGCACAGCAGCAGTAAGTGGGCAGCTCCCGCAGGCAGCTGCAGCGCTGTCGGCGGCAGGGGAGGGGTGGGGAGTACTGACCAGCAGTCGGCGACCACCTGTAGATGCCACTGGCTGTGTTGGCGGTGAGGGGAGGGGAGAGGTGGCGAGCGGCGACTACCTACAGGCACCGCTGGTAGTGTCATTGGTGCCTTTTTGTACGGGGTGCACCGCCACACTCAGAGGGTGCATGTCCACCCACGTGCACCCCCTATGCATCACCAATGTTTATGTGCATTGAATGTGTATTCTGTTACAGGTTTAAACCAGTTTCTAATCAATTAAACCAGTTTATGTGTAATGCCTGTCCCTAGCCAATACGTTAAGCTTCAAAATACTGACTTTCAAGATTTGCAATAACAGAACATTTCTTGGAATAAGTTTTTCTGCTATATCTGAGGCAATGATTGTTCCAAACCTTAAGGTTTCTGGATGGTTTTGCTGAGCGTCAATGTTCCATAAAGGTGGCTTTTAGATCTTTGCTAGAAAACACTAGAGGAAATGGTCTCTCCTGTTCCACTCTGTCTCTGTTAGAAACATGAGGCATGTTCAGAGTCACCATTTCTTTACAGGGTTCAGAGAACTCTAATATTCTCTGCAGCAAGAAAACTATTTGATTCCTAAATACAGAAGAACAACAGCTGCAGAAGAGGAGTGCAGACTGCTCCTTTCCAACTACTCTTTCGAAATCCATTCAGTGTTCACCACTGCCCCCTTGAAATTCCCAGGTGCTTGCATTAGACTTTCTGGCTGTAAGATTTGAACACTGGGTTTTCAGCAGCAAAACTATGGCACCAGCACTTTGACTAATGCCTCATTAATTTCTCCTAACTCTCATTCTGCTCTCAGCTGCATGCCTGCAAGCCCTGCTGGATTATACAGAAGCTGCATTTATGCAGCTGAAAGCAGAATACAGTCTTAATTATAAAAATGACTTTTGTTCATTACTGTGGGGATTCATTCAACTCAGAGTCTTCACTGATGAAGCCTAAGAGGTGTGTAATACTGATATGCTGCTAGATGGCATTGCACTACAGCAAAGCAAAGGATTTGCAAGAATCCATGACCTGCAATATCTCTTCATTAACTCTACAGGAAGGTTGCCAAACAGCAACTTTCCCTTTTATCCTCTCTCCTTCTGTGAAATATATTTGAGGTTAAGAACCATCCCCATTAACTTTGTTTGTTAAAACCCATTCATAAAGTTCACATGAGAAAACTACAATTTACATACGCAGGCTGAAAGAGCAATAAAATGCCCTGGGGGTCTTGATCCTTTCATTCCAGACGCAAACAAAAACACCAACTCTGGCATTTGAGTCATTTAAAACTTGATTGGTCAAAGCACTTGAGAATATAGTAGGGAACATTGCTGCCCTGACAGGGCCATTTCTGAATGTCTAATGTTTCTAAATAGCTTTCATAAAGCTACCTCTACCATAAGTAAAATTACAGATAGTTAATAACATCCTCTTAGGTGTTGCTACAGCACAAACCTTATCATACAACAGTACTTTTCCCAGGAGCATAACTATAGGAAATAATAAACGCTGTAGGTAAGATCCTCAGCTGACACAAATAGCTGGAGCCCTACCGAATTTGCATTGAGTCAGCCTAACATTTGTATTGTAGGATAACACAGTATTTTGTTATGCAACAAGTGTAAATGAATGAGCACAGGCCACAATGATAACAGATCCCATTGCCATAGTTTCTATAGCATCTTCTTTCCTTTTGTAATAAAAGAGGGACACTAGCAGAAAAAGAAAAGAGAAATCTAGAAATCACTAAGCTATTGTCATGCTAATTACGCTCGACTCCTGGCTTCTACTAGAATGTAAAATGTAACCACAGCGTTTTTTGTTTTGGCTTCAGGTGTTGCTGCAACAAAAAATCATTTATCATCTTGCTTTACCTGGGGCATTTTCCAATTAGCTAATGAAGACTTCACCGTCACAAATCAAGTTTTGGCATGTAAGACAAAGAGTGTTGGCTTTTTCTAGTGAGGCTGAATTAACTAATTAATATGCAAAATGGAAAAAGGGAAATGTTTTTAGTTCGTTTTCTTACAGTGAGCCTTATAATATGCTTTATGGATTATAAGAAATCAAGTCCACACATGCATTTCTGAAATTCATGGGGCCAAATTCTCCTTGCAGTGAATGGGATTTCAGAGACTGAAAATCAAAACTGATTTGGCTTTGTTCCATTTTGTTTTTTAAATTAATCTGTTAAATGTCATGCTTTCCACTGGCAGCTGAATGCATGTCATTCCATATTGTGTTAGGAGCTGGGCAAGTATGTGAATCCTATTTTTATAAAGTCCCTCTTGCCCCTTGTATGTTGACCTCACACAAACTTTCATGCAAATCATATTTTAATGGCTCCAAATGTTCTAGTAAAAAAAAAGTCAAAATCTCAGGTATCAGTACTCTCTTTTACTGGAACTTAAAAGAAACTTGCAAGATGGTGACGAGTATAGCTCAAAGGACAGGGTAGTCAGTTACTAGGCAATGCCTTTACCAGATTATCACCTCTTTCCTGCACTGTGCATCCAAAGGCATTCCCCTCCTACATTCATCCAACTTAGTCTAGAAGTTATCCCACCTTACATCAACACTCTCTCGCTCTCTCTCTCTCACACATACAGTTTAATTAAACTGTGCGTTAAAGTCACATCAGTAGAATGCATGAAAAAAATATCAGCAGAGATAAGAACAGACTATATTCAATATAATTGAAATCTGGTATTTTAGTTATACACACACATATACATACATACTAGACCTGTGCGAATAGGGAAGTATTCAATTCGGATTTGTCCAATTCGAAGGACAGTGATTCAATTCAGAGATTCGGATCACAGTCCTGAATCGATTCAGGTGAATCAGCTTTGAAAGTTTTGGCACTGATTCAGAGAGATTCCATGATTTGGCCATAGATTATAATGGGGAATCACTGAAATACCTATATCTTTGTCATCTTCTGGCTGATTTCAATGAAAGCAGCAGGGATGGTAGCCCCTTCTGAGGGCATGAAGCCTGCCAAGGTTCAAGGAGATATGTGTGGGATTTTCTGGAAAAATGCACCTCAAGTTGCTGACAAGCAAACTCATGACGTGTAACTTTGTGTGTGTGTTAAGGCACAGTGAGATGAAAACTGTAGGCATGCTAGCCCCTGATGAGGCCATGAAGCTTGCCAGGTTTCAAAGAGATAGTTGCAGGGGTTCTGGGAAACTGCACCTCAAACTGTTCAAAGCAAAACTTGTGATATGTGTGACTTTGTGTGTGTGTTAAGGCACAGTGGGATGAAAACAGCAGGGATGGTAGCCTTCCCAGTGCTCACGCAGAAACAGCTCACAAAGGGGACAGAAAGGCTGCAGACAGAGGCTTCTGTGCTGTTTCTACGTCCCTCCCCCAGAGCACTGTGATTGGAAGGGGACTCAGGGAAAGATCACAGTCACTGGCCAGCTACAGATGTCAGTTTCCCCCCCCCCCCAGCTCCCCCTCCATCTTCTCAGCTTCTGTTCCCCTGAAAGAGGAGGCTCCAACTCGATTTGGAGGTTTTTTTGGTCTCCCAATTCTATCTGGATTCAGTGATTCGGCCTTTAAATCTGGCTGAATTTTCTCCAAATTGAATTGGTGACTGAAGCTTGCACACCCCTAATACAAATACATACTCACACACACACACATTACACACACACACACACACGCATTTTTAGGAAGATCCAACCTGTTTCAGTAATTCAAATTATATACAGTAATACAGTATACATATATATTTCAATTCCTGAAGCATATGTTAGACCACTTAAATCTTGAATAATACTAGACTAATGTTCATAGCAATGGAAAATACTTCTTTGAATGGTTTTTCTGTTATCAAATGTTCAACTCTAGTGTTTAATTATCTGCGAGAGACAGTTTATGATTTTGTATACTCCTCTGACATGAACATTATCCCTTAATCAAAAAACACAAAGCAACTTGACAACATCACTCTAATCCAAAAGTGATGTGATTTTATGAACACTCTCAAGATTCCTCTAGCTCCTATTCACTGAGGTGCAGTGATAGTTTCTCTGGCCTAGAATAGAAACAGGCTTTTTGTGTTTTTAAATCCAGATCTAATATCAGCAAAGCCACACTTTCCAGGAAGCTTGCCTCCTGCATTAGAATTCTTTTCCAGCATTGGCACGGCTTTCAACGGCATTTCAATGACTAATGTACCTAAAGCTGCCAAGACAAGGAGTTCTGGAACATTGGTGAGCTCAAGGTCCCCTTTACCTGATTTAATCATAAGTCTAGAAATTGCTAGGGCTGCCAAGATTACCTCACCAAAGTACATTTAATTCAAACTGAGTTCCACAATTATGCTGACAGGGAAATACAAATCCATATCAAAAGGCAAAATGAATGTAATCAAAAAATGAAAATGATTTAATATACGTGCCATTATTATCGTAGTTAGGGGGTGGAGGACAAGTATTCTATATTTTAAGATAATTAACTTTATGTCAAACAATACACATACATACACATCTTTAATAAGAACAATATTATATGAACTAGACCTCTAAAAGAACTGGTGAACTTATTTGACAAGTTATCTTCTCCATTCATGAATTTTTTATTATGAGGCTTTAATTCTTACTTGGTTGGTTATTTGAAGTGAGATGATCAAAGTTTCTTGTAGCCCCTAATGCTTCATCATCAACTAGGAAATATAAATGTGTTTCAGTCTGCTTTTAACAATCAAATTAACTGCCAAGATGCTGACTGGTCAGCATAGATGAATTTAAGTCATATTCAATATCACATCAGTTAGTTATGGATAAAACCTACCAGGAACAAGATTTAAAATAAGAATTCACTAACACAGCACTGAACATGATCCAACCTTGACTGCACAGATCAGTCAGCATTGTGCCAACTAACGCTACTGTTTAGATGTGTCTGAACACAATCTAAATTTCTTTATGAAGTCAAACCTTAAGTCAGTGCCCCAGGCAGATCCTATAAGTCTAGCTCTCTCTTGCATCAATTAAAACACTGTTCTATTTGTCAAAACACTTGCTGGCTGTTGATTAATAAATGAGAGGAGTGGCAATGGATGGAGAAAGGAATTTGTAAAGGGGCACAGTTAAGTCTTGGACAGATATCACAGGAGAGTCACAACTGGGACACTACTAGTATAGTTGCATTTCCACTGCCAGACACTTTGGAAGTAGATGACCAAGGGGAACTGCTGCGAAGAAAGGGTAATATTCTAAGGACAAGTTAGCTTCCATTCTCAATGTAAGCAGACTACTTAGTTTAATTAAAATAGCCTTGTCAGCTACTGAAAAAATAGTTTTATTATGATCTACGCTTTCAAGACAAGGCCAACATGGGCAGTACTTGTAATCTGATGGAAGTTCCTAAAATAGTTCACAAGAATGACAGTGATTCTTTTTGTAAAATTCAACTTCCCATCTGTAGAGTCTGATTTTACTAATGCAAAATGGTAATTCCACATAAGTAACTATGAATCCCAGCCTGGCTCTTCTCCTCAGGTCTGGCTACACCTAATGATCCTCACAATTCGATCCTCTAATAACATATATTATTTTATCACTGCTGTCAATTTTTTTTTTTTTTGGGGGGGGGGGGGAGGGAAGTATATAAAAAGATTCAGCTTTGATGGGACATGACCACATTGATCAAGCCACTGCACTCACACAATATAGAAAAATTAGTCTATCCCTGCCCCCAAGAGCTTATGATCCAAAGAACTGAGGCACAAGAGGTGGAGGATGACAAATACATAGGAAGATGATAAGGCAGAAGTGAAATGACTGCTTGGTCCATTAGCCAGCAGTCATAGTTGCTCATAAATTAATTTTATGCACAAGTTCAGCAGCTTTTAACAGTACTTGACACTAAGGTAAAATTACAACTGATTGAAAAGTAGGTGTTTGCTTGCCAGGAAATATTGGTTTCTGGGAAATGTCTTTCAATCTGAACTAGATCAGAATGAAACACTGAAGCCAGAACTTGAACTCTCAGGGCTCTCAAACTCCCAAGCTCTACAGCAGAGTCCCTCTGGGATGGGGATGTACATCTTCCAGGGGCCTGGACTTGCATTCAGCAAAAGAACTGAATTTAAGTGGTTTCAAATGTAACATTTCAGCCTCAACAAATCACCATTTTCTTACCAGGTTCTAACCAGATAACACACAGGGGTAAAAGGAGATCTCATTAGAAGGTAAGGCTGTTATTATACGAGATATTTAAATGAACTGAAAAATCTTCAAAAAATCCTACACATCCTTCTTTCTCTTTGAGGTATTCATCAGAACTTCTCTCAAAAGTTAAGAGTAAAATAACACTGCAGCTATTCTAGCCTCTGGATTTCAGGTAATTTTTTTTCAGGGGTCCATTATTACCAAGAGAAAAGCATTTGTGATTTTTTGTGTATGGTACTTCATAAATGAAGGAAGCTCCTGCAGGAAAGCTCATGAAAAAACCCCACCTTACTCTTCCAGCCCTCCCCTGTGACTAGGAAGGATATTGATATGCTTGAACAACTTTCCTTCCAGTCTCAATTAAATGTTCACTTAAAGCACCATCCAACTTTAAATGCAAACATAAAACTGTCCAGGTTCTTCGTACCAGTACAGTCATCCCTCCCTAAATACTTGGTTTTCCAAAGGCAAAAGTCCATTATTAAACCTCCTTCAAAAAAAAGAAGAAAAAAGGATAGAGGGCCAAAGTCACTGCTATCTTAAGCAGCTGCAGTTTTTTTTAAGTCAACAGAATCAGAATTTGTTTTCCTTTAGGTTTGAGTAGAGATGGACAACAATATGAAACAGTTAAAACTATCCAATCAGAACCAAGGGACAGTATATCAGCACAGCTTCACTTATCCCTGACATACCTCCTCCCACCCAAATCTCCTTCCCCAAGGTGGCATCTCCTTCTCCAGGGTGTACCAACATTACAAGAACTGACATTTCTCCATAAGCAGGGGCACTCTCAAACAGAGAATTAGGAACACATTCAAATTCCTTTTTACCAACATGTACTATGTAAAGGACTTTGGTAAAGGAGGGAATCTGTTGAACCAGCTTCAAGATATATGGTGTACAGAACAGTAAAAAAAAAAACCCCATACCAGATTAAATCAATCATTCACATAACTTTCGGGCCTAATTCCATGGAACTGAAAATAAAAACATGTTTTCAGTATTCTCACTATTTTTTCATCTGGAAATTCATATGGAACTTTAGGTAGTTATATGGGAATATCTGCCTTTTAAATTGAGTGATATCATAACATAATAGATCATCTGCTTGAAAAGGTATTTTAACAAAGAGGTCAGTGAAAGTACATAGCTGCAATGTTAAAATAGAATGCCTATACATTTGTAATTGACCAAGGTTGTAAACTGGGCAATATATATAGCTGAAATTCCTGTTAACTGATGTTTAACATACTTGCTGACCCTTCTGAGTATCAATCCTGCATGGAATATCATACCTGCTTGAGTGTACATGGGCATCCTCTAATGCAGCATTTGTCAAACTAGGGACTGTGCCCCAAAGTGTGGGGTTAGGGGGAGGGGAGGCTCTACAGAAAATCTACTAGAACAGTTAGCTTACACTGAGAGTGGAGTTGTTAACCATTGCTCTAGTGACTGGGTTTCAATCATGGGTGCTTACACAAATTAGATTTTTTACGCAATGAGGCCCCTGAAAGAGCTCTACAACCACAACTTCACATGCACAGCTGCAGAGCACTTTTAAAATGGCCAACTGCATGAAAAATCAACCCTGGTCAAATGAGGTATTAGATTCAGGCCTTTTAAAATAGACTGCCATAGAGAACTTATGTTCCCTCCAGGGTTAATTTTTTGTGCTTTGCAGAGGCTGGGCTGGCGCTCCTGCCAGCAAGCACTGGCCCAGCTCCAGCCCCAGGGCTATCAGCAGAACAGGGGGAGTGGCAGCATGGACCTGCTGGCTGCTTTGAATGGCCAGAACTGAGGGGGAGCAGGGCGGAATGGAGGCCCCTCGCCTTACAGGACCCCACAAGCGACCCAGGCTAGGGTACTGGGGGGAGCTGAGCTGGGGCCATGAGGCAATGCGGGGGGCTCTCTTTCCCCACCCTCCAACCAAGCCTCTTGATAACGGAAGCATGGAGCTGCTAGCTGCTTTGAATGGCCAGAGCTGAGGGGGGAGGCAGGTTGGAACAGAGTCCCCTTCTCTTGCGGACCTAGCCCAGGTCCCCTCAATACTCCAGCCGGGGTAGCTGGGGGGGGAGCGTGAGGCAAGGAGACTCTGTTTAACCTCCCCCCCCGACCTCTGGCCATTCAAAGGCACTGGCAGCTCCATGCTCCCCCTCCCCCTCCATCTCTCACTGCCAGCCCTGGAGCTGGGGAGGGGTGGCAGGCTTCAGAGCGGGGCGGTTTGGCAGCTTCCTTGGAGGCTGCTGGAGCACCCCCGCCTGCTGGCCAGGGCCACTGAAGGCACACAAGCTTCAGTCCTTCCCTCTTCCCCTGCCCCTCCTCCCCAGCTGGCAAACATTTGTTGGTTAGGGGCTGGGAGGCTCTAGCTCATGGTGCTTCATGTAAAGCACCATGATTTAGAGTGGGGTCCTGAACATCTGTAGGCACCCATGTGAACCCAAATATTAGAACTACTAGTTAAGACAAATGCTCCCTTAGCTCAACTAGAAGACACCATGCTCTACTAGGAGCAAAACTGCTTGAGTTGAGCCAGATAGAATATTATTTTGCCATCTGACACAATTTTCTAAATTTCCAAACTTCTCTGGTTCCACAATGAGATAAAATTGAGACCTTTTAAAACCACATTTGGCCTTGTATAAATAAAGGTTTATTGGAGCCGCAACTTGACTACAAGTCTTCCATATCCCAAGTGAAAGCATAAGCACTGGGTATTGGCTCTTCAGCAGCATAGAAGCTATTCTCTCTCTCTCTAATTTTGATCAGAAATTCCATCCTGACCTGAGAACCTTTCCATATATGTATATTCCCATAACATTTTTCTTTTAGTTTTGATTAATCTGTATCTTACAACAAAAGAATCTTCATTGAAAAAAATTCCAACCAGATCTAATCTTAAATTCTATGCTTGATGCTGCAGCTGTTCAACTTAGTTCATGGTTATGATGGTCTATACATGTTTAACCACAGGCTTCCTAAAATATACAAGAGATACCACATCTACTTATCGTCTGATGCAATCAGTGCAACTGTGCAAGACTTTTGCTAAAGTATCTGGACTCAATAGATGAGTCCCAACTTTTCGCCCAATGGTATTCAAATACCCTGACAACAAAAAAACTAATGAGAAAAGTACCTTCAGTTAATCTTCCATGATTCTATTTTATATACAGCAATGTTGAGATTTGTCAATACCATCAATAGCAGGCCCTGGATCTAAACTAATGTCATGAAAACCTAACTAAACAAACTTACACAGGGAACAAAGCAAAAATGAAATCAACAAAACAAGGCATAAACCTTTATGTTTTGAACCCGAACACTAGAAACTGTAAGTAAAGATAGAACTGGCCAAACAGACTAAGGAAATTTGAATATTAAGAGGCTTCTCTCTAATCCTTTAGGCTTTAATACAGCAAGATACTTAAACACCTGTCTAAATTCAAGCATGTGAGGAATTCTATTGACTTTTATAGGTCTTTACCCATTCTTAAAAGTCAGATATGTGCTTAAGTAGTTTGCTGAATCAAGGCCCTAATTACCAAATGCCATGTGCTGCGTTACTGTGTACTGAGAACGGCAGAGATCAGATGTGAGTAGGCTATGACAAATACATAACTGACTATTTGATCACAGCACCAAGATGAAACAGTGAGGATTGCAAGGCAGTAGGAGACAGGATTACAATTCACAGGATGAAAGAAAATGTTTTAGGTAGCATTCAGTAGCTTATCTATTAAGAAGAGCCTGTTGACATTCTATTAAAATACTTTAAGCATTTATATCTTAATCATTTTTCATTTGCATTTGAATGACAGCTATTCTTAAAAGTCTTATCAGGGGCAGGGTCTTTTCCTACTTTGAAAAATGCCAGGATGATTATT
The DNA here is from genome assembly GCF_030867095.1 of Alligator mississippiensis. NCBI lineage: Eukaryota > Metazoa > Chordata > Crocodylia > Alligatoridae > Alligator > Alligator mississippiensis. The sequence continues at coordinate 43,187,119 of NC_081830.1, forward strand.
AGTGTTTATACTTATAAAAATACCACCTCAGTGGTTTCTAAGGACATGATCCATTGCTCAAAGAACTCAGAGTGCTTTTCCAACTGGTCTGTGGACTTGGATTGGACTCTAAATACTATTTCAGTCATCAGCTGGGCTAGAGACAGAAGTTACACATTAACCCTGTTAAGTGATCAGAAACTGGTTTAAACCTGTAACAAAACATAAGTTCAGTGCACACAAACCAGTTTCAAAATGGCTGGAACCGGTTTGAGACAAACCCGGTTGAATATTGTATCAGACTTAACTGACTGAGCTCAAGCAGTTTATGGAAATTCTGTCCCTGACCCCTTCTTGGTTTAAGTTAAACCAGAGTCCCCCAGCATCCCAGCATGCTCTGCAGCCCTGGGTGGGGCTGGCCCAACCCCTCTGCTCCATAGCCAGAGTAGGGGCAAGCAGGGACAAGGGTGTGGCCAGATGCCAGCCCCCCTAAGGCGAAAGGGTCAGGAAAGAGGTTTATTCCCCCTCCCACCATCATGGACCCCAGCTGGGGTCTGACAGGCAGGGGTGCAGCAGCCCTGGTGAGGAATTTCTCTGCTCACTGCTCCAGTGGCAGGGGCGTTGCCAGCCCCAGCAGTAGCCTCAAGTGAACTGGGCAGAGAGAGATTTATTTCCCCTTTTCTGTCCCATTGGCATGGACCTGAGCTGGGGTCCACCTAGCACTTCCCCCTCACTGCTGTAGTAGCAGGGGTAGGGCTGCAGCCAGATACTGGATGGCATGGCTCCCTGAGGCAGAAGGGACAGGGAGGGGGTTTATTCCCCCCTCTGTGCCTGGGGGACCACAGCCAGAGTCTGCCAGCCCCACCGCTGCTACCAATCAATCCCTGTGCAGGGACAGTGGCAGGATAAGCTCTCTCCCTCTCCCCTCTGCTAGACGCCAGAAGAAGGGGGGAAATAATTCACCTCCCTGCCCCCTCACCTAAAGGGGCCATGCCAACTGGTGTCTGTCCATGCCCCCACTCCCACCACTGCAGCAGTGAGGAGGGAGTACCAGGTGGACCCCAGCTCAGGTCTATGCCAGTGGGAAAGGGAGGAGGGAATTAAACCCTCTCCCTGGCCAGTTCACTCCAGACTACTACCACGCCCCCGCCCCCCAGTACAACTTACCTGCAGCCGAGGGCTGCTCTAGCACTTCCCGGCTTCTGTCCTGAGTAACTGCAGGATTGCTCCTGCATTTCCTAAGTGAAAAGGGAATGTCTATTCACTTGCAAATTGATTCAATATAGGCAGGTTAGATTAACGTACAAAAACTGAACCAATTCAGCCTCTGGATTTTTGAACGTTTGTCCTTTCCTTAGAGATACATTGATAACTGGTGAAAACTCACTTCCACCTGCTTAGTCCTTTCTGTGAAACGAAGTTTCCATACTTGGATTTCTTTCTTTTAAAACATATGACGAAATACAAATTGTTTTGTGTGACTTTTTTCTCTTTACTGTCAAAGCTTCATCTCCAGTTGCCAGCATCATCTTCATTTGTATGGCAAGGATTTACAAATTTATTCTATGCTTATGTCTTTTTTTCTTCTTTTCAAGTACTTTTTCCATTTGTGACATTCCAAACAATGCCAATATCCATTTCTGTCAACTGTCAAATACACATAGGTCCATTACCAAGTAATTTTAAATCATAACTTGGGGAAAAGCTGAAACAAATCCAAGGTCACCAGGATCAGACTGGAATAAAGTAGTAGTTTCTCAAAACAAGAAATCCATCCTAAAGTGACTGAGCTTGCAATGCTGGTCCTAAATACTGTAGTCACTCTTTCCACATCCATTCCTAGTAATGTAGATAAAACGCCTGGAAATACTATATTCACCTGAGGGCTGGTATCACAATTACTTCTAAACTACATCTACTTTTATTCTTTTTCTCACATAAATAATACAGGTGCTTCCAATAGAAATTGAATGGATCCCTAGAGATTAGTTTTCAGCTAACTATCAAAAACTGGCGTTACTCATTACTATCAGCTATCATTTGGGATCTATCATGTCCATGGGTGCCAAATGGCCTACTTTACTACAGAAAATACCGCCAGAGATTCTACCAATCACTGATGCATTTCAGAGACCAATATATCGGCATTACCAGGTTGCACTGTACTTTTCATGATTATTGAAATCTAAAAGCATATATTGACAAGTGCTGACAATATTTTGTTTAATTGTACGCAATGACATATAATCCTAATACAGTAATATATTGATTAAAATGTTCATCTCTGAATTTTAAAAAAGTGCCTTTTGTTACTGGGCACATTAACTAGTGTACTAACTATATACAGCTCTTACTTTACCTGTCAATGAACTGTCTGCTACTTCTCAATGGTTATTAGCAACCTTGCATAAACATTTAGGAGAGGAAGCAATGAATAACTTATCTAACAAAGATGCACTTAAACAATACATTTTTTACCCTGTTCTACTAGAGTCCCCTATGTCGTCCTCATCATTATAATGCCTGAGCACCCATTACAAGATGTAACTTTCATCTGCCACATGTGGCTCTCATTCTTTCAATCTCTCACCACAGCATTCAGGTTTCAGCATGTAATAATCCACATTAGCAAGGACACCCTTTCTCTTCTAACAATTTACCACGTGCTCTTCAATTATCAGGACCTTGAATACATTATATTAAAAAAAAGATGCTCTCTTCAGAGTCATGGGGCTGCCTAATGCTATCTGAACCAGGCATTAGGCATGTTCAGGTTTTGGGAACCTGATCAGATTACATCCCAAGATAGTAAGGTTGGCAACAGCTTGTATCCATGCACACAGTATTCTGCTGTCTTCTGAACAGACTATGTTCACTTCTAGGGTAGGGACAAAAGTTACACATAAACTGGTTTAAGTGATTGGAAACCAGTTTAAACATGTAACAGAACAGGAATTCAGTGCACATGAACCAGTTTCAAAATGGCCAAACCTTGTTTAAGATAAAATTGGATGGATGTAGTGTCAGACTTAACTGATTTTTATGTTAAACCAGTTTATGAAACTTCTGCCCCAGATCCCCTCTTGATTCAAGTTACTTCACAGTCCCCCACAGTCCCAGAATGCTTTGCAGCCGTAGGCTACGTGGTCTGCTCCCGAGGAGCAGGGCCAGCTCTGTTTCCAGCCGTCACAGAGCTGAGGCAGTAAAGCCTCTGCTCCCTAGCCTACTTCCTGCCTGGGCCTGTCACCTGGACAGGACAGGGGCAGGGGAATGGAGCTCCATGCCTCCCTAGCCTGGGTCTGCACAGCATGGAGGGAGGGAACACTTCTGCAATGGGAGCTTTTTGTCCCCGTCCCCCCTCCCCCACCCTGAGGGACCTGGATTGGAATAACCCTAGTCCTACCCCCTCACCAGCCCATGGTCCCTCTGAGAGGCTGGGGGGTGGGAAGATACATTTCTGGCCTGGTACTGCACCACCCCCCCATCAGGGATCTGCACAGGAGCCCCCACAGGGGGGTTTTCCCTGTAGGCAAACAAGCTGGGTTGGGGAAGCCCCAGCCCCATCCCCTCCGTGGCCAGTGGCCTCTCTGAGATGGTAGGGGTTGGGAAGGAACACACCCCCAGCCCAGCACCAGGCCCCCCAGCAAGGGTCTGCATGGGGGCCCCTATGGGGGGCTTTTTCCTTGGCTGCAGCCCAGTGACCTAGGCTGGGAAAGCCTCAGCCCTGCCCCACTCCCAAGCCAGCAGCCTCTTTTGGCTACCAGAACTCTGAACGTCAGTTTAACTTGTCATTGGTTCAATCTATGATGCTTAGAACATCCTGAAAAGACTGAATCAATTCTGCCTTGGGCTTTTTGAACCTCTGTACTTAGCCCTAATGACAAATCTGTATTATTTAATTCTTCAGTAAAATTAAAAACAGCCATAGTGTTATTCTATAGTTCTTAAACATATTGTCACCATTTCAATTACACAACCAAATCACGGAATCAATTAACCCACAGGTTCAGGTTCGTTTGGGCCTTTCAGGTGATACAAGCCAGTACTAAAAACTGGAGCAGTGAATCTGGCCTTATAGTTCTAGATATGAGGACAGGGTTATATCAATTTTAATTGAGGGGTTATTTTAATATGATTGTTGAACTTAACTGATATTCTAAGGATTTTAGGGGCTTGCAGTCCAATAACCTTGGGTTAAATATGATTTATTTTTTTCATGTTGATGCCATATACATATACAACTATTGCGAAAACATGAAAATGAAATTAAATCTCTCTCCTGAAAGAGCCATTGATTAAGACAGTAAATATACAAGACTGTCTTGAAGATTTAAACCACATTCCCTCTCTCCATGTACTTTTCTAATGGGAATTGGACTTTGATCTTTCTAGGAGGGGTGGGTAGAAAGTCATTACGCTGAAATATAAGAAAATAAAACTTTAGCTTGGAAGTTTTCCATGGACTCTCCCATGCCTATATTGTTTTTCTTATAAGTGTTTCAATGACTGAAGCATTACCATATTATTACTGCATTATTATAACTGGGAAGTTTCACTTTTCTGACAAAACAAGGGCTATTTCTTCTTCTGAATGAAAGAATGAGTAGGAAAAATATATAAAATAAAGCAAAGGATTGGTTGCTTCTCTTGACCAACAATCAGTAAAGATGATCCTGAAGTTGCCAGAATGAAAGATATCCCAGCCATACTAACATTAACATTTCTTGCAACTGCATCTGAATAATATCAGTACACTGCAGACACTGTATGGAGAACCTTATTTTCCAAATACATTCTGTTCACAAAACACTGAAATCAATCCCTCAATCATGCCTCTAGCTGACCAGGCTAAACCCCTCTGCAAGGCCCTACCTTTGCCAAAATATTGCCTTTTTGAATTGTCACTACCTGATAAAAATGGTAAAGACTCATATACTCAGAAAAAAGTTTTTATTTCCTGATTGATAGAGTGGGTTTAGGGAGAAACAGCACATTATTATTGCACATCACTGCATATTAGGTGGGACACCTCACAGAAATAATATTCACAAAGGGAGGAAAAAGTCTTCATGTAATACTACCTAAAAGATCTATTTTCACAAAAGAATGGCCCTGCTTTCAGCACCTAGACAATTTTAGCTCAAAAAATTGGAGAATTTCTTCTAAGTGAGCAGTGGCCTATCTATTAGTCCACATGGAGAACTCCATTCACCCCACAGGGATGGATTCTGTGATGGTACACTACGCACTTAGGCATGAATAATAATGTACCTTAAAATCCTAAGGTGGCAAAAGTGCAAGACCAGATGGAAAGTGTGCTAGACTGAGGTACCAATGCAGGAAAGGAGGCTGGCCAGCTTCTCAGAAAAAATGAGATCCAAGTGATTACTAGGAGGCTACCCAGGCATTTCCTCAAGTGTTTCAAATCAGATATCAGGGAATATTGTGGTCAGTAACCCAGAAGAGGGTCACACACATAACAAATGAAGTAGCAGACCCTCCCCACCCTTCTTCACTCCCCGGGATGACAAACTAATCCCTTACACTGATTTGTCTCCCGACTCAGCAAACATTTGGGAACCAAAATAATTCTGCTCCCTGCACCTCACAGGCATCATTAAAGTGAATGGAGTTTAATGCACAGCCATGTTTTCAAAACACTGAGCCTTTTTGCAGGCATAAAGAATAACACAAATGGTGCAAGGTGCATGCCATCACTCACCTCACAGGGTAAGTCACTACCTCTTCCATTGGAAAGCCCACAGAAACTACACCAGAATTTTGTCAAGGACAACTAGCATTTCACTCTTGTCCACTAACACTTTCCCTCCTGAATAGTGGCAAATAATTATCTCAGAAAAAAAGGCTTTTACAGCAGACAGTTAAATTAATAATTTTCAGGCTTGCAACCCCTCAGCCGTCTTTTCCATAGCCCATTCCAGCCCCCCCCCCCCCCAAAAAAAAAGGTGGGGGGAAGAATCAGCTATAAAGAAGTAGTCATGTTTTAATTTTGCTGACGTTGCTGCATTCTTCTTGGACATGTGACACCGCCCTCTACAAGCTTTGATTTTGGTGCATAGTTTGTTCCCAGCCAAGGAGTTATCAATAAGTGCGCTCTAGGAAGGCTAGCACAGCAGCTCAAGGTACCCCTGGGCTAGAGTGCCAAGTCTTTACTTTCGCTTCAGTTAGCCTAAAATCCTGGCATGTAGGAACTGACAAGGTTATTGCTTCAAGTTGCTGGCTCTCAACTGTAATGGCCATGCAGACATCCTGGTAATGAAAGCTCTTGCTCTTGTCAGAATAGGAAACTGGATATTGAATAATGTTATGCATGCCAGTGGCCAGGAGTGTATACTGTGAACCTGTACACCCTTTTGATCAGGAGCAGATGTTGGTTAGGAAGTAGTTACAGTGAGTCTGTGGCTATAAGATGTCTGGATGACCTACATTTCTTGGAAGAGTAACATTCCTCAAAGAGAGCCTAATTTCTTTCATTCTTTGAAACAAAATGATAAATATTACTTATTTGTGGAATGCCTACTGCTACTTGGATGGAAATTTATTTCCATATTAATTCATGATAACTTCGTGTTGTTCATAAAAAACATTTTTTAAAACTTGCAAGTTAATAGGCAATGTTCCCTAGATTGTAATCCAATGACACAAAACACAGTTTGAGGGACAGAGTGTAAAGGTTGTATACACATACCTTCCAGTAAAAACCCAAATTTTCAGAAAGCTCAGGCACAGATTTTCACAGCTACTCTCTACACAATAGACTCCTTGCAACCATTGGGTGCATCCAGACGAGCCCGCGTGTGCCTCTTGCCACGTCTCAAAGCCGTTTCAGACACAGCAAGAGGCATGCTGGGAACAAAAAAAGTGCCAATACAATTTGCATGCCTGTGCCAAATTGTGCAGGCCCAGCCCGGTTCAGCGCAAGGCCGTTTGCCTTTGGGAAGCTCTGGGCCAATCTGGCTGTCACTTGGGGCCCTGCGCCGCTCACAGGGACCGCATATTGCGGCAGACCAGGACCTCTGTGCACAGAACCGGCCCATCCCTACAGTGTACAGGGTCCACGCATGCAGGACCTGGCCCAGCACGACATGCAGTTCCTGCAAGCAGTGCGGGGCCCCAGGTGACAGCCTGAGCAGCCCAGAGCTACTTCCCAGGCTCTATCTCCCCCTGGCTGCAGATCCAGGTGAAGCTGGGCAAGGTTATTTTGCCCTAAGTGGCACAACTTGCCCCACTCCAAAGTGCATGTCCAGGCACGTGCACCGAGTCAAAAACCCCCGGATCAAATTTGTGCTGTTCCTATTTGAGCTGCTGCAAGTGCATATGCCTGCATGTGTGGACATGCCCAGTATGAAGAGGATTTTCTGAAGAGCAGAATACCCAGTGCATTATGAAAACCTGTCCCCAAAAAAAGATTAGGACTTCAAAGCAAACATCCGAAGAAATTACTACAGATAGTAAGGGACGTTTTTCTGGTGTAGTATTTGGTAATACTGCAACTTCCTTTAGTATTAATTAGTTCATATCAACAAAACACCCCCATCTTAATCCTTTTCTTTCATATACTTAAGAATGCAGGGGCCAGGAGTGTGTACTGTGAAGCTGTACAGAGCTTGAAACAGACTTACTGGACCAACTGGCTAGAATGATTTGTAGCAGGGGAGATCTCCATGAACCGCGCCATCCCAGGCTGTGAGAGCCAGATGTGCCCTGACATTGTCATCACCAATGAGGAGGCCAAGAGGGTCATGACTGTGGATGTGACCATCCCCTTTGAGAACCAGCGCCAAGCCTTTACCAACGCCCAGGCTCGCAAGCAGGAGAAGTATGCCCCACTGGCCAACATCCTGAGGAACCACAGCTATGATGCGACGGTCAATGTGCTAATCGTGGGAGCACTTGGAGCCTGGGACCCCAGCAATAAGAGCATAGTGATTGCCATGTCTCCTGCCACTATGGCAAGCTGATCTGGTTACTCATGATGTCTGACACCATCCACTGGTCCCACGACATCTATGTCGAACACATCATGGGCCAGCTCCAGGACACTGACACTGCCAGACCAACCACCACTGAACCGAACCCAGAGGGGATTGCCTGAACCCCCCTCTGCACCTAATGGACTCTGAGAGCTATTTGCAACCATACACCACTCTACTCCACCCGGCAAGGACCCCCGTGATAGGACTCCATGGACTCATTGAGCGACTTCCTCATTCAACTCACCCCTTCCACCATTGTGGACTTTTTGTACAGGTTTGTTTGTATCTATCCTCTTTTCTCCCTCAGCATCGCAACCCCCACCCCCAGGCTTAGATGGCTATCATTGTATCTATGTAACCTAGTTGCACTCCCCTCCTCACCCCTATCCTCCTACAGTAGTCCCTTACTTGGGCACTCTATTTCCCTTATGGCCTTGTCATTCTTGTCACCAACATTTTCTAATAAAGTTAAATCTGTTCATTACATCAATGACTTATGATTAACAGGGCTTGCATTTAAATTTGGTAGTTGTGGAGATAATCTTTTTCAGATTTTATTTTAATTTTACTTCTAAATGAAGCTGAACTCTGGATCCAAAACTCATCTAAATGATCTGCGATTAGGTCAAACCTCTGCAAATTTTGTTATGGTTGTTATACATTATTTTAACCAAATCAGTAAATCCTTCCCCTACACTAGAAATTCAAGCCTATATTTGCAAACCTACCCAGGATTCATGGGTTATCATACAACCTGAGAATAGATTACTTTTTTTCTGACTCGAGTTGTTTAGGATTGCTAGTAAGGCTTTAAATCAAGACTCTGAAGTTATATATCATGACACTGTAATAGTGTGCATTGTATACCATTTAGCAGAGGGCTTTACAAGGAAGAGCCTCATTACTAAAAGTGAACCAAGGAACTATGGACTTCATTGTCCTTAGCTGCAATGTACAAATGTTCACACAGTAAAAACTAAACTCCCAAAGGAAGGTCCCAGAGCACTCTGGCCTGAGCCAGGGCTACGTACAGATGGTCAAAAAGCCCAAGGCAGAATTGATTCAATTGATGCAGCTTCCTCTAAGCTCCATAGGTTGAACCAACAACGAACTGAACTGACATTCAATTTTCAATTGGGAAAGGTGGGGGGAGAAGAGGGGTGCTGCACTGACTCAAGTCAGTAGACAGGGGATACTAGAGCACATCTCCCAGCATGCTGACCATTGCCAGCCCAGCCAAGTGCCCCCAACTCCCTGCTGTCCCACCACAGGGGGTTAAGGAGCCCCCTGTCTGAGTGCTGGCCCACCTTGGCAGAGCTTTCTCCTCAGGAACTTTCCCCAGCCTAAGTTCCCCAGCCCAGGCAGCTTCGGGGAGCTGAGGTAAATTCTCCTCCTTCCCTGCTGCTGATTGCTTCAGCCACTGCCACACAAGGAAGGGAGGAATCCTCCAGGCTGGCTGCCTGTCTGTGCAGCCCAGCATGGGGGCACCAAGGAGCCCCTGCCTTGTGGGGCTTCCCCCACCCCAGCCCAGGACAGCCTCAGGGAGCTGAGGGGAATTCTTCCACTCCCCTGCAACTACTTTTGTTTCAAACTTGCAGTAGCTGAGATAAAACTGGCTGTGGATGAGCAGAAGTGTGTCCCGCTGCTCCCTGAAGCTGCCTGAGACTCGCAGGGGCTAAGGCAAGCAGCCCTGGGGTTTGGGAGGGGAAGAATTCCCCTCAGCTCCCTGGGGCTGCACCAAGCTGGGGGACCCTGCGCCAGGGGTGTGGAGAAGCCTGCCAAGGCAGGGGCTCCCCAGTGTCCCCAACCTGGGCTGCATGGGCAGGCACCCAACTGGGAGGACTCCTTCTCCCTCCCTCCTGTGGCAGCCGCTGAAGCGATTAGCAGCTGGCAAGGGGGAAGAGGGAGGGCTGTGAGGGTTAAAAAGCCCTCACCACAGGGGCTTTCCTTCCTCCCAAGTGCTTTGTAGCCCTGGCTAAGTGAGTCTCAGGGTCTGTCCCCTTGTCCCCCCATCCATGGGCTGACAGATGCAGGCAGGAAGCAGGCTAAGGAGCAGAGTCCCTGCTCCACTGGAGCAGACAGCACAGCCCAGGGCTGTAAAGCATCCTGGGATGATGGGGGACTGAGTTTAACTTGAACCAGGAAGGGATCTGGGACAAAAATTCCATAAACCAGTTTGATCTAGTCTGATATTAGATCTATTCAGGTTTATCTTAAACTGGTTTTCGCCGTTTTGAAGGTGGTTTATAAACACTGAACTTCTGCTCTGTTACAGGTTTAAACCAGTTTCCAATTACTTAAACCAGTTTATGTGCAACTTCTGTTTCTAGCCCAGGAAGTATCCTGCATGGGCAGTCTTTCCATTCATTTTTGCAGTGTCATCCTCAGGAGTCTGGGGAGGTTGCCTACAGGAGGAAACAGGTTTCATTAATAAAACTGTGCCTCATTCTACTGCTGATCCAGAGGAACAATGTCCAGTCTCACTGGATACTCCAATCAGAAGTGAACCTATCTCTGGCAGCTACAAACAATTATGTTAGGAGTCTACTATAATCCTTCTTTCAAGGGAGGGACTATCAGCAGGTCCTGATGACCTGCAAATCAGCAGGTCCTGGCAACAAGTCAGCAGGTCCTGATGATCTCCACCCCAGAGTGCTGAGGGAATTAGCAGAAGTCATTGCAGGACCCCTGGTACAGCTTTATGAGCACTCATGGTGCTCTGGTGAGGTGCCAGAGGACTGGAAAAGGGCCAATATGGTCCCCATTTTCAAAAAAGGGAGGAAAGAGGACCCAGGAAACTACAGGCCCATTAGTCTTACCTCAGTCCTAGGGAAGCTCTTTGAGAAAAGTATCCAGGAGCACATCTGTGAGGGACCAGCAGGGGGGATCATGCTTAGGGGCAACCAACATGGGTTCATTAGAGGCAGGCCCTGTCAGACCAACCCGGTGGCCTTCTACGACCAGGTCACAAAATCCTTGGATGTAAGTGTCACGGGGGACGTAGTCTTTCTGGACTTTAGGAAGGCCTTCGACACTCTCTCACCCCATTCTCATTAAGAAATTAGGCAACTGTGGCACTGATGCCTACGCAGTCAGATGGGTCACAAATTGGCTGGAGGGCCACACCCAGAGAGGGGTGGTGGATGGGTCTTTTTCAACCTTGAGGGATGTGGGTAGTGGCGTCCCCCAGGGATCAGTCCTCGGGCCCGCACTGTTCAACATCTTAATCAACGACTTGGACGAGGCAGTGAAAAAGCACCTTGTTCAAATTCGTGGATGACACTAAGATGTGGGGAGAAGTGGGCATGCTGGAGGAGATGGACAGGCTACAACTAGATCTGGACAGGTTTTACAGGGGTGGGCGGATGAGAACAGGATGGGTTTCAATACTGACAAGTGCAAGGTACTGCACCTGGGGAGGAAGAACCAGCAGCATACCTACAGGCTGGGGAACTCCCTTCTAGTCAGTGCAGAGGCAGAAAAGGATCTTGGAGTCATTGATTCCAAAATGAACATGGGCTGCCAATGTGGGGACGTGGTTAGGAATGCTAACCGCACCTTGTCATGTATCCACAGATGCATCACGAGCAGGTCCAAGGAGGTGATCCTCCCCCTCTATGTGACATTGGTCAGGCCGCAGTTGGATTTCTGTGTCCAGTTCTGGGTGCCGCACTTCAGGAGGGATGTGGACAGCATCAAGAGGGTCCAGAGGAGGGCCACCCGCATGATCGGGGGCAGCAAGGCAGGCCCTACGAGCGGAGGCAACGGGGCCTGAACCTGTTCAGCCTCCACAAGAGAAGGCTGAGGGGGGATCTGGTGGCCATCTACAAACTGGCCAAGGGGGACCAGCGGGCTATGGGAGAATCCCTGTTCCCCCAAGCATTACTGGGAGTAACAAGGAATAACGGCCATAATTTTACTGAGAGTAGATTCAGGCTAGATATCAAGAGTCACTACTTCACAGTCAGGGTGGCTAGGATCTGGAACCAACTTCCAAGGGAAGTGGTGCTGGCTCTTACCCTGGGGGTCTTCAAAAGGAGGCTGGATAATCACCTAGCTGGAGTCGTTTGACCTCAGCATCCTTTCCTGCCCATGGCAGGGGGTCGGACTTGATGATCTGCTTAGGTCCCTTCTGACCCTACCAATTATGAAACTATTATGACTCTGCCCATCTCCAAGAAATCTGGCTGCTGGATACAGCATTGCAAATGACCCAAGTATCATAACAGAGGGGCTGTTTATTTTTTGAATGAATAAAAGTATATGGCTCTTTCTGACAAATAGCTAAATTCTACCCTGTAGCAGAAAAAAGCCACTGACTGTAGACTCAATTATACTGTTCAGTTTACAGGAAAATAAGTAATGTATTCACTACTAAGGGAAGGAGTTTAGATGGACCCAGTAATCTCCAACTATTGCTGGAGAGGCTTAATACAGGACATAGTCTGGGACAATTGACAGCTTCCTGGTTATGTAGCCAGAAAAGATATTTGAATATTCAACACAGATTTAGTTACACTTTTACTACTACATTGCTGCATTCCTCACTGTATTTTCTTTCCTCACCTTGTATGTGTCAGAAGCAACATCTCATCTTATAAGCAGCATTAATGAAAAGGGTTCTTCTGTCTACTGAATGGCATTGTCACGTATATTCATTGCTAAAATGACGACTGACCTGATCAAGATCACAACAGTTCATATGCATTTTAAATGCTGTCAACTAGCTGCAGAAGACTGCAGGATCACACGAACACAGGATCCTACCTGACACTACCCAAAAAACAGAAAACACTTTTCTTTCTCCATATTTATATTATGGCTCTTCTAAAGCTTTGAGAGATTTCAAATCCCATTCTTAGTGTACTTATTTTTCACAATAAAGAATTTACATACTTCAGTTAATAGCAGCTTGTTATATTTGTCTCCATGAATTTGCAGAGGGGAAGACAGCTTAGTTTACATGGGATTTTAACAAATGTTGCTTGCTTAGCAGGTTTTTATTTGAAGCCTCTATGCTTTCTCTCTTTTTTTTTTTTAATAAAAAAATAACATTGATTATAGATGCTGTATACAAACACCCTTTGCTAACTTTATCTGCTAGCATACATGGAATGAAACAGAATGCTTCCCTTTGTGACTTTAACAAATACATTTTAACTGTCTTTTCTGTTCCTAATTAATCTAAAGTTGCAGTATGCCCTTCAAATCTCTCACATTAAAAGTTGAACTTTTTATTTTATTGGAAAAACTAAGGACAAACATATTACACTGTCCATGCCTCTCTGTTCTAGTGTTCCTACAACATTTTAAAAATTCTGCTTTTAGTTTAAAAAATATTGGTTTTGTAACCTTTTCCTTTTAATAATTAGAACAGTTCTGTTGCCGTGTTTATATCACATGCATATTAGCGAAAATACTACATATCTTATTAACGAGAACTACTCCCATAATATGCATGGAGAATCAGATTTAAAATGTAATTGCCCCTTTCTGGGATCAATGCCTTGAAAAAAATGGAATACAATTCACGCTCCTACTTTGTTCAGTGTATCCGAGAGCTCTGAAGCAATCTAGTTATGTACTCATACCTGTTTGCCAGCTGCTAACATAACCTTCAGAAGATTAAAGTTCACCAGCAAATATAAATATTTTTAAATGATGGCATTTCAGGATATTTTACCAAGTGCCCCAAGTCATCAGGATGAGAATGACATTCAGCACATTACTAATTTAACACTTGCCACCTTATTTTAAATGGTCTTAGGCTCTCAGTAGTGAATTTCTGATCCCAATTACACCATTTTAAATCAAAAGTAGTTCCACTGAAGTAAATAAAATCATTGTGTATTTATCCACAGTAGAAGTGGCTTCAGAATCTGATCTCTTGTGTCCAGATGTCATGGCTCCCAGTTTGGGATATTTGCAGCACATACTGCTCAAGAGCACCTCTAACCCCACTTAGATGCCTCCAAAATACAGTCTTGGCATCTGCCTCCATCTTCAAAATTATATTTTGAAAACAAACGATAAAATTGGGAACTGCAATATAAAGGACTGGTATGGTCAATTTGACCAGTATTAACCTCTCAACATTATTATTCATATCTTTACCATGGCAGCACCTAGGCAGGTTCTTAACCTGCATACAGGACCTTCACCTAACACAGGAGGTATACGGTACCACTAGGGGAAACGGCCTTACTGGACTTGGTGCTGACTACAGGGGATGACTTACTGGGAGATCTACTGGCACAAGGTAGCCTACGGGACAGTGACTATCACTTGATTGAATTCACCATCTGGCGTAGGTGGGAAAGATAATCAGTAGGGTAGAAGTGCTAGACTCCAGAAAGGCTAACTTCTGTGTGCTCAGGAGATTAGTTAGTGAGGCACTGAAGAACAGGAGCATTGGTGAGATGGGAGTCCAGAAAGGGTGGTCATTCCTAAAGGGAGCAATCCGACAGGCACAGAAGGAGACAATTCTATTGCACAGGAAAGGGAGTAAGGGGGCCAAGAAAACCTCTTGGCTAAACAGGGAAATCCAGGAAAACCTAGGGGCAAAAAACAGGCATATAGGTTGTGGAAGCAGGGGGTAGCTACCAAGGTACAGCATACCTACTTGGCCCACACTTGCAGGGAGGCAGTTAGAAAGGCCAAGGCAGAAATACAACTTAGGCTGACAACAAAATTTAGACAATCCCATTGCACAGGAAAGGGAACAAGGGGGGGGGGGCAAATCTGTTTGTCATGCACCTGCAAACAAAATACAACAAGAATTCCTTCTTCAGGTATATAGGGAGTAAAAAGAAGGTGCAAGGTAGCAAAGAACCCCTACAGGACAAACTAGGGCAATTAGTGACAGGCAATTAGGGGGAAAAGGGAGAAAGGGGCCAAGAGGCTTCCTTGGCTAACCAGAGAAATCCAGAGCAGCCTAAGGGCAAAAAGGGGGGCATATAAACAGTGGAAACAGGGAGAAATTACTAAAGAGGAGTATGCCTCCTCAGGTCGCAGCTGTAGGGAGGCAGTTAGAAAGGCCAAAGCTACCATGATGCTAAAGATGGCATCCCAAGTTTAGGATAACAAAAAATTGTTTTTCAGATATATAGGGAGTAAAAGGAAGGCCCAGAGCGGTATAGGACCACTACTGAATGGGCAAAAGCAATTGGTGACATCCAGGGGGGACAAGGCTGAACTCCTCAATGAGTTCTTTGCCTCAGTGTTCCTAAACAAGGGGCAAGACAAGTCTTACAATGGGATCAGGGAGAGACAACAGCAGGGTGCCAGACCACCAAGCATTGACCCTGAGATAATGCAGAGTCACTTGGAAGGAGTGGATGCGTTTAAGTCAGCAGGCCCGGATGAGCTCCATCCAAGGGTACTGAAGGCACTAGCTGATGTCATCGCACAGCCACTGGCAAGGATATTTGAGCACTCGTGGTACACAGGCCAGGTCCCAGAGGACTGGAAAAGGGCCAATGTGGTCCCTGTTTTCAAGAAGGGGAGGAAGGAGGATCCAAGCAACTACAGGCCATTCAGTCTCACCTCCATCCTTGGGAAAGTCTTTGAAAAGATTATTAAGGCTCATATATGTGAGAGCCCGGCAGGAAAACCTATGCTGAGGGGAAACCAGCATGGGTTCGTAGCAGGCAGATCATGTCTGACTAATCTAGTCTCTTTTTATGACCAGGTTACAAAACACCTGGACGCAGGAGTAGGAGTAGATATCGTTTACTTAGATTTCAGGAAGGCCTTCAATACAGAATCCCACCCCATACTGGTGAACAAATTAAGAGGCTGTGACTTGGATGATTACACAGTCTGGTCGGTGGCAAATTTGCTAGAGGGTCGTACCCAGATAGTGGTGGTGGACAGGTCGGTATCAACCTGGAAGGACGTGGGCAGTGGGGTCCCACAGGGCTCGGTCCTTGGACCAATACTCTTCAATGTCTTCATCAGTGACTTGGACAAGGGAGTGAAGTGTACTCTGTCCAAGTTTGGGGATGATACAAAACTATGGGGAGAAGTGGACACACCGGAGGGCAGGGAACAGCTGCAAGCAGACCTGGATAGGTTGGACAAATGGGCAGAAAACAACAGGATGCAGTTCAACAAGGAGAAATGCAAAGTGCTGCACCTAGGGAGGAAAAATGTCCAACACACCTACTGCCTAGGAAATTACCTGCTTGGCAGCACAGAAGCGGAAAGGGATCTCGGAGTCCTAGTGGACTCCCAGATGGACCTTACTTCGTCAGTGTGACGAAGTCATCAGCAAAGCTAACTACCACTTTATCATGGATCAGCAGATTCATGACAAACAGAACCAAGGAGGTGATACTTCCCCTCTATCGGGCACTGGTCAGACCGCAGTTGGAATACTGCGTCCAGTTTTGGGTGCCACATTTTAAGAGGAATGTGGATAACTTGGAGAGGGTCCAGAGCAGGGCCACTTATATGGTTAAGGGCTTGCAGGCCAAGCCCTATGAGGAGAGACTGGGGCACCTGGACCTCTTCAGCCTCTGCAAGAGAAGATTGAGAGGCGACCTTCTGGCTTCCTATAAATTCATCATGGGGCCGCAGAAGGGAATTGGCTCTACTCACCAAGGCAGCCCTGGGGTTTACAAGAAATAGTGGCCATAAGGTAGCAGAGAGCAGATTTAGACTGGACATCAAGAAGAACTTCACAGTTAGAGTGGCCAAAATCTGGAATGGGCTCCCAAGGGAAGTGGTGCTGTCCCCTAACCTGGGGATCTTCAAGAGGTTAGATGGGCATCTGGCTGGGGTCATCTGAACCCAGCACACTTTTCTGCCTATGCAGGGGGTCGGACTCAATGATCTATTGAGGTCCCTTCTGACCGTAACATCTATGAATCTATAAGGGGGACAAGGTTGAGCTCTTCAATGAATTTTTTGCCTCTGTATTCCTGAACACGGATCAGGACAAATCTCCTAATTGGATCATAGACAGGCACAAAAGGGAAACCAGCCCACCAACTGTGAGCGCCAACTTAGTGCAGGGACACTTGGAGGGCTGGGTGTATTTAAGTTGGCAGGCCCAGATGATCTTCATCCAAGGGTGCTGAAGGAATTGGCCAGTGTCATAGCAGAGCCAGTGGCACAGCTGTTTAAGCACTCTTGGTGCTTAGGTCAGGTCCCAGAGGACTGGAAAAGGACCAATGTGGTCCCTATTTTTAAGAACGGGAGGAAGGAAGATCTGGGGAACTATACACTGGTTAGTCTCATCTCTATCCTTGGGAAAACCTTTGAAAGAATTATTAAGGATCACATTTGTGGGAGTCCAACGGGAAAAACAATGCTGAAGGGCAATCAGCTTGGATTCATAACAGGTAGATCCTGCCTGACTAACCTTGTTTCTTTTTATGACCAGGTCACTAAATGTTTAGACGCAGGAATCGAGGTAGATGTCATCTACTTGGATTTTAAGAAAATCTTCGATATGGGAGCTCATCCTATTCTCACAGATAATCTGAGCGGCTGTGACAGATGATTACAAGGTCAGGTGGGTGGCAAATTGGCTTAGAGGTCACACCCAGAGAATGGTGCTGGATGGGTCGGTATCGACCTGGAAAGATGTGGGCAGCAGAGTCCCACAGGGCTTGGTCCTTGGACCTGTGCTGGTCAATGTCTTCCTTGGTGACTTGAATGAGGGCATGGAAAGCACTCTGTCCAAATTCACAGATGATACTAAATTATGAGGTAAAGACTAGTTAACACACTAGAGAGTAGAAACGAATCCAGGCAGATCTGAACAGGTTGGAAAAGTGGGCAGAACAGAATAGGATGCAGTTCAACAAGGACAAGTGCAAGGTTCTGCACCTAGGGAGAAGGAATCAAAGCACACTTACAGGTTGGGGAAGGACGTTCTCAGCAGCACAGCAGCGGAAAGGGATCTTGGAATCATTGCTGACATCAAGATGAACATGAGTCGTCAATGCGACAAAGCAATCAGTAAAGCTAACTGCTCTTTATCATGTATTAGCAGGTGCATGACAAACAGGTCCAGGGAGGTGATACTACTCTATGTGGCATTGGTCAGGTCGCAGTTGGAGTATTGAATCCAGTTTTGGGTAGCACACTTCAAGAGGGATGTGAAGAACCTTGAGAGGGCTCAGAGGAGGACCACTCATATGGTATGGGGCCTGCAGGCAAAGTCCTACGAGGTGAGATTGGGGACCCTAGATCTCTTCAGCCTTTGAAAGAGAAGGCTGAGAGGCGATCTTGTGGCCCCCTTCAAATTCACTGGGGGGGGGTGGGGGAGGTAATAGAAGATGCTCTGTTTACCAGGGCACCCCTTGGAGTAACTAGGAACAATGGCCACAAACTGACGGAGAACAGGTTTAGATTAGACAGCAGGAAGAACTTCTTTATGGTAAGCGTTGCCAGAATCTTGAATGGGCTTTCAAGGGAGGTGGTGCTCTCCCCTACCTTGGGGGTCTTTAAGAGGGGGTTAGACATGTACCTGGCTGGGGTCATCTGACCCCAGCACTCTTTCCTGCCCAGGGCAGAGGGTTGGACTCATGGCTAAGGTCCCTTCTGACCCAAACATCTATGAATCTATGAACTAAGATCACATTATACAGAGACTGTACAAACATAGATATTTAAAAAAAGAGGAGATCATATTACAAGTGAAATCCTCCAGCCCTTACTCTTGCAAAACTTGAGGTCAATGGGAATGTGCCTTGAGCAAGAATGCAGGATTCACTCTTCCTTAAAAAAATGAAAAATAACCAAAAGAAGCAAAGGAACAGGGCCCTCTGTGGCCCTTTGCTAAATGATCCAACTTAGCTATCATTAAAAAGACCAAGTGAGACAGGAGAGAAGGCAATATTCTCTAAACACTCATTAAATGTCCCTGAGAACACCAGAGCCAAGAAATGCAGTATTTGACTTCATTACTGAAAAGAACAGCTTTGCCAAAAGCAAATGATCACAGCCTCCCTTTGAATAGCAGAAGGGTCTCTGAGACATTGCCGGCTTTGTTAGAGAGGGGCAAAATATGAGAGCCAAGTTCAGAGCTAATATAAGCAAGGTTGATGCCATTAAATTCATTGGCGTCACTCACATTAACATTAGATCTGGATTCAGCCTGCACAAGAAGAATGTGAAGCTATTTTAATAAACTATAACAAAACAGAGGTTGCTATATTCCTGCAAGTTATAGCAAACATTCACCAGAACCCATCTGGGACCAACCCTTATGCAGCTTCTCCCCCCAACCCAGGCTTGTTCATTTATGGCACTGCTTGATGAACAACTTCCTGGCCCCTAGTCTGCTGGTCTGCTATTGAGGCCAGCAAATAGGGAAACACCAAGTTAAGAGTCTTCTACTGCTCCATGCATCCACAACTAGTGGAGAAACACTGATGTACACCTGTCAAGGACCCACACATTAACACCCAAGAAGCTAATAAAGTAGGAGGAGGCAACCTACAACTTGTCATAATTATGCTGAGAAGGAGGTTGAACAATATCATACTGTACTGCACCTCCTTCCAATTCTGACTCTTTAAAACACACGGCATATGCTTCTCCATCCCCCTCTGTATTATTACTGAGAGCCTGCCATACAGACTACAGAATATTTTGCTCTGTAGGTAAGATTAGGCAAACATATTATCTCAATGCCCCTTTCCAACATAAGCAGAGCACTTGGTTCTTTAAAAAAACACCAAAAACAAACAAAAAAACCTAGATAAGGAATCAAGTCATAGAAAGAATCCTAAGGTCTTCACGGAGTGTTTTGCTATTTTCATCAATGGGCCATCTCCTAAATATTTTTCATACCGGCAGCATTTCTCAATCAGAACTTGTATTTTGCTTATCCAAATGACTTCTTGCTAGTATCTTCCAAAAATAAGCTAAAAGATGAGACAAATATGATTACAAAAATTCACAGCCTTTTTACAAACCTTTGTTTGGGAAAGGAAGTAAAATTATTTGATAGAGTCTTCCCGAACCCATATTTATCTTATGTAATACTCTCTTCCTTCCATAGCTTCTAATGATTCATGCTATGATTTAGGGAAGACATCTCTTTACTTGTCAACTAGCTTTCTACACTAGGTCTCTACAACTTTGCTATTTGTACACTTTTGTTTTTAAATGCCGTACAGTCTCTGGTAGCACAATGTTAAGACAACACCATAGAGCTGACAATAGAAAGTGCCTGCTTGTAGGGCTCATATATGTAGAGACAAAAAAGAGTGAGCTTTTTCAGTCTGTCATTTTAGAAACTAAGTAAACACTATCCCTATGAAAATGTCTTGCTCTTTTGCTCTGTTTGTAGAGCTAACATTAAAAACAACCTCAGTATTTGACATTAGCATTTAACAGTGAAGATTTCTAATAGAAATTTCATTGCTATGAATGCTTGTGATTTCATTTTTAAATTGAACTCTGTTTTTAATTCCTTAATGATTAATGGCTCAATCCTGTTCCCACAGGAAAAATCTTCTTGATTTCAATGGAAGTAAGAGTGGCCCAGGATATTAGGTTTAGAACCACAAATAACAGAGTTTGAAAGTATCTTTGGATGGGCTGGCCAGAAAAGAGCACTGTGAAATACTAAATAACCATCCAGATTTTAGAAAAGCATTTCATTTACTTTGGAAATACTTTGATGACTGTGGCAAACCAGAAAAATGTAAGTAAAGTTCAATTCTTCATGACACAGCCTACTGTTTCTACATTTCTTTTGAAAAGCCATTTTTCGTGCATACTGTAGCTCAGTGGACCACAGGAACCATTTCAGCTGCACCCCTTTCTCTAGAAATTCACTCCAGCAAAGACAGTGCTCTAATAAGCTCTTAGTACTGCTGCTAACTTAAAGGTGGAATGAATAGTCATAAATGTCTTGAGGCTTTGGAAATTATATATATATAATTATATATATATATGCATATATTGCACCATATATATGCACCACTGTGAACGCACTTTTGCTTATGAGCTTTTGTAACTCGTAAATTTTCTTGTGGCCATTTTGTAACTTCTATATCACACAATCCGCTGCTAATTGGTGTTCCTTAAAACAGTGAGTCAGGCATGAAGGAAAACAAACCAAAAACAAAATCAGATGGCTTGAGGATGAGTCTGGAAAAAAATAATCTCTGAAGGAGCCAGCAATCCTGTTTGCTCCCTCAAACACAAAAGTAACATACCTTTCTTTGACTTGTTAAAACCACACAAGCTTCAGACAAGCCTAAAATGGCCTACGATGCATGTAGCAATTACACATCAGCAGAACTTACACAGTGAATGTGCTATTATTTTAGAACCCTATCTAACTCAGAAATGTTATAATACTGTGTTTAGTAAAGACCACATAAAATTGCAGTAAATCCTGGGCCAAATTTTGTATTTGCTTTTTCCAAGAAACAATTTTCCTGTTGAATTCAGAAAGCAACAGATGCATCTGAAGGTTGACAATATTCATACAGTCTTTTGCAACTGACAACATAGCTTCAAAGCAGCCAGAGAGTTAGTCTGGATCTGAATTACCTCCTACAGCCATGTCAGTACATGCTGTAATCTCATTAGGGCTCATGAATTAAGCAGTCAGGCTGGGTCAGTACTAGGACTGGAGACTTCCTAGAAGGATTTAAGACCGGCATTAAGGTTCACAATTTATTCTGCCTCTGAGACAACACCAAATCAATGCACAAGCATCCTACTTAGGGGGTGCTATGATCCCAAACCTGTTACCATACAACAACACTAAGAATAACTTGACATAGCATTTCTAGCTGAGGATCTTTGGCTGCCTTACATATACTAATTATAGCCTTACCATATCTTTGTGAGAGCTGAGGCATGCAGACATTAAGAACAAAAAGATTTCAAATTTGGACACTTAAAGTTAGACAGTTAGAGGTACAGCTTTTCATCTAAATGAAAAGCTACTTAGTTTTTAGTATAACTGGAAATGCACTGCTCCCAAAGAAGCTGGGTGTTTCAGTTTTTCTTCTTTATTGACTGCCATTTTCTAAGAATAATAATGCCATTACTTAACTTATACTAATGTCACAATAAAAAAATTGAATGGTCACAGCATGCTTTTAAAAATATAGAATCAGCCTGAAGGTCTCATTCCTTAAGTACTGATGGCTATAATTTCACAATTCTCTCTGGTGTCTGCCAAATGCTACATTTCAATGAACAGTTTAGCTCACGAGTGAAAATGAGGCTGGTTGTTTTATCGTAGCTCCTATTCAACCATCACACACCATCACTAGCTATATTACTATATACATCTATTATTGAAGATAGGCCCAGGACTGGAACAAGAACAAACTAAGCACAACTATGTGAGGAAAAATGCACAGCGACATTTTGTGTAAAGTTTGGTTTATGTCAGCTTAATTACTGCCTCTTGAATGAGCATCAAATTAAGCTACAATTATTTAATTGCTCTGGTTACATATTAATTTTTGTTGGCTTAATATTTATTACAGTTTCATGTGCCTTGAAATGGAAACTGCACACATTGATGAACTGACTCATTTCAACGTTGTATTAATAAAGACCTATGCTGTCTTCTACTAAAAGACTGTTTTTCAAAAGCAAGATTGCTCAGTGAGTGTCAGATTCTCCTTACTGTGCACCTAAATCAAGATTTACTATTGAACCTAATTTTTCTTTCTCCAACAGCTGAACCTGTAAGAAGGGTTGTTCCATTCTCTATGGAGGACAAGATTTTACAAAATGAGTCCAGAAGTTTTGCTCCTAGGTCTATATCTATACAGAAAAGTCATGGTCCCTGGGGACAGCACCCTTAAGCACACTGAGTGACTCTGGGAACTCTGCTTCCTAAACTGAAAGCAGCAGAAGTCATGTCCATTCAGTACTTTGGAAGCGCTAATTAGCACTGCTGAGTGACAGGGCCAATTAGCCTTCCCTCAAGCATGGCCAAGCAGATGCAACTACATCGCTTCTGGTTTAGGAGGCAGCCCCATCCAGAAGTGTGCTTGAGGGCACCACTGTGACCGGGGATAGGAAGTTTATCATATGTTTTTTCTGTTTCTAGTGTCAATGGAAAACCTGCCAGTGAAACTGAATATAATCTGCAAGCACCTGTAACATAGTGGTATGCCCCTTAGGATCCTCAGCTTAGGTCCAGTCAGCCCTGTCCAATCATCACACACAGCACAGAGGGACCAAATGATTATAAACCTAACAAATGGCTTAGCAGGGGGAAAGGGCTGCAGAAGAGAGGCAGTTTCCTGCAAGAGAGACCCTAAAGCAGAGAGGATGAAGGGAAACAGCATTTGGAAACAATAGCCCAGGGTAGGCAGATAAATTAGTTTATTTGATGTTTTGCCTAAATTGTATTCAAGAATGTAATCAATCCCCAGATGCTTTCCTGGGCTAGGGAAATGGGTCGTCTGTCTTACCCACAAATAGGCAGTGGCTTGAAGCCTGATTCTCCCAAATGCTGAATGCCTTCAGCTGCCAATGAAGTCAGCACTTTGCGGGCCTGTGCCTTCGCAGTACATTTCTTATTTATTTGGATTCTCTTCCCTGCTGGCTGATTAATTTGACTAAGAGAAGAAGGAATCACTAGTGATCCACGTGTCCTACACTAAAAAGAATAAAGAGATTATGCTTTAAGAAGCATCAAAGGAGTAGGAGTACATGCAAATCCTAAAAAGCTCTTGAGAGGAGCATTGGAAGGATAAATACGTTCAAGACCATATTGGGGCCATATAAGTACTTATGGCTGACAAACAGACAAAAAGGAGACAATTTTGCATTTCCACAAAGTAAAAACAAAACCTCATTTCCCACACATACACTTTGGTCGTAGTCCTCCGGCTCATGATACCTAGCAACTCAGGGCACGGAGCTTATTCTTTCTGGCACCCCTTCTGCGTAACACAAGCCCCAAATTAACAGCGTGTTGGTTCCTGGTGGGGCTGCTTTTTGCTTATCTCAATACCAGACCATCACCTGCTCACAAATCTGCAGAGGCTTTGAACCTGGTGTTGTGTCATGGTAATTCACAAAAAACATATAAACTCAACTCTTCTTATACTGCAAATGTACTTCACCACAGTAAGGTCATTCTCTGTCCCAATTAAACATAAGCTAGAAAGGTATAAGAGTACAAGAAATCACAGTGAGAGTTTTGGTCTCCAGATTATTTGACAGAACATTAAAAGTCAGCTATATTTACTGGCATATAATTTCAATTATGAGTAATGTTCCATATCATTTTATGTTGCATTTATGTTACATTATTTATTAAGTGTATTTGTTTTTCCTAAAGAGCCTGAATGTCAATTAGTGAATGCCATAAATAAATATTGCTCAGTGTCCAGATCTCTTTATGAAACACAAGAGGGACAAGGAAATAAAAACTGGGATCCCTGCCAGCTTCATAGGCTGAGTTACCTTAAACTGAGGTTCACAAGCGAGCCACCAGATTAATATGGGAAATCTATTTTCTGATATAGCAGTAGGGCTAAGACTATTTTGAGCTCAGTGCTATTTACTAAAGATGAGATCTTGCCCTCGGGGGTTCTGGGAAGGAAGAAAGAAAAAAGAAAACAGCTTCTAGAAAAGTATCAGGATCTTATTTCTACTTGCCACTCAGGAGGAAATGAGAGCAGGGAAAGCTGGCAATTATGTCAGTCTGTTAACTCTTCACCCTCCAACTGGGCTCTACAGGGAGCCAGGCTCAGTTAAGGACAGCAGCAGCAGTGGGCAGATTCCTCCTCCCAGCCCAGTCCCCAGGATGTTCTATGCCAGCCTGAGAACAGGCATGGAGGAAGGGACACTTGCTGCCCCTACTGTCTATGGTTGAGCCTGGCTTCACATGCAGCCCCACTGGACCTGGGCAAGAGCCATCTGAAGCCTTCCCCTCTCACCTCCTGGCTAAGATAGGGACAGTGGCTACAATGGTAGTAGCAGATGGAGGAGAGGGGGAATGGAAGGGGTGGAGAGGGTAGGGAAGGTACCACTAAACACACAGGGGAGGGAAAATTTTTACCTGATTGAGGGTGTTCCCAAAGTGAGAATCTTCCCCCCCCCCCTTGAAGGGGAAAGCCAGCAGGGCACATGTGTTGCGGGGTGGAAACTGCAATCTGCTTGCAGTTCCCTCCCACCTATTATGTCTCAATAGAGGAACAGAAAGCAACATCTTAAACGGGTACAAATTTAATATATGTATATAAAAGGTAGTGAACTAAAGTGAGTATTTTAACTATAACTATATACAGACCTAAATACAAACAGGTAAGCCTAATGGTCCCAAGCAGTATGAACTGACAAGTATAACAATAAATGGCATTCATAAAATACAAGGCATACAGTTAATAGTTAATAAACACTCAAAAAATGCACTGCCTGTATCAAACAATCAATAAACACTGTAAAATATGAGACTCAAGAGTTCTCTAGTGGTTCCCCTCCTCTAGGGGGGTCTTTCCCTCCTGCCTCTTAATTGAGGGTACCTTTCCCTGCGTGTCACTCCCCGGTGGGAGACCCATTGCCCCACTAACTCACGTGTCCCAAGGAGCCAGGTGGAGCAGTGTTCATAAGCTCCCTGGCTTAACTAATGTTTCCCCAAGAGAGAGCTCAGTTTTAGGCCTCAGTGTTGTGGCATGACTTGCTCACATGTCCCAGTGGCTTAATCCTTCTCAGGAGGAGTTGTGGGCCTGAGCCACCTTGTGCATGCTCAGGGCTGTGCCGCTCTGAATGCTGCTCCTCGCACTCGGGAATCACTCCATTCTGTCACAACCCAATTAAGCAGTGCCCATGCCACAAGCAAGAGATACCATTCAAAGCAGCTTTATTTTGCATTAGGTTAACTAAGGGTTAACAAAATGATAGTAACAGCCTTCTCCGCTGTGCATGCCAACAAAAGATTTATAGCTGCACCACTAACAGAAATGAAATTTTAACCTTCTGTGCTTTACATAAATCATTATAATTGGTCAGAGTGAACAGGGAGTAGCCCTGCGATAGAACCCTAGCGAAAACCACTATATAATTGGCGATTATAATTAAATTTATGATGCGAAAAGCAATTGGCTATTACACAAATAAAACCCACTTACACTTCCGCGAATTTGGAGACCTCCGCACACACCTTGGAGACCTCTGATCACACATATCAGAGTAATTTGACAATCTGATCAATTGCCAAAGTCGCCCCGTCTTCGACCAAAATTTAGACGTAAATCAACGACTGCCGGCCTGGACATTTCTGCCCGAACACTTTTGCAGAACGACCTAATGAACTCTAAGCTGTAATTAACCAAGTATCTCTGACCTCCGTCATTCACCACCTTGACGACGTAAGTAAGCAATCTTGCTTTTCAACCGATAAGCGTCTGTGCCTAATTCTACTCCAAGCGTCACAAGTACCCGCCTGACAGGCCCCTTAAGGCCTTGAACCCCTCGCTGCAGTGCACGGCAGCGACACATTCCCCGGGCCCTTGCAGACCCACTGCAGCAAATGGGTCCCAGACTGCCCGGCCCCTCCATCTCCAGAGCCCTATGCCCCACAATGACTCACCCCTGAGGTAGTGCTGGCCCAGCTTCGTGCTGTGATTAGAGACCCAAGTCACCTCGCTATGGCTCCCAGGATCTCAGTCCCTTGTGGACCCTCCATGCAACGATGCCTGCACTGTAGCTCAGCTTTGTGCCAGGGTTGGAGACCCGAGGTGCCTCATTGCGGCTCCCAGGATCCCGGTCCCTTGTAGATCCTCTGTGCAGCGACACCCACACTGCCCACTGCTTCTGTCCAGCAGTGGAGACTTTCAGGCTCTTCTGGGCAGCTGGATACACCTGCTGGGCAGCTCTCCCAACTCTTTTAGGCCCCAGGACCTCTTCCTTCTTCGTCCCTTGCCAACTGTGCCACGTGCTCAGCACACAGCTGCTTATATCTCCTTCTGGGGCTCCACCCCCAGATTGAAAATGAATCTATTAGAGGGGCTGCAACTGCAGTTCCCAATTAAGCTCACTCCTGCCCCCTGCTTTGGAGTAGAGGAGAAGTGAACTCTCTTCCTGGCTCTTCCCCTGACTGTCTCTGATTGGTGGGTTTTACCCCACCAGTCGCATTCGCGGTATCCTAAGCCTGGCGAGCCAGGCAAAGAAATCTTTCAGATTTAAAAGTTCAGATTTAAAAACAAAAAATTCATTTAATTTTTCATAGAAATCCCCCATGGTAAAAAGGGGGGGAGAGGGCGGGGAGGTTAAGGAAGGGGAGAAACTTGTCTCACCCTGGAAAATCAGGAGACAAAGCAAGAGAAATTGTAATGGAAAAAAATCACTCTGTGTGGAACACATTCTAGAGCACTAACTCAATGGAGTTAGAGAAGGAAGAGAGAAGCTAAAATAAATAGTTTTCTTCATCTTCTTTAATCCTCATGTTATGTCTCACTGATTACACACACACTTAGGAGGCACAATCTGTAAAGCCACTACTGCAGCAGCTCTCTCTCTTTCTCTCTCTCTTTCTCTCACACACACACACATACACACACACTGGCATTAGGACTTTCCTAACTTTGACACCTACTTTCTGGAGTTGAACAGTCCTCTCATGAGTACTATTAATTTCTTATCTTCACTCATATATGTATTTTATAATCATAGAAAGATGGTAAAAGAGAAATAAAAAAATGCATTCTCATCATTACACCTTTACAGCACATTTGTGTGGAAATTCTGATTTCTTGTCATAGATAAGCAGTGCAAACCAGATCTCCAGGTCTGAATTAAAGTATAAAGAATTAAACAGGTTCAGATCTCTGAGTAACAAATAAGAAGTACTGAAGAACTACAAACATCCTGGTGTGTTCTTTCTCACTTTAAAGGATTTGGGTCAAGATTTTCACAAATGGGATGTAAAGTTCAGCTGCTAAACAAAGGGACACTGATTATTGAGAAGTTCTCCATAGGAACAGCACCAAGCAGTTCTTCTTTCCAGATATCAGCCACAGACAGCAGATGTCCAGCTAGTACTCATCCCTTCATTTCGGTTGGAAGAATGTTCCTGGCTGGACCCCTGCTATACTCCTCAGTCCTCTGACTCTCGGTATGATCCCATCTGCTGGTAGTGGTCATCACATAGAACAGGTTTGATGCTGCTCTGTTATAGATACCTAGAGATTAGCCCTAAACACTGCCTGCTCCACAATGCCATATGAACCCCTTTTCCTACCTCCACTACAAGTAAGCAGTTACCAGACTGGACCTCTGAGCGACAGCAAATGCTTGTTTTTGTTAATAGTGCTCCAGAAGCACAGCAGAGCAGGAAGCACTTCAGGGCCCAGGAAACAGGCATTGGGCCACAAACCCTGGGTCACACTCTCTTTCCATAGCAGCCTATACCATCAGAGAAAGCTTAAAGCTTGCAGCAAAGGACCACTCCCCTAACTGTGAGCCATTATGCTTGTTCCTTGACTGCCGAGCCGTAATGCTTACACAGATCCTGCTCCAACAGTACTTCTAGCAGGACTTTAAGAGAGAGTTAAGAGAAGCCTCAGTAAGCTGGCTTCTTGGAAAGGAGATGTAATAAGAATTTTAAATAAAAAAGTTTGAGGAATTTCAAGCTGAAGTTCCAAAGAGGAACTTAAAGCCAAAGTTTCTTTTCATGTATTTGCTCCTACCGTACCTGCAGCCTATTTGTTGAATAACTAATGCCACTTTTAATTTTAATGTCTTTGTTTTATAAAGCTATTCTGGTCTTTGTTTGTAAGAAGAATGCATTGGCTATAGTATCCAACCAATACATGACTAGCCAACAATCCTCTCTAAAGGACTGTCTTGATGATCCAACTTTTTTCTGGTAAGCTATAAGAACAATAAATGAATTAAAAACAAACAAACGTTAGCAAAGTTTTCCAGCAGGATCTAAAACCAGAAGGAACCAAAACCAGATGCAAGAAAATACATCCATACAGTACATTGTAAAATGTTTGGAATCTGTGGCACCTGAATATGGGAAAGAAATGACCTTTGCAAACATAAAAAGACATTTTCAGTGGAAGGGTCTTGTTACATTCATGTAGTTGAATTTGTCACATTTATTCTGCTGAGAATTGATCATGTATATTGAGATTAAAAAAAACCATATACAAACTCCAAAAACAAAAAAATACCTAACTTCTAATTCCGATAGTAACTGCTGAAGCACTTCTGGTCCACTTCTGGGTCCACCGGGGAGCATGTAGGGCCCCCCCCATACCTCCCACCTCAGCGACTGTGCCTCCTGGGCCTGGGGGCACCTGAGGTCCTCCTGTGGACAATTGCTGAGTTGGGGCACATGGACCCCTCCCCACCCATGAGCTCCCTAGCAGACCTGGAAGTACTTTCAATCTATTTCCGGGTTCGCCCCCAAGCACGCAGGTCCCCCTCGCTCCCCGTGCTCCTGTGGGATGCTCCATCTGCCCCAGTATTGCAGCATTCATGAGCTGTGCTTGGTACCTCAAGGTATGTAAAAAACATTTAAAGCTGTGTCTATGTTCGAATTGCTGATTCTCTGAATCAGCATTGAATCTTCAGATTCAAATTCCACTGAATTAAATTGGGGACAGTGATCCAAATCAATGAATCGAATCATGTCCTTGATTTGGGCCAAATCCAAATGAGAATTGAATACAGCCTGTTTCGCACACCCTAATACTCAGCATGTCCTCATTTTACTATAGTGTCAAAGATGTTTCTCATGAAGTGCTTGAAATGATATTGATTTCGGCTTCCATTAGCTGATCTTTATAATTCCTGCACTATTTATTGTCAATGGTTTCAGTGTTTCACTAAACATAAGAGGGCAAGGTCTTTCCATTCCCTATGGGGACTGGAAGAGAAGAGGGTGCACAGATCCTCCCTCTTGTGCACAGATAGAGGAATGGGGCAAAATTTGTTCCTTGCACTCTCCTAAATTCACTAGCTACATAAGAACTAACAACAGTGCCTCCAAATCTATGCTTTTCTACAGTGACCATACATTGGCTTCTTCTCCTCTTCCCAGATATGCACACATTTTCCAATAGCACTAGCCAACACCAAAGAGAGTCAATGCTGTATTCTCTTCATGGGTGATAAAGCATTGTTTTTTGTGTAGTGTCACTAAATGCATGAATACCCCATCACCGCAAAGACAGCACAGTCTTCAGATGTTGTAGTTAATGTTTGTGCTTATAAAATGAATATTTTCTTCACTAACAATTCCCTCCTTTTTTGTTTAAACATTTGGGCATCCAGCATTTGGGAGACAACAGCAACAATGCTGATGTACATATTCAAGTCATCAGCATGAAAGCACTGTTAGTACATTAAACAGAGTATTCAAAGTGAAGACCCTTTCTTACCTACCTATTTTATTAAACTTATAAAAAATAAAAATCCAAAAAATAAAATATCCAAAAAATTAGTCAAGCTATGAGCCCCCCTGAAGTCCCATTCTGCTTAGAAAACAAACTCTATACTAAAAAAGACGTGGTCACATTGCAACATTCATTCATTCTTTTTACTTTCAAAATTCAAAGGAGCTGAACTCAATGGCAGTGAAAATCCTTGCTGACATGCCATTAAACAGAATCAAGAAAGTACAACTGAGTATTTCAAGACTTAGAGTAGCTTCCATCTTACAGTTAAAAGCACAAACCTCTCAGTGAGCAGGATCTGTGGCTGATTAGAAAGTCACAGTCCGGTAAATCCGGACCAAAAAAAGTCAGTGCTGCTCAATCTGCTTTGGGAAGTATAGTTGTTATCACTTGTAATGCTTTTTTTTGTTTTGCCTAGTCTTTACTTAAAAGCATAATGCTCCCTGCATTAATATGATTATCAGGATAATGAAAGTAATTAAACTTCAGGTTTAAATTAACGTGAAGTTTCAAGACAACGTAAGCTATGGTAACAGAAACCTTTTAAAAACAATAGGAGGATGTGAAGCTTAGTTTTTTTGTATATCCAAATATATCCATTTTCAATACAAAATTCTGCACTCACAATTACCTTTCCACAACGTCCTCTCCATTCCAGCAAGTTGAGCTGTCTCTCATCACCAGGTCTCCATCACAAAGCCTTTCTGCAATAGAGGCATAAAAGGTTCGGGATCTTTTCATGTAGTTGATGAACTCCCTACAAATTAGGAAGAGAAAGAGATTAACAGCAAAACAGTAAATTTCTGGGGAAATTGCTCTGTCAAGTTAAATTGTTATTTATGGTCCCATAAGGTCAAAGGTTTTCAACTCTTTCAAAAAGGAAAAGCCAACAAAGTTAATTTGCTCTTATTTAAAGTTTATTTTTCTTTCTGATTTATTATCCACCCCTAGTTACCACAGCGCTAATAGATTAAATTGTGTTAAAAACGTAGTTTTAACAAATACCAGCAATACATCACACACAGATTGAAAATCTGCATCTAATGCTTTTGTACCAACAGATAAAAATGTATTTGGAAGTTCTATTGTTAGGTGGAAATTGTCTTTTTATAGCGTGAAGTCAGTATTTTTAACCTGACCTTGGGCCAGCAGGAGATTAATTAAGCATGCTGACAGTCCTGTTACTGGATGGAGAAGGCTACCTTCATAATAACCAGCACTGACCCACAAGTACATACTCTTCCGTTAGTTAACTTGAGTTTGTAACTCCAATGCAGAAAAATTATCTTATCTTTTTAAGGCTGGCAACTCTCCACTATCACCATCCATGGCACATAGTTATTGCATGCCAGTTTTCCTGTTGTTCAGCCTGGTGCCTACCCTGCAGTAATGGCCTGGAGAAACATGAAAAGAACTGGCCAGTGCTAATAGCCCATTGTCTGATGTTGCAAGGGGGAGAAAGAATCCCTTCCCAGAGACATGCTCTGAAACACGATTATATCTGTCTTGCTGAGCTGAGCTGAGCTACCTCAGACAACAGTGTTCCTCTGTATTTTGAATACCAAGGAGTGAAATATTGTAGATTTTGTAGAATCTTGGATCTATCATTCTCCCATTGACACATAAATAATTACAGAGATCAGGTTTAGTAGTGGGAAGAAAGGGAGAGAGACCAGTTCTCATTATTTGCTCAAGAGCTCAGCATACCATACCTGGATATTATTTATATCAGGACAACGCCTTACTGGCATGAATGGGAACAATTCACTTTTCCTTAGTAAAACCTGATGTGTTTTGTTTGTATTACCATGTGTTGGTTATGACATGTTAGCTAAAATGTAATGGCAAAAATATATCTTTCCTTCATTACGAAAAGCGGAAGCGGGATCAGAGACACAGGATCCTATGTCCTTGTCTTGGTGGAAATGGTTATTTAGTGGGCCTGCTGCATTTACTATATCACATGATCATTTCTGTACAATCTTCCTGCTGTCTGAAGGAAGGTAGAGAAATATAGTGGGAGTGGTTCCTGAGCCAGAGCAGCTAAATGTAACCCTGGGCATGCATTGAGGGCCCTTCCAGGGCCCTCAAGGCTGCTCCTGAGTTGTCTACTCTTCCTAATCACCGGTTTCTGGCATGCCAGAGCACAGTGAGCAGGCAGGGCTTGTTTTTTCAGTAGAAAGCCCAGGATTGTGAGGGATGCCACATGGACACGGCATTGGAACCTCTGATTATATGACGATGGCAGAGAAACTTTAGAGCTGGCTACACAGCGCTGTTCTCTTCAGGAGGACAAAAATACAACTTCTTAAGAAAGTCTACTGCTTATGTTATTCAATCTTCCCAAAGGCTTTGAAATCCTTTGCATCTCTGTGTATATACACTAGTTCAAAAATATCTTAAGTTTCAGAATTCTAGTGTATTTTCACTTCCTACAAAATCAAAATATTTAGATTTTAATAAAATAGACCTAAACTTGTTTAATAAGAATTTGGGGCTTCCTAGTTCTTTTCACAATAATAAAACATTATTAAGTGAATTCTAAAGTTGCTGTAATCAAAAGTAGGTCATTCCTCAATCGGAGCTCAGAATGGAACCAACATCCTCATCATATTTTGTTGAGCTACGTTGCCAGAGTATGTCACCTTGTTTTCATTCTTACCGAGAGATTTTTTTCAAACTTCTGGATTTGTCATTCTTTGAAGCTTTCAGAGGCAGAGAACTGGAATAGGCCGGGGAGAATAAGCATCAATCAGAAGAGGTTGGGGAGTAGGGGAGAGGCAGGAATTCAGGCAAATGACGGAAAGAAATGAGAAACAAAAGAAAAAAAAAGTAAAAATTATTTGAAAGAAAAGGTCATCAAGCACATGCATAGGATAATATCAGAAAACAAATAAGGAAGAAAATTATCATGAGATTTTCCAAAGATGTAATTAAAAGATGTCAATGCATTTCTGAAACACACACCAGTGCTTTTCCCGAGTCATTTTCAAACAAAAGCGCAATTACCAATGCAACACACACACAAAATGCTAAAAAAAATTCTGTGGATTTAAAATTGACCATACCCAATAACAAATTAAAGCAGTATAATTATGCGACAGGTACTAAGCATGGGAAAGCAAACAAGAAAAAAATGGCTTTGAGTGGGCTCCACATGGGAGCAGACTTGGAAAGTGTTTGTTTTTCAGGGTAATGAGCAATTTGTCATCTCTCTTAATAAACTCCAAGTACAGATGTTTTGTGTTGTTTATGTCTGAATGCTGTTTAAGATGGCACCGAATTAGAGGAACCTTTTAAAGTAGAAAATACACCTCTTCAAGCTCATATGTGAGGAAAGGGTTGAAGGGATCACTATAAGAAGACCTAAATATTCTAAGGCACCTCTTGCAATTGTTCCAGTCCTAGGCTCGATGTCCACTGTGAATTCATTTTCTGCTGCAGGAATTCCAAACTGGGTAAAAATCTTTGTGCGCCATACACGGCTTGGTATCAAATTCTGCTGTCACACTAGTGAGATTGGAGTCAGAATGTTTATTCCCACCTCAATGCTCATGCATAATGTAATGGCATTGCTAGGAAATGCACGTGTAAAAGGGAACACAGACCCTAGCATATGTGTCAAAACCAGGTAATTCTTACTGAAGAAAATGGACTAGATCTGCAATAGCATCAAGCAGCACAAAGCATATGTGAGGGTAAAAAAAGGGCCTTTAGTGGCTGTCAAGTTTCTCAGAGATACTAGGAGCTGCTAGGAAAGTTCTGTTCTCCCCAACTGGAGGTGTTCTGACAGAGGGCCAGCTATACACAAAGTCACATTATGATTGACAGAAGTCTGAGCCAATTGGGACTTCTGCATGTATCAGACTACCGAGAACTGCTCAGAAATGTTTTATTCTTCTCCAAAAGTAAGCTGATTTTCACTGGGATTAATGATGCGTTCTGTACTACATCTTTAATGCTTTATTTTAATAAAGCTATGTAGTTTTTGATTCAACAGACAGATTTCATTCAAATAAAATAGATGGAAAGCATTTCTGAAGAAATTCAAAATTAGTTATTCAGTAATAAGACCCATGAGTCATAAAATAACAATGAAATCCTAATGTACTATTATTGCAAATCCTGCCTCTTCTAGCTGAAAGCCAAGTATGATGTCATAATTCTTTGTTAAGCAGAATAAATTTCTGTAATTACAGGTAGACCAAGACCCAGCTTGTGAGCAGCACAGACAATAAAGGTAAGTATTTGGTTTTGTCAAGTGTCCTTATCCAAGTCAAAATAGTACTTTGTGCTGAGCTCAGTAATAAAATGCCAATTTTCAGAAAGAGATACTGTCCATGCTGTGTGCTTTCATATACCATCATTTGCCTTCACTTTTCTTGTCATCCCACCTATATGGGTCAGTAACCTCTCTGTTAAAAAATGACTACAACAGCGAAGTTGCAGGTTTCAGTTAATCTCTGAAGAGTACTATGTAGTACTCACATCTATAACTTTTTGTGGCAATGTTGTAAATATATTCAGATTTAGAGATTTTCTAACAGACCAGGCAGCATTTGTTCCAATTTCCACTATCATGCCAGTGTCTCAAAAGAGACAGAGTTAGTGCAGTTAAGAAAAAATGTGCAGGAACTGAACTGCATTGGGATTAAAGAAAGAAAAAAATTCTGTAGAGACATACATGAGATAGAGAAGAAATCTAGCAAAGTATATGTACACCAGGGGTATTTACAGGTGATGGCAACCTATCAGAAGTCTATCAGTGCATGTGATTCTACATGGTGCTAACCATTTTGTACCCCACTCATCAAACCCTTTTAATTGTAAACTTAACTTTAAGCATATCGGTCTTCTCATTAGTTAACCATACAGTATAGGACATAAGTAAAGAGACTACCCTTTTCTTCAATGAATTTCATCACATGCTTAACTTGAAGCTTCTATTTAAATCTCATTGCACTCAGTGGGATTTAATTATGTCAGAGCACTGAGTTACAGTGTTAATAACACTTTCCATTTTCTCCTTGATATAATGTAAGCGGTATAGCCACTATTAAAACTTACTGCTTAGTCACAGGTACCACAAAATGGTGTGTAATATTAAATGTGATTTGCCTTGCTGATCACAGGGAAATACTGTTGAAAAGGATGGAGCTGGGTGTCTGGCCAGACTAAGGTCATGGGAGCACTGCACTGCAAAGAAAGAGGCATTGTAAGGAATGCATCTAAGTCAGGGCACTAGAAACAGCGATTTCAAGAGGAAGAAGAAAGGGAGAGGGGAGGGTGTTTGTTCATGTGTTGCACATGAGACAGCTAATGCAAACTATGAAGATCAAGCTTAATTTCCATTTACTTAAAAGTACTGTTTGCTTGTGGTTACCTCCTTTTACTGCTCAGAGTAGCAGAATGGGTCAATGTGAGAGCCTGTGTTTCAGTCACTTCTTTCACTTGCACTGTGTTGTCTGGCGAAGGCTTCACTTCTCTTCCTTTAGGCTGCCCGCACACTTTATCAACCTGTAACAAAGCAGAAGGAGGAAAGAAAACGTAATTATGTTTGAACTGAAAAACTGATTTACAGTAGCAGATAAACAAGTTTGGCTCTTCTGTTATGTTATTATGCACAGGGAATCTCTGCACTGCATGGCAAAAAGGCACCTGGAGAATATTAAGGAAGGATCCCTGTACTCAATAAAATATGGTATCAACAGGCAGTGCAAAAATTAGCTGATTGCTACAGCTGTGCCATGCTGTAGCACACTTTATAGTACACTCCAACAGCAAGCCTACCCCCCTCTGTACTACACTGGACTCTCCACTTCATTCCTTGTCCAATGTGAAGGGGAAAGTGTGGGTGGGAAGCATGGCATCTGATGTGAAGGAACAGTCCAGCAGGAATGACACATTTGTAAAGAGTCTCTCAACATGATGAAAACATTTCCATGTACCCCCTTGTATTTATCTGGCAACTGTGCCGTTTCAAGTAGGGTAGATGGGGTATAGTTAGGGATCTACCTAACTCAAGGACATGGCTGGTCAATTTCAAGGGCAGATCCTGGGGACAGCTGCCATTTTTATGTATTGAGTGCGGTGAAGCCCCTCCCCCCATGCCTCTGATTGCCCAAGGGGGCCCAGTGACCCTAACCCTCACTGCTGATTGGTTGTCAGGGCTGTAGGTCATATGGTCCTGCCCCTTGTTGCTGCTTGGTTACAAGAGCTACCCATCACACAGCCCCACACCCTGCTGCCAATAAGTGAAAAGGGTTGGGACCTCACGACAGGCAGCCCTCTTAGCCAATCAGTAGTGAGGGGTGGGGGCGGCAGCTGTCTTGCTGGTAGCCAGTCAGAATTCACCTTGTCTTTCCAAAAGATGTTCCCATGAAGTTTTAGACAAGGGCAGGGAAATGTGAAGTCAGTATTAACATCTCATGTACCAGGAAATAATTACTGCCCCATACTCTGATATGCTAAAAATGTTCATACTGTAGCAGAGGTAAATATTATTGCTAAAGGAAACACTCTTGCTTTATAAGAAAAAATAAGCCTTTCAATACTTTTTAAAATTTTAAATTAAGAATTTAAAAAATACTTGAAAAAGGAAACAAAAAAAATCTCTTACAGACTAGAACCAAGCAAAGGCCTCAACTGCACAGAATCCATCATCCCGGTGTAAATATTTAAAGGACACAGGGAACCAATGTCACCAGCTTATTTTATACTGATATTATAAAGGTTTTTGTTGTACTGTGCATTCTACCACATGTATAATAAAAACTTTACTGAGCTATGCCTGTCTATCGGCCATAAGTGATAAGTGTTCATGAACATGGATGATTTCAAATATTATCATCTACACAATTTTACATTGTAATGGTGCGTATGCCTCTGAACAGGAAAGGTGTGGGGCAGATCTGCCTCTATCTGTTCTCCCCAGAAATGTTACTGCTACGTAAAATGAAGGAATATTTTCAGTTGAAAGGCAGTCATAGTGTAGATATCAGAAATGAAAAGAGGGAGGCCATATACAAGTTGCTGAGCAACATGTAAAAATATGAATTATTGCCTGTTCCAATTCAACTTCATAGTATCATAGTGCTCAGGGTCCTACGCCAGGCAGGACTGAGTGCTGGGGTCATATCACTCCAGCCAAATATCTGTCCAACCTCCTCCTGAAGACCTCCAAGGTAGGAGAGAGTACCACCTCACTTGGGAGCCCATTCTAGAGCCTGGCAGCCCTGACCATAAGGTAATGTCTCCTGATGTCCAGCTTGAACCTTCTCTCTAACAATTTGTGGCCGTTATTCCTAGTAACCCCAGGTGGTGCCTAGGGGAACAGAGCATCCCCCAATTCTCGCTGGTTCCCCCGATGAGTTTGTAAATGGCCACCAGATCCCCTCTCAGCCCGCTCTTGTGGAGGCTGAATAGGTTCAGGCCCTTTAGCCTCTCTTTGTAAGGCCTGCCCCGCTGCCCTTGACCATGTGAGTGGCCCTTCTCTGGACCCTCTCAATGCTAGCCACATCCCTCTTGAAGTGCGGCGCCCAGAACTGGACGCAGTACTCCAACTGTGGCCTGACCAATGCTGCATAGAGGGGAAGGATCACCTCCCTGGACCTGCTTGTGATGCATCTGTAGATGCACGACAAGGTGCAGTTAGCTTTACCAACCGCTTCCTTGCATTGGCGGCTCATGTCTATCCTGGAGTCAACAATGACTCCAAGATCCCTTTCTGCCACTGTGTTGACAAAAAGGTGTTCCCCAGCCTATAAGTGTGTTGCTGGTTCCTTCTCCCTAGATGCAGCACCTTGCACTTGTCTGTGTTTAATTCCATCCTATTCTCATCCACCCACCTCTGTAATTTGTCTAGATATAGCTGGATTCTGTCCCTCCACTTCAGTGTGCCCACCTTGCCCCACAACTTGGTGTTGTCAGTGAAGTTGGACAGCGTGTATTCCACGCCCACATCCAGATCACTGATAAAGATGTTGAACAGTACAGGCCTGAGGACCAAGCCCTGGGGGACTCCACTGCCCACATCTCTTCAGTTCAAAAAAGACCCATCCACCAACACTCTCTTGGTGCAACCATCTAGCTAATTTGCCACCCATCTGACTGTGCAGGCATCAATGCCGCAGTCACCTAGTTTTTTTGAGAGAATGTAGTGGGAAACCATGTCAAAGACCTTCTTAAAGTCCAGGAAGATGACATCCACCTCAACACCCTCATCCAGGGACATTGTGACCTGATCATAGAGAGAAACCAGGTTAGTCAGGCAAGACCTTCCTTCAGTGAACCCATGTTGGTTGCTCCTGAGCATTACCTCCCATGCTGGGCCATTGCAGATGTGCTTGATAATTTTCTCAAAGGTCTTCCCAAGGACCGAGGTAAGACTGACTGGCCTATAATTACCGGGGTCCTCCTTTCTTCCCTTCTTGTAAATGGGGACCACATAGGCCTTTTCCAATCCTCTGGTACCTGGCCAGTGCCCCACGAGCGCTCATAGAGCCGTGCCAGGGACCCCACTATGACCCCCGCCAATTCCCTCAGCATCCTTGGGTGAAGAGCATCTGGACCTACTGATTTAAACGCATCCAGCCACTCCAAAAGTTCCCTAACTAGGTCATCCCTGACCCTAGGCATGGCGGTGCCTCCCCTGGGACTGTCCACAATTCTAGTGGGGGAGATGTCCCAGTCCCTGTTCAGGAATATGGAGGCAGAGAATTTGTTAAAGAGGTCAGCTTTTTCATTTGCCACAATCACCAGATTGCCAAGCCTATCCTGTAGGGGCCCCATGTTGCCCGGTGCCGCCTTCTTACTTCCTATGTATTTGAAAAAGGACTTTTTATTATCTTGAATTCTAGTCACTAGCCCTAGCTCAATCTCTGCCTTGGCCTTCTTAACAGCCTCCCTGCAGTTAGGATTTAT
This sequence comes from Alligator mississippiensis, assembly GCF_030867095.1. NCBI lineage: Eukaryota > Metazoa > Chordata > Crocodylia > Alligatoridae > Alligator > Alligator mississippiensis. Next base: position 43,226,378 of record NC_081830.1, read on the forward strand.
ATCTTAAACTTGCTGCAGTGAATTTATATTACAATAATCTAATCTAAATGCATTACGTTAATTCTGACATTTTGCAAGGCAATAGGAAGCGGAGCCATGCACTTGGATCAGTACTTTGTATGCTTTGGTTTCATCAAGTATGGGACCTGGCTTTAAATTTACTCAAAGACAGAACCCTGTGAATTGAAATATTTGATTTCAGACTCTTCCATACTTTCAAAGAGCAAAACATTTAAATTACAACTGGAAACATAAAACAAGACTCTCATTGTAAAGCTATGTAAGGCTTGGCAGAAGAATAGCATTTGGGTCACACTGCTACATAGAGTTATCTCTGTCATTCACTCAGATCTTGCAGAACATGATTTCAACTTCTTGACACAGGCTAGTGCAAAAAGGATCCTTAATTATTCTAATGTCAGAGTGTAATCAAGGATTAGACCTGCCAAGCCAAATCTTTATGAATTATTTTTAAGACAGTTCTAACAAGGGAGTAGATGGTGTGACAAATGTACAAAAAATGAATTTTTCCCTAGGTAAAATTTTATTTGAAAAATTTGGGAGATTTTTTGTTTTGCTTTTTCATTTTTGGGGGGTTCATTTTGGTCTTTTTTGGTTTTTCCATCACATGTTTCAAACTTATTCAAACAAATAATTGTGTTGTGATTAAATATTTTTGGGCCAAACAAAACAAAATTGTATTGTGTGCTGATTTAATTTTTTGGTATGATGATGAAAATGGTATTTTAAGTCTAAGTCTAACAAGATATATTGCTTCAAATTTTTTCACAGTAAAACTAAAATTTTCCATTGAAGTTAAATTGTTTCTGAAAAAAGATCAGTTTGATGAAACAGTATTTCTCAGCAGAAAAGTTCAATGAAAAAAATTCAGCCAGATCTTCTGCAGGGAGAACAGATTGGTCAACCTATGTTACAGGTTACATTTCATTCCATTTCTTGGCTTTCAGGGGGTCCATTTATCTTTCCTTTGTCATCACTGCACCAGAAAAGAGGAGAAATGCTACATAAATTAAAGTATAACCTAGCTTTTATGATTCCATAGAAGGATTCATACAAGATGAGGAATATAATAATTATTTGTCACTTGATCTCAGCAACTGAGATCATGGCCCATTTTACTAGATATGAAACATACCCTATACAGAAGAGCTTGATACCCAACAGACAAGGTGGGTAAAGGAAAATGGAGCTTTAGAGATGCAAAGTGACTTGCTGGGTTTTACACAGCATGTCAGTAACAGAACCAGGGAGAGAATCCAGACCTTTTCAATCCCTAATCAATTCCTTCTCCACTAGACCACACTGTTTATTCACCAAAGATCTACCAGGCCTTTCTCCAACTGCTATTTGCCACATCTATTTCAGAAGCATGTGGACTAGCTGATCAGAATCTGATTTTTATTCTTCAACCTGGACTAATTCTGATGCTTCATTAGAAGGGACAATTTTCTGTAATGCACCTTTCCTCCCCTCCTATATGCAACACACTCCTCTCCCTTATCCTACCCTGCATGGCAGCGTGGCCAAAATACGTGGCTTTCCTCAGAAGACAGACCTCCTCCATCCCAGGAGGTGCAAGGCTTTCCCATTATCTCAATGGGCAGACTAGTGCACCTCCACAGCCCTACCTAGTTCTGACTTGTGGAGGCACCTGACTTCCCCAGTTTGGCACCAGGCAAACATATATCCCTAGAGTATGCAGGGAGTTACCTACAAGCAGCCAACAGAAAATACCTTGTTGTATGGGGTGTGGTATTCCTGAACGCAGGGCTGCACATTACAAACATGATTCATCTTTAGTTTTGAAGAGATGCATAACTGAATTAGGGAAGAGAGAGTAAGGTGAGCCAAGAACTCAGGTCTCCTACTTCCTGGCCAAGTCCAGTATTTTCTCACATACATGTCCTGGAGCACATGTAGCCCTGTGGGGTCAGGCCAACTCTAAGGATCTCAATATTGCACTGTTAGACAGGAGGGTGTGACACAATTGCACATATACAAACACACAAATCAATTAGGTGCACGTACGCACACACACACACACACACTACCAGCTCAGGCACATACACATCCAAACCAGCCCAGGCACATGCATACCTATCACCAATTCAAGCACATACACTATACACCCCAAAACTTTGGCACAGATCACTAATTCTTATATCATGCACACAATGACATATACATACATATACATATATATACATACACACACTCACCAGTTCACACACATACAACCCACCTACACATACACATAGGTAAGTTCCTAACTTGGATGGTACAGTATGTATGTGTGTGCTTGGAGTACCTGGTATACTTGGGGGAAGGTTCAGGTGAGAGAGAGTTAAAGTATAGGAAGTGAAAGTTGCCAGAACTGGGATTAGAATCGGTGGACTACAAAGAAGCTGGCTGAGGAACTGAGGCTTGTGTTTACTTAAGGTAGACTGGGGCTGGAAACTGAGGCAGACAGCCGAGATATTGGGGGGAGGGAAAGGGCAGATAAGTGGTGGCAAGGAGGAGACAGCCAGGAAAGAAACCAAGGCAGAAACCTGGCTGCTTGGGGGAAAAAGGAAAAGGCAGAGGGGATAAGACAGTGGCAAAGAAACAGGGGGTTTGCAGGCAGAGAGGAGCTCAGTACAGGTGTTGGAGGTGGCAGTGAGTCAGAAGCAGGAAAGGGAGAAATGAGACAGAAGTTAGAGGAATGAGGGGCAGAGATTGGAGCAGGGCCAAACCATAGTAAAGCAAAACCCAACTTAGGGGTCCAAATAACAGTTTTATTAAATAGACAATACACTACACAGCCCCATGAAGTTATTGGTTCTCTCTCTCTCTCTCACACACACACACACACACACACACACACACACACACACACACACAATGGCAGCAGGAGAAAGAGACTCAGTGGAAGGGCTGGAGTCCAGGTAAGGAAGAGAAGCAGAGTCCAAGTCCTTGGTTGAAGAGGGGGTGGGGGGTGATAACTACCTATCCAGGCTGGAAAGGGGTCCTTGTCCAGTAGGTGTTGTCCAGAGGGGGTCGCCAGCAGGGCCTCTGTGTGGATAGGTGGTGTGGCATGGTACTGGTCCAGATGGAGAGGGCATCCCACTGGGTCTGTCTTCACCGCCTCTTTTATAGGGGCACACCTTGTGTGACCCTAGTGACAGGAGGCATGCCCAGGCAAGGGTCAGCCCCTGGCGTACTGAGCATGTGTGCTCCATGCAGTGATGTGCAGTTTCGGGTGTCTGTAATGGTGGGGTACAATGGTAGAGTTGCTGGTTCTGCAGGGTCTTTTGTCTTTCAAATGCTGGGTTCTTGTCTCTGTTCCTGGGTGAGGTCCGTGGTTCCTGGATGAATCAATGCAAGGCCATTCAGTAGAGGCCTGCTACCATTGTATTTCAATCATTCCCAATCATTCTCATTCATCCAGGAACCAATTTACATGGGAGGGGTACGTGACTCATACAGCTGAGACACAGGGGATACCCAGGAAGAGGACATAAGATGGAGACTTGACATACAAAATGGAAACTTGACATGACTTTGGTTCACTTACAAACACAGGCCTAAACCATACAATATCCATATGAAACAATAAAAATCAATACGAAAATGATAATAATACAATATACAACAGTAAAAATCAATACAAACCTAATAATAATACAATATAAAACAGTGGATATCCAAAACCAAAAACTTGCTACCAAAATAAAAATGTTAAAGCTTATCCTAAGTCTCAGCTCGCTTATGCTTGTCTATGGGGAATAGAGAGGGAGAGAAAAAAAAAAGCCAGAAATAATTGGGGAAGGGAAGGGAATGCATATCTATCATATATATGTATTAAAAAAGAAAAACTGGGGGTTTTGCTAGACACAGTGCTAAACTACCTTGTTTTTGAGAGGCAAAATGAAGAAAAAAAGATTTTCCCAGAATTATGGCTGCATAGAACGGGGACAGAGACTAATCTTCAGGTGATGCACCTTCCCTTTCCTGATGACAACTTAAAAGTTTTATACAAAGCTGTGAAAAGAGAGACTGCAGGTATGATTCATAATATACAAATAATGAACACTATCACAGATGCTTTTAGAACTCCATTAAAGGTAATAAGCATAGTGTCAATTAAAACGTAGAGGGAAATACAACTTAAAAAGCAAATCTTCAGAAATTTACTGACAGGTGATTTTTCTGCTAACTATTCTCAAAAAGTTGGGAACCTGTTTCCCTGTTGTTACTTTCACATCATCGTAGGGTAGTGCTACCAACAGCAGACATGTCAAACTCATGAGGCTGACTTTAAACAAACAGGATTGTAAATTGATTCACTTCAGGTTTTTTTTCTTTTCTTTTCAACTATGAGGGCAAGAAACTTGATTTTTGTTCTAAATGGAGGCTTAGATTGTCTTGTAAATCACCAGATGCTGGAAGCTGCTGTAAGAAAAAACCCCATCAAATTGGTGCAATAAAAACTGGGAGAGACGGCAACACTTGGGAATAATTACTGAAATTAGGGGGGGAAAAGCTAACTTGCTGTTTTGCCAAATTATTTTTTCAGTTACCTCAGAAATGTCTAGACTAATCCTTAGTTAACAAAGACAAAGACAATTACTTGAAAACTGAATTTTTCAAATTTACTTCTTTGAATTTCTAAGTTTTGCATTAAATCTTCTAAGCTTCAACTGTTAACTGATGACAAATTATCTCATTTCTTCAGTTCTGATAATGCCAAGATGTCATCTTGATGAAAATAAACAAAATGCATTTGCCGTAGGTGAAAAACTACACTCTGGTATTCCTGATTCATTGTTGCTTCCTGAATTATCAATAACCAGTTATAATGCCATATATTTTTCTTCCGCTGTTTGCTCTAAATGTCAAGGGCTCTTAAATATTTGTCTTTCTGAAAAAAGTTAACTAAAGTTTGATCTTAAGTGTTCCTATTATGTTTTCTTTTGTGAACTTTCCTGAGCATAGAAACACACATGAATATATGAAGATTTATTTGACCCCTAGCATTTGCCCTTTAAAGAAAGATTGTTTGTAATTATAGCAAAGGCTTAACAAAATAAATTGAAAAAAATTTCATTCAAAAGCTTCTGAACCCTCACAGCTTGAGCGACCTTAAAAATTAAGGTCATATTTAATATACCTAATATAATCAAACAAGGGAAAAATGTCATGCCCTTCTACACTTGGAGAGAATCTTATCTCCCTAAAGCAGGAGACCTTTTCACCATTTCATAACATAATTTTTCTCTGATTGCATAAAGGGATGCTCTGAAATTATAAAATTAAAGCCTTTTAAGTGGTTACAACTGGAATTATTATTAGAAGCACTGGCATCTCTTTAAACAGTTTTTGCTCTCAGCTATAATCCATCATAATCCAATGGGCCAACATCTATCTCCCTTGACAAATTTTATTATCCCAGTGTTTTTTCCTTGGGTTGAGAAGATATGAGGGGGCAGGGACAACTCATCACACAATCCAGCGGGTCATTGCATAGGGTAGCAGAAGTGAACAGGCAGAATTTTTAGCCCTAATTAATGGTTAGCATCTTTTAAACTGTCAGTGCAGTCAAACAGGGGAGGATGAGGGATGTGGTCAGCACTATTTATTTTGCAAAAGGTGAAATAGCGATGGCCTTCCTCATCCATGAGAAAACAGTTTGGACCAATACAGTGACATGGGTACAAAGAAAAGAAGCTTTTGTGCCGATATTATTTGCAAAGTTAATAAATATTAGATATTGGGCAAGATGCACATTCTTGCAAGCTTCATTAAGTCAAAAAGGCAGATGTCAGATATTTAAATTTTTTTTTGTAAATATTTTTTGTAGTTTTAATAATTTTTTGTACTAAAAATGTATAACGTGGGTTTGTTTCCAGGCATCGATAAGAAAAGCGTAATGCAAAGACTGCCCATCCATTCAGTAAGGTTTCATCTTTCTTCTTTTTTTGAATAAAAAGGTCAAGTTTTCAGAGTAGACTATTTATTGGAAAAGATTAGCACTGCACAAAATAGAGAAGAGAGTAGCTTTTGCAAACCAGCCATGAAATTGCTTATTAAAAAGTAAGTGCCCTGCTAGATCTTTTTGTGCTCAGGTGTACCTTTCTTTTGCGAATCTATTCTATAGAACAGACAAGATTCTTCATGTTTTGCTGCAATTTCATATATTAACAGTAGACAGAAATTCTGGATCAAATTCTGCAATTGTTACTTCAGCAAAATTACAATCATCTTCCACAGAGGTTTTGCTGAAACAAAGGGCGAAACATTTTCACAGAGTTTGGATGATGGACAAAAGTTTTGATTCAGCAGCACACTTAAGCACTTGCTTCAGTGCATTCCGATAAAGCAAAGCTTTTATCACATTCTTAAATCCAATTTTCCTCATTTGCTTTTCAAAGGGGCATGTAGGTCAGGTTATCAAACAATTTATCAAATATCAGAGTGTACAAAAACCCTGAAGTCAATTTCGATGATCTTTTGAGGTCCCCTCCAGCCCTTAATTTCTATGATTCTACGATTAGCTTTTCGCTATTTTTTAGGATTTTTTTTTTCATTCCCATTAATATGCAATAATTTTAACTAATATTTATCCATCTTAAATATGAATGGATATAATAAAGCATAAGGAGGATCATGATTGTTTTACCCCCCTAATAATATACCTAAGATCAAGTACTAATCTTTTCTGACAGTTATCCCTTGTTAGTGGTGACATTTGTTCTTAGATATTGACAACCGAGGAAGCTTAAGACTAATTTTATTATTAACTGCAATAATCCAGTACAGAAAGGAAATTCTATTGGGAATCAATCCAAGTGAATCACTTTAAAAGCTCTCAGAAAAATTAGGTAATTCTCAGAAGTTAACACAAGAAGAAATCAATTAAAAGATTTCCATTTAATTTAATTTCCATTTTCTCACTTCTCAAATTAATTACATTAAATTGGAAAGGTGATGGTACATCATGTTTTTGTTTATTCACATACTGATGTGTTTCTGTGCCTTTGGAAAAACAAAGTTATAGAGAAAAATTAACAGTATATTACTAAAAGACTGAAATATATATCCACAAAGTTAGGGCTTATCACTTAGCACAAGCACCAGTGAAAGACAAAGGGAGAACATAACCTGCTATAGTCACATTAGAATAACTCCCCATAAGGGTATTCTAGAGTAAGAGTGTTTTTTACAAGCTTAGCTTTAGAAGAGGTTTAAGCTAAACCATGACATGCCACTCTTATTCTGGGCTAGAGTTCCTCATGTTGAAACAGACAGGAAACTCATCCATCAACTGTGTAAGCACGTCATGGCTATGGACAGACATTGAAAAACCCAGAGCCTGAATTGATTCAATCTTTGCAGGATAGTCTAACCTGCATAGATTGAACCAAACTGCAAGCAAATACACATTCACTTTTGAGCCTGGAAATGCAGACACATACCTGCAGCAGCTCAGACCAGAAGCTGGGGGTGGGTTGGGGGGGGGCGCTAGAGCAAGCCCTCTGCTGGAGAGAAACTAAGCTGAGGTGGGGTGTGGCCAGGCCGGGCCAGGCCTGAGTATGATTAGGGAGGGGTTTAAACCCCCAGCCTGGCCTGGAGGGGGAAGGAAAAAGCAACCCCTGTCAGGGGTCCCCAGCCTCCCCACCCGCACTCACTTGCTGGCTGGTGGCAGGAGCAGAGGTGGGGCTAGACCCTGGTAGCCTGAGGGGAAGTGGGAGTTTAATCCCTCTGTTGGGGGGAGGGGGGGGAGTTTGGGCACTGACAGGCTCCACTTGTACACCCAGGTGTGCGCGCCCAGAGCCGTGGCAGCCAGACATCAACAGCCTGAGGGAACGGGGGAGGGGGGTAATACCCCCATTGCAGGAAGCAGAGGTGGGGGAAATGGCATCGTGCCCTGAGCCAAGTCCTTCTGAGGAGTAGCCAGATGGCCACGGGGAGAGAGAGTGGGGAGGTGGGATGTGACCTGGCTGCAGGGGCAGGGGGAGCCAGGGCTAGTTACAGAGCCCAACTCAATGCTGCCCCCCATTGCAGCAATGCAGCCCAGGCTGGGGCAGCCCCAGGGGGCAGAGGGCAGTGCCCGCCACCTCCAGTCTCCAGCCCCAGGCAGGGCCTGTGGTTTACAGGTGGGCTACAGCTGCAGCATGGCTCCCTGCCCCCCTCCCTCTCCCAGTGGCAGAGGAGCAAATTTATTGTGGTGGGCAGAGGTGAAGCACTTGTCACCTGCCGCCTGCTCACAGTGGTGCCGGGTGATTGGGGCGGGATGTGGGCAGTGGTGGGGGGAGGCAATGGATCTCTGCAGCCTGATCTGGCCTGGCCCCACAGCCCAGCAGTGCAGCCCAGTCCAGCTTGGCCTAGCCCAGCCCTGCCCCACAGCCCAGGGGCATAGGCAGCAACTGGCTTGCAGCTGCCTGACTCTCCCTCTCCCAGCAGCAGAGTGAACTATCATGGAGGGTGGAGGTGAGGCACCTGTTACCTGCCACCTGCTCACAGCAGTGCTGGGCACTTGGGGTGGGCTGCCACAGGCCAGTTGCTGCCTATGCCCCTGGGACCAGGCTGGACCGGGCTGCACTCCTGGGCTGGAGGACTTAAACCAAGGAGGGGTCTGGGACTCAAGTTCCATAAACCACTTTTACCTCAATCAGTTAAGACTGATACTACATTCAACCAGGTTTTTCTCAAACCAGTTTCAACCATTTCCAAACTGGTTTATATGCACTGAATGTATGTTCTGTTACAGGTTTAAACCAGTTTCTGATGACTTAAGCTGGTTTATGTGTAACTTCTGTCCCTAGCCCATATGTATAATTAGTCCCATTACCTTCAATAGATCTGACCACATACTAACTTTTCATCAGCCTAAGTCAGGAGTTCCTAGCTTGGACCATTTAGACAATGGACCTAGTTGAAGAGTATATCGCTCAACATGAGCAAGTGTGGCACAGCATAGCCCTGAATTTAAGGTTGGTGATGGTAACAGAAACTACTTCGTAATTACATGAGGAATGGTTTTCTGGCATGATGTACACGTAGAGTACTGTGGTACACATATCTTAGCTTATACACATTGGTACACATATCTTAGCCTATAAACCAGTGTTCCCAAATTAGGTGAATCAGCTGTGCCAGGATATGTCCCAGCACAGCTGATCTGTTTTAACACAAGAAAGAGATGTCACCCATGTCACCCAGGGTGTGGGAGATTCCTTACTCTCTATCAATGCTGACCTTGTGAAGGAACACCTCGAGAGGCTGGATGCCTTCAAGTCAGCCGGCCCTGACAGTCTACACCCCTGGGCACTCAAGGAGCTGGCAAGCATCATAGCTCAGTCCCTGGCGCAGATCTTCGAGAACTCCTGGCACTCTGGTGAAGTGCCCAATGATTGGAAGAAGGCCAATGTGGTGCCTATCTTCAAGAAAGGGAGGAAAGTGGATCTGGCAAACTACAGGCCCATCAGCCTGACTTCTACCCCGGGGAAGGTCTTAGAAAAGATTATCAAAGAGACCATTCTTAACAGACTGGCTGATGGCAACATCCTGAGGGACAGCCAGCACAGGTTTGTTGCGGCTAGGTTTTGCTTGACCAATCTTATTTCCTTTTACGACCAGGTGACCTATCACCTGGACAATGGAGAAGAGATTGATGTCATATATCTTGACTTTAAAAAAGCCTTTGAGCTGGTATTCCATGATCACCTCTTAGCAAAACTGGCCAACTGTGGCCTTGGCTTCACCATGACCCGCTAGCTGGGGAATTGGCTCCATGGTCGGACCCAGAGGGTGGTGGTTGACATAAGTCAATCATTGTGCTGCCCTGTGACCAGTGGGGTCCCTAAAGGCTCTGTCCTTGGGCCTATACTATTCAACATCTTCATTAATGATGTGGACATGGTGTCAGAAGCAGACTGGCCAAGTTCACCGATGACACCAAACTTTGGGGTAAAGTGTCCACACCTGAGGACAGGAGGGCGATCCAGGCTGACCTTGACAGGCTCAGGAAATGGGCAGATGACAACCTGATGGTGTTTAGCACTGAAAAATACAAGGTTCTCCACCTTGGGAAGAAAAACCTGCAGCATGCTTATTGGCTCAGCAGTGCTACCCTGGCTAACACTATGAACAAAAGGGACTTGAGGGTCATGATTGACCACAAGAAGAACATGAGCCATCAATGTGATGCTGCATCTAGTAAAGCAAGCAAAACTCTGGCTTGCATCCATAGGTGCTTCTCAAGCAAATCCCAGGATGTCATTCTCCCATTGTACCTGGCCTTCATGAGGCCACAGCAGGAGTACTGCATCCAGTTTTGGGCTCCACAGTTCAAAAAAGATGTGGAGAAACTTGAGAGAGTCCAGAAGAGAGCCATGCACATGATCAGGTCAGGAAAACAGACCTTATGAGAGGCTGAGAGCTATGGGACTCTTCAACCTGGAAAAAGTGCAAGCTTAGGGGTGATCTGGTAGCTGCCTATACATTTATAAGGGGTGCTCACCAGGATTTGGGGTTTGACTGTTCACCAGAGTGCCCCAAGGGATGACAAGGTTGAATGGTCACAAACTCCTTCATGACTCTTTCAGGCTGGACATAAGGAAGAACTTCTTCACTGTCTGGGCCCCTAAAGTCTGGAATAGACTGCTGCTGGAGGTGGTTCAAGCACCTACTTTGAACACCTTCAAGAGAAATTTGGAATGTTATCTTGCTGGGATCCTATGACCCCTGCTGACTTCCTGCCCCTGGGGCAGGGGGCTGGACTCAAAGAGCTTCCGAGGTCCCTTCCAGCTCTAATATCTATGAAATCATTGTCCTATAGTGTCGGGCTCCTGCTGCCCCCTGGTATGGCAAGGGCCCATTCCTGAATGACGTTACTCATGGTGTGCTTGTGCAAATGTGGGAACCCTAGGGTTCTCTGCTGGCAGGGTTCACCTCAGAATCCCCAAAGTTCTCAACAATCTCCAGGCATGCTTTTGCAAGTGGGAAAGCCTGGGTGTAGCTTTGCAAATGAGGAAACAGGGGCAGGCACTTCCAGGGCTTCGGTGGCCTGATCTGACATGCCCTGGGAATCCTACACACCCACAGAGCAATTTCCAGGGTGCACAGGATAAGGCCTCTGAAGCCCCGCCTGCTTGGGGCAACTGGAGAATGCAGGCATTTCAGCTCTGGGCTGCCTGCACTCTCCCACCTTATACAGTGGCACAGATTAATAAACAGTGAAAGACCTGTACGACTTGAAGAGAAACTGGAAACTACTTTTTGAAACTACTTTTTGCTGGGGCTGTAAGTTTGGGCGTTTGTGGCATGACAAAGGACATGGACATCTCTTTGCTTTTGCACAGCAGCAGACAGAGCAAAAAGCAGAGCAGTAAATTGGGCAGGGAGTACAAGGAAAGAAGCAGGAAGCAGAGCAGCATATCAGGCAAAGGAAGAGGATCAGAGTGGCAGTTGGAGACAGTGTATGTGAAATTTGCAGCACAACTGCCAAAAGGTTGGTCCCCACTGGACTAGATCCAGAGAGCAGCATTGTAATGCAAACTACTGCTCTGCTTCACTTTAGGATGTTTTCTTTTGTTAAAATACTTGCATTTTCCCTTCCCCTGGGGTTTTTGGTAGTTTCTTCAGTTGTACCTAGTTTCTTATAGTTTCTTTACATACCTACAGAACAGCTGAAGTTTTGACAGTACCAGAAAAAGAAGCCTAGCTGTTCTCAACAATGCAGATATGGCTGAATTTCCATTGCTGTTTGTTTCTTCACGTCTCTAGCACTTTCAAAGGCATCAATTAGAACCAAACACAGGCCCAATTTTTGTGAAGCAGATATGTGGATTGTGACCACTAACTTCTTCTGCATGAACAGTTAACAGACTATAACAGCTCATAATGAACCTGAGCTGCATTTGACCTAAAGGTCACGGAGAGGTCAGTGACTCAATATTTGCTCTGTTCCCTGAGCCATCCAGTCTCCCCTATACAATTTTCTGTCTTCAGGGATACACAATCATGCTGTAAGTGACATTTTAGCTTACCAAGACTTGCATTTGGCTATGGACAAGCAATTACATTATTTTCTAAGCAAACTGCTGTTAATGTTTAGCCCAGCAATGCTTCTAATCTGATTCCTCTTGCCTCCTGTCCTCGCTGGTCAAGATGCTGGCAAACAACACGCTGGCACGTATCAACTGATGCATCTCATGTAAAACTAAGGAAGTGATACTCCCACTGTACTCAGCACTGGTGAGACCACAGTTGGAGTACTGTGTTCAGTTCTGGGCACTGCACTTCAATAAGGATGTGGAAAAACTTGAGAGGGTCCAGAGAAGAGCCACCCATATGATCAGGAACTTGCAAGGCAAGCCGTATGAGGAAAGGCTGAGGGCCCTGGCCCTCTTTAGCTTAAAGAAGAGAAGGTTGAGAGGGGACTTGATAGCAGCTTACTGCTATATCAAAGGAGTGCATCAGGAGCTTGGTGAATAGCTGTTCACTAAGGCACCCCTGGGGAAGACCAGGACCAATGGATACAAACTCCTGGAAGACTGCTTCAGGCTTAATACCAGGAAAAACTCCTTCAGTCAGGGTGTCCAGATTGTGAAATAAACTCCTTCCAGAGGTGGTGCAGTCACCTACCCTGGAGGTTTTCAAGAGGAGACTGGACAGTCACCTCGCTGGGCTCACTTGACCCCAGTTGTCTTCCTGCCTAGAGTTGGGGGGCTAGACCCAATGATCTAAGAGATCCCTTCCAACCCCTAACAATCTATGAATCTGTGAAAAGTCTGGCGTTCAACAAGCTCTTATTAGAATTAAGCACTATCAGTGCACAATGCTATATGATAAATCTAAACAAAGGCAATAAGCAGGACTCAGTTGCTCACTCTGGCTAAGTACAGACAGTCAAAAAGCCTGAAGTTGAATCTATTCAGTCTTTGCATTATGTCTAAACTGCAGAGATTAAACTGAGAAACAATTGGACACATTCATTTTTGATTCAGAAAATGCAGCCACATGCCTGCGGGGGCTCAGGCCTGAAGCCAGGGGATGCTAGAGCATGGCTCTCCAGCACACAGCTAGCATGGGCTGTGTGTTCACTTCCTCTTCCTGCTGCCCCCTTCAGGTCTCTGGGATTTGCAGTCCAAAATCACAGCTGCAGGACTCTCCAGGTTCGCTCATCACTTCCTCTTCCTGCTTCCACGTGTCTCTGGGATTTGTAGTCCACAGTCAGTCAGCAGTAACGTTCAGTAAGTTTATCCACAGGGCACTTCTGTACTCAGGGGAAGGTGGGTTTACCCCCTATCCCTGGCCCCAGACCTCAGCTGAGGTTTGCCTGGGAAGGGAAATCCATGCCCTGCCCCCAAACCTTCTCTGCTGGAGAAGACAGTACAGCCCAGTCTAGGGAAAGCATGCTGGGATGCTGGGAGACTGTGATTTAACTTGAACTAGGGAGGGATCTGGGACAGAATTTCATAAACCAGTTTAAACCAAATCAGTTATGTCTGATATTACATTCAACCAGGTTTATCTTAAATCAGTTTCAGCCATTTTGAAATGGGTTTATGTGCACTGAGCTTCTGTTCTGTTACAGGTTTAAACCAGTTTCTGATCACTTAAAACAGTTTGTATGTAACTTCTGTCTAACATTACTTCTGATGTTTATATTATATTATTCTAATTATCTGATATGGGGGTATCAAACTGGTGTGGTACCCTGCAGGCTGGATCAGGACCATGGGGCTCTTCACAGGCTTGATCTAGAGCCACCTTTGGCCATGAACCAAGTAGTGCCAGAGAGCAATGGGGGTTAACACAGCTGTCATGTGCCTCCCACCGCCAACATATCCGTAACAGGGCTCCGGTCCCTGAATTCCTGCACTCTCTTGGAGCCCCGTAGCCAAATGACAGCTTTGCAGGCTAGATTTGGCTCACAGGTTATATGTGTGTAACCCCTAATCTAATATGTTTCATAGTTTATCTTCAAGCTTTGACATTAGTTTAGGAGGTAACATTTGTACTGTATTTTTCTAATTTTTTTTTCTATTTTGCAAAATGGGTAACATGAACCATTTATGTAATCTGCATGAGACTCCGTTTCTGTTTTAAATGACTATCTGGATTTCTCAAGATTAAGAAAAAGATGCTTTTGGAGGAATAAATCAGTGTGGTTATCCCCAACTAACATATACTGTTTGGAGCGAGAAACAACCTCTACACTTAAACCACTCAAGGACTTTGACAAAATGGCAGTATACTATGAAGGCCCACAATTTTCTCATGCCTGTTACATCTGCAGCAAGACTAATATGCTGGTGGTCTGATGACTCAAATAAGGTTCCTCTCATCTTTTAATCTGGAAGAGAAAGCAGGATAGGGGCACTAAACCTTCAGGTTCTATGTGCTCGACCTATTTTCACATGGGATTTTGTTCACCTGCTTAGGCAAAGTTGTGTTCACAGAGTCTGCAATGAAATAAGAATGCAGCCTGCCTGGTGGACTGTCCCTCAGAGGATACAAAAAAAAAAAAAAAAGAAAAGAAAACCAAAACCAAAACCAAAAACAACAATAACAACAGAGTGAGAAACACTTTAGTTAACTATGGGTGTCTACAAAGGGTACAACCGACACATCTAAGTCTATGTTTGAAGTCTCTATTGTTAATGCTGTATAATATGAATGCATCTGAACTATCTTTAAACTAGCTTGTTTGGGTACCAGCAATTGTGTAACCATGGCAGCATACACTCAGTGTGGACTATCTACTTGGATGTCTTCCTTGTCTTGGAGGCAAGATTTTCAGCTCATATCAAGAGTCATACTACTGTTGCTAGACTGCTACTAGTATTCAAGCTAGATTGTTTAAAGGTAGGTTAGCTACATCTACACTAACACTACCTTGTGGTCATAGTAGTGACTCCTAAGACACCTCCAAGGTACATAGCAGGCACCCGCAAAGAAGTCTCTTTTAGGAAAATATATATGGGAAAAATTCCTAAAACTGAATGTGAAAAAAACAAAGATCTAGTCGAAAATTCTACCAGCAGGAACTGCCTCCCCCTGCTGGAGGCAAAAAGTGATTGAGCTGTAAAGCAAATCAATTTAGGGTGACGTGCAACACATGGACCATATTAAGGACACTTAAAACATGAGCAGCTGCATATTAAAGCTTGTTACCTCATGCTAAATACCCTCCAAGCGTCTCAAAGTTACACCATTTCAGGTGAGGGTTAACTCTTGGCTGTGCTACCTAGCTCATGTTAGGGTAATTTCAGTCTGCTCCATAGTGATAAAACAATCAATTCTTCAGTCCTTCAGCATCATAGGATGCACCACTGTGAACACCCTATCCTCCCGCAGCAGGGACAGAGACCAGGTCCCTCTAGCGGCAAGTAAGAGCTGTGCAGTCAAGAAATGGTATTAATTCTTGATGTGTGACTGCTCACAGCATGGTCTAACTTTAACTGTACTTAAAATTCTGTAGATTTAGTATGGACTAGGTGTAATGTGTAACTTCACCCTTAGAAAGTGTGCATGCTTGTCTAAAATTCCATCCAGATCCAAAATGCAGCATTATCAAGGTCACATATGTTAGGCTAGATTTTAAAAACAAGGTCTCTTTGCCATGTTGCCAACTCTAGACAATGACAACATGTGTTTGCTGCTCACAGCCTCTCAAAAGGTTGCTTAAAAGATATAAGGCGCCAGTCCCTAATGTTCCAAGGTTACCTCATGAAAGGCATCTACTAAAATTAATTTCAGCAGCAGATCAGAGTGCTATGATTCTAAAATCAAATGTTATCAAACTAGCTGAAATAACCATAAAACTTTCCACTATTACTAAACAAATGTGCCAGTAACAATGCCAGTTCTCAGCTTCCTTAAAAGATCAGGGTGACCTTTCCCTTTCACAGAAAATGGCGACATAATAATTTGGGTTAAAAAATGTAGAACCATTTATTAATTTTTTTACTAAGATTACAAACCCCTTCACTTATGATTTGCTGACAGGATATGTCATACTTAGCTCGTTTTCTCCTGCTTATTTTGTCTATTCACTAATTAAGTAATTCTAGGGTAACATTCTTGACTCAAGAACTTATTCAAGAACTGTCAGAGGCATTGTAACACTCTGTAGTGTCATTAAGGAAAGCCCAGGAATTACTGATACATAGATGGTGTTTAAATTGTTTACAAGATATTTCTAACATAGTGACAAGATGGAATGTATTCCTAAAGCAAATTCTAAGATTTCCCTCTTTCCTCCCGAGAAACTCATTCCTTTTGGATTTCCCTTCCAATGTCATTAACTTGTATTGTCTACACTGGACGTGTCTACACAAGATATTATTGTGCAGTAGCTCATTGCTACTGTGCAGTAGCATTGGCAGGCACTAACTGTGATGCAATGCTACTGCACAGTAGCAATGAGCTACTGCACAGTAGCTTATTGCTACTCTGCATTAGCGTCTGAAAAAAATGTCCAGGGACACAACTGTGCAGTAACGCTAGTTACTGCACAGTCATTTAGTACTTGGATAAGTACTTAAGCAAGTACTAAATGACTGCACAGTAACAACTGCACAGTCCACTGTTCATGTAGATGCGCTCACTAGACTATAATGTTCTTGTTTCCTTTTCTTCCTAGTCCAACCCTATTTCCCCTTGTTATTAATAGGACTTTTGCCACTGAACTTATTGAGGAGGGTTAGACTTAAAGCTTAGTAGAGTCAACAGAATGATTTAAATTTATGTCAACAGACTCTAGATCAAGCCTTTGGTTTCCAAACAAATGTAAGCATCTCTGCAACTTCTCTCCTTAAGTGGGAGCCACTGATTCTGAACATGGTGAGCAGTGCGATGTGGCTACTATTTGCTTTGGATTTGGCCAATTCAGGGGACAGTGATTTGATTCAGTGATTTGAATCACTGTCCCGAATCGATTCGACCAAATCTGATTCGGAGATTCAGCTGCTGCTGAATCTCCAAATCACACAGACCCATCCCCCACTCATTCTCCCAGCCCTGGCAATGGCTGCCCCACCCACCCCAGCTCCCAGCACTTTGGAAAAAAAAAAAAGCCCCCACTCACCAGGTGCTGCTTGTTGGGAGGGCAGTCCCTGCTGCCCCCCACTTCTCCGTGCTGCATGGGGGGCTCTGTACAAGCTCCCCAACCCCCGCCCACTCTCCCAGCCCTGCCTATGGCTGCCTCACCTGCCCCAGCTGCAACCCTTTAAGAGAAAAAAAAAAAAAAAGCAACCCCCCCCCCGGGCTCAGTGGTTCCTGCCCAGTGGGGGGGGGGAGGGAAATGATCCCTGATGCCCCAGCCCCACGTGGGGCTCTACACGAGCCCCCTGAAGCCTTGGGGCCACTGCAGGAGCCAGTGTGGGGGCGTTTTTTGGGGGGAGGGGTTCTTAAATGGCTGGAACTGGGGTGGCCAGGGCAGCCATGGGGCGTCTGGAGGAGCAGGGGGCTCGTGGCAAAGCCGCCCATGCAACAGTGCCCATGGGGCAGTGGGGGGCAGCGGGGATCACCTCCCCACCAGGCAACACCCGGTGAGTGGAGGCTTTTTTTTTTAAAAGCCCTGGGAGCTGGGGCAGGCAGGGCAGCCATGGGGGGACCTGGGGGAGTGGGCAGGGGATGGGGCCTAAGCAGGGGTCTCCCCATGGTCCCCTCCCCCCTCCTGCAACCTCCCCCTTCCCTGCAGCTCCAGCTCCCTGCTGCAGCGAGCAGGGACTGTCCAAATTGTTGAAGCTCTCCGAATCTTTTCCGAATCGATTTGGACCTTTTTATTGGTCCCCTGATTTGATTCGGATTTGGAGATTTGGCTACCGAATCAGGCCAAATCTCCTCAGAATTGAATCACCACCCAAAGCTTCTCACAGCCCTAGTGAGGAAACGACCATCTTTGGGATTTATTATAGTGATGAAGTAATATGATAGAGGTTGCTTGCAGATGTTAAAAACAAAACAAAACAAACAAATACAGTGCTTTACTTTAAATACCACATGCTCCTGCACCGAGCCCAGCACTTGCCCAGAAGAGGCAGCATGTTAAATGCACCCGGCTCACCTGAAATCTGTATAGATCAGGTGCTTTAGTGAGGCTTTTTTGGCACTTAACTAATAGCTGATTGAATTAGCTAAAAGCACAAAAAAGTCCCACTAAAGCACCCAATCTATACAGATGCTGCAAAGCCAGGTCCAAGTAATGCACTGCTTTTTTTGGTAAAGCACTTTTTTTTGTTTTGTTTTTCTTAATGTCTGCAGGCAGCTATATTGATTATAGCTATACAGTGACCTACCTGCTTATCTTGCTCAATGCCCTATTTTCCCTGCAGTAGTTGGTGCTACATGCTCAAAACGGATCTACATTTTTAAGACCTATAGTAATATTCTTAAACTCTGAACTCCAAATCATACCTTCAATATTGAATATTGTACACATTACTGAGCAAGAAGTTCCTCTGGTAACATATTAACCAAAAGGCATTTTCTTGTATTTTTCTATTTTGTTCTTAGAATCCCACGGTCAAAAAAAGGAAAGAGAGACTGGGTAGAAGACTTGTCTTGTTGAAGTGTCTGCTTCCTGCAGATTTCTGTTTGATTATTCTGAAAGTGCTAGGAGGCACCATTAATAGTATGTCAGTTTGGTGCTGGAAGAGAGGAACGGTATGAAAACAAACAGAGAAGGAAACAAGGAAGGAAAATGCTTATTATAAAGCCATGGCCATGGCTCCACAGTTGTGGTTGTCAGGCCTATTCCACTCCAAGCTCTGTATCTGACCCATTCTCTATTAAAACAAAAACAACAAAAGAGTCTACTTTATGCCATTGTATCTAGCCAAGAAGTCTTGTCATTATTTCTTAGTCTATAAACATTTTTTTCACTGGTGGCACACTGTGACATTTCTGAAGTCCATTCATGTACTTGTCTGACCCATTTTTGATAAAGTTGCGCAAAGGGGTGGGGGGAAAATATTCCTTTTGCCTGAAATTTCTCATGCTTAGTCAAAATGAGAGAAAAAAATTGTTCTTGAAAAAATATACTAAATATCAGGCATGCTGCCTCTGAGGTTAGTACAGAAAATGTAATATTTTGACTTTAAAAAAAAGCCACACAACCATGAATGCAAATCACAGCTCCCAAATAGGCTTCATTTCACAATGTCAAAATTCTCATGCACTTAAGCATGTGATATAATCCTTTTGGTGTTTATAGACATGCTCTGGGAGGTGAGGGGGGAGGGAGGGAAGGAGGTGCTATAATTAATGCAGCTCTGAGAGCCGTGCTAATTAAAGTGCCTGGAGTGTCATGTGTATCAGCATCACCATGATGAAAAATGGCGGTGGGGCACTTTGAACTCAAGCTCAAACGACCTTTAGTTTAAAGCACCCTGTCATAATTTTTCAGCACAGGGTTGCTGATACACAGGACACTGAATTCTGCTGGAGTGCAGTAATTACCATACTCCAGCAGATTTGATTAATGGAGTCTGCTCTGATGCACTGTAATTACCAGCATTAACCTCCCTGCATGTGTATAGGAGTCCATTTTGTGTTAAGGTTATGCAGATGCTCCAACCACTGGTCTCCCAAGTTCCAGTGATAGTTCACTTTTTAAGGAATTTGATGATAAAACATGAAAAAGTATTACCTTTTTTCAGAGCAAACTGACTGGATAGGAACCATCATGTTTCTCTCATAACAAAATGGATTTATGTCAACAACTTTGTCAAGAGTTGACCATGCCTCAGTAACCAGGAAAAGAGAGAACACATTATGCACCACTTGATCACCTATGAAGTACCAAAATTAAAGAGGGGTTGAGTCTACATGTCAACTCAATAGGATCTAGCAAGCATTTGGAGGATGAGATTGTGTCAGTGAATTGGCAGACAAGAACTTGAACTTGCAAAAAAGAGGTTTTTATAAGAATAGGGTTGGGTCTTTGAAGGTTTGAGTTAAATTCTTGGCTTAGCCACAGATTTCCTGTGTGAACCTTGGTGAGTCGCTTACAGCTAAATCTATAGCTCAGAATCCTTCACTGAGGTTAAGCATATACAGAAAAGAACCAGAGTCACTCCTTTAAAACATGGGTGTAGAAGGAGGAAGAGATGTTGGCGGGGCCCACATAAATTATCATAATAGCCTTACGATAACAGCCTTAGAGCATCTGATCCTTGAGAAACAATTTCAGCTCTCATATATTCCTTCCTTAAGAATGCCCTAACCGTCATACAGCCCATAAATCTGGGTGAGGGAAACAGTCCCCTCTTCTTTTGAAGCTATGTTATGGTGAAGAAATGAATGTACCATATTTACTCAAATATAAGATGACCCTGAATATAAATTGATCCCCCAATAAATAGATAAATGTGGAAATTTTATAAATTTGTTATAATTTTCCAGATAAAGAATCTAAATTTCAGAGGGTTACCTTGAACACCGCCCCCCACAATGCTACAGTAGAGAAAGTAGTGGCAGGAGGGAGGGGGTCAGGTAACCCCTTGCCCTCTGCCCTGGCAACTTCTTCCCCACTCCCCACAGCCTCTGCCCCTTCCCCCAACCGCCCCTCTGCCCTTTCCACCCGCCCCCCACAGTCTCTGCCTCTTTCCCCCTACCCCTCTTGCTGTCAGTCATTTCCTGGGTGACTCCATCCTGGAGCACAGAACATGGAAGCTCAGCCCTAGCCATAAAGCAGTGCCAGCGTTGCTGATTAGCTGGGCAAGGGAAAGAATTTCCATGTGCTCCATGCCCAAGAGAAACCCTAGCCTGAGCCTGAGCCAAGATGCATGACAGTAAGAGGGAAAGAAGTAGGGAAGGGGAAGAAGCTGCAGAGGAGAAGTGGAGGAGGTACAAGAGGCTGCTGCAAGTCTGGCCAGCCCTGATCTGGTCTCAGGACCAGAGTTGAAGTCACAGCTGTGACCTTCTCCCCCCTCTGCTTCATATACAAATATTAGATGAGAGGCTTGGGTCCCATGCTGATGCAGGGGGAGGGTGGGGAAACCTTATCTTATATTTGAGTAAATACAATAAGATTAATGGAGCTAGGGACAGAGAGAAATAAGGAGCATGGCACTATAGACTTTTCACTATGTGTAAGGGGGCCCTACCATATTACAGAAGAGGAGAGAGTGCCAGCTGGCTCCAGGAGGGACCAGTAGGGGCAGAGAGCCCTTGAAGAAAATGTCTGCTAGTCCCAGGTGCAGACCTCATGAGACAAAAAGGTGGAACCCTGACAGACCACCAGAGAGGGTGACTAAGGCAGGATCCAGGGAGCCACTAGGGGGTGACATGGCTGCCCCCAGAGCCTGACCTTGCTACCAGGGTTTGAATTACAGGGGAGTTCAGGGTGGCTGAGCCCCGCCCCACACACATAACAGATGAGAGCTCCACCATAAGAGACGAGAGCTGCCTTGGCCTGTCCCCCAACTCAGGCGGCAGCGGCAACAGTAGTGGCAGCTCCTTCTGGCTGCCACCAGTGCAGACCCCTCCAAGAGTCAGAATAGAATTTGAATCCTGCTTGCTACACTAGGATACTTATTCAGACAGGGAATGTTCTGGATTCTGACTCCTGCTCTCAAACCCGGTCATGCATTTTGAAATTAAACAGTCAATGGATAAAATACAGAAACAGTCCAATAAGTGATGAGAACCCAAGCCTCCCCTCTCCCGAGTGTGTATCCTAGCAACTAGATGCTTCAGCTATATTTGAAACCTAATTTAGTCCCTTAAGTCCTTCATTTGGTCTAGCCTTTAACCCAGTGGTTGTCAACTGAGGTATGCATAACCCTAGGGGTACTTAAAAGGGTCATAGGGGGTACATAGAACGGATGAGGCTGATAAATGCTGTGTGCATCTACACAACCTCAGCACAGCAGGCAGGCAGCCAGGTGCACAGCCAGCCACATGGAGAGCAGTTGGGTCTGGCTGGTAAGTCTGTTGTGGGGGAAAGTGTGTGGGGGGAGCAGATCGAGGCCCCAGCAGTGGGAGTGGAGGGCTGGGGCTCAGGCAGGGGCGGGGTGTGGGACTGAGCCATGCATGGGAAGGCTGGAGGGTCACTCCTGCCTCTATGTGCACCCCTGGGAGGGCTTGGTGGGCACATGCCCCTGGATCTGCAGGTGGGGTGAGGGTGGGCTGTGACTGTGGGCTGGGGCCAAGGTGGCACCGGGCTCTTCCTGGAGGGGGCTGGGCCGGACTGTGCTCAGGGTGGTAGCGGTACTGGAAGGGGAGTTAGGGGGGGACTATGGCAAAATGTGGAGTGGCTGAAGCCCCCCAAAGCCCCACTCCTGTAGGCCCCTGTGGTGAGTGGGGCTGGGGTTGGGGCAGGCGCTGCACAACTGGGGCAGGGCGCAGGATAGAACCACAAGTGTCTTGTCTGGCATGGGGAGGGGGTGGCAGCTCCCACTGCTTCATGCACCTTCAGAGGGCATGGGGGTGGGGGGTGCACGCATGTCCCTGGATCTGCACGCAGGGTGAGGGTGGGCCATGGGCCAATGCAGGCTGGGGCTGGGGCAGCACCGTGCTGTTCCCAATGGGGATGTTGGCTTGGGCTGTGCAGAGGGGCTACTGTGAATTCTGGAGTGGCTGCAGCCTCTCCCATAGCCCCGCTCCCAGTGTTGCTGCCACCCACCCTGAGCATAGCCCAGCCCTGCCCCTGTCAGGAAGAGCCTGGTGCCACCCCAGCCCCACCTGCCCCACTCACAGATTTGGGGGCACGCACCTGCTATGCCCTCCTGGGGTACATGCAGTGGTGAGAATTGCTCCCTGGACAAGCCGCTTGTGACTCTGTCCCACACCCTGCCTGGCTGTGCAGTGCCTGCCCCAGCCCCAGCCCTACTCCCTCCCTCACCATGGGAGTCCACGGGAGTGGGGCTATGGGGGGTTGCTGCAGCCACTCCAGAATTTGCTGTAGCCTCCTCAACCTCCCCTCCCAGCACCATTGCAATCTGCCCCAAATGCAGTCTGGCCCAGCCTCCACCAGGAAGAGCCCAGTGCCGCCTCAGCCCCAGCCTACAGCCACAGCCCGCCCTGTCCATGTGCAGATCTGGGGGCATGCATCCCCAATGACCTCCTGGGGTGTGTGTAGTGGCGAAAGCCACCCCCCCACACACATGGCTCAGTCCCATGCTCCACCCTGGCTGGGCATTCCCTGCCCCTGCCCCAGCCCCACTCCCTCCCCCACCGATGTGGCAGCCCACCCTGTCCTGTGAGCAGATCCAGGGGCACATGCCCCCATGCCCTCCTGGAGTGCACACAGTGGCGGGACCCACCCCCCCTCCCTGCACCCTCCAGATGAGCTGCTCACAACTCCATCCTGTGTCCTGCCCCAGCTGTGCAGCGCCTACTCCAGCCCCACTCATTCCCTCACTGTGGGGGCCCTTAATCTGCCTCCCCCCTTAAAAAGAATAAAACTATATAAAGGGGTACAGGAGCTGAAACTCTGAGTCAGAAGGGGTATACTTATTTTAAAAGGTTGAAAACCTCTACTTTAACCTTTAAGAAGTTGAATCCGTGTCCACTGAAGTTAACAATGAAACATTATCTGTAATATGGGAAAAGTACTTCCTCACCTCATGGAGATACCTGACAGGGCTCAGAGGCCAGAGAAGTACTTAAAGACATACAAAAAACTAGAAGTCTTGGTTCCAAAATGATACCTTTTATTAGACCAATTGGAAAATGGCAAGATCAAAGACCCTTCGTCAGGCTCTGGGAAAAGTGTAGATGGTACAAGATGGTAAAAAGTCCTCATAGGTAGGAAATAAACTTCATTTTTGCACAGAGGGAGCTGAAGATGGAAGACTGTCCCTCTGGGCCCATGAGAGTGTGAGAGCTGTGTTGAGTAGCTCTTTGATGTGATGATCAGATAGAATTCCTTCCCTGGAGGTGTCAGATGGCAGGCAGGGAGGTAAAAAAAACTTTCTTGTTGTTAGAAAGACAGAAATTGTGTATCACTGGCCATGTCTACATGAGATGCTGACTGTTCAGTACCCCAATGCTACTGCGCAGTAGTGTTGAGTGGCACAAACCATGATATGACACTACTGCACAGTAGTATTATGCTACTGAACAGTCAGCATCATGAAAAGGATATTAATCGGTGCTACTGCGCAGTCATTTAATATTTGTTTATACAAGTGTTAAATGACTGTGCAGAAATGACTGCCCAGTCAGCGTCTCATATGCGGCCACTGTGTTAATTCTTACATCTAGTAAACATCTAATACCCACTAGTCACTACATAATAATTCTCGAATGCTATTGTTTAATATTTAAACACTGTTAGAAAAAAAGCAAGAAAATTGCACACCAAAGCTCTTGGTTAATGCAGAGGTGTCTCATATAAAAACAAAGAGTCCAGAATATGTACAGTCAAGGTTCCCAGTCCAAACTATATTATTCCCTTTTCAGTGTGAACTACACCATATTTTTCTGCAAGATAATTACGTTCTTGGCATCACGATTTTGTTTCCAGGAAATATTCAGTCTCCTCTTTTAATGACAATCATTAGCAGTAGTCAATGATACTACTACTTTGCAGTCCTGTAGACTTTCACGTTTACAAACTGCATTAATGAATTCATCCTTGTGGTACCCATCTGAGATAGCATTGGGAGACCCAGAAAGAGAGAGTAACTGATTTGAGACGGGGCATACAGGACAGGATTGGAACCCACAGCTCTTGACAAAGATTTCCGTTCTTGGACAATTAAACCATATTCCCTGTTCAGGAGAGCTGGCTAGGTATTCAGGTGATTTGATATTTACCCTGCCTATCCAAAGCTCTTGGGTATGCAAATCTCATGTGGAGAGGAGGCTCAAACTTACTTATGAATCCAAAGATTTCCTTCCAAACACAAACCTGCAAGTCAGCCAGGCACGATGCACCCAATTAATGTTCAGGACCACCCAGCAGCAGAAAATAACAACAGAAGTTGGCAGCAGTCAATGTGTCTGTGCTCATTGTTTTAAGGCTGTAATTAAAATACTCTCAATAGGCAAACTTGTTTTGCTCAAGAACTGTTTTACTTGCCTTGAAATAGGAATGGCAAACACTTGGATTTAAAAAGTGGTCAAGTTTTATAACACCACGATATACTCAGCACTCTTCAGTTTCTTAAAGTATGTAATAGGAGTGCTTCATGAATAACAGATATTCTTATACTTCCTCCAGCAACAATACATTAGAGTAGAGTTTAATTTCCCTCTCCTTGCAGGAGTGAAAAAACAACACTGACTCAAACCTACACTAAATTAAGCCACTGGCCCCTTTAGTACCGATAGCAACAGATACTGCCCTCAAAATGCAGGCCCACAATAATGTAAAACACAGGAAAACAAAAAGCAATTTATTGTTAGCTGACTTATCCTGAAATCCTGATCTCTAGTCTGTGATCTCTTGCCTGAATTGGCAAATGGACACTCTCAGTAACTCAGAACCAGGGTTTTTCTCCTTCATCTCATGGCTGCAGTAACAATACTTTAAGCTCCGTAAGCATGTGCTGCAATTTCACTATGGGTTTCTAGCTTTTCACTAATCCTGACTTTATCTTGTTTTCCCTCACGCTAGATTCAACCTGAAAAAACTTCAATTTATCGCATAATATAAACATGGCATTTTATTAAAAACAGAAAAAAAATCATTCTTCTTACTCTCCTAGTTCAGAATTCTGTTTTGGTTTTTATAGCACACCAGCCCCCATAGAGCCCATCCACGCAGGCAGACGCACGCGCTTGCAGCAGCTCAAATAGAAGTGGCACAAATTTGAGCTGGGGATTTTTGCCTCAGCACACGTGCCCAGACATGCACTCTGGTGTGGGGCAAGTTGTGCTACATGCCACAAAATAACCCTGCCTAGCTCCTTCCAGATCTGCAGCCAGGGTGAGCTAGAGCAACTGTGCTGGCCTCAGCAGCATAAAAACCTGCCCTGTGCTGGCCCCAGCAGTATATAAAGCTGCCCTGGCAAGAAGCTCAGGGCTACTTGCTCTCAGGCGCTTCTGAGGCCTAGCCAATTGGTATCTGGGGACACTAGCTCCTTGTGCCAGCTGGACAGCTGAAGCAGCCGTAACCGAGACAGCCAGATTGCTGCACCCTCTAGCCCACTGCAGTAGTCTGGCAGTGGGGGCTGCTGCCTGGCTATGACTTGCTGCCACCTGCGACAGCATGTGGCCCCAAGGCTGCACACCTGCCAGACCCAGACGGAGACTGCACAGCCACAGCAGAGGCATCTGAAACTCTGGGCCAGTTGCCAGTGGGCTGTGGCTGCACAGTTGGCTTTTGTGTGGCACTACTGCCACGTGTGCCCATGCCTGGCCATCTGGGCGGCTATCACCCAGAAGATGTTCTTAGTGTGGTAGCCTGCTTTGAACTGTCAAAGCATGTCCTCCTGGCCCCAACTAGCCAGGTCAGCCACCTCCAACTTGATCCCAGGTGCCAGCCAGGCTTCTCTGCATGGGTCCTTCCACTTGCCTCACTAGCAAGAATCTTGGTGTTCCCTATTTAAAAACTACAAAATCTCTGATAAAAAACCCAAATTCACTCTTTAAAATACCCCAAAATCAAAGTTCTTCCACAATTAAAACAAAAGATCACTACACACACACACACACATCTTTTGTTTTAATTGTGTAAGAACATGGATTTGGGGGTTTTTTAAACAGTGAATTTGGACTTTTTTATCAGCGATTTTAAAGTTTTAGAACAGGGAACACCAGGATATATATATATGAGAAAGATCAGTTGGGCAGTGTTTTATTGATATACAGCAAAAGTTTTGTTATCCAGCACCCATGGAGAATGGGGGGTGCTGGATAACAAAATATGCCCATTGACTGAGAGACCTGAACAGGCATCTTTGCCTGTTCAGGCTGCCACCTGTCCTGCCGCGTCTAGGGCATCGCTGCCCCTCCCACTTCATCGCCGCCCTAGTGGGCCCCGAGGGACAGTGAGGGGGGCCCCACACAGGCTTCTATGCTCCGGGCCATGGGGGCTCGGCAGCACAGGCTGCTTTGCCCCAGGCCGTGGGGGCTCAATGAACCCAGAAGTGCCACAGTGGGCACATGCCGGCTTGTAAGGTGCTGGATAACGCAGCTTTTACTGTATTTACAATGTTAAAGCAATTTGGAAGCCTACCAGTGTCTCTATCATCATAATAAAATACATTCTAAATATCTATATGCATGGGTGACTGGTGCCACCTAAGGAAGGGGGGGGGCATGTGCCTCCCTAGTGGCCAGTCAATGACGGGTGGATGCGCATCCCTCCGCGGCTGATCATGCCAGCCAGGAAGCATGAGCAGCACTCAGGGAAGCAGCCACAGCATTTTACCTGGTGCCCCCACTCCCTGGCCAGCGCTCACAGGGAGGGGCACCATTCTGCAAGCAGACAGTGGTTAAACAAAATTCAGGTGCAGGGTCTGGCTGACTCAGGCAACTAAGGATAAGATTCAGAGCCCCCTGTGTAGGTCATCAACTCCAGCTGCAGTGGCTAGAACTTGTTATTAGTCCATAATAGCTGTTTGCTGATCTTTGGAAAAGATCTGATGTTACATTACTCCCAGGGGATTGGCTTATGTTACAAAAATCATCACTGCAGCCTCAGGCCCCCTCTATACGTAAAGCTAAAGGCACAGTGGGATCTAATGTACAATCCACACAATTGAACCTCCTGCCATGCCACGAGTGAGCTCCCCCTGCACCAGCTCCCATGGCTGTGAGTCATGCAGCTGATGGGGCTCAGTGAGGCTTGCAGCAAGGGCAGCATTCCCCACACTGCTGCCACGGCGAGTCCCCCATACTGTGGGTGAGAAAGTGGGGGCTGTGAAAAGCTCTCAGAAGGGCAGTGCCAGGAACATTGTCCCTGCTGCAAGCATCGTCAGCTGCAGGGCTCACAGCAGAAGGCTTGCCGTGGCAGCAGTGTTCCCCCACACTGCCCCCCACTGCAAGCCCTGCAGCCCATGTTGACTGCAGTGCTCACAGCAGTGGCAGGGTAGAGGAACGCTGCTGCCACTGTCAGCTCCACACCTCACAAGGCTTGTAGTGGAGGCAATGTTCTCCCTGCTGTGAGCCCCACAGCTAAAGATACTACCCCTGCTGCCAGCCTTGTTAGCTGCAGTGCTAGAAGCAGGTGGTGCACCCCTGTGGCTGGGACCCCCTCGGTTGATGGTCACACGTTCAATTAATGGCATGATTAGAACAAGCTAAAAAGATAATTATTAGGGTTTTTTGTGGAATAACTCTGTAGCTTATTGCTTGTTTTATCACACCATCAGTTGGTTGAATGTATTGCTCAGTCACAACTGAAGGCATGATTACCTGGTTAATCACACCTTCAATGTAACAAGTAGAGGGGGCCTCAGGGAGTAGTGAATGGTTATCAAGGGAATTATTTCCTATATCCTAGTTGTGATCCTCTAGATACAACTGAGGAGCAGATAGGATGGGGTGGGAGTAGGTTTGTAGTGTAAAACTTGTTCTGCCACTACCTATGCTGTCCTAATGGGCTTCATTATTCTGAGCTGTCAATCCAGAGCAGTAAGGCCTTCATCATGCAAGCTGTAGACTGTTTAACAAGAGGTAATGTGAGCCACAAACTCTTTCTCAAGTCAGTGCAAGTTAAAAAGTAGCAGTTTGCAGAGATGTTCAGCAGTCTTAAGGGAAAATACAAGCCTATGATGCACAGCGTGACACAAATCACCTACCTCATTTACCTTAAGGTTCCCTTTATACTACCCTGGTCATGTAAAAGGCCCTAAATTATTTATGCCCACCCTAGCATCTGCCTTCTGCTCAGTCACATAAAATGACCTTAGTATGAAGATGAAACAGAACCAAAACTGGGAGGGTGGGTAGGAATCTTTAACCAAAGCTACCCATTATTTTTCCTCAGCAAACAAATATAAAGCTTAGTAAGTTAGGTTAAAAAGTAAAACTGGTTTGTTTCTTTGCATCTAAAATGCATCTTAATGCAGTATGTTTGAAACAATGAAAAACAGTAAATGAAAAGCATGCTGATTCCTGTTATTCTTTGAGTCAGAACATGCCCTTGGGTAACATATGAAACCCCAGAAATGCAAAATATGAAAGTAATAAACATACAATTGCTCAGAACTTGATAATGATCTTTGTGAAACAAAATCTGAGGCTTTTTGGTGGGCTTTGATGAATCTGAACATGGAATTAAGCTGAATGTATTTTAAATTAAACCTAAAATAAAAACAGCTGTTGGAAAACATTCATGGCAAAATATTTCATCTGAACATGTGCTGCTTTTGGCTATTTCGTTTAAGCTTGTTTTAAAACTTCACTGGCATTCAGTAAATTCAATTTCAATACGAAGCAATTTACAGTAGCTGATACTGCCATTCAGCTAAGCCAACTTGATTTTATAGATGTTTGTGAAATAACTGAAAGCTACATCATCAGACTGCCAATTCCATCCATGAAAGTTTATACTACCCAATAAATGCATTATTTGCTGCTGTAGCTGCATATAAGATGCAGTGTGGAGGCTAGGATAAATGCAGTAGCCATTTAAACAGGGATGTAGGTTGTAGCCGTGTTGGTCTAAGGACATAGGAAGACAAGGTTTTTGGGTGAATCTGATATCTTTTATTAGACCAACTTAAATAGTTGGAAAACAATTATTAAGCAAGCTTTCGGGTTCAAAAACCCTTCGTCAGGCTAAGGAAATTTAAGCAGTTGGTGTGTGCTCTTCCTGGATGGAATGAAAAGTAAAGAAGTCAGAGGCTGGGCTGGTCTGCAGACAAGATAGGCAGTTAGTGAAAATGTAGATTGAGGAGTCAGTGGGTAAGAGACAGGTGCGGGGGGGAGGGTGGAGAGAAGGAGGATGAATAGTGGAGAGGTACCTGGGGAGTCAGCTGTCAGGCAGGTTATGAAGCCTAAGGAAGTTTGCTTCTGGTGATGAGGTTAGCGAGGTTCGGGGCTTGTTTGAAGGCTAGATGGGTGGCTCTAGGAAGATCTCTTTAAGAATAGGGTCTCTTTCTAGTATGGGTTGCAATTATGCTGCAATGGAATACACTTTTAAACATTGTTTCCTTCTGAATTTGACTTAATTTTCTCCAGTTCATAAGTACTGCATCTTTTCAGAGCAAATTCAGAATAGATATGAAGCAGAATGTATTCTATAGAGTTTTGATCTTGAAATAATTTTCATTCCTATAATGTTTTTATGTCTATCAAAAACTTTAAAATCATCTTTCTGAGTGATTTCTTTGTAGTTGAGTGGCACTACAAACTTTAAGCGCTCCTTTGTACAGTGCATGTGTAAGAAGTCTTCCTTCATTCCAGGTTTAGTTAGCTGTTTTGAGGCATATATGCAGAGTGACACCAGTGCTATGGGCAGCAAAATGTAACTTAAAATGATTTTTTGTAAAAACACTAAAGGAAGATTTCTAGCATCAGATCCTCAGCTGTTGAACTAAGCCAGTTCGAAGCAGTTGTTCCAATTGCAATAAAAAAATTTTCAAACATGGTACATTCTTCTGCAAATGACTTACAGATAATATTTTATCACTACACTTGCCCAACATTTGCAAATTCTGCCACCATCCCTAAACCCCAGGTAAACATTTTGAACTTTCCACTTATTTTATCTTAATATCTGCATATCTGAGACATCACTGCAATACTTTGCAATGTAAAAAGCAGGGGGGGTTCATTAATAGGACAATTAGCAGCATATTTCTTAATTCTTAACTCTGCTTAGTGTAGCCCAAGAACTACAGTAGCATCTTGGGGATGCTGGTATATGTGGGGGGAAAAAGGGAAGGGGGGAGGTCACATGTGCTCTTTCCTGATCTTTAGAAAGGTCAGATATCTCCTGACTCTTCCCTTTTCTCCCCCACTGCCCTGCCTGCATGGAGGGATCAAGGGCTAGGGACAGAAGTTAAACATAAACCAATTCAAGTGATAAGAAAGTGGTTTAAACCTGTAACAGAAGGAAAGCTCAGTGCACATAAACCACTGTCAAAATGGCCTAAACTGTTTTAAGATAAACCTGGCGGAATGTAGTATCAGACTTAACTGATTTGGGTCAAGCCAGTTTATGGAACTTCTGTCCCAGACCCTTCCTGGTTTAAGTTTCAGGTTAAATCATAGTCCATCAGCATCCTAGCATGCCTTTCAGCCCTGGGTGAGGCTGGGCTGGACTGTCAACTCCAGCTGAGCAAGGTTTTCCTCACCCCTCTCCTCCCTAGCCAGAGCACTATCACTGTTCCCGCTGGCTGCAAAGGAGGTGGGGTTGGGAAACTGTGCTCAGGAGTGCAGCCAGGTCTTCCTGCACTCCTGGGTACAGCAGCCCTTGCCAGGCTTCCCACTCCCACTCATTGCTCCAGCAGCAAGAGTGGGGGACATGGCCAAATGCGGTAGCCAGAGGGGAAGTGGGGTGTTAATGCCCTCTCCCTCTGGCACGGGACAGGGGAAGGATGAGAATGAAGCTGTGAAGAGACATGACGGGGACTCTGGTGAATGGTGAGAGGCAACCGCGTGCCCAGGCAGCTTGGGGTGGGTGGCTGCAAGGGCCAACACAGGACTGCAGAGTCCCAGGGCATGGCTGACGGCTGCCCAATGCCCTGAGTATCTGGGACCAGGCAGTGGGGAAGAGGGGAGGCTTGGCCAGTAGTGGGTGCAGTGGGGCCAGGCTGGTGCTGGGAGAAGTCAGTGGGGTAGGGGCCAGAGCTATTGGCAGACCTCAGGGGTTACTAAGAGCCGCTGTCCAGGGGCCAGTCAAGTCTGCAGCACCAGGGCTTAGGCGGGCTCTGTCCCCTGCACAGACCCAGCTGGGGCACATCCCTTTAGCTACTCAGCTCTGCAATTGAGCCCAGAAGGAGGGTGCCCTGCCAGGGCCAGGAGCTGCAAGATGAGTGCATCAGGCTGTGAATGGGGAGGCTGAGGCCTGACATGAGAAGACTTCTGCTCCCTGGGAAGGCAGTGACACACTGCACAGGCTCCAACAGACTGGGAGCTGCATCCTTGCAGGGCTCTGGGGCCCGGCCACACAGAGCCTTGTCCAAGATGCTGCAGCTGGGGGTGGCCTGCTTGGAGTGCAGGCTGCACTAGCCACCCATGACATCCCTTCCAGCCCCCGTATCCTATGAGGCTGAGGCTGGTGCTGGGCCGGGACCAGGAGAAGACAGGGTGGGCTGCTTCCCTGCTGCTGGAAGCACTGGGTGGGCCAGGCTGGCTCTGGGAGGAGTGTGGCAGAGTGGTGCTGGGGGCAGGTGGGGCACAGCGCTCCCAGGACACATCCCTGTGGGCTGCAGCAGGTCCACGCAGGGTGGCGGGGACAGCCCAGGAGGTGGGGCCCAGGCTGTGGGAGCATGTGGTATGGCAGCTGGCCAAAGGCCAGGCTACAGGGGCCACTGACCGGGAGGAGGCTGAGTGCTGGCTCCTGTGTGGCCAGTGTGTGTCCAGGCACGGGGGGCCCAGCTGGCAGAAAGTGCTGCCTGGAGGGAGGTCTGCCTGTCTAGAGAAGAGCCTGGCCATGCCCCCACCCATCCTTTTCAGCTCAGGTTCCTTTGGCCACTGCACAAGGGAAGGGAGGGCTGCTCTTCCCCCATGGCCCCCAGATTCTAGCCTGAGCCACTGTAGGTGTGTGCCTGCATTTCTGGAATCAACCGTGAATGGCTATTCACCTGCAAATTGGTTCAATCTAGGCAGGTTAGACTAACCTGAAAAGGTTAAATCAATTCAGGCTCAGGCTTTTTGAATATCTGTCCCTAGCCTAGGTGTCTCCACTCTCTTTTCTCCACAAATGCTGGACCATTCATGAAGCACAAATGCGACCAGCACTTCCCTTGGTCTTCCTGTGAGGTGGAGAAACAATGGGTACTCCAACTACAGCCATAGATTCCAAAATAGCTGCACTCATTTCTATTAGTTCTGTGGGAAAGGAGGAATTGAAATTGAGAGGCACAAGGATTCTTGCAGAACCACAAGATGTCTTTTTCCCACTGGCTATATCAATCAGCGCTTAACTGGATTACATACTTAATTCAAGATTGATGCATCACCAAAGCAATGAAAGCATGGTTTCATATTGAAACCAAGCATCAGTAGCACAGCATTTGTTCATTCCGCTCCAGAACGCACAAAAATCTCTCAGCAAATATTGTTTATAAAGGTGAAATTTGTTGGCTTTAACATAAGCATCTTTTTTGCGTTTTCCAGTGGAGAACTGACCCACCTTTTTCAGAATTAGGCATTATCTTAGTTTTCTGTGTTTGAGGGGAAATAAGGTGTATTTTTAAAAAAATAATGTCACTGAAGTTTTAAATTGCATGTCAATCACCACCAGGAGACAAGGATGAGCAATGGACCCACAGAAATAGGTCTGGAAGTTGTGGAATTATGAAGTTTCTCAAAAGACAGAAAATTAGCCTGAGTAAGCCTCATGGTTTTTGGCCCATTCAACCCTCCTCTTTCCTAACAGCTGATGAGTAAGAAGTAGGAAGAGTCACCTGCACCAAGTGCCTGCTGGGTAATTTGACATTAAACCTTTTGACAAAGTGCCAAGTCAAAGGCCAGTAAAAATTTATACCAGTAATGAGTTCAATATAAACAGCCATAAGGATGACTGCCCATTCAGTTGAGAGGTCTTTGACCACACCTGAGAAGACTTCCGCATCCTAAGTGAACTGTCAGAAGACTCAGTCTATATGATGGATAGGGAAGATAGCAACTTCTCAAGACTAAGTATATTTGGCTCAAAGAAATAACATATCTCAACTCACAATCATACTTTTCTTGTGTCCTATAGTTGAGGGACCTTGCAGTATTGACACCTGAGCTTTCTCTCCTTGTCATTCAATAGATGACTTTAAATTCCAGTGTTACACACCTGCTACCTCTCACATGAATTAAAGCCAATTTAAACAGAGGAAATTTTTAAAGGATAACAGGCTCAACCTCAGAGATCAGGTTGAATTGGTAGTGCTGGCAGTAAAATAGCCAAACATTCCAAAATTCTTTGGATGCCATTGATGGAGAATGAATACAAAATGACAGTCAGCTGCCATTTTTACCAAGTCTTTTAACCTGGCACAAAAGGGAGCTGCTCCCTCTCACTGTCTGCCTTTGGTGGTGCCATTTTTGGTACATGTTTTGGTTCAATACAAGTAGCAGGATTCAGAATCTAGTCCTTGTTTGATATTGTACATGTAAACCAACACCACTTAAATCATAAAAAATAAGCTGAAAGTCAAATTAAAGGCAACAAAGGCAAACAAAATATAATTTAAACTATCTGTTTTTAACATTGTAATTTTGTGTTAAAAATATTGAAGTCTTTTAACAACAAGGGAAAGGACTAAAATATGGAGGAGGATTAGAGTTCTTCACTGAATTTAAGGCACAAAAAGGTAGAATTTATTTCATAAAAGCAAGCATTCAACTCAGAATTAAAACACCCATGACCAGTGGGGACCAACCTTTTCCACAGGTGTGCCATAAGGTGAGCCCCACATCCTCTCCAAATGCTACACCAATCTCCTTCCCCTGCCAAAACTGTTGCTCTGCTTTCTGTTCCCTGCTTGATACACTGTTCTGCTTTGTGCTTCCTACCCAGTCTATTGTTGCTTTCCCTGCTCTCTCCCCAGTCTGCCACGTGTCAGTAACAGAGGTTGTCCATATCACTTGTGGCATGTGCTGCACTAT
The DNA here is from genome assembly GCF_030867095.1 of Alligator mississippiensis. Classification (NCBI taxonomy): domain Eukaryota; kingdom Metazoa; phylum Chordata; order Crocodylia; family Alligatoridae; genus Alligator; species Alligator mississippiensis. The sequence goes on from NC_081830.1 coordinate 43,261,064, forward strand.
GGCCATGCCCGCTCATGACAATGCCATTTTCCCCCTTATCTTTCTAATTAGAACTATTTGACAGCAGTTATTCTATCATTATTATGCACAGAATTCTCCATCCCTGCTACCCAAGACTTAATGCATTTAATTTGAAATTAATATCAATTAAATTTAAAGAAAAAAAAGATCCCACACTTAAGTACTTGCGCACAACATAACACTGTAATCAGTCTTTGAAGTATTTCCCAAAGATGTAAAGAGCAGTACTTAACTAAGTAATTCTTCAAATTTTTCATGCGTGTTAAAGGCACTCCTGACTCTGAAATATTTTGGTTAATGCTAGATTCTGTAGGGCTTTCCCAATTTTTTCCAACCATTTTCATTAAATAAAGTTTAGGGAAACTTTACAGAGCTTGATTATGAAGATTTATTTACTAAATAATTTTAAAATAATGTCAAAGCAAAGGAACTTTCTGAAATGCTGTGGGTGTTATAAAATAAGCTCTAAACAACCCAGGTTCCAGTAAATAATAACTGTTGATAACCAAAAGTAAACATTTTCAGTATATACTTCATTTTCAAAGTAAAGGCCATTTTTCAATAGAAAGATCTTTTTCATTCAAAGTATTTCAGTTACGCTACTCACCTACATGAAGTTAGCATTATACACAAAAACAACTGTTTTATGGACAAGGACAGGCAAAGACAGCTAACTGGCTACCTACAAATGCATATGTACTCGATATTCCCATCTAATCCCTATTGATCACAGCATAGCCACAGAAAGAATTCAAGGTAATTTCTATACTGAAAAGTTCTACAAAGTGCATTCCCTTGAAAGATCCAAGCCTGTGTCCATCTTCGAAAGTAACAGAGTTATTGATAATGACACTGCATTGAGCAGAACCCGACCCCATATTATGCTGGAATGTATACATACATGCACACACACTAGGGGTGCAACAACAGAGATTTTTGGGGCCAATACCAATAGCTGTTTTTTAAGGAGGCATATCAACTGATTTCTGATAAACAGGCCGGCAACTTGAAGAGCAGTGTTCGGCTGGTAAGTCTGTTATGATGGAAAGGAAGGGGCATGGGGCGGGGGGGGGAGCAGATTGAGGCCCCTGCAGTGAGGGAGGGAGTGTGGCTGAGGCAGGGGTTGGGGCTGGGATAAGCACTGCCCAGCTAGGGCAGGGTAGGGAGGAGCTGTGGCTTGTCCAGGTGGTGCGAGGATGTGTGTGTGTTGGGGGGGGGAGGGCAGCTCCTGCCGCTGCGCAGGCCCCAGGAGGGCATGTGGCCCTGGATCTGCGCAGGGTGAGAGCAGGCTGCCACTGTGTGCTGGGGCCAGGGCTGTGTTGGGCTCTTCTTGGCAGGGGGCTGGGCTGGGCTGCACCTTCCCATGCCTCTTCCCGCCCCCTTCCACCACAACAAACTTACCAGCTGGATGCAGCTCTCCAAGCTCCGGACTGTGCTCTTTGCCACCTACATGCTGCACTGCACTTGCATGCATGCACGGGACATTTATTGGCCAAATTATCGGCCACATCAGGCAAAAAAAGCCAATTTCCGAGACGGTAAATTTTCTTTATCAGTGCCAATCTGATATTGGACCGATACATCGGTAAACCTCTAACACACACATACATACATTCATATATATATACATTCACATACACACACACACACACACACACACACACACACACAATATATATCTTGGTTCATTGAGGAATTGTAACTACACTCCTGCAAGTACTGTCCAGAAGTGCTTTAAGGAAGGTCTGCAGGGGTGTAGGTTGTAGCTGTGTTGGTCTAAGGATATAGGCAGACAAGGTTCCTTGGGTGAATTTGATATCTTTTATTAGACCAACCCAAATAATTGGAGAATATTTAAGGATGGTCTGTTAGTTACTTTACATAATTAGCACACTGCGAGTCAAAAACACAGATTTAAAAAGAAAAAAAGTCTCAACATTTGCTTCTGTGATTTTTTATCCTGGTTTTACAGTAATGTGTTCTTCAGGACTCTGTGTACAATATGTTTTAAATTTGTTCAAAAAGCAGGGAAATGCTTCTGTATTTACACTGGATTAACAGACAGGTTTTTAATGAGACAACATGATTTATATTTGGAAATTCCCTGTAAGAACATTGTTGACAATTTGAAATATAGACCAATAAATGTTTTATGACTTAAGGACACAGCCTGCAAATTCATTTGTAAAAGATGTAGTGGGAATTTAAAAAATGGATTACAGTTTACACTGTGGAAACCTTAAGATGAGGAAAAATGAGAGATAAATCAACAATAACAATAAAAGATTAAGATGATATTTTGCTGTGTGATTCACAGTAATATTGTTTTTTTCTTTTCTACTGAATATTTTTCTTTAAGAAATGTACATAAGTATACATTATTCTGACACAAAATGTATATCTTATTTAAAAGGATAAAAAGATTGTTACTTCCATTTCAGAGGATTTAGAAGTTTTCAAATGTTTAAGTGGAAAAAACACTTCTTCACAGAGGTAGACTTCTCCTCAGAGGTATAATCTTACAATTTTCAACAGCAACCTATTAGAAGAGTTTATTTGTGAAAGGATAATCTTCTGCAGTTTAAACTTTCTCACCAAGTTCTCTTCTCATTGCTATGCAGTGTGGGAGGTAAGTCTACTTGCAATGCTAACCATGTCTATCGAATCAGAACTAACCTTTTGTTCCCGATATTTTCTTTGTAACTTTTTGCCATCAGGAAACACTTTTGTATGTTTGAAGCTTTAGTCTTCTAGATAATTCACCTCTGTGCTGGTTCAGCAGCACTACAGATTCATCATTTTATAGAAGGCCATTCAGGACTTATCATATAAGGCAGAAAAATGGAGCCTTGTTTTGTCATTTATACTTTATGATTTCTAGATGTAGGGTAATATATAAACAAAAAAATCATCTAAGATAATGTAACAGAAATTATACTGCAGACTCCAATTACAAACTAGAAGACAGATTCTAACTACTTATAAATGCAGCAGTGTGGCACAGCTGAAGTAGATGCCAAACTAAATCAATTTTTGAAAAAGATTAACATATTAAACATCAACATATTAGTAATACTAGAAAATATACATGGGGGAACAAACAAAAAGATTAAAGAGCTTACTACGCATTTCATTTTATGAAAAAGTATTATTGGTTAGGGAGTAAATTTCTATAACTTGTACCAGAAAGGAATTAGGTTTATTTGCTAAACATACAGGACATACACACAAAACCATAGAACAAAAGTGCCATTATTACATAATCCTCCCCTGCAAAGTAATTAGCTTTTACTCTAAATGGAAGACACATACACTGGGGTAAGCATATACATTAAAAAAAACACAACTTATTTTAAAAGGTGTTTACATACAAAAGGCAGAGTTTTAATGAAATCTGAAACTACAAATTATAAACCTTCAACTTAAATTTAGAGAAATCCATAAAATTGTGCCTTGTTCATGTAAAACATTGTCTTTTTGCTTAACATTAAGCTTAAGATTAAAATTATTTTTTCATGTAATTAAAATTTGCTAAAATGGTGTGCAGAAAGGGAAACATTGGGGAATCTGGAAAAGAAAAAAAAACCAGGGGGGTAGCTAAACCACAAAGCATCTACAGAGCCTAATTCATCATGAAAATGCCTGGATTCCTGACAGCTGATTGACAGGCTAGCCCTTCCACTAATTCCCTCCCCTCCTAATAGGAGAAGCTCTTTGATAAAACATGGTTTTTCCTCTAGACCAGATAAATGCATACACAGAGTGCTAATAGACAGGATCTCACCTATGGAAGTAAACTGCCAGCACTGGCACAAAGGGGGATAGAGTCTCTGTGCAATGTAAAGGCAGTACCGCTGCAATTCTCAGCTTCCCAGGGAGAAGACAGTTCCTTGGGCCAGACGAGGACATTAAAAGAGGACAGAGATGTTTTACACTTTAGCAGTATACATCCAGTTAGCAAAGCAGTAGGGAAATGTTCTAGCCTTGTAATTCAGAGCAATCCATAGTCTGCTGGTGCTGCACCTTGCTTCAGCTCAGAGCAATATCTGGCAGTGCCCCAACTGAGTCAGTGACCTCTCTCTTACTCCTATTGTAGTGCTGAGGATTATGGGCTCAGTCCTACTAGGTATCCATGGGACTACTCACTTGCTTTAAAGCTAAGCACATGCTTAAATGCTTTGCTGGAGCAGGGCCAGAGTGCTCAGAATGCTGCGGCTGTATATGCCCATACACATACCGGCAAGCCTTATGCAAGCACAGCTTTTTTGCTTCAGTTTTGCTTATTTTGCCTTTTTCCCCCCTTTTTTGCTTATTTGAGCCCATTTCTTTTAAAGACTATGCACCCCAAAGGCATTTTACACTCCTCTATCAGGTGCTAAAAATGAGTGTAAATAAACTTATACCCATTTTAATGTCTTTTAACATTACAAGTATGATTCAACTAAGTAGTGGAGCAATGAAAATTAGGCCCTGTGATTCTGAAAGGGACTTTCATAATCACAACTGCAATGACAGATTCTTTCTAAGGGAAGAAATAGCACTGGAGATCATGGCATTTGTCTAATTTTTGTTTATATTCCTTTCTGAAGATAAAATGCAAATGAGTACTTATCAGCACAACAAAAATATTTAAGAAACAAAAGCCTAAACAGAGTTAGCTTATGTACAAAAAATCATGAACAAAGCAGCGGGGAAAGGAATTCTCTCCACATGAGCACCATCCACAAAAAGAATGATAGGAATAAGTAAAATAAACTATGAGTTCCATTCAAAAGAATCAACTTTAAACCAGGTGGGGAAATAAATCTGTTTTGTGAAATTTAACAAAAAATAATTAAAGAGCCGTGTTTAAAAATCTGCATCCCCATTGCGGGCACTACTGTGTTGGATATCAAAAGATTGTCATGCCATGGCAAACATAAAAACCTTTTGCTGTTGTTTTTGTATTAAAATATATATATTTCCATGGAGGATTGCTCTCCAAATTTAAATCTGAAAAATATGACAAACTATTGAGCAACGACAGAAAGGAATTTACTGTCTTCAGGCTTTCCCTAAAAGTTTCAGATGCTATGAAGATAAAGTGGCCACAAGGTCATTGGCAGTAAAACATCCAGGCCCTGATTTTCCTGTTTTCCATTTACGATTTAATCAAATGCAACCCTTCTGCCAGGCACCAGTCGGTAGCAAAAAGGGCTGGGTTCAGTTTGGAGTACCTCATAAATTATACCAGTGGCTTGCGCCCTCACCCAGAAATCTGGGAACACCAGGTTTGCTGGGGTGTCCCATATAAACAAAAACCCTTCCTCACAAGCAGTGTAAACACTAAAACACAAATTTATTACAGAGAATTAAAAAACAAAAAAGAAAACACTAAATATAGTTAGAGGTGCATCAATACATCAGTCTGATATTGGATTGGTACCGATATAAAGAAAAATGTCTATATCAGATATCGGCCCAATGGGGCCAATAATTTGACCGATAAATGCCTGTGCTGTATGCAGCCGCAGCGCAGCATGAAGGAGAGCCAGCAGCATGGAAAGCTGCCTCTAGCTGGTAAATTGAAAGGGGAGAGGGGAGGGAAGGGGCATGGGGGGCAGATCAACTGCCCCCGTGGTGATCAACTCCTCCAGCTTCAACTCCACCCTGCAGCTGTCGCCCGCCCTGTGCTGCGCAGATCCAGGGTCACAAACATCCCCCTCCCCCCCCACCCTCCCAGGGTGCAAGCAGTGGCGGGAGCCGCCCCCATTCCATGAGCCACGGCTCCATCCCATACCTCCCACAACCCCAGGCAACACCTGCCCCTGCCCTCTCCCTCACCACTGGGGGTGTTGATCTGCCCCCACAATGCCCCTTCCTTCCCCCCGTCCCTTGCACCACACCTGACTTGCCACCTGGAAGCAGCTGTATCGGATTGGCATCAGCCAATATGCCTCCTTAAATATCAGCAATTGGTATCGGCCCCCAAAATCTCTTGGTGCATCCTCAATATAATTTTAAAATACTATTAACTACAAAGCAAAGTCTATAGGTGGCTCTCTCTCAGAGGAGGCTTCACCCATACCCAGGCAGGGCTCCCCAGCAGATAGTCCTTGGGTCCTGCACTCCTATAACTGGCCTTCAGCAATGGGCTGGAGAGGGAGGTCCACACCAGAGAGTCCTGAGCTGCTCTTTGGGGTCACTGTGCCATGGGGAGCTGCTTGAGAGTGTGGATCCTTCTGCATTGCAAGAGGCTCCATTGTTCCTAGAGACACGATAGAGCGCCAACCTCCATTTCTGCATGGTGGCTTTGAGCGATTAATTGCAGCTTTTGCCAGCACATCGCACCCCAAAATTCCTAGTCTCAGTCCCAGCTCTCCTGGGCAGAAAACTGCAAAATAACTTGAAGGAAAGGTCAGGCTTATCACAGCTTGGGCCTAAACTACAACTAGCACCCAACCACACCACTTTATTGAGGACAAACTACAAGAGAGACAAGGGAGACCCAGGCCCATTTCGTGGGCCTGAACTGAGCAGGAAAAGCCAGCTAGGCCTGTACCACATTGAGATTCAATTCATTCTCCTTCCAGAAAGTGAGTTTGGAGGGAATTGTTTTTGATTTGGGAGGGTATGGCAGTATACCTTTGGGTGACTGCCACTTTAAAGGCAGAGTCAGGCAGCTAGCAGGTGCCTTGAGGCAGCAGCCATTTTTGAGAACCAGGTATATAAAGGCTGCAGTTGCTCCTGCCAGCCCAGGCAGAAATATTGCCAGGCTGAGCTGCAGCAGGAACATGTGGAGGTACAGGTAAGAACTTATGGGGATGGTTGGGAGGCTCTTGGTCCTGGGCATGACCTAAAACTGCACCCTGCTGGGGATGGATAACCTGGTAGGGCTCCTAGTGGTGCAGGAGCCCCCAGGAAATGCCAGGTCAGTTACCACCTCAGTGAAAAGCAGGTCGGGGTGCCTTAACCCATAGCCCCCACAACTTGGTGGGTATGAGGGCCAGGCATGGCTGTGGCCACCTGAGCCCTACGGGGTGGAAGACACTGGAGACTCCTGGTTGGGGATAGTTGTGTGGCGCTGGAGAGAGAGGGCAGGGATGAAGGTGGCCCCACACAGAGCAGGGCTGAACTGGGAGTAAGCCTGAAGGGCAGCACAAGGGCCAGCCCCATGAGTAGTTCATTGTGAAGATGACAAGAAAACCCTAGGGTGGAGCATGGTGTAGAGGTCCTAAAGTGGGCATAGTAGGAACCCCACATGTGGGGAGTAGGCCAAGGTATATTTTTGGATGCCTGAGGCTGAAGTTGGGCCTGAGGCTGAATAGGGGGGCTCAGTCAGGAAGCTAAGGGTGAGTCCTGACCCTAGTAAGTCCTCTGCTGAGAGGAGGCTGAGTGTGGGTTGTAAGAAAGACTTAAAGGGAATGCACAATGACCTGTTGCTCCAGGGAGGGTCAGTCCTTGTGAGACCCAGGAGCACCAGTCATGATGTGAAGAAACATTGTGTGTTTGTGCATCTGTTGCCTGCGAGACTTAGATGCAGTACAAAGGTGGTTGGAGCTGCATACATAGGCCCAGGAAAACAGGGTCACTGAAGGACAGCCTCCTGCCTAATTAATACACCAATTATTGAACAACAAGGCATGGCAAGAAAGAGAGGTGGGCATTTAGCCCAGAAACAGATGGGTGGGCCAACTTCTGACCAGCCCCAGAAAGGTCCCCTGTTACAGAGGGTTCTATTGTAGGATTCCCTCCTTCTGTATTCTGAAAAGAGATAGGGTTATAGAAGCCTGTCTCTACTATAGGGCCTTTCTTCCACCTGGAAGGATTCTTGGGCTATCATAGATTACTGTGATCCACAAAGAGATGTTATTTCTTAACACCAGGGCTAGGGACAGACATTCAAAAAGCCTGAGCCTGAATTGATTCAATCTTTGCAGGTTAGTCTAACCTGGCTACACTAGTCCAGTTTGTAACCATAAAGATATCCCCTCTGGACTGAAAAAAATGCAGGCAAATGCCTGCATTGGCTCAGGTTAGAAGCTAGAGGGGACATTAGAGCAGCCCTCCCCTCCCTTCCATAGTGCTGAGCTGAGGAGGTTGTGGCCAGGCTTTGGCAGGACACTCTGATTAGGGAGGGGCTCTCCCTTCTGACCAGTCCAGCAGGGAGTTGATAGCACTGTGTTTATCACCCCTAACTCTGTTTATCACCCCATTAAGAAAACAACAGAGGGACATTACCAGCTACCTGTTGATTCTCCCTTTGTCTTGTCTGCCACAGCACAGATCATAGCCAGCATGTGGTGTGCTAGCTAATGCTGCGTGTCTGTGTAAGACAGAGGGGAGAGGGAATCCATGCTTGGAGGGGAAGTGGGGGAGTAGAAGCCTGTCAGATGCCTGCAGTCTCTGCTGAGCTGTAGCCAGGGAGCAGAGGGCAAGGGCCAGCCCTGCTGTGGAGCAGAGAATCCTGCCCAGCCCAGAGAGCATGCTGGGATGCTGGGGGAGTCTGATTTAACTTAAACCAGCAAGGGGTCTGGCACAGACATTGCATAAACTGGTTTAAGTCAAATCAATTAGGTCTGATACTACATTCAACCAGGTATGTCTCAAACCAGTTTCAGCCATTTTCAAACTGGTTTATGGGCACTGAACATCTTTTCTGTTACAGGTTTAAACCAGTTTCTGATCACTTAAATTACTGTATGTGTAATGTCTGTTCCTAGCCCAGCTGTGCCCTATGGAGCCTTGCTCTGCTCCATGCCAACATGTATACACTGAAGCTGCAGGAGATCTGTAAGCAAAGGGTCAGCTCTGTACTCGTATCTTGAACATATCATCCTTGATCAGGCTCTTCTAAATTTAAATTTCCTCTGGCAACGAGAACAGTTTTATCTGCCTTTCTTCATTACATTCCACTATACTCACCCATCCAATAGGAAATCAGAAAATTGTCTGTACAGTGTGTATAGCAGGAAGGCATGAGATACAGAATGTAGATGTCTAATTCATAATTGAGTCTACATACTGGAGTTACTGTAGGGAACAGAGATACTATTCAAGAAATGCTGCACAAAATGAATGGACTTAGCATAGCAGTTCCCTGCTAAGGTCAGGGAGAGTAGAATCGTCTTTTCCTTGGGCTGTCGACCATCAGAACTGGTGCTACTGCCTATAGGACTTGGTACAAAGGTTTACTTTTGCAAGGTGTCAAATGCTTCCTAAGAAGAGAATAAGCATCCTCAACTACCACTGAATTCAGTGGTTGTTTAGGGCCTCTCTTTGTATTCATGCCTTAATATAATGTTCAAACCTAGTTAACTTGTAGCGAGACAAAGCCATTTTCACGGCTTTGTCCCAGCATGGGGAATACATTTCACAAGCATTTTGTGGTGGCCCTATCCCTTAGCACTGATTGGTGGAGAGACCCCTGGGGAAGAAGTGACAAGGGGGAGGCCACCACCTTGATGGCTGGCTGCCTTTCCTCCAGCTCTGCCCCTCAGTGCTGATTGGCAGAGGGCCCCAGGGGAGGATGGAGGAGAGGCCGCTGCTGTCTTGTCCAGTGACTCCTTCGTGCCACCCCACCAGCTGGCACCTTCTCTTTTCAGGTAGGCTATGAGGCCTGCCCAAGTGGGGAACACTTAATAAAAACTTTTTTTTAAGTCTTTTTTTTTTTTTTTCTTCTCATGGATTTAATGGGCAACCCCAGATTTTGTGGTTTCTATAAAATCTACAGAGCTTCAAATTAAGTAGATCCCTAATACTGTTCTCGCTTTGTAAACAATTCTCTACTAGTTGTCTTCCAATTTACAGGAAAAACTGCAGGCCACAGGACCTTTGTAGCTACATGGTTTCTTTGTACCTTCTCTCATACAGAGGACAGAAAGGTAAGATTGCAGAAGCTATTCAAACCTTAAGGCACTGCTGTCACTGCATCCTATGGGACTGGTCTTTCTTCTCTTCTGAGTTCTCAGCTCCCTCCGAAAGTTTTTAGAGTAAATTTTAGGCCAGTGTCCTCAGAATGAATGCATCTGCCTGGCTTAACATGTCCCTCTAAACATGTTGGAGAGTCCACACTTAGGAAATCCAAGGTATTGAGATACTGACAATGAAACTGAAGGTAGGTTTCCTGTCACTGAGAATGGATACAACACAACTAAAGCAAATTAATGGGATGTCACCCTGAAATCAGTCTATGCTTTGCTTACCTCTTCAAATCTCACAGCAACACGGGTTCAGCAAAGGGAGTGATTAATGGATAATAATGAATATAACAAGTTATAGGATTGGTTGCTTGAAGCTTTCACAGGTCACTAACAGACGCTTCCAACATCAGTAAATTGCTTTTGCTGTGATCAAATGCATAAAGTGTGTGCATTAGGCACAGGTACCAAAATGGCTGTCCTAGGCCAGAAAAGCCCATGCATCACAGCTGAATTCTCCCCACAGTGTGTAGTGTTGCCTAACTATAGAGAATTCAAGGAAGATGCTGTGTCAGGTGTAAATTCAGGAAACCAGCATGATGCTGAACCAGGAAGACAGGGCATCACAAAAACCGGAACACTCTACACGTGATTTGGGAACAGCAAAAATAAGTTCCTCTTGCCTGCCAATATATCAAAGAATGGGTCACAGCAATGCTAGCCCCGAGGAGTGGAACTGCAGAGGTCACAAGCTGCTCTATGTGGAAGTAAATGTTCAAAAATAGAATTAAGTAAGTGAGTGCTGATGTATGTTAAACTTAGTCCAAATCAATAGGTCTACACAAGATATGAGCATTCCAAACATGAGCTCTTTCACCTAAAAAGACATGTTAAGAAACTCTGAAATAAGAATGTTTCCTTTTTAAAGACTGTGCATAGGGCAAAAGAAAGAAGACAACTAACAGGAAAAGTATTGCCTTCCATTGGCTTTCTTTTTTTGAGCTACAGAGACAAAGAAATTGCAAAAGGACTTGCTTTGCACTGAGATTCCATATGACCAGCATTATAAAGGTTTACATGAGCTGTTGGGTATGTGTGTTTAAGGAAATTACTAGATCATGCTTTCAAAGTCTGCAACCCTAGAATTTTCATGAGGAACCTGTTTGTAGACCACTTCCCAGAAGTTTTAAGGAAGAACTATCTAAAATGTAAATTATTAGAAGAGTGTATTCATTTATAGTGATTTTTAGATGCTTCATACCTAATTAATCAATGCATTTCTCTAACTTTCCCAATGTGAGTCTCTTAAATCAATAGTGGCATTACATTGGCATACAAAATATAACCCAGAGCTAAATCAAATTCCTTGTATATTTGGAAAGAAAGGAAAATAAATAATAAGGGATAGACAGACATTTCAGCTCATCCCTATTCTGAATGTTCAAAACAATGATGTCTCTTATACTGCTGCTCTTTTAATATTCTGATAAGGAAATAGATGCTTATAAAAAGCATCTCAAAAGAATGCTGTCATCTAACATGCTGAGACACCTTATTAATTATTTTGATAGAGAAACGTATGGCTGACTAATCTGAAGAAACTCCCTCAATAGAACCCATCCTATTTTTTTTCTGAACATGTCACTAACTTTTATAATTTGGTATTCTCCCTACCAGTGGATGAAGGTGAAGGGCAGCTTGGTCTCATGTACACAACATTGCACTGCACTGACAATCAGAAGACGTGAGTTCCTCCCAGAATAGCTGTAAACTTCCTGCAAGTCATTAAATTTATCCTGTGCCTCAGTTCTCCATTACTAAAATAAGGGCGCTACTTCCCCATTTCACAAAAATTTAGGGACAGAATCTACTCATGATTGCAAAGTACAAGGGTCTTATGAGTTTGTAGGCAGAAATAAATCTGAGAAGAGCACTGATTCTCAGCCAAAGTGCTATAGCACTGTAGGGTGCCTTGAGACCATTTCAATGGTGCCAAAGGGTGCCATGCAATGTTCGGTGTGCAAATATGATTTATGATAAACCCAGAAGTTTCAAATAGGACTCCATACTATTAAAACCATCCTTCCCTGTTCTGGTCTTTCTGAGTTGTTTGCAACAGAAGAATTTTTCTATTATTTTTCCATAGTGGAAAAAAAACAAGTGAAAACTAAGAACCTGCAAGGGGTGCATCAAGTTTATTGAGAAGTATCTTGGGTCTAAGAAGTTTGAGAATCACGAAACTAGAGGAAGGCATGTGATATTTCTAACGTTTGGCACACAGGCCCTGGTGTTTGAATCAAACATTAAAAGCAGGTGTGAGCATTTTCTGCCTGCATGCCAAATATCAGCAACCAGACAACTCAGCTCTACCTGCTTTTGGTGGGGGGGAGGAAGGGGGGCAGAAAGGGAGGAGGAGGGGAAGTCACAAAATCAATAATGTATCTACAATCAGAGATAATGTTGCCAGCTCCTGATACATACAGGTGGGCTCTCTCCTACATTTTAACTTTGGTAGGGTTTTAATTTTTGTTCTATTCAGTGAGGTTACAAGCTGCAACTACACCATGTGAAGAGCAAGAAAGATTGTGCGTTTAGCATTTGTTAACAAGCCTTAATTCCCTCCAAGCATCTTAAAGTTAAGTCAGATTTATCTTAGAGCTGTGGTATGAGTTACCTTCTGGTTGTTCAACTGAAATAAAACCACCAATCTGTGGTCTTCCAGAATCCCAGGAGGCACTGCTCCAGGGTGGCTGACAAGAGAGAGAGAGAGAGGGAGTATTGTTGGGGGGTGGGGTGCAGTCCAAGTGGTACAAAGGGCCCCTTCTCCACTCCCTTTCCCTCCCCCACCCCTGGACTATACAGCTGGTGAGCAGGGAAGGCAGGGATCAGACTAAATAGTTCCTAGCTACTCGCCTGCTTGACAGCCCTCTGGTGGCAGATAAAAAGTGTTAATAGGGTAGGGACAGACATTACACATAAACCAGTTTAACCGATCAGCAACTGATCGGTAACAGAACCTGTGACAGAACAGATAGTCAGTGCACATAAGCCAGTTTGAAAATGGCTGAAACTGGTTTGAGATAAATCTGGTTGAATGTAGTATCAGACTTAACTGATTTGGGTCAAACCAAGTTTATGCAATGTCTGTGCCAGATCCCTGGCTGGTTTAAGCTAAACCAGACAGCCCCAGCATCCTGACATACTCTCTGGGTGGGGCTCTGCTCCACAGCAGGGCTGACCCTTCCATTCTGCTCCCTGGCTGTAGCTCCAGAGACTGTGGGCTGCTTCCCCCTCTCCTCACCACTCCCTGCTAAGCAGGAATTCCCCCCTCCCCTCTACCTTGCTGCGGAGGTGTCTGTGTATTTGCTACAGACCACATGCTGGCTACCATTCTTGCTGAATCAACAAGTAGCTGGTAATGTCCCTCTGCTTTCTTAATTGAGTAATACACACTGAGTTAGGGGATGATAAACACTGTTATCAATTCCCTGCTGGGCTAATCATAGCGTCCTGTCGGGGGCCTGGCCACACCCCACCTCAGCTCACTTCTGTGGAAGGAAGGGAGGGCTGCTCTCATGCCCCCCAACTTCTAGCTTGAGCCAGTACAGGCATGTGCCTACATTTCTGGGATGTCTCTGCAGTTACAAAACTGATTTAGCCTTGCCAGGTTAAACTAACCTGCAAAGATTGCGTCAATTCAGGCTCAGGCTTTTTGAATGTCTGTCCCTAGTCCCTATGTGCAACTACTCACAGCATATGCTAACCTGAGTTAGCTAACATTAGAGTATGCTAATTTTGACATGCAATCTCTCCCAAATAAGCAGTGAGCTATTTTATAGATAAGGAGATGTTCAAATGGTGCATAATGATTTTAGGAGCATTAATCCATTAAGTTCCTGCATTTATTATTATTATTATTATTACTATTATGGCCAAGGGTGCTCAACCTCCCACCAAGGGCCAGGTCCAACCCCAACACTGTCATCTAGTCTGTAGGTTCCCCACAAGTCTATGAGGATCCCTGCAGGCTGTGGCCCTATGCACCAAACTGGGGTGACAGAGCAGCATGGAGACTGATCTAGGTGGAAGTGGCAAGGGACCCCACTGCTCCACATAGGGCCAGGTGGGGAAGGTGCAGGGCCCCAAGGCCTGACCCTGGCAGTAAAGGGCCCAATCCCATTGTGTAGGGTGTGATCTGAGCCATAAACTGCCCTCATGGCACATATTTTACCTGTGGGGCTAAAGGCTGAGTAACACTGTTTTAAGGTCTAATTTTACCTGCACGACATCTGCCTTGGACTTCTTTTCTGCCTTTTTGTTTTAATTTCTTTCTTTGTAACCCTACTTAGGGGCCCTTGGACATGGTGTAATACGGTGTGGCCTTCTATTACATAATCACAGGCCATACCTTTCATAGGCCTCCGGGCAGAGGTTGGACCTACTCTGGAAATGAATCAGGATTGGGCTGAAGGAAGATGCTGTAGGCTTTCTGCCTCATTTGCTGCAGAATTGGAAGGTGAGCAATGAATGAAGAAAGGGACTGTAGGAAGAGAGAGGACAGTTTCATGGGTTAATGCAGCTGACTGCTGTCCTGAAGAGATGAATTCTAGCTCTGGCTGTGAAAAAGTGTTTATGTGATGCTATATGAGTTACTTAAATCAAGCTTTCCACAGGTGCATTAGCAGTGTGTTCTTCATTTTTGGACTGCCTGACTTAAGACACTGCAGTCTGATTTGCAGAAGTGTCAAGCATTTACAGCTGCAAATGAAATCAATATGAGTTGTGCTTTGAACATCGAAAGAGCTATATACAGGCAAATGCTCTGAAAAATCCGGCTCTGCTTGCCTTCAGTTAGGTAGCTCGGCTTAGCTGGGGGGCTTTGTTATACATCAATTTTGCTCGGCCTCAGGTCCTCAGATGTAAAGTGGAGATAATAATATCTACTCTCACCCCACAGGGTGTCATGAGGATAAACTCATATCTCTGATGCTCTCATATACTATAATGGTGAGCATTAGAGAAAAATCTAAGAGGAAATTAATAATTCTCTCAGGACAGAGTTTGAACAATGCACAGTACATAAAACATCCTGCCATGCACTGAATAATGAAGGGAAAAAAGGATTAAGGAACCACTGTCCATTCTGAACACTGAATGGAAAAAAAACAAACAGCATATCATCACATAATTAAAGACTTACAAATTATGCAAATAAGAGGACAAATTTAAGGCTGCACAATCGACACTAGGTTTGATATTACCTAATACTTGACCTTAATTCAGCTCTGTTAATGAACTCTGCCTGTTATCTCAACATTTTTTTTTTAAACAAAAACTAAAAACAAATGAAAATTTAAGATTTCATTTTGCTCTTCCTTTACTACTAGGAAGGAATGGTTACTTATCCTATCAAAGCCATCTGCACTGATTCTGCTCTGGATAACTAACAAACAGTAATCCCAAGTCTGAAGGTGAGAAGAGCATCCTATTTAAAGAGTAGCTTCCAAACAGTTCTGTATTAGTTGACTTTCATTCTGGAAACCTAGTATCTTAGAAAACTAGATAAGTATGCATAGTTCTATACAGAATTTGACCCGTCGGACTGCACCACAGTAAGAAAGATTCTTCAGATCAACTTATCCTTTCAAAACATTAGTAAAATGTTGCTCTACCTGCCTTGTCTTATTGTTCTCTTCACAGGAAGTTTCCAGTAGGGCTGTGCAAAGCTTCAGTCACTGATTCGATTCGGCCTGATTCAGTGGCTGAATCTCCAAATCCGAATTGAATCAAGAGACCCATTAATCTCTTCTAATCAAATTGGAAGGCTCCGAATCTATTTGGAGAGATTTGGCCATAGACACAGCTTTATATTTTTTTTTCTACGTACCTTGAGGTACCAGGCACGGCTCATGAACATTGAGATGGTGGGGCAGATGGAGTGTCCCATGGGAACATGGAGGGGTCCTTCGCACGTTCATCAGCAGACCTTTAAGTGGACCAGAAGTACTTCTGGTCCACTTCTGAATCTGCTGTGGAACCAATGGGGGACCCCCCCCCCAGGCTCAGCAATTGGTGCCTCCTGGGCCTGGGGGTCCCCCCGTGGCCTATTTACATGGATAAGTTTTGGAAGAGGAAGGACACTAAAACCCATTCACAATCATAATTCAGAGGATACTTCATTCCAGTCAATTTGTCTAATGGATAAGGCCACTATTTAAGAGACAGGAGATTTGACTTGGGCCTTGCAATGTACACACCTCTGCCTCTTTGTCCCCTCATTATTTACTTGCTATTAAATTAGGTTCTACAGCTGGCATTATTGTGGAGATCATAGTAGATGAGTTTAATGGTATCTTTCCACATTAAAAATCTAAGAAGCTACTCAGCAGACAGGTATTCATCTAAAACCACAATATGACAATCAACCCTTTCTTTTATCCATACAAAAAAAGATGCAATTATTAAAGCATGGCCATGATACTGCATAGAATTCGATTAAAAATTCAATAAAATCTATTCCAATGACCAGCCTTCTCATAAGTCATGGGCTAATTGAAGCACTGAAAATTCCACATCATTTCTGTGCAGAGGATGGGACAACCATACAGAATGATTTTTAGAACAGGAGAAGGACAAGGCTGCAACTGGAAATCTTGTGCATAAAAAGAACATGTCAATGAATTGGGAATCCTATATACATGGGCAGATCCAGGACTGTGGTGGCAGGTGTGTGGCTTCATGTGTGTGGTGCATGCACAGTGAAGAGAGTTCACTGCACATGCACCATGCAACGAAAGAGAGAAAAATCATCTATTCACCATGATCCTGAATGGCAGTGAGCTTGGAGCTCTCAGCAAACCTGCTGGTCAGCATAAGGTATTCCCAGAGTCCTTCCTTTGGCTGGGCTCCTGAGCCTACAGGGTGTGAACTATTGCTATAGCCCTTCCCCTTCTTTTCCTCTCTTGCCATGCTGAATTTAACAGCAGGGGAAGAAAGGAAAAGTGAAAAGGGGGAAGCACAGATTTTTGTGCAACTCCAAAGCCCAGAAGCTAAATGCTGCTAGTCCCCTTTTACCCTTCTGCTAAATTCAGCAAGGGGGAGGGGAAGGAGGGCAGAGAAGAGTGAACAGCAGTGGCACCCACCCCCCAGCCTCAAGAGCTGCATGAAAACAGGGGCTCTGCGCAGACCCTGCATCCACCAGTTGGTGAGCTCAGAGAACTAACAGCACAGGCAGAGCTCCCAGCAGCTCTGACATGCCAGTGATCCTTAGCTCACTAAACATATGGCACACAACCAAATCAGGGTGCGACTGCACTGCCACACCCTTCTGAATCTGCCTCTGCCCATACATAAAGTACTGTACTTAGAAGCACTGAAAGACCTAACACAAGGACACTACAACCTATTCATCACTCTGAAATTCTGAGTTATAGACTCATCCGCTTCTTTTAGTTTCTTTAGAAGAAACTTCAGGCAATTTCTGGCCTTTATTCAACTTAAAACGTATACATACGTTTGTTTAAGTCCAAGGATATGATACTAACTACTAATAAATTGGATGGGGAAAAAAATCAATAATAATTCAACACAGATCGTTAGTGATTTATGCTCTTTGTGGCAGAAAACAAAGAGCCTGCACTGCTTTCCTGGGAAGCATTTTGAGAAGTATTTTCCTCAAAAATATGAGGAAAAACAAACTCACACATTTTATGTTATGGCTTATCAAGTGGTGATTATTTCACAAAAATGTGATAGCATTTTCTTATGAGGAATAGAAAACTAAATCCTACTAAGAAAGTTTGGCTCTTTTTGGACCAGGGAAGACTTTAAATAGGACCAAAAATATCATTACCAACTCTGCCAAATAGTCATTTAAGAAGTCTGTGGACAAATGATTATTGGGATAAAATTATCATAGCAAAAGTTCTTGCAAGCTGAACCTTTTATCCACTTCATGGTAACACTTTCAACTGCTTCCTCTCAGAAGAGATGTTGGTATAGATATTTTTACAGTCTTTATTTCCTGTTCATTCACCCAGCCTCTGAAGTAGAATCCATTTCTTGTCTTCATAATTACTAACATAATCTTGGGGGCTGACCCGATTACCTTCCAAGGTCCCTTCCAGCCTTACAGTCTATGAATTACAATCTCTCTAATATCCATGGGAATGCACATGCAAGTTATGAGTATAGTATAGACACTATAATGTTGCTAGTTGTAATGAATAGAAACCAACAGGAATGAGAAGCAGACTGTTTACAAGTATGACTTGTCCCCAAGGAGCTATGGGTTAAGAGTAAGAGCCTTTTGTGGACCTCATTGGTTATTCTAGACACCATTGTCCAAGTCCTCATTCAATTTCAGGAACATAATGAAGAGAGAGAGTTTGGCTCTTGAAAATTTGCACTAATTTGCCCACTATTTCAAAGTGAGCTTTTAAGACATTCCGTGTTTTGCTGTGAATCAAGAGGGCTTAGATAAGAGATGCTAACAGACATTAAGGCTCTACCACATTTGCAAAGAATTTTCCAACAGCTCTAAAACACATGCGTATATGTAACAGAGTCAGGGCCAAATGACAGTCATTTTCACACATATTTATATTGTGTTTATATGGAATGAGACAGCAACAATACCAAAGTGTGCTTGTACATCAGTCCTGCCTCAAAACAAGGAAAGGAATTCATTACTGACTTGGAAACTTCTTGCACATAGCTTGGATGATATATACCCAATGAAAGCTCCTTTTGCAACCTGGCTCAGAATATTTTTTTAAATAAACAGTTATAAAATATGTGCACATGTAAAGGACTGTTAACATTTATTACTGTGCAGGTATTTAAATTCCAGATGGTATTATGCAATTATATTTACAGTGAACCAGATTTTTTCCTAAATTATTCTCTCAGATAGGCCATGGAACATAATTCACTGCATGAACCAGTACACCTTGATGGCCATTAATAGACTTTTATATAAATTGCCATTATTATTTTCATATACCTATGATATGAAACAACATGAATGCTAACCCAAGTTTCAAGTTTTTACCATGCTAGTTTAGACTGCCTATATAATAAAGTTAAAAAATAAACAGCTAACAAACCTAATATATTAAATAACAAATTCACATTTAAAGATGCATCCAGTCCCCTAAAATACACATGAAGACAGCTAATGTTCTTCCATCAAAAGTGCTCTTTTAACCCAAGTCAATATCCACAGGATATTTCTTTCTTTCAGTCTCTGAGGCCACTGACAGATGTTCATTAAGAGGCAAAATGAGATCTGATCCCCAATCTCAACAATCATGTCTCCTGCCCCTGTTTCCTCAGCCTCTCGTCATAAGTCATGTGCCCCAGCCCCCAGGGGCCTAACCATTTTTGCTGCCCTCCACTGGGCTCTCTCCAATTTGTCCACATCCTTTTTTTTTGGGCGGGGGGGGGGGGGGGGGGGGCAAAACTGGTCCAGTATACCAGATGAGGTCTCACCAGTGCCCAGTAGAGAGGAATAATCACTTCCCTCCATCTGCTGGCAACACTCCTACTAATGCAGCCCAGTATGCCATTAGCCTTCTTTATAACAAGGGTACACTGTTGGCTCATATTCAGCTTCTTGCTCACTCTAACCCCCAGGTTGTTTCTGCAGAGCTGCTGCTTAACCAGCCTGTACTGGTACATGGGACTGTTCTGTCCTATGTGCAGGACTTTGTAGTTGTCCTTACTGAACCTCATGAGATTTCTTTTGGTCCAATCCTCCAATGTGTTGAGGTCTCTCTGAATTCTACCTCTAACTTTCAGTGCATCTACTACTCCCCCCATCTTAGTGTAATCTGCCCTGGGCCTGACTGTTTCTTTATGTATAGCTATTTTTCCTTAGCACTGAATTACCCTCATATAATGCAAGTGATACAATGTCTCTCTCCATTCAGTAAACCTCTGTAATATTATTATTATAAAGTAATGGCAAAAATATGGAGCCAAAAGGCCTCCTTTGGTGGACCAACTCATAGGAGAAGTCATTAGAGCAGGATGTCTGCACAGAGTTTGGTTGGCACTTGGACATCTCCCTGGTAGAGGTCATGGAATTGGCAAGACCCTTTTCCTCCCACCACCCCACACAATAGCTCTGGTCCCTCTTGTTTTTGGCAGGCCAAATCCAGTGGGTTGCATTTTCTTTTCCTGGGACTCCTTGTAGCTGGGGAAGATGATTCAAGTCTCTTCATTGTCCCTATCTTCAGGTCTCTTCATCAGTCCCTGAGCCATCCAGTAAGCATGAGTCACAAACCAATGTAAGTACTGCCTGTTCCTAAATCTGGAGAAATTCATTCTCCAGAGAGGAGCTGGTTGAAGGTAGGAAGTATTATTTGAGGAACTCTTGAAAAAGATGGATCTTTATCCTTCCTTTTCCTCCGACATATTCCGATTTTTCAATGAAAGAAAAATTCCCTTCCTTTCCTGCCTCTCTCCCATTTAGATTACCCATTCCAGATTTTCCTGATTCTAATGGTCTCATATGTACACTGATATTAGCTATCCCTCAGATTTAACTTGGCCTTGTAAAGTCTTTCAGGTACACACTTTCTCATCTCTTCTCTTATCACAGAGGCAAAACCTGCCATGCAAACTTGTAGACCATTAATTTGTTCTTTTGTTCTTCCATCCTGGAAACCGAACTACCATAAGCAGTTAAGTCTAAGAAACATTTTCCTTTTACCCTTTTAGTCAGCTTTCTTTACCCAGCTTTGGCACAGAGAGCCTTACTGTGAACAGACTTAAGAACATATCATAATATTACATGGTCAACAAATACAGTGTCTGTTAAATATGAAGTGCTACAATCAGAGTAAAAGACACTGAAGTTAGGTTAGAAAAATGTAAGATATTTTAGCCAGCTACCCTATTGGAAATACCAAAGGAAGGGGTGAACCCATCTCATTTTTAACCATGTTTGTATAAATAACCCCCAAATTCAGCAGCATTTATCAGCTCAAGCATACTGTATTTTTGATCTTGTGATCAAGGGGACATTATAAGATAATGGCTCTTGGTACCTTGTAAATAAAAGCATCCTGATTTTGATGTCAGACAGATTTAGGAGCAAAGCTTGCTCTAACTCAGTAACCCTTTTCCTTGCAGAGAAACCTCTGAAAACCAAAACTCAAAGTCATTGTTATGGCTGGAAAATGGTGCATCTGCAGGTCAGCACAGGTACAAAAAAATAATCTTGCCATTACTGGCACAGAGCTTTGAATATGATGGGCAACAGTCATTTATGTCTGAATGGGTGTATAGGACAGGGAGGCTAGAAAAACTGTTTCACAGGCTCATCCTACAATGATGAGGCTGGCTCTCTTCATTATCTTCCCCATTTCATCCAGGCACTTTTTCTTTGATAATATGCAGATGTCAGGCTGCATAATAAGGTTAATATTAAATGGGTAGGTGAAGTCCTCAGCTGATGTAAACTTTCTCACTTCTGATAGAGCTATGCTGATTTAGAGCAGCTAAGAATCTGGTCCACTTCATTAATGAATCCCCTGTGCTACCGTGCATGTCCAAGCTAAAAGACAAAAGCTTTCCATGTAAAGAGAAAAGGATTAAGGCTTTACTTGTTATGAGAAACCTAGCATCTGACTTGATTATTTTTTTTTAAATGCAACTCCCTCTGAGTCTGTTGGGTCAAACACCACACAGTTGTACTGTATAAGTGATGAACACACATATAAATTGATATGATATGGTGGAAGAAACCCAAAGGCTTTTCTCTTTCTTACAACAGAAGAAGGGTAGGCCATTAAGTGTAGTTTCAAAAATAATTAATGGGTTAATTGATTATAAAGTTTCAGATGTATCCAACATGAATAAAGTCTTTGGTTTTATTTCTGGACAATACAGAAATATCAGGTCACATCATCAGCATGATCAACTGAGATTATACTGGAATATGAAAGTGCAGCAACACAGGAGCCTCATGGCCAGATCCAAATAGGCACCAAGTGTTCTCCTCTTTCTCCAGTCACTGTTTCAATATCTGCTGTTGCACCTCTTCTTCCCTTCTCCCCCACTCTGTTGGGGTAGGGACAGAAATTACACATAAACTGGTTTAAGTGATGAGAAACTGGCTTAAACCTGTAACAGAACAGAAGTTCAGTGGACATAAACCAGTTTCAAAATCTCTAAAACAGTTTTGCGATAAACTTGGTTGAATGTAGCATCAGACTTAACCAATTGAGGTCAAACCAGTTTATGGAACTTCTGTCCCAGACCCCTTCCTGGTTTAAGTTAAATCAGAGTCCTCCAGCATCCCAGCATGCTCTGCAGCTCTGGGCAGGGTGGGGCTGAGCTGTCTGTTCCAGCCAACCAGGGTGGGTGGCAGAAGGCCAGGGCTTCGCCCCCACAAATGCAGGCAGCCCAAGCACAGGCCCAGGGTGCCTGTAGCAGGGGGAGGGGGGGAGGGAAGAAGGAGGAGGGGTGCACATAAACACAAATGAGCAGTCAGAGCCTGCAGGCAGCCAGGAACTCAGCCCAGCCCAGCTGTGTGTGGAGAAGCACCCAGCAGGTAAATGTGTGGATGGGAAGGTGCGCAGGGGAAGGAAGGAGTGTGGGGGGCCAGATTGAGGACCCCCAAGGGAGACAGGGGTGAATGGGGCCCCAGGGTGGGTCATGGGATGGTCAGAGCCCAGGAAGCATGTCCAGGGGTGTGGGGGGCTCCTGCTCCTGTGCACATCCATGGGGTAGGCACAGGGGGCACATGCTTCCCAGATCTGTGTGCAGGGCGGAGGCAGGCTGCTTCTGCAGGCTGGGTTCTGCACCCTGCTGCCAGTGCCTCAGCAGCTGTACGATGCCACATGCCTCCTACTGCCAGGCAGGCAGGGGACTAGACGCAGCCAGAACGCAGGAGGCGCGTGGCATTGTGCTGTTCCTGGGGCACTAGCAGTGGTTAGACTAACCTGCAAAGAATGAATCAAAGGTTTTTTGCATGTCTGTCCGTAGCCTTGATGTCCTATTGAAATTCTGCTGTCATCCCTTTCATCTTTTCTCTGTACATTTTAAATGAGTGCACAGGCTTCAACTACCACCTCAATGATGATGACTCCAAGTCTTCTCTGCCCTAAGCTCTTTCCTTACTTTGTTCATTCATAGGCCCTGGCTAACAGAAACAACTCATTGATGGCCTTCCTAATGTTTATTTTACTACTCTGATCCTTAAAATGTGGGTTTTGAAGTCCAACGCCCTCTCTCATTCTTTGGTTATATCATTCCCCTTTTCCTTGTATTGGCTGTTAGTTGTGGAGTTCAAATTCAATCTCTTGCTCAGTCTGATTCAATCTCTGGCTCTATAACTTCAATATCCAGATCTCACTTCCTGTGAGGGGCAAGCTGAAGAAGTGGCATACAGGAGATCATACACACCAGGAAAAAAAGATCATCGTCTCGTCACTCTGCTTAAGGAGCTTTAAGTGGAATTTAAGTTTACTAGGAAAAACCGTATATGGAATTAAAATTATTATCAACAGTAGTTAAGTTCAAAAGAGATCCTGTGGTGAATTCCATATGTTGAAGTAGCAGTGGTGATTTAAAATAAATGCACTTATCAAATGAGGCTTGTAACAAAAAGGCACCAACTAAATCAATACAGGAAATCTGAGGATGAAGGGATAGATACCGTTCTGCAGAGGCAAAGGGCTTTTCCAGACAAATACACACATATTTTCAAAGCAGAGCAGAGCAATCACTGAAAATTCAGATCAAAATAACCAGCATGAAGTACAGATACCAAAAGAAATGTCTTCGTGAAATCTGATTCTAGTGCTCTTGGAATCTCTAGCTGGTACTAAGAGCCTATAAAGCAAAATCAAAGCTGAAGTTACACAGAAAGACCCAAATCCAGCTTTTATCTGGCCTCATTACAAATCCTGCTAAAATAACCATTTTAGTTGCCACAGAATATCCAGAATCGTAGGGAGATCATCAAGGGACAAAGGCTGAATAGCCCTCAGACCATGTTTACACTACAGGGCTGGAATGAGTTGAATGACACTGCTTGTTGCTGAGTATCTGCAGGGCCAAGACCGCCACATTCTAATACTATGGGGACTGCTCCCTTTTTAGTCAGTGATGGTACACTTCTGCTATGGCACATATTAGCAACATGAGCAGGACATTTCCTAAGAAAACCTCCAACTTCCTCTTATATCCAGGGTTTTCTCCATCCATTTCATGGCTTTCTACTCCTCTCCTCTTTCTTTGTTTGGGTCATAATGGTCTAAGCTTCTTGCGAGACAAAGTAGCACCTTCTTGGATTCACAATCACATCTTTTCAAGCTGCATCTGGATAGTCTGCTCCTCACCAGCCAAAGGCACAAGGGTCTGGTGCTCTTCAGTGGCATCTCCAAAGATCCATAATATGGGTATTACACCCACTAAGTGACTCCCTTTCCCACAGACTTTATACCATTCTTGAACCGCTAAATTCTAGCATACCAGAAAAGTACTTGCAAGTTATACTGCACTAAAGGCTTGGTAAATAAATTAAACAAATGAGTGATTGTATGATATCACACGGTAGCATACCAGTTCTAACTTAATTCATCTAGCATAGGGAACAGCAGCAGTGAAAATGTAGAAGCACAGATTTAGCAAGTGCTGGTAACCAAAATATATACAAAGGGTCCCTGAAGAGTTTATACTCTGGTTGTTAACACATACTCATGTCCCTGCCACCATATACCTCCCTGTGATTGATGCCCTGCATTCTGCTGTGTAGGTATATTGCTAAGATTGAAGCCATGCCGAGTCGTATATGCAAACCCCATTGACTTTGACATAATGAAATATGGGAACAGTAAATTTACTCAAGATCATTTTCTTAAAATGAAAAAAATGGTATCTTAGTACAAGCTTTAGTGAAGCTTGAATATCTACGTGGCTATATCTATTGCCTTAGCTAAACTAGAAGAAACATAGAACACAGTCTGATAGCACCATGCCCATCTCAATAGGTACACCAGAATGGGAAATTAATTTAAAGTGATTTATACATTCTTTCTGTCTCTCCCAGACACACACACACACCAGCTAGTTCCACTTCTGAGAACACTACAGTTGATCCCTGGCTGCTGTGTACTAGGTTAAAGCCCCAAGATGCCCAACTAGAAGCTTTTGCAGCCAAAACTTCACTTTTCTCCTCCCTCTGTTCACTAAGGAAAAAGGAGAAGGAGCAAGAGAATAATTCTGCCAGGTAAAGAATGTTGTCCTTCATCCCAGGATAACTAGCACTGCAGAGGGGAAAAAAATCACTGCAGAAATAGTGGGGCACCACTGTAGTGAATGAAAGTACACTGAAACACACAAACACCATTGGGACTTTCACTCTACTCACTACAGACTAACAAAATGTGTAATAAGCCCCTCAGTTCCTCCAAACTCCTTAGCTCTGCTCTGTGGGCTTTATCTACTATGACCTTCTATACTTAACCTGATTCAGTTTAGTTCCAGCACTGCACAGGAAGGGTTAATGTTGGCAAATGACTCATGTTTTGTTGGTACAGCCAGTTTTCAGTAAAGACAATTTATTTTCAGTTAATCAACCTAATGCTGACATAATTATATCACAATTTTACAGTGGAGTCAAGAGAAGGACAAGTTGTATCTAATTATGTGGAATAATTAAAATATATCTGTTACACAAAAATATTTTGTTACAAGGGACAACCTTACATGTGGCAGGTGGCTGCAGAAGAACCAAAGCTCAGTGGGCCACCTACCCTTAGAATGTAGAAATCCTGAATCCACAAATTCATCACCTTCCTGGGCATCCTTTCAACTCCTTTCCAAGTCTTCACCTGGTGCGTTAATCAATAGAGCTGAGTCAAGGGAGGGTCCAGCCCACAAGCCAGTCTTCAGTCCTAAACTAACAATCCTTGGGTCTAGGGTCGTATGCTTTCTGTCAAAAACTGCTTTTACGAGCCTTTGTTTTTGATTTGCTGCTAACAACACCCGTGCTTTTTCACTCTGACTCTCTCCAAGCCTCCTTCCCTTAGTCTGAGCTATTATATAGTCTGCTGTCCCCAGCTTAAATCTTAACCTCAAAAGGTTTGTCTTCCAAGACCCATTTTTGCTTCCTTTATAACTCTGGATCCACAGCCAACAACATTTTAGGTTCTCAGGTAAATCAAGGAAGAGGGCAAAACTAATCCATGTCTCCAACTGTGATTCCAAGGTCACAACATTTCTCCTAAGATATGTGAATGTATAGGTCGCATGACCTTTCAGTGACCAAGAGACAAGCAGAAGCATGAAGTTAAGATACCTACCAGCAAGAAAAACAGCACACACACATTGCGTGAATCTCTACCCAGCAACAATGAGAATGAAATCTATTCATAGCAGGTATTTTTTTTAAAAAGTAAGCTTTAGTTACAAACTTAGAATAATCAGAAATGGAAAAAAGGGACAAATGATCTCAAATTTGCACTTGACTTTGTTCTTCCAAGGGAACCCACATTGAACCAGAAGCAAAAATCAATGACATGCATATATAAACAACTGCAAAACACATAGCTCAAATTGAGAATATTTACTATTTGAATTGGCAAATCATTTACTGGCAACCAAACAGTTAAAAAAAAAAAAAAGCTTTAACAGACCCTAGAGAATTAGCTGTTGCTAAAACAATTTTATGGTCCTTTCCACTTCACTGGAGGTAGTTTGTATGGCTGACTGGAATCTATTCAATACTGTCAAACATCTAACACTCCCATAGCTAGACGCCTTACAATGAATAACAAGCAGTCTAGCTGCCAATATGCTGGAACTGCATTTTTCACCAGGGACTGGACCCCAACCCAGCAACACTCCAGCTTCATTGTTTGATGCCTTGTTAATTTATAAGACCAACAATTAACCACAACAAACAGAAGTCCCAAAATTCCAAACTACTTCAGCTATAGAAATCCTGTATATTTAATAAACTTCAGAAGATATAAGAAAAAGTCATGTCAATAAAAATACATATCTAATTTTTCTTTTTTAGATTCAATTGATTGTGTGTAATAGGGAACAGCTGTCAAAAAAATCACCAGACAAGGAACACAACATATAGGAGTTCTGCAAGCATTACACAGAGCCAACTGCAGTAGAGAAGAAACAGGTTACATACAACTTTCCAAAAATATTATCTCAACCACAGTTCATCATGATGTTTCAAAACAAATTCTGGAATTAGACCATATGTGTTTCTTACAGCTTTCAGCTACAATAATAATACAGTGTTGAAACCCAAATCATATTGCAAATAATATGGAGCAATCAGGGAAAAGTGAAAATAATTTCACTGAGAAATAATTACTCTGCTGTCTTGGCAGGCCTATAGTTATGGGTTAGGTGGGAACTTCCATTTAACATTCCTGTTCCTGTAGGCTGATCCATGTGAACACGCACAGAGTCCACATGGGTCATGTTAAAAATCAATTAAATTACATACAACACCACCACAAATACACTATTCTAGGTTCTAGTATTTAAATCAGACGATAATTTTCCCAAACAAGAAACTTAGAATGTATTTTTTTCCCAAAATTTAGCAATTTTCTATTTCCCTAATACAGTTCTAAGCCTCTAAGATGAGACAGTAGCAAACGTGTCTTTCAAGTTAAGACACTTTAGATTTTAATTTTGCTTATAAAATAAAATTAGACACATCAGCAAGGAGCCCTATTTGGAAAACAATTGTGTGACTGATATATATATATATATAGCATAACATAAGATTTAAGCTGAATAGCCAGACAATACAATAAATGCAGCTTTACTCCCTTAAAGGAGTTATTTTTTTATATGTATAGGGCTCATCATCTCAGAGGAAGAAGCAGAATTACAGTTGTTTCAGAAATGAAGAGTGATGATAATTTCTCTTGCTCATGGTGCGCATGTGTATAAGCCAATCATTAAGAATGGCAAAATAATTGTTTGCATACCCTCAGCCTATGGACTGTATAGTTTTCAGAGGGTGTATCTACATAAGGTGCTTACTGCACAGTAGAGCTAATTACTACTACAAGTGCAGATGCTTATCGTGCAGTAATTGCCTAGAGCACCCCCTGGCTGCTTCAGAGTGAGAGCAGTCTACTGCTAGGAGCAGCAAATCTGCTTTTGTGTCCCTGCATGTGTAGACATGCCCAGGATAGTTTAGTCAAGAGTAAAGTGCTCCCACATTATTTGAACATGTAGACATGCTCAGGCATATTTAAGTGTAGGACAATCCAATGCTTCCTTCTGAATTATACTAGCCATCCTTAACTGCTAGCTTTTTTATTAACTAAAAAAGAACAACTTGATAAAATGTATCTTACAAATATCTATCACTGCACAGTTTTTAATAAAGTATGTCCCCTGAACTGAGATTGTGAATATAAAGCTGAGTGACTACTTCATAATGAACATTTTATTAGAAAATGTAGCTTCTTCCAAAAGCAGATTGATACTCATTTAAAATATTTTGTGTATATTTATCCTTTTTTATTTTCTGTTATGGGTAGTTTTGTTAAGTGCACGTATTAGAGCTATGTGAAGCTTTGGGTGCTGATTTGGAGGAGATTCAGCCTGATTCAGTGGCTGAATCTCTGAATCTGAATTGAACTGGGAGACCGATAAAAAAGTCTGAATCTATTCAAAGCTCTCTGAATCAATCTGGAAAACATTCAGAGAGCTTTGGAGAATTGGGCAGTCCCCATTCACCGCCGCAGTGTGGCAGTAAGTAGGGAGTGAAGGGGAGGGGACCATGGGGGACCCCCACCAGGTCCCATCCCCTGCCTGCTCCCCCAGCTCCCCTGAGCACCTCCCAACCTCCACCTGCTCTCCCATCCCCATCAATGGCTGCTCCACACAGCCCCAGCATCCTGGCTCTTAAAAAAAAAAAAGCCCCGAACTCACCAGCTTCTGCCAGGAGTACGGGGTGATCCACAGTGCACCCGACTACCCTGCACTGTGTGGGGGGCTCTGCCAGAAGCCCCCATCCCCCTCCCACTCTCCCAGCTCCGTCAATGGCTGCCCCACCCAGCCCCAGCTCTTAAAAAAAAAAAAAGCCCCACACTCACCAGCTGCTGCAATGGCTGTCGGGACTTCTGGGGGCTTGTGGCAGAGCCCCCCATGCAGCACAGGACAGTAGGGGGCAGCGGGGATTCCCCCCACACCTGGCAGCAGCTGATGACTGCGGGGCTTTAAAAAAAAAAAAAAAGTGCTGGGAAGCTGGAGCCAGGTGCAGCAGCCATTGACTGAACTGGGAGAGTGGGCAGGGGATGGATGCTCCTGCAGTGTGGGGCAGCGGGATTGCACCTCCACCTGGCAGCAGCCAGTGAGTGTGGGGCTTTTCTTTTTAAAGCGCCAGGTCACTGGGGCAGGGTGGGACAGCCATTGATGGGGCTGGGAGAGTGGGTGGGGGATGGGGGCTCATGGCAGAGCCCCCCATGCAGCGCGGAGCAGTGGAGGCCAGTGGGAATTGCCCCCCCCCCACCTAATTCTGTTACATCAGTTAAAGTACTTGGTAGTGTACCTAATGTATCTGGGTGAGCATGTAAAACACTTCTGATAACTCTCCCATGCAAAAATTCATTTTCTCTGCAATCTTGCACATACAACTCTGAAATTTACTTTTGACAACCTTGTGGCAATAAAGCTTCCTATGAAAAAAGGTTTCTAATTGATAAAGAGAAAATGTGGGGATGGAATGAATTTACTGAACCAATGAGATTACTATTTTCAGAAAGGTTTTTATAGTAACTGTCGATAGTAACTAATCACTTTATAACAAAGAAAATAAGTTAGGCATCTTTAGAAATTGTAACTAAGGGATTTATGTATTCACACCCAATAAAAATACTCAATGATCATCTTTGACAACTAATTTCCTTAGGCATTTTTTTAAAACCTTACTGCTGATAATTTGACTAAAAGATCAGAACAGCACTGTAGCAAGCGCATAACTCAATAACAATACACAGAATTTCTAAGGAAAATATACAAATACTGGTTTTCACACAGGGTAAATATTGCCCCTTCACCTTTAACAAAGATATTGGTCATTCCATGATGAAACATTTGTATAAACACCCAGATAAAATATCTTCCAATGCATAACCATCCACTGAGTGTTGCTGGTGCAACATTATTCCCAATATGCGGTGGATCTGAGTCAATACAGCATTCCCTAGTCTTTAACAGGAGATATATTGGCATATGCTTTAAACACAGAAGGTTTGTGGTTCAATCCCCAGTGTGTCAGCCAATATCATAGTTAACAGAACCATATCTAAGTTAAGAGCTTCATTTAATAGACAGAACTTTTGGGAGAAATTGCTGATCCCTCACAGCTCACATATGGGGGTTTTTGGCACAGCTAACCACTTCTCCCACTTCCTGGTTTCTACGGATGTTCCTTGGGAAGAAAGGTCTCATATAATTGCAATATGGAGTTCTCTTATTACATCCCCAATGAGTGCTTGGTGGTATCACA
This sequence comes from Alligator mississippiensis, assembly GCF_030867095.1. NCBI lineage: Eukaryota > Metazoa > Chordata > Crocodylia > Alligatoridae > Alligator > Alligator mississippiensis. The sequence continues at coordinate 43,291,499 of NC_081830.1, forward strand.
TTAAGGTATAATTCACTGCATGTTTCTACTGCTATTTTTCGGCAGTTTAGGTACAAGAAATTAGAAGTGTTATTTTCAACTATATTAACTATGGTTCTTACATTTGTTGACAGTGTTGAGCATATGAAACTGAAATCTTACAGGGAGGAAGCACCTGGGTTCTGTTCTTGGCATTCCTCAAAGTCTCCCTGAGTGTTTTATAATACTGTTCAACCTACTTAATCAAGTAGTTCATTAAAGGTTGGCAGAAACCTTTTGCTGCTGTGAATTCACTTAGCACAAACTTATTTTGTTCATAGTAGTTGCCATTTCCTCTTCAAATTTGTAAGTTTACTATGCATTAATCCCTTGCTGCAAGTTTGTCAGCCTTTCTTCTATACTTGGGTTTTTGTTTTATTTTAAATTTTCCTAAAGGAAATTATTTTAACAAAGCTACTTTCCTCTGAGGGTTGTTTCTTCTTTTCTGCTCTTGTTACTTTCAAGACCACCCAAATTATTATCCCCTTCTGTTCTTGGATGAATTTGCTTCAAGGACTTTGTTTCAGAATTTTATTTTGCTCTCCAACTACTAGGTCTTCACTACGTTTTAACGCTGTAGCCAAACTCCAAGCAATTCCCTATTTTAGGCATTTAAGTCACTTTGTAGAGGTCCCTAAGTCACAATGCAGGAAGCCAGAAAGAATTCCTGCATTTTAATTCTAGCTCTGCCATGTGGACAAAGCATGCCATAGTTCTGGTTTCTTCATCTGTAAAGAGACAATGATTTTAATACCTACCTATAGTATGTATTTTACGTTGAGAAAATATAATCGGCTACTGCTCACCTTCTTAAAATCTCTAGACTTCTGTGACAGGCTCATGCCCAGAAAAGCCATTGATAGGTGGTGTGTGTACCCTGTTCACCTGGCCATGGTGCACTTTCCTCCTCTTGCCTGCCAAAACTTGCTGCTTCTATAAGATTGTTTAATTATGGGGAGTTGGTACCTGTGGTCACTCAGTGATTGGATGACTCTGTTTGATTTCCATGAGGCTTTTCCTCCCCTACACCCCACCCCTTTCCACTTGGGGGTTGCTATCAGACTTTGATGATGGGCCTGGTTTCCACTTGGTTCTTTTCCTTCTGGGTGCTCTGTAAGGTTTGAACCTGCTTAGCATGGCACCTGTGCCTCTGCTTCAGAGGATTACAACAAAACAGATAAATGAACTTAAATTGTTGAGTCTCCTTACTGAGGTAATGAACTTAGTCCAGGGTGCCTTGTGATACCACTTCTGACCACCCTTGTCAGGGCTCCCTGCACCTACTGGCAGGTTGTTTCTGGTTCGCAGGCTCTTTTTGCCTGTGCCCTTTGCTGAGTGCTGCACTGCTTGGGCTCACCCGAGATAGCTCTGTGCGAGTTCTGTGCTCCAGACTCACTGCTTTTCAGGGCATTCCTGTTCCGCAACCTTCCCTGCCCATCTCAGAACACCAGCAAGCTGTCTCTACATGGCTCCTTTGGCTGTTCTCCTGCCCAGCTCCTCCACACCATCATCTCCCTTCACCATCTAAATGGTGATATTCCACATAAAGAACTTGGCATGGGCTATGGCCTGGCAGTGGCGAGATTCTCTTCTCTGGCAGTGGAGGAGGAATGCGTGGACCCCCTCCTTTCATCCTGGTGCATTCCACTTCCTCTCTCTTTGGCCCATTCTTTAGCCTTCTTCCTCTACGTGCTTCTCTCCTCATTTTTTACCATCATGTAGTCCCTTATGCATAACTTGAGCTCTTAATTAATCTTACTAGTCTGAAGAGAGCATTTCTTGTGTTGTTCTATTCCCTGACCACTGCACCTGCTTGTACCTGTTTGCCTTTAAGCTGTAAACTCTTTAGAAAGAGATTCTTTGAAAAATGACTAGATATTAGATCACAAAAATAATAATCCTAATAAACATCTTTGTAGTGCTTTGAAAATGTAAAGTGGGGGTCTTTAGTCAGAACACTTGTACTGAACACACCTCCCCTGAATACATTTTGCATGGATTCACTGGGTGACCATCGGAAATCCAAACTTTTCTGTACCCTTGTGCCCTCCTATTTGGGTAACAACACTTTCATTCTTCAGCCCTGCCTTTTCTCTTGTATGTAGATTGTAAAATCCTCAGAGCAGGAAGGTCTCTTGCTATGTGCTTGTATAAGAATCTAGCACAGTGGAGACCCAATCTTGTTTGGATCATTAGGGTACTAGGAGTGCTGAGTAACACCAAGATGACAACCGTCAGGCTACCAGTTCGGAGACTTCATGGAATTCATATCCTTAGGTTTGCAACGAAACCAAGCAATCTCTATGCCCTCTTCCTGTTTACATGTGTCTAAGTGTCAAAAAAGCTCCTTTAATCTTTTGTTTCCCCCTCATTTTCTTACATTAGTGTCTACAACAGCTTGACAGATGGAGTGCATACTGTTAAATATACATTTTATCTGTTTTAGCTGGGCATGATCTATTGTTTATTACACACAAAAATATGTTAAATGTAACATTACTAAGGTCACAAAGTCAAACAGGCAGGAACTAGGAAACTTCAGAGTTAAGGTAGCCTTCAATTAATTTCACCTTCCTGTCCGAATGCATTATAAGATGGTCTTTAATTAAACAATCGCATGTTATATTTTCTACAGCTTTCCTTCCTCATGCAGGACACAGGTTAGACCAACATTTCTCAACCTGTGGGTCATGAGCCAAAAGTGGGTGTGAAGAATATATGAAAGGGTCACAAACAAACTTAAAAAATGGATTCTCCTTTAAAGGAGAAAAACATGGCCAACCATGTGTTTTCCCTTGCAGGCTAGCAAAGTTCCAGCCTGCAAGGGGCTACTTGGGGCCCCCTCTGCCCCCCCACCCCCACCCTACACACTATGGGGCTGGGGCCTGGAGACCAGAGGCAGCAGGCTGGGAGTAAGGGGCGCTGGATCAGAACTGGCTATCAATGTTTACAAACGGGCCCTGATACAAAAACATTGAGAGCCACTGGGTTAGACCATACTCCCCCAAAGAATAACTATTCACTATCTTCATCTTACTGTTTAATGTGTGGTTCCTATGCCTTGTTTATTGCAGATTAAATAATTAATTTTTTTGGCCTTTTCTATCCTACTCATTGATGATATATGAGAATCTCACAAACACACAGATTAAGTACAGAGGTTCAAAAAGCCTGAGGCAAAATTGATTCAGTCTTTATAGGTTTTTCTAAGCTGCATAAATTGAACCAAGAAACTGAACTGACATTCAGTGGTCTGGTGACCAAGACAGGCAGAAGCCTGCACTGGCCCAGGCCAGGAATCTGGGGGTGCTCACATGCAGAACCCATCATGGCCACGTTGCCTAATACTGCTGAACCCAGCTCAGTGCTGAACCCAGCCAAGGCATGATTGGCTGCTGGACACACCCCGACCTGCTTTCAATGGCAGGGAGGGTAGAGCCAGCAGACAATCTCTCCCCAGTCCCCACCTCCTCCCCAACTCCAACTTGGTGGGGAGGGGGATGCACCACCCTATCTGGCACTGGTTCTGCCAGCCAGGGTCTGCCCAGTACAGGGGAAAATCCCCACCGAGGAGCTTTTCACCACCTGCAGCCCAGAGCCAGGCTGGGATCACCTCAGCCCCACCTCTTCCTCAGCTGTCTGCCTCCAAGAGGTTTGGGGGGGGCAGGGGGGAAGGTGGTGGGAATGGATTCCCCTGGCCTGACATACACTTCCACTCAGCCAGGGTCTGTTCGGTACAGGAGAGGTAATTCCCCACATGCAGAATTTTTACCTTCCCAAAGCTCAAAGGCAGGCTGGAATTGCCCCATCTCTGTCCCCTCCTCAGCCATCCACCTCTGAGGGGGTGTGTGGGAACACTCCCCACTCCTCCAGTCCAACACCCCACCACCCCATTTGGGCTCTGCTTGGTGTGGAGGGGGGAGGGAAGCCCCTACCAGGGCCTTTGACACTCCTGCAGCTCAGAGCCCAACTGGGATTGCACCAGCCCCACCCTTTCCCCAGCTATCTTCATCTGGACAAATCCTGGCTGGAGGGGGAGCCGCACTCCAACACCTTGGCCTGCAAAGGTGGATGGCTGAGGAGGGCATGGGGCTTGAGTGATCCCAGCCTGGCTCCAAGCTCTGGGTGGGCAAAAAGGCCCACAGTGGGTACTTACCCTCCTGTGGATGTCTGGGGAGGGGGCAGGGTTGAGCTCCTGGGCTGCAAGGAGGGGGAGCCCCCAACAACCTTGCACAGTACAGACCAAGGTTGGGGGGGGGGGGCTAAGGGATCATTTCCCTTCCCCCTGTCCTGCCACGCTTACAGGCGTGGGCAGGAAGCAGGCTAGGTAACAGAGTCTTTAGTGCCTTAGCTCTGTGACAGCACTGCTTTGCTGCAGCAGGTAGCACAGCCCACGGCTGCAAAGCATTCTGGGATGCTAGGGGACTGCGAGTCAACTTGACTCAGAAGAGGATCTTTGACCAGTATTATCACTCCAATTTTACAGGTAAGGAAATGAAGCACATGCTTTGATTCCCCAATCTGAACTCCCCCACTCAGTCCTAATCTCTCTGAATTCCCGTCTTTCCTCCCTGACTGCAGTCCTATCCTCCCTACCTACTGAGTTCCGCTATCCCATCCCTGCAGCTCCTAATCTCAGTTGTCTCTTTCCACTCTTTCAAATATTCTCTCTACCACACTGGCCACATCCCCACTTCCCTTCCTGACTCCTAGTCCACACTTGGTCCCAACATCCCATTATCTGTTCCCTGTCCAACTCTCCTCACATAGTCCATGCCAATTTTTCTTTTATACCTTTGCTACTCCAATCTCCCCCACTATTCTGCAGACAACATCTTATTTTCATGTGCTGAGTAACCCACTGAAGTCCTGGCATGTAGAGTTAAGCAGGTGCGAGTCTTGGCAGAATTAGAATCAGAGGGAGGATAAAGGTTTTTGTCCGTCACTGTTAAATATAAAAGTTCAACATCTTGTTCAGCTCAAGCCTGAACAATTCTACTACTCATTGGAAACAAAGTAAACTGTTATCCAAGGTCTGAGACAATGTCAACCATAAAGAATTTTGAGATTATAACTATAAAGAATCATCAAAGACATCTCCCAGAAGTTTCACTGGAGGAGTGGAGTAATGCTTTTTAAAGAGAACTTTAATTAAGCAATATTTAAACATGCTTATTACTTATGAACATTAACATTATTAATGTTTTCAGGCCTGCCAATAAAGAATTCTTCAGGAATGATAAATTTACTCATTAAAGACAACCAAAAAGGGAACTGGGGCTGAAAGGGAGAGAGGGGAAGGGTGACAAATCAGGGTTAATGTACACTGCTAAAAAGAAAAAATAAAAAGTTCTTTCAATGACAAGAAATCTGAAGGGGAAAAAAAAAAAATGATGTAAGATTTTTTCTTTGGTTTATGTTCTCTTATCGATGGGTAACAAGGGTCTACTATGATCAGAGCAACTTTCAATGTAGCAGCAAACATTTGCAGATAGGACTGCACACAATATGCCATTGCAATAACATTGCAATATGCCATTGCAATAACTAAAATATGCACCCACAAAGTTCTTCTAGTTTTCTTTTGGGGTATACCAGATCCACCCCAGAAATGAGAAAAGCACTAAGAGTAGCATAATCATGTCTGTTTTAGGGCTTTTGAAGATATTTTTGAAGAGTTCCAGGTTTGTGAAACTTGTAAAGCACAGATACTCTGTCAATTTTTTGGAGTCAAAGATATGCAAATGAGGCATCGTTTGTCTAAAAATCCAAATGCATTTATTATAGTTCATGTACAGTCTTGTATACTAGACACACTCCCTAGAGACTTCCAATCTGACAAGTCCTTTTTAATTTCCCCTATTATATTCTAGGAAGTAATTAATGTGAGCTTAAATGCCTTGCTCACTTGTGCTAATTCTGAATGGCATCTTTCCCTTGGCATAATCAAAGTCCTTTTCACCCTCAGCAAAATGCATCACAGCTTTGGAGCTGTGAACATACAGCAGAAGGCAAAGATTTCTTTTTTATTTGGGATGTCTCCAATATTGACCACACGGCATCTATAGCTTCTTATGCTTGTCCCTTAATGGTTTCATTGACTCCGTGCCACGGTAGTTCTGCTTCTCATATACTAGAAGCCTGCTACATCACATCTACCTGTAGCAATATCAAAAGTAAAATGTTAACACTGATGCAATACAGCATTCAGATGAATGTACTTTAGAAGTACTTAGAACATTTTGAAAGAAAGTGATTGGAGCCACATAGTGGAGGTGCCCACAGAAAGCCCAGATCCATTTCTAAAGAGCTCCCCTGTATAAACTGAAGCATTCCATTTCTCCCACAAATACCAGCCAGAACCATGAACATATGCCACTATCAACCTCCTTTAAAAATAAACCTTATATATCTGCATAAACTAGCTCACTTTTGCATGTTGGATTTTAAGGTCCCTAAATCCTACAGAGACCCACATGGGAGACCCAAGTCCATTCAGAGGCCTACTGTAGTCAGCAAACTAAATCTAGAAAATCCAGATTTCATTTCAACATTGAGATTCTAAGAGCAAAAACTTCAGTCCTTACTGAGGACTCTGTTGTCCATGGTACTGCAAGGAGTTTGATGGTAGAGTATGAAGAGCTGGCCCTCACCATTTGTCCAACATTTTCACAGAGTTTTCTGCACAGAGAAGAGAAATATGCAGGATGCTCAGCAACATGAGCTGGGTCTTTACTACCACATATGAACAATTCTTATGACAGGGGTAGGTAATTTTTTACAGCTGCAGGCCAGAATGACCCACCCTGGATTAGATACAGGTGGGTGGGTATTATGGGCCATCTGCTCCCACTGCTCATCCTAGTGGCAGCATGGGGAGATGGCCTGCAGCCAAGGTCCCCTGCTGCCAGATGTCACTAAAGGCCCAGATCTGTGGACCAGCTCCAATGGTTCCATGGGCTGAATCTGGTCCATGGGCTGTAGGTTGCCAAACCCTGATCCATGAGGTTTCTGAGAGGTTAGTTCTTTGAAATACATAGCCGCCTGGTACCAACCTTTTGCTTCCCTTGCTGATATGTGAAAATTCTTTCAAGATGCAAAGGGTATTAAGGTACCTGCCCTTACAAATCCCCCTACCCCACAGTGACTCAACACTGGAAAATAAGTGTATTAGTAATATAGCATCTTATCTTTAAAAGAGGAGTTGATATTTTCATGTAATAAGAGAACCCAGGAACCGAGAACCAGCAACTATGCAAGTTTACATAGTTTTGTGGGAGGGCACCTTTGGTACCTGCCACTTTAAGGGCTTGAGTAGGCAGTAGAGCAGCCTGCAGGTGACTGCTGTGCCAATCGGGGGCATCACATGGCTATCAGGAGGCCACCTGATTGGAGGAGGGCCTAGCTGCTGGAGAATAAGAGCAGGTCCTGAGCAGTAGTGCCAGCAGCTGCTGCAGAGATCCAGAGGGATAACATCACCCAGTTGGAGCTGCTGCTCCCAGAACATCTGGAGGTCAAGGGTATGGGATGGAGGAGGTTCCTGGTCCTGGGGAATGACCTAAAACTATACCTTGCTGGGAAGGATGGTGTGGTGGGATGCCTGTGGTGGCGCAGTCTCTAAGAAATGCCACACCAGTGCCTCCTTAGTGAAAGGCAAGTATGGGGCACCAGAAAGCCGCAGCCCCTGCTGCCTTGTCGGTGACCCCATGGAGGGGAAAGGCTAGGGGAGGACACCCCAAAAGAAAAGCACCTGACAAAGAAGTCAGTGGGACCAAGGGGGTCCAGAGTGGGGCAAGGAGCCCAATGAGGGGCAAGGAACCTTGAGTGGGTGAGGGGCACAAAGGCCAATATGAATGAGGGGCACAGAGCCCAATAAGTATGGGCAGAGTTAGAAGCCAGGGTAGTGATTTGGATGCCATCTTTGAGGCATGGGTTATGGTAAAGGGGAGGGATGAGCCATGTATTACACCCTTGGCATCAGGGCATTAAATGGGCAGCATTGCACATTTTCCCAGCTACTTTGATACATTAAGCAGTGGCAGGAGAGGCAGGTCAAACTGCCCTACATGGGTGGGCAGGCCAACATTGTGAATGGCTTTGAGATGGCCCCCTGTCACAACTTTAATGCAACTCAGAGATCAACAGTCTGTTTTAGGAGTTTCAGTGGCTTGCCACCTTCAACCAAGTGTGCTGAAGGGCTTCACATTTTCAGGAAACAAAGGGCAGAACAGTCAGTCATGAGAATTTCAAGTATACACAGAAGTGTAGATAAGGGATCTACATAAACATCATCTTTCATAGACAGGTGATGAACACTTTCTGGGATATATGAGAGAGCCATAAATATGTTCTACCAATTGTACCTCAGCCCCCGAATGTTATCAGAACTGAAAAACAAAACTTGAATGTTCAGCCATATCAAGGATGAGAGTTCAACTAGCTCTACAGAAGACCACACATTGAGGGGGAGCACATAAGTAGCCTCATCTCTATATATTCCTGACCTCACCTGGGACAACAGTTTTTATTATTTGGTCTGCTCTGCACCTAGATGAGCGAGTCTGCCATTGGGCATAATGACAGAAATTAATTCCTTGTTCAGAGATAAATGAGTGGACATGAGATAAATTCATGTCTATATTTGTTGTAGTTTATACTTTTTATTAAATTTCAGTAATGGCAGACAAAGGCAGCACAAATTTCCACAAGTCAGGTAGAGCAGCTCTATCCAAATATCTACCTGGGCCAGTACTTCTTTACATCTAAAAAATATCCCAACTCCATGCCAAACAAGGAAACTCAAACTCCTTTGTCCAAGAGAAGTAATCTATAAGGTTCCTGAGCGACGGATTCTTGCCACTACCTGGGAGCTTGATAACCTTCTGCTTCCCCTATTGACTTAATATGGCTGCATCCACACAAGGGTGGACATTTGGTTCCCCAGGGACATGAAGCAGTGGTGTATAGTGTGCAAGAGAACGCCTGCGCCATGCCCTGTCTGGCACATAACAGGTTAGCTCAGGTGAGGTAAAGGAGGCTGAGGCCAGCACTGGGCTGCAGCCTTACCTGGGGTCCTGGAGGCCCCTTGGGGCTGCAGCAGTGGCAATCCTGCCGCTCAGATCCTGGCCAGTTGCTGGAGCGTCACTCTAGCCAGCCAGGCTCTGGTTTTGAGCAGCTCACACTGCCCTCACATGTATTACTTCACTTTTGTGTGTGTGTGTGTGTGTGTGTGTGTGTGTGTGTGTGTGTGTGTGTGTGTGTGTGTGTGTGTGTGGGCTTTTTGACCCCTGGATATCCAAAAAAAACCTCTCTGCACTGCTCCCTTGCAAAGTAGAGAACAGCTGAATGAGTGATACATGGTGCTGCTGACATATCTGTGACGCCACATGCTGCACAGCCACAGTTGTCTGGATGCAGCCTGTGAGTGCACAAGCAAAGAGCAAAAGGTCAGGGAGCGGGTAGCACACCCATCTGGGCAGAAGTATATCTTTTGTAGACATGTGTGACCTCCAGGGCTTTTAAAGGGCCATCTGTACCCTTAGGAATGTCACCTAGTATCAGAACAGCACCAATTACAAGGGTCAAACTTGCTCCTGCTTCTTCCCTAGCTTGGAACCCAGTACTGTACTTTGTTCCCACTTGCCCTGTCATGTGCTCTAGACTCCCTAAATCCTGACCTCTGGCCTGCCAGAGGACATGGATAATTGCTATGGACATGGATAATTGCTATGGACCAGGAATGTGATTCTGACTTGCTGGTTATGACCTCTTTGTGCAGCCTCAGCCCCGATCCAGATTTCACGTAAGCTGAGGTAACTAGTTTAACTCTATGTTTCTCAACACCGCTGATGAATCCTTACAACCACCATAGTACCTGAATACCTCAACTTCTCTGAGGTAGGAAAGTTTCTTTAAAAAAAAAAAAAAAAAAAAAACAAAACCCAAAACCAAAAAAAACCTCCTCCCCCCCCCCCCCAAAAAAACAAAACCAAAAAAAACAGATGGCAAACTCAACGTTGCACAAGCCACACATGGTGTCTCCCAATCTTATACCTTTCCTATTAGACCATCCTTCTCAGACACAGCTACAAAATGAGAAAAAAAATAAGTAGTGATAATTTAGAAGGTATGTAACTTGGATCAAGGGAATGTTTATATGCTACTCTTCCACAATCCCCAAGAAGGCAAACCCGATGCATGAAATACACAAAGTGGAGCATGCTTTTAGTTTTATGCATGACAAAAAAGCTAATTTTAAAATGCAAAAGGAAGATGGGAGGGGGGTGGAGATTCAAAATTATGTCAAGAGTAAACAAGCTAGATTTATATTTCTGGCATCATGAACAGTCAGGATTCCTACCAACATGACAGACTATTAGATTCCAGCAGACAAAACAGGAAAAAATGCTTATGATTCATGGCAGGCCCCATTAATTTAAGCAACTGAATACATGCCAGAATCACCAAACAAATGGCATAGCAAGTTTATAAAGGGAAGCTGGTTTATAAAGGGAAGCCAATATCTTAACCTTTCACATATACCATCCAGGTGAATTGGGCAATCCTTTTGGCTGTAATGGAAAAGATCACTATAGACCAGTCTCATAAAGAAGTTATGCACTGCTCATGCAAATAGATTTTTTTTTCTTACAAGCATTCAATGCACTTCTCTGAAATAAAGTATACTAAGCACTTCATTGGTTTACCTCACCCTTTCACCCCATAACACAAAACAGCCAAATTTCCATTAGTCGTTGCTAACTATGCAATCAACTAAAAAGAAAATCTCACTTTTAGCTATGCAGCAATTAAAAAAAATTAACGTATTTCCTAAAAAGTCAAGTGTATTATGGTGTTTCATGATAAGAGAAAACTATTAGTATTACTCTGCTACCTGAATGCATTTTTCCCATAATTACACCATTGATAACCAAATTAAACCAAGTACCAGCTTTGTTATAGAAACTGTAAACAAGCTATACATTTCTGTCTTTCCTGAAACTGGGGGAAAAAAGAAAATAATCTGCATAAATAGACTCCTGAGTACTGAACTGTCATATGAAAGGAAATGGGAATTTGATACATTTTGAAAGCATGTATCAAATTAAATAAATAATAAATACGCTCAATACAAATACTGCCAGAGCAGTGGAAAGGGGTATTAGTATAGCTGCGAATCAGGCCCTAGGATTCTAACAAGTCATCACAGAGTTGGAAATCCTAAAATCAACAGAATATACATTACTGTTCTTCAGAGAAGGAAATGCAGCATAATTGGGCTAAATCTGCTGAATAATGGTTATCCTCTGTAACTAATCAGGAAAATTTTAAATCAGTAGCAGACTAAACGCTTACTCGTATATTAGAATGTGCTCAGTCTCAAAAATATAATCTGACCCTACAGAAATCTGAAAACACTGGAAGACTGAGGTTAGTATGAAGTAAAGTACACTCTTCATCTTCAAACACCAAATATCCTTTGCTAGCTCAAAGACCAGCCCTTAAAATAATGAAGAAATAGTATACACAACTTTTATTGTACATAGACATTTTACCAATGAAAGAAAATGAGAAGAGCTTTGAAAAGAACAATAAAGGATTCCATGTAATTTCATAGAAAATTGCTGAGCTCATTCTGAAAAGTAGATGGAAATATTAAAACTGAATGAAAGAGAATCATGTAGGACTTGAACAAAATTATCAAATAAGGATTTATGGAAACTGTCAGGCAAAAACATATTTCATCCCCAACTGTACTTTCACTGAGATCAAAAGCGACATTGTATTGACTTCAATAGGTACAAAATAAGGCCTTTGATTATCTGACATTCACCCATGTATTTCTCCCAACAATAAACAAACTGATTATGAAGCTGACAAATTCAATGTAGTATCAGATGCTAGGAAATATGCTTACCATACTTTCTATAAACAAATGCAATGTGTTTGTCGGATGTTTTTTTCCTGTGATCAGTCAAGCATCTTTAAATTTATTTCTATTTACACACACACAAGGCAGTGGTAATGTAAAGAAGAACTTTAGTAGAGAATTTCGCTTGTAAGTTGTCATTTTCTTCCTTTGCGCTATATGAAATCCTTATATGTACGTACACATCTACAAAGTAACTCAATCTCCATTTAACCTTGTAACATAGTATAAAAGTTGCATGGAGGACCAAAATTGGTCACTAAGGCCCTAACACACATGCTGGACATCTGCTCTGATGCATGCTGATTAGCACATGTCCAAGCAGACTTGATTAATCAAGTCGGCTGGAGAGTGCTAATTAGCACACTCCAGCAGCCTCCTTATCATGTGTATTCAACATCCCCGTGCTTCAGAATGGCAGCAGGGGGCACTTTATAGCTAAAGCTCATTGAACAAGCTTTAGTTAAAGTGCCCCCACTGCCATTTTCAAGTGTGGGGTTCTGAATACATGATGCTGTAGGTGCTTTAATTAATTAAAGTGATCCCTCCCTTTCACTCCAGAGCATGTGTAATGTAAATCATGATAATCCAGATCATATATTGTAAATATTATTATACTGATAATGATACATTCTTTAAACTGCTGGGACAGAGCATTTCCTAGCATACAATGATGCTACCATGGACTCAAGTCATCATCAGGCAAAACAGTTCCAGAGCTCATGGCTACTACACAATAGCCTTGTAAAACCATCATCTTAAAGCATTCAATGAAGCTGTTCATGAAATGTGTCCTAATGTTCCTAGTTCATCCCTGTATGTCAGACAGAACAGCAAATGTAAGTGAGATGGAGGGAAAAGTTGACTGTTCTGTAGGTATGTAAAGAAACTATAAGAAACTAGGTACAACTGAAGAAACTACCAAAAACCCCAGGGGAAGGGAAAATGCAAGTATTTTAACAAAAGAAAACATCCTAAAGTGAAGCAGAGCAGTAGTTTGCATTACAATGCTGCTCTCTGGATCTAGTCCAGTGGGGACCACTGAGAAAGCATGGACTGAAGTAATGCTTATAAATATCTATTTAACAAAAGTTTTCATCATGTAGCATATTCTGATTTTTTTTTAAGTTTATAGTTATGCTCCTGCCCTCCAGCTGTCATCTGTTCTGCATTGAAAATATTTGTTAAGTTTGATATTTTCACTCTAATTTCTCTAGGGTAGGAACTCTTAGATTTGTCATTCAGGCATGCCCATCTGGCACCAACTTGCTTGGTATGAAATTCCTTTCCTTACACCTCCCCTTTCTGTAGTTTTTAAAGTATTTCTTTCCCTTCCCTTGCCCCCCTTAATAATATAGCTACCAAAGTTCAACACAGGAATTAACCTTCTAAATCTGTGCAGCTTGTTCCCTTCTCACTCATTCTCAGTGTGGCTTCCTTCTCTTTCACGTTAGGGGATCAATTTGCATTTTCCTAGATTAGTCTCAACCCTGTTTTGAGCACAGTTGCCACGTTTCTGTATTGACAGCCATGCTGGACTTCATACAAATGAAGCCAGCTGCATCATTAGTCATTTCAATAATTTCTGGCCCAGTCTTCAACACTTTAAGAGAAGACTTGTCAGTTATGTGTTGCCATTATTACTGTGTAATTCTAATGTCCCAGTTATGCCATTCTAATCCTGCTGCATAAAAAAAAAAAAAATGAATCTGCTGTTAGCATATTTTTAGCCTTCACCAATGTAAATGTTATCCATCAAATAGAACTTTAATGTTCTCACTGCTTTGCCATTTTCTCCCTATTTTCTATTCATGGTGATAATACCGTGCCACACCCCCCCATGCCCCCTCCACCGCCAAATAGTCTGATAGCACCAAAGAAAGCATCTTTGGTGTCTTTTATGGAATCTCCTCATGCCATCTATTAAAAGTGCTCAGAAAAAAAGGGAGAGAAAAAAAGAAACCCACTGTACTGAGACTTCTGAAAAGCACACGTAGGAGTCCTGAATTATAAAAATTTGTAACTGTTAATAGATGCAATGCTCTCTACGTTCTCTGTTTAGCAAATTCCACAGAGAAACCAAACCCACTTGGGTTTAAAGAACTGCTTCTCAAGAAGCAAAGTTTTCTTCCTTTCATTTTAAAGGAGCCTCTATTGAACCTTATCTGTGATAACTGCATGCACTTTTGACAAAGATATTGATTGCCAATGTATACAAAAACAGCAGTGATAACGTGCATATTCATCACATAATTGAAGCCATAAAGGGAACATCAAAACAACTACAGAGCACTTACTGTAGCAGAAAGTTGTGGTCCATTCAACTGAGCATGCAGGATGGCCTCATTGACTGAGTTCCGGATTCGCAGAAGTGCAAGTTCCAGATCATGCGACCCAGACATTTCATTCGTCAGATATTCCAGCGTGGAGATGTATTCCCTCCATTGTCTATCCAGCTCTGACACACTGGCCAAACACCCCCTCATTACATTTAGACAATATCCAACACAGGGTCTGATTAGTGTCAGGCCTTGACAATGTGGACAGTACTGCATCTTCACTAGAGCTTTGCTACATTCCTTTGTGAGGGCAGCATGTTCAGTAGTATTTATCACTTCAGTGCCCATATTTAGGGCCTGGCTTAGCATCCTACTTGCCCAAAGGGATTTTGACAGCTCTGTAACCATGTCTTTAGAGTAATGTCCAAAGGGATTTATATCTTGCCTTGTTAGTCGCAGACACTCTGTATAGTCCTCTGACAGATCTGTAATTCCTGGGTTTATTAGCCGACTGTACACCAGAGGAAAGAGACTGTCGAAGAACCGTAAAACTGCACTTTCCACTGTAGTTTCTGCGCCCAGAATGTAGAGAGAGAGATCTGTAAAAAGTTCTTTGACAGGCTCAACAGCTTCTTTTGCCATAGCTCGGTAAGCTGTCTCAAACAGGGAAGTTGTGTGATTCTCAGCAAAGCGAAGCAAGGACTCAAAGGCCTCTGCAACAAATAGAGACATGAGGGAATGATAGGAAAGTGGTTTTTTTAACTGATCAGTGCACAGGAACATTGTTAGTTTTATAATTTTACCAGGTATAGTGCTCAAGCAATCTAGGCTTTTTAGGGCCTGATCCAAAGCCTGTTGAAGTTAATGAAAATATTCCCATTCATTTAACTGTAGCCAGTAACAGGCTGGATAAGACTATGCCACTTTAGTGCCTGCTGTTGCATGTAAGCAGGACAACTAGATACATTTACAAAGAATATTATTATTCACCAATAACTGACACCCCTTTCCAGTCCACAATGAGCACTGCAACATTCCAGTTATCTTGTATAAGTTACTATGGAAATCAGGCATAGAATTCTTCAATAGGAAAACCCTTTTGATGAGACATGTAATGGTGCAAGTTATGTGGTGGGTAAAAAATGATAGTAGAAGGATTTCTCCCTGATGAAAAGTACTGTAATTTTGAGACCAGTTCGATAGTAATGGCTTTATCAGACCATATTAGCAATTTTATAATATTTGCATTTAATAAAAGACAGCGAATATTCCTTGTGCAGTCTTGTCATGCAGCAGCCTGTAACATTATCAGTCAGTGATGAAGCATAATAAAGTTTTTTTTAAACTCTAAGTGAAAACTAAAAATCACTAAAGTGATAATATATCAGTCCACAGGTATTCTGATTTTAGCTCGCTCCAGCACATCTCAAATATTACCACATTTGAAATAACTTAATTAACAATTTAGAAACTTTATACCATGCAATTTAAACACTCCATGTTTCTGTAACCATAGGTTCATGATTAATTTGCTTCCTGTCTCACAATCTACATGCTGTGGAAATCCTGTGTCAAAAATAAGGAGAAATAAGTCATTTGCAACCCTCTAAAAGGTCCATAAAAACATACTGTACAGTTGTTCTGATTTGGACAGCTAATATAGAAAGTAAATACATGCTATAATGAAGATTTAGGCAAGGCTGACATACAAAAAACAACTTCAGATAGGCCCAGACAGCAGCTCAAAGAGAACTTGAAAGATAAGTGAATATGAAATAAAAGTTGAAGCCTCTATTCCATAATGCTGTGACCAGAGTGCTAAGGTGTTCCTTAAGACTACTTCAGGGATGCAGGTTACAGAATGAAATGTGAGCACACTGCATGATGTACAGCTATCCCTCACAATGTGGACTCTGTGTTAACCTCTGCTTGACCTGCTTTCAGGTTGACACATGAGAGGACTATAAGAAACAGTTTTTGAAGAAATTTGCAGGACAAGAAAATGAAATTACAACCAAATGAAGCAGTTTATCTACTTTAATCCCCATCAAATCTATGATTAAGATAAATGTCATTTTAGATTATTTCTAAACCTTTTAAAATTGTATTAGACAAACTCTCTATGCGCGAGTCATCACTGTGGACTTCAATGGTTGGAAGGGGAAAAAAAATTATGACACCAACTTTGAATGATACAGCCAATAAGATTGCCTCTCCTTCTCCTTCCCCTCCCCCCCCCCCATCATAGAGAGGGGATAATCTGGCAGATAAGGATTTGTTACCTTGATTTATTGTCACTGGGACATCACCATGTGGTCTGGTGTAATTTGGTACAAATGCATTCCCTCTTACACAGGGGTCATATGATCACAAGAACATAGGGCTGGAAGGAACCTTACAAGGGTATCTAAATACAGCTCCCTGCTAAAGGCAGGATCTTCCCTAACTAAACCATCCTAGCTAAGCGTCTGTCCAACCTGCTCTTGAAAACTGCCAAGGATGGATGTTCCACAACTTCTCTGGGCAGCCTTTTCCAATGCTTGACAACCCTCATAGTCAGAAAGTTCCTCCTAATCTCCAACCTAAATTTCCCCTGCTGTAGCTTGAGGTCATTGCTTCTAGTTTAGCTCCCCTTGGCCACAAAAAGAAAGCCATCTTCAGCCTCTCTATAATCACTGTGCAAGTAAGGGAAGACTTATGAAATCCCCCTTGCATGCTTCTCTTCTCCAGACTAAATTACCTTAGCTCTTTTAGCCTTTCTTCATTGGTTGTGGCCTCCAGACCCCTGGTCCTTATTTGTTGCTCTACACTGGACTCCTTCCAAACTGTCCACATCCTCCTTGAAGTAAAGGCCCAAAATTGGACACAGTACTCCAGGTGAGGCCTCACCAGTGCTGAAGACAGCAGAAGAATCACTTCCCTTGATTTGCAAGTGATATCATTGTTAATACAAGTGTACTGGTGGCTTTTTTAAGCAAGAGCACACTTTTGGCTCATATTTGGCTTATGGGTCAACCATAACCCCCAGGTCCTTCTCTGCAGTACTGCAGTCCAGCCACTCATTCCCCATTCTGTATTTGTGCATGCAGTTATTTCATCACAGGTGCAGGACTTTGTACTTATCTTTGTTAAATCTCATCTGATTGATTGTGGAGTATTTCTCCAGTCTATGCAGGTCAATCTGAAGCAGGTTCAGCTGGACAGGGTCACTGTGCCTCAAGCCAATAGCAACGGGGCCTTCACAATGACAACAAATGCCCTTGTGGAAAAGCTCAAACTGTGCCCCGTTGCTGGTTCATGTCCATTTCTATGCTACCTGGTGGCCTTCAAGCTCTTCTGGTGATGACATTGCCTTGAGATGGCTGAAAAAAATACATGGAAACCGCATGCATTGAATAAATTCTGGAGCCTAGCCCTACCTTCCAGAGTATCCCCTCAGAAAAAGACCAACAGGAGTGTTATGGTTTAGGATTCACTACTTAACTAGACTGATAACAACCCAAGACTTCACAACATATTGGATAAATCAGTATTTTAGAGAAGTAAAAAGCCTGCCTTTTCTTCTTTTTTTAAATCTGACGATTGGAATGGCTGCTTAACATCACTCTAGAAATCTTCATGTTCTTGTACTAACTAATAACATATAAGTGTTGCTGAAATCCTAGAACACAAAGAATTTGCTTTTGGGCAGAGATCTAGTTTGCCGGGTCTCAGTCTGGAGCAGATTTTTACAGCTATGTCATATCGTTCTGAAAACAGGATTTATAATGGAAATACTGAAACAGCCTTAACTCTATTAGAGTTAACTGCACAGCCCAGCACTCATAAAGCAGTTTTATTTGTGCCGAGACACACCAATTTTAATTTTTTTTTATATTCTAGTGGAAATCTAAACACTTGGGGGGGGGGGGGGGGCCTGACAGGGTTTAATGCAAGGAGTTGTTTAAAACAAATGCATTAAAAAGAAAAAGCACAAAGGCACCCCTGATTTTTCTACTGATGTTGATATGGATTGTCTTTAGAACCATGAGGAAAGGGATGGTCTCCCACACTCCTATTGGGTTCCCCCTTCAACACTGTACAAACTTCCTCTCCCCTCAAAGACTGTACTGCAGCCATTGCCCTCTCTCAGTGGGATTAAATGAGATTCCCTTAAGGGCCAGTCAGCAGCATCCTTAACTACCATATGAAATCAGAGCTGAACAAAGAAGTGGTCCCTTTCCAACCTCTTGCCCTTTCCAGTATGAGAAACAAGGACCTAAGACATGAAATCTAGTCTCCAACATTGGGTCAGCAAACTCTTATGCAAGTACTTAATTTTAAGAATGTAAGTACCCTCCCTGAAATCAAAGGGAGCATATATGACTCCAAGACCTGGGGCCAAGGTGATTATGGGGTTGTGGCACCCTAATGTATAAAATATAAAATATAACCCTAAACAAACTAACAAATAACCTTAAGCAAACAAATAACCATAGGTAACTATGCTGTAGGGTTCATAGCTCAAAGGTTTAAAGCTTGGATACTTAGCTACCCTATCAGAGATATAAAGGGCAGCTAAGCATCCAAGCCACATTGAAGATGAATGGGAACTGGGCACTTCAGCACCTATATACCCCTCCCCATCTCCACCCTACATTTTACAGGTAAATTTATCATTCAGATTAGAACTGAAAGGTGCCAACATTTTGCTAGGACTAGCATTCCACTTACAATGTTCACATCTTTACTAACATTCCCTACTTCTTCCTAAAAATAGGCTAAAATATTACAATATAGATACTGTAATAGCGGTCAGAGACCTCATTAAGGTCAAGGTCTCATTGTGCAAGGTGCCATAGAAACATATAGTACATGACAATGCCTGTCCCAAACATCCTAATTAGCAGCAGCCTTCACCAGCTTTACTGTGACATTAGGTTGTTAGCCAAGAACAAGGCACCTTTATATTCCTAATAGTCTTTTTTATGTGAAAGTTCTGTGTTCAGTAAAACAAATATTCAAATATAACAATAAAATGGAAATGTTTCCAACAATACCACTCATTTCCTAGCGTGCTGAGAAAAATATAAATAGTGGCACTGTAAATCATAACTCCTAGAAGCTGAAATGAAATGTCAGGTTCAGAGTACAAAAAATACTTTGGTTAATTTTATATTAGCAGCAAAGGTCTGGAAGTAGTATATTACATGTCATTTGATTCAATATCACTGTTTGCCAGACATAGAAAATCTGAAATGTCACTTGTAGACACTCTAACAACAATCCTGAAGGAAGAAAAGCTGCATGCCTGCCTTATTGTTATAAATCACCATGAGATGGTTTCAGACAATCAAACTGCTGGATTAGGGGAATATTCTTAGCCCTCTAATGAGGAATAATGGAGCCTCATGCAGTTGAATGAGTTTTGTAACAATGGACAGTTTCCTCTCTGACTTACAGGGGAGGAAAGATGATCATTATATATACACCATTTTTAATTATGCACTTTATGTACTTTTCAGTGATTTATACATTTCACAAAGGACTCCACAAAAGGTTCGTCTCTATCTGAAGCAGTGTGTGCTCACTGGTGCGGTGTTAGGGAACATCAGAAACACTTACAGCTTTGCAAAAGATCGGTGTAAATCTGAACCAAATCCTGCTCTCAAGTCAATAACAACCTTTACATTGATTTCGTTAGATTTTGAACCCTACCCTTCAAAACTGTAAAGGCTACCACATAAATTTATAAGGCATGCCTCCAAAAACAGAGATGGGCCAGAAACAATGTGTGGATTAGAACACACCTGAAATTGGCAGAAATACACATTTTTTTAATCTATATTTTGTAGGTTGGGTCTCTTTTACAATATTAGGCAGAATCAGGAGCAGGAAATTAGCATTGTTTTCAGGTTTGGGATCTGCCAATTCCATTTTAAGCCTACATGAAATGTGAAACCTTGAAAATTTTCAAGCCAAGCTATGAACTGTAAGCGCTCTGAGCACAGCGGTGGCTACTTAATAAAACCCAGGCTGTCATCCTCTATGGAGATAGTTTTGTTCAAATTGCTTATCATGTGCTCAGAGTGCACTTGACACTACTGTTGATGTTGCGTCTATGATGGCCAAAAACAGCTGATGAAACGCAGCTCACTTCTGGAAGCTTCACATCTGAACTACTGGTCTTTTAAAATTAGCTTCTGGAGATCAGCCAAGTCATTACAAGATTCCACCATGTCTTTGGGTGTGCACTGGAGATGCAGGAACTATCATACCGAGCAGCTGATTAGTTTGTACACTAAGATTCTAGATCGATTCCCTAGGCAATTATACACTAGGAATTAACATTCAATTAATGATATGCAGAGAAGAACATACCTTCACTTGCCATTTATATGGTCTCATTCTTTAGTTTTAAAACACTATGTTGTGTTTAAAACTAATTCTTTAATGACAAATGAACCTTGCTGTGCTGCAAAAGATACTTTGGACTTTTTAAGCCAGGCAGAGAAGACCACGTAGCGAAGAGCCCACTGGACTGGAGTTTGCACACATGCTGCAAGACAAGCAGGTATAATGCCTGACTGACCATATACCACCTCTACAGCTCTGATGTAGCTGTGTTGCCTTTGGTAGAGTTAACCCTGATTTAGTTGAGTGCAAGATGAGAAACTGGTCCCTAAAGAATCTTGGCATCTCTACTAGATCTCCAAGTGTCAAGGGGGTCTAAGGGCTCACCTGTTCCTGCAGAGGGTGATTGCAAAGGTGGTTTGAGGCAGGTTCAGGAGAAATGCATCAACATCCCTGGCCCTGCAGAGCTATCACTTTCCAGGCATCTGCTGTCCTTTAACCCCATCTGTTGAATTTCCTGACAGGTGGGGCATGCGTGGGACACTGACAACTAACCCATCATTTACAATGTAGACAAAAATCTTATTAACCATAACATACTTTCACAGTACAGGTTGTACAAAGTCCTCAAATGATCAAAGTCAGTGGTGTTGCATCAAAGTCAATGGAGTTGCACCTTACTTCAGATGGGAATCTGGCCCGTTGCTGTGATATTTCTTCTTATTTTTAAGTTTACTCAGTCAGTTTTTTAGTGCATGCAGCTCTCAGCAACACTTGCAATTCATTATCTAAAGTCAGCATTTGTTTAGTTAAAGTGATTAAAATTCTTATAATATTCCAGCTATAATATTAAAAATATTAACAATAGCCTTCAAAAAATGGGAAACAATAATAGTATCTAGATGTATTTTAAAATGCACAATTTACATACAAACTAAAGAAACAAAAGTGGCAAATGTTAGTGTCACGGCGGGGTCCTCGCGGAGGGCCGTGATCTCCTTGAGGCCCTCTCACCGCGCTACTCTGGCCCGAGGGCACCCTCCATTCTCGCCCGCCACGTCTTGATGGAATATATGTAATAGGGAGGCTACCTTGTGTTTCCTCGGGCCTGTCAGCTCCTGGACCCCTCGTGGGTCTCCCCGTATAATGGGCGCTACCCAAGCGCCCTAGCCTTATGGGCTATGCGTGGCTCCTACCAGCCCCTGATACCATGCCCCAAGCCTCGCAGATGTAAAGGACGTTGTCCAGTCTGTCTCTCTACTGTGGCCCACCCTGGGCTCCCTCTCTCATGCCCAGCCTCTTGCTGGGACTCTCGTCTGGCCCACTCTGGGCCTCCCCTGCTGGTGTGGTTCCGCTCCGGGACTCTCTAGCGGGCCTCCAGTCCTATGGGCCAACCGCACAGATACCCTCCCTGACTCTGGCTCCCCGCGCTGCTACTTCCTGTCTTCTCAGGGGCAACCGCAGCACCCTGCCTTGGTCTGAGGGGGATTGCCGCACTAGCCTGCGGCCGGGCTCGCTATGCCCGTGCGCCCACACTGGGCTACTCCACAAAGCACAAGGGCGTTCCCCCTCTCTGGGGGCTCGCCGCGCCCACACTGGGCTACTCAGTATGGCCCCGCTCTCTAGGGCTGCTCAGTATGGCGCTCCCCCCTTCTCTGGGGCTCGCCGTGCCCACACTGGGCTACTCAGTAATACCGCCCCTTTCCTGGGGCCGGGGGCTATGTTCCTCCCACACGCACTCCGGGGTCTCGGTCCCCGTCTGCAACCTACAGGTTGTGCCCACGACCCACTGGCCGCGCTCCTCGCTGCCAGCTGCTTACGCAGTGGCGTGCGAGCTGCGCCTTCGGGGTCTATGTTCCCCCACACGCAATCCGGGGTCTAGGTCCCCGTCTGCAACCTACGGGTTGCGCCCGCGACCCACTGGCCGCGCTCCTCGCCGCCAGCTGCTCGCGCAGTGGCGTGCGAGTAATTGAGGCCTCCTCCAACCCCTACAACCTCACCCAAGCCTCCGGGTGTAATAACACAACGCAAAACCACAAGCCCCTAGGCTGTAACACAAATGCAAGCCGCCTGGCCATAACTCCTTATCATAGCTCAAGCCTCCAGGGCTATCATGAGCTGTACTTGCAACTTAGGCTCCTTCCCATATCTTGACGGAGGGAGCTCCTGCCTCTCCGGCTGCTGGCAGAGAACTGCCAGCCTGGCCTCAGCCCTGAGCTTTATAAGGGCCAGGCCCTGCCCCCTACAGGCAGCTGGCTCCGCTTGGTTGCTCCGGCAACCCACAGCTGTGCTCACTTGGTTCTGCCAGGGCTCTCTCCCTGGCAGTTTCTCCTCTCTTAGGAGCAGGGGTACCGAGGTGCCCTGCGACAGTTAGTTATAGTAGTATAGTTACTTGTTTAGCTCTACTATAGTCTTTTATGGCTACATTAATATTTGGCTTCTTTCCCTACAACATCTTGCTCTTATTACGAAGTACAACCTGACAAAGTCACAGCACATTGAACAATAGGCTCCTTTTAATGTCTCCAGGTCCTTTAAACTTTATGTATAATCTTAGGATGTTTGCTCATTTATAGTACAACACTAACGCCCTTCACCAGAAGACGCCAACAGCACAATTTTTTTTTCCTTTCGAGATGTGGAGAATCTTGCATGCAACCCAAATTTACCCACTCTTTGTTTGGAAATTTTAAAAGATTAAGTCCTTGCATGAGACTTCCCCTACTTTCTGGTTATGGCAATGTCAAAAACTTGACAAACTAGGAACAATCTCTTTTTAATGCTATTTCAGCAACTCCGTTTATGAAAAATTATAATATATGAAAAAATAAAAGAAATGAGCACTATGTAATAGATTATCCTATTGCAATAATTTTGCCAGGTTTTATGTCCATATTTTGCAAAGACTTAGAAGTATGGAATTTTATTTCAGTTTTTACTCTATTCTTTACTTTGAGTGACAGTTAGAAGTTCTTTAGTCATATTAAATCTTCACATCCATTGTTATGTTTTAAGTTGACAGGTTTACCATATGGCTACAGTTGCTCTTGATGAATCTGGCAGCAGAAACAATTAACATATGTAAGAACAGAGTATATCAGCACTCCTGGGGCAGCAAAATGCCCATCACACGTTCCCACAAAATGCCCAATTCAAGTTCCAAGTTTGCTCTTGACATCCCGACCTCTCCCCATAAAGCCAGCAGGAACTGCACACACATACATGGTCCCTGCGACACAAAGAAGTATCACATGTTGCTCTCTACTGACTCTAGTCTGGTCCCCAATCCACAGCTCACAGGAAAGACAGGTTCCATGGCACCCTTTAGCAGTCTGTGACAATAGGAAATTTGTTTTCTATGAATGAGTGGTTCTTTAGGTGACATGGAAACGAAAATATGCTGCTGCCTATGGCTTGTTAATGATTCGGTGTTGGTTCCACAAGCCAATGTAGGTTGGGGTCTACTACTCTACACAATGCCTTCCTTAAACTTCTGTTGATACACAAGTGAAAACAGGAACCTTTAAAGAGCCAGGAGGAAAAAAATGCATAGAAATAGTATCCAAGTTTTCTTTATTTAAATCAAATGTAATTATTAACCTGAATTTTACAACAAGTGAGCATCATGGTTTTAAGTCGAGGGGCTAGATCCTCACCTAAATGTAGTGAGGGAAGGCCATGCAACACATTTGCACTGGTGGAAATTCAGAGTAGACACACACAGTACTGCCCTAGACTGATGTCTCTCTTGCACTTAGAGGCTAGGTACAAACATTCAGAAAGCCCAAAGTGGAATTAATCTGAGTAACACAATTTTCTGTATGAGGCACACTTTAGATTCGTAACAAAAGGAACACACATTTGCCCTTTGCTTGGAGAGTGGGGGCTGTAATGGGACCCAGCCCCATTACTGCAGGGAGGAGCATGTCTGACCTGCCTCCAGCCTGGGATGGTTCTCTCCCCTTCCCCCGTGGCTGCAGAGACCAACCGGACATCCACACAGCAAGCGCAGCTGTGACAAGCAGCCCTGGCTGGGGAAGTGTCCCCAGCTGCAGGTGACTGGAAGCGTGGCCACCTGGACAGGGCAGAAGGGCTTGCCCCCGCAGGGCTGGGGAGTTAAAAGCAGCAAAGGGATGTGTTCTCTTGGGTGAGGAGCAAGTCCCCGCTGCCAGGAACCCTTGGGCGATGTCATCCCTGGGCAGCCTTTCCCAGTGCCCCCAGCAGGGCTTCAGCTGGGGGAGGGGAAGAGGGGGCAGGAAGCCCAGGGCATAGGGAAAGCTCATAAACCAGGGGCAAGCCTCAGGCCAATTGCCCAGAGAGGCCAGGGTCCTGATCTGTGGATCCTCGGCCGACCCTCTGCAGCTAGAGTAAAGGGGTTAAGAGGTGGTGGTACACTCAACCCAACATGCCCAGCAATACCCCTCTAGAGTGGCGACAACTTGAGTGGTTCACAGGGGGCAAACCTTAGACTGGGTTCCACCATTTTCAAACCAGTCTATATGTGCCAAGCTTCTATTCTGTTACCAGTACAGCCTGGTTGTGCATGCCAAACTTATGTTCTGTTCTAGGTATAGACTGGTTTCGGATTGCTCATATTGGTAAAAGTGTACCTGGCCAGTAAGACAGAAGCACATGGGTTACAGGTCCACCGTTTCTAGTCAATTTCACCCCCCCCCCTAGTTGTTTGCTCAATGTAAACAGTCTATTGCCAGCTCCACTCTCCACTACCACCTAGTGGCAAGGAACTGTAAGCACTTCTGAGTAGCTATCTTGGAATAGTTGGCCATCTGTTTATTTGGGGACACCAGTGAGACGGTACAAAGCCAGTACAAATTAAAACATTGCTAATGTGTTGTGTCTATACCCCAAACATAACTCTACTGAAACCAATGGAACAGTGCAGATTCAGAGCCGCTGAGGATCTGTCCCATGATTCCAGTACTGCTTTAAAACCGAACAAAAAAAACAAACCCCTGCCAAGATTTTTTTATATTTAAAAGCTTTGCATGTGTCTAGATAGAATAATTAGATGCCCCAACTGAACAGTAACACATTGAGAAATAGATGTATAAAAAACTTATATATAAAATCTTTTATAAGTAAAATAGCCCTATACTAAAATATGCGTGCGCACATGCGTCCCTAAGCATGTATGTCCATCCTCAGTCTCCATTCTGCTACATCAGCTCTGTCAGCATAATGATTCCAGTGACATTACACAACCTTAAAATGTTACACACTACAAAATCCAGACTGTGGAATTCAAGAAAAAACAGAATTAATAGGCATTTTATCCAGCTATTTATCTATTAATTTACAATCTACTCTATTTAGATACATACTGGCATACGAATCTTTCTTACACAAGAGTCGTTTTAATGAGGCCAGTAGTTACAATATACAATGGCATTAAAATATACATGAAAGAGATCAGAATCAGGCCACGGTTAGTGATAAACCTTATTTTATAAACTCCTAATTCTAGAATAAATTTATTTAAATATAATATCTGTAGCTTGTGTATAAACATAAATAAGTTGTTCAGTGTTGGCATATAAAGAACCACCATTGATTCTTTT
The DNA here is from genome assembly GCF_030867095.1 of Alligator mississippiensis. Taxonomy (NCBI): domain Eukaryota; kingdom Metazoa; phylum Chordata; order Crocodylia; family Alligatoridae; genus Alligator; species Alligator mississippiensis. The sequence continues at coordinate 43,317,637 of NC_081830.1, forward strand.
AATTTAAATATGGATGATGATACCTCCTTTATAAAGTGCTTTGAGATCTATTAATAAAAGCTAGATATTTTTATGATCTAATATCATCATCTTTGTGTGGTATTACATACCATGAAATAGAGTTCACTTTCACATACCAAGCAGGTCCTCGGAAATATTCATACCATACCAGGAATCCACTAATTACTTTAAAAGGAGCAAAGCTAAAGCCAAAATATATTGGCAACAGATAATGAAAGGGATTAAATGGAGGCAAAATGCTCAAGTTATGCCAAGATGCTGTCTTCTGTACTTTAATGGCAGTTATACCCTGTGTAAATATACAAAGCTAGGATGTGACAGCCGGCCATAAAGCATATGTATTGCTCACAAGAACAGTCCAGCAGCTAATCACCGCAAGCAAGCTAATAAACTTGTACCAGTGCTCAGCATACAGTACAGTATCTTGGATGCATGAATTACAGACGGGTCTGGAGGGAAAAGTATATCATTCTATTTCTGCAGTTAAAGGAGAAGCCTTTAGCTGCCTCTACAATTCCATCTTTATTGCCACTATTGCACTAAAGCACCATGATGCAACACAGTCTATTCAATCCCAGTTCAATCATCAAATTCCTGTAGCTTCTATAAGCAGACACAGGCACTTTGACCCTTGGCTTTGGTCAATACCAAAAATCAAAGGACAGAATATGTTGTCACTTTACGCAGCAACCAGCCTTCAGCATAATTTAGAAGAGAGGTTGGTCTATTTTATGACCTGCTGATCAATGCCTCTAAAGATTCTGGCAAATCAAAACAGCCAAAATACAGGGATAGCCTTGCCTTGTCCCCTACCTTCAAGAGCTAGGAAGAAAGCTGTGACACCTGAGAATACTCAAATGCAGGGTGAATTCCCAAAGGAAGACGGCTATCAGCTGCTTTGTGCCACTACAAAGGGCTCAGCTTTAGCTGCAATCAGTCTCCAGAAGGATTATAGGAAATTAGCTTTCAGTAGGAAGTGGGCACTAAAATCCATTAATCAACTCTGAAAACCCAGACCTAGGCAAATAGATTACTCTTGCGCATTTAAACACCAAGATACTCAATTCTTTACTTCAGAATCATACCATCAATCTGTAAGATTTTCTTCAACTCTTTAACCCAAATAATTACTTTAATGAAGAATCAAACAAGTAAACAGTGTTGAGGAGGGTGTGGGAGATGACTTAACATTTACAGTAATTTGTATCAATTAATGGTGGATTTTTATTTGCTTGAAGCTGGCACTCCACATTAGTAATACAAACAATATTACTAAGACAAAAGAAAGATTCATTGCTTTTTAGGCTGGGTAGCACAAGAAAAAACTAGCTAGTCCAAGTATAAGAGTTACCTGAAGCACTATAGTAGTAGTAGTGTATTTATAGATTTCACCAAAACAGTACTATAAAGTGAGCAATAAAAATGCATGTAAAAATATAACAGCACTTATATAAATATTTTTTAGTAAAAGCATACAGTACAATTATCCATCTACCAGTTTACACATAATTAAAACAGAATGTAGTATATGATAATATAAAAGAAAAGTTAAAATGAAGCAGTGAACCATAAAACAGAACAGGAGAATTCTAGTTGATTTTGGCCCTTACTCTTTGTGCAAGCAGTGCAAATATACCTAAGGAGTGTAAGACAGGCTCTGAGGTATCAAAAAGAAGCCAGATTGTTTTCTTTCCCTTATACCAGTATTTAATATTTTCTATTAATCAAGATATCCATTTCCCTCTTCTTTCTTCAAAAAAACCCCAACACCACAAATAGTGATTGAAGTCATCTATCTCATTCTTCCCACAAGAACATAATCTGTTCAAATATGGAGTCTGATACCACCTGCCCATAACAACTGAAGATTCTCATGAGCGTGAATCTCAATCTAGTAATGGCCTCTTGTTGTTTGTAATTTTGCGCCAGAGACAGGCAATTTCTAGGCCAAAGGAGTATTTTATTAATCAAAAAGGAGAAGTTCAAGATAGCTGTATTGCCAGCACATCCATCTGCATACTGGCATTCTTAATTCTTAAATGTATGTCTGGTTTTCAATACAAGTTTTAAATACAAGTACATTTCCCACACTGTTTGTCTGGAGGAGAATATAGGTGTTATTTAACCATCCAAATCAAGTTTTATTTGGCCAAAGAGAAGCTTCTAAAATGCACCTCTTGGGGTGTGTTAGGTGTAAGAGATCTAATTTTCATTCAGTTTAGAGTTCTTAACTGAGCTAAGGTGCTCACAGTCATCAGCTTGGTTTCAGAGCACAGCGTTCTCTCCTCCCCCCCACTCTCCCCATTCCAGAATTAGGCAAAGATAAAAGGTGCTTTAAAAATTATTAGCGATCTTTTCAGTTTTTGGGCAGACCATAGGGTCACCACCCTAGAGTTCTACTCCATACAATAAAATGGTCTCTACCTTCAATCTATAGGCCCTTAGTGCTTCCATCTTATTGTAAAAAATATAAAATTCCCCCCAGAGCTTGTTTTGCTCTTGTGTTTACACTTTCAATGTCCTATTCCAGCTCAGATTTTTGCTCAAATAGATTGTAAGGTAGTAAAAAGATACCACCTCTAGCTTTTTGTGCAATCCCCCCAACAACCACAAATAAACAAACCCCCCCCCCCCCCAAAACCCCAACAAACAAAAAAAAACCCAAATCTCATTTCCTCCTTTCACTGCCAAAGACTAACACCTTGGTTGAGATGTATTGATTTCTAAGCTACCTGACATACAAAATTGTTGGAATCACAACAGACCATTAAAACAGATCATATAGAGTAACTCTTTGCTCTGGTTGAGTAATTTATTTGTCGAATCTAAACGTGACTTCTACAATCTGTATTCTGGAATACACTTGTGCACTATCATCATGTTAGTCGCATTTGTCCATCTCAGCAGTCCTCCTGTTGCACATTAGCAAGAAAGCAATGTACAATGACATCACTACTGGCTGAAGAAATATTTATCTCAGACAGAACATCAGTGTCACATACATATATTTCAGTGCCACGCTGCATCTGCCAATGCCTTTGGTTGCTGTGTCTTGATAAGCAGCTTTTAAAAGAAAGCACAGGATAGAAGAGTTTATGCAAAAACTCCTCTCAAAGTTTATATGCTTTAAACAATTGACTGTAGTTTGTTAAGATTCACTTTTAACTGCCCACCATTTAGTTAATCATCTTTTTTTTTTTTGGAAATACAAATACTGACCAAGATGGTTTGTCTAAACAATGAAACTGGAATTGTTTATTATTTCTCTATACTAAATTTCTATATAATTGTTTATTATTTCCATATACTGTAATTAGAGAGGGTCGTTGTTTATTCCTTTCAAAATGAGCAGTTTAAAATAAAACAAGTTCATATATCTGAAAAAGACTGGAGACCAGATGTGGTATAATCTTTTATGACATTAGTGTGCTTCCGCTGAAACAAAAATAAAACAAATAGCTCTCTTAGAATAATTATTGCAGTAAGCAGCAGAGGGACTTCTAACCTTGCATTGGTAAGCTGAGCTAGATGTGTAGTAAAGCCCCAGGGTCTGTAGCTATGTTCTTTATAAAAAGAACATTGGTATCATTCCCCCAACAAAAATATACCATACACAGGTCACTCACAGGAGCTATACCTGCCAAATCTAAACTTGATGACTATTATTTTATACTATCAGCTTGGGGTGTTAACACAAGCTGGGCAAATGAGTTCAACAGCAATTCATTAAAATGGGTTCAACAGCATTTGGAAAATCATTTGTTTTGCTTTCTCCAAAGAGTCCAGCCAGACAAAAGAAGATGCAAGGAAAGGGAGGAAAAAGCTATAGCTATATATTTACATATATGTAATAATGTATCTAAGCATACACAAAGGTCTGTGGCACTCATTGGCTGCCTTGAAAGTTGTCTGAGGTCTGATAATCATTTAAGCCAAGGAGAAACAGTATCATCACATGTAGCTGGCCAAATCACACAACACAGGGTGAATATCTGAAGCAGCAAACTGTAGTAAATAACTGGTGAGAAGTCCATTGGCTGGAATATGGAGGCCAAAACCATTTGTCATATAACAAATCTGTATCCATGAAGTCTGTTTATAAGTAAAGTAAAATAATAAGCTAAGTTAGTTCAGAGCTTGCTCTGAATAGTTTGCAGCACTCTCTTACTGTTAGAGATAGGAAACTTTTTGCCAAATGCAGCCTTTGATCTAGAAGGGCTCCAAGCAGAAAACCATCCGCACAGATCCCCATGTGTGGTGAAATGAAAATATAAAACTGATCCATTTTCTGGAAATGTACAATCTTGTAAAAATGTAACAACCTACAAAATATTTGTTTAATTGGTCTATGAGACTTAATGAGGCAAGGCCAGCCATCAAATGTGTACTGTGATTGCTAACTGAGATTTTAGGCAGGGTGAAGTGAAATCTTTCAAATTTATTTGAAAGAGAAAGGTTAACAGTCTAATCCAACAATGGAACAACTGACCTTGAGTTAGACAGGAGTTAGATCGGGCCATAAAATAATTAAGTTTGCTCTCACTTGGGTTATTGAAGCTTAGGTGCTGATAAGTTAGAAAGGGGTATTGTGCCCTCGTGGTAGTGAATTTCAGAATTAACAGCTGTGATTCATTTGAGAGAATGTAACCAGTGGCCAGCTCTTTGAACAGCTTTTACATTGCCGCTCTGTTCTCTTAACAATGAACTTTTAAGAACTTTACACAGTTGCTGGTGATGAAATACTCAAAAGATGCAGCCTTGGGTATTTTCATTTGGGGAGAAACCTGAGGGGAGAGCTGGACTGGAGGATGTCCAGGGGAAGTAAGTGCTTATTGTGATTATGTATGTATAGTGGAGACGCACACAAAATGCCAGTCATTGGGAGATTCTGTCAAACAATGACCTCATTCACTGTGGATTACTATAGCAATTATTTTCCTGCATGTGTAGGCAATCTATCAATGTCACCAGTCACTACACTATATGTGCTACAATGGGAATGGTTTTTACATAAAGATAATCTCTGTAATGTAATCTTTCAGGGTTAGGACTTGCAAGTTACTTCACCCCAATGCTAAAGCAGGTGTGACCAACCCAAAGCTTTTTTCCTGAATCACCTGTTCTGTTAGAAGTACATGTGCACATGTTGAATAAACTATTTTAAATGGATATTTAAAGGATTTAGAAATATATATCTTCATCAGCACATCTATTTATTAGTACAAACTGACTATGCCCTGAAGATCAGATATTGTTTGGTCATTCATCATAGTTCTCAGAATTTTGCATAAGGTAAAAAACTAAAACTGTAGATTAAATTTGGGAGGCACAAAATGAGGAAAGCAATTACCTAGAGGCCCCAACCACAGTCAGGACCCCATTGTGCTACACAAAGTACAATGCATAGTAAAAGATAGCACCACATTCTGAAATACTTGCAATCTATGCAGACCAGGCACTGTATTTTCAAAGTCTACAATAGTTACTGGTGAACTCAGAAGAGTGACACAGAGAACAGATTAAACTAACAGGCCTAATTCAGTCCCAATGTAACTGAGAGTTATACTTGCTAAACATGAGGAGAAATGGGCCTATTGTCTCCAAGGCACACCAATAGGTCACTCAAGTGTGTCTAGGGTCAGGTGATTAACAATAAACTGTAGTTTTGAATGAAGCAGAACACATTTAGAGAGCAGTATTCAGAAACTGGACTAAAGCAAGGAGTGTCCCCAGTAAGCAGATAAAATGCAAACATATTTCAATAGCAATTGTTCTATAGTATGTGAATAGTAAAGAAGCGAGTAGAAAAAAGTTCTATGCATTTTTCCCCCTGAAGGTACAGGGGAAAAAGCTAGAAATTACTTGTGCAACCTTCATGCAAATGAAGAAAGAACTATGCCAATTGCAGACCATGCCAGGTACTAATAGGGGAGAGGAACAGATGCCACCATTAGAAAGAGAGGGCATTCATGTTGGTAGGCTGCTGGAGCTCACAAGCATTAAAGATTTGATACATTTGGGCTTGGAGAAAGAGCAAGTAGGGCTTGCCAGATGCACTGCACACTGCTCTGTTGACTGATTCACAGAATGGCATTGATGGTGAGCCCTGCAGCATTGAGTATCAGATTGGTTACATATGGGGAACAGGAGGGGGAGTGGGTATAATTTGTGCCCCTAGAATCCTTTAGACCTGATCTAAACCCCCATCAAAGCAATGAGTAATCTGTGTAAAATTGGCCTCCAACATACCATTTCATTACACATTCAAATGTTTTCTGGCAAGAAAATACCGTAAAGCTGCCAGTGACTTTGGGGTAAAAGAGAAATAGAGTTGTTGTGTTTATCTCTGGTGTATTATAAGAGATTATGAGTGGAAAGACAAGCCATTTAAAAATGTTTTTTGTCAGTAAAATATATATTCCCACTCCCTTTCAAGTGCATCAAGGCAAAGCAGGAATATGATCTGCTCACATGTAAGACTTTTTAAGTACTTCTGGGAACCTTTTCATTAACAGAGGAGCAACCAGACAGGAGTCTCTAGAGAGAATTTTTTGACCCTCTGATTAGAGTTCAACAGGCAGTAGGAAAACTAATACGTTTGCTTCAGAAGGTCATGAACTGTTTCATGATTTCCAGCTGAATTGATTAGGTGGTCCATCATTGAGTCCATCCTAAAATCTAAAGGAAAAAATAATAACCACAAGAGACAGTGCTAAATTTAACTAAATTAAAGGGTTTTTGTTTTGTTTAATGTTCCTTTTGGTCTATTTTTTATTTGCCCAAGTAGGAAAATGTAAAATATTTTTTAGTCCTATTTGAGGACTTTGGCCATAATTAGCAGAAAAGATTGGAGGGGGGGAAAAGAGCCAAAACCCTCCAACAATTAAAAAAAAGGGGGGAGATTAAGTGCACATTTATCAACAACTTTAAAATGAAGAAAACAGGCTTTTATGTGGGGAAGTGGTAATAATGCAACCCTGTGTCCTTAACAATGAAGAGTCTCTAACTCAGAACTGCCAGCTGGCTTGGGAACTGAACTCCATGTGCCCACATGCCAAGATTCCTGCTCTCAATTGCAAGAGGGAAAAGGATCATCACTCACCATGGCAGCTAGACCCTGAATGGCAGTTTTCACAATCATTGTGTTTCTAATTTCTTCAAAAGCACAGGCCACAAAAAAACCTTTGCATTCCTTCTCTTAGGCCTGAATTAGAGAATATTGCTAGGAGGAGATGGGATCCACCTGACAAAAAGAGGGAAGAGCATCTTAGCAGACAGGCTCGCTAACCTAGTGAGAAGGGCTTTAAACTAGTGGGTAGTAATCAATGGCTCGATGTCTAGCTGGCAGCTGGCATCAAGCGGAGTGCCCCAGGGGTTGGTCCTGGGGCTGGTTTTGTTCAATATCTTCATTAACGATCTGGAAGATGGGATGGATTGTATCCTCAGCAAGTTCGTGGATGACACCAGGCTGGGCAGGGGGGGTAGTGGAGGGTAGGGCTAGGATTCAGTGACAAAGACAAATTGGAGGATTGGGCCAAAAGGAATCTCACAAGGTTCAACAAAGACAAGTACAATGTCCTGCACTTAGGACAGAATAATCCCATGTACCGGTACAGGCTGGGGGCTGAATGGCTGGGCAGCAGCTCTGCAGAAAAGGACCTGTGGGTTACAGTGGACAATAAGATGGAAATGAATCAGCAGCATGCCCTTGTTTGCAAAGTGGCTAACAGCATACTGGGCTGCATTGGTAGGAGTGTTGCCAGAAGATTGAGGGAAGCAAGTATTCTGCTCTACTGTGCACCGATGGGCCACATCTGAAATAACATGCCCAGTTTTGCCCCTCCCCCCCAACCTTTCCCCTCCCCACTATAGAAAGGATGTGAACAAGTTGGAGAGAGTCCTGTGGTACATGACTTATGAGAAGAGGCTGAAGGAACTGGGCTTATTTCGTTTGAAGAAGAGAAGACTAAGAGACGATTTGATAGTTGCCTTTAACTACCTGAAGGGGGGTTCAAAGGATGATGAAGCTAGATTTTCTCAGTGGTGACATATGCCAGAACAAGGAGCAATGGTCTCAGGAGCAAAGGAGGTTTAGGTTAGATATTAAGAAAAAACTCTGAAGAAGCACTGGAACAAGTTAACTAGAGAGGTGATGGAATCTCTGTCTTTGGAGGTTTTTAAGGCCTGGCTTGACGAAGCCTTGGCTGGACTGATCTAGTTGGGGACGGTCCTGCTTTGAGCAGGGGGTTGGACTAGATCCACCTGAGGTCCATTCCAACTCTAATTTTCTATGATATTATGAACCGTCCTCTAGTACCGAGAGCCCACTAACTTCACTCAGACTGTTTTTTTTAGAGTTTGTCTATGTGGGGGAGCTATTGCAAAATAAATGGAAGCAAGAATTTACAGCATCACAGCTATTCCAGGCTAACTCCCCATGTGAACACACTTAATCAAACCTAAGAATGTCTCGCTGCAGATTAGGTTAATCCATTTCCAAAATGAACTGTACAAAAGCAATCTCAAGGCACAATAACTGCTTCCACACAGAACAGCTGTTCTACACTAGCTGTCTAGCTATTTCCCCACACAGACCAGCCCTCAGAACTTGCTTGATATCAGACTTCCAGAAGACAGTTAAAAAGGATTGCCAACACTATCAGGTGCTTGTTAACTTCCTTTTCAGTCAGTGCAAAGGACCTGAACCAACAGTACGACTCCCATAGAACATGGTTTAGGATGTATCAGTCTAATCAAATTTTGGAAAGCATGTCCAGCATGGTGTTTTAAAAGCTTCATATGCTCCCAGAGGCTCCCTCAATGAAGAAATTAAAAGTGGAACAGCATTTCAAGGAACTGCTGAGAAAAATTGGTTAGACATTTTCTTAAGGTGAAGAGAGTCATTGATCCTCCCAAATTGCCTTCAAGCAAAATGACTAGCATGTGTCTAGCATACAGATCAGTACTGGTAGAAGCATGGGTACTGATAATATGTCAGTTAGCCAGATATACTGGGGAATCAGCTAGTTATTCCACAGAGGTAATGCACAGTCCATTAGTGCTAATAAATCAATAAGCCTATTTTTTCTCCATTGTAAAAAGATGTGGGGAGTTTGGACTCAAGTTTTTCCAATCCCACTGACTATAGGAAGATATTAAAGGACAAGAGTAAAAATATCACAGACAGAAATCAATTAAGAGGGTTTGTCTCATGCACACACAATCCTTCAACATTTAAAATTGTCATCATCTTGACAGCATATTGGATGCTTCCATACTCTCACAGAGCCCCAATGAAGTCAATAGGTCATGAGGCTACCTACACTGTTGAATGTAGCACTGTGCAGAGATACCTGAGCTAGCTCAGCTACCAGAAGCAATTTAGCTATATTGACAATGTGCTCTAGATCAGCTATAAACCTTGCTTGTAAACAAACTAATCACACTATTGCCATCCCCACTTTGTCAAAAATCAAGTGACAAACACTTAAAAATCAAGATATTTGGTATGTAAATTGTGAGATGCTATTTTTGAAGTATAAACCCATATAGAAATATTGACCTTTGGTTTACAAATCCCATTAGTTACTTATTTAACTTCTAATAGGTCAGAGATTTATAAAAAAAACTAAATTATTCCAACCGATAATGCTTTAGGAAAAAAAATTAAAAATTCCTACCTGTTGTTATGATTGGGACAACATCTACTACACTGTTGTGCATTTAGCACTTTCAAGATACAGATGCACAAACAGCACCCAGCAGGTAAGTCTGTGGAGGAGAAGGGGTGGGGGGGAGAGGGAAAGGTAGGAGGAGGGCAGATCAAGGCCCCCATGGCGGGGGAGGGAGCAGGGCAGGGGGCTCGGGTGAATGGGGTTCCGGGACTGTGGAGGGTCATGTGACAGAGCCGCAGGGCCAAGGCAGGTTACCTGCTATGGGCTGGGGCTCTGTGCCCTGTTGCTTTTGCCCTAGGAGCTGCATGACGCCATGTTTGTACCAGGTGGGCAGGAGATTCACAGCATGGTAAATGTGTGGCTCCTGGGGCAAAGGCAGCAGGGTGCAGAGCCCCAGCCTGCAGCAGACAGCCTGCTTTTGCCCCACACACAAATCCGGAGGTGTGTGCAACAGTGGGGAGTCATCCCCCCCACACCTCTGGATGAGCCGCCTGCAGCTCTGTTGAACAACCTGTCCCAGCCTCAGGGCCCTTTTTACTCCAGCCGCTGCCCCACTCCCTCCATCACCATGGAGACTTTGATCTGGGTCCCCACACCTTCCCCTCTACAGACTTACTTGCTGGGTGCTGCTCTATCCATGCCAGAAGAAAAAAATCCTGAGATTTGAGAGTTGTATCGCAAGATCATGAGTCGGACCTAATTTTACTTAAGAATCGCAAGTCTCGATACAATTTCACAAGAGTTGGCATTACTGTGATCACTACACTAACATGGCTACAGAGCTTCTGGTACCCCTTATAACTCAGGTATCACTGTATGACACTGCACTGGGCACTGTGCATGTACCTGCAGATTTTGCCTGAGTGCAGGAAGCTGCAGGATTGAAGCCTGTGTTCTTACATGTTTCTCCTATATTTGACCAATAGCTTGTGATGGTGCCACAAGTCTGTAAGTAACCAGATCAGCAGGTAGATCTGGTTATTTTGCAGGAATACCAGGGATGGGGTTAAATATTAATGCTTTGATAGTTTCTTGCATAAAACCTCCCTGTCAAAATCACACTTAGGTGGTTTATGTCTAAGCTGATCAATTCAAACTCCATCCAAACCAGTGAGATCAGCTAAGGAGCTCTTGCTACCCATCCTTAGATTTGCATATTCTGGGCATTCACAGGCAAAGCAAAAACCACAGAATTGCCTCCGTATCAGTCCAGCAAAGGGCTTACTGAAGGGCCATGCTATTTATCCAGGCTTTTGATTGATGGGGTTGACTAAAAAAGGAAAACTGGAATTTCTTCTGTTTGGGGAGGTCTGAGTCGCTTTGAAGCAGCACTAGGCAGATACTGTTTTTTTCTATTTAAGTAGCTTAATGCTGGATCTTCACCTAGAGAATGTGACAGTCATATTTTACAAATGAAAACACAGCCTGTTCCCCTGGTACTGGGTACAAAGGGACCTTCTCTGTCTTCTATCCCTATAAGCACAGGAAAGCAGTAGAGGAACAAGTGATAAGGGGACAATGTAGCATTCACCCTAAGTTGTATAGGCAATTCACCAGCAACCTGGGAGTAGTATTTGTGCAGCACTCCTGTACAGTAGCAGGTACCTTTTATAAGAAGTCTGAGAGGCAGCCACCACAATGGAGTGGAGGAAGGCAGGTCATGAAGTGCAAAGGCATGAAGAGTCTAAATGGATGCACAGGTGACTGACTTCCTAAAAATCAACAGGCCATCTGAAGATCCATAGTAGTTCACATACTGCACTGTGAACCCATCTCACATGAAACTAAACAGAACATTTTGGGAGATGGAGAGGGAGCCAGAAAGGAGCTGAAAGGGGAATCTTATCACCTGTTTTCTTCAAGACTCAGGAAATCTGGAAAAATGCAGAGATTCTTTGAACGTGCAAAGCCCACATATTATCTCTTCCTTCCAGTTTCTTCTCCCAGAAAGGACCACTTTTTCCTACTTTCCACTCCTAAACAAAACCATTGCTGGTTTGTTTGAAGGTTCTGACTCAAAGCATTTGACTACAAACCTAACTTCATTGGGACTACTCATATTCTTAATTACCTCAGTAAATGTGAGTCTAAGTAAAGATGAGTGATAGCAGATTGTTATGGGAATGTTATAATTTTCCTCCCCCTCTCTTGCATGCTGTGTTGTGAACATCTTTCCTGTGTTTCCTCTATCACTTGTGATTGTTTTGTTTATTATGTCCTATACGTGGTTTGCTTTGATTAGTCATGGGTCATTAGAGAGAGAAGATTCAACTACAGAACTATTATTATACTCCTAAGAATTGAAATTATATCAAGTATACCTGTCCCACCAAGATTTGAATATACAATTGTTAAAATCTCTCATATATATGCAGCTTTTATGTTCATGTTTAATGCTTTCTTTTCTTTTAATCAACAATCTAATGAAAAATAAGGATTGCAGATAAATCAATTTGACAATGGAAGCAAATTAGCCATTAGGTTCTAGTCATTTCTACCATGAATTACAGTATTGAAAGGTGATTGACTGCAGCACAATAATACTGTGTTTTAATTACCTTTCAGAGCTTCCTTTGTAAGTAGCTTTAGCTGAACTAAGCAAATGAAATATTATAATTAAAGCACTTTATTCTGCAATATCATCTGAGCAAGTGGACCTTTTCACCCTGATAGACCAGTACTGCTCAGCATAGGAAGGTAGGTCTGTTGACATAGGTCAACCTGAAGGTTTAGGGCATAAATACTTACAAGAGAAAATGAATTAATTAAGGCAACAAAAAGGCAATGATTCTAAAGTGAAGAGGCTGAAGTGTAGAATTCAAAACACAATAAAATGTTGAACCATTTACAACTTGACAGAAATACCCTCGGAGACCATATCCATAGTGCTACAAATGTCCCTCTAGGTCTACAAAAATGGGAGCGTACAGACATGCAAGCCATCTATGGGGCCACAAAATCGCTTACATACTACAGAGAAGTACCTGTTTGAAGCTGGGATATCTGTCACGTAATGTTCTGTAGAGCCACATGTAATATCGGTTTAGTTACACAGAGTGCTACAGTGGTCGTCTCCAGGACCCCCGGTATTCTATGGTGCTCCATGTTCTCCCTCCCTTTCCTCACTAATATGGGAGGCAGGGAGGGAGAATGGATGGCTCCATGACCTGCCCAGTTGCAGCAAGCTGTTAAAGATCCATGGAAAGCAGCAGGCACTGTGAGGGGCAGTAGGAAGTGCCACTTCTTCTAAGGCAGCAATGGCAGCAGAAGAGCAGCCACCACCACCACAGAAACAGCCGTTAATTGCTGGCAGCTTGCTAGAGAAGGCAGGCTGCCAGCAATCAGGCTCACTTTCAAGCTCCCATGGTATACCCATAATGCCCTTTTTGTAGTGCTACAAAGTGCTGGGGCTTTGTGTGTGAGCCTCACACTTGCTCTGAGCAGTGCCACTGACTTCAATGGGATGGCTCATTCTGCAAGACGCTATTCAGTGTGAATATAAAGTTAAGTGATCTTGATCAAGCCCATAGGAATCACTGTATACAGCACAGGACTTCAGAATATACAAGCTGGTATACAGTCCACAAGGTGCACCAACTGCAAAACCCTGGTTTCAAAGGGAGGATTCTAGAAAGGAACTAGGAAATCGCTTCTGAAACTGGCTTATGAAGTTTTTCTAAGATATTTTTGGCTTTTTTTTTTCTGGACAAATCTGTTTGAGGAAAGATGCCCTGTTCCTATCATATGTCCTGCCTAAGGTAGTGAAGAACCCTTGCAGAGATCCTGAGAAATCTAAAACTAGAAAAAAACAGAACATTTTTGAGAAATATATAAGCAGCAGAAACCTGTTGCAGTTGGCCTTACAGAAACACGGACATGCTAATTCAATTATAAACTGCATTTTGCTTTGCCATCATTACTTCTCACCAATAGGACATGTATTTGCAAATAAACTAGGCAGAAGCAGAATCTTGCATCTGTGCAAATTCATTTCTTTTTCAGCTCGGAAATAACCTAGCCCTCCAGGCCAAATTTCTCTGACGGTTCTGAGATGTGGCAGGAATCCTAATCTAAATATAGTTCTAATAAGTAAATAGCCAGGACGTTACATCAAACATGCCAACCTTCCAATTTAACATGGCAATAAAGATTTGACCTTCAACCTATGCACTGATTCAACATGCTCAAGTCTATGGACCTCATTACATCTTATCCTACAAGTCAAACAACTGTTAATCGGCTTAGTGTTGTTTAGCTTAGTGACGCAATCGCACCTTAAGGTGAAAAACCATCTCTGACTGTCCTTAACATGCACAGCTGTGACTTGCCACTAGATTCTTTGTGAACAAGATTAGAACTAGGAGCAGGACTGGCTTGCTGCTCCCTCAAGGCAGACCAAGTGCCACAGCCCTAGAGTGCCTGGCAGCCACGACGCCTCCTGACGCTACTCAGACTGGCTTGCTGCTTGAGCTCCGAGATCTCAGAGCTCTGAGATCTCTCTGAGGCCCAATTGTTTTCTTCTCTGGAGCCCTCCTACGCCCTCTGCCCCCCGACCCTGAGTCACCAGTTAGGTGGGCGCTACCTGAACTCCAAAAAAGATCAGGATCCTCAAAGGTCAGGCAATGCCCAGTTGGTTGGCAGCCCAGCTGGCGGCAGCACTGGGTTGGGGAGGGGTGTGCTTTGGAGAAGAACAAAAGGATTGGGCCCTCAAGATCCAAACACATGGGGTGGGCAGCTACAGCAGGGCAGAGCTCGGCAGCTGTAGCATGTTCCTGCTGACCCCGCACTCTGCTCCAGGCATGGACCTCAGGGCTGTCCACCTGGGCTGGGGCTGCACAAAGCAGGCAGGGAGGCCCATAGCCACCCCCCCCCAAGCCTAGCAGGAAATCCCATTTCTGTATCCCCTCTGCCCTCTCACAGCATGTTCCTGAACCAGGACTAGGAGTTGCGGCTGGACTGACTCACTACTCCTGCCAGGTACAGCCAGTGCTGCAGCCCTGGAGCTTGCTCACTCTGCTTAGGCCCAGTGGTCCAGGAACATGCCAGGGGATGGCAGGAGGAAGGAAGAAAGGAAAAAAGATTTTAGAAGGACAAAAATGAGATGTGTCACATTGTTTTGGTTTGTTATCATGGCCACTTAATATGGAGTTCAAGTTTTTTTCCTTCTTCCAAATATTTTAAAATTTCAGTAAAACTCTTGTAAATTCCATTCTCTGCCACCCTGGGCAGAGCTTCTCATTTTAACAGAAATCACTTGCTATGAAACGTCATCCCTATAACCTGTAAAGAGATCAATCTCTTCATTGGCACTGAAAAACATAATACAAGAAGAAAATAAATAACCAAATAAGGAAACAGCTTCTGTACTTGAAAGCAAAGGACAACTATTCAAACATAAGGAATTCTGGGTCTATTGGTCTTGGAGAAGAGAGGAAATGGGAAAGATCATGGGGAAACACAAAAGCACTGAATGGTTTTCCAGGAAAAACACCTAAAACAAAAACATTTTTTTACTCCGCTTCAGCAAAGCATTTAAGCACATACATACCATACGTCTACCCCTTTTCAGCAACATGCACTTGCTTAACTTTAATTGCATTATTAAACCTTCAAAGTCAATGGCACTTGAGTACACAATTAAGTGCTTTGCTGAATAGGACAGCTAGCCAAAATGGGCCCATTAAGCTTTTGGTTTGGTTTGGTTTTTTAAACAAAAAAATTTGACCTCTAACTGGCTACTTGAATTCCTTTTAGAATCTTTCCTCTTTTTATTTTACAAATCTCAATTTAGAATTTATTTTCATTTGCAAGGTTGTGAAAATATGTCCGAGCTTGAATCCAAACATCTCCTTTTGCCAAATGTATAGTTTATTTATAATCAGCTCTCAACCTACTATGCATGCTCAAGTGCATCCTCATTCCGGTTACAATGTCAGGCTAATGCACACCTTGCTTCCCACCCCATTCCTGTTTCACCAACAGACTTGAATATTATTTAAGACTGAAAGGCAAGGACCACAGTATTCACATCTCCTGATTTAGACCAGGGACATCCTCTACTGCAGTTACAAGTACACCTACATTTCCCTATTAAAAACAAATAATTTCATCACTCTCTTCAACTGCAATGGCATAAATAGGAAAGCTATTAAGTATCTCAGTCCCATGCCATTATCCAGCCTAAGTAGCAATTCTGGACACTGGAAAGATTCATGGCATAAGTCTGTGGACAAGCTCAAGCACCAGTTTCTATCAGGAGAATTCCCATTCTCCTGGTAGAAAATGTAAGTTTTCAGATGTTCAGACTTCCTAGTGTGGGAAGCAGGTAGGGGTTTTGCCATGCCACTACCTCTGCTTGTTTCCCAGGCACTGGAAGCACTGCCCCCTATCTGCTTCCCCTTGCCTGCTCCCATCTGAATGGCACAGGAGGTGAGCCAGGTTGCAAGCCTTGCTCTCAGCCCCTTGCATTCCCCTACCACACAGCTGAGCACAGAGGTGGTGACTGAAAAGCTGGAGGAACCAGGCTCTAAGCTTGGGGGAAGCCTCCCAAGCCTGCCTCCCAGCCTCTCCAACTATCCTTTGCTCCACCAACTGCTCAGGTGAGCACTGAGGGCAACAATCTAAAAGCCAGAGGGGCTGTGAGCCTAGGGTATGGAAGCTTTCCTGAAGCCCAGCTCCCTACCCCATCAGCTTTCCTTTGCAACCAAGCTGACCTGGAGCAGAGCAGGGGTGAGACAGGCTGTCATGACCCTGAAGCAAGAGCCTTGCTGCAATGCCTAAGTGCTCTCCACCCTGCACATCTCCAGGTCAGCTGGGTTGCAAAGGTCAGCCTAAAAGTATGCAAGGTGCAGGGCTACTGTTCTGTAAGGGAGAACCAGGAGAGTTACCACCACAAGAGACTGTCCTTCTCGTTCCAATCAGCTACTGCCAGCTTCCAAGGGAGAAGACAGGCTCTCAATTAATGGGCTCCCCTATGCTAGGGACAGACATTACACAAAAACTGGTTTAAGTGATCAGAAACTGGTTTAAACCTGTAACAGAACAGACATTCAGTGCACACAAACCCATTTGAAAATGGATGAAACCAATCTGAGATAAACCTGGTTGAATGTAGGATCAGAATTAACTGATTTGGGGCAAAGTAGTTCATGCAACATCTGTCCCAGACCACTTGCTGGTTTAAGTTAAATCAGAGTCTCCCAGCATCCCAGAGGCTTTGCTGGGTGGGGCTCTGCTCCCTGGCTGCAGCTCCAGCAGAAACTGCAGGTACAGCCGGGGTCTGGCCATGCCCCACTCAGCTTAGGACTCAGGAAAGGGAGCGAGGGCTGCTCTAGCATCTCCCAGCTTCTAGCCTGAGCCACTCCAGGCATGTGCCTGGATTTTTTCAGTCCAGAGGGGATGTCTGTGTGGTTACAAACTTTTTTAGCCTAGCCAGGTTAGACTAACCTGCAAAGATGGAATCACTTCAGGCTTAGGCTTTTTGAATGTCTGTCCCTAGCCCTAAGGGCAGAGGTGACCCAGGAAGTGGACCTCTAGTGCCCTGTTGGCTGAAGAAGTTGCCTGTGAAGCTCTCCAGCCATGGAGCTGGAGGTACATCTGTACAGTGCAGCTGCTGGACTATTTTTCTACTAGAAGAAATTTCTTACAGTAGAAGTGAACATGTGTAGGGAGCCTAGGTCTGCACCATGGAACAGCCTGTGTGACAAAAAGAGCCTTACTCTTGGCCAATGATTAACCCACATCAAAAGAGGAGGGGGGGCAGTTCTCATTGTACCAGGGAAAGAGGAAGGGGGCTAAGGAGGTGAGTATTACTTTGTACTACTTACTCAAACCAGGGAAGAGAGAGGAAACTTATTTTCACAGCTGCTCTGAGGCTGTCATTTCTCACCCCTCACATGCTACCCTATGCATGGTCTTGTGGGGAAGTACTGAGCAAGGGAGCTCTATACCACTGCATGGGAGACATGCCTAACACATGATCCTTCAAAAACTGCCTTCCCTCAAGCAATAGTACCATGCAGGTTCTCATGCTAGGACCCTTCAATGCCAGGTAGTTTGGAAACAGATTTCCTTCTATATGCAGGTTTTTAAACAGACGTGCTTAGAAAGAGATACCACATGAAATGACTTCCCTTTCTACCTCCCTAATGAAAGGAGGCTTGCTCTCTCAAGTGCTTTGCAATTCAAGGTAGTGTCAAAGCAGCCTTGAAATGGAAATTCATTGATGCTGAAAAAATAGAAAAAAGAAAAAAAAAACTGTGCTTTAATTTAGAGGCAGGCCTAGAAAGAACTCTCCAAATAGTAATTTAGCAAAAACTAAGTGAGCCTGGAGACACAAGCCACTAAAAAGAAAGTTGCATCAGGTGAAGGGGTTTCCAAATTTATGGAGAAAGTGACCTCGGAGACTAGCTTTCAATCTTTTCCTCTTCAGAGGCCAGGTGGGATATTTGGTTCTTGTGGAATTTCATCATGATGAAGGGAGCAGAGAAATGAGAGTTGCAGACAAACATTTGATGAGTGTCATTAATCTGATACTGAACAGTGCTGTATAAATCAATATTTAAAAGCTTTATGAAGTTTGGGTGTCTGGATTTGTTTAATATTCTCAGGGTAATGCTAGTACTTACATCAGTTTCAGGAACATCATAAATTCCTTTCAGTAACAGATCCTTAACTCGCCACCAGTCCTGGTTACACTTCATTTGGATACAGACATATATACGTGCAGCCTTTTAAATCAGCAAAGGCAAATGTACCAAACTGCTGGAAGACAAATGCTACCTGGAAACTGCAAAGAATTTTACCAGTGTTGCAATTTTGAACCAGGCTGGTGGGCACAGGGGGCCACAAACGTTTGCAACACATTGCAAATGAGACAAATGGATCGACTTACCATTAGAGTGGTGACCCATCCATCCCAGTATCCCATAGGAAGATAGTCAGCACCAGATGCTTCAGACAAAGATACAAGAAACCCTGTGGAACGCAGCTCTGGGGTATGGAATAACTTGCCCAGAGGGACCTATCAAATCTCTTAGAGGCTTCCTGTTTCTGATACATTGCAAGAATTTCTCATTATTTGTTTTTATGTCTTTGACTCTTTGCTCTTCAAATTCCATTTCAGCCCTCCTAATTTCCTTCTCACACACTTCCCAGTATAGATTATGTGCCTGACTAGAGGATTCATAAGAGTGGGACTTCTGACAAATGCTTCTTTTGCTCAAATAACCTCTTGAACTTTGCCATTTTGCCATATGGATTCACTTCTTGCCTTCTTGCTTCCTTTCTTCTGCAGAGTATCTATCTGGTATGACTTTGCTGTGGTATGCTTGAGTAGGCTCCGTGACAAATCTAGACAACTTTAGTTTCTTGACTTAGTTGCTGATATATATTCAAACCAAGTCACTATAAAGAGACTCCCTTTGAAGTACCTTATTCAGGCTGCAAGACCAAAATTAGAAGCCAGCAGCTAAGCACCTATGAAGCAAAAGGACCAAAAATTTAAACCCAAGATCAATCTTCTACTCCCCAACTGTAAAAGACTGGGGTAAATATGATTTTTAAAAGAGATATCTGCTGAGATTTCCAGCAAGTTGCAGAAGACTATAAAACTCCAAGTATCTAAAATGTCTGCTGCCAGCCACTGGAATAAAGACACATACTAGGTTGATCATCTCATTTCCTCCATTGCAGTTCTTAGCAAAAGGCTGTAAGGACCTCCCCATTTTTCAGTTGTGGCAACGTGAGAAAATGAGTCACTCAAGCTTTAAAAAAACCCCATGAAAAATAAAAACGAGAACAGAAGAGAACAGCAGTCTGTCTCTGGGACATAGACTGAAATGTCAAGAGTCAGATATTAAGCCTGCAACCGAGAACTGAAATGTGTGCATTTAGGAAAATAAAAACAAAAACCAAGTGTACACCAGGTAGGATGAAGCCCATCAATTTAAAAATGTGAACAAATGCTCCAAGCATTTGGTGATGTTCAAACTGCTCTAACAGAGTAGGCTGGTGACAAACTACTCAGGCTGGTAGTTGTGATTTGCAGTGCCCTATATAGGATAGGAAGTGTTTACAAAAATATGTGCTTCAAGGAAAAGCATGACCTGTCTATTGGGTATTAGAGGATTTGCACATTTAAATCTGATTCTTCATAATCCGGGCCTAGCCTCAAATAAACTGAGGCAGTTGAGAGAAAAGGAAGGTGCTGGAACTGGGAATCAACAACTCTTTGGGAGCCTGTCAGCCTTGTGACAATAAGTTGTGTGTAGCCTAAGCTATACAATAACTAACTAACTTCTATACAATAACCAAAAGCAGAATTTTATAATGGGACCAGTGCAGAAAGACTTGTGGCACTTCAAGAAACAGTTTCTGATGAAGAAGAGAGCTCTGGCTTCTAGATCAGCCATAGAGATGCTGAGAATTCATGGAAAAAAACCTCACAGACACCACAAATATATTTGATGAAACTCTGGAATGTGTTTAAACCATGGTATTTGATTTTATCTAATCAAACAAAAATAATTTATTAGGGTCAGTTTCCCACTCCCTTACTCAGATAGAGCACAAGCAACCTCATTCAGTTAAACAGGGGGCTTTATTACATCCAGTTTCAGAGGTTTCCCTCAACCAACAGATACATTATGTGTAGACTGATGACAAAGTATAACTAAGTATATTATCCCACTCCTTGTCTTCCAGCGCCTCCACAGACTTGACTCATGCAGACACTTTGAATTAATCTCTTTCTCCGTTTCGGCTCATTCATCATGTTCCTTCTTGTTCCACCTTCCAGTTTCTTAGTCACTCTTATCTGTGCTTCTGTCACAATTTAAAACAGCCCCCTGACTTTATTAAATCCCATCTCAAGATTTGCCTCCAGCATAGGAATTCAAATCTCTCTGAAATAAAGCAATCAAATCCTATCCTTTGCACCTCTCGTTCTGTCTTGCATTGTCGTGCCCTAAATTTGGCCTCTGACTCTCCTTCATGTTTAACCACCAATATCGATGGATGTAACCCATATGACTATAACAATGACCAAATTTTATTGCATATCCAAGGACACTGGTGAGAATTAGCAATAGTAATAGAAATATGCCCATTTACATTAGCCAAGGGCTTGGCCTAATGGAAAATGGTCACTAGCTGGGTGAATTATAGACTTTTTTGTTTGACAGGTACAAATATATATGTAATTTACTGTGTTCTCTCTCTTATATGACTATTACCATATCAAAAGTAATTATCAACACAACATTCTTTGCAAGTGCTATTTTAAGAAGCCAACTGCAGCCAAAACTGGCAGCAAAAACCTTGAGATAGCAAACAATGTAGACTCCCAATTTTTTTTTGAGGCACTATTTAAAAATATTCTGATTTGGATTGCTGCAAGGTATTCCAAATAAAAATGTGTCCCACATAACAAGTAATTTCAATATTCCCTGGACAGAAGAATAACAATGTGGTTTCCAAGGCAAGTTTGGGTTAAGGTTTTAAATAAGCATAATGAAAATGTAACTGGTCACATTTTGTTCTCATTTACCTGCCTGATTCCATTTAGGCAAGGGGACAGCTCAGGAATAAACGAAGGCAAAATGTTACCAGTTTAAACCTAAACACCTTATTTTATTTTTCTGGAATCATTGATCAGGAGGCGGAGGGTAGACTACTGTCTTCCTCCACGCCAAAGGAGGACTCCGGGACCTCCCGCTCTGTCCAGGCAGGGGCATGGACCACGGTGGTCAAGGGCCCTAAGGCCCGCCGCACCAAGGCCCCTGCCCCACCGGAGCTGAGCAACAGGTATGCACCTCTTGCCGCTCCAGCAGAGCCTGCTGAGTTGCCGGCTCCAGCAGGCAACATGGACCCAACTGCAGCTCCCACCCCTGCTCTCCCCAAGACAAAACGTAGGGTGTTTGTTGTGGAAGACTCTCTCCTGAGGGGGACTGAGGGGGCAATCTGCCGCTCCGACCCCTTAGCCCGGGAAGTCTGCTGCTTCCTGGGGGCCCGCATCCAGGACATTGCGGGGAGGATCCCAGAGCTCCTCAAACCCACAGACCACTATCCCATGCTCCTAATTCATGTGGGCACCAATGACACGGCTCGGAGCGCTCCCAGCCAGGTCATGAGGCGCTACAGGGATTTGGGAGCGGGGCTAAAGGGTCTGGGGGCAGAGGTGGTGTTCTCATCGATCCTCCCAGTCTCAGGCTATGGGCTGAGAAGGGACAGGAGGATCTATGTGGTCAACCAAAGACTGCAGCGCTGGTGTCATCAGGAAGGCTTTGGCTTTCATGACCACAGCCTGCTCTTTGGCGAGAGAGGCAGCGAGCTGCTGGGAAGAGATGGCATCCACCTCTCTCCCCTAGGGAGGAGGCTCTTCTCAGCCAGACTGGCTGACCTGCTCCACCGGGCTTTAAACTAAGCCCGCTGGGAGACGGGGGCACTACTGCCACTGCTGGCCCGCTGAGCAATCCTTGCAAAGCCATCAGGTCAAGGCACTTAAGGGAGCCCACCCCTGCCCCAACCCTGGCAAAATCTGTGGGCAAGGAAGGAGCCCCCCAGGGGGCACTTGCTTGCCTGTACACAAATGCCAGGAGCTTGGGGAATAAGCAGGAGGAACTCATCCTCCTGCTCAAAGCAAATAATTATGATGTCATAGGGATAACGGAGACCTAGTGGGACTCCACCCATGACTGGACCACGGGTATAGATGGCTATACCCTGTACAGGAGGAATCGTGTAGAGAAAAGGGGCGGCGGTGTAGCTCTCTATGTTAAGGAAAGCTACACGTCCCTGCAAGCCGATATTGACGACCAGGGTGGACGGCTGGAGACCCTCTGGGTTAAAATCCGTGGGGAACACGGCACAGGGGACACAATGGTGGGAGTCTACTATAGACCTCCCACTCAAAGTCCTGAGCTTGACCAGGAGTTTGCCTGGGAACTGGCTGCAGCCACATGCTCTAGGACCATGGTTGTCATGGGTGACTTCAATTACCCGGACATCTCGTGGGAGGATCGCTCAGCAAAATCTGAGCGGTCGCAAAGCTTCCTCTCGTGCGTGGATGACCTCTACCTGACTCAAGAAGTCTATGGGCCAACGAGAGGCAAAGCGCTGCTCAACCTGGTGATGGCTACTGGGGATGGCCTAGTTGGTGACCTAGTGATCGATGGGAAGCTGGGTGACAGCAACCACGGGCTGATCACCTTCACCATCCGCCGAAAAGCTGGCAAGTCAGTCAGCAACATGGAAGTCCTTGACTTCAAGAAAGCCGACTTTGACAAGCTCAGGAAGCTTGTCAGTGAGGCCCTAAGGGACTGTGACCACAGGGAGAGGGGAGTTCAAGAAGAGTGATTGCTCCTCAAGGGAGCGATCCTCAATGCACAAACTAAGTTTATTCCATCTCGGAGGAAAGGCAGCAAGAGGGCACAGCAGGCCCCCTGGCTCTCCAGGGACCTAGCAGAACTCCTGAGGCTAAAAAGAAAGGCGTACAAAGGATGGAGGATGGGAGTCACCTCCAAGGAGGATTATTCTGCACTGGTCCGGTCCTGTAGGGAGCAGACCAGGAAAGCCAAGGCTGCAACTGAACTCCAGCTAGCTTTGAGCATCAAGGACAATAAAAAAGTCCTTTTTCAGATATGTGGGGAGCCGGAGGAAAAGCAGGGGCAACGTTGGACCCCTGCTGAACCAGATGGGGCAACTGACAACTGACGCCCAGGAAAAAGCGAACCTATTAAATAGGTACTTTGCATCGGTCTTTCATCAGTCCCATGGGACGCCCATGCCCGCTACGGGACAGGAAAGTCCGGATGAGGGTGATCCCCTGCCCTCCATTGATGCTGACTTCATGAAGGAACATCTTGAGAAGCTGGATACCTTCAAGTCAGCCAGCACTGAGAACCTTCACCCCAGGGTACTCAAGGAGCTGGTGAGCATCATAGCCCAGCCTCTAGCACGGATCTTTGAAAACTCTTGGCGCTCTGGTGTAGTGCCTGAAGACTGGAAGAAGGCCAATGTGGTGCCTATCTTCAAGAAAGGGAGGAAAGTGGATCCAGCTAACTATAGGACCATCAGCCTGACTTCTATCCCGGGGAAGATCTTAGAAAAGTTTATCAAAGAGGCCATCCTTAATGGACTGGCCGACGCCAACATCTTAAGGCATAGCCAGCACGGGTTTGTTGCGGGTAGGTCTTGCTTGACCAATCTCATTTCCTTCTACAACCAGGTGACCTATCACCTGGACAAGGGAGAAGAGATTGATGTCATATATCTTGACTTCAAAAAAGCCTTTGACCTGGTTTCCCATAATCACCTCTTAGAGAAACCGGCCAATTGTCGCCTTGGGTCCTCCACGATCCACTGGCTGGAAAACTGGCTCCGGGGTCGGACCCAGAGGGTAGTAATTGATGGAAGTCACTCATCGTGGTGTCCTGTGACCAGTGGTGTCCCCCAAGGCTCTGTCCTTGGACCCATACTGTTCAACATCTTCATTAATGACATGGACACTGGAGTCAGAAGCGGACTGGCCAAGTTCGCCGATGACACCAAACTTTGGGGCAAAGCATCCACACCAGAAGACAGGCGGATGATCCAGGCTGACCTGGACAGGCTCAGCAAGTGGGCAGATGAGAATCTGATGGTGTTCAACGCCGATAAATGCAAGGTTCTCCACCTTGGGAAGAAAAACCCGCAGCATCCTTATAGGCTCGGCAGTGCTATGTTGGTTAGCACTATGGAAGAAAGAGACTTGGGGGTCATCATTGACCACAAGATGAACATGAGCCTGCAATGCGATGCTGCGGCTAGTAAAGCGACCAAAACGCTGGCTTGCATCCATAGATGCTTCTCAAGCAAATCCCAGGACGTCATTCTCCCCTTGTACTCGGCCTTAGTGAGGCCACAGCTGGAATACTGCGTCCAGTTTTGGGCTCCACAATTCAAAAAGGATGTGGAGAAGCTTGAGAGAGTCCAGAGAAGAGCCATGCGCATGATCAGAGGTCAGGGAAGCAGACCCTACGATGACAGGCTGAGAGCCCTGGGGCTCTTTAGCCTGGAAAAGCGCAGGCTCAGGGGTGATCTGATGGCCACCTACAAGTTTATCAGGGGTGACCACCAGTATCTGGGGGAACGTTTGTTCACCAGAGCGCCCCAAGGGATGACGACTAGGTCGAATGGTCATAAACTACTACAAGACCATTTCAGGCTGGACATAAGGAAGAATTTCTTTACTGTCCGAGCCCCCAAGGTCTGGAACAGCCTGCCACTGGAGGTGGTTCAAGCGCCCACATTGAACACCTTCAAGAGCAAACTGGATGCTCATCTTGCTGGGATTCTATGAACCCGGCTGACTTCCTGCCCTTTGGGCAGGGGGCTGGACTCGATGATCTTCCGAGGTCCCTTCCAGCCCTAATGTCTATGAAATCTATGAAATCAATATTAACATCCATTTATGTCACCTCAGGAAAAAAATCAATTTCTCAAGTGACTCAGCCCTTTTTAGCTAATAAATAGCATACTAAATCTCTGATAAAAATCACACAGTAAAGACTTTGTCTGTCTGCACCACTGGTCTCCATCCTATTCAGGCATACACTTCAAAGAGAAGGGGGTCATAACTGATGGTCTAAGTCAATCAGATGTGTTGCTTTATTCTCCTTCCTTTGAAAGACTCAGGTGCACAAGAATTACACAAACAACTGCTAGGTCCCAAACTGGTAATTCAGCTAACATTGGAAAGATCCCAGTAGACAATGTCTAGAAAACTCCTGAAATTCCTGGTACAAAAGACAATTAGGGGTGGGGAAGAGAAAGAAGGGCCCAAGCATGATGTACTCCAGCTACTCTTAGGTGCTATATAGTCCTTTGAGGACCGGAAGTAGCTATTTCAATTTGGACAGCCCCAGTGTCTTGCATTACTAAAAACAGGTACAGAGTCATTCCTTCATGAAATATAAATATAAGAATCAACAATCTTGTTTGTTATTCTGTAGTAGGAAACATCCTCTTCTTGTATAAAATAATTCTTAATTTATCCTTGCAGGTAAACAAGAAAACAATGCATGATCTAAGTTATCACCTCCCATGAAAATACCTGGAGTAGGGAGTGACAGAGACAATAAGTCTCCACAACGATCCCCTCCTCAGCTCCACCAGATATTCCCCTCACCATCATCTTCAACAGAACTTGACCCCCACCAAGAAAAAGGTTATGCAACCCATCCATAAATGTAATACATACTAAGGGAGTCACAGCAAACTAGAGCACCAGTACTCAAGTAGCTCAGTTGGAGCTATGCTACGAAAGTCCACCCCAGACCAGGTAAAGAACACCATGGGCAAGATTTATGTCCCAGAGATACTTTCCAGACTGATTCCCAGTGAGGGAATAAGTGCTTCAAAGCATAAAATATTATTTGCACACAATGCTTTAAAAAAAAAAAATGCAAAAATCCAAAGACCTCTGTCTTGTAATACACTGCCTTTCCTTCAGATCTGTGCTCTTAAATTCCTAAATTGCTGTGGAAAATCTCTAGAGAATTAAAATACTTTAAATGGTGTTTTATGGCTTAACATTATATGGTATGTACCTGTGTGGGTAAGAAAAGAAATAGATCACTATATTTGTGATTCCATTACTTATCTGGCTGTAATTGTGAACCCCCTTACGAAGTATAGTATACTGTAATTCCATATTCTGAAAAGGTGCCGTTTCACACATTTCAGGATTATTTAGTCCCGTGGCAGCTCTCAGAAGACTCAGAAGCATGCTTAAGCCTGTCTTGCATGATCTTGGGCAGGAAGGGGGATGCTAGCATGGCCAAGTAGGGACAAGCTGCCTTATCAGAGTTCCTCATGATCAGGGTTGCCAACGATCTGTAAGCGTACGGACCTCCCATAAATAACCAGGCTAAAAATGCATGTCTGTAAAATCTGTGAAAAAAAGATTAAGATGCCCATAAAAACACAAAGCCACTGGAGCCAAATGAAGCTCTGTAGTAGGTAACAAGCTGGATGCAGTGTTGAAGCACAGCAGTGCCATCTGGTATCCAAGCAATAGCACAGCACCCTAAAAGGTCACAGGACTCTCCATATCTCCTTCCCCAACCCCCAGCCATGTTCTAGTGCTGCCTCTGATCTCCCTGTAATACTGCCCAGTTTCAGTTTCAGGAGTCCTCCTTCTCTGGGTATCTGTGCTGGAACAAGGGGAGTGGGGTACTGAGTGAGTGCAGTGGGAGAAAGGCTCATGAGTGAGCTTGGGGGGCAGCATGTGCAAAGTACAAGACTGTAGGTGTTACTAGGGGATCTATGGGATAAGGCAGCAAGGTGTAAAACCATTACTGTTGTCAAGTAGGGGTCCCAACCCAATATTTTTTTTCTTTTACTGATAATATCAAACTTTTTACTGACAAGTAATTTTTTCATTGTGGTTTGAATCCAGCCTTTGTTAAGGGTCTGGCAGAAGGGTAACATTTACATTATGTAAAGCATATGTCAGTAAAAACATACATCAATAAGTTTGCATATTGTTAGTAAAAAAAATTGTCTTGGGTTTATAGTGCTGCTCTTGATGATCTTTTCACCATCCACATCAACAAAAGTTTTGATACTTCCATGTCTTTCTGACAGTCGTCTTTGGAACAGCAAGGTGTCTCAAGTTGAATTCGGTTACTTATCCACAGGGTACTTGTTGGCACTGGATTTATGACCCAGTCCTGATATCTTGTTCTGGGCAGACCCAAAACCTCAAACCAACCACAATTTCTTCCAATCAATACTAGGCAACTTTTATTGATACAGTGATAGCAGATAAGAGTAATGCAGGCAAGCAAACAAATAACCTCCACACCAAACCTACTTATCTACCAGTTTCTAAGGCTTCTCAAGCAGCACAGTATGCCTAGCCCAGGGACAAGCAAAGTCTGGCCCACAGGCTAGATCCAGTTGGCAATGGACTCCATTTCCCAGCAGCCCCTGCCCACGTGGCTGGGGCCAGTTTCCATGTAGACCCCAGCAGCAGCAGCTGCACTGTGATAGTGTGGGGCCAGGGTTTCCTTGAAGATACTGGCACAGTACATGGCAGGGTGCATGGCACAGCAGTGAGCTGCTCTGGGGCCAAGCTGGGATCTTGTATTAGTGACAGCATGGTCTGGAGCCAGGGCAGAGACATGGTCTGCAGCCTGCATGCTCCATGTTGTCACCACAGCAAGGAGCCAGGGCAGAGTCATGACCTGTTGCCTGCACGCTCCCTGCCCAGAGCATGCAGGCTACATCCGCCATTTTGCCCACCCCTGGCCTAGCTAGTCTGAGAGCACCATCCTGGTTCTTTCTTGAATGTCAACCATCTTTCTTGAATGCCAGCCAAGGTTGAGTGTCAAGGCCCATCCTTCCCCCTCCCCCAATGGGGTAGACGAGATAGGCTGGTGGTGCACCCTCTTCCTTTGGTGGCCTCGGGATCCCCCCAGCTGCTCTAAAAATCCCTCCTTTTGCATTCTTTTTCCTTCTCATGACTCTTCATTTATGGATACCATTGATTGGTCTCCTTGTGGTCATCATACTGTTCATATTCTGCTCTGTCAGTATAATTCTTTTTTTCCCCAAACCCAACACCCACATACATCTTAATTTGGTCATTTGCTGGAGTCTTAATTTGGGCTTCCCTGGCCTCCTAATTTGGTCAGCCCACCAAAACCAGAAATCCCAGGGGCTTTGCAGCTAGTCCCTGTGACCTAATGTCAAATCTTCAGGTGTCTTATCTTTGTTACAGAACACTGTCTAGATGTTTTCAATTTCCCAGGATGCACGTGCCTGCTTGTCTGTTAGCTTCAGACACAGTGTCTGCTAAAAGGTTGAGAACATGACTCTTTGTCACAGACAGATTTTTAGAAATCAATTAACCCTTGCCATTTTCCTGGACCATTGTTCTAATGTAATATTTACTCAACCTATAATCAAATTTCTAAAAGCAAATCTCTAAATATCATTTTCTAGCCATCAGCTACAAATTGGCATAGATGAGGACTCTTTGACAGCCATACATACTTGAGAATCACACACCTAGAACATGCAACTGAAGCCATCATTTATTTCTAAGTTTACCTCAGTACTTGGAACAATTAAAGCAGTTCAGGACAAGCAAGCCCTATGACAATGTTCCAGAACCCCTATGAACTTTAGTGTAAGTAACTATGCTTAAAGTATCAAGGAAATATAGAAATGACTCAAGATAGAAAATTGTAAACAGGGACAAACAATTTCTCTCTATACCTACTCAATTGTCTGTAACATAACTCACAGCTAATAACATCTTATTCTATGCAGACCTAAAAAATTACTGCCAAACTTCCAACCGTTTATTTAGCTTAGGCATTTATTCTGTTTTATATCAACTGATTTACGTCT
Organism: Alligator mississippiensis; assembly: GCF_030867095.1. Classification (NCBI taxonomy): domain Eukaryota; kingdom Metazoa; phylum Chordata; order Crocodylia; family Alligatoridae; genus Alligator; species Alligator mississippiensis. The sequence continues at coordinate 43,346,733 of NC_081830.1, forward strand.
CTGTATGTAAACCAGTTATATATTCCAAGGGCTATCTATACAGCTGCTTCTTAATGGACTCTTAGATTCCTTACTCAAGCCTATAGAATCTGAAAGACAAAGACTTTGCTCCATTTTGGTACAGCCATGCTTAAAGAGAAGCTCTCTACATCTGCCAAGTCTCCTTTCTGGGACTGTCAGATGCACGCAAATGGGGACTGGAGGGGTGCAGAATGTAGTCTTTCCTTTTTCCATTTCTTATAGAAGGATCAGCAACTGAATACAGTATGCTTATAAAAATGTATTAACAAGAGTATTTTACTGCAACTTTCACTAGGGATATGTCTATCCTGCTACTTCAGGGAAACTCAATAGCTCATCTTTTTGCCCATTCTCATTAGTCGTCTTTATATTAAAAACCGCTTGACTTGCCCATCAGTGATAACCATGTCTGCCCTAAAAGCTAGACTGACCTCCAAGACCCATGGAAAAGCCTATTCTTAACCTAGAATTCATTCAGAATTCATATAAGTACTCTAGGCTATGAACACAAAAAAGCCCTTTGGCAACAATACTAAACAACTCACTGTTCCCAACACACAACCCTTCTGCATACCATTTCATCTATGCTGTCTTTAACTGGTACAAAGCACAGAGACACAAAAGATGGACAGACTGACTCCTAGAAGACATCAGCTTGAGCTCCTTACACCTCATGTAGAGCCCTTCTAGGAAGAATTTTACCCAAAGGTTGCCTATCCTGTCTTTCTTAAATGCAGCCACATAACATAAATAACAAGGGGTTGCTCAGGTAGCCCATACTAGTTGAGGGTCTTCCCTAAATAACACTGCAGACATCTTCAAGTTCTGTTCAACGATAAGACTCGCACTCACTAGGCTTTGAATCAGGTCCTGTACTTGACAAAATTAAAGATCATCCTTGGGAACTGCCATCATGAAAGCTGGTTTCAAGAACAGAATTGGCAACTTGTAAATGTCTCAGGCATTTAACCCTATAATTTCTGGAGATCTTAACTAAAAAACAATGAACCGAATTCAACCCCTACTGCAACTCAATTATGGGAAAGTAAGTAGACCAGGGATTAAATTTGGACCATAATCCTCTGGGCTTCCTAAACAGGAAGCCTAATCCTGTAGTACAACATAAACAGAGGGCACTTGTCAGCTAAATCTTAGAAGTCAAACAATAGTAGCCAGGAGAGCTTTAAAGTTTAGTTGGCTTTTAGAAAATATATAGTAACATGATCATGAATGAATTAAGAAAAAAATAAAGGCACAAAGGTCATGTCTATTGACTGTATCAGGGCACATCTACACGTGTAATTAATGCAACTGGATACTATATGGCTCAATTTGAGTTGCAGTAAACTAATCCTGACATCGCCATATACATGTCTGTTTAAGTTCAGTAATTTACAGCACTCCAGGATACCATTTCTATCTGACGAGACTATCTGGAAGTGCAGTAAATAAGTCTACTGCACCCTAACTACTACACATGCATAGATGGTGATGCTTTATTGCACAGCAAATTAGTCTGTTGTGCAGCAAGGTGGCTTCCGTACATGCACCCGCAGACACTTAAAAAAATAAAACGCATATGTATGATACAAAGAACACCTAAAGAAAAACAAGTGCTTTTAGAGAAGCAGCTGTAATCTAGATAAGTCAGAAGTGAAGTAGTCACTCAAAAAAACAGATTCCTCTGAAGATATGTTTACAGTTCCTTTTGTATTAATGAGAGTTAAACAAATGTATGCTCCTAAGTGTACATCCACATAGTGCAACATGAATAATGATGCACAAGTGGTAAAGTAGTTGATTCACTTGAAATTGGACTCCCAGTGTCATTTACCATAGAATAGTAGGCTGGAAGGAACCTCAAAAGGTCATGTAGTACAACTCCATGATCAAGGTAGGACTGTCCCAGTCAAGTGTCTGTCTAACCTGCTCTTAAAAACTTGCAAGGATGGAGATTTCAAAACCTCTCCAGGTAGCCTTTTCCAATAATAAAACACTCTCACAGTGAGAAACTGGTTCCTAATATCCAACCAAACTTTTTCTTCCTGCAATCTACTTCCTGTTACTCCTAATCCCCTTGCCTGCTGCCACAGAGATGAGCCTATCATGGAAAAGATCAATTTTAAAGCAAATATGACATTCATATCTAGCCATGTAGGCAATCAAAATCTACAATGAATGATGGCTGAGCAACGCTAAGCAATAGCTTTTTTTTCTAGGACTCTAATCTTTATTGCTTGCATGTGAACACCATTACATACTGCTGTAACCCAACAAAAATTCTGAAATATATAACTGTAAGGTAAGTTATAACCTTGGTATGTTTGTGTGCAAGATTTAGGGGTTTTGTCTCTCCCATTTGTACACCCATTATTTTTTTCCCATTGTACACATGGGCTAGGGACAGAAATTATACATAAACCGGTTTCAGTGATCAGAAACTGGTTTAAACCTGTAACAGAAAAGAAACTCAGTGCGCATAAACCAGTTTCAAAATGGCTGAAACCTATTTAAGATGAGCCTGGTTGAATGTAGTATCTGACTTATTTCAGTCAAGCCGGTTTATGAAACTTCTGTCTCACACCCCTTCCTGGTCTGAGACAGGTCCTGGGACCTGTACAGCAGAGGGTGGGGGAAGGTAACTGGCTCTATCATGAAGGGCTTCCCCCAGTGGCCTGCAAGTACCAGGAGCTGCACATGCACTGCAAGGAGCACCCCTGTGATAGAGGTGGGCCACCCTGGCTTTGCTCTTTGCCACCATGTGCAGCTCTGGATGGAGCTGTGCACTGCTTTGTGGCAGCACCTGCACAGGCCCCCAGAGACCTGTGGATCTGCCACCTGCGAGTCACAGGGACTGTGCGCCATGGGGGGGAGGGGATGTGGGGGTCCCCACATCCCCCACCCTCCCTTACATTCCCACAAACCCTGCCCCCCAAATATATACAACCCTGCCCCACAAATATACACAACCCCTCAACATACCCTATGCCCTCCTACACATAGCCAGAACCCCTCACAACCCTCCTCACACACACCCCACACCTGAACATACCCACACGTACCCACCCCAACTATACAACACATACGAGTCCACCCACAATATACAAGAGTAAAACTTTATTTTCAAGTTATTATACAATCATCTCTGTGCACACTACAAACAATTAATGACAAAAAAAAATTGTAATAAAATTAAAATATGTTATAGTAGGTGTTGGACTTTTAGTATATGATTTGCTTTTTTTCTGGTTCCAAGCTGGCAACCCTCCCCTCCAAAAAGAAGTACTTCCAGGGGGATGGAGAGGGTGGGGTGGGATGGGATTTCTGGCAGCAAAAGGTCAGGAGTTAGAGGACAGAACTTCTGGTCCCAAGATGGCAACCAGGGGGTGGGGCACTTGTCAAGGGGCAGGGCTACCCTTTCAGCCCTCAGCAGCTCACTAGAACACATTAAGTGGCCCTCCAGCCAAAAAAATTGCCCACTCCTGGTATAGAGGCATGAGGACTGAGTCTAGAGTTGCCATTTTTCATTATGGGACTGATCCTACTGTTTTGCTGCCCTGACTAACTTCCCATTACCTTGGGGATTGGGGCAATCCTACGACATGAACTGTAGCATGCAGACAATTTTCTCAGGCTGTGCACTTCACTGAGAATTATTAGCCCATAACAGCTTCTCAGACCCAAATTAAAAAGTCAATACTGCTTCATATTTCCTTACTGTAAAAATACCAGTGGTCACAATCAGGCAAACAGATAGGCACAAACATATTCTTATACATAGATTCATAGATGCTAGGGTCGGAAGGGACCTCAATAGATCATTGAGTCCGACCCCCTGCATAGGCAGGAAAGAGTGCTGGGTTCAGATGACCCCAGCGAGATGCTTATCTAACCTCCTCTTGAAGACCCCCAGGGTAGGGGAGAGCACCACCTCCCTTGGGAGCCCGTTCCAGACCTTGGCCACTCGAACTGTGAAGAAGTTCTTCCTAATGTCTAGTCTAAATCTACTCTCTGCTAGCTTGTGGCCATTATTTCTTGTAACTCCCGGGGGTGCCTTGGTGAGTAAAGCCTCACCAATTCCCTTCTGTGCCCCCAGGATGAACTTATAGGCAGCCACAAGGTCGCCTCTCAACCTTCTCTTGCGGAGGGTGAAGAGGTTCAGGTGCTCCAGTCTCTCCTCATAGGGGTTGGCCTGCAAGCCCTTAACCATATGAGTGGCCCATCTCTGGACCCTCTCCAGGTTATCTACATCCCTCTTGAAGTGCGGTGCCCAAAATTGCACGCAGTATTCCAACTGCAGTCTGACCAGCGCCCGATAGAGGGGAAGTATCACCTCCTTGGATCTGTTCATCATGCATCTGCTGATGCACGATAAAGTGCCATTAGCTTTTCTGATGGCTTTGTCACACTGACGACTCATGTTCATCTTGGAGTCCACTAGGACTCCGAGATCCCTTTCCGCTTCCGTTCCACCAAGCAGGTCATTTCCTAGGCAGTAGGTATGCTGGACATTTTTCCTCCCTAAGTGCAGCACTTTGCATTTCTCCTTGTTGAATTCCATTCTGTTGTTTTCCGCCCATACATCCAACCTGTCCAGGTCTGCTTGTAGTTGTTCCCTGCCCTCCGGTGTGTCCATTTCTCCACACAGTTTTGTGTCATCTGCAAACTTGGACAGAGTACATTTCACTCCCTCGTCCAAGTCACTGATGAAGACATTAAAGAGTATCGGTCCAAGGACCGATCCCTGCGGGACCCGACTGCCCACACCCTTCCAGGTCGATACCGACCCATCCACTACGACTTTCTGGGTGCGACCCTCTAGCCAATTCACCACCCACCCGACTGTGTTGTCATCCAAGTCACAGCCTCTTAACTTGTTCACCAGTATGGGGTGGGATACCGTATCGAAGGCCTTCCTGAATTCTAAGTATACGACATCAACCCCTACTCCTCTGTCCAGATGTTTTGTAACCTGGTCATGAAAAAAGACTAGATTAGTCAGGCATGATCTACCTGCTGTGAACCCGTGCTGGTTTCCCCTCAGCATAATTTGTCCTGCCGGGCTCTCGCAAATGTGAGCCTTGATAATTTTTTCAAAGACTTTGCCTAGGATGGAGGTGAGACTGACTGGCTTATAGTTGCCCAGGTCCTCCTTCCTCCCCTTCTTGAAAATGGGGACCACACTGGCCCTCTTCCAGTCCTCCGGGACCTGGCCCACGCGCCACAACTGCTCAAATATTACTGCCAGTGGTTGTGCAATGATGTCAGCCAGTGCCTTCAGTACCCTCGGATGGAGCTCATCCGGGCCTGCCGACTTAAAGGCATCCAGTTCCTCCAAGTGACCCTGCACCATCTCAGGGTCTATGCTTGGTAGTCTGGTGTCCTGCTGCTGCCTCTCTACAATCCCAGTGAGAGTCTTGTCATGTCCCTCACTTAGGAACACAGAGGCAAAGAACTCGTTGAGGAGTTCAGCCTTGTCCCCCCTTTCTGTCACCAATTGTTTCTGCCCATTTAGTAGGGGTCCTATTCCACCCTGGGCCTTCTTTTTTCTCCCTATATATCTAAAAAACAATTTTTTGTTATCCTTTACTTGGGATGGCATCCTCAGCTCCATGGTAGCTTTGGCCCGTCCAACTGCCTCCCTACACATGAAAACAGAGGAGGTATACTCTTCTTTGGTAATCTCTCCCCGTTTCCACTTTTTATATGCTCCCCTTTTAGTCCGCAGGCTGCCCTGGATTTCTCTGGTCATCCAAGGAAGCCTCCTGGCCCCAATTCCCTCTTTGTAAAAAGTCCCATTGACACAACTAGTTTTACTAACAGCCTTAAAGTAAAGCAGGCATGTACATTTTTGCAGGTTCTATAAGACAACAGTGAGGAATTCTGAAGTCCACCTCTCACGTACAGCAGTGCAAATCCAGAATCATACCACTGAAATCAAGAAAACAATCCTGATATACATTAGTGAGACAGAACAGAATCTGACCCTTACCTCAAGTCTCCATATATATTTGGAAAAGGACTCTAATCTTCTACCTTCCTTCAACTGTGTTCCCCTGAGTTCTTTGACATCTAGTAAATAGGCAAGAGGAGGTTTATTTGGGGGTTTTTGCACCAACAGGCCAGCAATTAACCTGCTGCCATAAAAAGTAACAAAGGATGAAACAATGAAATGTGAGAAATGAAAGATTCAGCAAAGGTATTCAAGGACAAGTCTAGGGACAGCATAATTTCTATTTTGGATTTTTCCCCCATGATCATACAGTCTCTTTAAAAAATGTAGTGCATTTACAGTTATTATTTCAGCTCTGGTATTTTGTTTTCCCCTTGGTGTCTGAGATGCAAGTGAAAAAGAAAGGAAAAAAAAAAGCAAAAAAAAAAGAATGTAAAAAGAAAAAACCAAACAAACATACAACCATGCAAACTGTACTTCCCTTAAAGATCTAAAAAAGCAAATAATCCGTTACTGAGAACTGGAAGTATTTAAACTACTTCTTACTGTATCTAAAATTTGTGCTCTGGATTAGAACCCTTTAATATTTAACTTTTACCACACATACTATATATAGAGAGAGAGAGATATTAGAATATATACACACTTTTACCACACACACACACTCTATATTATACTGTATTACGTTATATGTTCTGCATTTTACCATATACAACAATAAGCAGTTTCTCACATATGACACCCACCCAAATATAATATGCATCTTGTGTTTTTGAAAGGCAGAATGAAGAACTTTTTTTTTTCCAAGAGTTATGGCTGTATAGAGAAGGGACAGAGCCTAATCTTCAGCTGACTCATTCTCCCTTCCTGCATAACTCAAGTTGAATCCCTAACTGCTGCTGAAGACTGGTCTCCATGCGCATTTATACATTTGCTCCAGAAGCTGGGGCAGGCGGGGGGAAGGGGATGGGGGTGGAGATTGGGCACTTTAAATAGAGTGGTTCCAAGAGCCTCTCTAATTAAAGCACCTGGAATGTCTTATGTATCAGTTGTTCCTAGCCCCTTGCTTAAAAATGGCAGTGGGGATGCTTTGCTTAAAGCTCATCAAACAAGCTTTAGATAAAATACCCCTGATGCCATTTTTAAGTGTGGGGATGCTGATGCACGAGATGCTGGAGGCTGCTGGAGCATGGTAACCATGCTCCAACACACTCAGTTGAGTCCACTCTGACGTGTTATAATTACACCATATCAGACATGGGCAACTGGTACTGCCTTAGTCAGGGGGTCATATGCCCCCCCTGCAACCAGTCCCACCAACTGGGGGGGAGAGGTCCCCCGCTGCCGATCTCGTTCCGGTGGGGGGGGGAGGGGAGTCCCCCCGTGGCCAATCCTGTGACGGCCAATCGCTGCAGCCACTTCCGGGCGTGGCTGCAGCTTGCAGGGGGTGGGGGGCACCAGCACTCCCGCCTCCCCCCCTGCCCATTGCCTAAGCGGCAAATGTGCACACCCATGCACCCCTACGCATCGCCACTGATATCGAAGCAGCCTCGCTGCTCATGTGTAGATGCCCCATGGGTGGACCTGATGTAGAAAAGAGCTAAAGATTCTGAGCTAAAAAGGCTGTAAAAGAGAAATCAGGAGCAGCTAGCAGACAGCAAAATTGCCCTAAGGAAAGTTAGCTTCATTAGGGGAACATCAAGACTATTAAAAAGCAGAAAACTATTAAAAAGATTTGCTCAAAGTGGAAAGCAAACCTAGCTACATTACAAACCACTACTATTGCCTTGTGTTACTCCACTGCAGAGTATAGGAATGATCAGTTCAAGCCAAGAAACTAAACCCAGTTCTAAACACCGGGTGTTGTGAAATAACAGGATGTCTAAAGCCAACACTGAAGGATAGCCGGTACTTACTGGTTGACATTGCACCTCCTGGTATCACAAATAAGGTAGCAGGCTCAAAAGAAAGATCAAGGCAAATGGAAGACCCCAGGCATCTCCTCTGTGGTCATAAAGGCTAGGGACAGACATTATACATAAATTGATTTAAGTGATCAGAAACTGGTTTAAACTGTAATAGAACAGATGTTCAGTGCATGTAAACCAGTTTGAAAATAGCTGAAACTGGTTTGAGATAAACCTGGTTGAATACAGTATCAGACTCAAGTGATTTGGGTCAAACCGGTTGGGTCTAACCAGTTGATTTGGGAGCATATAATGTCCCAAATTTGGGACATTCTGCAATATCTGTCCCAGACCCCTTCCTGGTTTAGAGTAAAACAGACTCCACCAGCATCCCAGCATGCTCTCTGAGCTGGGCATGGCTCTCTGCTCGACAGCAGAGCTGGCCCCTCCCCTCTGTTCCCTGGCTGGAGCTTAAGCAGAGACTGCAGATATTTGCCTGGCTTCACCCTGCTCCCCCCCCCACCCCTCACCACTCCCTGCTAAACAGGGATTCCCCCACTCCCCACACAGACACCTCTCAGCATTAGCTACCATATCACATGCTGGCTACGGTCTGTGCTGTGGGAAAGGGTACAAAGGCAGACAGGACTGTGTCCGTTTAGGGCTTTCTGGTGCTAATCAACAAGTAGCTGGTAATGTCCCTCCATTGCTTCCTTGAAAGAAGTTGTTTAAGAAGAACTTGACCTAATGGAGAGCTTGTTTTCTTAATGGGCTGAGATAGGGGTGATAAACACTGTGTTATCAACTGCCAGCTGGGCTGCTCAAGAAGCAGGGGGAGGCCCTCCCTAATCAGAGCATCCTGCCCCAGCCTGGCCATGCCCCGTTTAGCTCAGCACAGTGGAAGGGAAGGGAGGGGTGGTCTAGTACCCACCTGCTTCTAGTCTGAACCACTGCGGGAATGTCCCTGCATTTCAGGGATATCTGTATGGTTACCATCCAGTTCAGCCTAACCAGGTTAGATTCACCTGCAAAGATTGAATCAACTCAGGCTCAGGGTTTCTGAATGTCTGTCCCTAGCCAAAGGAGAAACTAAACAGCTTAAAGCATGAAAGTTTTGTGACCAATTTTGTGCCATTGTTGCAACAGCTGAGTGTGTGACTGAGGTTACAGAAGGAAAGTTTACGCACAATTGGGTGCTCTGAAATGGACCTGGAACCCCAGGAAGACCTTCTCAGAGGGGCTGATTATTCTAACCAATATGGTGATGCCTGAATTGCCTGTGCACACCAAGTGGTAAATCAAAAACAAACATGATGAAATGGGGCTGCTTTAAAAAAATGAATATACGCAAGTGCAGTGAAGTGCAGTCTATGGAACACCTGCTTGTTTACTGACTCCTTAGTGAGACCTGTACAAAGGAGGACCTCACTGCAGCAACGCAAAGAGCCACTGCTTGTGCACAATTGTGGAAAGGCATCTAGTTTATGACAAGAGAAAGAAAGATGATAATTAACACTTATAGAGTGAAGAAAAAAGAGCCATTAAGTCAATTGACTCACTCAACTGCCTGAACAGTAATATAACAGCTGATGCACAGTAGAGAAGGAATCAAAGCAGGGTGCTTCCAACCCCATGCAGAAAGTCAGCTTCCCTGCTTAAGATATCCAGAGCAATACTGGGGGGTGATCTGGGTGGGAAGTTGCATTTTATGTGAGAAAATACAACAAATTAAAAATTATTTTTTTAAATGATTGGTAGTATAATTCAAAGGGATGCGAGTGATAGAGATTTCTAAAAGATTTTTTCCAGTTTTTTAATGCAATACTAGTTAATTTCAACCAAAATGAAATGTTTCCTTTTTTATTTTCATCAAAAGCAAGTTTTCATTGAAAGAAAACAAATATTTGTATGATATATATCCTAAAAACTTTACTAAGAACGCAGTTCTCTCTCTCACTTTTCATGAAGTGTTCATTCTAGGAATATTTTTTAATAAATACTCCATGCAAATTCCATTGAACACTTCTCGAACACTGAGGTAATTACTTCTTCATGATGCAGAGAAGCTAAAATGGAACTATCCAATTCGTGCTCTGCCTTGGCTGCTCAAGATGATGTTGGCAGATTGAGTGCACACAGAAGCCTGCAAAACCCCTGTCTTCTACTCAAAAAGTGTCCATGTGCCAACTTCACATACATCAGTGTGGACCAGCCTATCCCCACACCTTCGCCAAGTGCCACTCTGATCTCTTTTCCCTTCCCAATTTGCTGCTCTGCTTTCTGCTTCATGCCCTGTGCTCCCTGCCCATCTGCTGTTTTGCTTTATGCTTCTTGCTCTATCTGCCACTATGTTGCTTGTCCCCTCCCTGATCTTCCATGTGCGACACAGAGGCTCCCCATACCACTTGTAGCATTCATACTGCAGGGTGACCACCCCTGACTTAGGTCATCATGGAGAACCAAAATAACTATTCTAATATAATAAAGGGCTTAGTCTGTCTGTCTGTCTGTCTATCCATAATGCTTTTGGGCAATTGTGCATGCACTGCCAAGAGGGCTGGCAGCAATTGGCTATGGGGGCTACGCCTCCTCAGGTAGGGAGGGAGCCACCACTGCCTCAGGGAGGGACGCAGGAGCCCCGCTGCTCCACAGGAGGAGGTGGAGGAGGAGATGGGCAGGAGGGCATGGGGGAGGGAGGAGCAGGGAAGTCCCGCTGCTCCGCAGGGGGAGGTGGAGGTGAGAGAGAGGAAGGAGCCACTGCCTCAGGTGGAGGGAAGCCTGGCTGCTCTTCAGGAGAAGGCAGCAGCAGAGGTGGGTGGAAGAAGGAACTGCCGCTGTCACCAGCTCCTCAGGTGGAGGGAAGCCCTGCTGCTCCACAGGAGGCAGTGGAGGCAGAGGCAGGCGGTTTGTGGAGAGGGAGTCACTGCTGCTGCTGTCTCCACCACTTCCTCAGATGAAGGGAAATCATGCTGCTCCCCAGGAGGTGGCGGGTGGGGGAGGGGGAGGGAGCTGCTGCTACCTTAGGCAGAGGGAAGCCCTGCTGCTCCATGGGAGGAGGTGGAGGCAGGTGGGTGGGGGGTGTGATTAGCCACCACCACTACCTCAGACGGAGGAAAGCCCTGCTGCTCCACAGGAGGCAGTGGGGCGGGAGTGGGGAAGGGAGCTGTCACCTCCTCAAGCGGACGGAAGCCCCGCTGCTCCATGGGAGGCAGAGTTAGAGGCAAGAGGCGGCGGCAGTGGCAGCGAAGGGATGGTTTACATGGCTGGCCCCGAAGGGTGAACGGCATTTGGGGGGGGCCGGGGGGGGACATGTAAATACTCCCATAAACACTTCATCATAACAGGCTATTCTAATATAACATAGAGCTGAGTCTGTCTGTCTGTGTGTCTGTCTATAATGCTTTGCAGCAAAAGTAATGTTTCTGCAGCAAAATTATATATGTCCTCTAAATCCATTCCCAAATATTACCTGTCAACTTATGTCAAGTCTCGGAACGTGAATCTGGTATACATGAACATACCAACCCTCCACCACCTCTGAAATAGAAAGTTTTCACTATTTTGACTCGTTCTTAAGCATTTTTAGGGTATTTAAATGAAAAACATTGAAAACAACATATACAAAAGATAGTATACTAACAGTCATCTAGAAACACTGCTAAGGTGGCAAAATTTGGGGGAAAAACACAGTAATAACTTTAAAATGGATTTACTGTATTCTATAATTACACTCTACTAAAAAATGCATTGAAGGTTTATGGTAAAGATGCATTAATGGTTCTTCAGAGGAAATAAATGAACTCTATTAATTAACAAAATTTATAACTTACAATAAATGTTAAACCATTATGAAAAAAGCAGATGCTGCAATACTTAGCTATCAGTTTCCCTCACACATGGCTCTGTTTTCTGCTTGTATACTAATCAGTATGTTACTGGTAAACATGTCCACATTCCCTAATCCAGAAATAACATTCATCCAATTATTCTGCCCCAGATCTGCATGAAACCCTGAAGACCAATCAGAAAAATGAGCACATACAAGATTGTATCATTTTTTGCACTTGATTTAATAGTATCCTGTGAGAACTCTACAAGAGGTTGTGAAATATTTTTATGTTCAAGCTCATAGCTGTTGATTTGCCTATTTGGCAAGCAGACTTCTGTAGAAAGGATACAGAGTATTTATAACTGGAGTGCAAGAACTTTTTTTTATTGAAAAGTAAATATCATTTGCTTTTAAGTAATACTCATGGATAAATTTTACACAGAACATTTCATCACATGAGGGCAACATACCTTGAAAAACTTGGTGCAGTGGGCTAGACCCGATGATCTTCCAAGGTCTCTTCTGGCCTTACAATCTATGAATCTACAAAAAAACACCATGGCCATGTCCAGATGAGCACGGCCATGTGTTATGTGGTGAAGCAGACACGTATGCGGCGCCACATACCACACGTTCAGTTGTTTTCTATGCTGCAAGGGACCAATACAGAAGGTTTTATTGATCCCTGTATCCAGGGGTGAAAAAAACCTGCAGGAAAAAAAAGCAGAGTGGTGTACACAGCAGCAGTGCGCTCCACCCAAAGCCGAAGCCTGGCCAGTTGGAGCCACACTCCACTGTCAGGCAGGCTCCGCATGGCAGGATTGCCACTGCTGCAGCACCAAGTGTTACCAGATTTGCCCATTACTTTGGGGTGTGCTCATTTAAGGGATACGTTTCTTGGTAATTCTGTCAATGTGCTGCTTGTGTTTCTATATGGAGCTTCTGCAAGTCCTCACCCCCAGTGGAGCTATCTTGCAGGACTCAGTGTTGATGGGGCTGGGTTCCTCCAGTCACCAAATCAGTCATACACACAAACACACACAAATTAACGTGACACGCCTGACCCGGCCAGGTTTATCGGCATGGACAGGCCGACACCTTCATATGCCAGGAATCAGTTCATCAGAGCAACAATAAACTGCAGTCAGACACAAGCACACAGGTGAACAGAATCCCTCTGAATCTGGCTGGGTGTCCAGCTGACACCCTCATGGGCCAGCATTCAGTACATAAGGGCAAGTCTGAGTCAAACTGGGTCAATCAGCCTGCACAAGCTGATCCCCTTATGTGTTTCAAACTCAGCACGTCCCAATCTTTGGCCTCTTGATGAGCAGACCCCACAGTATTTTTGGGCTTCACAGGGATCTTTAGCTTAGGTAAAAGAAGCATTGCTGCAGAGCACGGGAGGAAAGAGAAGCAGAGATGGAAAAATATACCCAGTTACTACCAGTTTGACTATAAAAGTTATTTGTTGCTAAGCATATGAAATGTATAATAGTACTAATAGTAATAGACATGCAAAGGACAAACGAACACAAGCAATTACAATACTACCCTGGTTTCACTAAGTATTTGGGGAAACTTAGCTCAAGCTTAACTAGTACAGTTCAGGTTCAGAAATTTATTCCTAGAGAGAAAAGAGAGAGAGAGCGCGCTGGGATCTCACCAGTCCAAGGTATGCGAGGCTCAAAGCTGACAGGTAAAATTCCTAGCACAGTCCTTGAAGGGAGATGATCTGTTCTTCCAGAGTCCCAAAAACAACAGGGGATGATGTCAGCACACGAGTTTTCTTCTTGAAGCACACACACTGTTGCTTTTTACAGATTTTTATACCCTCAGTTCAGCTGCTTCAAAGCATTCTCAATAGTGTAAATCATTGTCTTATCTCTTGACAAGGGGTTATATGGTTTGGAACATCTCAAGAGATTGATTGATAATCAGGAAACACATAAGGTTAGGGAGTACCCAGACACTTGGAAGCCAGCTTGAAATTCCTATGGATAGTAGATATACTGATGGGATAGCTCATGGTTTCTTCAGAAACAATACATAGCTTGCAGCATCAGGATTTTGGATTTTCACTTGTTGTGAACAAGCCTCAGCTTAGCATGACTTTTTCAGATGTTACTATAGTCTTTTAACAGACTTAAGGCAATTATTAGGGAACTCATAACCTTTTGTGGAGAGGACTTCCACCAGTCATCTCGGGAAAAGTATGGCAACACTTGTGATTAGGGCTCCAACGGGCTGGATGCTGTGATGAACCCTTAACCATTGTTCAAATGTTGCCCATACCCCCTCTGACTCAGTCTCTTGCCTCAGCATTCCCTAACCCGGCAACCGAGTTTTAGTCGATCAAGTTTAAATAGGCCTCCCATAGTGGGACCGGGGAATGTACAGCCCGAGATGCCTATTAAACTTAGAGCTGTGTGTGTGTCTGGGAGGAGAAAAGTCCTTTGTAAATCCAGATTAGAACTGGTCTGATAAATGCTGATCTGGGTGTGTGTGAACATGGGTTGATTAGCATTTGGAGCACAGATTCCCCATCATGCAGCGCTCTCCTGCTTCTCTGGTCCCAGAATTCACTGCAGTCTCTGCTTCAGGCTTTCTGTTCTCCATCTCTCATGTAAATGAATGGTCATCTGGTTCCATCTCAGATGCAAATGAGACCTAGGGCAGTTGTTTCACACTTGTCACCCTTATCTCAAGGGTCTTAGGTGTGTCTCTCACTGCATCTTAATCAGTTTCGTTTACGTAGAGGAGGGGAGGGGGGCGAGTCCTTTGTGAGTCAGACAGGCTGTGTCCTGTGCCAGGGTTGTCCAAGAACACAGAGCTGAGATGTAACACGAGAGGCTCACAGCACCCCAGGTAAGGCTGCTGGGGTCAGCCCAGTGCTGGCCCCAGCCTCCCCTGCCTTCACCCAAGGTAACTTGCCATGCACCAGATGATGTGTGGCACAGGCGTTTCCCCATGAAAACTAGTGATGGCACAACGTGCATCGCTGCTAGTTGTCTCTGGGTAACCAAACATCCACGCACGCCTGGACACAGCTTACAAAACAGTAACGCTTATTTATTCAGAGAACAGTACTCTCCCTACAGTTCTCTTCCCTCCTGCAATTCCCAGGCAAATGTAATAACTTATAACACTCTTAAAGTTATCCACACACACTGCAGTTATAAATAGCTATTGAAGGGTGTCATAACTGGCATGTTTTTCTCTCAAAGAAGATGAAGAGTACAGCTGCCATTAATACTCTAAAAAAAAAAAATACATAAATGACTATATACAACCAGCCATCTGTTATACAACAGGTCATCTACTTAAGAGGATGGTGTCTAATTTGATCAACCTCGATTAGCCATATTAAGCCACTAGAGGAACCAAACAATATCTAATCTTTTATAATCAGTATTGGATTACATTGAATTAATCAAACAGGTGGTGCATGGTGTTTTAGCCGCACTCAAACATCAGCACTATGTTCGTCTTAGACCTTCATGATTCCACACTTTTTTTTTTCTTCATATGGCCATCATTAACTCAATGGAGAAATTACATGTCTAAAGTAGTATCAAATTCTTCTTAAAGTAGAAAAAAATCTGGCAAACAAGCAACCTTTATTATAAAAAATATAATTCTTCGCTAACAAAAATGTGCCCTTTTCTGGGAACATATTTGTCTCAAAATTAATAATTCACATAAATTAAGACCACCATTACCAATTTTCTTCTACTTTGTAAGAGAAAAAACATAAGATGATTTAAAACAGCATGCAATTCCTGAACTGTTTAGCATTAGCATCATCTTCTGAATATATTTGAATGGAGGGAATGAACTATGACAAACCTTTACCAAGACCACACATAATTACTGTGGACACCATATCCTATGTAGCTTCATGACTGTAGATTTTTAAAACTGTATGGTAGGCAACCTTAATTTACCTATCTATACTTGCTTTGTGACTCCATGGGGACATATGGATTCCCCAATTCAAGGAGGTCTTTAACCCTAAGGAACCTGCAAACAGATTGCTGAAAAGCCCCCTCCATCTGTACCATTTGGTGGTGGAAGGTAGGGGTGGGAGAGAAAGGCATCTCTCAGGTTCATTTCTCTTCGTATATATGTTTTTCAAAAACGTTAGTTGAGCGAAGATACGCTCATATATATGTATCTACACATGTATATATCAGCATATCTTCACTCAACTAACATTTCTGAAAAGCGTATATAAGAAGGGAAATGAACCTGAGTGAAATGCCTTCCTTTCCCAAACTCATGCAGTACAGATAGAGGGGACTATATTCACAGAAGAGGAATTTCAAGCCTAAAAATCAAGAAATGTAATGATGAAACATCTGAACTGTGATTAAAAGTGAGGACAACCAAACAGACAACAGATACAATACCAGGCATGTTACAATGCCTTACCACACAATATTAACTCTCATTCAGGACCAATAAGTAATCACAGAAATGAAATGAACAAAATGAAATGAAAATACATTTGTTTGTATGACAATGGTTTGGCTATTGCTGTCATTTTGTGGTGAATTACATCACTCCAGTGCTACCAAGGGATCAACACATCCCTAAGGATACCTCCACCATGCCACTGCAGCTTGAGAAAATCTGAGTTGACTTTAAACTATCCAGCTTAGGTTCTGATGACAGTACAGCCACTGGTGGCATAAGGCTCCAAAATCTACCTGGGATCTTAAGTAAAACACTGGTGACTAGCCCAGATTGAGCTGCCTGCTACCACAGTGAGACTGTTAAAAGCTAGCTAGTTTAGAACTAGCTCATGTGAATCGGTGTACAACACAATGGAAAAATACAGTAAATCTGAGCCATGAAAATTGAGGCCAACGCAAAGTAAAACCAAGGGTATCTATGAAGGCTTGAGCCTATCACTGGCAGACAAGTTCTTTGGGTACATGTGATATCTTTTATTAGACCAACTAAATCATTGGAAAAATTGTTCTCTGCAAGCCTTCAGGCACAAACAACCTTTTTCAGCCTATCACTGACATGCAGCTCTGAGAAGAGATAATGCAGATGATCCATAAGGACCCAGGCATACAACAGGAGTATAAACTCTACCCCATCCCTCTGAGGTGTCACTTGATATATTCTTGTTTGTGCTGTAAAACTGATACCACAACATATACAGAATGTGAAATACTGCTGGGTTAATGTTGCTAGGAAGACTAATTTTTGCATTTCCTTGCTTTCTGAGATTTTATCCGAGCTAATTTAACATTGTATTGATGCAGTTTATCTACACCTTCATATAAATCAGATAATATATTTCTTACTGGAGGGAAAAAATTAAAGAAACATTCATTTAAAAAACAAAACCCACAGTGTGACTTTTTCCCTGAAGTAATTTCTAATAAGTCTCAGACCCCAGCATGACCTAGTTCCAACTTCCAAAAGATTCACATAAAGCAATAAACTTTTAATTTCCTCCTCCAACATTTCTCAGCATTGTATCATTTTTTCCCATCACTAACAGTGGTACAGCAAAGCTTTAACAAATGACCTAGAGGGTTCTACAACATTTATTATACGTTACTTAATAAAAATGTTTCATTTACAAGTATCTGGAGAACAATATATTGGAATTCTTTAAAAGGGTTAAAAACATCTAACTCAGATTTCCTAAGGGTTTATACTGGAAGATCCCCATAAATAGTAATAAAGGAACCAATTCAGCAAACAGGGCAGATTGTAAATACAAGTTTTAAAGATAGATAAGAGTAATTTTTAGACTGAAATTGGAGATTTAGAAAACTGAGATGTAGATAAATAAAAATGCATTGTATGTCTAGCTTTAAAAATATTTTCCTTTGTGTTTTTTCAAAAGAGAATAATCAAATCAATTTTCCTACATGAAACTGATTAATTTAATGACATAAAATTAACTCATCTTTATCTTGTGCAAATATGAGGCCTTTTTATGAATTCATAATCTCATCTTTTCACTTCATAATTAAACCAGCTGCAAAATGTAAATATGCCATTAGACTCATCCATGCAGATTCTCAGCTACTGTAAATCAGTGGGGTTCCATTGAGTTCACTGGAACTATACTGATTTACATCAATTGGGGATATGGCTCTAGGCCAACAGCTCCATTAGCTTGATACAAAATAGCGAGATATTTCTTGTGAAATTTCATTTTAATACCACCCCTTTTTTTTAAATTCAGATTCATAGAAAGAACATATAATGTTCAAGTTAAATGTTTAACTGCTGAATTTCATGTTTTAATGTATAAACATTTGTTTAATTCCCTATACAGCACCGGAAGTTTTAAAACAACAAGTGTCACAATATTTAGAATATTCAGAGGATGGACTGTTTGAAGGTATACCTTTGAATGCTATATTTCTTGAAGCATTCAATGATCTCCAACTGCCGTTAGCTGCTACGTCATTTCAGACCAAGCAGTTCTTACTCAGGTCAAAATATTACTCATCTTTAAAACTGTGTGTTATTTTGCACCTTTATCTGCACGGGATTTGTTAACATCATTGGCAACATGCTGTAATATTTATTTAGTCCAGGAAGGAGCTCCTCTGTGTTGTGCAATCATTTTTAAAGGGAGAGCAGTCAGTGGGGATTTCCTGGACACAGACTTGATGACAGGGACCTGAAAGAGACTTTGAGGAAATTCAGAAATTGAGATAGGGTGTAATCTGTCACAATCTTAATTTACATCTTGAAGGAAATAAAATAACTGATAAGACATGCACTGACTAAACTAATATCTGTGATGAGCTCCACTGACTGCCTATTGACAGTTCTCCTAAGCATATAGGAGATATGCTTGTAGGATAAATATGGACCTTGAGATATATTAATGTGACCTCTATGACAACATCCAGATTCTCCAGAACCTAAGTATCTACCTAACACCCCCCTCTATTCCCTTCCACACTTATACATCTAACAGGTATGACTGAAAGGGGAAAAAAAAAGCCTGCCTAAAACAAAAATACCCATCCCCTTTTAATCTGTTTAGTGTGTCACCTCTAAAAATCTGATACTCTTTCAGCATCAGCTTTATAGTTTGCCCATCCTGTTCATGGGGCTTCAGTTGCGTGGCTCTCTGGGGGGCTGGGCCAAGTAGGAGTCAGGGTGGGGCATGACCCTCCTCAGCTCATCTCAGCTGCCTCCCAGAAGCTGGGCTAAGTCCCTCCCGCCACAGGTGTATCCTGGTGGGGTCTGGCACCAAGAAGGCAGGAATGCAAGGGTGCACCCAGTCACGTAACTAGGGTGAGGCGGCTGAGGCAGCTTCACCAGGCGCTGACATGGTGGTGGGGGAAAGTGTCAATTGTTACTGCAACTGCAAAATTATATCACAGGCACGGTGGTAGCTGGAAATTGCCACTGCTCCCATGTGTCCCTACCTTGTTATGCCTCTGAGTGCAGCCAGCCCTACAGCACCAGTCACTGTTCTGGCACCTCCTGTACAAAATATGACATCTGCACAGGAAGTCAAGTATGTCTTTGTAAAACTAAATTTGAAATATATATGTAAATTAAGATTTACATTTAATTCATAGATGTATACAGCAAAAGCTTGGTTATCCGGCACCCAGGGGGAATGAGGGGTGCCGGATAACAAAATATGCCAGTTACCTGAGAGGCCTGAACAGGTGTCTTTGCCTGTTTGGGCCGCTGCCACTCCTGCTGCATCTGGTGCACTGCTGCCCCTCCCACCATGTCACTGCCCCTCTCGCTGTGAGGGACAGGGAGGGGGGCAGAAGAGAAAGGGAAAAAAAACAAACTGTTATTGTGGGGGCTCGGCAGCACGGGCTGCTTTGCCCCGGGGGCCTGGCGAAACCAGAAGTGCCACGGTGGAAATTTCTGGTTTCACTTTACCTTACAAGCCAGCTGGTTAATAGAGCATGCCAGCTTGATGGCGCCAGATAACACGGCTTTTACTGTACATTTATTATCTTAATTTATAGTATACTATTTTAATGGTACTATTGGTAGCAACTCTAAAGTGTAAAAATATTGCTGTTGCAAAGAAAATATTAAAAATTAAAGCCTCAATATCCCGAAAATATTTAAGCAAGTACTTTCCTCACACGTGCACTTAACAGAGACAGGTGAATATGCCTCAGGGGCTAAAATTATGTCTTGCTACAAATCTTTATGGCATAATATTTTTGTCACTTCAAAACAAAATTAATTCGCTGTTAACAAGAGTTGTTTATACTTGCACAGCATTGAAAAAGTTATTATGATAGGTAAGGCTGTCAATTAATCACAGTTAACGCACATGATTAAACACATTAATTGGTCCTTGTGGTTTTTATAAATGTGTTTAATGCACGCATAGTTTTGGAGCCTATGTTCAGGCTCTACTCTACTGCCTCCAGGCTGCCCAGCAGGCAGTGCAGAGGACTGCAGGGCATCCTAGGAGCAGGTTCTGGGAGGCTGCAGCAAGAGGGGACGGGCACACACACAGACACAGTCACACATGAGCAGCCATAGCCTGCACACTGTGTGTAGAGCAGTGCTATGCCGGTAAGTCTGTGGAGTGGGAGAGGTAGGGGAGCAGATCAAGGCCCCCATGGTGAGGGAGGGAGTGGGGCAAGCACTGGGATAAATGGGGCCCCAGGGCCGGGGCAAGTGGTGGGAAGGAGCCATGGGCAGATCATTTAAGGACACAGGGCGGGGGAGCGGGTCCCCACCACTGTGTGCACCTCTGGGGGAGGCCTGCTGTGGGCTGAGGCTCTGCACCCTGCTGCTTTTGCCCCAGGAGCTGCACGACACTGTCACTGGTAGGTGTTATAGGGATTTGGCCCCTTTTTCATTGATGCTTTGCCCCCCAGCGACATCAGAGTGAGATCTGGACTCTGCACCACCGAGGTGTATTGGGTGCTGCTCCTACTCGCCTGCCATGTCTTTGATGTTGGTTGTTGTTCTCTTGGGAGGCAGTTCCCTGCAGGTGGCCTGAGAAGATCTCGACCCTGGGCTTTCTTCGTGGGGCTTCAACCTCCCCTTTATCCCATCCTCACCATATCCACGGCCAGGGATGGACTCTGCTTTCCACAGGTCTTGCACTGGGATGATCCCATCTCATCCACTCTCCACGCCTCTAAGGGTCAAGTCTTCCTGGCTGTCTCTCCTTCCAGGTCGTCCTTCATGTTCAGACTGAGGTCTGGGCAACTAAACACACCCTGGTCTGGGGTTAACTGCAATTTAGGATTAGAACTAAACATAAGAAGTTAGCATCCACTGACAGGCTCCTGGGATCTTGTCTCCCAGGTGCCCACAGTCTTGCCGAGGACTCCGTCATCCTTTCTGCCTAATGGGCGTTTGGACGGATTGGCCATCTGGTGCCAGGCATCTGCTGGCCCTCTCGGGCAAGCCTCCTGGGGATCCACATCCCTTCCCCCTTTTGGCCAGACCTGCGGCTCGGCTATTGGGCTCCCACCAGCCAGCATCGCTTGTCACTCCCATGCAGGGCTCCATAACTTCCTGCACCTCCTTCCTTGCCGTGCTGCCCAAGAGTCCCTCATTGCCACTCCCTGCCGCAGTACCTGTGTTCCCTGGCATGGCTGCAGCTCCACTCCTGGGCAACCCAGGGGACTGCTTCCCCCCCAGTGAAGCTCCCCAGCATCCCTCCATTCCTGGGGCTTAGGCTCCCTGTCCCATTTGCCGGCATCCTCAGGCAGAGGCTCAGCCACTTTTCCCCGTGTTTGGGGACGGTGCTTCCGGCTCCACAGCCAGTGAAAAAGGCTCAACCTTGCATTTCCATGTATCTAACATTTTCCCTTGTCTGTGGATTTACTGTTCAAGATGCCATTTATAAACAGAATCATAAGCAATGTGCAACCCTTTGGGTCACTTTGTTAATCATCTGCTGTACCAACTTTACTGACAAAAAACACCACAATGATGAGAACATCTGGAAGAGGAAATCATGTTTATTTTTATGGGAATCCTTCAGATGTTTAAACTGAGTCATATCGTGTTCTGAGTCTTTGTGGGAAAATATTATGGAGAACAGATACACTGGAATGAACACTACATTAGTTCTAGTCCTTTTATCAAATCCATATGTGTACAAACTTATTCAGTTTACTGTAGGTAGTATCCCCTAATTAAAGCTGGAGTGAACAATTCACTAGTCATCATCCATACTATGAATTTGGCCCTTTCTTTTTAGGTAAGTTTATCCTGCTATTTACAGCTGCAATATAGCCTACCCTCCACCCAAAACCATTTGATCACCTATATAAAAATAAAACCTCTTGTCTGCAGGTGGTAATCCAGTCCAAGTCCAGATATGCTGTCTTCACAACCAAGGTATATGTGCATTCAATGAGACAATGTTTCTTTGTGTTTAGTGACTGAACATCAGGTCTCTGCCCTACGTGGTATATAGTCTCTCATTTCATCTGCGATAGGCTAGTTTATATATCTGCCATGTGCTTAAATGAAATCCCCTGATTTCTACTTTGTGTTGATTAATCAACAATTATTCATTAATGTGGCAGGCTCACAGCAGTGTCGACATCCAGGTGGACTGTCTGCAGGGAAATTGGCCGTGTCACCACACAGCCAGGATGGGGCCCGTGGAATGGCCCAGCCCTGGAGGGCTCCCAGGATAAAAGGAGCTCCTTAGCTGTTACTCAGGGCAGGGAGAAAGAGGGAACACTGGAAGCACTACCTGATACCCTCTCTGCATCCAGAGTGGAGCCAGCAAGACCCCACAGAAGCTGGTCACTGGATAATGCTGCCAGAGCCCAGTCTGCAGGGGGAAACCTTTTGCAGGACCTGGGGATATGCTTGTCTATGGCAGATGAGCTGGGGATCCATCCTGAGGCAGAAGCCCCTGCCAAAACCAGAAGAAAGTGCAGATGGCCAGGAACCTGTGAGATAGAGACCAGGTATTGGTACAGAAGCTGCAACCAGCAAGGCTTGGAACATGTGCCTGATCAAGCAACTGCTCACTCACCATGATGCCAATAGGTACTCTGAGGACTGTCAGGACGGGAGGTGGGCCATCTGAGAAGGACTTGTGGGACCCCTCAAGAGTGGGAACTCGTCAGGTGCCCTCCCAAGGCTCAGTGCATCACGTATGGGTGAACCCAGAGTCTGAAATTCCTGCAAGGGCAGTGCCAGTATCACAGGGCCCAAGTGATCATGTGGGAATGTCTTGTGAAGCACTGCGGCACATGGCTGGGCACCTACAGGTCTAAGGCACTGGCCCACCTGGAGCATACCTGAACCTGGGGAAGTGTGTGGGAGCCAGGTAAAATGTTCCACTGAGCCTAGAGCAAAGAACTGAAAGGATTAGAGGTGGGCAGCATCATTGCCCTGCTCACCTGCACCGTCAGAGCATCTTGTGTTCAGTTATAGTTAAGTTGTACATTCATTAAGGTGGGAGATTCTGGCCATACTCATGCAAAAAAACAGTGTGGGTGGGAATCCTTGAGGAACAAATGGCACCAGTGCCCTATTCCAGAGCTGATCGATTTAAAGCGACCACCTGAGTGCAAAGGAGTGGGGTGCTGGGGAGGAGAAGCCACACAGAAGAAATACCAGCAGAGTTCCCGAGGTCAAAGAAACAAAAAAGACTGAACACCTCCAGGTAACTTTAAAAAACACTAAGCTGTGGTAGGTAAGTAGGCCCCAGGATACAGTTCAGGTGGGCAGGACAAGCCAGTGGCAGCACTGCGGGCATGGGCCTGCCACAATTAAGTCAAACTGTATGCAAATAGTCATGTTCTCATATTCATCTCAATGTATTAACCATGTTGGTACAAAGCTGCTCTCTCTCTGGAGTCTTGAGAAAATCTGCTTACTGCTGCATTAAAGTAAGCTGTCACACACAGTCATTACCACCACTCTCACCACAGTCATTATCAGTCTTCAGCAATTTAGTACTTGCATGTGAATGTTCAGACCCTTTCCCCAAAAAGGTAGAATCAGTAATTGTTTGTACATTTCAGTTAAACAACTTCCTGAGGGCCAGACCTCTGGTCGGGGGTTTCAATAAATTATTTTCTTTATTTTCTTTATTTCCCATTATCATTTCAGATAAAAATTTGCCACAAGCATTTACTTAAGATATTAGTCTCCATCTCATGTTTGTCACCTGCAATTTAGTACCAGTGTGCAGAAGCTTCATTCCAGTTGATAGCCTGCTCAGCAACAGCTTTTGGATTAATTCTTTCCTCATGCTGCATCAAGTCATATCTAATTTTTTATTTATTTTAGCTACCTTTGTGTGTCCCTGACAATAATTAACATCACAAGCAATAAAAAGTCACCCAGCCAAAATCACCTCCACAAAGCTCTAATTAAAAAAACTGCACAGCAGAGATAACCAAAGAAGTGTGCTCCCTCTCAAAACAACATCCTTGTATCTCCCTCTCCATAAGAACTCTTAAAAAGATTGACCTTATAGTGCATCCTGAAGGTCATCATCTTGGAGATGTCTGATAGTTTTCTCTTTAGCCTCTGTTCCATAGGACAGAGTAGCATATATTTCAGTGATATACCTGGATTCTTAGAAACATTTTAATCAGACAGCCTTATACTTTTGAGTGCCTAAAAGCTCATTCCACATCAAAACTAACTGCTTGCAACTTCAGATGAGGTGCAAATCCAAAAGGAACAGAGCTATCACATGGTATACCTATTCATGGTCCATTCAGGGGAGAAGGGTGGACATCCAGCCATAATGGAATTTAACCAAATTATTAAAGTTGTGAGCAGTAAGTAGCATACTATAGTAATAAGAGCAGATGAGTTATGCATGATTTAATGAACTCATGATTACCACCTGTGTTTTATGTGGAATGAGCCCCAAGCACTTAAAAGCATAAACCTGTGTAAAAGAATGCTTCTAGGACTGTAGTCATATCACTGCATCCTATGTTACCATCCCAAGGTACATAAACAAAGAAGGAAGCTGCCAAACATCTCCAATTCAGTTCCTGTGATAAATTCCTAAACATTCTAAAGTAAGATTCAAACAGTTTTCCCAAGACACCTGAGAATAAAGCTGAGAACATTTCTCCCAAAACATGCAATTCTCCACCAGAGAACTGACACTACAAACTAGGACATCCATTCTAGGCCATGTGCTACTTAACTTTAAATTGGTATCGAGGAAAAAAACATGAGACCATCACTGATAAACTTTCCAGATGACAAAGTGGTAAATCACAAAGGATAGGACACTGATTCAGAAGTATCAGGATTACTGGGGGGAGTCCCTCTGCAGATAAAATATGTTCTAATACAGTCACATGTCCAGGAGCAAAGAATGTAGACCATGTTTGCAGGGTGAACTACTGCCATGGAGTTCAGGGACTCAAAAAGAACAAGCATCATGATGGATAATCAACAGAACATGAAATCCTAATGTGACATTTTGCCCAAAAGGGCTGTTGAAACCCTGAACATATAAACAGAGTCATCTCAAGTAGAAGTAAGGATTGCATGTTATGTAACAGGACCCAATCTCCAGGGGTTCCCAGGAAGCCCCTGGAGGCCAAGAAAATTTCTTGCACCATGTTCTCAGGGCAGTTCACCCTTCTTTTGCCCACCATGTCTTCATGAAAATTGTTATTTTTCAAGTACGGAAGGCTGCCCTGGTCTTACACTAATGATCCCCAGGTGTGTGGGGGTCAATGCCTTAAAGGCTAGTTCATTCCAACCCTATACCATGCCCCATGCCTCACAAGGTTTGAGTCACCAATCAGTTACAATCATAGAAAATTAGAGTTGGAATGGACCTCAGGAGGTCATCTAATCCAACCCCCTGCTCAAAACAGGACCATCCCCAAATTGGATCCCCAGCCAGGGCTTTGTCTAGACAGGTCTAAAAAAACTCCAAGGATGGAGAGTCTGCAACCTCTCTGGGTAACTTGTTCCAGTGTTTTACTACCCTCCTAGTGAGAAACTTTTTCCAAATATTTAACCTAAACTTCCCTTTGCTTCTTATTCTATCATCTGTCACCACTAAGAACAGCTTAGCTCCATCCTCTTTGAAACCATCCTTCTGGTAGTCGAAAGGTGCTATTAAATCCCCTCTCTTTTCTCTTCTCTAAACTAAATAAGCCTAGCTCTCTCAGCCTTTCCTCATAAGTCATGTGCCCCAGCCCCCTCACCATCTCCCTTGCCCTCTGGTAGACTCGCTCCAATTTGTCCACATCCTTTCCATAATGGGGGGCCCAAAACTGTACTCCAGAAGTGGCCTCACCAGTGCTGAATAGAGGGGAATAATCACTTCCTTTGCCCTGCTGGCAACACTCCTACCAATGCAGCCCAGTATGCCATTAGCCTTCTTGGCAACAAGGTTGGTTCATATTCAGCTTATTGGCTCATATTCAGCTTATTATCCACTGTAATCTCCTTGTGCTTTTCTGCAGAGCTGCTGCCCAGCCAGTCAGCCCCCCAGCCTGTACCATGCATGAGATTCTTCTGTCCTAAATGCAGGACTTTGCACTTGTCCTTGTTGAACCTCATGAGATTTCTTTTAGCCCAATCCTATAATTTGGATAGGTCACTCTGAAGCCTAGCCCTGCCCTCCAGCTTATCTACTACTCCCCCCAGCTTGGTGTCATCTGCAAACTTGTTGAGGGTGCACTCTATGCCATCTTCCAGGTCATGGATGAAGACATTGAACAAAACTGGCCCCAGGACCAACCCCTGAGGTACTCCACTTGATACCAGCTGCCAACTAGACATCAAGCCATTGAGTACTACCCTCTGAGCCTGATGCTCCAGCCAGTTTTCTATCCACCTTACAGTCCATTCATCCAGCCCATACTTTCTTAGCTTGCCTGCAAGAATGTTGTGGGAGACCATATCAAAATCTTGCTATAATCAAGGAACACCACATCCACTGGTTTTCCCACATCCACAGAGCCAGTCACCTCATCATAGAAGGCAATCAGGTTGGTCAGGCATGACTTGCCCTTGGTGAATCCATGCTGACTGTTCCTACTCACTTTCTTCATGAAATGCTTAGAAATGGATTCTTTGAGGATCTACTCCATGATTTTTCCAGGGACTGAGGCAAGGCTGACCGGTCTGTAGTTCCCTGGATCCTCATTTTTCCCTTTCTGAAACATGGGCACTATTTTTGCCCTTTTCCATTCATCTGGGACCTCTTCCAATCACCACAAGTTTTCAAAGATGATGGGCAACAGCTCTGCAATCACATCAGCCAACTCCATCAGCACCTTCAGGTGCATCCCATCCACTTGTATATGTCCAACTTTTCTAAATAGTCCCTAACCTGTTCTTTTGCCACTGTTGGCTGCTCACCTCCTTCCCAAACTCTGCTGTCAGGCAAAGTAGTCTGGAAGCTGACTTTGCCTGTGAAGACTGAGCTGAAAAAGATATTCAGTACTTCAGCCTTTTCTGCATCTTCTGTCACTAGGTTGCCTCCCCCATTCAGTAAGGAACCCACATTTTCCCTGATCTTCCTCTTGTTACTGCCATATTTACAGAAACCTTCTTGTTACCCTTCACATTCCTTGCTAGCTGCAATTCCAATTGCGCTTTGGCCTTCCTGACTTCCTGCATGCCTGAACAATACTCTTATAGTCCTCCCTAGTTGTTTCTCCAAGTTTCCACTTCTAGTAAGCTTCTTTTTTGTGATTTAGTTTACTGAAGAGCTGCCTGCTAAACCAAGCTGGTCTTCTGCCATAATTGCTAGTCGTCCTGCACGTCAGAATGATTTGTTCCTTCATTCTCAGTAAGTGTTCTTTAAAGTACAGCCAGCTCTTCTGGACTTCTCTCCCCCTCAGACTGGCTTTCCAGAGGATCCTGTGATTCTGCCCATAAGTTTCCCAAGCAAATCTCAGTCTACTTTTCTGAAGTCCAAGGTTCTTACCCTGCTGCTCTCCATCCTTCCTTTCCTCAGGATCCTGAACTCAATCATCTCATAGTCACTGCTGCCCAAGTTGCCATTCACTACTACATCCCCCATAAATTCTTCCCTTTTTGAGCAGTAGGTCAAGAAAAAGCATAGCCCCTAGTTGGGCACTCCAGCACATGCACCAGGAAGTTGTTCTCAACACTTCCCAAAAACTTCCTGGATTGCCTGCATAATGCTGTGTTGCCCTCCCAGATTGAAGTCCCCTATGAGACCCAGGGCCTGTGATTAGGAAACTCCCACTAGGTGTTTGAAGAAAGCCTCATCCACCACTTCCCTCCTGATCTGGTGGTCAACAGCAGGCATCACCCTTGTTGCTCTCTCCTCTAACCCTAACCCAGAGACTTTCAACAGGCCAATCTCCAGTTTAATACTGGGACTCTGAGCAATCTTATGGCTCTTTTAAATGAAGCGCAACTCCTCCTCCTCTTCTCCCTTGCCTGCCCTTCCTGAACACTTTATGCCCATCCATGACAGTGCTCCATTTGTGCAAGCTATCCCATCAAGTCTCCGTTATTCCAGTCACATCATAGTTCCATGACTGTGAAAGGATTTCCGATTCTTCCTGCTCGTTTCCCAAGCTCCATGCATTCGTGTACAGTCACCTGAGATAACTAGTCGACTGCCCTGATTTCTCAGGAAGAATGACAGCAACTCTCCTGTTAGTACCTATAAAACAAGGATGGTACTCCTTTTCCTTTTTATTCCTCACTTTTTCCTTGAGCCCTGATCCTATACACATGGATATGCATGCCCAGTTTAAAAGTTACCACGTGCTTAAGTGCTGGCAAGAATGAGGTCCCTGACTGCAAACGTTCAGAGGTTAGAAGTGTCTCTTACTGTGTGTATGTACAGCACCTAGCACAAACTGGAGATACAAAATATGCTGAATACTCTATGCAGAGTCAAGCAAATTGTGAGCTCTAATTAATAATTTTATTTCATAAATGAGTTAATACACCTAATACTATTCACAACAAAATGTTTACATAGAACCTTTAGAGTATATATGATAAAATAATAAATGTAGTTCTATGTTAATGCATCCTCTGTTAACTGCGAAGTATCAAGGAATATTTATTTTATTTATTAGAAGTAATGGATTTTATGAAAGCAGCAGGGTTCAGCCAGTCACAGGCTGATTATTTCAAAGAATTCACTTGGTGTTGCTCAAATTATGAGTAAGCTGGCTGATGGCTATGCTATTCATATTTCATTGTAACATTTCTCTTTATAGCTGGTGCTACTTCTCTGCATTAGCATTTCATACAAGTCTCTGACCCGATAAGAATTTACATGGATACCAATCTTCAGAGAAACAAGACCTACTGAATTTGACAGAACTACTCAGTGTGCAGCATTAATCCTAGGCCATATCATAGCATCACACTCTATGCCATTAGGTACTTTTCATGGGGGTGTAGGGGAACAAACCACAAACATAAGAAATCTTAACTTCTTGCATCTGGAACAGATTAAACAAAATCCTGTAGAGGTTTTGTTCAATTTGTGACACCAGTTTGTCTCTAAGGTGCCACCCTACCCTACCTTCTGCCTGACTACACACTACAATAATACAGCTAACTGCCTCTGTACTATTGGCGACACCTAGAAATCAAATAATTTAGCCCTATAATTGCTTTATGAATATATTGCATGTAACTTTCGAATATGAAATACTTGCTACCGAGTTATATTTTCTAGCACAGTATATGGTTTCTATGATTTACTAGGTTAATCAAATCTAACTAGCAAGCTCAAAAATCTACATCTCTTTTGCTCCTAACATCATGTATGAAAATGGCAAGACCACTGAGAATTCTTCCAGATCCACTGAATCAAAGCTGATCCAACAAAACTGGGAAGACCTTAATCAATTACAGTTTAAACACTTTGTGCTTCATACCATTTGCCTGCTGGCATCACCTGAACTTGGAGAAGCTGAAAACTAGGTTATCTTTGAAATATTTTCTAAAAGGTACTCATATATTTTATATATAGTCATGCTGAACTAGAAGAGTCTGAATTAATGACATATAACGTAAGACTTCTACCCAACTTTGTGAAATTCAAACTAACAAAACAGGAATTTTTCTGTTCCAGTACTCTTCAGATCTATCAAAGATATCACACATTATTGCTAATGTTTGTTTCCGCATTATATTACTGTTGTTAACAGTAAGTATAAGATTTTCAAACTTCCTGAGATTCCTTTGAGAATATGTTCCATGCTGCATTAGAATGCTGTCCCTGCTATATCTCTAAGGCTTAAAATCTTGAATACCAGTTACAGGTATTTAATTCTGTGTATGTGAGTAGTCTTACTGAAGCCAGTAGGAGTTGATGTAGAGTGTTTACAAACCAAGGGCCCTGATCTTGCAAATATACACTGTACCCGTTTACTTATTAAATTAAGCCAACACAATACCTTCACAGATGTCCTAAAACCACGTCTGTGCAAAAAGTCACTGGTTTTGTTTTTTCACAGAACTTATAAGTCTAAAACAGCAGGCTCATTCTTATTTGCAGCCTGTTGATTCAGTTTCCAAGGGTCATAGAAATTACCCATTTCTACTTGCATTTTGAATTTCCAGGGTTCATTCTTAAGGGGTGAGTTTTGGGACACTTACGACCAAAACAGGATAAAATGCTGTTTATTAGCCATGAATTCAGCAGTTCTGTCTACAGTCTCTCGGAAGGAGAATGGTTTGAAGGAACAGAACAATCACTTGCCAAGGAACCAAAGATCTTGAAGCGTCAATTGCATCAATCCCCAAACCATCTTATTTTCGCATTGTTATCCTTTGGCTTTACACAACTTATTTGTAGGTGCAGAAAGATCATTTTACTCTTGCATACAAAAGCTCCTCCAAAATTACAAAAACGTAATACCATGGGAGTGGACCATGGGAACAGAAAAAAAACTTGTGGGTCACTGAGTATAGTTCCCTGCTATCACAGGTTTATCAAATAAGCCCTTTCATAGATGAGTGTGGTAGAGCCACATACATTTTATTACCAACCATAACTGGGGTTTTAAACAAAATTGTATGAATAAATCAATACACAGTCAAAGACATGCATAAATTGTGTAAATTTAGGGATGGTAAAGGGTACATGCAATTGAAAGATTATCACAAGGGAAGCTTTTTTGGTGTATAATTGACAAACTTAGAGAAAACAAAGGAGGGCTCAGGATCTGATCTCTTCCATTCCTTACATATTCACAATTTTTCACATACTGAAATCTAGAAATGCTATTGATCCTCTGAAATCAACAGAAACATAGCTGTCAACTCATACAGCATAAGCCTTGTGATAGTTGCAGTTTCACTTCTAAACCTAGGTTGTGAGAACAAACAATTGTATGAAAAGCTCAACTTATCTCCTTGAAAAGTAAGCCTCTAGCTCTCATGGCCACAAGGTAACCTGAATGTATCCTAAAAGCTCCAAATCAGAAAACAAAGTATATTATTTAAGAAATAAATCTCATGGTTACAAAGATATCTAATGATTTTTGGCAGGCAAGGGTGTTTGGGTAGATGTGATCTTTTATTAGACCAACTAAATCATTGGGAAAATTGTTCTTTGCAAGCTTTCGGGCACAAACACTCTTCTTCAGGCATAGGAGGCTCCTATACATGTGCAGGGAGCTGGCTCCAATGCACTGGAAAACCAATTAATCAAGTTTGCTGGAGCATGGATATAAACGTAATCCAGCAAACTCTGGTGTCACATGTATTAGTGTCCCCATGCTGGAAAAAGGTGGTGGGATGCTTTGAAAAAGCTTGTTCGATGAGTTTTAGCTCAAAGCGCCCCACCGCCATGTTTCAGCATGGGGATGCTGACACTCGGGCACTTTTAATTAAAAGTGCTCACTTAATTAAAGCGCTCCCCCATGCCTCCCAGAGCACATGTAACAATGCCCAGGGAGAATCTGCTGGTGTTTGTGTGGTCTTCTGGATGGAATAAGTAATGCTTTTTGAATATTAAATCATGGCAAATCTCCCACTGACTTTAAAAGAGCACAGGCAGAGGTATAACATGCCATTTTATCACCCTAAGCAGTAGCAGCAGCCAGGCTGGAAGCAGTAGTAGCTGCCAATTTGCGTCCCTTCCTAAGTCAGCACCCAGTTAGTGACCTGCTCACCCACCCCTAGTTACACTACTGAACACAGAATGAGTCCTTAAATACACAAATTACTTAAGTACCATGTATAATGTGAATGACAACAGAGATGATCACATTTCTATGTCAACTGGGGGAGTTTTTCTTTTCAAGAATTTTTAAACTTTTAGTAGTAAGGTTACTGGAATTAGTGTGCAGGACAGATGTTGCCCTAAGGTATCTTTGCACTTGATCAATTCTGAAATGTGACTTGGTTACAAGCCATGACTTCTAATAGCAGCAGGTTTCCAAAGTATACCTACACTAGCCAATAATCTTGGCTAAAGCTGAGACACCTCTACACATAATACAAGAGCTATTAATCCAGTAGTATTTGTCTTCATATGCTAAGGTGTGCAGTATTGAGCAACAGTAGTGACTGTTTATCAATGCCTTTAAAATTTCAACTATAATTATTGATCTCCTGCTTCATCCTAAATGAGACTGGAAGTTAAAGGATAACAGACTATTTTTCAGCTCAGTTTTCTGATATCCATGTAACTTTTTTATTATTATTATTACTATTATTAACAAACAGTTCATTTTTTTCCTTTTATTTCAACAAGCAAACTGTGTGT
The DNA here is from genome assembly GCF_030867095.1 of Alligator mississippiensis. NCBI lineage: Eukaryota > Metazoa > Chordata > Crocodylia > Alligatoridae > Alligator > Alligator mississippiensis. Next base: position 43,379,120 of record NC_081830.1, read on the forward strand.
TCAGGGCTTAGAGGGGCAATATATTACTTCAGGCCCTGCACTGTATACATTTATGGATTTTTTTCACTGTCCTCTGCCTGCCCTATTTTTTCAACTTTGTTGTTCTAATCAGAAAGCACTAAAGCAGCTATCACAGAAAGCTAAGAAGTATGATGTTGAACTCATTTATTTTAATAAAAATGTCTGAATGGCTCATTACTCTTAGGCTTTTTTTGCTTCTAGTTTTCCACTGCACAAAGTAAATGACTCATACAAAAGTGAAGAACAGTTTGCCTTCACAGGTTATTAAAGATCAACAGAGTACAGAGGGTCGAAAGGAGGGGAGAAGGAAGGGGGAACAAACAGGATGGAATTTGTCCTCTTCGGACCAGCCTCCTGTCAGTGGCCAGAAACAGTTGTTTCAGAGAAAAGATATAGAAAACGTGTATTTAAAAAAACAAAAACAAAAACAAATGGAATAGCTTGTCATCAAGAGATCTATTAATTCAAATGACCTGTGGCAAATTACCAAAAAAAAAAAAAAAAAAATTGAAACTCTTATTTAATATAAATTAATCCTGTTCTCCTTTCTTGGATGCTATTAGGCTTTAGCTCTTAAGGATTTGTAGCAGTGAGTTCCACAGATTTTATTTGCTGTAAACAATGCCCTTTTTAATCTATTTTAAATTAGGTGCCCTCTACTATCATTAAATAGCCCCTTAGTTTAATATCATGAGGAAAGGAAGATAAGAACACCTGATTTACCTTCTCTATAAATTATTTACTTTAAAAGCCTTTAAATGACCTACCTACTCAGAAGGTTTCATACCATGTTAAATCAGTTTCTAACCACGTGTCATTAATATTAAAAGGAATAATAATGCTTATACAATGAATCTAAGGCTGAGGGAGGAAAAGAAATTAATCCATTAGCTATTTAGAACTAACTTCAAAAGATTAACTCAATTTCAGAGTAATATTAGAGCTGGTTGAAAGTTTTCCATCAAAACATCAAGAGTTTCATATTATAAATTAGAAAACTGAAATATGGGGCCAGGTGGGGCCGAAAAAAGTATTTTAGTTTTTAATTCTCAAATACTGAAAATGTCTATGTTTACATTTGTGTATATATATTTTTTCCTAGTCCTCAAACAAACTCCAAATATTCCCCTGAAAACAGTGCCCATTTCCCTAGAAGCTCCAAATAAAGTACTTCAAGTTATTCATTAATATAATCACTCCCTTCCCGCATAAGACATAAGACTTGTGATTTTCAAAATATTAAAACTTTCAGTGTTTCAGTTTACAGTGCTTGCAACACATTCACAATAGAACAAAGAATCAGAGGAAATACTCCAGATCTCCTGTACTTTTCTTGTTTAATTGCACAGAATTTATTACAATGGAAAATTGGGGAAATAAATCACCGTGACCATTAATGCAACCATTCAGGCCCCATTTCTCAATGATGTCAGAGCCTGGTCTGCGTGCATATCCCAGTTCAGGGGATACTCTAGGACTCCCTGTTTTACAGCGTCTACAGTCACCTGGAGTGGACAACTCTCTCAAAAGACAGATTAGCTTCGTCAGAGGATTTAGAGTCCTGGGCCCAAGCATGGACTATTTAATTTGCCTAATTATACAGGAAGGTTATGTTTCAACAGTTGCTTAGCTAGACAGTCACGATTAGGATGAGACAAGCATCCTCTTTTTACTGATGACCTTTTGCTGGACTTAAACTAGTGCCAGAGATAGAAGAGATAGCACAGCATCTCAAAACACATATGCTGTTTTATTACTTTCTCCTGGGTTTTGAACATGCTAATTTATTTGCTATCACTGGTCTCATACTATATAAGCTGACTCCTTGTATTCTAACCAAGACTGACTGTATGAACAAAGACTGCTAGCTGCTTGAAAGGTAAGAAAAAAAAGGGAACATGTATAAAAAGGAGACTCCCTGAGTGACCAGGGAGCGAGCAAACAGGGGAAGCAAACAGGGCAGTTAGCAAGCAGCTTGCTGGGAGCAAGAGGAAGAAGAGTCAGGCCCCAGATACCAGGTCCTGCTCTGGGAAATGTAAGTGGGCAAGGGCTGCCTGTTTGGCGGGCTGTATGTTTGGGCGTGTGCTCTAAGCAGCTGGGTGTGCTGCCAGCTGAGTGATTGCTGCTTGTGTCTGACAAAAGCCGTAAAAAGGGAGGAGAGCCAGCTCAGGCTCAGCAGGGTATACAACAGTAACAGGGCAAAATACAGTCTGCTGTCCAAATCCAGCTGGCCAGCTGATTAGATCTGGCCCATGGGTGGGTGCCCGCCAATTAACTGTATCTGGCTCGGTCATGGCTGCCCCAGCTGCACACCGCATGGAGCCAAGCCCCACCTGCTCCTGCCCAGAGCAATTTGCACTGCACTTGCTGGAGGGTCCTAACCATTCCACACAGCTTCCCAGTAGGGCTGCTGCTGCTGCAGCCACCCAGGGAACTGCTTGGCTCCTCCTCCTGTCCCTGTTGCAGTGCTCCAGGCATCAGGGAAGTGGCAGTGAGCAGGGAAGGAAGGTGGGGAAGTGGCAGCAATCCAGGGAGGGGAGGGGGGAAAGAAAGGGGTGGACAGGGAAAGCAGTGGTGGCTCCTTGGGACGTTCATGGCCTATGTTGGGCAGAGCCCCACAGCAGCATGCAGCTCACAGCCAAGTACTGGGAGCCACACATAGCAGGGAACCATTCCCTGCTGCCACTGTGAAGCTCCCGGGACTCAGCCAGGAGCTGGGCTAGTTTGGCCTCACTCCCTGCTGGCAAATGCAGCTCCTAGAATTTGGCCAGAACCCATGTGCTGCTGGGGGCTCTGGCTGCAGCACGCCATGATTACCCAAAAGGGCTGCCACCTGCTGCTGCCGCTGCCACTGGCAATGGCAGCAGCAGCAGGGCCTGTATGTCGTGAGCCAGATCCAGCCTTACTCCTACTGGAGGGGTGGTGCACAGTACATGGGGTAGTGTGGCAGGCAGACAGGGCAGGAAATGCCTGAGCCCCTCTGTCTGTGCCGGGCAGAAGGAGCAATGATTGCAGTCAGCCAGCCAGCCTGCCTGGCTCCATCATGCAGGGCTCCCCGTGGCTCCTGGGGAAGCAGCAGTGAGCACAGGGAGGAAGGAAGATGAGGAAGCAGCAGCAGTGAGCAGGGGAGCGGGGGGAGGAAGCTGCAGCTGGGGGCTCCTGCCCCAGTGTACAGGGCTTCAGCTCCTGGCCATTTTCCACCCACTCTGCCCACCTGGCACAATCAGCAGCAGCCTGTGGGCAGCCAAGTGGGTGAAAGGCAGCCTGACTAGGAAGCCATGTGTGCTGGCCAGGGTCAGGGTCAGGGCAAGCAGGAGCATGGGGCAGTTGCAGGCTGGAGCATGGGGTAGGAGCGCAAGGTGGAAAGCACAGAGTGGGGTGCCCCAGATGAGAGCGAGTAGGGCTCAGCCCCATGTGGAGTGCCATGAGCAGCTGTGGGCTGGAGGGATGGATTGCACCTGCACCTCCTGGGTGAGCTGCTGCACACACACCCTGACCCACTTACCCCTCCATCATCCCCTGCCCCTCCCTCCCCCCTCCACCTTTGGCCAGCTCCCAAGACCTAGCACTGGGGCAGCCCCCAACTTGCAAATATTCAAGTCACTGACCACACCCACACCCTAACCACTCACCCCACCATACCCACCCACACATACCCCAACACCCTACCATACCCCCCCACACACACCCATTACACACACGTACCCTACAACTATACACTCTCCCACACGCACCATTCCACCCCCCATACGCACACAATATACTACAGTAAGATCTTATTTTGAACTATTACGCAATCACCTCTATATACACTACTCAAACACACAAATAAGGACAACAATATTTTTGAAATAATATTAAAAATATATGTTATACATAGTAGAGATTTGATTTTTAGTAGATTTTTTTTTTTACCTATACTTTATTAAAATGATTTATTCTGAAAGATTGTGTGTGCAGTCCTTGACTCCATTGGTTTGGTACTGTTCTCAGGGAGGCCTGATGTCCCTGAGACCCCCACCAATTGGTTAAGGGTGATGGGGCCAGATGTTAAAAGGTGTCACAACCCCTCACTTCCTGATAGGCCATGAGGCACAGGCATGACCTAGAGGGCAGATCTTCTGAGGCCCCAGGGGCAGGCCATGCACCATGAGGGTGAGCCCTGTGGAGGGCAGTGGATATTCTGATGCCAGGGACCATGGGATGGGGGCAAGGGATTCTGGGACCAACATGGCAAAGAGCGGGGAAAAGTTTGGGGTTGAGTGGGTGGGCCTTCTTATGTCATGGTCCATGTGACAGGGTGGGACTTCTGGCTCCAAAATGGCAACCCCCCTCCCAAAAGGAGCACTTCCAGGGCAAGGAAAGCAACTTCCAGTGGCAAAGGTCAGGGGTTAGGGGTGGGACTTCCAATCCCAAGATGGTGACCAGAGGGTGGGGCACCTATCAAGAGGTGGGGCTGACCAGTTTGACAAGGGACGTACCCTTGCAGCCCTCCACAGATCACCAAAACTTAAGTAGTCCTCCAGCCAAAATAATTGCCCAGCCCTTGTATAAAGGGAGACTCCATGACAGATCAAGGAGCAAGTGAACAGGGGGAGCAAATAGGGCAATTTGCAGGCAGTTCACAAGTCTGTTCACAGGTCAGTTTGCTGCCCCGCTCTTTGAAGGGGAACCTTTAAGGTAAGCTCTTTATTTAATAAAGAGTAACTAACCTACATATATTTGGTGTAAGTAACTAAAACTCAGGAGTTAAACCAATACTCAAGCCCTTTGCTTAAGTAGAGTCCAGAGTCAGGGGAAGCTGACCAGGGAGTTTGCCTGGAAACTCTCTCACCTTCCTTTACTTGCTTGCTGAAAGGAAGCAGGCTAGCAAGGAAAAGGGAACCTGTCAGGAACAAGGAGCAGTGAACAGGCCAGCTTACAGGGAATTTGCTAGGGAAGTTCTGCTTAGAAAGATGGGCAGGAAGCCGGAGGTGACAAATTAAGAAACCCAGAGAAATGGCTGAAGGACATTACAGTGCCAGAGCCACTGTCAGCTGGCAGAGCCACTGCTTGCACCTGTGAGGTGTCTAACCAGGCAGGACTGCTCGCCCCATCAAGACTTTCACTGAGGTCCTGGTTTGGCACTGTGAAGACTGCGGCTTGCAGGTTCCTTCCAGAGACAGCCAGGCAGGGGAGTGCCTGTTATGTGAGCAGTGTCTCTGGGTGGTGTCCCTTAGGAGAGCAGGCAAGAGTTACAGGAGAAGGTGGCAAGGCTCCAAAGCATCCTCTGCCATGAGGACTTAATTGATTCAGTGCTGAAGAAGACCTCTAGAACTGCTCAGAAAGGACTGCCAAAGGTAGCACTAGAGAAGGAAGAGGACATGGACTCCCAGGAAGGTGGAAACTGGAAGCTTGTGACCTCTGGTAGCAGCAAGTAAAAAATCTTCATCTTCACTTCAGGGTAGTAAAGAACTGGAATAGGTTACCCAGACAGGTTGTGTAATCTCCATCTTTTGAGGTTTTTAAGACCTAGCTAGACAAAGCCTTGGCTGGGATGATCTAGTTGGGGATGATCCTGCCTTGAACAGGGGACTGGACTAGACCTCCTGAGGTCCCTTTGAACAGTTACTTGTCTATGATTTTATGTAATTCCATTTGAATGCATCAGTCCAACAAGATTCCTAGTCTTGGGCTTCTCAGCAAGTCTGGCAAATCTCCTTCAGCTCAAAAGTCCTTTTATTCTTCTGGGCAGTGGTAGCAGAGTCAAGTATGATCCTTACAGTATACTGAATATCAGAAGATGTGCAGGTTATAAATATTGCTCTCCAAATATTCCAGTAAAATCATTTGGTTATGAGGCAAGCAATGTTCACAGGGTGATAGGCCAATTCAAATTATTAATTGCATTATTGTATAAGCATCTGCCACTTGCAGAATCAAAGCTCTAGCAGGCAATATCAGAAACCATAATAAAACTGGAGCCAACTTCTCTATAAGCTGTGCATAGACTGTAATCACAAGCAGGTCAGCTGAACATAGTCTGCCTGAAAGTGCTGCCCATTTCGGTTTCCTATCTTAAACTCTTTTTCCATGTTCATTAAAAAGAAAGCATAAAAAGACATACAAATACCAAGATTCAGCTATTTTTATTTATTGAGTAACATCACTGAAGAGAGCAAGAGCCTTTCTTGAGTAAGGTACTACTCAAAATGAGTAAAATGGGTTGGAATCCAAGTAGCTCCAAGCGTTAAGAGGTAAGTGTGAATCTGAAAGCCACCAATATACCAACACCAAGAGTGTCACTACGTATCACAATATGCTGATGGGTCATTAGGACTGATGCAGATCATATTGATCATTAGTCTTTGTGAGGTCAAATACTTAGCATCAAATCATGGAATTAGGAGTTAAAATTGCCAAAAGTAATTTGGATACCCTTTGAATGGCATTTATTTCAAACTTTTTTTTTAATGTTATGGTGTTAATGTGACTAACACTGGCATTTTCTCCTGTAACAAAAAGTCTGATGATTGAATCTGTCAACCAAACGCACAGTTTATCAAGTCAAGTAAACAGATAATCAATCCTGCTTAAAAAACTTCCCACTGAAAAATTGTTAGTCTACTTAATAGACCACTGAGCTTCAGAAGATAAACTCATATGGAAGTATTTCAAACTTCATCCAAATCTCAAATACCTTGCACTCCTAAATGTATGTGAAAACTAGGAATGAAGACTCTGATAAAACACTTGGAAGATGGCTACAAGGACCCCTACAAATCAAACTAGGGCAATTACTGACAGAGAGGGGGGACGAGGCTAAGCTCTTCAATGAAGTTTTTACCTCTGTATTCCTGAACTTGGATCAGGACAAATCTCCTAATTGGAACATAGACAGGCACAAAAGGGAAACCAGCCCACCAACCGTTAGCACCGACTTAGTGAAGAGACACTTGGAGGGGCTGGATGTGTATAAGTCAACAGGCCCAGATGATCTTCATCCAAGGGTGCTGAAGAAATTGGCCAGTGTCATAGCAGAGCCACTGGCACGGCTGTTTGAGCGCTCTTCGTGCTCAGGGCAGGTCCCAGAGGACTGGAATAGGGCCAGTGTGGTCCCCATTTTCAAGAAAGGGAGGAAGGAGGATCCAGGCAACTATAGACCAGTTAGTCTCACCTCTATCCTCAAGAAAACCTTTGAAACAATTATTAAGGATCACATTTGTGGGAGTCCAGCAGGAAAAACAATACTGAAGGGCAATCAGCATGGATTCATAGCAGGTAGATCCTGCCTGACTAACCTTGTTTCTTTTTATGTCCAGGTCACAAAATGTTTAGACGCAGGAATTGAGGTAGATGCTATCTACTTGGATTTTAAGAAAGTCTTCAATACGCTAGCTCATCCTATTCTCACAGATAAACTGAGCAGCTGTGATGTAGATGATTACATGGTCAGATGAGTGGCAAATTGGCTAAGGGGTTGCACCCAGAGAGTGGTGGTGGAGGATGGGTTGGTATTGACCTACAAAATGATGTGGACAGTGGAGTTCCACAAGACTCAATCCTTGGACCTGTGCTGTTCAGCGTCTTCATCAGTGACTTGGATGAGGGCGTGGAAAGCACTCTGTCCAAATTCACAGATGATACCAAATTATGAGGTAAAGTTAACACACTAGCAGGTAGGGAACGAATCCAGGTGGATCTGGACAGGTTGGAAAAGTGGGCAGAACAGAATAGGATGCAGTTCAACAAAGACAAGTTCAAGGTGCTGCACCTAGGGAGAAGGAATCACCAGCAGAGACTGGGGGAAGACCTTCTCAGCAGCACAGCAGCAGAAAGGGATCTTGGAGACATTGTTGACACCAAGATGAACATGGGTCGTCGATGTGACAAAGTAATCAGTAAAGCTAACCGCACTTTATCATGCGTTAGCAGGTACATGACAAACAGGTCCAGGGAGGTGATGCTTCTCTTTTATGTAGCAATGGTTAGGCCGCAGTTGGAGTACTGTGTTCAGTTTTGGGCACCACATTTCAGGAGGGATGTGGACAACCTCAAGAGAGTTCAGAGCAGGACCCCTCGTACGGTTAGGGGCCTGCAGGCAAAGCCCTATGAAGAGAATCTCTTCAGTCTCTGCAAGAGAAGCCTGAGAGGATCTTGTGGCCACCTACAAATTCACTGGGGGGGTGGGGAGGGGGGCACAGCAAGAATAGGAGATGCTCTGTTTACCAGGGCACCCCTTGGAGTAACTAGCAACAATGGCCACAAACTGACAGACAGTAGATTTAAGTTAGACATCAGAAGAACTTCTTTATGGTAAGGGTTGCCAGAATCTGGAATGAATCTGATGAATCTACCAGAATCTGTAATGGAAACATTGATCCATGACGGTCACAAACTCTCATGGTGGACAAACACAAGACAAGAAACCCTGAAAAACTCCCATTCGAGTAACAGGGCACTCTACTTGCTGGTTTTTCATCAGCACCAGAAACCCTGGAAGCTGTCATAAATCCCTGGAAGGCCTGCCCTGAAACCACAGATCCTGGAAGAATAGGGTTCCAGGTCCTGGGGCTCCTGCCTGATGCAATTCCAGAGCTATCTTTGGCAGATAGCCAGTTTCATAGTTTCTAGGGTTGGAAGGGACCTCAACAGATCATCAAGTCCGACACCCTGCCCTGGGCAGGAACGAGTGCTGGGGTCATAATACCCCAGCCAGATATCTATCCAACCTCTGCTTGAAGACCCCTAGGGTAGGAGAGAGCACCACCTCTCTTGGGAGCCCATTCCAGAGCCCGGCAGCCCTAACCATAAAGTAATGCCTCCTGATATTAAGCCTAAACCTGCTCCCAATCAATTTGTGGCTGTTATTCCTTGTTATCCCAGGTGGTGCCCAGGGGAACACACCCTCACCTATTTTCCGCTGGTCCCTCCTGGTGAGTTTATAGACGGCCACCAGTTCCCTTCTCAGTCTTCTCTTGTGGAGGCTGAATAGATTCAAGCCCTTTAGTCTATCTTCAAAGGGTCTGGCCTGCTGCCCCCTGACCATGAGAGTGGCCCTCCTCTGGACCCTCTCAGGGTTAGCCACATTTCTCTTGAAGTGCAGTGCCCAGAACTGGATGCAGTACTCCAACTGTGGCCTGACCAGCACCGCATAGAGGGGAAGAATCACTTCCCTGGACCTGCTTGTGATGCATCTGTAGATGCATGACAAGGTGCGGGTAGCCTTACTGACCGCTTCCTCGCATTAGCAGCACATGTCTATCCTGAAGTCAACAATGACTCCAAGATCCTTTTCGGCAAATGTGTTGTTGAGAAGGGTGTTCCCCAGCCTATAGGTATGTTGCAGGTTCCTTCTCCCTAGATGCAGCACCTTGCACTTGTCTGCATTGAATTGCAATCTATTCTCATCCACCCACCTCTGTAACCTGTCTAGATCTAGCTGGATTCTGTCCCTACCCTCCAGCAGGCCCACTTCTCCACACATCTTTGTGCCATCAGCGAATTTGGACAGCGTGCTTTCCACGCCCACTTCCAAGTCGCTGATAAAGATGTTGAATAGCACAGGCCCGAGGACCGAGCCCTGGGGAACTGCACTGTCCACATCCCTCCAGGTCGAAAACAACCCATCCACCACCACTCTCTGAGTGCGACCATTGAGCCGATTTGCCACCCATCTGACTGTGTAGACATCAATGCCACAGTCGCCTAATTTTTTTTTTTATGAGAATGGGGTGAGAAACTGTGTCAAAGGTCTTCTTGAAGCCCAGGTAGACGACATCTACCTCAATGCCTGCATCCAAGGACTTGGTGACCTGGTCATAAAAGGAAACGAGGTTAGTCAGACAGGATCTGCCTGCAATGAACCCATGCTGGTTGCCCCTGAGCATTACCTCCCATGCTGGGCCTCCACAGATGTGCTCCTTGATAGTTTTCTCAAAGGTCTTCCCAAGGACCGAGGTGAGACTAACCAGCCTACAGTTGCCCAGGTCCTCCTTTCTCCCCTTCTTGTAAATGGGGACCATATTGGCCCTTTTCCAGTTCTCTGGGACCTGGCCAGAGCACCACAAGCACTCATACAGCCGTGCCAGGGGCCCTGCTATGACCTCTGCCAATTCCCTCAGCTGAAGAGCATCCAGACCTGCTGATTTAAACATGTCCAGCCCCTCCAAAAGTTCCCTAACTAGATCGTCCCTGACCCTAGGCATGGTGTTGTGTTCCCTGAGCCTGTCCGTAATCCTAGTGGGGGAGTTGTCTCGGTCCCTGCTCAGAAATACGGAGGCAAAAGAACTTGTTGAATAGGTCAGCTTTTTCCTTTGCTGTATCACCAGGTGGCCAAGCCTGTCCTGTAGGGGCCCCACGTTACCTGGTGCCTTCTTCTTACTCCCTATGTATTTGAAAAAGGACTTTTTGTTATCCTTAATTCTGATCACCAGCCCTAGTTCCATCTCTGCTTTGGCCTTCCTAACCGCCTCCCTACAATTACGAGCAACGGAGGTGTAATCCTCCTTGGTGACAGCCCCTTGTTTCCACTAACAGTATACCACCTTTTTGCCCTCAGGCCATCCTGGATGCCTTTACTGACCCAAGGGGGCTTTTTAGCACTCTTACCCCCTTTGGTTCACGTTGGGACTGACTGCCTCTGAACTCAGAGGATTGTCTCCTTAAGGAACAATCACCCACCCTGGACTCCTATCTCACTGAGGCTCCAAGTTCCCAATGGCTCTCTCACTAATCTCCTTAGCTCATTGAAGTCAGCCCTCTTGAAGTCAAGGACTTTTGCCTTACTGCTTGCTTTCACCACCCTGCACCAGGCAGTAAATTCCAGCAGACGATGGTCATTAATGCCCAAGTAGTCAAGAACCCATAGATCCCTCACCAGGTGGCAAGGACTAAGTCCAGTAAGGCATTTCCTCTGGTGGGATTGTGTACCTCTTGGGTTAGGTGGAGGTCCTGTATGCAGGCTAAAAACCTACATGAGCATTCAGACCAGGCTGACTGATCCTCCTAGTAGATGTCTGGGTAGTTTAGGTCACCCATGACAACCACATCCCTTGTCCTTACAGCCTCCGTGAGCTGACCTGAGAATTCCAGGTCCAGCTCATCCCCCTCGTGAGGAGGTCAGTAATAGATGCCCATTATCAAGTCCCTTTCCCCACAACCCCCTTGCATTCTAACCCAGAGCACCTCAGTTTGCCCCTCTTCTGAAACCATCCTGATCATTGAGGACGTGTACTGCTCTTTAAGCCTGAAAGTCCTGGAAGCCTCTCTAGAGCAAGGAAACAGAGAAGAGTTTATCAATTTCAGTGAGCAACTGCAGGATTTTTAAAGTGATTTAATTTTGGGGGCCTCTTACTTCAAATGTTACTTTGTTCAGAAAATACTTTAATTTGGTTCAAAACCAAATTAAAGAAGAAGGGGAAACACACACGCGCGCACACACACCATGAACTGGAATCCCTGCATTTCACCCATTCACACTTCACCCCTTTTAATAAATTAGCAGTTACTGCACTATGTCCAACAAGGTCTTGGTGGTGTTGACCCAAGAAGGTATCAAAACAATATCAGCTTTTGTATTTGGCACATTAACATTAACGCCAGTAATATCAATGTGTCCCATCTTCCCCTACATGAATTTTTCAGAGTTACTTGTTTTTTATGTTTACTTACTCTTTTTGTGGTAGTTTTAAAAATTACCACTGAGATTTGTTATCTTTAAAACACATACTTAGATTGCCTATGATAATGAAAACAGTAACACAATCATCTTAACTTCAGATCTTTCTAAAGATGATAAAATTAGACACTGTACAAAGAAGAAAAGCAACAGCTTTAACAAACTAACAGTTATTCCTTTTTTTTTTTTTTTTTTTTTAAGTTGGTCCATAAATAAGTAAGTAATTCCAGGCAGACCAATATAAGATGGATAAAACCTAACAGGACAAGCTAAGTCAGCATTTTACAATTCAAGAAGGCCTGGAAGAGCAGTCAAATTAAAGAAGAAAAAAAACTGCAAACCATAAAATGAGCAACAAAATTGAAAACTAAAGGCAGCTCACCTGAGTGGCTATTATGTGACCAAAGAACTTGCCAATAATAAGGAAATGGCTTCTGCCAACATTCTGTCCTTATCACCCAGAATGACTTAAACTACATTTTGGGATGAACTTGAATTATTTGTCTTGAAATAAGCATGAGATTTTTATACAGTCCTATGGGATAAAGTTTTCCTATTGAAAGTGATTGAGAGTTGTATGCCTAACTCCTAAAGGAGAATTTCATAATTCCAACTTCAAAGTCTTTGGGAGTTAGTCTCTGTTCTCTGAGCTCTCAAGTTCCTTGTCTGGTGGCTCCAACTCCTTTATAAAGCATTTTTGCATGGAAAGAACAGGGTTTCTGTCTGCTTGCTCTTCAGGGAACAATTCTCGCCATCTCTAAAACAAGCCTCTTTCCAAACTTCTAAAGTCAGCAGGTTTTTTATTTCTCATGTATTCTGAGTCTTTAACATTAACTGTCTCTGCTCTACACACTAGTTTTAAAAGCATCCTGCCTGTAATCACTGCAGGAGACTTGATAACACCTACTTCACAAGCCTTCATTTCGTGATGCTTAGATTTCGCTAATCACTTTCATTTAACTGGTCCGCAGCTTGCTCACCCTCTTGAGAGCCATTACCTGCCATTTGCTCAGGTCCTCTTCTAATGCATTAGTACCCCCAGTACATTAAAATTCTGAGAAAATGATACATTCCTACTCTAAAACATTCACTAAAGCAATGATTCTCAACCAGGGCACCACAACACCCTGGGGTACCTGGAGAACCTTTCAAGGGTGCAACTGTTAGCATGGTTAAAGTCACAAAACAAAACCAAGAGATTACAGCAAGACTCTATAGTGTCAAAAACATTCTAATCTGTTGTGATCTTTCCAAGTTCCTTGCAACAAAATAACTGCTTTATTATTTTTCTTTAGTTAAAAATGAGTGAAAATGTCTGGCATTTTCTGAGGGATACCTCAAGTGTAACAAGGGGTGCCTTGAGTTGAGAACCACTGCACTAAATCATGCTTCTTACCCTCATTCAGAAGGCTGAATTATTTTGCTGGTGTAATTCTAAAGCTAATGGATTTTTACCAGCTCTGAGTTGGTGCGACAAAAGGCAAAGATGATAATCACTAGAGGAAAAGTTAAGTGACAGCAGACTGTGATGGTCCAAGCATGTAGCCAGAAGGCCTGGGAGAAGACAGAAAAGAAGGTTCAGTTCATGACAAAGGCAAAAGCAAGAGGGGAAGACTCAGGAAGATGTGGCACAAGCGTATGAAATAAGACCTGAGACTCGGTGGTGTTTCAGAAGAAAGGACAAGTGACAAAAGCATATAAAGAATAAGGACTAACAAAGTGAACTCCGCCTTTATGTAACTCACTTGGAAGAAGAGAAAGAGGAAAATTTAGCCAATGGTTCCAATGCTGGTGCTTAATATTACCATAGAACATGACAACACTCCAACCCAAGAGGGACATTCCTGGAAAATGTTGACAAAGTTCTACCAGTTGCTTCTCCATTTTAATCTAATCAAAAATATTTTCCCTTAAAGAAATATCTTTTGCACAAAAAGCCGATTATCAGGGGGACGAAAAAAGAATGCAGCTGAGGTATTAAATCTGACATCACACTCACTGACAACTTGTAATTTTAGCTGATTAAGGGGAAAATATTTTCAATTACAGGCAGTCCTTAACTTAAGGAGTTTCAAGTTGCAATGAACAGCACTTACGACTTTTATAAATTAACACCCATTTCGACTTTCTAACATCAATTTCAACTTCATAACGCGTTGTCCGATGCCATGCCATGCCAGCAAAGAAGTTTGCTGTGTCACCCACCTCCCTGGAGAACATCTATACAAACTTCCTTGGACATTTTCTTTAAGAAAGCAGACTAGGTTCCAGAAAAACCTGCAGCCAAGACTCCTCAGAAGACTGCAGCCAAGAACTCTTCAAAAAGTCCAGTAAAGTCACCTCAAAAAAGTCCTTCCAAATCAATGATTGCTATTTACAATACAAATACATTCATGTAGCTAAATTACTCATCTTTATTGATTGAGTACAAAATTCTGGGTTATTTTTGGTGAAAATAGGGTATTGGGCCTTGGTTCAGGAACCAATCCCCCCATTTATAACATTGTTCCTATGGGAAAATTGGTTCCAAGTTACGATGTTTCAACTTAAGATGTGGTTTTCAGAAACCAATTGTGTCATAAGTCTGAGGACTGCCTGTATAAGTGTTTAAGGCCCTGATCCTGAACCACTTATGCATAGAAAGACACACCCCTTTGTAGTCCTTTTAAAATTTGGAATTTCAGGGCACAACATTACCACAGACAGAACCTTCCCAAACACGTCATATCACTCACTCCTACTTCCACATTCCAAACCCAAAAATATGTCGGTGAAGATGTTTCAGGGTTTATCTATCAACTGGCATCAGTGCAATTTTGATCACGTCCTAAAAACGCACACACTTAAATTCAGTAACCTCATTGTTAAAGACCTTAAACTTAATCCTAGCAGACTAATTTTCTTCATGCTTGACTTGTGTTCCAGATTTCACTGAAACCTAAGATTCTGAGGAAACTCAGTCCAGTATTTCAGAAGGTATGGAAGTATAAAATTCAAAAACCAAATGCCAACTTTTATTTATTTATTTTTTTTAACTATGTCATATGGAATGAACAGAGGTTTTTAGTCAGGAAGTATTAAGTAACACAAAGCAAGTGTTAGTAGGTAATATGACTTAGCTTTAGTGTATCTGGAAGTAGGGTAACGCAATGCAGCAATATCACTGAGATTTATTGGTCTGAAAAGAGTGAAGAGTCTCTCGAGAAAACAGATATTACTACTACTATGAGAACTGTGTTGGATTGAAACACTGAATATGATTCCACCAAGAGGATTAAGTGAAAACATCAAATTTACATGTTACTGACTTCATCATACCTATGAAAAAAGAATCTGGCTTCCCTTATTAAAGATAACATTTTTTTTTAAAGCAGTTCATTTTTGCACTCTATAGCTGGAATAAATGTATACATCTAGTAAGGATTTAATAAATAATGTGACTTGGAAAAATGTTTAAATGGATATGATCTTTCACTTGAAATGGTGCTGCTTTGTGACATTTTACATTTGTATGTTAGTCATAAAAGTGTGCTGGTGTATGCATTTGCTTCTGTGGGTAACCAGGTAATGAGCTACTAAAGAATGAAGGCCACTCAATGCTGCACAAAATAAAGACGCTTTGATTTGAACCTGCAGTGAACCATTGAGACTCTCCTGAGTGCTGCTAGCAATGACCCAAGTGGATTATTTTAATTGTATTAATCCATAATTCTAACATAAAAATGGGAACTTTTCAAGCTGAGATATTAGTGTAATAAGTACTGTTCTCATGCTAGGGAAAAATAGGTCCACTGAATGCAATTCTAATCTGAGATGTTCAAGGGCATTAGTTTTCAAGATTCACAGTAAAAGGCACCGATTCATCCCAGATTTAAAACAAGACCAAAAATTATACTCTCCTCCCACACAGCAGCAGCAAGAACCTCTAAATCCCTTTGTGATGTGTTGGGTAGAATTTGTAGTGAAGAATGGACAAAGCAAGTGGAAGAAAAGTTATGGAGTTTTCCATCTTTTTCAAAAACTGAAAATTAGGCCTAGAATAAGTTATATTAATCACCAAAAAACAAAAATCAGAACAGCCTTCTTTCTTCTATAACATTATCCATACCCTCCCACCTCCCAGCAAAGTTATAAAAAATGTTTAACCAATTTTCACCTTCAATCCTTGAGCCACAGTGCAATGTATTTTTCAGCTATAGGAGGAATGATCACAGGAGGATTGTTGTTAAAAAGCTGTATCCTGCAGTTTACACAATCAATAAAATGAATAAGAACAGAAAATGGACACTGACTAGCAGCCCCAAAAGACAGCCTATTTTGACTGAGGGCCTTGCCTCTATGGTTCTGAAAGTCCTAACTTAACACCCTAATACCTCCCAATATTTCACTAGTGGTTTTTTTCCCCCATGTGCAGTATTGTATAGTTATTAGTAATAAATTCTACCTATGGAAAAGAAAGGGAAAAAATATAGTTCTATAGGACTTATTAGGACCAAGCCTTGGACCTAATTTACATACTTGACCCATCAAGGTAACAAGGTTCTCTCAGGTGCACTAACAGTAGTTTGGATATCATTTCTGTTTTGCTTCTGGTGCAATCTCCATTTTAAAGTACACACTTCAGATCAAATAATATTGTAAAAGACTGTTATTGATATTGTGGAGTCAGGTACTCAAGTTATGAGACATTCTTTAAATGCATGGTTACCTATTCTTCCCCCCACCAAAACCTCTTACCTCATTCAGTAAACAGAACAGACAGTATTTAAATTAACGAGCAGCTATTCAAGATTTTGTCTTAATCTTCTTGTTCAGTGTGTAGTTCTAGGCTTTGCTTATGGCCACTATCAAACCATGATCTGAAGACAGAATTAATAATTTCTGCATAGGATTTTCTTTGGAGTTTGTCACAATGACACTGGAATATTCCACACACATTAATCAGTCAATCAATCTTTACCACCCTTCTGTGATGTGGGGTGGTGGGATAATTAATATTTTACAATTGGGAAGAGAAAACAAAGAGATTAAAGTAAAAAAACATTTGCTAATTTTGACATCTCAGTTTGAGACAATCAGGACTAGATTTGTTTTTCAAAGTTCAGAGAGGCTAGGGACACACATTACACATAAACCAGTTTAAAGTGATCAGAAACTCGTTTCAACCTGTAACAGAACAGACATTCAGTGCACATAAATCAGTTTCAAAATAGCCAAACCAGTTTAAAATTAATCTGGTTGAATGTAGCATCAGACTTAAGTGATTTGGCTCAAACTAGTTTATGCAATGTCTGTCCCAGACCCATTGCTGGTTTAAGTTAAATCAGACTCGCCCAGCATCCCAGAATCCTCTCTGGGCTGGGCAGAGCTCTGCTCCAGTGAGCTAGGCTGGCCCCTCCCCTCTGCTCTCTAATTGGAACAGGGGCTGCCATGTCCCCCCACCCCCCCAAGGCAAATTCCTTCCTCCATTCCCTCCTCCATCCCCCCATGCGCTACACCGCTGGCAAAACCTGGGGACTGCAGCTGGAGTTTGCCAGCCCAACTGCACCTCCACAGCTTGCCTGCAGCCAGGCAGGACAGAGTTAACTCATTCCTCTCTCCCCTGGAACTCCCAGGGGTTTGGCTGCAGTCTCTGTGGCTTGCCTGAGACCAGGCAGGGATGCAACTGTGAGCCCAGAACTAAAGCCCGCATGACCAGACTGAGAGGTGGGAAGTGTTGGCAAAGACCTAACAATCATCACAGATGCTGGAGATGTAGTTAAGGGAAGTTGCAGACAGCTTCACCAAAGAATGCAGAAAGCTACATTTACATTATAAAGCAGAACGTGTAAAAGGTGAAAATACCGAAACAAAGTCTTTCTGAACATCTGGCTATAAGGAAACACTCTTTCCTCAGGTTCAGTAAAAGCAATTCTTGTCTTCCTGGTTCACATTTTAAAGTTAGACTAAATTGTGTATGCTGTGATGTACTAGGCTGCATCTTAGCTTAGTCGAAGATTTTTGGTAGTTCCTTGTTGTATGCTTTGCAAATTGCTGTGTTCAATACACGTTTACTTCAGAGAAAGGACTTTTTCTTCCCCATCCCCGCTCCTCGGTCTGGCAAAAGCCCCCCCACCCAACCAGCTCATAGCTGGCATTCTGTGTGTTGTGCTAGTCCTGGCTGGTGCCTGGCCACGCCCCTTCCACTCCAGCAGGGAGGCGTGAAAGCCTTGGAGGGCATCTCTCTTCCCTCCCCTTTGACAATGGCTGGCAGGCATGCTCTAGTGCCCCCCAACTTTTGGCTTGAGCCACTGTAGGCATGTGGCTGCATTTACTGATTTAAACAGAGAATGTCTGTCCACTTATCAATCAGTTTAAGCTGCACAAATTAGACTAACCTGCAAAGAATGAATTAATTCAGGCTTGGGCTTTGCTTTTTGAATGTTTGTCCCTAACCAGAGAGTCTCAATGACCTCAAACATGGCTACAAATGCTCAGCATCTGTCTAAGTTGGACTCCTGGGTCTCAAGCAGAGCATCCAGAAAATAAGAAATGTGCTATTAGCCATAATTTTGGTCCATGTGACAAACCCCACAAAGCAACTCTGGAAGAGACTAGGATAGAATCCAGCTCCCCAGCACCATATTCAACTGCCATTACCAGTGCCAACCTCTTTCTGCATTTGCCTTTGTTAAAATAAAACTAATTTCTATCTCCCTAGGGACACATTGGCTGTGTTTATTCTGAACATTAGAGAGAGCCATTCCTCATTCATTTAGTCTAGGGGCAGACATTCCACATAAACTCATTTATGTGATCAGAAACTGGTTTAAACCTGTAATGGAACTGATGTTCAATGCACATAAACTGGCTTGAAAATGGCTGAAACCGGTTTTAGATAAACCTGGTTGAATGTAGAATCAGACTTAACTCATTTGGGTCAAACCGGCTTATGCAATGTCTGTCCCAGACCTCTTACTGGTTTAAGTTAAATCAGACTCCCCCAGCATCCCAGCATGCTCTGGGGGCTGGGCAGGGCTGCCCAGAGGGCTCCACAGCAGGGCTGGCCCATGCCCTCTGCTCCCTGGGTGCAGCTCTGGCAGAGGCTTGCAGGCACAGAGCATCTGCCTGGATTCTCCCTGCTAAGGAGGGACTATTCCCCTCTGCCTTGCGCAGACAGCATTACCTAGCATACCACGTGCTGGCTACAGTCTGTGCTGTGGGAGAGGACAATGGCAGACTGGTTTTTTTGAGCTAATCAACAGGTAGCTTAATGTCCTTCCTTGGAAGAGCTGTTTAAGAAGAGCTCCATTAGTTAATGGAGAGAGAGTTTGTTTTCTTAATGGGTTGATAAACACTTGAGCAAGGGGTGATAAACATTCCCTGATAGGCTGTGCGGGGTCAGGGGAGGAAAGGCATCAAAGCACCCTGCCAGGGCCTGGCCACACTACCCTCAGCTGAGGCCTGTGGAAGGAAGGAGAGGGCTGCTCTAGCATCTCCCAGCTTCTAACCTGAGCCACTGCAGATATGTGCCTGCATTTTCTAAGTCCAGAGGGGATGGCTGCACAGTTACAAAGCGATTCAGCCTAGCCAGGTTAAACTAACCTGCAAAGATATAATCAATTCAGGCTAAGGCTTTTTGAATCTCTGTTCTTAGTCTTATAGTTTTAGTTATCAACACTTTCTTATTACCACATAAAGCCAATCTTTTTCAGCTACTGAGAAGAGGAGATATGCCTGAAAAAGTCTCAAGGCTACCTGTTAATTACTGCAAGAGCAACAGAAAAATGTTAGGACAAAGTATAACAAAAGAAAATGGAGAGGACTTGAGTTAGGAACTGGGGGCCAGATAGAGCTCACAAAGGCAAAAGCACTTTAAACATGCTTACCAAGGCACTTTGTAATACAAGTTATGCATTCACTTAAAGATTTTGCTGAATTTGAGTTGTACTAAAGGATCACTATTTAGGGGTGCAGTTAAGCATGTACTGAAGTGCCTTTCCTGAATACAAATGCCTTCCTAATCATGGCCTAAAACAGCTGAAGGGTGAAACTCCCCCACGCAAAAAGGACCAACACAAACCCTATGAATATCTTAGGTTCCCCTTGCACCCAGAACAGATCTCAACAGGACATAAACCAGGTCTTATGCTTGCTCTTTCTGGAGAGACCGACTATTTGGGCTAGGAGCGCTACCTCATCAGCGTTGCTTGCCTCTGGCTGGCCATTATTTTATTTCATTATAAAGTTTTTATCCCATTATATTTGGCCATGACCCTTAATTTTCCAATGTGACACTGTTTTTGGCACTGGTAGCAAACTGTCCCACATCAGCACATTTCTGAAATAAACCCCAGGGTTCATTCTGTAACTCTGATAAAATCTGTTAAAGATCAGAACAATTCAATTTAGCTCAGGCATAACATAGCACTTGTTAAAAAAACAACATTTTAAAGCATAAAGAAACTTGTAAATAAGGCTACCTGACCAGATTTTAAGAACAACAAAGCTAAGACAATACAACAGGACCAAAGGACAGGGAAAAACCATCCACTACTGGCACAGAGCCTAAACTGAGGATAAAAGATTTTTTCCAAGGTTAAATGGTAAACAGAAAAGACTGGCTGCACAAGAATAAAACAGAAGTAGGTAATAAAGTATCAACAAGTAGTGCCTTGTATAATTTACCTAAAGCAAAGATCAGATTTGGAGGTACAGTATTTAAGAAAAAGGAATTAGGAAGTATAAAACCTGCCCTGAAAAGTGGTTAATAAAATAGCTCTAGACTTTTACAGCCAACAAAACAATCTGTGGCCATGTGCTGTGCATCTCAAAGGAGACTTAAAAGTGGTTATGCTTCCACCAATATTTTTTTGTGAATTTGCTCCTGCTCATGCATAGTTCTCCAGCCTGCAACTAGCCATTGGAGTTTTGAACAAGAGGACTTGATCCTGCAATCTCAACCTTAAATTTTATTGACATAAGTACCTCTACACCAGTATCACTAGGATTATTTATTTATTTTACCAAATTAAAAACAAAATGGAATAATACAGGAATAATATGTCTGCCTTTTTAAAAAAAACAAAACACTTCTTGATGGAAAACTCAATATCTGAATATTCCAATTCTGAAACACTTTTTTCAGTTTATGCTGCCTCCAATTTGCAAAATGTTGCATTGTAACTAGTAGTAATAGATAGTAACCCATGGGAAAGCTGGAGGAGTTGACAGAAGGGTGAGGAGGAACTGGACCTCTTCAGGAGTACGAATGGCAGGTGACAGTTTAAGGGTTGTCACGCATATGCTATTGAAAGCATATAACACCAGGCAGGGGATGCATCCACTCTAGCTTTCATTTTTACAGGCAGGAGAAAGCCTGGGCACAAGAATACGTTCCATTTCCTTTCCAACTCCAGGCACCCATGTGGACTCCAGTGCAAAGCACATAAGGACTAGCATTAAAATTCAGTTCATAAGCACCTGCAGAATCAGTGTTGAAGCACAAATCTATTCTTAAAACACGGAAGTAGTTTAACTGAAGGCAATGGGATAATTAAGTTACAGCAGTATTTAAGCATCTCTCTGAATCATGGACCTGACTAATCTCATTCGGCATGTCTGCACAGCAAAATGCACTTTTGATTGTAGCACATAATAGCATACCTATGCTCAAATTGGCAAACCCTGAACAACAGAAATGAATATATGGAATATAATTGACAAGCACTAGCAACTGAAGTACATCCCAACAGTCCCTGAACAGTTTGTATTCTGGTTGCTACCATGTGGTAACGCCCATGCTTCCATGCCTACTATTGTTACCCACTTCAGTCAGATTAAACTGGCAGAAGTATGCTAAGTACATACTACAATCACATCTTCATTCTGTTTTAGTGTTATTTGTGTGTTGAAAGTTGCATACACACTGATGTGCTTAGCTAGACCAGAGTCTTACCTACCTCACCCCCCCCAAAGAGAGGACATAGGGGCAGAGTCCAGTAAGGTACATGAACAATAATGAAAAATAATTAGATAGCCAAAAAGCCAAGATTCCACTACCAATAAAGAAAGCAGAGTTAGAAGACATCAAGGAATACACCTGTCTAGCAGGAGTAAGGACAAGGAGCTTGTTTTGCTTTGTGATATATTAGGAAAACAAGAATGGTATAATCCTACAACTAGATGGAAATGGTAAAACTACTAATGGCAAGAAACATTTTCCCCCTCTCCCCCTGAAGTGTTCAGTAAGTATCTCTGCCCTATACTTAAGAAGCAGGATGGTGGAGCCCAGTAGTAAGCAAGGGCACTATACAACAAAGGTTCTACCAATCAGAAAACTTGCATTCAAAGGGCTGCCTATACTTGTGCTCAGAAGTGGAGGGGGGTGTTTGAATTAGAGCGGTTCCCAGACAGCTGCTCCAATTAAAACATCTCACTGTCACATGCATTATGTTCTGTCATATTTCAAAATGGCTGCCACAGAGCTTTAGTTAAAGCTCATTCAATGATAGACACGATGCTGAGGCAACACTGGGCCATTCTAATTAGAACGCTAATAAGCACATCTATAAGCAGAAGCTGGCTGAGGAGATCTCTAGTCTACTAATGTTAATAGTCACATATCTTCAAATACTGGACAAATTCCAAAAGAAGGGAGGAGTGCTAGCACTGAACCGATATTCAAAAGAAGGCAAGAAGGGCCTACATGAGTCTGCACAGCATCAATTCTAAGTACAATAATGGAAAAACCTGACAGGAAATACAAACAAAGATCCAAGGATCAGAATACGATTAAAGCCAGTCAACAGGTTTTTATGGGAAAAAAGATCTTGTCAAACATACTTGATTTCATTTTTGATGAAATTGCAAGTTTAATTGATAAATGTAATTCTGGAGATGTAATAATAATGGTTTGCCTTCACACAATGACATTCTGATTTTTAAAAAGTGCTATACAATATCAGTAAAGCATATGTAAAATGGATCAAGAACTTGCTGACAATCTTAAAAAGCAGTTGTCAACAGGGTATTGAATTAGGGTATTTCTAGTGGGATTCTACAAGGATCTACAGGAGGCCCTAGTATAGAAGTAGATATAAAAATCACTATAATAGAAGTTATGAATCACCAAAAGATTAGCAACCTGGTAAAACACGAAGACAGAGCTGCCAAACAGATTGATTTGGATTGCTGATAAGCCCATCTGGATAAAAACGTATCAGTACAGCCAAATGCAAAGGCATCTGAGAACAAGGAATATAGACTTTACCTACAGCATGGGAAACCATATCTTGGAAAACTGACTCTTAAAAAAATTTAGAGGTCATAATGAACAAACAACTTAATGTAAACTCCCACAACAATGCAACCACAGAAAGAGGTAATACCATCTTTGAATGTATTCATGGGGGAGTAGTAAAGTAGGAATAGGGAGGCAATCTTACCTCTATATGGCAGCAGTAAGTCTGATATTGAAACACTGCATACAATTCTGATGTCCAGATTTTTAAAGAATGGCAAAAAGTTAGAGGGGGCACAAAAAAACACCACAAAGGCTGAAAACCATGCCTTCCACAGAGACTTGAATACTTCAACCTGACAAATTTACAAAAAGAACATGGAGAGGTGATTCATTACAAGGTATAAACACCTATACAGGAAGCAAGTATCATAAAAGTAAAATATCAGTAACTAGTAGTGGAGAAAGGCATAACAAGAGCCACTAGCTGGAAAATTAAACCAAATTCAAACATGGCAAATAAGGCAAAAAATTTACTAATGAAGGTCATTAAGCCCTGGAACAACCTACAAAAGGGAAGTGATCAACTCTCCATCTTCAGTTTAAGACTGGGAGCCTCTGGAAGGTTTACCTTAGCTAAAAGGTAAGGAAGGTATACCTTACCTTTGCAGGGGTGAACAGATGACATTTAATGGCAGTGACATGCAAGACACTAAATGATCCTGTTTGTCCCTTTCTGCCCACAAACTCTGTTAATCTATTGAAAGTCCTCTTCACAGCTGTATAAATGGCTGATGCCAGCAACTATACAAGGATTGCATAGAGTCCTAGGACTTGCTCTGGTTTTATATAAATTTGTACTCGTCAACATACTCTGGATGGTGATTAATCTTCTCTGTTATATTCATCCCGTTTCACTTGCCCCGAAAGGGTGTGCACAAGTAGTTTGAAGTACATGCTGAAGTAATGCCTATGCCATTCCCAAGACAAACCTGAGATGGCCACCAGGTGGCCTGGCCAAGACAGAGGACCTAAAAGCACTGAGAGAGCACACTTAAGGCTAGGCTAAGCTGACTACAGTGCCCAACATAGGGTCACTGGCACAAACTAAGCAGAAGCAAGTGTGTAGGATGTTCTAAGCAGTCATCCAATTCTCAGCATATAAACTGGTATCAAATCCAAAGCACCTCTCCATCTGCTCTTGTTTTTTTAATATGAACATTTGTACCTACTCCAAAATGGCAGGTTTTTTTCTCCTTCAACTTACTGAATTCACTTAAACCTGAATTAAGTGGGTTAACTGCTCCAGGAGCCACCCAAAGTTGCCATGCAATAATGCCCTGACTCATTTTCATTCAAATGGAAGGCAAGGTATGCAAATCATGCTCATCCTTGAAAGCAAGTTCCAACCTTAAGCATGCAGAAAGTTATGGCTCTCCACAACAAAAGGCATAAACTGTTTCTTTTAAACAGCTGCTTCTAAACTATCAACACTAGCTAACACTACTTTAATTAAACATAGTTTAACCAGCCAACATCTAAAGGCGCTCATATACCATCGTAGTAAACATGGTATAACTACCTAGAGGAAATGGATGACATTTCAAGTGGTAGAACTCTTTTTTTTCTGTACAAATGGAAAGAATAAACTTCACAATTTTTCTTTGCTACCCATGTATAACACAGGTATAACACTGATATTTAGTTAATTAACTTCATATAAATTTAACAAAATGTATATACATATTGGACAGTATCTTTTATTGGACCAGATATGTAGTTGGGACGACAAACACAAGCTTTTGGGTACCGCAGCACCCTTTCTCAACTATCAGGGAGAAGCAGAGAGCAGAGCTAAAGAGCATATGAACAAGGGCTTGAATAAAATACCATATGTAAATAAAAATAGGATATAAAGAAAAATTACCAGGTAGCCAACAGAGAAAAGAGATGCAGTAGAAACTAAGTGGTACAGCAAGTGGTCAGTACAAATGATGAAAATGTAATTTATGTAACATAGGTTTGGGGGGTGCAATTTTACAAAAACATCCTTTTCTAGACAGCTCACGAAGAGCTTGGCATATTGGGGAGCTATCTGTGTGCCCACTGCTGTACCAATCGTTTGTAGGAAGTGTTAGCTGAAAGTGAAGTTGTTGGGGTGAGGATGAAATGGATGATTTGTGCAATATACTGTAGTTGCAAGTCTGAGATTAGTCTGTTTTCTCATAGGTATTTCAGGCATCTTCTGAAAGACGCTACTGTGTCTTCATTGTATGGGATGTTAGGTGGTAACATCCATGGTTGCAAATATGGCCTTCTCAAGGAGGGTTCATGTTCTGAACCTTGTTGAGAAAGTCTATTGTGTCTTGTAGAAAGTTTCCTGACAAAGAGGATAGTTTCAATGAATCTTGACAGTTCTTCATTGAGGGTACTGCAATTGGATAAGACAGATATGCCAAGGTCATTCTTCATTTGTGAATTTTCAGGAGCATATAAAATATTCCTGGGATGTGAGAGTAGGGGATTGGTACAAGCAGGGGGTGGTTTATGCTGGCATGGAAAGTATTTGATAAAATTTTCCAGTTCAAGAGTGACTACTGGTATGTGATCCTCTCCAAGTTTTTTAAAATAGTTGGTGTGAGAGAGAGAGAGAGTTGTGAAGGGTCTGCCAATCACAACTGTGAAAGTTATGATGGGTATGCAAACAAGGGAACCCTGGCAGACCCATAAACAGATGGTCCAATAAAAAATATAATCCACAAAAACCTTCATCTCCAGCACTTTTCCTGGACCACGACAGCTACATCATCACAAAAACATTGCCATTTCCTGGTGGAACACCCAAAATATGCAAGAAAGATCAAGACTACCAATCCCACAAAGTGCTAAGCACACAGGCTCCAATGCAGCAAGGAAGTAAAGCAAGTGCTTAACTTTAAGCAAATGAAGAGACTGACTGCAAAGAGAGTCATCCTTCCTTCAGGTGTGTAAAGGGAAACCAGATTAGAATAGCTAAGACACAAAAACAAAAAGAACTCAAAAGTGCAGGATGGCCAGTGGGACACTAAAATATGCACTGATACAAACTTCAAATAAACAACCTACACCATTGATAAGAAATTAAGTCTTTTTCTGTTTAGCCTGTAAAAATCCTTAGAAAATGCATAGAGTCTAATTCTGTCATGTTGAATTTTATCTTCCTGCAGTTACAGAGAAAAAAATCTGGTGATTCAAAGAGAAAGGTCCTAGTCAGTGTAAAGTACTGGAAGTAAAATTTGGCCCTTGGCAAACCTACTGCAAATCATGAATGGATGACCTGACCTCCACATACAGCAAGTGGTCAAACTACATTTGTTCCACTCATCATATTAATGTGACAAGATATCATTAAATGCAGCATGCAAGTACAATAGCATGGTAATTTGTTGTACTAGAATATTTTAGTTATAAAATGGTTCTTCCCTTTATAAATTTAAGTTCAGGAGCATGCACTGAAAGCAGGACCGTTTTGTGGTTAGAAATTCATACACTTTAGTTTCAATTATACTGTGAGATTTCTGTGGTCTCATAACTTCAGTGGTGTCCCATTACTTTCCTGTACAGCTCCATGAAGATAAAAAACTGCCTAGATGGATGCAAATCTCAGAATCAGGGCCTTCATGCATGATCTTTGTTTGCAAGCATTTAAACACACATATCCTGAATGATTTAAACACTGATGGCTCCCCTATGTTTAAAGTTAAATATGGGCATGCGTTTTAAGAGAATCTTTACCTTCACACTTCTTGCAACCCAACAATAGAAAAATATTATCCATAGGGATAAACAACAGCATTATTGTAAGCATTGGATAAAATGGATTAGCTCTTTATTTAACTGCTTTCTTTACTCCATGCAACTGGAATACCAAAGGTTAAATCATGAATCAAACTGTCACACAATAAAAAAAGCCAACACTTTACCATCACATATTTTAAAGATAGATAAAAATCTGGGAACTGAATATATATGAATTCTTTAAAAAAATCCAAAGTGTTGAATATATTAATAAAGTTATCAAGCAAGAGACACCACATTCAAAGATATATCCAAACCCTCCAAAATACACACAAAGACAGATTTTTATCTTCTGTCATAGTGCCACCACAACAGAAACCAATGTCTGCAGAAGTTCTTTGTTCCCCTTTCATAGATGTAGGGTCGGAAGGGACCTTGTAGATTTTCTAGTCTGACCCCCTGCCCTGGGCAGGAGAGAAAACTGGGCTCAAATGACCCCAGCTAGGTAAATGTCAAGCCTCCTCCTAAAGACCCCCAGGGTAGGAGCCAGCACCACTTCCCTTGGAAGTTGGTTCCAGATCCTAGCCACCCTGACTCTGAAGTTGTGCCTTCTAATGTCTAGTCTAAATCTACTCTCTAACAACTTATGGCCGTTACTCCTTCTTCCCCAGAGCACCTCCCGAAGTAACAAGATCTCACCCAACCCCCGCTAGTCCCCTCTAGTAAGTTTATAGACAGTAAGTTATAGATTTCCTCCCCCCTCAGTCTCCATCAATCACCTTGTGTTTCCGACCTCAAGCCCTGTGTCCCTTTATCTCCATACAACAATTCACCCACTCCTTATGTATATATTCTATCTGATTAACTACAGTGGTTTCAAATGAGTCTTTGATATCTACAGTATTGTGCAAAATTGCAAAGGATTTTTATGTTAAATGGTTGATTAAAACTTATTTTTGTTTTAAATGCAATATGTGTAAATATACTCACACATGCACATACACACGCCCACACACAAATATGAGGGGGTGGATCTCAAGTTTGGTTTTACCAAAAAATGCATTTAGTCCACACTTCTGCTACTTTAAGGGCTCACACAAACATTACGGAATTATAATTCCTTATGCTTCTAGCCTCTATTATAAAGGCTGAAAGACAAAAATTTGAAATAAGGTTAGTTTCACTTTTGTCAATGATTCTCAACCAGGGTCCTGTGGCACCCTGGGGTGCCTGGAGATATTTTCTAGGGTGCTGTGGAGTGTGTAAACTGTTAGGTGTGCAAATATGATTCACAAGATAAACCCAAAGATTTCAATTAGGTATTTGTGTACAAACATTGAGCCCTGCTGTGGTCTTTTGGAGTTATTTGCAACAGAAGACTTGCTCTATTACTTTTTTATAGTCAAAAAACAAGTGAAAGCTAAGAGCTGACATGTAGGAGTTCCTGGAGTGAAACCAAGGGTGTCTCAAGTAAAAAAAGGTTGAGAACCCGTTTTGTACACACATGAAGAATTCTTTTTCCAATACAAAATAATGTGTTTGTAAATATCTAAGTGGTCTAATAAAAGATAATCACCTCTTCCACCATTCTTGATTCCTTTGGCCTCTAGACCAATACGACTACAAGCTGGATACTTTTTCTAATATATTCTTTTTATCCTGACCTTGTTACTTTCAATTTAAAATAACCAACAGATTGCCTTCCTGCAAAATCACCCAGAAGGCAGCAATAAAAGACAATTCAAGGAAGAGGACAAGCCTACTCTTTATTTCCTCAGACCAAGACGACCCTAACCAGATGGTTCTTACTTGCAAGGGAATAAAAAAGAGGCAATATAATTCTTAGAATAAGGCTCCCCTGGAGCTTGTAGGTATACTGGACACACCATTGTGTAACCCCCACACACCTACCTCTTGTAGCGTTAGATATTGAAACAGTTAGCAAAAACAACATCTCTACTTGCAGGTAGTGCTACGCCCTATTTTAGAGCTAAGTTGTCTCTCTGCAATTGTGCAGTTGTGTCTGACCAAGAAATGGACCAAAGAGGGACATTAGATGCTGCCTGGATGTTTGCATTGTAGCTTGCAGTGTAGCAAGAAAATATTTGATTTCTATAAGCAAATATTACAATACCAGATGAACATCTAGAGCTTGGTTAATATTCTTAGGAACATCATTAAGTCACTGTTAACCTGAATCCCGCTCATGAGAGATTGCCTGTGGGTGCTGTGGAACCTAACCAATGGTAGCAATGCACAGAAGGAAAGGAGACAAGCCATAACAGTTGGGGAGAGGAGAGAATGGTGGGGGGGGGGAAAGGCTTCCTTGATGTTGGGGGATCCATTTTTAGCAAACTCTTTGCCTCATCTTTCCCCTTTCTTAATGACAAAAGTCTTAAGGAAACTCAATGGCTCATAGTCCCTATATCCTCGCTTCTCCTATGAATTCACCCTTTTCAGGATATTAGATTAAATGCATATTTGAAAAGGCAACCAAGAGATTTTCATCAAAGTTGATTGTAACTACATCTAAACTCCCATGGCATATTATTCCACTTCTTTTAACAGCCCGCCAAAGCTATTGACTGCTCTTGAAGACAAAACTAGCTCTGCAACATTAAGGTCATTCCCATTTGCAATGAGAGCAGGCCCAGCAGGATTGTGGGGGCTGCAGTTGTTTAGCTCCACTCTGTATTTGACTCTTAATGGTTTATTGATTTTGAAATAACAGGCCATGAAAAGTTGTTATAAAACCTCCAAAGTAATAAAATAAGATCTAAAAAAATCTAAAGAAAGAAGCTGGCAGTAGGAACAGACCTTGATGATGGCTCAAAAATACACTGAAAGCGCATCCTTAAATAAAGTTTATAGCCTTAAAACCTTTCTGTTCAGATGGATTATAAAATTAGATAAAACTATCTATCGCCTTGAGTGATAACAGGAAGAGCTTGGAATCTTTAGATAAGATTTGTGTCTGCCTCCATGGAATAAATCACTTTGGGTCTCATTCTGTTCTTGTTTACGTCAGTTATAGATTGATTTAAATCAACACACTTCAGTCACATTACTCCAGATTCACACCAGTGTGAATAACAGAATCAGGCTCTAGACAGTGGCAGAGAACTAAGAGTTTCAAGAACCTTCATTAATTTATTTCCTGATCTCCTCCCAGCTATGTAATTTCTTAGCTTATTTTATCTTTACCATTTGTCAGATGGCTGTTTCTAAACATACAGTACTGATACCTGTAGATAAGTATTTATTTACTGATATTTTCCTATATTTCTTGGTTCTCTGTCCTTGAATTCTTAGGTATTTCTCCTGACAATGACAAATTCATGATTGTTGGGGCTAACTTTCATTACAGACGTATAGAACTCAAAGGTGGTGGTAAAAAAAAATGGTAAAAAGAACTTTTGGGAGGGAAAAAGGGGGGTGGGGGGTTGGTCAAAACATTCTATATGCAATTTTTAACAAAACAGTTGTGAGAGAAACATTGTAATTACATTTCACATGTTATGTCCCCACAGACACCCGTCTCTCCAGAGCCCAACCTGACCACATTTACTCAGCTCTTAGCTCCTCTGAAATTAACAATACTCACATAAGTAGAGAGAGGTAGGTAGCCATACTAGTCTGAAGTCAGGCAAAAAGCCAGGTAGGGCAGCATATTAGAGACTAACTGGTTGCCTACAAAATTTATGCCTCTCCAAACCAGTTTGTCTCAGTACTCAAATACGAAAGGTTTACAGTATTGGGTTCATGCATTGTAAAGGCCTGCTCTGGCATGGCCCTCTTCAGGTGTATAAGGAAGAGAAAAAGTAGAAACCACTTCTCTTGCATCCCCAGCCACAATGGGAGCACTCCAGGGTTGATTCTGCACCCATTCAAGTGAACATGAAACATCCATAGTTTTCAACTGACAATGAATCAGAGTTCTATACGCAAAGGACCCGAGCTCAACTGCTTGCTGGATCATTTTTGTGTCAGCCTCAAGGTCTCACAACTACGATTCTTGTGTATTGGTATCAAGAGTCTTTGTGTATTCCTATTAATTTCATATATGCTTTGGTATTAAAGTAATACCATTTCCTCCCAGGATCTCACGTCATTGCTTTATGCCAGCATGGAAGAGTTTTGCTAATGAAAACTGGTGCATCTCATTCCAACTGAATCATATCAACATACCATAAAAATCTGGCCCCATGAGACTGGGATCATGATTTCTGTAGTGAGTGTTTCTAGCTCTCTGAAAAGATTGAAAAAGAAGAATAAAAAGAAAAGGCTCTCAGAACTCCTTCCAGGCTTCGTTTCTGTAAATACGATTATTAATCCCAAATGAAAAGTGAGAAGTACCAAAAAGGGTGAAACACACTGGCATGCTGTGTTTTATTCTGGTACTTTTTGATTTCTTGCAGGCCCCCTGCATGAGAGGATGAGTAATCCCTCTCACAGGAATCTGGTTTTGCAGGCAAAATAGCAGGTTAGCAGAAGGAGGTTTCTCAGTAATAAAGCCTTATTTGGCTCTCAGTAGCTGTGAATCATTCATTTGCCATTTAGCAATATATTTCACTCAGCAGCCCAATGACATATCTATGTCTGGGAAATTAATGCCTCCCCTTTAGTTTTCTTAGTCATAGATAATCATTTTAAGAGGTGTGTTCCTTACATTCTGCCCTACGAGCTGGGGTCCTGATACAATGCCCACTTCAGTTAGTGGAAAGACTTCTTCATGGGCTTAGGATGTGGCCTGGAACAAATACTTTATTCAGTTTTGTAAAGATGACTTTAATAAATCAAACATTTTCCTGTGTTTTAACAGATGAGGAAGACTATTCATCTGAATAAGAGTACTCCGTCTCATACTGATAACATACCATATCTTCTACTATATCTTCCTTAAATTAATGAACGATGGATCTTGTTCTTCAGGAGATAGATGTTGAATTGCTATATATAATTGGGGGTCCCACTGAAATGAGCACTAGGGCCATGCGAGGCTTCAGTTCCAGAGAAGCTTTGGACGCTTTGGGGTCCGAAGCAGCACATCCAGGTCAAAGCGCTGCCTCGTTCGGCTTCCCGAAGTGCTTTGGAGCCGCCTTGGAGCCACCTCCGAGATCCGGCCATAGGGTATAATGGGGAAACAATAAAATACCTATAACTTGTTGTTTTGTTGAAATTTTTATGGTAGACTCTACAGAGAGGATGAAGCCTGCCAAGTTTCAAGAAGATCGGTACAGGGGTTTGGGGGAACAGCACCCCAAATTCTTGAAAGCAAAACTCATGTCACATCTAGGCGTTACAACGTAGTGGGGTGAAAACTTCAGGGCTGGTAGACTATGCTGAGACCACAAAGCCGGCCAAATTTCAAGAAGATCGATGCAGGGGCTTTGGGGCAACTGTACGCCAAATTTTTGAAAAGGAAAACTCCTGTCACGTCTATGTGTTACAATACAGGGGGGTCAAAACTGCAGGGATGATAGCTCTTACTGAGGCCACAAAGCCTGCCAAGTTTCAAGGTGGGTGCAGGGGTTTGGGGGGAACTGCCCCTCAAGCAAAACTGGTTCTGCGGGTGCTTGTGGGACTGACTTAATCTGTCTTGGGGCGGGGAGGGGAGACACTACTGCAGGCCTGGCTGCTGTGTTCCCAGTTACCAATCAATCAATCAATCATGATTCACTCAGGGACCAGCTCAATACACAGGACCTAGCTACTACATAATGACTTAACAAGCATCAATTAGCACCTACAAAACCAGGCTAAGGAGAGGAAAGAATCAATGCAGACAATCAACTGCCCCATGAGAGACACAGTCTTGGCACGAGTTTTGTCTGTCAGCAGCTAGGGGTACAGGGCCCCAGACTCCCCTGCACCGATCTCCTCCACGGCTGGCAGGCATAAAAGCAGGGGCCACCATCCCTGCAGCTGTCACTTCGCTGCGCCTTAGCACACGCAGTGTCACCCACAGCACAAGTTTTGCTTGTCCTCAGCTTGAGGGGCAGTTCCCCTCAAGCCCCTGCACCGATCTCCTTGAAACGTGGCAGAATTTGTGGCCTCAGTAAGAGCTACCATCCCTGCAGTTTTGACCATCCTGTGGTGTAACACACAGCTGTGATATACTTTTGGCTTTCAAGAATTTGGGGTATAGTTCCCCCCAAACCCCTGCACCAATCTTCTTGAACCTTGGCACACTTCATGCTCTCAGCAGAGGCTACCATCCCTGCAAGTTTCATCCAAATTGGGCAAAAAACAACAAAGTTATAGATATTTCATTGATTTCCCATTATACCTTATGGCTGGATCTCCGAGGCGGCTCCAAACATTCGGCCGGATCGAGGCAGTAACCAGGTCTGGAGATCCAGATTGGATCACAGCCATCCGAAGCGACCAGATCCAAAGCCAGATCAGATCACTGCCAACTCGCACAGGCCTAATGAGCACTAGATTGTTCACATTTCAAGATGGAGTAAGCTAAACTGATATAAACTTCTAGATATGCAAGTCAAACTCAAATCTGAAATCTGAAGAGCAAGGCTATAAAGGAACTTCTCCTGTGATTCATTTATTAAAATGTAAGTTACCTCCCAAGTATGCATTCAACTCTTATTGGATCCAATCGCTACTGGAATAATTGTCTTCATCAACGATGGAAACAATGGAGCCCAGCAATATCAACAGTTATTTTGTTCTTTTAGTGATCTGCCTCCTTTTGATCTCCTTACTTACTCCAACACAAGCATGCAGAGCAGCATCAATTAAGGATCTCCACGCATTATTTGTTGCCCTTGTTAGGTAAAATGGTGAAGAAATATTTCCACTGATAGCAGTAGCAGATGTGATTGAATGGGGTATTAGAAGTCATTGATCAAGTTCTGTGCCAAGGGCAAATTTGACAAAACACATGAAACCGTTTACAGCACCTTCTCAATATATATTAATAAAAAAAAAAGAATCATAGAAAATTAGGGTTGGAAGGTACCTCAGGACATCATCTAGTTCAACCCCCACTCAAAACAGGACCATCCCCAACTATATTATCCCAGCTGGGGCTCTGTCTAGCCAGGTCTTAAAAGCCTCCAAGGATGGAGATCCTACAACCTCTCTGGGTAACCTGTTCCAGTACTTTACTACATTCCTTGTAGGAAAAGTTTTTCCTAATATCTAACCAAAACTTCACTTCCTGCAATTTGAAACCATTGCTCCTTGAAATAATTATTTCAGCAATGGTTTCTGCTGCCTGCTCTGAGCTGATGCAATAGTAGCTCTGGTTGCATCCAAATGCTGGGATGACAAGTATAGAGACTGCATAACACTGGTCTGCATCACAGAAATTCTATATCCCCACAAAGCCATAAGAATCAGACAGGACTGCCCAAGCTGTTGAACAACCCCTCTCTGCCTCCTGTCAGCAACAGAAGAGAGATTATGTTCTACCAGGGTCAATCCTTTAGGGAATAAAGACTATTACTGAGCAAAGATATTTCACATTTTCCTAGACATCTGTATATTAGAGCTGTGCAAAGCTTTGGTAGCTGATTTGGAGGAGATTCAACCCGATTCAGAGACTGAATCTACGAATCCAAATCGAATCAGAAGACCAAGTAAAAGCTCTGAATCGATTCAAACTTCCCAACTGATTCAGGAAAGCTTCCAAAAAGATTCGGCCAATTCAGAGATCTGGCCATAAACTAAACAGGCAGCTGACAGCTGCCTCCCTCTGGTAAGTCTGTTGGGCCTGGGCGAGGAAGGGATTGGGGCTGAGGCTTAAACAAGCTGCCCAGCCAAGGCAAGGGGCGCAGATGCAGACGTGGCAGGCTGAGAAAGTGGCAGCAGGGCATAGCCCCCACGGCTCCCCCCGCTGGGGCAGAGGGAGGCACAGCCAGGGGAACCATGGGAGAAGCCCCCATGGCTGCCCTGCCTGGCCCAGCCTCTGGCAGTTTAAAAAAAAAAAAGCCTTGCACTCACCAGTTGCAGCAGCCTTTGGGGGCTCATGGCAGAACCCCCCCAACCCTTGTACAGTGCAGGGCAGTGGGGGGCACCGGGGATTGCCTCCACCCATGCAGCAGTTACCCCATGGTGCAGGTGCAGTGCAGGCTCGGCAGGGCACCGTGCACTGTCTGGGAGCTGGGGTGGCTCCAGCAGTCAGCGGGAGCCCAGCAGCACTCAGCCCCAGCTCCCAGGCAGATGGGTAGTGTCCTACTAAGCCATGTTGCACTCATATCACGGGTCAGCTGCCACGGGTGCCAGGCAGGGCAGGGATGGGTCTTTTTTTTTTTTTTTTTTTTTTTTTTTTTTTACCAGGATGCTGGGGCTGTTGGGGGGGCTGGGATGATTGAGGAGTGGGGGCTGCACAGGGGGAGGGGGGGAACTCTGCCACATGGCCCCAGAGCACCCAAAGCCCCTGCTACAGCTGGTGAGTGTGTGTGCATGGGGGGGGGGTTGCTTTTATTTTAATTGCTGGGATGGGGGGCCCATGAGGGAGCAGGGGCTGTGTAGGGGGGACTCTGCCAGGAGGCCCCAGAGCTCCCACAGCCCATGCTACAGCCGATGACTGCGGGACTTTTTTTTTAAAGTGCTGAGACTATGCTGGGGCAGCCATGGGGGCTTCTCCCACAGCTCCCCCTGCCTGGGGAGAGACAGGCACAACCGGAAGAGCTTACACAAAAGCCAACTCAGTTTTACTTAGACTAGTTTAAGAAGGAATAACATTATTTTCCAAGTTTGTGAACTGCTCTGAGGGTAATCAAGGGAAGTTTCTTGTTTTCACAGGAGACCTATACATTTTTAAAGGAGTAAGGAATTGATCTGCACAAGTCCGGGAGAAATCAATTGGAAAGCAATCTGAGCTAAGGGATTTCTTTTCCTGCACTTGACTTCTTGCTTCTTTAATTTCTAATTAGTTTATTAGAGCCCTTAAAACTTCCCTTGATCGGCCATTAATTTGGAGAAGACCATGAACGGCGCATGCCACCAGTGGCTGGGGGGGCACGGTGGCAGCAGAAGCACGGCAGTGGTAAGTGAGGGAGCTTCTGCAGCTGCCGGTGACACTGTCGGCGGTTGGGGGCGGTGAGTGCCAACCAAGGGTTGGCAACTGCCGGCAGCATTGGCGAGAACCCCTTTTTGCAGGGGGTGCACCACCATGCTCAGGGGCTGCACATGCACCCATGTGCACCCCCTACACGTCACTCCTGGAGAAGACTTATTTTTTGTAAGTAGTATTGTTTTATAGAGAACTATATTTGAATGAGTTGATCTTACTGTGGCACAGAAGACTAAAGGATTACTTGCACACTAGGGCTGTGCAAAATTTTGATGGGTATTTCATTTCGCTTTCACTGTTTCAAGTTCAAAACATGTTGAAAGCTTCAAAACAAAACGAAAGGCTTTGAAACAGCTTCAAAATGAAACGAGTGCACTCAAAATGTTTCAAAAGTTTTGAAACGTTTCAAGTTTTGAAGCTGGGTTTGCTTGCAGCTAAACAGAAACTAAGGGGAGGTAGGGGGAAGAGTGAGGGAAGGATTACTCTGATATTGACATGTGTAGCTGGCCAGTGACTGCAATCCTTCCCTGAGGTCCCTTCCAATCCCAGTACTCTATGAGAGGGATGGGAAAACAGCATAAAAAGCATTGTTTGAACTGAGCTTCCTCTGTGCCTTGGGGTCAGCTTACCGGAGCCATTTCTTCAAGCAGCTCAGCAGCATCAGCACCTATGCACCCATCTTCTTGCTTCATGGCCTCAGCAGGGGCTACTATGCCTGCTGTTTTCACCCCACTCCACCTTAACACACACGCAACATGAGTTTTGCTTGTCAGCAGCTTGAGGTGCAGTTTCCCAGAAACCCCTGCACCTATCTCCTTCAAACTTGGCAGGCTTCATGGCCTCAGCAGAGGCTACCATGCCTGCTGTTTTCCTTTGAATTAGGAAAGAAATGACAAAGTTATAGGCATTTTTGTGATTCCCCATTATAGCCTACGGGCAAAACATCGAAATGCATCAAAACAGTTGCAATGAAACAAAATGGAACGGTGTTTCAAAACAGCAAATAGAAACACTGTCCCTTTGAAACAATGAAGGGGAAGTTGAAACAAAATGGTGCCATTTTGCACAGCCCTAATACACAAGCATCCTTCATATTTGTGAGTTTACATCCACTTTTTGTTTTCAGGACTGGTGCTTTGGCTGCAGTGTTATGAAGAACATTTTATTTTATAGTGAAATGAAACAATTTATTCCTTTTTTGTAAAAGTAAATCTAAAGAATTAAAGAAACAGTACATTTCAACAGTCAGGGGGGAACTTAACATGCCTAGCTTTCTAGAATTTCTAATGCATTTCAGTAGGAAGCTGTGTACATTTCTTTTTCCAGACATATTATTAAAAGGACCCAATCCTATAAGCTGTAACAAAAAAAAAAAAAAATGTAAATTGGTAGGATGATATCTGTACGTCTTAGTGGAACACTATATTTTCTCTGGGTTTTTTGATACAATATTTTATATATTTTTCCTCAGTACATAAACAAAGGGTTATTCCTTTAATGAGCCATGCATGGAAGAAGCCTCCATGTGTAGCTCTCCCCTCTAAGCAAGGAGGAGTGAATCCTGATCCACACCAATATTCCAGAGGGATCTATACAGTAGGGAGCAGATGAAAGAAGTGATACTTCTACCAAAAGATATTATTTCCTACTCTCTCCCATGACTGTCATACACAAATCTGGGCCCTTATGTTGCTGCTACTGAGCAGCCACAACCAGTAGTATAACGGATCCTGCTGGAATTGTGCTGCCTGAAGGCAGTAGGCCCAATAACGCAAAAGGTGGAATCTGTGCAGATTGACAAAACAAAGTAACATGGTCAAGAGGAGTCATGGCTTCCAGAACACAGTTTCTCTAACCCTTGAATTAGGCATAAATGTTGATGGCATACCCATCTCTTCAGAATGCCAGGAACACAAGAAAGAAGGGGGAAAATTTCATAAGCTACTTCATTTTGTTTGTTTCCTAAAATCTATGAGCAAAGTAGATGCTGTACTTTTTAATGGGAAACCTTTACTATGTCAAAATCTCAGGGCCAGCTCACAGCTAGCTTGGACTAGAATCTGTCCCAGCTAGAACCAATGGCATGGTTTCTGGTGATCTAGCCTACACAGCTATACCCAAGGAAGCTAATTACTACTCCAAGTTGTTTAGGCCACATTTTGCTGTAGAAGTGACTAAGCACCAGAAGCAAAAGGAGCACTGTGGTGGAGCACAGGGTGCTCCTGCCACTTTAAGGGCCTGGAGCTGGCAGCCTCCAGGTGCCTGATTGCGGCAGCCATTTTGAGGCTTATATAAACCAGGCAGTTTGGCTGCAGGAGGTCAGGCAGCAACATTGCCTGCCCGTAGGGCTGCTGTGTTCAACCTGGAGGTAAGGGGGAGCTGCAAGGGGATGGCAGGAGGCTCCTGGTCCTGGGCATGACCTGAAACTGCACCCTGCCGGGAGTGGGTGGTCTGGTGGGGCTCTCGGTGGCGCGGGAGCCCCCAGGAAATGCCAGGCCAGTCATCACCCCGGTGAAAGGCGAGTCGGGGCGCCTTAACCCCTAGCTCCCACCACCACCACCGGGTGGGTGACCCCTGAGTGTTATGAGGGCCAAGAGGGCCAGTGTTATGAGGGGCCTAGAGAGGGTGGACCCCGAGAGTGGCAGTGATGTGGGCGAGGTGCTGCGGTGGCTCCTAGGAGGAAGGGAGTAGCAGCACAGTGAGGCCCAGTGATACAGTGAGTGGCTAGAGAGACCCAGCCCGAAGGGGAGAGTACCCTCGACTGGCCCATGCTGGGGCCAGGACCAAGTGGGTCAAAAGGGCCGGGGGCCCACCGCGAGGGACGCCCAAGAGCCGGGGGCCTGGGGTCCCGACTGGCCTTGAGGTGGGCCAGGGCAAGAGGCCGAAGGTTCCGGGGGAACCACACCCGAGAGGGGAAGATAGCTTTGGGGGGGTGAGGTAGCCCAGTTGACGGCGGATTGGCCGCCTGAGTAGCAAAGATCATAGTGGGGTCTTGCATGGAAGATTCTGGGGCCCAGTGTGGGGCCGGTGAGGTAGAACACCATGATGCCATCTGCGAGGCTTGGGCTGCGGTATTAGGGGAGGTCGGAGCCGCAGAGCGCCCCTTGGCATTGGGGCATTACAAAGGGCAGCCTCCCGCTTAATTAACAACTTAATTGAACTAGTTATCATCAAAGGCGTGGCGGGCGAGATAAGCGGGTGGTTGCCCAGAGACAGGGGGCGGGCCATGGAGATCGGCCCGAGGAGGCCCTCCGTCACAAGCACAAATGTTCCCTGGCCCATTTACCTGTTTCTTGCTCTTGATGTTAATTGGGCTTCCTGTTCTTCTTGCACAGGACTCTTACTACTGAGCTGACTTCCCTGCTTCCGCTGTTTGAGGTACCAGTAGTTTCTTTGGCTGCTCCTCCAGGCTTCCAAGAAGGGCTCATCTCCTGGCCAAAGCCTGCACACTGTTTAGTAGCCTGTATCCTGGTCAGTAGACATGGTCCTGGCTTTTGGCTTCTCTTTTGGCTCTGGCTGCAGCCATAACCAATGAGCTGGTCTGCCTATGTCCTGGTCACTTTATACGCTAACTGTAAACTAAGTCTATTAGACAGGAATATGAAACTTGACTATCACAATACAAGAATGGATAAAGATATTGAAAAAGTCCAGCACTTCCCCACTGTTATTGGACTGAGCAATTACAGTAAGCAAATTTCCATTTATACATGCAAAATTTTCCCCAGAGATTTTAAGTCTGAAATAGAAACAATTGCCGGCAAATACAAAGCATCAATATCAAGAATGAAATAGTAATTATTCAATTAAATCTTATTAATTCCTGTAAGAGTTCTTGTCTATTTACTGTATTTAATCATGCTGATGGATTGGCATTATTTTCCCCTTTTCGGACAAAGTTGGATTTAAGTGTCTATATCAAATAGGGCTAGGGACAGACATTCAAAAAGCCTGAGCCTAAATTGATTCAATCTTTGCAGGTTAGTCAAACCTGGCTAGGCTAAATCAGTTTTGTAACCAGACGGACATCCCAGAAATGCAGACACATGCCTGCAGTGGTTCAGGCAAGAAGCTGGGGGGCATGAGAGCAGCCCTACTATCCCTTCCACAGCACTGAGATGAGAGGGGCATGGCCAGACCCTGGCAGGATGCCCCGATTAGCCCATCAGATAATTGATAACAGTGTCTATCACCCGTTAACTCAGTGTTTATCACCCCTTTAGGAAAACAACAGAGGGACATTACCAGCTACCTGTTTATTCTACCTGTCAATTCAGCACAGACCATAGCCAGCATGTGGTCTGCTAGCTAATACACACACACCACTCTGCAAAGTAGAGGGGAGGGGGGAATTTGTGCTTAGCAAGGAGTGGTGAGGGATGGCAGGGGGGAAGTAGCTCGCAGTCTTGCCAGAGCTGCAGCCAGGGAGCAAAAAGGAGGGGCCAGCCCTGCTGTGGAACAGAAAGCCCCTCCCATCTCAGAGAGCATGCTGGGATGCTGGGGGAGTCTGATTCATGTTAAACCAGCAAGGGGTCTTGGACAGACATTGCATAAACTGGTTTGAGCCAAATCAGTTAAGTCTGATGCTATGTTCAACCAGATTTATCTCAAATTGGTTTCAGACATTTTCAAACTGGTTTATGTGCACTGAACCTCTGTTCTGTTACAGGTTTAAAGCAGTTTCTGGTCATTTAAACTGGTTTATGTGTAATGTCTGTCCCTAGCCAAAGTGACACCTGTTTGTATCCTCATTTTAACAGGCACATCAAGCCACTGTCTGAGACAAAAGCTCTCAATGGATTAAAAAAAAAAAAAAAAAAAAAAAGCTAGTCTAGCAATTTTTCTTTCAGAAACACTTCAAAGCATGAACCAGGTGTGAACTGCACATACAGGACCTAATGAATTAGCCACTCAGTCTCCTCTCCTGTGGATGCAAACTGGGCCACAGGAACTAGGAGGAATATCTTACCCCCTCTGCCAGGAGATCTACTACTACCCTCACTCATTGCTCTTGGACATCTTGAATACTCTGCTGCTTACAGCCACAGAACTCCCAGAGAATCATAGGCAAGAAAAATCAAGGTGTTCTATCCATTAATGCCTCCCTTTTCTTTCTACTGCTTCACCTCTGCATTGCTCCCATCCCACTGCAGCAGTATGACACAGTCTCGTTAGATGCAAGGCCTCCCTCAGAGCATGCCAGCTCTACCTTTTCACTAATTTCTGACTATATAAAAATAGAGTAATTCTTCTGCTGCAAAGACCTCAGAAAGACCATAGTGGGGCACACTGTTTTTGGCATTAATGATTCCTACTTGAAATCTCTGGTCGTATCTTCCGAATCATTTGTAGGTGTTTGCATA
This sequence comes from Alligator mississippiensis, assembly GCF_030867095.1. Classification (NCBI taxonomy): domain Eukaryota; kingdom Metazoa; phylum Chordata; order Crocodylia; family Alligatoridae; genus Alligator; species Alligator mississippiensis. Next base: position 43,420,201 of record NC_081830.1, read on the forward strand.
CTTAAAGCCTATGCTGCACAGTGCACCACGGCACTCTTAAAAGGATCTCATGGCGCCTAAAAGTGCCATAATGCTGGTTGAGAATCACTGGCAGATCAGGCGACACCCAAGGAGGGCTGCAGGGGCTGTGCCAGAGTCCTCTCGGGGGAGCATGCCCCTGATCTGCCTGCCAGATGACAGACTGGCACTGGGCACAGCCTGCATTCAGTGCTGGGAAGATCGGTGCTGCTGTTGGCCCCAGGTAGCAGCACACAGCTCCTGTCATCCCACGTGCAGATTAGGGGTACGCACCACCAAGAGGACTCCGGCACAGCCCTTGCACCCTCCCAGCGGTGCTGGCAAGCCTCCAATCTGCGCATGGGATGAGAGGAACTGGGTGCTGCCGCCTGGGACCAATGGCAGCACCTGTCTTCCCAGCACCAGTCCCAGCCAGGAGCACCTAGCTCCTCTCATCTGGCAGGCAGATTGGGGGCTTGCCTGCACCCCCAGGAGGGCTGCAGGGGCTGTGTGTGTCATCTGGCAGGGAGATTGGGGGCATGCATCCCCAGGAGGACTCCAGCACAGCCCTCACGGGGGTGTGAGCCCCCGATCTGCCTGCCGCATGAGAGGAGTCAGGTGCTGCTGGCTGGGACTGGTGCCAGGAAGTCCGGTGCTACCGCTGGTCCCAGACAGCTGCACCTGGCTGTCATCCTGCACACAGATCAGGGGCCCGCCAGCATCCCGGGAGGGCTGCGGAGGCTGTGCCAGAGTCCTTCCAGGGGTGTATGGCCCAGATCTGCGTACAAGATGACAGGAGCTGTGTGCTGCCACCTGGGGCCAGCAGCAGCACCAATCTTCCCAGCACTGGGTGCAGGCTGTGCCCAGTGCCAGTCTGTCATCTGGCAGGCAGATGATGGGCACACACCCCCAGGAGGACTCCGAGACAGCCCCCTCAGACCTCCCAGACGTGCGGGTGAACCCTAATTTGCCTGTCAGATGAGGAGTCAGGTGCTGCTGGCTGGGACCCGCGCTGAAGCCAGTAAGCCTGGCTTCAAAACTCAAAACAATTAAAAACTTTTGAAACTTTTTGAGTTCCCTTGTTTCATTTCAAAGCTGTTCAAGGGTTTTTGTTTCATTTCAATTTCACTGTTTTGAGCTTGAAATGCATCAAAACAGCTTTGAAACGAAGACAGGGAAAATTTTGCACAGGCCTAATATTCACTGGCACCTTGGCTTACATCAAAAGCAAGCACGTACTAATGCTTCAAGCTCTGCATTACTTATGTGCTCATGTGAGGCTGCTCTGTTCAATGGACAGGCAGGCACTTTTTTCACTGGCTCATCCTCTACCCTATGCAAAAATATCCAAAACAGCCTGTAACTGACATTTAAGTCAGTGACTCACTTATAATCTAAAACATCTGATTTTACAGCATATCTTGAGCTTTTGGGAAAAGTAATGGTAATTATGGGTGCAGTGCTACATCAAGTAAATCCAAATTCTCCAACAAAACAAATTATAAACAAAGAAAATAATCCTATTCAAATAGCTACATACTGAAATAGTTATACTCCTCTTTTCATGGCTAAAGAAATGAACATACAATCTACGAAGATGCAAACAGAACACGGAAGAAGAAGACTGTTAAATTTTAAACACATGCAAAATGACACATATCAAGTTTCAAATACATTTTTGGTCAGAATGGTTTAGTCCAGTTTAAGAGTAACTTTTTTTTTTCTGTTGGGATCATGTATATGCCCTGCATATTTGTTAAAATGGGTAGGCAAACCTATGTGTTTAAATATATAATTCTGACCATTAATTTTATATCTTCAAAATAGTTTAGGATAGCAGGAAGTTTTTAAGATATTTCCTGCATTTTTACTTATTTGACTTAATTGATGTCAATGGACCACTCATCATTTATATAAGAGAAATATTTAGCTTATTCTGATCAGGTTATAGACACAAGGCGCACACATATGGATTTAAATACACTTTAAACCTGAAGCAGAGAGACATACAAGCCCCTTAAATCAGTTTAAGGCTGCTTGGAATGGTTCAAAAGTATACCTAGAAAAAAGTCAAGGACTCTTTGGAACCAGTTCAAATGTTACGCCTGGAAACCAAGTGCTCTGCGACATGGTGTCTAGTTGATCCTCCAAATATCCTACAGTGCACCACTCTTCAGCCCCTACCACTGCTATGACTGGCTGCTCTGCCCTCTCCCTCTTTCTCCCCTTTTGGTGACACTTTTTAAATCAATGAGCTCCTTTGCATTGCTTGCTCAATAAATCTTTCTAAGAACCAGCTGCATCCTCACTCCCTACTCAACCAGGGTCCCCATCAAGAAAAAGAATGGAGCCACATGCAGAAACGGTTTTGATGACTTTTGGCCTAGTCATGTAGGCATTTAACAAGTCAAGTGTACACAGAAAGAGAGAGACAGAGAGAGAGATTCTGCCTTCCCTTCCTTCTAAAACAAACACCAACACTTCATTTATTTAATCCACATTTTGAGATAGTTTCTTTTTGGACACACACAAGTGAACTTTCCCAGATCCACGTTAGTCTCTTCTAAACCAAATATTCCCAAATCTATTAATTTCATCCACTATGCTGCTCACTGGAAACAAATGGGAATCCCAGGAAAACATTCAAGACTAAAAGTGAGCTGATAGGTAGTAAGTTTTGTGCAGAGATGTCCTCAAGTATTGAAACACAGGCACAGAACACTGAACTTTGATCTTAAAAAAAAAATCACCTAAAAAAAAGCATAATGTGTTGTTTTAAGAGCTAAAAATCACTACAAATCAGGCTGGCCAATATGGCTTGTTTCCATACTTTCCCCTATCTGTTTATTTGCATTCTTCTATTCTTTCTTATTTTGTACTCAGATTACAACTCCTCTGTAGTTAGAGCATGGATGTCAAGTATGCGGGGGCCCAACACCCTGGCCCCCCTCAGGAAGAAGGCTATCACCTGAAATGCATAAAGCTTTCCACATGTCCATCATCTTAGCTCCCCTATCCTCCTGGCAAAAATAAAAGTCAGTGTCTATTGAGAGGCTGTCTTTTTGTGCTGGGCTTATATAGCGACTATTGCAATGGAGTCCTGGTTCATGACTGAGGGGCTCGGGCATTATGAATTTTCTGTTAATGATTTGGAACGTTAAAACAAGAAAAAAGAGCCCTTTATCCTTGTCTAGGATTACTCTCTCTCAGTATTTGGAACAAAAAAATACTTTCTGCTAGAAAAACATAAAAATATGCAATATACAGTCCTAAACAAACAGACAAAAAAACCCAAAACCAAAGACAGACACACACACACTTTTGTTTTGTCACACTTAAAAAAAAAAAAAAAAAAAAAAAAAAAAAAAAAAAAGAGGGATAAGAATATTATTTTATCACCAAGGGGTCTAAAAGTGTGCATTTACCCCATAAAAATCAAGTCAGATGGTAAAAAAACTGTTGTCATTTCATTCCAAAAACCTGATTTTGTCTTTTTACAAGTCATACATCCAGGCTGTACAATGGGCAGGAAAAATAAGGCTTCAGGGTGAAACAGAACATTGTCATTATTAGGACATGGAGCTAAGGGCTGCCACTATTGTTCTCTTTAGAATACATTTGCCTTCAGATATTGGCTCTTTTACCCTTGTCAGTCTTGCTCACTCACTTTCTTTTAAAAGTATAAAAACGTAACAACATGAATGAAGTGATGCTTTCCTGCAAGTCAGCCCTTTTATGCTTTGTTCGTTACCTCCAATGGCTATTTTTTATTGAATTGCCTGACAGTTCTAATACTTGCTATTAGCTTATCCTCCATCTCAAATAACATGAGAATTATGCATCTAAAAATGGCCTAATAGCAGGCTTGTTCAATTTTGAATTTCATTAAAAAAGAATAAAGCAATAAAATAAATTTACCAATTAAACAATCTTCTTGTGGGGTGAGAAGAGGATGTGTAATTTAATGCTGAATCACCACTGAAGTATGATTAGTTATATACAGGAGGGTACTCTAGGAGGCTGTCTGAAGTCCCCTTGTTAACTTTTTTCCTACCCAACCCCATTAGTAAGGAACATTTTCTGCCTTTGGCATGGATCAGATGGCACCAATTATCAAAAGTACTTCCCTGCAGAGTATATATACCCCTGCCAGCTCTAAGATCCACACCCCAGCCACATTTTAAGTTAGACAAGTTATACTCTGGGTTGTATTTGATACTACATTCACTCCAGTGATCAGGAACAATATATTTGTTTGCCAGTGCCTCCATTCAGGAAAGCATTTGCTTGCATTTCAGTGAAGTCACTAAATCGGGGGTGGGAAATTATTTTGGCTCGAGGGCCACTTAATGAGTTTTGGTGAGCTGTCAAGGGTCTACCCCTTGGTCACCATCACTTCCAGTTCTAGAAAGAAACGTTTGGTGGGAAGTGGAAACATAAATACAGCTGTCTCCAGTGTCCTGGACTGAGTACGGTGTCCAGTTTGGCCCCACACTTCAAGAAGGATGTGGACAGACTGGAAAGAGTCCAATGGAGGGTAACAAAAATAATTAGGGACCTGTGAGGAAAGGCTGAAAGAACTAGGGTTATTTAGTCTGGAGAAGAGAAGACTAAGTAGGGGATTTCACAACATTCTTCAAATACCCGAGGGGCAATTATAAAGAGAATGGAGATGGGCCTTTTTCAGTGTAAGGAACAGGACTAGGAGCCTCAGGCTGCAGCAGAGAAAATTTAGGTTGGAGATTAGAAGGAACTTTCTAACTACGAGTGTAGTGAAACATTGGAACAAGCTACCTAGAGAAACTGTCAAATCTCCACCCCTGGAAATTTTCAAGAGCAGGCTGGACAGACACTTGGCTAGGATGTTTTAGTCAGGGATGATCCTGCCGTGAGAAAAGGGCTAAGCTAGATGACCTTGTGAGGTTCCTTCCAGCCCTATTTTCCTACAGTCCTAGAAAGTAAACAAATAGAAGATAGGGAAGGGGGCACCTTAGGGCAATTTTACATGTTTTCTGGAGGTGGGGGGAGGCACTTTAAAGTAGCTGAGAGCCCCTCTGAAGCGCTGCAGTGTCTCCTGTATCATCATCCCCGTGCTTCAAAACAGTGGTGGGGGTGCTTGAACTAGAGCTCATTTGACAAGCTTTAGTTCAAGTGCCCCATACCGCCATTTTGCAGCATGGAGAAACTGATGCACAAGATGAGGGAAGCTTCTGGAGCACAGTAATTGCCATGCTCCAGCAGACTCAGTTAATTGAGCCTGCTCTGATGCACTGCAATTACAGTGCATCAGAGCAGCCTCCATGCTCGTGTACAGGCAACCTTAGAGACTAACAGATTCAGAGAGGCATGAGCTTTCATAGGCAGCAAGATATGTATACAAAGTACTGACTGCAGTCCATTCCTTGCATCTGATAAGGTTGGCTGTTGCCTACAAAAGCTCATGCTTCCCTGAACCAGTTAGTCTGAGATCAGTTACAAGGCAATCCAGGGTAGTACCTTAGAAACCAACATGGCTAACCACCTCTATGAAGTGAGCTACATGATATTTACGTGTTGTCACTTACTAGTTGTGCTGCAGAAACACCCAGAGGTATTGGTCTTGCTGTTCTAGGCACTTTATAAATAGGTAATAAAGGGATCTTGCCCCAAACTTCTTAGAAGATAGGTATCAGAAGGGGGCTGACTGGGACCCAAACAGACTGAGACTGAGGGAGCAAAAGATAGTTAAATGACTTCATAGGCTAAATGAATGATATCTTATTTGTTTTGATTTTAAAACAAAATTGGGTTAACACAATATATCACTTCTGACATGCAACTGTAGCACTATAATATGATGTTTATTAAAACAGGAGGTTTGCCTGCCCCAGCACTAGATCATGGGGCTTGTATAAAAGCAGAAGTCATTCAGAACAGCTCCCTGCATGGAGACTCAGTTCTAGAATAAAACAATGTGATTGTATTCCATCTTAAAGACATATAATAAAATCAAAGCTCTTCATATAGAAGTCAGAAGTGCAATTCTAGTTACCTATATATACAAACCCCAGGCTCTGGTTGGCCTGTCAGGTACCAAGTGTATGTTTTTGCCTACTGTATTCTTCAGAAATACCCAAAGGTGATTACCAGGGATCCTGGTTATCTCTGTTTAAAAACTGCAAATTCTCTTATTAAAAACACCAAAATCCACAATTTTCCATGATTAAAATGAAACTCCATTAATACACACACAAAACACACACACACACACACACACACACACACACACTTGGTATATAAAAGCATACACTTGGTACCTGACAGGCCAACCAGAGCCTGGGGTTTGTATAGATAGGTAACTAGAATTGCACTTCTGAATGAAAAGTTTTGATTTTATTATACCAGCTTTAAAGACCTCCATAAAGGTTTATACAACTAATAACCATAATATTATAGTCCTACAATTGCATGTTAAAAGTGATATATATAGATATCTATCTATCATTTGAACACAATGTTTTATTCAGATATTTACAATTTTAAAGCAATTTGGAAGCCTACCATTGTGTCAATCACTATAATAAAATAAGTTCTAAATACCTATAAATTTTAGCGTTTGATTTTGGATATTTTATCATGGAAAATCAGAGCTTCCCTGCCTCCTCCTCTCTCCAGGATACGGGTCTAGCAGAAGCTGTGTACCCCCCCCCCCGAACTGATTTGTGGCACTGAACAGCCCCAGCCCTGCCCAGATTCCTCCCTACTTCACTATGGACCTCAATATCCCCGTCCCACAGACTTAGCTGTGGGAAGATGCAGAAGCTGCTCTCCAGGCAGCCTGGCTGCTGCTACATGCATGAGTGCACGTGCACATGCATGTGATGCCCCCTGCTTGACTGCCCTCCCCCTGCTCCCCTCAGCCCTTTGCAGGCTGGAACTCTGCCAGCCTGCTAGGGAAAACCTGCTATTTCCCGCATTTTTCACCTTAAAAGGGAGAAATCTGCATTTTACTGTGTTTTTCTGTGGCAAACGGAAAACCCAGCTCCCTAGTGATTACTCAAAGCAGACCTACAGGCAGAATACAACAACTCACATAACTGAAAACTAACTGTACTGTAATTCCACTAGTAACCAACAGATTCCTGTACTTACACTGGCAATGCACTTTTCTCAGCCAGTCAAACTAATTTTAAGACCCAACATAAATCTTTTCTGTATTTTAAAGGAAACAGATATTTGCAATTCAGTCACTCACCAAATTTAGCTATCTTCAAAGACTCTTTTGGACATGATTTATGCCATTAGATCTAGTTTGCATGACAGTGATTTATAATCCAGAGCTAGAATTAAGTGCTCCCACTAGGTTTTCATTCAATATCCCATCTGAGGCTCTTATTTTGAAAGCTTCTCTCAAAATCATCTGAATTTTTAAGCTCTCTTTTCTCTTTGCCACTGTACCCCTATAAATCTTCTTCGCAGCACCATTTTTGTTAGATATGAAGGGGCAATTTGCATTTTTGAGGACTGGAAAAAGGATGGTTGAGCAATCAAGGCACAAAAGGATATGGAACTGGATGAGAATTTCAGAGGCAGGGATGAACAGAAATGGCTGTAACCTCTTGGAGATATTATGAAGAAAGAGTCTGTGAGCTTTCAATTACTTGTGTGTAAGGACAGAGAGGTCAGAACTGAAAAATATGTCAAGGCTACCAGGCTGAGAGCCAGGGAGACTGAAATGATGCCTACAGTGACTGTAAAATAAGGGGGCTTAGAGGATCAAGAACTCTGAGCCATGTCAAACTTCTGCTGATGGATAGTTAACCATAAGATCTCACTGTACCTTACTGTACCTCCTTATGCCAGGTACCTCTTATCTTTTCATTCCAAGTGACATCTTGTTGAAAACACCATTTTTCTCTTCTACAGTGTTTCCACTTCCATGCTCAAAGCCCTGGAGTATCATTATCATTATTGTCTAGATGAGTAGTGCTCAACCTTTTTCCCTGGAGGATCAGATGAGCAGTGCTTAGTCTGCCTATGAGCTGGATACAGCCGGTGGTCCCAATCTGGTGCCTGGGGCAGGCATGAAGGCACTATCCTGCCATGTGGAGGTGGGCAGGAAGCAGCTCAGATCCAACTCAGCCCTTCAGAGGAAGGGGCCATGGCCCAGACCAAACCCAGCCCTGTGGTGGAGGAGAAGGGGCCCAGTGTCAACCTGGCACTGTGCAGGATGAAGGAGCGTGGCCAGACTCCAACCAGCTCCACAGGACTTAGCATTTGGGAATATAACAGAAGGGAGGGTAGCCCTCCCTCACTACCAAATTTCCTGACCCATGGGGAGCCTTGTGGGCCAGATGCGATAATATCATAGGCTAAATTTGGCTCGCGAGCAAGAGGTTGAGCGTTGCTGGTGTAGATGGTGGAAGAAATGGAGCGATGAAGATACATGCTCATGATCACACAGTTGGTCAATAGCAAAAGTAAAGAGAATCCTAGGCTCTTGGCATTCGTCCACTGAACACGATGCTTTCTTTCCAAGGAAACATTACTGTGAAACAGGATTTGAGCAATCGTATGAAAAATGGGACTCGATGAAAGTCCCTTGGTTTCACCCAAAATGTCCCTTTTAAGATGTTTTGTAATGTTCTGTTTCTACAAATTAATCATCCATGAACATTTTGGGATGCAGGCCATCTTAAGTTTCCTGCAGTGCTATTTTAAGGCTATAAATGAGTCAGAGGAACTTCTTTGCAATAGGTAACTATTAGATGAGGCAAGAAATTCTTTCAAAGCTCAAACTTAAATTATTAAAGGAAAAAAACCTGTAATTATTCATATTAGAAGGCTTCATGTAATTCAGGAAGTTTCTAACCTCCTTACAGGACCTTCACCTATCCCAGGAGGTACGTGTTCCCACTAGGGGAGATGCCTTAATAGACTTGGTACTGGCCACAGGGGACAACTTGGTGGGGAATCTCCAGGTGCAAGGTAACCTAAGGATAGTGACCACCAATTGACAGGATTCACTATCTGGAGAAAGGTGGGGAAGATAACTAGTAGGGCGGAAGTGCAAAACTTCAGGAAGGCCAATTTCAACAAGCTCAGAAGATTAGAGATGGGAGTCCAGGAAGGGTGGAAGTTTCTCAAGGGACTAATCCTACAGGCTCTGAAAAAGACCATCCCAGGACACATAAAAGGGGACAAAAAAACAAAGAAACCCTTTTGGTTGAGCAGGGAAATCCAGGAGAACCTGGAGGGGAAAAAAGAGGCCTACAGGATGTGGAAGCAGGGGGCTGCCACCAAAGAGGAGTATACCTGCTTGGCTCAAGCTTGCAGGGAAAGAGTGAGGAGAGCCAAAGCGGAAATGAAGCTTAGGCTGGCAGCAAAAGTTAAGGATAACAAAAAGTCATTCTTTAAGTACACAGGAAGCAAAAAGAAGGTGCAGGGTAACTTAAGGCCCCTTCAGGATGAACTAGAGCAGCTGATAACAGATAGGATGGCCAAAGCTGAGCTTCTAAATGATTTCTTTGCATCCATGTTCCTGGACACGAATACAAATGCACCTCCCATTGGGACTTTAGGTAAGCGCGAGACAGATACCAACCCACCAACTGTTCGAGCTGACCTAGTAAAGGGGCACCTGGAGGGGTTGAATGTATTTAAGTCAACAGGCCCTGATGATCATCATCCTAGGGTACTTAGGGAATTAGCTGGAGTCATAGTGGAGCTGCTGGCACAACTGTTTGAGCACTCGTGGCGCTCAGGATAGGTCCCAGAGGATTGGAAAAGGGCCAATGTGGTCCCTATTTTCAAAAAGGGGAAGGAGGAGGAACCCGGTAACTATAGGCCAGATAGTCTCACCTCTATCCTTGGCAAGACCTTTGAGAAAATTGTTAAGGATCACATTTGTGGGGGACCAGCGGTTAAAATAATGCTAAGGGGCAATTGGCATGGGTTCACAGCAGGCAGATCCTGCTTGACTAACCTGGTTTCATTTTACGACCGGGTCACAAAATGCTTGGATGAAGGAATAGAGGTAGATGTTATTTACTTAGATTTTAAAAATGCCTTTGACACAGTGTCACGCCCAATTCTTATAAATAAACTAAACAGTTGCAATGCAGATTATTACACAGTCCGGTGGGTAGAAAATTGGTTTATGGGACGCACCTAGAGAGTGGTGGTGGACGGGTCAATTCCTACCTGGAGAAATGTAGGCAGCGGAGTCCCCCAAGGCTCTGTCCTGGGACTGGTACTATTCAATATCTTCATTGGTGACTTGGACGAGGGAATAGAAAGCACTCTATCCAAGTTTGCTGATGACACCAAACTATGGGGGGAGGTACACAAACTAGAGGGCAGAGAGTAAATCCAGGCTGATTTTGACAGGCTGGGGAAATGGGTGGAACAGAATAGGAGCAGTTTAACAGGGATAAGTGTCATGTGTTGCGCCTGGGAAGGAAGAATCATCAACACTCCTATAGCCTGGGAGGTACCACTCTAAGTAGCACAACTGCGGAAAGGGAATTTGGAGTCGCAGTTGAGTCCAAAATGAACACGAGTCACCAGTGTGATGAGGTAACAAGTAAAGCTAACCGCACCCTTTCTTGCATAAGTAGGTGCATCACAAACAGGTCTAGGGAGGCGATACTTCCCCTCTATGTGGCATTGGTCAGGCTGCAGCTGGAGTACTCTGTCCAGTTTTGGGCAAAACAGCACAAAAAAGTTCATACTGTTCATGGGAGACAGAAGAGAATAAAGACAAAGGTAGCAAGGCCATACAACTGTCTTCTACAAAGGTGGGGTTTCATCCAAACTGCAAGTTCCAAGCCTATGGAATAACAAACGCTGATTACCATGCTCATCTTGTCATCCTTCCCTTCCTACGGTGTGTCATGTTCTTTTGTTGCATCTTGTCTGACATTATATTGCAATCTCTGCAGGGAACAGCCTCTCTGAACTGCACCCAGCACAGCTGGTTTATGAACCTTTGGGTGCTACCACAATACACACAAGCAATATCAATGAGTTAATTGATATTTCTGTGAAGGGTGACTGAAACCACCTTTGTTAGGATAGATTCATTACCCCCAATCCTTTCCCTCCACCCCCCTCAAGACAAGTAGAAACATGCTTCCTTCGCTTTCTCAACAACGACTTCAGGGGATGAAAGGAGCAAATGGCCACATCCTCTCCTCTTTTCTGTCCATGTCATGGGGCAGCTAGTAACTCCTCAGGGGGTTGTCAGAAAGAGTCATCAATTCCATTACACGAGCGCTGCCTGCCTCAAATGATGCAAGAATCCCATTACACCAGGCGCTGTTTAGGACAGACACGGAGGAACAGTGTATGCCTGAAGAGTTTCCAATCAAAATAATCAAGATAAACAAAGGATAGGAGTCACAGTGACTTGCCCACGGGATTCCCAGGCATATGCCCTATCTACTGTACTACACTGGTTACGTTGGTCAGGATTGAGACTTATGAGAGCTGGGTTCTGTTCCTGGCTATGCTACTGACCTACTGGGTAACCCAGGACAAGTCACTTCCCCTTTCCTTAGTGAGGGTGGCTGGGGAGGGAAGATCTGTATCTCACTTTCCCATTTGTAAAATGGGAACAGGGATACTAGCCTTCTTTACCAAGTACTCCAAAACGTATAGATAAAAAAGCCACTATGTAACATGTTAGCCACTATGTTAGGGATTGTATTAAAGTAAACAGCAGTAGCTATACAATGGATCTCAAACCCTTAAGCAAATCTATCTATCTATCTCATAATCAGTGAAAACAAAGAGTCATCCCAACAGACACAAATATCAAATACTGAAAGAAGACAAAAGACTGCCTATACTCAACACATGTAATGACAATAACGGGGCATTCCAATTTTTTCATGAACAATTTTTGTTGCTTATAGCAAAAAAAAAAGAGGTCATTTGGCCCACTGGTATTGGAATGAATAATGTGCAGGAGGTGAAGAGAAACACTTAAACCGAGCCTCTCTCCAGTCTCGCTGACTATAGGGAGCCCTTTGTGCAAAAAGCTAAAACAAAATGATACACCCTGGCCAACTTTCAGCTCTGAGGTCAGTAGGGTGCACAACTCTACTTAGCAGGGTTATACACGTGGAAAGGGGTGTGCAACAATTTGTCTGAATAAAAGACCAAGTATTATGGGATTACAAAAAACCTATTTAAAAAAAACAACATTTCTAGTGCTCTATGATCCAGCAGTAAATAATGGAAACCACAGGCAGGAATTTAAAAAAACAAACAAAAAAACTCCTTGATTTTGGACAGCAGCCATTCACAGCACAGTGCCTACATTTCGTATAGTAATTAACTAAAACCAGAATGAATTTCTCAAGCCAAATCTTTATTGTTTTGTAAATTTCATTGCCCATCAACATTGTTAACCAGCCACCCCTATTTCAAGCTGTTATTTTACTGAACTCAAAAATATAATGTCAGTAACCCTGCAACTTAGCAAGTTAAAATGTAGAAGGCATTTCACTTAATGACAGTTGTGAAGCTAACTATGCTGGTTAGCTAATTTACTCCTTCCCTAAGATATCCATTGCTGTGCTATGGTGGATACCTGCAATATGTACATCCAACCCAATGCCCACTAAAAACAACTCATTTGACTTAGATTGGTGCTCAACTGCCAGCTTCATACTTAAAGAATTTTTTGCTGTGATCATGTTATTTTTAATCATCTTACCACCTGTACCAAGGAAAGATCAGAACAAATTGACTCTTGTGAGGGGATGTAAAGTGGGAGGCAAGCATTATCTACTGGGCTAGTAGTCCTGGGTTCTGTCCCTTGGACAAAACTTGTGTGCCCCTCCATGTTTCTCCCACCTGTTACCTATTTAAAAAACAAGCTAATTGGGCAAGGAGCTAATGTGAGCATGTATGCAGACCTGGCACTGGCCTCCAGACACTCTTAGTAATAGTGAAAATGAGGCCCTTTAACTTGCATTGCTACCCTGTGCCAAGCCGTAACCACAGTTCCTCCCAGCACTCTGGAGATGAAGTGGTAGCAGTACCTTAGAATGGCACTAGCAGTGTGTCCCACGTGGGTCAGTGCACTGAGAGAAAGACTGGGTCTGCTAACAGAAGACTAAGCAAGTGTAATTTTGAAGATGCAACTTGCGCAATAAAAATGTTTCTTTATGAAAAATATGCTTTTATTCATGCAGTAGCTTTCCATTCAGGGCTCCTGAGTAATGATTCCTCCTGCCTACAGGGAAAAAATAAATACAATGAGAAAAATACACCAATAAGAAACGAATTTGTTGGAAACAGTTGAGCTCAAACAAAGCATTTTCCATGAATCTCAAATACCTGCTAATTTTGAGACTAAAATTTCACATAGGTTTCCAAGTTCCTTTTCCTGTCTCTGCAGAGATCAGCCTCAGAATGAATTAATTACCAGCATCTGGATTCTCATTACCTCAAATTAGCCTCACCCTAAGATGACAGGAGCAGAGCCAGCTTTGTGGTTTCATACAGAGCACCTGTTAGCACTCTATTGAAACCATCCAGAGAGAGGGCAGGTTTCTCTTTGCTGTCTACACACAACAAAGCTTTACTGTCGAGACTATTCATACTTCTTCTGACAGCAACTTTCAGGCTGCACACTTGAGCCACTTTTAATCCATGAACAAATGAATTAAAATTGCCTTGTTTGGAACTCTCCTCAGGGGCAAAATTAGGGACTGGGCAGGGAAGGGGAGAATAAAGGTGTCAAATAATGTGTAGTATCACCACAAGGAAATTAATCTGTTAAATTCTAACCAGGGGCAATCCAGATGATCGCTTGCAAGCAGAAAGGTTAAAGAGATACTTAGTTCAAAGAAGGCTATTTTACCGCAAAATTAAATCAGAATAAAAGGATCCTGTTCCATTTTGTTGAAATCTAGGTTGATCATCCCAGCCCAAGAAGCTGGATAAGCTGGAAAAGGCGTGGGTGCATGTGGTGCAGGGCACCTACCCCTTTTCTCATCCATACAGCAAAGCATAACCTGATGGGGGCTGGGTAGGAAGGCAAAATGAGCTGGGTTCACCACCACAAGCTGGCCAAGAACTATACACATTCTATTAGATTTACTTACCACCTCACATAACGGCTTACTTATTTGTCCCATCCACCTGCTAAATTTTGCTTTTAGACTAACAGCTATTTGGGGCAGGGACTGCCATTAACAAGATGTCTGGATGGTCTCCAGCATAAAGATTATGGCTTTTAGACTCTACTAGAATCTAAGTGTGAAATAATAGCAAATTCAGCAGGTTTGCCAAGAAGGCTGCTTACAGATTTGAATTCCCAGTCCTCCTTCCCCCATCCAAAAAAAAAGTCCAGTGTTTTACCTGAAGAGAAAGTACATTAGGTTGACCTGGCTCGCCCAATGTCTGTGTAGATTGGGCACTTCAACAGGGCTTTTTGGTGCTTTTATCTAAAGCTAATTCAATCAGCTATTTGGGCATGCACTGTGCTTGGTGCAAGGGGCACGCTGAGCTTAAAGCACCAGTACACCAGTGGGGGGGAGGGGGGGAAGGGGAGGGGAAGTTGACATCTATAAGTACCCAAAAGCTCTACATGGAAGCCTGACTGCATTCAATATGTCAACATACAAAAGACAAGTTCATAGGTGTAGAAAACACGACCCTGATAACCTCGATTCTCTCAATGCTGGACCCAAATGCTGCAGGTGCCAATCAAGCTCCAGGGTATAGTGATCAGCAGGTTCAGTAAAAGAAGGCATGAGACAAGACAGGAATGAGAAGAAATACTTTATTTTGGAGCAGTAGGCAACCTCTGTTTCTGACTAAGTGCCTTAACTGAGGGACCGTGTCCCAATTCCCAACTTCTGTAGTTTAAGCAGGGTAGTATCTCTAAATCAGCGATTCTCAGCCAAGTTTAAAAGGGGGGAACAACCACTCTAAATTATAACCTCTATTACTACACAGAGGACCAGCTGACTCCTGCATAGCAGAAACCCTCCCTCCCTCCCCCCCAGGGCTCCCCGGAACACAGTCTACAGGAACCACAGCCAGTGTTATGTGGCACCTTTCCCTACTGAACTCAGATATTACCCAACAACACAAGTGACTTGAGCTGAAAATATTATCAAAACATGAAGGCTTGATTTATTAAGTGTTTGCACTAGCACCAATTTGCTAATATTGCAAAAATTAAAAAAGGGAAAAAAAGGCAGGATTCAACAGTTGTGCTAAAGCTGTCCATATGCACAAAATGGGCATAAATCCAAATACAAGCCCATCCACAGACACAATATGTTTAATTGAGGTCTCACACTAATCGTTCTGCAGGAGTCTGGCAGCTGTGAAAATTGTATAATATCAGCTCCGGTTACCTTTTTTAAAACTTATCTTTTTTTTTTTAATTAATAAATTCATGAAGCTTCCCAAATCCAAATACATATAGCTTTTGGGGGTTCACATCCTTTTCAAAAGGGAGTACTAAGTTGAACCCTCTTTGTATCACCTGCTGCAAGCTACATTAAAAACTCCTCTAATCAAATATTTGAGCTTTACGATTAACAATTTTAGAACCAGATAAAAGACCATTGAAGTAAATGAAATTTGGCCTCCACGAAGGAAAATAAAAGATGTGCCACCCAACTAGAAGAATGTTTTAAAATGCATTTACCATTTTGTCCTGAAAACAGCCTTCTATGGTGGGAACTCTAAAAACCACACAGTACTGGCCTACCTGCTCTGCCACTGAAGCCACAGAATCATAGAGAAGCAGGACTAGAAAGGACCTCAGGATAGTCCAACCACTTAGTCAGGGTAAAATCGTCCCTATCTAAACCATTACAGGCAACTCCAATGGATTTCAAGAGGAGCCAATATAGGCCAATACTGAACCCCTTTGAAAATCCCACCCTAAAAGCCATATTCATTTTGCAATTAAGATAAGTAGGTTGAATGATACAACATTTCTGACTTGGAGGAGTGTATAAAAATCAAAGACATTTTCCTGTGGTAGAAACAAGACCCCAGTACTGAGTTTCCTTCTAAAAAGACTAAAGTATTCAAAAACATAAAGAACACTGTGAGAAAACTGTATAATATAGATGACACCCTCAGAAATAAATTAAAAAGTGGCAACTTTGTAGCTGAACTTATTGAGGCTTTCTTGTATTTATGAGGACAAAGCCTAAAGAAGACCTTAGCCACCCCTCCCCACCCTTCCCCCATTAAAATAAGTTTTCTTGGGACTTTAAATCGACTAATCTGCTTTTGACTCTAACACTTTATAATAATGCAAAAGAGCAGCAAACCAAAATGGACAAAAGGAACGCAGCTAATTCAATGCAAAGATCTTCTTGCTTGGTAAATGTCTTATACCGCACTACTCTTAGCGACAGAATGCTTAGACAGCATAAGACGAGAACTCAAGGCTTTTCTCTGACACTTTGGACAATAGCAACTCTCACAGCAAGAAAAGAAAAAAAAAGTTATATTATCAAGAGTTCTCACCTCACCTAGGCAGAAAGCACAGAAGGCTGCATGCAACACATTTCAATAAGTAACATAGTTTAGAAAATGCTTGTAAATTTAAGCTATGTGAAATGTCTAATGACTTTTTTCACTTCATCAAAAGCCTTCATCAGTCTCAAACAATAAAGCTGCTGGCTTGACTTAAAGGGCTGGCAGGGTTAATCTGTTTTGACCTTATCTTTATACTATCACGATACTGGAAGATCACTTGAATAACTCACTGGCATTCAACAATGCCAGTGTAGTTCCTTTTTACCCACAGGACTGCTCAAAAGTGCCTTGCAACCACATTGTAAAGCTTTGTGGGATACTGAAGTATTTTCCAAGACTAATTGTGAAATAAAACAAAATGCCATTCCTCACACACTGCTCCGACCTTCCCATCTGCAACATAAAAGCAAATGTTCAGATGGTATCTGTATCCTTTTTTAAAGTTTTCAGCATTTGTTACTGTCAAATTTAAATTATTTTTCTACTTTTATTTATTTGAAGTTATCCTTTTATTCCAAAGTATGATCTTTGCAAGACATCTACAAGCCTGATAGGGCAATGCTGATTCCCCAAATCATGTAAATCCTACTCTCTCTTTTAGCAAGTTCTCCCTTGTTGTCCTTTAGGAATTTGTTCTAAAATTTTCTAATTACCAAGTCCCACCTAAATTTTGATCTGTACTTTGTTACAAGCAACTAAGTAGTCCCAACTTCCAGAAGTCCACTTCTATGCTTAAAAATAAGCCTGTGATAACTGCTCCTAGGCAAGAGGCAAAGTGCTAAACACTTTGTGAGACTCCTTAGTCACACAGACCACAAATCACTACCCAAAAAAACCCATCTACCTGTTAAAGTAACTCTTACTATCTTCAGGACTTTTCAAGTTTCTATTCCCTCATATATTCACATTTAACTATAAAATGACTTTTAAAAGTGTCAGGCTTCAAGTGACTGTTTAGATAAGGAAATATTTTATTGCGTTAGGGAAGAGTGCTTTTTCAGGGATGTATCAGTCACCACATCTATTCTGCCACATCAGTCAAAAAAGGCTTTTATTTTTAACTCTTTCTGCCTTAAAAATTATGACCAAATAGGAGAATTTTAAAGGTAGAAACAGTAGTCTGATAATGACTAACATACATACTTTCAGAAACTCCAGTCAGAATCGAGATTCCAATTCCATAATTAAGTCCACGGGCCCAGTTAGGACTACACATACGTAATGTAACACCCATGCTGAAGTGTTCCCGTGAACAGAGACATTTTCCTAGTCAGGACTCGAAGAGCTGAGGAACAAACCATTAATAAGCAACTATGATGCAGTGCAACATAAAAACCCTGATGAGGAAGTCTTCCTACTGTTTTAGGGTAGAATCTCTAAGCATGCTAAGAGTATTAACACTGTCTTTTGTGAGGTCATTTAGCTTAATGAAATTCTTACCTTGAAAAGCTGTAACATGACCAACAATCATGTATTTCAGTTCAAAGTTCAATGCCTGGATACTCTGAGTCCTCTCTCTCCGAACAGCTGTCTGGTAGCTTTCTTCCATCTTTTTAGTGCAACAGGTAGGTGCTCTCTGTTGGCAGATCTGTAAATCGGAGTCTTTTGGAAGCAAAACAAAAAACACAGAAGAATTAAAAACTACCCTCTAGAGAGAAATATCATACAAGTAAAAAAAAAAAATTCTGACAGTCAGAGTAATAATCTGGGTGGCTATCCTACAACAAACAAACAGAATCCAGAATGATATTGCTAATCCAGTCAGCACCTTACGATATTGTAAGTACATACCAGGCAGCAAAAGGTAACTTCATAGGATCATTTGAACCCATATTATTTTATGCCGCTGCCAAAGTCTTGTCATTTATGCCAGCACCTGTCAATGCTGATGCCACAATAGAGGACTAAAAGTTACAAGAAGTAATATGCTCCAACAGTAAGCCAAAAATAAATAAATAAATAAAATAAATAAATAACAAAAAAAATCCAAAATCAAAACTATAAAAAAGTAACTTAAACTAAATATCAAGAGCCAAATACTGTTACTATATCACTTGAACCCACTGTATTTGAGGCAAAGGACGTTCCATTGCAAAATAGGCAATGCAAAGCATCAGTCCATAAGAACAGCGTTTGCTGTTTAAATGTGCCCATGAAAAATTTGCTCTCCAGTGAGGGGGTTGTGCAATGCAACTAGATGCCGATCTGTTTATTTATGGTATTAATCTGCCATTACTGCAGAACATCAATTCCTCATAGTTTTATCACACCGTAACCCGGTGACATTGGTGAGCGCTAATATTTCTGTTTTACAGATGGGGAACTGAGGCACAGAAATATTAAGTGACCTGCCTGAGCTCACTCAGGGAGTCTGTGGCAGGGCACAGAAAGGAAGCCAGGTTTCTCCAAGTCTCAGGCAAGTTCTCCCACCCAAAAGTGTAACTACAGGTAGAAAAGTGGAGCACAAGCCCTGGGCACTGATTATGAAGTGGGGAGAGAGATGCTGGAACAGAAGCTGCTACACTGATCTTCTGGCAGCTCCGGGCTCTGCCCAAGCATCCAGAATTCAGGGAGGAATGGCCAGGAGCTGGGGGCTCGAGTCCCAGACACTACAGGGTCTGGCTCAGCAGTGGAGGAAGGAATCAGGGGGGTTGAGGCAGGGGGGCAGCTCCATCACTCTACCTGCCACCAAATTAAGGGTTTTATATCTTCACTTAGCATGGCATTCAGTGGCACCTGCAGGGCAGATAGCCCCCAGCCTTTCACCTGCCCCCCCTATCTTACCTCATAGCAGCTATGACCCTTTAGTCTTACAGGGTCCTGGAGACCAGCCAGCATGTATAGGCACAAACCCTATATCTACACATACCGCTGCACAGTCTCTCCTCCCTTTTAAGCATCACCCTTATTGGAGTTGTTCTGTTGGATTCATCCCAGTCATTTTTATTGGAATGTGCTAATTTGTTTAAAAAATAAATCCATTCTGATCAAGGTCCACTGCAAGCCATGTGGTTACCAGGCAGCTCACCCACCTGGCTCTTTGGCAGCTTGACTTTCAAGGTTCACAGCTGGGCTTCTAGGTTTTGCAGCTCTAGGGCAGCACATGTCACAGACCACCTCCGAGCTGTGGCTCCCTCCCCTTCCCTGGTGAATTCAGAAATGTTGGACTTTTGGTCTGATTTGGAATGAAACTTTGTTTCCAAAGAGTGGACTCGACCACAAAATGAAATGACTTCTCTACCCAGCTCCAAAGGCTTATTCTATGTAGAAGTCCACCAGCATCCCCTCAGGAGTTAGAAGCAAGACATTCACACTGACAAGAACCCGGTGATCCTGTATGATCTACTGGCCATGAGGGAGAGCACAGGGATGCTATTTTAACCACATGGCTGAAGAGGCATTATAGCAGGGGTGGGCGAAGTGTGGCCCACCAGGCCATACTATCTGGCCCACGGGGCCCTAAATATTAATTTCTAAATTTTTTATCTGCCCCTGGCTGCCTGTCATGAGGCACTCGATGGCTTGCCAAAACTCAGCACGCTGCCCTCTGTCCAAAATAATTGCCTGCTCCTGAGTTACAGAGCCTGTAAGTGCTACTGTGAAAGAACTTTTTAGTCTCAGCCTTATGCTGACGAGCTTTATGATTCAATAAGAGTGTTACAAATAATTTTAATAAATACTAAGTTGTATTATTTTCGGGTCAAACTTTCCTGACACTTTATGCTTCATGTACAAATACTGAAGCCATGTTTCCACCTTGCAGAGAAAATGAAAAAGCAATTCTTAGAAAAAATTAATCAAAGGAAAATTGTTGATTCTTCTAAATAATAATTTTTAATGTTTTTTAAAATTCCTTTTCATGTGGTTTTATGCATATTTAGTATTCACTGTTCTAGAACCTGAACTATGCAGTCCTGGTGGATGTTCCAAGGTAACACTCCAGAGCGTTAGCAGCTACTATAAATGTCAATAAAAGAGCAGTTATAGGATACAGATAAACATATTTAGATGAATCATAAAATATTTTTAAGAGAAGCAAGGGCTAATATAGAAGAAAGAGGCAAAATCAGACAGCCTAAGCAAAGAAAGAAAATACTAGTCCACAAGAAAAAAAAAAAAAAAATATATATATATATATTTTACAAAGAAAAGCAATCTATTTCTCAAGCCTCCAACTTCCATCTAGATCAAAAATTAAAAAAGTAAGTTCCCAAAAGAAAATATGGCTAAAATAAGTGCTTTCAGAAGTTATTTTAAAGGACAATATTTTCCTGTAATGCTAACGTAACACTCCCAGAAAATAGGCAAATCCAGTAAAGCCATCTTCAGTCAATGCTGTAAAACCTTTCTTCTGGAAAAAACAAACAAACTGCTTTTACCCTTCAACTGATTCTCAGTACACTGGCAGTCTCCATGTAAATTGGCTGTGAACTTACGCAAATGCAAGCTGGTTTGAGGAAAAATGTGTATTGTTTTCCAAAGTACCTAAGCAACCTGGGAGTAGAGTTGGTTGGAAACGTTCTGAAAGAAGTGCATTAAAAAGAGGGCAGATCACTAACTCAAGGCATGTTTAAGGAAAAAATCAGTCTGATGACTCTCCTGATTCAAAAAAAAGAAAGAAATTGAAGGAGGCTTTGAATATGTTGAAGCATCCCATTTCACCATGAAATGTTTAGTTTTTCAGTTCCAAATTACTTTTCTTTAAATTTTATTTTATATTTAAAAATTCAAAATCAAAATGAAACTTTTTGATTGAACTAATAATTTGGGGTTACTAGTTTGTAAAGCTTCCCAAGGTTTCCACTCCTCCTCTTGCTATGGGACATAAAAATATACCTGGAAATCTCAAAAATTCTTGTGGGACAGAAAAACCTGTTACTTATCCAGGCGTGTATAAGACAGCAAGTCTCACTGAAAGCTAATGGAGCTTAGATTCCTATGCGACGCAGTCGCTTTTAAAAATAGGACAGACTTCTGAAAATTCTGCTCAGTATCCTCCATTGCAAACTGCCATTAAACCATCCCCTTTGCTCCTATACAGCCACCATACAAAGATTTTCATAACTTCTACTCCAAGATCTCCTACAAAGTTTAGCTCCTCAATGGTTTGCAATACTAAGCTCCTATGCCAGCTGAGTTACAATTTTATATAACAAAAAAGGGACATATCTATCTTGCACTTTGCCTTCCCCTGGAAAGAGCTGGAAGATTTGAACCAAAGCAATTCCCTGCAAGCATCTGTATCTCCTTAAGAAAGCTGTAAGGAAAAGTTATTGGGGCCTCAACTGAAGGAATTCCTCACCCAATGAATTCCTCAGATGAATACCACAGGAGGCTGAAGATTATGTCGGCTGATCCAGAGCCAAAGGATATAAAGGGCATTCCTAAACAGAAACAGCACAAAGCCCCTAAAAGTTAAGGGACCTGATGTAAAACAGAGTATTAAAAGATCAATGAAAAGTGAACTTTACTCTCTTAATGATACTTCTAAGTCAGTATTATCATCATACAGTGAGCTATGCAGTTTTGCTCTATTCAGTATTAGCCTTGGGGTAGAACCTTTAACATAATTATAGAAATCCAATATAAGCTTTTTGTACTCTACATTCCTGGGTGCCGAGATTAATTAGAGATGATTAGTACTATCTTGAAGTCTTTAATAACTCTGGAAAGCACATAATAAATTCATCCTATTACATCTTAATGCAAAACACAAATCTCAATGAATAAGGAGCAGGGGTAGACAAAAGCAATGGCACTATATGGTGATTGAGTGGCACACTGCATTAACGTCGCTGAGATACAGGCTCTGGAATATATATCAGATTTCAGAGTGATAGCAGCTAAGTGTGCAGCACAACTGAACTAAGCACAGCAATCTTTTTTTTTTGATAAGGGCCTGATAAGGGCCTTAACCGAGATGGCTAAACTTTTATGAAAAGTTCCTTCCAGAGCTTCATAAACACCACCACGGATCAATAGTTTTGCTTCAGTGATTAGACCCCATTATGTTCTCTCTGGGCACTGCATATTGTAAATACATACACATACAGACACTCCCATATTTGTACCTTGTGTTTACTGTACTATGTTTTTACATCACTGCAGACCTTGTGACTCTCTACACACCTGCACTGAGGATTTGTCAGCTCTAAAGAACGGCAAACAGGAATGTGTAACAGGCTATAATGGAACAACTTCAGTAAATCATGATGCCAAGACAGCATAGACCACACTATAGCTGAAGGAACCACTATGAAACATTACTTGAAAAGAAATTTTTTAATTTCAGTATGACAATGTTCATAGACTTTGCATATTCCCTTTCCACCAACATCTGAGTTTACCCAGAATCAGAGCAGCCCACTGTCAGACTGTCAGATTGGGGGCAGAGCTGGACTCATAAGACCTTTGAGCAATGCAAGTATAAGAGTTGTTCTAGATACATGCTACAGAGTGCTATAGAGCAGGCACAGTCCATCTGTCTATCCTTTCATCTGTTTCTATAAGGTTATTCAGTGTTGTAGCATTTGAGAATCTTGTAATCACCTCTGGGAACTGAGCACCTAACTAACGGTAAGGGACTGTTCATTGCATTTAATGAACAAGCTGACAGACCCGATTACTAGTCAGATCCCATCTCACATTTTAACATTCACACACTTGATTCATTTCAGATGGGGGGAGAGAGCTAAAAATAGCATGTACCTCACAGAAAACTATTGTCCATGCCAACCACCATGACAATTCTGCTAAGCAGCGAGTCGATCAAATGCCTCTTTCTGTCTCAACCTCTAGTACAAAAAGACAGTGGAGGCAGAAGTGCTAAGCCAGCCTTGAAATCTATCACAGTAAATGGAAAGTGTGCATGCTCCATAAGGCTTTGCTGCCCAGGGATCACTTCCCGAGGCATACGCTTACTAACGGAACAGAACATTTGACTGTACATGCTCAGGCTACAATTTTTAAAGGGCTGTAGCCTTCCTGAAACAAGCTAATTTTTTATTTCAAATCCAAACAGGCTGGCTAAGCCTTGGGGATTGAGCATACGCTGTGTTTCAAATTTCCATCTACAGCTGTTTTTGCTAGAATGTAGTCAAAAAAACCTCCTAACTGCAGTTTTTTTTTAAGGGAGAAGCATCTCTCCCCCTCATTGAGATAAAAAAAAAAAAAATGGAAATGGTTTTCTTTAAACTTAAATGAGAAAAGTCACATGCAGGCACAGACCCATTATGGGACATTTCTGACTGAACTGTTTATGTTCTAAAACGTATGTGAGAACAATGGCTCCTGTTGTAAACTATTCTGTAAGTGTAATAATAGTTAATGCCTGCGCACCTGTTAGGTTAAAACATCCCTATCATAATCCCAAATTCTGCAAGGTGCCAAACAAGCAAATACTAAAAGGGCATACAGTCCAGATCCTCCACTGATGTAAATCAACATAACTGTACAGGAAAAAACAACAAACAGCACCAAACCTGTGCCAATTATTACCAGTTGAGAACTTGACCCACATGCTGAATTTTAATTGAGTGGAAATCAAGCTAAATTTTGCCACTGATGTCAGTGGCATTAGTGTTTGATCAGATATGCATGTTTCCAACACTAAGAAAAGTCTGGTCCGTCAGAATAAAGTCCCATGCACCAAAATAAAATATACACTTGCTTTACAAGGTAAACAAATGTCCCACTTTCCTGCATGGCCATTCAGCCAGACAACTCGTGTGGGGGGGGTTTTGTTTGGTTTTTTGTTTGTTTGTTTTTTTAAGTAAAATGACAAATGCTTTGTGGTCCTTCAAAACCTCTGCGGTTACAGTAATGGCTGCATTCTAAAATCGGGGTGCCAGATCCTCAGCTAGTTCAGGCTGACCTACTTATTCCAATGGAGAAAGGCCAATTTACCCAAGCTAAGACTTCCATATTCAAAATATTCCTACGCTTACCCTATCAGAAAGCCAACTCAGTGACATTTGTCCTTTGTTCCTTTATATTTTGACAGACTTTATATTGCACAGTAACATTTACAAACAAAATTCTATTCCAAAGTTTAGCTTTTAATATCAGGCAAACTCAGTGCCATAGCAATGAACTTTGGTGCCCAGGGCAAAGCCCGCAGCAGCAGCCTGCCCTCACCCAATGCACAGATCTGTGGGGCACACACCCCCCATGCTTGCACAGGAACACATGCAGCAGTGGGGACCACCCTTCCCCTGCCCCCACACCCTCCCAAACAAGCTGCTCATGGCTCCATCCCATGCCCCGCCACAGCATGGGGCGTCTATTGGTGCCTGTTCACTTTGGCGCCCAGGGCAGTCACCCCACTCACCCCTGCCCCCTTGTTATGGTACTGGGCAAACTTTCCCAAAGACTCAGAAAGCAACCAAGGTTTAGTAATAGAGGAAGGTGCAAACTGTTTCACACTGGCTAAACCAAACACCCAAAGTTTTGTCCTTCTTGGGACTCATTTGTCAGGTGTAGCTGTTGCCTCAGCCTCAGGAAAGGTCAGCAATAAGGAATAACCAATTTAAATGAGAAGGTTAATCCTAAACGGAAGAGGGAACCATTGCCAGACCATCCTTTTCATATAATTATCTACTACATGCAAAAAGCTTAAAAAATAAGGCCGCAGCCCCAAGTAAAGTGCCTCCCTGCTTTTGCAGTCTCCAAAACAATACAAGAGATCCACACAGACCTGTAGTTTCATTTCTTTCCTCCTTCCAGTAAGGACTGCATAAAGACAGGTCTGCGGAAGAGAGGAATACAACACAAAGAGGCACAGTTAGCTCAAGTCACCAAGAGGGGGAGAAGGATTCCTACCTCAGCCATCAAATATCAGTTCAGCCTCTGCACTTCCTCGATCAAGAACTTTGAAGCATTAAATTTTCTCTTATGCATTTCTGGATCCCAAGGAAGAAGCAGAGAAGCAAGGTGCCAACATCCATCAAGATACAGGCTAAATCTCCTGGACACCAAACATTATAAACACTTATTCCATTAAAATGCAGAGGAAGCTTCTCAGCATTTACAACTCTGCTTTCCATGGCAGAGCTTAATAATCAGCAGTTTTACATCCCAGAATATAACAGAAGCATAGTGCCCCAGGGCATCAAGTACATTTGCCAAATCGTGGACATTTGGAGCGGTCCGCAAACTCACCTTAACTGTCCCTAGTCCTAGGAACTGAGACGTTACACAAACAGGTTTAAGTCATCAGAAACTGGTTTAAATCTGTAACAGAAGTTCAGTGCACATAAACCATTTTCAAAATGGCTGAAACTGGTTTAAGATAAACCTGGTTGAATGCAGTATCAGATTTAACTGATTTGGGTCTAACTGGTTTATTAAACTTCTGTCCCAGACCCCTTCCTGGCTCAAGTTAAATCACAGTCCCCCAGCATGCTTTCCAGCCCTGGGCTGGGCTGTGCTGTCTGCTGCAGCAGAGCAGGGTTGCAGGGGGATAGGGGGAAGGCAGGGACTACCCTCAGCCAGGCAAACCTCAGCTGGCATCTGGGGCCAGGGAGAGGGGTTAAAACTTCCCTTTACCCAAGTACAGAGCTGCCTTCCCCTGCTAAAAATGTAGTGCTAGTTGAGACTGTAGACTACAAATCCCAAACGTACCTGGAAGCAGGAAGGGGAAGTGATGAGCAACCCTGCAGAGTCCTGCTACTGTGATTTTGGACTGTAAATCCCAGAGACCTCAAGTAAGGATGAAGAAGAAATGAACACACAGCCCATACTGTCTATATGCCAGAAAGCTGTGCTCTAGCACCCCTCCCCCCTCTTGGCCCAATCCACTGCAGGTATGTGACTGCATTTTCTGAATCAAAAGTGAATGTCTGTCCAGTTGTTTCTCAGTTTAATCTCTGCAGCTTAGAGTTACCTGCAAAGACTGAACTGATTTAGCCTTGGACTTTTTGACCATCTATACTTAGCCTTACAGAGCTGAGTAGTCTTGTCACTGTAGCCATCACATTGTTAAATCATTACCATTGCCAATTAGACCAAAAACCCAGCTGTAAACTTCCATAAGCTTCTCAACCCTGGCGAGTGTATTTCCAAAACTTAGAAAGAGAATCATTCTGTGGAGCTTTTTCTTATATTTAGGAATTCAGAAGCCAGACAACATAAGAGAAGTGTGTTAGTGTCACTATTGCCAATTCTTGCATGTTTAGTTTGCTCAAAGAGGATTTTTTCTAGTACCATAGTACTGTACAGTTACTTTTTTGTGAAACACTGGACAAACACCAATGACAGTTAGCACTCTGAGCAACAGAATAATTGCTTTGTTAGTGTCTATTTTCTTTCAGCTCTTCTCTTTACTTCAAACACTGTTTATTGCACTGATCACTTGTTCTACTGTAGTCTGTGGTCCCTGTAATTACACAGCTAATTCTGCCCTGAAAAGCAATAGATTCTGAAAACAGACATTTTGCAGTTCTACAACCTAGCATGTTTCACATGTCCCAAAAGAAATCCTGGGACTCCCTATAAGAATGTGGTACTGTCTTGATAAAAATGAGCAAGCACAGTTAAATTAGCCATCAACAGGAAGAAAACAACACAGGAAATGCCAGCCAAAGCCTGAAAACCAAGTCATACAACATCCAAGTCACAAACAGGTACCTCAAACAGCCCCAAAACCGATACACTCCACCTCCTTACTGTCACGTTGAACAATATAAGATTTGCAGTCAATAAGCACTTTACCATCCAACATTTACAACTGGGTCTCTTCACCCAGTCAGCCTCACTTAAGCCTGGCTGACTGATACTAAAAGACAGGGATTAGCTTCCTTCTTAAACACTGAAATCAAATCACACATACACACGCACGCAGCAAGTCTGGAGGGGAACTAGACAATCTCTTGCTTATCAGGCTCAGTTGTAAGAAAACCTCACTTGAATCAAAACCTTTTCAAGTCCACAGTAAGAGAGCTGCACTCACTCCCCTCAAAGAATTTTATGTGGTCATTAATGTGGCTTTCTTTTGCTTGTTCACAAATAAGTAAAATCTTTATTGTATCTTTAAAATCTGAACTTGCTCTAAGAAACTGAAAAACCCTTTTTGCTACTTCTGTTACTCTCAATAACATTTATTTATTTATTTACTATTCCTAATATGCATTGATAACGTGGTAGGATCTACGAGCGAGCCAACCAGGTCAAGAGCTATCGTGATGTTAGAGTCCAGATCTGTAAATCCTTCAGAGCAGGATAGAGAAAACAGTTGGAAGAAAATATTTAAAAAAAAATGCAACGGGAAAAAAATTATATAATTAAACTATTTTTAAACTCTGTACCCTGCTGCTTTTGCCCCAGGAGCCCCGCGCTAGCTGCACCACAAATTCCCTGCCCACCCGGTAGTCAGAGGCGCAACATGGCATTGCACAGCTTCCAAGGTAAAGGCAGCAGGGTGCAGAGCCCCAACCTGCAACAGGGAGCCCACATCCACCCCACGCAGAAGTCAGGGGGTATGTACCCCCCATGCCTCCCCCCGGGGGAGGCATGCAGTGGTGGGGAGCTGTCCTCCTTCCCCCCATGCCTCTGGACAAGCCACCCATAGCTCCAACCCACGACCCACCCCAGGGACCCATTCACCCCAGCACCTGCCCCTGCCCCACTCCCTCCCTTCCTCACCACAGGGGCCTCAATCCCCCCCCTCCCAGTTCCTCCACTCTTCCCCCTCCCCCTTCATAGACTTACTGACGCGCCCCCCGCCCCACCCACTGCATCCACCTGGAGTCTGTGCCCAGGCTACCCTGAGGTCCTCTGCACTGACACTGCTGCTCTGCTGGGCAGCCCAAAGGTGATCGAGCGGAGCCTGGGCACAGGTTCCAAAACCATGTATGTGATTAACACATTAAAAAAATTAACATAAGAACCAATTAACATGTTAATCACATGTGTTAACTGTGATTAATTGATAGGCCTAATATATATTTGAGAATGACTTTGGCAAGCTGTGTAAATTGTTTTCATCTTAAAGATCCTTACAATTTTGTGTCAAACTCAAGTGTTCAAAACATGAATCAGGTCCCCCCCAAATCATAAGATTGATGTATAATTTTATTATATATATATATACGATATTCTGGTAATTTAATTTTCCTTCTGGCTTTTGAGGGGTTTTTTTTGTTTGTTTGTTTGTTTTGATTTTCATATGATCATAGGACATCAGGAGCTAGGGCTCTAGGTAGTATCACCAAATATCATAAGACTCTTAATCAAATTGAGAATGTTGACAGCTCTTAAGATTTTAAAGGATGTTACTAATGTTTTCAAATGTATGAGCACTCAAAATAAAGTTAATCAAATGCAGTATCCAAACATAACTACTGGATTCAATGTTTAGAATGTACATTTCTGATAGAATCATTTGAGCCAGAAGTCATAATTACAAACAGCTTAACTACACTAATTAATTTAATTCATTTAAAATGACTGGAAGACCCATTGCAATGGGTCATGCATTATTCATGCAGCTATTTGCTAACTTTTGAATGCTGGCTTACAGTTCTATAAAACTTTTAGTCATGTGAACAGGGATCAAGACAGTGGAGGCTGACAGGAGTAAGTGCAGGTTTTTCTGTTCCACTAACTTAGTGGTCTATTCCTAGCGCAAGTAAGTATTGCTCCCACATGGATACCCCTCCTGCTGGACCAGTTAAAACAGGTCTCCCCATTCATTTATAATAAAAGTAAAGTAGGTGGAAGTGCTCAAGTGTTACCCACATGGAAGTTAGGAAGCAGTGGAATTAAGGCCATCAGTGAAACCTGAATTCAACCCACATGCATATGTGCATGATAACACAATCTGTAAATTCATGAACACACTCTACCACACACACACACAAAGGACCCCTGCCTCAGCCCATGCAATATTCATTCAGATATTTGCTAACTTTTGAATACTTGACTCTGTGACTTCATTTTTCTAAAATGTATTAAAGGACATCAAGATTTTAAATATCAGCTCAAATAGTGTAAGGTTATTAGCAGCTGAAAATGGTGTTTTATAACAAAGTGCCAATCTCTCTCATGCTCCTGCCCCTATTCCTCAGCCTCTTCCCCATTATCTGTACTCCTCCTTGCCATGTTCTGCTATATTCTACTCATCTCTTCCTCTGTCTCCAGAACTCCTCTCCCACTAGGCTCCCACCCTGGCCACACTTGCATTCCTCACCCCTCAGCTATTTGTTCCTCCTCTTCCTCCCACACTACCTGGGTGCAAGACAAGCATGAGAGCACAGGAGGCAGTTTTCCTTTTATCCATTCCTCTGCCTACAAGCAGAAGCAGCATCTGAAGGGAAAACCCTGCTCAACACCAAGATGGAACATTTTCACTCTGTGCAAACTACATGGTACACAAGGGAATTGAACATGCTTGAACACATGGACATTTAGGAGGATTTACACGTCACATTCTAACAAGCATCCACAGGGATTTTTCAAATGCTTATACCTTGGCCAAATTTTGACACATATGCCTATCCCCAACACTAAGGCCTCTTCTCTTTCAAATTCTACATCCCTGTTCCAAAGATATTGAGCATGAGAAGGACTTTTCAATTTTACAGTTTTACCATCTTTTCCTCTAGCTGCATTTTCTGAAGTGGGCAGATTGCTGTAGCTGAAATATTGTAAAATATTTTCAGCCAGAAACAGACCCACAGCCTGTTTGGCAAAGTTAAAAACAACTGAAAAGAGGTTCTTACAATGCTTCAGGCTCTGCATAGAAGTGGCCCAACCTTCCTACAACAGGTAGAGTCAAAGGATTTTAAAGGAGTTTGCTGTGAATTCGAGCCCAACAGGGTCAATGGAAACGCTATTCTACCTCCAGACTGGTACTCCCAGAGATGGTGGGTGAATAGCTTAATCTCAAAGGAACAGACATTCAAAAAGCCCAAGCCTGAATCAATTCAACCTTTGCAGGTTAGTCTACCCTGCATAGACTGAATTGATTTGCAAGTGAGCAGACATTCACTTTTGATTCAGGAAATAGAGCCACATGCCTGCAGTGGCTCAGGCTAGAAGCTGGAAGGTGCTACAGCAAGCCCTCCCTTCTCTTCCACAGCAACTGCAAGGCTGGAGGGAAAGTTGATCTAGGGGGTATGCCCAGCCCCTCCCCCCATATGAGTGGGGAGGGGTTTAAATCCCCACCCCAACCTGCAGGGAAGCCACCTGTGGCCTGCCTGGAAGGGGACGGAGGAAGTAGCCCCTTCCAAGCTTGTCCCTAAGGGGGGTGGAGCGTGGCCAGACACTGGCCCGGGCAGCACTTCAGGTGAACGGGGACAGGGAGGGGGATTAAATTCTCCTGTCTCCCCTCTTGGGTACAGGCATGGGGACCCCAGCCAGGGTCTGCCCGGCTTTCCCCCCTCCTTGCCACTCACGCAGCAAAGGTCCTGGCCAGAGCCAGCCTGCATAGCCCCACCATCCACCCAGAGCTGAGGCTGGGGCTGCAGGACTGAGGCTGTGGCTGTGAGGCAGAGCTGGGCTGGTCCACAGGTGCTTCTGAAGGCAGGAGCAGAAGGGCCAGCCCAGGCTGGGCTGCGGGGGCAGGGTCCTTCCCAGAGGGGTGCAGCTCAGGCTGGGGCTGCAGGAGCTGTGCAACTGGATTGCTTCTGGCTGCTTGTTCACAGGCCGGGTGGGGTTGTTAGAGAGATGTAGCCAACAGGGCCAGGCCATGGGGGCAGGGCCCTTCCCAGCTTGCTGCAGCTCCGTGACAACCTGGCCCAGTGCACATGAATGGCATCTGGTCTGCAGCAGCACAGAGGCGATGCCACTGAAGCTGTGGGCGGGCACCTTGGCAGCTGGACTGGCAGCACAGGATACATTAATCATGCCTGCAGCTGCCTGGGCAAGCTTGGAGGCATTGGTGGGCCCAGAGCCCAGCAGCTGCCCGCCACAGGGGCTTGTGTGTCCAGAGCCACTGCTGCACTCCTGTCCATCACTGTACAGCATCTGGATAGCTGTATGCTGGCTGAGGCGAGCACACCTGTTCTGCCTTCCTTGGCCAATAGCTGCCACTGCCACCATCCCGGACCCAATCACACCGTTCTGGGTGGGCGGGAGGAAAGCTTCAGCCCAGCAGCTTCTGCCCAGCACAGAAGAGCTGTTCTGCTCCCCTCACCTCCAGCTGCAGCTCCTATTCCTGCCATACCGTGCTGGGTGGGTGGAAGTTTCAGCCCAGCAGCTTCTGCCCACCTCATGGAAATGTGGCTCCAGCTCCTGGCCGCCTTCCACCCACGCCACCCACTCTCAGGGATTACTCATCATGCCGGGTGGGTGAAGCAGATGGATGACGACTAGGTCGAATGGTCATAAACTACTACAAGACCATTTCAGGCTGGACATAAGGAAGAATTTCTTTACTGTCCGAGCCCCCAAGGTCTGGAACAGCCTGCCGCCGGAGGTGGTTCAAGCGCCCACATTGAACACCTTCAAGAGCAAACTGGATGCTCATCTTGCTGGGATCCTATGAACCCGGCTGACTTCCTGCCCTTTGGGCAGGGGGCTGGACTCGATGATCTTCCGAGGTCCCTTCCAGCCCTAACGTCTATGAAATCTATGAAGGCAGCCGCAAGCTAGAACCAGAGCTCCATGCACTAGGCAGAAGCCACAGGGCTGAAGCTTCCCACCCACCCACAGTGGTGCAACAGGGGTGGCAGTGGCCGTGGCAGCTGGAGGCAAAGGAGGCAGAACAGCCCTGCTGGCCCTGGCCAGTGCATGGCTATTGATGCAGCTGTGGGCACACGAACCCCACGGCAGGTGGCTGCGGGGCTCCAGGCCCACCAGCGCCTCTGAGCTGGCCCAGGGAGCTGCAGGCACAATTAACACATCCTATATGGCCAGCCTGGCTGCCAAGGCACCCACCCACAACTACAGTGGTCTCACCTCCACACTGCTGCCCAGCCACCTTCTGTGACAGCCTGGCCTGGTGTGCACAAGTGGAGCCACAGCCAGCTGGAAAGGGCCCTGCCCCTGCAGCCTAAACTGGGCTGACCCCACCAGGCCCTTCCCAGCCAACTGTGGCTCCATGACAGCCCCGCCCAGCCTGGGTGCAGGAAACTGGGAGCAATCCTGGCATGCAGCTCCTGCAGCCCGAGCCACAGTCAGCTGAGAAAGGCCCAGCCCCAGCAACCAAGTCCCTCTGCACCCAGCCACAGCAGCACCTGAGGACCAGCCCAGCTCAGCCCAGCCCCACAGTCACAGCCCCAGCCCCTGCCAGATGGCAGAGCCATGCTGGTTGGCTCTGGCCACGCCCCTGCTGCTAGAGCAGTGAGGGGGGTGGCAGGATCCTGACAAGGGCTGCTTTGCCCAGACCAGGCAGACCCTGGAGGTGGGAGAGGGGAGGGAGGTAGGATGAACCACCTCCCCTGCCCCTTCACCTTAGGGGGCGATGCTGGCTAGCTTTTGACCAAGGCCCCACCCCTGCTCCAGCTAGAGAGCAGAGGAGTGGGGCCAGCCCTTCTCTCTGGAGCAGGGAGCACAGCCCAAGCATGCTGGGATGCTGTGGGGCTCTGATTTAACTTAAGCCAGGAAGTGAATTAATAACAAACCAGTGGTGAGAAGCAACCAAATTTCAGCATTGCAAACTGAGTCATATGACTCACCAACAATATGATTTTGGATGGTGAAAGATTTGCCAACTCCCTAGCAGACTGAATAGAATTATGGAGATCTATGTCAGCAAAGCATCCGGAATCCAAGTATGCAAGCAGTGCCACAGGAATCATATAAACAGCAGACAAAAAAGTAAGGAAACAGATCTAAGCTGGTAAGAAGCAGAGCAAGGGTTTTTCACATTACTTATTGTAATACTAAACTGTTGCTTCTTTAATTTTCTTGCCACTAATTTTTTACTACACTACATACAGGTTTCCCTTGCTTTAGGCACGTTCTGTATTTGCAAATACCTGGGGAGTCAGATGTGAAAAGTAGTTTGTAGATTCCCTTTGAGGATCAGGCCTGAGAGATGAGAGACAGGTAGTGTTCTGTTGATGTCTTTGATAGATTTTTGGTGTGCGTTCATTCTGGTGCACAATTGTGGCTTGGTGTCTCCACTTATTTTCCATCAGGGCATTTGCTCCCCACCCCAGCCTATCCCTCACTCCCTGATGCCTCCATTTCCATTTTCACTGACTGGCTTTCTTGCCTGCATTGCATGCCAGCCTCTGGCTTCTTTACTATTCCTTCCATCCAGGAACAGCACACAAACCAACTGCAGGTGTTTCCTCAGCCTGACAAAGGGTTTTTCAACCCAAAACCTTGCTAAGATATATTTCTCTAACTATTCAGTTGGTCTACTAAAAGATACCAGATTAGATTGACCCAGAGAACCTTGTCTGCTAGTGCCATGTCCTTAGACCAACACCCCTAGCACCTGTCCCCGGTCAGCTGACCAGAAAGACGCAGGGCCCTGGGCACATCTAAGCCCCAGGGCTGGGGCTGGCAGGGAGAGTTCTCTCAGCTGCTGGAGAAGAAGCTCCTGCAGAAAAGGAAAGAAAGGCTCTATCACAGTTTGGCTGCCTGAGATGCTGCTGGTGCTACTGTGCTGCTTACTAAGTTATTACCTGTTGTCATTTAAAGTGGTGGACTGGACTAAGGCTGTCGGGGCAGAGGAGACCTCATTGGGGCACACTACAGTGTCACGTAGAGGCCCCAGCACCAGTAAGGGTGCACCTTAACTAACACACACATCACGAGTTTTGCTCGTCAGCAGCTTAAAGTGCAGTTTCCCAGAAACCTGTGCACCTATCTCCTTGAAACGTGGCAAGCTTTGTGGCCTCAGCAGGGGCTACCACACCTACTGTTTTCATCCAAATTTGCCAAAAAATGACAAAGTTATAGGAAGTTTTGTGCTTCCCCATTATAGCCTATGAGTGAAATGTCAAAACAGCGAAACAGTTTCGACGAAATAAAATGGAACAGTGCTTTGAAATTAAATGAAACTGAAAACAAAACACTGTCCCATTGAAACAGTGAAATAGAAGTCAAAACTAAACGGTGCTGTTTCACATAGCCCTAATGTACAGCATAAAGGGAGGGAAACCTGTATATTTAAAAAAACCTACAACTACTTTGACTGATCAACTGTAGTATAGCTTTACTCTCACTTCTCTCTGACCCCAACTGCATGGCAGAAATGCTGTTCTGTAACACCTTAAGAAAAATATTTCTTACAGAAGCACAATAAATCTCGCTATTGCTATTCTCCTAAAGACAACAGTAAACTAATAAGATTATGTTTCCTTTCTCCTGTGGGGGGAGCATATCAATGTCACAAAACTCTGAGCTATACTACATCAAGAAAGCTTCCACAGGAAATATGTGCAGAGAAAATTCTGAACTGAAACACAGATCTAGAGGCCTACATGGATTAGAAGGTTTACAGCAGAACTGAACTTGTTTCTGTTTTTTTTAAATGAAAGATGTCATCTTCTCATCCTTCTGTAGTTGCAATGGAAACTCTGGACTGCAAATCAACATGGGGCCATCTGGTTTTACAGGAAGAAAAAGTAGCTCTAAAAGACTTGCCTCATTCACCTCCACTCTGAAGCCTAATGAGAATTCACATATTAATACCAACTATGTATCAGAATGCTACTCGGATTTCATTGTTAGAGGTGCACTGATATATTGGTTGTATGTCGGATCAGCACCGATAAAAGGAAAATTAACATTATCGTCAGCTGGCATTTTTTGGCTGGTGTAGCCGATAAGATCATCAATAAATGCCACATGAATGCATGCAGCCACCATACACAGGCCAGAAATGCAGCCCGGCAGCTTGGAGAGTAGCATCCGGCCCTTAAATCTGTGGGGGTGGGAGGGAAGGGGCATGGTGGGAGCAGATCAAGGCCCCCACAGCAGGAGAGGAAGAGGGAGGGAGTGGGGAAAGAGCAGGGGCTGCCCAGCCATGGTGTTGAATGGACCCTGCCAGGAGTGGGAAGGCGCCATGGGCAGCTTGTCCACGAAGCATAGGGAGATGGGGAGGAGGGTGGCTCCCTGTCACTACGCACACCCCCAGGGTAGGCATGGAGGGCATGTGCTCCCCCCTGGATTTCTGCGCAGAGTAAGGGTGAGCTGCCCACTGCGGGCTTGGTACTGGAGACTGCACCAGCCTCTTCCTGGCAGAGGGGCTAGGACAGGTTTGGAGCACTAGGAGGGGTGGCTATAGGGTGGGCTATAACCCACTCAACCCCCACCAGGAAGAGTCTAGTGCAGCCCCTGGCTCATAGCAGGCAGCCCATCCTCACCCTGTGAACAAATCCAGGGTGGGCACATGCCCCCATACTTCTCCTGGGGGTGTGCACAGCAGCAGGGAGCCACCCCTCTCCCCTGCATCTCCTAAACAAGCTACCTGTGGCTCTGCCACACTCCCAATGGGGTCCATTCACCACCCTGGCTGGGAAGTGCCTGCCCCTGCCCCACTCCCTCCCTTTTGGGAGCCTCAATCTACCCCCCCTCACCATCCTTCATGCCCCTTCCCCTCCACAGACTTGGAGCTGCTCTTCAAGCTGCTGGGAAGCATATCGGCTATCCAATCGGTATCAGCTGATATGGGTGGTTAATAATCTGCCATCAGTATAGGCAAAAAAAAATAAAAAATCTTTATTGGTAACACCCTTCCTTAACATCCTACTATAGTAGGAGCTGCCTACCAGTAGGGAGGTAGGATTGATTTGAGGGACTATAAGGAACAAACAACACAAACATGTTTTATTTTATTTTCTTTGCGACCCTCAACCTTGAAGTCTATAAGGAAGATGAGAAGGGAAAAAGGTGGTAAACAGTAAAGATGATTCTGTAGCACAGGGGTGGGGGCAAAATACAGCTTGCAGGCTGTATTCAGCCCTCCAACTGATTGCATATGTCCTGCAGCTGCCCCCATGGCACTCTGCATAGGGTCAAGCCCTGGCTCCAGCCTGGCCAGCACGCACAGCTTCCTGGGACTGAAAGCACTGCTGCTTTCAGTACTGCTACAGCCTCCAGGGGACTGCTCAGCTCCCCCCAACTCCAGAGGATCATCCTGCCCTTTCTGTCCCTCTCCTGGCTGCAGGTATCACATGGATGTAGCAGTGGTTGGGGACACATACCAGGCACCACATGTAGGGGGGGAAAGCTAAAACCAGGCAGCTCCTGCCCCAGCACATGGGACTCCAGTTCCAGCTCTCAGCCGCCTGCCACTCACTTGGCCACCTGATGTGATGAGTAGCCACCTGTAGGCAGTCAAGTGGGTGAAAAGAGGCTGGGAGCTGGAGCCACCTGGCACAGGATGCAGGTGAAGGCACAGGGTGTGTGTGTGTGGAAGTATGACATGGGCTGCCCCAGGCAGGAGCACTGTGGGGGGGCAGCCACAGCCATGGGTTGGGGGTAGAGCACACATGCATTGCCCAGGCGACCACACGGGCAGCCTCCACCACCCACACAATATGCAAGAGTAAGACTTTATTTTGAGCTATTATGCAAATCACATGTATACAATACAGAAACACAATATCAGGGCAAAAATTATTTTTTGAAATAAAATTCAACTATGTTATAGCAGATTTTTTATTTTTAGTATACTATTTGTTTATTCTCTATAATTTGATAAAATGATATCTTTTGAAAGACTGTCTGTATCGGGGCAGGCAATTATTTCAGGCGGAGGGCCACTTACCCAATTTTGGCAAGCTGTCGAGGGCCACATGGGTAGCCCCGCCCCTTGACAGGTGCCCCACCTCCTGGTCACCATCTTGGGACCAATGTCCCAGGGCCAGCACCAGTGGGGCCCAAAGCGGGGTGCAGGCTGGCAGGGGTCCGTGGAGCCAGGCTGGGCTGCACCAGTAGGGAGAGGGGGGAGCTGGCCCGGCTCCATAGAGCCCCTGCCAGCTGTGACCCCACGCTCCTGCCACCCTGCTCTGGGCCCCGCCGGCAGGGGCCCATGCTCCCACTGGGTCCCCACCCACTCACTCCCAGTGCCCCCCAGCCCTGTGGTACAGAAGTGGGGCAGCGCACAGCCCTGACCCCCTGCTTGCTGGCAGGGAAGAAGCTGGTGCAGAGCGCGGGGAAAAGCAGCCCCTCACCCACCCCCTGGCCGGCGCTCCCTGCTGCAGGCACTCACAGCCTGCATGGGGCTGTCTGGAGCAGGCACAGGCAGTCCCAGGTGGGCTGTGAGTGGCTATAGCGTGGGGTGCCGGGCACAGGGAGGGCGAGGGGCTGCTTTTCCCTGCGCTCAGCACCACCTTGTAACCCAGCCCCACTGCCAGCCTGGCAGTGGGGCCAGGTTACAAGGTGGTGCTGAGCGCGGGTGGTGAGGGGGAGAAGCCCCTCACCTGTCCCATGCCTGGTGCCCCACACTGGAGAGGCTTGCAGCCCGCCTGGGGCTTGCCTGTGCCTGCTCCAGATAGCTCCCAACAGGAACCAAGGGCAGAGAAATATTAGTTTTCTACATTTTTTTTTAGGGGCCCTGTGGGCTGGATAGAATGGCCTCGCAGGCCGCATCCGGCCCGTGGACCGTATTTTGCCCACCCCGGTCTATATGCAGCCCTCGACAGCTCACCAAAACTTAAGTGCCCCCTCCCCCCGCACATGAAATAATTACCCACCCCTGCTTTAGCAAGTTGAAGAGTTCCAGGCATGCAAACAGAAGTTCATGAATGAACAATCTTTCCAAGAAAAGAAACTATCTTAGGGAAATAACAGACACTGTTTTTCTCCCCAAGAAAGGTAAAACTGGTCTAAATAAAGCACAAGATTAAACAAAAAAAGGGATTTTGAGTGTCACCATTTTTATGCCCAGTTTGAAAGCTTTACAAAGGACCTCATATTTGGAAAAGTCTCTATTATCTACCATGTTAAAAAAAAAATCAAGTTTGACCACTAAATCTCAGCACACTTTGGGAAGACTTAGCCATTTGTTATTTAAAGTTACTCATCATGATACACTCCATTTAGCAAATACTTAAAACATTAATAATTTGATAATCTGCATCTAGATTAATTTGTTCTAAAATATCCAGACCTTTTCAAATTCCATAGCTTTTGTTTTTTGCAGGGCAGGGAAGGAGAATTATTGCAAAGTCTGGGAGAATTCCCACAAATTTCTAAAAGCCCCAATCTGGATTTTCATCGCTTTTTACTCCAATCAGAATACCAATTATACTTGCAGAGCTGAACTAAAAACATGTAGCTAATTACCAACATCCTTCAAGAATTATTTATATCGCCAGTTATGAAACTTTATTAACAATGTCACAATAATTAATTACAACAGGAAATAATGGCTCTCTAGACCTGGCTCAGCACTGATTTGCTCCAGTTTTAGACCTGTGTAATTCCACTGAAGTTGACACTAATGTAAAAGTAGTGCAACTCAGTCATAAATCAAGCCACTTGTATCTAAAGGTACCATAAGCTTGCAATAGGGAGGAAAGAGTAAACAGCTAAAGATGCAGAATGATACATCTGACTAGAGGTTAATGCCCATTCAAAATGGATAAGAAAAAAGAAGAGTAAATAAAACTTGAAGTATTGTCTCAGCAACCTGGCATGCCACTTTTTTCCTAATGTAGCATAGGTAAACAAAGAGTACAAATGACAGAAGAAAGGACCCGTCTTTTAGTCATGCTATGTTCAATGGTGCTGAATAACTGCAAAGCATTATTGTGTAAGCTAAATGATAGAGTTTTGCAATAACCATCATGAAACAGCCTGGAAAGGCCAGTTAACAGACCAAATTAATCATTAGGGAAAGGAAGGCTACACTTGTCCTGGCTAGCTCTGCTGGTACCCTACAGCCCTGATTTTAAGACACAGGCTAGAGGCACCATCTAATTTGATTATACTTTGGATGTTCTAATAACCCATGACTAATTATTCTGTTCATACTGCATTGGCCTTGAAGAAAAGCATCATTTTGAATCTATTCCTGGAACAACCAAAACTTATTCAGGGTC
This sequence comes from Alligator mississippiensis, assembly GCF_030867095.1. Lineage (NCBI taxonomy): Eukaryota > Metazoa > Chordata > Crocodylia > Alligatoridae > Alligator > Alligator mississippiensis. Next base: position 43,459,650 of record NC_081830.1, read on the forward strand.
AAAGTTGCTAGAAGACAAACCAAGAGAAAAAGGAAGGGGGGACAGAGATGGGCAAATACTTCTTCTCACTCCTGAATTCAATCTAAAAATAGCACCAGTGAAGATGGAAGAGGGTGCTGTTTAACCATCTTCTCGTGGACAGTATGCTAGTTTTCTGAAGGGACATAGTGATTTTGAACTCTATGACATCAGCACAAATGCAACTTATGTTAGCTCATAAATTATAAATACTAGACCCATGCTTATGATATTAACTACATGCTAATGATATTAACTACATGATCTCCCACTGATGATAATGGTATTCAAGTAGCTAAAATCCCAGGTGTAACCCACTGAAAGCATATCTGTTAGACCATTAAAACTGTACTAAAAGCAATATTCTTAGTAGTCTTTTAATAGTAATTTTACCTGTGTAAATCTGATTGTTGCACCATGGATTTTTTGGGCTTTGTTGACAGACTAATTCTCATTAACAACCTTATCCAAAGTCCACTGAATTCAGGCCCTTAGTAACTTTATGTTGGCCATTTCCCATGGGCAAACATTTCAGAATTCTACCTTTGGCTGTGTCTTTCACAGCCAGTGAATGTCTCTAATACCTCCAAGGGGTGGTAAATCAGAACCTGTCCTTCCAACACTTCAGAGCACTCCCTTCTGTCCTTAGTGTAGAATGCATCTCATACAGTTAATATGGCACAAAGCAACTGAGAATGGATTGAGTGAATTCATAATAACTATGGTCTCTGCACAGATGGGACTCCTAGCAGGCTACACGAGGGTTAAACAGCACCCTCATCTTCACTGGTAGTATTCTTAGATTGAACTCAGGAGTGAAAAGAGGTCCTTTCTCTCCCTCACTTCTTTCTTTCTCTTGGTTTTTCTTCTATCCATTCTGACCCTGGATAATTTTTTGGTTGTTCCAGGAATAGATTCAGAAAGGTGCTTACTTCAAGGTAACTGCACTATGAACAAAATAATTAATCATGGATTAATAGAACATGCACTCATATAGAACAGCAAGTGTCATCAAATTAGATTGTGCCTCTTTCCTGTCTCTCAAAATCAGGGCTGTAGGGTACAAGCAGAGCTAGCAAGGCCAGGTGTAGCCTTCCTTTCCCTACTGAGTTAATTTAGCAGTACTATCTATTTCTAAAAAAGTCTACCGAGTAATCAATCATGAACTAAGATAATGGATTCTAACACAGACGTCCTTCTCCCAAAATTGTACAGCATGTCTACAAGACACAAGGTAGTGCCCTGCAGAAATATTTGAACTAGGTCAATACTGGAAGCAGTGCTGAAGCAGTGTTCCACCCAAGCCAATTAAATCTTATGAAAAGCAGGGTTTATAAGCCTGGGCTGCACACTGGACTAATATAGCTATAGTATTTGGAGTACCCCAGTTAGCTCAGGTATAACTGCACCATTCTGCTTTAAGCCATGCACACATACCTGTAGAGATAAAGAGTTCTTCATGAGTTCCAAAAGCCTTTAATTTGCAACCAAGATAATGTGGAACCTGTGAAACACTTTCACATATGCCAGTAGCAAAACATATGCTGACCACAAGAAGGTCATTGAATCCCTCTGTCTCAGTTCCTCATCCATAAAATAAATTTATTACCTCTCTCTTGCCTTTTGCGTGTAAACAGACTGGCAGCAATTCGGGGCAGAGGCCTTTTCTAACTATCTGTTCCAATGGGACCCTGATTAGGTTCCAGTCTCTAAACACAATTGTTATACATAACTTGAACTATGGATTTTATGTCCCAAGGGGAAGAAAACACTCAAAGTATACCTCATCCACCTCCCTTGCTGCCTGTTTGTTTTTTTTTTCAGCAGTGAGCTAGCTACCCCTGATATTTGAAGTATCATTGTTATGCTTCAGAATTAACAGTACTTCTGTTTCATGTAGGCTATAGACTCTGGCAGAGAACACTGCACTAGTTATAGGCAGTTTGCATTTGAAGGCATCTTTGTAACTACAACAGCTAGGGGAGTTGCATTTGGAAGGAAAACTGAGTACAGCTCCAGATACCAAACTAGCTTAATTTAAGCCTTGCAATTGATTTACTATGTAAACACCTATGGTACTGCCCCCAGAATAAAACTTTGATTCTAGTCTATCCTTTAAGAACAAGGAGCACTTATTTCCTTGCAGGAGGGTCACAAAGTATGGTAAGTTATTGTTCAGTGATAGAGGAATACAAATTATACCTCACACTCGCAAACAGGGAGAGTCAAGTCAGAGTTCCTTTTTGTGAAGGCAAATTGTTACGTTTCTTGATTTATCTAGGTCAACCCAGATTAAGAAAGGTAAATTTGATTACTGAAGCTTGAAATTGCAGAGGAGATATAGTTTAGTCCGCTAAAGTCTGACTAGTCTGGTTGGGAACATATGTTTTCTTAAACTTCAGCAAAACTCAATATTGAGACTCACATTTCCTGCCCCCCCCCCCACACTAATTTGAAGACACTCCTGTGAGGGCAACAAGCTTTAATGAACCAAAGAATGTCTGTGTGACAATACAGTGCCACATAGAGACACCCGAGTTAACAGGTGACAAGCCACACTAAGATGGTTACACTGCTTGTTGTACCCAACCAAGTCCCATTTACATCTAGCTCATTGCATTTCCTATATAATATCACTTTGTGCCATGCAATTATACCCCAAATCTTACCTTCCAGCATCCTAGTCTCTTTTTCCTATATGTCTCATTCTCGCTCCCTTAGACTTACTACAGAGCTCTTTAAAATCGCACATAAAAATTTATCATTGTTGACAGGGAAACAGGAATGCTGCTCCTTTTTAGAAAAAAAAAAGCTGGTTTATTATGCACAGGCATGCTGAAAGGAAGGGATGCCTCTCTTGCTAATTCATAATACAGCCACACAATATTTCCATTACTATCCACTTAAGTATTGGGAGGAGAGGCTAACTAGCAAACTGGCAGCATATCACATCCCAAGAACAGCAGGGCTACTCCAAGTGAAGGAGTGACTAAAGTCCTGCAAAACCTTGCTTTATGTGGTTGCTAATTTCAGAAAGCAAGACTTTTCCAGTGCTGATGGCAATAATGCAAAACTTGGAGGACTTGGATTCAGTTGCCTCTTCTGCTACAGATTTTCTATGATCTCAGACAAGTCACTTGGGGATCTGAGGCAAGGGGAACCATCTGTAAAATGTGAATATATAGATTTACCTACGTCACTAGTCACACTGTAAGGATATAGCAAGGGGGCCACTATCAGTAACCGAGATAAAGATAGTGGTCTGCTGGCAGAAATACACAGGGGAGTACAACCAGCATCTTTCTAAGCTAACAGGTACTGAAGGTGCCTTGCTACTGCCCAAGTCTGCTTTACGCAAATTTAATGTTTTAAGCCATCTCCATGCCACTGCTGCACTTCAAGCTACAACCATACACTCCTCATTAACTTCCTTGCAAATGGGATGTGCCCTAATTTGGTTGCTGGTGCATAGTTTTACTAATATGTTCTCTATCATACCACAAACATACTTTAAATCCAGTTTGCCTTAAGGAATCTGGTATCCACTAGAACAGATTTGCATGACCGAGAAACACCTACAATGTGCGCTAAATGTACTATGGTACAGTTTAACATAGTATATATAGAGATCTCTCTCTCTAGAAGCTTTAGCCATTAAAGAAAATATTTATTGCTAGATCCTCAGCTGCTCTAAATCAATGTAGCTCCATTGATTTCAATGGCACAATGTAGCGTTTTTCTAGTTATACCTACTTATTGCCAGATCACTCTTCCTTTACAGGCTTTCCTTCTTCCTCTCCCCCAACCCAGGAGAAATGCATGTGGCATGAAGTCCTGGAAACTGACTTCACTGGAGCTAGGTCAGTGTAGACTGTATGAGAATTTGACCCTTAAGCTCTCTCGAGAGCAGAACTTTAATTTCACAGCACAGGACTTGCTCATTTTGCTCCATATTTACAGAACAAAGACAAGACTATGCAAATGCCCTGCTACTTAGGCCTGAACAAAGTGGAAGCAAACATACAGATGTGAATGAGAAACATAATGGTATGAAAAAGCAGTCCTTTTCAAAAGTAAAATGACTTTTTGTCAGGGTGCCTATACACCATGTGCATGGATGATTTGTGACAAAACAAAAAAGTGCTAGCTTTGCACATCCCCCCCCCATGTCAGAGATTAGAGCACTTCAAAACCCTTAGGAGTTCAAGCTTTTTCTGGAACTTGAAAGGCTTTCTTAGGAAATGTGGAGCTGCTTTATGGCCATTACACTGCTTTGATGTGCACCTAAGAATGAAGAATCTCAAAATGTAGGCCTGAGGTTTTTATATGGAAAACACCCATATGGTATATAAACCAGAAAACTTTGTTAGAGGCTATTTAAAAAGGACAGAGATTTTTCAAAGCTAATACCTAAAGTTAAGGATACCAAGTCTTTATTTGGTACCCAAATAAGTGTCCTGAATTTCTAAAGTGCTGAACACCCAACAACTCCCATACGATTTCCCTATTAATAGCATCCTGGTCATATTTATATCTACTGACTCACTGATTATCCTCTAGAACTCTATACTAACACGATGTCATTCAAAATTCCCACTACAAATCAGAATTTACTTCAATAAAAAAGACTGTACAAGTTAGGGAATTTGCAACAATCTATTTTTCACATATAGCCCACGAAACCTCTTTTCTGAGTGTAAACATGGATGTGTAAACATAAGCTTCTATTCTTCCCTCACTATGCACACTTAACCCTCAGTAGCATTAATGGAAATTATGCATGCATAATGAGTGCAGAATAGACACTTCATGAATAGGGCCCTTGTTGGTACAATGAATACATTTAACCATTAACATTTAGGGATGTGCCGAACTATCCAATTTAAGTAGCTACCAAACAAAGCTACCGTGACCTATCCAATACTGGCAGATTCAGAATGTGTCTCTGAAATGTGTCTCTCGTTTGTTTTTAAAGGACCTGAACAGTGGTCTGCGCACCAAAACGAGGGATCATGGTTACAATGGTCTTCTCAGAGAACGCCAGATCTCCAGAACAGCGTGTTATACACATGTACCACTGGAAAACCCAAAAAGGAAAAGTGGTCTTGACACAACGCAACAGGTGGAATAATTATAACATACAGAAAAGGTCAAATTCAGTCTGCAGATAGACATGCACCCAGTTCCTCAATGGAAGAGTAGAACCGATCTCAGTGGAAGACCCACAGCAGTGTAGGAAGTCAGGATTATAGTCTGACAACATGCTGTACCAGATGTAAACTGTGGATAAAGAGGTAAAGTGAAAAATCTAGTCAGCTGAAGACTTTTGCTGGAATAATCTCCATTCTGCAGATGTGGAGTTGCTATGAAATTTCCAGACTACATGTTTTGTTCACATCTATCAGCTAAATCAGATATGAAATGAAAGACATAGACCTTGGGAATTTTATATGTATTAATGACACTTCCCGAACAATTCTGAGTCTGTAAAATAATGAATAAATTTACAAGCATCATCTATGAGCTGTAGAGCTTTCCCATGGTTTTGATTCCTTAGTATATTCTTCAAACCATCTTGAAATATCAAAAGAAAAGCAGTAACTCTATACGTTAATAATGCATATGCGCATAAACTAAGAATATAATGAATTTAAAACCATTACTTAAAACTGATCTTCTGGAAAGGAGAAAAAGAGAGACCCTGTTATTTTAGTAACATACTGGACAGACAGTGCTTACCCAAAATAAGAAAGAAAGTTGCAGCATTTGGTATGATTTTTTATTTGCTAAACACTAGTAGCATACTTAAAAACACACACTGCCTCCTAGAGCTGTGCGTGCCACATCAAAAAGTCAGAGTGCAGGATCACTAAGGCAGTTACTGTGTCCTCTTCTAAGTATTCACAGTATGTGGTTCAAAGGAGTCTTCAATCCTGATGAACTAGATACTATCCCACTACAAGTATTCAATAATGAAAATAAACCGTGCTGTAGCTGCACCTCAGCTGATTTACCACAGCCAAAAGTGTAAAAGTAACAAGCCTCTCACTTCGATTATATACATAGCTAAATAAGCTGAATTCTGTAATACAGAATATTGTATGTAATGTTGCACAAGTGAATTTACTGTACTTCTGAAATATGTCTATTTATCTATACATGGTGTAACCAAGAGAGGATGAAATTTACAGTGGAATTGTCCAAGGCTGCCCATCTATCCTTATTCCAATTTTCTGGCTGTAAAATGGAGATACTATCATCTTGACTTGTCCCACAGCAGCTATGGAAAGGTTAATATTTACAAAACATTTAAGAAATATAAAATGCTAATATAGGTATTATTATTACAGAAAACTCTTATATCTAGCCCCCAACGTGGACGTACAAAACAGGATAAAAACTGAACATGTCTTACAACGTTAGATGTGCACAGGGAGGTCCAAGTCTGTGAATGACACAAACTGTAAGTTTCACTACTATTATGCCTGGGCTCAGCCCATGACCCAGTGCTCATATAAATCCAGATCTACAATACTGTGTAGAAATACCCCATAATTTTCATTTAAGTATTCTACAACCCCACTAAATGTGCATGGGGGCCTAAATACTTAGCAGGACAATATCTTACTTCAGGTCATTAGTCCATAGAAAAGAATTCCTTAAATATGAGGTGAGACACTTATTCTTTTCATCCAATGATGCTGTCTAGAAATGCACTCTAATGAAACAAATAACATAATAAGTAGTACTTACAGAATATGCAATACTGGTGCCAGGTTGTTTTTATCAAATAACATGTGGTACCTAAGCAAAGTGACAGAGAATGAAAGACTAGGCATAAATTTTCATTGTGTCAAGGGTTTGGCTGTTGTTTGGGAATTCATTCTGAGCCATTAAAATAAACATTTTTTTTCCGTAAAAGCAAGTACTATGTTCTACACTGATGACTGACGAATACGGCTCTCATTGAACTATTAAGCATACACCTCTTTATCATCAGGTCATATTAAACTTTCATAGAATGAAAATCTGATTACAAAGGCATTGCAATATATTCAATTGTGTCTACAGTTTTATACAATTTAAAAACAAGAAAAAAAGACAAACTCTGTTTTATTGTACAGTGTGCACTGTACTTGCATTTCAAAGATCTTTTGCCTTACACCTGCTTAAATGATTTATTCTAATAAAAGCTCTAATTTTGATTTATTTATTTTATGGATTTCTATATCATCTATTACCATGACCACTTTATTTTCATTTTTCTTCTTAATGTCTTATTAGCATTGCCCTTTCATACAGAACTTAAAGCTACAACTAAAAAGAGAACTAAATTCTTGTTGGACTGATTGGGAGAGTGCTTTATTTATTACCATTACTACTGCTAGTTCAGCTTCAACAATCATACACTATGGCTAGAGACAGACATTACACATAAACCGGTTTAAGTGATCAGAAACTGGTTTAAACCTGTAACAGAACAGATGTTCAGTTCACATAAACCAGTTTGAAAATGGCTGGAACTGGTCTGAGATAAACCTGGTTGAATCAGACTTAAATGATTTGGTTCAAACCGGTTTATGCAATGTCTGTCCCAGATCCCAGGCTGATTTAAGATAAACCAGACTCCCCCAGCATCCCAGCATGCTTTCTGGGCTGGGCTGGGCTGGGCTCTGCTCCACAGCAGGGCTGGCCCCTCCTCTCTGCTCTCTTGCTGCAGCTCCTGCAGTCTCTGCAGGTGTCTGTCTGGCTTCTGCTCCCCGCCTCCCCTCCCCTCTCCCTGCTCAGCAGGCATTTCCCCATCCCTCACAGATACCTCTGAGCATTAGCTAGCAGACCACATGCAGGCTACCTCCAAGCTGTGGCACACAGGACAAAGGCAGAATCAACAGATAGCCAGTAATGTCCCTCTGTTGTTTTCTTAATGGGTTGATAAACACTGAGTTAGGGGTAATAAACATTCCCTGCTGGGCTGGTCAGGAGTGGGGGGACCCCTCCCTAATCATAGCATCCAGTTGCCTTCCCCCTCCCATAGCTCAGCTCTGTGCAAACAAGGGAGGACTGCTCGTGTCCCGTCCCCCTGCCCCGGCTTTTAGCCTGAGCCACTGCAGGCATGAGCCTGCATTTTTGGAACAAAAAGGGAACGTCTACCCAAATCAGTTCAAAGTTTGCAGGTTAGACTAACCAATCAATCAGACTCAGGCTTTTTTAATGTCTGTCTCTAGCCTATGAAAATGTTCTAAATAGCAAACAAAACTTAAAAGAACCATTGAATGTAAAGCTGCTTTTTAACTAACTTATTTAGAGTCTTCAGAAGCAGTACAATATTAAAAGCACCTAATCTTGTAGGGCCAAAATCAACGTCATAGAATCTTTTCAGCAGATAATGGTTCCAACAGGTGGCAGATAGCTTTCTCCTGACTCTACCAAGTCGCTGTTCAAGACTGAACATGTTCAGAGAGAATTGAACCAATTTCTGTACAATTTCCAGTAGCCAACTCCAAAGTGCCTATTAAGAACCAAAATAAAGGTTTCAAATCCACTGTCTATAGACATTTAACTCCAGATCCACCAAATCCAATAACAATCTGCTGCTATTATCAGGAGAAGCTGGGGTGAAAGGCACCCTAACTAGACATTTTATCTTCAATTAGATATCTAATCCTAATGGCTTATTAAAAACATTGAGTGTCTTCAGTCTAGAAGGTTGTGCATTTATGTGCTGGAAAGTGGTATCAGCAGCTACAAAACCATCTACATGTTTCTTTTGATTTTTTGAATGAGTAGTAACATTTCTTTTTTCATCATTTTAACCACTGCTTTAACCAGAGATTTTTCCAAACATTTTTCCATCAGAGTAGTTAGGAGTAGCCATTAGCTGCGTAAATAAGGAGTCAGCTTTTCATCACCTGAATCATGTAAGAAATACAGCTACGAACAGAAGAGATTGAAGTGGAATAGGTTATGAACTTTAAATCCTCTGTGTGACCAGATCTTTGCATGTGTACATTTCTTTTAGTACTTTGACTTAGATAATAACCAATCTTGTTTCCATACCACTAATGGAATAGAAAGACATGATTCAAGACATCCCTGGACCTTCTCTATTCAGTGGATAAATAGTCTAACAAATGTGATATATGACAAATGGTTTCATGAGGCATGTTGATACCATGGAAATAATAAGTTACAGTGCTCTCATAACTACATATGTGGCTTAACTAGGAACATCATACAGTAGGATACCAAAGCATTGGATAAGTAACAGGAGCATCACCCTTAGGAAAGCAAGACAGCTTTGTTAACTCTTTTTTACCAAATAAAACTTCTGGGTTTCCTTATTGACTATCCTCTCTCTCTTCTGAACTCAAACAGTAGTGCTGTCTGGTGGTCCAGATGTTTGTCCTGGTGTTCTGACCCTTCATCATGTTGATGGACTATTTCTTTTAGTCATAAACCCCAGATATTAAAGATCAAATACTGAGCTGCTAATAGAAGAGCTGCTATAGAAGTTGCCCTATGAACACCCTCACTCCAATGGAAAAATGCTTTTTTTACTAAATACAAAAATAAAATTTCTAGAGAATGAGAAATGTTGCCCTATTGGATTAAAGAGGAACTTTCAAAGTCTGAGTGTGCAAGCTCTCCATCGTCCACTGAAAGAGAATACATTAAACTCGAAATACTTCTTTATATAGGATTTGTTAGAGAGTTTCCCAAGCTACAAAGACCTGCTGCTCCTTTTCTCAGTTGCTGCTTAAACTGAGGAATGCTGAACCAGATAAGAAAGAGGAGGAGGATCAATGTGCTGCTTATTATCCTAGATTTTTCCCCCCCAAGATGTTTAAAGTGAAGGCTGCTCTGCAAAACTAAGCCAGATTCTCTTCTTGCTTACCTTAGGCAAATACTCATGCAAGTCATTGAGGACATTGTTTTTGACTTGGGAGTAGGAAGCTGGAGGTTTCCATCTGGCTGTGAAGCAGCAATTCCGTCTTTATGAGGCACTAAGTAAGTTTAAACAGATTCCCTGCTTATGAATTGTTCCCTAGAGGGCATTACAGAGTGGGCAGCTGGTCCTGTGTCAGTTAGAGATTTAAGAGCTGGGGAAAGTGGAGGGAGCGGAAGGAAAGATAGATATTGCCATTGGCACAAGTCTTGCCTGTGTCCACAACCATTACCATGGCAAGGTTAACACTTCTGGAGGAATGTTGGAGCCCAAAGACTGTTGTGAAGTGTTGGCTGAGAATAAGAAGAAGGGGAACATCATTTATTCCAGGAGCTGCAGGCTGCAAGAGAAGGCAGAACCATATCAAGGCATCAGGGAAGCTGTTGCAATAGCAGCAACTAGAGGCAGCTGATTACTGGGAGAGGCAGTTGGAGAAACTATAGCCTTCCCTGGGCACAGATCTTCCCTCTGGGTGAGGGAAATTGGAGGATGGTAGAACTTCAGATTCATCAAGGACCAAACCTAATGTCTGGCTGTTAAGGGATAGGGGCATAAAGAAGGAAACACCTGGAGGTTCAGCCTTGAGAAATGAAGACCTCAGGAGAGGTTTTCTGGTTGTGAATCTACCTAGCTCTCTTATAGGAGCTCTTCAAACAGATGTCAAAGCAATTTACCAATTTTACACATAAGTATCCCCATTTTTGGGGAACGGAAAACTGAGGTACCCAGCAATATTTGCTCAAGGTCACCAAGAACACAGGGAGCCAGCTTGGAGTATCACCCAGTTTTACTGAGAACCAGACTGGAGCTTTATGCAGTGGGTGACAGGAATCTGGCCAACTTACAGTTGGCATCTTAAAACCACATGAAAAAGATAAGTACTTATCTAGTGTAAGATAATTTTAAATACAATATACTCTGTTTACGTAAATGCATAACCCCTAAACTGGAAAAGACTTTGCACTTACACAGAGTATGCATTTATGGAAACTTAGTCTGAACAATGCTCATTAATATGATAGGAACAGTCTGTGCTAAGCTTTTTGCACTTTATTAAGTGTGGTAACCCCCTATTTTTCAGACTGCCTGACAACTCCAAACAACCCTTGAAATCATTAGGATGTAGTCAGTTCAGGGCTGTTCAGAATCCTTCAAACTGGAGACTAGTCAGATTCACAAATTATGCACTTAAGGTACCTGAAGATCCATTATAAAAGTATACAGTGGGGTCAATTAATTCCTATGCATTCAAGCAAGTTTATACACTTAACCAAGTCACAACTGACCAATGTTCATTATAATGTAAGCAAAACTGAGACTTGTATCTTGTTATGCAGTTAAGTGAAATACTCAGTTATGTGATGCACATATAAATGGAGTACTGTGCATTTAAAGAAAAGGAGACATACTCCATCTCATAGAATAATTTAAAAGCAACATCTAGGAACTTTTTGCTAACCTACTGGAGCTATATTTTCCAGAGAAACAAATAAGAGAAGAGTGAGGGCAGGTTGCCTTTTTAATCTGTAAAATGTCTACACCACTTGGAAGCATTAAAGTCATTATGCTTCTGCATCAGCCCACCACTGCTTAAATATCCCTCCACAAACAATGCTATTGACTTCAGTGGCATTACATCACTGATGAACATGGTCCCACAAGATCAACTATCCAAGTTAATAGTAAACCTAAATATTAATTACAGTTCAGACCAGAGAATTAGTCACTCATTCTGATGGGGCTAAAGCTTTCCAAAGCCAATAAAATGCATACATTTCACATCTGGCACATGCCAGAGTTATGAGCGACTTTGACAGAATGCTGCTATGAGCAAAATGCATTTCAGCACTGCATCTTTACCAGTGGGAATTATACAATTGTCGTTAGGATGATAGAAATAAAGAATTGTGCAGTAATAAAAGAACAAAACAGGAAAATAGAGCATTGTATGACCCCGTTTATAATAAAATGATTAGTTTAATAGATATTCTCTGATATACTCAAAAGGGGTCTGCTCATTCTCCTTAACACAATTGCAGCTTTGGCACAGACTGGGAAGGGAACAGATCAGCCCATAGCAGCAAGCAGTTATTAGTAGGAATCTATGATCTTCTTGCAGCTATTCAGAAATAGAAATGCAATATTCATGCATGAAGTAAATTTATTAACTTCTATACAATCCTGCTATAGGATTTATACCATACCTTAAATTAGGACAAAGACCACCCTAAAGAAATCAGCCCTCAAGTATAGTCTGTGCACCTTCTGTCTGTTTGTAAAGCACTAAGCAGGAAAATGTCCTTCAAATAGTAAACCCAGACAGGCATTTGGGAGGTGACAAGTTACTGGAACCCATCACAAAGAGTAACTACCCTTCCACAGCTATTTCTCATGTGAATGTGGCATGTAGATTTAGAGTTTATTTTTTTCACCCATACTCATGCCACAGAGTAATTTATTCTGAGAATATATCAATGGAATTGTTTGCATACAGTTACGTGCTAGTCCACAAGAGTAAGGGAGATAGAAGTGAGCAGTTATAGGGAAGGAGGATGATATTGCAATAAAAGGACTGGCCTGGGACTCAGGATATCTGCATTCTATTTCTGGCTCTGACACAAACCCACTATATGAATGTAGGCAAGTCACAGAATCCTTATGTCTCAGTTTCATTAATGGGAGAACAGCTCCCTCCCATACACGGATGTAGTGAGGTTGAAGTAACTAGTGTGCATGTGATATTCAGACATTTTGATGCTAAATTTCACAGAAAAACCAGTAAATCAATGGGAATTTAAACCCAGCATACATATGTGCAAATACACTATAAAATAATAAATTCTTAGACTCATAATACATCTCATACCTCAAACCTCATATCTGGAAGACATAACTTAAGTAATGTAAGCATCAGGTTTGAAATATCTAGACTCCCTGGAACCACAGGCTCAGTTCCTGGCAGGATCAACTCAGCCCTTCATCTTTTTAGATAGTAGATATCAGTTCCATATGGATGCACTGTCAAAATGTTTACTAAGAAGCTCATATGAAAACATTCCTATTTCACTTGCAATAAGCCCATGAACCAGAGCAGTCTTCACAGGCAATGGAAAAGGAGATGGACTGGGAATTCCATTACTTTATTTACCCATTTTATAAACATGTGTTCTTCCCCCAACCACTAACAAGAAGGTGGCAGCACCAGTTAGCAGATATTTTTATCTGCAGTTCACCACATACATTTATAGCTTTATTCCTGAAAGCCATACCAATAGATAGAGCAGTGATAAGCCTTGGGTGCAAAGACAGATGGATCTGAGACAACTGTCACCTTTCAAATGGGAAGCCATTTAAAAACATCCAATATACAAATCGTTCTTCATTAGCAGCTTAGAAAACCTGAAGGATGTGGGTTTCAGAGGTATGGGAAGATACCCCAGATTTCCTCAGCTTGGGTACAGAATGTTAGGAACATATTCTAGAGGGAACTCCTGGGGCTTCCCAAGAATATGACAAGCTCCTTACAGGTTACTGCAAGGCTGTCTTTAAACACAGAAATCCCCTACGCTGTGAATACCAGTTTCCCTTCTTCACTGTGTAGCATGCTGTCTCCCTTCCTCCAATCCCATGCCAGTGCATATTGTTCAACAAGTGACTCCTGTATACTGGGCAAAACCCACAGCTGGTGCAAATCAGCTCTACAGAAGTCAGTGACAGCAGACAGACAATGGATCAGTGACCTCCATGGACCTACACCAGTTTAAAAAACAGGAAGGCCTGGACCACAATGCACAAAGGGCATTACTATATTAAATATACTGTATTGTTGTAACACTCAGCATCTACAGAGAAGAAAAAAATAGCATCCGTGAGTAACCTGCACTCTCCCTTAGCTTGACATGCAACCAGCCATCATCACAGTAGTAGCTGAATGCATTTCCACAGTAGAGTAAGTAGCACAACTACTCTCTGTCACATGTCTTTTGCTTCTTTTCTAATCATCCCTGCAGAGGTTAAATTGTATGTACACTATAATTGTTTTGGTATGTTATATTTGGACAGAAGCAGAAGGTTAATGCCACACTTCTGCAGACACATGGGTGTTTTTCCTTCTACCAGCAGCAAAAGTTTGACAACCTCCATGTGTGAGGATGGGCCTATTTATCATATCTGTTTATAAACTTAAAAAACAAAATAGTATCAGCAATAGCAATAGATTCAGATTCAAGAAGAACCTTGCCTGATCTAAGCCATCATAAGTCACTTATCTCCCTTGTCCCTCACACCCAATCACTGCTATAATGCCTGAACAGAGACAGATGCACACACCCCACTTAGATTACACAGGGCCCAATCCAAATTCCACTGAAATCAATGGGAATCTTTCCACTGGCTTCAGTCAGTGCTGAATCAGGTGTAAAGCTAACCTACATAATTACATGATCTTATTCTAGTGTTGCTCATCTTCTTGCTTCACAATTTTCCTTCATCTTATTTAGACTTCAGAGCCAGGACTTTGTCAACCTGTGCATTATACAGTTCTTAATACAAGGCTTCAACTCTGATCAGCTTTGTAAATAGCAACATTTACAGCTTTGTAAATACAAACATTTAAATGAGACAGTCGGTTATCATAAAAATTTGCAGTTTCCTCTTAAAAAACAAACCAAACCAAACATAAAGGTAACCAAATGATGAACTGATAATTAAGTATTACGCTGTTTTCCGTTTTAATCGGATGCAGGATAGGAGGCATTATCATCTGACAAGAGATATTAAGAGGTTAAGACTTCTAGTGGAATTGAGCACAATTAACGTACAGGGAATATCAGTGCTGCCCTCTGTACACTTCCCCCTCCCCCTTAAACAGAAACCTCCACAACAGCTGAAGTTTAAGTGCATATTAATTTTTCCCCATCCTTAGGGGCTCTCTTCTCTAGGTCACTTATTTTCAAGTGGGAGCTTACTAGTCAACAAGAATGGTCAATATGAAACTAGCACAAAGAGAAATAATTACTTCCTCTAAACCATCAAAACAGATTGCTACTTGACACTGCACAGAGGTAAATCTAATTTTTTTTGTGTGTGCAAGCACAGAGGAAATAACCTATTGCCTCCTGAGGATATGCCATTTCTCCCATCTTTTGCCTTTTGGAGTTTCTAAGCAGGCAATCTTGAGGTTTGGAGAATTTCTTTCAGAAGAAACCTTTTCATTTCAATCTATGGAGGAGGGAAGGTAGCTTCCAGGCTGGCAACTATCTGAAATGATTAGGGTTAATAGAGAGAAAAATCTATTATTAGGAGATAATCTAAAACTTCTGCCCAGGGAGAGGAGAATTGGGGTTACTTGCAAGCTTCTCTCAATTGTAAACAGGTGAGTAGAGGGGGACAGAGAAAGGGAGATATTCAAGCCAAGGGCCAGAGTAGCCAGTTAGGTGCACTGGGGGAAGCAAATTGGTCTGCCAAAAAAGGTGAAAGGATTTACTCCTTCCTCAGAGCATACAGGAGTCAGAGTGGTCTGAATCACAGTTCATCCTCTGGTCTGCCCTGACAAAGGGTTAGGAAGGCATTAGTAGGGACCTACTTCTTTTGTAAGAAAATCTGACAAATCTTAGGGAAGCAAGACATCTCCAAACAAGCTGTCATGCATTTCATTAATATCCTTCTTATTAGTTTTCAAGCTTTTGCATAACACCTGCTTGTCTAGCGTGCTAGGCAAGTAATACAGCTCATATTTCTAGAATAGTGCTTTTTTATAAATCTTCTTACCACAGATTAATAAGCAATAGTTAGGTCTTAGCAAATTCTACTCCAGATCTCAAAGCACTTTACAAAGGAGAAGGTAACAATCACGCATACTAGACCCACACTATAGGTCAGAAACATAGAAGCTGCCACAATATCAATAGTCTATTTGTCTAATGTCCCATCCAACAGGGTTTAGGCACAAGGGCTTGATGCAAAGGCCAGTAAAGAAGTTGGCCTTTGACTTCAATCCATTTTGTATTGGGCACCGAAAGTTTTGGATGAATGTGTAAGAAACAACCCAAATGGACATGTGTGCAATTGCACAGCTTTAAGGGTCAGATTCCTCACTGCTTTTTTATGACTCAGACCTAAGTGTCAGATGGCGGTGTTCCAGAAGCAGAGGTATTAATGCATTTTCAGGGACTTGAAAAAGATGAAAGAAAATTGCACTTAAGTGCCTATGTCCACTTTGATGCCCAGCAGGTGAAACAGAATCTACCTCCTACCTATGACCTGAAATAAGAGGGTTGACAATCTTAATCTCAACTCTTATAAAACTCTTGCATAAGAGTCATGAAGAGGACAGAAATGTCTTGATGGCTAATAATTATTATAAGTTGTTATGCAAGAAGCAAAGATTTCTGAAGGCGAGATCTTTTATTGGCCCAACTACATCACTGGCATAGTTAGACAAGCTTTTGAATGCAAAACATTCTTCATCTGATGAGACCTGATGAAGAATATCTTGCATTCAAAAGCTTGCCTAACTCTATCCCAACTATGCAGCTGGTCCAATAAAAGATCTCACCCTAAGAAATCCTTGCTTCCTGCATAATTCCCGATTAATTCTATCAAGACTACAACATCCTTTTACCACTACTATAAAGTTTTTAATCATTGCAGACACAACCCAGCTCTGCATCCACAACAGCCAGTGCTAATGAGTTTCACAAGTTAATTATGCACAGTGCAAAAAAAAAAGGCATCTTGTATTGGATGTGCTTGTGTTGTTTTTTCTTCTTCTTTCATTTCATTGGATGACCATTTGTTCTTAAAGTTGTGTGAAAAAGTAAACAGGGAAAATCTCCCCAGTCACACTTTAAATAAGTCTTAGGTAATATTGTAGCTGCCGTACTTATGTAAAAGCTAAACTCCATATACAAAACATCTCCCTCATGTCTCCAAACAAAACAGCTCTAACTTGCGCCCCTCTCATCCTGCCCTGAAGAGGCAACTCGGACTTGGAAAGGAGAGGGCTTTCTCCAGGCTGCCCAACAAGATCCCCAAAAGTCTGAGAAGGGGAAACTGAAGCTGCATCAACAGAAGCGCTCCCAGGTAATCACAGCCACGACCAACCTCCCTCGTCTCCCCCTCCCCACACAAAAGCCTGTATTATTGAGCAGCCCCAGAAAAGAGCAGCCCCTCCGCCGGCGGGCTGCCCTGGAGCCACGGACGAGCCCTGCCCTTCGGACAGCGGCTCCTGACGGGCACGACGGGCGCCTCAGGAAGCCGAGGAGGGAAGCGACTCCAGTGGTGAACTGGACCGACTTGGGAAGCATTTCATGACGCGGCGAAGAGGGGGCCCTGGACCCGCGCACAGGACCGCTCCGCTCCGGACAGTCCTTCCCCGGGGCCGTCTGGGACCGGCTCCCAGCCCCGCGGTGCCTCCGCCTCGCCCGCCGCTCCCCGGGGCCAGCTCGGCCGCTGGAGCGAGGGGCAACAGGTCCCCAGGGCCCCCGGAGCACCTGGGCGCGGGGAAGCCCCGTCCCGCCCCGCCCCGCCCCGCGCCGCACCGCGCATCCCCCAGCCGGGCCCAGGTACTGACCGGCGGTGGGCACGTCGGGAACCAGCTTGAGGGGCCCGATCTGCCGGATCTGAAACTCCGTCCTCACTTCGTGGCAGCTGGGCGCCTTGTCCGCCGCCCCGCCGCACAGCGCCGCCAGCACCAGCACCAGCAGCCTCCCGCAGCGCACCCCGGGGCCGCCGTGCCCCGCCATGTCCGCATGCCCCGGCGGGCACCGCCGCGCTCCTCTTCTGCAGCCGGCTGCCCTGCCCGGCCCGGCCCGGCCAGTCCCGTCCCGTCCCGGCGGGGGGCGGCGGGGCTGAGGCTCGAACCGGCGCGGGGCGGGGCGGGGCGGGGCGGGGGCAGCGCTGAGCTTGCAGCCCCGCCCGCTACCGCCGCCGGGCCGGGTTGCGCGGGGAGCTGCCTGGCCGCTCATTGGCTTGCGCTATAATTAGACAGGGGGGAGTCCGCAGGGACTCGCCGGTGCAGCCGCACTCGCATTGCGGCGGCCGGGCCCGGGCTCGGGCCCGGGCCCAGCCCCGCGGGAGAAGCGGCTGCCTGGTGTCAGGTGTGCGGGCGGCATCCGCGGGAGAAGCTCCGGGGATCCAACGCGTGCACCCCTTGGCGGGCCGGGGGCTGCCGTGAAGGGAAGGGAAGGGGAACGAGCGAGCGAGCGAGCGGAGTGGCACTCCTGGGAGGCGCCTCGAGTCCGGGGGGGGGCAGGTATAAAAGCCGCCCTCCTAGGCCTGCCCTTGGCAGGGCCCACAGAGCGGTCAGGGTAAGGTTGTGCCACAAATCTGATGTGGGCTACAGATGAGAGTGCCCATTTTTGCCCAACCTAGCCACAGAAAGTGGCCTAAAGGCATGGCCAAAGAGAAGTGTGCAGTTGCAGACTATGTCAAAAATGGCCAGTCATGCAAAAATCCACGAGGGTTCAGATGAAGACATTTCAATGTAGCATCTTCCGTAACTTGTGTCTGCAAAGCACTGGGGTACTGCCAGATACGATTTGGGGCATCAAGAGGGTGTTGCCTTCACTTGTAGCATAGGGCATGCTCTTTCTCTGAGCACTTGTTAACCGACTACCTCCCTGCCATTGCAAGGGCAGCTGGTGCCCCCCTTTCCCTTGCTTTCACCCCTATCATGTTATACCATCTTTGGGTACTGGGCTCTGCAGTCAGATGCAGAGGTGCCCAGTATAAGGGGGCCCAAGGGCCCTGCACCCCTTAGGAAGAGGGCTTTCACCTGAAATGTATAAAGCTTTCCACGTGTCCATCATCCTAGCCACCCCGCCCCAGCCACCCCACAAAATAAAAGTTGATGTCTATGGTCAGATGTGCGTGTTAGAAGTGGGGATTCGCTGGGTAAATTGTTGCCTGTGAATGCAGGGGACTGGATTTGATGCCCAGGGGGTCCCTTCCAATCCTATAGAAGCATAAGGTGTTAGAATTACTTAAGCAACCTATATGCTACTTCCTAGGAAATCTGTGTTGGAGCTGCAGGGAAACCAGACTTGGACTACTTGGGAAGATGCAAATCAACGAGATCAAAAACAAAAGGGTGGTGGGAAGAAGGAAGAGGTGCTCTGTGGTCTTCAGGCTCAAAGTTTAAAGAAAATTCTGCAAAGTGATGCATTAGCACCTGCCCAGTCCCTGAAGTTTTTGAAACCTCCAGATCCGCAGCTCAGGTATTTGCAGGTCTGCACAGAACCACTTTACAAGAGTCTCAGGGGAAAGGAAATTGATTCCAAAGAAGACCTGCTCCTCTGCAGAAAGTAATGCATGGTTGCCACAGGAAATAGGTGCAAATGTGGGACAGTAAATAGTATTTTCAAAGACTGCACTAGATTAAAAAAGCTAAGCATAGCAGGCTAGAAAATCCTGCACAGGTTGATTTAATCCAAAAATCCCAATATATTATATTGATTGCATAGCTGCCTTGTCAGAAGAGAGCTGATAATGATGACCTATAGACACCATGGAAAATGGGAGAGACTTTAATTTCATACACAGTAAATAAATGTATGGATTTCGCTGGTACCTAAAGAGCCAATTCTTATAAAAATCCAGCAATAGCTAAATTTTATTGCAATTATGTAGCTGTTGGGCTTATACTGGGAATTCATTTGCTATTTTAGTTGCTTCCTTCAGGCAATAAAAGCACATTAGCCAATAGATATTCCTGCAAATGTATCAACAGTATCAGAAAGGGTAAGGATATGCATCTATTTAAAATTAATTATAACAGAGTTTACATGCTGCTTGTGTTACCAAAATAAGCTATTTTCTTGCGTTGGGAACTTAACCTGTATTATCACATAGGCAAAAAGCTTATAGCGTCTATTCCCTGTACTAAACAGAGGACTGATCTGAGTTACACAATATAAATCCGGAGTCATTTGGATCGGAATCTTCCCCATTGGATATAACAAATGTTTTATTCACTACATACAGACCGTGCACTTGCGCATTTTACCACCTCTAGCACTAAGAGCCAAACCCATGTTAAGTAAAAATGCATCTGCTGTATGAAACAGCTTCTCCGCAAGTTATAGCAGCCACAGCCAAGCACAATAGCTTTTCCCCTCCTCAAATCCAGCACCTGCTTCTGGTCTTACAAACTTCACAGCACACAGCTCTATGCTACTCAAGCACTGGCTCTGTTGTGGCTTGTTATGACCCTTATACATTAAAGGAGCATATAGGCAATAAACTCTCCTGCATGACCTCTCTGTGACTGAGATCTTATAATGCAACAACCACTTCTACTGCCATCCTGCTCTTCTGCAGCTTTTGTACTCATTGTAAGACCATCTCTTAGCATGAAATGTACTACTGCAGTCTTAAACATGTATTTTCTTTTGCATCTAAAAATATTTGACACTTCATGAAAATGTTAAAGTGCTTCCTTAATTCCTAAAGAAGCAAAAAATCCAGCAAATTGACACGTGCATAGTGCCTTGTATGCATTTAGAGCATGCTGTGAATTAGAAGAAACAGCTTTATTTGCAGCCATTTATGTTTGACTTTTTAAAAGTTACTTGTAATTCTCAGTATGCTTCTAATGCACTCATGTAACAATAGGGGATCCACCTGTAGCTAATTTAACCTTTTTAAATTCCAAAGGTAATGAAAGACCTGAGTAGCTTAACACAGTAGTAATCAGTTGTCTGTGTAGCATTTCAAAGGTTAGGAGTGCAAAACCTCTAAGCATTTTGCTTGTATTATCTTTTCCATTAAGACAGTTATAGATTAATTCTTCCCACTTTATAAAGCAAAATTCAATCTGATTAAAAACATTTAACATCTAAACTAAAAGTAAATAAGAAAAAGAGGAGTCCAACCATATAAATGGGTTTTCTATTAAAAAAAAACATATCCATGTTCGAAAAGATTTGGTTACAAAGCAGTTCAGAGCTTCAGTTATTTATTTGTACTGCAATAACCACTAGAGGTCCTGCCACAAAAAACTGTAATTGAAAGTCATGATCCTGAAAAGACTATATAAATGACTACCAAATTGGGGTTCTGATAAAAAGATGAGGGACAACATAAATACTAAAGAAGACAAGAGAGCACTAATAAAAAAAAAGAGCAAAGACGATTAGCATGATAAGCAGCACTCAGATCCAAAGCTGCCTCGCATATGGTTTTATGCAAAGGCAACAAGTTGGCCACAGTTGTGTTCTGTTTACTTCGGATCAAAACTTTATTTAGGCAATGCTCAAAGTAAATTAAATGGGGGTTTTATCAGAAAGAGATGGCAGGATACTATCACCTGTCAAATAATTTACTTGAATAACAGCATTACTTGCCTTCGATATTACTCTGTTAATTGTGTTTAATAAGTTATATTTAAGGGCCTGAGGCATTTAATTTGATGGGATTTTTTGCTATTGGTTTCAATGAGCATCAAGTTCAAGCCCCAAAGAACTAATATTTTAGAGGCCAGAACTTCATATGCATGGATTTTTTTCTAATAGCCTTTGTTCTGGGTTTCTTAAATAGCTTGGCTCATACACATGTAGTTTTAAAAGGTTCTCATTTTGTTGTTATGCCAATATAATATATTTCTATTAAATTACCAAAATATACTGTCTAGAGTCTGAATTACACACACACACACACACAAAGAAAAGTCAAAGTTGGAGATTAAACTATATGTTGTCTGGGTTATTACAGCACATAAGTTATGAAAAAGTATTTGTGTTTCTGACAGCTTTGTAATAACTAGGCTGACAAGGGTAAATTAAAGATGGTCTGTTTGGATTTTAAGTCTGAAACCTGAATTTCTTTTCTTTGCAGATAAAATTCAGTCCTGGCACATTATTAGAATGTAGCTCTGTATTATCATTAATAATACTTTCTAAAAAAAATCAGACAGACAACAAAAAATGGAGAGGAAAATGTATGAGGGAATCTTTATAAATATTCCTTAAGTATAATTTAGATTTTATAGACCTGAAGTTAGCTATCAATGCACATGCCATTGTATTTATGCAAATTACAAACAAATAGACAATGTTGTTTGTATGCATATATATTGACAGGATAGAGATAGTCACTATTATTTAGAAATACTATCATGTAGAAAAAAGCATTGTGAAACTAATTATATATAGAAAGCAAATTTTACTTCCAGTAACACTGAACATTATATGCCTTCTTTGCTATTGTTTTAATGATGGATTCTAACCATTGGTTTGAATGAGGGAATTAACTCAACTTTCTGTCATAGGGAATTTAGACTATTAGGTGATAGGTGCTCTGCAAATCATTTGTTTCCCCTACAAACCATTAACGACTTCTGTTAGATCTTCAGGAATTGCAGTTCTCATTGACATCAGCAATAACTAAGAGTTCTCTGCAGCTCTGTTTCAGCATGGATCTGAAGCATTGCAAGCTCTGACCCTACAAAGCACTTCAGCATGCACACAACTGGTAGGCATATGAGTAATAGTTGCATTGATTTCAGTGGGAGTAATCAGGCCCTTTCACCTCAGCACCTACCTCAATGCTGTCCTGGGCATGGATAATGCAATAAACAGATGTGTAACCAAGTATTTCAAGTGGCATTCTATCAGAATATAAAATTTCCTTGGAACCTGCACGATGTACCTCATCAACAGCTATTCTTTCTTTCTTTCTTTTTTAATAAATCCATCCTTATTTACTAAATTCACTGAACAGCATAACAGCACGGACTAGTCTATCAACCCTTCCTACAAAGAAAAGCAATATGTCTATCTATAGGAACAAGCCTTAGCAGTCCTGATTCTTCATCACTTCAGCATCTAACAGACAGAATATGGTGGGAGCTTTGGAAGTGCAAGAAAGGCAAGAGCCAAAACCGCAAGCTAGTTTTCATTTAAAAAACAGCTTGCGTAATCCTTAAGTGTGAAGATGTCTGTTTCTAACAATCTCTACATTTGAGAACGTTCTTTTATATTTCTTTATTCTTTCCATTTTTACAATTTACAGGGAAAAGTGTTCTTAAGAAACAAAAAGTATGTGTGTGTATGTGTCTTCCTGTGTGTGTATGTGTATTTCCACACACATGCACACATACAGAGATATATTTTAGAAGAGGTTAAGTGGGTATGTTTCAACTTGGAGTAGATTTTAAGGCTGAATTTGAATCTTTTAAATGTTGAGTTTAATACTGAAAAAATGTTCACTCATCCTTAAAAAAACTATCAATGACTAGCAAAGATTTCTGGAAGGTTGTTTCTGGTAATTTTACTTAGAATTCTCTTGTCCTGTTAAAAATGAACACTTGTAGAAAAAAAAGTATGTATGAACCTTTAATGGCCAAAATATAGTGTTGATCTCTCTCCTCATTATTCCAGGGATAGTTTCCCTTTATTGAGCTTTACCAGGAAGACCTGTTAAAAAAGGCTATACCAAATTCTGTCTACAGCGCTGTGTCATATGGCACATAGGGCTCCCCAAGGGTGCAGAAATTTGGTGGTTGTGGAATGAGTGGCAGAAGCATTAATTGCTGCTCTCCTGCTGCAAATTTCTGCACCCATGGTGAGCTCTGTTGGTTTAATAACGTGGCCCTGTATGCCAGACAGCACCAGAATGGAGCCAGATTGAGACAATACAGGATCAAGACAGGACGTGGGCAGATTGGGCTGTTGTGAGATCAGGGCAGCACACAGCTGGATTGGACCAGTGCATGGGTATTGGGCCCATTTGCAGATCCTGCGCACCGACCCCATGTGGGAACCAGCCCATGAACTGACACTACATGGTTCTTCTGGCCTGCACACTGGAAAGATTGAACACCACTGGCCTCCACTGTGAGCACTTTCTGCACTTTTACTTTTTGAGGAATAAGAAATAAAATGCCTAGAGGGCAGTTATTAGCTTTACAGTATGGTTCATATTTTTTTATTTATTGGAGCACCACCAACAAAAATATTATGAAAGAAATACTAACTGCACAACAAACCAGCAAAAATCAGGACATCAACTAGTTAATATTAAACATCTGACTTTTCCCTTGAAGCTAGGAGCAACATTTCCACACTTCCACTCAGTAGCATTGGTTTTAGACACATCTGAAGAACATGACTACTCATGGTTCCACTTTTTCACCACTCCCCAATATCTTCTCCTGTGACATTCCACATAAACGTATCTTAAAGGTAAACTGGGGAGTCCAGATTCCTCTAGACCAGCCTTAAACCCCAGGGACAAATAATCAGGCAGCTGGGCTGGTGAATTATGAGAAAAAAGAATGGCAAGTGGGAATATGACTCATCTTAGATCCAATAGAATTGCATTAGGTTTGAGCAGATTAGATTAAAAAAAACCCCAAACAAACAAAAACTGGGCTTTCCTATGTGACTGATAGAAGTTCAGTCAAACCTGATGGGATGATACCCTTGCTGGAAATCTCATCAGACATACCAAGCCCGAAAGGGGCAAAAAGACTGAATTAATATTTCACCCAGAGACATGTTATCTCTCAGAGCCAAGATGTGACACGTATAACTGGCAGAAGGCAGTGAACACTACAGCTAAATAGGTTTTGTTTCAATTCACCAAGGGCAAGTCATGCCTGACCAACCTGATTGCTTCCTCTGATAAGATGACTGGCTCCGGGGATGCGAGGAGAAGAGTGGATGTGGTGTACCTTGATTTTAGCAAGGCTTTTGATACCGTTTCTCAACGTTCTCACAAGCAAGCTAACAAAGTATGGGCTGGATGAATGAACTGTAAGGTGGATATGAAACTGGCTGGATCATCAGGCTCAGAGGGTAGTACTCAATGGCTCGATGTCTAGTTGGCAGCCGGTATCAAGTGGAGTGCCTCAGGGCTCAGTCCTAAGGCCAGTTTTGTTCAATATCTATCTCCATCAACAACCTGGAAGATGACATAGAGTGTTCCCTCAGCAAGTTTGCGGATGACACCAAGGTGGGGGTGTAGGCTAGGATTCAGAGATACCTAGACAAATTGGAGGATTGGGCCAAAAGAAATCACATGAGGTTCAACAAGGACAAGTTCAAAGTCCTGCACTTAGGATGGAACAATCCCATGTACTGGTACAGGCAGGGGGCTGACTGGCTGGGCAGCAGCTCTGCAGGAAAGGACCTGGGAGTTACAGCAAACAAGAAGCTGAATATGAGCTGACAGTGTGCCCTTGTTGCCAAGAAGGCTAATGGCATACTGGGCTGCCTTGGTAGGAGTGTTGCCAGCAGGTCAAGGAAAGTGATTATTCCTAGCTATTCAGCAATGGTGAGGCCACTTCTGGAGTACTGTTTTAAGTTTCAGGCCCCCTATTACAGAAAAGATACGGACAAATTGGATAGAGTCCAGTGGAAGGCAACAAAAATGGTGAGGGGGCTGGAGCACATGACTTTCGAGGAAAGACGGAAGGAACTGGGCTCATTTAGTCTAGAGAAGACTGAGGGGGGATTTAATAACAGACAACTACCTGAAAGGTGGTTCAAAAAAGGCTGGAGCTAGACTGTTCTCAGTGGTGGCAGATGACAGAACAAGGAGCAATGGCCTCAAGTTGTAGCCAGGGAAGTTTAGATTAAATATTAGGAAGAATAAGAGGGTAGTAAAACACTGCACTAGGTGACCCAGAGAGGTTGTGGACTCTCCATCTTTGGAGGTTTTTAAGACCCAGCTAGACAAAGCCTTAGCCAGAATAATCTAGTTGGGGGTGATCCTGCTTTGAGCAGGGGGTTGGAATAGATCAGCATTTCTCAACCTGTGGGTCACAACCCAAAAGTGGGTCACGAGAATATATGAAAGGGTTGTGAACAAACTTTAAAAATGGATCAACAAACTTTAAAAACTGGATTCTCCATTAAAGAAGAAAAACGTGGGAAACCGCAGCTTTTCCCTTGGGCTGGCAGAGTTCCAGCCTGCAGGGGGCTGCTTGCCCCCCTCCCCCACACACACGCACACCCATCCCCTGCCCCACACAGTGTGGGGTTGGGACCTGGAGGCGGGGAATAGCAGGTCGAGCACAAGGGGCACTGGGTTGGGACAGGCCATTGATGTTTACAAATGGGTCCTGGTACAAAAAAGATTGAGAACCACTGGACTGGATGACCTCCCAGCCCTATTTTTCTATGATTCTATGAATGCTACAAAATCTGTTCTACACAGATTCTTTTGCTGCCATACATCTGAGTACCTACAAATATTCATCTAACTACTGGCCTGATCATGTAACCCTTATTCCCCACAGAACTAAATACCATCCCTTTTCTCATCTAGAACAGAGCTTTAGTAGACACTTCACTTACTCATTTAAGTCAGAAAGACAACTTTTGGAATAAGTCCTACATAACCCAAGTCATTGTAGCTGACTCATGCTTGGTTTCATTTATAACAATGGGACTATCATCCTATCAACAATAGATGCTGTAAATTGTTGTTTTAATAGTGAGTATTGTGTTAGCATTTTAACTGAAACTATTTCCAGTACACAGTTCTCAATAAAAACATTTCTCATGAGCATCAACTTTACTTAAATACTTAGTGTTTAAAAAATAATAATTAAAAGAGAATATTTGTCAGGTTTTTGTCATCTATTGATTTCTGGATGGGTCAGTCACAGAGTGACATACAGTCCCATAATTTACATACCATATTTAACCCTAGGACAATTTAACCCTATATGATTGTATTCAAAATCTGTCTGAAATTTCTGATAACCTAAAAAAGACATTTAGGGCGGGACTTCTGCATTTCCCTCCCTAAAACAGCTAAATTAATTAGTTTCTATTGCAGCAAATCACACCAGGATTTATTTATGAAGTAGCTCAGCTTCTAAAACAAACTTATTTTAAATATGTGCACGTGTGAGTGTGCAGTCCCTAATCTGCTGCTTGTTGCACTAAAGAAATTCACTATCCAAATTACTACTTCCTAAAAAATTAAAATGATGACATGATATTTGCAAGAGAAGTGTGAATAGCATCATTATAATATTCATAATAGCTTTTTCTGGCAGAACAAAATGATCTAACTTTCATTTGTCTAGCTGGACATTCAGAAAAGATGATTTTTAACAATGTGTCAGAATTTGAAGTTAATTAAAACTAATTGCTTGCTCTACTGTAAGCCATGTCATTGAATTTTCAAATAGCTCTGTTACCATGGGATGGTTTACTTAATGCTGGTCTCTAACATACTGAATTCTGTTTTGGACTTAATTGTAATATTCAAGTTGTTTATCTTTCCTTTCTGCATTCCACAGATGGTTATAGGTACAGTAAAGTTGATATTTAAGATTAGCACTTTATATCCTAGGAAAAATGTTGCTAACTTATAGATTGTTAAAAGTAAATGAACATATCTGACATTTCATATTACTGTTCACACTAGCAACCAAACTGCCCTTCAAATGTTGGTTTACCTCTCCAACAGTTCTTTGCTAAACCCCATAGGTCAAAATGAATATAAATACTAAATAGGTCAGTACCTCTAATCATTACTAATGTACAGTAAAGCCATTACAAATCTCCCCATGCTGACAACAGAAATAACTATCTTAGCCTGTACAGGACAACACTGCCATTATCATCACCAGTAGTAGTGCCCCCCGCCTCTGCAATGCCAACATGTAGTCAGTATATAATGTCAGTCAGGACAGTAGTTAGTCTCCAGTTGCCAACAGAAACCCATACACTGATGCAGGATTCCAGCATGATCTATCAGCATTAGTGAATATAACTTTGCTTCTCTTAACAGCTTTCTTCACACCTGGGAAAGATTTCTAGGACCAAGTTTCTAAAATTATTTGGAGCATGAATCCATAATTAAGTACCCTGTATTTTTTTTTTGGTCTTAGAACAATGGCTTTCAGAATTATCAGCAGAGAGACCGAGTTACCTGTATTAATCTGAAGCCAGGCAGAAGGCAGGGTAGATTTTTACCTCATAGACCATCTAAACCAGAAATTTCTGATTTAACGGGTCTATTAGGCCCCTTCTACAGAGCAGGCAAAGGTGCAATAGGATGCAATGCGCAATCCACATAATTGTGCCTCCTGCCATGCCACATGTGCATGGCAGGAGGTGTGATTGTGTGGATTGCGAATTAGAACCCATTGCACTTTAGTGCTGGTGCAGGGGGAGCCTAATCCTGGGCTCTCTCTACACTGGCAAGAAGAAAGCTCCCCCAGCTAAAAGTCCAGGTGAGCTGCTAGGAATCCCCGGGCCAGGGAGACCACAGTTACTGTAATCTCCCAGCCACAGGAGGGCTTCATGCACCCCAGTGCCCAGGAGCCCTCTCAGCTGGAAGTTCCCAGGTTCGAGAATACACGTAGGTACCCCCAGCTGGGAGCTCTGATCAGCTGATGAGGCTCCCAGCTACAGGGGCTCTTAGCCACACGTTTAATTAATGGCATGATAGGAAGCAACTACAAAGTGATTATACATATCTTCTTGAATAACTTTGTACTTTATTCCTCTTTTTATCATGCCATTAATTGATTGAACTTGTGGCCAGGTGAACACTTAAGACATGATTTACTGGTTAATCATGCCTTATGTGTACAGTATAGATGGAGCCTAAGGTACATTACCTACCTCTAAGAATTATCTCACACACGTTTCACCAGACCAGTCCTCAAGGATCAAATCCTACCTGCACGCATGTCAAAGATTTCAACAAGCCTATTCACACATAGGAAAATTAGTCTATAAATGGTACATGATAATGACAAAAGCTGTGCTTCAATTTCTAAGAACATATGGTTAGAAAAGACTGTAGAGGTCACCCCCTTCACAAATGCAGGATGCACTATTCCCATACCACCCCTGACAAATGTTAATCCAGCCTTCTCTTGATGACTTCCAGTGCAGGGGATTCCACAGAGCTAACAGTTCCTAAACAGCTCGCTCCATCGTTTTACTATTCTTATAAATAGGAAGGGTTTTTTTTTTTCCCTCAGGTTTAATCAAGATCTGTTTTGCTGCACTTTAAATCTATTACTTCATGTCTTGCCCTTTGTAATAAGGAAAACCAGTTGCTTCTTTTTGGCAGCTTTTCAAATTTTGAAAACCACTATCATTCCTCCCCCTCCTCCTTCCCCCCTCCCCCCCCCAGCTTAATAAGGAACACTGCTTTGGTTTTAGTTATAGATTAGGATTTACCATTAAAAAATCAAATCATGATAAATATGAAAGTCTTCAATGTTTTATAAAGTTGCTCAAATTTTTAGCTGTTAGTTTCATATATGTCTACACCGTTGCATAACAAAGGACAGTGGCAAGTTGATGGTCTGAAGACTAGAGTGAGGATATTAGGACTGGCACATGTAAATGCAGGGAAGCTGTCTGCAATGTTAACACATTGGTAGAAAATAAAGTCTTCATAAAAGCTACATTTTGGAAAAAGATTGCTTTTATCGATATTCAATTTTATCATTATTAGATAAAACACTGGTGCCAAAGATTACAGGATAGTTGTATCTAATGCACACATGCATTTATCAAAGCACTTTTTTGAAATCTGCACCTTTTGGGAAACTAGTGAAAATTCACTGGATTCAGAAAAATTAAATATCAATTTCTGTGACTGGTATAACTTCACTAGCTTTGCATTTTTCCTTCAGTTGCACTCATGCTAAACTTACTTGACTTAATGGACTTGTACAGGTGGTACTGGAGACATAATTTGAAGACAGTAGCATTAACAAAGGTAACTGGGAAGACCTAATACAAAAAACCAATTATATTTTAGCCTGTAATTTGACCTTCAGAACCTTTATTAGTAATGATGATGAACAAGGTAGAAAAGCCAAGACCTTTGTTGTGTGAAACCTAGATGAGAGCTAGAAACAACATTGTTTTTAATTGCAATCTGAGAATGTGAATCAGTGCTTATGGAAACGCATAGTGTCACTTATATAGTCATTTTTTCAGAGAAGAATAGCATGTTAAAACTTAAATTCTTGGCTAGCCTTCCAGAAACCATCATCTCTTGCTATCTTGCCATCCATTCAAATATGAAACTTACAGTATAAAACCTCTCTATAAACCCATTAGAAAAAAGCCTGGTGCTGAAAAGTTTGCCAAATTCAAAGAATGGCAAGTCCCATGAGTTTGTTATACCTGCTCATACATGCAAACTTTGTCTGCTTTCTAGCCTTCAACTGTAAGTTCATTGAACCAAAATTGCAAGTTCATTCAGGCAGGTATCTTAGCTGCTTCTTTCTGTCTATGGAGTAGAGGAATATCATGGTACATTTATGAGCCTGAATGAGAAAAATGATGACAACATATACTCCAGCCTAATGAGTTTGTCCACCTCCTATGTAACTCATCCCACAGCTTGCTTATCAGTCCAGCATGTTAAATAGTCCTAAGCCTTACTACAAAGCACAGAACGCTTCCTATGCACATTAGTAATCCCCTTTGCTCCCAGAGATTGCTAGAAAAATGCAGGTGGACCCATTTGTGAGTATAAGTTAATGCTGAAATTTACTGAAATAATGTACTCTCTTGAATCCCCGTCTATGATGCCAACCAGAGAGCTACCAGGTGACATGAGTTTCTATTTGTATCTCTCAATTAGATCAGAGCATCAACTGCACAAATCAAGCACTTGGGAGACATCTGAGATTTGTGATGCTTTCTGGAGGACTTTGAGTCCAAAAAGCTATGAACAGCTGATATGCCGTCTATGCTGATTGACTATTGTTTTTTTTTTATACAGAACTGATATCGACAAAACAGAGAGTCACCTTTATTGGCAGGGATAGGGACAGACATTCAAAAAGCCTGAGCCTGAATTGAATCAATCTTTGCAGGTTAGTCTAACCTGGCTAGGCTAAACTGGTTTGTAACAGCCCAGACATCCCCTCTGGATTGAACAAAAATGCAGGCACATGCCTGCAGTGACTCAGGCTAGAAGCTGAGGGGTGCTAGAGTAGCCCTCCCTTCCCTTCTGCAGGGCTAAGCTGAGCGGGACAGGGCCAGGCCCTGGCAGGAGGCTCTGATGTCCCTGCCCTCCCCCACCAGCAGCCCAGCAGAGAATGTTTATCATTCTTAACTCAGTGTTTATGAACCCATTAAGAAAACAAAGCCTCTCTCCATTACTTCAAGCTCTTCGTAAACAGCTTTTCCAAGGAAGGACATTACCAGCTACCTGTTGATTAGCTCCATAAAGCCTGTCTGCCTTTGCCTTCTCCCACAACATGAACTGTAGCCAGCATGTGATCTGCCAGCTAATGCTGAGAGGTGTCTGTATAAAGCAGAAGAGTGGGGGGAATAATCTCTATTTAGCAAGGAAAATCCAGGCAGACGCCTGCAGTCTCTGCCGGCACTCCAGCGAAGGAGCAGAAGGGAGGGGCCAGCTCTGCTGTGGAGCAGAGAGCCCCGCCCAGCTCAGAGAACATGCTGGGATGCTGGGGGAGTCTGATTTATCTTAAATCAGCAAGGGGTCTGGGACAGACATTGCATAAACCGGTTTGAGCCAAATCAGTTAAGTCTGATACTACATTCAACCAGATTTATCTCAAACCAGTTTCAGCCATTTTCAGACTGGTTTATGTGTATTGAACATCTGTTCTGTTACAGGTTTAAACCAGTTTCTGATCACTTGAACCAGTTTATGTGGAATGTCTGTCCCTAGCCCAGTTCACAAAGTTTTAGACAAGGTTCAATTTACTTTAAATACAGATTGCTGGGTGCTAACAACTCTTCAACCAGTATAGAATATTTGGGTTTTTCTTTGCAGACAAAGACTGGGGGGTAAAGAATGTGCTTGCATCCTCTGTATGCAACACCACTAAACTTGCAAAGAGGTAAGAGACTTCCAGCTACAATTTGAAGAATTTGTCCAATGGCATGCCTCTTAGTGATGAAAAGCCAAACTAGATAGTAGGCCTGTGCAAAGCAGCTCGTATTCACTTCAGATTTGGATTCAGCTGATTTGGGGGACAGCAATTTGATTTGGTGATTCAAATCACTGTCCTGATTTGATTCAGATGAATCTGATTCGGAGATTAGGCTGCTGCCTCATTCTAGCAGTATCTATTTTTGCAGGGCAGCAGTAAGCATGGTGCAGCTACAGCTTGAATTGAAGGCTGCATCTCCTGCAGGGAGACTATCTGACATACAAAGGACAGATATGTATCCAATCTTCCATTATTAGTCAACAGGAAAAACGTGTCTTAGGGCCTTTGGATGTCTCCCCTGGAACAACTCTTGAGCATTTATCATTCTCCTTATTGGAGACTATAAATAAGCTCCAAGTATACTGAAAACAAGCCTTAAGTTTTGAATATGAAACCACTGCAATTATTCAATAGGCTCACTTCTTCCTTTAGGGGTATTTGAAAAACTTAATTTGATAATGCAACATCTGAATTTAAAAAGCATTATGCAATGAAAATGATTTATCAATGGCATGAAGCTGCCTTTTTATAATCACACAATTGACATTAAAATTTTGAGTCACTCCATGTAGAAAAGTAGACTGCAGTCATATTCATATCTGGATGGTCTTTAGAACTCCTACTCTGTATGATGGTAGAAATGTTTCTCTGGTAAGATGACACACAATCCAGGCCAGCAGTAAGGAATCGGTGACAGCTGTGGACTCAGTTGTATATGGGCAAGAGTGCCATCATCTGGCTAGGAACCCTCATCTGCCCATGGGTCACCCTGGACACTCTAGGGCAGTGATTTTCATACGTTTCTAAAGTCGCAAAACTCTTTTATATCACTTCTGCTGCAGAACCCCTACCCCTATCCTGAACACTGACACCATTACCCCCAGTCTCTTTGTGAGATCCCTGATGACCTATCACAGACTCCCAGGTTCTACAGGACATAGTTTGAAAAACACTGTTCTAAGGGACTAAGTCAAGTGCTGAATGAAACAGAGTATGGGCCTCCTACTTGTGGAGACATTTTTAACAATCTAATCACAGGTTCTATTCTGCCTTCATCTCCTCCAACCAAACTTCATATGGGTGAAATCCAGAATAGTCAATTTAATCTAATGGAGTAATGAATTGTTCTCAATAGGAGAATCTGACTCCGAGCTTTTTTCCCTTGACAATTTGCTTTCAATCTTTCTGTGGTTTAGGGGTTTGCTGTCTCTAAAATGGGAATACCACCATTTTCCTGCCCTGCAAAAGATGCAAGGAAAAATGTGCTCGTTTGTTTGAGAAGCATTCAGGTGGTGCCCAGGCGCACACACCTGGGCAGACTGTTTTTAACTAACTGTAAATTGTTTAGAGAAACAGACTTTTGAGGGAACCAAAACTGTTTACAAATTCAGGGCAAATTCTGCCAATAGCTTCAGATTAACATTTTGCTTTCAAATGGCATTTTCCAGTCATAATTAGATCTAAATTTAAAGGAAATTAAAAGTTGAGAGTTAACTAACTGACAAAAAATTTAAATCATTCAAAAATGTTGGGCCTGTTGAAAGGTTCTTGTTGTACTAGCCTTAACCCCCTCCCCCAATTTTTCTTTTAGTTCATCTCAAATCTAATTATGTTTCCAGCCATCCCTTTATTCCCTTGGATTTTCCTTTAAGTATCCAGATAAATTTTTTTCTGGAGTTGGCATTCCAAAGTGGGACTTTTTTCTTTTTTTTTTTTTACTTGAAGCCTGTTGGCTCTGGAGGAAGAGAGCAACTGGAGTCACAAATGATATGGCTCCTGGGATCACAAAGAAATGGGGAGTTACCCAAGGAAGGCATCAAGGCTCCAACTGAAATTGTGTAAATAGCATAGCACTTCTCGTAGAGCCATGCTGGAATCAGGATAAGTAGACAAAGGGAACACCCTCTCTTAAATGAGGGGTAAAGAGGGGAAAATCAGATCTGTGTCTATAAAATGAATGGTTGCCTCATACTGACTATATTTGGGAGATCATGAGCTCTAATCTTTATTTCCCAAAGTCTAATGCAGTCTTTTCATTAGGATCTACAGGAAGGATGAGGTTGTTTCCAAGAAATGCAGAGAACAGACATAAGGACAGACTCTGGAAGAATTGTGAGGTGCTTGGAGAGAACGATAGCATCTATAGCTATTCAGTCCAGTATGTTATGTCTCTCTTGTTGCCAAAGTTTCTGAATATAACTTTGCTTCAGAAAGAAAGAAGAAATATTGTGTAGTTAGTACATTTTCTGGCAATAAAAAAAAGCTCGTACTAAAAAAAGGATGACGCATGCATGCTGCTGCATTTCATTTCCTCTTGAGTAACAAAGAGTGCAGGTTCCTTCTGAAGGCCAATGTCTTGGATAATCTACCTGTAACAGATACTGTTTTTACCCGACCAAGGTTGGCTTTCCCTACCAGAATCAAATCCTGCCTCAGTTTTGGATACAACCACAAAACAAAAGAACTGTTGTAGTTTCATTATGCAGGGGCCAGATAACAAAAGGGATTAGGCTGCTCTTGCAAAAAAGATCACTCAGCTCTCAAATCATTCCAATGTGATGCAAAGAGACACTGTTACAGCACTCGGGGGATCAAAACATAGGCTGTGGGACTGACAGGGATACATCTAGTGAGTCAGCACCAAGAGTTATTCCACGAAAATGAGGGCAGGTTCCACATTCACACATCTGCTTTTTATTGTTGCTTACTGTTTTGGATGTAAGAAACCACAGAGTAGCGAACCTTGGAAGATGGGAGAAAGAAGTGAATGAGAATCAGAGGAACACCATAATCTTCAGGTCATAAAATTCTCTTTGGAAAAACCACTCCATGAAAACATGAAAGAAAAGTAAAGCTGAGCTCTGGTCCCATCTCCCTGCCTTCTTCCCGTCGTGGCAGAGACAGCATTATTCTCTTTGGCACTTTCAAGTTCTTCATGACTATGATATTTAAGTGTGTACTGTCCACCCCACCTCCTTTTTCAGACATCTTAAAACTTAGAAATGAATGAAAATTTTAAAGGTAATATTAGTTTCTTAAGAGCCCTATAAACTTACTCATTCCAAAACTTTTTATTCTAGCTCTGCCCTTGCTTCAGTTCAAACCCTAAAAGAAAGGCCATTTTTTAAATATTCTTTCACTTGCTGTACTACAACAATGTTTTTTATTGTATTAGATTAGCAACTGCCTAGACTAGAACAGATCACCCTTCCTATGAATATTCCCTTCCTAGATATATATGTATATCTATAGATATACATATATATCTATAGATATACATATATATATTTAAATGCTTGTTTCAACCTCAGAAGAGCTGAACGGTCACCCTACATGAAACTCTTTGGCAGTGCTCTGCAGTTAAAAGCCCTAAATCAACTCATGGCAGCGAGAAAGTCAGGCAAGCTGACACAGATCTGTGTGTCCAACTCTCTTCTGCAATCCTTGACTTCACTGCAGTGCTGAAGTTGCTGTTACCAGCAAAGGGGTTCTGAACAGGACCCTAAATTGTCAAATTGCATAAAAAGAACATTTAAATTGGGTAGAGTGTAGCAGGGGTCAGTAGCTACTTATCTGTATAGGGCTAAAAAACTGTAAATATGATTGACTGAAAAGTAGAGGGGGCTAGTGTGCTGTATTGGAGGTATCATAGTCCAATACTGTATCCTAGCACTGACCAGGACAGAAAAAATAATTCCTTCTGAAGTAAAAAATTATAGTAGTGGATCAAAGCATGCTGAGACAAAAACTAAAGAGTGGGACAAAATCCTGCATAGGAACAAAACCCTGCAACAGTTATTAGGCATAGCCCATCCATAGTATCTTAGGTATCCATCCAACCATCCTAAGTAAAAGAAACCAAGCGGCAAAGAAAACTGAGATTCTTTACAAAGGATCATAAGCCCCTACTCTAAACTGGGGAAGTGGAGTCCAGTAAGACCTTAACATCTTTTGTCAGATCTAATCGTTTCCAAGGAAATAGTTTCTGTAGGTATAAGTCCAGGTTGCTCACAGATATGGAGACACAATCTTAGTGAATTCATGAAAAGTACAAAATTGGATTGAAGTTGTACCTCACTCTGATGAAAATCTGTCACATTAAAACCAATACAGATACTCTTAGTTTTTGCTGGTATGATCAAGAGTAGAATCTACCCCTCTCGCCACTCCCCGCACCCCAAAATGTTTTTACAAAAGTGTATCACTGTACCCTACTGGAAAAGTCATATGCAAATTTTTGAGCATCTTAGATTTGACCACTCCTTATTTTCCACTTCAAATATTACAACAACTGCAGGATGACTGATTTTTTTTTCTTTGCAGGGATGATGTTAACAGGTACTTTACTTAAAAAAAAAAATCTTTCCCTTCCCTTCAAATGGACACACAACTATAGCTAATGAATGGATGATGATTTATTAGAGGAAAAGGGCTCTATTTGAAAGTATTATTTCATCTTTTTGATCAAAAGCATTTTTATATAGTCAAGTACAGTTCTAGAAACTTGATATCATTTCCTCCACTAAAAATCCTATGTTCACAAGTAAACAATGATCATAAATATTCCCTGAAGATTCTCTTAAAAACATTTTTAATGTTGACAGTAGAGTAACATAATTTTTCCATTAAGTCTATCCATAATCCTTTCATGGATACCAAGACAACTGCCTAAACAAATACCTGATCTACAAATAAATCAGTCAAGAGAATAAATTTATTGAACACTTATTTTCATAAATTTTCCATTGACAATGAAACTTTTTCTTAAAATGGATAGCTGGCAAAGAAAAAAGTAAATCCAAGCAACAAATGCGTGTACCAGTGATCAACTACATGGACTATATACAGCTGGAATGTAACTATATGTTTTATGCATCACCATATAGCATATGTAATGAAATCTCTGCTTCCCCAAAATGTGTAACAAAAGGAATGAACATGCAGCAGGAATAGATTTACTGCACATCAGAGTTGCACATTTAAGAGGTCTCCAGAGCAGCATTATCTGCTAGGCACTCATTGATTGATAGTGACTTCCAATTCAGATCCCTTTAGTCCTCAACATATTTCACCATCAAAACATGAAGAGGGTTTGTTGTTGTTGTTGATTTGCTTATTTCTTCAAACATGGAGAATTAACAGTGTTGTTCTTTGCTTTTAAAAATGCCTCTTAACAAAGGCAAGATACTAGCATCCTTGTTCACATTAAAATGTCTCAAGCGTTCTCATTGACCTACAGGAAGACTCGCAAAGTTAGCGTAAGGGGAAAAGAATCCGGCCCAATGGGAAAAGCCTAAAATTTAAAGCTTTCTGGAAACCACTGCAGCATATATATAAAAAAAATACTGGATATAGCTTCTGATTCAAAGTCCATTGCAAACCACAGAAAACTTTCCACTGACTTTCAGAATCATCAGATTAGCAGTTCCTCTTGCTTACCAGAAGTCATTTAGAGGTAGCTACTTATCAGAAAATAGCTTAATTTTACCAGCTTCGTGTGTGACGATTGTCTATCTCCTTTGGCAGTGACTACAACCTCCTGGGGTTTCTGAGCACAGTGTGTCGTACCCCTGTACACAAGGGCAATATATGGCTAGACAATCGACAAAGCATTCTCAGTAATGGAATAAAAACCGTGATCCATATTATGGTTTTTCAAGAAAAATTCTCCATTGAAACCAATTATATGACTTTACCCAATACTGTTGTTTGAATGTTTCAGCTCAATTTTTTTCATGCACTTAGTGGAGTTTCATTTTTATGTGCCTATGAAGAGCCTAAGGAGGTTATCACTTAAGTGTAATAGGAAACTTCATTAAAGTCTGTACTAGGAGTACTGACGTGTTTTACTGTGGGCACGTGATTATTCTTAATGGAGTCTCTGTCACTACTCTCATATCTATGGATAGGCATGTGCACAGCTGCAGAATTGGAACCTTAGTGGGCATTTTGGTCTTGTTAGTATGTCTTGCATATTGTGTAAATAGGTCTGATTTATTCAAAATATGGTATTACACTGCATGAATAGATTCTACTTGACTTCACTTCTCCATCTTTTATCTCCTTTAAAATACTAGTTGTATGTAAGAATTGAGAACAAAAGTGTGTTTGTTAAAACCCCGTTTGTACTGAAATTAACTGCTAAATAGTACATCTCATATTACATAAATAGCAACAGAGTAATTTTGATCAGTGTTTTTGGGTGGAGGGGAAGAGAGAGTACAAGCAAGCAATCAGATTCACCCAAAGAACCTTGTCTGCCTGTTTCCCTAAAGCACATATTTGCTGTCTGCCTGATAATCCACCCTTTCCTAAACCTGCTTTGCTCTCAGCACATACCTGAATAATTCTAGCCTTTCTTTTACACTTTGAAACAGGTGTAGCATATGATTTACACATCTGGATTTCATTGTTTCTGTGATTTTGCAATACATTCATAAATCATACCCAGTTTCTGAAATATGCACTTGGTTTTAGATACCCTGTACAATAGTATATATCCTGGAGTCCTAAAGTGATTTTATATCTTCTCTCCCCTTTTTCTTTTGTGCATTTGTCCTGTGTATCATTCTGCCATTTCCTAAATTCACTGAAGAAAACCAATGACCCCCTGCCCTACACCAAAGTCCTCCTAATTAATTACAGATATTTGTCCAGTACCAGGTTCAGATCAATGGGAAAAAAATCTGTCCCCCATACCTTCCCCCCACCACCCTTTTTTTTTCACTTCCACACCAGAACTAACAACTTTTGCTTTGAAATCCTATGCTGAATGTAATGAAATGCAAGACTCTTCTGCATCCATGGTTACTATTTACTAACAAAACTGATGATGTCAGGAATGTAATTAGGTTGTTTCTACTCTAGCACAGAGACATTAAACCATGAAATCATTGTAGTATCTAATCTTTTCTTTGCTAGGTTTTTAAAAAAAGATAAATCTTGAACTAAGCCATTTCTCTTTTACAGAAAGTTGAGTTTCTAAATGTTTGCCAGGCATAACACACTAACAGGTTTAAGAGTAATTAACACAAGTTATTCCATACACTATTATTTTTCAAACCATACCACAGCAGCAACTGCCACCAGCACTGTTGTACTTATAAAAAGTATTGGGGTGGGGGGAGGAGGTATTATAGATCCTTACTTTCAAGCTTTATAACTTGACTGTAAAAACTGGCTCCAGGGTAAAGTTTGGCATACATGCTTGAGCAATATGCCTTTTTTTTTAATAAACCAAAGCTGTCATGAGTTGGTTCAGTTGATTTTTTAGGAGTGCAAAAATGTAGGTGTTTTGTGGTTTCAGATGCCTTCTGCATTTCTTCAACACAACCATACTTTTGTCAGACTAATCAGCAATCACTTTCTGCTCTGAAATAGCTTGCAGAAAGATTCTCCCCAGAGAATTTGCATGCACAGAGAAACCTCCTAAGTCTACCACTTCCAACATGCTAATCAACTCCTTCTGTGACAGCACTGACTTCTCTTGACTTTCTGCAGATACCAGGTGTGTCCCCCCTCACTCACCTTCTGTGTCTTGTGGGGAATCTGCTCAGGACTTGATGCAACTAATTGGGCCCCACCACTCTAAGGGAATTCCTTACATAGAACAGCATCAGAAAACCAAGAGGCAGCACTGAAATAAGAAAACTGATCCCATGGATCCATTAGAGTATCATTTGAATTCCCTGCACGACAAGAAGCAGGCTCTTTGCCATGACAAAGATCTCTGAAAAAGGAATCCCACACTTTTCCACACAAGTTCATCCCTTTCATTATTCAGCTACATGTCTAATTGTCTTCATGCTTTCACCAGAGCTCCTGAAGTTCTCTGTAACACTCCTAACTGTTCCACCATACAGACCAATGTGTACAACCCCCTGAGACCTGTAGGGTCTTCCCAGAAGTGAGAATCATAGAAAATTAGGGTTGGAATGGAGCTCAGGAGGTCATCTAGTTTAACCCCCTGCTCAAAGCAGGACCATCTCCAACTAGATCATCCCAGCCAGGGCTTTGTTGATCTGAGCCTTAAAAACCTCCAAGGATGGAGATTCCACCATTTCGGTAGGTAACTTGCTTCAGTGCTTTACCACCCTCTTAGTGAGAAAGCTTTTCATAATATCTAACCTAAACTTCCCTTGCTGCAACTTAAGATCGTTGTTCCTTGTTCTGTTACCTGCCACCACCGAGAACAGTCTAGCTCCATCCTCTTTGTAACCCACCTTCAGGTAGTTGAAGGCTGCTATCAAATACTCCATCAGTCTTCTCTTCTGCAGACTATATAAGCCCAGTTTCCTCAGCCTCTTCTCATAAGTCATGTGCCCCAGCTCCGAACCATTATTGTTCCCTCTGCTGGACTGACTCTAACTTGTCCACATCCTTTCTATAGTGGGGGCCCCAACAATGGACACAGTACTCCAGTGAGTACCCAGTGAGCTCGTTTTACATCTCCACATTGTAACTCTTCACCATCTTTCTGCTTTCTTTGCTAGACAGGCACCACACTGGGACATCAGATCTGGTAGCAATGGTAGTTTTGTCCAGCATTTCCATGGGACTGAAGTAGCGAGGGTCTGTCATAAGGAGTCAAGTTGACACAGACACTGCCGGCAGCAACTTGCCTTGTGAGGGCAAAAAGAATCCAGCAGTGTGTGGCCCTCTCCTCAACTTGTCCTCTGAGCCCTTCATAATACACAAAGCTGTAGCCCTATTCAGCACCTGGGTATGAGGAGAGCATCATGCAGAAGAATGAGCCTCTTTTTTACAGTCCAATTGAATTAAGTCTTCTCTATGCACAGAGATAATTGGGCCATCAGTAAGTAAAAGAGGGCATAGAAAATCATCAACAAATCCCACCTGATATCACCTACCCTCTATTCTATCGCGACAAAAAAGGGAGAATCAGGCTTGGGATGACTCAAGATAAAGGTAGACCCATTCTTAGCTGGTTTAATTATATATGTATATTTAACCAACTAAAGACATGAACTATAGTACAATGAAATCAACATGAATCTTCCAACTGAGTTGAAATCCCAACTGTAGACTAAACTGTTAGCATGTCATTTAAGACAGCAGAGCAGTCCTGTGCAGTGCTGGGCATAAATGTTGAAATATGTGACAGCAATGCATTGTGAATGCAATTTTATACCCAAATCACCATCATCTCATTTTTACCTATGCTCTCTTTTCAGCTACTTTGACTGTTAACAGTCTGCCTTTTAATTACAGCTATGTGTACAGCCCCTAGCAAGATGGAGCCCTGATTTCCTAATTAAGGTTATCAGAATACAGACAATTTTGTTTGGGTGCACTTTAAACATATCAGTGTTGCTGTGGTGCACTCAGAGAAGCTGATGCATTCCCAAAGAAATTCAGTTCCCTTTACCAAGCTACAATGGCAAAAAATGTTTTTGCCTTTGAAGAACTTCTCTTTTAAGAAGTTTT
The DNA here is from genome assembly GCF_030867095.1 of Alligator mississippiensis. Taxonomy (NCBI): domain Eukaryota; kingdom Metazoa; phylum Chordata; order Crocodylia; family Alligatoridae; genus Alligator; species Alligator mississippiensis. The sequence goes on from NC_081830.1 coordinate 43,500,965, forward strand.
GGTGACAATAGTGATGAAGATGATGACGATGAATTGAAGAATAGCCTGAAAGAAGCCATAGGATGCATAAAGCAAATAATAACCCCAAGAAGCAGGACTTTATTAAACCCAAATCTCCCAGAGAAATATTTCTGGGGTTTTGACAGCTTGCTCTTTATCATCAGGCGCAAAGATTACATAAAGCTGATGCCTGAAGATTTAAGTGATAGGAATGTGATCACACATTAGAACAAAAATCAAAGGTGTCACTTCAATGTAAAATAAGTTTGAAGGCAAAATTGAGAAAATAAATCAACATATGGAATTGCTGGAGGCCCTGAAAATAATTTTCCTAGATAACCTTTTAAAAATAAAGCTGCTGAAAGGTGGACTGGCAGTAGACATTTACACAGAATATTTGGAATACCCAAGGATAGTGTGGTAATTTTGTCATCCCCAAAATCAAAATGATTGTGACTTACTGATGTTTATACAGTCTATGATCTTCATAGAAGTGAAGTTAAAGATTAAGGATTATTAGAACTAGGTGATTTTTCCCCTAACATTAAACTTTTTAAAAAACTGAAAAATGTAGAAATGAAGTTGACAGAAATATTTTGCTAATCCTTTTCAATCTTAGCAAATTGTTTTGTCGAATTCTGGAAACATTTTTTAAAAATTAGATCAACCCAAAACAAGATTTTCCAAAATGTTTTGAAATCCCCTGTAAACCAGAAAAAAATATTTTCACAGCTCCAAGGGTTATTTCCCCTGTTATATAGAGCACAACTTAAGGTTTAGAACAGTGACTCTCAACCTTTTATAATTTGCAGACGCATAAAAATTTCAAATGGAAGTGCAAACCCCTTTGGAAATTTTGACTGGAGATGTGGAGCCCTTTGAATTGTAAGAGTGGGTATTCACATAATTTTGACTGATCATATTAATCTATTGTGGACACATTAGATATAGTCTGTGGACCCCCAGGGCTGTATGGACCACAGGTTGAAAACCACTGGTTTACAATGAAAAACAGAAACTCATATAAAGGAAATTTTGAAAGCACTGTCTTGTGAAAATTCTTCAAGTGAGACTGCAATTTAGGATGAAAGTTCAGAAGGGAATAGCTGGAGTTTTCCTGTTCTAAACCAGAAGCAATAATTAAATATAAGTCACTTCTGGATAGAGGAAGGTAAGGTTTTTGTGGTATTTACAGGTTTTGTGTTATTTTAGGATGCATTTCAGTAGTGACTGAAGTAGTCTGCTTGGCTATCTACCTGCATATTAGGGCTGTGCAAAGCTTCAGTCCTTGATTCGATTTGGCGGAGTTTCGGCCAGATTCAGTGGCCAAATCTCTGAATCGAATCAGAGGGCCCTCTGAATCGATTTGGAGCCCTCCAAATTGATTTGGAGAGAATTGGAAAGATTCAGAGATTTGGACATAGAGACAGCTTTAAATACTTTTTCTATATGCCTCTAGGTAGCAGGGGCTCATGAGTGCTGTGATGCTGGGGCACATGGAGTGTCCCACAGAAGCATGGGGGGCTCCCCAGTGCGCTCAGCAGCAGACCTGGAAGTAGACTAGAAGCACTTTCAGTCCACTTCCGGGTTCACCGCTGAGTACATGGAGGGCCCCCCCTCGCGCTCCTGTGGGATGCTGCATGCACTCCAGCATTGCAGCAATCACGAGCCATGCCTGCTACTGGAAGGTATGTAGAAAAAACTTTTAAAACTGCATCTATGTCCGAATTGCTGATTCTCTGAATCAGCATTGAATCTTCAGATTCAGCCAAATCGAATCAGGAATCGAATCAGGGACAGTGATCTGAATCAACGAATTGAATCACTGTCCCCAATTCAGGCCAAATCCAAATCGAATAGGGCCCACTTCGCACACCCCTACTGCATATTTACTACTCATGAGACATTGAATCTCAAATCTGTTCACTACTGTGGAAAAGACTCACCCACTGAAGCTGGGAGGCGGAGGGATGCCGCGTCGGGAGACGAGTGTGGGAAAAGCAAAACCGCAGTGGGCGGAGCCACCATGGCAGAAGTTGAAAGACATAAAAAATGGAAGAGCCGGAAGGAGCTGGGACGGCTCCCACATCAGCATGGGCACTTTTTTTACATGCCTGCCAAGATAAAAGGCCCAATGGAAGAGCAGTGCAGGGGGACTGGAAGAGAAACCCACAGCCAGTCCGGAGGGACAGGAGCGCGCCCACGGTCCCAGGAAGGGGACATGGTGGGTACCCCAGGAGAGGGAAGCCTCGGGGATCCACGGCCAGTGGGAGCTGGGGGAGCCGCCCATGGAGCCAGAGTGGGCACTGACCAGCACCACTGAAGACTGGGGTCTGGTGAGACCCAGCAGCACCTTGAAACAGACGCCACCAATGGGCAGTAAGAACCCAGCCCACAAAAGGGATGAAGCGATGGGGAATGAGACAGTGCCAAGGACAGATGATGCCTAAACAGGAAAAAGGGGGCTACAGAAGACACTCAGGAAGGAACACCACCGATTGTCTGTGGCCATCAGACTCTACGAACTCAAACATTGAAGACCATCCAGAACATCACCCTCGACAATGCAAGTGGTAACATTGCGGTTGGCAGTAGGCGGGTTGTAGGGGAGGCAGAGCCCCACATAAAAGGGAGCGGAGGGAAGGCTTCAGGGGGGCAGGACCAAACATCGTCCTCCTGATTCAAACCAATTAGTCATCAAAGACGTGGCAGGTGAGGCCCCTGGGGAACCGCCCTAAAGTCACTTGGTGACTAGAATGTCTGTCCTGAGTAGCCACGGCAAGGTTCAAGAGGCATCCCTACCCATGATGTACCGGGGAGAGGCAGGGGAGGTTACAACTACTTTGGACTGAACATTATGCTAGGCCTCAGGAAAAGCCATTTACGTGAAAAAAAAGTCCACATTTGATGGGACAGGAGACATTTTTCCACAAGAAAATTGGAAATTTTCTCCAGTGCAGATGGACTGGAGACATATTCATTACTATTTTCTACCAATTGCAAGCAACATCTCTGAAAGACGCATAGAACTGAAGCACAAGTATTCTTCCAGTCTGATTTTCTTCCCCTAGTTTTCTGAGTGGAGAAGTGATTTAACTTCCCACTCAGCACAAATGCACTTTTTGGGCCCCATCCATACAATCTCTGAACACTCTGAGACAGTCCAATTCTTTAGTCACTCTTACTACTTTTTCTGACATAAATTCCTCTCCTTGTTTCTCTTTATTTAGATTTTGAACTAAAAAAATAAATACAATTATTAACAAAAGCATCATAAAGCAATGAGTGAAGTGGGACAGATAGAGAAGACCTCAGAAATGATAAAGTGTGGCTTGAACCCTTCAAGAAGGGGAAAAACATAAGAAGGGCCAAAGGGAAAAGCTTCTGGCCAATCTACTCTATTGCATGTGTAGGTACAGGCCACGGAGGCAGCCTGAGGTTGATATGCATCCATTCCAGCCCTGGACTTCCTGCCCAACTACTAAAAAAATCCTTTGTCGAATGCAAAATCCTGAAGCGGGGGGGCTGAAGACCATGTTGCCAAGACAGTTTCTGCCCTCCTTTCTAAAGTTGGTGAGGGAGTGATCCACAAAAGGGAAAATTTCTGCCATATAGGAAACTCAAGGGATTCAATCAAGCTAATTATTATAGTGGTGGACCTTTAAAATGCCAGCATTTCTGATGACTTCATAACAGTACCTGACACAACAAACTATTCCTTGTATTTTATAATAAGAAATAACTGTGGTGATGCTGACATCACTGGGTGATAGGCACAGATGAACACTGACTTACTGGCAAGCCCTTTATAATTTATCACCGAGTGCTTTAGATGCAACAGTATATTTAGCCCCTGCACAGAATTACTCCATGCTGGATTCAGGATAAGATTTCAAAAACACCTGTAGAATTTAGGGGTGCCTATACATGTACTCCGATGCATTCTAGTTAGAATGTGTTGGAGCAGACTTGATTAATTGAACCTGGAGCAGGGAATCTGCCATTGCTGAGTCTGATAACATGGAAAGAATAAAATTGGTCCTGAATTCTTCAGGATGTAAATCTTTAGTAAAGGCCTATGATCCAGAAAGCAACTTCTGCAGTTTTTCCCGACAAATAACAAAGCTATCTAATACCATAAGACTGCTCAACAGTAAGAATGGGAGGCAAGAGAAAAGTGCTTTAGTTAAAGCGTCCTGTGGCTATTTTTAAACATTCAGGGGTAAACGTGTGTAAACATACACATGATGCTGTGGCATTTTAATTACAGCAGCTCTCTGGGAACCACTCTAATTAAAATGTGCTCCCCACCACCCATGCCCAAGCACATGTCTAGGCAGCTTAGGAGCCTATGCCTAAGAGACTTCAACAGAGCTGATGTACATAGTGAAAAGGTTATCCACAGGGCCACGTTGACCTTCTTCTGTCCTTAAAAAAACACATTTATTTCAATGAGGTCATATGGAAGGTATGTGCCTGGACAGATTTTGGCCCACTAATTCCTACATGGCTAATAAAGTAGCTTTAAGAAGTAGCTAGGGACAGTAGAGGTGGGCCAGCAGTATTTCGGTCATCAACTTACTTTAATCAACCATATAATTATCATCACCTTATATTAAAAGGTTACCTGTTTGTTTTTCTGTTGAATTTTGTAGTAGTTATTTTCTACCTTCTTGGCCACGTATTAACACGCAGTTCTTCTGGATAACACTGGGTTATTGTTCCTGTCAATTTCTTTGGACCTCAGAACACAACTGTGTGCACTGTTATTGTATGAAAAGCAAAAACAGCAAGAGTTGGCTCTTGGCCACTGCAATTTCACTTGTTTTCATCTTAAGTGCAAACAGCTCTTTGCCTGGCAAAAATAAGATGTGCATGTCTCAGTGGGGAGGGCAAAAGTATGAGCTGAAAGTCAAAAAAGATACATTCCACTCCCTGGGACATGTTTTCATGGTTGTATGTCACCCAGCTAAGGCTCATCCTGGGAAAGCAGCTCATGCAGGGATCGAAGGAGAAAATCTTGGAGAGATCCTTCCTCAAACTTCAGGTGGTAGAAATTTAGCAAGATTCCTTAGCCTTTATTTATATTTTGTTAGAGAAAGATATTTTAAACATTTCTTTTTGTCAGAGGAGAAAAGAAAACGTTAGAGAGAGAAGCAAAGGAGAGTTAATAGAAGTGGGAAGAAGTTAGCAGGAGCCTTTAGCTGTCGTGCTGTGGAAAAAGTGAGATTTACTATTGTGTACTGCCCCAAGATCAACTAAATGGGACAGGAGAAATAAATAAAACAAGATGTAGGAGCGCTATTAAGAAGAAAGAGGTTGTGGGGCCATTGATGAGGGACTGCTTAACGAGAGTGTTCAAAAGAACTGATGGGAGGGATGAGAGAATGGTCACATTCACACACTGGCCTAAAAGATGGATGCAGGCATTGAAAATAGAATGCCAAAAAGCATAATGCCAAGAAATAGAAACAGAGCTAAACAAGAAACAAAATTTCAAAAATGTTTTCCCAAGCTGAATTGCGGTTAAAAGTAAAACAATCTCAACATTTTTTTCTAATCTATAATTGAAAAAATCAGGTAAAATCATTTTTAAAATTGCATTTTGATAATTTAATCCACTGGAATGACAACAAAAAGAGGAAGCAGATAACGGGTTTGAAAAGGAGATGAAATACTTGAACTCTTCAAAGCAGCAAAGAATCGTAATTACAGTAAAGAACCTGTATGTCTAAGCAGGGAATCTCTGCCAGTACTGAGTCCGATGATAGCACAAAAAGGATAAAATTGGTCCTGAAATCTTCTGCATGTAAAACTTTAGTAAAGGCCTAATACCCAGAAAGCAACTTCTGCAGTTTTTCCTGGCAAGTAACAAAGCTGTCTAATACCATAAGACTATTATTCACCATTAAGAATAGGAGGCAAGAGAAAAGAGCTACTCCTGTGTTCTGCTACATGAGATATATAACTCACTTTAAACATCTGAAGTGAACTAAGACTTAGATAGACATGGGATCAAGTCCTAGTTTAGCCAAAGTTTCATAAGACCTTTCTTAATCTATATAGGTAAAAATACGTATATTTCCATCACTATGTAGGAGTCTTAGGTTATAATGTGATGAGCTACAACAATTTAAAAGTGTTAAACTGGAACAACATAGATGTAAGGGGTAGTTTCACATAAGCTTATTTAATGTGGGAAAGCACTAATTTCAACCTGCTTCAAGTTGCCTTGTGTGACCTTTGGCAAATACTTTCATCTCTCTGGACCAAAGTTCTTAGTAAAAAATAGGGACAGCAACAATACTCCATGCCTCCTGTTCTTTGTCTGCTTTGTCTATTTAGATTGCATCTCTGAGGCAGAGATTCAGTCTTACTGTGTAAATGTACAGTGCCCAGAGCGCAGGGAGCCTCATTTGAGGACCCTAGTTACATCTGCAATGCAAATAATAATGGTAATTAATTCAGTGCAGACAGTCTCTGAAAATTCTGTAGAAGTACAAGAAAAATCAATGTAATGAGAAATGTTCAGTCCCCCACAATGGAAACAACTGCTTTAGTAATTCATTTATTTAAAAAAAAAATAGTTATTAAGGGAAATTAGCTTTTTGAAATGCATTGGATTGTCAGTTCCAGAGAATCATGTCCATTTGTTTTTTTTAATAATTGTTGGTGAATAACTACTACCCAGAGAGCAATAATACAAACCACCTAATGCTGGTGGTGTACCCAGACCTCTCTACTTGATATGGCTCTGGATAAAAGTCACTAGGAACTGAGCAGAGACCATATTAGAAGAAGACATTATTCTTAAAGAGATTTTTCCAGAACCACCCATCCTAACCATTAAACTATCACCAAACCTCGCTAACTTCATCACCAGAAGCAAACTCCCTATGACCCAAGCCACACCAAATGGATCCAGACCATGCCAGGACAAGAAATGTAAAATCTGCCAACACATCACCACCCCTACAATAACTACACCCCAAAACAGAGTCATCACCATTCTCAGATATTATACCTGCACCTCCAGAAATGTAATACACCTCATCCAGTGCACTAAATGCCCTGATAGAATATATGTAGGAGACACCAAACAACAACTGCATACCAGAAGGAACGCACACTGAAAATCCATCAAAGACAAGAATACCCAACTACCTGTGAGGCACATTTCTCACAAGACAATCACTCCTTCTCTGATCTCTCAGTTCTTATTCTCAAAAGGGAACTTACAAAACAACTTCTGTAGATGAACCTACAAACTTTACTTCATAAATCTACTGGATACAAAAAATCATGGACTTAATATAGATGTTAGATTTATGACACATTACAACCTGCCTGACATCTGATTTACCAGGTACCTGCCTGAAGCTTAACACTTGCATTCCTTCACATGTTTCCCCCTCTCCTCCTTCCCCCCACCCCATCTCTACCCATTGTCTTCCAAACTTCCACCTATTTACATTTTCACAGACTTCCTGTCACACTTTTAGCTTCTTTTCTACCTTGGAGAACTCAGAACAACAGTAGAGTCTCCCTATGCCTGAAGAAGGGTGTTTCTGCTTGAAAGCTTGCAAAGAACTTTTCCCCAACTATTTAGTTGGTCTAATAAAAGATATCACATCTACCCAACAAACTGGGCCTGCCTATGTGCTTAAACCAACACAGCTACAACCAACAACCCTAAGCAGGGACCACACACTCATTTCACTAAGGCCACCATGAGAAATGGTGAAATGGGCCATACACAAACTGCTGTTCCAAAAGGGGAGGACTTTTTGAGTTAAGGCACTGGACTGAAATTCACCCTGGGTTTGACCCCTGCCTTTGTCACAGACTTCCTAGGTGAGAGTGAACAACTCTCTAAGACTCAGTTCTCCATTTACAAAATGGGGATAGTCATACACTGTTTTCTTCAAACCACTCTCTGTTTTCTCTGTTTAGATAGTATGCTCTTTGGGTAAGATGCCTGAACCTCACTTTATAGTGCCTAGCACAATGAACACTTGATCTTGGTTCCACCACTGTAATTCAAATAAAAACAGAAGTTAAAGGTTGTAAATCAGATTACAAGTCCTTGAACCCTCCATTCCTCTTCAGTGGTTTGCTGAAAAATTTCAAAAAACCATTAACCCATTTCTTTTTACAATATAGCTTAGTATTGGTACTACAAAATATGGGAAAAGGAAAGAGAAAACATGTTCCCCTTTATTGAAAGGGATGACACCTGAACTGACTTCAAAAGCAAGCTTACCCATGAAAGAATAAAGGAGAAACTGAGTTAGCTCTACATGATGTAGCTGATAACATTCTCTATGTAACGCAGTGCAATACCAGATCAATAAAGTAGTCTTAAAGGTAGCTTTCAATTCTACAAACAGAACCTAGTAAATGCACAGAGCCCCTGTTCTTCAATGCTGTCCACCAGTCTCTCTCAGCGGAAACTTGGTCACCTTCTAGAGGTAAGGTTGGCTACTGATGGAGCTAGAGAGTACAAAGAGCCTACCAATCTGGTTTCCTTGTGAAATGGGATATTAGGCATTAATACCACCACTTACCTCTTCAGTGGAAAGTGAGGTCAGAGATGCTGTGGCAGAGGTTAAACAGTTAATCCTAAAAATATTGTCAAAAAACCTGCTAGCCAATCAAATCCATGCCCTTCAAAAAAACTGATGGTATACTGAGGATAAGAGGACCTTGAATTTTTTAAAATCTTTGTTAGGAATCAGTTGGAGCTTGAAGTTTTCCGTATCACCCACAGAGCTGGGCACACTATTCACAGACATTGTATTACCCTTCAATGGCTTCTGAAGTCTTTTGATGAACATTTAAAGTGAAAGTGTTTCAGTTTAACCTTGGTTTAAACTCGGTTTCAGTTTAACATTTAAAGTGAAAGTGTTTCAGTATTACCTCAGTCCTGGGGAAGCTCTTCGAGAAAATTATCCAGGAGCACATCTGCAAGGGGCAAGCAGGGGAGATTATGCTTAGGGACAACCAACATGGGTTCATTAGAGGCAGGTCCTGTCAGACCAACCTGGTGGCCTTCTACACCCAGGTCACAAAATCCTTGGACACAGGTGTCGCGGTGGACATAGTCTTCCTGGACTTTAGGAAGGCCTTCGACACTGTCTCTCACCCCATTCTCATTAAAAAATTAGGCGACTATGGTGTCAATGCCTACTCAGTCAGATGGGTCACAAATTGGCTGGAGGGCCACACACAGAGAGTGGTGGTAGATGAGTCTTTTTCGACCTGGAGAGATGTGGGCAGTGGGTCCCCCAGGGCTCGGTCCTCGGGCCCGCACTGTTCAACATCTTCATCAGCAACTTGGATGAGGAAATGAAAAGCACTTTGTTCAAATTCACGGATGACGCTAAGATGTGGGGAGAAGTGGGCACGCTAGAGGAGACAGACAGGCTGCAACTAGATATGGACAGGATGGGCTTCAATACTGACAAATGCAAGGTGCTGCACCTAGGGTGGAAGAACCAGCAGCATACCTACAGGCTGGGGAACTCCCTTCTTGTCAGCACAGAGGTAGAAAAGGATCTTGGTGTCATTACTGATTCCAAAATGAACATGGGCTGCCAATGTGGGGACATGGTCAGAAAGGCTAACCACACCTCATCATGTATCCACAGATGCATCACGAGCAGGTCCAAGGAGGTGATCCTCCTCCTCTATGCGACACTGGTCAGGCGGCAGCTGGAGTACTGCATCCAGTTCTGGGCACTGCACTTCAGGAGGGATGTGGACAGCATCGAGAGGGTCCAGAGGATGGCCACTCGCGTCATCAGGGGCCAGCAGGGCAGGCTCTATGACCGGAGGCTACGGGACCTGAACCTGTTCAGCCTCCACAAGAGAAGGCTGAGAGGGGTCTGGTGGCCATCTACAAACTGGCCAAGGGGGACCAGCACGCTATGGGAGAGTCCCTGTTCCCCTGAGCACTACCAGGAGTAACGAGGAATAACAGCCGTAAGTTGATGGAGAGTAGATTCAAGCTAGATATCAGGAGGCACTACTCCACAGTCAGGGTGGCTAGGAACTGGAACTGACTTCCAAGGGAAGTGGTGCTCACTCCTACCCTGGGGTTTTCAAAAGGAGGCTTGATAATCACCTAGCCAGGGTCCTTTGACCCCAGCATCCCTTCCTGCCCATGGCAGGGGGTCAGATTTGATGATCTGCTCAGGTCCCTTCTGGCCCTACCAACTGTGAAACTATGAAAGTTGCCAGGGAACTTTGTGCTGTGACTTTTTCTTTGAGAAGTTGCTATTTGTTATTTGCTGTTTATGCTCTGCAACTGGTCACAGTTTTATTTCTGCTTCCTGACAACTGCAACATACACAAGACAGCCTTGCTTTTGGCACTACTAACTCTTGAAAATGTACTCCCCACCATGTGCAAACAAATTCTGGTCACACATTGCTTTGGACAACATTCCAAATGTTTGAGGAAAGCAAATTTCTCTGTCTTAAGGTTCTGTACCAGCAGCTATCATATTCATTATCCTATAATAACAAGATCTTGATGGTTTTATGGAATCTTTGGCTCTTCTCTAGTTCTAGGAAGCTCCATTTGAAGTGAATCATGGTGCAAGGTAAATTGTGCTATAAATACTACTAAACATACTAGTAAAGCAATGCAAATCTGTGTGAAGACAGTACAGCATCAAATGCCTTCAGACCCTTAAACACCGCAAGGCCCTCCAAACATCTCTCAGTAAGAAATTTGCCAATCTTAAGCTTGAAAATTATAACACTTCTGTTGAGGAAGATTGGCAAGCTCTAAAAGAGACCATCCACAAGGCTTGCATGGAATCAATTGGCTTTATCATCTGATGCCATCGACACTGGTTTGATGTAAACAAAGCTGAGATCAAAGCCCTTCTCAATCAGAAGAGAAAAGCTTTCAGTGACTGGCAAAACCATCCTAGGTCTAGTCAGAAGCAGGGAACTTTTCAACAGCTTAAAGCTTTGCATACCTCAGCAGCCATCTCTTAAAGAAGGCCAACATCGACGAGAGATCTAGTACAGGATCCAATGTGCCAGCATGTGTATAGGCAGCCTAGTAGCCTATGCCTAAGAGACTTCAACAGGGCTGAGGTACCTAGTGAAAAGGTTATCCACCAGGCCACATTGAGCTTCTTCTGTCCTTGAAAAAACATATTAATTTCAATGAGGTCATAAGAAAGGTATGTGCCTAGACAGATTTTGGCCCATTAATTTCTACATGGCTAATAAAGTAGCTTTAAGAAGTAGCTAGGGACAATAGAGGTAGACTAGCAGTATTTTGGTCATTAACTTACTTTAATCAACAATGTAATTATCATCACCATATGATTGTGCGTTCAATGACCACAACATGAGGACTTGAACAAAGCTCCAATTATATAAGGCTGCAACTCTTCTCTACAGCTGTGAAGCTTGGATGACCTACAGGGACCACCTGAAAATGGACCACCCAAAAATGAAATTTCGTATGACTTCATCAGTGCTACCTCTGGATGATCCCTGGCATAAAGTGTGACAATTCTCACACACATGCCAGTGTCTTTACTGATGCTAACACTACCAGGATGGAAGCTTTGATTATTCAACATCAGATGCGGTGGATAGGGCATTGTGTATGCATGCCTGATAAATGTTTACCAAAACAACTGCTATACTCCCAGGACAAGGACAAAGGACATGCGAGGGCCAGAAGAAATGCTTCAAGGACACACTCAAGGTGAACATTAAGATGTGTGGCATCACAAATTGGGAAAACCCAGCCCCAGACAGGGTGACATGGTGATGCCTTGTGAGAGAAGGTACATCTTACTTTGAGGAAAACTGCCTTGCCTTGAAGGCAAAAAAAGCAATAGAAATTAAAGGAAAGGGAACAAGACTGAGAAATCAGTGATTCAACCCTCCCTTTAACCACCACCTGTGGCATCTGCCAGAGAGTCTGAGGCTCTAGGATCAGCCTTCTTAGTCATCAGTGAACTCAAGTACAACCCTTTACTTGGCCTGTGGGACTGATCATCCACGACTGTGATGGTTCACTGCTGCCGCCTACACACACTAAGCAAAATCCAGGCTAATTTGAAAAACGTCAATTTTTTTTCCTTTACTAGCTTCAACTGTAGTGCTGGCCCTGTAGATCTGCAAGTACATACTTATTGGTATTCCAGTGTTACTTACTGTCCCCTGAGCAAGATATGCTGCAGCTATCTAAAGCTTCATTCTTTTTTTGTGTTTTTGGTTAAAAATCTGCTGAGTTGGTAAAATAAGAATAGCCTAAAAAGTCAGGGTCAAAATTAAGGGACTTATGTCTGCTAGCTTTCTCTTATTTTGTGTCAGCACAACCCACTTTACTTGAAAAAGAAGCATCTAACTTAGAATTAAATGTGGAAGTGATTGCCTAGATTAAATTGGCTCTTTTTTTAAGTGAGAATCTTTTCTTTCTCTTTATTGCATCAGCAGTTCCAGATTATATTGATTGTATGTTGTGTTCCCTGCTAAATAGAGCAAAAAGAAATTAATATAGTTTTTAAAATGTTAATTGAAACAGGGTGTGTTTGTAGGTGTGGCACTTGAGAAGAGACTTTTTCTAGAATCCATACATCTTTCTTCTTTTAATATATGGTACATGAAGCTGCCAGGGAAGCAGGTGGTGAATTGCCAAAGGGATTGTGGCTTTCAGTTAACTAAGGACGACTGCAGAAAAACAGGGAAGGTGACAACAAAACTCCACGGCATGTGTTGCAAAGAATCCAAATGCAAGCTATTTTACAAGACTCGTTGGCCCCCAAAGAAACTTAATTTAATGGATTCTAAGGTCTGATGGAAAAACAGGAGAGGTTGTGCTGAATTTGAACCATTGCAGAGTATTATGTGAATCAGAAATCAGCCAAGGTACTACAGGCTGTGTTTTTGCATTTCAAGGTCCAACTGCCTAATATAAAGTTGGCTCTTTAGCTTATGGCGCAGATGACCTGCATTGATCTATAACCACGGCAACTCTACTGACTTCAGCAAATCACCTAGGGATATGTACATCTGACCCTACATGTTCGACACTGGCATAACCTTGCTTCCATTGAAATCGATAGTAAAACTCCCACTGACTATTTAATGGGTGTGGGGGGGTGGGGAGGGAATCCTCCCTTCCCCCTATTTCCCCTCCCTGCTCACAGGCACATTCCCCCACCCCTGCCACTGTCCCAGGTGGTGAGGGGAGCACCAGAGCTGCTTCTGCCTTGGGGCCAGACTCAGCCTGAGACAGCAGCAGCAGCAAGAAGGGTCCCCCTACACACATGTGCTTCCAGCCTGGTGGGAAACAGCAGGTGGGGAGGGCAGGCAGGGAGGGGGAACCTGCCCACTGCTGTCGCTGTCCTGGGCTGAGACTGGCCCCCGCACAGCCTGGCTGGAGCAGGCAGAACTGGATCTGGACTCTTTCTCTGCCCCTGAGTCAGTGGGGACAGAGGCGGGTGGGGGAGGAGGGGAGGGGAGGGGACATGCCTCTGAGCATGGGGAGGACAGGACAGGATAGGGGGAAATGTTTACCTGCTTGGCAGACTTAAAGTCCATGACTTCTGCTCTTGTCAAGTGGTCAGAAAGGGGTGTGTGGAGGGGGTTCATTCGCATCATTGCATCTCCTCTGGATCTGCCCCTGTACTAGGACAGTGCTCAATGCTGAACAAATGCAAAAACAGTTGCAGAGTTTTCACAGACCCATGTGCTGGCCTAGCCTGTGCCCAACCAGTAGCAGATCCAGAATGAGGCAAGAGTGATGCAGTACCTCCACTTTGGCTGTGCCACACACATGTAGTGAGCTCTGAGCTCTCTGCGTGGTCAGCATGGGCTCCTGCTGGAGCTCTGCATGATTGGTGAGCTCTGAGTACACCAGCTGACAGAACCCAGGGGGCGGATACCAATGCTATTCACTCTTCCCCTCCCTGCTGAATTCATCAGCAGAAGAAAGGAGGGGACAAGCAGTGGCAGTACTCACTCCCTAGACTCCAGAGCTGTTCAAAAGCAGGGGCTGCAGCCAGACCCCATGCTGAGAGTTCACATGCAAGACAGACAAATGGGGTGTGACCATGCAACCACAATCGTTCTGGATTAGCCACTGCACCCAACTACCTGTGGCCCAGATGGAAACAATCAGTTCACCCATGCACCAAACATACTTCACTTCCTCCAAGGGTCAGCATTAACTTTTCTAGTGAGATATTGCTAGATACCTAGCACTAAATATTTAGTGCTAAAATGTTTCCCTTTGGTGTACTCACAAATAAAGGTATTTAATTTAGGTATTTAGAAGGTATTTATTTAAAAGGTATTTAATACTTAATCCTCATGATTCAGACCATGACAGCAAATGTTAGTTTAACTGAAATTTATACTAAACTTCCTGGAAAGTTTTGGGGAGAAAGTTGAGAACAGAAACTGAATAAGTATGTGGGCAGTCAACCCACACTGAGTTCTGTGATGTCCTGGTTACACAGCTACCAGTAGCTAAGCTGGTTTAGAGCTAGCTCAAGTACTTTTACAAAAGCTAAAGTCACAGCAGCAGTTGCGGCATAGACATACCAAACAGTCCTACTGAAGTCACTAAGATTATTCATGTAATTTTACTAGTGTTAATAGGGAAGTAGTCTGGCCCATTGATTATCCAACAGCTCTTGTGTTAAATAGGAGACAACAAAAAAGCTCATCAATACCAACATGGAATTTTCTAAAGGGTGCAAAACTGGGCTAATTCTGCCTCCACTGAAGTCACATTACTGCCACCGACTTCAATGGAATCAGGTCGATGCTGACTGCTTCTGAAAATCCCACCCACAACAGATGCCAGTCATTTTCTACACCCACCCAAATGAGCCAGGACTCAATGACTGAGGGTTAGGAACTCTGTTTCATTTATATTATCGGTCCTTTTTTTTCTTTTTTTTTTCTTTGTTTAATATCCACTGTGGTTTAAACCCTTTCTAGAAAAACCTCTCTCTGATATTCAGAATAAATACTCTTTTGGAAGGGGAAAATCTGGAAACACTTTTTATAGCTTTCTGTTGCCTTCTAAAGTATTTCAGTTGTAGTTGATGAGGAAGGGATTTGGATTGGGTTTCCACCTAATAACATACACAAAGTTTGTTGCCTGTCTCACAGCAAGAGATAAAGTTAATTAGCTGCTGACAGCACAAACAGGCCTCAGAGAGATTACACACTACTAGGTTTTTATGATGAAAAAGAAAAATGACTTGAAGTTTCAGTGTTCAGTGCACAAAAGACACCAAGGTAACAGATGCTGGCTATACCAATGGACTCCCTTTAATTGCCCCTGCTGAAGAACTAATGTAAATAAAAGTTAACAACCGAAAGGAAGCAGCAGTAAGAACGTGGTTCATGTGCAACAACTACTGGCCATAATCTATCAGTACTGCAGATATTAAACTACAGACAACCCTAAATTCCAGAGGGCTAGATCCTCATCTGGAAATCAGTGGAGTTATACTAAATGGGGTAAGCTGAAAATCAGCCCTCAAGCACCAAATTTTCTTCGGTGGCACTAGTGCACCCCAGCTGATGACACTGAAGTTATGCCTACACCTTCCACAAGTAATAAATCCAACCTACATAAAAATAGAAAAATACCAATATATGTTGATATCATAAATAGAAAGATACACTGCTGTATTAAAATGTAGAGTACTGATTTACTATAAAGTAACCAACCCTCAGTACTTAAAACTTTCAACCTGCTGGCAACTAAGGCCTCACGAGAACATGCTCGGCTCAATTTCCTATGATGGGTAGATCTGGAGAGTCAAATTAAAGTTCTACCCAGTTCTTACTATTTCTGGCTTGTTATATCTTCAGAACTAGAACCAAGAAGATGGTAAGGGGCTCTCCAAGCAGGGTGACATTGCTATTCCCAAACAGGGATAACAGATACTTCTGAATTCAATATTTGCTTACAATTGGTTTGCATGAGGAATCTTAACATAAACCCATGGTATCAACAATAGGGAAAAAACAAGGGCTATTGTGACATCCAGTAGAGAGAGGAGTGGCTGAAAAGTATGACAGAAGGAGCCTGGAGAATGCTAGCAAAAGTCTTTAGAAACTGAAAGGTTGTGCAGATTTGTGACTTGCATATTTAGCTGAACTTCTGCATCAGATTCAGCAAATTAAGCATTTACAGAAAAGTAGGAGGTCCTTTAGACATATTAGAAGCTATTGCTAAAGCAAGTTTAGACATTCACACAGAGTCTAAAAAATAGTTTAGATCTGTTTTGTCAACTTAACCCAGAGCACTAAGAAATTCAAGTAAGTGCCAATCATACGTATACGGAAAACAAGGGTGGCTAAGAGTCATGTGGCAGTCCATGACAGAAGTCAAAGACTTCAGTACTTGAGACAAAGCTATTAGTCTTGCAGTAGACAGCAGACCATGGCTTTTCACTCTTGATAAGCCCAGACACTGAATGCATGTACTAATGTGAGTGCAGGATAAGCTTTTGTGACTGTCTGGAAACCTTGTAGCAAGTTGTGACTGATGCATAAAATGAAAAGTCCCTGTCCAGAATGGAAAGCAAATGCAATAAAAAAAACAATGCACTTTAATGTGCTGTCTTTGTCCTGGGCTCATAAATTCCTTTCTTTCTCCAACTAGTCATAGACAGTACAATAAATGTACTTTCAGGGTTAGATATGGTGGCTGTTGAGTCTTGAGCAAAGTATCAGCAGCAAGTTGTGTTGACTGATACCAGGACTGGCTGACAGGTTCTGAACACACATTTATTTATCCACAATTTGTTTTTTCAGCAGAGCATGTCCATGATGGAGAAAGGAAGGATCTGAACGGTTTCTATAGAACAAAAACAATTCTCTATAAGAGGAAAAATATGTTTTTGATGCTGAATCCACACCCCTTCTCTGCTTTCTTGCTGACATGCAAACATCAAAAAATTATATCCAGGATGAGATCATGTCACAGTGATCTCAGTCTGAATATAACCATATGGTTCTAACAGTGTTGTTGGCTCTCCTGCTGGAAGCAGCTTAAATTTTCCAGAAGCCCAATTTAAGAAAAGAAAACAAAAAAACAAAAGGCTTGGACCCCTTTCATCTCTTGTGCCATTCCAGTGCATGGAGCTCCACCAAGGAAGAATTTGTTGCTTGGTTTATACCTCACAGGCCTTCACCTAACACGCCACAAAAGAAACAGAAGAGTATTAGCATCTAAATCACGAAATAAAGCTACATGTTTTACAAATAATGAAAAGACTACAGATGATGTGGGATCTTAAACCAGATTCAACACAACAATTTATAATCCATTCAAGTTTCTCTGTGCTTCACCCATAGCCTCATAGCATCACTTGCATGGATCTCTCTCAAGGATGCTATAGTAAAACTTGTCGCTGTGCAGGGGTATTGGATTTGAAGACCCTTATGTCTCCTGCAGCCCTATGGACTCAGTAACACAGACACTCCACCAACCAAAATATTCAGAAACCTCAGAAAAAAGAAACCTCAGAAAAAATACTGCTTCATATAATTTTACTGCTAATATAAATGAAACATAACATTATATTTATATTCAGATTCCAGACCTCAGCTGTTATTACCAAACATGGAGCCTGCTGCTCTATTATTCATAGTTACCGCATGTACACTTTGGTGTCTGGTGTCCTGGAGTCCGTTCCAGAATTATATGACCTTTATTTATTCAAAAAAATCACTAGTAAAATCCTTCCTCTGGGAGTCTGCACTATTGTGTCATACGCAACCAATATATCACAGATGTCTAGTGCAATACAGCCATTAAACAAATACTTCCTTACTTTAAGTGCAGTCTTTCATATTAATTTTACACCCTGAGCTTTTTGTTCCTCTGCCTCTCCTTCTCACAGAATCCTGCTTGTGTCCTCCAACAGAAAACTGATGTTATCAGATGCATCAGTATCTTCCTGCTGACTTTGAGCCCAAGTAATCCTAGAGTTACCAGCTTTACACTAGGATCCATCACATCCAGAACAAGACCTTTTAGAGTCAATTTCTTCACCAAGTGGGCAAGCCATGTTTCCAGCTACGTTTCCTTGTTTTCCCCATGTGCAATTTCAAATGCCTTAAGGCAGATCTTTCACAAGTGCTTTTGAAAATAGTCCTCAGTGATAGATGTTGGGCATAAAGCACGTTTGAACATCTGGCTACTTTTAGCATGTAACTAAATGGAAGTGGAGCTCTGTGGAAAGCACATATGGGCATCTGAACAGAAACTCTCAGCTTTTGAGCTTTTTTGAAAACCTGGCCCCTTTTGTAGCAACATCCCCAGATGCATTTCTGCAAAGTTTGAACATAGTACCCAAGGATCTGATAGTATAAGTCTGTATTACCTGAACTAAAGGTCCTGATCAAGGCATTTGTATTCCTAGAAATGCTTATAGGCACCTAGAGGGATTTAGAAAAACACCTATATGATCTAGGTGCTGAGGGCGAGGCAGCTTCCCAAGGGCTTCCCGAGCTGCCAGTGGATGCAGCAGCCAGGAAGGAGGATGGTTCAGGGTGTGGAAATCCTGAGGGCCCCTCCTCTGGTGATGTGTCACCAGAGAGGTCAGGGTGGGGTGGGGGCACAGGCAGGGTGCCCCTGCTGGTGTCAGTCACAGGGGTGCAGCTTGGGTCCTGGGGTGCAAAAATACAAGGTGCCAAAATACAAAGTCAGCTCCTGCATAAAGGCAATGGCCTTGTGGGCACAACTGAACCAATGATTGTAGTTGGTCACAGCTATCCACTGTGCCCACAAAGCCTTCACCTTAATGCTGCATTGCTGTGCTGACCGGGTGTGCCCTTGCCCCTGCATCCCACCTGACAGGGCCTCATATATGTGGGCATTTGAATGCCTACCCCGCTAACT
Organism: Alligator mississippiensis; assembly: GCF_030867095.1. Taxonomy (NCBI): domain Eukaryota; kingdom Metazoa; phylum Chordata; order Crocodylia; family Alligatoridae; genus Alligator; species Alligator mississippiensis. Next base: position 43,519,877 of record NC_081830.1, read on the forward strand.
GCCTCTGCACATCAGACCTCCCCAGAGTCCCATGAGGTCGCAAACCTTCTCCCGGGTCCAGCTGGGGGAACGGGCGGCGGTACGGCCGTGTGCATGTGGGTGGGGCCAGGGCTCAATGGGGAGGAAGCGGATGACATGATGTCTTGTGCTGGCTCTCTGAGCCCTTGCACGGCTGTCCCTGGGATGCCAGCCCTGGGCAGCTGGTAGCAGCACCGAGCACAGGGGCATGGCCAGGGACTGGGAGCCATGCGGCAGAAACATTTCACTAGAGGACCTGAACAGGAGACACTCTGGGGGTGAGCAGCAGCAGGAAGCAGGTGCTGGCCCTGCTGGCAGAGACAGCCAGGCAGCCCTGGGGGATCTCAGGGCTAGGCAAGGGGTGCATCAAGCTGCAGCCCTTTGCAACACTCACCTGTGGCCAAGCAGCAGCTCTGGAGGGGGTCAGGATAGACAGAGGCAGCCTGTGGCCTGTCCAAGGGGACACATGAGGCCTGCACTGGTCCCAGGGAGTGCACAGGCCCCAGCAAGCTTCTGTGCATTGTGTCCCAAGGCACAACATGGCTGCAGCTTTTATACCCTGCCGCTAGGGGCTGCCAGAGAGCAACCCAACCCTGGAGCAGATGTGTCCAGTCAGGAGCCCTGGGCATGGGCTCAGGCTGGCTCCTTAGTGGCTGGGCAGACTGAGCAGTTAAGTTAGTGCCAGATCACATCTACACTTGTGTTACTGCACATTAAGTAATTGTGCCTAAATTTGATACCTGCACTTGCAGGTATCAAATTTAGGCATGATTAGCCATTTTTAATAGCACAGTAAGGGCATGCACATGTAGATGCATGCCCATACTATGCAGTAAATTAGGCTAATGTGCATTAACACATCTCATGTAGCCACGTCCTATGTTCTTTAGCTATTAGAGGGAGACAAAGCCATACCTGAATTAAATGTGGCTAAGCTAAGAAGATACTTTTTAATAGAATTTAATATTTCTTTGATGTGATCATTCAAAAGAAAGATAAAGCATCAGCATGCTCACAAAAAAAATAGGGAAAACACAAATTTGGTGATAGATAAAAAGCAGTTTTACAAATAATGAATACACCCCCTTCCATTATAATACTAAAAAATACAAAGCCATTAGTATGGGCAGAATAAATATGGTGTAAGACTATATGGTCAGAGAGATCCTTAGCACAGCAAATGTCAAACAGAAACAGAAAAAAAGGAAGAAAAAGGTTGCCAAAAGCTAGCATTCTGAAAGAAAACGGACTTCTTTGTGACAGTAAATTAGACAGTGCCCTGCCAGAGTATCCATCTGCTTGTCTCTCCTCTCAGTTCTTTCTAATTTTTTTTCTGGGCAGTAATGAATGGAATTAATTCCTTATTTGCTACCTACTCGCTGGCCTAAATCTTTTTCCCCTAATAATGTATTCTTCTGAAACTTCTTTCTTATCACATCCCCACATTGTTCTACTCAGGCAAGACTCCATGTTGTCCACCTGCTCCAAAAGCAACTCCAGCCATTTTTCATCAACCGTACTGATAATATTTAGTCAGGTCTTAGCAAGAGGACAGTCTTGACTTTGATCTCACACAGACTGACATCTGGGAAAATCTATTGCCTTCATACTGCAGTGTATGAGAAATTGCATTTTTAGGCTTTGAGACTGATGGTGTTATTGATAAAATAATCTAATTGAGGGTTGGTGGAAGATGACAGGAAAGCCAGTTGATCATAGTTGGACTGCTCAAAGGTTGAAAGATGTTTTTGGCTGCTTTATTTCTGACGTACCCTTGTGCTATCAAAGCCAAGGAGAAAAACAAGCATCTTTAATGGATGATTAAATAAAAATTAAAAGCTACACAGAAAAAGGGGCTATCCAATCCCCTGATGGGTGGAAATCCCTTTTTCATATTATCTAAGTATGAAAAAGGATCTCCACCCATCAGGGCAGAAAGAGATTAATTAACCTGATGCCAGTCTCTCCCCTTACTGGCATGAATTATAGCAGATTGTTTGTGCCAGTGGTGCCCAATTTTTTGGCCCCACAGGCTGGATAAGTGGCATGGAGTTGATTTGCAGACTAGATCCTATGCCTAGATCGGGCCTCGTGATGGCCAGATCCAGCCCCATATGCTCAGATTGGGCCCCATGCTGGCCCAACCCCTCAATCTAGCATATAGGGCTGTTATCTGGGACACTCAGCTCCATGGGTCTGGAAGTTTGGCAGCAATGAAGCACTACTTCATGTTGGCAGCAAGGAACCCTGCCGGCCAGATAGCATGGCTGTATGGGTCAGATCTGACCCACAGACTGGGAGTTGAGCAAACCTGGTTTAGGCTAAATGAAGAAGAATGTACTGCATTCAAAAGGTTGTCTAAGTCTATCCCAATCATGCATTCAAAAGCTTGTTTAAGTCTATCCCAACCAGTTTGTCCAATAAAAGATCTCACCCACAGAAATCCTTGCTTCTTACATATTTCCTGGATCTTCACGGCTGCCAAATCACTCCACCATTACTGTACTGACTGAGCAAGTCACAATGATGCAAGCCTAAATCTCTTCTTACACAAGTGTATATCAGGAACAAGTCCATTAAAAATCTATGAAGTTAGATCAGGTAGGACCCCTCTCTGAATCGGGCCATAACTGTTTTTGCTATATGCTTTTCATAATGTGTTAGGTGGGGATCAGAACGAGCACTCTTGTTAAGGTTCACCACCAAGCTGAAAGGGTTTGTTCAGACTTTCAACCTTTGGTCATCTTGCTGAAGCTTTTGTATTACTGTGAAAACTTGATACCCCACTGTTAAAGCACTGTTCTACTATTCAATTCCAACAGGAACAACCTCTGAAGAACTGAGTTGGTATTAAACTGCAGGATATCACAGTGAAAATGATTACATCTTCTGATTAGTGCCTCATCATACCTAAAAGACTGAATACATGGGGGCAGATCAAGGAATTAGTAATAGGGCCCTGAATCTTTCAATCCAGAAAGACTGTATGTGACCCAGGCTGGTTTGGAGGATCATTGCTATCTAATGCCTGTTTGGCCATCTCAGAAACACGTTGGTGGTCTTAGCACAATTCTTCATGAGCAGGTATCTATAGCACCAGAACTGTCATAATACCTCACATTAATTGGCGTCCTTGTTAGCAGTCTCAATGGGGAATCCATAAATTTAATGGAAATAAACATTAGAACAGGTTCCCCCTAGCTCAGTGTTGAAGCAAAAATGATCACGTTATTCAAGGAAGCTTGTATTTCTCACTACCTGAAGTGAATGTAATTAGTGGATAAGGACATTAGTTTGTATAGTGGCCACTCTAGCATATTCCTTTTAAACACAAAATGTTATACATTAGCAATTACTTACCTGAAGTAAATCCATATTCAAATTACTTTTTAATGCTGTGCCATTAAACAAACAGTTGAATGGAAGAACACAATTAGAGGAGATGAAATTCTGCATGGGTATAAGAAGGTACAGTGCTGGCATCTCCAGATAAATGTTTCAAGAAGTGCCAACAGAAGCCCAGTGGAAAAACAAAATACCACACCTGTAGATTTTACAGGGCAAATTTTAGGATTTAACCCAACATGTAATCAAAGCTGCCTGAACAGGCAATGTTAATTAGTGGTTTAACAGATTCTCTCTGCTTGTTACACTTAATACAAAAAAGGTAGGAAAAAGGTAAAAAATTGATAGGTAGAGAAGATTTATGTTGAGTGAATGTGCAACATACTTTCTGTGATCATATAATTACTCCTTATTGAAAAAGGAAATGCTGTAAGAAGCCATTACCCCCTGACTTTGACCTGAGTGGCCTTCATTAGAGGAGAATAAGGACAATGATGAACATATCATGTTACCTGTCAGCTCTGTGTTCCTGGGGAATCCAGATACAGTACCCAGCCTGTCTGACTCATGAAGGACTCCCCTCCCACCACCTCACCTCTGCCTGAACCAGAACTGATCAGAAGAGCTTACAAAAGGAAATGAAGATACAGTGAGACATACACCTAAGCCCCTCTGGATAAAGGTAACAAGATTACAGCAACTTCCCCCAGTCTCATTTACATCCAAGATGGGAAAAAGGGAGGCACCTTCATTAGCATCAAGAGTGGAGAACAGAGTTCCAAGGTGAGGACCCCACAGAACTCTGGGGCCAGAGAAGCAGGGAAGCACTGCGCGATGGGGGATCTCTGCTCCAGATGTTAGTTAACCCACACCTGTACACATCCTGCTCAGCATTTATCAGACCAATTCTAGTGATAAATCCTTTATTAGGTACCCAAAAATACTGTCTCTGCCCAATTGCATTGTGAGCTCCCTCTGAGCAACACCACCCAGAGCCAGGAGTAATCAGTTCCTATTGTCCAGCATAAACAAATCCATCGTTCTCCCTTGAACTATTTTTATTTCCATATAACATCCTCCCTCTCCCCCACAAGCTTAAGTCTCTGTTCTGGTGCTTGGATTCAAACCAATTTCACTGAGACTTCACTTTCTTCTTTCCTGCCTGGATTACCTTCACTGGTCTTGCTGAGGACTCTGCCTGTCTGCAAGCTCCAACAAACTCCTGGGAACCTCAACTGGTTCAATTTTCCCTGAGTAGTGAAATCCCAACATTGTCTCTGTCTCTGTCTCTCTCGGAACCTGACTTTTACTTTCTTACTCCAGGCACAGCTTTTCAACCCTGACTTTTGCTGATCATACTTGAGCTTGACTTCCCCAAACACCCAGTTGAACCCATGTAATATTGTAACTGCTTTGTTTATTTGTCTCTCTTGTATGGCTATTACTACTGGTATCATCATAGGTTCATATAGCTGGTAATAAATAACTTTCATGGTCAGGCTGGTTGCTATATGCTCTCTCTGAACCTAATTTATTCTTCCTTCCCCTTGACCTCCCCATTTGCTCTGCAGCAACACTTCTTTTACCTAAGCCAAAGATCCCTGTAATGCCCAAAACTACTCTGGGGTCTGCTCATCAAGGGAGTTACTACTAGGACCATTGTGACAGATTGGGAAGGGGGGGATGAACTGAGTTCAAGGCATATTAGGGTGTCAGCTTGTCAATGCTGAATAGCCTGGCCCACTCAGCCGTACTCCATTAGCTTGTGTGCATGTCTCTGACTGCATTTTATTGTTGCTTTGATGAACTGAGTCTGGCATAGGATGGGGGTCAGCCTGCACATGCTGATAACCCGGCCCAGCTCAGGCATGCCCTATTAATCTGTGTGTGTGTGCATATATGTGTTTGACTGATTTGGTGGTTGGAGAAACCCAGCCCAATTGAAACTATATCCTGCAAGATAGCTCCATTGGGGGTGAGGACTTGCAGAAGGGAGAGAAACAACTACATATAGAAACACAAGTGACAGAAGCAGCACATTGATAGAATTACAAAGACCCCAGAAACGTACCCCTAATAAATGAGCGCACCCCAAAGTGACGGGGAAATCTGGTAACAATCAGGTGGAGAAGAATACAGTTTCCTTTTAATCTGTTGTGCTCTCAATCATTTGGAGTAACCATAATTATTGAATAGAAGTTTTAACGTTGATCATGAGATAATTACAATTTTGAAATCCATCCAGAAAAGTAAATAAGGAAAGTATAATACCACTTGTTTGCACTGGACTTTTGTTTCTGTTACAATAAATATAGCCAGGACAGGATTATGGCATAGAAATTACAGACCCCAGCCCATGACCCCAGCACCAGAAGTGATTACATCGATCTTCCAGTTTCTGCTGGAATATCAAGTACACTTCCAGCCTTTGTGATCACAAAGGAAAAAAAAACTTATAAATGTAATGACACAGAGAATCATACAATGACATCTTCCCAGGTCTGCAGAAAACATAAAACTGAATGGTGGAGTATACCCTTTTGTTTCAAACTAATGCTGAGGTGTCTGGCCGTTCGACTGCACTGAAGACCCCGTCCATCTTCATGCCAGCATATGATTATGCAGCAGGAAGAAAAGAGTGCCAGGGTGTGTCTAGTCCTGACAGAGAAAAAGATCTATCCTGGTTGCTGAGGCAAGAAACGGGGACTCCTTCTTGACATTCTTGCTTTTCTAGTGGAGAGGGAAGAATCCTGCTGACACCTCTGCTACCTCTCCTTGGGGAGTGGATCCTTATTGCCATTCCTGATGGACAGAGGGGGGTACCATCCTGATAATCCTAACTTTCTGTGAAGGTAAGGGCCACCTGACTGCCACTGTCACTCCAAGAGTCCTGATCACCTGAATCCAATCCTGACCATATCATAACATTTGTAACATCAAGTGAAGAATGCAATCTACTTTCCCTGAATTTATGCTCTCCTTGAGACTCAGTGGGACTAAGCACATGCCTGAAGTTCACCATTAGCTAAGTGCTTTGCTGGATGTGGGCCTTGACTGATACTCAAATTCATTGGCAAGAAAAATCCTTTACTATTTATCTATCAATAATGGTTTCTCTACAAAAAATATCACATTTCCAACATACAACACCTTTCCAATTTCCCTGTATAATGGAATCAGCCCTCTAATTCCAGCTACACAATAGTCAGATTCTAAATGTTTTTTTTCATGTTAACTGTAGAAACTTGTCTTAAACTAATGGCAAATACCAATCATTTGGCACCGTAAGATGTTCTGAAACTTCTGGCATGTACAGATAGATGTTCTCTTCAGATGAACTCCTGAAAAGTTTTTTAAAAAAAATCAATAGATAAAATCTGTTTTATTTTAGAAATGATATGAGAGAGAGGAAATGGCTTGTTAGCTTTTGGAAATATGTGTCTTGCAGAACTGAAGGAAAATCCCTATATTTTCAGCTTGAAAGATTAAGCAGAGAAAAGCTTATTTTAAAATAGTCTTTGTGAAAGTAGAAACTTGGCTCTGCATTTTGAAAATTTCCTTATATAAATATGAGTAACTTAATGCCATATAAATGAAATCTGATGAGCCAAAGCACTGTGATTTAGCTTATGGATACTACTTGGCCTGTTAGAATACAGATTTAGGATGTGGTCACGCTTTGCTGAAAGAGTTATCTGGCTGAATTTGAGATTCGTAAATCATCTTTAAGCTGATGAACCACAATCTAAAACATTTATCATCTTACAACCAAAGGCAGAGATTTTCCTTACTTTTGAATCATAGTAAAAGATTCCTCAAGCCAGCTTGGTTATATATTTAGACAACTTTTTTATTCTTGAAGCATGAATATTGATAGTGTGATCATTGCAGTAGGAAAAGAAGAAGGGAATAACAATGGATCATTGTTGAATCTTTGCCCAGCGGCGCAGGAGTCCAGGGTGCAAGTTGGAAAAACCCCTGCAAAGAAAAGAGAGAGGAGAGTGGGAGAAGGAGACAAAAGGTAAGGAGGCATGGAGGCACTGGGTGGAGATGATAGTTGAAATGTGGGCACAGACAGACAGAGCATATTTAAAATGTAAGTTTCCTGATAGTACCATTTTCCCCTTCAGATCAAAATCTGAATTCTATGCAGAGAGAGAAATTCTCCAGCCCTTTGTTTATAATTCAGGCAAAATGCCAACTGATATTTTGCCCACATAAAGCTTTGGCTTTAAGCATGAAGATAACAATTTGAGGAAAAATGCTTGTGGAGCTACATGATGTAACTGTCTTAGACAAAGTTTTGTTAAGCAAAAGTTAGGCTTATAACATGCCTGCATCAAAGAAATCAAAGCAAGACATAATTTTGTTACAGACCAGGCTCCTGGTTGACAAATACAAACTCAAATCTTGCATCTTGAATTGTATATATTTTGTTCATATTACATATGAAATATTCTATGATATTCTCCTGAAACTACAAGAAACCAACCTCAGATTTCTACAAGCTCTATTTAAAGTTTCTCTAGGCTGTTAGAAACTCATCAGCTGCAGACACTAAACCAGCAGTCAAGGACTAGCACAACAAAATAAACCTCTCATACTTCCTTGGGGATCACTTAACTCGTGGCTTTTTTATAACCTCACTTCTGTCAGCTTTTCAAAGTGGGCACTCAAAAGGTGAGACACTCAAAATCACTAGTTGCTTTTGAAAATCTTGGCATTCACACCTACCTACAACAAAAATGACATGTTGGCAGAACTATTCATTACATACTCTCAGATAATGTACCACTTATATCCACTTATTTTGCTTATGTTGATATAATGAGCTCTTTCACTGTAGGTCAAACCTAGATAAATGGTTAGACTTATTGCAACAATAAAAAAGAAAGAAAGAAAGAAAATTGTTAACCAATGTCATTGCCTTCTATTTTAGTTCAAGTTGCAATATTCCAAGGTACTCTAATTCAGCCTGAAAAGGATCTGATGTACTTCTTTAAACCAAAGCTTGTTATTAGAAAACATAAAAGCTGGTTTTCAGATTTTTCCATTAAAGGGACCCAGAGGTGTAGCATGCAAAAAATGTGCCCTGGACAGCAGTCTATCACCCTTCCCCACCACCTCTCCTACCTCACCTCTCTGATAGTCTCATAGCATGCAGGGTGTTGTGGGAGTCATAGTTCTTTAAACTAGCAACAACAGGAAACTTTCACCCCATTTTTTGGCCACCAAGTCCATATCCAGAGCGCAAAAAAAACCCAACAAAAAAACCCAAAAATACAAACCCCAGCTGAATTTGGCAGCAAAGAGGGGGATCAGTTCTCTCCCCTGAGAGCAGCAAACTCCACTGCTGCTTTACAAAACTGTGATTGCCAGACTGCTTTGTGCTCTATGACACACATTGCCCACACCAGCAATAAGAGTCAGAGAGGCAGACTAAGAGGCAGGCAGGCAGACAGACAGCAGGCAGCAGAGGCACCCTGGGGTGAGGAGCCTCCATCCCTCATGTCCTTTTGGCACTTCTTTCCTTAATCAGCGCTTAGGGCACATGTCCTGCTCACCCACCTCACATTACACTATTGGAGAGACCTCTTCTTTAAAACCATCAGTCATTTCTAGGACGTTCCTGCTTAACCATTCTCCTGCACAATGACTAGAACAGTGATTCTCAACCGGGGTGCCATAGCACCCTGGGGGTCTCAAGATCTTATAAAGGTGCCACAGGGTAGCACACAATGTCAATACTGTTAGATGTACAAACAACATTCACAAGGTAAACCCGGAGATTTAAAATAGGATTCATAGTTAAAAAAAATATTCTAACCTGTTGTGGTCTTTCTGAGGTTATTGAAACATAAGAATTGCTTTATTATTTTTCTGTAGTCAAAACACAAGTGAAAACTAAGAGCTGCTATTTTCTGAGTGGTGCCACAAGCCTACCAAAGGGTGCCTTCTGGCTTGAATGTTATGGTGGTCTTTCCGTCACGAGGGCTAAGTCCTCAAATACTGCTCTGGGACCGTTTGGATGTTGGGATTCTCCTCATTGTACGTTTGCAGTCGGATTGCATTTGCCTCTCATTTCCCAATAAAAGTTCCTAGAAGTTTTCATACCCTGTTGACAGGAAAAAAAATGTCAAGCTTATTAAAATATCACCCTTAAACTTCAAACTTGAAACCCTTAATCTTGATAAATAATCCATATTAAATACAGATCTGAATACCTAACTTTTGGAAATGTAGTCTGAAAATTTTGGACTTTAGAATAAAGTTGTTTAGACAGCATTTTCTCCCAGGAAAGGAGATTGTTGATTGGTTATAAAAACTTTCCTTCTTATGCAGTTAAGTAGCCAAAGCTTCCTGTTGAACTCCAGAAGAGTTGATACACGTAAAACTGGTACCCAAACAGCTCAGCAATATCTTTCCAACTATGGTGCAGCACTTCATGCAGAGGTCAGAGTGCAGCCATTCTTTTAGCCTATGCCATAATTAGTAGATTGCCTTGATATTACCAATGAACCCTAAGGGAAAGATACTATTCAGCAAAACTCATTGTTTTCAGTATTTCACCTTTGGTTTCCTCAGCTGATCTGAATTCTTATATAACCCCCAAGACAGGATGATAGGTGAATTGGCTGGGCTTTCCACAGGTCCTTAGGATTCATAAAGATCCCAGGGAATCTGATTTATTTTTTCTGAGGGAGGTCTGTGTGACTTATAACTGGTGGGCCATAACCTACCTGTCCAATGGCACAATGTGAGAGATTCTGTGTATAGGATTTTCCTTGTTATTCCCCATCCCTTTTACATTACTAGCCCTAGGTGCTACCACAATAAAAAACAATAATGAATGTTCTAGTAGGCCTAAAGCTGTTCCAGTATTGGGGAAAAATGAGATAATTTTATCATTTATGGGAGCAACCCAGACTCTAGACATAAAGGAAAACTTCAAATACAAATAATGAATTAAAGCCATTTCTGCTATAACAAATTATTAATAGATGTAAACTCCCACAGAGAGAGGGAAATCTAAACATTTTACAGATGAATGTAACTTTGGTCATCTACTGTTTAATGAAAGCTAAGTTTAGGTAACAGCCAGTTCTTCAGCTAACATAACTCACCCAGCCTTCTGCATTTATATACATCTAAGTTTTGTTTCTATGCCAAATTCTTCTAAGAGAAGTTCAAAAATCTCCACAGTTGAACAATTTGGAATAGTTCTACCAAGACAGTGTAGCACTTACAGATACTGAACCTACCCACAACCAACAATAGCATAGCCTAAGAACTGTACTAAGTCATACCAGTAATGAAGCCTCATGCTGCAGGAATATACATATTATTATTCTTGATTTTGTATTTCTCAATTTTAAAACTCTCAATTGCACTGACATACTTTAAAAATCATTTTTCACTATACTTTTATTGCTTGTTGAGGGTGATGAGAGAGTTCACAAAGAAGCCCATTTGGGTACTCAAAGATTTACTTAAAGATAACTATCTTAGAACAGATAGTTTCTCCTCTGAGCAGGAGCAGAACTGTTGATCGTACAGCTACCATGATATTTTGGGCCACAGGGTCCATGGAGCTCTGCAGGAACTCATGGTAGGGAAGAGAACCCAATGAGGCTTCAAAAGCTGCTCCTGGTTTGTAAGGGAAAAGATGAGACAGCTGCAGGAGAAAATTAAAAAGAAAAAGAAGTCAGGGGAACTACTGAATCTTCAACTCAACCAATTGCCATTCACAAGCTTATTGAAATATCCATTTAATAAGACCTTGATTCAATAAAACATGTCAGTATAAGGCCATTGAGACCACTAGGATTACCCATGTGAGGTACCACTCAACAGACCACTCAACTTCAAATTCACACATAAGTAATTTGCTTGATTGGAGCCTAAACCTATCCATTTTTCAGTATTTGAAAGAACTCAATGTCCAGCTTGACGACACCCCGAGCCAACTAGAGCACAGTTAAGCAAGCTGTATGAATTAAGAACATCCTTTGACAACCTCTGAATTCTGAGGCTTATTCTCCCTCAATCCATTTTCCATTTTAAGTTATCATCTTTAATTTCAAACAGCAGATCCTCTGTACCCTACATCTGTCTTTAAGGATATATACTGCATCCATTTATTTAGTTATTATTGCTACAGCCCACATTTAAAAAAAGAATTGAAAATATCCCTGGCAGTGTTGCCATGCCTTCCTAGGAAAAGCAACCTTTTGACTGATCTCTAAAGCAAGTGCTGCTGGACTAATTCTGGGTGGGAACTTTCCTTAGGGGGGTCTGGATCCATTTTTTAAATGTCTTTGTTGTATACCTCAGACAATTCCTCTAGCTTCTTGGAGGTTAAAGACAGAGGCAGAAATCAAACCAAATGACAGTCTGAGAAGATCATAACTTTCCACAGCCATCTTGTACTGCTTAGCCCATGAGTAATGTTGTAAAAGCTTCACAGATAATTTAGTGCACACACAATATTAATTAAAATAAACTGCAGTAAGGGTTTGAGTGCAAAAATGTTTACTTTAGCTGACTTACATTTCTAAAAGTATGAGAGAGAATGCCTGCAATACCGTTTTTCCTCTCTGCTCCTTATTATAACAACTCTGTCAGCCAACACTGGTAAAAAAAGGAATGATACATTTATCAGTAACTGGTGCCAAATTCCTCTTTCCTTGTTTGTTTTGATTCTCTTTCTATAATAAACCCACTGCACTAATTCTTTACATGTGGTCATACAAGCAGGAAACATGGTCAGAATTCTTCTTTTTAGTGTTTCAGCTATCACTTCATCATGTATATGTAGCTGCAGAACTCAGATGTTCAAGTCTGACAAGAAGAGCTGCCTGCCCAATTCCCATTAAGCTGCATCAAGACCACAGCACTAATATTGCACTAGAAAGGACTGATTCAAGCTGTCAGCGATACTGCCCCACTGCTAGTGGTAACAGGTCTCTTAACCGCTTGTCCAAATCCCCTAAAGGCAACTTTAAAAATTTCAGCTGTCATAGCTGACAGGGCAAAAGACATCATTATGCAGCTTGTGCCATCCTGACTCATAGTCAGGATAGGGGCCCAGCATCCTACTTCCAATGAAGTCAATGGGATTGTTGTCAATGATCTCAAAGGAAGTGGGTTCCAGCTCCATGACTGAGGTGTCTCATGAGAATGATAATATTTCCTAAATCTACCCTAACAGCAAGGTTGCACTGTTGAGGTTGTAGGCATCATTTGGAGACAGCACAGCAGATTTTTTTACCACTGATAAAACAGATGGTAACTCCAACTTCTGCATCGGGGTTCCCTGCATGATGTCAATACACTGTTATTGTGGATGGTGCAGAAGCAAAAGTTACGGTTGAAATTGAGGTTCTGTTACAGTTCCAGTATCATACATTCATAACTGTCTCAAACTTCTTTATTTGTTGCTAAAACTTATCATTGGGTGATTAGTAGGTCTGGGCAAAGTGGCTAGTATTGACTTCGGATTCGGCTGATTTGAGGGACAGTGATTCAATTAGGTGATTCGAATCACTGTCCTGATTCGATTCGTCTGAATCTGAATCTCCGAATCAGCCAGGCCAGGCCCATCCCCTGCCCCTCTCCCAGCCCGGGAATGGCTGCCCTGCTCACCCCAGCTTCCAGCTCTTATTACAAAAAAAGCCCTGACTCAGAAGGTGCTGCTGGGCGGGGGGTGATCCCTCCTGCACCCCCACTGCCCCATGCTGTGTGGGGGGCTCTGCAGAAGCCCCCTGACCCCCCCCTTCACTCCCCCAGCCCCCTCATTGGTGCCCCACCTGGGCCAGCTCCAGCCCTTTAAGAAAAAAAAAAAGACAAAACCCCTGGACTCACCATTCCTGCCAGCATGGGGTGATCCCTGCTGCCCTGCATTGCCCCGTGCCACAGTGGGAGGGTCGGGGGGCTGGCAGGGGTCCCCCTATGGTCCCCTCCCCCAGCCCCCCCTCTTCTGCCCCTAGTACTTACCAGCTGAGTCCTGCTATAGCTCCCTGCTGCAGCCACCAGGGACTGCCCGAATCATCAAAGCTCTCCAAATCTTTTCAGAAGATTCGGAGAGCTTTGAATAGATTGGGACCTTTGAATTAGTCCCCTGATTCAATCTGGATTTGGAGATTCGGCCACCGAACCGGGCCGAATCTCCTCTGAATTGAATCACTACCTGAAGCTTTGCACAGCCCTAGTGATTAGCTCTTTTCAAATTCTACTAGAGAGGAAGCAAACCATTTCAAAAGCTTTTCAACAACTCAGTAATCTGCCTCTAGCTGCTAATCTGCTCCGAGCTCTTGAAAACCTTTTGTCTGATCACAGCATCTTAATTCCCTGTTAGAAAAATAAGGATATTTTCCCAATCTTTTTGCCTAACCAACCTAGATAGAATGCTCAAGAAACCAGGCTGTGTTACAATCTTGTAACCACAATACAGTCCTCATCTCAGGTGGGCTCTCTAATGCTGCTATAATACAAAAAATTATCAACACTGACAACAACCCCTCACAATAAAGGCTTAATCTTTTCATTTCCCCTTAAAATTGCAACCTGAATGAGGCATTTATGTACATTTTGCAAATAATCCACCATAAATTTAAAACTAGGAAATATATACTGGCCTCTCCATTTGGAATTCTAGGGAATGAAAATAGCTTCTTGTCCTAAAGTCTATAAAACACCTCAACGTAATAGGATTTTAAATCTTTATTACTGTGCAATGAACAAGTAGCAGAATTCTTAATACTGAGGTACAGTATTTAGTGCCAATTCAAAGCGAGACATCCATGAATAATTTCACTGATTACTGTGATATTAGGAAAAATGGCTACTACTTCTAAAAGAATTCATATATTATAGAGAACATGATTTTATGAGCACCATAAACATGAACTGTCTGCAACTTCATTTTAAAAGACAATGCATAACTCAGATGTTATCCTTCTGTGCTGTACATGATGAAGGAAAACTAGGAGTGGGCCTGGTTTTAGTCAGTCAGTCTGGTGACCTAGGCCTGAATTTTGATGACCATATTCTCAGGTCAGCTACATACCTTAGGCTATTGTCTAAACTTAGCTTCCAATTTCATCAGTGTCAATCCAAGCTCACTCCACTGGGATTCACAGTAGGTCTGTCCCCATTACCACCAGCAAAATGGGAAATCTACAAAGCATATCCATGTCATATCCTTTGTCCTCTAAGGCTGGGGACAGAAGTTACACATAAACCAGTTTAAGTGATCAGAAACTGTTTTAAACCTGTAACAGAACAGAATTCAGTGCACATAAGCCAGTTTCAAAATGGCTGAAACTGGTTCAAGATAAACCTGGTTAAATGTAGTATCAGACTTAACTGATTTGGGTCAAACTGGTTTATGAACGTTCTGTCCCAGACACCTTTCTGGGTCAAATTAAATCATAGTCCCCCAGCATCCCAGCATGCTTTCCAGCCTTGGGCTGGGGTGGGCTGGGTTGTGCTGTCTGCTCCAGCAGAGAAGAGGTGGGTGGAGGCAGGGACTGCCCCCCCCACAGGCAAACCCTGGCTGGGGTCTGGGGCCAAGGAGGAGGTGGTTAAATACCCCTTCCCTTGCTCAAACTTGCTGCTGGCTGTGACTGTGGACTACAAACCCAGAGGCTCCTGGAAGTAGCCCCTGCCTGTGCCTGGAAGCAGGAAGAATCCTGATGCTCTGAGTCTGGACTGCGAATCCCAGAGCCCTCAGGGGGAGCAGGAAGAGGAAGCAAACACACAGCCCATGCTGGCTATGTGCCAGAGAGCCGTGTTCAAGTTCCCCCCAGCTTCTGGCCTGAGCCACTGCAGGCATGTGTTTGCATTTCCTGAATCAGAAGTGAATGTGTGTCCAGTTGTTTCTCAGTTTAATCTCAGCAGTTTAGCCTAACCTGCAAAGACTGAATAGATTCAGCCTCGGGCTTTTTGACTGTCTGTACTTAGCCCAACTGACAAAAGGCAAGGTGCAGTTCATCTGACTCTGCTTCCAGCACTGCAGGACATAGGAATAGTATACTGCTGTGTCCTGGGCCACCTTCTCCATTTTCATTTCCTTATTTGCTTATTCCTGCTCTCCTTCTCCTTATTTCCTTTTAACTCCACTCCATTTTCTCTCTCTGTCTACTTCTCTCCCCCCTGTCTCTCCAGGGATCTAGCAGACCTCCTGAGGCTAAAAAAGTCTACAAAGGATGGAGGATGGGATTCACCTCCAAGGAGGAATATTCTGCACTGGTCCAGTCCTGCAGCGAGCAAACCAGGAAAGCCATGGCTGCAACTGAACTCCAACTAGCTTTGAGCGTCAAGGACAATAAAGTCCTTTTTCAGATATGTGGGGAGCTGGAGGAAAAGCAAGGGCAACACTGGACCCCTGCTGAACCAGATGGGACAACTGACGCCCAGGAAGACGTCAACCTATTAAATGGGTACTTTGCGTCGGTTTTTCATCAGTCCCATGGGATGCCCATGCCCCCTACAGGACAGGGAAGTCTGGATGAGGGAGATCCCTTGCCCTCCATCAATGTAAAGGAACACCTTGAGAGCCTGGATACCTTCAAGTCAGCTGGCCCTGACAATCTACACCCCAGGGTACACAAGGAGCTGGCAAGCATCATAGCTCAACCTCTGGCACAGATCTTTGAGAACTCCTGGTGCTCGGGTGTACTGCCTGAAGACTGGAAGAATGCCAATGTGGTACCTATCTTCAAGAAAGAGAGGAAAATGGATCCGGCAAACAATAGGCCCATCAGTCTGACTTCTATCCCGGGGAAGATCTTAGAAAAGTTTATTAAAGTGGCCATCCTTAATGGACTGGCCGACGCCAACATCCTGAGGGATAGCCAGCATGGGTTTGTTGCGGGTAGGTCTTGCTTGACCAATCTCATTTCCTTTTATGACCAGGTGACCTATCGCTTGGACAAGTTCGCCGATGACACCAAACTTTGGGACATAGCATCCACACCTGAAGACAGGAGGGTGATCTAGGCTGACCTGGACAAGCTCAGCAAATGGGTGGACGAGAACCTGATGGTGTTTAACACTGAAAAATGCATGGTTCTCCACCTTGGGAGGAAAAACCTGCAGCATCCTTATAGGCTCGGCAGTGCTATGTTGGCTAGCACTAAGGAAGAAAGAGACTTGGGGGTCATCATTGACCACAAGATGAACATGAGCCTGCAATGCGATGCTGCAGCTAGTAAAGCGACCAAAACGCTGGCTTGCATCCATAGATGGTTCTCAAGCAAATCTTGGGACGTCATTCTCCCGTTGTACTTGGCCTTGGTGAGGCCACAGCTGGAGTACTGCATCCCCACAATTCAAAAAGGATGTGGAGAAGCTTGAGAGAGTCCAGAGAAGAGCCACACGCATGATCAGAGGTCAGGAAAACAGACCTTACGATGACAAGCTGAGCTCTATGAGGCTCTTTATCCTGGAAAAGTGTGGGCTCAGGAGTGATCTGATGGCCACCTATAAGTTTATCAGGGGTGACCATCAGTATCTGGGGGAACGTTTGTTCACCAGGGCGCCCCAAGGGATGATGAGGTTGAACGGTTATAAACTACTGCAAGACCGTTTCAAGCTGGACATAAGGAAGAATTTCTTTACTGTCCGAGCCCCCAAGGTCTGAAACAGCCTGCCATTGGAGGTGGTTCAAGCGCCTACATTGAACACCTTCAAGAGTAAATTGGATGCTTATCTTGCTGGGATCCTATGACTTCCTGCCTTTGGGAGGGGGGCTGGACTCGATGATCTTCCGAGGTCCCTTCCAGCCCTAATGTCTATGAAATCTATGAAATCTCTCCAGCCCCCATGTCTTTTTCCAGAGCCCCATTCTATTTTCCTATTCTGGATCTTCTGGCTCTTTCCCTGTGTCTCACTCACAAACAAAAATACATTCTCTCCTTCCCCTGCACTCATACCACTCTTCCCTTCCCATTGTAATTTTTCTTGGTCTTTTCCCATTTACCAGATATATACCAGTCCCTCTGTCGTCTGTAGCTGGTTCAGTCAATGCTGGGGAGATTGTAACCTCTGAAGTGACTGGAAGGAATGAGGCAAGAAATGAGCAGTTCCATCCTATTCTCCAATTGCTATAGCAATCACCATCCTGGCCACATGCAGATTCAACTAGTCCTCTGACTGACAGACGTAAAATATGTTCCATATCCAGTACTAGCAGTGCAAGAGCAATGAGTTTCTAAGGCAGTGATTCTTGATCAGGGTGCCTAGAGAATCTTTCAAGGGTACCACATAATGTTAGTACTGTTAGGTATGCAAACATAATGTACAAGATAAACCCAGAGATTTCACATAGAAATCCACAGTGTTAAAACCATGCAGACCTATTGTGGCCTTTTTGAGTTCTTTGCAACAAAAAGAATTCCAGTGCTATTTTTCTGTAGACAAAAAACTAGTGTAAACCAAGAGCTGGCGTTTTCTGAGGCATGTCTGGAGCCTAATGAGGGGCTCCTTGAGTCTAAAATGGTTGAGAACTACTGTGCTAGGGGAAGCAAAAGCACTAAGAAACCAGTACAGTGCAGAAAAATAGCTGCCTAGCAGAATGTAAAGTGATCAAGTGGCTCTTAGAATCCCAGAATGTCTTTTTACTCTCCGTAGTGTTTCATATGCTTTAGATTTGACAAACAGCATTATTTCACTACAGGCCCATGGTGTATGCAGCTTAATGAGAAGGGCATGCTGGAAGAGGCTTAGATCTTGTAGACATACCCACTCTCCACATACCACATCTTCTCTAACCAGGCCCTGCAGCCCCCATTTTTTTAAAGAGCACACCATAGTAATCTGATGCCCATGCATGGGAGTGCCTTTAGCACCGGTATCCTTCCCAAGCTGCTCACAGGCCCTTTGGCAGCCTGTCTTCATCACTTATCACTTCCAATGGCATACATTCTAGAAAAGACTATGACAATTGGAACACAAGTTATAAAACTAAAGCATTATAAAAACACGCTTCAGGATCAGCATGTTACTTTCCAGCTTGAGGACCCAATCATGAGTAATGCTGGACTCCTGCCACATGGCTGGCTCCAGTAGGAGTTGCCAGTTCTGGGCACCACTCAGGGTTAAGCAGTTCAAGCTGAAAATTTGATTTGGAAGTTCTAATTGACAAAGGGGATGGGGTCAGTCAGAAGTGGTTCGTCTGCTGCTAACATGAAGCCATCTACAGCTTCCAGGAATAATTTGCAACCTATTAAATGTCAATATTGGATGTTGCTATGTTACAACAGTATTTTCATTCCCATGATTTCATTTGATGTTGGGTGGGCTGGGCTTTTAAGTCAATTGTAAATGCATCCCAGGTCCTGCAGCTGCATCTGTAGTCATCAATTCCACTCTGAGGATCTATCATACCCAGAGTGTCAAATTATTGGTCCCATGATTAGTTTTCTTACCAAACAAGGAAAACAACTTTAGAATTTTAATGAAAAATGCCATTTAAATGAACATGATAATGTTCACATTCCATGAACCAACCAAGGCAGCTACTCAGTATAAATACTTACTAACCTATCATTCATTTCTCAAGGGAGAGTTACCCCTCTTCCAGTTACCCTTACTTTCCATTTCTTTATCACCCCCTTTTCCATTCTCCCCAGATGAAGAATCCTAACTCTGACATTTGATACACAAAACTGTGAATGGGGTACAATTCCCTCTGAAATGTTATTACTGTTTTTGTATGAATTCATTATTATATACTGTTTCTGGCTCTTATTGTGTGTGCACTTAAAACTGCAACTGAAAACAGCAGGGGTCTGGATTCCCAGCACAAATGTCTCCATCAGTTTTCTGCTCTTCTGTTAACAGTTACCATAGAGCTAAAAGTCAGCTGTGTGTAAATATGGGTTATGTACTCAGTGAAGAGTGAGGGGGAAAGGCTTCTGCTGTCTGCATATGTAATGGACAAACGCTTTATACCTTAGTATGTGGTTAGCATCAGAGAGAACTTTAGACAGTTTTTGATACACTGATGCTTTAAGGATGCAATATTTATATACTCCTTAATTCTTTCAAGGGACAGTTGTAGTGGCACAGTGGAGATACAGTACTTTAGAGCCATTTTTAAGGGATAACCTAAATGCCTACCCCAACTATGTTCATTGTTTCAAGAACACAGAGCCAGTATAACATAGCCGGTAAGCTAGAGAAGCGTTTTGGGTGTTCATATGCACTTGAGCATTTGACTGCCTCGACTCCTGTATCCTGGGCTGCAACCAGTGCACAAAGAGGCACATGAGGTGACTTCTGCTCTCAGTTAGTCTAGTGTAACCCCTCTGGCTGCAGTGGGTTTGGATTGGCATAGTCAAGACGATACTGTAGTCTGTGATAGGCTGATTCTTTCCTCAGAACTGTGGCAAGATTCAGACTTCCTGTCTTAGAGCAGCAAACTGAAGAAAACCCACAGACCTTCAGTTTATGTGGAGCCATTAGTACATACTTGTGGAGAAACAGCAAGGAATGTTCAGGTTTCCGAGCACTACAAGCTTTTACCAATTTAACCGTTGGAAAGGAAATATTTGAAAACGAGTATTACATAAATATCATTTTTCTGCAAACCAACTGCATCTTTTTCTCACCTAATCCTACATATCCAAATAAGACTCACTTCCATGACAGGAACCTGGAATATCAGTGGTGCTGAATTATGACAACCCAAGATTGCATGTTATTCATTTTCTACCATTTTTCCCTGTTATTACAGCATTTCCCCTTTGTTCATACCCCTCCTTTACAGTGAAAATATCCCCCCAAATTTTAGAAAGATACAGTTCTGGCCTTTTCCTTAGTTTCTGCTACACAAGTGATAGATTAGTTGGACCTAACACAGCAGATCTCAATAGCTGCAAGAGTTACAGCAGATCTCAATAGCTGCAAGAACAAAGATCCAAGGTTACCCAAATCCCTATTTACGAAGTGCTACAGTGAATATGGATTATTTACATATCTGCAGAGTAGGCACCATTAAAAACTTGACATTTAACATTTGCAGTCATTACATTTGCAGTGGGCTTCATGGTACTCTGCAGACAGGGTAAGAAAAGTAAATAGGGTGCTACAGAAAATGTCCAGAATTTAACAGCATCATTATAATACTTGATGTGTGACTCGCATACAGAAAATTGTCATTTTCTTGGGTTCCAGCAAGTTACAGTGCATCAAAAAACAGCTTCAGTGGTTCACAAGAAAAGAGATGCAACTGATTAATAACCAATGAGTTTTCCTACATATAATCTCTATCCTGAGACATATCCTCAGCTGACATTAACCACAAACCAGGTATATTAATTTACACTAGCTGAGGATCTGACCTGCATTTAGTAGCCTGCTTTTGTTATATTAGTTGCTGTTCTTCTTGGTTAATGCTGAAGAAAACCCTAGATGAATTACAGATGCAGACAAAAATCTTCCAAGCCACATTCAATTTGGTTGCTTTATCATCATTTAGTCCAGATACCCTAAAATATACAAATATAGAATATACTGCACAAAAACATGGATTCAGATATCACATATTAATGTTATCTATTATTATATGCTTACAGGCAAATAACAAACAAACCAATAAACTGTCTTTTTTTTTTCCAAACTGCATATTTTTAACATCTGCTATTTTAATGGATTGTAACAGAGAATAGATCATTTTTCAGCTTTGGTATCTATTGTACAGCAGGGTTATTGGGTAGCAGGTTCCCACAGAGTCGACATTAAGAATTTTGGTTCCCCAAAAATACCTCACTTAGGCTATTTTTCAGAGCGCAGTTGATCTGAGGTGAAAGAGTTCTTGATCTTCGTAGATGGCAGGTTTTAAGGATCGAGGACAATGTTTCTCTACAAGCAATAATGTTCATATTTTCAAAAGAAAATAAATCAATTTTCAAAACAGTAAAAACATTCATGCCCATCTTGTACCAAAGCTGCATACATTGCACACAGCAAGCTGGTAAGTAGGCTCAATGTGCCTTTGTGCAGAAGTTGCTCAAAGATATCTAGCTAATCTCATTGCTAGCACAATGGTTGCTCAGCCCTTCTGCCCAGACAAGCAGAGCTGGCTGGTCTTAGAAGGCAGCACAAGTTACCTCCTCTAAGAGAACCAGAACCTCTAAGAAAAACTGCACCTTTAACCCAGACAACACAGACATTGCTGTATATGTTCTGCAGCTTAGCAAGAAAAGAGGTTACGTGCCACACTGCCCTATATTCTTTCTGCCTCTAAAACTCATTGAGGAGTCTGGGGCTCACAAAGCAGGACAATTTCAGTGTCCAAATAGCCAGGAGCTCTGCAGAAGTCTGGAAAGAGAGCTGGGGAAAAAGGAGGATGAAACCTGTTGGTCACCACGATAGCCATGAAATTTCCCTCCATGGCTCCACATTGCTGGGCCCTGCTGTGTGGAAAGGCTGCACAGAACTGACCTCACGTGTTTATCTAAAATCATATCTTAGGCAGTCTTAGGGCCCTGTGTCTGGATCAGTGCATTGCCATTGCAGGTTGATGCATCTGCAGTCAGAAGGAGAGTCACAATTTCCACCCTGGAAGACAGGGTCAGGTCCTAAAATATACACATGCTGCCACTGAGTTAAATGTAATAGTCCTTTTGGGGGGTTCCCCCCACTCATTGCCAAATGTGCTGTGTGGCCCTGCAATCTAGTACAAGTCACGCCGTGCCAGCTTAAGCATGCAAAGGATCTTCAGTTATCAAAAGAGGAATTTTAGACCACAAATATGCCATTATGTCTCTTAAAACAAAACAAAACAAAACAAAACTAAACAAAACAAAACACCTTTGTTCAATATTCTTCATTGAGACAACTTCTGTCTCCCTGAAACATAGATTTCACAAGGGAAATTCTGACTCCACTAAAGCCAATAGGGGATTTGGCCTCAATTTGTGTTGCCTTAGCGCCTAGCACAAAGGTCCCCCCTGCATCGAACTAGGCTTTAGTAATAAAATGTAGGAGGATGACATGGTTTGAGACTTTTACTTCATTGGATCAGAATTTCTTTTTTTAATAAAATAACACAGGCTTGATGCCTGCCTGTACAGACTATTCAGAGACTGTGAGTGGTCTACATTGAAATATTTCGGCCACAGAGGAAATGCAGAATGGCCTGAGGATTGAAATGTTTGAGGTTAAAAATTACTCTCACAGACATGAAAGCCTCATCTTTTGCTAGCTGGTTTTTTTACTATTGCTGTTAAACTTCCTAATTCTCCAGTGCAGAGGCTTTAATCTTAATTAACTCCATTGACAATAATGTCCATTGACAATAATGCAAATGCCTCATCACCTGAGTGTCTTCTACTGTAAAGACTATACTGGTTGGGTTATAACTAGCAATTTCACAGGTCTGTCACAGCCCTTTCCAAATCCTAGCAATGACTCTCTCTCATTCCTTATTGACTTTAAGCTTCTTTTCCTCACCGTTGAGTAAGTCTACTTGCATTAACTCCAGCCTCAGTTCTCATTTCCTCCTCCTACCTACACTCCTGTCAAGTCTCCCTCCACAAAGGTGGCCTATATATGCCCCCTACTCTCAATTCTGTATCTTCTTTCCAGCTTCTCTTTCCATACAGATTATCTCCCCTGAGCTGTCCACTGGGTCAACACTTCTTTGTTTAGCTAAAGTGCACTTTATCTATGTGGTTTTGCAGCTATATTCCAATGATACACATAAGAGGTCACATTCGTATATCGGGAATACTGATGTAAAAGCAGTGCAACTCCATCAGGCCAAATTCTGCTCTCATTTCACGAGAACCAAGAAGAAATGGCACACTATATATACAGTTATATACTGTATATATACAGCTCATAGAGACAAACCCAAGCTAGATTTAACCAGCTAGCCCAGGTGCTGCTGGCAGTGTAGATGCAGCAATATACACTAACTGCCCAACTATTTACGCAAGGTATTTAGGGGATTTTTTTCCAGCCAGCCCTGAGCTTTCTGACTACACTGCAGCCCAGATTTAAGGTGTCCAACTTAAACTTCGCTCAGTTGCATCTATATGAACTACAGCCACTGAAGTGTAGACATATCCTTAATTCTTACCTGTGAGATATGAATCAACCACATTTTTATGTTTCTGAAACCCAACTGTCCTGCATCATTTCCAAATTGGGCTTTGAAAATATGCATAGCAATTACTGCCCCCAGCTAGCTCAGAAATACAAGCAGCCTCTTAATTTTGAATACCTTACCTCCACCCCCCACCCCCCAGCCAGTTTATCTCATCAACTAGTTATGCCTTATTTGTAGACTGTAAACTCTTTGTGTAGGGATTACTTTTTGTGTAGGGTTTACAGAACCCCTAGCCCAATGGGGTGCTCATCTGGTTGGGATTGAAGCACTACTGTAATATAAATGTTAAGTAACACTCTAATGATATCGTGTACATCTGATTAGGGTTGTGAGATCTTTGGGACAGGAATTCTATGCTCTGCAGCACATGAATGGAGCAAAATAAATCACTAAATTCACCTAACTAGGCTTTTGGAAGTTTGTTTAAAAATCACATATTTCCTTTCTTGATATTTGGAGACATGGGCCAAGTTGGCTCAAAAATTAATATCTACTGAAATATTGTGGCCGTAGGAAACAGTATTAATGCAGCAGATTCTGTGGTCCAAATCCAGATACAGATAGTAAAACTGGGTTATTTGGTCCCTGATGTCTATTGCAGCTGGCTGTATTTCACCAGTAATCACCTTGACACATGGACAGAAGAGAAACTTCAAAGAACTTTCCATGATAAAACAGCAGGACTCATCTTAACTCAGGCAGAAACCTTCAGCTGCAGAGGTTAAGCAGATACAGTCACAGCTGCGATCAAATAAGACTAAAGAAGATTAGATGAATGTATTGCAGAGAAAAATCTCCTCTTCACTCAAAAGAAAAAAAAGATATGTTACCTTGTCTACTTACTTAGGAGGGTTGTGATGTTCAAAGTCCTCTAATTTTAACTTTATTATACATTTCACAATAGTGTAGTTTGATATTCTTGAATAGATTACAATACCATGTAGAGCTCCTTGCCAATTTCAAGCATTTATTGTTTTAGAAATCGTATACAGACATTTTATAGAAAGGAGAACTAAGGGCATGGACACACAACACATTTACACTGAAGCAATTTACATAGATTTTGTACACCAGTAAAAATGACATTGAGGACTGGAGTAGACAGACAAACAATTACCTGAGGGTAGTGGTTTGCAATAGGTGCTATTACAGAGACTTGCCACAAAGTGGCATTGAAGCAGGTAATAGCGTTTGAGCTACTTTAGGATACGCTGTGTGCAAGCAGACCTGATTTTTCACAGGATAATTCTGCACTGGATTCCAAGAAGTTGCATTGGTATAAGGCTATATATTTCCAGGTTTTTTGTTTTCTTTTCTTTTGTTTTTACAGTGGTGCAAAGGCTAATTACATGGACGAAACTACAATGTGTATCCAAAATCTGTCATAAAGAGATCATTGTCCAAGATTGTAGTAGAGCCCGGGACTGTCCCTAGACCTTCTGTTTTCCAATTCAGTGTTACAGTCACAAACCATTCCTTCTCTTGGTTATTATTAGGGCTGGGCGAAATTTCACTCGCTGTTTCATTTCAATGCTGTTTCAACTCATTTCAAGCTTGAAACAGCCTTGAAACAAAATGAGGGTAGTCAAAATGTTTTGAAAGTTTCAAAAAGTTTCAAGTTTTGAAGCTGGGCTTGCCTGCAGGGAAACAGAAAGTAAGGAGAAGGGAAAGAAGAGGGAAGAGGGGAGAAGGACTGCCCTCATATTGACTGTGTAGCTGGCCAATGACTGTTATCCTTCCCCGAGGTCCCTTTTAATCCCAGTGCTCTGGGGGAGAGATGGAAAAACAGCATAAGAGGCAGCATTGTTTGAACTGGCCTGCTTTCTGCCTTGGTGTCACTTACTGAGCTGTGTATTCCAGCAGCTCAACATCAGACAACTACAGCTAGCACTGATCTTCTTCTAAAGGGTTCCCTATTTGCTAGGTTAGGCTATCATAGCAAGAGGGATTTCAGACTACCTTTTTCTTCTAGGTGCTTTTATTTTATTATTATATTAATTGATTTATACTTTTGAATTTTATACTTATATTGGATAAGATTACTATAGAATTTAATTTATATAGGAAGGCAAATACATTTATATTTTATTTCTATATATTTAAAGCTTTGGAGCATACATACATACGTACATTCATACATAATATAATTTATTTAGGAAGAAAGACATATTAATATTTTTTTTTATATATTTATTCTTTGCATCATGCCTATGCTATTGAATTTATATAGGGAGAAAGACATATTTCTATTTGTTTGTATACATTTCTTCATTGCACCACACCTACATTTTTAAATTTATATAAGAACTTGAATATATTTATATATTTGTAGAAAAGGAAGACATGAAAAACACCAGGAAGTGTGGTGGAAAGGCAGGTGGCCAGCCTTCAGGGAGGGGCAGAAGAGGGGGTAGAGGGAGATTTGTTTGTTCCCCCCCACCCACCACCAAACTGAGATGCAGTCTCTTTCCTCCAACTAGAAGGGATGAGGCTTCTACAAGCAGCAAGGAGAGGGGAGCAGTGCCAGTGCCACTGCCTCTGCCCAAGACTGCATCCCCTCTATGAGTAACAGCCATAACTACCCCTACCACCACCATGATGACAACAACAAGCAACAGCACCAGCACCAGCATGGCAGCCTACTCCACCCCTATTTAACTTCCCATGCTGAGCCTTCCAGTGCCAGAGGAAGAGCTGGTGCTGGATCTGGATCTCAGTGCCCTAGCAAGGGAAATTCTGGGGAAGGAGGGGGAATCATCTGAGTTTGTGCTGAAGACCCCTCAAGTTTCCCTTAGAGCCAGGTCTCCTTCCCCAGAAGGCACTTTGGAGGAGGTTGATGTACAGGTGGAGGCAAGTGGCTCAGCTGAGTGCATTCTTCCTGTTGCTGTGCCTCTGCCTTTTGAGGAAGAGGAAAGTACAGCAGCATCCACAGATGCACCTGCACCCCAGAAGTGAGCGGGAATGTGTGGTCTGGGACCATTTTGAGCTGGCAGATGATCCCATGTATGCTATCTGCCTGCACTGCTGAGCCAAAACCAGCCAGGGCAAGGGAGCAAAACATATGAGCACCAAGGGGATGCTGATGCATCTCTGCAGGCACCACTCACTTGCCCTTGCTCCTCCTCCACCTGGCACCAGCAGGAGCATGTGCAAAGGGAAGTCCCCCTCTTGCTCCAAAGCCCCCATACCACCAAAGTAGAGGCAGGCCACCCTGAAATAGTGGGGGAAAGGTGGACAGAAAGCAGGGGGCATTGCAAGGGCGAGCAAGATCACCCAGAGCACTGGGGAGATACTTGCTATCAATGACCAGCCCTTCTCCTTAGTTGAGTGGCCAGGGTTCAGGCAGCTCTTGGCGCTCATGGCCTCGTCGTACCAAGTGCCCACATGCATCACCTTCAGCAGGACAGTGGTGCCCTCCCTGTATGAGGCATGCAGGGAGTACTTGAGGGAGGATCTGTGCAAGACAGGTCCGCAGGTGGCCTTACACTTCACCTTGGATATCTGGAGCCAGGGTGGAGATCACACCTACCTCTCCCTCACAGGACACAGGTGCGACCAGTCAGGCCGTTGGTGGGCTCTCCTTCAAGCTGAGGTGATGGATGAGTCCCACATGACAACAGAGATCATGGGGACCATGAACTGCTTGATGCAGGGGTGGCTTGCTGGGTAGGGCGAGCTCGCCCATGGGTTCATGGTCACCGACCATGGGGCCAATATGGTTAAGGCAGTCTGTGATGCCAACTTTGCATCCACAGATGCTTCTCAAGCAAATCCCAGGACATCATTCTCCATTGTACTTGGCCTTGGTGAGGCCGCAGCTGTAGTACTGTGTCCAGTTTCCACAATTCAAAAAGGATGTGGAGAAGCTTGAGAGAGTCCAGAGGAGAGCCACACGCATGATCAGAGGTCAGGAAAACAGACCTTAGAGAGGCTGAGAGCTATGGGACTCTTCAGCCTGGAAAAACGCAGGCTCAGGTATGATCTGGTGGCTGCCTATAAGTTTATCAGGGGTGTTTACCAGGATCTGGGGGGTGTTCACCAGAGCGCCCCAGGGGATGACAAGGTCAAACGGTCACAAACTCCTTCATGACCATTTCAGACTGGACATAAGGAAGAACTTCTTTACAGTCCAAGCCCCCAAGGTCTGGAATAGACTGCTGCCGGACGTGGTTCAAGCACTTACTTTGAACACCTTCAAGAGAAATTTGGAAGTTTATCTTGCTGGGATCCTATAACCCCTGCTGACTTCCTGCCCCTGGGTCAGGGAGCTGGACTTGATGATCTTCCGAGGTCCCTTCTAGTCCTAACGTCTATGAAATCTATAAATTGTTCCTTCTCAGGATCAGGCCTGAGAGACTGGAGGCAGAGTGCTTTTTGGTGAGGAATGTGCTCCCACAGGTAGTTGGGTATTGTTGTCTTTGATAGATTCTGGTGTGCAGTTTGTGGGGGTACCGGAGATTGTCGGCAGGTTTTCTGTTTTGAGCTGTAGGAAGTTGGCTTCAGTTCTAGTGATGAGGTTAGGTGTTTGTTTGAATTTGGAAACCACTTTTCAGAGCCGGGCCTATGAACTTCACTTTATCAGCCTGCTAGGTAGTAGGTACAGAAACTCATAGACTCAATATAGACGTTGGAATTCTGACACACTACAACCTGCCGGACATCTGACTCTCCAGGTACCTCTCCACTTTTACCTGCACTGCTACATCCCCCTTCCCCCGCCCCCAAGCCTGTCCCTCACCCCTTGACACCCCCATTTCCATTTTCACTGACTTTCTTGCCTGCATTGCATGCCAGGCCAGCCTCTGGCTTCTTTACTATCTCTTCCATCCAGGAACATCAGACACACCAACTGCAGGTGCTTACTCAGCCTGACAAAGAATTTTTCAACCCAAAAGCTTGATACATTTCTCTAACTATACAATTGGCTTACTAAAAGACACCAGATTGTCTTACCCATTGCCATTTAAAGTGGTGGACCGGACTGAGGCTTTAGGGGAGGAGGAGACCTCATTGGGGCATACTACTATGTTGTGTAGAGGCCCCAGTGCCAGTGAGGATGCATTTTAACACACACACACACACACACACACACACACACACACACACACACACACACACACACACACACACAGAGTCAGACAGTGAGGGCACACCTTAACAGACATGCTGGAGAAGAAGCTCCTGCAGGAGAGGAAAGAAAAGCTCTGTCACATTTTGGCTGCCTGAGATGCTGCTGGTGCTACTATGCTGCTAGTGCTCACTCACTAAGTTATGTTATACCTGTTGCCATTTAAAGTGGTGTACTAAGATGAGGCTGTAGGGGAGGAGGAGGCCTCATGAGGGCATGCTTAAACACACACAAGTATCACCCACTCATGTCATGAGTTTTGCCTCTCAGCAGCCTGAGGTGCAGGGTCCCAGAACCTCCCTATACCTATCTCCTTGAAAGCTGGCAGGCTTTGTGGCCACAACAGGGCCTAGCAGGCTTGCAGTTTTCACCCCCTGTGCCCTAAAACATAGAGTCACAAGTTTTGCCTGTCAGCAGCCTGAGGTGCAGGGCCCCAGAAGACAGAACTCCCTGCACCTATCTCCTTGAAACCTGACAGGTTTTTGTGGCCTCAGCAGGGGCCACCATTCCTGCAGTTTTCGCCCCCCTGTACCCTAACACTCACACAATGTCACCCATGTCATGAATTTTGCTTGTCAGCAGCTTGCAGTACAGTTTACCAGAAATCCTGGCAACTATCTCCTTGAAACTTGGCAGGCTTCTTGGCCTCAGCAGGGGCTAACATGCCTGCAGTTTTCACCCCACTGTGCTTTAACACATACATGTGACATGAGTTTTGTTTTCAAGACTTTAAGGTGCAGTTTCCCTTTGAAGGCGTCATGCCTTCAGAAGGGGCTACCATCCCTGCAAGTTTCATCCAGATCAGGCAAGGAATGACAAAGTAATAGGCTGTTTTGTGCTTCCCCATTATAGCCTACGGGTGAAACATTGAAACGGCAAAACTGTCTGGACAAAACAAAATGGAACAGTGTTTTCAAAACAAAATGAAATTCGAAACAAAACACTGTTATGTCGAAACGTCAAAACACAAGTCAAAACAGAACAGTGCTATTTTGTACAGCGCTATTTATTATCCTCCTCCCTCCTCCCACAGTAGAAGTGATCTGTGATCGTTTCTGTGTTTACATATGTATGTGTTTGTTGGAGGTGAGGGGGAAGGGAAGATGCTGAATAGGGTAATTGTGGGGATCATAGGGCATTGGGTACATGGCAGAAGTTAACGTACCTGAGATTCCTTTATATACACATAAAAGGAATGGAGTCAGCATTAGGGGTGTGTGAAACGGGATGTATTGAATTCAGATTTGTATTCGGCCTGAATTGGGGACAGTGATTCGATTTGTTGATTTGGATCACTATCTGCTATTTGAATCGGCTGAATCCAAATCTGAAGATTCAATACTGATTCAGAGAATCAATGATTTGGACAGAGACACAGCTTTAAATATTTTTTCTATGTATCTCAAGGTAGCAGGTGTGATTTGAAAATGCTGCGATAC
Source organism: Alligator mississippiensis (assembly GCF_030867095.1). Lineage (NCBI taxonomy): Eukaryota > Metazoa > Chordata > Crocodylia > Alligatoridae > Alligator > Alligator mississippiensis. The sequence goes on from NC_081830.1 coordinate 43,549,929, forward strand.
TGGGGCACATGGAGTGTCCGACAGGAACAGAGCGGGGTCCCCAACATGCTCGGCGGTGAACCTGGAAGTGGACCAGAAGTACTACCATTCTACTTCTAGGTCTGCCGGGGAGCATGCTGAAGGCCCCCCTCCACGCACTGTCCAGTGGACCCAGGGCCACTTCTGGGTCTGCTGCTGAGTGCGCTGTGGAGCCCCCCATGCTCCTGTGGGACAATTCATCCGCCCCAGCATTACAGCGTTCACAAGCTGCATCTGGTACCTCGAGGTATGTAGAGAAAATATTTAAAGCTGTGTCTATGCCCGAATCGCTGAATCTTTCTAAATCAATTCGGAGGGTTGCAATTAGATTCTGATAGATTAAAGGGTCTCCTGATTCCAGCCACTGAATTGAGCCGAATCTGCACTGAATCAAATCAGTGACTGAAGCTTTGCACAGCCCTAGTCAGCATACAACTGATAGGTATTTATGATCACAGTGACCACTCTGGTGGTAAATGTATGCTGTTTATTGATCTTAAATATCTGAGCAGAGACAACTTGCCGATAAATGCAAGGTTCTCCACCTTGGGAAGAAAAACCCGCAGCATCCTTATAGGCTCGGCAGTGCTATGTTGGCTAGCACTAAGGAAGAAAGAGACTTGGGGGTCATCATTGACCACAAGATGAACATGAGCCTGCAGTGCGATGCTGCGGCTAGTAAAGTGACCAAAACGCTGGCTTGCATCCATAGATGCTTCTCAAGCAAATCCTGGGACGTCATTCTCCCCTTGTACTCGGCCTTAGTGAGGCCACAGCTGGAGTACTGCGTCCAGTTTTGGGCTCCACAATTCAAAAAGGATGTGGAGAAGCTTGAGAGAGTCCAGAGAAGAGCCACGTGCATGATCAGAGGTCAGGGAAGCAGACCCTATGATGACAGGCTGAGAGCCCTGGGGCTCTTTAGCCTGGAAAAGCACAGGCTCAGGGGTGATCTGATGGTCACCTATAAGTTTATCAGGGGTGACCACCAGTATCTGGGGGAACGTTTGTTCACCAGAGCGCCCCAAGGGATGATGACTAGGTCAAACGGTCATAAACTACTACAAGACCGTTTCAGGCTGGACATAAGGAAGAATTTCTTTACTGTCCGAGCCCCCAAGGTCTGGAACAGCCTGCCACCAGAGGTGGTTTAAGTGCCTACATTGAACACCTTCAAGAGCAAACTGGATGCTTATCTTGCTGGGATCCTATGACCCCAGCTGACTTCCTGCCCTTTGGGCAGGGGGCTGGACTCGATGATCTTCCGAGGTCCCTTCCAGCCCTAATGTCTATGAAATCTATGAAACTTACAAAACCAAATATATGATAGGATTCATCATTCTCCAGTACCTGCAAATACATTGCCACTGCCAGCACTTATCATAACTTTATGTTACTCTGAAAAACTTATTCTATCAGGACTTGGAATTTACAGATTCTTTTATATTCATATATTTATATTATTATAGTCAGTGATTGGGATTAAACTGATATTTACTGGTAATAAAAGCCTGTCAGAAATAGGTCAGCTGGTAAATATGCAATACACGGAAGAAAGAACCCCCTCTTTTTCTGATGTGCTGGGTTTCTACACTCCAGGCAGCCAGCTTCATGCCACTCAGACAATTTCATACTGGGGAGCAATTTAGTTCTGAAATCCAGAACTTCACATAGTGCAGCAGCACAGAAAAACAGGCACAGAAATTGCTTTTTTCAGCTATCTTTGTAATTTTTTTAACACAACCTGCAAAGTTTTTAGCCAATAAGTGCTAAAGCCTATAGGCCCCCTTTCTAAGTATTTTTATCATATGCTCTGCTGGGCTTTAACAAATTCTCCTTTTTTTGTTGTTAACATGATTTTTTCCCCTTCTCATTTTGTACTTTAAGGGAGAGATTCTGTAAGGTGATTCTAAGAGATGCTGCACAGCACTTGTAGCTTGGGGAGAAGGAACTTTGATGGCTTTAAGCCCCTTTTGTATCTTTTCATTCCTGATCTGCTCCAAAGCTGCAGTGGTCCCCAAGGTAACTAAGGTAACCACAGTGGCCCAAATCCTGCTTCATTGTCTGTATAGGGTACAGTTTAATCCAAAAATGCTAAAGCTCTGTGTACTAAGGTCCCGCCCCAAAACCCACTCACACCCCAGGGCTTCTGAAGAAGTCCTCACGTGACAGACTGAGATGCTTCTGGTTTCTGTGCTGAAAGAACCCTCCCTTGATCAGATACCCTTTACATTGCTCCAGCCCTTCTATCAGTATCAGCACTGGGTTAACCCTTTAGTGGGCACTAGGCAAACAAACCCGTGGCCTGTACTTAATACTGTATATTTATATTACTTTTTCACTCAATAATTGTAAGTAAAATAAGCACAGCTGGGCCCCTTCTTCATTTAGGGCCCTAGGCATATGCCTAGTTTGCCTATGAGTTAATTCGACCCTGATCAGTGTAAAGGGACAGAGTAAGGGCAAGGATTCTCAACCTAGGGGATCTTCTCACTCTCACACATTTTGCACCCCTGGGAGAAAAGTATTCACCTTCACACGTTCTCTTTAGGTATTTCTGTTCTGTGTACACCAGGCACTGGAGCAAGTTCAGAATTCAAAATCCGATCTCCCTTTCAAACCAAATTCAGCTGTGCTGTGACCCAAGCTTTAGTTTGACTCAGTATGACAAGGGGCTGCAATATTCAGCTCCAAATAAGAGCCTGGATTTACAAAACGCACTCTGAAACAGTTTAGATTAAATCTGTTTCTGACACATACATTATATATGGAAGGATGACACAAAGCACCCCATATCAATTTAAGAGCTCTTCCTAGTTCCCTGCACTCTTAAATACTAGCACAAAGAACTATTTATTTTCCTCTCTGTCCATCATGCTTTCTCATGTGCTCATCCTGGCAGGTACAGTAACACTGCAGTCTTCCATACTGCAGAGCTTTTCCTATACCAGCTGCAACTGTATTTGCAGCTACATGTCAAGAAACAGAATGCATTTATGCAAGACCTCTTGGTCTTGGCACGCAAGAAATACCTAAAGGAGACAGACGCTGAGAGTCAGGTCAACTTACTATTGCATGTATAGACATGAAAATAGTTGTTAAAAATCCAGCATATTTAGAAACTAGAAGAAAAAATAAACTTACAGCACCACCCTCTGACAAACATTTACCAGTGAGCTAGGCTTATATCCCTGAAGCCCTGGGTTGGGTGAGACTACCTGGGAATGTGACTCTCCTCCATGTGCAAGGGGAAGGAGGGGGGGCTCTGATTTCTCCCTAAGAGCACTCCCCTCTTTCCTCTAGACCCTGTCCAGGGTGTGAAGTTCTTCACATGCAGATGTCCAGAAGAGGTAGGTTTAGGGTGAAGCCAAGAGAGATCCTGCCCTAACCCCCATCCCCACCATGCTCTGCCAACCACATGGGCTAGTCCAAGTGGTGTAATATTCCTGCTGCCCTTGTTCCATAGTGGAGATCTGGGGGCAGAAGTTGTCCCATGTTACAGTCCCTATGAATATTTGCTGAGAGCCAGGAAGATCCCAGAGTCTCTGAATGGGGCTGGTCCTACAGCCAGTTCCACTGACCCATGCAACAGAATACTTTTTTGTTCTTGTCCCTTAGTCCCCAGAGAAGGCTTTCCTAGCAGAAGGACTGATTATCACTGTAGGGATCACTGGTTTTAATAACACAGGGATATATGAAAGAAGACAGCAACAAATTCTAATCACTGAGCATTAAGCAACCTCTGCAGACCCTTGGTCTGTCTCTCACTGATTGGCTAGCTGTTCCCTGAGGGATCATCTTCAAGTTCCCAACTCCCTCAGTCTCAATTAGGGGGCATTTCTAAAGTCTAACTTCTATCAGTACAGTTACTTCAGTTTTAAAGTAAGAGGGAGTTTACCTGAATGAGGCCTGGCCATTCCTCCCTGACCCCATCTCCTGATAAATGTGTGTAAACCTTTCACTAACTGCCCCTCGGTAGAGACAAGAGTGGGAAATAGTGGGTTTAATTCTCTCCTGCTTAGCATCTTGTGGAGACATTACACCTGGGCAGGGAAGGGCAAATTTGTGACTTGGCAGCTCACTATAACCACTTTGCACAGGTACTTTGTCTAGGAAGGGTGCAAGACAGTGGTACATTGAGTCCTCTAGGCCTGATTCAGCTCTTACTGAGTGCTTCAGAGGCTCTGCAGACTTCTAGCATAGGCAGCGGGCTATACCCACTGCAGTGCAGGTTAGTGTAACTGCATAAGCACAGCACTGAAGAGAGGTATATTAAATGTGCTGAGAGGTGCAGTACATTAGCCTGGGTGAGGCACAATGTGAGCATGGCTACTCTGCTTCCTACTTGCTAGGTAGCCTGTGGCTGCTTCTTGAACTGAGAACTATGCTCATGCAACGCCAGCATAGCGTTAGGCTGCATCACCTCACTGGATGTGACAGGATGCTGCCTGGCATAGCAGGAATGTTGCAGAGGGCAGCAGTCAGTCAAGTCAGGACTGATTTTTTTCAAGATTCAGCAAAAGCCCCTTTTCAGAGATTTTTGGGGGACACCAGGACACAGTCCCCAAAATGAAGGACTTTCTAGTTAAATTTGGCACAGTTGCTTGAAGTTGATTATGCCACAACTACAGTACTGAAGCTATAAACAGACGCTGCATCCTAGCACAACTGATCCACTTCACCGGGTGAGACAGACGTCACCCATTGTCTTACAGGGTCAGACCCCTGCCTCTACTGGGCCGTGAGGGGTCTGATCCTGTGGGACAGGTGTAAACAGGGAAACCCCAGGTTCCCCACCTGTAGAGGCAAGCCCTGGCAGAATCTCCCTGGCAGGAAATGTCCCAGATGCACATACTGTGCTGCTGTGCCCCAACTCAGGGCATGCCTCTGCAAATGGGGAAACCAGTAAATAAAAATGTTCATGGCAGCACAAAGGCAATGTCTGTTTCTAGCCTGATAAATCACATCACTGGGAAAATAGAAAATGATATGCCTTATCCCAATGCCAAATATTATGACAATACTAACTATAGTTCAGCAACATGAAGGCATATAATGGTTGAAAAAGAGCACAAAGACTCTCAAGGGAGGTGGACATACAAAGGAGACCCCTGAAATAAGAACTATGTTAGGCTGGAATGTTAGATACAATTTCACCAAAGGGACCGCAAAAACCAAAATGAGAGTTTTCCTGTAATTATAACCTAATCAGCCTCTGCTGTCATTTCTTAAAATGAACTTCTTCCTGTAACAATTAGATTGTGAATATGCTTGTATGTATGCGTGCATCACCCAATACCACACCTAAGTGATGTTATAGGTTACCATTAAACGTTCTAAAGGCACTTAAAACAGGAATGTCCACACATTAAACTATGCTAACTACCCTCTAAGAGTCTTAAAGTTATGTCAATTTGGGTGAGGGTTATCTCATACTGTTAGTCTGCTCCACAGAGACATACTGATCCTGGGCAAACCCTGTCATTCCAAGGTTTCCCAGCATGGGTAAGCTGTAGGGCTGCTCTTGCTTCCAGGCACAATCTGAGAGGGGCGGGGGGTGCAATTCTGGCATCCTTGTAACTTGGTGCTCAAGACAGGTGTCCGTCTTGTCTTCCCTCCCTCTCCCTGCAAGTCACACAACTGCTTAAGCAACCAGGAAAAGCACAAGCAATTTACAACATGCAACTTCACATAAGAATGTCTGGACTCACATCACCATTTGAAAACTCATTTTCTTCTCCTTCTCCCATGTTAGTGAATCCTCAGACCAGAGTACTATATCCATGCCAGTGTCTTCAATAATTTTTTTCTACCTAACCATTAGTGAGAGAATGATTTTAAGGGTACACTGAGCAGTTCACTCATTTCTTATATATTAGTTGGTTTTCTGTCCATTCTTTCTTTTATACCTGGTGTTTCCAGACACTAGTAGGTCACTGATCCCTTTTGAAGTTTGTTGTACCCTGTTCATGCCCTGTGTTATGGATCGTAAAAAGGTCACATATTGTGTCACTACAATCACACTAACTTGTCTAAGAACCTACCTTTGTAGCAGTGCTCTAAATTTTCCACCACTTGTTTCTTCTTTCCCTTCTGCTTTCCTCTTGCATAGCCTCTAGAAAGGTGCCATGTTGCCCATTTTGAGAAACACTGTATGACACGCAAACCCTTCTTGACCTACTTGATGCTAGGGATCAAAGGGCATTTATAAATGTGCTCCAGGAGGCGGGGGGAGGGCGAGGCACTTTAATTAGTGAGCCATGCTAATTAAAAGTGCCTGAGCATCACGCGTATCAGCATCCCTGTATGGCAAAAAAATGGCTTGTTCAATGAGCTTTAGTTCAAAGCACCCCACCGGCATTTTTCAGCATGGGGACGCTGATACATGTGACACTGGAGGCTGCTGTACACGTTCATTTCTGTGCTCCAGCAGACTTGATTAATCCACATTGGATTTACAGCATGTTGGAATAGCCTCCCCACATGTGTATAAGAGCCCAAGGAGCTTATCCAAGGCTCACTGATGAAAAGACTTGTATTGATTTCATTGGCATTCAAAACTGGCTGCTCAATCAGTGTCAGAATACTTTTGCTTTTACAACATTCACCCACCTGGCTTTGAACGCCCGCTCGTGTGCGGCCTTGGCCCATGCTGTGGAGGGCACATGCTCTCTGGCTTCATGGGTACCTCAAGGTGGGCTTCGGTTGTCCCTCTGGCCTCCCCCAAACTTATCTGCCACGTCTTTGAATGTTACTTCAGTGAGGGGGATAGCCTCAAAGGTGCCCTCAGGGATGACCACTCCACTTGCAGGATGTTCGTGGGGTTCCACTTCTCCTACACCCTAACCTTGTGCCAACCTCTGGCAGGGCACCAGGTCTTAACACGGCTGCCTCCCTTCAGTGGATGTTCCTTGTGCCTAATTGTGTTCCTCTCTCCTCTTTGGGGCAGGATCTTCGGTTCTTTCCAGCCCTATGCCCAAGGCCCTTTTGAGCCTGTCGGCTCTATTCCTGGGGTTGGCACGGGTTCCCCTGTTGAGCAGGGGGAACGAAACAAAATGAAGAAAAGAAAAGAAAAAGAGAACCCCAAAAGGGTCTTCCCATCTGGTGTCCTACCGGCTCGTTCTTCCCACGCTCCTGCCTATGCTTGGCAGTACTCCCCCGACGTTGGTCCTGCGGGGTCTCTCTCCCCTTTTCGCTCCCAGCCCATCTCCCTGACCCAGTACATGGGAGTGTTCGGGTGGAAAACCTTCTGCTTCCTTGAGATAGGTCTCAGCCTGTTCTTCTGGGTTGCTGCACTGGTCGTCCCATTGTCTGGAACCTCCACCACTGAACCTCTTCGGAGGTACGAGGGGAAAGTCACCCCCAACACTTCTCCCCTCCTGGGGTCCTGCCTCGGTCCCCTCAGTGCAAGGGAGCCTTGTTGCCCCAGCTGCCGCCCATCGTCTGGGCATTCCCTGTTCACGCTGGCTCTGCCCATTGCCAGCACAGAGAGCCTCTGCCTCCTCACTCACTCTCCCCACCTCACTGCTGGTGGCTGCTTTTATCCCCGCCGACCAGCGCGTCTCCGTGATGTCACCCGCCAGCTTTAATTGTACAAAAGCGTGGCTTGTGAACCGTGCGGGTTCTTCTTCTTGTACTTCTGGCCTTGCTTCCCCTGCAGGTAAGTGCATTTTTTGTGCTTCCTTCTTTATTTTGCTATTTTTTTCCGCGCCACACCTCTCGGGCGGGGCTTCCCGATTCCTCTTCTCTGTCACCCAGGGATACAACAGTTAGTGACTGCTGCCTTCTGAAGCTTCCCAAGGTTGGGAACTCACCTAGTTTCAGGCAGCAGGAGAGGCTGAAGCAGGTAGGGCAGTGATCCCATTTTCAGACCTCTTGATCATCCAGAGCTGTACAAACCCCCAACAGCTCCATAATGAAGTACTGCCGTACCCTGAAGTATGTACCAATGGGAAATGTTTTCAATTTGTGTGACTTTTCCTTCCATTCTTCAATCACCAAAAAACAAAATACTAGAGTGTACACCAAGACATAAGGCTATACACACACAGGCTGCATGGAGGAGAGTTTCATCCCCTACTTCCAATGGGTTTAAAACAGACTTTTAAAGTTATTCCAGTGTGGGTATTCTTGCTGAATCATTCCATAAACTCACGCAAAAAAACTAAAAGGGAATTTAAAGATTTTCCAAAACACCTAAGGGATTTAGGAGCATGACTGATTTTGTAGAATTTATGTTCCTACTGGCTTTTGACCTTTTAGAAAATCTGTTAATCTATTTTAATCTTTCTATAGGAATAACAAGCATTCAGCTATTGCAGGGACTTTTAACAAATAATGAAAAGGCTGAATCTGACACACACAATTTTTTAAGGGTTGGGTATTATATTGCACAAGGAAAACTGTTAAAAGATGGCAGTCAGGCACTCAAAAGTTAAGAAATGCCTGTGCAACCTTAATTTGGCCTCCTTTTGTGTAGCTATTATGATACAGGCTTTAATTTTGTGATCACATACTTTTTTTTTCTATGGGTCCCCTGCCTCATTCATTGCACAAAATGGAAGGTTCTCACTGAATGAGCAGTTATTCAATTTTCTGTTTTATCTGTATTGATCAATGTGTAGCCCTCAGCCTTATTTACTGCAGGTTATTCAAAACCCTGATCTGAAGACAGAAATATTAATTCTCATACGACCTTTTCTCTGGTGCTCAGCACTCTTGTGTCTGAGTGCTTTCTGAACATTAATGGATTTCTTTTCACCATCAGCCTATGAGGCGAGGTAGACCAGTATTATTACCCATGTTTCACAGATGAAGAACTGAGACACAGAAAGATCAAGGTCAGAAGTGTCTAAGAATTTTGGGTGCCCAATTTGAAACACCTACAATTCGATTCTTTTCATTACATACCATTTTAAGACAGCTCCCAATGACTTCAGTTAAAACTCTAATGTCTCACATTGGGCATCAACAAAGAACACTTTCAGTGGCCATGGGTGAAAAGCTTGGTTTAAATAAATTGGTCGATATCACACAGGAATTCCTGCGGGGAAGGATAAGACAATCCAGCTCTCTGTGGCAGCACTTGGCTGACTTAACTAGGAGACCATCTTTTTTCTTGTTGCTGTTTCATAGCTGGATGAGTGAAATAGGGCTGGTTTGGCATCCAGATTGCACCCTGCACTGCCCAGTACTTGCCCCATACTGCTCCAGGTCTGCACCCTGCAGCCTACAGGTCTCCCCACAGCTCTGGAAACCTGGGGAATGGCAGTTAACACTGCCACCCTCCCCCACCATCAAATTTTCATATCTGAGAGGATCCCTGAAGGCTACTTGATGCGCCTCTGCAGACTGCAGGCCTAGCTTATTCAGTACACAGCTTCCAATGTACTCAATCAACATGTCTGTTCATGGCAAAGAGGGCAAAGGCCTTATATAAAGTCTCAAAAAAGGTTCTGAAAACACATCCAAGACTTTACTAAACCAGCTATGGTAATTTGCCTCACTGAGGGGGTGTGAAGTGTCTCACCAGTATGATCTATAAAAAGACTCTTAGGGTCATAAAGGTGGTACTGGAGATTGTGATGAGGGATGCCATCACCTGTCTTTAAGCGCCAAGTGAAAGACTATGACAATGATGTCTTGATTTTGAAAGTCATACTTTTATGGGGTTTGGAGGCTAAACCCACAGGAAGAATTATAACATGACAGCTTTTGCAAGAAATGCTGTAGGGACCACACTCTATCAAAGCCTGGTGCCTACCCAGAGCAGTCTATCCTGTGTCCTAAACAAGGCAGGGATCCTGTAGGAAAAACTGCTTTTAATCATGTACAGATCATCTCAAAATGAATATGTGAGGGGTGTTTATACACATGCTGCAGGAGAAGGGGGGGGGGGCGGGGAAGAGGTGATGGGAGCCTTCAATTCAAATGGCTCTGAGATCCGCTCTAATTAAAGTGCCCAAAGCATCATGTGTATCAGCATCCCTGCACTGGCAAATGGCAGCAGGGCACTTTAACAAAAGCTCATTGAACAAGCTTTCATTAAAGTGCCCCTGCCGCCATTTTTCAGTGCGGGGGTGCTGATACACGTGACACCGAAGTCTGCTGGAGTGTGGTAATTCTATGCTCCAGCAGGCTCGATTAAGAGGACTAAATTACATTTCCCTAGACAACCTTAAATTTAGCCTTTCTTTATTTTAGTGTTTGACTTCACAATCTTATAATCCATTCAACATTGTTTTGTGTATAATTTCCTTTTATTTAAAAGCAAACTGAAAACACAGAAATTCTATAATGCTGATTTATATGGATCCCCGCAATATGATTATCATTAGGGTTGAAGCCATTAGATCTATGGTGCACAGCCCTACCACTTGAGCTAATGATAAACAAAAGCAATAAAAAGTTATCATCTTCCCCATGGAGCAGAAGATTGAGAGGGTAGGACACACTTTGCCAGTGAATCTCTGAGAAATTTTTAGACAGCAGAGGAATGGTGAGTCTGTGACCTTGGATTCAATCCCAGTTTCTGTAGAAAGCTTCTAGAAAGCCAGTGCTCAAGGACTTATCTTTCCCCTGGTTTTTCAAAGTTTGTTACTTCTGCTTCTATCCCTTCTAGCCTGTCTCCCATGCCAGTCCTGTCTCCATTTCTTCTCCCATCTCCCAGTCCCGGTCCTTGTCCTCCTGGCTCCCAGTTCCTGTACCTCTTCTCTCCAAGTTCTAGCCCATTCTTTTCCCCTCAGTACCTGCAGCTTTTGTCTCCTCTATGTTTCAGTCATCCAGCATCCATCTTCCTTTTCCTGCCACCAGAAGTGGGAACACTGAATGCATAGGAAAGAGATTCACCCCACTTTGTGATTCTATGCCCCACACAGGGGATGGAGAGGTTCAGCAGGACCTTCCCTGTAGATGTTGCTTCCAGCTGCAGCAGACTGGAGGGAGGGGTACTGCATGCAGGAAAGGAGGTAGAAGGGCCCTCAAGGGCTATCTAGTACAGTACAGATGGAGTACAGATGCAAGAAATACACTTCCTAACCATCCCAGACAGAGGCTGTGAGGAAAACTTACCAGAATCAGGAAAAAGGTGGCGGGATGCTGCACCAACAGCCAATCATGGTGAAAGTGAAACCGCAGCAGCTACTCCAGGCCACCCTGGACACCAGTTTTTCTCAGATGCTAATATGGGCAGGGACGATCCCTGAGAGCATTATTGAATGGTGCCCTCCAGTCAGGATGCAGTGTATACATGGTGAGATGGAGCAATACGAAAGGAGCTTCATGGACATGAGGATTGCCGGTTGTAAGTGTAAACTTGCAAGGGTAAACTGCACAGAGGAGGATTCAGCTTCGTCCAATGAGGACGGATGGGTTAGCCTTGGGATGGGAGCCGAGGAAGGATACTTTTGAATGGCCCAAGAAGAAGACGACAATCTCCGGAAGATCTGGGAGACGGAGATTGCTTGGGTAGAAGAAGAGACCATACAACCTGGAATGGACATAAGTGAAACATATTTTTGGATACATAGGGGTCTGTTATACCAAGTAAAGAAGTGCCCAGTCCAAGGGGAGTGGACCTAGCAGCTAGTAGTCCCTAGAAGGCTTTCCAAGAGGGTGTAGAGGTTGGTGCATGCTAGCCCGATGGGCGGCCACTTCAGGGCGGACAAGACAGCATCCCAGATAGGGAAGTGGTTTTTCTGGCTGGGGATGAGGGAGGACATTGCATGGCATTGTGAGGCCTGTCCAGAATGTCAAAGGGTCCAAAAGAGATGGCTCCCATGGACACCGCTACAACCAATGCCACTCATCGATGTCCCCTTCGACAGAATAGTGCTAGATATAGTGGGACCCCTGACAAAGAGTAGCACCGGGCACCAGTATATATTGGTGATCACGGCTATGTGCTACCCAGACGCAATACCATTGAGATTGGCAACAGCCCCGCAAATTCACAGAATCATAGAATTGCAGAAGAGTTGTTGAGATGGGTGTCCCCGTTGGGAGTTCCGAGAGAAATAATTACAGATCAGGGGATGAATTTTATGTCTGGGGTCATCCAGGCTATGTATCAGCTGTTGAGGATACAGCAACTCCACACCTCGATATACCACCCACAAACTAACAGGCTGGTAGAACGCCTGAATGGCATGATTAAACGACTATTGCGCCAATGTGCCCAGGATGAGCCAAGGAGGTGAGACTTGATCCTGATACCTCTCCTCTTTGTGTTGAGAGACACCCCGCAGATGTCCCTGAAGCTGTCCCCATTTGAGTTGATATATGGCCATAAGCCATGAGGGCTATTACAAGGGGTGAGAGAGGAATGGGAAAGAGCAGGACAACCTGGAGTTGGGGTGCAATGTTACCAGCAGGAAATGACAGAGTGGCTGACAAAAGCCAGACAACTTGCTCAGAAGCATTTGGCCAAGACCCAGCAGAAGCAACAACAAGAGTATGATAAAGGGGCCCACACTAGAAATGTCCACGTCGGGGATAAGGTCCTCGTGCTACTCCCCACTACAGCTGAAAAACTGTTGACATGATGACAAGGCCCGTTTGAGATCGTGCGGCAAGCAGGGCCTGTCAATTATGAAGTACATCACCCCGGGCATAGAAAGGAACAACAAATCTATCATGTCAACTTGTTGAAGGCGTGGCAAGAACCGGAGGGTTGGCTGTTGAATTTAGAAGACCCTGAGGAGGAATTAGGACCTGAGGCAGGGGAACCTCTGGAAGGGCAAGAACTGGGAGGTCAATCAGCATAAGGGCCCAAGCTTAATGCCCGGCAGCGTGACCAGTTGAGGAGGTTGGTGGCAAAGTTCAGTGAGGTGTTTGATGAAAAGGGATACAACACGAGATCCACACACTGAAGGGGACAGTAGTGCAAGAGAGGTGGAGGCCTATCCCCCATCACTGGCGTGAGATGATCTGAGGCAAACTGCAGAAGATGTTATCTCAAGGGATCATCGGGCCTTCTCGCAGTCCTTGGCAAAGCCCGATGCTAACAGTGCTGAAGAATGACAGTACTCTCAGAATATGCACTGATTTTCAGAAGGTCAATGAAGTCGCCAGATTCGATGCCTTTCCCATGCCACATGTGGAAGAGTTGCCAGAACAGATAGGACAGGCTTGGTATAGCTCAACCATAAACATGGCAAATGGATACTGGCAGATCCCCATACCAGAGAAAGATCAGCTGAAAACAGCCTTCAGCACCCCTTGGGGATTGGTTGAGTTTATGAGACTGCCTTTTGGACTACACGGGGCTGCAGCAACCTTCCAATGGTTGATGAACCACATACTGGCCCCACACACGATGTACGTGGCCATGTATATCAATGATGTGGTAATTTACTCGCAAACTTGGGAGCAGCACTTACACCATATAGGGGCGGTGCTACAAGAAATACGCCGGATGGCCATGATAGTGAACCCCCCAAAATGTACTTTCAGGGTGCAAGAGTTGAATTATTTGGGGTTCAGAGTAGGGCAAGGTAAAATATGCCCTTTAGCTAGTAAAATAGATATAATAAGGAGATATCTGCCCCACAGACAAAGCGACAGATGTGGGCTTTCTTAGGGCTAGCAAACTATTATCGGAGTTTCATCCCCCGCTTTGCGGAAAAAACCATGGCCCTAATGAATGCCATCCAAGGGAAGGTACAGGGCCCTATCAGATGGACCTCTGAGATGGAAAGGGGTTTTGAAGAAGTTAAGGGAGATTTGTGCAGCGAAGTGGTTGTTGTAACGCTGGATTTTTCTAAACCTTTCACCCTGCAGAAGGATGCCTCCGAGATGTCCATAGGTGTGGTGCTGTGCCAAGAACAAGGAGGCATGGAACACCCCGTTGCCTATGCTAGCCGAAAATTAAATGATGCAGAAACCAGGTATTCCACCATTGAGAGGGAGTGCCTGGCCATAAAGTGGGCTGTAAACTATTTTAGATGTTACCTAATGGGGTAAGAGTTCTATCTAGTGACCAATCACGCCCCTTTGCAGTGGCTGAATAAATTTAGACATGATAGCCCCTGAATAATGCGATGGGCTTTGTCGCTGCAGCCATTTAAGTTTAGTGTGAAATACTGACCGGGAACGACTAACCGCATTGCTGATTTCCTGTCAAGGTGTCATGAAAGAAAGGTCGGAAGATGAGATGCCCCAAGGCAACTTAACCGGGGGGGAGGGTGTGAGGAAAACTTATCGGAATCAGGAGAGAGGCAGCGGGACACTGCACCAACAGCTGATCGTGGTGAAAGTGAAACCACAGCGGCTGGAGCCGCTGCAGTCGAAGACCAAAGGAAAAACCCATGGCAGAGCTGGGAGGAGCCGAGAATGGCTCCTGCGTCTACCTGGGCGTGCTTTATAAAAGCGTGCCAAGGGCAATTGGCTGGGCGGGCAGCTGACGCTGGCAGAAAAGACCCAGCCGAAAGGAAGCGTGGGGGACCAGAAAGAGCATCCCTGGCTGGCTCAGATGGGTCAGAACAGACGGAGGATCAGGAAGAGGAGGCTTGGTGGCTCCCTTGGGAAGGCAGTGTGAAGGGAATGCTGGGCCAGCAATAACTTAAGGAGTTGCTGACAGACCCAGCATGGACCAGAGCCGAGAGCCACAGTGACTGGGACGTCGGCAAATGCAACAAAGATGGGACCCTGACCTGAACGACCGGCGGTAGGTACTGAACTTGGGGGGTCAACGACATGTCAAGGGAGGCAGAAGCCCAGGTAGAGCCCGGCTCCGCATCAGCCAAAGAGCAAAGTGGGGCTGTGGAGAGTGCTCGGCACTAGCTTCACCAGTGGCCATCAACCACAGCCCCAAGGAACCGAGTGCCGGGGAGAGCCCAAACATCGGCCTCGACAAGCAACATTACAGTTGGCATTAGGCGGGGTGTAGGGGAGGTGGAGCCCCAAGAAGAGGCAGTTGTGAGGATGGCCAAGGGGGGCAGGACCAGACATCGTCCTCCCAATTGCAAACTTCTTATTATCAAAGATGTGGCAGGTGAGACCACTGGGGATCTGACCCAAGGCCACTCCCAATAGCTTGGCTGTACAGGCCAAGGAGCCACGGTGAGGTTCGTAAAGAACCCAAATGTGGGACGCTCAGGGGAAAGGCACGGGAAGTTACAGAGGCTTATCCAGCCTCTTCTTGAAAATCTCAAGTGAAGGCAATTACATTTCTTCTCTGGACAGCTTGTTCCATTGTCCTACTGCTCTAACAATTTTTTTTTTTCTGTGGTTTTATTGCATCTGTCTCACTGCAGTTTAAACGGATTGCTTCATATCTTCTATTCTGTGACAAGGAGAATAGTTGTTATCTCTGTTCTTTATGGCAGCCTTTCAAACATTGAAAACTGCTATCATGTCCCACCTTGTTCTCTTTGATCTCAAAGTCTCTTAATCTTCACTTATATGGAGATAGGCTCGTTGGGGGACAGGGAAGATGAGGGCGGAGGAAGCCTTGGACCAATAAGCCAAGAAACACCCACAAGAACAGCCCAGCCTGGACCAACGATGAGCAGAATGAATACACAGGTAAGCAACTGGGGCCCGGGCAGTACTGAGATTAGGGGGCCAGTGCACACATCAGGAGGCCTCAAATGCCTCTACACAAACGCTTGTAGTATGGGGAAGTACTGAGGTCCCAGAGGGGAGGGGAGTTGGGTGTCCAAGAAGAGTGGTTGTTCCTTAAGGAGATGATCCTCCAAGCCCAAAAGGGAGGTAATCCCAACAAGGATCAAAGGGGGCAAGAGGGCACAAAAGCCCCCATGGCTCACCAAAAGCGTATGGGAATATCTCCTAGCTAAAAGAAAGGCACACACCCAATGGAAGGGAGGGGCCATCACCAGGGAGGACTATACCTTGGTTGCTCAAGGCTGCAGGGGGGGCAGTCAGGAAGGCCAAGGCAGAGATGGAACTGGGACCAGCTACCCAGATCAAGGACAACAAGAAATCCTTTTTTAAATATATAGGGGGCAAAAAGAAGGTACCTGGTAACGTGGCACCTCTGCAAGACACGCTAGGAAATCTGGTTGTCGCAGCAGATGACAAAGCTAACCTATTTAACGATTTCTTTGCCTCCATTTTCCTGAGCAGGGACCAGATCAGCCCATCTGCTGGGACCCCCTCAGGCCCCAGGGGAGGCGCACCCAGGCTTAGGGTCAGTGAGGACCTAGTCAGGGAACTTCTGGAGGGACTGGACGTATTTAAATCAGCTGGTCCTGATGACCTCCACCCCAGAGTGCTGAGAGAATTAGCAGAGGTCATTGCAGGACCCCTGGCATGGCTTTACGAGCACTCATGGTGCTCTGGTGTGGTGCCAGAGGACTGGAAAAGGGCCAATGTGGTTCCCATTTTCAAAAAAGGGAGGAAGGAGGACCCAGGAAACTATAGGTCAGTTAGTCTTACCTCAATCCTGGGTAAGCTTTTTGAGAGAATTATCCTGGCGCAAGTCCACGAGGGGCCAGCAGGGGAGGTTATGCTTAGGGGCAACCAACATGGGTTCATTAGAGGCAGGTCCTGTCAGACCAACCTGGTGGCCTTCTATGACCAGGTCACAAAATCCTTAGACGCAGGGGTAGCAGTGGACGTAGTCTTTCTGGACTTAAGGAAGGCCTTCGACACTGTCTCTCACCCCATTCTCATTAAAAAACTAGGGGACTGTGGCATCAACACCTACACAGTCAAATGGGTCGCTAACTGGCTGGAGGATTGCACCCAGAGAGTGGTGGTGGATGGGTCATTTTCGACCTGGAGGGATGTGGGCAGTGGGGTCCCCCAGGGCTCTGTCCTTGGACCTGCACTGTTCAACATCTTCATCAGTGACTTGGATGAGGGTGTAAAAAGCACCCTATTCAAATTTGCTGACGACACTAATATGTGGGCACGCTAGAAGGGAGGAATAGGCTGCAATTGGACCTAGACAGGTTACAGGGGTGGGCAGATGAGAACAGGATGGGTTTCAACACTGACAAGTGCAAGATGCTGCACCTGGGGAGGAAGAACCAGCAGCATACCTACAGGCTGGGGAACTCCCTTCTTGTCAGTGCAGAGGCAGAAAAGGATCTTGGAGTCATTATTGATGCCAAAATGAACATGGGCCGACAGTGTGGGTATGCGGTCAGGAAGGCCAACTACACCTTGTTATGCATCCACAGATGCAAGTCAAGCAGGTCCAAGGAGGTGATCCTCCCCCTCTATGTGGCACCGGTCAGGCCGCAGTTGGAGTACTGCGTCCAGTTCTGGGTACCGCACTTCAGGAGGGATGTGGACAGCATTGAGAGGGTTCGGAGGAGGGCTACCCTCATGATCAGGGGTCAGCAGGGCAGGCCCTACGAGGAGAGGCTAAGGGACCTGAACCTGTTCAGCCTCCACAAGAGAAGGCTGAAGGGGGATCTAGTGGCCGTTTACAAACTAGTCAGAGGGGACCAGCAGGCATTGGGGAGTTCCTGTTACCCCGAGCACTACCAGGAGTGACTAGAAATAACAGTCACAAGCTGGCAGAGGGTAGATTCAGACTGGACATCAGGAGGCGCTACTTCACAGTCAGGGCGGCTAGGACCTGGAACAAACTTCCAAGCGAAGTGGTGCTGGCTCCTACCCTGGGGGTCTTTAAGAGGAGGTTAGATGAATACCTTGCTGGGGTCGTTTCACCCCAGTACTTTTTCCTGCCATGGCAGGGGATCAGACTTGATGATCTGCTCAGGTCCCTTCCGACCCTACCTACTATGAAACTATGAAACTATGGATTGCACATGAGCCCCTTTTTCATCTTTGTTGCTCACTTCTGGATCTTCCCCAACTTCTCTACACCTTTCTTAAAATGCCAAGTGTAGAACTGTACACAATACTCCAGCTGAGGTCTAACCAGCCTTGCCACAGTGACTGTGCCACCTCCTGTGTACTGCACACAATACTTGTTAGGAGATCTCAAAATTGCATTTGCTTTTTTGCAACTGAATTATATTTCTGACTCATGTTGAATGTGTGGTCCACCAAAATCACTAGATCCCTCTCAGCAACACTGTTGCTTGGCCAGTTATCTCTCATTCTGGTTTTCTTCCCCAGCTGTAGCATCTTGATTGAATTTAATTTTGTTATCTTCCCAGTTTTGTGTCATTCACAAACTTGAACAGGAAGCTCTATTCCTGCATCCAAATCATTAATGAAAATGTTAAGTAGCACTAGGCCCAGAACAGACTCCTATGAAACCCTGCTGGATACCTCCTGCCATTCAACAGCAATCCATTTATACTTATTCTTTGCTTGTAGTTATTTAGGCAATTGGATATCTAAATAACAGTAATTCTTATCTAGCCCACATTTCTTCAATTTATTTATCAGAATGTCACGTGGATGTATATAAAGCCTTGCTGAAGTCTGAATACAATATATTCATTGCATTCCTTTCAACACACTAGTCACCTTGTCAAAAAAGGAAATCAGATTGGTTTGGCAAGCCAACGCTATACATGGTAGCTGGTAGCAATCAACTGTTCCTCCTCCAGGTACTTAAAATTGATTGTCTTATCATTTGCTCTACTAACTGCACAAGTATTGAAATTGTTCTGACTGGTCTATGCTTCCCCACAGCTCCTATTTTCCCCCTGTTTAAAAATGGACACTCGGTTAGCCTATCTCCAGTCCTTGAAGCCTTCACCTGTCAGTAGTAGATTGTAAATATATTTGTCAGTAGCTCCAAGTTTTCTTCAGCCAGTTCTTTCATCATCCTAAGCTGAATTTTACCAAGCAATCAACTTCTGCCTAGGATAAATGAAAAAAAAATTTCTAAAGATTTTCAGTAGTCTATTCAGCACGTGTGAACTGAGATTCATCAAAGGCTTATGCTATGGTCAGCTAGATATCTTTTTTGACAAAGATAGCAGGGGAGGTCCTCTCCTTCCTCCCCCAATCAAAACTGAAGTCTCCACTCCTAAGCCCAGAAGTGCTTGAGCTTCCCAAAGCAAAAGTTTATATATATGTTTGGGGGGGGGGGGTTGTATGTATACATACATATATATATACACGCACACACACATATATATACACACATACATACATATATACACATATGTACACACATATATATACACAATACAGATACATACACACACCAAACAACAACCTTTTTCATTATCTCATATCTGGATACTGCTGAACCATTTTTGCCAAATCTTTAAAAAATAAACATTAAAAAATAAATTACCTGAAGTTGACACCTGGCATGAGAAATTTGAGTCCTAACCATAAAAATCTGACACAAAGATGACTGTGATGTCAACATAATGACTTCACTGCAAGACAAAAGACAGTCACAGGATAAGTTGCAAGGAAGAAATTCCAGTTGAATTCCAGCTTGATTAATTATTAATGAAAATTAAAAATTAGCTCAAACTATAACATCTGAATTTGAATTTTGAACAGCCATATTCAAAAGCATTGAAATCTCAAGAGTCTTTTTTTTTTTTGTATCTATTATTAAACCAAAGAGTCTTTGTAAAACTTTGACCCTAATCTGGATTCTGTTCTTCAAACTCCCAGAAGTCCTGGGGCATTGGTTGTTGAGGTCTGACTCTTCTCTAATAGAAATGGCAAGGAAGGTAATAAGCATTGCAAGAAATAATTCCTCTATAGCTGCCATGTCAATTATTAAGTGTACATCACAGTCATTGTAATAATATGAAGTACTGTAACTTTTCTGTCAACTAGAAGTAGTAACATTGGAGCAAAAATACTAAGTGTCAGTAATGATGAGATATCTTTGCTGGGTAAAGATACTGCCTGACACATGGAATGGCAGCAGTAGTGTGGAAATGAAAGACCCAGACATATGCTTGCTAAAATTATCCGTGAAACTTAAACCAAGTGCAACATACTTAAAATATTCTTACCATGAGACTGCAGTCAGTCTGCATGAAAGCTGCAAGATTACCGTCAATAGAAGGGAACTGCAAAGCAGTCTTCCACTGTGCCACTCCTGGAATCTGCCTTTGATATTAAAGACTGAATAAAGACTGGACTTTGACACCCCGTTAGCCTGTCCCTTTCCCACCCCTCATCTGCTGGTATCTACAGTGTCACACATTGTTAACATTGTTGGTGTGATGCTGTGGTAACCACCACATGCCTTTGGTGGTTTGGTTTTATGCCAAACTGATCAAAGTATTCTACATTTATTTTATTATTGTCTAATTGTTTTTCCTTCCCCCAGGATAACATTAACACCACTCAGACCATCCCCTTTTGGGATGCAATCAGATTTTAAACTGACTGTGACAAAAAGTTTCAAATCTAAATTTTGGGGATAAAAGCAAAACTGCAGACAGTTTTGTAGAGATGGGATATGATGCAAATGAATGACCCATTGCACATGATACTCAGACTAACACTCAAGAGAACTATGTTCAGTTCCTGCTTCAGCTGCCACAGACTCCTTGTGTGACCTTACACAAGTCATTTGATCTACCCTCTGTCTCAGCTTCCCATCTGTAAAAATCAGATAGCATTTCTCTGCTGCAATGGGGCATAGTGGGGTTAAAATCCAGTAACAATTCTAAAGTGTTGAGATAGGGCATATCAGTACCTGCATAGATAATCATTGATCCACCATTTAGTAACTGTTTCTTATTTCACTGCTCATTTTCCTCTTACTCTTTGATGATCTTTCTTTTCTAATTATTGTATTCAAACAGTAGGCAATACCAGACATTCAAATAGAAGACCCACACTAATACCAACCTTTGCTCTAACAATACAACCTAATTCACAGCCACTGATTACCTGCCATCAGTTCCTCCAACAATACAATCCATTGAAAGTGAGGCTTCTCTTGGGCTTATTTTTATTCTTTATAGCCCAGGAGCGTCAGGTGCCTCAAAGAAGACAATCTAAAAAATGGTCCTTGCTGCAAAAAGCTTAGGTGGAATTGACAATCATCAGAGGGATATGGAACAAAAAAGGAAGGTTACTGGAGTGTCAGAAACACATTGCTTAGACATGCACTTAGTTTGGGGATTCAGCTGGGTTTTTTGTTTGTTTCTAGATAATTCACTTTTAACACACAAACGCACAGATACACACACACAACCCAAAGCTATTAAGTAGTTGGTATTATTGTGGGCTACCAGAAAATAAGGATTTCATTAAAGAGGGCACTGACCTGGCAGACCAAAGTTGGCAGAGCGTTCAGTGCGTTGGGGGATGCATGAACAAATGTATGATGACACTTGTGGAAGAAAAAGACAAACAGGGCATTAAAACAGACATCATTAATGGAGCAGAGAGCATGGCCTAACTCACTAGGCTGGGTACAGGCATAGAAGAGCTAGATAAGTAGTCTGGATAACCAAACAGCATATGGATATTTTGAGGATGAAGCTTTCATAGGGTCACTGGGGAATTAACTCTGCCATGATGTCTGTGCATGCATAGAAACTAGACAAACCAATCTGAGGTACCAGGAAGAGTTAATCTTAATGAGAATTGTGTGTCACTCAAAGGCAAGTGCATACCAGAGAACTATGCAAAAGTCTGTGCCTTAGGCTGAAAACACTGACTCACCCATCTGTGGGAGAGACAGATCTATAGCCTTTAGAGTTCAAGAGGCTTTGCATATTCATTTAATTAATGCATGCCAGTATTGCACTTGTCCTTTCTGCTTAAATTGTTAACCTACAAGTAATTGCTCTGCCCTTTATTATAGTCCTACAGCAGTTTTGGAAGGTGTGGGGAGGTGAAGTTGGTGAATTACCACGTCTTCTCATACTTCTGTTCTGACCTCCAAAGTCTTTGAAGGGAATAAGAAACCAACACATGTAAGAGGGGGCTGAGACACCCTGGAAGGATGAATAAGGCAGGGATGTAGTTCTGGATGTTCTCGTTCTTCAGAGTGGGACTCTCTAGCTCCAGTGAGAGATGAGATTCTAACTCTTTCTTTTTCTCTCAAGTACTTACCTGTCCCTATTACCATAGTATTTGAGCCCCTCACAATCTTTGGGCAGAACTGAACAGAAATCAGGTCACAGTCAGAGCTGAGTAGGCTTTTCTTTGGGTATGGATTTGCATATGTTAACTTCCCTTGACTTAAGAATTCTAATGTACCGGAGACTTAAAGCAAAATCAGCAAAAATACCTCAGCTTCATAAGGAGTCCACCCACCACCACAGATCAGTCACCGGTGTGAGCACAAGTACAGCAATCTGGGAGAGAAGACTTGGCACTTAACTGGATCCCTAAACCACCTTTCATGAACCAGTGTATCCCGCTTACCTTTTGCTGATTGAGTGGCAGGACTTAGCCCAATGCCTTTCCCTCAGTCCGAGCTGCCATATTGTCAGTGGAGGGCATCTGTTTGACTTGTGGTGGCCCTTAAGATAGACAAGTTTCTCAAACCTTCAGTCAGAGCCTAATCCAAAGTATCCTGAAGCCAAGAGACAATTCCTCTTATTAATCTCAGTGAGTTGGATCAAGCCTCAGCTTTCTGTTGAGCAACACCAAAAAAGCTCTGCCACATCTAATGTGGTCCTCTGGGCCTTTAGCTTTCTGCTGAGACCCCATAGAGTGCAAAATGCTAATGGGTATTCCCTTGACTACTGCTTTGCATTGTGGGATGCTTCAGCGCAGGAATAGCTAAAGACTCAATCCAGAAGCAGCACTTGGATCAGGAAAAGCAGAGAGAGGGTAGTAAGATGTCAAATCCAAGAAGAACCAAGTACTGTGACTGAAATGGAAAGGCACTAGCGGCTCCTAAAGACAAAGATCTGGGTTGGGAAGCAAAATCCATTATTCTGGCATTCACAAGAGAACCTCAAGCAAAAGCTGAAGAAAGTGAGGGAAACCTGCGATCTTTTTAAGGAAGGAGATTCCCATGAGGAGAAGACTGGAATGGAAGAAATTTGGCTTGAGTTTATCAAGAGGATGATGCATCTCAATGAGCCATTCAAAGTTTGGGTCATGTTTTAGCCCCATGGTAGTACAAAGAAAATGCCAATTCTGGTGTCTGGTTCAACTTCTTATTATGAAAATTCCAACCTGTTCAAGTCCTGCTTTTCTTGTTATTTTTTAGAATGTTTTTCATCATACATGAACTATAAGTTATTGATGAATTTCCCTGATGTACAGCTTCATGGAGGAATAGCTAATTAGAGGGGCCCATTTGATGCTTCCAGCAGGTGCTCTGTATGTGACTTTCAGCCAGGCATATTTTATTAGCTGCAGACTAGAAGGCTGAGGAATAATGCTATTGTTTGGTCTAGTTTAAATGAGGTCCCAGTGCTAATTCTAGCTCAGATGAAAGAGAAGCAGGAAAGGAACAGACTTTCCTTGTGTTTTAGGATCAGGGAGTGAGCAGAAAGAGCTTGGGACATTCAATTAAGGGAGAAGCCCTGCTATTTTACAGCTGGGGCTGGGGTGCACAGAGCCCTGTTAGGGTCAAATAGTAGGCACCATCACTTTGTAAAAATAAGGCTGGAGACCCAGATGTCTGATTTTGTGGGATGGAGTTTGTTTCCTATTCCTTAGTGTTGTGAGGAAGATGTGTTGGGACTTGATGTATACCCCTGGTATTTGGGGAGGGAAAGGGACAAAGGTGCCAGGGAGGAAGGAATTCCTTCATATATTTTGAGTTTAATTTAATTTAAAACAAAATGGCAGATGTTAAGCTCCAATCATAGCTTCATTGGTGGGCATAAAAATATTTTAAAACCATTAAAGGTTCAGTAGCCACAAAAGAAGTACTGTTCTTTTTAGAAGGGGAAGGGGAGGTGAGAATTTAGGACTCTACAGTAGCACAAATGCATGATGGTGCTGTTTGCCCACCTGGAAAAATTAAAAATGGGCCAGAAGTGGAGAGATCTGCAAGCTTTCCCCAGCTTCGTTGAGGTGTTTGGAGTTAGGGTTTTCTGGAACATGCTTAGTTTGATTAGTAAAATGTTGATAAACGTGTATCTTCCATTCATACCCAAGACAACTTCTTAGCATGAGGTTCAAGAAGTTAAGCATTTACATGACTAGAGCCTTGATTTGGGCTGATTTCTAGCAGCAATGGGTAAGATAAATAGTAACAACCTGCCAAATGGTGATGAAGAATACACAGCCAAACTGGAGATCATTCACTGAAAAGCGCTATCCTAGAAGCTTGCTAAAAGCACCATTACATCTGAGATTACAGAAGAAGGCAACATATGTTTAAAAATATTTATTGAAGCCATGAGTTTTTAAAAAAAATTCATTGAGGTTCAAGCAAAAGAGCCAGCAATATACCAATACACTGAATAGCAATTTGACAGCTAATAAGGAATGGGTTTTGAAGTGATCCGAGATCTTTAGATCAAGTTTCATACAAAAGCTAAAAATGTTTGGAAGATCAATTTTTGAACTCAATTACTCAAAGCCATAGCCTGATCCTACAGCTAACTCAGGGTGAGCAGATGCCTGCACTTGTGCAAGAACTTTCTCAGGTTCAAGACACTAGACATCTACATTTAAGTTAAGGCAGTCTGATACTCATTTGAAGAATAAAAGTGCCAATCCCAGCATGTGAGAATAATAACAATAAGATTAATCTTGAGTGTCTATTCCCAATGAAGTAAGGGACCAGGTCTTATAAAAGGAGGGAAAATTCAAAATTCCTACTACAATCAGCTGGTTAACACTACAAGCAACAGAGGAAGCTAAGAAAAGCGCATGATTCAGTTTAGTTGCTCAGTATTGGGGATTCCAAAATAGCTAAAGAGTATCAAACTTCACTTTTCAAACTGTTGGAACCTAACGGCTATTGTAAGTAGCGAGTTTTAGTTTATAAATTACTAAACAGGAAATAATATGGACACTATGAGATAAATATTATTTATATGGAACAATTAAAGATCAGTCATGACATAGGTCTCTAAGGACATGCACTCCTTTTTCCATTAATAAAAGATTATACAGAATTGCATAGCTTAATTATTTATGATGTTCTTAAGATACATTCTATTTCATCCAAAAAGATGTTGACTGAAGTATGTGGAAAAGTAAGCTGGTGGTGAAACTGGGAATAGAATTCAGAGCTTCTGATTCCTATATCTTAAATATAGGACCATTCTTCCTTTCAAAGTATGCAATTTAAATTGAAGTACTTTTGGTCACCTTGACCATGCCCACATGAGCAGGGGTATATTTGCAGCAGCACAAATAGTAGTGGCAGAAATTTTTGCCACTATTTTTTGCTGCAGTGTATGCCCCTGCTTGTGAGGTTTGCAGAGAGACACATTGTCCCACTGCTTTCCAAGGTGGGGGGGGGGGCTGTCTGGGGCACAGGGTGCTTCATTGTGGGGCTAGCCAGCAGGTGGCCCCCATGCTGAGGCACCCGGTGCCCCAGCCAGCCAGAGAGCAGCTGGCTCCTCCAGCTCTGAGTGCTGCAGAGCCCCCATGCTGAAGCACCTTGCCTGGGAGTGTCTGGCGGGGGTACGGGGTGCCTTGAGATGGGGGCTCCACATGCCTCAGTATGGGGGCTTCACAGTGGAGCCCCCATGCTGAGGCATGCAGAGACAGGGGATACATCTGCTTCCCCATTTTGAGGCACCTTGTACCCCAGCTAGCTAGGAAGCAGCTGGCTGGGGCACAGGGTGCCTCAGCACAGGGGCTCCACAGTGTGCAGAGATGGGGCAGCAGGCAGCAGCTAGCAGCTGTCTGCTCCCCTGTCTCTGCACTGGTCCTGGCACACCGCACTTTGGCATGCTTTGGGTTGCTTTTTTTCCCCCAGGTTTTTTTTTTTTTTCTTTTTTCTTTTTTTTCTGCTACTGGGAAATCCTGGTAGTAAATTTTGCCCCAGTGCTCCTAATTATCAGCGTGGCAAACAATTTAACATAGACCGCGTGTTGTCTGTGGCACCATAGAGGTTTGAGGCACTACAAACTGCACATTCCTGCATGTCTAGATCCAGCCCATGTGTACAAACATTCATATTTTGTTTCTCATTGAGGATAAAAGACAACATCGCAGAACAGGGGCACAACTGACCAGTAGAAGGTTAAAAAAACTACTACAAGAGACAGGAAAGATCATGCTTTGCATCACCTTTCCAGTGTAGACCATTGCCTCTGCTGTAGATTCTACTCTGCTGTGAATTTACCTTTAAATGTCCCACACTTTTAAGATTTCTTTCATTTCTTCTGAGTAAATTATTTCATAATGTCATATACCATGTGGCAGACTGTTTGGGAGTTGTCATTACTTTAGTGCCTCCTACTGGTAATAATTTAGCAACACTTTTTTTTGATTCAGCCTAAGATTTACTAGTCCTTCAACTCAGCATCACAGATGTGTGCGGGCCAGGAGCGGTCCCAGGTTCTCAGGGGCGCGCAGCGGGCTGTGGCCAGCAGCCCTGGCATGCAGGTCGGGGAATGCAGGCCGGCGGACTAGAATTAAGCACGGACGCATAGCGGTTGATTAAAGATTATTTTACTTACACCGAAGATGGTCGCGGTGCAGGCAGGAAAACTTGCTTGAGTTGCGGTTACAGACAGAAAAGAAGAGAGGCAGACAAGAGTTCCTTCCACGCGAACCTCTAGCCCAATCCGGTTGAAGGCTCTTAACATGTGAGCCCGTCGTGTCAACCAAAGAAAACAACTCGGAGAAAGAGCTCTGGATACACTCACACGAAGTTTGCTAGGCTCCGTGGAACTTGCGCGCAGGGAAGGGTACGTCGAGGGATCAGGCGGCGACGGGGAGAGGCCAGAGGTTGATCAGACCCCTATAGCCTTCTTGAGATACACGCTGGGTCCAATAGGCTCCGCAGCGCTTAGAGGTCTTCACGGGACGTGAAGTCCTCCTCCTCCAGATGGTTGTGGAGTCCTCCCTTGCGGGGTTCTCCTTGGAGTTCTCCAACTTGGGCGGAAACCGCTCAAGCCTCTTATACGGCTAGCAAGCCAATCACTAGCCACCACGTGGGAATAATTTAGAACTGGCCAATAGTGGGACACAAATTTGCATGCGGGTGGCGGGAACTCCTTTGCACCATGCATTTCTCTTTGCAACTGAGAAATGCACCCTGCAAAGAAAGCTCCTCGTGGCGGGAAATAATTTAGCAGCGCTGAAGCGCACACACATCAAATCACACCCTTGGGTTGTGACATCCCCCCTTGCTGAAGGCACAGCTGAATTATACCACACGCTCGTCACTCGGGTGATCAAGAGCTCTTACCACGGGTTGTAGAACTAAACAGGTAAACACAAAATTCGCGAACATAAGAAGTTCGTCCTCTAGGGATCGAATCAAATAATAACCAGCACAAATACATATACACATAATCAGATTCATAACAAAGAACTGCATGATCAGGGCTTCAGTGGGCATCATGGCAAAGTCGTGCGTCAAGCCCTCACTTCTTTCGATGATGTTATCCTTCTTGGGGCTTCTCTCCGCCACGCACTCTGAATCCCGGATCTGTAAACAAAACTCTCAGAAAATAAGTTAACGTATATCAAAATATTTACAAAGTTTCCATAGAACTACACTATCATTTCTAAAACATATAATACAGGTGTTTGCTACTTTAATCTACCCTCTCTTGCACACTTAACTAGATGAAATTGTCGAGGAGCCGTCGTCTAATTCTTCTAGATAATGGAAACCGAACTCATAGGCCAGTTGCCATTGGCCTGCGTCTCCTAAAATCCGAAGTTGCCGCTTATTGAGTCCAGAACGCTGTAGGAGAAATCCAAACATGTATCGCTCCTCTGGTGTTCTCTGTGTCAATGATGGAAGATTGGATTCATGATGTCTTGTGTCCTGAATCTCGGTCTGGTGTTGACGTTCCCGATCACTAGATAATCTTGGCTCCATCAAGATACGCAGTCGTGACAACTGATGAAGGAGGTTACTCACGGGTTGGTTCACCATTGAGTTGAGCAGAATCCGAGGACAATGATGTTCTTTAGCCCATAAACCTCAAGACAACTATCTATGCTGTGAATGGTTATTGGAACGGTTTTAGGATCTCGTAGATGACGGTGAGGCCATGGTCTTATTTGCTGGAGTGATGTCAGTCCCAGCGCACATGCTCTGGGGTTCCAGGCACAGTATGAGACTCCGATGATTGCTAGCATGAGTTGCTCTGCACCGGTATGTTCTGGCCGTCCATCATGCCATGCGTGGGCTTTCTGACCGATCAGTCCTGCAACAAGCGCTGGCAGTGGAATAGGCCAGTGAATGTTAAACACCACTATGTCGATGTCAGTGACATGTCCTCTACTCCATGAAGCTTGTCTGACCAAGAAGCTTGCTTCTTCCTGGTTTAGCAGGTCGGATCCAAGTTCCACGACCAAACGTCCCAACCATACAGCTAGAGTCTCTTCAGGTTGGATTCTTGATTCTCTGCACAAATCCTGTAGTACAGTTCTGGTGCGAGCATAGTAGGCAGTAGCAATTCGGTTAGTTGTTGCTAAAGGCTGAACTACTGCTGCGGGAGTCATTGCTGTTGTTATTTCTTCAGGCAGGAGGGGCGGATGCACTCCTCCGCTTGATTCTCCCTTCCATCGGCATGAAGGCGTGGTCACCGGAAGCGATGCTGCGTTGGTGGGTGGGATCGCCAGAAACGACGCTGCGTTGGTGGGCGGAGTCGCTGACCGAACTCTCGCGGGTTCCTCCGAAGCTCCACCCTTCTCTTCCGGTTCTTCCATGCGGTCTCCCTCTTGCTCGGCGCCATCGTGTCGTGGCATTTCAGGATTCTCTTTTGCAGCCGCTTCTTTGACCGCTTGAACGGCCATACACAGCTGGGCTTTTAAACTTAAATTCTTTTGCATTAAATCAGTTATTGTACAGAAAGTTGCAATTAGTACTTCCCCCTTGTTGTATTGTGGGGCCGCCCTCTCATCCGCGGCGCGTTCCTCCATCTCCAGATCTTCGTGGAGCTCGGATGGAAGCTCGCGACCCCTTAATCTAGACGCCAGCATAAAGGGGGCGAACCGGTCGATCGGCACCGGTTCTTCACTCTCCCGAGTACATCTTAGGCAATGGGCACACTCCCGGGTGAGGGTCGGGTTTACTGCGCCCGCCGGGTTGACTCTGGCGAGGGACACAGTGTCGAGGGGCCTGAACAGGACCTGCTCATCACTCATTATACACCCGAATGCCGCGGGGTGCAGATACACTTCCCTCTCTCTCGGGGCTCCATCTTCGGAAGCTCCCTCTTCTCCATTCAGCGAAAGGCGTCCACTGATAAACCTCTCACCCGTTCCGCCCGCCTGGTGGTAAGCGATATGTGCCTCCAGTTCCATAAAGCTTTCTATTTGGCGTTTTCCACTGCGCCAAGGACAGTTCTTAACTAATTCTAGCTCCAGCGTGCCTTCCCCTGATCCCATCCTCGTCGCCATGTGCGGGCCAGGAGCAGTCCCAGGTTCTCGGGGGCGCGCAGCGGCCTGGCACGCGGGTCGGGGAATGCAGGCCGGCAGACTAGAATTAGGCACGGACGCTTAGCGGTTGATTAAAGATTATTTTACTTACACCGAAGATGGTCGCAATGCAGGCAGGAAAACTTGCTTGAGTTGCAGTTACAGACAGAAAAGAAGAGAGGCAGACAAGAGTTCCTTCCACGCGAACCTCTAGCCCAATCCGGTTGAAGGCTCTAAACACGCGAGTCCGTCGTGTCAACTGAAGAAAACAATTCGGAGAAAAGAGCTCTGGATATACTCACACGAAGTTTGCTAGGCTCCGTGGAACTTGCGTGCAGGGAAGGGTACGTCGAGGGATCAGGCGGCGACGGGGAGAGGCCAGAGGTTGATCAGACCCCTATAGCCTTCTTGAGATACACGCTGGGTCCAATAGGCTCCACAGCGCTTAGAGATCTTCACGAGACATGAAGTTCTCCTCCTCCAGATGGTTGTGGAGTCCTCCAACCTGGGCGGAAACTGCTCAAGCCTCTTATACGGCTAGCAAGCCAATCACTAGCTGCCACGTGGGAATAATTTAGAACTGGCCAATAGTGGGACACAAATTTGCATGCGGGTGGCGGGAACTCCTTTGCACCGTGCATTTCTCTTTGCAACTGAGAAATGCACCCTGCAAAGAAAGCTCCTCGTGGCAGGAAATAATTTAGCAGCGCCGAAGCGCACACACATGCTGAACCAGGAAAGGACAACTGTCAAACCACAATGGCATAGATTATTAGATCTGTGTGAACAACCAACTTTTGGTTTGTTTACAGTACCAGAAAAGTGGGGAGAAAAAAATCATTTTTGGTCAAGTAAAACATTGTGTTCAACCCAAAATGAAACATTTGGTTTCATTTTCAATATTTTTTTAAATAAATGAAAGGTGTAAAAAAAACAAAAACAGCTTGATTTCTTTCAGAATTTTCCAAGACTGAAACAAGGAGGCAAATTCAACACACATTTCAGTCAATATGAATGTCCATGCTTCAATGGAAAAGGTTTTTTTTCAAATAATTGTGCCCAGGTCTAGAGACAGAAGGGTGAAAGAGATTAGATTCTCATGGATGAACATCAAGCCATTTTATTTACACAGATTTCCCCAAGCAGACTTACTTTCTATTGTGAAATTCTCTAGTTCCATAGTGTGCTATTAGGGCATGATGGGTGAAGTGCCTTGGATTTCAAGATCAGAGGTGAACTGTAGCCAGGCATTCAATATAGACTGGTGTTTCAAACTACTAATTAGAAAGCATGGATTGTTTAAAAATAGATACATCTGTGTTTAATTCAAAATAAATTATTTTAAATATTAGGTGACATTTTAAAATAATTGGCCTAATCACAATTAGTCCCTTTGGTATGACTTGTATAAACATTAATTACAAATTAAGTCTATGAATAATGTAGCTACAGTGAATGCTACAACCACAATTAACATGGAAGATTGGAAGGAGGACCAGGGAACTATAGACCAGTCAGCTTTACCTCTATCTCTGGGAAAATCCTGGAAAAAATTATCAAGGAAAACATCTGTGGGAGCCCATTGTCTAATGTGATGCAGAGGGGTAACCAACATGGGTTTTTAGCAGGCAGGTCCTGCCTGACTAAGCTAGTTTCCTTTTACGACAAGGCCACCAATTGTTTAGATGCAGGACTCAAGGTGGATGTTATCTATCTGGAGTTCAGGAAGGCCTTTGACAAGGTATCCCATACCATCCTTATAAGTAAACTGAGGGGATTGACCTTGGATGATTACACTGTAGACTGGGTAGCAAATTGGCTCAAGGGTCAAACTCAGAGGGTGGTAGTGGATAGGTCGGTGTCAACCTGGAAAGATATGGGCAGTGGAGTCCCTCAGGGCTCAGTTCTGGGGTTGGTGCTGTTCAACATCTTCATTAGTGATCTGAATGAGGTGGTGGGAAGCACCCTGTCCAAATTCGCAGATGGCACAAAATTATGGGGTGCAGCTAACACCCTGGAAAGGAGGAACCAGATCCACGCCAACCTAGACAGGCTGGGGAAGTGGGCAGAGAGCAACAGGATGCAATTCAATAAGGACAAGTACAAGGTGCTGCATCTAGGGAAGAAGAACTGCCATCATACCTACAGGCTGGGGGGTGACCTTCTTCAGCTCCACTGAGGGAGAAAAAAATCTTGGAGTCACTGTTGACTCCAGGATGAACATGAGTTGTTAATGTGATGAAGCAGTTGGCAGAGGCAATCCCACCTTGTCGTGCATCCGTAGGTGCTTCACAAACAGGTCCAGGGAAGTGATTCTGCCCCTCTATGCAGCACTGGTCAGACCCCAGCTGGAGTACTGTGTCCAGTTTTGGATGCCGCAGTTCAAATGGGATGCGGACAACCTGGAGAGGGTCCAAAGGAGAGCCACTCGCCTGATTGGAGGCCTGCAGGGAAGGCCCTATGAGGAAAGTCTAAGGGACCTTAAACTCTTCAGACTCTCCAAGAGAAGGCTGAGAGGGGACCTTGTGGCAGCGTACAAATTCATAAGGGGAGAGCAACATGAACTAGGTGACAATCTGTTCACCAGGGCACCCCCTGGTACGACAAGGAACAATGGACATAAGCTACTAGAGAGAAGGTTTAGGCTGGACATTAGGAAAAGGTTCTTCATGGTTAGGGTTGCCAGAATCTGGAATAGACTCCCAAGGGAGGTGGTGCTCGCCCCATCCTTGGGGGTCTTCAAGAAGAGACTGGCACCTGGCTGGGATCACATGACCCCAGGGTTGGCGACTCTTTTCTTGCCTACCAGGGGCAGAGGGTCGGACTAGATGGCCCATTGAGGTCCTTTCCGACTCTATGAATCTATGAATCTAATCTATGAATCTAAGTAGGTTCTTATTGCAATTCCCGATTGGAACGTTACTCATCTTGAAATCTCATATAAACTATTCTAATCTAAACTGATAATAAGGATATTTTCTTAAAATATATAATATAAGAGGCTTCTTAATGAAACTGAAAGGGAGCAGATTCAAATCTAAAGAAAACCCTTCACAGTTGAGGATTAATCAATGGAACTCACAAGCTTTTGACCTTAGCAAGAGCTTCATAGGAGTCAAAAAGGAAAATAGTCAGTTATATGGATAACACCAATATACACAGCTGTAAAAGTAAGTATTAAAATCAACAGCAAGAATTCTGAAAGGAAAAAACATTTCTGCTTCAGGGCACAAGCCAATTTTGACTATCAGAGCTTAAGAGGAAACTCTTTAATGGAAAGTTGCTCCATAATTGCCAACTACAAGGTTTCTTCCTCACCGGCATCTGCTCCTCACCAGAAGATACAACATTATATGTACATCTGGTCTGATCCAGGAAGCCTTGTGCTCTTAATCTTACTGGTTTTATGTGTATTGCAATACCACTAGAGACCCTCCCTAATCATGAGCTAGAACCTCAGGGTAACAGAGAAATAGAGAACATAAAGATGGTGTCTGTCTAGGTTGAAAGGTCTACTGCTGTTAAATCACCTAGTTTAACCAACCACAGAATTGTTTGCAAAGAATTTGTCTTTCCTATCTTACCCTCTCTGGCTCTTAAGTGTAGCCATTATTACAGTTGTAATTACCTCAGGGCTCAGATTAGGCCAAGCAATGAAGAGACAAGTGGAAAGATAATCCCTGCACATGAATTGGTTTATAGCAACAAAGACAGAGGGAGCGGGAGAAGGGACACCCAATAAACAAGCCAAAGGTTTGCTGTCAAACTGTACAATGCCCTGTTTGACTCATTTTTTGTTGGGTGAAGCAGAATTAGGTCCTATTCAAAGTACTTTTAACACCAGTACTCTTTTATCATGTGTGGATCCAACTTACTTCTGCAGAACAATCCACACCTTTCCGACCATATGTAGTTCACACAGTTCTGGCCTGAGGTTTACTGGAAGTACAGGAAGAATGGCCTAGTCTAGTCTAGGTGGTAGGCTAGGACTGAAAGTTCAGCGGCCAGCTAAGCCACAGACTCCCTGGGTAATCTCAGGCAAATTGCACAGCCTTTCTGTACATTGATTCCCCTTCTGTTCAATGGGAATAACAGCACTTCCTTACACAATAGGGTTGTTTTAGGGACAAAGTATATTAATGATTGTGAAGGTACTCAGTGCCACAGTGATGAGGGCCGTAATAAGCATTTGGACAGACCAGAAGCAAATCTTTCATTTGCATCTCAGCCAGAAAGACCTAGACAAACTATATCTCATAGAGTCTACTTTTCCTTCAGTTAATTTCTGTTAGAAACAAACCACAAGCCTCACACATGGACTATATTTGTTTTGAACTGGAGCTTTTCCCCCCCTACACATTGTTCCTGTTTTCACTGGTTCATGGCCTCGTTCTGCTCTCAGAGATGATTGCCACTCAGATATCTTCCCCCGCCCAGAAATACATGTGTAGCTACCCTCCTTTGAAGCAGATGCCAATTTTGGCTCCGTGGACTATACTGTTGAAAAAATGAGATTGAATGCTTCATCTCCTCACTATGTCCAAACTGAGATTGGAAATCTGACTAAGCTCCTAAACCCCCATCTCCCTACAGACAGAAAGATGAAGGAACTCCACCTCTCCTTCCCCTTTCCTGTAAGCCCCCCTCAAATGCCTGTGATTGTATATAAATATGAAGTCACACCATAGTTCACATAAGGAATTAAATCAAGATAATCACTCCAAGTGTAGCAGACACGAAGTCAACAGACTTAATCTAAAGTCCATGGAGATGAATAAAAAGATTAATTATTTCAATGAGATTTGGACAACTCAGCTGGGCTTTGGTTAGGAAAGTATTTGTTTAACAAATCACTAATCTTACGCCACTTTTGGGATGGTCCATATTTTCTCCCAGTTAAGAGGAAGTGGGCAAATACACAATCAGAAACCATTACTGAAGTTATTTACAATGCAAGTTGACAAAGTTTGTTCTCTATTTTTTTAGAAACCAATCTGCAATACCTGCCCTGAAACTACTTTAGATCTTATTAATGCACCCCCACCCCATTGCCCCAAGCAATGAACTGGGAGATATTTATTAGAGAATATTCAAGGAAAGCAGCCAATTTACGAGCCGCTGCAGCTTGGTGAAGAGGTTAAAACATCAGAATGGGGGTTATAATCAAAAGATCTGAGAATACGAAATGCCAGACCTCCCATATTTTCATTACAGGCTTCTATAATGTGAGTTATTTCATCAGTCTCCAATGAAAAACATTTTTGTCTGTATATTTAGCTCCCTAAATTTAACAACATCTGAGTGAACTCTCCCATATGCCCCCCTGGAAATCAAGCCAGGCTGGAATGTAAGTAGGTGGTACATGAGGTTTGTATTAACTTCTCATATGTCTAAACAAAAAGGTGTCAAGGATAGAAAGTCATCTATGGAAATATTTCTTACGAACACAATTTAATTGCAAACATATTTCCTCTTCAGCACGACAGATATTTTAAGGGACAATGTCATTTTTACAAGCCCCAAATATAATCTATTTTGCTGTCTCTGTTATCCTGAAAATATCTACAGTGCTCCATTGCACAACTGAAACACAATTGCAGCATTAATGACTATAATGCTGAAAATACAACAGTTTATGTTTAACTCTAATTCATTGAGCTGTTTAATTTAAATCAATGGGATTACTTACAGCAGTCAAATTACACGTGCATGTGTTTGCAATATTCAGCCCTCTGAAACAAACTACCAAAATGAGCTGCACAACTAGAAAAAAATGTATGTCCTTAAAAAAAGAACAGTTGGAAATGTTTTCAGTTTGGAGTTTCAATAAAACTATTCAAATGATTTTAAGTTTTGTGTGTGTGTGTGTGTGTTCTGGTTTCTCTCTACTTTTTCTCTTTTCCTACTTACCACTGGTCAAGGAGAAGGGTAAGGTAACAATGTAAAAAGGGGTGTGTGTGGAAAACTGATTAGTTTTTCAAGAAAAGAAAGAAAATCTGTAACAATTGTATCAACAAAAGCATCAATTGTAACATTTTCATTTGAAAATAGAAAAATATTTTCATTGGGTAAAAATCAACCTGCACTAATAAGAGCTTCATGCCAGCATTTTATCTAACATATTGCATTTACTTCAAGTTGTGGGACTTCAAATCTACATAACAACAGGATGCATGTCATTCTTACCCTCTGACATTATTGAAAGCCAGGCAAATTCTCAGCAAATGAAACAATTTGATTGCTTTAATCCAATTCACCAAGTTTGAACATGACCATCTATTTAAAATAACTACATTTGACCACATTTTCCTAATTAAGAATCTTACTATCTCTTATACTTTTTAAATTACATACTTTTATACTTATAATACCTTTATACTTTTTTAAGAAAAGCCAGTTACAAAGCAAGCCCATAAGAATCCTCACAAAAATATCAGCAATAATATAATCAACTGGATTAAACCACCTACTTCATAGAAGTCCAGATTCCTACAGTGATGGAACTCCAATATAAAACTGTGAGAGAAAAGTAGTTTATACACATTCATGTAAATATTCTGAAAAATAAATTACACCCACAACTTTAAGCAAGACACATCCAGATAATGGACTAATGTCTTATTAGCCTCTACTTTCACTTGCCATGTTGAGATTAGGAAAATATATTGTATTCAGAATAGGTAGATTGCTCTATCAGAAGTAAAACAACACTGATTTAAAGAGATTTAAAGAAGAGTTAATAATATATGACAAAAAAAATTATACAGTTGCTGCTATTTGGAAGAAGCCAACGCAGACTTCGTAGTATATATGGGGACTAAGTCAAATATAGAAAACAAAGGAATGAAAACTAAAAGCTTTGTCTCTTCAGTCTCCAATACTTAGCCTTTTAAGAATGGTCTGTACTTTATTGCACTAAAGCTCCATGGATGTAACTGAAATCTTTATGACATGGAAATCTAAGTCACTTTTCTACTACCTCTTTCAAAGGTTACAGTTCACACAGCTCTATTTGTGTCATTAGATGTGCACAATCAATACCAGTAAGTGCACAACTACTGGGTCTGAAGAGTCATGGCTGGATTGTACTCAGAGTACCAGCTCCTTGAATCAATTTCCACTCTATGGCAAAAGAAATGCATAGAAAAGTAAATATTTCTTGTATCCATACAATGAGGATGGGGAAGGGTAAAATTGCAACAGATCAATTCTAGCAGCCTAATGATTCTGTTGGACTACAAAACATTGGATGAAAAAGTGATAAGCCACTGAGACAACCCTCTGAGGGCATAGACTAATCCAGACATACCACTGACGGTGGAAAAATAGGCATGTTCTTCGTGGCAGCACAAGAAAGGTCTGAGAAAGGAAGAAAGGAATGGCAGGTGGACATCATCAACCACCCTCAGTTTGAACACAGTAACTCTCAAGCCACCACTGATGAGCAAGCAGGTAGGGACAAGCCAGAAAAAAAGATTAACCCAGAAAGGAAACTGGATTATATCAACATCCTTCCCTGTAGGGTAATTGGAAATCCCAGTGGAGGAAGAGAGGAGGAGGAACCAGTTTTCAGGCACATGCTACTTGGTTCTGCTGCCTTACGTTATGGACTTAGACATTCATACCTGGAAGGAAACAGAATTGTCTTTGGTGCTAATATCCACAAGGAAGCCATCAGCAGCCATTTTAGAATTAGGGAGCAAACAGAGGTGTCAGGTGGGTTGGTGATGCTTTATTTTTAGCTTCATGCTTCACCACCAAGTAGCAGAAATAAAACCTTGAAAATTCCTGGTGAGTGCAGGGTAGGAATTTGTTCATGTTTGCATGTATTTTGCTTTGATGTGAGGAGCTGGTGGTGCGTTTTTTTTTTTTATCACCCTGCTGTCAGGTGACAGATTTGTTTAATAGCTTAAAACAAAAAGAAATACCAGGGTTGAAGAG
Organism: Alligator mississippiensis; assembly: GCF_030867095.1. NCBI lineage: Eukaryota > Metazoa > Chordata > Crocodylia > Alligatoridae > Alligator > Alligator mississippiensis. Next base: position 43,587,246 of record NC_081830.1, read on the forward strand.
GTGGAAGGGACTAGCTGGCAGAAACTGAAGGCAGACTTACCAAGGTACTACCGTGTGCTACTGAGCCATCTGCTGCCAAACTGCTGCATGCAGTTGCACCCCTACTGACCTTAAGGGGTCTTCTCGGGTACTTGGTCCACCGACCCACCCAGAATTTACAACTGTAAAAGCAACTGCCTTGTAGCCAGCACAGTGTGGACTGAGTTGACAACCTCCACATCTTGAAGCATAAGCTGCAGGAATTTAAGATAAAGCATCTACTCTATGGAGCTTGGAGTTTTTAAATGTGAAACCTCTGTGGATAGGCACCAAGAAGGACCTCTAACATACTCTCATTACCAGTCTGATGATAGAGCTAGTCTCTGGGGAGTGCTGTAGGTCTTGGATCAGGCCTTTTCCAAAAAGATGGAGTGTGCACTGATGTTTTCTGAGTTTATGTAAAAAAATCTAATCTAGATTTAATGGAATATAAAATTATAAAACGATGCTGCTTCAGTCCTACCAACTGCAAGAGCTCAAAAATCTCAAGTCAGACCCAGCCCTCAATCATGAATCTTTTTTTAAAAAGATATTATAGTGTGGTCTTCAGTTTGTCTTTTGATATGTGACCTCCCCTGCTAATCCCCGGTGTGTGTGTTGGGGGGGAGGGAGGCAGTTAGTATTTCCTCCTTTTCCAAATTTAATTAGAAAGGGCCTGAAACAAGGCCCCTTTCCTCATTATTTGGGTGCTGCAGTAACATGGTATGGATGGTTTAAGGGTATGGGCATGTCCACTTCTGACCTGTCCAACCCCTGGGAATATAAGAACTGGGGAACCAGATGAAAAAGGTTAACTGTCATCCAACCTTTGAGGGTGGGGTAGTCTGAGAGTTGAAAGCAGAGGGTTTGAGAGAATACAAGGCTATGGTTACAACCATGTCTAGCTCTGCTTATGCTAGGAAGCATGAGGTCTGGTGTGAAGTCATAAGTACAAGTTTAATGTAGTCTTGTCTCTAAAAACATCAGGCCTTCCAGCCAGGCAGCACTATGGACAGCCTCTGGGGAGGTCAAAAGGATCTGCTGGAGTAAAGCACTAGATAGGTTCTGGAGCATGGTGAAAAGCTGGAGCAGGGAGCCAGGGGCAAGTTATAACATTGGTGAAGGATATTGTGGGTATGATGAAGAATGTGAGTCTATTTTGGGACTGCAGGTAGGACAAGAAGGCAGCAGGTTGGCAAAGTCCAAGCTGACGAAACAAGCCAGCAGCCTGACAGAGTCATATGGTACTACAGGAACTTCACTCCCTTCCCTGCTTCCCCTGTCTGCCCTAGCACAACAATCTAATTCTTGCTCCTACTATACAAATCCCTGGAGTCTTGCCGTCCCAGTCCCACTGATTCTCCTAACACTCCCAATTCTGCCCATCCCTTCTACTCTGGCTATCCCTATATATGTGTACAATGTTCGTGTGGCTCCAAAATTAAATGAATGTTTCACTTCAGTTTCCAATAGGATGATGAAGCTAAACAAAGGGTAAAAAGCAATATGGCCAGCGGCACGAGGGCATGGGAATGGACAGTACCACAAAACAGAAGTCAAACAGTTGAATGTAGTCAAGCTGGCAGGCTAAATAATCTCTATCAACTCTGGAAGAGATGCCCATGACTTCATATGCTGTCTTAAATAAATCTATTAAGTTGGGGTGGGACTTTGATTGGAGAACACCAATATAGTGTTTGCATTTGACAGGAGGGAAAAGTGGCCTGGCCAACTGCAGATTTTAAGTCTGACCTCAATAGTATGCAAAGCTTTAACACATACTTCAAGGAAAGAATAATGAAAGACATGGAAGAAAATAGAATAAATGCAACAAGGATTTAGTCAAAACAGATTTTTCCAGGCTAACATCTTTTTAAATAAAACAATGTATTTCCTTCTAGAAACATGAAATTCACTGCATTTGCTCTATGTTAACTTCAACAAAGGATTTGATATGGGACCACATGAGAAACTATAAGGTGGGTTGTAGAAGATGAGTATTAGTATAAGAATTCTGAAATGGGTAAGTAACACTAAAGGGAAGACAAAAATGAGTCGTATCAAGAGGAAAGCTGTTGGGTTGGAGGGAGGTTGCTAGTGCAGGTTCTCAAGGATCAGTCTTGGGAATTATCTTGTTTAATAGTTTCCACAAATCACTTCAGCACAAAAAGTTGGCATGTACTAATGAAATATATTGATAACACAATTAGGAACTATTGGTAAGTATTGGTAAGAGGACTAAACTGTAATATTTGAAGAACTAGATGATCTTGAGAACTGGAGTAACTAAATTTTGACTATTGAATTTAATCCAATTTCATTGTTATGCACTTTGGAACTAGTAAGAATGTCTGTTAATTTGGAGTTGGAGAAGAAAGAGAAAGATTTGAATGCATTTTTTCACAGGATGACATTGCTTCATGTTTAGCTCAGCTGTGAGAAAAGGCAAATGTGAGCCTTTGACCACATCACGTAAGTCATTTCCAGTAGAAATAGAAATATTATTACCTTTGTACAAGGCACTAGATGGGGAGGGAAGGTGTGTATGCACTCATTTGGAATTCTGTGTACAATTCTGGTTGCCCACCTTCAAGGTACAAGAACTGAAAGTAGAGCAAGTGCAGAATATCCAGGGGACTAGTAGGCCTATCCAACATGAGGGTCAGGTACAGACATTTTAAAAGCCTGAGGCAGAATCGATCTAAATTAAGTGATTTTGTGTAAGCAGCTTAGTTTAAATTGGTGGTCTGCAGGGTGCAAATCTTAGACTGGGTTCCACCATTTTTAAACTAGTCTGTGTGTGCCAAATTTCTCTTCTGTTATGGATATAGACTAGTTTTATGTGCTGAACTTCTGTTCTATCATGTTCTATTCTGGGTCAGTCTATGTTCTATTCTGTTCTATTATGGGTACAGACTGGTTTCTGATCACTTATACCAGGAAAAGTGTAATGTCTGTACCTCACCAATGTGAATAAATTTGGCTTGTTTAGCCTAACAAAACCATGGCTGAGAGGGGATGTGATTACTCTCTACAAATAAATTGGGACTGAATATAAGATGAGGAAGAGGGTTTTTTAAAGTTAAATGATAATGTTGGCACATGAACATATAGGTACTAATTGGCTTGAAATTTAGAAGTTTTATAACCATCTAACCAATGACTGATGAGGTTTGGGAACACTAGGGGTCAAGGGGCGGATGTGTGGAGAATTCAGAATGAGTTAAAGATCATTCTGAAACAGAACTATATCAGTGTCTGGAAGGGATTATATCATATATTTGGCTGTGATAACAAGGGACTAGACCCTATGTCCCAGGATGTCCATTCCAGTCTTATGTTCCTAAGTACCATTATGTTAAAACAATGTATTTTATGTGTTTGTTTCCTCCAGTATATTTAAAAAGTAGATATAGAGCCGTAGAAAAGTTCTTATCCCCTTATATGTTTTTAAGTTAACTTGACTTACTGGTGTAGTAAAATAGTATATTTTCACTCAACTAGTAAATTTTAGATTTTTTTAATAAGTTCTTATTATTTCTTGCTGTTTTTATAGTTCAGCACTGATATAATTATTCTTGTCACATTATCAAAGTGGTACTGATGATGAACTAGGAATGGGAGATGGGTATGTGCATGAAATAAAGGTCTCCATCCTGCCATAAGAACCACATGACTCACTGCAGTCATGAATAGCAGAGGAACACTTGAGTTTGGCCATGTTGCAATAAAGTATTTGGACCTTTTAAATCTAAGGAGATTTAAGCTGGAACATTCCGAGTTGTTGTTCAAAATCTTGGCTTTGAGTGCTTTGGACTTTATGCTTGATATGGCATCTGATGGGTCAAATTGTACTCTTCTCACATAAGCAGTTGGCTGAAATGGGATGAGTAAGTCTTATGACTTTGTTACATGTTCATTTTAGGCAGCTCCTTGAGCTTTTAAGCCCTGGATTGTCCACACATTACCACATGACACAAGCTTTAAGCACACTTTAGGCAGCTAAGTTCTGCCACTCCAGGGAAGGTTCTCTCTGATCTGTTACCCAGCTCATGTTCCATTAATCAGTGGCCACTCCCCACAAATGAGCTGCCCAAGTTGTAGTCCTCCAACATCCCAGGATGCAGTGTCCCCTCCCCAACCCTCCTGTTCTGTTTGGGCAAACTTTTCACCTCCTGAATTTTACTGGCCCTAGCATGGTTCTGGTATAGGGTGGCCATCATAGAAGACATTCCAGTTTTCTGCTGCTCGGTCCTCTATTGATACGAAACCCGATGCCTTTATGTCCTCTATTTTTCTCTTGAAGAATAATAAAGGACATAAAGGTGTCAGGTTTCATATCAATACAGGAAAGAGGACAACTGGACTGTTCTCTATGATGGCTACCCTATTCTCCACAGATGAAACTCTGCAAACAGCCTGCAGAGTATGTTCCAGCTAGCCAGGTTGCAGGGCATGAATAGGTCTGGGAGTGGGGTCTAGGGAGGTGGGGGAAACAATGTAGGGGGATGGATTAGTTCCCTATGAGCAGGGGCTTCCTTCCTGGGGCAGAGGCAGTAGCTCCCCCAAAAGCACTTTCCCTCACTGCTCCCAATTCCCAGCCACCCTGGGAAGTGCAACCAACACCCCACATACCCCAGTCCCAATTTATTAAAACATGAGACCTTAAATTTACTTTACTTTCTCTTTTTTTCTTTTAAAATTATTTTTTACTTCTTAATTTAACTTTCAGTGGCTAACTTCCTTCATTTCACCCCCCCCCATTTTCTTTCCACCGCTCATTTCATTACTTATCTCTATCCCATTAACTCTCTGCCTCCCTGCTTCATGTTCCCACACCCCTGCCAACCCACCTCTCACACACCCCCACCTAGAGCACCTGTCCTGGATCACCAGCCCTATAGTGACAACTCACAGCTGCAGCTCCTAATCAGGCCCCTGATTACCAGCCCTATAGTGGCAAGTCACAGTTGTGCAGGTGAAAAACGGTCAGAGAAGATTTGTAACCTTAAGGTGTGACTGCTTCAAATTTGAGCTAGCACTAAAACTGATCAACATTTGAATAGCTCAAAGTGCAACATGTAACAAGGCCCTTAGTTAGATGACAAGAAAAGAACTACTTTTCACGCTATAGACACTTAATTTCATTGAACGGCTAAGTGTATATCTGATAGTAGTTGTGGCTGTGTAGCTGGCCCCTTATCTAAGAATTTTTGCTTACTTATAAATTGTTATTGACAGTTTCAGCTAAACAGTCACTTGGGCCACAGAAGTTTGAAGTGAGAATGTCTAAAATATTTATGAGAATAATAGCTTTGCAGATCATGCAGAGGAAAATGGGATGTATATTCAGAATCATTTCTAAAATAACTTCTTTCCTTTGCTTGAAACTGTGTCAGTTGGTGGGGTTATTCATATGGTAGGGCAGGGGTTTTCAACTTTTTTTAATAAGTGTACCCCCGGCAGCCCCCTTTTTAATAAGTGTACACCTGGGGGGGAAGGGAGGTGGCGAGCACCCAGACACGGAGTAGGGGTATGGCCAGTGGCGGATCAGCAGCAGTGCAGCATCTGTGCAGTTCTGCTCTCACCCCACCCCAGCCCTACTCCTGTTTGACAGCGGTGTGGGGTGGTAGTGTTCCATCCCCCCCATGTACCTGCTGGGATCTTTCAAAGTACCCCCCAGGGGCATGCATACCCCAGGTTGACAGCCCCTGTGGTAGGGGATCATTTATATTTGTGTTCCCAGCCTTAATGCTTCACATGGCCCTCGACCTATAGTTTGAGATACAATTATCTTTGCCTTATTCTGAGGGTACATCCTGTCAAGAACAGGACCGAAATGTTTCCAGGTCAGCTGAATTCAACTTCTTATAGGTCAGCTTTGTCCTGTGGGAAATATACTGTGCTATTCAGACATTGGGCGTTGTTTGTAACTAATGAGCACAGCAAACTACTTAACATTCCATTTTGGGGAATATACATTAATTGTATATCAGTACATGAGAGAGGGTGTTCTTTCTGGATTACACAAAATAGCCAGATTTCAAACTATCTGGTGAAAAGGCTGGATTTTCCTACTGCTCTTTAAAGCCAAAGACCCCATAGAATATTGTTATATTTGACTTACCCATCCTCAGGATCGGAGTCATGTTGAGTATGTTGGGACATTTTGGAAATGTTGGGACAGAGCTAGGAATTCAACCTAGATCTCTCGTTGCATTTAAGTGCATATGCCACCAGACCTCTATTCTCTATGCTGAATAAAAACTAAGGAGTAAGAAAACCATTCTCTCTCCATTTTACTCCTGGTTTTATTTTAGTGGGATTAAAGGTTAATGATGAGGATCCAACATGAATGATCATAAAAGCTCACAGAATAGTTAGAAAATAGGCAGACAAGAACAGAATGAAGCTGTAAAGATGTTACTGGTGCCTTGAGTGACCTTAAATACTAAAAGCAGCTAATTGAGGTCCTGTGACAGCGAGCACAAACATTAAAAAAAAAAGAAAAGAAAGGTTTTTCTGCTTCCTTACAGGGCAAATACTGCCCTCCTGCTGCAGTTGCTAAAGATCCAGGCTGCAGTAAAACACATGCGGCATTGCCTCATAACTGGGAACGTAACAAGAGAACATGCCTTTTGTTTTTCCCTATTTGCCATGGGGGGGGTGGTGTTCTCCAGTGAGTGGGCTGGAACAGCCATCAGGTCTTATTGGCTGTGCTCTGCACTTCCTTCTGTAGTGGCTAACTAATACAAACACTGGCTGCTTGTAGCCTTAAATCTATAATGGCAGGCATGGACAGCCTGGAAGAGAAGCATCCCTTTCTAGGGCCAGGGAAGTGGCAGGTTACATGAAGTGTATGCAGGGGCAAGGGGTAAATCAGATGTCATTCAACTGAAGCTGGGAAAGTAATAATAGTGCAAAACCAGGAGACTTCTGTATTGAATTATTATATTTTAAATGGTCTATATATGGATTATTATATGCCTAAGTAATTAAACAGAACTGTAAAATGTTTGGAAGAATATGAAACAGTTTTCTCATCACTGACCTCTGGTAAGTTATTGGAAACCCATTCGTATCAACAGCACATACAAACTGAAGCAGAGAAAAGCATATATGCTACTGTTAGCCAACATGTCCTGAATTTGGTCTTGAATAATGTCATCCACACAATAGTCCTCACTGGGTGTGTCTACATGAGACGCTTTACTGTGAAGTAGCATAGTTTACTGGGCAGTAAGTGTGTGTCTACACAAGCACATGCTTACTGCCCGGTAAACTTTGCTACTTGTGAGCAAATTTGCTACCTGCAAATGCAAACAGAAAATTTTCTTGCAAGTAGTAACTGCACAGTAGCACACATGTAGATACCAACTGGGAGTAAATTTGCTCACGGTCCATCCTACCACTAGGGGACCAGCCTGAGCTCAGCCCCAGGCTCCAGGGGCTGGGAGCCTCTCCTGCCCCAGGGCTGGGCCGTTTTTATGACAGCACCAGCCACAGGACCTTTAAAAGCCTGCAGGCATTTTGAGCTATGGGGTACAACAGCAGGGAGTCTGGAGTAACTGTTGCCCTGCAATGCCCCTACACAGGCTCCAGGCTACTATGGCAGCCTGCCTGTACCCTGGTGCCAATGCCATGCACTGGCCAGGGCCACGCCATCCAGCCCTGTGGGCTGCTGCCAGGTCTACCAGCACCTGGGTGCAGCTCCTGGCCACCAGAGTCAGCTCCAGCTGCCCCCAGCCAAGCCCCAGTGGAGCGGCCTGCCTAGACCCTGCAGGTGCTGTGGGTGCTGTGGGGCTTTGCCTCACTATGCAGCTCCTAGTTATTCACCATGCCCCTGTGCTGCGCACTGCAAGCAGCTTCCCAGGCCTGGCAGCAGGGGGACAGCCACACGGAGAGCCGGTACAGGAGGCCTGAAGGCATCCTCATCCATGCCATATGCCACCACCCAGGCCCCAACTGGTCCATGGAGGAGACCAATGACCTTGTGGCACTGCGGGGTGAGGTGGAAGTGCAGTGGCATTTCACACGGGCTTGGTGCTCTCTGCCCCAAGACTCCACCAGAAACTTGGGAAGTCCAAGACAGCATCTGCCCCAACAGTTGCATGACCTCAGCCCCAGCCACGAGGCACAGTCATGTCACTGCCAGCTGCCAGCAGTGCCAGTGCCAGGTCCTCCCTAGGGGAGCCCTGCCTGGGCACCCATACATGGTGCTTCATAGCCCAATGAGTCCGTCAGGAGCTACACACCATTGTCACCAGCCAAAACCAACCGGAGTTGCCAGACACGCCAGCCATGCCCACATGGTAAGCCCCTCATTGGGGGCAAGGCTCTCTCTGCCCTGGCCCCAGCCCCCGGTCCCAGCCCCTGCTCTCCCTCCCTGCCTAGCCTTGCCACATTCCCCTGGCTTCTGGGTTCTGCCCCAATAATACAGAGAGAGCCAGGAGAGAGTGTAAAACTTTATTGAGTAGCTTGTGCCCTTGCAGCTAGGCAGGCATGGGCCTCTCACATGCTGAGGAATGTCAATGCCAGTGGCGATATCCTCTTTGGCTGCAAGGGGTAGAGATATGTAGCATAGCCACAAATACCCCTCCAAGCAGTGGTGGAGGTTGTGGGGCAGCCTGGGCTTTCCCCCTGCACCACTGAAGCTCAGGGTCCCATGCCAGGTGCACTTGGAGCACCACAAACAACAGCAGCAGCACGCATAGTGGATTGGGCATCCCTTTGTCCATGCAAGCAGTTCCTTGTGCGGCACCCAGGACATCCGCAGCAGGGGCATGCTCAGGGTGCAGCACAGGAGCAGGAGGGGCTGGCCCCAGGGTACCTCTGCCGGAGATGCCTCCTGCGAGGTGGGTGGGGGCTCTGGCAACTCCGTATCCCAGTCATCCTAGAGCCCCACAGCCCCTGCGCCTGAGCACCAGGGGCTTGGTGGCAGCACAGGAGATAGGCTGGCCTGCAGTAGGCAGCAGGTGCTGCCACAAACCTGACCTGTCCTGGCTTGGGAAGAGGTCAGGAGAGGCAGGCTGCCTGCGAACAGCACCTGGCAGCCCACTGGCCGCTAGGGAGTGAGTGGGGATAGGGGGCTCAGCTGCCTGGGCCCAGGCCTGTTTGTCCAGCTTGCCATGCTCTGTGGGCACCTGTACATGCTCAAGCCCCAATATGAGGCTGGGCAATGCATGGACTCATGGTATAGGGCATCTTATCTCAGAAATGTTGCAAATTCTCAGAAACAGCTTCTTTCTCATGGTTCTGGAGTCCCTGCAGCTGCATGTAGGGGAGAGGCTGCAGTTGTCAGCCAGGATGTGGCCTCAGGGTCACCACCACCCATAGCCAGGGCCCTGCAGCTCTGCAGGAGGAGGACCCAGGGTTGGACCCTCCTCCTGAACCAGCTGGTGATGGCTGCGGAGGACTGGCTGGCAGACAAATGGATGTGGCGGGTGGAGGACATGGCCCACCAGGACACATGGAGGGTGGAGGACACAACCTGTGAGGAAGTGCAGGACCAGGCAGACCGGGAATTCAGGATGCTTCTGGCCCTGAAGCAGGGCTGTGTGGAGGCCCTGTGGGAGCAGGACACTTGTGGCCAGGGCAGTGGAGGCCATAGAGGAGGACTGTTGGGTGCTGGACACCATCCTGGCCCTGGCAGTCACCTTCATGCTGCCCACTGCCTGGCTCCTGACCCTAGCCCTGCCTGCCCCCTGGCAGCTGCCCACTGCCCAGCAGTGCCCTTCCCCCCCACTTCCCCCGGGGGCCTGGGCTGAGTTCCAGTGCCACTTCCATGGGCCATGAGCCTCTGGCCCAGACCCTGTGCTGGGCCTCCCTCCATCCAGCTCTCCCCCTGCCCTCACCTGGGCCCAGGCTGCATGCTGGCCCTGCTGGCCCTGGCTGCCAGCTGCCAGAGGGACAGCTGCCTGTGCTAGGGGAAGAGCAGCTCACCATAGTAACTGCACATGTGGGGGAAAAGCCAGAGGCCAGGGTGCTGGCTGCCTACCCCCAGGTTCCACCACCTAGGCACCCCCACCCCATGGCTGCGTGCCCAGGCAGGCAGGCAGGCAGGCAGGCACGCAACTACAGGACTTCACTTGTAAATAGTTTGCACAGGAAAGAGTGTATTTTATGGGTGGTAGCTAAAGTGGGTGGTGGAGGGGCTCTGTTGTTGTGGTGGGAAGGGGCTCTGTTGTTGCGGAAGGAGTGGGGAGGGAGGGTCTGTTTGTGAGGGCAATAAAATGTTTTTCTGAGAACTGTCCACAGTGAGTGTAGTGCCGGTGGTGGACAGTGGGGTGGAGGTCCATGGGCGAGTGTCCTGATGGGCTACAGTGGAGGTGATCAGTGAGCACCTCTCGCACCAGGTGCCCTGGCCCCTGATGGTGGGTACATGGCTTGCCCAGGACCTCAAAGGCAGGAGCCCACTGGGGCCAGCAGGACTAGTACCATGACCAGCAGAAGCCTGGGGCTCTGTGTGTGACTGCCAGGGGCAGGAGCTGGAGCAGCCATGGCACAAGGCAGCAGAGGCTGTGGCAAGAGAGCCTCTGCATGCTGGCCCTAGCCTCTACACACTGCTCCCTGCCAGAAAAGTAGCTGGCTAGGGAGCAGGGAGTGGGGCTGCCTTGAAAAGATGGCTGCCAGCTGCTGGCAGGTGGAGCTGGAGCCTCAAGCTCCCCGGTGGTGGTAGGGGCCCATTGTAGGGCTTCAGTAAGCGGTTTGCAGCAAATCTGCTCAGGAGCATTTACTTGTGAGTAGTTTACTCAGAAGTAAACAGGTCCCAGATCAAATGCATGTGTAGATGCATCCACTGAGGAGTAAAACTGCTTAGGTAAGACTAACAGACCATTTTCTCAACATGGACAAGCACTTATGGACTCCAGCAACTGCTGTGCAGGAGTATGTGGCTGCAGAGATTTTACTTTTCCTTCCAATTCACTCCAACCAAGTTAAATAAATGACAGATTTGGAAACTAGAGAACCATGCATATAGATATGACATGGTCTCTGGCCACCTCTTCATTGAATAGCTCAGCCATCTGGAAGACCCTAAATTACTGGTCTGTGTCACGAAGGAGAAAATCATCTTGCAGAATGAAGTGATCTTTCAGGCTTTCATTGTACAAGGAGTTATGCACCATGACTCATGTGTTATCTACTTGACAGATGCAGCTTTATAACCTGAGTGACATTTCCTCACTATTCATTTTAGTATTGCGGTGGGGGGGGTTTGTGGAGTATTTCTGCCAGCAAGGTTCAGGCTGAAGAGGGAGTTCAAATGTTAGCAAAACTTCCTTTAAGTGAGGTCTCTCCACTGCTTCCCAGTCACTTTATGCCTCTTTATGTCAGACTGTGAGGACCAGGGGCTTTCTTGAAGACTCATGGTCAGTGCTAATCCTCTCAATATTCTTATATCCAGTATGGTAGAAAGGCACTCATAGCCCAAAGAACTGATTTTGTTGAAAAAAGACATTGGATTTGGGACCCATAAAAGAAAATGGACCTGCTGAAAGTGTTGCACAATCTTAAATTGGTTATAAGTCAAATTTCTGCCTCCCCAACTCTCTTCTGCAAGGAGTCATGGAAACAGAGTGCCATAATTTTCCTCGTTGTTATTACTTCATGGTTGACTATTGGTTTTTGGAGTCCCATAGTCTTGGAGATCTTTGAAAAAGCTGGATCAGTCAATGGAGTCAAATACTTTTGAGGAACTGATAGAAACATGACCAAATGCAACTCTATGTCTTATACCTCAGACAGGGCGCATCTATACAAGATGCTACTGTGCAGTAGCACAGTAGCTCATTGCCACTGTGCAGTAGCATTGACAAGCACTTACTATGATGCAATACTACTGTGGGCTGGTAAAGAGCTACAGAGCAGTAGTTCATTGCTAACTGCACAGTAATGTTTGAAAAAAACCGTGCAGGGACGCTATTGCACAGTAATGCCGGTTACTGTGCAGTCATTTAGGACTTGATTATGCAAGTACTAAATGACTGTTACTGCACAGTCCACCTCTCATGTAGACACCGCCACATTGGATAAGCTCTAATGTGTCTTTATACTTCAGATATCCCGCTTGGTTGGCTCTGAGGGGAGAGGTAATGAAATGCTCAGTCCAGCTTAATGCTATTCTGTTAAAATCTTCAATGGTAACAGCAGAAGAGAGAAAAGATCATTGTTCACTTTTAGTTGGAGCTCCTTTCTTAGAAATCAAGAGCTGGGTGTGATCAGAAGCAACCCCCACCCTGTCCCTCCCGACATGACCAAACGCTTCCAGATCCTTTGGGAAATTTATGGACTATGTCATTACTACATACAATAGTGTCTTCACCAGGGGGCCATGGTAAATGGAAACACACAGGAAACCTCATGAAAGTTGTGAAGTCTGTTTCAAATAGCTAGTTGCAGATGGCCGTATAAGCTTCTCCATTCTCTTGAGGTCCTCATTAAAACCTAAGAAGCTCTTACTTTGAATAGAATATTTTTCTGCATTGTGTGAAATCAGAATGAGAGAGAGGTGGGATACAGAAAGCACACTGGCCCCATGCACCCAGTAAAATTACTTATGTGCAGAAATTTTCCAGGATTGGAACTCAACTTTTACCTGAAAACATGGATAAAACTCGAACGATACTTTCTGATGATGATTTGACCCAAATCAAGATACTGGTTCATGTGACATCTTGCACTCTGTGTCGCACCCCCACTCCTTAAAAAATGTTGAATATTTTAATTCTCCTCTTTTTTAGCTCTGTTCTCTTTTTGTTTCTAGTTAGTGGGAGTAGAAGGAAAAAGAGGTATATTCTTAAAATGTATTTTTCTGAGCCAAGTTGTTAAAGTTTCTATTTTCTCACTATCTAACCAGACCTAGCAAGATGCCAGATCCTGGAAGTCAGGGTCAGGACCTCTTGAGGTTTTCCCACTCTTAATATTTACATTTGTAAATGTTTCACAGTGTAGGATTCTGTGAAGCAGTCAGATTGATTTCTGTGTATTTGTTTATCTAAACTGACTGACGTTGTAGCATGCTAAGTTTATGAAATAATAATGAAGCTGTTCCAGTTTGACACAGCAGGAACTGAAATTTTGTTATAGCATGATGGGCCAGTGCGTCATATCTGTAGCTGAGTTAAGCCATAGTTAAGGGGAAGTGTAAACAATTCAGGGTGGGAAAGCCCACAGTTAACTTACATTATTTACACAAAAATAGACAATTTAGTAGCACCTCTGGTTCTTAACTAGGTTATCAGCTGATGGTGCTAAATCCTGTAAAGACAAATAGTAAAATCTTAGCTTTACTGAAATAAGTAACAATTGACTACGATATGCCCAGTATTTCACTCCTAGTAAATGACAGTCACTATCCCAAACAGTTTACAGTTTAAATAGACAAGATGTGTGGATGAAAGTACAAAGAGTCAAGAAAAATGAAGGGGGTAGATGACCACAATAGGATGTTTCAATATAGATTCACTGAGAGCACAAATTGATCCCATCAGCCAGTTTATATCAGTGAGCTTAGAAGACAGCTTGTTTTCTGCATTACCACAATGAAAAGGCAGTTTTTATAAGCATTGTGATTACTCGTATTTCAGCTTTAATGAGGGACCTGAAGGAGGATAATGAGGCATACATACATTATAAATAAGATAACTCACCCACTTATAAATCTCACATTCTGTATTTGACTGTCATGCTGGTGTCCTCTGTGTCCAGTCCTCATTGATTATAGGAAAAGCCACAAGATTTATATGTTAACTGAGATAATGTAAATGGTGAAATACAAATTGTGATCACTGAACATATCGTTTAGAATTTGTCTTCAGTGAAGAATAGGGCTTCCAAATAAAAATCTGCTTTTTTGTGAGCGTTATATATTTCCAGTGTTTCTAGACTGTCAGCATCAAAGTCTAGAAGCAACAAATAGTTTCTTCAGTGAGTCTGCTCCTACAGTTCATTGTATTCTGTGTGAGGGGTGATTGGCAATCGTGTCAAAATTAGTCAGACATTGGTAACAGGTTGCCAAAAATCCTCCCTCCTCTGATCCCCAGACTCTTCTAGTTCTTCAGCCACAATCTTCAGGGAAGGACTCAGTTTCTATCTCAGGTATAAAAGTCGAACTGAAAAATTATGGAGTGCCAGCATATGTTTATCTCTGTAATTCTACCAGCCTGTATATGTGTTTCATCTAGAGCGGCATGAACCCATGTAGCATTTCCTGGACCTGATGCACTTTACATCTGGTTGTCTTCAATCCAAAGTGCTGACTTATTAGGTCCAGCCATTTGCAGAGCCAGATACTCTGTGCTAAGTTAACTGAACCAAATTTTCATTAGCCTTGTGTCACTGGTCTAAACCGATGACAAGATGACTTAAAAATTATTCAATACTTTCTGCTAATTTAAAAATGACATCTTATTATTTTAAGCGTCATTAGTTATGCCATTCTACCCTGTTGTTTTTTCAACCCCTGCTCAAGTTATCTGGAGTACAAGAAATATCTGATTATAGATGTAACACCCACACTCACATACTGAGTTCTGTATTGTGGGTTTTTTGTGCGTGTTTATGTGGGCAAGATGCCTCCTGTTGTTCTGGCCATGTTCCTAGCACATGGCATGCTGGGCCTGTATATGAGCAAAATTTAGAATCAAAAGGCAGAAAGAACCTGCAAGATCAGCAAAAATGTAAAATGTTACATCATCATATTTAACCCTCTGGCCTTATTCACCAAAGGAAGCAACAGATCCTCCAGGCAGATGAGTAAGAGAGAGGCTGGAGCATGGCACTCCCTGTTTGGACAAGGCTTGGGTGATGTCACACCAGGTATATAAGAACAACTCAAGTAAGGTTTCTTCTCTCTTTCTCTTGGGGCTGCTGAGAGTTGTACAGCCAGAAAACCTGCTCCATGTGCTCCCCTTTCCCTCCCCTTCACTGGAGAGGCGAGCAAAAGCTGTGTGACGGGAAAGCCTGAGGTACAGGGAGAGTAAGTTTGTCTTGGAGATTGAGATTCCTATTTCCTTCCTCTTTTCTCCTTTTTTTTTTCCTTAAGTGGGTTAATGACATGGGGGTATTAATCCCTGGAGCAAACTGCCCAGGAATGGGTCCTGGCAGTTACTGGCCCCTGTGTTTGGGAATTGTAGTGTCTCATAGTGGTCTCATGAGACACTACAGGAATGGGTCCTGGCGGTTACTGGCCCCTGTGTTTGGGAATTGTAGTGTCTCATAGTGTCTCATGAGACACTACATATAGCATAGTGGTGTAGATGAGACTGGATGTCCAGGCTGCAGCCATAGGCCTGGGCCCTTTTTGTTGTTTCACAGCTATTGCATTTCAGCCTAGCTGTGTAGCTGAACCCCAGCCATATGTTTGGCTGGCAGATTTGGGCCAGGGTAAAGCCTGGCATTGTTTGAGCCAGGGTGAGACCTGGCACTACTTGTTGTTGATCCAGGCCTCAGTGTGGTATAGGCTTGGCCAGCTTTTGCTGTCCAGTTCAGGCCGTGTGATAGGCCTGGGCCTGCTTTTGTCCTTTTTGTAGTTTGTCCCATCCAAGTGATGTGGGTGGGCACTAATTGTAGTTCGGGCCCAAGCCAAGATAGGCCTGACCTTTCCTTGGAGTTTGT
Source organism: Alligator mississippiensis (assembly GCF_030867095.1). Classification (NCBI taxonomy): domain Eukaryota; kingdom Metazoa; phylum Chordata; order Crocodylia; family Alligatoridae; genus Alligator; species Alligator mississippiensis. Next base: position 43,602,882 of record NC_081830.1, read on the forward strand.
TTGCAGTTTTTTCTGCCCAGCAGAGCTGGGCTCGGGACTAGGAATTTTCATGCTGATAAAAGCTGCAGTTAACCCCTCAAAGCCACCATGCGGAAGTGGAGGTCGGTGCTCTAACACTTCTCCAGGAGCAACAGAGCCCCTTGTAATGCAGAAGGACACACACTTTTAAGCAGTTCCCTGTGGTGCAGTGAACCCAAGGAGCAGCACAGGACTCTCGGGTGTGGGCCCCCTTCTCCAGCCCATTGCTCAAGGGCAGGTATAAGGGAGCAGGTATAGGGGAGCAGGCCCCTGGACCTACCCTCTGGGGAACCCCAAGTCCCAGGCCACCTGGGTATGGGTGAAGCCTCCCCAAAGAGGGTGCCACCTATAGACTTTGCTTTGTAGTTAATAGCACTTTAAAATTATATTAATGTTTACTTTTGTTTTCTTGGTTTTTATTCTCTGTAATAAATTTGGGTGTTTGTGTTTATACTGTTTGTGAGGATGGGTTTTTTTTGTTTATGTGGGACACCCTAGTCATTTATTTAGTGTTTTCCAGGTGGTCTGGGTGGGGGCTTGAGCCAAGGTAAAATATATTTAGTACCCCAAAATTGAACCCAACCCTTGTGGCTGCCAATTGGTGCCTGACATATGGGTTACATAGAGGGTTGCAGAACTGAGTTTCAGAACCACATATTTTGCTCTGCTATGAAGTGATGAATGGTTAGGATGCAGTTGTTTCTGATGTATTCTTCCACATAGTTCACAACTTGGGGCCCAACCAGGGAACAGCTGCTCCTCACAATATTCTCTCATTAGGGAGAAATCTATCCAAAAGTTCTGGTTGAACCCACAGTGACCCACTTGTCCTAGCTACAGCCACCACTGACCAAGAGTTTGACTGGAGTTGCTGGTCATCGTCATCAGCTTGATACAAGGATGACAGTTTTCCAGCACATTCACTCATTGGTGAGTTCATAGATGACTGGAGAGGCTGATCTGAGATCTGCATGTTCAACTGAGATGTGGAAAATGATTCCTGATGGAAGGAGTAGACCCTGGTAACGTTGGATCACAGCTCTTTCCCCTTGTCTCTCTTGACTATTTGCCTTCATAATGATGCAAAGCTACTCAAAATGATCAGTGCCTTGTGTCAGGGGATCACTGTATAAGGCATGGCCCACGACGTCCTGGTGATATTCACCTGTCCATGGTTGTCAAGAATGCCTTGACCAGCTAGTCAGACTCTAGTCCCCACCTAATTCTCACTTGGCACGACTTGATGGATTATTCTTTTGGGAGGTGATGTTGTCTTCACAAGTCTGATTACGGTGCATGGCACCCTCCAAGTGGGGCTCCAACCTCCCCTTTTACCTCAGCCGTACACCTCCCAGTTGTTATTATGGTATCAGGTATAATCTGGAACATATGCATGCCGTCGGCCTGGCTGTTTTCTCTACCTCAGGCCAGTTATCGTTCTTCTCCTGAATAGTTACTTCTGGCATAAAGAAAGAGTCTTTAAACTGTCCAGAACTCAGACCCGGACTTGTTTGCCTGGTTTGATAAATCAAACCAGTCCTATCCCTCTTCTTGTCTTTTATTTCATTCTTTTCCAAGGCTGGATGCCCAGGGTCCTGTTGCCCAGTAGGGCTTCCTTCACTTAGTGGGATAAAGAAAAAAAAACTGCCATGGGGAAATCCTCCCCTTTTTTAGCAAGCAGAGAATGAAACACAAAAACCTGAACTCAATGCTTCTACTGCTGGCACCCCAAAGGTATGAGTCCTTTAAGCCACAATCCCTCTTTGGCTGGCTAGGCTTCACTCCCGGGCTCCATTAATTGCCCTCTTTAATGTGAGACAATGCCCCCTCTGGACTACACAGTCTCTTGATCCACATTGCCAGTGAAACTCAAAAGAAGAAAGAAACTCTCCTGTATATTCAGGTTTCCCTCCTCAGTCCACAAGCTTTGAGCTTTTAACCCTTGCCACCGCTGTGATTGACAGACAGCAGCAATCGCAGAGCTCCTCCGAGTTCACAAACCATCTTTGGTTTCAAGCCCCATTCCTAGGGAATAGCCTCTTTGCTCCCAGCTACAGCTTCCACCCTGCCGGTGTTCTCTCTCCTCCTCAGGGGGAACTCCCTGCCCGCAGTAGCCCCGGGGCATCTGGAAAAGCCAATGCAATGCACCTGGCACTCTGGTAAATTCAGTCTCAGGCAGTCAGGAGTTCCCGCCTCAGCATCATCACTGCCCTCTCAAGTAAACCCCAGCTGGGATCATCTTTTTCCTCTGAAGTGGTGCCTCCGGTCTCTTCACATCTTGTCATACACCATAGTACCGCTGGGGATGATTCAGTGCTTCAGTCTCCCAGGTATTGATGTTACTACTGTATTTCTTCAGATTCCCCTTCAAGGTGTCCTTGAATCTCTTCTTTTTGCCCACTGCTAGTGCAGAGGCCATCAGTGAGTTGGGTGTTTGCTTGAGCCAGAACACTGACGTTTTGTTCTTTTGTCCTTCCATTTGATATGGAGGGTCACCTGGCAGTCCTAGTAAGCAAACTCCCTGTCTCACCTGGAATGTGCCTCAAGGGGTTAAGCATACTTGGAGTTCCCTGCAGTACTTGCCCCTGAGCAGCTGACATGCTGAGCCACCCATACCAGAATATTAAGGCAGAGTCCTGCATAGGACTGTGTGTTTAAACCAGTTCCCATTCACCCTAGAGACATACTTCCTCTGCAGTCCTATTGCTGACTTTTTGCTGTAATTTTATTTCACTCCTGCTTGCAACAACTTGAATCCCCCTTTATGCTCATACATGGGACTGGATTTTTTTTAAGTATAAGTAAAGAAAATCTCTTCCTTCAAATTCCCACTAGTTGAATATTTTCTTCACCCAAGTCCATCCGCAACAAAATAGATTTTTTCCCTCTTTCCTGAATCCTGTAGGTTCTAATGGTGTCATGCTTTCCTATTGCAGGCCTTGAATCTACAAGACTGGCGTGCCACAGCACTTGTAATACGGGGGCCGTTATAGTATTCTCTTGCAACGCAGAAGGGCCCGCTATAAACCACCATAGTTTATAGGACCCACTATAAACTATGATTATAGTAATCATAAGTTATGATAGTTGTGTGGCCTTATGGCCTTTCTGTGAAGTACGGAAGCATCACATACAGCTGAGGATGTTCCATACTTAACTACCCTGAGACTAAATGAAACAAAACAAGAAACTGATTGGATTGAGGTGAAACTTCTCTTTTCCAATTGGTTCATTCAGAGGAAAGACAGCTTGTTAGACTGGATTGGAGAATCTGTTGAAATACCAGAGGAAACCTTCGGTTTAAGGTAATCCATTGGAAGATCAGGTTCAGTTTCTGGTTCTGCAACAGTTTTCTCTGTGACCTTAGTAAATAGCTCTGCCATCCATACAATGGGGATAATACTTCCCAACCTCAAATGCATGCAGATGACTGTGTGACAGCCAATAATGCAGTAAATGGGCTATGTAAATATCTAGAAGGTGTTGTGATTACATTACAGATCAAGATGTTAGCTTTGTATTCCTTGTATACCTCAAAATTGTATTTGACTCCAAATTTGGCACTAACAGATTTGAGTATGCAAGTAGGTTTGGGATTAAGACCCATAAATCATAAACCTGTTGAGAACTCACTTTTTCTCTTTTATGGCCATAACTTGAAGGATATTGCTTATGGTCTTTGCCTTTTCACATACCTTCCCAAATTTGGTCACATCAGGAATGGGATGACAGAAGCAATGATGGTGGTGTTCTATCTGCTCTAATCGCTGCCCCAAATAATGAAAAGCATATGTCTTCCTATTGTGAAGCTTTCCAAGTCTCCCCTAAGTAATTGATGTCAGAATCGATAAACCAGTTTTTCTGCAATATCTTACCAAAGTTTATGGTAGGTTTTTTGGGGGGTTTTTTTGTTTTTTTTAACTGTGCTTTCATTTTTTCAATTTCCTGCTCTTAGAATCTTATCCAGTAAATTCCTTGTTTGATTTTTATGGAGTTTTTGATCATATTTCTTAGAAGATAATTCTTTTGGGATGTCACAGGCACTGAGGAACTTGAAAGAATTATTATCACTGACAAGATGTTTGACCATAGACAAGTGTTCTTCATTAAGAAAAGGCTCCATTTTCTACTTATAAAAACAAACTTCCTGAGCACTGTGGTTACAAGGAAATGGCCTTATTTTTATATAGATGAGTTTACATTTAAAGCCAACAAGGTGCTTGGGTGAAGACTGTAACTTTTTTGGCCTTTTCTCACATTAGTGTTTATTTTTCCTTGCCCTTGGGTAACTTCAGAGAAGCCCTTCTCAGTACCTCACCAATTTCTTGTTCTAAGAAAAGGGGATGGGGGAGGGAATCCCTCTGAAGTTTGCATGGGTTAATACAGTCTCTTGGATCTATGACACCCCATCAACACCAACTGGAGCTCCATTCCACTCATCCTTCTACTCCAGTCTAGCCAGACAAGGTTCTTTGGGTACTCCAATCTAGTGTGTTCTTACTTGTCTTATTAATAAATAAAAGGCAGTTCTTAGCTCTTAAATATAGCCTTCTATCCCTACATCTCAAAGCATTTAACAAAGAACTTATGCCTGACTATCCATTTTTACAGATGGGGAGTGGAGCACAACAAGAAACTGAAAATCACAGCCTGGCCCTTGGACTGGGGAGAAGGAACTTCATACCAGTCTCATATTTGGCACAGCTTCTTTCTCCTCCAGGTGTCTTATGAGCTGCACTGGGGTGGAGGAATTGCATAGCCAATTCCACACCCACTATTTGCCCACCTGAATAATGGAAAAATAATAATCATAGCTGAATATGTCTTCATGCAACTACCTCAGTATAGGTACCCTGTTCAGAGAACCAAGAGCGTGACTTTAACTGCCCTACTTGTATAGGGTAAGAATCTCATCCTAGTTCAGGAGTTTGAATAACAATATTTATAAATATCATGGATAGCTTTATGATAAATACCATAAATATCTTAAAAAAGTTAACCTTAAAAACAGTACCACAATACTGGGTCAGATCTCCAGCTGCTGTAAACTGCTGTCACACTTAACTCCTCTATGCCACCAGAGGATCTGCTCAATGTTAGCCTGTACTCTAAACTTGAAGTTGGCAAATTTTTGGAGCTGTGGCTGGACCAACTTGGGTCAGATCCAAGGTGGGCTGTGGTTCAAACCCAGGCACAACCACTGTTGCTTCTCCCTGCCCCCCCCCAGCTGGGGCAATGGGCATAGCTCCTAGCCACCCAGTCCTGGCATGGACAATTGTTTGGAATTTAAGCATGTGTCTAAGTGCACTTCTGGATCGAGGGCAGACCAAGTAGTTGTTTTCATTTGTTGGGTTTTGGGGTTTTTTTTAACTCTTTAGGCGTGGAGAGGAACTTTTGTTTTGTTTTTCCTACCAGATTTTTAAAATATTAGATAACTATTTTAGAGCCAATATAAAAATGACATCTGTGTTCACTCCAGGTTGTGAAAAATATGGAAGAGAAGTTCATAAAACGATTTAGGGCCATTCTATCAGCATACTCCTGATAATAACATGTAGTGAATGTCTATTTTCAGATCATCAATACAAATGTCTTGTATAAGAACACTTCAGAGTATGCAAGAGATGGGCTTAATGAAAAGAGGAAAGAAAAAAAAAGTCCAGCATGAGGGTGGTCTCATGTTAATGAGATAATGGCAGAGTTACAGAAAAGGGAGTCATTTGTTAAGAAATATTTCTGGCTATGATTGAGCTTGTGGGCAGGGGAGGGAGGTGTGTGTGTTGGGAATAGTAAATCATGTTTATGTTGTGTTGATTAGGCCTGTAGTTGATTATGTGCATCAGGAATTGTGCTGGTTTAAGCTGTGATGATGGATAGATTGGGAAACTTTTGTGTTATCCCCTATATGTGCAATTCAGATAATGAGGGAAGAAGTGATGCCAAGTATAGGAAGGGAGAGCTTAGATCTTTGCCTCCAGGCTAGAGCAAAAAGTAATAAACAGACTGGCATAAATGGATGCATTTTTGATAAGGGCTAGGAACTTTCTGGGACATTATACAGGGAAGTGATAAAATTAGGATTCAGAATTAAGCTAAAAAGGGTAGCTCAGTGGTCTGAAATACCTGGGGGCTAATTCTCTGCTGGTGGAACCTGGCATGGACCCAAGAGCTGCTGCAGCAGCTTACTCTAGCAAAGGATTTGGTCCTATTCTGGCATTGTAGATTTAAACCCTTACATCATCAGTTCCAACTCCGCCCCTCCCCCCCCTGCCTTTCACTACCCAAATTGTGCAGCATATAGTTTACAGAGGAAGATGCATTAGGGGAAGGTTGCCATTGAGGGGGAAAAAAAATTAAAAGAATAAGAAATGTCATAGACATCCAACATCATTAGACACATTCCCTAAGTGTAAGGGTTTGTCCCAGTTCCCTTGGCTGGGAATATGCTTCCTTTTGCTCCATCATTTTATTAAAGGAATTGCATGGTGTGGTTGTCTGCAAACAAAGTGGACAAGTCAGTGACCTAGAAGTCTATTCCAGTCCCATGTTCATGTTTTCTTGTTGGGTCACAGATAATGGTTCTGAGTTCTCTTTTCTTCTCCTCTTTCCTAGTATGTGGTTGAAGCTGTATAAGAGTGACTTGATTCTGATGTGTGTATTAAGTACTTGGCAGAAAAGCAGATTATTTTGATAATGACGTTTGGTGGGATGTTCCAGATCCAGCGGTCTGTTTTCTTATAGTCAGTCTTGACTTCCCTACAATGCAGATTCCTGCCTGATAGTGATAGGATCTGGGGAAACTGCATCCAGGAAAGGGGTGTCACTTTTATTCATATGAGAAAATAGTATAGTCAGAATGATGACTTAGTTTAGTTATGGCAAAGAAATACTGTGTAACAGTATCATTTGAAGGCAAAGTATTGGGGGGGAAGCGACTCTTTGAGTGGGATCTGCTTTGAGAGTGAGTGATAAAAAAAGGGAAAGTGCTCTTTATACTGAGGAAGACTTGATCTGGAGTATTTAGTTTGTATTTCCTGTATTCACTGAGGTAAACAGCAGGTGGCGCTAATAGACAGCATGAACAATCTAGTATTTTAAGGGAAACTCCTCAAAATCCTTGGAAACTGAGAAATTATGGGAGTTACTGGGAATCTGACCTAGCCTAAGTGCTGAAACTAGGGAGCTTTGAATAAAACAGGTTGGTGCCTTGTTTGTATCAGTGAGAGAAAGGGAGAGAAATGAACAGTCCTATAATGCTAAGCCCATTGCTGCTTCCTGGGAAATAAGTCTTTTAACAAGGAATTGCTCCATTCTCTCTCTCAACTGAACCTTTTCTAACCCACAGCATTTGGTTATGTTTCCCTTGAACCAAAATCATTGCATTACCTCATTTGTAGTCCTCTTCCAAGGGTTTTATTTTTAGATGTTGTTGTTTTATGAATGTATCTTATGTTCCAATAAGATTCTTGTGATTTGCTGTTGGGGTGACATTTGTACAACTATTCTTGTGCAGCTGAAAAAAAGGACCTCTGAAAGGGTCAGATTCTCCATGGTTTTGTTTTTTTCTTTCCCAGGGGTGAGCCACTTCATAGACATTAGGGCTGGAAGGGACCTCGTGAGATAATCGGGTCCAGCCTCCTGCCCAAGTGGCAGGAAGTCAGCTGGGGTCAGATGACCCCAGCAAGAGAGAAGGAAATGAATGTTAGTGCAGAAGAAGGCTTTGGGAGATGAACAAGTTGTGGGTTACGCTGCCAATTAGCTAACTGAAAGGCAGCACAGTGTCCTAAGAACAAGGAGGGAAGTTGTACTGGTGGGACCCACTGTGAAGTCTCTTTAGGGGAAGAAGCTGCACAGCAACTGTTCATGTACAGCTGTGCCCAGTGGTGGCTTACTGGCAGTGAGAAGGAAATCTGCACACTGCAGTTTTTAAAGTGTGAGCCTCAATGGCTAAACTAAATTTCCCAGCTCTGTTAGCCAAGGTTGCAGCAGGCTCATCTCTATATGGCTCAGCCATTACTTGAGGTTGATCGAGTGGCTACCTCCCTTCCCCCAGTAATTATGTGGGTGACAGTTTGCCAAGAAGACTCCTTAGACTAAAAATGGATGCAGTTAGGTGAGAGGAGAGAGGGACCAACCCACCCTCCAGAGACTCATGTCTGAAGCTTTAAACCCGTCTCCCTGTAAGGAGCCATAGCGTAGGGGTGTGTGAAGCAGGCCCTATTTGATTCGGATTTGGCCCGAATCAGGGACAGCGATTCAATTTGTTGGTTTGGATCACTGTCCCTGATTCGATTTGGCCGAATCCGAATTTGAAGATTTGATGCTGATTCAGAGAATCAGCAGTTCGGACATAGGCACAACTTTAAAAGTTTTTTCTACATACCTTGAAGTAGCAGGTGTGGCTCATGATTGCTGCGATGGTGGGACACATGGAGCATATCACAGGAGTGCAGAGGGGCCTTCCACGTGCTCAGCAGTGAACTCGGAAGTGGACTGGAAGTAGTTCTGGTCCACTTTAGGGTTTGCCAGGGAATGCGTGCCCCCCCCCCCCCCCGTGACTCCCCAGCTTGGCAATTGGCCACAGGGGGACCCTGGGTGCCTCCCCCTGCCAGACCCAGTTGCCAAGCTGGGGGGACACGGAAGGGAGGGGGGGGGGGGAAACTGTATGCGCCCTGGAGAACCTAGAAGTGGACTGGAAGTGCTTCTGGTCCACTTCCGGGATCTACTGCTGAGCACACTGGGGAGCCTCCTCATGCTTCTGTGGGATGCTCCATGCGCCCTACCATCACAGCATTCACAAGCCCCGCTATCTAGAGGTATGTAGAAAAAACAATTAAAGCTGTGTCTGTCTGAATCTCCAAATCTTTCCAAATCTCTCCGAATCAATTCGGAGGGTTCCGGTTCAATTCGGAGAGATTAAAGGGCCCTCTGATTCGATTCAGCTTCGGAGATCTGAAGCAGCAATTGGCACAGTGGAAATTTTAGGGAAGAGATACTTGTGCAACATTGCCCATAGATTTTGTCCCCTTGTTAGAGAGGCTAATCCTAAGAGCCAGCAAGAATGCAACAAGAATGCATCTCCTCCCAGCAGTGAGCCAAGAGGCCAGTCTCCCAACAGGACCTCTCCTTAAATGCTGAACGACGATCACAGATTAACAAAAAAAAAATGAACACAATGGTTGCAGTCTATAGGACTGTGTCAGATCAGTACAATGACTTCCACTGACTTCAAAAGACTTTGTATAATCCCAAAATGGCAGTGTTATTTTGCAATGATGTCTGGACTTATTTTATTCCCTCCAGTTTTTATTAGACTAAATGGGCAGTTACCTTTACATACAAATATAAGAGATACCATATGGGGTCAGACCACAGAATACTGGGCTGGACAGACCTGGATCTCACAGTGCCACAGAGTAGATGCGAAGAGGAAAAATGATTTGTTCCCCGTCCCTCTTCCTTTACAGATTCCAGCATATGGAGGCCTATGGAGCCTTATTTTGAAGTTACAGTCCTAGTGTGTTTAATACCCACTGATGGCCTTATCCTATATTAATTTCATCTGATCCTCTTTTGAAACAGGTTAAGTCATTGAAGGTAGGGGGACAAGAACTACAGGCAGTATTCAAGGTGTGGTTGTGCCATGAATTCATAGAGCTGCATGATGACATTTTGTCTTGTTTTCAATCCCCTCAATGGCTAGCGTTCTCTTTGATTTTTGACTGCTTTGAATGCTTACAGTAGGGAATGCTGACATACAAACCTTGAACTGAAGGGGAGAAATCACTTCCCTTTGATTTGAACCCTGAGGAGCTGTGTTGTGTCTCATTCCCTTGCTGAGCTCCCACTGCTATGGGCTCTGATTTAGCCAAGCAGTTTCACATGTGCTCAAATCCCATCAAAGGGATTGAAAGTTCAACATGTGCCTAAGTACTTTGCTGCCAAGGGATGCACTTGAATTAAGCACATACATGGCAGTACCAGTGCTGAAGGTTACGCATGAAAGCTGTCACAGAGCTGGGAACTCACATTTCCAGAGTTAATATACTGACCACCCTCCCTCCTCCAGCATGCTCCTGGTCTGCCTCCCAGAACTTTTTCAGCTCCATAGGTGATGTGAGGACCACGATAACAGCTATGTTCCGCTTGTTTTTTCTGTGACAGAAATGTATATTTTTCCAAAACCCTTGTTCACTAAAGCATTTCTTTGTAGTAGCATTGCAATGTCAAGGTTATCTCAGATTTTAAGCCTTCAATTCGAATTAACAAGGATTTCTGATTCCCACTGTTTCATCGGCCTGTTGCTTACCTTGCATATGAACACTGGATGATTAGCATTCAGAATGCAGATCTGACATGCACTTTCTGAGTGGGCTGGTAATTGCATGCAAAATAAACACTCCGTTCATTACAGTCCAGTAGAGGGACAAATGCTCCAAAGAAGTTATTGAAAGCTTGGCTACTGACTTCAGTGGCAGCAACATATGGTCATTGTAACAGAGTAGTCTGTCCCTGGATTGGGGCCGTGACCAGCCAACCCCATTCAGCTTCTTCACAGGCAAGCCATTTGAAAAACAGGTTGGGGTTGGGGGGAGCTAGTAATTTGAAATAGGTTGTGTGAATTACAGATGAGAACCTAATGTTCATAGAGACTGAGGAAACACAGTTGAAGGGGAGGCCGAGGGCTGGGCCTAGATGGAAGGTCCTGTTGGATTTGTGTAAACTGGATTTATTTTTGACTTTCACTGGCACGTGTTGGTGCCTAGAAGAAAGGGCCTGAAGAGATGCTGACTGTGGCACAGGTTCTTTCTAACAGCCTGCCACCATCCATATTAGAGCTAGGGCATAGCTTGAATATGATCACAAGGTCTATTCTGGCATATTTTCAAGCAAATGCCAAGGTATTTGCAATGTGTCTGCCTGTCCATGTTAAGTATATGCATGTCTCTCATTACCATAATACCTCTAAATCATTAATGTAGCGAGTCTTACAGCATCTGATGTGAGGTAGGGAAGTACTGCTGCCATTTTGCAGATCAAGAGATGAGATAAAGGGCCTGGGATGGAATTTAGGTGCCTAAACATAAAATCCTAAAAATAACTGCTTAGCTTCTACCCACATTCTATATGTGGGTTTTATCCCTCCTAAAGTTCCCCAAGCATATAATGATCTATCTCTGTACCTGCCCAGAAGTGCCTCATTATTAATTGGGTGGAGCAGCTCAGCTCTTAGATAATGGGGCCCAGAGACTTGCCATGTTGCCTGCAACATTCTGTATGCAGGCTGAGCACACACCAATGGAATTAAAAATGAGACCTCTCCTTCCAATTTCTTTTAAAATATAGCTGGTGCCCTGAGTAGTAAGTGGAGTACTCACCCAGGAAGCGGGATGCCCATCTTGAATCCCCTTCCTTGCCTGAGAAGACTGATCCCCACATCTCCCAGGAGAGTACACTAGCCACCAGGCTGTAGGCCAGCCCTCTGTTCCTCCTGCTGAAGCTGAGCCATTAGGGAGAAAAGAATTTGAGATTAGGCCAGAAAGAGGGACAGCAACTGAGCACGACCTAGATTCCAGCTGCCTGGTGGGAGCAGCCCAGGCTCCTGGCTGGCAGCAGCTACCCAGAGCCAGGGCTGGCTACAGCCGGGAGGCTGCAAACAGCTGTGCCGGGCTCCAGAGCCCTGGCATCAGCTCTGTACTGACATGTGCATCCGCGCCTCGGAGCCAGCAGTGGAGGAGGGGCCTGAGGCAGCACAACCCCAGTCTCTCCCCTGCTCCCGACAGAGCTGGTGACTGGGCACCGGAGCCTGGTGCAGCTGTTTGTAGCCAGCCTGGGCTCTGGGCAGCTGCAGCAAGCAGTGGGCAGGCTGTGGACAGCTGTGCCAGGCTGCACAGCTCCGGCATCAGCTCCATGTGCATGCAGTTGCCGCCAGCACGGAGCTGATGCCAGAGCTGTGGAGCCTGGCACAGCTGTCTGCAGCCTGCCTGCTACAAACAGCTGCCTGCTACAAACAGCTGCGCTGGGCTCCAGAGCCCAGTCACCAGCTCTGTGCTGGGAGCAGGGGAGAGACTGGGGTTGCACTTCCTCAGACCCCTCCCCCACTGCCGGCTCCGAGGCGTGCATGCATGCACTGGTACAGAGCTGATGCCGGGGCTCCGGAGCCCGATACAGCTGTTTGCAGCCTGCTGCAGCTGGCCCTAGCTGTTGCATAGCTGCTGCCAGCCGGGAACCCAGGCTGCTCGCAGCAGGCAGCTGCAATGCTGCAAGTCCTGCTGGGAGCAGCTCGGGCTCTGTCGCTGGCAACAGCTACCCAGAGCCAGGGCTGGTCATGGCGTGCCGAACATAATGGCTTCTTGTGCCATGCTTGGTATGCTTGGCAGGAGTTGCCGACCCCTGTTATTCATAGTTACACATCCCTGCTTTCTTATTCAGAGTTGATGATTCTGTATCTAGTGAAGCTGATGACTAAAGCTTCCTTTAATTCTAGTTCTGTGGGTCAGTTTAATAGAAGGTAGATGTGAGTTATGTTAATGGGCACAGTGTAAACTAAGGACTAATCTTTACTGCAAAGTGAACTTGGGTTATTGACAAACATACTTTTTAGTTGATTTAAAAATAGGGAAGGGGCAGGGAAGGCATGCCTAAAAGTGCCAACGCTGCCAGTTGTGGGTCAGCAGGATTGGCTGTGGGGGGGGACCCCAGCCCCCCCAGGGTTGCTGTCTGCTGACTGTCTGCAAGTTTCCCTCCCCTTCCCCCCCCCCCCCAACTCAGGAGGCACCAGTCGCCCATAGGAAGGGGAGCTACACCTGTACATGTGCATATAGGTGTTTTTGCTACATCTGAATTGCTACAGAATTATGCGGATGTAACGGCTGCATCTTGGCATCTATCCCCTTTGATATGATACAACTGTCGCAACTATCTATAGCTTCAGATTGAAAGTCAAGCGTTGTCCCATAGACCTGTGTGAATAGGGAATTATTCAATTTGGATTGAGATCACTGTCCTGAATCAATTTGGCTGAATCGGCTTTAGAAGATTCGGCGCTGATTCGGAGAGATTAGGTGATTCAGCCATAGACTATAATGGGGAATCACTGATATACTTATAACTTTGTCATTTTGTGGTAGATTTGGATGAAAACAGAAGGGATGGTAGCCCCTTCTGAGGGCATGAGGCCTGCCAAGTTTCAAGGAGATAGGCATGAATGCCACATGACCCCAGCGGCTGGGGGGGCATGGCGACTGCCCGCAGGGGGCAGTGTTGGCAATGGGGACATGGCGGGAAGTGGGGAGCTCCTGCAAGCGGCCACAGCAGTGTCAGGGGGGAGCAACCACCCACAGGCAGCATTTGGTAGTGGCAATTGGGGGCCACCGGTAGATGCCGCTGGCGGTGTCAGCAGAAAGGGGGGAGGGGTGTTGAGCTGTTGGGGTTTCTGGGAAACTGCAACTTAAGACGCTGACGAGCACAACTCATGACATGTGTGCCTTTGTGTGTATGTGTTAAAGCACAGTGTGATGAAGACAACAGGGATGGTAGCCTGTAACAGGGAGCCTTCCCAGTGCTCTGGCAGAAACAGCTCACAAAAGGGACAGAAAGGCTGCAGACAGAGGCTTATATGCTGTTTCTACATCTCTCCCCCAGAGCACTGTGATCAGAAGGGGACTCAGGGAAAGATCACACTCACTGGCCAGCTACAGATGTCAGTCGTGCCCCCCCCCCCTCCCCCGGCGATCTCCAAATCGCTGAATCTTTTTCTGAATCAATTTGGAGGGTTTTTTTGGTCTCTCAATTCGACTTGGTGATTCGGCCTCAGAATAAGGCTAAATCTTCTCTGAATCGAATCAGTGACTGAAGCTGCACACACCCCTATTGTCCCATCTCAATGTTTGTCACTAATCTAACCCATTAATTCATATATGATGGGGCTTTTAATTTGAGATGATTTTTCCCATTAAAGGGTAGAGGTTATAGTTCAAGTTAGCACAACTTACCAGCTGCTAACGTAATTACTGTGTGCACCTCAGATTTTACTTCTCAAAGTGACTGGTCTCCCTTGAGCTAAACTAATCGGAGTGCAGAAAAAAAAAACTATTTAGTTGGTATAATAAAAGATATGACATCTACATTGCCTGAAAAATAATTTTGCACTTATTACAAATAACTGCAACAAAGACAGCCAGAAAGACAGTCATCTTCCAGGAGGGAAAATATTGGAGTTCAAAGGTTTGCTGTATGATTGTTCAGTTACAATAATGTGGTTCTGGGAGACAAGGGAAAAGCAAGTGTAACCATTTATTTCTGTCTGGCTGTATATATTGTCAAGTTTTAGATGAGAAATGAAACAATTCATGAGATGATGGCCCTTTGCCCCCTTCCAATAGCTGCCTCCCTTCTAATGCAGGTTTTAGATAGACAAGATTGTAAATCATTGACCTGTTTTAGTTTCTGGGTTTTCAGGCTCTAAGTAGGTGTTGAGTGGTAGTTTGAAGTGTAGTGAAGCCAGGGGAGGGAACAAAGTGTCAGGTACAAACAGAAGGGAGAACTAGTTCCCTTGTGATGAAGAGAAGTTTGGGTAATCCAGGACAGACTGAACTGATAGATGTCACTATGAAGGGAAGAGTGCTCAGACTTTGGCTTTGAACTGAAAAAATGTTGATCTGCATATTTTTTTGGAAGCAATATGTTTACCTAGAAGAGTTCTCTCTCTCTCTCTTACACAGAGCTCATAATCCAACAAAACAAAACGACTACAAATGAGACAAATGAGCAAGCAGGAGGTGAGCAGGCTTGTTTATGTAAGTGAAGGATTTGCTGTATAGTGTAAATTCTTAATTACCTTTATATAGTCTGGACCCCTGCTTCATTGAGATCTTTCTGCTTGCTCTTTAAAATGCACAGTGCCTTAGCTTTTCAACCTGATGTGACAAGTAAGTATTGATACTGCTTGTAATACCAATAATGTTTTAACAGATACTGTTAAAACTCAACCATGACACAACGCAAGAAATAACTCCCTAACCTGCCACAGGTAAGGCAGGGGGACCACGACAATCAATGTCCTGCTGCTGCAAAGGCTGTTAAAATGTGCTTGAGAAACCCAAGGAAGAGGGCTGTGTTCCCTGCTACAGCAGAAGGCAAATATCCCCACAGTTCATACCAATCTGATCATGAGATATATAAATCCTTCATTACCCCAAATGTGGCATTTGGTCTGATCCTGAGCAGAGAGGCAAGACCCTCTAACCAGGAACCTCCGGGTTTACATCCCATCAGGAGCAGTGGTATACCCCAGTAAAAATCCCCAGCCCTGGCTACAGCCAACACCCAGTGCTTCTTGAGGAAGGCTTAGTAAAAACCAGACATGTAGTAGCAGGAGGAGAAAAAAATTCCCTTCTGTCCCCATATGGCAACCAGTAAAGCCCAGAAGCATGGTTAATATCCATAGTAGAACATAGGTTATCTACTCCTAGATCATTCCTGACCAATGCCTGTCCAACCTCTTCTTGAACACCTTCAGCAATGGAAAATCCACAACTTCCATAGGCAGTCTATTCCACTCCTTCATTGTTGTAATAGTGAAGAAGTTTTTTTCCTGATATCCAATCTAAACTTACTGTTCTGCAACATCAAGGCATTGTTCTGCATCCTCCTCTCTGCAGCAAGAGAGAAAAGGTGCTTTCCCTCTTCTTCAACTATTTGAAGACTACTATCATGTCACCTCTTCAGTGCCTTTTCCACAAGCTGAACGTGTCTATTTCCTTCAGCACCTCCTGATATGACTTGCCTTTTATCATTTTTATTGCCTACTTCTGGACCCTCTCTAACTTCTCCACATACTTTTAAAAATATGGAGCCTAAAACTACACACACAATACTATAGATGAAGCCTAATCAGTGCTGAATAGAAGCACTATCACCTCCCATCTCTTGCACCTTATGCTTCTATTGATGCATGCCAAAACCGCATTCGCCTTTTTGTTTAGCTGCATCACACTCACGTTGAGTGAGTCTCTGATCTACTAAGACTCCCAGATTTTTAGCGCTGCCATCCAGCCAGGTGTCACCCACTTTTTTTTTTTGTATTTCTGATTATTCCTCCCAAGGTGTAGCACCTTGCATTTGTCAGCACTGAACTTTATCCTGTTAGCTCCAGCCCAGGTTTCCAGTCTGTCAAGATCCTTTTGAATTGAGCACCTGTCTCAAACATGTTTGCAATCCTTCTCAGCTTCATATTGTCTGCAAACCTGCTCAAGCTGCTCTCAGTTCCACCATCCAAATCATCAGTAAATACATTGAGCAGCACTGGACAGATTCCTCTTGAACTCTACTCGAAACCTGCCATTCTGACATGGATCCATTTATAATTACCCTTTGCTTGCAGCTATTGAGCTAGTTGTCTATCCACTTTATAATAGGTTTGTCCAGCCCACATTTCTCCAATTTGTTTACGACAAAGTTATACAGGACCTTGTCAAAAGCCTTCCTGAAGTCCAGATGCACTCTATGCACAGCATTCCCTTCATCCACCCAAATAATTACTTTGTAGGGCTGTGCAAAGTTTCGGTCGCTGATTTGATTCGGTCGCTGAATCTCCAAATCCAAATCAAATCAGGAGGCCCTTAATCTCTCCGAATCGAATCGGAACTCTCCGAATTGATTTGAAGCGATTTGATGATTTGGACATAGACAGAGCTTTAAATGTTTACTCTACATACCTCAAGGTACCAGGCGGCTCGTGAATGCTGTGATGGTGGGGTGAATGGAGCATGGTGGGGGGCACCCAGCACTTCTGGTCCACTTCTGGGTCCACCACAGAGCACATGGGGGACCCTCCCCCCACCGCCCGGCTCTGCATCTGGTGCCTCCTGGGTCTGGGGGGGCCACTCAGGGTCCCCCCGCAGCCAATCACTGAGTCAGTGGAGAGCGGTGGGGGCGTTCCCCGCATGCTCAGTAATGGACCCAGAAGTGGGCCAGAAGTACTTCTGATCCACCTCTGGGTCTGCCACTGAGCACGCAGGGGGCCGTCCCATACTCCTGTGGGATGCTCCATCCGTTCCACCACTTCAGCATTCATGAGCCACGCCTGGTACTTCAAGGTATGTAGAAAAAACATTTAAAGCTGTGTCTATGGCCGAATCGCTGATTCTCTGAACCAGCATCAAATCTTTAGATTCGGATTTGGCCGAATCGAATAGGAACAGTGTCCGAATCAACGAATCAAATCACTGTCCCTGATTCAGGCCAAATCCGAATCAAATACGGCCCATCTTGCACATCCTTATTACTTTGTCAAAGAAGAAGATCAGTTTTGTTTGACATATTTGTTCTTTGTAAAACCGTGCTTGCAGACGGCCTTCCTTAGAATATGCTCCTGTAACTTTCTGGCTACTGAGGGGAGGCTAACTGGTCTCTAGTTCCCCAGGTCCTCCCTTCTGCCTTTTTCTAAAGAGAGAAAGTATACTGGCCTTTTTCCAGTCCTCTGGTACTTTGTCCATCTCCCATGACTTCATGAATATGGCTCCGAGATCTCCGGTGTCAGTGTCTTCAGCATCCTGGGATGAAGTTCATCAGGCCATGTTCACTTTAATTCATTCAGACTCAACAAAACCTCTCTGTTTCTTGTTGTTTCATCCTTCAGCCTATCCCTATTCTTATCCAAATAATCTTTATTTGTTGTCTGTTTAAAGCTTAATTTTTTGTGAAAATTGAGGCAAAACAGCTGTTGAATAGCTCTGCCTTCTCTGCATCTTCTGCTAAGAGTTCACCACAGTTATTTAACACCTTTCTTCTGTTAAGACCACAGTTTCCTTTGTCATTCTTTTCTGGGCAATGTACTCATAGAACCTCTTGTTCTCTTTAGCCTCCTTTGCCAGGTGAAGCTCATTCTTGATCTTGTATATTCCTCATACTTCTTGTATTTGCATAACATACCTGATTTAATGATAGTCACATTCCCTTTTTAGGAGTCTGTTTTATAAAGCCAAGCAAGTGCTTCTCATGTGTTGATGAAACAGGCCATTGTCTTCCCACCAAGAAGTCTTCTCACCAGTCTTCTGCCAAGTAGGACCTTATACCAGAGTAGCCACCTGGGTAACCATGATTTGGGCCCATAGACTTTTGTCTCCAGGGTTTACAACATGGAAACTGATGCATGTCACAATCACTAATGTAGTCACCTCTGAAGTACACTATTGTTGACAAATATACCTGCTTCCCTCTCAGATCTCTCTTGTATAATCAATTTTATCTTTGTATCAATCATTTTATGATCAATTTCATTATAACTGTCTGCTTTATAAAGATGGAACTATCAGTGGACAAGCATAAATCCCATGGCATTAAAGTGACCTAGGTCCATGAATCTAAGAGATAAAAAGACCCTGGAGTGCAGGGAAGCTTTTTTTTTCCATGCTACTCAAATCTGCACACTCTTTGATAACATAAAACATTTAATTGAATCTCATACTTAACGAATGATCTCTGTTGCCTTGTGGAATGAAAACAATAAACAAGCTGCTGATTGCTTAATAGCTGAAGTGCAGCTGGGGCATTCAATCAATCTGAAAAGCAATTTATTGTGAGTATATTTCAAAGCACTGGAGATGATTGCTACAATATAGCTAACTGTAATATGAATGTGAAAATATATCTTCTTCCCTAGAGAGGGTTGGAAAATGCTGTGCAGCCAGTTTTGCAAATTCTCCACTGAATGGAGCCGGGCTACTGCTGCGATGAAAAGCTAAGTAAGGGTGAGGTGAAGAACTGACAGCAGATCAGAGATGGGCTTTAGGAACTTAAATGAGGCTTAACGTACAAAATGGGAGAGAACCATGGCAGGAGCTTTTCTACTAGAATTTTAAATACCACTTCTTCTCACTTGCTTTGTTGCAGGTTCCTTTGGGGTACAAAATGCTTCCAGTACCAGTGGATAAAAAAGCAAAGAACATATTCCAAGAGCCTCACTAACATGCAAGCTAACAAAATTAAACAAGAATTGAATGGATATACACTTGCATAACTCTTTAAGCTCTTTCTGAAGTTGAACAGAGTCATCATATACTTTTGCCCAAGTTAAGAAACATGTGTTTTCCCTCTTCTTCACATCTGGGGTGGCCAAGTTCTCCTCCCCCACATCAAAATCCCCCATTTCTAGGTTGCCCTGACCTTCAGGCTATATTATCTGAGGAGTCTGAGAGAGGAGGCAGCTTAGCTGGCCTATGTGGTGGCCCTGGGGCCTGAGTGTGAGTTCAAGACTACCTGTGAGTACTCTTTCCCCCTGAAAGGTACAGGAGCTCTTGTAGGCTGTTAAGGGTATTTTTGCCCCTCCCAACCCATGCCTAGCTCAGATGAACTGCTGAGCCCACCTAACTGGTGGCAGGCTCCAGGGTGCAAAGGTGCAGGACTGACAGCCTAGCTGGGCTGGGTTCAAGTATATTCTATGAACAGGTGTGGATGTGATTGTTTTAGTACATTACAGTATGTTTGAAAGCCATGCCTGAATGAGTAGGCTTTGAGTACTTCTGATGGCACTTGAACAACCTCCTAATCTAGTCTGTGTTTGGAATAGAGAGAAACCTAAACTGCAAAGCTTCCTGGATACCTTTTCCTGCACAAATCAGAAGTTCAGATCCTGATGGTCTCATCCATTGTAAGGAGACATTTGAACAGTAAAACTATGTCTCACTTACTCTTTCCAGAATACCAAGAGGTGAATCTAGACTTGGCTGGACTCTATTTACTGGCAGAATGGGGTAATGAGAGCAGGCTACAAAGACACTAAATGGTAACTTCTAAATAAACAAGGCCTCATCAGCTTTTTGCTGCACAGAGCTTGCTTGGATGTCACAGAAGCAATCTTCATATATAATAATCATGTATTTTATGAGCTGCGGCCCCTGAGGACAAGGGAAGCAATATTACTTTTTGTATTCACCCAATGTGAAATACTGCTCCCTGGCATTTCTGTTTCATGTGGCCAACTCAGGAGCTGAGGCTATTGGGCTGGATTTGGGACTGTGTTAGGCCAGTTTTGTACTATGTTGGCATGAAGCTGCCTGAATACTGGCTCATCCAGCCCATGGAAGGGATGTAAGGTGGCACAGAGCTGTAATTACACTTCCAGTGGTTGTTGCAGGGAGACATAGCTGGGGAACAAGGACTGGACAAGGAAATCTTGTGTGCTTCACAATCCCTGATACCTGTCTGTCTGATACGGCTGCTTTAGGAGTTAAACTAGTGCAGACCAGCCCTGGCTGCAGAGATGGTGTAAAGAAGACTTAAACCCCCAAATTCCCAAGTGGTTTGAGTCATTTGTAGAGCTGGTCAGAAAATACTGTTCTCCCCCCAACCCCCTGAAAATTATACTTCAGTGAAAACAGAAGCTAAATCTTTGTCCAGACACCACAAACTTTCAGTGTAGAAAGGTCACCATGGTGTTTCCTGAGCTGTAGCTGATATGCCTGACACTCCATGTTCATGGGTAGGTTAGGCTCCTAAAACAGACTACGCCCCATGGTATACTCTGTATCTCCCCAATGTAATTTGGTTGTGGAACGTGGCTTATAAAGGAGACACCCAAATTATTGCTTGCCTGACACACTGACTGGCATTTCCAAATCAATATTTTTGGGGTTTTTTGCTGAAATTCCTCTATTCTGGAGTGTAGGGATTTTAGGGTTTGGGGTTTTTTTTTCAGTTGAAATGCTATTTTGTTATGTTTGTAGATATTTCATACTTGCAATCACAATTTTCTGACAAAAAAACTCTACAAATTGGACATAAAATTTGCAACTGGCTCATTTCATAGGCCAGATGTTGACCTTCTGACCAGGGGTGAGTTACAGGAATATTCTAGAGACTTTAGGATTCAGGGGCGACTGGTGCCTCCTGAGCCTGAGGGGGCACAATTTGTGGGTGGGCCCGGGGGCAGGCCACAAGCCGCATATACACTCCTATACTTCTGTGCCATTGCTTAGTACCCATCCCCCAATACGCTGCCAGTCCGCGTGGCAAAAAAACTGCCTGTCCTGAGTGGTGCTGAGTCAGGGGCCAATCTCAGGGAGGACACATGCCCCCCTTCCAGTTGTTTGTGCTAGGATTGATTACAAATCTTAGGGCCTGTGATTTACATCTTACACTGAGCAGCACAAATATTGATCGGTGTTAGTGCTAGCTTGAGTTTGAAGCAGTTGCACATTCAGGCCAGCAGGGGCCTGGAGGAGGGAAAGGTAAGAATCCACCCCTCATTCTAGGCTTCCCTCTGCCCCCTGCCACCCCCTCCATCTCCCACTTACTTGTGGCTGCCTGTGGACTGTCCCAGGAGAGCAGGCAAGGAAGGGTCAACCTATTTGTCTAGCCTCTGCACGTCTCCAGGCTGGGAGCCCAGAGAGCAGCAGTGGCAGCTGGGCAGGCAGGTTAACATTTCCCTGCCTGTCCCCTGGGACAGAGCCCAGGAAGTTACAATTAACTAGGGAGAGGGGTGTTGGATAAGGTTGGGGGGGTGGAGGGGGTCCATGGGCCTGATCCAGGTCAGCAGGGGAGGAGGGCAGGTGGGATGTTTACACTAACATGTTTCCTGGAGTGGCTACACCTTAGTGTAACGCAAACTGGGTAACATGGATCAGAGATAATCCTGCCCTGTGGTGGTGTAACTTTGAGCCACGTAAGAAGTGCTTAAAACTACTTTCAGGTGTTAACGTGCAATCTGGGGGATAGCAATCCATGGGTTAAGAGCTCCAAGAGATGCCCAAAATTACTTTGTAACAAGAGCCTTACTTACATTGGCAAAAATCAAAGCAATTCTAAGGAGTTTCGTTTGTTTCATCTTCCAAAAATTACACAGGATGTTAGGTAAAAGCTATCAGTCAAGTCTAGCTCCTACTGTTTACTGTTTCCCATAAACATTTGAAAACCCCGTTAACTTATATATAAGTTAACTTGCATTAAATACACAGTCAAATGCTAACTAAAATTAAACTGAAACAGACTTGTAATCACAGGGCAGGGATGTTAAAAGGCTGTAGACCACGGGTCAGCAACATTTTTGGGCACAGTGCCAAAAACACCCACAACCTCTACTTGTAAGATGTTGGCATGCCAGGGGTGGACAGCAGGGGAACCAGAAAGGGCCTGATCCTTGTTGTGACAGCGCAGCTCCAGCCCCTTCCCTGAGGCACACATGCCAAGCAAAATGCCTTCACCTGCCACGCTCTGGCGCACATGCCAGGGGTTATCTACTCCTGCTATAGACACACAATTCTCTCTCTTCCCACTTAGTGATTGTGTCTTCTTTGAAGCCTCTTTTGTCTTGTCTCTACCAAGCTTGCTTTTCCACCAGTTTGATTCCTAATTTGTATAATTATTCTACAATTGTTTCTCAGCAATTCCATTTGGAAATCCTGGCTTATATGCTGCCCTTTATTAGCCAAACAATGTACAGAAAATTGAATAGCCACAAAGTCATTATTTCTAATTTCACTACAGTGAAGCGTAGTGTAATAACTCAACTCCTTGCCATTGTGACCAGGCTAATTCCTCTGTTTGGATTGGCTATTGAGTTTACAATGTTCAAACTATCTCTCCGCAACAAAAATGTTGTTAAAATTTTAAATGAACTGGGAGATTACAATATTTACATGAAAGAGGAAAAAAAACCCAAAGCAAAGATAATGGATTTGTAAAATATTGAAAGGGAAATTAGGGTCAAAGTCAGACCTCCTGTAAGCAAGTACAATCTCACTGATCTAAAGTGTTCCTTTAAATCTCTAGTATTTGAACCTTACCATTTAGAAGCAACCAGGCACTCGTGCTTTCCAGGGAAGTTTCAAGTACCTATTTTGCTATGTAATGTTGTTGTTCTTTTGGGTTTTTTTCTCTGTACAAAAATTTTCTAACTCTATATATGTATATTTTGTCTAGATAAACCAAGGACAAGAGACTTTAGAATAGATTAAACGATAAAAGTACAAGTGAAATTTATTTTTGAACAACATATATGCCTCTGTGTGTGTGTGCTTCTCCATTGATCATATCTAATAAACAGAGTGAACAGTTTATTGCATTTCCCTAGGCAACACTCCAAATTTTCTGAGGTTTGGTTTGGAACATGATTCTAATGATGCAGCTGTGGAGAAAAAGGCTCCATACGGCCACGTTTCATGTCCCTTTTGTTTCAAGCTCATAAACAAAAGAGAGCTGTTTTGCTCCAAGGAATGTCACACAGTAGTTAGGTCTGGGCCAAACTGGCTTCTTAGCCAGCATAAATTCAGAATCACCCTGGGGCAGACTCCATGTGCTGTGACTCCCTGAACTGTTCCCTGTCAGAAAGCAAATCACACAAACAAGTAGGCCATCCAAACTATTTCCCTATCCACCTTGAATGCTGCCATTGATTTCTGCCTCTGCCAGAGATGACTGATGTGTGTGGTTTTTTAGCTTCCCAGAGAGCCAACTACAAAAAGTACTTATTGATTGGACCATCTTGGGATAGGGTGGTGCAGTGTCTTTAACACAGCCTCCTGCACTGCAAAAACAAAGCATCTATGAATTAATGGCCACCTTATTTTAAAAATACTTCAGTAATTTTTGGAATGTAACACTGGAAGACCCCCAGCTTTGCTGTTTTCATGATAAGTCCTTGGAGCTAATGAGCCTTTCTTGATAAAAAAAAATAAATATTTACAAGCAAAACACTGTTTTTAGTCCAAACTAGCAGGAGGGAAAATACTGGGTTCTTTCAGCAGATGCCATGCTGTTAAATGCTGTAGTATCTGCAGGAAAGCGTAGTCACTTCTGTGCCAAATTGCATTTGTGGACAGCATGTAATTTTCAATTTTATGGTCACATAAAAATATACAAGACAGTGACCATCATCAAAATGCTCTGCTGATTGGTCTATACAGTCATCTGTATTGGGAACAGTACACTATCACTTTAGTGGTATTGTCGCAAGTTGAACTTTGACAAAGGAGTGGGGCAACTGAATGAATACACTTCCAGCATATTAAAAATGCCTCGGGATATTCCTTAGGGTCTTTGCTGGGAAGCTTCCAGAAGAAACCGAGTTTGGTTTGGCACGCTGAATTGAGAATACACATTTATTTTAGCCAAGCAAGCAACCTGACGATCTGTCCTGTCCAACAGCTTTGCAATTAAAAGATCAGATCAAATTCATCAATCTTTGTGTATTTAAATGTAATTTCTTAACTGAGGCAGGGACAGATGAGAAGCAGTTAATTATAGTAACTTGAAGCACTTGTTCTGTTTGATATACAGTACATACAGTTTTTTTTTATTTTTAATTTTAGTCCCCTGCTTATATTTTGCCCAGTTCTATATATTGTTACAGCATGAAAATCCCAAATAGTTATTTGTGTTTTGGACTCATGATTAGTTAACCCAAAACTTTGGAGATACTGAAGGTTGAAAACATGCATGAACCATGAGTGTCACAGGTGGCATGGGCAGCTTGTGTATGTGGCATGAGGCTGACTAGAGAGGAGACAGGCAGCATGGTGGTAGGAAGCAGAAAGCCGCGCTGCATATCAGGGAGGGGAAAGGGATTGGAGTGGCACCTGGAGAGGGTTCAGGGCTATCTCGTAGCACACCTGCCAAAAAGGTTGGCCCTCATGGAATTAGAATGTCACAACCCAAAGCTGTGATTTTGTGTTTTGTGTGTGCTTCAGCACTGCTAAATTATTTTCCCGCCAAATTGCAGCTTCTTTGCACGGTGGAGTTTTCTGCTGCAGAAGAGAACCCCGGTGCAACGGAGAATTCCCGCCAACTTGTAGCTTTCTTTGCATGGTGCATTTCTTTTTGCATCTAAGAAATGCTCGGTGCAAAGAGTTCCCACCATTTGTATTGAAATTCGAGCCACATTATTGGTTCACATTAAATTATGCATACGTGGCGGCTAGCGATTGGCTTGCTAGCCATATAAAGAGCTTGGGTGGTTTCCGCCCAAGTCGGAGTTTGAGAGAGAGAGAGAAAAGCCTTCACTTTGCGTGAAGATCTCTAAGCACTGCAGATCCTTACGGACCCAACGCATTTCTTAAAAGGCAACAGGGGCCTGATCAGCCTCTGGCCTCTCCCCGTCGCCAATAGATTCCTAGACGTATCCCTCCCTGCGCGCAAAAAGAGACGGACCCACGGAGTTTTGACAACTCCGTAGGAGATCGAGCTTGTCGTGGTCCTCAAACGAGGATTTAAGCGGAGCTGTGCCTGGAAAACTGTCCAGCCTACACCATGACCATCTTTGGTGTAAGTAAACAATCTTGAATCAACCACTAAGCGTCCATGACTAATTCTAGCTCACCCCCCGGTTTTCTCCGACCCCGCGTGCCCGGGCTGCTGGCCACAGCCCGCATGCACAAAATGGGCCGTGGATCGCTCCCGGCCCGCACATAGAACATAATTATTGTGATTCTGGGTCCAAACTGTTGTCCATCCTTTCTCTAGCTGTGGCTGACATAACTTCCCCAGAAAAAAGGTGCAAAAAAGCGCACTATCCAAATGAGCCATAATCTGCCTTTCATTCTGATCTCTCATAGAGATTGGCTTAAACTCTGGGCCATGAAGTTATAGTTCCATTTAACTGCTTTTCTTGTTAGCATGATGTTATAACTCTTGATATTCTTCTTACCCTTCTACATGTTTAAGCCCTCTTGAAATCATGTTGCAAGTTTCTTAGTGTAGTGAACTTGTCATTCTTTTATCTCAAAAAGAAAAAGAAAAAATGTAAAGTCTAAGAAGGAATACCTCGAGATGACGACTGCTTCAGCTGTGCTGCTGCTTTCCTTGCCATTGCTCTCTGTAACCTAACCTAAACTATGTCTCTTTACTGTCGTTCAGGGAAAAATACACTGATTTATGCACATAATCGATAATTAAAACTGAAGATTTCAAGACCACTGGAGTCTCAGAGTAGCCTAGGCATATTGTTGAGATCCTGGTGGTTTCTGTGACTGACACACTAAATGGGGGAGCACAACTGAAAGCATCACTTGGAGTTACAGAATAAGTTGAATTTGTGGACCCAGCTCTGCAGCTGTGCTGAAGATTTTGGCAAAGAGAGTGTGCTACAAGTAACAATGTGGGAACCAAGGTTTGTGAGGTACTAGGATGCCATGATTTTAAAAACGACACATGGGAAGTGGTTATATACAATAGAAACCACTCCAGCAGGTCTCCTCCAGTGGAGGATGGTGCTGTGTAGGGGAAGGTCACATGATGACTGCATCTGTGGGTGTTAGAGCCACTAAAAGGGAAGATCTAAAGCCTTTATGGTGATGAAGCAGGAGCTGCTGTCTTGGGATTTCTTTTCAAGATCTATAACAGTTGGCATGGCCTGGTGTATTCTAAAGCTACAATGATCTTTCCTTTCAGAGATGCCTTTACAGACCTGATCTAAGACAAAAAGTTCCTGGTAGAAATGGCTGAACATTATGCATAGATAAATAGGGCTGAGCTCCATCAGGAGGGCCAGTCTGAGCAAAGCTGGGTTTACCTGCAAAGCCATCTAATTAGCCCCAAACTGAATGTGCAGATTGTATTCCTATGATACCCAAGCCAGTGCAAGATGTAGTCATGAGAAGATAAAATGGGGGGTGAAGGGTACCTCATAAAATCATCTAGTCCAACTCTTTCTGTTGTAGTCAGGATCACCTCTATCTAAACAATCCCAGACTAATTTTTGGCTAATCTGCATTTAAGAACTTCCAGTGATGGAGATTCCACATCTCCCTGGAGCTGTAGGGTAGGAGTGGGGCTCGGTACCGCAAGCACAGGATTGTGTTCAGTGATGTAACAGTCAGGAGTTATTTCTGGAGAGAGGTGGAAGCTTCAGGTTAAGCAAGGGAAAGGTAAATTTCTGACCTTAGTGAAAGGAGAGCTATGATCATTACATATCTCTGTATGATCATTACGTATCTCTCAGTCTGCACAAGGCTATTTGTGCTGAACATCACATGGCCATTTTGACCTGACTGAGACAGGGTGAAGCCTCGGCAGCTAGGAGTCCCCTGCAAGTCCAGGTTTGGCAGCCTGTTCTGACCTGGGGCTAATGCATCTTCATTCATTCAGGCTCTGCTACGGTTTATTCCCTTGGCATATCTGCAATCAGCGTGATTTAAAGATTTTAAATGCGTTTAGGAACATCAATCCTATTGACTGGAGAATTGGGTATCTAAAATACTTTTTAAGAACCTGCCTCTTGGGAACCACAAGCAATAGTAGTCATTGAAAGTGGCTCACTGCCAGGGATTTTTTTTTTTATTCCCAAGGCAGAAAAATCAAATTCAGCTAGACTCTTTAAGTGACAATATAAGCTAAGTAAGCAATTTAGTCTTCCTGCATCTTCAGATAATTTCTGGAATTAAATCACGAGTATTGATGTTATTTGCTTGCACTATTACACAGCTATAGACAGATTTTTGCCAACACATCGTTATCTCAAAATTAATATATGCCAGCCAAAAAGATTTATTTCTAGGAAAAAAATTTGCAAAATATTGCAAAGACTGAATTAGCAGCTGGATTTTTTCTTTCTACCTTCATAGTACAGAAATTTATTGACAAAGTTTATCCAGGTATTTTTGACCATGGATGGCGCTCCAATGTTGTGCAAACATGTGCAACTAAAATAGTTTTAGATTAGGGTAAAAAAAATCAGATCAGTGTGTTAACTGACGTTCCTTTCCTTATCCTCCACCCTCTTTAAACAGTGCTGCTATTTTACAGCAATAGAAACCCATTCAGGTTTTTGCAACTGACTCCGCTACAGACGTCTACTAATTTAAGAGGAAGAAGAGGGAAGAGAAAAGGTAACTTCCACAGTGAAATTAAATAGCCACAAAACAAAATAATTCCAATGCATTTAATTTCATGGCAATACAAGTGATCTTTTGAATTTCTGCCACTTAAAATTTCACTCTTATTTATAAATTTCACTATTTTTTAGTATTTGTAATTTTTTGCAATTAATCTGTAAGGAGAGAGTTGAGAGAATTGTAAAATTCTTGTTTGGCCTTTGCTGAAAATAAGGCACTGCAACATACTTTTTGGTGTACAATAAAATAATGTATTTTGCATAAGTATTGATGTGTTCTGATACATTTCAGTTGTATAGATTATATTTCAGAAACAGGAATAAGAACTTGCAGGGAAGATGAAGTTTATCTTTATTGGCTTAGTTTTCTTCTGCATGCTGATGAACATGTTAACAGGTAAGTGCAGTGCTATAGTTATCTTCCTTTTTTCCCAGCTCTTTTAAATGTCTTTCTCTGTATGTTTTGACTTGCATTTGCTCTCACATATTATTTGTATATCAATCTCATTTGTCTTTGTTACTGGCAAACAGTTTTCAGTCTATGCTACTGAGCAACTATAAACAGAGAATTCTTTATTCAGCTGTTTCACGAAACAGAAGTTGAGCTGTCAGTAGGCTCCTTCCTGTGCACTGCAGAGTGTGTCAGATTGTGTGCTTTAAAGTAGCTCTTTGTACACCATAAATCCTCCCATCTGTGCCCTAATATTGATTAGTTTCTTATTTATTTATAGATGCTCGGCCGATTCAAGATGAAGATGGTAATTCTTTACTTTTTTTTTTTTTTTTTTACATTCCAAAAAAACTGAAGAACCACTTGTAACTCTGATCCAAAACCCAGTGAAACCAGTGAGGACTTCCATTAAACTCAGCAGGCTTTGGATAAGATCCTGATAGAAATATTTCCATCTGTTCTTTACAGAACAAGATATCAGAAAGAGATACAAAAATATTATTTTTCGCGACTGATTCAAACAGTAGACAAAACATCTATAAAAATGCATAATAGTTGATGTGTTGAAAGAAAAACAGCACATCTGACTTGAAAAAACAAACAAATTCTGAGCTGGACAAAGTCAGATCAAACTGTGTATTGTATAATGCTACCATAATTAAGACTGTTAAATCTATTGGGCACCCAGGCCCCTCTGGAGGTATTGAATCATACTAGTCATTTTATATTATTCTAAAATACATGTAATCTTGTTGGCAAAAAGAAAAATCCAGCTTCCAGAACAAAAAGATTAAAACCAACAAATGCTCAGAAAGTCAATTTAAAAAAGAAATACAGGAACAGGTCTTCAGACAGTTTTGTTTTTTCACCAACTGAGGATCTTGCCTGTAACATGCAAAGTTGGCTTTGCCTTTAAAACCACCAGTTGCTAACATTTAAATTGGCTTGCTGATTGATGCTTTGGATAGCAGTTTCTGAGGACAGCCTGGAGAAGTTTTGTAGACCACATTTGCCTAAATTTTTGTTGAGAACAAAGAGGGACCCAAAAATGTTACATCTATATAAAGTACCAGGTCTGCTGGTGTGTGAATATGAATAAATAGCATAAAAACTAAGAGTATCCTGGATGTACTGACAGATGGTATCATAACATCCCATTGAAAACAGCAATCCCCAAAATGTGAACCTGGTACGGGCATGGGAAGATTTTTAATTTGATTATTACATGTTAATTAAAAAACAAATTATTTTGAAACTGCCTGCAACAAACCTCATGATCTTTTCTTGCTTGCATCTTGGAACTCATGTTTGGATATTTGCTTTTCAAATAAATGCAGGTAACTTTTTTTTGATGCGACATCTTAGTTTAACTACCATGTGAATGCATTTCATAGGATAATAATAAACTTTAACCTGGGTGATACACTGGTTTTACATTTTGCCAAGAATCTGGTGACGTGAACCTGCAGGTCAGCTAATACAAGCAATGCACTCTGTTCCACAGAAAGCAGTGGCTAATTCATTTAATATTATTATGTACTATCTGTGGCTATGCATTGTAAATTTAAGCCTATGAAATTGGTGCCTGGGGTAAGTGCTGAGCATCCCTAATTCTCAGTAAGAAGCCTAATCCAAAGCTATAAAAATCAATGCAAAGAATCTTATTGATTTCAGTGGAATTTAAACAATGCCCAAACACTGTGGGAACAGAGGTCCTGATCCAACTGGGCCCTGAAGCAACTAACTAACATAATGCTTGTTAGTAGTGGTTTAGGTAAGTTCCACATGCGTTTAAGTGCTTTATTGCACTGGGGACTAAGAGTACTCAGCATCTGGAGGTTTCAGTCTCCCTGAACTAGCAGCTCAAGTCCAAATTAATTTATTAATGACCTAAAAAGAACCCCCCAAATCTGGCTCCAGCCAAGTGGGAAATTCCTGTTGCTGCTGCTGGAGAATTTTTCTCCATCTCTTTAGTTTTTGTTTTCCAGGACCAGCAAAGAAGAGATGTAATTTCACGGTTTCAGATTCCTGCAACGCATCTCAGACCCCAGCCCTGGAATGGGATCTCTCCCTCAATGTGGGGCCCTGTTGACTTCAATGGTGTCACCAAAAGGATCCACTGTAGGATCAGGGTCTCAGACTTAGCCTGCAGCTGCTCCCCTTCTGCTGAAGCCTGTGCCATGCCAAAACCAAAAGTCAAATCAAGGTTGTTAATGGTAGCATGGACAAGCAAGGACATACGCTCTCTTGTTCATGTTGTTTAAGGGGAAAAAGTCCTCATGTGGGTTTCTCTTACTGATAGGAAGAATGACGTTTGGCTGGCAGCAGGAGGGAGACCACGTCCAAGCAGGAGAACAGGGCACTGCTTAGTGCTGTGCTCCTGGAATCATTTCCAGTGAGCACAGGAGAAGCCATTCACGTTTGCAGAATGATTTGTTTGTAGTGAAAGTTTCTTGGAAGGCCCAGCCACACAAAGCCATAAGATACCATTGATTTTTTTTAAGAGCTGTATCCTAATGTTTGTATTTCTCTTTGAATTGTTCTGATACCGAATACAGAATTTCCAGGTACAACTTACAGTACTTCTAAGTTATAACAGCAGTACTTCACATACAGTACAACCCCCTGAAGGGCAGTGAACATTTTACAGAATGACATGAGCTGGATTTTGGGGTTTCCTATTCCTCTACTGGAGAAAGGAAAGGTGGTGGAATAAGTGAGGAGAGATGGTAAAGGGGGTTTAAAGCCACTTTTTGTGCCTGTTTTTGTTGTCTGTCTGGTGCCCAGCCAACCAACCTGCTTCTTGTTACAATAAACTAATTCTGCAATATTTATTTTAGATCCCTATCAAGTACCTGCCTCCATGCCCTACTGGCCTTTCTGGTCTAATGATTTCTGGTCATATGTGGAGTATTTCCGGACCCTGGGAGCATACAACAGAATCAATGAAATGGCCAGAACCTTCTTTGCTCACTACCCTATTGGAAATGGCCTTGGTTACCATGTTCCAGCTTATGAACACTAGTGACTTTACTCATTTTGCTAATGCTAATGATGAGGTATTTAAAGGAATGTACTGCTGCCAGTAAACTCGTGAATTGCCAGTTCAGTCACTTCTGTCATTTCTATGCTTTTTAACTGTTTGAGTATCATATACTGTATAGTATTTGCTTTTTTGTAAAATTGCACATGATTTTAGTGTAGTTTATATTTTTAATTCAATGTATACCTTTGTGCAAATATAATAAAGAGGTCAAACTCTGATGCTGCTGTGCTTTTTTTTTTTTAAATGTCTTTATATTTTGAAATGTATAAAAAGTGCCTATCGTGTCATTTCTCGACACTGACAGCAGACAGAGTAGCATTATTGCACAGCAAGGGCTCTCTACCAGCAATAATTTGTCGCCAGCTCCCACATCTTTTAAAGTGAGATTCTATGACCCTGATTCTGCACTATGCCCAAGTTCAGCTTTGGGAAACATGAGTTTGGCTTCCTGATTTAGTGACACCTGGATCCTGCTGTGTATGTTGGTGCAAAAGAGATCCTGCCTCTCTCGCTCTCTTTGCTGCTAGCACTAGTAGCATAAAATCCTGCACAGCAGCAGAGAATCGGATACTGCAGAGTTTTACCTTACTATACTAGCTCCTACCCTGGAAATGCCCCAGCATGCCTTCAGGTCTGCCCAACATGCCTCCTGCCCTTTTTGTTGAGGTTAGAGGCCAACTGGCATAGGCAAGGAAAACACTGCTTCCACGAGCTGTCTACATGTAAAGAACTCTGCGAGGAATTACTGATCAGTTCAAGGCCACTTTGCACTGTGTAGCAGTGGCCTTAACAGAATGGACAATCTAGGGTCAATAGCATCCACTGGTCCCTGGTATCCTAGTGGGAGACAAGAGGATGTCTCACAGGTGGTCAGGATCCAGGGGAGGCTTCTATCTGCTAGTCTTCCTTTTTCTTAATTTTAGTCCCGTACCTGTTAAAGTAAAGTCTTTGCCAGCACTGATTAAACTACTGTTATTACTATTGCACAAGTAGCCACAAATGGAGAACCTTTTTAAAGGTAAGAGACAGCTCAGGACCTGATTTTCCACTGCTCTCCCTTTGAGTCGTCATATACCTCCAGAGAGAGTGGCTGTAAAGTCTTGCCTTTTTTCATTTGATATTTTTACATTTGCTCTGTGCCGATGTAAATGTCTACAGAGGGTCTGTCTCTGGGATATTAAAGTGTGTTTCTCCCTAGAGCAAAGATTAGCTAATAGCTAATTATATATGGCTGTTGATTAATAAGGATTATTTAATCTATTTTAGGTGCTTATGCAGCACCTATTAATCATCCGGGCATTTCAGTCATTCATGTGTTTATCCCTATAACATGCCTGTGAGGCATTTTATCCCCATTCTACAGGCTGAGTACAGAAAGAATCAGTGTCTTACCCAAAGTCTCTGAAGATGTCTTGTAACTGAACTGAACCTAAGTCTTGAGAGTCTCAGGCTAACAAGCTGACCCCAGAATTATCCTTTATTTGTTTTCTGTTAAAGGGTGAGAGGAGGTTAAGGATCTAGAGATCTGGACTAAAAGTACTTCCTTCATAAATGCCTCAGATATTTTCTCCTTTGAGCATAAGTGGAGATAATCCTGCCAGGTTTGCTAATTTACATCTCAAACTCATAAAGGAATTAAGCTATCTCCTACCTTATGTATATTAAAGTGAAAAACCCTTTCCTATACTTCCCTGTGTTTTTATTGAAGGGTAAAAAACACAACTGGTGTCACAGCCAACTGTTGAAAAAAAGATGGACTGTATAAATACATCTAGTACATATGCAGTGCCATGTATAGTAGTGAATACTCTTTTATGAAAGCAGATATGCTAATAAAAAGGGTGATCAATCAGGTCCCATTAGACACTAAATGGGAGTTAGGCACGTCCTGCCTGCAGGAAGCCACAAAGGCCCAGATCCCTTTCTCAACAGTAAAACAGGATACTAGTACTCCCAGATCTCACACAAATGTTGTTAGGACAAAATATATTTTAAAAGATTGTGAGGCACTGAAATACAATCCAAGAGTCCTAGCGAAGCAGAGCTGGAAAGAACCTCCAGAGGTCATGTAGCCCAATCCCTCACCTGAGACAAGATCACCCCTATCCATAACCTAGCTACCCCATGACAATGGAGTTTGTAAAAGCAGATGGCTAGGACATTTACAAAGAAAAAAATATAAATTCACACAAGAAACATTTGTCTGTTCATTTTCACAGATAAACAGAAGTTCAACTGTCCCAATATAATGTCAACCAGATGAGCCTTTGAGAAAATGTGACTTTTGAAAATGGGACTTAGGCCTTCCTCTGCTTGAAAGGTTTTCCTGGTTTAGCTATATTGGTGAAGCTACACTGGCTCACCTATTTATAGGAAACTGTTCATATTGGCAAAAGAATCCTTTGGCTGGTGCCACTAACAGAGTCACCCGAATGAAACAAGCTATCCTGGCAGAGGGCTGTTTTGTCATCATAATTGCATACATGCTGGGGAATGCAGCTGCATGAGGGCTGTGCATTCATTATTGATAGATGTGCTGGCCAAGGTTTACAACAGTGGTTCTTGACCCTTTTACACTCAAGGCACCCCACAATAGGCTTGAGGCACCCCTTGGAAAATGCTGGCTCTTCTTTCACTCGTTTTTGACTACAGGAAAATACTACAGCAACTCCACTGTTGCAAAGAACACAGAAAGACCACACCAGGGCAGAGTGCTTTTAACACCAGGAGTTCCTATGCGAAACCTCTGGGTTCATCTGGTTAATCGTGTTTGCGCACCCAGCGGTGCTAAGACTGTGGCAGCTCATGGCACCCTTGAAAGGATCTCAAGGCACCCCATGGTGCTGGAGCTCAGAATTGTAAACCAGGCTTCAGCCTTCTAAGGTCTGGTCTGTAGCCAGGGTTTGTACTGGTACAGCTGTGTTTGAGAAGGGTGTGATCTCTGCCAGTGTATTGGCACAGCCGCTAGGACACATACTGCTCAATACGTGCCTGCACCAATGGAGTCTCTCCCCTTTCAGGGGCTGCCTTGGTAGGGGACATTCATTCTGGTGTACCACCTGCAAGGCCCGTAGCACTTGAGCACTTATGGAAAGCTTATTCTGGATCTCCTACTATAGAAGAGCCAGGGATTTAATTATCATTACTGTTATCATTATTATCATCACTACTACTATGAATAATAATACTAGGGCATCAGCAGCAGCAGCAATAATAATAAAATAATAAACAATAATAACAATCATTACAACTATCATTGGTGCCCTAGTATTATCAAGCATCGTTATTAATAATAATAAAATAACAATCATAATTGTAACAATGTCCCGCGGTAACAGCTGAACGAGGTGCATGTGCAGCTGTGGCGCTCAGGGGGAACCAACGCGACAAGCTGGCCCCCGATACCATAGAGCGCCGGTCCTCCGAGCATCCAGACAAGTCGCGCGCGCACACGCGCTCCTCATACCGGAAGCTGTCAGTGAAGCCGGATCGGAAGTGACTCTGAAGGGACGGGCAGCACCCGGGAGCCTAGCGCGGTATCTGCGTGCCTGGCTGGGCGATGAAGCCGGCGGTGGATGAGATGTTCCCCGAGGGCGCGGGGCCCTACGTGGACCTGGACGAGGTGAGGATGGGGCGGGGACTGAGGGAAAGGCTGCGCGCGCAGCTCGCGGTTGTGGCTGGCTCCCGCTGCGCGGAGCCTGCAGGACTGCCTGCTCCGCCCGGCGATCTGATTGGCTCTTCGCGCGGGGTGGGGCCGGCGAAGGGGGGAGTCCTGCCTGCGCGAAGACGTGGGGCGGGTCCCCGTTGCTGACATGACCCCGCCCCCCACTCCTATCTCTGGCGTGGGCTGATACCGTATTGTCTTGCCTAGCGCACCGCCGGGACCAGTTGCTGGGAATTTCAGTGCGTATGATGAGCAAGGCCATGCAGGAAGGGCAGTTTCTGCTGGCCCGTGGGCAACAATGAAAAGAAAGTCAGCAGATGGCTAATGGGCAGCAGAACTGCGAGCGGGCTCGGGCATCCAGCCACTGCCGCCCAGTTGTTCGCTACAAGGAAAGGGTGGTGGGGGGTTATTTAAAAAACAAAGTGTGTTTTATTTTGGGGCATGTTGTATATGGGAAAATACGGCAGTTGCTTCCCCTGACATTGCTGCCCCATTGGAAGGGAAAAGGCCATGGTCTGACTGATGCATCTAGCATCTGCCCTAGTTGAGGCGTACAGCATATGCTACAAGAGGGACTCAGTAAGCAGGAGGTATAGGAAATAAAGATTGGGTACGCAGCTGGAAATGATGTGACGTGAGGATGTCAGGTTACTTGTCAATAAGCTGAGTATACTTTTAACCAAACTGTCTGGAAATCGGTTTCCTGGCTCAAGACACGCACCCCGATTTTTTGATTGCTGACTTTCAGGGAATGGTGCATGTGGTATGAGAATTAATACATCATATCTTGAAGTCACTCGCATTGTATTTTTTGTTACTAAACAAAAAGCAGTAATTGATAAAATGGTATTTGTTTTTAGGCAGGGGGAAGTACAGGTCTGCTGATGGATTTAGCAGCCAATGAAAAAGCAGTTCATGCAGATTTCTTTAATGGTAAGATTTAATTTATTACATTTCTGTTGCAGTGTTACTTACTTTTTTAAAATACAGAAGTAATGCCACTGTGAATTGGATTGCTTTGTATTGGTAGTGAATATATGACTGTCAAAAGTCAGTTTTAAGTGGTTCCCAAGATTTGGACTAGACATTAGGGCCAACATGATATTTGGTACTCTCTAATCCCTAAATAAACCACTTAAATTTTGCCTTCAGTAATGTAACATGATATATTTTATTATGTGACAAGAATATGCAACTTTGTTTAAGAAGAACCCTCTGCTTTGGTCATTACATGCTTTAAAATCTTGACACGCCCCCCCCCCCCACACACACACATTTTTCATGGGAAAATTCTTTTTGTGAATTCAGCTCAGTTTGGAATGAGAGGAGCACATGGGAGACCATGAGCCTGCCTCTGTTCAAATCAGTGGCAAAACTCTTGTTGACTTCTGTGGTGCAGGAGACAAGATCACCTGATACTGGGTTTCAGATTAATCTAGTTTGTTTAGCTTTTACTTGCCTTTAATTAAAAATATATGTAGGTGCAATGTAGAGTACTATACTGTGTTGTTTGTTTTGTTTGTTCCAACTAGATTTTGAAGATCTCTTTGATGATGATGACATCCAGTGAAATTCGTCTTCTAGCTATGTGGTGTTAAAAGGTGTGGAATCCCCCTGTAGGATTGCTAGTGGTCTCCTTTAAGAAAAAACTTGGAGTAAATTTGTAAAAATGCTTTCAGAGATATTGAAAATTCAGTGGTTAAAAGGTGATATGAAAGTAATTGTGAACTGCTGTTACTAGAAAGCATATTTGTTTTCTTTAATGTACTTGCTGATGTGTTCATTTAATAAACGCTCCACTGGATTTGTTTCCAGTGTTAATAAATGCTGATGCATTTAGAAATTCCCTGAAGATCCTGGTTTTGTGGGGAGTGGGTAACATTCATTGTTACTTTTTAGGCATTATACAAAGATAAACTACAGAATATATGATCTTGTTTTTCAATATTTAGGATTAATCTAGCCGTTTTGTGTAAAGTCATTCATTCCCCCCAGGCCAGCTCAATCTCCTCTACCTGGGATAGAACTGCTCACTGAGCTGGGGTAGCTCCCACCCACCCTGCAGAGCTCGGGGCTAAACCACCATGTTCCCTGCCAGCCTGGGGCTGTCAGCTGGGGGAGCCTAGAGCTCCCCCTCACTGCTGCAGGAGCTCAGAGCAGAACTGCACTGCTCCTGTCAGGCTCAGTTTGTTCTCAACAGGGGTACACGTGTAGATGTACGCTGGGGAGTACTTTAATGGTCTTGAATTTTCTGTGAAGAAAATTCAGGCACATTAATTGCATGTGTTGACACACCCATTGAAGACGATGCCAGAACTCCCACTGATGTCAGTAACTGCAGATGTGTTTGTAGTAATAGTAGCAGCAGCTACAGCTGTGCTGCCATTGTGAATTCACAGAATGTAACTAATACAGAATTAGAAAAGGACGCTAAATTAAATGTAGGCTGGGTTATAAGAAGAGGGAAAATACTGAATGGTAAGAGAGCTTTAATTATTAAGGAAAAGATTCTGCTGCTCCCATTCCACTTTTTTCTGCTGATGCCACATTCCTTAGGTTTAATAGTCATCTGGGTTTTGAAATTCTTTGTCTTATGATGGGTGCTTCTAAGTTTGTTTTGCTACATATGTGTAGTCTGCCCTCCTGTTACAGTGAAGGATGAAAAACCTGAACCTGCTGTTAGCAAAGCTGGAAAAAATGCAAGCATCTAAGTAAAATTTTTATTCTGTGGGGGACTCTGATATATGAATAACTCCTTCTTTCTCTGTGAAGCAGGGACAGTTGCCCCTTTCTCAGATATCTGAGAAGTGTAAAGTGTTCCATCTGGGGAGGAAAAATCTGCAGCAACCTTACAGGCTTGGTGGTGTTGTGCTAGCTAGCTCCATGTCTGAAAGGGACCGGGGGTCATAATTGACCATAAAATGAATATGAGCTGCCAGTGTGATGCTACAGTTAGGAAAGCAAACAGTATGCCGGCATGCATCAACCAATGCATCTCAAGCAAAACTAAGGACGTTATTCTTCCGCTCTACTCAGAATTGATGAGGCTGCAGCTGGAGTACTGTATTCAGTTCTGGGCGCCACGCTTCAAGAAGGATGTGGAAAAGCCTGAGAGAGCCCAGAGAAGGGCCACTCCTATGATTGGAGGCCTGAAGAGCAAGCCATACAAGAAAAGACTGACAGATATGGGACTGTTCAGCCTAGAAAAGAGAAGACTTTGGGGGGATTTGGTGGCAGCTTACAAATATATCAGTGGTGAGCATCACGGGTAGGTGAACAACTATTCACCAAAGCGCCCTGGGGAAACAAGGAGCAATGGTCATAAACTCCTAGAAGAAGGTTTCAGACTGGATGTAAGGAAAAACTTCTTCACAGTTTGTGTGACCAGACTCTGGAATAGACTTCCAGCAGGAGTGGTGCAGGCACCTACCCTGGAGATCTTCAAAAGGAGACTGGATGCACTCCTTCCTGGGGTTATTTGACCCCAACAGGCTTTTCTGCCCAGAGCAGGGGGGCTGGACCCAATGGTCTCACGAGGTCCTTTCCAGTCTTAAACATCTGTGAATCTTTTATCTGTCTTGTCAAAAGAAAACCCCATGAGGAAGACTGATGCTGATATAACTCAAAAGGGTGTTGCATTTATGCTACAGCCTCTATTTAAGAAAAAAAAATCAGAAAAGACTGCTAGATAGACTACTACCAGTTTTGATGGTCTGCCTTGATAAGACACACCATTTTAGTGGGTGTCACTAGCTGTCCATTTGAGGGTCCAGTTTCTGACTCAAGTATTTCTGTTAATGTGTGAGTCTGTTTCACTCTGCTTAGCTCCCTGATAAAAGGTTGATGCAAATGATGGGTGTGTCTTCACTAGTCAGTAGGCTTAGATGCTCAAAAGAAACGTATTCATGGTTTTTCATGGACTCAAGTGGGTTGAAATAGACTTTCACTTAGAAACCTTGGTGCTGCTTAGGCACTTAATAGGTGGAATGGGATCTGACCCATATGTGTGTGTTAATATTAATTTATATTGCATACTAGATTCAGTGCTGACACTGCTTGAATTTCATACCCTGATTGGGTTTTCTTTCTGTCATACCGAAAGGTTTCTACTAGGGCACAAAGTGCCTTCAAACAGAAAATAGGTAATCTAGTGGGCATTACTGCAACACCAATAAATGAACTAGTAGAAAAAACCCTAGGGCATAGGTAGTTTAATCTTCCATTGGCCCAACAGAGTTACTCTGAAGTTGTGCTTGTGCAAGGAAGACCAGAGCAACAGACTCATTGTTGCTTTAGGGAGAGTCCTTAGAGTGTATACAGTCCTGCTGACCGGAGAAAGCACCCCCCACAGCCGATCTCACTGCCTGGGGGAGGGGGTCCCCAATGGGGGGGGGGGGGCAGGGGTGTCCCCACTGATTTTGCTGCCCAGGGGGAATTCCCCCCCACGGCCAGTCTCTGGTTTGATTGTGGGTTTTTTCTCGTGGAAAATCAGACCTCCCCCCACCCACTTAGCTCACAGAACACAAGTCCAGGTCCCTCACTCCCAAGCCACAGCCCCCCAGCCCTGCTGGTGCCCCTCACCCTACCAGCCCTGCTGGTGCTCCTCATTCCCCCTACAAGCCCCTGGACCTGCAGGTACCCCTTGCCCCCCACCCACAGCCTTCTGCGCCCCCCCCTCCCCAGCCCTGCCAGAGGGAGCCCCCAGCTGCCAGGGCTAGGGGGGCCAGGGACCTGCGTCTGTAGCCCTGTGCCCCAACAGGAGATGGCAGCTGCTACAGTAGAGTGGAGTATGACTTCCCTGCCCTCTGCAGGCTCAGGTGGAGGGTGGGCTGACTCCCCAGTACTGCGCGTGCTTCTGGGGGCCACCAGGGAGCCATGCCCCCCAGATCTGTGTGCGGGGTAGGGGTGGGTGTGGTTGCCTGCTGCAGGCTCAGACTCACCACCCTGCTGCCCTTCCCTGGGGCCTCCGCCGCCCAGCAGGTGTGACCTAGTGCTGCAGGGAACAAACAGCAGGGCCATTGCGAGCTCCACACTGCCTTGGCGAGATGTCCCCTGCCCGCACGGCTTCAGCAGGGGCAGCGGCGCAGGGTTGTGCCCCTCGCTGCTGCCACGCAGGCAGGGGATGCCTCTCTGAGGTAGCATGGGGCTTGCAACAGCAAGGAGCTTCCCTGCTCAGCCCCACTGTTCCTTGCAATGCCAGGTTGCACCTGCTGAGCTGCAGAAGCCCTGAGGGAGGGCAGCAGGGCTGGGAGCCCAAGCCCACAGCAGGCAGCCTGTTCCTCCCTCACCCCTGCCCCCGAGGGAGTGCGTGCAGCGCCAGGGAACTGGCCCCATCCCACTCTGCCCCGAATGAGCCGCCCATGGCCCTGTCTCACTCCCTGCTGGGGCCTTGTGGCCATGCATTGCAGCCCCAGGCCCCACAGACTACCCAGCTGGGCATCAGCCCCAGCTGCAGCCCTGCCCAGCTCCATTCCTCCCTCTCTATGGGGTCCTCAATCCTACACCCCTGACTTACCTGCAAGAGCTGCTTTCCTGGCTGCCTGGTGGCCATTTGCATATACATGAACATGGCACCCCCTGCCTGACTGCTCTTCTACTTCTCACCCCCCTCAGCCCCTTGCAGGCTGGGACTCTGCCAGCTTGCAGAGAGCTCTTTGCAAAACTGCAAAATCCGTGGGTTTCTCCGTTACAATGAGAAATCCACATTTTCCTTGGGTAAAGGGGGAAATCTGCATTTTTGTCTATTTTTCTATGGGAAATGGAAAACCCGGATCCCTGCTTATTAGTGTGAATGGAGAGGTCAAAACTGCAGTACTGCTGCTGTTCCTGAAGAGGTTGAAGATTCTTTTGTGAGGGTTCTCATCAGGAACTGTACTTTTGTTGGGTCTCTTTTGGGATGATGTTAAAAAGCATTGTTTAATTTGAAGAGCAGAATATCCTTTATCTTCAAATTATTTCTGAACAATCCTTTGAGGGTCTTTTAGGTCTAATTAGTTTGAAGACAATTAACCTGTTGTCCAAAAAATCATGGTGGTGATGCCTGTCTAATAAGGCTTTTGCTTGCCTTGACCATTACATTATCCAAGCCTTGTTTGTCTGTCACATCCTGCATAACTACACAAGAAGGTGAATCTGACTTGGCAGCATTTCACACTCACTTAGCAGTGGTATAATTGACATTACAAGCTGTTAATAGAAAAATCCAGATCTCAGTGTCCAAGCCCGAGTTCTGAATAGCCTTATAGAGGGGTTTAACTTGAAGCAGTGTGAGTTGTTCCACTGGCTTCAGCAGACCTACTTGCAGAAAACAAACAAATAGTCCAGATGCAACTTTTACTGTACATTTTCTATTAAAAACATTAAAAAGAGCTATGAAATAATTTATCCAATACGTGTGAATATTGCTTTAAAAATGCCATTCTAAAACTGCAAGGAGGTTGCTATACGGTGTGCACAGTATTCCTGCAACACCTCTCCTGAACTAACTACCAGGTTAGCAGGGGAACCCAGAGTTCCAGGCTGTGTAAATGCTCCAAGAAGAACAACAAACAGGCTCAGACCTGGCATGACTTCCTGTTTTGTGGTTCTTTTGTTTTTTACTTAATTTTTTAGGAGCTGAAAAGAAACTGTTCTTTCCTAAGTGGTTCACATGAATAATGGAAATACAAGGTATTTTCTCAATAATGGAGGAATTGATTTGGATGAATGTATCATTTGAATTCATCTAACTTCGTCAATCTGTGAGGAAGCTGGTAATTTCCTCTTTGCACATTCTGAATGCACATTTATTTAGCACATCAAAACACACTAGCTTGAGTACAATGTGGCACTGTTCTTTGAAAACTACTGGTTATCACTAAGGTAAGCAAAATGTGAATGCAAAGTAAGGGCTCTCCCTGGGGAAAAAAAGCACAGTTCCAACTGAACTATTTCATGGCAGGGGAGAACTTACAGAAAACAGTTGCATGCAACTATTTTCTTTATCTCCCGGTTTTATAGTTGGTACATTTACATCCCCTTTGCCAAGCAGCATGGTGAAAATTCCCTAAAGTGTAGCCTTCATGCTGAGTTATGATAAAGAGTGCGTATCCAACACAGTGAAAAAGGCAAGTGTTTGCTAACTCAGTTTTTAGTACAGCTGGTCAGCAAATGGGGGCCTT
Organism: Alligator mississippiensis; assembly: GCF_030867095.1. Lineage (NCBI taxonomy): Eukaryota > Metazoa > Chordata > Crocodylia > Alligatoridae > Alligator > Alligator mississippiensis. Next base: position 43,645,047 of record NC_081830.1, read on the forward strand.
TCTTTTGTGAAAATATTGATTCTCAATTTATTAATTTAAAATTCATAATATTTCTAACTAGCTCAGGCTTTAGCTACTTTTACCTTGGGTGGCTGTGCAGTAGTCAATGGGAGCCATGCAGGAATTGCTGTAGTGTTGGGAATACCAAGCCGGACCTGCTTTCCCTGTACTTTTCACTTCTCCATAAGCCAGAGAGAGGGACAGCATGGGAGTCAGTAGTAGGGGTGTGCAAAGTGGGCCCTCTTCGATTTGGTTTCGGATTCAGCCCGAATCAGGGACAGTGATTCGATTCGTTGATTCGGATCGCTGTCCCTGATTTGATTTGGCCGAATCTGAAGATTCAATGCTGATTCGGCCATAGACACAGCTTTAAAAGTTTTTTCTACATGCCTCAAGGTACCAGGTGTGGCTCATGAATGCTGCAGTTCTGGGGCAGATGGAGTGTCCCACAGGAGTGCGGGGGGCCCCCACATGTTTAGCAGCGAACCCAGAAGTGGACCGGAAGTACTTATGGTCTACTTCCAGGTCTACTGGGGAGCACACCTCACGCTCCCCCCAATTCATTGATCAGCCACAGAGAGACCCCACAGATGCCCCTCTAGACCCAGGAAGCATCAGTTGCCAAGCCGGGAGGGGAGAGAATTGCGGGGAGGCCCCCTGTGTACTTTTCGGCAGACCCGAAAGTGGATCGGAAGTGATGCTGATTCACTTCCAGGTCTGCTGCTGAGTGCACTGGGGAGCCCCCCATGCTCCTAAGGGATGCTCCATGCCACCCAAGCATCACAACACTCATGAGCCACCTGCTACCTACGGGTATGTAGAAAAAACATTTAAAGCTGTATCTATATCCAAATTGCTGAATCTTTCTGAAGCTGTCTGAATCAATTCGGAGAATTCTGATTCGATTTGGAGAGATTAAAGGGTTCTCTGATTTGATTCGGAGATTTGGCCATCGAATCAGGCCAAATCTCTGCTGAATCGAATCAGGAACCGAAGCTTTGCACAGCCCTAGTCACTAGCACTTTCCTGTACTGTATGTTTCCACTAGTCTGCAGTGAGACATCCACCCATGGCTACCTACATCGATCATAGTGTTTCTTTGCACTGATAGTGACATGACTGAAAGATAGAAGACAGATGCATACAAAAACAGCTGTTGCATGTAGGGAAACCAAAGCATTATAGTGTGATTAGAACGGCACTGCTGAGGAGCTGAAGAAAGCTTATGAGTCTTTGGTGCCAAATGAAATTACAGTATAGGACTTCTCTGAGGAGAGCAATGTGCTTCCAGTGGATGAGAACTGACTCTGATGACATGGCAGTGGTTGGGGTATTCTCTCCTATTCCTTTCACAGGGAGTGAACAACCTTCCAATGAAGAATTCAAAATGCTGCACAACCAACAAAAGTGTTTTGGAGCATGTCATTAGCTTATCAAGAAAGAGGATTTGTAACTGCATGCTGGTCGTATCATGCAGCTGTTTAAAGCCCTTCTTTGAGATGGATGCCCCCAAAAAAGAAGTCCTTGCCATTTTTTGTAATGCCATATGTGTCTGTTTTAAAAAGGAGGCTCTCATAGTTGAAATTAATGTATTGTGACAGGAACAGAGTCAGAATTCTCCAAGTCCAAGTTCTACCAGCATCTGGCAGCTCCTGCTGCTAAACAAATCACAGCTAAAGTGGAAGGTGCCAAGAACGGGACCTTGCTTGTCACCCCTGCTGTCACCTTGTAATCAGGACTTGTGAAGGTAACAGTCTGCCCCCTTAGCTTGACTGCCCATTTGGTGGTCCTGACACTTTGCTGCTGCTCTGTTGGAGTATAGATAGTGTTGCAAGGGCAGCTGCCCTGAAAAGCACCCCAAGGAGCTGGAGAGCAATTCATTGATGCAGTGCTGTTCTGCACATTCATTAAGAGTAAGACTTACACAGTATGGAAGTGTTGCAGGCAGCAATTAGAAAATTCTTCCTAGAACACCTACTGGTGCATGATTAAAGCTACTGCTGTAGCAACCACTGAAAAGGATCAAGGTTGCACAGAGCATGAGAAGGAAAGAAAACATCAACAATCTCCTGCATTCAAGGGCATAGGCAGGGGATACAAGGGAAGTACCTGTTCCCCTTTTGGACATACTTATTTTTCAGTGATCATAAATGTCTGTCTACCCCATTCAGTTGCTGCTCCAAGCAGTTACTAGGAATGAGAATAGTTGTACTGCACCAGGAATACACCACAGTGCAAAGTCACCATTGATTTCCTGCTAGAACTGTATTGTGCTTCTCCAAACCAAGCCTGAGAGAAGAACTTTAGGCATGAAAGAAAGCAAATGAGCTAATGAACTATTGTATCACTGTGCAGTAAACACAAGCAAAATTACGCATGGTTTAGTAACTATAAACAAGCATTTCTAAAAACATGGTTCCAAGCCAGAGGGATCCTTAGCTGGTCATTTAGGAACTCTGTATAATCCCTGGTGCTAGAAGCATTGCAGGGACTGGGAGGAGATCATGTACATCTTCCTATTCAACAGTGGTTAGGGACTGCTCCATACCTGCATCAGAGAAGATTTGGCACCCAGGGCCAAAAGGTTGAATCCTCTGTTATCAACTGGCCATTTCCTGAATGTTCTGGGAGTAATATGGCACAACCCTGCAACAGTGACTTGTTTAGTAGAAAAGATGCCTGTGCAACTGGTATATCAGCCGGGTGCAGTAGGAGGGAGAGGAGGCTGACTGGGCACACGTGCGGGCTCCCAGCACACGTGTGTCCCCTGCAACGTACCTGAGGCGGCAGAGGCTGAGAAGCAACAGTGGGGGCAGCAGCAGCAGCTGACCCCCTGAAGGTAAGTGGGGCAGGAGCTGGCACAGCTGCAGAGGATCCGGAGGGGAAGCCCCTGGATCCCTCTTTGCTGAGCCAGGCAGGGAACCGCGTGCGTAAGGGTGCACAAAGAGTAAGCGACAAGAAGGAGCACCTAGCAAGAGTGATGATGACTCGAAGCTCAGCAGCTAAGGTAAGAGCAGGTAAGGTAAGAGGAGGGGAGGCAGCTGCAGCTCAGATGGCGCTGCCCACCCGTGGTTCCTCTGAGGTGTCCACTCAGATGGAGCCCTGCCCCCCTGTCTGCAGGGGTGGCCTGGCGGTGACCCTGCCATCGGGGGAGAGGGGGAGCCCCCTTGCCTGTCCCTCATGTGCCCACCTTTGGGCCTTGGAGGAGCAAGTGAGGGAACTCCAGGAGGCAGTGAGCAGGCTAAGGGGGATCAGGGATGATGAGGCAGTGATTGACAGGTATTTCTATTCCTTACAGCTCCAGATGCCGGTGAAACTCCACGTGAGGAGTCTGCAGCAGGGGAGTGGAGGACAGTCACCTCTGGATCCAGGCGGCAGGGCCCGGTGTCTGCTTCCCCATTGCGTGTGGGGAACAGATACGGGGCCCTGACAACCATGGAGGAGACAGAGGAGAAGTATTTTCCTGCAGAGTTGGTGATCCCTGTAGCCCCTACTGGGCAGGCTAGGGGATCACTGCCCAGGCAGAAGAAGAAACGCTGAGTGATTGTGGTGGGTGACTCGATCCTGAGAGGCACGGAGAGGCCGATCTGTCGACCGGATCCTATGGTGAGAGAAGTCTCCTGCATGCCTGGAGCTAAGATCAGGGACATCACTGAAGCGATTCCTGCTCTCATTAAGCCCTCTGACTACTACCTCATGGTCCTCGTCCATGTGGGAACCAACAGTGTGGCTAGGACCAGCCCTGACCACATCATTAAGGACTTCCATGAACTGGGAGACAGCCTCAAGAAGCCTGGAGCACAAGTTGTATTTTCTTCCATCCTTCCGGTTGGCAGCAGCCGGAGATGCCAGGGTGCCCGCATCAAGGAAGTCAACCGGTGGCTCCAGAGTCGGTGTCTTCAGGAGAGCTTCGGATTCTACAGCCATGATCAGCACTTCCAGGGAGGAGGCTTCTTGGGAGATGATGATCTTCATCTCTCTCCCAGAGGTAAGTATCTCTTCGCCCACAAGTTGGTTGATCTCCTCCGAAAAGCTTTAAACTAGGCTTGACGGGAGTCGGGGAACTGGTGGTTGAAGAGAGTCCAGGGTTGGTAAACAACAAACAAGATGCCAGATTGCACCAGGTAAGTATTATGGGGTTGGTAAGCCATAAACAAGGCACCAGACCACACCAGGTAAGTAATAAAGGGAACACACGCCATCAAGGTACAGGGGGACTAAAATGTCTTTATACAAACGCCAGGAGTATGGGGAACAAGCAGGAGGAGCTTGTACTCTTGCTTACTAGCACCCAGTATGACCTAGTCGAACTAACCGAAACATGGTGGGATTCTACACACGACTGGGCGGTAGGCATTGAGGGGTATAGGTTGTATAGGTGCGACAGAGTGGGGAAAAAAGGTGCAGGGGGTAGCACTCTGTGTTAAGGAGCAGTATACGTCTTCCACCATTAAGGCGGGGGTGGAGGAGGGGAACACCGAGTCATTGTGGGTCAGGATCCAGGGGGGGCCAGGAGAAAAGGACTTGCTTGTGGGGGTCTGCTACAGGCCTCTTCATCAGGATCAAGAGCGAGACGATGTATTCTCCGGACAGCTAGGAGACGCCACACAGGCGAGGGAGGTGGTGGTCATGGGAGATCTAAACTACCCAGATATCTGCTGGGAGGAGCAGACAGCTAAAATAAGCTGCTCATGGAGGCTCTTACACTGTGTGCAGGACCTCCATCTAACCCAGGTGGTGTCTAGTCCCACCAGGGGTAGCGCCTTGCTTGACCTGGTCTTAGCAACAGGGGATGATCTCGTGGGGAACATGCGAGTTCATGGTAGCCTGGGAGATGGTGACCATCACTTGGTCGAGTTCACTAACCAGCGAAGGGTGGGTAAAGTAACTAGTGGGGCTAAGGTGTTGGGCTTCAGAAGGGCCAACTTTAGCAAGCTTAGAAGGCTAGTTAGTGATGGGATGCAACTCAAGAACATAGAGCAAATGGGGGTCCAGGAGGGTTGGAGATATATCAAGGGAGTGATCCTTGGGGCTCAAAAGGAGTCTATCCCATTACGTAGGAAGGGAGGTAAGGGGGCAAAAAAGCCCCGTTGGCTGAACAGGGAACTCCAAGAGAGTCTGGGGGCAAAGAGATGTATAGGCAATGGAAGCAGGAAGCAGCCACCAAAGAGGAATATATCTCCCTGACGTGCTATTGCAGGGAATCAGTTAGACAGGCCAAGGCAGGGCTTGAGCTCAGGCTGGCTTCAACAATCAAGGACAATAAAAAGTCCTTCTTTGGGTATATAGCAGGCAAAAGGAAAGCTCAGAGCAACATAGGTCCCCTGCAGGACAAATCAGGACAGTTGATGGTTGAAGCGGGGAAAAAAGCAGAGTTCTTCAGTGAGTTCTTCGCTTCAGTATTTCTATGTACTGACCAAGCCAGTTCCCCCACCTTGATCATTGATGGATGTCCACATGACACCAGTCCACCTACGGTTAGTTCTGAAATAGTTAAGGAGCTCCTGGAGGAGCTGGATGGGTACAAGTCAGCAGGCCCGGATGACCTCCATCCATGACTGCTGAAAGAACTGGCCAGTGTCATAGCTGAGCCACTGGCACAGCTGTTTGAGCACTCGTGGTGCTCTGGCCAGGTCCCTGAGGACTGGAGAAGGGCCAATGTGGTGCCTATTTCCAAGAAAGGGAGAAGGGATGAGCCAGGTAACTTTAGACCAGTCAGTCTTACCTCTATTTCTGGGAAAATGCTAGAGAAAATAATCAAAGAACGCACTTGTCCAGGCCCAGCAGGGGAAACAATGCTGAGGGGAAACCAGCATGGGTTTGTCACAGGTAGATCCTGCCTGACAAACCTTTTAACCTTCTATGACCAGGTCATGCACTTCCTGGATGCAGGAGCTGAGGCTGATGTCATCTTCCTGGACTTTAGCAAGGCCTTCGACACAGTTTCGCACCCTATCCTCATTGGGAAGCTAGCAGACTGTGGAGTGGATGCTTACACGGTTAGGTGGGTAGCCAACTGGCTTAGGGACCGCACCCAGAGAGTGGTGGTGGATGGTTCCTTCTCAGCCTGGAGGGAGGTGGGCAGTGGGGTCCCGCAGGGTTCAGTCTTCGGACCGATATTATTCAATATCTTCATCAGCGATTTGGACGAGGGCGTGGAGAGCACCTTCTCCAAGTTTGCTGATGATACCAAGTTATGGGGCAAAGTTAGTACACCAGAGGGCAGGGAGCAGATTCAGTCTGGCCTGGACAGGTTGGATCAATAGGCAGAGAGAAATAGGATGCAATTTAATAAAGATAAATGTAAGGTACTCCACCTGGGAAGGAGGAACCCCCAGCACACCTATAGGTTGGGGAGTGTCCTTCTCAGCAGCTCGGAGGCAGAGAGGGATCTTGGAGTCATAATTGACTCCAAGATGAACATGAGCCGGCAGCGTAACGAGACCATCAACAAGGCCAATAGCATCTTGTTGTGCATTAGCAGGTGCATGACTAACAGAACAAAGGAGGTGATGCTTCCCCTCTGTGCGGCACTGGCCAGGCCACAGTTGGACTACTGTGTCCAGGATTGGGCGCTGCACTTCAAGAGGGACGCGGGGAATCTCAAGAGGGTCCAGAGGAGGGCCACTCACGTGATTAGTGGCCTTTGTGATAGACCCTACAGGGGGAGGTTGAGAGAGTTGAATCTCTTCAGCCTTCACAAGATACAGCTGAGGGGAGATCTTGTGGCTGCCTATAAATGTATTAGGGGAGGTCAATGGGGAATAGGGGAAGCGCTGTTTACTAAGGCGCCCCAGGGAGTGACTAGGAATAACGGGTGTAAACTAGTTGAGAGTGGATTTAGGTTAGATATTAGGAAGAAATTTTTCACAGTAGGGGTGGCCAGGATCTGGAATGGGTTTCCAAGATGTCACAACCAAATTAAGTAGTGCCCATGTCACAAACAAGTAATAACCATTTAAAACAGTTTATTCTGCACTAGGTTAACTAAGGGTTAACAATAATGATAGTAACCACTTTTTTCTGCGCGTGTCAAAAAGAAATTTATTGCTGCGCCACTAACAGAGATAAAAACTTTTGCCTTCTTTGCTTTATATAAATCATTATAATTGGTCAAAGAAAACAAGGAGTAACCCTGTAAAAATAACACCCTAACAAAGACCGCTAGATAATTGGCGATTCTAATTAGATTTATGACGTGGCGAAAAACAATTGGCTATCATACAAACAAAACCCGCTTACATTTTTCGCAAAGTCGAAGACAACTCTGCCCACACCTTGGAGTAAATCTGACAATTTAATCAGTTGTCAGCGTCTTCCCGCCGCGACCTCCCTGGCGTACTCTTGCCCCGCATGCCCGATAAGCCGACCGCCGGCCCGTATATATATATCTGCAGAACGACTAAACGACGATCTCTAAGCTATGACTAACTAAGTATCTCTGACCTCCGGTATTCACCACCTTGACGGCGTGAGTAAATAATCTTGCTTTACAACCGATAAGCGTCTGCCTAATTAATTCCACTCGACGCATCACAAATACCCGCCTGACGGCCTTCTACGGCCCCAAACCCTTATCTGCCCGGGTGGGAGTCAGGGAGAGCTGCTGGCCGGCTGCCCTGGGTCCCAACATGGCGTCATGAACAGGATACAGGGAAAATGTGATAGAGGTGAAATTAATTAAAAACTGCCCCTGGTGTAGTGGGGGGCGCCGCGTAAATAACGCGGATGAATTATGGGCCCACATCGCTTATCACCAAGCGAGCGGAGCGGAGACAGGGTGCGTCAGCGGCTACTTCTCGCTGAGAGAAGAGGAGGGAGTCGGAAAGGAGTGGGCAAGCGCCGAGTGGGACAAAAGAAAGATGATTAACGTAGTGTCACTCCTACTGCGTGAAAATACAAACTTAAAAACCCAGTTAGCTACAGTCAGCAAAGCTGCTGCGGAGATGGCAGTGTGCCAAAACCCTCCGTTGCCACCAAAAAAATGGCACCGAAAAAAATATGAGCTGCCTGGAGAACCTAAAAAAGAAGGGCGGAGCCACAAAAGAACAGGTGGGACTCCACTCAGCAAGCCCGCTCCCTGAGATGACGTCGCTCCCAACGGCCCCACCTCCGTACCACAGGGACGGGGCAACGAGTGAGAATCCGAACCTCCCATCAGACACAATAACAACTACAGCTGCCGCTCATCCTGTAACAATAACCAAGCAAATAACCAACCCAGAGGGTGCAACCACCATCACCACCCTTGACGTCATCAAAGCATGCATGGAGATTTATGGAGGAGAGGACACCATCACCCTTCGCCTTCTCCTCAACCTGCTCGTTACTCAGCCAGCAGAAAATCTTTTAAGTCAACTTCCACGACTACAAGCCCTTATAAAGTCAATAGCTACAAACCCAGCCGAAATATCAAGCCACCTTACTACGTATCCAGTCGAATACCAAGGGCCAAGACATTCCCAATTCAACTCATGAAAAAAATCAAGATTGCCACCCCAGAGGACACCGAAAAAAAGAGCCATGTTTGGGTTCCTCCTAAACCACTTCACGCTTACCAAACAACGGCTACACGTCCTAAAAAATGCGGGACAATGACAACTGGCACATATACTAGGCTACCAATCTCGACCGATCCTGCCAACCGGTCCGGGCCCCGGAGGCACCCATGCCTAACAGCGCACTCCAGATAACACCGCAGCCTGCCCCAACAGACAACTACTTAAAGGGGGCATCTATAAACTAGCGCTTCAAAAGCCCCAACCATAAAACCCAAAGCTCACCCCTAGACACCACACCATCGTCAACCACGTCCGCGAGTGCACAAAAAAGTCATCTGCAAACCCGAACAGTATCCTGGCTCCTACTCTGTGCTCCTAAAAGGCGATCAAACCTGGTCGCTCATCATAGCTCATCACAACTGGCTAACTCGCTGCCATGCTGTTCACCGAGTCTGGCCACCCTTTTCTTTATTTGTTTGTCTGTTCATCTGTTTTGTCCCCTTACAGGCCCAGCGAAGACGAAACAACAATCTATAACTGCCCGATCGTGAGAATCGCCAAGCACCAACCTACAACACACCCGGGTCGACGCCACAATGGCTGCCTGCTCATATGTCGCAAGCAGGGTCGTTGCTCTATTCCTACAGTTACCAACAGATTTCTCGGCGAACAAAGCTGACTTCAAAACCTCCAACTCGGTCCTAAACCTTCTGTCATTATAGGCCAAAGACACAACTAATGATTCATTTTATGGTTTTTCTTTTCCTGTTAATGATCTTATACATATTTGTTTTGTTTTGTTTTAAAGCCTGTTCAAAACTTTACACAACAAAGCCAAGTCATAATGTTTTGAGTAAAAAGCTCTAAATTATTAAAAAAAAAAAACATTGATAATCTAAAGGTTTGGGGGATGTAGCAGAAAGGTCGAGTATAGACAAAAACATTAAATAAAAAAAAAATTTGCCTTTTTAGTTTGGTTTCTTAACTAAAACACAAAAAAACACAAGAGACAGATATAAAGGCTTATTGTATGTCGTAGGTGGATAGAGGACAAAAAGTGTCAAATCGTTGAGAAAAAAAAACAAAGTGATACATAACAAGGTTGATGCGTTTCAACAGTCTTAAACAAAAAAAATAAAAAAAAATTACAAAAAACGCCAAACCGACTCTCGGGTATAGGCCAAGATTGGCTATCAAACCTCTTCCGTTGGTTTGGGTGGGACACGTAATCATGATTCCTCAACTTGTTAATACCCTTCATTATGCTTTTGTTATCAATTGCTATATTTGTGTGTTTCAGTTGTTAAATTTTACAATATCTCAAAACAAAGTTGACCACGCTTTTTGCTTTTATATATATCCGCTTGCCAAACACTAACAATAATAAACAAAATGGTCTATATATAAACATGATGTTACTTGCTGTGCCATGGACAAGGGGACATGTCACAACCAAATTAAGTAGTGCCCATGTCACAAACAAGTAATAACCATTTAAAACAGTTTTTTTCTGCACTAGTTTAACTAAGGGTTAACAATAATGATAGTAACTGCTTTTTTCTGCGCATGTCAAAAAGAAATTTATTGCTGCGCCACTAACAAAGATAAAAACTTTTGCCTTCTTTGCTTTATATAAATCATTATAATTGGTCAGAGAAAACAAGGAGTAACCCTGTAAAAATAACACCCTAACAAAGACCGCTAGATAATTGGCGATTCTAATTAGATTTATGACATGGCAAAAAACAATTGGCTATCATACAAACAAAACCCGCTTACATTTTTCGCAAAGTCGAAGACAACTCTGCCCACACCTTGGAGTAAATCTGACAATTTAATCAGTTGTCAGCGTCTTCCCGCCGCGACCTCCCTGGCGTACCCTTGCCCCTCATGCCCGATAAGCCGACCGCCGGCCCATATATACATATCTACAGAACGACTAAACGACAATCTCTAAGCTATAACTAACTAAATATCTCTGACCTCCGCTATTCACCACCTTGACGGCGTGAATAAATAATCTTGCTTTACAACCGATAAGCATCTGCCTAATTAATTCCACTCCACGCGTCACAAATACCCGCCTGACAGCCTTCTACAGCTCCAAACCCTTATCTGCCCGGGTGGGAGTCAGGGAGAGCTGCTGGCCGGCTGCCCTGGGTCCCGACACAAGAGAGGTGGTACTATCACCTAGCTTGGAGGTTTTCAAGAGGAGGCTAGATAGTCACCTGGCTGGGGTCATCTGACCTCGGTCCTCTTTTCTGCCAAGGGCAGAGGGTTGGACACGATGATCCACTGTGGTCCCTTCCGACTCTACCATCTATGAATCTATGAATCACAAAAGAAACACTCCCTTTGCACTAGTGCGGCCTGTACAAAGCAGGCATTGGGCATTTTTGTGAATTACAGGCCAGTTTATAAAATTTCGGGGCCAAAGAGTGTGTCGCAGGGCACCTCGGTACCCCTGCTCCTAGAAAGGAGGAACTGCCAGGGAGCGAGTGAGCGCACCCTGGCCCGACATAACAAGCCCAGCTGAGGCTGGCTCAGGTAATAAGCGCAGCTGCGGGTTGCCGGAGCAACCAAGCGGAGCCAGCTGCCTGTAGGGGGCAGGGCCTGGCCCTTATAAAGCTCAGGGCTGAGGCCAGGCTGGCAGTTCTCTGCCAGCAGCCAGAGAGGCAGGAGCTCCCTCGGCCAAGATATGGGAAGGAGCCTAAGTCGCAAGTACAGCTCATGATAACCCTGGAGGCTTGAGCTATGATGAGGAGTTATGGCCAGGCGGCTTGCATTTGTGTTACAGCCTAGGGGCTTGTGGTTTTGCTTTGTGTTTGTATTATTACACCCGGAGGCTTGGGTGAGGCTGTAGGGGTTGGAGGAGGCCTCAACTATAGGGACCCCAGAGAGTGTGGGGTGCCCTAGCGCCAAGAGGGCTCATTATCTACATAGCGCCAGAGAAGGCGCAGCTCGCACGCCAGTGTATGAGCAACTGGCGGCGAGGAGCGCGGCCAGTAGGTCGCGGGCGCAACCCGTAGGTTGCAGACGGGGACCTAGACCCCGGATTGCGTGTGGGGGAACATAGCCCCTGTATAGCGCCAGGGAAGGCGCAGCTCGCACGCCACTGCGCGAGCAGCGGGTGGCGAGGAGCGCGGCCAGTGGGTCCCGGGCACAGCCCGTAGGTTGCAAACGGGGACCGAGACCCCGGATTGCGTGTGGGGGAACATAGCCCCCGGCCCCAGGAAAGGGGTGGTATTACTGAGGAGCCCAGTGTGGGCGCGGCGAGCCCCCAGAGAGGGGGAACGCCCTTGTGTATTATTGAGTAGCCCAGTGTGGGCGCGGCGAGCCCCAGAGAGGGGGAACGCCCTTATGTATTATTGAGTAGCCTAGTGTGGGCGCACGGGCATAGCGAGCCCGGCCGCAGGCTAGTGCGGCAATCCCCCTCAGACCAAGGCAGGGCGCTGCGGTTGCCCCTGAGAAGACGGAGTAGCAGCGCGGGGAGCCAGAGTCAGGGAGGGTATCCATGCGGTTGGCCCATAGGACTGGAGGCCCGCTGGAGCGTCCCGGAGCAGAACCACACTGGCAGGGGAGGCCCAGAGTGGGCCAGACGAGAGTCCCAGCAAGAGGCTGGGCATGAGAGAGGGAGCCCAGAGTGGGCCACATTAGAGAGGAGGCCTGGGAAGCGCGCGTAAAGACCGAACAACGTCCATTACATCTGCGAGGCTTGGGGCGTGGTATTAGGGGCTGGTAGGAGCCACGCATAGCCCATAAGGCTAGGGCGCTTGGGTAGCGCCCATTGTACGGGGAGACCCACGAGGGGTCCAGGAGCTGACAGGCCCGAGGAAACACAAGGCAGCCTCCTTATTACATATTCGATCAAGACATGGTGGGCGAGAATGGAGGGTGCCCTCGGGCCGGAGTAACGCGGTGAGAGGGCCTCAAGGAGATCACGGCCCTCCGTGAGGACCCCGCCGTGACAGAGAGCTACGTAAAAGAAAGATACTATTGGGCCCAGTTGCCAGTTCTTATTCAAATAAAATTAGGAACTTCACCAAAGAACAGTGTTACAGAAATGTTACAGAAGTCCATGCCTCTGTCTAGTCAGTAACAAACTACAGCAGTTAGAGTATTAGAAACATTTACTATGCAGCATGCAAAGTACAAGCCACAAATTGCAACTTGTAAATAAAGTGTGGTAATCCCAAACTCGCAAAGGAGACTGTTTAGCGTGTTTAGCGAGAGCACCTCTATTCGTTAGGAAAAGAATCAAATCCCTCTACCCCCAACCACACCTCAGCAGCTCCCTGTTTCTCTAAAGACTAGCTCTGTTACAGTCAGCAGATTTTAAAAAGAGCTGAGTATGGTGCAGTTTCATTGTGACAGCTGACCACCTTGGCACTTAAATGGGTGCTGGTACTTTAATTATCAATTTCCTTGCACCATCTGGTGGACATAAAGGATTATTGGGTAGTTCCCAGTTTCTAAACATGAGAATTTGAGTTTGACCTAAAGACAGGGATAGGAGGAGATGACAGTTTGAGTTGGAATAAGTTATATTTCCATGGGTGAGCAGGACCAGGGCTGGGCAATCCAGCTGTAAGCACTAAGAGCCCTTCCAGAAGCTAGGTGTGGCAATAAGTGGATGCCCAGTCCACTTATTGCCACGCCTAGCTGGGTCTCAAGCTTTGCAGAACATTTTCTTGGTCGGCCATCTGCCTGGCAGTTCACACCCACTATCTCCAGGACTGGAGCAAGTCAGTGCAGGTGAGGCTGGAGGAAGGTTATAAATAAAGGTGTTTAAGGCAATCATGATAACTGGGTTCTGATACCCACATCACTTTGGACGCAGGTGAGTGTGAGTCCAACTTTACTTACTAGGGAAGTCCTGTGTTATGATAGCATTTAGTCCAGTGTGGCAGATTTTATGGCCATTGAAACTGAACTGAGAGAGATGCAGTTGTCATACCTAGAGGTTACATGACCTATGGAGCTTATAACGAGCTACAAGTTTAACTATTCTGCACTGAGGTGCTGCTCCTATTTAAGAAAGAATGGAGCAATTTAGAACTAGGTTAGGTACAAGAAGTTTTCTTTTAAATTCTGATTTGATTTAGATGGACCTGTAGGGAAAAGGCAGTGTCCTACAGAGTGAGAGGATTAGCAAGGTCCCTGGAAGAACCAAATGTCTTTATCACTTCCGAGGCAGGCTATAGATTTGTGTTGCACTAGCAACCGAGGGCAAATCCGCCATTAACCCAAGAGCTGGAGTTGTATTAGTTGTGTAGATCCTCAGAACACTGGTTTGTTGACAGGCTTCTGATGCGTCTAGAAAGGAGGTCAATGCTGCTGCTTTTCCTCAAGCTGTGAAGGGTCCAGTTGACACCTGCTCCATGTTAGATCACACGATAAAAAATAACAGCTGGTCCCTGAAAGATAATCTGGAGAAGAGAGAGAAATGGAAGGAGACAACAATGTGGTTTTATGCTTGCACCAAAGTGCAGAGAAGCCCATTTTATGTTGAAACTTTATTTGAAAGGTGACAATGCAGGGATGCTGATACAGAGAATGCTAGGAGATTTCATATGAAAGGCTTTTGTTTAAAAATGAAATGCTATTTTCTATATCTTATGCCATTTCCAGTGTTTTTGCTGTCTGTTTTTTTTGTTTTACTAAAAAACTCTGTTGCTCTTTCTTTGGAAGTTAAGTGGAAACTAGTAACACCTTCATATCCAAGCTTTGCATCAAGGTGCCCTCAGATTTAATACTGTAATATTCCTTCTGTAAAAACAGAACTTTGACCTGTGCTTCAAAAAAGCTACAGTGTAGGAAAATGGGGATCTCTGTAGAGTTATATGTAGTTATGTTTTACCTTCCTGCTACCCTAATACAATTACATGCTAAATTACTGTGTGTGTCAGTGGCTGTGCTTACTTTTTTCCTCAGACCTGAAGAATGCATTGCATTAAAAAGCTTGCCTAAGTCTATCCCAACCATGCAGTTGGTCTAACAGAACATATCACCCACAAAAATCCTTGCCTCTTGTATAGGTCTGTGGTTTTCTAACCTGTTTGTAGGGTGAATTGCAAGTGTCTGACTAAACACTTCCCTTTCCATCTTGCAGAACATTCCTTCTATACATAATTGCATAAGAGTGCTGGGGGAAGTATTTTGGCTGTATAGTTTATATTTTATAGTGCTATTTGCTCTGTTTGAATTTTAAATGTTGAATAATATTCTTTGGCAGAGCACTTAAATACAATTACAGCAGAAAATCACATTGTAAATTGAAAGTGATGTATTGTACAGCATCTTGGCAGAAATGGATCATGAGAAACTGTGAAATAAATTATACCCATCAGAAACTAGGAGTATGGAAACAGTTAAATCCAGTTAATAATTGTTTTAGCATGGGTACATGCAGACTTTACTCATTGGGTTTATCTGAACTAATCTTGGAGTGCTTTTAAATGGATTCCAATGTCTCCATTTTAATAGGCAGGCACACATATACACGTGTTGGTGTTTTCACACTCCTTGGTTACTTGTAGTAACTACAGTCTGAACTATTTAGTACTGCAAAGTCATAAGCAAATGAAACAAGGACTTGTTATAAAATGGCTGGCATCCTTCTCTGTAAGACGTATCACAGATAGTACTGCTTACTTGTAGATGCAAATGATAGACTTTTTTAGTTAGATTACAAAGTCTTGACATCTTTAATACTAGTAAGTCCTAATCTAAAGAGGAAATGTAAACTACTTTACATGTCACAGCAATATTTTTAGTATTCCAAGTTGCGTGTCCAGACTGTAAGCCAGTTTAAAGTACTTGTTGTAGCCATTGCTGTTTCTTATCCTTGAATTCGTATCTTTTTTTTTCCTTCCTCTAAAAAGATCAAAAACTGCTGAACATGCTAGAGTCCATATTCAGACCTCCTGTAAGCAGATGAGCTCAATGAAATTGTACCCATTTACCCCAGATCTGAAATAGGCCTTCTGTCATCATTGATTGCATAGCTTGGGTATGTCACTTCAAACATCCTGATGGTCTGGCCCTCCAATAATTACAGTGTAGCAGCAGTGCCATCTGGTGAGCAAATATATTTTTTACAAATGTCCCTCTGTTTTGCAGCATATTTAACCTGTTGTTTTGTAATTACTCAAGTTTTTCTTCAAATGGCATCTGCCCATGTGAAATTTCCTTAAGGCTCTACAGCAGGTTACTTCAGCTGCTGGCTTCCCACTTGGACTCTTCATGGCTCAGGAGTTGAATCGATGCACAGTGCCTGCTGGGCTCTACTGATGAACACAGTACATTATGGTGCTGTTTCATCTAAGGATCCCCAAAATATTTGTAATGAGGCAAGATAAAGTTTTATACTTTGCGAACCTGGGGACAGCAGCTTAGAAAGAATTATGGTAAAATGACGAACAGAGTAAAAAAGAAAGGAACTGTACGGTAATGTTAGTGGAAAGAGATTACATTTAAGAATCCTTTGCATTCTTATGGTGCTTTATATATCTATAGTATTCTAATATTATAAAAGTCTTTGTCTGTTTGTCTGTCCGTAATGCTTTATTTGTACTCTGATAGGTTGTCTGAAACAACCAATCAGAGTGCTCCAACAGCGTTCCGGACAGGAGGCAGTGGTGGCAGCACTGCGGAGTGCTGCCATGACAGAGGGGACGGAGCAGGGGGGCAAGGCCAGCACTGTTGGCCTCGCCTCCCCCCCCCTGCCCCTGCCAGTCCCACTCCCTGGCATCGTCAGTGGGGAGGGTGGGGGGCAAGGCCAGGTGCACTGGCCTCAATCCCCCCCAGCCCTGCTTCCTGGAGGTGGTGGCAGTACAGGGTGCTGGCCGAAGGGGATAGAGGGGATGGCAGGGCAAGCTTCACACCGCCACTCCTGGGAGGTGGCAGTGCGGGGTGCTAGCAGCACAGTGCTGGCCTTGCCCCCCTGCTATGGCCTCGCCGCTCCCGCCGCTCCTGCTGGGCCGCAACAAAACTTGACGGAGGGGGAGGCAATGCGGAGGAAGGGGGAGGAAAGTGGGAAGGGGAGAGGGGCACAGTGGTGGCACCCTGCTGCTGGGCCCTGAGAACAGCTGGAAGGGTGGAAAGGGGTTGTGCAAGGCAGACCTGCAGTGGCAGCAGTTAAGGGTACTGAGTGACGGCTGCAGCCACCACATGCAAGCTTTCTCCCGTCCTGTGCACTTGAGTTGGAGGCAGAGTGGTGGCAGCATGGGCTGGTGGGTAGCAGTGCTCCATCCCTGCCTGCCTCTCTCCCCCCCCCCCCCCCCCCCAATCATTCGTGATAGGCAGTTGGCTAGTTGTTTATAGATTAACTGATCCTGACTCCCATGTTAGCTATTCATTACCCCAATATAAAAACACCTATTTGGAAGCATTGGTATAGGAAAGTGATATATATCCAAGGCCATAGAGCAGTGGTCACCAACCGATGAATCTCGATCCACTGGTAATTCTTGGAGCCTCTTGCAGTAGATCTTGGAGCCTCTTGGAGTTGATCCGAGGTTGGGGTGGGGGGCTGAGTGCCCGCATGCATGCACACATGTGCCCCAGCGCATCAGGCCAGTCCGTAGGGGAGGGAAAAGTCAGGGGCTAGATCGACGCCGCTGTGTTGAGGGACAGTGCTGCAGAGGCAGGAGCAGGGGTAACTTGAATAATTTTTTCTCCCTCTGCCTTGATCTGTGCTCCCCTCTTCCCTTCCCACAGACTTACCTGCTGGGCGGGGAGGGGGGTGGCAGCAGTACATGGT
The DNA here is from genome assembly GCF_030867095.1 of Alligator mississippiensis. Taxonomy (NCBI): domain Eukaryota; kingdom Metazoa; phylum Chordata; order Crocodylia; family Alligatoridae; genus Alligator; species Alligator mississippiensis. Next base: position 43,662,312 of record NC_081830.1, read on the forward strand.
AGATTTTGGGTGTCTTTTAAATGCCAGAGGTGATCTCCTACTTAAAAAGGTTGGAGACCACTGCCATACAGGGAGTTAGTGGGATAGCCATGCTTAAAATCAGTGTTTTGACTCCCAGTTCTGTGTTTATTCTAATATGTCATACTGCCTTTCAGTTTAAAAGTGGGCCATAATATGAGAGTTTTTGAAGAGTGTTGACAGTAAAGAGATGACAGTCAAGGGAAGATTGAGATTTAGGACTGCTCATCAATGAAGGGCCAAGTCATCAACATGGTAGGTTTTTTGTATGTATTTCAGTTTTACTCAGAAGTTTGGGAGCTGTCATTGGCAGCAGTGAAATGTCTGCAAGTAGAAGTACTACAGAATGGACTATAAATACAGCACAGTTAGAAATGCATAGTGTATCTGGGAGAGAGGTTTGCTTTACCGGCACAATGTTAAACATACAACAACACAGCACGAAAAAATTCAGAGAAATATGCGGGGGCAGTGTCAAGAATAAACTCAAATCTTTATTCCACTATCTTGACTGCGGGTTCAGCCTGCTTCTTTTCCTTGAGGTGTCTTTGTTCCTACCTGGTATAAGGCAACATGGCAGGCACATTTGCACTTGCTGTGTAGGCAGCACTAAAATGGTTAATTAACACATAGTGCTTTTTAGGAAACCAGCTCAGGAAACTTTAAATTAGATTTCTTTCTCAGTGCTTAGTCCAATTATATATAGGCACCTTATTCATTTCTGCTTTTACTCCTCTCTGAAATGTTAAATTCTCAACATTCAGACATTCTAAAAGGTATAATCTTGGCATATTTCGTCTAATCCTCTTATGCCATTAGATACAGCAGTAACTATTTGTTCATCCCCTTTCTTATTTACAGATTCATGAATTTTCCCATTCTTTTCATATTAATATGCCTAACAGGATGTTCTTTCAAACTGGCTGAATTAAACATGATCAGATCTAATATCAAATTGGGTCCTTCTAAATCCTAGAACTGTTTAAATCTTGTGACCCTTAGGGGATTTTCTTTTAGCGATGGTATATGTGATGGATTTAGATTTAAGCTGTTAGCTTTGGGCAAACAGTCTGGAAGTAAATATTTTCACAAGTTTTTCTTATTCCTAGAGGGCTATTGTGTAGGTAACTTCAGCTCCCTGTGTGGGACAGGACTGATGTAGAGCAAATACCATATAAAATTACTTGGTAGAAACAAAAGGGAAATGCTGTATGAATCCTTAATAATAGGCCAAAACATTCTAGACTTGTTATTTGAGAAGAGGCAGCCATATTTTGTAAGGTGCTCAGATGCGATAGTAGTGGATGAGGTGAAAGGGAAAGAAAAGCAGATACACAGAACTCCTTTGCTCTATCATGTAGGAAGCAAAGAGTGATGTCCAATATCTGACTGGCTCATAGAATCATAGAAAAAGAGGGCTGGAAGGGAGAGATCTCAGGATTTCATCTAGTTCAACCCTCTGTTCTTCCCTGTCAGGATCATCCTAGTAAAACTATCTCACCTGTGTGGTGGTCTAACCTGCTTTTAAAAACTTCCCAGGATGGAGACTTTACAGCCTCTGTAGGTAACCATTTCAGTGATTAACTACCCTCACTGAGGAATCCTGATCTCACTCAGCTGCTGGTAGAGAGGTAAGACAATTGATCCATTCTGCTTTATTTACTCAAAAGATCATTCTCTCACTTTGGATGTGTTTCACCCTCATTATGCTTTGTTACACAGTGCAAGATCAGTTATTCCTTTATACAAAATCTGGAGCACCAAAATAAAACACAAAGGCCTAACCAAAATGAAAAGGACAACTTTCTTGCCATTTTCCAGTTGGTCTAATGAAAGGTATTATTTTGAACCAAGAGTACTAGTTTTTTGTATGTCTTTTTGTCTCAGACCAACACGGCTACCAAGTACACCCCTGAAACATGGAAGATGCTGAATTTTAACTGATTTTGGATTTTAAACTTCATTGTAGAACAACAAGGAAGTTTGTTTTTTTTTTTGCCTCCCTGCCTCTCATCTGACACCTCCAGGGAAGGAATTCTACCTGATCAACACATCAAAGAGCTACTCAACACAGCTCACAAAGACACTCTCATGGACCCAGAGGGAGAGCCTTCCATCTTCAGATCCCTCTGTACAAAAATGAAGTTTATTTCCTACCTTTGGGGACTTTTTACAATCTTGTACCATCTACACTTTTCCCAGAGCCTGACGAAGGGACTTTGATTCGAAAGCTTGCAGAAAAGGACAACTTTCTTGCCATTTTCCAGTTGGTCTAATAAAAGGTATCATTTTGGAACCAAGAGTTCTAGTTTTTTGTATGTAACCAAAATGAAGACACGGTTCTTTGGGTGAATCTGATATCTTTTATTAAACCAACTTAAATAGTTGGAAATTTTTTTTCCTGGGAAGTGCACACACTAACTGCAGAGTCTTCCTCAGCCTGACGAAGGGTTTTTAAACCCGAAAGCTTGCTAAGAAAATGTTTTCCAACCAGTTAAGTTTGTCTAATAAAAGATATCAGACTCACCCAAAGAATCTTGTCTGCCTATGTCCTTAGACCAAAACGGCTACAATCTACACCCCTGTAACCAAAATTTACCTGATACAAGCACTTTCTGCAGAACTAGCTGTGCCGCAGTAGCACTATGGGCTAGAGGACTACATGGGAGGCAAGATAGGATCACAGAAGAGACCAGCAGCAGCAGCAAGTCATCCTGGGGTAGAGTGGAAAAAGTGAATCGGGGAAACACCTGCAGCAGCTCAGGGAAGCATCTGACCAGCAGGGGACAGGGACAGGGAGATATATAAACACAAATCCTGAGCCAGGAGGCAGTCTGGCTTCAGAGTAAGGGGAATGCAGGAGCTCTTCTAGCTGATACTGGGGCTGTCTTGAGGAAAATGAACAGTGTTGATGCCCTACAGGGGAATGCTACCTATTGTAAGGGGAAGGCAGGTAGGTATTGCTTATGTTTGGACCCAGAGGAGGTTTCGTTTGTGTTTGCTAGAAGGCTTACTTCTTGGTTACAGTCTTAACTGGAGGTTTGGAAGTGGCTGAAAGGGAAGTGTGCAGAGGCCATGGTGGGGTACCTGAGGGTGTATGGTGGTTTAACCCACAGTGAGATGCCAGAGGCATACCAGTATTTAGAGCCTGGCCAGGGGCCTTGATTCAGGGAATGCCATAGGCTTAGACCCAAGGGGGAGTTTAAAGCCCTGAGAGAGGAAGAGAGAGAGGCTGAAACCTAGTTTGGGCAGAGCTAGGGCCAGGGGGCCCTGTGCACAAAAAAAAAACAGTGACAAGGGCCCAGGAACCCAAGCAAGCTTAGCAAAGGTATTGCTTGGGACAGGGCAAAGACAAAGACCAAGCCAGATTAGGCAGTCAAGGGCTGGACCCCAGAGGCCAGGTCAGGCACAGTGGGCTAAGCTAAGGGAACTGGTGAGAGCAAAAGGCCTGAGGCTAGGAAGGCAGAGGCCCCTACAAAGGTGTAGAGGCCTAAGGTGGCCTGCAGTTGGGGTGCAGCCAAGTGCCCATTAAAGTCATTAATTAGTAATACCTGTAATGCAGAGCTGTAGGGGGCACTGGAGACCCTGATTAGCCCTTAAGGCTAACAGGTACCCTGGGGAAGGGCTCTGGCAGGCCATCAGAGCCCACCTAGCAAGGGCAGGGTAGAGGACAGCAGGAGCTTGGAAGACCTAGCTGGCATCTAGAGGAATGGGGGCTTACTCTAGGACTCTTTAGGCCGCCTCCCTTCCAAGCAAACAAATACATCAAGGTAGGGCAGGCGAGGGAGGGGAGGGCACCTTAGACCTGGAGCCAGGTATAGGTTGTGTGGCCAACAGGGGGCATCACAGTTCCCCTGGAGCTTGTGTGTGCATAAAAAAACAAAAGAACATGTTCCCTTTATGTTTTAAAGACCTGAAGAATACTTCACTTTTAGACCTAGAATTTTAAACAAATCAGTTCCTATCTCTGGGCGAAGCTTTCAGTGTTAGTTAAAAATGAAGGGTGTTTATACATGTGCTTTGGTAGTAGAGGTGGAGGGGTACTTTAATTAGAGTGGGTCTGAAAGCCGCTCTAATTAAAGCACCCAGAGCGTCTCATGTATCAGCGTCCCTGCATTTCAAAAAGGTAGCGGGTGCGCTTTATCTAAAGCTCATTGAATGAATTTTAGGTAATACTCCCCCACTGCCATTTTGAAGCATGGAGACACTGATATACAAGACACGGGAGGCTGCTGGAGTGCAGTAATTGCCATGCTTTAGCAGACTTGATTAAATGACGCACTGGAATGGCACCCAAAGTATTTTCCTTTTACTTTCCAGAATAGCAGCAAGAGACCAACAAAACTGCCCCAGAGAACTTAGTGACAGAGCACAGTACTTTTATTTATAATGTGTTAATTCACTGGAGTATAGAAAATACTGCTACAAAAATTATTTTCAGCTGAACCACTGATGCTCTTCCACATTTGTAATAGTGTGTGCGCTTTGGAGCTGAGCAGAACTTATCAAAGTAAAACTGAATTCTTCAACTTTATATGTATCTGAGAAGTTATCGAATTGAAAATCAAACAAGAAACTACTTGGAGTTCATGATAGGAATGTTATTAATACTAAAACTCATAACAACCTTGAACTAACCTCTCAGATAGATGGGCTAGATGCTCAGCTGGTGTAGTAGCTCCATTGATGTCAATAGAGCAGTGCTAATTTACAGATGATGCTCTGAGCTTTATTTGTTCTCATCATTAATAGATATGGTTATACAGTAGAAAGGTAGTTGCTAAATTCATCAGCCATTCAGAAATGGATTTTTTTCATAAAGAAGTCATGGAAATAAAGAAATAGAGAAGATAAATTAGGAACTAAAAATTCACTCTGACCTCAAAGTGAAATGAAAGCTATAAAATGCTGTCAACAAACCAAAAACACATAATAGCTTGTGTGCTGTACTGATAAGTCATCAAATATAGAACTGGTATAATGATTTTAATTAGAACAATATTTCTATTTAAATACTTCACCGGCTTGTTGATACCTCCCACCTTCCCAGGGTCAGGCATTCTGCTTGCAGAGGGAATGCTTCAGTTCTAAAACTTCATTTATCCTTAAGAAATGACTCTTTTGAAAGAAGACTGTAAAAGTCATGAATTCAAGGTACGTTGCTGTTATGTCTACAGCATACCTAAATCTTTAAAGACAAATTAAAAAAAACCCAGGGAGGAACTTTTAACCTAAATTGGATGCAATGGTGCTTATCTTAAAAAGTACTTAAATGTTTTGATATATTTAAAGATGTGGGCTAAAGTAACCAGTGGAAATGGCAGACAATGAGTAGAGATGGATGGCACGAGTAAGTTAGTGGGTTAAAATGGTAAAGACAGGGATGTATGTATATGTATACATATATGTACGGACTAGATGGAAATCAGGAACAAATGTCATTAAATATTTTTCTCCTTACTTTGCTGAAAATTTTAAACTTTTTACAATTTAAAATTCTGGTGAACTTTTTAGTCAGATCTGGAGCTTATTGAAAATGATAAAAATCACAACTTTTTTAAAATTTAAGTTTGACCATTTTATTTTCTTCCATTTGCAATTAAAATCAACCAGCCTTAATGCTTATTGTGATACATATTGTGCTTGTTTAACTTTTTCTCCAGTTAATATTTGCGTCCATAGTTTGCATAGAAGGCAGAAGTGGAGATGTACAAAATCCTGGTCCCACTGAAGTCTATGGCAAATATCTTATGGACATCACTGGAGTCAGGATTTCACCTTTGGTTATTACCTAGAGCTGAACGAAATACTATCTTCCAGTAGCTACAGTATGAAAATAGTGGTTAGTAAAATCTAATGTGTTGCCAAATTAATACTGCAGCTAATCCTCTGTCTTCTTCCTGAAGTTGTCACATGTTTTAATGTGGATCCATATCTGGGTAGAGGAGAAATCCCATGAAAGTGGAATCATTGATATTATCAGCATAGACTCCATTGTTCTCTTTCTCACCGTACACTTGGAGCCATACTTCCTCCCCAGCTTCTAGGTGAAGCAGAACTGAACCAGATGCTTGGTCAACATTATTTATCTGGAACTGATCATAGGTGAAGAGCACTGCCTTAGCCTTCTTATACAGACTGACTTTCACATCTGCCAGGTATACAGTGAGGTGGTACCCAAAATAATACATTCCAGGGAAGATGCAGCGGAACTTTCCTGTGGTTTCATCATAATGATTTTGTTCATTGTAGAAAATCTTTGTGAATTTAATAGGAACATTGGAGTAAGGGGTTCGGCCTGTAAGACCAACACTAAAAGCAGAGCGGTAAATGAAGGCAGCATCTCCCTTCTCCCCTTTCATCCCTGATATTCCTGGAAGTCCGTGTACACCTTCAGCACCATCATTTCCATTATCACCCTTGAGGCCTGGGTCACCTATAGGAGAAAATATTTTTGATTAAAGTAATTTCATTGGGCATATCCAGCAGTAACATTTTAGTGTATGCTTCTAGAATGTTTCTTCATTTAAGAGAGGATAAATCAAACCCTTTTAAGACCAGAGGTAGATGGTGGGTGCTTTTCAGTTTAAACATTTGCCCATTTATCTCTGATTATTTTCACTAACACTTACACAAAACCAGTGGCAACATGTAGGGGGTGCATGGGGGTGCACGTGCACCCCCTGAGAGCACTGGTGCACCCCCTGACCAGCCGTGCTCACCACTTAAATGATGAGCAGGCAGGAGCGCCAGTGCCCCCCTGCAAGTGCTGGCCAATTGCTGCGATCGCTTGCAGCCACTTCCAGGAGCGGCTGCCACAATCGCAGTGATCAGCCACCATGGGATCGCTGGTTGGCAGGATCGTCCGTGCACAAAACAGACAAGGCCATGCAGTTTGAATCTTTATTCAAAAGATTGCCATAAAAACACACATTGAGCTTAGTTTATCTCACTAAGTGGAGGATTCACGCAACTCTGCTGAAACTTGCACCCATATAAGAAAATGTAGTGGTATCAAAACCAATGCTGAGCTGCAGTGAGCAGTTTTGCGTGGGGTTCAATGGATTTTGTGGCAGTAGTCTCTAGTAACTCTGCAAAGAGAGGGCACCAGCATACGGATACCATTAGCATGCTTGTCATGCTCTTGCCTGTGTTATAAATCTGTGTTGAAATATTTGTTAATACTCATCATGCATATAGATGAAATATTTGTTATTTTTCACTTTATTTTTGGAATAGTCAAAGGCATAAACTGAAAATTATTATCAAACAAAGATGCAATACTATGAATGCATCTAACATTTTTTGGGAAAAGACTTTTAAGATAACTTACTTGTTTTATAGATGACCTATAAAATGGAAATACTTTTAACTGATGCAGTTCTGTAATATACATGGACTTTACAGTCAAATAAATGTTTTGGCAAACTTACTTGATTTTATAATGCAAATAAAATAACTGAATTAAGATAAAACTGCCACCAACATGTTCATAAAGATTCATTTATCACGCTGAGACCGAGAGGAATCTGTCTTATTTTTAGGGAATTGTAACTGGAGGGCTTTAAACTAAAACCAGAGGCATTAAACTAAAGCTGCTCGGACAAATTTTAGTTTGCATTGCCACCAATTACACCATTGTATCTGTGGATTTGTGGTGTGTAAACACCAAGGGTCTCAAAGAATTGTAATTACTTTCTATTGCCACCAGGTGGCACTGCACTGTTTCTGTAGTTCAAGGCTTTGGCCAGTTGGTGCTGCTGTTAATTGCTGCTGTTTGTTTATTTATTTATTTATTGGCTCCTGCCCATCCTCCCTCCCCCGATCCCACAGCTGACTGCAGGCAGCCAGGGCACGGTGCAGGGGGGCAACTCTAGTTAGTAGTTACTAGGGCTGTGCAAAATTTCACTGGGTGTTTCATTTTGAAGCTGTTTCGCTGCGTTTCAAGCTTGAAACCGTGAAATTGAAATGAAACAAAAGGATTTGAAGCAGCTTTGAAAATAAATGAAGGCACTTGAAATGTTTTGAAACGTTTCGAGTTTTGAAGCAGGGCTTATTTGGCTTCAGTACCAGTCCCATGCAGCAGTGGCAACCTCTTCTCATCTGGCGCACAGCTCTTGGGGCTCGCACTTCAAGGACAAGTCCGGCACAGGCTGCAGCCCTCCCAAAGGTGCAAGTCCATGGATCTGTGCCCAGGATGAGAGGAGGCTGATGCTGCTGCTTGAGACAGGCAGCAGGAGCAATTGTCTTTGATGCTGGGTGCAGCCTACCCACAGCGCTGGTCCCAGGCAACAAGGCAGCCTCCCTTCATCCAGGGAGCAGATTTGGGGGCTCGTAGCCCCAGGAAGGCTTCTGGGCTGTGCTGGACTCCTCCCAGGGGTGCAAGCTCCCGGATAAGTGCACCAGGTGAGGGGAAGCTGTCGCTGCTGCCTAGGACAGGTGGCAGCAGCAATTATTTCTGGTGCTGGGTGCTGGGCGCAACCCACTCCCAGCACTGGTCCCAGGCAGCCTTCTCTCATCCAGGGCACAGATCCAGGGGGTCACACACCTGGGAGGGTTGCAGGCTGTGCCAGACTCCTCCCAGGGGTGTGGGCCCCCGGATCTGTGAGCCACATGAGGAGGCTGCCGCTGCTGCCTGGGACTGGTGCTGAAGCCATGTAAGCCCAGCTTCGAAACTCAAAATGTTTTGAAACTTCTGAAATGTTTTGAGTGCCCTCATTTTGTTTTGAAGTGGTTTCGAATCCTTTTGTTTCATTTCAATTTCACTGTTTCGAGCTCTAAATGTGTTGAAACAGCTTTGAAACAAAACAGCCAGCGAAATTTCACACAGCCCTACTAAATATGCAACTTATCTAGTTTAAAGTTAATTTGGTACCTGTGCACAATGCAGCCATGGCTTCTGTGTAGATCTGTCCTAAAGGTTGCATCGTGGTCACTTGCTCTGTATGTGTGTGTGTCCATGCAAGTGCACAGTTCTCCAGTTAGAGAATACTCTTGTTCCTGTGACCAATATATACTTCTGTGCCTGTGTATTAGTATATATACTAATTATATGCCAAGACATTATTTCTTCACTACATTCTGCTTTGGGACTGGTCCAAAGCCTGTAGAAGTCAAGGCAGTCATTCCTTTAAAGTCTGGATGATGATTGTTTTTATTTTATTTATTTATTTAAACAGGAAAGTCTCTCACCAACCTGGCTCTCCTTTCTCTCCCTTTGGCCCATCTCTCCCATCCTTTCCATCTCTGCCGGGGACACCATTGTGGCCCGGGTGGCCTGGGATTCCTCCCATCCAATTTGCACAAGACCCTTTAGGAGGTGGCTGTATGTCTTCATCAGCAGCTGTTCCAGTGTACCAGAGTTTCACCAGCAGAAGTAAGCACAGCAGGACTTTTGAACTTAGCCTCATTATGGAGCCTTAAAATAGATGGTAACTCAGTTAGCATTTCAGCCCAGTGGTAGTAGGTCAGCAGAGACGCAGAGGAAAAGGATCATGCATGAAATTAGGTAAATGAAATAAAAAACAAACCCCCAGGGAGAAGCTGAGCTAATATTACCAACAGGTGTTAAATTCATAGCAACTACGCAGAAATCAACACAATACAAGGGAACACTCTTGACATTGGTGGAGTTCTTCTGCCTTAGCACTGGGGTAACTGAGGTCAGAATTAGTTGTTGAAGGTGGTAGATGTTACAGTTCCTGCTGTTGACTTATTTTGCAATGATTCAATCAATTAGCTAATGACATATGTGGTTTGTCTTTCTGCTTGGGTGTACAAACAGCTGAGGCAAAATACAATCTGTCAGAACTCATATAAAATCTTCAAATGCCATAGAGCTGAACATGGAGTATGGTATACTGGTATACATACAACACACTAATCTTGGAGCATCTACTCTTAGCAGTAAATACATGAAGAGTTCATATCATATAAGGGTGGTCATATCTGTTTTTAATGTTGTTACTTGGGATCTGTCTTTGAGGCAAAGGACCATGACGTGCACATAATTTGAGATCTGCATAACCAGGTTCTTCATCTTTTAGTCTGTTTTCTTTGCTACTGAAACCAACCTTTGTCAGTGAATCAAATGTACCTTAAAGAAGCTTCTGCTTATGAATAAACCAACCCCAGTGGTACTTTTATAGCCTTTGCCAAATCAGGGTTTGATTCAATGCCTATTGAAGACAATAGCAGTCATTCAAGTGACCTCAAAGTGCTTTGGATCATGCTGTTCAGGAACAGAAATTTTAAATTTGTTCTTGTGGAATTCATCCCTGCACAACAGAATGCTAGGAATATGACAAAAAGCGATCCCTGATAAGAAGATCATAAATGGCAGAACATAGAATGGTTAGTCATGGAATAGTCAATGAACACTTTTTTCATTGCCCAGAAAGCTATTTTACAGTAACTCCATCTTCCTGGATGGATTCTTTGGAAGCTATTTAAATGCCAAGATGTTATGACATCCTAGTAGCTATGTTATGCTATCCTAGTAGCTAAAAACCTGCAGCATCCTTATAGGCTCGGCAGTGCTACCCTGGCCAGCACTATGGATGAAAGGGACTTGGGAGTCACGATTGACCACAAGATGAACATGAGCCTACAATGTGATACTGCTGCTATTAAAGCAAGCAAAACACTTACTTGCATCCACAGATGCTTCTCAAGTAAATCCCAGGATGTCATCCCCCTGTTCTACTTGGCCTTGGTGAGGCCGCAGCTGGAATACTGTGTCCAGTTTTGGGCTCCACAATTCAAAAAGGATATGGAGAATCTTGAGAGGGTGCAGAGGAGAGCCACGGACATGATCAGAGGTCAGGAAACAGACCTGAGAGCCATGGGAGTTTTCAGTCTGGAAAAGCGCAGGCTCAGGGGTGATCTGGTGGCCACGTATAAGTTTATCAGGGGTGTTTACCAGGATCTGGGGGAATGTCTGTTCACTAGAGCACCCCAAGGGATGACAAGGTCGAATGGTCACAAACTTCTCCAGGACCATTTCAGGCTGGACATAAGGAAGAACTTCGTTACTGTCCGAGCCCCCAAGGCCTGGAACAGACTGCCACCAGAGGTGGTTCAAGCACCTACTCTAAACACCTTTAAAAGACATCTGGATGTTTATCTTGCTGGGATCCTATGATCCCAGCTGACTTCCTGCCCCTGGGGCAGGGGGCTGGACTCAATGATCTGCTGAGGTCCTTTCCAGACCTAATGTCTATGAAATCATATTCTATTTTAACGGGCAAAATATCTGACAAAGTAGGATGTTGCCTATGAAAACTCATGCTTTTGAGCCAATTAGTCTCTAAATTAGGGATGGGCAAAATATGACTTGCGGTCTGGATCTGGCCTGCCAACAGATTAGATCCAGTGGGTGGACAGCTGCCAACTCATTGGATTTGGCCCATGGTTGGCCAGAAGCTCTGGCCATTACGTGGTGCCAAGAGTGTGGGCGGGTGGCACGGCTTCTACCTAGAAGCATCAGTCATCAGCTGTGGACTTAGGAGAGGCTTCCACTGCTGTATGTGGATGGTGGTGTCAGATGTGGATGCCATGGGCAGGTTCAGGAGCCTGGGTGCAAAACCAGCTGTTGGCATCCACAGCTGGTGCTGCTGTCTGCCCACCACAGTGGAAACCCTGGCCAGAGTCCCAACTTGGAACCTGCTGGTGGCATCAACTGTGGACCCAGGCAGGAGTTTCTGCCATGCTGGGTGGGTCACAGCATCAGCTATGATACTGCCAGCAGTTTCTGAGTGTCAGGGCAGCTGTGTCAGGGCTCCTGGTGAACTACAGCTTAATCCAGGTTCTGCAGGAAGGGGAGGAGGAGAGAGAGAGAGAGGAGGAGATGAGAGGGAGGATGAGAGAGACAGAGGAGGGGACGGGAGGGGAGAGAAAGGGAGGGAGGAAAAGGAGAGAGATGGAGAGGAGAGAGAAGAAGATAAGAGAGTGAGAGAGACAGAGATAGATGTGGCCTTTGACATGTCTCCAAAACTTATTGTGGCCCTCCAGCCAAAATACTTGCCCATCCCTGCTCTAAAGTGCCACTTGTCCTATCTGTTGCCTCAGAGGTTGAAAAAGGTAGCACAGAAACTACAAAGAATGCAGTTGAAGTGATTGGGCAGATTTAAACAAAAATTCGGAGTCAGACCTAAATATTGGAAGCCAGTACAGGGGCAAAGACCTCCAAGTTCTGACGCTTTGCTTACTCAATATCAGATTCTGCCGGCCAATAATGCTCTGCAGTGGGAAAAGAAATTCCATTGATTTTGATGGGATTTTTCAAGAACAAGTGTCCTATTCAGCATGAACAGGATAGGCAACTCTAAAGGAACTAAAAGAAACCTATATTTGTTAACCTCTCTTTGTGCTTGGCTAACAAAAGGCTCATGTGCTGGTGGGACAAATAATACAGCAGTAACTTGATAGGAATAGACAAATGAAATTAATATCTCCTAATGGCTAAAAATTAGCTTTGGGCTAAGAGCATCTCTGCAAATGTTTGGCAAACTGCAGGGTACATATTTGGGCATGCCTTGTAATGCCTCTTCACAGTATGCAGAGAGATTGAGATTAGCAAAATAGTGCTGGTATGATTACCATTTCAAGAATACATGTTCTAGTTCCAATGATGCTTGAAGCTCATCTGTTTTTAGTGTGCCAACTACATATTCTGTCCAAGGATCAGCTAGGGCATTGGCGCTTTCCATGTGCAACTGCTGTGTTAAATGTGATAATATTTGATAAAGCCTGGATTCTTTAAAAATTAAATATTTTAAGCAGTGCCCTCTGTTCTTGTTTGAATCATAGTCTGGTATTGTGTATTTGAAATCCTGGTGCAATATTAACACGTAGGTTACATTAGAAGACCTTTGGCATGGATCTTCATCTGAGTAAATTAGCAGACCTTTAACCTGAAAGGAGTAGGACTGATTTACAGCAGCTAAGGATCTCACTCCTTTAGTTGAAATTACAACAAAATGGAATTCTGACATTGGTGGAATCAGAAGTATCTTAAAGAAGTTTCTGCTTATGCATGAAGGAAATCAGTTGGAAGTCCTAGTGTTGAAACACAAACGGCTGCAGAAACCCCCAAAAAACACTACATTTTCCTTGTCAGAAAGGGAAACCACAGTGCAGACTACATGCTACTTGAGCCATGTAGGTTAGAAGAAAAGATTGAGTATGCAAAGAAAAAGTGCCAGTAGAGCTTTAGAGAAGCACTGGGCAACCAGCATGGATTGCTGTTGTATTTACAGCTATTTTTATGGTGGTGGGTTTTGTCTTTCTTCTCTGATATGAAAAGCAATGCCAACATCATAGCATGTTAGTGAAGATTCATAACAAATAATCACAAGGTTATTCTTTGTTTGCCTCTAGTACCAAGCACTTTAAAAACACTGATCTTTGGTCATAAATACACTGCACAGCTGGGTGATATTTAGAGGGGTGTTGAACAGTCCTCTAAGTTAGGTACCATATTTATGCTACGTACATACCTCCTATCCCCTCTGAGCCTAATATTCGCCCATGCAAGGTAAAATGTATCAAAATTATGGATGGTGAATGCCTGAGCCAGTAAAATATTGACAATCAGTGTAGGTACTGGGGACTTTTTGTGGGGTTTGGTTAATATAGTAACTGTCAAGAGACTTTTATATTCAAATGCATCTTTTAAATTGTGCTTGTTTATCAATGTCAGTCTACATCTTGATCATTAAAATACTACTTTAATTAAATAGTAAATAATGATATTTAACTATGTCATTACATATGTCTAAAATAAAGCCACAATATATAATGCACATAAGTGTTATAGGTATTATTAATTTGCATTAAATGCAGACAGTGTCATCAATACTATGCACTTAAAATCATGGTGTTTATCTGCCCCAAGGACCATATAGCCTAAAATTGTGCCACTTCAAGCTCTACATTTCTGTCCAGTGAGTGTGGATGTGAGATGCCTAGAGTTCAAAGAAAGTTAGAACAAGCTCATACTGCCCACAGTTCTTTTAAGGAAGAAAAGTGAAGTCTAAAAGTGATTGTTACAATAAATGGTACATTATTTTCTCTGTTTCTGATGTCCTTAGTTTTAATTTTCCTGTTGCAAAATCCATAGAGGATTTCTGAAAGCAAGGCTTTTGCACTAAGTGCGAAGCACTTATGGTTTTAAAATAATTGATTGCCATTCAAAGGTTAACAATATCTAGCCTTAATAAGGGAAGTTTACTGAGAAAGAGTCTCTTTGAATGACAGATATAGACAAAAGAAAAGAACAACTCAGAGCTTTAATGAAAGTGGTTCTTACCAGCTGCTTTTAAGTCCTGATGGGTTTGCTGTAGTCTCTAGAAATGAAGTGGAAAGAATAGTCATGCTACTAGATCATTATCACAGAGGGGGGCATATGGAACTGTCAGTTAAGATGCTCCTGTTCCTATTTGCTCTTAAGCTTGTTGATGCAGTGCTTGACATTTCTCATTGGTTTTCTCGCTTGCAGCTCACTTTTGGACCAGTTTAAAAAATCCATCAGTAGGGTGAGGGGAGTAGATGTTTGGGAACTTTAACCCAAGTGGAACTTAAATGGTTCAATTATCTACATTTAAACTTTCATTTTTAGGGGCTTGGCTTTTATTATCAACAATCTGCAGCTTGATGTGAAGTAGGGAGTCTTAAAAATTAATGGAAATTGTGTTTAGAGACGCTTATGAATACACTTGAATGTAATTCTTAGTTTGCATTCTTACTGTGTGCCCTTTGGTGCACTAGTAGGACTAGTGTGAACTATTGTTTCTTTTGTTTCTTAAAACTGAAACGATGCTGGGATGCCTATAGAAATGATTTCAAAGACATTACTTCAAACCCACCAACAACTAGGGGATGAACTGATAAGAGGTCAGTGCTGTTTATTAAGGAAATCTGTGGGAGAAAAACCCCATTTGAATTTTTCTGAGATGTAGTACAATCTTATTCCATCATTATGAATCAATGTAATTACAGTTCAGCTGGTTATAAGTCAAAATCTAAAATATTTCTACAACTTTAGGTGGGTAAATAAATCTTTGTCCTGTGTTGTGTTCCTCATAGAATAAGAAGCTGAGACATGAAACCTAAGAGGTCTTAGGTTTTCTTTTGTAAACATTACAATGGGCCTAGAGCTGGTCAAATATATGTCTGGTGTGCCAAGTCCTGAAACAACTGAATGATTTAAAAAAAAAAAAAATTGTATGGCTGGGGTCGTTTGACCCCATTGCTCTTTCCTGCCCAGAGCAGGGGGGTGGACTCAATGATCTACTGAGGTCCCTTCTGACCCTAAAAATCTATGAAATCTATATATGCTGGACATAGTCAAAGAGTAACATCTTACATATTTGAGCATGATTAAAACTTTCAATACAGAAGAGAGATATAGCTTTTTTCAGACACAGTTGATTGCTGTGCAATTCTAATAGTTTCTGTCACAGCATTGGAAAAGGACCTCTAATGCTATTGAACAAAACATTTTCCATCCAAGTGAATTAACTGAAATAGCTTTCAGAACAATAATGCTGTCTGGTAAAATGCTTTATCTATTATTTGTACTAAATGGCTTTGTCTTTGGTATGATATGACAGTGATGTCCAGACAATACTCATACCTCAACAAAACACTGTGTGCATATGGTTCTTACCTTTTTTTAAACAAAGGTAAAATCTTAGACAAATTCAAATCTAAAGTCCGCGGAACTACAGTTGTTTACACCAAGTCTGAATTTGGTCAATGGGTTACATCTCTCGTATTTTACAGGCAAGGTTTTTTGTGGGTGATATCTATTATTAGACTAAGTACATGGTTGGGCTAGATGTAGATAAGCTTTTGAATGGAGTCCATTCTTCAGGTCTCCACTATTTTAGCAATGATAAACTATATCAGGGGTCGGCAACCCCCAGCACATGTGCCGAGCATGGCACGCGTGGCCATTTTGTTCGGCATGCCACGGCCAGCCCCGGCTCTCGGTAGCTGCTGCCAGGAATGGAGCCTGGGCTGCTCCCACCAGGGCTTGCAGTGCCCCAGCTGCCTGCTGGGAGGCTGCAAACAGCTGTGCCAGGCTCTGGAGCCCAGGCATCAGCTCTGTACCGGCGTGCTTGTGCAGCAGGGCAACGTAGCCTGCCCCAAGGTGTGCACGCAGCTGCCACCAGCATGGAGCTGATGCTGGAGCTGTAGAGCCCAATGCAGCTGTTTGCAGCCTGCCCACTGCTTGCTACAGCTGCCTAGAGCCCGGGCTAGTTGAAGACAGCTGCGCTGGGTTCCGGAGCCCAGTCACCAGCTCTGTGCTGAGAGCGGGGGAGAGACCAGGGCTGTGCTGCCTCAGGCCCCTCTCGCACCACCCGCTGTGAGGCGCAGGTGCATGTGCTGATACAGAGCTGATGCCAGGGCTCCAGAGCCCAGCACAGCTGTTTGCAGCCGGCCCCAGCTTTGGGTAGCTGGTGCCAGCCAGGAGCCTGGGCTGCTCCCAGCAGGCAGCTCTGATGCTGCAAGTCCTGTTGGGAGCAGCCCAGGCTCCAACAGCTACCCAGAGTTGGGGTAGCTGCTGACAGCCACAGAGCCCGGGCTGGGGGCCAAGAGGCAGCAGGACTGGGGGGCAGGGGCTTTGGCTGGTTGGCACAGGGCAGCAGGGCTGGGGGGCAGGGGCTTTGGGTGAGGGGCAAGGGGCACAAGCAGGGCATCCTGCCATGTACCCCCAGCCTTTATTTTGTTTTTCTGGCATGCCAGCACTCCGGTATCTTCCAAGGTAGGCATTGTGGGAGTTTTCGGCACTCTGGCCAAAAAACGTTGCCTACCCCTGAACTGTATAGTGGGAACTCCACATGAACTGTGCTTACCCCAAACACTTGCTGGAGGCTTGACAGAATGTGTTCTACAACCTTTTGGGAGAATTCCATCTCTGACTCTATGTGATTCCCTGGAGCAAAGCCCACTGGTCTATATACCACCCATCTGCACAGTGACAGATTGACTTCCTCTTTTTCTTAGTGTTCCACCACATTTCCAACAATGCCTGTCTTCAGTAGGTGGGTGTGGATTACCTCTAAATGGGTGCATCTACATATGCATTAAAGTGCATTTCCTAAAGTGCATTAAATTTAGTAGCCGTAGTCTGAGGTACTAAACAAACATGCATTAGGCTGCCTTAATGCACAGTAATGGATGTGCATGGTTTTTAACTGATGCTCAATGTGCAGTAGCCTATTTTACTATGCATTAGCGTAATTGCACAGTTTCTTATGGAATACTTTAAAATAAGCTACTGTGCAATAAAGTGCATGTGTACATGCACCCAATGAGTTTTCTGTTGCTTTCCAATATGGATAGTAGGAACAAAGATTTCTAAGTAGTTTTAAGATGGAGTTTGGTAAGTTTATGAATGGAACTATACAATGTACTTGCCTGTAGGAGCAAAGGACTAGATTTTACCCAGGCTGCCCCTTCTGAATCTCTTTTCTTACATCCCTTTGCTTGCCTGTGCAAGAGCAATTCTTTGATTCTCTGCATGCATCAGTGAGATATGATGGGCAGTAAAGAGAGAGGATGTGGAATTTGTGCTTCAGTCATTACTTCGGTAAATTTTCACTCAAGCCTGAGCAACCAGGATTTAATTCTTATTATTGAAGCCCCAAGCCTCTTTTTTAAAGGTGGGATCTAAGTTTTTCAAATCCTGACCTTGCCTAACTTATGTACTTAGTTTTTCTACCTACTTGATTTGAATTCTGAAGTGCCAGATTTGGACATCTTGCGGAGGTGCCCATATTTGAAAGTTTGGTTTAACATATTTAACCACTGATGTTTCTTTTAAGGAATGGTATTTGGAGTCAGTTCTTAAAGACAAATCAAGCAATAGCAGCATCCAGCAGCTCCCAAATCATTATCACTGGTAACGTGCACAAAGCAACATTCTCTGACTACATTATAGCAAGAGAAATGCTCACCCAATACAACCTCCTGAAGCCTTTGACATTTCCATTTATTTATGTTCTACACACGCTTGATTTTCCAATCAGTGCAGGTCTTAATACAGTCAGCCCTTGTTTCCTCAGCAGAGTGAAATATTATATGATCCAGTAAGTTATATTTAGCTGCCTGATGCAAAAACACTTGAAATGTTCTGTATTCTGCCTGGTAACAAGCATGATCATTCTACCAAATTAGAACTAGAACAGTTGTGTGAAAGGTTAAGGTGTTTTAGGGGCAGCTGGTCTGTTTAGGCTTGCAGTTTCTTTCCTATAGAGAAATAATGTTATAACCCATGAACCAATTGTATTCCTTAAATACATATCCTGTTTATACTGTATTCACTGGATCAACTACACACCAAAATAAACCCTACTATTATAACTTTGCTAGACATCTTGCAGTATATCTGACATTAACTTTTGCCCTAAAAGAAAAAAAACAATGGGGAGATCCAAAATTGACTATATTGGGCTTTGGATATGGATCTTTCTTTAAGAACAAAAAGAATAAAGGCTTCATTGATCTTAGTGCAGAGTGGGGAAAAATTCAGCCCACAGGCCAAATCTGGCTTGCCTGGCACTTTCATCCGGTCTATGGCACCCACCAATGAATTGTGGCCCACCCAGCCTTTCCTCCGCCAACATATCCTATTATGCTTCGCTACCGCCCTCATGGGCAGAAAGGCCAGCCCCACTAGCATGGGGTGGTGCTGCTGGTGCAGGCTTCCCCAGTATCCCACTCCGTCTGGGCAGCAGGTAGGGAAGCTGGGCGGGAGCTTGGGGCTGAGGCTGGCTGCAACACAGAGCCTGTGCCCAAGGGGGTTGCAGCAGCATGGAGCCAGGCTGGGCAGAGTGTAGGTGTGGGGGGGAGGACTATGGGGACCCCCCTCCCCTGCACTCTCCCTGTGGTGCACAGCCCTGGCAGGCAGTGGGGAGCAGCAGCAGCAGGGGGAGGGGTTCTCTGCTTGGTGCTGGTGCCTGGCTCTGGCCAGCGCTGTGAGGAGCACAGCCCCCCACCTGGCCATTTGTTTCCTTGGCACTCCCCACACTTACGGGGCACAGGAGGGAAGCCCCAAGCACTGGTGGGCTGGGGCAGAGAAAGCATCTGGCTTCACTGCCTGGGCCTTTCCTCCTGTGCCCCACAAGTGCAGGGAGCCCCAAGGAAACAAACGGCCTGGTGGGGGCTGCACTCCTCACTGCAATGTGCAGGACTAGCCAGAGACAGGCACCAGTGCCCCCACCTGCTGCTGTGCCATGGGAGGAGTGTGGGGAGGGTTCACACACCCTTCCCACCCACCCTTGTACCCCACAACCCCCCCCCCCATCATACACACAGACCCCTCCCCGAGTGTTGCCCATGTTGACTGCAGGAGAGGACAGTGTGTTTCAGAGCCACACACCACAAATGCCACACAACCCCCCCAACATACTGTATGCCCCTCCCACACACAGCCACACCCCCTCACAAACTCCCCCCACACCCCACCACACACACCCCACCATACACACATCCCCATCTCCCCCCACACACCTCCACCCCCCCATGCAATATAAAAGACTAAGAATTTATTTTTGAGTTATTAGGCAATAACCTCTATATACAATATGCAAACACAAATCATGACAAAAATAGTTTTTGTAATAAAATGTGTTATAGTACATGTTTGACTTTTAGTGTATGATTTGTTTTTTTCTGATTCTAAGATGGCAACCCCCCCTCCCAAAAGAAGGAGTATTCCCAGGGTGCAAGGGGAGGGACTTCTGGTGGCAAAGGTCAGGGGTTAGGAGTGGGACTTCCAGTCCCAAAATGACAGCCAGGGGGTAGAGCTCTTGTCAAGGGGTGGGGCTACCCATGTGACCCTCAACAGCTCATCAAATCTCATTAAGTAGCCCTCCACCCAAAATAATTGCCCGCTCCTGTTTTAATGGCTTTTTAACTGGCTCTTAGTAGGGTGCAGATCCCAATGATCACTTGTAAGCACCAGTCTGTGGATAGAGGGATCCCTTTAAGACATGTATTATGTACTACTGTTTTCTATTATATTTATTAAGTTAAAAAAGAAACAAAATATAACTTTTACAATCAGAAAAAAACTGAAAAACAAGGATGGTAAAAAGAATGTATTCTGTACCCTAGGTCTCAAAAACCCTTTCGATCTCCTGATTACAATCCTATCCAGAATCCTGTACAGCAATCCTCTTTATTTTAATCTAGGGAGTAAATGGAATAAAATCCATTGAGTTTAATACTAGAAATCACAAGTAATATGAATGCATCTGTGTTTGAGAATAGAAAATGGTCAGTTTCACAAATCTCAATGGCAGGTCTCACAGCTGGGCACTTTAAATTTATAATAAATAACAGGTTTAATGTCTAGTGTCTATATCAGAGAGAGGACTTGAATACTAAATTACCTTGTCCTGGTATCTTGTTCCCTGCTGTGTAAATCTAGCTACTGTTCTCTGTCTCAGTGGACTTGTCCATCAAACAAAATCTTGTACCAAGAAACAGTGAAAGGGATTTTGAGATTTCACAGTGTTCTAAGATGCGATGTAAAGTTCTGAAACTCTTGGAGACTCCCCTTAACTTTTTCTTCAGAGAAAATGCCACAGTCTTCACAAATTGGGATTGAAATCAATAGGATAGACTAAATCTAATAGTGTGGCCCTTTGCATTTAACATATTTAGGTTGCATTGGTTTTTTATATCAACATGACACTTGTATTGAAATTCATATTAGAATTTCCACATTCACTGGGCAGGCAGGGAAGAGAACACCTATAGCCCAGACTGGATCCCTGAGTAAAACCACATAACATCATACCTGCACCTGCTTTTTCAGACGAGGATATGCTTGTTCAGTTTTGTAGTTGTGTCGTTTGGGCAGGGGCTCACATGACTCATTTTCTGGGTGTGGAGTCAGTTTATATAACAACTGAGAGTTCATTTAGAGAAGGCTCCCATGAATCTCATTGCTTTGGTGGTGGCCACCTGATTATATACCATGTAGATAGTGAGTGAACTGTTATAGTCAAATTAAATGCCCTGGAAACTACCCAGACAGTTGTTTTTATCTTGCCCTAAGAAGCAGAGAGATCTCTCTGGATCATTAAAAACCCACCGGAAAATATTGGCATTTATGGGGAATCCAGCTTTCAATATGTCTATACTACATCAAGTCCACACAAGGAAGCACCACCCTGAAGCATGCCACACCCTGTCTCTGTGCACTGAAATTCATGTAACATAGCCACCTTATTGTGGTGTGGAGCCTTGGCCACCTGAGGAAAAGGTGAACATATACTGTAAGGCCAAAGCTAGGCCTATGAAGAGATGATGGATATGCTTATTTATGTTGGATTACTTTATTAATTCTGATGCGGTATGGACATCATTGGCACTAGACACTTGCCAAATTAACAGGGGTCAGTCAGCCAACATTAGTCCCAGATCGTTCTGTTTTTCTTTCCAACTTGGACCTTTTCTTCCATTCCATGAAGGCAGGTGTCGAGGGGACCAGGTGCCTACCCCGATACCATCACAGAAACACCTGAGTGGAAAGGGATAGGGTGTATGGGAGACAGAGCCCCACAGAAGACGCCTGGACACTAAGACCTGCACCTATCTCAACGTATCCCACTACAGTCAGGTACCACCTCCTGCTATCCTCCTGCTATCCTTTCCATTAACAGCAAATCGTGGCATGTGGGATATATAAATAAGGGAGCAAAACACCCTTTGAGAGTGTGGCACCTGGGCTCCACCCTGGTGCAGCCCTTCGACTTGGGTCCCACTACACTGATCTTTGCTTTCCTTTTTTTTTTTACCTTCCACCTGGAACTAAAATTCCTAAAGGGTGCCAAGAGTGAGCTAATAGAGGGTCTTTGATTTGAATGCCATACTATTTAAATGTGTGTTCTCTCTCTCTCTCTCTCTCTCTCTCTCTCTCTGAGTCACCTGCTCCTGTCACAGATAACTTGTTTGATAAGGGGAGATAACTTAGGCAGCATGTTTCAGGGGTCTAACTCCCTGAAGAGGCTCATAAGGGAGTTACCTGACAAAGGGACTGAAAGATTATAAAAAGCCAGGAGATGAGCCAACATATCAGGATGAAGGAAACTTTTGCATGAGCCCAATGAAGCAGGAAAAAATTACTTTCCTTAACATACATGGTTCCTCTTAACCCATGGACTTACAAGGGTGGAGTGTGCTAGAAAGGAGCCTTGCATTTGGGTAGGTTGTTGTTTTCTAGTGGTCCGTAAGTTGTACTTTATCTTTTATTCTTTAAATAAAAGGAATGGTGCATTTAGAAACTCTATGCAAAGCCTGTTTGCTTCTAATGTGCCCCTGAAAAATCATAGTGTAAACCAGAGCCCACAGCTCTGGTGAAATTCTAGGAGAGTGGATATTCTACCTAAAATAGGAACCAAAGGCCCTGTTACTAAAAAGGGGATGGCACAGCAGGATAGCCTGGCTGTGTAGGTTGGCAGGCAGTGTAGGCTGTGTAGGTTGGTAGGGAGACAAGGCTAGCTGCACAACAATAAACTGGAAGAATAGGGCAGATTCCCAGACAGCCATGGAATAAAAGCTGCAAGCCGCAGGGCTATGCTACAGCAGGGCGGAGCATGCTGTCCATTGGATTTAAGGAGAAACATCTGTGCGGGACTAGGGAGTCCCCTGACCCAAGAGGGCAGAGCTCTGGGACATATGTGCCCAGTGCCTGGAGGAAGGTAGAAGTCAGATCTGGTGCACTGCAGGGAACAGAAGTTTCAGGAGATAGGGGCTGCAGGAGACACCCGCGCAGGCACCAAAACACTCTGAGAGTGAAGAGACTAGAGCTCAAGGGAAAGAAGGATAGCAAAACATTTTTATTTACCCAACGCAGGAAAGGTTTTGTTTGAAAATGAGGGCTTTCATTTTGTTTTAATTGTATACTGGTGGACCAGGTGTAGCTATAAGGGGTGTAATGGAGACCATAGGGGTGCCTAGGAAGCATGCCAAGATTTTAAGCCCTGATGAGGGCAGGGGAGAAAGACGCAGGCAGGCTGAGGCTGAGAGGACCAGAGCCAGAACCTAGTGGGGGCAACAGAGATGGCCTGAGGCTGAGAAGGCCAGTCTGAATGAGAAAAGGGCAGGACCAGAGCCAGGGGGACCAGACCCTGAGAAGGGAAGGTTCAGGGCCAGGCAGCCAAGAATCTGAGGTCTCGTGCAGTGGACCTAGGCAGAAAAAGACACAGCCAGAGAAAAGGGGCCAAAGCTGGGAAGGCCAAAGCCCCAACAAAGGTTTTGAAGCCTGAGAGGGGCCAAGTGTTGTGGTAGGCTGGGCAGTCCCTCTGAAGTGATATCATGTACCATCTGTGAGGCATGGGAGTGGCTATAGGAGTGGGAAGAGGCCATGAACATAGCCCATAAGGTGCCTGGTGTCTTAGGACACCAATAGGATGAGAAGAGTCACAACAGAATGTCTGAGGGAAAGTTTGCAGTGGACTGGACCCACTCTGGGTCCTCAGGGCAGCCTCCTAACCACTTTTTGAACAATATCAAGGCATGGAAGATAAAATAATAGGGAAAGGCAACACAAGGGTTCAGAGTGAACATGAAGCTATATGTCCACCATGGGTGTCACAGCACAGCACAGCACATGTCACAGTCACCAGAGTCTCTGGTTTCTACTCTCAGTTCTCTTCTGTTCCAGCAGGGGTGACCTGTTCACTTATCCTTCTATGCTAAATAAGTTGCATACTATGCAGTGCACTGGGGGATTAATCTTTTATAACAGACCTTGAAAACCATCCTCCCACCTGATCTGTTTACAGGGTGTTTATCTGAATGGTGGTGGGTGATTTCTAGGGCTGTGCAAAATTTCAGCAGCTGTTTCATTTTGGAGGAGTTTCAGCCTGTTTTGGCACCCAAAACACTGAATCCGAAAAGAAACAGAAGGCTCTGAAACATCTCCAAAACAAAATGAAACCATCAAAAATGTTTCAGAAATGTTTCGGATGTTTTGGAGTCAGGCTTGCAGGGAAACAGGAACTAAGAAGAGGGTGGGGAAAGAGGGGTGGAAGGACTGCTCTGATATTGACATCTGTAACTGGCCAGTGTCTGCAATCTGTCCTTAAGGTCCCTTCCAATCCCAGTGGTCTGGGGGAGGGATGGCAGCCTACTGTCATCCCGCATGCAGATCTGGAGGCCCACGTCCCCCAGAAGTCTGGCAAAGCCCCACAGCCGGCCTGGGGTGTGTGGGCCCCCAGATGTGTGTGTGGGATATCAGCAGGCTGCCACTGCCAGCTGGCTCCAGCACCAACACCCAAGTCTGCTCAGTGCTGCCCACACCAAGCACAGTTGGGGGAGCAATGGGAGAAGCCCCCATGACTGCCCTGCCTGGCCCCATCCCCCACCTGGCCCAGCCTCCTGGCACTTAAAAAAAACAAACAAGAAAACCCCCATACTCACCAGCTGTTAACAGGGGTTCTGGGGCCACATGGCAGAACCCTCCTGCACATCCCCCACTCTCTGATCTCCAGCCCCACCCCTGATGGGCCCCCCTGCCCAGCCCCAGCCTCCTGGCACTTAAAAAAATAATATAAGAAAGCCCTGCACTCACAGGCTCTGGCAGTGGGGATCAGAGCCCCTGAGGGCTTGTGGCAGAGCCCCCCAACACAGTGCAGAGCAGCAGAGATCACCCCCCTGCCTGGCATCTGTGTGGCAGGTGCCCCATGGCATGGGTGCAGCGCAGCTTGGCAGGGTACTGTGCGCTGTCTGGGAGCTGGGGCCATGGGGGCTGAGTGGTGCCAGACTCTGCCTGACAGCTGGAGCCGCCCCAGCTCCCAGACAGCACATGGCACGCTGCTGAGCCATGCTGTACCCGTGCAATGTGACAGCTGCTGTGTGGGTGCCGGGGGGGGAGGGGTGATTTCCTGCTGCCCCATGCTGCATGTGGGGGCTCTCCCATGAGCAGTCAGAGGCCCTGATTGCTGCTGCCGGGGGGGGGGGGGTGAGAGCAGGTCTTTTTCCATTTTTTAAAGTGCTGGGGCTAGCTGGGGGATGGGTCTGGGCAGGGCAGACATGGGGCCTTCTCCTGCAGCTCCCCCCACCCAGGGAGAGGCAGGCACAGCCAGAGAAGCCGTGAAAGAACCTGCAGCTGCCCAGCTGTGCCTGCCTCTCCCCAGCTGATTCAAATCTTCAAAACAGCATTGAAACTCCAAAACAGATTCGGCCAAATTGAAATGGAGCAGTGATCCAAAACACCAAAACAAATGTAATTTCAGTGTGTTCAGGAGTTTAGTCAGTGACGCACTTCAGGATATGAGTATTGGTGAGATGGAGTCAAGGAAGGGTGGTCATTCCTAAAGGAAGCGATCCTTTGGGAGCAGAGGGAGACGATCCCATTGCTAGGGAAAGGGGGCAAAGGGGTCAAAAAAACCTCCTTGGCTAAACAGGGAAGCCTAAGGGCAAAAAAAAAGGCATATAGGCAGTGGAAGCAGGGGGAAGCTACCTCCAGGAGGTACCAGATGAGAGCAGCAAGAGGTGGGGTGCTGACCCTTAATATAAGAAGCAGCCAGGCTTCTGCGGAGGTACCGCGAGGCACCAGAAGAGGCATGTCCCTAACAGGGGAGAAGAGGAGCGGTGCCACAAACCTCGCAGGGCCGAGTAAAAGGGGAGATGACCTGGGCGAGAGGCCACAGGCTACCCCGGCCACACATAAGTACTAACCCCTAGTGGGTTCATAGAGAGTAAGGTGTCCTGTTCCCCTGGTGGAAGGACTAGGGAGGGGACCGTACGGGTTCCTCGCGATATAGTTGTGTTTTTGTTTCTTGTGTTTCCCCCTTTTGGAGGGGTTGAGGAGTAGGGAAAGGCAATGCAGACTAGACAGCTGCATCGGAGCTCTTTTTGTACTCCATCTTTGTCTTGGGGGCACGGGTCAGGCATTGTGACCCGGGTGGACTCAGTCTTGGGACCAGAGTGAGAGATCGTGGGCAACTCAAGGCTAACTAAGTGAGTCACTCTTGGGGAGTTAGTACTCAGGACAGGAGAGGGCTACTAAGGCTACCGTAATTGGAAGAACAACAGACTCAGTGATCCGCCGACGGTTGGTGTGAGGCCGGGGTGTAGGAGAGGTGGAGCCCCACAGATGACCACCAGACAGACTCCATGCCACAGAGGAACCCCAGGTGGTCAGCCCCTCCGCTGGTATAACATTCAAAGTTGTGGCAGGCGAGATTGGGGGAGGCTGCTCCAGGAATAAATATCTACTCAATGGCCTACAGGAGACTGTCACAACCCAGTTAATCAGTGCCCATGCCACTAGCAAGAGACACCATTCAGACCACCCTCACTTTGCACACAGTAGTCAACTAAGGGTTAAAAGAAATCCTTGCCAGAAACTCCTGAAACAAAATCCTGGCAGAGAGCTGTATATAATTTATGCCCACGTCACAAACAAGAAACGAAACTTAAGACTGGTCAGGGTGAAAGGGGATATCCCTGCCATAAATCCCTAGCGAAAACTGCTGTATAATTGGAGATTCAGACGAAAACCAGATGACGTGGCTTAAATCAATTGGTCACTGTGTAAACAAAACCAGCTTACACTTCCGCTCTAATCGGAGAATTCTGAATACACGCAATAGAATAACTTAGTGGTCTGATCAACCACTAATCACTCCCCGTCATCGCGGTCCCGACGTACCCTAACCCTCCTGCAGGCTCGTCCGGTCATTCACGGTATTCGTCATACACGGTCGATTATAACCTGAGACACGCTCGAATGTAAACAACGCAAGCCTTCTGCCTGCGTCGCACATCACTATCTGGGCGACGTAAGTAAACAATCTCCTGTAACCAACACGCGTCTGTGTCTGGTTAATTCCACTCCATCCATTAATTACCCGCCTGTCAAGGTGAAAGTTTTACTGCTCCGGTGGGGGTGGGGGTCAGAAAGCAGCTGCCGGCGCTGCTCTGATCTCCGACAGAGACCATAGGGCAATCACCACTGGCCACTCAGGCTAAGTCCGCAAGTGATTGGATGTTCAAGGCCAGGTGGTCACACACAGCATATGCTATAATTAATCCCCCTGCACAGAATAAGCATTAACACTTTGGAACAGGTAAGTCAAGGTATCAACACAATAAACACATATGAATATCACCTTAGATAAACCCAGGTAAGTTGAGGTAGCAATACCATAGACTTACACAGGCAACAATACAGGTAAATTCTGAGAATAGACAATAAACACATATAGGCAATGAAGAGAGATAAACCCATATAAACTCCCTTAAGGAGTACCCATAATTATATTAACCTCTACAGTACAAAATACCACAAAATATGGGGGTCACTCAGCACCCCATGGGGTGTTTCCTGGAGCCCCCCCTCCTTTAGGGCCCCAGGATGTGGACAATCCCCTTCCCACAATGGAGGAGGGTAGAGGCTGCAGACCCTCCTCTCCCAAGCCCACCTCCCCTGTGGGATCCACTTCCCCAGCAATTCAGCCAAGGCTCATCCCCTGGTGGCCAGTCCTTTGAGGGCCTCTCTCCAGTGGCACCTCAATGGGCTGGTGCCCCGCACGGAGCACCCAGGGCACTCCCACAGGAATTGAGCCTTTACTGACTCCAGTTGCCCGGTCTCACGCCGGGGTGTTCTTCCCTTTCCAGGGCCCTGCTCTGGGCACCGGGGCTCTTTTAGTTTAATGCGGAGCCACACTGCAGGGCTCTGGTTACTCAGCCTAGAGCCGGGGCTAACTTGAGCAGCCTCAAGCTGCTCCCAGGCCAGCTTCACGTGCGCCTACCTGTGCGCTGTGTGGGGCCTGAGCAGCCTCGAGCTGCTTCCAGGGCCAGCACTCCATGTGCTGATCCACGCACCACCTGGCCAGCTGCTTGCCAGATTCGCAGACTCAAGCCTCCTTGAGTGGCTCCTAGAGCCTGAGCACCATGCATTGATCCATGCACCATCGAGGCTCAGGTGGGGTCCCGAAGATGGTCATCTCTGGAGCTCCCCTCTCCTCGCTGTCCCTCACCACATTTGTCCTCCCCAGCATGCCAAGCACACTCTCCTTTTATACGCTTCAGGGGCTCCACCCCTGAAGTTCTCTGGATCTGGCAGGGTGCAGTCTTGAACCAGATGCAGACTAGTCCTTGCCCCCTCCCTTTGGGGAAAGGGTGTGGTCTTGCTTACCCTGGCTTGCTTCCGATTGGTGGATGGGCTCTTCCAATCGAAGTTGCAGAATCTAGAGCCAAGGACTCATCTGGAGCTCAAAAGGTAAATCTGCTACATGAAGATTGTGCTGACTTTTTCTTTTCTTGCAGGTTCTCGGGCTTAGGGTCTGGACCTATTTCCTCATAGTTGAGAGGTACCATTGCCTTTCAGTGCTTTTAAGGATCCTGCTTTGTTTTAATAAGAGAAAGCAAAAGGGAGGAAGGCAGGCCATTGCCATTAGCTACCATGATGATGGCATGGATCTTTGTATACTCTTTCTTAGTCAAAGTCCAATAAATAAGGTTCACTCCTTGGTGGTGGGGTTCCCAGTTTCTCAGCATGTCTGTTACACAAACAATCAAACTACTTCCTTGGGTGACAATCAGAGCTTGGAAATAAGTTTCTTGCCAAACCTATGTAGCCATGTCCTTTTACTTCTTTGTGTTTCCAGGCAAACTTCCTAGCTCAGATCCTGGTAACTGAAGTAGTGCAGAATGGCCGCTACAGCCCTAGCAAAAAAAACTTAGCCAAATAACTGCTTGGGTTCAGTTGATTTTTGTGTTTCTGAAATCCGAAACTCCTTCTTCAGACTCACAACTGAGGTGTTTAGTACTGCAACCTTCAGCCATTTCTGTCAGTGGCTGACAGAAAATCAGACAGAAGTTAGCTTTCTGGCCCAGCAGGCAACTGAGGAAAAGAATGAAAGAAAGAGCTCAAGCATCCAATGCTATAAAAATTTTTCCAGAAGAATTCATTTTGGGTGAAGCAGTCACCACGCACCACTTCCAGCAATGAATATCTTTTTGTAACAAATCTCTTCCCTTGCCATTTCCTGAAGCGCAGAATGAGCACACCTGTCCTTTAGTCTTTGCCCTCAAGACTGACTTTGGCTGGGGATGACTAAGTCTTTGAGGTGAGTTGCCTACGTACTGACCCTTGCTCTTCTTTGATACCTGTCTCAGTCCATATAGAAAATGTTGATCTTTTAAACACTCTTGGTCAATATGTTGGAAAAGCACTCCTCTCTCATTCTTTCCTCTGTAAAATTGGGGTTCTTTTTTTTTGGGGGGGGGGGGGGGTTCTCTCAGTACAAATGAGGCCCAAATATCTCAAATTTGGCAAAGCCAAAGATCAGAAAAATCCTGCATTTGAAATGCTTTTCTCGCTGTCTCTCTCCCTCTCTCTGTCCTTGTCTCTCTGTCTTTCTCCCCCTCTCTCTGTATCTCCTTCTGTTTCTCTCTCCACCTGCCTCTCTCTCCCCCTCTGTCTCTCTCCCTCTGTGCCTCTGTGTGTGTGTCTCTCTCTCTCTCTCTTTATTTGGGTGCTTGCATACCTGATGGTCATCATGATGTACACATAATGAAAAGGTCATTTGTGTGGATTAATGGCATCGCACATTACATGTGCACCAGTTTTGGCAGTTTTAGATGACTTTGCATCATTTAAAAATAAACTATATCTGGATATGGTTTCATTTGCAATGATGCATTGCAGCTGTCAGCTCAAGCCCCCCCCCCTCCCCCCCCCCCCCCCCCCAGCTGCAGGAGAGGTAGGCAGGCTCCACAGAAAAAAGTATCAGGCCCCTTGCCACTTATGCTTTCAGCAGGCTCCAGCTGAATGCAGATGCAGCAAGGGGCCTGATCCTTTTTTTTTCCGGCAAAGAGTGCCTGGCTCTCCCACGACCAGGGGGCTGAGCTGCTGGTGGGCCAAGAGCCCACTCAGCTGTGGGGGGGCCCCAGCCCCTCCCTCCACAGCAGAAGAGCCCCCTGGGACTACCCAGGTGGTCTGCTAGCAGGCTGGGTGCTGCCCCAGATTAGAGGCAGCACCCAACTCAATCCAACTGTTCCCTAAGCCTGCTCGCTAGAAACCTGCTGGGCACTGCTCCCTAGGCCAGCTTGGAGAACAGTTTGATCAGGCCAGGCGCTGCCTCTGAGCTGGGGCAGCACCTAGCCTGCTAGCAGCCCACCTGAGGAGCCCCGGGGAGGTGCTGCTGCTGTGGAGGGAAGGACCAGGACCCCCACATCTCAGGGGGGCCCATCTGCAGCTTGGCCCATCTGCAGCTTGCTCCCTGGCTGCAGGCAGGCTTTGGCTCTGACAAAAAAGGAAAGGACTGGGCCCCTCAGCATAATGTGACAGACAAATTAAAATGGTGGATTTCAATTCAAAAACCACCATTTCAATTTAGGGGGCATAGAATAAAACCATGAGGACTAAACCCCCATCACATGTACAAGCACCCTGTCTGTCTCTGTCTGTCTGTCTCTGTGTGTCTCCAGGTGCTTGTATACATGCTGAGGGTTTAGTTCTTCCTAAATTGAAATGGTGGGTTTTTAATTGGTGGATTTTTGTGTTGATTAAAAACCCACTGTTACAATTTAGGGACTTCTGTCACTGATGTGACAGTGATGCCCCTGTCAGCTCACACCACTCCCCCCCACCATAGGCAGGCTCTGCAAAGGGAAAAAAAAAAGTGATGAGGGACCTGATGCTCCCCCTCCCCCCCCCCCCCCGCGAGCCTGTCTGCTTCTCCCACAGCTGGGGGCGAGCTGCCAGTGGCGCACCCCAAGCAGCACTCGCCTCCTAGCAGCCCACCCAGGTGGTCCTGGAGGGTGCCATCACTATGGAGGGAAGGACTGTGCCCCCCCGCCCCCACCCCCTGCAGCTTTGGGGCTGTGCCATCCAGTGGCAGCTTGCACAGGCTAGATCCAATGGTGCACTGGGCGCTGGAAGCCCAGGCATGCTTGGGGAAGCTTGGGCTTAGTGGGCTTCCAGCATCCCATACTCTGTCCATTCCAACTTCCTGTTGCCTGGGACTGCCTAGGAATGGGCTGGCCTACCCCTGGGGCAATGCGGGAAGGCAGTTAAAAGGGCAGATGGGTATGCTGGCAGCTGGAGAAGGCAGCAGGGGTAGTGTATGGGGTGCTGGAAGCCCAATCTCAAGCTTCCCTGAACACACCTGGGCTTCCAGTACCCCGTGCACCATCCCTGCTGCCATCTCCAGATGTATCATTGTAATTTGTTGCATATTTTAGTTTAGTAAACTAAAATACATCAGATGTGTTTTACTTCGCTATGTAAAAAAATTAGTTAAATTGAAATACATCACTGCTCATGTGCACTGTTATGAAAGTTAATCGCAATATGCCTCTGCACGTGTACACTGTGATGCAATTAACTTGCTATAAAGGGCAATTAAACCACTGAAAGGGGCAATTTCATCAAATGTACAAGGTCCCTTTGTCATGTTTACAAAGGCCCTCTGTGTCTGTGTCTGTCTCTGTTTCTCTTCTTTCTGTCTGTCTGTCTCTTCCTTCTAGATGGTCTCCTCAGCTAATCTCTTTCTGCAGAGGTGCTTTAAAGCCGCTGGGTTTTGAGCTCTCAGTCATCCATGTAGTGTTTGAAGATTCTGGGGAGGTAAAGGAACCACTGCTGCAGTACTTGAAAGGGAAGGGCTGAAACTCTGAAACAGCTCCAAATTCAATGGGAGAGGAAGAGGGGAGGGACTGGGACACCCAGAAAAGAGGCTTGGCACCTTGGTAGCTCACTTTCCCTTGGTGCCCTTTGGAAATATGGAGCAATACTTCATGATACAACAAAGAAGCCCTTGTAATCAGATTGAACAACTTCAGTTAAGAGTCTGCCTTTCTCTTCCAAACAATAAGGAATATTTTAGCCAGGAATGGAGGGAACTGCAGCTGCCGTTAGTAATGAAAGATTGTTAGAATTCTGTTTCTCATACAACAAAAAAGGAGTTGTAGGTCCAGGTCTGTACTGATTTTTATTGTCTGGAGTAGCTCCTGTAATGGAGCAGTAGCATAACTAGGACAGGGCAACTGGAGCAGCAGCCCCAGGCTCTGATTCGGGGGGGGGGGGGGGGGGGGGAGGAGGGGTGAAAAAATAGCAGCTGATGTGACAGCCACACAATCATGCTGACAGCACCGTGGCAGCCAGAAGTCACCACTCTCTCTACTGTAGCCAGTCTCAGGAGTCCAGCTGACTTGTTATGCCTCTGTAATGGCGCAGGATAAATGGGATGAAACTGGGGATGGGGTCAATAATGCAGGACAGCTTAGTGCAGTTCCTTACTAACCCGAGGCATGCAACAGTTAATAGATCACAGTTGAATACATAAATAAAATTAAAGAACTGAGATATGGACAGGTGTTTGGATAAAATGCAAAAAGATGTACAGGTGAATCAGCCTGTTCTAGTCCAAAGAGGTACTGCTGTTCAGGCTTCCAGATGAACCAGCTCCAGGGGGAACTTCTTTGCATGTTATGACAGAAGCCAAAATGTTGAAAGCAACTGTCTGAACATTTCTAAAACAGTCATTTACCAAGACAACAACAAAATTGCATGCAAAATATCCAGACGCTAACTTAATCTTTAAGGAATGACAATTCTTTCCCCATGAAGCCCCTTGGACAGATCAACTGTATACCATCCTTTTCTGTAGACTGTGTCTGAGAGACAGCCTGAACCTTAGAATCGCACATAACCATGGTAGCATTCATTGCTGCCTGCCTTCCACATCATTTTTGGTCCCTGTGCCTTTTTTACAAATAAGAAAAAGATGTATTTTACTGTCTCTTGTTGGTCAGTTTCCCTAAGAAATGTTTTGAAGGATACACATATAAGCTAGGCAAGATTGAGCTCTTCTTTCCTTTCCAGCTTCTAGGAGACATTCGGTTTTATACCAAGGGTGAATCCTGGGCCCCCCATTTAGTAAAATGTTGGATGCACAACAGCCCTACTGCAGTGCTTGTCTCCACAAAAAAGGTGTGCCAAGAGAACATGTAAATTTTTATCTACTATAGTTTCTCTTTTAAAGGAGTGATCATCCCCTACTTTGTTGGCAATCCAGATAGGATCATAGGACATTAGGGCTGGAAGGGACATTACCAGGTCATCTAGTTCTAGGGACAGACATTCAAAAAGCCTTAGGCTAAATAGATTCAGTCTTTCCAGGTTAGTCTAACCTGGCTAGTAGGGCTTTGCCAAGCTTCGGTAGCTGATTCAATTCGGAGGAGATTCAGCCCAAATTGAATCAGGAGACCCATTAAAAGGTCCAAATCAATTTGGAAGCCTCTAAATTGATTTGGAGATTCAGGTGGCCCCACTTGCCTCCACTGGGAGCTGGATCCGGGCTCCATGTTGGTAAGTAGGGGGCTGGAGGAGGGGGGAGGGGACTATGGGGGGGACCCCCACCCATGCCCCACCCACTCCCCCAGCCCTCCCCCCATGGCTGCCCCACCCAGCCCCAGCATCCCGGCACTTAAAAAAAATAAATAAATAAAGTCCCACACTCACCGGCTGCAGCAGCGGTGATCGGGCCCTTTAGGGGCAGTGAGGATCATCCCTCCCCCTGCCTTGCACCCGTGTGGCATCTGCTGCATCACGCAGGTGCAGCATGGCCGGCAGGGTGCCGCAGGGCTCCGCACACTGTCTGGGAGCTGGGGCTGCTCCGGCTGAGTGCTGCCGGGCTCTGGGTGACTGCTGGAGCAGCCCCAGCTCTGGGACAGTGCATGGCAGTCTGCCAAGCTGTGCTGCACCCATGCGATGTGACAGCTGCCACGTGGGTGCCAGGTGGGGAAGGCAATCTCCACTGCCCCACACTGCTTGGGGGGGCTCTGCTACAAGCCCCTAGAGGCCCTGATTGCTGCTGTTGCAGCCCGTGAGTGTGGGGCTTTCTTTTTTTGAAGCGCCGGGATGCTGGGGCTGGGCAGAGCAGCCATAGGGGCACTGGGGGAGTGGGCAGGGGGTGGATCCCCGCTCACCACCACACCCCTTCTGACAACACTGCTGCCACCTGTTCAATTTAGAGGATGTTCGGCTTGATTTGGCAGCTGAATCTCTGAATCCGAATCAGCCAAATCAAATCAGGACAGTGATTCAAATCACCAAATTGAAATACTGTCCCTCTGAATCAGCAAAAGCCGAAGCCAAATTAAATACTTGCTGCTTTGCACAGGCTTACTGGCTAGGCTAGATCAGTTATAACTACACAGATATCCCAGACATATGCCTGCAGTGGCTCAGGCTAGAAGCGAGGGGGTGCTAAAGCAGCCCTCCCTTCCCTTCTCAAGTCCTGAGCTGAGGGGGGAATGGCCAGGCCCCAGCAGGATGGTCTGGTTAAGAAAGGGATGCTCGCTCCTGAGCAGCCTAACAGGGAATTGATAACAGTGTTTATCACTCCATTAAGAAAACAACACAGGGACATTACCAGCTACCTGTTGATTCTGCCTTTGTCCCATCTGCCACAACACAGACCATTGCTAGCATGCAGTATGCTAGCTAATGCTGAGAGGTGTCTGTGTAAGGAAGAGGGGATGGGGAGGGGAGGGAAGGGGAGAGGAGGGGAGTGGGGGAACAGGGGGAAGCCAGGAAGTTGCCTGCAGTCTTTGCTGAGCTCCAGCCAGGGAGCAGAGGTGAGGGGCCAGCTCTGCTGTGGAGCAGAAAGCCCTGCACAGCCCAGAGAGCATGCTGGGATGCTGGGGGGTTTGATTTAACTTAAAACAGGAAGGGGTCTGGGACAGACATTGCATAAACCAGTTTGCGCTAAATCAGTTAAGTCTGATATACCTGGTTGAATGTAGTATCTCAAACCAGTTTCAGCCATTTTCAAACTGGTTTATGTGCACTGAATATCTGTTCTGTTAGAGGTTTAAACCAGTTTCTGATCACTTAAACTGGTTTATGTGTAATGTCTTTCCCTAGCCCTAATCTAGCCCCTGCTCAAGACAGGATCATCCCTGACTAAATCATCCTAGCCAGTATGCATCTAACCCACTTGTGACAGTTTCCAAGGATGGAGATTCCACAATTTCTCTAGGTAGTTGTTTAAATGTTGCAGCAATTAACTATAGTAAGATAAATAAAAACTGAGCCAGAGTTAATAAAACTAATTAGAAGGACATTTTAAATCAATCCTTTTTCTTGTTCTCAAGTGAGTGAAATGATGCTTTTAAAAATAAAAAAAACAAAACTGTGCAAAAACTATGAAATGTAGAAGAGAGTTCTACATTTTTCAGTTTAAACAACCTAAGATTGCCTTTTGAGAAGGAAATGTAGTTTTGGCACAAAATGCTTTAATCTACCTCTACCTTTCTAATAATCATATTAGAGAAATCTAGAGGTATTTTTACTTGGTGATTAAGCCAAATGTCTGAACTCAGGCTACAAAAGGGAGAGCAGAATGTTACATCACCTTTGGTTAGTATTGTTACAAAGAGCCTTGGAGTCAGTTTTCATGCACTCAAAATATAGTGCAGATTAAAATGTCTAATGGTAAAATAATACATTTACAAAAAATATGTTTGAATAATTCCAACAGAAGAATAATTATTTTCTTTCAATAGATCAATCTTTGTATTATAGAAAATATCAAGGATCACTTTAAGTTCTGCATTTTCAGCAGTAGATGGTGCTAACAGTAACTACATGGCAATATTATTTCCAGATTCAACATTTAGAGCAGTCTCTGTACTGAAGCAATTGACTTCTTGCATGTTAAAAAAGGAATCATGAGGATGGTGGTGTGTTTGAACAGTTTCTTCCAGAAGACTTTAAGAGTAATTCTGATTGCTTCTAAAGATAAGGCCAATATCATCAGTGATCAGGTCAAGCAGAAGGGGGATGAAAGCTAGGGACTCTCCAATATTAATTTCTGTAAGATTGTATTATCTAATTCAGCTCCTCCTGATGTCTGTAAAACTCTCCTTCACCAAAGCCAGAAATAGAGCTGGTTTGGAGATGAAATACACAGGAATTAAATATAATTTTGCAAAGGATGCCAAGATTTTGAAACTTGGTTTTGTTCCCAATCAGACCTAAACCAAAAATTTCAAAAGGGAGGAATATTAAAGAAAAACTATTGTTATTTATTTGCAACATTTGATTTCAGATTTGCCCGTTATTTTGTATGAGGCAATATCCTCCATTACAAATTGGAAACATTTATTTCCAAAATAAAAGATATCCAAGTGTTGTTTTTTTTTTTCTGGCAACGTCAGATACCACTGCAATGGTAAGGTACTTCTATGTGAATGGAGAATGGAGAGGTGATAACACCAAAAAGAAATATTAGAAAATAGGGCTGGAAGAGGCTTTGAGAGGTCATCTAGTCCATCTGCTTGCCTCATGGCAAGATATCAACTATAAATTAAACCATTCCAGGTGGATGTTTGTCTATCCTGCTTCTAAAAACTTTTAGGGTGCTGACAGAAGTGACAATTTTCACCTGATCTGGCCACAGAAACCAGTTTATAGCTGTGACCAAGCACAAGTCCACAGCTGCTGACTGCTTAAAAAATGGCCGGTCAGGTGAAAATCTGAACCCTCATTGCTTGAAAGGTCAGATGAAGACATTTCAAAACAAAGCATCCTCTGTAACTTCTATCTGCCTGCCTGCCAGCCTGTTGCTGTTTTCAGAATGGAAGTGGGGAAAGGGAGTGGAGGGAGTCCAGTCTAGGGGTTTTTCAGGCCCTGCTGGAGGATGCGGTGGGTGGATTGTAGCCTTGGGGGGGCACCAGCTGGGGACCCCCTAGAATGAGCTTCCTATGCTCCCTTGCATCCCTCCCATTCTAAAAACTTTGGAACCTTACAGGGAGAAGGGGCTGAAACCAACACCGCACTTCTGTTTGGTCCAGGGGATTGTTCTACCTCAGAACGCTTCCTGCAAAGCCTTCCCAGTTACAGCAGGGTGCTGTACTTCTGTCTGCACCCTTACTGATGGAGATTACACAAGCTTCCAAGGTAATCTGTTTTAGTGCTTTACCATCTTTACAGTAAGAACATTTTTCATAATGTCTAATTTAAATTTCCCTTGAGGCAATTTAAGACCATTACTCCTCATCTCATACCCTGTGGACAGAGGGAACAACAATCTATCGCTGTGTACATGTTTATTATTGTATATTTTTATCCCTTTCAAGAAGTTGTTTGGGGACTGGCATTTGCTTCAACCAGACACCTGAAGGAAACCATACAGCTGCTCTGAAACTGTATTAGAAGGAAAAAACCTAAGACTTTTTTTGCATATCAAGCTACCACATTGCAGGCTATTGTCCTTAGGCTTTGTAAACATCTCTCTCCCAGGAATAGGTCCTTTGGAGCAGGGGATGATGAACCAACCCCAACCCACATTCTTTAGAAAGCTGTACTTATGGTGCAGAAAGGGGCTCTCCACCATGTGAAGTGTGATTTATTCTGGTGAGAATCTCTTTTTTCCCACTGACTTCACCTTTTCTTTTGCAGGTGGGGTGGGGGGGTCCCTCCTATCTGTTTTATCAAGAGATTAAATATTGTCAAATTTCCCTTCGTAATTTTTTTGCCTCACTAGTCTGAAGAGAAGACTACAGTTAGGTGGATTTCCATGGTGAGGTTGGTCCTCCCTTTCAGAGGCTCTGCATTAATTTTTTACTGACTCAATCTTGCATTTGGAAACCTTACTTCCTCAGAGGAGAACATATTACCAGAAAGCAAGGTAAATCTTGTTTAATCAGGCTTGACTTAAGGATCCGTCAGCAGTCTCACACTGCTAGTGCTTCATCACTGCCCTTCACTGGTGCTGCACAGGCGTGTCCTTGGGTGGAGTTATAAGCAGGGCTGCTGAATTTTTCTGGGTGTCAGAAAGTTACTATTAGATGCAGCTGATGCTTGTCGGTAACCATGATGTTTATGATTAATTGAGCAGCTGGAAAGATTATACCTATTCCTTTGTTTACCTTGAAATTTTCAGCTCAAAGAAGAAATGTTGCAGCTCAAGAATTTCCTCCTAGGGAGCTATTATTTTGCAGGTACCACAGTCCCTGTGGCCCCATCCTACCACAGGCTGATCCTGCACTATTGTGCTGAGAGCCTGAACAGAGCCCCCTTCCTCTTGCTTTGTGCACACAGGACCAGTTTTCTCAGTCGGTAAAAATCTAATGAGCTCTACTGACTTCAACAAATCTGTCATGATTTGCCACAGCTGAGGATCTGGCTTACACTCTTGTTACCAGAGCACCTAGGACCCCATCCTGTGAAGCACCTGTACAAACAAGACAAAAATGTGGTCCCTGGCCTCCAGAGCAAATAAAGTTATTTTCTCCCTGTAAAGAGACAACTGACTCAAACTGTTGCCTCAAACTCGACCTGCTACCCAGCTCCCTGTTCAGTGATCGTAAGTAACCCTTTAATTTTCAGTGACAGAGTCCAGGCTAGAAACCTGTCTGATTTTCAGCCTGCTCACCCACTCACCTTGGCTTCTAGGGCCTATGGCCCTACAGCAGCTTGCCATGCTGACTGCCCAGGATTGCAGCTGGCACAGCCCGCCCATACTGGGGGTTCAAGCAGCCCAGGCTATCAGTGGTGGATTTGCCATGAAACAAACCGTGCAGTGGCACAGGGACCCCAACAACAGGGGGCCTTGCTGCCAACACCACTGCTGCCTGGAGCGGCCATGGCCGGGGCGCCTCCCGCGTTTTGTTTGTGGCCCTCCCTCTCGCCTGGCGGGTTGTGGGCTTCTTCAGCCGTTCCAGACTGATATTCCAGCCACCACGCCGCCCCTGTGGCCGCTGTGCCATGCTGATTCCCCCGTGGATGTGCCGTAGGGCAGGACATGGGCCCCCACACCCTGCTTGGATCATCCAGGCACTGGGGGCCAACAGTACGCCACTGCCCGAACATGAAGCTGCACACAGGGCCCCACTAACTGTAAATCCGCCACTGCAGGGTATGCTTCAGTTTTGCAGTATTTTAGTATTCTGTTTTGCCTGAGGTTTTTCTCCTTGCCAAATTTCATAGGAGGAGTCCCCACAGACTGCCTAAAGGCCCCCAGATTAGTGACAGGCTAGGATAGCTATCTCATGCCCAAGGTATGGTAGTATTCCTCAAGACAGCTGAGACAACCTTCTGCAAGTACCATATGCATCAAATTTGCTTGGTGAAAACCCAAGAGAGCTTAGAGTTCATTCTCAGTAGCATTTCCATCACTCCAAAACTCCCTCCTACTTGCTTCTCACAAGAACCTGAGCTTAGACACCTTTTGAAAGAGCTGCAAGACCTTTTGATTCTGGCAGGTGTTTAGCAAGCAAGGTTAAGTTGAGCTATTGTTCGGAGAGGTTGTTTTGTTATATAGCTTATATATCTTGTTTACTATTTAATCTGGTGCTTATATTATTTTCCCTTTTATTGCAAACTGCCCTGAGCCTGGTTTGGGAAGGTAGCATAGACAGAATTGTTGTGATTGTAGCTACTGTTGTTATTGTGGTCATTGATACTGTGGTTGGTGATGATGTTATGATTATTATGCTTACTAGTAATAATAATAACCTAATAATGTAGTAATATCGTGATATTATTGATGATGATGTATTTAACAACAACAATCATGTTTATATACACTTTCCCAAAAAGGCTCAGGATGACCTACTATAAAAGACAATACAATTTTAATTATTATTACTCTTATTATGTTATTGATGATAATTGACTATATCTCCTTGACTACTAGCATTAGGAAAGCTGACTCTTCAGTCCCAAAGTTCGGCAAAGAACTGGACCCTTTCACCAGTGACTTCCTACCTGATTGCACTACCACAATGAAGTTTGACAGAGTTGTGATTGTGCACTAGTTAGTCTCTTTCCTAACAGTTTAAACAAAGGGCAATGATCAAGTGACCCACTGATGAGATTCCTGCCAACTCTGCAGTGAAATTCCATCCTTTGCTGATGAGGCACAAGCTGTTCCAACCTTTCTTGCCTCAGATAAAAAGTATATATGGGAAGAACCTAGGATCTGGGCAAAGTGATTCCTGGGGGCACTGACTGTGCAGTGCTTTGTTCGTATTCTTGTTAAATGACCTAGCCCCCATTGCTTCCCCTGGGAAGAATATTCCACACTTGAACAGATCTCACTGTTAGGCACCTTTTTTGTGTTTTGTTTTTTTCTCCCCTCAGATTAAAATTTCCTTTGCATAAAACTCTTATATCTATTCCTGACTGTAGGTGAGTTAACCAGGAAGGGGTTCAGGAGGTCAGCCATAGGGCTGTGCGAAACAGCAGTGTTCTGCTTCTACTTCCATTTCGATGTTTTGATGGAACAGTGTTTCGTTTTGAGTTTCGTTTAATTTAGAAAGCACTGTTCTGTTCCATTTTGTCGAAATGGTTTCACTGTTTCAATGCTATTTCAACATTTTGCCCATAGGCTATAATGGGGAACCACAAAATGGCCTATAACTTTGTCATTTCTTGCCTGATTCTGATGAAACTTGCCAAGATGGTAGCCCCTTCTGAGGGCATGAAGCCTGCCAAGATTCAAGGAAATAGGTGCAGGGGTTTCTAGGAAACTGCACCTCAAGCTGCTGACAAGCAGGAGCTGGGGAGCAGGAGCAGCTTACAGTGATCCAGTAGGTGGTTCGGGGGCCTGCACCCCTGGGAGGAGTCCGGCAGAGTCCCTGCAGCTCTCCCCAGAGGGGCAGGTGGGCCCCTGATCTGCCTACCAGATGACACGAGGCTGCTCCTGCTGTCTGGGACCCAGCACTGGGGAACTCAGCCTGGCCGCCACCGGGCTCAGTTCACAGTGGCTTGCAGTGCTGGGGAACTCAGCCCAGCTAGGGGAAGTTCCTCCCACTGCCGGGCTCTGTTCCCAGTGCTGGGGAACTCAGCCCTGGGGGAAGCACCTCCCGCTGCTGGGCTCTGTTCCCAGCGCTGGGAGTCGAGCTCGGCTAGGAGAGGTGCTTCCCCCAGCCGGGCTGGATTCCCCAGAGCTGGGAATGGAGCCCAGTGGCGGGAGGCACTTCCCCCGACCAGGCTCAGTTCTCCAGCACTGTGAGTTGCTGGGAGCTGAGCCTGGTGGCAGGAGGCGCTTCCCCGCACTGGACTCAGCTCCCAGCAGCTTGCAGCCCCATGGAACTCAGCCTGGTAGTGGGAGGCAGAGTGCAGCACTAGCTCTGCCCACCTTTTACCACCGGGATGAGCTCCATGGGGCTGGCGAAGCTGATCGGAGAACAGCCCAGCAGCAGGAGGTGGGCAGAGCCTGCACTGTCCTCCAGTTGGCTCCGCCAGCCCCATGGAGCACAGCCCAGCAGCGGGAGGTGGGGAGAGCCAGGGCTGCGCTCCCCACTGGGCTGAGCTACATAGGGCTGCGGAGCTGCTCAGAGTGCAGCCCTGGCTCTCCCTTGCCTCCTACCACCTGTCTGGTGGCTTCAAAATTTGACATATTTCAAACTTTTGAAACATTTTGACTGGCCTTGTTTCATTTTTAGGCTGTTTCGAAGCCCTTCATTTCATTTCAATTTCACTGTTTTGAGCTCAAAACAAGTTGAAACGAAACAGCTGGAGAAGCTTCACATAGCCCTAGTCAGCAGACAGTAGAGAAGGGATGAAATGAAAAGAGCCTAATGAAGAAGTGGGAAGCAGCAACCAAAAGCAAGAGCAGAGGTTGCTATGAGCCAGATCCTCAGACAGAAGGAACCAAAGGAAGAAAGAGAAGCCCTTTTACTGTTCCTTTGTAGGATTTTTCTAATGTAAAAGGATGTCAATAAAGTCTGTCACCCTATTTCAGGTGCTCAGTGAGATGAATTAGATGTAAATGGACATATCTATGTCACAGTCCCAATACTGAATCCCAAGTTGCTTTGTATGAACAAATGGACAAAGTTGACATGGGCCCTTGCCTGCCTATTCAGGTTCCTGTAGCTCTTACACCTGACATTTCCTTTCCTTCTCTTCTAAGGAGGCCTTGCTCCACTCTGTGCTGGAGACCTAGTCCCATAAGATTCTTCATTTGGGCCAATTCTCTTGCTTGTCAACCTTCAAGAAGGAACTAGGAATGTTCCTTCCTACTTCTTTTAGAAGGGCAATATCCCCACATTCTTCTTTTATCACCGCTGCCTCTTTCTGAATTTTTTAGGTTCATAGAGCAGCAAAAGCAGGAAACAACATTTTCCATGTTGATTTTCTTCTATACAGGTACAAGTATCTGGATCCGATTAACAGAAATGCTTTGTTTTCTTGTGTTGTTTTAGATCCTGTATGTGGGTGCCCTAAGTAGACTGCTGATGCAATTTCTGGAGGACCACAAAGGTGACTCTCCGGA
Source organism: Alligator mississippiensis (assembly GCF_030867095.1). NCBI lineage: Eukaryota > Metazoa > Chordata > Crocodylia > Alligatoridae > Alligator > Alligator mississippiensis. The sequence goes on from NC_081830.1 coordinate 43,704,599, forward strand.
AGGGCCACAAAGCATATTTCAGGTGTGATAAGAACCAGGAGCAGACATACTTCCTCAGTTGCAAAGGAGAAGTTAGAGAATTTATGCCAAAGTCTATTCACGAGGGAAAAGCACAGTGAAACGGAAATTCAGAGACAGAAACTGTATATAGACCCCCCCTGAAGCCAATAAAAGAACTCCCACTGACTTCAAAGACAGCAGCAAAAGTGAACACCCCTCCCCTGGATCTGTGTCCCTCATTAATATATATGTTACCTAGTTTTATATAAAAAGAGGTAAATGGGGCAGCATGCATAGGGTGCCTGCTACTTTAAGGGGAGATGCAGCCAGAGTAGTAGTCTGCAGGGGGGGGCCAGAGCTGATTACAGGGTCAACTGACCCAGGGAGCCTGCAGGTGGTGGCTAGGGCTGATTGGAGGGAGTCATTTGACCCAGCAGGAAGGCTGGGCTTAAGGCAGATATAAACCCAAGTGCTGAGCAAAGCTGGCAGTAAGATCTTGGAGCCTGTTGAGAAAATACTACCTGAGTAGGATGGCTGCAGCTCCAGAAAGTCAGCATGGAAGGTAACACCTAAAGCAGTTTGGAGGTTTGGGAAGGTAAAAGGATGAATGAGGTTCCTGGGGACCCAAGAAGGGGTCTGGAGCCCAGAGAGAGGGGCTGAAAATGTGGGATCTATTGAGGGGGTCTGGTGAGCCCAGAAAAAGGGGCCAAGAATATGGGACCTATTGAGGGGTCCAGGTAACCCCAGAGAGAGGGGCCAAGTGTGTGAGACCTGATGAGTGGTCTGGGGCTCCAAGAGAAGGGATGAGGGCAAGCCTAGATGGAGCAGGGGCTGAGCTGGGGCCAGGGCTGCTCGTGGCAAGATTGAGCCAGGGAAGGGAGGCCTGGAGGTCTGTAGCCCAAGAAGGGCAAAGATTAGGGCTGGAAGGAGACAGCACCCCAGGAGGGGTGAAGATTGCCAGAACAGGATAGCTTGGAGGTAGGTATAACCACACCCTACTGGGGAATCTTTTTATGTGTCTATCTGTTTAGTAGTAATTACAATGTTGTAGTCACTAACAAATGAGAGGCTGATACTAATGCTGGCTCCTCTATGGAATTATTAGGAAAACTACTGGGACAGGGTATGACCTAAAGCCCACTGAGGACAATTGCAAGGTTCCCATTGATCTCAGTGGCCTTGGACCTAACCCACTGCGAGTAAATAGATGGATCCACAGCAGGTCTAAGGATTCTCATTTTCTGTATAGTTTTCTTTACCAGTTCCCAGGAAGTTCTGCGCTAGGTGGGGTGGTGAGGTTGTAACCAGAGCAGAAAAAGAATTTCTGTACCTCAGGAGCAGGGCTGCCCTGTGCAGTTATCACATAACAGTGTGGTGAAAGCTGTGCCCTGCTCTGGGCAAATGAGTTTTGTGCTCCAGCTGTCCTGGTCTATTGTAGCTGATAGGCAGCTGTAAAGGGCTGCTATAAACAATAGCAGCTGCTTAAACATATTCCCGAGTACATGCTGAAAGTGAGCAGCCCCCAAACCCAGGAGGTGCACAAATGAGTCTGCCGTTCTTGCCCCTGTTTCTGTGCTCCACCTTGTGTGCTGTGTTCCTGGCCAAATAGCCTGATGCTTTAACAGTTTCTCTGTAATCAGGGAAGTTTCTTCTAGTTTTCAACTCCCATTTACAGTGAGTCACAAGAGGGATTTGCCAGTCTCCTGCTCCTCCTAGAGGCCATGCCTCAGAGAATGCATTGGCAAGAACTTGTCACTCTGACACTCTCTCTCTTGAGCAGAAATGAAGTCTGCAGATAAACTGTTCCTAGTGCTCCAATAGCAGCTTGAACACTTGAGCTGAGCACAGAACTCTCTTCTATTGTCTATACCTGTTGGACCTAGGAGCCAAAGCCAATCTTCAACCTTGGATGTCTCAGTGGCCCATTGAGGCCCAGTGCTTTGACTTCTTGTTGCCTAGTCATGAGCTGGCCTTGCACTATGTTGCTTGCTTATTATTTCCAAAGGGCATCAGGAAAATTATCACATTCACTTTTCACTGTGTTCAGTTATCCTGGCAGGGTAATATTATTCTAGCTATGGTACTGTTGTCATTGTCATGCATTTTCACATCTCATTTCCTGGGTAGAAGACAGTCCATTTATTGTCCCAAAAAATAACGTGCTTCCCTACTAACACTCTGCACTGGATTGTGGTGAACAGGGGGCCATACCATCTATACAACTAGAATAGCATGGCAGCAAGCTTAGGGTATTTAGCAGGTAGAGAACAGAATTAGGAATCAAGGGGACTGGATTCTTTTCTTGACTCTGACCCTTTATGTGAATATAATGTTCTGTATCTGTTTCTTCATCCTTTGGATGGAGCAGGAGAGTGGGGCTTGCCCATTTTTACAACATGCTACATGCCCTGGGGATGAAATGCACAATATGACTGCTAAGCATTAATGATAGTTGTACTGTTTACTGTATTGCTGCCTTATCTTTGCACAGGGACACAATGGAGAAGAAAACAAGGAAGTCTCTTAATGTTGGTTTCTGGTAATGAAGCTGGAAGAGACTAAGCTGAAAACAGACTCACTCGAGACTTTTGTTGACATACCCTAAAAAGCTGACTGCTTTATGCAAGAGGAACCTGACAACAGAACATCTGAGGAAATGGTATTTACCAGGATCATAATATGAAAGTCCTAATAACTGCTCTTACTATTTTTGTGGGGGGCTATTGTTGGTTTGGTTTTGTTTTTTTTTTAACTCTGGAAGTTCAGTGCAAAAAATCTTGCCCTAGTCAGAAATAATGTACTTTCTTCTAACAACACTAAAGAGGCTGCTTTCCTTGGACATACACTATCACTGCTTTTGGGCAGTATAATTGCAGAAGTGAAATGAAAATGAATTGAAAGATTACATAAAGCAGAAGTGTGACTCATAATCATGCACAAATCTGAGCATCAGCCATCTATGTCTTACAGTTTCTTAGTCATTCTTGCATTGTCACAGATGTCCATTGGCAGAGCCAATCCTAGCATTTAATGGAAATGGCTAGAGAGTCATTTCTTTCTCAGGCTACAGTGTTACCATTGTAACTCTACAATTAGTTACTTTTATGTCATGAAGCTGGGATTTTTTTTTTGCCAGTAATTAAACATACTCTGATTACTTGGTGCTCAGGAGAGTTGGGTGGCTGAATAAAAACAGCCTCTTCTCTGTGGCCAGAGGAGTTACCCTTAAAGAATATGGATTCATAGATCAGAGTTGGATATTTAGTTTGAAATGTCTTCAGGTATACCCAGGATTGAAATAGGAGAAGCCTTGTGGCTCAATTGCTTTTGAAGAAAAACTCCAGGGCAGAAAGGGTTTCTGGCCCACTTGCAGCTTGAGGAGGACAAGGATGATCAAATTGGCCACCATGCCTCTTTGAACTCTCATCAAGTTGCCAAGAGAAGAAAGAAGATTTCCCTTCTCTGCTCTTTGTAAGGAGTGTAGGGACACTGCACTTTCATCCTGAATGATCCATTGGTTGATGGGCAGGATCACTTAGTTATTCATCAAAGCAAGGGACTCATCAAGCAAGGGCTGGTATTTAATATATACACACTTTCATTTTGACCTAATCTAATTTCTGCACAGCTCACTTTTGGTCCTTAGTTATCATCCATGTAACATCTGACTGTCATTCCCTGTCACCCCAATACTGTTAAGGGATTATGAGGTGAACCTGCCTTGGATTCTATTTCTTACCATCAGTTGCCTTCCTGCTCCCTCGGGTTTATTTACAAGCCAGGCTTTCTCACTGTGTGTCTCCCCCATTTAAGATAATAGCCAGTAGTTCTTGAAGGCATCATCTAGCTTCTAGCTACCAGGTTCCTCTCTTTCAAGAGTACAGCCTTCCCTCCCAAAGCCTGCTGTCAGTGGCTTCTCAGCTTCTCTGAATTCAAACTTTAGGCCTACTCTTTTTTTTTTTTACAGGCAGTCCAAGAGACAACATCCTCCCCAGCTGCTTCACCACCTGCTCTTGTCAGCAGTAGCTAGACAAAGCCCCTGGCAGGACAAAGTTTGGAGCCAGTTCTTGGTCTGTCAGGTATCTTGCTTCCATTGTGCACAACCTTTCTGCCCTCTTCCCTAGTCAGTTTCCAACTGCTGGGCTTTCTTCTTCATAAGTCCAGCAGCCAATAAGTGCAACAGGAGGGGAGAACTGAATAGGTATGGTCAGCCCCACAACCTTTTATGGCTTCTAAAGTGCGAGTTCACTGAATGATAATCCAAAAGTCAAAAAAGCTATTCTTCTCTCCTTCCTTGGGCATTTTACAGTTATGTCCAATCCTATCAAATTCTATAGTACTATATAAATATGAAGCAGAGCCTAGTTTCAGTGTAGCTAGTTTGGCTAACAGTAGCAATGAAGACCTGGTAACATGGCTAGAAGCCTGATTTACATATCTAGGGCCCAGGTGGGTTTATATAGTCTGTGCTAAAGCCTGTGGTCCTATGTTATCCTGTATTCCTGTCTAGTTAAGAGCTAGCATGGGTATGTCCTATATATGCTGCCATTAAACCCTGAATTGCACTACCTTCAGTAATTTCCAAGTGCAATATGTTCTCTATCTGCTTTGAGAGTCAAGTTAGGGCTCATTCCTGTTCTTGCCTCATCACCAGTAATCACTTTATTCAGCCTGTAGAGCTTTTATCACTTCCAGTAATTATTGTAATCAGTGATCATATGAATGTAACATTCAAATGAATTGCACAAGTGAATTCTGTCTGCAAGAAGAAGCAGGCTTCAGTTTGTTTCCCCTTAGCTCTGTTAATTTTGCACAGCTAAAAAGAAAGGCAATAAAAATAACCCTTGTCAGCAGAGGCAACTGGTGGCTCCTGAGTCTGGGGGGGCATGAGCAGCTCCTGCAAACGTTGCCAGCAGTAGGGCCACAGCTAGCGAGCTCCTGTAGATGCTGCCGGCAGCATTGGTGGCAGGCTCGACCCTGTTTGGGGGGGGGAGCACATGCCCCCTTGTGCCCCCCCCCAACATGTTGCCTATGCTTGTCAGTGAAAATAAAGGATATGGCCCAGAATACACAGGAAAAAAGTGTTGCTAAGAGGGTGCCATCAAAGGAAAACCACACTTGGGATCCAAAAATTTCTATACAACAGCTCAAACCAACTTAAGCACTGAGGGAGTTCCTGATCCCATGTACCTCTCCTGGGAGAAACCCACAGACTTTCTTAGTGGATAAACATCATTGTGTAGTGGTTGCTACACAATTGTGTAGTAGTTGCTTGGTGTCTAGTGATGAAGGACCTGCAAGTACAGTAATCCAAGGGGTGAGAAAACTGAATAATTGCTGTGAATTGCATAAATAAAACTATATAAAATCAGTCCAGCAAAAGATACCATCAAATAAATGTTGGTTCTTGCACGTTTCCTGGACTGTCCTGGCTGTACTATTAGAAACATTATTAAACAGGTATAAAAAGCAAGGAATCTGCATACTCTTCAGCAGCTTCCTTATCTTTTCTGCATAGTTGTATTAGTGCTGTGTTTGGTTCTGTCACAGTCCCTGCAAGAGGCAGGGCACACTTTCTGTGTGGCTTCTATATATTGTATGTGTCTCTGGAAATACCATGTAAAGGAGGTGGTAGTATTGCCACATCCTCAATGCACAGTGGACATTTTACAGCTGTAAGCATTTCATAGAAGTCCCAAGTCTCTTAGTTATTCCAAGAAAGTGTATCAATTGCTGATATTACACTGAAGTAGGTTGCCCTTATTTTATTTCCCTTTTTTGTGTGAATGTATCTCTTTGCCTGTTGTTTCATCCTGCATTTGACTTCGTTTTCCACCAGTTCCATTTTGTAGTACTCCAAGGTTCAGTTCAAGTTGCCAAACTGAGTCAAAAGTTTTCTTGAACTCTAAAGTAGACAGGTGTCTTCATATTTGTTGTCAAGTAGTGTCCAGAGAGTTAAGATGGTGTCAGCAGTGTGTTTTCCAAGAGGAATCCAATTTGGCCTTGATGGACCCCACTGTTCCACTACTCTGTGTCCTTCTCCCTTTTGAGGTGCTACAGAATTTGTTTGCTGATGATACTGTTCATACCTCTTTAGTGCTTGGTCATATCTCTATCACAGTTAGTTGGATACTATCTTAGGTTAGGGACAGAAGTTACATACAAGCAGGTTTAAGTGATCAGAAACTGGTTCCAACTTGTAACAGAACAGAAGCTCAGTGCACATGAACCAATTTCAGCCATTCTGAAACTGGTTTAAGATAAACCTGGATGAATGTAGTAGCAGACTTAACTGATTTGGGTCAAACTGGTGCAACAAACCCCTGCAGTGTCAGGCACATCACTACAGCTGATGAGGGATTTACTTTATATTGAATGTCCTAAGGGTTACGATCATAGGCCAATAGGAAGTGACAAATACAAGTACATAGGCATCCAAAGTATAACAACATACACTTAGAGGGCAAGTTAAACAGACAGTGGTCAGTACTGCTGGGGTACATACATTTGGCACATATGGTCTTCTGCCCACCTCCAGAGATGTCCCCAAGAACCAGTTTTTAGTTCAGAGTTGCTCTGTGCAGGTCTGTAGGTTGGGGATCATGTGCAGTTAGTCTGTGGCTCATCTACATTGTGCAGAGACTTCCCTCTCCTTCAGTCCGTCTCACAGCAGCCACCATAGCCCCTTTTCCTCCTGTCCCCAAGACCTCCTGGGATTTGCAGTCCAGTAGCAGGGCTGTGCAGGGTTTCTTGTCACTTCCTCTTCTTGCTTCCAGCTGCCTCTGGGATTTGTAGTCCATGGTCAGTCAGCAGGATTCCACAAGGTTGGTCCCTTTCTGTCACACACTCATATTACTTTGTTAGTGCACACAATGCATTGCATGACACAATGCATACATTATACTGGTTTAAAAAACTTCTGTCCCAGACCCCTTCATGGTTCAAGTTAAATCAGTTTGCCAGGATCCTGGTATGCCTTGCAGCCCGAGGCATATGCTGTCTGCTCCAGAGAGCAGGGCTGGCCCTGCCTCTCTGCACCCCAGCTGGAACAGTGAGGGCTGGTAGACAAGGCGGGGAGCCTGTCTGGGGATGCAGCCCATGCTGGGGCCAGCAAGGGAGGTTAAACACCACTTCCCCCGCTCAAACTTACTGCTGGTAGCAACTGTGGACTACAAATCCCAGAGACACCTGGAAGTAGGAAGAGGAAGTGGTGAGCAAACCTGCAGAGTCCTGCTGCTGTAATTTTGGATTGAAAGTCCCAGAGACCTCAGGGGCAGCAGGAAGAGGAAGTGAACACACAATCAGATAGCCATGCTCTATCGCCTCCTGGCTTGTGGCTGAATTTCCTGAATCAAAGGTAAATGTCTGTTCACTTTGGCTTCAATTTGATCTATGCAGTTTAGACTAACCTGCAGAGACTGAATTGATTTAGCCTTGGACTTTTTGACTGTCTGTACTTAGCCTTAAAGAGAATTCTTGAGTGGAAGGTTCAGTAAATAATTGTGGAAGGGCTTCATCAGTCTGTCATGTTTCTGCATTGTGTAGGACACATTGGCTGGGCCACATACATTTCTGGGTTTGAATGTCCTGAATAAGCTTGAAGTTTTCTTTACTTCTTGCAGCATGACTGGAGTGTACAGGAGCATAGGTTGTTTTTAAGGAAGTTTCTCCTTGTCACTGACATTTGGATTCTCTTGTCTTGTTTTGTCAGGTTTTCTAATCGGGTTGTTGTCTATTCATTCTGGAAGCATTCTGTATTTCTGGGCTTTGTTGCTGTTTGTTTGGCTTACGTTCTTTTTATGTTTGCCAGAAGAGAATAATGTCTGTAGCATCACTAATTGGTGCTTTTGAAAATTTCTGCTGGATCATGGAAATGCTGTACAACAGTGGGTCCATAACTGTGCATGAACACCTCATGCCTCCTGAGGCTTGGGGGGGAGGGGGCACGGTGACCACCCGCAGGTGGTAGGGGTGTGGTGGCAGCAAGTAGGGAGCTCCTGCAGGTGGCTGTGCTGATGTTGGCAGTGGGGATGGGCTGAGCAGGGACTGTGCACAGGTGACTGTAGTGGTGTTGGCAGCGGGGGGATGGGGGCGAGCACCAACCAGCAGTTGGCAACCACCCACAGATGCCACCAGCAGTGTCGGTGACGGCCAGTGGTGATCAGTGACTACCCACAGGTGCCACCAGCACCAGCGGCGGTGGCCAGTCTCAGGGGGTGCATGTGTACCCATGTGCCCCCCTACATGTTGCCAATGACTACATAGATTAGTGTCATGCAGTTCTCTGGGTTTTAATCTGGAGAGTTCTCCTTACATGCAGGCAGGCCAGTATCAAATCTTTCATTTTCTTTCTAGGAGTTGCAGATAGTTTGCAGCTGGTTTTTCAGTAGTGAAGAAACTGCTCTGCTGGATGCTGTGTCTACATTTTTGTGGCAAATCTGATGTCGCTTGATATTTGACCAGAGTGTGTATTAGGAATACATATGATTTATTAAAGCTTTTCTCATTTTTTTTTCTTTTGAATTTTGCTTCCAGATTACTTTGACCTACTGTGGCTCAGTGGTTTGTACCTGTTTGTAAGGACCTCATAGGCATTGTTTACATGGAATTTTTGTGTCAGGTGCACAACCTTTAACATGTTCATAAGTTCACTGGTGCAGCTGAGGCTTGGTTCTTGGCCTGTGTGTATTTATATTTACACAGGTCAACTTTCTTCTCAGGGACTGAAAGTTGCTGGCTTCTGAGTTTTGAGCTGGCCTCAGCCACACTGGCATCTGGCACATTGTACCTATCTACCTTTATCTCCATAGATGGGATTTTTTTCTTACAAATGGCAGACTTTGCTCTCTTCTTAAGGCAGGCCATTTAGACAGATTTTCTTGAACAAAACAGGACGTTTTGGTGTCCTGGAAATCTTCTGTGCGCCCCTTATTCTCAGCTACAGGTTATCCAAAGTCTGTTGCAGACAGACTTTGGATAACCTGGGGCAGGTTATCCAGCAGACAGGGCTGGGGCGGCTCTGCAATGGGACTGCCTTTGCAGACAGACAATTCATTATGGTCCTGCATTCAGTTGTTCCACCTCAACCAGAATTATAATGAATTATTTATCACAAGGACACAGGATGCAAGAAGGAGACACATGGACATGGCAAGAGGAAGTCAGTTTTTGTGTATGACTAAAATGCTATTTGACAGCTGGAGCAGCCCTCCACAGAGTTGCTTTAAAAAGCACCAACTTAGTGCAATAAGCATGGAGTCCTCTTGTGTTACTGCTTTGTGCATTGTACTTGATATTGTCCTTTGCCCTCTCCTGAACTACATTCCCCACACTGATGTCCCTGTTATCCCTCCCCTTCCCCAACATCTTCCTCCACAGTATCTTTGGAGTAGGAGGTGATTTGAGAAGCCAGGGTTACATCCTCTCTATTTGGTACCAAGGATGACTCCACCAGAAACCAACTGAAGCTCCCGAGTAGCCTTATGAGAAGCTGCTATGCCAGGGGAGGGCAATTATTTTGGCTGGAAGGCCGCTGAACGAGTTTTGATGAGCTGCCCAGGGCTGCAAGGGTAGCCCCATCCCTTAACAGGTGTCCTGCCCCCTAGTCACCATCTTAGGAGCAGAAGTTCCTCCCTTTACGCCAAGAAGTAATCCTTTTGGGAAGGCAGTTTGCCACCTTGAAACGGGAAAAAATCCCAAATTATTAGATACTAGAAATCAAACATCCATAATAATGTATTTTAATTTAATTTTTTTTAATTGTCCTGATTTGTGTGTACTTGCATTGTGTATGTATAGGGGATTGCATAATAGTTCAAAATGAAGTCTTACTCTTGTATATTGTGGGGGGTGTGGAGGGGTGCATGGGTGGGTATGGGGTTTGTGGGGGGACTGTGGAGTGTGTAGAGGGGGGAGGAAAGCTGGGGGTGTTTGTGTGGATGCGTGTGTGTAATGAGGTGTGTGCATGTAGCAGTGAGTGGGGTTCCCCCAGAGGTGTTGGGGCATGGGGGAGCGTGTGGATGGGTGCAATCTGTGGAGTGTGATTGTGGGTGGGGGAGGGTGTGGTTGTGAGGTTTCTGGGAGAGGGTTTGAGGGTATGGTGGGTGTGCATGGGAGCCAGCTCCCCCCCGAGCCAGTTGGCACCTGCTGCCATCCCACAGCAGCCTGGAACCTGTAGGCCCTGTGGCACCTCCCTGCCACCGCCCCAGTGTGCCCCACACCTGTTCTGCACCACCCAGCCGTGGTATGTCCTGCCACCCCTGGGCACACAGAAGGGCTGGGGCGGCTCTGCAATGGGACTGCCTTTCTAGGCAGCCCAGGTGGCGGCAGCTCCTTCCAGCACCCTGTGCCTGCTCTGGATTCACCCGCCCAGGCTGAGCAGTGGCAGTAGCAGTGGCTGGGCAGAAACTGTTGCTCAGCATAGGGGGAAAAGTGGCCCCTCACCACAGCTGGCACTTCCTGGTGCAGCCAGAGGAGCCCACACTGCTCCAGGCTGCCCTGTGTCTCCAATGCCATCACTGCTACCTCTGGGCTGCCCAGCAGTGGGCTGTCACCGCTGCCCCACTTGGCAGCCCAGAGATGGCGGTGATGGCACTGGAGATGCAGGGTAGCCTGGTGTGGCGTGGGCTCTGCTGGCTGCACCAGGAAGTGCTGGCAGTGGTGCGGGAGAGGGGCTGTTTTCCATCTACACCAAGGAACAGTTTCTGCCTAACTACTCCTGCTGCTGCTGCTCAGTCTGGGTAGGTGAGTCCAGAGTAGGTGCGGGGCATGCTGGGTTGGGTCTGCATAGGTTGGTTCCCCGCAACTACCGCACGGCTGGGGCAGTGGTGGCAGCAGCCAAAAGGAGCGTCTGCCATCTGGACTGCCTAGAAAAGCAGTCCTGCCATGCGTGCCCAGGGGTGGGAGGATGCACCACGGCCAGGTGGTACCTGGACTAGGTGAGACCAAAGGACCTGCTCCAGGCCAGACAAAGCCCCTCTGTGGGCTGGATTTTGCTTACCCCTGTGCTATGCTGTTCATGTGCATAACATCAGGTATCTGCTTGAATGTTTTGCGTATTAGGGCCTATGACTTATCCGGCCCAGATGACTGCCTACCAGGTATATTAAAGATAAAGCGTTGCAGGAAACACTGACTCCATTTCTCTTGGAAAATAACTTCTGTTTCTTGGTTTAATTGGTATCCTGATGTTGATTCTGTGTCTTTAAGGAAATTGCTTATTTTTTTTCTCTCTTCCTGCTGTTTTGGAGATCCTCTGCCATCCCACTTCCCTTTCTCTCAGTAAGATCTAGGTCTTCTTGCTACTTATGGCCTAATTTCTCCGTACAGCTCCTTCTAAAGCAGCTTGCCCACACCTCTCTGTGGCATTTCCTGCACTTTCAGAGATTTAGCTGCTCTCTCAACAAAACTTGTTCCTAGGGCTCATTGCAATTCTCTGGGTGAGGCAACCCTCACCTTGTAGAAAAATAATTTCTTTCATCTTCTCTTTTCCTTGTCTGTTTTCTTCTTCCTCAGGGAGACCTAGCGCATTCTGACAGCATGCAGGCAGGACTGGCAGAGTAGACAGACACATGGTATAAACCTCTGCCATTGCATGTATGCTTAAGGTGTGAAAATAGTTTCTAGCAAATGGCTTTGTTCCTTTTTTTTTAAGACTCAAGGAAAAACTTGAGTTATTCCTTTGTGCTTACCAAGGAATTGTCTGAAACCCTGCTCTGAAACTTTCCCCCAGATTCACCAGTTTGAGTCTTCTTCACAGCAGTAGGATGCAACAGGATCCTGTCTCAACCACAGCATATGTCAGTCTTTCATAGAGTACTGGGGGGGGGGGGGGGGGGGTTGGGACGTGGGGGTTGAGTTGTGTATTTTTGTCATGACCGTTCATGGTAGCACAAATATATGCAGCACCTGTATCCACCTATTCATGTTTTGGTGACAAATTGCAACATTTAAAACAGTGTGTTTTAAAATACAACAAATAAAACAATTAAGCCTAACATCATATGTGCCAACTTTTGGAATTTAAATAAATAAATTAAAACAAATATCTTCTAGTAATAATTTTCTTTATGCTACGCAAATTATAAAGACTCATTTTCCACGGTTAGGTGTCACTGAACATGAATAATTCAGCATGAAATATAAATGGTAGGGCCACACGCGGACTTGAAAATATGTTTCAGATTTCACAATCACAGTTTGTTTTCTGGTCTGTTCTTACACTGGTAAAACTTGGCTAAACAACAGCCTAGCCTTGAGTAGATTGCCTATTTTCACTCTAATAGTGGGCAATAACAATATCTGCATTTATCCAGCACTTCCAATTCTACATATTATCAACATTGCAATATTGTTTGTTGGAGTGCACCTGGGCTCTGTAAGCTTACAAGATTTCACAGGCCCTAAATATGAACTGTCTGTCCCTTCTATGTATACTTTGTCCTGCATCTCCACTGTGTCACTGCCACCTCTGGACTGCCCCATGGGGCAGCAGTGACAGCATAGAGCAGACACAGGAGAGCCCTGCGTGGCCTCCAAGCACCTGCACCAGGAAGCACTGGCAGTGGGAGGGGCTGCTTTTCCTCCACATTGAGCAGCAGTTTGTCCCATACCACTGCTGCTCAGCCTGGGCCCTGTGCCAGCTCTGGGCTCACCTGTTGGGGCTGAGTAGTAGCAGCAGAAGCTGGGCAGAAATTGCTGCTCAGTGCAGGGAAAGTGGTCCCTCCCCCTCACCACTGCTGGGCAGTTTCTCCTGTGGCCGCATGGAGCCCTCACTGTGTTAGGCTGCAGTGCAGGTCCTTCACCACCTCTGGGCTGCCCAGTGTGACAGCAGTGACAGTGTGGAGCAGCTGCAGGGCAGCTCACAGGTGCCGGTAAAGGAGCTGCACCACAGCCTGGTGCAGGCTCTGGGCAACCTCAGCAAAAACTGCCCTTTGGCAGTGAAGGGGAGGGACCACTTTCCCTGTACCAAGCAGCAGTTTCTGCCCAGGTTCTGCTGCTGCCACTGCTGCTGCTCAGCCCCATCAGGTGCGCCTGGAGTCGGCGCCAGGCATGCAGGGTCATGGCTGCATGAACTGGTTCCTGCCATTACCGCTGCATGCAGCCAGGCAATGCAGAGTGGGTGCAGGGTGCACTGGGACTGTGCACTGGTGGTGGCAGGGAGGTACCACAGGGTGTGTGGGCTCTGGGCTGTTGCAGGGTGGGGGTGGGTGCTGACTGGCTCAGGGGGGCGCATACAGGGGGCTCCCATGTATACCCCACATACCCTCAGACCTTTCCCCCAAACCCCACAGCCACACCCTTCCTCATGCACAATCACAGATACCATACCCACACACACATCCCCACAAACCACCAGTACCCCATGACACTCCTGCACACCCCACACACTATACAAGATGAAGACTGCATTTTGAGCTATTATGCAATCACTTTTACATATACAGCACAAATGCACACGAATCGGGACACAATTTAAAAAACATTTACATTAAAATATGTTATTATGGGTGTTTGATTTTTAGTATATAATTTGCAGGCTTTTTTCCTGTTCTAAGATGACAAACCCTCTTCCCCAAAGGAGTACTCCTAGGAGAATGGGGAGGGGCTTCCAGTGGCAAAGGTCAGAGGTTAGGGGCGGGACTTCCAGTCCCAAGATGGTGACCAGGGGGTGGGGCATCTGTCAAGCGGCAGGGTTATCCACACTGCCCTTGACAGCTTGCCAAAACTTGGTAAGCGGCCCTCTGCCCAAAATAATTGCCTGCCCCTGAATTATTCAGTCACGAGACACTGCAAACCATCTGCGTCATAGGCTGATGAAAGGATGCTATTGCTTAATTGCCAGCTACTCGTTCCTTTATAAATGCAATAGTCTGCCAACTGGTCTCAATCTAGTTATTTGAAATTTTAAAAGCTGTGTCCAAAATCAAAATGTTCTCAGGTGCTAAGTAAGGTCAGTATTTTTACCTGTCCCCTCACTTGTCAAACTCCAGGACTCAAAGCAAAAAGGATTAGTTAAATGCATTATACATCTTATGCTACCCATGTAATAAATTTTTCTTATCAAGAAGAATGTATAATTCATCACAAACTGTAACTATGGCCCTGAATGAATACCATCACTTTTTTTCTGGGAATTTCAACAAATAAATACAGCTAACTTCCATTTTGAGAAAGAAATATGAACATTATATATTAAGGATACACTCAATATGCATTTTTTCTTTACTAAAAATCTGTACATTGTTATTATGTAGGTAATAACAGATTTATTTTAACCATTCACTGCTTCCATTATTTTTAACTGCTTGGTTGTTTGCTATTAAAATTGCAATGTGATTGATTTTAGCAATTACATTTTTATTTCTGGAAATAAATCAAGCCTTTGTTTTGTCTGTGTTAAAGGAGGTCACATAAAGGGAACAAAGACAATGTCAGCAGTGATAATATTTTATTCATAGTCCATTTTGGAGGGTTTTAATGAACCAAATGGCTGATCTTTCAAATGCTTGGAAAGAGCATGGATTCTGAAATCATTGGAAGTGTTGCCCTGTGGGGTCAGGCCAACCCTCAGGATCTCAATATTGCACTGTTAGACAGGAGGGCATGGTATACAATTGCACATGCACATACTTAAAAATCAATTGGGTATATACACATATACTAGGTGCATACACACACTCTAGGTACATGCACCCCCTCCCCCCCCCCATACTCACTCTCTCTCTCTCTCTCTCTCACTCAATCTAGGCACATACACATCCAAAATTACCAGCCTAGGCAAATGCACACCTATCGCCAATTCAAGCACCTATACACACTAAATTAGACCAGAATCAACTACCAATACCTGCACACCCAATACATATATATGGATCACTAATTCATATATCATGCACACAGTGACATACATGTATATCAGTTCACATACATACCACTCACTTACACATATACACAGGTGAGTTCCTGATGTGTGGTGTGTATTTATGTGCTTGGTGTACTTGGGATACCTGGGGGAAGGTTAAGGTAAGAGAGAGAGAGTAAAAGTGTAGGGAGTGAAAGTTGCTGGGACCAGGATTAGTAGTGGTAGATTTAGAGAGAGCTGGGCTGAGGAGCTAAGGCTTGGGGTTACTTCAGGTGGAGACTGAGATGAAAGTTGCCAGTGCCGGGATTAGAACCAACAGACTAGAGGGAAGTTGGGATAATTTAAGATTAATTGGTGTTAATTGAAAGCAGAAAGCTGGCAGAGCAAAGGAGCTATGCCCAGGAGAAAGCAAGGAGACTACAGAGGAGCTGAGAGGTACATGGGGAGAGGAAAACGGAGTAGGGCTGAGAGATTGCAGAGAGCAACAGGGCTAACAGCTTGCAGAAAGCGACAGGGCTGAGAGATTGCACAAAGTGGTGGGAGCGAAGCTAATAGCTTGCAGAGCAGAAAGTAACAGAGCTGAGAGGTTGCAGAAAGCCACAGGGCCGAGAAGATGCGAAAAGAAAGCCACAGGGCTGAGAGGATGCAAAAAGTGGTGGGAGCAGGGCTAACAGCTTGCAGAAAGCGACAGGGCTAAGAGCTTGTAGAAAAGGGACAAAAAGGAGCTGAGAGGTGGCAGAAAAAGGGAGACAGAATTGAGAGATCAGGAAAATTGGGGGCAGGGGGGTAGAAACTGGAGCAGAGAGAGACAGAGACCGGAATTTAAGATCGGGAAGGGACCGGAGCTCAGTAAAACACAACGCAACTCGGGGTTACAAATGATAGTGGTTTTATTGAACAGGGGAGAGGGTGACACGATATTTTATTAGTTCCTTTGCGTGCGCGTGCATACACACAAAATGGCAGCAGGGGTTAAAGAGGCTTGGTGCAGGGGCTGAAGTCCAGGAGGAGAGAGAGAGAGTCCAAATTGGAGGAGGAAATATGCAGGTGATATCTACCTACCCCAGGCTGAAAGTGGGTCCTCAATGGCCAGTTGGGGTCTCCTTCAGCTTGGTGTTGTCCAGAGGAGGTCGCCGGCAGGGCCTCTGGGGTAGATAGGCAGTATGACATGGAGCTGGTCTGGTCCAGATGGAAATGGCGTTCCCAAGGTGTCAGTCTTCACTACCCCTTTTTATGGGGCAGAGTACCTCTGATCTCCTATGGGCGGGTCTGTCCAGGCAATGTCAGTCCTGTTCCAGAGTGCTCCAGATGTTCATATTGAGCATGTACAGCCTTGGCACAATGGTGGGTTGCCTCATCTTTTGTTTCTTGAATGCTGAGGGTGGTTCCAATGGCTGAGTCGTTGGTCCAAGTATTGGTGTTGATGGTTCAGTCATTCAGAGAATGCTATTGGAATGCTACCTACTGTCATTGTCTCTCAAACACCCTCATTCATCCCCATTCATTCAGGAACCAAGTTACATAGGAGGGGTAGTATGAGTCATAGGTTACACAACTGGGCATGGGGATAAGATGGAGGCTTGACATTACAAGATGGAAACTTGACATGACTTATTTTAAGTTACATATATAGGCCTAAAACAGTAATCACACAATATAAAAGCAGTACAAACATAATAATTATCACTTATAAAACAGTGGATATCTATATCAAAATAGCAGGGCACTTATTTGCAAAGAGGGGAGAGAAAAATAAAACTTACTTCCTAAAATAAAATGTTAAAGCTTATCCTGTATCTTAGCTTACTTATAATTATCTATAGGGAATAGAGAGGGAGAGGAAAAGTCAGAAATAGTTGGGGAAGGGAAGGAATGCATCTCTCTCTCTCTCTCTCTCATATATATGGAGAAAAGAAAAGAAAAAAGAAACACGGGGGTTGTGTTACAGAAGGACTCTCATTCTGACTTTTAGTGAGCACTGGAGCAAAGGCATAATGCTTGGTAGCGGCACTTTACAGGATGGAGCTCAAATTAATTTCCTAGTGGGGAATGGCAAGGTGACTAGCTGTGAGCTTCCAATTGAAAAACAGTAGCACTGGTGGAGAGTTGCTTGCTTTTCTGCTACTGCAAATGCTGCGTTTTAGGTTTCATCATTTGGTGACTTGTACCTTAAAAAAACAAAAACAAAAACAAAAAGCAAAAAAACAGCTTCAAAATTCATTTGCAAAATGTATTTGTGTTTGCCAAAACCATCCTTATAAAATGCATGCATACGTGCATTTACATTTAGAAATTGGTAAATTGATAGGTCAGTGGCAGGACAATGTTTAATTACCGAGTCTTCATGTGATAACTGACAACTCAATACATTTTTATGTCCCATAAGATTGCTGTTGATAGTTCTGGAGATAGGTATCCTTATGCCTTTAAAACAAAAGTAATAATCTGAAGCAGTGAATTTTTATTCTATCCAAGCTTTGATTGCAATAGTTTAATGCAAAGTTAAAAGTAGTGATCAGGACTCAGGAAATGCAAATCTGCATCCCTCAGCATGCTACTGTAGGATCACAAACTTATTCCAGTCTAGTAACACAAGGAAGCCCCATCGAAGCAAATGGAGTTAATGGCCTCATTAGTTTAGTTATCTCCTCAGACCCAGTTTTATGCCTAGAGCTCTCATTTCTTTTATTAATTTGGCTTCCTGGCAATAAAGGACTGATTGTAGAGGGCACTTGAGGCTTGCTGTTGTTCAGTGGAGAGGATGGTTCCCAGTTATATACATGCTGCACACTGTACTCGCAGTTGTGTGTGGAAACACCAAAACCTTCCCTGCTGCACATCCAGGACTTGATCCAGCTGAACATCCTGGCCCCAGGCCAGCACAGTATTTATGTTCTCATCACAATACTGCAGAAACCCTGCAGGACTGAGCCTTAAAACATCAGAGCCAGAGTGAGTGAAATGCTCCTGCTGTCACTAAAACCTTGTACCATTAAACACAGCTGCTATTTCAGGTTTTTAGTTCTACTGAGTATTTTTATTTAACTTCTTTCCCAGCAGGACTGAAAGACAGGCATCAGCAGCATCTTCCTCATTCTAGTAAGGAAAAATCTGCAGAGCAGAAGCTTTATGTCATTACCAATATGCCAGGAAAAATGATACTGGGAGCATCTACACATTTATTAATTCGCTATAATTATGAAGAATTAACTTTAGTACCTATAATAACAGGTACTACTACTAACTTAAGGTGCCATAATCAGCGTTGCTGCACATTAGTGTAAACAAACACTTTTTTGTGAGGACTAAGTCTACTGTGCATTAGCATGGTTTTTGCTAGCTGTACTAACGTGCAGTAGACTTAGTCCAATGGGTATTAAGCATCTAGAGATCAGGTCCCATCTGCCACTGCAGGCACATGACCCCATCTCAGTATCTCTAACCTTCACCTGAAGGTGACCCTTTTTGCTCCAAACCTTCAACACTTGTATTATAGTTACTAGAAGGGGGTAAAATCATTTGATGCAGTCAGGTAATACACTTCACATGGAAAGGGTAATTTTCAGTCACAAAAGATAATTAGAAAATCAACTGTAATTATGTGGCAAGTTCCTTTTTCTTTTTTTGCAACTCTATCTTCCCTCTTGATATTACAAATAGATGATGCAATTTCTCAATATAAAGAGTTTTCCTCAACAGAAAGAAATGGATTTTAAAAAAGAGTCATTTAGGAATAAAGGAAACAGGTTTTAAGAAATCTTGTTGTGGCTTCTGTTCAGACTCTTTCCATTTTCTGTTGGAAGTAAAACTCTCTCTCCTCTTCCTCCCTACTCTACATCACCTAGGACAAAAAAAAAAAACAACCCAGCCTCTCTCTCTTTCTCTCTCTCTCTCTCTGTCTCTCATTTAGCTGTTTTTGACTAACAGAGGGAGAATAATCATTTGTACTGTATTCTTTTTAGATAGCTGCACGTAGGTACTCAGTGGAAATTCATCTCACTGCTTCGCTCTTCTTTTCAATCTCTGTACTACAGCATCCTTGAGGCCCTGCCCCCTTCCTAATGAGCTTTCCAGTGGTTGTGTCAATTCTGATAGAAGAGTCTCTTAAAGAGATGATGAGTTGGGAAGGGACATGTTTTCCAGGTCACAGAGAGCCAGAGATTGGGGAATTCAACGCAAAGCAAACTGCCAGGTGTGAAATGTAAGGAAATTCAGCATGATACATTGCATATAGAGCCATACCTGGGTCCACTAATCAAAAAGATCAGAATTTGGCCTACAATACAACCTAATGGTGTCCTGTATTAACCTTACATGTGTCCCAGAAGCAATGTAAGATATTTGGTCAAATTTATACACTGAATATAAAATAGCTCTTGTGGTTTGGCAAGATTATCAATTGCTGGAGTAAATGGGAATTTATTTCTTATTGCCTTCTGTTCACATGAAAGCAGTTTACAGTGTTGGGATTTCCAAGCCCACTGCCTGTAGATCTGCTTTCTCTCCATCACTCTCTGAACATGGAAAAGTAATATTTATTAGAGTAAGATACACCTATGTATAACTTGAGAGGGGCTGCAATCTTCTTCCTTCTTACTTATTCACACAGAAGCACCAAGACAAAGTGCTGGGATTCTGTCAAGGAGAAAGTTACCGAAAGCCATGTCAGCAGATCCTGCCATCTAGTACAAAAAAGTTGTATAGACAGTACCCTCTCTAATTTGTACTCTCCTGAGTAATTCTTTTCTGTTATCATCTAGACTAGAGCTCAAACAGTAACTAGCATATAGGGGAAAGAAAAGGATGTGTTTACTCCCAGCTTTGCTAGACCCTGGATGAGGACTGGATGTCATTGGGAGACGGTTAGGAAGGGGGGAAATTTCTTTGTTTTTTTCTTTTCCCACAATTTAACTCCAGTTGTATAAACAAATTACAAACTCCATGCCTTTTGCATTTAGGAACATGGAATTCCATGCGCATGAGGGGAATGATCACAACTTTTTTGGCCCTCTAGGCTAAGGACAGACATTCAAAAAGCCTGAGCCTGAACCAGTTTCCAACCATACAGACAATCCCTCTGGACTAAGGAAATTCAGGCACATGCCTGCTGTGGCTCAGGCTAGAAGCAGGGCAGGGGAGGAGGGGGGTGCTAGAGCAGCTTTCCCTTCCCTTGCACAGAGTTGAGCTGAGGGGGGCATGGCCAGACCCCAGCAGGATTTCTCATTAGGGAGATAAGGGAGTGGATTAGGCCTGCACCATGCCAGGCTTTTCTCCACTGCTGCTCAGGGGGTGGGAGAGTTGTCAGCCCCTAGACCCTTGCTAGCACTTTGAGGCAAGGGGGGGTGTGCAGTGCATGCATTTGTTGATGACAAGCTCTGTATCAATCAGTGGTGACACATAGGGGGTGCATAGGGGTACTGGTGCACCCCCGACTGGCTGCACTTGCCGCTTAAGCGTTGGCCGGGGAGTGGAGCACCACTGCGCTCCCAGAAGCAGCTGCAGCCACTTCCAGAAGCAGCTGCAGCTGACCCCCACCCTGCCCCCAGTCAGCGAAAGAGCCTTTTGGGGGACCCCCCCCCCCAGTCGCTGACTGGTCGCTGGGGAGGCATGTGCCTCCCCTGACTAAGGCAGCACCAGTCGCCCATGTTTTCTATCTCCCTCCCTGCTTGTCAGATTGTCTGCAGCAAACTAACAGGCCAGCAAGGTAGCCCAGAGCTGATAAGAGTTTTTATCATCCGATTAGCAAAACAATAGCCTCTCTCCCATTAGTTCAAACTCTTCATAAACAGTTTACCGAGGTGACCTGTTGATTAGCTCCAAAAACCTTGTTATGTCTGCTTGCCTGGCCCAATGAAATTGGAGAGACATACACAGAGACACCACTTGGCATTAGCTAGCACACCAAATGCCTGAGGTCCATGGGGCTGAGGTCCGTGCTGTGGGAGATGCGAGGGAGGAAGTGTGTGGGGGTGGGATTTCTTGCTTGAGCAGAAGAGTGGGGTAGGGCAGGGGAAGCCAGCAGACCCTGCTGTGTCTGCAGTCTCTGCTGAAGCCTTATACAGCACTAGCTAGCATACCACATGCTGGCTATGGTCTGTGCTGTGGGAGAGGGGAGGAAAGGATCCCTTCTTAAATAGCAAGTGGGAGGGAGGGACATAGGGAAGCCAGCAGACCCTACCGCGTCTGCAAGTCTGTGCAGGAGGAGCTCTGCCCAGGGAGCAGAGGGGAGGGGCCAGCCCTGCTGTGAAGCAGAGAGCCCCGCCTAGCCCAGAGAGCATGCTGGGATGCTGGGGGTGTCTGGCTTATCTGAAATCAGCCTGGGGTCTAGGATAGACATTGCATAAACCAGTTTGAGCCAAATCAGTTAAGTCTAATACTACATTCAACCAGGTTTATCTTAAACCGGTGTGGGCCATTTTGAACCTGGTTTATATGCACTGAACATCTGTTCTCTTACAGGTTTAAACTAGTTTCTGATCTTTTAAATCAGTTTATGCGTAATGTCTGTCCCCAGCCCTAAGGCTCAAAGGGCCTTCACCCCTTCAAATGCAAAGCTCCTGCTCTCCTCTAGTATAAACAGGGCCCCTCACTGGATTTACTGATATCAATCAGACAAAGTACAAAGGTGCTCTCAAGCCTGTGGAGAGAAACAGAAACACCAGCAGACATGAATCAGAGAGAACAGCAGCTGCATCCTGCCCTCTCCCCACTCCCCCTTTCTGTCTGGCCCCTGCCCTGTTGCTGGTACCTACAGGCTTTCTTCTTCCAGCTCCATGCCACTCCCATATCTCAGGTTAGAAGTACAGCAGGATCACAACAGGTCATGACAGAGCAGTCAGTCAGCATGAAGCAGCTCCTCCTTCACAACACTGCAGTAACCATTTTGCTAGAGTTACCTCCTTTGGTGTGTGGTTTTTCTATGAAGCCGATCATACTGGATATAATAGCTAACTGGTTTCCTTGCTAGCTGTGCCTCAGTTTATGCACCACAGTGCTGGGTACACCACCTCATGCTTGCCACTTCAAATAATGCCATCCATTTCCAAATACGTTCATTGATTTCTGATTGCCTCCAGACCCATTTTGACTTCCTGTCCTTTAAGTCTTTGCTCATGTGAGCTTGCTACTAACCTTTTGTGCTCACTGCTGCTCACTCCTCCCCTTCCTATCTACCAAAGCAATGTGCCAAGCCATCTTGTTGCTCCCATCTGTCCTCATGCAGCTGTAACTCTCCAAACCATCACTGGATATTTAGGAAAATGACCCCAATTCTAGAATTGCTTATTGGAGGCCCATTCTTCATTATTCATGATTTACTATTCATTATTCACTATTACCAGTATTCTCCTATTTAAACCAAAAATAGGTTTCAATTCTTAAACTGTGACCAAAAATGATATTCTGTGACTCCCTGTAGGCAACCAAGCATAAACCAATGAATGGTCAAAACAGCCAGTACAAGAGCAAGTTGTGGAGCGATATAAAGCAGCATTTCTTCATTGATGTCCATGGAGCTACACTGATCTACATCAGCTAAAAGGGAGCCATGTAGCATGAAAATTATTTATCCAAATCATTTGGCAATTACTGAGAAACAGCAAACATTGGAGCTGTAGAGGGCAGAATCTGGCCTTTCTATCATTGTTTGTTTTTTACTTGGCTTTGGCTCTACAAATATTTTTACTAGACTCTGAACATAAATAATTGCTTAAGGATTTGTCATTTTAATTTGTGATGAGCCTGCAAATATTGACGTTTGCCAAAGATAATGCAGCAGATTTTGTGCTTGGTAGCTTTGTTGCCTGTCTGTCTGTCTGTCTTTGTCTTTCTCCTTTTCCCTCTTGTTTATGCGTTTTATTGTTTCCTACCTTCCCCATATGAATGTATTGTAATAGCTATGAGAAATAATTGGGTTTAAGACATAGCCTCTATTTGTTTTGAAAGAGAGAAAGTGATGTATTAGTTTTCTCTACCCCAGTGCAAGTTTCTTGGTGACTAGCTCATTTTATACCTTGTTTTATGATGCAGTTCAATTAAGGATATAGCATTTCCCTAAGTGGACCCTGTCTGCCATCCTTACAAATTGTTCTGTTCTAATAACAATTTGTCATCCTTACATATTTTTTAAACATCCTTGATTGCAATATCTTACTACAAGGCATTTCCTTTGGGGACAGCAAGTTCAGTCTGGATCTTGAGTAATTTCAAACTTTAGCATATTAATCAAACTCAAGCATATTTTTTCTCCAGTTATTTCGCTCTAAAATTCAGAGTAGCTACAGTTTAAGTGCTCAGTATAACTATTTATCTCACAGAAAGAAACCTGTCTTGGAAGCTGCATAAAGACAATTACATTTGGAATCCTGTGGGGTTTTTTATTTCTTGGGAACGCTCCCAAAATCTCAGATAGCACATATGAATCCCTTATCTTTGATGGAATAACTGGGTCTGAGTCTCATCTTTTTTTTTTCTTTCACAAGAATGGAAGTGATGAAAGAATTATCTCCATTGCATTTATTTTTTCTTTTAAAGTTTCTTCCTTCCCTGTTCTGTGTATTTTCAATGCTTCTTTGAATCTGTTTGTCTTTGCTGTCTGCTACCTATTTTCAGCCTATAATAACATTTCAGTTTGTTTCTTTCTGCTTTTCCTTTGTTCCTTATTATCAGTCCTAAAACCCCCAAAGCATTGAAGTCTGGGTTATATTTTCAACTGATAGGTTTTGTGGTACAGCAACATGAATTAACCCGTCACTAATTTCTGGTTTTTAGGGGTTTAATATGTGTCTACTTGATACAAATGTACTTCCATAACTAAGTTCCATTAGGTATGTATGGTTACTAACAAGGAAAGGAAGGTGGCATTTATATTCCTAAAACACTATGGATACCAATAGAAGCCCTATCCTACAAATGTGTACATGTATGTTTCTTGCCTCATGCAAGTAGTGCTACTATATTCACATGAATACATTTAATGAATAAATGAATTACTCATGTAAGGTTGGAGTGTTATTGTTATTTGCTGTGATGATCCAGGGAATATGTGAGAAGCAAAGGGTTTTTTTATATAATACTTTTTGATAGATGAGCTCTATGTGTATACAATTGTCCCAATAAAAGATATTGCCAAATTAAGCTATGTATGTATGCATATAAGCATTTCCAGGAATGAGGCCAATGACTTCAGATAGCCATTTGTTGAAAAATGAATAGAAAAAATGATAGACATTGACATTTTCTTTTGACTAAATCTACCACTTGGCTGTAGAAGAAATGCTGTCGCTTGAATCAATCTACTTGATGAGCTACATTACTGAGCTCATAATGGGCTGTTTGATCAGGTCAATTGATCTGAATTCCTCCTGTTGCTAACACTAATCTTTCTAAGCACAATATGTTGAAAAAAAATCATATCTATTATCAAAAGAAAGCCTAAATGCATTATGTTACCATGCAGAGGCAGGATGTAGTGACTCTGCAGGGGCAGGATGTATCAGCCTTTGTAGAACTCTGACAAATGAGCAAAGAATGGCTGTACAAAATGAAAAGGCAGGATGCTTCTTATTCTAGCAGACATTTGTACAGAAATATTCATCTCATGCTAATCTTACTTCCTCTGCTTCCTTCTTATGAAATACCTTTTTCCCCTGGAGTAAACAGCTTTTTAATGATATCCTGTTTCATAAGTCTTTTCCCAAAGCTTCTTAATTAATGAGAATGGGGGACACTTGTCTCTTCTCAACAGCTAGAGGAGACATCAGGGCTAGGGACAAACATTACACATAAATCGGTTTAAGTGATCAGAAACTGGTTTAAACCTGTAATGGAACAGATGTTCAGTGCGCATGAACTGGTTTGAAAATGGCTGAAACCAGTTTTAGATAAACCTGGTAGAATGTAGTATCAGACTTATCTGATTTGGGTTAAACCGGTTTATGCAATGTCTGTTCCAGACCCCTTCCTGGCTTAAGTTAAATCAGAGTCCCCCAGCATCCAGGCATGCTCTCTGGGCTGGGCGAGGCTCCCCTCTGCTCCCTAGCTGCAGCTCTGGCAGAGATTTCAGGTACGGTAGGGTCTGCCTGGCTTCCTCCTGCTCCCCCGCTTCCCCCTCACTACTCCCTGCTGAAGCAGGGATTTCCCGCTCCCCTCTGCCTTACAAAGACACCTCTCAGCATTAGCTAGCATACCAAATGCTGGCTAGTCCGTGATGTGGGAGATGGGGCAAAGGCAGACACAACAGTGCCTAGGGCTTTTTGGAGCTAATTAACAGCTTAAAGTCCCTCCCTTCCTTCTTTGGAACAAGTTGTTTAAGAAAAGCTTAAACTAATGAGAGATCCTTTTGTTTAGCTGATGGGCTGATAAATGCTCCCTGCTATGTAACTAAGTGCCATAGTTGCATTGATCAACAATTCAAGCTCCAGTAATTTAGAGAGAACAAAGCAAGACTGGGGATTAAAGAGGTTTGTCTTTTTCATTGACTTTCCCACCAGACTGAACCAAAAGTCTCAGTAAACATTATGGAAAGTATCAGAATCATATGGCATTTCAGCTGAGATAACTGAATTATAAAAACTCTGTATGAAGAGTCCTGGAAAATTTAGAAATTGTTTACGTCAAAATTTGCTGCAAGACAAAGGGACAGGAAATGCTCATCATTTTTCATCATATTCCTAAACTGGGCACTAAGAATCTTAGATGAGTGAAAGCACATGACATAGGGTTAGGGTCCTTAGCCTATGCAGATTACGTTGCACAGTTGATAGACATGTTTGTGTTGATGAGGATACTCTTGGAAAAATCAGTGTTGTCAATTTGGATCTATAGTAAATGCCAAGTAATTGGAGTGGTTGCACCCCCGGATTGAGAACACTGGATAAAGAGCTGAAATGCAGTGGTAGGGAAATTGCAACACCAGTAGACTCTGTGTCCGCCTGGCCTTGAACATCCGGTCACGTGAGGCCTTGGCCTGAATGGCTGGTGGTGTTTGCCCTACCATCTCCTGCAGGTCGTTGAACAGATGTTTGCTCCCAGAGCGGTCTGCCCCAATCTTTCCTGCCATGAATTTGAATGTTCTATCAGTGGGGGGGGCTTACCAGCTGGGGTCCCTCAGCAGCAAGGAGTCCATCCGGCGGTCTTCTGTGGGCCTCCACCTCCCCTGCACCCCAACCTCACACCAAGTCTTGGTGGATCACTGCATGTATTCTGGCCATGCTTCCGACACCGTCATGCTCCTGGTTATGTCTACCTTGGTAGCCCTCTCCCTTCTGGAATATTAGCTCCCAGAGGGTGACATGCTTGGATAATCCCGGGTTGCTTGTGATGTCTAACTTGGGTTGCGAGCCTGACTCCCCTTCCCCAGGGCATGAAGCCTGACCCGGGTCCCAAGCAAAGATGGAGCTCAAAAGAGCTCTGCTGCTGTTATCCTGCCTGTCACCTGGTTCTGCCCTTCAACCCCTCAAAAAGGGGGAAACACAAAGAACATATAAAAAAACACTATTTTATGTTTCGAGGGACCTGCGCGGTCCCTTCCCGGGTCCTTCTGCCAGGGTACCGGGCATCTGCCTCTCTAAGAATTTGTCAGGGGCTAAACCCTACGTGTGGCTGGGGTAACCCATGGTCTCTCACCCAGGTCATCTCCCCCTTTACCTGGCCTTCTGTGGATTGTGACCCCGCCCCTTGTCTCTCCCGTTAGCAGTGTCCTTCGGGTGCCTCGCAGCACCTCCTCAGACACCTGGCTACTTCTCACATCCAGGGTTGGCACCCTGCCTCTTGTGGCCTCGCTTCGTAGCCCTTCGTGCTGTTCCTGCCTGGCACCTCCCAGAGGGAGCATCTCTTCCGCCTTCCCAGTGCTGTCAACAGTCCCACCTGTTATGGTGTAGAGAGCCACATCCGACTCTCTGGTCCCTCCTTCACTGCTGCTGACATCAGGGTCTTCTTCTGGGTCCTTGTTCCCTCTACCACTGGTGCTGGCGTCAGGGTCCTCTTCAGGCTCCTTGCTCCCTTTGCCGATGTTGCCGACGTCAGGAGCAGCTTCTGACTCTTTGCTCCCTTTGCCGATATTGCTGGCGTTAGGAGCAGCTTCTGGCTCCTTGCTTCCTCTGCCGCCATTGCTGGCATCAGGAGCCGCTTCTGGCTTCTTGCTCCCTCTGTAGAGCTCTCTTCTGCTGGGGCAGGGAGCTCTTTCAGGCTCTCTCTCCTGGAGGGGCTTCCGGGAGGCACCCAGTGTTGGTGCCTTCACCGGCTCTGGCCTCCCTCCTTCTCCAGCTTCACTGGTGGTTTGTTTTATTCCTGCTGGCCGGTGATTGTCGATGACATCAGTGGCTGGCTTCAGCTGTATGAAGGCACAGCTCATGATCTGCGCGGGTTTTTTCCCTTGTTTCAGCTGCGTTGCGGGTCCTGCTACAGGTAAGTGTTTTCCTTGTTTATTTTTCATTTTTGTTTTCTTTTCCTTAGGGGGGTTCTCATCCCCGGGGGTCCCCATTTGTAATTTGGGGTCCTCTCTCCCGCTCTCCCCTGGGACAGACTCCTATGTGTATCTAGAAAATGTGATCAGTTCTAATGGTTCCATTGTGAGGTTAAGAGGAGATGGGCCTTAACTGCAAGTATAGCACAGAAACGGACTAAATTCTGGGCAGATAAAAATATTTCATTGATTATCAAAGTGCAGATTTATCAAACCAGTGTAGTAACAGAATCATGCTACAAAATAAAAGTTCTTTGACTAACCCAGGCTAAATGGGGAACTAGGTTCTTTTAAAAATGAATGTACTGTTTCATGTGTCTGCATAGATGCTCTGGGATGACAGAATGTGCATGCAAGACATGTGCAGGGGTCCTTACCATGCTACTTTCTTTTATTTAAGCCTAAAACAGTGGTTTTCAATATGACTTAATTGCTTCAATCAGTGGTTTTCAACTTTTTTAGACTCATGGTCCCTTCTAGAAAATGCCAGTTTCACTCATTTTTTGACAACAGAAAAATAAAAGAACAACTTTTCTGTTGCAGAAAACTCAGAAAGAGCAGTGCTAATATTGTGTGACACCCTGCAGAAGCCTTGAAAGAATCTGGTTGACACCTAGCACCCTTGAAAGGCCCCCTGGTTGGCAATCATTGGCCTAAATTGATGCCCAAATAAAAACTTAGTAAGGAATTTGGTATTCAGTTCCTGTTAGATAAGAGTTACTTAGCAAACGCATCCTCCCACAATGCATGAATAACTGGGCAACTCCATGACACGTACTGAGGATCTCTGTGCTAAGACGCTGATTAAATGTATTGTTGTTGTTGTTGTTCACTTGGAGGGTATACAGTGACAGAGCTACTGAGGTGTCTCCAGAACTGTGAGTTTGTGCCCTGCTCTGGACTTGCGCCAAAAGCTGCCAATTAATCCAGCTGTAAATTGGTAAATGAGCATTCAGAACATCTAAGGTACCCAAATGAAATGAAAAAAAATACTATGGTAGACGAAAGCTGTGTAGTCTTTGAGCCTGTTTGGGGCAAGCAGAGGAGTATCTGAGGAGGCTAAGTGTATAGGGGGGAGGGAGGATATTTTAGGAGTAGGCAAAACAAATACTCCAAAGGGATGGATTTCCTGGAAGGGGAGCAGGTAGGCTCCACATTCTCTGGTGCTGGAAAGGTGGGGAGCGAGAGTTTTATTTATTACATGTTGCAGAAGGCCAATAAACAGTCTTAAGACTGTGACCCTGTATAAGAGAAGGTGCCCAGGGTAAAGGCTGGCACACACTTCTCGGTAGGGTAAGTTAGCTAACATGGATTTTCACACTGCCATGTACGTGCTGGTTCTGATACTCAAGCTGGTTTCTGTAAGACTAACTCAAGTATCTCTACTATTCTACACCTGTAGTGTAGACATGTCCTGAATTCTAACTGATGAACCTCTTCAAAACATGACAAGTTGTATCAAGTGACTCCCATGAGAGCCTCTTAAGGCACAGGTTCCCCAAGGCTAGGGACAGACATTCAAAAAGCCAGAGCCTGAATTGATTCAATCTTTTCAGGTTAGTTTAACTTGCCTAGGTTAAATCAATTTGCAACAGAACAGACATTCCCTCTGGACTGAGGGAATGCAGGTACATGCCTGCAGCCGCTTAGGCCAGGAGCCAGGGGGGCACTAGAGCATGCCTTTGGCTGCAGGGAAGCTGTGCTGGGAGGGAGGGGGTGGCCAGCCCTGGCACTAGCCTGGAGTGAATTGGCCAGGGAGGGGGTTGAATTTCCCCTTCCCTGTCCCATGGACCTGAGCTGGGGTTTGCCTGGTGCTCCCCACTCACTGCTGCAGCAGCAGAGGCATGGCCAGAGCTTGGCCATCATGGGCCCCTGAGGCAGAGGGGGCAGGGAGGGGGGTTATTTCCCCCTCCACTCCCTCTGACACTCAGGGACCGCAGCAGGGTCTGCCCATCCCGACTGCCAGCGCCACTCACTCCTTGTGTGGGGCAAGTGGTGGGATAATCTCCCTCCTGCCCCCTCCATCAGACACTGCAGGGAGGGGGATATAACCCCTGCACCCTGCCACCCCGCTTAAGGGGCCATACTGACTGGTCTCTGGTCGCATCCCTGTCCTGTTGCTGTAGTGTCGAGTGCCAAGGGGGCAGGACCCTTGATGGGGGCAGCACTCCCTGTTCTAGTGTCTGCCCTGCAGTACGGCCCCCACCCACAATGCAGCCCCTACACTGGGAAGAGGCTTGTGTACCAGGACACTGTGACAGGGACTCCTGCCCCCATCATGGTTACTCCCCCCTCACCACCCCAGTGGCAGGACTGGGGCATGACCAGAGCCCAGCCAGTATGGCCCCTTAGGCAGGGGGTAGCGAGGGGTTATTTCCCCCTCTGCCCCCTGGGGACCACATTTGGGGTCTACCCACCCCAACCACTGCTACCACTTGCTCCCTGTGCAGGGTGAGCCGTGGGATGAGCCCCCTCCTGATCCCTCTGCCAGATGCTGGAGGGTGGGGGGAATAACTCCCCTCCCTGCTCCCTCAGCTAAGGAGCTTTGCGGGCTGGTCTCTGGCCATGCCCTGGCCCTGCCGCTGGAGTGGTGAAGGGGGAGTGACCATGACGGGGCCAGCAGCCCCTGTCACAGTATCCCAGTGTGTGAGCCTCTTCCTGGCAGGGGGGTGGGGGGGAAGGGGTGGGAGCATGATGCGGGTGGGGAAAGTTGCTGTAGATTGCATGGGGTGAGAGGTGGTACTGTGGGGGCTTGGTGGGCTATGGCCCCCTCCAAGACCCAGTGCTGCTGCTCACCCTACATAGCCCATGGTAGCTCTGACCCCCTGCTCACAGCCCCACCCTGGGAAAAGGCTTGCACTCCCCAGACACCATGATAGGCAATGCTGCCCCCATTAAGGGCCCTGCCCCCTCGCCGCTCCAGCAGCAGGGTGGGGGTGCAGCCAGAGCCCAGCTGACATGGCCCCTTAGGAGAGGGACAGGGAGGAGGGTTATTGTACCTCCCTTGGGGGCAGAAGGGGGCTTATCCCACTGTTCAGCCCTGCGCGGGGAGTGAGCAGCAGTGGCCGGGGCAGGCAGACCCCACTGCAGTCCCCTGGGGGACAGATGGGGTGGAGGGGGCAATAATCTCCCTCTCTGCCCCCTGCCTAAGGGGGCCATGTCAGCCAGCCTCTGGCCACACCTGCACCGCTGCGGCAGTGAGAGGGGAGCGCCCAGCAGACCCCGGCTCAGGTCCATGGGACAAGGAGGGGGAAATTCAACCTCCTTCCTGCCCAGTTCACTCCAGGCTACTGCCAGGGCTGCCCATGCCCCCACCACTGGAGCACCAGCAGAGAAATGCAGCTCTGTGCTGATGGAACAGGGGGGAGGGGGGGGAATTAACCTCTTCACTTCTGGGGCAGTGTCTGGCCAGGCCCCCGCCCCTGCCCCTGCCTATCCCTGCTCTGGCTGGGGAGCAGAGGAGCCAGGCCAGCACTGTTCCACTGGAGGAGAGATCCCAGCCCAGAGAGCATGCTGGGATGCTGGGGGACTCTGGTTTAACTTAAACCAGGAAGGGGTCTAGGACAGAAATTGCATGAACTGCTTTGCGCTCAATCAATTCAGTCTGAAACTACATTCAACCAGGTTTATCTCAAACTGGTTTCAGCCATTTTGAAACTGGTTTATGTGCACTGAATTTATGTTCTGTTACAAGTTTAAACTAGTTTTTAATCAGTTAAACCAGTTTATGTGTAATGCCTGTTCCTAGCCCAAAAGTAGTTTCAAATTTTTAGCTAAAATTCATTGGAATAGCATGTCCCCCTGAGCTGTATTTGTTCATGTGAAAAGTGGATGGGCAAATACCTTCTTCTTTAGTCTTTCTGTGCATATGCACTGCCACCTGTTTGGTGCATGCATCTATCCAAAAAGCCTACTTTTTCCTTTTACAGCCTTTTCAATGCAGTATTTTCAACATTCCTTCCTCATTCAGGCAGTGGTTGTCACACACTCCCTGAACTTGAACCACCAATGACACAGATCTGTTAGTGGAGAGTCTGAAGCCTGGTTCAAGCCTGACAGGTATACAAGAAAAGGTTTGTAGAATCTGTTTTTGGAAGGAGGGGCCATATCTTGGGAGCCCTTTTATTAAATTTGTGTCATGAATCCTATCCTGCACCCTTATAAAACAAAGCAAATTTCAAGGAAATCCAACTATGCATCTGCTGTTTAGAGCACTTTCAAAAAGCCTGCCTTTAAACAGCTTCTCAGCTGTACTTGTAGCTGGCACTCTGCTCCAATACCCTTTTCAACAGCCTATTGAAATAACGTGGATTGTGTTGCATACGTACCTTAACCCTGAATGAAAAATTCTGCTCAAGTTTCTTAAGCATTGTTCACAAAGCCAACTACTCATTAGGAGATTGTTAGTTGAAAAGACATTGATTGTAAGGTTCAGTAGGCATGCATGGACTATTATTTAAGCCCTTATAATTCAATTAAAGTAAATGATGTATGTGGCAAGTGCTCACAGAGGGCCAAATCCTGTGTTCCACGTTCAGCAATTCCCTTTGCCATTCCAGCCAAACTTCCACTGGAAATTCCTATGTCTATCAACCAGTAACTTATTATTGCTTTCATCCTTTTTTGTTTATCCAAAATTGGAAATCTAGATCAAAAATCCTACGAATTTTTCCTTTGACAGTATAAACATTTATTATCTCTTGCTTCACTAGTGAGCTTTTCCTTTCTAATGTACTGTGTTGTTCCGAAAGCAGTTAAGTAACTTTAGTGATGCAATATTTTTCAGTAAGTACTTTTAAAACACTACAGAGCACAATTTGCTTTCATATACTAATCAATAGTACTCAACATTCCTCCATTAGATCCAATTTCTATGGCAGAAAAATGACTCAAATAGCTTCACTTTGTACTGTGAGTGCATTCAATTCTCACTTGTGGGATTAGAATATCCTCCTCGCCCAGCCAAATAACTTGGCTACAAGCAGACCCTCATCCTTTTCCCTCACCTTAGCCCCTCCACAAAACAAATCAATAGATGCAAAGAGGTGCTGAGCTTTAAAACACTGATCAGTCCATAGGTGCAGCAAGTGCTCAGCATAATGCTCACCCGGCCCTAAACTGAGAATGCGTATTATATAAGATGCTTATATACTACAATACCATGTAACCAGTACAACCCATTAAAAAAAAAAATTCAATGACTTCAGTTAATTAAGGTACTGGTGTCTCAAAGGAAGATACAGAGCTATCTGGCAGGTCAATACAGCTTGCATTTTCATGGGATTAGTGGAGTGGGATTAGTTCTGGTGTAGGGTAACTGAAAGTCTCTATTACCTGAGATGTTTTTTTTCCCCCTTGTATTCTCTTTCCATCTTGTATGAACAATTTTTTTCTAAGCACAGCAATTATATAAGCCACAGCATGTAGCTGTTGCGTAACAGGTGAATTTATCACAGAAGTATGAGTTATGTTTCTAAGGGTCCTTCATGCTGTATACTTCCAGAAGAGATTCTGTTTTGTTTTATTTTTATTCTTGAAGATGCATAGCTTTTTAACAGCTGCATTTGGGAGTCTTTTTTAAAGAGGTACAAACAGCAGGAGGCAAGACATAACCCTGCTGGATGAGAGGATCTCCATAATAAAATGCTTTTCTTACTGTTGCAAGTTGGTGGAGAACTGTTTGGCTTCATCTTCTGTAGCCCAAGGGTGAAGTGGGGTGAAAGACAAAGCTAGTACTTTTCAAGTTTGCTACGAAATGTTTTGATGCCCAAGGGTGTTTGGAGCCAAACCAATTAAGTATGCTCATTCCCCTCCCATTAGGAGACTATTGTTTACATTATAACAAACAGCAGCAATTTGCTTATTGGGCAAGTGTATAAACTGCTTACATGCATAGGAGTTCTTTGACCTCACTGTTTAGTTTTGCCTGCATAATTGATGACACTGGCTCGGTGTCCTCATTTTCGAGGCTTTTCAAGCAGCCTTGAGATGACGGTATCCTTCTACTAGGTAACAAGCCTTAATGAAGTGTGAAAATCTTCACTCATATTGCTCCTGCAGTTAATGGACAGTGTTCACACTGAGTTTGGTAAATGCATTTCCTGTGTAATTGCATAGCCTTTTTCTCACTTCTGAGGCCATGCAATTATACAGGAAATGCACAGTTAACTGTTACACAATATGCTATCTTTACTTGTAGGGGACTTCATTAATACTCAAATTCATGTGCCAGTTCACTTGTCCAGCACCCTTATTTTGGCAATACATTGGCAACAGGCTTTTTGTAACTATCTACACGTGGTATTTTGCATGTCTCAGATTAGTTTCCTATCACCATGCTAAAAACAGTAGGAAGGCTTCTGTTGCTACATGACACTTCTTTTTAGAGGCACAAGTACAGAGAGCTGGAACATGTGAGAATCATCCCATCACCACTCAAGGAAACAAGATTAGAAGCTGAACTGTTTCAGGAACCAGTGTCATACTGGACACTGATAACAAAGTATATTACCGCAGTAACAGTAATGTAAGTGCCAAGTTTTTGATAGATGTTTAATCTGTAAATAGGGTTGTAGGTTGTAGCCATGTTGGCCTAAGGACATAGACAGACAAGGTTCTTTAGGTACATCTGATATCTAATAAAAGATATCACATGTACCCAAAGAACCTTGTCTGCCTATGACCTGTATATGGAATTTCTGGTGGAAAAAAATTCTATGGGTGTCATGAAGCTCAAACCCTCACAAGATCGTTCACCTTGGTGCTAATCTGGATAGGCTCCAACATCTAGATCAGGGACTTGCAATTATTTTGGGTACAGGGCTGCTTACTGAGTTTTGGCAAGCCATCAAGGGCTGCATGGCAGGCAGCCTGGGGCAGATAAATATTAATTTTCTAAATTTTTTAGGGGCCCCGTGGGCCAGATAGAATGGCCTGGCGGGCTGCTTCTGGCCCGCAGGCCACAATTTGCCCACCCCTGATCTAGATTGTGATCTCTTTTGTCTGTGTAAATTCAACTGTATTGAAACTGATGCAACTTTGCTGGATTAAGAGCCATGTGTCCCAGGCATCAAAGCTCATATTAAAGTCTTTTCAGCCAGCAATGATATTTCTTATATGTGGTGTTTCTTCTCTTTGCTTCTGTTTGGATTTACATATACAATAATACATATTACAATTTACATATACAATACATGTACAATTTACAATATGCAATACATATTGTACAATACATGTACATGTATGTATTGTACAATACATGTACAATTTACATATACAATAATACATATTTCTGTTTGGATTTACATATACAATAAGTACACCTCTCTGAGGATTGTCACCTTGTTGTGGTGGAGAGGCTTGCGTGTTCCAATGACCCTGAGAGCAATGCCATCTGGAGCTCTTGCTTCCGGTAGGGCCACCCATGGTGGCAAGGTCAAGGGAGAGGTTCCAGACAAACAATGATCCAAGAAGTCCTCAACAGCAGAGCAGGCAGAGGAAGGCTGCAGCTCCAATGGCTGTGAAGGCGGGAGAACGCTGCAACAGAGAAGTGACCCCAGCCATCATGGTTCATCATGTCACTGAACCTGACCACCAACCACCAAGACTGCATGGGCCTGACTGTGCACTGGAGTCCCCACGCTAAATATGCCACGTGCAGATTTCCGTCAGGTCCAAAAGCCCTGTGGCGATGGAGGATTGGTGACAGGGGCAGGGCTGTAATACCTGGAGGCCCCCAGACAAGAATCTGTACACAGGCAGCAGATGTATGATGCTAGTCGGGCACCTGTGTCAGGACAGGGGTGTCCTTTGGCAGCTGCATCCACGACTGAACAGTCCTTTTTAGGATAGCCTCTGCTCACCCTAATGAGGAGGGGGCTAGAAAAGGTGATATGTGTATCTGGAATCAGGCTCCTCAGTCACCTGAGGACCCATCAAGCCTGATGGATGTCAGCCTCAACTCTGAGGGACTGCCGATGATGATGATGACAATAAGCACATCACATACCTTACCTTGAGCAGGCACTGTAGGGAGAGAGGTAGTTGTAACCAGAATCAAATCTCTTTCTGTCATAAGTAACGTTATAACACAGACCACTAACATAAGGAAAAATAGTCCTTACCAATAGCTGTAGTGTCCTGAAAGCAAGCTGACTGTTCCCCTTCTGCGTATTTTGTGGCTACCAACAACAGTGTCTCAGCTGAGATGGAAACACTCATTGGAATGAATTTAAAATACCTTCATATTTTAGACTCTAGATTTAGAACAGAAATAGTACTGAGGTTTGCATTTCAGTTAGACCATAGTCTAAGGCCCACAGACCTTTAGAAACTTTTCCCCTGAGAAGCCTGCATAAAATATGTCTGCAGTATTGACTGTCACTGATAGTCTTCAGTTTGCTTCACATAGGACATTTTGCATAATTAAGTGCCATTCTATCTGAAAAAAGGGTGCAGGATCTAGCTCCAAACAGCTATATTTTTGCCACTTAAAAATACAATTGCAACTATTTCACTATTCTACAAATCAGTTAAAATCAGAAAGGCTGAAGTGTGCTGAAAATGTACAACTGTATGCACTAAAAATAACACTGAAAGGATTTCAGTAGAACAAAAAATAAAAACCTCGCTTTCTCACCAAGAAATACTACCTCCATTGAAAAAAGGAAGAAACCCAAAAGCTTCAAGTCTTAGTCATTAGGGTGAGCAGGATCCCTACTTCAGGCATGTAACAGCATACCATCTCATGACCTCAGGTCTCTCAGGGAATGAGTTTTCTAGACCAGTGTTTCTCACTGTATGGGGCCAGAAGTGGATCACAAGAATATTTGAAAGGGTTGCAAGCAAATCTCAGAAAAATGTAGGAAAGCATGGGTTTCTGCTTGCAGGCTGGCAGCATGCCAGCCTTCAAGGAGCTGCTTGGGGCTATTGAAGGCAGCGGGCGCACACATGTCCATGCACACACATGCACATGGCCAACATTCAGCCAGGCAGGGTTGTGGGAGCAGTCTGAGCAGCTGGATGCAGGCAAGTGTATGAGGGGTGGGGGTTGGAGGTCAAAGGCTTGGGGGCTGTCTGTGTGTGTGTGTGTGTGTGTGTGTGTGTGTGTGTGTGTGTAGAGGGGATGGGTGTGTGAGGAGGAGGTGAGTGTCTGGGGGGTGTGTGGAGGGGATGGGTGCGTGAGGAGGGGGTGAGTATCTGCCAGCACTGGGGGAAAGTGGCCAGGCACTGAGGCCATGTTAGGACAGGGGGGGAGGCACCTGCCCCTCCAGAGGGGAAAGGGGGTGTGGGAGATCCTTCTAGGGTGGGGTGGAGCTGTGCGGCTGGTCCGACGGCACAGTGGCCAGTGCCCATATTTGCAGGGGCGGGGCACCTGGGAGATGCTGCTCAGGGGGCAGGTGGGTCCGTGACCAGGCTAACTGGTGTGGTACAGGAGCCCCAGCCCAGGGCAGGGGGTGCCACAGACCTCCCTTCCTCCTCTCTTCAGCCTATGCCAAGGCTGGATTCACTCTGATGCCACCTGCATGAGTTGGAGCTGCTGCAGCCACCGTGCCCCAGCCCAAGTGGGATGGGGGCAGCTGGGTGCCCTCTCTGGCAGGGCTGGTGGGGCAGTGGGTTGTGGGTTGTGAGTGAGGGCACCAACATGTCTGGAGGGGGGGCAGGGGATGATACATTGGGAGTGAGGGCACCAACAGGGCCAGTAGGCTGTGGCTTGGGAGTGAAGGGCATCATCAAAGCCAGGGGGCTGTGTGTCAGGAGTGAGGGGCACCAGCAGAGCCCAGAGGGCTGTGGGTCAGGAGTGAGGGGCACCAGCAGGATCAGGGGGCAGTGGATGGGGAGTGAGGGTCACCGACAAGGCCAGGGGTTTGTGGCTTGAGAGTGAGGGGCCAATGGGTCAGGACTGGCCTTCAATGTTTTGGACCAGGATGGGTCCTGGTACAAAAAAGGCTGAGAACCACTGTTCTAGACCAGCAGTTCCCAAGCTCTGACAGACTGCACGCCGCCGACTTAAAACGGTACAACCTTAAGTACCACCAGCAAATTTTTCAGTTCAAATGTAAGTGCCAACGGTAAATTTTTGTCATATAACATAATTATAATAAATCTGTTAACGAGTACCACTGACAGGTTGTCTGCATACCAGTGGTGGTACTTTTACCATGGATTGGGAACCACTCTTCTAGACCATTTCTTTCCACTAACCCTACAATGGGCAGGCAACCTGAACCATTATACCTAGTGAACACGTAGACTGAGTTGTAGGGGTGTAGGTTGTAGTTGTGTTGGTCTAAGGACATAGGCAGACAAGGTTCTTTGGGTGAATCTGATATCTTTTATTAGACCAACTAAATAGTTGGAGAACAATTTTTAAGCAAGCTTTCAGGTTCAAAAACCTTTCGTCAGGCTAAGGAAGTTTCAGCAGTTGGTGTGTGCTCTTCCTGGATGGAATGAAAAGTAAAGAAGCCAGGGGCTGGGCTGGGCTGGGCTGGGCTGCAGACAAGACAGGCAGTCAGTGAAGATGTAGACTGTGGAGTCAATGGGTGAGAGACAGGCTGGGGTGGGGAAAGAAGGGGGATGAATAGTGGAGACGTACCTGGGAATCAGCTGTCAGGCAGGTTATAATGTGTCATAAATCCAATGTCTATATTTAGTCTATGATTTTTAGTATCCAGGAGGTTGATGAAATGGAGTTCATAGGCTTGTCTCTGGGAAGTGTTTTGTAACTTGCCTTTGAGGATCAGGACTGAGAGATTGGAGAGAGTGGTTTTCTTGTGAGAAATGTGCCCCCACAGGTAATTGGGTATTCCTGTCTTTTGCAAACCTCACTAACTTTATCACCAGAAGCAAACTTCCTCAGTCCCAGAATACACCAAATGGATCCAGACCGTGCCAGGACAAGGAATGCAAAACCTGGTAACACATCTCCATCACCCCCACAATTACTACACCCCACAACACAGCCATCAGCATTCCCGGATCTTAAAGCTGCACCTCCAGAAATGTAATGCATCTCATCCAATGCACCAAATGCCCTAATGGAAAATACATAGGAGAGACCAAACAACAACTGCGCACCAGAATGAACACACACCGGAAATCTATCAAAGACAGGAATACCCAATTACCTGTGGGGGCACATTTCTCACAGGAGGGCCACTCTCTCTCCAATCTCCAATCTCTCAGTCCTCAGTTTCCTCAAAGAAAACTTACAAAACACTTCCCAAAGATGAGCCTATGAACTCCACTTCATCAACCTCCTGGATACTAAAAATCATGGACTAAATATAGACATTGGATTTATGACACATTATAACCTGCCTGACAGCTGACTCCCCAGGTATCTCTCCACTATTCATCCCCCTTCTCTCCCCCGCCCCCCCACCCCCCAGCCTGTCTCTCACCCATTGACTCCTCAATCTACATCTTAAATGACTGCCATGACTGCCTGTCTTGTATGCAGCCCAGCCCAGCCCCTGGCTTCTTTCCTTTTCATTCCATCCAGGAAGAGCACACACCAACTGCTGAAACTTCCTTAGCCTGACAAAGGGTTTTTGAACCCAAAAGCTTGCTTAAAAATTGTTCTCCAACTGTTTAGTTGGACCCAAAGAGCCTTGTCTAGACTGAGTTGTGGTACTGTGAATCTTATCATGTACTGTTCCTTGCAGCCAGACATAGAACATGACAGTGATGTGCTTGCTTTGACAATGTCCTTGCCCTCTAGTTGGTTCATCTGTTGCGTGTATTGACTAACTTGTGGTTAACCAGCAGTGAGGATATAGCTGTAGCAGAATTGAGCAACCTAGCTTTTCACCCTTGAGCTGGAGGGGCTTTCAGACTACCCTGGGCTTGATAGTCCAGGATTCTCCACTGGGTTTAAAGTGGAAAGACTCAGGTAAGCATTTAATTCTTAATATCGCTAGGGACACAGTTGCAGGTATGAGATGAGATAGCTGGAGGGGAGTTACTGCTTCTTGAGTTTTGCTTGGCTTCTTTGTTCAACTTCTCCAGAGTGGTCTAAAGCACTAGCATTCCTTCTCTGAATTTGTTCATGGGATCTTTAGGAATTGGTAGATACTCAGAGGTCCCAAACAGAGGTGGTTGGTAAACTTTTGTGGAAATCTTTTTAAAGATAAAATGCTCTTTTATCTAACTCCAAACATTTTGGCAAATGGTGATTTTAGTGAAAATGACAAAATATTTTAAAATGGGAAAAAGATTTGAGAATTTTGAAATTTCCTTTATAAATTTTACGTTATGGGATTCTCATTTTCACTTTTATGTAGGCATTATTTCATGACTTATTAATAGTGGTAACTCAAAAATATTGATACTCCTGATATGTCATAATATGACAGAATAAAATAGTTGAATTCTGTTTTTATTTTGAAATCATTAAGGACATAGCCTATTTAGTATGAACTGAAAAATATTCTCTTTTAGATCAATGTTTCTGTTTGTAATGAGACAGCTTGACACACAGTCCAATTACAATGGACTGACGACTGTCCACATCCAGTTCATTCTAAATTTTTTTGGCGGGGAGAGAGACAGGTGAGGAAGAGCAAAAATAAAGTTCATCCACAAATACTGACTTTCACTCAGAATATGTTTCTGAGGGGAAAAGTACCTACAAAACATCTGGCACATTCAGGAAACTCTAAAAGGTTGATATGAGTTGCTGTGAGCAAGATAGCCCCAGAATGCAGTGATGTATGCCAAAGGTCCACTGTGGTATAAGAGCAAAAGTATTGTATATTAAGTTCCCAAAGTAAAATTGTTCATCTTGTACTGTTGGTCTAATTACAGCACAACACTCTGCTAATGAGTAGGGCTGCTCTTCCCTTTACACATCATACTTTCCAGTTGTTCAGGTTTTATTGGAAATTTCTGTAGTTTGCGCCATGCACCAGTTGTTTCCAGTTTTGGCTAAATTCTGGTCAGCTGCTGGCTTGGTTTGAACAAAAGTTCTAGCTGCCCTCTCTTCAGCTTTGTAAGTGTCCTCCCTTCCTGTCTCTGCTGAAAATAAGAGCAGCAGAGGTTACTAACGCTCTGGGCATTAACCCTGAGTCTCTGAGCACGAGGGTAGTCCATGAACTTCCAGTTGGTAAGTGGGATGGAAAGGTTTCAGCAGGGGGGAGAATTGTAACTTCTCTGGTTTGTGTCTCCTGTTCCATCCCTTTGTTTACACTGCTCCCAAACTCCCAGTGACTGGGTACTGGGCTTCTCCCATATATCCCAGAAAGAAAAAAAGTGAGAGATCTCTCCAAAGAAGCTATATGGGATGTGACATCTTTCCAGGGAGGTTGATGTAGAGCTTGCTTGTGTTGGGACTGTGATAGCAGCTATGCCTTTTGTATAAAGCAGGGTCTGTCAACTGGGGGTATGTATGGAAAGGTCCTGGGGGGTATGTGCAGGCAGGCAGGGATGGAGTGCTGCCAACCACCACCCTGTGCTGCCACCTTCCAGGAGCAGGGCAGGGGGACGAGAGCAGCGGTGCCCCTCTGCGGGCCACATAGGTGCTGCCTGGCTGGTCGGACGAGGGCAAGGGGGAGCTCGCAGATGGTGGTCGCTGCCACCATCCACTGCTGCTGCCGCTGCCCGCTGTGTGCAACTGTCGCATGCCACTTTCCCACAATCAGTCATACACGTGGCTCCACAACCAGTCGCTGAATGGCAGCGTGCAATTGGCCAGGTGTGAGGCCTGTCAGCAGCCCACAGAGTCGCATGTATGATTGGCTGTGGTAAAGTGGGGCCCAGTGGCGGCAGCGCAGGGTGGTGGGTGGCAGCTGCCATGTGCAAGCCCCTTTTCCCCCGCTCTGCGTCTGACTGCTGACGGTACACTTCTTAAAAAATGTTGAAAACCCCTGGCATAAATCATACCTCCCACCATGAGCAAAATGGGAAACAGGAAAAACATGCCGTCAGGTCTGCCTGTGCCCAGTGTCTCTGTAAATATTGTTCATGATCTTTGAGACTGAAAGCGTATTTTCTGTACAATAGAAGTGAACATCTGTATGCTTAATAAATGTGAAAGTGCAAGTCTCCTAAATGAACTAGGGTTTAAACACGAGCCCAGACATGCCATTCCAAAGCTTTGCCTCCAGGGTATTGTACAATGCATTCAACTGTGACAGACTAAATCCAGATCAACATACAAGAACCTTCCTGACTAGCAGCTGCCATGGTCATGCTCTCATCGTTTATCTCTTGTATGAATACTGGTGCTTGTTTTAATGTAATTTCTGGTTTTATAATAGCAGCAAGTAAGGCTGTATATTGGTCATAGCCATGAAGTGGTAATGAAAACTGTTGGGCCAGATGCCTTTCTTCATTAGGAACTCTACTAACTGACATCACCAGAGGATCTAATTTTATATGGCATCTAGACTTCTATTTTTACTGACTTGTCTTGAGAAAGCTGCACTTTGGCTATCTGCAGGGTTGTAGAAAGACATTGTTAGGTTTGTAGACTGGTAGGTTTGAGGGGTTTTATACACTTTTGTACAATGAAATTTGTCCAACTTCCAATATGTGGATTCTGGTAGCAGTCCCCACTTCTCTCTCCAAATAAAACTGAATCTATTCTAAACTGAGTCTGGCATTATTTGGGGAATTAAGTGTAAAATTCCCCTCTACATTACTTCCTCGTAACACATCTCTTGTTGATTAGATTCTTTCTTGCATTGTCAATAGGGTTATACTCTGTATACTCTGTCCCAGAACTGAGATACAAGCTTTCAGCTTTGGAGGACTGAGTCAATATTTGAAAACATGGTTTAAACATGGTTTGGTTGTTTTAGCAAGATTCAGCTATGTTTTAACTTGTTCTCAAATTAAAGATGATTTAGTGGTACCAGTTTGGACCTTAATTTCAACTGACTGAAGCTCTGGTTTCATAATATAACCAGTATTCTAATCCCCCAGAAATGCATTGCTTATTATACCTGATTTGTGTAATCATTACATGGTAATTATATCCTAATAAGCACAGAAGATCAGGTGAAAAAAGCACCTAAAAGGATCTATTAAGCCATAGAAAGTATTGATTTTTCTCTACACAATATCATGTGCATTAATCCTCACTATAACAGTTTCATAATAAAGATGGGGGTGTAACTGTAAGCAATATCCACAAAATAGATTGGATCTTACTGGCCTTTCTAGATACATCCATCATATGTTTAACCCCCCCCCCCCCCGCCTGCAAAAGAGTGTAATGCTCTAGACTACTGGATTACTGTGGGAGGAATAGACAGAATTCACCTAATTCATCCTCAGTTCAGACTATGGGCAGACTCTGAACCCAGGACTCCTTGGCTTTGTTGACAGCAGGAAATTGCTTTTTTTGTGGAAACACTGAAGCCACCCTAGTGCTACTTGCAGTGTATGTATTAAGTGTAGATTTGGATCTAAGCAGGGTTAAATAGCATGTGACATTACACACTACAGCTATAGCTTCAGTCTGCTGAGAATTACAGGGAGGAAGCTTCTTAGTCTGGATATACC
Source organism: Alligator mississippiensis (assembly GCF_030867095.1). Taxonomy (NCBI): domain Eukaryota; kingdom Metazoa; phylum Chordata; order Crocodylia; family Alligatoridae; genus Alligator; species Alligator mississippiensis. Next base: position 43,747,432 of record NC_081830.1, read on the forward strand.
CCATAAGAGAGAAACCAGCACATATTCATCCCTCTAACCTGCTTTGTTGGATTTAGGTCTTTGTATGGTGTGATTTGGCTCTAATCCTGAGGTCCTTACACAGGTAAAGCTCTTCTTTATGAAGGCTGGAAGCTGTCTTTATTATCGTATTTTCATTCAACTTTATATTTCTCAGAACTTTTTGTTTCTCTCTGTTTTATTTGCCCTTCTTTTATGACTTTTTCCTGTCTGCTTCCTTGCAGAGGGGGTTTTAAAACTGTGGGCTTGGAAAAGAGTGAAGATCCAATACGAACAAAAGGCTAGTGGGTCATCTCTGGAGCCATTGCTGAGTACTTCCCATAAGGCAGGTTTAGATGCTCAGCTGTTGTAAATTGGCATGTCTCCATTCAGTCAATCAGTGACCCTAATTTATGCCTGCCGAGGACCTGGTTCCCTTTCTCTGCTGTTGCAGATTAAATGAAACTGCTGAAAGCAAGTTCACTCCTTGACAAACCAGGCTGAATTTTCCTGGTGCAAATCTAAGGCACCACAGAGAATATAGGCTGTAAAGAAACTAACAGCCAAAATCCATCCCTGGAGGAATCTTGTTCTAAGAAGGAACTTTATTGTCCTTCACTGCATTATAACGTAGTAGCACAGGATTTGCCAATGATAAATGGGTCCTTTCTGCTTTCTCAGGCTGTGTATCAGCAATCAGAGACAATTTAACCCCATTAGTAAGATGCTGAGTATATATTATGAATAATTCAATAGCTGAATGACACCAGGGATTGTAAATCTATCACTGTGATTGCTATTGGAACTTGGATCCTGCTTCTCATATGCTGGTTGGATATTTCTTATTTTTAATTGAGATCCACTATATCCTAAAATCAAGAACAGGAAATGTAATGCACTTGGGTAGATTTAACCAGTGCCACATGACTGCTAGAAGTCAAACAGAGAAAGACAGTGTGCCTTTATTGTTAAGAAGCCTAACAGCATACTGGGCTGCATTAGTAGAAATGTGGCCAGCAGAGCGGGGGAAGTAATTATTCCCCTCTATCTGCTACTGTGGGTGAGGCCACATCTGGAGTACTGTCTAGTTTTAGGCCTCCCACTACAAGGATGTGAACAAGTTGCAGAGAGTCCAGCAGGGGGCAATGAAAATAGTTTTGGGGTCTGGGGCATGTGACTTCTGAGGAGAGACTGAGGGAACTGGGCTTACTTAGTCTGCAGAAGAGAAGACTGAGGCAGGATTTGATAGCAGCCTTTAACTACCTGAAGGGGGGGTCCCAAAAAGATGGAGCTAGACTGTTCTCAGTGGTGGCAGATGACCGAACAAGGAAAATGGCCTCAAGTGCAGCAAGGGAAGTTTCAGTTAGATATTAGGGAAAACTGTCTCACTGGGAGGGTGGTGAAGCATCAGGATAGGATATCTAGAGAGATGGTGGAATCTCCATCCTTGGGGATTTTTAAGGGCAGCTCAACAAAGCACTGGCTGGGAAGATCTAGTTGAGGACAGTCCTGCTTTGAGCAGGGAGTTGGACTAGATGACTTCCTGAGGTCCCTTCCAACCCTAATGTTCTATGATTTTATAGACCCCATCCATAGTTCAATACTGCTAGAAGCCAAACTCATCTTACCAGGACGTATACATGACATCTTTAAGGCAATGACAAAATTCATGGTGAATTAGAGCACTATGATCATCTGGAGTACCTGAGGAAGCACTTGATAGTTCAGTCACTTTTTAAAAATCAGAACCATTGTGTTACTTCTTGTGGACAGCAGAGAAGAAAGGGGATTTTCAAGATGATGGTGTCATGGCATGATGGACCAGTGGTGGGAGTCCTAAATACAGCCCTACTGTGAGGTATATTGTGTATGGGCAATAAGGGAGTGTATGTGGGGGGGTGTGGTAGGGTCTGGATATGGTGGGTGGGGTGGGTGTGGGAATGGTGGGGGATGGGGGGTGCGTGTAGGGACTGTGGGGGGGGGGTGCTGGGTATGTTTGGTGGAATGGTGGGGGGGGCGTATGGAGGGGGGGATCCTCACAGTCCCCAAAGTGTGCCAGTCCCTGGAGCTGCATGTGGCAGTAGTGAGTGGGGCCAGCCCTGCCCAGCCCCATAATGTGCAGCTCCCTGCGCTCCCACCCTAGTCCCCAGCCACAGGTGGTGGCAGTGTTCAGGACCAGCCCCACTGAGCCCTGCACAATGAAGCTGGTGGTGCTGGTCATGGGGTTCGACCAGGGCAGCAAGGAGGGCCCAGCTCCACACCGTGGAGCTCTCCATCATTCCCTATGGCTTGTGTGTAGCAGTGAGTGGGGCCAGGCTGATGTCTCCATCACACGCACAGCTCTCCCAAGAGGTGTACAGCTCGGGTGGTCTGCATGCAAACTTTGTGCGATGGAGCCAGGCAGACCCTGTTCCCAGGCTCCACGCTTCTGCCACCCCACCCTGGGACCCTGCTGACCCTGGGGCACTCATGCGGGCTGCGCACTCCTGCCTGCTGCCACTTCCAACTCCCTCACTGCTGCCACTATCCCTGCTGCCACATCTGTGCTTCCTCTGCTGCTTCCCTACTTTCCCTCCTGCATGCCTGCCCACCTGCCACTGCTTTCTGCCTCCACCCTCCTGGCCAGGCTGCGCTGGGCTGGCTACAAGCCACACTGTGAGGTCCTGGCTATTCATCTGGAAACCACGTGATGCATGGCTGGGACCGCATGGTGTGGCATGGAGCCATTCTGGCTCGGCCCAGCCCCTGAAGAGTTGGGTGATTGCCACCAATCCTCCCCCCACCCTCCCTCGGCCTGTTCTTATCTGAGTTTCCACTCTTGGATGGAGGGAGGGCAGGGGAACAGCCCCATGGTCACCAGGCCAGAAATCTCTGCTAGTCAGAAGCTTCTGGTTGGCGGCTGGGGTGAGGCAGGGCCAGGTGGGCCTTGCTGCTGCTGCTGCTAGGTCCTGCCACCAGCTCCTCCTGCCACTGGCACCTTGTCACCTTCGATAGGCAGCCACTGGCAGGTAAAAAATTTTGAAATGGATAGAATGGCCTGGTAGGCCAAATCTGGCCCATGGGCTGTATTTTGTCCACCCTGTATCTGTAGCCTGCTGGGGAAGGCAGAATATCTGGCAGTGGCAGCAAAGGAGGGCTTTGATGTTCCTGGCATGGGTCCCCTCCGCCCTCTGTTTTTGGAACCATTTAGGCTTTTGTGCCCCCACATGGTTTGCCCAGGGGTCAAACCCTGTTTGTTATGCCACTGATCCCTTGATCAGTGATTCTCAACCAGGATTCTATGAGATTCTTTTAAGGGTGATGCCTAGTATTAGCACTGTTAAGTGTGCAAACACATAGATATAATTCACAAGATTAAACTGTGGCCACAAACAGGCATTCATTTGTAGCAATGAAAAATTTTCATCACTAGAAACATTTCCAGAAGAGGGAGCAGTACAGGCATTTGGTCTGTGATTGCCCCATCTCTCCTACTCCTTGTGCCTTCCCAAGACCCAATCTGGGGAGCAGTGGCTGCTCCAGTGCCCCCATTCCCCGGGGGGACTGGAGCTGTAAGGCAAAGCCCCTGCCCACTCCTCAGACTGGGGAGCAGCTGCTCTTCCACTTTGTTCTCAGTGGACAGGAGCTGAGCAGAAATAGAAGCACAGGAAAGCCCCTGCCCTCTCTTCAGTCTAGTTTGGAGGCTGGGTGAGTAATGGTCTATAGGAGGGGCAGGAGCAGCAGCCCATAGGGCATTTCCAGACCTCAGTGATCCTGGTCTGGGGAAAGCATGGGAGTCTTTCTCTGCTGCTTGACTCCTTTCAGGACCAGAAAGAGGCAAGCAGAAGCTGCTTCCTGTGCTTATGCCAGACTAGGGGGACCCTGGTCTCAAGAAGATGCAGGGAAGCATCTTTCCGCTGCTCAGCCCCTCTTGGTTGCCCAGATGAATTGAGCAACAGGGAAGTATGCAAGCATTTTTTTCTGCTGGAGAGACTTTCCTTGTTGAAAGAGGATGATTTTTCTTCCACAAGAGGCATTTTTTTTCCTGTGGGAGAAACTCGATGAATGCCTATACACTTCTGGTTTATATCAGGAAAACAGCGATTCTCCTGATAGAAACATAACACCTGTACATGGCCTGCATGTGAGTGCCAACTTCTACTCATGATTAGAAACAGAGAGTAAGAACTTCTCTTGCCAGATCAGAAAGAAGGCAGGGAAGCACAGCCTCTTCTTATCAGGGGTCCCTGTTTGTTTGCAAGACCTTGTCTTCTGATAAGCATAGCTCTGCTGTTACTGGAAGAAGGAAATAATTCTGGACATTGCTGCTCTACCTTGAATAACTTAAATCTTTCTCTAGTTAAGAAAGCTTATTGATACTGTGTAAAGCCAGTCTCCAAGATCATGGCTTACAAATCCCTAATCTCTCATCTGCAACCTCTCAGGGCCTTAAGTATCTGAATCAGAGCCTCAGTTTCTCTAAGGTATTTATTAGATCACTTAGGGTACAGACAGAAGCTACATTTGTCACGTGATTAGCTCCCTAAAAGTGCTATACAGCTGTACCATGACACGTGTGTATGGTTGCAGAACACTTTAAAAGTGGCCAACTCGGTGACAAATTAACCTTCATCAAATAAGTGATCAAATGAAGGTGCTCCACTTTTGAAGCACCTTGGGAAACTTCTGTTCCCTAGGGTCAATCTGTCGCATGATCAGGGTTGGGATGATGCAGCCCAGGCCTGGTCCCCAGTGCTGTCTACATCAAAGGTTGGGGGAGAGAGGAGGGGGAGTCAGCTGCAGGCTAGGGTTTGCCCAGCCTGAGCTGGAGAGAGGGGGGGGGGGTGGGTGGTAGCCATCCAATATTCCACCCCCTGCCTCCAGGTCAGGCCAGGAAAATCCCAGCCCACAGTTCACTCCCTCTCTCTTTCTGTAGACAGCACTGGAGGCTGTGGGGAGAGGCTGCACGCAGGCTCCTCCAGCTCAATCATCTCCAGAGCAGAGCTTGATTTCCCCCTATGCCCCTGACCCAAGAGACAAGTGTCTGTTGGACTGGGGGGTGACGGGGACAACACTCTAACTCATGGCGCTTTATGTAATGTGGCATGAATTAGAGCAGGGGCCAGCCAGTGTGTGTCTCAGTGCCCTTATGGTATCAGTTTACAGTGGTTCCCAACATTTTTTTGCTGTGACCCAAAATTGCCTCCCAACACGGCACCGCAGGGGCTGCTGGGAGCATAGTGAGGCAGTGGCAGCCCAGGGGCACCACCATTGCCCCCTTTGTGCACAGTGGCCGCTTCCACGTTCCTGGGCCATGCACTTGAATGTGCATGTGTGTGTGGGCCCTTCACGACCGTACTAAGGACCCCCCATGACCCTGATTTGGGTTGTACCCCTAGGTTGGGAACCAAGGGTTTAGAATCTGGTTCTGAACTTCCCTGTACCTTGCATAGTCACTTATACCAATGACAAATTTTGCATCCACTCTACAAATCAGAATTCAGCACTTACCTCAGTGGCAGTAAGAAAGAGTAATTTAAGAAAATATGGTAAAGTTTCTTGGAAAGCTAATATCTCCAATAACCTCTTACTGTTACCTGAGTTATAGTTTCCAAAATAAGGCTGAAGTTTTCCCTGTGTTTATCTTCAAGTGAAAACATGTTCAGTAATGGTTCTCCTGCATCTATGGCAACATTGAGATCATTTGGGAGGTTGCATCATAGCAGCAGCAGCATTGCCGGTCAGGAAAACCCCTTGCCAGACTTCCCCTTGCCAGACTTCAATAACAACCCCCTTGGTAGCATGAGTACATTCTCTGCTACCAAAACAGCATGCATCTTTTCCATTTCTGTATCATAGGATACAAAATTATGGGGCAAGGTGAATAAGAGCACAAGTGTATGCATTTTAAAAACTAATCTCTGTAAGTCAGTGCTAATCTTTCTGCCAGACTGAGCACCATAGTTTATAAACATGAATAAAACTCCACTATTTGTCTGTAATACATTTTACAGTATTTGCATACTACATAGCTCCCTTCATGCAAGGTTTTCATAGTGCTTTACAAATATTACAGCATATGCCATGAGGTAGATAAGCATAACTAATCCTCTCCATTTTTTGTTTTTCCTCTGCCTTGCACCTTTTAATCATCTGTACATGAGCAAAGCAGAAGCTGTAAAATGCTGCTGTTGTAATTAAGCAGTGATGGTTACCAGTTGAGATGTAGCATTCAGATGCCTGGTTGTTGTATTTTGCTCTCATGATTAAGGTCCAGCTGTTCCCCAGATGTGGGACTGGAAAGGAATTCCCCCCCCCCCCCCCGATCTGATTGATAGGTATTTTATGGTCTATTTCCTCTCCTACAGGTCAGCTGCTAGGATCATCTGTGCATAGCTCACCTATTACTCAACTCCCTGCCATTGTAGAGATCTTGAGTATTGGTAGCACCAGCCTGCCTTGTTCTTTGCTTCTGGTACAGAACAATTCAGCCTGCCAAGGACTGAACTGCTTTGGTCTAATGAAAGTTACAGGGTTTAATACAGGGGTGTCTGTGCAACATGATGCCCTGTGATAGACATAAGGTTAAACTAGATGATGTTCCTTCTGGCTGTAAACTCTGTGGAATACTTGACACCCAACTTGCACGTGGTCTGCATAAATCATAGAAAACAGTGCTGGAAGGGACCACAAGAGGTCACCTAGTTCATTTCTCTGCCCCAGGGCAGGATCCGTTATACCTAAACTATTTCTGACAGATGTTTGCCTCAACTATTTTAAAACACTTCCGGTGAGGGAGCTTCCACCACCTTCCTAAGAAATCTAGTCAGGTTCTTAACTTTTCTTATAGTTATTTTTCCTACTGTTTAACGGGATCTGTCTTGTTGCAATTTAAGCCCTTTCTTGTCCTTTACCCAGAGGATACAAAGAACAATCTACCTTCTTTGTAGCAACCTTTCTCATATTTGAAGACTGTTATCATGTCTTCCCTTTGCCTTCTCTTCCCAAGACTGAGCAAACACAATTCTTTCAGTTATTCTGCAAACACTATGTTTTCTAAACCTCTAATAATTTGTTGTTTCTCTCTTTGGGATTCTAGTTTGTGTACGTCTTCATTGAAATGTGGTGCCCCAGACCACACACGATATTTCTGCTGAGGCCTCACTAATGCTGAATAGAACATAAAGATTATTTGATGCATCTCACATAAGAAACTCCTGTTTGTACAGACTGGTATGATGGGGTCACTCAAGTTCAATTACCCACAATAACCTACACCATTTTAGTAGAACTTCTGCCTAGCTGGTTCCCCATTGTGCATGTGATTATTGCAACCAAAGTGCAGTTTTGCACTTGTTCTTATTGAATCGAATCCTATTTATTTTGGATCATTTCCCAAATTAGTCAAAATTAAGTTTGAATGCTCTGTCCTCCAAAGTGGTTATAACCCCTCCCAGCTTGCTATGTGTTTACGAAGTCCAGCTTACAAAAAGTTGTGCTCTCTCTCTATAGATAGATTTCTATATTATGGCTTGGTACAGAATATAGATATATATAGCACAAGCTTTTGTGAGCTGGGGCTTAGTTTATATATAGCACAAGCTATAAAATACACGTAGCACAAGCTTTTGAAAGCCGGTGTTCAGTTATATCTATAAATGCATATCTATATATATCTATATAGAACAAACTTTTGTGAGCTGGAGTTCAGTTAAGTATATATCTATCTATATATATTTATCTTTATACTGATATGTATATAGTACGAGCTTTTGTGAGCTGGAGTTCAGTTCATCAGACGCTGCCTTTACAGACACACCAAGCTGGGCAGGGTTATATGTACTTAATATTGCTTGCAAATATGTATATAACTAACTAACTCTATATCTAATTAGTCTATAAGGTGCAAGTCTACCTGCCTTCTACTTGACTTGAGGCTACCATGATTAAGTCTCTCTGCTAACTGAATAAGCACCAAGCTCAGGACTGAACCCAGGGGTGCCTCACTTCCCTGCTGCCCCTGAGCTAGAGAGAGCTGTTCTTTTACGTCTCCTTGTCCAAGCAGCTGAGTAAGCACCCCCTTGTAGCAGATGCATCCCTCCTCTCCCGCTTTGGAAGTTAGCTGGGGAGGATGTTCAAAGCCAGGACTCTTTGTTCATGGAGCTAAGTGGCCTCTGCGGCTGCTTCCCCGGCCTCAAGGCAGAGCCGCAGACAAGGGGCCGGCGCAAGCTGCTGGGTTCTCCGGGCACCCCTGCCGCCACTTCCCTCTGTTATGGCAGAGCTGCCGGGAGGAGGGCGGCTCGGGGATCTGTTCCAGCGTCCTTCCAGGAACTGAGAGGCAGCGGCGCTTGGAGCCAAAAGGAACCCTCCCGAGAGCGGCCGGGAGGGGAGGGGAGGGGAAGGGAAGAGGCCGCGGATGCAGGGGGGGAGCCCGGCTGCGCGCCAGGCCCCGGCGCGGGGGGCACAGCTCCCGGCCGCCTGCTCCTGCTCCGCGTGACTCAGGCCTCGGACAGCGCCGGGCCCTGGTGCGGGGGGCGGCAGCGGCCCCGGAAGCTGCAGGGGCGGCGGGAGCGGGGAGCCCGCACCCCGGGGCGGGGGGGAACGGCTCCGACTGCCCCACGTGCGCTCGGCGGGTCGCCGCTGGTCCCGCCCGCCGCTTTGTTTCCCTCCCCACGTGCGGCGGGCTGGCATGGGGTGAGTGCGGGACTGGGGCTGGGGCGCGCCGCCTCCGGGCACGGCGGGGACCGCGGCTCTGCCGCCTTGTGGGCAGCGGTGCGGGGACAAAGGCGGCGGCGGCGGGGCCGCAGCCCGCGGTGAGTAGCGCGTGGGAGGCCGGCTCCGGCCCCAGCGCGGGGCGGCTCTTCCTCCGGTGCCCGCGGGCTGGGACGGTGCCGCCGCCCCGCAGACATCTGGCAACTGTTGCGGCTCCCGCAGGACGCGCGGCTGCGGGCGCGAAAGCGGCATCCGCCTGGGGATGCAGCTGTGCTGTGCTGTGCTGTGCTGGGCGGGCGAGTTCCCGCTCGCAGGCTGGAGGCTGCAGCCCCTCCCCGGGGCCTGGGTCCTGGGTCCTGCGCCGGCCCCAGCTCCCGCCCGCTGAGCGCCGGCAGGCCCCGGCCCCGGCCCCGGCCCCAGGCTCCGAGAGCCGCCCTCGCTGCGCCTGCCGCCCATGGGGCACTTCCTCCTGCAATAGAAAGTGCCTCTACTGGGAAGAGCTCTTCGCATGAATGGGACTAGGTTAGGGCTGCCCCATCACTGCAGCAGCCCCGGTGCCGGTACCTATTAAATCTCCCTACTATTTATCTTTTGTCTCTGGCTTTAATCGTTGTCTTTCAAAGGCACATCCTGGGCTTCATTGGGATAGGAAGAGTCTGATGTAGGCGCTGGGCCCATCGCTGTAGGTATCAGCTATGCGGCTTTTTGTTTTCAACTTTGGGTGTGAAGGGATGTGGGGGGGGGGACGATGAGCACTGCCTGCCCTGCCTGCTCTGAAAGTTTTGTTCTCCGCTGGCAGGGTTTCGCGCTGCTTGTCGCAGGACTGAGTAAGCTGAATTTTTAAATTTGTGGAGTAGCGGGTGGCAGGTTCGGGTCTCAATGTGCTGCTGATTTATGGCCCTTTGGAAAGGGTCTCCTCGTGCAAGTGTATTGAACAGCGCTCCTGTGAGGTCTTTGCTCATGGGCGAGGCAGAGAGCTTGGCCCCTGGCTCACCCGGTGCCTTACCCTCATGCGAGGAATAGCTGAGAGCAACTGTAACAGTAATGGGGAGCATCATGTAAAGGTAACGTTGCTTTCTTGGTGGTGGGCAGATATCACAGGAACTGAGTTTTCTTAGACTTGGTGGGCAAGGATATTAATCCGCACTTGAAGGGTTCCCTCCATTTCAGGAACTGTATAAAATAAATCTCTTCGTTTTTGCCTTTATCACAAGCAAAATAGAAAAAGAGAGGTCTGACATTTGTAAACAGAGCTATGCTTCTTTATACGTATGGATGCCTGGCTGTCTTGTCCTCCAGGTTTCTCTTTATTCTGTATGCATTTAATTGTAATCTTCACTTCCCACATCACTGCCATCACCACCTTTTTTTTCTTTGTTTTATGTTATTCTGGGGAGGGCAGCAAAAGGAGTAGGAAAGGGGGCTTCCGACAGAATTGTTTATTGTTCATTTTCTCCAGATTGAATGGAGCCAGAACTGGTGTGAATGTTATTGTGTAGCAATATCCTACAAACATCTTTGTATGTGTTCATGTCTGGCCAGCTTTCTAGTTAGGTGCAACAGAGTCAGTGGGAGGCGGTGGAGAGTGGGGGAGGGGAGGGAGAGAGGAAGACTAAATTTTATGGCTCTTTATTTTTGCACTTAGCGAATAGAGTAGTAGGTTGATTTTTTTTTTTTCTTTTATCTAGACTGTTTCCACTCGGTAAAATTATAGTAGTAAGCAAGAAAGTCAGGGGCTTCAAACCCTTTGTTTCCCGTAGATGTTTTGGTTCTTTGTTCTGTTTTAGCCTGCCAGGAGCCAGTCTATTTTGTTTTCAGATAATTAATTTGTGTGATTTAATTGGCAATTTCTAACATAATTCAGCTTGCACTAACATGCTGATTATATCAAGGCGTGTTTCACTGGTACATAGAGAAATTGTTGGGAAAAAAATTGCTGAATAATAACAATAAAAAAGATAAACCGGAGCAGAGAAGGAGATAATTTAACCATCCAGTTTATTTTTCTCTTCTCCATTTGCTGTCATTTCAGTTTTAGGGCTAAATCTAATTTCCTTTCCTTGGAAGCCTAGTAGAGCACAAGTCACAGCCAAATAAAAGTGGTGAAAAAAAAGAATGAAAGAAGCTATTGTTTCATTAGCTTGGAGTGTTTTTGACATAACTATTTACTTGTTACCTGATCTCATCAGGGATAACATTGAAAGCAAAATATCTGATAGCAACAAGTGTCAGAAAGGTCCCATGGAAGCTGCATGTGATGGAAGAGAAAATGTTTCTTTGCTCTGGGTGAAGCACTATTTCAGAAGTTCCTACTGTTCCCCAGTGAAAAGGAATGAGATTTCTAGTATAAGGTCCAAGGCTTCTTCCTTGCAAGTATCCTTGTACAAATCACATGCTTTCATAATTTAAGCGTAAGAATTTAAGCGGCATCCTATTTTTTCCTTGTCTAAATAATACAGGATAATCAGCATTCTCTTTTCCAAAAACAGTTGAGAAGTTTCACTGGCAATATTGGAGAGTGTGAGATGCAGATGGGAGAAAAATGAGTTTGGATGCCTGAAAAATAGTTAATTTAATTTGTACTGAATATATTGTTGCTTTCTATTACTTGTAAAGTGTTATCATCATGTTTGAAAGAAGATTAAATAAACTGGGATACCATCTTATTGGTGATATTATGTACATTTTGCATCTCAATTTACAATATGACTATTAGCTAACTTTTGTTGGGCCTGGACTTAGAACTTAAATATTTGGAGTACTGTTCTCTGTATGTGTCTACATCCCTTCATTTTTCTAGCTTCCTAATTGCTTAGCACAATGCAAGTGGAGGCCTGTCTGTGGAAATAATCCCTTAAATTGAGTGGGAAGCCTGGATAATTTATTGTGTTTAAGCCTGGATATTGTTTGTTTTCCATTAGGACATTTTATTTTCTGTCTCCCAACACATTTTCTCTATCCTTTTCCACAAATCTACCAGTTTACTAGCTAAATTTGAGTTGGGCTTAAATTTAAATTATCACTGTGAAGGAAGTAGAAGAGGGATACCTATTTCCTGGCCTGTTTCCTGATCTCAAATTTTACTGTGAAGCTGCATGTTTAAATAGCTATGGTTTCTGGGTTTGAATGGATTGGATTCACATTCTAGAGTAAAAGGGGAAAAACTAGCGTATAATGCCACAGCAATTTATAATAATGTCGTATTTGCAGGAACTATAGTAATCCTCATAGTTTTAAATAAAAGAGGTAAGAACTTTTCTGTGTGTGCTCTCTGGGAGGTTCTTGGGGAAGATGAACTTCATTTTGGGGCGGTGACCTCTTTATCTTTCTGACTTTGGGAATACTCAGGAAAGGGAATTTATAATCTCAAGAGAAATGTCTTTTTGCTCATCTTCTGGTCTTTCTCACTGGCAGCAAAGCTGTTCATCTTATCCAAAGCTGCTGCAGATGCTGAGCCTAATGAAATAATCTTGTGTTCTTCCTTTAATGGAGCTCTCCCAAAGCATGGGCTTGTCTTCTGCTTCAGGAGGCCATCATGCTGCAGAGAACAGCAGCACCCCAGTCCCTCAGATCCCTGACACCCCTTGGTGGGCCAACCCAGAGAACTTGCAGCAAAGTAGCCTCTAGGGTCCCACAAGAAGAACAGTGTCTTGGGTGTTTTCTCAATATGTATGTGCCCAGTTAGATGTCTTCTGTTCTGTTCTGTTCTGTTCTGTTCTGTTCTGTTCTTCTCTCTTTCATAAGCAAAGTATCTCTCAATTGACCGTGGAAAGAACTTTCTTTCAGAAACCCGTGCCAAGGACTTTTATTTTGAATTGCTCCATTCTTTAATTAGGTACCTTTCTGACTAAATATAATAAACTGGGAGTTACGCTGTTACTCTAAGATGAGGCATTTCTTCCCAATTACTGTTTGTTTGGAAATTTGCTGTAATGGTTAAGTCAAATCTTGGAACTAGATGCCGAATGAAACCTGGCCTTTTGTTTACAGTGACGTGAAGTTATTTTGAAATCAACTATACAAATGCTGGACTCTTATCAAAGGATTTACAGTCATTACTATAGAAATAATGTGTTACCAGATTGGAATAGTCCAAGAAAAGGAGAAAGAGAGATTTTCATCATGAAAGTAGACATGTTTAATGGGGTCTCATGCACCTCATCTCTATCCCTAAAATGTACACATTTTAGTTTAAAGAAAAACTTGACTTTGGGGTTGTTATTTATTCAGATGTTTCACTTATCCATCTTTTCTTCATCTGTAATTGCTAGAGACTAGCAATTAGCCTCTAGCGAGACCAATATTAGGTTATATGTTGAAACACCGCTCTGTGCAAAGGGTGCTTTGTAAACCACATCGCCTCAGGAGGCATTTTTACCTGAGATAACTGAGTCACAATTTTCTCCTAGCATTTGCTTTGGCCTGGGTTTGAGGAAGTGGGAAATGAACATGTAGGGAATTGTTGTTGGTTTATAACCACAAATTATGGTATCACACTTCTCTCACTTTGGCTAATCTGTAACTGGCTCATGCTGTGAAAAGGTTGAAGATGCATCTTTTCCTCCACTTTGCCTCTTCTCACCCACTGTATCTGGTGGCTGGGTAGCCCAGGAAGAAGTGTAAATGTGTGTGAGAGGGTGGCCAATGGGGAGTAACATCTTGTTTTCTCCTACTTCCCTGAGCAGGCAGATAATTCAAATAGCTGTATAGCCTTAGGTAAGAACTATCATTTTCAAATTCCCAGTTGAACATTTATGAGGTTCACTGGGTAAAAAATCCTGACAGAATATTTTGCTGATGATTTAAGAAATGCCAGGATCTGCCTCATATCTTTTGGGTTCATTATTGTAACCTTTTAATGTAGATTGAAAATCTTCAAAGAGTTACTAACCAAAGGGCACTATAAATCAACTTAGTGTTTCATTTTAATTCCAGTCCTTCTTAGATTGCTAAAACCATATATAGGTTAGCTCTGACTTAATTTTTAAGGACTAGGCTTCCCATTACGTGGCATCGGGTACGCTGCTTGACTTTTGGAGTGATCACTTTGTATTTCCTGTCCTCTGGATGTTTCCACCTAGAATGCATACAGATATATAAAAAGGTTTGATTCATCCTGTGTGTATTCAAAGCTTGTGTCACGTGACTTACCTAATTTTTTATTCAGTGCCAAGGATTCAAGATTCTTTTTTAACTTAAATTCATGCTGAATATTCTAATTAAAAAAACTATGTGAAATGTGAAAAGGGCACTGTCAGTGTTGGTAGAAGTGATCTCTATGAACCTGTACTAAACATTTCCTGCATAGAACAAGCCAAAGAATTCTCTGCTGGTAAAGTATGTCTGCATTGTCACTAAGGGTGCACCAATAAAGATTTTTTTTGGACCAATACCGATGGCTGATTATTAACAAGCCATATTGGCTGATATGATCTCGTTGCCAATATGCAGCCAGGCAGCTTGGAGAGCAAAATCCGACTGGTAAGTCTGTTGAGGGGAGGGGGGGGGCAGATTGAGGCCCCCACGGTGAGGGAGGGAGTGGGGGTAGGGGTTGCCCAGCTGGGGTGGGGCAGGGCAGGAGACAGAACGGCGAGCAGCTCCTGCTGCTGTGTGCACCTTGGGAGAGTGGGTGCCCCCCAGATCTGTGCATGGGCAAGGGGGGGCTGCTGCTGTGCACTCAGGGCACAGTGTGGCACTGGGCTCTTCCCGGTAGGGGAGGTTGTGCCAGGGCTGCACTCAGGTGGGTGGTGGCAGCACTGGGAGGGAGCTTATGGGGGGGGCGGGCTAAGACAGTTTTGAGGTGGCTGTAGCCCATGCCATAGCCCTCTTTCCCAAGGCTGCTACTCTCCCCCCTCCCCCCATCCAAGTGCAGCCCTGGCCCCACCTCCCTGCTGGGAGGAATCCAGCACCACCCCTGACCCCAGCCTGCAGTGGGCAGTCTGCGTTTGCCCTGTGTACAGATCTGTGGGTCAAATGCCCCCCATGCCTCCCCTGGGGGTATGCACATTGGTGGGAGCTGGTCCCCTCCCCTCCCCCCCCCCGACTCCTGCACAAGCTGTTCATGGTTCTGTCCTGCACCTCACCCTGGCTGGGTAGCATCTGCCCCTGTCCTTGCCCCTTCCCTACCCCCAATCCCTTCCCCACAACAGACTTACCAGCCAGACGCTGCTCTCCAAGCTTCTGGTCTGTGTTCCTGGCTGTGCGCATGCTGTGTCTGTGCCCATGCACATAGCATTTATCAGCAACATTATTGGCCACATCAGCCAAAAAAAGCTGATTGCTGATAATGTAAAATTTTCTTTTATTTGTGCTGATCATAGATGTAGGGGCGGAAGGGACCTTGTAGATCTTCTAGTCCGACCCCCTGACCTGGGCAGGAGAGAAAACTGGGCTCAAATGACACCAGCCAGGTAAACGTCAAGCCTCCTCTTAAAGATCCCCAGGGTAGGAGCCATCACCACTTCCCTTGGAAGTTGGTTCCAGATCCTAGCTGCCCTGACTGTGAAGTAGTGCCTTCGGATGTCTAGTCTAAACCTACTCTCTAGCAACTTATGGCCGTTATTCCTTGTTTTCTCTGGGAGGCACTTGGGGGAACAAGGTCTCTCCCAAACCCTGCTGGTCCCCCCTAGTAAGTTTATGGATGGCCACCAGGTCCCCCTCAGCCTTCTCTTGAGAAGGCTGAACAGGTTAAGGTCCCGTAGCCTCTCCTCATAGGGTCTGCCCTACTGTCCCCAGATCATGCGAGTGGCCCTCCTTTGGACCCTCTCAATGCTGTCCACATCCCTCCTGAAGTGTGGCACCCAGAACTAGATGCAATATTCCAGCTGCAGCCTGACCAGTGTCACACGGAGGGGGAGGATCTCCTCCTTGGCCCTGCTTGTGATGCATCTGTGGATGCACGACAAGGTATGGTTAGCTCTACTGACCATGTTCTCGCATTGTTGGCCCATGTTCATCTTGGAGTCAGTAATGACTCCAAGATCTCTTTCTGTCACTGTGCTTTTGAGAAGGAAGTTCCCCAGCCTTTAGGTATGCTGCTGGTTCCTACTGCCAAAGTGCAGCACCCTGCACTTGTCAGTATTGAAACCCATCCTTTTTTCATTAGCCCACCCCTGTAACCTGTCCAGGTCCTGCTGTAATCTATCCTTCCCTTCTAGCATGCCCACCTCACCCCCAATCTTAGTGTCGTCTGCGAATTTAAACAGGCTGATCTTCAGCCCGTCGTCCAAGTCACTAATAAAGAAATTGAACAGTGCGGGCCCAAGGACCAGTGTACTGGATGTACAGTACCTGATGTACTGGACTGATGTATCGGTGCAGCTCTAAGGGTCACCCTTCATCAGCCTGAGCCTCCTTCCTAGCTGTATGTGACTTTCTGACCCACACTATATCTATACAGAGCATCAGGACCTTTTAGAAATCAGTCTTGTATTTCCTTCTGTGCTTTGCTTCAATTGTGGGCAGTCGAGACAGGAAGTAGCAAAAGGGCAGGACCTGGGGCATTGCTGCTGGTGCTTGGGGCCTGGAATGCTCGTGAATTTCTAACATGCTGTAGGGAGCAATGGGCAAGGTGGCAGGTTGAGCTGAGGTCTTGATATTCTAGGAAGCTGCTGCCATGTGGGTTGGGTTTAGAGGGTTTGCAGTATATATGGTTGTGTGTGTGTGTATAGGTAGTCCTCTGCATGGACTGCCACCTTGACAGGGCAGAGAGGCTTGCATGTACCAATGACCCTAAGAGCAACATCATTAGGAATCTTGTACTCCTGGTTGCGTCATCCACGATGGTAACATCAAAGGTGAAGTATCAGACAAAGAACAGCATAACACAACATAACATAAAGACCTCAACAGTGGAACAGGCAGGTGAAGAAGGCATATTTCTCAATGGCTGTGAAGGTGAATGAAGGCTGCAGTGGAAAAATAACCCCAGACATCTTGGATCGCCTTGCTACTGGGCACAAGTTCCTCTGTGCCAAGATCCTTGTGGTTGCTAATGTGTAACAGCCTCCTCACTTAAAACAAGTCACATGAAGGCTTCTCCCACTGGATCTAACATTTACCACAATAACCAGTCACCAATACACGTGCATCCTGAAATGTATGAACCCTACTAGATGACCCAAGCAGAGATGGACCTGAACATGGAACAGCTATTCTCTGTTTGCCTGAGAACTCTCCTGGTACAACATGGATATATCACTGCTGTCAGCAAGACCAGATATGCAAACAAAGGCCATCTGAGGGGGGTGGCTATATATTCTGGAAAGAAACCTGCAAATGACAGGTGAATACATGGTGATGGTTTCACTATTAAGAACCAGATTGTCACCTGAATGCCTGAATCTTCTGTTGACATTAATGAGCGCCTCATGGCTCTCTGTCCCCAACTGACCAGCAGTTGGTTTGTTATCGGTAAATATGAAACAAGACTGAGAAATCCATGATCTGACCCTCCCTTTAACCACCACCTGTGGTGTTTGCCAGAGACTCTGTGGCTCTAAGATCTGCCTTCTTAGCCATCAGTGGGCTCACCTAGGAACCTTTACTTGACCCGCGGGAGTGATGATTCTTGACCATAATGGATTGCTGCCGCTGCCGATATGCCTGGTGGATTTGGGTTTATGGTTGGCCATAAGGGTGATTTTACCTAGCAATGTAGTTATACCTTTATTTAAGCCATCGATCTACAGCAAAATTAAGATGGGATGGCCTTCTGAAAGTTATGCTGTAGTTCAGACTCCAGTTAGCAGAGAATCTACCTTTTCCCTTGGTGTTTTGTTCCAGTTGTTTTTTGCCTACATTGCAAAAATTACCTTGAGACTTGTTGACTTTGGCTTCTGCTCACTGGAACTTGTAATTCCTGTTCCAAGCTATGTGAAAAAGTCTTCCGCCATCACATCCTCTCCTCCTGTAGATAACTGTATACTGTGATCAGATTGCCTCCTAACTTCCTCTTTGATTCTGTTGGCACAAGAATAGATGGGTATAAACTGGCCATGAATATCTACTGCTGCAAATTGCAAGATTTTTAACCATCAGAGCTGTGAGTAGTGGGCTAGAAACCTATGTGGTTTTAAGCCTGATCAGTTTATTGAAAGGATTATATGGCATGCTTGCCTGCAGTTGTATGGGACAGACTGCAAGGACCACAGAGTTCCTTTCCTGCTCTGTGGTCCTACAAATTGGAAAGGTTTAGCTGCTTTGGTTTTCTTTGAAAGACATGATTTCCAGACTTGGATTTATTCCTTTCACCTTCTCAGAACCCTTGTACATCCACCTGATTCAACATACAGATTCTGCTGTTAGAAACTGATTCTGTGGCCATGCCTGTATTGCTTCCCTGTCAAGCCTGGTATCAAGGCCCCTAAGCTGGACTTTAGTTAACCTGGAGGGGTCTGGCATGCCTATCCCAGAGCATGTGAGTAGCACAGGAATGTAAAGGCAAGAGTTCTTTAAGCTGTCTGCTATGCTTGATTGCCAGGCTTGGGGGTGTGCTTAGTAGGAGTGAGTGAATGGGTGGGGTTTGCTCAACAGTGATCCTGGAGACTACAGAGATGTAGCCTTCATCTCTTTAAGTATACTATAGGCAGCCCTCAGATTTACGACACAATTGGTTCCTGAAAACCATGTCTTAAGTTGAAATGTTGCAACTTGGAACTGATTTTCCCATAGGAAACAATATTATAAAAGGCGAATTGGTTCTTGAACCAAGGCTCGATACTGTATTTTCACCAAAAATAACCCAGAATTTTGTACTCAGTCAATTATAGATGAGTAATATAGCTACATTAATGTATTTCTATTGTAAATAGTAATCATATTGATTTGGGAGGACTTCTTTGAGGTGCCTTTGCTGGACTTTTTGAAGGGATCTTGGCTGGAGTCTTCTCAGGAGTCTTGGTTGCAGGTTTTTCTGGAGTTTTGTCTGCTTTCTTAACAAAAGTGTCCAAAGAATTTTGGACAGATGTTCTCCAGGGAGATGAGCAACGCAGCAAACTTGTTTGCTAGTGTGGCATGGTGTTGGATCAAGTGTTGTAAACTTGAAACTGATGTCAGAAAGTTGAAACGGTGTCAATTTATAAACTTTGTAAGTGCAAAACATTAACTTGAAATGTTGTAAGTTGAGGACTGCCTGTACTCCAAAGCTGGCTGTTTTAAAGCAAAACTAAGTCAACTGTGGCAATCCCTCACAGTTGAGGATGATTGTCTTCCATGATTGCTTTATCTGTGGGTCTAAGATGGCTGATGAGGCTAGTCTGGGATTAACAGACTCTGTTGCAACTTGGGCATGTGTTTCTGTGTGAGGTGGGTGGCTCTGGATTCTTGATTTGTCTGCAACACACTGTTTCTGCCACTCCTGCTTTTCTGTCTCCTGTTTTCAACATAAGGTTGAAAAGTACAATAAAAGCTGCGCTATCTGGCACCTTACAAGCCAGCATGCTCTACTATCCGGCATGCTGGCTTGTAAGATAAAGTGAAACTGGAAGTGCCCACCATGGCACTTCCGGTTTCTCCGAGCCCCCACGGCTGGGGGCAAAGCAGCCTGCGCTGCCAAGCCCCCATGGCCTGGGGGCATAACAGGCTGTGCAGGGCCCACGGGATGGGTGGCAATGTAGTGGGAGGGACAGTGATGCCGTGGGAGGGGCGGCGGGACGCCTCAGGTATGGCAGGAGAAGCAGCAGCCGGGGCTGCTCAATTAACCGGCATATTTTATTATCTGGTATCCCCCATTGCCGGAGGATGCCAGATAACAGAGCTTTTACTGTACCAAGATCCTTGCAGTAAACTCTTCCTCCATTTGGAGCAGTCCTGGGCAATAGTCTCTCACGAGTTGATACTGATGTTACAATTTTTTAAGTTGGCCTTGAGGACATCCTTGAAGCACTTTCTCTGACGTCTTCTTGAGCATACACCTTGACTGAGCTGGGAGAATAGAACTTGCTTTGGGAGTCTGGAGTCAGATATCCAGATGGTGTTGCTGACTCACTGAAGTTCATCAGCGCTTTGATGCTCATGGTGTTTTTGCTTGTGAGAGGATGCCAATGTTGGCATGTCCGTCTTCCCACAGAATTCAAAACATTTTCCACAGGCAATGTTTATGGTACTTCTCCAGTGACTTGAGGTGTCTCCTGTACATTGTCCATGTCTCAGCTCTGTACAGTAAGGAGGGGATCATGACTGCTTGATAAACCATAAGCTTCTTTTCAGATCTGATGTTGTGATCTTCAAACACCCATTTCTTCAGGTGTCTGAAGATTGCACTTGCATTTCTAAGGTGATGTTGGATTTCTTTGTCAATGAATAACAGTAACCCAATAGATGGGTGTGGTATCATCTTTCAGCATCAGGCAGAGATCAGTATGTGGATGGAGAGAAGCTATTAATGCTGAAGCCAAGCGAGACTGAAATAATGGTGCTAGGAAGAAGAAAATGCTTTGAGGAACCCTTCTCCTTCATAACATCCCCCTCTGAGGGGACTGCCCACTAACTTTAAAACTGGTTGCCTCATAGCCTGTTAATGGATCTCATGTTCTTGAACTCACTCTTACACAAACAAAATTCCATTATCTATTCAAGTTTTTCCCTACAGAAAGAAAACAAGTGCTTGTTCTTTGTTTCTGTTAGCTCCTTGTTTGGGCACTGGGATACCATGGCAATGAAAGCCATGTAAGCTCATAGATGGTTATACAAGTTGTCTCCTTTCATTATAGCAGAAATAAATGCGTAAATGCTCTTACTCTATTAATATCACTGGTCTCATAGAGTGTTGATGTAAGAGCTAAGTTGAGACTTTAAATCTTGCACTGTTCCAGTTTAAATGTTTTAATACCATGTCCTTCTGCTCTTGGTCTTTCTCTCCCCAACAGGATAAACTGTTAGCATAAGTCAGAGTGGGGCCAGATTTTGTTGCTAGACTTCTTGGGGAAAAGTAGCCTGTGAGGCTTTTCCTCCTTCATTCATGGAGTTACTTTTTCAATTTCTTCCTCCCTCCTGTGTAAGGCAGGGCAGGGTGGCATCTTCAAACTAATGTGGCTAACTACCTCTCTTTTCTGTAGCAGGTGTATTGGAGAATGGACCCTTCACAAGAGGCAGTTGTGCACATTGTCTGACAAAATGACTTTTGTGGATTTAGTGACAGACCTAGAAAATTCTTCGTGACTATTTGCTCTTACTTGGACTGTCCTCTGGATTTTTGGCTGAGCTTGTGAGCCCAATTTAGCACAGTGCAGTCAGTGTGGGATGTCTCTAGCTTTCTGACCCTGCTGGCTAGGGTTATTTTAAAGCATGGAACTTAATTTTTTTCAGCTGATTTGGGAAACTGTCATAACATTCTGCAGAATATAAAACCTAACCACCCTAACTTTCTGCAAACCTGGTTTAGTGAAAACCTGTTGCAGTTAAGATACATTTTCCATACAACTAAGACAGGGCTTATTAGCTTGAGAGTGTCAGATGTTTACAAGTAGAGGCAGATACAGAGTGTAAGAGAGGTGTGTAGGTGCAGAGCCAGTCCTGTTCTGAGTGTCTGGGACTCTAACTGAGGAGTGCATCATTTGCATTAGCCTCTGGTTAGTGATTTATATGATAAATGGCAATGCACGCTTTTTACGTGGAAGAAGGAAGTACTGTGTGCTGCTATTCAACTAGTGGAACTACAACTACTAAAACACACTCATCTGAACATACCAATATCAAATCTGGTATTTGGCGCCTGCTCAAAGGAGTGGCTCTGTTACTCTCTTGACCTAATGATGATACTGATTGCCTGAGGGAGTAGACATTAGTATTGCTCTGCTCCTCCGCTCCTCCTCTGCCTTTCATTAATACTTGTGCTGCTTACAGCTGTTCTGAGTTTTCCCAAGCATTGGCAGAGTGAAGTGGACATCATTCTTGCTAGCTAGCAGCAGTGAAAATCTGTCAAAACTTAGATCACTGTTTGGTCAGCTGCAGTTTGGGAGACCTGTGAACTGTGACAAGGCCTTAGCTGTCAGTTTGAAGTTTTGGCAGGACTCTGAAAAATCTGCACTCATGTTGTATTCAGAGTTATAGCATTGCAAGAAAAAGAGCTAGTAGCTTATTTTTTAAAGGTTTACATTGTGAAGAAGCCTGACAGTATTTGAGAGCCAATATTTTTTTCAAGCCTTGTAGGCAACCTTCAGTGTACAGCCAATGTATCTCTGTCTACAAAGTGCCATGCAACCTTATAGTACTCTATTGAGAATACTTTTTGTTTTCAGACAGCATGCAACAAAAGTGTTATTAATAACTCTGTCAGACATCTTTAAAATCTATCTCAACTTAATGGTCACATTTAAGGAGGAAAATAAAGGTATGTGCTTACAAATGCTTGCTACCATGAATCTGTAAGCTAAACGTTTGTTGCGTACATGTGATTTTTATGAACGTGCACATGTTACAGATATATGCTCTGTTGTGCTAAATGCCCTTGCAAACAGGTGCATTTTTGCAGGTCTCAGGCATGAAATGCAACTTGGCAGTGTGAACTATTAGAAGCCCTTTCTCAAATGAAGCACTTAGGTTTGCTGATTCATCATTTTTGTACAGTTAATTGGCTGCTTCTCCTTCTGGGTTGATTCCTTATAGCTTTTACATCGTTTAATGCACAGTATATTGCTGCCTGGTGGAGCTGGTTTGGGATGTCTCTGGCTTTATAACTGTGCTGGCAAGTTTCAGGTTTTGAGCTTATTTTTTGGCTGACCCTCTGCCCTTTATTAACTGTCCTTTATCTCTCTCTCTCAATCAAGTACAATCTGTAAAGAAACTGGTGAAGGGTCCATGAAAGATGGCACCTTTTGTTTTCTCATATTACTCCTTAGCTTTTAAGACTGAACATTTCCTTTGACTGATCGTATTATCTAAAATGGAAATTGGTACAAATGATGGTATCTCTACTTCCCTGGTAAGGTAGTGCTGACTGGCAGAAATAATGCTATCGTACAGTTCCTCTCTTCTTTTCCCACTGCAATAAGTATGTCCTAGTCTGACAGAAGTATGTGAATACAGAAATAGAGAGCTCTTTGCTTATTCTTGCCAAAATTATATTGGCAACTTTTATTTCTTTTGCAAACTTGCAGCTGTCTAACACTACTAACTATAATATACCTCTATGCTACTGCAGTAACTACAGAGCCACAGATATTAATTTAAATAAGAAGCTGATATTTTCTGCTTATAAGAAGCAGAGCTTCAAATACTCCTCTCTCTAAGCCCTGTAGAGAGAACTTCCTGTTTGACTGAGTGGACTTTTCTAGTGAAAAAGTACATTAGATCATGGGAATAAGAAAGCCTGGCAGTTCCTAGACTGTGGCTGGCATTGTGCTGTTTGACAGGGGGTGAAAGAACACAAAACAGCTTTACTGTATTAACCAGAGTCTAAATCAAGGCTTCCTAACCTTTTTCTCAGCATGACCCCATTTAAACATTGGAAAATTTTTGTGATCCCAAAATGATGTAGCCAACATCAACAAGTCATAAATATGGCATTACAATGTTTATGGTCTTTATATTTGTCATTTAAAACATTTTAAATAATTTTAACTTATTTTTAGATTAAAAAACATTAAATACAAAGTCTAAAAAAGCTATTAAATGCATTTATTTGACATTTGTTGGGGTTTTGGTTGTAGTCATGTTGGTCTAAGGGCATAGGCAGACAAGGTTCTTTGAATAGATGTGATATCTTTTATTAGATCAACCAAGTAGTTGGGAAAAAGTTCTTAGCAAGCTTTTGGGTGCAATCGCCCTTCTTCAGGCATAGGGAGTATCTGCTGGTCTGAGACTCCAAGGAATAAGAGAGGCTAAACGTGTGGTAGGATGTCAGTGAGAATGTAAATAGGTGGAAGTTAGAAAGACAAAAGGTAAAGCAGGGAAGGGGGTGGGGGGCAAAGGGAGACACTACAGTGGTAGTGATTCAAGGTAGAAAAGAAGGCTGTCTGTGAAAAAGGACATAGTTGGAAATTAGGAAATTTTAGTTTCCCTCATTCCTTGGAGTCTCAGAACAGAAAAGTTTCCTAAGGCCTGAAAAAGGTGATTGCGCCCAAAAGCTTGCTAAGACCCTTTTCCCCCCAACTACTTAGTTGGTCTAATAAAATGTATCACATCTACTCGTAGAATCTTGCCTGCCTTTATTTGACATTTATTTCAGCTGCTTTAGCTGTGGATTATATTTAATGTGCTGCCATAACATGAAACAACCTTAGATGTTACGTATGCTAAATTGAGACTTAAAAGTATATAATACACAGAAATTGTACAGGATTGCCATTACTGTTCATTCTTAATGCTGCTATGCTTGCTCAACACAACCACCTCTCTAAACTCAACTGTTGTGTGTGGATGAATAACTGCCATGTGCAAGAATTGCATATTTATAAACAGGACTTTTACTCATTATAATCGGTCGACACTGTTGAGCCTCTTTGTGACTCCATTTTTTATTGTTGCAACTCAAAATGGGGTTTGGAAATCTAAATCTTCATGTTCCCCAAGCACAAGGGGACTGTTGCAGAACCCTTTGAATTTATTAGCTTCCCATTGAGTCCAGCAGCTTTTGGATTAGACCAATGAAAGAGTCCAACTCATTCTTTCTGGACTCCCCAGAAAAAGCAGGAATATGAGACCATTCACTTCTATGCCAGCCACTGGGATAGATTCAGTTTGCAGTGAGATGCACTCTGTCACAAGTTGGAAGCAGTCTCTGCTTTGTCTTGCTCTTCTTCTTCAGTGTATGCAGAGGTAGTCTGAAATCCAGCCATCATTCTTAAGTATGTGTTACTGAGAGAGCCTCTGCAGTTAAAATAAACTCCGTCTGTTTTCTATTTTGACTTCTATCACCTGTTTTCTTCTGCAGGAAAGAGTGCGGTCTGATCCACTGATTGAACAGATGGATGAATGCTTTAGTCAATTAGGCTGGTCTTCACTAATGCATGTCACAACAGAAAGGGCTCCCAGTCAAGAAGGAATGAATGTCTGTATGTGTGGGTGTTACACACATTCTATCCTCAATATGAGGTAGCAAAGATGGGATGCACTAGTTAATATAGTATGCAAACAGTTTGAGGCAGCATTTTGGCTGATAAGCTCAGTACTATTTATGTATAATTATGTATTACAAAAGGTTTTTTTTCCCTTGAAGTTTCCAAGTGTTAACTGTCTTTTCTGTATTTGTACAGCATCTGACCCAGAGTGATCTTGTCCCATAACCAGAGATATGGGTTTTCTGTAAGATTTTGAATTAAAAATTTTTCCAATTCAGAATTCCAACTTTCCAGAAAATTTTACAATGCCCTAAATAGAGCGTGAATTAATTTAGCATGTTTATTTGACCTATATTTAGTAAACAAAACTAAAAAAAGTACCCCCCATGTAAATTTTAGGCCCCAATAACCACAAGTATTTGAACTGAAATATTTGATTAGGAAAAAAATAAATACAGCACCCTTAATGTGGTTTAAATGTCATAGTAAAAAAGTTCAAAGCTTTATGTGGAAAGAAACTTCCCTTACATTGTTTGTTTAAATTCAAGAAAAAAATGAAGGCACAGAAAACTGTTGACACACTAATTTTAGCACACCCAAAGAACTGTGCATGATATGCTGTGCTTTGGTTTTGATTTGACCTGCACAGCCAATTAGGTGAATTCATAACTTAGTTTTTGGTTTGGATTATGTGGGTGTATTTATCCTCCTGTTTACAGATCAATAAAACATATATGTACTCTTTCTCACACGTCCTAGGGATAATCACCTGAAAAACATTAATTACAACTTTGAAACTGCTAAGCTTGCCTAATATTGTATTGGCATCCATGCATTGTTACTAATGAATTTTATGAAACAATGAATTTTTAGAAATGGAAAATTTCCCATGGAAAAATAAAGCACCACCCCACATCTCTGCCCATAACTGAGACTTGTAGGTGCAGTGGAAATAAGACTACTAAATAATAACCAGGTTAAAATTTCTGCTTTAAATATTTTGTTAGTCCTGCTTATCATTGGGGAAGTAGTGTGTATTTTTTAACTGTATTCTAAAATGTTGCAGAAAAATAAAAGTAGCTGACAGTAATGAATAACATTTTAATTTGGAGTGTGCTGTTTTAGCTCTTGTTTTTTGTAACTAGTATAACAGATACACGATATAGAATACAGTGATGATTGAAAGCAGTCTGACTGGATAGCTTACCAAACGTTCACTGTATGTGCCCTGTACATCGTAGCCTATAAGAAGAATAAGATGACAATATTATAGTTGTCCACAAATCTTACAAAAACAAGAACTGCCTCAGTAAAGGGGATTTTCCTAATTAATGAATTAGTAGGAAACCAAACATCTGCAGCAATTTTTTTTCCAACTCATTACTAACTCTTAGGAAATACTTTTTAGTGAGGTAGCTATTTTTTACCTACTGTGAATTAAAGGCTGATGTTCATTACTGAGGATTCCCACTCCACAGAACACCTTTTGTAAGTGAAAGATTACTAATGGAGGAATAGGGTAAAAGTTTGCTTGCCTTCTAGATAGAGTAACCTTCTAGATACAGTAACCTAGATGTGTACAGTACCATGAAACCACTTCTTTTGCCAAAACATGAAAATTCCAAGTTTCCCAAGAGTCTTGCTGATATTCTCTTCTTGTAAATTTTTATCATTTCCTTGTATCTTTGATAAAGGCCTTAAAGGAGAGTAACTGTTGGTCACCTCCTTAGGCTTTGATAGATCACAGGAAATATGTCCCTACATCTGAGCTGCTTTGCTGAGATGATTTGAAGCTTTGGTTTAAAATGCCAGTTTTTGTAGTGAATTGCCCAGAAAGAGCATGTTGATTTTGAACACCGAACAGTCCCTGAATAATCCTTTCAGTGATTCAGTATTATGGGTGAAGATTTTATGGATGCTTCTTTTTCGTATTTTACGGAAATCTTTGCAATCACTTGTTATCCAAAGCAGGACATTATGCTTAGTAAGGACCTCTGTCTCTTAGGGAACTTTAGTTCCATACAATGTTAAAAAATGTTGCAAGTGTTTGTCTATGGTTATTTATTGACCCACACTTGGACCCTGATCAGTGCAGACACAAGGAGGGTCGTTGAATTCAGTAGGGCACTGCACATTGTAGTAGTTCATTGCAAGGAGGTGATTGGCAGAATCAGTTATGTTTTATATTTGGTATTCATTCATCACTTTTTTTTTTGCCCGTAAAAGACTGGGGATGAGCTAGACATCAAGTATTTCTGCAGGTCAGGGTTTGGGTGCATTGCCAGAGACTTGAGTTGCATGAGGAACTGGCCATAAAGCTTTTACTGTTTGTTGTCATGGCAGGAATGCCTTTTAGAGATAAAATGAAAACTGATACAAACGTGCACCTAAAACACCAGCAAGCTTACTTTGAAATTAGAAGAGGTTTCAGGATGGACAAATGTACACTTGTGGCAGCTTCAAAAAGGGTGGGGAGAGGAGCTGCTGCTTGGGAATACACAGCAGCTTCCGCATGGTAATTGTCACATGTATGTGAGCCTGAGGGGAGACAAGTGAGCTAAATCCCTGGATGAAATAGGGTTAAAGTTGGGAGAAGTTTTGCTACACTTGGGCTGCTACACACTCATACACATGTTGAGAACCACTGCTGTAACTGTTACCTTTCTAGACTCAAGGCATCCTTCAGGACATGCCAACCCTTCCTTTTCATTTTATCTCAACACCCCAGGGTGCTGTAGTACCCTGCTTGAGAATCACTGAGTTATAGCATAGCAGCTGTCATGCTCAGGCTTGAGAGCCCCCCTCCCCTTTTGAAGTTGCACATCTGTCCACACCCTATGTACATCTGTTCATACTCTATGCTTCTCTGTCTCGCTTCTTATTTCTGTGCAGTCAGAACTGAAAGTACTGACACTGATTCTATTTTTGCTACAATTTAGATCAATCAACAAGAATGCCCCAGGTGCTGGTGTTGGCATTTCCTGGCCAATATGTAGTTTAGAGATCATGTTTATAACCTGTCCCCTGGGCATTCTTCATTGCTAGCATAGGGTATGAACAGAGGTATAGGTTTTAGCCATGTTGGTCTAAGGACATAAGCAGCCAAGGTTCTTTGAGTAAATCTGATATCTTTTATTAGACTAACTCAAGTAGTTGGAAAAATGCTTCTTTGCAAGCTTTTGGGTACAAATACCCCTGCCGGCCCCTCCCTGCCCAGCCCCAGCCCAGCCAGACCCTGCCCAGCTGCTCCTGCAGGAGCAACCCCAGGGCTGGCAGGACCCGGTGGGCATGGCGCACGGTCCCCATGCGCCGTGCCAGGTCCTGCTACCCTGGGCCTGGCCTGGTGGGAGGTACAGGGGCCCCGAGGGCAGCAGGGCCCGGCACACGGTCCCCATGTGTCACACCGGGTTCAGCCACCAAGGGCTCGGCTCAGCCCAGCCGGGCAGCAGGGGGGCCTCGAGGGCAGCAGGTCCTGCCACCAAGGGCCCAGCCCAGCATCAGAGAGGCCCCAGAACCCGGCTGGGCCTGGCATGCAGTACCTGCATGCTGCACCAGGTCTTGCCCCTGTGGCTCAGAGTGCCCCACTCCTGCTGCTGCTGCTAAAGGTAAGTTACGGGCCCAGGTCAGGTGGGGGCTGTGGCCCTCCAGGGAGGGTGCCTGGAACCTGGGAGGCTGGGGGGGCTGGGGCCCTCCAGGGGGAGCTGGGGCCCTGGGTCGGGGTGGGGGGGGGGGCTGGGGCCTTCCAGGGTGCCTGGGACTCTGGATGTGGGGGCTAGGGCCCTGTGGGGGATAGGGGCTCTGGCCCTCCAGGGGGGAGCTGGGGCCCTGTGTGGGGGGCTGCACCCTGTGGGGGCCAGGGGACCCACCCCTCCTGAGCAGCCCCCCCCACAAGGTCCCTCACACCCATAGTCCCCCCAGCAATCGCCCCACACCTACCCACACACCAACCCACATCCCTCCACACACCCATCTGCCTTCTCTCACACCCCTTCTCATG
Organism: Alligator mississippiensis; assembly: GCF_030867095.1. Classification (NCBI taxonomy): domain Eukaryota; kingdom Metazoa; phylum Chordata; order Crocodylia; family Alligatoridae; genus Alligator; species Alligator mississippiensis. The sequence goes on from NC_081830.1 coordinate 43,776,115, forward strand.
CCCTTCCTGCAAACACCACACACCCCCATCACACACCCGGCATGTGGAAAGAAAACCAAAAGTACATATCAACACACATAGGTATTTAGAATTTATTTTATAATGATGCTAGAGACACTGGTAAGCTTCCACATTGCTTTAATATTGCAAATATACCAATAAAGCATTGCCCAACTGATTGCTCTCTCTGTCTAGATATGTATAATATAGTGTGTATAGAGTGGTCTTTTGTGTTAACTGTGGAAAAACATGGATTTTGGGATATTTTTAAAAATGGATTTGGGATGCTGCTGCAGCAGTCCAGCTGGCACAAGGGGTAGTGTCCCCAGGTACCGAGTGGCTGAGCCCCAGAATTTCTAGAGAGCGAGCAGCCCTCAGCTACTTGCCAGGGCAGCTTTTTGTACTGATGGGGCCAGGACAGCGCAGCTTTTTATACTGCTGGAGACAGCACAGGTGCTGGCCCCGGGCTCTAGCTCCCCCTGGCTGCAGAGCCAGTCAGGGTTATTTTGCCCCAAGTGGCACAATTTGCTCCACAACAAAGTGCATGTTTGAGCATGTGCGCTGAGGCAAAAAGCCCCGGTTCAAACTTGCACCACTTCTATTTGAGCTGCTGCAAGCACAGGTGCTTGCATGTGTGGACGCACCGACAGTGTTCAGGTTAGAAGTATGGAGACTGGCTAAAGCTATTCTGTGGGAGGTTTTTCTGATGCTGTTGAATCCTTAATCTTTGACTTAATTCTGATTTATGCTGGTTGGCTTAGAAACAAATTTCCTGCTTCATATTTAAGAGCTCTGCTTTTTTTTTATCTCTTCCTTGTTCTTTATATTACACAGGAGGCAGCAGCTTTCTTAACTGGTACAGGTATTTGGCTGTTTTTCTTGTGTCAGTCTCAAGAGTTGAGAGAAGTTAATCATTGGTATATGTTGAGCACTTTTATCCAACCCCAATCTCTGGGTGCTCAGTGACGGTGTTAGCAGACTCTCTTTGCGCAGGGCAAAGTTCCCAACTTCTGCAGCAACTCACTCATCTCTGCTGACCTCAGAAATGGTAGGAGCTGCTGTGGGGACAATTAACTTGTCACATAGTTACTCTGAACACCATTAGCTTGCAAAATGCATAAAATAACAGTGACTGTTTGGAGCCATATCTATCATAGTGCTGCCTCCTTTTTACCAGATTTTCCAACAGCAGGGAAACTCGAGACAACATATCCTAGGACATACGCAACCAAGGTGTATGTTTTACTAGTGTATGGCAAAATTTGCGGTTAACAACCTGTTTTCATAATAGCTCCTCCTGTCCTGTGTCCATGACAGGGGCAGCAAGTGCTGCAGTCATCAAATTTGAGGTATGCAAGGCAACCACTAGGTTGTAGCGATACTACTGGATCTGTTGTTTCTGGAATACACAAAGGTCAGCTGAGTATATCCTCTGTCTGTCCTCAGACACTTTTGTTGATAGAATGGGATAGTATGACAAGGATACTGAACCAGTCCCTTTGCCATATTTATACCACACATCTTGCTGTTCCTTATCTTCAGCCTGACAGGTAGGGCACTGGACTGGAACTGTGTTCAAGTTCCAGGCTTTGCTGGTGGCTCGTGGGAAGGCTTTTGGCAAGATACTTTAACTCATACGTTTCTCAGTTTTGTTTTACTCACTGTGTACACTGGTAAGATCCGCTATGACTGAGATACAAAGTATCATGTAAAAGCTTAGTATTTATCTTTTCTTTTTCCTTTTGCTGTAGATGTTTTCAGCTGGTAGGAAGTGGGGACAAAAGCCTGGCTTACAGGATCTGATTAGCAAACATTTTGTCAATTCTTGATTCTGGAAGATGAACCTATAATGCTGGCTGTCCTTGAATATCTCTATTTGTAGGATGGGGGAAGAGAAGCCTACAGAACAAGGAATTAGCAGTAAGCAATCTTCTGCTTGTCACAGTAGATTAAAAACTTGTATACAGTACACAGTGGATCACGTTTGTTGAATTTTAATCTAATTTTAAGCCTCTTTTCCACTCTAAATGGAACAGGAAACTAACCCATTCTCCAGTTTATCCTAAGCTTGTAGGTTACTCAGTCTTATACATAATAGTATTGATTTGCAGTATATTTAGAAGCTGTTCTCAGGGCAAAAGGCTGTAGAGCTTGCAGCTGTTTCAGTAAAAAGTAATGTTCTTGAAAAATATTTCCTTTTTGCTCATTTGTATTCATGGACTGGCAGTTGGATTTCTATGGCTTTTGCATAAATATGCCACTGAAATGGTTTCATTTCTACAACACCATATCTATCTGAGGCTGACAGTATTTCCTCTGTAGGAATAAGATAAACGAGAGAGGAGACATTGGAGTGAATTACAGCAGTCTGCAGTGTTCTTTGGTTTGTCCTAGTGGCAGCCTAAAAGGAAACAGGATGGGTGGTTCCCTTGAAGCTTTTGACTTCTCTTTCTTCATAATCCACAGTGGGCACATCTACATGAGATGTTTACTGCACAGTTGACTAATTAGCTGGGCAGTAAACATCTTGGCCTCTACACATGCACCTCTATTAAGCTGAAGTAAATTAATTTATTCCACAGCAGTACATGTGTAGACACTGCACTGGCTGGCTGGGGCATGAAAGTGCTTTAGTACATGGGCTGCCTGCTGGCTAGCTGCAGTCTGAAGCACCCTTGTGCCCCAGACAGCCCTTCCACAGCAGAGAGAGAGAGAGAGAGAGAGAGAGAGAGAGAGAGTGAGTGGAGGGGATGTGGGGTATGGAGTAGCCCTGGGCTGGCAGCTGACCCCCGTGCCCTGTTGCCAGCTGAGACTGCTCTGGCCTAGCTCAACGTGCTGCAATCCTGGGCACATGTGCAGATGCACATCCAGCAGCAATGAGCTTGACAGTGATAAACTCCGGAGTATATTGCTGTGCATTAATAGGCATGTGTAGATGCACTCAGTCCTTTGTATCCATAGTTTCCTTCCTCAGCTATCTTTTGAGGTAACTGAAAGTGAAAGTAACAATGGGGTATAAAGAACCAGGTGGGGTACTTTAAAAAGGAAAAAAAAAGAGGAGTATAATCCCAGGAGATTGGATCAAACTTTAAAAAAACAGTGTAAACTACAAAAATCAGTCAGATTACAATGGGGTTCCATTTTGTAGCATAGGCAGTGCATAATTTAACCAGGCTAATAATCTGGAAAAAAATGAAAATTTAAATATAAATTCATAGTTCAACCTCTGCTAAGTAATAGTATACTGTTCCCAATATATAGTAATTCATCCCTAATTATGCTCTTAAATGTATAGTCTAATTGCTCTCACACAAACCTCTGTTAAATAAAACAACCACTCAAAGTAGGGAATGCCAGAATAGAGATTGCTTGGATAACTAATTCAACCCTGTTGTGTGTGTATATTATGACACGGTTTATAATGATATGATCATGTACTTTTTTTTTCTTCCATGGATCCCTTTGTGCGAGGCTGTGGCAGGGGTGACCAACTTGCAGCACGAATGATGCAAGTGCCACTGGCAGGTTCTGTGTGTGATAGGGCTGTGTGAAACAGCACCGTTTCACTTCGACTTCTGTTTCAACATTTCGACGGAACAGTGTTTTGTTTTGAGTTTAGTTTCGTTTTGAAAGCACTGTTCTGTTTCGTCAAAAGAATTTTGACGTTTTGACGCTGTTTCAACGTTTTGCCCAAGCTATAATGGGGAAGCACGAAAGTGGAGGAGGAGCAGCAACCCCTGATTGCAGACAGAGTGGGGCCTGCACCCTGGGAAGAAGTCCAGCAGAGCCCTGCAGCCCTCCTGGGGATTGTGGGTGGGAGGCTACTGCTGCTGCCTGGGACCGGTGCTGGGAGCTGAGCCAGTGGAGGGAGGTAGAGCGCAGCCCTGGTGCTGCGCTCTGCTACCCACCACCGGGCTCAGTTCCATGGGGCTGCAAACGGCTGGGAACTGAACCCAGTGGAGGTGGGCAAAGTGCAGCCCCCAGGTTGCACCGCACCTTCCACCAAGGTGCAAGACTGAGAACTGGGCCTGGTGGAGGCAGGCAGAGCGCAGCCCCTGGGGTGCAGCCCACCTCTCCACCGGGCTGCATGCTGCTGGGAACCCAGCCCGGTGGAGGTGGCCAGAGCCTGCCTCCCCTGCCCTCCTCCACCAGGCTCAGCACCCAGCAGCTCGCAGCCCCATGGAACTCAACCTGATGGCGGGAGGCAGAGTGCAGCCCTGGCTCTGCTTGCCTCCCGCCACTGAGCTGCACTCACTGGGGTTGGTGGAGCCGACTGGAGCACAGCCTGGCAGCGGGAGGTGGGCAGAGCTGGCGCTGTGCTCCGATTGGCTCCTCCAGCACCAGGGAGCACAGCCTGGTGGCAGGAGGCAGGGAGAGCCAGGGCTGCACTTCCCACCAGACTGAGCCACATGGGGCTGTGCGGAGCCACTGGGAGCACAGCCCTGACTCTCCCCTGCCACCTACCACCTGGCTGCTGTTTCGAAACTCAAAACATTTCAAAACTCTAGAAACGTTTTGACTGGACTCGTTTTGTTTTGAGGCTGTTTCGAAGCTTTCTGATTCATTTCAATTTTGCTGTTTCGAGCTCGAAGTGAGTCAAAACAGTGTCGAAATTAAATGGCTGGCAGCTGGAGCCAGAGCTCCAGGCACTGGGCAGAAGCTGCGGGGCTGAAGCTTCCACTTGCCCAGAGCTGCGCTGCGCTGCATGGCAGGGCAGGAGCAGGAGCTGCAGCTGGAGGTGAGGGGAGCAGAACAGCCCTGCCAGGCCCAGGCAGCATGTAGCTTCCCCTCGCCTCCAGTGGCTACTTCTTCTCCCACTCCCCTTCGCCCTTCTGCCCCTGCTGAGCTGCTTCTGGAGGCAAGGGTGGGGGGTAGCTTTAGCTTGGCAGCTTCTACTCGGAGCATAGAGCCTCCTTTCCACCCGCTTCCCCTGCAGGGGCTGCTCATTGCGACGGGCGGGCAGAGGAAGGCAGTCAGAGCTGGAGCCAGAGCTCTATGCTCTGGGCTAAGCAACACCCCCATTCCCCCCCACCTCCAGAGCCGTGCAACAGGGGCAGGAAGGGGTGGGAGAGTAGCCGCTGGAGGTGAGGGGAACGTGCGTGCTGACTGGGCCTGGCATGGCTGTTCTGCTCCCTTCACCTCCAGCCGTGGCTCCTGGTCCTGCCCCACACATGGCAAGAAGTGGGCAGGTGGAAGCTTTAGCCTCATGGTTTCTACCCAGTGCCTGGAGCTTTGGCTCCAGCTCTGGCTGCCTTCTGCCCACCCAGTGTGATAAGCAGCCCCTGGGGGTGGGTGGGGGGGTGGAAAGGAGCTGGAGCTGGAGCTCCATGTGTTGGGCAGAAGATGCCAGGCTAAAGCTTCCATCTGCCCACCCAGAACCGTGCAGTGCCAGCAGCGGCAGCTGGAGGAGAGGGAGGCAGAAAAGCTGTTTTGGCAGGGACACAGCACACAGCCTGTGGTGTGGCTGCAGCCTGGTTGGTGCTGCACAGGATAGGGGCATGGCAGGGGCTCTGCAAGCCCCCATGGCAGGTGGCTGCCAGGCTCTGGGCCTGCCGGCACCTCTGAGCCAGCCTAGGCAGCCTGCTGCTCGGCCAGCTGCCACCCATGCCCCCCAGCCCGAGCCAAGGGCCCAGTCTCTGCAGCCCAGCATGGGCCAGCCCCTGCGCATCCACACTCAGTAGTGCCTGCGGGCCAGCTTGGCTCAGCCCTGCAGCCCTATCCCCAGGCTCTGGCCAGGACCCCCCACTGTGCAAGTAGGAAACAGGTGGGAAAGCCGGGCAGACCCTGGCTGGGGTCCCCATGCCTGAGAGGGGAGACAGGAGTTCAATCCTCCTCCTCCTGCTTTTGGCAGCTAGGAACAAGCCTGGCAAGGGCTGCTTCTTCCCTCCTTCTCCTCCAGGCACAGCCCGGCTTAGGTCCCTGCAGGCCAGGGTGGGGGTTTAACCCCTCCGCAACCGAACTTAATGGCCTGCCAGGGCCTGGCCATGCCCCCCAGGTCAGCTTCCCTCCAGCCTTGTGACTGCTGACCTGCTGAGGAAGAGGAGAGAGGGCTTGCTTTAGTGCAGTAGCGTTGGAGGGCACTAACCCTGATGCAACCCTACTGTGCAATAGTGACAAGCTACTGCATAGTAGCTTGTTGCTACTGCAGAGTAGCATCAGAAAAAAAACTGCAGGGATGCTACTGTGCAGTTATTTAGTACTTGGTTATGCAGCTACTAAATGACTGTGCAGTAACAACTGCACAGTCCAGCGCTTGTATAGATGCACCCTGAAAGAGGTAAAGTTCTGTGAATAAAGCATGTAATCATATAATTCAAGGACTGTCTCCTAGAATTTTTTTTAAAAAAGCAAAGTGAGAAACAATATTCCCATCTTCTTGAAAACTTTAGACCCACTCCAGACTTCTTTCTTCCCCTTAAGTGTCTAAGCAACTGATAGTCATAGAACGATGGTGATCTTCTGTGTGGATCAACATTAAGAGAGATAATAGACAACTTTACAATTAAGTTTTGCAGGTATTGGCTGATGCTAGAGAAATAGTGATGTTTGAGGATCTTGCTTCCATGCCCTCTGTAATCTTGGCCAAGTTGCTTAGGATTTCTGCCTCAATTACCCAGCTATGAAATTGGGATAATAGCTGTTTTCTGTCTCAGAGGTGATGTGAAGATAATGACATTAAAAGATTGTGGGAGTCCTGGGAGGCATAGAAGTCCTTAAGAAGTAAATCGTCATCCTCTGTATGTGGGAACTTTTTTATGGATGCAGTTACTTAGATTAGTAGCCAGGTTTGTGACTGAATGTCAAGAATAAACACTTATATTTCTTCCCATTTTCCCTTGACCTGGAGAGGAGGATACACTCTGGTATCTTTGGAACATTTTGTAACAGGACTTGGAAGAAGTCCTGTAAAAACTACAAATAATGTTTTGAAAGATAGTAGAACAGCTGGTTCTTTATCAGTGTGCCTTGTGACCTTCTCAAGTCAGGGAGAGACTGCTTGAATATGTAAATAAAAGATAGCACTTGGTTCTGAGAAGGTCTGCTCCCCTCCCTCCCTCCCTTCCACACAGGAAAAAGAAAGCACTAATTCTGATGAGATTTTGGGAAGAGGTTTTCTATATCTAGATGTGAACAGAAGTTGGGATGGACCCACAGGGTTACTCTCTGGGGTGATAAACGGGGAAGTGGGAGCGATTGGGTATAGTGGGGTTTTCAAGTTTGGGGGAGTCTTGTTGTTTCTTATATTGGGGGTCGTTGGTCTCTTATTGTAAGCTGCCTTGAGCCTTGCTGAGTAGGGCGGGATATACATCTAAATAACAATACAAATATTTTTTTTTATCATCTCCCAAACTTCACTCCGATTTTTGGCATTGTCTGTCTCTAAAGGAAAACTGTTCCTTAAACTACTGTAGACCAAAGAGGCTAGGATGAGTGGCTAGTAACTGTGGTGCCTTGCCTCACAAACTTTTTGGGCTTGCTTTCTTTCTCATGATTCTGGTAATTAGCCTACTGTGCAGCACACATTTAACTGCTCAGATCTTGCACGTGAGAAGAGGAACAATGGAGTCTAGATCGTGGGAGGGGGCTAAGGTCTATGCTAATTACTGGCAGATATTTTTCCTTCATTGTTCAGTCTTGGATGCTCTGGTTTAGATTTGCTTTTGTTTTTCATATTCATAGTTTCTAGATATACCCCTATGTCTACAATTGGAAGACAAGAGCTGCTGTTGTTTTTGGCCTGAAGGCTTTTTCAAATTGTGTGCTGCTGTTGTAGTAATGGCTTAATGATTTTCTATTTAACTATAATTAACCTGACATGCAGGGTTTGATTATTATGTTTAGGGAAATTGCAGTGTTGGGCTTTTAATTTTCCTATGAATTAGGTATCAACAGTTAAGCAATAAAGCAAAATATTATTTCTCTAACAAAACACAGGACCTTGTGCTTTTTTCTTGTTAAAACAAGACTTAAATGTTTTTGCTCATGCTGCAGCTGTCTTCCGTTTAATGGGTTTTTTGCAATCGGTGAGGACCAGTGAATTTCTACTTCCTGCAATCAGAAGGAAATTGGAATAAAGCTTGGGGACTTCTTGCCTTATCTCTTATCAATAATTTCTCAAATCAACTATTACCTTGGCATGCCCATTGTATTAAAGGTGAGTCTGCTGCCCTCCTAAGATTCAGTAGCCTGAGCTTACAGGCATAAATATTTGCTGAAGTGTGAGCTGAACAGAGAAATAGCTGACTCTGTGTTAAGCATATTCTACTAGATCAGTCATTATTTTCATCTTAAATATGCTGATATTTCTTTAAACTAGTTTAGGCTGGCTCAGGAAGATGTTAATCTTCCTCTACAGGCCAAGGGAAAAGGGCAGAATAATAATGGCATAAAAGGGCTTGTAGAATCCTAATATGGATCACCTATTCCTGCCTTTATGAAGTGGAAAGATCCATTCCAGCTGCTTAGGGACTTTTAAGTGTCCCAGCATAGTCCTAGTCAGTTTTGGGGGATTTTTCAGTGGTGTGTTGGCAAGGTGTGTAGGTGCGAAGATGCGACTTCTCTCCTGGCTTCCATTTTTAGCTTTATAGGAAATAGAAAATTAGGGTTGGAAGGGACCTCAGGAGGTCATCTAGTCCAACCCCCTGCGCAGGACCAGTCCCAACTAGATCATACCAGCCAAGGCTTTGTCTAACCAGGGGTTAAAAACCTCCAAGGATGGAGAGCCCACAACCTCTTTGGATAACCTGTTCAAATATTTTACTACCCTCCTAGTGAGAAAATTCTTCCTGATATCTAACCTAAACTTCCTTTGCTACAACTCTGAGACCATTGCTCCTTGTTCTGTCATCTGCCACCACTGAGAACAGTCTAGCTCCATCCTCTTTTGAGCCCCACTTCAGGTAGTTGAATACTATTAAATCCCCTCCCAGTCTTCTCTTCTCTCAGTCTTCTCCCTTAGTCTTTCCACATAAGTCATGTGCCCCAGTCCCGAACCATTTTCATTGCCCTCTGCTGGACTTTCTCCAATTTGTCCACATCCTTTCTGTAATGGGGTGCCCAAAACTGAACATAATACTTCAGATGTGGCCTCACTGGTGCTGAATAGAGGGGAATAATTACTTCCCTTGATCTACTGGCCACACTCATACCAATGCAGCCCAGTATGCTGTTAGCCTTCTAGGCAACAAGGGCACACTGTTGGCTTATATTCAGCTTATTGTCCACTGTAACCTCCAGGTCCTTTTCTGCAGAGCTGCTGCCCACCCAGTCAGCCCACAGGCTGTATTGATGCATGGGATTGTTCTGTCTTAAGTGAAGGACTTTGCATTTGTCTGTATTGAACCTCATGAGATTCCTTTTAGCCTAATCCTTCAATTTGTCCAGGTCAATCTGAAAGGATCTTTCTTTGTGGCTTTTTGCTGCTGTTTGTACTGCTTGGTACTTACTGGGGGAAGAGTGCTCCCTCAGACTTTAGGGTGGCCACCAGTTGTCCATTGTGTTTTGATAACTTTTAGCCAGAAGCTGATAGAAAGGCTGGAGGGAAAGGCCATAGTGATTCCCTTGGTAGGTGATCATGTTAGCACATTGGGAGGTAAAGATTTTGAGCTGGGTCTCTGGAGGTGTAGTCAGGTTCTGGGGGAAAAGGGTTTATATATGCTTCCATTAATCTTGGCCTTTGCTGGTGACTTGTTCATTTATAGCTGTTTCCCACCTGTTTCACCAGCCCCAAATAGTTAAACTGCAAAGCATTATGGCTACACACCCAACTCCTTTGCAGGCATGACACTGACATACCCCTTTTTGAGGTGGTGTAAAGCAGAAAAGAGGGAGGGAGGTTTCACACTACTATTGTGATACTCATACCACCTGTAGATCCTCCAAGTTCCTTAGGAAGGATCTGGTTGCTTTACAGACTTTTTGTTTTAGTAGCTCAAGGGAATAGCATAGAATTGGTGCCATCATCTTTTTTTGGGCTATCTGGCTAGCAGGAGTCTCTTAAACTTGAAAAACCTTTGTGCCCTTCTTGTTAATCCAATGAGAAAAAGTTCTAGCTCACATTCTTCGCCCTCAGAAGCCATGTTGCTTCAGGTGTTTTCTGGCAATCTCAGCCCAAGGAACTGACTGCTGAAGGTTAGTGTACTTGGTTGTCTTTGCAGTGCTGGGGGTCTGAGGCCTGCAGGGTTGTCTAAAGGGAAAGAGCCATGTGAGTTCACTTGCGTACAGTATTCATCAACCAGCTTAGAGGAGGGTGGATGTCTTAGTAAAGAGAATGTTTTCTGATGTCTGTTCTGAGAAATCAGTCTTGTAAGCATATTCCCTCTGCTTCCTCGCACAGCTAATGAACTGGAGCAGTGAAAAGCAAAGCTGTATAGGGATGAGGAAGAACTCTGCTGAGATGCTGTGTTGTTCTGTACATAGAACTTTGATGTTGGTCCTGAAAGCTTGAAAAACTATTGAAACACCAAGGGTCTAATTTTCCTTTGCAGCTCACTTAGTCACTTCTGCTAGCATGCAGTGAGAGTAAAATGTTGATATCCTGGTTGCATTTTGCACTTGTGCCACACAAGCACATTTGTCTGTAAAAGATAAAGGAGAATTAGGCCCCTGAGTCTGAACAAACATAAATTGGCCTTTTGAGATTAGACTCCACCTCCTGGTTTCCTCCAAAGTTTCTGGTGCTGGTTTATCTTGTGCTTATCTCAAGCATTTTACATAGAGAATGTTGTCGGTTTTCATTGCCCCTCCCACTGCAAGAAACTTTCATGTACCCTGTTCCTTGCTCTGCCTTCACTGTGTTCAGTATGTGACTCATGGGAGGTGAACTTAAAGTATTAATTTTAAAATGAAATATCTGGTGCCTTCCTGGTAACCATTCAAACAGCAGTTACAGGTTACAAACTTATGAGTTAAAGGATTTCCTTGTTTTCAGTTCTGCATCTGACTGTAAGAGCTGAGCATTTGTTTAAAACGCAGAGTCCCTGATGTGGGACTCCTTAAAATGCCTCTCAGTTTGCTTTTTAGTCATGTATGAAGGGAAATTCAAGTAAGTCGTTGCAGGGGAACCAGATGTGGAATGTTGTATATGTTGTAAAGTGGTGCTCAAACCTTCCCACTTCTTTTCTACCTTTCACCACCGGGTAAGTGTCTGTCTCCTCATTTGGATGACTAACCTAATGTGGAGGAAGGAAGAATATAGACATCCAATTCCTTTCATATACCCTTGTTTGCTCCACTCGCACTCCCGTTTGAAACATTTTTCTGTGGTTTACAACGAGGGCAGAAAGTCCTTTGTGAATAGATCCCCAAGTAGGAAATTTTCTTCACTTGCTCTTAATCCCTGTGAAGCTACTGTCTGGGATTTCCTGGCCTGGTAAATGAATGCATGATGGCCCCTGACCTGCTAGGGCCAAGGAGTAAGCAGCTTCAGTGCTCTAGGAATGTAGTAGCATTCCCGTCCAAAGAATATCTTGTTCAAAGGACCTGATTAAAGAGTGATTCTCTCTTTCATTATTTTGTTCTTATGTCTGGCTTGTTGGGCCAGGGTAAAAGATGAAAATATACATATAGTGCTGATCTTTCACAGAAGAAGCAGACACTCTGGTCTGATATGACCCCCTTGCTGTTCCTACTGAGTTTCAGTATGACTTGCCCACAATGAGAACTGTTCCCGATTGAGTTTTATTGGAGAGTTTGTATTACTAATCTGACACCATTACTAAACTTCCTCTTTGTCCCCCCTGCCAGAAGGTGCAGAACACAGAACAGAGCCAGATCCAGGGGAGCCTTTCTCTGACATGTCCCACCTCTGCCATCCTGTTAAAAAGGGTCAAACCCAACACCTGCCTGAGCCAAAAGCACAGCTCCTGGACCAGTGGGTTAAACTGAATGTGGAGCTTCATTGTAACTAACCAGCAATTCCCTGGCTGGCATCATAGGCCCAGTGCATTTCTTTTTTTGGGGTTGTCTTTTTGTTTTCCTGTAACTGTAGCTGGTCATAGATACATACACATCATTTTCTTTGTCACTGACTTTTATATGCACACTCCGGCACTACATCCTCCTCAATGCCCTGTGTCTCCATTTGTTGCAAAGGTGAACACTACTAGCAGCATTGATTAGCCAAACAAAGAAGGGTTTATGGGGGCTTGAGTCTGTGTACAAGGCTACCTTTTCCATTCGTATGCCTGCTGGCAGTATAACCTGACTTTCTGGACCACCAGGTTAGGATTCATTCTCCTACTATCATGCATAGTTATTACACTTTGCACATGTTCCATTTCCTTGTTTCAGACACCAGTTGTGCTGGTCTCCCAAGCTCTGCTACTCTTCGTTGACTGTTGTAAAAAGTTATTGGCTGGTTCTTGATTGTTTTATTCTTTAATCTCTTGACATTTTGTTCATAGTGATGCAAATGTGCTAATATAACCAGCATCCATCTCTAAGTCCCCTGTCTGCAGACAGAAACTGTCCTCTTCCATCCTAATAGATAACAATACAAAAAGGACAGGCGGGAAAAATCATACCTTCATGCAGCATACTGAAACAGGTTAAATGAGTGAGTGGTTCGATATGTAGGGACAGAAGCATGATGTGGTATGCAACTTTTTTCACTAACATGATAAACGTACTTATATCAGTATGTTGATGGCAGTGGATAGAGACGCATTTGATTTGCATGGGACAAAGGCAAATTTGGATGGACTTTGGCAATGAAATAATGCTGAAAGACATGGAAGGCTGGCATATAATATCTTGTATAAATAAAACCACAGAAAAAGTTAGCATGATTACAACAAAAAGTATAGCTTTGTGGACACGATCCAGAATGTGGTAGAGCCACCGGAGATGCATGATACCTTCTCTCCATCTGTCAGGCTGAGAATACAGAAAGTAGTGCTCAGGAATGGTAGTAGTAGCACTGTGGATGTCCTGTCTTGGAGAATGGTGTGAGGGGGGAAAGGGGTTCCCTTCATGCTCTTCCTTAATGAATGTTTGCTGTAATCAATTAAAAAATCTTCAAAATGTTCGTTAAAAATGCAAAAAAAAGTTTGTTATGCTCCTGTGATGAGCTTTACAAGCTGTATTTTTCAGATATTTGCTGTATTCAAAAAGTACTCCCCTTCATTGTAAGTAATTAAGTATTTAAAGATCCAGTTTTCAATTTCAGCTTCTCTATGTGTGTTTGCAGAAGAGACCCATAAAAACATTTTAAAAAGTATCAGCCACTGATGGAGTAGAATTAATTTCAGTTGGCTGCTGTCACAACTGACATGCATGACTCCATACTGTGCTGAAAATATGTTAAAATCAGGACTTTTTCCACTTCTAACTTACAGAACCCCTGTAGTGTTGCAACTTTAATCTTAAAAAGTATGTGGTGGACTTAAGCTTTCTCAGGTGGTAAGTTATTCACGAAATTTGCAGTGCATTCATCTTGTAACATTCCTCAAGTTCTTTACTTTAGATTTAGGTGTGATCCTTCAAATCCCCAAGAAGCTATGAGGAGTTACAGGTCTGTGGGGCTGCTGTTGTGCATAAAAGTGATAACATGTCTGAATCCCTAGTCCTTCAAGGAGCTTCCTGTGTGCAAAATTTTTGAGCATTTGCAAAATTCACTTTGGGATCCAGACCCAGGAAATCTTTTTTTTAATTTAAATCTGAGCACTGTGAGTAATCCTGAGGAAGTCAATAGAGTTGCTCAAATGGTATAAAATGAAGTATCTTTCCATTCATCGTACAGAAAAAACAACAACCCCTTCCTTTTAAATAGAATTATAATGTGACCTGAAAAGTAAAAGCAAGTGAGAGACTATTGGTTTTTGTTCCCTTCTTGTATGAGAAAAGCTTGAACAATTTTTTGTGCTTTTTCTTTAGAAATATCAGGATTATTAAGGTTTTATTGAAATCTCTGCATTATTTTGAGTATTCCAAAGCAAAGAAGACCTGAACTTCTAATGGCAAAAAGAGAAGAAATATGCTTTTCTGGGCAGCTTTACATATTATAAATGTTCCCCACTTTTCAGATCATCAGTATTATCACAAAATTAAACACTGGTTTGTTCACTGGAGGAAAACTCATTAGCTGACCCCAGTCTCAATGCAGTGCAAGTTAGATGCAATGTCAGGTGCTGCACCAGGCCTTGAGTTCTGTCATTTTTGATGGGTTTACCTTTTTAGACCGTTTTTTATGACAGGTCCACATAAACATGGATGGGAAGGATTAAGGGCTTGAGGCATAACTCATTAAACTCGATTTAGCCACTCACTCTGACTTCAGTGCACTTTGCAGGATGTCCTAAATAACTTCCGAGGGCAAGAGCAGGACTCACTATATATAGAATGTAGTCAGATGCTCAAAGTAAACAGGTTAAAATGGGTGAGTTATTCAGCTTAATGTACCTTGGCTTACCAGTGTTGACTGAGCCTCTGGCCTCTGTCTGGGATCAGACTTTCAAAAAAGCTGAGGCCCCAGGTCAGCACAATGTTCAAGTATGTACCTAACTTTAAGCACGCAGGTATTTCTACTGCAGTCTGTAGATGTGATTAAAGTAACCACCTGCATAGGTATAGTGAATTAGAGTCCTAGTGTCTGTTTCAGGTAGTTAATATGCTCGCTCCTCTGGGAATGGCTGGGAAATGGCCTTTGGTCTTTTTCAGCCAGTTAAATGTTCTTTAATCTACGGTAGCTAATAGTGTGTCTTTTTTTCTTCAGAGAACTACTTCCCTTTAAGCCTGTGATTCTCAATTAGAGTGCCACAAGATCCTTTCAGAGGTGCCCTGGGGTGCCATGCAATGTTGGCACTGGTAGGTGTGCAAACATGATTCACAAGATAAACCCATATAGGGAAGAGATCATGGGGGTGTCCATTTCTTTCAGTCCATTGTGATTGGGGATCATTTGGCAAGAGTAGGGGTGCTCAACTCCTTGACCCATGGCCCAGATCTGGCCCTTGGCACCCTGTCATTTGGGTTGTGGGGCTCTGGAGAGCCCCACAGACCATGGCCCTGCAATGGTAGATTGGGCATGCAAGGTAGGGTGGGGCCCAGTCCCAGCTCATGGAGCTAAGCTGGGGTGTATGAAGCCAGGTGGAGGCAGTGCTTAGCACTGTTCCTGGTATATAGGGGTGATGCAGGGCCTGATTCTGGCACCCAGGTTTCAGTCTGGCCAGTGGACTGACCCTGTGTCATTCATCTGGTTCATGGGACCAAAAGGTTGAGTGCCACTGAGCTAGAGCATTCAGTTAGGTGCTGAAAGCCCTAGGAAGGAGTGTGGAATAGGTCTTCTGAAACCCTGCTGAAATGAATGAAAGAGAGCAGGAATGTGGCCTGTTGATTTTGCATATTATCCAGATCTATGTGGTAGGAACCGCCGCATGTGCAGAGGTAGCTGCATGGAGGGTTATCCATCCTGTGTTTCACTCTGGCAGGATCTATGTTGCCTTTGTCAGAATCTCAGAGGGACTCTTAGCAGCTGCTGGGGAAGCGAAGGAGACATTTCACAGATGAGAGTTATTCTGGAAGCAGCAGTAAATCCTGAATGGGGCAAGTTTGGATAGGCACTGTTCCAGAGAAAGCATGGTGCACAGGCCTTAATGATCAAGATGGGCCCCAACAAACTGAGTGTTTTCATCTTCTCCAAGCATTTGCTAATAACCAATTATGATTATATGGATTAAATGTAAGCGATTAAAAGGGAACTACCAGTCTAGTTAAGGCTGTCTGATGGTTTCCTTTCAACTTCCCCTGAATTTCTGCATCTTTTATATTTGGGTGTGAAATATTCTGGGTTTGGCCACTGTTAAAAGGTATCTTTCAAACAGGAGTTAGAACAAAAGAAGGAGAGAGACACTTTTCCATTGTATAGATAGCCTTGCTACCTTGCCCTCTGGCTGAACTGGTCTGAAAATTTGCACAAAATCACCCTTGTGGCCTCATTTCCAAAGAACTTGTACATTTTCACTGAGTATTTAGTCTTTGAAAATCATGTGCTGAATATATAAAGTGGGTTTGATTTAATTAATTAATCTATTTATTGCTATATTTTTCTTTGGTATGCTGCTTATAACTGGGGATCTAACTCGTTTGCTGCACATTTAATATGGTTACCCAGGGCTGAGGAAAGACCATTACAAAGTGTCTGAGGAACAACCGTGTTAACTTCATATTAGGACTGTCAGGAGCTCGGAGGCATGATGTGTGCAAGCATGGTGCATAGCTGAACAGGTTTCCAAAGGTATAGAAATGACTGTTGGGTTGTGGTATTTGAGGACGTAAGCATGTGATCAGAGAACTAGAGAATGTACTGTAATGTGTACAAAAATGGGGACAAAGTTAACTTTGTCTAAGCAGCTGAAGAGATAATAGCTGTTTCAAGATTCAAGTATATTTGCAATTTTTGATCTCTACTGCTATGAGACGTAATGCCTAAAACTGTCTTTAACTGAAAGGGTATGAAGAAAATACTCATAGATGTGTTTACTGTAAGCTGTCAATTTTACTTTCATTTCCTTTTCCCCGGAATAGAAAGACAGTTATTTTTCTTTTTAACTTAATGTGTTTGAAGTAAGAAGAAGCCCATGTTAACTCATCAACAAAACTCTATTTGTAAAACTCCCACCTGCCCCTCCTCACATACAGCACTGTATGTGTAAAACCCCTTTTTGTCCCTCCCAGTTTCTACGCTCTTTCTGTACTTTTGGCTCTCATCCCCAGGCCACAAATGTGTATGTTTTTTAAAAACATTTTAGAGAAGCTATTTCAGTGAAACTGTCCTTCAAATAACAATACCGGGACATGAGGGGAGTTGACCTCCCTCTCTCTGCTGCTGCAGAAAGCTCAGAAAAATGGGCTTTGAATTTGAAAAACAAACTACTGTCAACACAGTGTGACTTACAACTCTCTTCTAACGTATTTTTTTAAACATTTTAGCTTTGGGTGTTATCCCACTGCTCTAAATTAAGATTAATTCAGAACTTGAATTGGGGAAAGCACGACACCTCTCCCTTCCTTTTTAACTATGAAATGGGAGAGGAAGAAGAGTAGAGTAGGTGTGAAATAACTTCCATAAGAACATAAATTGCTATTTGCTGGCACAAACCAGAGGTCCAGCTAATGCAGTGTCCTGTGCCTCTCATGATGGCAGAGTGGATGCTGAGGGGGAGAGTAAACAGCATGTCTGGAGTTGTCCATTGCCCCACTTCTCTCCTGCTGCAGCTTCCAGGCTTCCCAGGCTTGGATTCCACCCCAAATACAAAAGCTCTAGTGGTCCCTTCTTGCCCACAACCCTGTGTTTTCACCTGAAATGTTTCAGTAGTTCAATTTCCCTGAGTGAGGAAGGGCAGAAGTTTTGTTTAGAAACACTGCCTTGGAGCCTCATGGGATTTAGGATCTGGAGGACTCATGTTCCAGTTCTCCTCTATGGGATGGACTTCCTGCTTTTTTCATTTAATGGTGTGCTTATAGGGCCTATTAACTATGTGGAGTCTAAGTTTACTAATCGGTAGTTATTGCTTGAGCCAGAACATCCCTTGGGTCTTGGACAGGCAGCTGTGCCTTGTGGTTGTTTTGCAGGTGGGAAAGTGGGAAATGTGATGATTTGGGAAATCTGTCTACAATGTGTGAAGTTGTTATGCACTCCTTCCTTGTCTGTATATTTACCTGGTGGCCCACCCTATTTTGGATATGCAACTCTTTGGCCTGGAGTCCCAAATGGCACTAATATTGGCCTAACAATAGAGGTGTATTAAGGTTCTCTATTCAGTTGCATACATTGTAGATGATGAGGTAGCTCCTGTCTTGCTATCCAGCAAAGAGTTGTGGTTCCTTGAGGCTGCTCCAGAAGCCACTGGACAAAGAGGCTCTGGGCTCTAAAATGGAAGGAGCTTGGGCCATTCACGTTTCTTAACCGCTTTCACTAGCCGTAGTGAAGGGGGAGTTGCCTGCACTTAGAGCCCAGTGAGGCAGGGACAACCTAGGTGTGTGTCTTGTTTACCCCAGAAGTGTACCTAGAGACCTCACCACTGGGGCACTGCCTAGAACCTGATCAGATGTTTTGGGGGAAAGCATGCACAATGGGATTCCCTGACACCAGTTTGGTGAGTTTCCATGATGGGGACCTGTCACAGGCTTTGTCTTCTATCTTCTCAACTCCTGGAGAGGAGAAGTGGTATACCATAGGAGACTGAATCTGGCAGAGATGGCAAAATAGTATTGTTTTGTAAAGGGGCAGGGAATTAGGGTGACCACCCGTCCCTAATTGGGTGGGACATTTCTGAAATGTGATATCAAGTCCTAGTCCTGGTCCTGGGCAGAATGACAGCATTTGTCCCAGATCCCCCTGCTCAGCCAAAGGATGACAACAGAGGGAGCAAGTGCCAAGCCTTGCTCCAGTGGTAGCCAAGAAGCCGTGGAGGCAGTGGTAACCAGGGCCAGCCAGATGCAGAGAGCGCCTCTTGGTGCGGGAGCTCTGGCATGACCTGTCCCAGCAGGGAGGACGTTGACCGCTGACCCTATGTAGCTGCCCACCCATATTGTTCTGTGTGTGCTTGGGCAGGTAGCGTGGGTCCTGCAGACAGCCCATTTCCCAGGGCTGGTGGCAGCAGTGACAGCATGGAGGGAGGGGGGTTGTGCTTCTCCCCCTGTGGGCTCCGATCGGGCAGCAGGGCTGCACCACATAATCCCCCCACGTGGCTGGCAGCCTTGTGTGTCTCACTTTTGCATTTTGAAAAAGTGGTCACCTTAGCTGGGAAGGGTGGTTAAGTCAAATAATGTTTCTGATGAAAATGTTCAATGAGCCCTACTGGGGAATGTCAGCTAAGATTGTGTCTGGACTGGAGAGTAGAGTATCCAGCCACTCTCGCTATATAAGGTGGGGGCTGAGGTGACACGGGTGCTAAAGCACACGGTTGACAGCCCAGAGGTCACAAGTTCAAGGCCATGGCTTGTGGCATGGCTCTGTCAGATTCCAACAAATGTGCAAATTCTGCTAAATTCCTTGTCACAGGACATGAGCCAACAGAAGCATTGGAGTAAATGAGGCAGTCCAGATTGCCTCTGAATGTGCAGCACAGAAACACCGACTGCATGTCTCAGGTGCTGGCAACATCGTTCCTTCTTTTTACCTCTGGTCAAAGAAACAAATGTGTGGATGTAGTTTAATTAAATAAAATATGAGTAATCTTCCCCCAAGAATTGAACTGAATCAAAAGTCAATTTTATTTAATGTTTGGTGAAGCTGTTTAAATAAATAGCAGAGTGGCACTTCACACGTTTTGGTTTTGGCTAGATGTCTTGCTAAACAAGAAAAGCTGCTAGAATCTCCCAAAATGAAAACTGAGAGTGATTAGATATGATGAGAGAGTCTGTCCTGGTGACATTTGCCCTCCTGTTCCAGAATGACCTCTTATTCGTTATTTTTAGGTTACAGGATAAACATCCAGTCATAGCTTTTGGACTTCTTGTGGTTAATTGGCTGCTATAGTAACAATTAATACTCACGATCTGTGCTCTGATCTAGAAAAGCTCTACTGCCTGGGAATTCACCTCATGTTTAGTGCTTTGCTAAATGTGTAGCCTTAGGTTCTTTTGAATGTTTATTTATGCCCATGTACAAATGCTGAGATACAGATGGTACTCACTGGAAAACTGAAGGTCACCTAGTTCAATCTTTTGCTCAAGGTAGGATAATCTGTGTTTAAACCACCTGAGACAGACATTTGTCTAACCTGCATTAAAAAAATTTCATTGACCGAGGTGGAGATTTCACTACCTATCTACATTACTTTTTGCAGTGCTCACCTATGCTAATAGTTAGAAAGTTCTTCTGAATATCTAACCTAAATCTCCCTGCGGCAATGTATGTGAATGGGGTTCTTATCCTGTGCCTGGTGGTCATAGAGACCACTTGATCACCATCCTCTTCATAAGAGCCCTTTTTGCATTTGAAGACTGTTAATTAAAAAATGTAATAAAAGCATGATGCATAGAGCTTGAAGACTGATATTAAAAGAGAATAAATTCATTTATTTATACTCGCTGCATAAAACTTCCCCGGATTTTGTTTCCATGTCAAGTTTTCTTTTGGTGCTAACATATAATGATTTGTTAATGCAGAGGTGTGCACTGATAGCCAACATTTTGGCATTAAAATCCTTTTTCCCCTTAAGAAAAAATATTATCTAAATAATTTGGTTTGGTTTTTTTGTAGTGTAGGAACATTAAAACACTTTAATATACTCTGTAAATAGGTTTTGTAAGACACTTTGTTAGATTCCTTTTTATATGAATGTGGTAGATCCGTTTTTCATCGTTCAAAAAATGCTGCTGGACCTCATGTTAATTCCAGGATATTTAACCTGGAAAACAATGTTGACTTTATGTATTAGAAGAAAAAAATAACTTCCTGATTATTTAACTGACTTTAAGACCCTTGACTCAAAATATAATTTCTTGTCTCTCATCTTTGTAAACAGACGTAAAACTATATCTGTCAGGGTTTATTAGGAGAATGAAAACTGAATCTTGGAAGATAGGGGGGCAGAGAGAAGCTAGTTTTCTTCTTATTTTGGTGTTGCTTCCATTAGGAGTTTCTAATGGCAAGTGTCAGTTTGGCTGGTAACATAGCAACTTAGAATGTAACTCAAATCAATTCTTTATTTATTGCATTTCAAGAAATAAGTTGAGCTAGGAGGACTATTCACTTGTTTTCAAGCATAGGAAATCTGATTTATGGTTTTTCGAGGGTTAAGTCAGGTTTAGCAACTGCATGAAATTAAAGGGTCTGTGTTTGAACGGCAAAACGCTAATAAAATTTATAGCATTCAAGTGTCTAGACAGGGCCAGTTCCCGATGCAAAAAGATCACAAATCAATTAAATCCAGTTGTTTTGCATAGTTCTTTAAAACTAGCAAATTGCCCATCAAGAATGGCTGGAGGGGTAGGGGCAGAGCACAGCATGCTACCACCTCGCGCCATCACCGGCTGTCAGGAGCAGGGGGCGGGGGGGCCACCAGCTTGCGCTGCCACCGCATTGCATCCAGCTGTGTGCTACTCTTCCCCCCGCCACCCTACTGCTCCACGTCTGGCCCCGCAACACTGCCCCACAGCCCTGCATCTGGCCGTGTGTGTGTGTGTGTGTGTGTGTGTGTGTGTGTGCGCGCGCGCGCAGAGCATTCTGATTGGTTGTTTCAGTAAGCATTGTGATTGACTGCCGAGGCAACCAATCGGAGTACTTGAAGAGCATTATGGACAGACAGACAACGCCATTTATATATATGGCGTTGTCTGTCTGTCGGTCTGTCCGTCCATAACGCTCTTGAAGTACTGTTTGAATATGTATGTTGTATATATGTTGTGTGTGTGTATGTATATATGTGTGTGTATATATATTATTTATTTATTTATTGGCTACCGTGTAAAATATAAAGCATTATATTCAAAATATATATTCAAATTCATACTGTTTTTGTGTGTGCATGTGTGGATTCTGTTAAACTAGGTATTTTGAATATGATGCTTTATATTTTACATGGTAGTAAATGACTTTTGTTTGTTGCAGTTGTGTTCCAAAAGCACAAGTAACTTTGGCTAGACATTAGTTGCCAGATTCTGTAGGTTGAGATGCATTAGTTTTTTTTCTTAAGGGTTGGAAAGCTTCTAGCATCCCTGGCTTTTCACCGGATTTGGGCAGTATTCAACTACTCGCAATGAAGCTTTGTGCTTCACAGTAATGCCCTGCAGGGCTCTAGTGTCTGTTCCTTCAGGAGATTTTACCACACCTTCACTTCTCCTATGAAATATCAGCTTTTATTTCTACCTAGGAGGACTTTTACAATCTTTTCACCTATGCCTGAAGAAGGGTGCCTGTGCCCAGAAGCTTGCAAATAAAGAAATGTTTTTGCAAACATGTACTTGGTGTAATAAAAGATATCACCTCTACCCTGAGTTCTGATTCCTTCTTCCTTCCTTTTGCTTTACTTTTCTTAGTATTGCTATCAGCTATCTAGGCTATGTCACCAGCTGGTCACTAGCTCAATAGGGAGTGAGAGCAATAGTTTCTCTCCACTAAACAGCTGGATCATTCAAATCAAATCAAATAAAAGCCTCTTGCAAGATACCAGGTTCTTGGTGCTTTTGAAAACAGCGCAGAACCATCTTTGGTTGAGTACAGCCCTGAGATTACAAGCAGGACAGCTTAACCTAGGTATGGTTGAGAGGTTGCTTAGTATTCTGTATACAGGATATCCCATATTTCAGGAACTTTTTCACATTCCTTTTCACGTAGGTGTGCATGGATCAAACTAATATCTCTAGCAGATGGAAGAAAACTACCTCACATCTCCCTGGCCATTTGCCTCCTTACCGGGTAGGAAGAGGAGAGGCTGCTAGGGAGCTACATGCTTGTAGAGCCCTTTATACCTGTACGAGGTTTGAAGCTGTAGTCTTCGGTGGCTTAGGAATTCTGTAAGGGTCTGATCCTTGGCAGTCCCACTTCCCATTTAATAGTTCACTCAACCTGTTCCACTAGGGAACTGGTTTGCTTTGAGGAAGCTAATTGTCTGTCTTGCTTCCCCTGGTCTTTGACTTGTGAGGCCCTGCTCTCTTTCAAAAAGCTCCTCAGTTCAACTTTATTAAATCCCTTCTTTAAAACTCTGCTGCCTTCAGGTTGCTTCCATCTGCCCTTGGTGCATGCTGTTCCTTGTTATTTGCCTGCTAACCCCTTGCTACTTTGTTGTTCCATCCACCCTGTTTCTCTGCTTCATCCATCTGTTGGGTCCATGTTGACATGCAGACCACGAGGGCTAAGTGTTGCCTTGTACAGACACACAAAATACATCAGTGGGTGCCTCTTCCTGATTTGATGTAAACGCTTGGGAAATGGAGTAACTGCAGTGGTAGCCTGGGTTGTCTGGTAATGCAGGCTGGTAGCACAGAAATTTTGGCAGCACCTAGTATTACTGACATTTAGCAAAGATTAGGTTTATCTAGGTGGTGCAGGACTTGTTACTTTCCTTGAGAAGGTGGGGAGGAAAACTTCACTTCTAATGATATTCTGTATTTATTAGAGAAAGATAAAGGCAGAATTGCCTGCATAAAACTTCAGTGAATTTATGTGACTGAAAGAAAAACTAACCTATTTTTAAAGGAAGCATGTATTTTCAGGGCAGTAACTGCAAGCCGTTGTTTGCATTTGCTTTAACCTTTCCCAGGCACCACGATCAACGTTGGTCAAACTTTTTATGATTGTTTCCAATGCACTGCCTCAGGAGTAGTCACTGGTGTGTGCGGGCACGAGCTCCAGGAGGTTTTGCCAGGTTTGTGCCTGATGTGCCATTTGAATGGAAAAGCTTTCCATGGCAGTTTTGCCTTATTTTGGCTTTATAGGGCTTTTCTATTTCTATGTTCCCAATTTTTTGTACCAAGTTTTCATTGTTTCTGTTTAGTTTCTCTGGCAACATACTTCTCTTTCTCTAGAAGTTGTGGTGTATGTAGATGTTTACTTCCCTGTATTTTAGCTTGTATCTTGCTCGCACACAGTTTCCCTATACAGCATAGCTTTGGCAATGATCTCCATGGCTGGTCTGTTAACCGAGTCTTGTTGAACAATGAAGACTCCCCCTGATCCCCAAGGGAAACAATTTCTGGTGAAAGTCTTAACTTAAAAAACATTTTCTACTAGCTCTGCTGGCAGGTGCCTGCCCCTCCTCGACTTATTCTGGTGTGTCTGGTTTTGATTTATTTTATTTACTTCTTAACTCTCTGTTACTCCCAACACAAAATACACTGAGCTCTCTTGCTCTCCCCCTAAGTGCTCCCACCTGGATCTGCTTAAATATTGGTGAACTTTGACACACATTTTGTCATTGTTTTTTATTTGAAAAATAAAAAACATTTTGCAAAAATGTTCTTTATTTTTGTTGACCCACTTTTGTACCACAGACTGCAGTGCAGAGCAGGCGAGAGGCAGGATACTAGTGACTGACTGTCCCCCTCTCCTCCCTTGCCTCTGCTATGTTTGGCAAGAAGCTCATTCTTTTTTTGATTGGCCTTAATGCTTGACTGCAACTTCCCACCTGGGGGTTAAATCATTACAAAGCAGCCCACTTAAAGGCATATCTTAAAATCATCAAGGAACTGAAACTAGCAAAGAAGGAAGCAATCCCCTTAGCAGCATTTCACACAGAAGTTCACACTGGTCAACATCGTCACAAAGTTTAACATTAGCTTTGGTGTATAAGGCCTAAAAATTAATTACTTGAGTGATTGTCATATCCACCTCTGCATGATCGGGCAGGAGTTGTAATTGTCCTGATTGAAGGCATTAGCGCTCAGATAACTTGGTGAGGTGCAGCAGCGCAAAACTCTTCATCTAGTGATTGTTAAAGTCAGTGCCAACAGCCTTTGATTTAAGCAGGTGATGGACTGAGGTTTAATGGGGAAAGAGCTGCTAGGAAGTAGGGCTGTGCAAAACGGCACCGTTCCATTTCGACTTGAGTTTTGAGGTTTCGATAAAAATGTGTTTTGTTTCGAATTTAATTTTGATTCGAAACAGTTGTTCCGTTTTGCTTCATCAAAACAGTGAGGCTGTTTGGAAGCTGTTTTGATGTTTCACCCATTAGCTATAATGGGGAAGCTCGAAACAGCCTCAATCATCTGGCAGGCAGATTGGGGCTGTGGGCCCCTGATCTGCCTGCTGGATGAGAGGGGGAAGCCAGTGCTGCCTCCTGGGACTAGGGAAGGGAACTGAGCCCGATTGCTCAGTTCCCCTCCCCAGTGCTAGACTGGGCTGGGGATGAGACCCCAGTTCCTTTCCCTAGCCCGATCCCAGCACTTGGGAGCCTGAGCTCAGTTCCCTTCCCCTGAGCTGTGATCGGCTTCCCACAGCTGGGCAGTGGGAAATGGGGAAAGCTGGGGCTGCACTCCCGGCTGCTGCTGGGAGTGCAGCCCTGGTTCTCCCCTGTCTCCCACCACCTTGCTGCTGGCTGCTTCGAAACTTGAAATGTTTCGACTAGCCTCATTTTGTTTCAGAGGCCTTTGTTTTGATTCGATTTTGCTGTTTCAAGCTTGTAAAGAGTTGAAATAGTGTCAGATCAAAACAGCCGGTGAAATTTCGCAAGCCCTACTAGCAAGGTGTGCTCAGCCTTGGTTTCTTGATCTGGCCACTCATTTTGATTTATCTATAGGCTACGGCTGAGTTGTGGGACCTCAATACTAGATTTCTCTTTCCCCCCAGGCTTCTTTGGAGCGAAAATGTGAGTAGCATTGGGGAGAAGGTCACCATGACAAATGTTGCTCAAAAGATCTAATTTTAAAAATCAGACTTTTCAGGGGTGTGTGCTTACTTGGATAACCCTCTGTCCTGGGAAAACTGGGACAGTCCCAGCCTCTGTAGTTTGCTCCTGGCTGGTTGGTCAAAAGTCCCAGAGCAGAGTCCAACGGGGAGATGCAGCAGCATAGCGGTGCCTGCCCAGCTGTCTGCTTGGCACAGTGTTCCTGTGCAGGAGCAAGGATGTGCCATGTATGGGGTGGGGAGTGACTCCTGCTCCAGTCCATCTGCCTTGCTCCCATATCGCAGCAGTGGTGGCCGCCTGGCCACCTGCCTGGCCCACCGTGCTGCTTGAATTAAAAGCACTGCAGCTTCCCCGTGCTTCAAAATGGTGGTGGGGCACCTGAACTAAAGCACATTTGGTGAGCTTTAGTTCAAGCATCTCTGCTGCCATTTTAAAACATGGGGATGCTGATACGTGAGACATGGGAGGCTGCTGGAGCATGGTAATTACACGGGACATGGCAGGGGCTGCTGGAGCTCGAGTGGACTCAATGAATTGTAATTAAAGTGTGTCAGAGCAGCCTCTGTGCTTGTGTACAGGCACTCAAGGTGCCTGAAGGTTTAGGTATGTGCACACAACATTGAAAGAAATAAGTAAATCACTTATCATGGACTATGCAATGTACCTATGTAGTTTCCTTGCACCTTTTGCTAAACCAAAGCGCAGTGGGCTAGGTTTTCAGCTGCTCTAATAAGTACAGAAGATTATTAGAAGTGAGGTAGTTCCTCCTTTCTACCCATGAAAGGCAGCATAATAGCTGATGTAGCAAGTATTAATTTACTCTTTAGAGACACTCTCCTGAGTGTGGTCAAAAGTCCTGCACTATAAACTGGTATCACCCGATTATCCACTACTGTTATTTACACTACAAGTGTTTTGCCTAGGAGGAGGCACCCACTTTTGTTCTGAGTTGTTGGGAGGTTTTCTAAGCTTGTACCTGGCAATGCTTCTAAACAACAGTCAAGGAGAAAGTAGCTATGTACTGTACAGACAAGTAACAAGGACAGTGCATTTTTCACAGAGCTTGTGGTCCATCTATCAGTGTGAACTCTGTGGAAACCCAACAGTTAGATGAAATGGAGGAAGGTGGTGTGTTGGAAAACAAAGCAGAGAGTGGTGAGCAGGCAAATATATCACTTCTGCTCTGGCAGTTCTGGAAAATGAAACTGGTTGAGAAATGAGGACTGGTTTATTTTTCTTTCTTTGCTTCGGAAAACAATTTTGGTGAAAAGTCTGACATTCTCAAAAATATTCTGTTTACTATTTTGGTGGGTGTCCTCTGGGCCAGCCATCATGGCTCTATTCATGTCTAAAAGTTAATCTTGTCTATAAGGACAACTTTGCTTGGTATCTTGTGTTTTGAAACATGTTTGTTGGTCTTTGTGTGTCTTAAGATTCCTAAATACAAATCATCATAGATTATAATTTGAATAATGTCTTATTTGAAATTAGTCTTTGAAATACTTTGGGAACAGAATAATAGCAAAGAATATTTGTTTAAACTTATCAAATCCAAATAGTGGGGAAGTAACTGCATTAGAATTCAGTTCAACTCACTGTTGTTTGTTTTCCAGTTACACTCCAGGCTTTAGTTTAGCTCATTGTTTCTCACAAATATTTTAGAAGTTTTTTGTTTTGTAGCTTCCAACTTTCATTTATTGTTAATTTAAATTTTTATTTTACCAGCTAAGGTGAGTGGTGCATGGAAAATCAGAGGTCCTGATTTGCTTAACCCATTCTTTCCCTTTTTAGATCTTCTCTGTCTTGGAAAAAATATGGATATTTTCACACTATTGTTCTTTGTTTCCCTCTTTCCTTGTTGCATGTTTAGTCAGTTACAACTTATTTTATGGTCTCTCCCATCCTCTTTTATATGTCTGCAAGCCTAATGTACAGAAGCCATATAGTAGACAGTGCTGTTTGGTTACAGATAGCCTTTTAAACTGTTTAGCTTTTACTTTGTTTAAATGCAGTTCAGATTTTTTTAAAGACATTCTCCTAACAGAGGTCTATCAGGTCTAATCTTCTTTAATAATACAATTAAAATGAAATTATATGTTGAGTTTTTCATTTGAAAAAAAAATTCTTACTGGTTTCAGTGTGGCTGTGCTGCTCATCAGTTGATTGCTTTTAATGTGTAGGTGTCAAACATACAGGTTTCAAATGTTTCAATGTTGTGTTGAACTGTCATGTGGATTTCTAAGTAAAAGCAAGTTGGTGTGAGGTTTTGGGTTTTTTTCAGTTGATTTCTTAGAGAAACCAAGTTGATTTTTGTTTTGTTCTGCTTTTAAGATCTCTCTTACTTAACTTCATAGAACAAAGCAATCTACTTTCATCTACATGGACTTGACTTACAACTCATTGAAATCAGTGGCAAAACTCCTGAGCTAGGGGCAGACGTTCAAAAAGCCTGAGCCTGAATTTATTCAGTCTTTGCAGGTTAGTTTAACCTGGTTAGGCTAAATAAGTTTTATAATGGGATAGACAGATCCCAGAAATGCAGACACATGCCTGCAGTGGCTCAGGCTAGAAGCCAGGGGGTATTAGAGCAGCCTTTCCTTCCTTCCACAGCACTGAGATGAGCGGGGCATGGTCAGGTTACTGCAGGACACTCTGATTAGTCCAGCAGGGAATTGATAACAGTGTTGATCACCCCCTAATTCAGTGTTTTAGCACTCCATTAAGAAAACAACAGAGGGACATCACCAGCTTCCTGTTGATTCTACCTGTTGATTCAGCAGGGACTGGAGCCAGCACGTGGTCTGCTAGCTAATACACAGAAACCTCTCTGCAAGGCAGGAGGTGGGGAGCAGCCTACACTCTTGCCAGAGCTGCAGCCAGGGAAGAGAGAGGAGGGGCCATTCCTGCTGTGGAGTAGAGAGCCCCACCCAGCCCAGAGAGCATACTGAGGGAGTCTGGTTTATTTAAACCAGCAAGGGGTCTGGGACAGACATTGCATAAACCGGTTTGAACCAAATCAGTTAAGTCTGATACTCCATTCAACCAGGTTCACAGACAACTGGTACCTCCTGAGTCTGGGGGAGGGCACTAGATTGCCAACAAGGTGTGGTGCCCCAGCTGCTGATTGCTGACTGGGGGGGTCCTCCAGGAGGTGATCACTGAGCCAGCAGTGCTTCCAGGGGGTGCACGGCGAGTCTTCCCCTACGCATCACCAATGACCGGGTTTATCTCAAACTAGTTTTAGCCATTTTCAGACTGGTTTATGTGCACTGAACATCTGTTCTGTTACAGGTTTAAACCAGTTTCTAATCACTTAAACCAGTGTATGTGTAATGTCTGTCCCTAGCCCTATTGACTTTAGCAGGATCTAATTCAAAGAGAGCTTTCACATTGACTTTCCTGTGTCTAGGATTTCACCTTGTATTCCAAACTCCCATTTACTTAATTAGGAATTACACATATGTTTTCATCAAAGAATAGAATCTGGCCCAGGTTTCCATAGCAAAGCCGTAAATGGCAACCAGGTGAGGTTCCAGTCGTGTTTTTTGTAGTACCCTTTATTCCATTTCCTCAGGTTTGCTGAAACAGATGGAATTGGATTTTTTTTCCCCAATTAGTAGGAGCCAAGAATAGTAACTCTTAAATCCCTCTTGAAGTGGTAGAAGGCTACCAAACAAATGATCTGTAAAAGCTAGGGAGAGATTTGATATTGGAATATAACTACAATTGGCACGTAAGTTATTACTTACACCTCATAATAGGACAGCCCAACAGAGACAGTAGAGCGTTGGCTTACATTTGTGCAGTGCCTTCCAGATTTTACTTGTGATATTACTAGGTACTTCATGTTGTCCTTTTTTTCCTAAAGTGATTGTAAAGTTTGGTGTATCCTTTTGAAAACATGAACTGAATTGGGGAAAAAGTCTTTGAAGTCAAGAGCATTACCCACTAAAACTGGGTACCCATTAAGTAGTTATCAGTGCAACTGGTGTGAGAAGAGAATAAACTTATCCCCCTCATTCCCTGCTTTGCCGTAGTAACTGAAGGCATGTGGTTGTGCTTTTCAACTAGGGGCATCTTTTTTTGTATGTGTAGCATCAGGTGGCTGCGGTTAGACTAGTGGCTTTTTGTGGCGCTTATTTGTTTAGGTTAGGGATTGGCAAGCTTTAAAGACTAGTAGGCCCAGTTAACATGATTCAACCCTAAAGCAGGATGTCACCTTCAACCTAGCTTCTGCCTCTGATCCAGATGCTGTGGCTACCCTTTTGGTCCCTCTGCCACCGTGCTGCTAATTTCACCTGCCACCAGATCACATCTCTTTGTGAGGTGAATCCAGTTCATGGACTGTGTGTTGCTAGCCCTTGGTTT
Source organism: Alligator mississippiensis (assembly GCF_030867095.1). Taxonomy (NCBI): domain Eukaryota; kingdom Metazoa; phylum Chordata; order Crocodylia; family Alligatoridae; genus Alligator; species Alligator mississippiensis. Next base: position 43,805,772 of record NC_081830.1, read on the forward strand.
TAGATCAATGGGCAAACAATCCCGTAAATATCTTGTATTTGTAAGGATGTATACTTAATAGTCTATTCATTATACTTTTTGCAGGATACAGACAGGAGGCTAAAAGTTGAGTATTGTCACAACATGTTACATTAATGCAAAATAAAGATATCTATCCTGGAACACTTTATTGTGACAAAACATTCTTATTTTCTAAAGAAAAACATGTAAAATGAGAGGGGAAATTACATCTTTCTAAGGTAAACTATTAAGGTGTAATGTTGCACTCAAAGAAAATAGTTGCAGAATTTTTTGGAGATAATTCTGTTTCTCTCACAGACATTACTAACAGAACACAGGGAAATCATAAAGACTTTTCTGATTCCTTTTGGGATTTAATTCAATTTCAAATTGCCACTGAGTCTGCTTTTAACATTCAAGGTAAGGCCACGTTTTAACAACTGCTTGTTTTTTTAATTGCTTTTTTCTGGAAGTCTCCAAATCAACTTTAAAACTCAAAATCCATCCAGTATTTGAATAAATCTTTTCAATAAGAAAACACTTCTTGCAATACCCTCGTTACACATCATTTAATAAGATTTCCAACTTTTCTTAAAAATAACAGTTTTGTGCATACACATCATTCTGAAAAGTTATGGGTTGCTTATTATTGCAGCTTACAATGGGTTTTAAAAAAATGCCCAGCATTAGCTGAATTGTTACCATCAACACCAATAGCAAAACTCCCATTTCCTTCAATCAGAGCATATGTAGGTCAAAGATGAGCACTTGTGAGGCTCTTCCACCCATCCTAAGAATTCTGCGACTATTTTCTTTAAGTGCAACATTACACCTTAATAGTTTACCTTAGAAAGATGTAATTTCCCCTCTCATTTTACATGTTTTTCTTTAGAAAATAAGAATGTTTTGTCACAATAAAGTGTTCCAGGATAGATATCTTTATTTTGCATTAATGTAACATGTTGTGACAATACTCAACTTTTAGCCTCCTGTCTGTATCCTGCAAAAAGTATAATGAATAGACTATTAAGTATACATCCTTACAAATACAAGATATTTACGGGATTGTTTGCCCATTGATCTAAAACCAAGGGCTAGCAACACACAGTCCATGAACTGGATTCATCTCACAAAGAGATGTGATCTGGTGGCAGGTGAAATCAGCAGCACAGTGGCAGAGGGACCAAAAGGGTAGCCTGTCTGTGAGAGAAACAGAGTAAAGCTAATAAAATCTTTACCCCAGCTTTGAAAACCATAAACCACCATTTCCTTTTGAACCCCTGTACAAAAAGAATCCTTTTGTTTGTTTGAACTCCTTGTAAGGAGTTTACTGTTAAAATGCTGTTTCACTGTGAAAGGCCACTGTAAGAATGACACCACGGGGTTCCCTATCTTTTGCCTTGCTGATTGTGCCTTGCCTGTGAGCTGAAGCCTTTCTGAACAGCCGGTCCTGCAGTTGGTCTGGGACTCAGGGAGGCAAGCCTAGCTCTTTACTCCTTAGCATCATTGCTAGTGATAAAGATTCAGCAGACTCCATTCTGCAGCTTATATAGCTGTTTTAGAATGGATCCATGCCAGACCACAACAGCTGAACATCTGGCCTTTGTCCAGTCATAACTGTTCAGTCCCTCTCAATGGTAATCCACCTGTGAAAAAAGCACAAGTATATTTAAGAGCCCTTATTTAAGAACAGGCTGTTCTGCTGGTTTTCTTGTGCATTGTGTATCACAACTGTATTTTTGTCTAAGGACTCGCCTGTGGCGGGCCCTGTGAGAATGCAGGACAACAAGCCATAATTCTGTCTTTGTGCCATGGCAGTCGTGCAGTCGGGGAGCATGGCTGCATGCACCCTCCCAGGGGTGATAGAGCAAAGATGAGCTTGTGGCCTGACCCCTCTCTTCCCCACATTGCTCAGTGCTGTAGACCCAGCATGAGACACAGTTCCATGCTGCTTTCTTCCAAATGAAGGCAGAGCTGCTGCTTCATCATGTCATGCCCTTTCCCAGAGCCTGTGGAGGAACTGAGTCTGAATTGGCCAGAATTCCTCTAGCTGCTTCTCTCTTCAGCCCTCCCTCTCCCAGAACGTGGATTGCAGCTTAAAGTTAGCACATGGGATGTATCATAATTGGGATAAGAGCCATATTTTTGCATGTATTGTACAAGACCAAGTGCACTGACCGTGCTCCAGAAACAATAAGTAAATGGCAGTAGCAGTACTGTTGATACTCTGCACAAATACCTGCTGCTCCCACTGATATTGCATTTCACAGGGAGGAATTCCACGTTTCCTATCACTTCATGTCTTGAAAAGCTGCCAGCAGTAGTCTTGGGATCTGCTGCTGCTGGATGCCAGAGTAGCTTGAGTGGTGCAAGGTACCACAAAATAGAGCATGCCACCTTCTCTTTGCTCTACAGACAAATGCAAGGCCTGAGCTCCACATCTGCGCCTTGCACTGCCACATCAGTCTATCAAAGCTCTCTATAAACACTGACTCCCCTATTGGAAATTCATTCTTGAATTCCTTCATTCAATCTTTCTCTCCAATGTTTAGTGCCCCACTGTGTAAATAGAGAACTGAAATATTAATTAGACGGATCCTCTGATGTCTCCCTGGTTGTCAATGTGTGAGAGTATATTTAAATATCACTTATTCAGTTCATAAATAAATTGTAATTTCACACCAGTTACAGCCAGGTATATCGCTACTGTTCACATTACTTTCTTTGTTATTTACTTTAATAAGTTGACTATTATAATCTTGTCAAAAAAAGCAGCATAATAAGGAAGCTTAATACATTTGCTGATTACACTTGTTCTGTGGAGGTCAGACGTTAAAATTCCATTATCTTTTTTTTTTTTTTAACTTAAAGTTTATTGAGCCACCTGTATTACATAAGAGGCAAGCACGTGGTAGTATGGAGAGACCACTTCATTTCTATGAACCATATTGGAATAATACAAAGGAGAAAGATAATACTTTTGGGCACATCTACACGAGACACTTACTGCACAGTAGCGTGCCAGTCAAAAGCCATGCTAATATGCTACTGTGCAGTGTTATTAGGCTACTGCACAGTAAGTGTCACAAAAAAACCCATGTGCTGGCACTACTGCGCAGTAACTGAAGTTACTACAGATTTAGTTAGTATAGTTCTTAATGAAATAAGTACTAAACTAAATTTACAGTAACTACTGCACATTAATGAATGTGTAGATGCACCCTGTGGCAACAATTTACCTCTCTGTTGAATGGGGGAGCTTGGTTGTTCTTGACACTGTAACTTAAGAGACAATGATGTAGCCTATCAGAGGTGGAGGGAGGAATTCCTGAGCCCTAATTATTTCTGTGATGTTGAATAAGCCTTTTCAGATTTTTTTTTTTTTCTGTTTCCTTGGTGCATATGTATGTTTTCAAGTGGATTTATAACTAGACCGAAACTGTAGAAATCAATCTTAGGTTCTTGTTTTCAAGTGATGTTTTTCTTGCCATTTTTTAGAAATAACCAGTGCAGTTGGACTTACTGTCTTTTGTTTAAATGTGCTGAGGTTATCAGAATACTTACAGAAGTAAAAGCAGAACAGGTTGTTTTAAGCCTAACGGGGCATGTCTACATGTGCACTTACTAGCTGTTTTTAGGCCAGCATCTACATATGCAACTGTTAAAGTGCAGTCAACACTGTTAAAGTCAGTCCACACACAGAGTGTTACTGCTCAGCAAAGCATCAACATGTGTTACTGTGCAGTAACTAATCGGGCATAAATTTGATACCTGCATGATGCAGGTATTAAATTTATGCCTAATTTGGTGTAAGGTGCCATAGTTACTGCACAGTATGGATGTGCACGTGTAGATGTCTGCACTGTGCAGTAACTTTCAGTTACTGCTCAGTAACCTAAATTACTGCGCAGTAAATGTGTACGTGTAGATGTGCCCACAGAGAAGGAAATGTGCTGGTAAATGTAAAAACAAAAAGCCTCCCCCCCCCCCAAAAAAAAAAAAACAAAAACAAAAAAACAAAAAACAACCAACCCAACACATCTGTGAGTGAATTGCAGATTCCTGAAACCAGAGGTAAGGAAGTGCTGACAGTCAGATGTGAGGGGCATTGATTTCACTGTTGTTTTTTTAACTTTGTTGACATCTGTGCTTTTTTTTCACTGGATGGGTTATCTGTCTCTCCTGCTTTCTTTGACAGTTGTTTTTCAGCTGTGTCATTTTGGCAAAACTCTTCTGCCACCTGCTTTTTTCAATTTATGCAATACTAATAGAACATTTTATTCTTCTAAAATCAAAATAGATAAGTTGTTCTGTGGCTTGTCACTCCAACGTCTCTTAAATTAAATTTAGCCACATTCTCTTCACTTAAAAACTGAGCCTCTTCCTCCCCTTAGTAAATGTGCTGCTCAACAGCTGTTTATTATCATTCAACACTAAGCTTTTCCAAAGCACTTTAAGCCTGCTAGGAGCCACTGATATTCATTGTTTATTCATTTGCAAGGTTAAGACCTGAGATCTAGAAACACGGTTTTTGCATTTTCTGGTGGGATTGACTGGACTTGCTAAGGGTAGAATTAAATAGCTCTACTTATAGTTCTCTGAATTCTTCAGAGGGATATGTTTTTATGAGCTGGCGAATGTACTACCATTTTACTGGAAAGTAATGCTTCCTGATATCAAGACTGAACCTGCTCTCAATCAATTTGTGGCCATTATTCCTTGTTATCCTAGGTGGTGCCCAGGGGAACAGAGCCTCACCTATTTTCCACTGGTCCCCACCGGTGAGTTTATAGATGTCGGGTTTTTAACCTTATCAGAGAGTTAATAATAAAACCAAAGTTACTACTTTTCTCTTCTGTAATAATGACAGAAGTATTGCTTATTTAGAAAGTGTGTGGGAATTTCGAGTTTATTAGTCTAGTTTTTATAGCATCTGACCCAGTAGGCTGTTTCCTACCAGTGCTCATGCCTTTCTGAACCAGTTAGTCTCTATAAAGGTGCCACCCTGCCCTATCCTCTGCTTAGGTTATTATTTATATCCCTGGGAGGGAATTCTAAATGCTTAGAATAGGCATGCCTGTAAGGTGTTTGTTTCTGGTTCTTCCCTTATCTTTGGATGCATTCTGAACTTCCCTTCCATTATTTGTTTCTTTAAAATTTGAAAACCCTCTTCTTGGATGAACTCAATCTCCTCTGCAAGCCACTTTTTGATCCGGCTTAGACCTCTAGAATACAAATAATGCTTCCGATTCCTCATATGGACAAAATTTATGTTCCTGATCTCCTGATGTTGGATTACCAGTTCCTGGGTTAACTCTTATTTTTAGTATGTAAAAATAACAGCAGTAGTAGTCACCAGGTGGAGGTGTAAGGCTGGCCTGATCTTTTTCTCAGAGTAGCAGCAACTTTTGGGGAAAGTCTTTTCCCTTGTCTCAGGTTTAGCCTCAGCACTGAGTCTGCTTTTTTTCTCTCTATTCACTGGCCAGGGCAAATAACATTAATAAACTAGCTGATGAATTCAATTAACAAAGCACCTGTATAGCTTTTGTTATTTGGGTTCTACAGTCTCAGGAATCTTGACCTTCAGACTGGATTAACAGAATCAGAAAAACAGCTAAGAATTTGGGGTTATTATAGAAATGTGTGTGGAATAACTTCAAATTATCAAGTAAGGTGAAGACACGAAGCTACGAGACTTGCGTGCCGTCGTCCCTGATTTATGATTCAGAAGTATGGACTACATATAGTAGGCACATCAAGGAATTGAACAGCTTTCACATGAAATGCCTGTGTAAGATCATGAAAATATAGTGAGAAGACAAATACCAAACACTGAGACTCATAGAATCATAGAAGTAGGGTCGGAAGGGACCTTGTAGATCTTCAAGTCCAACCCCCTGCCTGGGCAGGAGGAAAACTGGGCTCAATTGACCCCAGTCAGGTAGGCATCAAGCCGCTTCTTAAAGACCCCCAAGGTAGGAGCCAGCACCACTTCCCTTGGAAGTTGGTTCCAGATCCTAGCTGCCCTGACTGTGAAGTAATTCTTACGGATGTCTAATCTAAACCTACTCTCCAACAACTTGTGGCCGTTATTCCTTGTTATCCTGGGGGGCGCTAGGGGAAACAAGGTCTCCCCCAAACCCTTCTGGTCCCCCCCCAGTGAGTTTATAGACCGTCACAAGGTCCCCCCTCAGCCTTCTCTAGTGAAGGCTGAACAGGTTCAGGTCCCGTAGCCTCTCATTGTAGGGTCTGCCCTGCTGTCCCCGGATCATGCAGGTGGCCCTCCTCTGGACCCTCTCAATGTTGTCCACATCCCTCTTGAAGTGTGGCGCCCAGAACTGGACACAGTACTCCAGCTGTGGCCTGACCAGTGTCACGTAGAGGGGGAAGATCACCTCCTTGGACCTACTTGAGATGCACCTGTGGATGCACGATAAGGTCCGGTTAGCCCTGCCGACCATGACCTTGCATTGTCGGCCCATGTTCATCTTGGAGTTGATGATGACGCCAAGATCCCTTTCTGCCTCTGTGCTCTCAAGAAGGGAGTTTCCCATCTTATAAGTGTGCTGCTGGTTAATACTGCCTCAGTGCAGCACCCTGCACTTGTCCGTATTGAAATGCATCCTGTTTTTGTTAGCCCACCCTTGCAACCTATCCAGGTCTTGCTGCAGTCTTTCCATAGATTCATAGATGTTAGGGTCGGAAGGGACCTCAATAGATCATCGAGTCCGACCCCCTGCATAAGCAGGAAAGAATGCTGGGTCTAGATGACCCCAGCTAGATACTCATCTAACCTCCTCTTGAAGACCCCCAGGGTAGGGGAGAGCACCACCTCCCTTGGGAGCCCGTTCCAGACCTTGGCCACTCGAACTGTGAAGAAGTTCTTCCTAATGTCCAGTCTAAATCTGCTCTCTGCTAGCTTGTGGCCATTGTTTCTTGAAACCCCCGGGGGCGCCTTGGTGAATAAATCCTCACCAATTCCCTTCTGTGCCCCCGTGATGAACTTATAGGCAGCCACAAGGTCGCCTCTCAACCTTCTCTTGTGGAGGCTGAAAAGGTCCAGTTTCTCTAGTCTCTCCTCGTAGGGCTTGGTCTGCAGGCCCTTGACCATACGAGTTGCCCTTCTCTGGACGCTCTCCAGGTTATCCGCATCCTTCTTGAAGTGTGGCGCCCAGAATTGCACGCAGTACTCCAACTGCGGTCTGACCAGCGCCCTATAGAGGGGAAGTATCACCTCCTTGGATCTATTCGTCATGCATCTGGTGATGCACGATAAAGTGCCATTGGCTTTTCTGATGGCTTCGTCACACTGCCGGCTCATGTTCATCTTGGAGTCCACTAGGACTCCAAGATCCCTTTCCACCTCTGTGCCACCCAGCAGGTCATTCCCTAGGCTGTAGGTGTGCTGGACATTTTTCCTCCCTACTAGTATGCCCACCTCACCCCAAATTTTGGTATCATCAGCAAATTTAAACAGGTTGCTTTTCACCCCGTTGTTCAAATCCCTGATAAAGAGATTGAACAGTGCGGGCCCAAGGGCCAAGCCCTGGGGGACTCCGCTGCCCACTTCCCCCCAGGTCGAATATGGCCCGTCCACCACCACCCTCTGAGTACGACCCTTCAGCCAATTTGCAATCTATCTGACTGTGTAGGCATCGATGCCACAGTCACCTAGCTTTTTAATGAGGATGGGGGGGTCGACAGTGTCAAAGGCCTTGCTGAAGTCCAGAAAGACTACATCCACGGCGACACCTGCATCCAATGCTTTTGTGACCTGATCGTAAAAGGCAATCAGGTTAGTCTGACATGACCTGCCCCTAATGAAACCATGCTGGTTTCCCTTAAGCATCATCCCCCATGCCGGCCCATCACAGATGTGCTCCTTGATGATCTTCTCAAAGAGTTTCCCCAGGATTGAGGTAAGACTGACGGGCCTATAGTTGCCTGGGTCCTCCCTCCTTCCTTTTTTAAAGATGGGGACCACACTGGCTATCTTCCAGTCATCTGGCACCTGGCCTGAGCACCACGAGCACTTGTAAAGCCGTGCCAAGGGCCCTGAGGTGCTGGAGCATGCAGGACCAACACACTTAGAAACCACTATCAAGAAGAAGAAGGTGTGATGGCTTAGCCATGTCAAGAGAATGGGAGGAGACAGTATCTCCAAGAATATTTTGTACAGCAGGGGTAGGCAACCCCCGGCACGCATGCTGAGCATGGCACGTGAGGCCATTTCCTTTGGCATGCATTGGGGCTGAGGAGGCAACAGCTGTTTGCAGCCTCCCGGCTTCAGCCGGCCCCAGCTCTGGGTAGCTGTTGCCAGTTGGGAGCCCCAACTTCTGGCCGGGGCCAGGGGTGGGAGGACAGCAGCTTTTTGTAGCCTGCTGGCTGCAGCTGGCCCCGGCTCTGGATAGCTGCTAATAGCCATGGAGCCTGGGCTGCTCCTATGGAAGCCCTGTTGCAAGCAGCCCAGACTCCATGGCTATCAGCAGCTACCCAAAACCTGGGTCAGCTGCAAACATCTGTTGCCTCTCCACCCTGGCCCTAGCTGCCTACCAGTCCCAGACCCAGCCCTGGGCTCTAGGGAGGCAGCACATACTGGCAATGCTCCCCGCTGTGCTGCCCTTGCCTCATGGATCATGAGCAGGGCTGGGGGGCAGGGGCTTTGGGTAGGGGGCAAGGGGCACAAGCAGGGCATCCTGCCATGTACCCCTTGCCCTCATTTTGTTTTTCTGGCATGCTGGCATTCCGGCACCTTCCAAGGTAGGCATTGTGGGGTTTTCAGCACTCTAGCCAAAAAACGTTGCCTACCCCTGTTATACAGAAAGATTCGAGATGGTTCTAGAAAGCAGTGTCACCCTTTATGGAGGTACCATGACATGTAAAAATGAGATGAAGTTGTTCAACATTAATGTAGAAATCTGGGAGGAGTGTGCAGAATCTGTCTGACCTAGAGGGAATATCTGGCACTGGATACATCACAATATGAAGCTGTTTTGATCTAAAGGATGGAATAAAAGTGAGAAAGGAGAAAGCAGCATGCTGTAAACTTGGACTTTGACTCCAACACATGGATCTGTGAAACTTGTAACAAGCTTTGTCGCTCTCCAATTGGGCTTGTCAGCCACAATCAAATTCATCAGGCACCTGACTAGACCTCTTACATATACACCATGACAGTTGCCTATTTATATTGATTGTCAAAGTGCAACAGGGGCTGTGACAATGCTTATGTATGCAAAGAAAGCATTAGTTGTAACACAATGGTTATTAACATAGCACCTTAAACATGTTTTAAAAAAGCAGCAGCAGATCTAGATCAATTTGAATATAGAAGGACAATCTAAAATGTATCTTTTTACATGAAGTTCTTATTCTTTAAGGCCAGTGAGTGTCAGCCAGGGTACCATGGCACCCTGAGATGCTGTGAGATCCTTTTAAGGGTGCAACTGGGTACAAACGCCTACATATAATTCACCAAATAAACCTAGAGATTTCAAAAGGGATCTACAGTGTTTTATAAACATCCTGACCTGTTGGCTAAGTACAGCCAGTCAAAAAGCCTGAGGCTGAATTGATTCAATCTTTGTAGGTTCCTGTAAACTGCTTAGATGGAACCGATAAGAAAGTGAACTGATCAAAAGTGAAAGGCAGCCAGACCCCTGCAATGGCCCATACCAGGTGCCAGGGGTGCTAGAACATGCCTCGCAGCCTGCCAGCCAATGCAAAGAGCTGGAGATGCGTGATTTTCCCCAGCCATGCCCCCTCTTTAGCCTCCGGTAGGCCAGCTGTGGGGGAAGTGGGGGTGGGACACGCCTCTCCCTGCTGTGCCTAGCGGGTGGGGAGCTTTACTTCCATCCCAACTGGGAGCTGGGTCGATTCCCCTAGCTAAGGGGTGGCGAGGGGGTGGGGCAGGGGAATCTGCCTGGCTTCTTGCTGCCGTGGATGGAAAAGTCCCTCCTGGCAGCTGGGGGCGATCAATTCCTGATCACTTAAACCAGTTTATGTGCAAGTTCTGTTCCTAGCTGTTGTGGTCTTTCTTAGTTATTTGCAACAGAAGAATTGATCTTATTATTTTTCCATAGCCAAAAAAACAAGTGAAAGCCAAGAACTAGCACTTTCCCGGGGGGTGCCTTGCGTTCAATGAAGGGTGCCTCAAAGGCTGCAGCTTTAGGCAGAGCTCTCACAATGGGAAAATTTTGTTTTACCATCAGGTTGTGCCCTTAGCTAAAGTGTCATCCTAAAATGTGTTCCTATACATGTAAACCCAGTGAACGCTTAAGTATTTTGACTGAATCTGAACCACAGTGGTGAACAGAAATGAACAAAGAATGTTTTGCGGTTCAGTAGTCTCTCACTTTTTGAAAGATTTGCTCATTTCCTCATGGCCTTACAAAACAGCAGTTTATCATCATCCCTATTAGGATAACACTTAGAAGTTTCTTTCAGGGAGTGGGTCCCATTGTGCTAAACACTTGGGTCTCCTATTAAGCGTGAATGGGCAAGTTGTTCCTGTACAGAGGAAAGTGACTCCTAGTAGCTAAAGATCCTGAACACAGCAGTGATTACCCTACATAGTGGATGCGGAAGGCCATGGAAAAGCTCAAGCAACAGATGGATAGGTGCCTATTAGTTCAAGTTTGTACAGGTATTATGCTGCTGTAGGATTAGTTAGTGACTCTTGTAGACCTCTGAGTGAAATGAAAATACAGGCTAAGGAATCTTTCATTTTCCCATGTGATCACTGCTAACCGCAACAAAAAGAAAAGACATCCCAAGGTTAAATAAATAGTTTGAGGAAATTTGGGAAACATTAACCTTAGAAAATGTAACTGATTTAACGAATGCCATAGCAACACAAAAAGACTTCCAGTCAGTCTCCCCAGACAGTTAAACCCGGTTACAGATGCTTAAAAATAAGTTACAGGGAATTGTTGCTTTTTCATTTAAAATGCATGTGTGTGTGTATAGATACTTTTTGTATGAGCATATAATATAGAGGGCTGTCTATTAATAAATCACTATAAACAAACCCTTCATTTCCCTGAAGACTGGTGGAGGGATGTGCTTTTCAGTCTTGCTAGATTAATGGAGCTGAGCTGTGATAGTGAAGGATTGCCACAGCCTCCCACATAGTGTCACCTGCTGTCATCTCCTTCCTGTTTATAGAAGAGGAAGCCCTGATCTCCTGTGTGGTAGCATGACACACCTAGCTTGGCTAGGACATCTCACACTGATAACCTGACAAAAACTTCTGTATGTAAAATATGGCTTAGTGTAAAGGCTCTGACTTGCATTCTGTCAAAGGAATGTGATTATAGTTCAAGCTCAGTCTTTAGTAAATTATGCAGATACCTTGTCCCTCCTTATGCAAAATCTCCCTTGCTGTGATTTCCAAAGCTTGATAGCTGCTCAGCCTGTGTAAATTGGCTATTATCCACTCAAGTTAGTGGATCTGGCCCGGTTCACATGAGGTTGAAGATCTAGTGCACAGCCTATTTAAAAGAATAAGCAATGAGGGGAATGCATGCCTTTTTATTAAACTGATATGTGACCATTTAAATTTAGTCAGCTTTAACAATACATATATTTCAAGATTCAGATTCTATTCCTGCTAGAATTTAGGGAGAATTCCACTGAGGTTATGAGCTTTTGAAGAATTAAACCTGTCCATGAAGGATTGCAGAACTGGGGTCCAAATGAGAGCACAGGGGATGCTGTTAAACAAGATGAAATGTTAAACTGTTAAAACAGGTTTTCCTCTAATCTTTTGTCCTTTTATGTTACTTGAAATAATAGCAAGTAAAGAAAAAAAAAACCCGAAACAAACTGAAGAGCTAGGGACAGACATTACACACAAACTGGTTTAAGTGATCAAAAACTAGTTTAAACCTGTAACAGAACAGAAGCTCAGTGCACATAAACCAGTTTCAAAATGGCTGAAACTGGTATAAGATAAACCTGGTTGAATATAGTATCAGACCCTGTATCAGACTTAAGTGATTTGGGTCAAACCGGTTTATGCAATGTCTGTCCCAGACCCCTTGCTGGTTTAAATTAAACCAGAGTTCCCCGGCATCCCAAATGCTTTGTAGTCCTGGGCTGGGGTGGGTGGTCAGGGCTAAGCTGTGCAATCTGCTGCAGAGAACAGGCTAGCCCTGCCCCCCTCCTCCCTAGCCAGAGCTCCAGGGGAGACTGAAGGCACAGCAGGGTCTGCCTGGGTACCCTCGCTGCTCAAGCAAGGATTCCTCCCCTTCTCTTCCTCCCCCGCATCTCCCATGGCACAGACCCCAGCCCCATGGATTCTAGGCATGTGATATGGTAGCTAATGCTGAGAGGTGTCTGTGTATAGTGGTCCAATAAAAGATACCACCTGAAAAAAATCCTAGATTTTCACACGGTTTCCTGCACAGCTACATCATTCTAACACTACAATAATATTCCTTTAGTATTTCAAGTGACTTATAACCCCTAGTTAAATGTAAAACTGTAAGTGAAGGCAACAAATATTTTGTCATGTTGAAGAATGTTATTTTTGGAATTTGTTTCTTTTTAAATGCTTTGTTGCAGTTTGAATGTGGGGACGTATTTGAATTTAAACAACTGTTCTATGGGAAGGGTTAGGAGGAACATGTGTTGAAAATCTATCCTATTGCTTACATTTTAAAAATTTTGTATTGATTAAGATTTTATCTGGATTTTAAAAATAATTTAAAACAATCTTACAAACAGCTACATTCATGTGAATACAATTTGATTGATTTTTACAGTAATGTTAAAGTCAGTCATCTGTAACTTTGTGGAACAGTAATGACTTGTAAAGGTTCACATTCTCTCTCACTGAGTATCTTTAGCATAAAGGTGCACTTCCTTTTTATAAGCAGGAAATGGTCTATTTTAGATTTGTGTTTGTTCAGCACTGTATAATGATCCCTCAGCTGCTAGTACCCCATACAAATAGCAATATTATGAAAAGTAGCTTTAGGACTGAGAATAGAAAAGTTATCTGTTTCTGTTTTTGTGCTGATGAGCCAAAGAGATGAGATCCAGAAAGAAAACTTCGTTTTGGTGAACCTGCAATGAGATATTTGCAGAGCAAAGCCTTCCTGAGGAAGGCCCAGTCCCTAAGACCTTCACAGAGCAGCCTTAAAAAGATGATAAAAAAAAAATGCCAGTTCCACTCAAATTTTATATATGGTCTATTTTAAGAGTAATTCCAGTATGCAGAATAATTTTGTTATTTTTGCTAGGCCAGAAACTTGCAAGTAGCTGGTTGGTTTTGAACTTAGCTGTGAGATTTTAGCTTAACTTCTTGCTGAGAAAGATGATGGGTGACGATTGGCTTTTCTCACAGGCAAAATCTGAATCATTCGCCTTCATTTCAATAGATATTTACTCTTTGCTGCCAGAGGTGACCAAGATTTAGAGTTCTCACTTTGCAAGACTCCAGCATGTACTAAAAATGCTCTTGCTGGTCCCCCGTGACACTTACACAAATTTTTAATGCATTTTTCTCTTTTTGAAGGTGGTCCCTGACTTTTATTAAACAGCTACTCATCACTCTAAGGTTCTGGCTTCATAAAAGAACGCAGTTTCATGCCATTACTGGACAAAACCTGCCAATACTTGAAAATGACCAGCTGTTGCTCTATTTCAAGTGTCTTCCAACAACAGGTAGTGCAGTAACAGTACAGTTAATATATAGAAAACTCAGTTTTGCAGGATATATATAGCTTGTTACTGGAACAGTAGTTTGTTACTGGAATATTTGGACAATGTTTTCCTTTCCTTTCCATGTCCTTGTTGTGACAAGGTATTTAGCAGAATTCACAGATTCATTGGAATCTGACAGGGCTGTGCTGTAAGCTCTTCTGCTGTGGCCTCAAACTTTCAACCTGTAGGCTGTCAACTGTGCGCTGTTAGCACCCGTGCTACCCAAGCCCCTGGACAATATTTTGATGATGTAGTGTGTTCTCAAATAATTGTGTTGTTAAATTACCAAAGGCTTGATCCTACATAAGAATAGGTTTTCATGGTTGAGCCTTAATTTTGTAGATACTTTGTTATGACTCAGCCTGTAGCACTATTTGCCCAAAAGTGGTTCTTTCAAAAGTGCAATCTGGCCTTTGCATTTTTGTTCTCTCATTTGACTACAGCTATAATTACAACTATTTGTTCATTCTTTGACACAAACCAGGCACATGCGGATCATCTGATATTCCCCTACCGTCTGTTTTACAGGTACAAACTTAGAAATGAAAATTTGACAAATGAGAACTGTTCCAGCAAAGAAAGGGAGCTAGGGTCTTGGCCGGGCTGCAGATTAAGGCCCGTTTAGCATGGATTTCCACTTGGAGTTTTCTCTTGCACACCTCCTTTTGGATGCCCAGCTTTTGATTTAAGACCTTCCCCAACATTTTCTTCCTGATAATTATGGACAATGGAGCTATGTCTAAATCTTGCAGATTCCTTCTTCATACCATCTCAATGTGTTATGGCCTTCCCTAGCCATCTACACTGCCACCACTTTTGTCCAGGTACTCTTTTTTAAGCTGTTCACAATTTATCTTCATGCTGCCCATCATCTTTCATTTGCTCTTGAAATGCAAACTTTTAGACTAGGTTGGCCAATGCTGCCAGCCTTCCTCACCCACTTGTTACATTTTCAACTCTGAGCTTTCTCCTGGGCTACTCTGTGCAAGGGAAGAGGTCCTTAATTAACATCTCAAAGCTACAGCACTGTTTTCTTTTAAGTCTTCCATTAAAGCTCTCTCTTTCAAACTTGCAAAAATGTTTGACAGTGGCTAGGCTGGTGACATGCCAAGACCATTGCTTATTGCAGTGATGATGTTTATTTCTTTTTTCGCTTCCCCTATCTGTGTGTATACAATTGTGGTTTCTTGTCTTACACTGAGAGTTCTGCATGGCACAGAATGTCAGGGTGTTTTAGGTCTGTATTTTGTACGGTATCTGTCACAACAGAATATGCTCTGTGATGAGACCTTCTCAGTGCTACAGGTAATATGAATAATAATTGTATACAGCATAATATATGAAACAACAGATACTGGGCAAATTAAGTCTTTGCTCAGTATCAAGATGCACATGTGCATCTTGTGATGTCGTGAGGCCATGTGAGTGCATACAGCCTTCAGGCACAGTTGTTCTTGTGTGTAGGACATGGGGAAATGCTATGGGGATTTTATGCAAGGAAGAGAGACTTGCACTGTATAAAGCAGCATATTCGGGTAGGAGACGCTTCTTTCTCTGGGCCTAGGCCTGGGCCAGGAAAATGACTTCTTGCATTGATCCAGAGAAACTGAAATGGTGATATTTATTGTATCTCATCTAGTCTGCACAAGAGAAGACTGAGGGGGAATTTGATAGTTGCCTTTAAGTACCTGAAGGAGGTTCCAAAGAGGATGGATCTGGACTGTTCTTAGTGGTGGCAGATGACAGAACAAGGAGCAATGGTCTCAAGTTGCAGCAAGGGAGGTTTACGTTGGATATTAGGAAAAAACGTTCTCACTAGTAGGATGGTAAAGCACTGGTATGGGTTACCTAAAGAAGTATTGGCGTCTCCATCCTTAGAGGTTTTTAAGGTCTGGCTTAACAAAGACCTGGCTGTAATGATCTAATTGGAGATAGTCCTACTTTGAGCAGGGACTAGATGATCCTCTGAGGTCCCTTCCTACCCTAATTTTCTATGATTTTCCTACCAGCCCTTAGGTGTTTCTGGAGTAGGAAAGCACAGTCTAGTGTGTCGCATCTGGGTCCAGACGGACATAAGGGAGGCTCAAGAAGGGCCTGAATCAATATGTGGGTCCTCTGCAAATAGGTCATCAAATCACCTGCCATCTTCATGTTGATTCCAAACATACCTGAGAGCAGCCACATGTATGGAGATTGCAACCATCATTTGACCATCTCTATATCCCTTGTTTCCAAGTGGCAGGCATTGATGTAAATGCCACGGATACTTTTAGTCTGCTGGCATCTCTTCTTCTGTGTTTGTCTTATTGTGCTCCACTGGACCTTATGCAGAAGGCGAGATGTACTTTGTGCCTTCCTGCTTTCTTGTGATTGTTTCTTTATCATGTGCAGAATTCAGAGACTTCCCTATTATACAGAGTGCAGAAAAGTGATTATCCAGCTATGCTGCATGGATACTGCTCCCTTGCTCGCTTTGATCTCTGGTATAGTATCCAAAATTGCTGTCCATCTAAGATCAACTTTAGGAATTGAACAAAGCCCTACAGTTGAATCATTGATTTCAGCCAGAAATGTAATGAAGTTTCCCATTGGTGTACTCTCAGTACATTGTAGGTTTATAGAAGTTTCTTATGTTGTTGCTAGTGTTTCATAGCAGGTTTCTTAAAGTTTGCAACATTTATAATTTTATATTTTCCAGTGTTTGTCAAACATCTTTGTTAGTGAAATGGTGGTTTGACCAGAGGCAAGAATCTTAATAGACTTGAACAGGAAGTATTGATCTTGGATTTCCTGGCGATGTTATCTTAGACATTAACTCATTTTAATAACAACACTCCTTCCATTCCCCCACATTCCAACCTCCCCTTCCCCCCCCCCCACACAAAAAAAAACTAAGCTACTTTCACCCTAGCTGGCATGCAAGTTGCTGCCTTTGGAGGAAAGAAAAAATGGAATTGGGTTTTTGGGGCAGAGGGAGAGTCTGACTGGGTTAATAGCAGAATTAGGACATGATCCAAGCCCAGTGAAGTCTTTTGGGTGACGTTGGTGAGCTTTGGATCAAAGCTTTTTTAAATGTATTGAGAAGTCTTAAAATTCTTTATTTTTCCCCTCTTCCTTTTGACTTTGTTTTTTTTCCCCCTCTTTTTCAGGACCAGCTTTCTGCCCTGGATTAATCACTTCATTCTAACTTGTCGTACATTATGGTTCACATCCATATATTGAAAAAATCAATGTGTGTACTCTTGCTAGTACTCGTGCTTCTGACAATTTGCTTGTGGAATGAAACAAGAAAGAATTACTATGTTCCCCTCAAAACAGAAAGTGAAAGCTTTCCGATGCCTGGGGCTCTGGAAAAATTCAATAGACTTAATTCACGAAGTCTTTCAAATGATGCTGTCCATGAGAAGGGCCCAACACCTGACATCTTGCCAGACAACCTGAATAAAGTAAAAGGGAACATCTTGGAAAAGGATAAAGGAAATGATGCAGTGGCCAAGCTCAAGACTCCAGCGAGCTCTGTGAAGGTCTGGAATGAGAACAGTTCATCAAAGAATCTCATACCTAGGCTGCAAAAAGTCAGAAATAATTACCTCTCCATGAACAAGTATAATGTGACTTATCGTGGGAAAAGGAATGCTGTTAAAGTAAATTCAGAGAAGCTGCTGTGCCAGCTCCGGGACAAAGTGAATGTGACCATGATACAAGGGTTGGACAGTCCGTTCAATACCTCTGAATGGCATAACTACCTACCAAGAAAAAAACTCAGTGACGCAACAGGCCGCTTGGGTCGTTGTGCTGTTGTGTCCTCAGCGGGATCTTTGAAGTCCTCACACTTGGGGCCAGAAATAGGTTGGTATATGTTGCATGGCATTATGTTTACACTCTATGGAACAGGAAAGGGTCACCATCACACTTGGGCCACATGTTCCCAGAGGAGTTTCTGTATTTAAAATTCATCTAAAAATTCATGTACTCAGTTCAGCAATTTGAAATGGTCAGTTCTGATTCTCATGGACTGCTAAGGAGGTGTTGCAAGTGATGGGGAGGGAGGGATGAACAGACACCCTAGTGTCCATACTCTTAATTTCTGAATACTAATAACATTTTAGAACACAGTCAGTGTTTTTGAACTAAATATTGGATAATACCTATCTCTAGGCCTTTCCTGAATGGCATTTCTTGGAAACCCACACTTCTAGAATCCTCATTGCAGGTACAATGGGAAAGAAGCGGCTGTAGTTACAGTTCTCCTGGGTAGAGCTAGAGTACCCTAAAATGAGATAGCAGTATGGTTGTGGCAGCTGAAGGGTGTTCTAGAGCAGTGTTTCTAAACCTGTGAGTCGTGACCTAAAAGTGGGTCTCAAGAATGTATGAAAGGGTCGAGAACAAATTAAAAAAATGGATTCTCATTTAAAGGAGAAAAATGTGGGAAATGGTGGCTTTTCTCTTGTAGGCTAGCAGCATTCCAGCTAGCCTGCTATGCCCCTTCCTTCCCCACATACCCAGTCCCTACCCCACATGCTGGGGTGGTGGGGGTCATTGGGTCAGAAAGGAAGAGCACTGGATTGGGACTGTCTGCTGATGTTTACAAAAGGATCCTGATACACAGCAGGTTGAGAACCAATGTTTTAGAGTAGGGGTTTTCAACCTTTTTGGGTTAGTGTACCCCTGGCAGCCAGTCGAGAGGGAAGGAGTTCCCCAGCAGCTGATCAGTGAGCATGCCAGTGGCAGAAGTTTCAAAGGCAGCGCCCACTGCTGAATACCCCAGAGGCCTTCCCAAGTACCCCTAGGGTACCCCCTGGTTAAAAACCCTGTTCTGGAGTACATCCCATGGAGCATCTTCTTTGAGCAGTTTCTATTAATAGGGCTCCTACAAAGCTTGGCTATAACCCGACTCTGTAGCAACTCAACAGGAGAGAAGAAAGTGGGTCAGACTTTAAAGGGACCCGCCAACAGCACAAGCTGCACTTTGTCCCCGGCTCCAGTGCGAGATGCATTGTGCCCCTGTGAGCCCCAGGACCCCCAAGAGAACCCCAACCCCCAGTACAGCCAGGAGGTAGGTGAGGCCTGTGGTGGGAGGGCAGCTGCCGGGCAGCTGAGAGGAGCTGAGGAGGATCACGCCTCCACCCCTGGCTTCTACTTGGCCCAGCCCGCCAGGGAGCCATGTGATCAGTGCCACCGGGTGCATGAGACAGGGGAAGGGGGGGCATTTACCTATCCCCTCTTCCAGTGGGGCAGGGACCCCCAAGCTCTGAGAGTGGTGCAGCGCCGTTGGTAGGCCCTACTGCGTATGCGCAGACTTTAAAAGGGCCTGCCAATGGCACAAGCCATAGTTTGTCCCCGGCTCCAGTGTGAGATGCACGGGCAAAAGCCCATTGTACCCTCGTAAGCCCCAGGACTCCCAAGAGGACCCTGGAGCCCCAGCGCAGCCAGGAGGTAGGTGGGGCCTATGGTGGGAGGGGAGTAGCACAGCTGTGGGGCAGTTGAGAGGAGCTGAGGAGGGTCACTTACCCCCTCAGCTCCTACTTGGCCCAGCTCTCTGGGAGTCACGTGACTGGAGCCTCACAAACAGAATGCGCAAACAGGTGTGCTTATAGGCCTAGCACGGGAGTTACCATGGGTGTTTGCCCCAAATGGGGCCTGCAGTCCCTGCCGCTGGCTTCCTGTGGAGGCTGCCTGGCATGGGTGCAGGCAGCTGGGTCTGGGAGCACTGACACTTCCCCTTGTGGGGTGTGCTCAACAGTGGAGGCCCTGGAGTGCCAGATAATGGAACTCCAGGCAATGGTGCAATGGCTGCGAAACATTAGAGATGCAGAGCAGGAACTGGACACCTACTTCCAGGTGCTCCACCCAACGGCTGATGATGCCTTGGCAGAAATAAAGAGCCGCCATGAGGTCCAGCCAGGGGTTGTCTGGACGGAGGTAGTCTCCAGCCCTAGGAGGCACTGCACCAGGGGGACCATTTCCCTGGAGCTGCACAATCATTTTGAACCCCTTATACCAGCTCAGCTGGCTGAACTCCCAACTCCAGCACGTGAGGAAGGAGGGCCACCAACAACTGCACCCAGAAGAAGGTGCTGAATAATCACGGTGGGCGATTCTTTTCTGAGGGGGACAGTGGGTACGATCTGTCACCTTGACCCTGTAGCCCGTGAAGTTTGCTACCTCCCTGGGACTTGTGTCCATGATGTGACTAAGAGGATCCCCAAAATCATCCAGCCCTCTGAGCACCATGTGGGCACAAATGACACAGCTTGCAGCAATCCTGGCCAAGTCATGTGTACTACAGGGCTCTGGGGTCTGGGCTCAAAGGTCTGGGGGCTCAGGTAGTTTTGTCCTTGATCCTTCCAGTCATAGGTCACTGGCCCCGGAGGGATAGGTACATCAGTGAGGTGAATGGAAGATTCTGGCAATGGTGCCATTGCAAGGCGTTTGGCTTCTTTGACTACACTATGCACTTCAGTGAGAGAGGTAGTAGGCTGCCGGGAATGGATGGCCTCCACCTCACCTGGAAAGGGAAGAAGCTCTTCTCAGCCAGAATAGCTGACCTACTCGACAGGGCTTTAAACTAAGATCGCTGGGGGACGAGTGGTCAATCAACAGTTCTAGCTCATGTCACGCCAATCACAGGAGCAACAGAGTGGGTAGCCCAAGACAACCCACTCTGACAACAGCCCAAGGAAAGGTCAGGTTTCATCACATAAGGAAGTCTAAGGCTTCCTATAGCAGAGTCAACTGCCTCTACACAAATGCCAGGAGCTTGCGTAACAAGCAAGAGAAGCTGGCCCTTCTGACCAATAATGATTATGACCTTGTAGCAATAACAGAGACCTGGTGGGACTCCTCCTACGATTGGTCGGTAGGTATACAAGGCTATACCCTCTACAGGAGAGATCGTGTTGGGAAGAGGGGTCGGGGTGTAGCTCTCTATGTCAAGAAGCAATACACTTCCCTTCAAACTGAGTTCATTAGCCATGGAAGGTGTCTTGAGACCCTCTGGGTTAAAATACAGGGGGAGCATGGGGAAGGGGATATACTTGTAGGAGTCTGTTACAGACCTCCTAACCAAGAAGAAGAACTGGATCTTGGATTCAATAGGGAACTGGTCAAGGCCGCACATTCTTGATGTATGATCACTGTGGGAGACTTCAACCTCCCTGACATCTTGTGGGAAGAACACACAGCCAGACTGGTCATGTAACATTCTTGCCTGCATTCATTGATGACCTGTACCTGATGCAAGAGGTCTGTGGGTTAACTAGAGGAGAGGCACTGCTCGACCTGGTTCTGGCCAAAGGGGATGATCTGCTGAGTGATCTGAGGATCGAGGACAAGCTTGGTGACAGCAACCATGATCTGATTTACTTTGTCTGTCCAACGCAGGGTGGGCAAATCCCTTGGCAAAATAGAAATCCTCAACTTTGGGAAGGCTGACTTTCACCAACTCAGGAAACTGGTCAGTCAGGCACTAAGGGACAATGGCCCTTTAGGAAGGGGAGTCCATAAGAAATGGATGTTTCTAAAGAACTCAATCAAAGTGCGAGGGAAGTCCATCCCATTCCGCAGGAAATGCAGTTGGGGGCAGGGAAGCCCCGTTGGCTCAATAGGGAACTTCTAGATCTCCTGAAACCAAAAAGGAGAAGCCTACACCAGATGGAGAACTTGAATCATCACCAGGGAGGACTACTCAGCACTAGCCCGTACCTTTAGGGAGCTGTCCAGAAAAGCCAAGGCAGCAACTGACCTCAGGCTAGCCTCTGGAATCAAAACAAAAAGTCATTCTTCAGATATGTGTGAAGTCGGAGGAAGAACAAAAGCAACATTGGCCCCCTGCAAGATCAAATGGGGCAGCTGATGTCTGATGCTCAGGAAAAGGCCAGTCTCCTAAATGATTACTTTGCATCAGTTTTCCACCCATCCAAGGGTTTCATGCTGTCAGACAGGATGCAAAGCATCCAGGGCTCGGGAGATGGGCCTACAATTGATGTAGATCAAGTGAAAGAACACCTCCAGAGGCTTGGCATCTGTAGGTCTGTGGGCCCAGACAGATTGCCCCCAAGAGTCTTAAAAGAGCTGGCGGACATCATAGCAAGACCTATGGCCAAGATATTTGAAAGCTTGTGGTGCTTGGGTGATGTACTGGAAGACTGGCAAAGAGCCAGTGTGGTCCCAATCTTCAAGAAAGGGAGGAAGACCTATCAGTCTGATGTCCATCCCTGGAAAGATCTTGGAGAAAATTATCAAGGGATCCATCTGCACCAGGCTAACGGAAGGCAACCTACTGAATGCCAGCCAACATGGTTTTATTGCTGGAAGGTCTTGCCTGATCATCCTCATCTCCTTCTATGACCAAGTGATGCATTGTCTGGACAAGGAAGATGAGGTTGATGTTATTTATCTGGATTTCATGAAGGCCTTTGACTTGATCTCCCATGATGTCCTCATGACCAAGCTGGGGAGCTGTGGCCTCAACCATCTCATGGTCCAATGGCAGGGGAACTGGCTCCGGGGTTGGACGCAAAGTGTACTAGTTGATGGGAACAAATCAACATGGCACAAGGTTACCAGTGGATCCTCCCAGGGCTTGGTGCTCAGGCCAGTACTCTTCAATATCTTCATTAATGATCTGGATTTGGGAATCCGATGTGGACTTGCAAAGTTCACAGACAACACTAAACTATGGGGGAAGGTGGTCATGCTGGAGGACAGGCTGGGGATATAGGCCAACCTGGACACACTTGTAAAGTGGGCGGAACAAAACCTGATGGCATTCAATGTAGAGAAGTGCAAGGTACTACACCTTGGGAGAAAAAAACAGTGTAATACTTATAGGCTCAGTGGTACTACACTTGCTAGCACCGTGACCAAAAGAGACTTGGGGGTCTATATTGACCACAAGATGAACATAAGCCACCAATGCGATGCTGTGGTCAGCAAAACCAACCAAACTCTGCATGCATCCATCGACGCATCTCAGGCAAAACCAGGGACGTCATTCTCCCATTTTACTTGGCCTTAGTGAGGCCTCAGCTGGAGTACTGCATCCAGTTTTGGGCCCTCCAGTTCAGGAGGGATATGGATAAGCTCGAGAGAGTCCAGAGGAGAGCCACCCATATGATCAAAGACCAAGAGAGCAAGCCTTACGAGGAGAGGCTGAGGGACATGGGATTCTTCAGCCTGGTGAAGAGAAGGCTCAGGGGAGACTTGGTGGCTGCCTATAAATATATGAGAGGGGTGCATCAGGGTTTGGGAGAACAGTTGTTCACCAGTGCTCCCCAAGGGGTAACTAGGTCTAACAGTCACAAAATTCTAGAAGGCCGATTCAGACTTGATATAAGGAAAAACTTCTTTACAGTCTGAGTGCCCAAGGTCTGGAACAGATTCCCCTACAGGTGGTGCAAGTACTCATTCAAAAGGCATTTGGATGTTTATCTTGCTGGGATCATTTGATTTCTGCCGACTTCCTGCCTCTGGCAGGGGAGCTGGACTTGATCTCACAAGGTCCCTTCCAGCCCCTAATGTCTATGAAATCTATGGAGTGGCATTCCTTGACTTCCTTCATGTGAAGTCTTCCTCAACTACGTGGACTAAGATGATACATATAAGTGCAGGTGTTACTGAAACCACATCTCAGATGACACTAGCACCTTGTTTCTACTCACATGTTCAGATTGATACTCATCAGAGCAGATCAGTTTCCGGAAAAGGGAGAAAATCAAGATTCCCTTTGGTCCAAAGTGTTTATTTCAGGGAGGGTGTGGTATGGTGTGAGGGCTCTGTTTCTTTTTAGATGAGCCCTGAACTAAAAGAAGAGGAAAGAAGAAAAACCTTTGTGGCAATAGTTCTGGTTTATCTAGACTGTGTCAGAAAGCACTTTCACAGAGTACATAAATCAAGCCAGGGGTGAACAAACAAGTCATATGCCAGAAACCAAAAAGACAGGTACCCATGTGTGGCAGGATACTTAGGGCACCTGCTACTTTCAGAGCTGAAGCAGCCTGCAAAGCAGCACAGGTGCAGGCCAGGGGTAACTGCAGAGTCAGATCAACCAGGGAGCCTGCAGGTGATGCTAGAGCTGAGTGGTGGAGTCATCTGACTGGAGAAGGGCTGGGCTTAGGCAGAATATAAACTCAGACCCCGAGAGCAGAGCTGGCAGTAAGATCCTGGAAGCTGGTGAGGTACCATTGCCCAGTAGGTCCTGAATGCCAGCAAGGAGAGAACAGCAGAAAGCAGTCTGGAGGTTTGGGAAGGAACTATGGGGGTGGAGGAGGTTCCTGGGGACCTGGTATGGGATCCAGAGCCCTAAGAGAGGGGCTGAGTTCATGGGGGCCTATTTAGGGGTCTGGGTGAGCCCAGAGAGAGGGGCTGTGTTTGTGCGACCTGGGTGAGCCCAGAAAGAGAGAGAGAGAGGCAGAGAGTGAGAGATCTGTGGAGGGACCTGAGAGGGCAGACCCACAGAGGAGAGGACTGACCCTCAGAATCTCAAGTGGCCTGTCCAGAGCCAGGGCCCAAGAGGGGTCAGAAGGTTGAATTAGACCACTGCAGAGGCTGCCAGAGCCGAGGGAGCATGGAGATCTTGAGTGGCCCAAGGTGGGGCCAGTGCCTTGGAAAGGAGAAGCTGAAGGTCCATGTGTGGCCACAGCTGAGAGGAAGGGGTCAAGGGGTATGTGGCCCAGGATGAAGGTGGCTGATGCAGTATTAGCTGAGGAGGGTTCAAGAGAAGGGGTCTGAGAGAGAGCCAGGACCAGGAGGGTCCTGGAGGTGAGATTGAGCCAGGGACAGGAGGCCCAGAGGTGTACAGCTCCAGAGGGGCATAGGACATCAAGGAGGAGCCCAGAAGTGGCCAGGACTAAGATCAGAATGGTCAGAGACTGGTTGTGGTTAAGACCTGAAACTGTACCCTACTGGGGCTGGTTAGCATGGTGGTGCTGCCTGTGGTAGGAAAGCCTCCATAAATTGCCATGTGTTGTCACTCCAGGGAAAGGTTACTATGTGGCACCTTAAGCCTCAGCTTCCACTGCTTTATGGGTTACCATGTGGAGGGGGAAGGCTAAGGGATCACACCCTGATGGAAAAGGAAGGGAGAGAGTGGGACCAGAAGGGTCTAGAGCAAGGGTTTTCAACTTTTTAAAATAAGTGTACCCCTGGTGGCCCCCTGGTGGGGTGGCGAGTGGCCAGACATTGGGCGGGGGGGTGACGAGTGGCCATACGTGGAATGGGGGTGGTGAGCAGCTAGATGCAGAGTGGGGGGAGGGGGAGGGCAGCCAGTGTCTGTACAACCCTGCTCTCATCCTGCCTTGGCCCTGGTCCTGTGAGGCAGCAGCACGGGGTGGTGGCATTCCATCCTTACGCACCCCCACATGCCCCCTGAGACCTTTCAAAGTGCCCCAGGGGTACGTGTACCCCTGGTTACACCCCCTGGTCTAGAGGTTCAAAGTGGGCTAAGAGAAAGTGAGATCAGATGGGTCCAGGGGCTCAGAGTGGGCTAAGAGACAGAGGGGCCAGAAGGGTCTGGAGGCCTTGTGAAGGGCTGGTAATCGAGTGGGACCAGAAGAGTTCAGAGGCCTAGAGAGCAGCCAGGAAAGTGTGGGGCCAGAAGGGTCCATGAAGAGACCAAAGGGGCCTGGCATCCCAGGAAGAGGTTGAGAGAGGGACTCAGGGGTCTGAGGGCCCAGAGAGGGGCCAGATGAGAGACCGAGGGGTCTATCAACTCAGAGAGGGGCCGAGTGGGAGACTGAGGGGTCTGGCAGTCCAGGGAGGGGTTGAGTGAAGAGACTGAGGGGTCTGAGGGTCCAGAGAAGGGCTGTGTAAGTAATGGGAGAACATCAATGAAGATGACATCTGTGAAGCTTGGGGCATGGTGCAGGGGCAGAACAGAGCCATGCAGTTGGCCCATAAGGCCTTGACCATGAATCTGGTGGTCATTACAATAACACCAGGGCAGCCTCCCTCATTTTACTAACAATTACCATCTAGGCATAGTGGGTGATACAAGGGCAGACTGTTCACAGAGCAGGGTACAGAAATTTCCTTTTTGGCCTCTAGGGACTTTACAGGCACCCCTACAGATGGTACCCTGTGACACTAAGGTGCAATAGCATCTTGACTTGGTTGACAAAAGGCCAGAGACTCTTGTGGTATCAATTGGGGCAGCTCTGCTGATTTTAAATGGAACCAAATTGTTTGATTGTGCCCAGGGACGTGACCTAATAACCACTTCCAGTACAGCAGAGAAGATGGGTAGGACTTTTGCAGTCTGATTTATGAGAACACTATAACTCCAACAGTCAGAAAACAGAGCAATCTCCTGTTTACCCACTAAGATCAAGAGAAAACATCTCTTTTTGGCCCCACTGATTCCTCTGGGACCAAGATCAGACTTGAATCTGTTGTTGTGGCAGTTTTTAAAGTGTTTCATTGTGATTATTGACACTCTTCATTACTATTCCCTCACAGATGACTCCCCAGAACTTCATTCGTTTCATTTTATGGTTGAAAGAAATAATAGTCAATCCCGTCATACCACAGAAGTGGTTTTGGGCCATAACAAAAGGTATCTCTGTCCCTTTAAGAATGTTTGGCCAATGAAAATGAACGTTTAGGCCTGTAACTCCAAGATTTCATGTTACGACATCAAAAATGCCATTTAAAAAAAAAAAAAAAAAAAGCTTGTGTTGCCTCCAGTTCATTCCTTTTGCTTCATATATTTATAGTTGCAGGGTTAGGACTCCAGTCTAGCAGAGACTTAATATAAAGCCTGCCAGTACAGGTACTTCTCACTTAACGTCATCCCATTTAACGTTGTTTCATCATTTGAGTGTCCTGTTATAACATTGTTTGGCCACTGCCTGCTAGTGAGACAGGGAGTGCCATGTGCATGTATGTATATGCACATGGCCCCAGTCAGCCTGCAGATCAGCTCCAGCAGGTAAGTGCGGGGGAAGAGGACTCCCCTCTCCAGAGTGCATGTGGCAGTGGGGAGCCAGCTCTCCTCCTGCCCTGAACGAGCCACCCATGGCCCCATCCTGCTCCCTGCTGGAGCTCTGCAGCTGCATATTCTGGCCCCAAGCACCGCCCAGCTGGGCAGCGGCCCCAGCCCTGGCCAGTTCCCTCCCTACAGGGGCTCAAACCCTGCCCCCACTTACCTGTGGGAGTGTGCATGGCAGTGGGGAGCTGCCCCACCTGAGGCCGCAGCATGAAGGAATGGGGGCAGGGGGCTGCGAACCCGGGTATATAATGTCTTTTGTCTGGAGAAAAAAAAAATTATCTGGAACCTAACCCCCCCCCCCCCATTTACATTAATTCTTATGGGGAATTTGTATTCATTTAACATCGTTTTGCTTAAAGTTGTATTTTTCAAGAACCTAACTACAATGTTAAATGAGGAGTAGCTGTAGTGACATGTTTGGGGGTTACTCATAACTAAGCTTATAAGAAAAACCATGTGCCTAAGTGTCTTGTTGGGTCAGAGCCCTGAACATCTAATGTGGAATCACACTGTCTGGAAGCATTTGAGTTTCCTCTTCTCTGTTACTTTGCAGTGCGCTGTGCAGAGGTGCAGGCATAATCATCTGCCAATAATCAATAATCATATGCCAAATCCTTGAAGTGCTTTAGGATCCTACAGGATAGGAGATGTTATAGAAATGCAGCAGTTCTGCTGCACACTTCCTGGGTGACTAAGAACAAATCACTTAGACTTAAAAAGGGAGTGCTCATTTTGAATGCCTGGATTTTTGAGGCTTCAGCTTGAAACCTTAAAGTGTTTCCCAGCTTGAGCTTTCCAACATTTGGCAAAGGTGACCTTCATCTATGTGTCTGTTTTCCAACATCGCACATAAAGAAGATGTCTGTGTTTCATAAGTCTTTACTAACTTATGCATAAATGTCAGTAAAGGTTTTTTTTGCTCTTCATAGCAAACCTGCCCGTCAGGATCTGAAAATACTATTTTAACATGTTGTTAATATGTTGTTCCAGAAGAACATTATCCGTGTGCAGATCTGAATGGCTAAGCAGTATAATGGACTGTTATCTAACTGCTGCAGAGTCAAAAGCATGTCAGACTCAAAAAGCAATTTTACTGTTCATACAATCAGTCTGTCAACTTGTCTCTTAAACTGAAGTGCCTGTTTGTTCCATATCACAACAGATGAATTCTGAAAAGGTCACTGTTTAATGTAGCCAAGGCTTACACTGCTAACTCTTTGTGGATATTTCCAGAGGCTTTAATATTCTGAATTTCAAATTCATCATTCAGTTTTAGAACAGAATTCCCCTCTGGTAAAGAATTTGCAAAGTGTCCGGTAGTAAAATGGATAGATTTCTGCCTGCAGTTAAATCTGCTGTGATTGAGTTGTGAGGCTAGGAAAAAACCTAGGAACAGATTAGGTTTTACCTACTAGTATAATGGTGATGCAAACCAGACACATTGGACCAAAATGAAAAACTATTATAAGCTCTGACCAATAAAAACATTTGCATAATTTCCTTATAGGCAGATAAAGTCTTACAGACAGATAATCCTTACAGGCAGATAAAGTCAAGTTTTAACTGGGGAAAGGAACTCAGTTTTAAAGCCCCATTTCAGCAAAGCTCTTAAGCACATAGACTGCTGACAGATGTGGGGGAAAAACCCAAAAAGGTGTTTTACCAGAAGAGGAGCCACGTCAGTTTGACCTATTTCGACCAACGTCTGTATAGATCACATGCTTCAGTGGGGCTTTTTAGCTCTTTTATCTAATAGCTGATTGAATCAGCTATTCAGGAAGCCCTGCTGAAGTATGAACTTCCAACAAATGTTGGGTGAGCTGGTTCAAACTGGCGAATCTCCTCTTCTGGGCATGCGCTGGGCTTGGCATGGGGATGTGCTGAGCTGAAAGTAAAGCAGTGGTGGGGAGTGTTGTTCCCCCATCCTCCCCCCACATCTGTTGGCAGCCACAAATTCAGTGGGCTTTAAGCAAGCATAAAATTATCAATACTTTGTCGACTAGGATGGACTGTATTGGGTCTTCCTTTTGATTAGGTTCCCAAGGCAAGTAGGCTGTTTTGTAAACATGAGGCCCATTTGCTTAGTGAGGAGGAGTGAAATGAGCTGCTGAATTAAATAGAGCTGTGGAAGACAGCTTGTTAATGAGAAGTCCTTTGTCACACTTTGGCTTTGACACTGAAAGAGACAACTAAACAGAAGTGATAAGTTTGCCACCACTTAATATTCTTAGAAGAAAAACATGACTGACCAAAGCTTTGGCAAGACCAGTCTGTGGGCACATGATCAATGCTAAATTTATCAGATACGTGAGTAGTAGGTATCTTTAAATGGAATTTTAGTGACTAATCTTGCAAAATCATGCTGTATGAGTTAAACACACTCACCATCTCTCAAGATCAGGCCCAGGTAACTAGGTTAGAGGTTGTCTTCATGTGGAGCTTTAAGAAGGGTTTGAATATAAACTGCTGTAGTGATACTGGTATAACTTAGGCATGTTCTCTTATTTACATATAAAATTATTCTCCTTCACTTTCTCTTATTTTTTTGTAAGTGGTTAAAGTGAAGTTGAAATGAATCACTCTTTACATGGAAATGATACTGTTAAAGGTCTTATGGAAGGGAAGAAAGGAGAATGACACAATAAAAACACTGGACTTCAGACAAACAGACTTTAGCAAACTGAGAACTAGTGGGTAAAAACCCACAGAAGGCAAGTTTAAGGTGAAGAGGAGAGCTGGAGAAGGGCTGTGCTTTTTTTTTTTTTAAGAGTCTGCTCACCCACTGTGAAAGAAGGATAGGATATATAGCAAGAGACATGCTTGGTTAAATCACAAGCTCCCTGATGATTCAAACCCTTAAAAAAAAAGATCTTGCAATAAATAAAAGTGTGTGCCACATTACTATGGATGAGTAGAATACAGCATGAGCATGGGAGGAGGAAATGGAAAAAAAACAGCGCACACATTAAGATACAGCTACAAAGGGACATAAAAGGGTAAATAGAAGCATTTTGTAAATACCTCAAGTCAGAGAAGGACCTAGGAAGGTGCAGTTCCTTACTGAAAAGGGAGAGGAAATAGTGATGTATGAAGTAGGGAAGGATGAGATGGTTAATGCCTGTTTTACTCAAGTCTTCACAAAAAGGTCAAGAGTTAGATGACTAGAACAATTACCATCAAGGGCAGGGAAGTAGGTCCTCAGTCTAGAATAGAAAACAAATGAGTCGGTTGCTCTTAGATTTAGTTACATAAGATAACTAATGTTTTAAATCCAAAGAATCTAATGAGATCCATCCTGAGGTACCCGAGAAATTGGCTGAAGTAATTGTAGAGCCACTGGCTATTACCATTGAGAACTCCTAGAGATCAGGTGAGGCCCCACAAGATTAGAAAAGGGCAAATACAGTATCCATCTTTATAAAAGGAAAAAGAGGACCCAGGAAATTACAGGCTGGTTAGTCTAATTTTGGTATCTGAGAGATGATGAAAAGTGTCATCAATCAATTTGTAAGCATCTAGAGGATAACAAGGTGCTAAGTAACAGGTCATATGGATTTTTCAAGAGTAGATTATGTCTAATTACCCTAACCTATGACAAGATGACTGGCGTACTGGATGTGGCATACCTGGGGTTTAGTAAATTGGGGCAGGGGGAGGAAAGAGAGAGAAGAGGTATCAGGTGGGGTTCCCTAAGGGTCTGTCCGAAGTAGAGTACTGTTTGGTATCTTTAATACTTGAAGGATGGAACGGAGCATAAGTTTATTGAAAATAAGGTGAAATGGACATCATGAGGTAATCTAGCCCAGCCCTCCACTCCATGTAAATTCATCCCTGTCTACACCCTCCCAGGAAAGCTTTTGTTTGACTTGCACTTAAAAGCTTCCGCTAATAGAAAACCCTAAATGAATTTCAACTCATGACCCCTGGTTTACAGCTTGCAGAGGACACCAAGTTGGAAAGGTCTACAGGCACTTTAGAGACTAGGATTAAAATTCAAAATAATAATGAAATAAATAGCATGAAACTGAATAAGAACAAGCGCAAAATATTGTTCTTTGGAAGAGAATGTCAGATGCACGCATACAAATGAGAAATAAATGGCTAGACTGCAGTACTGCAGAAAAGGACCTGCGGTTTTACAGTGGACCACAATATGAGTCAACAATGTATTATTACTGCAAAAAAGATAATAGCATCCTGGCATATATTAACAGGAGCATTGCATGCAAATCATGGGCAGTGATTCTTTCATTTTGTTCATCGGTGAGGAGGACTCGCCTGGAGTACTGTGTCCAGGTTTGGGAACCAAAAATCAAGAAGAATGTGTATAAATTAGAGAGTCCAGAGGAGAGCAACAAAAATGGTTAGCTATATTAGAATGGCATATAGAGAAAGGTAGGAACAACTGGGATTATTTAATCTAGAGATGACAAGACTGACAGGAAAATTAGTTGACAGTTTTCAAATACAAAAAGTGTTGTTATAAAAAGGATGGTGAGCCATTGTTCTGTTTGCTGGCTTCCTGTCCACTGACAATAGGACAAGAAATAATGGGCTTAAAATGAAACATAAGAGATTTAGTTTCTAACTCTTGGAGTGGTTAAGTACTAGTATGGATTGCTGAAACAAGTGATTGAATCCCTGGCACTGAAAGTTTTTAAATGCAGATTTGACGAGCATGCATCAGATCTGATTTGACAAGAATGTTCCTGTGTGGAGCAGGGAGATTGGGCTGATGTGACTGCCCATAGGTTTCTTCCAACTTTACTTTTCTGTAAGTCAGTGTCCATGAGGAGGCAGTTATACTGTATAGAGCTATACTGGTTTAATCATTCTTGAATAAATGTAAAGCTTGCCTGTGTAGACAAGGCTTTTTAAGCCCTGGGGAGATGCATTTAGTGTAGTGTTTCTGTGTACAGGTTTCCCTCGTTTTATGTGGTACATGCGTTCCTGGAAAACTGTGCATAACTTGAATTTGCATAAAGGGAACCCAGTTTATAAGGTAACAAATAGGGATAGGTTCCCACAGCGGTGAGAGAGGGAGTGAGGTTGGGGCTCAGGGAAGGGGTGTGCGGATGGGTGCGGCGCAGCCCAGTGGCTGCAGACAGGCAGCGTAGTCCGCTTCCAGGGCTGCAGCAGGGAGCAAAGCAGAGGGAACTGTCTGTGGGTGCAGGGCACAGGACAGGGGGTGAGGGGGCACAGCTCTTGCTGCTATGTGAACCCCGGGAGGGCTATGGGCTGGGGGGCTATGCCAGGCTCTTCCTGGAAGCTGTGTGCCCCTGGATCCACACACGGGACGAGGGCAGGCTGATGTGGGCTGGGGCCGGGTTCTTCCTGGCGGGGGGCTGGGCCACACTGCACTTGGGGCAAGCAGCAGCAGTGCTGGGAGGGGGGCTGTAGCCACCCCAAAATCTGCCATAGCCCCCCCCAACCTTCCCTCTCAGTGCTACTGCCTCCCTCTTTAAGTGCAGTGCGGCCCAGCCCCCTGCTGGGAAGAGCCTGATGCCACTGTCAGCCCCAGCCCTCAGCGGCAGCCTGCCTTTGTACTGCATGCAGATCTGGGGCACACACCCCCAGGAAGGGCCTGGCATAGCCCCCAAGCTCTCAGCCATCCCGGGGTGCGCGTAGCAGCAAGAGCCGTACACCCCATCCCGCACCCCACACCCACTTGACAGTTCCCTTCAAATTGCTCTGTGCTGCAGCCTCAGGAGCGGCTGATGCCACCTACCTGCAGCCTCTGGGCTGCTCCGTGCCCTTCCCCTACAGAATTACCTTGCATATAACTAATTTACCTCACATATGAATTACGGGTGTAAAAAGGGTCACTGCATAAGAGTGTATTTGCATCTATAGAACCCACATAAAGTGAAGGGAACATGTAATGACAACCCCTCTGGCCTTACCATGAATGGGACTTCCTACAATACAAACAATCAATAACAATCATATGGAGAAAGGTGCTGTTGGAACGAAAAGGGGAGCGAAGCTAGGTAGAGAAAGTACAATACGACCAAAAGCATGTAACAACTTGTATTTGAGAAGGTATGTAATGAATACTGGGCAACTGTTTTATCCCTTTTGTGTTCAGGAGGCATGATGTTTGGTGTGAAATAGTATAATAAAAGGAGACCAAGGAGCCAGCAAACAGGGCAAGCAGTTTCTAGGCCAGGGCCTGGCAATTATTTTGGGTGGAGGGCCGCTTACTGAGTTTTGGCAAGCCATTGAGGGCTGCATGACAGGCAGCCAGGGGCAGATTGATATTAATTTTCAAAATTTCTTAGGGGCCCTGTGGGCTGGATAGAATGGCCTGGCGGGTCGCATGCAGCCCCTGGGCCACAGTTTGCCCATCCCTGTTCTAGGCAGTTCACTGGTCAGTTCGCGAGCTAGTTTGCTTCCCCCGCCCCAAACTGAGGGGAGAGCCTTTCAGCTCGGTGTGAGCAAGCAGGAAAAAAGAAACCCTTTGGGGCCAAGGAACAGTAAACAGGCCAGCTTCTACAAAGGCGTTCTTGGAAGAAGGGCAGTAAGAGAGAAGAGACAGGTTAAGAGACCTGGGGAAATAAATGGCTGGAGGACATCGCAATGTCAGAACCACTGCCACTGCCTCTGCTTCTGCTTCTGTTTGCACCTGTGAGGTTTATGTCCAGGCAGGACCGCTCACCATTGAGGCTTCCACCCAGGTCCAGGTTTGGAGCTGTGGGGACTCTGGTTTGCAGGTTCCTCCTGGTGACATCCAGGCAGGGGAGTGCCTTCTGTTGGCATCTCAGGGAACAGACAAGAGAGCTACAGGAGGTGATGAGGCTCCAAAGCATCCTCCACCATGAGGAGTTCGTTGATTTGATGCTGAAGGAGACCTCTGGGACTGTGTAAGGAACAACTGCCAGAGGCATAACTAGAGAAGGGAGAGGACATGGACTCCCAGGAAGGTGGAAGCTGGTGACCTGGCAGCAAGAAGAAATCTTCATCTCCACCTGCAAGCAGTTCATCTGGAGACACAGAGCCCTAGGAACAGAGGGCAGAGCACATCCTATTGGTGAAGAAGGACAGGACAGACCTCCCCAAGGTAGGAAAGATCGAAGCAATGGATGGTCGTGGTTGGAGACTGCTTTCTGTGGGGGACAAAGGGAAGGATTGACAGGAAGAGACAGGATCCACCTGACAAAGAGGGGGAAGAGCATCTTAGCAGACAGGCTCACCAACCTAGTGAGGAGGGCTTTACACTAGGTTTGCTGAGGGATGGAGACAAATGCTGTGAGGTAAGTGGGGAAGTGGGTGACCTGGAGGAAGAGCAAGCAGGAGGGAACAACAGGGGAGGCATTCTCATTCTTCCTAAGAAATCAGGGCAATCAACTAGTTACCTCAGGTACCTGTACATGGTTGCACAGAGCTTGGGAAACAAGCAGGAAGAACTGGAAGTCCTTGCATAGTCACGGCACTATGACGTGATTGGAATAACAGAGACTTGGTGGGAGCTTGCATGACTGGAGCACTGTCATAGATGGGTATAGACTGTTCAAGAAGGACAGGCAGGGGAGAAGAGGAAGAGGAGTTGCACTTTATCTAGAAGCCGTATGATTGCTCAGAGTCCCAGTATGAAAATGGAATTAGGCCTGTTTGACAGTCTCTGGGTTAGGGTCAGAGGGGAAGAGCAACAAGGGTGATGTCATGTTGGAGGTCTGCTATAGACCACCAGACCAGGAGGAAGTGGTGGATGAGGCTTTCTTCAAACAACTAGCAGAAGTTTCCCGATCATGGGCCCCGGTTCTCATGGGGGACTTCAATCACCGTGATATCGGCTGGTGTTTCATTTTAATCATGGAAAAATGTGGATTTTGGGTTACTTTTTTAATCCAAAAATTGAGGATTTTTTTTTTTTATCAGAGAAAACCAGGATCCCCACTGCTCACGTTCTTTTCCCTCAAGTGCTTAGAAATGGATTTCTTGAGGATCTGCCCCATGATTTGTCCAGGGACTGAGATGAGACTGACTGGTCTGTAGTTCCCTGGATCTTACTTTTTCCTTTTCTTAAATATGGGCACTATGTTTGCCCTTTTCCAATCATCCAGGACCTCTCCTGATAGCCATGAGTTTGTAAAGATGATGGCCAGCGGCTCTGCAATCACATCAGCCAATTTGCTTAGCACTCTTGGGTGCATCCCATCCAGCCCCATGGACTTGTATATGTCCAGCTTTTCTAAATAGTCCGTAATCTGCTTGCACTGTTCTTTTGCCACTGTTGGCTGCTCACCTCCTCCCCAAACTGTGCTGCCAGATACAGTAGTCTGGGAGCTGACCTTGCCTGTGGAGACTGAGTTGAAAAAGACACTGAGCACTTCAGCCTTTTCTGCATCCTCTGTCAGTAGGTTGCCTCTCCTATTCAGTAAGAGACCCATACATTCCCTGATCTTCCTCCTGTTACTGACATACTTGTTGTAATGCTTCTTGTTCCCCTGCACATCCCTTGCTAGCTGCAACTGCACTTGTGCTTTGGCCTACCTGACTTCATCCCTGCATGTCCAAGCAATACAGAGGGTTTGTGTGAATGGTGTTTCATTTTAATAATGGAAAAATATGAATTTTGTGTTACTTTTTTAAATCCAAAAATTGGGGATTTTTTTTTATCAGAGAAAACCAGGATCCCTGGAGATTTAGGAATAGTCAGCATGGATTCACCAAGGGCAAGTCATGCCTGACCAACCTGATTGTCTTCTATGATGAGGTGACTGGCTCTGTGGACATGGGGAGATCGGTGGATGTGGTGTACCTTGATTTTTAGCAAGGCTTTTGATATGGTTTCTCACAACATTCTCGCAGGAAAACTAAGGAAGTACAGGCTGGATGAATGGACTGTAAGGTGGATAGAAAACTATGTGGAGCATTGGGCTCAGAGGGTAGTAATTAATGATTATTCCGCTCTATTCAGCACTGGCAAGGCCATATCTGGAGTACTGTGTTCAGTTTTGGGCCCCAAAAGTCCAAAGAGAATCTAGTAGAGGGCAATGAAAATGGCGATGGGGCTGTGGCACATGACTTCTGAGGAGAGGGTGAGGAAACTGGGCTTATTTAATCTGGGGAAAAGAAGACTGAGAAGGATTTAATAGCAGCCTTCTACTACCTGAAGGGAGGTTCGAAAGAGGATGGAGCTACACTGTTCTCAGTGATGGCAAATGACAAAACAAGGAGCAATGGTCTCGAGTTGCAGCAAGGGAAGTGTGGGTTGGATATTAAGAAAAACTTTCGCACGAGGAGGGTGACACTGGAACAGGTTACTCATAGAGTTTGTGGACTTTCCATTCTTGGAGGTTTTTAAGACCTAGTTAGACAAAACCTTGGCTGTGATGATCTAGTTGGGGCTGGTCCTGCTTTGAGCAGGGGGTTGGACTAGATGACCTCCTAAGGTCCATTCCAATCCTAATTTTCTATGATTATTGGTTTCTACTATGGCTTTTAGATATTGTTCTCAGGGTAGTAAGAATCACCTCTTTCAGTTCAGGGCAGATAAGACATTGTAGTCTATTCATACCCAGTTTCAATTGTTTCCCTTTAAGAAACCACTATGAGGATAGTTTGTACAGACATATTCTAGGGAAGTGTGGTTATTTTGCATTTTGATGGATTCTGGATTACACTAATGATTTTTTTAAAACAGATTAGAAAACTGACAAAGCAGACAATTTAACCATGAAAATGGCACCGTGTAAGCTATTGACCTTTTATTATTCCTGATGAGTCCAACTGCACAGCTCTTAGAAACCATTCACCATGTAAATTTATGTACATTTAACTAGATCTACTTAATTATTTGCTATATCTGTAATAGTCCTTTAATAGATGCTTTTCTTTTCTATTGCATAATAGCCATTAGTGACCTTTTGATAACTCTTTTTACTGCTTTCAGATGGCCATGATGCAGTTTTGAGATTTAATGGGGCCCCTACCAAAGGGTTTCAGCAGGATGTAGGAGAAAAGACAACCATTCGTCTTGTTAACTCCCAGGTAAGTCTGACCATTACACGTTTACTGCACAACCAACTAGAAGTTCATTGAGTAAGTTAATGGGAGCCTAATTAAGACCTCTTATTGTGCAGTCTCTGTTTTGCACGAGTTTACACACACATGCTGCCAGCAGCAGAGAGTCAGTGCTGATTGACAGTTTTCCTTATTATCTTTAAAAAAAGAATAGTATCATTTCTGACTCCAAGAACACAGAACTGTTACTGCAGACTGCCTTGAATAGAGGCCTAACAGGGAAGCTGGGTGCTGGGGGCTGCAGTGGCAGCTCTTTTTTCCCCTTCCCAACCAAAGTCAAAGCCTGGGGCTGCAGCCCTGTTGCCCTACCTTAGCTACACTACTTCCTTGATGTACCATTTGCAGGGAAGAGCCTTGAAAGGAATTCAGTAATCAGATTGAACAAATTTAGTTGTAGTATTTAATCCTTTACTAGACCCAGTCCTATTTTAATTAGCTTCAGAGGGCAATAATAGTTCCTCTCCAGAGTGTTGTGGGAACTGTAGAATTGGTTAAGATTCATGGCCTATCTGCTCCTGTATTGTATTGAAGAGTGGCCAGCATTGGAAGATTCAGAGAAACGTAGAAGTATCCTAATGTAAGGAAATACCTACCCCACCATAGTGTTCTCCTCTTGGTCTCAAATATCTGCTATATTTCAAAAGTAGCTTTTCACAGTTCAGCCCTTAGCACAGAAAACTGATCACGGGATGCTTATTGATTATCACCTTAGAGGCATCCAAGACTTTTCTGTGGAACATCAGCATAATTACACAGGCACTAGAGATGCTACCCAAGCTCCCTGTCGTCATCATCTTTATGTAGTAGACCACCAAAGTTTTTTGCTTTTTTTATGGCTCTTTTTTAGGGGTTTCTACTGCAGCTATCTTCCCCTTTGGCTTGTTGAGTTCCTGTCAGATTGCAGCCTCCTCATGATGGACAACACAGCTC
The DNA here is from genome assembly GCF_030867095.1 of Alligator mississippiensis. NCBI lineage: Eukaryota > Metazoa > Chordata > Crocodylia > Alligatoridae > Alligator > Alligator mississippiensis. The sequence continues at coordinate 43,843,426 of NC_081830.1, forward strand.
AGCTTGTGGTTTGAAGCTCTTGGTCTTCCTAAATGTGTAAAGCCCAGAAAGCAATTCCAGATGGCTCAGAACTCCAAACAAAATCTGAGGCAGAGTTCTCCCTCTAAGCATTGTGACCTGTCCAGGTTGCTGCTCTTATGCCTCAGTACTGGGTGGCAGATAGATATAATAATAAAGTCCAGTACAACATCCCAGAGAGGAACTATAATTACACCTTAAGTCAATTAAAACATGACTCAGCATGACTGGCTCTAGCAACAGATTTAATCTAATTTGTGTAATCTGGTTACTGAATGACTTTTTAGGCCCTTCCCCACCACAATGAAATGACACCTTAAGGCAGTAGTGTAACTAAGGTGGGGCAATAGGGCTGCAGCCCCAGGCATTGACTTGAGGGGAAGGGAACAGAACAGCTGCCGTTGCAGCTGCCGGGTCACACCAGCTGCTGGAAGTTTCCACTGCCCCTGGCACCCAGCTTCCCTGTTAGGCCTCTACCTCAAGGTAGTCTGCAATAACAGTTTTGTGTTCATGACATCAGAAAATAGATTAATCTATTGACAAAAATCTATGTAAATCTTTGATATGCTGAAGGATGAGAAGGCTACCTCTGCTGACAATGCTTGTAAAAGGAAAAGGTGAAAGTTAGATGGATCGTAGTTTTCCCATCCAAGAAACCTTTAAAATAATGAGACTGGATCATTCCTGCAAAGAAGGAAAGCATTTGGTAATGCTTCTGCAATACTTTCTATTAACCAGAGGGGGGGTGGGGGGAGAGAGAGACGTTAGCGTGGTTCCAAAGATGGAGTGCTTTCTGTACACTGACTCATTTTGAGGAGCAGAAGAACACAGTGAGATGTGTTGCAACTAGTGAAATAAATGTCTGTCACAGCATGTTAGCTGCCCATCCAAGAAAAAAAGTTTTCATTCTAAACATCACAGATGGGTGTGGTGTGAAGAGCTTACAGAGTTTTGTAGCCCCAGTGATATGGTGCTAGAACAACACTAGGAATGGAGAAAAATAAATTGTTAATAATTTAGAATTGGCAGAGTTGCTACCTGCTCTTGCTATCACGCCATCTCCAGCCTCTACAGAGCTGAAGTTCTGTCACCTGCTTGCAGATAATGAATCTTTGGGGTTTCTGCTTTAGTCTGCAGTTTTTAGTGTGATGCATGGTAGTTAGCCATGTCTTCTCTTATCTCGAACAGTGAAATCTCCTGCATTGTTTTGAAAATCTCAACCAAATTCTCTAACCCAGGTCTCTGAAATTATTTGTATGAATTTTTGTTTCTTAAAAATGCATTCTTCTCTTTCTTTCTTCTTCTTCTGAGTTTGGTTTCTCTTTCCCTATTTGTATCTTACTGCTTCATCTGAGTAGGCTCTACTTCCTTCCTAGTAGGTGCAAATTAAAAGTGAGACTCTCTATTCTAAACTGGTCTTTACACAACATATGTACACTTAGCAGTATGGAGACCTCTCCCTCTTATTTGTTACTGTTTGTATTAGTGGATCAAAAATATGTTCTTGGCTTTGGTAGTCATCTCCTCAGGCTACATGCCAGCCTAACTATGTTAAGCAAATATTGCCAACAAGAACACTTGTGCTGCCTCTGATTTTGGGCTTGTCTACCTCAGGAACTTTACCATTTACTTGTGCTGTAAAAATTCCCCATGTGAATACTCATATCCTGGAATAAACATCCACATGGGGTGTTTTACCATTATAATTTTATATTAGTCATTTTTTCTGTGTAAATAAGCCTACCATGAGTGTCACTTGCCTACAACCTGTTCCTGCTAATTGGAGAAATGTATCAAGGAGAAACTTAATTCATAGATAGAGAAAACTAATGCTGGTTTTAAGCTAACATTGTAGTCTAAGTGCAGTGTTCATTTAGAAGCTACCTAAATTAAATGTCTGGCATTAGAATATGGAGACTTTTGCCTCTGCGTTATGGCTGAATGAATGTTACAAGGGTCAAGAATGGCTGACAGACTTTATCATTTGAGGGTAGTTTGGCACCCTCTGTGAACAGTTAGTTTGGAGTATAATTTCTAGTGGAGAGGTATATTGTTCAGAAACTAAAGGGCCCTACATTTGTAAAAATGTATAGAATGGACAGTATAGACTTTCTTTCCACAGCCACAATTGGGTTTATAATTTCTGACATGGATTTCCTGTACTCTGGAAAGGATAGTTTTGCCTTTGTGCTTACTGAATCCATGAACTCTCTAGTCATTACTAATGAGGGTGAACATTTATGATGAGGTGAATGGTTGCTATCTAGGAAACCCTCTAAGAACAATTTCACTTCAAATTAACTTCACACTAGAGTGGGTTGAATAGTAGTATTTTGAGAATTCTCTATTCTAGAGTCTAATATATACTAGGCACATCTACATGCACAGTTCATGCAAATGAATAAATTGGATCTTATTGCTCTGGAGTTTTTTGCTCCTGGGTGCACCATTTGAATGTGTGCCTGGGAGCAAAAAACTCTAGAGCTTATTCGGGCGCAGCACATGGAGCCTGGTTGGAGCAGCCTGGGCTGGCAGGGGAGCTGGGGCGGGGGACAGGTGTTAGCCTACCAGCCCAGGGTTGCTCTGATTGTAGTCCAACTCCTCACTCCACATGGAGTCTGGTCAGAGCATCCCTGGGCTAGCAGGGACCTGGGGCTGCTCTGCAGCAGCCTCTGGAGCAGCCTGCCAGCCTGGGGCTGCTCCAACCCAGCTCAACATGCTGCAGAAGTCAGGGCAAAAGGTTGCAGTACAAGTTTACTCCAGTACATGGCTAGCTGGCAGCCCTCATGCTGAAGCGCCCTCATGCTGAAGCACCCTCATGCTTCAGCCAGCCCTGTCACCGTCTTCATATGTGCTGCAGCTCATGGAAGAATTGCACTGCAGGGTACTATTTGTGTTTAGCTGGACTACCCTGTGGCAGCATTTATTAGTCTACTGTGACCTAATAGGGTCAAGCATGTAGACAATGACATTTTATTGGGGAGCTAATTAACCAGCTTTGCAGTAAACATCTTGTGTAGATGTGTCCACTAAGAAGAAAAAAAGGTTAATTTACCAGTTCCTCTCCTCTTCTTACCATCTTAGATTAGGTATTATTTTTGGGGTTTTTTTTAATTATTACCCTCTTCTTCTTTTTTGGCCCTGCAGCTGGAAAATGGTGACCCTATGTTTCACCTGAACCATAAGTTTGCAAAAACTATGATTTTACTCCAACTGCTTTATTTACTGTTGATAATCAGCTATTGGAGACAGCAAAACAAATCTAGCATGTTGTTTCCAATATTAGTAGCCATTACAGCCTTCTATCGTATAGCTAGATTCTGATATTTATTAATCTTTTGTTGTCCTGGGATAATTTCAGTGAAGTCACTGGTGCTGTGCATAGAGCAAGGGGTTAAATATGAATAAGTATATAAGAATCTGGTCCACAGAGTGTAACAAATACAGACTTTGAACCAGAAACAGTTCCAACCAATGAAAAGACTCCGATTGATTTCAGTGATAATTAGGTCAGGATTTTTCATTTTAACTATTTCAATTCACAGGTTTGTGACTTAATGCTGTTTTAATCATAGCAAAATCCTTTTATTCATCCATATTTTTATTTTCACACTTGCCTGATTACCTTCTCTGCAGCATGGCAGGAAGCCATACATTACCTTACATGACTGTTACTAGGCACCACTATTGAGGACAGTGAGTAGTGGAGCCTTTAAATGTAGTTGGAAAGCATCTTGCGTTTAAGAGCTGGGAGAGGTTTGGGCTGGCAGGAGTCTCCAGCTGGGTTGACTGTAACATGAGAGAGGGAATATGGAAACTTCTGTTGTAGCCTATAACTGGAATACAGGTTTCCCTCGCCAGCTACTGGGGTTAAATTACTGAAAGTTCCCGTGGTTGACAAGACAAAAGACTTATGGGGAAAATGTCAGGTGGTGGGCTGATGTGCAGCCATGGAAAACCATGGTTACTCAAAACTGTATACCGTGGTAGCCAAAATGGTATACAGAATATTAAGTGTGGATACTCAAAAGCATGGTTGGCAAAACCGTTGTTGGCGAGGGAAACCTGTAATGTTCTTTGGGCTGTTAGAAGTGGTCATCAGCAGGAAACAGCACAAGGAGCCTAGGTTGATTTTATTTATTTATTTATTTTGCTTTAATGTTAATTCTGGACCATTTCCAAATTGAAGGGGATGTGTGATCTCTGTAATATAGTCTGCCATGCTTAATGTATTTCTCTTTGTCCTGCCATAGCCATGGTCACTAAGAACCTCAGTGAAATTGAATATGAACTTCCCACAATAAACAAGGGCTGTATGGACTTCAGAATAGTTATCAGAGTTGTATTTTAGTTCACTGACTGATCCTACTGTAAATCAAAGTGGACCTAGTCTTAAAAGAAGACAGAGAATTTAATCTAGATCAGTGACAGTTTTCTGCTTGGCACATACTTGCAGTGTAGGACCCCTGCATCCTGGTGACAGTGAAGTGTTTCATTTGAAGTTTAAAATGACCTCATTGTTGTATGGAACATAGTCTCTTTATCTTTAGCTTAACTAAAAACCCAGTAAATGACTGTTCATTGAGCATCTGTTCTTGGTTTCCTTGCCTGACTTAATGCAGCTACCGTAACTTTCCGTGCTTTTCACCTGTGTGTCTCATCCCATTAAATAGTATCTGAAGTAATTTATGGCCCATTTTATTACCAGGCATTCCCGCTCAGTAGCAGAATAACTGGTCTTGGCGCCATTTAATTTTTGACTAGCAAAAGCAATCAGTCGCTCCATGCCTTCTTGCTCCTGACACAGGACTGCACCTACAGCAGTTTCAGAAGCATCCATCTGCAGAATAAACTTCTTAGAGAAATTAGGTGTTACTACTACCATGTCATTACACAGGGCCCTTCTGATACCTTTAAAGGCCTCCTCCATTTGAGGGGTCCACTGTATCAAACTCTGTACTTTCCCCTCTTATGGCGTCTGTTAAAGTGGCTGCTTTTTCTGCAAAATGAGGAATAAACCTTCTATAATAATTAGTCAGCTCCAGGAGGGATCTCATTTGCCACTAGGTCTGAGGTGGTAAGTACTTTTCTATCATCTACATCATACTGGCCAGCGGATGTATGACTCCCTGTCCTACCCTAAAACCGGGGTAGACAGTTTCTTGCATTTCTAGTGAGCACTTCTTAGGATTGGCCGTCATCCCTACCCAACGGAGTTGTTTCAGCACCTTTTTCATGTGTCGCAAATGTTGCCCCCAGGATTGAGAGTGTATGACAAAAATGTCATCAATATAGGCCGTGGTGTACACCGTATGTGGGGCGAGAATGTGATCCATGAGTTGCTGAAATGTTACTGCTGCTCCATGAAGGCCGAACTGCATTCTTGTAAACTCAAATTAGCCCCAGGGCGTACCAAAGGCAGTTTTCTGTTGGTCCCTCCTCACCATAGGTATTTGCCAATACCCTTTTGATAGATCAGTTGTTGAAATATAACAGGCTTGGCCTATTCTCTCCAGTAGTTCTTCCACGTGCGGCATAGGGAATGCATCAAACTAAGCGATTTCGTTGATTTTCCTAAAGTCAATATTCGAAGGGATCCATCAGTTTTGGGTACTGTTACCATGGGACTTTGCCATGGACTGCATCAAGGTACGATTATCCCTTGTGCCAGCATCTTTAGTATTTCCTGACATACTCTCCTGTAAATGACGTGGAATGGGCCTCCATTTCTCTCAACTATAGTTCCCCTCGGAGTGTTAATCTCATATCTCACCCCTTGAGCCTGCCCAGGCTTTTCCTTAAACATGTCATTAAATTCCTCTGTAAGCATTTTTAAATGTTTGTGTTGCTCCTTAGTAAGCTTTGGGCCTTGTGTTTGTGCCTGCCTGGCTTCAAACACCCATTCATGTGCTGCCTTGGCTTGGGCGGCCGACGGTGGACGTGCTGAAGCTTCATGTGACCACTGAGACAGACCTTGATCACCTCAGAGACCACCCTTGAACTCACCTGCCACGACTTTGAATGTAATACTAGTGGAGGGGTTGGCCTCTGAAAGTCCCTCAGGGGATGCTGAGTAATGCTGGGGTGTAGGGGACGTGGAGCTTCACTTGACGGATGTTTGTGGGGCTCCACGTCCCCTACACCCCAGCATTATGCCAACCTCCAGCAAGACACCAGGTCTTGGAACGGTCATCTCTCCGGTGTGGATGTTTATTGATCCCAGTGTCTTCTTCTGGCTTTGTTTCCCAAACTTTTATTTTCTGTACTAGGCCACCCGTCTACTGGTTACTCCTGCTGTATCTCTCCTTGCCACCTCTGACCGGCCAGTATACCTGGGGCTGCCCGATGACGTATTGGCAATCGGGTCCCTTTTGTGGTGGACCTGCACAACAAGACCCTCCCGGGATGAGAGAAGGGGGAAACAAAAGGAAATGAAACCACAATAACAATGCTCCACTAATATGCTCACTCCTGATGCTCATAGACCCCTGAGATCACTAGGCTCAGAAAAAAAAAAGAACCTAAAGGCTCTCAATAGCGAAAGGGGGGGGGGGAGGACAAGAAAGAAAAAAAAAAAAAAAAGAAAGCTCTGGGCGGACTATTGGGTCGCTCCTTTGGCCCCACCGCCAGGGCTTGATGGCGTCCCCTCAATGCCGCTCCTCCAAAGTCTCCCCTTTGTTGCCTCTAATACCCTGCCTCCACGACCCAATACCTGGGAGTATCTGGGGTAATGAATCTCTGCCTCCTCCGAGTCTGCTACAGCTCTTTCTCCAGTGCCGTCATTGTCCTCATGCCAATGGGTAGGGTGCTGTACACTGTGCTCCCCCGTCGCTGCTTGGGGTACCCCGCCCCAAGTGCGCTCCGTCTTCCTGTGCCAGGGCCTTTTGTTGCCGCAGCAGGGAGCTCCCGCAGCCTCTGCTGCTACTCCTTGCCTGGATCGCCCTTCTTCAAGCTGGCACTGCCTGCCATCAGCTTGGAGAGCCTCCGCCGCCTCTCTCGCTCTCCCCGCTTTTCTCTCGGTGTCCCCTTTTATCTTTGCTGGCCAGTGATTGCCTGTGACGTCACCCGCTGACTCCAGTTGAATAAAGGCATGGCTTGCGAATCACATGGGCTCTGTTCTTTGTTCCCTTGGCGTTGGTTACCCTATGGCTGTCACAACCCAGTAGTTTTGGTGCCTCGGCACGGTGGAATTTTCCCGCCACATGAGAGCCTCTTGCAAAGGTAAAGGCTTTCTGTTGCTGCAGAAAACCCCCGGTGCAAGAGAGTTCCCGCCATTCGGATGTAAATTTGTGTCCCGCTATTGGCCAGTTCTAAATTATGCACACGTGGTGGCTAGTAATTGGCTTGCTGGCCGTTTAAAAATTAGCGCGACTTCCGCCCAAGTCGGAGAACTTTGAGCACGCTGCAGAGTGCTTTTGAAGAGATCTGACTCGTGGCTGAGCTAATCGACAGCCTGATCACCTATCGATTCGTCTCCCCGTCGCCGAGCGCAATCCCAGACGTATCCCTTTCCCTGCCGGCCCGATTTGTAGATGGACGTGCTGGCTTGAGCCCTGCCAGCTGGAACAACTAACGTGGTTGTTCAGACGACCGGACTGTTTTTCGTCGCAATAGCAAGTGACGTAAGTAAAGTTTTACAACCATAAAGCTTTCTCGGCCTCTCTATTCACCAGCCCACCCCGACGAACGAGTAATTATTGAATCACCTCGAGTCGGCTTTAGCCGTCTGAGACATGGCGACGAGGATGGGATTAAAGGGCACGGTGATGGAGAAGAACCTCATCAGGTGCTGCCCCTGGCGCACCGGAAACCGCCACGTAGAGAATGCTAACCATCTATGGGCGCATATCGCTTACCACCAGGCGGTAGAAGGGGATGAAAGAAATATTGATGGTTACTTCTCCGTAAAGAGAGAAGAAGCCGTAGCAAAGGAATGGAGAACTAAGCTATCCCTTGGAGAATTTGGATTCATAATGGGGGGTGACCGGGTCTATTATTGACCCCTGGAGGAAACCTCGACCATATCCTTAGCCGGGGTAAAAACGCGGAAGGCAGAGAAGCTGACCCCTGCTCAAGAGTTCGCTCAATGCATTCGGTACTTGAGGGAAGGAGAGGAATCCACCCCCACGGACTGGTTTAACTATCCGGAGTTGGTGCCGGAATCGCGGGGTCATGAGCTTCTCGTTCAGCTCCGGGAGGATTTGAAAACTAAGGGCCGTCATGTGCCGAGATGGGGTCTAACCAAATGGAAAAAGGGAAAAATGATAAACGTGCTGTTCCGTACAGTAGCGAGTCTACTAAGGGAATACACAAATTTAGAGGCACAGATGCATACGGCGGGTAAGGAGTCTCTGGCGCAGGCGGCTAAAGGCTCCGGAGCGGCGCTTATTAATAGCACCGGCCGCATGATACCGCTAGCAGAAAATGTCACCGAAAGAAGCGCGAGCCATCCGGGGAACCCAGAAAGGAGGGGCGGAGATTTAGAAGACCTGGCAGGGATCCGCCTAGCGTCTCTGCCCCCTGAGGTGACGTCATTCCCAGCGGCCCCGCCTCCTTGCCAAGGGGAGGGGGCAACGGGAGGAGAGATGTACCCAACGCTCTCAGATGAAGAATTTAACTCTTTCTCTACTGCAGCTCACCCGGTAGCTGTGATGAAGCATGTTGCAGATGAGGATGGTGCTACACGTACCACTATTATCTCACGCACATGCACCAGACCAGAGATTCAAGAGCTTTGTAAAGAATCTAAGATAAGATCAGGAGAAACCTTGGCAATGTGGTTAGGGCGGTTAATAGTAGAATTTGGATCTGACACCTTGGATAAAGAAGAAGCAAGTGCCTTGACCCGACAGGCAGCATGGAGTGGTGGACGTGCTACCGATTTGAATGTGGTCACAGACAGTGCCCACTGGCCCATCCCAATCCCGGCGCTCGTACCGGGACAGGTAACCCACAAATTTCACACCTGGCACGAAGGTCGTCCACAGAAGGCTACTGCGGAGCAACTCCTCCTAGCTATAGTTGGGGTGTCATATCTCTCACGGAGCCCGAGAACAAATCCAATGGGACTAACAGCTGTACAACGAAAAGAGAGATGGGCTCATCGCCACCTATTGGACCCCGGGGCAATCCCAACGCCTTTGGAAGCTATAGAGGCCTGCGTGGAGGTATATGGAGGAGCAAATGCAGTTACGCTTCGACTCTTCTTGAACCCAATGGCAGGTCAACCGGTGGGAAATCTCTTGGGCCATCTCCCACGTTTACAAGCACTTATGCAACAAAGTGAAGAAGCTTCTGACACCATAAGGGACCAATGTTCAATATGCCCAGCCGGAACACTGAGATCCAGAGGGCAAGAATTTATCCCTCAATGAGAGCAAGGGTGGTCACCTCCAGGAACCCTGAAGGAGAGAACCCTGAGGGAAAGAACCATGTTTGGTTTTCTTCTTTCCCGCACTGGACTTACAAAGGCGCAGCTACGAATTTTGGGAGAAAAGGGCCAGTCCCGTCTGGCTAAAGCATTGGGATTCAAATTCGAGGACTCCTCAAAAAACGAGTGATGGCCGTCGGCTCTGCCGGCGGCCTTCTCCAGTTCAGACCTGACCCCATGGATTCTCGACCATACGCCGAACTCACTGTTTGCAATCCTACCGATCCGGATGACCAACAACAAGCATTCTTCCTTCTCGATACTGGAGCTCAGACCAATGTGGTGACCTCAATGATACCTCATCAGAAGACCGCCAAAACGATCAAGGTACAAGGGCTTAACGTTATCGCTGTCACAACGAAGGTCAAATTTTGGGTCCAAGGCTACCGATATCCCCTAGAGGCTGTCCTAGGGGGCATCAACATTTTAGGAATCCCGGGGATAAAAGCGCTTGACCTTAAAGAACAAGTGCTACAGACATTACTCGTTATTATCCCAGAACAGGATTGGCATCGACCAACACTTCGTAACAACTCCACCTGGCGATATCGACCAATCCCGACTAAGGGATCACTAAAGCAGTCCCTTACTGACCTCCTGAGGCGGCTCGAACGACGAGGCTGTATTAAGACTGTAACAGGTAGCACCTACCTCTCATCAGGATGGGGGGGTAGTGAAACCTGGAAAGCCTAATGAAGACTTGGTCATAGACTATCGAGAAGTCAACAAAAGGTGCCAAGTACTTCAACAACCTAATCCGTCTACTCTGCCACAGTGTATGTTTGAGATGGCACAGTTCCAACAAAGTAAGTGGGTTGGAGTTACATTGGATCTTAAGAATATGTTCTTTTCCATCCCGATAACTGACCCGGAAGGAATACTAAACATGTGTATTGATGGCATCATGTATAGGTGGACAGTTTGTCCACAAGGATATCGTAACGCTCCATCACTAGCCACAGGTGCCATGTGAATAACACCCTGAAGAATTTTCGAGCTTCATATTCTCTTCCTCAAGAGAAGGAACTAAAGATTTGGAGTTACATGGATGATATCGCCATCATGGGTCGTGATAGTTCCGTAGTTACTAGTTTAGTCAGTCAACTAGTCACTCACCTTCAAAGTGAAGGATGGACAATCAACGAGGACAAGTCGTGTTTGCATCCTGTAGATGACATTACATTCCTTGGTACTCGATACATCGGTTCCATCCGCCACGGAATTTCTCATGAGGGTCCTGACGTCAATCCATTGAAAACATTCTTCCCTACAACCAAGAGGCACTTTCAACAGCTGTTAGGTCATTTGAATTGGTATCGACATTATGTTGAATCTGGTGATTTGGCACTTCTCACCAAATTGCAGCGACAGATCCGTAACAGATCCTGAAAGTCCACGCCTTGGACAAAAAGAGATCAGCAGAACCTGCTTCGCCTGCTAGCTACGGTTAAAGATGCACAACTCCATGCCATTGATCTGGGTGAGCCACTAACCGTAACCCTTGGGTTCACCACCAACCATGTGTGGGCTGTCGCACATAATTCTCGTGATGAGTTAGTATATACAGCCCATAAAACGCATCAAGCAGCACAACATAGATATGGAGCTGTGGGAAAAATCCTCCTAGCTGAACAATTGGTGGAGCCTTTAGCAAGGGGGCATGGGACGTTACGCGCTCCCGGTGCCACATTGTTACCCTTGCTGGATGCGGACAGAGTTGACCCACATTTTCAGGGAGAATCTAAGACCTGGAATATGCTAGTACTTGCCCACCATTATAATTGGCATTGTTGGAGGTTGGAAGACACGGTACCTGATCCAAGCCCAGAGGATGAGGAGGAGGTCCCTACATTGTATGGAACTTCTGCCCCGGCATGGATGGCCTCGGACGGAACCTCCCGACATGGCGGAGGATATGGATATTATTGCAAAGCTTGGAATGATAAGGAAATCTTTCAAGCCGACCCAGATGATAATTCGGCTCAAAGATGTGAATTATTAGGATTCCTTAAGGTACTGAAACATTGTTTGACACATCATAACGATACACTCCCATTTCCGATCATCGCAATTGATTCACAATACATTTATAAAATTCTTACGGGTACAGCTTTTCCGTCTGAACATTTGAATGATTGGCAAAATATTTGGGAAACGTTAACTAAATTTGTGCGCCTCCCGTTAATTAGGCACACTAAGTCCCATCGTCCAGACACCGATCCAGTGCATGAGGTAATTGATAAGCTCTTGGAAGATTCACTCTGAATCGACATAGTCCTGCCTGTCATATCTACCACTGATCCTGTAGTAAATCCGTTCCTCGTGTGGCTTCATGAGAATTGGGGTCACCCGGGACCACGAGCTTGCCATCAACGTTGGTGCCAAACCCTTACGGAGCCGGCTTCATATGGAGCTCGGCGTGATTGGGAAAAAGTAGCTCAGGCCTGTGAGATATGTGCTAAAGAAAAGTGTCATAGAACCAAGCACCAACTAGGAGCTTTCAATCCTTCGCAGTTTCAAGCAGGAAAAGTTTGGCAGGTAGATTTACTGGGACCTCTCCCAGGGTCTAAGCCGCCAAATAAAGGACTAGTTGTTGTCGATTTGGGAACGAGACAGTTACAGGTTATCCCCCTACGAAAAAGCAATGCTACTGCTGTCATTTCTGCTTTGACCGCTGTATTTGCTACTTGGCAACCTCCTCACGAGATTCAATCTGATGGAGGACCCCCGTTTAACTCAAATGCCCTGGACAAATTCGGCCGTCTTTATAATGTAGCCTGGCATCTTCATTTGCCATACCATCCGCAGTCCAACGGTGTTGTGGAGAGACACATAGGTTTGTATAAGGAGCAGCTTTGCCTTATAGGAGGAGGGACGTTTAAGAACTGGACTAAATTTAATCACAATGTCCTTATTTCACTAAACACCGCTAAACCGTTATGGGACGAAGCTAATGTCCAAAAACCTCCACCTTGGGAGCCCAAGTTCCAACCTGACGAGTTAGTGTGGATTTCTATACCGCACCCCCATCAGTCTCATCCACAAGTTCACAAAGGGACAGTTCAAAGACCGGGACAATATCCCAATACCTATTCTGTTCAATTGGAGGAGAAGCCCGATCGTCCTCCTATTATCGTTCATCACAACTGGATGACGCGCCGTTCTAACGTTCATCCGGTATCCTTATAGTAAATCCAATTATGAGTCTTTTGTCTTGTGTTGTTGTTTTCTCTCTTTGCAGGAATAACCCCAGAAAAGTGATAATCCATAACCGCCTGAGTGTGAGATTCATCGAGCACCAGACTGCAGTTCGTTCGAGTTAATAGAGTGACGGTTATGAAGAAGACATTGAGACGGGGAATGTTTATTAGCTCAGGACTTGCTATAATACTGTTTTCTCATTTTATTAAACATTTTATTGACATTGTCTGTTAGTAGGAGAGGACGGACTGATTACCAGATGAAGGAAGTCCCAAGCCGTTGTTCTCCAATCAGACGATGATCAACAGTTGTTGTTATATGTTCGAAGTTATTGTATTTTGTAACTTGTTGAAAAGACCGGTCTATCAAGTCGTTTGTATAATATATTACTGGTTGTTAAAGCTTTGCCTCGTCAGTAAGTCCCGAAACAAAGATGCCGGATGATAAGCTCATGTGTCTAAAATTCCAGTTGTGCCGTTGGCAAGGGGGCATGTCACAACCCAGTAGTTTTGGTGCCTCGGCACGGTGGAATTTTCCTGCCACATGAGAGCCTCTTGCAAAGGTAAAGGCTTTCTGTTGTTGCAGAAAACCCCCAGTGCAAGAGAGTTCTCACCATTCGGATGTAAATTTGTGTCCCGCTATTGGCCAGTTCTAAATTATGCACGCGTGGCGGCTAGTAATTGGCTTGCTGGCCGTTTAAAAATTAGCGTGACTTCCGCCCAAGTCGGAGAACTTTGAGCATGCTGCAGAGTGCTTTTGAAGAGATCTGACTCGTGGCTGAGCTAATCGACAGCCTGATCACCTATTGATTCGTCTCCCCGTCGCCAAGCGCAATCCCAGACGTATCCCTTTCCCTGCCAGCCCGATTTGTAGACGGACGTGCTGGCTTGAGCCCTGCCAGCTGGAACAACTAACGTGGTTGTTCAGACAACCGGACCGTTTTTTGTCGCAACAGCAAGCGACGTAAGTAAAGTTTTACAACCATAAAGCTTACTCGGCCTCTCTATTCACCAGCCCGCCCCGACGAACGAGTAATTATTGAATCACCTCGAGTCGGCTTTAGCCGTCCGAGACAATGGCAAGTAAGTGATTTTGTTCAGGGTTTTCTTTATTTCTGTATATGGTCCCCATCCTGAGGTGCTCTGAGAGCATGGTTTTGGGTTCCCCCGAGTTAGTGCCCCTGGGACAGTGTTATTTCACTGCTTGGGGCCATTCTCTTTTGCTGGTCTACTATCTCAGGTTCTAATTCCTGTGTCAGATCCTCAGGGCTTAGCATCCACCCTTCAAGTTCCTGCCAAGGATTGTTTCTTCTGGTGCTCTGGACGGTACACCTCGTAGTCAACAGGACCGGCTTGTCAGGCTATCTCTAATGGGTCCCTGTCAACTTGTCAATAGCTTGTCTGCCATGGTAGGCAGTAACACGAGAACTTTGTTCCCTACTTGAAAGTCGCATACGCAAGCCTTTTTGTCATACTCATGTTTCTGCCTCTGTTGGGCCTCTGCTAGATTTTCCCGGGCCAACTGTCTAGCTTTTTCAAGTCGGGCTACTATCTCTTGCCAGTGCCACTGTACGCCAACTTCCGGCTAGCCAGTTCTCTCCCACTCCTGTCCTGAAATAAATCCCATGGTTTATAACCATAGATTAACTCAAATGGGGACAATTTTGTAGATGTCTGTGGTGTGTCTCTTAAAGCAAAAAGGAGTGGTATCAAAATCAAATCCCATCTTCTGGGTTTTTCCTGTGTGCAACGTCGCAACAGTCGTTTAATTGTTCCACTTAGGCGCTCTACCAGACCATTGGTCTGGGGATGGTACACAGATGTATGCAGTTGTCATATTTTTAGCACTTGGCACATTGCTTTAATCACGCCGGACTTAAAATTTGTACCCTGATCCGTTATTATTTGTCTCAATACCCCCACCCTGGATATCCATTTCAGTAATTCCTCCTCAGTTCGGGGTGCCGTTGCTGACCTTAAAGGTATTGCATCTGGGTAGCATGTGGCATAGTCAACTATGACTAGTATATACTGATATCCAGCGCTACTCTTTGTCAGGGGTCCCACCATAACGTGATTCTGTCAAAAAGGTTATCAATAAGAGGCATTGTCTGCAATGGTGCACGTGGTGTCCACCTTTCTTGAACCCTTTGATACTCTGGGCAAGCCTCACCCCGTTGTGTGACTTCCTCTCTCATCCCTGGCCAACAAAACCACTGCTCAATCTTGGTGAGTGTCTTATTTACCCTGAAATGACCTCCCATGGGATTGGTGTGTGCCAACCCCCACACTAGACTACGGAAAGTACAAGGTACCATTAACTACTGGGTCCACTCACCCCAAACTGGACATTTTCTAACCTGATACAATAGGCCATTATGTATCACAAAATGAGGATCACTTGCATCCAATTTTGGTCAGATGACTTTGTCCTCAACACAGGCCACCTCCTCCTTCCGAATCCTCTGGAATTCCTCATCTTCTTCTTGTGCAGTCTGGAATTGGGGTCCTCTGGCACCCGTCCTAAGATTAATACAGTCTTCCTCCCCTGAAGAAGTTGCCTCTTCTTCAGCTATCCAACCCTTGACATGGGGTCAACCTTTCCATTGCAATTCATCTCTCCGGACTTATGCTAGCACTTCATATAGGGGTGGCCAGTCTCGCCCCATGATCATTCGTTCATCCAATTCTGGTGTGAAACCTACCCACATCTTACCCTTGTGATTGGCAATCCTTATATTCACAAAACCTCTCTCGTACTGTTCTGCTTCTCCATGAATACTGCGCATCCTCACCAGGCAACACCAGTCAGTGGCATTTCTGGGCACTAGCCCCACCCAGGTTAAGGTTTGAGAAAAGCCTGTATCTAGAATGGCCTGAATTGGTTTACCAACAACCCAGGCCGTCACCATAGGTCTATCCCATACGGGTATTTCTTCGCTGTGTCCAAAGCTGCAATCCATCTTCTCAATGGGCTCACTGGCTTCTGGTCATTCTTTCAGCCCCGTGCCCACACCTTTTGATTTCTGCCTTTCTTGCGAGCCTATGGTGCATTCCCTGGATATGTGACTGGCTCTCCTGCACCGGTAACATATCACGCCTCGCCAGGAATATCAAGAGGGCCCCTGGCGGGGTTCTTCTTCCCTCTTCTTCCCTCTTAATGACTGCTCCTGTACTTTTATAACTCTTTTCTTTGACATGCTCCACTTCAGATGCCATGAAGGCCTCAGCCACTCTTAATGCCTCCTCAGCCATCTTTGGTAAGTGCTGCCATACCCATATACCCATAGTTATACCCATGTGTCTCATCATCTAAATAATTTTGATAATGCTCAGGTGTGAGCTCCAGCTGGTATAATATTGCAGCCTTTACCTCTTTCATAATCGTAGGCATCTTCCCTCGGTAGAGCCCAGTATGCAGCTTGTGCTTTGCCAACAACAAGAGATCCCAGCTGGCTTGCCCACTGCAATCTGTCCAGCCCCATTTGTATAGCTGTATGCTCAAATGATTCAATATAAGCTTCAGCATCATCCTTATGGGTCATTCTATGCATCCAGAATATCATCCAATTCCTTTGTATCTGTTTATGTTGTTGTAATACCTGCTGCTGTTGAACTTCCAATACTTTCGTCACTGAGTGTAATGTTTGACCTAGTAATTTGATCTGAGGGGTTATGTTAACTTCCATGTGGGACTCCAGGGTTACCCCTTCTTCTGAAATCCCAGCCAATGCACCAATTTGTGCCTTTCACCTGTGTGCCGAGTCCAGGTGGATTTTTTTGGCTTTGCCATTGCTTTAAGGGAAGAAAAAGCTTGTTAATGGTCTGGACCTCTGTCGGTATCCCCCCATGGGGGGTGTTCATCTGCCACGTCTTTCTGGAAAATTAATTTTGATGGGGAGGAAGATGGTTTACCCTATCCCTCCTGGTACCTTCCTTTAGTACTTCCACTTCTCCTTCCTGCTCAGGGCTCTGCCTCCCCTGCACCCTGCCTAACACCAACTGAAGACGTTGTTGCTTGAGCCACCCAGATTATTATGACGCACTCTTTTGGTGCCTTAGACCTTTAGATTTACTGTGGCAGAACCAAGACATTATTTTACTCATTTGATCACGGCCACACCTTGCCTTACTTATGCATCTTGTGGGTCAACGACTGTCGTGTTCCCCGGTGTCCCGCTCTCTTCTGGTGTCTTATACTTGCTGTGGCTTGGTTGTCTTCTGGCACCTGCTTTCCCTGATTCTGTGGAGATTCAGTCTGTGCTGTGGATCTCTGTCTCCCATGACACCTCCTCCAGTAAATTATGGAGCCATCTCTGGCTTTGTCTCTTCAACGAAACCCTTTCCTGGGGTAGCCACCACATCCCTGTGCTGGGACCACTTTCAATATCTGGCCCCTCTGCGCCAGTTGGGAACCTCACTTCTGATCCTCCCAGCTGCTTCCCTGCTGGGCTTTTTATCCCAGCTGTAGTGTTCTGGCCCAGGAATTGGCCTCTACACAGTGTTATAAAGTTAAGAGTTGAGTGGTAAATAAATAAATCCCGGCTCCTTCTGACTCAGCGGGGGAGGTTTCTTTTCCTTCTTCACCACGGTGGGTGGGAGTGCTGTGGTTTCACTCCGCTTGCGGCATGGCATCCTGCCAACTTCTACCCACATCTGACAGAGGTAAGTCTTTCCCACAGCCAATAATCTCTGTCTTAGTTTATGCAGCAGGAATATGTGGCTCTTATATGGATACTAATGAATATAGTGAGGGAAGCAGAGAAGATGAGGAAGCAGAGCAAAAACGTAAAGCAAAACTCTGTAGTGGATGAAGGGAAACTATGCTTTGAGTACAGGTCAATGAATAGGGTAACAGGTTATAACCAAATTAATTTGAGATTATAGCACTTTAGGTGGTGAATTAGCAATAAACAATGAATCAACTAAATAATTGCAAATCTAGTAGGCAGTCAGTGAGTCAGGCAATTAGGAGCAAAACTGCCAGGCAAGACAACTGTGGTAGCAATTTAAATGCCAATCGGTCTAGTGGAAAAAAATCAATCAATTGATTAACTACAGAACAAAAACAAAATTAAAGGGATTTAGTGGGGAGTAGATTAGATAGGTAGCTAATTTAAAAGAAATGCAGATGACTCTCAGGCAGCTAATGGAAAGGCCTGATTGAACTCGCAGAGTTATCAGTAATTGCAGAAGCAGGGGAGAGTGTCACCTTCGGTAAGGTTTGTTGTCTCTATCCTTGTTCCTGGTACTTGCCCTACTTAAAAATGGAGGCAAGGAGAATGGCAACAACCCTTCAATGGAATACAGTTCTCTCACTTTTCTCTCTTCTCTGCTTTCGTCCTGCTGAGCATTTGCAGCAGCAAACCTGTGACTGTGAAGGACTCCCATTTCTGTTCTGTCCTGACTCCTTTTCCTTTCTGAACAAGTCTTTCCTTGTATTATTCTTGTGCACTGAGTACCAGAAGTTAGGCTTTTTCATGAACACTTCTGTCTGCCCAGGGGGTGCTGAACAGATCCATATTGTTTTCTAAAATCTCTGGCAGTGTTTTTCTTCTTCCTGGCTGGGGTTCTGTTTCTCTTTCTACCTTTGCCTTTGCTCCTGTCTCTGGGATCATGCCGCTTCTAGCTTCTGACCTTTTCTCTCTCTCTGAAGTCCCATCTTCCCCAAATGCGTTTAGTACTTACACACTAGCACTAGAAACTCAGATTTTTACAGTTTGTAACCCCCAAAGGATTGTGCATGCAAATGGCACCCACAACCTCTGAGGTCATGTGAGGTCATAAGTAAGATAAATACTGTAAGGAAAGGAAACCATTTTTATATCCAGCAACATGCTAGGACTCAGACCTAAATACTAATTCTCTTTCTTTTTAAATTAAGAATGGGCATAAGGAAGCCCTTTTCACAAAAGAAGTAAATGTGTTGTCTGACCAGGCTGACATATCTGTAATACAATGATAATGGAGCCAAAACAGCAGTTGGGAGCTAGCTATGGCATAGAGGGCAGTAGCATATTTTAAAAGCATGACCTGGCTAGTTCTTAAGTAGTCTGTGGCTGGCATAGTAAGGATTTTGTATCTGTGCTTTTCCTAACCAGATATTAACAAGTCACATCTGTATGGATTGTACTTAAAAAAAAAAAAAAAAAAAAAAAAAAAAAAAAAAAAGGATAAATCCTGTCAATCTCATTTTATTTTGTATTTACACTACTGCTAGTAGAACCATGTCAGTCAGGGGTATAAAGAGGTGTAAACTCTGGCAGGCATAGCTGGGTTTGCAGAGTAGACATTATACCAGTAAAACTCTACTTCTACCACAATAGTTGGGGACTAGTTTTACTCTGGTTTAGTCTGCACCAGCAGCTCTGCTGGCATGACTATTTTGGAAAAATGGTGTGAGAAGATCACATCCTTAGCTGACATAGCTGCACTGGCAAACCCTGGGTTGGACAGAGCGAGGCTGACAGAAGGTTTTTGTTGACTTAACTGATGTTGCTAGGGGAAATGGTGTAGCCAGGCTGGGAGAGAAATCCTTTCTGCAGGTATAAGCTGCATCTCTACTTGGGGCTCTGCAAACATTGGTTCAGAGCAGAGGCTCTTATGCACGGTAGCCCCATGTCAGTAAAAGGCATGGCTCTGTTAGTATAGCATCTAGGCAAGGAGTACTTTGCTGATATTGTATATGGTTGCTCCTGTTCTGACAAAGTATGCCTAATGTAAGTAATGGCTATGTTTTTCCTATAAAGATGGGCATCCAGCTCCAACCTGTCTCACCTCACCTGCCTTGTATCATACATTTATTGGAACACTGAAAAGGAGAAACCAGTACTGCGGCTTGTTATTGTATACTGGCCAATTGCCCATCAAGAATGATGGGGGGGGGAGGTGGAGGGAAGGGGGCTGGGATGGAGTGCCACCACCTAATGCCCCATGCTGCTGCTGTTCTACCTCTTGCTGGGAGTGGGGTGGAGGAGCTGAGGCCAGCACTGCTAGCCTCGGCACCCCACGCTCTGTCCAGTCCTCGGCGCAGCTTTGGAATCATGGCAGTGCTCCCCCATGCTTGGAGCACT
Organism: Alligator mississippiensis; assembly: GCF_030867095.1. Taxonomy (NCBI): domain Eukaryota; kingdom Metazoa; phylum Chordata; order Crocodylia; family Alligatoridae; genus Alligator; species Alligator mississippiensis. The sequence continues at coordinate 43,863,147 of NC_081830.1, forward strand.
CTGATTGGCTGTTTCCATCAGCCAATCAGAGTGTGAATAAAACATTATGGACAGACAGATAGACAGACAGACTTAGGCTTTTATAATATTAGAGCTCTGGCTCTAAAGGCTGTTCTGGGGAAAACAACACTGACAGCGATACTGTGGTATTCAACATGCTGCTGTTGTGAACCATTACAACTTGTCCTCCCAAAGACTTTTCGGACAAAATGTGATCTGACCAGCCTATCTGCACTGTTCCTTTTTATGCTGTGTATGTATAACATTATCAGGGAGTAGGTAATAAAAACCGGTAGAAAAGGAGACTTTTTTTTACGGTGAGAAGCAATTGCTTGTTTGACGCTTCACTGAATCTTCTTTTAGGAGCAGGACTAGCATTTGGGCTAAATAGGCAGTCTAGCCAGCAGCCCTTTTCATTTCTATAGCTCATGTAATCCTAGGATAATAGACTACTTTTTGTACCCATTGGTAGGTAGCTATAGCTATGTTCAGTGATTACTTTTGGTGTTTGACTTTTGTACATGCTTCTAACAGAGTAGAATACATATTGATCATCTTTCCTTTTGTTCTTCAAGCTTGTGACTGTTGAGGAGCACAACTTCCTTACAGAAAGCTTGTACAATACTGGGATTTTAATTGTCTGGGATCCAGCACCATACCATGCAGAAATTCATGAGGTAAGTTAAGAGTTGGGTGGTAAATAAGCCTCAAATGGTTTAAGGGCAACTCTTGGGAGCACCTATGCAAAAGCACGGAGGCTGCTCCAACGCACTGGAATTCTAGCACGTTGGAGCAGGCTTGATTATTTGAGTCTGCTGGAGTGTAGCAATTGCGATGCTCCAGCAGCCTCCTGTGTCTTATGCATCAGCATCTCTGCATTCGAAAATTCAGCACCATTTTTAAGTGTAGGGATGCCGATATAGGAGATGCAGTAGCACTTTAATTAAAGCACCTCTCGAAGTCACTCTAATTAAAGCACTGCCCAGCTCAGGCCGAGAGCACCTGTAAAAGTGCCCTTGGCTCCTTTCTTACAAGACATTCCTGTGGGTCAAGGGTCATTTTTTAAATGCCATTCTTGTTCATTTCTGTGTTGTACTAGAGTAACAGTGTACAGTGCTGAAAGTGCCTATTACATCTTAATATGTAATTAACTCATGAGAAATGCAAGCCTGAAAGCATCTGTGGTGTCTCTCGTTTATTACTGCACTAAGTTCCCCATGGTTCAATCCCACGTTAAGGTGACCACTGCTGCCTATAACAACAGACTCGCTGCAGCGAGCGAGAATTCTCATTTTTTCTTAGATTTACACTGGAGGGTCTGAACAAAGTGGGTATTTTGTTACTGAAGACATGAGTCTTCCATGGACACGATTTGGGGTAAGGTAAATAGTTTAGGGGAAACCCTATGTAAAGATCAGCAAATTCTTCTTATTGGTATTGGCTAGATTTTTTTTTAAGATTCATAAATTAGAGTCGCTTATGCAGTAACTAATGTAGCTAAAACTTGTGCTGGCGAATTTCAAGAGAATGCAGTCTTGACAGAAAAAAGCTATGTACTTCCCCTAACTTAATGTAAGCAGTGCTCAGCACCAATACTAGAACAACCCACACTAAGCTTTTCATGCTTTGGTAAGGCATCCTGTACCTTGTTTTTAGAGTACCGTATGCCACTAATGTCATCCTGGAAATTGGCAAGACCAGGACAATTCAAGACTCTGGAGAAGCCTTCAGATTGATCACTCCTAGTCAGCTATATCAAATATGTATGGAGAGCAAGACTGAAGAGTTTCTATTCATTTAAGCAATTTTTCACTTACTTGACATATAGGGCATGTGTAGACGAAAGGGGGGCCCTAAGTTGAAGCAGTGGGTTTTTAAAAACACCGCTTCAATTTAAGGCTGAATATACTCTGTCGTGCACACACCTGACTTACCTGCCTCTCTGCTGGCAAGGAGGGGAAGGTGAGCTGCTAGCCAGTGGAGTGGTCCCTGCGCTGCTGTGGGGCTGGTGCTTCCCTCTGCAGCAGCGGTGGCCCCCCGCCAGGTGACACTCGCCTGCAGGCACCCAGCTTGGGCGATCCTGGGGGGCACTGCAGCCGCAGAGGGAAGCACTGGGCCCCTGTGCAGCATAGGCAGGCTCCAGGGGAGCAGGAAAAAAAAATTGGGTTCACCGCTTTTCTTGGGCAGAGCCTGCTTTCCTGGGCTGCATGGAGCCCAGTGCTTCGCTCTGCAGCTGTAGGGGCAGCAAACTAAAACTCCTCTTCCTCGGAGTTTTAGTTTGCTGAGCCCCAAGTCATTTATGGTGTGTTATGCTGCCAAATTTCCTACAGCGGCTGGAATTAATGTGCAATATGCCGCCAAGGCATGCAAGCACCAACACCATTAAAGCAATACAAAAACATTTAGCTGCTTTAAAGTGTCATGCACACACCCCCCTCATTTTGTCTACACATGGCCATAGATAACTGGAGTTTGTTACAGTGTAAGCAGTAGGGAACACACAAGGGCTGGCATTGTATTAAGTAGTTAACCAATATTCATGTAAGTGGAGTACACCATGATTGCACAATGGGTCCATTAGTAACCATTCCAGTTAGGTCACTATTACAGTGAACATTCCTCTCTTTTGGTAGTTATATAGATTGCTCCTTCCTGGCACTGCATTAAGAACCGGTCTATGTTTATTTGGTCCCTTCTTCCCCTCAGAATTGTTCAGCCTCCTAGCCTCACTTTAAATTATAATAGAATAAAACCAAAAACTGCATAATGTTGAGGGTAGGAAATAGAGAAAGTTTGTTTCTTTCTTTAAATAAAAACTACTTGTCAGTATTTGTACTGAAGAGAGATTTAGTAACTTGAGGTACTGTAGCATTCTTGGGGCTTTGGTCTTCTTCCAGGATCAGTTACTGATGTAAACTGGCAGTATCAGCAGTAAAATGAATAGGCACATCATCATGAGTTCAGGACTGAACCCATAGGCTAAAAACAGACCAGTTTAGCCCAGGACAAAGAATTTTAGCTTGGGTTCCTAGAGACTACATGCTCATTGACCTACTTCAAGTACCTGTGAAGTATGGGGACAGTCGGGGTTAATTCAAAGTAATTGTCATTCAAGCTCTGTGTGTAAATGATTGTCATGACCTGTTTTGGTTTTGATTTTGATTTTGAGCCAAAACCCAGGACAATCAGCCCTGGGTTAAACTGGTTTTAGTCTCAGTTTTCATCGTTGTTGGTGATCTCACACGGTCAAAGATGATCAGTACCCTGGGTCAAGTAAAGGGTTGTAGATGAGTCTGTTGATGGCTAAGAAGGCCAATCATAGAGCCACAGACTCTTTGGCAAATGAAGTTTGAGAATGATGTAAAATGACATGCTGCATTTCATGTCGTCTCCTCAGCATCTTCTTAGACCAAATGGACAGTTCCACGAGTTGTATGATACAGGGGAGAGGATACAAGGTGGTATGTTTGAAAAGTTTGGAGGGAGAAGAAATGGGACGTTCTGCGGACTTTATTGCCATTGAGCTGTTCCATTCAGGGTTAAAGTTAACTTGTATTACTACAGGATGACAGAGATGTAAGTCATGCAAACTCCCATGTGGCAGCTCCCCTTGCCTGTAAAAATTACATCTCCATAACCTAAGGAGGGTGGGAATCATACCTTTGCAGTGAGACTATGTTGTTCTAAATTGAGTTGAAGTGGGACCTGAGGTAACCTGGTGTCATACACTTGTTCATTTGCATCATACCTTTGAAGAAATGTGGTTCATATTATCTTTAAAGCTATACACTGGTATTCCTGGAAGGAACATTTTTGTGGATGCTGTGCCAGGGTTCACACTTCTGGTGCACAGTATTTGTTCCACTGTACTTGAGTCCTTCCAGCAGCCTATTCTGTGAGTTAGAATGCAGGTAGAATACTGATGGAGGACAGGTTGTTACCTGAAACACGAGTCATTGGGCTTCATGGCAGGGGTGGAGCAATAATACACTTCTTAGGTTAATGGTATCATGAGAGATGATGATGAGAGGGAACACGACTCTCCCATGTTACTTTTGTTTTCAAGTGGTATAGAAAACTTGACTACAATTTTTTGGAAACCTATAAGAAGTATCGCAGTCAGCATCCTGAGCAACTCTTTTATATACTGAACCCAAAGATGGAATGGGAGCTCTGGGATATTCTGCAAGAGAACTCCTTGGAGGACATCCAGCCTAATCCACCTTCTTCAGGAATGCTTGGTAAGACAATTGTCCAGCAAATGCTGGTGTTGATTAATTTTGTATGGGGCTCTTGCACTCATTGAAAAAACTGAGTTCTGTTTTTCTGTTTATCAGAGTCAAAGCAGCCCATTAGAGCTTCCTAACAATGATCAACTTCTGTTAAATATAGTTTCCAACACAAATATATAGCAGCCTAACCAAGTAAGAAATCACTAGGTTTTTAGTACCTTCAGTGTAGCATAGATTTAGAGGATAGCCAGACTCAGCCTAATCACAAGTTCAGGCTACAACATCAGTTGCAAACTTTTCCTGGTGCCTGGTATTACTAACCTGTACAACCAGAGCAACACTCAGGAGGTACTAATCTGAATGCTGTCAAACACTTTTCATGTCTTTCACTGTTACTCAGTTCCATTGCTTTTTATTTTAGTATACAAAGAAACTTTCTTGCTATCAGTAAATAGTTTTCAAATGGATAAGTTGTTACCCATCTTATGTATTGAATCAATGTAGTTGAAAGCAAGAGTGGACATAAAGAAGCTTGTCAGAACTTAATGACAGATGTGAAAATGGGAAATACAGGAAACCCTCACTATTCGCAGGTTCAGCATTCTCGGTTTCAAATATTCACAAATACTGAACCCGCATTTTAAATGTACGTTACACACTTACAGGAGCTCCTCGGGACCTCTGCACTTGCTGCCGCTGGGCTCCCACCACCCTGCTCCCACCATCACCGCCGGAGCTGTGCCCCTCCCCCCCGCTGCTGGGGGCACTGTGTTCATGAACGCAGATGTCATTCACGAACACGGTGCCTGATTTGCAGATTTCGCCATTCGCAGGGGATACAAGAATGTATCCCCTGCAAATGGCGAGGGTCGCCTGTAATTCCATTTTGGCCAGCCCTTGTCCAGCAAGTTGAAGTATGATTTATCACCCTGTGCTGCTCAAAACATTAGTGAAGAGCTTGTTATTTCTCTCATATGTAATATTCTGTTGTGGCAGAGATTTTATTTCTTTTACTGACCTATGTAATTGGGAGCAAAATGAAAAGGAACCAACTGCTAAGAACAAGTTAAAATTAAATGACCTGAAGAATTAAGTTTACCATCTTATTTTCTGGGTGAATATCAAAATTGTTCTACCTCAGTTATCACCTTATTGATCTCAAGAGGGCACTCAGTTCTGTAAGATATACACACGCATACAAACACATGCATACATACTAGACATTGTATGAAATAATGAAATCACATTTCTGCTAACCAGAGTTCTTGTTTCTCGACCCAAGCTCATTTCTGACTCCAAGACTATTCAGTTAATGCTACTGTGAATTAGTATAGCCTGGCCACTGACTTTAAAAGCAAAACGTAATGCAAATGATAGTTGTTGGTTACTGCAAGTGCAAGACTTCTGCACTACTCTGATGAATTGCTCTGCCCCTTGTCTTTCTTGTGATCCAGTGATTGGATTATATTGTATACTACAATGTCACATATATTTGCAACATAAAAAAAAAAAAGAATCTGTTGTAGCATTTGAATAAGTTCCCTCAGTCTTCCTTCCAGATCACAAATCTGTTCAGATCTGAAATACAAAATATTTCACTGGGATGTGAGAAAATAAATATTTGGGCTAGGTTCCCAGTTACATACTGTCTGTTTTATACCACACTGTGATCAAATAAAGCAGGCCCTAATTATCTTGCATGTAACGCCATTTGAGAGCTGCTTTGCACAGGATACAGCTTATCAGTTCATTTGGCCTATTGTCATTAACTGCATTCCAGAATTACTCATGTGCTTCACACAAAGACACATGAGGGCAGCACAACCTCATATAGGGGATCTGCTGTAAGCGTGGAGAGTAGCAAACAATTCACTTGTGTTGAACTAACTTGGGGTGGGCAGTTAGTTGAGCCTGAGGGCCACATAGGAAGCTTTGATCAGCTCTTGCACCTGCAGTTGGTGTATGTGCTGTTCCTGGATGGAAGCAATAGCGAAGAAATCAGAGGCTGGCATGCAATGCAGGCAAGAAAGCCAGTCAGTGAAAATGGAAATGGAGGTGTCAGGGGGTGAGGGACAGGCGCGTGGGGAGAAGGGAGATGTAGCAGAGCAGGTAAAAGTGGAGAGGTACCTGGGGAGTCTGATGTCCGACAGGTTGTAGTGCATCAGAATTCCCATGTCTATATTCAGTACATGAGTTTCTGTACCTAAGAGGTTGATGAAGTGCAGTTCATAAGCTCATCTGCGAAAAGTGCTTTGTAAATTCAAACAAGCACTGAACCTTGGAAACCTCATCACCAGAAGCCAACTTCCTACAGCCCAAAACACAGTGAATGGATCCAGGCCGTGCCATGACAAGACATGCAAAACCTGGCAACAATATCTCCAGTATGGAGATATCTTCACGATACAATGCATATCTCCATCAGGGCACTTGGTGCCATGATGGAAAATATGTAGGAGACACCAAGCAACAACTGCATACCAGAATGACTGCACACTGAAAATCTATAAAGACAAGAACAGAACACCACCTGTCTCATCTCTCAGGCCTGATCCTCAAAGGGAATTTACAAACCACTTTTCACAGATGAGCCTATGAACTCTGCTTCATCAACCTCCTAGGTATAGAAACTCATGGACTCAGTATAGACATGGAAATTCTGATGCACTACAACCTGCCAGACATCTGACTCCCCAGGCACCTCTCTACTTTTACCTGTGCTGATACACCCCCTCTCCCCCCTCCAGCCTGTCCCTCGTGCCCTGATGCCTCCATTTCCATTTTCACTAACTGGCTTTCTTGCCTGCATTGCATGCCAGTCTCTGGCTTGTTTACTATTTCTTCCATCTGGGAACAGCAGACACTCACACCAACTGCAAGTGCTTCCTCAGCCTGACGAAGGGTTTTTCAACCCAAAAGTTTGCATCCTAGGCAGCTAAGCTGAACTTACCTGGAGCCTCGCTACTCCACTGGGACCAGCAAGCCTCAGGCCTGTCAAAGACTTGATGGGTCTGGGCTTTCCCCAGCCAGAACTGTGTGCACGCGTGTGGTGGCTGAAGGTTATGGCACCACCTACCCGCCTTTCACCAGGAAGATCCTTGGTCCTGGTATTTCCTGGGGCTGCTGCACTGCCGGCAGTCCCACCAGGCCTCCCAACCCTGGCAGAGTGCAGTTTTAATGGTAGTGCCCAGGACCTGGGGCCTCCTCCTTCCCCATAGCCCCAGGCCATACCTTCAACTTAATCTTGGCATGGGAGCTCAGCAGGGACATGTTCTTCCCCTGATGGCTGGTGATGCAGTGAGTGCCCCCTCCAGCTCTGAAAGTGGGCCATTAAATGTTTTTAAAAAAAGGAAAAAAGGAAATAGGTGCAGATGGAGTGAGGAGGGTGGCACTCACCTGGACCTTGGGGAACCCCAGCAGCAGGAGGTTCTCCTTGAGGAAGACCAGCTGCTCCACCACACCAGGATCCAAGCAGGTGTGGTGGGGTGTCACTACATCCCCAGCAACACTGAACACCCTCTCGCTCAGAACACTGGTCAGTGGACAGGACAGGTGTTTCCAGGCAACTGTGGCCACATCTGGCCACATCTGGCTATGGCTTGCCCAGTAGGCCAATGGGTCACACAGCAGTGGCTCCACATCCTTGGCAAGATAAGCAGCCACCAAGGCCTGAGTGCTACCTGCCTGATGGTGGGGTCTGGTGCCTCTGGACCCCACTGTGGAAGCCATGCCCCTGGTCCACATTGGCAGCGCCTGTGGTGGAGGAGGAGACTGGCTGGTGGATGGTGTGCTAGCATGGGACAGTGCATCCCCCTCTTCCGTGTCCCCCCACCTCCACCCTTCTGCCTCCCTGACTCTTCACCAGCACCTCTGTCCACTAATTCAGGCTTTGGCTGCTGCATACACTATCCTTCACCCTTGGGTCACATATGGTAGCCAGCACATGGATCGTACTGGACCACAAGGGATCAAGCCATTTCCTTATGTCCTTGTTCAGCTGCCTCACCAGTGCTTGGATGTCTGGTGACAGTGGCTTGCCCCAGCCAGGAACATTGATCTGAAGTTTCCTCACTACAGGGATCACCTGGCTAAGGAGGGCATTGCCAGCTCTGAGGGTCTTAGTGGCCTCAAGGAAGGGCTTGAGGACCAACACCTGAGACATGGTATCCCCAGTTAAGGGGGCTGCTGATCCCAATCTTCCCGAGCAAGGCCATCTTATGGATGGCCTTCTGTTGCTCCACCAGCCTCTCTAGCATCAGGCATGTGGAGTTCCACCGAGTCTCCACATCTTGCATGATTTTGTGCTGCAGGATGTTCAGCTCTGCTTGTTTGTCTCGCAACAACTTGCCCCCCTTGATGCTCCAGTGGAAGTAGCCTGCCACCTTCCTGCATTTGGAAATGAGCTTGCTGGTGGTGCTGGCACCATCACTGGCAGCCCTGTCCCCCTCCAAGGCATCCTTGACTACTAGGTAGAGCTTGTGTGCTACACAACAGTTGCCAACAGAATTGGCATCACAGACCACCTTGACAATATTGGCCTCATTGTCAGTGAGCTAACCCTGACCAGCAAGCCACCCCTGCACCAAGCACTTCATGGCCCCCATGATCTTGGTTGCCATGTGGGACTCATCCATCACCTTGGCTTGAAGGAGAGCCCACCAACTGCCTGACTGGTCTCACCAGTGCCCTGTGAGGGAGAGGTAGGTGTGATCTCCACCTTGGCTGCTCCAGATGTCCAAGGTGAAGTGTAAATACTCCCTGCATGCCTCAGACAGGGAGGGCACCACTGTCCTGCTGAAGGTGGTGCGTATGGGCGCTAGGTACAATGGGGCCATGAGTGCCATGAGCCACCTGAACCCAGGCTACTCAACTAAGGAGAAGGGCTGGCCATTGGCAGCACGCATCTCCCCAGTGCTCTGGAGGATTTCGCTTGCCTTTGCAATGTGCCCTGCTTTCTGTCTGCCTTTGCCCCACTATTCCCAGGTGGCCTGCCTCTGCTTTGGGGGGTATGGGGGCTTTGGAACAAGAGGGGGACTTCCCTTTGGGTATGCTCCCACTGGTGCCAGGCTGAGGAGGAGAAAGGGCAGGGGGGTGGTGCCCGCGGAGTTGCATCAGCATCCCCTTGGTGCTCATATGTTTTGTTCCCTTGCCCCAGCTGGTTTTGGCTCAGCAGTTCAGGCAGATAGCATACATGGGATCAACTGCCAGCTCAAAATGATCCCAGGCTACAGTACCCACTCGCTTCTGGGGTGTGGGTGCATGTGTGGATGCAGCTGCACTTTCTTCCTCCTCAGCAGGCAGAGGCACAGCAACAGGAGTGGACTCGGCTGAGCCACTTGCCTCCAGGTGTACATCAACCTCCTCCAAAATGCTTTCTGGGGAAGGAGACCTGGTTCTAGGGGAAACTTGAGAGGTGTGGAGAACAAACTCAGATGATTCCCACTCCTTCCCCAGAATTTCCCTTGCTGTGGCACCCAGATCCAGATCCAGCTCCAGCTCTTCCTCTGGCACTGGAAGGCTCAGCATGGGAAGTGTAATGGGGGTGGAGACTAGCATGCTGGTGCTGCTGCTTGGTGGTGGGGTGGGGGTTATGGCTGGTGCTGTTGGAAGGGATGCAGACTCTGCCACAGGCAGTAGCACCGCTCCCCTCTCCTTGGTGCCTGTAGAACTGGAAGCCTCGTGCCTGCTAGTTGTAGGAAAGAGGCTGTATCTCAGTTTGGGGGGAGGGGGTGGAATTTACAGCTCTCCCTCTACCCCTTCTTCCGCCCCTCCCTGAAGGCTTGCTAGCTGCCTTGCCAGCATGCTTCATGGTATGTTAACAGTGTATTTGCCTTGGTGTGCTGGAAAATCTGTATTTTTCTGTAATGTAATCTGATTTATGTAATATATGTAGATAATATGATTGTATGTATGTGTATTTATGTTATGTATGTATTTATGCTATAAGTAAAACATATAAGTGTATGTAGTATGTGTTCCTGAATAAATTCTATATTATAATGCAATATATGCTGTGCTTTCCTGCAAAGTGAATGGAATGCACACTGTGAGAGAGCACAGATTTCTTTTCTGGGGGAAAAGAATCAAAATAGACTAACAAAAAAAAAAGAGGATTTTTGGGGAAGAATAAATTGAAAGGAATGAATGAATGAATAGAATAATAAAATAAAAGGGTATAGAAAGCAAAAGGTATTGATGAATCCCACTTGCTAGGAACAGGCCAGCAAGTAGGAAATGCTAGCCTTTGTTGTCTGACACTGCTGAGCTGCTGGAGGACACAACTCAATAACTGACCCCAAGGCAAAAAGCAGCTCAGTTCAAACGATGCTGCTTTTTATGCTCTTTTTCCATCCTTCCCCCAAAGCACTGGTATTGGAAGGGAGCTCAGGGAAGGATCACAGTCACCAGCCAGCTACTTAGGTCAATGTCTGAGGAGTCCATCCCCACTCTTTTCCCTCTCTCTCCTTACTATCTGTTTCCCTGCAAGCAAGCCCAGCTTCAAAACTCAAAAGGTTTCAACTGCCCTTGTTTCATTTTGAGCCTGTTTCGAAGCCTTTCATTTTGTTTCATTTCACAGTTTCGAGCTAAAAACTAGTTGAAACAGTGTCAAAATGAAACAGCTGGCAAAATTGCATACAGCTCTAATATTTCCCCAACTCTGCTATTTCAGTAAACATCTGTTAGATATTCTTCTCACTCTTAAAAGAGAAATGTATTTGTTTTGTTTTCTCTCTCTCCGGCAGCCTAACTAGTGATGGTTCTTTTCTTCTCATAGGTATTATAATTATGATGACGATTTGTGATGAAGTGAATGTTTATGAATTCATCCCTTCTAAACGGCAGACGGACATTTGCCACTACTACCAGAAGTTCCATGACCATGCGTGTACCATGGGAGCCTATCACCCGCTGATGTTTGAGAAAAATTTGGTGAAGTACCTAAATCAAGGCACAGACTATAACATTTATGCTCATGGGAAAGTAACTTTACCCGGCTTCAGAAATTTGCGTTGTTAGCAGCTCAGTTGCTACTGTGAATAGAAATTCCTTTTAAACTTCAAGGCACTTTTATAAGGATTGTCAGGATTACTAGGCCTATACACTGCTGCATCTTGATAGCTTTTTCCATGTTACAAGATGTTGCCTGAAGGACAGTTGTCACACAACTTCTGCAGCCTGTGGTGATGCAGTGCATCATGATTTCCAGCGTGGATTTACTACAATCCCGTACCTAAATTACTGTGTGCAGGCCACTGAAATTAGATAGATAAGTCTGCTGGCACTTAGGGGACAGATTGCACAAGAGATCAAGCACCTTCATCTGCGTTGGACTCTAGAGCCATTTTCTCCCCTGGTGCAATGTAAACCAGTGGCAGAGTTCTGGCACAACACACAGGGCCAAATTCTCATGTCTGTCTATTGAAGTTTGTGAAGCTGGGTCAGAAGGAAATCTGGCCCTTTTGAAAAGAAAAGATTTAAAAACAGTAAGAACAAAAAAACCTAATCCCATAGTCCTGGAATTCTTACAGCCAGACCTATGGTATGGAACTGTTGTCAAGGATGCAGGCTGAACATTATGTTTTTGTTTCAACACCAGCTAAAGCCTGTTGTTCACATTGTAGTTCTAATAACTGTAGCAATTTTTTTTTTAATTCTGGAATTTCTGAAATTATGAAGAGGACTGTGACAAATCAATGTAGAGATGATCAGTGTTGATTCACTGGAAAGTGATTTTTTTAATTTTTACTTAATAAAGTCTTGATTTTTTTTTTTTTTAAACAAATGTTAATGTTTTGTGAATGCTCATTCTCTTGTATTTCACACAGTGTCCTGTTATGTACAGAGGATGCTTTATTTCCAAAGCATTTTAGGGAAGATTTTTCAAAGGCAATTTGAAACTCAGTGTGAATATGTACCCTTTGCATGTTCCCCTTTTGTAATTTAGGGCAATAATACTTGAACACAGCCACAGCCAATGCACATTCAATGTCATGAAGCTGCTAGCCAGCTGAGTGTCCCTTCTCTCTTCCTGGTTTATCAGCTATTCCAACTGACCTCTGTTAGATATTTCTGATACTTTAAACGCACTTATGCTCTCTCTCATCTACTTCCCACATGCACTGGAAAAGAGCACATTGAGTGACTTGTGGAGATGGAGCCTTTTTGCTGATTCCAGCTTCTGTGTCCTAAAAGTCAGTACAGAAAAGGAGTAGACAGAGCCCCGGTCCCACATACTCCCTGTTGTTTGAAATTACTTGTTTGTGGAGTAGCCTGTCTGATGACCCTAATACAGGAACTTTAGATTTCCTTGGTCTGGGCATAAAGGTCTTTTATCTTTTCCCTGCTAATAAGAAAATGTGCTACACAATAGCTGTAGAATGCTGTAGAATGCACATTGCTGTTGTTTTGAACAAACACTTGTGAATTCATTGGCTTATTCTTGGTAAAATGATAAATTCTCATTTAAGCATAAATTTAGTATTCAGCTGAATTGCTCTATATTTATACCAGGATAAATAAAATCAGAATTGAGGTTAATCATGCTTTTTGCAGTTCTGGCTCGACAAGGGCTGTGTTTGGGTAGAACATTAAGAGATGGCTCATCGCCCATTTGTTTAGCTGAACAGAAAGCAGCCATGAAGGTATTATTACTAATTGTGTAGCTGCATTTCAAACAAGCTCCAAACTTGGAGAAAGTTGAGTTTTTCTGAATGCTGATCATTTGAAATAGTCTGAAAAAACACTGAAGGTGATGTACAATTTGTAATAAAGTTTGCTTTTTTTAAGTTGTCCTTGTGTCATCACTCAATTAAACTAACCTCAGAAAAACACAGATTTTTATTTTTTTCCTTTTCCCTTTGCAGCCAGTTGGGAAGCTCAGAAAATCATAGAACCATAGAAAATTGGGATTAAGAGCAGGAATAATTCAGAAAAGACAGGAACCCTTTTGCATGTATCAACCCAATCAAGCTGTAGCACTCTGTTCTGATCATGATATTCATATAAAGCCACTTGTCAAAAGTGTGGGGGGGAGGGAGGGGCATCAAGATGGACAAATATTTATCAAGGCTTAAAACTTGGGTTGTTTTCTTTCTATGATGAGTTAATCTTTCAGGCAATTCCAACTCAATCCCTTCCATCTAATGGCCTCATCCCTGTTGATTGGGGTTATGCTCCTTTGTTGGATGCAGCTTATTTCTTCACATGTGGCTGGGTGACTTTGTGCTTGTTGGGTGGCTAGTGAGGGCCCACAGCCTTGCTTCCTTCCTTCTTACTCTGGAAATGCTGAATGGTCTCAGGGAAGTAGAGGCAGCTACCCCTTGAACACAGGGACTGGAGTTCTGTTTGATATTGTACATGAGCCAAAAAATGGAAAAGCTTCTTGCTCCTCTCCCCTCCCCTTGCTTGCCAGAGAGCTAGGTACAGACTCAATTAAATCTGTATACACAGTCCAGATCAGCCCTTGTTAGGTAGTTTTTTCCAGTATGCAAGAGGACCCATTAAAGTCAGTAGGACTACTTGAGCGCTTCTACACATGTGCTGCTGTGCACAAAAAAACTCCGCAGTACTACCCTGCTGTAGAATTAATTAGTTTCCTGTAGCTTAACAGGGCTACATGTGTAGATGTTTATTGCGGAGCTACTTACTCTGCAGTAAACATCTTGTGTAGACATGCCCCTTGTGTAGTAAGCTGCTGCTACTCCATGAATGAGAGAGGAAGAAATAGGACTTTATTTACCTTATTTTTCTTTCTAGCAGGATGTTTTTTCTTTAAAGGCCAGTCGGGGGCTATCCCAGTCCAGATCATGATGGGAAATCTGTCGTGTACTTCTCCAGTCTGATGGGAATGCTGGACTAAAAGCAAAATCTGCTGGGAAGAGGAAAGCAGGATTTTAGAAGCAGCCTTTTCTCCAGTCAGGGAGAAGATGAGAAAGAGTCTAGATCACTACAGAGGCTTCCTCAGTGGATAGTTCTGAAAGGAAGGGGACCTGCCAAGGCTCTCATACATGCAGTTGCTGATGAGCTGCTCCCCAATGATGTGATGACTGAGATCTTCAAAGAGCTTTCTGCAGGAGACCACATGTATAATCAAAGCAGCCCTCTATATGAAGGAGGGAGGCAGAGCCAGGCCCTTGGAATATAACAAAAACGGATGGTTTCACAGATCAGATCTTAAAGCAGTTGCTTTAAAAACTATTTTGCATACATTAAAATACAGAAGAATCTAGTTAATGGAGTGGGTTAACTTGTTGCTAAAGTCAAATTAGCTGGTGCTGCGACTCCCTACCAGCCCCGATATTTTCTACACAAAACACTGAATCATTTGCCATCTGTTGAAGCACGATTACCCATTTCCAACTGTACAAGCCAGAGTGGAACTTGCTCCTGATAGTCATCTTAACAGGTGACCTAAGACTGCCAAAAAACCTGTCAGGCCAGCCAATGCTTACAAATCATGCAGTTCTCATATGGAGAGACAGAATTTGAATTCTGATTTTTTTGTAATATACTTTTTTTTCTTCACAAGAAATGTCAAAAATCATTCTTTACTATGCCTCATTATAGCGTGCAAAGTTTGATGAAAAGTTGGAAACTGATAATTAGCCAATTATGGATAATTAGCCACAATACAACCCCTGAGCAACAAATGATAACCCAGTTTTGCTACAAAAATGGTTTTGTAGCAGGCTGCTGGTGTCCCTCCATTTCATTTCTGGATATTTACATTCATTCAAATCTACTATCAATTATAAATGGACAGAAGTTTGATGTCCATAAAAGCCAAATTCTTGAAGGACCTGTAAACCCATTGCACCTGGGCAGCAGCAAGCTCAGTGGAATAATTTTCTGACCCTTTTTAGTGCCTGTTTGACACCTGACCCTAGGATCCTATTTGGCATTTGATGGACTTTAAACTCGCTGCCCCTCATCTGCTTCTGTGGACTTTCCTTTAAAGCACAGTTACTGTTTTATCTATTTGGCCAGCTGGTGAATATTGTTAAGGCATTTTGGGGGGTCAGAGCATGAGCCTCTTGGAGAGAAATTTGGTGTGTAAGTAACTGCATTATGTGAAATAGGACTTGTCTACATTTATTTCAGCTAAGCATGTCCTGCCCTCTTGATTCTGCACTGCAGGTACCAATCACAGAAGTGAGGCAACGCTCATGTCTTCTTAGAGTGACTGAGCAGACATCAGTGAGCACACCTGAGACTTAAAAGCTTAAGAGTGATACTGGGTGGCTGCATCACCCCATTTTGGAGAGTTGATGTGTGTGGAGTGGGAGTGAGTAGGTGAGGCTTTCGCAGTAGCTGTCTCAGGCAAATATAGAGGGGATAGGTATGCTTAAACTACACAAGCAGCGTGACTAGAGGGCAAGTGGGGCACCAATCCTGGGATTTTGCAATGGTTGCTGCAGTGCCATTCCCAGCAGTGGGGTGGAATGATGCCCCACAGAGGACTTTAATAGCAGGCACAGCCCTGCTCTGGGGAGTGAATGGGACACCAGAGACGCCTGTGCTGCTGCCAGTCCTTTTAACAGCAGCAGCCCAGCCTATGCAGTTCTGGCAACAGCAGTAGCAGCTGCTGCTCAAGCAATGAGAGCCCTGGCATGTAGGACTCTCCCTATCCTACTCTCTAGTGGTTATCATAATTCTCTTCCCCTCACCCCCCACTTCAGGGATGAAAGCGTGCTAAGCCTCTGGTCTTCACTTACAATTTGATATTCTAACTGGTATGGGTTTAAATAATTTTAAAGACCCGCAATTATAAAAGTTAGAGAGACACCAATTGAAAAAAGACTGAGTTAGCTTAAGTTGTGAAATTATGCTCCCTTACAAGACCTACTGCCAATCCACAGAGGGGTACTGTCCTGGCACTAGATAAAATAGGGGAAAGACTATTTCTAAATCACTAAAATTCAAGCTATGTTACAAACTACCTTGTCTTGTGTTGATGTCCAGCAGTAGGACCATTTTCTGTGATGATGGGATATCGGTTCTAGCTTTTACTTTGATTTTAACCCTGAAATTATAGTAGTAGGCTCTAGAGGGGTCCACAAATGCATGCTGAGTGTTATGCTTCTGTCGCATGTGATAAAGTTTGTAAAACCTACCTGGAAAAACAAGAGCAGTCCCATAGGTAAATTGCAAATAAAGTGCGTTTATGGCCCAGGTAGATGATCGTGTCTCATTCTACCGTCTCTGGGATAATAAAGAATGAGTCAAGGAGAAAAAGTTAGTAGTGGAGGTTTCCTGGTTGGAAGCTGTACTGAAAACCCAGAGATGACTGGTGCTTCAACTACAAATAGAGGAGCAAAGCAGAAACCTGAGAAGGGAGCAGGAGCTATTGAGCATGGAAGCCAGGGATGGGAACTCACCTAGGGGTCTGAGTGTGATTTCTCCTGGGGGAGCGGGGTGTGGCTGAGAGTAGCCCTTTTTGGTATCTGTCTCCACTGAACAGGGCCTTGATTTGGGATGTAGTCGAACAAGTAAAGTATGCCAGAATTGCTTACCTCAAACTTCTTAGCATTAGAGGAAAAAAGGTGACCAAGAAGCCAGCAATTGTCCATCTCTGCCACCTGCCTGCTTAGTTCTTATAGAAAAATGGTATTAGCATATTTGGGTGTCCAAAAGTAAGGTTGTTGCATACTCCTGTACCACTTTTAACCAAGAGAACAAAGCAAACAAATAGAGTAGAGGAATATTACCATCCTGCGTGCAGTCTGCAATCATTTATCTTTTTAAGAGAACACATAAAATTAATACTGTTCTGCTTGATGATTCCATATTATGAAAAGTTTGGAACACGGGGATATATAGTGAACTAGATTGGGCTGGGAAAGGGAACTCAGCCTGGCTTAGTTCCCTTCCCCAGTGCTGCGATTGGGCTGAGTTCCCTTCCCCAGCCCAATAGAAACATCAAAACAGCAAAACCATTTCAATGGAACGGAATGGAACAGAACACTGTTTAGTGTAGTGAAAACTAAATGAAACTTGAAATGAAACACTGTTCTGTCAAAATGGATGTTTCGCACAACCCTAGCAGACAGCTTATTCTTTCTCAAACCCTAATTCTTTCTCACTTTTCTAAGTTATCTCAGGATAACTTTACTCCATAGGGGAGAGACTTATTCTAAAGCAATGCTGTGTGTCATGTTTCTGCTATGCTTTTACTATGAACAAAAGCCAATATAGTCAGTAGTAAACATGTGTCCACTTTCTCAGTCAGCAGGCGATTTCCCATTAAGTGGTTAATATCAGTGGTGCTAAATGTGAAAATTGCATTTTCACTTCAATTTTGTTTTTGTGCAGCACTATTGTATTAGAAGGCCTTCCCTTCAGACTGGTCTCTATACTTGAGAATACAGTAACAATCCTACATGAACATAGAGATGGGCAACCTGGCCCAGAAGGATGTTTGTATCCAGAACTTCTACACTGAGGTTGCTTTATTTGTTGTATTTGGTCTATTTTTGCATTGAAACTTTTCCATTGCATCAGCTTATCAATTCATTCTTGTCAATTATTTGTTCTGAAGATATATTTATTGTTGGTTTGTGTTTCTGATCTGTTTCTCCTACACTTGAAAGTCTCTTCAGTCTGTAGTGGAAAAATAACATTTCTGAGAATATAAGGCCTGAGTGTTTAAATAGATCTTCAGTTCAAGGACTGCTTCAGTAGTAGCTCACAGAAGTATGGTGAAGAGTTATTACTGGAATGCTTGCAAAAAGCTGACCTTGAAATATTTGCTTTAAATGCCTTTGAAAATCAAATGACTACAAACCATTCATATGTGTCTATTACCAATATTGTATGAATTTTCCAAAATAAGGCAGAGAAATCTCAATTCCCGTGGCAGTACAGAATTGATGGATCATATTTACATTCAGCGCAGCATAAATGAATCCAAAGGACACATTTAATAAGAAACATTACTGATCATAATTTGTTTGTCCTTTTATCAGCCCACCCTCTTGCTTTGAATTCTGTGAGAGTTTATACATTAGGTGAACAACAGAAAAGAAATCTTTCTCTACTTCCATCCACTGAGAAGTAGTTCTAAGATTGTTCATAGTATTCAACTCATTTAAAATACAGGATAAGGATAGCATGTGACCTCAGGAGCCTGTCCTGTTCTAAACTGATGATGACAAAGCCCTTTGCAGTAAATCTAGGACAGCTGTTCTTCCCATATGAAAATACTACAATTTTTAGTCTTCATGGCTAGAAAGTAATCCCATGAAATCTGAGGAATTCACAACATTATCTGGCTTTATAGGATAGGTACAGACAGCCTCATAAGTAAAAGAGATGTTTCTTTCAAGAACTGTATGTTTGAGATGCTCAGACTCATTATTAATAAGTTTTTGCAAGTATCTTCACTGTCTTTCTCTGCAGTGCTGTATTTTGGAGAGGGAATTTCTGGAGGGATCTTCATGGGACAGTAATTACCAGCACTTCATAACCATTCATTCCCATTTCCTTTATTCACATGAATAGTGACATGGAAGTAAATGGAACTACTTGCTGTGAGCAGATGCTTAGCTAGTATAAATTGGCGGAGCTATGTTGGACTTGCATCTCATGAGAGTCTAAGCTACAACTCACTGCATGGCATGATTTAATTAAACTTCGTGCCTAACAAATCACTAAGATGGCTGGAGCGCACAGTTTTTTTCATGATGTCCTGATGAGAGATGCTTCTATGGCCTTGTCACTACTCATTTAAATGAAGTTCTGACAGGAGATGGTAAGGAAATTATATGATCTAAAGGAGATGATATGAAGACACGGTGAGTACATTGCTTTATCAGCAGAGAAGAAATGTCTGTCTTACTCCTGAGAGCATGACAAGCAGAGAATAGTATTCAGAAACACTGCAATTTGAGTGAATTAAACCATTAGAAATTATATGCAGGCAGGTGTAAATGAGCTATAATCTAGCATGTATAATAGTAACTAACACCTGTGCATGGGCGGTCACAGTGTTCTCAGCTTGAGTTCTGGTTTAGGAAAGAAATTAACTTCTGAGTCCCCTCCTCCAGCTTTGCCATTCTGCTGATGCATCCCATAACTGCAAGATGTGTGCATTTTCCCTTTTGTACCCCCCGCTCCCCAGTTTTTGTCTATCAAAATAATCTTTTTGTTTAATAAAACCAAAAGTAACTAAGAATGGCTGAAGAAATGAGGAAATTGGACACTGGCCTTGGCTGGCTTTGTGAATAACCTGAACTTACTATGTCTTGTACCATACTTCCCTTAGAATCATGACATTGCCCAACTTCTATGTGCTATTGTCTGAGAAGGATATTACATGGTATTGTCCAATTTTTCACATCAAGTTGAATTTTTATGTGCTTTTTCCCTTTGATGTCCCATGTGTTTTCTTATTATCTTTGCAAAAAAGCAGTCCTTGGAGGGTGGCCCTTCAGTCACACCGTTCTTATAAACCAATATCATCCCATTCATCCAGACCTTCTCCTATAGTCAGAAATCCTTAGGTTTCTTTACTTATTCTACAAAATGCTCTTCCTCCATGTTATTAAAGGGCTTCCGCTTTCCAGGTCTGATTCTGGAATCCTTATGAGACAAAAGTGTCACTGACTTAGCTGGATTCAAATGCAGACTGCAGGATCAGACCTTTATTTGCCAGATCCAAGTAGAGTACTTTTCATACTGCTGTAGCTCTTAGTCTAAAAACTGACATTTTGAGATCTGTTTCTGTACTTTTTTAACCATAGTTCAGAAAAGTGGCACTAAATCTACAAGCAGCTCCCTTGCCATGTCTGGTTCCATTCCATAGAGTTTAATTTTGAAGAAGCCAGCAACTCTGAGCGCAGAAATGAGTATGCCTTCACACACTTAATTTATTTATAGTCTGACCATGATGCATGCAGATCGTCAGCTTGCACATGCAAACAGTGTATGTGTTGCAATAACTGGACAGTGGAAGGTCTTGAACAGTATAGGAATACTTTCCAAGCTTCTTGAACAGAGCTGGTAGGAATTTTGACCAAACTGTTTCTTGTTAGAAAATGTGAATTAGTTGCAACACTTGTTTTGTGGGAATGTACCAGCTTTAGCAACATTTTCAATGGGAAAAATCTTACAGCTGCAGAATGAACTTTCTGGTCAAAGCAAAGGGAGATGCCCACCCAAAGGTAAGCAAGCAAGCAACTGGTGGTCAGAACACTTACCTGGAGAAAATGGTAGAGAAGGGAATTAAAACCTAGACCTCTAAAATCCCATCCTTGCCTGTAAGATATTTGAACGTGGCTAATAGCAATCTAAGCTGAATTTTTGTTTGTTAAATGTGCTGATGACAATTAATGCCTAGTTTTACTTCATGTTCAAAATATATTCTGTGTTAACCAGCATGGTAGCATTTTTACTGACACCAGTGGCTGGAATCATTTTATTTATGCCTGCACTGGGACACACACAACACCACTCACAAAGCTATTGGCTGCTCCAGGGGACTGTTTTTGGGTGGGGTTTTTTTTGGGGGGTGAAAGGGAGGGGGGAGGAAGGGGGTTGGAAAAAACCTTGAAAGGTCTTTTTTTCCATGCCAATGGGGCCAGAATGACTTCTGCAATATCAAAGTTTCATGGACTGGCAAACTTCTTGCACTCCAGCATTAAACTTGGACTTTGCTGATGTGGGATGTAAAAACAGAAAACCTGATTTCAAAGAGACTCTGATCTGAAAAATTCAGAGAAAATGAGAAAGGATCTGCATTTATTTTTTTACATTCAGATGTGTACATTCAAGCCAGTTGTATACATGCAGACCCTTTAACTTGTGCAGCCTGGATTAATGGGACAGATAACCTGAGGTCTCGGCTGCTTTTGCCATTTTTCCACAATGAACTTTCTGCTGAAGGAGCAATCTTTGTCCAAGGAAACTCTGCACAGACTTACATGGTTCTAGTAGTACAATTAAAAAATGCCAAAGATGGCAGACAGGACAGTGTGAAAGAGTGTAGTAATTGCCATGATCCAGCAGACTCCAGCATTGCATGTATTAGCATCCCTCTTCTGAAAAATGAGCCCTTTAACTAAAGCTCACTCAAAGGGACTCTGATACATGTGACGCTCTGGGTGCTTTAATTAGAGCAGCTCTTGGAGCCTCCCTCCTCCGCCTCCTGGAGCACATATAAATCCTGGCCCCTTTGGCATGAAGAAAAAACAACCTTTTTATTCGGGCTACTGCGCAGTCAGCATCTTGTGTAGACATGGCCACTGGGAACTCTATGTTTACTTACAGAGGTTCCTAACTGGGTATGGGTGTGCCAAGTTGAGTTTGCACAGATGATAGATAATATTTTTTGTAAACTTCCTTTTTTCCTGAGTCACTGAAAAACAGCATTGAAACCCTATGATGCCATTTCAAAGAAGTCCTCAAGATGACAGTTGAGGGTTTCAGGATGGGGGAAGGCCATAGATAAATAGGATTAAGGAATCTGGAGCCTTATTTTTTTTCTAGACTGTATGTTCTTGTTCAAGGCATCTGTACCCTTGACGGTATAAGCTACTATAAGAGACATTGGCACTCGTCCTTTATCACATTCACCAAAGCATTTGTATGTGCATGTTGTTATGCCTCAGCTCTGTATTCTTGGGCAACTCTGGCACAGGATGCAGTCTGTCTGACTCACAAAGGACTCACCCCCTCCCTCCCCTCCTCTACATAAACGAAACTGATTAAGATGCAGTGAGAGACGCACCTAAAACTCTCCAGATAAGGGTGATAAGAGTGAACAACTGCCCTCGGTCTCATTTGCATCTGAGATGGAACCAGATGACCATTCATTTACATGAGAGATGGAAAACAGAAAGCCTGAAGCAGAGACTGCAGTGAATTCTGGGACCAGAGAAGCAGGAGAGCACTGCATGATGGGGAATCTGTGCTTCCAATGTTAATCAACCCACGTTCACACACACCCAGCTCAGCATTTATCAGACCAGTTCTAATCTGGATTTGCTAAGGACTTTTCCCTCCCAGACACACACACACAGCTCTAAGTTTAATAGGCATCTTGGGCCGTACATTCCCTGGTCCCACTATGGGAGGCCTATTTAAACTTGATTGACTAAAACTCGGTTGCCCGGTTAGGGAATGCTGAGGCAAGAGACCAAGTCCGAGGGGGTATGGTCAACATTTGAACGATGGTTAAGGGTTCATCACAGCATCCAGCCTGCTGGAGCCCTAATCCCATGTGTTGTCATATCTTTCCCGAGACGACTGGTGGAAGTCCTCTCCACAAAAGGTTATGAGCACCCCAATAATTGCTTTAAGTCTGTTAAAAGACTATAGTAAGATCTGGAAAAGTCATGCTAAGCTGAGGCTTGTGCACAACAAGTAAAAATCCAAAATCCTGATGCTGCAAGCTATCTATTCCTGAAGAAACCATGAGATATCCCATCAGTATATCTGTCATCCATAGGAATCTCAAGCTGGCTCCCAAGTATTTGGGTTACTCCCTAATCTTAAGTGTTTCCTGATTATCAATCAGTTTCCTGAGATGGTCCAAACCAGATAACCCCTTGTCAATAGAAAAGACAATGATTTACACTATTGAGGGTGCTTCAAAGCAGCTGAACTGAGGGTATAAAAATCTGTAAGTGTGTGTACTTAGAGAAAGAAAGAAAAAGAAGAAGCAGGAGGAAAGAGGGAGAAAAGGAAAGAAGAAGAAAACTCCTGTGCTGACACCATCCCCTGTCATTCTTGGGACACTGGAAGAACAGATCGTCTCTCTCTTCAAGGACTGTGCTATGCACTGTGCCTGTCAGCTTTGCAGCCTGAGTACCGTGGACTAGGTGAGACCCCAGCGTTCTCTCTCTTCTGTCTAGGCATAAACTTCTGAACCTGAATATTTTTCCTTCTCTGCTTCTTTTTCCTCCCGTGCTCTGCAACAACGCTTATTTTACCTATGCTAAAGATCCCTGTGAAGCCTAAATTATTGTGGGGTCTGCTCATAAAGAGGCCAAAGATTGGGACGTGCTGAGTTTGAAACACATAAGGGGATCAGCTTGTACAGGCTGATTGACCCAGTTTGACTCAGATGTGCCCTTATGAACTGAATGCTGGCCCATGAGGGTGTCAGCTGGACACCCAGCCGGATTCAGAGGGATTCTGTTTACCTGTGTGCTTGTGTTTGACTGCATTTTATTGTTGCTCTTATGAACTGATTCTTGGCATATGAGGGTGTCAGCCTGTCCATGCTGATCAGCCCGGACAGGTCAGGCGTGTCACGTTAATTTGTGTGTGTTTGTGTGTATGACTGATTTGGTGACTGGAGGAACCCAGTCCCATTGAGACTGAGTCCTGCAAGATAGCTCCACTGGGGGTGAGGGCTTGCAGAAGGGAGAGATACAGCTCCATATAGTAACACAAGCAGCACATTGACAGAATCACCAAGACCCTAGAAACTATCCCTAATAAATGAGCACACCCCAAAGTAATGGGCAAATTTGGTAACAATGTGTATTCCTTATGTGAAATACTTGTGGGTGCTGACAGATGTGGGGGTGGGGGGAAACGTGTTTTACCAGAAGAAGCAACATATAAGTTCAACCCAGTGCATGCCCAGAAGAAGCATCACATTAGTTGGACCCAGCTTGCCCAATGTCTGTATAGCCTGAGCACTTCAGCAGGGCTTTTTGGCAGTTTTATAGATAAAAGTACTTGACAGAAGCACCTGATCTATACAGATGTTGGGCAAGCCAGGTTCAGCTAACACAACGTCTCTTCTGGGTATGCACTGGGTTTGGCATGGGGTGCATGGAGTTTAAAGTGCTGTTTGTGGGGGGGAGGTGCCTTCTGTAAGCAGCCTGTGTTTTTAGGGCATTTGGAGATGTGGACCACTATTACAAGAAGCAAAATTTCAATCCTTATATATGATATTTCTGACTTATTCTTACTACGTCATTGTGGCTTTAACATTTTCAGAAGATATTGAAGAAAGCGAAGTTAGAGCTCTCATGTTTACAGAAAAAGACCATGAAGGTGGCACAACAGTAGTCAGGGGCCATAATCCTGCCAGTGTATAGCTGCCTTTTTAGGCTTACATGTAAATCTTTTATTCTAATGATATCAGTTGGGTTATACTCCTATACATAAAAGTGAGTATGTGCCAAAATATCTGTGGACTGAAGAATGGAAAATTCTTAATGTTTACTAACTTTAGGTCACTGGACTGACTGAACTGAGCAATCATTCAGGAAGAGTGATTTGTCCTTGACACCAATGAACCAAGCTCTTTGTACAGGAAGCAGTAAATCTTTAATTGAACCTAATGATATGGGAATGTTGGCTACAACCATAAATAATTATTCATTAAATTGCAAAATGTACTGCCCTGTTGTTCTGAATAGAAAGAAGCAGAAGTGAAATCTAGGAATACTTCCCAAGCTTCTTAGTTCATTGTCAAAGCCTTACAGAACCTTGGCTTTCACATGGTTCTTATTCAGAACTTCTGGATTTTGTAATAAGCCTTTTTTACACTACTCTTATTTCCTCAATTAATTTATGCCAATTCTTAGCACTGTAGCCCTTGAGATATCCTACTTCTGGCACAAAAGAAAATAATGACCTAAGATGGTAGGAGCAGTCTGATTTCTTTGTCTATCTTCAGATTTTTGGCTTGCTATCATCTACTTCATGTACTCCAGGGGACTTTACATATTGAAAGCTACACTGGGACTCATGCTTTCTGGCACAGTGTCAATGGCATCACACTGCAGGAAGGTAGCTATGCCTATCATTTTACCCAGACAAGTGCCTTGACTGTTAGGCGTCATCACAAAGTTGCATATTGAAATAACCTCTTTGATAAATCATAAAGGAGAGGTAGTGTTGACAACAGCTAATCTCATCCAGTGGCAAAAGCAACAGGTACACAAAATGAGGCACTCAAACCATGATGGAGTTTGTTTTGAAAATGTAAGCCTTAACCTAGTTTTTAGGACTTTAAGTTTAGTTTTCATGGAAATTCAAATAGTAGTTACTATTAGTACTAAATGGTTCTACTGTTGATTAACACATTTGAGAAACAACAGAAATGTAGAATAGATTTCAAACAAAAAATGCCTGACAGAATGAAAGAAAAAGAGCTGAATGTGTAGGCCACAAGGCAGGCAGAACAGTAGGAGTTAAAGGCCTGCAGGTCTAAAGTTCTGTGGAAAGCAACAGAGTGCATCAAGACATTTGGCATTTGGTCAAGAACATCCTGAGAAGGATCGACTCAGTATGAACTCCTATCATAGATAAGAAAAACGTGTAGGATGGTGCAGCCCAAATCTGGTACCATAGACGGGATGGTATGTAGGAATGTTGTAATTATAAAGATCATTAATCAGCAAACTGTGAAATGCAATGATGTGTGCTTGATGTAAGTGCTTCTCAAGTTGTTATTTTGGGGGGTTTTTTAAGTAGACTGGAAATGCGCTTTGGATTTGTGCTCTATCCTTGCTGTAGGCTAGTCCGAGTAGTAGCTGATAGCATACATAAAAGCTACACTACGTTTATATTCACTGAATAGCTACTATGTGGTTATTCAAACTATGCTGTAGTAGGACCTAACAGGTCTTTGAAGGCAAGAATATCAAGTATGTAAGATCAGTACTAGATGATGCTTGCTGCAGCAGCCCCTCTGGGGTCAGTGCATCACCAGTGCTCTATCTCGCCTTCAACTTAATTTCCCATCCCTTAGTATCTCTGTAGTATGTACAAATGTTTGGGGAGCTTAGATAACTTTAAAAATTGCCACCTGATTTAAATTTAGCTCACCTGGGTGTAGGCCTAACACTTATATTGACCTACCTAGGAATTTAAGTGTGAACTATACAGAAGTTTAGGACAGTTAGCTCAGTCTAAAATGGTTAACCTGACTTAAGTTAACCCTACCTCCAAGTCTAACTTAGATCAGTCTCACCTGGCCTGATTTAACTGAACTTCTGTATAGTTTCTAGTGAAGCCCTGAGGCTGGGAAAGCCCATCTGCTGGCCCCAGACCCAGGCCTGCACTTTTCCTACCAGCTCCCCTGGCACTGGGCTATTTTTAGCTTCCAGCCCCTTGCCCCACCCCCAAATGGACATTTCCCTCCTCCACCCCACCATGGACCAGCCAGCTCCCCCTCCTCCCCCCCATCCCATCCCATCCCATCCCATCCCATCCCATCCTGCAAGCCACTCTTTGTGCCAGAAGCTGATGGAAGTAAGTTGGGGTGAGGGGTGGAGTGGGCAGTACTGGGGTGGGGAAGTAGGTTGGCTGGGGGAGAGGGGGGTGTTCATTTAGGGGTGGGGAGGGTTGGGTTATAAAGCAGTCCCAGGGAGGTGGCTGCTCCCATCTCCTCAAGCACCCCTGTGGACCCTGCTAGGCAGCCCAGTCCCACCAACCCCTCCCAGTCTCCACCAACCCCCCATGGACCCCAATCTTCCTGAAGACTCTGTTTTCCCCAGATCCACACTGCAGACCCTGCTTCCCCACCTCCCCCCACCACCATCTCCTATCCCCTATTCCAATTTACCATAGATCAAGTGGCCATAGATTGAATCTAACCTTCCCTAACCTAACCAAATGCCTGTACCTAGCCTGTGTGGAACTGGGTTGGAGGTGGTAGATGTTAACAAATACTTAAAAATAAGGTATTTTTTATAGATAAATAGTCAATACGTGAGGTACCAGTAGATGGCTTGAGTAGGCAGCCTGTTTATATTAAGCTCTTAACATAGAAGACTTGAGAACAGTAAATAGCATCTGGATGAGACATGGATTAGAGCCAAACTCTGCTTTAATTTATGCTGGCATAAATGTAGTAACTTCCAATGAGTTAAAAGGAGACAATCCAGATTTGCTTTAGTATTAAAAAAAAAGGCAATTCTTAGTTCAGTGCATTTCATGTACTTAGCCCTTGTCTGAATTATGCTTTTAGTCTAAGTTATTCTCAACCTTTTTATGGTCAAGTAACCCCTCCATAACTTCTCTGAATTTAGCTGCGTCCCATTAAAAAATAATAATTTATTACCATGTGTTATTTGACTATGGAAAAATAATAGAGTAGTTCTTTTGTTGCAAAGAACTCAAAAAGACCACATCAGGTCAGAGTGCTTTTGACACTATGGATCCTTATTTGAAATCTCTGGGTGTATTATGTGAATTATGGCTAGGTGTTTGCACACCTATGGAATGCCCCCTGGTACACTTCAAAGGATCTTGTGGCACTTTAAGGCTCACTTTCTAAGAATCACTGGCCTAATGGAAAGCCACTTTTATGCATGATTATCAGGAGTTTACCCAGCACTGTTTTGTAATTTAGAGTAAATCAGCACTTTCCAGGAAGCTGGCATAGCATTCTAATCCCATCACAATTCATTATCCATACTACATTGGGAACAGATGGTTCCTGAAGATCTGATTTGATGTTTCTTATACCGAGCATAATGTACGTTACTTAAACTGTAATTTTACTGAGTAATCAAAGAGCTTTTTAAAATGATCACACTGAAATTTATAACATTGAGCTCATTCTGTAATAGGAACAAGTAAAGCTTCACTTTCACAAAGCAAATGTCATTCTTTGGAGCTCCTTTTTGTTAGCAGAGCTTTTAAACTCCCAACTGTCCACACTTTTAATTGTGAGCAAGAGATCAGAAGATAGCTGCCTGGAGTGAAAATGATAAATAATTTGTAAGTGCAGGCTTTCATATCGGAGCTGTTCAAGTCAGCCTTACCTTGACATGCTCTATAGAATCATTTCACTTAAATACAGTGAGAAATGAATTATTAAATATGGTTCAACTCTGATTTTGCAGTTCGTCATAATGACATTGCCAGTTGATGGTATAGAGTACTGCAAGCAAACATTCAAATAGGCTTTGAGTAGATGCAGCATTTCAGCTTTTGTAGCTCTATGTGGCTAGGTACAGCCAGTCAAAAAACCCGAGGCTGAATCGATTCAGTCTTTGCAGGTTAGTCTAAACTGCACAGATTAAATTGAAACAGAAGTGATTCAGGAAATGCAGCCACATGCCTGCTCAGGCCAGAGACCAGGGCGTGCCAGAGCACAGCTCTTTGGCTGTATTCACTTCCTCTTCCTGCTGCCCCTGAGGTCTTTGGGATTTTCAGTCCTGACTTACAGCGGCAATACTCTGCAGGGTTGTTCATCACTTCCTCTTCCTGCTTCCAGGAACCTTTGTGATTTGTAATCCGCAGTTGTAACCAGCAGTAAGTTTGAGTGTTGGGGGGGAAGGGGGCAGGTGTGTGGGGGGTGTAGTCCCACCCCCTGTAGACTGGGCTGCATTCCCAGCTGGGCTTGCCCCCTCCCACCCCCTTGTCAGCCAGCCCTCATTGCTCTAGCTAGGGAGTGGAGGGGTGGACCAGCCCTGCTCTCTGGAGCAGACAGCACAGCACAGCCCAGCCCAGAGATGCAAAGCATGCTGGGGGACTGTGATTTAACTTGAAGTATGAAGGGGTCTGGAACAGCTTGACCCAAATCAGTTAAGTCTGATACTACATTCAGCCAGGTTTATCTTAAACTAGTTTCAGCCATTTTGAAACTGGTTTATATAAACTGAACTTCTATTCAGTTACAGGTTTAAACCAGTTTCTGATCACTTAAACCAGTTTGTGTGTAATGTCTGTCCCTAGTCAGTATGACTATTCTACATGTCTTTGGTATGATTTTGACAAATGAGCCCAAGCTAGGAGCAGCACTCAGTGGATGCTAAAACTGATTAGACAGCAACTACCCATGTCCTCAGTCCTACAGCTGGCTCAGGACAGGCAAAACTCTATTGACTTCAGCAAAGGTCGATGGGTCTTTTAATAAAATGGCAAATCACAGTGGCCCAATGTCTGACTTGTCATGATCAGTGTCTGGCCCAGTACTTAAAAAGAAGATAAGCAGTGGTCGTTTAGTGTTAGTCTACAAGGAGGATATTCTGTGGTAAACTCCCCACAAACCTGCTTTCCTTGACTACCATTCTCTTCAAATTAAAAATTTGCTTCATGTTTTTTTGCTACCACTGTGGCTAGGAAATCTTTTTCACCTCAAGAGATGCTGAATCAAGCCTCTTCAAACCAACAGTTAAAGCCTCCAAAGACACAGGGCCCCATGTTGCAGTCCTTCAACATATCTACCTTAGTCAAAGGGCGTTTTGCTTGACTGAGGACAGACAGGGGCTGCTACAGTCACCTGTCAACTAGGACCTAGGAACTAGTAGCAGAAAACTCTATCAGTGTTAGAGAGACTGACTGGAGACTGGAAGATCCTGTCATAGCTGAAAGGCGTAGGATACAACATGAGTTCCAAAAAAAAAAAAAAAAGCTTGCAGCAATGAGATATCTAAAGGCAAAATTATCTGAACATAACATTGTGAAACCTGTCACTTCTTTGCTGTTAGCATTGCTACCAAAAATGGAGGTTCAATGGAAACTAACAAGGATCTCAAAGGTACACGGTGGGCACGTCTACATGTTCATTAATGCACAGTAGTTACTGTGCATTTAGTTTAGTACTTGCTTAATGAAGTACTAACTAAATGTGCAGTAACTGCAGTTACTGTGCCGTAATACTGGTGAACAGTTTTTTTTTGTGATGCTTACTGCACTATAGCCTAATAACACTGCACAGTAGCATATTAGCATGGTTTTTGACCAGCATGCGAATATGCAGCGTTATTAGGTTACGGCACAGTAAGCATCTTGTGTAAATGTGCCAGTCAAAGCTCGATGATGTTGCAACATTTATCTTAAGAACTTTTCTTGAAAGCAAAGTTTCTTGACACATCTATGATCAATGACACTTTGATATCAATAATTATGTGTGTATATATATGTGAAAACAAGTCCTTTGGCTTGTGAAATCTCTCCAGGGCAACTGATATTGGAATTGGGATTTCAGGGGCAGTAGTGAAAGGAATAAACTTGTGTTAGGCGTGCCTTGTTATTTTTCAGTTTAAGTGAGACTTGCATTAATGACACTGAATTCTTTCAGAAAAGGAGTTGCTGTCTCTCTCTGCCATGTAATACTCATAATTGCCCAAGTCTAAAAAGCTTTTGTAAATATTTCCAAGAAGCAGCAGTAGTTTCAGAAAGATTACTAAAGGGAATAGTCATGGGTCCTATTTGAAAAGTCATTTTGTTCCATCAATTTCTGTAACCATATACTTTCCTACTATTTGAATTTTACACATTGTGTGTAAAATGTTTATAATACATAATGCATATGTATTATGTTTTCTGTGCTCAATAGCCAGTTTAGTCTGATTTGTATTTCAATTCTGAAATCTGATAGAGTGAATCAGGAAGTTGAACTGGTCCAGGATTGTTCTTCAGTCCTTATTCACACAGCCTCTTGGACCACATGGTGCAGGGATTCTGCTTGTCCCCTCACCAGTATCAAGCTGTGCTGCAAATCTTGGCTGCCAAGGTAGCCATTCCTCTCTTCCAGGAGGAGAAGCACACTGGCAAAGGAAGTAGTGCCATCCCTTTGCTACAGACTGTAACTCATAAAGCAAGAAGTCCAGTCCAGTCCAGTATCCAATTTACTTTTCCTCAGGGCTACTTCCAGCCCTGCTTTGGTTTGACTTGCCTGTTGCCACAGCCTTCTTGGGACCAAGGGTAAATAACCAAAAGGAAAAACCTAACAAGTCATGCTAAGTCTTGGCTCCACAACATAAACCCCAGGCAGGGTTGCACTTAATCTTGTTCCAAACCCCTGGTCCCTCTCAACTATGAAAGATAGCTCTCCTGCTTCCCTTGGCTGGGGCACACAAGAAAAGGCCATTTCTTTCTTCCTCCTGGATCCAACCCAATTGGCTCACTCAGAGCTAGGGAGTGTGGTGGAAACTTTTCTTGATTAGCACACAAAGCAGACTGTGTGGAGTGAGGCAGTCCTGCCTGGGTCTCTGAGAAATTAACCTCTTTCTTGCCTAATCCAATAGGTACATGGTGAGGCCTAAAACATCTCCCCTCTCATTTATCTTCCAAAAGTGCTTTTATAAACCAGGGAGGATCTAGTATTAATCCCCAGTTTAATTTTTTCTTTTCATTGTTTTTCTGAATACTTTGTTTTGGCAGGAAAGGCCATCAAAACCTCATATTAGTGCAGAATGCACCCTTTTCCAATCTCCATTCTGCTGTAATTGGAGTTACTCACTGAATTGATTGCTGCTTTCCATCTCAGGGGGTAATGAGAAATAGATGAATCCTAAAGTAAGACCAGTGATGGATAACAGAAGCAATAGGTTTGTTCTGTATCCTTTGGATACTACTTACTTCTCTTTCTGTGGAGGTAGGAGATGTATGTGCTTTCTCAGCTATTCTGAATGTTTTGGAAGAAGAAAGAATCTGGTGAAGCTAAGGAGGATTTTTCTTTTATAAACTATGTCCATTCCCACTCTCAATACTCCAGACTGGGTCTGAATTATAAATAATATTCAGTGCAAGATTTAGCCCTTGAGTTCCTGATTTTATTAATATGTAGGTGGTTTGCCTGCATTCAGTGAATACTTTACATAAACAAAATCTGGGTTTGTTGATGTTTTGAGCTTCAGCTGAAACCAGTGGGAGATGGAAGGGCTCCACTTTTCTGAAAAATGTGACAGGACATTAGATCTCACTTTTTTGTATCTGTTCTGTGATTGGATGATTCCCTGATAAGGGAATAAGTAATAGTATACTTCTGATATGAATTTTGGTGTGGACCCCAAATTCTCTAGCCATAATTACCTATAACAAGGCCTTGCCAGGCCTCTTTGTTATATAGGGAACAGGCCCACCAAGAAAACTAAGTCCCCCTCAATTAGGGAGGTCACTGGATACATAACAACTGTTTTCAGTACCTTGGGACAACAAAAGAGAAAACAGGAGTGGGAGCACTGATTATATCTTGATAACAAGGCTTTGGAGAGGGGACACTGAGCAGAACACAACAACCAGCACCCACTGCCCCGCAAACGTGTCTAAGGAGCCAGTGAAATTCTGCCTGACAGTGCTAGCAGGGGAGTGAAAGAAAAACAGCCCCACAATTGCCAGGGTCCTCCCCAGCCAGGATCTCCTCTTGGTCTGGTAGATGGTGAGTTTGGATAGAGCCAGAAGGAGATTGACCAGGAGGTCCAGGGACCTGGTGGCACCATACATGGGGAGTGCATGAAAGAAAAGGTGCAGGGAACTACAGTCAGAACCTCAGGAAAAGGTTCCTGGGGAGGTGGTGGAGGGGCTGTGGTCTGGTACACTCGGGGTAGGTGTGTGCCAGGGTCCCTGACCAAAAGGGCAGGTGTTGGGGGAGTTGGTGAAGAAAGCCAGATACATGCCTGTGGAGATGGTTCTATGCAGAAGCCACCAGCCTATGTCCCTGGCAGTATATGGAATTAGAGTATAATACAAGATGGTTCCACCTGGGAGCCTCACCCTTGCCGAGGGTGTCCTGCTGCTTGGTGTCTGGGTGCAACACAAGGGATGGTGAAGCATGTGAGCACAAGCCTATAGAGTTGGAGGTGGTGGGCTTCATGGAAATGGACTGGCTTAATATATCCTGAGATGGGGAGTGCTGTGGGGTTTGCTGTGGTAGGGGCCCCATAACAAACTCCAGGGGGCTGGGGGTATGGGTGAGCATGGGTCAGAGGACCTCCTGGCTGTAGGTGAGGGAAGTGAGTGGTAAGGTGGCTTGGACCCCCTGGAATGAGCGATAGGGCACATGTGGTGTAGGCAGTTCCAGAAGGAAGGGTGCTGCTATATAGTAGGGCTGTGCAAAACAGCAGCATTCTGCTTCAACTTCCGTTTTGACATTTCAGTGGAACAGTGTTTCATTTCAAATTTTGTTTAATTTTGAAAGCACTGTTCTATTCTGTTTCGTTGAAACGGTTTCCCTGCTCAATGTTGTTTCAATGTTTTGTCCATAAGCTATAATGGGAAGGTACAAAACAGCCTATAACTTTGTCATTTCTTGCCTTATTCCAATGAAACTTGCAGGGATGGTAGCCTCTTCTGAGAGCAAGAAGTGTGCCAACTTTCAAGGAGATTGGTGCAGGGATTTCTAGGAAACTGCACCTCAGGCTGCTGACAGGCAGGAGTCAGGGAGCAGGACCAGCATCCTGTGGTCCGGCAGGCAGATCAGGGGCCTGCACCCCTGGGAGGAGTCCAGCAGAGCTCCCACAGCCCTGGGGAACTGAGCCTGGTTGGGGGAAGTGCCTCCTGCCACTGGGCTCAGCTCCCAGTGGCTCACAGTCCCATGGAGCTCGGCCCGATGGTGGGAAGTGCCAGCTCTGCCCACCTCCAGCCACCAGACTGAGCTCCATGGGGCTGGCAGAGCTGATCAGAGCACAGCCCGATGGTGGAAGGTGGGCAGAGCTGGCGCTGCACTCCTATCAGCTCTGCCAGCCCCACAGAGCATAGCCCGGTGGTGGGAGGTGGGGAGAGCCAGGACTGTGCTCCCCACTGGGCTGAGCCACATGGGGCTGCGGAGCCACTGGGAATGCAGCCCTGGCTCTCCCCTGTCTCCCACCACCCGGCCGGCTACTTTGAAATTTGAAACGTTTTGAAACTTTCAAAATGTTTTGACTGGCCTTGTTTTGCTTCAAGGCAGTTTCAAAGCCCTTTGTTTTGTTTCAATTTTGCTGTTTTGAGCTCGAATCAAGTCAAAACAGCATCAAAATGAAACAGCTAGTGAAGCTTTGCACAGCCCTACTATATAGACTATATTTGCATACACTATCTACACATGATTCCTTTTTTGACATTTCAGGCTATGTTAATTTGGATTGTAGGCTCCTAGAAAGAGTGGGAAGATATTGAGGGTAGGACCAAGATGTAAGTGGCTAGGGTTTGACCCTCAAGGGTCACAACCCAGGGATCAGGAATAAGGAAGAAAAGAGCCCAACTAGACTCAAGGGAGATGAAGCAAGTGGGTCAGGATGTATATAGGCAGTCATGGATGTGTATAGGCAGCCCAGGATATATATAGGCATTCATGCTTGGTTGAACTATGAGCCAGCAGGGATGCAAGGATCCAGACCAGAGTCATTAGGCAGAGAGCCAGAGCAGGCAGCTATAGCTGTATGGTACCAGGAAATAGGCAATTACCAAACTAAGCCATGAACCAGCTGTCAAAGGAAAAGGATCTGGACTGGAGTCTGTAGCACAAGGGGTTGATGAGCCAGCAGGGCAGGGTGGTGCTCAAGACGCTCTGGCTGGAACCAGGATGAAGTCAGGAAGCCACCAAATAGGACCACAGAACAGGGAGCCAAGAGTAAAGATGTAGGACCCAGGGACTGAGAAACGAGGAATCAAAGGTATGAACCAGGAAACTAAGAGCAAGTGGCCAGAAGCACAAGGCTAGACAGAGGCATCTATCCTGCATAGCCATCTGAGCACCCGAAGGCAGTGGTGGCCTTAGGGTTGTTGGGGCCTTGGGCAAGAATGTCATTTAGGGCCCCTTAGAAGCTTAATTTTGATGACCTATAAGTAATTGGACATTTTCGATTTCAATTTCACTTTGCCTTATCCATGAAACTGCAATGAAAGTATCTTAATACAATATTGATAATACAAATATTCAGTGTAATTAATTAATTTTTATTATAACTGGAGTGTAGAATATTACATAATATATTTAATCAACACAACACTCTGAACACAAGTCATAACAAACCTATTTTATTGAGAGACATATTATGAATATATAATGGCAGATCTTCGCACCAAAATAAATTGGAGTCAACAGTCAATCCATTGCTCCTACACCTATTTCAATAATCAATATTCATAAGTTGAAGAAATAACAAAGTTTTTAATAAGTTGAAGAAAGAAAGAGTTTTTTTAATATATTCTAGGTTCAAAATTTTGGGGCCCCCTAAAGTGTGGGGCCCAGGGTAGTTGCCCCATTTGCCCTCTCCTAAGGCTGCTACAAGCGAAGGCCTGATGCTTATGAGAGGCAGTCGCACCCAGGCAGGGAACTGTGCCCAGCTGGGGGTAGTAATATCACTGGCAGCCAGGACTGGGGAGTAGGGGCAGTAGTTTAGCCTGCCTGTTGGTTTTACTCCTGATAGAACTCCTACCTTGTTACAAAGGTTATACTTGGGTAGCTAGGTCTCTCCTGAAAGTTTCTTTGTTCCCATCCTGTTGGGGTTGCAC
This sequence comes from Alligator mississippiensis, assembly GCF_030867095.1. NCBI lineage: Eukaryota > Metazoa > Chordata > Crocodylia > Alligatoridae > Alligator > Alligator mississippiensis. Next base: position 43,898,513 of record NC_081830.1, read on the forward strand.
TGTGGGGGAGATGGCATAAAGAACAGATCCTGTACCAAGCATATTCCAGTGGGGCTTTACTTACCCAGCACTGTAATTAAAATGAATCTGTGAGCTGGGTTTAATGGTTTTCCCAGGTGGAACCAGGCAAGTGCCTTATGTGGGACTAGAGAAAGAAATGCAGCGAGATACTTGGATTGCAATGCTGCTTACTCATCCAATAGTAAGTGGGGTTTGGTGGATGGGCAAGGGAGCCTGGCCCAAGATGTGTCATTGCTGGTTGAAGTAGCATAGGTGACTGCCAAACATTCCTGTGTTCAATTTATATTCGATTTAATATCTATATCTCTTGCTGCTGGGCTTTCCCAGGATTTGACTTGAGTTCCTGTTTCTTCACTAAAGACACTTGTTTGTGTGCCATTTTTGACTGCTTGCAAATAGCAAACGCTGAAGGGCTCTGAGTGAGCAAATGGTTGACTTTCCTCTGGTTTCTAAGTGAAGATTGGGAAAGGGAAAAATGCTGTGCTGCTTTGATGAAAGGGATGAGGAAAAATGCCTTTTATAGTAGTTTAAATCTTGTGCGCTTGGTTAACAATTCTGCTCCTAGGAATAAAAAAATAAAATAAAGGATGACCAGGGTTATATGGAAGTTTTGAGCAAAAGCTTGCAATTTCTACTTACGTTCAGTTAAGAACGTTGAAAATGAGTTAAGAACCATGCAAATTAAACATTTCCATCAAAAAAGGGAGACATGAAGGAGCTAAAAGGCCCAACATGCAAATTTATTCTCCATCAGAAAATAGGACTCCTATATTAGGACTGTACTAAGCCAATGAACATGTACTTGTTATTTGGTGTGTGTATCTAATATAGATTTGTTGCTCATATAGTGATGGAGTTGGAACTAAAAATAAAGTCTTACCATTTATGTCTCAGCACTGCTCTATTATATGAGCTTGAGCAAATTCAGCAAGATTGCAAATCCTTGCCATGAGCGCCTTCAAAAGACCTACTGCTGCAGATGGTTTAGAGACAGCGTGGGTGCAACCATTTCGACTGTTGTTTCTGGAGCTGGTAGCTGGTGTAATGAGCACTGAGACCAGACCTCTGCACGTTTCAGCATGGCTGGCAGAATTCCCATGTGGTGGAGAGACAGATGACTGTGAGCTGTTTACCAACAGCCTTCCTTAAACTAGAAGAACACATTTCATTTCACTGCTTTTTGTTTAGACTCAAAGCCTCTTTTTTATGCATCAGGATCAAACTTCAACAGGCAAGCAAAAGTATTTGCTGATGTCTGCTCCAATTGCTGTGTGGAGTTTGAGTTTCAAATAAATGAAGGTGAAGTTTATTGGTATTAATAGAATTTTGTTTATTAATGTTTACTTAGCATCATCCAAATATAGCAGTAAATTATCAAAAGCTGCCTCTTGTTGGGACTAAGTTGTTTTCCCTCATTTGTACTGCTTAGAGGGCACTTGTCTCTTATTACCTAATCCTTTAAAACTGATTTTGGATTTATTTTTTCTCACTTGTTGTGAGTTTAGAAAAGGTCTGATGCTTGTGAATTATCTAGCTGCAGGAATTCTCCAGAGCCATTTATAACTTGCTAGACCTTCCTCTTATGAGCTGCTCATGGACTTAGTGATACTGCAAGCCAGTTCCTTGGTTGATGGGATAATTTAACTAAACAAGATCGTTGCCAAAACGTTTTATAATTCATAAAAACTTTTTTGGCACACAGGCAGGTTTCAATGTAAATTATTACTGTATTTTGTTGTGTATAAGTCGAGTTTTGGAGCCCAATTTTTAACTTTTACAATTACCTAGATTTATACAACGTATAAATACTTTTGACCCTGGCCCAGCCCTGACCCAAATTTCTTCAGCTACCAACAGCATCTCTGCTGCTGGAGGCCATGGGGCCTGGGCCCAGCCTAAGCACAGCCTGGGGGCCTTGCCATCACTATGGAGATCCCGCTCAGCTGAGCACCGAGCCCAGCCCTGTCCTCTGTGAGCAGCACTGCCTGGGCCATGCCAGCTGTGTGCTGAGCCCAGCCCCATCCCATGCAAGCAGTGCTGGGCCTGGCACTTGTCTGGTGTGGTCTAGGCAGTGCCACTTGCAAAGGACAGGGCCCAGCCGAGCAGCGCCTCCATAGTGCGCTGGCAGGGGATGGGGCCACACCAGTCGAGCCTTGCACTGCTCACAAGGGATGGGACCAGGCTCGGCGCTCAGCTGATGCAGTCCCATCCCCTGCGAGCAGCGCTACCTTGGCCATGCCAGCTGAGCACCAAGCTCATCCCCGTCCCCTGTGAGCAGTGCTGTGGTATGTGTCCACCCCCTGGGTGCCTGGCCTGCAGTGAGGGTGTGCAGGGGCTGGTATAAGTCAACCCTATATTTTTCTTCCAAAAAGTTTGGTTGACTTATACGCCATATCTATGAAATTCCTAACTTTTTGGATCAGAAAAATGGGTTTGGCTTATATACCGAGGCCAAAACTGAGGCCAAATATTATGGGGTATGTTTTCAGGAAATTCCCACATCTGGACATTCCCAAATTTTCTGAACCTTGTTATTGTAGGCAAACTTATTTGGGGGCAACCTTCTCTGGAGGCAAACTTATTTCTTCTAGTCAGCATGTTTTGACAACAAACAAGGAAAAGATCACACATCACACACGGAGATCCTATAATGCATCTCCTAGAGACTAGTTTTCATACTCACAGTAGTATGTACACAACCATTCCTCTTCATTTGCTATTCGGTCACTAAACTGGTTGAACTACAGAGCTTTTGGCACTGCAAAAATGCCAGGAAAAAGGTATGGGTTACCCATACAGGGGCTACTTGAAATCTATGTTCTTGCTATCTTGTGATGGAATCTAAATATCTTCCTCCCTGTGGATACAGAAATACAATTTTGTACCTCTGGGTGACTTTTATCTGAAGGGAAATATTTTTTTCTGTACCACATCTGAACTCCTTCCTGTATGGCTTCCAGTGTCATTGGAGGGCCTTCCTTAACAATAGCTACCGTGAATAACAGCTCCTAAAAAGTGACCAATATTTGAAACAAACTGAAACGCAAGAAAATTACGTACTTACTATCGCAAGGAAACAGCAGGTTCTTTAAGAAAGGTTTGCAAGGTGAAGCTCAGACTACAAAGATTAAATTTACAGAACAGGATGCGAAGATTGAAAGGGAGGAAAGAATTGTTGTGAGAAGATGAGGAGTAATCAACAAGACCAAATTCTTTAAAGGAATACCCTGTTTTCAAAATAATAGAAGGATATCAAACATGCCTGAAAATATTGGAAAAGGCAAAAGCATGGGTTTTATTTACATAACTATATATAAAATAACATTTTTTCTTAAAAGAATATCTGAAATTTGATGAAAAAAAATCTCTCTGAACAAGGTCAGAGCCTTTTTCTGGGGGGGAATGAGAGATTCTATTTGAGTATATTCTCTATAAACTGACCTCTGAAAGATCCTTAAAAAAAAAGAAAAAGGAATCCATATGATTCCAAACAGGTGTAACTTAACATTTCATATCGGAAATGAATACGACATATAACAAAGGCTTTTTAAGAACAGAACTGGATGATAAAATCATCAAGAGATGCATTTCTTTCTAGCCTTGTTGAACTTGATCCAGAAAGTGGCTCAGACTCCAGGGCTTCTTACAGACATGGGGAAAAACAAACAAACTGTGCTTTACTTTCAGCTTGGCATGCCCCTGCATCAAGTACAGCACATGCCAAGAAGAAGAATCACGTCACTTTGACCCAGATCACTCAGCATCTATATAGCTCACACCATAGGTGCAGAATACATGGGGGCCTGAGGGCCCTGGTTCCCCCTGGGAAGAGGGTAGGGTGACCACCCATCCCTATTTGGGTAGGATAGTTCTGAAAGGGATGATGAGGTCAAATGGTTATAAACTATAGCAAGACCGTTTCAGGCTGGACATAAGGAAGAATTTCTTTGCTGTCCGAGCCCCCAAGGTCTGGAATAGCCTGCCATCGGAGGTAATTCAAGCACCTACATTGAACACCTTCAAAAGAAATTTGGATGTTTATCTTGCTGGGATCCTTTGACCCCAACTGACTTCCTGCCCCTTGGGCAGGGGGCTGGACTCGATGGTCTTCTGAGCCCTAATGTCTATGAAATCTATGAAATGGGAACATCAAGTCCTGGTCCTGGGCTGCATGACTCCAGGACAACATTTGTCCTACACAGGGATCTGGGTTTTCCATTCACCAAGGAAAAATGCAGAAAATGGCAGGTTTCCCTGTTTGGGGCAGGGGGGAAGGGAACGGGGCACCAAGTGCATGTGTACACGTGCACACATGCATGTGGTAGTGGTGGAGAGCAGCTCCCCTGCCCTGCCATGGGCTCTGCTCAGCTCTGCTCTAGCTGTGCTACTGGGGGCAGGCATCATCTTAGACCCTCCACTCCCTGGCAAAAATAAAAGTCAGCATCTATGGCTCACATGCTTAAACAGGGCTTTTTGGTATTTTTATCTAATACCTGATTGGATCGGTTAGATAAAAGCACCAAAAAGCCCTATGGAAGCACGTGAACTATACAGGTGCCGGGGAGCTGGGTCAAACTGACATGATTCCTCTTCTGGTAAAGTGTTGGGTGTCCCCCGCCCCCCCGGCATCTGTTGGTGCCCAAGGATGTTGGGTGTTGAAATGCCTGATCTGTAGACTCCTGGTCCCCTGTAGTGGAATCTAGAACCATTAGTTCAGTGCCCAGATTTCCTACACAACAAGGTGAGTTAGGTGACTCTGAATGTGATCCAAAGCAGCCAGAACACTGACCATAGGGCTAGTCCATAGGGACCACTTTCTAGTCCAGAACACTCATCTGAATTAAGAATCGCCATTTTTTAAAATGCCAGTGTCATTGGAGGACAGGAAGATGATAGTGGTGCCATCTGCCTTTATAATGCCAGATAAATAGAGTAGGACTGTCCAACTGGGTAGCTGGGGCCTGCATGTTCTGTGGGTGGCCCCTGTCCCCCATGCCCCCTCCACCATGGGGGCTGCTCAGTGCCCCATCTTTGCATAGCATAGGCAGCCCAGTGCTGCCCTACTCCACACCATGCATGCTGCACAGGCAGCTCCATAGTACAGACACCCCAGCTCCTTGTGCGCAGCCTGGTTCCCCTCCCTCCCAGCCTGTGTGCTGCCCCCTCCCTCTCTGCCTGCACCTGTAGCACAGGCAGCTTGACCCTCCCCTGCCATGTGTATAGCATCTGTCCCCTTCCAACCACAGGCACCACCCATTTGCAGTGCAGGTGGGCTCCCTTCTTTACCATGTGCATAACTTGGGCACTCCAGCCCCCTCCTGTCTGCCACAGCAGAAGCAAATAAGGAGGAAAAATGGCGGCTGGGCAGGAGCCTGTGGGTCCTTTGGTGGCCAGTTACAGCCCACAGGCCACCAGCTGGACAACCTTGGTTTAGAACATGTTATACAGAATAGCCTGATGTTCAGTTTCTCCTTGCTGATCAACATCCTTTCTCCAGGAAAGTTCTCTTGATTGCTGGGCTGTAGGCTATGCTGAGTGGGGCACTTTCCAGCACTTCTTTAGGAGCTTTTCCAGTATACAGGTAAAGTACATAAGGTTTCTTGGGCCAGAGGTGGAGCAAGAGTAAACATTGCTCTGTAGTGTGGGGTTAGGATGCTGGTAGGGGAGGGCAGAGTCTTGGGTTCCAAGGCCTCTTGCTGTATCTTATAGTCATTAAATAAAATATTGTCAGCTGGCATCTATGGAGTTAGGTGACTATTCAATTAGGGGGTAACTTGCTAAAGGTTTTCAGGGTCACATTTTTGCACTGAGGTTGCTAAAATCCATGCAACCTGTATGTGCATCTGGCTCCTTCTCTGTGTGTTATCTTCTTTGGCTATAGGTTGCTGACCTATGGATTAGATGGACAAAGTCATGCAAAGTGAATAGAAATAGCATTCAGAAACAGGTGATCCCTTCATTACCGGAAAGTTATCTGAGCAATACTTCAAGTTGGCAGTTATGTTTGATTGGAGATGCATGATTAACCCTGTTTTTTACAGGAATGAGTCGCTCTAGCCTATTACGAGCATTGCAAAAATCAAACAATTTCTAGAACAGCAGCCAGCTAGCTGTACACTGCTCCAGGGATGACCACCTTACGCCTTGTTGCAATAAAACCTTCCAAACTTTGGCATTTTTACTGGATACTAGAAACAGATTACTTCATTGGACCTTAGAAAGGATAGAGAAAGAGGAGGAAGATATTTACTTAAGTGAGGTGGCAGGGATGAGATTGTGCTTGAATAGATTGAATTTAAAAGCTGGAGGCAAAGTCATAGAAAGCACATTATCTCAACTGCCTTCCAAATTATTGGCCATTATATTTCCCATTCTTATTTATGTTAAAGCTCCTTAATGATAGTTTGGTGGTATAAAAGGTATTACAGTGTTCATAATTAATATATGGCCATTAAAAGTTCTTGTGTGTTATCACAGTAGTATAAAGGGGGCTTAGTAAAATAAATGAAAATATCATAAATGGTCCTTCATTGTCCACTGCCCTTCGATTGCTCTAGCGTTATCAGCAGATCCTTTAGAATGATTGTTTGAATGAAGATTTTGCCATATTCATTTCCTCCACCTTTCCTTTGTGATTTATTTTTCACTTTAGCATCAGTTTAAATGTTGCAAGACTGACTTGTGGCTGAGGTTTTACATTTCATTCTTTTTCATTTAGACAGCAGTGACAGCTGAATATACTCTAATCTGCAGATCCTCTTTCACTTTTGGGGGGAGATCTTATGCATCTATTAAAGCATCACAGGCCTTTTATTTTACACCTTGAAGTTCTTTCCCCAGTTTATTGTTTGTGAAAATATGACAATAATTTGTTGAAAGTCAGCAGTTATCTGACAAAAGGCACTTCTGATATTTATACTATCTACCATAATAATCTGTCAAAGGACAGCTTCCAAACTTTTTTATATTTTTAGTCTTCATTTTTAATTATAACTGTAGCACAGAGTTCTATTGGAATAATCTCTGTGTCAAGCTGTAATCAATAGAAAACTTTGCAGTTACAGTTTGTAGGCCTGTGAGAAGCTTTGGGTACTGATTCGATTCGGAGGAGATTTGGCCTGTTTCAGCAGCTGAATCTGCAGATCTGAATCGAATCAAATCAGGAGACCAAGTAAAAGGTCCAAATTGATTTGAAGCTGTCCAAATCGATTCAGAAAAGATTCAGAGAGCTTTGGAAATTTAGGCAGTTCTCGCTCAATACTTCAGGGAGCTGGACCTGGACTCCGAGCTGGTAAGTAGGAGGTGGGGGGGGGAGGCTGGAGGAGGGAGGAGGGGACCATGAGGGGGACACCTGCCAGGCCCCATCCCCTGCCTGCTCCCCCAGTCTCCCTGAGCACCTCTCCGACCACCACCTGCTCTTCCAGCCCCCACCCCATGGCTGCCCTACCTGGCCCCCGCTCCCGGCTCTTTAAAAAAAAGCCCTGCACTCATTGGCTGCTGCAGCAGCCTCAGGGTTTCTGGGGGCTCATGACAGAACACTCCCATGCAGCGCAGGGCAGTGGGGGCAGCAGGGATCACCCCCTGCCTGGTAGGAGCCGGTGAGTGGGGGCATTTTTTTTTAAGTGCCTGTAGCTGGGGCAGGCAGGGCAGCCATTGGGGGGGCGGGGCTTGTGGCAGAGCCTCCCATGTGGTGTGGCAATCATCCCCTGCCTGGCAGCAGCCAGTTAGTGGGGGGCTTTTTTTTTTTAAAGAGCCAGGAGCTGGGGCTGGGAGAGTGGGTGGGGTATGGGGGCTTATGCAGCATGGGGCAGTGGAGGGCAATGGTGATTGCCTTCCCACCTGGCAGCAGCTGGTGAGTGCTGGGCTTTTATTTTCAAAGAGCCGTGAGCTGGGGTGGGCAGGGCACCCATTGACGGAGCTGGGAGTGTGTGCAGGGGATGGGGCCAATTTGGAGATTCAGCTGATTTGGCGGTGGACAAATCTCCAAATCAGATTCAGCCGAATTGATTTGGGACAGTGATTCAAATCACCAAACTGAATCACTGTCCTCCAAATTTGCCAAATCCAAAGCAAATACTAGCTGCTTTGCAAAGGCCTAACAGCTTGTTCGAAAGAAAGATTTCCAGGAGAAAGCATCATTTTTCCATGGATGGGGCAAATCAGCATACAAGAAACTCTTTTAACAGTCTAGTGGAAGTGTTAATAAAGGGTTTGGAAAGATGTAACATATTGTGCCAACCCTGTAGCCCCAGAAAACGGCAAAAGAAGCAAAAAAGAATTTCTACTTTTATATAGAAAATCATAGCAGTTGCTGTCACCAGCCAGTAGGTCAAAGGAAGGGAATAGGTAAAGAAACATCAATGCTGTGGTAAAATACACTCCAGCACCTTAATTCTGTGCCTTCTCCCCCCAACACCTCTGGAGGTCACCCCAAATAAACCTTTAGTCTCTAAAGGGCTCATCAGCAGTCTACAGCTGTCCCCAAGTCTGAGTCCAGCTCTTGCAGTCCACAATCCTGGCTGACCAAGCCTGTGAGATCTCCAGCTCCATTGTGCACTCCTCTGTGTAGGGCTGACCAAGTGCCATGTGCAGGCTTCTCTCTCTCTTCCCCTTACTCCAATCTCAAGCTTCCTCTGCCTTTTGCCTTTGCCTCCAGACCCTGGGGTCTTTGGGGAAGTGTAGTCCAAATAAACAGTCAGCACAGCCCTGCAAACTGCACCCTGGTTCCTCCTGCTGTTACACACATTACCTTCACATTACAATATGAAGTGTTTCAAATGCCTTCGAAGCACTTCTGAGGGCAAGTGCTCAGACATACATGTCTTCTGAAGTGCCTTGTAGGAAACGATGATTAAAAAGTGTTTCCTGATACCTGTGCATGCTCAGAGCAGGGATGGGCAAAACATGGATTACAGGCCAGATCTGACCCACCAAATGATTTTACTTGGCTCTGAAGGAGAATTTTATCCAGCCCATGGCAGTCCTAATTTTCAGTGCCTCTTCTATCTAACCCCAAGTCCACAGCAGGCAGGAGCCCTGTGAGCTTTGCTGCACCCACATGGCCCAAAACAGCATTTGGGAACACAGCACAGCACTGGTCCAGCTGTGTGCTGGGGATTTCGGGTGGGGGAGGGGGTGCAGGGAGAAGCATGGAACAGAAGTTAGGTTCCTGTAACCTTTGTTTTCTCTGCCCAGGGTTGGGCAATTATTTGGACTGGAGGGTCACTTAGGGAGTTATCGTGAGCTGTTGCCAGGGGGGAGAAGGGCAAGGGTGTGGAAGGAGTGCTGACCCAGCCTGTGACAGCTCACCCAAACTCCCTAAGTTGGCCTCCAACCCAAATAATTGCCCACCCTTGCTCTACAGCTTAGCCCTCCAGCATCCCACAATGCTATGCTCTTCCATTTCTGCATTGAGGGAGGGGCAACACCAGAGACCGTCAGTGAACATGCTCTGCCTAGCTCTCCTGTTGCTGGGAGAGGCACAAGGACCCTGGTTTTTCAGTTTTGGGATAGAGGGGAGAACCCTGGAGGAGCGGAGACAGTGCACAGAAGAATACTCATTCCTAATCGGCTCCACTCCCCGTGCACCTGTAGTAATATTTGAAGAGCTCCAGCTGCTGCACTTTGAAATGCTTTGGATTGTTATGTCTGTATGCAAAGTTATCCAAAACTGCATTAAAAAGAAAAGTAGCATGGCAACCTGTCAGTAACCTCTAGCAGATCTGGGTGAACTATTCAGTGAATTTATTGTTTTCCATTTGGGAAATGACTGTGAGTTGTGGGAGTGTGCTAACTGGTGCTAACTTGCTGGATGATTCTTAGTAAACAATGGGTTGTTCATGACTGTTCAGTTTGGGGCTCAGAGTGAGGGTTATTCAAGGGATGATACATAACAGAAAAATTGGCTATATTTACATGCTGCAAGCTATTAACTTGCCTCTAATCCAAATGCAATCTCTGATCCAGCCATTAACTTTTAGTAGCTCAAGTCCATGCCTTGGAACCTATGATGCCTAAGGGTATGTTGGCAATGCGCTCATCTCAAGGGAAGAATGTGATTCACAATTTTAAAATAAGCCTGAAGATGGTGCCACTGTCTTAGTCATGTAACACTTCCAGTTAAACTACGCAAGTCGTCTGACAGATTGTACTAACCATAACATTCATGCTTTTATTCCAAAATTTTTGTTTTCAGAGCAAACTCACTCTCTTGTTTCTCATGTGATTAACGTTGAAAGTGACTGTAGTTCGTAATGGCATACACGCATCATCTTGATAAATGCCCATCCAGGAAGCATAGCAGTGCAAATTTTGAAATTACTGTCCCTTTGTAAAATTAATGGTAATGCAACATTGATAATCCACCCTACTTAAAATTGCAGCATTAAGTTTCAGGGCATGAAATAGTTGTACATCAGACTGCTGTTCTATCTGCTCAATTCTTTGTGGTGCCATGGGATACCCTGACATGGTCATTCAGGGTATCAGGGACATTCTTTATTGGAGGCACACCAAGCATCCCCTGTGCGACAGCCTGACTGAACATACTTCTAGACTATGCTTCTACTAAACATTTAAACTGCAAAACATAACTCAGTGGACAATTACACAATGAAAAATCCCCAGCAACTACGCTTGTATAATGGACTGGCTTGCAGCTAATGGTGACTGTAGGTTTAACATGGCTGTACTAAGCTAGACCAACACAGGTGTACATGCAAGTATCCTTTTTCCTTTCTAGTTCTCTATGGCAATAAACGAGTTATATCTAGCTCCATCAATTTTTTGTTTTCTTTTAACAGGGTCTGGAGGTAACATGGATTGCATTTTCATTTTTAATGTTTTCATTTTTTTTAATTGAAGGTCATCTTTGTCCCATAACTGCATGAAATCTCATTAGAGTCGAAGTAGTTATGTTGCTGACTGATACATTTGATCTGTAGCATGGATCTGTACATTTGATCTGTAGCACTTTTGATATGTAGCATGGAAAAGACATGACCCACAAATACGATAGTGTCTAAAATCCAAGAAATAGATACCTAATCCAGGTAGTTGGGTCTTAATAGATGAGCATTTCAACTTTGTCATGTTGGTGTACCAATGTTTTACAGTGGTGGAGATGATCTGAGGTTGATATGATGGAAGGGATAAACCACACTAGAATGAATTTAGCATTGAAACTGAATAGAAGCGTCTGTTTCTAGTATTGTACCTTCAAATAATCTTTCACACCTCCTCAGATTTTATGCCATCTTTAGTTTGATACCAGAATGAGTAACATTTCCCCTTCAGAATGGTATTCCTACTTCTTTAATGCTCCCCACTGCCTTCAGGGACTGTACAAATCATCAGGGAAGGCTCACTGAGATCATTTAGGAGGAAGCATGGCCTTTTGATGAATGCCTGGAGATCTGGGCTCCATTCCCATTTATTCTACAGGCTTCCTCTGTCACCTTGGACAAATCCCACTGGAGCTCAATTCAAAGCCCACTGAAACTAATGTAAAATGGACCCTGCATCAGGTCCCTAATCTCTGCCCTATGGTGATACCAGTATTATGTCCAGTCATAATGTAAACTCGTTGGGACAAGGCTTTATTTTCTAATTGCATACATTCTCTTGGAATAACATATATTTATGCTATTGAAGTACTGGAGGCACTGTCAGAAACACTTAAGATGACTAACTTTTGATTTATGAATCTGAATAAGAGATGTACATTTAACTATAAGGACTAATGAAACAATATCTTTTCATTATTTTTTTTGCCTAGTTTGTGTTTTTTAAATGTAATGTATAACCTAGAAAATTAGTGCACATTCCAATAAAGTTCCTTGCTTTTGCTTTGATTTTAAAATGAATAATGTAGCACTAGGCCCCTACCTTATTAGTAAAGCTTCAAGTTTCTCTCTAACTGTGTTGTGTTATATGTAATGATGTGCCACACCATCTACACCCCCTTCTTCAGAATCCTAGATCTGCCCATGGACATTGTCCACAGTGAATTGTACAGGACTGTAATCCTCTGTCTCCATTATGCTGTATGCTGTAAGGAAAGAAGTAGCTGACTTGTGGTTCAAACCTCTCAAAGCTGTTGTCTGTATTGGTTACACATGAGACGAGTATTTCTCTGTGACCGCAAAAGTGAGGAATGTTTTTTAATTAAACTAAAATTCTGGAGAACAAGATGGTAGCTCCTAAGAAGTGCCAGGATGGCTCTGGGGCATACAGTTTTTCTTCAAGCTCTGCCAGTTTCTTGAAGAGCAGTAGTTTTAAAATTCTTACCCACAATGTAAGTATTACAGCATTTATTTTAATATTGTAGTATTTTAGTATTATAGTATTTTTCTAGTTTGTGTATTGCAGACGACGGCAGCTAAAATATCTTTTGTGAATATCTGCAAACAAAGTTATACAAAAACTTGGGAAATACTCAGTTCAGCACTATAAACCATGTAGGGCCTCCTCTTTAGCCTCAAGTGAATACTTACCCTTCTGGCTACATACTTTATAAGGACTTGCATTATCAAGGGTATACTTCAAACCTTTCTTGAAAAAAGTCAGTTGCCCGTGCATTTGGACTGCTCTGAGAAATTTGAACATAAACTGTTTCAAAGCAGATCAATTAGATTCTACAGACATTTGGTAAAAGGATTTGGAACAACATCCCTTGGGACACATGAAGTACATGACTCATGCATTACAGAGCTGACTTTCTTGCTGAGATTATGCCTGAATTTTGGGGAAAAAGCTTTTGTTTGAAAGAGGTGCAGATTTAATTTCATATAGACATCAGTTCAACAAAACAGCAAGGCTTATCTAGAGAGATGTAATGTCATCCCCTTTGTTTACTTGCAATGAAATTGCCTTAGATTTGTGATATCTCAGTTTTTCCCATGGTAACAGACAATACTGTCACCGACAGAATTATGACTTTGCTCTTCGCTGCAGGATCCAGCAGCAAATTGAGGTGGACTGTGATGAGAAACTAAACACATCGAACACCTGTACTGGTTGTTTGTTTGTTTGTTTGGTTTTTCTTGCTCTTTTTCTGTCTTCTCCGAATCACAGAGGGTTTTTTGGTTTTTGTTTCTTCCTTTCTGCCAGGGAAGGTGTCCTCTAGGACCACCTTGCTGTTTCCCTGCCTGCTGCAGATTCACATGAGCGCCATACCAGGATGACATTCTTTGGAAGAGGAGAATTGGAAGCTACAGTCTGAAGGGTTCATAAAAGCCTGGCAGTGGGAAGTGCTTGAAACAAAATTTAAGGTTCTTCTTTGTCCTGGGGTGGTGTGTTATCTGAAGTGTGATCTCAGATGCTGATACAGAAGGGAGGAAAATGTTGAGTCTCAAATTTGTTAGTGCTAGACCATCACAAGAGAGAGATATTTACTTGAGCGTATCCTGTTGGGTACCCTGATAGCTGTGACAATATCTATCAATGTTACTTTGACTATAAGTAATATAATGATTACTCTGATTATAAGTGACTATAATGATTACTATGAGTAAGACTAGTAGGATATGACATCCCATAGTACACATAGCTTGTTAGGTGTGTTGCAATCTTTCTCAGTGAAAAGCATCATGAACAAAAGATGCTGATGTTAAAAGAAATATGAAAAGGTAACATGAATGATGTCCAAAAGTAGCACACTGGGGAGGATAAGGAACAAGTTTACTCATCTTTCATAGTTTCATAGTTGTTAGGGGCTGGAAGGGACCTTACAGATAGTTGGGTTCAGCCCTCCTGCACTTGAGCAGGAAAGACTGCTGGGGTCACATGACCCCAGCCAGTGGCGATGCGTACGGGGTGCACGCCCCCTGAGAGCACTGGTGCACCCCCTGACCGGTTGCTGACTGCTTGCTGGGGGGAGGGCCATGTGCCCACCTGACTAAGGTGGTACCAGTTGCCCATGACCCCAGCAAGGTGGACATCAAGACACCTCTTGAAGATTGCCAGGGTAGGTGACTGCACCACCTCTGGGGGGAGCCTGTTCTAAACCCTTGGCACTTGGCTTGTGAAGAAATTTTTGCTTATGTCCAGTCTGAAGCAGTCTTCTATCAGTTTGTGCCCATTGTTTCTTGGCCTCCCCTGGGGGGCCTTAGTGAACAGATGCTTCCCCAGACCCTGATATACACCCCTAATATACTCGTCAGCTGCCACCAAGTCCCCTCTGAGTGACCTCTTCTCCAGGATGAACAGTCCCAAATCTTTCAGTCTCTCCTTGTATGACCTGCTCTCTAGGCCTCTAATCACGCATGCAACCTTCCTTTGGATTCTCTCCAGCTTCTCCACATCCCTCCTGAAGTGCGGCACCCAGAACTAGATGCAGTACTCCAGCTGTGTTCTCACCAAGGTCAAGTAGAGTGAGAGGATGACATCCTTAGCCCTGCTTGAGATGCCTTGGTAGATGAATGCCAGTGTCTGATTAGCTCTGCCAGCTACAGCATTGCATTGGTGGCTCATTTCATTTTTTGGTCTATCACAACACCCAAGCCTCATTCAGTTGTGGTGCTGGCAAGCATACCACTGCTGAGCCTTTGTTGAGGATTTTTTCTCCCCAGATGAAGCACTTTACATTTCTCTGTGTTAAACATCATTTGGTTGAGGTCTGCCTACCTTCCAAACCTGTCTAGGTCGGCCTGTATTTCCAGCCGGTCCTCAAGTGTGACCATGCTCTTCCATAGTTTGGCGTTGTCAACAAACTTTCCCATAGTTTGGTGTTATCAGCGATCTTCCCCTGGTGTTATGATGTTGAAAGATATGGCTGTACTTGTTGCAGGTGTTAGCCCTGTTCAAATGATTCTGTTTTTTTCATTCCCTGTAAAATATGCCAGTGATTCTCAGTCGAGATAATAGTGAGCTCTGTCCAAATTCAGCTGTACATTTCCTGGTTACAGTACTAGCTACAGGTAGAACCCAAGAACCTGCAGCATGCACAGGCCTCATAAAGCTCTGACTCACTGAGTGGCTTTCTAGTGAGGATCTAAATTCTGCAGTGGGCTTCAGGGAACAGTGGTGTCTTGTCCTGTATAAACATTTATGATTTCAAAAACTCCCTTTTCACATCAATACGGGACTGTTGGGCGTTTTGAAAGACCATCCATTTCCTAATAACCCAATAAGGAGAACACTGACCTAAACCTCAGTATCCCACAACCCAACTCCCATGTGTGTGACTTTGGCAAAGCAGGGACTTGAACCCGAGTGTAACCCTGGGCGTGACACTACTTGTGCCCTCACCTGAATAATGGGATCCGGGGGCACCCGGTAGCCAGTAGCCCTGCCCAGCCCCCCTGGGAAGCTGCTGCAGTGCCCCCGAGCAGAGAGCCTCCCCTTACAATCAAGCACCCTTGCAGACAGTTCTCAAACTATTTACAAGATTTAATTATTTACAACATAACAAATAATCATTAAATAAGCACATGGATATGTTGACTACTAAACCCTCAAAAACTTATTTACACAGTCTCTCACTTGCACAGGGTGTTCTGGGGATCCCGTGTGCACTGCCCCTGGCAGGGTATGTCAGGGAGCGGGACTGTCTGTGTCCCTGCATGTGGTCTGTGGACGCTCCCTGGTGCTGGTGTTTGTCTCTGTGCTCCTGGGGTCTCCAGGCAGCAAGCAGCAGCTCCTCTGCAGTTCCTGCAAGACAGCCTTCCCCTGCCTTTGCTCCCCTTCCCTGGTTCTGCTGTGAGTAGAGTCTGGGCTGCAGGCTGTAGCAACCCTCCTGCCCCACACAGCCTCATGGCCCCAGCAAATGCAGCCCCTCCCTGGGCTTTGCCTGCCCCTGGGGTCCCTCACCCACCAGGGAAACTAGGGCAGACTCCGGCAGTCCTCCCTGGCTCTGCTGTGCTCACCCACCCACACCGGCTGCAGTCAGGTCTCTCCAGGCTTGGATTCTCCACACCAGCAGTCCCTGCCTGATCCTTCTTCACTGCTGCTCCTGCAGGCCTCTCTCAGGGGCTCTCCAAGGGACCACTGTGCTGAGACTCTGAATCTGGTCTCCAGCCTGACCCTCAGCCCCCTCTCTCTCTCTCTCTTGTTCCCCCCCGTGGGAAAAACTGCTCCCCCTCTTATCCAAGCCTCTCAGCCAATCCCAGCTCAGGGCCCTTCCCGGGCTTTTGCTAAGGGCTCTATTTCAAAACTTTGCTGGGGTTATATCACCCCTCCCACTTCCAACAGCTGCTCCCAAACAGCTTCACTTGCCCTCAGAGCCTACAGTGTCTCCTCTGGGACAAACTCTGTCTCTCTGCCAGGTGGCCCTTCCCATTCTGTTCAGGTGGGTTTATTTTTTAAAGGCTGCTACATAAGTCTCCCATAGTCAGGTGTTTTCTGACCAAAGACTATTTTATTTGGAAATTGATGATCAGATTTCTCCTATACCTTTGCCAACCTAAAACTAGTGCTTTTATTTGTCTGTTTCCCTGCCTCTGCCTCTTATTTCTGTTTTTCCTTTTTCCTTTAAAATTCCCATATAGTAAAATATTATATTTTACTATATAAAATTCCCTGTCCAATAGTCCCTATTGGATTCAAGATCTCTTTAAAATAAACACAGCCAAAGCTTTGTTATCTGGTACCCATGGGGAATGGGTGGGGTGCCAGATAACAAAATATGCCAGTTAATTGAGAGGCCCAAACAGGCATCTTTGCCTATTTGGGCCGCTGCTTCTCCTGTCGCGTCCAGGGCATTACTGCCCCTCCCGCCACATTGCCGCTCCTCTTGTTGCATCACCGACCCTCCTGTGGGTCCCAAGGGACAGGGAGGTGGGCCCCGCACAGCCTGCTATGCCCCAGGCTGTGGTTGGCTCGGCAGCACAGGCTGCTTTGCTCCGGGCTTGGCGAAACCAGAAGTGCCATGGTGGGCACTTCCGGTTTCACTTTTACCTTACAAATGAAGAAAGGTCTCCCAGTATTTGGGGCAAATTGTAACCAATCTGGAAAAATCAGACATTAGGTTTTTTGGAGTAGGTGGATGAAAGGAAAGCCCCTCATTGTTTTGATCCAGCCTTTACTTCCTGGCTTAATTCTAGAGAATGGCTATAAAATGCTGAAAAAAGCATTAACTGACTTTCCATATTTTTTCTTTCGTGCTTTGGCGAAAGAGAGATCAGGGCCAGGGTTTAACAGCCATATAGTCTGTTAAATAAAAACTACTGCTGTTCTGAAACATTAAGTTTTATTACCAGATGTATCATTTTATCAAGAACAGATAACCTGGTTATGTGATGATAAGAAGTAATATTACTTGCCAAGTGATGCCTCCTCTATAAATAGCCTCTGTGACAGTCAACTTTCTTTTGAAGCTAAGTCTGACTGAGTCTAGTGGCCCATCAGGCTAGATTTCTGTAATCTACAGCATCCAAAGGAGTAGTGAAACCAGCATCGTGCCCAGCCACTGAAGACTTTCCAGCTTGACAGAGCCAATGCCCATTTACATTAGGACTGATTAAAATAAAGCCTCCGGAGCAATAGCAAGATACCTTAACTATTCTGCCACCATACCCCATACCTGTTGGAGTCAAGGCATCATAGTCTAGGCCAGACTCAGCAGTATCCTTCAGAATGTGCCCCAAATCTCCATGTCAAACTGGTAAGCATATATTCAGGAACACTTTGCTATAAATCTTGGATAAAATCTTGGATTAAGTTTCCCCATAAACCTAGGTCCTTTCCTTTAACATGCAAATGCCAGTGTCCTACACTTATGCTTGACCTGCATGGCTTGGTCTAAGGGGAAGCAGACTGAGAGCCTTCTAATTTGTTAAAGGACACAATTTTGAGTTTTCTGATGTTTAAAACAAATTCCAATATTCAATTTAAAACTGTTTTGATTTAGGTGTGTTCCCGCAGGCAACACAGGCTCAACTGCAACTACCACTCCCGCTCTCCCCAAGACAAAACGCAAAGTGTTTGTTGTGGGAGACTCCATCCTGAGGGGGACTGAGGGGGTAATCTGCCTCCCTGACCCCTTAGCCCAGGAAATCTGCAGCTTCCCAGGGGCCCGCATCCAAGACATTGCGGAGAAGATCCCTAAGCTCCTCCAGGCTACAGACCACTATCCCATGCTCCTTATTCATGTGGGCACCAATGACACAGCTTGGAGAGCTCCCAGCCAGGTCATGAGGCGCTACAGGGATTTGGGAGTGGGGCTAAAGGGTCTGGGGGCACAGGTGGTAATCTCTTTGATCCTCCCAGTCTCAGGGTATGGGCTGAGGAGGGAGAGGAGGATCCAGGTAGTTAACCAAAAGACTGTGGTGCTGGTGTCATTGGGAAGGCTTTGGCTTCCATAACCACAGCCCATTCTTTGATGAGAGAGGCAGTGAGCTGCCAGGAAGAGATGGCCTCCACCTCTCTCTACTGGGGAGGAGGCTCTTCTCAGCCAGACTGGCTGACCTGCTCCGCCAGGCTTTAAACTAAGCCCGCTGGGGGACGGGGGGACTACCGCCACTGCTGGCCCACTGAGCAACCCTTGCAAAGCCAGCAGGCCAAGGCACTTAAGGGAGCCCACCCCTGCCCCAGCCCTGGTACAATCTGTGGGCAAGGCCTGTACACACATGCCAGGAGCTTGGGGAATAAGCAGGAGGAACTCATCCTCCTGCTTAACACAAATAATTATGAAATCATAGGGATAACAGAGACCTGGTGGGACTCCACCCATGACTGGACCATGGGTATAGACAGCTATACCTTGTACAGGAGAGATCGAGTAGATAAAAGGGGCGGGGGTGTAGCTCTCTATGTTAAGGAAAGCTACGCATCCCTGCAAGCTGATGTTGGTGACCAGGGTGGACAACTGGAGACCCTCTGGGTTAAAATCCGTGGAGAACACGGCACAAGGGACACAATGGTGGGAGTCTACTACAGACCTCCCACCCAAAGTCAAGAGCTTGACCAGGAGTTCACCCGGGAACTAGATGAGGTTGCATACTCCAAGACCATGGTTGTCATGGGTGACTTCAACTACCCAGACATCTCGTGGGAGGATCACTCAGGAAAATCTGAGCGGTTGCAAAACTTCCTATCGTGTGTGGATGACCTCTACCTGACTCAAGAAGTCTATGGGCCAACAAGAGGTAAAGCGCTGCTCAACCTGGTACTGGCTACTGGGGATGACCTAATCAGCAACCTAGTGATCAAGGGGAAGCTGGGTGACAGCAACCACGAGCTGATCACCTTCACCATCTGCCGTAAAGCTGGCAAGTCAGTCAGCAACACTGAAGTCCTTGACTTCAGTAAAGCCAACTTTGACAAACTCAGGAGGCCTGTCAGTGAGGCCCTAAGGGACCACGACCCCAGGGGGAGGGGAGTTCAGGAAGTGTGGTTGCTCCTCAAGGAAGCGCTCCTCAATGCACAAGCTAATTCTATTCCATCTTGGAGGAAAGGCAGCAAGAGGGCACAGCAGCCTCCTGGCTCTCCAGGGATCTAGCAGACCTCCTGAGGCTAAAAAGAAAGGCCTACAAAGGATGGAGGATGGGAGTCACCTCCAAGGAGGAATATTCTGCACTGGTCCAGCCCTGCAGGGAACAAACCAGGAAAGCCAAGGCTGCAACTGAACTCCAACTAGCTTCGAGTATCAAGGACAATAAAAAGTCCTTTTTCAGATACTTGGGGAACCGGAGGAAAAGCAAGGGCAACGTTGGACCCCTGCTAAACCAGATGGGACAACTGACAACTGACACCCAGGAAAAAGCCAACCTACTAAATGGGTACTTTGTGTCGGTCTTTCACCAGTCCCATGGGATGCCCATGCCCACTACGGGACAGGGAGGTCCAGGTGAGGGAGTTCCTCTGCCCTCCATCAATGCTGACCTCAAAAAGGAACACCTTGAGAGGCTGGACACCTTCAAGTCAGCTGGCCCTGACAATCTACACCCCAGGGTACTCAAGGAGCTGGCAAGCATCATAGCTCAGCCTCTGGCACAGATCTTTGAGAACTCCTGGTGCTCTGGTGTAGTGCCCAAAGACTGGAAGAAGGCCAATGTGGTGCCTATCTTCAAGAAAGGGAGGAAAGTGGATCTGGCAAACTATAGGCCCATCAGCCTGACCTCTATCCCGGGGAAGGTCTCAGAAAAGTTTATTAAAGAGGCCATCCTTAATGGACTGGCTGACGCCAACATCCTGAGGGCTAGCCAGCATGGGTTTGTTGCGGGTAGGTCTTGCTTGACCAACCTCATTTCCTTTTACGACCAGGTGACCTATCACCTGGACAAGGGAGAAGAGATTGATGTCATATATCTTGACTTCAAAAAAGTCTTTGATCTGGTATCCCACGATCACCTCTTGGTGAAACTGGCCAATTGTGGCCTTGGGTCCACCACAATCTGCTGGCTGGGAAATTGGCCCCGTGGTCAGACCTAGAGGGTGGTAATTGACAGAAGTCAAATGTCATGGTACCCTGTAACCAGTGGGGTCCCCCAAGGCTCTGTCCTTGGACCCATATTGTTCAACATCTTCATAATGATGTGGACATTGGAGTCAGAAGCAGACTGGTCAGGTTTGCCGATGACACCAAACTTTGGGGCAAAGCATCCACACCTGAAGACAGGAGGGTGATCCAGGATGACCTTAGCAGGCTCAGCAAATGGGCGGACAAGAACCTGATGGTGTTTAACACTGAAAAATGCAAGGTTCTCCACCTTGGGAGGAAAAACCTGCAGCATCCTTATAGGGTCAGCAGTACTACACTGGCTAGCACTATGGATGAAAGGGACTTGGGGGTCAGGATTGACCACAAGATGAACATGAGCCTTCAATGTGATGCTGTGGCTAGTAAAGCAACCAAAATGCTGGCTTGCATCCATAGATGCTTCTCAAGCAAATCCTGGGACGTCAGTCTCTCCTTGTACTCGGCCTTGGTGAGGCCACAGCTGGAGTATTGTGTCCAGTTTTGGGCTCCACAATTCAAAAAGGATGTGGAGAAGCTTGAGAGAGTCCAGAGAAGAGCCACACGCATGATCAGAGGTCAGGAAAACAGACCTTACGATGACAGGCTGAGAGCTATGGGGCTCTTTAGCCTGGAAAAGTGCAGGCTCAGGGGTGACCTGATGGCCACCTATAAGTTTATCAGGGGTGACCACCAGTATCTGGGGGAACGTTTGTTCACCAGAGCGCCCCAAGGGATGATGACTAGGTCAAACGGTCTAAACTACTGCAAGATTGTTTCAGGCTGGACATAAGGAAGAATTTCTTTACTGTCTGAGCCCCCAAGGTCTGGAATAGCCTGCCATCAGAGGTGGGTCAAGCACCTACATTGAACACCTTCAAGAGAAAATTGGATGCTTATCTTGTTGGGATCTTATGACCCTGCTGACTTCCTGCCCTTCGAGCAGGGGCCTGGACTCGATGATCTTCTGAGGTCCCTTCCAGCCCTAATGTCTATGAAGTCTATGAAATATTAATTTATTGGATAGTATAGATGGGATGGGGTAGACAGATCCCGAATGAGTCAAGGAGAGAGTTAATAGGACACTGGAGGTCCAATCTGATCAGCCCTGCTATATCTGAGACACACTTTGAGGTAAGAGGTTAAAAAGGGAGAGCCCAATTTACTTGATGGCTGAAGAATTAGGTAGGTCTTCAGTGTCTGTTGTAGGAAAGTAATGTGCCTGGGATTAGTAACTCACAGAAGACTGCTTTCTCTCAAAGCCTCACTATGGGAAGATAGGATTGATTGTCTTCTTAAGCACTGGCCCCAGAAGAGAATTACTTTGTGCATCCTGAAAGGAGTGAGGCTTATGACCTAGTTGGAGTGTTAAGTCACTGTGTTAAGTCCTGGAAGCTGGGGTGATCAGTTAAAGACAAACAGGGGTACAATAGTGGATGTGCAATGACGGCAGGAGCTATGCAGGGTGTGTGGTGCTGTATTCCTTCAGAAAACCATGAAGGAATGTGTGTGAAATGCTAGCAAAAAGGAAGGTGGAGAATAAATTTGATCCTGAGTATTTGCAAAGCCTTGATGACAATCATGATGGAAATCAAAAGGAGCTGGAGTGGAGGATAGGTCTCTGAAGAAATGGGAAAGGTAGAATAAATCAAAATCTGGAATGGGTCCAGAATCTCATATGTATTACTTCATGATAAACTTCATGCCAGTGGCAAATGACTTTAGTTAGGTAAATCTTTTAAGTGGAGTAATAACTTATGGGGGGAAAGAGTGCATGGAACAAAGACACTTCTTCCATGTTTGAGAGCCATGCTCACCTGTTGGGAGGTTTAGACCATGATACCATAACACATTGATGGGAATGGCTTCCAGCCTGTTGGACAACATGCTAGTCTTGATTTTGATGCTTGTCAAAAGGTAAAATAGTGTCTAGGGGGGGTTGCTGCTGCATTTGGAAGGATTTTTATAACATGTAGATATATTTGAGCTCTGAGCTAACTCTACTATTAATAGGCATGTAGCTAAGGCAGGACTAGTGTGTCTTGCTGAACTGATGGGGCTTGGGCTTTGGAGCCATGTATTTACTAATGGAAATACATACAAAGAAAGAATGGTGGGTGTGCTTACATGTGCATCAATGTGCTATAATTATGGCACATTAAGTTTAGTACCTGTAATAGCCAGTACTAACCTAATGCATTGTAATCAGCACTACTGTGCAGTAGCACTAGCGCACATTTTTTACACTATGTTAATGCACAGTAGACTAATTCTACTGTGCATTAGCATGGCTTTTGCTGTGACGCGCTAATGCGCAGTAGAATTAGTCTACTATGCTTCTAGCATCTCGTGTAGACATGCCCACTAAATTTAATTTTCTAATCCTTAAAAGGTAAAGTATTATAGTGGATCAGTGCAGACAGACCAAGGAGTCATTCACATTTTTAAAAAATCTAACCAATCTGGAAGCTAGAGACAACTTCTGAGTCACCCAGGTGTAACCCTGCTTATATTATACATGCTTTGTTGGTTATACTCTGTATGGTAACTATGTGTGTATGCTCTTCTGTATACCTTCATTAGTTTGAATGTTCAGATGTTTGGGGTCTCTTTCGCTCTGTTTTACTATTTGTGGGTAAAGTCTGCAGATGTAAGGGTCACATGGATCAGATCTTTGTGTTCACAATCCCTCCCTTCCAAAATTGTGGATTTTATAGATGCCCAAATGTTGCAAGGGTCACTGAGGCATCAGCACTCATTGTGAACTGTGTGGATGTCTTCAGGTGGGTGGCTCTTGGATCTGGAGTTGAAGAAATGTATGTGGGGAGTAAGAACAATTCTAGGCAGGAGTGACTTCTTGGATGGCATTGCAGTTGGCCATGAATCTTCAAGGTGAAAGTGTCCTTGGATACAAGTCCCTATAGTGGGTTCAGGTGGTGGCCTGCTACCCTCTGCTTCTGAAAGAGCTGAAATCCCTCAGCCTGCTGTTGGGTAGGTTCGGGCCTGAAAGAGCAGAGGTTGCACAAGCAACCAGAAGAGAAGCAACAATTCACTGTGGTAGAGTGGCAGCGACTCCCCATCTCTTCCTAAGTCGCAGTGAGAAGTAACAGGTGGCAACACCCAGGAGCAGTGAGGAAAAAAATATTTTTTTGTGCTCCCTCACCTGCAACCAAAGGTGGCATTTCAGCAAAGAGTGATGATCCCTGGCAGAAATGTGGCAGTGACCACCAGTGTAGGCCTCCCTACTCAGCACTTGTCACTTTGGCAGGAATAGGTGGTAGCGCCCTTAGAGCAGAGTAGCGACCCCCAACAGGAAGGAACAGCAGGAACCTCTGGGGTGGTCCTCCCTACAGAGCACCTGCCATTTTTGTCTAGCACATACAATGGAGTCCCTGCACAGCAGCCCTCCATGAGTATCTTTTTCCAGAAGCCTGGGATAGGTAGTAGCTCCCCTAGGTTTGTCTGGTGGTGCCTGTGATAGACTTTGTGGTTTTAACTAACATTGAACAGAAAAAGTTTTCTATAGGGTTGTGCTTTCCCCCTTCAATATTTCACTGTTATAGAGGCCATAACACAAAATGGCTGCATGTGTCTGTTTCACTTACACCACATAATGTCAGAAGTGGACCGGATTCCTCGCTCTGTTGGGAGTGGGGGAGAAAAAAGAGAGAGAAAGAGAAGCCCCCAAACTGCCAGAGTGCAGATAGAATCAGGGACTGTGCACAACAGCAGGGAGAAGACAGGTTGAAAGCCCAGTGCAGGTACGGAGGCTATAATGGAAGATGGCTGTAAGGGTCTCTGTTTCATTCTCATCACAACTATTGCTTGTGAGTGGGGAAGCATGTTCACTAAGGAATTAACATTTAATATTTATTAGCATTTATTTTCCCTGTGTTCTGGGTGGGTGCTCAAGTCAAAATAAAAAGCGCGTGTATAATGTCCAAATTTGATCCTCCACTACTGCTGTCCTCTGTGTAGCAGAAGGGTTACATAGGTATTCATTTTATTTTGCCTTCTCTTATTTCAGATAAGCACTTGCTCTATTTAATAATAAAAACAGATTAAACAGGCTGTAATTTGAAAGAGCAGATTAAACAGGCTGTAATTTGAAAGCACAAGACACTCTACTGGTTTCATTGTTCATAGAACAGAAATTCTAATGGCAGTTCTAATTCATTGTGTACTGAACTCTTGATGTATAGAGTCAAAAGGTTATCAAGTAGCTTGTAGCTACATAGCTGATACTGGAATATTAGTATTTGTCACAAGGCATGAGTACTCATCTGAGAGATCTTTGAAGTAAAATGGGTCTTATAGGATGTTTTGTTCATCAGAGATACACATCTCTAATGCACAGAGCAGCAACCAGTCACTGACTTGGGTCATTCCACTGGCTGAGACATCCATGTTTATCATGGATCTCCATGCAGGTGGCTTGAATACTCTGTTCTTGAGTGTCCTGTCTGGAAAGGTTTCTGGACTTCTGCACAAGTGAGAGAGTGTGCATATTTGTTACCTATTTGTAACACCCACACACACACTTGGGTTGTATATGGTAAAGCGTATGGTTTTGGTTGTGTATGGTGGCGGGTTTTTTGGTGTCTGTGTGTTTTTATGTGGGCAAGATAGCCTCTGTTGTTCTGTCCATGTGCTCAACACATGGGAAGCTGGGGCGTGTATCTAGGAAAAATATGTAAAACCCTTTGGCCTCATTGGCCAGAGGAAGCAGAAGATCCTCCAGGCAGATGAGTAAGAGAGAGGCTGGAATGTGGCACTTCCTAATTCAGGAAGGGGTGGGCAATTATTTTTGGTGCAGGACCACTTTATAAGTTCTGGCAAGCTGTTGGGAGCTGCATCCTGCCCCTTGACTGTTGCCCCACACCCTGGTCACCACATTGGGACCAGAAGTCCTGCCCCCTAATCCCTGACCTTTGCCACCAGAAGTCCCTCCCCTTGCTGCCCCGCTCCCCCAACACACCTTTTGGGAGGGGGAGTTGCCATCTTAGAACCAGAAAAAAGCCAGATCATATACTACAAGTCAAATACCTACCATAATAATTCAATTTTTTTTGAAAAAAATACTTGTCATGACTTGCGATTGTGTACTGTATATAGAAGGGATTGCATAATAAGTCAAAAATAAGGTGTCACTCTTTTATATTGTGGGGGGGAGTGTGGGTGTGTATGTACGGTGGGGCATGGGGGTATGTGGGGGTTGAGAGAGGGTGTGGCTATGTAAGGGGGCATAGGGTATGTTCTGGCATATGTATATATTGATAGGGGTTGTGGGTGAGTGGATGTGAGGGAGGGTCGGGGGTGTAAGGACCCCCCCACACACTGTCCCCATGTCATGCAGACCCCGCTGCCAGCAGCAGCAGCAGGCAGGGAGGTCAGGGTGCTTGTGCCCAGATCCTTATGGGGCTCGTGCCTGGTGGGGTATGGCTCTGGCCAGCGCTGTGCACAGGCGGGGAACACATCCTGCCTGGCTGACTCTATCACTGGGGCTCCATACCGCACACCTGCAGGTCCAGTGCTTGCAGCGAAGGAAGCCCTGTGCTGGAGCCTGCTGCCTCCCCCGCCCCCTGCTGTGCTGGTCTCTCCCCCCTGCTTCCCTGTGGAGTCCAGTGCATGGCTTCCCTGCTGTAGGTGTGTGGTATGGAGCCTCTGTGAGAGGTGGCCAGTGCTGCAGTGGGGCGAGGACTGTGATTTCCCCCCAAAAAACAGAGATTAGTCTTCCCCCATTCTAGAGCCAAGACTATGATCCCTAAGATTTAGCTCATGCTCTACAATTATGATTCTGCTATGAACAAGGTAGCAATTACTGACTGTTTCTATTATTTGTATATCCAAAACTTAAATCTCTTTGCTTAATTTACTTAAGCAAACAATACAATCTCTACCAAATATTTCCCTACAATAATTTTATACTGTAGCTTATATTTCTGTCATTTGCATGTCTCCCTAAATGAGGATCCTTAAGATCCAAAAAATGTTTAATTGTGCCTTTACTAGTTTGTCCAGGAAACTTTAAACTGTGAAAAATGCTTTTGACTTAAAGATTATGGTTCAAGATATTAAAAACAACTCTTTATAATCTGTGTAGTTTTGCATGGAAAAGTCATGATTTTTGATATACAGTATAATTCAAAACACATAGGTAAAATTTGATGAAAAGAGTGTACTCTCAACTGTTGTCTGTATAGGGTAATGGAGAATAATTAACTCATTCTCCCTGCATGGGTCAATAAGGATTTATCATGATACACTTCTGGGTGAAACACTTGACACTTACTGGTATAGCAAGATACGGGGGGTCTCTTGTATTGTACACATCTTTTAAAAAGATTGTGTACATCTTTAAAAAAATATTTAATAAGACATTCTAATTTTTAAAAGGGGAGGCTTTTTTAAAAACCATGTTTAGAAAGATCTTCAGGACAGTTGAACAATGGCTTATCAGTAGAATGATCATCTGATAGCACTTGAAGAAACAGGTTGGTTTTGTTTTGTTTTTTTAGCAAGTACAGTGATGATTAAAAGCAAGCAGTGTGTCTATTTTTGCTCATGGACTCAGGCTCCTAATGGTAGTTACCAATTGTCTTTCTTTCTACCACCACCCCTCAAATCAAATGGGTTAAGTGATTGTATCCTTTGATTGAGCATTGTAGTGAGCTACAAGTAGCAGTACATGTTTTGGTCTTGGGCTGTCCTTTCTGGCTGGCTCTAGGTTCTGCAAGCCAATACTGGCATTCTCAGGCACTGAGGATGGCTGTTCGAAGGAAGGCTGTCCTGCAAAACCAGCAGCAAGCATTTTGTGGTCCTGGGCCCTCTGGGCAGTGCAGCCCGCTCGAGTAGACTTTGAAGAACATTTGTTGCTGGAAGTAGCAGGCGTCTTCTTGCATTTTAGCATCTCACAAAAGCACCTGTAAAACTAATGCAAAAAGGTAATTAAAGAAATCTCTTTACTTGTCTGAAGTAGCCCCACTTAATTCATTGACCCCAGACTAGAATTGAGTGAAAATTTTCATATTTTTAAATGCATATTCAGCAGTGATTATGCATTTCACAAATGTGGGCTATATGTTTTTTGTGTCTTGTTTCATCTTACCAAAAATCTGAAATTTGAAATGGACAATTTTGGCCCTTTCAGTTTAAAATGACTTTTCATTCTGAAATTCCCTTCTCATTCTTGAAAATTAAAAGAATAAAACTCTGTAATCAAAAGAAAACTTTCCAATAACCTGAAACTATTTCTTTGGAAGGAAATTTGTTTAATGAAATTGTTGAAAAATTGTCTTCATTCTAATACGAAACAATGTTCCAAAATTTTAGAATTGCTGGTGTACTGCAATCCATTTTTCATCAGGGTCTACTTCTTACTAAAGACTTCTTTCGTGCAGATGAAAGAACCCCTGGCTAATAACTCATTAGGTTGTATTTCATAACGACAAACATCTAAAGTAAAATGAGAGATTTAGTTAATGATTCTGGCAAATTGATCATATTAGTCTGTGATTAATGTATTAGTGCATCACCTAAAAATGTAATGGGCATTCAGCCAGTTAACCAAACAGTAAAGAAAAGTAGT
The DNA here is from genome assembly GCF_030867095.1 of Alligator mississippiensis. Lineage (NCBI taxonomy): Eukaryota > Metazoa > Chordata > Crocodylia > Alligatoridae > Alligator > Alligator mississippiensis. Next base: position 43,926,517 of record NC_081830.1, read on the forward strand.
TTGTTTAAAGAAAAGAATGAAAAGAAAATCATGTCTGTATTTTCTCACATACTATATTTTCTCACATTTTCTCAAGGGTGGTTCCAAAGAGGATGGTGCTAGACTGTTCTCAGTGGCAGCTAATGCCAGAACAACGGGCAATGCTCTCAAGTTGCAGCAAGGAAAGTTTAGGTTATATATTAGGGAAACCTTTCTTACTAAGAGGGTAGTAATGGTCTGGAATAGGTTACCCGGAGAGATTGTGAAATCTCCATCCTTGGAGGTTTTTGAGACCCAGTTAGGCAAAGCCTTGGCTGGGATGATTTAGTTGGGGATGGTCCTGCTTTGTGCAGGAGGTTGAAGTAGGTGACCTCCTGAGGTCCTTTCCAACCCTAATTTTCTATGATTTCTATGATATGACTAATAAGAGCATCCACAGTTGGCTTAGATGGGATAAAGAGCTTATGGGCTATAACTCCTTCAGCTTCAGAGCAAGATCCAATCAGTGTCTGGGGTTAGGTGCCATAGGGTTTATCTAGACAATTTTTTGCTCTTTCCTCTGGAGCATCTGGTTCTGGACACTGCCAGAGGTACTGAGTTACCAGGTTAGATGAGCACCTGGTCTGCCATGGTTTACCTGCCACACTTTGTCAGCTTGACTGCCCAGGGATGCTCTACCCTTGTGGATATCTAGTAGTTCTCTTCACTAATGATATTTCAATCCTTCCTCTGGCAGTGTCATTATGCACCTAAAGGCCAGTTTATATCACCGTGGGCACATGTGACGCTATGTCGCTGCAGCAATGCACAATAGCGATGTAAGGTCCAGGGGCAAAACCCATGATGCTGCAGCTACATTGCTGTAGCAATATGCTCCCCAGTTATGGTGTGTTGCCACAGTGGTAGAGTGCCCAAAAATAACTGTGCGCAGTATGCATGGTGCAGTGCCAGCTGTTATAGTGCTGCCTTTTAGCACTTCTATAAGTAAATACTAAATGATGGCACAGTAACAGCAGGGTCATAGTGGCACATATAGACATGTCCAGTGGTGCCTTTTAGACTTGTATCTCTGCAGTCCTTAGATTATAGCGTGAAAGGTAGGTGACAGAAGACAGGACTTAGAGAAATATAACGATGGATAAGAACAACGCCTCTGACTATTCTACTGAATTCTTATTTAAACGAATTTGAGCAAATTTTCATCTCCTGGCTGATTTCCAGAAAGTCAACATCCAAGCAACAGTTTGATTGCACAAGTAGTTAGTGGACTCTTCCATTTGACAGACATTTGTGAGAGAGAGTACCTAGGATGTAAGCCTATCCTTCATAAATACAACCACATGCTTACCATCACACAGATACACCTCCTAGTTAGGCTGGGCCTAAATGATACATGCCAGAGTCTGGAAATAGCTTGAAAGAATAGTTCCAAGACGTGCGATTGCCTGATTTATCTAGCTCTGAAATCTACTGTTCCAAAGGATGACTTGACCATGGCATAATGATTTGACAATGAGGATGTGAGTTTAGGTCCTGAATAAACTAGTCTTGAGTCAAGTACATACATGAAATACAACCTTTAAATACATCTAAAGACATGAAAGTCACTTGTAAATACCCATAATTGTGTCAGTGAAGAGAGTGAAATAAAACTGCAAGGTGTCACATACATGAACTGCTGCTGTGTAAGATTGATTGGAGTAATTACAACTTTTCAGTAAAATGAAGACTATTTAGCCCCCAGACTTGGCCTGAGCTTGTGAGGGAGGAAAACAATTGCATGTTAAAGACTCATAAATTACCTACATTCTCTGTAGTTAGTACTGTTTTAAATCCCTGGCAAGAGCTGTAGCAGATGGCCAATTGACAACTCTTCCATTACTTGACAACTATACCGCATGTCATTTACTGCATCAGTCTGTGAGGTAAGAAAATTATTTTTCAATCTTTGCCTTAACTACCATGGCAAGTGGGAATGAACTCTCCATACAGTGTTTTTGGCTTCACTACAGATTGTGTGATGAAGCAAATGAATTCAAATCATGCAAGGGGTAATATGAAATTTAACAGTGGCTAAGGAAGTCAAGTGTCATGTTATTTGTGTATGAACTGGTTGCATGCTTTGGGAAGTTGTGCTCTTTGTGTTCCTAACTGTATTGCTCTCCCTGCAAATATTAACTTTCTCTTTGTATAAAAAGAGAAAGCTAATATTTGAAAAGGAGAAATGGTGAGGAAATCTCTGACTGACTAACAGCATTGCTGCATAATGTAGAATTTTTACTTTTCCTTCAGGGTTGTTGGCTGTAGGTGTGTTGGTCTCAGGACATATGCAGACAAGGTTGTTTGGGCAGATGTGGTATCTTTTATTAGACCCACTAAACAGACTCTCCCTACTGCCTGAAGAAAGGTGTTTGTGTCCAAAAGCTTGCAAAGAACAAATTTTCCAAGTATTTAATTGGTCTAATTAAAGATATCACATCTACCCAAATAACCTTGTCTACTTTTCCATCATATGCTCTTGATGTTCTCTGTATGTTGGCTGCCTCATGGAGCAAGCCAATATTAGAAATTTCCAGTTTCAGTATTTGCGTGTGCTCTATATTCCCCGAGATGGAGGATGATGCACCTTGTGGGGCAGGGACATTGTCCCTTTCCCGACAGAACCGGTGACATCTTTCAGCATTTACTCCAATCTAAAAGATAGGGCAGGAGAAGCTCCCTGCAGTTCCATGAGAGATTGGTTCTGTAACAGTTCTTATAAATCCCTTAGGTTAGGCCAGATTCTTCACAGCACACTGTGTCACAATGTGTAAATGGAGCATACCGCCAGGGAAAGTTCAGGGGCAGAAGATAACCCAGTCATCACTGAAGAATACAAAGCTTTACTAATAAGAAACCAAAGTTGTGATGTAAATTTAAGTTTAAACAGACGTCATGTTGCAGGTATATCAGTGTCCGGAGGTACTGGCTTCTGCCCGTGCTGTTGTATTTTGCTTTTCATTAGCACAAATGTACAGAATTAGAACTTTTTCCCCTTCTCATTTTTTTTTGTAAATCATGAACATTACGGACAGGTGATTGTTCCTAACAGAGTCATTTGGAGCATTCTCATTGACTTCAGAGGGAACACAACTGGTCTTGTTATGTCTATAACTTCAGAGTGGGGGACTCCTTACGGGAAAGCTTTAGAGAAGAGGAAGCAAAATACTAGTCCCATTTGAGACAGAGGCAAGAGAATGCTATCAATCTGAGACTTGGGTTAAAGTGTTTGAGACCCTAAAGAAGTCTGATTTTTTCAGATCAGACTTTCTGTACTTTCTTAAAATTGGGCCCTTTTAATATGCCACAGCTGAGTGACCTAAAACCGAGGCACCCAAATCATTAGTTACTCAGAAAATCTTTGTCCTGGTCATTTGAACAATGTGGTTGCGACTGCCTTTGAGACTGTTCTTGCAAGGAAGCTGGAATAAATTAGCACTGGGAAAGTAGAATGGAATAGTAAGGTGAGAGTGGCAGGCTGGATTGTAGGCTGACAAACACATGCTCTGTGGTAGAGATCCTGCTGGTATGTGCTCATCCAGGGATTCCAGTATAATGAAGACAGACATGTCACATGCATCTTCACTGTCCTCCTAGCCATCTAAAAATGAGTGAAAAGGCAGAATGTGCTGACTATCCCAAACTGTGCAGTAATGAATGATAATGGAATGAAAAAAGCCCAGGAATGTGGTGTTCACACATGTTGTACTAAATATGGAAAAAATATTTAATACCAAAATGTAAATATGAATGTGGCATTGTTTTTAAAATAATGTCCTCTTCAGTAGCTTGGAGTGGGCCAAATCCCTAGCTGGTGTTGACGTACATAGCACCATTGATTTCAGTAGACGTACATCAAATACCACCAGTTGAGCACTTGACACATTCTGGATACTTTAGCTCTCTACATCCACAGCTTCCTAGGAATTTCACTCCTAATTAGTTTCTATTCTAGCTTTCTTGCATCACTTGCCTTAGAATCCCTTGAGTAAACCAGTATGCTAGAATATCAGCTCCCATATCCTTTCCTTTTTTGACTTCACCAACATTTTTCCAATTTTCATCTTTATCAGCATTACTCTAGAGCTCACATTTGTATATGTAACTCCTAACAGGCATTTTGATATAATTTGTTTAACCTTTTGTAATTGTTTTAACCTTACAGAAAACTGATTATGTCTTTACAGTTTAAGAATTCATCAAACAAAAGAACACCCTCCTCATCTTGCCCAACTCCTCGGGCTTCACTTAGCCCCATTATTTAGAGAATTTTTGCTATGTGCGCATTCCCTATTTTTCCACCTTGTTGTCTGGATCACAGGTTTTAAACATCCCTTCTACCGCTGCCACACTTCCCACCTCACAGCAAAAAAAAAAAAAAAAAAGAAAAAAGAAAAAAAGAAAGAGAGTGATTTAGCAGAAAGGTCTGGAGAGATTTATTTAGAAACAGAGTATCAAGTTAGAGGAAACTATGCCTACCTTGCTTGGGTCAACATCCTCCAAGTGAATAATTAAAGCTTTAGAAAGGCGCCCACATTAGCTTTGTGTCTCACTGAACTTGGTAATTTAAATGGCCAACTCATTTTTAATTTAGCCAGTACATACATATGAAGTAACTTGAATTTGCAAGTGTTTCTCTTCCTCATTTTGCTTTCCACCATAGGAAGGAAAAGATAGTCAGTAGACTGGAACTTGGAGATCTGGATGTGTTCGTAGTTCAGCCACAGACTCTTTGCCTGACTGTAGATATATCATATAATCACCATGTCTTCACTTCTCATATCTCACATAGTTGCTTTCTTGTCCATTTAAGTAGTAAACACTTTGATGGATAATGTCCTCTACTTTTTGAATATTCAGCATCTTACAGAAGTGGCCTCTAGGGACACCTACTTCTAGCCATTCCTCACTGATCCTAAAGCTGATCCTCACTAATCATGTTCCTGGTTCATTGTTCTGGCCATGTCACCTTTTTTTTATTACATCCTTGATTGGCTCCCCACCTGTCACATCAAAACAAGCTGTGTGTTCTCATTAAGGCTGTTCATGGCATATCTATACCCTACCAGTACTCTCTCTTGGTTCAGCCTAACTCTCCTACATTTCAGATCATTCTAGTTTTGAATGTCTGTGAAATCATTTTTTTCTGAAATGGGTCTCCACATTTTCCCTGATATTATGTATGAGAGGAAAACTACAAAAATCTGTAGTCTTTTTTGGATTCCAACCTAAATTTTCTCTTTGCTACAGTGTCTCCAGAAAATTTGACAATAGTAAGGTAGCCAGTATCCTATGATGATCAATGAGTTTTGTTTTAGTGTTGCCCTACTCTCCCTTGATGCAGTCTCTCATCTTATGCATTAGATTGTAGGATCTCAGGAACTGAGACCATCTTTGTTACATTTGTCAAATACTTTGCATGTTGGGGCTGTAGCCACAAGTGCACCAATATTAAACAAAAATACAATAGCTACAAGAGTTCATGATGTACCACTTTGTCTGTGGTACAAACTGATGCAACTCCCAAAGTCCATGGAAATGTTCGTGTGTTGGAAAGAGATATGTAGAGGATAGTGTTGGGTGACTAAGCATTAAAAGTGAGAGCATTTCTGTTTTGTGTTTCCATGGAAATAATGGTGTAGTTTAGGGTTATGTTTGGAAAGAGGTATGCCAGGGACAGTGTTGGGTGAACAAGCATTATTTTCCCCTGGCTGGAAACACAGCTGTGAGGTGATCTGTTGGAGGGAAGTCACAGCAGCATCTAAGAGCCCAACTCTGGCTCACCAAAAGTAGCTGGTTTAGGCTAGAGAGGGGCATGATTGAAGCATCAGTGTTCTGGGCTGATTTATTGATAATGGGTGAGGGAGCTTCTATGCTATGCAAGCCATAAGTTAAAGTTACCCACTCTGGGGAGGGAAGAGTCACAAGACTATATATGGCACTCAATATGGCACATATTGCATTTGTTTTGTACTAGTAGAAATGATTTAGACCTGACATTGGCATGGCTTGTTCAAACAGAACTTATAGTTACTAAAATCCTCAGGGGCCTCTTGAGTTTTTCCCAGTTCTGTCAGCCAAGCCAGATAACCTGGGGTAAGACCCTTCCCCACTCTGTGGCTCATTGTCCACATGTGTGAAATGGAGATAAATGGATGCAAGCTTCCTTTATGAACTGCTCTGCAATTTACAGATGAAAAGTGCTACCTGTCAAACAAGGTGGATGCCAAGTGAAGTCTTTTCACTAACCTGACAGATGTCAAATAGTTCAATAGGACATTCTGAGCTCCCCTGGCCCATGAAAACTGATAGAAAAACATCTGGTGCCCCAAATGGAGTGAGGACAGGTCAGAAGGTTTGTATGAAATGAGAATAAAGGTGGTTGAATATCATTTCCTGTCCAGGAAAAGGGGAGTCTACTGAATTTGGGATTTAATTAAAGAAAGCCTTCTGCAAGGGACATCTGAACTCTTAAATGCAGGGCAGCCTATTTAAATGGTAAATGCAGTTTCATTTTAGAGGCTGCTTGGACTATTAAATTATGAGGACCGAATTACCTTAATTCATTTGACTCATAGAATATTTTCTATGTGACCTCTAACATCTTGTATTAAGAAGTTGCTGCTTTAGATAAACATGAGGGCTTTTTGCTTATAGTTATATAAGGCAATGAAAGAGAAATGTCTTTCAGCTCTGGGTCCTGATTTACAACATTAACCCATGACTGGCATGCTTTTGTGAATAATAAACTAATAAGGGGGATTCCTGGAGCATAAACATCTCTATGGTAAATGGGTAGGGAAAAGGACAGCTAGCAATTGGTTTTGATCATGGCAGAGGAGTTAATATACAAGACTTAACTGATGATATGTACACTTTGATGCTCTTTCACACACACTTTTTTTTCTACTGAAGACCTTTGCAGGCTCTATATTGCTTGCTTTTCAATATACCTGAAATGTTAGAAAGTATCCCCAAAATAGCAGAGCCCTAGTTACAAGCCAGGTTGCAAAGAAAAGGAATGTGAGATCTGTACAGCTAGGAAATGACCCATATAAAATCCAGTGGCCTTACTGAGTCATAGTTTCAAAGGCTACCCCTACATTGGCTCCTGCAATTATGAAGGCCTCACAGGGAAATGAGTGAAAAATAGAGCATAAAGCAAAGATTTTCAAATGGGCTTATCATTCTGGTCCATTTGAACTGAATGGGACTTTTACCATTCATTTCACTGGGAAGTTAGACTGATGTTGTTTTTGAAAATCCCACTGCAAAGAAAATCCTCAGCTTTGCTTATGCAAATAAATTGAATTAATTAATAGGAATGTTGATCTTTTAATACATATCCCAGGAACAGCATTCAATTAAATTAATCAAATAAACTACCTGGCATTCAGGTTCATCAGGTTCAATAGTATCATCAGATACTATAGGTTCCCTTTACCTAATATAGAATTGATCTATGGTAATTGTGTTGTAGAATTTTGCAAATGCTGACTTTTCAGTGGTCTGTACCACCTATTGACTAGTCATTTGTAATTACTGCATATTTGGTGATACAAGAAGTAGACTAGGGCTAGGTACAGATGTTCAAAAAGCCCAAGGTAGAATTGATTTAACATACACAGGTTTTTTTCAGTGGCATAGGTTAGATCAGGAGTGAACAGAACAGATGTTGATCCTTTGGTGTGGGCAGGGGTGCAAGGGGGGGGGGTCACACAGGCTGCTTGCATTGGCCAAGGCCAGCAGGTTGGGGGTGGTCCCACAATGCCAAGCACTCAGGCCACATTGGCTGCTGGACACGGTTGAGTACCCCTTTGCCCCCCTCCCCATCATCGGCAGACACAGGCAGGTCAGCTGCTTGCAGGAAGCAGCCGGTGGCCAGCTTGCCCATCCCCTGCAGCCAAGTTGTGCTCCCTGGTGCTGTGCCTGCTTGCAGGGGGCGTGGGGATCCCTGGATGGGCTCCTGCACAGGCCCGCAGACTCCCATGCCCCCCTGAGCAGGTACAGCACCAGGGAGCACAAGTAGGTCTCAGGGCATGGCCAGCCACCCTTTCCCCCCTCCCCTGTAATCCCATAATTGGCAGCCACTGTGCTGACTTGGCTGTGACAGCCCAGGGGTGGGGCTGGTTGGGTACTCAGCCAGAGTAGCTGAGCATGGGCCAAGTACTAGCATGACTCCCTGTGAGGGAGGGCTAATGGGGGGCTGCAAAGGAGCCTGGGATGCTGCTGGTCAACAACCTAACATGATTCAATAGGCAGGGCCAGGTTAACCCTTTAGTGAGCCCTAGGCAAACAAACTCATGGGCCCCTACTTTTTTTACTCAATAATTATACTATATAAAATAAGCACAACTGGGCCCCTTCTTCACTTAGGACCCTAGGCATGTGCCTAGTTTTCCTATGTACTAATCCGGCCCTGTTGATGGCAGATCTGGTATAGAAGTTCAGTGCACCAAACTAACCTAATTTGAATAGGTTTGAGTTCACATCGATCCAGGACTATCTTAGACTGGCTTCTGCCATTTTTTTCTATATACCCCAAACTTCTGTATGGTTATGGATTTGGTTTGATTTCCAGTCACTTACTCTGAATTTTGTGTAACGTTTGTACCTAGCCTAGGTTGGACTGAAAATTGGGGGAGAATGTGGGTAATGGCTGAATTGAAGAAGTAATGCTTAGTAAGTGGTTTATCAAATATCTATTAAGAAGCTAATATGGCTACTCTGCATATTTTCTGTGTTGTTCTATACTGTGGTCCTGCAAACTTTTCACATGTGTTTAGTTTTAAGTGTGTCCTAAGACTTTAAGTGACTTCTTTGACTCAAATTGGACTACACTGATGTAAAGTTGAGCATGTCTGTCTGCAGAATTGTGGCTCTTGTTTGTAGAAATCTAGCACACACACCCAATTAACATCATAAAATCCAGTCATACTGCTTTATGCAGCCTATTTTAGTTTAACTTAAATATATTTTTTTACTGCTTAATGTGAGTCAATTCACATCAGTGAGTAGGCAGATCATTTATCACAATTAATTCAAATCTTCAGTCTTTGGCTTAGACATGTGGATTAATGCTCTAAAGCCATGTATTTTATACACTTGGCTCCTGCCCATGCAAAGGTTGTGTCTGAGAACATGATCAAATGTCCTAATGGCTGCAGTAATAGATATGAAGTATTTCGCCTCCTTGCCAAATATAGCCTGTGGATGCTGTCCTCCACAAAGCATGTTAATGCATTTTCAGTAGTCCAGACAGTTAAGTGGGTCAAGCAAATTCTGTAGTGAAGGGAAAGAGCCATCAATGTCACATTTAAAAAACGCAGTGGGGAGCTCCAGGAGCTAAAAGACAGGTTGCTGAGCCAAAGCAAGCTGCTTTTATTTTTCCAGCTTGTTAATCCTTAACCCATATAGGTTGGGGGTACTGTGGAAATTTCTTAGTCACTGGATTTTTTTCACCCTTCAGTAAAAATAACAAGGACAATTCCCAGAATAAAAGCTGTTTCCGAGAGCTAGCCAGAATGCATAAAAGTCTGTGGGCATTTTTCCATGTGTTTCCAGTGTAGTGCCGGGCACTTTAATTAGCGAGCAGTGCTAATTAAAAGCGCCTGTGCATCACATGTATCAGCATCACCATGCATCCCCACACTGAAAAAATGGTGGTGCGGTGCTTTGAACTAAAGCTGATTGGATGTGTTTTATTTCAAAGCACACCACTGCCATTTTGTCAGTGCAGAGAGGCATGGTGATGCTGATGCATGTGACACACGAGGCTGCCAGAGCACATCAATTTCTGTTCTCCAGATTAATCGAGTCTGCTCCAACGTGCTGGATTTTCAGTGCATCAGAGCAGGCTCCCCACATGTGTGTAGGAGCTTCGTGTGACTGACTATTAGCCCTTATCTGGAGGATTTGTGATAGACTTTTATCCTACTTTAGCTATACATCTGCTACCAATTTCTGATACCAATGGTGTCAATTTCTGTGGCAATGGGGACAAAACAGCCTGCAAGCCACCCTTGACAGCTAGCCACTTTGTGGGCTGTCAGGGAGCCAACTGTTCTCTCCCTACCTCCCCCTTGGGAAGAGGGAAAGCAGAGCACTGTGGAATAGTGAAAGGTCTAAGACCTGACCATATGTTAAATTTCTGTTCCAGAAAGACAAAGAAGTTTGGAACAGCAACTTCTTTGTTGTAGATCTGCCATTTTTGTGACAGACCAGCCATTTTTATCTGGTGATCAATTTCTTTAACATATGACATGTTATGATTTGTCATGAGAAATCACATGCACCTTTCCTGAGAGATTCTACTTTGGGCTTTGAACTGCTTCAGTCTTCCCTCAACACATTTTCTCACTGTCTTTTACTTCTGGTATCATGTAATTTTAAGGAATCAACTGAAATCAATGAGTCAGACAGAGGTAGGCTTTGTTCAGTGCCTGAGTTCTAACAGATCAATATTGCATACCTGAGCTTCTGCATAATATAATAACTAGTTCCTACAATCTCTTCTAGCAGCCTGGTAGAGGCACAGTCACTGGTTTCTACAGGTGACTTGTAACAGATAAGGCAAGATGGAGTACAGATAGTATATCGAGAAGGGAATTTTGATCTCTGACGGTGTGACCAAAATATAAAGAATTTATTGACCTTTATGCCATTGCTGGGCAGGAGAGAGAGGTTTGCTCTACTTGCAGCTTTACTTACATCTATCAGCCTTTCTGCTTCATGAGCTGGTCAGGTTGGTGAATCCAGGATGCCTCTCAAATAAGTTGATCTTATCAGCTATTAAGACTTTTCTGTACTAGGATGCTTAGGGTACATGGTTCAACATTAATACAATATACTGCTAAACACCCAGAGGCTGAATCGTGCTCTGACTTGCTCTGTGTAAATTCCCTGAAAGAAGTCATTGGAGCTACATGGGATGCTCTCCTGTCTAAATTATTGCACATATGCTTTATCAGAACTACAGCATAATTCATTGTTGATTTTTATCGTAGCCTAAATCATCAGACACTAAATTTATTATTAATGCTAAATGTATTACCAATGCTTCTTATATGTTTGACAGCCTGGTATCTCTCAGTAAATAGCTCAGGTGAGCTCATCTTTTGGTTATAGTGATGCATATAGCCATTAGTTTCGGTACCTTAGAGAAGCAAGTGAAATAAGTTTTTAATAGAGGTGATTTTTTTAGCTCTAGTTTTATGACCATTTTTACTTCTATGCTAATATGTATTATTATGAACAATGAAAATTATCAGAGTATCCCTACTGATGCATTTTATTGTCCACAGACAATAGCTCTGATCAGGAAGTATGCAACAATAATTACAGAAATAAAATGTTTGCTTTTGTAGTTTATCATTAGGATATTTTTTCATACTGCCATTTCATACTTTATTAGTTGAGTGCAAGAATCTGTTACTTGCAAATCAAATATTCAGACCTCTATGTTATTTTTGAGAATGACTTTAACCTTTCTATGACATTCTTTAATCTCATGAAAGACTGATTTATAAGCAATGTGTGCTTGAATAACTCATGAACTTTGCTGTTTGTTCGTATGCAAGCCCAAGAGGCCCTGTATAATTGGATCAGTTCTGTTTTAAGGTTCTGCAAACATAACTGTCACTACATCTGGTTAACCATTCTAACATTGTCATTTGTCCTAGCTACAGCAAACATGGCTGAATGGTGACCACATATCCACTTCTTGCATAACACAGCCATGTGCCAAGGGAGTTTATGTACTGTCTCTTAATCCTCACCATGTTTACATTTGTGTTTTCTGGGAAATTGTGGGCAGCTTGCCTGTCAGTGCTTTTTAGGTGCTCACAGTGATTGGGACTGCAGCACATGGGTTCTGTTGTGACCTCTCACACAGAGAGCTGGGGGAAAGAGGACCAGTCAGCAAGTAAATGCATGACCACGCAGGATGCAGATGTAGAAGCACAACCATGTGCCATTCTAGAGTACAGCATTGTGTGACTGCCACAATTCCCATTACTATTTATTTCATTTGTGCACAGAGGAAATCAGCTTTATGTTAACAGATTCTACTGCTGGTTTAAAACAGTGATTTCAACTGAAGTCTAACTGACTACTCCCCAGGGCATTTCAATTCTAAAACTTATAGAGGGTCAAACCATAAAATAGCCTGAAATAACAGCAGTGTATGGAAACAGTAGTTTATCCTGTGGGCAAAGAAAGAAATACAAACAGGAACATGACTTGAGATCTTTGAGCTTTAGAGGCTGCCATCTGTGGGCTCTGGGTGCAGCAAGGTTAACTGTTTGCTTTGGTCTCTGTTTCTGTTTTGTTGTGTTCCTTGGAACTCACTGGCTATCCAATTATTAATGTGTTGTCTTCTTGCAGAGCTACCACCTGGTCTAGAGACAGAAGTTACACATAAACTGGTTTAAGTGATCAGAAACTGGTTTGAACCTGTAACAGAACAGATCAGTGCACATAAACCACTTTCAAAATGGCTGAAACTGATTTAAGATAAACCTGGTTGAGTGTAGTATCAGACTTAACTGATTTGGCTCAAACCTGTTTATGAAATGTCTGTCCCAGACCCCTTCCTGGTTCAAGTTAAATCACAGCCCCACACCATCCCAGCATGCTTTTCAGGCTTGGGCTGGGCTGGGTTGGACTGGGCTGTCTGCTCCAAAGATCAGCGTGGCCCCACCTCTCTGCTCCCTAGATGGAGCAGTCAAGGCTGGCTGACAAGGGGTGGGGGGGCAAACCTACCTAGGGATGCAGCCCAATCTGCATTGGGGTGACAGTCCCTCCAGGCAAACCCTGTCTGGAGCCAAGGAAGGGGGTTAAATACTCCTTCCCCCACTCAAACTTACTGCCGGCTACAACTGTGGACTACAAATCCTAGAGGCACCTGGAAGCAGGAAGAGGAAGTGATGAGCAACCCTGCAGAGTTCTGCTGTACTAAGCCTAGACTGCAAATCCCAGCGACCTCAGGGGCAGCAGGCAGAGGACATGAACACACAGCCAAAGAGCTGTGCTCTAGCACCCCTGGCTTCTGGCCTGAGCCACTGCAGTCATGTGACTGCATTTTCTGAGTCAATGGTATGTGACTGTTCACTTTTATTTCAATTTAATCTCTGCAGTTTAGACTAACCTGCAATGATGGTTAGATGGGTGAAAAAGGTGGATGGGTAAAAAACTGGCTGATGGGCGCTCCCAGAGAGTAGTGGTGGACAGGTCATACTCAACCTGACGAGATGTGAGCAGTGGGGTACCCCTGGGCTCAGTCCTTGGGCTCACACTGTTTAACATCTTCATCAGCAACTTGGACGAGAGGGTGAAAGCACATTGTCCAAGTTTGCTGATGACACTAAGATGTGGGACAAGGTGGACACACTTGAAGGGAGAGAGAGGCTGCAACTAGTTTTAGACAGACTACAAAAGTGGGCAGATGAGAATAAGATGGGGTTCAATGTAGATAAATGCAGGGTGCTGCACCTTGGGAGAAGGAATCCACAGCATACATACAGTCTGGGGAGTTCCCCTCTTGAAAGCACAGAGGCGGAAAGGGATCTCGGAGTCATTATTGACTCCAAGATGAACATGATCCGCCAAGGCCAGACCGCAGCCAGCAAGGCCAGCCATACCTTGTCATGCATCCAAAGATGCATCTCAAGCTGGTCCAGAAAGATGATGCTCCCCCTCTATATGACACTGGTCAGGCCGCAGTTGGAGTACTGCGTCTAGTACTGGGCGCTGTACTTTAAAAGGCATGTGGCCAGCCTGGAGAGAGTTCAGAGAAGGGCCACCCACTTGGTGAGAGGGCAGCAGGACAGGCCCTATGAGGAGAGACTGAAGGACCTGAACCTGTTCAGCCTCGGCAAGAGGCGGCTGAGGGGGGACCTGGTGGCTGCCTACAAACTCATCAGGGGAGATCCTGAGCAAATAGGAAGAGCCCTATCCTCCCCAGCACCACCTGTGGTGACGAGGAACAATGGACTTAAGCTGATGGAGAACAGGTTTAGGTTAGAGATCAGAAGGCAATATTTTACAGATAGGGTGGCCAGAATCTGGAACCAACTTCCTAGGGAAGTGGTCCTCGCCCTTACCTTGGGTAAATTCAAAAAGAGGTTAGATGATCACCTGTCTGGGGTCTTGTGAACCCAGCATTCATTCCTGCCTGTGGCAGGGGGTCAGGCTAGATGACCTGTTCAGGTCCCTCCTTACCCTAGCTACTATGAAACTGTGAAACTGTGATGGAATTGATTCAGCCTCAGGCTTTTTGACTGTTTGTACTTAGCCTGAGAGGGAATTGATGATGCTTATTTTCTTGTTTGTGCAGATTAGTAGTGGAGTCTCATTAGTTTTGTTAACATTTTCTCCTTTCTATTTTCTTTCAGGGTTAGAAAGGATAGGTGGCAGGTGAAAACTCACTGTTAAAGTCAGGAAGAGGTGGGAAACAGAGGTATTGAATGTTCCGTACTTTCCCTCTTTTATTTTCATCCAAAGGCAGTGTCTTTGGGGTGGCAGACCACAAATGAGATCTTTTTTGAGGAAATACTGTTACACATCTAATACACATCTAATGGACTGAAGTTAGTGGTAGTAAGAGTGTTTAATTACCCAGACATCTGTTGGAAAAGCAATCTTTGAAACAATCAGCAAAATCTAGCAATATAAGAAGTGGGCCTTTAAGTTCCTGGAATGTATTGGGAAGAACTCTTATTTTCTCAGAAGGTAGAGCAAGTTACTCCAAGACACCTACTTTAGCTTTAGTTCTGATTAGTTGGGAAGAAGAAGAGGTGGAAGGCAATTTGGATGAAAGTGATCATGAAATGATAGAGCTCATTATTCTGAGGAAACGAAGGGAGTGAGAACAGCAGAATAAGGATAATGTGGTTCTAAAAGGTATACTTTGGCACTCTTGATGACTAATAGTAGGTAGGTAAGGTTTCTTGGGAAGATAATTTGAAGGATAAAGGAGTGAGGGAGAAGGAACAGTTACCAATAGAGACTATATTAAATGCACAAACTATCCTGATGTAAAGGAAAACTAAGAAGCAAAATGGGAGACAGCTATCTGAATAGCTGCATCAGCAGCTCTTTAGTGACTTGAAATTCAAAAAGGAATCATTCAAAAAATGGAAATGAGTGCACATAACTAAGGCTGAGCATAAAGAAATAGCAGAAGCACACAGGAATAAAGTCAGAATGGCAAAAACATGAACTACTGATCTAAACTATGCTGCTTATAGAAAACCACATAATTTTGATTTTGCCTCAGGCTTTTTGAATGTCTGTACCTAGCCAAAATTAGTTAGTTAACCAAGAATATAAAAGGTAACAGGGGAAAGATCTATAAATGCCTTGAAAGTCAGAAGAAAAGAGACGTATTGGTTCAATACTTAACAGGAAAGCAGAGCAAATAACAGATGAGGCAGAGAAGGATGAAGTAATCAATCGCTTTTGATACATTCTTTACAATGATGGTAAATTGTGAGCAGGAATGGGATGAAATTCATTTCAACCAGGAAATAGTGCAGGCCAGAGTGTAGAAACAGGTTAAAAATATTTAGATCAGTGGAGTAGGCTACTTAGGGAGATTATTGAACCTTCTTTTCTGGAGGTTTTTAAGAGCAGGTTAGACAAAGGAGCTGAAAGGACCTCACTAGGTCATCTAGTTCAACCTCCTGCTTAAGGCACAATTTTCCAGACAGGTGTTTGTCTAACCTGCTCTTAATCTGCAAGGATGGAGATTGCAGAGCCTCTTTAGGCCATCTCTTCCAGTTCTTAAACATCCTCATCAGCAAGTCCTTCCTTGTTCCTTGCCTCAGTTCAGGGAGAGGCTAATGATCACCTGAGATCCCTTCCAGTCCAATGTCTATGAGTCTGTGCTCACACATGAAATAGTGTGGAACTAGTGTGCTGATGCTCACTGAAGATTGGAAACCCAGAATCAGATCTGCAGAAGTGATTCCAGATTTTACACATGTTGTCTACTGCTTTGTAGTAAATAAATGGCATTTCTAGCTGGTTATTTATCCACTTTTGGTAAGTAATAGATAGGTTCAAGTAATAGCAAGTTTATGTCCAGACAGATTGATCTTACTAGATTCTGGTTCTTTAAATGGGCATTTCTTTGCAATTCTACTGTAGTATCATGTTGCAAAAATAGATAAATAATACATAGAGATTCCATTTATTTAATACAAAATTAAACGTCTGCTTTTCTGAACCACTGGGCTCTTTCTGAGAATATTGGCAGCTGTTCCTCCTCCAATTTGCTAACAGAAATGTTTTCTTGGATCTTGGGAGAGGGAAGAACTCTGTTGGTCTTTTGTAGCAGTCTTGACTGACTGGTCTTTCCTTGAAAGTGGGAACTTAAGGAGGAAGATTGAGTTTTATCCTGTGCAGGACTGCAAATCATATGAGGGCTGGATCTTCCTGAGTCATCTCAAGATGGACTTGAGTAGGATGAGGAAACCTGCTTATGATGCAATTGTGGGAACTTGCAGTAATTTTAGTAGAAATGATCTTTACAGTGGCTCCAAGGCAACTAGTACAAAACGCAGAGTGAAAGTCTAAACTTCTCCACAATTGAGGGCTCCACTGCTTAGACCTTCAGATTGGGGGTTCTTCAACATGGGTGATGTCCCTCCCTTTTCACTGCAGAAGCCCCACAATACCCAAGTAGCAAGGAGGGGAAGGCTGGGGTGGAGTCGCCACACAAAGGCTCTGTGCCCCCCACAAGGTGGAAATGAAATCTCCGCTGGTTCTGAGAAGGCTGGTGGAGGTGGAGCTGGGGGACAGGCAGGGGAGGCATGGTAGATCTCTGTCTGAACTAGGATGCTGTTATGCAGTACCACATTGTAAATAGGTTAATTTAGTGAAGTAGATTGTAAGCTGGGGAGTTGTATACTTCTGTATACAGAGAAAGCAATACTTTAGGAGAGCTTCCCCCTGTATCTTCTGTTCAGCACTACACTCCATAGCCCTGCTGGATTTCAATGTGCAGGCAAGCCAGGGATTACTGTGGTATCAAGCTGCATTAACTCCCTTTGGGCTAAAGAAACTGGACAAGCAAGTGAGGCACAATCAAGAACATGGTATGGATCTGCATAGGTAAACTCTGTTTTCCAAGAAAACTTTCAGGGGTCCTCATCTTTGACTGTGAGAAGAGAGCATTGAACCAAGTATAGCTCAGTCCATTACAGCACGGTCTCAACACCAGGCAGCTGGAGGTGAGGAGGGAATATAAGGGAGCTTTCAATGGGAAGCTTTTCCAAGTGTCAAGTTATTACAATGATGAGATTCATGGAAAAACAAAAATCTCTACTTCTCTAAAATCTCATCATTTCCCTGAGCCTTCACATCACTTAAATAGCAGAGATGCCTGTTTCAAAGATTCTGCTTTCAAGGTTAAGAGCTAATGCAATATGAATTAAACATAGGGACAGAGTGAACTGAACAGAGAAAGCAAGACCAGAGAAAGTAAGCTACTAAGCTACTAATTGAAAACCTTACTGTTTTGCCAAGCACTGACTTCCAAATAGAGGGGAAAGCATTATGGTTTAATTGTGCTTGTTCATTTCTCTTTTCAGTACTTTATTTATTTATTTATTGGAAAAAGGCATTAAAAAGTGAATAAGTACCAAAATAGTGTCATATAAGTTATAAACATTTGAAGGCAAAGGGTATATGTTGTCGCATGCTGGTAGCTGGTGCAAAATTTTGGCTGATGAAAACCCACCACCCCTCACTCTTTCTTCTCTTTTGTATGGTATCCAAGTTCCAGATCCGTGACTCACTGTCTGTTACTATCGCTCAGTGTTCAGATTCCATCTGCCCCATTGGGGCATTTATAAAAATTACTACTTTTGATTAAGTGCTGTGCTGTTTGTTGGACAGCGCATTCACACAGGGGACTGTCCAAGATGTTCATCTTGTGAAGTGTTGTTTTGAAACATCCGTATCCACATTTCAGTCTGTTCAGCTTGACCCATGGTTCTCTGTTAAGGCCCAATGAGGAACTCACTTGGTGTTGGTATGAAATGCTGTAGGAATAGGTCTGACCTTTCCCACCAGTTGGGTCACACTGTTGCTGTCCAGAGGTTTGGTTCAGCATCTCCAGTTTCTTCTAGGAGCTTGTGGGTTTCATGCATAAAAGATTTTCAATTTTTAAGCCTCTGAAGCCTCCATCTATTTGGGCCTTCAGTTAAGAGTTGATGGAGCACGTGATTCTCATCATCTCTTGCATCTATTGCCAATAATGATGTTAGGGTCTGTCTTCTTATATCACTTGGTCTAATGCCTGAGAGTACAGGGAGTACATCTGTGTGTAAGTTGTGCAGCTTGGTACAAGTCTCAGTTCACTGTTAAGTACAGCGTCACATTTTTTAGTGTGATAACTTCTGGACAATGCAGGAGCATAATATTCTGATGGGGCATATACCATTGTAAGTGAAGTGGTTCTGAGCACTTTTCAAGTTGGCACCCCATGCTGTGCTGGCTAAACATTTTAAGGTATCTATGCAGAGACTTTACTGTTAACCTCATGAATGTGTTCATAGGTGAGGGAATGGTCTAATGCAACTCCTAGGTAGGCTGGGGTTTGCTCATGGGGAAGGATGTGGTTGATTACTCTGATATTCAGCATGTTCTTCGCTCGATGATTGTCCAGGTGGAAGTGTGTTGATACTGATTTATTGATCCTCAACTTTACATGTCACTTGTGGAGATAGTCAGCAATGAGTTCTATGTCAGTACTAGGTATCTGACTTAAATCACCTTAATTTAACTGCTCTCATCTCTGACAGCAAGATTGACACAACTATTAAAGTGATCAAGACTGGCAAGGCTGCTAGACCAGATAAAATATTTTGTGACTTTGTATCAAGCTTGGAACCACAATGAAAAGATGGCTTCAGAGATTCACATATAAATGTCTAGAAAGTAACAGACTTTCAAAAATCTGGAGAAAAGCTGATGTCATTGCAATCATGAAACCCAATAAACCACCAGAGGATCCAAAGAGTTACCTACCTATCTCACTACTCTGTATTATATACAAACTCATGGCGTGCGTCTGCATGAGATGCTTTACTGCGCAGTAGCACAGTTTATTGTTCAGTAAGCATGCGCATCTACACATACACATGCTTACTGAGCAATAAACTTTGCTACTCGTGAGTAAATTTGCTACCTGCAAATGCAAGTAGCATATTTACTCATAAGTAGTTACTGCACAGTAACGCAGGTGTAGACTGCCACTAGGGGGCTAGACTAACTACAGCCCCAGGCCTGGGAGCCTCTCCTGCCCCTGGGGCTGGGCCAGCTCTACGGCAGCCCCAGCCACAGGCCCTTAAGCAGGCAGTTTGAGCCCTGTGACACAAGAGCAGGGAGCCTGGGGTGACTGCTGCCTCTACACAGGCCACAAGCCAGCTGTGCCAGCCAGCCTGCACCCTGGCACTCAAGTGCTGCATGGCGGCCAGGCCTCCCTGAATGCAACCAACAGCCAACCCCCAGCAGCCTGGCCAGAGCCTGCAGGTGCTGAAGGGCATTGCCTCCCTGCACGGCTGCTAGTCCCATGCCATGCCTCTGTGCTGGGTGCTGCAGGGAGCTGCCCAGGCCCAGCAGCACAGGAACAGCCAGGTGGAGACCCAGACAGCTGGCATAGGAGCCCCGATGGCATTGCCAGTGACACTGCAGTGCCTCCCGGGGCCCCAACTGATCCATGGAGAAGACCGGTCATTCGCGCAGGGCATGCACTCCAACACACGTGTCTATGAGGGGCTGTCAGACCGGATGCAGGAGCGCGGACACAACCAGTCGGTGCTGCAGTGGACAAGGACAAGGCCTTGCGGGCACAGTGGGTTACCATCACCGACCATAACCATTGGTCAGGGAGTGCCCTCAAATCCATGCCCCTTATCTGGTAGCTGACTGACATGCTCACACCCTGGGACCCAGGCTGCATCTGTGCTGTGTATTGCAGCACGGGCAGCCTGCCTGAGCCCTGTTTCAGCCTGGCACCCATGGGAACATATCATAGGGGGAGGGCCCCTCAGCCTGCCAGCAACCCATCTGAGTTTCCCCACCCCCATTCTCCACCTGCATGCTGTGCCCCTCTGTTTGATAAATCCACTGGGTGCTGCATACAATTGCCATCAGCCAGGACTGACCAGAGCCTCTGGGCACACCAGCCCTGTCCATATGGTAAGTCCTGCACTGGGGGAGGGCCTTCCCAGCCCCAGCCCCTTTCCCCGCCTACCTTGGCTGCACTCCCCTGGCCCCCAAGTCCCGTTCCCCCCCCCTCCCCCCCCAGCATGCAGGGAGGCCAGAGTTAATGCAAAACTTTACAGAGCAGCCTGTGCCCCTGCAGCTAGGTGGGCATGGGCCTCTTACCCCGAGGAAAGTGTCAATGCCTGCGGACATGTCCTCCTCAGCTGCAGTGGGTAGAGATGTGTAGCTCAGCCACAGGTAGTCCTCCAGGTGATGGCAGAGGTTGCAGGGCAGTGTGGGCTTGCCTGCTACCCCATCAAAGATCAGGGTCCCATGCCAGATACACACCAAGCCCAGCAGCAGCAGCATGGTATACTAGGTTGGGCATCCCTCAGTCCATGCAAACAGCTCCTCATGCTGCCCATTTACTTGCCCCGATGCCAAGGGCCTATATTCATGGCTCGGACCTTCCCTATACCCTGCCCCATGCCTCACAGATGGCATCCATGGCCTAACATCCAGCCTCAGCTTGTTTGGTCTAACACCTGGCCTATAAGCCCATGCTCTAGCACTGGGACCTGCACTCCAATGACTCACATTGGGACTCTCACTCCCATGCCCTCACATTGGAGCTTGCAATCTCTGTGCCCTCACACTGGGTTCTCATTCAATCAATTGCTCAGGACTCCCAGCTCCTCCCTATTCCTCAGGCTCCTAGCCTAGCTTAGGACCCTCCTGGTCCCCTCATGCCCCCACACTGGGGCTTCAATCCCCTGCCCCATAATGGCCTGAGGTGCTTCACACTCATTTCCCTCATGGTTCAGGGCTCCACCCCCTGGAGCCTCACATCCGGCTCCTAAATGCGACCCAGTACTTACAGTGAGTCTGGATGCTGCCTCAGTAGTCACTGTGAGCCTGTGCTCTTGCTTTGACTTCGGGGTGTGCTCCCTTAGCCTTTCCCCTTCACGGGGTCACCTGTAAAGCAGCAAGGCCTGAAGCTTTCTGGCACCCCATACTCTCCCTTCATTGGGGAGGCATAGATGTGGCACTTCCTGGAAGCTGCCCCGCCACCGGCAGTCCCACCACACTATCCAGGCCCAGCAGGGTGTAGTTTTAGGTTATGCTCCAGGACCAGGAGCCTCCACCTTCCCCATAGCTCCTTCCCTGTACCTCCAAGGTGTAGTGAGCAACAGCTCCAGCTGGGTGATGTTCTCCCCTTGGCTGCTAGCAGCAAACTGTTGGCTTCAATGCTCAGAGCCCTGTTCTTATAGGGAACAGCCACCTGCAGGTTGATTTGCTGTCTGCTCATACAAAATTATCATGCTCAAGTTCATATTTTCCACTTGCCACTGACTAATGCTTATCCAAAGAGAAACTATTTTGGGATCAGTAGTTGTATGGCACAAGAGAGGCATCCAGTGGGTGCCTCTGGTATTAAGAAAAGTATGTATGGCCCATGGATATTTATGAGATTACAGGCATGTCTTTGAATAGGAAAACTAAGTACAGTAGAGGCACCAAACTCCTGCCACCATGAAAGTGCATTTATGCTTGCATTAGATATTTGAACAATATCTTACTAGTACAGTTTGACTAGACCACTGTTCCCAGTCTGTATCGTGCACAGCAGCAGTGCCACAAGCCCACCTCAACTGTATCGCATTCTGTTTTAGGCAAGAACAGGAACTAAACATGAAATGAAATTAAAAAGTAAAATGTTTGGGGGATTTTCATATTTTTTTTTTATGTACGTGTTTTTCCTGATTGAAATGATCTTGTGAATTCAACACACGCTTGCAAAATGTGTTAGTAGATCTGAATCTACACTTTTTGGTGGATAAAAAAGTATGATCTGTACTTTTTTGGCCAGCTGTAATTCGTCCCAGAGAGAGAAAGTGAGAAAGAGATTAATTCTTAGATGAGTCTGGAATTACTCCTTTTGAAGAATCTCACTGCAGTATGGTTCCTGATAATTCTGTCCAGTGCCAGCCCATGTGTAAGCCACAATCTACACCTTTATATTGCTTTTTTTCATTTTAATTAAAGCAAACACTCTGTGGAAATGAAAGTGAGAAAAAGGCCTCGTCTTCAAAGACCGTAAAGGTGTCAATGTAGCTGCCTCAAACAGGGCCAGAAAAATACACTGAAGCTTTCTTTTAATTAAAGTGTCCATGGTGCATAGTTAAGAGTAAGGTGTTGGCAATTCTACATTAAATATTATATGGAGATTCATCCAGGGTCTGGAGAGAAGAATGGACACTATTTTTAGAGGCAGATATATGGGATATGATTTTTGTGTTTTGCAAATGACTTTTAATCAGCTCCATTTTAAACATCTCATTTTTTTTGGAAGTAGGTGGAGAGAAATAAAGTTTTAGGTTTCCCCTACTTGTTCCAACCTAGATTTGGGCATCAGTGAGAAACTGTTATTTCTATATTTTTGGGCAAACTTCATGGCAGCGTGAGTTGGCATCACTTCACAAAAAACAGTGGTGTAGCATTAACTTAACTTGCTAGGGACCTGCACAACTCATAAAGCTATTGGAACATCATAGTCAAAATGCAGTCCATGTAAAGGCTTTTCTAGGCATGTTTCATCTGCTAGAATTTCACCCTCCTTTTCTAATCTCCAAGTCCTTCCCTTTTGTTATTGGGATGAGTCGGATGAAAACAGTGTGGCATGGGTTAATTAACCATGGCTGGACTAATCACTATGTCCTGACTTGAAGGAAAAGATGAGCAGAAATGCAACCACACCTTAAACACTGAGTTTCAAATTAGAAATTTTAGAAAACAGCTTAAATTTCTGCTCTGATTCTTTCCAGCCCTCTCAGATTCTTCTTTGGCCTCTTTCTTCCCTACCTAGGCTCCTGAACAGCAACCTTCAATACTTCAGCAGTTTCTTTATCCTCCATGTAATTGCCAGTGCCCTTCATGATTTCTTTGAGAAGATGGCAAGTGACTCAGGCATGGTATTGCTCCTGGTGGACTCTAGTTGGGGTAGTAATAACCAGACCAACTCTTAGAGTATCACTGTTCTCTAATGTGCAAGGCAATATGCAGTTATGCTGTGTCAGTGATTCTCAACCAAGATGTTGCAAGATCTTTTGAGGGGTGCCTTGATGTCTGGCACCTGTAAGAGGAGGCAAGCTCTGACTCCTGCAGATGTTGGGCACCCTGCATTCGCCTTAGCATCCTAGCAACACTCCCTTCAACCCATCCTGCCAGCTCTGGGAGCATGGGAGGATCAGGGAAACAAGCTGTGCTGAAAAGCACAACTCCTATGTTGACCACCTCCATATTTTAAGCAGCAGCATCTGTGGAAGGGGGGCAAAGGGGACCAAACTTTTTCAGCCTGGATCCTTCCCCCACTTGGCCTATGCTCCTGGAGCTGGTGGGAGGGGCTGAGAAGAATGACCCAGCATTCAGGTCCTTGGAAGAGCAGCCACAGCAGCAGGAGCTGTGTTCAGCCCCTTGGGTACAGACTGGGGGTGGGGAAGGGGGCATGGAAGGGTCCTGTCCCTGCCACCCTCATGTGGCACTAGCCTCTATACCAGAGGCCACTGTTATCCCTTTCTGCTTAATGCAGGGACAAGCTCCCCAGCCTGCCCTGCACTCCAGGCACTGTGAACCACTCTCTGCCATGTTCTCAGAAGTGCCCTGCCCATCCTGCCACCCTGTGAGGTCCTTTTAAGGGTGCATCAAGCTCTGAGAAAGTAAACACTATAAGAAATACATTAGTCATAAAATTGGGTGGCACTAAATTCTGAAAAGTTATTAAGGGATGCCTTGAGATTTAACAGACTTTTGTTCCATGTCCAATTAACACTGCAATGAATACACTTCCTCTTCTTTTTCTTCTTCCACTTTTTGTCTTTTTTCAAGTCACTTGCACAGTTGGTGTCCATTGTGTTGGTTTGTTGATGATCTTTGTTCCAAACGTTGTCTAAAGTGGCAATGAGTTGCTGGTGATCAAAGGAACCCAAGATAGGCAAGGAGAAACCAGATGTCTTGATGAGGTCAGAGGGACATCTGCCCACCTAATTTAGCTATGTTGACATCTGATCAGTGTCCTCAAGTCCTGATATGTTTGACATCTTAACATCATATCACTTCGTACTAAGAAAATGCAGTGGCAGCCTATGTTGTCATGCCTCCAGGCTCTGTAAGTCACTTGTCAGTAGCATCCACATCACTGATCTGTAGAACAACATGAGTAGGACAAGAGATCATGGATCCTGATTTTTCCCACCAATTCTCAACTTGCAATGTCTCCATACCTTCTAACATTACAGATATGGCTAGAGCAATCCTTCATAGCACATTATTCAGCCAAGTGGGGGCCAACCTTTGTGGTAGGTATGCCACAAAGCAAGCCCCACACTCCCCCTGAGGGCCACTTCAGTCCACTTCCCATGCACAATCACCTGCTCTACTTTCTGCCCCCTTTCTACTCTTGTACTCTGCTTTCTGTTCCCTGCTCTATCTGCCCCCATATTTCATGCTCCCCCTCTGATCTGTTGTGTGCCACACACAGAGGCTGCCTATGCCACTTGCAGCACATGTGCCAGTTTGACAATCCCTGCTTCAGATACCTGTCCAAGAAACACTGCTTGGAGCTGAGATAAAACATTCTTCAACTCTTTCAGCATAATGACAATACATTTGGATGTTCTGTATGGTTAGGGACAGACATTACACACAAACCAATTTAAGTGATCAGAAACTGGTTTAAACCTGTAACAGAACAGATATAAACCAGCTTAAAAATGGCTGAAACTGGTTTGAGATAAACCTGGTTGAATGTAGTATCAGACTTAACTGATTTGGCTCAAACCAGTTTATGCAATGTCTGTCTCACACCCCTTGCTGGTTTAAGATAAACCAGATACCCCCAGCATCCCAACATGCTCTCTGGGCTAGGCAGGGCTCTACTCCACAGCAGGGCTGGCCCCTTCCCTCTGCTCCCTGGCTGGAATACTGGCAGAAACTTTCAGGCACAGCAGGGTCTACCTGGTTTCCCCCTGCCCTCCCTCCTCCTGCTCAAGCAGGAAATCCCCCCCTCCCTCCCAGAGGAGGAACCCCAGCCCCACAGATCCTAGGCATGTGATAAGCTAGCAAAAGCTAGCATTAGCAGGGACCCTTCTGCCAATCAGCAGTAGGGGGCAGGGAGGGGGCAGCGCACAGGGGAAACTGTAGGATTAAAGGAGCTGCCACACAGCATACTTCCCACACAGTTTTCACTAATAATATAGTGCTGGGCCCCTAACATATTAGTAAAGTTTCTAGTTTCTTTTGAACTTGAAAAAATGTTTTTCCATTTTCAATGGGATGATGTATAACCTATGTTAAAAATCCTAGATCTGCCCACGAGGAGTGCCAGTTAGTTATAGAGGCTAGGGACAGACATTCAAAAAGCCTGAGCCTGAATTGATTTAATCTTTGCAGGTTAGTCTAACCTGGCTAGGCTGAATCGGTTTGTACCCTGACAGACATTCTCTCTGGACTGAGGAAATTCATGCCTGCAGTGGCTGAGGCCAGAAGCTGGGGGGACTAAAGCAGCCCTCCCTTCCCTTGCACAATGCTGAGCTGAGGGGGTGTGTGGCCAGGCCCCGGCAGGACGCTTTGATTAGGGAGGTCTGCCTGCACCATCCAGGGCTTTTTCCTGCTGGCTGTTCAAGGGGCGGGAGTGTTGCCAGCCCCCAGCCCCCAGCTCCCTGCCCCCTACTGACACTTGGAGATACAGTGCATGGATCTGTTGATGATACGGAGCTTTTCAATCTCCCTCCCCCCTTCTTTATACTGTCTGCAGCAAACTGACAGTGAGCAAGCCAGTTGGGAGCTGATAATAGTGTTTATCACCCCATCAGCAAAACAATAGCCTCTCTTCATTAGTTCAAACTCTTCTTAAACAGCTTACCAGCTGACCTGTTGATTAACTCCAAACAGCCCTAAGCCGTCACTGTCCTGTCTGCCTGTCCCAGTGAAATTAGAGACGCACACAGATACCTCTCAGCATTAGCTAGCATACCACATGCCTAGCATCTGTGGGGCTGGGGTCCATGCTGTGGGAGATTGGAAGGATGGAGAGAGGAATTCCTGCTTGAGCAGTGAGGAGGGGTAGGGCAGGGGAAAACCAGGCAGACCCTCCTGTGCCTGCAGTCTCTGCCAGAGCTCCAGCCAGGGAGCAGGAGGGAGGGGCCAGCTCTTCTATGGAGCAGAGAACCCTGCTCAGCTCAGACAGCATGCTGGGATGCTGGGGGAGTCTGGTTTATCCTAAACCAGCAAGGGGTCTAGGACAGACATTGCATAAACTGGTTTGAGCCAAATCACTTAAGTCTGATTCAACCAGGTTTATCTCAAACTGGTTTCAGCCATTTTTAAATTGGTTTATGTGCACTGAACATCTGTTCTGTTACAGGTTAAACCAGTTTCTGATCACTTAAACTGGTTTATGTGTAATGTCTGTCCCTAGCCAGAGCGGCACCAGATGCAAAGGTCAAATGCATTGGCTACAGAATATTAAGGGCCTAGAAGTCCAGGCCCTTAAGTTGGTGTTTGGCTGCTCAGTGTTTCACATCCTGCAGTATCTGTATCTGTTTACTTTCAAGAAGGACTCCTGCCTAGTTCTCTGCTCCTGCTTACTCTGTTTGGGTGTCCTGGATTCCCTAGCTTCTGGCGCTGCCTAACAACAGAGATGGTGTCTTATTTATTGATTTGGATTTGATCTTGGACTCTTTGCTTCTGACCCTTTTGTGCAGCCTCAGCTCTGAGTCTGGATCCTCCTCTGGTTCAAGTACTTGTCTATACCTGTGTTCCTCAAGATTGCCTATGATCTAATCCTTATTGTCCCATTGCAGTCCACGATTCTTATTGTCCCATCAGCCCATTGCCATAATTCCTGGCAGACAGTACCTGTTCTGAGATCTTGCTCACAAGACAACAGAATAATGGTGGGACAAGAAGCCTTGCTGGAATGAGTTGTGATATTGAACCATTGTGACAGTCTTCTGCCTCATGCACTGTCATCAAGGTTGTGTACTAAATTTAGCAGAATACTCATGACACTGATGTGACTCATAACTTTCCATAAAGAATTTCTGTCTATAGAATCAGATGGTATTTTATATTTAACAGGGTGGGATCCTGGCCTGTGAAAAGGGAATGCATAGGCATATCATTGCCCTGGACCCAAGTGATTAACCAATATTTTGGGCCTTGTAAATAATTACTGGTTGGAAGAAACTGATAATAGTCAGATATGCTTTTTTGGTTCAAGTCCTGCTTATTTACAGAAAATGTAAGTACATAATTTTTCTGGTTCCCTGCACCTCGTAGGGACACCAACAAGCAGCTTCTTCATTTGTAGTTTCTAAGTTTGCTTCTCCATCCAGTTCTGTGTCCTATGTTGCTCTGCCTTTGCTGCCTCTTAGGGCTGTGTTCATAGATTTCCCCTGCTTCTCCTACCTTGCTTTTTGCTCACTTTCTCTTTTCTTTTTGATTTCTGTTAGCTTCACCCTGATGTATCAAGTAGAGCCTGGCCCTTGCATCTTCAGTCAGTCTCCTGGAAAGCTTCCCAGCCATCCTGGTTTAGCTGCTGATTTCCTTTGCATACGTCTGGTTCCATTGCTTCCAATTCTTATCTTTCATTAGGAGCTTAATGCAGTCTCAATAAAGGGCAGATAGCAAACTCAACAGCTTTAATGAGGTCTGAGGTTGCCTGTAGATCCAAGGCATGTTTCATGGCAGGTATTATCATCTTCCAGCTTAACAATACAGGAGACCCTTGCCATTTGCGGGGGATACATTCTACAGATTCCCTTGAATAGGGAAATCCATTAATACCTATACTGAATCATCTGTGTCCATGAATGGCATGTGCCTCTGGCAGCTGGGGGGGCACAGCTGCACTGGCGGTGGTGGGAGCATGGTGCCAGTGTTGGGAGCCTGGCAGTGGCAAGCCCAGAGCTCCCACAGATGACGCCGGCGCTGTAACAAAGTGTCATCACATTGCGTGGGGAGACTGAGTGGGTTGGTGCGGTGCACCACGAATCACAAATCCACAAATAGTGAGGGTTTCCTGTATAACTTTTCTTGCAAAGTCCAACATTGAGTGGCCGCTGACATCTGGAGTAGGGAAGCAGGAAGTAGGTAGGGCTCCTTCAATTCCCCCCACAAATCTAGTGTTTCACATTTACACCTTTGTGAAAGAGAGGAGATTAAGGCAAAACAAATGCAACATCCACAAGCTAGAATAAGGTGACATAGTATGGTAGTGCCCCAGACCTTTATTTATGGACTACTAGCATGTTTATGGGTTTGCTCTGCCCCATGACTTCCCTCACAAATTTAGGTTTGCCTTCCAGGAAAGTTGTACCTTCACCTTTGCAGCCATATTGTTAAAAGATTAACCGTCCATCAAATTACTTAGCAGGTGCCTGATGTTTCACTTGTCCTCGAACTTGTAAGCACATTAGGAGTGAGTTCATTAAAGTGATGACAAGGACACTTGTTTCAGCAATGAGCTTTTGTAACAGGGCGCCATCCCTCAGGTTGTTGACAAGCTACTGCCCTGCATTTCTGTCCCTTTTGTAGTACAACAGGAATTGAAAAAAACTGGTGTGGTTTTATAGATCAGTGCCATTTGCAGTTTGGATCTAGGTCTGTTTTCCTAAATCTTTACACTTTTTTGAGAAGGTAATAGATAATGTTGATATGTATCATGTCACTTAAAATGTACAGCAAACACAAGGGTTGGTATTTATATTGAATTTAAAAGATAAAATGACAGCACGTCAGCTATGTATTACTCTTTGCCTGGGAAAAGCTGACAACCTATAAAAATGGCTAAGAGGGTGAGTATGTCTTGTATAAATTCCCTTTTTGGCTGACTGGTAAAAGACACAAGCATTAGGGAACATGATGTCAATCTTATTAATATTTCAGTTAGTCTTGAAAGGCCCTCAGGCACCATGCTATGCACAACAAATAAATACTTGAAATACCATATTGCTTCAAAGAACATTTTTGCTGATCAATATGTGCTACTTTTAACCATATGAAATGTCACTAATAACAGGCATGTAATGTAGAATAAGCAATAGCTGAAACAACAAACCAAATGATCTGAAGAGACCATCAAGAAAGTCAGAGATTTGATTTTTTTTCTTTTCTTTTCTTCGAGAAAATTCTCCAGGGCTGAGTGAAAACTGGCTTTGATTGGATTGTGAACTCTTTTGAGATGGAAAGAAAACCTAAGGGGTTTTAAATAGCTTGAAATTATTCTGGTTGCTTTTTCTTCTACAGAACAACATTCAGGCAGTACAGTATTAACTTTGCTAAATACAACCTACGTTGTTTTCAGCTATGACAAAAACAAGACTGAAGAGAAACTTGCAGTGTGGTGATGAACTTGATTCTATTCTCAACACATAAGTAACACCATGAGGGCAGTAAATATTGACTGTTTAGCAATGTGGAATATAAAAGGTCATGGATTAGGGCAGGGGTGGTCAATTTACAGCACCTGTGGCACAAGCAGGCTTTGTGTGCCATGTGGCAGGCAACACTGCAGCAGATAGGGCAGAAAGGAGAGCAGCAGATCAAGTAGGGCAGGAAGCACATGGCAAGGTGCAGAAAGAGGAGCAGCAGATTGGGCAGGGCTAGGGTATTAGAATGGTACTTTGGGGGTGGGGCTAATTTGTGGAACACCTGCCAGAAATGTTGGCCCTTACTGGATTAGAGGAAAGCTTTTAAAACAGACTGAATTGATTCAGCCTTGGGCTTTTTGGCTGCCTGTACTTAGCCACCGTCATGCCTCCTGCTATGGACATGTGGCATGGCAGCAGACAGGATTGTGTGGATTGCACATTTAATTCCATTGCTCTTTTATCTGAATATTTAGAGGAGCCCCTGGAACCATGTTCTCTTTCTCTCAGATGCTTTAGCTTTGTGGTAACAAATGCTTCTCCAGCTCTGAGAGCTGTCTTAAATTTCCTTGAAATAATGGTAAATGCAAAGGCAAAAGCTGTCGCTGTCTTTCTTCCTCTCCCCCCACCCTCCCTCCATCCCCCTGCTCAAATATGGAGATTTATTCTGTTACCTAGGTACAGCCTATTGAAAATGTAGATGTAAAATTGCCATGCCCTCTATTGCATTTTGACATCCAGTAGGTGCATAGAATCAGGATGATATCCTCTTATGGTTCAGATGTGGGGAGTAGTTCCACAGAGATGGCTGACCCCTTTCGTTCTGTGTAAAAAGGAAACAAATTCTTCAGATTCTAAGTTTAAAAATTCCTTTCTGCAGTGATTAATTCAAGAAATCTCTTAGAGCACTGGAATGAAAGGAAATAATATCGAATCCAAAGATGCTAATTGTTAGGAATATTGAAAAATGTAAAGATTTGTATGTTAAATTATCCTTTGTTTTGGAGGTAATACCAGAGGGATCAGAGAAGGGAAACAGATCCACTCTGGTGTTTAATTTGGCTTTTAGGATGGCTTTTAAAAATACATTGCTAGTTTCTCTGCTGGATTGCCTTTTCACTTGTATTTTAATTGTGTTTTCCAAATAGCAGACCCCACACCTTCAAGAAAAATGTCCTTCAGCTTCCAACAGATAAAGAAACAAAACTTCATAGTATACATTAATCTCACTCCATCATAGCCTACAAAATCTTAATTGAAGTAACAGCAGATATTCAACTCTGATTTATTCACAGATTAAGTTGGTAGTGTGTTTCCTTTTAGAGGTGTTACATTGTGCTGGGCACTAATGTCTTATGCATAGGTTCTGTAACATCTATTTAATGAATTATATCAAATATTTAATTAAAAAAGAATTTAGAACATAATTTTTTATTGTGGTGCAGGATGTAAGTGCATAGCTGATCCACTTCTGATGACACAATGAGTTCCTGAATTCACTAAAAAAATTAGAGGAAAATTAGCTATATGCAAGGTTATGGAGCAGCAGATTGGGCAGGGCTTACCCTATCAGCACACATTATAACTAGATGTGATTGCCTACTGCATTAGTGAAATAATACTAAGAGTTCATATTCAAGCAACTAAGAATGTAATTGGTCTCTCGTGTGTTAGTATAATAAATTTAGCATACTGTGTATAGAAAAGAACATGTCAGACATAACCATGATCTCTAGAGAAAAAACTTTTACCCAAGAAAGAAAGGTGTTCTATTATACAGGCTGAAGGTGTTGAGCTTCTCTGGTCTTTGCAGTGAGATGCATGTCTTTTGGTAGGAAGAAAGGTACAAAGCTGTGCGTAAGACCAATTTATCAAATCTTTATGAATATGGCCAAAAATATGGGTTGGTAAAATTTGAAGTTGGCTGAATTTCATGAATTTGCAGGTGCTATGTTTACTCGACTAATTTGGCAAAAGACCTTGACCAGAGGGTAAGGACTAATGATCAATACAAACTTTACTGCCTCCCTGGAGTTTCCTTCATTTGGGTTTCTTCAGGGTGAATAAAGGGCACTGTTGAATCCCCTTTTCAACTAATTACACTGTCTCATTCCATTGGTATTGGATAACCTGATATATTTTTATATAGGCCTAAATGACTAGCAACCAGTTGAAAAACATGCCTGTTGCATCATCTGAATCTACTCATATCTGTCACTTGTCATTGAATTGGTAATTAATTGTCTTAGAAACACTTTCAAGTAAGGCTGGAACTACCAGCTTGGGGTTGCCATGATGCACAATAAATAATCATTCTGTTTCATAACTAATGTATCTGAGGCACTTGATTTCTAAGTTGTTGAATATAGTCCAGCAATATCTGTTTGAGATAGTAGTAACCGAACAGGGTCCTCCTGTTCTAACTAATGACATTACCTGATACCTCTCTTCCAGGTTTGCCAGTGGCACTTCCAGGTTTTGCCACCAGTACTTTGACCGGTGATGGTGATCGGCTGCTGGGCCACCCCCTCCTCTCGCCCTCATCGGTGATCGGCCACCGGTGCCCCCCCAGTATCAGGAGGCATCAGTCACCCACGTCACTGAGTAATTTCTGCATTAAGTCCATAAGATTTCCAGTTCTGTCTTAAAGATTTCAGTGATGAGGAATTTCTAGGTAGGTTATTCAAGTGGTTGGTCACCCTCATGTTTGAAACTATGTCACCATTAGATCTTATTATACATGTTGCTAGATAAAAACTATCAGCAGATAGTTTCCTTCTCCTACAAGTACTTATTTATATGTTTTATTTTCCCTTGGCTAAACAATACATTCCTATAATGTGTCTTGTTTTGGAACTT
The DNA here is from genome assembly GCF_030867095.1 of Alligator mississippiensis. Taxonomy (NCBI): domain Eukaryota; kingdom Metazoa; phylum Chordata; order Crocodylia; family Alligatoridae; genus Alligator; species Alligator mississippiensis. Next base: position 43,959,036 of record NC_081830.1, read on the forward strand.
TGACTAATTTTCTAGCTGTCTTTTGAATCCTTTCCAACTTTTTAAACACTCTTTTGATAGTGTGAACACCAGAACTGAACACAGTTTTCCAGTAATGGTCTCAGGAGTGCCTGTCATAGGGCCAAAGGGCCAAGAGCATGCTAAGATATGCCCCTGTAGCATAAGGGCAAGTGCCATCAGAAAGATAACAACCTGGAAAATATCAGTACTTTGGAAAGATGTGGTTACCTACTCTATATACTAGGTGCGAGTAGTTCTACATTGTTAATATGTTGCTGAAGTGATTTTTTTTTGGCAGAAAACCATGATCAGTGTGGCAGAAGATGCATGTAGATGTGAACTCCTGACCTGTTATGCAACAGGGCCAGAATTACTGGGCCAGTGTTAGAGCAAAGCTGAATTGTCTGAATGGAGTGATATTTCTTTGCTAAATTTCCCAACAGCCAGCGAGATCCTTGTTGAATCAGTTGTATGCTACCACTTCTAATACTAATATGCTGCAATATTGTGTGATCTCAATTAAGTTATCACATGAAAATTGCCCCTCAGGGAAGGGGGACCCCTAGCATGCTGTATTACAAAGGTAATGCCACCCTGCTAATTTCCTTGTCATATGCATGCAAAGTTCACAGTCATTATCTTAGCTATTGCGTTATACTCAGAACTAATTTTCAGCTGCTTATTTACCATGATCTCAAAGGTTTTTTAAGTGTCCCTGAATACTGTCTCCCACCTTGCATTGATGATTTAGGTTCTTAGTTTCTTGTTTGTGTAATTTTTCCTTTGGCTGTATTAAAATGCATGTTGTTCAAATGAGCCCACTTTCCCAAGCAATCCAGATTGATCCCTATAACAGACCGTGTTATATTCCTTGCCACCCCTCCAATCTTTGCCCCACAGAAATTTTTCAGAAAATTTCTAGTGTCATTGAACAGTATTGAATGGAGGCACGGATGCTAGTAGGGCCTGACTAGAAATATCTCAACTGGATTATGATGCCTGATTTACAATTACTTTTGTAGAATGAGAAGTAGATGAAGACAAGAATGGATTTCAGAGGGTGCCTAGAAGCTTGTGGGAGAAATGAGCAAGCATATCATGAAGTGATTGATGAACAGTAGTTGGAATGGAGAAGGCAAGATTCTTTGCGTGATCTTGTAGACTCAATCAAGTTTTAGACTGAAGAGGAGTTCTGAAGAAGCTCATGTAGCTTTTCTTTGCTAAGAAAGATTGCCACTTGCTAATATCTAAATAAAACAAATTGAATTCAATATCAAATTATAATTGACTCAGAAAAAGTTCTAAGCTGTCTGTTATGGCATTTGTTCTCTTTTTAATACTTCCAAGTAATGCATTTCTTGAGGAAGCTGCACTTTACATTCCCTCTTGTACACTTCTGTTTCATGCATATTCCATTTATGACCTCAACATCTTCTCAAAGTTATTTTGTTTTTGCATATTTGGCATTGCTGAGCTGGCTTCTTAGCTGGTGTAGAAGACTAATTCCATTGACTTCACTGCACCTACAGTAGCCAAGTATCTGCTCCATTGTTTTATTCATTATATGGTTATAACCAAACTTCCTCCATTGAAATCCATTGAAAAAGCAGCTATGTCTACAATGGTACTGCACATATTAATTAGAACAAATTTAGGAATATAATTTTACTTACTTGTTTATTCAGAAATATGTAGATGATTGGATTATAGACAGTACTACTCTTGGCAAGGACTGATGGGATAATACTGGCTGATGGGGTAATTAGGCCAGGTTTTCCAAAAGTAGCTACCAGGGCCATTATCCCATATGGCAGCCAGCAAAGAAGGAAGCAAATCACCATCACGACTGCCATGATCAAGACACGTTGCTCCCTTTTGTGGCTCATCCTTTTAGCTATGCCATTCACCTGCAATAAAGAAGACGCATATGTGAAAGCAAGATTAACAAAACCCTCAGCTAGCCATGCAGTGCACAAAAGCATTTACTAGTTGGCATGTCTATACTAGTAGAAAGAAAGAGGAGTGCCCCCTGGGCCTAGTATCCCTGAGGAGCAGCTGTTCTGTAATTCAAATTTTTCTCTGAGCACTAGGCTGAATGAAGTCCTTGCAGGTCTGCTACTCCTCCCTGTTGAATACAGAGTGTGATCTCACCCTTTGGCGACTGAGACCCTCGCGTACCTCATCTCCTTGACAATATACTGCTGTTACTAAATACTTCAATAGAGAAGGGAAACGTATTTCCTGCTTTTCTGTGTAACACCAGGAAATGCAGTTTCTCACTGAGATAAGGACTGTTGTCAACTACTGACATTCATTCAGGCCAGTAAACTGGTTTCAGTTTCTGATGACACTGCTGGGTAATGCACATACTTCAATAAAATATTGTTCACTCTTCCTAATGGATATTATATGCCTCAGGACTGTGGCCCAGGCCCTCAAAATATTTTCGAAGCAGCGAGAATTAGATTCCTAAATACACTTGGAAACCTTGGCCTACATGGTTCAGTCATTTAGTTTTCAGCTGATTGATATAAAGAGTACTCAGTCATGGGCAACTGAGGTTGAAGATTATACAAATGTATTCTTCTTTGGCAATCCCTTCCAGTCAAGGAATATTGTCTTCCATGATTTTCTTACCTTTGTGTCTGAAGATGGCTGATGAGGCCTATCCGGGATCAACAGATTCTGCTGCAGCTTGGACATGTGTTTCCATGTGGGGTGGGTGGCTTGGTTGATTTGGTCCATGACATGCTGTTTCTGCCACTTCAATTTTTTCATCTCCTATTTTTGTTGTGAGGTTTCAAAGTACTGAGATTTCTGCAGCAAACTCTTCCTCCATTTGGGGCGGTACTGGTTGATATTCTCCTGTGAGTTGATATCAATGTTGAATTTTTTTAAGCTGGCCTTGAGGACATCCCTGAAGTGCTTTCTATGCACCCCTCTTAAGCAAGCACCTCGGCTGAGCCAGGAGACTAAAACTTGCTTCAGGAGTCTGGAGTCAGACATCCGGATGACATGGCCAGCCCAGTGAAGTTGATGTTGGATGATCATCACCTTAATATTCATGGTGTTTGCTTCCAGAAGGATGCTAATGTTGGTGTGTCTGTCTTCTCACTAGATTCAGAGGATCTTCTGCAGGCAACATTGATGATACTTCTAAAACAACTTGATGTGTCACCTGTATATTGTTCATGTCTCAGCTCTGTACAGCAAGGTGGAGATTGTGGCTGCTTGATAAATCATGAGCTTTGTTTCAGATCTCATGTCACAATCTTCGAACACCTGTTTCTTCAGGTGCAGAAAGGCTGCACTTGCACATCTGAGATATGATGTTTCTTTGTCAATGTCAGCCTTCTGTGAGAGGGAGCATCCTCTAGAGTCTCACTGTGGATTGGGATTACTGCAGCTGGGGACTGTTCATTAGGAGTTTGTTGATGGAGGACCTTAGTCTTCTGAATGTTAAGTATCAGTCCCATTTTCTTGTAAGCCTTGGTAGAGATGTCACTGATTGCCTGAAGGTCTGCTTCAGAGTGAGTACACACTACATCAGCATCTGCATACTGGATCTCAATGACTGAGGTTGGGGTGGTCTTGGTTTTGGCTCGGAGTTGGCTGAGGTTAAACAGTTTACCATCCATCTGGTAATTTAGCTCCATTCCAGCTGGAAGTTTGTTTGTGGCCAGGGCAAAGTTACTTCTTGTAGAGGGCTGTGCAGTAATGTAAGTTAAAGTGGCATACTTAATTTTGTACCAGTTTGCTCCCCTATCCAGTTTAATCTTGGGGTAGGCATTTGCTTCCTGTCACAAAGTGCTGTAATAGTGTCTACTGCAGAGTCAAGGTGGGCAAATTGATTGTATGTCCATTTTGTACTAAGGGGTAAACTTATTATGCAGTGAAATATGTGGTAAAGTACCTAACACTCTGTGTGTGTGTGTGTGTGTGTGTGTGTGTGTGTGTGTGTGTGTGTGCGCGCTCTCAGATAAATGTTCCATCTCTGTGAAAGCTACCTTATGATTGTTGAATTAAATGAAGACCCTTGATCAGAACCCTGAGTGAACCATGAATTTAGGGAGCAGTGTCAATTTAAGTCATTTCAAGATCTGGCCTCATCCATTTCTCTTTTAAAATGAATTCTATTAGTAACTTTCCTTTATTTTCCTCCTTTTATTTTTAAGCGATCACTTTATTGGGAAGTTAAACACATAATTTGTATGAATGCTGTTTGGTTTATGCTGATTAAGACTATGTGATGCAAGGGGTTAAGGATTCCCTTCCCCTTATTATCTTAAAAATGTACAAATGTTTCTCAATTTCAGGACTTGCATCAGCCTTTTTCCCAAAGTGCAAGACTATTGAGCTGAGAATTAGATTAGTATTGCTAATAAATGGCAAAGAACTGTGGCAGCTTGTTGGCTGTATAGTGCTCATTAACTCAAATTAGAGTGAGTAACACTGGTGGTGATTTTAATTGCTAGGATTTACAGTGTATAATACTTTAGTAACTGTATTGATTAGAACATGGTAAGGAGTTTGCTAAATTTGACTGAAGGATGTCAGACTTTCTCTTGAGTCCATGTTCATATGATACAACAAGTGAATCTTTATAACTGTTTACTATATGCAAGATTGAAAGCTTCATTTTAGCTCAGCTTTATCCCCTATCCTTTTCTGTGTTGAAAAATTACCAAATAATAACTGTGCTAAATTCAACATGTACATTCTTCTTTAACTGTCCCTGAGTAGTTAAGCATGAAGTAACAAAAAGATGTACATGTCCAGTCAGCTAGACCTTACGAGGCTGGGAGAAGCCAGAGCAATTTTTTTTACATAACTCTGGGTAGATTACTGGTGTTGTGGTCTGACCAGACTGGCTCAGAAGAGAATGGGAACCAAAGCTACAATCCCAGTAACGAAATAGGCCCAATATTGAAATGCAGGTCAGAATGAAGTGCATTTCTTTGGGGGATGTCTTTACTTCTGTGACATGCCCTCTGCCAGGGTGCACTGCAAGACTTCTGATAAGTACGGTCAGTCTTGCCCAAGTAGCATGGGGCACGGCACATCTTGAGAAATCCCTATTGCCATTTTGTGTGTCCTCCCAAGAACTGTGACCAGCAGCTAATGGTGCTTCTTTGCCATTGGCCATGTACACATACCAGCGTTTTATCTGTTGTGGGTACACCAGCCATAGTGGACAAGGCAGCTCCACCACACTATCTACCCTAGCAGGATGTAGTTTTAGGTCATTCCCCAGGACCAGGAACCTGCTCCATCCCTATAGTACCTACCCTTAACCACTAGGCATTCTGGGAGGAGCAGCTCTGGCTGGGCAATGTTATTCCAGCAGCATCCCTACAGCAACTGCTCAGCTCTGAAGGCCTGGATTTATATTGAGGCGGGTCAGCCCCATCCTCCAATTGGGGAGCTCTCCTGTGGTCATGTGACCACCTTGTTAGGCTGCATCACACCTGCCGGCTGCTCCACAGCCTGCTCAAACCTTTTAAAGTGTCAGGGAAAGCGGCAGGTAGCTTCTGGTGTCAGGGAGCATGTCCAGTTCTGGGTCCAGCACCCAGACGCTTCCTGCCAGGTTCCCAGCCTAAAGGCTACTTTTCAATGCGTGGCTGCTGGGCTGCATTCCAATCAGGGACCGGCCCTCTGGCCACGGAGCAGCAGCTGCGCCACTTGTGGCCTGGCCACCTGAGCTGCCACACTGAGGTAAACTGCGCGGAGGCCTGCCACAGCTTCATTTCAATCAAATTTTTCAATGTGGCTGAAAAAATTACAATTCGGAAATCTCATTCCCCAGAAAATTCAAATTATTTAAACTTCTTGTTCCATTTCAGAATGAAAACAAATATTGAAGAGTTTCATTTTTCTGTGGGACTGGAATTCTAACGTTTGCTCAGTCATGTCTTTATGGGAGGCCTGATGTTTGATTGCTGATAGTGATAATCTAATTGAAGGAATTACCCTCGTTACACATGGAAACTAAAATGCTTTGTAAGCCAGAACGTGGCAATCACCTGGTGGTTCCGTGACCATGCCCTGCTCCACACCTAGGGCATCTTCTTGTCTCATCTGCCACGCCGTGATGGAAATATAAATGAATAGGGAGGCTTCCCACAGGCCTTTGCAACACCTCAGGCCAACTGGACCCTGCTCTGTCTGTGCCCAGGCCCCTCACTGGGCTTCACTGGCCCTTAGGCCCCTTGCTGGGCCTCAGTTTGTAACTGTGCCACCGAAAGGCACCTCAAGCCTGCATGGCTCCAAATCCTCCCTTTTACCATGCCCCATGCTCCACAGGTGTTACTGCAGTGTTGTTCCCTGTGTGGGGCTTTGGCCTTCTCAGCCTCTGACCCTCTAACCTCACTAGGCCTTCTAGCCTGGGCCCACTGAATTGGACCTAGTTTTGAGGCTCTCTGTTTGTCCCTTCCATAATCAGGCCCCAGGCCCCTGTCATTCAGGCTTCTGACCTCTTTGTGGCTGCCCCTTCTCTGGTGCCGGGCCCCTGGCCCGTGTGGCTTCTTCTTGCACTTTCTGCCCACTATGGCCTCAATAAGTGCTTGAGCCTGCCCCTGGCAAGGCTCCAGGTGTTTGCATGCCCCTTGGGCACTAATGGGACCTCCTGCTGCCCCTATAGCCCCAACCCTAAACTGCCAGTACAAATATTAAAGTAAACATAAACCCTCAGCCTATAACATAACAGCAACAGAGAAAGCAGCCCTCTGTCCCTTTAAAAAGGCAAACCTTCTTTACTCTTGGGCTGGCATACCTCCAAACCAAGCTCCTTGTGTGCTCCCTGAACCTTGGTGTTCTCACAGGCAGCAAAGCCATCAAACAAGTGTCCCTAAGAGCCTCTCCTGGGCAGGAGGTCTCCTAGCCCTGGAGTGAGCAGGGCTAAACTGATTTTCCAGCCCAAGCCCCAGGTTTATGTACTCCCAGGGCTCTGCCTACTTCTGGTCATGTAAATGCCTGGGCTTGCTACTAATTGCCTCATTAGGCCTGTTGCCCTGGCAACTGGCAGCTGCTGCACCTGGCCGGCTCTGCAAAGCTAGCTGGCTGGGCTGCTTTTATCTTAATGTAACAGGGAGTCCCAAGCTTTCTGTTACGGGTCAGAATAAAAAGAACCCATTAGAGGATTATTGTAGGTTCAGCAAATGCATTCTCTCTTTCGAGTCCCAAAGAACATGGAAATGCAATGAGAAAGTGAGAAGTGAAATGCAGATGGGATAGCAAAAATGTTATTAGTTATGCTTTACGATGCAAGCTTTAATCAGAATTCAATATGTGGATTTACTGCAAATTTGTTGTCATTGAATTCAGTCTGCCATTAGGATGACCATTTGTCTAGCTTGATTAGGAAAAGATCGTGAAGAACTCCAGACAAGGTTCTTTGGGTAAATGTAATATCTTTTATTAGACGAACGAAATAGTTGGAAAAATTGTTCTTTGCAAGCTTTGTTATGCCCCTTGCACAAACACACTTCTTCAGGCATATGGAGAGTCTGCTGTTGTTTTGTGTTCTCCTGGAAGCCAATATGCAAAATTCAGGTCCGTGAAAATACAAGTGCATGGTAGTGAGGTTCAGAGGCCATGGGAGACAATAGGTGTGAGACAGGTAAGTGGGGGTGGGAGGGAAAGGAGAGAATGGTGACCTGGTGACAGAATGTAGGTAGTAAAATATAGGTAGGTTACTTGGGGTTATCAGAAGGCAGGCAGGTTATAATGTGCCATAAATCCAGTGTCTATATTTAGTCCATGATTTTTTGTATCCAGTAGATTTATGAAGTGAAATTCATAGGCTCGTCTAGGAAAGGTGTTTTGTAAATTCCCTTGGGAATCAGAACTGAGAGATTGGAGAGAGTGTGCACCCACAGGGAATTGGATATTTTTATCTTTGATAGATTTTTGGTGTGTGTTCATTCTGGTGCACATTTGTTATTGGTTTCTCCTACACATTTTCCATCAGGACATTTAGTGTGCTGGATGACATATTACATTTCTGGAGGTGCAGGTGTAAGATCCAGGGATGGTGATGGTTCTGTTGTGGGATGCGGTTTTTGTGGGAATGGTGGAGATATGTTGGCAGGTTTTACATTTCTTGTCCCGACATGGTCTGGAGCCATTCGGTGTGATTTGGGCCATAGGAAGCTTGGTTCTGGTGATGAGACTGGCGAGGTTCAGTGCTCATTTAAAGGTTAGGATAGGTGGTTCTGGGAAGATCTCTTTAAGAATTGGTCTCTTAGAATAGGTTGCAATTGTTTGAGGATTTTCCATATTGGTTCCAGGGAAGGATAGTATATAATAACTAATGGTGTGCAATTCGTGGGGTTTTTCTTTTTTGTACTGCAGCAATTCGTCATGTGGTATCCAGGTGACTCTTTCAAAAGTGCCATCTATCTTTCTAGAGGAGTGTCCTTGGAGGACATAGGACAATTTTTCCAACTATTTAGTCAGTCTAATAAAAGATATCGCAAATAATCTTATCCGCCTTTGTCCTTAGATGAACATGGCTACAGCCAACACCCCTGAAAGAGCTCCAGAGGAACTTAACTAATCGTGATAAATGTTATCACCTAACTGCTCCTCCCTTCCTCCCACCACCAATAAATATTTATTTAACACTGGTGCTTGACAGCATCTGTGTTACCCCATTCTTAATTGTTGTGATGAGAGTTAGAAAATGACTAGCCTGTAAGTTCTAAGGGCAATTCATAGTTCAGTACATATTTGTAAGCTGTATGACAAAAAGGGATTATTTAAATAAGAAACCCACTTATGAAAGGTTCCTCTACCTGTAATTACTTAATGAGGTCTATTGACTATAATGTTCGTTTATAAAAGTTTGATTGATGAACAGTATTCAGCATTGGCTTTTTATGATGTTCAAACATAATAATAAAAAATGCTGTAGGTCAGTTTTAGAAATGAACAGTGTAGGAAGCCAGTGTCTGGGAAGCCAGTGAATTTATCTTCCCATTTTTCTATTTCCCCTTTATGTTTGCTTATTTCCCAGTTACTAGGTTTCTTGTCTTATTTAGCCTTGACAACACAGTAAATTGGCTGTAGTTAAGCCTGAAATGGAACTCTTTTGCAAAAGTAATCAAATTCAGCAATCTTGAAGAAATGGGGCCAGTTAATATAGATTGGCGATACTGTAAGTCAGTGGAAATGGAGTTACATCAGCTAGGACCTGGCCCACACAATGTGAATTTACTGTCATTACAGAATCCCTGTATTGATTATTATTATTATTATTGATGTGCAAACTGACATAAAAATGGAGCAGTTCTAGGTGGGGAAATGACTTTTCAAATATGGCCTGGGGTTGCTTTAAGTTAATTGTTAGTCAGTGAGTTCCAGAGCAAATATGTTTTGTTAGTTTGTTTGCTAGCCCTGCAAAGCCAACCTAGAATTTGAAAATCAATCTGGGTTCTTTCTGGCATATGCATCACTAATGATGCAGATTCTGCAGCTGGAATTCACCTCATGGTTCTCTTCACAATGGATGAGCAGGTACAGAGTTGAGCTCACTGTCCCAAAGTGAAAAGAAATAAAAAAATGTGTTTTATGTCAGTCACTGGAGGTTTCTTGCATTCACAGGCCCCAAAAATGTAAGTTTTGTTTTCTCTACTGGAGGTTGAGAATTTGCTTTTCCAAAAAGTGCCCTTTCCCACCAGCTGTCTCATATAGTGTTTTATTGCTTTGCTTTGTTCCTGTTCTCCTAATTATAACCCTTATCTTCTAAGTTGCTGTGTATTCCACAAGTGATTTAATATGCTATTGGGTTTTGGGGGGGGGGGGGGGGGGGTTGTTCCTGCCACTACCAGGCCCTGAAATAGGATATCAGGTGATGACTTTTTACTCCAATTATATATAGAAACTCTTCCTTTGGTGTAATGGTGATAATATATGAATGTCATGGTTTCTAGCTGGATCTGTGGCCTTAAAATGCAACCCACTTTAAGGAAATGGGGGTGGGGGAAGGATGATGAAATGAAGGAAGTCAGCCACTGAAGGATAAAATAAGAAGTAAAAATAAAAATAAAAATAAATAAAGAGGAAGTAAATTAAAGAATATTTCAAGCTATAGTAAATTGGGGTATGGGAAGTGCTGGTCTTTCTTCCTAAGGTGGCTGGGAGGTGGGAGCAGTGAGGCAATGTGTTTTTAGGGGATCTACTTCCCCTGCCCCAGGAAGGAAGCCTTAGCTCATGGGGACCTGATTTGGCCCCCTACCTTGTTTCTTGACCCCCCCTCACCTTAACCCCCACCCCAGTCCTGAACCTGTCCATGCCCTGAGACATGGCTACTTGGCATGTGCTCTGCAAGTTGTTTGCAAGGGGTTGCATACCTGCAGGTAGGAAGTTCACATCCCTGGGGGCAGGAGGGAGAATTCGTTTGGTGCCAGCGTCATCCCTTGGACAGTAGAGTTCAGGAGCTGGAAAGTTTGTCCAAACAGAACAGGAGGGTGGGGGAAAGGACACTGCATCATGGGATGCTGGAGGACTACACTTGAGTGGCTAGTGACTACATATTAACGGAATATGAACTGGGTAACACAGGTCAGAGATAAAGTTGCCCTGGTGTAGCATACTTTTAAGCCACCTAAAATGTGCTTAAAACGTGTTTCAGATGTTAATGTGTGGACAATGTACGGTTAAGAGCTCCAGGAGCTGGCTAAAATGAATGTGTAACAAGGTCCTGAGCCACTCCATTGAAGATGGTGGGAATAGTTACCTCATTTGCCTAAAGCAATCTATGTCCTTTGCTGAACTACTCCAGAGTTTTCCACGCTTTTCAGGGCCAGGTGCTGAGTGCCTTTTGGACATGTCTCCCATTGTCGGTAATGGGAGTTCAGTAGGTAAAGCAGGGTGTAACAGGGCACCAATCCTGAGCCCTGTTATGGTCCAGAGAACCTCTCTGGATCTTAGTGTACTGGGAGACTCACTGAGAAGCAAAGGTATCATTGGTGTGACAGGGAGAGTGGAGACGCTGACACTCAGACATGGCAACCTCTGTGCCTGCCGCACAGAGAAACTAGGTCATGGGACCTTGGAGCTGTCTCCTGTTGGCCAAGGGGAGCCTGGCCAGAAGATGAGGCTGCACCAGTCCAGAGAGAGTTGCCCCGGAGAGGGGGAAGCACAAGCAAGAGAAAGTTAGTGTGAGCCATGTGGAGGCGCAGGACTGATAACCAGAGCCAGACTAGCAAACCGGAGATGAAGTGGAGATAAATGGGATGCCGAGGACTTGAAAACATCCCCTGGTAATGATGCTTGAAGTGTCAGCCATGGAAAAGACTTCCAGAACTGGTAAGGTGAGAAGTTTAAAGGGGTATATGCCTACGATACCAAACTTGACATTGAAGTATGGGCCAGTGAGTGGTAGGCTTCTGCTAGTTAGGGCCAGCCTCTGCCTAAGTCTACATAAGACCTACCAATTTGATGAGTAATACAGATTAATCCCAGCTGGTCAGCTGGTTAGTTGATTGGACTGTTAGATAATTGATAAGTAAAATGCAGATGGACTTTGTAGCTTGGCATTCATGGTATGAATCTCCTGAGAAGACGTTAATGACCGTAATGTGACTTGATTTAATTGATCAAACTGGGGAGGGAATATTGATTAATTAATGTAGTTCGAGAAAGAAAGGTGCTGCCACGATGAAGGAGTCCAATTAGAGGTGTGAGCCTTCAAGTGACTGCAGGAAAGAGTAAGCCAGGTAGCCACTAAGAAGACGGCTGGTTCGTGATCTAGCCTTAATATCATGTCCATGGGACAATGAGGCCCAGAGCTGGCCACAGGTCAACACCTAGCTGGATATGGTACAAACAGGGTATAAGGAAAGAGGAGCCCTGTAAAGGAGGATCGCAAGACACTCTACTCAGTACCAGTAATGCACATCTCACCTCCTCTTATTCTCCTTCTTCTGTTCAACATCAAGGCATGGTGGGCAAGCAATAATGGAGGTGATCATGAGTAAAGAGCAGGAGCAGCATGTGCCGATGCTGTGCCGGCTCTTAAAGAGTTTGTCAATCAAGTTCAGCAGCACCGGGCTGATGACGTCAGCCTCTTGTGCTGCTGTGGGGAGTTTAAAAGGCCTGGCTATTGCCAAGCAAGTGAAGAAGGGGATGCAGGGTGGATGGACCCTGGGAGTTGAACACCCTGGGATGCCGAAGCTGCAGAGCAAGTCCGGGAGAGCCAAGCCCTGTTGGAGCTGAAGCGGGGCCAGCATAAAGAAGCTGAGAGCACCCAGATGACAGGGCTGCTTCTGGCAGATTAGCTTCCTTTTACTTTAGTTTGCTTTTCCAGTTTTGGGTTATAGCCAAAGCAAAGGGAAAGCTATGGGGCGAAAAAGGGCTGGCTGGAGCCTTATAGCCAGACCCATGCCTCAGTGGTTTAAGGTTTAAATCACTTAAGGCTAAAGAGGGCCTAGAGTCCAGATCTGCTACTGCTTTAGTGAGTGCTTTTATCTCTATACCATTGGGCAAAGCATGGGTGCAATGGCCATCAAAGGCAACAATGCTGTTGATTTCACTCGGGTGTGGTATTCCTTTAGGCTGAGCCTTGGAGGGTCTTAAATGCCACCATTACCGGTTTGGATTGTCACAGACTTTCTGGTGATCCTAGGTGTTTTAGCTGGTCAAATTAATTTACCCTCTTGAACAAGGAGCCTGATACTTAGGCATTGTAATGCTTAATCATAGGCATATCACAAAACAATTTGAATCTAGGTCAATATTTTGTTGAAGCAGAGCACTACAAGAGAAGTCCAACTGTCACTAGGCGAGGAAACAGATGTCTTTTTTACTGGGAAATAATCTTGTGTTGATTTGTTCCATAATTTCTAACTGTGCTTCTCATTATCATCATCCTCTACTCATTCCTTCTGTGGTTATGCCCTCATCAGTTGCATTAATTGAAACTGGTTAATTTTAATCCAGTGTAGAAATGTGCAATCAGCTGTCAATTAGGAGCTCTTTCATTTTGTAATGAAAATTTCAAATAAATCTGATAACACATTCTTATTTCTTGCTGAGTCCTGCTTTTAACCTAGTAAAGATACCAGTGGCAAGTATCTGTGCATTTAGTATGGGATAGCATTCCTGATGTGATAAACCTACCTGTATACATGTAATACTAGATCCTAAGGGAGTTTAATCAAGTTAGATCGAAACAAAAGGTAGGTAAGTAAAGTACTCATCTGAGACAGTAATAAGTAAACTTTGAAAGTATATGTACAAAAACACAGGTAAAAGTCTTAAGGTCTTATTCAACAGTAGGCTTATAAGATGACAAGTATTTTGATTATAAAAGATTCAGGCAGTGAACTTGTTCCCCCTCTTAGTATCACTAGCATAACTCAGGCATGACAGCCAGGGCTGTTGGGATCCATGTAAAACCAGATTATAAGAGAAGAGAATCAGACCTCAATAATTATTAGGCAAAACACAGACGGCAAAGTAACAAAAACCATGGAAATAAAATTTAGAATAATCACCCTGGCTTTGCACTCTTTGTAGAGAAAAAAATCTCATGGACCAGACACCTTGCAGTTCTAAACCAGCAAAGCCATTTGAAGTAAATGCAGATATACCAACTTAAATTGGATAATATTCTTCATATTTTCAAATCTTATTTCTATCCAGGTTTTTGAAGCAAAACTGTTGAGTGTCTTGATGGTTTCATCAAGCTTTTTCTTTAAAAAAAGAATGCTCAAGGCATTTTTTTCAATGTTATCAATGTTTTTATATATATTGAGTTGGCTGTTAAAAAATCTTTCTTCAGATAAGCGTACAGGCAATGGGATATCATGGAAAATAAATGTTAGGAAATCATGTTATAAGTTTTTAAGAGGGCTCCAAATAGAAACAAAAATATAACATGGAAGAGGATATTTTATCCTTGGAGAGAACAGCAGATTCCAGATTTAAAAGCTTGTTGGTTTGTTCTGCTAGAATTGTGCCTTACTGTGGTTGTTCCTAGATTATTCAAGTTGTGTCTTTCAGCACCAAGGACAGTTCTCTCAAACTTTCTTCATCGCCACTTGTGACATGGGGTGTGGACACGGGTAAAATTAAAATATTTTAGGCTCTTGAAACATTTCAAAGGATCAGCTGTAGACATGTGCAAGCCCTTGAAACATTCTAAAATGGTTGAAACACTCCAAAACCACTTGCCTACCTTTTCTTCATGGTAAGGGTGGCCAAAATTTGGAATGGGCTTCCAAGGGAGGTGGTGCTGTCCCCTACCTCGGGGGTCTTCAAGAGAAGGCTGGATAGGCATCTGGCTGGGCTCATCTGACCCTAGCACTCTTTCCTACCTAGGCAGGGGGTCAGACTCGGTGATCTGTTGAGGTCCCTTCTGATCCTAGCATCTATGAATCTATAAAACAGTACCTCTTTAAAATAGGTGGTATTTTGGAGCATTTCACTTTTTGTTACATCTAGATGGAGGAAGGTGGGAGAGTGGGTAGACAGCCTGCCAGCTCACCAGGTCCAGTCACCGGGTCCCAGTCCAAGTCCTGGAGCACTGCTGGGTCCCCACTAGGACCCCCTACCATGGCTAGAGCCTGAACTGGGCTTACCCCCTACTCCTTACCAGACTGCTGCCAGAGCCAGGCCCTTCAGATCCAGTGCTCTTTACCTTTCTGTTGGGGGTGGGGCAGGGGGGATTGAAGGCAGAGTGCCAGATTTCCTGTGACAGGTCTAGGGAGTTCTTTCAACAATCCTGCTGCTGTTTATTTCTCTGCTGCACTCTTTCCCATCTCCCAAGTACATTATTTGTGGAATACTGTGTTTGATTGTGAAAACCTGCCCATTGAGCATCAGTGAGGATTATTTTTGAAGAATATTCCTTTTAATACAAGGAGGCAAAGTGGACAAGATTACTTGCCTAATACCATTTTGATAGCCATGCATAGCACACAGCACAATTAAAAAGGAATTTAGGGCTTGTGGAGTGTCTTTTCTCTCCTGTCCCTTTTTCATGGCATAGCTATGTCTGGCTGTAAGAGTGAGGTTCAAGGATTCTTCAAACAAATCCTAAATTCCATTGAATTGTCTTAAGGAACCCATCTGTAAAACCCCAGGTTCAATGCATTCCCCTCCAATTTCTGCCATACATGTTTTTCAGGTAGTTCAGTCTTAAAGTGAATGAGAAAGGAAAGGCTATTTAATATTAGATTTTCTCTGTGTTTTTTCCTGGAGGGAGGGAGGGAATAATGGATGGATATTGCCTCCTCAGCAGGAAGATAAAGATTCTGTGATGAAGTGAAAGTGATTAGATGTAGTGATTCTATGTAGCTGGAGATCAGGAAAGGAGTTAATTCAGGTCAAGAGGAAACAAAAGTGACCAGCTGAAGCCAACTATGTGTCATTACAGAGAGAGTTGGTTATTTGGTGTCTTCTCTGACTGCAGAGGGAAGGAGAGCTTTGTTAAAAGGACTAGAAATGATGGTATCACAGGATCTGACTAGTGGTATAGTCAGATGCTCAGAAGACTTGGTTTGGGCAAGTGAAGGCTTGATATGGAACTACTTTTCTTTTTGCAAGCCCTCCCCAGGTGAAAAGGTTCTTTTGTTAATAGTGAAGAGCTTTGAAAGGTCACTGCCATAATTATAAAGATCCTCAATTCCCATCTACTTCATTACGTTGTAGTGTGTTATAGACAAACTTGATTGAATGGCTTTAAGCTTCTGCAACTTGCTGTAATGCAAAACCCATTTCCATGCTTCCTTGCTATTATTTTTAAAAGCCTTTGGTCAAAATGCAACCTTTTATTAGAACACTTAATATGTTTAGGGTAGTTATAAACTGGCCTGAAAGTCCACTAGAAAACTCTAGAACTTCCTTGGAAGGAACCGGAATTAGATTTCCAAGTGGGAGCTGGGTAAAGGTCTGAGTGTATTTCAGGTTTGTCCGATACTTCATAGGAACATAATGTATGTTTTATATTGTACATACTTCTAACTATTAGAGAATCTAGTAAAAATAACTTGGGAAAACCACAACAGGTCATTATATTTTCAACACTGTGGATTCCTTTTTGAAGCCTCTGGGTTTATTTTGTGAATTATGGGTAGTTGTTTGCACATCTACCAGTACTACTGTTGCATGGTACCTTAAAAAAGGATCTTGTGGTACTCCAGGTTGCTACAGCATCCTGGTTGAAAATCACTGCCATAGAATCTTTATAAAGTCTCCATAGGCCATGGTGTCTTGGTGTTGCAGAAATTCTTGATTTTAAGTACTATTTTCAATGAGGAACTAGTACAGAGTGGGATCTGTACATCTAGAAGCTAAGGGTTATCTTTCTGGATTTAAGGGAAGATTTCAAAGGCATAAAACAGATGCCCATCTTTTACCTTTGTCTCAGAAAGTCTATTCGGTAGTTTAAGTATTTAATTTTAGATTTTTTTTCTATTAAATTATATGTCTTAAAGTCTCCAGATTCAATTACATCCAGTTTTAGATCTAATTATCTGTTGTTCCATTTCCTTCCAGTTAGTACCATGAAGGGATAAAGGTTATTTTTTATAGTGAAAACTCTCCAGACAGAGCATTGCATCTACCTTCTAAAATGAATGTTTATTATGATTGGAGGACAGTAAAAACAGCCAAAATGCTGAAATGACTTTCAGCATCTCATATAACGTTAAAGCAGGACATTTTGTTTTTGATATTTTTTTAAAATTGAAGTTTGCTATTCATTCTAATTTCAAATTTCATTTTGTGTCATGGGGAATATGCTTGTTAGGGGTACACCTGTGACATCAAAGATGATTTGCAAGGCGAAAACCGCCTGCCACTAATGCATTCTGTTCAAATGCCACTTAATATATTTTTATACATGAGTGTATAGATGAAACAGTTAGTTACATCTGAAAGGATTTTTATTATTTTATAGTACAACATAATCAGGTCCCTTCAAGGTTTTGTGCAGCTAAATTGATTTATTTAAACCACAAAAGAAGCTGACCTCAGCTCTGAGAATCTGACATCCTATAAGATACCATCCATAACAATAAAAACAAAGTAAACCAGCAGTAAATCTTGACTGAGCAAAGAAGCACTAAGAAACCAGACATTTACAAAAAACTCCCCTACACCTCAAAGTCCAACAAGCCCCCTGCTTCAGCCCCTCCCCAAATGCCTCCCCCTAAATAGCAGCCCTAAATAGATGAACCTGCATTTTGAAATGGGTGAAGTGGATGCTTCAGAACAGAAGACAGTAAACTATGAAGGTACATGCATCACATCTCATATTTCCATGTCTGCATGTACTGCTATATCAGTGCAAGTTACTATTTCTCTAAAACAGTGGTAACTGTTTGATGAAAGCACTAATATAGGATTTTTGTTACTTATGTTAATTGTCTAGGCAATAGAATGCCTGTAATAGCAATGATTCATTCCTAAATTTAGGGACTTTTTTTTCTATTTTATTAGACCAACTCAAATAGTTAGAAAAATTCTTCTTTGCAAGCTTTTGGGTACAGATACCCTTCATCAGGCTGAGGAAGTGATGAAGGATATTTGTATCTGAAAGCTTGCAAAGAAGAATTTTTCCAACAGTTTGAGTTGGTCTAATGAAAGATATCAGATTTACCCAAAGAACCTTGTCTGCCTATGTCCTTAGATAAACGCAACTACAATCTATGCCCACAATGAAGGCCTTCAACAGTGTTAGCTCATGGGGAGGGTGGACTTTTTATAGAACAGTATTTAATAATTCCTATATTATGAGCTGCATCTGACTGAAGGGCCTGGTGACAACATGGAAGAGCTGCTCATGGTGGGGTAGCTCTTATGAAACGCTACAATGTTGCAACCTCCAGAGTAAGGTGAGTACAGCGCGACTCAAAACCCTAGCCCCCCACTGCCTTGTGGGCACTCCTTGGAGAAAGGCTAAGGGACATCACCCTAAAAGACATACACACTCACTGAAGCTTTTGATCTGGCCTTTGGATTCGGTTTCAGTGGTCTAAAAGGGGGATGCTAAGTCTTGGGCAGCCTCCACTCCTCCATACTCATGCCTAAGTGTATGCGTCAAAGGCCTTGGTGTGATGGTCATAGACCTCTTACACGTATACCATGATCCAGAGGATCGATGGTGGCCTACGCTGCCACTCTTGGTACACAGATCAGCATATTGCTAAAGTGTAATTTTTTACTCTTTTCCTCTTAAAACTAAGATTATCAACTGTGTTGCATTATCAACTGTGCTGTCTCAATTAAAATACTTGTCAAGGAAGCAAACTGCTGGAATACCCCTTGGCTTCTGTAGAAAACTGTTGTCTTTGAGAGAGTAGAGTTAAACATGGATAGTGAACAGGAGGTCAAGCTGTTAGCTTGCCTGGTACATTTACTGAGCTACAATAAAGATGCCCATTTTAAGAGGATGGATATTGATTTTTCTGAAGATGGATGTTTAGCATTTTCTGAGAAAGTTGAAGATAGTTTAAGTAGGATAACAGGAATCAAGTTGCCAGAAATCCTAGCCACTTTTTAAAAAAGAAATCTGAGATTTGTGAGCTTATTTAATATTTTACAGTAGAAAAAAATGGAACTTATTGTTTGGCTTATGCTGATTTAAAATAAATGACTCCAGTGAATTTTTTTCCTTCATTGTAAAAGATCAGCACCAAACTGATGGCAACTTATTTATTTCAAGAGTACTACATCTTGATATAGTTCTTTCTTCTGAATCTGATTCAGTTCTTAATTTTCATGTTTGTATATAGACTTTATTTTAGCCCCAATAAATGTTTTATGTAGGTAGCAGGGAGAAAAAAGAGAAAAAGAAAAGACTTTATCTTTACACTTTGACAGTAATTTTGTCTGTATAAGAACTGCAATATCAAGTCATTTTTCTCTTGCCATTTTCTCTTGTCAAGAAAGACATTCTGGTCTGTTTTAGTGTTCCAGTAAGTTTTGCCCATCTGGCTTTTAAATTAATTCAAATGGATGAATGAATAAAAAGCTGAGTAATAAGTTTTAGTTGTATAACCCCATGCTATGTCAATGTGTCCCTGAAAATCTAAGGCTGTTTTCCTTCCTTCCTTTGCTGCTAGCAGGTTAGGTACTATAACATCCTTCCTGAATTTCTATCAATAATTTATAAGCCTCAAGGAAAAAAATACATTGAATATACCCCAATGGTCTTATACCAAGAGATCATAAATGTAAAGTGTGTGACACAATAATAGTGCGCAGGCCATAATCAATCTCCATAGAGTAATGCATGCAAAATTTATAAAGGAAAGGTGAGTATAAAGACATTTTTTAATTTAAGGTAACCCAACTTAATTGGACTGTTCTCTCATCCGTTTATAATTTCACTAAAATGATGTATTGTTGTTAACTATTTGAATCATTCCCATCCATTCTCATGTCTTTTACTTGTAATTCTGGTTTAATGTAACTGAAAAATAATCATGCATTTCTGCAGCATGTGACAGAAAAGAGAATGCACCTGGAGAAAGTTACAACTACCGAGTACTAAAACCCTGTTTAAAAAAGAATGTTGCCAGTTACAGAAACTGGTTTAAACCTGTAACAGAACAGACATTCAGCGCACGTAAACTAGTTTCAAAATGGCCAAAACCAGTGAGAGAGAAACCCGGTTGAATGTAGTATCAGACTTAACTGATTTGGCTCAAACTGGTTTATGCAATGTCTGTCCCAGGCCCCTTGCTAGTTTAAGATAAACCAGACATTCCCAGCATCCCAGCATACTCTCTGGGCTGGGCAAGGCTCTCTGCTTCAGCCCCAGGGCTGACCCTGCCCCTCTGCTGTCTAGCCAGAGCAGAGACCAGCCCTACTAGAGACACTAGCCGGCATGGCCCCGTAAAGGCAAAATAGATAGGGAAGAGGTTAATTCTTCCCTCCTTCCCCTCTTCCCCCACCGCACCCAGGGTCAGCCTGTCTGCCCGGGAGCAGAGAGGAAGGGGCTGCAGCAGTAGCCCCTGGAGCTGGTAGACCCAGGCTGCAGGGAAGGGACAGAGGGAGGAATTAACCCTTCTCCTTGCCCCCTTCACCTTAACAGGGCCATGCTGGGTTGGTTGTCCCACAGGGTGGGGAGGGGGGCTCTGTTACATGCTGGGGGAGTGGGGGTAACTCTTCCCCCTCCTCCTCCTCCCTATTGTGCTCCTTTCTCTTTGGGGGTGGGGAAAAGGACTACTGCATCTTTCATCAGCAAGGAGATTGCTGATGAAACCCTCATCTCCTCTTCTGTGTTATATTTGGCTTAGATGAAATGGGGAAAAAATATATGTCCATCTTTCTATCACTTGACTACGCTTTCCCAACAACAATGGAATTGAGCTGTCACATAGGCAACTCTGGCTGCTTATGTATTTTCCAACTTTTCTGCAGTTCCCTAGCTGAAAAAGGTCAAACTGGATTCAGAAGGGTTAGAAGCAGCTTTGCAATGAGGAGAAAGCTGTATGTAATTCTAGGAACTGCTGTGCTGAATCAAACTGGTCCATCCATCTCAACATCTAAAATTTAGGGAATTAATAAGTTACGTGCATGTGAATCTTATTTGCCATGTCCAAGGAACCTCTAATGAGCTTTAAAGGATTGTCCCATCAAGTAGTTGGACTTTTTTTAAGGCACTATTTTGTTAAGGAAAAGAATAACATTTTAATGAGAGAGAATGCAATAAAGTTAAAATGGCATATAATGCAAGTGTCTGAAAATAAAAGACAGTGACTTGCAGTTAATAGCAGCATGGGCATCTGATGTAGCTGGGATTTTAGAATCAAATGGACAAGGAATATATCAGCTTTAATGCTTGGTCCCCACCTCCTGGCCACTGAAATTAATGTACCTCAGAAACCTGGTTGGCAGGTCTGGAAGTTGGACCATTTACAAAAAGGGGTCTGTTTTTCTCAAATGCCTTCCCCCATAAACAGGGTTGTTTCGTAGCTGCCCCAGGATGTGCAGGTCTGGGTATATTCTGTAAATAGAACATGAAAGTAGCTAGACTTCTCTTGCTCCTTTTATAGTCATATAGTCATTGGCACATTTTGGATCTCAACCCAAAATGTTACTGAAGAATTTCAGCTTCCGTTAGTATTAACAATTGATTGCTGATAATCATACATCAATTATGAAACATTCACTTCTATAAAATCAGGTCAGTCCTAAATTTAAGTCAGGTGCTTAAATCCTTTTCAATACTTGTTCATCTCTCACCCTCATCTACTTTGGGGCAGGTAATCCTATTGTAAATATTAGATCATATTGGGCGCCCCTGACTGCGCATTTGGTACTGCACAGTCATTTAGTACTTGCTACACATTGAGTACTTGTAGATGCACTCCCCTACTGCGCAATCCCAATGGTGCATGGTTATTTCTAGATGCTACAAGCTGACTAGGAGATAGAAGGGAAAATGGAATGAAGAGTTTCACCAACATTTGTTTTGATGAAGAGCTGGAAGGCTTATCAGAAAGGGTCTGTCTGCTAGAAGCAAAGATATATGATGTAGACTTGAAGTGGAAAACCATCATGATGGGAGCGGGGAGGAGTCCACTGGTTATTCTTTGTTGGAACAAGTGTAAGTGTTATAGTCAGGTTCTCACTGATAGATCCAGCATGACCACACCAGGCTGGGGGAGATGTTCAAAGAAATGGATACTTAGTTGATCATTGGTTGGGTTCTTCCTGCCCTGATAGAGAGGTTGATGATCTTACAAGTTATGGAAATTAACAGATGCCTCTGAGTAAAGTGCCATGTCCTCACCTCTTCACCCTACCCAAAGACCAGCTCTTTCCTTTAGTGTGTTCTGGGTGCATGCAGATCTCCCAAATGGGGAAAGAGGAAGCTGTGTTTCCAGAGCAATTCTAACTGATGGTGTACCCTGCACTGCCTTTCAACAAATTTGTACCAACCCCAACACTAGCAACCTAGCTTAATCTTGGTCCCATAGTGTGATCTTCTAAACTGGAAAAGGATTGAAAGAAATGTGAAGCAAGGCAAGCAGAGCACATAACTCTAACACTTAATTTTGCTGAGTCTGTATGTGAATTTGCATATGCCTGCTCAAGGCAGAATGAATTACAAATGCTGAGTAAAAACTTTGAGCAGGAAAGATAACAGCATCTCTGCTGCAAGGGTAGGAAGTGGGAAGGGAATATTTTCAGGATTGCATTGGAAGTCAATAGTTCAGTGTATTCAGATAAACTTCCATGAGTGCATGGTGTTTGCAATTATTGATCTCTTTGACTGATTGAATACCTTGGAATGAATGAATAGCTCTGGTTAATTACAGCACAGCTTTAGGGCTTAGCTACAGCTTGAAATTTAATTTGTACCATTATATAAAGAGTTGATTTAAAGTACAATAAATTATTCCTGTATAATGCTGCAAGTTGAATATTCTTATTCTGAAATAAGAGCATCTCAGTCCTCGACATTCTTGTTTCAGAAAAAGCGAGGCATGTCCCCATGAGTGCTTGCATGCAGTTTGCAGCACCACAGACTTGTCTGCAGTGCTGTAAACCACATGTGCGACACATGCAGGTGTTCTCTGTGCTGCTAATTAATAGCATGGTGGGGTTTTTTGACACCAAGAGTCCTGGTATCAAAAAGCCTGTGCCAGAAAAAACGTGTGCACCACGAAAACCAGATCCTGGCTGGCCAGAGTCACACTCCAGCTGCTGGCTAGGTTCCACATGCCTGGAACGCCACTGCTGGAGCCTCAGGAGGCCCCCATGCTCCCAGGTAAGGTTTCTGGGGCCAGCTCAGGTGCTGGCCCCAGCCTTCCCTACCCCACCCAGGGCAACTTGCCGCATGAAAGAGCATGTGTGCAGGGGCATTCCCTGGGGAGAACTAGCAGTGGCACATATTTGTGTCACTGCTAATTGTCCCCAGGGAACACACGTTCCCAGTCTTGGGGATGCACCCATGGGGCATGTCCAGACAAGCGTGCACGTGCCTCTTGCCCTGTCTCAAACCCCTTTGAGGCGACGCAATAGGCATGTGCAGGAATGAAAAAATGTTACCTGCGCTGCATGTTTGCAGCACGGGGAGAAAATTAGACCCCTGGATATCGAGTGCCAGTGAGTAAGGGGTCAGGGGGCTGGATGAGGGGAGAGGGGACCATGGGGGGGACCCCTGACAGCCCCACACACTCCCCCAGCCCCCTGACTTCTGCCCTGGCCAGCCCTTCCCCCTGCCAGCTGCTTGAGACCCCCATTCACTTTTTTGCCCTGCCCCCCCCCATAGTTAAAAAAAACAAAAAAAAAAGCCCTGGCACTTACCGGCAGTTGGAACAGCTATCTGGCTGACTGGGGCCCTGCCTGCACACTGCCGGACAGAGGGACAGCCCCAATGGCCCCAGCCAAGGCCCTGCTGCCCCCCCCCACGCTGTCCTGTGCTGCATAGGGGGGCTCTGCCAGGAGGCCCTGGATCCCCCCCCAGCCCTGCTTCTAAAGATAAGCAGAGGCTTTTTTCCCCCATTTTTTTCCTTGTTTTTTTCTGGTTTTCTTTTTAAAGTGACGGTGCCTGGGGTTGTGGGGGCAGTCATGGGGGCCTGGGGGTGAGAGCTGGGGGGTGAGGATGGGTGGAGCAGCCATGGGGGGGGCTGCAGCAGCTGGTGGGGGATGGGGCCAGGTGGGGCAGCAATCAGGGGGCTGGGGTGGGGGCATGTGGGCTTTGAAGGGGGGGTGATAGCTTCTACAGGAGCCATTTGGCCCCTTGCATGGGGGGCTGAACTCCTTGTGTGGGGAGCCGAATCCCCTGTTGGGGGGCTATAACCCCTGTGTGGAGTCATCTCCCCTGTGGGAGGGCAGCAAAACATGTATTCATTAATTCATGAAACATGTATTTAGAGTTCACTTTATTATTATGATGAGACTTTCTTTAACACTGTAGATATATCAATAAAACATTGTCTGCTTGCTGTCTGTCTCTCTCTCTCTCTCTCTCTCTCTTTATAGTGGTCTTTTGTTTTACTTATGGAGGAACATGGTTTTGGGGGTATTTTACAGAGTGACTTTGGGATTTTTTTTTTATCAGGGATTTTTCAGTTTTCCAATAGGAAACACCAGAATTCCTGCCGGGGAGACCAGTGGCAGGACCCTGCCTGCTCAGAGCTGGCACCTTGGACCCAGCTGGCTGTGGCTGACCTCCTGGCCAAATGGGGCCAGGAGGACATGCTTTGACAGTTCAAAGCAGGACACCACAACCGGAACATCTTCCGGGTAATAGCTGCCCAGATGGCCGGGCAGGGGGCACACATGGCAGCAGTGCCGCACAGAGGCCAACCCTGCAACCACAGTCCACTTGCAGCTGGGCCAGAGGGGCAGATGCCTCTACTGGGTGTGCAGTCCCCATCCGGGTCTGGCAGGTGTGCAGCAGGTCACAGCCAGGCAGCAGCGCCCACTGCCAGGCTGCTGCAGTGGGTAGAGGGTGCAGGGAACTCTCTGGGCTGCTTCAGCAGTCCAGCTGGCACAAGGGGTAGTGTCCCCAGGTACCAAGTGCCTGGGCCCCAGAAGCTCCTGAGAGCTAGTAGCTCTGAGCTACTTGCCAGGGTGGCTTTTTATACTGCTGGGGCCAGGACGGGGAAGCTTTTTATACTGCTGGGGACAGCACAGGTGCTGGCCCCAGGCTCTAGCTTCCCCTGGCTGCAGATCCGGGAGGAGCCAGGCAGGGTTATTTTGCCCCAAGTGGCACAATTTGCTCCACAACAAAGTGCATGTCCAAGCACGTGTGCTGAGGCAAAAAGCCCTGGCTCAAATTTGCACTGCTTCTATTTGAGCTGCAGCAAGCTCACGTGCTTGTATGTGTGGATGCACCCATGGAGTGCATCAAAGAAAAGCAAAGAGCATGACTAGACTTGGTCTTCCTTGGATTGTTGGTCCATGGGTCAAGCACAACATGCTGCTTCCAAATAGTGGAACAGCACTGTACTGCAACTAGCAATGCTCTTGATCTTATTTTCTTCAAACTGGACAGGGAGCTTCAAGAAGAAGCTATGCCTGCATACCACCAGAGACTGGGTGTACAACTCTGCATGTTTGATCCTTCTTGCAAGAGTTTTATTCTAGGAATTAGTATCCTAACTTCTTCCATGCTATGTTTCAGTGCACAAGCCTTTCACTTCTTTTTTCATTAAATTTCTTTTCAAGACATATTCCTATCTAGATGAACCAAAGGGACACCATTCCTAACACACATCAATCAAATGCCTCCTCCAATATTATAAGATACATTTTGGTATAACGATTGATAAAAGGGTAACATTTTAAGTTAATATGGTCCTTTGGCTCTGGGTGCAACTTTTCTTTTCTCTGGCCATTATTGCTCTTTAGTGTACCTGTCAGTAAGCAATCTGAGGGGGACGTGCCTTGCTTTTCCACTCTGAGAGGCAAGGATTTCTTAGGGTGATTTCTTTTTATTGGAACAACTATGTAGTTAGAATAAAGTTAGAAAAGCTTTTAAATGGAAGACATTCCTCATCAGGTCTCCTGTCATAAGCAGTGGATTTCAGTATCATCCATGTTATGGTAGTGTAAGAATGAAGAGACCTGATGAATAATGTCTTGCATTCGAAAGCTTGTCTAACTTTATTCCAGCTACATAGCTGGTCCTAGAAAAGATATTGCTTTAAGCAATCCTAGCCTTTTGCATAATTTCTGGACCATTGTGGCTACAACATCATTCTTATATTCCCACTTAACAAATAATAAACATTAGGAGAAACAAAAAAGATGTGTTGTGAGCATTTGTTACATGCAAGGTTATTCATTTTGATTGCATTGTGAAGAGGAGGGAGAGCTTACCATTAAAGAATACATATTTACACAGGAAAAATATTAGGGCTTAAGTTTCATATGCAGGGTTTCCAGCTTGGCATCTGTTCATTACAATCTTACGTCTGTTAAGCTTCAGAAAATTTCTATAAGCTGGAAACAGTGTTTCAGCTTCAGGTAAGGGTTATTTTTATCTTTCTGTCAAATGCCTCTGTTAAGAGTGAATTGGGCTATTAAGATGCAGGACTTTTTGTGATTTCCATTTATTGGGCTGGCTGCATAGTTGGGAGAGTTGCTGGGCAAGATTTTGAGCAGCAGGTGCCTTCCTCAGGAAATTTCACACCCAGATTTAGCTCTATTTCCTGCTTCTGTTCTTCCTTTAATTTCTTCCTTTATATTATCATGCTGTACTGTGGTAGAACCTAAATACTTGAAGGGCCCATATGCTTAAAATTTGTATTGATTATTGTTATGTGAGATCCCTGATTTACTCCTGCTGTATTTACCAGTAGATACTGTGTTCTATATCTATATTCACTTGTCCAATTCTCTTTGCTTCATTTGCTAGTTGAATATACAAAGCTTCTGTATAATTTATTTTCACTTACAAGCGCTGTATCATCATTAGTATATATGAGGATGTTGTGCTCTCCATTCAGTTCAGCTCCACCCCACATGTTATTTATGTTCCTGATTACTTTACTTTTCCAATGCCAGGTTGAATAGAATTGGAGACAGGCCATCTCCTTGTCTCAGTCCAGTTTTAATTGGGAAGCGGTTCAGTTTTCTTCCATAGGCACTAATTCTGTTTCTTGATTCATGCATATAAACTTTTGAGTTCAGACACTTTGTTGGGAATTCCAAATTTAGTTAATACAGCCCACCGGCTTTCTCTGTGTATAGCTATCATAGGTTTTCTGGAAGTGGTATGAACAGAATACACATACTTTGATTATATTCCCAGTTTTTCTCAGTATTTGTCTTAGAAGGCTTGGTTTGTCATCAGTCTATTCATGTGGAATCCACACTGGTATTCTCCCAGAATGGTAGGTAGTAAGTGTTAATGGGCAATTAAGACAACTGATTAGCAGTTATCTAATTATCCCCAAATCACCAGAAGTGGTGGCCAGACAACTCTAACTAAGCATTGGCCTACAGCCTGGCCCCACTTATCATATAATAATTAACTGGGGAAGCCACACAGAACCACAAAGGACACAAGTAAGAAGGGTAATAATTAAGTATATTATGAACAACAAACCATTTTTAAGAAAAAATAAGAACAACTACATTCCCCTCCTACACCTACCATTTGTCCCACACTAACCATCTCAATTAGTCAGTGTCCCAGCTGAGTTTGGCTTCCCAGGGCCCTCCCTCTGCTTAGATGCACACAAGAGCACAGGAGAGCTCTCACCCAACAGGTTCATTCTGTGCATCCACTCCTGGCTTGGCAATGGCCTTTGGTTGCCCCATCCCTCAGACCCAATACACCGCAACCATTACCTCTGTCCTTCCCGGACGGGGATCACTCACTCACACCTCACACACGCTGCGGGCGAGATCAGCCACAGCCCTAGGCTCTCACTCAAACAGACGCAGAGGACAAAGAGACAGAATACGTAGGCAATGGAGATGAAGAAGGTGATGAAGAGCCAAGACCAACCAGAGCCCCTCACATTATCCGCTTTTATAGCCCTGGCGGACAGGTAACTGTCAATTGTACGAGGCACCAATCAAACACCGGTGCACATGACACCTCTCTGTGCACTTCCCTCTTTTCTTCAGTGCACTTGGCACTCTACTTGTCCTTAAAATTTATCACTTTTAAGTCACTCAAATCACCTCAGAGGCTTCCTGCCCTTTCTCTCTCTGCAAACAGTACCAATCGCTGCATACGACACACCATCTTTTGCTCTCCGCACATTGCTCATCCGTACAGAGCATGCTCACACCTAGGGGGTTCATAAGTTGAAGATGGCCAGAACCTTCCCTTGCATTAGTGCATTAACACATATAAACTGTTAACCAACGCACAACCCCCAGTATCCCAGGAGGTTATGGTTGCACTCAATGTGCCACTTACAGTAAATGCTGTAGTACTTACTGCTAGAAAAATACTTATAGCTAACTCTTAATAGGAGAATATTTCTGTAATTTTAACACTCTAGTTGGCTGCCTTTTTTGAAGATGGACCATATTGAGTTTTCTTTCCAATCATCAGGTAGAATTGATGGCTTCCAGATAAGGTGAACTAATTTATGGTTTTGTTTATAAAGCTTTCCCCTCCATATTTTATCATTTTGGCTGCACATCCATCAGTTCCTTCTGCCTTACTGGTCTTAAGTTCTGCTATATTTTTTTTTCCCACTTGATAAATACATTTTTCTGGCACTGTGTTGGGTAGTTTAATAGTTTTGCAAAATATTCTCTCCATCTCTGTGACTGGTATCTTGTCTGCTAGAAGCCTTCCATTTTTGTTGCTGATGAGATGCTTGATATCCTTGCTTATAGTTTCTGACTCCTTTATAGAAATGTCTTATATTATTTCTACTGTATTGTTTCTTAATATCCTGGAGTTGATTCATCAGTTATTGACACATTTTACTTTTTAGAACTTCCTTTATTTCTCAGTTTCCTTATATTGCTCCCACATTCTGGTTTGAGTTTTGCTGGAGGAGCTTCTGTCTTACCAATTTCAATTTTTGTTTGCCTGCATTCTTTATCATACCTCCTGTTTCTTCTGATTTTCTCTTCTATCGCTACTGTTGTTTCTGTATTCTCTGATGATGACTGCCTATAGTTCCATTGATTGTTGGTACTTAGGACCTGATTGCTATTTCCCTGCATTTCTTCATTCATTTCAAATAGCTCTCGAAGTACCTGTAACCTGTTTTCAGTTTTTACTTGTTATTGTTCACTGACCTTTACTTGTTTACTTTGTTCAGTATCAATTTTTTCTATGTTCTGCAGTACTGTATTTCCTCACATTTCAATCTTGCTACTATTCTTCCTCCAAAAAAAATCCATGTCTAGATTACTGCCTCTGAAACTTCTTATATTTCATATAGAAACAGTATAGGTATATGATCAATCTGATTTACTGATCTATCTTGAGACAACCACATTTTTGTGTGTGGTTTTTGAGCACCTATCAATGATTAATTCATTTTTGGGTCCCTTTGATCTTCAGTCTCTGTTGACACTGAAATTAGTAATTAAAAGTTTTGCCCCCAACCCCTGCCCTCACCTGTCCAATAGACTTTAGTCTATAAAGTAGGCTGGGTGATGGCTAGAAAGCTGTCTGCCGGTGAACTTTCTCTGAAGGGTCCTCTGGAATTCCTTCCTTGTTCCCCTTCTATCTTTTTACACCCACTTATTCCTACCATATTCAAAATCCTGTGAATCTTCCTCTGGCTCAGAAAATTGTCATCTCTGGAAAGATTCAGTAGTATAAGTATGGGCCACAAGGGTCAATCACAATTGACAAAGTACTTTACTCTCTTGTCCAAGAAAAACAGCAGCAGTTACAGCTCCTGAGGATGAACTGCAGAAGAGTGAAGGCAGTTCTTCATCTCAAACCCTTGGCAGCATGTCTGTTGACTACATAATTAATAAAACATTACATTAGGCTACTATTATAGTTTATAAAACTAAGGATTGCTTGCCAATGAACCTGGTGAATACCTACTGACTTAGACTTTCTGGCAACATATAATATAGCATGTAGTTGGGAGGACTCCTTTTGGATTCCCGTCACTGTGGTGTTGTTCATATACATTACCTCATTCTGGCTTTTTCTGTAGTAAGTTTTAGCAGTCATGCAATAAAAGTTACTCTGCATTGGGCTGTACCTACCCAAGCTCTAGGTTATACATAGGTTTGGCAGAACTCAATTTTTATTTTTTAATGATTTTGGTGGATACTAACCATGTGTATTTTTAAGCATTTATTTCAATTTGTATTGATTTGAATTAAATTAACAATATAAAGATCTTCTGCTCCTGTGGCAAAACAAACAAAAAATCAAAACAAAAAAACCAACCCCAAAATGAATAGGCCAAGAAAAGACTGAAACTTGTATCCTTTGTAAATGGAGTCTTTCTCTCCATATACCAATCTCATCAGTAGGCTGTTTCACCTTTTTTAGTGTCTCCCTAGTTCTCTACAGCTGAATTGTCCCACTCCAGCATCAGGAATTCACTACTGCTTCACCTGCCTTCCTCCACAGCCACTGCTTCTAGTCAAGCTAAAATACTCTTTCCATCCCGTACCCCTTCAGGTGGGGATTTAAGTAGCCCATTATATCCCTCCAGCCTGCTGCTCAGCACCTGTGAATGAGCAGCTAATTGCTTAATTAACAAGTCATTAGGTTGCCCACTGTTCTTCTCTTGAAAGAGACCAGCTCTCTATACTCCAGCCTGTGACTCCCTTCTGTTTCTATTTTTGATTATTAATGATGGAAATAATTTTTGTCAGTTATGTGAGTATGACATGCAATCAACATGTGCCAATAAAAATCAAATCCTGCCAAGCCTAGTTATACAGTAATAGTGAATTAATAACTAATATGTTTCAAGAGTTCAACATTTAGAAAGACAATATAATGATGCCAGATTACTTTTAGGGTACATACACTTTCTAATGGAAGCAGCTAGTAAAATAGACATCTAGCTATCTGGGCAATTCCCTCACATTGGATAAATGAGCCAGCCCTCTTATTTATTCATATTGTGGAAGCAACTGGAGTGGACCATGTCTACTAGACTTAGATACTGTATGAACACAGAACAATGGGTGGCCCCTATTTGTTCCCATCTGTTCCAGCACTTAACAACCTTCATAGATGCAAGGGAATTTTCTAACCTAAATCTCACATATTGCAGTTGAAAGCCACTACTTCTTCAGGTTAGATATGAAAAACAGCTGTAGGATTGCTTTCTAATTCAGATTGGGTAAGTGCTTAAACTGTTTACCTAGAGAAGTGGTCATATCTCTATCATGGAAGTTTTTAATTGCATGTTAGACAAACACTTCTGAGGTAGTTTATGTTGATCTTGCTTTGAGCAAGGGGTATGACTCCTGACCTCCTGAGAAACCTTCCATCCCTAACTTCCCATGGTTCTATTATCTAAATGAACAACATAAAGATTAGGCTTGATGTCTTTGTTCTGTCTTCTTTTCTGGGAATACTTCATGTTACATTTAGGTTGCTCATAGTCTTTACAGTTGACACTCCATTTGAGTTGGCTAGTGTCCATTACTGACTTCATCCAGTACACTTGAGGCCATGACTGGAAGCTTGTGGTACTTTAATGTAGACCATTTCTGAAACTGCTGGGCAGTAAAGAGAGGTCAATTTTGGTTTGTAAGTGTTTTAGTTGCCTGAAGACTACATCAAAGAACAACTGAGACTTGTTCAAAAGCATAAATCATAGTCCTTTCCCAAACAGAATATTTAGTCAAGCATGACTTGGAAAACCTATCTATGCATGTTTGAGAAGAGAGATCCTGGTTGGGAGAAACTAATTGAAATAGTCATGCTCAGATGTTTGTCAGAAACCCCCAAGCTATCTGGAATAAACCAGGTTTGCACCTTAAACTCCATACGCTGTGCACAGCTGCCTGCGTAAGAATTCTTGAGTTTGGTTATATTAATTTGTGTTTTCCCCAATGCAACATTTCTTTAATCCTATGGCTGGTTTCCATTCTAAGGTTCTGCCATGATCCAATAGCTGGGACATGGCTTTTACTTTGGTTTGTCAAGCTGAAAATACATTCTCATAAATATCTGATGCTGTCAGAAAAGGATTTTTTCTTGTTAAAAGAAACAGCACATCTTGCTGCTTCTCACTACACCAAAGTTTTAAAACATATATTAAACAATGGGTACCTGTCTAAATATATCAAATAGCTATGTCACGGGTGAGGGGGTGAGAAGGGGATAGGCTGCTTACAGGCATGAAAAAAAATAACTGCAGGACTTTTAACTCTGTGTGCCCCCACACTGAGTGCAGCACATGCCCAGAAGAGGCATTGTGTTAGTTTGACCTAGTTTGCCCAACATCTGTACAGATTGTGCATTTCAGCAGGGCTTTTTGGCACTTTTACCTAATGGCTGATTGAATCAGTTTTAGATAAAATTGCCAAAAAGCCCCAGTGAAATGCCCAGCTTATACAGATATTGGGGAGCTGGGTCAAACTAACGTGCTTCCTCTTCTGATAAAGCACTGGATTTTTTTTTTTTTCACATCTGTCAGCAGCCATAATTGCCAACCTACAATAATGAATTTTATGAATTGGAATGAATAATGAATCTATAATGAATTTTAAATCACAGTAGTTAGAAAACTGAGTAGAATGCACAAGCAGTCTTTGTTTTCTTTTGTCTATTCCAGATCACAAAATGCCAACCCCTTCTCTTTTATCTGTATGCATGCACAGGCCTGCAAACTCATTTCTCAGCCTGATACCCTTAAGTTATTGACGAGACCTTGGTTTATTGCCTTGCTCTCCAGTTTACTGCTGCAACTTCTAGATCTACCTGTACTAAACATCTAGTTTAGCTTCAATGAACTAAATTGATCCATTTCAATAAAATGAAAATTGAACTATTGGCCACTTCCCAGTGAGCACCCTTTCATCTTAAGCAATCATTTTAAGTATCCCCAAAATGTCTGGTATTGTTTCGTTTGATGTGCGTTCCGAGACCACTTCTACTAAGGACTTGTTTTTCTTCCTTCAGGAAATTCTTGAGAGCAACCACTGCATTGCTCTCAAGAACATTATTACTCAACCACAGTAATATTACTGCTGCCCACAATGCATGTCCTTATTGAATCAATGTTTCTTAGTTTTATTTTTTTAAGGGGAAAAATGAATAGGATTCTGCTTGAAAGTATTTAGAATGCAGTAAAGCCAGAGTGTTTCACTAGAATGACTTTTAGTTCATTTGCTTACCTCTTAAAGAGATCCAAATTTGAATTCGTTTTAAAATGCAAACCCTCTCAGCCACCAGGCAGTTTTCCAGCAGTATAATTTAAATGATGGAAAGCTGAACTAACACAGTGCCTGAAAGTTTTCCAGTTCATACAGCAGAAGGGGCCAATATAATCACTGTAAAAATTTTTTTTTTTTCCAGAATGAAGAGAAATGGAAATGCAAATAGCAATCTGTTAAATGGGATTTTCACTGAGAGTTGTTTTAATATCACTAGACTAACTAGGTTTTTATACGCAGTTCAAATACAGGTAGACTCTGTGTTTAAGGAAAAATACCTTTGTGAATATATTCACATAACCTGATGGTATTTCATGTCAACTTCAGGGGTTTACACTGGTTTATAATGGCTACACTAGACTAGCCTCAAATGAAATCCTGAGGAATTTCAAAGCAAAAGGTATATGGGGGGAGTTTAGAGCTTAGTTTTGACTTGGTACCTACAGGTTTGAATCCCTGGCATTCTAGTTGGTCAGTGTGGCATTATGGAGACTAGATCTTCAGTTCAAAAGGATGGAAGGGAATTTATATCAGCCAGGAGGATGACAGCATTGAAGAATCCTGGGAGGATGTTGGTACTCACCTGATTAGTATCTTCCAGCTGCTGAGACATCCTTTTGTTTCAGTTTTTGTGGATTTGAGAGCAGTATATGTCTTCTACTGTGTTTCCTGCTTTTGTTTCTCTCTCTCCCATTGAATGATCTATCAAGTTTAAGTACCACCTCTTTTTTGCAGCAGCAGTGAGTGTGCTTTGCCTTCATTCTCTCTGGTAGCTAAGCCTGTAAGATCTCTTAATTATAGTTTTCTCTGATAATGTGTTGAATGTGTATGTTACATATATTTTGGGCATATAGAATTTTCCTAAGGCATCTAAAAATTGAGCTGCGGCTTGCCTCTTGTTATCTGTGGTTTGCCACAGTCCTTGTGCAATGCTGTATCCTGCATAGCTGTTCTGTTTGTCATGCCTTCTATCTCCAGTCTTACAGCTACACTGGAGGCCCTAAAGAAGTTCCATTTTCCTAGGCCTTCCCATATTTCTCTTAACTAGGTACCAGAATAAAAGAGCTGATTACGCTAAGTGAAGGTACTGACTTACAGGACACAGCTTGGAATCAGAAATATAAGGCTGGAAGGAACCTAAGAGGCCTCTGATTTGAAGCAGGATCATATGTGTCCAAACCATTCCAGGCAAGTGTTTACCTAACCTGCTCTTAAGGGCTAAGTACAGACAGTCAAGGGCTGCATCTATTCAATTTTCGCAGGTTAGTCTAACCTGAGTAGGTTGAATCAATAAGCAAGTGAACAGATGTTCAGTTTTGATTCTGGAAATGCAGCCACTTACCTGCTGTGGCACAGGCCAGAAGCCAGGGGATGCTAGAGCACACCTCCCTGCTCTTCTGGAGCAGACAGCTTAGGCCAAGGCTTGCCCACCCAGCCTGCAAGGGGGGCTTTGCAAAGAAGGTGAAAAGCATCCTGGAATGCTGGGAGAGTGTGACTTAATTTGAATCTGGAGGGGATATGAGAGAGATGTTCAATAAACAGATTTAACCTAAATCAGTAAGTCTTTTACTACATCCATCCAGGATTATCTTAAATGGTTTTGGTCATTTTGAAAGTGGTTTATGTGCACTGAACTTCTGTTGTGTTACAGATTTGAATTGGTTTCTGATCACTTATACTGGTTTATATGTAATATCTGTCCCTAGCCCAGAACTTACAAGGGTAGTGATTTCACATCCTCTTTAGGTTGTTTTTTCCAATGCTTAACCACAGTCAGAGTTTGAAAGTTCCTCCTGATATTCTAAATCCCCCTTGTTGCAACATACACTAATACCCAGAAATTATGTTTCACTTCTCTTGTAATGTGACTCACAGGGACAGCTATGTATTTTGGAGTTTGAAGGAAGCAAGAAGTTGAAGAGGTTTTAAACCTCCAGGAGGGCTCTTCCTTTAAAGCCTTCCCTTTCAGCAAGTAGTGCATAAGAATTTTATTTATTCTTATCTTCCCCAACCAGTGGGGATCCTCTTTCCTAGTATAAATTTCAATTTAAGGTTAAATACAAAGCTCTTGAGTGCTGGTTGTAGAGGTTCTTTCTGTAGTTGGCTTTCAGACTATGTAGGCTTTTTGGTTTGTTGCAGAAACCTCAGTTAGTGTATCTTCTTGCATCGTCCTTTCATCTTGTCTGCCCTACTGAAAGGTCAACCCAAGAACACTAAAAATAACATAGCATAAACGTCTGCATGTGTGGAGACCAGAAAATGAATTGATTTGATCAGAAATCAAGATAAAGCAATGTATTAGTTTACCAAGAAGGCTTTGCACAACAATGAGGAAAAAATTTCTTCAAACCAGTTTTCTTTATCTTCCGTTCAAAAAAGGTTTGCTAATAAGAAGCTTGATTTTGCTTCCTGGCTTAAATTGCATTTTGGAAGGTGTTTTCATCTTCACAGTTCCCACTAAAGAGAGGTTTACTTGAGAAATTGGAAAGTCTTTATATAAACTGAGACATCCTTGTCTTGTTCATTCTTTGTTTTTATCTTACTTTAAATTGCTTTTCACATTTTCACCCTAACTCTTTGGACTGCAGCTCATGTACCCACATACAAGTTAGCTTTGAACTAACTGTTGCCATAGCATTCATAGCAAACTAACTTCCTGAGTGTTTACTCAGCTTTCTGTCACAACTGCTAGCAGTGCCTGAACCAGCTAGTTCAAATCTAGGGAATATATTCAGTTGGCATTGCCTCAATCAGTAATATTTACAAGATGGAAAGTAGTAGATTTGAGCCACTGGGACTGTTCAAATGCTTAAAATTAAACTTAAGTGCTTTGGTGGATGAAATCACAGGAAGAGGATGTTTGAGAGGAGAGAATTTGACTTTCTGATCTTTCTCAGAGGCAAAGGAAATATGTCCAGGGGACACTCAAGTTCTAAATTATGAACATATGCTTGAGTCCTTCGATAAATCAGGGCTCACTGCCAAAAAAAAGGAGTTAAACTGGACTTTATGTGTAATCATAAAATGATGTCACCCACCAACTGCTGTAAAGTTTGACACTGGTCACTTCTTATTTTTGACATTTTAAATAATGTATTTTGGCTTCTGCTCTGACCAC
This sequence comes from Alligator mississippiensis, assembly GCF_030867095.1. NCBI lineage: Eukaryota > Metazoa > Chordata > Crocodylia > Alligatoridae > Alligator > Alligator mississippiensis. Next base: position 43,994,917 of record NC_081830.1, read on the forward strand.
AGTGTTATAAATAGTTGTTAAAAATCTACTTACCTGCCTTATAGCACACAACAGCTTCCCATAACAGTAAACAATAATGAAAAAAGGAATCACAAGGCAAAAGATGAAAAGACATATGATGTAGGATACATTATTTGCATCCCTTGAATGCCAGTTGACTGAACATGTTGTCCCTGGTCCTTCTGGTCCATAGCTGCTCCATCCAAAAAGGGGTGGTAAGGTCCAGACTAAAGAGTATATCCATGACCAGAGGATTCCCATCCAGACTTTTCTATAGTTTGTGGTATCTGCTTCTGTAGTTCTCATCATTGTACAGTACCGCTCATAAGAGAGTATGGCCAAAGATGTAAGTGATATGGTACCTGTAATAAGATGCATTCATTTTAATGCCAAGAATGGTTTGATTATTTTTAAATTTTTGCTACTATTACAGCACTGAAAGATAAATCAATGGTTAAATTGGTCTCTGAGAAGAACAGTGTTCTCTGAGCTAGGATTCTTCAAATATAATGGGAGAGTACTGTGAAAGTGTCTCTGTTATAGGGAAGAGGATCATCCTCCTGAGACGTGCAGAAGGGATAATGGAATCATAATGGAATCGCTCCTACACTTAAGTTGGATAACTCATAGTTGGTCTCGAGCTGTACTTTGGTTGTCCGCTATCTGAAATAGATTCTGCCCTCAAGCTTAAATCCTAGTCCCAAGTAAATAAAGGTAAATAAAATCTCCTGTTTGGAGATCACCACAACTTTAACTCTCCTATGAAATGTGAACTTTCATTTCGACCTAGGAGAAAAGATTGTAAAAGTTCTCCTATGCCTGAAGAAGGGTGCTTGTGCCCCAAAGCTTTCAATTAAAGATTTTTTTTTGCAAAATCTAGTTGGTCTAATAAAATATCACCTCTACCACGAGTTCTGATTCCTTTTGCCTCTAGACTAATACAGCTCAAACCTGGATACTTTACAGAAGTAGATGCATTAATGGATTTTCAGGACTTGAACAGGCTTGAATAGAATTGCTCTCATGTGTCCAAGGCCACTTACATGCCTAATAGGCGTGATACAGTCTGGTCCTAAGCAAGATGTCATATTGATTGAAGATCTCATAGAAGTTGAGAGAGAAATTGTGCCACTAACAGCTGTGGGAGCAGGAGCAGATCCCAGATCTGAAGTTTCAGTTTTCTGCCTCTGCCTCTGCTTGTGCTTGTGCTTTGAAAAAAGTATCCCCCATCCACTCCTCTTCCCCACCCTCCTTCTTGAGCATGAACAAACCCCCTAGCTCTTTTCACATGCCCTTCCAACAGTCTCTCACTTTTGTGTGCACGGACACTGTACCATTTACACTTGGAGCCCAAGGGGTCCAAAGCAATTATGTGTACCATTTACAGGGTACCTACAGGGCTGCTTAAAAGTTCATAGATGCAATGTACTCAAAATATCAAAGCTTCTTTAGAAAACTCAGAGGCAGATAATGATTTCAAAAGATACATAAGCAAAGTCTTTACAAAAGATATTTTCATAATCCTTGTACTGTCTGCTGGTGTTCTTGACTGCATTTCAGAGTTAACACAAGTAAAAAGAATAAATCCAACATCCTATCTACCATGAAATAAATATCATTCCTGAGAGAGAAATTCTTTAAAATTTGTTCTATTGACCGCTTAAAAAGAGACATATTGGCCATGTTAGTGAATGCTATGGTGACAATATACTTGCATCACAATGCTCCCTGTTATTTTCATACTTCCGGAGAGTGCCAGATTGACCTTTGAACACTAAATCCTCCATTTATGTTTTTGCCAGAGAAAGGGACACTTGTTCATCTGGTTTCTCCTGTTTACTCTGAGCACGTGGATAAAGTGTAGGTGCCCAACATATTTGAAATGCTAAACTCTTGCTATGGGATTGTGGTTCAAAGCCTTTAAGTCAGTGACCGTCTTTCTCTTAACTTCAACACTCAGGTTTTGTGGCCAGAAAAGTCACTGTCAGTGAGGTAAGAAGAACAGCTAAGAAGGAAATAGGGTTAGGCCTAAATAGGATTCTTGTGCTGGGTGAGACAATTCCATGCTTAACCACATCCATTGCCCTTATTTCTCTCACACATACTGCTTCTCTTGCTTTTTCTGCTGCTCCATGCTGTAAACAGAAGCACCAAGTAAAGGTCTTTAGAAACACCTTTATTGCAGAAGTAGCTTCTGTGGGTGTTAGAGACATCTTGTTAAAAGCTTTTACACTGTTACTTGCATGGAATAATAATCTTCACCAAGGTATGATAGCGTACACCTTTCACTTAGGGTGCCTGTACACATGCGGGACGCTGTCTCCGATGCATCCTAATTAATATGTGTCAGAGCAGCCTCAATTTGAATCGGCTCATGCGTCCTAATTAGAATGCTCCAGCAGCCTCGCTGTTGCATGTATTCAGTGTCCCCACATTTCCAAATGGTGGCAGGGGTGCTTTACTAAAGTTTATCAAATGAGCTTTAGTTAAAGCACCCCTACCATCATTTTGAAGAGCAGGGCACTGAATACACGAGACACTGCAGGCATTTTAACTCTCAAGAGCCACTCTAATTAAAACACCCCTCCTCCCACCCTGGAGCATGTGTGTAGTTGCCCTTAGTGATCTCTACAAAGCTGGGGAAATGTTATTGTCTCCATTTTACAGATAGGATATCTGAAATACAGTGATGTGAAGCGACTTGCTCAAGCTTACCCAGTGAGTCAAAGTCAGGCCTTCAGCTCAGGATTTATTTTACAACAGAGCATTTGCCCTTAGTTCTTCTGAATCTCTCACATACTCAAACTACTAGATAACTGGTTTTGAGAGGAGCAGAACTGGGGAGGGGGGCAAAGGGGGAAGGAAAAGGAAGGGGGAGGGGGGAAGTTAGTTATACTGCATGTTAACAAGTTTGAGGTCTAATCTTTTTCAGCTATGCAAAAATACTCCTCCTCCTCTTTCCCTGCAGTTATGTTGGCCCCTTCCAGTAGGCGTTCCATTATATTTAGCAAACTGTTTTCTTTTTTTTAAGGAGGGCATCAGAATTCTAAGACAGCTGAATGATCTTGTAAGCTAAACATTTTGGGGTGCTTTATCAAAGCCTTTGATAAGGCTTGAAGCACTTCCTCTGCTTCTTTTTGAAAGAAGAATTTAGCAATAGGTAGGTAATAAAACATATGGAACAACTAACCATTCAAAACCTAAAATGTAACTAACCATGATATACTGTGCTCACAGAAAAATTGTATATTTATGTAAAAGAAACCTATGAAGGACAACAGACCTCTTTTTAGTGACTTAAATGGCCTTGAATAAGTTTTTTGGCCGTTTGGAATCTTCATGGCATATCATAAAGGGTTTTTTTACCTTTACCTTTTTAGGGTTCTAATTTAAGGGAAAGGGACACACAAGAACCCAAACATACTCCTACTTTGCCTGCTGCTATAAATGGGTCTTCTATATGTAGGACTATTGACTCAGGACCAAAGATGGTAAACCAAAGGGAAAATGAAAGAGATAAGTGATTGAAAATGCAAATACCTGATCAAAATACTGTATGTTCTCATGTATAACACATACCCTTTTCCCAAATATTATTCTGTGAAAATTAGCATGCGCATTAAGCAAGTAAATATGGTAATAACAGTATCTGTAGCATAAGCCTCCACTTGAGGGAAAGTGAAAGTGCTTCACAGGGCTTAGCATAGTAAGCATGCTAGAATAGGTGCTGACTTCTTTTTTTTGGCAGGGGGGGGAGGTTACCTAAGATGATGCCCCCTCCACCCCATGGCATGGCCAAAGTGAGCCCGTAGCAGGGTGGAGGTGAATGTGGGCTGCCCGCTGCAAGCTTTGGTTTCCCTGCCCTGCCTTTGGGAGCCCCATGCTGGCATCCCACCATGGTGTGGTACCCTCTGCCTGCCCAGTAGTAGCAGGAGACATAACTCTGCATCGCCACCCCTGCTACTGCCATAACGGCACAGTTGGTACAGGGCTCCTGGGGGGAGGACAGCAGGATGCGGAGCCCACATCTACCCCTACCCTGAGCACAAATCTTGGGGACATGTGCCTCCCCATGTCTTCTTCCTCCTCAGGAGCATGCAGAGCAGCAGGGAGTGGCCCCCGCTCCCCACCCCTTGGACAAGCAGCCTGTGATTCTGTCCCACACCCCACCCTGGCCCCAGGTCCCATGCACCACCCTGACAGTGCTCCTAGGCCCAGCCCCTACCCCACTCCTCCCTCACTCACTGTGGGGACCTCAATCTGCTCCAACCCATGGACTTACTTGTAGGTAGCTGGGGGAGCTGCTCTCCATAGCTGCCTGGGGCTGTATTTCTGGCCACATGCATCTGTACACACATGCGCACACATACACATATTGCCCCTGCATCCTGCTCCCTGCAACCCCTTGCAGGCTGGAACTGCCCGTCTGCAAAGGGAAACCGACTGTTTCCACATTTTTCTTTGGTGAATGGAGAATGTATCCCCACTGCATGATACTGGGAATCCAGGACGGATGTAGTCCTGCAGTCATGCAGCCTGGGACCAGGACTTGATGTTCCCATTTTGGGGCTGTCCTGCCCAATTAGGGATGGGTAGTCACCCTACCCTCTTTTTTATGTTTTCAAAAACACATTCTTTTTTCTGGACTTCTGATCTTTTTGCAGTGCAGAACTTATTTTCTTTTTTTTCTCTGTCTTGTTTTCAACAGATGATTGTTGAAATTAGGTGGATGTTGAAAGTCCTTTAATGCAGATTGCTGTGGAGTTTTCATAGACCTTATGCTCTCCATCGGTTGTTGTTTTTTTTCAAATTTTCCAAATATTTCTCGCACCCAATCATGTCTAGTAGGCAAAAATGATTATTTGTCTCAGGTCTGAGAGGTTGTTTACTGTGACTTGTCAGTGCAGTTATTATTGGCAGTTAAAGATTTGGCAATTTTTAGAAACTAATGTGAAGTTACTTAATTATCTTCCTAGTCATATATCTCCTCTGAGAGGGGGAGAAGCCCTGCTCCGAGAACAATAAGCAAGGACTTGCATAGTATTTCTTCTGTGTGGATTTGTGAGAGGTTTTTCATTTTCCTGCTTGGGGAGTTTTGTGAGTCTCCAGTGCTGCATTTCAGGTTTTAGCTTTCTGGACTTCTGAACAAGATGGGTCACTGTACCCCAAGACTAAAAAAAAATCCCTTCAGGCCAATCTGATTTAATTTTTGACAGGGAGACTGGTTTGGTGGATAATGTGAATGTCATAGACATCATAGATGTGGCTTTTAGAAAGGCTGTTGACCGTGTCTCTCATTCCATCTTCATATGTATAGTGGAACACTGTGGCTAAATAGAATGATCATTAGGTGGAAAATAATTTGTTGAATAGTCATAGGTATGTCAGATCAATAGCAGACTGGTGGGAGAGGACAACTTGTATTTCTAAGGGTCTCTTTTAAAACAATTACTATTTACTATATAACATCTCCCCACATATAACACACCCCAGTTTTTGAAAGGCTCCAAGAAAGAAAAAAAAAATACCTTGCAGGTCTGTGGGGCTGGGGGCTGGATACCAGGGCTGGGGGCCATACACCAGAACTGGCCTGATCTGGCACGCTGGCACTAAGGCAACTGCAGCCACCGCTGGGGCCAGCATGCTAGTGCTGGGGCCATGTGCTGGGTTGGACCTAGTATGCCAAGTTGGGCCACAGACCAACCCCGCACACCATCCTGGTTGGGGATAAGGAGTACCCATAGGTCTGGAAATTTGGTGCAGTGGGTGGGGGAAGGGAGTGGTGGCGCCATTAATTCCTGTAGTTCCTAAACTGCAGCAATTAATGCTGCCACCACTCCCCCCTCCTCCCCTCCGCAATTCTATATCCACAAGGAGCCCTTTTCCTTTCATATAATGCCCCAATTTTCCCTAGTTAGTTTTGGGGGCAAAGGTGTGAATTATATGTGAGAAAAAGAGGTAGTATTTTATTAGCATCTTGGAAGCAGTAATAGAGTGGATAAGGAAGAAAAATATTTGCATTGTTACTGCATTTGCCAGCACCTGTAGAGGAAGCTATTACTAGAACTGAAACCAACCAGCCATAGCCTCAGATAAATAAAACTGCTAGGGATATGTAGAAAACAGTTGATTCGTTTATGTACCAATTTATCCTAGATGAAAAAGCGACTCAGCATACATTGGGACAGCAGCTAAGGATGATAGACTACTAGGCATAATAGAAAAGTTACTATATGTCACTCTCACTCTGCTGACCTACTTATTAATTGATGGGAATTTATTATTGCATAAAAAGATTTCACTACTAAAAAAAAAAAAAAGGATGTGAATCATATATAGTTTCATGGTTGGTAGGATCGGAAGGGACCTGAGCAGATCATCAAGTCCGACCGCCTGCCGTGGGCAGGAAAGAATGCTGGGGTCAAATGACCCCGGCTAGGTGATTGTCCAGCCTCCTTTTGAAAACCCCCAGGGTAGGAGCCAGCACCACTTCCCTTGGAAGTTGGTTCCAGATCCTGTCTGCCCTGACTGTGAAGGAGTGCCTCCTGATATCTAGCCTGAATCAACTCTCAGTCAACTTATTCCTTGTTACTCCTGGTAGTGCCGGGGGAACAGGGACTCTCCCATAGCCTGCTGGTCCCACATGGCCAGTTTGTAGATGGCCACCAGATCCCCCCTCAGCCTTCTGTTGTGGAGGCTGAACAGGTTCAGGTCCCATAGCCTCTGCTTGTAGGGCCTGCCTTGCTGCCCCCTGATATGAATCCTAGCTTTCTGAAGAGAAGAGAAACCTTTATGAACTTTTAAAATAAGATCCATAAGAAGAGGCACTAGGGAACCTGCCAAATACCTGTTCAAAGAAAGCGGGAAAACTAGCAATGCCTGGTACTGTGATTCATAACTCCAATCTATATGACAAAACAAATATCTTTAGCAACAGCCCTACAAAGGAAATTAGGTAGATTGTATGGAGCACTTTTTCCTTGGTTTCAGACCTAGCTTAATGTCTGACAGTGAGAACTGTGGCTATTCATGCAATGCTTTACTATACATATCATAGCAATAATGATTTAGATGAGCTAAAACTATTTCCCACTCATGGCTCAACCTCACTTCTTCTGTGCTCTAACAATGCAGAGGTCTTGATCAGCTAGCTAGAAAGTGCAGAAATGTTAAAACAACCCATTTGACTTAGACCTTGAAGCAGCACAGAAGACAAAGTTACAGAATTCATGAAGATCTGCTGCTGTGCTGCAGCTGAAAACATAGAATACAGCAATATTCCAGTATCTGCGAAGCTACTGGCATGCTTCATTGCAGACATAAATAGATATAGGTAATCATTAAACTCTGCACAGAGCGTTTTATAGTAAGATTGTAGTTCAGCCAATGTGCACTGTTTATACCAGGGGTGGGCAAAATATGGCCTGCGGGCCAGATCTGTCCCGTCAGGCATTTTCATCTGGCCTCTGGCATCCCCCAATGAATTGTGCCCCACCCAGCCCTTAGGCTGGCAAAGGTGGGGGTGAGCTGCCCATGTGTCCGACATACCCTATTGTGCCATGCTCTCACCCCCGTGGGTTGAAGGGTCTGGCGTGGCTGGCAGCAGCTTCTGGGCAGGGCTCCTGCTGCAGCCACCCCATGGGAACCTGCTAGCCTTCCTGGAGGTCCAGTTCGCTCAGGGCAGCAGGTAAGGAAGCAGCGGGGCTGGTGCCGGGGCAGAGTGGAGTTGCAGCTGGGTGAAGTGCACAGCACAGTGCAGAGCCCGCACTCAGGGGGGCAGCAAGAGCATGGAGCTCAGCTGGGCAGAGTATGGGTGTGAGGGGGGGGTATGGGGAGCCTCCATATGCTCCCCCAATGGTGTGCACCCCATGCTGCCATCAGCAGGCATGAGGGCTCAGGGCACTCGTGCCTGTCACAGGTGCTGGTGCCCAGCATGACAGAGCTCTGGCCAGTGCTGAGCAGGTGAGGAGAGCAGCCTCCCCCCGCCACTCCATGCACTCCTGCAGCTCCCATGCTCATACTGCAGGAAGCCCCATGCTGGAGCCAGCTGCCTTTCCCCGCCCCCTGTTGCGTAGGTCTGCAGACTCTGCCAGGAGTGCAGGGAGCCCAGCCCCCTGCTTCCCTGTGGAGTCCAGTGTGGGGCTTCCCTGGTGTGAGTGAGCAAGCTGCAGGCTTGCCACACTGAGCCCCTGTGATAAAGGTGGCTGGGCACCCTCCCCCCCCCACCAAACACACACACGCAAGCAATGGCCAGAACTGCACCCAACCAAGCACCACCACCTGAGCCAGGCACAAGTACCCTGAGCCCCCTACCTGCTGCTGCTGCTGCTGCAGCGGGTGCCGTCCGCCATGGGGGGAATGTGTGTGTGGGGGGGGTCCCCACAACCCCCACCCTCTTGTCACAACCCAAAGTTGTGATTTTTTGTTTGTGTGTGCTTTGGCACTGTTAAATTATTTTTTCACTAAATTGCAGCTTCTTTATACGGTGGAGTTTTTTGCTGCAAAAGAGAACCCCGGTGCAACGGAGAATTTTCCGCCAATTTGTAGCTTTTTTTGTATTGTGCATTTTTTTTTTGCATCTAAGAAATGCTCAGTGTAAAGAGTTTCCGCCATTTGTATTCAAATTCGAGCCACATTACTGGTTTACATTAAATTATGTACACGTGGCGGCTAGCGATTGGCTTGCTAGCCGTATAAGAAGCTTGTGTGGTTTCCGCCCAAGTTGGAGGACTCCACGAACACCAGGAGGAGGAGACTTCACGCTGTGTGAAGATCTTTAAGCACTGCGGATTCTCACGGACCCAACGCATTTCTTAAAAGGCAATAGAGGCCTAACTAGCCTCTGGCCTCTCCCCGTCGCCGATAGATTCCTAGACGTATCTCTTCCTGTACAAGAAACAACCAAACCCATGGAGCTTTAACAACTCCTTGGGAAAGAACAAACTTGTCGTAGTCCTCTACGGCTTTAAACTAGGCTTGTCGGGGGGAGGGGAAGATGAGGGCAGGGGAAGCTGTGGACCACCAAACCATGTGGCATCCACAAGGACAGCCCAGCCTGAAGAAAGAGAGCATTGGGAACCTGAAAGCCATGGGGAGGCCAGTACTACGGCACAGGTAAGAAACGAGAAGGTAAGAAACAATGGGCCCCTTGGGACTCGGAGCAGGGAGGCAGCAAAGGCACCAGTCGCAGGGCTCAAGTGCCTATATACTAATGCTAGGAGCATGGGGAACAAGCAGGATGAACTAGCGCTCCTGCTTGCACTAAACACCTATGACTTAGTGGGGCTAACAGAAACCTGGTGGGATTCATCCCACGACTGGGCAGTACATATTGAGGGCTATAGATTGTATAGAAAGGACAGGGAGGGGAAGAAAGGGGGAGGGGTTGCGCTCTATGTCAGTGAGCAATATACATCAACCCTCATCAAGACAGAATCCAAGGATGAGGAAGTAGAAGGATTGTGGGTTAGGCTACATGGGGGGCAAGGAGAAAGGGATTTGGTGGTAGGGGTCTGCTACAGACCCCCACATCAAGGGGAAGAAAGAGATTCGGGGCTCCTGAGGCAACTCTCAGAGACCATAAAAGCTAAAGAGGCGGTAGTCATGGGGGACCTAAACTACCCGGACATCTGCTGGGAGTCACAGACAGCAAAGTCCCACCGCTCACGCAGGTTTCTAACCTGTGTACAGGACCTCCACCTGACACAGGAGGTACACGGTCCCACTAGGGGGAATGCCATACTGGATCTGGTATTGACAACGGGGGATGACATGGTAGGGGACCTCCAGATCGGTAGCCATCTGGGGGACAGTGATCACCTAATAATAGAATTCACCATAAGACATCGAGTGGGTAAGGTAACTAGTAGGGTGAAAGTGCTAGACTTTAGGAAAGCTGATCTCAATGAACTCAGGCAATTAGTCAAGGACACACTGCAGAGTAGGAGTTTTGAAGGGATGGGAGCCCAAGAAGGGAGGCTGTGCCTTAAGGAAACGATCCTTCGGGCACAAAGCAAGATGATCCCTGAGCATGGCAAAAGAGGGAAAGGGGCCAGGAGGCTTCCCTGGCTGACCACAGAAATCCAGGGCAGCATAAGGGCCAAAAGGGGAGCACATAACAAGTGGAAACAGGGAGAGATCACCAAAGATGAATATACCTCCTCTGCTCGTGCTTGTAGGGATGCAGTTAGACGGGCCAAAGCTACCATGGAGCTGAGGATGGCAACCCAAGTAAAAGACAACAAGAAATTGTTTTTTAGATATATAGGGAGTAAAAGGAAGACCCAGGGAGGAATAGGACCCCTGCTAAATGGGCAGAAACAATTGGTGACGGACAGGGGGGACAAGGCTGAACTCCTCAACGAGTTCCTTGCCTCAGTGTTCCTAAGTGAGGGACACGACAAGTCTCTCACTGGGGTTGTAGAGAGGCAGCAGCAAGGCGCCAGACTGCCATGCGTAGACCCTGAGATGGTGCAGAGTCACTTGGAAGAACTGGATGCCTTTAAGTCGGCAGGCCCGGATGAGCTCCATCTGAGGGTGCTGAAGGCACTGGCTGACATCATTGCAGAGCCACTGGCGGGAATATTCGAACTCTTGTGGCGCACAGGCCAAGTCCCGGAGGACTGGAAAAGGGCCAACGTGGTCCCTATTTTCAAAAAGGGGAGGATGGAGGACCCGGGCAACTATAGGCCAGTCAGTCTCACCTCCATCCTTGGCAAAGTCTTTGAAAAAATTATCAAGGCTCACATTTGTGAGAGCCCGGCAGGACAAATTATGCTGAGGGGAAACCAGCATGGGTTCGTGGCAGGCAGATCACGCCTGACCAATCTAGTATCTTTTTATGACCAGGTTACGAAATGCCTGGACACAGGAGGAGGGGTGGATGTCGTATACTTAGACTTCAGGAAGGCCTTCGATACAGTATCCCACCCCATACTGGTGAACAAGTTAAGAGGCTGTGATGTGGATGACTACACAGTCCAGTGGGTGGCGAACTGGCTGGAGGGTCGCACCCAGAGAGTCGTGGTGGATGGGTCGGTTTCGACCTGGAAGGGTGTGGGCAGTGGGGTCCCGCAGGGCTCGGTCCTTGGACCAATACTCTTTAATGTCTTCATCAGCGACTTGGACGAGGGAGTGAAATGTACTCTGTCCAAGTTTGCAGATGACACAAAGCTATGGGGAGATGTAGACACGCCGGAGGGCAGGGAACAGCTGCAGGCAGACCTGGACAGGTTGCACAAGTGGGCAGAAAACAATAGAATGCAGTTCAACAAGGAGAAATGCAAAGTGCTGCACCTAGGGAGGAAAAATGTCCAGCACACCTACAGCCTAGGGAATGACCTGCTGGGTGGCACAGAGGTGGAAAGGGATCTTGGAGTCCTAGTGGACTCCAAGATGAACATGAATCGGCAGTGTGACGAAGCCATCAAAAAAGCCAATGGCACCTTATCGTGCATCAGCAGATGCATGACGAATAGGTCCAAGGAGGTGATACTTCCCCTCTATTGGGTGCTGGTCAGACCGCAGTTGGAGTACTGCGTGCAATTCTGGGCGACACACTTCAAGAAGAATGCGGATAACCTGGAGAGGGTCCAGAGAAGGGCCACTTGTATGGTTAAGGGCCTGCAGACCAAGCCCTACGAGGAGAGACTAGAGAAACTGGACCTTTTCAGCCTCTGCAAGAGAAGGTTGAGAGGCGACCTTGTGGCTGCCTATAAGTTCATCACGGGGGCACAGAAGGGAATTGGTGAGTATTTATTCACCAAGGCGCCCCCGGGGGTCACAAGAAACAATGGCCACAAGCTAGCAGAGAGCAGATTTAGATTGGACATTAGGAAGAACTTCACAGTTCGAGTAGCCAAGGTCTGGAACGGGCTCCCAAGGGAGGTGGTGCTATCCCCTACCCTGGAGGTCTTCAAGAGGAGGTTAGATGAGTATCTAGCTGGGGTCATCTAGACCCAGCACTCTTTCCTGCTTCTGCAGGGGGTCGGACTTGATGATCTATTGAGGTCCCTTCCAACCCTAACATCTATGAATCTATGAATCTAACGAGGATTTAAGCAGAGCTGTGCCTGAAAACTCTCCAGCCTACACCACGACCACCTTTGGTGTAAGTAAACAATCTTTAAATCAACCACTACGCGTCCGTGACTAATTCTAGCTCGCCCCCGGGCTTCTCCGACCCCGCGTGCCCGGGCTGCTGGCCACGGCCCGCGTGCACAAAAGGGCCCGGATCACTCCCGGCCCGCACATGGCGATGAGGATGGGATCAGGAGAGGACACGTTAGAGCTAGAATTGGTTAAGAACTGCCCTTGGCGCGATAACCAACGCCAAGTAAAAAGCTTTGAAGAACTGGAGGCGCATATCGCTTACCACCAGGCGGGCGGAACAGGTGAGAGATTTGTCAGCGGACACCTGTAGCTAAAGGGAAAAAAGGGAGTCTCCGAAGACGGAGCCCCAAGAGAGAGGGAAGTGTATTTGCTCTCTGCGGCATTCGGGTGTATAATGAGAGACAAGTGGGTCCTCTTCAGGCCCCTCGATACTGTGTCCCTCGCCGGAGTCAACCCGGCGTGCGAAGCGAACCCGACCTTCACCCAAGAGTGTGCCCAATGCCTACAATATGCTCGGGAGAGTGAAGAACCGGTGCCAATCGGCCGGTTCCCTCCCCTCATGGTGGCTAGATTAAGGGGTCGCGAGCTTCCATCCGAGCTCTGCGAAGATCTAGAGATGGAGGAACGCGCCGCAGATGAGAGGGTGGCCCCGCGGTACGACAAGGGGGGAGAGTTAAGTGCAACTTTTCGTACTATTACTAATTTAATACACAAAAATTTAAGTTTAAAAACCCAGCTACAGATGGCTATTCAAGCGGTCAAAGAAGCGGCTGAGAGAAAGGAGACTAAAACGCCAGCCCAAGATGGCGCCGAGCAAGAGGAAGACCGCGTGAAAGAACTGGAAAAGAAGGGTGGAGCTTCGGAGGAACCCGCGAGAGTTCAGTCAGCGACTCCACCCATCGACGCAGCGTCGTCTCCGGCAACACCGCCTAGCAATGCAGCAACGCCCCTACCAACCATGCCTTCCTGCCGATTAAGGAGAGAGTCAAGCGGAGGAGTACATCCGCCCCTCCTGCCTGAAGCAACAACAGCAACAGTGACTCCCGTGGCAGCAGTTCAGCCTATAAGAACATCAACTCCTGAAAGAGCAGCTTTCCCTACAACAATGACTAATCGAATTGCTACTGCCTACTATGCTCACACCATAGCTGAGTTGCAGGATTTGTGTAGAGTATCAAAAATCCAGCCTAAAGAGACTCTAGCTATATGGTTAGGACGTTTGGTCATAGAACTTGGATCCGACCTGCTGAACCAAAAAGAAGCAAGCTTCCTAGTTAGACAAGCTTCATCGAGTAGAGGACATGTCACTGACATCGACATGATAACGGTCAACGTTCACTGGCCTATTCCACTGCCAGCGCTTGTTACAGAACTAATTAGTCAAAAAGCCCACGTATGGCATGAAGGACGGCCAGAATATACCGGCGCAGAGCATCTCATGCTAACAATTATTGGAGTCTCATACTGTGCCTGGAACCCCAGAACATGTGCGCTGGGACTGACATCACTCCAGCGAATAAGACCATGGCCTCACCATCATCTATGGGATCCTGGGACCGTTCCAATAACCATTCACAACTTAGACAGTTGCCTCGAGATTTATGGGTGAAAAAACATCGTCGTCCTCCGAATTCTGCTCAGCCCAATGGTAAACCAACCTATAAACAATCTTCTTTGTCAGTTGTCACGACTGCGTATCCTGATGGAGCCAAGATTATCTCTTGATCGGGACTGTTGACACCCGACTGGACTTCAAGGCACCAGACGTCGTGAATCCGATCTTCCACCACTGCCACCAAAAACCCTAGAGGAGCGATACATGTTTGGATTTCTCCTACAGCGTTCTGGACTCAACTAAGCGGCAGCTTCGGATTTTAGGGGATGCAGGCGCCTATGAGTTAGGTTTCCATTATTTAGAGGAGCCAGATAATGGATCCTCAACAATTTCATCCAATTGAGAATATAAGCCATAAAAATTTTATAAATCTGTTAAAGATGTGTTAACCTATTTTTTTTTGAGAGTTTTTGTTTACAGATCCGAGATTCAGAGTGCATGGCGAAAAGGAGCCCTAAAAGGGATGACATCACCGAAAGAAGTGAGGGCCTAACATACGACTTCGCCATGACGCCCACTGAAGCCCTGATCGTGCAGTTTTGTTATGAATCAGATTATATGTTTGTGTTGATTATTGTTTCTTGATTATTATATAACTCAATCCCAGGACAGCGAATTTTATGTTTGTTTATTGGTTTGTTTGCTTATCTGTTCGTTTGACATCTTACGACAAAGCTCTAGATATAAGTGTATAACATAATTTAGCTATGCCCTCAGCAAGGGGGGATGTCACAACCCAAAGTTGTGATTTTTTGTTTGTGCGCGCTTTGGCACTGCTAAATTATTTTCCCGCTAAATTGCAGCTTCTTTACACAGTGGAGTTTTCTGCTGCAAGAGAGAACCCTGGTGCAACAGAGAATTTCCCGCCAATTTGTAGCTTTCTTTGCATGGTGCATTTCTTTTTGCATCTAAGAAATGCTCGGTGCAAAGAGTTCCCTCCATTTGTATTCAAATTGGAGCCACATTACTGGTTCACATTAAATTATGCACATGTGGCGGCTAGCGATTGGCTTGCTAGCCGTATAAGAAGCTTGTGTGGTTTCCGCCCAAGTTGGAGGACTCCACGAACACCAGGAGGAGGAGACTTCACGCTGTGTGAAGATCTCTAAGTGCTGCGGATCCTCACGGACCCAACACATTTCTTAAAAGGCAATAGAGGCCTAACCAGCCTCTGGCCTCTCCCCATCGCCGATAGATTCCTAGACGTATCTCTTCCTGCAAGAGAAACAACCGAACCCACGGAGCTTCAACAACTCCGAGGGAAAGAACGAACGTGTCGTAGTCCTCTAACGAGGATTTAAGCAGAGCTGTGCCTGAAAACTCTCCAGCCTACACCACAACCACCTTTGGTGTAAGTAAAGAATCTTTAAATCAACCACTACGTGTCCGTGACTAATTCTAGCTCGCCCCTGGTCCTCTCCGACCCCGTGTGCCCAGGCTACTGGCCACGGCCCGTGTGCACAAAAGGGCCCGGATCGCTCCTGGCCCGCACACCTATCACACCCCACAACCCCCCACATATATACACACACCCCAACATATATACACACACCCCAACATGACCTGTGTCCCCCCCACACCCCCCACAAACACAATTTAAAGGAGTGATACTTTATTTTTGAGTTATTATGCAAGCCCTTCTATATAGAACACACAAACACAAATCATGACAAATTTTTTTTGTAATAAAATTAAAATATGTTATAGTAGGTAATTGAGTTCTAGTGTATGATTTCTTTTGTTTTTTTCTTGTGCTAAGATGGCAACCCTCCCCTCCCAAAAAGAGTACTGGGGGGGCGCAAAGGGCAGGACTTCTGGTGACAAAGGTCAGGGGTTAGGGGATGGGACTTCCAGTCCCAATATGGCAGCCAGGGGGCAGACCAGCTGTCAAGGGGCAGGGCTACCAATATGACCCACAACAGCTCACCAAAACTTGTTAAGTGGCCCTCCAGCCAAAATAATTGCCTGCCTCTGGTTTATATAGATGTTTGAAATTGGGGAATAACAGCTAGGCTATAAATAAAGCATATGCTTATTATTATTTGGATTTTACTATGTATATTACCCTGTGAAAGTTAATCAACTGTAAAGCAAAAATGAAATTTTTCAGTGTTGTAACTCAGATGTAACTGAGAGCATAATTGATGTACTGGATAAACACAGATAAGTAGTACTGAGACATCTGCGTTTATATCTTTCTCTGGATTATAATTCTATACACATTTTAAGTATATTTTATTTCCTGGAAAAGCTACAATGAACAACACCTGTAATCCAAACTGAATTTACTGTCTTCCAAAAGGATATGACCAAACCCCTATTTCAGAACATTTCTCAACCTGGATATTCACAGCCTGTATCTGATTTGGTTGGATCATTTGCCTCGGGCCTTTATTCCAGCACTGCCATAGTAATACCACTGTTATGCTGGTACCCAAAGAACATACAAACTACATGCTCTTTGTAGATCTAACCTCCTGATCAGGGGAAAAGGGAAACCTGCTTCCTCTAAATAACTGTATGATAAAAACATGTTAGGAGATATTTTTAGTAGATAATTTTGCAATTGAAAGATATAACTCAGTGGGTTTTTTTAAGTTTTACCAGTATTGCATTTTTTTTTTTTTTACACCACTTTCATGATGCAGGAAATACCTACTTGATTGCCCTGTTGGCTGCAAGAAGGCGAAGTTCAGGATATCAGCCCAGAGGTTCCAGAGTGTTGACTGTTCAATGTTTCACAGGCCTACAGCTGTGTTTGGCTTCCTACTATTCTCTAACCTTGTCTCCTTGCTTTGTTTTATACTGGCTTGCCCCTTTTGTCTGGCTTTCCCTGGTTACTGCTTCATATCTTGAGTCTCTGCTCCTGCTCTGAACCTACCACAATCTGGTTCCTCAGGCCCTTCCTTGGCTTATGCTTTTTCCTTAGTTCCTGTTCTTGTCTTTGACTCTGCCCCTGCCTTTGGTCTCAACTTCATAGCTTCTGATTCCTAACAAAGTGTTTTTTTTACTAGAGTTTCTGGCTCCAAGTTCTTGGATTCATTCTTGATGCTGCCTCTTAGCCCTGTTTGCCAGGTTTGTGATTTGTCTTGGGGATGCCCTTGTTGGTAAAGAGGATACCTGGCTGAGGTACCTAGGTGTGATGGTGGTACCATTACTCCTTTCTATGCTTTTGAGTGTGGAAATGGCTGTGTCTGCATTTTGCTAGTCTGATGACTGTGTGGCTCAGGTAGAACTTGGACTTTGATATAATTCTCTAGATGTTCAAACATAGAGTAACCTTCACAGAAAAGACATTTAAAAAAATCCGTGTTAGGGATTGTGATTGCTGTGGACTGTTCCCACTCTCTGTGGAGTAGCTTAAAGCTGACGCTAGTCATTTAAAGTTTGCACTGTGTTTAGCAGGAGTTGGGGTGTCCATTCCCTTTCAACATGTGCATGACCAACCCTACAACTTGGCTCAGAGTTAGGAATGCTGGCTGCCAATAGCTGAGAGATTTTTCAAGTTGGAAACTACTTGCTGGGAAGGTGGTGAATTGAATGTATTTTTCAAATAAACCCCAGTAATCGGTTAGCTTTTAACAAACTGCATCCCTGCAGCTGTCATGGACCAACTGAGCAATACTGAGTTTGCTAGAACCATACCAGTTTACAGTAGCTGATGTTCTGGTACTTCACTCCCCTCTCTTCCCCCTTATGATAATTAAGTCTCCAGCAGAACTTCATAGCCTGAAACTGTTACTACAAGCCAAAACCCTTTGCAAATAACTTAATCTTACCATCTGGCCTTATTAGGAATATCACTAAGCAATCTTTTCAAGGGCTTCAGATCTGCTTTATTTGCTAGGCCAAGGTGCTTCTGAGATGAAATGCAACCAAAGGCATACTAGGGGAATTTTTAAAAAACAATTTACTTCTACTTCATATCACCAGCAGTAGCTTGTCTGATTTACCTCTACCAGTTCAAAATCATTTCCCCAAAAATTTATGCAGAACCTTAAGCACAGACATTTTGAGAGACATTAGTATGCAGGGGTGGGTGAGGTAGAAAGGAAAGGAGGGTAAAATCTGGCACATTCACACATCCTGAAATACTAGTTATATGTGATCTATAGTATATTTGTAATAGCTTTTAGAGGCTTCAGCTGAGATCAGAGCCCCATTAACTTAGACACCTCATATATACTGGGTGTGTCTACAGCTGCATTTAAGCTTGCTGAAATTTAATGTGCATTAAGTTAATGCACATTAAGTGATTTTTTTTTTTTTTTTTTTTGGCAGATGTCTACAAGTGAAGGGACTTGGCACTAAAGTTACTGCCAAGTCCCTGCAGCCCTGCCACGTGCCCCTAGTGGCTGGGCAGACCCGACACTAAAGTTAGTGCCAGGTCATGTCTACACGTGTGTTAATGTGCTTTACATAATCATTTGCAAGTATCAAATTTTACGTGCGATTAGCCTAATTTCACCATTTGTATACACATTAAAGGCACGTACATGTAGACACGCACCCATCATACGCATTAAAATAATGCACATTAATGTGTCTCATGTATAATGTGCCCACATAGTGAGAGGCCAAATCTGATACCAAGAATTTACAATCTACATAGACTAGGTTGATTTAAAGAAAATATCCCCATTTTACAGTTCAGGGAACTAAGATGATGATTTAGTAACTCACCCAAGCTCTCACCGGAAGTCTGTGACAGAAAAAGGAATGTAATTTGGAGATCCTGATTTGTAGACCTGTGGGCTAGGTACAGGCATTCCAAAAGCCTGACATGGAATTGATTTAAGTTACACTTTTTTTGTAAGTGGTATACTTTAGATCAGTAGCAAACACAATATACATTGGCCCTTGTTGGGAGGGAGGGGGGCAATACTTAGACTGGGTTCCACCATTTTTAAACCAGTCTATGCATGCCAAACTTTTGTTCTGTTACAGGTATAGACTGGTTTTGTGTGCTGAACTTCTGTCCTGTTACTGATATATAGACCAGTTTCCAATCACTTATACTGATAAAAATGTAATATCTGTCCCTGGTCATGCAGAAGTTGTTTGCTCTGTAATGGCACCACTGTTGTTTTTTTTAGTCATGCAAATTATTGTTTTTCACCAAAGATTTTTCTCATTGGCACAGTTATCCAGTGTATTCTATAGCAGTTGCCTTTTTCCCTGTGCATCAGAGCTTGTTGCACTTTAATGGTGCTGTAGACCTGTAACCTGTAAAATGCTTTAGAATACATTGGGATGAGAAGCAGTGCAGAAATATAAAATATATCTTTTTCAGTGCAAAGACTTGGACAAGAACAAATCAATTTGTATCTTAATTTCCTTTTGCTTGTCATACACAAGCATAGGCTCTGTGCATTCCTTTTATTCTCCTTTTATTCTCCTCCCCCCATTCCACCTCCCCCCCCCCCCAAGATTTTGTTATTGATTGAAAGGACCAAGAACAGTCTGGATGGCTTTAGGCACGCTGGGTTTAAAACAAGAATGAATACAATCTGAGAACCTAACTCTCATTCACTATAGGCATGTAGACTCTCTCTCTCCCAGTACAACTGAAGCTAGCCTATTAGCTAGAAACTTAAACAGACCTCCTTTTGCAACACGTCTTGAGATCTGTACAGCCTGTATGCTGCTCCAGGCTCAGACTCCAAGAATATGAAGCATTTCTAGTGCATAGCTAATTCTAGGGCTTCAGAGAATTCCTTCCCCTGTGATGAGCAACTGAGTGTGAGATCTATTTTAGCACAGAAAACGGAGCTGTGACTGATGGATTATGTCAGTCCCATTACTGACCCTTCCCACCAACTGCACCTTGTAGAAATGGTTGTGTTGTAGTTCCATGAAGCAGTGGCTTCATTTCAGAGTCCTGACCTGGAAGAAGGTCAGTGAAACTGGGGCATTGGTTGTCTCTACAGTATCATTAACTGCTGTGCCAGTGGCTTACTGTTCATTCTTTCTTGAAGCAGTATGTAACAACATTTCTCTGGAAGAAACTCCTGAACTGACATAAGATTTTAGGCCATGCCTAGGTAGCAACCAAGGGTTTGATTACAGCAATAGGTATAGTTATAGCTATCTCAGCTTAAAAGCAATGTGGCTACAGCTGCATGAACTCAAGCACAGGTTATGTAAGCTCTCTGGTGCCAGTGTATGTCAGTATGTGGTGCAATCATACTGCCTGTCACTGTTTGTATACACTATAACCAAGTGCCTGAATAAGTTGAGCTATTAGAAAGGAGCCAGACCTCCTTGTGAATCCCATTGCCTTCAATGTTTTTGTATTTCCTTTGCAGGCTACCATGAGTTTGGACTTAGAAGTTGCATACCTGGTCCCCTGCATCCCAGTGCCTCTCCCACCTCCAGGGATGATGTATAAACAACTCCATTCTCATGGCAGTTTCTGGACTTGCTTTCTGGCAGGGAACCATCCAACCCAGCCTTAGTCTTAGGGCTCCAAACATTTTGCGACAAAATAAGAGATTAGGCCAGTTAATCACCTTTTTTCCCATAAAGTCTCACTAACAAGCATCTCTTTCAATAAGAAGGTATACACTAGAACCTGGATTTTTTCATACAGGAATGTTTTTTAACCTGCTTCGTTAGCAGTCAGTTTTTGAATTAAGAACAAGATGCTCAGCTGATTGCTGCAGTGTTTGCTTCAAAGGGCAGCACTTCTCCACTCAGCTGGAGCCCAGCAACAGTCCTGCACAGCTGATCAGAGAAGCAAAAGTTGCAATAGTCAGCTGGAGCACTTTAGCAGTCCTGCACAACTGTTTGTGATTGTATATACCTTCAGCTACTTTGCAAATGCTTATCTTCACAAGGGGCTATGGAAGCTGACCTTGAGAAGAACCCAGGTTCTACTGTTTTACTGTTTCCTCCCAGCATGGAGTTGAGTAAAGCTTATGGTATTAAATAACAACACTCTGTTATATGCTAAGGAGGTGAAGCACTCAGAAAACAACTAAACCTGGAATTCATGTGATGCTGAATTGACCTCACTGAGACTGTGCCTTAGCAAGGTGTTAGGTTTTGGTCATAAGCTACAATAAAAGTCTGAGAGGAAAATGAAGATGTAAAAGCAACAAGAGGTAAAGCATTGAAATAGAAATTTGATGTCTGAATTTTTGCCAGAGTTGCTGGATCAGGAATTGGGTCTGGTATAACTTCCTTCATTTTGTCCACACTATACTACCTGAATCTGACTTCAGTGGGTGCCTGTACACACCGTTTTAATCCTTATTAAATTAAATAGGTTTATAAAATTTAAACTTGTTTATTTTGGAGCATTGCATCTGTGTTTACACACAGTAGGTTTTAAAACGCATTAAGCTGAGTCCCTAGCCAGCACCGCAAGAGAGTGGGATGGTCCAGTGCTGCCCCCCTGGCCTGAGGCCCCTTAACCACCCTGTTCCCATGCCCTGCCATGCAGCTGCGGGAGCAGGGAGCCAGCAAACACCACACATATGCACACGCGCATGCACACGCATGCGCACACACACAAAGGGAGCAATTCAAAAGCTAACGCAATTTGAAGGGGTGAACTACAAAAAAGTCAGTGCACCATCTGGTGGACAAAGAGGCTCATTACACATCTTTGAATGCCTTTGTTTTTGCACTCAATGAATACATGGACGTGACGCTTTAATTCGCAGTGAGCCAAACTAAACTATGCCCGAGGAGTTTTAGTTTAATGCACAAGAAAGACTTTTAAAACATTGGGAAATCCCACTTATGCAAATGGACACACAGTTGCAATGAAAGAAAGGGCAAAAATCGTGGCATGTACATGAGCCCAGTGGGTCCAGGCGCTCAAGATAGAGCCAGTTCAAGGAACTGGGAAAATTAAGAAAAGTAGATCCAGACAATAAATAGAAGTGCCTGAAACAAGTCCAATATAAATATCAGTCAGAAGCTTCAGTGTAAAATATTTTAAGACAATAGGCTTAAGATGATACCTTTGAGTCTCAGCCCCTGCTGACAGACAATGCCAAAGGGTTCTGTAGTGGCAGCAGCCCAGGGGGATTTCTGGCAAAGCCAGCATGAGTTCCTTTTGTTGTACTTGGGAAATATACATGGAGGCAGAGGGAGAGAGGCATGAGAGGTGTCCACCTTGGAAGGAGATGGGTAGTATAAACGAGGCATAGCTCAGCTATGCTGTGGTTGGTGAGACTGGCTTTGCTTTTCCTTTTCTCAGAATGTTCCTTTCCTTCTTTCTCTTCTTGCTCTACCACTTTTCTCTTCAATTAACTCTTATTCTGACTATTCCTCCATATTTCCTCCCAGCTCTATCCCTTGCTGCTCCATTCCTTTAGCTGCTTGTGTTTCTCTCTATGGCAGCACACCTTTGGGTGCTTGCCACTTTAAGGACTGAGGAACATCCTAGAGGTAAGCACAGGAGCTATGGGGATGGCATGGAGGCTCCTGGTCCTGGGCATGATCTAAAACTGCACCCTACCAGGGTAGGGAAGGCTGGTGGGACTGCCTGTGGTGGGGCAGTCTCAACTAAATGCCAGGACTGCTAACCTCCCTGGTGAAAGACGGGTAGGGGTACCTTAACCTTGGCCCTCATCATCTTGTGGGTAATAGTGAGAACTGTGGGAGTAGTGGGGCCAAGTGTACCCATTAGTAGGCAACCAAGCCCAGCAGTGACAGAGGGTCCCAGAGGCCCCAGAGTGGGTAGTGTTGTTGGGAAAAGTTATGGTGAAGGGGGCTCAGAGTAGGGTGCAATAAGGGGCACCTTAGATTCATAGATTCATAGATGTTAGGGTCGGAAGGGACCTCAATAGATCATCGAGTCCGACCCCCTGCATAAGCAGGAAAGAGTGCTGGGTCTAGATGACCCCAGCTAGATACTCATCTAACCTCCTCTTGAAGACCTCCAGGGTAGGGGAGAGCACCACCTCCCTCGGGAGCCCGTTCCAGACCTTGGCCACTCAAACTGTGAAGAAGTTCTTCCTAATGTCCAATCTAAATCTGCTCTCTGCTAGCTTGTGGCCATTGTTTCTTGTAACCCCCGGGGGCGCCTTGGTGAATAAATACTCACCAACTCCCTTCTGTGCCCCCGTGATGAACTTAAAGGCAGCCACAAGGTCGCCTCTCAACCTTCTCTTGTGGAGGCTGAAAAGGTCCAGTTTCTCTAGTCTCTCCTCGTAGGGCTTGGTCTGCAGGCCCTTGACCATACGAGTTGCCCTTCTCTGGACGCTCTCCAGGTTATCCGCATCCTTCTTGAAGTGTGGCGCCCAGAATTGCACGCAGTACTCCAACTGCGGTCTGACCAGCACCCGATAGAGGGGAAGTATCACCTCCTTGGACCTATTTGCCATGCATCTGCTGATGCACGATAAAGTGCCATTGGCTTTTCTGATGGCTTCGTCACACTGCCGACTCATGTTCATCTTGGAGTCCACTAGGACTCCAAGATCCCTTTCCACCTCTGTGCCTTCCAGCAGGTCATTCCCTAGGCTGTAGGTGTGCTGGACATTTTTCCTCCCTAGGTGCAGCACTTTGCATTTCTCCTTGTTGAACTGCATCCTGTTGTTTTCTGCCCACTTGTGCAACCTGTCCAGGTCTGCCTGCAGCTGTTCCCTGCCCTCCGGTGTGTCCACTTCTCCCCATAGCTTTGTGTCATCTGCAAACTTGGACAGAGTACATCTGACTCCCTCGTCCAAGTCACTGATGAAGACATTAAAGAGTATCGGTCCAAGGACCGAGCCCTGCGGGACCCCACTGCCCACACCCTTCCAGGTCGAGACCGACCCATCCACCACAACTCTCTGGGTGCGACCCTCTAGCCAATTTGCCACCCACCGGACTGTGTAGTCATCCACATCACAGCCTCTTAACTTGTTCACCAGTATGAGGTGGGATACCGTATCGAAGGCCTTCCTGAAGTCTAAGTATACAACATCCACCCCTCCTCCTGTGTCCAGGCTTTTCGTAACCTGGTCATAGAAAGAGACTAGATTGGTCAGGCACGATCTGCCCGCCACAAACCCGTGCTGGTTTCCCCTCAGCATAATTTGCCCTGCCGGGCTCTCACAAATGTGAGCCTTGATAATTTTTTCAAAGACTTTACCAAGGATGGAGGTGAGACTGACTGGCCTATAGTTGCCCGGGTCCTCCTTCCTCCCCTTTTTGAAAATGGGGACCACGTTAGCCCTTTTCCAGTCCTCCGGGACTGGAAGGTGTGCCTCCGGCACACCTGAAGGACTCAGCATGTGGGGGTGCAGAGTAGGGCTGCTGAGGGTGGCCTGAAGGGCTGTATCAGGGGGTGTACTGAGTAGGGCTGCTCAAGTGTCTTGAAGGGCGGTATATGGGCCAACCCCAAGTGCGTGTTGGTGAAATTAGTTGCCCGGGGAGGGGCTTGGGGCAGATGCAGCCTAGCACTGGTCTAAGGCTATGCCACATAGAGTAGGGGAGCTCACAGGAACTGAAGTTGCTGTGTGGAGGTACCAGTGAGGGAGTAGCTAAGCCCAAAAGCCCATGAGGAGTTGCTCAAGAGGAGCTAGGGCAATGGAGTGTGGCCTGGGATGGGTGGTGTGAAGAGGCTCCTGTGAGAGTGGGCCAGAGTGCAAGAGGCCCCCTGTGGAGGGGTGGGGGGTGAAGTGAGTGTGAATGGATTCTCTTCTTTTTTTCTCTTTGTTCTACTTTTCACCAATTTCTTCCATGCCACCTTCAGATACTCCAGAGCCCCTTCATCCACCCTTGTGACACCCTCAGGCATGTAGAGTTGCGCAGTCCTATTCCACACACACCCATCACAGTTCACTCAGACTTGCAAACACATACTTTTCCTGCTCTGCACCTCACTTCTGCCAACCCCAAAGAAACAAAAAAAACAAACAATAAGGTCTAATTTTTAAAAATTAAAATAATAAATTTGGAGTTATTTGCTTGCATATTTGCGAATTTCTCTCCATAACCACAATGGTCAGAAATTTCCCTTTTATAAAGTGAAATTGAAGATTTTTAATGGCATAGTTCTGGAACTGTGACTTTAAGGAAAACCCCAAGTGCTGTGAAACTTGTTATCAAATTGTGAGAATTGGAAAAATACTGTTTAGTTTCCTTATATGTGCATATCCACAGCCTTTCTCTCCCTCCCAACACAGTCATATGCAGTTACATGGCTCTTTGCACCCCACCCCAAATATACAGCGAAGCACACAAGTCCCAGAGTTTGTCAGTACTTCTTCCACATGTATATGGTCTAATAGCCTTCTATCCTCCTTCACACACACAGTTATATATGGTATAATAGCTCTTACACTGTACCACACACACAAACATGAAGTCCCACAGACTCTTATATTTCCTGCATCCACACACAGTCTTAAAGGTTTTAGACTCTCCACTTCATCCCACAGTCCTTAATTTTCTCCACCATGTGCATACAATCCCATAGTTTTCCACCCCTGCCACTTACAACTTTATAATTCTCCATTCCTCTACACAATGCATGTACAAACCCACAACATTCACACAGACATATAGTCTAATAACTCTTTACCCCACCTCAAACACAGTTCTGCAGCTCTCTACTTCCTCAAAGATGAACACAGCCTTTCAGATATACTGTATACAGACACAGATAGTCCCACAGCCCTTCAGTTCCTTTAGACATCCTGTTTCATCTATATTCAAGCACACACAGTGCTTCATCCTCTATACACACACTCTCCAGTCCTTCACTTCTCACCTCACTCCACGTATACTCTTAGCCTTTCATGCCCTATGCCCAGACACAACCTTGTAGTTTTCCTGCAGCCACCCTTTGTGGGGTGTCCAGGGAGTCTGCATTCTTTTGCTTCCTTTTCACTCTGCATCAAAGGGCTTGAAGTCAGGTAAGAAGACAACTTGCTGGGAAAGAGATGGAAAATAGACTCACTACCATTTTCCGTTCTAAGTGAGGGCAGCAGCTTGGCAAACCAATTTGTTAGGAACAAGCATGATAGAATTTTTATTTAAGAAAAATACAGCTTAATGCCACTGGATTTGCTAGGGAGGTTGTAGGGGGAACTAAGCTGCAATGTGTCCTAGCACCTCCCTATGTGGCCAAAGGCCAAGACAGGTTCTAAACTAAGCAGAAGTAGAGGGAAGGTGCTGGGGACATGCAGGTGCAGCAGGTTAAACTTACCAAAGAGGGTATTGACGAAGCCGTACCACACGCAGCCTACCGGTCCAATGAGCCAGCGGCCCTGAGTGCTGGCAACAAAGCTGAATGGGGTTCCTACGATGCACACCATCAAGTCACTCACAGAAATGTTCATTAGCAGTAGGTTAATTGGAGATCGTAGCACTTTGTTCTGACAAAAAACTATCAGAACCAAAACGTTGTTGAAGAATCCCAGGCTCCCGATGATAGCAAGGCAGATGGCTGCAATCAAGTGGCCAATGGGGCTCAGACTGTGCTGTTGTCCATGTTGGTGGTCGCTGCTGCTGCTGCACAGAATGCTGTCAACCCCACTGCAAGGTGGGCTGATGCTAGGCACAGTCATGTCAGCGAGGCTGTTTCCAGTCTACTCCAGCTGCTTGGCTAAGCATCGCATTATCAGCAAAGTAAAATCTATTGTGCACAGACCGACATACACACGACACACTGAAGAGCCCTCACTTTTTTTTTTTCTTATTTTGGTAATGTTTTTTGCTTAGGTAAACTGTGCCATCAATGAGTTAAATGTGTCAAACATTTGTTTCTTTAATGCTCCACCATGTGGCCACTGGGAGTTGACTCTTTCTCCCTTCCTCACTTGTGCCTCATTCACCCTGTGAAATCAAAAGCATAACCAGTGCAACCTAATCATAAAAGTAGGTCAGAAATGTGTGCACAGAACCTAAGAAAGGAAAGCAATGGATTATATACTATGCTACAATGAGAGGAGTGAAGGAGGAGTCTATTTTCTTTTGTATGTGGAGATTTTGATTTAATCATAATAGGGAGGTGATAATATTCTGGCTCGCTGCACTACTGGGCAACTTTTAGAGAGTTTTAGAAATTGCTGCATCTGAGGATGTAGTGAAAATGAACAAGTGAATTTTAACTGTCCTAAAGAACAGGGAGTCTACAGGCGTTTTGAATTAAGTTTTAAAATGTAGTGAAAGCTTGTTAGCTGCAGTATCTAAAGACATACATTCATATAAATAGTAACTAGGCAAGTACAGGGACTAATTTTACATCCTCACTTATGAAAAAGAAGGTATTACTTATGAACATGGGTAAAAGTCTCCAAGGCCAGGTCCACATGAACATGGACGTTGGGTTCTCCAGGAACAATTAACAGTGGGACACCTTGTGCTACTGCTAACTGGACCTGGGGAATGCCTGTGCCATGAGCCCTCTGGCACATGACAGGTTACCCCGGGTGGGGTAGGGGAAGCTAGGGCCAGCATCAGGCTGCCCCCAGCAGCTTTACCTAGGGTCCTGGGGGATTCCTGGGGCTGCAGCAGCAGTGATCCTGCTGCCTGGAGCCTGGCTGCCAGCTGTTCCCTGCGCTCCTCCCTTGCAGCGTGGGACTTGAATGTACAATATGTGGTGCTGCAAACGTGTCTGCAGCACCACATTCCACATGGCTGCACTCTTCTGGATGCAGCCTAAAAGACTAATTTCTGTCCATCACCTCACAGGGAATAACTGGCTAGCTACTAACAGTAGAAAGACTTAAATCAAGATCATTAAAATATTTTTTTTGTCTGGATTATGATTTCTTTTTCCTAAAGGCCCAGTCCTGCAAAGGCTAACACTTACAAATAGCTCACATGAATTGCCCAACAGATATCTGCTAACTGTATCTGCTGATCACTTGTTTTCTGTTGTTGATAAATCTCTTCTTAGCCAGCAGAAAGTGCTTGTCTGGGACTTTCTGCTAGTGCTGTCTATTTCATTAGAAGTAGCACTTGCTTTCATAGGTAAAGCAAAGGGCATACAATATGAGTCTTTGTAGACAGGAAGGGATCTATGAGGGCAAAGACCCATAAGGCAGATTTGCTTGTTTGCTCATTGCTCATGAGTAGTGGATAATTTGCCAGCATGGTTTAAACATATAAAACTCAGTACTGATGCATGTATTTAAAAAAATCATATAAACTTGGCATCAAATTAAAAGATGATGCTTACATTGACAGTGGTACCAAAATCAATGGGAATATTTCCATTGCCTTCAAAAGTATTTTGCTTAATAAGCAGACACACATAATAATTTTTTTTATTGAAAAGGAGTTGCAATCTAGTAATGTGTAATTTCTCTGAAATTTCCATTTAATGTCTTTGAGAGAGAAGGACAAAAGAGAGTTCTGGGTAGTAGGATGGCGGACTGGGAGCTTTTATTCCTAATAAAATGGAACTCAGCATCAGAATATATTAAAGTGCAATTATTATCTGAAAAGTAAGCCTGTAAAATGATAGCCTGGGATTCTTGGTTTTTCTCAGTAATTTCTCTCTATTCAGATTTAAGGGAAAATATTTCTAGTTGTCCTTACAAACTCAGCTTGGGATCTGGCTATCTAAATAAAGGACTATACTTCTGTATAATTGCCTTCACACGGTGTCCCAAATCCCTTAGTTGAATGAAATAATGAACAGAAAAAGAAGCAAAAAATGAAGATCTCTAGGCAAGAGTCAGACAAGAACAATAATGAAGAGTTAGTGAGGTGGAAAGAAAAGAAGACTGTAGTAAAGACAGGAGATATGAATGAAGGGTTGGTCGCTCACACAAACTTGTGGTTTATGCTATAAGGAACACAGAGTGGCCAGTTGTCATCCCCCTTGCCCTCCACCCCCTTCCACCATATATAGTTGTTGGCAAAGTGGATTTTAAACCCTTTCTAATCAGAATGGCAGCATTTTACAATCAGTTTGCCTAGCTGGAAATCGGGCCTGCTGGACCAGAGGTAAATGCTATACTTCCAGAACCATGTGTCTGAATAACCTGGTACACTGATGCACCTTTCTACAGGGTTACATCTGCATCCTGTGTTATGAGAGCCCAAGCCTCCTTGTCAGCACATACAACATAGAGGGGCTAGGACTACTGTTCCTTGTTAGTGTAGACCAAGCCCTGCAATTCAGGAGCTGCATTCTTAGTATGATGCTAGACTTCGGTGCAGCGATTTGTGCAAAGTGTGGATGGACTACTATATTTACAATCCAGATTTATTAAGACTAAAATTATTTAATTATCTGTCTGGGTCCTGGCTTCTCTTACAATAGAAACTTTAATGGCTGTGAAGGTGTGAAACAAATTTAAATATTAGAAGTCCATTAAGAGAATGTAGCAATGTCATTTATCATTTACCTGTAGCATAACCTCAGTATTTTAAAGAACATTTTCAAAAGTGCCTAAGTGACTTAGGAGAGACTTAGGGCCTGCACTGGAAAGATTAAATCGGATCTATCTACTCAAATCAAAATGATCCCATTATTAATTATATCTTAATCTTTTCCCTCTCCTTTTCTTTCCCTAATCATTTTTGAAAATGTAACTTAGGCTCTTAACCATGTAGGCTACTTCCACAAGTTTTAGCCAAAGCGACTTAAGCTCTTAAATCTCATTCTGGTTTAGTCCTAGTTGCAGAGTCTAATTACTAGGGATAGTAGACCTACCTATTTGGAGGCATGAAGGGGTCCAATTTCTGAAGACCTGCTTACTGTATTTCAGGGCCCTGATTCATGCCTAGAGCAGGTTCATTCATGGCATGAACGATCTATGGGTCCTATTGCAACTGTGCAGTTGTGTAGTGACTGCATTATTATGTCTGTACATAAGAATAAATTTAGATTTTACAGGAAGCCAAACTTTGTAGCATGTGAGTGTGTGAGAGCGAGAGAGAGAGATGTATATAATTGTTCTTTTTTTGTGTGTGTGTAGGTATAAGTACCTGATTGCTGTTAATCTCTTTTCACTTCATAGGTGTTAACCCTTTTGAATGGGCTTGATCTGCCACTAAGCAAGCTCTTTCTTCTACAATTTTCTTGCTTATTAACTATTCCCAGTAATGTCTCTCTTCTCCTGTTTCACAGCCCAGCAGACTGCTTTTATTTAGTTATATAATTTTACACAGACCTTAGTTCAAGCTGTGCCTTAGTTCAGCTGTGCTACCCTTCCCCCCCCCCCCCTTATTATAGTACAACCTGATAAGATTGATCACCTAGTAAAAGGATCACCTGACAGAGGGAACTGGAAGTTATACAGGAAAAGCTTGTTCACTTGGTATATGTATGCACGATGATAGCTAATGTTAGCAATTGTAGGAGAGATGTGTGCTTTTTTATTTGAAAGATAAGCTATGTTTTAAAGGGTGCTCTTGGGGTGAAATAACTCTTAGAGGTAGGGTTCTTTCCTTCCTATGGCCTAAAGTGTAAAATGTAACTTCATTCTTGGCCACCAATTAGGACTTGGCCTAAATAAAAAAGTAGTGATAAAGCTGAGGCAGAGAATGTTGGATAGGGACTTCTTTTGTTTTTAATGGGATCTGTCCACCTCTTGTGCAAACTGAGTAAAGAGCAAGATGTCAGAAACAGACACTTTTGTGAAGTCTGTGTGGTATCTGCTTTAGCTGTTTCCTAGGGAAGTGAATGTAACTGCCAAGGCACTGGCAGACTATCAATGTGTTGGTCCAGGAGACTTGAACTGTTGAGGTTTCTTGCAAGGAGGAGGTGTCAGTGCAGGTCCTGAGAACCTTAAACAACCAGAGCATGTGGTTCTGCCTACCAATGTCTGTGCATGGGAGATGTGCAAAAGATGCCTAGGAAAGAGAAAATGCTATGCCAAGGAAAAGAAATTTAAGAGTACATGCATGGCTCATGGAAACCAAGCTTAGCAGCTGGGTAAGTGCTGAAAAGGGGGAGCTTAACTAGGGTTGTTATGACATTTCAAACAGTAGGGGAACAAAAACCTGGAAAAAAATTTTGGTGTATATTGGCCCCCTATCCTTTTCATGAATCCTCCTTTTCCAGCTGTATAAATTATGGATTTCAAGTTCATGATGCATTCACTTGGCCCCTGAAAGAGCTTGAAAGAAGAAGAATCCTTGAGAGGCAATTCAGAAGGCAGCTATGTAACGTTGCTGGTTGGAGTGATGAAAACTGGCAAAAGCTGTGGTTCACCTGGTTGTTTGGAAGTTTCACACAACTCAGCTTCTATCTAAATCATTCTGCTCTTGGCTAAGCAGGGTTCTTTCCTAAAGCACTCATGAAGATGCCACAAGGAGTGCTTGGGCAGAGTGAACAAGGGTTTTGTTGTACAGTATCACTAGATGCTTACAAGTAGCCAGCAGGTCAAATAAAAGCATTAGCTGTCTGGCAAGGCGCTCTCTCTCTCTCTCTCTCTCTCTCTCTCTCTCCCCTTGTGAATCTAGCAAGCAAGGCTTGTGCAACTTGCAAATTTTGCTTCCTAAGCGTGAGAAAAGGGAAGAAGTAGTGTCAAAAGGGCATTTGGAGATACACTTTGCCCCCCTGGAGTATGTTGTGGCATTGAGCAGTGTGATACTCATGGGGCCAGAGAGGGAGCATGGCTATGTATTCTAATAGTTATGGCACACAGTGGGGAGGAATGAGTCTTGGGTTCCTGCTCCCAGGACTCTTCATATAGTTTGTTTACAGAGTCACTGGATGAAATACAGAAGCATCCCTGAGGTCATTTATGTTTTATTCTTCCATATAAACAATGTACTTCAATATTTAATACCCAAGACCTTCCTTATTTGCTATGACAGGTCAGGTTTATGTTACAAGATTTTTATCTGCCTGTGCAAGGAGGCATATTTGTTATCTTCAATGGATGTTCAGGTATTGTGTGTGTGATTTATCATTCTCTAGTAGCTGGCTGACATGGAATGACAGATACATTTAGGTTGTTAGTTAGAAGAACTATCTTATAGCTCAAATTAAGTGCCAGTGACTTGTGGTTTTGGTCCCAAGGTGTCAGATCCGGGCTCTGCAGATGTGTGTGTTGTTATACCTGGTAACAGTCTTTATTGTGTATATCTGGATTTGTTGTGGAATCCCATGATGGACTGCTTCCATTGCACTATATTTCTCTGCCAGATGGATGTAGAGTGAGTAACATTAACCTTCCCCACATTATAATAAGAGTGAGAATTTTGATTTATAAAAGTTTTACCATCATTCCTACAGCAGTCTTCAGTGTTTAGATGAGGAAAAATGATTTGGTATGGATTAGCTATTCAACTCACAGACTAACAGTACAGTCTGAAATCTGTCTGTCTGCCTTGGTTTCATAACCAGGTATTAATATTCCTGGATAGAACTGATTTAGGTGAAGCTTAAGCAGCAAGGGCAGAATAGTATCTATTTGTGCAGGTACATTGTCAAGCAGCATTTAACTAACATATGGAGCAGAACATGTAGATCTATAGTGAGCAGAAGTGAGTAGGTTGTGATGGTGATACCTATCCTGCTGCACCTGTAATTTTCAGAGACACCAGTGTGAATTTACATGAGTAAAGGCTGCAGGAGGATTGGAGGAAATTCCTGCCTTCAAATATTTGTACTTAACCAAACTGCATCAGGGAAGTAAATTGCAACTGTATAATACAACCTGATTTGCAGTAACCGATGACTTCATTAGAGACAAACTGCTCTTCTCCTAGGCCCCTCTCGTGGTCTGCGTGGACATCCCTTATATATGCTGTTCCCCATGTCCCTGAAGGGAACTCTGGCTGTTTACATGTGTTTTATATCACTCTTGAATATGCAGAAGCTGTGAGTTCTGAAAGCACAGCCATCTGACAGTCTCATGGAGTAATACCCAGATGTGTTACAAACAAGCTGACACAACACAAAACATTTTTCTTGCCTGGCAATTGCTCTCCAAATGATGAAGTAGCAGAGGCTTGAAATTATGCACATTTTGTGGAAGTTGAGAGTTGTGTGGTTTCAAGAGAACTGTAAATTAAATCAGTAGGTGAAGCTACGTGCATTTATTTTGTGAGATCCCTTATGTGCGCGCCGGGTCTGACCCCGGGTCGCTGTGGCCAGCAGCCCGGGCAGGCTGGGTCGGAAAGGGCGGGCGCTGAGCTAGAATTAGGCACAGACACGTAACGGTTGATTTAAGATTATTTTACTTACACCGAGATGGTCGTGGTGTAGGCTGAGAACTTGCTTGAGTTGCGGTTACAACAAAAAACACGAACACACGTGGAGGTTGCAAGGCTCCACGCAGACAGAACACGAACAATCACATGGAGGTTGCTAGGCTCCACGCAGACAAACTCTGGATGTCCAGGACAAGCGCGCATTAAACTCGTCGTTACGTCTTATAGTAGGCTCCGTTCGAAGACGGGAAGAGGTGGGCGGTGGATCAGGCCGCCAAACTCCTCCGAGCGACACACAGGGTTTCTATTATCCTGCCGTGCACACCCAGAGTCCCCACGAGATGGATGCAGAGTCCTCTTCGGCTTGGGCGGAAACTGCTCAAGCCTCTTATACGGCTAGCAGGCCAATCGCTAGCCGCCACGTGTGAATAATTTAGCACTAGCCAATTGCGGGGCACAAATTTGCATACGACGAGCGGGAAATCTTTGCACCGTGCATTTCTGTGCTGCAAAGGAAATGCACCCTGCAAAGATCGCTGCAAAGTGGCAGGAACACTTCCCTGCACGCGGGTTCTCTGCGTAGTAGAACTCCTCCGTGCAACGAAGCTGTAAACCCACGGGGATAATTCTTAGTGCCGAAGCACACACAAAAAAATCAGACCTTTGGGTCATGACATCCCCCCTTGCTGAAGGCACAATAGAATTATACTTCAAACCTATCATCCGGGTTATTCACTGCTCTGTCAATGGTTCGCGAAACTAAACGAGCAAAAATAAAATCAGTTAACAATAAAAGTTCGTCCTCAAGGGATTGAATCAAATAATAGCCGGCACACACACATATACATAAAATCACATTCATAACAAAAAACTGAACGATCATGACTTCGGTGGGCGTCATGGTGGAATCGCGCGTCAGGCCTTTGTTCCTCTCGGTGATGTTGTCCCTCTCGAGACCTCTCTCCACCACGCACTCCGAATCCCTGATCTGTAAAAGAATGCTCTTAAAATGGTTATTCAATACTATCTATAAAATCACACAGGACCGCACGATAATGCAGTCAATTAAACTTATCAGTACTATTAAATACAAATACATAAACACGATTTTATACTGGACAGCTCTCTTCTCTTTTCTGACTCAGCAACTCGACGAAATCGTCGATGAGTCATCGTCACCTTCCTCTAGATAGTGAAAACCTAACTCGTAGGCTAGCTGCCGTTGTCCCGCGTCTCCTAAAATCCGAAGCTGTCTCTTATTAAGTCCAGAACACTGCAGGAGGTATCCAAACATTTATCTCTCCTCCTGTGTTCTCTGGTGTAATACTGGACGCTCTGATTCACGGTGTTTTGTGTTCTGAGCCTCAGTTGGGCGTTGACACTCCCGATCACTGGATAGTCTTGGCTCCATTAGGACGCACAGTCTTGACAACTGATGAAGGAGACTACTCACAGGATGATTGACCAGTGGGTTCAGCACAATTCGCAGAACCACGATGTTTCTTTGCCCGTAAACTTTAAGGCAACTATCTATGCTGTCGAGAGTCACTGGAACGGTTCCAGGGTCTCGCAGGTGACGATGAGGCCATGGTCGCATTCGTTGGAGCGGTGTTAGTCCCAACGTGCATTCTCTTGGTTTCCAGGCACAGTACGAAACTCCGATGATCGCCAGTACAAGCTGTTCTGCACCGGTGTGCTCTGGTTGGTTGTCGTGCCATGCATGGGCCTTCTGTTCAATCACTCCTGCCACAAGCGCTGGAATCGGAATAGGCCAATGGACGCTAAATGCCACCATGTCGATGTCAGTGACATGTCCCCTACTCCATGAAGCTTGTCTCACCAAGAGGCTTGCTTCTTCCTGGTCCAGGAGGTCGGACCCAAGTTCCACGACCAGACGTTCTAACCACACAGCCAGAGTTTCATCGGATCGGATCCTGGATTCTCTACACAAATTCTGCAGTTCGGCTCTGGAACGAGCATAATAGGTGGTAGCTTGAACTGCACTCTGCGGACCGATGACTGGGCTGCTTGATACTGCTGGCTGATCAATCTCCTCATGAGTTGTCGTTGCTGTTGCTGTTTCTGCCGGAGCTGCAGTCATTGTTACAGTGGGAGTCGTTGCTGTCTCAGGCGGGAGGGGTGGATGCACTCCTCCACTTGACTCCCCCTCCCTTCGGCAAAGGGGCGTGGTCGGCGGAACCGACGCTGCGTCGCTGGGCGGAGTTACTGGCCGAACCCTCGCGGGCTCTCCCGAAGCTCCATCCCTCTCTTCCAGCTCCTCCACGCGGTCTTCCCTTTGCTCGGCGCCATCTTGTTGGGGCTTTTCAAGATCCCCTTTCTCAGCCGCTTCTCCGACCGCTCGAATGGCCATATGCAGCTGGGTCTTCAAACTTAAAGTTTCAGTCATTAAATCAGCCATAGTTTGAAAAGCTGTGTTCAGTTTTCCCCCCTTGTCGTACCGTAGGACCACTCTCTCATCTACGGCGCGATCCTCCGTCTCTGGGTCTTCACGGAGCTCGGACGGACGCTCACGACACCTCAGTCTAGGCACCACCATACACGGGGAAAACCAGCCAATTGGCATCGTCTCTCCCATCTCTCGGGCACACCGTGAGCAACGGACACACTCCCGGGTGGGGGTCAGGCTTACTGCACTCGCTGGGTCAACTTTGGCAAGGGTCACAGCTTCGAGGGGCCTATACAGGACCCGCTTATCGCCCATGATACACCCGAACGCCGCGGGGTGAAGATATATCTCTTTCCCTTCCAGGGCTCCGACTTCTGGAGTTCCCTCTTCTCCCCTTAATGAAAGGTGTCCACGGACACATCTCCGGCCCGTTCCGCCCGCCTGGTGGTACGCGAGGTGCGTCTCCAGTTCTCCGACGCTTGCTACGCTGCGTCTCCCACTTCTCCAAGGGCAGTTCTCAACTAATTCTAACTCTAGTGAGCCCTCTCCCGATCCCATCATGGGTCGCAGAGATCCCGATCCCATCCTCGTCGCCATGTGCGCTCCGGGTCTGACCCCGGGTCGCTTTCGTCGCTCTGCATTTCTGTGCTGCAAAGGAAATGCACCCTGCGAAGATCGCTGCAAAGTGGCGGGAACACTTCCCTGCACGCGGGTTCTCTGCGCAGCAGAACTCCTCCGTGCAATGAAGCTGTATACCCACGGGGATAATTCTTAGTGCCGAAGCACACACAAAAAAATCAGACCTTTGGGTCATGACACCTTACAATCTGATAAAAGTTTTTGAATGTGTAGTAGTTTGTGATGGGGAATTTCTTACTTAGTGTAATTAACAAGTTCTGTTCCCTGGACAAAACCCTGCTGGACAGTAGGAGGTGGGGGACATCTCTGTTGCTGCTGATATAGCAGCATTGCAGGGCAACTGTTATGGCACTGACTCCTGGGATGAGAGGGTGCCCCATTTTGGCACCCTCTCTAAGTTGGCCTCCAGGGGGGCTGGTGCTCCACTTGCCCACCCCTAGTTTTTCTACTGAAACAGGCAAGCATCGATTGTGATCTCTTTGTTGGATATCTGTATTGGAGAGTAGTAGCCCAAACATGCTGTTTTTCTACCATGATATGTATTATATATATATCTTTCCTTTTAACTATAGAAATGAAGTAACTAATGACCACAGTTTTTCCACAGTTTTTTTTTTTTTTTTTTTTTAATGCTCTGAAGGTATCTTTCTGCTTTTGTTTAAGTTCTGTGACAAAACTCCTATTATTTCAGTAGGCGCAGGACTGGGCCCTACTTTTGTTTTACCATGTTTACTCAAACATAATAGGAGGTGTTTTCCTCCCCAAATCAGCTTGGGTAAAAAGCTCCTTATCTTACTTTTTGCATACCAGGAAACCTCATTAAATATATTGCCTATTATTAAATTGCTGCCAAAAGCAGCACGTTCTCAGTAATGGAAACCTTTGATTGATTAATGTAGCCAACATTGAACATGACTACAAAGCTCATGGTTCATATTGGGTAAACATGCTGATAAAAACCTCCCACAGGATAGGTTAGTACATCCCATGTGAATAAGATATGAATAAGATTGTGCTCAGCTGCCCTCAGTGCCAACTCTTTTTCACGTCATGGTGAGCCATTACATTGAATACATTTTTCCTCTCCACTCCCACAGCTGAGCTATGACTTTCTTTACCATTCCCAGTGATTCCTGTTTCTTCATCAGCCTTAAATGTCTGGCAAACATCACCAAACAGGGCCTGTAACAGGAAGGCAGAGGCTCCTGTTACTTTAGGAGGAGAAGCAGCAGCAGGGAGGCCCCCACTGCCCATTATGGGCTGGCTGCAGGGGAGTAGGCAGTCAGGGATCAACAGGTTACAAATGCCTATTTCAGAGCTAGCGACCCAGAAATAAGACAGTAGGGCAGAGCCATGCTGGGGCAACAAGGGCACTGCTAAGGCAGTAAGGGTAGCTGTTGTAAGCTGCCCTGAAAGCTAGCAGTCAGGCCCTCAATGGAAACCCCTGTGGATGGCTGGGGAGCCTCCTGATCAGAAGGGGCAGAGTTTAGGAAGCATATAAGCCCACAGACTGAGCCGGGGCAGGCAGTCTGGCCCTGTGGGCTGCAGGGGTAAGAGCTTTTGAGCAAGACAGCTGCCAGAGGGGAACTGGCTAGCACTAAAGCTGCCCTAGGAACTGAACGTTAAAGGGTTTATATCTTTCAGGGTAATTCTACCTAGGGTGATGATGGTTTTAGTTACAGCCAGTGTGCTGGTATTTTTTGCTTTATACAGGTGGAGTGGGAATAGCTACAAGGGGTGAAGAGAAGCCACAGGGGTGCTTGAGGGACACATGAGGTCTTGAGTCCTTCTAGGGGCAGGAGCATAAGCTAGAGGGGTGCCTCAGGAGCATGTGAAGATTTGGAATTCTGCCAGGGATCAGAGCTCAAAACACAGATAGGTGGAAGCCAGAAGAGTTGAAGCTAAAACCTGAAAAGGTGATAGTGGTGGCCTGAACTCAGGAGGCCCATAGCCCAAGAGAGGCAGACCTAGGACCAGAGTCCCATAGCCCAAGGGGCAGAGCCAGGGCCAGGGGCTCATAGCCTGAGGGGTGGGACAGGGGCTGAAGTCCATAAGCCAAGGCTCAGTACAGTGGGCTTTGGCTAACAGGCCCAGCTAGAGAAAAGTGGGTAGAGGCCAGGAAGGATGAGGGCTTAACAAGAGCATGGAGGCCTGACATGATACTGGGGGCAAGATGTCCCATGGAAGTGAATAATTGATAACATCCACAAGGCATGGGCATAGCTGTAGCAGGCCACAAATAGTCCTTAAGGCAACAGGTGCTGTGGGGCATGGATGGGTCAGGAGGGCCCACTTAGTGCTTGTGAGGCAGCATGGAAATTGGTTGGGTTTGGAAGGGACAGGGGCTTACTTTGGGACCCTGTGGCAGCCTTCTTTTTCATAAACAAATTATTTCAAGAAAGGCATGGCAGGTGAGAGAGAAAAAGGAGGCTTTGGAGCAGGCTACCCCCACAGATGCCAGTCCTGTTACAGGGCCCCAAACAGTCCACCTAGAATCTGTGTCACCCTCTTTCACCCTGTTGCATATGATTAGTTTGGCCCTGCCTTCCATGAGGTGGAGTCGGATCAGGTTGCCCTGTGCCTCATCTAAATATAAATCCCGGGACTCTTGATAACAACACCTGGTTCCAGTCATAAGTAATGGATTAAATAACACATGAATCCTTTATGGTTGGGATATTTGGAGGTACACACACTTACTGAGTAGTGCTGAGGTCATCATGGCTTGAAAAGCTGTTAACTCTGCTGCAGCCCAGCCCAATGAACTATGTGGTAAATCATGAGCCTTTTGGCTTTGGACTAATATCATGAATAATTTATATTATAAATAAATAGGTAAAAAAATGCTGCTTAAAAGTGTATTTATGGAGTACCTGTGCTAAAACTTGTAGCAGTTTTAAAAAAAAAAGGTAAAATGCATCAATTCTGGATGAACTAGGTTTATGGGTACCATAGTAAATTGCATGAATGTGAATTATTACAGATATGTTTCTTTCAAAGTCAGTGTTTTCAAATTTACCTCTCACTTCCATGTGCTTAGAGAAAGTAAGGAGGTGGGAGAAGGGACTGCAGAGGGAAGAAGCTAGGGGGCAGAAGGCAAGGGGCCCCCCGAACCCCCAAATTTATTTTCCCTGCTGTAGCAGTGGAAAGGGGACAAGTTCAAGGCAGTTGTCCAATAATTTGATTTTATACCTGGAAAATTATAACAAATTTATTTTTTTTCCATATATAGAATATAAATATTGGGGATTGTCTTACATTCAGGTTTGTCTTGTATCCAAGCAGATGTGGTACTTTGATTAAAAACCTGTGATCATTTTTTCTCTTGCATATGGTGTATCCAGGTATATTTTATATATGTAGCTCTGGTCTGCAGGGATGTAGTTCTAAGAAAGCAGATGTCATACTGATCGTAGAGAAGAGCATTGCAATTTGACTGTTGTTCTGCTGCTGTTTTGCTCTCCAAAAAGTACACGTGTTAAACTTTTTTTGCCTTTTCCAGAAGCATTGAGCTGTTGGGCACATCCTGAGGTTGGGGCTTTTGGCTGAAGTGTACCAATGTTTCTACTGTATCTTAGAAAACCCAGAAGTTTCTGGCTTAAAAGTCTTGCTCTTTGACTCAGGGTCAGGTCAGTTGCCAAATTTGAGATAATAAAGGATTTTTTTTTTCCCCCTGGACCAGATTAGTATGGATTATTGGGGAAGCAAAGGGCATGCCTTGATCAACAAGTCCTTTCCCTAGAATCTTCTGAGTACTTATTAACTAACTACTTCCTTGTAATTACAGTTCCACAAATCTATTTATTCATTGAATGCCTCTTAGCATATTGTGCCTATATCTATTTGTACAGATTCACAAATGTCAAAAGTATCTGAAGATCTTTCTCCTGTGGCTGGGGGAACGACCTACTGGTGGGCCAAACAATACCTGAACTGCAGGAGGCCCTGGACTCTCTCTCCATGGCAGCGACACTGCCCTGGGCAGCACCCACCCACTAGCACCCCGCCTGGGCATTCTTGGGGGGGTGCTGCCACTGCAGTGGGAAGCACCGGGGCCCCCCACATCTCAAGGCCTACTCAGCCTTCCAGCAGCTCGCCCCCTGCCATGGGAGATGCAGGCAGGCTCTGGGAGAAAAAACAAAAAAATAAACCAGGTCCCTTACCACTTTTTTTTTCTTTTTTTTTCCTCAGTGGAGCCTGTCCACGTGAGCTGCCACTGGGTCATGCAGCCCCTGAGTGAGGGGGGAGGGTGGTGCTCCCCTCCACAGTGGCAGTACCCCCCGAACCACCTGGGTGGGGTACCACTGGGTGGGTCCCACCTGGGGGGCTCCGCCACTATGTGAGGAAGAACGGGGGCCCCATGTGGCTCAGGGCCTGCCAGCAGGTCGGGCCTCTGGCCACAGGAGAGATGTGCAGGCTCTAGGGGGGGAAAAAAGGATTGGGCCCCTCACCGCTTTTTTTTCTGGCGGAGCCTGCCCATGGCAGTGAGGGGGAGGGATGAGCTGATGGGGGGGCTGTCAGTGTTCCATCACAGTGACAGAAGCCCCTAAATTGAAACACTGGGTTTTTAATCAACACAATTAAACCCACCGTTTCAATTTAAGGAGAACTAAACCCCTGTCACATATACAAGCAGCCTTGAAAGCTAGTTAGGATTCAAGGAACATGTGGATAGGTGTGAATTAAAGGAATGGTAGTCACTGTGGATTAATTCCTTGTATGGACTGCCTTATTATGAAGGAAAAGTGTTTTTCTGTCTCTCTGCCCCCAGTTAAACTTACTCCTTTTGCCCTTTGCAACATTCTGGCTTCCTTCAGGGCGTCCTGATGTTCCTCCAGGTCAGGGATAAGGGTCATAGTCCTCTTGCAATTCACTGGATGTGTCTATATGTTCATTAATGTGTTTTAGGCACAGTAAATCTAATACTTCCATTGTGAGGTACTAGAAAAATGTGCATTAGCTTATTTTAATGCGCATTAGCTGAAGAGCATGGGTTTTTTGGTGACACTTAAATGCACATTAAAATAGGCTGCTGTGCATTAAACTGCATGTGTAGACATGCCCACTGTGATCTCTTATCAGATCTGGCTTTAATTTTGTACTGCAGTTCTTGGTCTCTCTTGGGGACAGCAGTGTAGTTAACCAGTGGCCTGGCAGCCTTCTCAGTGCCCAGTGCTACTTTATTTTAGCTCAAAAACATTGCAGAGAACATGTATCAGAAAATGGCAAAGAATCTGTTAGCATGTTAACTGAGCAGGTG
Source organism: Alligator mississippiensis (assembly GCF_030867095.1). Classification (NCBI taxonomy): domain Eukaryota; kingdom Metazoa; phylum Chordata; order Crocodylia; family Alligatoridae; genus Alligator; species Alligator mississippiensis. The sequence continues at coordinate 44,036,017 of NC_081830.1, forward strand.
GGGCCCCAGTGGATTCTGACCCAAGCTTCTCAGTTTGTTGTTTCTCTCCATGTCTATGGAAGATTCATTCTCCCCAGATCAGGACTGTCTTTTAATCCCTTCAACTTCTAGGTGAAGAGCTGAACAAAGACCAAACTAATATGTGTGCTTCATTCAGGTGGGGGAAGGTTTTCAGTCTTGTTTTACCTGCCGTGGAATTCACATTATTCCCTACTCCTCCTCCTTCTCCCCTCTTTTTCAAGGATTCATCCCTATTGCTTCTGTGATGCTTCCAAGAAGTGAACCCAAAAGCATGCTCCAGGCACCCACTCCTGCTTCACATGTGGCAACCCCTCCCGTAAAAGGCAGCAAAGTCACCCTGGGTGCACCCCGACCTTTGCTCCTGCAGTACTATGTATGTTCTCTCCTGCTGTGAATTTATAAATATTTATAATGCAATTTCTTTATATAATTGAAGGACATTGACTTGTATGTATTCTGTTAACTGAGTCACTTAAATGATTTGGCATTTGCTTGGATATTAGACAAAAGATGCCAAATCCAAGGCATGACCACTCTGCAGCAACTTTCAGATCTAATTTGATAGGACAAATAATACAGGCTGTGTCTACATGAGATGCTGACTGCACAGTAGCCTGATACTACTGCACAGTAGTGCTGTGTGGCAAAAACTGTGATGTGACACTACTACATGGTATTAGGCTACTGGACAGTACTGTCATAAAAAACTCAGGTTACTGCAATAATTGCTCAGTAATGACTGTACAGTACCATTTCGTGTAGACATGCCCACAGGGTACTTCCTCTCTTGAGGAAAGTGGCTGGGGGTGATGACATTTTGAGAGGGGAAGCCACAAGATTTCATGTCACGAAATGGCATGGGCTCTGGCTTCCCAAAACGCAAAACTATGAACAACCACTAAAGAAAGAAGTTGAAAGGTTTGGTGTTGCTCAGCAACTGTGGCACTAGACAATGGGTGGAAACAGACATCATTTTTCCTCACCTCTGTGCCACTATAAAACCTTTTGTAGCAGCACAAAGGTGAAGATGTCCTACCCCTTGCTCTACTACAAATGCCCCAAATTTGTGGCTGTTACCATGGTGGTAATAAGAGTGTGCTGCTTTATTACTCCAGATGTCTGTTTGCTTTGTGACAGGAAAGCACACAGAATTGGAGCTTCCTGCCCTCTCCAGCCACCCAGGGTAGCTGCTCTGGAGACTTGAGGGGCCTGATCCTCTGCACCCCAGAAAGTCCCTGGGCAGGATCAGGCCCCTTAAACTCCAGGAGCACCTACCTGGCTTTCCTCTCTTACAGAGATATGCCACAGAGAAATTCGGAGATGTGCCCCTGGGATCTCCCAGGTGTGTGTCCATAAGTGGGGAAAGCCTGGTATTCCCTGCTTATGGAGATGCACCTCCAGGATCTCCCCAGCATGTATCCTTAAACAAGGAACTCATCTTTCTCTACTTCTGGAGACATGTGTGCTTGGGCATTGCAGTGCCTCCACAGGGTTGCAGGCAGACCTGTGTTTCACACAAAGGCATGGGTCACCATGTCCCAGGAGTGCAGGATTCTCTAGCTCCTGGGCCTCTGTACCTCCATATGAAGCATGGGTCAGCAGAGATCCCAGCATGGATGCATGAGGATGAGGAGCTGGTTATTCCCCAGTTTCTGCACTGTTCTGCACCTCCTTGCTGGGACCTATGCCTATTTATGCTTTACATAGAGGGAGGGATGGTACGGGGCAGTGAGGGAAGTGGGGAATTCCTTTCCAAGGGGAAGTCACCCCTTATCCTGCAGTGGGCCAGTGAGAGACAATGGGAGCTGTGTAAATCTAGGGGATTTTAGGAGATGTGGCTTCTAGTGCTGGCTTTGCCATTGGTACATTGTGTGACCCTGAACTAATAACTTCTTACCCAATATTATTTTTGCTTAGGGCAGGCACTGTTTCTTTCACTGTGTGTTAAGCACATTAGGGCCCCAACTTTTGGTTGCAGTCAAAAGGGTGCTTCTGTAATGCAGACATTAATAATGAAATTATTACCATCTCCAGATACTAAAAATGACTGTGAATGTGTAGACTAGGTTGGGCCCAAGATGCTCTTCTAGTCGTAGGATCCAATGCTCTATTTTCTATTCAAAATCCAGGCACTGTTTTAAAAATCTCCCAGCTAGAATGTCTGGCAAGGGGGTAGTTTCAGTTCATGCTGTATTTCATCCCACCCTATATATACTACTGTGCTCTTGGATTTCGCGATAGAAACATGCTCTTGGAAGTAGACTTTTTAATGTAGTGCTCATTAAATGCCTAGTTGTCAGGGGTGGCAGTCCCTTAATGTGAGGATGATAGTCTTCCAGTAAGTGGAGAAAGCACTGGTGAGTCTGTAGATGACAGAGGAGGCTGATCCAAGATCCCCATGTTCAATTGCAGATGTGACAAGTAGTTCTGGAAGGAAAAAGTAGATCCTAGTGATGTTGGGTCACAGGTCTTTCCCTTTTTGTCTCTCATCTCACTGCATCCATAGCAAGGTGAGTTTGCTCAAAATGTTCAATGCTTTGGTGTCAATTGTGGTGCCATTGGGAATGATTAAGTGCTTGAGTTTCCCAGGCATTGATGTTAATATTACATTTCTTCAGACTGACCTCCAAAGTATCCTTGAATATTTTCTTTTTTCCCCATTTCTACAGCAGTGACCATTGTTGAGTTGGGAGTATAGGATCTCTTTTAGGATCTGACTGTTGGACATCCTTATGACATCTCCTGTCCAATGGAGCTCATGCCATAAAAATATGGCTTTGGTGCTGGTGGTGCTGTTTACTTGAGCCAGAATGCTGGCATTCATTTTTCTGTCCTTCCAATTGATATGGAAGATTTTCTGAAGACATTGCTTACGGTAACTGTCCAAAACTTTAATGTGTTTCCAGTAAATTGTCCAAATTTCACACCCATGCAACAAGGTAGCAATGACAACAGCCTGGTAAATGAGAGGTTTGGCTTGGGCCCTGATGTCATGTTCATTGAAGACATGATTCTGGAGGTGTCCAAAGGCAGCACTGGCAGATTTTTATCTGGTGTTGAATATTATTTTCTGTGTTTACTTTTTGGGAGATGTGGCTACCAAGGAAGGGAAAACGCTCAACAGTCTCCAAGGATTGCCCTCTAATTGTAATGCATAGGGGAGCACATGATTGATTTGGGGTGAATTGGTGAAATATCTTAGTTGTCATGAAGTTGACAATGAATCTAGGCATTGCATACACATTGCAGAAGTAATCAAGAGTGCCTTGGATCAGTGTATTGAAGATCAGTAATGTAGGTAGGTGTTGGTTTTCTTGGATTTGGAACCTAACCAGTTGATGTTAAAGAGATTACTATCCATGAAATATTGGGTACTAACTAGATGGAAGTCTATCAGTCTATCACAGCAAAAGATTCTGAAAGACTCAAATCCCTGTTTGTACTAAGGTATAACCTGGTTCCCAGGCAGATGTGTTGGTAGAGTAGAAAACAACTGTGAAAACTCAATCTGTTTGTTACGAGTTTCCTAGAAAGTTTTGGTGCATGCTTCCATCTACATCAGCCATACAAGTCTATATTTATAACTATATTGTATAGCAACATGCATGATTTTTGTGGAAAATTATGTCAGTGCTGTAGTATTGCTTGCTAAGCTATATTGGGAATGAATACAAAATGGTAATTGTGTGTCTGATTTCCCTCTTGCAGACTAGCAAGTCTACAGGAAGTGTGTGTGTAACAACCCAGATGGCAGATGTAGAATTGAACCATGCATTTCTAGAATTAAAAGCATGAATCTGTACTTCTTAAGTAAATAGTTTTTCAGGTGAACAATGTTAATAGCCTTCTGCTCTGTTGATTAGAGCAGAGACAAATATTGATCAATGTGTCATGGTCTAAATTACACAAATTAATTCTGGCAAGCCCGGGGGAATGTGAGGGAATGCAAAATAGTGCTAGGTTTGCCTTTCCCAGACACCCACTTAATGCTGCTAAGGGCACATTAGCATCAGCTAAGGATCTAGCCTCAGTGTAAAAATCTCTGTGTACCAGCCCCCTCGTCTCTGCACAAGCAATCTGTGCGCTCTCTCACTGTTGCCAGTTTTACTGTATGTGACACCACTGACTTTAAACTTGCCCATCTAGAAGTGAAACTAAATGAAACTAATCAGACCCCATGTATTAGTCTGACAAGATGTTGTTATCACTCTTTCTGCTATTTTTGTTTTACTGTCCTAATTCTGTTCCTTATCAGTAGTCATAGCATTCACAACCCATGGAAGTAAAAGAAACAGAAGCATTTTTAATAAAATGTAGTATGTCAATGAGCAGCAGAAAGTGAAAGTCAATGACAGTGGCAATTATCTTTTCTGTTTCATTAACTGGAAATAACTGTCCCATTGTACTAATAAGAGCTAATTAAATCAGCTTTCAGTGTCAGCATTAAAGAATTACAATCACTTAAGAAAAGGTGTTTCTATGCATGCTGACTTTTATGCAGTGCTTTTTCATTCTATTCATTCTAATCTTGGTTAATGTCAAAGTAATTAAGCATAGCTGAATAAATGACTTGGCACAAGGCATGGGGGCTCTTGCAGTGATAAAGCTGTGGTTGGTCTTGATGGTACAATATATTTGAGCCATCATTCACAGACCATTTTCCACTCCCCAACATGTTTTCTAGCAGATAAACTGTTCTAAGCAGATTCATTTAAATGATAAATGTGTAGGTAATGAAGGACTGGAATACAGCAGTGTCTCAGGGTTTATAGGAAACTATAAGAAAGAAAATCCCCCAAGCACTTAAAGTCAGATATTTAGGGTGCATCTACCTGTGCCAATTTAAGGCACATTAGCCATTTTTAAGGTGCATTAAGGGTGCAGGTCTACACATGCATGCAATTAATGTGCCTTAAAATGGCAATTTTAGGCTATTTACACCTAAACTTGGTACTTTCAAAAGTAGGTATCAAATTTAGGTGCCAATAGCTAAAGTACCATAGCACATTAATGCTGTGTATATTGACTGACTTGGGACTGTCTTTAGTCCCAAGTCGGTCTGCATACTGTGTTAATGTGCTTTAGTGCATGCACTTGTACACGCGCACCTAAATTGCCATAATGTTCATTATGCAAATGTGTATTAAGTTTAGGCACACACAAAAGCACATATAGACACCCTCAGAGATATTTTTAGAATTGGGGTCTATACCTATATCTTCCACTTCTGATCGTAGCTATATATTTAAAAATCAAACTGTAAAGCTCTGAAAGAACAAATGCTTATGAATAACCTTAGGCTAAGTGCAGATGTTCAAAAACCCTGAGGTGGAAGCGGTCTAAGTTTTGCACTTTAAGTGCCCTAGCTTATGTTAGGAATGAACAAAACAGACATTCACTCTGTTTGGGGAAGGAGGCATGCAGGCTGCCTGTACTGGCCAAAGCCAGCAGGTTGAGGGCACTCATGCACTCCTCCCAGCAGTCTGCTGAAGAATGCCAAGCCCAGCAGAGCAGTTGGCTACCCCCGATTGTATAGTATACTCCAGTATAAGTGGAGGAAGAAAACGTTTTTGACCGCAACTAGACCCTTTTTCTCTGTATATCATTTTGGTGACTCCAAAATAAGCCTGCACCTTCTGTCTGTCCTACTTTTTTCCTTATGCTTCTATAACAATCATTAGCACAGTAAAAGGGTTGATTACACTGAGTCTTAGCTGGAAATACAGATTGTTTAAGGAAAAAAAAGTATTTTCTTCATTGTGTGCACATTTCAGAAGCACGTTTTGCTGACTGTTTTCAAACATATTTATGGTAATTGCACAGTAAAATGTATACATATAAGAAGTGTTGATTGTTCAGGGTACAGCTGCCTGGAAGAATTCAATACATTTCCATAGAGAAACTTCAAACAAAGAAAATTATAATGTGTGGTGTTTTCAGCCTTTCTATTATCCAGAAGGCACAACACTTCATTTTTAATTTGAAAAGAAATTCATAATTTCAATATTTCTGTCAGAAAGACTAGGAATTTTTTTTTTGCAAGAACTTAATTCAAAGCATTTTGTCAAACATGTCGAGTGGAAGGGAGGGAAGGAATCTTGTTCACATTTTCTTCAGTAAGCTCTCTATTCTTTTTCCTCTTCTTAAATTTGATTTATCCTCACCCACCAAAAATAATGTTTCATGAGCTCCAAGATTTTGATTCATATTTCACATGCTCTCTCACACCCAAGGAATTGCAAAGTAGCACAGTGATGCCAAGCCCAAAATCTTAAAATCATTACTTATATCCCCATTCTAGAGATTTGTCCCTAAACATTGTAATTCACAAACAGTATATTCTAGTATGTTTTTTGATTTCTGAACTTCCCCTGCCCATCAATAGTGTCTGTTTTCCCAGCTTTCGCAGCTCTACTGGATAATGTGCCTCTCCCTTTCAGAAGCCCTTTCTGGTGGTCTGAGATGGGGAAAAAGAGAAAGCAGAAGCTCCAAATATTCTAAATCTTACTACTATCTCTCCTCCCCTCCCTTCCCATCCCCTACTTTCCCACTACCCACCAGCACCACACACAAACACACAGGGATGTCAGTTGATTGTTACAGTTTGTTATAAGTGCATTGAAAATGTTTCCAAACCCTGAAATTTATGCAAAATTGCTGTGGGGCAATGGGGTCTAAAGTTAGAAGGCTGTGACTATAGTACAATAGTTTAAGTTTGTGCTTAAAGTTAGGATCTTAAGTATGATGGGCTAGAAATTATGCAACTGCTCAAGTTACTTCTAAAATTTTGCAGATGCAACTCCCACTGAAGTAACCGAAACATCACTTTAGGATTATACAACAAACTAAATCATCTGTGTCCTTTAAGTTGGCCTTTTACCATAGAAACAATTGAGCATTGAATAAAGGACCAAGAAGGGAAGAGAGAACAATAGATTAGTGATTCTCAGCCAGGGTGTTACAGTTGAGAAACCAGCAAGCAATTAACATCAAAGGAATTTAGAATTGGAAGATTTGTACTGGAATGGGGAACAATCCATTGTTCTTGAGTGGTAAAGAACCTTTTCCTTAATTGTGACAATACAAGTGATTATCTTTGACACTCATAGATCAAACTTTTGTTCCACATATTTGCCCTAAAATTGAAATTTGCATTCTACTAGGGCTGTCAAACAATTTAAAAATTTGATCATGATTACTTGTGCAAATAAAATTAGCTGCAAATAATTGCAATTTTAATCACACAGCTAAAACTCAAAATTACGCACAGAAAAACTCAGTTACGTAAAATTTATGTAGGTACTTTGTATGAGTGGGGGGTATTTGAGAAGGTGTGGGGGGGCTGAGTGAGGGGGTATGGAGTCCTGGGAAGGGGGTTCCCCTATACCTTGGCAGGATGTGGGGTACTGTGGGTCAGGAAGGAGGGGCAGCAGCAGGGCTAGCATGGCTGTGGCTTGGGAAGGGAGGGGCAGATGGACACACACAGACACCTGCTGAGAAGTGTCTGTAAGTGTGTGTGTGGGGGGGAAGGGGCACAGGGGAGGGAAAGGGGGCAGATTGAGGCCCCAACAGTGAGGGAAAGAGTGGAGCAGATGCAGGGGTCGGGGTTGGGGTGAGTGGGGTCCCAGGGCAGAGTGGGTTGTGGGATGGAGCTGTGAGTGGTTTGTCCAGGGGCATGGAAGGGAGCTACTCCTGCTGCTGCATGCACCCCCAGGGGATGTATGGAGGGGCATGTGCCCCCTTGATTTGTGCGCAGGGCAAAGGTGGGCTGCTGCTTTGCCCTGGGCTCTGTGCCCTGCTACTATTGCCCCAGGAGCTGCACAATGTCATGCTGTGTCTCCCACTACTAGGCGGGCAGCCTGCCTCCATGCCGCACACAAATCCAGGGGGCTCATGTCCCCCATACCTCCCCTGGGGTGTGCTACATACCCCTGGATGAGCCATCTGTGGCTCCATCTCATGACAAACCCTGGCCCCAGGGCCCCATTCACCCCAGCCTCACTCCCTCCCTCACCATGGGAAGCCTCCATCTGCCCTGGCACACCTTCCCTCCCCCACACCCTTCCCTTTCATGGACTTGCCTGCTAGGCGCTGCTCCACATGCCAGGCTATGTTCCTGGCCACTTGCATGCTGCAGCTGCTGGTCTGTGCACACTTTCCTAATATATTATGAACAATAATCAAGAAGTCAGTTTTCTAGTATTTTTTTTAAGATGCTTTTAATATTGCATGGTGTGACAGCATCACTGATAATTAAAGGCTGTGGGCGGGAAGGATGATCTAATCTTCGTCCCTCCTTTATACCCACCCGCCACAACTTGGACTGTAAAGAAAAGAAGAGATCAGTGCTCTCTGTGCTTGTGAGACAGATAAATGCCACCCTGAAATCAATTGCTCACATTGTTAGTTTATTTTTCACTTAACAGTGCTATAGATACAATATCCTCACCAGTTACTTCATTGGTGAGGGTAGTCTGTGTTGCAGTGAGGAAATCCCCATGCTTGATACTCTGTAGATATTTTGATCCAAAGGTTATCACCGCCAATTGCCTCGTTATCAGCGTGTGCTCTCTGCATCTCATTCTCTGCTGGTGCATGCTGAGAGCAGCCTCCTGCTTTCTCTCAGTCTGCCTTCCCGCCCTCTAAATGAACAGTCCCAACAGAGGCCAGGCTTGGAGTGAGCTCTCTCTCCCTTATCTTGAGGGATGCACTCCCTCTTTCTCTGAGCCACCAGCGGTTCTGCCTCCCAGTGTCTCCGTATCTCCCCGCACTCACCAGTGCCTCAGGGATTCGCAGGGAGGTAATGCCCTTCACAGCAGACCTGCTGTGTATCTTGAAGTTTAGCTCTCCTGGCATCCTTCTGTATGCAGGTATGGCTTCTTCTTTCTTCTTGGATATCTCCATCCCTCCCTCCGTCTTCTGATGGCCAAAGGCAATCAGTCCATGTCCCACCACCAGTCATGCCAGTTTGGCAGGCTAATCACCCAATCTTGTCTCGGGTGCGTAATTCTTCCCACCTGGCAGAGTTCATTGTCGGGTCAGTCTGGCCTGGCTTTGCCTAAATAACAGGGCTCCTGCCTGGGTCCCTGTTACAAAGGCAATCGGCCTATTCTTCCTGAGTTATCTGGGTGACAGCCTGCTGTCACAATCCCTCTTTCCCTGGCTTAACCTCTTTTCTTTCCTGCCTAGCCTTGGCCTTTTTCTTTAGTTTCAGGAAGCAGGGAGTAGGGTTGGGGGTTGCCCTTGCTGGATATGTTGTTCACTGGGTTTTCTCTCTTAGCATTCTCCATATTAGTTCTGGGTTAGGAGAACTACTCTGTTACTCTTCCTCTTCTCCCCTCAGCAGCTAACCTTTTCCACAGGAGCCAAGCCTGGCTAATAATTTCTCCTATATGCATATAGCTCTTTATTCTCACAATGGAGTCATGAGTTCAAATTCCATGAGCTTCTATCCCATAATCTGTGTCTTCAGCCCCTTTTACTACCCCTCACAGGCAAGTGGCTTCTCTGTCCGCACCTCTGCCTTGTTCAAGTGCTTCTGGGACCTCCTTCCTCCCATCACTGTCCCACCACAAACCACTGGGTTTTTTTCTTCAAAAATATCCAAAGAAAAAAGTGACATCAGTGTCTGCTTAACAAGAAAAAGGATCTTCTGCCCTCAATATGGTGGCACCAAAAAAGAAAGGAAAAGGATCCATGAAATCATACTCCTTCCACTTAGTCTTTATCTCTTCCTCAGAGAGAGTCTCCATCTCATCCTGTCCAATAAGTCTCTAAACAAAATCTCCCCAGTAGGCTGCTTCACCCTTTTTTCTGTCTCTTCTGAACCCTTTACAGATGAGTTATCCTGCTTTAGTGCCAGGAACTCTTTCCTGCCACTCAGCATGCTTTTTTCCCAGACAGTAACTCTAGTCTTACTCACAAACTCTTTTCTCTCCCTTTCAAGTCCTCTGGAAGTGGTTTAAGTAGCCAGGTAACTCCCCTCCTCCTCTGCACTTCCCAGCACCTGTGAAGCAGCTACTTAATTGGTGAGTCACTTAATTGGTGAGTCATTAAACTATCCCTCCATTTTCTCTGTGAGAATACAGGCCCTCTGTATTCCCACCTGTTATTTCCTTCTGTTCTTCCCTTCTCTTTAACCAATAAGGTCTGTCCTTCTCTGCCTCTTTCTCCCTTTTCTAGTAACAGGGTCAAGGTTCCCTGTTATACATGGCCATAAAGAATGTATCCAGCGCACTAATAATGATGATACCAAATACTTAATAAAGTGAGAAATATAACTGGCTAGTAAAAATATGCATCTATTCATAAAATAGATCTCCAAGTATCTCCTCCCTCTCCACTATCATATTTTAAATATTGCAGTATTTGTAGCAAGATTCTGCCCCCTGCATCTATTCTAAGTAATTCTATTGGTTGTTTTTTAATGGGTTTGGTAATGACTTCCCCCTTGTATGATTCCTCAGCATAGTTCCTTTTTTTTTTTTTATCTCAGCCACTTTCTATCCTCTGAACTACGCTCTTTCTCACCCCATGACTGCTTTCAGCACTAACAAGATTTGTCAGGCTTTTCATGTCAAAAAGGCCAACACTTGGACTAAGTGGGTGTATCTATACATACATTTAATGTGAAGCAATAAACATTGGAGCAGTCTGAGCTGGAGTAAACTACACCTGGGCACAGCATCTACATGTGCACCCAGGACAGCAGCAGATTGAGCTGGGGCAGAGCAGGCCCAGTCTGGCAGGGAGTACGGGGTGGGGGAGGCATCCATGCTCTGGGTGGTGGTATCGGGTGGCTGAGGGGCTGGCTGGGGCATGAGGGTGCTGAAATTGTAGAACTGTATGGCTAGGCAGCAGGCAGGAGTTTGGCTACAGCTGGCTGAGTTGACCAGGTACAATTTATGCCTGTGGTCAGCATCTACAGTTGCTGTAAATCATACCTGTATAAGATAGTACTGTCTCTGACAGTACTATCTTACTGACAGTACTATCTTACTACACTGTTGTTTAGTTTCCTGTGGCCTAATACTATTGCATGTGTAGACAGTGTTGCTTTACTGTGCAGATAATTAGTCTAGTCCTCAATTAAGCACATGTGTAGATGTGGCCAGTATATATCACTGGAAATTTTCAAGGTTTGTTTGAGGTTTTTTTGTGAGCCTCTTTAAGTGTATCTTGAACTGATGATACCAAATTCTGCTCTTGCTAATTTTGAAGCGCCTACTTGAAAGGTAAAAGTACAGACTGAGAATGTTAATGATTTAAGGGAAAATATTGCTTCAAATGTCTAGGCTGAGAATCCTCATCATAGACAGGGCACAATATAGACAGACATGGAAAGACATCCTCTAATATATGAAATATGTTGTTCAACATTTGAACAGCTGCAATTGGCCATTAGTCAAATAAAGCACTGTAGAATTCATAGTAGCAGTATTGCTGTGTTTTTTGATCCTTGCAAAGATGGTCCTTGCAAGTAAGAATTGTTGATCCAGGTTAACAAGACAAGTGATAGTAGAGAACTGTTATCCCCACTTGACAGATGACATAATGAGCGCAGAAGAAGACAGGTTAAGGGACTTGCATGGGATCTTCTGTGACAGAGCAGAAATTGAATCCAGATGTGAACCTGCAGCAAATCTTTTGACCACCACAGAAAACTTCTGCACATTACTAGGTAAAAAGGTAACAGCAATCCCTATTGCAGTTCAATTTATTTCAGTGGAGTTATGTTAGATAAGGGAATTTTACCCACTGCATGAGGAAAGGGGAACATTCCATTCTGTTATGCCAGTCCAAGTATCTCCACTGATGGTTGCAAGACATGATGCAATTAATTGCAAGACTACAGGACAGAAGTACAAATACCCAAGTGCTGTACTGTGTGAGGCTCAATGGAGAAGATGCTGCCATGGTGGAGAAAGACTGCATTGTAGAACCTATAAAAATGCCGTGAAAAGAGCATATTTTGATAGACCTTTTGAAAATGACTGTACATCAAGGGTGAGCAAAATATGGCCTGTGTGCTGCATCCAGCCCACCAGGCCATTCTATCCAGCCTGTGGGGCCCCTAAAAATTTAGAAAAGTAATTATTATCTGCCCCTAGCTGCCTGTCAAAGATGACAAGGCACCAGCGGCAGTAGAACTCAGGGGAACTGGTGACAGGACCCAGCAGCCGCAGCAGCAAGGCCTGCCTGGCTTCACCCCACCCCCAGCCTTTCCTATCCCCAGACCTCAACTGGAAGCCTCTGCCTAGCAGAGACCCAGATTCAGCTCCCTTCTCATCCACAGAGGATTCAGACCTAGATCTCCCGTTTGCCAGGAGAGTGGTCTAGCTCAGAGGTTCCCAACCACCGGGTTGACTGCCAGGTCATCCATCTGCCCAGGTTAAAGCTGGAAGGTGGGGCAGCCCAGGGAGAGAGGCAGCCAGCGCCATGCACCCTGTCCTGCTCCTGCCACCATGGCTGTGCCCAGTGAGGCGCTGCCCACGGCTAGGAGTTGGGGGGCTGCAGGCAGGGAAATGCCCAGAGGGGAGGGCAGGGAGGCAGCTCCCCTGCTTGCTCCTAAGCAAGGCAGCAGAGCCCCTTCTTCCTGGGCAGCCCCAACTGGGTCCCCCTGGACCACCACCTGTGCAGCCCCCTCCTCTGCAGGGTCCTCTGGTGCCCGTGGCTGCAGTGCCCCAACCTGATCTGATCCTCACAACTCCCCCCATGTAAAAAATTAAATTTAAATAGGTAAATTATGTTGCTTCTATATCCAGTCCACCAAAATTCTTTGAGTGAGTTTGCCGGTCTGCAGTGTTTTAAAAAAAAAAAAAAAAAAAGTTGATCTCTAGCTGTTAGCAGGCAGACTGTGTGCTATACTGGGTGGGGGGACATCCTCCATCCCTGGTACTGAAGCTGTGCTACTGGATATAGAATTAGGACACGTTTATAGAACACTCAGATTGCTTGAGCTACACAGAACAGGAGTGTTGATAACTGTGTAGCCTAGGGATTAGGGCGCTTATTATCAGACACGTGGGGTACCTGGGCTTCCAGTTCATGTTAATGTCATTTGAATTAAACAGGCCTGCCTTAGGCAGTGACATTGTCTGTGGTTCAAACGGATCAAGAGGCAGCCAGAAGGGGGGGAAGTCCTTTTCAGTAACTTGCAAGGAAATGGAATGGTGTGTTACATGGACAGGAGTGGGGGTATCTGAAACCAAATGGATAGAAGCAACTACAAAGTCTTTCATCTCCAGGCACACATGGGAGGAAGGCAAGTATGAACAAGCTAGAATTATTGTATAGGATAATCAAATTGTTATGTGTTATCTATCAAGCAGTTCTACAGATTGGAATAGGGAAAGGGTGGTATAAGTACATCTGTATGGGAACATCGAGCTAGTGTAGGATGCAAGGAATACATTAGTGGCAATGGTGTAAAGCAAATTTACAGACCTGAGAATTCTTGAGGAAAAACATTTTTTCTCCTCCTTTCTCCCCTGAAATATGAGTTGAGGGCAGTGGTAGTCAAACTAGCGTATTTGTTTTTGTACCATACATTTGACAGTGGTGATGCAACTAGTGCAGTGGGCTGTGCTGGCTGGTCTTTGTGGCTGCTTCTCACCCCATCTGAATGCATCTACCTGATTCATTTTACATTTGGGTTGTATCTTTATGAAATTGTTAATTGTTTTCAGAACGGGGGGAGCTGCATCTTGGTTGGGTTGGCATGAAGCTGGTTAGTGCTATAGTAATTTGAGAGGTTGCTCAGTACACATGTCAGTCTGTTCTCAATAGTGGCAAAATCCTTCTCCTGCAGTGTGATGCATAGATCATCAGCATATATGAAGTTCCTTGTATTACTCTGTATGGGCTAGTCATTGTTGATATATATCCATGATGGCCAAATCATAGCTTGTGAGCCACACATGGCTTGCTGGCACAGTACTTGCAGCTCTCTGGAAATTGGCCAAAGCCCCACCCACTTCTCCCCAAGGTGGCTCTGGGAAATAGTGTAGCCCAGCACCTCCTGCCTCTCTGGTTTTCTTTGCAGGGAATGCGCCCCCGAGCCCACCCTCCTTCCTCTTTCTCTTCCTCTGGGACTGCCGGCTTAGGTGGTGGGCTGCCAGGGCGGGGTTTGCAGCCACGCTACTTACCCCAGGGCATACTCCCCACAGGGAAAGCCGAAGCATCTTGGCGGTGCAGGAGGGTGGGGTGGTCACCTCCACTCTGGGTTGCTCAGCACCCTTTTCCTCCCACCCTGCTCTCCGGCTCTTGAACTTCAGTGGAGGATCAGATGTAGCTCCCAAGATGAGTACCTCTGGCCACCCTGGTATATATGCTAAAAAGGATCGGTGCTAGTACAGTACCTTGTGGGAGGCTGTTCTGTTATCATCCCCAGCAGCTCCATTTCTTGTGCAATTCTACGTTCTCCAAAAGAGGTCAGATGAGCTGCACTAGGTGGTAGCTGTGTGTCATATTGTAGACTTGGGCAAGCAGAAGCAGATTTCAGTGGTTGACTGTGTCATATGCCGTTTATAGTTCTATAAACACAGCACCTGTTACCATCCCTTTCTTGAACCAGTTACTAAATAGGGGGAAATTTTATTTGCTCTATGTTCCAAGACACTGGAGAAAGGAAATCAGGGGTACTAACTCAGTTGTGTCCTTGATACTTTGTGTATATATTTACTTCTTTTTTTTTTAAATATCATTGGAGCAACAGTTTCATAACATTCAAAGTCATAAACCTTTGACCATATAGATTCTGTCAGGAGGCTTATAGTCAGTTTGTGGAACAGGGAATGCCCTGTCCTAATTCTGCAATGGTTAGAATGTATGCATAGGCTGTCCTGCATACAAGCACAGAGGCAGATCTCACAAGTATGGTGCAGTGACTGGTACTGAAGGTCTCCTTGCAGCCTTCTTAAGTTAATGTCTTTCTGGTGCCCCTTCAGAATACTACTGAAGCTAAATACTCTTTGTTCATGCTAGTGTACTCTTGTGGGTGACAGGATTTCTCTTGATTGTGGATCATTGAATTTCCAAGGTTAGGCAAAAACCTTTTCGGGCTTAGTATTTGAAAGGAAAAAAATCAAATGGACCGTCTATGTGAAAATATGATCCCTGGGATGAGGTCAAGGTCAGCAGGCTTGGTCCATGCTGACTAAGTGTTGCCTGTGCAACTCAAAGTTTTAGTGCTTGGTTGTTTGTCTAATCTGAAACACCTCTTATGCCACCAGTACATGCTCTCATTTCAGAGTTTGTATAGCAAGATGACTGCACAATCAAGTGCGTCTGTCCACATAAAGTTCTGAAGATTTTAATTCTGACTGCAAGGCTTTTGCTGAACTCTATACTCCCAACAGCTATTGCATTCTATTCTGTTTAGCTCTTCATACTGTGCTCCTTACTCTGGTTTCTAATCACCTTCCAGGAATGCAGTAGTGGCTTGATTCAATAATATATTTCGGTGCAAGCCTAAGAGCTTTGCTGACCCTTGGGCTTATGTGTTGCAGCTGGCATCTGTCATTCATTATCTATCTCACTCTTTCTCTCCCTAGTTCATAAAAATGTGTAGAGTTAATTTTAAAAAAATGCATCTGAAAGCAGGGTGGAAAAATGAATGTGGCAAGATTTCTGGTAATACCCTGTAGGGGGATATCTGTACTTTTTGGCCTGGGTTTCAGTCTTCTGAATAAGGGAGCTTTATCTATTTGAAAGATAAAACAATTAATTCTGATATTCTGCAGTGAAGAATCATTCACTAGATAAGCATGACCCATTTTCCTTTACCTCCAAAGGCAAAAGATGGCATTCATATTAGCAGTTTCTCGGGTTTAGCAACTTAATAGCCTGAAGTTTTATTAACACATGTTTGTTACTAGCACTGTGCGAAATGGCACTGTTTTGTTTCAATTTCTGTTTGTCTGTTTCAAAGGGACAGTGTTTCATTTCGTTGTTTTGAAACACTGTTCCGTTTTGTTTCGTCAAAACTGTTTCACTCTTTCAACACATTTTGGCGTACCGCCCACAGGCTGTATTGGAGAATCATGAAAATGCCTATAACTTTGTCATTTCATGCTTGATTCAGATGAAAGTTACTGAGATGGTAGCTCCTTCTGAGGGCACAAAGCTTGCCAAGTTTCAAGGAGATAGGTGCAAGTGTTTCTGGGAAACTGCACCTCAAACTGTTCAAAGAAAATCTTATCACTTGCTGACAGTGGCAGCCCCCTGTCATCCCACATGCAGATCTGGGGGCCCTCACCCCCCAGGAGGGCTGCAGGGCTGTATCAGACTCTTCCTGGGGGGTGCAGGCCCCTAGATCTGTGTGTGGGATGACAGCAAGCTGCCACTGCTGGCTGGGGTTGGTGCTTGGCACAGCCTATACTGAGTGCCAGGAAGATTGGTGCTGGCAGTGGCTCCAGCTAGTAGAGGCAGCCTTCTGTCAACTTATGCACAGATGTGTGGGCCTACACCCCCTGGGAGGGCTGTGAGGTGGTGCTCAACTTTTCCTCCGGGGTGAGGGCCCCTGAACCTGCACGCAAGACTATTGCAGGCTGCTGCTGCTGACTGGGGCCAGTGCCAGCATTGGGTTCTTCCCAGCACTCGGTGCAGGCTGTGCTGGGCAGACTCGGGTGCTGGTGCCAGCTGGCACCGGCAGCATGCTGTCATCCTGTGTGCAGATCTGGGGGCCTGTGCCCCCTCAGAAAGAGCTTCAGCAGGTTGCTGCTGCCAGCTAGGGAAATTGCCAGCTGGTGATGGTGGTGGCTCTGGGCTGTGGCAGCCTGCTGTCATCCCACATCATCCAGGGGCCTGTACCCCCTGGGAAGAGCTGGGGGAAGGAATCAGAAAGCTGGGGGAAAGATCAGGGAGCTGGGGAGTCCAACTGGGAACTGTTACACCACCTCTCTGTAACCTGTTCCAGTGTTTTACTACTGTTCTAGTGAGAATATTTTGTTAATATCTAACCTACACTTCCCTTGCTGCAACTTGAGACCATTGCTGCTGCTTCTGTCATCTGCCATCACTGAGAACAATCTAGCTCCATCCTCTTTCAAACCCTCCTTCTGGTAGTTGAAGGCTGCTATTAAGTCCCCTCTCAGTCTCCTCTTCTCTAGACTAAATAAGCTGAGTTTCCCCAGTCTTTCCTTATAAGTCATAGTTTCATAGGGTCAGGAGGGACCTGATCAGATCATCTAGCCTGACTCCCTGCCACAGGCAGGAATGAAAGCTGAGTTCACAAGACCCCATACAGGTGATCATCTAACCTCTTTTTGAATTTGCCCAAGGTAGGGGTGATGACCACTTCCCTAGGAAGTTGGTTCCAGATTCTGGCCACCCTAACTGTAAAATATTGCCTTCTGATCTCTAACCTAAATCTATTCTCCATCAGCTTATTACCATTGCTCCTCATCACCCCAGCTGGTGCTGGGGAGAATAGGGCTCTTCCTATTTGCTGATGATCTCCCCTGATGAGTTTATAGGCAGCCACCAGGTCCCCCCTTAGCCTCCTGTCATGTGCCCAAGCCTGCTAACCATTTTTGTTTCCCTCCACTCGATGCTCTCCAATTTGTCCACTTCCTTTCTGTGGGGGGGGGGGGGCACGCAAAACTGAGCACAGTACTCCAGATGTGGCCTCACCAGTGCTGAATAGAGGGGAATAATCACTTCCCTTGACCTGCTGGCAACACTCCTGCCAGTGCCGCCCAGTCTTCTTGGCAACAAGAGCACACTGTCAGCTTATATTCAGCTTATTGTCCACTGTAATCTCCAGGTCCTTTTCTGCAGAGCTGCTGCCCAGACAGTCAGCCCCCAGCCTGTACTGGTGCATGGGACCATTCTGTCCTAAGTGCAGGACTTGTCCTTGTTGAACCTCATGAGATGTCACTCGGAAAAAAATTGCACCCAGTAGTTTCAGCCTCCTAGGACTATGAATTAATTTGCGGAAAGGGATTTTCAGGTTTAATTACTTATTTTTGATTTGTTACATAACTTCCTGGGGAGTATTCCTCTGATTTTCAGAAGATGAAAAATTTAAACTAATTGCAATGGTCAGAAACAATTTTAGCTAGTGGCACATGAAACAGTTCACATTATAATTGCAGGTTTTCCAGAATGAATTTGATGTCACATTAAAGAATTGTTGTTAGTAGTGCTAAAGCAGGTACATGCTCTAGGACACCTATGATTTTTTCTTCTTGCTTTTTAGTAACACTGGAAAATAATACAGAAATGAAATGCAGTTATCAGGGAGTGCAAGCTCACCAATTCTTCTGTTCTTCATAATTCTAAAGTGATCTTCCCTCATATTGACCCCAGTTTAAGGTATGTCCATGTCAGGGGTCGGCAAAATGTGGCCGGGGGCTGGATGTGGCCCACCAGGCCATTCTATCTGGCCTGCGGGGCCACTAAAAATTTTAGAAAATTTAATATTAATCTGCCCCTGGCTGCCTATCATGCGGCCCTCGATGGCTTGCCAAAACTCGGTAAGCGGCCCTCCACCCAAAATAATTGCCCACCCCTGGTCTATGTGGTGCAAGGCAATGTGCTGTTCTGATCATCTCTGCATGTCTGCTCATTAACCAGAAGCAGAAGGACAGGGTCAGTGCATGCAAGCTAACCAGCTCTGCCTCTCAGCACTGCTCTAACATAGCTGTGCTTCCTCTGATTAAAACACAGTGTGCACAGAGCTGACACAGGGTATCTCTACAGCACTACCATAAGATATGTCGCTTTGTATTTCAGAAAATCGTAAATGAGTTCTGTCAGATTTGTCCTTCAAGCATTTGTTATTTGACAATGAATGCCACGACAGAATTGTAGAGTTGGAAGGGACACAAAGAGGTGGGAACATTCATGTTCAAACCATCCCAGACAAACATTTATCTAACTTGCACTTCAAAATTTCCAAAGACCAAAGGTTCCATAATCTCTCTAGGCAATCTGTTCAGGTACCCAATCACCCTTTTTGTTAGAAAGTTCTTTTTAAATCCAACCTAAATCTCCTTTCTTGCAATTTAAACCCATTATATCGTATCCTGTCCCTTGTGAACAATGAGAACAGTTGATTTCCATCCCCTTCAAAATAACCATTTTTGTGTATATGAAGCCTTAAGGCCAGTAGTACCTGAAACCGAAGAAGTGGGAGCTCTCAGTGTAAAGAAGTAACCTTTACAACAGTAACATGTCCTTTGCCATGAACATGATATGGAAAGCAAACTGCTGACAGAAAATGAGTGGCACATAGAACTAAATTCTTTCAGTCAGTCAATGTACTATTGAGTATATGCTGTCTCTTTTTCCTGTTCTTTCTTAACCTTAGATTATATCTTAAATTATATATGTTGATAAAAAAATTGACCCTGACATTTATTTTAAAATGATATTCTACCTTGCTTCTGAAGATTTCAAAATGATATAATGCTATTAAATACGCTCCAGAACAGAACAATGGGAAATATTGTTTTTGGTCCTCTAATGTTCATACTAGCCCCATGGATTTTGCTTCACATTTTTTTGTTTTATAATATTTAGTCACTAAAAATGTTTGATAGAAGAAAAAATAAGCTATTTACTTTTATTTCTTTTCTGATTTATTTATATCCCAAGAGTTTTGATTAGCTTATTTTATATTTTATTTCTACTTCTCAGTATCTTTAAGCTACTACTGCTCTGTTGTAACCATTTTGCCCATGAGCAAGGTGAGATGTAGAGATCTTAAGTGACTATCCAAGCTTAAACCAGAAGTTGATGACAGCTAGGAATAAAAACTTGATTTTTTTTTAATTTTTTTTTTATAGTCAGTATGTTGACACATTGATATTCTTTAACCCTGGAAAGCTAAGTATAAAGAAACAGCTTAGTCAGGATTCTGGTTGTCTATTAGATTGCTGTGCTAGTCTAAAATATGCTTTTTTATGTGGAATGGTTGACTGACAATGGAGTCTAAATCATAAATCATTCCCATTGTACAGTTCCATTACATTAATGACCTGAAAACCATAGAAGGCCTGGATTTCTATTAGCTTGGCTCCCACTAGCAGTCTTGTGCTGGTTGTGGCCTTCTCTGTGTGGGATTTAAAAGGGATCTGTTGGACCTGTACATAGGAAAGCAGAATACTATTGAGGTTAGCTTGTCACCAGATGACTGGAAGGGAGAATAAGGAAGAAGGCTAGAAACGTACTTGTTGTTTAAGGAGTGTTTCAGTCTCCGGCTGTTTTGCTTATTATTTTAATTCAAAGGAAAGTTTCTATTAGCCTGTGGGCTGCAGGGAGTGCAGCCAGGTCACCTAGGATGTTTCAAATATCCCCAGCAGAGTGTGGGACGACATCCAATTAGTGACTCACTTCAGTATGACTCATGTTTACAGACATGAGTCATACTGTCACCTCTGTTGGCGCTGAATTTAAGACACAGATACCTTGTTTGGAGCACATCCAAACCCTCAGACTGACCATGACCTCTCCATTTGATAACAGGCAAATTTTATTGATACAAAGTCATAGCGGATAAGAATAATGCAAACAATTCTGTATCTCAGCAGGTACCAGGAGTCTTCTCAGACATTATATATACACTGCTTAAGCCTCAGTTAGGTTGAAAATTGCAATCAGGTGATATGATTAAGTAGTATCTGAGATGGGATAACAAGAGATGCTTAGGGAGAAATTTCTCTGGTCTACTTCACTTGTGCACAGGTAGTGAAAGCAGGAAGATTTAAGGGCATGCAGACCAGAGGAGAAAGGAGAGACCAACGTCAACATTTACATCCCTACCTCCACAAGCCACCTGCATCTTCAGTGATGAGGTTTCGCGAGTGTACAGTCACCTGCCTCTTACCCACAAAGACACTTGAGAAAAAGACTGTTGCAGTTCCCCCTCAAGTTTCTTTTGGGCAACACAATATAAGGAAGTGGTTCAGTGCCACAACTGGGTGTCCTTCAGTACTAACAGTTACTGTGACTTTTCCATTTGGCAGTCAAAGGATATTAAAAAAAGAAAAGAAAAAAGGTGTGTGCTACATCAGATCTGCAGGCAGAACTTCCATTTAATAGTCTTTAAACAGTAGTTGTAAGACAAAGCTTGCTCTCTGGTTTATTCTATTTTGAGACAGTATTAGTGAAAATGTAGCTTTTAGGAACCAAATGTTAGCATGCATGCTGAAGTTTTGGTAAAGTTAGTGTCGTCTTGCAGTTTCCAAGGTACTGGATTCAGAACTGTTGTATTTTATGTATATAAGTTATACTGAGGGAATAGACTCACAAACCAGCCACCACAATGTATGAACTTACTGCAGAATAGCTGATGTACTGTAACTGCCTTTATACAAGATTTAATAGATTTTTTTGGATCAGTCCTTATAAGATACGAATCAAGGTCAGTTCTTTGTATGTGAATGAACATGAGTTTTTAAAATTACGACTATTTAGAGAAAGGGTTGGGGGCTGACAATAGAGAAAGAAGAGGAAATTGCAAATATCTGGAGAAATGACAGTCAGGCCAGGGGTGCATACCATACATCCCATGCAGGTTTCCTAATGGGGGGATAATACAGTGTTGACCTGGTATCTTTTAAATCCCACACAGAGGAGGCCACAACCAGCCCAAGACTGCTAGTGGGAGCCAAGCTAATAGAAATCCAGGCCTTCTATGGTTTTCATGTCATTAATGTAATGGAACTGTACAATGGGAATGATTTATGATTTAGACTCCACTGTCAGTCAAACATTCCACATAAGGAAGCATATTTAAAGTCTCCACATACCCATCTTTTTAATTTACATATTTATTTTTTACAATTGATATTGTAGACATATCCCATTCATACTTTGAAAGGTAGCCTTTTAGTTGAATGCCTTCTCTTCCTAGGTGGTCCAATTCCACATCTGCCTTGTCAGGCAGGCTGTAAGGGACTGGGTTTGCTTTGTGAAACTTGGCCTGGGTGTTTTCATCTATCATTATCCTATCAATGTGTGTTTAAAGTTCCTGTGCCTTTCATGAACACTTCGGAGGCCTGGTTCAATACCCCTTCTAATCGTTGTTTAACTGTTTCTTCAGGGACCTTTGAAAGTGCCTGGAGCATCTTTATCCAATTCCACTCAAAGGGAATCTCTTTTAACCATTCCTGATACCAAAAATGGGTCCCCCTTTTTCAATGCTATATAAGGCACTGCTTTCTATATTCTATGGCCCTAGCATCACCCCATGTGGCACAGTCCGCTCTCCTTCGTATGTTTTTTAACAACACCAGGGTCTCTTTTAATTTACTATTTTAAAGTATTTTTTTATATTCAGAATATTAGATACCAGACACTGCAGAAGCTGTATCAAACTCCATTTTAAGGTTTCTTCTAGCAACCCTTGTCCCATCTCACACTAGCTCCTCCATTCTTGTTGAGCCCCAGCTCAAGTCTGGGATCGTGCCCGGTATGCAAAGGCCAATAAAGATACCAGGGGTGAAAGTACAAAGAAGGTTTATTGCTAGCAATAAAAGGTGCGAGCGGAATAATTTCACGTAACAAGCACACTAGATTACTAGTTCTAAGCATCTTTTATACAGGAGTTTTGGAGCCTTCATAAGCATCCTAGTTTGCTGATTGGTTATAAAGGAGTGATGCAAGAAGTTCTTTACTGAGCATGTCTCTATACCTGTGTTTTAGCCATGTATCTCATTTGCATACATGTGTGTTTCATTAGCATACTTTTTCCCCACCTAGGGGCGTGATTTTTAGTATTTTAATGAGCCCTTTAACCCAGTACCCTGGCTTCTGCTTTTGTTTTCAAGCCCCCTTTATCTAGGACTGTCTCCTCCTTATCATTGCAGATGGGCATTCATCACATAACGTTCTCTTCTGCTTCGTCTCTGAGTAGTGGTTTCTAGGTCACTCCTTACATTCTCACTACCTGTGTCACTGCTGTCCCTATCAATTACATATACTTTTTAAATTACATATACCTTTTTAATCCCTTTTCTGTTAACTTACTGAACTCTATTTCTCTTAGCTTAGTACGCTGCCTGCATACGTCCTTTTTTACTACAACTTTGGCAGTAGTGTTCTTTAAAACAGCAATTACCTGGAGTGTGAGACCCTGAAGGAATCTGCAAGTCAAAGGATTTATATAAACATGGACAGTAAGAAAACCAGCCTTGATAGGAACTTCTTGCCCAAGGTGTAAGGCAAAAAAAAAAAAAAAAATCTACCTAAGTACTGGGAGCCACTTATTTCTGTCTGCTAATACCGAAGGTTTGAACAGCATGAATTTGGCATTGGGTCAACCATACCTTTCCTACTACATTTCTTGGCTCCCATGCAGCCTGTACTCTGCATACACTGCATGCGTCAGAAAAGTGCATACCTTCTCTCAGTGTTCTGCTTAATACTCCCAGACATTAGGAGGTGGACTCCCTTAGTAGCTCTTCCTGCAAGGAGTTAGACCCTAATGCTAAAAAACATCTTCAGCAAAGTGAAGGCTGAGCTGAACAAGCTGGTCAGCAACCTGGAAAGGAAGCAAATGTACTTATCTTGGAAACACTGGAGTTCTTGCCACACAGGACCAAGAATGGTTTTCTCTAAAACTGGATCCTCTTGTAGTGAGACTTTGAAAGATTAGTAAGTCTTGGGTCTCAGGCCTCCACAATGACAAGAAGCAAAACAGATGACTCCACAGAAGTTATCAAGAAGACAACAGATGGGGCAAACTTTCCTACTTGTACACCAACCTATAGAATCATAGAAAATTAGGGTTGGAAGGGATCTCAGGAGGTCATCTACTCCAACCGCCTGCTCAAAGCAGGACCAACCCCAACTAGATCATCCCAAGCAAAGCTTTGTCTACACAGGTTTTGAAAATCTCCAAGGATGGAGCTTCCACCACCTGTCTTGGTAACCTGTTCCAGTGTTTTACTACCCTCCTAGTAAGAAAATTCTTCCTAATATCTTATCTAATCTAATCTAAACTTCCCTTGCTGCAACTTGAGACCATTACTCCTTCTCCTTTCATCTGCTACCATGAAAACATCTAGCTTCATCCTCTTTTGAGCTCCCCTTCAGGTAGTTGAAGGCTGCTATTAAGTCCCCTTTCATTCTATTCTTCTCTAGACTAAATAAGCCCAGTTCTCTCAGTCTTTCCTCATAAGTTATGTGCCCCAGCCCCCTCACCATTTTTTGTTGCCCTCTGCTGGACTCTCTCCAATTTGTCCACATCCTTTCTGCAGTGGAGGACCCAAAACTTAACACTGTACTCCAGATGTGGCCTCACCAGTGCTGAACAGGGGGAATGATCACTTCGCTTGACCTACTGGCAACACAACTATCAGTGCAGCCCAGGATGCCATTAGCCTTCTGGGCAACTAGGGCACACTTCTGGCTCATATTCAGTTTATTGTCCACTGTAAACCCCAGGCCCCTTTCTACAGAGCAGCTGCCCAGCCAGTCAGCCCCCTGCCTGTACTGGTGCATGGGATTTTTCTGTCCTAAGTACAGGGCTTTGCACTTGTCCTTGTTGAACCTCCCTTTTGGCCCAATCCTCCAATTTGTCTAGGTGACTCTGAATCCTAGCCCTACCCTTCAGCATATCTCCTATTCCCCCCAGCTTGGAGTCATCTGCATGCTTGCTGAAGGTGCACTCTATGCCATCTTCCAGGTCATTGATAAAGACATTGAATAAAACCAGCCCCAGGACTGACCCCTGGGGCATACCACTTGATACTGGCTGCCAACTAGACATCCCAGTAGCAAATTTTGCCCCTGTGCTGCAAATTTGCAGGTGGGACACTTTTTAGCATTCCAGGTCTGCAGTTTGTGGTGCTACAAAGATGTGCCTGCATGTCTGGGACGTTGTCAGTGCAGCTACAGAAGCAAAAGCTTTCTAGTGCAGGTGAGGATTTAGTCCTTTCATGCCTCAGTTCCCTCTCTGTTGAAAGACAGCAAGATCTCTCTCTTCCACATGTCTTGTCTATTTAGACTGGTAATCTCTTTACCTCAGGAACTATCTCTTCCTACATCCACCTCTAGCACTTCATCTGATGTGGTACTGAACTTAGGAGAAGCCACTATGATTGAATTTGGCAGCAGGTGAGGTAGGGGAGGGCCTGAGTGGCAGCAGTGCTGACCCTGAATTTCAGAGCCATGCAGAAGTGGTGGCTCTGGCAGGAGCCATCTGATGAGCTGGTAAGCTAAGAGAGTTCTCTGTGCATGTGCCACACATCCAAAGGTGGAGAGTGCAAGCACACTTCCTGCCACTCCTGGATCCACCCCTGGACAAGTCTAGCAGCCTGAAGGAGCCAGCTGGACTGTTCATGCTAATGTTCTGCAAAACTGCCTTGACAAGAATGCTCCTGCAGGAGTGATCAGTTGGCATTTGAAAGTGTGTTGGCCAGGTTTCAACTTCAGGTAACAGCTAGTAGGAACTCTGAAAAAAAATCATGTTTGCTTTTTCATTCTGCACACTTAGAATGCCAGTCGGCCATTGTTGATTGTTTCCCATAGGCAGTTTTGTACTATCTTTGTTGTCAAAGAACTCTTGAAAGCTATAGTCATTACGTTCAGGGGAACAACTGGGACTCCAGTTGGAAATAAAGGCACAGGACACAGAGATCTCTATAGTTAGTAGACTTGTCAGCAGTGACAGTAAGACTCAAAGACACTGGGCTAGATGGATCATTTATCTGACCCAGTATGACACTTACTATGTTCTAGGTCACTCCGAATCTGAATCTCATTCCCCAGAGCATCTGCAGCACCACTAACACTGGTGTCATTTGCAAATTATCTCCCTTTTCCAAAGTTTTGGATGGTAAGTAGCACTAGGGGGTTCAACTATATGACATGCAAGAATAAATCTGTCCCTGTATTGTAATCTGTTCATTTGGGTTTTTTTCTTTGTAGATTATTGACTATGCCTACAAGCATGATCTTCCTTCCTGGTACCCAGAACCCAAAGACAAGGAAGCCTTTGTCAGGAATCTCAACCTGGAATTTCTGGTAAAATCTGAGCCTTAATTGCTCAGGTTTCTTTCTGTCCCATTAATATAAATGAATATTCAGGCTTGCAAAATCTTAACCTGTAAATGGATTCAAGCACTTTATTACTTTCTTTTTGACTACCTGAATAGGCAAAAGTACAGAATCAACATGAGATTCTCAGTGCTACAGTGGCAGGGACATAACATGCTTACTCTAGTAGACTCTGCACTGCACATGCCCCATTCATTTAAAGCACTCCACCTCAGTCTCCAATACACAGCATCTTGCTTCTGGACAAAATAATATCATAGATTCTAGACTGTAGAATATCAAATATGCATTGAAATGCAGCTCCTCAGAAGTGGCTGGGGTCTTTTCTTCTCCAAAGTGAGGGTAGAGGCTGAAAATATCCTTATTGCTCTAACCTATGTAGTTCTTCAGTGATTTCTTCATAAAAAGATACAAATAATAACCCAGTATACCACAGCATCACTCTTATTTTGAATATCTGTTCTCCTGTCAGCTACTGATATATGTCAGAGTATCTGCACCAAAGCCAGTGGAGTCCTGCAATGGAAATCCTTTCCAAAAAGTCCAGTTTGACAGTGTCCTTTAACAATCAGTTCATACTAACTGGTGAGGAGCATCCCCCTGCTGTCTTGTTTTCCAGTCAGAACTCCTCTAAAAGGGGATGTTATCAGCAAAGCTGGAAGATTTGATTTTTTTTTTTTTTTTTTGCAAGAAACTTGATGTTCAGTGTCCTTTTTAAAGGACTGATCCAGTAGATAGGACTATTCAGGTACTCACAAGGTGTCTCAAAAATATAAATACAATTTTGTCCTCAGTAATCAGTGGCAGAGCTAGGGGTGGGTGAGAGGGATGCCAGAATTGCCCCCCACACCTGTGGTGTCTGTACCTCAGCTCATTCTAGGAACTCCAAAAGTCCCTGGTTCCTGCTGCTTTAAAAGCAACAACTAGGGCAGGCAGTAGCAGCTGAAGGAGAGATCATTTAGGAGTTCCTGGCATGAGTAAGACTGCTGTGCCCCCCTCCTCCTCCCACCCAATCCCTGCTCTTAGAACCTGCATGCTCTCCCATCATTCAGAACTACTCACACTCCCTTCCACACTTGGAGCCCACCTGCTCTTACCACCATCCCCTCCATAGGGTTTGCCACAGGCACCAACTCTGCTTGTTATCCCACTGTCAGCAATACAGAAGTGTGTTGATAGAACCACAGTAAATTGTCCTCCATTATTCACTTGACCTATCAATATGGGAGAGTGTGTCTATTGCTCAGTTAGCAAAAGAAAGTTTTAAAACAGCACTGAGAATTGTAGGAAGAAGGGAGAGGTTCAGCGACCTTAATAAATGAGTATAGAACAACACTGCTGTTATAATGATTTCTGGGATGTCAAGGAGGGGAGGGGGCATTTTGAATACTCACATTGTAAGTCATGTTGTTTTCTTTACAAGGAAACCAGTAGCAGGTCTGTTAATCAGAAGAGCCTGTACCCCTGACAATTAAAGTTAATATGTATTTATATATTCACTTTAATTGTCAGGAATATAGACCCTACTGATAAACAGAGCTGATACCGATTTCCTTGGAAAGAAGAAAACATGATTTACAGGCTAGGGACAGACATTACACATAAACCAGTTTAAGTCAGGGGGTACTTGGAAAGGTGCTAGGGGGTACATACAGGTGGGCAGGGACAGAGAGCCACTGCTCTGCACTGCTATCGCCCAGGAGCAGGGCCGGGGGGTGGGGGGTGGGCGGGCTGAGGGCAGCGGCTCCCCTCTACAAGCCACACAGGAACCGCCTGGCTGGCCAGATGCAGAGAGGGGTGGGGGGGAGACAGTGGTGGCACTCTATCCCTGCCCCCACA
Source organism: Alligator mississippiensis (assembly GCF_030867095.1). Classification (NCBI taxonomy): domain Eukaryota; kingdom Metazoa; phylum Chordata; order Crocodylia; family Alligatoridae; genus Alligator; species Alligator mississippiensis. The sequence goes on from NC_081830.1 coordinate 44,063,887, forward strand.
ACCATATTTGTGAGACAGATTAGTATTTATTAAATTTGCTAGATTCCCAGTACAAATCAAAGAAGTTAGCAATGCGGTTTGGAGTCAGGTTGATTAAAACTTGCCATGCCATTGTGATGTTTGCAGAGGGGTTTCAATTCCACAGAGGAAAGAATGAGGACCCTCAATGAGGCAAAGTACTACCTGGCTGAACTGTGAGCAGACAGCAAGTTTGAGACAGGATTACTTTAATCCCTTACTTTGTTTTAAGCTCAATGAGGAAAAAGGCATTTGGAAATAAAAGCTGCCATGCGGACCTAATCAGAAATAGTTATTCTGTTTCAAATTCTGAATTAATTTCCTAGTATAGATAAGCCTGAAGTCTAGGAACAGACATTATACATAAACTGGTGTAAGTGATCAGAAACTGGTGTAAACCTGTAACAGAACATAAGTTCCATGCACATAAACCAGTTTCAAAATGGCTGAAACTTTTTAAAAATAAACGTGGTTATATGTAGTATCAGATTTAACTGATTTGGGTCAAACTGGTTTATGCAATGTCTGTTCCAGACCCCTTCCTGGTTTAAGTTAAACCAGAGTCCCCCAGCATTCCCAGATACTTTGCAGCCCTGGGCTGGGCTGTGCTGTGCTCTCTGATCTACAGAGTAGGGCTGGCCCTACCCCTCTGCCCCCTAGCCAGAGCTCCGGTGGAGACTGCAGACACAGTAGGGCTTCCCCCTGCCCCCTGCACTTGCTGCTCATGCAGAGATCCCCACCTTCCTCCCTCTTTGTTATCTCGCACAGCATAGACCCCAGCCTCACAGACTCTAGGCATGTGGTATGCCAGCTAATGCTGAAAGGTGTTTGTGTGTATGTTACTTTAAATTTCAACACCCCATGTTCTTTACCTGTCTCTGTTCATCTTTTGTCTGACAGTTGGGCTAGGGACAGACATTCAAAAAGCCTGTGCCTGAATTGATACAATCTTTGCAGGTTAGTCTAACCTGCCTAGGTTGAACTGGTTTGCAAGCATACAGACATTCTCTCTGGACTGAGGAAGTGCAGGCACATGCCTGCAATGGCTCAGGATAGAAGCTATGGGGCACTAGAGCAGCCACCTCTGCCTTTCCAGGGTGCTAAGCTGAGAGGCGGTGTGGCCAGGCCTCAGCAAGACACTCTGATTAGGGAGGGGTTTAAACCCCCATCCTGCCTGCACAGTCCCAGGCTTTTCCCCACTTGCTGCTCAAGGGGCAGGAGTATTGCCAGATCCCAGCCCCCTGCAAGCACTCTGAGGCAAAGGGAGGTTGCAGTGCATGCATCTGTTGATGATACTGAGCTTTTCAATCTCCTTCTCCCTGCTTCTTCATACTGTCTGCAGCAAACCTGACAGACAAGGGAGCCAGCAGGGTGCTGATAGCACAGCATTTGTCAGCCCATCAAGAAAACAAAAGCCTCTCTCATTAGTGCAAGCTCTTCTTAAATATTTTTTTTTCCAAGGAAGGAATGGAGGGACCTGATGATTAGCTCCAAAAAACCCTAAGTGGACACTTTTTTCTGTCTGTCTTTTGTCTTGTTCCAGTGAAATTGGAGACACACACGCAGGCACCTCTCAGCATTAGCTAGCATACTACATACTGGCTAGGGTCCATGGGGTTGAGGTCCATGTTGTGGGAGATGGGAAGGAGGGAGAGGGGGTATCCCTGCTTGCTCAGTGAGTGGCGAGGGGGAGGGGGGGCAGGGTGAAGCCAGGCAGACCCTACTGTATCTGCAGTTTCCACCAGACCTCTGGCTAGGGAGCAGAGGGGTGGGGCCAGCCCTGCTCTGTAGAGCAGAGAGCACAGCCCAGCCCAGCCCAGAGCTGCAAAGCATCTGGGATGCTGGGGGACTCTGGTTTAACTTAAACTAGGAAGGGGTCTGGAATAGACATTACATACACTGGTTTGACCCAAATCAGTTAAGTCTGATACTACATTCAACCAGATTTATCTTAAACCTGTTTCAGCCATTTTGAAACTGGTTTATGTGCACAGAATTTATGTTCTGTTACAAGTTTAAACCAGTTTCTGATCACTTAAACCAGTTTGTGTAATGTCTGTCCCCAGCCTTCAGGCTTATCTACAGTAGGAAATTAATTCAGAATTTGAAACAGAATAACTATTTCTGATTAGGTCTGCATGGCAGCTTTTATTTCCAAATGCCTTTTTCCTCGTTGAGCTTAAAACAAAGTAAGGGATTAAAGTAATCCTGTCTCAAACTTGCTGTCTGCTCACAGTTCAGCCAGGTAGTACTTTGCCTCATTGAGGGTCCTCATTCTTTCCTCTGTGGAATTGAAACCCCTCTGCAAACATCACAATAGCATGGCAAGTTTTAATTAACCTGACTCCAAGCTGCATTGCTAACTTCTTTGATTTGTACTGGGACTCTAGCAATTTTAGTAAATCCTTATCTGTCTCACAAATATATGATGAAAACTTGCCATAGTCACTATTTCTATTGTCTATGGGCAGAAGTCAGCAAGGTGGCTGCTGCTATAGGCCAGTGACTTTCAACCAGGATGTCACAGCACCCTGGTGCGCCTTGAAATCCTTTCAAAGGTGACACAGGGTGTCACTCAGTGTTAGTACTGGTAGGTGTGCAGACCCAATTCACAAGATAAAACCAGAGATTTCAAATAGGAATCCACAGTGTTAAAAACATTCTGACCTTTTGTGATCTTTCTGAATTCTTTGCAACTGAAGAATTTCTCTATTTTTCTGCACTCTAAAAAAAGAGTGAAAACTAAGAGCTGGCATTTGCTGAGGGTGCCTCCAGCTGAATGAGAGGTACCTTGATTCTAAAAAAGTTGAGTACCACTGCCCTAGATGGTATGTCATGCCTGTGATAAAAGTGACTGCCTCTCTAACCCATCCACTGTTTTTAGTTATTTACTTTTAAAGTCATATGACCGGGAACAGGGGTGTCATTGTATACTAATAGGGCATAGACACTGAGAGATGATGGAGCTTCTGTGTAAGTTGCAGGTGATAAATGAAGGGACCAGGGCACCATGGGCAGCAGGTAGCTTGTGAGGGTCATAAATCTCCTGTCCAGGTGTGGCTGCTGAACTCAGACTGGTGGGGCAGTGGAGTGTCCCATGGGAGTGGGAGGGGGGAGGTTTGCAGCCAGCCAGAAGCAGTGGGGGAGCAGTTTACAGCCAGCCAGGAGCGGGGGGAGGTTTGCAGCCTCCCCGCTACTAGCTGGAGTGCCCAGCTGGCTGCAAGCCCTCCCTCCCCCCTTTCAGCCGGCTGCAAACCCCACCCCGCTCCCCGCCACCTGCAACATGCCTCCTGCTCCTGTGGGACACTCCACTGCCCCACCTGTCTGAGTTCACCATCTGCACCTGTCCCTGTTGAGAAATAGTGCAGAGTTAAAGAAGCCCCATTCCAAACTGCTGGTTTAAAGCAATATTGACATCTCCTGTGAACTGACTGTGAGCCAGGGGATTTTGATGCCTATAGGAAGAGCTCTTTCAATTTTAATGCAAGAAATTCCTCTGGTCCTACAATTTAAAGTTTTGTTCATGCAAGTAGTGTGATAGCCTTCACCCTGGAGTCAAACGGTTTAGTTTTGTTTTCTGCACTTTTAATTTCTGTTTATAAGCAAACAGCAGCTTTTCTGCAACTTCCTTTCCACTGATTCTACCAATATCCAGGTAGAAAAGAGGTCCTGGGGCAGTCAGGTGAGGGTGGGGAACTTTACATAACACTCTGGTTCAGCTTGCGTGGTAGTTTCCAAACTCTGATAGATTGCACACCACCATTTTAAAACCATACAACCTTAAGTACTGACAGCAAATTTGCAAGCATTGAGCAAAGTTGTTAATGTTTAAAGACACCCTTACTCATAAAGATCTCTGTAGCCCATAAATCTTAATTGAACCATATTTTAAAAACCAGATCCGTATGAAAAGTGTCTGTGTATCTTCAGTATCCATTGTTTTTCTGCTTAGGTTAATAGGCCTCATACAGAAATGGAATATGGGAAAAAGACATAAAATTAGAAGCAATTGAAGTGAAGACAGTGATGCAAACAGATGATACTGCCCTCTGTTAGCAGTGTGTGATGGAGTCTGCTTTTTGAGCATCCATACATTTGTGGATGCATTTAGGCTCATTTGCTTGATTTTACTTTTTACTTCTCATCCAACTCCTCTCTCCTTAACAATATTTGAACACCAAAGGGTAAGAGGTGATTGATCTGAGTAATTAGCTTAACAGAATTTCTTACATTGAGCATGCCTTGCTATAAAAATAAGTCTGTATTCTCTCTGCTGCAAGTGCTTTCATTTCTTGACAAAAGAAAGTAATTGAATGCTTTAGCTATTTCTGACTTGATGATGACTGACACTTTTTTCATTTGACAGATTTTTGGTGTGCATTCATTCTGGTACAAAGTTGTTGTTTGGTTTCTCCTGTCTTCATTTTACCAACTATATGCTATCACCAGTCTAATATTCTCCCTTTCCCCCACCTCCTGCCACACCTATTGTCTCCTATTCCATCTGACCCTCACTGCCACACATTTGCATTTAAACAGACTTGTATTTTGCATATAGGCTTCTGTTCTACCCAGGAGAACACACACAAGTCCACCAGACTCTTCCCATGCTTGAAGAAGGGTGTTTATGCCTGAAAGCTTGCAAAGAACAATTTTCCCAACTATTTAGTTGGTCTAATAAATGATATCTTATTTACCCAAAGAACCTTGTCTGCCTAAGGTTTTTAGTGACTCATAACACAATTGAAATGGTGTGTATATATTCACTTTCACTTTTTTTTTTTTTTTTTAAAGATGTCTCTGTATTCCTCCGGGGTGACGTGTAAGGGGTATACAGGGATGCACGTGCACCCCCTGAGAGCGCCGGTGCACCACATCAGGCCATGCTCCCTGTGTAGCCGGCGGGCAGGTGGGAGCACCAGTGTGCCCCCTGTGAGAGCCAGTTGGGGAGCGGGGCCACCAGCAAAAGCAGCTGTGCCACTTCTGGAAGTGGCCGCAGAGCTCCAGAAGCAGCACAGCTGCTTTTACGGTGAGTGAGATCAGGGGGTATAATCACCAGGCTACCAGGGGACCCCCTCGGTCACTGACTGGTGTCGGGGGGGTGGCATGTGCCCCCCTCCTGACTCAAGAGGCACCAGACACCCACAGTATTAGCTGGACCATAATGGGATGGTCAGTCTCATTAAAAGATCTTATGACAGTCAGTGTCCATATTTATTATTCTACTCTCTTCATGAAGATTCGGTGTTATGGTGATGAAGACTTTCAGTGGGTTTTCTTAACTGTTTTTTCAAAGTTAAAAGGAACATGCACTTTAGCAACAGAAGAAATTAAAGCTAAGGTTGCTGTTACCTCTGATATCCCAGCCTCAATACCATATTCCTAGTGCTTGTCTATTGATTGTATTGTCTTTCAAACTGAGATGTTGTATACTAGTCCTGTAGGTATTTCAGAATATAGGGGAAAATGTTGTTCAATAGATTGAATATGTCCATGTTGAACATCATAAAATATATTATCAAAGTAAAATTTGTCATCACTTGAAGACAACTGGAAACACAAATTAAAGACAATAAAAGTATTTTTTTTAGGTGTGTAGGGAGTAAAAGGAAGGCATGGGGCAGCATAGGACCCCTACTGAACAAGCAGGAGAAATTAGTGACAGACAGGGGGCACAAGGCTGAGCTCTTCAATGAGTTTTTTGCCTGAGTGTTCTTGAACAACGGTCAAGATAAATCTCCGAATGGGTTTTTAGATGGGCATCAGAAGGACACCTGCCTACCAACTGTTGATGCCGACTTGGTGCAGAGTTACTTGGATGGACTGGATGTGTTTAAGTCAGCAGGCCCAGTTGAGCTGCATCCAAGAGTACTGAAGGAATTGGCTGGTGTCATAGCAGAACCACTGGCATGGCTGTTTGAGCACTCGTGGCACTTGGGTCAAGTCATGGAGGACTGGAAAAGGGCCAGCGTGATCCCTATTTTCAAGTAGGGGAGGAAGGAGGATCCAAATAATTATAGGCCAGTCAGTCTCACCTTTATCCTTGGAAAAGTCTTTGAAAAGATTATTAAGGATCACATCTGTGGGAGCCCAGGAGGAAAAATAATGCAGCAGGGCAACCAGCGTGGATTCGTAGCATATAGATCATGCCTGACTAATCTGATTTCCTTTCATAACCAGGTCACAAAACACTTAGATGCGGGAGTAGAGGTGGATGTTGTTTTCTTGGATTTTAGGAAGGCCTTTGATATGGTATCTCATCCCATTCTCATAAATAAATTAAGAAGCTGAGACTTAGATGTTTACATGGTCCAGTGGGTGGCAAATTGGCTTGGAGGTCTCACCCAGGGAGTGGTAGTAGATGGGTCAGTATCAACCTGGAAGGTTGTGGGTAGTGGGGTCCTGCAGGGCTCAGTCTTTGGACCTGTGCTCTTCAATGTCTTCATCAGTGACTTGGATGTGGGCGTGAATGTACTCTGTCCAAGTTTGCAGATGATACTAATTTGTGGCATGAAGTGAACACTCTGGAGGGTAGGGAACGATTGCAGGCAGACCTGGATGGGACGGAAAAAGTAGGCAGAACACAATAGGATGTAATACAACAAGGACAACTGCAGAGTGCTGCACCTAGGGTGTAAAAATATCCAGCACACATACTGGCTAGGAAATGATCCTCTCAGCAGCACAGAAGTGGAAAAGGGATCTTGGAGTCATAGAAGACTCCAAGATGAACAAGAGTCATCAGTGTGATGAAATCATCAGGAAAGCTAACCACACTTTGTCATTCATCTGTTGGTGCATGACAAATGGAACCAAGAAGGTGATACTTTCCCTGTATGCGGCATTGGTCAGACGGCAGTTGGACTACTGCATCCAGTTTTGGGTGCTATACTTTAAGAAGGATGTAGATAACTTCAAGAGGGTCCAGAGGAGGGCCACTCATGGTTAAGGGTTTACAGGCCAAGCCCTATGAGCAGCACTCTTTCCTGACCAGGTGGGGGTCAGACTCAATGATGTGTTAAGGTCTCTTCTGACCCTAGCATCTATGAATTTATGAGTTATGCAGGTTAGGTTTTGCAAAGGAAATTGACCAAGTGTTGAGTAATAACTGTAACCCAGTTTGTTTTCTTCTTTGAATTGACATGAGGTAAAAGAGGTTATCAGGGAAATTATCAGTAGCAACAAGAAAATGCATACACAGATTAAAAATGCAACAATGTTCACTGCCTGGGCTCACTCTATTTTAACCTTTCTTGCCCAACATGAAACTGCTGGCTTTGTAAATAACCTAATATTTTGCTTTCTCTTCCTTTCTTCTTTAAATATTAACAGAGATCTCTTTGATCTTCCAAGCATCTAGGTGAGAGGAACTTTACTGAAACTCATTGTTATGGCAGGTATCATCTTTCAAGTTTAGTTATTTCTTTTACTTACTCTGTAAGCAAATGCTCAGACTTCAATTATCTCAATAAAACCCAAGATTGGAGTTTGCTACTGTCTTGAAATCACCATAGCCTCATTGGGTGCATCCCCCACAAGTGAAAATGGGTGTTTCCCTGGGTACAAATAGTAGCGGCACATATTTGTGTGCTGCTACATGTCACTGGGGAACACCCCTGTACACATGCTCTGGTGCATGGCAAATTCCCCCGGATGGGGTAGGGGAGGCTGGAATCAGCATATGGGCTGGCTTCAACAGCATTGCCTGGAGGCTTCTTGGGGCTGCAGTTGTGGCAATCTGGGCATGTAGAGCCTGGCTGGGAGCCAGAGTGTGGCTCTGATCAGCCAGGATCTGGTTTTGGGTAGTGCATGCTGAAGCTGTATGCACCACACCACACGACTTTTTTTACAGAGGTTTTTTATGACCATGAACTATATAGCTGAGGACAGGCATTAAAGAAGCTCAAGGTGAAAGTACTCTAAGTCTTGAGCTTTACTCTAAGTGCCTAAAGTTAGGTCATGAATAGAACAGATATTAGCCCTTCCGTGGAGGGAGGGACTCAGAACCTGCCTGCAGTAGCTGAGACCAGCAGGTATGGCGGGCTTTTGCACACAACCCAGTGTGCCCCACAGGCTCCCCAGGCTGCCAAGGACTCCTGAATGTAGCCAAATGGGCAAGCCACCACTGACTAGCTGCTGGACACAGGCCACCATGCCACCAGCCCCCTGCTGTCATGACTTCATAGATTCATAGATGTTAGGGTCGGAAGGGACCTCAATAGATCATTGAGTCCGACCCCCTGCATAGGCAGGAAAGAGTGCTGGGTCTAGATGACCCCAGCTAGATGCATATCCAACCTCCTCTTGAAGACCCCCCAGGGTAGGGGAGAGCACCACCTCCCTTGGGAGCCTGTTCCAGACCTTGGCCACTCTAACTGTGAAGAAGTTCTTCCTAATGTCCAGTCTAAATCTGCTCTCTGCTAGCTTGTGGCCATTATTTCTTGTAACCCCCGGGGACGCCTTGGTGAATAAAACGTCACCAATTCCCTTCTGTGCCCCCGTGATGAATTTATAGGCAGCCACAATGTTGCCTTTCAACCTTCTCTTGCGGAGGCTGAAAAGGTCCAGGTGCTCTAGTCTCTCCTCGTAGGGCTTGGTCTGCAAGCCCTTAACCATACGAGTGGCCCTTCTCTGGACCCTCTCCAGGTTATCCACATCCCTCTTGAAGTGCGATGCCCAGAATTGCATGCAGTACTCCAACTGCGGTCTGACCAGCGCCCGATAGAGGGGAAGTATCACCTCTTTGGATCTATTCGTCATGCATCTGCTGATGCACGATAAAGTGCCATTAACTTTTCTGATGGCTTCGCCACACTGCCAACTCATGTTCATCTTGGAGTCCACTAGGACTCCAAGTTCTCTTTCCACTTCCGTGCCACCCAGCAGGTCATTTCCTAGGCAGTAGGTGTGCTGGACATTTTTCCTCCCTATGTGCAGCACTTTGCATTTCTCCTTGTTGAACTGCATTCTGTTGTTTTCTGCCCACTTGTCCAACCTGTCCAGGTCCGCTTGTAGTTGTTCCCTGCCCTCCGGCGTGTCCACTTCTCCCCATAGCTTTGTGTCATCCGCAGACTTGGACAGAGTACACTTCACTCCCTCGTCCAAGTCTCTGATGAAGACATTAAAGAGTATCGGTCCAAGGACCGAGCCCTGCGGGACCCCACTGCCCACACCCTTCCAGGTCGAAACCGACCCATCCACCACGACTCTCTGGGTGCGACCCTCTAGCCAATTCGCCACCCACTGGACTGTGTAGTCATCCAAGTCACAGCCTCTTAACTTGTTCACCAGTATGGGGTGGGATACTGTATTGAAGGCCTTCCTGAAGTCTAAGTATATGACATCCACCCCTACTCCTGTGTCCAGGCGTTTCGTAACCTGGTCATAAAAAGAGACTAGATTAGTCAGGCATGATCTGCCTGCTACGAACCCGTGCTGGTTTCCCCTCAGCATAATTTGCCCTGCCGGGCTCTCGCAAATGTGAGCCTTGATAATTTTTTCAAAGACTTTGCCAAGGATGGAGGTGAGACTGACTGGCCTATAGTTGCCCGGGTCCTCCTTCCTCCCCTTCTTGAAAATGGGGACCACATTGGCCCTTTTCCAGTCCTCTGGGACTTGGCCCGTGCACCACGAGCGTTCAAATATTCCTGCCAGTGGCTGTGCAATGATGTCGGCCAGTGCCTTCAGTACCCTTGGATGGAGCTCATCTGGGCCTGCCGACTTAAAGGTATCCAGTTCTTCCAAGTGACTCTGCACCATCTCAGGGTCTATGCATGGTAGTCTGGTGCCTTGCTGCTGCCTCTCTACAACCCCAGTGCGAGACTTGTCTTGCCCCTCTCTTAGGAACACTTGTCGGGACCCAGGGCAGCCGGCCAGCAGCTCTCCCTGACTCCCACCCGGGCAGATAAAGGTCCGGGGCCTTAGAAGGTCGTCAGGCAGGTACTTGTGATGCTTGGAGTGGAATTAATTAGGCAGACGTTTATCGGTTGCAAAGCAAGATTGTTTACTCACCTCAAGGTGGTGTAAGACGGAGGTCAGAGATACTTAGTTACAGCTTAGAGATCGTCGTTCAGTCGTTCTGCAGATATATATATATATACGGGCCGGCGGTCGGCTTATCGGGCATGCGGGGCAAGGGTACGCCAGGGAGGTCGCGGCAGGAAGACGCTGACAACTGATCAAATTGTCAGATTTACTCCAAGGTGTGGGCAGAGTTGTCTTCGACTTTGCGAAAAATGTAAGCGGGTTTTGTTTGTATGATAGCCAATTGTTTTTCTCCATGTCATAAATCTAATTAGAATCGCCAATTATCTAGCGGTCTTTGCTAGGGTGTTATTTTCACAGGGTTACTCCTTGTTTTCTTTGACCAATTATAATGATTTATATAAAGCAAAGAAGGCAAAAGTTTTTATCTCTGTTAGTGGCGCAGCAATAAATTTCTTTTTGACATGCGCAGAAAAAAGCGGTTACTATCATTATTGTTAACCCTTAGTTAACCTAGTGCAGAAAAAACTGTTTTAAATGGTTATTACTTGTTTGTGACATGGGCACTACTTAATTTGGTTGTGACAACACTGAGGCAAAGAACTCGTTGAGGAGTTCAGCCTTGTCCCCCCTGTCTGTCACCAATTGCTTCTGCCCATTCAGCAGGGGTCCTATTCCTCCCTGGGCCTTCCTTTTACTCCCCATATATCTAAAAAACAATTTCTTGTTATGACTTGCACATGATTCTGTGTCCCAGCCTGTGTGCACCCTGTCATGGTGTCCCATCACCCATATTCTGCTGGTTGCCCTGTGTGAGTCATGTTGAAGGCTGTAGGACATCATGGTTGCCCACCTGGACCTAAAGAGGCAGCAGCTTGCCATGGCATGCATCCTCATAGCCATGAGCCACTGGTCAGTCATCCCGCACATGGCCACGCAGAGCACTCTGAGCCCAAATATCCTGGACTGGGCCACTGACTTTTATATGGCTGATGAGAACTAAGCCTGCATTTTGCTCAACTCCCTGTTCCCCAGGCTGATGGAGAGTGGGTGCTATGCTCCCAGAATCTGTGATTTTTGTAATTGACAATGTCATCATCCCTCCCCAGTCTGCATCAGGGGCACAGTCTACCCTCTCCTGCCCTAGCTGATGAAGCCCTGTGGAAGGTAACTGGACCACCACAAGGCAATTCAGTGCCTTTGGCCACTTCAAGGAGTGTTGGCAAGCTCTCAGCATGCACCTCCAAGTGGACAAAGAGACCCAGACATGACTGATCGCAGCTGTATGCATCCTTCACAACATCTGTGAGATGAATGGAGAAGTCACCAGCCCCGCCCCCTGATCCCAGGCACATGATGCGTGACATCAGCAACGCTACCCCTGTGCCCAGTCGCGTGGTGTGTGATATCAGCAACTCCACTCCCACCCCCCAGTCACATGGTGTGTGGCATCAGCAACTCTGCCCCACCCCCCAGTCACGTGGTGTGTGACATCAACAACTCCGCCCCCACCCCCAGTCACGTGGTGTGCAACACCACCACCACCACATGGTCCATGACATCAGAAAGACAGCCCACGCAAACCCCCCAAAGCCCAACCCCGCATGCTGCAAGAACCACCCTAGATCACGTGGTACAGTTAGGACCTATCAGATCCCAGACTGCTCTAGCCCCTGGAGCACAGGCATGGCCTATGGGGTGGCAGGGTGGTGGTGTGACCCTCTCTAACAACCCACCCCACCCCACCCCCAATTGGCAGGTGTTTCAGAGGCCTCAGACCTCTCAAAAATGATGCTGAGCCAATTGGAACGAGTAGAGGGGGTGGGATTTAGGTTGCAAGCCCCACCAGGTCTATCTGTTTTCCCAAATGACCCCTCTGTTTATCTGAGACCGTGCTAAGGCAAGCAGGGGCAGATATGGATTCTTTCACAATGCCTGTAGGCCCACTCACCACAACCCCAAGACGGCCTCATAGAAAGCATTACCGTAGAAATAGTTTTGAGGAGGAGTTTCATGCTCCTAGCCCAAAGACTCTTTGAGATGCCTGACCCTGTTCGGGAAGATCCAATGAACAGGAAAATGGAGGAGGCCCAGGCCCCCAAAGCAGACATTGAGCATTTGGAAGATGGCATCTTTGTGCCAGAGCCTGCATGTGAAGTAGAGCTCATCGCAGAGGAGAGACCGGTAAGAGACTTGGAGCATGGTTGTGGGGGCACTTAGATTTTGAGGGTAGTGGTGTGGGTTCACTTCATGGCATGTGTGTGTTTGGTAGTAGCTAAGGACTGATTAAACAGCAGCTAACTAAGTCCTTTATTTGAACTTCTTTGCAGTTAGATGAAGCCTTTTTAATGACTCCAGAAAACCTACTCACCGGTACACCAGAAGGGAGTGTATGCTTCTGCAGAGAACAAAGACCAGATGAGGCTGAAGAGTTCAGAAGACAATTAGGCATTGAATCAACAGGTCCTGTTTCGAATCATGAACGGAAAATCTTCATGAAGTCTCTTGTGCGCGTTCCTTTTATGGCATAATGAAATACTGCTTGAGGAAGAGACTTTTTCACCTATGCTGAGGGTGCACATTTGACCTAGTGGGTCAAGAAGCCCATGATTGTGTTACTTGGTTAGATGAAGACATAAATCAAATTATTCAGGAACTTTGCCAGGAAATATGTCTTGATAGCATTTTCAATTCTGTTATAACCATTGCGTTTGCCAGGACCATTCTCAGAATTACTGCAAAACATTTAATTCAGGTTAGAGAACTTCTAAACACTGTGTATTCTACAGAAGATCCTAATGCTGCCCGTCATGATTTGATCACTGAGGAAGATAAAACTCTCATACCCCATATTGAGTGCTTAATCAGTACTAGAGATTATAAAACCCTGCTTAAGAGAAGGGCTTAGCAAAAACAGTTTAAAATGGGAAGGTTTATATCTTTTGCTGATCTTCATGGGAGGTTGGGGATGTGGAGTCATAAGGCACATCAACAGTTTTCTACATCTAATGTAGATTAGCATTTGCTTTAGTGTCTTGGATCTCTAATCACATACATATAGGGTTTTTTGTAAAGATAAAACCAATGGGACTTAATGGTCACTAGAAATTATTTAAAAAACCCTTCTTAGGAGAAGGGGTAACAAAATAAACTAGTAAATATTGTAAAAGTTTTTGTTGGAAATAAAGACTGAATTTAAAAATATATATTCTCACAGTTTTTGTATGGGATGGGGTGTGTTATAAAGATAAACCAGACCACAAAAAAGATGACCAGTGTGTTCAGAGCGCTGCATATTTTAAGACTAAAGGAGTTATCTTTTACCAAAAGGCCTGTTGTAAAGATAAGGCTGATAAGGCTTAATGGTCACAGGCAATGATAAAAACCCCCCCACTTCTTAGAAGGAGGTTTAACAAAATAAATCAATAAATATTGTCAAAGTTTTTGATGGAAATAAAGACTGAATTTAAAAATATATTCTAACAGATTGTGTATGGTATGGGGTGGTGATGTTGGAGGGTTATAAACGTAAACCAGACCACAAAAAAAAAAAAGCTGACCTGTGTTTTCAGACTCTGCATATTCTCACAGATTTTTGTATGGTATGGGGTGGAAGGTGTATACTGTAAAGATAAACCAGATAAAAAAAAAAAAGCTGACAAGTTGACCTGTGTGTTCAGATGTCCACATATTTTAAGACTAAAGGGGTGGAGTTGTCTTTTAGTGGTGACTATTTTAAAACAGTTATATTTTACTTTATACATACACTATTTTCCTTACCATATTATTTAATTTTTAATGCAAAGGACTTATTTATTGTATCATTTCATTTATATTACAGAGAGCTTATCAAGTGGGGAAGTCCCATGCAATTTTACCACAGCAAAGTAAAAATTATTTTAAAATGGTTGGTTATTTGTGGCTGTGTTTATATAATCACACTAAGTTATAACAACTGTTTGTAACTGTTTGTTTTCAAACAGAACCTCTTCTTCTAAAATAGAAAAACAGAACAAACACATACAGTCATGTTTTTATCCAGTAGTAAAAGGTAATTTTTCTGAAATCAGCTTTTGAAACGTTATGTTTCTTGTGGGAGGAGAAGTTGTGTGTAGGGGTTAAGCAAATTTTAAATTTGTAGCGTGTGAGGAAAGTGAATTCTCAATGCTGAGATGTAAATTTTATATTTCCTAAGTGATCACATGCACCACTCCCGAAGAAGAGCGGGGACCTGGGCAGAGACCTCTAAAAGCACAAGCAAAAAACCCCAGAAATGCTCAGCCTGCAGAACATAACACCCAAGGATCAGAAGACCATCGGGACAAAACAGAAGGGCATGGTTCCTCAAAGGAAAACAAGCCACATACCTCTGAGAAAACCATATGTATAAAGACAAGGATTCGCATCCCCAAAACAGGTGATCTGGACCCCATGAATAAGAAACCCAGGAATGATTGCTCACACAACTTAGAGAAAGAGGAAAGTCTTTCTCCTTTTTTGAAAGATCATGATTACTGTGAAAAAAGAGGATGGGTTTTCAGGGTGGGTGTAACCATCTTGTCTTGAAAGATCATGATTATTGTGAAAAAAAGAGGTGGGGTTTGGGGTGGTGCTGGCAGGCGTATACATCTCAGAAAGAGTGTGCAGAGTACTTTGAAAGATCATGATTACTACCAGAGCAAAGGGTAAATTTTACTCAGAGAGGAGGTAGTCTGTGTAACTCAGACAGCAGTCATGGCCTATATCATAAGGGGAGAGTCATGGTAAATGCGGGGGTAAGAATTGGTGGCAAACCAGCAAGTGGCTCGCAGGGCAAAAAGTAAGGGCCTGGTTAAAGAACAGCATGGGGAAGGCTAAACACTGGTTAAGAAAAAATAAGAGATCCCCTAGTAATGGCACTTTAGAAGGCCCCTCAAATGCTTCCCCTCCTCCCAGGCCTGACCCTTCACCGGGACCCATGGTGCCTGAGAGAGGGGGTGAAGAATATGATTTAGGAAGCCCTTTAAAGGGCCCCTCAAATGTTCCCAGGCCTCCCAGGCCTCCCCCACTACCAAGACCTGAAGGGTCAGAAAGTTGGGATAACGAATCTGGTGTAGAAGACAGTTTAGAGGACCCCTCAAGCACCCTCTGGTCTCCTGAGTCAGCGGAGGATGTTTTACCGGACATACATATGGTGTGGGTGAGAAAGCAAGAGTGGTCTGTAGCCAGGTTTGGAAGCATGAGGTACACTGAGGAGTTCCATTTTGTGAATCTGGAGCATGTGCCATTACAGGTGGCATATGAAGCCATAAGCAGAGGGGTAGAAGAAATTGTAGCAGAACTCCGCCAGAGATTCACAGGCAATGCCCAGTTACGTATTCAGGCAGATAGCATGGCAAACTGTTTATACTCTCGAGCTATTAATTTAAACCAGATGACCCCATAGCTGTTTTTAGAGTGGTTCAGTAACCTGTTACAAAGCCAGAGAGAAATATTGCTTGATTCAACATTTCAGCCAGTTGTGGTTGTTGTGAGAGGCCGGGCGGTGGGAGCCATAGAGTTATAAGCTCTATCCCCTATTCCCAGATCATTGCTAAAAAGAGGAAGTATTTAATCGACTTGAATACCTATGATACTAACCTGTGCCTTGCAGGCAGTCTATTGGCTGTTACAAAACAGAGGGGGCCAGAGATGTCGAACTGCTAGATGGTGCCAAAGAACTGCATAGGAAATTAGGCATGTCTATATATCAAAAGGTTATGCTCCATCAAGTACCTTTGTTTGAAGACCTTGAACAGGTTAACATTCACATAGTGATGCATAAGGAAAAAATTGGGTGGAGTTTATTTAAAACACAGGATGCATCCAGATACCCCGACACCTGTTTTCTTCTGCTGCATGGTGAACATTATTATGGTATTTTGAATGTGAAAAAGGTGTTTGGCATGAGAAATTATTGTGATTTTTGTCAGACGTTGTACAGCTATAGCCACACATGCAGGTTCCGATGTTGTCTTTACCTGAGCCCAAACTGCTCTGAAAACGTGGGCAGGACACAGAGGTGCCCTAATTCTGTCGTTCCAAAGAGTGCTTAGAAAGGCACGTGGCCCTGGCCTCTGAAAATTGGATTGAATGTCTGACTAAAATTCTGTGCTACGAGTGTAAATCTTACTTGGACAAAAAGCACAAGTGCAAAGGGCGGCAGTGCAAACAGTGTTATGGGAAAATCATGGATGTAAACAAGCACTGGTGCTTTATGCGTCAGATTAAAGAGCCTGAAGAAGGTGAGGGGTACATTTTTTATAATTTTGAATGTGTGCAGGAGATGGGGATGCATGTGCCCAACTACATTTTTGCAATGAAGCTAAAGACAGGGGAAAAAAACCCTCAAAAAGCTGCAGGCAAGAACCCCAAAAAGGCTGGTAAAGCTAAGCCCAAAAAGCCAGAAAGCACTTGGGAGTTTAAGGATGAAGAGTGTCTGTCTGATTTTATTAAGGTCTTGATGGATAAAAAGTTCAAGGACTACATCTTCATAGCTCACAAAGCCAAAGGCTTTGATGGTTACTTCATTGTCAGCCAGTTATTGAAGGAAAAAATGGGTGTGAAACTAATCACTCAGGGTGGTATACTCATGTGCACTGAAGTGACCAGGCTAGGTATCCGTTTCATAGATTCTTTAAACTTTTTGCCAATGAAACTTAGCAGACTTCCACAGGCAATGGGGTTTGAAGGATGCAAAGGTTATTTCCCACAATTTTTTTAACACGGCAGAAAACCAAAATTATGTGGGGCCTCTCCCAAAGATGGAGTACTACGGCGTTGAAAATATGATGTCCGGTGAGAAAGGGCAGTTTTTAGAACGGTATCAGAATAACCGCAATAAGACCTTTGACATGCAAAAGGAGCTGGCCTATTATTGCCAGCGGGATGTAAAAATTTTGAAAGAGGCCTGCTGCCTCTACAGGGATGAGATTATGAAAATGACACAGTGGGTAGGTAGACTGAGTGAAAGTAGATGGTGAACTTCAAAATGTAGAACTCTGCATAGATCCTTTCCAATACATCACGCTGGCCTCTGTCTGCATGGCCATGTACAGGTTTATGTTTTTGGAACTGCAGACCGTAGCGCTTCTCCCCCCAGATAACTATCACAGACAGAAAAAGAGGTTTTCAACCCCATCTATCCAGTGGCTAATGTACATTTCAGAGAAAGAAAATATTCAAATTCAACATGCCTTACAGGGTGGGAAATTTCAGGTAGGCCCCTATTTTTTAGACGGTTATGCCAACTTTGATGGGGAACCTACAGCGTTTGAATTTAATGGATGTTTTTTCCACAGTTGTGTCACTTGCTACAATGAGAGAGACCAGAACCCATTAATGGGGACCACCTACAGGTTTCTGAATTATCAGGCATTGCACAAGACCGATTATCTCTAGAGAGAGAGGTTTACAATTAGGACCATTTGGGAGCATGAGTGGAGGCCTCTGTTAGAAACAGATGGGGAGCTGTAGATTTTTTAAACAGAACCCTGCTGCCTTCTCCATTGGTACCTAGGGATACTCTTTTTGTGGGGAGAACTAATGCCATCTGTCTATATTACCAAACTAAACCCTGATGAGGACATGCCAATACCCATGTGCTGCCAGTGCAATGTCCGTAGCTCCTGACGATAGCTGCAGCATCAGTGTAATGGTAAGTTTTTTGCAAGTAGTTTGAAACTTTGGAGGGAGTGAGTAATTACATTACTTTCTTCAATACTGCTAACCTTCTGAACTTCATCACATTTCATTTCAGAGCCACAACCAAAAGTCCAAGAGCAGCAGGACACTACCTGCCAGACCCAACACTCAGGGTATGCAGCGTCTTGGGTGATATTTAGGTAATATGTCCCACTGACCTTGTGTGGGGGGAGGGGGTGGCAAAAGTCCGATTTTCGACTGTGTGCCAAACACCCCTCCTTTTCCTCTTTTTGCCTTTTCCTCCCTCCTCACAGAAAACTTTCATGGGCGGAACTCATCAGGGACGGCAACCAGCCCATACGTTACCAGATTTGCCCATCACTTTGGGGAGTGCTCATTTATTAGGGGTATGTTTCTGGGAGTCTCTCTAATTCTATCAATGTGTGCGGCTTGTGTTGCTTGTGTTTCTATATGGAGCTGTATCTCTCCCTTTTGCAAGTCCTCACCCCAGTGGAGCTATCTTGCAGGACTCATTTCCAATGGGGCTGGGTTCCTCCAGCCACCAAATCAGTCAAACACATGTACGCACATACACACACACAGGTCAACAAGTTATGCCTGAGCCAGGCTGCGTTATTTAGCATTGACAGGCTAACACCCTCATGTGCCTTGAATTCAGTTCATTAAGGTAACAACAAAGTGCAATCAGACACAAGCACACAGGTAAACAGAATACCTCTGAATCCAGCTGGGTGTCCAGTTGACACCCTCATGGGCCAGCATTCAGTTCATTAGGGCACGTCTGGGCCAAACTGGGTCAATCAGCCTGTACAAGCTGATCCCCTTATGTGTCTCAAACTCAGCACGTCCCAATGTTTTGCCGTAACTGCCCTAGTAGTAACCCCCTTGATAAGAGGACCCCACTGTGGTTTTGGGCATTACAGGGATCTTTGGCTTAGGTAAAAGAAGTGTTACTGCAAAAGCAAATGGCAAGGTTGAGGGGAAGAAAGAGTAGGTTAGGTTCATAGAAAAAGTATAGCAACCAGCTTGACCATAAAAGTTATTTATTGCCAGATATATGAACTTATGATGATACCAGTAATAATAATTATACGAGAGACAACTAAACAGTTAAAATATTACAGTTTCAATTAGGGTTTTGGGGAAGTCTAGCTTGAGTTTGATTAGCAAAAGTCAGGTTTAGAAAGCTGTGCCTGGAGTAAGAGGATAAAAGTCAGGTTCCTGGAGTCAGAGAGAGAGAGAGAGAGAGTTGGGGGTCTCACCACTCAGCAAAGCTTGAGCCAGTCAAGGTTCCCAGGTGTTGTTGGAGCTGGCAGACAGGCAGAGTCCTCAGCACAATCAATGGAGAGATTCCAGGCAGAAAAGGAGTGGAACTGGTGCAGCTTTGGATCCAAGCACCAGGACAGGGACTTGATCTTGTGTAGGGGTTTTTGTAGACAACTAACAATGGCTCAAGGGAGAACACTAGGTTTGTTTAGGGGTAAACAATAGTTCATATGCTGGATAATAGGAACTGATCACTGCTGGCTATAGGTGGCATTACTCTGAGGGAGCTCACAATACAGGCAGGAAAATTCAGTTTTTTTGGATACCAATAGAGGAGTCATTACTAGAATTGGTCTGATAAATGCTAACTGGGTGTATGTAGATATGGGTTGATTAGCATTTGGAGCAAGGATTCCCCACCATGCAGTGCTCCCCTGCTTTTCTGATCCCAGAATTCAGTGCAGTCCTTGCCTTGGAATCTCTGTTCTCCATCATGAATGCTAATGAAGGTGCATTCCTGTCCCATCTCTCATTTAAATGAATTGTCATCTGGTTCCATCTTGGATGCAAATGAGGCCAGGGGAGTTGCTTCACTCTTATCACCCTTGTCTGGAGGGCTTTAGGTGTGTCTCCTACTGCATCTTCTTTGTCTTCTGTAAGTCCTTCCTCTAATCAGTTCTTGTTCAGACAGAGGTGGGGAGGGGGAGAGTTCTTTGTGAGTCAGACAGGCTGTGTCCTGTGCCAGGGATCCCCAAGAACATGGAGCTGAGAGGTACCATATAGCCAAATGAAGAGCATGGAGTGCTGAACCCACCTGTCTTTTTTTTCCACATTTTGTGCATGGCCCATGAGATGCTCTGTAGCACATTAATGTACCCCACAAGATCTGGCAACACCAACACCAGGAGCAGTAGCCTGAACAGAATATTGGGAACAGACTGTGATAGGAGGTTGTCTCAGGAGATCTTTCAAAATGTTGGCCCATCCCCTGTCTAGGGCAGTCAGCCCACCTGACTCTTCTGCCATACCTTTGATGTAATTGATAAGTTGTTTCTAAGGTGGGAGGCTGCCCATTTAATGTCCAATGCCAGGGGCATAATACACTGCTCCAACCTCTCCTTTACTGTGCCCCATACCTTGCAGATGGCATCCAAATTACTTCCCCCAGTCCCATTGCTGGGCCACACTGGGCCTCTGACCCAAACTTGGCCTCAGGTGTCCAGAGACTTATCTTGGCCGCATGCCCTCCTCATTGGGGCCTCAACACATGGCCCCTCACTGGGTCCTCAACACATGCCTTGCTGGGATAACTACTCTACCCCCTCACTGGGGCTTACTCTGTCAAACTACTGGGGCCAGCCTACGTACAGTTCTTCAGGCCCCTCACACAGACCCCACTCCATGCAGCCCCTGTGCAGCTCTTCAGGCCCACCTGTGTGGACCCTACTCTACGCAATCTATGCACAGCCCTTCAGGCCCCCATATGGACCCCACTCTAAGCAGCTTACAGCTCAGATGTTTTCAAACATGTCCCCCTACTGAGACCACTACACCGCCCCCCACCCCCCCCCCAGGGCTTCTGGGCCTTACAGCCCTTAGGCCTCAAGAGTCTGCTGACATACCTGGGCCCCAAACCTGCCCCTTCTACAGGGTTACCCAACAGGTTGTGGGGGCTGAGGATATAAGGCACCCCATACTCACTAGGGAGGCACTGGTGTGGCATTTCCTGGGGACCACCCTACCATACCATCCATCCCTAGCAGGGTGTAGTTTTAGGTCATTCCTCAGGAACCTTCTCCATCCCCATAGATCCTACCCTGAACCTCCAGATGTTCTCTCTCTAGGTCCCTAGATGTAACTACCAACTCAGCTCTGAGTGCCTGGGTTTATATTGAGGCTGCTCCGCCCCATCCTCCAATCCAGGAGCCCTCCCATGGTCATGTGATTGCCTCGTTAAGCTGCATCATACCTGCTAGGCTGCTCCACAGCTTGCTCAAACCTTTTAAAGTGGCAGGCACCAAAGGTGCCCTGCCACACAGACCATATAGAAAGGATGGACTAGAGACACAACAAAGAAGAAAAGGAAGTTCTAGTAATATTGTATTAGATAAAGCTGAATGTATGTATTTTGGCTTTCCCAGCTATTCATTATGCCAAGTCCAATTAAGGTGCGTTCCTCATTATGCTGTGGAATTGCCTGTGGGCAGGAGCCAATGTAAACTAGACAACTCTCCTCCATGGGTACTGTATTGTTCCATTTTGGGGACAGGCTGCGGAGAAGAAGGATCAAGGGTAGGTAATGCATACTGGTGACCTCTTGTGAGGGGTGGCTGCACCCTCTACATTAGCCTTGCTGTTCTGTGCGTTCCACAGGAGAGAATTTCAGGTGCCAGAGGAAACTGTACTTTCAGCATTTTTAGCTCCCTGCCAATTTCTGCACGCCAGGTACAAGGGCTAAGTTTTGACCGACAGACAGTTTAAACAAAGCATATCCATGTTATGGAATAAACAGCAATCTAGATGAAATGCGTATGCAGTCATAAATTACCAAAAACTTCTGCTTTGAGCATACAGAGTAAATACTAAATGTGCCATGAGGATCCATGCAAGTCGCAATAAAACAAGATAGTCTTTCTGGAAGAAGATGAACCCAGAGCAAAGATGAAGGTGTTTGAGAGCTTTGAACAGATGGAGGAAGCCCTGATCTGTGCTAGGGACTCTTTAATGATAAAATGGCAATGATCAGACAGAATTGCTCAGGTGAGAGGGGAAACAGTATAAATATGACCTTAAAAACAGGGCTTGTTTAGCAAAGCTGAACAGATACATTATGGGGTAAATACCGGAGAGAGAGGGAAACCTATTTAAGCCAAAGGACAAAGTTAGCGCAAGAACAGATGAGTATAAACTGGCCATAGGTTAATTAAGCTGGAAATGAGAAGAAGGTATGGTTTCTAGTGATAGCAGGGACTTGGACTTGATGCCCCACCTAGGGGGTCCTTTCCAGATCTATGTTCTTAATGTAATTGCAAACATCTGCCTTTACAGTCAAGAGGATTCTTCTACACGTAAAATGGGCAAATACACAAGAAAGAAAATGTCAGCTGCTTTCACTTATACACACTGCAGTCTTAACAACCAAATATCAACCTCTTGCAGCTGTGATCAAAAAGATACCTTTGTACTCAAAGATTAAAGGGCTGTGCAGTTTTGTTTAATACCGTTGATATCCCACTGGGGCCAAAGGAAACAAGGCAGGTGGAACAGAGGATAAATGCCCAGCTTATTCAGTGCCAGGAGTGTATCTTTTTTTGTGCTGGGGCACTGCCAATGCGCACCGCGAGAAATATTTTAATCAAACCATAAATACACAATTATAATCAATCATTTAAACCATGGAAATATGTGAGATGGGTGATACCTGTGTTACTTTCACCTGTATTATATGGCCACATCTATGATTATTGCTCTGTCACTTGCTGTATGGATAACACAGCCAGGTCTCATTGCACTTGATCTAGAGTATGTCATGACCCAATGATTGTGTGTGCGCTTCGGCACTGCAGAATTATTTCCCACCACATGGAGCTTTCTTTGCATGGTGCAATTCTCAGCTGCAGAGAGAAAACCCCAGTGCAAAGGAGTTCCCGCCACCCGTATGTAAATTTGTTTCCCATTATTGGCTGTTTCTAAATTATTCCCACGTGGCGGCTAGCAATTGGCTTGCTAGTCATATAAGAGGTTTGAGCAGTTTCCGCCCAAGTGATAGAGGACTCCACAACCATCTCGTGGGGACTCTGAGCACGCGGTAGAGTAATAAAAACTTTGTGTGCGTCTCAGAGGAGTTCAGCGACCTGATCAACCACCAACCTCTTCCCGTCTCGTTTGTTAAATTCTTAATACGTATCTATAGTTTTGCGCCCTCGTCAAGGGTATCCAGAGCTCTGTTGTGTTTGTTTTCATGGAGCCTAGCAAACTCCGTGTGTGTGTCTTCAGTGGAGCCTAGCAAACTCCACTTGTGTTTCTCTGTAACTGCAACTCAAGAAAGTTTTCCTGCCTGCACCGCGACCACCTACGGTGTAAGTAAAACAATCTTTAATTAACTGCTACGAGTCCGTGCCTAATTCTAGTCCATCGTGCAAAAGTACCCGCCCTACCATTGCGGGCTCCCAGCCACAGCCCGCCGCGCGCCCCTGAAAGCCTCGGATCACTCCCGGCCCACACATGGCGACGAGGATGGGATCCGGGGAAGGCACAATTGAACTAGAATTAGTTAAGAACTGCCCTTGGCGCAGTGGAAAACGCCAAGTAGAAAACATCATGGAACTGGAGGTGCATATCGCTTACCACCAGGCGGGTGGAACGGGTGAAAGGTTTATCAGCGGACATCTTTCGCTGAAGGGAGAAGAGGGAGCTTCTGAAGACGGAGCCCCAAGAGAGAGGGAAGTGTATCTTCACCCCGCGGCATTCGGGTGTATAATGAATAATAAGCGGGTCCTGTTTAGGCCCCTCGAGACTGTGTCCCTCACCAGAGTCAACCCGGCAGGTGCAGTAAACCCGACCCTCACCCAGGAGTGTGCCCATTGCCTAAGATGTGCATGAGAGAGTGAGGAACCGGTACGGATTGACTGGTTCAGTCCCCTCACGGTGGCATCTAAATTGAGGAGTCGCGAGCTTCCATCCGAGCTCCGTGAAGATTTGGAGATGGAGGAACACGCCGCAGATGGAAGGGTAGCCCCGAGGTACGACAAGGGGAAAATGTTAACTGCAATGTTTCGTATAGTAACCGATTTAGTACAGAAAAATGCAAGTTTGAGAGCCCAGCTGCGTATGGCCGTTCAAGCGGTCAAAGAGATGGCTGTGAAAGAAAATCTTGAGACGCCACTCCAAGATGGCGCCGAACAAGAGGGAGACCGCGTGGAAGAACCGGAAGAGAAGGGTGGAGCTTTGGAGGAACATAGATTCATAGATGTTAGGGTCGGAAGGGACCTCAATAGATCATCGAGTCCGACCCCCTGCATAAGCAGGAAAGAGTGCTGGGTCTAGATGACCCCAGCTAGATGCTCATCTAACCTCCTCTTGAAGACCCCCAGGGTAGGGGAGAGCACCACCTCCCTTGGGAGCCCGTTCCAGACCTTGGCCACTCGAACTGTGAAGTTCTTCCTAATGTCCAATCTAATGCGAGAGTTCAGCCGGCGACCCCGCCCACCGACGCAGCATCGCTTCCGGCGACCCCGCCTTCTTGCCGACGGAAGGGAGAATCGAGCGGAGGAGTGCATCCGCCCCTCCTGCCTGAAACAATAACAGCACTGACTCCCAAAGTAACAGCTCGTCCTGTAGCCACGATCAACCCAGTGACTGATGCACAGGGTGCAGTTTGCGCTGTCACCTGTCACACTCATGTTTGGGTGGAGCTACAAGAGCTTTACGGAGAATCTGGGATGGAAT
Source organism: Alligator mississippiensis (assembly GCF_030867095.1). Lineage (NCBI taxonomy): Eukaryota > Metazoa > Chordata > Crocodylia > Alligatoridae > Alligator > Alligator mississippiensis. The sequence goes on from NC_081830.1 coordinate 44,088,286, forward strand.
CCGACGAGGCTCTAGCCTCATGGCTAGGACTCATATCTATGGAGTTTGAGTAATCTTCTTCGTCAGGTGTCACGACTGCGTATCCTGATGGAGCCAAGAATATCCAGCGATCGGGAACATCGACACCCAACTGAGGCTCAAAGCGCAAAACATTGCAAATCCAATCTCCCACTGTTGCCACAGAGAACACCAGAGGAGCGATTCATGTTTGGATTTCTCCTACAGCGTTCTGGACTCAATAAGCAGCAACTTCAGATTTTAGGGGACGCAGGCCAATGGCAACTGGCGTATGAGTTAGGTTTTCATTATTTAGAAGAACTGGATGACAAATCCTCAACGCTTTCATCTTGTTGAGTGTACAAGAGAGGGTTGTCCAGAGTAGAGTCGTGTTCAAACACCTGTATTATATGTTCTGGGAGTGATAGTGAGTTTAATTGACCGCCTTGTCATGAGGTTCCATGTGAATTTTGTAGTATTAGTGAAATAACTGTTTTAAAAGAATTCTTTTCACAGATCCGGAATTCAGAGTGCATGGCAGAGAGAAGCCCCAAGAAGGACAACATCATCGAAGAAGTGAGGGCTTGACGCGCAAGTTCGCCATGACGCCCACTGAAGCCCTAATAGTTCAATTCTTTATTATGAATATAATTATGTATGTATTTGTGCCGGCTATTATTTGATTCGATCCCTGGAGGACGAATTTATTATGTTGTCTGATTTTGTGTTTACCCGTTTAGGTCAACAACCCGTTGTAAGAGCTACTGGCGACCCGAGTGACGAGCATGTGGTATAATTCAGCTGTGCCTTCAGTAAGGGGGGATGTCATGACCCAATGATTGTGTGTGTGCTTCGGCACTGCAGAATTATTTCCCACTACATGGAGCTTTCTTTGCATGGTGCAATTCTCAGCTGCAGAGAGAAAACCCCGGTGCAAAGGAGTTCCCGCCACCCGTATGTAAATTTGTTTCCCATTATTGGCTGTTTCTAAATTATTCCCACGTGGCGGCTAGCGATTGGCTTGCTAGTCGTATAAGAGGTTTGAGCAGTTTCCGCCCAAGTGATAGAGGACTCCACAACCATTTCGTGGGAACTCTGAGCACGCGGCAGAGTAATAGAAACTTTGTGTGTGTCTCAGAGGAGTTCGGTGACCTGATCAACCACCAACCTCTTCCCGTCTCGTTCGTTAAATTCTTAATACGTATCTACGGTTTTGCGCCCTCGTCAAGGGTATCCAGAGCTCTGTCATGTTTGTTTTCACGGAGCCTAGCAAACTCCGTGTGTGTGTCTTCAGTGGAGCCTAGCAAACTCCACTTGTGTTTGTCTGTAACTGCAACTCAAGAAAGTTTTCCTGCCTGCACCACGACCACCTACGGTGTAAGTAAAACAATCTTTAATTAACTGCTACGAGTCCGTGCCTAATTCTAGTCAGTCGTGCAAAAGTACCCGCCCTACCGTTGCGGGCTCCCGGCCACAGCCCACTGCGCGCCCCCGAAAGCCTTGGACCGCTCCCGGCCCGCACAGAATAGTTTCAGATTAGTTCTATAGTCAGTACTTTGCAAGGCAATATGGATGTCATTGCCTTCTGAAACTAAGCCTTTTCTCAAATGCTCTACAGCAGTGCCAGGGGAGGCAGAAGATTGTGGCAGGGAACAAAGGAAAGAGCTTTGGGGAAGATCTGAAAAGGATTATAAACAGGTGGTATCAAACAGGGAAGAGATTCTGGGAGATGGCAGGTCTGGACAGATCCAAGTTGATCCTCTGGCTCAGATAAGGAAACTTTAAAGTAAAGATAAAGTTTTTAGTAAGAGGAGGTAAATACAGGCAACTTCTGTTCCAAAACTATTTTTCTCTGGCTGTTACAATTTATTTGTTCACAGAAATCTGGTCATGTTTAAAGCTGAATACCTGAGACTTGTTGATCAAAGGCTATGAGAGAGGAAAGTTTTCCATTAGCAATAATCATGCCTTGGATTAACCTCATTGGCTATGACTATAGTTATACTCGAACCCTCCTGGGCCAACTAAGGTACACAGGTTTTGTTTGTCACTTGCTGATCCAGTCTAAAGTGGAGTGAACTGAAGGATTCTGCACCAGGCAGAGGCTTGTTATTCTGAAAGAGTGACCACAGAGAGGAATCATAGACATGAAGCCCATTCCTGACCAAAACAGTCTTCTTTTGGCTTTCTGACTGCACACACAAACAATGTGTTTGATGTTCTGCTGAATCCATATAAAAGAATTCACGGGAAAGATATTTTGAAACTTTCCCTTCCCTATATTCTTCTTTCACTAGCTTGGTAAGAATGGCAATATGTTTCCTCAATCAGTTACCAAAAGTCACGGAGGACATTGAGGTGTTCAAGGCTCTATGGTTATTTTTGTTAACATTTAGAATATCTGGAATCATGGTTTTCACTTTCATCCTGTTTCTACATTTTCATCTAAATTGTGGGTCAGCAACATTTTTGGGCAGAGTGCCAAAAACACCCCAGCCTCAATGTGTAAAATGTTGGTATACTGGGGTGGATGGCAGGGAAGCCACAAGGGGCCAGATCCTTGTTGTATCAGCAAAGCCTCAGCCCCTTCCCCACCATCTGCCTAGAGGGGTGTGTGCACCCACCACTGGCAGCAAGCTGGGCCTGGGCTCTACAGAGCCTGATGAAGTGGCTTGCAGCCTCCCCACTGCTTGCTGCGAACAGCCTGTTTTCTGTGGTGGGAGGCAGGGGCCTGACCAGATCCTGGGCCAGCTGTGGCAGGCAGCTGGGAGGCCGCAAGCACCTGCAGCAAGGTCTACGGAACCCCAGCCTGGATCACTGCTTGCAGTGGGTGTATGTCTCTAGGTGGATGGTGGAGGAGCTGTGAGGGGCCCAATCCTTGTTGTGGCAGCACAGCCCTGGATCCTTCCCCGCCATCTGCCCTGAAACCTACATGCCAAGCAAAATGCCTTCTCACACCATGCTCTGGCACACGTGCTGGAGGTTGCCAGCCTCTGATCTAAACTGTCTGCTGGGGATGAATGTGGTTCTTATTCCACGTCTAATCATTATTGCTCTGTGCCCACCTGTGCTCTATTAGGTGTTCCCGAGCAGCCTTTGCCCGAGTAGTTGATCTGGTTTGTGCCGGACCTGCGGGTGGGCCCCAGAGGGTACCTTGGCTGATGTCAGGAGACCCCCTTAACTCATCTGCTGCGACTTTGGATGGAGGGGGTCTCCTCAGTGGAGGGGGTCTCCTTCGAGGGAGCCTACAAGGTCGTCATGCCTCTTGGCAGGCACTCATGGGGCTTCGACCTCCCCTACACCCCAGCCAAATGCCACCTTCAGCCGCGGGTCTTCAAGGTTTGCTTTACCACTGGCCGCTACTTGTTTCTTCACCTGGACTTCCCGTTGTTCACCGGCAGCAGGACCTGGTGTCCTGGGCCGGGCTCCGGTGCAAGGCTGAAAGGCTCTTAATTTCCGCCTCCTTCACCCCTATTCTAACACCCTCTGTGACACCACGTGAAATACCCACCACCGTGATTGCCTGAGGGGTGCAACTGTCAGGCCAGAAGGGGTCTAGAAGGAAAGCAGAGTGACTCAACCCGTGGGGCCCTGTGCTTCCCCGGTGCCCTCAGCTCCTGGCTTCCCCGTAGGTCCTTCCTCTGCTGTCCTCACTACCGGCTTCACTGCTGGCTTTCTGGCCGGCTCCTTCAGCGGTTTCTTCACCAGCTTCTCTGTCAGCTCCTCTGCTGGCTCTGCTGCCGGCTCCTCTGCTGGCTCTCTCACCAGCTTCACTGCCGGATCCTTTGCTGGCTCCTCTGCTGGCTTCGCTGCTGGGTCCTTTGCAGGCTCCTCTGCTGGCTTCACTGCTGGCTCTCTCGCCAGCTCCACTGCCGGCTCCACTGCCGGCTTTGCTGCTGGCTCTCTTACTGGCTTCATTGCTGGCTCCTTTGCCAGCTTCGCTGCTGGCTCCTTTGCCGGCTTCTCTGCCGCTGCCACTGTCAGCTCCCTCACCGGCTCCTTTGCCAGCTTCTCTGCCGCTGCTGCTGCCACAGCTGCAGCAGCAGCTGCTTTCACCGTCCCGGGCAGTCAGAACATTAATGAGATTGGAGGAAATTTAGCCTTCAGTCTTTTACTAGTTAGAACCAATTTATTTTATTTTTAAGGTCTCTTAATTCCCTATGAATAGAGAATGAGGAGGTTACAGAGAATGGTATTACTGAGCATCTACATGTTTGCATAATAAAAATCAGTGAGTTAATTTACTTTACCTTCTAGAGGATATGAAACATCTTTAGAGAACTTGGTTAGCTAACATGCTCATATCAGATATACTTTTCGTAAAGAAACAAGTGTTTCTCCCCAAGGTACTTGCTTTCTTCATACTAGTTTAGATTTTGTATTATGGAATCTAAGAGATTCTAATAAGGTGCACAAGAAATGTGTGCCTTGAATTCAAATTATTTCTATAGTTGCTGTGAATACAAAGAAATCCACTGCACAAACACATTAGTTCTACCTAGAAAAAACATCGCATGATGCTGTAGTTGGTGCAAAAATGAAGTTTGGCCAGAGGCAGCAAATAGCACTCTGGAATTGGTAATAACTGGTGGTAGTTCTATCACTAGAAATTGATTCAGCACCATTCTTTACAGGAAATGGAAATATGAGTCTGGAAGTATTTAAAGGAAAATGTCTCAATTTACTGAAGTGGCAGCTTGCTGCTTCATCAAGCATTTTTATTTAATACTGTAACAGGGAACCCTAGCCCTGTCACTAGAAAGCAGACCCGCCCCTTTAAGGCCAGAACTTTCTGGGTCTGAAGTACTGGTGTGGAAGGGGATAAAGACTGGTCCCAGCCCACTAGTCAGCTGACCGGAAGGGGCAGGACTATAAGAACCCGGGGCAGAACGGCAGAAGGGGGGACAGCAGCCAAAGGGGAAGGAGTGCCTCTGAGAGCTCCACAGGGAAGCTGGGTGAGCGATCCAAAGGCAAGAACTACAAAGCTGTGGAGAGATGGCAGCCACACCACAACAAGGATGGTAACCAACGGTCGGGAGCTGAAGCAAGAAGCCTGCAAATGTAAGTTGGCTGGCTGCTTTGCTTCATCATAGTGACTAGGGGCAATTATTATTTTTTCCTTTTTGATTATTGACTAAGACCAGTGGCTTGGGTAAGGCTATTAGGAGATGGAGGAGGCCTCATAGGGGACCCACGGTAGCCTGGGGACCCCAGCCCCAGAGAGGGGGCGGAGAGAAGCCCCAGAGAGAGGGTGGTGAGAGAAGCCCCGGGTGGGGGGGGGCAGAGAAGGTGTAGTGCGAGACAGGGCTGCTGAGAGCCTGAGGATCAGGGGGCCAAATTGTAACAAGGCCCGACACCGTAAAAGGCTAGAGCCTCGGAGTCCAACCCTGTTTCGTGGGTTTTGGACAGGAAGACCTAGCTAGAAAAATACAGGGGTCAGGCCCATGTAGATGAAAGACCCCAACATATAAAATACAACAGGCAATCCCCCGCTCACAAGAATATCAACAATAATTTCCATCAAGACGTGGCAGGAGAGTAGAGGGTGGGACATAAGAGCTCCAAATCAGACTCCAGGGGCACTCCGCGTAAGGCACACATGACCAGAAGGATGGCACCAGGGAGGGCGACCTGTGACAAATACCTTGCTGTGAAAGCAAGCCAAAATATATGCAGGATAAAGGCAGTGCCAAGAGAAAGATTGTGAGGAGAGTAGCTATGTAGGGCAACATACAAAAACAGGTCAAGATTGTTTCCTGTCTCTGTAAAACCTATATAGGTGGCAGAAGGCTCTGCAGTGCTCCCATCAGAAATATCTCAGAATCGCCCCCACGGAGTTTGAAGCCAACCTCCCTGCCCTCCAACACCCCAATTAGCAAAATGTTTTTCCCCCCTTACTCCATTGGGAATCCATTTTGAAGCCCTGTCCATTCACATTGTCCAAGAGCTCAGCACCATGCAGTCATAATTTCAGGGTTTCCCCAGCTGGGTGCTGTAGGGCCTACAACATAGAGAAAGGGTCTATGTAAATAACTGCAAGGGGTGGGTCTCTCTCACTCCCCCACTGAAGCTCTTTCACATTAGCCAAAATAAGTAAATATTCATTAGAGCAAGAATTAAAACTCAGGTCCCCAGCATCCAGCAAGTATCCTGCCCACTGGATGGCAGGGGGTTTCAGCCTTTTTTGGCCGGTGCACCTCAGCAGCTGGTCAAGAAGCGGGGAGTCCCCTGGTGGCTGGTCAATGAGCAGGGGATGGGGAATCCCCCAGCGGCTGATTAATGAGTGGTGGAGGGAGAGGGGGAGGGGGTGTCCCTGCACATGCCTGCGGCAGTGAAACTGGAAGAGGTGGTGGTGCACGGCAGCCACACAGAGAAAAGCACCAGTAGCGTGTGGTGCACAGCAGTGCAAAGTGCTGGCGACCCCATGCCCCGCTTCTCCGTGCCACTACTGCATACCCCCTGGGGCCTTCCCAAGTACCCTGGTTGACAACCCCTGGGCTATGGTATCACTCATTCCCTCCACTCCATGGCCTATGAATTATTTTGTATAAAGTAGAACAGCTTCAACAAGGAACCTTAGGAGAAATATGACCCAGAATACCTCACAACTGGAGGTTAGAGCACTCTCCTGGCAAATGTCCCTCAAGATTTCTCAGGCAGAGTAGAAATAGAAACCTGGATTTCCCATATTCTAGGTGAGTTCTCTGCCTAAATTACTGGATCCAAGGAAGGAAATCCTTTCCACTGTCTTGAGAAGCACACATAAGCTAGTCTTAACTCCAGTAGGCAAGTCCCAGTTGTGAATACTGAACAGAAGTTAGACGCTTCCCTGAAATCAGAAGTCAGGGGAGGGAGACATCGCACCCCAAGCCTTCCCCAGTACCACCATCATGAGCCCCACACAGTCCATGGCTCCCCCTGGGTGCTAGCCCAGGGACTGGCAGGAGCACCAGGCCAGGAGATAGTTGGCTTAATGTCTAGTTGGCAGCCGGTATCAAGTGGAGTGCCCCAGGGGTCAGTCTCGAGGCTGGTTTTGTTCAATATATTCATTTATACATGCATTTGATCCAGGATCAGTTTACTCATGAGTAAACTACTCATGAGTAAACACTCCTGGGCAGGCATCTACACATGCAGGAAAATGGGAGCAGATATGCTGCTAATGGCAGCAAACTGCTCCTAATTCCTGAGTAAAGTTATTCAGAGGATAGAATGCCCTTGGAAATAAAATGAATCTGTTTGACTATTTGACGTAGGAGTGTGCTACTACAGTTACATTTAAACCAGACATGACTTTTTCCTCAAAATGTTGTTTATTAGGGCTGCGCGAAGCTTCAGGTGGTGATGTGATTCAGAGAAGATTTGGCCCAATTTAGTGGCCGAATCTCCAAAGCCAAATCAAATCAGGGGACCAATTAAAAGGTCCAAATTGATTTGAAGCTCTCCGAATCTTTGCTGATTCGGACAGTCCCCAGTGGCTGCAGAAGGGAGCTGCAGCCGGACTTGGAGCAGGTAACTAGGGGATGGAGGAAGGGGCTGGGGGAGGGGACCATGGAGGGACCCCTACCAGCCCCTATTCCCTGCCTGCTCCCCCAGGCCCCTCTCCCCACTTCCACCCCCCCAGCCCACCCATGGCTGCCCCACCCACTCCAGCTCCTGGCCCTTTAAAGAAAAGCCCTGGTGCTCACTGGGTGCTGCTAGGTGGGGGGCGCCGATCCCCGCTGCCCTCCACTGCCCTACACTGCATGGACAGGGCTCTGCCATGAGCCCCGCAACCCCCCCTCACTCCCCCAGCCCGCCCCCATGGCTGCCCCACCCGCCACGTCTCTGGCCCTTTAAGAAAAAATAAAAAGGAGAAAAGCCCCGGGACTCACCACTCCTGCAGCAGCCTCAAGGCTTTGGGGGGCTTGTGCAGATCCCCCCACATGGTGTAAGGCAGCGGGGGGCAGTGGGGATCTCTCCACGCCAGCAGGAGCAGTGAGTGCAGGGGTTTTCTCTTTTTTTTTTTTCTTAAAGGGCCAGAGCCACCGTGGGCAGGGCAGCCATGGGGGGCCCGGGACCGCAGGAAGGGTTGTGGGGGGCTCGTGACAGAGCTCACCATGTAGCATGGGGCAATGGAGGGCAGCAGGGATTGCCCCCCTGTCAAGGAGTATCCGGTGAGTGGGCCTTTTTTTTTCAAAGTGCCAGGAGCACTGTTGCCGGGCCGGGAGAGCGGATGTAGGATGGGCCTGGGTGATTCAGAGATTTGGCAGCAGCTGAATCCCTGAATCGGAGTCGGCCAGATTAATTCAGGACACTGATTTGAATCACCGAATCGAATCACTGTCCCCCGAATCGGCTGAATCCGAATCCGAAGTAATACTAGCCACTTCGCACAGTCCTATTGTTTATAATGTGGTAATTACATCCTTTCACAACATTGATGAGAAATGAAAGGGATGTATAATGCATGGCAGAAGCTTGTGTATCATCCAGCTGCTGTGATAAATGAAATTCCCAGATTTTTTTAACAGTTCGTAATTACTGTTTATCAGAATGATTTTTTATACTGATAAAGGAATAACCTAGATTTATCTTAAACTGGGTTCAGCCATCTTGAAACCAGTTTGTGTGTGCTAAGCTTCTGTTTTGTAACAGGTTTAAATTGATTTCTGATTACTTATACTGGTTTATGTGTAACTTTTGTTCTTAGCCAATAACTTTCCCATAATCTTCCGGACCAGTCTACCATAGCTCCTCATCTTCCCTCCACAGCAGACTTCCCTAGAAGAGAAAAGGTATCCTGTGCACTGAATGCTATGCTAGGTTCCCTATATTAGATGCACCGGGGTGCTCAACCTCTGGCCCATAGACTAGGTCTGGCCTACAGAGCCATGTCATCCAGCTTGTGGGGCCCCCCATGCTGCCCTGATGGCAAGAATCAGCAGCTGATACTCAATTGTGGGCAGAGTGCAATATCCCTAAAATTTTGGATTTAAACTTCATTCCTGAACAACAAGAAAGATTCCTATACCTCCCTGCCTTTCTGCCATCTGACACCATCAGGGAAGGAATCCTGTTTCATGTGCACATCAAAGAACAACTCTCAAAGACATTCTTATGGGCCCAGGGGAGCAGACTTCCATCTTCAGCTTCCTCTGTGCAAAAATGAAGTTTATTTTCTACCCATGGGGACTTTTTACCATCTTTAATTTTTTCTGAGCCCAAGGAAGGGCATGTATGTCTGAAAGCTTTCAGAAAAAGATTTTTTTTTTTTTGCAATTTCTTAATTGATTTAATAAAAGGTATCATCTCTGAACCAAGAATTCTAGAGTTTTGCATATCCCTAAAATGACCAATCACAATGCATCCAGTCTATAACTTGGGGACCTTTATTGATACACTGCACAGTAGCAGCATATAACAACTAGCAAGCACACACAGGCTTTCACCATACACTGTGCTCCAGGGATCACACAGGAAGACAGATGTCTGACCAGCCTGGAATCATCTTCTGCAGGTCTCTTGCTTCAGTTTGTGGTGGTCTCACCTGGAGGAAATTGCCAAGAGATGAACACACCCTCTCTTTGTTCCTGTCCTTCTCAAGTGTTATACCTTGAGTCTACTCATTGTGTACCTAGCTGGTGCTCATTCATTAGTGTTCCAGTCCAACATACCTTGTCCAGCCAATGCAGGTACTGTCCACATGCGTTTCATGCACCAGGTGTTTGGTAAGATGTGATCCTATAGCTGGAATCTTTCCATCCATAACTGGGCCTTTTAAGTACCAGGAAGTACCAGGACAGATTAATCCTTGCAGCTGAACTTTTATCTTTTGCATACGTATGAGGTGGGGCTATTTCTCTTCTCACGGCTCATTAGACACTTTCTACTTCCACCCAAAAACCCATCTCTGTCTTCGGAATATATGAGAACTGCCTTGTTACAGAGCAGCTAGGCCATGAGAGCCTGATTTTGGGGGTGGTATATAGAGCTGATCCCAGCATACAAGGCCAGGTGAAGATGGCACAGAACCCAACCCTGGCACGTGGGGCCCAATCCAGCCTGTAGTTCACTCCTACACTACTGATTTGGCCCACAGGTCCAAGAGGCTGGGGACCACTGATGCACACTGCACTCTCCCCCAGCTGACAATAGCTAGCAGAATGAGGATAGTGTCACATGTTCAACTTAACACTTACTAAGGGCAGTTAAAATGCAAGCCTACATGCGTTCAAGCAGTTTAGCATGTGTTAAATACTCTCGTGGCCTTGCAAACTCATTCTGTTTCAGGCAAGGGCTATCTTCCAACACCTACTAAGTTTAATAGACCACTACATTGCAATGATTGCAACTATTCCAAGTGAATGTGCAACAAGGCCCTGAAAATATATCAGGAAAGCATAACAGCTCCATGACATACTATAATTTTTTATCATGATGCCATTCACAGGTCATCTCACAGGAGATTCAGTTCTGTCCCACAGTTAAATTGTAAATCTTTCCAGGCTCCTGTGCCAGTGAGGAAGCTGCCATAGGTGTGGGAGGGATGAGCCTTCCAAGGGATGCCCCCACTTTCCTGCAAAAGTGGTAGGGAGCAGATGGGATCCCTGTTTCTACCAATAATGCAACAGCCATTTTTTCTGGTTCACCCAGAAAATCAAAGTGAGGAACTAGAGCTCAGGTCCTCCCAGGTATTTCCATTAATAGGCAGAGGGAACTGAACGGCAACCTTCTGACTCTGCTCTGAAGATGCTATAACTATGCACTGATTTTTTTTGGAGGGGTTGTGACAAAGCCAAAAGAGCAGCTCAGAGGTGGAATATGTGAGACCTCACATCTTTTCACCACAAGAAACTGACTGTTAAGGGGGTGTGTGTGTGCGCGCGTGTGTGTGCGCGTGTGTGTGTACACATATATTTAAATAAATGACCTTGCTGATGTCATTGCAATACGGTAATAGGGGAAATGGTATCAGCAACAGTGTAAAATGTGGTTGTGTAAAGGAAAAAATGCATGATAAACATCTTGCTATTTTCATCCAACGCAGTTTGTGGTCACAGAAAAAATACTTGCAACTAAATTTATTTGAAAGGGTGTCACCTAAAAGTTTACCAGTTTTCCATTGCATGGTAAGTAATATATATTCAAGCACTTAATTTGCCAGAGCTAATTGACCTTCCAAACTTGACATGAAATAGCTTTAAAAGCAATGTACCTGCTAATGATAAAGTTCTGTTTTTGTAAATCTACCTTTACTCCATTCTCCACTTATGATGTTGGTTATTTGTATTTGTTTAAATATTCTGTTTCTTAAACTTTACAACAGAGCTCAATACTATTATCCCCAACTTGCAGATGATGAAACTGAGGCATGAGTATGTGAAATTATTTGCCTACTATCATCCATCAGGCCATGACAGAGGCAGGACAAGGAACCAGATCTGGTATGCTGTGTCAAAAAGGTCACATTGTAACCAATAAGCGTGGCCGTGTGGTATGTGGCACTGCAGCCATGTCTGTGGTGCCACATACTGCATGTTCAGTGGTTCTCCATGCTGCAAGGGCCCCATGGAGGAAAAAAGGGCAGGGCATGTTGCTCAAAAGTGGAGCCAGGCCACCTGGAGCCATGCTGAAGCTGTCAGACAGGCTCCGTGCAGCAGAATCACCACTGCTGCATCCTCAGGAGGCCCCCAGGACCCCAAGTAAAGCTGCTGGAGCCAGCCCAGTGCTGGCCCCAGCCTCCCCTACCACCGCCAGGGTAACTTGCCAAGCACCGGAGCATGGTTGGAATGGGTGTTCCCCATGGACAACTAGCAGCAGTGTAAGGTGCGCTGCTGCTAGTTGTCCTCAGGGAACCAAACATCCACTCTATGTGCTGATGCCACCATTGTGAGCTTTCTGTGTAACCTCGGAACCCATGCAGAGCTGCAGCACCCCAGTGGGAGATAGAACCAGTACCTCCGGGAGGCTCCGCTGTAGCATATCCAGATGTGTAACATAAGGCCCAAAGGCATAAGGACCAAAGAGGGAAATAAGTCAGTTTGGTAGAAAAATTTCTATCAAGCCCCATTTTTGGTAGAAAATTGAGTTTTCAATTAACATTTTGTTTTTAAAATTGTCTGCTTTCTATAGAAGACATCTTGTCCTTAAAAAAATAAAAGTGCCTCTTTTACCAAAACCCAGGTATTTTTATTTTTTGATGAAAAGTTGAAATTTTGGAATAGAAAAAAATGATTCTGTCCAAATACTTTTCCTTCCCATTTTCATAGCAATCTTTTGCTTCCCTCTATAACTTCCTCATTTTACCTGCAGCTCTTGTAACCATGATGGTTTGTACAAACTCCCAGAAAGGGAGAGATCTTTCAAGGTGACTAGGTATAGCACTAGTTAGATCAAAAGCATGTATTGCTGGAGTGAGAACAGGTAATAGTTGTGCAGAAATGTGTGGATTTACTCATAGATAGTACATCACTTTGGAACTAGGTCTTCCTGTGATCTTTTATCTGACCATTGAAAGAACAAGTTAATTCTTTGATACAGCAATCCAAAAGTGCCAGAAATTATCTGAACCTTTTACCAGTGCATGCAGTGATGATGTAGGTGGTTTCCATACCACTCACATTGCACCTCTCATCTTAGAGGCTGATAAGGATGAAGAAAAGACCTTGCTTTACCAGTCTCCTGCTCACAGATGTCACCTTGAGGGCTATACCCACTTGGTGTACCTCAGAAGGGCCTGGGCAGGGTTTCCAAGGTGGCACTCCAATATGCTTTATGACAGGACTTGGTTTGGTATAGAACTGGTCCTGTATCAGGTAACCACAACTGACTCCTTTGCCTGTACTTCAGTGACCCTACGTGAGAAAGCTTATCATTTTGTAATTTCAGCTTTTCTGTATCTTATCAGATGGTAATGCATGTCACTCATTTCCTTTTACTTTTATGTCAAAAAGCATAAGATCAGTTCTGTTTATCTCATGAAAAAAATGAGTCAATTTGAAACAAGGACTGATAATGCCTGCTTTTATACAATAATGGTTAATATTTTTTTTCTAAATACATATTCTGTAAGCTGATAACAGTAAAAAAAAGTATTGCCTAAGTAATGCATTGATTGCTTTGTATATTGCTTGAGTATTATCCAGCCAGATGATTGAAAAAATGCAAAAAAAGGTGAATGGTGGTATAATTTACATGGCAGATGTTATCTGTCAAGTACATGATTGCCAATGTGCTGTTGTCCATACTGGGCTCTGATCATGCACCCAAGTCAATGGCATTCGTTCCAATTAATTCACCAAAAGTTGGATCTGAAGCACTAGATCTTTTGACCCTATTGGTCAATCACCAATGCTTTAAGCTATTTAGGATTTGCTGGGCTAGTGTGGGATATGCAGAATTATCTAAGCAATTTAGGAGATAAGTGTCATTTGCTTAAAAAAAACAAGCGTATGGAAAAAGTTATCAAGAATTTCCATTAGCAGGCAATAGGAGCACACCACAGGGGGCACTACAAAAAGATGAGAAACTAAAGAGACTGCAGGAGAAAAAGGCAAAATGCTCCAGGCAAGTCAGAGTCACTACTAACCCAGAAACTTTTTTTCTGTGCTCTGCATACTTGGCAGCATCACTTGAAACGAAGTCCAGGCTCCTAATTGTCATGTTGAAGCTTTTATTGTGAACTGAAATGCTCATATTTTTTTGTGGAGGCTAAGCAAACAGGTAACTTTTTGTTTTCTTTTTACTTCAACTTTACCAGAAAGTGCATTTTTGCCCTGCTGTTCTTTTCTTTGATGTTTGCTATTAATGGAAGGAACTAGACAGAAAGGAAAGTAAAGAGCTCATTTGGGGAGAATTGAATGATCAAGGCAAGAAGTAAAAAGAAATCTATATGAATTTCACTGAGATTTTCTGATTCTGCTCAGGGTTTGTCATAATTATATTTCCTCTGTAACTATACGATGTGTGTTTATCATTTCAAATATTATCTAGAGACTAGACTAGTTTGAGAACCTACAACAAACAGTTTTCTATCAATAGTCAACAGTTGACCTGGTTGAGAATCTTGGCAGGTTTATTTATCAGAACTAAAGATTGTTCATGAGAAAGTGTTGGATATGACACAGCTCCATGGTTTAAAAAAATGTGAAGAAATAGTTTTGAAATCTTTCTTTCAAGATTTTACTTCATGTATATTAAAAATAATTGACTAATCAGGTGAAATCTAAATGAAAATTTTCTTTTGACTCAGTCCATTTTTTTCAGATTACTAATGCACAACACTTCTTAACATTCCAGGTTCTGATCACGTTTGGTATGGGAAAATATCTTAAAATATGAGACTCTCATGAATAGAAATTATTTCTTGATCAACTGTATTCAATAGGATTATTAATACCTCATTCGTGTTTGATCCACTCTAGTGCCTTCCTGCCCTTTCTATCCATCTAGGTTTAATAGCTGAAGATATTCCTGGAGAATTAATTGTTAATTCACTTTCATGAGTATTCAGCCTATAAATCTAACTGAAAATGCTATTCTTTTTTGTAAGCAGGGTATAAAACAATCACAGCTATACAACAGGATTAGGTTTACAAATTTTAATAGCAAGCAAGGGTATAAACAATATTAATAAAATGCCAAATAATTTTGAATAATGAATATACATGAGAAAACTACAGACTACTGGTAGGCATTTTATGGACAAACATGTAGTACAATTATTAGAACAAATTAATAACCATAATTTATTCACTAAGATGTACCTAATTCAGTATTAAACCAGACTCTTACAGGTCAAATTGCTATTTTATTCTGAATATGACTAGATCAGGAAGGGAAAAGATTTAAGGTTACAAATAAAAAAAAATCAGAACTGTGAAGCATAGCTATATGACGAACACTAAGTGATAGAATCTAACAGGTTTTAGATTGTCAGATTTACTAGTTCTTGTTTATTCTGTAAATGTTTCATAAATTATCCACTAACTGAACTTGATTCAAAGAATCTAGCCTGTCATAGGTTCAGTTTAAAATTAATACTTGAAATAAGATCATCTCCAGTTTCTACCAAGATTTCTCTATTTTCAAATATCATTCCTAATTCCTAGGTGACATAAAAGACTGCTCTGAAACAGCTCTGCTCTGCTCCTGCTGTACTCAGCCTTGGTGAGGCCACAGCTGGAGTACTGCATCCAGTTCTGGGCTCCACAATTCAAGAAGGATGTGAAGAAGCTTGGGAGAGTCTAGGGGAGAGCCACACGCATGATCAAAGGGCAAGAAAATAGGCCTTATGAAAAGAGGGTGAGATCCATGGGACTCTTCAGCCTGGAAAAGCGCAGGCTCAGGGTGGGACCTGGTGGCTTCTTATAAGTATATAAGTAGTGTGCATCAGGATCGGGGAGAACATCTGGTCACCAGAGCGCGCCAAGGAAAAGCAAGGACCAATGGTCATAAACTCCTCCAGGACTGTTTTAGGCTGGACATAAGGAAAAATTTCTTTACTGTCTGAACCCCCAAGCCCTGGAATAGACTCCCTCCAGAAGTGGTGCAGGCACCTACTCTGGACTCATTCAAGAAACATTTGGATACTTATCTTGCTGGGATCCTTTGACCCCAGCTGACTTCCTGCCCCTGGGGCAGGGGGCTGGACTCGATGATTTTCAAGGTCCCTTCCAGCCTTAATGTCTATGAAACATTGAGCTGTCTGATTCTGGGGTGCTGCAAATCTTTAATGATTCAGATGGTTTTTATGCTTACAAATTAGCATTATAACAATAATATGACCATAAGTGGCACTAGAAGCTATTATTGGGGGGGCTTGGTGGTGCAAAGCATGCCCACCTGCCCCTGCCCCTTGTTCCTGCTGGCTGTTCCAGGGCCAGTGGGTGCTGGGCACAGTGCTGCATCAGTGGTGGTGCTGGAACCGCTGTTGCCTGCCCAGTTTGGGGGGGCCACCTCTCATAGCCCTGGCCTTCTGCCACCTATGAACGTGACCAAGGCTAAATCTGGTCATTTGTCTCATGAGAGGTGAGTTTCTAGAACACTCTTATTGGGTGTCAGGTAGCGTTTCGCAGGAAGCTTTGGGCTGTGTGGGGAGGGAAAGATACTAGGACAGGGCAGGCAATTATTTTGGGTGGAGAGCCGCTTACCAAGTTTTGGCAAGCTGTTGAGGATCACATGGGTAGCTCCGCCCCTTGACAGGTGCCCTACCCCTGGTCGCCATCTTGTGACCAGAAGACTCACTCCTTAACCCCGCCCTTTGCCACCAGAAGTCCCTCCCCTTGCCCTTGGAAATACTTTCAGCAAGGGGTTTTGCTATCTCAGAACCAGAAGAATACTAAATTATATTCTAAAAATCAAACAGCTACAACATTCATTAATTTGATTTCAAAAAATATTTTTGTGTTGATTTACATGTGTTTGTGTAGTTTACACAGAGGTGATTGCACAACAGCTTAAAATATAGTCTTACGCTTGTATATTGGGAGGGGGGGTGAGGGCCATGGGGGTGTGGGTATTGGTTTGTAGGGGGCTGTGGGTGTGTGTGTGGGTATGGGGTGTGGGGGAGGATGTCGGTGTGTGGAAGGGTTGTGGGGGGTCAGGTGTTGGGGGTGTGGGTGTGGAGTGAGGAAGCATGTGGGGGTGTGAGTGAATATGTGGAGTATGGGTGGGTGTGGGGTTTGTGGGGAGATGTGTGGGGGGGAAGGTGGCTGGGGTGTGTGAGGCAGTGTGGAAGTGGGGTTCTGCATATATGGCAATGCAAGGGGGGTGTGGGTGCATGTGTATGGTGGAGTGTGCATGTGGGACTTGCCCTATGGACACACACATACAAATATACACACACTCACTCTCCCTCCTACCCTCATTGCGCGCACGCACACACACACACACACACACACAATCTCTCCCTCCCTCATTGCTCTCTCTCCCCCTCTCTCGTTACACACACACACATTCTCTCTCTCTCCCGGCCCTGGGCTACTGTCACGGGCCCTGTGCTCCCACGGTCCGGTGATGCAGCCAGGGGGTCATGTGGTGCTGAAGCACCTGGATGGCATGCAGGGAAGCAGTGAAAGTTGCAGCAGGCAGAGACTTGGGGGGGGGGGGCAGGGCCAGGCTGACATTTCTGCTGGCTCCTGCCAGCTTCCCCTGGGTCCTACTGCCCCTGGCTCCTGTCATCTGACACTGAGAAGCCAAGGTGCCTCTGTCTCTATGTGTATACTCCCATCGCTGCTCTGACCACAGTTCATGTAGACACAGCCAAGATAACTCTATACCAGCTTGTTCTAATACCACTGCTAGTGGTGCTGCAGAAGCATGGAATTTAGCATAAGCTGCACCTCCCCCTAAGGAGCTTGTGCTGACTCTGCTTCAAGCATTAAGCTGTTACTTGCTAGCTGAGCTAGCTAATTTAATGTTAACTTGAGTAGGTCTGCCTGTCTGCACAGTCATTGCAGCATAGCTGCACTATATATGCAGGACTGCTTGGCACAGTATCACAAGTACTGATTTTTCCCGCCAGCATTCATCACTAATTAGTTTGCAATGGGCCTAATACCATTTAATGTTTATCAGTGGGTGCATCTACATGTGCATTTACTGTGCAGTAACTTACTGTTCAGTAAGTTATTTTTAGGCCAGTGTCTACACATGCAGCCATTAAAGCACAGTAACGCTGTGTGTGGTCTGACTGGGACCGAACTTAATCCCAAGTCAGCCCACACACACAGTGTTACTGCACAGCAAGGCTTCTATGGGTGCACTACTGCACAGTAACTAATTGGGCATAAATTTGATACATATTCATTGATGCGGTTATATCATTTAGCATGCAGTCATTGTAACCATTACTTTTTACACTTTTCCTATATAAGAAAACGGTGAATGAATTTGGAGGGAAACTGAAATAAATTCAATGCACAAAAACATCATTTACATTTTTTTCTAGCAATTAAATAAGAATTCTGTAGATATGCTAGACACTCAAGAAAAAAATGAGTACATCTAAAATTATTCTGCATTCGAAACTGAGGGGTTTATTAAACAAAAGTCATGTTATTCGTAGTTAGTGAAATGAACTAATTGTTCATGGACTTGATTCACAAAGGCACAGTGCTGCAGTGCATAACACTTCAGCCCCCTACTGCTTATGAGAGTCTGTAGTTTGAAGTTAATACTGCAATGCTGAGAAAGTGGTAGAGGGTCATACCAAAGAAGTATTTAAGCACTTAACTCATATTTATTTAAATCAGTGGGAATTTAGGCATCTAAATATGAGCTGTTATGCCTCCAAATACATCTCTTTGGCTCTGGCCCTAGAAGCTGAAGAATTGGATCTGCAAACCCTAGCACAGCAAGTGTAAAGTCACTTGAGCTAGCCATTAGGAAAGAAGAAGGATGTGGTGGGTCAAATATAAGAGAAGCTTGTATTTTTTATAAAGAGGAAGAATAAATGTCTTGTTACATTACAGATCTCTGACATCGTGGTTTACAGAAGCAGCACATCATGATGACAAATGCAACAAATTGCACCATGGAGCAAATAAAATTTCATTACTATATTCAACTCATTCCACTCTTTTTTCATATCCCAGTTTTTATTTTTGGAGCAATATTTAATGCCCTTGCACTGTGGGTGTTCTGCTGCAAAGTGGTCAAAAGGACAGAAACCAAAATCTACATGATCAATCTGGTCATCGCTGACTGTTCTCTGGTCTGTGTATTGCCTTTTTTGATATATTTCCGCCTGAAGAACTGGCCCAGAAATGAAGCATGCTTAGCTGTAGAAATAATGTATATGGTAAACATGTTAATGAGCATCTATATTATCACTGCCATTACAGTTGACAGATACATTGCAATAAAGCATCCTCTGAAAGCAAAGAGTTTAAGATCTCCATTGAAGGCAGCTGTTACCTGTGGGCTTCTTTGGCTATTAGTGATAATTAGCTTGTATTTACGTCGAAGATCAGTGAATGAAAGTATATGCTTACAAAAGATTTCCACCAGACCAACAACCTTTTTACCATTTTTTTTTGCCTTTGGTTTTCTCATTCCTTTAATAATCTTGAGCTCTTGTTCAATACAAATTATCAAGACTCTTAGAAAAAGGATTCACACAAATCCACATGAAAAAAAAATATTCCAGAAAGGTATCTATGTTGTTTCTGCAAATATGACTGTATTTACAGTATGTTTCTCACCCTTCTGTATTGGGGAATTTGCTAGGTTTGTGATGGAAAATGGTACAGTTAGCTGCTTTGCTATTCAGAATGTTAGGAACTTTAATTTTATAGCCATGAGCATAGCAAATTCTAACTGCTGCCTGGATACCTTTTGCTATTATTTTGTAGCCAAAGAATTACAGGAAGTTTTTTTCTTTTCCAAATCCAATTGTTCTGGGACAAATCAAACCTGTTCATCCCAAAGGCAGATAAATGTAACAGTGATGTAACAACATTGCCATGCAAAAGCTAGAAATAACAAGAGAAAAAACAACCTTTATCAGTCTTGGATACTGATAGCAATGTTTCATCTCTAATGATTTATTGTTGTTGTCGATGCAAATGAAATAGAATCAAACTTTCTTCTGTCAAACTTTTTAAAGATTTTGGACTCGGGGCCTATTTTATAGCAAAGAGGTAGGCTGAGTTGGGCAAAACTCACAGGATATGGCATGATATACCCTAACCACCCACAGACATATAGTTCCTGAAGTAATATCAGACAAGTATGCTGCTGAAACATCTCAGCTTGTAACTGTTGGACAGACTAGAGGTCCTGTGCCCGTGATTATTTTGCTAAGGCTTCAGCAAAACCTTGGCTCAACAAGGCCTCAGTTTCTAACAGGTCTTCCCACCCCTCTTTGCCCCTCTTCTCCTTAGTTTAATAAGGCCTCAGCTTGTAAGCAAGTTCCCTGGAAAAGACCAGGCTGGGTCGAGCTGCCAAAATATATATTGAGCAGGAAGTTTCAAGGATCTTGCAGATCACACCTCGAAGATAAGTCAAGTGACACATCTCCCAGGAAGACAGGAAGGTCTGAAGGGATATTCAGCACTAAGGGGGCAATTAATTGGTGCACATACCAAAGTATTGAAATGGGGTACATCATCATGAGCATCTCTTTAATAACTGGTGATTTGTTGTCTTATGTAATTATTGGAATCTGATTGGTTTCTATAGTTATTTGATGTATAGCTATGGTATAAAAATATAGCTATTCAATCACACTTTGGACATATAAACTTCTATGCACATCCCTTCTGCAAACCAGTTTGATCACCTGGCTGCCAGTGATTAAAGATTTTATAATTATACTTGCTGTGTTGTTTCTTTAAGAGTATTATGTACTGTGTGCAGCAAGCCAGGGATGAAGTTAAACCATGGAGGTCTGGGGACTATCCAACCCAACTACTTGCAACAATAACAAGGCTTACTGACTGAGATGTTCAGTATGCTGAATTTGAGAGGATGAACAGTGTCCTCGGGGGCAGCATGTGGTAGAAGGTGGTAGATGAGAGTGAAAGACTACAGAGGTTGAACTGATGAAGAAGGACACTGGAAATGGGATTAAAAGAAACCAAGGAAAAGAATGAAACGACAGTAAGGGAGCAAAAAAGGAAGAGAAAGAAAACAGGAAAGGACAACAGAAGAAGAGAGATGGCACTTGAGACTGACAAAGTATTTTCTAGTCTAAAGGAGATTGAAGCGTCCAATTTAGATATTTACCATTAAAGAATACTTCTCAGTGGGGAAGTGTACATTAATGTATCAGTACAAGGAGGTTTAATTTAGGGCTGGGTTGTGGGTAGATCTGGCAAAAATCAATTCATAGCTTTCCTTCTGGGCTTCCCCTAGTGGCACTCTACTAGCCACCCTGAAACAGCTGTTTTTATTGCCATCTGTATTAGGGATGTGCAAATTTTTGCCAGCTGTTTCGTTTCAACACTGTTTCGACCTGTTTCATGCTCGAAACAGTGAAACTGAAATGAAGCAAAGGGCTTTGAAACAGCCTCAGAATGAAATGAGGGCAGTCAAAACGTTTTAAAAATTTCGAAGCATTTTGAGTTTTGAAGCTCAAGCTGGGCTTGCCTGCAGGGAAACAGGAAGTAAGGAGAGGGAGAGGGAAGAGTGGGGAAGGGCTGCTCTCATACTGGCTGTGTAGGTGGCCAGTGACTGTGATCCTTCCCTGAGGCCCCTTCCAATCCCAGTGCTCTGGGGGAGGAATGGAAAAACAGCATAAAAGGCATCATTGTTTGAACTGGCCTGCTTTCTGCCTTGGGGTCTGACAGTTACTGAGCTACCTTCTAGCAGGTCAGGAGCGTTAGACAACAAAGGCTACTACTAGCATTGATTTGAATGATTTCCTATTTGCTAGCCTAGCTTAGCAAGAGGGATTCCAGAATACCTTTTTCTTTCTTCTAGACAATTTATTTTATTATTCTATTCATTGATTTATTCTTTTCAATTTTATAATTATATTAGATATAACACTACATAATTTAATTTATATAGGATGGGAGATACATTCATATTTTATTTCTATACATTTATACCTTGCGGCATAGACTACACAACTTAGAGAATTTATAAAGGAATGCAGATACATTTATATCCTGCAGCATGGAAGACTACACACCTTACAGAATTTATATAGGAACACAGATACATTTATATATTTGTATAAAAGCAAGACACTATGAAACACACCATGAAGCATGGTGGAAAGTCAGCTGGGAAGCCTTCAGGGAGGGGTGGAAGCGGGGTAGAGGGAGAGGTGTAGGTTCCCTCCTCCCCACAAACTGAGATGCAGCCTCTTTCCTACAACCAGCAGGGACGAGGCTTCCACAAATAGCAAGGAGAGGGGAGCAGTGCCAGTGCTAGTGCCTGTGCCTGAGACTGCATCCCCTTCAAGAGCACCAGCCATAACCACCCCACCCCCACCGTCATGACAACAAGCAGCAACACCAGAAACAGCATGACAGCTTCCTCCACCCCCATTTCACTTACCATGCTGAGCCTTCCAGTGGCAGAGGAAAAGCTGGATCTGGATCTGGATCTGAGTACCATAGCAAGAGAAATTCTGGAAAAGGAGGGGAAATCAGCCGAGTTTGTTCTTCACACCCCTCAAGTTTCCCCTAAAGCCAGGTCTCCTTCCCCAGAAGGCATTTCAGAGGAGGCTAAGGTAGAGGTTATGGAGACAAGTGGCTCAGCTGAGTCCCCTCCTCCTGTTGCTGTGCCTCTGCCTGCTGAGGATGGGGAAACTGCAGCATCCACACATGCACATTTTCCCCAGAAATGAATGGGTAGTGTGGTCTGGGATCATTTTGAGCTGGCAGATGATCCCACATACACTATCTGCCTGCACTGCCAAGCCAAAACCAGCCAGGGCAAGGGAACAAAACACATGAGCACCATGGGAAAGCTGATGCATTTCCACAAACACCCCACCCCCCTTGCCCTTGCTCCTCCTCAGCCTGGCACAAACAGAAGCATGCCCAAAGGGAATTCCCCCTCTCACTCCAAAGCCCCCAGCCCCCCAAAGCAGAGGCAGGCTACCCAGGAACAGTGGGAGAAAGGGGGACAGAAAGCGGGGCATGTTGCAAGGGCAAGTGAGATCACCCAGACCATTGGGGAGATGCTTCCTATAGATGGCCAGCCCTTCTCCTTAGTTGAGGGCCCAGGGTTCAGGTGGCTCATGGCCCCAACCTACCAAGTGCCCACACACACCACCTTCAGTAGGACAGTGGTGCCCTCCCTCTATGAGGCATGCAGGGCATACTTGAAGGAGGAGCTGCACAAGGCAGGTCTGCAGGTGGCCTTCCACTTCACCTCAGACAAATGGAGCAGCCAAGGTGGAGATCACACCTACCTCTCCCTCACAGGGCACTGGTACGACCAATTAGGCAATCAGCGGGCTCTCCTTCAAGCCAAGGTGATGGATTAGTCCCACACGGCAACTGAGATCATGGGGGCCATGAGCCACTTGGTGCAGGGGTGGCTTGTTGGGAAGGGTGAGCCCATCCACGGGTTCATGGTCACCGACAATGGGGCCAATATGGTTAAAGCAGCCTGTGATGCCAACTTTGTTGGCATCCGCTGTCTGGCACACAAGTTGCACCTCATTGTCAGGGATGCCTTGGAGGGGGGACAGAGCTGCTGGTGACAGTACCAGCACCACCAGAAAACTCATTTCCAAACGCATGAAGATGACAGGCTACTTCCACCAGAGCATCAAGGGGCGGGGGGGGGCAAGATGCTGCAGGACAAACAAGCATAGCTGAACATCATGCAGCACAAAATCATGAAGGATATGGAGACTCGATGGAACTCCACATACCTGATGCTTGAAAGGCTGGTGAAGCAACAGAAGGCCAGCCATGAAATGGCCTTGCTTGGGGAGATTGGGATCAGCAGCCCCCTTAACAGAGCTGAGTGGGATACCAGCTCCCAAATATTGGTGGTCCTCAAGCCCTTCCTCGAGGCCACTGAGACCCTCAGCACCAAATAGAGAGCTTTCAGGGGATCAATATTCCTGCCTGGGGCAAGCCACTGTCACCAGATGTCCAAGCACTGGTGAAGTGGCTGAAGGAGGGCATCAGGAAATGGCTTGATCCCTTGCAGTCCAGTATGATCCACATGCTGGCCACCATGTGTGACCTGAGGGTGAAGGGCAGTGTATGCAGCAGCCAAAGCCTGAATCACTGGACAGAGGTACTGGTGAAGAGAGTCAGGGAGGCAGAAGGGCGGAGGTGGGGGGATGTGGAAGAGGGGAATGCACTGTCCCATGCTAGCACACCATCCACCAGCCAGTCTCCTCCCCCATCACAGGTACTGCCAATGTAGGCCAGGGGCATGGCTTCAATGTTGGGGTCCAGAGGCACCAGACCCCACCAACAGGCAGGTAGCAATCGGGCCTTAGTAGCTGCCTATCTTGCCAAGGCCATGGAGCCACTGCTCTGCAACCCATTGGCCTATTGGGCAAGCCATAGCCAGATGTGGCCAAATCTGGCCACAGTTGCCTGGAAACACCTTTCTTGACCACTGACCAGTGTTCCAAGCGAGAGGGTGTTCAGCATTGCTGGGGATGTAGTAACACCCCATTGCACATGCTTGGATCCTGATTTGGTGGAGTAGGTGGTGTTCCTGAACATGAACCTGCCACTGCTGGAGTTTCCCAAACTCCAGGTGCAGATGGAGTAAATGCCACCCTCCTCACTCCATCCACACCTATTTCCCTTTTTCATTTTTTAAAAGCCATTTAATGCCCCATTCTCAGAAGTGGAGGGGGCACTCACTGCATCACCAGCCAGCAGGGGAAGAACATGTCCCTGCTAAGCTTCCATGCCAGGACAAACTTGGTGGTATGAGCTGGTGCTACAGGGAAGGAGGAGACCCTAGGTCCTGGGCATGACCACTAAAACTGCACTCTGCCAGGGTCAGGGAGGCCTGGTGGGACTGCTAGTGGTGCAGCAGCCCCAGGAAATGCCAGGACTGAATATCCCCCCAGTGAAAGGCAGGTAGGAGGTGCCATAACCTCCAGCCACCACACACACAGTCCTGGCAGGGGAAAGCCCAGACCCGTCACATTTTTGACAGGCCTGAGGATTGTTGGTTGCAGTGGAGTTGTGAGGCTCCAGGTGAGCTTAGCTTAGCTGCCTGGGATGTAAGCTTTTGGGTTGAAAATCCTTCATCAGGCTGAGGAAGCACCTGCAGTTGCTCTGTGTGTGCTGTTCCTGGATGGAAGGAATAGTAAAGAAGCCAGAGTCTGGCATGCAATGCAGGCAAGAAAGCCAGTCAGTGAAAATGTAAATGGAGGCATCAGGGGGTGAGGGACAGGCTGGGATGGGGAGGGGGGGGAAGGGGGATGTAGCAGCACAGGTGAAAGTGCAGAGGTGCCTGGGGAGTCAGATGACTGGCAGGTTGCAGTGTGTCAGAATTCTAATGTCTATATTGAGTCCATGAGTTTCTGTACCTACCACCTAGGAGGCTGATGAAGTGAAGTTCATAGGCCCGGCTGTAAAAAGTGGTTTGTAAATTCCCTTTCAGGATCAGGCCTGAGAGACTGAAGAAAGTGTGTTTTTTTTGTAAAAAAATGTGGCCTCCACAGGTAGTTGGGTATTGTTATCTTTGATAGATTCTGGTGGGCAGTTTGTGGGGGTACTGGAGATAGTTGGCAGGTTTTGTGTTCTGAGCTGTAGGAAGTTGGCTTCAGTTCTGATGATGAGGTTAAGTTAGCAAGGTTTGGTGCTTGTTTGAATTTACAAACTGCTTACTTCCCCTTTAAGACAAGCACACCAGTTTTAGATGGCTAATTTTGGAGAAAAAGTTGTATGTGGTGTGTGAGCACAAACAATATTCTGATAGACTGAGATGCACAGGATGGATTTTCTGTGAACCAAATGAACTGGAAGTCTTCATCTGTAACTGGTGCAGGATATATCTAAGTTCTGCTGAATCAGTTTCTTACTTTTAAAATCTGGTATCTGCAGTTGTTAGTGGATTCGTGTTGCATTTTACTCTGTCATTTGTTACTAGACATTTAAGAGGTATTTAAAGTATCAATATTCAGTTTCTTCCTGAGTAGAAATCACTGTATTTTTAAAATGCTGTGCAATGGCATCAGGTTTTATTGATACATCTATACACACACCTCAAGCTGTTTCACTGGTGTTTTCTTCTTTCATAGCTCTCAGAACAATAAAACAAAACAAAACCTTCATCAAGAAAATGTGCAGAAGTAGAAGCACTGTCATTTTGGTTGGCTGGACCTTTGACTAAATAATTTTGATGCATAAATTTGAAGTGAAACATGCAATTTTTGCAGTCTTTAAAATGCTTGACTTTGGCACTTTCGGATTCTCTTTCAGCTGCTCTTTTGGCATACCAGCTCCAAAAATGATTGTTACTATTGCTTTCAGTTTTAGCCATGGCAATTTCCACTGTCACTGCAAGCCACTGATCCATTACATCTGTCCACAAATATAAGCTTATCTTGGAGCTTCTAGACAAATATGACCTAGCTCATTAAGGACACTTTTACACATGCTCTGGTGGTGAGGGAGTGTGTGGAGGGGTGGCAGCACTTTAATTAGAACGCCTTTGAAAGCCACTTTAATTAAAGTGCTGCTGGGTCTCCTGTATCAGCATCCCCAAGCTTAAAAATGACAATGAGGAGCTTGACCTCAAGCTCATTCAATGACCTTTAATTCAAGGATCCTCCCTGCCATTTTTAAGCATGATACACAAGACACAGGAGGTTGCTGGAGTGTGGCAATTACTAAGGCGCCCCAGGGAGTGACTAGGAATAACGGGTGTAAACTAATTGAGAGTGTATAGTCACCTGGCTGGGGTCATCTGACCTCGGTCCTCTTTCCTGCCAGGGGCAGAGGGTCAGACATGATGATCCATTGTGGTCCCTTCTGACTCTACAATCTATGAATCTATAAATCTATGACTGGCCTATGCACAGTCCTTCAGGCCCCCACAGACCCTACTCTACATGGCCTCTGGCTCGCTGTCCCACACCAGGCCAAACTCGGCCTCTGGCTCCTCTCTGGGCCACTACTCAACCCCTCATTGGGGCCACTGCTCCGCCTGCCACAACAGGCTATATATAGTCCCTGGACTGAAGAGAGATAGAATTTATCACTTGGTGCTTGGTGAAAAATGACTTCTGATCAAGAAAGTAAAATGTGTAAATAAAGCTTCATATTTGAAATCTAATCTCTTTTCCAGCCATTCAGTTGTCCCAATAAGGTATCACTCCAAAAAAATATCCTTGCCTCTCACAAGTGCCATATAGCCATGCAGGCCAGGCATAGACATTATACTTTTAGCAGTATAAGGGATTGGAAACTGATTTATACCCATAACAGAACAGAAGTTTGGCACAGACCCTTGTTTAAAAATGCTGCAACCTGGTTTAAGATTTCCTCCCTCCCTCCCCCCACAGCCACCAAAGGGAAAATGTATGTTTTGTTAGCAATAAATGTAAACTATGCCGCTTACAGAAAACTGTATAACTTACATCGATTCAGCCTTGGGCTTTCTGAACATCTGTGCCTAGCTGCAAAAGCTAGCATGGTGTATTACAAAGAGTGCATACACTCTTTTAGACAAAATCATCAGTATGCTCTAATATTTGCTACTCAGTCATTTCTTAATTTTTTTCTGCGAGACATGAACTTTCCTGAAATTTTTTACATTTTAGCAATAATATTGTCAGCTATTTTGTATGTCAGTTGTGTTATTTTGATTAGTCTAATACCATAAACTCTTCTTTCTTTCCAACAGTTACACAGTCTACCCTCTGCCCAGGTTTGAATCCACATGCGGTTCTGTAGTCTATACCCTCTGTAAACTGGAGACACTTCACTGCTCTAATTAAAAGCTTTGTACCTAGGAAGATAATATCTGCTACCAGCTTTTTCTTCCAATATTCACTATTACTAAAACAGCATTAATACAATTATCCTTTTGAGACACAGAAACTCTCCAAAAGCTTTTTTACATGCCACATAGTGAGACTTCTCTAACGTGCCCTTTTATTCCTTAGCTTTTTATTGGCAATATCTGACATACATGCTTTGAACTTCTGAATCTTTTTTGTTTTATGCTCAGTGTTCCCAGGAGTTCTATTGTTGCTGACAGTCATAATGCTATGATTATATTGTCTTTAGTTACCTGGTTTATTTGCTGTCTTTGACTTGATGTATCTAATTGTCTCGATTAACTGGCTGAGCTCTACAGTCACTTTGTGGTAGTGATATTATGGGTAAGTATAGATAGTAAAAATGCCTGAGGTTCAATCAATTCAGTCTTTGCAAGTTAGTCTAAGCTGCAGAGATTGAACTAGCAAGCAAGCAAACAGACATTCACTTTTGAATCAGGAAACGCAGGCGCATGCTTTTAGTGACTCAAGCCAAAAGTCATGGGGTGCAAGAACACACCTCCCAGTCTACCAGCTCCAAGGCTTTTCCCCCGCTCCCTGCTCCAGAGGAGGGGGCATGGCCAATCCCCAGCCCAGAGCTAGCTGGAGGGTCTATCTGGCAGGGGAGGGAGCAGCACCTGCAAGGCTGGGCGGGGAAGTAACGACATTGATTTAATAAAAGCTTGAACAAAAATAGTTCTCTCTGAAGCAAGCATGTATTAAACAGAAGGGAACAACCCCACGGAGTCCTGTTGGCTGTGATCATGGACCTCAAATCCCAGAGGCACCTGGAAGCAGGAAGAGGAAGTTATGAGCAGGGTTTTGTCTGATTTTTAAAAATTCCCAATTTTCATGATGATTTTGTGATGAAAAGTAGCCAAATCCACATTTTTCCATGATTAAAATGAAACATCAGTGTGTGTGTGTGTGTGTGTGTGCGCGCGCGTGCGCGTGCGCATGCATGTGCGTACTTGGTGTTTCATTTAAGTCACAGAAAAATGTGGATTTGGAGTTACTTTTGAAAATGGGGGATTTTTTAAAATCAGAGACAACCTGAATCCCTGGTGATGAGCAACCCTATAGAGTCCTGCTGCTGTAGGTCTGGACTACAAATCCCAGAGACTTCAGGGGCAGCAGGAAGAGTAAACACACAGCCTATGCTGGGATGCTGGAGGACTCTGATTAACTTAAACCAGGAAGAGGTCTGGGACAGAATTTTTATAAACAGGTTTGACCCAAAACAATTAAGTCAAATAAGGCAGACAAGGTTCCTTGGGTGAATTTGATATCTTTTATTAGACCAACCTAAATGGTTGGAGAATAGTTATTAAGCAACCTTTCGGGTTCAAAAACCCTTCGTCAGGCTAAGGAAGCTGCAGCAGTTGGTGTGTGCTCTTCCTGGATGGAATGAAAAGTAAACAAGCCAGGGGCTGGGCTGGGGAGTCAGTTGCCAGGCAGATTGTAATGTATCAAAAATCCAATGGCTATGTTTAGTCCCTGATCTCTAGTATCCAGCAGGTTGATGAAATGGAGCTCATAGGCTCGTCTCTGGGATGTGTTGTGTAAATTTCCCTTGAGGATCAGGACTGAGAGATTGGAGAGAGAGTGGCCCTCCTGTGAGAGATGTGCCCACACCATTTAGGTTGGTCTAATAAAAGATATCAAATTCACCCAAGGAACCTTGTCTGCCTTAAGTCTAATAATACATTCAACCAGATTTATCTTAAACCAATTTCAGCTGTTTTGAAACTAGTTTATATGCTCTGCACTTTTGTTCTTGTACATGTTTAAACAAGTTTCTGAAGACTTAAACTGGTTTATGTGTAACTTCTGTTCCTGACCTGTGTCTCAGAGCTTTACATCAACACTGCGACTTACACTTTGAAGGTGCTGCTTCTCTACTAGACAGATCATGTTGCAATGAATATATGAAGCATTATTAGTAAAGACAGTATAACGAAGTAGAAGAGGGAAGGTACACCCTCATATATATATATATATATATATATATATATGCACTATTACAAAATAAATATACTTCATTCCAAGCTAAGTTGCTTTTTGATATAAAAAGGCAGCCTTAAATCCCTATTTGTGAATTGATTTTCAGTTGAACTCTACCATTTTGAACTCTTTTGCTGTTGATCAATATTCAATACAAATATCATGTCATCTTTCAGCTGACAGCCTATGTCTTACTTGTTTCATTTTTATCATGTTTGTTTTGACTTTCAAATAGTTTTGAAATATAAATACCTTGTACCACAATTTCTTTACAGCATTAAATAATGAACACCCTCCTCAAATCTCCAAAGTGTCTAAGGTATG
Source organism: Alligator mississippiensis (assembly GCF_030867095.1). Classification (NCBI taxonomy): domain Eukaryota; kingdom Metazoa; phylum Chordata; order Crocodylia; family Alligatoridae; genus Alligator; species Alligator mississippiensis. Next base: position 44,118,026 of record NC_081830.1, read on the forward strand.
AAAATAAGGTATTGTGGAATAGATACCTCTTTTGATAAATATGGAAGTAGTTTGGTGTGTGTACTCACATTTCAAAATTTGAGAAGAACTGTTTGAGAACATGCTGTCTTTTCATACTACATGGTCTAAATCAGGTTTTAATTTTTAAAATATCTTCTTTTTAAGCTTTCATTGCTTGTTGAACAATCAGATACATGACAAGTAATGGTGTTTTATACTTAGTTAAAAAGGGTTTTTTTGTTTTGTTTTAATTTAGCAGCTCTTGCTTTTCCCATCTGAACTTTCATCAGACCCTGTTTACCACTAACTTCACACACCTCTAGACCACATAATACCTTAATTATTATGGGGCTTTAAGGGTGCTTGAGTGTCAATATTTTACAGCCTTACTGAAGTCCCAATTTGAGAGAGTTGAGCCACTTATTTAAATTAGTTCAATGAGTTAAGTGAGTCAGTTCATTGCTCTCAGTCCCATATCAAATACATACTTTTATCCATTTCTTTTTTCAAACCAATGGGGCCTACAATGCTCTGTCAAGCTTCATAAAATTATATTGTAGAACTTTTGTTTAACTGCACCGATGGGCTTTTTTTTTTTTTACCCAGTTTTACCTATACCCATCTAATTTCTGTAAGAAACCCCCCCGATAACAACCACAGGTCTCTCATCAGAAACACAATACTGCTGTTCTAATAAGCTATTTGATTTAAAAGATTCAGAGTTCTTGAAACTATACAAAGGGTTTGCCCCCAAACATCCATTATGTTTAAGACACAGGCTCTCAACAGAAACAGTGCTACAGTTATTTTCTACTAAAAAATTATTTGCAGCCACCGACTTTATATTAAATCACACATGTGTTTATCCCCTCACCATACTATCTAATTTAAATTTTATGGATTTCTTCCTACCAGGATTTTGTAACATCTATTATACAGCTTAAAAATCAACATATATCATTTACCATCAATATATACCATTAAACAAAGAAAGGAGATGTTATCTTAGCACAGGGACAGACAAAACTGTTACACTGAGTTTAAAGTTGTGCGAAGAGCATATCATTCACGAGGGCTGTGCGAAATTTCACTGGCTGTTTCATTTCAACACTGTTTCGACTCATTTCGAGCACAAAACAGTGAAATTGAAATGAAACAAAGGGCTTTGAAACAACCTCAAAAAAACCAAGGACAGTCTAAATGTTTCACGCTTCGAAGCAGCCCACGTGAGTTCCCCTCCCCAGCACTAGGATTGATCAGGCTGGGCAAGGGAACTGAGCCCGATCGCTCAGTTCCCCTCCCCAGCACTGCAATCCATTGGGCTGAGGAAGGGAACTGAGTTCCCTTCCCCAGCCGAATCCTAGTGCTGGGGAGAGGAACTCAGCTGGGCTAAGTTACTTTCCCCAGCCCAATGGATTGCAGTACTGGGGAGGGGAACTGAGCGATGGGGCCCAGTTCTCTTCCCTAGCCTGATGGATCACAGTGCCGGGGAGGGGTACTGAGTGATGGGGCTCAGTTCCCTTCCCCAGTTCAATCAGGCTAGGGAAGGAAACTGAGCCCGATTACACAGCTCCTGTACCCCTCCCAGGGCTGTGGCCCCTAATCTGCCTGCTGGATGAGAGAAACCAGGTGCTGCTGACTGGGACCAGCGGCATGCTGGTGCTGGTTCCAGGCAGCAGCATCCAGCTTCCCTCCCTCATCTGCCAGGCAGATCAGGGGCCCGCAACCCCAAGAGGACTGCCACAGCCCCTGCAGCCCTCCCAGGGTTGCAGACCCCCAATCTGCCTGCTGGACGAGAAAGGCTGTTTTGACTTTCCCCATTATAGACTATGGGTGGAACTCGAAACAGCGGCAAAAAAGCGCCACTGTTTTGATTAAATGAAACAGAGCAGAAGTTTTGAATCAAAACGCAAATCAAAATGGCATGGTGCCGTTTTGCAGAGCCCTATTATGCTCCAACTGATCCATTGTAACTCCATGTGTTTGTTCTAATCTTACATTAAGTGAAAGTTAAATTGTTGCAATAGCCCTGAATGAAGCAACTACTTAGTTACTGTGATTTCTCCTCTCCAATTCTACTTTCCGCTTGGTCTCTTCCTGGGATACTTCCTGCATATATGCACAATGTCTTCTAGCATTTCTACCCAAAAAATTGTCTTGCTTTCTTTAAGGGCCAACTGCCTGACTTCTTTCAAAACAGCAAGTTTTACCCAAGACTTCTCATTCAAGGAGAGCAGGCCTTCCAGATCATCCCCTCTAGACTGTATTCACACACAGAGTCATAGAACTTTAGGGCTGGAAGGGACCTTTGGCCTGTCATCTATGAAAGGTACTGCCATAATCATAGCATTTGTTTTTCTATGTTTGTGACTTTTGTTTAAACAAAAGATTTGCCTCTCTCTCCCTTGTATTTTTCCCAGCGATTGAGGTCATACCCTTGTCCCAACATGTGACGGTTTGGACTGACAAACCTACCAGCTCATTAAATTTAATAAACTAAAGTTGTCACTAGCTTCTCCCACTCTACAGCCCCCAAGTCTAGAGACATTGGTTTCTGGCCAACTAATAACCAGAGGGCTGTTTGGAAATACAAGCTTTCCTGATTTCTCACACTGGAAACGGGGGCCTACAGCATCCCTCTTTTGACAACAAGCTTCTTGTCGCTGGGCCTCAAAATAAACTTTCTGCATTTGTTGGGCTACTCCCAGTATCTCTTGCTAGGTCTACTGATACTGCAAAAGTTGTAAAAGGACCACTCAGGTCTGTTGTTACCAGAGGATCTTTCTCCCATCATCTCTACTGATAGGCAAACTCCACCAGGAGCTTTTCTGCCTCAATCTCACTTTCTGGTCTGCTCACATTTCCACCACAAGGAGCCAGCAGTTTGCCTGTTTCCCTAATCTGAGGAGGGTTTACTGCCACACCCAAGTTCCCTTTCACAGATTTAGTCTTCAGCAGAGTATAGGCAAGGCATCAAAGTGAACGGAGCTCTGCTCATCCTGACGTACTGCTCTTCCCCATCATTCTCCCTACTTCACAACCTACTAGAAGATTTTGCAACCTTCCAACAACCCTCTGCAGTGTCTTTCTGTCCCTTATAGGAAACACTTCCTATCTGAGTCTGCTAACTGGACAGAGATAGCTGGACCCTTAGGTCTTAAAGTGAGAGACCATCCTGGACAGCCCCATTTTAAGGTTGCTTCTCCAATGATAGCCAATATCTCAGCTCTTACCTCAGTCCCCCTTCTTATTGGCAGTATCACAGACTAAAAGTGGACCAAGGACCTCACCACTAGGTTAAAAGTGAGGTTGAAAGTGATCTCATCACTAGGTTAAAGATGACAATGAAATAGCTCATTTCCCTTGATCAAGCACCTACACTGGGATAACTGCAGACAGATAACACCTAGCAGTATAAGTTAGACCAGTGTAGCGTTTTACATCTGTTGTTTTTTTTTTCCCCTACAGGTAGTTCTACACTGGATTTGAATAAATTATACTGGTGTAGGACTGTTATGTACTGGTGTAGGACTGTTTTCATTGCATTGTTACAAGCACCGATAATACTAGCAAAAAGATGTCAAGTGGCTAGGCGCTGTCTCAGCAAAGGAACAAAGGATAAGTAGTACATGCTCAGCCTCTTTCTGCTGTCATTACTGCTGGGTTTCTAAAGTGCTCAGCCAAGAATACCTCACCCCTGGAACACTAGTAGGAATTTAACTGCTTGCCAATTAATTGCTTGTTCTGGGATGAAATAAAAAAAAAAAATTTATGATATTGTTGTATCTGTTATTTCCAGAAAGTCCATTTCAAAATGCCATGGTTCTTTTTTTACAATTTAGTGAACTCCCCTTTAAGTTGAAAATGTTAAATATTAAATGTTGATTCCTATCGAGAGAAAATATAATTTAGGTGAGAAGCATTGCAACAGATAAAATTGGTAACGGATACACAGGAGACTAGATTAGTGTTTCTCACCCTTTTTTATACCAGGACCCATTTCTAAACATCAATGGCCAGCCCTGACTCAGTGCCCCACACTCCTGCCCTGCTGCCCCCCACCCCCAGGCCTCTGCTCCCAGCGTGTGAGGCAGGGGGCGGGTATGTGTGGGGCCTGGAGGCCCCCAAGCAGGCTCTCACAGGCTGAAACTCTGACAGCCTGCAAAGGAAAAGCCACAGTTTCCCACATTTTTTCCTTTAAAAGAGAATCCATTTTTTAAAGTTTGTTTGTGAACCTTTCATATATTCTTGCAGCTCACTTTAGGGTTGTAGCCCACAGATTGAGACACCCTGCTCCAGATAAGCATCTATAACTAAGAGGAAGTTCCATAATAGAATTCAGAAAATTTTGAGCATGAGGAATAAATTTCTCCACTACTGCATTGTGGCTTCAGATGCGTCTCGTGTGGGGAAAACTTTTGGTCTTCAAGGAAAGCAAATTCAAGCAGAACAACATCTGTGTCTACTAACCATTCTCCTTGGTGTTCAGCTAATCAAGTCTGCACTGAAGCTTCTCTTGTGAACTAAAACCTTTTTTCAGAGATAGAAAGAGGTAAGTTTATTCTTTCATTTTCATTCTTATCCAATTTCCACAAAGTTTTCTTCATAATTAGCCAGAAGGATTTTCAAGGTAGGTCAATATTTAAGGTTAATGTTAGAATAATTCATTATCTTAAAAATTGTTAAAGCAATACTTCAAATGTTATCTGCCTTCGTAGACCTTGGACTTTTATTCTAACTTTTGTCAGATTCTAGATATTATTCTATCATGCATCTTCCATTAAGACTGAATGATTCAGGTTCAGGTAAATATTGCATTTGTCTGAGTAGCAAACAATATATACATCATTTTGATAGATAATATTTGCACATCTGTAGCATTTTGCAAATGAGGATTTTTAAGCATTATACATCCGTAAATAGACTTTGTCTGACCACAATATGTGTGGAAGGTAGTGCTTCCTTCTCCAGTTCTTAAATAAAATAACTGAATCACAGGTTGGTAGCTCACTGGGATCAGGGTCATCCTTTTATTACTTGCAAGCCCAGGGACTAGCATCAGGAACTGTTGGATGTAGGATCCACCATAGTACAAATAATGATAGGAACCAATGAGAGCAAGGCACCTAGTTCCTGTTCCCTATCAGTAAGAGTTTGGTGCCCCATTTTCCCATGTTCTCACCAAAATTTAGCCATAAACACTAAAAAGTGCTTATGTTAGAAATACTGGGAACAATTAATTTGAGGACTGTCGATGCTGACACGTTCTCTGACCATAATCTAACACCTGACCCAGCTCAGGTTCTGATTCCGGTGGGATTCTCTGGGAAGTCTGATTCATGTTATAGGCCATCTCCGCTATTAAGCCAATATTTCTAATTCTCAGACTAGAATTTCTCCTCTTTCATTTCCCTCCCTGATTTCTGGGAGTTATAAAGCAAATGAGGCTGGTTTTATTTTTTCCTGTTAGCATTTTTTTTTCCTGTTAGCATTCAGATGTTTTTCCCATTAATTTTTTTCAGTTAAAAAAAAAAAGTATGATTCTGTTCCCACTGCATCATACTGAAGATAAAGCTATTCAGATTTCACACCCCCACTGTTGACTGCATTGAGCATAAGAAAGGAAGACACATTTTACGGACTATATAGGAATTATATAAGGGATCTGGCTAATGGGCATCATGGATCTGGCTAGTATAATATATTGGTGGGATTCTTAAAGATAGTGGAAATGCAAAAAAATATTGTTTGGGTATAAATAAGAAGAAATGCATATGCCTCTGCATGACAGAATGTTGATCTCTGCTGGGAAAGTCCCACACTGGGGAGTGTGTAAGTGTCAGAGGGTAAGTGTCATACACAGCATCAGACACAGCTTGGCAGACAAAATAGTGACTCATGGGCTCCAAGGTAGCATTATTTTTGATAGAAGAGAAGTACATGCATTAGAGGAATAGGACAGAGAAAAGTAGTCAAATAGTGAAGGAATAGTTTCAATGTAAGGTCCAGGACTTGTTGGAAGGAGACCAGTGCATTGACCACAGCCTTCTTTGCTTGGCAGGGAAAGGTATTAAATGTGTGGAGGTGGGAGTTGTTTCCTGCTACAGAAAAGAAAAGAGTAGGTTAGTTGTTTGCAAACCTGTTGACAAGAGGTAGAAAATGGGCTGACTGGGAGCCATGAGAGAATGGGATGCAATGAGGTGCATCAGAGAAAACAGGAAACCAAGAGAATATTGCAACACGTAAACATGCTGAAAGTTTCTGTAGTTTGAAAGACTGAAAGGATTGTGGGAGTTTCTAAAAGGGAGGAAGGTAAGACAAGTGCACCATTTAGCTATGGAATGAGAATACCAGAGAAATCATATAGTGCACTGGATATAGATATTAAAAAGTGGGTAAATTACAACTTAATCAGTCACACCTTCCATCACATAGATCTCAATTCTTTTTCAGAAACTGCTTGTCATGGAGAGCTGCAGCAACATCAGCAACAACAGCACAATGCAGGAGAATATCAAGCTCTTTCAACAGATATTTAACATCCCAGTTTTCTGTTTTGGAGTCATTTTTAATGTTTTTGCCTTCTGGGTGTTCTGCTTCAAACTGGAAAAATGGACAGAAACCAGAGTGTACATGATCAACTTAATCATTGCAGACTGCTCCCTGCTTTTCACTTTTCCTTTTGTGATGTATTTTGAATGGAATAACTATCCCAGAGATAACCTCTGCTTAGCAATACAGACGATACTTTTCACAAACTTTCCCATGAGCATCTACATTATCACTCTCATAGCAGTGGATCGATATATTGCAATAAAACACCCTCTGAAAGCAACTACCTTACGGTCTCCATTGAAGTCAGCCACTGTCTGTGCATTTCTTTGGATAACTATAGCAATGTATGCTTACTTCAAACCAGTTACCACAGAAATGGGGACATTTTGCTTTAAAAAGAGCTCTTTTGAACCTTACTACAGAATAATATTATCATGTATTGTGGGTTTCTTTATCCCCCTAGGAATCTTGAGCTTTTGTTCTATACAGGTCATCAGGTGTCTCAAGGAGAAGACAAATGCAACCCCACGTGAGGAAAAGTTAACTCAGAAAGCTCTCTACATTATCTCTGTGAACCTGAGTGTATTTATCATATGTTTTCTGCCTATTCATGTTGCTGTGCTTCTTCACTTTGCAATGGAAGTATGTAAAGCCACATGCTCCACACAACGGAAGGTTAAAATATTTGTTCAAGTGGCTGCAGGGATAGCACGTTCTAACTGCTGTTTGGATGCCATTTGTTATTACTTTGTAGGCCAGGAATTTAAAGAAGCTTCTTCTCTGTTCTCGCATTTTAAGTCTCTGCAACGTAGGGCAAATTGAAGCCAAAGGACAGAGCAAAACACAACCATAATGACAATGTGAAAACGTATGATACTGGCAGTTCCAGAACTCAGGTAAGACTGTATTCCATCTATTAGGCATCTAAGTAAGTGGCATTGAAGCATCCAAGTGCAATCCTATCCCACCATGCTTGAGTTCCTGAAACGCCATGATGATGTCTACTTTTGAAACACCCCTTAGAGAGAGACAAAATGCATTACAGCCCTGAAAAATATTATTCATGAGGAAAGGCTGTAAAAACTAGGAATATTTGGGGGGGGGGGGACATTGGATAAAAGCCATGAAATACCTGAAAAGTGATAATAAAGAGAGTGGATATACATTGTTCTCTGTGGTTCTAAGGGACAGGACTAGCAGAAATGGCCTCAGACTGCCACAGAGGAATTTTTGCTTGCACAATAGGAATAAATTTGTCACTGTGAAGTGGGCTAAACATTAAAATAGGCAACCTAGAGATGTGGACTCTATCCCTGGAAATTATCAAGAACAGGTTAGGCAGACACTCGAGTGAGATAGTTTAGTCAGGTATCATCCTGCATTCAGCAGTGGACTGGACTAGATGACAACCTGATTTCCCTTCCAACCCTATTTTCCTATGATCCTATGACGTTAGCCTTAAAACAAATCAGAAGAGGTAATGGGGAAAATTGCATTTGCAAATATCCAGGGCCCCTAACAGGATGAGGTAATATCATTCTTAGAGAAACCTAATAAGAGGAAGAGGTTCTGGCCCTAATGTCACCATTGCTGTCTGATAGTCTCTGGCCCATAATGTCTGTAATTAACGCAGATAATAATTTTTAGTTGCAAAATGTGCCTGGATTCTGATCTCATATACTAGCCACACAACACAAAAGGGACTGAAATGCAGTTCCTGTTGATACACTGCTGTCACTGAGATAACAGTCATGTTCAGTGTCTCCTTTCAATGACAGAGACTAAACACGATATACAGAGCAAGGTCTGTTCTTGTTTTTTCTGTGCTGTTCTTTGTATATGCAGGACTGAATAGTTCACTCCTACGCTGTAAATTGGAAAGACATATAACTATAGCATGTGATAAACTGGAAGGAACCATGATTTCTTTCTTCCATGCAAGTGTCAATTAATTTCTTATACTGCAGTATATATATCTGTAAACATAAAACAAATGATGCTATATTGGAATGCAAATATCAGTATTTTCATCTTTCACCTTACTGTCTGTTTACATAATATGTCATACACTATTTTCTTGTTTCTCGCAGGAAAAAAAATGTAAATTTGGAAGACATAGCATCAGCCTCTTTCTGTAACCCTAATTGCCATTACTGCTGGTCAAATACTGGTAGAGATGAGACAATGGCTCAGTTACTATACGTTTTGTGTTAGTTTGGTACGCTGTTATAATTTAAAATTGTTAATTGTTTAATTGTCCTTATAAATAAAGATTATGTGTTTTATACATAAAGATGGGGACAGAATTGTGTGAAAATTAATGAAATATAAACAATTAAAAATTAGAAGGGATGTCTACAAAAAGTAAAGACATGATAATATGGTATCAGTAAGTGAATTTCTAAACAGCCTTGTCTATGGTCTGATGATTATTCTTCCACTGTAGTAACATACCTCAGAGCACTCCCAACAATCTTGTTGGTGCTACATTTTGATTACAGACAATGAAGGGAAACAGAAAATTAGCCAATGCAAACAATCATTATGCAAATCATTAAGCAGAAGCATACCAGGTCAGCACTGTGACCTGGGTAGTGACTGCATATTGGACTACAGCTGCAGAGCCAGCAGCCAGGCCAACAGTCAATGTATTTGTATGCCCCCCACCTCTCTCCCCCCAACCCAAGTCAGCACCTGCAGTTGGTTTAATAGGAACACACACATCTTATTTATGCCCTGTCATAGATTCATAGATGTTAGGGTCAGAAGGGACCTCAATAGATCATCGAGTCCGACCCCCTGCATAGGCAGAAAAGAGTGCTGGGTCTAGATGACCCCAGGTAGATGCATATCTAACCTCCTCTTGAAGACCCCCAGGGTAGGGGAGAGCACCACCTCCCTTGGGACCTTGTTCCAGACCTTGGCCACTCGAACTGTGAAGAAGTTCTTCCTAATGTCCAGTCTAAATGTGCTCTCTGCTAGCTTGTGGCCATTATTTCTTGTAACCCCTGGGGGCGCCTTGGTGAGTAAAACCTCACCAATTCCCTTCTGTGCCCCGTGATGAACATATAGACAGCCACAAGGTCACCTCTCAACCTTCTCTTGTGGAGGCTGAAAAGGTCCAGGTTTTCTAGTCTCTCCTCGTAGGGCTTGGCCTGCAAGCCCTTAACCATACGAGTGGCCCTTCTCTGGACCCTCTCCAGGTTATCCACATCCCTCTTGAAGTGCGGCACCCAGAATTGCATGCAGTACTCCAACTTCAGTCTGACCAGCGCCCGATAGAGGGGAAGTATCACCTCTTTGGATCTATTCGTCATGCATCTGCTGATGCATGATAAAGTGCCATTAGCTTTTCTGGTGGCTTCGTCACACTGCCAACGTATGTTCATCTTGGAGTCCACTAGGACTCCAAGATCCCTTTCCACTTCCGTGCCACCCAGCAGGTCATTCCCTAGGCTGTAGGTGTGCTGGACATTTTTCCTCCCTAGGTGCAGCACTTTGCATTTCTCCTTGTTGAACTGCATTCTGTTGTTTTCTGCCCACTTGTCCAACCTGTCCAGGTCTGCTTGCAGCTGTTCCCTGCCCTCCAGCATGTCCACTTCTCCCCATAGCTTTGTGTCATCCGCAAACTTGGATAATGAATTAAATAATGGACTGAAGGAATGTAGGAGCATGTTGAGCGAATGAGAGTGCTTTTTGCCAACACTTTGAAGTTTGGCTCTTGATTCAGATGTTGACAACACTGGTACGTGGAGTTTGGCTTGTGTCAAATTTCGGCTCATGAATGGTGATATCATTTACAGACTGGGACTGACTAATTATTATTTGGGGTTTGGGGCTTCCATCTTCTGGTGGAGCAAGACTCTGTTTTTCTTGTTGTATGGGAACCCTGAATGATTGATTATAATGTCTATGATATAAGGCGGGGGTAGTTAACCAGGGGTACGCATACGCCAGGGGTACTTAGAAAGGAAGTAGGGGGTATGTGCAGGCAGGCGGGGATGGAGTGTGCCCTGGGGCATGATGGTGACATCTTCCCCTGGTGACTTCTCATACTTTGCTTCTTACCCGGGGGAGGGGTGCACCGGGCACCCTACACAGCACACCACAATGCCTTCCCGGCCCCCACCTCAGCTCTCTCTCTCTCTGTGCCCACTCCCAGGAGCAGGCCTGGGGGGGTGAGGGCAGCGGTGCCCCTCTGTGAACCACACACACTCCACCTGGCCGGCTGGCAGGGAGCAGGGCTCACACATGGCAGCCGCTACCACCACCACCCTGCGCTGCTGCCACTATGCCCCATGCAGCTTTCCTGTGGCTGGTCACATATGCAGCTCCACATGCTGCTGACATGCCTTGCATGCCACCCATCAGCAGCCTGTGGAGCCACGTGTGTGACTGACCATGGGAAAGTGGCTCAGGGCACTGCAGCAGCAGCATGGGGTGGTGGAGGCTGCCATATTCGAGACCCGCCCCCCCCAGCTGGCCAGCTGGGCAGTGCATGTGCAGCCTGCAGAGGGGCACCATTGCCCTCACCCCACCCACCCCCAGCCCTGCTCCTGGGAGCAGGCACAGAGTTATACTCCCCCCCATTCTTGATCTGGTCTTCCCCAGGCCCTTTTCTCTCCCCTACCCCACCCCTTCCCCTCATGCACACTTACCTTCTGGGTAGGGTTGTGTCTGCATCTCTGTGTATCTGTCTGTATGTGTGTGTGTGCATGTGTCTGTGTCTGCATCTGCATGTCTGTCCCTGTCTGTGTGTGTCTGCGCCTTCATGTGTGTGTCTGTGAATGTGTCTGTGTCTTTGTATGTGTGTGTGTGTCTGTCCCCTGCCTACCCAGCCACAGCAGGCACATGGCATTGCATGCCTCTTGGGGCACTGGGATGCAGAGTCCAGCCTGCAGCAGCAGCTGCCTCCACCCAGCACACAGATCTGGGGGGCATGTTCCCCCTGGATCTCTACCAGGGTGCACGCAACAGCAGGAACTGCCCCTCCCTCCCCGCACCTCCTAGATGAACTGCTTTCATGGTGCAGTCCCACACTCCACCCCGGCTGTGTTGCACTTGCCCCTGCCCGTGCCCCTGCCCCTGCCCATGCTCCAGCCTCGCTCCCTTCCTCACCGTGGGGTCCTCGATCTGCACCCTCCCCCCCACCTCTTAAAACCAAGATAAAAATATAAAGGGGTACATGAGCTGAAACTTTGAGGCAGAAGGGGTATACTTGTTAAAAAAGGTTGAAAACCCCTGGTATAAGGCATTGGAATGGTAAACAAGGTGGTAAAAGGTACTCAGGAATGAATAAGGTGAAATTTAGGTTCATTTGATTGATACTGGAATACTGGAGCCTTTACACCATAGTAGTCCAAACATGATATCAAAATAGCAGTGCTAATGCTTCTATGGTGCAACATCACTGGATGCTCTGAGGGAAGATCCAAGATGGAGAAGAAAGCACCTGTACCAGCCAGCTCTAAAAAGGCAAGTATAGTGTGCTTGGAGTGGGGTTGGGAATCTTTGGCATTGGGGGATCCTTGAAGGTGTTATTTAGGGAAAAGGAAGGAGGGTATTTCAAAAGCAATTTTATATATTCCCTTGACATGAAGTTTGCTATACCCCATCAGGTTCTGTTCCCACTGGAAAGGCAGAAACCAGTGCTCTAAGAAGCCATGGTTTTGTAATAAGATCTCAAACTGGATTTCAGATGAGGTTTAGTTCTTCAGCATGCTTCTTTGTACTGCTCAGTTTGAGATGCTTTGATGTTGACTAGCTACAGAGAAATTGCAATTTAAAAAGAAAACAAAATACACGTTCTGGTATGGATAACAAAGTGCAAAAGTGAAAGTCTTTGCTATTAATTCTGGGGATTCCTAGTGAACACATGAAATACTTTTAAAAGACTATAAGGCGATAAGAGAATTAGCAAAATTAAAGTTTTTTAACTCTGAAGATAACTACCCAGTGAAACTTCTGGGCACTTGGTAGGGTCTCCCTGATCTGACTTCTTTAAATCAGCAAAGAGGCTAGCTTCTATTCCCCCTATTAGATGTCTAAACAGTACTAAGGCCTAAATAGTATTTCATCCACTAGATGTTTTAATACGTAGGTGCTGGGAAGGTCCTGATGTAGATGACCAGAATCATGACAACATCCTATTTCGCTTGTGGAAACACATATGGCCAAATCTTATTTCTTTTTATGAATGTAAATGTCATGTACGCAGCCATGTAAGTGCTGTTCTTGGCACACATTTAATTTGGGATTCACCTCTGTGGACTCAAGAATGCACGCTTCAGAGAGCATGCTCTGTAGTGCTGTGTTTCTACCAGGCAACTCAGTAGTGAAATAAAATCACACAGTTATAGAGGTGTAAGATGGAGTGAATCCTGACAGCTAAGTCTCAGAAAGCCATAACCAACAGATACTAGACAGTAGAAGAAGAGGATAAAGATCCTGTCATGTTTTACCCCAATTGCCCACTGTTGAGAGCACTTGCCCTGAGAGCAGGAAATCCAAGTTCAAACGCCATCACCGTGGAAGATGGGGTTGTTCCCAGGTTGCCAAAGCGTCCAACCAATCATATCTCAGTTTTAGAACCTTAGCTGGGATGAAGCTACCTTCCAATTAAATGTTTGTTCTTTGACTAAATAAAAGGTTTATATTCTGGAGATGTCAGTCAGACCTTTTGCCACTGGAAACTCTACTTGAAAATGCTACAGCACTCTTGTCACAATGTACTGAACTCCCCTTTACATTGAAGACTAGGACTACGAAATGTTGATTCCTTGCTAGGTAAAATATAACTTGGGTGACAAAACATATTACAACAGATTAAACTGGTATAATGGAATCAGTAGAGGGCTTTAGATAAGGATCTGTCACTAAAAGGAAGTTGCAAAATACCAGCCAATTCATAATCAGACAGTTTAGAGGATAAATAGGACATTTCTTTACTACTGCAGAGTGGCTTCTGCCATCCCTGAGCAGTGGGTGAAAAGGTCTTTGTACTTTTGCTCTGTGCACAAAGTAAAAGCAAGAAGAACTGTATCTGTGTCTACTAGCCATTCTCCTTGGCATTTATCTAGTTAACTTTGCACTGAAGCTTTTCTTGTGGATTAAAGTCTTTTTTCAGGTAAGTAGATAGAGGGAGGCAAGCTAATTCTTTCATTTTCATTCTTATGTAATTTGCAATATGTAATTAGCCAGAAGGTTATTCAGAGTTGTTCAGTGTTTTAGGTTATTAGTAAAATAATACTCTAACTTTGAAATTGTTAGAGTGGTACGTTAAATGTGATCCGTCTCCACAGACCTGGGACTTTAACCATAACTTTTGTCATGTTCTCTTTGTTTGTTCTCTCACCTATTTTCTGTTAAGACTGAATCATTTGCCTTTAGTTACCAGGCTTTTGTTCTAAATAACAAACATTCATACAAACATCGTTCTGCTATAGAATAGAAAGAACATATTTGCATGTCTATGGCATTTTCCATGGAAATATTTAGAGCTTGACACAGCCATAAGTAAAGTTAGTCGTACAACAGTCTGTGAGAGGGACAAGTGCTGTTACCTCTATTTTACAGATGGAATAACTAAACCAAGAGTCTGTAGCTCTGTGAGACCAGAACCATTCTTTTATTACATATGTGGCCAGGGACCTGAGGGGAGCTGTTACACCTAGGATCCATTGATACACAAATAATGACAGTATGACAGGTTTGCAAACAAGGAGAGGAAGGCACCCAGAACCCATTCATTGTCACTATAAGTTTGGTGCCTAATTTCCTCACATTTTCTTGAGAAATTAATACTAAAATATGAAGCACTGCTAATTTAAGGAACATTATGAACACTTAAGTTTGAGGACTGTAAATACTGACAACAAACTTGCAAGCTCTGAACAAAATTCCTGCTGTAGCTCATGTTCTGATTCCAATGGAAGTCCTTAGATTAATTTCATTGCATGTTTCATGTGGCCCCATCACTGGGTTCTAAACAGCAAGTCATTCTAACTCATTAAGTAACAATGTCTTTGGTGATCTTTAATTATTAAATCTTAAAAGCGATTTACTTCTATGTATCCATGCATGGAATGCAAATATATTTCTTGCAATAAATTACTTTAAACAGTTTTAATAGATGACAGATTAGGTCTAAATTCTGCCATCATTCACGCTATCATTGCTACTAAGCCAGTATTTTTAATTCTGAGATTGGATTTCTCCATTTTTATTCTTCTTTCCTAATTTCCAGAAGGTATAAAGCAAAAGCTGGTTATATATTTCCCTGCTAGCATTCAGATTCTTTTCCTGTGCATTTTGCTCCTGCCAAATCCCAGTGTCCTCGATGTTTCATGTTTGCTGAATAATTACTTTGTCATTAACAAGTCGTTGCAATCCAGACTGCAAAGTTCTTATTTACATTGGGTAGCTCTCACTTATGTGTGTATTCTCATTTATGTCAATCGAGCTGCTCACCAAAGAAATCAAGGTTGAACAATGCATAATTTTGCACATTCACACACACATCAGGCAGGATTGTATAAACTGTAATCATCCTGAGTGGTACCTCACAGCACAAACACTCACACCTGCATGGGAAATCAAAAGGTTAATTGGAGAAAGGGGATGGGAAAAAAAGAATTATCGGGGTGTTGATAAAAATCAATGAGTACAGCTCTGATTCAGACAGATTTCTGGTTTCTACTGAGACAGTCCCAGACCACACCAAACACTGATATAAAAGCCAGACATAGCCCAGTAGATAGAGCAGTGACCGTAGGCACCAAGGAGCACTGTTTAAGATAAAAAGCAGGTAAAAGCATTGGAGGAACAGGGCAGGGAAGAGTAGCCAATTGATAGAACTGCAGTGTAAGATCAAGGAACTTTTTGAAGAAGAGTGGTGCATTGGTCACAGATGTCTTTTGTTGGTTGCTTGGCTGTAAAGGAGAAGGTATTAAAACTGGAGAGATGGAAGAAGTCTCCTGCAATAGAGAAGAGTGGGTTGGTCATGTGCAAATCTGTTGACTGGAGGTAGAAAATGGGCTGACATGAAAAAGTTGTGAGAGGATGGGATCTAATGAGGTACTTTGGACAAAACATGAAAAACGGGGGAATATTGCAATATGTGGAGATACTGGGTGTGTCTATTCAAGATGCTTTATTACACAGTAGACTAATCTACTGCACAGTAAGGTGTCCCTATGTAACCATACACAGGAGCTACTGAGCAGTAGTCTATTGCACAGTTTTCTACTACCTGTAAATACAGGTAGATTGACCACCAGTAGCTACTGCATAGTACCTTATGGTTACATAACTGACTGTGCACAAATTACTCCTGGTCAGTCCAGGCACCAAGGGGTGAGAGAACTCACCATTCCCCTGGGCACCTGCCAGATGCCGGGGCCAGCTCTAATCACAGAGCTAGGGTGCACACAATGTCCCCTGACTCAGCAGCAGGCAGCTCCCTGCCCCTGGCTCTGAGGTCAGAGCCAGGGCTGCGACACTGTCCCCTCCCACAGGCAGCTGCCTGCTGCCAGGCCCAGCCCCAATCATGCAGTTGTCCATGGAAGGGGACAATGTTGCAGCTCCAATCTCAGAGCCAGGGACCAGGAGCTGCTTGCTGTGTAGGCAGAGGACATTCTCCCTGCCCCAGCTCCACAATCAGAGTAGGGGGTTGGCAGCAGGCAGCTGTCTGGGGCAGGGATAGGGGAGGAGGTAGCTGCCTCGGAGGTGGGACAGCTCCCTCCACCTCCCAGAATCCAGGCTGGCACCTGGGGGGAGCCTAGAGCTCCCTCTAGCTGCCATATAGTAGCAGAGCGGGGCAGGAGTATCCCTGCCCTGAATTGCTCACATCGGGCACATCCAGATGAGCGTGCACATGCCTCTTGCAGCATCTCAAAGCCTTTTGAGATGCTACAAGAGGCACACTCAGGAACAAAAAGATGTTTCCTGTGCTGCAAATTTGCAGTGTGGGGGCAAAATTAGACCCCTGGATATCCAGCGGTCAAAAAATACCCTGGGTGAAAAAAGCAGGGCAGGTCCTGGGCCGTGCCCTGAGGCAACCAGAAGCTCAGGTCCTCCACAGACATGCTCTGGTAGCCAGCCAGGGCATCTCTATGAGTGGCCCTTGACACGGTGCTGAAGCATGTGCCGCAGGGAGCTTGACCTGGGCTCCGTGCCAGTAAGTAGGGGAGGGGAAGGAGAAGGGGGGAGGGGACCATGAGGAGACCCCTGCCAGCCCCAGCCCCTGCCTACTCCCTGAGCTCCCCCAATTGCTGCCCTGCCCAGCCCCAGCCCCCACCTGCTCCCAAGGCCCCCAATTGCTGCACCTCCTGGCCCCATCCCCCTCTGAGTCCTGCAGGCCCCCCGATGGCTGCCCCACCAGCCCCAGCATCCTGACAATTAAAAAAAAAAAAGCCCTGCACTCATAGACAGTAGCAGCTGCTGTCAGGGGTAACTGGGGCCTCTTGGCAGAGCCCGCCCCCCCTCACAACACAGAGCAGCAGGGGGCAGCAAGGATTGGTCCCAGCTGCCTGGCACCCACACTGCCGCTGCCCCATTGTGCAGGTGAAGCCTGGATTGGCAGGGCGCTGCATGGCTCCATGCACTGTCAAGCAGCTGGGGCCACTCAGGCTGAGTGCTACCAGGCTCTGGGTGACAACCACAATGCTGGGGGGCTGTGCTGCACAGGGGGGGCTCTTCCCAAGAGGCCTCAGTGGCCCCAACAGCAGCTACTATTGTCAATGAATACGGGGCTTTTTTTTGCTGGGGCCAGGTGGGGCAGCCATCAGAGAGTCTGGGGGTGAAAGTGGGGGATGGGGCCAGGTGGAGCATCCATTGGTGGGTCTGGGGGAGCAGATGGGGGATGAGGATGGGTGGGCCAGTCATCGGGGGGTCTGGAGGTGCAAGCAGGGGGGGCAGAGACAAGCAAGGCAGCCATTGGGGATACTGCAGGAACCAGCGGGGGTTGGGGCTGGGCAGGGCAGCAATCCAGGGAGCTGAGGGAGCAAATGGGGGTGGGGCATGTGGGCCCTGCAGGGGAGGGTAGCCCATGCAGGAGCCATGTGGCCCCTGTTGGTGGTGTTAGCTCTTGTTGGGGGGCTCTGGCCCCTGACAGGGGGGCTGTAGCCCTTTGGAGGGGGAGTCCATGAGCTAGTCCCCCACGATCCACCCACACATCCCATAGCCCCTCACATCCCTCCACAGCCACCCATATCCCCCTACCTGTGTCCCCACCCCACTTCTGCAAACCCCATATCCCCCCAGCACACATCCTGCATGCCCAGCTGCCAGACAGAATGACACCTGCTGACAGAAGCTGTGGCTGCAAGGGCATCTGTCCCCACATCCTGGTTAGTTAAAGGCTCAGGGGGAGCTCTAACTTCTCTATGGTAAGAAAACCAAAGGCAAACAGCAAAACATATAGGTATTTAGAATTCATTTTATTAAGATGATAGAAATATTGGTAGGCTTCCAGATTGCTTTAACACTGTAGATATATAAATAAAATTGCCCAACTGATCACTGTCTCTCTGTCTCTCTCTGTCTCTGTATAGTGGTCTTTTGTTTTAATTGTGGAGGCACATTGATTTCAAGGTATTTTTACAGAGTGACTTTGGGATTTTTTTATCAGGGATTTTTCAGTTTTCAAATAGGGAATACCAGAATTCCTGCTAGGGAGGCCAGTGGCAGGACACAGGCAGAGGAGCCTGCTTAGACCTTGCACCTGGGACCCAACTGAAGGTGGCTGACCTCCTGGCCAATTGGGGCCATGAGGACATGCTTTGACAGTTCAAAGCAGGCCACTGCACTGGGAACATCTTCTAGGCAATAGCTGCCCAGATGGCTGGGCAGGGGCACACATGGAAGTAGTGCCGCACAAAGGCCAACTCTACAGCCACAGCCCACTGGCAGCTGGCCCAGAGGGGCAGATGCCTCTACTGGGTGTGCAGTCCCCATCCAGGTCTGGCAGGTGCACAGCAGATCACAGCCAGGCAGCAGCGCCCACTGCCAGACTGCTGCAGTGGGAAGAGGGTGCAGGGAACTCTCAGGGCTGCTGCAGCTGTCCAGCTGGCACAAGGGGTAGTGTCCCCAGGTACCAATTGGCCAGGCCCCAGAAGCTCCTGTCTGTTTGTATCCTTCAAGTACCGTGGACCCTAAGGCCCACCTGGCTAACTAATAGCCCCTACTGTGTGAGGCCAATGGGTGAAAGATACAACAGAATTCTTGGGACAACAAAGGCAAAAAACAGAACAGGCGTAGTGTGAGGGTCAAAGGGTCAAAACGTGTAAATGAGTGTGCCTGAGGGGGACACTGATCAGAGCCCCCTGGGTCACACCCACCAGTCCTCAAAGGCATCCGAAGAGACAGTGGACACCTCCCACTGGTGCTCTGCCCTGAAATGTGCACAGACAAGTGAGAGGAAAGTGGCCCTGCAGTCTCCAGGCACCTTCCCGGCCAAAGCCTCCTTCAAGTACAGGACCCACTTTGCCAGGGCCAGGAGGAGGTTGAGCAGGAGGTCCTGGGACTTGGTGGGGCCACAAATGGGGTGACCAAAAACAAAAAGGTGAGGGGTGAAATTCAACCAGAACCTCAGGAGGAGGTTCTGGAGGTGGAAGGACTGCAGCCTGGTGCACCCTAGGGTCATGTGTGCCAGGGTCTCCCTCTGCCTACAGAAGGGGCAGGAGACTGGGGTGTCTGTGAAACTTGCCACATACATGCTCATGGCAATGGCTCCATGGAGGAGCCACCAGCTGGGGTCCCTGGTGGCTTGTGGGATGAGGGTGGAGTACAGACTCAGCTGGGATGCCCCAGCCATGCCCTTGCCAAGCAGGTCCCACCATCCCCAGAAGTTCGTGAAAGGGAGTAGCCCTGAGCTACTTGCCAGTTCAGCTTTGGGGCCAGGACAGAGCAGCTTTTTACACTGCTGGGGCCAGCATAGATGCTGGTGCCAGGCTCTAGCTCCCCCTGGCTGCAGACCCAGGAAGAGCCAGGCAGAGTTATTTTGCCCCAAGGGGCACAACTTGCACCACACCAAAGTGCATGTCTGGGCACATGTGCTGAGACAAAAAGCCCAAGTTCAAATTTGCACCACTTCTATTTGAGCTGCTGCAAGGCCTGTATGCCTGTATAGACAAGCACTCAGGGAAAGCTTACTACACAGTATTTTACAGTAAGCTTTCTGAGCATTAACTGTGTGTGTAGACATGCCCACTGAAAGTTTCAGGAGTTCAGAGGAGAGAAAGGCATGTGATGTGTTCTAAGAGGAGGAAGGGGGAAAACTGCTCCATTTAGCTATCTATCATAGGCATGGCACAGCTGTGCTGTGACCACTGAGTATCCTACTTGATAGTCTAAGTATTTTGCTTTGGAAGTCCAAGTACTCTTTGGACAAACTTATGCTGTTGGAATGAACTGAAAATGAAAAATCCTTTGGCATATACTACCCTGTGGACAGTTGAAACTGGGATGAGGACATCAGAGAAAACACAATCTCTACTGGGCATAGTTATTTGAAAAATAAATAAGTTATAGCTTAATCAGCCACATGTTCCCATTCATATCTTGTAATTCTTCTTCTGCAGCAACTGCTTGTCAGGAGCACCTGTGGCAATATCACAGTGCAGGAGAAAGCCAAGTTTTTCAACAGATTGTTAATATCTCAGTCCAGCTTTTTTAGAGTAATTTTTAATGTCTTTGCCTTCTGGGTATTCTGCTTCAAATGGGAAAAATGGACACAAACCAGAGTGTACATGATCACCTAAGTCATTGCAGACTCCTCCCTGCTTTTCATTTTTCCTTTTGTGATGTATTTTCCATGGAATAAACATCCCATAGATAAGCTCTGCTTAGCAATACAGATGATATTTTTCACAAACATGGCCATGAGCATCGACATGATCACTGTCATAGCAGTGGATTGATACAATGCAATAAAGTACCCCCTGAAAGCAACTACTTTACGGTCCCCGTTGAAATCAGCTGCTATCTGTGAAGTTCTTTGGATAACCATAGTAATATATGCTTACTTCAACCCTTGATTTGAAAAAGAACAGGAAGGATTTTGCTTTCAGAAGAGATCTACTGAACCTTGCTGCACAGCAGTATTCTCATGTATTGTGGGTTACTTTATTCCCCTAGGAATCTTGAGCTTTTGTTCTGTACAGGTCATCAAGTGTCTCAAGAAGAAGACAAATGCTATACCTCATGAAGAAACGTTGACCCAGGAAGCTCTCTACATTGTCTCTGTTGACCTGGGTGTACTTCTCACATGTCTTTTGCCTTTCAATATAAGTCTGCTGCTTGGCTTCGCACTGGATGTAGTTGGAACTGTATGCTCCAGTTGACATTGTTAGAACATGTATTCAACTAGCTACAGGGATCGCACAGTAATTGCTGTTTAGATGCCCTTTGTTATTATTTTGTAGCCAAGGACTTTAAGGAAGCTTCTTCTGTGTTCTCCCTTTATGAGTCTCTGCAGTCTATGGCAAATCAAACCCAAGAGACAGAGCAAGAAACTAGCATGCACTTTTGCTATTGCGCATTAGGGCAACCTAATGTGCACTTCCTTAGTACCTTACATTAGAGATAGTAAATTGAATACAGAGTAGCAAAAGTACATTAATGAATGTGTAGATGTACCAAGTGTCTTCTTATGATGACAGAGACCAATCACAAGCATATTCTGTTCTTGGATTTTTTGCTGTGGTTTTTTTTACATATGCAACACTGGACAATTCACTAGCCCCTGCTGTTATCTGGAAACGAACATTACTAGAGGATGTGATAATCTTCATAGATTTCATAGACATTAGGGCTGGAAGGGACCTTGGAAGATCATCTAGTCCAGCCCCCTGCCCCAGGGGCAGGAAGTCAGCTAGGGTCAAAGGATCCCAGCAAGATAAGTGTCCAAACACTTCTTAAAGAAGTCCAGAGTAGGTGTTTGCACCACTTCTGGAGGGAGTCTATTCCAGGCCTTGGGGACTCGGACAGCAAGGAAGCTTTTCCTTATTTCCAGCTTAAAATGGTCTTAGAGGAGTTTGTGACCATTGGACCTTGTCATTCATAGATTCATAGATTCATAGATTGTAGAGTCGGGAGGGACCACAATGGATCATCGTGTCTGACCCCCTGCTGCTGGCAGGAAAGAGGACCAAGGTCAGATGACCCCATCAGGTGATTATTTAGCCTCCTCTTGAAGACCTCCAAGCTAGGTGATAGCACCACCTCTCTTGGAAACCCATTCCAGATCCTGGCCACCCTTACTGTGAAAACTTTCTTTCTAGTATCTAACCTAAATCCACTCTCAACTAGTTTACACCCGTTATTCTTAGTCACTCCCTGGGGCGCCTTAGTAAACAACGCTTCCCCTATTCCCCGTTGACCTCCCCTAATAAATGTATAGGCAGCCACAAGATCTCCCCTCAGCCATCTCTTGTGAAGGCTGAAGAGATTCAACTATCTCAACCTCCCCCCGTAGGGTCTATCATGAAGGCCACTAATCATGTGAGTGGCCCTCCTCTGGACCCTCTTGAGATTCCCCGCATCCCTCTTGAAGTGTGGCGTCCAAAATTGGACACAGTACTCCAACTGTGACCTGACCAGTGCCGCGTAGAGGGGGAGAATCACCTCTTTTGTTCTATTAGTCATGCACCTGCTAATGCACAACAAGATGCTATTGGCCTTGTTGATGGCCTCGTTACACTGCCAGCTCATGTTCATCTTGGAGTCAGTTATGACTCCAAGATCCCTCTCTGCCTCCGAGCTGCTGAGAAGGACACTCCCCAACCTATAGGTGTGCTGGGGGTTCCTCCTTCCCAGGTAGAGTACCTTACATTTATCTTTATTAAATTGCATCCTATTTCTCTCTGCCCATTGAGCCAACCTGTCCAGGTCAGCCTGAATCTGCTCCCTGCCCTCCGGTGTACTAACTTTTCCCATAACTTGGTATCATCAGCAAACTTGGAGAGGGTGCTCTCCACGCCCTCGTCCAAATCGCTGATGAAGATATTAAATAATATCGGTCTGAGGACCGAACCCCGGGGGGCCCCACTGCCCACCTGCCTCCAGGCCAAGAAGGAACCATCCACCACCACTCTCTGGGTGCAGTCCCTAAGCCAGTAGATCTCCCATGACCACTGCCTCCCTCGCCTGTGTGGTGTCTGCTTGCTGCCCAGAGAATACATCGTCTAGCTGTTGAGCCTGATGAGGAGGCCTGTAGTAGACCCCCGCAACCAAGTCCTTTTCCCCTGGTCCCCCCCGGATCCTGACCCACAATGCCTCGGTGTTCCTCTCTTCCACCCCCGCCTTAATGGTGGAAGATGTATACTGCTCCTTAACACAGAGTGCTACCCCCCGCACCTTTTTTCCCCACACTGTCGCACCTATACAACCTATACCCCTCAATGCCTACCACCCAGTCGTGTGTAGAATCCCACCATATCTCGATTAGTTTGACTAGGTCATACTGGGTGCTAGCAAGCAAGAGTGCAAGCTCCTCCTGCTTGTTCCCCATACTCCTGGCATTTGTATAAAGACATTTTAGTCCCCCAAGGGGGGCTCTTGGTGCCCCTGTGCCTTGATGGCGTGTGTTCCCTTTATTATTTACCTGGTGTGGTCTGGTGCCTTGTTTATGGCTTACCAACTCCTTAATACTTACCTGGTGCGATCTGGTGTCTTGTTTGTGGTTTACCAACCCTGGGCTCTCTTCGACCACCGGTTCCCCAACCCCCATCGAGCCTAGTTTAAAGCTCTTCAGAGGAGATCAACCAAACTGTGGGTGAACAGATACTTACCTCTGAGAGAGAGATGAAGATCAACATCTCCCAGGAAGCCTCCTCCCTGGAAGTGCTGGTCATGGTCATCCATTGGGGCACTCTGGTGAACAGGCATTCCCCCAGATCCTGATACACATATGTGATGTACTTACAGGCTTCCGCCAGGTCCCCTCTGAGCCTGTGCTTTTCCAGGCTGAAGAGTCCCATGGCTCTCAGCCTGTCTTCATAAGGCCTATTCTCTTGCCCTCTGATCATGAGCGTGGCTCTCCTCTGGACTTTCTCAAGCTTCTCCATAACCTTCTTGAATTGTGGAGCCCAGAATTGGATGCAGTACTCCAGCTCCAGCCTCACCAAGGCTGAGTACAGCGGGAGCATGACATCCTGAGATTTACTTGAGATGCATCTATGGATGCAAGCCAGAGTTAAGTTTGCTTTCCCAGCTGCAACATCGCATTGGTGTCTCATGTTCATCTTGTGGTCAATCATGACCCCCAAGTCTCTTTCGGCCATGGTGCTAGTGAGCGTAGCACTGCCAAGCCTATAAGCATGCTGCAGGTGGAGGGTTTTCCCCAAGGTGGAGTACCTTGCATTTGTTGATATTAAATGTCATCAGGTTTGTATCTGCCCACTTTTTAAGCCTATCCAACTCAGCCTGGATCCCCAACCTATCCTCAGGTGTGGACACTCTACCCCAAAGTTTAGTGTCATCGGCAAACTTCTGACACCAGTATCCACATCGTTGATAAAGAGGCTAAAGAGAACAGGTCCAAGGATGGAGCCTTGGGGGACACCACTGGTCACAGAGCACCATGAGGATTCACTTCCATCGACCACCACTCTCTGGGTCCAGCTTCAGAGCTAATTCCCCAGCCATCAGACTGTGATGTACCCGAGGCCACAGTTGGCCAATTTTTCCATGAGGAGATCATGGGACACCAGATCAAAGGCTTTTTAAAAGTCCAGATATATAATGTCAATCTCTTCTCTTCTCTTACTATCCCTTGTCCAGGTGATATGTCACCTGGTCATAGAAGGACATGAGATTGGTCAGGAAAGACATACCTGCAATAAACCTGTGCTGGCTTTCCCTCAGGATGTTGCCACCTGCCAGCTTGTCAGTAATGGTCTCTTTGATAATATTTTCCAGAATGTTTCCAGGGATTGAGGTCAAGCTGATTAGCCTGTAGTTCCCTGGATCTACTTTCCTCCCTTTCTTGAAGATGGGCAGAACATTCAGGTACTTCACCTGAGCGCCAGGAGTTTTTGAATATCTTTGCCAGTGGCTGGGCTATGACTCCTGCCAACTCCTTAAGTACTCTGGGGTGCAATCTGTCAGGACCAACTGACTTGAAGGTGTCCAGCTTCTCAAGGTGTTCCTCTACATGATCTACACCAATGCTGGGTATAAATTCACCCTGGCCGTTCTGCATCATGCTAGGCAGAGCGGTCCCTTTGGGTTGATGAAAAACTGACATGAAGTACCCATTAAGCAGGTTGGCTTTTTCCGGGATGTTGGTTGTCAGTTGTCCCATTTGGTTTAGCAGGGATCCAATGTTATCCTTGCTTTTCTTCCAACTTCCGACATATCTAACAAAGGACTTCTTATGTCTTTGATACGTGTAGCCAGGTGGAGTTCGGTTGCAGCCTTGGCTTTTCTGGTTCGCTCCCTACAGGTATGGACCAGTGCAGTATAATCCTCCTTTATGGTGATTCCTATCTTCCATCCTTTATAAGCTTCTTTTTTGGCATAGGAGGTTCACGAGTTCCCTGCTGAGCCAAGGGAGTTGCTGTGCCCTTTTGCTACCTTTCCTCCAAGATGGGATGGACATCCCTTGTGCTTTTAAGAAGGCTCCCTTAAGAAGCAACCACTCCTCTTGGACTCCTCTCCCTGTTGAGTCATGGCCCCTTAGGGCCTCAACAATAAGCCTCCTGAGCTGATCAAAGTCAGCTTTCCTAAAGTCAAGGGCTTCTGCATTGCTGACTGACTTGCCAGGTTTGCAATGGATAGTAAAAGCGATCAGCTCATGGTTACTGCCTCCCAGCTTTCCTTCGATTTTTAGGTTGCTGACTAGATCATCCCCTTTAGCCAGTACCAAGTCTAGCAGCACTTTACCTCTTGTTGGTCCATAGATTTCTTGGGTCAGGTAGAGCTCACCCAGGCATGTGAGGAACTTTTGTGACCATTTGGATTTGGCTGAATGCTCTTCCCATGAGATGTCTGGGTAATTGAAGTCTCCCATGACAACCACGCACCGAGAGCGTGTAGCCTCAGCCAGTTCCCTGGTGAATTTCTGGTCAACTTCTTGTTCCTGGTTAGGAGGTCTGTAGCAGACTCCTACCATTGTTGTGTCCCCTGTGCCACGTTCCCCATGTATCCCCCAGAGGGTCTCCAGTCATCCTCCCTGGATGCCAATGTCACCTTGCAGGGACATGTAGCTTTCCTTGACATACAGAGCTACACCTCCACCCCTTTTATCTGCATGATCTCTCCTGTACAGGGTATAGCCGTCTATACCTGTGGTCCAGTCATAGGAGGAGTCTTACCAGGTCTCCATTATTCCTATGAGATTGTAGTCATTCTTGTTTAGTAGGAGGCCCTAACTTGAAGGAAGCAAGTTTATTTCTTCAGTGAAAGTGTCTATAATACTGCAGTAAATGTGTGTGAAAGTAAAAAAGCAATGTTGTACTGGGATACAAATACTGATGTGTACCCGTTCTATAGTATAATGCTTCCCAATTTGCCAAATGCTACTTTCCTTCTGCCCCAGCCAAATAATATAAATGTGAAGGATGTAGTTTACATCCTTTTTTTTTCTGCTTGTCTAAAGACCATTAGCACCATTCAGAAAATGATGTATATAAGGATATGGCTCTGTTATTGTGATATTAAGCTTGTGTTAGTTCAGTACATTGTTACAATTAACAGCTATCAATTGTTATATTGTAAGTATCAGTTAAGAGTATGTATTTTTAAGAATGAGAGCAAGATGGGGAGTGTATTATGTGCTATTAAAATTATGGTAGTAAAAGAATGATATTAAAACTGTGAAGGTCCAGAAATTATGCAAGGCAAGAGTTTCTTATGGTAGTATCTTTTATTTGACCAACTATATAGTTGGGATAAAGTTAGATAAGCTTTTGAACAAAAAAATAGCCTTGCATTCAAGGCTCCCCACAAGAAGTCTGCATGTCTTATTTTTATCGCAACTTCAAAGTTGATCCAGTAAAAGATACCACCCTAAGAATCCTTGTCACTGTTAAAATTAGTAGGTAAATGATGAAAAATGAGAAGTTAAATAGTCATACCTGTAAATGTAAGGATGTGGGAATGAATGAATTTCTAGGAAGCTTAGTAATGAGATTCTAGATATATTTGTTAGACTCTGTCACCTATAAATGGAACAGTAGTAGCATATTTAATAAGCCCTCCCATCTTGCTGTTGCTATTTCTAGATTACAGACAATGACAGCAGGCGGAATACTACCCAAGGCAAACTGAAGTAGACATTGAGTAATGAACTGAGTGAACAGGAAAAATGCTGTGCAAATGCAAGCACTTTTTGCCAACGCATCAAAGTTTGGTTCTTGATTCAGATATTGACAGTGTTGATGCGTAGATTTTGGGCCTGTGTTCTATTTCTTTTCCTTAATGTTCAGAAAGGTAAGGAGAAGAGTTTTTAGACAAGCTCTGATAACTTCTTGTTTGGGGTTTGGTGCTTCTGTCTTACAGCGAAACAAAACACACTTCTTCCTGTTTTGTGCAAGCCCAGAATACTTGATTATCTTCTGTGTTACAAGCCATTTAAATGTCAAACAGGGTGGTCAGTGGAACCTGGAAATGAATGAGGTGAAATGCACGCTCATTTGTTTGAAGTAGTAACAGCAGGACCATCACAGTGCTGCAGTCCCATGCTGGTTTCCAAACAGCAGTGCTAAAGTCTGCAAGCTTATGCTTCTATACAGCGACCTCCTGGGATGCCCTGGGTGCATTGTGACCCACTGTCCTTAAGGAGATTTTCAGCCCTAGAGCCATTTGGTGAACTTGCTGATATGTCTCAGCCTTTATGCCCCCTGAAATTTGTGAGGTATGCAAAGCACTTCAAAATTGAAGTAACCAGAATGAAGTACCAGGATGGGGCGGGAAAAAATTGTGCCAGGCAGCCATAGAAATCCAGCAATAATGAAGGGTGAGATGGGGGGGGGAGCAGGTGCTTGGGATTGTTGGTGTGGTGAGAATGCTATTTAGTGCAAGGGAAAGAGGATATTTTAAAGGCAATTTCAAATTTAGCCCTGACATGAAATTTGATACACCCATCAGATTCTGTCCCCACTAGAAAGGTAGCAACCAGTGTTCTAGAAAGTCTTGATTTTGTAACAAGATCCAAAACTGTCTGGGTTTTGATGGGGGTTGATGTTTTCTGGGAAGGTTTTGTATTGTTCACTTTGAAGCTCCTTGGTGCTAACCAAATGCATAGAAGTGGAGATTACAAAAAAAGATAATTCCTGTGTTAATAAAAAAGGGAAATAAAGCCTTTGCCTTAATGAAGCCAAAATTTCACATCCTAGTGAATATATGAAATACTTCTAAAATACTAAAAGAAAAAGGAAGAATTAGAAAGAACTAAGCTTTTTGTGGTGAAGATACTGGCCACTGGAATATTCCCTGTGACCTTGGTAGATTCTCCATTACGTGACATGTTTAAATCAAGATCAGATGCTTGCTCCTGGTCCACCTATTAGATGTCTACGTGGTACTAAAGACTAAATCTTATTTCACGCATTAGATGTCAGATGTGAAGGAGCTGGAAAGTCCTAATGGAGAGGATCAGAATCACAGTAGCATTTTAATTTGCCTGTGGAGGCACACAATCTTGGTATTCCTTATGCACCTAAGGGGCATGTATGCAGCCACAGCACCACTGTTTTTGGTACTAACGTGCAATTCAGAATTCAGGTCTGTGCACTCAGACCTATACACTCCACTGAGCATTTTCAGTAAGGCTGTGCTTCCTCCAGGCAGCTGAGTAGTGCAATAAAATCACCTGTTAAACATTTCATAAAAGCCACAACTAATAGGTGTTAAACATAAGAGGAGGATAACAGTCCTCTCACATTTTAGCCCCAAAGTCTAGTGTTCAGGGCACTTGCCCTGGAAATAGAAAAATCAACTTCAGGCTTTGCTACCTATGAAGGATGGGGATTGGTACTAGGTTGCTAAAGCATCCAGCCAATAATAATTCAGGTATGCTAGTAGGAATGAAGCTGCTTACCAATTAAATGGTTGTTCTGTGACTATATAGAAGGTAATCTAGGTTGTAGCCACATTGGTTACAAGTAGGCAAAAGGAAGATTTACATAAATAGAAGGTTAACATTCTAGTCATGTCATTGTCAGACTATTTCCTGTGCGAAACTAATTTGAAATGCTATGGGTTTTCTTCCACCATTTACCTAACTTCCCTTTAAGTTTAAAAGTTAATACTAAATTTCCTTGCTGGGAAAACATAATTTATGTGAAAACTGTATTGAGGCAGATGAAATAGAAATAATGGAATCAGTAGAGGGCACTAGATAAACATCTCTCACCAAGAGGAAGTTTCAAGTAGACAAACTGGACAGTTTATGGCTTAAAAGGGTAATTCTGCACTATTGCAGTGTGGCTACAGATATGTCTGAGCACTGAAGAAAAGACTCTTTGGACTTTTGCTCTGCAGAGAAACCAAGTTCAAGCAGAACAGCATGTGTGGCTACTAACCATTCTCCTTAACATTAGATAAACAAGTCTGCACTGAAGCTTTTCTTGTGGATTAAAGCTGTTGTTCAGAGAAAGAGAGAATCAAGTAAGTTCATGCTTTCATTTTTATTCTTATCTAATTTGCAGTTTTCCTAGTATTTACACTGAAGTATATTTATAGTTGTTCACCTGTCAATCTTAAAATTGAAATAATGCTTTAATCTTAAAACTGGTAGAGAAATACTTCAATTCCAATATATCTTGGAGTTTTACCCTAACTTATGCCATGTTTCCTGTGCTTGTTCTTTCATGCACCTTTCATTATATTTAATTACTTTGTTTAAGGTATTTATTGGGCTTTTATTCTAAGTGGGTACATCTACACAAGATGCTTTACTGCAAAGTAGCATAGCTTACTGCACAGGATGTACTCTGTCCAAGTTTGCAGATGACACAAAGCTATGGGGAGATGTAGACACGCCGGAGGGCAGGGAACAGCTGCAAGCAGATCTGGACAGGTTGGACAAGTGGGCAGAAAACAACAGAATGCAGTTCAACAAGGAGAAATGCAGAGTGCTGCACCTAGGGAGGAAAAATGTTCAGCACACCTACAGCCTAGGGAATGACCTGCTGGGTGGCACGGAAGTGGAAAGGGACCTTGGAGTCCTAGTGGACTCCAAGATGAACATGAGCCGACAGCGTGACGAAGCCATCAAAAAAGCCAATGGCTCTTTATCGTGCATCAGCAGATGCATGCCAAATAGGTCCAAGGAGGTGATACTTCCCCTCTATCGGGCGCTGGTCAGACCGCAGTTGGAGTACTGCGTGCAATTTTGGGCGCCACAATTCAAGAGGGATGCGGATAACCTGGAGAGGGTCCAGAGAAGGGCCACTCGTATGGTTAAGGGCCTGCAGACCAAGCCCTACGAGGAGAGACTAGAGAAACTGGACCTTTTCAGCCTCCGCAAGAGAAGGTTGAGAGGCGACCTTGTGGCCGCCTATAAGTTCATCACAGGGGCACAGAAGGGAATTGGTGAGTATTTATTCACCAAGGCGCCCGCGGGGGTTACAAGAAATAATGGCCACAAGCTAGCAGAGAGCAGATTTAGATTGGACATTAGGAAGAACTTCTTCACAGTTCGAGTGGCCAGGGTCTGGAACGGGCTCCCAAGGGAGGTGGTGCTCTCTCCTACCCTGGGGGTCTTCAAGAGGAGGTTAGATGAGCATCTAGCTGGGTCATCTAGACCCAGCACTCTTTCCTGCTTATGCAGGGGGTCGGACTCGATGATCTATTGAGGTCCCTTCCGATCCTAACATCTATGAATCTATGAATCTATGAATCATGTGCATCTACACGTGCACATGCTTACTGCACAGTAAACCTTGCAAATTGCAAGCAAATTTGCTACTTGCAGATGCAAGTAGCAAATTTACTTGCGATTAGTTACTATGCAGTAGTGCTTTTGTAGATGCCTGACCAGGAGCAAATCTGGTCCCAGTCAGCTGGACACCAGAGGGCAGGATACCGCTCCCTGCCTGGGGAGCTGCCTATTACTGGGGTGGGCTCTGCCACCAGAGCCTAAGCAGGGACTATGTCCCCCTGACCCAGCAGCAGGGAAGTCAAAGCCCCTTGCTTCTAGATCACGATCAGGGAGTGGGGACTGAGAGATCTTTATCTCCCAGCCCCCCCACTTCACCATTGCAGTTGGGGAGTGGCAGGTTAGGAGATCCTTATCTCCCGGTGCCTGTTTCCTGGTCAGAGGCCAGTGCAGAGAGATCCTTATCTCCCCGTGCCAGGTTATGACCGCAGGGCTGGTGCTGGGTAATAAGGATCTTCCAACTCTGGCCCCATGACCCTGGAACTGGCGCTGAGCTCCCTGCTGGAGGGGGGTGGGGAGTCTATTCCCCACCCAGCTCTGCAGTTGTGGAGCTGAGTGTCTCCAGCCTGTTCCCCACCCAGCTCTGTGATTACAGAGCTAATTAGGGAACAGACACTCCAGCCCCTGCCCTGAGATTACAGAGTGGGGGTTGGAAACTGTCCCAGTCAGGGGCAGGTCCCAGCCCCATGCCCCAATTGGGCAACTGAGGCACAGGGCTTGGAAAGAGCTGCAGGTGTGGGGAAGGTCCCAGCATCCTTCCCTGATCCACTGGTGGGGCTAGTAGTGAGCCCCTGGTGGGGTGGGAGCCTTACTGGCTAATTCAAGCAGGGGGCTGGGACCTGCCCTTCCCTGCAGCTCTTTCCAAGTCCCCTGCCTTGATCAGGGAACTGGGACTGGGAGCAAGTAAACTGCTCCTGGATCAAATGCATGTGTAGACACATGCAGTAACAAACAATTTATACAAATATCATTTTGCCATGCTATAGGAACAATATATTTGCATGTCTGTCACATTTTCCACATAAGGATTTGAAGTGTGATACATCTCTTAGTAAGTTTAGTCTTGCAACACTCTGAGGGAGGAGGGAAAGTGCTGCTGGCCTCATTTTACAGATGAAATAACTGAATCCGAGGTTGGTAGCTCACTGGGGTTGTGGCCATCTTTTCATTACGTGTGTGCAAAGAGGAACTAGGAGAATGGGGCTGTTACATGTAGGATCCATCACAGTACAAATAAAAACAGTAACACAATATTTGGAACCAGAGAGTGAGGCACCCAGATCCTTTTCCCTGTCAATAGAAGGTTGGTACCTAATTTTCTTAGGTTCGCTTGAAAATCAAATCCTAAAATACTAAGCAGTACTAATTTTAGAAACATTGTGAACAATTAAATTAGGGTACTATAAATGCCAACGACAAAACTACAGCCTCTGAACCTAATCTAATACCTGATCCAGCCCATGTTCTGATTCCAGTGCAAACCTTTGGATTAATTTTCTTGTGTGTTGGTCTGGCCCCTTTCTTGGCTACTAAACAACATTATGCAGCCATGCTATCTTCAAGAAAGTTTAATTATTAATTCTGAATAGCGATTTTATATAACACTGTATTAAATATAAATGTGTATATATTTGCTCTAAATTACCACAAACATTGACTAATGGACCACAAATTAAGTCTGATTCATGCACTAAGCTATCATAGCTATTAAGGCAATATTTTAATTCTGAGATTAGGATTTCTCCTGTACTCTTTCCTCATTTTGGGGATAGTATACAGCAGAGGGAAGCCAACCTTTTTAGCAGGTGTACTACAAATTAGCCCCACACCTTCCCTGAGTGCCACTCCAATCCCCTTCCCTTGCCCAGTCTGCTGCTCTGCTTCCTGCTTACTTCCCTGCACTCCCTGCCTGAACTGCTACTTTGCTTTCTGCTCCCAGCCCTGTTTGTCAATGTGCTCCCAGCTCCCTCCTCAGTCTGCCATGTATTACACACACAGGATGCCCACACTACTTATGGCACTTGTGCTGTAGGTTGGCCATCCCTGTTGTAAAGAATGAGGGTGGTTTAATTTTTTTACTGTTACCACTCAGGTTCTTTTCCTGTGACTTTCTCTTCTGCCAAAATCTCGTGCCCCCCAGTGTCCATGTTTTGAAAATATTTTTCTTTTTGTCAACATGTCATTGATATCCAGACTACATAGGCCTGATTTGCAGTGGGGAGCACTCACTTCTCTATGTAATCCCATTTGAGGTCATTTAAATGTTCACCAAAGTGACAAAGGTTGCCTAGTACATCTTTTTGCATATTCACTCATGCAGTGCAGGATTTTGCAAACCTTCACCAAAAGAACATAAGAAGTGTGGTACTGGGTCAGACCAATGGTCCATTTCACCCAGTATCCTGTCTTTGACAAAGGTAGTGGATGATTTAGAGGGACAGCAGATGGACAGGGTATATCTAGAGTGGTCTATCTCTTGTCATTTTCTCCCTGGCATCCGTGTCCTTGGTTTAGAGATGCCAGAGAAACATCCCTGACTATTCTGTTTAATAGCTAGTAATGGATCTATCCCTAAGCCCTGGCTCACCACCCTGAAATGGCATCCCATAACAGAAACTTCAAACTGAGAATCAAAAGGAGTCTTATACTAAAGTCCTCCTCAATGTGAATAAAGGAGACAGAATCTGGCTCTTGAACATTTAAGGCCACATTTTGATGTTCCTCCTCAGTATCTGCCTAAGTAAGCCTCCAGTGGGCAGCGCTGGTGATGTTCTTTCCAAGCCTGTTTCCTAATCATAAGGCCAGTATATCATGCTAAAGATGGGGCTATTCCACATTCTGCACCCCCACTATTGCCAGGGGTGAGGACAAGAAAATCGACACATTTTATGGATCATACCTAGGAATTGGTTAGCCTGTGCAGCAGATTGAGTAATAAAATGCTGCTAGATGTTTTGAAGGCATGGCTAATTGTTGATAGATAGAAGAAATGTGTGATCCTCTGCTTTAGACAGGCTTCTGACCTCTGTGGGGAGGGCCCCAGACCAAGCAAAACACTGCCTATCCATATCAGACAGGGACTGCCTAGTAGCATAAGGAGGGGGCACAAGAACAGCAGCCACTGGTGCTGCCAGGCCACCAGCATCTGCCCAGGATACAGACCATTGCAGTTATGTTGCTATGCCCAACAGATAGAATAGTGAATTAATAATTATTAATGATACTAGAATTATTTATGATACTAAGGGTGCTCATGCATTGGATAAACAGGGCAGGGACAGAAGCCAAGTGGTGGTTAAACATTTGTGGTGTAAGATCAAGAACTTCTTGAAGAGAGTGTGGTGCACTGGTCACAGACTGCTTTGTTGCTCATTTAGTACTGAGAGAGAAGCAGGCATTAAATGTGTGGACATGGAAACAGTCTCCTGCCACAAAAGCGAGAAAATGGGGTTGGTCATTTGCAAACTTGCTGACTGGAGGCCACAGGAGGATAAGATCTGATGATAAAACAGGAAGGAGAGAATATTGCAATATGTGAACATACTGAAAGTGTCAGGAGTTCAAAAAAGAAAGAGGAGTATCTTAGCTAGCTAGCTATCATCGGCGGGGATCTTTGTTTTCTCTGTTTAAGAAATTGTAAATTCTCTGATTAAAACCTCCTCAAATCCATGTTTTTCTGTGATTAAAATGAAACGCCACTATATACATAGGCATCAGTTGAAAACAATGTTTTATTAATATAGTTAATATAGTTACAATTTTAAAGCAATTTGGAAGGCTACCGGTGCCTCAATCACTATAATAAAATTAATTCTAATACCTGTACATTTTGGCATTTGATGTTGGGTTTTTTATCATGGAAAATCAGAGCTCTCCCGGCCCCCTTCTCTCACCAGGACATGAATCCAGTTGCAGCTGCCTCTCTCCCCGCTCCCCACTGCCCTGCCCATACCGTTGACCCTTACTCTCCACCCACTGCCCCCAGTCCTGCTGGTGCCCCCCAGTCCTGACCCACTTCCCCCCTGCCCCTTCAGGTGCCTGTCACTCCTGACCAACTACCCCCCACCCCACCCCACCCCACCCCTTTAATCTGAAGATTATGAATATTAAATGTTGATTCTTGTCAGGAAAAAAAATCATTTGGGTAAAAAACCTATTGCCACAAACAAAACTGGTATAATGGAATCAGTAGAGGGCACTAGATAAGAATCTGTCATTTAGACAAAGTTTCAAATTAGACAGTCCAGACAATTTGAGGCTCAGGAGAGCATTTCTGCATTGTTTAGTTTAGCTTTAAATGCGTCTCTGGTGTGGGGAAAAGAATCTTTGGACTTTTGCTCTTCAAGGAAAGCAAGTTCAAGCAGAACAGCATCTGTGTCTACTAATCGTTCTCCTTGGTGTTCAGATAATCAAGTCTGCATTGAAGCTTTTCTTGTGGACTAAAGCCCTTGTTCAGGGAAACAAAGGAAGGCAGGTAATTTCATTCCTTCATCTTTGTTCTTATCCAATTTGCACCATGTTTTCTATGTCATTAGCCAGAAGGATATTCAAGGCTGTTCGCTATTTACGTTTAATGTTAGAATAATTCTTTAGCCTTAGAACTGCTTTCATAGATCTTGAATTCTTGCCACAACTTTTGTCAGGTTCTGTGCACTTGTCCTCTCATGAATCGTCTGCTAAGATTGAATCACTCTTCTCTAGGGAAATGTTGTACTTCTATGCTAAGTAGGAAACAAATAAGACACACAGAATTTTGAAAACATAATAGGAGCAATGTATTTGCATGTCTGTAGCATTTTGCAAAGAAGGATTTTAAAGCATTATGCATTGATAACTAAGCTTGGTCTTTCAGCACCAAGAGGTGGGCAAGTGCTGTTATCCCCATGTGATAGATGGAATAACTGAATTAAAGATTGGTTGTGCATTTGGATCAAGATGATCCTTTCATTACATGTCTGCCTGGGAACTGACCCCATAGAGCTGTTAGATGCAGAGGAGGATTAAGGTGTATTGGGACCCTGGGGAAACACAAAATTGGAGGCCCCCTGCCCCTACGGGAGCTGGGCTGCAGCGGAGGAGAGGGGCCCCTTCCCTTCCTGGTGCTGGTGGGGAAGCTGGGTGGACCCTGCTGGGCTTGTGGGGGAAGCACATGCCTGCCTCTTCTCCCTGCTCCCTGCCTCCCTTCTCCCACAATGGCCGAATGTACACATGCGCACACACACACACTCACACAGGCATGCAAACACACACAGGCATGGACACAGACACAGGCGTGCACTCTACTTTCACTCACTCTCTGCACATGGACACAGACACAAGTACCCTCTCCCTGCCATGAATACAGGCACACACACAGGTGCGCGCACACACACACAGATACACACACACAGATGCATACATGCACACACACACACACACACACACAGATCATACACACAGCCATATGCACACATGCATGCATGTGCAAACAGATGCACACACATACACATGCCCACATGCACACGCACACACACGCACACACAGATGCATACACACAGACAGAGACAGACAGAGACACAACAAATACATGCACGCACACTCACACTTTCCCCTCGCAGGACCTCTCCCCTCCCCATCTCTCGATCACTCTGAGCCAGCCCCACACCACCCACTATGAGCTGCCCATGTCTCCATCTAGTTCCCCACCTGCCCCTATTAGATTTACCTGCAGGTAGCTGCTGCCCGGCTGTGTCCCCTGCCACTGCACAGATGCACAGGGCCAGGCCAGGTCAGGCCAAGAGTGTCGCACCAGGAGTGCCGCACCGTGCCGGCAGCGCTGGGAGGGGTGGGTACAGGGGGGCTAAGATGAATTTAAAGGGGCTATAGTCTGCCAAGGCCTCCCCCTCAGTGCCACTGCCCGCCTGCCCGCAGAGGCATGGCATGGTGCTCCTGGCGCATCCCCCACCCCATTGGTGGAGGGGCCCTACTTCCAGTTCCCAGGGAAGCAAATACGAAAGCCATGGTTTTAAACTTGGTGCCAATTTTGAAACCATAGCTTTCACTTCCCTGCTAATGAAGATCCCAGGTGCTCCAAACTGGTAGTGGCCCCTGGGCCCAGGGCCAGCTGGCCTGTCCGTTACGTCACCTACGGATCCACCAAAATAGATATAATGACCAATAGTATCACAGGTTTGGAATAAGAGACAAGCACCCAGATCCCATGCCCTGTCAATGGAAGTTGTTGCCTAATTTCCTTTACTCATCTTGAAAACCTAACCCTAAAGTACTAAGCAGTGCTTATTTAAAAAACATTGTGAAAAATTAAGTTTGAGGACTATAAGTACTGACAACAGACCTATGTTCCCTGAACCTAATCTAATATCTGATCAAGCTCATGTTCTGATTTTAGTAGGAGTCCTTGGATTACTGATAATTTCATTTTCTGTTGGATCTGGCCTCATCTCTCGGTGCCTAAAGAGGAGTTATTTCTAAATTATGCTGTCACTGTTTCCAGTTTCCAGGGAAGTGTAATTATTATTTCTTTATATCAATTAATGTGTATACACCAGCTGCAAATATATTTCTTGCTCCATATAACCGAAAACACTTTCTAGCAGACAACATATTGAGTCTGATTCATAGTCTAAGAAATCATAGGTTTTAAGCCAATATTTTAAATTCTCTGACTGGAATTTCTTCTTGCCACTCTCCTCTCCTGATTTATGGGAAGGACAAAGCATGGGAAGCTGGTTTTATTTTTTCCTGTTAGCATTCAGTAAAAATACTAACAGAAAAAATACAGATCCTTAAGGATTCATGTTTTCTGAATCATAGATTCATAGATGTTAGGGTCGGAAAGGACCTCAATAGATCATCGAGTCCGACCCCTGCATAGGCAGGAAAGAGTGCTGGGTTCAGATGACCCCAGCCAGATGCCTATCTAACCTCCTCTTGAAGACCCCCAGGGGTCATTTCTTTGTCATTAACAAGGCACTGTAGTCCAGATTGTACAGACCCCTGTACAATCGCATTGGGGAGCTCTCACTTATCTGTGTAGTTGCACAGCCGGGGTGGAGTGGGACAGGGCACGGGACAGAGCTGTGAACAGCTCATCTGGGGGACACGGGATGGGCGGGCACAGCTCCTGCTGCTACACGCACCCTGGGAGGGCACAAGGGATGTGTGCCCCCAGATCTGCGTGGGGGGAGGTGGGTTGCAGCTGGGGCTGCCACAACCCACCTTCTTCCCAGCAGGGGAGGGCTGGGCCAGGCTGTGCTCAGGGCAGATAGTGGCAGCACTGGGAGGGGGCTGCAGCCACCCCAAAATCCACCTCCACTGGGCACCCCCTGGATGAGCCACTTGGGGCTCCATCATGCACCCCATTTGGAGGGGCTGAGTGCATGTGCATGTACGCATGTGCTCAGCCCCCACAAATATTTTTTTCTCCCTCTGCCTATGCACAGAACATCAGTGTAAGTGCCAGGCATAGCCAGCTGATAAAATAGTGACCCAAAGGTTTCTTTGTACCATTGTTTAAGACAGAGAAGTGCAAACAGGGGAGGGAGAAGTAGCCAACGGGTGGTGAGACAGTTGCAGTGTAAGATGAAGGAGCTTTTGTGTATTGGAAGCGGATGTCTTCATCAGTTGCTTGACTATGAAAGAGAAGAAGGTATTAAAACTGGGGAAATGGAAAAGGTATCCTGCCAAAGAGGAGAAAAGCGGGGTTCAGTATTGCAAATATGTGACTAGAGACCACAAGAGTATGAGAACTAGTAAGGTGCATCAGAGCAAACAGGAAAATGGGGGAATATTGCAACACATGAATATACTGAAAGTGCCAGGAATGCAAAGGAGAGAAGGAGTGTGATATGGTCTGAGAAAGGGAGACAATTTCACTATGTAATTATCTACCAGAGAACAGCTGTGTCGCTACCACTGATTATCCAGTAGCTTTTGTGAGGGTGCAAACAGAAGTGACAATTTTTGCCTGATCTGGCCACAGAAAGCAATTTATAGCTGTGGCCAAACACAAGTGCACAGCTGCAAACTGCTTATAAATGGCCAAGTGAGTGAAAATCTGACCTTTCATTGCATGAGGTATTAGATAAAGATGTTACAAAATGTAAGTCATCTGTAACTTGTGTTTGCAGAGCAAACAGCCTGTCACTGTTTTCAGAATGGGAGGGGGGAAGGGAGCAGAGGGCGTTTAGTCCGAGAGTTTTTTGGTTCCCCCTGGAAAGTGGGGCAGGTATATTATAACCCGCCTAGGTAGGGGGACTCCAATTCACCTGCCCCACCCTTCAGCACCAGCTGGGGAGCCCCCAAAATGAGCTCCCTCCTCTGCCTTTCTCCACTCTCATCCTGAAAACAGGCAGCACTGGCAGAGCCCTGGCCATTGCTATGGGAACCTAGCTGCAGGCTCCCAGCCAAAACTATATTCCACTCTCCCCTGAAACCAACCATGGACTTCTGTTTAGTCTGGGGTAATGCTGTAACTCAGAACGCTTGGTAAAAATCAGCTGGGAGCTGCACTTGTGTCTGCACCTGAATGTCCAAGGACTTTCGGATAAACTTCTTGTGCTTCAGAAAGGAAAAATCCCTTGAAATCTGCTCTCTGTGAAGACAATACTACCTTGGATGAGGACATCAGAAAAACCATACAATCCACTAGGAATAAATATTAGAAAAATGATTAAGTCATAGATTAATCAGCAACATGTTCCTTCTTATATCTCTTCATTCTTCTTTTGCAGCAACTGCTTGTCATGAACATCTGTACCTACAACCCTAACAGCACACTGCAGGAGAATGTCAAGCTCTTTGAACAGATTGTTAACATCCCTGTTTTCTGTTTTGGAGTCATTTTTAATGTCTTTGCTTTCTGGGTGTTCTGCTTCAAATTGGAAAAATGGACAGAAACCAGAGTGTACATGATCAACTTAGTCATTGCAGACTGCTCCCTGCTTTTCACTTTGCCTTTTGTGATGTATTTTCAATGGAATGACTATCCCATAGATAACCTCTGCTTAGCAATACAGACAATATTTTTCACAAACACACCCATGAGCATCAGTATTATCACTATCATAGCAGTGGATCGATACGTTGCAATAAAGTACCCCCTAAAAGCAACTACTTTACGGTCCCCATTGAGGTCAGCTGCTCTCTGTGCAGTACTTTGGATAATCATGGCAATATATGCTTACTTCAACCCTCGATTTCAAAAAGGAAAGGAAAAATTTTGCTTTCAGAAAACATCTTATGAACCCCTCTACATAGCACTATTCTCAAGTATTGTGGGTTACTTTATTCCCCTAGGAATCTTGAGCTTTTGTTCTATACAAATCATCAGCTGTCTCAAGAAGAAGATAAATGCAACCCCTCATGAAGAAAAGTTGACCCAGAAAGCCCTCTACATTGTCTCTGTGAACCTGAGTGTATTTATTATATGTTTTTTGCCTTTTAATATTGGTCTGCTTCTTAGCTTTGCAGTGGATGTAGTTGGAGTTGTATGCAACACACGACTGAAGATTAGAACTTTTATTCGTGTGGCTGCGTGTGTAGCAAACATTAATTGCTGTTTAGATGCCCTTTGTTATTACTTTGTAGCCAAAGAATTTCAGGAAGCTTCTGCTGTGTTCTCCGTTTTTAAGTCTCTGCAGTTTAGGACAAATCAAAGCCAAGAGACAGAGCAAGTGAACATGTAAAAATGTATGATACAGGCAATTCCAGAGCTAGGAAAAGATCTTATTCTGCCTTTTGGGCATCCATGTAAGTGATATTCAAATATTTGAGTGTGACTCCATCCCACCATGCCCAAATTCCTGAAAAAACATTAATATGTTTATTTTTGTAACACTCCTCTACCTTAGTCTTAAAGCTAAGTCACAAGAAGCAATAAAAAAAGAAAAGGGCAAGGTCACTTTTTGCATTAACCATTTTTCAGGACTCGAGTGGGATGGAATCATATTATACTTTGAGACACTAAATAGGAGGTATAACCTCAAGCCCTGATGTAAATACTGATGTCTAATAGTCAGTTCAATAACCGTTATTAAAAGGTTCACTCCCCCTTCCTGGAAAATGGAAGGAAACCTAACTATAGCATGTGATAAATCTGGAAGGAAGCTGTGACAAACATTTTTTAAAAATAAAAGGAAATGCTGTACTGGAATGGAGATGTTTCCTTTTCATGTTGCAAAACGTCTGTATTATTTACCAAATGATTATTTTCCTGCTGGGCCAGTTAGGTGATACAATGTAAATTTGAATGATGTTGCTTCAAACTTTTCTTTTGTTAGCCAACGCTGTCAAATATTATGTACTATGAAAGTGAATAAGTTAAAAGCAAGAAGTTAAATAGCAATACCTATAAAATGTAAAGATATGAGGATTTAATATCACTGAATGACTATCTAGGAAGCTGTCATAAGATTCTAGATATCCTTGTCTACGGTCATAATCTGTTATCTTTATGTCGTACAGTTAGAACATTCTACATGACCAGCCCCAGTGGTCCTGTTGGGGCTATTTCACCATTACTGGGCACATCTACATGAGATGCTTAACTGCGCAGTAGCATATCTTACTGCCCAATAAGTGGCGCATCTATATGTGCGCTCATATACTGGGCAGAAAAACCTCTAATCATGAGATATCAAATTTACTTGCAATTAGTTACTGCTCAGTAATGCACATATAGACTTGACCCAGGAACAGATTTGCTCCCAGGCCATCCCTGCCACTAGGGGGGCCATCCTCAGGCTAGCCCCAGGACTCTGGGCTGGGATCCTCTCCTGCCTCTACGGCAGCCCCTGCCTCAGGCCTTTAAAAGCCTGCAGGCATTTTGAGTCCTGGGCACACCAGCAGGCAGCCTGAAGTGACTCCAGGCTCCTGTGTCCCCCTGGGCAGGCCACAGGTCTGGTGCCTCTACCTGGTACTGCAGTAACACGTGCCTCCCAGGCCCACGCTGCCCAGGGCTGCAGGCTGCTGTAGGCTCCAGCCAGGCCTGGCAGCCCCCTGCAGGCAGCATCTGGCTGCCAGGGCCAGCTCTACCTGCCTGCAGCCCACCCCCAGCAGCCTGCCCTGCACTTGCAGGTGCTGCAAGGCATTGCCTTTGCCACACAGCTGTCAGTCCATCACTGGGCCCATGCTGGGCACTGTGGCAGCTGCCCAGGCCCAGAAGCACAGGGACAGGCTCAGGAACTGGCACAGGACCCATGATGGCCTCATGATGGCCCACACCAATGCCCACACCTGTGCCTACTGCTTGGGGTCACAACTGATTGCAGGAGGAGACTGGTAACCTCGTGGCGCTGGGGTGGGGCAAAGCAGAGGTGCAGCACCAGTTTGAACGGGGCAGGCGCTCCAATGCCCATGTCTGTGAGAGGCTGTCGGGCTGGATGCAGGAGTGCAGGCACAACCGGTCAGCAAAGCAGTGCTGCATAAAGGTAAAGGCCTTGTCGGCATAGTGGGTTGCCATCATTGACCATAATCTTCAGTCGAGGAATGCCCATAAGTACATGCTTTTTATGTGGCAACTGATAGACATCCTCATGCTCTGGGACCCAGACTGCAACCACGCTGTCTACAGCAGTATGGGTGGCCTGCCCAAGCCTCCACCCTGGCCTGGCACCCACAGTGACACATCACCGGGGGAGGGCACCTCTGGCATCCAGCAGCCCATCTTGCTGAGCTCCCCAGCTTCAGTCTCCACCAGCAGCTCGGAGAGCCCAGGCCAGTGCCTGCTGTACCAGCTCTGCAGCCCCAGCACCCACCACAGGCATGGCCGACCATGACACAACCAGCTACCGACAACACAAGATCCTCCCCAGGAGGGGACCCTGTCCAGGCACCCACCTGCTGCACCACACCATTTGAGAGCACTGCCTGGAGCCACATGCCATCACCAGATGTGACCACATGAAGCCTCCAGCCACACCAGCCCCAGCCATGTGGTAAGGCCCGCACTGGGGGGGAGGGCCCTCCCTGCCCCTGCCCCTGCCCTCTGCCCCAGCCCCAGCCCCAGCCCCTGCCCTCCACCCCAGCCCCTGCCCCTGCCCTCCCAGTCTGCCCACAATCCCCTGGCCCCACGTTCCCACCCCAAAGCATGCAGGGAAGTGAGATACAGTGCAAAACTGTGTCCGTGTGCCTGCAGCTAGGTGGGTAAGGGCCTTTTGCATGTCAAAAAACACATTAATGCCAGTGGTGATGTCCTCCACAGCTATGGGAGGCAGGGGCATGAAGCAATGGAGGTTGCAGGCCAGCCTGGGTTTGCCCCCAACACCATCATAGCTCAGGATCCCATGCCAGGTATGCAAGTATGCATGGGGCACCTGGTGGGCAAAGGATGAGGAGGCTTGGAACTGGGCAGACAGGGAATTCCAGGCACAGCTCCTGTCTCTGGAGCACAAGTGGGTAGAGGCACTGCAGGAACAGAATGACATCCTGGCCTGGATACTGCAGGCCATGGATGACAACCGCTGGGCACCATTCTGGCCCTGACGGTCGCCTTTATGCCACCCACTGCCCAGGCCTCACCCTAGCCTTGCCTGCCCCTTGACAGCCACCTGCTACCCAGCAGCAGGCCCCCACCTGGGCCTGGGAGAAGGTGCTGCACTGCTTCCAACAGCCAGGAGCCTTTGCCCCAGACCCTACCCTAGGTCTAGCACCACCCCTTTGGCCCCTGCCCTGAGCCCAATCCCATTTCCATGTGGGTGTGGAGCCACAGCTGCCTGCAACAGGGCCAGGACAATACACCAGCCCTGCTGGGCCACAGCACTACCTGCTGGAGGGGGAGCCACACACGCCAGAGGAGCACCTTGCAGATGTTATGCAGCATGCAGGCTGTAATGATGACCTAGGGAAGGTTGTCTTTGGCAAACTCAAAGCAGGCACTGAGGATGTGCCAGCATGCCTTCTGACAGCTGAAGGCTCACTTCATCAGGACGCAGGTCTGGCACAAGCAGTGGCTAAAGTGGGCCTGGTGGGGGTCCAGTTGGCTGGTGTAGGGCTGCATGAGCCAAGGCAAAAGCAGGTAGGCAGGGTCCCCAATGAGGAGGGGCAGGACCACAATGGCACCCAGCTATAGGTCCGGCATCCCCAGTGCAAAGTGCCCATTCTCCACTAAGCGCAGCAGACCAAAGTTCCTGAAGATGTGGGTGTCGTGGGTCCTGCTCACCCAGGCAGCAGTCATGTGCATGAAGGCTCTGCGGTTGTCCACAGCGGCCTGTAGCACCACAGAGTGAAAGCTTCTCCGGCTGTAATAGGGGCAGTCTCTAGGGGGCAGGAGGTGACAAGGATGAGGCTCCCATCCAGGGCCCTGATGCACTGGAGGAATCATAGCTCATAGAACCCTGCCACCACCACTAGGGGGGGTCATGCATGTAGAGCACAGTGTCCTCCAGCACACCTTGGAGGGTGCCACACACCTTCAGGATGGTCTCCCTGGCAGTGGCCTGCCCATGCCAAACAGTTGGCCAATGTACTGCAGGCTAGCAGGCATGCCCAGCTTTAGCAGGGTGAGGGCCAGCCAGGTGTCCGCAGGGAGAGGCGGCCACATGCCCATTTGCTGCCACTCCAGATGTAGCTGGAGCTGCTCCAGGAGGTCCCAGAAGGTGGCCCAGGTCATGCATGAATGCAGGAAGAACTGGAAGTCTGCATAGTCACAAA
This sequence comes from Alligator mississippiensis, assembly GCF_030867095.1. Lineage (NCBI taxonomy): Eukaryota > Metazoa > Chordata > Crocodylia > Alligatoridae > Alligator > Alligator mississippiensis. Next base: position 44,162,115 of record NC_081830.1, read on the forward strand.
ACTATGATGTGATTGGAATAACAGAGACTTGGTGGGTAGCTCGCATGACTAGAGCACTGTCATGGATGGGTACAAAGTTCACAGGAAGGGGAGAAGAGCAGGAAGAGGTTCTCTTTATGTAAAAAAGCTGTATGACTGCAGAGTTCCTATATGAAACTGGAGATAGGCCTGTTAAAAATCTCTGGGTTAGCATCAGAGGGGAGAGCAACAAAAATGATGTTGTGGTGGGTGTCTACTCCATACTCATCCTGACCAGGAGGATGAGGTGGCTAAGACTTTCTTCAAACAGCTAACAGAAGTTTTCTGATCACAGGCCCTGGCTCTCATGGGGGACTTTAATCACCCTGGCATCTGCTGGGAAGGCAATACAGCAGTGCACAAGCAATCCAGGAAGTTTTTGGAGAGTACTGGTGACAACTTCCTGGTGCAAGTGTTAGAGGTGGCAACTGGGGGCTGCATTTTTCTTGACCTACTGCTCACAAACAGGGAAGACTTGGTGGGGAATGTCATAGTGGATGGCAACTTGGGCAGCAGTGACCACGAGCTGATTAAGTTCAAGATCCTGAGGAAAGGAAGAAAGGAGAGCAGCAGAGTAAACACCCTGGATTTCAGAAAAGCAGACTATGACTCAGGGAACTGATGGGCAGGATCCCCTGGGAGGCCAGTCTGAGGGGTAAAGGAATCCAAGACAGTTGGTTGTATTTTAAAGAAATCTTACTGAGGGCTCAGGAACAAACCCACTTGATGCACAGGAAGAGTAGCAAGTCTGGTAGAAAACCAGCCTGACTTAGGAGGGAACTCTTCAGTAAGCTAAATCACAAAAAGGAAGTTTATAAAAATGGAAATTTGGACAAAGGACTAGGGAGAAGTATAAAAGTATTGCATAGACATGCAGGGGTGAAATCAGGAAGGTCAAAGCGCAACTGGTGTTTCAGCTAGCAAGGGTGAAGGGTAACAAGAAGGATTTCTACAGGTATGCCAGCTGCAAGAGGAAGATCAAGGAAAGCGTGTGTGCCTTACCGAATGGGGAAGGTGACCTAGTGACAGATGATGCAAAAAAGGAAGCACTCAATGCTTTTTTACCTCAGTTGTCACAGGCAAGGTCAGCTCCCAGTCTACTGCATCGGGCAGTGCAGTTTGGGAAGGAGGTGATCAGCCAACAGTGGCAAAAGAACAGGTTAGGGAATATCTAGAAAAGCTGGACATACACAAGTCCATGGGCCCAGATGCGATGCACCCAAGGGTCTTGAGAGACTTGACTGATGTAACTGTAGTGCCACTGGGCCATTAACTTTAAAAGCTCATGGAGATTGAGATAGGTCCTGGATGATTGGAAAAAGGCAAACATATAGTGCCCATCTTTAAGTTAGGAACTATTTAGAAAAGGTGGATATATACAAGTCTATGGTGCCAGATAGGATGCACCCAAATGTGCTGAGGGAGTTGGCTGATATGATTGCAGAGCCACTAACCATCATCTTTGAAAATTCATAGCAATTGGCAGAGGTCCTGGACAACTAGAAAAGGGCAAATATAGTGCCCTTATTTAAGAAAGGGAAAAAGAAGGATCCAGGGAACTACAGACTGGTCAGCCTCCCTCAGTTTCTGGAAAAATCATGGAGCAGGTTGTCAAGGAATCCAAGCACTTGAAGGTGGTGTTTAGAAACTGTCAGCATGGATTCACCAAGGGCAAGTCATACCTGACCAACCTGATTACCTTCCATGAAGCGATGACTGGCTCTGTGAATGCAGAGGGAACAGTAGATATGATATACCTTGACTTTGGCAAGGCCTTTGGCAAGGCAAATTAAGATGTCACCCTGATTCTGGTCATCTACATCAGGACCTTCCAATACCTACACCTTAGACATCTAGTGGGTGAAACAGGACTTAGCTCTGAATACCATTTAAACAACTAATCAGTAGAATGTGATCCAGCCTCTGATCTTGATTTAAAGATGTCAATTGATGGAAAAAACACTCACCATCATTAGGTCTAAATTTAGACCTAAACCTCACTCCAGCCCGCATCTTGAATCTGTCCCACTGGGCAGCTACAAGAAGGTAATATGTGGGGTGAGGGGAAAAGGGGAAATAAGTAAAAATTGGGGAAAATAGTAGGGGGATTAATGAGATGGGTGCTTTCCTGGTGAGGTGAATATGTCCATTCTAATTGAGTCCCTCCAAAGCAGAAATATTTCCAGTCCTATCTGTCCATGTTATGTAAGGACTAAAAAATGCTAGGTACATCAAGAGCAGGGTTGGAGGTTGTCTCACTTGTGGTCTAGTGGTCATGTAGCCCTGTGGGATCAGGCCAACTCTCAGGATGTCAATATTGCGCTGTTAGACAGGAGGGTGTGACACAATTGCACATATACAAACACACAAATCAATTAGGTGCACACACACACACACACTACCAGCTCAGGCACATACACATCCCAACCAGCCTAGGCACATGCAAAGCTATCACCAATTCAAGCACATGTACTATACACCCCAAAAGTTAGACACAGATCACTAATTTGTATATCATGCACACAATGCCATATATATATATATATATATATATACACACACACACATACACCAGGTAAGTTCCTAACTTGGATGGTACAGTGTGTATGTGTGTGCTTGGGGTACAGGTCAGATGAGAGAGAGAGAGTTAAAGTGTAGGGAGTGAAAGTTGCTACAACCGAGATTAGAACCAGTGGACTACAGAGAAGCGGGCTGAGGAACTGAGGCTTGAGGTTTACTTACGGTAGACTAGGGCTGGAAATTGAGGCAGACAGCTGAGATACTGGGGTGGGGCAGATAAGTGGTGGCAAGGAAGAGGCAGCCAGGAAAGAAACTGAGGCAGTTTGGGGGGGGGGGGGGTGATATCTACCTATCCAGGCTGGAAAGGGGTCCTTGTCCAGTAGGTGTTGTCCAGAGGGGGGTCGCCGGCAGGGCCTCTGGGTGGATAGGTGGTGTGGCATGGTGCTGGTCCAGATGGAGAGGGCATCCCACTGGGTCTGTCTTCACTGCCTCTTTTATAGGGGCACACCTTGTGTGACCCTAGTGACAGGAGGCATGCCAAGGCAAAGGTCAGCCCCTGGCGCACTGAGCATGTGTGCTCTATGCAGGGAATATGCAGTTTCAGGTGTCTGTAATGGTGGGGTACAGTGGTAGAGTTGCTGGTTCCACAGGGTCTTTTGTCTTTCAAATGCTGGGTCTCTGTTCCTGGGTGAGGTCCGTGGTTCCTGGATGAATCAATGTGAGGTGATGGCCTGGTCATTACAGGCCATTCAGTAGAGGCCTGCTACCATTGTATTTCAATCATTCCCAATCACTCTCATTCATCCGGGAACCAGTTTACATGAGAGAGATCATACAGTTGCAACACAGGGGATGCCTGGGCAGAGGACACAAGATGGACACTTGACATACAAAATGGAAACTTGACATTAGTTTGGTTCACTTACAAACACAGGCCTAAACCATACAATATCCATATGAAACAATAAAAATCAATATGAAAATGATAATACAATATACAACACTAAAAATCAATACAAACCTAATAATACAATATAAAACAGTGGATATCCAAAACCAAAAACTTGCTACCCAAATAAAAATGTTAAAGCTTATCCTAAGTCTCAGCTTGTTTATGCTTGTCTATAGGAAATAGAAAGGGAAAGAAAGAAAAGCCAGAAATAACTGGGAAAGGGAAGGGCATGCATATCTATCATATATATATAAAGAAAAACTGGGGGTATTGCTCCAGTCAAAGCAGCTTGTTGAGAAGCCAGAAATATGGCTGAAACTTCCAGGTGCTGGGTGGGATTGGAGGGAACTCTAAAGGAGTGGAAGACCTTCATCTCCAGTTTCTTAACCACTAAGCCAAAAGACATGAGGCCTTCCCTTGCCATTTTACTCCTGGTAGGTACTCAGGGGAACAGAATCCCAAACAGCACTTCAGTGCCAAAAATCCAGTTACACAGGTACATACCTGCCACTAGGTAGGTAAAGAGAAACAGGACATAGCCTGGAGTTCTCCTGTACATACAATGGGGCATGAGTACTTATCTCAGTTGTATCCCCAGATACACACACCAAGGTTCCTTCTAAGCTGCGTGTGTGCATGGCTGCACGTGATTTAAAATCTTGCAGTGCGCTAACTTTTTAATGCCACGTATCTGCCTGGAGCTGGGCGCGGAGCGCGGCAGAGGACACTTACTGGAGGTAAGTTCCTCACTTCTCATGCGGGGCAGGCAGTGGCTTCTCCTCAAGGTGAGGCAGGGGCAGAGGCAGGGGCTGGGGCTGGGGCTGTGGGCTGGCGCTGGGGACCTGCTCCGCCAGCTCCGAGGAACTGCTCCGTTCCCCAGCCCTGACGCCATGTGCCTCCTCGCTTCCCAAGGCGAGGTGGGGCGGGGGCTGAAACTGGGGCTGGGGGCTGGTGTGGGCTCTGACAGCTCTGGGGAACAGATACAGGAGGTATCAGAGGCTGGGTACACTATGAGCTTCCAAAATGCAAAGCTAGCAAAGAGCCTGGACAATTAATATAGCACTAGGACATAGTCATTGACTCCACTAGCAAGCCCTTTCCCACACCATTCTTCCCAGCAGTATACAGAGAGCATTCATCGCTGTTTCCTACCAGTTTTGATTATTTCAATTTGCAAAAGATTTTTATCTGTAATAACAGCAAAGTGAAATGACTCCAGCCACAAGATGGAAACAACCCACAAATTACTGAGAATCAGTGTGCTGAATATTTCTTCGATTTACCATTAACTCTACTAATGATTTAAGTGTTCTAGTTATACCCATGAATAAACTGCTGTCTTGTGAATGGCTTTAGATCTGGAAGGAAATAACACTTTGCATCTCAATCTCAATTCAAAGGGAGGACTGTTTTAAGGATAAATTAGCCTGGTTACAATAAATTAGCCTTCGGTCTATTTGGTCAGGAACGGACTGAAGCGGCGCACTCATGAATTACTACACGTTAGAGGGAACATTCTCTCTCACACACACACACGCACGCACGCACACGCACACTTTTTGTCCAGAGAGGAATCCTGCTTTTCCCTGAAGGAGCACACTGTTCCTAACGGTCAGAGCACTTCCTTAAGACAGGGAAGTCAAGCCTGTTGCAGCTCCCATTCCAGACCAGATCCAGACTGCGGGCCTCCTTGTGGTCTGGATCCAGATCCACCTCTGACAGCAAGGCAACAGTGGGGAGCAAGTTGCATCAGGGAGTTGCAGGGGTTAACGCAGCCATCACTCACCCTGCTGCCACTGAAATACGTCCCCAACGGGCTCCATATCCTGGAATTTGATGCTGGGACCGGCCCCCAAATTCCCAGCCCCTCTAGGATCCCCAATCCCAGATCTATCCCACAGGCACTGCTGGCCTAAGGCCTTAGAAATCAGGGCTCTCTCTCCACCCCGCTCCTACCCTGCCTTCCAAGCTTCAGACTTGCACTGAGGATGGGGGCATGGGAAATTTGAACACATCACCTATGTCTTAGCTTAGAACCCCAATGTTATGGGGCAGATCATGACTGCCAGCACCTTCAGGTCCTTTCCCTCCCAGAGAGCTGGACCGTGGTGAATGAGGTTCATGTGTAGGCTTTCTCATTTCCTGACAGGCAAACTAGAGACTTTGAGGTTTGCTTCTGGCCATTCACCAGGCTTTCATTTCCTCTTTCCAAGGACAGATACACACTTCTTCCAGTTAGGGATTTATAGTCATGTTTTTCTAGAGGCCTCTTCTATCATTAAGAACTGTGGCAGTAGAGACTGCCACTCAAAGGCCTTCCAAATAGTGCAGGCATCTACTCTAGCCCCACAGTGAGGTAGAAGCAAATGAAGAGAAACCCTGTGAGGAAGCCTGTCTTCTGCCCCCAGTGCTTTTTATGTAGTGTCCCGAAAGACTCCATATAAAAAGTGCCCAAACAGCTCTGGGAGCATGGGCAATCCTTCCCACTCCACCTCATTAGAACAGCAGTTGTTTTCTGGGTTCAAAGGCTCAGGATCTGTCTTGGTTGGCCAGTCTCAACCTGAAGGTGCTCTCAGTCCTGCCTGGTCTGGGCCCTGATGATGAGGCTATTATCATGTGCTGTGGAAGTTCTGGGATCAACTCCTCATAGAGGGAGGTGAGCCTAAAACAGTGCTTCTTGAGAACAGGGGTGCCTTGAGATCCTTTCACAGGTGCCATGCGGTTCTGCACAATGTTAACACTGTTAGGTGCAGAAACATGATTCACAAGATAAACTCAGAGTTTTCACATAGGAATCCTCAGTGTTTAAAAAAACCCCAAACTGACTTGTTATGGCCTTTCTGAGTTCTTTGCAATAGAAGAATTTCTCTAATATTTTTCTGAAGTCCAAAAAAAAAAGAGTGAAAAACAAGAGTTGGTATTGTCCAAGGGGTGTTTTTTGCCTAATGAGGGGGTGCCTCGAGTCTAAAAAGGTTGAGACCCACTGGCCTAGGATATGGGTCTCCTCTGTCCTGGGTAGGTATTCTAACTACTACACAGCCACACTAACCAGCTGAGCAGAAGCTGGGATGGACAGACATGTGCTGTCTGTCTTTCATGGGTTTTGGTCAAGTACAATGCTAAAGGGTTTGTGCTGTACTTTGTACCTATAGTGGCCCTGTATTGCAAAGGCCTATAAATTAACTTTGATGCCTCCTGTACAGCATGAGATTGCTTCTGAACACATGCAGTAGGATGAAACTTAGTACTATAGGGTATTTAGCCATATAACTGAAATTTAGGCTGCTACAGGAGCTGAAACAGCACAGCAGCAGGTAACTTGGATTCCCTGAGACTGCATATCACTAATGCAGTAAAAAGGGATTCTTCCTTAAGTTCAACCCCTATTCCACTTGTCTTGAGTTCCTGGAAAACTGGTAACACCTTCAGACTCTAGTACAAAAATGTGATAAGGAGGAGGAAGACACACTCACTTACTGGCTTTTCAAAGACTCAAGCAAGTGCAACAAATTAGCAAGCACTTAGACACCTAAATACCACATCCTAGCTGATTAACTGGAATAGAATCTGAATGTCCTGGGTGTCTTTCTAAAAAAGATGTGGTAGTTCACCTAAAAGGTGTGGCCTTGGCACAGGCACTGCAAGGTGGAAGGCTATGGATTGTATTTTGTAGACTGTCAGATGCAGTGATCATAATGGCTGTTATATTGCCTTTAAAAAAGAAAAAACCTTTGAATCCACAAACAGCTCTTAAATAACTACTTATTCTTGTTTTATAAATATAGTGTCCCAGAGTCCCAAGGGTCCCATGCTTACATTGTACACTAGTGTACATTACTCTGGGATGCAGTGCAGATAATTAACTCATGTTAGGAAAGCAGCCTGTAAGCCCTTATTATAGCCCTCACCACTAGATGGCAGGGAAAAGGTACTAACCTGACTGCCTTGACCAAAAGGGCTTCCTTAAGATGAATGCTGTGAACATATGACATATCAAGGATGCATTGCATTCAAAAGCTTGTCTAAGTCTTTTCCAGTCATGCAGCTGGTCCACTAAAAGATAATCACTCATGAAAATCCTTGACTCTTGCAATGTAGATGATTATATTTTACTGTGTATTTTTTTTCTAGTTGTAGGGAACCTTTAGGCTGGAGTTAAATGAGTTACTTTGCTATATACCATATGTCTATACTACTTTTACGCTAGTGTAAAGGCTGATTACATGGTGTAGTCTGACTTATCCAGGTCCAAATTTTGCATTTTGTTACATCATCTAAACTACTGAAGCTGCTCTGGTGCTGCTGAGGGAAGACTTCAGCTCCCCCTATCAAATTTATCTTTTTGCAGACATTACAGATAACAGTGGATCCAGAAGGAAACTGCATTAACAGCATCACAGTTGCTAAGACTGTTGACATCATTCCAGTCATCTCTAGGATTCATTGTAAACAAGGATGCCTGGTGGGGATCCAGCTGTAAAGTGAACATCTGCACCGAAGCCAGAGCATGGGTGGCCAACTTCATTAGTATAGACTGTTGCCTTTCCCATAACTTGCCACCCACACATTGACAGTAAACAATAAATAGCTACACTGTGCTCAGCTTTATAGTGTACGTACACTTGACGTATTCATACAAACACACACTATATCAACAACTATATTATCATCTGCCTAGCAGTGGGCAGTACTGCAGTGAAGTATCCCCCAAAAGTAAAAGACGTGGGGCTTTTTAGAAAGGCAGCTGTCATTTGTGTCCTTGTTTGGATGTTAGCTGAATGACAGACAAAGAAGTTTAGAATGAATTCAACAGACTCTTTGAAACAAGCATTTTTTTCAACCGTTTGAAACTGCTTGATGCTGTTCCATCAGCTCCCTTGAGATCTTCTTTGTGACTCAAGATTTCAAGGAAAATAAGTCCAACTGAAGGAATCTAGAAACTCTCATGTTTCTGGTAATTTGACACTGTTTTTGATTTGCCTCAACTGAGGTTGCTCATCAGGTTTTGACTGAGTTTTGAACTCAGTGATGGCAACCTGCTCAAAAACTCAAAATGCTAATAGCTCCATCCCCCACCTGCATGGCTGCAGAATCACGAAATCTATCTGCAGTGTGCATGCAACCTGCTTCTGCTTAGCAGCCAAAAAATATTAGGAAGAAAAAAAAGTCAATAATTTACCTGTCTATGTCCTGTTTGCAGTTCCAGTATTTCACACATAGCAGTTGAAGGTAAGACAATGAACTAGTCATGGGAGCAGAGACCAGGACTCTCCTCCCTTAGACAAATGTCCTAATCATGAGTCATATGACAAGTTTTCTCTCTCTCTCTGGCTTAAAGAAACTTGAATGCTTTGCAGCACAGCCAATACTTGAAAGGTGTAAGTGACCCCAGCTCCTTATGCAAAATAGCCTGGAGCATAGTGATTAGAGCACTAGAGTGCAAGATAGGAGTTTAAATTTGTTCAGTCTGAGAAAGGGATTGAACTGGAATCTCCCCTGTCTAGATGTGCACTCCAACTATAGGACTAGCGTATAAAGCAGCTACTCTTCTTTCTGCAGCCATAGTTTAAAAATAGGACCCTCTCTTCCAGGGAGAGCTCCAGACTGCAACTGCCAACTTGACAGAGGTGACCCTGCTGTTTAGGAGAGGTACCTACACCTTAGAGGCACTTCCCTGATCTCAGCTTCTCCTATTAGCTAGCTGGAGGTGGCTCCTTGCTCAGTGATCTGGCTGGCTTGGATCCTGGTCTGAGCCTGTCCTGTAGTGGAAGTCAGGACACCTAACCCTGGGGTCAAATCTGGAGTTCATGTGCCTACAAGTGTGGGACCTACCTTGCAGGCACCTAAATCTGTTACTGGATCCAGCCTCAGCTCCTAAAGCACTTAGCACAGCAGAATCTCAAACCCAAGCCCAAGTGAGATCCATAGATACTAGTATACTACAAAGAGCAGCTTCCTTTTGCAATGAGGCATTATATTTGGTAAGACAAAAAATGTTGATCTTTCCATTGCCTCCAACACCATTCCCCACCCATTCCCTCCCCTCCCTAACCTTCCAGCAAGCTGAAAAATTAGTTATTCATACAACTACATTTTTTGGCCCTTCCCTCCAGACTCACTGCTTCCCAAGCAGTTGCCTTCTCCTGTCCTAGTCTCTGAGTTTCACACATGGAAATCTCTTGGTCTAGGTCTAATGTCTTTTAACAAAATCACATGGTCCTGAAAAGCCCTGAGTCTCAGCCCCCACCAGCTTCATTGAGGCTCCACAGCTAGATGGATGGGAGATCTTCAACCCACATCATGCCCTTATGCCTGCAATTCCTGGCCAGCCAGCTCCAAATCTTTCAATAGAGAAGTGTCATTCCAAGTATCTGCACACCAGAGGCCTCTAATGAGTAAGGTACTGTGGCTTTTTGCCATAGTGATAGCCACTCATGTTATTAGGGAAGCCAAATCTATATTTCATTGTATATGATCACATTTTCATCTTGAGTGTGTGCTTCCTGTTGGAAAAGATGGTCGAGCTCTTGATAAAAGGGTACTGCAATACAGTGCCTTAGAGTAACAGCAGAGTTAATTAGCTTGGGCAGAGCACCAGATAACTGCAAAAGCAAGAAAGCATTTGCAGCTGCATGTCAGCACTTAATGTCAGCTTAATGTTTTTAAAACTCAAATATGAGCTCCCTACCTGTGGAAAGTTGGGGCTAAAAATATAATAGCTACTCTGTTCTTTGTATTAAAGTAGTAGTAAACACAGCCTCTCTACTACAGAGCAGTAAAAATAGAGCAAACACAATGCACAGCCTTACACACTTGTAAGTCACTCCACTCTGTGATAATGTTACCGCTTTGACAATGATAAGTAACTATACACAAGTATAAGTTACAAAGGTGCTTGTGTCCACCCCAATTTCCACCTGGGGTAGCCATTTTTCAACACACATCAGTTTCTTCACCACCTAGTTGATAGGTGCTATAACAGGGCTCCTACAGACTTGCAGCGAGGCTGCTCTGACATGCTGTAAATCCAGAGCATCAGAGCAGACTTGATTAATTGAGTCTGCTAGAGTGCAGAAATTAATGCATTCCAACAGCTGCCAGTGTCACATGTATCAGTGTCCCTGCACTGGAAAATGGCAGTGGGGCACTTTGAACTCAAGCTGGTTTGATGAGTTTTAGTTCAAAGTGCCCCACCGGCATTTTTCAACTAGGGGGCCGCTGATACATGTGACTCTCAGATGCTTTTAATTAGCATAGCTCGCTAATTAAAGCACCCCCCTACACACACACACATGCACGCATCTCCCAGAGCTTGTCTATAAACACCCATAATGCCTATGGCAGGCAGCTAGCTTGGTTGCATGCCCACTCCTTACTAGAGTAAAAGCTAGGGTAGATTACTCCTTGTGTTGAATTAATACAGCCTCCATTGCTATATGGGGATTCAAGCAGTACTGAGGGAGTCAGCTGACTTCATGGCTCCTTATAACCTACCTGATTCCTGATAATCTGTCTCCACTCCACCTATGTGACCCTCTCTCCTTTTTAATTGTTTTGATGTTCTACTAACTATCTTTGCTTTTGGAGTGATGTTGTAGTCATGATGGTCCAGAAAATGTGTGAGCAGGAAGTATTTTTGTGGCGTTTTTGTGGGTGATTCTTGTTATTAGCCTAACATGAAGTTAATAGATAATATCACCCACAAACATCCTTGCCTGTTGCATATTCTTCTTCTGCAAGTTTTGCTGTCTGTTAGCTACTCTCTCTCTCTCCCCTTATTCCACACCCCTCCAGACTGTTTGTAGATCTAGCTAAAAACATTAACTTAGGTATGGAAACATTAACTCAGGTGATAAAAATAACTCAATGAACTGTTGAATGCACTGTCAAGATGCTCAAAAAGACTAATTTTGTTTTCTGAATAAGAGATTTGCATTTCATTCTAGTGACCACAGAAGTAAGGGAAAACATCTTTATTTTTTGCCTAGTTTGTTGCTTCTTTTATTCTTAATATATAATATAGCAAATGAATACACATTCCAATAGAGTTATACTTGTTTTTGCTTTGATCATAAACTGAATAATATAGCCTTAGGCTTCTAGTGTATATATAATGCTTCTAGTTACTTTTTAACTGGGGAAAAATGTGTTGTGTTACATGTCATGATGCACCTCATCACATGTACCCCCCTTTTCAAATCTGCCCATGTATGGGAAAATGTAATTTGTCGTTGGTCTAGGCCACCGTAAGTTGCTACTCACCCGAAGGAATAGGAGGAAGCAGGGCAGACTACCTCTGTAGTAATTCTGTTCATCCATTAGGACTCAATTGGTCACAATGATCACTCTGGGCTGGCATGCCTGTGAAAGCTGTAAATGTAAGAAGTATATACAACTGTGTAATTGAAAAATCAAGACCAGGTTTGAGGCTACATGTTTGCACTCTCTATCTTTTCTTTTGCTTCATGATTCTTAAACTCAAGTGTTAGCTTCCTCCCTGTGGAAAAGCAGGTACCAGAGTAAGATTGGCTTATGAAAACATCAGAAAACTAGCAACCACTGAGCAGGAAATACATTTACCAGTTGTGAAAAACTGTCTGACACAGAAGAGGATGTTTGTTTGAAAAAGCACATCTTGGGTTGTTATCTTCTTGAGCTTTGGATACTACAGAAAAGCTAGTGACTGGGTTTGCAGCCTTACCATTGGATAACATCCATTTAAACAAGGCCTTGCAATAATATCTTCATTATTAAGTGATGGAAAACTAGAAGGGAATGTTTCTATTTTTTTCCTTGTATCCATTTGTGTTTTGCTTTTACCTAATCATTACAGCTCCTCAATTCAATTTGCAGAAGAATTAATGTGATCGCAACAGAGTAAATCTGATTCATTGACTTAGCCTGTTTTTGGAGGACCTGAGCTTCCATATTTGAAAAATTTTAAAAATTACATGCTTATTTCTGCAACAGTTTTCTGGTTGATTTCCTGTTCTTGGTCATATCTCTGTTCCAATATTAGTCTTCTTTTTCATTGTTAAACACGAGTGGCAAAGATTTGGGGTTACATTTGCCCACTGCATTGCTGCTTATGTTTCCATTATACTTTTATCACTAGAAGCCCTGGCACTTTGCTATGCTGCATGCAAATAATGTTGCCAGATGCATTTTCTAATTGCTAATTTATATCTGAACAGGAAATCAGATCTGCACCTGGTAACTGACATAACTGGTTTTGGGGTTTCTTCTTATTCATTCTATTCCTCATGCAATACTGCAAACCATTTTTTTTACTATTTTTTTTTTAACCTTGTCATTCACAGACCCTGGTTTATATTTTAATGCAGGGGTGGCCAATCCATAGCATGCATGCCAAAAGAAACAGAACAGCTGCTACGTGTAACATGCAAGTCTAGGTGTTCAGTACAGGAAGGCAATGCAGTGGAGGTAGAGGGGCTTGAGACTGAATTTGTGGAACTGAGTGCAGGGCAGGATGCTGCTGCAAGAGGAGGTGTTAGGTGTCACTGCCAGAAGCCAGGTTAACCCTTCCTGGGCCCTGCAGCCATCTCTGAATTCAAGGCTTTACATCATCACTCACCAGGTGGTGGTTACAGGGCCAGGAAAGGGTTAACTTGGCTTTTGGCGGTGACCTATCTCTCACAGCAGTATCCTGCCCCTGCTCCACCCTGCACTGCCAAAGGCTTGTGCCACTCCCTCTCCTACACACTTGCATTCTGGTGTCCCAGGGCACAAACTCTATCAGGTATGTCTCTGAAGGGTGCCTACCACAAAGAGGTCCCAATTTTTGGGACTTCAGCAATACTGTGGCTTTCAGTATGATTGTTATTAAAATGCAGTAAATCATGAACCTGAAGCAATACTGCAAGGCCCAAAGCCAAAGCCTGATGGATGAGGTCTTGCCAAATCAGAACCTAAACAAAGCCAGTTACTAATTTAAATCAAATGTAATCATACGGAGTCAGTCTTTTGGATAGCCCAGGAAGAATAGCTAGTTTTCTGATATTTACACAATACATACTTCTGTTTGGCTTTCTGGTCTTTTGGTGTTAGGTGACCTGCAAATATAAATGACAATTGTGACTTACAGTCTAAATACACAATTGTATCATGTTCTATTATGTTTGTTTGGGGTTTTTTTTTTCTAGTAACAGCACCCTCTGATGGAGAATTCAACAAAAAACAGCAGCAATTATATGAAAATGAATTAAATGGTTTGACATGGCTAGCTGACCAAAGTTTACATTCCTGTTTTCCTTCTTGAAGTTGAATTTAATGCTCTGGCTTTTGGGGCGTTCCACTGCAAGCAAAACAAATGGACAGAAGCCAGAGTGTACGTGACCAATTTAATCATGCTGTCTGCTCTTCACACTGCCATTCAAAATGTTTTTCCAAAGAGCAGAAAGGACAAAAGGCACACTGTGCTTCATATTAGAAAACCTTTATTTTAGCAATAGATCTGTAAGCATTTGTACTGTCACCCTTGTAGCAGTTGACAGATATATTGCGATCAAATATGCCTTGAGAGCAAAATACTTGCATCCCTTTTAATGTCTGCTCTGTAGGTGTCTTTGGATATTAACAATAGGTCATATTTATACAGGTTTGCTTGTGGAATACCAAAATCAATGTCAAGTATTTTGCTTTCAGAAGGGCTCTATATATCTTCTCCAAGAAACTTTGCTCCCAAGGGGTTTTTTTTTACATCATTAATCATTATGAGATTTGTTTCATATAGATCATTAAGAAATTCATGAAAAGAAAGAACAGAGTCATGTGATGAAAAGTTAAGCCAGAAAGCTACCTATATTGTTTCTGTAAATCTGATCATGTTTATCATATGTTTTTTGCCTGTTAATACTGGGTATGTTGTCAAATTTATAATGGACACAACCAATGCCAGTTGTTCATCAATACAACATGTTGTGCGGGCCGGGCCCCGATCCCGCTGCCAAGTGCGAGTCGGGGGGGGGGGGGGCGATCCGCGGCCCGCCTTTGCGCACGCGGGCTGTGGCCAGCAGCCTGGGCACGTGGGGTCAGAGAAAACCGGTGGTGAGCTAGAATTAGTCACAAACGCGCAGTGGTTGATTGAAAAGATTATTTACTTACACCCAAAGATGGTATTGGTGTAGGCTGGACAGGTTTCCAGGCACAGCTCCGCTTAAATCCTCGCTAGAGGACTACGACAAATTCAGTTGCTGCCACGGAGTTGTTTAGGCTCCGCGGGTTCGGTTCGGTTCCCTGGGCCCCCAGAGTTGTTTAGGCTCCGTGGGTTCGAAAATTGGGTTTACAGGAAAGGGATACGTCTTGGATTGCGCTCGGCGACGGGGAGAGGCTAGAAGCGAAAGCTCCGTGGGTTCTTTTATTAAGCCTCTATTGCCTGCTTAAGAGAGGCGTGTTGGGTCCGCAAGGGTCCGCAGCGCTTGGAGATCTTCACACAGATCTCCCCAATTTTCTCTCTCTCTCTCCTGATGTTCGTGGAGTCCTCCAACTTGGGCAGAAACCACTCAAGCCTTTTGTACGGCTAGCAAGCCAATAGCTAGCCGCCACGTGTGCCTACATTTGGAACTGGCCAATAATGTGGCGTGAATCCAAATACAAATGGCGGGAACTCCTTTGCAACGTGCATCACTAGTATGCAAAGAAATGCACCCTGCAAAGAAGCTGTAATTTGGCGGGAAATCCCCATTGCACCAGAGTTTTCTCCCGCAGCAGAGAACTCTATCGTGCAAAGAAAGCTACAATCGGCGGGAAAATAATTTAGCAGTGCCGAAGCACACACAAACAAAAAACCACAACTTTGGGTTGTGACACATGTCAACACTTTTGTGCACCTGACCTCACTTCTAGCAACCACAAACTACTGCTTGGATGTCATTTGCTGTTACTTTGTAACCAAAGAACTTCAAGGTGCTTCCTTATTCCTCTGTTTCACACTGCTGAGGTCAAGGACAGTTCAAGGGCAAGACATCATATTAGACCCACAATAAATGCTACTCTAAAATAGTTGCACCATACAACCGCCTGGACATATTACACCTTCAAACTGGTGTGAACAAAACTTTTATTGGGATAAGAAACAAAAAAAGCAGATAGACAACATTGTTCTCTTTTGTATGGTATCAGATATCAACTTCCAAATCTGTGAGCTACTATCTGGTATTATTGCTCAATGTGTGCATTCCATCTACCCCATCTGGGTATTTGTAAAGATTGCATCAGATTTTCAATAGAAAAAAATAAGCCCCCTGCACTGATTTACTTACTCACATCCACTGCAGAATTTCACTGTCAAAATCATGGGTAAACCTATCCTAGGATAATGATCAGCCCCACCGTTTACCCCAAACAACTTTTTACTCAAGGTGTGGGCCTAAAACAAAAAAAGAACATTGTTTTGCAGTGTGTGTGTATATATGTGTGTTTTATATGTATATAAAAACAGGTTTCAGTTTACCTTCAAGGACAGGCAGGGCAGCAACTGCCAAACAAATGGCAGAAATCCTTCAAGGATTATCAGCTCAAAATAGGAAATAATAAAAGGCAGATGTTTTACCTATGGACAGAGGACAATTTGAAGCAAAACAAGCAATATATGCAAAAACCACTGTGCACCTCATGTGACTCAGTGTTGGTGCATTCTATTAACACCATATTCCTGAGCACATATGGATCATGCAAGTATCCCATGAGCAGTTGTTCCTGAGCAGCAGATAGTTCAGGGGCCCCAGTTACAGAAAATATTTTAAAAGTCACAAGAAACTAGGTCTTTGGAAGCCAATGACCATCTGACTGTTACTAGGCTCCTGCACTTCCTGGGTGAATCCATCGAGGACCAGCCATCTGAACGGATGACCCCTGACAGGACTCAAGACTGTTCTATGTGGTTAGAAGTTGCTATTGAATTCAGAATACCTTAATCTATCCATTGTAGTTAGAAGTACACTTACAATAAAATTGCCACTTGAATCGAACTGGACAGGTGTGCTGTGTCTTAGTAAAATTTGGAAGGTGTCCCACCTCCTCCTTAGCTCCCAAATTGTCAGGTAACAAAGGCAAATAAGCTTTCACCTGCTCCATCACATCCTGGTGAGGTGATGCAATAGCAACTTACTTCCTGCAGCTACCTTAACAGACCGTCATGTCCACTCCAGATCCTGCTGGTATTCCCACTGCTGTGCAAAACTGAACTCATTTACAAGAATGTAATCTGCATGTCTCCAGACCCTAAACTTGCTGCATGTAGAGACATGTCAAACTGCCAAGCTCTGCTTCATAAAAATATGCTTGAGTAACAAGAGTTTCTAGGATGCAAACACCCCTCTTTCCCGCATTCAAGTTAGACATGAAAATACTTGTAAAAAATGTTACTTTCTTGTGAATGGTAAATTAATGATTTTTCAATATTTCTGTCATCTATCATATTTTTGCATTTCCATTCTGAATACAAAGAACAGGAAACAAATTACTTTTAATGCATAAATGATTAAGAGGACGTTAGATTATAGAACGTCCATGAAAATATACATTTAACTATATACTGCTACATGTTATCTCATCCATCAAATAGTATACAAGAAACATCACAACTACTCATTCTTAGCATATAACAGAGATTCTGAGTAGATGTTCTGATTTTGATACATAACATGTTATAATGGCAATAAAAATGTCTCATGAAAAGTTATATGAGAAACATTATAAAAGAGTGTGTGTGCTTTATTTGGTGAGAATAATGGACTATGATGATAAATTACTGGAGTTCAATACCTGTCCTCACATTCAATGAAACCTTAACTCCATGAGTTGTACCACTGAAGCCTAACCAGCTATAAAGTAAGCTGAGATGTTATTCCATGTGAATGAACTTGCTAGTATCTGGCTCATAACCAATGGTTGGTGGCTATTTAGCAGTAGAAAAGGAAGACATATGAAACCAGGAAATTCTATGAAATGTTGGGTCTTGAATATTTACATGTTGAAATGAAGCTGAGTAAAAGGCTGACTGAGTGAATAAATGAAGGCATGGGAACCCTTCCTGAACCCCAACCTGCTTCACAAGTGTGCAGACATGAGGAATGGGTGGACTATTAGAAGGGAACATGCCTTCCACAATTAGGGAGCATCCCTTCCACAATTCCCCTGTTGTGGGAGTGGGGGCAATCATCTGCAAATTACTCCTTAGTTATTGCAGCAGTCTAATCAGGAGGTCAGGTCCTATGTCCCTGCCTAAAGTGGCTGTGTATGAAGTTGATTTTACCTCTTTAAGCACAATAATCTAAAACAAGAACATATCAGCATCCACTTCTGAAGGCCAGTCAGACATCAGTCCCCCAAGTTTCTGCATCTACAAGAAAAACACTCCTGGAGACAGCTTCTACCTTTCATAAGATTATTCAAAATGGTTAGCATTAGTAATTGATGCAAATCTCCACATCATTATCCAGGCACCCTCTTTATAACCATGTATGACATTCTGGTTTACAATGTCACAATGGCTGGCAAGGGGTCACAACAGTTTGTGATGAGACTGGTGTCACTTCTCCCCCCAACATAAAACAGGCTGCCAAAAGACATTTTTCAAAGAAATAAAGAATACTTTAATTTAAGGTGAAACCATGTGTTGGTGGAATTATTAAGCAGTATTTTGGTAGGAGAAAAAAAGGTTGCATCCATGGAAAAACCTGAAGGAAAACAGAGTCAGGGGGGCGGGGGGCCTGCCCAAAGGCAAGTGGGGAAACTAGCACTGTGGCTAGGCGGGGAGCCCCACTTTGCCACGGGAGACTTTAACTACCCGACCATCTCGTGGGAAGAGCAGTCGGCCAAATCCGAATGGTCACAAAGTTTTCTCATGTGAGTGGATGACTTCTATCTGATGCAAGAAGTCTACTGGCCAATGAGAGGTAAAGTACTTCTCAATCTGGTACTGGCAATGGGGGATGACTTTATCAGTGACCTAATGATAGAAGGGAAGCTGGGTGACAGTGACCATGAGCTGATCACCTTCACCATCCGTCATGAAGCTGGCAAGTCAGTCAGCAATATAGAAGTCCTCAACTTCAAGAAAGCTGACTTTGACAAGGTCAGGAGGCTTGTCAGCGAGGCCCTAAAGGGCCTCAGCCCAAAGGGGAGGGGAGTTCAGGATGAGTGGTTGCTCCTCAAGGGAGCGATCCTTGATGCACAAGCAAAGTCTATCCCATCTTGGAAGAAAGGAAGCAAAAGGGCACAGCATCCCCCTTGGCTCTCCAGGGAAGTAGCAGACCTCCTGCATCTAAAAAGAAAGGCCTACAAAGGATAGAGGATAGGATCCACCTCCAAGGAGGAATATTCTGCACTGGTCCGGACCTGTAGAGACCAAACCAGGAAAGCCAAAGTTGCAACTGAACTCCAACGGGCTACAAGTGTCAAGGATAATAAAAAGTCCTTTTTTAGATATTTGGGGAGCCAGGGGAAAAGCAAGGGCAGTATTGGACCCCTGCTAAACCAGATGGGATGACTGATAACCGACACCCATGAAAAAGCCACCTTGCTAAATGGGTACTTTGCGTCGGTCTTTCACCAGTCCCAAGAGAACTGCCCATTTCACCCTGTCCATTACAGGACAGGAAGGCCTGGGTAAGGGTGATTCCTTACCCTCCATCAACACTGACCTTGTGAAGGAACATCTTGAGAGGCTGGATACCTTCAAGTCAGCTGCCCCTGACAGCTTACACCCCAGGGCACTCAAGGAGCTGGCTAGCATCATAGCCCAGCCCCTGGCATGGATCTTCGAGAACTCCTGGCGCCCTGGTGAAGTACCTGAAGTTTGGAAGAAGGCCAATGTGGTGCCTATCTTCAAGAAAGGGAGGAAAGTGGATCCGGCAAACTACAGGCTTATCAGCCTGACCTCTATCCTGGGCAAGGTCTTAGAAAAGATTATTAAAGAGGCCATTCTTAACAGACTGGACAACGGCAACATCCTGAGGGCTAGCCAGCACAAGTTTGTTGTGGGTAGGTCTTGCTTGACCAATCTTATTTCCTTGTATGACCAGGTGACCTATCACCTGGACAAGGGAGAGGAGATTGATGTCATATATCTTGACTTCTTAAAAGCCTTCGATCTGGTATCCCATGATCACCTCTTGGCAAAACTGGCCAACTGTAGCCTTGGGTCCACCACGGTCCGCTGGCTGGGGAATTGGCTCCGTGGTCAGACCCAGAGGGTGGTGGTTGACAGAAGTCAATCATCATGGTGCCCTGTGACCAGTGGGGTCCCCCAAGGCTCTGTCCTTGGACCTATATTTTTCAACATCTTCATTAATGATGTGGACATTGGAGTCAGAAGTGGACTGACCAAGTTCACCAATGATACCAAACTGTAAGGTAAAGCATCCACACCTGAGGACAGGGAAGCAATCCAGGCTGACCTTGACAGGCTCAGCAAATGGGCAGATGAGAACCTGATGATGTTTAACACCAAAAAATGCAAGGTTCTCCACCTTGGGAGGAAAAACCTGCATCATGCTTATAGGCTTGGCAGTACTATACTGGCTAGCACTTCAGATGAAAGGGATTTGGGGGTCATGATTGACCACAAGATGAACATAAGCCTCAATGTGATGCTGCAGCTAGTAAAGCAAGCAAAATGCTGGCTTGCATCCATAGATACTTCTCAAGCAAATCCCAGGACATCATTCTCCCGTTGTACTCGGCCTTGGTGAGGTCACAGCTGGAGTACTGCGTCCAGTTTTGGGCCCCACAATTCAAAAAGGACATGAAGAAGCTTGGGAGAGTCCAGAGGAGAGCCAAGTCTCTCGCTGGGGTTGTAGAGAGGCAGCAGCAAGGCTCCAGACTTCCATACATAGATCCTGAGGTGGTGCAGAGTCACTTGGAAGAACTGGATGCCTTTAAGTCGGCAGGCCTGGATGGGCTCCATCCGAGGGTGCTGAAGGCACTGGCCGACATCATTGCAGAGCCACTGGCGGAAATATTCGAATGCTCGTGCCGCACGGGCCAAGTCCCAGAAGACTGGAAAAGGGCTAACGTGGTCCCCATTTTCAAAAAGGGGAGGAAGGAGGACCCGGGCAACTATAGGCCAGTCAGTCTCACCTCCATCCTTGGTAAAGTCTTTGAAAAAATTATCAAGGCTCACATTTGTGAGAGCCCGGCAGGGCAAATTATGCTGAGGGGAAACCAGCACAGGTTTGTGGTGGGCAGATCGTGCCTGACCAACCTAGTCTCTTTCTATGACCAGGTTACGAAACGCCTGGACACAGGAGGAGGGGTGGATGTTGTATACTTAGACTTCAGGAAGGCCTTCGATACGGTATCCCACCCCATACTGGTGAACAAGTTAAGAGGCTGTGATGTGGATGACTGCACAGTCCGGTGGGTGGCGAATTGGCTAGAGGGTCGCACCCAAAGAGTCGTGGTGGATGGGTCGGTCTCGACCTGGAAGGGTGTGGGCAGTGGGGTCCCGCAGGGCTCGGTCCTTGGACCGATACTCTTTAATGTCTTCATCAGCGACTTGGACGAGGGAGTCAAATGTACTCTGTCCAAGTTTGCAGATGACACAAAGCTATGGGGAGATGTGGACACGCCGGAGGGCAGGGAACAGCTGCAGGCAGACCTGGATAGGTTGCACAAGTGGGCAGAAAACAACAGGATGCAGTTCAACAAGGAGAAATGCAAAGTGCTGCACCTAGGGAGGAAAAATGTCCAGCACACCTACAGCCTAGGGAATGACCTGCTGGGTGGCACAGTGGTGGAAAGGGATCTTGGAGTCCTAGTGGACTCCAAGATGAACATGAGCCGGCAGTGTGACGAAGCCATCAGCAAAGCCAATGGCACTTTATCGTGCATCAGCAGATGCATGACAAATAGGTCCAGGGAGGTGATACTTCCCCTCTATAGGGCGTTGGTCAGACCGCAGTTGGAGTACTGCGTGCAATTCTGGGCACCACACTTCAAGAAGGATGCGGATAACCTGGAGAGGGTACAGAGAAGGGCAACTCGTATGGTCAAGGGCCTGCAGACCAAGCCCTACGAGGAGAGACTAGAGAAACTGGACCTTTTCAGCCTTCGCAAGAGAAGGTTGAGAGGCGACCTTGTGGCCGCCTATAAGTTCATCACGGGGGCACAGAAGGGAATTGGTGAGGATTTATTCACCAAGGCGCCCCCGGGGGTTACAAGAAACAATGGCCACAAGCTAGCAGAGAACAGATTTAGACTGGACATTAGGAAGAACTTCTTCACAGTTCGAGTGGCCAAGGTCTGGAACGGGCTCCCAAGAGAGGTGGTGCTCTCCCCTACCCTGGGGGTCTTCAAGAGGAGGTTAGACGAGTATCTAGCTGGGGTCATCTAGACCCAGCACTCTTTCCTGCTTCTGCAGGGGGTCGGACTTGATGATCTATTGAGGTCCCTTCCGACCCTAACATCTATGAATCTATGAATCTATGTGCATGATAAGAGGTCAGGAAAACTGACCTTTTGATGAGAGGCTGAGAGCCATGGGCCTAGAAAAGCGCAGGCTCAGGGGTGATCTGGTGGCCACCTATAAGTTTATCAGGGGTGCTCATCAGGATCTGGGGGAACGTCTGTTCACCAGAGCGCCCCAAAGGATGACAAGATCAAATGGTCACAAATTCCTCTGTGACTGTTTCAGGCTAGACATAAGGAAGAACTTCTTTACTGTCGGAGCCCGCAAGGTTTGGAATAGACTGCTGCCGGAGGTAGTTCAAGCACCTGCCTTGAATGACTTCAAGAGACATTTGGATGTCTATCTTGCTGGGATCCTAGGATCCCTGCTGACTTCCTCCCCTTTGAGCAGGGGGCTGGACTCAATGATTTTCCGAGGTCCCTTCCAGCCCTAATGTCTATGAAATCTATGAAATACTGGAGCTACTGCTCACAGCAGCCATACCCAAGCTCTACTGAGAGTCCCCACTTTGCTGTTGATTGTTCACTGACCACAGTCTGACTCAGGCTGACTGGTACTCACCAAAGGGTTCACATTTATTCATTGGAATATTTTTTTTAAGTGACAAAAAGGCTTATAGACCAAACTAACTGTAAGAAAATCGTCAATTTTGTCAAAGTTTTTACCAGTAAGAAAAGAGGTATTTTGTTTCTCAAAACTAAAAAGATTATTACAGGCACTTGATTATTTTTTAAACCAAACCGCCCAAAACGTTCAGTTTCATTTTCCAACACAATATAAAACAGATTTCTATGAAACATATGGCACTTCTTCATTAACTTGACTATGTATGAATAGACAGATGTAGCTGGAAATTCTCTGGTAAAGTTCATTTTAATTGGAAAATGCTGATTCATGAGAATCTGCAAACTGTCATTTGAAACATCTTTGGTTCAACAAAACATTTCTGAGCCCTGCCAGATCTGCCCCAGTCAGGGATTCTGAACCTGTGGCCTTTTGACAGTCTGTCTGGTGGGTCTGCCCTGGAGCCACAGACACCAGAATCCGGGGGTTCCCCCTGGTAGGACAGGCCACTGGACAGATCTTTTCAGGGCTCCAGAGCTTAGAGGCATGGCATCCACAGCTTTGGGGCAGATCTGCCAAGATTCATAGATCATAAGGCTGGAAGGGACCTCAGAAAATCGTCAGGTCCAGCCCCCTGCACCAGGCAGGAAAGACAACTGGGGTCAGGTGACCCCAGCAAGATGACTGTCCAGTCTCCTCTTGAAGATTTCCGGGGTAGGCAATTGCACCTCCTCTGGAGGGCGTTTCACCACCAGGACAGCCAACCAGTCCTATACTTCCAGACTCTCTGCCATCAAGCTGGGAGCTTGGAAGCCCTGGGAAGTCCCAGCTGTAACTGGGGCTTAAATCGATCATTTCCACAGCAGGGTGTCTGGAAGCCTTGTAATCTCACTGGGAGCCAGAGCAGTCAGCAAGAGCAGTCAGAGCCTCAGAAGAAAGGCTTTGAGGGCCTGTGGCTCAGAAACAATCTGCATGATAGACCTGCCCAGGAGGAAGAGATTTGAGAGCCTCATCTGTTAAGTGAACTCGACATTCTGGCAGCAGTGAATTTGACAGGACCATCCATTTCACAGGGCAGCTGCAGGTTCCAGGGGGTTATTTTATTTTCAGAATACTCTGGTTTGGCATCTCTGACCAAAGATGATCTCAGAGGTTTACAGGGAATTTAGAAAAATTGAGTTGATTGCACCACAGATTGAAACCAAATTTTAAAAGATCAAAAGCCCCTAAACCACCTGCAAACAATAAATCATACTGGCTCTGGTTCTTCCTTGGGTTTTGTGGGTGGTGAAAACACAAAGTGTTCTTCCTTTCACATCTTGTTTGAAACATGCACAACTGAATATGACCTGTCCTTAAAGGCTGGGTATGCAATAATCTATACATATATGCTGTCTGGAGGAGAAAAATGCAAAAGAGTGGAGTAACTGCATCAAAAATGTAACTACAACACTACAATCTATTCTTTAGTTTCATCTTGTAGAAGATTTCCACTCTGCACTCAAGTATAATTAGAGTTAAATAATGAAAGTTAAAATATTGAGGTTAGTACAAATAGAAGCATCTGGGAAGGAAGAAAGTTCAACATACAAAGAGAAACCTGTCAAAGATAGATGTGTTAAAAATAGTGTGGTTCTTTGATTTTGGTGTTCCTGTTATTAACCTTGCAAACTACTAACCACATGACAGTAGTGGAAAACATTCAAAGAAACATCACGGCTAACAACATTTTGCGTCAACTCCTCATTGAACTAGAACCTTTCTTGCAGAGTCTTAAACATAGCACGAATAGCAAGCAAGCAGGTAATGCTCTCTCGTTATTCTTTATCTATCCCTGTAATCTAGCTTTGTCCTGCAGTGGACTTTCCCCATTTTTCAGGCTAGTGGGAAATAGCTACATGTGAATAAATAGAAATACTTCTTTATTTGAAGCCTATTCATTCTGAAAGATTAAGTTTGCCAGCATCATACAGCAACAGTGTTCTGATGATGCACAAAGAGTTCTTTTTTATATGTTTAGAGGGAATGCTTTGGGTTTCATGTCAACCTGCTTTTGGTTGGGCTTTCATTATTATCCATGTTTACTTCTCTTAGGCTGTAAACAAGATTAGGTAAAGGTTCATGCATTTTTTCTGCATCCACAATATGTGGTGGAACACAGCACAAAGCTGGGCTGCGTTGAGTTTTGCATGCTCCATTTTTGTGTTTGGCGAGACTCTGGTAAAAGAGGTTCTCAGGACTTGAGGCTATTTTAGGATTCTCTGGAAATATCACTACAGTGGCTACCTATGAGGTATATAAGGAGTGGAGCCCTTAAACTGTACTCAGTGGACATGTCTACATGAGCTATTATTTTTCATTAGGCTTACTAAGTAGAAAATGCCCACCTGTGTAGACAGTGACACTTTACTGCTCAGGAGATTAGTTTACTGTGCAGTAAAGTGTCCCATGTAGATGCACCCAGTAGAGATTATCCTGGCCACCTGGGCAACCATGGGGTTTTTGTATAGAACCACTACCCCCAGCTCTAGGGTGAACACCGCTCCCTTACTAGAAAATCACAACAGAGCTTTTATTTCATTATAGTCCTGTCCTACTGGTATGTCCACAGGGGGACAAGGACAGTCCAGAAACCAGCTACTCATAGCTTAGACTGAAACATCTGATTAAAAAATGGAATGTTATGATCCTGGCCAAGTCCCACCCCATAAAAAGAAAAGTTTGGGGTTGTTTTTTTTTTTTGCAGGGGGAGGTTAATGTGTGAATGTGCTATTTAGCAAAACAGGACCCTAATCTCTGATTGGGTCTTCTAGGGAGTACTCTATGTAAATTAATAAATAATAAAAAATACACAATATTACTACTAATGAAAGACCATGAAAGAAAGCATAGGGAAAAGACAGGTGCGTATTTAAGTGCATGATTAGAACAATGAATTTTTAGACTGTAAATACCAATTTTAATATTAAACTCCTCAGGGCAAAGACTCATATTATAATTTCCTGTATGGTTATTATGTGTAGTCCAGAAGCCTTAAAAATAAATGAATTGCTATGACTTTGCACTATTTGAAATCTCTAATCTGAAATGTACTTTTGCAGGAACTGGGCTCCATCATGTACCTAGAACATAACATCAGCTGTAACATCACTGTTCATAACAGTTTTCATCTCATTCAACTCCTTGTTTATATCCCAGTTTTCTTTGTTGGAACTACATTGAATGGATTGGCTTTGTGGATATTCTGCTACAAAATAAACAGATGGACAGAAACCAGAGTGTACATGACCAACTTAGTCATGGCTGATGGCTGCCTGCTCTTTACTTTGCCTTTCAAAATGGTCTTCAGCTATAATCAACAACAAGTGGACACATGGTGTTTGATTGTAGAGTCAGCATATTTTATAAACCGATTAATGAGCATTTATATTATCACTATCGTGGCAATTGATCGATACATTACAGTAAAATACCCCCTAAAAGCAAAGGGACTGAAGTCTCCATTCAAGGCAGCTACTATCTCTGCATGTCTCTGGATACTAATTATATGCCTTGTTGGCATAACTAAAGCATGGGAGAATCGAGAACAACCTGGAATTTGCTTTGAGCCTTCTGGGAAGCCCTCCCGAGAGACTTTACTCGCTTGTCTTTTGGGGTTTTTTATACCATTAATAATCTTGAGTTTTTGTTCCGTACAAGTCATTAAGAAACTTGTGAGGAAGAGGAATACAACTGCACATGAAGAAAAGTTAATCCAGAAAGCAATCTACATTATTTCTGCAAACATGATCGTGTTTTTGGCATGCTTTTTCCCTGTTTATACTGGGCACATCGTGCAGTTTATAGTGAACTACACCAACGCTGTGTGCTCTGTAAGATCAAACGTTAACAATTTTGTACACCTGGCCTCACTTACAGCAAACACCAACTGCTGCTTGGATGCCATTTGTTACTATTTTGTAAGTCAGGAATTTCAGGAGGCCACTTCTCTGTTGCAGAAGTCCAACGCTTCAAAGTCAATGACTTACCAAAGGCAAATGTAACACTCCACACACCGTTTGCTAGTCGAAAATGAGTACAACATACTATAGGGTCTGCAACTTGCAACACTGAAGATACATTAGGAGCAATAGGAAGCATGATTTTAAGGGTCTCTATGTTCAGCTGTTCACTTCATGTGGGTATGTGCTCCCTATGAGGATCCCTCACTATCCTCCCCCCCTCCCCCCCAACCCACCGTAGAAATGTTCCATACCTGAATCCTAAGCGTTTACCTAATTTTTCCTTGCAAGGACTTCTCCATTAAATGATAGTTTTCTCTCTCATAAAACTGCTGCTTTGTTTTCACTACCAAATGGATGCAACACCCAGAAAAATGTGGAACCAGAGAAAATGTGAATCTCTCTTCCAAACAGGAAAACAACTGAAGCCACCAACTTTCTTTCACCGATCAATATATTGAGAAACTAAAGAACTGCCAAGGGAAAAAAAAAATCAGCAAAATGTTTCATTTCGATATAATATATTTATTGGTATGCATAAGCTCCATATTATGTTTGCATAATTTGCTATCTTTTCTGTTTCTGTTGATATCAGAGGATGTTTCGCTGTAGAACAAGATAATTTAGCTTCTTTCTATCAAATTTAAAACATCAGGGATGCCATTCAAATATTGGAATTATTAAAGTTTGGATCCCATATTGCAACACAAATTTTGCATGATATTCAAGCTTTTATACACGTTATACCAAAAACTTTTAAGGTGAGTTAAAATAACATCACTGATGTTACAGAAGGGAAACATGCCTGACAGTTGGTTTGTTATATAGTTTATTATAGAGAGAATAAACTAAAAATGTTGTCATCCACAAGATTTATATTTCTAGAAATGTAAATTGTGTTAGTGGGATAAGACACACTTCAACAACCCCTGATGAAAAATGGTCAGTGGAAAAACTCTAAATGTTTTCTGGGACTTCAGGGCAAGCTGCATAGTCTAGCTGAAGGCCAGTAACTAGAAGACAGATCCAAAATTATAATGAAAACTGATTATAACAAAAGTGGCTCACTGGATACATGGATTAATGTACAATGGAGATGAATGGAGTGATGCCACTTGAAACACCCAGAATCCAAAGTGAGATGGTGAATGCTAAACCTGGATTTTCAGAACCAGATAAGCCTGCTACTTACATAATTCCTCATTCAAACTGAGAATCTGGATGCAAATATAGCTAGTTAAATACCCTATTAGTTAGGCACAACTGACTGGCATACCCAATTGTAGTAACCGTGCATACAAATTAGATATGCAGTTTCACACATTTTTTTATAGATGAAGCTGGCTGTCTCAGGTTTAAAAGTCCTAGAGTATTGTCGCTGACATCATGTGGACTGCTGCTTTTATTATGTGAAGAAAATGAAACATGAAGCATCTCACTGCATAAATGGTTGGGATTACCCTGAGTGTGATTTATCATTTAAGTCATAAATGAAAAATAACAGCACTGAAGAGGATGAGCGACTGAACGTGTTACACAAATAAATCCCAGATCATTCAGAGAAGGATAGGGAGTGTTTTTTTAAAAGTGAACAGAATACAGAGATTACAGATCATTTGAAATGCTACTTATCTGGAAAGACGACCTGACACATTTCTGGAGAAAAGAAGATAGAGGTGTCTTGTTTGTTTGCCAGCTCACTGAACTTCTGGTAAGAAGAACATTGATTCTGCACCATTGAAATCAGAGGATGTTTTACAGCTTGTTTCTAGGAGTTGTTCAAAGAGCATCTGACTTCACAAAAAGCCTCCAAGAGTGGATAAATTAAATTCTTTTGCCTTTTATTTCTTCTTTGACATTATCGTGAGTTCTGCCTATCAAGGTATGCATCTCCCATGGACGATCTTCTGAATCTGCTCAGTGAGATTGAGAGTTTCCTGGTAAGGATTTCATATGTGTCATGACTAATGTAAATTGGGAATCTATTTTCTTTATTGAAGTGTTGTTGAAGTACTTCCCCTGTATTCTGCTTGCCTCTGAAAAATGTGGATTTTCTTGTTGACAAACACTTGTGCTACTGTTGTGTTTGACATAAAAATAAAGGTCTCTCTTACTTTTCTTTCAGCACTTGGCATTTGTATTTAAAAGGCTTTGATGGAAGAATTACCCTATGGGAATGCATTTTACTCCTGGCCCCATGGATATCATCAGCAGAGTGATTCATGAGCACAAGGGTTGCACAGTCTAGCTCAAACAAAAGAGCTTGGAGGCAGATTAAACTCTTTCATTTAACATCTAGAAAGATCCATGTCTCCTGTTGGTAATTACCATTTTGAGAAGGGAAAAATTGGTGTCTGTGACAAAGTGTTCTTGCAAATATTCAAGAAAGGCCAGATTCTGCCATCTTTTCTCTCCCTAAGTACTGCTTTACTTCATGAGCCCATTGTTCTAGAAAGGGCAACATGGAAACTGATGCAAACACTTCCACAGCATGCTGTGCGTAGGAGGCTTTACCTAACTTAAGGAAGTCGAATGTTAGAAAAATGACTCACCAATTGCTGTCTTAAATGAATACTGCCAGTAAGCACAGCTAATTTTATTCAGTATTTGACCTAATCTGTGACCTAATTATACTCTTGTTCTACACACCCTCAGTACCACTCAAGAGGACTTCTTGGCACTGAAGCTCTGAAGTACATGCAAGAAGAGGGACTTGAGGAGATGGGAACTTGGATTCACTCCAACAACAACATAGCCACTAGTAGAGCTAGAGGTAGAGGTATAGAGGTGTGGGTTACGTTTTACTTCCTAAAGAGCTTAAAATAAACTATGCTTGGGAACCTGGGGGGGAAAAAGTGAAGAGGAATTGGAAATGATTAGGATGATTTGGTCACAGAATTGCTGAGATAGTGCTTGGCAGAAGTGACATTGCATTACTTGGAGGCTCCAGTGGATAATAGCCTCTTTATGTCTAGATGTGGGAAGGATATTTTTTCTTTAAATCTTTTGGGCTGAGATATTACCAAGTCTTTTTTTCACATTCCCAACACAATGCATCAGGCTAAATTCACCAGCGGTATACAAACAACATCTAAAGCCCTTTTAAAACAAGTGAGAAGACAGCCTGGACTTAGCCCTGGCACTCCTACATTGTTACACTTAAGAGCGTGACCTTGGGAAGAAAATGGCATGATTCAAGGAGCAGCTGATGAGATGCTGGTGACTTCTTTCACCTCTAAGTCACCATTTCAAATAGGTTTCATAAAGACAGAAAGTCTTTACCATCAGAAAGGTATTCAATAACCTGTGTGAAATGACATGACAACTTTATTTCTTTGTGCAACAACTCCTATATCACTTTCTACACCTACATTACCCACATTACAAAAGATACCTTTGCAGGTAGACAAGGTTCTTAGGGTGCATCTGATATCTTTTATTAGACTGACTTAAATAGTTGGGGAAAAAAACATTCTTAGTAAGCTTTTGGGTTTAAAAACCCTTCCCCATGCTGAGGAAGTTTCTGCAGTTGGTGTGTGCTCTGCCTGGATAGAATGACTAGTAAAGAAGCCAGAGGCTGGGCTGGTCTGCAGACAAGACAGGCAGTCAGTGAAAATGTAGACTGAGGAGTCAGTGGGTAAGAGACAGGCTCGGGGGTGGGGATGGCAGGGGAGAGAATGGGGATGAATGTGGCAGTTAAATAGTGGGGAGGTACGTGGGGAGTCAGATGTCAAGCAGGTTACGTGTCATAAATCCAAAGTCTATATTTAGTCCATGATTTTTTGTATCCAGGAGGTTGATGAAGTGAAATTCATAGGCTCATCTGTTAAAAGTGTTTTGTAAGTTCCCTTTGAGGATTAGAACTGAGAGATTGGAGAGAGTGTGGTTTTCTTGTGAGAAATGTGCCCCCACTGGTAATTGGGTATTCCTGTCTTTGATAGATTTCCGGTGTGCGTTCATTCTGGTGCGCAGTTGTTGTTTGGGCTCTCCTAAGTATTTTCCATCAGGGCATTTGGTGCATTAGATGAGATATAGATGAGATATTTCTGGAGGTGCCTCTGTAAGATTTGGGATGCGGATGGCTCTGTTGTGGGGTGTAGTAATTGTGGGGTTGGTGGAGATGTGTTGGCAGGTTTTGCATTTCTTCTGGTGATGAGGTTAGCGAGGTTCAGTGCTTGTTTGAAGAATAGGATGGGTGGTTCTGGGAAGGTCTCTTTCTAGTATGGGTTGCAATTGTTTGAGGATTTTCCATATGGGTTCGAGGGAGGGGTGATACGTCATGACCAACGGTGTGCGATTCAGGGGGCGTTTTCTTCTGCACTGCAGTAGTTCTTCACATGGTATTTGGGTGGTTCTTTCAAATGTGCAGTCTCTCTCTCTGGAGGACTATCTTTGTTGGGTGAAAACCGTTTTAAAACTGGTGAGGTGGCAATTCTGGGTGTTCTCCTCAGTGCAGATTCAGTGGTATCTGAGGGCTTGGCTGTATATCAGTTTTCTTGGTGTGTTTAGGGTGATTTCTGGTTCTGAGCAGATATGTGGGTTTCTTGTATAACAGTCTGTATTTTACTGTTCTGGATACTGATCATCACGTCTAAAAGTGAGATGTTGGTGCTGGAGTATTCAAGAGATAGTCGGATGGGGGGATGATGATTGTTGAATTTCTGATGGAGCTCAGAGATTGCAAGTTTTCAATCCAAATGGTGATGATGTCATCAATATATCTTAAATATAGCAAAGGTTTGATGGTGCAGTCCTTGAGGAATTCTTCTTCCAAGTGGCTTATAAAAAGGTTGGCATACTGTGGAGCCATTTTGGTGCCCATAGCTGGTAATCTTTCCAGCAAGACCATTGACTCAAATACACAACAAGCCAGGCTCTTTCCACCCCAAGAGGAAGGGTTATGAGTTAGCATTTATGAAAGGGGCAAGACCAACCATTTTTGTTAGCAAAGTCATTTATTAATTTATAGAATATATACAGTGTAAATAAGTGACAGAACAATTTGCACTGAATATACATCTCACAAGATGAAAAATTATAAAAGGTAGTGATTTCAGCTGACTAACTCCCAGGTTACAATGACAATGAAGACAACTGCAAAGGTATCAGAAATCTTGCTTTTATGAGGCCCCTGCCTGAGCTCTTAAAACCTATACATCACATGTATGTAGTGATCAAACTGTAGTTACTGGTTTTAGCTTATGTGACAGTGGCTAAGAATACATTGTTATAGATAAGTAGGCAAGAACAGATAAGAGGGTGCAAATGTCAAATGGAAAATGCGTGACACCTCAACTGAGAGAATCACGATAACATGTTACATTACCTCTAAGAAAAAAAGTAGCATTTCTTAAATACTGTAGATAATGCATGGAAACCTAACAATACAATACATTTCTATGCCTTTGAATTAAAGTAAGAAAATGACTAAGCAACTGAAGAAGCTAAGTCTTATTTTCAAAAAAGACTTTAAGCTCCAAAGACCCAGATCTTCAAAGATATTTTGACATTCAACTCCAATTGTTTTCTCTGAGCATCTGAACTATACATGCCTAATTGTCAATGAAAGGGACTGGATACTGCATAATCTAATTAATTTTCTTCTCACTTTGGGGTGAATAAAGAGCAACTGTATCAGTGTCACTGGAGTTATAAGCCTGTAAAAAGAGAATCAGACCTAGAAAGAGAGGCCAGGAACTCATGGATTTTGACATAATCAGAAACATCATCCAGGTCATAGACAGACTAATAAATATTCAAACACCGTCAATTCTCAAAAACCTTTCACAGCTGAGACTCATTTCAGTTAAAAGTGCTCACACTGTGAATTTGTTATGCATCATTCCCTCCTACCACCTGTAATTTTTCTGACCAACACCACAACTAGGATACAACGTTTTTCAGCTTGATAAACTAAAGCAGTGACCTGCAGTCCAAGCTGTCTTCTTCAAAATATTCAAAGACTCTCCTGAAGAATATTCTCCAGTCAGATTTGTTCCAGAGCTGGAAAGCCGCTGCTTCCAGCATCTCTGGTCCCAGACAGACCCACCAGGAAGCCAATCTGGATTTCCTCAGGTGAAACTTTGTCAAACCCAAGTTCCTCAAAATGAAGAATTTCAGGCTCAATAATGCCTGACTTTTAGGTGCTTTACTACCTAGTGGAATCAATAGTCCTGAACTGAGCATCTAGCCTACTTGGGTTAGGTGCTTAAGAATGGGATTTCTAAAATGAAAATCTTTCTCCTCCCAATGAAATGTTCTCTTGGTTTGTTTTTCCAGTCTGATCTCCTTATTATCTTTTCATCCAAGCAAACATTTCATTTTCCAGTGGGAGGTAATCAGCACCAAGAGAAGGAAGGAAACAGTTTATAAAAGACTTCTATCTTTAGAAATAATTTATCAGGTTTTGATAATCACCTCGCATTTTTACTGGCAATTTTCTGAATATTATGGCTGCAATTAGCAGCCAAGACAGCTCTGTCTGGAATGGTTAAATGTCTCTTTGTGCTCTTTACTTGCTTTATGCATTTGATATTTATTTTTACATCAGTTCCTTCCCTTTTTTTCTTACACCATATCTAACTATTGTTCCTCTTTGAAATTTTCCCATGGATGCTGATCACCTGCTGTAGAATGAACCCTATGCAAATTAATACGCCGATGATTGCACAATAATGAAAATAGTTAAGCACATCATGTATTTTAAGTTCCTTTTTAACAAGCAAGAGGAAAAAGAAATTACTCTTTTGTTTTCAGAAGGGATTTTCTCAGTTGGGTATTACATTGCACCAGTCTCTCTGAGGGCATAAAGAATTTCTTGTTAGAGAAAGGTAGCAGTAACAGTAGCTAATAGAGAAGGGGCGCAAATAATAACTGGAAAAGCTGCTTTCTGGCTATTCACACTAATGGGCTGCTCTTATGGATAGGAGGAGAGTAGCCTAGTAATAACATACCTCAGGAACAAAAAAAAAAAAAAAATTATCTTCTTTTGGTTAACTGATTAAAATTTTTATATAAGCAATTTCAGTCTTGCCTTAGTTAATACAAAGCTTATTGTAACTGAAGGCCCAACTTTGTGAGGTGTTGTGAAGTGCTGGAATCTCTTACTTCTTTTCACTGGCCCATTGACTTTTGAGGCTTTCCCTAATGTTCATCTTCCACCATGCACTAAGCATCTAGAAGGACAGAGTGCAGATCCAGTAAACTGAAGAAAGACACAGTTTAGTGGCTGTTGTATTTTCTTTTTATAGATACATCCCTACTTAAAGCCCAACAACAACAATAAAAAAGATATCTGCAGTGAGGTACCACCCATCTCTTTTGCTCCTTGTCAGCTGATCCAGGCCCTGTAGTCTCAGTCCTTATCCTTGCTGCAGCTGGGTAAGAATGTGGGTGACCCAATTGAAGCTGAATCCAGAGAAGACAGAGGAAATGCTGCTTGGCAGACATGATGACCTGAGGAGATTGGGACACCTATCATTGATGGGGCTAAGCTTTGCCTTGTTATTCATGATCACAGTCCTGGGGTACTGCTGTTGGAACCTTTACTGCAGCTGGATCTTCAGGGTATGGGGGTGGCTAGAAGTGTCTTTCATCAAGTCCATCTGGTGAGAAGGCTGTAACACTTTCTTTCGAATTCAAATCTGGCCATCATCATCCATGCTTTCATCACCTTGAGGCTAGACTACTTCAATGCCTTCTATGTGAGATTGCCCGAGATACCTGTACAAAAGCTGCAGCTGGTACAGAATACAAAGGTCTGCCGTCTGGTGGGGGTGAATCACCAGGAGTGTAGTAAGTTCTTAGGTACAATTCATAGTGTTGATTCTGACTTACAAAGCAGTTGGGGAATCTTATAGTGGCACTACCAATAACTGTGCCTGAAACACTAGGGCTAGGGCAGACAGTCAAAAAGCCCGAGCCTGAATTGATTCAATCTTTGAAGGTTAGCTTAACCTGGCTGAACTGGTTTGTAACTGCACAGACATCCCAGACATGCAGGCACATTCCTGCAGTGGTTCAGGCTAAAAGCTGGGGGGTACTAGAGCAGGCCTCCCATCCCTTCCACAGGACTGAGCCAAGGGGGGTGGTGTGGCCAGACCCCAGCAGGATGCTTTGATTAGCCCACCAAGGAATTAATAACAGTGTTTATCACCCCTAACTCAGTTTTTATCACCTATTAAGAAAACAACAGAGGGACATTATGAGCTACCTGTTGATTTTACCTGTTAATTCAGCAGGGACCATAACCAGCTTGTGGTCTGCTAGCTAATACACAGACACCTCCTCACCAAGGCAGAGGGGAGGGAAGAATTCCTGCTTAGCAGGAGGGGAGGGGGAGGGAGGAGCAACCTGCAAGTCTCTGGAGCTGCAGCCAGGGAGCAGAGGGCTGGGGACAGCCCTATTGTAGAGCATAGA
The DNA here is from genome assembly GCF_030867095.1 of Alligator mississippiensis. Classification (NCBI taxonomy): domain Eukaryota; kingdom Metazoa; phylum Chordata; order Crocodylia; family Alligatoridae; genus Alligator; species Alligator mississippiensis. The sequence goes on from NC_081830.1 coordinate 44,197,021, forward strand.
AGCCCACCCGACCCAGAGAATATGCTGGGATGCTGGGGTTATCTGGTTTAATCTTAAACCAGCAAGGAGTCTGGGACAGACATTGCATAAACCAGTTTGAGTCAAATCAGTTAAGTCTGATACTAGGGCTGCATGAAACACCATCGTTTTGTTTCGATGTCCATTTCACCGTTTCAAAGGGATAGTGTTTTGTTTCATCATTTCATTTCATTTCGAAGCACCATTTTGTTTTGTCGAAACTGTTTTGCTGTTTTGATGTTTCACCCATAGGCTATAACGGGGAATCATGGAAGTGCCTAAAACTGTCATTTCTTGCCAGACTTGAATGAAAATTGCAGGGATGGTAGCCCCTTCTGAGGTCATGAAGTCTATCAAGTTTCAGGGAGATAGGTGCAGAGGTTTCTGGGAAACTGCACCTCAAACTGTTCAAAACATAACTCCTGACACTTGCTAGCAGTGGCAGCCTCCTCTCATCCACCATGCAGATCTGGGGGCCCGCACCCCTGGGAGGGCTATGGGGCTGTGCTGGACTCCTCCTGTGGGTGCAGATCCTGGATCTGTGCGCCAGATGAGAAGACACTGCTGCTGGGTGGGCAAAATATGGCCTGTGGGCTGTATCCAGCCTACCAATTGATTCTATCTGGTCCTCAACACCAGCAGAGGCCAGAGCCAAAGCCAGAGCAACAGCCACTACCTGCCTGCAGGCCAGATAGAATCAATTGGTGGGCCTGCAGATGGAGGCTCTGGCTCCAGCCTCTGCTGGTACTCCAGGGGATCCTGGGTGGAAGCAGCCATACCTGCTCAGCACCATGCAGCAGCCTGAGAGTTGAAGTCCAACTCTGCAGTGCTGGGTGGGCAGGGATGCTGCTTCCACCCAGCCGCCCCACTGTGCTAGCAGAGGCCCCGTCAGCCTGCCCAGCACTGGCGGGGGGTGTCAGACAGAAGTGAGAGGGAAACTAAGCCCCTTGCCCTGGTCTCCCCTAGCAAGGATCTGCACAGCAAGTGAGAGGGGAGTCCAAGAACTGAAGGCATTCCCCCCACTGCAGCTCAGCTCCATGGGGCTGTAAGTGCCATGGCCCTGGCCCCACAGCTGGCGTGGCATGGCTCTCAGTCCTGTTCCTGCCTGCAGGTGTCAGCCAAGTTGGCAGCAAAGGGGGAGGGGGAGGAAGTAGGGTGGTTAGGAGTGGAGATAAGATACTACAGCCCCAGATAGGTTTATGCTCCCATTCCAGCACCAACCCTGACCTAGCTGCAGGCAGAGTGAGCGTGGGTGGGTGTATGTGCAGCCTGTGGCAGAAGGCCACCTCTGTTTCTCCCAAAAAACTCTGCTCTGTGACATTTTGGTTAGGATGGGCCCTGCAGAGGGTACACACCTTATCCTCTCCCTCTCTCTTTAGGTAACCTGAGCTGGCTACATTCCTGAGGGAGGGGGGAAACCTGCTTCCTCTGCCTATGTGACTGGCATCACATACCTGGGTGAGTGGCTTGGGCTCCCTGGGGAGCTAGAGACTGCCAGTCTGCCCAGCAACTAGTGATGCATTTCAAATTGGTTGGCTGACAGCCAACAGGTGCTGGCCTCCATTGGACCAGATAAATGAGGTCATAAGGGCTATATAAGTTAAGGACTGCCCAGGAGGAAGAGGCAGCAGCCATGAGGAAAAACTGAGAGAGAGAGAGAGAGAGAGAGAGAGGAGCTGGACCATCTGAAACTTGCTCTCTCTCTCAAAACTTCTGATCAAGGAACTGCCTGCCTCCAGAGGGAATCTCCACCTGCCTGGATGATACTTGTGAATAAGCTACCCAAGATCTAACTCAATATATAGCTTGCAGTAACTCAGATACATGACCAAAGGCTACTCCAGCCACCCTGTTTGCTCTATGGGATTTCTCTGATACTACTCAACTCTGTACCCTAATCCAACCCTACCCCTTGTAACCAATAAAGTTCTCCTTTGTACCTAGGATGGGAGACTTATTGGGAGTGGGTCTAGATTATGCCTTGGGGTCCCCTTGGTTTGGCTGACTAAGGGAGACCACTACTTGTGCTTCCGACTGAGGGAGACATCCCAAGTTCTTGAAGTGAGTCAGGTACCCTTGAGGGCTACTAGGCCTGTGTTTCCCATGGGGTGCAAAGCCAGAGTCAAGCCCGTCCCCCGGGGGTGGCAGTTCAACCCCCAGGCTAGCGGGTATGCTCCGGGAAGGAGGTCAGCCAGACATGAGGTGCCCCCAGGGAAGCACTTAGAGCCTGGAAGGTGGTCGGGTGCAGTGAGGTGGGTGGCTCAACACAGGAGCACCTCCTACTGGCCCACCACACAGCCCTCAACAGCTCACCAAAATTTAAGTGGGCCCCCCAGCCCAAATAACTGCCCACCCTGCCCTAAGTGAACTGTTTCAAGCATGCGTGCCTTCAAAAGAAAAAAAATTGTAGCACTTGTACCACAAATGAGAGATAGAGCATCTGATGCATTACCCACAATTACAGAAAAGCCATACCCCAATGCATTCCATAAACAGAAACATTTTGATAATGCTTTACCCAGAGCTACAGATGAAAATGTGAAGAACCACTTGGGAGCCACAGCATGAGGATCACTGCCAAGAATATTGATAACATCACTGTAATTTCTTCACTCTAAATACAAACTTTTAGGGCAATATTTTGTTCAGAACGCCTCTGTAGACCCATTTTCCAAAGGCATCATGCTACAGTTTTAACTCTTGTAAAACAGCCACATGTATTCTTATATAGACAACCTATAAGCTTAATTTTATATTTATATTGGCCTTGTGCCAACAGCCTCGGTCATGTTAGGCCTTGTCACATGGGACAGATAGTACCTGTTAAATCTGTGTGGTATTAAAGTTAGAACATGTTCTGAGCAGTTGCATAGTAGTGTTTACTCCAATCTCTAATATGAACAGCTTGCTGATCGCTGGTCCCAACCTCAGCACTACAGTGAAGTCTTGAACCAGCTTTGATGTGGTGCTGAGACAGAGACTGTTAGTCAGCGGATTATTGGATCTAGCCCTGGGACCCTCTGGACCTGCAGGCACAAGGCTTTCAACTTGTACTTGGAGGAACCTGACAAGTGAAATATACAGGTTCCTTCCTTCTGACATGTTTGGTATTCCTTGCCCCACCTGGAGGCTTGTTACAGTAGAGGGGTCCCTGGCTGATGTCACAGCTGGGTGAAAACTGTAAATTGCTCATATTATCTCCAGGGAACAACCTGACAATAACTGAACATGTTACTTAATATGGATCTGGAGATACATCTAGTGCAAAAAGTCTTAACTTTACTACAATACAAGTGAGCTTAGCATGTGTTTTGTTGCCTGAATGCACAGTCACTTGCTTTTTAAATGCATTTAACTCATGCTAAGTGTAACGCGCAACATGGTCCTAAGTTTCTCTCACCCTCAATGTAGAATGGTTTTAAACTAGAAATCTTGGTTTTGAATATGTTCCTACCACCTGAGCACTTTTATTCATTCCCCTGAGGAAGAAAGCTCCTCATGGCACAAATGAGGCTGTGCTCAAAGCCTTCCCAATGTTCTATGAAATTTCCCACCTGAGAAAATAATCCAAAAATCACTAATAAAGTTACACATAGGAAGATTTGCTCTAAAATCTAACATAGCATGTTGGCTTTTGATAAATGCTATCCTTGCCTTTATAAACACCTTAATCTTATTTTGCAATATGGTTCATCAGCACTCACAAAAGACAGAGTCATTATTTGCATTGGAAAAGTTGGTATGTGCCATTGGAACTTGCAGTAAAGTCCAAATAGTTCTGTATCAGGTCCTATAAAAGTAAGTCACCAGTGACTCTACCTAAACACAAAGGATTATCCTTATATAACCCAAGGTAATTACAGTACAGTGGTTTCAATTCAAAGAGAAAGGGGTCTAATTTAATAGACTGGAGAACAGGGAACTAATGGTCTTGTGTTTTCTTCCCAATTGTTCAAAATTTTCTTACCATGCCTGAAACCTCAAGGTTGGTAAATCAGAGAACCTCCCCTGTGTTCACAAAAACTTGAGTTGTTATGAAAGCCCCGTAGTAGCCACTTTAAAATGTAGAGTTTCGGGGGCAGCACCATAACAGGTTGTATTTTATCCGTCTTAAGCCCACTTTGATACTGCATAAGAAACAGGCAACTCACCTCCTACTCCTGCTGCCAGCCTGCTCTCATGATTGTGGCAACGATGAAGTCAGTAACTTAGCACACATGATAGGCCCTAGTAACAGTGTGCTGGAGAGATTCCCATCAGCATAGCTGCTGAAAGTTCTCCCAATAAACATCTTGATGGACTAGGGGGGTTTCTGGGCTAGGAACAGACATTACACATTGTCACGGCGGGTCCACTCGGATGGCCGTGATCTCCTCAAGGTCCCTCGCTCCGTGTACAGGCTGGCCCAAGGCACCCTCTAATTCTTGCCCGCCATGTCTTGTTAGAAATATATTAGGGAGGCTGCCTATGACTCCCTGGGCACAGCTACTCGGGACCTCTGTCCCCTCGGTTCTTCCGGACCCCTGGGGGTTTCCTGATACGGTGGGTGTTCCCCGGACACCCTAGCCTTATGGGCTGTGCGTGGCTCCGACCAGCCCCTAATACCACGCCCCAAGCCTCGCAGATGTAATAGACGTTGTTAGGTCTGTACGCCCGCTTTCCGGGCCTCCTCTATAGTGTAGCCCACTCGGGGCTCTCTCTCATGCCCAGCCTCCCGCTGGGCCTCCCCTGATGGTGCGGTCCCACTCAGGGACTCCGTAGCGGGCCCCGGCCCTTCCCTGGCCAACCGCACGGATACCCTCTCTGACCCCGGCTCACCGCGCTGCTACTCCCTGTCTTGGCAGGGCAACCGCAGCGCCCTGCCTCGGTCTGAGGGGTGTTGCCGCACTAGCCTGCGGCCGGGCTCGCTATGCCCGTCTCGGGCTCCTCAATATGGCCCCTCTAGGGCTCCTCGCCCTCCTGGCGCTGCAACCCACTGGTTGCGCTCCTCGCCGCCAGTTGCTCCCGCACTGGCGTGCGAGCTGCGCCTTCACTGGCACTGTACAAATAATGCGCCCTCTTGGCGCTAGACTGCGCCCTCACTGGTGCTGGGGCACCCCACACTCTCTGGGGTCCCTATGATGACACTACACCCTCTTATGAGGCCTCCTCCAACCCCTACAGCCTCACCCAAGCCTCCAGGTGTAATAACACAAACACAAAGCAAAACCACAAGCCCTTAGGCTGTAACATAACCACAAGCCGCATGGCCATAACTCAGTATCATAGCTCGAGCCTCCAGGGCTATCATGAGCTATACTTGCAACTCGGGCTCCTTCCCATATCTCGGCTGAGGGAGCTCCTGCCTCTCTGGCTGCTGGCAGAGAACTGCCAGCCTGGCTTTGGCCCTGGGCTTTATAAAGGCCAGGCCCTGCCCCCTTCTGGCCGGCTGGCTCCCCTTAGTTGCTCCAGCAACCCACAGCTGTGCTCAATTGGCCCTGCCAGGGCTCTCTCCCTGGCAGTTTCTCCTCTCTAGGAGCAGGCACTAAGGTGCCCTGTGACACACATAAACTAGTTTAAGTGATCAGAAACTGGTTGAAACCTGTAACAGAACAGACATTCAGTGCACATAAACCAGTTTGAAAATGGCTGGAACAGGTTTGAGATAAACCTGATTAAATGTAGTATCAGCCTTAACTGATTTGGCTCAAACTGGTTTATGCAATGTCTGTCCCAGACCCCATGTTGGTTTAAATTAAATCAGACTCCCTCATCATCCCAGCATGCTCTCTGGGCTGGCCCCTCCCCTCTGCTTTCTGACCAGAGCAGGGGCAGGGTGTGACCTGCCATGGCCCCCAGGCAAATTCCTCCCTCCGTCCCCTCTTCTCTCCTCCTCCCCCCCCCCCCAGCAATCCCTGGGGACCACAGCTGCTGTTTGCCAGCCCCAGCCAGATTTCTATGGCTTGCCTGCAGCCAGGCAGGAACAGAGTAAATCCCTCCCTCTGTCCCCTTTCTCCCCTGGAACCTCTGGGAGTTTGCTGTAGTCTCTGCAGCTTGGGAGGGATTAATTCCACAGTGTGTCCCAGAGGGTGGGGGAGAGAGGCAAGCTAGACCCCTGTGTGCAGATCCAAGCCGTGCACTTGTAAGCCTAGTGCCAAGACCTGCAGGACCACGCTGAGAGGTGTGTCACAGGCCAGCTGGGCACTGTGAGTGTATCAATTTTATCACAGGCCAACTGGGCTGTTTGATTCAGTTTCGGATCGAGGAGGCAAAGCTGGGAGTGAATAAAGGCAAATTTATTATAGCTTACACACATAACAGTTAACAGAAAGATAAATGCGATAAGCAGATAAGGCAGTATAAAAGAGCTAATAGTAAATAATAACAACAGATAATAATAACAGATAACAGATCAATCTGTCACAGGCCAGCTGGGCACTGTGAGGGTATTAGCCACACTGGGCTGTTCAAAACAACAAATAGACAGACATGGGTTGGCAACTTATCGATAGTCCCTCGATGCCAGGTGAGCGCCAAGTGATTCCAGCAAAGTCAGGCATCCCCGATGATCAACGCTGTCAAAGGGATTACCGGGGAAGGTCCCTTGCCCAGGATCTGATCCTCACTTACACCAGGAGTCTGGGGTCCGGGCGTGGGACAGAAATGACCGTTCTGTTCCCTCCTTCCTGCTGGTTACCTGATGCATGTATTTTTTATACCTAGTCTTACGTTAATCTGTTGGCCTCAGGGCCACTCGCAATGTTGCCCTATAGCTGTTACCCTATGGGATTGAAAGGTGTTAAAATTATCATAAAAGGTTACTACCCAGACTCGGGTTTATCCAATAAGCAAATTATGATGCAGCACCTTTAGGTTTGAAATTGGCATCGCTCCGCCTAAATCCCAACCCCTTTTAGGCTTCAATTGAATATGCTTTCTTGGAATATGCTTTCCTGGAATGTGTTGGGTGTGCCAAGCAGTTATATCCAGATTTTATCACTAAGGCTGATCCCTGAGCAAAAAAACCGTTAGGACAGCTAATCTCACAGCTACAGCTTTGCCTATGGGGCCCAGTCAGTTCCATGAACAGTTAATTTATCAGTTTAGTTAAACTTATGACAGACAAGTTACATTTGCAGTTTACAAACCTACAAGCTTATATTAACTAATATTACCTATTTAGGCAAAATACCAAATGCCTCCAAGAAGCACGTATTATTACTTATTAATCCCTCTGGTTCTGGCTGTCACAGAGGTGGGAAGTGTTGCAAAGATCTGACAATCATCACACATGCTGGAGATGTAGTTAAGGGAAGTTGCAGACAGCTTCACCAAAGAATGCAGAGAGCTACATACCTAAACAAAGCCTTTCTGAATGCCTGGCTGTAAGGAGACTCTCTGCCCTCAGGATTAGTAAAACTTGTTCTTGTCTTCCTGGTTTACATTTTAAGTTAAACTAAGTTGTGTATACTGTGTTTTACTGGGCTGTATCTTAGCTTAGGCAAAGATTTTTGGTAGTTCCCTGTTGTATGCTTTGCAAAGTGCTGTGTTCAATACATGATTGCTTCAGAGAAAGGACTTTTTTCCCCATCCCTGCTCCTCATTCTGGCAGGAGCTGCCCCCACCTCAAGGCTGATGGCTGGCATCCCATGTATTGTGCTAGCCCTGGATGGTGCCTGGCTATTAGGGCTGTGCAAAGCTTCAGCCCCTGATTCAATTTGGCAGAGATTCAGCCCAATTTGGTGGCCAAATCTCTGAATCTGAATTGAATCAGAGGACCTTCTGAATCAATTTGGAGAGATTCAGAAAGATTCAGTGATTTGGACATAGACACAGCTTTAAATGTTTTTTCTATATAGCTCTAGGTAGCAAGGGCTCATGAGTGCCATGATGCTGGGGCTCACGGAGTATCCCACAGGAGTGTGGGGGGCTCCCCAGCGTGCTCAGCAGCAGACCCAGAAGTGGACCAGAAGCACTTCTGGTCCACTTCTGGGACTACTGGGGAGCGCACTGGCCCCCCCCACCCCATGCCCTCCTGGCTTGGTGACTAGTGCCTCCTGGATCTGGGGAGGCACCTGGGGTCTTCTCATGGCCAATCACCAAGCCGGGGAGGCATGGAAAGGCCCCCCAGCATGCCACCGCCAGACCCAGAAGTGGACTGGAAGTACTTCCGGTCTACTTCTGAGTTCACTGTCAAGCACATGGAGGGTCCCCTCACACTCCTGTGGGATGCTCCATGAGCCCCAGCATCATAGCATTCATGAGCCCCTGCTACCTAGAGGTACGTAGTAAAAACTTTTAAAGCTGTGTCTATAGATTCATAGATGTTAGGGTCGGAAGGGACCTCAATAGATCATCGAGTCCGACCCCCTGCATAGGCAGAAAAGAGTGCTGGGTCTAGATGATCCCAGCTAAATGCTTATCTAACCTCCTCTTGAAGACCCCCAGGGTAGGGGAGAGCACCACCTCCCTTGGGAGCCCATTCCAGACCTTGGCCACTAACTGTGAAGAAGTTCTTCCTAATGTCCAATCTAAATCTGCTCTTTACTAGCTTGTGGCCATTATTTCTTGTAACCCCCGGGGGGCGCCTTGGTGAATAAAAACTCACCAATTCCCTTCTGTGCCCCTGTGATGAACTTACAGGCAGCCACAAGGTCGCCTCTCAACCTTCTCTTGTGGAGGCTGAAAAGGTCCAGTTTCTCTAGTCTCTCCTCGTAGGGCTTGGTCTGCAGGCCCTTAACCATACGAGTTGCCCTTCTCTGGACCCTCTCCAGGTTATCCACATCCCTCTTGAAGTGCGGCGCCCAGAATTGCACGCAGTATTCCAACTGCGGTCTGACCAGTGCCCGATAGAGGGGAAGTATCACCTCCTTGGATCTATTTGTCATGCATCTGCTGATGCACGATAAAGTGCCATTGGCTTTTCTGATGGCTTCGTCACACTGCCGGCTCATGTTCATCTTGGAGTCCACTAGGACTCCAAGATCCCTTTCCACTTCCGTGCCACCCAGCAGGTCATTCCCCAGGCTGTAGGTGTGCTGGACATTTTTCCTCCCTAGGTGCAGCACTTTGCATTTCTCCTTGTTGAACTGCATTCTGTTGTTTTCTGCCCACTTGTCCAACCTGTCCAGGTCTGCCTGCAGCTGTTCCCTGTGCTCTGGCGTGTCCACTTCTCCCCATAGCTTTGTGTCATCTGCAAACTTGGACAGAGTACATTTGACTCCCTCGTCCAAGTCGCTGATGAAGACATTAAAGAGTATCGGTCCAAGGACCGAACCCTGCGGGACCCCACTGCCCACACCCTTCCAGGTCGAGACCGACCCATCTACCACGACTCTTTGGGTGCGACCCTCTAGCCAATTCGCCACCCACCGGACTGTGCAGTCATCCACATCACAGCCTCTTAACTTGTTCACCAGTATGGGGTGGGATACCGTATCGAAGGCCTTCCTGAAGTCTAAGTATACGACATCCACTCCTCCTCCTGTGTCCAGGCGTTTCATAACCTGGTCATAAAAAGAGACTAGATTAGTCAGGCATGATCTGCCTGCTACAAACCCGTGCTGGTTTCCCCTCAGCATAACTTGTCCTGCTGGGCTCTCGCAAATGTGAGCCTTGATAATTTTTTCAAAGACTTTGCCAAGGATGGAGGTGAGACTGACTGGCCTATAGTTGCTCGGGTCCTCCTTCCTCCCCTTCTTGAAGATGGGGACCACATTGGCCCTTTTCCAGTCCTCCAGGACTTGGCCCGTGTGCCACAAGCGTTCAAATATTCCTGCCAGTGGCTCTGCAATGATGTCGGCCAGTGCCTTCAGCACCCTCGGATGGTGCTCATCCGGGCCTGCCGACTTAAAGGCATCCAGTTCTTCCAAGTGACTCTGCACCATCTCAGGGTCTACGCATGGTAATCTGGCGCCTATGTCCGAATCAGCATCAAATCTTCAGGTTCAGATTTGGGCTAATCGAATCAGGGACAGCAATTCGAATCAATGAATCGAATCACTGTCCCCGATTCGGGCCAAATCTGAATTGAATAGGACCCACTTTGCACACCCCTACTGACTATGCCCCTTCTGCTCCAGCAGTGAGGGATGAAAGCCTTGGAGGGTGTCTCTCTTCCCTCCCCTTTGGTAGTGGCTCCCTGGCTTCTAGCTTGAGCCACTGCAGGCATGTGGCTGCATTTCTGGTTTAACAGAGAATGTCTGTCCAGTTATTAATCAATTTAAACTGTGCAGCTTAGACTACTCTGCAAAGAGTGAATCAATTCAGGCTTGGGCTTTTTGAATGTCTGTCCCTAGCCCTGGAATCAGCACATCCAGCACCCTTCCAATGGGAAGCAGGTCTGCTTGTGGCTTCTTTTATAAAGTGCTGTTTCTAGACCCTTCTATGGGACAAGGGGGTGAGGGGAAATTAACACGACAGAGATGACTAGTTTGTAAGCCCATTTTCAGGCCTAGAGGAAATGGCTGCCACCCACTTATCTGAATGCCAGGCTACCTGAGCAAATGAATTAAGGAAGTTTGAAACATGTGTTACCAGATTTGCCTGCCACTTTGGGGTGTGCTCAATTATTAGAGTTATGTTTCTAATAGAATTACAGAAACCCCAATGTACTGCTTGTGTCCCTTGCATTTCTACACAGAGCTCTCTCTCTCCCTTCTGCAAGTCCTCACTGCCAATGGAGCTACCTTGCAGGGGTTAGTTTCAATGGGCCTGGGTTCCTCCAGCCACCGAATCAGTTGAACACATACACACGCGCACACAGGTTAACAGAACACATCTGAGACAGGACGGGTTACTCAGTACTTCCAGTTGACACCCTCATGTGGCACAGACTCAGTTCAGCAGGGCAACAGTAAAATGCAGTCAGACACAAGCACACAGGTTAACAGAGCACATCAGAGTCAGGGCCAGGTTACTCAGCACTTCCAGCTGACACCCTCATGTGCCCCGAATTCAGCCCAGGAACAGAGTACATCTGACACGGGCTGGGTCAATCAGCATTAACAGGCTGACACCCTCATACGCCTCAAACTCAGCATTTTCCAATCTCTTATCCTAATTGTCCTGGTAGTAACTCCCTTGATGAGCAAACCCCACAGGATTTTTGGGCTTTACAAGGATCTTTGGCTTAAGTAAAAGAAGTGTTGCTGCAGAGCAAATGGGGATGCTGAGGAGAACAAAGAGTAAATGAGGTTCAGAGAGAGTATGGCAACCAGCTGTTGGCTTAGAAATGGTATTTAAAGGCCTGTTTGGGGGGAATTGGCTTATAGGTATATATAATTGAATATATATAGAATTGGTATATATATGCATTATAAGGGGTCAAGATGGCCAGCAGGGGTTTAATGGATTTCTGAAGAGCTTGAGAGACACACACACACAGCTTCTCATGGCCCTGAAAGTAGATGGGCTGTCTAGCACAATGGATGGACATAGCCTGAGAATGAAGTGGGGCATGCCATAACATAAGATCACAGCCTTCAAGGCAGACAGGCTGTCTAACACAACAAGGACACAGAGTCTAGGAAACAGCCTGGAAACCAAAGGATGTATGTACCATACTGTCCCATAACACAAGATAAATGACACCAGCAACAAGGCCCTTGAAAGCAGTGGGGCCTATGTCCCAGTTTTCAGGGGAACCGATCAAATTAGGAGAAGGCCCAGAAGGCTACGTGGACATGTGACCACAGAGAGGCAACCAACCAGAGATAGGCACAGATGAAGAGTCATCAGGAGTCATCAAGGGGGGAAGGAGAATACAAAAGCAGAGACTTGACAGTAACAAAGGGCCCCATCCCTCCCTGTTTGCTCCCCGAGGTGGGTCCCCATCCCTGTCCCTTGGAAAGGATCCCCAAGGCCACCATGGACAGAGGGCATACCAGTAGCTCATCTCATGCACCCCACTGGAGAGGGGCTGTGGGCCTCAGCATCCCACTTCCAGACTACTGACACCTAAGAGAGAGAGCCTCAGTGTGAAGCCTGCATCTTGACCAGATGTACTTTGACTCTGACGACAGCCCTAGAATTGGTAGATATAAAATTATTTGATTGTTTGTATTTTTGCTTTTTTGTTCTTACTCTGTATCAATAAATTTGGCTATTATCGACTGGCAGATGTTGTGGTCAGTCTGAGGGTTGTGCTCGCCCGGAACAAAGGTATACATGCTGGGTCCAAATCCAGTGTCAACACCAGCTTGACCATAGAAGTTATTTTAGTGCCAGGTATATGAAACTTATAATGGCACTAGTAGTTATGGCCATATAAAGAGAGAGAAACAAACAAAGCAGTTAAAATATTACACGGTTTCAATTGGGTATCTAGCTCAAGTTTGATCAGCAAATGTCAGGTTTAGAAAGCTGTGGGCTTAAACAAAGAGAGACAGAGAAAGACAGAGACAGAGAGTTGGGGTCTCACCACTCAGCGAAGCTTGAACCGGTCAAAGTTCCCAGGTGCTTGTTGGAGCTGGCAGACAGACAGAGCCTGCAGCATAATCAGTGAGGGTGTTGCCAGCAGGGAAGTGGAACTGGTGCAGTGTTTGGATCAAAACACCAGAACAGAAACTTGAGCTTGGGTAGGGGTTTTTGTAGGGAAACAACAAGGGCTCAAGACAGAACACTCAGTTTGTTTATGGGTAAACTATGGCTCATATGGTGGATAATAGGAACTGATCACTGCTGGCTATGGGTGGTGTTACTCTGAGGGAACTCACAATGCAGACAAGCAGATTCATTGTTTTGGGTACCAGTAAAAGAGTCATTATTAGAAATGGTCTGATAAATGCTGAGCTGGGCGTGCACAGACATGGGCTGATTAGCATTTTGGAGCAGGGATTCCCCATCATGCAGTGCTCCCCTGCTTTGCTGGCCCCAGAGTTCAGTGTTGTCCCTCCCTTGGAATTCTGTTCTCCACTCTTGATGCTAATGACAGTGCCCCCCTTTCCCCATCTTGGATGTAAATGAGTCTGGGGGAAGTTGCTGTAATCTTGTTACCCTTATCCAGAGGGGCTTAGGTGTGTTTCTCACTGTATCTTCATTTCCTTTTGTAAACTCTTCTTCTGATCAGTTCTGGTTCAGGCAGAGGCGAGGTGGGGGCACAGGGGGGGGTCCTTCTTGAGTCAGACAGGCTGGGTACTGCACCAAGGTTCCCCAGGAACATAGACCTGACAGGTGTGTAAGGGAGATGCCTGCAATAAATGTCCTTTGTTGGCTGAAATCAGAAGTGCACGGACCTGGAGAAGAATATGAGAAATTTAATAGGTGGTCACTTTCCTTTCATTAATCTTTTGTTGCTACTGATGTTTTGTTTTGATCTTTTTCTGTGACAAACAATGTAGCTACTGTGGCTTAACATCAAGCTGCATTAATTGGCAAGAATGATAGTTGCCTTTGCCTTGATGTCAGTTTTAGTGACATACTGAGCTGTTGTACTTATGAGGAAGCCACTTGTACCTGAATTCAAAGCAAAACAGCAAGAGACTCAGGCAATGGTGTCTCTAAACAACCTTAGAGGGGAATTCAGACATGTTTCTTGCCTATACTTGGGTACAGGTGCTTCTGCATTGAAATACAGCTGTAACTCCAAGGGAATTACTCTAGGTTTACACAAGCATGCTGCAAAAAGAAGGTGACCCCTAGGTCTTAAACTCCTAAGAATCATGGAATATATTCTCAGCAGTGGCACTCCAGTCTTCAACAGTGGATTATTTGCTCCACTGTCTTTTAATTTTAGTTTTAGGTAGATCAAAGATTAATTGGCTGTCTATACATATGCTTGGGTGTGGGGGGGATGCATTTTAATTTCAGCAGTTCCCAGAGAGGCCTTCTAATTAAAATGCCTCACTGTCACATGTATTAAGCCCCCAAACATTTTGAAATGGCCATAGGATGCTTTATCTAAACCTCATTCGATTAGGTTTAGATAAAGCGCCCCCCACCAGTTTCGGATTTAGGCTTAAGCTACTTAAGTTACAGTTTAGGGCCTCACTATATGAGGGGCCTCTAAATAAAAAAAAAACAAAAAAAAACTGGACATTTTCGTTCTAAGATGACAAACATACATATATATGACTCCACAGTTATTATTCATATTGAGTTCATAAATGTGTGCATAAACAACAATAATTCATCTTAAAATTTCATGAAAATCCATTTTCTTGGATTTCGTGGATTATTTTTTTATTGTATGGAGCCTCTTAAACTGGACATAGTTTAGGGCCTCAGCATGTCAAAATTCAGCACTGGACCCCACAACCATTTTTAAATGTTTGGGGGCTTATACATGTGACAGTAAGGTCATGCTTGAGCATCCTAATTAGAACACAGAGCAAGTTTAATTAATCGAGTCTGCTCTGATGCATTCCAATTACAACAAAAACCAGCACATGTATAGGCAGCCATTAGGATTGGAGAAGCAAGGACTCATACAGAACAGGCACCAGCCTCTCCACTACTGTGGGGAGTGGTCATGCCTTTCTCACAGAGACTGTTGGCAAATGGTGAGTGTCTAGAGGAAGGTCAGGAAGAGGAATATGGAAATAAATTAAATACATAGCCCTACTGCAGCTTCCACTACGCCACTTGACTCATAGTTTCATATAAGTAGGGTTGGAGGAGACCTGAGCAGATCATCTAGTCCGACTCCCTGCCTTGGGCAGGAATGAATACAGGGCTGTTATGACCTCTACTAAGTTTAAGCTCAAATGACCCCCGCTAGGTAGTTATCAAGCCTCCTTTGAAAGACCCCTAAGGTAAGAGCCAGCACCACTTCCCTTGGAAGCTGGTTCCAGACCCTGGCCACCCTGACTGTGAAGTAGTGTCTCCTGATGTCTAGCCTGAACCTACTCTCTATCAACTTATGGCCATTGTTCCTTGTTACTCTGGGAGGTGCTCAGGGGAACAGAGTCTCACCCAATCCCCTCTGGTCCCCCCTGGTAAGTTTATATATGACTCAAGACCCAGTTCATTGTTGCCTTAAATTTTCTTGTACAAAGAGGCCATACAGCAAGTGAAAGGACCTCTTAGAGATGGACTAAGTGTCCCATATTGTATACCTAGCAGCCCCATCAGCATGTTTCATAGCAAAGGAGAGGTAAGCTAGAGAGAGAGGAGGCAGAGCCAGGGCAGCCATAAATGCCAACATTATAGTTTCATAGTTATTAGGGTCAGAAGGGGCCTATTAGATCATCAAGTCTGACCCCCTACCCTGGGCAGGAAAGAGCGCTGGGGTCAGATGACCACAGCCAGGTGTCTGTCCAATCTCCTTTTGAATATTTCCAAGGAAGGGGACAACACCACCTCCTTTGGAAGCCTATTCCATATTTTGGCAACCCTCACTGTAAAGAACTTTTTCCTGATGTCCAGCCTGAATCTGCTCTCTTTTAACTTGTGTCCAATGTTTCTAGTTACCCCGACTATCACCCTGGTAAACATCATATCCCCCACTTCCTGCTGACCCCCCCAGATGAGTTTGTAGGCAGCCACAAGATCACCTCTCAACCTCCTCTTGTGGAAGTCAAAGAGGTTCAGGTCTCCCAATCAGTCCACGTAGGGTTTTTTCTGTAGGCCTTTAACCAGATGGGTGGCCCTCCTCTGAACCTTTTCCAGGTTATCCACATCCCTCCTGAAGTGCAGCAACCAGAACTGGACACAGTACTCCAGCTGCAGCCTGACCAGTGCCGCATAGAGGGAAAGTATCACCTCCCTAGCCCTGCTTGTGATGCACCTACTTATGCAAGAAAGGGTGCAGTTAGCTTTACTTATTACCTCATCACATTGGTGACTCATGCTCATTTTGGAGTCAGTTATGACTCCGAGGTCCCTTCTGCAGTTGTGCTGCTTAGAATGGTCCCTCCCAGACTATAGGAGTGCTGCTGATTCTTCCTCCCCAGGTGCAACATATGACACTTGTCCTTGTTAAACTGCATCCTATTATGTTCAACCCACCTCCCCAGCCTGTCCAAATCCACTCCCTGCCCTCTAGTGTGGGCCTTAGTCCTGTCCTAGTATCTAAACAAGACCCTGGAAGTCCACGAATAGGAAGAAAACAAGCTACCTCTCCCTCTATCCTGCACAAATGCATGGATTAGGCCCACCTTCACCATTCTTGAAGCAGCTGGTCTCCTAGATGTATGTGACCTGTGAGCCAAAGGCACTGAACAAAAGATACTGCTTGTGCCACTGAGCAGAAGTACTGTGTCTCATGAACTTCATTTGCTGGGTTCATGCTAGAATTATTGGCACCATGACACTGCATTAGACTAATTATTAAGAATGACTGTGGAATAAGGAGGAACTTGAAAGCAAGTCCATGGGAGATTCTTAATTGGGAACTGAGAAAGCGTGCATTTAGCATGCTTGCTTACTTGCCTCTGAAACAGCTGCAAATGTTGGCATTGCTGATTTAAAGTAGCAAGTAGCCCAGGGCAGGATAACCCTTAATTGAGCAAAACCCTTTTTTGGCTTAGACACAATCTTCCTAGAAAGACAGTAATAATGTTTGTCATTTATTTTGTGCTTGTCATTGCTGAAAGTGCATTGAGATTAAGTGTCACAAGATCCCTGGAAAGTTAAGCAAAGAAAGATAAGCGATACTGTGATATAAAGCAATAACAATATTGGACCCACAGATGTAGAAAATAGTCAGTACAGCAACCCTCACTTTTCATCAAGATGCATTTATTGACCAGAATAATATTTGCATTTGCCTTGACGTGCATTTACGTAACACGCTGAGCTGTTGTGCTTAAAAGGAAGTCACTAATACCTGAATTTGAGGAGAGAACCCCAAAAGATGTGGGCAGTGATGTTTCTCAACAGCCAACAAAACATGGTACTAATAAAGGATCTGTAAATATTACAGAGGAATTTAAACACAAGCTTTGCCTATACTCAGCTATAGGTGTCTACACTGAAACGCAGCTGTAACTCCAAGGGCGTTACTCTGGGTTTATACTTGTGTGCTGAGAATAGAATTTGTAGAAAGCCTCTAGGCTTTAAATTCCTGTGGATCATGGACCATGTTCTCAGCAGTGGCCTGCCAGTCTTCAACCATGGCCAGTTTCATTTCAGTGTCTTTACTTACCTGTAGAGCAATAAGCACACCTCTAGTACTATATGAAGAACATATGCCACTAAGATGGGGGTCTTTAATCAAGCCAATCTCCCACTATTCTTGTTGGAAGTTTCACCCAAAAAAGGACCACAAGGAATTTGGGTTCATTTGATTTCCTGTGTTTTAATTCCTGTGCCCTACAGAATAGCTCTGAGCAGCATGTTGCATTAGACTATAATTGCAATTGTGGCTGTATTTTTGTCAAAAACTTATAGATGGGCTGAAGCTCATCAGAATCTGGATTTCAACCTTCACAGAATTCCAGTGCAGGGCTTTGTTCCAGCCATTATAAAGATAAGGCCTGTCTGTGAAATGTGTATCTAGATTTGGGGTGGAATTGTCTAAGCGCCCTTTATAACTCCACATATATTTGAAGGTATTGGGAGCTAAAAGTTTATTTTGGGTACTTATCTAGTGAAAATATTCTTTTACTGTTACAGGTGGTATTTAGGAGAGTAATGTTTTGTTTATTGGCTTGTAAATCACCTGGCATACATAGCAGAGAATGAGCCAATGATAAAAGTCAAGTAATTAAAAAGGGACTTTTTAAGCCCAAACCTCCATAGCTGCCTATAAACCTAGAGGTTCCTAGCTAGCGGGTCTTGCCCTTCATTTCAGGGTCAGAACAATTGCCATGTTTGGGGTCAGAAAGGAGTTTCACCCCATAGTCAGTTTAGCTTGGACTGTGGCAGTTTTTACCATCCTGTGTAGCTGGGTGTGTGGCCCTTTTCCTTGGCTCCCCTGAGCATTTTTAACAAACTTTCAGGAGCTGGATGTTAGGTACCATGGTCACCCTGCTTTACCCATTGCAGGTTAGGGTGTGATGTTTTGTGATTTTGTAAGGCTAACTGTAAAGTTTTGCTAAGAGATTAGACAAAGGAGCTAGAATATACTAAGTTTAAGACTGTTTTGGAATGAGGGACCAGCAAAAAACAGACTTAATGCACCTAATTCCTACATTATGTTGCCACTCACAGCTGGTGGTCCTGAAGTATTCCACATTTTGTTTATGTGGACAACATTTAAAGACAAGACTCGATATGAACTGTCATGGGCTTGTGCTGACTTCTGCAACAGAAATCAGGAACTTGCTGAACTTAGGTTTCACAGTTACATCATCTGGGACAGTATGCGTTTTTCAGCTTTTGCATTCAAAATTGTGGCGGTCGAGGTGGTAGGCCGGGGCTATGGCCAGTAGCCCAAAATGGCAGGTGGGTACTTTTTGACTGATGGAGCGGAATTAGGCACTGAAGCGTATTGGTTAAACAAAGAAATTATTTACTTACACCATCGGTGTACACAGCGCAGGAAGAAGAAACTGACTTAGGTTACCGTTGCAAACCGAACAAAATGAAAGCTTTCCGAGAACAAGATGAGACGTCCGTGAACAGCTGAACAGGCTAGCCAGACGAAGTGGGGGTACATCGGGTAGGTCGTTGACGGGGAGTCCTGGTAGGTGATCAGTCCACCAGGTATTCTCAGAGATACGTGCGGAGGATTGCTAGTTCTCCGAACTCTCTGAGTTTTCCTCCTCCGAGGTATAATCAGTCCAGGTTCACTCTGAGATACGTTTGAAGTGCGCCGGGTTAATTCCCCTACTCTGAGGTATGCGGAGTTCTCCAACGTGGAGACAGAGTTCTCCAAGCTGGACAGATATGCGGAGCTCTCCCAACATGCTAAGCTGGAGAGATATGAGGAGTTCTGCAAGTTCTCTAAGTTCTCTCAGTTCTCCGAGTACTCCAACGTGGGCGGAAACTGATTTACCTTTTATATGACTAACAAGCCAATCGCTAGTCACCCATATGAATAATTTAGAACTGGCCAATGGTGGTGTGCGTGTTTGCATAAGTTTTGGCAGGAACTTTTTCTAAGCTGTAACTTTCCATTACTGTGGCATATAGTTACATAGCGGAATTTTCCTACTGTAACCTACTTTCTCCCTGTGCCATATGTATCAAAATTTTCCACCATGGCACAGGCATGCAGAATGTTCCACTATGGATCAAACCAAAGGAATGTTCCACTGTGCCATAGGCATACAACTATTTGGTTCTGACAAAAATCTCTTCAAACTCAAAAAGAATAACTGCATTAGCTTGCATTCAGTCATCATTTTAAAAAATTAACACTGTTACTATGAGGACAAAAATATATTGAACACTGTGTTTGGGATTCAGCAGTTGAGGGTGAATTTTGTGGAGAATTGTATGACTGGAAGATATTGGGTGTTTATATGAAGACTTTTCTCATTATCCAAGCACAGACTACTTGATGAATCTCAGGAATTAACTGCAAGGGACACTGGGCCAGGAGCCCACTAAGAGGGTGGATCAGACAGCAAAAACTATTTATACTGGGCTATTCAATGATGGAGAAAGAGCAATGGTCCTGTTATTGTGGAAGGAATTTAGAAGGGACTATGGTTTTGGGGGTTTTTTGCTTTAAGCCACAAAACATCTTCACTTCTGGCATAATCTTTTGATTTTTTGAACTCCTGCAGTAAAAAAATATTTCTCCTGCACTGTATGTGCTGTTGCTCTCTAACCAAGTGCCTACAATGGGTTAACACATTGGGCTGTTAACCAGGAGGTTGGTGGTTTGATCCTACCCAGGGATGGGGCATGGCATGCCCTGGGCCCACTGCCCTTTTTGGGAGCTGGGAAAAAAACTGTTTACTAGAGAACCCCAGGGGAGGACAAGGAGCAATGGCCATGAACTGTTAGAGGATGTTTCAGGTTGGATGAAAGGAAGAACTTCTTTATAGTAAGAGTGACCAGAATCTGGAATGGACTTCCCAAGGAAGCGGTACAGTCCGCAACCGTGGACGTCTTCAAGAGGATCATTTGATCTCAGCAGCATTCCTGCCCAGAGCAGAGGGACTGGACTCGATAATCTTTCGAGGTCTCTTCCAGCCCTTAATTTCTATGATACTCCATGGGTATGAAGTAGGCATAATACCTTAAGTCAATATCTACCTCACTGTGGTGCCGTGGTGGTCAATTTACTAATATCTGCAAGTGAAATGAAATAGATGAGAAGCTACATAAAACATTATTGTTCTAATAGCTTTTCCTGGTTTTCAGTACTGCCACAAGCACACACTTGTCTGTTAATTGGCTTTTAAAAAGCTGCTTGCCTTCACCTTTCTGCACATTCAAGATAAATTGTTTTTCAGATTTTAGAGCTGACTTCTTTCTGACATATCCTTTCAAGCACTAGCAAATGCATCTTAGTGCATTAGTCATTATCATGTCCGTTCACAATGGCAATTTGGAAGGTTTCAGCAGTCATGTAGATAACCTGAAACTTCCTGGAGCAACGACTGTACCCATACTAAAATATATCTTCTTTACAATAAGCAAGCCTGTCCCCAGTTTGGAGTTGTTTACTCATGACAAATGCATGCATCTAGTTAGCCTTTTATGTTATCATGAAAATGTAATGTGATTATCAAAAGTGGGCCTGTGGCACAAAATTCTGGTCTGAATGTGGACCTAAATTTCATGCTTGTTGGAAAGTTTGGGGGTTAAAGTCTTGACTTATACTTATATAATGATGATTTAAGAATAAAAGTAACACAAAAACACTGACATTTTCGCTGTTTGAGCTAGTGATCATGTAATATTTTAGATTGTGGTAGGGGGAAAACGGGAACGGCTGAGGGGCGGGGGAGCGGAGTGCCACAGAGCCCTGTGGGATGCTGGCAAAATACAACTTAACATGAGTTATGATGGGATCTGGTACAGATGTTTATTACCATGCTCTAACCTACAGCGCTGAAGTCTGATATCACATCCATCCAAAGTTATCTTAGAGGGGGATCTGCCATTTTTGTGGTGCTCTATATATGCCCTGATGGTCTGTTTGGTTATGGCTGTAGGACACTTTCTTCATGCTTATCATGCAATAAGGGTAATGTCTGTACCTGGCCCAAGTCTACAAAAGACACAGTATTTAATTAGTATTAATCTGACTAAGCAATTAAAGTAGTAATTTGACTAAGAAATCTAGGTTTTTAAAATGTGTATGTACACTATACAGCCAAATAATAAGTTCCTGCTACGCCAGTCTTTTCAAGATGGGTATCAGTAACCAGGGGCCACAGAACAAACCAACCAACCCCAACCCCAACCCCTGCCTCCCCCTCACCCCGCCACTCCCACTGCTGATTTCTTACTTTATACTAGTGCATTTTTGCAATGTTAGCTGGGATGTACGCACAGGCAATTTACATAGTGACGTGTCAGTCGGAAACGTCATGTCAGGCACAAACAAAGCGGAAGTATAGCTTGCTATTTAGCTACCTATGCAGTTAAAAAAAAAAAAAAAAAGCTATACAGTTTTAACCAGAATGACAATTGTGCATTTGCGCATTATATAAATTAACATGCTAAAAGTTGGTTGGGCCGTGGCCTAGGTGGCCCACCCCATTCCCTAGCCTATGTCAGTAACTCATCTATGTGCCTAATGAAGTTGAGTAGGTTTAAATTGATTAGTATATGCAGTATTTCATTCAAACTGTTTTATTTATAATTCAGAATTCTAACAGGTTTGCTACTGAACTAAACGATATAGGAATTGATGCTAGCTCGAAAACATTAATTCAGAGATTCTGTCTAGGTCCAAAGAGAGTTTCTTTCAGAATACAGTTAATAAACTGATCTCTAGGGCTGGATTGGGAGTTAGCCTAAAAGAGAGAAGTTTGTGTGTTTGTCTTGAAAAGCCCTGCCTCAGGGCTTTTTAAAATGAATTTACCTTTAGCTTAAAGTTTTAACTTTTTTCCATTGCAGTTTAGGTGCAACAAATGCAGCTGTGCCTTCCCCAAATTAGCTTTTGGTTCCCCCTACTGGCATAAAATTTTCTACAAAGCTTAGTTGAAACAGAGCGCCTGTCCTGAAAAGAATGAGCCTTGCCAGCATGCTGTAATACATCTTCAGCCCTTTGTTCATGGCTGAGAAGATGGACAACAGGTTTTCAACCCTAAGCAATATTCCAAATAAACAGGATTTTACTCAAAAGAGGTCTGGTTTTATTTCTGAGGCTGTCCCACTCAGACTTGAATTAGGGTGACCAGACATCCCACTGTAGCCAGGATACTCCCAGATTTCAAAGGCTGGTCCCCACCAGTTTGTGAGAATTAAAATGAGCATCTTGGAAAGGCAGGGGTGCAGTCTAGCAAAGAGGAGGAGTGGCAGTGTGCCAGGAAGACAGGCACGTGGTGTTTCTTCATGCACAAGGTATGGCCCTGTGACTTGCTTCTCCAATGTGTTCCCCCCAGGCCCAAGCAATAAAGGTTACACCCACAACTCGAGAGAGATGGAAAGGCAAGCAAACACAGAATTGTGGAATGTCCCATTTATGAACATCTGGGTGGTTTATTCCTTAATTGTGGACAAACACCAAAAGCGTAATGTCCAAACTGGGTGCCTGGAGCAATCCTCGCTCACCCATCTCCTCCTTATTCTAGCTTCAGAATGAGGCAACATGCAGGAGCAAAGCTGGGCAGTGTACATTATAGGGTACAGGGTCTTTTGGGAATCATTGGCAATGCATAGGGGTTGTACACGGGTGCATGTGCATCCCTGAAATTGGCAGCATACCCCCTGTGATTGGCTGCCACTTCTGGCACCTGAGGGCAGTCGTCACTTGTCACCCCCCTTTGTCGCTGACACCACCAGCAGCATCTGCAGGCGGTCGCCAATCACCACTGACAACTGCCGGTAGCATCTGCAGGTAGTCACTGACCGCTGTTCACCACCCCCTCTCCCCTTACCCCCACCACTGACACGGCCGCCTGCAGGAGCTCCCTGCTCACCACCACAGCTGACACCTGTGGGCAGTCATCCTGCCCCGCCCCAGCCTCCAGGGGCACACGTCTTTCATGTTGGGAATTGTAGCCCTCTAGAGCAGCAGTGGGGTTTGCTGCTGCCACCAAAAACTTTCACACCATGTTTTTGCTGCCAAAGCTCATGTCAAAAGGGCAAGAGAGAGGCTTATTTCAGGGGGCAAAAAATTGGAGTCTCTTCTCCTCCCAGAAGCAGCAAATTCCACTGCTGCTCTGCAAAACTGATTCCCAGGACACCTTGCACTCCCTTATACACCTAGCCTGTGCTGGCTGCTTCCTGCAGCCCTCCACGGGTGCATCCACACATGCAAGCGTGCGCTTGCAGCAGTTCAAATAGAAGCAGTGCAAATTTGAGCCAAGTTTTTTTGCTTCAGCGCACATGCTCGGACATGCACTTTGGTGTGGAGCAAATT
Source organism: Alligator mississippiensis (assembly GCF_030867095.1). NCBI lineage: Eukaryota > Metazoa > Chordata > Crocodylia > Alligatoridae > Alligator > Alligator mississippiensis. Next base: position 44,220,392 of record NC_081830.1, read on the forward strand.
GTGCCACTTGGGGCAAAATAACCCTGCCTGGCTCCTCCCAGATCTGCAGCAAGGGGGAGCTACAGCCTGGGGCCAGCACCTGTGCTGTGCCCAGTGTCAGGGCCAAGGGGCTGTGGCCAGCAGCCCGGGCACATGGGCCGGGGAAGTCAGCACAGCAGACTAGAATTAGGCACTGACACGTGGAGGTTGATTAAAGATTGTTTTACTTACACCGTAGATGGTCGCGGTGCAGGCAGGAAAACTTGCTTGGTTACAGTTGTAGATATAAGAAAAGAAGAAAACTCGAACAACAAGAGCTCTCTGAACCGATACGAGAGTCCGAGCTGTGACTCTCAACGAGCGCGCAGGGTAGGGATACATCAGGGATCGTTTGGTGACAGGGAGAGACTCTTGATGACTGATCAAACCACCATTCAGTCCGAGATATACGTAGAAATCCACGAGGTAATCGTGGACTCCTTGCCAGAATTCTCTCGGATTTCTCCCGGAATTCTCGGAATCGGGGTTCTCAGGATCCTCCTGAGATTCTCGGAGATCTCTGACTTGGGCGGAAACTGCTCAAGCCTCTTATACAGCTAGCAAGCCAATCGCTAGCTGCCACGTGGGAATAATTTAGAAACAGCCAATAATGGGAAACAAATTTACATACGGGTGGCGGGAACTCCTTTGCACCGGGGTTTTCTCTCTGCAGCTGAGAATTGCACCGTGCAAAGAAAGCTCCAGATGGCGAGAAATAATTCTGCAGTGCTGAAGCACACACACAATCATTGGGTCATGACATCCCCCCTTGCTGAAGGCACAGCTGAATTATATCACATGCTTGTCACTCGGGTCGTCGAAAGCTCTCACAACTGGTTGTTGAACTAAACGGGTAAACACAAAATTAGCTAACATAAAAAGTTCATTCTCCAGAGATCGAATTAAATAATAGCCGGCACATACACATGCACACATAACCAGATTCATAACAAAAAACTGCATGATTAGGGCTTCAGTGGGCGTCATGGCGAAGGCGCACATCAAGCCTTCGCTGTTGCTGATGATGTTGTCCCTCTGTCTCTCAGGGCTTCTCTCCGCCATGCGCTCTGAGTCCTGAACCTGTAAACAAAACTCTCAGAAAATAAGTTAACATATATCAAAATATTTACAAAAACCCGCACACAATAGGGCGGTTAGTTAAATGCACTACCAGTTCCCCAAAATATATAATACAGGTGTTTAAACATGGCTTGAGTGGAGCCAACTCTCTCTTGCACGATCAACTAGATGAAATCGTCGAGGAGCCGTCATCTAGCTCTTCCAAATAATGAAAACCCAACTCACAGGCCAATAGCCATTGAACTGCATCTCCCAAAATCCGAAGTTGCCGTTTATTGAGTCCAGAACGCTGTAGGAGGAATCCAAACATGAATCGCTCCTCTGGTGTTCTCTGTGGCAACAGTGGAAGATTGGATTCGCGATGTCTTGCGCCTTGAGCCTCGGTCGGGTGTCAATGTTCCCGATCGCTGAATATTCTTGGCTCCATCAGGATACGCAGTCGTGACAACTGACAAAGAAGATTACTCACAGGTTGGTTAACCATTGGGCTAAGCAGAATCCAGAGGACAACGATGTTCTTTCGCCCATAAACCTCAAGACAACTATCTATGCTGTGGATGGTCAATGGAACGGTTCCAGGGTTTCGTAGATGACGGTGAGGCCATGGTCTTATTTGCTGGAGTGGTGTCAGTCCCAAGGTACATGTTCTGGGGTTCCAGCCACAGTATGATACTCCGACGATCGCTAGCATAAGTTGCTCTGCGCCAGTATGTTCTGGCCGTCCGTCATGCCATGCGTGGGATTTCTGGCTTATCTGTCCTACAACAAGTGCTGGAAGTGGAATAGGCCAGTGAATGTTAAACGTCACCATGTTGATATCAGTGACATGCCCTCTACTCCACGAAGCTTGTCTGATTAAGAAGCTTGCTTCTTCCAGGCTCAGCAGGTCGGACCCAAGTTCCACAACCAGACATCCCAACCATACAGCTAGAGTTTCCTGGGGTTGGATTCTTGATTCTCTACACAACTCCTGTAGATTCATAGATGTTAGGGTCGGAAGGGACCTCAATAGATCATTGAGTCCGACCCCCTGCATAAGCAGGAAAGAGTGCTGGGTCTAGATGACCCCAGCTAGATACTCATCTAACCTCCTCTTGAAGACCCCCAGGGTAGGGGAGAGCACCACCTCCCTTGGGAGCCCGTTCCAGACCTTGACCACTCGAACTGTGAAGAAGTTCTTCCTAATGTCCAATCTAAATCTGCTCTCTACTAGCTTGTGGCCATTGTTTCTTGTAACCCCCGGGGGCGCCTTGGTGAATAAATACTCACCAAATCCCTTCTGTGCCCCCGTAAAGGCAGCCACAAGGTCGCCTCTCAACCTTCTCTTGCGGAGGCTGAAAAGGTCCAGTTTCTCTAGTCTCTCCTCGTAGGGCTTGGTCTGCAGGCCCTTGACCATACAAGTTGCCCTTCTCTGGACCCTCTCCAGGTTATCCACATCCCTCTTGAAGTGTGGTGCCCAGAATTGCACGCAGTACTCCAACTGCAGTCTGACCAGCGCCCTATAGAGGGGAAGTATCACCTCCCTGGACCTATTCGTCATGCATCTGCTGATGCACGATAAAGTGCCATTGGCTTTTCTGATGGCTTCGTCACACTGCCGGCTCATGTTCATCTTGGAGTCCACTAGGACTCCAAGATCCCTTTCCACCTCTGTGCCATCCAGCAGGTCATTCCCTAGGCTGTAGGTGTGCTGGACATTTTTCCTCCCTAGGTGCAGCACTTTGCATTTCTCCTTGTTGAACTGCATTCTGTTGTTTTCTGCCCACTTGTCCAACCTATCCAGGTCTGCCTGCAGCTGTTCCCTGCCCTCCGGCGTGTCCACTTCTCCCCATAGCTTTGTGTCATCTGCAAACTTGGACAGAGTACATTTGACTCCCTCGTCCAAGTCACTGATGAAGACATTAAAGAGTATCAGTCCAAGGACCGAGCCCTGCAGGACCCCACTGCCCACACCCTTCCAGGTCGAGACCGACCCATCCACCACGACTCTTTGGGTGCGACCCTCTAGCCAATTCGCCACCCACCGGACTGTGCAGTCATCCACATCACAGCCTCTTAGCTTGTTCACCAGTATGGGGTGGGATACCGTATCAAAGGCCTTCCTGAAGTCTAAGTATACGACATCCCCCCCTCCTCCTGTGTCCAGGCGTTTTGTAACCTGGTCATAGAAAAAGACTAGATTGGTCAGGCACGATCTACCCGCCACAAACCTGTGCTGGTTTCCCCTCAGCATAATTTGCCCTGCCGGGCTCTCACAAATGTGAGCCTTGATAATTTTTTCAAAGACTTTGCCAAGGATGGAGGTGAGACTGACTGGCCTATAGTTGCCCAGGTCCTCCTTCCTCCCCTTTTTGAAAATGGGGACCACGTTAGCCCTTTTCCAGTCTTCTGGGACTTGGCCCATGCACCACGAGCGTTCAAATATTCCTGCCAGTGGCTCTGCAATGATGTCGGCCAGTGCCTTCAGCACCCTCGGATGGAGCCCATCCGGGCCTGCCGATTTAAAGGCATCCAGTTCTTCCAAATGACTCTGCACCACCTCAGGATCTACGTATGGTAGTCTGGCGCCTTGCTGCTGCCTCTCTACAACCCCAGTGAGAGACTTGTCGTGCCCCTCACTTAGGAACACTGAGGCAAAGAACTCGTTGAGGAGTTCAGCCTTGTCCCCCCTATCTGTCACCAATTGTTTCTGCCCATTTAGCAGTGGTCTTATTCCTCCTTGGGCCTTCCTTTTACTCCCAATATATCTAAAAAACAATTTCTTGTTGTCTTTTAATTGGGTTGCCATCCTCAGCTCCATGGTAGCTTTGGCCCGCCTAACTGCCTCCCTACAAGCACAAGCAGAGGAGGTATATTCATCTTTAGTGATCTCACCCTGTTTCCACTTTATGTGCTCCCCTTTTGGCCCTTAGGCTGCCCTGGATTTCTCTGGTCAGCCATGGAAGCCTCCTGGCCCCTTTCCCTTTTTTGCCTCGCTCGGGGATCGTCTTGCTTTGTGCCCGAAGGATCGTTTCCTTTAGGCACAGCCACCCTTCTTGGGCTCCCATCCCTTCAAAACTCCTACTCTGCAGTGCTTCCTTGACTAATTGCCTGAGTGCATTGAGATCAGTTTCCTAAAGTCTAACCCTACTAGTTACCTTACCCACTCGCCGTCTTATGTTGTTCAGTTCTAGTGCGAGCGTAATAGGTAGTAGCACGAATTGTACCCTGCAGATTGATGACTCGACTGGTTGTTGCTACAGGTTGAGGCATTGCTGCTGTGGGAGTCATTGCTGTTATTGCTTCTGGCAGGAGGGGTGGATGCACTCCTCCACTCGATTCTCCCTTCCATTGGCAAGAAGGCGTGGTCGCCGGAAGCGACGCTGCGTCGGTGGGCGGGGTCGCCGGTCGAACTCTCACGAGTTCCTCCGAAGCTCCACCCTTCTCTTCCAGTTCTTCCACGCAGTCTCCCTCTTGCTCGGCACCATCTTGGCGTGGCGTCTCAAGATTTTCTTTCGCAGCCACTTCTTTGACCGCTTGAATGGCCATACGCAGCTGGGCTCTTAAATTTGCATTTTTCTGCATCAAATCAGTTATAGTATGAAATGTTGCAGTTAACATTCTCCCTTTGTCGCATTTCGGGGCCACCCTCTCATCTGCGGCGCGTCCCTCCATCTCCAGATCTTCGTGGAGCTCGGATAGACGCTCACAACCCCTCAATTTAGAAACCACCATAAAGGGGGCGAACTGGTCAATTGGCACCGGTTCTTCACTCTCCCGAGCACATCGCAAGCAACGGGCACACTCCTGGGTGAGGGTCGGGTTTACTGCACCGGCCGGGTTGACTCTGGCGAGGGACACAGTGTTGAGGGGCCTAAACAGGACCCGCTCATTATTCATTATACACCCGAATGCCGCGGGGTGAAGATACACTTCCCTCTCTCTTGGGGCTCCGTCTTCGGAAGCTCCCTCTTCTCCCTTCAGCGAAAGGCGTCCGCTGATAAACTTTTCACCTGTTCCGCACGCCTGGTGGTAAGCGATATGCGCCTCCAGTTCCATGACCCTTGCTACGTCGCGTTTCCCACTTTGCCAAGGGCAGTTCTCAACTAATTCTAGTTCTATCGTGCTTTCCCCGTATCCCATCCTCGTCGCCATGTCGGGGCCAAGGGGCTGTGGCCAGCAGCCCGGGCATGTGGGCCGGGGAAGTCGGCACAGCGGACTAGAATTAGGCACCGACGCGTGGAGGTTGATTTAAGTTTGTTTTACTTACACCGTAGATGGTCGCGGTGCAGGCAGGAAAAATTGCTTGGTTACAGTTGTAGATAGAAGAAAAGAAGAAAGCTCGAACGATGAGAGCTCTCTGAACCGATACGAGAGTCTGAGCTGTGAGTCTCAACAAGCGCGCAGAGTAGGGGTACATCGCGGGATCGTTTGGTGATGGGGAGAGACTCTTGATGGCTGATCAAACCACCATTCGGTCCGAGATTTACATAGAAATCTACGAGGTAATCGTGGACTCCTTGCCAGAATTCTCTCGGATTTCTCCCGGAATTCTCGGAATCGGGGTTCTCAGGATCCTCCTGAGATTCTCGGAGATCTCCGACTTGGGCGGAAACTGCTCAAGCCTCTTATACGGCTAGCAAGCCAATCGCTAGCCGCCACGTAGGAATAATTTAGAAACAGCCAATAATGGGGAACAAATTTACATACGGGTGGTGGGAACTCCTTTGCACCGGGGTTCTCTCTCTGCAGCTGAGAATTGCACCGTGCAAAGAAAGCTCCAGATGGCGGGAAATAATTCTGCAGTGCTGAAGCACACACACAATCATTGGGTCATGACACCCAGCAGCATAAAAAGCCGCCCTGGCAAGTAGCTCAGGACTACTTGCTCTCAGGAGCTTCTGGGGCCCAGCCAATTGGTACCTAGGGACACTACCCCTTGTGCCTGCTAAAGCAGCCCTGAGAGTTCCCTGCCCCCTCTACCAACAGCAGCAGTCTGTCAGTGGGCGCTGCTGCCTGGCTGTGACCTGCTGCACACCTGCCAGACCCAGATGAGGACTGCACAGCCAGTAAAGGCATCTGCCCCTCTGGGCCAGCTGCCAGTGGACTCTAGTTGCAGAGTTGGCCTCTGTGTGGCACTACTGCCATGTGTGCCCCCTGCCTGACCATCTGGGCAGCTATTGCCTGGAAGATGTTCCCAGTGTGGTGTCCTACTTTGAACTGTCAAAGCATGTCGTCCTGGCCCCATTTGGCCAGGAGGTCAGCCACAGCTAGATAGGTCCAAGGTGCCAGCTCTGAGCAGGCAGGGTCCTGCCACTGGCCTCCCTAGCAGGAATTCTGGTGTTCCCTATTGGAAAACTGAAAAATCCCTGATAAAAAAAATCCCAAAGACACTCTCTAAAATACCCATAAATCCATGTTCCTCCACAAGTAAAACAAAAGACCTCTATACAGAGAGAGAGAGAGAGAGAGAGAGAGAGAGAGAGATCAGTTGGACAATGTTTTATTGATATATCTTACAGTGTTAAAGCACGTTTCTTATCATAATAATAAAGTGAACTCTAAATAAATGTTTCATGAATACATATTTTACTGACCTCCCACAGGGGCTTGTTCCCCACACAAGGGGTTCAGCCCCCACACAAGGGGGCCAAGTGACCCCCGCAGGGGCTACCACCCCCCCACCACAAGGCCCACATGCCCCACCCCAGCCCCCTGATTGCTGCCCCACCTGGCCCCATCCCCCACCAGCTGCTGCAGCCCCCCCAATGGCTGCCCCACCCAGCCCTACCCCTGCTCCCCCAGGCCCCAAATGGCTGCCTCATGGAGCCTCACCCCCCAACTTGAACCCCCAGGCCCCCATGGCTACCCCCACAACCCCAGGTACTGTCACTTAAAAAAAAAAAAAAAATCCAGGAAAAAAAAAGAGCCTCTGCTTACCTTAGAAGGGTGGGGGGCTCCAGGGCCTCCTGGCAGAGTCCCCCAGGCAGCACAGGACAGCAAGGGGGCAGGAGAACCTGGGCTGGGGCTGTCACCCTGCCTTGCACTTTGCAGGCTGGGCCCCAGTCAGCCAGACGGCAGGTAAGTGCCGGGGTGGGGGGGTTGTTTTGCTTTTTAAAACTATGGGGGGGGTGGGGAGGGGATGAGGCTGGCCAGAGCAGGGGTCAGGGGAGTGCGTGGAGCCGTTGGGGGTCCCCCCCCATGGTCCCCTCCCCCAGCCCCCCCCAACCCCTTACTCACCAGCACTGTGGAGCCCTGGTGCTGAAACATGCGGCATGGCTGGCCACGTGTTTCAGCACCAGGGGGAGGGGCCAACCACAGAGATGCTCTGGCAGCCAGAGTGTTTCCATGGAGAGGACAGCCTCTAGTTGCCTCAGGGCATGGTGCAGGACTGTGCCCTGCTCCACCTTTTTAAACTTTGTTTTTTTTAGACCCCTGGATATCCAGGGGTCTAATTTTCTCCCCGCATTGCAATCTTGCAGCACAGGGAACATTTTTTTGTTCCCACACATGCCTATTGCCCTGCCTCAAAGGGGTTTGAGGTGGGCAGGAGGTACGTGCATGCTCGTGTGGACGCACCTCGTGGGGGCAGAACATAGGATGGGAGTGAGAGGTACCCCTGTCCCATCCTTCTGGCACAGCTCCCATTAGGCCACACCTGGGATCTGTGCCCCATGAGCCCACCCCACATTATGCTACTGACAAACACAAGGCAAGCACATGGGTTTTTGGTCCTGGGATTACATAAAACATAGACCTTCCTGGAAACAAAGAGGGGGAAAAAGATGCTAGGAGCCTTCTTTGTAGAGGGGCTTGGCAAATAGCTCACCTTCTGCAGCTTCAAACAAATAAGAGCAGAAATTATGGTCCTATGTATTGTGTCCAGTATAGGTGTAAACATGTAGTGCAGCCTGCAAAGAGGTGTATGAGATAGCACACCTGCATTAATCCACTCAGCTTTCCCAGAGAGATTGGATTTGCCATTGTTTAACTTAGTGCAGCTCTTCGGTAGCCCAATACAAGAGTAAAACTACAGTGTACAAAGGGCCTGAAGTCATTTTCAACTGCAGTATTTTTAGTAAAAATAATAATTGAAGTTCCCCTTTTTTTGGAAAATGTATAAGTGAAGTATCTGTTTACAGAGGTAGTTATCACAGATTCCCAGCTACCACCTGTATATTCAAAATTCTCAAAACATCAAAATAGTAGCAAACAAGTGAATGGCAGAATATTCTTATCATAGTAAATATTCTTATCATTCTTTATTATTATAAGAATATCATCATAATAAAAAATGAAAAACTCCTCCCCTAGATATCTTTGATTCTCTTTCATACATATAATCTCCACAAGATGGCGAAGTTGTGTACCTTTTTTCTCTAACAACAGTCCACCACTTAAATATGGAACCAGATCGTCTTTAAACCTAACTGAGATATACTACTGAGCATTTCCTTAAGCCACATCCCCTTTCTTATCATGCCATTCATTTTTATCTTCTTGTTTCTTTTTGTTCATTTGCAGTAACTGCATCTCCAGACCAGTCAATACCTCATAGCAATTGAAAAAGCTGAAATTTGACAGATCAGAATTTCTCAGCAGATATAGCTGCATCAACAGACAATCAAAAATATATTGCATTGAACTGAAAAATATTCCTTTCAGATCTGTATCAACCCACACCAAAAAATGTAATACAAATTGGAGAGCTTCTCAGAGAAGCCATCTTTCTTTTGCTTACCTATTATTTTGGTTTGCATACACTTAGGAAAGTTGAGGAAATTTTTCAGATTGTAAAGATTCAAAATACACATGCACTAGGGGAACTAACACAGCAGGGTGCTTGTACATGTGACAAAAAAAGTGCCTTTTGTGTGGTTTAATGGCATTACACTTTATACATACGTGAGTTTTTGGTGATTTAAATGAGTTGTATCATCACAAATTAATCCCCATCCCAGTGTAGTTTAGTTTGCGATGACAACTTGGAACAGTGCAGCCTTTAATCTGTCACATGTACATGGTAATTAATTGAATTACGTGTGGTGAGCACTTTTATCCATTGTGTGTAGCTACAATTTTTGTGTAGTAAGCCCCCTTGTCCACCAAGTGTCACTGTAACTTGCAGGTATGTGTGTGTAATGAATATTTTAGGACGCCAAGGGGGAGCCCTGGTGAACACTGCCAACTGGCACCAAAACTTGCAAAAGCCGCAGAGCCTAGCTCTTGCGTGCCCAGCAAAAATCCCCAGATTTTGCCCTGGCACAACCATGAGAAACCCCTGCGCCTCTTAAACATCCCTTTTCAGATGGCTACAACATAATTGTCCCCCAACACCATTAAGTCACTCGCCAGGTTCACGTAAACCCACCAAGCAGAGTTCTGTGAGCCACGTGAGCCTTAAGTGCACCCACTTTATGAATAGCAGGCGAGTTCTGTCTGGCTTCATTTGCTCTCTGGCACTGGTACAGAGCCCTCCCTGCCTTGACCCTGCTTGGTGCCAGCATGTCCCTGGTAAGCACTGCAGACTGGTGCCAAAACTTACAACAGTGTGAGGGCCAATCTCTAGCAGAGCTAAAAGACATCCAGAACAAGTATGCCAATAAAGATACAAAGTTGCCACTGGTAAGGACAGAGGACCCTCCCTGCCTTGACCCTACAAGGCACCAGCATGCCCAATGTCAAACTTTGGCCAGCAACAGAATGGGAGGGGGGGCATGGTCAAGGCAACCTTTTCTCGGCTGGCCCCATCCTCCAGCTACTGTGAGCACTCGCCCCCTGCCTCCAGCTGGTGGTCTGAAGGCTATGCAGTGCATATCGCACTGCCCACTGCAGTGGCAGGACAGTCTGTGGACTCTTGTGGGCTAGGTGATGCTGTGGCCTCCTGCACCCCCATTGTCCTGAAGGATTGGGCAAGCTGTCACCTGTGCCTTTCTTGAGAAGCAGGATAGCTGCTCATAGGATGTGGCTACTGCATGTCCTGCCCCCAAACAATAATTTTGGTCCTTGGCCCAATGGAAAACATTTCAGGGCCTTCATTTTACTGCAGCACTGAGCCCAGTCTCAGCTGTGGCCATGCACCTTCATTTCCTGGACAATGGCTGGACAGACTAGCTTATTTCATTGATTTTCCAGCTGCTCAAGAACCTTTTATTCCCCCCAAATATCAATCAAATATTCCAGTTCTTCCCAGGTCCAGTTGGGACAATAGCTTGGGGATGCATCTGGCTGCTGCTCCAAGCCCAGCAGACATGGCTTGTTCTTCAGCTCCTTATTGAGTATATTTTCAGGGCCAGAATGAGTCACTGAGAGAGTTCACTATGCCCCAACCAGAGTCGTGAGATGGTTTCTGCCCCCAGGTGAGAGCAGTTATACAGGCAGCTTCTGGGAGTGGGACCCCCTGTGAGATAATGCAGGGAACACATGTTGGAGTTCCAATTAGCACACCACAACACTCCAAAATGCATGCAAAGATGTACATAAGAAATGCCCAGGGTGCAAATTTATGCACATATTATATGTGCTCAGAGAATTTCAGCACCCTGGTGGTAGGGTGGTTGTTTGAGTGAAATAATAATAATGTAAAAGAAGTAGATTTACACACACAATAAAGTTTACTTTATGACAGAGGAAAATAAAAAATAAGATAAGAATAAGAGAGAGAGGAATGAAAAGAATAAGCATAAAATTAAAATTAATTAAAAAAATATTGGTGTAAAATCCAAAACAATTTTAAAATGTGTAAAATTTACTTAATTAAATTATACTTAACTAAATAAATGAAATCTCACCACTTCCAGTCATCTGGGCAGGCACAAGCAAGCAGGGGACAGCAAGCTGCAAGCTATAGACATGACTGGTCTGTAGCATGGATCAGCGGTGTGTGGCGCCCCCTGCTGTAATTTAATACAAAGAGATCAACGAGGTGGGTTGTTATGCAGTGTCCCCTGCAGTAGTTTACTGTGAAGAGTGCACTGAGCATTTCATTAGATTTAAGACTTGTCACAACCCAAAGTTGTGGTTTTTGTTTGTGTGTGCTTCGGCACCGCTAAATTATTTTCCCGCCGATTGTAGCTTTCTTTGCACGATAGAGTTCTCTGCTGCGAGAGAGAACTCTGGTGCAACGGGGGATTTCCCGCCAAATTACAGCTTCTTTGCAGGGTGCATTTCTTTTGCATACTGGTGATGCACGTTGCAAAGGAGTTCCCGCCATTTGTATTTGGATTCGCACCACATTATTGGCCAGTTCCAAATGTAGGCACACGTGGTGGCTAGCTATTGGCTTGCTAGCCGTACAAAAGGCTTGGGTAGCTTCCGCCCAAGTCGGAGGAGGGAGGGAGAGAGAGAGAGACTCTGTGTGAAGATCTCCAAGCGCTGTGGACCCTCGCGGACCCAATGCGCCTCCCCTAAGAACCTACGGAGCTTTTGCTTCTAGCCTCTCCCCGTCGCCGATCACAATCCCAGACGTATCCCTTTCCTGTAAACCTAATCTTTGAACCCGCGGAGCCTAAACAACTCTGGGGAACCAAGAAACTGAACCGGACCCACGGAGCCTGAACAACTCCGTGGGAGCAATCGAATTTGTCGTGGTCCTCTAGCAAGGATCTAAGCGGGAGCTGTGCCTGGAAACCTGTCCAGCCTACACCACTACCATCTTTGGGTGTAAGTAAACAATCTTTTCAATCAACCACTACACGTTTGTGACTAATTCTAGCTCGCCGCCGGTTCTCTCCGACCCCGCGTGCCCAGGCTGCTGGCCACAGCCCGCGTGCACAAAAGACGGGCCGCAGATCGCCCCTCCCGACTCGCGCGTGGTGGCGGGAGCGGGGCCCGGCCCGCACATGGTGACGAGGATGGGATCAGGAGAGAATACGCTAGAGCTAGAGTTGGTTCAGAACTGCCCCTGGTGCGATGGCCAGCGCCAAGTGAAAAGCTTTGAGGATCTGGAGGTGCATATCGCTTACCACCAGGCGGGCGGAACGGGCGAAAGATTTGTGAGCGGACGTCTGTTGCTAAAAGGGAGAAGAGGGAATCTCCGAAGACGGAGCCCCAAGAAGTGTACTTGTTCCCTGCGGCGTTCGGGTGTATAATGAGAGATGAGCGGGTCCTGTTTAGGCCCCTCGATACTGTGTCCCTTGCCGGACCCAACCCGGCAGGCGAAATGAACCCGACTTTCACCCGGAAGTGTGCCCGATGCCTACGATATGCTCGGGAGAGTGAAGAACCGGAGCCAATCGGCCGGTTCTCCCCATGTATGGTAATGGCTAGATTACGGGGTCACGAGCTTCCATCCGAGCTCCGCGAAGATCTGGAGACGGAGGAACGCGCCGCGGATGAAAGAGTGGCCTTGCGGTACAACAAGTGGGGAGAATGTAGTGCAACTTTTCGTACTGTGATGGATTTAATGCAGAAAAACTTAAGTTTGAAAGCCCAGCTGCAGATGGCGATCCGATCGGTCAAAGAAGCGGCTGAGAAAAAGGAGCCTGAAACGCCAGTCCAAGATGGCGCCGAGCAAGAGGGAGACCACGTGGAAGAACCGGAAAAGAAGGGTGGAGCTTCTGAGGAACCCGCGAGAGTTCGGTCAGTGACTCTGCCCATCGATGCAGCGTCGTCACCGGCAACCCTGCCTAGCGACCTCTCTGCTGACCAGGCCTTCCTGCCGACGAAGGAGAGAGTCAAGCGGAGGAGTGCATTCGCCCCTCCTGCCTGAAGCAGTAACAGCATCAGTGACTCCCGCAGCAGCAGTTTAGCCTATAACAACATCAACTCCCGAAGGAGCAGCTTGTTCTATAACAACAACTAACCGAGTTGCTACTACTTATTATGCTCGCACCAGAACTGAGTTGCAGGATTTGTGTAGAGCATCAAAAATTCAACCTGAAGAGACTAGCTGTATGGTTAGGACGTTTAGTCATAGAACTTGGATCTGACCTGCTGAACCAAGAAGAAGCAAGCTTCTTAGTCAGACAAGCTTCGTGGAGTAGAGGACATGTCACCAACATCGACATGATAACATGTAATACTCACTGGCCTATTCCACTGCCAGCGCTTGTTGCAGGACTGATTAGTCAAAAGGCCCACGTGTGGCATGCAGGACGGCCAGAATATACCGGCGCAGATCATCTTATGCTGGCAATTATTGGTGTCTCGTACTGTGCTTGGAACCCGAGAGCATGTGAGCTGGGACTGACATCACTCCAGCGAATAAGACCATGGCCTCACCGTCATTTGCGAGATCCTGGAACCGTTCCACTAACCTCTCACAGCCTAGACAGTTGCCTCGAGATTTACAGGCAAAAGAACATCGTCGTCCTTCAGATTCTGCTCAGTCCAATGGTAAATCAACCCGTGAGTAATCTTCTTTGTCAGTTGCCAAGACTGCGTGTCCTGATGGAGCCAAGATTGTCTTTTGATCGGGACTGTCAACACCCGACCAGGCCTCAAGGCACCAGACGACGTGGATCCGATCTCCCACCACTGCCACCGAGAACCCTAGAGGAGCGATACATGTTTGGACTTCTCCTACAGCGTCCCGGGCTTAACAAACGACAGCTTCAGATTTTAGGGGATGCAGGCCAATGGCAGTTAGCTTATGAGTTAGGTTTCCGTTATTTGGAAGAACCAGATGATGAATCTTCGACGATTTCGTCTAATTGAGCCATGAAAATTGTTTAAAACTGTTTAAGTTTGTTGAATAAGGTCATTAATCTGTTTTGAGAGTTTTCTGTTTACAGATCCGGAATTCAGAGTGCGTGGCAAAGAGAAGCCCTAAGAGGGACGACATCACCGAGAAAAGTGAGGGCCTGATGTATGACCTCGCCATGACGCCCACTGAAGCCCTGATCGTGCAATTTTGTTATGAATCAGATTATGTGTTTATGTTGATTATTATTTCTTGATTGTTATGTAACTTAATCCCAGGACAGTGAATTTTATGTTTGTTTATTTGTTTGTTTGCTTATTTACTCGTTTGATAACTACGACAAAATTCTAGATTGCTAAAAAGTATGGCATAATTTAGCTATGCTCTCAGCAAGGGGGGGGATGTCACAACCCAAAGTTGTGGCTTTTGTTTGTGTGTGTGCTTCGGCACCGCTAAATTATTTTCCCGCCGATTGTAGCTTTCTTTGCATAATAGAGTTCTCTGCTGCGGGAGAGAACTCTGGTGCAACGGGGGATTTCCCGCCAAATTACAAATGGCGGGAACTCCTTTGCAACGTGCATCACCAGTATGCAAAAGAAATGCACCCTGCAAAGAAGCTGTATTTGGATTCGCACCACATTATTGGCCAGTTCCAAATGTAGGCACACGTGGTGGCTAGCTATTGGCTTGCTAGCCGTACAAAAGGCTTGGGTAGCTTCCGCCCAAGTCGGAGGAGGGAGAGAGAGAGAGACAGACAGACAGACAGACAAACTCTGTGTGAAGATCTCCAAGCGCTGCGGACCCTCGCGGACCCAATGCGCCTCCCCTAAGAACCTACGGAGCTTTTGCTTCTAGCCTCTCCCCATCGGCGATCGCAATCCCAGACGTATCCCTTTCCTGTAAACCTAATCTTTGAACCCGCGGAGCCTAAACAACTCCGGGGAACCAAGAAACTGAACCGGACCCACGGAGCCTGAACAACTCCGTGGGAGCAATCGAATTTGTCGTGGTCCTCTAGCGAGGATCTAAGCAGGAGCTGTGCCTGGAAACCTGTCCAGCCTACACCACTACCATCTTTGGGTGTAAGTAAACAATCTTTTCAATCAACCACTACGCATTTGTGACTAATTCTAGCTCGCCACCGGTTCTCTCCGACCCTGCGTGCCCGGGCTGCTGGCCACAGCCCGCGTGCACAAAAGACAGGCCGCGGATCGCCCCTCCCGACTCGCGCGTGGCGGCAGGAGCGGGGCCCGGCCCGCACAAGACTGAGTGATGGAAAAATAAAATCCACCGTTTCAGTTTAGGGATCACAGAATGCAACCCTGAAGGACTAAACCCCAGTCATGTGTAAAAGGGCCCACAGTGACTACTGTTGTAATCCAACTTGTGCAAGCTTGGGGTTGGGGTGTCAAAGTGGCTTGGGGGGTGCCTCACACTCCTATCACCCCCTTTCCCTGCACTGTCCAGCTCCAGCCCTGGCAGTAAACAAAAGCAGCATCACGTGCATCAGCAAGCGAAGAGTGCTCTGAGAGCAGTGGCAGTTCATTGCTGCTGGGGTAGATATCACCTTTATGCTGCCAAAGACAGGTTTTGGGGGAGCTCAACGTGGGCATCTGTAGTTAAAAAGAAAGTGAGGTGACTTCTCTCAGCAGCAGTGAACTCCAGCTACTGCTTGAGCCTCTGTTACCAGAGGAGGTACAGGGAGAGTGGCCAGCTGTGCCTATGAAGTGTCTCTTGTTTTTTATATGAAGATTGAGACTTAGACTTCAAATAAATGCCAGGTTCTCAGCGGTGTGACAATGTCCCAAGTATCCAAACTTTGGGATCTTTGTTCCATCTCATCCTGTTCTACTCAGTAATTGGGACTAATTATTTTCCCATTGCTTGTTACAGGCTCAATTTCAAGAGACACTAAGCAGTGTGAATTTATGGGGAGTTTGGTTTGAAAAACCAGGCCGAGGTTTTAGCACTCAAATTTGAAAACAATAGCTACACAGTAAGTCAGTGCCAGCATCTGGAATAGATCACAGGAATGGCTGTCAGTATCCTTCCCCAAATCAAACAGGCCCTTCCCACCTCAGTTTATTAATACACAATTGAAATATGTTACAGTTTGAAGGGGAGGACAGTGTAGCTGTAGTGTTAACCTTACCACAGTCCCAGAACATATTCCCTTTAAGAATCACTGAAATAGTGGAGAAAATTGTGTTTATGCCATTGGTTTCCCATTACTACCTTCTGAGTTTTTGCTTTTATTTTGAGAATTGAAAGAATACTGTACACATTTACATATAATATTCATCTGGTCCTGCTTCCCCCCCCCCCCCCGCATTCGAAGTTGCAAAGATAAAACAGGTCTTTACAGCACAGCAAGGTGCGGCACATAGACACAGTGGGAACTAAGAGACAATGTACTAAAAGTAAGCGTAATGTTTCCTAAAAAGTAAGTATAGTATGGTCAGTAGGCCTGTGCCAATAGGGAACGATTTGATTTGGATTCAGCCGATTCAGATGCCATAGATTCGATTTGGAGTTCCTAACTGTTTTCCCAATTTGATTCGGCCAAATCACTTCAGAAGATTTGGAGCCGATTCAGAGATTTGGCCATAGAATATAATGGGGAACCAATGAAATATCTATAACTTTGTTTTCTTTTGGCTTATTGAGATGAAAAACCTTGCAGGTATGGTAGCCACTGCTGAAAGCATAACACGTGCCAAGGTTCAAGGTGATAGATGCAGGGCTTTCTGGGAAACTGCACCTCAAACTGCTGACAAGCAAAACTCATGACATGGGTGACACTGTGTGCATTAAGGCACAGGGGGGTGAAACTGCAGGGATGGTAGCCCCTGGTGAGGCCACAAAGCCTGCCAAGTTTCAAGGAGATAGGTACAGGGGTTTGGGAGAAACTGTACCTCAAGCTGTAGACAAGTAAAATTCATGACATGGGTGATACTGTGTGTGTGTTATGGTGCAGCAGGGTGAAAGCTGCAGGCCTGCTAGCCCCTGCTGAAGTCATGAAGTCTGCCAGCTGTTGGGGAGACAGGTGCAGGGCTTCTGGGTTCTGGGGCCCTGCACTTCTAGCTGCTGACAGGCAAAACTCATGATATGGGTGCTTGTGCAACTGTCTATCTCGGTCTTCCGGCAGAAGCAGTTCTCAGCTCTGTATTGATTCTTTCCTTTCCTTAGTCTGTGGTTTTGTAGGTGTTAACCCTTGCTCATTAACTCGTTATCTTGTAGCTAGATACTGTGTATTGAGCTGGTCCTTGAGTGAATCATGATTGATTGGTAACACAATAACTTAGCAGCCAGGCCTCCAGTAGTTCTCCCCACCCCCCATGCCCCAAGAGAGACACTTGCACAAGCACACGTCATGAGTTATGCCTGTCAGCAGCCAGAGCTGCAGGGCCCCAGAACCTAGAAGCCCCTGTACCCATCTTCTTGACAGCTGGCAGGCTTTGTGGCCTCAGCAAGGGCTAGCAGGCCTGCAGCTTTCACCCTGCTGCTCCTTAACACATACACAGTGTCACCCATGTCATGAGTTTTGCTTGTGTGCAGTTTGAGGTGCAGTTTCCCCCAAACCCCTGCACCAATCTCCTTGAAACTTGGCAGGCTTCATGGCCTCAGCAGGGGCTAGCATCCCTGCAGTTAAGCCACAGTAGAGTGAAAACACACAGATGTGACATGAGTTTTGCTTTCAGGACTTAGGTGCAAGGGTTTCTGGGAAACTGCATGCACCTCAATTTTCTTGAAGCTTGACACACATCATGCTCCCAGTAGAGGCTACCATCCCTGCAAATTTCATCTGAATCAGCCAAAAGACAATAACAGTTATAGATATTTCATTAATTCCCCATTATACCCTATGGTCAAATCTCTGAATCTTTTCCGAAATGATTTGGAAAGCCTAAAGCTTCCAGCGATTCAATTCGGATTTGCAGATTCAGCCTCCAAATCATCCCTGAATCCAAATCATGATCTGAAGCTTTGTATACCCCTAATGGTCAGTTCAATAGTCTATGCCTACACATAGTATGCATTGTTTTGGGCGAAGTCAGTTCTGCCAGCTGGAATGAGAGAAGGTCTGTGGCTATCTCCTTGAGGCCAGCTCTTTGTCAAAGGCTGCAGCGGAACAGGATGCATTGCCCTGAAAGACGCCCCATCCCACAGGATAACAACCAAGAAGAGATGGCAGTTTTAGACTGTCCAAGCAATGTGAGAGTTATATTGGGTCAGAGTACTCTTGGTAAAATAAAGACACTTCCTTCAAGGAGTGAGACTGATCCCACATACTATTCACTAAAATTCACACCTGTTTAAAACTATGGTTCTCTCTCTGCAGCAATAATCAAAACACCATTTCCACTTGAAGTGCTGATTCAGAAGACAAGAAAAGCCAAAATACATTTACTTTCTAGTTGCAATTATGTACCTGAAGCCATGTGAAATTTAGAGAAAGAAGTCCATCAGAAACATCTGTACTGTCATGGGTTCAACCAGGATGATGGTGGTATGGGCT
This sequence comes from Alligator mississippiensis, assembly GCF_030867095.1. NCBI lineage: Eukaryota > Metazoa > Chordata > Crocodylia > Alligatoridae > Alligator > Alligator mississippiensis. The sequence goes on from NC_081830.1 coordinate 44,238,631, forward strand.
TGCCTATAGAGGGTCACCCCTTAGAGGATCAAGAACAGACAAGGTTAAGAAAGCAAGGGTCCCAACTAGAGTCAGGGGATCAGGAACCAATAAAGCAGTCTGGAGCACAGGGATCAGAGCCAGAGTCTGGAACAAAGAGTCAGCAGGCAGGAACCAGGAATAAGAATGAAGCTGGGAAGCCACCAAGCAGGACCCAGGGAACAGGAAACCAAGAGAAAATAAGCAAGACCCAGAGACTGGGAAACTCAGAATCAAAAGGTAGGATCCAGGGGACTAAGGAAAAAGGGATCAAAAACACAAGGCTAGACAGAGGGGCACCTGTCTTGCTGAGTAGCCTACTAGACACTGGAAGAACTGCTGCTTATTATCAGGCAGCCACCTATGCAGTGAGGGTAGTCAGGCCACCGCTAGCCAGGCCCACTCAGGGCTAGCTGAGGGCACCTGCTGCCTTAGCTCCTGACATACAGAAAGTGAAGGCCTGCATTAAATAAAGGAAACAGTTTTCCTAGGGGCACCATCGTGTTGACTGATATTTACTTCAGCCACCTCTACACACCTGAACTATGAGCTTTTCTAATCTGGGACCATTCCATAAATCTTAATTTGCCTGGATGCCATCCTATTTATCCCCATCTGCCTTCTGATTCGTTTCCAGGTTTTCCCCCCCAAATTTAAGCTTGAATTACTGCTTGGTCCCTAATCGATCACTTGGTTAACCCAGTGCAACTCCACTGAAGAGGATGAAGTGACCTTGTGATAACAGTACAACCGAGCAGACCCTTCACATTCCGTAGCTCTCAAAACAGTGAAGAAGGATCGTCACGGCGGGGTCCTCGTGGAGGGCCGTGATCTCCTCAAGGTCCTTCGCTCCGTGTCAGGTTGGCCCAAGGCACCCTCTAGTTCTCGCCCGCCACGTCTTGCTGGAATATGATTGGGAGGCTGCCTATGACTCCCTGGGCACGGCTACTCAGGACCTCTGTCCCCGTATGTTCTGGGACCCCTGGGGGTCTCCCGATACGGTGGGTGTTCCTCGGACACCCTAGCCTTATGGGCTATGCGTGGCTCCTACCAGCCCCCAATACCACGCCCCAAGCCTCGCAGATGTAATAGACATTTTTAGGTCTGCATGGCCGCTTCCTGGGCCTTCTTTAAAGTGTAGCCCACTCTGGGCTCTCTCTCCCATACCCAGCCTCTCACTGGGACTCTCGTCCACTCTGGGACTCTCTCTGACCATCGGCCTCTTGGGCCCACCGCGCTACCACCCTTAATGATATGGGCTCACCGCGCTACTACTCCCCGTCCTCTCGGGGGCAACCGCAGCACCTTGCCCTTTTCTGGGTTTCCTGCGGTGCTAGCCTGTCGCCGGGTTCCTCAGTAATTGCCCCTCTCTCTAGGGCTCCTCAGTATGGCGCTCCCCCTCTTCGGGGCTCACCGTGCCCGCACTGGGCTTCTCAATAAAACCGCCTCTTTCCCTGGGGCCGGGGTCTATGTCCCCCACACGTGATCCGGGGTCTATGTCCCCCGCCTGCAACCTACCGGTTGCGCCCGCAACCTACTGGTCGCGCTCCTCGCCGCCAGTCGCTCCAGCACTGGCATGCGAGCTGCGCCTTCACCGGCGCTGTAAAATTAATGCACCCTCTTGGCGCTAGCCAGCGCCCTCACTGGCGCTAGGGCACCCCACACTCTCTGGGGCCCCTATGACTGAGGTCAACGCTCCTCTCTGAGCTCAACTGAGCCCACAACTCCGCCCTGTAAATCTCAGGGCCTAGCGCGCCCTCACTGGCGCCGGGGTCTCACACTCCCCTGTGAGTCCCCAATGAGGACACTGCACCCTCCTGGCACTAGAGCACCCCACACCAGCGTGGGGCCCTCTATGAGGCCTCCTCCAACCCCTACAGCCTCACCCAAGCCTCCGGGTGTAATAACAGAGTCAAACAAACTCAAGCCTCCTGGCTGTAAGACAAACCTAAAGCCCCCTGACTAAACCCTAGTGCCCATCCTCTCAGGGCTATCATGAGCTGTACTTGCAAGTCATGCTCCTTTCCATATCTCGGCTGAGGGAGCTCCTGCCTCTCCAGCTGCTGACAGAGAACTGCCAGCCTGGCTTCGGCCCTGGGCTTTATAAAGGCCAGGCCCTGCCCCCTTCTGGTCAGCTGGCTCCCCTTAGTTGCTCCAGCAACCCGCAGCTGCGCTTGTTGCCTCCTCTGGGGCTCCTTATGCACTGCCAGAGCTTCTCCTCTGGCAGCTTTCCCCTCTCTAGGAGCAGGCGCACTGAGGTGCCCTGCGACAAGGATCACTGAGCTGCTCTGTGCAGGGGCCTCATCACAATAGTATAATATTTGGCAACCTGCTGCCCCAGCAACTAGAGTTCTGATGCAAAAAGTATTTTTCCTTAGAATCTTAAAAAAAAAAAAAATATGTTTGACCCTGGATTTGCTCAAGATTAAGACAGGACCAGTAGCAAAACACATGGAAATGCCAACATAAAGTGATCTGCAGACTGTCTCTGTTGCAGTCCACTAGGCCAGCCAGCGTAGTGGGTAGAGGCAGGCATAGAGCTGGGGACTGCAGGGGTATGGATCAGAAGCCACAAGTCAGGAATCAAAACCTAATTACCAGGTCCAAAGGATTATCCACAGGGCAAAGTCCAAGAGTAAGCCAAGCCATGGTCAGGAGTCAGGAAACAGGTCAGCAGGGAGAATCCAAAGACTGACATCCAGAAGCAAGTTGAATGCAAAGTCAGGAACCAGGGAAGCTAGAGATGTTGCTGGAACAGGGGGTGATCAGAGATTCAAGACCAGTATGTTGTGCAGCAAGGCTCAGGTGCTAGGAGTTCTTTAGGGCACCTATGCATGTGCCAGAGGTCTCCTCCAGTGTGTGACAATTAGCACACAGAGCAGACCCAATTAACTGAATCTGCTGGAGTATGCTAATTAAACACACTCCAGAAGTCTTTGTGTCACATGTATTCAGCATTCCCCCACTTCAAAATGGTGGTGAAGGCACTTGAACTAAAGCTCATTGAATGTTGCATGAGCTTTAGTTCTAGCACCCACCACCCCACTCCCCTCTTGGAGCCACTCTAATTACAGCTTTCTCCCCTCCACCCTAAAGCACGTGTATAGACACCCCCCTCCCCCCCCCCAAAAAAAAAAAATGCAGCTTCAGAATCAGAGGAAAGGGGCTGGAGGTCAGCTGGCCTCGATTAGTAGCAGCTAGGTCAGTGCACTTAAGGTCTGGAGGACAGGACTGCCTGAGCTTTAGAGATGACCCAGGTGCCTTATAGTTTCCTTGAGCCTTCTCTTGTAGAACAGAAACCTATAGGCATATTCCTTTTAGTGTCCTTAGATGTTCTATGAAAGGGAAAGAGAAGCCAATGGAGGGATCTGATTGTAGCAAAAGAAAAGAGGACAAGGGCCAATGAACTTTATTTCATTTTCCTTATCTTTTCCTTTGTGCAAGTCACAGATGAAAAGATGATTTGCCTATGCCCAGAAACACACAGAATGAGAGCGCAAGAGTGAGCAAGCGCACTGGTAAAAACAGATGTATCCTCATGTTCTGCTTCTGCAAAAGAAAGACAAAATTTGGCCAGAAGAGTAATCATTAAAACCTCAAGGAAAAATTACAATGCAAAATTAAATGACATGTAGGACTTGATTCTCAGCTCAAGTAAATCAAGTTAGCTCCACAGACTACTGTTCTGGTTAAACACCAGATAGGGATCTAGCTCATCGTGCTCAGCCATTAGTTTTGAAGGAATATTGCATATAGAAGGGAATAATTCTGTTTAATTATACAATTGCAATGAATAAAGGATGATAATGGTTCCAATTTCTGAGAATTGGAATGGAATTTTCACAAGGAAACTGTCCCAAGGCATAATTCCTCACTTTGGTTTGCTATATAGTGTATTCCAGAGAATGTTTAGCATATATTGAATCTGACCAGCCATTCCATTTAAATCAATGGCATTAAAGGTCAACAAAATTCCTGTAATTATATTATGTTGCTCAAAGTGTGATGTAAGAGAAGAGAGAATCATATCCATCATATTGCATTTGCAATGTGACATGTTAGCAACAAGAAACCAGAGGGCTCAGAAAACTATGAATGAGATACACCATTTTCCCCCTTTAGGTCCCTGGCTTTCCAGCCAGTCTACATGGATAGAAGATAAATTCTTACCATCTAATAGCTGTGAAATTAGCTGGTAGTTTTTGTGCAAAATTGTAGTAAACTGATGATCCTATTACTGAACTGTGATTTCATTTACCAGTCTTATCACATAACAGTCATTATTTGTTAGATAAACAGGAAAAAATATACATGATGGAATCCACATTTTGCCTTTCCAGATAGCAACTGAAAATTTTTTAATTGATACATTCCCCAAAACAGTCTACAAAAACTGTATGAGTGTTGGGATGGATACAAATGTTATGGACTATGTTTTATCAGTATATTCCGACAACCCTGTGCCATTAGAGATACAAAGCAAGCTGCAAAGCCAAGTAAGCAGTGCAGAGCAAGTGAGATGTACCAGTAAATCGACTCTTACAACTACAGGCAGTCCTTGACTTACAAGGTTTTGAGTTACAACATTTCGCACTTACAATTTATAAATTGACACCGTTTCAACTTTACAACGCCCATTTTAACTTAACATGCTTGATCCGATGCAATGCCATGCCAGCGAACAAGTTCACTGGATCACTCATCTCCCTGGAGAACATCTGTCCAAAATTCCTTGGACGCTTTCTAGAGTCTTGTCTGCTTTCTTAAAGAAAAACCTGTAGCCAAGACTCCTAAGAAGACTCTAGCCAAGAACCCTTCAAAAAGTCCAGCAAAGTCTCCTCAAAGAAGTCCTTCCAAATCAATATGATTGATATTCACAATATAAAATATATTAATGTAGCTATACTACTCATCTATAAATTGACTGAGTACAAAATTCTGGGGTATTTTTGGTGAAAATAGGGTATTGGGCCTTGGTTCAGGAACCAATCCCCCATTTATAACATTCTTTCTTATGAGAAAATTCGTTCCAAGTTACAACGTTTCGACTTAAGACCTGGTTTTCAGAAACCAATTGTGTTGCAAGTCCGAGGACTGCCTGGAGGAAAGTGAACACTGCTGGTTCTTCCATTGTTAATGAGAAAGTTAAACACAAGTTTTGGCCATCTGTACCTCACAAAAAAACCCAGAAGGGAGCAAGAAAGCAGTCAGTAAGGTGCTTAACTGGTTCAGAAAGGCATGAGCTTCCATAAGCAACAACCTTCTTCATCAGATGTTATCCACACCCATTCATATTCTTGTTCCCGATACCACCTGCCCAAGTAGGTTGCTGCTTATGAAAGTTCATGCCTCTCTGAACTAACTAGTCTCCAAGGTACCATCCTGTACATTCCCAACTTTAAAAAGAGAAAGATTTAAAAATCAAGTAAATTAACAACTAACTGCAATATGGTTCAACAGCAAGGTAGTACAGTACTACATCTTTGCATGCCTAACACATCATGCTCATGTGGCATCTTTCATCAGAAAATACATAACTGCTGAAGTTTGTAAGACATGAACCCACATTCTCAGCAACCATATAATAGTGTATTGCTTGTGACTAACATATGACAAGTTACACAGCTTAGAACCTGGTTCATAAAAAAAAAATGTGATTTTTTTATTCCAACCTACTTCATATGGGCTATTAAATAAAACCAAAGCAACAGCTTCCAGACATTTCTGAAGACTAAACCAAAAACTACTCCAATGTATTTCCAGTAATAAAGGCAAGCAGAATTGATAAAACTGCAATGCAAATGAATGTGGTGTATTACTGTGTGACTATTTCCTCTATAAATCTATTTTCTTATATAGATATTTGCTCACTCGGAAAATAACTCTTTTCTGCCGCCTATCTTAACTTACACCTGCATTTACCACACGTTCTGGTTTAGAAACTGGGAAGCCAGATGGACCTACCAGAAAGAGCTTTTCTTCCTTTGCTTCACTGTTGCAAGTTTGTTATTTTCGCTCTTCAACTTCCTTTTAGGTACTGAAGGCTCGGTCTCAGGTTTTTCGCTTCTAGCATTTGGTATATTTGTGAGCTAAAAATGTATGATTTAACAAACAAACAATACTAGAATCTACTGACAAGATCACTGAAGTTTATGCTGTCTAAAGTACAGTTACTGGGGCAAAACTACTTTTAAAAAAAGTCACTGCTCTGGTCAAAGAGTTATAGTTGTGCAGTCGTTCCTTCTTAGTTCTGGTTGTTGCCTATGGTTTTACTTTAGACTCCTGGCTGTTTCCTGAGCTGGGCCTTAACCCCTAGGGAAGACCACCAATATCTAGCTTCTCAACAAGTACTTAATTTCAACAATGTGCCATTTATGCATAAATGATGAACCTACATAAAACAAAAGCTTATTGCTGATGACTTAGCAAAAACACTATGGTGCATGCATCAAGTGTCAGTATTTAGTTCTGTAGTGACATGCCGCTGCAATCAACTATTTACCTTGAATCATTGTTGCTTGTTTCCATTTGATACAGTTCATTGGTAGTAGGCGCTTATGAACATTAAATGCCACATTTCTGCCTGAGTCTTTCATTTTGGAAAAGGGTCTCAGAAAAGACAAAAGAAGTAGCCCTGCTTTTATTCATCTTGATAACAGATAGATATTCAAAAAGATCACGGACAGCTCTAGTTACAGGTATTTGGAGATTTTCTTCCCCTTCCCTCCCTCCACTAATATTGAAATCACACTTCCAAGATCCTGTCACAACTGCAGAGTAGTTAGAATCTATTGAGCTTTTCTACCTTTCAATACAAGATGAGAAAATGGACTGAAAATCCTCTGGCTCCTCCAAGTTTCCTAGTCCAGTGGCTCTCAACCTTTTTTGTATCAGTATCCATTTGTAAACATTGATAGCCAGTCCTGACCCAGTGCCCCTCACTCCCAACCTGCTGCTCCCCACCCCCAGGCCCCAGCCTCCCAGTGTGTGGGGCAGGGGGGACCCCAAGCAGCCCCTTGGAAGCTGGAACTCTATTAGTCTGCAAGGGAAAATGCATGGTTTCCCACTTTTTTTCCCTCCTTTAAGAGGAGAATACATTTTTAAAGTTTGCTTGTAACCCTTTCATATATTCTTGCAACCCACTTTTGGGTCTGAAATGCTGCACCTAGGCAGTCTGTCAAAGAATGAGAATTGAGTCAAAGTGCTTTTTCCTCCGAGTGCTTCAAGATTTTGTTGCAAAATGTATTGATGTGACTAGACAGTTCAGATCTGTTCTGCTTTTCTTCTTTGAAACCTCACATCCAAATAACTGGAAACAGTAAGGCTTGTCAAGTAATATTTACATATGTATATGTGGTAACCCTTGATTTCTGAAGCTCCATTCAAATGATGTACTATCATTTTTTACCTCATTCTGCAGAAAAAAATTAGAATCTCTCAAGATCAAGATGTCTCGACGGGCATTCCCCACTCCTAGAGTTACTTCAGTACTGCAAAATGTACTAAATGGAAACCATTGCTTTCACATTTATAAAAGACAGCTTCTGCCCCAATTGAAGTAATATATTTTGCAAGTAGTTGCATAACAGACAATTTTAACACAGATCTACTATTCTGCAGCAAGATATTGGTTACACACATTACTAACAGAATTGAGCCATGTTCATTTTTTTCTTCCTTAAATAAATGTAAGTTTGCAGTTTTGAAAAGCAATATAATAAATTCCTTTTATTTGCATACCCCACCCCCAAATTATGTATGTAAGAGACCATGCTAATGAGCAGCATGAGAATGGACCAGAAATGGGAAGTGTAATTCACAGCCATAACATACCATTGTACTGAAAGTTGTTTTTTGTGTCTTAGCTGTGTAAGACTTGTTGGGAAATGAATAAAAAACAATGGCAATTACTGTTCAATCACATTATGCACCATTGCATCCTCACATAACCATAAGTACGTAAATAACAAAAAGAAAACTCCACATGGAATAAGTCAGATCTCTCTCCCTTTGACCTGACATGCTTGAATAAAGCTAATACAGTGATTAATGAGAGGTAACATATGAAGTATACCTGAAAAAAAAATCTGGAGATGTCTTTTTTTTAATTAACAAGGCCATATGCATTCATTCACCATTACAAAATCATTGCATAAATTTGAACCATTATGCTAAAATTGTCTGATGAAAGCAGAAGTCTCTGCACATTGCTCAATTTTTGTACTATTCCATTAATGGATCCAAGGTTTTCTGTTTCTAAATGCAGCTTATACAATAAAATAAAATATTTTCATATTGGTTTTTATCATAACTAGGTAATTGGAAATAACAGCAAAATGTTTTTGTTCAATGCAAAAGTCTGCAACAAAATATATAAATAACCAATATGTGATTAAGTGAAACCTGCTGTAATAGAGCATCAGTTAAACTATAGCCAAATTATATTTTATATACTTTATTTGAAATTCATGATTTAACACAGCTGTATATCTCTTTAGGTGAATCCATAACAAGCTGGGGCTGCCTGTTTGTATTCTAAAAGAGGACCTGAAAGTCCTCAGATTTTGCTGTGCTACGCTGTATCATGCATATGAAAAATCTTGTTGAGCTGCCACACTAGAATTTGCAAGATTCATTTTTAAAACCAGCTTGCAGGAAGGAGCATGCAAAGGCACTCTCATTGGTCTTCTTTTGGAAAAAAAAAATCATCATTATCTTTCCAAAATGATATTCAGTACTTCGCACAAAAACCAAGTACTTGTTAAATATAGAGCATTCTGGATCCATTGGAAAAATGACTATTTGTCGGGAGGAGAGGGTGGGGGACAGGAGTTACATGAGATATGAAGTTTAGTATTTGCAGAAATTATCAGCTCAGGAAAGTTACAAGTCATCGAATCACCATGCAAATCAATGCTCAGGGATAAATACAGTAAATGTGCCTCTCCACAGCACCTAAGTGTAAGCGGTCTGCCTTTCTTAGCATGTACCTAATTGCAGCCACAGTCTGCCAAAGGAGACCCCTGAACTGTCTAAAATTTAGTCATGCCCTTTAAATAGTGTAATAGCTTCATGCATACAAGCATTTTAATTTTTAGCCGCCATCTTAGCCACCCAGGGTATTGGTCTCCAGCATGCAAATTAGCCAGAAATCTAGTGCAACCTCAAGGAGGAAGGAACCCCAAGAAGTACAAATCCCCCTCCACTAATTTTGACCTCTGGCAACCCCACTATAGAATATATTGCAATGTAGTGACCTCTCTACCAGTGCTCATTATGAGCTGATGCAGCTCCAATCATGGCTAGCATAGAACTGGACTGAAGACTCAAACAGATCCCCCATTTCAATTGCTGCTATTACCAACCGCAAAAGCAAATGCTGTTTACAACATTTTTTTCATTTTCACTTTTGTTCACTAAAACATGAAAATATGCTACTTTTCAGAAGGGGAAAAGAAAAGAAAGGATGTGGTAACAACTAATGCCATTCTCTTTTATGATGCCTTGTACAGTATAGGAAACAAATTCATTCTACAGATGAAGCTTGCCTGAAGCGGTCTCTACTGGCCTGGCTGCCAAAAGATTAAGGTAAAGTAACTCATATTTTCATTTACATTATAGTTTCAAAGAACTTAACAGAAACATTAACTTCAAAGCACTAGCTCAGACTTGCTGGATGATTTCTAATAAAGATCAAAAGAGAACATCAAAAGTATGCATCTTACAGCAGAAGACACACTTCTAGGATTTTAGCAATGAGTGTGATGAGGAAAAAATGACTGAGATTTTTAGCATTACAATGTAATGGGGAGAAAAAACTAAAACAAACTATCATGCATCTCCAGTTAAGTTAAATCCATGGTTAATTACTGTACTTAATAGCTCCACTCTGCTGTTATACATCCAAAAGTAATTGGCAGTTAACATGGATAATGATGCAGAATACTGAAATAAACAAGGTCTGCTTAACGGAAGAAACAGTTCTGAATTATTATTGACTATGAGAGGAATTTATGAGGACAACTACAGCATTTCCTTTCTAGTTTAGTTATTAATCTATCTCCATTCCTGTACTGCAAAGAAAGGAAGTTAAAATTCAGTTGATAATGACTGACTGTATGGGCTTACGGGCAAGTCTACACAACCTCCCTCCTGACCCCAGGTTCACTGCTGACAAATAAGCCCCACTCACCTACTCTTGTATGGGCATACTAAAGGCCAGCAAATAGGCAGAGTAAATGGCACAGACCAGTCCTGAAAGTGGACCCCAAGACTGTACTCAATGGTTCTCGGTCTCAGAAGAGCCTCGAAAAAGTGCTTGGGAAGGTGGAGGGGGGGAGAAAGCAGGAAGAGAATTCATATCCACTCAGGGTCACTTCTGAGCCATCTTCATGCGATTCAGTGGCTCTCAACCTTTTAATCTCAAGATACTCCTTAATAGATTCAAGGAACACCTTGGAAAATGCCAGATCTTAGTTTTCACTCATTTTCTGACTACACAAAAAGTACAAAACAATTCTTTTGCAAAGACCTAGGAAATACCACCACCGGTCAGAATGTTTTTGTAGTTGTATGGACTGATATTTGAAATCTCTAGGTTTATCTTGAGAACCATGTTGGCACACTTTGGGAGCCTGTATGCACCATGGTTTTTAATCCTCATTAAATTAAACAGGTTTATAAAATTTTAACTTGTTTATTTTGGAGCACTGCATCTGTGTTTACATGCACTAGGTTTTAAAACAAATGAAGTCGGGTCCCTGGCCAGCACTGCAGGAGAGCAGGACAGTCCAGTGCTGCACCTCCAGCCTGGGGCCCCCAGCCACCCCATGCCCATGCCCGGCCATGCAGCTGTAGAAGCAGGGAGCCAGCAAACCATACAAGAAATTAAAAAAAAAAAAAAAGTGGAAGGAATTCAGAGGGGTTAACTACAAAAAAGTCGCAGCGGCATCTGGTGGACAAAGAGGCTCATTACATGTCTGAATGCCTTTGTGTTTGCATGCAATGAATCCATGAATGCAACGTTAATTCCTGGCAAGTTAAACTAAACTACGTCCGAGGCGTTTTAGTTTAATGCACAAGAAAGACTTTAAAAGTGTTGGGAAACTCAGCTTGTGTAAACAGACACACAGTTGCAGCGCATGAAAGGACAAAAGTTGTGGTGCATACACTCTGCTAACATTGTGTGACACCCCGAGACATCCTTGAAAGGATCTCAAGACACTCTGGTTGAAAATTACTGGCCTAATAAATAGTCCTTAATATACCAAAGCAGAAACAACTCAATGTCACTTACTTTGCTGAGGGTCAGGCAGGAAGCTGTACAGACATGGCCCCTTTTCACCTTTCTTTCTTGACTTTTAGTTTTCCTTCCTTCGCTGTGATGGTTTGGTCAGGGACAATCCTCCCTGGAGGAGAGAACCTTGTCAGGTCCCTTCCAGCCCTACTTTCCTATGATCCTACTATTATAAACACCACCTATTATTTAGCAACCTACCACTGATATCAAGGAGGCAGGCAGCGGACATCACAGGTCGATCATGGGACCAGCTGTGGTTTCCATGGGTTTAGCACAGGGGTCCTCCTCATGCCTCTGACTGGCCACGTAGGCTCTGTCATGTGGCTCTGCCCCTTGCCACTGATTGGCCGAGGGGTGGGCTGCATGACCAGCAGCCCTTGGCTAGTGGTGAGGGGTAACAACCACCATCCTGGCTGCTCCCCTTCATGCCAGTGGCTGCCATCACACCTCCTCTTCCCCCCAGCAGGCTCTGCAGCTGGACCACAGCAGCAGAATTTTATTTCTAGTAAGATTTTTTCTTGCAGATTGTGAGGACAATGCCCAATTTCATGATTTATGCAAAATCTGCAAAACTGAGAATTGAGTCAGTCCCTGCTTATACTCTACATTAAGATATAGATTATATAAGGAAGTTTAATAGGTACAAATGTTTTCTTGTGGGAACAGATTTTGAATCAATAAATGGAAACTACTGATAGCATATGGACTTATGAGTCCACAGTTTCACTAAAGCAGCTCCAATTTTAGTTTCACAAAAGGGAAACACTGACAGTGCACTCTACTGCAAATTACTCAGAAGGGTGAGGACAGAAACCAAAAGGTATCACCTTTCCAAATCAGCAACCTAAAAGCATGACACTAGTCATACTTACTGTTGCACAATCTCTCTTTCACAGTGAATATTCAAGTAGTCCATGCAAAGCTTCACATGAAAGAAAGGAGAGCACATTTACCTCTACACTCATACTTCCAGAGGTTCTCAGGAAGCAGTCCTGGAACTGATTGTTTAATATTTTTATTGGTGACCAATGCACAAAAAGTTAAACACCTCTTCTAGCCCAAAGTGTGTCCTTTGGCACAAACTCCTTTAGCTAGTTTATTACCCACCCAACAGTTCTTGCACTGATTTTCTTCTACTGCTCAATTAGTACTTTTACCCACAGTACTATATCAAGTGATTTTAAAATAACCATGCAGATTAGGTCCACTGCCTTTCCTTATTTATAAAAAATAAATAAATAAGTTATTTCATGAAAGAAAGACGAGGCGAGTTTGGCATGAGCTACCTTTTATAAAAACTGTTGTTTCATTTTATCCCATTTTCCATATACGTCCAGGTCTTTAAACATACGTTCCTTCAAGTTTCAAGGCTGGTGTACTATTCATGTCAGACTAGAGGGTATGCAATTATTCAGATCCTTTTTCTCATTTTTTAAACTGAAGTACAATATTTGCCAGTCTTCAGTCATACGGTATTATTTCCATTTTGCTACAGATCCTTGCTGCTGGAGATCCTGGTGCCAGTTCTTTCAGAACCCTAGGGCAGAGATAATCCAAATCCCACCCTCCCCCAATTAGGAACACAGGGCATTTATACACATGCTCCAGGAAGTGTAGATGGGTGCTTTAATTGGCGCAGCTCTGAGAGCCATGATTATTAAGAATACCCGGAGAGTGTCACGTGCAACAGCGTCCCCACACTGAAAAATGGAGGTGGCAAATGAACTTTATTTTAAAGTGCCCTGCCACCATGTTTCTGTGTGGAGACTCTTATACACGTGATGCTGGAGGATGTTAATTTCCAGGCTCCAGCAGATTCAATTAATTCCAGCACTGGAATTACAGCATGACAGAGCAGGCTTCCTACACGTGCATAGGAGCCCATAGAGGTTTCCACACATGTACAGGAGCCCACCTGAGCTAACAAGTCCGGCTCTCTCTGCTCACAGGAAATCATTTACCCACAGCATCCCCAAAATCACCACTTCAAACCCTCACACACAACTATCAGGCACAAAAACAGAAGCACCACGAGCACCCTACAATGTGCCATATCTAAAAGCAGGGGAGACAAGGACACTCCCAGCTCATTAAATCGCTGCTATGACATAGAAGCATTTTGTTAATATATGCTCAAAAGAAAGGATCCCAAGAAAAGGACCACACTTCATGTTATGAGGTTGAATGCAGTTAAGCATTCTGAGCTTTACTGCTGCCTCAGCTGTGGAAGTTGCCGTATCTATACCATCATTCCTGATTTTCATGAAGTGCTGATTATTCACCTCTTCAAAACACCTCTTCCAGCACCTCCAAATTGATCATTTGGAACTGAAACAGAATGAATTGAAAAAACTAAATCACATCTGAAAATCTTGGCCATGTAATGTTTCAGCAAATGCTGCAGATTCTAATTCAAACACCAATAAGCACGTATATAGGCAGCCAATGAGTCTTAAGCTCTTAAATGTTTAAGGCACTTCTTTAAATTGGAATTTTGGGGCTCTTGAAAATGTTATCTGTTAATAGTTTGTATTATGTATCTTAAATAGAATAATCTGGCTTAGTTTAAACCTATTCTCTGCGTTTTAGAATAAAAATGAATTCCAGCAACTACAGCCAAGAATGCCTCTTCACCCAGGTTGATACCTTTATGATGTCTTTCCAGTTTGCAGTCTCCATACCTACCTTCATTCTTGGTTTGATTCTCAATTCACTGGGGCTCTGGGTGTTCTGCTGCTGTTGGAAGAAGTGGACAGAATCCTCAATCTACATGGTAAACCTTGCTCTCATAGATCTACTGCTGCTTATTTCTCTCCCTTTCAAGATGTACTACTCCACACAAGACAGAGGGCAAGAGCAGAAGGGGCCCTGGTGTGCATTCATAGACTCTCTCTACTTTGTCAATATTTATGGGAGTATTTTCACCATTGTCTGCATTAGTGTGGACAGATATATTGCTATAAAGCACCCATTCAAAGCTAAGGTTTTCCGATCCCGCAGGAAAGCATTAATGGTATGCGGCATCATTTGGGTTACAGTTTGGCTTTGCAGCCTCCCTGTCTTTGTTTCCCACCCATCTGACAAAGTCAAGTGCTTCCACAACTTGTCAGACAACGTGTGGAGCACTCCCATCATTGTTTCTGTTGAAGTCTTTGGATTTCTCATCCCCATGACTGTGATGGTTTATTGCTCTGCTCAAATCATCTTGACGTTGCAGAACCGGACACAAGGAGAGGAGAATTGGGCTGAGCAAGTTGCCTGCATGCGAGTTATTGCAGTCAACCTCATAGTGTTCCTTATCTCTTTCACTCCAGCACACCTGGGGATCTTACTTCAGTTCCTTGTAAGGCAGCACATCATTGTGGATTGCAGCATGAAACAAAAAATTAGCCTCTTCATTCAGGTATCAATGATGTTAGCCAACATCAACTGCTGCCTGGATGCCATCGGTTACTACTTCATTACAAAAGAATTTCGTGAGAAAAATTTAAAGAACTTAAGGAAAACATTTTCTTCTGCTGAGGCTCATTCTGAATGACTAAACTACCTGCTTTAGAAGAATACAAGTTTCCCCAGCTAAACCTGGTCAGATAAGAGGATCCTAAAGCAGTGTTTGGGGAGGAAGAGGAGCTATTCATTTGTATGCATGCACGTCTAATTTTCGTAAAACATCTTTCTTTCCTATAAAATCATAGAAAATCCAAAAATAAAGAAATGGCCCTAAAACATATGAAAACTAACTCTTTAAAGTCTGCTCAATATCTGGAATAACCTGCCTAAGCAAAAGTATCCATGTTGTCTAATGACGTCTATACCCCCTTCATGCTGCACCCAGCACCACCACTGAGATGCTAGCTCATTCCTCTGACAATGCGAGCTAAATTGAAATGGGCTGAAGGCAGCACTAAAGCACATTCTCAGGTCTGCTCAGAGTTGGCTGCAGGATTTGGTGTTCGCTGAGCAAGACCCGCTGGACATGGTATACTGCTTGGCAGAGTTCACAGGTACAACATGGAGGCATTATAGGCAAGTTCACAGGTACAACAATGCTTATTTATAGCACTTATTTCATTGCAAATCTCTTTCAGGAGATTAACTGTTTGGGTAGAGTTGAACCAAAAAGAATTACTAGAAATTGTCCAACTTTGGAGAAAGTTGCAAGCAAAAGTGTGACAGGCACATTGAAACTACCTCTGCATACCTAGCTTTATTTAATCTCAGATTCCACTCAAAATTTGGTAACCATGACCACTTCGATTTTTTTGAAGCCCTGCGAGGGTTTTCAGCTAGAGCTACCAGAGTTTGAGACTTGTGAATTTCTCAACTGAATTTTGTAATTGGCATAATACATCAGTGCAATTTTAAAATAGATTATTCATGTGCAAAAGCAATAGTGCACTCGTGGAAACACCATGTAAGAGGAACTGTGAAGAAAACATAATCTATTTACATGTAAGCAAATCAATAGTATACATACGTGACATCTGCTGACTGATTTTGCACTGCCTTTCTTTGACAAGGATGATACAAGCTGCTATAGTCACACGGAGATTCAGCTTTCTTATTATAAAATTTATTTTGCAGTGTCATTTGAATCTATTGTGACCATTTGCTTCTCTTTAAATGTCTTATAGCAAGGTTCTGGAGAAATTCAATTTTATATATTTTTTTTTAATATTTTTTTTGACTGTGGCAAATGTTTGTATTTTTAAAAAAAAGTTAGCTCATGCCATTACAGGACTCTGTGCATATTTCCATTTCTAGAAGTACATATGTTTGTTACAAAACCTGTTCTTAGAAACACAGCAATAAATAAGGCCTATAAAGAGTTCTGTTGCATGAAAGGGTTTCAATTATCATTTTGTGTGAAAGCCTGAACTAGGACAAAAGCAAGTTCCTCTACAAAGATTTCTGAAACAACCCAACTACCTCAGTAGTACTAGTTATGCCCTTCAGAAGCTCACTTTTTTTTGTTTTATATATATATATATCTATATATATATATATAGATATATATATGATATAGAAATCATTATATATATGATATAGAAATTGTTATATATATATCTATATATATATATAGATATATATATATATAAAAGCAATTTCTATATTATTTGTGTTAATTAGTGTGTTGTTAACTTAATAAAATCCCCTCTTACCCTCACAAATATTAAACTTAAAAACACATTTTTAACTAGTAGCATAACTAAGGGGAGGATGGCAGGGGCTAGGAAGGCACCCGCCCCAAAGACCGACTCAAAAGGAAGTTGGGGGCAGATTTAAAAAAAGAAAAATAGCAGCTGCTGCCATCACTGGTAGACCTCACACTTCTGCTGCAACTACTCAGGACACAACTGCCCAGTGATACGTGTAATTTCAGCTACATGCAGCATTTGAAAACATATCTTCTTTGAATTTCTTGGGGTGACTACAATAATGCAACTCTAGCATGTTCATTTGCATAGACAATGCTATACTGCTACTATTATAGATTTCTACACAGGGTTAGGGTTTGTGGTTTTATAGCCCATTACAAATGGTAGTCAGAGACTGAGCTTTCCAGGAAGAAAGCTTTGGTTCATACTATTGCAAAGGAAAGTGAATGACTCACTTGTGAATAAACATACAAGAGGACAAGGAAAGGCCATTTACCCCAAAATATCCAGACAATTAGAAAAAAAATACCAAGAAAATAATTTATAAAAACTTCAGTCCCTTCTCCTCGTGCCCTCAGAAATACCACTAAATCCAAACTACCCTTCTACTAAATAATCAGTTACTGATGCTTTAAAAATAATCTCACTTCCCAAGATGTAGGACTAAAAAATCATTATAATTTTTAAAACAACAGGCAAAAAAGGTGATCTTTCCTTTTAACAAAAAGGAGTTCCTTTCATTTTGAAGAGTTACATTACATTAACATTTCATTTATTAAAAACTCATTAGAGTTTTATTTATCTGCTTCAAGTGGATTCTTCCCTCAGTGCTGCTGATGTATGCATCATCAACTCTGTGTCAGAGGTTTGGTGGTAACTATCTACAGCAAATCCAGTGTCTTAACCTAAAAATGTACTAGGCAGCCAGGACTGACAGTCTGTGATCTAGGGCTAGGGACAGAAGTTGCACACAAACCAGTTTAAGATCAGAAACTGGTTTAAACCTGTGACAGAACAGAAGCTCAGTGCACATAAATCACTTTCAAAACGGCCAAAACTGGTTTAAGATAAGTCTGATGCTACATCCAACCAGGTTTAACTGATTTGCATCAAACCAGTTTATGCAATGTCTGTCCCAGATCCCTTCCTGATTCAAGTTTAACTTAGTCCCCCAGCATCCCAGGATGCTTTGCAACCCTGGGTTATGCTGTCTGTTCCAGTGGAGCAAGGGCTGACTTGCCCCTCTGCTCCTTAGCCTGCTTCCGTCAGCCCTTGGGGATGAGGGAAACAGGGAAACAGACCCCCATCCCCCCCAACAAGGGTCTACATAGCATGTGCAGGGAGAGAAAGCCCCTTAGGTGGGGGCTTTTTGACCCTCAGCAGCCCTTCCCCATCCCCAGCTGCCAATTGCTTCAGCAGCTGCTCCAGGAGGGATGGAGAAGGAGCCTTCTGGGCTGGGTGCCTTCCTGCGCAGCCCAGCACGGAGGCACTGGGCAGCCCCCGCCTTGAGGGACTTCCCTCCACCCCAGCCTCAGGCAGCTGGGGGGGAATTCTTCCCTTCTCAAACCCCAGAGCTGCTTGCCTTAGTCCCGTGTGTCTCAGGCAGCCGAGAGAAGTTCTCCTGCTCCTCTGCAGTTGATTTTCCCACAGCTACTGCAAGTCTGAAGCAAAACTAGTTGCAGGGGAGTGAAAGAATTTCCTTCAACTCCCCGAGGCGTCCCCAAGCTATCCCTGAGAACTGCAAAGCTAAGGCAAGCAGCCCTGGGGTTCAGGAGGGGAAGACTTCCCTTCAGCTCCCTTGGGCTGCATGGGCAGGCACCCAGCAGGAGGACTTCTCCTTCCCTCCTATGGCAGAGACTGAAACAAAAAGTCAGCAGCTGGGACGGGTGAGGGGGAAATTCCTTTCAGTTCCCCAGGGCTGCCTGGGCTGGGGAACCCGGGCTGGGGAACCCAGGCTGGGGGGAAGGCTCCCCCAAGGTGGCCTACACTAGCTAGCACCACATCTGAAAGAGACCTGGGGGTCATAATTGACCATAAAATGAATGAGCCACCAGTATGATGCTACAGTTAGCAAAGCAAACAATACATTAAATATGCATCGACTGATGTATCTCAAGCAAAAACTAAGGAAGTTATTCTCCCGTTTTACTTGGCAAGGCTGCATCTGGAATACTGCATCCAGTTCTGGGCACCATACTTCAAGAAGGATGTGGAAAAGCTTGAGAGAGTCCAGAGAAGGGCCACTTGTATGATTAAAGACCTGAAGAGGAAACCATATGAGGAAAGGCTGACAGATATGGGACTGTTCAGCCTAGAAAAGAGAAGGCTTTGGGAGGATTTGGTGGTAGCTTACAGATATATCAAGGATGAGCATCAGGTGCTAGGCAAACAGCTATTCACCAAAGCACCCCAGAGGAAAACCAGGAGGAACAGTCCTCAACTCCTAGAAGACGGTTTCAGACTGGATATAAGGAAAAAAACTTCACAGTTCATGTGACCAGACTCTGGAATAGACTCCCAGTGGGGGTGGTACAGGCACCTACCCTGGAGATCTTCAAAAGCAGACTAGACACATACCTTGCTGGGGTTAATTGTCCCCAGCAGTCTTTCCTGCTCAGAGCAGGGGGGCTGGACCCAGTGATCTCACAAGGTCCCTTCCAGCTCTAAACTACTGTAAATCTGTGGACCAGCCCCAGACAAGGGGCTCCTTAACCCCTTGTGCAGGGACAGCAAGGGGTTAGGGGCACGTACTAATGAGACAAAAATCAGGGACACTTGGCCAGCCGACTGGGAAAAATCAGTGGCCAGCCAACTGGGAAATGTGCTCGTGGTCCCTGCCCACTGGCCTGGGTCAGCACAGGCCTCCCCCTGCCTTTCCCAACTGAACTCACATTTCAGTTTACAATTGGTTGTTGGTTCAACCTATGCAGCTGAGAGGCAAGCTGCCTAGATTGAATTGATTCTGCCTCAAGCTTTTTTACTGTCTATACTTAGCCCAAGACACTGAACAGAGCTATTATATCTGAAGTCAAGACTATTGTAAAAGGATCTTGGTCATTAACTCATTCATTAACTAAGCGGCAGCACCTTTTAGGCTCAAGCAGGATGGGTGCTGCAAGACCCAAGTAGGCAAGAAGTTGTGGTAGTACCACAGGCTCATGGAGAAATTTAATTCCCCAAGTCTGTAAAGCCCAAATCGGGATGCTGTGCACACCACATTGGCACAGAAACAGTTTGCCCTCTGTCCCTGAGCATCAGATGGAAAACTTCCTCTTGTGGAGAGAAGGGCACTCCTTGATGTGGACATCTGCAAAGACTGGAGCTCTGACTCCAGTGAAAAGAAAACATCATAATTTTTAAGCTTAAAGAAATGCTGTCCTGCTATGAAAAAATAGCCATAGGATGGGATGCCATGGCATTTTCAGTCTGTGGTATCAGTGTTCTGCAGATAAAATTTGTTCAGGCTATAAAGATAATTTTTCCCCCCTGTGTGCTATATGAACAAACCAATGGCAGGATTTGAAAACCAGCTTGGGTTATTTCCTTTTTGTTTATTATTACCTATGAGTAATTTTCCTGACCCAATTAATGTTTAAAATTATGTCTTCTGTTTTTCTTTCATATGACAAAAGCAGTGTCTGTAGCTTTATCATTGTACGCTTTGGCATTTTTGTTCATTTGGGAGCTCTTGGCCATTGGAGACAGTACCAGGGATCACTATGTGAAAGTGAGGTCTTCTCTTATACAGAAAAATAGAGTGTAGCCTGAACATATTTTAAGTGCCTGGCAATGGCACAGAGAGAAGGGAATCCAGCTCAGCCTCCCATAACTGTGTGTCAGCTTAATAGGACTATCAGGATGTAAGAAAGGCAAGTTTTTCAATCATGAGTTTTCCCTTTTTTAGTGTATTGACTGCAATTTGTTTAAATTCCTTCTCAAAGATGAATAGCATTAAAAAAAAAACCCCAAACAAGAAAACCCCAAACTTTGACCTATAGCTGTTTCCTTAATATATATATCTATATATATATAGATATATATAGATATATATATTAGTATAAAGCTTCCTTTAATGTCAATATTGTAACATGTTGTTATCTAAAAAAATAAATAAAAACTAACCCCTGCAGCTTGTAAGAATTTTAAGAATGTAAATTGTTAAAGCTTTGTGAAGTTGAATGGTTTTAGAGTTCATGTCTGCTGGAAAATATAGTAGAGCAGTCTCAAAATGATATAGCACTCATGATGAGTAAAACCGAAACATGTTTGACATTTTAAACAACAACAACAAAACACCACAGGTCTAACTCATTATGTTTCTTCATTTCAACTTTTAGACCATGGTTCTCAGAAAAAACAAGACCTTTTTTGTTTCTATTTTCTTCCTCTTCCTGCCATATTTAGTCATACTAAGTGCCTGAATCCAAATTTCTTCTACACAACTACTGGAGAGACTAGTGGCATTCTGATAATGAATAACTACCCACTTGGGGGGGGTAGGAAATCAAATAGACTGTTTTCTTCTAGCCTTGAAGAAAAAGTTGATTCAAATAACCACATATTTTAATAGCATTCTGTATATGATATTAATTATTTTTATAAAAGATCACTTCTTCACTGTCTAGTCATGATGCTGATAAAAACTATTAACAAAACACCTGGTTAAAGTAATTCACTATAGATTTCTGTACAGTTTGATAGCTTGCATAACAGCCCAGACATCATCACAAAAACTTCTGCATGCAATTCAACCCTTGGCTTGAGCATGCCTTTTAGACCCACAGCACGTGCTCATTTAATGGTTCAACAGGATCATATCCCCGATCCCAACAATAGCACTTCTCACCATGCCACATGTGCAATTGTTAGGCCCCAGCTCAAGTCTGGGTGCGTGCCCGGTATGCAAAGGCCAATAAAGATACCAGGGGTGAAAGTATAAAGAAGATTTATTGCTAGCAATAAAAGGTGCAAGTGGAATAATTTCACAGAACAAGCACCCTACATTTCAATTCTAAGCCCCTTTTATATAGGAGTTTTAAACCTTCATAAGCATCCTTGTTTGCTAATTGGCTATAAAGGAGTGACGCAAGGAGTTCTTTACTGAGCATGTCTCTATACCTGTGTTTTAGCCATGTATCTCATTAACATACATGCATGTTTCATTAGCATATCTTTTGCCCACCTAGGGGTGTGATTTTTAGTATTTTAATGAGCTCTTTAACCTAGTACTCTGATTCTGCTTTTGTTTTCAAACCTCCTTTATCTAAGACTGTCTCCTCCTTATCATTACAGATGGGCATTCATCACATAACGTTCACTTTTGCTTAGGCTTTGCATAGTAGTTTCTAGGTCAAACCTCACACAATCACACTCTTTCTACTTGCCAGTGAGGGGGAAGCTTGGGATCAAGTGTAGGGCTTCCCCTGCACTGGATAGTTGAAAGAAGCCCCCAGCTTTCAACTTCCCATGCAAAAGGGGCCTATCCATAAAGGTGAATGCCTTGCTCTGCAACACCCGCTTTAAAAGTTTGGGTCTGTAACAGAACCCCCAGTTTCTTTTTATTTAAAAATACATTCCCTTCCTCAACTATTTCTGACTTGCTTTCTACCCTCTCTAAACCTTATAAATAATTATAAGTAGTCATATGCAAGCTAAGTTCTTGTATGCTGTTATTGTAATAAGCTCATTTTTATATTGTAAATAGTGTTCTGTTACGTTTGATTGATTTTTAGTGTTTTATATTGTATTCCTATCATTTTTGCATTGACTTTTATTGTTTCATATTAATATTGTATGGTTTAGGCCTGCGTCTGCAAAGTTACCGAAAGTAATATCAAGTAATGTCAAGTATCCATTTTGTAATGTCAAGCCTCCATCTTGTGTCCCCTGCCTGGGCATACCCTATTGTATAGTGTGTTGCAACTGTGACTCATACCTACCCCTCCTATGTAAATTGGTTCCTGAATGAATGGGAATGAATGAGGATGCTTGAGGCATAATGGTAGCAGGCCTCTACTAACTGACAAATAACGACCGGACCATCAATTCAATGACCCAACCATTGCCTTGCATTGACTCACCCAGGAACCACAGAACTCACCCAGGAACAGAGACAAAACCCAGCATTTGGGCGATAAAGACCCTACAGAAACCCGCAACCCCACCATTGTGTCCCACCAAACAATGAGGACACCTGGATCTGCACATATGCATCTGAGCAGGACTGGCCCTTGCCTGGGTATGTCCTTCCCATAGGAGACACAGGTAGGTCCTGTGCCAGGAGTGTGACCTCCTTGGGGCACCCTCTCCATCTGGACCAGCACTACACCACATCACCTATCCACCCAGAGGCCCTGCTGGTGACCCCCTCTGGACAACACCTTGCTGGAGAAGACCCCTGACTAGCCATCAAGGATCAATTCTCAGCCTGGGATAGGTAGCTATCACCCACCTTCCTTCTCCAAGCAAAGGATCTGGACTCAGTTCCCACACACCCCAACTTCAATCCCTCCACCAAGCCTTTTCTTTCCTTTCCTGCTACCGCTGTGTGTGTGTGTGTGTGTGTGTGTGTGTATGTGTGTGTACCAATAACTTTGTGGGGCTGTCTAGTGTGTTGCCCGTCTAATAAACTTGTTATTTTGGAACCCTAAGTTGGGTTTTTGTCTTATTGACCTTTTGGCCCTTCTCCAAATCTCTGTTCTCCAGCTCTCTTACCTTCATTCCATCTCCCTCTCTCTCTCATCTTGGCTCTCTCTCTCTGTTGCCTCCAAACCCCCCCCCGCCCCCCCGACCTCCATTTCTCTCTGCCACTTCTTTCTTCCTGCTGCCTTTGACCCCATCTGTTCTGTTGCCTCTAATCCCCGTCTTGGCTCTCTGCCACCTCTGTTCTCCAACACCCCTGTCTCTCTGACCTCCATCCCAGCTTAAACCCCAGCTTTCACCACCCCTCACCTCTGCTCCACTGCCTCTCACTCCCGGCTTCTGCCCTTTTATGTTCTAGCTACCTGCTTTCCCAGTCCCAGCCTCCTGCTGGCCTGCTTTCCTGGCCCCAGCTGTCTCTCCTGGCCATCTCCCCCAGTCCCAGCCTCCTCCTGGCTTGCTTTCCCAGCCAGCTTTCGCTCCCTGGCCCTGCCTCTTCAGCCACCCCTCTGCTTTCTCTCTCCACTGCTTCTCAAGTGGCTTCTGCCTCGACTTACTCTCCCGGCTCCTGGTTCCCTCCATCTCCTGGCTGCTTCTGCCACCTCCAGCCTTCCAAATCCAGCTCCTGGTTTCCCCCACCTCCCGGCTACCTTCCTTCACTGGCTCCCAGCTCACCTCTCTCTGCCACTCCCTCTGTTCCTAGCTTCTGCCCTGGCTCTCTCCCAGCCCCAGCTTCCGCCGCACTTCCACCTCAGTTCCACCACTTTTTCCCATTCTTCCAGGCCCCCACTGTCTCCCAGCTTCTGCCTGCATCCCAGCTCCCCAGCTTTGATCTCCCACTGCCCCCTGGTCCCCTGGCTTTCACCGGTTCTCCCCAGCTTCACTGCAGCCTCTTGGCACCAGGTATTCCCACAGCCTTCCCAGGCTTCCCCTGGCACCCGCTTTCTCCTGGTGCCCAGCTGGTTCCCTGACCTGCTCCTGACTTACCCATGACACTCACAGCCTCCCCAACCCAGCTCCTGGCTAGCTTCCAGTCCCTCAGCCTCTGTTCCCAGCTGTCCCCAGCTCCACCCACAGCTTCCCCACTTACCCCCTGCCTCCTGGTTGGCTTCCGGCTTCCCCCCAGCACCCACAGCTTCCCCGGCTCCCTGGCTTGTTCCCTGACCAGCTCCTGGATTTCCCCTGGCACCCGCAGCTTCCCCGGCTCCACCCGCAGCCTCTCCTCCCCAGCTTACCCGGCTTCAGGCCTGGTCCTCCACCTGCTGCCTCCAGTCCCTGGCTGGCTGCTTACACAGCCCCAGCCTTCTCCCTCTGTTCCCACCTTCCCCGGCTCCACCCGCAGCCTCCCCACCCTAGCTTTCATGTCTCGGCTTTCCCCGGCTTCCACTCCGGCCCCCGCTCCGCAGCTCCTCCTGGCTCTCCCCAATTAGCCTCAAGTAACCCCAATTAACCCCAAGTAACCCCTGGACACCTTGACCCCAAGTAACCCTGAGCACCATCTACCCCAAATGCCCCCTTGTGTTAACACATAGCCACAGAAGTGTGTGGTTGTGTATGTGTATATACTTTTGTATCATGTTCTCCTGTCTAACAGAGCAATATTGAGATCCTAAGTGTTGATCTGGTGCGTGTCAAGTCAACAGATCATGGGAAACTAACATTTTAAAATGACTTCCTCCACAGCTTCCTTAGGATCTCCCTACAAAGAGCCATATGCACACACACATGCACACAGAATCCTTATTCCCAACAAATATAACTCATCATCCAAAATTAATGCAAATAATTCAGAGGACACTGATGCTAGAGTCATTTGAACAGCATGTTGACATCCTATGCTCTCACCCATATTATTCCAAATTATTCTCTGTGCAGGACTTCTTTCCATCCATACCACAAAAGTCATCAGCATTTTGGCACTTCTCCCCCTTCCTCCCCCCACCCCCAAACCAAAGGGAGGGGTAGGGGGTCAATTGGCAAAGATGGAAAAAACCTAAATGGATTTAGTTCAATAGTTCTTATTCAAAAAAAGAATTACTGGATTCATATCTTGTTTAAATGATTGGAGAAGGGACACTAGCATTACAGAGCACAGAAGTCACCAGCATAGGAAGAATGGAGTGTTTGCCATTAGAAAATAGCAGAAAAAGCTGCCACTACAGAATTGGAAGAGGATGGCTTTCATGACAGAGTGAGGGTAAGTTCTCTGGGGAAACTGTCATTACAAAGAGAAGCAGAAAGCTGCTCTTACATAGAAAATTGCATTTTTGGAAGCTTTTGAAGTATGGAACATGGAGAGCTTTACCACATAGTTCACAATTTAAGAGGGAAACTAACTTAACCACATACATGCAGTCATTCGTGCACCTAGTGGGCAATCTGGCCTTACCAGCAGCTGAGGAACCCGACAGGAGTGGGAAAAGTAAAGCACAGTAAAAAGAAGTTAATACAGAGATGCAAAGTGACTTAAGTTTGCTAGAAGGACTGGGTTTGTTTGTTTTTCCATGAGTCCCAGCCTTGCATGGTAAGCACCTGTATGTATTTCAGATATTACATTCAAAATGTAAAGAAAAAGGTGATGCAGAAATCCCTTTTCAACCCAAGCCTTCCCTGGCACAGGAAGCACAACAGCCAGCACAGTTGGAGCATCCAAGTGCTACAGAGGCTCCTCCATCCAAAAACCAAGTATGTATCCCCACTAGAAAGCTTCCTATTCTGTTGGGCATGTTGTTTGCCTGTGTGCTGTAACCTCTATTATATGCATTAGTAGGATTCACATTGGGCCCCACTTAACCCATGAAGCAGCTTTCCCGTGTGGTCAGGGAAGCCCGAGGAGGGCTTTTAGGGTGTCTATACGCAAGCAGAGAGGCTGCTCCAATGAGCTACAATTCCAGTGCATCAAAGTAGACTCGATTAATCAAGTCTGCAGGAGTGTGCCAGTTACCGTACTCCAACAGCCTTTTGCATCTTGTGTATTAGCGTCCCCACACTTCAAAATGATGGTGGCAGCACTTTATCTAAAGCTTGTTTGATGAGCTTTAGATAAGACACTCCTGCCACTATTTTTAAGTGCAGGGACACCGATACATGAGACAGTCTGGACACCTCAATTAGTGCGGCTCTTGGGTGCTTTACAATTAGAGCAGCTCCCTCCCCACCCCCACTCCCAGAGCACATGTACGAAATGCCCTTAGTACGCAATGTTCTGAGTTCCCCTTAGTACCATATGCACCCCATCTTTCACTCCCCTGTGCACAAGTAGGCAACATATCTAACTCATGTGTCAAACACGGGTTCACATGGGAAACAAAGACACAACACCAAATGTGTGTAAGAGGCTGACTGATCCATGTAAAAGGAGGTACAAGGAATAGGGAGGCGATTCCTTTTTCAGCTGATGGAGCTCTAGGTTCCAAGGAGTGAGGTCCTCTGCAACTGAGACAACAGTATGGAGAGAGGCCTCCAGAGTGATGTAGGGAGTGCAAAGGTGGCTGGGAAGGGGCAGGCAGCTTAAGAACAAGAGAATCACTGATGAGCAAGGAAGCTGTGAACTCAATTCAGGGGTTTGGCTGGGGTGAGGTTGTAGAAGTGCCAGTTAAATGAAGCAGCGATAGGCTGTGAAGCTGCCTTTGCAGTGGTGAAGTGGCCAAGAGAAACCATGGGGCACTAGATAATGGAAAGCGTGAGGAGATGAGCTAGCAGACAATGGGGTGGCATCACATGAAGACACGTGGGGAGGTGATAGCTAATGTTTTCTGCAGGCAGAGATCTAGGCTCTGTGATGCGTTGCACTATGACAAGAGAGGGTGACCATGTCTAGACTTGAACAAATGAAGAGGAACGAGAAACTACAGAGAACAAGATGATGGGAAGTGCCTGCTAGACACTTCACTGCATGTTCCCCATTGTCCTGCCATACCCTCTCCTCCCCTCCCCTCAGACACACTCACGGGAAATGAGCATACACATCCAGTCAAGTGTGGCAGAAGGTTGGTTGGCAGCCAACAGGATGCACAGGACTCCAGAGGGAGCCATGAGGAGTGCCACAGCAAGGACAAAAAAGGATTTCAGAGATAAGGGAAACTGTGATGGGGCCACAAGGAGGAGATGGGCACATGCACAAATGAATCAAATGGCAGGAGTCAAAAACACCTCTCTTCCCAGAGGTAGGATTCTACCACTATTCAGCTGTTGAAGGGAGCTGGGGTAGCACAAGTGTAAGTGTAAAGGGTAATCATTTCTAGTGCATAATGCAACAGGAGTTTATTGCTCAGAAGGAAGCCAGAAGGTTAATGTGTCCAAACATGCAAATAGAAGGAGATTAGGACCCAAACGGAGCAGATTACTGGAGTTTCATAGTCAAATGATCCCAGCAAAATGGGCGAGACATTTTTTTGAAAAAATCACCAGGGTGGATGGCTGTACCACTTTTGCGGGGAGCTTGTTCCAAACGCTTGGCACTCAGCTTGTAAAGAAGTTTCTCCTTATGTCTAGCTTGAAGCAATCTTCAATCAGCTTGTGCCCATTATTTTTTGTCCTCCCCCAAGGGCCATGGGGAATAGATTCTCCCCCAAGCCCCGATGCACGCCCCTGATATAGGCTTCAACCAAGTCCCCTCTGAGTCTTTTCTTCTCCAGGATGAACAATCCCAAGTCCCTCAGCCTTTGCTCATACATCTTCGTCTCCAGGTCTCTAATCATTCATGTGGCCCTCCTCTAGAGTGAATGAGAGTAGAGATATGCAGGAAACTTGTTATAAAAGATTTGACTGATAGCCCCATGAATTGTTTTCCTAACACTTGCCATTATAAGGCTATGCTTACAGACTTACAGAACTAATGGACTGAACTTTTCCATAACACATGCTCCCCCTCAGACTGCATTTGTTCAGATACTTCAGACAAAATGGTTAGATCATTTCAGAGCATAAAGTCAGAGGCAAATGTGGTTTTGCTCATTTAAAGCAAAAGCCTCCCCGAGGCCTTTTTCTTTAAAACTGCTCTCCTCCTCTTTACTTTGGCAGAGAAGAACTTTGGGAGCCCATGGTATCACTCATTTAATTGTAGTGTTTGAATTTTAAAAATCTAGGAATATCAAAGGATACTCTCTCTCTCTTTTCCTGCCCCAAGCTCACTTTTATTTCCACCCTTTTAAAAATATCTTTAAATAGATTGCCATGGATGTCAAAACTATACTTCTATTACTGCATGGCTAAAATTATATTTAGACAGTTACGGTCTACCACTGGAGGCAGAAAAAAAATGCTGCTACTCTTAAAATCCTTCCAATAAGCTAAAGCAGGGCTATCCAATCCATTTGGGTAGGCAGGCTGTATCCAGACCATGGGGCTTCTCTGGGCCAGACAACCTACCTCTGGCAGTGGTAATACCCATTAGCTGATCATGGTGCCATTGCTTGCCCCACTGCCATGAGCCTTCCACAACAGGGATCTCAACCTGGAAATTCAGCAGCAGGGCAACCAGCCCCTATGGCCTGGAGTACCTCAGCAGTGCTATGGGGCTAACACTATTGCTGTTCAGTCCACTGCTGCCAAAATGGATCTCCACCTGGAAATTCTGAGGTGGGGTGAACAACAGTAACGTTAAACTCCTTTGTGCCAATTCTGCATGCACAGCGATTACCATTGCTGCCTTTTGCTCTGCCACAAAATTTCTGGCCTACAGGCCAGGAGTTAACCACTTGTGGACTGCCATTTAAATGACAGCCCACAATTGCCTTGGCTAAAGCACAGGCTACAGATCAATAAGATTTTTCTCTCACTAGAACATAGATGTATGGCTGGGGGGTAAATAGGATGCACAAATGCCAGATTTTTCAGTTTGAAAAAAGTGGAAAGAGAAGGGCAGGAAGGGAGTTGGTTCTTCCACTTCTGTGATCTATATTTTTGTGTCCTCTGGATAATATGGTCACTTACAGCCAAAGACCAGTTTTACTTCTAACAGCAACCTAGGGCTGTGTTGTGCCTGTAGGTTGTTTCCCAGCATTCCCTGGTGTTCATAGCTATAAGTGCATTCTCCCTTTTTCTTGAAGGCACTGGAGTCTCCCAAGATGAAGGAACTGAAAAACTGTCTGAAGCCTGGGAGACTCTTTCTGCTCCTCCCTTCCCCTGTGCACCCATGTAAAAGTTTCCAATGAGATGTCCTCATGAGCTAGCACACTGAAGTCACTAGACACCAAGAATACAATATATTCAGGTGCAAAGTAGATGCATATTTTCAAGATGCAGTACATACAGATACTCATAGACAGGTATTTCAACCAGACCAACTGACTACCAGGAAAGAAAAGAAAATGTAGCCAGCAACTGTGCCAGAGGTCATTATACCATTGGAAATATTTGAGCTAGAGCTAAATTGAAATCTTAGCAATTCATTACTATAAACAAGGTCACTGTTAAATAACTTCTTCACACCTACCTCTTTCCAAGCAGACATAGAACAATTGAAGTTTCCGGTGCATTTTTATGCACGCCCAATTATTTAACATAAATGCATCTGTGTTTATGATTTTTACCTTTACTGAAGCTTTTATTGTCTGGAAAAGCTTCATCAGTATTACTTAGACCTAAATGAATGAATGCAGGGTACTGCATCTGTTTTATGATAACAACCTATACTATTTATCTTTATACTTTGAAAAAACAACCCAGAACCTGCAAACTATTGTCAGAAGTACTGTAGTAACGCCCTTAAGTAATATAACTCAGCAACACAATTCCATCACATTCTCTTTTCCTAGTTTGAATTAAACTGTGCCTTGGTATGTATGTCATGCACTACAATTTCAGTCAATTAAAAAACACCCCAATTTTACTGAAAAAAAAATTGTTTGAAAGTGTGCCTAGAAAAACATAGCTCAATGCAAAATGGAGGAAACTGCTCAATTGATTAAACGCTAAAACCAAAAGTTTAGACTGGTGCAATTTTAATGACAGGTTTATAAATACTCTATCTGCCACTAGCACTGATGTGCAAGCTACAATGAAATAATTACTATTAGTTCTAAATGTAATAACTGGTCTTTTTCAGACCAGCTGAAGCATTGCCTTTGAAGTGAGAGTATTGCAGAGTCCTAAGAATACAGTTGCCTTGAATAATGAACTACATTATCAGTTTGAGTCATGTGTTTCAGTGATTGAAACTTTCACATGTGCTTGGTTTACACAGCAAATAAACTGCCAACTCGGCCACCTCAACTTCTATGTACAACCATTCAGGGGCATTAGAGGGAGGTTAGACATTTAGGGGCATTAAGGCTGCGCCTTGCCTTGGTGGCCATGGCAGCATGGCACTCCCTCCCATGCTGGGTCCCACCTGCTGGGCTGTGGAGGCAACTCATACCCGGAGCTAGTCCAGCCAGGCTGCAGCCCCAAGCCCTGCTGTGGGCACAGAAGTCTTGGGGGGAGCTGGAGGCAATCACTCCTGCACCCCAGACTCCCCCTTCCCCACACACTGCGGGGAAGAGACCTGAGTGTAGGGGGCACCTGTAGGACTGGCGGGGAAGAGTTGAGAGTGAGGGACACTGGCACGGGCAGAGCACCAGCATCAGGGCTGCTCAGCACCACAGAGCAGCAGCCGGGGGGAAGGGAGGGGAACAGAAGACGGGTACAGCTGGACCCATGTCCTGGTGAGTAAAAGGGGGCCTAGGGAGCTCTGATTTTCCACATTATAATAAACTAAAAATTCTAAAATACCTATATAAATGTTGGCATTTGATTTTGGTTATTTTAATGATTGAGGCACTGGTGGCCTTCCAAATCGCTTTAAAATAATAAATATAAATCAGTGAAACATTGTGTTCAGCTCATACTTATATCCATATATGTATCAGTTGAACACAGTGTTTTACTGATATAGATATATAGTGGTGTTTCATTTTATTCTCAGAAAAAAATGCAGATTTTGGCTTTTCTAAACAGAGAATTTGGGATTTTTAAACAGAGAAAGCCAGGATCCCTGATAATAACTACTGACATGCGCTGGAAAATTCTGATCTGTAGTAGAAAAATGAAGCTATGACACACATGTCCCCAGTCTCAAAACTGACCATCCTATTTTTGTCACAGCTTCACTGCTTTTAAATGAAGCCTTAGACAGACTTCCAGACTCGTTTTGCCCCATACCAAGAAATCCATTTCCCATTGGCACCATGCGTGACAACTGTCTAAGCTGAAAAGCACATTTCTCCTGCAACTGAAATTACCACTGTCTGCTTTTAGTCAGCCAACTAACTGTTGAAACATGTCCCTCAGTCTAGTAAGCATCAGGCCTGCTTTATTTTCTACAAAGGGTAGAATCCAGATTTGTCATATCAAGGTTGTTCACAGTCCACTTCATTTGTAGTAGGCTGCTAAATTAAGAACAGGCCACTCAACTCTTTGCTGCAGTTTTTACTGTAAAGGTTTTTACTGTAAAGTTTTTACTGTAAAGCTTCTCTGATCAGAGCTCAGAGGTCCCCCACAGCTTGGAGAAGCAGCCTTCTTTGAAATTAAGGCCTCAGCAAACAGCTGGAGCTCCTCAACAGTGCTTGGTGGAGCTTTGTATACGCTTCAGTTATTTTGCCAACCCTCATCTTTGCACATAGATAATAAATCTAGCCTACATAGTATCTGGATTTCACCATATCATCACCAAAGATGTTAATGTAGTTATCACTTCTTTAAAGATTAAGGGCCAGATACTATTCTGCCTACTGGGCAATTAATTTGAATTAGGCCACAAGTGGGATTCTATTCCTTGTACAATGCCAGCAGCAAATTGAAAAACTTCCTGGATGGGTTTGGCTGCGTTGGCTGGGGTGGGATGAAGAGCATGGGGCAGATTCTATTCCACCTACTGGGCACATAAATGGACTTAGGTACCTACGTGTCATTATATTCTACTCTGTTTAAATCCCTGAAAATCCGTCAATGAATCTCATACACAGCCATCTTTTCCTTAAGATTAGGTCACAAAAA
Source organism: Alligator mississippiensis (assembly GCF_030867095.1). NCBI lineage: Eukaryota > Metazoa > Chordata > Crocodylia > Alligatoridae > Alligator > Alligator mississippiensis. The sequence goes on from NC_081830.1 coordinate 44,270,722, forward strand.
AGCAATGAGGGAGACCCACCCAGGTTCTGTATTAAATTAATACAGCTCCCAGCCCCCGCCTCCATCCCTGCATTGCCTCACCTCAGGGAGGAGCTGATGCCTGCCCTGAGTGAGGTTCTGCCAGCTCCAGGGAACTGCTCTACGGGCTCCGGGGAAGTGTTCCAGTCCCTGGCCCTGATGCCACGTGCCTCCTCGCTCCCCGAGGTGAAGCAGGGGGAGCAGAGGAGTTCCCTGGAGCTGGCGGAGCCCGCACCAGGCTCCCACCTCCGCCTTGCCTCGGGGTGGAGCTTACCTTCTGTAAGTGTCCCTTACAGAAGGTAAGGAATCTATGCTAAAAGAAAGGACATGCTGGTTTCCTTCAGAAGCTGAGATGATTTTTTTGTGATGCTAGAACAGCAAACAAGAATCCTCCTACACTAAATTGGCAACGTGTCTGAGTTTGAGAAACAAACGAGTTAAAAGGAAATTAGGCATCTGAATGTATTGAGAAAAAGCATCAACCTTTTAATCATAAGCAGTCTTTAAGGTCTGCAACCTGATATTATGTTGCAGGAGGAGATTTAACCAAAGTGTAGGTTGCTGTGGTTCTCTGTAACACAATTTCTACCGTAGAAGCTTGACTTTGCTATGACCACAGAACTGAGCTGTAGCATGCTTTGCATAGCAGTAGGATGGAGAAGGGGTGGGGGGTGGAGGAAAATTTCTAGCACCTAAGAAGATTTAGAAAAATCTGGAAAAATGATGAAGGGGATGTAAAAAAAGAAAGTCCAAAAGATCAGGAAATATGTGCTTTAGCTTGCTTTTTTTTTTTTTTTTTCTTCAACTGTAAATATTACAGCAGTAACTGATGGTTCAGTAGTTTTGGTTACTACTAAAAACCCCACAAAAGAGGAAAATTGTGCTAAATAGTTTTAATTATTTTAAAAGTATTTGTCAGGGAAATAACAGGAAAAGGATGTGGCCTGATATATGGCATGTTGTGTCAACAAAGAATACATTGTTCTACCAATTTGAATTACATTTGAATAAATAGGATCAGATTTGCTGTTGCTATACAGCATTTTAGAGTTGAGTAAGGTTCAGTATTAAATTCGGCCTGCTTAGACCCATGGCAAAAAAATATCATCATTAAAAATCTTTTGTATCTTTGATTTAAAGATACAGAATAATGAAAAGCAAAAAGCCAATAAATAACATTTCCTGCTGTTCTTCACTTTAGCTGTAGAAGGCCTAAGAGGGGGTGGAGGGGGAAAGCCCCTTAGATGGTATTAAAGATGGTAGCAATTGTTCTTTTGGGGGAAAGGGAGAGAGAAATTAGTTGTGCTGGGCTGGTGCTGCTCCTGTTCAAACCTGACCCTATGTCCACAAACATAAAAAACAAACACAAAAAAAAAAAACAAAAAAAAACACCATATTCTGCTTCTGGTATTGCCCAAATTAGAGAGAGACAAGTATAGCACACCATCCTATCAGTTACTACAAGATCTGGCAAATATGTGCTAGTGTTTGGCTTTTCCAGATATTTTTTCTGGCTACCCTTCTGGTCACAGCGTTACGGAAGATGTTGTCTGACTAAAGGAACAACATCCCTTAAATTTGAAGTGGACTCATTTTAATAAAAAGCTGAAACTGGTTGAGGTAGCAGTGCTATTTGGATCCCTGCCTCTGGCTCTATATTAAGTCATCTTCTCAGGATTAGGATAAAGGCCCAATGTAGTCACAGGGTGAGATTACACATTGCAATTAACTCTTGTTAAGAATGCTTAAAACTTGAATAATTGCACATTCAGGCTCATTTACCAGTGCTTAAATGCCCTTTAGGTATCTTATTGGTTGGTGTTAACTAGCTAGTTTTAAACAAACTTCAGAGCATTCCACCGACATAAAACAACCAACTTGGAGTCCTCCAGCATTCCAGGATGCATCATGCCCAGCCTTTCCAACTCTCCTGCTCCAAAGTTACCACCCTCCTGATCTTTACAGCAGCTGGCAAGTCCCAAGAGGGAACCACAGAGGGCTGAAGGGTTCCTCAGTGAGCCACCCACCCCTAGCAGCCTGTACTGCATACCTTCCCAGCTCCCCGGATGCAACTGGAAAGTACACAGACTTATGTTTCAGGGCCTGTAAACCACTAAGTATTTGGTGTTAGGAGGAATTCGTCCTATAGGCAGGATACTTTATAGTTGGGGCCTAGTTTAAATCATGATTTTTGCATTGTTGTTTTGTTTTTGTTTTGTTTTTTTGTGAAAAACCACAAAATTAAGTGATTTTCATGAGAAATGCAATTTGCAAAGAAATGCCATATGGCAGCTTGCTGGGGAATTCCAAAGCAAGTGGCTGTATCATAGCATTTTGTTTCAACAGGAGTTAAGTGAGACTGCCTGCAGGGCTCTAGGACCTGGATTCTGCTGCTGCCCAGTTTGTGGGAAATAGCAGAAAATCATGGGAGAAGTGACTCTATGCTGGGTGTGTACACATAGGGGCACCCTGGGGAGGGACACCACTTCTTCTTTAGGGAGTGTAGGTGGGGGTTGTGCCTCTCTTAGTGCTGTCTGCTCCAGAAGCCAGACAGGTGGGTCAGGAGCAACATAGGAGCAGGGGGAAAGAAAGTGTGCAGAGAGGGTCACTCCACAGGCCAGTGGCAGAGGCATTTTGGGCTCCCCAGAGTTGAATCAGCAGGGTCCCTCAGTCCAGACTCAGATGAAGAGGGACCAATGGTGGGTGGGCAGGGAGCAGACTCTGCCTGCCTCCACATGTGGCCATGGTGGGGAACAGGACAGTGCAGCCTTTACAGGTTCTTCCTCTGAGCAGGGACAGGGGGCCAAGCCTAGGCTACCCACAGCTGCTTCAGTCCCATTTGGGTGCCCCATCCTGCCTCACAGGAAATTGAGCCTGTGGGCCCAGAAGCCAGGGCCAAAAACAGTGCATTGTGCTGGCTGCTGGGATAGCTCCATGCCCCATGGAAATGCGAGCTCGTGAGAGGAGGTGGTGCTGTCAATGGCATGTGGGGCAGGCTGGGCATACAATGAGTACCGGGTGTTGCATTGAGCATAATGGTGCTGCTGATCATGCGCAGGAACCTGCTGGTGACTGTAGCCAACATCTGCCTGCTGTGACTGCAGACTCCCTCCCTTGGGCTGCCAGGCTTCCCAGCCTTCAGAAGCCATCATGCCCCTTCAGCTAATCAAGGGGTGTGGGGAAAGGGCAATATGATCTGGCTGTGAAAATGGCAACCTCCACCACAGCGGGGCTACAATAGTAGTGATCTGTGATTTTAAACTAGGCCCTTTTTATAGACACTCATTAGAGAAGGGGTGGGAAAAATATGGCCTGTGGGCTGGATCTTGCCCACCAACTGACTGTATCCACAGATGGATTAACGCATGGGCCTGCAGGACCCAGGCCCAGGGGCCCCCTGGGTGCCTGGGCTTCCTAAAGAAATGGTGGGTTTCCCTTTGCAGGCAACAGCATTCTAGCCTGCAAGGGGTCCTGTTCAGAGCTGCCAGCTGCCGAACAGGGCTGTGTGGTGCAGTGGGCACCACACAGCCCTGCAGCCTGGAGAGAAGCTCCCTGCAATTAAGTCTATGGAGAGGAAGGGACATGGGGGTGCAGATCAAGGCCCACACAGTGAGGGAGGGTGTGGGGCAGAAGCAGGGGCTAGGATTGCTACCCAGCCAGGGTGGTACATGGGATGCGGGGCTGGAGCAGGGAGCAGATTGGAGCCACAAACAGCTTGTCCAGGGGTATGGGGAGGGGGCTGCTCCTTGCCACTACACCCCCCCCCCCCATGGGTGGAGGGCTTATCTTTGGGGGAGGAGTGGCATGATATCTTCATGAATGTGTTTGTGTTTATAATAGGGTGCAGAGCCTCTCACTTTCTGTTTGCCCAGGACGCCAAAAAATCTTAATGGATCTGACTGGATTTACTACTGACTAGATCCAGCCCACGGCTACCCCTGTGGTACTCCACATGGAGCCAGCTCCACCCACTCCCACCCACCATCCCAGGCCCAGCCAGTGCATACAGCTTCCAGCAGGACTGGTCCTGGTACAGCTACAGCCAGCTGGGTGCTGCTCTGCTCCTGCCCCTGCCCCTTCTGCACCACTCTGGGTGGGTGGGTGGGTAGGTGGGGGGGAAGCTTAAGACAGGCAGCTCCCACTGGAGATGTGGGGGAGCAGAGCAGCACCTGGCTAGCTGTAGCTGCACTGAAAACAGCTCTGCCAGAAGCTGTATGCTGGCCGGAGCTGGGGCCAGGCTGGTGAGCACAGGGGAAATGCAGCATGGTGCAGGCTGCCCTGGGCGGGTCTCAGCCTGTACAGAGTACCACAGGGGCATCCATGAATCGCACTGCCTGGACAAGCTCTGCTGCATGTGCCCCCTGCCTTCTCCTCCCTCCTGTCACTCCTGACTGGCTCCTGGGACCAACTGCCCAGGCAATGTCCCCCCGCACACATGCACGCCTCCTACCCTCCCCACAGGACAAGGTGTGCAAGGAGACGATTTCCTCGGCTACCCATCCCACTCCCAAACGCTGCTGCGTGCCCACCCAAAACCTCATAGGGAGTTTTGGTGAGCAGTTGTGGGGGAGGAGGATGGGGTGCTGACCCAGCCCGTGACAGAGTATAAAAACTCTCTATGTGGCCCTCAGGCACAAATAATTGCCCACCCCTGCATTACAGCAATTCTGGAGGTTGTCTCCAAGAGTAGCCAATACCATGTGCTTCAGAAGAAGAATACAGCTGCCTTCATTGATGTAACACATCCCATGTTCTCTTTTTAACAATAAATTGTTGTCTATCAAATTACATTCTTAATATAATATATCAAATGCCTTTCTGGGAATGATATGACAATATGATAATACCCAGTCCTTATATAGTGCCTCACATACAATACCTCATATAGGGATTGCCTCACATTTACTTAAGTAAATATTATCCCTTTGTCTCGAGAAACATCAATACTAAGGCCTCAAAGGAAGTTAATACTAGAATCATGACTAGAACTCAGGAGTCCTTGGGTCACAATCTTTGTTTTAGGCCATATTTCTTCAGAGGAGAGAGAAAAGGTAGGGAAACAAATTCTGTTTTAATGGGGGCTGGCTGGGAAAAGGGAAGAAAATGTGAATTTTTCACTTTACTTCCCAAAATCTCTCTCTGGGCCTGACCAACATTTTTAGGATTTTCCAGACATCTTGAATTTTAATGAAAGAAGGCTTGAGGGCTTGCATAACATTTAAAACAAGCGAATAAAGCAAGAAGAAAAAAAAAATTCTTCCCTTAGCTTTCTTTTACTTATTAGTACGGACTTATTGTAATTAGTAAAGGTACCAATAAAGATGTTCTTGGCCAATAGCGAAGCCCAATTAGTAACCAGCCCTATTAGCTGATACTGATCCAACAGCAAATTTACAGGAATGCAGCCGGGCAGCGTGGAGAGCAGTATCCTGCCGCTATGTCAGTGAGGGGGAAGTGTTACCAGATTTGCCCATCACTTTGGGGTGTGCTCATTTATTAGGGATACGTTTCTAGGGTCTTTGTAATTCCATCAATGTGCTGCTTGTGTTACTTGTGTTTTTACATGGAGCTGTCTCTCTCTCTTCTGCAAGTCCTCACTCCCAGTGCAGCTATCTTGCAGGACTCAGTTTCAATGGGGCTGGGTTTCTCCAGCCACCAAATCAGTCAAATACACACAGATTAACATGACACGCCTGACCTGGCTGGGTTGATCAGCATGTACAGTCTGACACCCTCATATGCCAGGAATCAGTTCATTAAGGTAACAACAAAATGCCGTCAGACACAAGCACACAGGTGAACAGAATACCTATGAATCCGGCAGGTGGACAGTTGACACCCTCATGGGCCAGCATTTAGTTCATTAGGGCAAGTCTGAGCCAAACTGGGTCAATCAGCCTGTACAAGCTGATCCCCTTATGTGTTTCAAACTCAGCACATCCGAATCTCTTGCCCTAACTGTCCTAGTAGTGGTCGCCTCTTGATGAGTGGACCCCACAGCATTTCTGGGCTTCACAGGGATCTTTGGCTTAGGTAAAAGAAGCGTTGCTGCAGAGCAAGTGGGGAAGGGGAAGTAGAGAAGGAAAAATACATCCAGTTACCACCAGTTTGACTATAAAAGTTATTTATTGCTAAGTATATGAAATTTATAATGGTACTAATAGTAATAGACATTCAAGGAAAAATAAACAAAACAATTACGATATTATCCTGGTTTAATTGAGTATTTGGGGAAACCTAGCTCAAGCTTAACTAATAAAATCCAGGTTCAGCAAGCTATGCCTAGAGAGAAAAAGAGAGAGAGAGAATGAGAGCTGGGATCTTACTGGTCCAAGGCACTCAGGTGATTTGTTGACAAGCAAAGTTCCCAACATGATTTTTGAAGGCAGACAATCTGTTTCTCCCAACTTCTTGAGAACAACAGCGGATGGTCTCAGAGAGATTTCTCTGTCTTGAAGCACCCTGTTTGTTGCTTTACAGCTATATTATACCCTTAGTCCAGTCTCTTTAAAGCATTCTTTTAATTGTGTAAATCAAGAGGGTCCTGAGCCATAATTGACAGGGAAAATCTTGTTATAAACAGTTTACATTTAAATGAATTGCCTTTTTCAGTGACAAGGGGTTATCTGGTTTGGAACATCTCAAGAAACTGATTAACAACCAGGAAAAACATTAAGTTTTAAGGAGTAACCAGACACCTAGGAGCCAGCTTGAAATTATTATGAATATAAAAGATATACTGGAAGGGATACTACATTTTTTCTTCTCAGGTGGCCTAGCTATGCTTGCACTGTGAAGTTAGCATCAGTGTTTTGTATTTTACCTGCTGTGAATAAGCCTCAGCTTAGCATGACCTTCAGATTTTACAGCAGTCTTTTAACAGACTTAAAGGGATTACTTGGAGTGTTCATAAACTTTGTGGGGAGGACTGTTCAATTTCTTTATCAGCGATTTGGACGGCAGGGTGAAAAGCAACCTGTTTAAATTTGCTGATGATACCAAAATTTGGGGTGAGGTGGGCACGCTAGTAGGGAGGGAAAGACTGCAGCAAGACCTGGATAGGTTGCAGGGGTGGGCTAACAAAAACAGGATGCATTTCAATATTGACAAGTGCAGGGTGCTGCACTTGGGCAGTAGTAACCAGCAGCACACTTATAAGATGGGAAGTTCCCTTCTTGAGAGCACGGAGGCAGAAAGGGATCTTGGAGTCATCATTGACTCCAAGATGAACATGGGCCAACAATGCAAGGTCACGGTCAGCAGGGCCGACTGGACCCTATCGTGCATCCACAGGTGCATCTCAAGTAGGGCCAAGGAGGTGATCCTCCCCCTCTATGCGACACTGGTTAGGCCACAGCTGGAGTACTGTGTCCAGTTCTGGGCACCCCACTTCAAGAGGGATGTGGACAACATTGAGAGGGTCTAGAGGAGGGCCACCCGCATGATCTGGGGACAGCAGGGCAGACCCTACAATGACAGGCTACGGGACCTGAACCTGTTCAACCTTCACAAGAGAAGGCTGAGGGGGGACCTGGTGACCATCTATAAACTCACTAGGGGGGACCAGAAGGGTTTGGGGGAGACCTTGTTTCCCCTAGTGCCCCCCCGGGATAACAAGGAATAATGGCCACAAGTTGTTGGAGAGTAGGTTTAGATTAGGCATCCGTAAGAACTACTTCACAGTCAGGGCAGCTAGGATCTGGAACCAACTTTCAAGGGAAGTGGTGCTGGCTCCTACCCTGGGGGTCTTTAAGAAGCAGCTTGATGCCTACCTGGCTGGGGTCATTTGAGCCCAATTTTCCTCCTGCCCAGGCAGGGGGTCGGACTTGAAGATCTACAAGGTCCCTTCCGACCCTACTTCTATGATTCTATGACTTCCACCAGTCATTCCAGGAACAGTATGACATCATTTGTGGCCAGGGCTCCAACGGGCTGGACACTGTGATGAACCCTTACTCATTGTTCAAATGTCGCCCATACCCCCTCTGACTTGGTCTCCTGCCTCAGCATTCTCTAACCTGGCAACCGAGTTTTAGTTGATCAATTTTAAATAGGCCTCCCATACTGGGACCAGGGAATGTACTAAACATTTTTTTTTGGTTTGGTTCTGGGTGGATTGGGGGGGCAGGGGAGGGGAATAGAAAAAGTCCTTTAAGTCCAGCAAGCTGGGTGCCAGGGCTCCCTCAGGAATACAATGCTGACAGGTAACAGAAGGGGCATGAGGTTGCAGATCGAGGCCCCCACAGTGAGGGAGGGGGTGGGGAAGGGACAGTGGCAGGGGCAGGCACTGCCCAGTCGGGGCAGTGAATGTGATCCCAGGGCAGGGCACAGCATGGAGCTGCGGGTGGATAATCTGGAGAGTGTGGAGGGGTGGGAAGGGGGAGGTGGCTCCTTGCCACTGTGCGCACCCCCAAAACTTACATGGGGGCATATGCCTCCCCAGATTTGTGCTCAAGGTGAGGGGGGGCTGCCTGCTGTGGGCTCAGGGCCAGGGCCTGTGCCAGCCTCTTCTTGGTTGGGGCGCTGGGCTGAGGCTGCAATCGGGGTGAGCAGAGGCAGAGTGGGCTCAGGTGCAGCAGAGTGCAGTGCCCCAAGCAGGGGTGGGGCTGAGGGGTGGTTGGGGGGCTATGGCTACCCCAAAATTCCCTATAGCCACCCCTCCCAGCACCACTGTCACCACCCGCACTTTACAGCTGAGCCCTCCCTGTCCCTGTCCCCCCGAAGCACGGAACTGGCCCAGCCACCCTGCTGAAAAGAGGCTGGCACAGCCCCTAGCCCCAAGCCCACAGCATGTGACCCATTTTCATCAATGCCTCCCCAGGGGGCCAAGCAGCAGTGGAGAGCCACCCCCTACCCCCCACAACCTCAGACAAGCTGCCCAGAGCTCCATCCTGCACCCCACCCTGGCTAGGCAGTGCCTGCCCCTGCCATCCTCACCATGGGGGCCTCAATCTGCACCCCCATGCCCTTTCCCTCCCCTATTCCCCTTCCCACAGACTTACTGGCAGGACACTGTTCTCCAAGCTGCCAGGCTTCATTCCTGGTCATGTGCATGCTGCAGCTGCACACATGCACATGGCATTTATTGGTGACATTATTGGCCAAAAAAAAGATGACTGCCAAAAATGTTAATTTTCCTATTATCGGTGCCAATCCAATATGTGAATAATATATCAGTGCACTTCTAGTGATTAATGGCATTTACAATACAATCATGTATAGGAACATCTCCCCAAAAAGGCAGACAAAAGTATTAGTATCAAATAACATCAAATACAAATATGAAAAAATAAATAAGTGATAAATCTATAATACTTTGTTGCTAACTTTACAAACTCAATTTGAGGTGGCTATATGTGGCATGCTATGTGCCTCATGCAGTGAAAGAGACAATTATATATGACACCGCTCTACTTTAAAGCAGTTTTAACCAATACCACATAACCAATAGCATGTTGCTAAATATACCGGTAGTATTTCTCTAGCTTAACCAGACAGCTGACCCTACAACCACCTTTGTGGAGAGAGCTCTTCTTTCAGCACAAGAAACAAAAAATCTAATAAATGCTAAAGAGAAGCCAGGTCAAACTTTGCCAAACTTTACTTTTAAAACTTTACCAAGTTTTAAAAATACAGATTCATAATTCTGATACTTTCCATAAGAATAACACAACGAAAATAAATTATTAATGTCCACTGTTCAGCAAAAGTCAGTAAGGTCTCAAGTATCTCATATCCTGTCTCCTAGCAATTATTGGGATATATGCTATTCCAATAACATATAGTAGGGATGATAATCCAAGAACTGCTTGGAGACCAGAGCTCCCAGCATTCTGCTGAGAATAAAAGGAAGGAGAAAGATTAATTTCCTTGCCAAATCCTTATAAAAATCTGCACAAATCCCAAACTTTTGGACTGACAGCCTTAATTTTAGTAAAGAATATTCAAGTTTTCCTGAAGTTGGCAAGACTGACAAAAAAATTTACCAGTACAACTGAATTAACAGCGTATCATTCTCACCACATCTCAATGGTAGGTGATGACATCAAATCAAAACACTTTCCTATTTTTGAGTCTTCCACCTTCCTGCAAAGTACTACAAATCTTTAATACAGTTTGACACTTGCATTCACCAATTAGTAGCAGTCAATAGCAGGCTTATTACTAGTCCGTTTCTGAAAGATATTCAACTGGAGGACTCTAATAAAACCTCCAAATACAGCTGATGCAGTGATGTGTCTCAGACTGCAGACAGCAAGCTTAAAACCAATATTGTGAACATCCCTCTTTTTCTAGCCCCCAAAATAAGACAAGATTAGTTGTGTTAAGTTAGGTTGGTAATGAGGATGTCAGCCTAGAACTGGGGAAACCACAGTCCAAGGACCTACTTTGCCATATATTTCCATTGTCACTTCATAGTAACTCATTTCTGCATCTGTAAAATGGGGGTGGTGATAATAATAATGCTTCCTAACATCAGAGGTTACCAGTATAAATACATTTAAAAGAGTCAGGCATTCAGATATTATCGTATCTGATCATATAAGCACTTAAACCTGCTCAAAAACTGGAAGCAGCAGAGCCGCCTTACTACAGTGCTAATATTAACCCTGCTGAGAAACAGGGTATTAATCCAAGCAGATTGCTGTGCTAATGTGGGTAGCTCAGGTATTGATTCACAGTACAGCATTATCCCCTTCAAGCATATCTATATTATAAAATGGGTTTTAAAAAAATGCTAAATTCTGATGTCCATCACTTTTCTGGACACTTTTCTGAAATAAATTATATTTAAAGGAAAGATCAAAAGTGTTGACCAAGGTCCATAATCATACATAACTAGAAAGCGCCATAAAGGGTAATAAGCAAATATTTTCTAAGTATATATCAACAGTTAGAGGAAGTTTAAAGAGAGAGAGCCCAAAAAAGATAACTCAATGACTAGAAAAAGCTAACAACAAGGAGACCATGATATTTAATGCTTCTTTCTACTAAAAAAAAATGCATGTTGCTCAGATGGCTGACACAATTAGCATCAATGACAAATGGAAGAGGCAAGATGCTGGCCTATAATAGGGACAACAGGTTAGAGACTGCTTTGCTAAGTAAAATGTTTTCAAATAGGTAAGCCTAATAAAGCTCACCTTAAAGTATTTAGGGAACTGGCTGAGACAATCTTAGAAGTTGAAGTAATTATCTTTGAGACCTTATGCAGGAGGGATGAGACTCCAGAACAGACTGCAAAAGGGCAAACAAAGCCTCCCTTTTAAAAATGGGGGGAAGAAAGTAGGGGATAGGGGGAAAATTATTGACCAATTAATCTAACTTAATTCTCAGAAAATTACTAAAACAAATCATCTATTTTAAGCACCTAAAAGATAACAAGGTGATAAGTGTCAGCTGCACTGGATTTTTCAAGGACAAATGATATCATGCCAACCTTGCTTCCTCCTGTGACTGGTTAACAAGACTTGTAGATAGGGAGAAGCAACAGGTGTGGCACACTAGTTCTTTAATAGGGTTTTCAATAGTCTCATGTGACATTATCAGAAGTAAGCTCATAAAACATGGTGTAGATGAAGCTATTTAAGGTGCACTATTTAAGGCTAATCATATGCAAGGAAAGGTATCCCTGCAATCTTATACAGTAGTGGGTAGGGGAATTATTGTACCTGTTCTCTCCCAACTATATGGTTGGTCCAATAAAAGTTACCACAAAAAGCCCTTGCCTGTCAGTACAGTACTAAGTTAACCCTAGTGTGACCATAGGCTATTCACATTGGTATTCTTTTAAAAGGGCAAGGTACTCTGGTGTTTTTACTAGATATTCTTTATGATCTGAACGCAGCTGTTTATTTCCAGTAAGGAAGTGTAAGGTGGTATTGACATATGCTTCACAGCGTTGTTTCACAGCATTGTCATAGCAATGGTGAACAAGAACTAATCAGCTGGAACTTATTTTTCATATCATATGTAAAACATCTAATGCAACACTTCCCAGTCTACTCAGCCCCAATAAGGCCTCAGCTGGAGCACGGCATCTAGCATTGGGGAAAGGACAAGAAGCAATATATTTAAATAGCAAAAAAGAGAATTTAGATTAGGCATTAGGGAAAAAATTCTAACTCAAAATATTTAAGCTTGATGCAAATGTAGTGAGGTTATGGACTCTGACACAGAATGCTTTTAAAAATAGATTAAACAAACTTCAGGAATGAGTTAGGACCAGGATAATGGACTAGATGACATCTCAAACTCCTTCTCCTATTTTTTTATGAAAACTATTTTGATTACAGTTTTCCGAGCAGCTCAGCACTCACTGTGTTTCTTATTTCCTTAAGTGCAATTGAGGATGAAGGTTTTAAAATAGCTGACAGGGTCTGATAAGTGATCTGACATATGTTTCTGTTACATTGTGGGCATTAAAAGCCACAGTTGCTTTTTCACTTGCATTCTGGTGTTAGGTAATACTTAGTAAATTGAGCATCAATTGCATATCCTGTACACGATAATTACTAGTTTATCACCAAAGACTACCCTGAGAATGAAAGGCAGCATATGTTAGATAATGTGATCTATGTTTGTGTGCACTTATTTTAACTTAGGTCACAAAATACTAATGACATGATAATCAGCATAAAAATATTATGTATTTCTTCCAGGTGGCAAGTACGTTCTTTCGATTGCATTGTATCAAGGTGAGGTTTCACTTTAAATTACAGTGAATTTCACGTATCTCAACAGAAAGCCACCTCTGACACAAAACTAGCAATGACAACTTTCCCTCACACTCCTAAACCTATGCATTAGGTTCAGTAATTTAAGCTTTGATTTAAAAAACATTATATCCTTCTGACTGAAAAGAAAAATGAAGGTGAACCCTGTGCATTGTTGTTAAAGACTTAGGGACAGAATAGGGTACAGCCTGCTACTTTTCATCCTAGTGGGACTAGGTACAGACATTTTTAAAAGCCTGAAGCAGAACTGATTCAAGTTATGCAGTTTTCTGTAAGCAGCGTAGTTTAGATCAGTAATGAACAGAACACACATTCGCCCTTTGGTGGGGGGCAAATCTTAGACCAGGGGTGGGCAAAATATAGCCCATGGACTGGATCCAGACCATGGAGGAACTTTGTCCGGCCCATGGCTGGTCCCTTGGTCCCACCTGGCTAAGACGCCATCCAATCTGTGGCATGTCTCACTGCCCCCTGGCTGGGGTAGCTCCGCAACTGGACTGCCTTTCTAGGCAGCCCAGGAAGCAGCAGCTCCTTTGAGCTGCTGCTGCCACTGGCCCCAGCCCTGTGGTACTGGTGGGGACCCATGCACACAGCCCCAACCCTGGCTTGTCCCGCGCCTGGGACTTGCCTGCCCATGCTGAGCAGCCTGATTCTGTTGCCATTCTCCTGCAGGTGATGCCTACAGCACTGCAGCATTTTGTGAAGGAGCTGAAAATTGATTTTTTAAAAAGAGGCCTTGGCAGTCATCAAAATTCACTGGCCCTGATGCCTGGTTAACCTTTTGTAAGTCTTGAGAGTTGCTTGCTACAGCAGTTAAACCAAAACCATCTGAGAGAAAAAGGTGGCACTCGTCCAGGGTTTGCTTCTGGTGAGCCAAGTTTTGCATAAAAAGATTCAGAAATTGCAAAAGGTTGTAGAGAAGGAAAGATCTAAGTTTACAGCCTTGCTAAGAGGTAGAGAATTGAAAAACTAATGCACAGACTGTTACTACTCAGAATTTAAGTTTGGTTAGTTCTTGTCAGGAGAAGGAAAAGAGAGAGCTAGCAGAAAAAGAACTTGTTGAGTCTGTTCAGGAAACAAAGAGATGAAAAGATACAACCGTAGATGTGCAAGGAAGGGGTGGGGGGGGGCTGTTTTAGAGTAGTCAAAGCTGGAGGTCAAAAGCTGATCAGATCAAAGTGTCAGCAGAAAATTGCCTGCCTGCAGGCTCAGCTAAAAGCAAGTCATGGACTTGTGGCTGCTGTTCACCATCAGGTTGCTGATTTTCCTGAGGATGATTCTGATTTATATCCACCCCTGTATGAGGATAACTGCTGTGTAAACACATGCCCTCTGGGGAAAAGCAAGGTAGCTGCTTTGTACCCTACCTTCCAAAAGGAGATAGACTGACAGCTCTGGAGCCTAGTGCTCCTATGGCACTGCTGACTGTGCAGTCTACCCAAAGGATGAATGCCCGAGGAGGGTTAACTGGCACTGTCACATGAACGGAGAGCTCACCCCTTTCACCCACCCAAGCTATAGTTAAAACTCTGGGTCCTCTTAACAGAGAGATGGATCTAAATTGGGTTACTGGGGTCCATAACTTGCTCTCATTTCACTAACAGCAAGACACTCCTACATTGTTGCAGTGTGCACTAAGCTCTCAGAAGTTTTTAGCTCTCCCACCTGACCTTAAGTATGGGTATGCCAGAGGGCAGAGACAGACCTTGCAATGCATTCTGCATTTTATGTTACCCAGAGAGAATGTGTTGGGTTTGTTTTATCGGGACTATACCTAAATGCATTTGTGGCAAAAAAAAAAAAAAAAAAAGGTTTTGGCCTTGTTGTCTGGAGTGGTGCTGATCCCACAGCAGGGATATGCAAACTGGGACGTCCCAGATTTCAAAGTTCCATCACTGAGTCCCTTAATAGAAAAACAAAGGTAGCAGCAAGGGCTTTAACTGAAGATAGCCCATTGGCTAGAATTGAAGCAAGGTTGGGAGATGTGTTTTTGGCCACTAACATTTTGTTTTCACTTCCACACCAAAAGGAAAAGGCTGCAGCTTGTACAGGAACACCTAGAGGCAGAGGCCAAGGGTACGGACCCCCTGGAGGGGCAAGAGGTTCCTCTGATCAGTCTCTGTGGCGATCCAAGGTATGGCGGCAGTTGTTGAAATATGAGCCCTGGGAAGCAATTGATGGGCTTCCCACATCAGAGCTGCTTAACAGGCTGGCACGCCATCAGGAAGAGGAGAAGAGCCACATGTCTCCTGAGACTGAAGCAAGTAGCCATAGTGACCAGTCATGTTAGGTCTGCCCAGTTTCCCTGGTCCAACCCCTGAAGGAATTGGCATCTGTAACTTTTGATCAGTGGGGTAGGCCAGAGTTTAAGGTGTTCTGGGAAGAACCACTGCCTCGGGGGACACTGAGGCAACAAACCACATTATTGGACATAGGTGTTTCCATCTCTATTATTTGTTGTGAGGGCCTCCAAACATCTTGGCTGAAAGGCCCTGAAACGCAAATTTTAGAAAGATTTAATGGCAAGGTTACTGTGGCACCTTTAACCAATCGCCTGTGATTTTGGGTGGGAAAACCTGCATATTTGTCTGAGGCCCAATGTGTCTTTGCTCTCACACCATTAGGAGGGTAGACAATCTTAGGGGCAGATGCCTTACAGCAGCTTTGTTCAGTTAGGATATGACTGTCCAACCATCAATCCAGAGATGCAAGTTATTTCAGTTTAATCAATGTAACCCTTCATAAGCCACGGTGGTTGCTAAGTATCCAGAGGTTATAGCCTCCATAGCAGGGGGTGCTAAATGATTTTTCTGTCTGAGATTTGTCAAATCCTTTTTTGCTATCCTTTTGCACCGTGACTTGGGGTGTAAATTTGCCTTCACCTTTAAGGGTTGGCCGTACACATTTACCTGAGTCACTCAAGGGTTTTATAACACACCAGCCATCTGCCATTCACATGCAATCAAAATGTGGGACTTGCTTCCTGTTGCTGACCGAGATCGTGTTATCTCGTATGTAGATGGTATTTTGATTACTGCTGTCATCAGAGAACAATGTTTGGAACGCACTCAAACAGTTTTGGCCATTATATGTGCCTTTGGATTCAAGATCATCCTGCACAAGGCACAGCTGGTGCAAAATGGGTTAAGTATCTGGGGGCTGAGCTAGGAACAGAGGGCCATGCCCCTGATAAGCAAAGGATTGAACTTCTGTGCAAACTTCCAGCTCCTATTGACCTAACAACCCTCCACTCATCCTTCTCACATGAATTTATTGAGTTTTATGCTGAAAAAGCTGGTCCACTATATCAGCTACTAAAGAAGGGTCAGCTATGGTAGTGAGGCCCTGCACATCATAATGCCTTTAATGAGTTGCAGCATGCACTAATGAAGGCTCCTGCATTGCCCTATCCTAGACCAGAATTACATTTTGAGTTGCATTTAGCCAGGTCAGACAAGAGCTTAAGGGCTGTGCTTTTACAGGATCATGGCTCGGGGCTAAGACCTGTAGCCTATGCATCACAAATACTGAGCCCAGTAGAACAGGTATTTATTCCCTGTGAAAAAGAAGTCTGCCCTGGTCTGGGCCCTCAACACTGGGAATATTTAATTGGCAACAGCTCAGTGGTCTTACAAACAAGTCACACTCCTGTCAAATATGTTCTGTCAGGCAAAATTAATTAAGGCAAGATTTCTAACCCTCAACCAGCAAGGTGGACCCTGGCCTTATTAAACCAAAGTGTGGCACAAAAGGTCCCCCACCCATGCTTATTTCCTTATGCCCTAACAGCAGGGCCAGTGGAAGGAGGGGAGACACCTAGTGGAGACACCCATGAGTGCTTGCTACCAGAAATTACACCAGAAAAACCAAGGCCATTTACATCTTGCACTTACAATCCAGCTCTAGAGAGTGAGGAGGGTGGTTTAATGTGGTTTGTTGATGGGCCTAATTAATATCAGGAAGGGAAACCCCATAGTGGGCTTACAGCAATTAAATTGGCTGAAAACAATTCCAGCACCAGCCTGGACAGACTCGGCAGGAACACTTAATGGTTTATAAAGGATCTCTGTGAATCTGTGTGAACCTTGTTCACCTCATTCTGCTCAAGCCACAGAAGTGGTGGCTGTTGCGGAGGCACTGGAAAATTCCAGAGGCACCACCGGTTAGATTTGCATTTTCTCTGATTCAGATTGGGTAATATGTGCTGGAAGGATGCAGATTTAGCAAACTGTGTTCAAGCAAAGCACTATGAACAATATGAGTCACTCCAAAAATAGCAATTGTGTGGGGGCTCTGTACCCCTACCCCATGAAAAGGTTAGAGAAATTCAAAAGGCTGACATCAAAAGTGGCCCGTACCTATTTACTGTTAATTCCAGTGTGTGTGGGATATAAGGCTGCATGTCAAGAAGTAACAACAAGTGAACTCCTATGTGCTCCCACCTTGGTATTCATGCAGTCCCTCATTGTGGGTACTGTTAGGCCCTCCAATGGAACAATTTTAATTTCCCCTGCCAGGATTGTTAACCAAGGATTTGACAGGTGTGCACTCAACAATGCAACCAATCTGACACGGTATAACCCTGCCGTTCGTTTTCAGTTTTCTGATGAGGATTTCCCTGCTTCGCACCAGGTGTGGCCTGAAGTATGGAATGTAACTTCGGGTGCTGGCATTCCTGATTGGATTAACCCCAGAATGTACTCTGTTGTATTAACGCATCAAACTAACTCAACCTCATTTGACTGGCCCTGGGAAGTACACACTCCCACATGCAGCCATAAGACAGTTATTTTGCACAGAAATCTAAATGGCAGCATGAGCAACAGATTCAATATCACTCTAACAGATAGCGGCCCATGGAAAATTCAAGGGCCTCAGTTTTACCATGAATAAGTAATAAAGGTTTCTCAGCCACCCCTGGATACACCAGCTGGTCCTATCATTGTAAAGCTGATGGAAGGCATGCAAATAAGTTTCCAGCCTCCAGTATGAATATTGAACATTTCCATTGACATTCTCCCAGTGAGTAGACGCGAATGGCGCCACAAGGCCTGCATCGGTGAGGTCAACCGGCAGCTTTGGAGCTGGTGTTACGAGGCGGGCTTCGGGTTCTTTGACAATGACCCACATTTCTGCGCAGAGGGAATGCTCGGGTGGGAGGGGTTCATCTTTCCCCAAAAGGAAATGTGTCTCTTCTTCCAGGTTGGCTGACCTTGTACGGTGGGCTTTAAACTAGTCCCGCTGAGGGGCAGGACCACAGAGGCACAGGAGGACACTTCACCATCAAGCCAGGTGTCAAGCACAGGAAGTACCCAGGTAAGTGACGGGCCACAAGAGACTTGGGGGCGGCACAAACGCCCACAGGAGGTCTTAAATGCCTCTACACTAATGCTAGAAGTATGGGGAATAAGCAGGAGGAGCTCACCCCCCTGCTAGCTATCATAAATCCAGACATAGCAGGGCTCACAGAAACCTGGTGGGATTCTACCCATGATTGGGCAGTATATATTAAGGGCTATGGGCTGTACAGGTGTGACAGAGCAGAGAGAAAAGGACAGGGTGTAGTGCTTTACATCAAGGAACAATACACATCCTCAGTGAGCAAGGTGGGGTCAGAAGAGGGGCTCACTGAGGTGCTTTGGGTAAGAATACAAGGGGGTCATGGGGAAAGGGACTTAACAGCGGGTGTCTATTACAGACAGCCCAACCAAGGGGAAGAGCTGGACCGGGAATTTTTAGGATAGCTCGCGGAGGCTGTCAAGTTGAGAGATGTGGTAGTTATGGGTGACCTGAAATACCCAGACATCTGCTGGGAAGAGCAATCAGCTAGGTCTGACCGCTCATGTAGGTTCCTAGCCAAGATACAGGACCTCCACCTAACTCGGGAGGTACACAGTCCCACCAGGGAAAATGTCCTGCTGGACCTGGTCCTTGCCACAGGCAATGACCTGGTGAGGGAGTTGCAGGTTCTCAGCCACCTGGGTGATAGCAATCATTGCCTCCTGGAATTCGCTATCCAACACAGGGTGTCATGGGCTAGCAGTAAGGCAGACGTCCTTGACTTCAGGAGGGCCAACTTCAGTGAGTTAAGAAGACTAGTACGAGAGGCTTTGGGATCCCAAAGTTTTGGGGATGTGGGAGTCCAAGATGGGTGGTTGTTCCTCAAGGAGACGATCCTCCGAGAACAAAGGGAGTCAGTCCCAATGCATACCAAGGTGGGTAAGAGTGCTAAAAAGCCCCCATGGCTCAGCAGGGGCATTCAGGAATGCCTGAGAGCTAAAAAGGAGGCATACATCTGATGGAAGCAAGGGACTATTACCAAAGAGGATCACACCTCCATTTCTCGAGGCTGTAGCATGGCTGTTAGGAAGGCCAAGGCTGAGATGGAACTGGGGCTGGCAACCAGGATCAAGGATAACAAAAAGTCCTTTTTCAAATACATAGGGAGCAAGAAGAAGGCACTGGGTAACATAGGGCCCCTGCAGGACGCACTTGGCAATCTGGTGATTGCAGCAAACAAAAAAGCAGACCTCTTTAACAAATTCTTTGCATCCATTTTTCTGAGCAGGGACTGGGACATCTCCCCCACCGGAAGTACAGAAGGACGGAGGGGAGGCACTGCCAGGCCCAAGGTTAGGGATGACGTAGTTAGGAAACTTCTGGAGGGGCTGGATGTGTTCAGTGTTACGCCTCAGCTCTGTATTCTTGGGCAACCCTGGCACAGGATGCAGTCTGTCTGACTCACAAAGGACTCACCCCCCCCCTCCCTCCCCTCCTCTACCTAAATGAAACTGATTAAGATGCAGTGAGAGACGCACCTAAAACTCTCCAGATAAGGGTGATAAGAGTGAAACAACTGCCCTAGGTCTCATTTACATCCGAGATGGAACCAGATGACCATTCATTTACATGAGAGATGGAAAACAGAAAGCCTGAAGCAGAGACTGCAGTGAATTCTGGGACCAGAGAAGCAGGAGAGCGCTGCATGATGGGGAATCTGTGCTTCCAGTGTTAATCAACCCATGTTCACACACACCCAGCTCAGCATTTATCAGACCAGTTCTAATCTGGATTTGCTAAGGACTTTTCTCCCCCCCAGACACACACACACAGCTCTAAGTTTAATAGGCATCTCGGGCCGTACATTCCCCGGTCCCACTATGGGAAGCCTATTTAAACTTGATTGACTAAAACTTGGTTGCCGGGTTAGGGAATGCTGAGGCAAGAGACCGAGTCAGAGGGGGTATGGGCAACATTTGAACAATGGTTAAGGGTTCATCACAGCATCCAGCCTGCTGGAGCCCTAATCCCAGGTGTTGTCGTATCTTTCCCGAGACGACTGGTGGAAGTCCTCTCCACAAAAGGTTATGAGCACCCCAATAATTGCTTTAAATCTGGAAAAGTCATGCTAAGCTGAGGCTTGTGCACAACAAGTACAAATCCAAAATCCTGATGCTGCAAGCTATCTATTGTCCCTGAAGAAACCATGAGATATCCCATCAGTATATCTGCCATCCATAGGAATCTCAAGCTGGCTCCCAAGTATTTGGGTTACTCCCTAATCTTGTGTTTCCTGATTATCAATCAGTTTCCTGAGATGGTCCAAACCAGATAACCCCTTGTCAATAGAAAAGACAATGATTTACACTACTGAGGGTGCTTCAAAGCAGCTGAACTGAGGGTATAAAAATATGTAAGTGTGTATGCTTAAAAAAAAAAAGAAAGAAAGAAGAAGCAGGAGGAAAGAAGAGGAAAAGAAAAGAAGAAGAAAACTCCTGTACTGACACCATCCCCTGTCATTCTTGGGACACTAGAAGAACAGATCATCTCTCTATTGTGCTACGGACTGTGCCTGTCAGCTTTGCAGCCTGAGTACCGTGGACTAGGTGAGATTCCCATCGTTCTCTCTCTTCTGTCTAGGCATAAACTTCTGAACCTGAACTGTATTAGTTAAGCTTGAGCTAAGTTTCCCCAAATACTTAGTGAAACCAGGGTAGTATTGTCATTGTTTGTGTTTGTTTTTCTTTTGCATGTCTATTACTACTAGTACTATTATATATTTCATATGCTTAGCAATAAATAACTTTTATAGTCAAACTGGTAGTAATTGGGTATATTTTTCCTTCTCTGCTTCTCTTTCCTCCTGTGCTCTGCAGCACCGCTTCTTTTACCTATGCTAAAGATCCCTGTGAAGCCTAAATTATTGTGGGGTCTGCTCATAAAGAGGCCAAAGATTGGGACGTGCTGAGTTTGAAACACATAAGGGGATCAGCTTGTACAGGCTGATTGACCCAGTTTGACTCAGATGTGCCCTTATGAACTGAATGCTGGCCCATGAGGGTGTCAGCTGGACACCCAGCCGGATTCAGAGGGATTCTGTTTACCTGTGTGCTTGTGTTTGACTGCATTTTATTGTTGCTCTTATGAACTGATTCTTGGCATATGAGGGTGTCATCCTGTCCATGCTGATCAGCCCGGCCAGGTCAGGCGTGTCAAATTAATTTGTGTGTGTTTGTGTGTATGACTGATTTGGTGACTGGAGGAACCCAGTCCCATTGAGACTGAGTCCTGCAAGATAGCTCCACTGGGGGTGAGGGCTTGCAGAAGGGAGAAATACAGCTCCGTATAGTAACACAAGCAGCACATTGACAGAATCACCAAGACCCTAGAAACTATCCCTAATAAATGAGCACACCCCAAAGTAATGGGCAAATTTGGTAACATCAGATCAGCAGGCCCAGATGCTCTTCATCCAAGGGTGCTGAGGGAATTGGTGGGGGTCATTGCAGGGCCCCTGGCATGGTTATATGACTGCTCGTGGAGCTCTGGTCAGGTGCTGGATGACTGGGAAAAGGCCAATGTTGTCCCCATTTACTAGAAAGGAGGACCCAGGTAACTATAGGCCCGTTAATCTTACCTCGGTCCTGGGGAAGATCTCTGAGAAAATTATCAAGGAGCACATCTGCAAGGGACCAGCAGGGGAAATCATGCTCAGGGGGAACTAACATGGGTTCATTAAGGGAAGATCCTGTCAGACAAACCTTATTTCCTTTTACAATCAGGTCACAAAGTCCTTGGACGAAGGCATGGGGGTGGATGTCATCTTCTTGGACTTTAAGGCGGCCTTTGACACTGTCTCACCCCATTCTCATAAAAAAACTAGGTGACTGCAGCATTGATGCCTACACAGTCAAATGGGTGGCTAATTGGCTGGATGGTCGCACACACAGTGGTGGACTGGTTGTTTTTGACCTGGAGGGATGTGGGCAGTGGGGTTCCCCAGGGCTCAGTCCTAGGGCCCGTACTGTTCAACATTTTTATCAGTGACTTGGACAAGGGGGTGGAAAGTACGTTGTCCAAGTTCACTTGACACCAAGATGTGGGGCAAGGTGGACACGCCAGAAGGGAGGGACAGAATCCAGCTAGATCTGGACAGGTTACAGAGATGGGAAGATGAGAATAGGTTGGAATTCAATGCAGACAAGTGCAAGGTGCTGCATCTAGGGAGAAGGAACCAGCAGCATACCTATAGGCTGGGGAACACCCTCCTCATCAGCACAGAGACGGAAAGGGACCTTGGAGTCATTGTTGACTCCAGGTTGAACATGAGCTGCCAATGTGAGGAAGCTGTCAGTAAGGCTAACTGCACCTTGTCATGCACCCACAGATGCATCACAAGCAGGTCGAGGGAGGTGATCCTCCCTCTCTATGCAGCATTGGTCAGGCCACAGTTGGAGTACTGCATCCAGTTTTGGGTGCCGCACTTCAAGAGAGATGTGGATAGCATTGAGAGGGTCCAGAGGAGGGCCACTTGCATGATCAGGGGGCGGTGGGGCAGGCCTTACAAAGAGAGACTAGAGGGCCTGAACCTACTCAGCCTCCACAAGAGAAGGCTGAGGGGGATCTGGTGGGCATCTACAAATTTACCAGGGGGGATCAGCAGGGAATAGGAGATGCCCTGTTCCCCCAGGCACCACATGGGGTAACTAGGAATAATGGCCACAAGTTGATAGAGAGCAGGTTCACGCTACACATCAGGAGGAATTACTTTACGGTTACAGTGGCTAGGACCTGGAACCAACTTCCAAGGAAAGTGGTGCTCGCTCCTACCTTGGGGGTCTTTAAGAGGAGGCTGGATGGACATCTGGCTGGGGTCATATGATTTGATGATCTGTTTAGTTCCCTTCTGACCCTAGCTACTATGATACTATGAAATGGAATTTATAATAGTGCAGGAACCTAAAGGTCATGATTTTACCCACTGCTACAAGTTGGTCGGAACAGATGACTTAAAGATTCAGTCTTCATGTCAAAATCAAAGAAAAAGAGAGATTTGATGGATGTCAGCTTGGGTGCTGCTGGAACAGGTCTAGGGAACTTAAATACAATTGATTTGGAGGTTTTAAACAACAAAGTTAAGATATCCAGGAAGCCTTTTAGTCATTGTAGGACCCACTAGCAAACACAGAAACCCGCAGGTCAGGTGAGACTGGGAGAGAGCAGCCCAGTAGGCGCTGCAATCACCAGATGAAGGAAAACCCCAGCAGAGCCCCACTGACTCCGCATGACCTGCCAGAGCATCTGTGAGCTTAGAATGTGCCTATGGGGAACTGGAGGATCTACAAGCCTCATACAAGCATGGTGGGGACCACCATGAAGCAGTGGCATACCTGGGCTAGTGGCAGAATGGGGAGAACCAGAAAGCCAACTCACCAGGAAGAAAATTGCACCTGAAGGTGGGTGAGCAAAGGATGCACCAGGCACCCAATCAACCCTCATTCAGGAAGTGAACCACTCGGCATGGGGGCAACATTGCCCTGCCCACCTCCCAGTCCAAGCTATTTACATTAATTTTTTTGATGTGTTGGGATTTTAAGAACCTAAAGAACAGTGGCAAGAACCCTGAGGCATCCCTTGTCATTGTGCACCTAGCACAGAAGCCACATCATACCAGGGTACTGCTAGGATCGATCATAACACTTGACAGGAAAGGGGTGGAGTGTAGGGAAGAGAAACCCAACAGAAGATGCACCAATAGAGTCACCTCTGAGCCTCTAAAGGACCCACTAAGCCCCACCTCCAGAGGTATACCAGTATAAACAAGTTATGGCAGGAAAATCAGCCCAAGTGCAATGCAGGCCAAGGTGGCAGGGCATGCTCATCAGCACATATGGTGGGGGTCATAGTCCTATTAAGGTGATTTCTCAAGACGTAGTCAATACAATACCTATAATTTCTATGCTTCTGATTAAAGAACGTCAAAATAATTGCTTGACAAGGTTCATTAGGTAAATCTGATACCTTTTATTAGACCAACTCAAATAGTTAGGAAAATTCTTCTTAACAAACTTTCAAGTATAAATACCCTTTGTTAGGCTGAGGAAGCATCTACAGTTGGTGTGTGCTCTTCCTAGATGGAAAATTAATTGCTTGTTATTTTGTCTGAAGCATAAACAGAACCTAAACCAAACACAAAATCTGTTAAGTGGAACTGTGAGAAAGGAAACATGGAAATGAAGCTGCCAGAGCTGGCTTTTCCTTTTCTAACCAACAGAAAAGTCAAAACAGCTCTATATCTCTGAGACTTTTAACCATGAAGCTTGCTCAAGTCAAGAAGCATGAACATGTAACTCTGAAACTTAGTAAGAGAATTTATCAATATTGCTAAGTATTGTTAAATATTGTAAAGTATGTTGAGACTGTTGTTTTAGCCATAACATCCATCTAATGTGTTTATCTAGTGCTCTTAGTGGAATGTGGATTCACTGGGGAGGCATTAGATAGAGCTCGCTCTCTCTCTCTTTCTCTCTCTCTCTCTCTCTCTCAGAGTAGAGCTTTCAGCACTCCAAATGCATTTGCCTTCCCTATGCCTTGTCTTGAAGATGGTGATGAGAGGAAAGGGAGCTGTCAAGGAGATAGGCATAGGGGCTTCTGGGTCCTGGGGCCCTGCACCTCTCGCTGCTGACAGGCAAAACTCATGACATGGGTGCTTGTGCAACTGACTGTCTCTGTCTTGGGGCAGTTGATTGTCTGTATTGATTATTTCCTCTCCTTAGTCTGCGGTTTTGAAGGTGTTAATCCTTGCTAATTAACTAATTATCTAGTAGCTACTAGTAGCTAAGTACTGAGCTGGTCCCTGAGTGAACCATGATTGATTGGTAACGCAGTAGTTTAGCAGCCAGACCTGCAGTAGTTTTCCCCCACCACCCAATAATCAAGACAGACAGTTGCACAAGCACCCACATCACAAGTTTTGTCTGTCAGCAGCTAGAAGTGCAGGGCCCCAGAACCCCTGCACCTATCTCCTTGACAGCTGGCAGGCTTTGTGGCCTCCGGGGCCACCACTCCTGCAGTTTTCACCCCCCTGTGGTGTAACACACAACATGAGTTTTGCTTTCAAGAATTTGGGGTGAAGTTCCCCCCAAACACCTACACTGATCTTCTTGAAACTTAGCAGGCTTTATGCTCTCAGCAGAGGCTACCACCCCTGCAAGTTTTATCCAAATTGGACAAAACCCAACTAAGTTATAGATATGTCATTGATTTCCCATTATACCCTATGGCCAGATCTCCGAAGTGGCTCAGAAGCTCTGAACTGCTTCGGAAAGCCTAAAGAAGCCAACGCTTCAATCCGGACATGCTGCTTCAGCATCCAAAGCATCTGAGTCTTCTCCACATTTGAAGCACAGTCCAAAGTCTTGCACAGCTTTAATAGACATAGAATTTGGTGAGAGGGCAGCAGGACAGGCCCTATGAGGAGAGACTGAGGAACCTGAACCTGGTCAGCCTCGGCAAGAGGAGTCTGAGGGGGGACCTGGTAGTTGCCTACAAGCTCATCAGGGGAGATCATCAGCAAATAGGAAGAGCCCTATTCTCCCCAGCACCACCTGGGGTGATGAGGAACAATGGTACTAAGCTGATGGAGAATAGATTTAGGTTAGAGATCAGGAGGAAATATTTTACAGTTAGGGTGGCCAGAATCTGGAACCAACTTCCTAGGGAAGTGGTCCTCGCCCCTACCTTGGGTAAGTTCAAAAAGAGGTTAGATGAGCTCCTGTATGGGGTCTTGTGAACCCAGCATTCATTCCTACCTGTGGCAGGGGGTCAGGTTAGATGATCTGTTCAGGTCCCTCCTGACCCTAGCTACTATGAAGACAGACTGCTGCAACTCAGTCACATGTTTCTGTGCAGGGTGGGTAGCTCTGCATTCTTGGATTCAGTCCACAACACAGTTTCTGTCATTCCTGATTTTCCATCTTCTGTTGTCATCGTAAGTTTTCAAAGCACTGGGATCCTTGTAGCATTCTCTTCCTCCATTTGAGGCAGTCCTATGTGACAATCTCCAATGAACTGATGTAAATGTTGCATTTTTTTTTTCAAGTTGCCCTTGAGGATTACTTGAAGCACTTCCTCTGCCTTCCTTTTGACCATACCCTTTAACTGAGCTGGGAGAAAAAAACTTGCTTTGGCAGTCTGGAGTTGGCCATCCAGATGACAGCAGCAGCCCAGCAAAGGTGGTTTTGGATGATCATTGCCTTGATGTTCATGGTGTTTGCTTGTGAGAGGACACTAATGTTGGTGCATCTGTCTTCCCACTGGATTCAAAGGATCTTCTACAGGCAGCACTGATGCTACTTCTGCAATGACTTGAGTTGTCTCCTATATGTTGTCCATGTCTCAGCTCTATACAGTAGGGATCACAACTAATTGATAAACCAGAAGCTTGGTTTCGGGTCTGATGTCACAATCATTGAACACCTATTTCTTCAGACGTCCACAGGCTGCGCTTGCACATTTGAGGCAATATTGGATTTTTTCATCAGCATCAGCTTTCTGCAAGAGATGGCTTCTGAGGTACAGGAAATACTCAAAGTTCTCCAGTTTCACCATGGATCTGAATTACCAGAGCTGGGGACTGCTCATTAAGAGCTTGTTGATGGAGGACATTAATCTTCTGATGTTGTGTCAATACTATTTTCGTGTTTGCCTCAATAAAGACTGTGATGATTGCCTGAATGTCTGAGTAAGCATATATTACAGCATCATCAACATACTGGAGCTCAGTGATTGAGGTTGGGGTGGTATTGGCTTTGGCTTGGAGTTGGATGAGATTAAACAGTTTACCATCCATTTAGTAGTTTAGCTCCATTCTCATTGGAAGGTTGTTGGTGGTCAGATGTAGCATCACAGTAAGGAATATTTAGAAGAGTGTTGGAATGATGACGCATCCTTACCTAACTTCTTTCTGAACCTAAAAAGGATCTGTGATAGATCCATTATTGAGAACTATTGCTCACATACCATCATGGAGCAAGCAAAGAATGGTAATGAATTTTGGTGCTGAGATTGCCACTGAATATAAAAAGGATATTGCAAGCTTTTCCTAAGCCAGCTACCTACAGCTGGTGTTTTTAGTGGCCAAAAGCTTGCAAATACATTTTTTTCCAACTATTTTTTGGTCTAATAAAAATATCACATTTACCCAAAGAACCTTACCTCCCTATGTCCTTAGACCAACACAGCTACAACCAGCAACCCTACAGCTAAGCTGGTTTTTACACTATGTCAGTTGTCCAGTGTGACCTCTTGGCCACCAGATGGAGCAGCTCAATAACAAATAAAACAACTTAAATTAAGGGATTTGGGGCCTGAAGTTTCACACCCTGTCTTTAGCAGGGACAGCACACTCTAGGGCAGAACCAATTTCCCCTGGACTGTCTCAAATGTCAACACATTAATTCCTGACCCATTTTACTGCAGGAGGCAAACCCTACCTCTCTTCCTACCTTTTTAAAACTAACTCCACTTGTGTCTCATGCTCCAGAAGCAAAATAATTAATGCATAACATTCCACAGATTTAAAATGTGTTAAAGGTAACCTGTAACAGGACCTCAACTGACTAACAGCTACTTAACTGTGGGACTATCTCCCAACTACCAACTTCTCCTATATTAGAAAGTGTCTTTAAATTATAACGTTTATCAGCATAGGGAAGGGACACAGGATGATACATAGAAAGTGAAAAACAAAATGGGAGTGGAGGGCAAAAGTGAGAAAGTGAAAGAACACAATAATCATAGAATTATAGAAAATTAGGGTTGGAAGGGATTTGGGGAGGTCATCTAGTCCAACTCCCTGCTCAAAGCAGGACCATCCCCAACTAGATCTTTCCAGCCAGGGCTTTGTTGAGCCAGGCCTTAAAAACCTCCAAGGATGGAGATTCTATCACGTCTCTAGGTAACCCGTTACAGTTCTTCACCACCCTCCAAGTGAGAAAGTTTTTCCTAATATCTAACCTAAACTTCCCTTGCTGCAACTTGAGACTGGTATCTGCCACCACTAAGAACAGTCTAGCTCCATCCTTCTTTAGAACCCCCCTTCAGGTAGTTAAAGGCTGCTATAAAATCCTCCCTCAGTCTTCTCTTCTGCAGACTAAATAAGCCCAGTTCTCTCAGCCTCTTCTCAAAAGTCATGTGCCCCAACCCCCTGACCATTTTCACTGTGCTCCACTGCACTGTCTTCAATTTGTTCACATGCTTTCTGTAGTGGGAGACCCAAAACTGGACACAGGACTCCAGATTTGGCCTCACCAGTGCCAAAAAGAGGGAAAGAATCATTTCCCTCAATCTGCTGGCAACCCTTCTACTAATGAAGCCCAGTATGCTGTTAGCCTTCTTGGAAATAAGGGCCCACTGTTGACTCATAACTATCTTACTGTCCACTGTAATCCCCAGGTCCTTTTCTGCAGAGCTGCTGCTCAGACAGTCTGTCTCAAGCCTGTAGCAGTGCATGGGATTGTTCCATCCTAACTGCAGAACTTTGTACGTTTCTTTGTTGAACCTCGTTGTGACAGTCCCCCACCCAGCTTGCCTCAGCACCGCAGCCCAGGTAGCCAAGCCACAATTAAGATGGCTGGCACTGGTTGGCTCGGGGCCTGGAAGCCATATGCTCAAATCAGGCCTGGAGGCTCAGGGCCTGGAAGCCATATGCTCAAAGGCCTGGAGGCCAAGGCAGTGGGAAGACTTACTAGGCCGCTGGAAACATCCAGACGCTCTCTCTGCTGCTGGAAGAGGCTCAGCACTTTCCCTGATGGCCAGCTTGCCCAGGGATGCAGCCCACATGTATCCTTTACCAGAGGTGGCTGCAGAAAACCCAGATGTGCTCCCAACAGCCAGATGAAGACCAGCTACTTTCCCCGGGGCCAAAAGACCTGGGTGAACCCAGGAAGGCTACTTTGCCCATGGAGCCTAGAGGACTAGAGTGGATGTCAGCCTGCTCAACGCAGGCAACAAGCAGTTCAGTACAGATGCTAGCCCACTCACCACTGCAGACCGAGGACCACACGGGAACTCGCACATCAGGTGGGGCTCAGGGAGGGCAGCCCAATGTGCCCTGCGAGCACCAGGCAATGGGGAATGCCAGCACAGAGCTCCACAGACCCCACACTCCCCCTAGTGCATCCATGAGCTCAGAGCATGCCAACAGGGGACTGGCAGAGCAGCAGGCCCCAAACCAGTGCGGGGAGCGCCACAGGGCAGTGGCATACCTGGCCCGGTGGCCTGATAGGAAGAACCTGTAAGAGGAAACTGACTCACCAGGAAGAAAATTGAGTGCAAAGAAGGGAAAATCAAAGGCTGCATTGGGCACCCAGTCCCATTCATGCACAGAGATGCGCTGTTTGGCATGGGGGCAACATTGTCCTGCCCACTGCGCAGTCTGAGCTACTTAGGTTAAGTTTTTCTGTTGCATTAGGATTTTCAGAAGCTATAAAACACCAGCAAAAACCATGCAGTATCCCTTTTCATTGGGCCCCAGAGTGTGATTAGAGGTGCTGTCATCATGCCAGGGTGCTGCCTGGATCAATCATAACACCTGAGAGGAAAGCGATGGATCTTAGGGGAGGAGCCCCATAAAAGGTTCACCAATACAGTCACTCATGAACCTGTCAGACGCATGAGATTTCTTTTGGCCATATTCTCCAATTTGTCTAAGTCACCCTGAATCCTAGCCCTACCCATCAGCATATCTACAACTCCCCCCCAGCTTGGTGTCATCCAGGAACTAGCTGAGGGTGCGCTCCATCCCATCTTCCAGATTGTTAATTAAGATATTGAACAAAACCAGTCCCAGGACTGACCACTGGGGCACTCCACTTGATATGGGCTGCCAACTAGACCTTGAGTCATTTATCATTACCCATTTGAGTCTGACAATCTAGCCAACTTTCTATCCACCTTATCACATATAAGTTTTACAAAACCTCTTCTCCGGGAATATTTATTGCATGGCTATAATTAGAGACTCTAATTTACATAGGTGGAGTAATGCATGGGCCAGCAGAGCCAGGGCTCAGGGGCCCCAGACCAACTTGCAGCTCGCTCCTCGGCAGAGAAAAGAAAGCTGCAGTTTTAAACCTGACACCATTTTTGTCTCCCAGCTGGTGGGCAGCAACCAGCAGGGCTGCTGGGGTCCCTCAGCAAATCAGTGGTGGGGAAATAAAAATGGCACCAAGTTTAAAACTGCAGCTTTGAATTCCCTGTTGAGGAGTGAGCTGCAAGCATGGCCACTCCACCAGTCAGTGGCAGAGCAGGGGAACCTGCAAAATTAAAGATGCTGCCATGCATGTGGCCAGGAGCACAGCTGAGCAGCTAGTGCCCTGCAGGTAAGTCTGGGGGGAGGAAGGGGTGTGAAGAGCTGGGGGAGAGGGGGGACAGATCAAGGCCCCCACCGTGAGAGAGAGAGTGGGACAGGGGGAGGCACTGCCCAGCCAGGGCGGTGAATAGGACCCTGGGGCTGGGAGCGGGACGGAACTGGGGGCAGCTTGTCTGGGGGGGCACAAGGCATAAATAGAGGAAGAAAATATGATTTGGGGGCTGAGTGTCAGCACATGAGTGCACGCACACACCATTCCCAGCAAGCAAGTCTGTCATGGAGATGGGGCGCAGAGGGGCAGATCAAGGCCTGCAGGCTGAGGGAGGGAGTGGGGCAGAGACGGGGCAGGGGCTGGGGTGAATGGGGTCCCAGGGCTGGGGAGGGTTGTGGGACGTTCACTGCCTGGGCAGCTCGTCCAGGGGTGCAGGAGGCTCCTGCTGCTGTGCACACCCCCTGGGGCAGGCACAGGGGACACGTACCCCCCACCCTCCCCCGATCTGTGCTGTGCACGAGGCGGTGGTGGCTGCCACTGCAGGCTGGGCTCTGCACCCTGCTGCTGGTGCCCTGGCAGCCACGCGATGTCACATACCTCCTGTTCTCTGGCTGCACTGCCTGCCCAGTGGTGGGACGCACATGGCAGCAGCAGGGTGAGGAACGCAGCCCACAGTGGCAGCCACCTCCACCCTGCACACAGCAGACAGCACAGTTTGGGTTGGGGGAAAGGCATGTGTCCCCTGTGTCCGCCCCAGGGGTGCAGGCAGCAGCAGCAGCAGGAGCCCCCACCACTCTCTCCATGCCCTTGGATGAGCTGCCTGGGCAGTGAGCATCCCACAACCCACCCTGGGGCCCCATTCACCCTCCCCACAGGGGCCCCTTCCCTCCTCCGTGCCCCTTTCCATCCACACATTTACCTGCTCAGCTGCATGATACTCCACCCATGGCTGGACCAGGCCAAGTTCCCAGGCTCCTGCAGGCCCTGGCTGCTTGTCTCTGTCTGTGTGTGCCACCCCCCCCCTCCCCCCATTGCAGCTGCCTTGAGCCCATGCATGGGCTGCCTGTGTTTGGGTGTCTAAGGCCCCTTCGTCCCAGCCTTTCACCACCTATGCCATTGGCTCCCCACCACTGCACACACCCCTGGGGGAGGCATGGGGGGCATGTGGCCCCCCAGATTTGTGCATGGGGCAAGGGCGGACTGTAACATGAAACTTGTAACTTGTCTCATTCAGCTTTGATTGACTGACTCCCTCCTTCAGTCAGTCTGTGAGGCATCCTTTCACCACTAGTTAGATTTTCAAACACAGACCTTTATGCTTCCCCTCACATTTGGGGTGGTCTCCTCACACAGATATGGAACTACTTTGTTTTTCTTCTTCAGATACATCTGTAAATCTCTCCTTTGCCCTGCTGCCTCCAAAAATATCTAATGAGACTTAGGCTGTGGTAAGGTCACTACAATACCTGACAGTATTGTTTCATTGTTTCCTTGAACTTCCACTTCTGGAGCCATCTACTGTCTATGGCCTTACACTTCAACTGTGAACTTTCTGGGGCAGGAACTATCTTTTGATTCTGAGTTTGTACAGCACCTAAGGGTCTTGTTACACGTTAATTTTAAGCAGCTCCTGGAGTCTTTAATTCATGGACTGTCTACACATTAATAGGTAAAACTAGTTTTAAGCACACTTTAGGTGTCTTAAAGTTACTCCAGTCCAGGGCAGGTTCATCTCTGTTGTATTTTACCCAGCTTGTGTTCCATTAAAGTGTAGCCACTCCCCACAGATGAGCCACCCAAGTTGTAGTCCTCCAGTATCCCAGGATGCAGTGTCACCTCCCCAACCCTCCTGTTCTGTGTGGACAAATTCCCTGAACTCTCCTGCCCAGGGGGTGGTTCTGGTACCAAGCCAACTCCCCCTTCTGTGCCTGTGGGTTTGATCTTCTCACCTCCAGAGCTACAACCCCAATCAAACAGCCTTCAGAGGACATGACAGCTAGCCAGGTCACAGGGCACAGATGGGTCCAGGAGTGGGGTCTAGAAGGGGTGGTGGGGAGAACAAAGGTAGGTGAATGGAAAGGGTCTCTGTAAGCTGAGGCTTCCTTCATGGGGCAGTGGCAGTAGCTCCCCCCAAAGTCTCTTTTCTCACTGCTTCCACCTCCCAGCCACCCTGGGAAACATGACCACACCCCAATCCCAAATTCCAATTTATTAAATCATGCAATCTTCTTTAATTTATTCTCTCTTTATTTCTATTTTATTTATTTTATTTTATCCTTCAGTGGCTCAATCACACAGCACTCAAGAAGAAAAGAACAAGTCAGCCAGCCACACATTCAGATTCAGACCAGATCAAAGAAGAATACAACACACCATATATATATATATATATATGAGCTATTAATAATCAATAAATCAATCAAACCACAGTCCTACACAGGAAACAAATCACACAACACTCAAGAAGAAAAGAACAAGTTAGACAGCCACACATTCAGGTTCAGACCAGATCAAAGAAGAACGCAACACACACACACACACTTTGCAGCACAGGAAAGATTAATATGAAACGTGCTGGAAAGGCAGGTGCCAGGTCTTCTGGCAGCGGAGGGAGAGGGACTAGAGGGGCTAGGGAGAGAGCTAGAGCTGCAAGTTCTTCCCCCTCCCCCCAACAGACACATTCTCTTCCCAAGCAGTCATGAGACTTCTGCTTCCAGTGGAAGCAAGGAGGTGGGCACAGTACCTGATGTCCCTGCACCACCTCCCCTCAGTCCAGAAATAGGCACCAACATCAGGATCACTGTCTCCTCCACCCCAATGTCATCTCCCAGCATGAGCCTCCCTCTGCCAGAGAAGAACCTGGAGCTGGAACCAGGGAACATGAGCACCCTGGCTCAAGCAATTCTGGGGACCGAGGGGGAATCAGAGTTTGTGCTCCACACCCCTCAAAGTTCCCCTAGACCCAGGTCTCCTTCTCTGGAAAGCAGCACCTTGGAAGAGGCTGAGGACGTTGTGGAGGATCAGGCAACTGGCTCAGCTGAGGCAGGATCCCCACCCTCAACCCAGAAGCAGGCAAGTAGCATAGTGGGATCATTTTGAGCAGGCAGATGATCCCAGTGCTATCTGCCAGCACTGATGAGGGCAGATCAGCCAGGGCAAGGAGTTGAAACACTTCACCACCAAAGCAATGCTGCTGCATCTCAGAAGGCAGCATCCCTTTGCCCTTCTTCCTGCTCAGCCTGGCACCAGTGCAAGCGTGCCCAAAGGAAAGCCCCCATCCCACTCCAAAGCCCCCATCCCCCCAAAGCACAGGCAGGCCACCCTGGAGTGGTGAGGGAAAGCTGCAGATGGAGGGGGGCACATTCCCAAGGTGAGTGAGGTCACCCAGACCACTGGGGAGATGCTTGCTCTGGATGTCCAGCCCTTCTCCCTAGTTGAGCGGCCAGGGTTCAGGAGGCTCATGGCACCCATGGCCCCATCTTACCAAGTGCCCGCACATACCACCTTTAGCAGGACAGTGGTGCCTTCCCTGTATGAGGCATGCAGGGAGTACTTGAGGGAGGAGCTGCACAAAGCAGGACCACAAGTAACCTTGCACTTCACCTCCAACATCTGGAGCAGCCGGGGTGGCACTCATACCTACCTCTCCCTCACAGGGCACTGGTGCAATCAGTCAGGCCATTAGTGGGCTATCCTCCAAGCCAAGGTGCTGTATGAGTCCCACACGGCAAGGGAGATCATGGTGGCCATGAACCTCATGGTAGATGGGTGGCTTGTTGGGCAGGCCAAGCTCACCCATGGGTTCATGGTCACCGACAACAGGGCCAATACAGTCAAGGTTGTCCGTGATGCCAACTTTGCCAAATGAGGCTACACCTCATAGTCAGAGATGCCTTGGAGGGGGACAGGGCTGTCAGTAATGGTGCCGCCACCACTACCACTATGAGCCAGCTGATTTCCAAATGCAGGAAGGTGGCAGGCTACTTCCACCGCAGCATCAAGGGGGGCAAGATGCTGCGGGAGAAACAGGCAGAGCTGAGCATCCCACAGCACAAAATCAAGCAAGATGTGGAGACTTGGTGGAACTCCACATAACAGATGCTCAAAAGGCTGGTGGAGCAACAGAAGGCCATCCATGAGATGGCCTTGCTTGGGGAGATCGGGATCATTGGCCCCCTGAACAGAACTGAGTGGGGTACCATCTCCCAGATCTTGGCAGTCCTCAAGCCCTTCCTTGAGGCCGAGACCCTCTGCGCTGGCAATGCCTTCCTCAGCCAAGTGATCCCCACAGTGAGGGAACTGGAAAACCAAATGGAGAAGAAGTTCCAGGGGATCAATGTTCCTGGCTGGGGCAGGGCGCTATCACCAGATGTGCAGGCACTGGTGAGGCAGCTGAAGGAGGGCATCAGGAGATGGCTGGATTCCTTGTGCTCCAGTACGGTCCACGTGCTGGTGGGCATGTGTGACCCGAAGGTGATGGGGAACATGTGCAATGGCAGCAGCAAAGCCCTTGATCACTGGATGCAGGTGCTGGTCAACAAAGTCAGGGAGGCAGAAGGGCAGAGGCAAGGGGATGTGGAAGAGGGGGATCTACTTTTCCTTGCCAGCACTTCCAGCACCAGCACTGCCACCGGCACCAGCCAGTCTCCTCCATGCCAGCCACTGCCAACGTGGGCCAAGGGCATGGCTTAAATGCTGGGGTCCAAATGCACCAGACCCCAGCCTCGGGCAGGTGGCACTGAGGCTTCGGTGGCTACCTATCTCACTGAGGATGTGGAGCCACTGGACTGTGACCCCTTGGCCTACTGGGTAAGCCACAGCCCGATATGGCAGGATCTGGCCACAGTTACCCAGCAACACCTGTCCTCTCCACCAACCAGTGTTCCAAGCAAGAGGGTGCTCAGCATTGCTGGGGATGTTGTGACACCACACACCTGCTTGGATCCTGGTTTGGTGGAGCAGCTGGTGTTCTTGAAAGTGAACCTCCCACTGCTGGGGTTCTCCAAGCTCCACCTGCAGATGGACTGAGTGCCACCCTCCTCACTCCATCTGCACCTATTTCCCTTTCTAATTTTTAAAAAAACAGTTAATGCCCCACTCTCAGCTAAGGGGGCACTCGCTGCATCACCAGGCAACAGAGGAAGAACATGTCCCTGCTGAGCTCGCTCCCCTGCCAGGACAAACTTGGATGTATGAGCTGGGGCTATGGGAAAGGAGGAGGCCCCAGGTCCTGGTCATGATCACTAAAACTGCACCCTGCCAGGGTAGGGAGGCCTGGTGGGACTGCTGGCGGCACGGCAGTCCCATAAATGCCAGGACCAATGATCCCCTGGTGAAAAGCAGGTAGGAGGTGCCATAACGTCCAGCTAATGCACCCAGTACTGGCTGGGGAAAACCCAAACCTGTCACGTCTTTGACAGGCCTGACACTTGCTGGTTGCAGTGCGGTTGTGAGGCTCCCGGTGAGCTCAGCTTAGGTGCCCGGGATGCCAGCTTTTGCACTGAAAAACCCTTTGTCAGGCTGAGGAATAGGAAAGAAGCCAGAGGCTAGCCTGGCCTACAATGCAGGCAAGAAAGCCAGTCAGTTAAAATGGAAATGGAGGCGTCAAGGGATGAGGGACAGGCTGGGGTGGCAGGGGGATGTAGCAGCACAGGTAAAATGCAGAGGTACTTGGGGAGTCAGGATGTCCGGCAGGTTGTAGTGTGTCAGAATTAAACCGTCTAATCTGTATTGAGTCCATGAGTTTCTGTACCTAGGAGGTTGATGAAGTTAAGTTCGTAGGCCTGGCTGTGAAAAGTGGTTTTGAAATTATTCCCTCTCAGGATCTGGAGGCAGAGTGTCTTTTTAGTGAGGAACGTGTCCCCACAGGTAGTTGGGTATTGTTGTCTTTGATAGATTCTGATGTGCAGTTTGTGGGGGTACTGGAGATAGTTGGCAGGTTTTGTGTTCTGAGCTGTAGGAAGTTGGCTTCAGTTCTGGTGATGAGGTTGGGTGCTTGTTTGAATTTACAAACCACTTTTCAGAACTGGGCTTATGGACTGTGCTTCATCAGCCTCCTAGGTAGTAGGTACAGAAACTCATGGACTCAATATACACAGTGGAGTTCTGGCACACTGCGACCGGCCGGACATCTGACTCCCCAGGCACCTCTGCAATTTTACCTGCACTGCTACATCCCCCTTTTCCCTTCCTCAACCCCAGGCCTGTCCCTCACCCCCTGATGCCTCCATTCCCATTTTCACTGACTGGCTTTCTTGCCTGCATTGCATGCCAGGTCATCCTCTGGCTTCTTTACCATTCCTTTCATCCAGGACCAGCAGATACACCAACTACAGGTGCTTCCTCAGCCTGACAACAGGTTTTTCAACCCAAAAGCTTGCTAAAATATATTTTTCTACCTATAGAATTGCCCTACTAAAAAGATACCAGATTGTCTTACCTTTTGTCACGTAAAGTGGTGGACCAGGCTGAGGATGTAGGGGAGGAGACCTCACTGGGGCACACTGCCGTGTTGTGCAGAGCCCCAGCACCAGGAAGCATGCACCTGAACACAAATACACACACACACACACACACACACACACACACACACACAGTCACACAGTGAGGGTGTACCTAACAGATACACAGGTGCTCCTACTTGAGAGGAAAGAAGGGCTGACAGTTTGACTACCTGAGATGCTGCTGGTGCTACTGGTGCTGACTGCTGAGTCACTAAGTTATTTTACCTGCTGCCATTTAAAGTGGTGGATCGACCTGAGGCTGTAGGGGAGAAGGAAACCTCACTGGGGCACATTAGTGTGTCATGTAGAGGCCCCAGAGCCAGTGAGGGTGCACCTGAACACACACACAGTGTCACTCCCCCATGTCACGAGTTTTGCCTGTCTGCAGCCAGAGATGCAGGGCCCCAGAACCCAGAGTCCCCCTGCACCTATCTCCTTGACAGCTGGCAGGCTTCATGGCTGCAGTAGGGCCTAGCAGGCCTGCAGTTTTCACCCCCCTGTGCCTTAACATACACACAGTTTCACCCATGTCACGAGTTTTGCTTGTCAGCAGTTTGATGTACAGTTTCCCAGAAACCCCTTTACTTATCTCCTTGAAATTTGGCAGGCTTTGTGACCTCAGCAAGGGCTACCATCCCTGCAGTTGTCACCCTGCTGTAACTTAACACACATGTGACACGAGTTTTGCTTTCAAGACTAAGAGGTGCAGTTTTCCAGAAATCTCTACCTATCTCATTGAAACTTCATAAGCATTATGCATTCAGCAGGGGCTACCATTCCTGCAAGTTTCACCTAAATCAGCCAAAAAATAACAAAGTTATAGATATTTCATTGATTCCCCATTATACTCTGTGGCAGGGGTCAGCAACCCCCAGCACGCATGCTGAGCATGGTACCCAAGGCCATTTTGCTCGGCATGCCACCGTCAGCCCAGGCTCTAAGCAGCTGCTGCCAGCCATGGAGCCCAAGCTGCTCCCAGCAGGCGGTTGGGAGGCTGCAAGCAAACTGGGCTCCTTGGGCCAGCTGCAGCCGGGAGGCTGCAAACAACTGCCCTGGGCTCCAACACGTTGGCACTCCAGCACCTTCCAAGGTAGACATTGTGTTTTTTTTCGGCGCTCCGGCCAAAAAACGTTGCCTACCCCTGCTCTATGGCCAAATCTTCGAATTGGCACCGAATCTTCTGAAGCTGATTCAGCCAAATTGAATTGCTGGCATCTGAATCGGCTGAATCCGAATCGAATAGTTCTCTATTCACACAGGCCTACCTTCTAGGCTAAATGGAGTGTACTGAAAAAAGGAAAAAGCATAAAACTAAGGCCCCAGTAAACAAGATTCAGATAATACTCATGTAAATTGCAGTATAATGTATCCATTAGCTGCTGATGGCGTGGCTTGTTTGAACTACCCTTTCAAGGTGTTTCTAATGTTGAAAACCATAGGAAAAGGCTTGCTTACCTGAGTCCCCCATGTGGGACTAAGGCGCGCTCAGCTGACATACATGGAAGACCAACGGCAGGGCTTTTTGAGGGTCCAAGCAGAAAGAATGACAACATAAAAACCTACATCTTGCCTCTATCAATCCTTACATAGGTGTGCTGGGTCTGATTTTCTTCTGCTAGTGGAAGCTTCAAAGACAGAAACAGTTGAGCTGGTCTTAGAACCATCACCTCTCTAAAATGACATCAGGACCTATCAGAAATACAGACTCTGAGATGTTTCTCCCCTTTACAGAACTACTTCAACAAAACTGAGCAAGATTTTAAAAACATGTTTTTAAGAAGTTAAGATTATTCAATAATATCCTAATAATCACTGATTTGTTTGTTTAAAAACAAGTTTGGGAAAAGTATAATATCCCTGTTCATGCCTACCTTATGCATACTAACCTATGCAGTAAATTAAATACCTGAGCCCCAAATATCAGGTCCTAACTCTAATGCAGAAACCATAAAAGTTCAACTGTATTTTGGGCTATATGATTTTGCCATGATTCTGGTGCAAAAGAAAAGCTGTCCTGTTTTGTTCAAACCTCCGATATATATAATTTACATTTGAATAAAATCTGCAACCAGGTCTGGTTTGTGTGCTTTTATTATTATAACAAAAAATACCTGGAGCTCTGGACAAAAATGTGATTTTTAAATAGTCCAAGAGCCCTGTAGGAATAAGATGTGGGGGCTGTGGCTTTTTTTTTTTTTTTTTTTTGGCTTTCCTTTGAACATATAAAAAGAATGGAAAATTATTCTTTTAAAAAGGAATTCAATTTGCCCCCCAACCTGCTCTTTTTTTTTTTCCATCTGAAATTCAGTTCTGACTATCTACCATAGACAATTCTATGACTAAAGGTGAACAAGTAAGTTTATCAGATAAACTGAAGTGTCATTTGCTTGAAGGGTGAAGAATTTTTCATTCAGATTTTCTAGAACTATTTTAATTGGTTTTCATTAACACATATAGTAACTAGGATATTTTTAGAGAAAAATATTTCTTAGTTTGCTTTTCCACCTCCTTCAACCTACTGCTGGAAAGGTCCCTACATATGTTTCTGAGTCATCCAAAAAGATTCCCCACAACTCCTCCCTCCCTCAGAAAGGAAGTACAAATTTGGCATTTGTGTTCTACAAAGTGGGACAAGACTAAAGCAAATCAGTCCCTTCCACCCTCTTCTATTTGGAGGGAAGATTTTAAACCAGCAGAACTTAACACAATCTTTCTCATCTTCAGCCTGCACTCCCCCCACCCCCACTCCAGCCTTTTGCACAGCTTAACCTTTAAGTTCTGTTTGCCTGGTATCTGAGGCTTTTCTTTCAGATGATGGTCAAAGAAGTTTAGTCTTAGCACTTACTGACTGTCATATCTGACATTTCAATTGTTATGCATGCACATTTATAAGGTCATGCGTTCTAAGGTGACACATTAAACTCCAGAACAAAAACAATGAAACACATTTTATGAACAAAGTCCTACAACTTAAGAGTGTGGCTATAATGGATTTAATCATAGTTAAAGTAAACCAAAAATACAAAATTCAAAATTAATTTTAAAATTAATTCATTAATCAAATATTTATTAATCAATCTAATCAAATCACCTTCTCTCTAATGTCTTCATGAAAATGACCAGCAGTCTAATTTATCCAGAGTCTCCATTCATTAGCTTCAAGCATATAGTGCTGTTCCATTCTATATAAGCAGATGTTAAATATGAGTAAAATCCAAGCCGTGTTGAAGTTAATGCAAATTTTTTTATTACTTTCCATAAGACTGGGATTCCCCCCTCTTTTATGCATTCACTTACAAGAAATGAGTCACTTAGTATACGTAAAGTACTTAGCATTTTGGTTTTGTTCATGGGTATAGCTACTGTGTGTGGTATATATTATATGCATGTGTGGTGGGATGAGGACAGTAACAGCGCCAATGTAACGGAACTCTATTTTCAGAAACTGAGGAGCTGCACATGAATGTCTCTGTGGGGTTGCAGACTGAAAGTTACTCTGCCTGCAGATAACATCACAGGTTAAAGGCAGAAATATCAGACTTAACCACTGTACAAGTTCAAAGGAGAAATATTAAGGACCTGCTTTAAAGGTAAGCTGCTAGAATGGAGTATATGGTATGCTAAGTCTGTAGTAAAAACCGTTTAAAAATCTTGCAAGTTTCTCTTTCTCTGCTATAACATCTACAGCTGAAACTGACTGTACATCTTTTTGCTTTGCTTAAGTAAAAATGGATGGCTTTTTAGACTGAATTAAGTTATCTTTTGCATTTAATTTTTAACCTTTTTCTGTGTGGAAAAACAATAAATAGAGTTTAGTGTAAAGAGGCTTTCTAAAAGGGTTCACTATCATTTGCATAAATATAGGGTAATGGCTAAAAAAACCTTATTTTTCCCATAAACCTGAAACTCTAATCCAGGCTTTTCTAGATGCTATATCAAGTGAACAATATCTATTATTGAAAGGTACTGGAGAGAAAGCTGGGGATTGGACTTCAAAAATGCTCAAATCACCCTGGAAAAATGAATTAACTAACTCCTTTCATCTCTGAGATTCCCAGTTGAGAGTTTCTTGCCAGTCTTAAATAGATTCTAGTGTCTCCCTTGAAAAAACTAAATAGCAATGAGTACTTGACTATTGACATTTTTTTACTTCATGGGAGTAATGAACTTTACCTTGGCCTAGCTTGTCATGCTCTTATTCACACAAAGTTTAAGTATCTCTCAGTATGACTGAAGTTCATATACTAAACTAGCTTGTAATGATCTTAACATAGAAATGTTGGGCCATTTGCTTCCCACTGAAGTTCATTAGGACTGCAGGAGGCAGGTATAATTCAAGAGGCCTAAAGGTGTCAGAATGCAGCGTTAAATTCATCCCGCAGGATCCCAAGGTACTGTAGAAACTAAGGGACATTTCCTGATCTTACTCAGAGGCAAGGGAAAGACTTTCCTTTGCGATCACCTCCTACTGCCCCTCTGAAAACTGGGAGAGAATACAGCAAACCAATGTGTGCAGTCACAGCCACAGAAGCTCCACTCCGCACAGAATAAGGTCCCCGCTTTGGGAAACCCTGACTGCTTGATTCAGAGGCTACCCACAGGACTATCCTCTTGGGAGATCATGTTATATCAGCACCATCTCTTTGACTGCTACCACTTAGCGGCTCGGCTGCTTGTTAACAGTATCTGGGGGTTTCCCTTTCTCCACAGAGTAGGATTGAATGGTTCAGCTCTCCTATGTGGTCCCCAAGGACACTCCCCAAAACCCACCTCCCCCTTTTCTGCTTCATTTACCAACAGCATCACTCTAACATCAGTGGACTTATTTTCTACCCACCAGTTCAGCAGAAAGCAGGCCCACAGAAAGCTGCCCCTGAGACTAGTGGTTAAGTTGCCTGAGCAAGCAGATAATCATGCACTGAGGACGGAAACTGGCTACTTGATGTTTATACTAGTGCACAACTGCTGAAATACCCGGAAAGCATCCTTCCCCTTCCCTCAAGCTTCCTAAAAAGCCCAAAAGGCAACCCAGTACATAAAAACTGTCACAAAATATTTCATGGATGTGAAAAGGATGGGCAAAGAATGACACAAAATTCTCTCATCCATTTAATCCGAACTCCATTTCCACTCAAGTCAGGGGACCAGTTCTTTCAGGGCTTAGCCACTTTAAGCAGCAAGGGTTAAATCCACATTTGTGAATGCAGTATGTCCGTAGGATGCTTGTCTCGAGTACCAGCATACCCCTTAATTTCACCAGAGTCTTCTTGGAGGTGGGGTGGGATATCAAATATACTTTCTGTTTTCCAATCCAAGTCTAATAAAATAAATGATGCGTAGCAAAGTAAATTTTCTTTGAGCTGATCTTAATCTCTACTGACCCATACTTTGGTGCAGATGGGAAGACCTGCATATGAGATAGTGTGGGAGTGATTTGATCTGAAATATAAAAATGATTGCTTGCAGAACTTTAGTGAAAGTGAAAAGTATTGAACTCAGTAAATAAGACTGGCAGTGCATTAAGTGGATATAACAACAATCTCCAAATAGCTTCTGATGCTGTTTGAGCTATGCTCCTTTTTCCAAGCAATGGCACAAAGCCAATAAAAAAAGATTATTTAGAGGGAACATGTGTTTTGTAGGTGTTGACCAAAAAAAGCAGGATATTAATAAAAATTTGCATTTG
Organism: Alligator mississippiensis; assembly: GCF_030867095.1. NCBI lineage: Eukaryota > Metazoa > Chordata > Crocodylia > Alligatoridae > Alligator > Alligator mississippiensis. The sequence continues at coordinate 44,313,311 of NC_081830.1, forward strand.
TAACTGTTTCTTTAAGAAACTAGGACTAGAGAAACATGAAAGCTATTTTTTTCCAGAAGAGTCTGAGACCACAAAAACGAACAGGAGCTCTGACTTCATGCCCCTGGGGGAGAGGCTGGACTCGATGATCTTCCAAGGTCCCTTCCAGCCCTAGTATCTATGAAATCTAATGTCTATGAACTCATCATTCACTGACCAGCCATGGATTATTTCACAACCCCTAATCAGTGGGTAGTAATTTATGTAGGTCTCCAATACCCTATTTGATGAGGATGGATCTGCTGCACAGTCACTGACCTCACATGGGAACTTATTTTGAACGTATCAAGAATTGATATATAATCTATATTAAGTTTTACACAAGACGATTCTTATTTTTCTGTCAAATAATTAACTTTAGCCCAAAAGATCCCATTTTAAAATCACCTGACAGGTTTTTTGAGGGAGCAGGGGGTTGTTTGTTTGAAGAGCTTTCCACAAGAAACCACAACTATAGTCCTTGAAATGTGAAGTGCATGAGGGGGCTCATATCTCACTATAGGGGTGATAACATAATGGCCTTGTACCCTTTACAGCAAATGGAGGAATGATGCAGCACCCTGAGACAGCAGTCAGGACAGTTTTTAAGGGCAGTGGGGCCTACGCAACATAACAGTCCAGAAAGACTCAAGCATTCCAAGGTACATTCATCAAGATAGCCCCTAGATGGTACATTTGTATCCTTCAAGGTGTTACCTATTGGGAACAACCTAGCCCTGGTCAGACAAAACCCATAATTAAAAGAAAAACATTTCCACTGAAGTCAGTGGATGTCTTTCCACCTATCTCTAGGTCCCTTTGCTTGAGTGTTAACTTCTAAATTCTGATTTCCTCAGTGAGTATCTAATTATGTTTTCTTACTTTCCAGAAACATGGCAACTGAAAAGAATAGTACTATTGAATTATATGTGGAATTAGTCCAGTTAGTAGTGTACATTCCCACATTTATTCTGGGAGTGATATTCAATGCGATGGCTTTGTGGTTTGCCTTCTGTAAGATCAGGAAGGCAACGGAAACAATGATCTATGTGGTGTCGCTTATCATTCTGGATACCTGGCTGCTGTTTACTCTTCCTTTTAAAATCATTTCATATCATCAACAAACTTGGCAGCTGGGACCTATGTTCTGCTCATTCCTGGAAAGCCTTTACTTTATAAACATGTATGGCAGCATTCTTATCTCTGTGTGTATTTGTGTGGACAGATACATTGCTATCAGACACCCATTCTTAGCTGTGACCCTGAGATCTCCCAAAAAAGCTGCCATTATCTGTACTGTCATCTGCTCAGGAGTCTGGGCTGGATCTGCTTGTACATTCCAACTGCATGAAGACGGTGCCAATAATTCATGCTTCCATGGTTTCTCTAGTAAGACATGGCAAGACACTGGTTTGTTTGTTACTCTGGAGACTGCATTTCTTGGAAGTGTGGCGACAATGATTTTCTGCACATCTCACATCATCATATATTTGAAGAGGAGGGAAGACCTATATGATCCACTTACTAACACAAGTAAATCAGTGAAGATCCTCACAGCAAACTTGATCACATTTGTAGTCTGCTTCACCCCTTTCCATTTGGCACTCCTCTTGTATGTTTTGGTAAAAAGACAGGTAATTAATGATTCTAACCAAATGCTACGCCCCTTTGTTCAAATCAGCCTCTGCTGGGCTAACCTCAACTGCTGCCTGGATGCAATTTGCTACCATTTTGTTTTTAAGGAGTCTTTGAAAACCATGCTTCAAGACCATGACAGAACAATCAGCAGTGATTAATCAGCATTGCAAGTCTCAATCATTTTCAGACCTGGTAGGAAAAAGCCTTCTAAAGCTGCCAGTCCTTTTAGTTTCATAGATTATTTTTACCTTAGGTACCAGTGAAAACTCCCTGACAGAGCCATCCAAGGAGGTAGCAAAAATGAATTGCCAAGTAGAAGTAGCTCCTTAACCAACGGTCAAAGAAAATGATACTGAAAAACCAAATGTTTACTTGAAACATTATTGGCTCCTGGAGAGATGCTTCAGTTGAAACTGAGGGAGCTCAGGCCAGTTATTTTGGTACCTAACTTGAGACAACCGGGCTTGAAAAGCATCTTTGAAATTTTAAATACAGTTAAAAACTGAACTAAGATCTGTCTTCAAGAGACTTTTCTTAATTTGTACCCTTTAGAACCTTGTTTTGTGTTCATATTTATAAGAAAGGAGAACTGGAATTGTAGTCTGTAAATAGTGACAATTTCCAGCCGTGTGTGGCATCCCTTCTGTAAAGTGTTTGTGCTAATTTTAGAAAGGATTCCAATTGAATCTCAGAAGGTAATGATCCTCTTTACACAGCCAGTGGCATTAAATCCTGATTCTACTTACCTCTCACACTGGGTGTGTCTACATGTGCTATTAGCACACAGCCATAAACATATCACACTGGCGTTTATTGCTCCCAGGTGTGCCTTTTGAACATACATGCAGGACTGCAGCACATTGAGCCAGGTTGGAGCAGCCCCAGCGTGTAGGAGGCCCGGTGGGTCAGCCTGCCAACTCAGGACTGCTCCAACCCAGCATAACGTGCTGCAGAGGGGCTGGCTGGCTGCCTCTGCACTGAAGCACCCTCATGCCCCAGCCAGCCACATTGGAATCTACATATGGACTACTGTGGAGTAAAAAGCTCTGCAGCAGGATAGTGTTTGTATTTACAAGTATTACCCTGCTGTGGAGTTCATTTCCTATGGCCTAATAGGGCCACATGTGTAGACAAGAGACATTTACTGCAGAGCCAATTAGTCTACTCTGCAGTCAACATCTCTTGTAGGCACACCCACTGAGTAGTGTATTACTTGACACATTCATATTGACTACAACAGGACTTCTCAGAGACTTATGTACTTCTTAACAAAAGTAAAGGTTGCGCAAGTCCAACACCCTAGTAGCAGCCAAATACCCTGATGGATGGAGTTGCCAGAAGGGAAGGGAGTGCTCTGAATCAAGTCTCCAAATGCCTTAAGCCATGCCCTTTCTTGGCCACACTGCCCATTTACTAGGATGTGTTGTCCAAGTGCCAGCCCACTGTGAAGGCTGAACGCTGAGAGTTTTCAAAGCCACCAAGAGTATTTAGACTTAAAACCCCCATTAAAATGAATGGAAGTCTTTAATCTAAATACACCCAGCAGCTTCAAAAATCCCAGCCCCAGAGGACTGGAAATGACAGCTTGGCTGTCTCATTAATTTCTTCAATATCAGCTTTTCGTATAGGTGTTTATTGTCTGTGGTTGGCTGCAACCTAGGTCTCTAAACAAAGCCAGAAACAAAAATCAAGCAAAAGCTATACGTCTGAAACATGAGCTTCCAACAATGCAAGTCCCAGTATCTGAGGGGAAAATGCATACTCTTAGGATGAGTATGTTCAAAATAATTTGGGTTCCAATAGCAATAGCCACCAGCGTAAAAATCCAAGCGACTAAAAACAAAATTCTTAGGGTTCTGGGGGATTTACTAAAGCCTAAATAAACAAGGCAATAAAATATCCTTCCTACTCTAAAGATTGCTTTATCTTTTTTGTTATTAATCACATGAGCAAATTGATTTCATTATCTTTTAACATTTCCTAGTCATCTTGGAGGATATGACCCACCTGTAGAGGATGTACCACTTTGTGATTCCAGCTACTACACTTCTGTGAATGCAAAGAAACTGGGCTAGATCCTCTGCACACGAATACTGGTATAACTTCAGCCAATATAATGGAGTTGCTCTGAATTTTCCTGGGGATCAGGTCTACTCTGCTGGTCAAATTACTCTTGCTTTATAATATACCTTAGACCAGATTCTGGCCAGAAAGATCCATCTGGCAAGATGAAGTTTGGTCCCACTGAAAAGTGCATTTTCCTCCCAGCATGAATTAAACTGCATGTATGCATGTAGAATGCAACAATTCATTTTCAGTTCCCTCTATGTGCAGTTGGTTTATATTTGGTCCCCCTAAACTAGTAGTGAAAATAAAAAAGCTGAACAGCACAGAGAGGAAAGACTAAGATTCACCAGTCTTACTTCTTACATCCATAAAAATAACGTGACTTATAAAATCTGTTTGGCAGAAGCAATTAATTTATATGTCCCTGATGAGTTCGAAATTCAGTACGTTCAGCCAATGAGCCACTAAGTAAAAAAATTAATTCAAGTTTTTCAGCACTCTATTAGGAGTATGAAAAAACTCATTAATAGCCATTACTATGATCTTGGGTTTGATGCCTCTCGTGTGGAAAACCAAAAATTCTTTTGATTAAATTTTAGGTAAGACAATTTTCATCAGGTCACTTATTGAGAAAATGATTATAAACATCCCACAACTTGTAATTCATGCTGCTGTTTAGGTTTTGGAGGTCACTTCCAGGTGACCAATCTTCCTTTAGGTAACATTTCAACTGATGAAAGGTGCTACTTATAGATTTTGGGCTACAAATTTATGTAGCACAATAAGAGTATTCAACACCCATGCCAGGGAATATACACAAAATCCATCAGCACTGTAATGAGGGAAGCGCTGCTCTATAAGCACTCAGGATGACACCACTTTGACAAAACTTTCAAGCTTGACTGCAGTATGACACTGAAGATAGAATCAATTTGTTCTTTAATTTGTAAAGGAGCCATTGACTGACTGAGCATCAGTAGACTGAAGAGTTTTATTACTGAGATTTCAGGTTCCTTTTAAAAGCACTGTTAGCAAATACCAACAGTAAAGGATGTGCTGAAACAATGGAATTGTAGTCACATGGGACCAGGCAGAGAAGACCTGCTATTTAACTAATTATATTTGAATTCAGGTAATATAAAAATGTCATCAATGCCTTCTAAGGACAGAAAACTGTACTCTGTAAAGATACGCATGTTAGTTACATAAATGTAATTTCAAGACCCTCATTGTTTTTGGTGCTGTTACTCTGGACTCACGTCAGTATAATTGAGATCAGCATCTGGTCTCTAATTTATACAATTTCAGTGTTTTTTTCATTTCCAGATGTACCCACTTTTACCATTCAGGTCAAACATGTTCATATAGAAGTCACTGTAGTTGTTACGCCATTTAAAAGTCTGATGGAAGATTATAGTAATCTCTTGCTTTCTCAGGTACCTTCCATAGCATTATAAGCAAAGCATTAACACATTTCAAATTAGCCATAGTTAGCATTATTTCAGAACTGCTTGAATGTACTCAAGCAATTGTTTTCCTCTCTCAGGTTTCTCAAGTTTTCACGAGCATTCTTGTTATTTCCTGAAGTGTTTTGCAGCCTGTGAAATGGTCCTGATAGATGAGGAACTAGGAATCCTGGTTTCTCTTGGTATAATTGTGGGTGATCAGAGTTTCGTCAGTTTGATGTATAAATTGTTTTTACATATGAGTCATGTGACTTCACATACAATTTCTAAGAAAGAACGGTCTTTCTTACACATACCATAAATTAGACTTCCTTTCTCAGAAAATCCTTCCTTGGTGGCAATTCCCCCCCGCCCTCCCCTCTTACTATATAGGTATTTAAACTGAAAGCAGGACTTGGTCCTGGCAACAAGAAGAGACTAAGCAGCAGGCTGTACAGTGCCTAGTACCCAGACTAACCAGTCTAAGGGTAGCTTACCTCTACATTACCCTGCTGTCTGCTGCCGAGACAAGCAGAAGAACATCCAGTTTCTGGATCCCACCTGGGCTAAGGTACGAGTTATGTGCCAAACTGCTTAGATTAGGGCTGTCTGGGCACATGACTAGGCACCTAGGGAACTTTAACATGAAATAGGGAAATGTCTTCTAAATACAGTTATTTCCAGGGTTAAGTGGTAGTGGAGTGAGGTTTCTGGATTGTAGGTTTAAACTTGGATGCCTCAGTTTCACCTCAATCCTGCTACAGGCACTTAATCTTATACTGGATCTAGCCCTTTGGTTTGTGTATTCCAAGATTACTAACCATTCTCACTGGGCTAAAACTGGCTGTATTGAAGTGAAATATATATTTGTAACCCATTATATCATATCTGATTAATCAGACTCTTTCAAACTTTTTTCTAAATATGGCTAGATACTTTGATTTGAAGCTTCATGTTATGTTATAACATATAAGTATATTTATCTACCAAAATAAGTCTTACTGACTGTACCAAGGATTTTAAAGGGACATTGTTAAAATAATGGATGAACATTCATATTAGGAGTTGCCCAAAACATTGAAATATAACCCCCCACCCTCCCAAATAAGTTGCTCTTTTGAAAGTTTTTCCATCTCAAATCAGAGAGCAGGCAGAGCTCAGGTCCTCATGAATTTTCTGTCCGAATTCCCTCCCTGGTGCTTTTGCAAAAGGAGCATTTTTTCCTCGGAAAATCCCCAAACAGATCCCTTTTTCCACACCTCTCCTAGGCTTGCTGTCTTACACATACCCTTTTTTCCAGCACAAATCCTGTACAGTTGAAAGGTTTTTGGGCTCTGATTCTGAACCTCTTATATAAAGTGAATGACACCATTGGATGACTAGGCCCTTGAGCTTATTCACTTGGTGAAGCTTTATGTCTGGATAACCATGCTACCCACCTGCTGCAAGTGGCTATGACAACTTTCATTTTTAATTCAAGCATGCCAATGATATATAGTTGTCAGAAAGAGCTGAAGTAAAAAACAGTCACCTGAAAATTAGTCACCCAAACTTGCCAAGAAATACAAGAAATGTGAAGATCAGGTGGTGTCTGGAAATATGATTCACTACTCAGAATTGGTTGTTCTTCATAAAAATACCATTCATGGCTTTGGATGGAAAAGACATTGAAATCTTGTCAGTTTAACCCAGCCAAATCTCTGGTCCCTATCTAAGCTCTTTTTGGACATTGTATTGAAAATTGATTAAGCAGGTAATGCATCAAAATGAAATATTATTCCTTATCTTTTTATGCTATCTTTACACAGCACACCTTCACCTTAGCAAATTGCCCTACTGCTGGTTGCTTATATTCCTTTAAGGCCTCAGTTTACAAGCATACCCTTTTTAGCAAAGCGCTTAAGTGTGCTACAAGATCTCACTAACTTTAACACCATAACATTCAAAGGTTACTATTTTATTTTCCATGGCTGAAACGTGCCCTCCTGTTGTTTTGAAATTGCATTCTCTGCTAAGGAAATAAATATGAATCTGTCCTTTTAGTGCAAAAAAAAAATCATGCGAGTAAAGTGTACCTAAAAATCACCTGACATGCTATCAGTCATTTCTTATGCAATTCTTGCACTAGAATATTGCTTTTGGGGAATACGCTACACACACTCTGCCTGAGTCACTCATATTCCTATTTCATAGGGAAACCAAACTTTTCCATGGCCATTATGTTGGTGGGAGTGCAATGGTGGGGTGAAGATTTAATATTTTCTGGTGGGGAAGCTGCTTAGCACTTACCCTTGTGCTTATTTTTCTTCTCTTTCAACAGGAAACAGATCTGAGTTAATTGGCTAGATTCAGATCTTACTGAAATGATGTAAATTGGGAATAATTCCATTTACTTAAGGGAGACACTTTAGATTTATAGCAGTATAACAGATAAGGGTGTCATTATGCCCTGCCTTCATACACCAGTTCTCCAATCTAACATAATACATGCTGGGCACAGCTACACGTACCCTCCCCCCCCACCCATGTACAGGGGTCAGCAACCCCTGGCATGTGTGCTAAGCATGGCACACAAGGCCATTTTGCTTGGCACACCACTACCAGCCCGGGCTCTAAGCAGCTGCTGCCAGCCACGGAGCCCAGGCTGCTTCCAGCAGGCGGCTGGGAGGCTGCAAGCCCTGCTGCAAGCAGACCGGGCTCCGTGGGCCGGCTGCAGCTGGGAGGCTGCAAACAGCTGCTCCAGGCTCCGGCATGTCAGCACTCCAGCACCTTCCAAGGTAGACATTGTGGTTTTTTCGGCACTCTGGCCAAAAAACGCTGCCTATCCCTGATATAGTACTTGCTTTAGGAAGTACTAAATGACAGCATAGTAACGGCCGCTACTGCACCATCCTTGCAGTGTAGAGTTATTTTTAGCAGCTATGCCGCCGTAGCAACACGCTATAGCGAGGTAGCTCATTGCTATGGCAACATAGCATTGGCATCACAGTTTGTGCCCACCAATGCTATGTTGCCATAGCAACAAACTATGTCACCATACACCATTGCTATGGCAACATAGCATCGTGTGTGGATGCACCCACTATGCGTTTAATGGCACCATCTATAGCCTAGTGGTTAGGCTAGTGAGAAAGGGCAGGAACTAGAATCCAAGTTACCAAAGCCAAGGTGGAAATGCAGAAGCAGTCCAAGTCAGAGGCTGCATTAGGGTTCTGGAGTCAGAGACTAAATTACTGAAACAAAGGGGGAAAAGTAAGAGCAGAGTTCCAAGTCCCAGGCTGAGTCAAGGTTCAATGAGGATTCAACCTCAAATGCATGGGATGCATGCGAAAAAGAATAGAATACATCAGTTTATATGAAGAAACATACATAAAAGAACCCTAGATCTCTCTATTCTTTCCCTACCTGACACCTCCAGAAGCATCCTGAGTCCCTTTATAGGTAGTTAACAGGCATCTTCAATGGTTACTCCATCCCCTGCTAAAGCCAAAGCAGAATGGAGCCCTCGAGGTACAATGCCACACACGAGTGACCACATTTTGCATTTGGCTCATTGTTTAGTAATCTGGCTGCTTGCCCACTTTGTTTTTCCTGTATAGGTACTTTTACCCCTACCTTCTGTTCTCATTTTCTTGCTACTTTTTTACTATTAGCTAAAATGCAGGGCCCTGCAGGTTGCTTCCATTAGCAGGAAAGCTTGGTAATGGAATTTTTTTTTTTTTTTGTAAATAAACGTAAGAAGTGCCATACTGGATCAGACCAGTGGTTCATCTTACCCAGTATCCTGTCTCCAATAGTGACAGAAGCAGCTGCTAAACAGGGAGAGAGCACTGAACTAGATACCTCCTATTCAGTACCCCCCCGGACTGGCATTCACCATTTATTGGGTTAGAGATGCCAGAGGAAATTTCTCCAATCATTCTATTCAATAGCCATTAACAGATCTATCATCCATGAATCTATCCAGCTCCTTTTTGAACCTGGTTATGCTATCAGCCTCCACCACCTTCTGTGGCAATAAATTCCCCAAGTTAACTACATGTTGATTAAAAAAATTAGAGTATAAGTAAACAACGTTCTGCTTCCCTTTTCTCCCAATATGCAATAAGGTTCTGGGCTCATAGTTCCAAGTCTCTTTCACACTCCCATATTAAATTATTTGTAAGGAAAAATCGGGGATTTTTTCATATTTTTTTTCTCTATTGATCCAGCAATCATTGTTAGCTTAATTGCAATTACATGGCAAGCTTGAAGACCATTTCACTTTATTATTAAGAACATTTGGGGCAAGATTGATGCAGAAATCATCATTCTTAAAGATCTATTTTAGACTTAATTTGAACTCAAATAATGTATACATAAACTTGTACATTTTCAGAAAATGTATTTTATATTCAGGGAACCAGTGCAGTAGGCTTGCAGTGGGTACATAGGATTTCCCTTCACAATAAATAAGGCCTTACTGCATTCACAGTGGAAGTGGGCTGAGCTGCGGCTCCTTTAATCTTGCAGGTTCCTCCGTGCTTCCCCCCCCCCCAGCCCACCTTGATTGGTGGAGGGGTCCCACTTGTGGGTCACTCCTGATTGGTTAGGAGGCAAAAATCAAAGTTTTAGACATTTCCACCTCTCATTCCTGATTGGCCGAGGCATCCCAGCAGCTCCATTGCTTGCTGCTGACCAGCAGATAGGCAAAACTAGTGCATTTTAAACTGCAGTTTTCACTTCCCTGTCAATCAGGAGCAAGTCGCAAGTGGGACCCCCTCCACCAGTCAGTGGAGGGGCATGTGAGGGAACCTGCAAGATTAAAGGGGCCGCAGTGCAGCCCACTTCCCCCATGAATTCAGTAGGGCTCCAACAATAAACGTGGTCAAGTCCTGTAATATATATTCAAACTTCAGCGTGAAACCATAAGTGGAACTTGTTCAATACATTTTATACCTCATTTCCTTCTACTATTTACATGGAAACAGAAGTCACTGGACACCTACAACTTTCTTGTTATTTTTTTCCACTTCATTGGGTGCGTACAGAAATGAAGTAAGACCTATCATTCCCCTCCTGGACTTTGTTTTCCAGGTCTTCTGTATTCAGCCATTATTATACTATGGAGCATGCCTTACATCAAACTGTCTCTTGCTCTGGGATCATCAGATAAATACTTGCCTAGGTGGAGATGTCCTAAATATTTTCCTCCCTTTTACAATCCTAACTCATATTACCATCAGTAGTGATGCTCATTCCAGGAAACTTAATTACTTATTCTGTAAATTTTACTTTGAGTATTCTAGGCACACACCTACATTGAAAAGCCCCTAATCTGCAGTGGGCAGATCAGTTTATTTTCACAGCACTGTGCTGCCTGGAAAAAAACTGTTTAACACATTGCTTCTGAAGACCTCTGTTTTGATCTTGTTACTAGCTACATCAAGCCTACATTAACAACGTCATTCAACACTTCGGTTTCTTGTAGTGCACACCCATTGATAGCATACCCTCAACTACACCATCTAGTTACTAAGTTAAATAGAACTGCTGATGATACAAAGCATTTAACTCAAGGGTATTAAAAATATAACAGAGAAGAAGAGAAGGAAAGCAACAAAGTCTGAAAGTCATACTGGCTGGTGAAGGAAACATTTTGCATTCAGAGGTATACAGACTAGTCCAAGAAATTAGTACTATTAATAGAACAACAATAACACAAGACGTTTTAAGAATCAGACCTCCTAATTCTGCATGTAGTTAGGATACCTCAGACACATGCAATAACTGAGAGAGACAATTTATAATTTTTAAGAGCCTGGGATTGTCAAGAACAATTCTCACTAGTTTCAGTGGAGCCCAAAACCTGCTCTCTTAATTTCATGTCCAGTCACTACCTTCTGCTTTGAAAATTGTAGCTTCATTTATTTGGAACTGTAATAAAGATGCTTGTGTGCCACTGCTTAATTTAGGCCATTCCCTTAATTTTTGAAAACCCAGGAACCATGTTTGTCATGATTATTCCACCTACCTGAAGTCATAATCCTTTTTTACAATACCGCAATTAGTTGCTGTGGAAATGATTCTAGGGTCATAAAGGATTAAAGCTTCAAGGGCCCGATTCAAAGTCTATTGCAATGAATGGGAAAACTCAGACTTCAATGGGCTTTGCATCAGTCTCCAAATGAGGAGTAAGCAATAGGGATGGATCACCTCTTCAGAAATCAAAGATCCTGTTTTCATGCAAATATCATTTGTTCAGGAAGAATAAAGGAGGAGAAACAAAGAATATCTAGGGACAAGAGAGAGACTGTTTCTAAGCAGAATGTTTTTCACCAGAGATCAGCTGCTCTTTAAAACAAAATACACAGAGATAGAGATTCACTTTCAGATCCTTATGTTCCTGTTGGTAAACCTTAGCAAATGCAATGTGTCAGATTGGCTTTAATTCTTTTTGCCATGATTTCTTTTCATGCTCTCTAGAAGGAAACAACTTTCAACATCTGTTAGCAAACTTTTAAAAGAGAAAGAATTAAAAACCACAGAGGGAAATAATAGCAGATCCTCAAGGCAGATGTCTGGCTCTGAAGTTCCCTGGGAAGCTCATGACAACAGCACCTTTGACTCAAGACAAGCAGCTGCTTAGCAAATGTAAGACATTGAAAAATGCTAGAGAATGGAGTGTACTAAGTCAAACCCAGTAATGATGAACAATGAGCTAAGAACCAGCAGGGCAATGGCTAGTAAAGACATCTGTGAAAGACAGGATATTAAGAGTCTGTTGCAAAGCCCTTTAAAAAATGTAGAAAAACTCCAACAGGCTTTGGCATAGGCCATAGCCTGTTAAAATGCAACCAGGTGGAAAATATTACTAAAAGTTTTATGTAGAAGTTCTGCAGATAAATCACGCAGTTATGTATATTTCTTCCTTCATACCATGGTCCCTTGAATAAGGAAAAAATACTTGCTTCTGACCTTATTCCTCACTTGCAGGCCTGTCAAGACATTACCATTTTTTTCTTGCTAATCAATGTTTACATCCCAAATAGGAATCTTCACTTCAGTTCTACAACAAGCCAATCTGACACTTGCATTTGCATCTGAGATGTCTCCTACCCCAAATGAGCAAGTAGGCTATTCTGTGATCTAATTCTGAAATGTTAGTGGTTTGTTTCAGTCAGGCAACTGCTGATTTTACATTAGAGAAAACCTGCTTACTATCAAAAAATTGGAAAAATACCTGTACCCTTCCCCCTCCCCCCCCAGCTATATCCATAGGAAAACATGCAAAATTCTCAGGTTTTACATGCAGGAGAGCTCAATTCCAAAAGGGGACTGTACTAGATTTCCAGCTACAAAACATTTATGCTAGAGAAGCCTCCTTTGGGTTGTCACACTGCCCTCTGTGACAACAGCACTGCCACACAAAGGCAGATCTAGAAGGGGCACAGTGATGCAACAGCACCCCTTTCTGATCACACAGCAGGAACAGCAGTCCAGGACATTTTTAAGTCTCCAAGAAGGGAAGTATTTCCCCCCTCACTTCCCCTCCATGCTCAGAGGCATATCCCTTCTCCCCCCGCCACTCCCCCAGGTATGGGGGAAACTCCTGTCCTATTCTAGCCAGGCTGCCTGGGAGCTGGGCTCAGTCTGGGACACTGGTGGCAGCAGCAGCAGACAGGTAGATGGGTTTCCCCTGTCCTACCAGCTCCTCCGGGGTGTTCCCAGCCAGCCTGGGAGCATGCACAGGGAAGGAGAAACTGCCCACCTGCCACTGCCACCACCATCCTGGGCTGAGCCCAGTGCCCCCATGCAGCCCAGCTGGAGCAGGACAGGAGCTCCCCTCACTCCCACAACAGTGCAGACAGCAGGAGGGGAAGGGAGGAGGGGAATGCTTATCTACTTTGGGACCTAAAGTCCCCAGGGTGCCGCTCACCCGGGTGGAAGGAGGGGAGGGAGAAGGCTTGGAGCAGGGGGTGGAGCCGGCCCTACAGTACCAGTTGCTGCTCCCAGAACCTATTTGTAAAATCCTAGATCCACTTCTGGCCCCCTGTGCTGATGGCCACCTCTGGCAAGTAAGAATTAAAAAATGGATTTGGTTAGAAATGCCACAGGCAGGTGTTGATACATTAGTGTAAAAATATACATTCCTACAGGAACTTATCTGGTTTCCTGCTGGCTGACCTGGTAAGTTGTGAGCTCATGCTTACAGGGTCTATGGCTTGGCCATATGTCCAGGGGACACTAGGGCATCCAGGCTCTGTGGTTTCAAGATGTCTACTACTTCAGGGTTAGGGAGCCATGGACTTCTAGAATCCATAATCCTGGAGCAGCTCTGCCATGTGGACGGCTCTGGGTTGAGGACCTCATGCTTTCTAGATTTCCTGCTGTACATTCAGGAGCTTGGCAGCCCCAGAAGTCCTGCAAGCCATGGCAGGGAGTCTGGAAGCCCACAGAGTTGCAGCTTGAACCAAGCCTTGAAGCTCCCCGCACCATGGCAGCAGACTCCCCAGAGTGCCCCTGGATCCCTAGGTAACCTATGCCATTCCTGGAAGTTAGGCACGAGTGGCTCATTTTTGTTTGTAAAAAAATCAAACCAAATCATCTCAATCACTTCAGATAAACTTTTTTTTTACACTTTTCCTTCCAGGGGAAATCATGAACTTTCTGAACCAGAAGAAACATTTTGTCAGAAATGTGAGAGTTTCTCAAGCGGAAATTCGGAGTTTAAGCCAGATGGTGGATAATTCAGCTTCTGCCACAGGGGGTGGGAGGAGACAGTGAGAAATGAGAACTCCAGGGAGAGAGATGACAAAGCCAAAATAACCCGGAAAGGAGAGAAAAGCAAGAAGAAGAATGAGCCAGCCTGCCTGCCCACCCTTGATATAAGAAAGCTTCCTGTTCAATTCACTATTCACACAGAAAAGAGATCTGATATAGCAGTGGCTGCCACTGCACTTAGTGAAGGCAGAGCAAGGTGTAGAGGATTTCCTGAGGTTGGGAGTGGGGATATTTCTAGAGCAACCCTACTCCTTAGTACCTTTATCTCATGGTCCCCACTTTGAAGAATGTAAATTATCTCTACTACAGGTTTCACTTTTTCAGTTGCATTAAGTAGAGCTATGCAAACAACTGAACTTCCAGTTTGTTGGCCACACTGGATAGGCCCCAGACAAAAGTGTTTTGTTTTATCTCACCTCAAGAGAAGGAGATATATTTTGGGTTGAACAAAACCTTTGGTTTGATCCAAAGCTAAATATTTCATTTTGTTCTGGAGTGTTTTTATTCTTTTAAAAATTATTATTAAATCCCACTCAACTTCAAAATAAAATACTGCTTCAAAAATGGCAAGTCAAAAGTTTCATTTAAAAGGCCATAATATATTTTTTCATTTAAAAAACCATTTTAGTCAAAACTATTTTCAAAATTTGACCCAACTTCCAAATTTGTTTCAAATCTGCCCAAAAACCTTCATTTTTCAACAAATAAACTACTTAAACAAAAAACTTTATCTTTGCCCTTGTCATAAAAAGTCTGCTATCTTGCCCAATATCTTGTGCTTGGACAATGAAAGAGATACTCTTAGCTGGAACTGATTACAAAGGCAAAGAGAAATGTCTGTACAAAAACTAACAAAAACCCCACAGTTTTATGTTAAATATCAGAGAAAATAGTTTTTCTGGGGCTGCAATTTTTTTCCAGCATTACATACAGACAAAATATTTCAGTGCACAACAACCAATGTAAAAGCAATTATTAAAATAAAAAATAATTATTTTTTTCCTAGAACTAAATAAAATGCAGAACTATTCAGGGGAAGAAAAGCTAAATAGCCTAAAATAATTAGGTTAGCAAAATTATTTAACAACCTTTCTTCCTGTTACTAAAACAGATGATTTTTTTCTTTTTCTTTTAGCCACAGAACAGTTTTTCAACCCTGGTGTGAGTAAAACTTCTATATAGACTTCAACCACTTCCTCATTGTGGTTGGGCTTTTTGCTCGTGTTATTTAATTACTGTCTCTATTAAAAAGTTTGACATTCAGATAACCAAGATAAAATATTACTAGTCACCCAGTCACATTTTCCTTCTGATGCATTCCTAACTCTGTAAAAACTGGACGCAACTCACTTTTCAAATGAAACCATGTCTATTTTGACAACTTGGTTTGACAGGCTAATTTATGCAAACACAACAGCTTGTTCATTCATATCCACATGCTGACCTGACCAGTCTCTATTTCTGCTTGGGAAGCCTCCTACGTGATCCCTTCAGCATTCACTGTATAACAAATGCATTGTGACAGGCTGGAACAGCTCCTAGTTCCTGCAATGTCAGTGAATGTAGAAAAGCTGTATTGTAAAATGGGCCTAAACTGCAAAGAGCTTGGATCCAGATATGGATTTCAAGTACCACTAAAGCACTGAAAGTTCTACTTCAGTTTGTGATGGTTTGCTCCTTCCCTCTGTGGCCAATGACTGCTTGTACACGCCACGGGGCTTTAATTCGGTTTAGTTCTCTCTAAATTAAAAGAGTGGGTTTTTAAAAGCCCACTGTTTCAATTTAGGGAAAATTAAACTGAACTAAACCCCTGTGGCATGTACACAAGGGTGGCGGCCCGATCTTTACCTGGCTGGAGGGCAGGGAGGGGCAAGCAGTCCCTGAGCTGTGCTGAGGCTGGGTGTTTCCCTCTGTGGTTGCAGGGGGCCAGTGCCTCCCTCCACAGCAGCGCTTCCCAGGCATCACCCACTTGCTGGCGCCCAGCCATGTACTGGGCCCCTGAACAGCTCAGACAGACAAGCAGGCTCCAGGAGACAAGGAAAAAAATTAACTCGGGCTCCTTGCTGCTTTTTTTTTCCTTCAGTAGAAGCTGCCTGCCTGCATGCGCTGCCGCTGGGTTGCACAGTGGCGGGGGAAGGCAGCAGGGTGGTGCACAGGGTGCTGGAAGCCTGTCAAGACCCAAACATGTCAGCTTCCAGCACCTCGTGCACTGTTGCACTTTGTTAGGTAGCAAACTAAAACACCTCCAAGGTGTTTTATCTTATGTACCAAAAGTCATTTAAAGCGGAATACCCCGCTGAACATGCAAACAGCAATGCCATTAAAGCAGTGCAACAGGGCAGCTAAGCCGCTTTAATGGCCAATTTTGTTGTGTGAACAAAGGCCCAATGTGACAATTAACTGCACCAATCTAGTGCTTAAAATATACCATTTAATCCTCCAAAGAACCTGACCCCTGGTCTTTTCTCTGGTCAGTGGGTTTATTGTGTGGACAACTCTTTGCAATGTTGTTGGTAAGGAGGCTCCATGACGTCATCTGACTATTGCCCAATGTTGTATAGGCTCTAGGCACTTACCAGAGCTGCTGATCTAGTCATTTCCTTATAGTTGGATACCCCTCTGATGACTGAAGATACCAGAATTTCACTTGAGTTCATCTCTGTAATATTGCCATCTTAATGAATTCATGGTTGTTATTATTTTGAAAAGCAAAGGCATTCCTCATTTGGGTTTACGGTTTACATCTCCATTCACTCTACCACCCAAGTGATTCTACATCTCTCATATCCAAACACATTCTTCTCGTGTCCAACAAAACCCAGTGTACTGTAGGGCAGGAGAAACCCAACTTCTTCTCTTGGCTTCAAACAATAAATTATCCTCCTTCCCCAACTCCATTACTCATCTAGAAGGACCAACCAGTAGCAGCAATTTTCTTTCCATAGAGAGAAACCCCTAAAGACATGCTGGTACCTATTGATACAGACATGCACACTCATCCACTTCTGCTGTGTGGAAGGCAGAAAAATCTAAAAATATCAATATTTTCATCAGTTTTAATGACAGAAATATTTAGATAAGTAATAGGGATCAGGCTTATACAGTTGAATTTTCTAGCATTAGTCCATTTGAAACCTTTAGGATTTTATTAAATTTGGAAACATGTATATTTATTGCTTAATAATAAATGTATACATTAAAGTGTATTAATCAGCTCCATATCTGAATTACAACTCAAAGCTTTGCAAATGAAGTTTCATATGGAACTGCTTTGCCTATACTTACCCAAATCATAACAATAAAATGATTGAGCAAACAACTATAAGACAATAGCAAGAACAAACTGGGAATATGAAAAGCCATCAAGAAGCTTTGACAAGCATGACATATTACTTCTGGAGAGATATAAGATTTCAGAAGCAAATGCATTTAAAAATGGATATACTCAAAGCTCCAAGGACTTTTATTTACATTCTAATGCAGCTAAACAAACTTAATCAAAAACATTGCAAAGAGGCTGTTTGACAGATGCAACTCGCCTTACAACGCATCCTTTTAAATGTTAAGGCAACAGAGCTCCACTATTTTAGTAAATAAATACCATGGACACCCTAAAAACACAGAGACTAGACTTTGTAGAGTATGTAGGCATGCTTGGTTCAGCTCTTTACGCCTACACAGGAAAGTAAACGGAGGGAGGGAGGAAGGCATGAAGCATTTATGTCCATATCACTAGAACAGCTTCAAAATGATTCAATTAAAACACACAAAATGCTAGTGAAGAAGTTCCAAAACACTCATTCCCAACCAGCCTCATTTTTCAATGGTTCCCAGGTTAGTTATTAACACTACTTTTGTAGTTCTCTGTTGTATTTAAAGATCTAAATGAGTATCAGGTTTAACATGTAAAAAGTTCTCAAGCAGAAAGATGTGCCCCAAACCACAGCGTGAGGTGCTGCTTTTTTACTGGCTTTTTTGGCACCTTCAGTCAACACCAATTATGGCTTGAACAACACGGCACTATTTCTGGAACATCCTTACTTTTTAATCATTCACTACTTCCCTGTTAGGGGCAGGGCAGGGCAGATAGAGCTAACAGCTCCCGGTTGGCCGTGCCTTTAGTCTGGCTCTCAGACATGCCTGGTATAAATATAGCATAGAAAGCAAAACAGAACAAAAACCAGAACTTTCCAAACTGGCATTTATTTCCATCGCAAATCCTGGGTGATGCTTTGTGCTGCCCTTGTGACACCTTGAACCTATTTCTGCAACTCTCCCCACATTATAACTAAGTGCTTGATAAAGAAAACATGCTTTTTCAGGGACGCCAATCTTCATGGATGCCTAGAGCAAACACTGCCTAGAGACGACAGGAAGCTAGTGGCCATGTGTTCATTCCCCAGCTAGAGACTACTCATAATCAAAAGATGGGAGGGAATTAAAAAAGAACACAAAACTGCAGGCACTTGCATTATAGGCACCAGAGTTCCAGGTATGCGTTTCCAAGTATGCATACTGGGGATTACACAGACTAGGACATCAATAAAGCCCATTTACAGAATTAGAAAATGGAACATATAAAAGCCCTTCAAGAGTCTTATGCACGCCTGTAATCACTGAAACAGTGCAAATATACTATCAGGTCAATTCAGGCCCCCAAATTTGTACAAAGCCAAACTGGAAAAAACTTTTAGAATTTTTTAAAATGTAAAATGTAGTTTCAAAACATTTTGTTATTAAAAAGTGCCGTTGTTGTTCAGGGTTTAGTGCTTGAGTTTAGTGTTTGAGTGCTAATATCCAATAACCACAAGGTGAAATCAATTAGAAATTGACTATAGATTTGATTCAAAGCCTCTACCTTCCCCACTTTAGTTTCTCTTGCCTTTTTGGGATACTGAAGATCAGCCAAATGATACAGATCATTTTCATGAATAAAATATGGGAAAACAGAGTAAAATCCTTTAAAAAATAAGTTTACCGTGATTTTGCATGTCATACTGACTAAGTTTGTGATGTTAATATATTTATTTTTATCTCCAGTGAGACACAGATTTAAAAGTCCAAGTGTAAAATCACGCATTTCAATTGGAATTAAATTACCAAATGAATAGAGCAACAGCTATATTCTTCCATTAGGCCTTCCTTTCTTTTAGTAAGTAATTTTCAGTTGTATACTTTTAATTATAGGTGGCACTCATGATCCTACATTTACTGTAATATTATTGCCAAATTAAAAATTCTAAAGAGTTGACTTTCAGTTTGTCTGATATCTAATTCATGCATCTGTCCCTTGGAAAATCATGATCTTATCTAGGGTGCAATAGTTGAGTGATGCTAATTTCACAAAAAAGTATTTTCATCCTTTGCCTTTTGCATTTCTATCAGTTCAGCTTATGCCCTTTGGCACTCACTCCCATGCCCTGACCTATCCTAAACTGACCTGTTTTAAGAATGGGTACATATAATCATCATCACTCTTAAGTTTATTTTTGCTTGTAGTATTACTGAGAGTCATTACTAATACATGGACAAGTCCTCCTGTTTTCTTCAGTCTTGAGTTTTCAAAGCCCTAAACTATGACCAAGGTCAGTAGATGCACACCTGGTTTCAGTTGCAATGGTCTTGTAAGCTTAGAGCCACCTTGAAGAGAAATTATGGCCCAACTGGGAAAGTTAAGAACAGCATCTACATACACTTGGCCACAGGAGGGCAGTGTTAACCTCACTTAAAACACATTTGGGTGGTATGAATGCAGCTGCATAAAACCTGTTCCTTGACAATGAGAACATCTAGAAAGCCTATGAAGAGCAACTGTGTGAAATGTTTTCTCTCTCTCTCTCTCTCACACACACACACTCTCCATTCCCAAAGGAAATCTCAGGTAAGTAATATTCATGGGTCTTTAGTAGGAGACTGAAACTTAAGAGAAAAGAAATCCAAACCTTTAGATAGCTCTAAGTAACTTCTTCATAATATAGAAAGCTTCTTAGGCAGCTTCTTTACAGTGAATTTCTGTTCAGAGTGAACACTTCCCCATTTTATTTCAGTATCCAAAGACATCTGTGGTGACTAAGAACCTCTTCTAAAACACAGACATGGGTCTCACGAGACAGGCAGCAAGTTCCTGCTGTGAGCTTCTGCAGTAAGCACTTCTGGAGTCAGAATACCAGTCATTATGGGAAGGGCTCTCATAGCATTAACAAGACAGCGTTCTGTAAGACTCTCCTATCCCTGACCCAGACCAAAATGTTAGATGCTAAGACACCTATTCCAATAAATTTGCATTGATATCAGTGCTTAACACTTGCATGCATACGTCTTAAAGACGGAGCAAAGAAAAACTATGCTTCAAAAACTAGCATCTATATTCTCATTGTCACAAAGGTGTCAGACAAAGCAGTGGCCCAAATTAACTCCCCCTCGTAATTGAATACTTCTTTCTTTTTTACAACGTATTCAATTAATTTAAAGAAGTCCATACGGATTGCATAAGAAGCTGTTTTTCCATTCTCTTTATACGCCAGTGTCTCTTAGAAATTAGAGGTGGGGAAGACCAGTGTTTCTCAACCTTTTTAGACTCAAGACACCTCTAAGCAAGTGCCAACTCTTACCTTCTAGGGTTGTTGGTTGTAGCCGTGTTGGTCTAAGGATATAGGCAGGCAAGGTTCTATGGGTAGATGTCTACCTTTTATTAGACCAACTAATAGTTGAGAAAAATGTTCTTTGCAAGCTTTTGAGCATAAATGCCCTTCTTTGGGCATAGGGAGACTCTGCTGGTATTACGTGTTCTCCAAGACAGAAAAGAAGCTAGTTTGCAACATGCAGGTCTGTGAAAATACAAATGAGTGGTAGTTTGGGAGACAATGGATAGAACTAGGAGGGAAAGTTGGGGAAAGGAGGGAAATGCGTGAAGGAATGTAGTTGGCCAGCTACCAGCAGATTACCTGGGGTTATCAGATAGCAGGCAGGTTGTAATGTGCCATAAATCCAATGTCTATATTTAGTCCATGATTTTCTGTATCCAGTAGATTTATGAAGTGAAGTTCGTAGGCTTGTCTACAAAAGGTGTTTTCCTTTTTCCTTTTTATGTAAATTCCTTTTGAGGATTAGAACTGAGAGATCAGAGAGAGAGTGATTGTCTTGTGAAAAGTGTGCACCCACAGGTAACTGGATATTCTTGTCTTTGATGGATTTGTGATATATATTCATTCTGGTACAAGTTGTTGTTTGGTTTCTCCTGCATACTTTCCATCAAGGCATTTGGTGCACTGGATGAGATACATTACATTTCTGGAGGTGCAGGTGTAAGATCCAGGAATAGTGATGGTTCTGTTGTGGAGTGCAGCTATTGTAGGGGTGATGGAGATGTGTTGGCAGGTTTTACATTTCTTGCCCTGGTATGGTCTGGATCCATTTTGTGTGGTTTGGGCCTGAGGAAGTTTGCTTCTGGTGATGAGGTTAGCAAGGTTTGGTGCTTATTTAAAGGCTAGGATGGGTGGTTTTGGAATTCTCTTTAAGAACTGGGTATTCTTCTAGTATGGGTTGCAATTGTTTGAGGATTTTCTGTATAGGTTCCAGGAAAGGATGGTATGTCATTACTAGTGGTTTGCAATTCGTGTGGATTTTCTCTTTGTACTGCAGCAATTCTTCACATGGTATCTGGGTGGCTCTTTCAAAAGTGCGAGCTCTCCCTCTGGAGAAGTGTCCTTGTTGGGTGAAAGCCCTTTGAGATGTGTGAGGTGACAATTGTGGGTATTCTCCTCAGTGAAATTTGGTGCTATCATAGAGCTTGGCTGTATATTACCACTTTTTTGGCGATTGCTGGTTCTGTGTAGATATGTATGTTGGTTTGTGGGTTTCTTGTATATGGTGATTTGTATTTTACCATTCTGGATATTGATCATGGTGTCTAAAAAAGAAATGTTGGTGGTAGAGTATTCAAGAGATAGTCTGATGGAAGGTGATGATTATTGAAGTTGTGATGGAAATCAATCAGAAACTGCAGGATTTTGGTCCAAATGATGAAGATATAATCTATATATCTCAGGTATAACATGGGTTTGATGGTGCAGTTCTTGAGGAATTCTCCTTCTAGGTGGACAATAAAGAGGTTGGCATATTATGGAGCCATTTTAGTGCCCGTAGTTGTGCCCATGGTCCGGAGGAAGTGTTGGTTTTTGAAACTGAAGTTGTTGAGTGTGAGGATGAAGTGGATAAGTTCAGTAATATCTTTAGATCTGTACTCTGAGTTGCAAACTTGCTCTTGTAGATATGCAAGGCAGGCTTGGATGCCATCCTGGTGTGGGATGTTGGTATATAAGCTGGTAACATCCACGGTGGCTAGGAGGGTATTGCTGGGAAGGTGGTCTGTGTTTTTCATAGGAAGTCTGTTGTGTCTTGGATAAAATTTGGTCTTCATATGACAAAAGGTTTTAGGATGGATTTGATGAAACCTGATATTTATTCAGTTAGGGTTCCCTGGTTGGAAATTATAGGTTTGCCTGGGTACCCTCATTTATAGATTTTAGGGAGCGTGTAAGAAGTCCCTGGACTGGGTAGTGATCAGGGTATGAGTTTTTCTTGTAGTTCAGATGGAAATGATGCAACGGTGGTTTTGAGGTGAAAAGGAGAGTTGGATTTTTCTCTAGTAGGTCATGTCAGAGAGTTGTCTGTTGACTTCTTTTATGTTGTCTCCATGGTTAAGGATAACTATAGCTCCTCCTTTATCTGCTGGTTTTATTAGTATTTGGTGGTTGGATCTTGGAGATTCTATGGCCCTTTTCTCGGAGGGAAAGATTGTTATAGTGGTGTTTACTGTTGATTATTTCATTGTTCATTCTTTCTCTGAAGCAGTCAATGTAGCAGTCAAGATTTGAATTTTGTCCACTGTAATGTGTCCAATCTGATGTTACCTTTCACTCATTTTGTGACTATGGGAAAATAATTGAGTAATTCTTCTGTTACAAAGAACAACTGGTCAGAATGCTTTCAATGCTATGGATTTTTAATCTTAATCTCCGGATTCATTTTGTGAATCACACTTGTTTTGTGGCAAGGACTGTTTGCTATACTGCAATGTAGTCTCTAGCTCCATGTTCAGTGTAGTTGAAAGTACCATAAGCATGGGATTGCCATCACTCTCACTACAAACTCCTGTTAAAAAGTTTCTCCTGAATAACAGCCTGATTTATCTTTTCCTTAAAGGTTCCAGTGGTTCCTTAAATCCCTTTCATCATTTATCACTATAACCCCATAAGCATCCCTAAACTTTCCCCATGTGCACTTGAAACACCTGTAAATTGTGAATGTCATCACCCAACATGACATTTGCCAAAGCTATGCATCTTCTGCACTTTTTGTTCGTCCTCATTAGTCAAACTCCCGGCAGTACACAATTGACCTACAAGTATTCACTGTCAGAATGTATTTGGTTTTAGCTTCAAGTATATGAAATATTTAGTAGCACTCAAGAGAGGTCAGGATATTAATAATGCGTCCTATGTGGCCACAGAAATTCTATAAAGAAATATTAGAAGATTAGAAATTCCTTCCCGGTTTGACCATTCATAGATCCTTGGGGATGGAGAAGGTGTACTGTTGATTCCCTAGAGGGAAGTGAGAAGGAGCTAGTGTTATTTGTGCTTTGTGTCCAAGGACAAACAAG
Source organism: Alligator mississippiensis (assembly GCF_030867095.1). NCBI lineage: Eukaryota > Metazoa > Chordata > Crocodylia > Alligatoridae > Alligator > Alligator mississippiensis. The sequence continues at coordinate 44,336,906 of NC_081830.1, forward strand.
CTCAGCTTCAAGCCCAAAGGCTGTTCTACAAGACATGGATGTTACCTTCTGCCTTCTCTGTGAGGCACAGTAGTCACAGAGGCAAGTGACAGTAACTGTGTCAAGAACTTGTAACAGATTACTGCTGACCACAAGTGTAACCCTTCTATCCAACACATAATTGACTTCAGTGACATAGTTGGGAAGAACTCAACAAGGTGGTACAGTGTTTGAGAACCTACTTAGTTCTCTCTTTTTTTTTTTTTTTTTACTCTGCAGACAAGGACAAGCTTGGTTCTGCCTACCGGTCCATACTGTAAGCAAACCAGGATAAAATAATAGGGTTTCTGAGTGGCGGCTAAATTTAAGGGGACAGGGAATATGAGGAAAAACTTGGTTTAAGGTCAAACCAGAACACAAACATTTCAGTGTTTTTCCTTGCAATAAAACCCCCCAAATGAAAAACCAGAATGTTTTACTCAACCTGAAAGGAAATGTTGCAGCTTGAGGCTTCTTTTGTAAGTTCTTTTTAAAGTGGCCTTTGAAATCTAAATCAAATATTTAAATAAAAAACGCTGATTTTTCAAAATAATGACAACTCAATTTTTGGTACATTATAATCTATTGTAAAAAAATTATCAGCATTCCTTGTAAGTAGTCATTATTTTGATGAAGTTTCACAATCATCGTTGTGGATATAGCTCAATCAACATCCTTACCAAAACAGGATAAAACAAGGAGGCAATGCATGGAAGAATACTGCTAATTCTACATGAGACACTACTCACAGCATGTTGCATAGATCGCTTCTCTTCTTGGGAAACTTTGAACTGTAGTGAAATAGTTAACAATACTGACATTTCAAAAAAATCTTGATTACACTTTGGTTCTAACTTCCCATTAAAATACCTGGGCAGTTCAAATATCACAGTGAGAGAGATGTATTTAGAATAGAGAACAGTCTTCTGTTAGTTCTTCAGTGATGTGGTACATCAGCTGGTACCTCATGTCTCTCATGGAGTAGATAAATTTTAAAATTATTCTTATTTGGGCATGCCTTGCATTTCACCCCTACATAATCTGTTCAGTTGAATGAATCCCAGATTTCCATAATAAAATTTAATTTTAAAACTTCCATTCCCCGTCCCGACTCCCCCCGACCCCCACCCCAGAAGCAACTCAGAAGCAGAGATTAATCAAGAGATCTACATTCTTCATACTGTCTAAGGACTCACCAAAATCTTCAGTCTGAAAACAGCTGGTGAATTCAGGAAGAAATATAATTCTAATACATAGAAAACATGCTGTCCTAAGGTTCCCCACCACACATGCATGGCATGAGGCATGATTGTGGGATTGTGCATTAGATCCCATTGTACCTTATTGTTGGTGCAGGGGCAGCCCAATGCTGGGCTGCTTCTGCACTGACAAGAAGATCATGGCAGCTGTGATCTCCCAGTCCTGGGGGCTTCACACACCCCTGAGGCTGGCAGACCACAGCTGCTGCTAGGAACCAGTTGAGTACCACTACCAGGAGTCACACCGTGGGGCCCAAGTGTCTGCAGCTGAGGACTCTAGGTTCCAGCAGTTGCAGAGTGCTGCCGGGACCCAGATTCAGCAGCTACTGGGGCTGAGAGTCCCCTCAGCTGCAGGACTCCTAGTCCCGGCTGGGTATGGTGCACCCCTGTGCCTGGGAGCATAGCAGAGGAGACCCTGAAACGCATGCAAATTAAAGCTCAACAGCAACCAGATATAAAGTTAGCGCACATTTTTCAAGGTCTAATTTTATAGGTGGTTAGAGATTTTTATGCCATGATAGGTTCTTTGTAGGTATAACTGGTCTCAATGTAATTGCACAATTAACCAGTTAATTGTGTGATATCAGTAATATGTAGAGGGGACCTAATATTATTATTCAGGCTTATGACATCATAAAAGCCATTTTCACATTCTAAGCTTTCAGGATCTAGAAATGCCTGTAACATGGTGCTGAGTATTTAATAAACATGAAGAATGCACTTAAAAGCTTCCTTAAGTCTGTCCTACCTGTGCAATTGGCCCAGTAAAAGATTATCACCCACAAAAATCCTTGCCTCTTATAAAAATATAGACATTCAGAAAAGCTGTAATCTTGGAATTTTCCAATATACCTTTGATAGACTTAGTGCTGTATTAAATGAGACAAGATTGATTTGACAGTCTTGTAAAGGCCTTCAATGAAATATTGTGAACTCATGTATATGTAAGAGATAGATGACTAAAGTTGCTGGGTCTTAAAATTAACCTTGTTTGACTTCTATTTAATTTGATAGTGTTACAAAAAGTTTTTAAAAATTCCAACAGTTTTGAAAATTGCTCCTAGCTGCAATGCAAGATCAAGTTTGAACTGGGTTTGCAATTTTTTATCTGACTTAGAACACAGAAGAGGGTATAACTTTTAAATAAATTAGGTGCTGGCTGCCATCATGTTAAGCCTTATTTTTAACGTTTAAATTGACAGACCTAATAACACCTCTGCAGAGCCCTCTCTGATGAGTGGAATACTTCCCCAGCAGTCCCATTAGAATCTATTTGTAGCCTTTCGTATATCCCTGCTATTAATTCAAATCCAAATCAGATAAAGGAAGAATTAGTAAAAAACAGACTTGCTTTAAAGTTTAACATTAGCAAGGGCCTGCATATACATCAATAAGGAAAGAAAAACTGTGAAAAGTTGAGGGTTCAAAAGAAATCAATTAGAAGAAAGACAAGCTGCTCTTCTGTGGATTACGAGAGACTCAAGATGGCCATGGTGTTAAAAGCAGAGCAGGCCATAACAATGCTTAATGTATTAAGACATAGCTTATCATCTTAACAAAAGCATTGTTCAGGGAAATGGTACCAAATGAAACAAAAGTAAAATGAATTTTCCAAGAGCTTTGGTACACTCCAAATAAAAACAGCAGAGAGCTTTTAACACAGCGAAAGGGGAGACTTTTTATTAGGGCAGACTTGGATGTAACATTAGCAAGATGATTCATAAAATCCATGGATTCATTTCATTTTTTCCAAACTAGACATAGGTGGTGCTAGGGCTCATTCTGGCAGTGGATATCACTGCCAGCAAGGCAGTGACATTGCAAAGACTATACACTTAATATGTCACAACACAAAGGGGACTGAATAAGGAAGTTTCCAAAAGGACCAAGCCCCACATGATGCTGACAATAGCAGGAGGTCTTCAGCTAAGTCCTCCTGAGTGAAATAGCTGCTGAGATGCCCTGGACAACAGACCCAGACAGGTAAGAAGAGTTTGCATCAAGAACAGACGGGCCAGAAGTGATCTGTTAGAAACCCAGAGGAAGCATTTAGGAAGGAGTAGCAGGAAGGGCGATTAACCATGCTGCTCCCAGAGGCCTCAGAAGTGGGAAAGGAGGTGAAAGCAACTCCACTGCTTGTAATGTGGGGATAAAATGTTCCAGCTGCTGGAAATGTGGGGAGGAGGATGTACAGCTCTCCTTGCCTTTGAAGTTCCAGCTGTCCCTGTCCAGCTAGCTTGAGACTCCGGCATGTTGGTGTCCAATGATTAGCTTGAGCCTGAGCCTTCACTTCCACTCCAGAGAGAAGCCAGTTAACTTGTCCTTTCTGGCAAACTTCTGAAATGTGCACAGTTCATTACCATGTATAACAGGCCAGAATTACTTGTTGCAGTTTACATTTGCAGATCAGAGTCACTATGGGTATGCACACATGAACAAGTCTAGGTGAGTTACAAGTGGGTGAGGATTTACTACAGATTAACAAATATGCAGGACCAGTTTCATGTGTCCATTCCTACCCTGTAATAAATACAGGCCAAATTGTGGTTAGTTACCCTTTCAAATTAAGGGCTAAGTTGCCAGCCATAGTTTAGCTTTCACTTAGGAAGGAAGAGCAGGCACACAAATAACTACTGTAGACCATCTGATCTACAGTAAATTCCTACCCTCTTGTAATTCAATGCAATTTCTTCATTTGTCCATATCCTAATGTTGTGTAGGAACTGTGGCTGATGTTCTCAGTAACTTGGCAATTAAAACTTTAGAGAGATGCAGCAATTATCCCCCAAATGAGCAGTAAGACCACAGGAAAAGAAAAAATCAGAGGTGGGGTGAAATTTAGCTTAACATGGCAAGAAATCCAAAACTGTAATTGCTGTCTAAGTTTCTCCTGTCATTTCACGTTTCCCAAGTTTCTCTTGTTTCTTCCCCTCTTTTCTTACAAAGTGCAGCCTGCATCTTATGCAGGCTTGTTACTGTTCATAGTATCCTATTTTCTCTGACCCAAACCATGTTCTGTTCATTCTCTGCCCTTCAACTCCCCAGTACAAGTCTGTCTTTCATACTTCCTACATTCCTCTAATTTCCCTCACATCTCCTGTAATCTCTAGTATATTCTGCCTTTACTCCCACAAGCAATCCTTTTTTATTTTTCTACAATTCTCAAGTTCCATCAGACCATGCAGTACTCCAGACACAGCAGCCCATCTCTTTTCTCCTATATCCAAGCTTTGCCCCTTTAACCTCTTCATATGCCCTTGATTAATACCATTCCCCAAACTATTGTCTTCCTCACAAGCCTATTAACTCATCCCTCTTGAAAGTATTCCTCCTCTGCCTTCAACTCTCCAAGCCATATCCTTTACCTGTAACTCCCCTAATGCTACCTTTATATCCCTCAACCTCTTCTCCCTTTCCCTCTTTCCGATTAATTTCTCTCTTCTCGCAGATCCTCCACAATTCACTCTCTGCCCTGATTGACTCCTTACTCCTCCCACCAACCATCCTTTAGCCCCACACTGATAATCTGTGACCCCTGCATATTCAGGGATTCTCTGCCCTTCCCTTCGGTTACCTCCAAGCAATTCTCTGGTTTCCATCCTTCACCCTCCCAGATCCACCACCACCACTCCACAGCATGGTTTCCATGCTACCCATTCTCTCTATGACACCCCCTTCCATCCACTAGTTTTCTCCTCTTAGCATCTGAGACAATTGATTTCTTTTCAGACTACGCAACTTAATCCTTCCATTCAGGCCTCCCAGCAATTGGACAGACCCTCCCCCTTACCTGCCAGCTTCTTTTCTTCACCCGTTAGCTAGAAGGAAGATTTGACAGCTCTGAGAAGTAAGCCAACCTGCGCTGTCATGCATATTCCACTGTTCTGCAAATCCCCCAAGACTTCCTCTGCATTTAGCACAGCAACCAGAGCCTCTTTTCCACGTTTCTCAAGGCTGGCAGCTAGCAAGAAAGCACCAGAGGCCCTGCTTAGTAGGTCCAGCAGGCCAAATAGTTCCTTGTTTTCAGGGCACTCAAAGGGAGCTACAGGGAGGCAGCAGCTCCGTGAAGAAATGAACCAGGTGTAATACCTGTTTCCTGACTAGAGATGGAGGAAATAATAAAAATCTATGAATATTCAGTAGATCTTTCCTTTTTTTCCCGTCGTAGCACTTCCTTTGTGTGTTGCATTCTGTCAAGAGTGAACTAGTTTCAGTGCATGTTATCAGCGCGAATACTGAAGTTCACTTCATGTACACAGGGTTCATATCATATAACTTTTCCAATCCACCCCAATTAAACAATGCAGTTGAAATTTAGAACATGTACAACTGGGCCACGGTATGGGGAAAAAAAAAAATCCAAAAATGTTTTTGAGGAAGAGATTTGAGCACATTGGGATTTGCTTGAAATATTCCACAAGCAAAATGACTGGCTGAATTTTGGTTAAACACATCATTTTGTGAATTATTCGTTCACCAGCATTCTCAGGTTCATTAAAGGGCTTTCCAGAGCCTCCAATTTTAACCTTTAAATATTGTTAAGCCGTCTATATGATATAATAAATTAACAGCCATAACGGAGAATTTTCTAGATGCTACTAATCAAAATAGTCAGAACATACTGATTATTTATCTCTGTCAATTACTGAGACTTTCTGTCCCAAGAGGTAACTACTGGCATATGCTTTTCCTCCATCAATACAGTTTGATATCTGTAGTTAAAATTTTTATAAGTAATGCATAGTCCAGAGTTACCTTTGACAAACAGCTCTCTTCTGGTAGAAATTCAAGAATTTCCTGCAGTACAAATGCAAATAATTGTGATGCAAATCGCGTCCAGATAAACTTCAGAAAAAATCACCACTGTAAATTATAAAATTTTAATTCTTGACAACATTTATGCAACATATTGGGCAGTTATAGGAGGAATCAATTTTGGGGATGCAATTATTATAGATTAGTGTTTTCAGTTTTCACAGCTGAGGGTCTGACACTCCTCAAACAACAGCTTCACAAAAATCCCATACTCTTAATTTTAAATACAGACAGCTAAGAAATCAGAGATAAAAGATTTTATTATCTCACTGACATTTCCTAAAAGGTAATATTCTAACAGACAAAATATACAAAGCATTTTAAGTCTTCTGTTTTCATCCTATGAAACTGTGATTACTTTACTTCACATTAAGGAACCAAGGCTTTGTCCTTCAAGTTCAGGGACTGCACATAGTTAGCATATTTAATGACCAGTTAAATCATGCAGAATTAGAAGGAAGGGGAAAAGTTTGAATTCCACCCGAGTGCAGGCTGATTGAGATCCTTAAAAACAAAAATAAAATGCAGGGCTTAAATTTACCAGTTTGCTGCATGTCCATCAAACAAACTGTTTTCCCCTCCCCCACATCCCTGTGGCTCTACTTCGCAGAGAAAATGAAATTCTATGATGAAGAAAGTAAATTCACTACTGGAGTGTGGGGAACACACCTTACTTAGCTGTGCGAGCTGTGCAAGATGTCATTTTACATGAGTTTGAACAGAGTAAAACAAAACTATCCTTGCCTGCTAAAACTCAGTGATTCTGTTTTATGACTGATCCTAAGTTTATATAAAAAGCAATCTCCATAATTCCGGACAAATAAGTGAGAGTTACATTATACGTTTGCCTAAAGATTCTGCTTTTGGCTTCATATAATTAGTTCAAAGAACTATTTCTTAAGAGTTCTGTCACAAAACTTTTTTGGGGGGGGTTCTGCTGAGTTAATGATTGTACTTGCATTTGCTTTTTCTAAAACATCAAATTAATTTCAAAAGATGGGGAAAAGTCCAGATTTGCTGGAAACCAACAAGAATCTGCCAATTTGAAATTCACCCCATTGTCCCAGGCCAAAAAAACTCTGACTGCATTTCAAGGAACTAATTAATTTTAACAATATTTATAGAGTGGAGTGAAGAATACATAATTATACTACTGTTTCTTTCTCTGATGATCAATAGACATGCAGTCCACTTCACACTATTTTTCTTCACTATATTGATCTACCAAATCTTGGCCTTGTATTGATGTGGGTTTGATCATAGCAGCAGTTCAACATTTTTTAAAATTATAAACTGCGTACCCCTTAAGAAGTCAATTTGGATCATATCAAGTTCACGTGCCAAATAGTATGTGACAGGACACCATTTAGCACAGAAATAGGCCACACCAGGGCTTCTGACCTATAAAAAATGAACTGTTACATGAGTGCCCTCTCAAAAATTACTCAGTTGCTCCAGCGACACTGCTAACACTATGTGCTCTGCTGTAGGGATCACTGCTCATGTATTAAGACAGGTAAAAAGACATATTAAGGAGCCTGCCAGGTCATGACCAGTTGTAAGAATTGTGATTCTCTCTTCCCCTCATTAAAGGAGCCAAAAACATTGCATTAAGACCTCTAAAGACCAGCCACCAGCAGAAACATGATCTGTTATCTGCTTCAGGACTGGAAGCATAGAACTTTGAATTCTAGAAGGCCATGGTCCATGCCCAGCACCCAGCCAACTAACTGGTCTGTATCCACACACACTAAAGAAGGGAAATTCCCCATGGTTCAGACCATCATGCATAGAGGGGGCATGTGAAAAAGGTTGGTAGCAAGATATGTGATGATGCATAACCAGAGGAGATAGCCACACAGAAAATAAGTGTTGATGTCCTCTGATATTGACTTCATTAACTAGAATTGTATGGGACAGATCTTCCGGTGCTGTAAACAGCCATGGTTAATTGCAATGATCACTTAAATGAACTTCAGTAATGTTCTGATAACTTACACCCTTTAATTCAGGGGCGGGCAATTATTTCGAGCAGAGGGCCACTTACTGAGTTTTGGCAAGCTATCGAGGGCTGCATGACAGGCAGCTGGGGACAGATGAATATTAATTTTCTAACTTTTTTAGGGGCCCCACAGGCTGGATAGAATGGCCTGGTGGGCTGCATCCGGCCCACATTTTGACCACCCCTGCGTTCAATTACTTAGAGGTAATATATGGAAAGTGATGCCTGCCTGCCTGGTATGCAAGGACTGGTGCTCAGGGTGCTGGCCTAAATATTGAGGGAAAGTCTCCCCCACTTGAGCAGATCACAATGATGTGACCAAGAGCCAGTCAAGGTTTACTTCATTATTTGTCCTAGCTTGGCAGAGGTATAGCATACACACACAGGTACCATTTGCTGCTTTGTGGTCATAATGAGCTGTGGAGCTTTGTCAGTCTATTCCATTACTCTCCATTCAACTTAATCAGTCTCCTTTTCCCTCAGTCTCCCAAGGAGCCCCGCCTACTCAGATGGTGTATCAACTGAGGGCTCCATGACATGGCATAACCTGCAACATGGTTCACAGGTCAGGTGTCCTTAACTCAAAATATATACACTATGCAGTACTTTCAGATGAAGTCACACCAACAGAGTATAAAGATTACATCAGACATTTATGAAATGGGTTCTTCAGATGCCTTCACTGGATGACCTCAAACAAGAACATATATTTAGTTCTATTATTACATTTTTGCAGAAATTTCCTATCTGCAACCATTCTGAGTTGATGACCTCCCCACACCCCATAACAGTTACTCAGATGCATCTAACGCTGTTCTAGCAGTTACTGCATCAGGACCAAAATTATAACTTTCCTTAGAGGCATTCTGGCTTTTCTGTGCCAATGTTAGCTCAAAATACTATGTCTGCATGACATCATCCACTGACTCAGAGTAAAACTTATCAGTGCCTGCTATTCCTTACCTTCTGCTTCTAGCTCTCTTGCTTTTCCCCCTGAGAAGAAACTCCTGTCCTGCAGTGATCATAAAAGGCTGCATCTACTCATGAGATCTTTCATTTTGATCACTGTATAAATTTAAGCCCAGCAAATAGTCTCAAGTAGATACTACACACAGTACAGGGACAATAGAATCCAATGTGTGGAAACATGGGGTTGGAGAAATTAGTACTGCACAAGTGGGGAAGGGTGTATATAAAAGTAAGATAGATTAGTACTTCTTAGGAGGGGGGTCTATGTATGTGCGTGTGTGTGTATGCATGTGTGTGTGCAAGCAAAGCAGAGGAAAGTTACATTTGGAAAGCAGGATTCACAACTTCTTGCAGATAACAGTTTCAACCACAAAAGTGTTTTCAAAGTGGCGAATGTGATTACAGTTTCCAGCCTCACGCCGATTGATACCTAGGAGAGACCAAAAGCAAAGACGAAGTTAGAATGGCTACATTATATAGGTGAGTAGTGGGGTGCAATAAACAATCAGATGAGGACTCAAGCCACTGTAATGTGCTGAAATAGGGTAATGACAGAGCAAACAAGGAACAGAATACAAATTCATTTTCTCAGGACCCTCTGTTCTTCTATCCAGGCCCCAGTCCAACAATATAAACCAAATACCCAGATGCCTATACCCATGTGGAGTCACAATAAAGTCAATGCATTGTGCAGGGAGAGCGACAAAGCCAACTGTGGAAAGACTGGGTTTTGAGATATAGTTTCTCGGTGTCAGCAGACATGAGAAAGCTTCATGCAATCGGGCCAAGCCAAGAGATAGCAGATCAAGGCTCTGAATTAAATCAAAGGGTGCTCAAGTACTTACCATCCCGCTTGCAGTTTCATTATATTCCAGGGGCTAGCAACTTTGCAAGCCACAGACATGAACAACCTGGCTCCAGTTCAGCATGGGTCAGGTGGCAAGGGGGTTTGTGCACACCCATGCTGATGCCAGGTAGCTGGAAGCTGTGCCAGTGCTGCTTTTCCCAGCTTCCTAGGCTGCATACTGGCACAACTTCTAGATGGAGAAAAACTCTGCTGGGGCTGGGCAGCTGGGAACTATACTCACACTGCTGCCACTGCTTCTCCCCATTCTCCCCACTTCCCAGCTAAAATGCGGCAGTGAGTAAAAGCTGCCCAGCTCCAGCTCAGTTTCACACTGACTGGAAGCTGTGCCCATGCTGCAACCAGGGAGTAGAGGATGAGGAGAAGTGGTGGTGATGCAGGTGCAGCTTCCAAGTGTCCAGCCCCAGTGCAGCCTACTACCCAGACCCAGCATGGGCGCAGTCAGAAGCAAAGCTTTCCAGCTCTGCTGGCCAAATCCAGTGCACCTCCATGTGCCAGATTCAGCCCATGGACTATAGGTTGCCAACCTCTGTTATAGCCAACTGACCTTGAAGCAAATTTGAGCCTCTCCAAAAAATAAATATTTAACACCCCTGGGCTACAACCGCTGCTACTTCCCTTACACTTTCCCTGTATTGTTCTGCATTCTGAAGCTGCAATGAAAGCAGATGTTTCATGCTTCATATCTATATGAATCACCATAACATCCAGGTGTGGGGAAGGGGGCAGGGAGCAGTGGGTAAACTATCATTCAGAGCAGAACATTCTGACAAGGAAGTGTAGGAAAAAACAGCAGTCTGGGATGACTTGGGAAAAAATGCAGCCTCAAGTAATAGAGGCTGTGCTCACAGACCCAAAGCTTGCAGCCCCCACCTCTCCTGAGGACCAAGATTAAATCTCGTAAGTATTAGCAATAGAGGCAAATAAAGACTTTCAATCTCTAAGCAAACATATTGAAGTTAAAACAGTATGTGTGGCAACTTTAACATTTGACTCCAAGGCATTCATTACTAACTTTCTTCAAATCACTTCAGGATCTCACAAAGTCTAATGCTCCCTTTTCACCATTTTTTAAGTCTTGTTATTTTCTTAGGTGCTCAATTAATTAAAAGGCAATTTGCCAATCTCTTCTGCACTGAATAGTTGCCAACTGAGTGGGTGTCTGCATTAGGGAAATTTTCCAAGCACTTCCCAACATCACTAACACTAGCTCAGCCCTGGGAACCCTCAGGTAAATGGATTTCTGGCTCCTGCATGCATTTTTATTAATAGGCTAATAGGGAAAGCAGTAGGAATGCCTATAGTGGCCAGTACACTTTTGCATCACAGCTTTCAGCATATTGTAGTGAGCAGGGCTGACAAATGGTGTTTGAAAGACTGCCTTTGGGCAGATCTCCACAAAGAGAGACCTTCCCTCTTGCCACCAGGATGTAATCACTACTGTACACACCACAGAAAATGCTATAGTAGTAGCACAGTGGAGAACAGGGCTAATATAATCAAACCACGCAAAGGTCTTACGTCTCCTAGCAGTCCTGCGCTTCAGCCGGTAAGTCTCTTTGCCACTGCAGAGGCGGTAGATAAAGGAGCCAAGCTGTTCCATGTCACTGACATGCTCCGTGACAATCATCTCCTCCTGGATTATGTAGGTTTGAGGCAGGTATGTCCCTTTCTGAAATTACATTTTTCCACCAATTAAATACAGTCTGTCTGATAATATGCTGTGATCTCCCTTTCAAGGGAACAAATAGTTTAACTGCCTATAGCTCACAAGGCAGCTTGGGCTTTTTAAAAGTAACTTACTCAAAATATCGGCGGGTTAAGGCTCCATTTTCCAGGGAATTTTATATACCAGTACACATCCTTCTATTTCATTAAAAGCACACGGAGACAGAAAGCTTGACTTTGGAATGGAATTACAAAATATATATTTTTTAAATTTGTCAGTCAAATCTACATATATTAGGAAAGAGAATGTTATAATAGTATTAATCACGGAAGGACTTAAGCTAAACAAAATATTAGATAACAGAATCTTAGGCCAGTGTTATTAAAGCAGAAGTGCCCAATCCAGTTGGGATGAGGGCCTAGCTGTTGTGCTAGACACTGTACAAATGTCTTCATCCTAGGAGCAAAAATACACTTTGCTCAAACTTCATACACATCAAGGGTTTCCCTGGCTTTCCACATTTCCTTCCACTTGATTTATTTAGAACAACTATTACTGCAGCATCTGTTTTCTTCTCCTATTGCCTTAGATCTCAGCCATTTGAAATCATTACAAGAGACTCATCCCAAACACACCATCTTTATAAATAGTAATTTGCCTTGAAATACTGAACTTTCATACTATTAGAAACCATTTGGTACCATATGTTTTAGTTGCACCCACTGCTGAAAAGTACATCTACTTTTTTAAAACAAATGCTGTGCAAGGAAACAGCAGTGATTTTTGATTGAAAAATGATCAGTTCTTTACCATTCACTAGAACTATACTGGAAGTACTGGGTACCTGGATGGGCATTATAAATGCAATTTGCCTGGGTGCTTTAGAATAGCTTCAAAATTAGCTATGCCGTTACTTGAAGATTTTCATTTATGTTCATCGTTCACTTAAGTCTTTCAACCCATCTGCATTAACTCTTCTAAACCAAAACTTATGTACCAACCACCATTATTTCTACAAACCTAACAGGGAAAGTCCAATGGAAATCTATGTTTAAGAAAAAAAAAAAGAGCAATAATAAAAACCAAGATTTCAGACTCTGCTTCTTTAGTTACCATCTGGCCAAAGTACTGGTTATCGTCACAGACAACAACTGAGAAGCAAGCCATCTTATCACAGTGCTGTGTTGTTGGGCTGGTGTAGCCTACTGGATCAACGAGACTCTCTTATCATACTGCAGTATCAGTCTATTAGCTTGAGTTCTTATATGCTAACACAACAGTGCTATAAAATGTAGGCTATTGATCCATCTGCATTAGAGTGAGAGAGAGGCTGCACAACACGTTCAATTACTGGCACAACCGATCATGTTAGTATGCAGAGCTGGGGATCAGGATTTGTCTTGTCCCTGATGCATGAGGGAAAGGTAATCAATGCCGTTTTTTTCGGCCTTTTTGGTTTAAGTATTTGTAAGAGCTAAAATGACTAAGTATTAGGTTCCTCAATCACAAGACTGTGACAGGGTCATGACATTGCTACCCAAGTCTTTGCAAAAGGCTGCTCATAAGAATCATGCTGCACTTAAGTGTCTCTGTAGTAAATACAGTGCATCAGCAGTCACTTAGAGATCCTCAAGTGCTCAATATGGAACTATTTGGATTACCAGATCTTCGATTTGTTCATCAGACTGATCGCTGCAGCATGGCATGGATATCATTCTCTCTCTAATCCTCTCTCTCTCATTTATATGGCTCTCAACCATAGTATCCTGGCAACCTTTAAAATATTCAAAATATCTATAACCCCTCTGTGAGGCAATGAAGACAATTCTGGGGTAAGAGGAGGATCACTTAATATTAAAATTCAGTCCTAGAATGGTCTGTTGAGGCAAACGATTCATGATGCTTTTTGTACTGATCTTTGGCATGTGATCAGTCTGGAAATGTAACAGGTACCATCAGCCACCTCCCTCAGAGGCCAAACAATAGCCATCCGATAGTGACAGGTTGTAGGCAACAGTAAAGAGGCTAGATTTGAATTGGGGACCAGAGGCAAAAGGTCCCCGATTTCTCTATCCTATGACCAGCATGAGTAATCCAATGCAGCGGAAGGGGGAGGGAGATCACTGCAGTTTGAGAGGATTAAGGCTTGGTATTGATGGGAGATCCAGAACTCAGAGACAAACTGAGCTTGCTTCCCAGAAAGGAGAAGATTCTAGTATCAAACTAATACAAATCACCAAGAAGGCTGCTTGCATAACCGCACTGATCTTAAAGCTAGGCAAAACTAAATCAAAACACTTACTGTAGGGCACATCTACATGTTGCCATATGGTGACATTGCTACGGTGCAGCATGGGTGGTTACTGCACCGTGCACACAGCACACAGTTAGATTTTGCCTCTGTGTTGCTGTAGCGGCATGCTATAGTGGGGGAGCATGCTGCTATGGCAACATAGCTGACAATCATGTGTAGACCCACGTGATCGCTACATCACTGTAGCACTACGCAGCTGTAAAGCAACATACAAAACATAGCCACAGAGCAATAACTTTAAAAAAAAAGTTATATGTAACTTGGCATTAAGCCCTGAAAAAAAAATTTACACACTGGTTCCTGTTTTGTACACCCTCAAGGAATCAGACCCCTCCTGTTGTGTAAAAGGAAATCTGTGGCCTTTGGTTGTCAAGCAGACATTTTTAAGGACTGTAACCAGTGTTCGTGTACATCTCTCTTATCCTTACACTTCTCTGTCAATGTATATAACCTTGCTTTTTGGGATTGATTACACTGGATTATAAAAAAACCCCCCAAACCTGTGGCTGATTTGTAACTGCCTGCAATCATTTATGAATACCGTGTCCTGATCTGAACAGTAGATCATGTACTGTGTGATTACATTTGATTAAATCAATGGGGCTACAGGGAAACAGAGGAAAGCAAGACATGATCTGAGATAAAATGTCTCTTGCAAGCATGCATACATATGGAGGCACTTTGAAAATACTTGGGACACAAAACAAGGATTTTTAATTTGATATTTTGGCATGATCCCTGTAGAACTCCAACTGGCTTTAGACAGCAAGTACAAGCCAGGGAAAGTGAGAGCAGAAAAGTGGAGACAAGCATGAAATTCGTACCTTCACATTGACCAGCAACTCCCACAGGTTGCGAGGTGGCATCACAATGGTGGTGTTCAGCTCAATCACGTAGCATTTATCCAGGGCTATGTCATGATAGGCTGTCAGTCCCTAGGTTCAAAACACAGAGACCTTGCTGTTCACTCCAGAGAGAGAGATTGGAAAATTAAAAATCTGTAAGAAATGAGGCAAGGGGTGATCTGTGCAGAAGGGAGGAATGGAGAATGAAAAAAAACACACACCAACACAGAACCCTTGATGGGAACTAAACAAAAACCTTCCAAAGAAATCCTTTGGAGTCAAACTGTTTGGAGAAATGCCACTTAAAACAGCGTCAAGTTTCTTTATTGACCTGCGTTATCTTTCCTCATCTGCTCTGACAATCCCTTTCTGCATTGTCCAACCATACCTATGGCTCCTACCTACTGCCAATATATATATATTTAACCTACATGTTAAACCTCTGTCTTGGGCTAAATTCCATTGCTACTCTGCGCTGCACTTAATTACTGTGATCTGGGGCTGACCTGTGCTTCTCTATGGTGATTAAGCACAAAAATCAAAGTTTCCAAGGTCAGAAACACCAACTTATGACAGATTTACCTGCCACCCTTCAACTTCCATACCACCAAAATATCATCATCTCCTGCTTCTTCCTGGTTGACGCGCAGTTCCTGTTTAATGTTGCATTCAAAAGAGTGAAAGTAAGAATTTAAGTGCACAAGTACATATGTGGAGATAGAGAGGAGGGCATGGTGGTAGCAGACATTTATAATACTAAGACAGTGTGGACTATAACACTACCAACAAGGCTTCTTTGTGGGGGGAAAAAAACAGCTAGGTTCCACTGGTCATCTATGACCGAGATCTTCAATCTGTTGTAAATTATGCTCAGCCTGATGAAGTCAATGGAACTATGAGTATTTTCACATGCTTAGGAGCTAGTCTTCTACTGCTTGCAGACCTCAGAAAATCATTCCCTGGCCTAAGTCCACATCTGGGTAGAAGGAAATTAAAATGAACTTGCAACAGTCCACCAATTCCCTTTCCAGAGGACTAGTAACGCCATGTTCCACTGTAACAGTAATTAGCAGAAAGTTGAAGCTAAAATACAAGGAAAGAATGGCAAAAAGACAGGTTGTTACTGGGCAAGGGGAAAGAAATTGTGAAGATCAAAACTAGAAATTATAAAGAAGGCCACATATTTCAGTCATGCACTCCAGAGTACTGCAGGGAAAAGTGTGAGATGCCTAGGTTCAACGTTAGTCACTGAGTTTCAGATGCATGAGACCACAGCCCCTGCTGTTGCCCACTGCCTTAGCTATCAGAAGAGCAGCACCTACACAGAAAAGAGTAACTGCAAAGGACTCATTGGGATCCAGAACTTTCCTAAATCTCCTATGCCCCATGGAACTTCTCTTTATTAGAATTTATTTTCCAAAGTGCAGCTTGATTTATATATATGCAAGCCGAGCACAACTGAAGAGGGGAGAAAAAAAGCCTTCATAGAATATGTTCATGTCCTTCTTGTGGGAGGCTGGCAAACAGGTTAGCTGCAGAATTTGTGGGATTTACAGACAGCCTCCTTTGTATCCATCTGCCCACATTGTATCTTCTCCAACTGATTAGTTTAAGGGCTGTGGCTTTGCATAGCCATAGGAGGGATACAAATTTGTTGTTTGGGGTGCTGGGTCTGGCACCTAAAGCAGAGGCCACTTAGTCCTCACAAGACTGAACAATCCAACACCTGATAAAAACCCCTCTAGTCAATTATGAACTGGTGCCAATGGATGCTGGAAGATTTCTGCCCAATAAAAAGCAGTGAAAAACTGGGGTTTCTTTTAACTTCAATTAGAACGCAGCAGCACCTGGGGAAGACCAAAGTGTCCAGATCTTATGAACATGGTCAGGACACAGACTACAACTAGAGCTAAAAGATTCATCCATAGGAACCTAGAACTGGGAGGGATCACCTGTGTTACAGAGCTCAGCTCTCTTCTATCACAGGCAGGAACGAACCTGCCCTCAAACCCATGCAATCAAAAAGGAAAATTTGAGAGAGATAATAAATGACTTAAAGCAACCAATTAATTAGAGGAGCTCCCTGTTCAAGGATTGGGAGTCAAATAGCTTGGGAAGTTCCAAATAAGATCATGTGAAGCAAGATTACCTTCTGTAGTGACACTAGCTAAATTAATATTGCAAAGAGTAACTGTGTGCATGCTCCAGGGCATAATACAATCACTGACAAGGAGGATACAGGAACAAGTTTCCTCTATGATTTATTATTATGCCATCAGGTGGCTTCCTCCACAGAATCTGGTATTTTCCACAGCCAGAGGCAAGATTTGGGTAGACCATTATTCTCTGCTGGCATATCTGCTCTCACATTCCAGTTCTACATTATGCTGCGCTACAGAGAAGCTGTCATCCGTAGAAGTGTCTTACCCGCTGGAAATCATGGATTATGTCTGCAGGGTCACTCCCTCCAAACTGGGGCACAGGGACATTGATCTGTTCATAGTTCTCTTCGATGTAAATCTTCACATCCTCGTGCAACTCCAATTGCCCCTTGAATGGAGAATAAAGGGAGTCTTCGTAGAGGACACCACAGTGGAACACGCTCTCCCGGGGAAGCTGGGGAAACTACATCAAAACAGAGATACACACACATGCACACACCATTATCTTCCAGATTCAGGGCCACACTAAAAGTAAAAGCTGAAAGAAAGAAATCTAGCTTACGTTTCATGCATGTGACTGAGGACATCTGTAGAGAAGCATGTCATTTGGTCAGGGTGCTGCAAAAAGCCTTATTAGTCTATTTTTATGATTTTTATCTTGAGTCTTATAGAAGCTATACGATCCTGGTCCTCACATCTATTTAACAGACTCAATAAGAACACAACTGCTTGAATGCAAGGCTATTTTCCCTCACAGAACTGGTGCGCTTAAAGCAGAGGCTTGTTGTGCATGAACTTGCAGTTTGTATATTGAAAGGTTTCAAAACAAATTGGAATTTCCTATTTCACTGCCCACGTTTCATAACATCTACATTCACCACAAGAAGGGTCTGCTGTTGGGTAGGGCTTTGAGCTCTGCAAACCTCACCATCAGGGTTCACTTTGGTTATGAAAGCAGCACACGATGAAGCTGTCAACAAAGCTCTGAACAGATCACATGAGGGTGGCACACCTACAACAATGGGCAGCTGCTACACGAGGCAGGAGGCACGCAATTCCCAGGCACTCAGTCAAGGGAGGCACAGGAATGGAGGAAGGGGGACTCAAGCCTACCGCATGTGGAGTGGACTGGGGGCAGAACTCTGCTCGCGAGAGGTGGTGCCAGGTATCACTGCCGAGAGCCAGGTTAACCCTTCCCTAGCCCTCCAGCCACAGCTAGGGAAGGGTCAACCTGCCTCCTGGCAGTAACCCCTCCTCTCGCAACAGCATCCTGCCTCTGCTCCACTCTGCACACATGACAGCTCCTATCTCCATTCCAATGGTCCAGGGAGCAAACTTTTAGGCATGCCTCTGGCAGAAGGGCTTCAGAGCAGCACCAGGCAAGAGGAGAGGGGCTTAACTTGTGGCATGGTGGCCAAAATGATTGGCCACAACTGAATGTTAACACTTCACAGTGCCATCCAGCAAGCAGATTACCTTTTGTCTGGATGTCACTGATGCTGGACATTATCCATCACCCTGCTGAAACATAGCTTGCCTCACATGACGTACATTTGTTTGCAAAAAGTAAAAGCAGAAAACAGCAAATCTGTGTATAGGCATTAAATTGAAGGGGGTGGTGAAAACAATCGTAAGGTTGTCAAAAAGGTTAAAGTGCATTGATAAATGAGTGGTGATATATCTGAAAATGAAGATTAGAAATTAATTTTGCAGCAAGGAAATTTAGTGAGCAGGGGAGCCCATAAAAAGACTAGACCGCTGAGTGGATAAGTGCTGGAAACACAAATCTTGGACTAGAGACACAATACACCTTGCAGTTCTCAGAAAATTAATTTAGTAATAGCTGTGCATCAGATAGTCATTCTGATCACAGAAGTACTCTGGAGCTATGGTTGGGCATTTCTGTCCAAAACTACTGCTAGCAAAAAAGCTAAGCATCCTCCTTCCTCAGATGGAGAAAGGATTTTTTTGTTTTGTTTTTTTTCTGAAAAGAAATATAAAGTTAGGGCCAGACTCCATGCCAACTAGGTGAATTTAGGCACTTAAATGCAATCTTGTTCCACCCTGCTTCAGTCCCTGAGAAATCATTAGTGTGGCATTCCTTTATCTTAGCATTAAGACTAAATAACAAAAAAGCGGCAAAGAAGTAGGACCCACTCAGCTTTTGTGTTAATGGTTTTTCAAAGACCCATGCAGGGTGGAACAGGATCACACTTTGGCTCCTAATTGTTGCAGCAGGATCAGAATCTGTATGCCCATTTAGATGTCTGGGGGTGGGGAGAGTCACACTCACCACTTTGCTATGAGACACACAGCTCCCCCACCTACATTCCACTATCGCACCTTGGGCTTGAGCCTCCTTTGAGTTGAAAGTCAATCATGAGCCAGGCCAGAACTGAATTTTTTTTAATGTGGACAAATTGCAAAAAAGATACAAATGGGAATTTGAATCTAAGGCTTCAGAAGGTGAGAAAATAAAGCACAGAACCTACTGAAGCTTTCCTACCTTTGTCTACCCTGCGGGTCCATCACTTCTCTCCCTGATTCTAGAGTCTCCCTCCATGATCTGACCTCTCACTAAGCCCTCTGAAGACACTGCATGAGGGCATTCCCATAAGCTGCAGCAGCTGGGCACTGCCAGAGTCAGAAATTCTCCAGACCAAGACCAAAATAGCAGGCTGTGCTCACCCTGAAATAATGACCATGCATGAGCTAATTTCCCTCTGCCTCAGAAATCAATTATTTCTGAATGGACCCCTAGTCAAATAGACACCAAAAGCTATATTTAACAGAAGAATGATAGGGAAAAAAATTGCACTCTCATCCTCAAAATCAGTTCTAGGAAATGTACTAATTGAATAGCAGCTTTTCATTGCTGAAATGATCACCTCTGTTGCCCTAAAGCAGAACATGAGGAAACTTCAGAAAAAATCCCCATGTTCATCTCTGAGTTACTTCATGTTATGATGGAGGGCTGGGTGTAAAGGAAGCTGTACTCTCACCGCAGCTCTGTACCCACTGAGAAATCTTGGGGAAGCTGCTGCACCTTCACACGTCTCCGAGTTTTTAAGGTCCTAAAAAAAAGCAGGGACCATCTCTCTGACTATTCTTATAAAGCACCTGGTACCTTAGGGCCCTTATTTCAGTTAAGACCTTGAAATGCCACAGTAAAGCAAATAAAATAAAGCCAACAATACATATACCCCTTCCTACCTTGCTAGAATGAAGGGCAACTGTGTGGACCCTGTGTGGCTCAGCCTTTTTTGCAGGGGAAGGGGGAAGTGATGTACCCCCTTTTTAAGAAGAGCTGACTCTCTGAAATATTTTGCAATGGATTAAGCAGCTACTGTTTAACTTTTACATCAATGCCTGCTCTGTATTTAGCCTGGGATTTTCAAAGCAGCACAAGTCAATAGAAGTTACCTAATTCAATAGAAATTGGACTGTTTGGCTTTTTGGAAAACCCCATCTACATTTTCAGTAGTCTTTTCCAGTGTGCTTTATGAATAGCACCATTTATTACATGTACTGCAACAGTTCCCAAATCCTGCTGTTCTAGGTGTGCTCTAAAACAGCCTACTTTCCCTTAGAGCCTAAACTCCCTCTTCTTCCCATTTGCTGCTATTTCCCCAATACACTCTTTAAAAATGGTTTATGACAAACAGCTGTAAAATTTTGTTTTCCAATGGAGAACTGAAAGGGCTTTTTATGTTTTATGGAATAATACAATTCATAATTCATAGCAGCTAATGAAGTAGGTTGTTGCCTTTGGAAGCCCAAACTGCAGTGAACCAGTTAGTTTCAAAGGCACCACTCTGCCCTGCCTTCTGCCTGGCATAACAGAAGGAGTTTGGGAACATGCTTTCCTGATATTCAGTTATACAGTGTATGTATAGCCAGTCTCACC
The DNA here is from genome assembly GCF_030867095.1 of Alligator mississippiensis. Classification (NCBI taxonomy): domain Eukaryota; kingdom Metazoa; phylum Chordata; order Crocodylia; family Alligatoridae; genus Alligator; species Alligator mississippiensis. The sequence goes on from NC_081830.1 coordinate 44,357,731, forward strand.
GTATGTCCATACACACTAACGTTTCTATAGGTGTATGCAAGCACAGAGGTCAAGAGCAAGTGGCAGCCTACAACAAGTTATAAAGGAACATAAAATAAAATGCATTCTCCATTTCCTTTCTTCTGTTTTTTTCCCTGTACTAATGTTTTAATCAGTATAAAGACTTTTTTTTTTTTTTTTGGCTTTGGAGAGGTTTTTTAGATTGCAAACTCTTCAAGACAAGGTCCAGGGACTCTCTTCTTGTCCACTTGTGCAGCTGCACTTGCATTACATAAACAGACAATAATAAATTATTTTAAAAATGAAGCAGATGTTGTGGACCCTCCAGAATGTACTGTACCTGGGTAATGAAGAAATATCTGTACACGTACATGGAGGCAAACACAAGGCCCAGAAGCAAAACAATGAGGCCTATAGTCAAGTAGCACACCCCACTGAGAGACGACCTCCTGGTTTGCATTGGGGGAGGCTGCTCCTCCTGTGAAAGCAAAGGACAAAAACATGAGTCAGATGCTGTAGGAGGGGATCAGAAGAGCAGCAACATATTATTTACAGCCTACGCAGGTATTATGATGCACAATCAATGAAATGAAAATCAGGGTCTCTCAAGGCACTCTTGTATGTCACAGCATCATCCAGCAGGTGTGGCAATAAGGACTAATACACGTTTCATACCTTTTTCTTTTGTATTACTTTGCTCTCAACAAGCTGGTCTGATTCTGGAGTAAGGGTTTTCATTTATTCAAAATAAGAATCAAGAAATAAGAACCAAAAGGAAAACTGCATAAACAGCAGGTATAGCATAAGCTGGTTGATAAACCTACAGGCTTTCCCACTGCACCAGTGCCTTTGGAAATATGAAAATCAACATGAGGCATTTTGTAGAGAAAGCCCTTCGAGAAAATAAACTACATGACAGCAATTTCACTTGCCTTAAAGAGCTGCCTTTTGCTGGGTACCATGCAGACAACCCCACTTCCAGCAATATATTCCACCACCTCACATTTAATGTACCTTTAGGGTACACACATTTTAGAACAAAGAAGAAAGGGAAATAAAATATATTTCTCTGCATCATTCAATCTCTTCCAGTGGCAGAAGGGACCTTGTGTGAGCATAAGTTATTGAATAACTGCTCCCTTCAGAAACATCAGCCCCTTCCTCTGAAGCACTTGAGGCTGCTCACCCATGGAAACAGAATATTGGACTAGACCAGAGGCAGGCAAAATATGGCTCAAGGGCCAGATCTGGTTGACACTGTCAATCTGGTTGACATTTCCCAGCTGTCTCTGTGCATGGCTGGGACCAGTCTCCATGGAGACCCCAGCTGCAGCTGGGGGGGGAGAGGGGGGCGGGCAGCTCAAGGCTGGGGCTGCCATGGAGACCAGCCCCAGCACACCGGGAAAGCATGTGGCAGATCAGGGCAGGGTGCTGCTTTGGAGCCACTGGGATCTTGTGATGGGAGCAGCTTGCTCTGGAGCCAGGGCAGAGCTGCGATCTGTAGCCTGCGCACTCTGGGCAGGGACGCGCAACTAGGAGATGGTGGCTCTGCCCCTGCTCCAGACCAGGCTGTCACCGCTGCTGGAGCCAGGGCAGAGCTGCAATCTCCTGCCTGAGCACCCCTGCCTCGGAAGATGCAAGCTACAGATCACAACTCTGCCCCGGCCCCAGGCCAAGCTGCCCCTATCGCAAGATCCCAGTGGCTCTGGAGCAGCCCCCTGCTGTGCTCTGCCGCACATGCTGCCAGCACAGCTGCAGCTGGTCTCCATGGCAACCCCAGCCTCGATATTTCCCCCACAGCTGCAGCTGGGGTCTCCATGGAGACCGGCCCCAGCCATGCAGGCAGAGGCTGCTGGGAAATGGAGTCTGGCTGCTGGCCGGATTGGCCATTTTGCCCACCTCGGGACTAAGCCGTCCAATGGTCGTGTCCAAACCGGCAATTCCTGACTAAAAAACTCCATTCTAAAATAATGAATTTAAGGACAAGGGGACCATTTGGATTCTGATTTTAAAAAACAAAAGTCAAGAGGCTAACATACTAGTGCACAAATTTCCAACAGGAAGACTTTACAGCTACTTGAAATTAAACTGCTCACACTTGAAATTAAACTTTCTTTGTGGAGCAGTAAGGACTCCTCCTAAAAGGACTGAATGCATCTCAAGAGCTAATCCAAAGCATTTCATAAAAGGATACTTAGACTGTGGCTGGCCTGAAGAAAGTTACTACTGGGAAGAAAATACTCAAAATACCTTAAAATCTAACTCATTTTTGCATCTTCTAGAACTTAGATGAGAATAAATGATCCTCTGCAAAACAGCCTAGAAGGACAAGAATACGACCAATACCTTGCTGCCAAGGTCATGCCAACATCGCACATCCTCTCGCATGACATAAACTGCAGTTGAAAACATAATATTATTATAACTTAAAAGCTGCCAAAAGGATAAAAGGTAAGATTTAGCCAAGAGCAGTAAGGGAATGATATAGTGCAAACTGCAAAGCTAGCAAGCCATAATGAGAGCTGCTGAAATACCCTTCTTCTTACTACAGCCATAAAAAGAGTATAGGCTTGAAAACCACCCATCAACCTTCCTCTGTTCCTGAACTGCAGTGACAACAGTAGGTTAACCCAAGGTCTTAAGCTTTTTTTCCACAGACAAGAGGACTACTGACTAAGCCAAACTTTCACAGCTGTGGAAGACAGTTCTCCATCTGGTTTGAGTTAATGGGGTAAAAATCAATGCTTTCTTTTTCTCACCCCTCATTTCTCTTTGTGCTGCTCAGGAAGGTTTCATATTCCTAGTTGGAGAGCTTCTTGAAAACATGCCTTTACCAGAGTTGCTGGTTTCTAAATGATCCTTCTCAACTTCCAGTGCATAGGTTTATCAGGAGAGGAAAGAAGACTTCCATGCTATAAACAGACATTATTCTTAGAGAGGGATCAGTTGGCACATCAGGAATCAATGATGTACCAGCACAGCCAATCAGCTTCCCTGGATGACACAGACCTCACCCATTTCCCAGCAGGGTCAGGCCAGGGATTCCAGGGCCCAATCCTGAAGGACAAGTGCAAAGATGGGAACCCCAGGTTTCCCCTCTTGCAAACACTGGCCCTGGGATTCCCCCAGCAGGAGATTCCCTGAGCATATGCACTGTGCTGCTCCACCCCAACTCAGGGCATGCCTCTGTAAGCAGGGGAACCTGGGCAGGCACTCCTGGCACTTCAGAGGCCCAATTCTGTGCACCCTAGGAATTCCCCTGCAGGATTTTTTATGGCAGCACAAAGGCAACATCTGTTTGCAGTCTAAGGGACAACTGCCAGCTGATGTATGTTAAAGCAGTCTAATAGTTGCTTTACCTTGTGTCTATGGCAAGGGCTAGACAGAATCAGAAAGCTATCACTAAGTATTTAACAACCCCATCCCTTCTCTGCCCAGCCTTCAAGTTAGGTATCCCTAAACTGCTAGCTTCAGTTTTGCACTATTTATGGCTGTGGAAGGCAGGGTTTGAGTTAATGGGGTAAAGTCAATGCCTTCTTCTCACCCCTCATTTCTCATTGTGCTGCTCAGGAAGCTTTCATTTTCCTAGCTGGAAAGCTTTGTGGAATTATGCCTTTACCAGAGCCGCTGGATCCTACATGATCCTTCTCACCACTTGTAGTGCATAGCTTTATCAGGATAGGGAAGAGGACTCTAGCACTGCACGGGTGCTTACCTGTCAATACAGGACAGACATTGTACTTCCAAAACAATGCATTCAGAGCAGTATATCAGCAGACAAGAAAATTGAATGGCCTCAGATAAAGTGCAATCCCCACACACCCTCAGCAGAAGCTAATCTAAATTTCTTCCCCCACACTCATTTTGCAACTCCCCAGTATATTGCAGATCTCCCCCGCACTGGGCACTGGCATAATCAATTCTTCACTGCTCCTCCAGCAAAGAAGATAATGAGGAAGAATGCTGCTATTTTAAGCTCTCTCCCATTGCAGAGGGCAGTGTTAAAAACAGCAAATATTATAGGCAACAAAAATATCACATTCATAAGGGAGGTCAAAGGATCTACCTAAAATGCCAATGTGTGGGAAAAGCCATGTTACATGTCAAGTACCTTGACAAAACAGCTTCCCTAGATATTAGTCACCACAGAAATAGTACAAAGACGGAAGGGGAAGAAATCAACCAAGACTTGAGCAACAGTAGCTGAGAAAAATGTTAATATTCATTAGTAAATACCCCACAAAGGCTGCCAGATTGCTCTAAGAGGTAATGCACAGCAAAGGACAAAACAGTCTCACTTTTAAAAAAAATTGTGCTCTGTGAAACTCCTCCTCACATTGTCGGTTTCTGCACGTTGCTGCATATTCTGATATTGATGGGGCTGGAGAAGACAGACCTTTGCTAACACCTAAACACAACAGAAATGGGTCCGCTCCTTTCTTGACTTGCCTTTCCGACAGGGCAAAGAACATACCTGCTCTGTCACAGGCGCAGTCCAGCATGCTGCTCTCTTTAGTCCGGTGGTTCTTAACTTTTACAGAGCCAAGTCCCCCTCTAAAACTTTAGAATTAAACAGCACCCTATTAAATAATTAATATATTATGAATATTATAAGCAATACAATGATATCATGAATTAATACATTGTTGATTGATCCAATCCTTATTGTTAAATTATACTCAACCCACTCCCACCACTATGGCCAGGTGGAACTACACTGCATGCCTCTTGCAAAGCCAGACCGGGAAGCAGCTGGGACAGAAGCCCTTGCCACAGCTCTGCCGGGTCCGACCCTGCACAGGCAGGTGGAACTGTCCTGTGCATCTCTGGTTGCAGGAGGCATATCAGAGCCAAACCGGGAAAAGCTGCAGCCCAGTGTAATGCAGGCAGACACGCCTTTCTATTGCAACTGCTTCTCAGTTTGGCTCCAATGTGTCTTCTGAAAATGAAAGGCCAGTGGGACAGTTTCATCCTGTGGCAGCAGCAGCAGCAGAAGCAATGGTGCCATCATTGCAGCACCCCAGCAGATTATCATGGCACCCGGGTTGAGAACTGCTGCTCTAGCACAAGCACAGGACAAGATTAATTCTGGTCTCTCCAAAGCATCTCTGTAATAATAAACCAAAAATGCTTGGTATTTTATGGGGGGGGGAGGGTGGTAGGAGGGGGCAGGGATTATTTCCCAGTGCTTTTTGAGCATGAAAAAAGGAAATGAAGAAAATAAAGGCAAGCAAGGAAAGAAAAAATTGCCAGCAGTCACATGCTGGTGACATAAGGCTTAACCAGCAAGGTTAACACTTCAGTGAAAAGATGACAATTAACCATGATAAGGCAAGACACATTGTAAAAGTCACCTACTGGAACAGTCATCTGACCTTGTATCTAAATTAGCTCAACCCAACAGATTAAAGATCACCAGACAAGAAGCAGTACTAGTTGCCACAAAGAAGCTGTAATTGCAAGGCCAATAAATGCCAGCTGGCATTTGACCCTTGGTCTGAATTTTGCTTCAGCTGTGGCACAGCATGGAACCTCTTGGGGTGGGGGGGAAGAGGGGAAACAGTGTACAGCGCATCTTCCTGGCAGTGCACTCAGAACAAGGACACCACCAGGTTGGGGGAAAAGTGCCTACAGCTTCCTCCATTGAGATGTCACTAGGAAAGTCCCAGACTAGATACATTCTCAGAAAAATGGCTTCTTCCTGTGTCAGAAATGCAAACTCACTATTCAACTGTCGGAGGAGGAGTATCCCAGAAGTTTCCTGGCAGCAGCAGCCCTGCCTGGAAGCTGTGCCTGCTGGCCTCTTGTGGGGGAGGCTGGGAGCACAGCACATGCTGCCCCAGGCAGAAGCGGGCAGGAATCGGTCCCAGGCAGAGGGCAGCAGGGGCAGCCACTGGTGGGGCCAGATACAATTAAATTGGTGGGTGCCTACCTGAGGGCTTGATCCAATGAGCTGATAGGCCAGATCTGGCCCGCGGGCCACATTTTGCCCACCCTTGTGGTAAAGCGTCCTTGTTTTGAGTGCACTGCCAGGAAGATACGCTGTTTACTGTTTTCCCTCTTCCTCCCACCCCAAGAGGTTCCACAGCTAAAGCAAAATCCAGACCAAGGGACAGGTGCCAGGTGACATTTATTGCCTTTGCAATTACAGCTTCTTCATGGTGACTAATACCACTTCTTGTCTGGTGATCTTTAATCTGCTGGATTGAGCTAATTTAGATACAAGATCAGATGACTGTTCCAGTAGGTGACTTTTACAACACGTCTTGCCTTATCATGGTTAATTGTTATCTTTTCAGATATACATAGTGCTAGCATGATGTCAGCAAGTGTGCTTCGTGTGTTCTGCGGTAGAATGGACTAGTTTTCTGTATATTGGTTAAAGACAAACCTGCCTCCTGGTGGCAGAACAGCCATGAATTGACACCAATATATATACATGGTGTCAATTTAGGTATGTACATTGGTGTCAATTGCTAGCTAACACCATGCTAGCACTAGAGGCTTTACTACAAGTTTTGCAGAACTATTATCCTCTCTACCTTTCATATACCTGGTATTGGAAAATGTTAGTTTAATAACATTTAATATGGAGAGTAAAGTTTTCCAGAAACAAGAATCAAGCACAAGTCACGTATATCAAGGAGCAAGTATATGAACTCAGAGTTAAACATATGTCTTGATCTCTCACATGCAAGAAATCTATGCAAGGAAAAGGCACCTGTGTGTGTTGATGCACACTAAAAATTCACTAAGCCAGCTACTCTTCTTGTTATAAACTCCTTTAGTAAAATTTGTTCTGTGTGCAGTATCTGCTCTTCAAAACTTTTTCTGGATGGAAATTTTACTAGGGGATCTTGGTAAGGTATTCTACTTTTGCACCTTTTATTAAACTTAAACACTTTGTCCAGGAAAAAAATATGCCCAGACCTATAGACAGGTATATTTTAATCACTGTAATTTCAGTTCACAAAAATGCTGTCAAGATATGCAAAACTCCTCCTCACCTTGCAGGTCTCTGCACTTTGCTGTGTATTCTGATGTTGATGGGGCTGGAGGAGACAGCAAATTTCCTAAATTCACTTTGCCTACATTTCTTACACGTGACTGCAGCATTACGCAGCCCCTGCCTGGAACACAACACAAGTATAGTGGGTTGTCAGAGTTTAGCCTCTTCCGATGAAATGAGACTCGCTAGTTCCAGCCTAAGATAAACTCTGAGGAGAGAAAGTGACCTAGAAGCCAGCAACAGAAAGGCCATCTAGGAACAAGCCACATGGAGGAGAAAGCTCAGACTGAGTTTAAGGCTTCGTTCTTTAACTTAACCTGAAGAAGAGGCAAACATCAGGGATTTGCTAATAACTAACCCACAGCACATGCTGCGAGGACTCATGTGACTTGCTCTCAACGGACAGAGAAGTGTCTGGTATTTGACATTACATCATTATCCTAATGCCCCAGGGATTTCATTACATGCTGATAATGCTAATCCAACATTGTAACCTAAGGCATATGATCTAGCAGTACAATGAAGGTCACCACACAGAGGAAAACACACATTTAATTACTTCAAAGATATATTTAAACATAAAAAACCCAGAACAACTTTGCTGAAAAAAGAGCCAACTAATCAGGGATAGGCCTGCATTGTGAACAAAGTTCATGTTGCTCACTGCACAGCATAAACACATTTTTACCCATGCAGGAAGCAAGAAAATGTCCATAAGTAAACAAGGGAGCCAATGTTTCTTGGCTTCCATTAAAGCATCCCACTATAAATACAACACTGCATTAGGGTAAAGAGACAGCATAAGTTAGGTGGGCCTGAACACTCACTCTTACAGGCTTTGCCTTGTTTTGCAGGCATGCACGCTCTGCAGACATAGCCAGCCCTGGCCAGCAGACAGGATACTGAAGTACACAAAAAAAATTCCAGTCTTTGGATATATCAGGCCCTGGATATGCTACAGTACTTTGCCTTCTCGCAAGTATGGAGCGTATGCCTGGACAGCAGAAATGTTGGGTGGCTCTTGTCTACTGTCAGAAGGGCTGTGGGGTCATGTAGGAATATTACAGGACAATATACTTAGAAGAACATGTTTAAAATTAACCCATAATTCCTGTTTCCTTGTTTAGTGTTGTTCTTTTTTTGGATCTTCTGGGTGGGAGAAGTCAAGCCAGCTAATATCCTGTTTAAATATTTATTACTTACACAGAATTAGCACCTTGGGGGTAAGCAGGTCAGGGCTGTATTATGCTAGGTGTTGTAACAGACCTATAGGGAATGACAGATCTGATGTCTGAAGGAAATTGTGATAGGGAAACAGTTGAGGAGGGCTGGTGCTGGGCTGAGTAAGGCCCCATGCCAAATACAAGGCACAGGGCCTCAGGCAATGTTCCACACACTGCAACCCACATCTGGGAGGAAAAGATTAAGCAGATGAGCAAGTCCAATTTACAACAATCAGAACAGGGTGTCAATATGCTGTATATTACTGAAGGGAACTAGAAGGGGGAGGGTATCTGACAGATCCGGTTCTGTAACAGAAAGCAGTCTGAAGAAGTTGTTCCTTAAGGATAAGGGGTGTTGGCATGCTATTTGAGAGGGAGGTCATGAGTACAAGCTGGGGGCAGATGGACTGCTGATAAAGCAGGGTTCCCCAGAACATGTGTATGTGGCTCCAAGCAGAGCCAGTACCTGGCCCTGAATATAAATGTCTAGCTAAAGAGTTTTAAAATGCCAAGCTCCTAAGGGTAAGGAGCATCATTGTTGCTCTGTGTTTACAGAGCTCTCAGCATCACAATCCTGGTTTGTGCCTGGAGCTACTATTTACTACTAACATATCACAGCAAATCATAAGTAGTAGTAGCATCACAACCAGATACATGCCACACAGCCTCGTGTACCACACCGGTTTGTATGTTTGAATGGGAACATGAAACTGAGAAGATTCCCTAGGTTCCAAGTTACAGCAATGCATTTGCAGGCAAAATGAGCAGTTGCGTAGTCACGTACACCATATCAGTGTTTCCCCTTCTCCTTGGGTCCACTCTCAAGTGACTGACTGGCTGTTGGCACCAAGGATCACAGGGAGCTTCAAATTTCCTGTATAGACATGGGATACTCGAGGCAAAAGAGGAGGAGGAAGAGGAGGATCTCAGACAATACAGCATAGGGAAGGCTGTGCAAAAGGAAAAGAGGACCTGAATACAAGAATGCACCTTCCAACTTTAGGCCTGGCTCAAGAAGTGAGTAGCATAATATTACAAAGACAGCACATCCATTCACTCTGAAGAGAAACAAGGACAGCATGATTACTAAGCAACAATCCTTAGCTTGGGACAAAAGGGTGGCAGGAGGAAGAGCCAAGATGATGGGTTTGCAGAAAGGCAAAGGGCTAGGAGACAGGAGACCCAGACTAAGTTCTCAGCTGTAGCAGGGGTTCCTATACAACTCTGACAAGCCACCTCCCCTTGTGTCTGTAACGTGGGGATAGCAAATCTCTCAGGAATATGGGGAGTTTAACGAAAAGGCAGATTTTTCGTTAACGAAAAGACAGATTTTTTTAAGGGAGAAAGGGCTGTTAAAAAACTCAATTCCTGCTGACATCCAAAGGGGGTCATGGGCTCAGATACCCTTCAGGCCTTTGAAGAATGCCATACCCCCTCTAAAATGCAAACAATATCCTAGGAGACCCTTGGCCTAGAAAAACACCAAGCATGAGGAATGAACATAGTAACCACAGCCAATTAGTTCGTTCTTTGGCTTGGCTTGTAACTGCTGCTCTAGGGTTATGAGAAAATAGATATTTGGTTCGATCTTCCCTTCCTAATGACCACTTGCTGGGGAAGATAAATACAAGTGAGGAAGCTAAAGCGGTACAATGTCAAGCTCTCCACCTCTCATGAATCATCTGCCACCTATATTTGTCTCAGCTGGACAGGGACTCAGCTCCTGCCCTTTTGTTTTTACCTGTCTCTTTTGACTTTTAAAAACAGTTCTGTCTGCTTCATTTTGTCAACTGCTGCCAGCGGATCAAAACAAAGGAATATAACAAACTCCCCAGAAAGGAGCTAAGGGCACTCAGCCCTTCAAAGCTTATCTCTTTTTAGTGCTTCATTTCTACCAGAAAGACATCTAATTAGAGAGACAGAAAAATGTCACATTTATCACTTTCCCCTGAAATCTTCAGCTTTCTGCTCCATTTGGGATTCAAGACATCTCCCTTTCATTTTTGTGCAATTCACAATCGCTGTAATATAAGTACATATATCCATATCAATGATGTAATACTAAAATTATCCTACAGCCAGATTTGCTTGTATATTTTCTGTTGCTTAATGGATTGTCTTGTTCTATGCTCTCTTTGCTTTTAGACATTAACATGCTATACAGCTACAGAATCCCTTGTCCTAGATTTACTTGGGGACAGGGGAAATAGCCTGACAGATGTTCAAAATACTTACTCAAAAGTTCGAGGCAGTTAAAATAGAAGACAACTTCCTGATGCTTTAAAAGTCAGAAGGAGAGAATACCTGGATAGGCATCTGGCTGGAATCATCTGACCCCAGCACTCTTTCCTGCCTAGGCAGGGGGTCGGACTCGATCTGTTGAGGTCCCTTCCAACCCCAGCATCTATGAATCTATAAGGAAAAGATTACACAGCAGTAGAAAATTCAAATGAGGCACAGTTCTGTGGGAAATTCTATAGCCAACAGACAATTGCATTTTGATAGCTACAATAAGTATTTTCTTGCATATAACACACTCCCCCAAATATAAGATGCACCTTGGTTTTGAAAGGCAGAATTTAAGAAAAAATGGTATTTCCAGATTTATGGCTGCATAGAGCAGGGACAGGGCCTAATCTTCAAATGACATTTTCTGCATAACTAAAACTAAATCTCTAGTTGCTGCTAAAGACTGGTCACTATGAGTGGATCTGTGATTTTGAAAATTGCTAAAGAGTCTGTGCTAAACAGCTAAGGAGTCTGAGCTAAAGAGGCTGTGAAAGAGAGACCAAGAGCAGCTAGCAAACCTCAAAATTGCCCTAAGAAAGGTTAGCTTGATTAGTGAAACATCAAGACCATTAAAAAGGAGAGGCAATCAGTAACACCTCTGGAGTGAAGAACAATGAGCCATCAAGTCAACTGACTCCTTCAGCTGCCTAAACAGTAATACCATAGCTGATGCACTGTAGATCAGGAATCAAACCAGGGTGTTTCCAACCACCGCAGCCTTAAAGTAAAGCAGGTTCTAATCGCAGAAAGCCCATGATGCATGAGCCAGAGAAAGAAAGAGGGTCAAGATGCCCCCACCCCAGAGGTGAAATCATCACTTGTCCTGACATTAGCAATTACTGTATGGAATATAACTGCCTCTATTAAGAATACCTTCACTGACTTTGGGAAGAAAAACATTTAACTACTTGTGTCTTTTGGAGATTGCATTGTATAGACAGTGATGATGATGAAAAAAGCTTTGACATACTGACCCAAATCTTTTGGATAAGCTCCCTAAGGATAAAAATGTTTCCTATTCTGACCTCAAAAATCCATGTTCTCCTCTTCCTAACACTATGGAATTCTTCTTTTCCCATACGTATGGTAAAAAGTTACCATTCCTCCAGTCCCTTGCCTCCATACCCTGAGAGTCCAGCCTGGCTTTCATCATGACTATGCACTCAGTATCAGTGCTGTGCACCCCCAGTGGCAGCACGGACTCAGCAGAAGCCACAGAGGGTCAACCACTCCCATATTTAGGCATTACAACCCAGAGAAGTTCACAGCTAGGGGTGAGATAGGTATCCAAGGCTCACAGCTAGAAAATGGTAGCAAATTTGGTCTTCAGGGAAAAAAAATAGGAATGTTTCAAGTAGTAAAGGGGAGATGAATGAATAAAGTAGATAAAGGGCACATTTAAGAAGACCTAAATATTTATCAGATAAGAGCTTTTCTGAACTGTAGCAAGCTCTCTTATTCTATAGAGGATTCCTGCTATATAGGAACATTAATCCCATTATGAGAACTCATTACAAACAAGAGAGTGTCGTGAAACCAGCAAATTGTTAGATGCTACTAAGCGGAAGACAATGCATTGGCTACTGCCTTAGGTAAGAACGGGAGAGGTCGCTGCACACAACACTCACAATAAGTCTGTTACTTGTAACAAAACTAAGGCTCTGGATGGCTGGTATGGCTTGGAAAGCATTTGTAATGCTTCATTTTAGAAAAGGAAAAATATTGCATACAGTTTCCAAGGCAACCAATTTCCCTGTGCAAAGTACTTGAACAGGGTGTTTGTACAGGGTGGCATAAGCACCATTTCCATTGAGAGCACAAATTATGGCTTTCTGACTGAGATGTCTATGAGCCACAAAATTGCTGTAATTAAGAGAATATCAACAGCTGAAGGCAAAAAGGTCACTATAAATGAATCTAATCACGTCTTTAAATGATACAATTGCACATGCCTAGAAACAAAACCACCTGCCTTTAGCCATTTTGCAATGCTGTAAATTAAAATATCAAATCAACTGCATGTTAATTAAAAAAAAACACAGCTTTGTTGCTGTATGACAAAGGCAACAGGATGCTAAATATGCAGCTTCACGTGTATTAGCACCTAGTGTTCCATGATTATATTTTCATCTTTCCCAACTAGTAAAAACAGGAAATTTAATTTCCCCTTGTCTTCTCCTTTCATTAAAGAGCCTGGAACCAAGAAGCTGTTCCATTTTCCTTCCGAGCATGGGATAGAGAATATGTTTCTATATTTCTGGCAGATGTATGATAACTTCCAGGTGGAGTTTCTCCAGCCTCCCTTACAGTTTTTTTGGAGTAAACCATTTAGGGCATTAGCATAAGCATCAAAGTCACTCATAGGATAGAGCTATTCTTACAAAACTTCAAGCCTTGCATTGAACAGATGTGAAGACAAAAGCAAATAAATGGCCGTAACGAAGAGCTATGCAAAAAAATTCAAACCTGGCAGCTTACAGTTTGAATACCTAAACACAGAGCCTAATAAAAGTGTGGAGTTCATAAATCAACAGGAACTGCAGGCAATGTGACAGCATGAGAAAACTGTCTATGCTTGCTTACAAGTGCCAGTTTGATTGCTGCATTCTCATTTTCTTGCAACCATCTTTAAATGAGTCTTGCTTTTGGAGCAAATGAGACCAGGGAGTACACCAACATGACTATCAACAAATAGGCTGACCATTAAAAAACAACAGCAATTGAACAACTCTTACCTGAGAAAAACAAAAAGAACAACTGCATCCTAGATGGACAGTTTTCTCCAGCCTCTCAGTAGGGATACAGGGATTGAAGAAACTAAATTTCTCCAACAGCAAAACAAAGAGATCGTGTATTGACATTGGGTCTTATAGACCACGCAGCCTAAAGATAGACTCACTAGAGCCAGAGGCAAAACAAGCTGGGACCAGAGAGAGGAACAAGGGAGCATGCTGTCACTCAAGGAGGGTCCCTTTTAGCTGCAGAACCAGATGAGGAAATAGGCTAGAAAGAGAGCGACTTTAAGGCTCGGAAAAAAAGCCCTGAGCATGTGGGAGGATCTAAACCAGGGGTGGCAATTATTTGGGCCCAAGGACCACTGAGTGAGCTTTGGTGAACTGTCACAGCATGCTCTTCCCCTCCAGCTCACTGAACTGGCCTAAATGGCTCTGCTCCTGGAAAGCCGGGCAGATGGGATGGGGCTGCAGGCAGTGGCATCCAGGAGAAGGGTGGGCAGGCAGGGCCAGGACTGCAGGGTTGTGACAGCACAGGGCCAGGGCCTGGGGCAAAGCCACGATCCGTCCCTGACAAGCCCCTGCAACAGGCACTGGTTCCATGGGCAGGGGCATGCGGGGAGTGGATGGTGGCTCTACCCTGGACCCTGGCCCCACACTGGCACCACCCCACAATCTTGGCATTTCCCTGGAGACCAGCTGGGAAACATGCAGGAAGGGCGTGTGGCCAGATGGCTGGGATGGGGCCACAGGAAGGGGAGGAGCAGCATCCAGGAACAGGTGGGTGGGGCCAGGATCAGGGGACAGTGACAGATAGTGCAAGGCCAGAGCCCGGGGCGGAACCACGATCCAATCCCTGCATGCCCCTGCCTGTAAAACCAGCACCCATCACAGGGACATGTGGGCACTGGATTGTGGTTCTGCCCTGGGACCCAGCCCCGCACTGTCACCACTAGGGTTACCATATTTCCAGATCCAAAAAGAAGACAGTTGTTGCTTTACTGGGGAAGGGGGGGGGGGGGGGGGGGGGGGGGGAAGAGTGACATGGCAGTACCCTGCCTCAGCTGATGCCCCTTACTACCAAGCCATGCCACCCCCCAGCCCTGCTGCTGTCCCTCACTCCCAACCCACTGACCCCAGCCCTGCCAGTGCCCCTCACTCCCAAACTGCAGTACCCTGCCACCCTGGGCCATGATGGTGCTCTTCACTCCCGAGCCGCAGCCTCCTGCCCCCCAGCCCTGCTGGAGGGGCCCTAGTTGTCCCTGTCCTGACCACGTCGCAGCACAGTGCTTTGATTCATGCAGGCAGCGGCAGAGTGGCCCCACCCTGGGCTGGAGGAAAGAGGAGGGGATGCTTGTGGCACCCCCTGCCCTGGTATAGGGCTGCTAAGCCAAACCAGGCAGCCTGGCCATGGCCCTCCTCCCCGCTCCACAGCATTTCTTGGCGGATCAGCCCCTGTGACGAGCATAGGCACCAGCCCCTGTGCTACCAGATGGCCACAGAGTTGCCAGTTGCCCTCAAATGTTCCCTGCTCCTTTCCCCCACTGGAGGGGCAGGCAACCCCCTGCCCTGTCGCAGCCCCAGCCCTCCTGCCCTGACCAAATGTCTGGATTTTGCTGTGCTCCACTGGTAGAAACGGGGGGGGGGGAAAATCAGAGGCAGCAAGGAGCACCACATCGGTTTAAAAAAACCCGCCCAGAGCAGGCTTAAAATGAAGATGTGTCCAGGAAAACCCAGACGTATGGTAACCCTAGTCACCACCCGGCGATCTTGCCCCATGATCCCAACTCTGACTGCCTGTCCTGCTCCCGGACACTGCTTTTGCTGGGGCTGGTGAGAAGCAAGTCTGGCCAGAGCGCTGACCCAGCCCTGCTGAGCACCCGAGGGCAGCGGGACTGGCCACACATGCCACAGCCCGGACTGTCCCCTGTTCCTGGACCCAGGGACCTTCCACGTGCTGGACAAAATCCCTTGGTGGGCCAGATCTGGCCTGTGGGCCATATTTTGTCCACCCCTGAGCTAGACTCTAAACCAGCTATTCTGGCTGAAGCCCAAAGAGCACATGGGAATAGGCAAGAACTGAGGCAAAGAACTCATACAAGTGTTTTATTTTTTAATGCAGACCTGTTTATTTCTTATGCTACCCAAAGTAAAAAGCAACTGGTTTGGGGAAACAAAAAAGCAACTGGTTTGGGTTTTGCATACCAGAAAGTGGTATGCAAAACCACTTTCATGTGTTGCAGAAGAGATGAACTGTAAGTCAGAATGCCCATGAGGCCAGGCAAAGATGTATGAAATACTAGGGTATCTTGAAGGGACCTTGGACATTTGGGCCCCTTCCAGAGAACAGAAAACAAATAGAGTCTGTATGCAGGTATGTCTGAGAAACCAAAAAAAAAAAAGTGATGGAGCTTACTCAGACTCAGAAAAAAAGTATAAGCTTTAAGGATAGGTACAGACAATCAAAAAGCCTGAGGCTGAACTGATTCAGTCTTTGCAGGTTAGTCTAAACTGCACAGATTAAATTGAAACAAAAGTGAACAGACATTTACCTTTGATTCAGGAAATGCATCTACATGCCTGCACTAGCTCAGGCCAGAAGTCAGGGGGTGCTAGAGCCTGGCTCGCTGGCTGTGTTCACTTCCTCTTCCTGCAGCCCCTGAGGTCTCTGGGATTTGCAGTCCAGAATTACATAAGCAGGACTCTGCAGGGTTGCTCATCACTTCCTCTCCCTGCTTCCAGGTGCCTCTGGGATTTGTAGTCCACAGTTGCAGCCAGCAATAAATTTGAATGGGAGAAGTCAGGGTTTGTCTGGTGGGGGCCAGCCCCCCACCCCTGCAGACTGGGCTACATCTCCAGCGGGGTTTGCTCCCCCATCCCCTTGTCAGCCAGCCCTCACTGCTCCAGATAGGGAACAGAGGGGTGGAGCCAGCCCTGCTCTCTGGAGCAGACAGCCCAGCCCAGGCCAGGCCAGGGCTGCAAAGTATGCTGGGATGCTGCAGGACTGTGATTTAACTTGAACCAGGAAGGAGTCTGGGACAGAAGTCTCATAAACCAATTTGGGTCAAACCATAAGTCTGATACTACATTCAACCAGGTTTATCTTAAACCAGTTTCAGCCATTTGAAACTAGTTTATGTGCACTGAGCTTCTGTCATGTTACAGGTTTAAACCAGTTTCTGATCACTTAAACTGGTTTATGTGTAACTTCTGTTCCTAGCCAAAAGGCCCACACATAGGTAAGTGATCAGAAAGGAGAGCTGGTGTGGATCAGGGGTGGATGTTCAGGGCTAGGTGACTTAAATGCCTACAGATGAATATAGTTGCCTAATTTTAGGCACTCGGGTTTGTGGTAGTGGTGGGGAGGTGGATTTTAGCCTTAAAATGTGGAATTATCCAACACATTTCAGCCAAGAAAATATAAATATTCAGTGTCAAAATAACAAGATAAAAATCACAAACAGATTATGATGCCTGGAGTCTTACAATTCAAACAGCTTGGTAAACATCTTGCAAATACAAATAGGACAATATATAATTTATACAGAGATTTCACAGAATACCAAATACTTTTTTTTTTGTTTTTCATCAGGCATCACGCAGTTAAAGCACATCCATCTCTGTAGCCAATAGCAAACGGGAGCAACATGGCTAGCATCAGCTGAAGTTGCCTTTGACTCTTTACTCTGGACAGCCAGATAACCTATGTACAGCTGGATCAACCTGCAGCACAAATCCAGAGCAAGGCTGGAGCAACAGCAAGATTTCTTAATCACTGCAGCCTCACTCTTGCATATCTGTACAGTATGTATTGACTTGTTATGAACAAATTAATTTCACAAAAGAAAGGGATCAGCAAACAAAATATGTTTGGACACAGGCAACACAGATGAAAAACTCCTCTACCATCAAAAGGCTTCACATCATTTCGTCTCAACTTATGCAAGGGTTTTTTGAGTCCTTGGGTAAAGAAACATACTGGGCACATCCAGATAAGCACGCACATGTGGTTTGCAATGCTGTAGACCAGGCTTGTCCAACATGCGGCCCGCCAAGGTATTTTCTGAGGTCCAAGGTGCTGCGATGGGAAACGAAAGTAAACACCGTTTACTTTCATTTACTCCCTGTCCCTCCCCCAGCCCCTCAGCAGCTTCCTAATGGCTGCTGAAGGGCTGGGGAAGGGACAAGGTTCCCCACGTGCACTGCATCAGCTTGACGTTGCCAATGCAGTGCGTGTGGGAAGAGGAGTAGCCATGTGCCGCTCGGGACAGGATGACCCCAGCCAAAGCAGCAGGGGCTCAGCTGCACTTTCTCCCTACCTGCGCCAGTCAGTCCCAAGTGGCACACGGCTCCACCGCCACC
Source organism: Alligator mississippiensis (assembly GCF_030867095.1). Classification (NCBI taxonomy): domain Eukaryota; kingdom Metazoa; phylum Chordata; order Crocodylia; family Alligatoridae; genus Alligator; species Alligator mississippiensis. The sequence continues at coordinate 44,375,346 of NC_081830.1, forward strand.
TCTGCTGCCTGGTGCTGACCCAGGTGGGTCTGTCCCATCTGGAGCAGCACGCAGCTGAAGCCGGATTCCCACGTGCTGCTGGGGATGGGAGGAGGCTGGCCAGGTTGGCACCAGCCAGCAGAAGCAGCAGTGGAGCCATGTGCCGCTTGGGACTGACTGGTGCAAGCAGGGGGAAAATGCAGCTGAGCCCCTGCCGCTCCGGCCGGGCTCGTCCCGTCCTGAGCGGCACACGGCTCTGCCGCCGCTTCTGCTGGCCGGTGCAGACCCGGCCAGGCTCCTCCCATCCCCAGCAGCTCGTGGGAAGCTGGCTTCAGCCGCATGCTGCTCTGGATGGGACGGACCCAGCCAGGTCAACACCAGCCAGAAAAAGTGGCATGCAGCTGAAGCTGGCTTCCCACATGCTGCTGGGGATGGGAGGAGCCTGGCCGGGTCTGCACTGGCCAGCGGAAGCAGTGGCAGAGCCACGTGCTGCTCGGGACAGGACAGGACGAGCCTGGCCAGAGCGGCAGGGGCTCAGCTGCATTTTCCCCCTGCCTGCACCGGTCAGTCCCGAACAGCACACGGCTCCACTGCCGCTTCTGCTGGCCAGTGCCAACCTGGCTGGCCTCCTCCTGTCCCCAGCAGCACATGGGAAGCCAGCTTCAGCTGCGTGTTGCTTTTCCTGGCCAGTGCCAACCCGGCTGGGGCCACCCCATCCAGGGCAGCATGCAGCTGAAGCTGGCTTCCCACACGCTGCTGGGGACAGGAGGAGCCTGGCTGGGTCTGCACTGGCCAGTAGAAGCCACAGTGGAGCCTCCTGCCTTTTGGAACCAGCTGGAGCAGGTAGGGGGACAGTGCAGCAGCATGTGGGAAAGCCACCACTTGATAGGGAACAGGATGGGCTGGCCAGGCCACACCAGGGGGAGAAAGCTGTGGCTGAGCCGTGCTGTATGCTCGTTTAAGACTGAACAATTTGCTCAAGAATAGAGCATGAATGATCTGGGCTCCAATGTAAATTTGGAGCTGGTAAAAATCTTTGTAAAAATACTGTCCAGTGTTTGGATTGTGTTTGCTTCTGTTTCTCTTTGTGCAGGATTGGGGGCTCAACTTGTTAAAGATGTGTTACTAACAAGTTATTAATTCAATAAAAGTAAATCTTCTTGAAGATTATTTTTAAAAATGCCCATATTTTGTTGCTTTGATTAGTTTCCACTCTGGCTGATATCTTTTCCACATTTGATCTGTCGACTTTCATTATGCTGCTTTCATTCATTGAGAAGTGAGTAGAAGCGAAAGTGTTTATTTTAGTCAAGTGTTTGGTATTATTTCATTGTTGCTTTTACATTGTTTCTATTTTGGATTTTAAACCACATTTCATTTTCACTTCCTGCAACTTCATTGGTGTCAAAGGTCACGTGACATCAGTTCCTGATGTGATACTTCTTCCTGTGAGGTCTTTGAATATGGCTCACTGGCCCACTAGGTGATAAAAAGTTCATGGTCCGGCTCCACATTCAAAAAAGTTGGACACCCCTGCTGTAGACCAATCTGCAGCACCGCACATGACTGCTGGCCAGGCTCTGCATGCCCAAATCACCACTCCTGCAGTCCCAGAAGGCCCCCAGGACTCTAGGTAAGGTTGCTGCAGCCAACTCAAGTGTTGGCCCCAGCCTCCCCTACCCCACCCAGGGTAACTTGCTGTGCTCCAGAGCACGCATGCACAAGGAACAATAATTCCTCTGCTCTTTGTCCCCAGGGAAACATGTGCACTCATCTGGACTTGCCCATATAGAGTATTTACTTTGTTACATCAGTAAAGCTGTGAATTCTTCCTCTCCCCTGCTCCCCACAAGATCTCCAATTATTGTTAATACATATTTCAGGTCCAAATAAACTTACACTTTAAACTGCTTTTGAGCCTGTATAAAAAGGCTGCTGAGATTTCCAAAAGCGGTTAGTGACTTTGGACATCTAAGTTTTCAAGTGCTTAACTTGAGATATCTTAAAAAGAAGCCAGATTTTCTAACTACAGCAGTTTCCAAAAATCAGTATCCTTTAAGTTACCTTCAGCTGGGCAGCAAAAACTACTGCTTTCTTTAAAAAAACATGGCTATGATCCTTTTAATAACCCTCTGTGTAAGTATTGGTGACTGAAACAGTATCTGAAAATCTTGACAAAGTAAGCTTTGCACTAGAAAAAAAACGTTACCACACACAGAAACTTTTTAGATGAAAAAATAAAAACCTGATACGATAGATTCAATCCTCTCAGCAGTGTTATTAAACACTGCTTTGCAGTCAGGCAGATGATTGATGATACACCACCAATCTTGATAGCATGGGAAGTAAAGTCAGACAGATTTAAAAAGGAATTGCAATAATGTTTGGTGACCTAGAGTGTCTCAGATGAGAAGAACACACCAGTCCCACATGAAAAGGCATTTTCCCTCAGCTGTCACCTCACACATACAAAGAGACAGGTAGTACAAAACCCCAGACTATAAAAAAAAAAAATGCACAAGAGGAAAATATACCTCTATATGAAGGTCCAGGAAGGATATTTCTGAAGCACAAGAACTTTCCTCTTGGGAACAACAATGCATTTTAGCAATCAAAATACATTTGTCCCATAGAAGGCATAAGGTTAGTATGGAACTGTCATAGATAAGTAAATATTACATTTGCTTATTTGTCTAGAACACAGAACAATACTTAATATAAATAAGGAAATGAAGACATGACACCAGCATGCCCATTTTATGGCTTCCAGATGAAATGGAGAGGTGACAGTCAACTACCATCTATCTTCAAAAGATTGAAAAGCAAAGACTTGATTTGACTTATGTTTAGAAAGTATTGAGCAGAGTCCAATTCATTGTCTCCTTCCAATTCATCATTCATCACCACTGGATCATCCATCCAATTCATCATTTCCAACCCGATACCCAAGTGTTCCTTTTGAGATGACATCTCCCCACAGCAGATATAGACAAACACAACCCAGATGTGGACCACCTGACATGGCAAAGATGTTAACCACTAGGGCTGGCTTATGAGCACAAGAGACAAAAATGTCATGGGAAATAGACTTATACTATGGAGGGAATTCATGTCCAGATAAGATCAAAATAACCACTAACACCACTAAGTTCAGAAATAACTCATTTCTTTCACCCTGCCTTCGCACAAAAAGTACTTCCAAACAAAAAAATGCATGTCTAATGCTCCCACGTACCACAACAAAACTACTAAAATTTTCAAGCTATTTTGCCTACAAGCTAAGAAGGAAGAGAGACTGTTGTTATTTCTAAATATTTGGGAGGTTTTCCAGCTCTTCAGTGAAGGGAGCCATATAAGTACTTAGAAGCTAATAAGCATTTCTGTCCCTCACTTATTCCAACTATAATAATACATTGTGATAATCAATGTAATTATTGTAAGGATAAAAAAAAAAGAGAATATACATGAGAAACACTGGTTTCAACAACAAATACTGTGATATTTTAATTATGCTTTGTACTATGGGCTTATCAGAGCACTCCATTTCATACCAACAAAGACTATTTTGTAAAATGGTGCTTATGAATATAACTTTCCAATAGACTGATAGGAAGCTTAGCTATTTCTGCAAAGCAAAGTCTTTTTTAAAAGAAAAAAAAAATCACATTTTTACATGGGTGACACTAGTTTGTTACATCATTTAATCATAAGTCCTTTGGAGCACGGATTATATTTTCATTCTGCTTGCAAAGCACATAGCACAATAGGGGCCCTGATTCCTGAAAAGGACTTCTAGATACTACAGTAATAATGCTGCCATAGATAAGCTTTCTACCTCATACCACATTTGTTTCACTCTTATTAAAATGACAACCCTTTAGAGATGCTTAACTGCACCTCCATTCTTTGCTGCAGTATGTGTCTTGACAGTGTTCATAAGGGAAAGCTGAAGTGTCAAGAGGAGATAAGCAACAGATTGTTCTTCATGTTACAAAACACTTATAAATCTGTATCAACCTGGAACCCTGCTTTTGAGAGCGCTCACTTTTAAGAAATCGAGATTCAAAGGCTCAGAAAATCTATGACATGTCAATCTACATCTCAATTGCTCAAAGAACTTCCCAGGATTCAATATTACTTAACATTTCTATAGAAATAGTTGTTTTCCCTCCACCTTTTCCTGCAGTTTTAGGCTTATCCTTTAACATCTTCAAGAAGAATGTCAAGTACTAATGCGTAAATCCTAATTATTGATGCCAGAGGCTCTCCGGATTCTGAGGGAGCTGTTGTTTGGGAAATAGTAAGAATCTCCCCGATTCATTCCTCCACCCCAAGAAATGGATAGTGGAGAGCAGATACTTGGAGGTGACAAGTCATTTTTAAAGGTAAGATTCCAAGCTAATGACCAATGTACAATTGTCAAAATGAACTGAAAGTTGTTTCAGCCTTGCTGGATACATGAGACTTGGGGGTGGGGGGGAACCAAAAGTCATCTTTAAATTAAGATCTAATTTAATTAAACATGGTGGAAATACTGACACCTTCAGAAGCAAATTCTGATGAGCACATTCAAACAAATGCCGCATGGTCTTTGTCACCTAAAGAGCTTAACTATGGATGCACTAAGGCTGGGACCCAGTGGCACAATGACTTTGGCCACGCACTGTTCAAGCCCTAGTTCTGACTTGGTCCCAATCAGTAAGTAGGTGAAGAGTGCTCTATTGCTATGTAGCCATGTAAGTTATTATCCTTCACCCATCTCACAGTGCCTCGCTTCATCTACAACTATGTTTGCCAAAGCAACTGGAAGTGACCTTCTTGGTCTTCATTGAAGACTTAAGCCAAAAGGGTTGAAACTACTTGTACTGAAGCTGCAGTAGTGACAGGGGGAATGGAAAGAAGGATGGGATGAATCGAATGACTCATTAAGTAACACTCCTGCCCCAACATTCAAGGGAGATCACAAGGAAACAATCATGATTGGGCAAAAGCACGGTGTGGTAAAAATCTCATTTCCCTGAGATAATGGTACCCCTGTGCACTGTATCACACTAGCAAACCCAGCTGGCTGAGACATGCAGTATCAGGCTGATTTTAGGACTGGGCTACATCCAACCATACTGCAGGGAACACCGGAGAGCTGGAACAGAGCAGAAACTAGATCAGATCTAGCAGCTTGACTGCTCCCAAAACTCAAGTGACTTTCACAGCATGGTGCTCTCTCTTTTGGATAAGCCCTTAGGTGGGTTGCACCCACAAATTCAGTGCCCACAACAGGAAAAAATGCTTGTCATGCCATGGTACAGACCACTTGCTTTTGATTAGGGAAGTCTGAGGATAGCAGTCACTGGAAAGGAGAGTTATTTTTGTGGGGGATAAAAAAAACCAGTATGCACAGAACATATTTCCACGATGCCTCCAGGACGGGAATTCAGGATCTACCCTGCTCTCCCAACCAGCTAACTCTTAACTAGCCAGGCAATTCATGCTCACTGTAAGCATTCCCCATTGTTTCAAAAGCCAGAACCTATTCTTTCAGTGCAGTTACAATCAACTGGGTTCCTGGGTGCCAGCAACTCCGCATGGAGAAAAACACAGTATCACAGCAGGAGAGTCCATCTGACGTGCAGCCTACAAAGAGGCTGCACAGAGAAAGTGAGAGTGAAAGAAAGAGCGTGTGTGCAGATTCAGGCCTTCAGCGAAAGACGAAGGATGAAAGAAAGATCCCCCTCGACTTCAATGGGTCTGGGATCTGGTGCAAGATGAAAGGCATGAAAACCAACTAAATTGTGGGGGCCCCAATCCTGCTGCCATTAAGCCAAACATCTCTTTGGCTATAACAAGACAGTGGTAAGGTGGTTAGTCTTTCCAGTGCTGGATAGTTCCCCAAGCCATCCAGCATGGTAGCACACTGGCCTGTTCCGGTATCAGGAAGAACTGCTAACATTCAAATATTTCCCCTTGCTTAATTTCAGTCCTTTGCTTCCAGCTGTGCGCCCCTTACTATGCTCCCTGCTACATTAGTCTACGCTAAGCATTTCTACTGCCTGCTTTGTGTTTACAAAGATTTGAAAGTTGCAGATGGATGTCTCCCAGACTTAATCATTATTAGGGATCAGGGTTTTCTGTTTCCCACGGGAAAACAGGAAAAAAAAAGAAATTTTCCCTTTTAACTGAGAAAAATCTGGATTTTTCATTTTAGCTGAGAAACACGAGGATTTTCCATTTTTGCAAAGATCTCTCTTCAGGCTGGCAGTGTTCCAGCCTGCAAGGGGCTGGGGGAAGCAGGAGAAGGGCAGTCAGGCAGGAGGCGCAATGCACATGTGTGCGCTCACACATGCACATGGCCACCAGGCAGCCTGGAGAGCAGTTCCCGCATGTAAGTCTGGTATGGGGGAGAGCGGGGATTGAGGCCACCATAGGGAGGGAAGAACGGAGTTGGGCAGGGCTGTGGCTGCTGCCCAGCCGGATGGTACATGGGGCTTGGGGCCAGAATGCACAGCCCCAGCAAGGAGCAGGACAGAGCCACAGACAGCTCATCTGGGGTCAGGGGGTGGCTCTCTGATGCTGTGTGCACTCCCGGGGAGAACATGCCCCCCAGATCTATGCATGGGGTGGGGGCGGATGCAGCCTGCCCACTACATGCTAGGGTCTCCCCACCCTGCTGCCCTCCCCCAGGGGCCACTACAGCCCAGTGGATGGGACCCAGTGTGGTAGGGCAAAGCAGGGAAATTCCTTGCCACTGCAAGCCCCACACAGCCCTGGTGAGGTGCCCCCTGCCTGCCCAACAGCAGCGGGGTGACAGCATGAAGTTCTGACCCTCACTGCTGCTGAGTGGACAGGGGACGCCTTGCTAGGGTGCCACGAAGTTCCCAGGGGCAGCAATGAGCTTCCTCACCTGACCCCGTTCTGCCCGGCTGCACTAGGTCCCACAGAGGTCACAGAAGCCCCAGGGGGAGCCGTGCCGCCCGGGGGAGATGGGCTCCACATTCTGCTCTGTCGCAGCAGCTGCTGCTGACTCCTGCGGGCAGCCAGGTCCTTGGCCCCATACTCCTGGCAGCTGGGGGCCCCCTCTGGCAGGGCTGGAGGGAGTGGGGGGACTGCAAGTGGGAAGTGATGGGTACCAGCAGGGCCCAAGGGGCTGCAGGTAGGGAGTGAGGGGTCTGGACCTGCATCCTAGTGAGCAAAGGAGGCAGGGAAGCTCTGATTTTCCATGATAAAAAACCCAAAACCAAAGCCAAAACGTATAGGTACTTAGAATTTAATTTTATGGTAGTGATTGAGGTGCTGGTAGGCTTCCAAATTGCTTTAAAATTGTAAATATATCAATAAAACACTGTGTTTAATTGATAACATATACATATACATATAAAATGAGTGGTGTTTCATTTTAATCACAGAATTGGAGGTTTTTAATCAGAGAACTTGTGATTTTTATCAGAGAATTTGTAATTTTTAAACAGAGAAAACCGGGATAACTTGATCATTTTAAATTGTACATAATGGCCTTCAACCTTTTGGCTTACATCAACCCTTCAAGCCCCTTGCTTATTTTATCACTCCTTCCTGGGAAATGAAAAGCCCATGACTGCACACAGCCTTCCTGATGCAGTCTTACCAGAGGCAAACTGAGAGGAATGCTGCTCTTCTGCTTGATACCCAGCATCACATTCCATCTATCTTAAACCATTTGATGCAAGTGGCATTTTGCTTCATGCTCCTTAGAGTAGGGAATATAACTACAAAGCTTGATTGGGAACAACAAAAATGCTGATCATTATTAGTGCAAAAGAGCAAGATAAGGGAGGGAAATGAGGGCCTTCTTCCCCCACCTCTTACAAATATGTATAGTGGAAGTTGGGAGGTAAAGTAAGGTATCCCCCTATATTGGAACATGTACCATTCCTATAGTCCAGTGATCATGTGTTCTTGCACACAACATTCACTTTTTCCCAAAAAAAAAACAGCTGCTAGAAATTGAGGTGTACAATATAAAGAAGAAAATATGGTAACAGCAGTTTCTGCCATTTAGGCCCCCTATGCACACACAGGTAAAGATGCAATAGGATCTAACGCATGAGTCACACAAGCATGCCTCCTGCCATGGCAGAAAGCACAATTGTGAGATCGTGCATTAGATCCCACTGCACCTTATTGCCAGTGCAGGGGGACTGCCCGACGCTGGGTTCCCCCTGCACCAGTAAGCTCCTGCAACTGGAAGCCCTACATTCCCTATGCACCCCTTAGCTGGAGGGATTGCTGCAATCCTCTGGCCCTCGGGGTTTCCTGCACCCTGGAGCCGTAAGGATCACAGAAGCCACAATCCCCAGGGTCCAGGGATTTCTCATATTCCTGAGCCCTAGGGATCACTGCAGCTGTGATCCCCAGAGTACGGGGGTTTCCTGCACTCCTGAGCCCTGGGAAAGTACTCAATGATGGCGCAATAACAAAGGTGCCATAGGGACACGTGTAGATGTACCCACTTACTACAAGGAAAGATTTTTTTTCCTTCATTCTACCCTTCAAAAACAAGAGGTGCATCTTAATCTAGTGAGCATTGTATGTGAGAAAATATAGCATCTTTTCCCTCCCAATGTGGATAATTTAAAACAGGAAGAGTGTGACAATGGGCAAAGGCCACTAACAGTCTGGATCTGTTATCTTCATAGGTGTGTCACACACAGAAGAATACCAGGCAGTGAGGATATTCACCAATGTATTTGAAACTATCTGCTTATGTAGTTGCTTATTTCCACTTCAACATTCAAATCTTCTCATTCAATTAAAATCCACTGAATTCAATTTTGTGCCTTGATATATAGTTTCAGAACAAGTCATTTAGCTGACTACATAACCTCAAAGATGATTCCATGCAAACCCAGCAAAGATGTTAGATTCAGTGAGGCTGCCGTTAATGACAACAAGATGTTTTTTATTAAAGAACCTTAAAATACTGTGATGGCCTCATAGTGAAGTAGATTTTCTGACTGAGTTTGAATTGCATCTCCCTTCCAATTCAGACAGATCATGTACACTGTACAGCAGGGAAGTGCGAAACTACATCACATTTAGGTTTGCTGTCAAAGTCCCCGTCTACTGACTTCATTTGAGGCATTAGCAGCCCCAGCATCTGCCTTTCTGCCTGCTGAATCTCTGCACATACTAACGCCTCTGCCAATATCCGTCGGCTGATAACATCCAAACCGAACAACTTTCCAATTATATCTTCTCCCACTGGGGCTTGAAATTCTGGGATCAAAAGGAAAAAGAATACACAGCACCTCACCTGTGCGTCAGCAACACCATTTCATTGCTAGGCATCTAGAGGTGCAAACCGCTGGCAGCAACAAAAATTATGCCAAGAAAATCCAGGCACCCAAGGGTCAAACCCACTGAGTAAGGAAAAGTTGTGCTCCTTTACATCCATTTGTTAGATAAAAATATACTGCCCCTTCAGTTCAATAACATTCAATATAGAAGATCATTAAAAAAGAGTGTCTGTTCTCAAAGCATGCTGTTCTACAACAGAAAAAATGCAGCTTCTCATTCCTATGTCATTTCTGCATACTTTACTGATGCACTATTGCCAATGCACAGTTTTAACACCAGCTGTGTGGAGATTTTGGTTTTCTAAAAGAGCGCCCCCCTGTTGGAATCAAGAGATCACAGGGGAATCTCAGCAGGAGAGGCTGAAGGGTGTAGGGAAAAATAACCTTGAAAATATGATTCAAGTGCTCAGGGACCAGAAAATAAAGGAAAAGAAACAACTTTTATTATTACTTAAAATCTCATGATATTTAGCATAACCTTGCATGTCTTGGGGTGCCTGAGTCATACTTGGGATTGTCAGCACTACTAACCAAAATGAGCTTGGATTACTTTTTAGCTCCTATTATCCCTGACTAGCAAGGAAGGAAATTGTCCAATTTTGGCTCATGTACCACCATTGCTGTTGTCACTAAAATTAACTATGCAAAAATCCTTATTTCTTATACATGAGCCAGAAAGGCCCAAGTCAGTTTTCAGATTCCAAGTTGAGTTTTCAGGGTTGGAAATTAAGAGGGGAAATAATCCACTCCTATTTCTAAACTGAGAAGGTAGGATCTAGAAATCACAGAGACCCCATAACTGGCCTTGCTTTATATTAAGGTTCCATTTATAAATAGATTATAAAGGGCTGATTAATAGATGTCATAAGTATGTTTCATGTACTAGTAATATGTTTTATAGATAATTATAAGCACATAAGGAAGTGCTGTTATGGATAATTATGTGTAAGAAACCTATTGATCTGTTGGATTATAAAAATGGAGCAATGATCTATTGAAATAGCTATCATTTATTAGCCCTTTATATAATGTAGTTGCTTCAAAAGTTGCAGGCTCAACTCAGCAACCTTAGAGATCCCTTCCAGTCCTGTGTCCCTGAATGGAAGCTCCTATAAAATGTGACCAATGAACGGAGAATTCCAGACTCCCTTTCTGACGGGTACTTCCCAGAGGGAAGCACTGCTGGAATACAGTCCCCGTAGTGAGATCATTGATACAAAATGGTTTCCCTCACCCCAGCAGGGTGCTAGGCTATAATAATTAATTTATTTTATTTGCATATGCTTTCAGGGAAGGAAGAAGAAATGTGAAATACTGTTTAAAACCCACCATCTGTTTGGATGCCTTTTAACTACATCAGTGATTCTCAAAGGATGGCCAGAACTGTAGGTGTGCGATACTAGGTGTGTAAACACCTGCACGTGCTTCACACAATAAACCCAGGGATTTCAACTAGAAATCCATAGCGTCAAAACCATTTTGACCTGTTGTGGTTTTTCCAAGTTCTTTACAACAGACGAATCGGTCTATCACTTTTCTGTAGTCAAGAAATGAGTAAAAGCTAAGAGCTGGCATGATCTGAATGGTTTTTTAGGCATAGGCATAGACTTTTTTTTGCTGGTGGGTGCTTGCAGGTGTTTAAAAAAACAAAAAAACCAAACAAGAAAAACCCTGGCACTTTATTCTTGACTTGGCACAAGCCCCACAACTGCCCAGAAGAGGCGGCGCGTTACTTCTACCTGGCCCGGCAGAATCGGTAAAGATCAGGCGTTCTAGGGGGGCTTTTCTGGCACTTTTATCTAATAGCTGACTGACTCAGCTTTAACAAAAAGTGCCAAAAGGCCCGTTGAAGCGCCAGATCTTTACAGATGCTGCAGAGCCAGTTTGAAGTCACGTGGTGCTGCTTAGGGTAAAGTGTGCTTGGGGGGGGTCCATCTTCAAGTGACTCCATGGGTGCCGAGCACCTGCTAATTTTTTTTGGTGGATGCTTGAGCCCCAGAGCACCCACAGAGTCAGCACCTATGGTCTTAGGTTTAAAAAGGCTGAGAACCACCAAACTAGCAGGTTGTTTTGTTTGGAGACAGTGCCTTCCCCCAATGCTTCCTTGTTCACCAACAGAAAACAACTTTGAGGCTGAGGCCTTACTAGTTTACTTGATTTGAGGCACACCTGATGATTCCTGACCATATGTGACATTGCTGGCCTTGTCCTCTGGGAATAATTCTTCAGTGCAGCAAAGAGGTAAGAGAACGGCCATCAGCATGCATGCAAATAGGCACTGTCAGTCCCAGTCCCCACTACTCCAGCCTTCCTCGGTTAGGACACAGCACACACTGCAACTCCCCTCCAGGATCTCACATCCAGCACAGGAAACAATGCCTTTGTTCACCTCTTCACCTGGCAGGATCCCAACCACCACGTGCCTGGCCTGCCATTCCCTTCTGGCTCATCCATCACCTAATGCAAGTCAAAGCCAGCAAAGTAAATCCAAGTTGAGACTGCCAGTTCCTATCTGGCCAGAACTGTTCCCTGCTCCTCCTTACACTTCATCACCACTTCTTCTGCCTTTTCTCTCAACTCAGGGAGACTCCTGCTTCACTGGTTTTGCATTTCTCCCTCCCTCACCCAGGGGGAACCTCTCTCTAGGGACATTTTAACTTTGATCAACATCACCCAGGAACAACCAACCCCTTGTCATCCCACCCAGGCGCCTGCCAAGACACAATACCAGACAGCATCCACACGGACTGGTCTCATCTCCCATTTCGGTTGCCCAAGCCAGGCAGAGTCAAGCAACAGGAGGTGCATCCCACACCAGGGCAGAAACCAGCACCCGCAGGTTTGGGGCTCAGGTCACGCCCAGCACCAGACAGCAGCCCCTGGACTCGGGTCGGGTCTAGCTCGGGGGGTCGAGATCCCACTCATTTTAAAAGCTGCCCTGTGATGCCTCTGAGCACGTGGAAACGCTCCCGCTTCCCTCCAGCCCATCACCCGCCTATGGCATCACCGGCTGCTGCCAGGGGAGCGCTGACCTCACACTGGGCTGTAGTGACATCACAAAGAGGCGGCTCGGCTGGGGAGCGCCAGGGGCCGGGGGCACTGCCCGGGGGTCGCGTCCTTGAGAGGGACCCCCCCAGCCTCTGCGGGGCCGGGCCGGGGCCGCCCGCACTCACCCCGCGCCGGGGCAGCAGGATCTCCGCGTTGGCCCCATCGCCCGCCGCCGCCTTGTCCGGCTTGAGCGCGGCCGCCGGCTGCTGGAAGCTGATCTTCACCATGGCTCGGCTCGGCTCGGCTCGGCTCAGCCCGCACCGCCGCCACCGCCTGCGCCCGGAGCTCGCCGAGTCGCCGCGCACGCACCGGAAGGCTGGCGGGCGCCCGGCGCGGCAAGGGTTAATACCCCTCCCCCCGCCCCGGGACCGTCACCGCCGGGGGGGCCGAGCCGGACCCCGCGGCTGCCTGCTGACGTCACGGGGGGGCGGGGCTCAGCGCCTCCAGCTACATCTTCCCGCGCGGGCGGGGCGGGGCGGGGCGCCGCGTGGGCTCCTGTGGGGGTCTGCAGAGAAAAACAGTGAAACCGTTCATTGATTAACAGGGTCCACCGAGGGCAAGGAGCCCCCCTTCCCCCGGTTATGATTTTCAAATCTTACAGGGAGGCTCCGTCTGTTACGGGGGGGGGGCGCAGCCCCCCTAATTCGCACCCTGCATCCCGCCCCGTGGGCTCCAGCAGCCTCCCCCTGCCTGGCCCCGGCTTCCCGGCCACCTTGCCCCTGGCCGTGCGGCCGTCCTCCTGGGGTGGGGGCCGCGGGCTCCCCCCACTCCTTCAGGGGCGCTGGCGGGTGTGCTCTGCCGGGTGTCCCCCTTCCAGCTCCCTTGTTGTTAATCTATGACCTCCCTCCCATTCCTGTTTTCGTTTTAGTCAGCTGGCGGGTCCCCAGTGACCTCCCTTATTAAGGGAGGCTTATAGTTTTCCATGATGGGCCCTAACCCGTGACCTATAGCACACCAAATAGGCCAGTGTTACACCCTAGATGTTAAAAAAGAGTGAACTGGGTAAGACCAGGGTTTTTCCCCCCCACTTTTCTCTCTTACAACCTCCAGCACAATGTCTAGGAGGTCTCATTCAGAGGCGGCATCTCGGACTCCCCTGCTCAATAGCTGCCAATGCCTTTCCTCCGGCAGTTCACCCAGTCCCTTTTACAATCCAGCTAAACTGTTGAGGGTCTGTTCTCTCTAGAGTAGTTAAGTTTACCATCTATCCAATGCCATGCACCATGTGTTGAAGACTAGGATTATCTTTTCCAGGTTACAAATTAAAAACCCAGCATACGTACAAAGGGATACAGACCCAGTGTTTACTTTTCAAATTTCACCAACCTGAGGGATTTATTTTCTAGAACACAGGCCTTAAAAGCAGCACTGCTCAGCTTGCAGCTTCGGAGCGTCATGCCTACAGCCCTCTGCTCAAATTGGAGCAAAGTTAAACATCTCATGGAGGATGATGCAGTGGTCACTTCAAGGAAAGCTGGCAATATGGCCCAGTCCAATGAAGTCTTGTTCATTGCTAGTAGCCCCAGTGAAGTCAAACCAGTAAAATTAAAGCACGTGCAACTGCTGAGGCTTCAAAGCATAAAAGCTGCCATCTTTTCTTCAAGCACCACTGCAGCATTCCCATCAGAAGGTCTAACAAGATTTTTTGCAGGATTGAGACTTAAAATAGAGGCATAGACAGGTGAGTTAAACAGGTATTCCTGCTAATATCTATGTAGCCCAGGTGTACTCAGGTATGTACTTCCTTCTCCAATTGAAGGGATTGTTAGGCCAGAGTAGTGGGGACTGAGACTGACTGGCTATTTGCATGCGTGCTGATGGCCGTTCTCTTACCTCTTTGCTGCACTGAAGAATTATTCCCAGAGGACAAGGCCAGCAATGTCACATATGGTCAGGAATCATCAGGTGTGCTTCGAATCACGTAAACTAATAAGGCTTCAGCCTGTACAGTTGTGGGTGAAGCCACAGGCTGTGTAGTTTCCCTCGTCCCTATAGTCAGGCCAGGACAGTCTGAAACTTAACTATATTCACACACATTTATAATACGTACAAGTTAGTAAAAGATAAATATAAACATATGTACATTTATATACAATATACAGGTATGTAATATGAACATCAACTTGTAGGCAAATTCCATATGACCTTATACCACATATCTAAGTTCAGCTAAAACACAGGTAAGTGTTAGGAGAAGGTTCCAACCAGGGTTAGGGTCATACAACAGCAGCTCTATAACAACAAATCAACTAACAAATTAAGGTACTTAAATGAACAAAAGATGAGGTGCTGTTTACATAATATAAGGCACATGAAGGTGGAAATGAACACTTTAAAGGGCACCAAGGCCCAGGCTGTTTGCAGCAGTTGCTGTGCCCTGGTGACCAGGAGGGGAAAAGATCCCCAGTGCCCTTCTGGCCTTCCTTACCCCAGTCAGAATATCGGCTGTGGATCTTCCAAAACCCGGGGAGCCCCACCCCTTCAAGACTTTTTCTCTAGGGGCTAGTCTCACAAACTGGGGGGGAAGATCCCTCCTCCCCTGTGGGAATCCCCTTCCCTGGTAACTCATGACTCCAGGGTGAGGCCCCACAGTTGTCCTGGGCTCTCCAGGCCACCTGTCCCACTCAAGGCCCTGTGCACTATCACATGCACCGAGGGCTCTGCCTTTTGTTCAGGGTAGGAGACCCGTGCTGCCTTATGCGGCGCTGGGGTCTCTGTCCGTTTCCAGACGCTCCAGGCACAGGCCCATGTGCTGGGTTCCTGGCCTCATGCCAGGGGGTTGGAGGATCTGAGCTGCCTCAAGCAGCTCCCAAGGTCTTGGCCCGCTCCTGGACCATTATGTGCACCAGCTGTGCACCACTGCCTGGCCTTGTGCTAGGGGTTAGGGACCTGAGCTGCCTCAAGCGGCTCCCAAGTTCCTGGTCCGCTCCCGGACCTGCCATGCACCATGTTCCTAGCCACTCACCAGGGGTCGCAGACCTGAGCTGCCTCGTGCAGCTCCCAGGGTCTTCCTCCACGCAACACTCATGCACCGCGTTCCTAGCCGCCCACTGTGGGGTTGCAGACCTGAGCTGCCTTGTGCAGCTCGCAGGGTCTGGCTCTGTGCACCAACACAAGGCAAGGCGCTGGACATATGAACGACAGTGGTCGGAGTTCTTGAGCTCTGTGCCAGTCAAGGCTTATTGCTGACCAACACCAATCAATGTTGATCTACAAGCCTGTCAACGTTTTTCTTTGTACTTTTTTCAAAACTCAATTGCTGCATTGTACATATTTGTCTCCTGGACTTACCATGCATCTGATGCAGTTCATTCATTCAGCTGATTTTGCTACTTCTTCGTTTACAAGACCTTCCTTGCTGTTAACATCAGATGAAGCATGTCATGGAGACATCCGAGATCCAAACACTGGCATCAGCTAGGCTTGGTACTGACAAGATGTACACACTTGAAAGATATCCTGCATACAGGATCCTTTTAAAGTGCAGACTGCGACACAGAGCACTCCCTTGTCTGTTGCAAAGTGAAATTTCAAGCTAAAAAGTTCCACCACAATAAACCTGCCAGACATAGGCGACTAGTATGGGGTGCACGTGCCCCCCCGACAGCTGACACTGATGCTGTTGGTAGGGCTGATGCCCACCCTGACAGGGCCGCCACTGTTGGTGGCTTCTGCAGGTGCCCCCCCAGATTCAGGAGGCAGCAGTCACTCATGCTGCCAGACAACCTTGTATTGACTTGTGCCGAATCAGTGATCCTGTCAAGAAATGGCTTTTCAATGAAGAAGTAGCAAAATCAGCCAGAATGAATGAAACTGCATCAGATGCATGGGAAATCCTGAAGACAAGTATGTACAATGCAACAATCAAGAGTTTTGGAAAAAGTACAAAGAAAAACATTGACTGGTGTGTAGACCATTCAGAGGTACTGCTGCCACTCATTGAAAGAAAAAGAACTGCCTGAATCATCTACAAATCTACTCCTACTACTCATTCGCTCAACAACCTAAGAGAAGCTTGTAAGACTTTTCAAACAGCTGCCAGGAGGTGTGCTCAAGAATTTTGGCTGGGTCACTGTGACAGCATCCAACAAGCGGATGATGCAGGTGACAGTAGATGGTTGTATGAGGGTATCAGAAAGGCCATTGGGCTGATGAAGTACAAGACAGCTCCACTGAAAGACCTGGATGGTAATATCATAACTGATAAGGGGAAACAACTGGAGAAGTGGATTGAGCAGTATGGAATGATATACTCAAGAGAGTCTATAGTAGACCAATATGTGCTAGACAAATTGTCTGGGTTTGAAGTTATGACTTCACTGGATGCCAAACCTGCACTAGAGGAACTTAATGCATCAAAAAGATTCCCAATAACAAAGCTTCAGGATCTGACTGTTTATCTGCTGAAATTTACAAATGTGCAAACAGACTGGCTGCAAAGATTGCATGAGGTACTGCCACTCTGTTAGAAGGAAGAAACCATTCTGCAAGATTTCAAGGACACTCATTTCATCCAACTCTATAAAAATAAAGGAGACAGAAGCAACTGTAATAACCACAGAGGTATAGCTCTTCTCAACATGATAGGAAAAATCTTAAGACATATTCTTTTACCTAGACTTCAAATATTAGCTGAGAGAATCTATCCTGAGAGCCAGTGTGGCTTCTACCTGGAAGTATCTACCATAGATATGGTCTTCTCTGTAAGACAACTGCAGGAAAAGTGCAAAGACAAGCATATCCCACTGTACATGACTTTTATAGATTTAATAAAAGCCTTTGACACAGTTAGTTGGTCAGGGCTTTATGCTGTTCCAAAGAAGCTTGGTTGCTCACATATACTGCTGAACCTTGTGAAATCCTTACACAATGGTATGCAGGCAACTATAGTGTCTGAAAACCAAGAGTCTGGCTTATTCAACAACAACAGAGTGAAGCAGGCTGTGTACTGGCTCCCACATTGTTTAACATTTACTTCTTGTTTCTGCTTCAACACATATTCCATGATGTTCAAGAGGGTCTCTCTCAGCACTAGACATAATGGAGGACTGTTTAACATTGCAAGACTCAGAGCTAAAATGAAGGAAAAGGAGATCATCATAAGGGACCTGTTGTTTGCAGATGATGCTGGCCTTGTGGCTCACAGTGTTGATGCCCTACAACATCTCATTACCAAGTTCTCTAACACATGCAAAATCTTTGGGCTAGCAATAAGCTTGAGGAAGACTTATCATGCACCGAAGCTTTTCAGAACCAGTTCCAGATATCATCCTAGATCATCTGGATGTTGTTGACTATTTTTTCTACCTTGGCTCTACTGTTACCAGCAATGTAGATCTTTGACCAGGTGTGGGCAAAATATGGCCCATGAGGCCATTCTATCTGGCCTGCAGGGCCCCTAAAAAATTTAGGAAATGAATATTTCTCTGCTCTTGGTTCCTATAAAAAATGACAGGGACCAGGGGCAGTAAGACCCAGGGGAAGCCCGGTGGGCTCCCGCAACAGCAGGGCCTGCAGGCCCTGCCTCCTCAGTCGGAAGCCCCAGCTGGGGCTTCTGGCCTGGGACCATGTGGCTGCCCAGCGCCAGAACCGCAGGCAAGGGGTGATGGGGAGGGCAGGGGAGAACCCTAGGCAGGGAAGGAACCTGGGAAAGTGTGGCCTGGGGAAAAGCTGAGCGTGGGGTTGGGGGGAAAGCAGCCCCTCACCCACCCCGTGCTGCAGCCACTCGCAGCCCGGGTGGGGCTGCCTTTGCCTGCTCCAGACAGCCCCGTGTGGGCTGCGAGCGGCTGCAGCAGGGAGCACCGGCCGCAGGGTGGGGGAGGGGCTGGTTTCCCAGCCTCCACTCCGTGTTCGACTTTTCCCCAGGCTTCTTCCCGCTCCTTCCTGGAACGAAGGAAAGCAGCCCTTCCCTGCCCCATGGCCAGCTTTCCCTACTGCAACCACTCACAGCCCGTACGGGGCTGTCCTGAGCAGGCAAAGGCAGGCCCACACAGGCTGGGAGTGGCTGCAGCACAGGGCGGGCGGGGCCACTTCCCCCCGCCACGCTCAGCACCACCTTGAAACCTGGCCCCACTGCCAGCCTGGGCCCCACACCAGCTCCGGGCTCGCCCGTTGGGGCTGCACATGACGACAGCAGCTGTGGCCATCCTGCTTGCCACACCAGGCAGTGTTTGCCACTGCTGCCTCTGTGCTGCCCAGCGAGTAAGCTCCGGGCAGGCAGCAGCAGCCAACGCTGCCCAGCGCAGCAAGTTGGGGGTTGCAGCTGCTGCTGTCACGCGCTGTCCCAAGGGGCAAGTCCAGAGCCAGCACAGGGCCCAGGCTGGTAGCAGGGCCGGGTTACAAGCTGGTGCTGAGCACGGGGAAAAGCAGCCCCTCACTCGCCCCATGCCCAGCACCCCACGCTGCAGCCACTTACAACCTGTGTGAGGCTGCCAGCGCCTGCAGGAGGGAGCACCAGCCATGGGGTGGGTGAGGGGCTGCTTTTCCCCACTCTCAGCACCAGCTTCTTCCCTGCCAGCGAGCAGGGGATTGGGGCTGTGCACTCAGGATTGAGGGGGTGGGGAGCCAGTGGGAGCACAGGGCAGCACCGGTGGGGCCCAGAGCAGGGTGGCAAGAGTACAGGGGTCCAAGCCAGCAGGGGCTCTATGGAACTGGGCCAGCTCCCCGCTTTCCCTGCTGGTGCAGCCCAGCTTTGGTATGGCTCAGGTATGGTCATGTCAAGCGAATGCTGGATCACAGGATCCCAAATAACATGCTGTACTGTGAAGCTTGTAAAGGGTCTAGAAATAGAGGAAGACTGCTGTGCTGATTTTGGGATGCTTGCAAAGATGACTTAGCATGCTTTGGAATCTCTGCAGATGATTGGGAAAGGAGTGCAGAATGCTGCTCTGGTTGGTGGAGTCAGCTTGCAGATGGAGTGAGATGCTGTGAGGTAGACTAGATCAAGTTTTGTGATGACGAAGAAAGAATCTGCTGCTCAGATTCAGAGCATTGCTAATGCATGGGTGTGCCTTACCTGTGGGCAGGACTGTCACTTGTGCGCCAGATTCAGCAGCCATCAACAAACTCATTGTCACATACCCTATGCTCTCTAAAGTGTGACCGTGCCAATTGAATAATGTCAATATGAAAGTTGCCCATTTCACCATCACAAGTTCTGTTGTGGCCATTAGGATTTGTTCCTTTGTTTCTCACCTCTAATTTTTGTAAAAGTTTGATGCATTCCTCCAAGATTTGTGGGAGAGACTTTATAACAAAGTCTTAAGGGTCTCAGTTGCCCTGTTCCAAGAATTCTGCAATTGATTAGATGTACAGAATGACAGAAGCAGATGCTGTCAAAGAGAAAGAGTTTTCGATGAACCAAGAGGTATCCGTGGAAACCCCAGACTACTTGTTACTTTAAGGCATGAGGCAAGAAATGTTGCAGTGTAGTGCAGTGCTAATCAGGACAAGCTTTGGGGAGGACAATATGATGTAATCTGCCTCAACCTTCACAGCAGGACTCTGATAAGACGGGGATGAGTGACTGGTCTCTGCCTGGCAGAGAGAATGACAGTAGACTGCAGAAGAAGCAAGGTGGGAGAAAGCACTCAGCAAAGACAGCTAAGGGGAATGAGATCCAGCAAAGGGACACTTGGATGTGCTCAGGTTTATTTTAGTTTTAGCTGTCTGTCAGATTTGTAACCAGATAAGAGTAAAACTGATTTAAAGGGCCTGCTGACTGAGGCCAGCTTTGGACTTGCAGTCTCTACAAAAGCTTGCACAAACAACAAGAGAAATTGATAGATTACCTAACTGCACAGGGATGCATTCAAGACCGCTGTATACAAAAGAAGGAGAAAAGAAAAGCAAATGCTGGCAAGCATGCTAAGAAAAGGAAGTAGAAAAATAATAAAAGAATGCTCTCTTCTTTTCAAATACAGTGGCGTGGGCTGTTCCTTGCAACAATAGTAGCATAGCATGTACAGATGAAAGTGCGACAAGCTGACGCTGTCTCTTTAAAGCATAGTTATAATAAGCTTTTTATGAGAATTTTCTTTAAAAAGTCTAATTATTAGACTCCAAGTCCCACTGCTTAAACCTTATACCATGGACTAACCCATTTTAAAATAAGGGCTCACTTTCACGTCCAAAATAAATCATAGATTTCATAGATGTTTAGAGTCAGAAGGGACCTTAGTAGATCATCAAGTCTGACCCCCTGCCAGGTGCTTGTCCAGTTTCCTCTTAAAGACCTCCAAGGTAGGGGAGAGTACCACCATTCCAGATTCTGGTAACCCTTATCGTAAAGAAGTTCTTCCTGATGTCTAACCTGAATCTGCTCTCTGTCAGTTTGTGGCTGTTGTTTCTAGTAACTCCAAGGGGTGCCCTGGTAAACAGAGCATCTCCTATTGCTTGCTGTCCCCCACTGATGAATTTGTAGACGGGCACTAGATCCCCTCTCAGCCTTATCTTGCACAGGCTGAAGAGATCCAGGTCCCTCAGTCTCTCCTTTTAGGGCCTTACCTGCAGGCCCCTAACCATCCGAGTAGCCCTCCTCTGGACCCTCTCAAGGTTTTCCACATTCCTCTTGAAGTGCAGTGCCCAAAACTGAATGCAATATTTCAGCTGCGACCTTACCAATGCTGCACAGAGGGGAAGTATCACCTCCCTAGATCTGTTCATGATGCACCTGCTAATGCATGATAGAGTGCAGTTAGCTTTACTAATCACTTTGTCACATTGACAACTCACATTTATCTTGGAGTCGACTATGACTCTGAGATCCCTTTCTGCTGCTGTGCTGCTTAGGAAGTCATCTCCCAGTCTGTAAGTGTGTTGGAGATTTCTTCTCCCTAGGTACAGCACCTTATCTTTGTTAAACTGCATCCTATTCTGCTCTGCCCACTTTTCCAACCTGTCCAAATCCACTTTAATCTATTCCCTGCCCACTAATGTATTTACTTTGCCCCATAATTTGGTGTTGTCCACGAATTTGGACAGTGTTCTCCATGCCCTCATCCAGGTCACTGATGAAGACATTGAACAGCACTGGTCCAAGGACTGAACCCTGGGGGACCCCACTGCCCACATCTTTCCAGGTCAATACCGACCCGTCTACCACCCCCCTCTGGGTGTGTCCCTTAAGCCAATTTGTCACCCACCTGACCATGTCATTATCTATCTCACAGCTGCTTAGTTTATTTATGAGAATGGGGTAAGACACAGTGTCAAAGGCCTTTTTAAAATGCAAGTAAATGACATCAACCTTGACTCACACATCTAAGCATTTTGTGACCTGGTCATAAAAAGAAACAAGAGCAGGCAGGATCTACCTGCTGTGGACCCATTCTGGTTGCCCTTTAGCACTGTTTTGCCTGCTGGACTCCCACAAATGTAATCCTTAATAATTTGTTCAAAGGTTTTCCCAAGGGTAGAGGTGAGACTAACCGGCCTATAGTTACCTGGATCCTCCTTCCTCCCCTTCTTGAAAATAGGGATCACACTGGCCCTTTTCTGGTCATCTGGGACCTGACCTGAGCATCACAAGTGCTCAAACAGTTGTGCCAGTCGTTCTGCTATGACATTAGCCAATTCCTTCAGCACCCTTGAATGAAGATCATCTGGGCCTGCTGTCTTGAACACATCCGACCCCTCCAAGAGTCCCTTCACTAGGTCGGCGCTAAGTGTTGGTGGCTTGGCGTCCCTCCTGTGCCTGCCTATAGTCCAATTGGGAGATTTGTCTTGATCCATGTTCAGGAATACAGAAGCAAAAAAATTCATTGAAGAGTTCAGCATTGTCCCTCTTATCTGTCACCTATTGCCCTAATCTATCCTGTCTGTCCTTCCCTAGTCTACCCCCTTCTTCCACAGTCTGTATGCCTCTTTTTACTCCTAGGCTTTCCTGGATTTCCTTGCTCAGCCAAGCGGGTTTCTTGGCCCTTTTCTCCCCTTTTATGTGCAATAGGATTGCCCCCTTCTGTCACCATCCCCATTGGAGATGATTGAAACATGAACACTTCTACTACAACTACTTGGTACTTACCTACCTTTTGACAAAATGTACACTGCGTGAAACATTAAGAAGTTAATCCATACACCATTACATGTGATGGTAGATAAATAACCAGTAAAAGCATTATTCTAGTTTTAGCCAATCAAAAAGATTTAAGGCCATAGTTTTCAAAAGTAACCTGATTTTTAGAGCTTAGGCATGGGCCTGAATTTCAGAGGTGTTTCAAATCAAGCCCAAGATATCTCAGGTAGGCACTCAAAAATCAATAACCAACTTTACAGAATTGTATCTCTAGTGCCTTTCCCAAAGCCATACAGCAAACCAGGGATGGAACCAGAACAAGAGCTCAGAATTTTTCACCTCCTCACCATAATCTTAACCCAGCTGAACTCTTCTTCTACTCTGTTTATCACAAACACTTGGAAGTTTGAATGCACAATTATGACCCTGCCAATAATGTAGCTCTTCCATATTATAGTAGAGCCTTGCTATCTGGACTTCCAGAACCAATCTCCTGTTCACATATACAAACTGTTCAAACAAAAGAGACATCCAAAATGTAAAATAGCATAAAAATAAAGAGCAACATAAAACAAACTTTTATCACTTCCTCTCAGCAGCCAGGCTAACATTAACCATGTCCATTTGTGTACATGTACCTGTACAAACATTCATTCTTTTTTTGCATTAATGGTGGCCAGATTTTTTTTTATATTTGTGGCAGGAGTTCATCTAATCCGAGTGATCATAGAAACAGGGCTCAGCTAAATGGGGTCTGCTTTGTCAAGTAGCAGTGTTTTTGTTGGATACATAGCACACCACTGAAGCACTGCATGATATAAAAGAAGCATTCCAGAAGCTTCCCTCCATCATACAAGTGGGAGAGGTCAAACTCAAAACTGAGGGATTAGAACAGAAAAAAAGAGCTAAATCCTACAAAAAATTCTGATAAATAAGAGAAAATGCACACAATTTCCAATTTATTTTAAGCCAGACTGGAAAACAGATGTGCAAGACCTCATTATTCCTCCATGTTGTTATTAAATACAAAGAGTACCATTGTACTTAATCACCCCAGAATGGATTGCAACTTGATTGCTGTGGACGTTTACAAAAATGCATGATATTATTATGGATATTTTCGAACCGTAGTGCTTACCATCTAAAAGCCTTCAGTTTGTTCCACATAGGGCACAAATATGACTATAGATCTGGGAGCCTCAGCCATGGGAGAGGACAAGCCAGGGGATGGAGGTTATAACGCTTTCATATTTTAGGACTGTGGAAAGAAACAAACATGAGGTTTCTACAGCTAATTAATGAAGTCATGAGGGAATTAAGTGTATTGATTTCTCTAGACAGGGGTATAATGAAAGTAGCATAAAACAACGTTGTGTTAGCATAACAGCACCCAGTAATGGTGCTTTACTACTTACCCCACCAAGAACGGAGCCAACCTGGCTCCCCTCCTTAGTATAACCACTTATTTCCTTCTAGAAATGGAAAATGGGACTCATCAAATGCGTCAGTGACGTTGCTGAAGGGACAAGCCTCCAGCACACAAAACAGCTACAGCGGATGCAGTTTTCCAAAACTAATCAGTCCACTCCTCATTACGGAGGACCCGGGCTTGGAAGGTTGAGGGGAGAAAGCAAGTTAGTCTTTTTGCTGCTGATTCTGTAATGACACCTGTCATTTCATAACATTGTTTAAAACTGTTTGAGATGGACAACACATGAAAAAGCCCATGCCTGCCAACATGAAGTTGGAGAAAAACTCTCTCTCCAGTAGATCTAAGAATCTATATTTCACTATCAGTTTTCTTTTTGGTTTGCTAAATGCAGTCAATGTAAACTTGGCTCCACTTTGTTTGCTTCATCATCTGTGACGAAATCAATGGTAGTATGCACAGACCCTGAAACAATTTCCCAATGCTTTTGAAGGTAGCAGGAGCACAGGCAACAGTTGCCTACACAACAGATGTGGGTGGGGCATGACATGTTATTTGCATGTACAGTATAAGTCTTTTTTTTTTTTTTAAATCAATCTTAGTTTACCATTTGGATGTTTTCCTATAAAATTTGAAAAATGGTTAAATTCAGGTTCTAAAACCCCTAATAGCTTTCCTTTATTTTTAAGGTTTTCTACAAAATATAAGTGACAACCAGTGTCTTCCTGACATGTATCCTGCTTTTGTTAGTAATTCAATTATTTCTTTTAAATGCGTTTAAAAAAAATTACCCTGGCCATCATACACCACATCCCTAGCCAAAACAATTTTTCATTAGGAAACATATTGCTGCTGCATATCCCATTAGGCTAAGGTTTATATTACAAAAGCTGACACAATAGCAACCTAAAGTTGCTTAGTAGCAGTTTATAAGCAGGCATCTCATTGTAGGGAAGAGCTAAAGATATTGCATGTAGAACATCTGGTTGTAAGCTACCATCCGTTTATTACTAAGAGAGCTGGTTCCAGTTTAAAACTGTCATCCCACCAACTTTATTAAACCCCCAAGATATTTTATTAGGCCTTAATAACAAAGTTTCTAATCTCCTGTGTATAATTAAGCTGAATACTAGGAAAAATTTACTTGACTGATCTTTCATTAAGAATAGCAGCACGATAGCACTTTTGAAGTAATGCATCAGTAAGAACTTTATAAACCTTTATCAAAGAAACAGCCCTACTGTTGTGCCACTGTTCACCTTTTAAAATGTGCTACTCAATGTAGAAATCAAGAATCCAGCTAAATGATTTAAAGACATGAGAGAAAAACCTTTAATAAATATTGACCCAGCTAGAATTTAATTTGTTTGTTTTTACTGTACCACATCAATTTTATAGTGCAGCCATGTGTATTAATGGCCACCATTACAACAGGCTAGGAGAAAATGTGAATTTTAAAGTCATTAAATAATTCAGTTTTCTCATTGCATTGCTTATAGAGGCTCATGTAAATACACCCGATAGATAGAAATAAACAGAGCTCAGTAGCACAAAGAATGCATTTATTTCTTTTACTTTCCTGTGGTATATTGATCACACGCTGACTGTGGTAGAAAACACATACAGAGACTGAGTAAGAAAAAGTTATAATGTCTTTTTTGAAAGGAATACTAACAAGGGCGGAAGGTACACTGCCATTTTTGTTTCACTCTTTGCAGAAATACATACTTGTAATGATCTCATGTATTTGCAGTAGGCCATGGAATTATCTGTCCCTAAAGTACATAACTAATACAGCTTTCTCCTAAATCTCCACACATCTCCATTAGGTTCCATGACAAGGAAGAACACCCACCCATAGCTTAAATGTCCTACAATAATTGTCTCAGTTCTGGGTGGTACATCCATTAACCCACTAAGATAGTCTGTTGACCCCCTATCCATCTCCATTATGGATGCAGCCTTTTGCATTTTCTATTGCTTGCTCAGAAATCAAACCAATGGTTAGAGACCACAGGTATACTGTACCATCTGGGAGGCTGAGTGAAACTACTTTCAAATTATGTACTTTAGGTATAACAGGTAAATAATTTTCTCCTAATGGTAAGATCATCCAGGATAACCTCACCCCCTGAGACAGAAAAACTCCAGGGCAGGGCTCTTACACTATCTAGTAGCAATTCATTCATGATGGGGGAAGGGAGGAAGAAAAAGGAGTAAAGACACTGAAGTGATGGTACAAAAGTTTCAAAGTAGAATAAATATGTCAGAGTACCCAGACCAAAATAGAAACCCCTGATCTGCATAAGGAGACAAAACACTATATATCTAAAGCAGGGGTGGCCAAAATGCAGCATGCAGACTGGATCTGACCAGCCAAGGGATTTTATCTATCCTGTAATGCAGGAGCCAGCAACCCCTGGCACACGTGCTGAGCATGGCATGTGAAGCCATTTTGTTCGGCACGTGACCGCCAGCCTGGGCTCTAGGCTGCTGCTGCCAGCCACAGAGCCCGGCTCCCAGCAGGTGGCTGGGAGGTTACAAGCCCTGCTGCAAGGAGCCTGGGCATCATGGCTGTTAGCAGGTACCTCAGAGCCTGGGCCAGCTGAGTCAGGAGGCTGCAAACAGCTGCTGCCTCACCACCCCAGCTGACGGGTGCAGTGGTGGCCACCTCCCAGCCCCAGCCACAGCCCCAGGCAGGCAGCAGGTGCTGGTGATGCTCCCCACCATGCTGCCCTCCCACACCACCTCTGCAGAGCAGCATATGGAACCTGTCATGGCAGGGCACCGGGGAGGCACACGAAAGCTGCCTGCTGTTCTGGCCACACTTCCCCTGCAGGTGGGGGCAGCAGCGAGGGGCACAACCCTGTGCTGCTGCCCCCGTGCACACAGGGGAAGTGTGACCAGGGCAGTGTGGAGCTTGCAGCGGCAGGCAGCTTCCCCGTGCAGCCCTTCTGTGCGCTGCCGCTCCAGGTCGCACATGCTGTGCTCCAGATGGCCCAGGGGAGGGCAGTACGGCTGGGAGTGCAGCGTGTGTGACCCGGAGTGGCAGCGCACTGAAGTTTTATTTATTGTCCTGCAGTAGGTGCTAGTTCTACAGGCAGGGCCATGCAGAGACTGGATCATGGCTCTGCTCCAGGCCTCAGCCCAGCATTGTCGCTGCCCCAGTATCCCGGCCCCTGCCTTGCCCAACCATCCTGCTCCAGGATGCTGTTCCCTGCCCGCCCACAGGCCCACGCCATCCATCCTGCCAAACATGCTCTGCCAAGTAGGTCCTGGGCCAGTCTTCATGGAGACCATGCCCACCTACCTGCCTGTTCTGTCTGAAGCCCTGGGTGGTAGGTACAGGGTGGAAAGGCCCAAGCCGGATAAATTGCCCCTCCCCCACTGCTGCGTTGGGCCAGGTCAGAACCAACCCCCACCCCGCAAGCTGTTCTGGGCTAGGTCGGCACCCCCGCTCCTACCGGCCCAGATCAGCACCTCCTCCCTCCCAATCTGCAACAGCTCACCAAAAACTCCCTAAGTAGCTCTCAAGCCCCGATAATTGTCCACCTCTGATCTAAGGGTACCTGGATCTGTAGTCACCCCCAACAAACAGAGCTATGTACAGAGCTGGACAGTTGGTATGCAGAATCTGTAATGCTGCTAGGTAAACCTGGATTCAGACCACAAAGCTGGATTCAAACAATGGTGCTCTGTTGAAAGTGATGGAGGATTTCAGTTGTTGCTCTTCCAAGGCCCTATATAGCAACAGATTTGATATTACTTGTTAGGTAGGGTTAAGGAACATGGAATAAAACTATTAAAAACCTAGTCTAGCTCCCTGAAACATAGAAGATATATTTAACTGTTTGGATATGTAAACTTCATTGCTAACCAAGAAAGAAGAAATTTGCACCTCCTTGTCTGAAATCGGACACCTCCAGGGAAGAAGCCTGCCTAATCTGCACGTCACTAAGCAACCCTCTCACAAAAGGACTCTGAAGTACCAAGGGGAAAAAAACTTCCACCCTTTACCTCCCCTGTGCCAAATGACGTTTCTTTTCTACATAGGAAACCTTTTACAATCTTTGAATTCTCCTCAGCCTGAAGAAGGGTGTGTACCCAAAAGCTTGCAACAAATTTTTTTTTTTTTTGCTACCATTTAGTTATCTATTAAAAGATATCACCTCTGACCCAAGAGTTTTAGTTCAGATCCTCATTTACATGGAATTTCCCACCAGTTCAGCCAAACTGGCACTTGAACCAGTAGGAATTTTGGTATAAAACACCCATATACAGTCAAAATATTTTGGTGCATCTGCAGCCTCAGCTGACCTTGACTTTAATCAGCAAACACCAGGATGGAAGAACATCTAAGGTTTTGAGTGTGACATTGTTCTCTGGGGCTATAAAAAGGCTAGTATCTCTTTGGAACTGGATATTGATAAATACAAGTTCACCTAGATGTACGAGCTAACTAGGAAAATGGTAATTTTCATGGCATACCCTATAGTGCTGTCCGTTTCGCCATTTGGAAGGGACAGTGTTTAGTTTTGTCATTTCATTCTGTTTCGAAGCACTGTCCCATTTCGTTTTGTCAAAACTGTTTTGCTGTTTCAACGCATTTTGACATTTTGACCATAGTCTATAATGGGGAATCATGAAAATGTCTAAAACTTTATCATTTCTTGCCTGATTTGGATTAAAATTGCAAGAATAGTAGCCCCTTCTGTGGGCATGAGGCCTGCTAAGTTTCAAGGAGATACGTGCAGAGATTTCTGGGAAACTGCCCCTCAAACTCTCCAAAACACAACTCCTGAAACTTGCCAGCAGTGGCAGCCTCCTCTCATCCAGTGCACAGATCCAGGGGCCTGCACCCCTGGGGGGGCTGTGCCAGACTCCTCCTGGGGGTGCGGGTTCCTGGATCTGCACACCTGAGAGGAGGCTGCTACTGCAGCCAGCACTGGAGAAGATTTCTGCTGCTACCTGCCCCAGGTGGCAGCAACAGCCCAGCAGGCAGATCCAGGGGCGCGCACCCACAAGAAGAGTCTGGCACAGCCCAGCAGCCCTCCCGGGGGTGCAAGCTCCCAGATCTGTGTGTTGAATGAGTGGAGGCTCAGGCTGCCAGCAGCAATCTTCTCTGGTTTTGGGTGCAGCCTGTGCCCAGCACTGGTCCCAGGTGCAAGAAACAGCCTCTTATCATCCGGGGCACAGATCTGGGGCTTGCCCCCTTGGGAGGGCTGCCAAGTTGTGCCAGACTCCTCCCAGGGGTGCAAGCCCCCGGATCTGTGTGCCGGATGAAAAGAGGCTGCTGCTGCTGCCTGGGACCAGTGCCAAATCCAAGTAAACCTGGCTTCAAAACTTGAAACATTTCGAGTGCCCTTGTTTCATTTTGAAGCTGTTTTGAAGCCTTTTATTTCATTTTGATTTCACTGTTTTGAGTTCAAAATGCATTGAAACAGTTTCAAAACAAAACACCCAGTGAAATTTTGCACAGCCCTAATAGCCTGATCACCAGGGATCCTGGTTTTCTCTGATAAAAAAAAAAATCACAAATTCACTGACAAAAAAAATTGCAAATTTTCTGATAAAACCCCCAAAATCTGTTATTAAAATTAAAAGCCCCTTGAAGCCCCCCCTAGCCCTGCAGGTGCCCCTCACTCACCCCCAATGACTCCCCAGTGCTGCTGGTACCCCTCACTCACCCCCAAAGCCATCCCAACCCTGCTGGTGCCCCTCATTGCCCCCACAACAGCTCCCTGCCCTACTCATGCCTCTTCCCCCACCCAAAGTCCCTGCCCCCCAGCCCTGCTGGAGGAGGCCTCCAGCTCCCAGGGCTATGGGGCCAAGGCCTTAAATCTGCAGCTTCCTGCTCCAACAGCAAGTAGCTGCAGCAGAAGCAGCACGGAACCAGCTTCCCCACTGCTGCTGCCTGCTCAGGTCGGGGTGGGGCTGGCTCCCCCCACCCCTGCTAGTGCCCCGAGCCATGACCCGCAACCCCCCGGCCCTGCCAGAGGGGTCCCCAGCCCCCTGCAAGCCCCACTTACCTCAGGCTCCAGGAGCAAAGAGTGAAGCTGAGCAGAGCTGTGGCTGAGAGCTTCAGACCCGCCCTTCCCCCTCCCCGTTCCCCTCCGGACAGAGCTTGGAGTTTCCCACCCTGTTGGCAAACAGCTCTTGCAGGCTGGAGCTCAACCAGCC
Organism: Alligator mississippiensis; assembly: GCF_030867095.1. Classification (NCBI taxonomy): domain Eukaryota; kingdom Metazoa; phylum Chordata; order Crocodylia; family Alligatoridae; genus Alligator; species Alligator mississippiensis. Next base: position 44,405,326 of record NC_081830.1, read on the forward strand.
TTCAGAGCTGTTTGTAAAAGCAGGGAATCCCTGGGTTTCTCTGCTAGAAGGAGAAATCCACATTTTCTCTGATAAAAGGAGGAATCCATGGTTTTCTGGTTTTCTGTGGGAAATGGAAAACCAGGATCCCTGCTGATCACATACTTGAATCAAAGGGAACCTTTCTGGTTGCGTAAAAAATTGTACACAAACATTTATTAGACTGGGGACAGGCAGGGAGCTCATTTTCTTTGAAGGATCAAATAGACAGTGGTCTGATCTAAAGTTGAGATGTATAGCATAATCCAGTGATCCTCAACCAGGGTTCTGGGACAGTCTAGGTTCTGCCAAATCCTTTGAAGGGTGCCACAAGGTGTGTAGAGATAAGTGAGGTGTGAGGAGATAAGAAGATAAGCCAGACTTTGGCTGACTGTTCCCCTACTCCAACTGCCCAGCTCCTGTGTAAGGAGATAAACATTGTAATATATAAATAAGTTTTTGAAATTGCATGCCACTCAATTTACAAAAGTTATGGAGGGGTGCCTCAAGTCCAGAAAAGTTGACAGTCACTGGCATAAGCTTTCATGAGCTTGCATTCATTTCATCAGATGCTGTGAAAGGACATTCTGGGTACATCTACACATGCCTCCCATGGCACAGTTGTTACTGCATCATCATTAGGTGCTTGCTTTAGGAAATACTAACTAAATGATGCCTGGTGACACACAGTTAGTCTTAGCAGCTATGTTGCCATAGTGAGGCACTGTAGCAAGGTAGCTCATCACTATGGCAACCTAGCATCAGCATCACAGTTTGTGCCCACTGACGCTACATTGCCATAGCAACAAGCTACATGCCCTCCGAGTCAGTTAGTCTGTAAGGTGCAAATCTGCACTGCCTTTTGCCAGACTTCACACTAATATAGCTAACCCCACTCTCTGATTCATAGATGTTAGGGTCAGAAGGGACCTCAACAGATCATCGAGTCCGACCCCCTGCATAGGCAGGAAAGAGTGCTGGGTCTAGATGACCCCAGCTAGATGCCTATCTAACCTCCTCTTGAAGACCCCCAGGGTAGGGGAGAGCACCACCTCCCTTGGGAGCCCGTTCCAGACCTTGGCTACTCGAACTGTGAAGAAGTTCTTCCTAATGTCCAGTTTAAATCTGCTCTCTGCTAGCTTGTGGCCATTATTTCTTGTAACCCCCAGGGGGCCCTTGGTGAGTAAAGCCTCACCAATTCCCTTCTGTGCCCCCATGATGAACATATAGGCAGCCACAAGGTCGCCTCTCAACCTTCTCTTGCGGAGGCTGAAGAGGTCCAGGTGCAGGTCTCTTCTCATAGGGCTTGGCCTGCAAGCCCTTAACCATACGAGTGGCCCTTCTCTGGACCCTCTCCAGGTTATCCACATCCCTCTTGAAGTGCGGTGCCCAAAATTGCACACGGTATTCCAACTGCGGTCTGACCAGCGCCCGATAGAGGGGAAGTATCACCTCCTTGGTTCTGTTCGTCATGCATCTGCTGATGCACGATAAAGTGCCATTAGCTTTTCTGATGGCTTCGTCACACTGCCGACTCATGCTCATCTTGGAGTCCACTAGGGCTCCAAGATCCCTTTCCGCTTCCGTGCCTCCAAGCAGGTCATTTCCTAGGCAGTAGGTATGCTGGACATTTTTCCTCCCTAGGTGCAGCACTTTGCATTTCTCCTTGTTGAATTTCATTCTGTTGTTTTCCGCCCATATGTCCAACCTGTCCAGGTCTGCTTGTAGTTGTTCCCTGCCCTCCTGTGTGTCCACTTCTCCCCAGTTTTGTGTCATCTGCAAATTTGAACAGAGTACACTTCGCTCCCTCATCCAAGTCGCTGATGAAGACATTGAAGAGTATCGGTCCAAGGATCTAACGTAACAATTTCTGTTTGCCTTTGTTTCTCAGTTTTGCTCTTCTTTCAAGCCAAGTAGTAGAGAGGAGCAGCAGCACTGTCATTCTGCAAAGAGGTGCTGTAGGGTTTACTGTGGGTGAATGTAGTTAGGCTGAGCCTGTGTCTTACAGGAGAACAGTGTAAAGAGAACAGGAATGTGGACTGGAATACTGACAGTCATTCTTCAGCAGATTTTAGTTGGAGAGAAAAAGGGAGAAAATGTAGACTGTGTAGCTAGCTAAAATACTGTTTTCTACAATGGTGTATATTATAAGACTTTGGATGACAGCAGTGTCCTCCAAATTGACTCTGCCTACCCTTACTAAATGGCAGATCCTAACAAATGTCTTCAGTTTTTGTGCTAAGCACTAAGGAGGGCTCATTCATAAATGACAGGAAGTGAAAATTTAAGTCATCAATATAGCTATCAGTGACAGTGAAGGACTATCACAGGACCCTGCATCGTTCCTACTGGAAGTGGTGGCATCTATCCTAACATACTGTAGAGGTGAACGGGGACAAAGCTATAAAACCCAAGTACCAAATAAGTACCAAACTTTTTGCCTGGTGAGAATGCATTGATCAGATATTTACAGGACTTTTGGGAGGTGCTATCCCTTTTGTCATATTTAGGGATTCAAGCAAAAATGTTTGTGTCTTACTTGAAATGTTTTTCTTGTTGAAACCCAGGGTTCCAAACAAGCACATTGTTGGAACTTCCGCTTCAGATGCTAGAAAATTGTCTTTGCCTTGTTTGTACTACCTAAACCTGCTGCAAATTAGATTTCACAGGAATAATCAGCAGTCCCTTAAGTGTGTTCTCCTAGCAACGTGCAGCATTCTATACATACCAGGCACATAATTAATGCTCAGTAATAAGAAGGCAGTGTTTCAGTATCACAGTATGGTGGACACAAAGCTTTCAGTGCAACAGAGACAAGTCACATTTATCTACTGTGTGAGCTTATCAAAAAATCCCAAGCCAGTGAGAGCCAGAATTTGGTTGAAACCAGCCTAATCACTAACTGAAGAATCACCTGCCTGGCAATTCAAATTAAGTAATAGCCATTTGCCCTTCCGTTCCCATGAGGAACAAGCCAGCTGATAATACTGATAGGTATAATTTATCTGGATTTAAAAATACATATAAAACTGTAAATACTGCAGTTGTATAGCACCTTGAAGTCTGCTTACATAAGCACTCAAACAAGACAATGCATCCTTCCAAGACACGTACCTATCACAGTCCTAATGTTGTGTGTAGTTGCATCCTGTTCTCTTTGGCTCCATCTACACATTACACTTAAGGCATGGTTAACCATTTAATCATGCCTTAAGTGGCTACCTAGCCACATGTTCAATCAGTTAATAGCATGATAAAGAGAAGAATAAGCTACAAAGTTATTCTACAAATTATGTGTAATAACTTTGCAGTTGCTTCCTATCACACCATTAATTGAATGTGTGGCCAAGGGCACCTGTGGCAGAGCGCCCTGTCAGCTGATCAATGCTCCCAACTGGGGGTGCCCATATGCACCCCCCAAGCCTGGACGCTCCCAACTGACAGAGCTTCCAGCCATGGGGCCCTTCAGATAGCCCTGCAGCCAGGAGACTGCAGCTGCTGCAACCTCCCATGCACCCCTGTGGCTGGGAGACCAATTGCTGCAATCTTCCAGTTGCAGGGGTGTCTGGGGATGCCCTCACGACTGAAAGATTGCAGCAACTGGTCTCCCAGCATCAGGGGTCTATGGGGCACCCTTACAACTGGGAGCCCTGTCAACAAAGTGGGATCCCAGCTTCAGGAGTTTGCTTCTTGCTGGTACAGGGACAGCCTAGGATCAGGCTCCTCCTGCATTGGCAGTAACACGTGATGGGATCTAATGCATGATCCACACAATCATACTTCCTTCCATGCAGCTGTGGCAAGGCAGGAGGCATGACTGTGTAGATCGTGCATTCGATCTCATCACTCCTTTATCTGCACATGTAGAGGGCCCCTTTGTTTATTGTTAACCTTGTACCTTTTTTCACTGTAAGTTCTTTGCAGAGAGACTATTTTATTACTCAACACAAATGAATAGCATGGATTTAGGCACATCTCAGAAAGAAATGATTGGACTTTGTGTCCTATATAAGAAACGGTTGAGTGTTACATCCCAAAAGTGCAATCTCTCACAGAGAAGTAGGGAGCCCCCAGGTGCCAAAACCAGATAGACCGCATAATTGTACAGCATGAAGATTTAGATGCTGTTGTGCTTTGCAGTCTACAGGCATATGTTAATATTTTGATGCACACATTTTGTTTAATCCCCTATTTACACAAAAGGCATAAACAAATGTAATTGTTCTAACTGGTATTTGTCTTAGACTGTTCATGACACCTGGGAAAGGCATTCTGTGCCCAAGTTTGCCCCTCATTTCTCTCAACTCTAAAGCTGGTCCAATAAAAGCTCCTACCAAACAAATCTTGATTCACTGACACATAATAGCATTTGACTGAGACATTATATAACAGTCAGACTGGCACTAAAATACTCTACCCCACAGCCATGTTGATGTCAAAACTGCTGGAGGCAAAAAAGTAGCAAAAATTTCTTTTTTTTTTTAATAGTAGTAGTTAACTTTGTGTCACCTCACCTTTAAGAGCTGTTTGGACTCCCCTAATTTCTGTTACTTATGATCAGAATTTGTATAATGAGAGGTGGGTTCTGAATAAACTTTATTTTTTTAATCCAGGCTTATTTCAAAGGAAATAAGGACAAATCTTGTACACCACAACTTGACATCCTGCCCTTCTGCATAATTTAGTCTTCAAAGATGTTTCTCTAGGCCTGTTGTCAGCCAGATCCCACATATTAGTCAAAAGTGTTTTCAGTACAGGAGCAACAGTTCCTATCACAAAGGAGGATTCTTGGAAGAATAGGAAACACTAGAAGTCTTTTAAGGGGAAGAGAGGGAGGGAGGAAGAAAGGAATTATTTCCAAACTGCTTTTTAGAGTTGGTTCAGGTTCATGTGATATATGGAATAGTGTCTCATTGATGAGAAAGGACTGAGAAAAAAACATCAGGTCAAATGTAATGTCACAGTAATTAGAAGCTAGAAGTGTCAATATTTAACAAATGAAAAAAGCAATTAGCTCTGCTTCTGTTAATTGTACAAGCACTAAAGTTATGCCTGAACTGCAAACTTTCCATGCATACCCAAATCCTCAAAACTGACTTCTCTTATAACCTCAAAAGTGAGTACAGCTTGCAAGCTTAGTTCACAGTGGGTATCAGTGGCCACATCTACATCACGTTCATTTTAATGTGCAGTAGCCTATTTTACTGTACATTAGAGCATCATAGCAAAACTCATGCTAATATGCTAATGCACAGTAAAATTAAGCTACTGCGCATTAAGCATCACTAAAAAAGGATGTGCTTTTGCTACTGTGCATTAGGACAGCCTAATGCGTATTTTTGAGTACCTCATATTAGAAGTACTAAACTTAATGCACAGTAGCACAAGCGCATTAATGAACATGTAGATGCACCCAGTATGTATCTGGGCTAAACTACAATCTGTTTCACTCCCTACTCATTTAACAATCTGGATGATGCATATCTAAAGGACTGGCATGCCCTCACACAGTTCCCTATACCTGTACGAGTACTCCAAAATGGTTATACACAGCTAATCCCTGCTTAACAAAGATAAGGAGGATTTCCCCAGGACACAAATTTAATTGGAGTTCCAGGAATATATACTATTACTAGGCTGTCTGGCAGCAGACAATGCAGACGTTCACATCTGGGACTGGCTAGTAGTGCTGGGACCAGGTCAAGCATTTTTATCTAACAGTACTACCAAGTTAAAGATAGTAATAGGTGGACTGGCAATGTAGTTGCTAAGTGACCCTGTGATAATGAACTTGAAAAAACACATGTTGCGGCCTCCAGCACAGAGTGGTTCGCTTTCTGTCCCTTCTTTCTTATACTGATGGACCCAATGTATAGAATGGCTGATCTCAAGACAAGATCCTAAGTATGATGCAGTTTGGTCAGTCTGCAGATAATCTGATGCAAATTGCTGAGTGCACTGTTCCAGTGGGCATCCTGAGCCCTCTGAAACTCTGTCTGGGGTGAAATCAAAGATAGCCATAGACAAACTGAAGCACCAGGACTGGGAACATAGCCTCAGTACAGTAAGTGCTGACTATCAAGTTGGTTATTCTTGTCTAGGAAGTTACACAGAAGGGAAAGATGTCCTGACTTGTCTCTCATACAAACAATATTACAGAGATCCTGAATTCCCCAGGGTGTGTTCAAGTTCAGGTAAAGGAAGACTATAAGTAGTGAATTTCCATAGCTCATTTTGTACCCTACTCCCCCAGCCACATGTATTCAAAGATAGCAGATACTAATATGTTCTTCTATCACTAGGCTCCTAAAACTGCTTCCTGGTATAACCCTATACCAGTAGCCTGAAATGCCATATCTCCTTTCCATTTAGGGACCTCTGGAACATGCTTTTATTATAGGTTGGCCAACCTGAAAAGATAACATCTGATACCAATAACAGAGGCCTTGTTATGATTCAACCCGTCTCCCCCTAAATATTTAGCACATGTAACATTTTTTAAACATTTTTAAATGTAATTTGTAAAGGATTACAGAGTGCTTTCATTAAATGTGTTGAACTGTTCTATGACCGAGCTTGCCAAAGGTTAGGGCAAACTTCTGCTCTCTCACATCCTCAAATAAATTATTACTCTTGCTTTCATTGCCTTGGTAGGCACTTCCAGATCAAAAGGCCAGCCATACCACTTACTGGGGAATACTACCTCTTGCAGTTTACCTATTCGCTTGTTCTTTCAAGACTACAAACTACACACACACATCACTAACCTAATACAGTTCTATAAACCAGCATTCCCTGAAAGCCACCCTATTATTCCAGGAGCATTCTTCATGTCTGCTACCTGCATGTCAATGCTAACATCTGCCATCTAGATTTTGGCAACCATTCTACTAAGGTGATGAGCCACATGACTATAACACTCTGGGGGAGCCAGCTTCCAGATGGCAAGAGCATTCTACTTCTGCATCAAAATGAGCTCCTTTAGTCAAATCAAGCTCCTCACACAGTTCCACAAAGGCCTGCTTCTTCATGCAGAAGGTTCAGAACTACTTCTGGTCATCTCCAGGTCAGCAAGATAATACGTTCTTACCTTGCCATGTTACTTAAATGCCAAAGATGCTGGCATACCTATATAGATTGCATAGCAATTGGACAAATGATGAGTGCTACAATCTACTGTGAATACATTGTCTTCATGCTCAGAGCTTGGCACCTCTTCCACATTCCAGAAAAGCCAAACATCTCTTGGAGCACCTACCCCACAGCAGAAATTGGTGGACCTCATTTAGCTGTAGTTTCTTTAATGGATACCTGATTAGGGCAGCTGACATGAGTGAAAAGTATTAGAGAGCCTGCAAAGATTCAGGTGAGGGACTGCCAACATCACTTAAGAAAAGGAAAGCCATCTTGTGGTGTATTATGGGACAATTTCTAAAAAAGCTACGCTCAATAATGAAACAGGTGACCTGGAACATGCTCTCAGAAGTCCTTCTGCTGTAAGCGTATCTGGAAAAGTCATGCAGACAAGATTATACAGGGGTGGCACCAATGTGGCAGTGAAGAGACTAGCTGATACATCTCAAGCTCACATGAGCATGAGCCAGGTCATGAGCACACAATGAAATGCTGATTGACTATAAGGTTCAATGGATTAAAACAATAGGTGCCTTTCTCCAAAATCCAGCATGGCAAATTTCACACTTCCATGGAAAAACAACATCTTTTAAACATGTGGGGGATAACTTTTTTGGCAAGTGTGCCACAATTAGCCCTGCACCCTCCCCAAGTGCCATGCCAATCCTTTCCCTTGGGCTGATCAGCTGCTCTGCTTTCTGCTCCCAGCCCCGTGCTCCCCACCTGATCTGCTTCTCTGCTTTCTGCTTCCTTCCCTTTCCTCCCTGCCCAATTTGCTGTCTTGCTTTCTGCTTCTTCCCCTGCTTCTGTGGCAGTGCTGCCTGTCCTCTTCCCCATCTGCCATGTCCCACGCAGAGGCCATCCATGCCACAGGTTGTCCAACCCTGTGTTACATAATGTCATCAAAATAAAACCTTTAGTTATAGAAGTATTGTCTCTTTTGTGTAAATATAATATACTATATAATATAATATAGATGGTTTTCTAGGAAGGTAGAAGATATAAACATCTTCCCTTATGGCTTCTATCATTGCTGTTTGTTAAAATTCTTATTTGATAAGTAAGGCAGCTTTTGGGTTACTATGGCAGCCAGTTCCATTGCCTAGGTGACAGAGCACTAATGATGTCACTGCTAGCCTATCCCCCGCGCACACTAGGCATATTATCAAATTTAAAATTCTTGGAAGACGATCGACCTCAAACTGATGTATAGCTACAGACCTTACATGACCTGAATCATAAGCATACTTTACTGATAGCTAGGAGTTTACTTCGTTTAGAAAAGATATTTTTGGTACTGCCCCTATAAAAAGTCCTTCTACTTGGATCACCTTTACCCAGTATGGTATTAACCAGAGTGTGACGGCCAGAACCAGAGGGGTTAAATCAATAAATATATGCTCTTGGAGACATCTGGTAATTGTCTGACAGTTAATATTAGTGAATGCAAAGCTTGCAAGTTTGTAACACGCAAATGTAACTTGTCTGTCATAAGTTTAACTGAAGTGTTAAAACTAACTGTCTGCACTGATCATGGGCCCCAAAAATAGCACTGCAAACATCAGCTAATCTAACAGTTCTTACTTAAGGTTCAGCCATAACAACAAACCCTGACCACAAAATATAATTAACACCTTTCATAAATCCAAGGAGCTGAAAAAGAGGAAGAAACCAAGGGGTTGAACTTGGGCAGAGTAAATGCTAATCTCAAACCCCAAAGTGATGTGGTGTGATTTGCTTGTTGGGTGAGTCCAGGTTTAGGCAGTAACCTTTTATAATAATCCCATAGGGTAACAGCTGTAGGGCAAGATTGTGAGTGGCTCTGAGCTAACAGATTAACATAAAATAAGGTATAAAGGAGCACGTATGTCAAGTGACCAGCATGAAGGACAGGACAGAAGGACCATCGCTGTACCAAGCCTGGACCCCGGACTCCCAGTGTGAGCGAGGACCAGATCCTGATCTAGGGACCTTCTCAGTGACCCCTCAGACAGCGCTGCTCAGGGACACCTGACTTTGCTGGAACAACTTGGCGCGCACCTGGCATAGAGGGACTGCTGATAAATTGCCAACCCCATGTGGGAACTCTTTGTCATTCTGACTATCTGTTGTTATTATTCACTAGTAGCTTTTTATTACTGTAGTATCTGTTTGTCACATAACCTTTCTGTTAACTGTTGTATGCTAAGCTATAAGTAAATTTGCCTTTACTTCACTTCTGACTTGCCTCCTTGATTCCAAACCCAGCAGCCTAACGGCTGATACACTCACAGTGCCTGGCCAGCCTGTGACACCCACAGTAATACATAGAACTAAAACTCAAATAGAAATTAGTAGGCACAGGTCTTTGTGCTTAACAAGGTACAGATGCATCTTAAGATATTTTACATTATGTACCCTGAGCCTGCTCCAAGCACAGCAAACATCCTTTGGGAAATGGCTTAGCTACAGATGGAAGTCTCTTTCTGAGAGATGCTCTTTAAAAAGATGCAACCTTGTTAGCATGAAGCAAGAAGATCAATGTGATAAGATAGTATATCATGTTGTATTGGGGTGAATTAGTCCTAACCCAACCTCTACCAGTGGCATTTTCAGAAGTTTTAAGAATTTCAGTGGACAAGTGCCACATGATAAGCCCTACCACTACTACTCAAGTCTCCATGTTAGAATAGAGATGCCAATGCTAACCTAAGAAATCATTCAGAATCTTGATCCAAGTTCACTTCCTGGTCTTCTTGTCTGGTAGGAGTCTTTTCTCCTACACAAAACATCCAAACTCTCATAGTTTGCTTTGTATTTAGTGCTGGGACCCGGACCATCGGCAAGTGCAAACTGTCAAAGTTCTATCGACATCAATGGCTGTACAACAATCTACATAAAACTTAGGAATTTTCATTTGATTTAGAACCACAGAATCATAGAAAATTAGGGTTGGAAGGATTCTCAGGAGGTCATGTAGTCCAACCCCCTGCTCAAAGAGGGACCATATCCAACTAGATCATCCCAGATAAAGCTCTGTATAGTCAGGTCTTAAAAAAAAACCAAGGATGGAGATTCCACAACCCCTCTGGGTAACCTGTTCCAGTGTTTTACTACCCTCCTCATGAGAAAGTATTCTTAATATCTAACCTAAACTTCCCTTGCTACAATTTGAGACCATTGCCCCTTGTTCTGTCATCTGCCACCACTGAAAACAGTCTAACTCCATCTTTTTTTGGAACCACACTTCAGGTAGTTAAACGCTGCTATTAAATCCCCTCTGTCTTCTCTTCTCCAGACTAAATAAACCCAGTTCCCTCAGCCTCTCCTCAGAAGTTATGTTCTCCAGCCCCCTCTCTATTTTTGTTGCCTTCTGCTGGGCTCTCTCCAACTTGTCCACATCCTTTCTGTAGTGTGGGGCCCAAAACAGCACACAGTACTTCAGATGTGGTCTTACCAGTGCCGAATAAAGAATTATCATCACTTCCCTTGATCTCCTGGTACCACTCCTACTAATGCAGCCCAGTATGCTGTTGGCCTTCTTCATAACAAAGGCACATTGTTGGCTCATATTCAACTTATTGTCCACTGTAATCCCTAGCTCCTTTTCTGCAGAACTGCTAGTTAGCCAATCTGTCCCCATCCTATATCAGTGCATGGGATTGTTTCATCCTAAATTCAAGACTTTGCTCTTGACCTTACTGATCCTCATGACATTTATTTTGGTACAATCTTCCAGTTCGTCGAGGTCTCTGAATCCTAGCCCTACCTTCCAGCATTTCTACTACTCTTCCCCAGCTTGGTGTCATCTGCAAAATTACCAAAGATGCACTCCATCCCATCTTCCAGGCTCTTGATGAAGGTGCTGAACAAAACTGACCCCAGGACCAACCCCTGGAACACTCCACTTAATACTGGCTGCCAACTAGACATCGAGCCATTGACTCCTATCCTTTGAGCCTGACAATCCATTCAGTTTTCTATATGCCTTACAGTCCATTCATTCAACCCATATTTCCTTAGCTCGCTTGCAAGAATGTTGTGGGAAACTGTAACAAAACCCTTGCTAAAGTTAAGGTATATCATATCCACTGCTCTCTCTGCAGCCACAAAGCCAGTCATCTCATCATAAAACACAATTAGGTTGGTCAGGCATGACTTGCCCTTAGTGAATCCATGCTGACTGTTTCTGATCACTTTCTTCTCCTGCAAGTGTTTAGAAGTGGATTTCATGAAGACCTGTTCCATGGTTTTTCCAGGAACTGAGTTGAGGCCAACTGGTCCACAGTTCCCTGGATCCTCCTCCTTTCCTTTCTCAAAGATGGGCACTATATATGCCCTTTTCCAATCATCCAGGACCTCTCCCAACTACCACAAGTCTTCAAAGATGATGGCCAGTGGCTCTGCAATTACATTATCCAACTCCCTCAGCACCCTAAAGTGTATAGTGTTTGGCCCCATGGACTTGTACATGTCCAGCTTTTCTAAATAGTCCCTAACCTGTTTTTTCACCACAGTTGACTGCTCATCTTCTCCCCAAACTGTACTGCCAGGTGGGAGCAGTAGTCTGGGAGATGACCTTGCCTGTGAAAACTAAAGTAAAAAAAGGCATTGAGTACATAAGCTTTTTCTGAATCCTCTGTCACTAGGTTGCTTCTCCCATTAAGGGACCCACACTTTCCCTGATCTTCTTCTTGTTGCTGACATGCTTGTAGAAACCCTTCTTGTTACCCTTTACATCCCTTGCTAGCTGCAAGTCCAGTTGCACTTTGGCCTTCCTGACTATCCCTGCATGCCCGAGCAATACTCTTATACTCCTCCCTAGTCATTTTCCAAGTTTCCACTTCTTGCAAGCTTAATTTTTTTTGCTTCATCTCACTGAGGAATTTCCTTCCAAGCCAAGCTGGTTTTCTGCCATACTTACTAGTCTTCCTGAGCATTGTGATGATTTATTCCTCCGTGTAGCAGAGCAACAAGCAGGGCTCTGCGCCCCTCCCTCCATCCTGTCTACACCCTGCAGCATGGTGGGGAACACAAACTGCTGGTTGCTGGGCTGGGGGGAAACCCAGCCCGGAGTAGATCCTGGGGAGACCCAAGAAAACCCCACACACAAATGAACTCACCTGTGGGTGCAGCTAAGTGACAACCGGCTGAAAGTCAGCAGATTGGTCACCCAGTGTCTGGACAGAGAATGAAAGGCAGCTGTGACCAACTGGAAGGAGGAAGTGAGAGGTAGTGGAGACTCCCAGCTGTGGTGCTCCCAGATGTGGGTAAGAGGGGCAAATGGACCTTGCCTTTTCTGTTAAACACCGGTGGATATGGAGGGAGTATAGGGGTGATAGAGCTCCCAGCCAGTGGTGCCCTGTTTAAACACACAGGGAAACTGAACCAGCAAGTCTGGCCAGTGCTTACAGGGACAGGCCCAATATAGCAGGTGAGAAATCCTACCTGTAGGAGGATTAGGTGTAATAATGGTGAACTGCCTCCTGTTACATGAATTAAACTTACAGCAAATCATGGTGGGTAAGAAAGGCAAGAGCGGGGCAACATTTACAGGACAATCCCCATCAGGGTAGTACCCAAGCCTGGGCACCTACCCCTGACATGCCCACACTGTGCCTTCAGTAAGGTTTCTTTAAAATACATCCAGATTTCCTAGACTCTCTTCCCCCTCAGATTGGCTTCTGAAGTCCAGGGTCTTTACTCTGCTGCTCTCCTTCCTTCCTTTCCTCAGGATCACAAATTCAATAATCTCATGGTCGCTGCTGCCCAAGTTGCCATCCACTTCTATGTTCTCCACCAATTCTTCCCTGTTTGTGAGCAGCAGATCAAGAAGAGCACAGCCCCTAGTTGCCCTCTCCAACATTTGTACCAGGCAGTTGATCCTAACACTCTCCAAAAATTTCCTGGATTACCTGTGCACTACTGTATTGTCCCCACCCCAACAAATGCCAAAGTGATTGAAGTCCCCCAGGACCTGTGAGCAGGAAACTTGCACTAGGTGTTTAAAGAAAGCCTCATCTACTTCATCCTCCTGGTCCCATGGTCTATAGCAGACACCCACCACAATATCACCCTTATTGCTTTCCCCTCTGACCCTAACCCAGAGACTTTCAACAGGCCTGTCTCCAGTTTCATACTGGAGCTCTGAGCAATCACACAACTCTTTTACATAAAGCTCAGCTCCTCCTCCTCCTCTTCTCTCCTGTCCTTCTGGGATAGTTTATACCCATCCATGACAGTATTCCAGTCACGCAAGCTATCCCACTAAGTCTCCTATTCCAATCACATCATACATATACACAGGCAGATTTAATGAACTGCCTGTACCCTTATTGTCTTATGAATCTACTATTGTCTATTGCCTCATGCTCCTCATGCTAAGCGGTGCTGGTGTGTCTGTCCATGGATAGGTTGATTATTAAACATTAAGGAAAGCTGAATACAACTTACTGGGGGAAGCAAAAGAATAGCTGTACTTTTGATAAATCCAGTGTTTCCCAGCATCTGTGCTGTTGGCTGTGGTGAGAAAACAGAGAATCACCAAATGGGAAAACAAAGGAATTACATAACAGTGCTGAATCTTAAAAACCAGAGAGCCTCAGAGACCTCAGGAGAAAGGAACAGAGGTGTATGATTTGCTAGCCGAGAGATGTCTTGTTGTTGTTCATTTGTTTTACCTGAGGGACCAGTTGAGGAAAAAGGAAACCACAGGAAGCAACACAATTTGATTTAAAGGAAAAGCCATGTGCTAAAAGGGAGATCCTGGACTCTTTAAGTCTTTGATCTAAGCCCAAAGAAGACAAGCAGTAAGAAAATTGAGAAAGGGAAATAAAGAGAGGTATATTATTGTTTTCTGAGATTCGTGTATTGCTTAACCCATTTAAAGTAAAGCCTGATTGGTTTTTGGAACTTTTATTTGTGTTTATCTCCATGAATTCTTGACGAGGTGAACTACAAGTCTAAGTACTCCCACGGTGTACTCTAGGAAAGAGTATGCTTTTGTAACCAAGAAGTCTGAGAGTCAGCATTAGTTCTGATAGCCTGGAGCAACCGGACCATAAAGTCACATTTCCATAATAGGCAGGGAGAACCTCTTCCCCCCAGATATACACAAGGCACAGCACGTCATTGATTTATTATAGCCAATACATGGCAAATGGTCATTCTGAATTTTTCAGATGAGCTGAACCAAAGAGAGCACGTTGTGTGTCTATATAATTAATTGGTTGAGAAGTCAGTAATTTTTGTCAAATGCTGACATTCTAATTCATATGCTTAGCAGACCTCGCAGTCAGAAGATTTTATATCCAAGGTCAGCATGTTCTTCTAGGCAGCAGAGTTCCTTTGAATAATTGAATTTTAAACAGCAAATTTAATTAAAACATGTTACTTCATTAGGCAAAATATCCAGCACTGACGATATTAAACAATACTGCATTTAGTGCAAAGATACTAGTTAAACAAAATGGCATGTTGTACTGCCTTAGCACTCTTGATAGCTAATCACTTTAATTGACCACTAATTTTTATTAAATATTTAGAAGTCACAATCTAGACCTACAGTTCATCTTAACTGGATGTCCCAGAATCTACAGTGGGAGTTAGACATTCTGTTCTGCTCTGTTTGTATGACGCCAGGGATCTCAGCTTCTAGGTGCTACTCCAATATAAATATTAAACAATGCCAGTGAAATTACGACAAATGAAGTTCTCAGTGGGTATTTCAGAAAGGCATCAAAGAGAGATGCTAAATAGATATTCTCCCTGTATCCTACCTCTAATCACTGGGGAGGTTTTGAAATTAGTTTTCAGTTAAGGGTAACATTTCAGAAATAAAAATGCATTCACTGCATGTTTGGTTTGTCTTTGAAATAGCAACTGCATATGGACCCAAATACTGTGAAGTCTTGAACAGTCTCCCTCCCAGAGCTTTTAGTTCAACTTCTACTATCATCCAAATCAAAGGTGCTTCTCTACCAAAAAGCGAATACATTGGAAAAATAAACTCAGGACAGCATAGTCAACAGCAAACTATTTGTCACCTCAAGGTCCAGCCATGATGAAAGCCAAGATGTAACTTTCACATTTTACAGAATGATAAACAAGACAAGAGGTTTTATTCATCTTACAAGAAATAATGGCCATTACAAGAAATAATGGCCACAAGCTAGCAGAGAGCAGATTTAGCTTGGACATTAGGAAGAACTTCTTCACAGTTCGAGTGGCCAGGGTCTGGAACGGGCTCCCAAGGGAGGTGGTGCTCTCCCCTACCCTGGGGGTCTTCAAGAGGAGGTTAGATGAGCATCTAGCTGGGGTCATCTAGACCCAGCACTCTTTCCTGCTTATGCAGGGGGTCGGACTCGATGATCTATTGAGGTCCCTTCCGACCCTAACATCTATGAATCTATGAATCTGATAATCTGGTGAGAAAGAAGAGTAGTATGAAGAGGACATGAAAGGTTTTTTCATTCCAAAAAGAGTAGGGGATTTTTCCAGCCTGAGAAGCTGGCTGCTGTAAATTTCCTAGACCAGGGTGCTAGGCTGTTGAGTGTAGCTCCATGAGTCACATTCATGTCAACATGTAGCAATGCATAACTCACAGGGAAGGGGAAGAGAGATCCATGGTAGGTACCAATGGCTTATAGTACTTCAGGCTGCAGATGAATAGCTGGATACAGATGCTTCAGCAACAGTTATCAGACAGGCTGTACCTAAAAGTAGAAAAGAGAGGAGAAACTTCAAGGACACCTAAAATTCCTCAAGGGCCTTTCTTCCATTTGCCCATGTGGATAAAAAGCAAAATTACTTTCCTGAGGCAAGTAGGACAAATATTCTGTTCAGGAGTCCTAAATTAGGGTTACCATATTTCCAATTAAAAAAAAAAAGGACACCTGTTGGGCAGTGTGGGTAATACCATTGTGGGGGGACAGCGATGTGCCCATGCCCTACCCCCACCCCTCACTTCCAAGCCAGCTCCCCCCAGACCATGCTGGTGCCCCTCACTTCCGACCTGCAGCCCCCTGACGCTACCTGTGCTCCCAACCCACAGTCCCCTGCCCCCCAGCCCTGCCAGTGCCCCTCACTCCTGACCCACAGCCCCTTGCTCCTGCCAGCCCTGCAGCATCTCTGGGCAGCCCTGCCCCTGCAAGCACAGGGCCCAGTGCCACCAGCCAGGCCACACAGCTCCCTGCTGCCCCTGAAGTGCCCGCCTGCCCCCTACCCCTGATGCAGGGCAAGGAAACTTGCCCTGCTGCAGCTCCAGCATCCTGACACCTTCCCTCAGCACCAGCAGGCACCCGCCCCCTTCACACACCCATCTCTTCCACACACCCCTGCCACACACACACACAACCTCCATAGATAGTCCCCAAGCCCTGGCTCGCCAAACCTTGCTCCCCATAGACTTACCTCCATCCAGCTGCTGGAGCTGCTCCTACCACCCTGCCTGGCTACATGCTGGCCATGTGCATGTGCATATGGAGATGCACGTGATGCCTCCTGCTTCTAATTGCCCTCCCTCTGCTCTCCCCAGCCCCAAGCAGCTCCTTTCTAGGGCAAGCTGGAAAGTGCCAGGAAAAACTTCAATGCTGAGCAGAGCAAAATCCTGGACATATGTTGATATTTTAAGAAACCGCCTGGACAGAGACAGGAGGACTCAAAAAGAGGACATGTCTAGGAAAACCCAGACATATGGTAACCCCACCTAAATTAACAACTTTCAGCTGTTTACCTGTGGGGAAATAAAGGTGCACACAGACAGAGAAACAGACTGCATCTGCATTCAACAGCTGCCCATTGCAACATAGGCATAGTTTTGACAGCATATTCAATGTGGATAAAACACACTTACATGTATAAAGACTTGATCTGATCATTTTCAATAAGAGTAAGAAGTGATTCTCAAGGCAAAATGCGGCCCACAGGCCAAATGTGGCCCGCCAGGCCATTCTATCCAGCCCGTGGGGCCCCTAAAAAATTTAGAAAATTAACATTTATCTGCCCCTAGCTGCCTGTCATGTGGCCCTCGATTGCTTGCCAAAACTCAGTAAGTGGCCCTCCACCCAAAATAATTGCCCACCCCTGCTCTAGGCAGACTGACCTTTGACACAGCAGAGGGCTGCAGCAAGATTGAACCAAAACAATGTAAGACTTCACACGCACACAGATTCCCCAGCAGACCACAAGCATCTGGTTATATACCTAAAAAAGATCTCATATAGCAAATGCCAATACCACAAAACCACCAATGAATAATTGTATAAGTCCACCCAAAAACAAAATTTAAGAGAAAACTGAAATAGCCCTTATTAACACATATTTATATGAATACTTTGACCAAACAGCAAGTAACATGAGCATTGCTGCAAAAGATTTCACCACAGCACCAAAGCAATCTCTATCACCTCTAGCAGAACAAGTTCACAAGCAGTATTTACCTTCCAGATACTCCTAAACAAATATGTAAAAACAAGTATGAAAATATTATCTGCTTTATAGAATACAAGAAAACTTTAAATTCCCCCTGGCATGCAGAACTGAACCTTGGTGGGTACAAAAATTCAACTGGTAGGAAATATATGACCTAAATAAACCGACGCTGTGAGCCATCAAACATAAGATATGGCTTGAAAACTGTCTGACACCAAACAGCCTCCAGGCAATGAGGGACATGCAGGTACAATAACTCAAATGTGCAAGAAAAGGGCCTGCTGTATGTAAAGTGCAAGGAACCCACCATGGTCTTCAGTGGATCTCTGGCTATTTGACATAGATAGTCCTCTTGCTGTAGTAGTTCTGGTTCTTTGTGAAAATCCCCTAATAGTAACAGTGCACAGTTTAATGAGTTTCTAAAAAGCAAATATTTATTTGGAGATCATTTAATATAGTTGACAGATGCACCACATCATCAGTGCACAACTGGCATTTCATAATGGAGTCATGCCTTATGACCCGGAGGTTTGTGGATTGTTTCAATAGGACCAGTAGATTCAGAGATTATAACTGTCAGACAAGAATCGTGAACATCCTGTTTGACCTCCTGTGTGGTCAAACAAAATGTCATTTGATGTCAATTCTAGAGCAGGGCTCGCTCTGGTTACATCCCTGTTTTACTTCCCTTTCCTGCATGAATGTGTCTGATTGCCTATAAAGTTACTTGTTAGAAGCCTGCACCCTGCAGGTTTCTCTCAGGAGAGATGTCCAATCAAATTCCTTTGATACATAGGCTGTTTTGAGTTTTTTTTGCAGAGGCTTTGGAGACCTAAGTATGGATTTCTCTGAAAAGAAAATAATAGCACTTTTTCAGTCAGCAGAACCCCTTCCTGTGAGTACTCAGCCATATCTATCACTTCATTGACAAAGGTGAGTTATTTTTGCTACATTTCCTGTCAGCTCTGCAGAGCCAGTATAGCTAAAGAGGCATAAACTGAAGGCAATTTCTTCTTGTGCATCAACAGCACTGGCTTGCAAATCAATTGCACATGTGTAAACATCCTGAAGCGAATGATGAGTTAGCCAGGCCTGGCCATGATGCAGGAGGAGAAGCAAATACTACTTGCTTTGGCAAGCCAAGGTTAAGTTTGAAGGGCTGGCAGTTGTAAAACTTGCCTTTTTATTTGAAAAGTGAAGTGCATTGGAATTGGAAATCATTGAGAGGGAACCCCTAAGCCTGACACTTTAAGATATTCCCTTTCAGGATAGACCTGAAATTATAGCATTGAAAAAAATAAACATCATTATTTTTTCATCTGTTGGGAAGGAGACATCAAGTGGTGTTTTACTTTTGCTTTTAGGCTTATTTTGTTGAGTTGCCTAGTCAGGATCAGGAATCCTAGTTTTCTCTAATAAAAAAAAATCTCCAATTTTTGAATTAAGAAACATAACCCAAAATCCACATTTTTCCATGATTAAAATAAAACACTACTATATATACATACACACACACACACACGACACAAGAGGGGCACATGCCCCCCAGGTTTGTGCACAGGGTAGGGCCAGATGCAGGATGCCTGCTGCAGCCTTGGGACTTGCTGCCCTCCCCCCAGGAGCCCATTGCTGGCCATGCCGTCAGGATTAAGTAACAGATTATTCCTGCACAACATAGGTACCGACTTATTTTTGCTGGAGGAGGCCCTCAGATGACGTGCATCGCTGTCTCCCCTGGTAGCACACCCAGAACGGAGCTGAGCAGTACCTGGTGGAAGGGGGCAGGGGAGGATGCAGGCTGCCTACTGCAGGCTTGGGGCTCCCCAACTTGCTGCTCTCCCCCTGAGAGCCCCATGCCACCATGGCAAAGTGCCCCTTGCTCACCCAGCAGCAGCTGGGGACACAACTCCATGCTGCTGCCCCTGCTTCTGCCAGGTGGCTGGGGTGCACCTCATCATGGCAGCATGACCAGCAATGGGCTCCTGGGGGGAGAACAGCAGGGCAGGGTGCCCTGAGGCTACAGCAGGCAGCCTGCATCTGCCCCTACCCTGCACACAAACCTGGGGGGCACATGCCCCCCATGCCTCCCTCCCTGGGAGTGTAAGCAGCAGCAGGGAGCTACCCCCCACCCCAACCCCTGGATATGCTGCCTGTGGCTCTGTCTTGCTCCCTGCCCCAACCCCAGACCCCATGCACCACCCTGGCTGGGCAGTGTCCCCAGGCCCAACCCCTGCCCCACTCCCTCCCTCACTGTGGGGGCCTCTATCTGACCTGCCCCCCTGACTTACCTGCAGGTAGTTGGGGGAGCTGCTCTCCAGGGCTGTCTGGGGCTGTATTCCTGGCCATGTGTCTATATGCACGTGCATGCATACATGTGGCACCCCCTGCACCCTGCTCCCCTGGAACTCCACCGACCTGCAAGGAGAAACCTGCCATTTCCTGTATTTTTCGGCCACGAACAGATATCCTAGATCCCTGCATGCTACTGAGAATCTAGCACAAATGCTGTCCCAGAGTCCTGAGGCCCAGGACAGGGACTTGATGTTTCCATTTGGGGACTGTTCCACCCAATTAGGGATGGGCCTCTTCCCAAGGGAGTCCAGGGCCCTCCAGCCCTCATGTACTCAGAGTCTATGTTTTACAAGGATTTACAGACTTCCTGGCATGGGATGTCAGGTCTAGAACTGGTTGGAAAGTTTACATTGGAATGATTTCCCAGCAGAAAATTGAAAGTTCTACAAAACTCTGATCTGCAATGGGAAAATTCTGATTTTACTAAAAAATTTATTTTTGGGATTGGTTCATGCCAGAACATAATATTTAAGTTTGCTGAAATGTTCCCATCTTGTTCTTTTTGAGTCACTTTGGCCTTTTCTTATCATAGATCCTGCTGCCTGAGTGTTACAGTTCTGGCCCCCATATTTCCTTGATGGAGAGGAACGGCAGACAGTCTCTCATGAAGATCTCTCTGAGGATAAGACAGAGTTTAAGAATCAGAACTGTAAGAGCAGTACTGAGTTACATATGGGGACAGAGAAGTCAGCCAGAGCTGAGCTGCGAGAGAGCCAGAAGTGGAATGGCAGAAGCGTCATAGGTCAGAATGAAATGGCTTGTATAATGTACCACCCACACATGCTTGACAAGCCCTTTACTCTTATGAACTCTACATTTCTCTTACCTGAGCTATTTTTGAAAGGCTGTTCTGGAGGCCAGAGAGCAGTGGCTCCATTCTCTTTATAAAGAGAAATCAAGTGAGGTCTGCTTTTCCTACTGGCAAGTTTAATGAGACATCAAACAAGAGTCATGCAGGCTGGTCTCATCACGCTGTTCTCCCGACAAATGAAAAATTCAAAGAAGCATGAGAGGAGCAAGTTGCTCAGAAAAGTGTGGCACCTTTTTGCATTCAAATTACTTAGAAATCCTCATTATTGCAATGTTCTTCAGATTTGCAGTTCTCTGTGTCTGTGTACATTTGAGCCTGTTCACTAATTCATTTTCTTATCATGAGCTGCAATCATGTTCAGTGTTTTGGGAAATTTCTTGCTCAAATGGAATTGAAATGTTATATTTTCTCGGTAGCACACTTAGAACCCATGCAGAAGATACTGCATGTACAAGTTGTATCACTGGATTTTATATTATCTAATATGAACTAGGCATTTAGAATATCATACACCAAAACCATGAGAAGTATAAACAAGATCAACACTCTCAAAAATATAAGGGACAATTACACTGGATTCCAGAATAATAGGAATGGTACATAACTGTGATAATGGTGATCTATAAAACTGGTTCAGTTAACTTATTTGAAAAAAAAAAAAAAAAGATTTAATGGAGATTTTAAACTTGAATACTTTTGCCTACTAAACAAATGGTAAGTATGGCATTCAGCTTCTAGAAAGTCTTGCTGCTTAGACTACAGCTAAAATGAATATTGAAAGAAACAATTTTAAAATAGTATCAGTCTTGGAAAAGTATATATTGATCTGAATAGAAGTTTGCTAAGATCTGTTGCTCAAGGGACAAGATGCAACACAGATTTGGATGAAGTGTTCATCACCTGTATCAAAACCACATCCATTTTTCAATGGTTCATGTTGACACAGGGGTCAACTCATTTGCTACCAAGGCTGTTAGTTCTTCCACCTCTACAACACAAGTTATAAATCAGATTTCCATTCCTGGATTCATTCAAATGTGCATTATCCATGACTTGGTTCTTTCATGCAGCTTCCCACTCTTTTGTTGTAATTTCCTGGGAAGTAATGGTCCATAAGCTGCTGCTCTTGTCATGTCTCACTTCAGAGCATTTTAGATCCAACTCTTGACTACATATTACTCCTCAGTAATTTGGATTTTCTCATTGGTAGAATCGTGCCCATGGCTCCCTTTCCTTCAGATGGATTTTGGGATTAATTTTTAAAACACATCAAGCAATAAGAGATGGTTACCTGCTTCATTAGCAACCACCAGTTTGTCCAACCCTGGAGATCTGTAGCCACAGGAGAGAACAATGCCCACTCTGTGCAGAAGGCAGGGTAGATTTGCACTTTATAGGCTAATGATATCAGAGATGTATAAGCTTATCAGAATAAGCTTTCATAAATCCAATCTTAGCTCATCAGATATTGCGAAAGGACATGCACTGAACACTGCATGGAATGGAGAGTGGCTTGTATATGAAAGACAGAGAAGGGAAGGTGGGAGGGAGAAGAGCTGGGAGAGGTAGCAGTGCTGGGAGAGGCAAACAAACAATAAACCCATATGGACAAAGGCATCACAAAAGCTAATCCAGGTAATGGGATAAGAACCCATAAATTGCTCTTTAGACCATACTTGACACAATCCAGTCGGTGGATGATTTCTTGTGCCGCAATTTCCCATTCAAGTTGGTTTTTAAAGTTTTGCTGTCTACGAACAGCTACTCCGAGGTCAGCAATGTTGTGTCCATGGAGATTGAAGTGTTCTGGCACAGATTTATATGCCTTTCAAGAATTTTCCACAACCCTTGACAGACATCAAAACCACAGAACCTGGAGGTGCCTCTTTAAGGAGCTAAGTTGTTTTGCGATATCTTCTATTGAAGAGGTTTGACAAGTTTTTGAGCACACACTACCCTTCTCAGGTCTTGAGAGAAGCAGACAGCTATGGAAGATATAGGAACATCCAATACCCAGGCCAGCTTACAACAAACTGGGCAGCACCCTGATGCTCTGCTATCTTCTTTTGCAAAAGGAAGTAGTGGTAGAGAACAGATGATGGATCATATGTTGAAAGTTCTGCACCCAGAAATCATAAATATGCTAGTTTATACCAAGGCCAGTATAATCACACCTTTAAAATCTACCACCAGCACTTGCAGGCTTAGTTGTTTAAAATTAAACTCTTACATCCATCTGAAGAACCTCCCTAATTTGCAAAACCTCATAACATCTATTAAAGTCAATAATGGATGTAGCATCTTAAAATCAGGCAACTTACAGTAAAAGCTGTGTTAACTGGCCTTTTATTAACCAGAACACTATATTAAACAGATATTAACCAATATCCCCCAATACAAATTCTCACTTTAGCAACCAGAATCTTTGCCAAGCCTATCCGGCACGCAAATCAAGTATTTCTGTTGTTTACATGACTTAGTGATGTTGCCGATAGAGGAGCTGCCAGAAGTGTGTGGGGGAAGGAGAAAGGGATCTGAGCCGGGCAGGGCAGGCTGCTGCTGTGGGCTGGGACCAGTATAACTCTCAGATAACTGGGATTTTTAGATAGCCAGCACCCCTCTTACCCCACGTATGCTGGATAACAAAGCTTTTACTGTATTTGGGTTTTGAAGTGGCTTTAGGTTTCAACAGATCTCATTCTCAAAGCTTTGGAAATGAAGAAGTGCTTCCCCACACAGCTTTAAGAGCCATATGGAAGATGCAAATGGAAGGATTTAATCTGGTTCTCTGGAACCAATTTTTCAAATATGGAGAATAAGTTCTATTTCAAAGAGTCTTCTGGGACACAGGTCTGAAATCCAGGACTGTTGGAAAGTTGACCAACTTTCCCAAATTTATTTCACTCAGGCCTAGAAATGCATTGATTAAGCAAGGATTTAGGTAAGTCCTTGCTTACTACCCTTGCTAGTTCCGTATCTAGGGACAAATCATCTTCAGTATCCCAGTTGTGAGGCCCATCCCTGCTTTGACACAGACTGGCCCCAAAAAGAGAAGAGTTTAGCAGAGTGAGGAAGGAAGATGTCAGCTTCCAGGAAACTGATACAGAGCAGAATTAAAGTGACCCAAAAAAGTCAAGAGCAAATCAGTGACAGATGAAACAGAATCCAGGGCAGGGCCCCTAGCCCTGAGTTCTGTGCTTTAATTATTAGGCCATGCTATTATAGCTAAACATATGGTTTCCTGTTATCCTCAGACCCATGTAAGGAGTCAGGGTAGGGAAGCAGGGGCTTTGTGGGGATCATTAGGAGAGACAACCTTTGCTCAAGGGTAGTTTTGAATGAAATCAGACAGCAAAGCACCACAGCAAGTGTAATACAACTCTATTAGGATAACTGGCTGTAGAGATAACTGAATGTGATAACCTTCCTGATGCCCTTGAAACAGAAAGCAGACAATAGGCTCCAGTGACCACTTAGAAATGGATGGCTCTCATACAGCACTGGGTCTCAAAATTCTCCAAGGCTGAAAACAAGTCTTGGCTCTTACTCCACAATGAGAAAATAAAGGAGGGAGTTCTCCTGTGCTCAAGCCTGGTTGTTTTTTCAGGTTGCAACTGTAAGGTTGGACAGGGCTGTCTCCTTCCTCCAATGACTACTAGACAAGACTTCTCTTTCTCTCATAAGAGAGAATTCCTTAGATAATCTAGACCCTAAAAAACAAGGCACAGAGAGCACTGGTCTTTGACAGGAAAGGCATACACTCCAGGAGGAGCACCAGACTGGCATATCCTTCTTGTGCTCATTAAAGTTTTTCTTTAAATGGGAATCCAAATTCCTAACAATTGCCTCTGATTATAAGAAAGAAACTATTCAAGTTTCAGACTAAAGATCAGGTGCACAGCATAGGAGTCAGAGCATAGGAGTGGAGTGGGAACAGCTGGCTTGCTCACCTTTCCACCTCCCAGGTTTAGGGCCATTATACACCGTATGGTCTCTCAGAGCAGCTGCTGTCTGCTCTGGTTATGGCCATTTTACTTGGCCTCATCTAGAGCAAAACTTTCTGGACACTGGTAGAAACAAACTTTACAGAAAATGAGATCTCTTATACCAGCTATGGATCCGTCCATTTGCTCATGATGCCCTGGTCTAAGGCCACTGAGGCCAATTCTGATTGCCCTCAGTGGGCTTTAGATCTAGCCCCATCCCTTTTCCCAAGATGCATTAGCATTGGCTTTCCATTTGTTAATGGCCACTACAATGTAATTACTAGGGGATGGAAAAATATGGATTCCCTGCTCTCAGTCTCAGCTAGGGATATGAATATAGCACATAACAGCGAAGGAGAAACTGGCCTGGTGCGTCACAGAGAGATAGTAGATGTGAATCACATTTCACACCTGTCTTACAGTGGAGCAACTCCAGTGACACCTTGAGAGTTAGCACAAGATCTAAAGCCTTTTGAAGTAAACAAGAACTTTCTATTGATTTCTGTGTGATTTAGGTCAGTGTCTTACCTTAGTACAGGGGTTGTCAACTAGGGGTACACATACCCCTGGAGGTACCTTGAAAGGTCCTAAGGGATACGTGGGGGCAGAAGGGGACAGAGTGCTGCCGCCCCGTGTGCTGCCTCTCAGGAGCAGGGCCAGGGCAGGGCGAGAGCAGGGCTGCACACACGCTGCGCTGCTCCACTCCGCATCTGGCTGCTCGCTGCCACCCCCTCCCCCGTTTGACGTCTGGCCACTTGCCACCCCCTCCTCCGTCAGTACTCTTACTAAAAAAGGGGCCACCGGGGGTACACTTTTTAAAAAAAGTTGAAAACCCTTGACTTAATATGTTCTTGTAGCAAAAAGGGAAATTTTAATTCATTAATCCTCTGATAGTCTCACAAACACTGTTACTGTTTTTGTTTGGATCAGGTTTCTCAACCTTTTTTGACTTAAGACGCCTCTCAATGGACTCGAGGCACCCCTCCATAACTTTTGTGAACTGAGTGGCACTCAATTTCAAGAATTAATTTATTACAGTGCTTACCTCCTTGCAGAGAGGCTGGGCAGTGGGGTTGGGGGTCAGCCAGGCAGGGACAAGCCTGAGTCTACCCCTATCTGCTTATCTCCTCACACCTCAGCAATCTTCTCCCATTTTGAAGTACCCTTGTCTGATCAGCTATGGCACCCTGGTTGAAAATTACTTGTTTGAAAACTCATTTCTATCAAGCTGTCTACACACAGGCTGGACTCAGCAGGTTGGGTACTGTGCTTAGGCTGACTGGAGAATGTAAGTCACCCACTCCAAATATAGCCTCCTGCCATTTATACATATATACACCTGTATATGTGTTTGTTGGCTTTTAATGGCCTTTCCCTTGTCTAGCCCCAGGATCTAGCACAAAAGATTCTGTCATTGTAAGTTAAAGTAAGTCACTAGCACTGTGCCAGAGGGCTGGATGGAAGGATCAAGTGTCCCTTCACAGCGAGAAAGAGATTATTTATGAATGAAAGCAGTAAGCCAGATCTTCAGCAGGGTCAATTAACAGCATGGTTTTTAAGCCAGTGGATCTCTGCAGATTCACACAAATTGAAGAAACTGGCCTCAAACTAGCAGGACTGACTTACTTTCAAGCTCACGGTGTAGTGGTGCAGGATCAGCCTGATGAATTTTGCTGCTACTTGAAGCAAGTTGAAGCTACAGGGAATGCAGACACCTGCAAAACTGTAGCTACCCAGCAGGAGACTCTTGAGCTACTACTCTTCTTCCTTGATCTGGAAATTTCAAAGCAAAGGAACAGAAGAAGGAAAAAGGAAGGGGGGTCATTTTCTCAGCTGCTCGGTTAATCATACACCTCATTGTTACTAATGAATGCCAATGGCATGTGCCTCAGACCATGGGAAGATTTTGCATCATGCTTAACTCTCCAACTAAACACCCCACTGAACAACAAAATGTGTATAGCTTTGTTCATGGCAGTTTGATCTCTGATGAAAGTCCATCAATCGCTAAGAGAAACCTCCCGTGAAGGAGGCTCCAATCAGCAAAAGGGGTCTGAAGACAGAAGATGCTGCTGAAACACTAATGTACAGTGTGACTACTGAAGGATCACCAAGTCAAAGTTGGTTAGCAAATAAGTTTTTTACTTGCTTTCTGGTAGAAGTTTCTCAGAGAGTGAGGCTTTCAGAAACAAGCTCTGGGGTCAGCCAAAAAGCCTCCGAGCGACTGCTTGGGAGACAACAACAGCTATGAAAAGCGATTGACATGGTACAACCTCATTAGAACGAATCCCCATAGAATTGTGAGAAAGGTTCATTAAAAGAGGGTGTTTGCTATAATAGGTTAGTCAATTTTTCTGCATTATATTAATGAACAATTGGGTATTGGATTTTGGGATTGTTATAAACAGGGCACATTAACAGAGGTGGATCAGGAGCTGTATACTTTTCCAGGGCTGCAGAGAACAGGTGCCACAATGAAGGCAGCATTAATAGTTTCATGGACAGTGGGATGCATACAAGATATGTAAAGCTCAATAGAGGTGAAGACCTGGTCTCTGTGCCATGTGGAAAATTAAGAAAACAACAATTGAGTTCTGAAGGTCTACTGATAACCTAAGACCTTGGGTATTCAGTCTCACTTGGACTTGGGGTTAGCTGCAAACAGGGAGAACTCGAAGCTACCAGTTTCAGTTACCTAGTGAAGGATGAAATACTATAAACCAGAAAACTGTGAAACTCTTATATTCATATATATCTCATGCACCCTGGTTTAGTGGAATTATCCTTGGATAAATTGGTTTCCTTTATTTATCTAATTGTACAAATACAAACTCTACAACATCTGCTGATGTCAATGGATTAACAAATGAGTACTGTCCAT
Organism: Alligator mississippiensis; assembly: GCF_030867095.1. Classification (NCBI taxonomy): domain Eukaryota; kingdom Metazoa; phylum Chordata; order Crocodylia; family Alligatoridae; genus Alligator; species Alligator mississippiensis. The sequence continues at coordinate 44,432,918 of NC_081830.1, forward strand.
GATAGTGAGCTAGGGCCCCCAGAGTAATTTAAGTGGCCACCAATTAATATAAAACTGCACTTTAAAGAATCAATGCCTGATTTTGTAGACAGAGCAGTTGCTAGGCTGACCTCAAGCTGTCTCTTCAGGCAAGTGCCTTGACAGCAGAAAAAAAATTCCCTCAGGTCTCAAGTCTCAGCTGGTGTGCAGCTGCAGAGCTCTGTGAAAGCCAAGTTTCAGCTTTCTTGTGTCCACTCCCCAAAAATGAAGAGCTTTAAGAATTACCAGGCCTTTCACACCAGCACCAGGGAAGAAAAACAGAAAAACCAATTGTACCATCAAAGAAGATAAGTCTCACTGGTGTAAAAGTGAAGTTGATACCCTATAAATCCTTCATCAGTTCCACTAGACCAATGGGGGCCAACCTTTTTGGCAATGTGCCACAAATTAAGCCACACACCTTCCACAAGTGCCAGTTTGATCCCTTTCTCCTGCCTGATCTACTTCCCTGTTTCCTGGTCCCTGACCAAATTGCTATGTGCCACACACAAAGGCTGCCTGTGCCACTTGTGGCATATGTGTCAGACCCCTCCACTAGACCATGGGATTGCAGGAGTGGTACAATGGGAATCAGTTTGGTGCCAGTGGCTGACTGGAGCTCATCAGCCCTGTTCGGAGATGCACAAACCAAATGGAAAAGAGGGACTAGTCTCTCACAGTGCTATGTTAGAGCAATGATTTTGTGTTCTCTCAGCTATGGCACAGTGGTCCTACAACAAGTTGGGACAACATAATCCTTTCAGAAGGCTGTCGTCTTGGCTGAATTTTGGGGCAATGGTAGCAAAAGGCTCTCTATTCCCCAGGGGACTGTAAAAGGGTGGTCTTTAAAGTATGACTATATAACCTGAATCCTCATCCTTCAGCTGGGAGGAAGGCTGGTTTTGTGACTCAAGGATTGGACTGAGAGTGAACTCATTGGGTTCTATTCCTAGCATTCTCCCAGGCTTTCTGTTTCACCATTTAATTGTTATGACGATTTAGAGGTGCATTCCCAGAGCAATCTGGGAAAGACAGCAACTTGTCATGTTGAGAGAAGGTCTTTGATGTTTCTGTGCTCTCTCAGGACTCTTAATGCAGAAGAACATTTAGGTGAATAATTGAACCCCCATCAAAATAGAGAATAGAGACTGTTGCATAGTATTATCTTTACAAAACTAGGATTTGAACCCAAGGCAAGAGTGGGACAATAAGGGTAGAAAGGAATTTAGACTTGTTGTGACTAGAGAGAGCCCTGCACTTTACATTCAGAGAAGAGGATACTACATACACACACCCAAACCAAGACAACCTAGACAGGGCTTCCTAGTTACTAGACTTGAGGGACTATGGTAATGCCATTGTTATCTACTACAGTGTTCACCTGCTTTACCCCATGTATTGAGGTGGCATGGGAAGTACACGAGAAGAAGCTTGAAGCTGACACTCCTGAGAGGATGTATTCACTACCTCTAGGGGTGCACCCGGCAGATTTTTTTGGCCAATACTGATAGCCAATTTTTAAGGAGGCATATCGGCCGATACTGATCCTATTTCTGATACAGCTGCATACAGCTGGTAAGTCTGTTGTGGTGGAAGGGGAGGGAAGGAGAGTGGGGAGGGACAGATCAATGCCTCCTGCAATGAGGGAGGGAGCAGGGGGGCAGCTCCAACCACTGCTTGCACACCTGGGAGAGCATGGTGGGGGGCACGTGCCCCCGGATCTACACAGGATGGGGTGGGGTGCGCTGCAGCTGCGAGCTGCAGCAGGGGCTACGTCAAGGTTTTCTCGGTGGGGGCTGGGCCCGGGACAGGGGCTATGGAGAGGAGGGGTCTGCAGCCTCCCCAAATTTCACCATAGCCCTGCTCCCAGTACTGCCACCGCTGTGCACCTGGCACAGCCCTGGCTCACTCTGCCTCCACACAGGTACCGAGAAGAACCAGGGCTGTCCAGGGAACACGTTGGCGGCAGCACTGGGAGTGGGGCTATGGGGAAATTAGGGATGGCTGCAGCCTCCTCAGTAGCCCCTGCCCTGAGACCAGCCCCCACCAAGAAATGCCCAGTGCAGCCCTGGCTCCAGCCCACAGCTACAGCCTGCCCTGCCCTGTGCAGATCCGGGGGCACATGCCCCCACCTCCCCCTTGCCCCCCGTGGGATGCAAGTAATGGTGGGAGCCCCCACCCCAGGAGCCACAGCTGTCCTGGGCCCCACCCCAGCTGGGCAGTGTCTGCCTCTGCCCCCTCCCTCACCACAGGGGGCATAGATCTCCCCCACCATTCCCCTTCTTTTCCCCTACCCCTTCCACCACAACAGACTAACCAGCTGCATGCAGCTCTGCTCCTCATTGCCTGAGTGCTGCGCTGCAGCTGTGCGCGCTCGCAAGCATTTATCAGTCAAATTATCAGCTGCATTAGGCTGATTTCTGATACAGTCAATTTTCTTTATATCAGTACCGATCCAATATTGAACTGATGTATTGGTGCACCTCTACCTCCCTACAAAGAGGGCTGCTCCAGAGTCCAACGTTCCCTCTAACCAGTATCGGTCCGTGAGCGCGCCGCTTCATTCCGGCATGGGACGCTTGCCAAAGGGGGCTGAGGGATGGAGGCTGGGGGCTGGGGCCAGAGGCTGGAGCCAGGGGCTGGCACCGACTCCAGGGAAGTGCTCCGCTCCCCCGCATCAGGGCCAGGGAGCGGAGCACTTGCCCAGAGCCTGTGGAGCCCACACCAGCCCCCAGCTCCAGCCTCCATCCCTGCTTTGCCTCACCTCGGGGAGGAGCCACTGTCTGCCCCGAGCGAGGCTCTGCAGGCTCTGGAACACTGCACCGTTCTCCTGTATTGCCTTGGGGAGCGAGGAGGCACGTGGTGTCAGGGCCAGGTGAGCAGAGCAGTGTCCCAGAGCCGGTGGAGCCTCACTTGGGACAGGCAGCAGCCAAGAACACAGGATAGCCAAGGGATTGTTATGTGCCACCTACAAACTGGGAACCAGATGTCACAATGTGTTGGAAAGGGAAGTTTATTAATACATGCTAGAAAAATGAGATGAAAAGTGAGGGTCTCTGTATCTAATTCCTCCTTAGCACCAGTCAAACCAGAGAGCTTTGTATGTCCTCTTGTGCCAGGGAAAACATGGTTTCATCCTGCAACCTTCTTCCTCTCTGCAAATTCCAAAGAGGAGCAGAAATCAGGTTCCTGAAATAATTTTCATCAAGAGATACCCCAAGCAAGTTATTCTAAGTTATGGAATTGTGGGACCCAACAACTGAAAAGATGAAAATTCAGAACCAATAAAAAGCAAAGTTTGGCTTCCAACCTGCCTTCCTAACTCAGGCAAAGGTTTCTAGGACTGTTGTAATGTTACTGCAACAGCATTGGGAATGTCAGATCAGGCCTGCCCTAAAGATGTGGAAACTGGTGGAAATTTTCTTCCTTCATATGCAGACAGACCAATGTACTGGAAAGGACACTGAGAAGAGACCAGTCCTATACTGATGATGAACAATAGGGGGTTGTTTTTTGTTTTTGATTTTTTTTTTTTATCTCTAGCACAGTGATTCTCAACTACCTTGGACTCAAGGCCCCCTCAGAAAATTGCACCTCTTAGTTTTCACTCATTTTTTACCTCTAGAAAAATAACAGAGTAACATTTCTGTTGCGAAGAACTCAAAAAGACCATACTAGGTCAGAATGTTTTTAACGATATGAAATCTCTGGTTTTGCCTTGAGGATCACGATTGCACTGCTACCAGGGCTAATGTTGTGTGGCACCCAGCAGCACCCTTGAAAGGATCTTAAGGCATCCTGGTTGAACATCACTGCAAGTCACTTCTATAATCTGATTACACATAGCCTGGTCCTCAGCCAATACGAATCCAGACAAGTTCATTGACCTCAACTGAGATGTGCTGACTCACACAAGCTCAAGTGCTTGCCCAAACTACTGTATTTTCTTGCATACAACATGTACCTTTCCCCCCATATCAGCCTCCCCACCCCAAAATTGGGGTACAGGTAGTAATTGGGGAAGCTGATTTTCTGTCTGTGATAGAAGCAACTTGTTTTGATTCCTTCTCCACTGTGCAGCAGCTGTGTGTATTACTGTTCAGGCAGCTGAGGGAGTCGATTGACTTAATGGCTAATTGTTCTCTATTCCACAGTTGTTAATGACAGTCTCTCCTCTTTAATGATGTTCCACTAATCAAACTAACCTTTAAAGGCAAACTTGTTGTCCTCTAGCTGCTCCTGATTTCTCTCCTATTTCACAGATGGGCAAGTCAGCTGAATATTCAGTTCAGTCCCTGCTCTATGCAGCCATAACTCTGCAAAAATCCTTTTGTCTTCATTCTGCCTTTCAAAAATAAGGTGCATATTATAACCTGGGGCATGTACAAGAAACAGTATAGTATGTATAGTATGTCATGAGGCCTCTAAAAAAAGGTCTGGATTGACATGAAAATCTAAGCTTTTTAGATCCAAGGCCATTAACCAAGGAGTATGATGAAATGAAAATGTGACAGAACATGAATTAAACAAATTACAATCTAGGAGATACCTCTTGGTAAATCTGTGACCCCTTGTGATGCAAGTTACCAAGGATGAGACCTTGTGGGGCCCTAAAGAGAAATGGAACATCTCAGTGATGCTGAAACAGCCTGACTTCTGCTTCTGTAGAACAAGGTAAGAAACAAAATGTGGGACAGTATCTGGACATTTTCCAAGGTATCTTTCTACTCACTCTATCAGCTGCACCTGTTCTCTCTGGATCCATATGGTCTCAGTGATAAGAGTCCTCCACCAAAGGAATGGGACCCCATGAGAGCCTTCTCGTACCAGGCTCCCAATTGTGTAGGAGATGGCTTTGCACCCAAAACACCAGTCTCATGCATGTGCCTGTTGTCACTACATGTATACAAAAACTGAGCAATCAAATTTTCCTTTGAAAAATCAGATGCAGTAAATTGTCTGCTCTTATTAAGGGACACAGAATGTGGAGTATAGGCATTATCTTCCCTCCATGTCCTGTGAACGTGAAAATCCTACGTTGAGTTGTATAAAATATAAAATGGTTCACAGGGTACAATTAACTCAATTCTTAGCTCTAAGACAACCCATTCATGTCAACATTATTGCATGAAGATTATTGGCATTTACTCCAAAAGGAAAGAAAAGGGTAATCCTGTATTGTTTCAGAATCTTTCGTTAACTCCTTGGAACCCTGTGACATGTCAAAAACCCACTCATACTGTATTGCATAATGCCAGTTAAGGAGGACAACTCCACAAAACAACGAAAACAATGGTAGCTAGAATCACAAGGCAGGGAAACATACTAGGAGAAGGTAGCCAAGAATTGCAGCTCACCTCTCTGGTAAAGACACTAGACACCATAACCATTTCCTATTTGTCAATATAACACATCCAACTGTAAGAACGTACCATTGAGATTTATAAGTTTCAGTCTCTTCACCATACTCCATGCATCCTAACATTTACTCATCTTTAAAATAGAAATTGACCATTTTCTATTCCTAAATATTGCTGTTTTTATGTTGCTTGGGATTTCTAACATTTGTCTCAAAGGAATAGGTTGGGGGTGGTGCAGGCACTAAGGCATATGATTGACAGCCCACAGATCCCAAGTTCAAGGCCACAGAAGAAGTGCTTATGACATGGCCCTGTGGGATTCCAAGTAATCCTTGAATTCTGCTAAATGGCTCGTCATAAGGATACAAAAAGGAAGAAAGCATCTCAGTGAATCTTATCCCATTTTATTCACTAGATTAAAATAAGGAGGATTGTTCTACAGGATTGTGGATGGGGTTGTAATCAGGAAATCAAAAGGGTTTTTGAGATTTAGGATACAAAGCTTGTAGTTAAAAGGGGTCCTACCATTCGCCTTAGCATCCATTTGCCATTTTTTTTTCTCTTGTAAGTATGGAGGTTCCTGGATTGTTCCTTTTTTATTTATAAGTCAAGTCAGTCCTGAGGCCTCACTGACTGCTGGGACACCTTTGCTATAGCAATAACTTTCTTCCTCTCTTCCTGGTTTTTTGCGATCCTTGTACAGTCAGTCAGTCAGTTTTAATCCTGTCCAGTCCTTGATGTTGGTTCAGCTTGTCTTAGGGCTTCCTCCTCCTCTTGGTCTGTCCACAGCGCCCTGCAGTATAGTGTTGGTAAGGGCGCCAGGCCCTCTGGTTACATGTCCAAAACACTGCATCTTTCTTCTTATTATGATTTTGAGTCAGGGTTCATATTTGCCAACTACTCGCCTGATTTGATCTTTCACAGATTCATTTGCTGTGTGTGCAGTGTACGGTATGCTTAGAAGTCTTCTGAAGCACCAAATTACAAGTCTCAATTCACTTTTCCAGTGCCCTAGGGGGTGTCCAGGTCTCACAGCCATAGAAAGTTATTGAAATGACAACAGCATATAGCAGGTAGACTTTTGTTTTCATTGTGATGTTGCTGCCAGTCTAAATTTTCTTCAGCTTTGCTAGTTGTCCAATGACAATGGCTTCTTGTTTTTACATTTTTCCTGATGTAGCATCTTCTGTGATGGTTACTCCAAGGTATTTAAAGTGTGTTACTTTATCTAGCTTCTCATTAACAAGTTGTATGGATGTATTATCATTGCTACTGGCAGATGTTATCATTACTTTGCTCTTCTCTACACTAATCTCCATCCTATATTTCTTTGTAGCCTTATGCAGCCTTTCTGTTATTTCCTTAAGTTCTTCTGCATTTCCAGCTATTAAATCAATGTCATCAGGAAAACCAAGGCTGTTATTTCTTTTCCTCCAACTGAAATAAACTCAAACTATAAATGAAATAAAAAAATTCATATTTCGTAAAAGAAGGCCTCTGCTCATGGACTGTTACTTGGGAGTGACCTTTGGGACCTGGATCTTACTAAGGCCCTCTCTACGTGTTGCAGGTATTGTACAATTAACTGGTTAATTTCACACTTACCTTAAGACCAGCTATCACACCATAAAAACAACCTCTAACCAGCAATGAAGTTAGACCACAAAAATGTTTATTAACTTCATAGTTGGTTGCTATCGAGCTGTAATTTACATGTGTAGCAGGGTCTCCCCAGCAGCTGGGAGCCCCATCAACTGACAGGGCTCCAAACTGCAGGGGTGTACCTTGCCCAGTGTAAAACCCATGAGTCCTGGGGATCATGGCTGCTGTGATCCCCAAGGCTCAGAGGTGCATGAAACCCCCAGCCCCCATGGGTATCTTGACCCTGCCTGCACCCCATGTGCTGCCAGGGCCAAGTGACCCCACAGCTGACGGGGCTCAATGTCCCAGCTATGCCTCGTGCACAGCCAGGATCAGGAGCCCCATCAGCTGCATGTGGCCCCCATGGCTGGAAGCCCCCTCGGCAAAGGGAGCTCCCAGCTATGGAAGCCTGTTTTTTGCCAACGCAGGGGGAGAGCCCAGGATTGGGCTCTCCCCCTGCAATGACTACGTCATGCAATTGAATCTACTGTGTGATCCCACAATCACGCCTCCTTTCACACATGCCTAGCATGGTAGGAGGTATGATTGCACAAACCATGCATTAGATCCAATTATGCCTTTACCTGCACTTGTAAAGGAAGCCCAAGTGTCAGTTCCAAAGCTTCTGAAGCCAACAATGGTCTTCCCATAAGTTTCAAGATATGGCAGCTGCTGAAACCCCAAAGGAACAGACTCTAGGAGCAGATTGGAGGACCAGGAACCAGCAGATGAAAGCGGCCAGTGGGCCTACAGCTTAAGAACTAAGAGAAGGTTAAACATGTAATGGTAAAAGCAGCCCTGAGAAGCTAGATGTTCTCTTCTAGAGGACCTCTACAATTGTTCCAGGACTAGAAATAGAGGATCTACCTCTTTGCATGAGGATGAAAACAGAGTCTGGAAAAAGGATTTATTGTGCATTATTATAAATAAAGCTTCTTTCAATTTGATACTATGTTACTCCTTATACGTAACATAACTTCTCACACATGATTAGATGGTTCACACTGACCTTTAAGTGAGCCTTGGTGATAAATATTATTTTGCTATGCAGCAGGACTTAGTAACGATCTTAGAAAGTGGGGAGCATTACAAAGAGGAAACAATTTCTTGCTACTGAAAGTAAAACACCCTTCTCTATTGCTGCTGCATTCTAAATTTATACCTCAATCATCTAATGAGCTCTGCATGAACTGAGGCCTTATGTGAACAGGGCCTGACCCAGAGCCCAGTAAAGACAATGGGAAGGCTCCCATTGGCTTCTGTAGGTTTTAGATCAGTCCCATAAAGGGCAGACAAGGCCCAATGTCTATTCTCTCAGAGAAAAAGTAAATGATTCCCCCTGGTAAGTAATTAGTTATAAGAACTGCAGTGCCACAACACTGAAAAAAACCCAACACTTTTGTAACAGGATAGTTGGATGTGTTATATTGACAAATAGGAACTGGCTCTGAGCAGGCTTTCCAACCGTTCCTTTTGGTTTTTATACCAAGAAAGAGAAGATTGTGTTGGTATTTGCATCAGGAACCAGCTCTCCCAGGGACAAACTCAGATGTCCAAGTTTGCTTTTGTCTGAACTTCAGCACACAAAGTCTTAGCCTGGGAGCACATTTGGTTTTTACAGAACAGCAGCAATGATAATAAAAAAAATCTGGCTGGAGATTCTGCTCCTACAGTGTATTAGTTTACATTGGATTCACTTTACAAATTCATTCATGCTAGGGGTTCCAAATAGTAAGAGTAGCAAATATTGCTGGGATCAGGAATACGTCTAAAATAGGAATGAAATTTTTCATGCCACCCGCTGTGGAGATGCTCAGACAGTGCAAAAATGGCCTTTGCAAATGTTGCAGGCAGTCAGCTCAGAGTTTCTAAGCATCTTTTGCTTGTTTGGAAGAATGTGAAATGCTCACATTGGATTAAAGTTTTGCTGCTGCTAGTTACTACACTAACCTCTGACCTCCATAATTCTGGGGTTGCATCTGGCTTAGGTAGGTCAAGTGAAAATGAGATACCTGGCCGCTTTGCCTCTAAAAGGACTTTTGTGCCCACTTTTACAACTCTTTGATTCTGCAGCTGTTTCTATCAAAAGCCCAGTTTTGAAACAGCACAGATTATACAAGATGCATCGTAAGTGGCTAAAGAGAAAGCTGTCCCAAGCTTCAGTTCATTAGTGTCATGTCCTCATTAACATATTCACAACAATTAATCGCATTCAGAGGAAAGACACTTGGCATTCAGCAAAAAGAAAAAACCCAGTAGTTAATTCCAAAGGCCTCAGTCCTGTAATCAAAAGGGAGGAAGTGGAGGGGGCTTTATCTACTCTTACACAGCATGCTGTAATATGATTGGAACTGAAAGCCCTTTGAAAGGCGATAGTTCTTGCTGCTTCTATGACCTCTGCATTTCTAGCTTGGCCCCTTTGCTACTTGCCTGTCACAGCGCAAAAAGTAATATAAGGCAGAGGAGTAGCATAGGGCTGGTAAGCAAAGAGCTCATGGGCAAGGAGCCTGCTGTCTTTCTGCCTCTAATTCATCAGCTCTGTGAAAAGTACTCAGGCAGAAATGTGTGCTGGTGGAAACTGGGAAGCAAGCCTTCTGCAGTGTGTATAATACCAAGTTCCCATAGGATTGTGTGGAGGCTCCATTAAGGCCAGGTGCTTTGAGATCCTTGGATGAACAAAATTATGGGCCTGATCCTCCTGGCAGGATGCAATGAAGAGTGAGTGGAGACTTCTCATAGCTTCCAGCTGAGGAGTGTAAATCAGCGTAAGCCTCTGCCTGCCATGCAGTGTCCCACAGCACAGCAGGATCAAACTTATCTTGACCCAAAACATGGCTGGTTGTCCCAGGAACATTGCAGCTAAGGTGTTTGTGCTCTTTACAGGCTTCAGCTGCTAAGTAATGCTCTACCACTTTGCTCTCCTTATTACTGCAGTAAGCCTGGTGAGCCGCATGAGCAGAAGAAATAGCTATGGATTAACAACACTGCCCTCTGCTGGTCCAGCATTGCTCTGTAGTCATCATCATGCAGGGGAGAACAGGATCTTCCATGAACGTTTGTTGTAACACACAACTGATGTTTTGTTTGTTATAAAACACGATGGATGTATATTACAATAAATTATTCTAGTACAAGGATATTTGGGGAGCATTTCCAGCTTCAGGAACATACTTCATCCATGATGGATTTCAGTGTGTAGGTCACAAATTCCTCTGCGACCGTTTCAGGCTGGACATAAGGAAGAACTTCTTTACTGTCCGAGCCCCCAAGGTTTAAAATAGACTGCCACCGGGGGTGGTTCAAGCACCTACTTTGAACACCTTCAAGAGACATTTGGATGTTTATCTTGCTGGGATCCTATTATCCCTGCTGACATCCTGCCCCTGGGGCAGGGAGCTGGACCCAATGATCTTCCGAGGTCCCTTCCAGCCCTACTGTCTATGAATCTATGAAACAAAGTTTCAAGAGCAGAAGCTGAAGTTGCTGACAGTGACAGGTTCTGTCACCCCTGCATTACTATGGAGGCAAAAAGGGGGTCATTGCAGAACCTCTGAATAGGACAGCTAGGAATCCCACAGTGCAAAGGGAACACCCAGATGTCTTGGCCCAGTTGGAACAGCCACCCCTGCACCACTGATTTCTCTCAGCTTCACAGTTATACAAGACATTACTAAAAGGGACTAGCAATTCCTGATTGCAGAGAGGTCTTCAGGTGTTTGGTCTATGCCAGGGGATTAGTTTAGCCCCCAAAAGGTTGATGAGCAGAGGGAATAGGTGCTGGCTCACAGCTCCAAAAATGAATTTCACCCACATGAATTGTGATGAGTGTGTTTGCACATGGTACTTACAGGCACAAATTTGAGGCTGATTCCAAACATAGCCCATCAGGCATCTGGCCAAGTGTCCAGGCAATATTTCAACTTGTCTGTCCCTTTGTTGTATCAATTTAAGCTCTGCTTCATTTTCAGCTGCCTTTTCCACTCATCAGCATGAAAACGAACAAGACACAGCCATAGAGGGGGGCAGCAACTGGCTAGGAGAGATCAAAAGTCAATCTCAACATAGGTACTGGAAGTCTGACTAGGTTTTTACAACCTGGTGCTTACAAACTGGTAGTAGTAGAGCATCAAATCAGTACAAAGTAGTAGAAGAAAATATACTGAGAACAGGAATCGGCTCGCTCTCGTCTATGTACAGAAAGTGGGCTGCAGGTTGCCATCCAGTTGCAGGATAATACAGGTGCAATGTGCCCAGCAGGAGATCAGAGATTCCTTGTGGATAACACATCTGGGTTTCTTCTCCCACAAAGCAGATTCCAACACAAATCCAGTCACTCCAGTAGACAACTGGAACACAAAACCTGGCGAGTGAGGGGGAGAACTGGGTTGGATGGAGGAGATCACTATGGGGGAACCAAGAGTAACATTCCCCACAGAAAACTTTCCAGGGTCTTCGCTACCAAAAGCTCAGACTGCCTTGTAGACTAAGGACAGAAATTACACACAAACCAGTATAAGCGATCAGAAACTGGTTCAAATCTGTAACACAACAGAAGTTCAGTGCACAAACCATTTTCAAAATGGCCAAAACTGGTTTAAGATAAATCTGGATGGATGTGGTATCAGATTTAACTGATTTAGGTTAAACCACTTTATTGAACTTGTGTCCCAGGTCCCCTCCAGATTCAAGTTAACACAGTCTCTCAGCATCCCGGGATGCTTTGCCTCCCTCACAAATCCCCTCCTCACAGGTGTTGGATTAAAAATGGTATTTAAAGGTCTGTGTTTTTTGGAATTGGCTTATAGGTATTTATAAATGTATTATAAGGGTTCAAGCAGGGTAATTAATTTCTAAAGAGCTTGTGTCTGACACACCCACTTTCTCATAGCCCTGAGGACAGACAGGTTGTCTACCATGACAAGGACAACAGATGGACAGCCTGAGAATTGAGGGGGACATGCCATAACATGAGATCACAACCTTCAAGGCAGACAGGTTGAACACAAGGACACAAAATGTCCAGCACACCTACTGCCTAGGAAGTGACCTGCTGGGTGGCACGGAAGTGGAAAGGGATCTTGGAGTCCTAGTGGACTCCAAGATGAACAAGAGTCGGCAGTGTGACGAAGCCATCAGAAAAGCTAATGGCACTTTATCGTGCATCAGCAGATGCATGACGAATAGATCCAAAGAGGTGATACTTCCCCTCTATCGGGCACTGGTCAGACCGCAGTTGGAGTACTGCGTGCAATTCTGGGCATCGCACTTCAAGAGGGATGCAGATAACCTGGAGAGGGTCCAGAGAAGGGCCACTCGTATGGTTAAGGGCTTGCAGACCAAGCCCTACGAGGAGAGACTAGAGAAACTGGACCTTTTCAGCCTCCGCAAGAGAAGGTTGAGAGGCGACCTTGTGGCTGCCTATAAGTTCATCACGGGGGCACAGAAGGAAACTGGTGAGGTTTTATTCACCAAGGCGCCCCTGGGGGTTACAAGAAATAATGGCCACAAGCTAGCAGAGAGCAGATTTAGACTGGACATTAGGAAGAATTTCTTCACAGTTCAAGTGGCCAAGGTCTGGAACGGGCTCCCAAGGGAGGTGGTGCTCTCCCCTACCCTGGGGGTCTTCAAGGGGAGGTTGGATGTGCATCTAGCTGGGGTCATCTAGACCCAGCACTCTTTCCTGCCTATGCAGGGGGTCGGACTCGATGATCTGTTGAGGTCCCTTCCGACCCTAACATCTATGAATCTATGAAAGCCTGGGAACCAAGGAAGTATGTACCACACTGTCCCATAACACAAGATAAGTGACACCAGCTACAAGGCTTCAGAGTGTGGGGACCTGACCAAGGCCTCAGGTTTTGGGGGATCAGACCAAATTAGGAGAAGGCCCAGAAGGCTACATGGATGTGTGACCACAGAGAGACAACCAACCAGAGATAGCCATGGATGAAGAGTCATCAGGAGTCAAAGGGGAAGGAGAATAGAAAAGCAGAGACTTGAGATTAATAAAGGGTCCCTCCCTGTTCCTTCTCATCCCTCCGCCTCTTCCTCCCCATCTTGCTCCCTGAGAAGGGTCCCTGTCCCCTGAGGCCACCATGAACTGAGGGCATACCAGCAGCCTGTCTCATGCACCCCACTGGAGGGGGGCTGTGGGCCTCAGCATCCCACTTCCAGACAGCTGACACCTAAGAAAGAGCCTTAGAGTGGAGTCTACATCCTGACCAGATGTACTTTGACTCTGATGACAGCCCTAGGATTTGTAGATATAGAATTGCTTGATGGTCGGTGTGAGGGTTGTGCTCGCCTAGAACAAAGGTATAAGGGCTGGGTCCTAAATCCAGTGCCAACAGGGTGAGTGGGCTAGCCTTGGCCCAAGCTGTCTGCTCCAGCCAGCAGGGATGCATATTCTAGTGCTTCCCCCAGCTTCTGGCCTGGGCCACTACAGGCATATAGCTGTATTTTCAGAGTCAAGAGTGAATGTCTGTTCACTTGCTTATCAGTTCAATCTACACAACTGAGACTAACCTGTGAAGATTGAATGGATTCAGCCTCAGGCTTTTTGACTGTCTGTATTTAGCCTTGAAGTCATTATATAGTAGATAGGAAAGAGATTATCCTGCATGCTTGGGATCTGGCCTTTGGCAAAGAGAGCACAAAGAACGAGACTCCAACAAATGTATTCAACATGACTGAATGCTCTCCAACTCGCTCCTGAAATGAAGGGCTGCACATAACAGACTTTCCATATGCAAAAGCAATCCCAAAGGCAATCATATATCTACTGATAGGAAAGAAGTATCTGAGGATCATGCCAACAGTAAACTACCTTGGTAACAGTGGTAACAAGCTAGCTGCATTCAGCCCAGTGAAGAGGATTGTATAATAGCATTCTGTCAGTCTAAAGGGATTGCTTTTCTGAAGAGAAATTGAAGAAAATTAGGGGGCCTAGTCAGTGTCAGGCTTTGTTGGCCAACAAGGTTCTAAAAAATTCACCCCTCAGTGCATCTAAGTGGGTTCTTTGCTTCCCTACTCGTGTTACGTGGTATAACAGCAGCAAAAACAATCACATTATACACCAGCACATCTTTTCCATTTTATAGTTGGAGATTCTGTTCTTTTACTTGAGTATCCAGCAGCAAACTAGTAGATTGGCCATTACTAATCTTCTCTCTGCAAAGGTTTACTAATGAAGGCCTCTTGCGTGCAGTGACTGCACCTATCCCAAAGTCTCTCTCCCTCCCTTAGCTTTTTCACCAGGAGTGAAACAAAGCCACCAGCTTCCATTACTGCAACAGCATAATAAGGGATCAAAAGGAGAACTCTGTAGTATTATCTGTAGGACATGCCAATTGCTGTGGGCTCAGATGTTTATGGGTGAGCTCAAGCTCTGTCAAGTTGTTTATGGGTAAGCTCACTTGCTCTATTAAGCAAGTGGCTGCAACCTAAATCACACCAGGAGAATTGGTAGGGAAGAATCCAGCAACATGTGAAGCTGTAGACAGCCTTAAATGAAGCAATTAACATTTATTTCCATGACCTTTAGAAATGGTGTAGTCATTGCTAACTTACGCTTCCATGCCATCAAATCCTTTTTTTAAGAAAAAAAACCTCACATTAGCATTACATCAAACTATTTGCCAAGGATCGGTAACCATACTCTGAACATATTCAGAATTATTCTTTGTGACACGCAATACGAATCAAACTCCCACCCACCATTCAACTAACAATGTGTTCCTTGGCTTGTTGAATGACTATAGCTGCTTCCTACTGGAAACAGTTTCAGCAGCCTCAGAAACCTCTGAAGTCAAAATAAATGGTAGAGAGCTGTGCTAGTACAAGCCCGAGGACAATGACGTTACCCATTTCCTCCTATGACCCAGACTGTTCACAATCAGGGCCCAGCACACCTTTGTTTTTAATACTGGGGGCATGTCCAGACGAGCATGCATGTTGCAGGGGTGTGTTTGCCACGGCAAAAATAGCAGTGGCACAAATTTGTGTTGCTGCTTTTTGTTGCTGTGCACACCTCTGTACATCGGCTTTGGTGCATGGCAAAATGCCCCACTTTGGGGAAACTGCTATTTTCCTACTCATCCTGGCTCGCTGTGTGTTGGAGGAGCTGGGGGACAGCTCGAGAAGAGATGCTCTGGCCAGCAGCCACCACGTCTCCTGGGAGGACCAAGCCTCCAAGCCTGCTGGCGCACAGTCCTGGAGCTTGCACTGTGCTTTTTTTGGTGCAGGTTTTTGGGGTTTTTTTTGCTACCAGGATTTTCCTGTAGCAAATTTGCAGTGCAGGGCGCATTTTAACATGCTGGGTGTGTGGTTTCTGGTGCCACAAAGAGGTTTACAGCACCAAAAACCACATGTATCTTCACATCCGGATCTGGCCAGGGTGAGCAATTTGATCCTGGGTGTGAATCGCAGTCATAATCTTAAAGCACCTCTGATTTTTAAACATTTTTGAGCCCAATTCAGTACAGGTGAACGCCACCATTTGCCACTAACAGCCACAGACTCCAACTGGAAAAGACTACTATAGTTGAAGCTGCAGCCTCATACACAGCCATAGTCTCTCAATTACCAGGGGACCAGGGGAGCCTAAATCATGGGTGACATTAGCTGACAAATGGAGCATGACCAGGGTCAAATTCATAGATTAGTAAGGCTGGAAGGACCTCAAGATCATCTAGTCCAGTGGTTCTCAAACTTTTTCCATACCAGAACCCATTTACCAAGATCAATGGCTTGTCCTGACCTACAGCCCCTAAGCCCCGGCCCTCCAACCCTCCCCCTCCTGCATGTTCATCCAACTGCTGGGGCTGCTCCCATGACCCAGCCTGGCTGCATCCTGGCCACTCCCCAGGCAACCTCTTGCAGGCTGGAATGCTGCAAAAGTGTAGGTTTCCCCTTACACGCTGAAATGCTGTCAGCCTGCAAGAGGACACCTGCACTTTTGTGCGTTTTTCCGGCACAGGCTCGTGACCCTTAGAAATATTCTTACAACCCACTTTTGGGTCATGACCCACGGGTTGAGAAATGGTGATCTAGTTCAAGCAAGTGTTGAACCTACCATCTTGGTGTTATGCTATAAGGGTGATCAAAGCCACATTGATTCAGCAAGTTCCCTCAGCAGTAATAGGTGGCTCTTAGGGAGGCCTCTGAGGATTTTAAGCTACGTGATTTTGTGTAATCCTTAAAGAGTGCAGGCAATACTGACAACTCCTGTCTGCCTTTGGGGTGAAACACAGGCACCAAACTGACACAATATGTATAATGCAAAACTCTTTTATAAGTGGTTTCTGCCTAGTGCCACCTGTGGGACCTGTGTGCAGTATTCAGAATTAAGATACAGATTATTTGAAGAACAGAGGTTGTCAGGGCCACTTGTCTCTCCTCTTAGGCAGGGTTATCAGGTTATAAAAACAGGAAATGGCTTAAAGCTCTTGGGTTTATCTTTACTGTCAGAGATTGAGGCAGTTCAGATGACATTCTCTTCTGTTCAGCCCTTTCCAGGCTATTTTCTGGTTTCAGTGAATTAAAACAGTCATTTGACAAGACTTTTTTTTTTTTTTTTTTTTTTCAGTCTGACGAAACATGCCTGTCCATGCTAGGGATCACCTAGATCTACATAGAGTGAGAGCTGCCTTACCTCTGCTGCCAAGAAGGCTCCTTCAATCCAGCTAAGTAGTCAGCAATGACTGATGCAGTATTAACTTTGAAGACCAACCTGCAAAAACAGCAACCCTGTCTCAAAGCACCCCTGCTGACTACTAGCGAGGCTCCTGAGGCAGAGTTGAAGAAGTCTGGCTGTTTTATAAGTACAATATTGACTTAAAGAGATCCACTTGCCAAAGTGGTTCTGTGCCTGACTGGCAGCATCCATGTTATGGTCTTATCTGGCTAACCAGCTCTGATACCAAGGTTGTGGCACCCCTGCTATGACAAATTTACTAGACACATTCAGCTGAACCTCGTCTGGTGCCAAAGTCCCAGCATCATTATCATGGAATAGAAGGACCCAAATCTGTCCAAATCCAGACCAAAGAAACATTTTCAGCAGTGCATAGAAATGCTGATAGACTTCAGTTGGAGATCTGGGTCTAGGACACAGTCGAAGCAAACGGTATATGAGCATCTCCTATTTGATTTTAGTGGTGAATGGCTGGTTGCCTACGAGATGTCACATGCTACTGCTGCCGATACATGATTACATGACATTTGTTCAGAACAGAATACCTAATGACGGATTCTGCAACCCCCATATGACATTCTAGACTTTGAGACATTTTATCAAATATCCAAGGTGGCCTGGAAGACAGCTAAGGCAGCAAGGAAAAGGGTACAAAGCTGAGGGGAAGAAAGGAGAAAAAGGTGATATGACCTAAAGAGAGGAGTACAGGAGGGATAAGAAATAAGAAGAGCAGAGACAGGTTGCCAAGCAGTAACAAGCAGAGCTGTAAAAATACGGACAAGGAATTCAAAAGAGAATCAGAAGACAGGTAGAAGCCCAATCAAGGAATTCAGAGTAATTGACATAGTATTATGTTCACAGAGGAGCATGTAGACAGGATGCAGTTCAGACAACGTGATCAAACTGCACCTATAATCTGAGTCACAGGAAAACCTCAAAGACAATTGCAAGGGTGACAGTAACATTGCTTATAGCAGTGTTGTGTGCTGTGGAATTCTGAACTACTTAATGTCAAATGATAACTTTATGAAGATACCGGACCAAAACTCAGTGCCCTCTTCTGATACCCTTACCCCACTGACAGGTCTTCTCAGTTGAGAATATTCATGGCAAGGATTGTGGGATGACACAGAGCTGATGATGTGGCTTTCTCCAGGCTTATCAAGTTTCTTTGCTTTATTTGGTATCTACATTTTGATGTAAAAAGGCAAAGGTATAATTACCTGTACAGTTTAATAAAGAGGCACAGGAACTGTGCAAGATATGTACTAGATGAAGAGTAACTCATGTGGGTTCAACTGAAATGGATTCTGGAGGGTAATGAAGCTCAGGTCTGGGAAAAAAAAAGGGATAGAAAGTTCTGTTCTAGAGACTAAAATAGGGGCTCTAATCCTGCTTTGCTTTTAAGCTCCCCAAATCTGGAGTCCCTTGCTTAATATGAAGGAAGATGCAGAATTAAATCCAAACCAGATGACTTCTGAGATGGGACACAATTAGTAAACATGTTTCAAACTTTCACTTGCTTCCAAGATCAGCCTTTTTCAGATAATACTTCTAAATACTTGTCTCTAACACAAATGTGTCAAATCTTCCAGACTGCAAAGAAAACAGATCACATTGAGTTTTATAAAAGCCTAAATATCATTATACCTTCCACAATTCTTTAAGATCTGTTGAGTATAAAAATGACCTCATAGGAACTGGTTTACTCACATCAGTTGTTTACAGAGATTACCACATGCATCACTGTACAACCAGGTGCTTTGCAGTACTATCACTAATTTTCCAATTAGGGATTGCCTTAAAAACTGCTTAAATTGTTTGCTGAGCCAAGTCTAAAAACTGAAATATCTTTATTCTTGGCTTGTGTTGATTTGCTCCGATTTTAGAATGTTATCAATATTCATATTCCTCAAGTATCTAAACCAGAGGTGTAAAACTCACTTGGACCTGTGAGCCAGGGTAAGTGCTGGGGAGCTGGTCTGCAGGCTGGATCAGCCTTGCCATTTGTGGAGGGCCACATGTAGCATGGTTTCCATGCCAGCCCCTGGTCTATGTGCAGCACATGCCAGCCCTGATTGGGGACTTGCACTGCAAGTTGTGTGTGGGTGCTGCGTGTGGCCTAGGGGGCTGGTCTGGATTGGGCTGTGCCACAGCCATCACATAGGGCTGGTCCAGTGGGGCACAGCATGTGCCCTGTGTTGGCTTTGTGCGCTCCCTGCAGTGCAAGACCCGGACAGGGCAGGTGTATGCTGCAGGAGGTATGCAGAGCTGAACTGGCTACACATGCTGTTCACAGCACATGGCACCCCACTAGGCTAGTCCTGCACACTGGCTGCAGCATGGCCTGATCTGAACCAAACCAGAAGCCAATGCTCTGGGAATGGTCTGGGGGTGCTGCAAGCAGCGTGCAAGCTGTGCCAACCCCACAGGCTGTGTGTAGCACCTATAGTACTAGTTCCAGCCTGCACATCAGTCTGGCTCCACAAGCTGCACGCAACATTTGGGGTCAGTCTGAGCCCCACAGGCTGGATCATACAGCTGCAAGGGCTGTATCTGGCTCATGGGTCATACAACTGACACTGCTAATCTAAATAAGAGGCATCATTGAGGACAAGTTTCACCTTTAAAAAAAATAAATCTGTTGACTTTAATAATGCCCAAGTACTTTGGTCTTTCTGATTTTCTTCACTATGGGAAGCAAAACATCCCTGACCCTGAAGGTGCCAGAAAGCGAAAACAAAAGAAACAAAATGGAAAGGAATCCACAATCTCAGCAAGAGGTGCCAGCAGTGAAAGAACTAGAGTCATTTATCCTGTTCATTTAGTTTTCCTACCCAAAAATCATTGGAAAACAAAAACTAGACAGCTCTGGTTAGAGCCATCATTTATGACTTGCTGGAACCAGCACAAAAGAAGCTGTTTTCACATAAGTTACTCATGTTAACATTTATGAAGACTGTCGTCTCCCCCCCACCCCCGAGAGCCATGCACAAAACCTCACATTTGGTTTTAAACTATGTGATAGTGCTTCTAAATCAGCTTACAATCAAGAAGGCATACAGAGAAGTATCCTTCATATCAACAGCACATCACCATGCTGCAAGATAGTGACATTAATTGGACTAATGCCACAGTTAAGTGTGCGATGCTTTCCCTACAGGAAAGCCATCCCAGCAGTGTGCTCTAGAGGCATTGCTCAGCTTCACTGGCATACTGACTGAATGCCTAGGTATCTCTTTGCAGCACTCATTCGCCAGTCATAAATTCATTATGTTCAACCTCAATTTATGAAAAGATCACAGAAATTCAGTCTTGTCAAGACTGCATGTTCTGAGCAGGAAAACAACACACTATGTTTTCTGGCATATACAGCCAGAAATCCCATGTCACTCAGCTTGAAAACTAAGGAAACATCACTATTTTTGCAGAGAATAAATGCTATAACTAAAATCTAACAACATGGCTGCTTTAAGGTGTCAACCCAACTATTTCCTTCTGTATAGCTGAGCAAGTTAAGTGAAAACTCCAAATATACATATCTCCATTACAGTAGATGGCACAGTAGATGGTACGTACCTCAGCTATGAAGTCACATGTGGGTATGGGGTTGTACTTGATGATTGCCAAACTCCCCTCTTCTTACCCTAGACACTATGGTGCTTTTAGGGCAATTTTCTTTTTCTGCCTTTTTATATTTCTTTTTCATATTGCACTCCTAGCATTCAGCCTCATGTTACTTAATCTACATGAAAATAGGTAGATATGGAAACATAAGACCCATAACATGTTTTGACCATATGCTTATAAACAATATTACCAGCAACTTCTCACTAGTAAAAAAACAAGCTGAAATAAAGATAAATATTCATTTAAAGAGACACCATTCTAAGAAATTTGCAAATACCATATTTATTCAAATGCAAGACAAGGGGTTTTTAGCTAATCAGCATGGGGAGAAAAGCCTCATCTTAGATTTGAGCACCAGCCATGGGCTGGGATGGTTCATTTGTTGAGGGAGGGGCTTGCAGCCAGGGGAACTTGGGGGGAGGGGGGGGAGCACAAGGGGGAAGAGACCCGTGTGTGCAGCCTGGAGGGAGTCCAGGGGAGACTATGCAGCCTTCCTCCTCCCCAGCCACCCCCCCCTTACCTTCTGCTCCTGCTCTGGTCCCTTCAGCTGGGCTGAGGCTAGGCCAGGCCCTGGCCCAGGCCCCCTGCTGCTGTAGAGGAACAGAGCTCCGGAAAAGATAAGGGGGGGGGAGGGGGAGAGGCAGGCAAGCAATAACAGGGGAAGGTAGAGTTAGGAAGGGACAGGCACAGCTAAGGGGGCAAGAATGTGGGGACAGGCATCGGCACAGGGGGTGGAAGGGCAGTCACAGTGGGGAGGGAGGCAGGGGGCAGGCAAAGGCATGTAAGTTCAGGTGGGGGAAGGGGTGCAACTGGCAAGGCAGACAGGGCACAGACACAGGTGGCAAGGGTCTGCCTCTCCTCCCCGCTCCCCCACTGGTTTCCCCACCACAGCAGCAGGGGGATGAATTTTAAGATGATCTTCTGCTAATTAGATTTTACACATGGAAAATAACACATTTGTAATTTTTACATGTATAGAATCTAATTAGATTCAACCTAATTATTGGGGGATCATCTTAAATTTGAAGTTACCTTGGATTTGGGTAATTACAGTATTTTCTTACCTAAGATACTAGCATCATCTTGCATTGCAGTATACTAAAATGCCAAAAGAAAACAATACTGAGTGCCCCCAGCAGTGTCAAAAGCTCTGAAGAAACCCATGCTGAAGCACATAAATGACTAACAGAAGGCTACAAAGGAGGAAGAGCCATTGTACCTAATCAGATGCCAATCAAGCTCAAATAACCTGGTATAGGAAAGTCTTCATAGACTGGATAATTGTCAAGTACCTGAACTGGTAAGGCAGTATCTATAACAAAGGAATGCTCAGAGAAGCCATAGCATGGGCTGGGTTGCAAGCCAGTCTGGGAGCAGCATAAAATAAAGATAAAGCTTCTTCCTATGAGCTCACTCCTTCAAAGGCTGTGAACAAGAGTGAACTTACTGAAAAGGTTTTGGTTATTGAGGTAGTAGCAGTGTGTGGCACATACTGGTCACTGAAGGAGATCGTAAAAGCTATTATATTGCCATAAAACCTAAAAGGAAAAAACAAAATCAGCAGACTTCTGTTTAGACACTGGAAGCAGGACACTACAGCTAGAATCCCACTAATAACCCTATTAGAGTTCCTGAAAGGGATTTTGTTCTTCCAGTCATGTAGTAAATGCTAGTTTGACTGAGGCTACATATGTAAAACATACAAAACATTCACATGAGAAAGCTTCTTACCTATGAAACATCAGAAAACAAGCTTCACATTTGCAATGTGCTCCACCTGCAGCTTTTATTCCAACTCTTAGTGGTTCCTGCACAAGGCAATACATCCAAAAAAAAAATTAATACAAAGCCTCTTACCTCTCTCCTCTTAACCCCGCCCCCACTTCTTCCTTCTACAGATGCGAAGTTTTCAAGAAGACACCTAAGAAGTCAACCACTTATTTTTAAGAATCATACCTATAACTCTGACTATCATTACAAAAGGCTATACTTTAAGGAAGCAGTTGAGTACTAAAACAAAATCAGGCAGAAGTAGGGCAGAGTGGCCCATTAGAGACTGACTGGTCCAGAAAGGCATGAGGTAGCCTTTGTAAAACAAAAAACCTTTTTGTAAAACAAAACACCTGTGTAAAACAAAATCAACATTAGTGTATAGAATCAAATGTGTGTATATAGTTGAGCAAGATCTCCATTATATTACTTTAAATTTAACATGAATATGTTGCATACAAAAGAAAAAAATTACCTACCCCCATTTTTCAAGTTATCTTAATTAGTTATAGTTAAACAGAGGAATCATGAATAACTGGGTTACTAACACCTCCAGGCCTTTTATCTGCATGAGAAAAATTTAGCCGACTGACAAGAGTAAGCCTCAACTACCTTGCCATGTTATATATTAGAAATGCACATGGAAAGGTACAAATTGTTTCATGTGAAAGGGGTAAAAATACCAAGCACTTAGTGGTAATACCATGTGCTACTTTGAGTGAGGAAAAAAACCCTCAAACAAACCTGTATCACCTGAGTGTTTTCCCCAAACATGGAACAAAATGGTTTAAAACTAAGTTGCTGCTAGCATAAGGACTGGATCCACCAAGCCTTGGGTTTGTAATAAAAAACTTCAGAGAAAGCGGGCTAATTGGTTAATGCCTCTTTTGTATTGCATTCCTCCCTTTGTTCCTCAACAATAGCTTTTAGCTGACTATGAGACCATTACTTTCTGATTAGAGGTTGTGCAAGGCACATGGTTTTACAGCAGTAAGGGGATAAGGGCTCAGCATCAGGTGAACCTCAACATTTTCAAGCACACAATAAAACACACAATTGTTTTTCTTCAAAATTTTATTTCAATTTAAATTAGGGGGCCAGCCAGATTTTCTGATAAGAAATGTACTTTCCTCCGGAGAAATGAAATGCTTTCATGGAAGCAGAATTACAACTGTATACATCTCTATTAAAAAAACCAAAACAAAACAAAAAACCCCAAAACCAAACCAAACCAAACAAAAAACAACTTCACATTAAATAACTTCTAGTAATATATTGTTAAGCCTTCACGCAGATGAGAAGAAACCACTTCCAGAACAACAGAATCTTTTTAATATGAATAGCATGTCAAATGATCTTTAAATACAACTTCTTGAATGCCAACATTCAAATGTTTTCACATGTTAAAAAAGTTATCTTATCCACTATTTCTCAGGCCCAACAGAAGAGTGAGAAAACCAATACCCCAATTCAATTTTTTCCCCACTTCTTTACATATATAAATCTTCAGCATTTCTACAGTTTTCTAAAGTGGAAGCCTTACATGTTATGGAGAATAACTTGGCAAATAATGTTTTCTTCCATTTAACTATGATAAACCAAAATATAATAAGACTGTTAGTACTGAACTATAACACCATCTCATGGCCAATTTGCTTGCCTATAAGTGATTTTAAAAACAGACATTTCAAATTTTCAGTAAGATTAAGCTGCTTTTCTTTCAGTAGACAAAATGAATGGGTTTGCAAAGGAAAGATTAAGAACCTTAAAAAGACCAATTACAGTGCTAAGAGCAATTCTGTATTACTAGAGTGAAAATACCCAATTTTCTGGAGCTATTATGATCTTCCCTCATGAAGGCTTTAAAATTAACTAAAATGTCTATTAGGAGTTTCACTTTGCTGATTTGAAATATTTCACTTGGTAAGAGGACAAGAAGCAATGAACAACTTTACACAGCATTCTCAATCGGATTCAGCCATGCAGAATTTGAACTTTCAAACTCCAATCCATAAACTGGTTGCTTGTGATCTTAGCATTACTATAAGATGAATAGATACATTTTAATAGCATTGTTTAGATATTTAGAAGATCTTTTCGTGTGGTCACAGTAACAAAAACCAACATGGTGCAAAATCAGTTTTGTTTTTTTTTCTTTTATAAAATACTGATAGTTTGCAGCATTAAAGAAGAGAACTTGACAAAATTAAATTATCATGTTATCATCAGGACATCCAAGAATCCTGTTTCTTGAAGTCAAAGGGAATTAAATTATTTACTTTCACAACTACTGGGCTGAGTTATTTACTGTAAGCAAAAAAGAGACACTGTAGTTTCCCCAGAAGAAAGGGGAATTGATATTAATTTAGCATAATCTTTACCATTTGTAGATCTGAACATACTGCTAATGTAAGTGAGTAAGGCCAATATTATCCAGTAAGAATATAGTTTAAAGGGTTCCAGTTCTATATTTTAGCTTACCCTAATTGATGGCACCCTATTAGATAAGTGAATACAAAGATTTCTTTTCCTTTTAATGCTGCAGTACTTAAGATTGTTAAATCAGCATTTCCATGTGATCTGAAGTATTCAATTACACATGAGCATTCATTTTGCAAAACTCAATATTAGGTAATAGTTACAGACTAATACAATAACATTCCTCTGCTGTACAAATTAAATCATATTTTTAAAGAAATGAGCAGCCTAGGAGTTATATACAAAAGAAACCAGCAAGCATTGTTGAAATGAAATGTAAAGTGTCACTGCTAGCTCTACTGTCTGAAATACTTTCAAAGTAAAATTAACAAAACCCTTAGAACATATTTCCAAGTTTATGAGTCAATTCTCAGAAAAATCAAATCATGTCAAAAGTCTAGAAAGCAGTGAAAGGCATATATACAATTTCCTTATGAAACTTGCTATTTCATTCTTTTAAAAGTTGCGAAGTTTCAGTATCAGTTTGTTTGCAAGATGAGTTTATCCCAGTAAGCTCACATCAGAGATACATTTCCCCTTTGATTACAAATAAAGCACTGCACATTTTTTTAAAATCAAGGCATACAATCTTATACTATGGTGCCAAGTATGCACAGATCACATTGTGCTCATATCTCAAACAAGGTAAGTGCAAACATACAGATTTAATCAGATTTGCAAGCATGCAACCTGTTGCTTAACTATATTAACACCTTCTTTTCTAAACCAAACTATTATCTATATGTTTGCTTTCATGAACCTAGAATCTTTTTCTCAGGACTTCTAAAACAAGCAGTGTCTTTGAATTCTGAAATGACACAAATATCAAGAAAGTCCACATTGTGCAAGAAAGCAGCAGCTATGTTTTTCAACTTGGACTAAAAAAAAAAAGAAGAGAGAAAAAACAAAAACCGTTCACTGAACAGCAGATTAGCAGTAATGTTCCTCATGAATCGATAAGAGTGCCTGATGCTGAATATCTAACAGCAAATGCAGAATTTGGGTTTAATATTTTAGGGGTTTATTGGAAATTAAGCTTCTTGCTGTGCTGGTCTCTTCAAATCCCTGATCTGTTTAACTAAATACGTCTTCTCATCATTAAATTGTTCATCCTCGGTCCTGTCATTCTGAAACTTGCTGAGGAACTCAATAAGTTTGGTCTGGTTCTTTAGAAGAATATCTAATATAGGCTGTGTCTTGTTAGGATTGGCTACAAACACCTGCAATAAAAGAACAAATTTCAGTATGAAAAAGCTACATGAAACAGAAGACTTCAGCTAAGCCAATAAAAGGCCAGTGGTTTAAAATGATAAATGTTTTAATCAAATATGCAAAAACAAACAACAGAACATTTAGGAAAAGTAATTTAAAAGAATGTTATATTTTATAAATTTAGAAACTAAAGGCCCAATAAGAACAAACTGTTTATGACAGCCAGCAACAAGAACTCAGGAACTGCAGAACTGAGTTGTGCAACAACGGTATATTATTATTTATACCATTTTAATATCATTTCTGGAACCTCTCCTCTCCATATACACATAAGGAGCCTCCTTCCCTGCTTCCCTTAGTATTTAATATATATCCCTCTTCTCTTATTAAGGGAAGGGGCACCAGAAATGGTATAAAATATTTGTGCAGTGTTATTTTTGCCTGGAACCAAATTCCCAGCCTCTTAATAATCATTTGTTTAGTCTATTAAACCAGACGGGAACTTGATTTTATTTTACCATATCTGCAAGATAAAGATTTTTCAGAATTGATTAGTTTGCTTTAAATTCTCTAATCTAAAGCATCCCCCCTACAGTGTTATCTGGGATTAAGCAAGACAAAAAAGTGTCCATTTAAATTCTGATATCATACACTCTTCTTCTCTCTATTGTTTTTCAAGAGGTGTGTTACACAGAAAATAACTACAAAAAGCATAAGCATTTTCTGAATTAGAAACTTTTGAAAAAGTATAGAATGACACAGGTTACTTTCAAAGCCACGCTGAAGTTTGTCCTTTGAGACTGTCCTTATTACCTGTTTAACTGAGGTTCATTTGGGGATGGCTTTTTGATACTATACCTTGAAGACGTGAAAGGCCTCAAACTGAATGTTACGACTCTTGTCTCGTAGAAGGTTCATCATCAGTTTGAGATTTTCAGGTTTACTGATGTATTTTGTCATAATTGTGAAGTTATGTCTGTCCAACAGCAATTCACCAAGCAGCTAAAGGTAGAAAGTGTGACAGAACAATGAAGTATTATTAACATCAGATAAGGTAAAATAATTTTTCATAAGGGCCACAAAGCATAATTGACAACAGTCTGGTAAAGGGGTAAAACAAGCAGCTGGTCATCCAACTCCAAGTCCAGTTAACTTTTTCTACAGTAAAGACTTCTGATGTTATAGTTGCTTTTCCCTTAGTATTACTGAAAATACTGCCTGCCTCTCCCCCCGTACCAAGTACAAACACTCCTGAGAAATGCAAGAGTGATTTTATGTTTATTTTCCATTAAACAAAAAGTTCAAGTTGATAAGAATGCAGTGAAAATGAATTTCTACTTCAAGAAATGTTTATGCAACATGATTTTTGAAGTTGCTGAGTAGGTTTTTTGTGCAGGAAGGATTCAAAATTGGTTAAGATACTACTCCCAGAATTGTAACTTTTCTATAGTTAGCACCTTCTACCTCCAAAAAAGCAATGTTGGCAGTGATCAAAAAATGCTAAATAACGTTAGAGATCCCTACAAGAGTATTTAGCATTTTTCTTAATTGGGTTTGTTTTGTTGTTTTAAAGTTAGCCACTGTTTGTCCAAGCAAAGGCAAATCGTGGTTGTCAACCTTCATTTCAGGCACTGCCAATACTCCTATAATTAATGCTTTTGCTTGGCAATAATTAATTCCTCTATCATCCTATGATCTATATTTCTGAGTATTGCAAACAAAATGGTATGTTTTCAAAGACTGTATCAAAGCCCTAAGCATCTTTGCCCCAAATTTACAAATTAGGTACAAGAATCTGAGAGGCTTTAGAATCAACTCCAGCAGAACTGGTAACAAAAAACAGTCTATAATGTAATGGATGAAGTAATCCACTTCACCATACTATAAAAAGCTAGGTAAAATCTATCTTATCTGGGATGTCTGTGAAAATGTGATTATCCTCGAATTTCCAACTCTGTTACAAAGTACCAAAACACACTGAAAAATCTAATTATACAGTCACACATGCAATTTCTAATTATACAGTATACATGCAATTTAAAACATTACTTTTGCTTTTAAAAGAAAAAAATTAAACTTTAACCTACCCAAAATAAACATAGTGACTGTTTCTATATGCTTATCTAATCACAGAATAGTAGAGTTTGGAGGGACCTCAGGAGAACATCTAGTCCAACCCTGACTCAAGCCAGAATCATCCCTGACTAAATGATCCTAGTCAAGTACCTATCTTATCTGCTTTTTAAAATGTCTTAGGTTGGAGATTCCACAACCTCCCTGGGTAGCTTGGCTCCAAGGCTTAACCATCCTCACAGCGACAAAAATTCTTCCTGATATGCAACCTAAACTTCCCTTGCTACAATTTAAGACCATTGCTCTGTCCTATCCCTTGCAGCTACAGATATTAGTCTAGAGATATCCAAGAGAAATCATTACCCTACGTACAAGCATATGTAAAATTTAAGGGGAAAAGACACTTGCAGGAGCAGATCTAGGATTCTGAAAAGGGGGTGAAGCAGAAAGCTTGCTGGCATGGGGCAGGAAGGGAAGAGGAACAACGCATAACTTGCGATGGAGACTGGCAGCCAAAACCAAAGCTCTGTGGCAGAGAGCTTACTGAACGAGCACTACAGAGTTGAAGGGGGTGTAAACATACCACTCCAAGTCCCCTGGAACTGCCCTGGGGTACTTATCTTCTAATCTATTTAAATTCAATATATAGCTTAAAAAATAAAAGGAAAGTCTATAAGATAAAATAGTTAAGGTTGCTTAAACAAAAACATGCATCCACTCAGAGACTTAGAAGCTAAGATAGAAATCCTCACTGGATATACATCTTTAACATACCAACCCCACACATGCTACATTCAACCCTCACCATGTCCTGTTCAGCTCCATACCATATACTGTAATATAGGATATACTGATTCCTCACAACTGCAGTGTAACACAAAACCTTAACTCTTAGCTCATACTTTTTAAAGGAAAATTAACACAACATACAGCTTGTCAGTGCGTGGACGTTTAGCAGATACACAGGCTGAAGCTGCCATGGTAAGAGATTACAGACATACATGTGCCCTGAACTTTGTGCAAAGCAGCTTAAAAATAGCAGACTGCAAGATTGAGATATACCATTAAAATGGCCATGTTTACCATAACATAAGCACTCTAGTATGGTTGTACTACTTTATATTATATAAACATTCCCCTGATGATAGTTATATCACTAAAAGTATTGTGAGGACCAAACCTAACTCATTCCTTAGATAACTTTCTACGGCATGGATGGCTGTGACATTTGCACAATGTCTATGGGGTGTCTCAGCTTTTGGGGAAAAAGGTTCCTTGGAAATTACTGAAAAATAATAAAAACTGATCATTTAGTCTTAAAAGAAATCAAGGAAATAGGACTCCCTTACATATGCAAGCTGGAAATGTTTATGAGTTAGCATTTGTTCGACAATGGACATCAGCAGGTATCTCCTGTTATAAGGCCATCAATCAAGAAACATCATCGAACCCAGGGGTTGTCAACTGGGGGTACGCATACCCCCAGGGGGTACTTAAGATGACCCTAGGGGGTACAGGCAGGCGGGGATGGAGTGGTGCCATGCACCATGCTGCACAGGTGCTGCCCACCCGGCTGGACGCGGGGGGCAGGGGAAGGTTGCACGCAGTGGCTGCTGCTGCTCCACGTTCAGCCATGTGCCACCTCCCCAACTCCACATCCAGCTGTCAGGGGTACACTGCTCCGCGTCTGGCCACCAGGGGTACACTGACCCAAAAAGGTTGAAAACCTTTGATCTAACCAGATACAACCAAGAACTAGAAGATGCCATTGCTGGTTTACCTGTCTCGCTACCATGGGGAAAAAAACCCCCTCTAATGACACCTGGAAAAAAGGGGGGTCTTGCTGCTTTCCCTACCTCTCTGGCTCCCTTTTATGGCTTTTCCAAGTAAACTGAACCCCTTCCACCACAACACTTCATGGAAGATGGGGTTGTGCTGTAAAAGATGTGCTCTTGGTGTGTTCCCAAGGTGTCTGAACCCAATCTGACTGCACACTGATGAAAATATGCTTGCTTGTAAATTCACAATGAAGATTAAAAGAAACCAAAATTAAAATTTGTTTTTTTACTATTGTTTTAAACTGTGATTAACATCAGTTATTTAGCCTAGAAGAACTTAAATCAGTGCACCCTGGCATTAGAGGTACCCTTAGAAAACTTTGCCTTCAATAAATAATTAATTCTACCTTACCTTAAGTGACTGTCTTTTTGTCACATAATTTTCTGAATGAAGTAACTTCTCGTACTCACTGAAGAACTGAATGGAGAATGAAGAGAAAAATCAGGACCTTTCCAAATGTCACAAGCACTCTGCTTCTGAATGATTTTAATAAACTGAGGGGGGGCAGGATCCGTAACAGAAATGTAAATAAAAACTTAGAAATCTGAGAAAAAACGTTCAGTATTAAGACCTTTTTAGAAGTTTTTTTCCCTTTCTTTTTACACACTTATATATCTTTTGCTCTTTTGGGAATGTTGCCTTATTCTCAAAACAGTTACCTGGTTATTCCTTATGCAAAACTTCACAGATTATTAAATGCTCTAACCTCAGATTAATTTCAGAACTGGCCAGCAGGTGGAGCAAAGTTACCAACTACTCCTTTGCAAAGACCTCATGTTGAGAACAGAAAAAAATTAGGAAAGGATTCCCTCTAGTGGAACTTTTATAAAATCTCACCATCTCTCAGTCTCATTTTAAAGTGTTTTAGGTTGAAAGGCTGGAGTTTTAAAGTGAATTCCTGTTTTAAACACTGTGGAACAAACCAGCGTAAGCAAAATTTGATTTATGTTGTACATAAGCTAACACGGGTCATTAATAAGAATCTAACTTAATAAATGAAACATTTTTTTCTCTCAAATGAAAATTACATATCAAACATGAAAATATTCTAAGCTAACCTCTGAATTAATTTAATTTTGAATTAAAGTCTGAAATAACTTATCTTTACTCACCCTATCATAATGCTGTTCCAAAAATTCTGCACTCAGCAATTTGTGTCTTGTAAGTAAATCCTGAAAAAGTACATATTTAAACAATATTTTTATTTTTTAAAAGCCGCTTTAAACATAAATGAACGATTCCAGGCAACTCTAAGGAGTCTGTATTAATCTAATTAGGGATCTTGATATAGTGTTAAACGCAAAATGGAAGCTAGAAATTGCAGATTCTTGACTATGGATAAGGAACACATAGCACAATTTAGCAAATGATCTGTTATGTATCGTGCAGTCCTCACAGATATATTTGAACAGCTTGACAGGTTACTGCCTAGGGACCCCAATCATGAGCAAGAAACTACATGTATGTGTCCAGGAGAGAATACGGTGTAGGGAAAACTACTAAGTAAACATTATATGTTGATCCTTCTGCTGCTTTAGGTCATCTGCTTTAGGTTACAGCCAGCTGAAGTTTCTGTCAACACAAAGTTACATCCATAATGTAATAAATTAGGTTCAATTATTTAGGCCACCTTAACATAGAACAAAATCAAGTAATTGCCGCAAGAAACTGCATTATAACAGAAATGTATGTGTTGTATAGCTTTAGTTCTAGGATTAAAACTGTTACCCTGATAGTAGAACATTTGCTAAGAAACAGGAAAGCAGAAGGGTGCTAACTGACCACATGCTTTACAAAAATTTGGTTTTCAGTCCTCATATGCATATTCCATGTATGACTAACCTATTATTTGGGGGAACATATTGAAGATATTGGGAAAATATGTCATTTTAACTTGGTATGCAAGTTACCTTGAAAGTGGCAAATGCATCTGATGCAATGTCAAAAGTTGACATTTCCACATATCTGAAGAAATCATAGAACTGTTCTGACCACAAGATTATTTTAGCAAGTGGTTCATGTCTGATGCATTCTCTTAACATTATTCCACAATTTAAAGCAATTTCTGGAGATTCGTACCTAAACAAATGAAAACCAGATAAATACCTTAAATACTAGAGCACTGCAACTTAATATTCAATTAATAATATAGTTTGTTATAGGCAATTTAAACATAGCAATTAGGAGGCATACACACACACCCACATATACACTTTAAACTCCACTTTCAGATGGTGTTTTAATAGGCAAAATTCAGCCAGATGATTGATTGATGAATCACTTAAAATGGGAAGCCACAAGAAATACGAATGTGTATTTAGACTATGGCCTCCCACTCAAAACAAAACTTGACTTAAATACTAAGCTTCCCTTAATGTACAAATGTAACCATTTCTGTCAAGGGATGCTCTGGATAGGGAGGCATAACAGAATTTCATGTACTGATACCATCCACACAGACCCGAAATGTTTGCCCTTTGTGAGCATTATTTACAATTCACAACCCCAAGCACACTGCCAGACTTGCTAATTTTACATTCAATATTGACTTCTTAGGTGAACTTCACAAGTGAATAGAAGACCATTTCATGTGGTCAAAAGAATCCGTGTTTGTATTGCAAATATAAAATTTGTCAAAACGTAGCAGTCAAGTTGCCTGCAATCTATGGATATCTTGCAGCTCCATATATTACCCTATATTGCTACTTCTGTGCCACAGCTGGAAGCTGGGGGCAAAGGCAGAGGGAGAAGTGGCAGCCACATGGATGCAGCTTCCAGCTTCCCAACCTTAGTGCAGCTCCCCATTGTGCAGAAGTTGTGCTTACGCCACAGCTCAGGGGAAGCAAAAGGCAGCACTGGCAATGGTGCAGCTGGAAGATGTCCGGTCCTGGCACAGATCCTCACTGTTTAACTCAGATCCAATCTGTGGGGCTGTACATTGCCAACCCCTGACACAGAACATGTACCTTTAAACTAGGTTTTTCTGCCTTGGTTTCTTTGTCTTTGTTATGCCAAACGCTTTGAGAAAGTTCTTTAAAAAGTTTATTAAAACCATTTTTACATTTAAATTATGCTATAATACCATTTCTACTGTTTAAGTTTTGGTTCTTCTCAAAACAAGGGTTGTAATGTAAGAAAAATTGAAAGTACCCTGTGGTACACTATATTTTTTTAAACTTAAAAGGAACTTGCATGGTGTTCTTGCCTACTGTTGGGACATTACATGCAAACTCCTGGTCTAATGTAGAACAAAATATTAGCATGTTTTATACTCTACAAGCTCCTAAGAATGGCATAAACAAAGAGAATGAAAAGACGACATTATTTGAACACCGTGCAGCTTAGGTCTACTAGATTTCACAAATTCTCCAATGGTCAATGTGTAATGAGGGATAAGTGGAGAGGAAAAAAACAAAAAACAGATATTTAAACATCCAAAAAATAAATATTATCTTTACATTTCAAAGCTATCAATACAAGTGGCCAATACCCGTCTCAAGGACAGTTAAACTATTTAATTTACACCTTTTTTTTAAGATTCTCATTCCATGCCAGGTGCAGTACACAAATACACTAATATATGAAAGCTTCCTTGAAAAATACTCACTAGATGTTAAAACTACTGCTACCAATCTGATGTTTGAAATGTCAATGTTTTAAAAATGTTTACTCTGTTGTACAATATTATACATACTCTATAGGAGTGATCAATCTCACCCCAAAGTAGGGTAGGGTATTTGACCAGTTACCTGAAGTTTAAAAATATCATATTTTATGTCAAGAAAACTAAAAAAAAATATATATAGTTTTTTTTTTTCTTGTAAAATTGCTATAATCTTTGACTAGTCAAAAAATATGCGGTCAATTGACATTTGACCAGTCAACTGATCAGTTTACCCACCCTACCCCAAAGTGATATATTGAGACTGTAACCTCTTGTACATTCTTTTAGTATTTTCTTTATTTATTTAAATAAAACTAAGTATTACAATTCAAGTAGGAAGAAGGATGTGTGTGTGGTGGGTGTGGGGGGGTACTTTTTTATAACAATTTCTTTTAAGCTGCCCTCTTCTTGGACGTATGCAAATCCAGACATGCTACACAACTGATGCAGTGCGATTCTGCAATACAATAATGCAGATGCAACAAAAAGAGAGAAAGAAACACATGGCATGCAGCATGTGCATTGAATCACTCTTTGTTTGGACAAGTCTGAGTTGGTGAGGAAGTGCAACTACAGACCTGGATCGCTTTGAAGCAAGAGCTACAGGAATAAGCCAGAGGATAGGACAGCAAGTTGATTTAGCCGGAGGTTTAAAACAAATAAAAAACATAAACACTTCATAACTAAAATAACAAATAATAATTTGAACTGTAAGTCAGGTGAATACAGCAAAAGGAAAGTTTGAATTGCTGCATTACTTCTACAACAATGATCTTAGCCCAATTTCAGTTCTTACAACGTCTTTTCTTGTTCAGGAATATAACGTTACTCAATATTGTAATATGAATATCATGTTACCCACATTTTCCTTTTCCTTCTACTTCTGAGATAAGTTACAGACTCTGTGGCAAACAAATGCAAAACAAAGGAGGAGGCAACATTTTACCAACAATATCCTGCTTTTTCCTGAATAAAAAACCCTTCAATGGTTTGCATTAAAAACTTTTTAATGCTGAAAACTATACATACCCTTTTAATAGCATGAACAATATATTCTGTTGAGTGCAGATGTATTCCACTGTGGGAGTTCTTGTACCAATTTGTCTTCGGAGAATGTTGTTGAAAATTTGAGCAACATCTTTTTTACCCTGTCAAAAAAATGTAAGCAGTTGAACATGTTATTTATAGTACCTGTTTATACCATACAAACTATATTTAATGAAACCTAGTGTCTTTACACTTTGTGGACAGTGAGCTTTGCATTTAAGTTGGCCTCTATGCTCGGGTTACCATATGTCCAGCTTTTCCCGGTCATGTCCTCTTTTTGGATCCTCCCATCTCCATCCAAGTGTTTTTGTTTTTTTTTCCAAATATAGTCAAATGTCCACGATTTTGGTCAGCTCAACTTCAAAGCTTTTCCTGGCTTGCCCTAGCAAGGAGCTGCTTGGGGCTGTGGGGACTGTGATTGGAGGCAGGGGCATTATGTGCATCAGGGTACGAACACACACACATGGCTGGCATGCAGCCAGGTTGGGGGGTAAGAGCAGCCATGGCAGCTGCATGCAGATAAGTCTATGGGGGGCAGGGTTGGAGGGCCAGGGCTTAGGGACTATACAGGGGGCTGTGGGGGAGAGGGGCTGTGGGGGTGCATGGCAGGGTGTGTGGAGGGGATGATGGTGCCTTCCTCTGCTGGGGAAACTGTCCAGGTGCTGGGGCTGCAGCAGGGCATGGGAGGTGCCTGCGCAGTCCCAGGGGCAGCAGGGGGCTGCATGGCCCGGCCAGCGGCACCGGGACTGGTGCCTGTGCTCGCAGGGGAGGAGCAGCCAAGAGACACTTCAGGGCTGGAGGGAGCACGGGCTGCGTGTCAAAAGTGAGGGGCAACAGCAGGGCCGGGGGGGGCTGTAAATTGGGAGTGAGGGGTACCAGCACGGCCCAGGTTTCATTTCTTTAGCAAAAGTTTGTATGTAGGGTATCCAGCTGAAGGCTGAAGTGCCACGAGTGCTTTTGCACATATGAAATGGGTGTAGGGAATCAAAATATTTGAGGACCTTTGATAGAAATGCACATAGAGTAGGGGACACCTGTCGTGTGGGGGGTGGGGAAGGGGGAGATATATGATTGTGGGGGGCAGTGATATGCTGGTGCCCTTTCCCTGCCCATTTCATTACCCCTCGCTCCCAAGCTGCAGACCCCACTCCCTGCTGCTGCCCCTCCCAACCCACAGACACCTGGCCCTGCAAGTACCCCTCACTCCCAACCCACAGTACCACAGAAAATGGTCTTCTATTAACTTGTGAAATTCACATTAAAAGTCAATATAAAATGTAAAATTAGCAAGTCTGACAGCATGCTTGTCGTTGTGAATTGTAAATAATGCTCAAAGGGCAAACTCCTATCTGCATATATATTATAATGCTCCATTTTTAACAGTTGATCACTTTTCCCTCCAAAAAGACCATAAAAATCATACTCTACTTACATGCAGTGTTGACCTATAATTAGGTCATTGCTGATCTGGACTTTTGTATACGTGATATTTTTGTGCATGTAATAAAAATACTAAATCACAATTTATCAGTGTAGTTTTAGTATTTTCAGTGTATTTTTTTATTTGTGTCCCTTCCTTGGCCATCTCATTCTTCTGTGGGATTTTGTAAGGGCAAGAGCAGTTTATGATCTTTATCTGTAGTTCTGGACTTATATTTGGGGAAAAAGATTTTTTCCTAAAATCAAACCTGAAAATTTGGGGTCAAATTGTGTGAAAGCTGACTCACAATCAAACAATATGGTAGTTGGTATCTAGCGGGTCTTCTAGAGCAATGATTTTCAGCCTTTTGGGATTTGAAGCCCCCCCTCACTCCCAACCTGCACACCCCAGTCCTGCCAGTGCCCCTCACTCCCGACTCAGCCCCCAACCCCTGCTGGTGCCCCTCACTCCCAACCCACTTCCCCCTGCCCCCAGTGTGTGGGGGAAGGGGTAAGTATGCATGTGCCCTCCCCCCCACACACCCTGATTTCTGTATCCACAGTGGGCATGGTGCTGCAGCCTGGCTGGACTGAGCAGGAGCCGCCTCCATCCCTTCCGCTGCCCAGACTGCCTCTCACCACACCTCCCCTCCAGAACAGAGTTGCGGCCTGAGGGGAATGGTGGTGGTGGTGGCTGGACCAAGGCAGTGCAGTAAAGCTGTGGCATGGCACATGAGCAGCTAGCAGCAGGAGGAGGTGAGGGCAGTGCACACCACCCCTGCCTATTACTCCTCATGCTGCTAGTGGCACAGCTGCAATCAGGGTCCCAGCAATGGTGGCAGCAAAAAAATCTCTCTGCCCTGCTCTGCCCTCCCATGCTGGATCCCACCTGCTGGGCCACGGAGGCAGCTCCTGACTTACAGTCAGTGATTCTGCAATACAATACAATAATGCAGATGTTAAGTAAGTAGCAAATAAATGTTTAGAAAACCCAGACAAGTAGGACTGGAAGGGATCTCACAAGATCATCTAGTCCAGCCCCCTACTCAAGGAAGGATCATCCCCGACTAAACCATTCCAGCCAAGTGTCTGTCCAACTGCTCTTGAAAATTTCCAAGGATGAATATTCCTTTTCTTAAATATGGACACTATACTTGCCCTTTTTCAGTTATTCAGGACCTCACCCAACCTCCATACATTTTCAAAGAGGATAGGTAATGTCTCTGCAATTACCTCAACCACTTCCTTCAGTAACCTAGAATGGACTTCATCTGGCCCTGTTGACTTGAAAGCTTCTCCAAGTAATCCCTAACCTGTTCTTCTAGGCTGTTTGCCTCCTTCCCCATCTTTGATATCAACTGCACTTGTCATCTGGTAGCTGCCCCTATTTGTGAAGACGGAAGTAAAAAAAGGCATTAAAGACTTCCTCCTTCTGTCCATTATTTGTAACTAGATTGCCTTCCACATTCCTTAAGGGATGTATGGTTTCCTTGGGCTTCCTTTGATTTTTGATATACTTTTGAATCCTGTTTTTTGCATTTTATGTCCCTTGCCTGTTGCATTAAAAATTGTGCCTTGGCCTTCCTAATTTTATGCCTGCATGCCTGTGCAATACTCTTATACTCTTCTCTAGTACTATGACCACATTTCTACTTTTTGTAGGATTCCTTTTTGAGTTTCAACTCACTGAAGAGACTGCTGTCTAGCCAGGCTAGCCTCTTGCTACACTTCCCACTCCTCTGTTGCATCGGTATAACTTACTCCTGCACCCTTAAGAGGGCCTTCAAAAAGCATAGCCAGCTCTCCTGGACTCCTCCCCTCAGACTTGCTCCCAAGGGGATCATGCCCATTAAGTCCCTGGGTTTGTTAAAGTCTGCTTTTCAGAAGTCCGATGTCTTTATTCTGTTGCTTGACCTTTTCTAGAACTGTATCGTTTCATGATAACTGTGTCATCCAAGTTACCTTCCACCTTCACATTCCCAACGAATTCCTCCCTGTTTGTGAGCAGCAAGTCAAGAAAATCCACCCCCCCAGGTTGGCCTCTCTACCATCTGTATCAAAAAGTTATCCTCCCAAACCCTGCAAGGATTTTCTGGATTCCTTGTACAATGCTATATTTTCTGCCCAGCAGAGGTCCTGATAACTGAGGTTCCCCATGAGAAGCAGGTCTTGTGATTTGGAAGCTTCCATCAGTTGTTTAAAAAAGGCTTTGTCCACCTCCTCTTCCTGGTTTGGCACCCTGTAGCAGGTGCCCAACATGACAGCCCTCTGACTGCAGACATAAAAACATCATGTTTGTCTGTTACTTAGATTGGACCATTTGCTATCGTATTACCATCAAGCTATAAATGTTCCCTGGTTTGTAAAGGTTTGTTGTCTGAATCACAATTCTATTGAAAGCCAGGTCAAAGCAGCATCAGAATGCTTTGTTCTGGTAACGAGTAGAGCAGTGTTTCCAGAACTTGCTTTGTTCAAATGCCACATAACATTCATATCATGTCTCATCCACTAATATTGACAATTTTGCTCCAAATCCCATGATTCACTCTGGATTTACAATCACTTTCTCATCTTTCATATAATTCAGCTGGTAGTGGTACAGAGCAATATCAAATCTAGTTATTGTTAGAAACATCTACTTCTTCCAAATAATGTCATGGTTCAACAAGAGCTAACACAATGAACCTCATGCAAGCAGTCATGATTCTAAGAGGTAAAAGGTATAAACAGTGCCAGCGTTGTCCAAACCGTTGGACAATGCAAAAGGAGTTTTAAAGAAAAAATAGTTCAAATAGCAAGTCTTTTCTATTTACTGCAAGGCAGCCAGGAACTGACTAACAAGTTTCTAATCTCCGAATAATTTTATACAGTTTTTCTGACTGCCTTACATGAAAAATGTTGCCTCTATGTATAATATTCTAAACAACTTTAATTTGCTGTAAAGATTGGCTGTTTAGAGACAACTATTTAGCTAAGACCTAAAAGCATTTTTTTATATTGTTCTGGGAGCATATCATCATGATATCTGATTGAAAATACATTAGAGAAAGATGGTGCAAGTCAGAGAAAACACTCCCTTGCCACCAAATACAGGTAAATCCCCCCCACTGACATGATTCAGAGTCAAATAAATGCCTGGCCCAATCAAAGGTATGCATGCCTTGTTTAAGGTATGAATTCATACATGTCATAGATGTTAGGGATGGAAGGGACCTCGAAGATCATCAAGTCCAGGCCCCTGCCCCAGGGGCAGGAAGTCAGCTAGGGTCAAAGGACCCCAGCAAGAAAAACATTCAAGTGTTTCTTGAATGAGTCCAAACTAGGTGCTTGCACCACATCTGGAGGGAGTCTATTTCAGGTCCTAGGGACTCAGACAGGAAAGAATTTTTTTCTTATGTCCAGCCTAAAATGGTCTTGGAGGAGTTTATGACCATTGGTCCTTGTTTTTCCTCGCGGTGCTCTGGTGAACAGATGTTCCCCCAGATCCTGATAAACACCCCTTATTTATTTATAGGCAGCTACCAGATCCACCCAGAGCCTGTGCTTTTCCAGGCTGAAGAGTCCCATGGCTCTCAGCTTCTCTTCATAAGGCCTACTCTCTTGCCCTCTGATCATGTGTGTGGCTCTCCTCTGGACTCTCTCAAGCTTGTCAACATCCTTCTTGAATTGCGGAGCCCAGAATTGGATGCAGTACTCTAGCTGTGGCCTCACCAAGTACAGTGGGAGGATGACATCCTGAGATTTACTTGAGAAGCATCTATACATGTAAGCCAGGGTTTTGTTTGCGTTACCAGCTGTGACATCGCATTGGTGGCTCATGTCCCTCTTGTGGTCAATCATGACATCCAAGTCTCTTTCAGCAGTGGTGCTAGCAAGCATAGCACTGCTGGAGCCAATAAGTATGCTGTGGGTTTCCAGCCCCTCCAAGGTGGAGTACTTGGCATTTATCAGTATTGAACGTCATCAGGTTCGTGTCCACCCACTTACTAAGTTTATCCAAGTCAGCTTGGATCACTAGCCTGTCCTCAGGTGTGGACACAATGTTCCAAATTTTAGTGTCAGAAGCGCGCTGGCTAAGTTCACCGATGACACCAATGCCCACATAGTTGATAAAGATGTTAAAGAGAACTGGTCCAAGGACAAAGCCTTGGGGGATGCCACTGGTCACGGAGCACCATAATGACGTGCTGCCATTGACCACTACTTTCTGGGTCCGACCTCAGAGCCAATTTCCCAGCCACTGGACTGTGGTGTAGCCAAGGCCACAGTTGGCCAATTTTTCCGTGAGGAGGTCATGAGATGCCAGATCAAAGGCTTTTTTAAAGTCCAGGTATATGACATCAATCTCCTCTCCCTTGTCCAGGCGATATGTCACCTGGTCATAGGAGATGAGATTGGTCAGGCAAGACCTACCCGCGACAAACCCGTGCTGGCTATCCCTCAGGATGTTGCCCGTAGCCAGCTTATCCAGAAGGGTCTCCTTGACAATTTTCTCCAGAATCTTACCAGGGATTGAGGTCAAGCTGATTGGCCTGTAATTCCCGGGATCTACTTTCCACCCATTCTTGAAGATGGGCACCACATTGGCCTTCTTCCAGTCTTCAGGTACTTCACCTGAGCACCATGAATTTTTTAATATTTTTGCCAATGGTTGGGCTATGACACCTGCCAGCTCCTTGAGTACTCTAGTGTGTAATCTGTCAGGACCAGCTGACTTGGTGTCCAGCCTGTCGAGGTGATCCATTACTAGATCAACACCAATACTGGGTATAAATACGCCCTCCCCCTGGCCATCCTGCATCTTGCTAGGCAGGGCGGTCCCATTGGATTGATGAAAGACCGACATGAAGTAACCATTAAGCAGGTTGGACTTTTCCTGGGTGTTGGTTATTAGCTGTCCTGTTTGGTTCAGCAGGAGCCCAATGTTATCCTTGCTTTCTTTCTGACTCCCTACGTAGCTGAAAAAGGACTTTTTGTTATCCTTGATATGTGAAGCCAGATGGAGCTCGGTTGCAGCCTTGGCTTTCCTGATCCGCTCCCTGCAGGTACGGACCAGTGCTGAATACTCCTCCTTGGTGGTAATTCCAGCCTTCCATCCTTTATAAGTTTCTCTTTTGAGGCATAGGAGGTCCTCAGGTTCCCTGCTGAGCCAAGGGGGTTGCTGCGCCCTTTTGCTACCCTCCCTCCGAGATGGGATAGCCATCCCTTTTGCTGTCAGGATCACTCCCTTGAGAAGCAACCACTCCTCTTGGACTCCTCTTCCTGTTGAGTCATGGTCCCTTGGGGCCTCGACAATGCACCTCATGAGTTTGTCAAAGTTGGCTTTCTTGAAGTCGAGGACTTCAGTACTGATGACTGACTTGCCAGCTTTGCAACGGATAGTAAAGGTGATCAGCTCGTGGTCGCCATCACCCAGCTTTCCATCCATTCTTATGTCACTGACTACGCCATCTCCTTTGGCCAGTACCAGGTCCAACAACGCTTTACCTCTCGTCGGCCCGTAGACTTCTTGAGTCAGGTAGTGCTCGTCCACGCACGTGAGGAAGCTTTACAACCAATCAGATTTGACCAAGTGCTCTTCCCACGAAATGTCCAGGTAGTTGAAGTCTCCCATGAAAACCATGCACCAGGAGCATGCAGCCTCAGCCAGTTCCCTGGCGAATTCCTGGTCCAGCTCTTGTTTCTGGTTGGGGGGTCTGTAGTAGACTCCTACCATGATGTCCCGAGCCACGTTCCCCACGTATTTTAACCCAGAAAGACTCCAGTCATCCTTTCTGGGTGCCAATGTCAATTTGGAGGGACATATAGCTGACCCTGACAGACAGCTACACCCGCACCCCTTTTATCTGCACTATCTTGCCTGTACAGGGTATATCCATCTATACCTGTGGCCCAGTCATAGGTGGAGTCCCACCAGGTCTCTGCTATCCTTATGAGGTCATAGTCATTCTTGTTTAGCAGGAGGACCAGTTCCTCCTGTTTACTCCCCCAGAATGACCTCATGTTCTGTCAGACCACCAGAAGTAGCAAATTTAACAGAAGAAACCTACTCTTTAAACCAGCTTTTTAAAAGAACTATCAGAAAAAGCAGCTTATCAAATTTCTTCCTGGAAGCTGGTGCTTGAAAGCAGTCAGGTGCTTGAAAGCTTGGTGCTTGAAAGCAGTCAGCACTAAAGCAATACTTTTAGCTGCATCGAACAACAGATGGGAAGTTAGTACAGATTATGGGGTTTCAGTGTTCAGATGCACATTAGATTGGCATACTGCCATAATAATATATATATGCTAAAGATATTTCTGTGGTCCAGTATGAATGACTGCCAATATCACAAAGAAAAGCTACATCCTGAGATGAGAGCAGGGGGAGACCAAAACAAAGCTATTACCAATCCTCTTCACCTTCTCG
Organism: Alligator mississippiensis; assembly: GCF_030867095.1. Classification (NCBI taxonomy): domain Eukaryota; kingdom Metazoa; phylum Chordata; order Crocodylia; family Alligatoridae; genus Alligator; species Alligator mississippiensis. The sequence goes on from NC_081830.1 coordinate 44,475,169, forward strand.
GAACGAAATGAATAGCTCTAACATAGAGCTAATCTAATACAACTTAATATTCATCACCAGAAGAATACTTTCTTCAGTAATAACCAGCCTGAGTAAACGTCAGTCTGATAAAAATCTAGAAAGTCAGCACAATCTAGATAAAGTTTCTCAATATCCTCCTTCAGCAAGTAGATACCAATCTCAATTGCTTCATACTGTATTTCAGTTTTTGCTCCAAACTTCCTTATTTCTATTGGCCTATTTCAGACCTAATGTTTGTTATATTTATCCAGAATTACCTGTTTTCCTGACAGTTTTTTTTCAACTCTTTTTGTACAAATTTTAAATAATTTCTTTCTAGAAAAGTCATTTTTTAATTAATTAATTTTCACATGTATGACTATATGAACAATTCACTTCATGTATCTGTTGGATGTGTTCAGACACAAGAGCAATGAGTGCCATAGAAAAGTCTATATATGCGAAGCAATTTGAAGTGATCAATAAACTCTTATTTCACGTTGGACAGAAAAAGGTTAAGAAAGAATGTAAAATATGCCTTTTGTTTCCTAAATGGTAGAGAAGCATTAAATATTTTTCAAAAGTTTTAGTGATAGTATTAACTAAAGCCTTCTAATGAATAACTATACTGTCATGTGACCTAGTACTATTATAACTGTACTAATCAAAAGGGTTTTAAGTAAGATTGTGAGCATTACAGCATTAATACTAAGATTTTAATCCATGTGTGAACATAGTAGTTAGAAGAATTATCCCAAAATTCTAACAGAACTGTATCTTAAAGATTTGAAGTATTCCTCCAGTTTCCATTTTTCAGTAATTGACTCTTCCAGATTAACGTAGATGTAATTTTATATATCTACAGTAGAATTGAGGTGGTTATCATAATGCTTTGTAATTACATTTTTAAGTTGCACTTCTGCTATTACAACTTAAAAAACAACTTACTAGACAGAAAAACATTTTGTTCTATTAAAGTAACAGGAATTCAGACAGCAAGAATTCAATTTATGGTGTGACGTATGATGTTTTATAATTATTTTCTTACCTCAAAATCAATGAGTTGTAAATCAGCTACTAGGGTGCTAAGAAGACCACTATTGTACAGTTCTTGAGCAAGCTGTGCCACTGCTTCTGTTTGCGGCTCTTTTTCATTTGTGCCATACAAGATTTCTTTCATGGCAACCAGATTTTTTGAAACCTCCTCAGTGGCCTGAAAAATAAGGGGGGGCAGGGGGAGGAAAGAAGATAAAGTGGTATTCAGAGACAGACACGTTTGCTCATCATTGTAGGAATCACAAATCCATAGTTCTGATAAACTGAAAATGTCCATTAAATTATCAGAACAGGCCAACCTGTAACAAGTAAAACCTAGACACACTGTGATCAGGGTAATAATATAAGCTATTACTTGGGACAGGAAAAAAAGACTTAAAGAGAAGACCCAAAAGATTCAGCTGAAAACACAATAATCATGTTATCTACAGTAAACATATTTTCCCTTACCTCCTCCTCCTGACAACCTTTACCCTATTCCAAACCTTTATGTTATAATTAAGGGAAGACTGACAAGCAGCATCATTTGTTTTGAATCTGTAAAATGGATCTGGGTATAAGGTTAACCCAGAAAACATGATATGGGATCATACAGGATCATTTCGAGCAAGTTTAATAGGTACACCAGATATGTCCCTACAAACTGTGCATCCAATTAGGTTTTTCCCTCAGGCTTTGGATACATATGTTTTCAGTATTATATACACCCTTGTAGCACTACAAAAAGTAGGCATCTATACATTCAGGTTTTTTGTAGTACCAGAAAGATGGTACGTCTTCCACAAGAAAGCTGTTTCAAACAGAATTTCTTTGTAGTGCAACCTTTGGTAGCACCACAAGTAATACAGACAGTTACAAGTAGTGTGCCACAGGAAGTCTCTCTGACCCCTAGCTTGCCATGGCGAATGGAGGGAGAGTAGCCATGGAGAGCAAGGCTGCAGGTCTGCTCTTCCCCAGCACCAGCAATAGCTGATCAGGTGGGAGAGAACTTCCAGTCAGCTGTGGCTACCACACATGCCTTTCAGGCAGCCAAAAAAACCTGTTGTCACCCCCATTGAAAGCAGTTGATTGTGAACTCTTGTCCCTGCTTTGTGTGAGCTTGTCAGGCTCACTGACAGGTTCCCCTGCAGCATCATATTACCCACTAGCTGAAAAATGCATCTTTCAGGTGATTTTGTAGTGCTCCAACCAGGGCAGGACTGTGCACATGTGCACACCCGTAGCACACTGTCCTTGTAGCACTACAAACATGTCCAAGGCTTCAGCCGTATTGAGTAGAATAAATGTTGAACAAGTGGAATGTTTCCATTTCAGTTCTGAAAAGGAGCTGGGAAGACACAAACCTAACTTATAAGTGATCTCTGATCAGAGAAACTATCTGTCAAATGTCCCAATCTGACTCAGACAACCTGACCAAACGTGGAGAAATTAAAGTGCTTTGCATGGTATGCTTTGTATTTGGGGTTATCCCCATGTCAGGGCTAATGCATTCTCACACTCCCATTAGTGCTCCCAGAGAGGTTCACGCACTTGCCTGAGGTCACACCATGTTCCAATGACAATATAAGGACCAGAAGACAAGTACTACAAGCTGATTCTAACATGCTGTTTCAGTCTCCAACACACCACATGGTAGTAATTGGCTCTTAGTCATAAGCGTCATTTCTAATGGATTATGGACCGTGTGAAACTTATGTAAAACTACCCTAAGATAACCTTGCCTTCAATATCTATAACTGAGTGCACAGTGAAAATCAAACTAGAATAAACACTAGTACAAAGAAAAGGAACTGCTGCATGCAAAGGTATCACTAGCAAGCTGATGGTCTTTTCTCAATGGTCTAAACAACTGTTAAGCACTCATGATTCCTGCATCTGACAAGGAGGCTCAAATGTGAATCCCAGTGTACATGAAACTGATCTGGGAACTAAAGGAGGTCAAGTGGAACGGAAGATTAATATTCAGGTACCAGAAGCTAAAGTCTCTCATGCTGTATCAGACTAAGACAGGTAGACTTTTCTGATAGAATACTGTTTGTGTCCTCCACATACACATGCACACCCATGTGTGCGATGCACACAAAACTCTGATAAGTTGATGACACTTGAAAAATCAGTTGAACAAAGACTCAGTGATATTAGCATGCTGATTCCCTCATGACAATATAAATTTAAAGAAAACTTAAGCAATAACGTCACTCATTTTAATGAGGAAACTAGGAAATTTAAGTTACAAGCTATGAAGCCAAGTTTATATGAACCTATGACACCAAAAATGTTTGCATGACTTTCCATAATGACAAAACATACTCTAAGTTTGCTCTAGACAGGTATGTCTCTCCAAAGTTTTGCCACCCTGAAATCTACAAGGCTTATGGCTTCCCCAACAGACACAAAAGCCAAATATTTTGTCTGCATTTGTACAGATACAATGCTTGAGCTATAAAATCTTTCCTAAATCAAGCATGATAATAAGCTCTGTGTTAACAGAAATACAAGAAAAAGATTCAGAATATAAATTCATGTTAAATGTTTAAGTTAAGGAAGATATCTCCACACCTTGGAGTCTTTGGCTCCTAGTCACTGGGTGCATCTACATATGCAATTAATGTGCACGAATAAACTCAGGAGCTTATTACTCTGGAGTTGAATTCATGCGCAGCACAGTAAGCTAGGTTGGAGCAGTCCTGGCTAGGAAGGGGCACAGGGGGACAGTCTGCCAGCCCCAGGCTGCTCCCTCCGAATCAATGTACGTTAGAGGGGCTGGCTGGGGCACAAGGGTAATTCAGTGCAGGACTAGCCAGCAGGAGACTGCGTTGAAGCAACCTTGTGCCCCAGCGAGTCAGGGCAGTGTCTACACAGGTGCTGCTTCAGAGATTTTTTTTACTCAGCAGCAGGATAGTACTTTTATTTACGAGTGCTATCCTGTTACGGAATAAATTAGTCTACTCTGGCCTAATAGGGGCGCACGTGTAGATATGCAATGTTTACTGTGCAGCTTAGTCAGCTACACAGTAAATGTGTCATGTAGGTGCATCTACTAAGTACAAATAATTAATAAATGGCTTTGTTATATACTATGCAAGCACCACAAATGCTAACTAGCCATAGTCATATACCTGCACTTAGCAGGCATTTGTTATTCTAAATGCCTATACACTGTGAAGCACTTTCCAAGTGATGTACAGTACTGAAGTTTTCTATTATTTTAGTCTTCTAGTATTACAGTATTATAAGCATGGATTTGTGTCAGCACTCTGACCAAGTAAGTTATTGCCTGTGAATGCTCATGTCTTTTTTAAACAGTCTCTAAGGTGCCACCCTGCCCTACTTCTGTCTAATATTGATTGTATCAGTTAAGTTACATCACCAAACTAATTTTCAGTGAAGATCTACTGTAAGGCAAATTTAAGGCTACTTGTTTCAGTTAATATGGATGCTTCCCTCTACCTCATTACTTCAACCATATATTATTTATTTCTCCCTCTGATAAATAATTTCATTTCATGAAATGGACAAAGCAGAGAAATGAAGCACTTAATCTTTCTTTTTTCTTCAGCTATGAGTTTTATACAATTGCACGAGAGTGGTTCATTATAAAATAAGTAAAGTCACTGAATGAACTTGAAATGACTTGTAGATAACATGACATTAAAATTCAATCTGAGAACTGAATCAGACATGCATACTGTATTTTCTGTCCGTATAGTACAGACAATTCTGAAGGGCCATTAATTAGCTAAAGAATACAGTTCCCAACTGAAGACCTAGGGTAGGAGCAAGACTGGAGCAAGCAGAATAGTTCGATATAAGGTCAGAGAGCAAGGAAGAGCAAGTTCACCAAGTTTATTATGTGAGTAAATATTTATCTTCACAACAGTAATTGTGTGCGCCACAAACTAAACAAACTAGTAGTATAAAAATAAATGTAGAGGTAAGCCAAAGTGGGGGAAGAGATGGAATAAATACCAACTAATGCCAATATTCTAGAGCACACATAGGCCCAGTTTGTACTAAAGGATTTTTTTTAGATGCAGAACCAGAAAAGTTGAAAAATTAAAAATTAAAATTTATTCCTTATTCAAATAACAACAAATGAAATATTTAGTCTAGAAAATAAGCATCAAGGGAAAAGTACTAGTAGCACACTGGTATACAAGTTTACACTTATGAATCATTAACAATTTTCAACCTTCTGAAGCAATCTCCTGTGAAGTTCCCCTCCAATAATTATCTAAATCAGCAGGCTGTGCTCTCTGACAAGGTAGTGAATGACTGCATTCAGCAGAGCACACCAGCACCTGCAATCATGGCACAGACAGTAAGTGGCTAGAGCAAGTCATAAGTCCTTTTCCAAAAGATACCATGTATAATTAGGTAATCTTCATCCTTGTACTAAGCAGGGCAAAACTGTAAGATATTCAGAAGATTTGAACTGTGTGCTTTTTATTCTTTTAATATCTTTTTTGCATCAGCATACTAGGTAAAAATTCAACTTTACTTTTCTTTTAAAAAGAACCTTAAAATTACACATTTTAATAAAACAGATTTTGTCTGGATACTAAGGCAAGTATTGGATAATTAAACAAGATGCTCTCTATCCTCTCTCTCTATTGGATGCATCTGTACCTGAAATTATTTTTCCATTTTAATTATGTGGAGTGCATTTGACATGAACACGCATATACACAGTTTCGCATTTTATAATCTGTCTTTCCATCTTTCACACATGAAAGAACAGCAAAATCTATACTAATGATAATCCCAACACTCCATTCCAAGGGAGCCTGTTTAAGTGACTTCTTCACAAATCTATATTCCATGAGCAGTGAGCCATTAAATAATATTTCGGAAAAGTAACCGGATTAGATGCAGTCACAGTAACATTAATGTCCTTCTCCTACTACTTCATTGGAATTATTATAAATTATAAATAAAATAACAAAAACTAATGTTAGTACACGATTATTAAAGTATGGTATTTTTGTTTTTGAAACTTCACCAATAACATGGGAAGAAATTGCGTTTATCACTTCAAATGGTAAAAAGTCTTCCATAAAACTTCTCCAAGAATACAGGGTCGTTTTAACATAAAATGAAATATTAATTCTAAAATCTATTAAAAATGCAGGTCTTTTTTACTCCACAATAATTAGGGACCTACTGAATTGGCAACTGTGTGATTTTTGTGGAAACTGTGAATTTGGGCAGGCTCCATAAAAAATGACAGGCTCACTGCAAAAAACACTAAAAATAAAATGCTGGCTCCCCAGAGAGCGCCAGCAGTCTTCATGGTACTGCGGCCTGGCCCCTCCACTTTCCAGGGGCAAAAAGGGGGAGGAGGGCTGCCAGAAAGATGACTGCCACCCCCACCTCTTGTCACTGACTGGCTGAGAGGGCTGTCTGTCATGCAGCCCCACCCCTCTTCAATTGGCCGGGGTGGGGGTGGGGGAGGAACAGGACAGGGCCACATGATGGACAGCCCTTGCAACCAATCAGCAGCGAGGGGCAGGGCCAGCAGGGCCCCTAAGCCAATCAGAGCATGCTCAGGCCATGGAAATAGCAGTCAGCCCCAGGATCTACCTGTGAAACTGGCCGGCTGCCTCCTCAAGTTAGGTAGACCCCAACTATAATGTGCTCATTACACAAATTATGTAGTATCGATTAGAAGGATCTTTAGTTCTTTTACTTATTTCAAATTCCACATGTTCTAGGATATGTAAAATATGAAACTGCATGTGCTTATCTTTAAGAAATGTCAATCCAGTATAGAAAAAAATATTTCCAACAAAATACAAATTCATTTAAAATCCTTGAAGGATAAGGACACCATTAACATAAAAAGTAATCGGCATTAACCACAACTGACGACATTATTTACTATACTGCTAATCCTGTGTGTTTGTTATTGCTATTTGGCAGGTTACTTAAGTAGAAGGTGGAAAGAGACTGAAGGAGTGATAATACATTGACTATCTGGACAAAATGTGATTTTGTTTTACCTCTTTGAGAGAAGAGATTTATGAAAAATTCAGTATAGTCCACTCCAGAAACACAGGAAACTCCAGATTTTCTCTGAAACAGTAATTTTCACTAATGACAGGTGCTGAGTTATCCTGCATCCATTCACCTGGAACCAGGGAACTAATCTTTTCAGCACCACATGAAACTTCTTTTAAAATGGTAGTTGGAAAGTTATACTGCACAGAAAATAAGAAGTATGGGCTGGGACAGGGAAGGTTTGGCTTTGCCATCTATGCTTATCTTCAAGATACATATACTTGCAGACCTTTTTTCACTGAGCCCTAGTACAAGGATATGGGTAACAGGCAGACCTAATCAAACTTGTCTTCAAAGACTTTTCTCTAGAAAACTGGAACTTCAATTAATGTTCTTTTTTAAGAAAATAAAAACTCCAATTAATGTTTTATATGCTTTCTACTAATTTTTATTATATATATATAAAATACTAATATAAAAATAAGAATACATATAAAATATTAATACTAATATATATAAAATATTAATACTATACTAATTTTATTTTTATATATATATATATTTTTTTTCAGTTGAGAAACTGACACTTGAAAACCAAAACGTTTCCATTCGAACATCTGCTACAGAGCCTTATGGTGGCTACACATCCTCAAACCTCCTTACTAGACTAAGCTTGACATTCAACACACACCTTCCATGAGGAACTGCCTCCCCATCCCAGGGTACAAAGGGAACAAATGAAACCGCTCTACAACTATTTCCTGGATGAAGAGCCTAGTAACCAGAAAGAGAAGCCAAGCTTCCCCATATCCACAAAGGCCTGGCCCTTTTTGGCCTACTTTTTGCCCTCAAAGCAAGAACCCAGATATGGGCTGATGAAACAATTATACCAAGTTAAAAAAAAAGTGATAGACATCTGATCTGCGGTCATCCTCACAGCTTCTGCTTAATCTCACATTTAACAGAAACTAAACTAGGGTGGTTTACTCCTGAATAAAACAAGTGTTAAATTACTGAAGTTTAACTTCCACTTAGTAATATATCGAGAGACAAAGCAGAGCAGATAAGTGTATCACGCAGTAAATCTGCCTCTTTTTGACTGGGTGTAATTTTTTGTTTGTCCATACTCTGCCCCCAAGAAAGGCGAGATAGGTTTCCAAATTGTTAGCCTGTATTTCTGCCTAAGTGGGCCTAAGGGATAAAGCTAATATTTTCCAATAGCTTTCTGATTAATGCTCCCTCTCCTCGACATTTCAGAGTATACAAGTGTGGTCCTCACCATCTTCTTTCCCTACGATAGGAGTTGTGATAATTAAAAACACACAGAATCACTCAGGAACAGTCAACCAATAATGGTTCTGTTATCTAACTATACTTACAAGAGATAAATCATGAGAGATATGATGATTTGGAACTATCACCTTGTGCAATAGCTAACATACAGCTTTTTTCTAGTTACTGTTGCATGTTCTACTTAGTCTTTCCTATTGTTGTTGCATGCACTTGTCACATCTCATTTCAAAGAAGACTAAAAAAGTATTTGAAATAGGGACTGAGTCTTCAGCTGTGTTTGAAAAGCACCTGCTCCAACCCTGGTCCTTCAATAAGGCCGCAATCCTAAATGAAACACTGGGGAACTACGGCAACCAAAATCTTTGGATGCTTCTGTTAAACCATGGCAGCATACAGTTAAACTACACAATTAAACACTGCATTCCACAAAGTACTAACAACCTTTTGTTTAAAAGACTAATTTATTAATTACCAAATAATTACGATAAACATTTTCAAACATGGAAAAGGGTATAAAAATAAGACGCTTTTAATGCTAGATGCAAATGACACATGGGAGACAGCTTGAAAGCCAGCACTTTCAATGTGCCAGAAGTTTATGCTTTGTCAGGGAATAATCACTACAGTGAGTCCAGAGGGGAAGTTTTCCGGAAATGAGACTAGTTAATTAATCTAGTTTAATGTGGTTTAGAAAATATTACAGGTTACAGTATGTATATATTAAGTTACTGATCATATGACTATTTAGGTTTAACTGTAAATGGGTGAACCCCTAAACATATTTCATAATTTAGTTTTAAATGTAAACAATTTGTTTTTGCCTCAAAACATTTGTACTCTTTAAAATTTAATATGAAACATTGATATACATTGTAATTATATGCTTTAGGTTGCTTAATTATCCACTTCCAGACACTACCATGTATAGTGATTTTAAATCTATTTAAAAATCATTCCAAAATAGCAATTATTACCAATACTTTTAAATAAATATCTGGAGAGAATTTTAAAACCTAGCATGTTTTGAGGTTTTAAGCAACAAAACTTATCTAGTCCCCCCATTCTTAAATCCTCAGATTTGCTTAACATTCCCGACCCCCATCAGAAGATACAAACAACTTGTATCACCCAAGATGACACAACGCATCTTTTGACAAGCAGAAATCTAAACAATGATGCTAATCACAACTTCGCTAGGAAGTAGACTGCAGGTACATTTTAAAATTTCATTTTTGTGTGGTTCCTACAACAAACAGTTTATAATTTTATCTGTAACAAGATGCAATACGTGACAGACAATGAGTTAAATTGGCAATGAAACAAAGCATAATGAAAACAACACAGATTTAAGTGACTTAATAAATAAACTCAACGAGTCCTGATATCTGCACATTACAGCATATATCATTTTAACTAGCTACTTCACATAACCTAGACATAACTGGCTGGCTGATTTTTATAAGTTATATAGGTCTTGAGGAGGGACCTTGCACAGCAATAATCTAATAATGAACATTCAACTCTTATACGATTTATTCAGGGAACTGACAAAACTCAGTTGCTTAATAAAGTGATTGTCTAATGAAGGTACAAGAATTGCATTCCACATCTTGAGGCTACTTTGGAGCAGTTTCTTAAAGAGAGGAAGTTGCCTAACCAGCATGATTAGGTATTGCTGTACTCTGATAAAAACTTCACTCATCATCTGGAGTTTTAGGCTAGGGACAGACATTACATATAAACCGGTTTAAGTGATCAGAAACTGGTCTAAACCTGTAACAAAACAGACATTCAGTACACATAAACCAGTATGAAAATGGTTGAAACCAGTTTGAGATAAACCTGACTTAATGTAGTATCAGATTTAACTGATTTGGGTCAAACTGGTTTATGCAATGTCTGTCCCAGATCCCTTGCTGGTTTAAGTTAAACCAGACTCTCCCAGCATCCTGGCATGATCTCTGGTCTGGTCGGGCCACTCTGCGCCAAACAGCAGAGCCAGCCCCTCCCTTCTGCTCCCTGGCAGAGCTCTGGCAGAGACTACAGGTACAGCAGGGTCTGCCTGGCTTCTCTTTGCCCTACCCCCACAACTCACTGCTCAAGCAGGGATCATCTCCCCCCTCCCATCTCCCACTGCACAGACCCCAGCCCCACAGACCCTAGATATGTGGTATGCTAGCTAATGCTGAGAGGTGTCTGTGTGTGCATCTCCATTTTCACTGGGACAGCCAGACAGAACAGTGGCTTTTGGGTGCTAATCAACAAGACAACTGGTAACATCCCTCGGAAAAAAGCTGTTTAAGAAGAGTTTGAACTAATGGAGAGAGGCTATTGTTTTGCTGATGGCGTGATAAACACTTATCAGCCCCCTGCTAGCTTGCTTGCCTGTCAGTTTGCTGCAAACAGTACAAAGAAGCCAGGAGGGAGATTGAAAAGCTCCGTATCATCAACAGATGCATGCACTGCACACCTCCCCTTGCCTCAGAGTACTAGCCTGGGGCTGGGGTCTAGCAACACTCCCACCCCTTGATCAGCCGGTGGGGAAAAGCCTGGGATGGTGCAGGCAGAGCTCCCTATTCAGTGCCTCCTGCCAGGGCCTGGCCAAGGTCCCCCATAGCTCAGCACTGAGCAAGAGGGAGGGAGGGCTGTTCTAGCAACCCCTAGCTTCTAGCCTGAGGCACTGAAGGCATGTACCTGAATTTCCTCAGTCCAGAGAGAATGTCTGTGTGGTTACAAACTGGTTCAGCCTAGCCAGGTTTGACTAATCTGCAAAGGTGAAATCAATTCAGGCTTTCTGAATGTTTCTCCCTAGCCTTAATAGCCAGGCCATTGCTGTTATCTATATTTGCAGCATGTCTGTATTCCTGGAGTGGCTTCTGAGTAACAGTCACTGCTCTGTGGGAAGAGATATTGGGCCACAAATATTGAATTATCCCCTTCTCCACAAAAGTTGCTTCCAATAGACTAGCAGTGCGACTCTTCTTCTTTATGAAAGTTATAATTGTAATAATTCCATCAAGTTGTTTCTTTTTGTATATTTAGAAAAGTATTAATTTCGAACATATCAACTGCCAGTGGCATCAGAATGCACAACTAAATAACACGAAAGCACAAGTTCAAAAGATAACACAATTATTCTTTAGCAAAGGAATGGAAATAATATTTAAGCCACATAAATAATAGTTAAGCCATATATGACTGAATAAAATCTATAGCTGTGAAAAGGAAATGGAAAGTTTAGCAAAAGATGAAATCCCATTAAAAACAAACAAACTACCTTTTCGGCTTTTTTGTCAGAGATATCTTGCTTTTCTAGTACTGCCATACTGTCCTTCAGGTTCTTCACTATGTCTGCAGGAGACTTGTGGGACTTGCCAAAGGGGAATGGCATGATTGCAAGTTACACAGGTCCTTCTTCTGTAAGTCTTGATTCACCTGGAAACATACAATAAAAATAGATCAAAACAAGAAACAGCAGATTGATAACAATCGAATTGACAGAGGGGTAATGAGTATTATAAAGGTATTAGTATATTTAACAATATCAAAAGTTAAATAAAATAACAAAATCATCATTAAATTGCATACCAATTCAATTGGGTTTCTGATACTCCAAAATGTAAAACAAAATCTAAGCTACTTTTTTCTAGAATAATACCCAGAGAACCAAGGTACTACACAAACACATAAAATTACATGCTAACATGACAGAAATGCCCTAATTATTTAAATTTACACTGGCAAGGAAGTCACTAACATGATGTTCTGTCCCTGCTTCTTTATGTCTAATACTAGCAAATTGCCCATCAAGCAGGACGGGGGGCAGGGGTGGAGGGTAGGGCAGGCAAGGACAGAAGCCTGCATTGCCCCCCCCCCCCCCCAAGTCCCTTGTCCGTCCAGGGCCAGGACCATTTCCCTCCACCCTTGGGTCGGGTTCCAGCTTCCCCGCCACTTTAGGTCCAGGCCCACTCCCCCCTGCTGTTTTGGGTCCGGTTCCCCCACAATCCCCCCCGCTACTTCAGGTGTGGGCCCGTGTGTCCCTCCATCCCCAGCCATTCAACACAGCTCTGCTGCCTCCTAGGAATAGGAGGGGAGGTTGCCTGCGGCAGTGGCAGTTCCCCCCTGCTCCGGCCCCAGTCCCTGCTGTCATGGGGGCCCTCTGCTGTGGGTGGGTGGTGGTGGGGGGTGAGACAAGCACTGCGCAGCCAGCACCCTGTGCCGCACCTGCCTCCAAGGAGCAGGGCCGGGGGGGGGGGGGGGGGGGGGGGGGGGGCAGAACTGCTGGCCTCACCCCCCACTCTGTCCACTCCATTGCCACTATCATGGCAACATGCCACCACTGCCGCCTCCTGTCTAGAATGCTCTAGGAGCATTCCAATTGGTTGTTTCAGACAAGCAATCAGAGTGCGAATAAAGCGTTACAGAAAGACAGAATGCTTTTTTTTTTTTTTATATATATATATATATACACAAGATTACTGCTCTCGAGTCCTGAAACTTGGGTTTCAAATTGAAGATCTGTTATTTTAGAAAATAGAAATGTTACTACCAGTAAAAGGATTTCAAAAAGATTCTGCATTCTTTAATCTTATGTAATACGATCTCAGTAACCAAAACTAAATTGTTCATTTTAAAGAGCTGTGCCTTCTGCCCAAAGAGGGCAGAATTTTTCAAAGAATACGTAGCTGATAGTCCATATATCATTTATTAAACTGGAAGTGAAAATATTTTCTAGTTTAAAAGTATATCCTTTTGTCATTATAAATCTTTAAATACCTGAGATTTGTTACTCAACTTGTACTTCCCCTTTCACAAAATAATAAAAAGCTTTCCTTGGAAACAACTTCATAAATCGTACTTCTAGAACTCTGGTCTAGATACAAAGGAACAGGAAGTCCTGAACTAAAAATGCTGATGAGTTACTACTACTGCTGGAGACAAAAGATATTTGAAGTTGACAGAGCAGAGGTGACAATGTCATTACAAAGCAGGGATATCACCCTGAACATCAATTGTTTTCTTTCCCCACCTGGTGTCAATGAAAATAACCAGTCAGTCAGAACAACTAGTATCTAATTTACAAAGCTCCTCATTTAATAACCTGTCTCTAATTAAGCATATTTTAGCTCAGTAGGGCTAGGGAAATTAGGCTGAGTCAAATTTGCCCTTTTTAACACAGGTGTCCAGAAAGGTCTCTGTTCAAGTTTCAATCATTTCAACATTTTATAAATTGTTTGCAAAAATTATAATTTAATAAACCAGTTACACTGAGTCTGAGACCAACAATTTGAACACATAGAAGGATAGAGGTCCCCAGACCTATTTAAAACCTTAGCCAAAAAAACCCAACTATTACATAAGTTATGATTATAGAAACTACAGTAACTTCATTGTTTTTTGATGCTGTCCTAGAAGATGCAGCTACTCATAAGTAGAGGGAACAAGTAGTTCTAATGTTAAATCATACTCTTCTTAGATGCCAGACAGAAAGGTATTACTATAAATTTAATTATTAAAATGACACAAAACTTGCAAAGAATTTCCACCGCTTAAAAAATACAAATATGTCTTAATATTTTATAATAATGTGTTGACCATTACATGACAATAGCACTATTACTTCACTTCATTTTTTAAAAAAAACAAAAAAACAAAAAAAAAACCCGTAAGCCAAAACATTGTGATCACTGTTGTTTAGGACAAGAAGAATATCAACTATTATTTAATACAAGTTATGCAAGCTTTCAAGGAGTTAGAGCACTCACAGGAATTATTTGCAGGACTAAGAATACAAAAAAAGTTTCCAAAAAGGTAGATGACACTAGGAAATTACAGCAGCATTCAATATGCACCCTTAGACCACTTCTGCTCTGAAAACTATTCTGTTCAAATTACAAGATGCCCTCATCTCCATTACATCCAGACAAGGTCTGTTCTGTCTGTTCTTAGGCCCTTGACACGCATATTAATCATGCCATATATGTAAAATACAGCATAAATGGCAAGAGTGCTACATGCTCACCCAATTTAAAAAAAAACCATAAAATGGCAAACCAGCCATAAAGATGTTCCATGTATAATCTGGCCTGGGGCCATAAAAGTCCTCCAATCCCAGTTATGCCATTGTTTTTACATCTGCCAGAGGTTTTAAAAAGATTTTCCCCTTTAATTTCTTGCCTTGCCAGCTCAACCTGAGATCTGTAAATCAAGCTGGGTGCTTTTAAGCTTGTGTGTCAGCACTGGTAATAAATATTTAAAACCTAATTTTCCCCAGTTACACCTCCACAACTCCACCATCTTTAACAATGGTTGAACAACCTTGTGTTCTCTCTCTACATTTTATTTAGTTAGTCTAAAGGTGCATATATATCCTGCCTTCTGAATAAGTATAGTCAAAAGCAAAATCTGGTACAAAAGTCTTACTTTAACTGAACACAGATAGTGACTTCATGGCATAATATCATCTACCCAATTCCTGAAATTCCTCCTTCATACTACATGTAATGATTCTCCTCCCTTTTGAAAGATCTTAAGTCTCCCATCAAGCTTTTCTCCTGATAGTGGTTTTTCTGCTATCCCTGGGAATTTCTCCCCTCTCCAATCTCACAGTCATATCCACTGTTTTTAATCTTCCCTGTACCTGTATGTTTCCTTTAACTGCATTTTGTACCTTTCCCTTAACTGCATTCTAGCATCAAGGGAGTTTCTGAGGTCTGCAGTTGTGATGCTTGAATGCCTCCAATGCAGCCTTCCATGGAATAATTCGATACAGAGGTGCCAGTAAATGAGGATGTCCTATACTGCTTTATATTCTCAGTATGTGTATCTTCATAGTGCATGTTGGTTGTAGAACAAACAATTTATATATAGTAGTGATTCCTTGCTAAAGTATCATTCTACATCGGTAACCTGATGAAGCATACTTTGTATTTGAAAGCTTGCCTAATTTTATCCCAGCCACGCAGCTGGTCAAAGAAAAAAATATCACCCACAAAAATTCTTGCCTCACACAACATTTATACTATCATTTTTCTCACAGCCAATACTACTTACAGAATAAAAATCCAGAAAGAACTGCACTAACTCATTTCAATAAAAAACAACAGCAAACAATTCTCTCGGGTGCATCTAATTACTGGCTTTATAAACTGGATAGGTATCATAAACTTTCCTTTAGATTACTAGCAGTTGAGGAAAGTGCATTTGCTTTTTTATTTTTATTTTATTTTTATTTCCTATCTTTGAAGGAATATTTCTAATTTGATCTACTGGTCACCCACTAGTTGTTCCAAGCATGGCATCAGTAGAACATAGACAAAATCTGATTTTTGGTATTTATCCTGGAATTTTAAATTTGAGGAATCTGAAGATAGTATTTAATAAAATTAACTCCTGATACACAACGTATGTACAGTTGAATATGTTCTCTCTGAAACCAGATACATTTCAGTATAAGCTTCTGACAAACGAACAGAAAACAGAACTGCCAACTACAAATTAGCAAATCAAGCAAATAAAAAACCTAGGATCTCCTTCCTCCTCACTCTCTTGGTAAAATTGTGCTGAAGATAGCAACAATAGACAATGACACTATTTGTACGATATTGGGGAAAACTGTAATATGTCACATCTGCCTAACAAAAAGAGTAGTCAATAGGAAATGATTTGATACTGATCAAAAAAAAAAAACAACTACCCGAACCAAGTAAAATGCCAAATCTTCTAGTATCAACAGCTGGTTCTTCTGCAGATTCAAAAAAGCAGCTTTAACCCGTCTCCAAGCTTTTTTGAAAAGTTAGATTGCAAGCAGCATTTGCACTGCTTTGAATATATAATATGCCACTGACTGCCTAGCAGAAAAGAAAGGCTACAAAGAAGATGGCAGGAGAAGTGTCTTGTGAAGCAGTGAACTGCAATGTATAAAAAGGCACAGATGGGGTTGCTGTGAGCTCCCACAATTATCAGACAAGACCCATCCTGGCATGAAATAGGCTTTAGGGATAACAGGAGTTGACTGTTTACTGTTTCAGATTGTACACAATTTTCAAATTATACCAAGACAGAATTCTGCTGTCTACAGTTTACTTGGTAAGCATTATGTGAAATTTTAAAGTCTGAAACGGCCACATGGAATGATGGATTAAGTGTTGCCCTTGATGTAGAGTTCTTGCACATGGTGCTCTGAAAGGCTTAAGATTGCCTGGCTGCTTCCCTTCGCCGACTTCCCCCACCCCAAAAAAAGAAAAGAAAGATAAAGAGTGAGAGAGTTCTAAACAGTCATCCTCTACAAAGATCTTTCTTCCCGAAAAGTATGATTCATGAGAACAAACTCAATTATATGCATGATGTGTGGTTCTTTTCCTTGCGATTAACTTAATATTCAAAAGAATCTTCTATTCTAGAATACATTCCCTAATTCATCTTGATCTCCTCTAATTTAAAGTGTCAAAAAGTGTGCTCATATATAGATAAGATCAAATAATGGTTACAAAAAGATGCACTGAGAAATGTATTTAGTTACCTATAAACAATGATACATTAGCAAGAAGTAATTACTGTATATAAATTGTTTGCTCTACAACGAAGATGTACTATGAAGATACAGATACTGAAAATATAAAGCAGTATAGGACATCCTCATTTACTGGCACCTCTGTATCAAATGATTCCATGGAAGGCTGCATTGGAGGCATTCAAGCATCACAACTGCGGACCTCAGAAACTCCCTTGATGCTAGAATGCAGTTAAGGGAACACTGGGAACAGGAAAAAGCAGAGAAAAGAATGCCTTGCCTTTCTGCTTACTTATCAAATAAGAAATCCTAGACTGCGATGTTCTAGTTCAAAAAAAAATAAAAAAAAGTTTGGTCAAACGTCTCAACTGTTTTCAAGTGGAACACACAAATAAAACATTAGTTTAACCCAATATTACACTATTTTAACTTTGATTATGCCTTTTTATGCAAGCATCTACTCTAAAATGTAATACTTCAAATATACAGTCCTTATAAAATTTCTATTTTATGTCCAACATCTCAAAATCTAAAGTTTTCTCAAACTTTATTCTTTTTATCATAGGATTTTAAATTTAACATTAATGTCTTAAGTTGGCTACACTTTTAAAAAATCATACCACAGAACGCAAGTGTCATATTCAATTATGTCTATGCCAACATATGTATAGCAGATGCATCTGTAGTGAAAAACAGTGGCATTTATTCAATATATGCTTAGTAACCTAAGCAGGCCAAGAAAAATAAGTCTCATCTCTTAGTAGACAGAGTGACAAAACCTCTTCTTACACAAAAAGAGCCTTGCTTTTCACACATTTTCTGGACCATCGCAGCTAAAACAACACTTCAGCCTTACTTCTAGAAAGACATTTAGTCTCAAATAGAAGACATGAAGTGATGAAACATCTACCTCTTCCACTGACAGGTTATTTCAATGCTTAATTATATTTGCTGTTAAAAGTTTGTACCCATGTTCTTATTTTAATTTACCTATCTTAGATAGTTCTCTAGTACCCAGTATTTTCTCCCCTTGAAGGAACATATTCAAAACTTTACTGGAAAACATTAAAAATTATGGCCATTTACATGGTTTGTAGAGTGGGAAGAGCACACCATACACAGTACCTACATGACACATACTTGGTATATGTTGACGCAAGTGAGTAGTTTGTCATGCAGCTGATGTTAGACTAGCCTGAAGGGGTTACAAACTTTCCCATATCATGCTATAATAGGAAGAGAAGTAAGAACCTGTATGTGCTAACTGCATTGGTACAGAGCTGTAAAGTGGAAAGACATTCTTAAGCAATAGCTTCAGCATACAGAACACAATTGTTGGGGTGGGGAATATTAAAAAAATGAAAAGTCTTTGCAGATCTATGGGGGGGGGGGGCAGATTCAGTCTACATCTCACTTTCACTTTTGACAAGTGGCCTCTGGCAGGTATCCATACTGGCAATGGTTCTTGATGTGCTCCATGTACCCTTGACCACATTATCAGATACCATGAGGCACCTCATCATTTTCATGTAGCAGTGGGGTATTCTGCAGGCTCATAGGGTGCCCTTGTTGCTCTGGTCCCACACTCATGCCAAGTGCCCCAACACTCAATGATACATCAAATCCCTTCTCCCTCAGAGTATCAGCCAGTGAGTGGCTTGCATTTCAACAGGTTTTGCTTCCAGGCTTCAGTGAAAGTCTGGCACCAGGTCACAAAGAGGATGGTCACATCAGGATGCTTTCATGGTCTTTGTTTCCACAATGTCCAAGCACAGCTGACTGCTGCAGTCTGGGGAGGAGGCACAGTGACACAGTAGCCATGCTCTCGAGTGGGGTTTGCAACAACATGGGGCAGGGTCTCACTCTCATGGTGGCTGTAGCAGATGGTGCCACTGAGCAGGAAGGAGCTGAGGTGGGCTTGATGAAAAATATATATACACACTGTAATCAGTTTCATAGCTGGTAGGGTCAGAAGGGACCTGAGCAGATCATCAAGTCCGACCCCCTGCTACGGCAGGAAAAAGTACTGGGGTGAAACGACCCCAGCAAGGTGTTCGTCTAACCTCCTCTTAAAGACCCCCAGTGTAGGAGCCAGCACCACTTCGCTTGGAAGTTGGTTCCAGATCCTAGCCGCCACGACTGTGAAGTAGCGCCTCCTGATATCTAGTCTGAATCTACCCTCTGCCAGCTTGTGACCGTTATTTCTTGTCACTCCTGGTAGTGCTCACAGGGACTCCCCCAATACCTGCTGGTCCTCTCTGACTAGTTTGTAACAAGGCCACTAGATTCCCCCTCAGCCTTCTCTTGTGGAGGCTGAACAGGTTCAGGTCCCTTAGCCTCTCCTCGTAGGGCCTACCCTGCTGCCCCCTGATCATGCGGGTGGCCCTCCTCTGGACCTGCTCCAAGTTTTCCACATCCCTCCTGAAGTGCGGCGCCCAGAACTGGACACAGTACTCCAACTGCGGCCTGACCAGTGCCGCATAGAGGGGAAGGATCGCCTCCTTAGACCTGCTCGAGATGCATCTGTGGATGCATGACAAGGTGTAGTTGGCCTTCCTGACTGCGTCCCCACACTGCCAGCCCATGTTCATTTTGGCATCAATAATGACTCCAAGATCCTTTTCTGTCTCTGCACTGACAAGAAGGGAGTTCCCCAGCCTGGAAGCATGCTGCTGGTTCTTCCTCCCCAGGTGCAGCACCTTGCACTTGTCAGTGTTGAAACCCATCCTGTTCTCATCCGCCCACCCCTGTAACCTGTCTAGGTCTGACTGCAGCCTATTCCTCCCTTCTAGCGTGCCCACATCTTAGTGTCGTCAGCAAATTTGAACAGGGTGCTCTTTACCCCCTCATCCAAGTCACTGATGAAGATGTTGAACAGTGCGGGTCCAAGGACCGAACCCTGGGGGACCCCACTACCCACATACCTCCAGGTCGAAAATGACCCATCCACCACCACTCTCTGGGTGCAGCCCTCCAGCCAGTTAGCGACCCATTTGACTGTGTAGGTGTCGACGCCACAGTCCCCTAGTTTTTTTAATGAGAATGGGATGGGAGACGGTGTCGAAGGCCTTCCTAAAGTCCAGAAATACTATGTCCACCACAACACCTGCATCTTAGGATTTTGTGACGTGATCATAGAAGGCCACCAGGTTGGTCTGACAGGACCTGCCTCTAATGAACCCATGTTGGTTGCCCCTAAGCATAATCTCCCCTGCTGGCCCCTCGTGGACATGCGCCAGGATAATTCTCTCAAAAAGCTTACCCAGGATCAAGGTAAGACTAACTGGCCTATAGTTTCCTGGGTCCTCCCCTTCCTCCTTTTTTTGAAAATGGGAACCACACTGGCCCTTTTCCAGTCCTCTGGCACCACACCAGAGCACCACAAATGCTCATAAAGCCGTGCCAGGGGTCCCGCAAAGACCTCTGCTAATTCCCTCAGCACTCTGGGGTGGCAATCATCAGGACCAGCTGATTTAAATACATCCAGTCCCTCCAGAAGTTCCCTGACTAGGTCCTCACTGACCCTAGGCCTGGGTGCGCCTCCCCTGGGGCCTGAGTGGGTCCCGGTGGGCGGGCTGATCCAGTCCCTGCTCAGGAAAATGGAGGCAAAGAAATTGTTAAATAGGTTAGCTTTGTCGTCTGGTGTGATGACCAGATTTCCTTGTGTCTTGCAGAGGCCCCACGTTACCCAGTACCTTCTTTTTGCCCCCTATGTATTTAAAAAAGGACTTCTTGTTGTCTTTGATCGGGGTGGCTAGTCCCAGTTCCATCTCTGCCTTGGCCTTCCTGACTGCCCCCCTGCAGCCCCAAGCAACCGAGGTATAGTCCTCCCTGGTGATGGCCCCTCCCTTCCATTGGGCGTACGCCTCCCTTTTAGCTAGGAGACGTTCCCATATGCTTTGGGTGAGCCATGGAGGCTTTTGTGCCCTCTTGCCCCCTTTGATCCTTGTTGGGATTACCTCCCTTTGGGCTTGGAGGATCATCTCCTTAAGGATCAACCACTCTTCTTGGACACCCGACTCCCCTCCCCTCTGGGACCTCAGTACCCCCCCCAACTATTCTCCTTATTTCATTGAAGTCCGCCCTCCTGAAGTCCAGGGCTGCTGCCTTGCTGCAGACCTTTGCCACCTTGCGCTGGATGGTCAATTCCAGCAGGCAATGATCGCTGTTGCCCAGGTGGTCGAGCACCCGCAGCCCCCTCACAAGGTCATTGCCTGTGGCCAGAACCAGATCCAACAAGGCGTCTCCCCTGGTGGAGCTATGTACCTCCTGGGTTAGATGGAGGTCCTGTATCTCAGCTCAGAACCTACGTGAGCGGTCAGACCTGGCTGACTGCTCTTCCCAACAGATGTCTGGAAAGTTCAGGTCACCCATTTTGACCTAACTACCTCCGTGAGCTGAGCTAAGAATTCCCAGTCTAGCTCTTCCCCTTGGTTGGGTGGTCTGTAGTAGACCCCCACTGTTAAGTCCCTTTCCCCTCGACTTCCTTGTATTCTAACCCAGAGCACTTCCATGTGCCCCTCATCTGACCTTGTGCTACTTGATGAGGATGTGTATTCCTCCTTGATATAGAGCACCACACCCCCACCTTTTCTCCCTGTCCTGTCCCTCCTGTACAGCCTAATCAAGCCAACTCAGTAACAGCTACAAGGACTGAGCTGTTCAAGTCTTTCAGTGTAATGTCTATATAGGAGAGTGTTACACACACAGCTATACTGCTAAACACAGCTATTGTGGGTACTTGTTCTAATGAGATACAAATGATTTTACAAGCATAGTTCATCCCTGTCCAGAGACCTGAACTGGTACATCTATACCCACACTACAGCTGTTACCATAACTATGTTCTAGCCCCTATCCAAGGTTGAGGCTGTAGCCACAGCTGATGCATGCCCCGTAGCCCTCCTGCTGATCTCTGATATCCCCCCCACATAGTCTCTGCTCCCATGCCTGCCCCTCTCCCTTCCCTGCCCCTTACCCTTGATCCACATCAGCAAGCCCACATCCATGTTGCAGCCTGGGGTACTGATCACAGCCCCAGGCTCATCCTGTAACAGCAACACACAACATGCAGTTTCTATGGTGCCTGGTCATGGGGCCATGCTCAGTGCCCGAGGCTAAAGGGGACAGAATCTGCTGGTGTAGAGCAAGGATAAGTGTGGGGAAAGATGGGGAGGTTGGCTGGGGTATGGAAGAAACAGAGCCTGGGAGTGGAGCAGGAAGTGGGGCCCAAGGCCATAGGGTAGGAAGGCAGGCAGGGGTCAGAGGTGGCAGGGGGACAGGCAGAAACAAGAGGTAAGCTGCTCTGACCTCCCCACATCACTTGCCCCCCACACTGCCCACCCCCCTGCAACAGTAGGGGTCGGGGGAGAGGAATTAAAGATGATCAACCAACAATTAGATATTATACATGAAAAATTATGACAGATCTATGAGTTATCCATGTATAATTACTGGGGGTCATCTTAGATTCTGATAAATACTGTAGATGTACCCACTTTATAAACATTATCCATCCTTTTTGTAAATAAAAATCAGTGGTTTATTATGTGTAGTTCAGCAGCATCCAAAGCCTCAAAAAGGATTCTTTAATTTGAATAATTTTCCAAAAGCCCATCATTCAATATCTCTGCATCATGTACCAAGCAATTATCTGCAGCGTTACCAAATTAAAATGAAAACAAAAGACATCTCTTTAAAAAAAAAAAAAAAAAAAAAATATCAGAATCTTATGTCAGAGACCACGATGGTCACCACTGAAGTCATTTTTCCAGACAGAACATGGTAGAATATGGAGTGGAACCAGCCAGATCGGTCCGAAGTGGTCTTGAAATTTCATTTAAGTGAGATTACAGGGTAATAATGAAAAGGCTTAATAAGGGTGGTAGACAAATGCAAGTGAGACCTTTCAAAGATATGTGCATTATTAGAACCAAAACAGTATAAAGCCCTGTTTGCAAAGAGTGACAAAATTAAACCTGGGTATTTATTTGCTGTTCCTGGACATGGGTATGGTCAATATTTTGTTTCTGGTCCACAGAAGAAATGTAATAAAGAGTAGGTACAAAAAAATCATGGTTAATAACAGGGTATCTAAAGCAAGGTACAGACACCAGTTTAGGTGACCAGTTAGTATTAGATTAGATAATTCAAGACTGAACCTGCAACTGCATTCTCTGTACAAATAATCTGCTAACAGTCCACAGTGCTAGGGGTACAGAGCCATGTCAATAGGGCCTCACATGCATACATTTTAATTTTCTTTGAACAGGTTTGTAAGAGAGAGAGAGAGAGAAAGAGAGAGAGAGCGCGCGCGCCTAGATTTGGGGGGGGGGGTTGTTATGAGTATGACAATATATCATGTAATTAAACAATGAACAGTCAGTTCCCTAAATGCTGTGACAGCAAAATGGCAATGGAGCGTTCTAAAGAGGCTTAAGAATACCATAAGATGCATCCATAAATGCATCAAGGCCTAAGACACGGCGAGCTCTTTCCCCATGGAGTCACTTTTTTATTCCACATTTTCTGTATTTTGGGAAAATGCACTGCCTACAGTGCAGCAGTGGATACTGTAAGAAACCTGGCAGTTTAAAGGGGACTTTCCAAACCAATGATAGGTCAAGCATGTCCCATCTCAACTCTGGTGGATCATAAACACACAGCCCTATTTGTATCTCAAAAAGTGCATAAGTTTAAATGATAGCACATCAGTAATTTAAAAAAAAAAAAACAACCCACCATTAATCATTTCAAAACCTGAATTCTGAATAAATCTTATTTCAGATCACATTGGCAAAACTGTTCAACTCCAAAGAGCATCAAATGTATGGAAATTAGGGCAGAAAGAGAACCACCTGCTGCATGTAAGTCACCAATGATACGGTAGTAGCTAGACTCTTCTGAAATTGTCTCAACGCTGACAGGTAATGACCACCTCCTTCAGTTTGTAGGATTAGTCAATAGAAAGTGAGACTATACTGTATTTAACTTTAGATTCTGATCAATGACTATTAGTTTGATGAAAAGACCAATTCATATACCCATTCATTCAGTATCACTTAATTTACTGATTTCCTGACAATTACAACTGTAGCCTCGATTTGATAATTGTATTGTCCAATTCTTAGTTTGGATAAACGGTTAATAAATTACTAGCCTCATCAAGAGGAGGAATTGTGTTTAATTTTTTAAACTAACAATAATACCATAAAATTAGAATCAAATTTAGGTTTGAATTTGCAACTGGGTCAGTAACTCTGAGGACAATGGTAATTTAGCTGAGGTACTCACTCCAGCAAAACCCGGCTCAGTGTCTAAATCACACTTTTGTCCTGTACAATAACTTAAAGGTCCAGAACTGAATAACTTTTCAGAACCACAAATAACATGTGAAAATTATGATCCTACCACACTTCTACCAACTTTGGACTTGCTGAATCAAGTGATTTTATATACAGATGTTTCTGCTAATCACCCACTTGTAAATATTCACTATTTTGTTTTAGACAAAAGTCAGGTGTTCATCCCACCTCCCAGAAATGTCTAGGCTCTAGAACCCCAAGCCTCCCACAACAATTCAGAGCTGCATGCACTCTCCCGTACAGCATCATGTGACAGCTGAATCCATTCACTAACTACACTCCCCTCCCGAATCAACAACTCCTCCTATTCCCCTTCTGTTTCAAGAGCCTACTTGTCTGACAGATGACAAACAGAATCATATATATCACAAAGAAATTCATTGATTTATTAGGCTTCACTAGCATCGTGTCAGAGGTTTCTCCAAGTGATAAATATAATATGTATTTTGCTCATTGTAACTGAATATACACATAAGTTGTACTGCTTCTGTAGAAACATTGTTTAGTAAAAGCAAGATCACTACACCTGAGGGTTATTAGGGACATAACATACACTAAATAGCAAGATAACAATTATTCCTTAATATTTCAAATCCCAAATCTTTCCTCATGTTCAAGAAAAATATTACCAAGTTATGACTCAGCTTCTTTCCCTGGTGTGCAGTTTAAAATTACTCCACCCATTCACTTCCCTGGAAACCTTTGTACTATACTGCATATGGTATACAGACCAGTGCATAAACGCCTCACCCACTCCCTGGAAAATCTTAAAAATCAAGCTGACAATCCAAAAAAATCTCACCATTAAAAAGAATTACTGAAATCTATAATATATGGCACAATTAAAAAAAAACCTTACTGTGAAACTACAAGAAATATTTTAATAAGAAACAGCTATTAATTTTTGTTGAGTTGGATGATGAGCTTACCTATTTTCTCATAATTGATACTGTCAACAACAACAACAAAAAAAATGGTTGACCCCCTCACAAGATAAGATGCCTTTTGCTGCACCAGCTTGGAACCGTGAATATTTGAAATATTCTCTATGTTTCAATGTTAAAGACCGGGCTGAGCAACATTTTTGGCCAGAGTGCCAGAAACACTCACAACCTCAATTTGTAAGATGTTGCATGCCAGAGGCAGTGAGTTATATACATCTTACGAATTACATCTAGGGGTTGATTTCTCCTCCATTTTTAAAAAAATTGCATTCATTTTATCAAGCTGAGCCAATTTCAAGAATTGTAATTTATATTTTTTGTCCTATGGCCTATGGCTTAGATGCTGTACTAAAAGCTTCATATGTTCATAGTAGGGGTGAATTTCAAAATGAGGTACAGACCCCTTTGAATTCTAAGTGTGGGTATTCACACACTTTTGAGGGTCAAAGCATAGTTATCTTTCTATGACACAGCCAAAGCACAGACATCTGCTATGCTTTGTCTGTGTCATAGAAAGATAATGCCTTGTGGCTGTCTACAAACTCATATGTTCAAATTAGTTGCAATAAAGATTTTCTTGCCTGATACCAATAGCCAATAATTAACCAAACATATTGGATGATACCCATCCTATAAGCGATATTTAGCAACAGTGCAAGGCATTTTAAACTAGTGACATAAATAAACCTTTTTTGTTTGTTTTGCATTTCACACACACACACACGTACGCGTGCATGTGCCTCCTGTCTGCTCTGCCCGATTCCCAGGCATGTTGCTCCCCTCGCCCATGGCTCCAACCTGCAGCCCTGCTCCCCGCGCAGCCCGTGCTGCCATCCCAGGTGGGCGGGGTGGACCCTTGTGCAGACAGCGGTGCAGGGCATGTTTGAAGCCAGCGGGCCCTGCACAGCCAAGGTCCTGTTGCTGCCAAGGAAAAGCCACTTTTGCAAAGGCACCCGGTGCCCAGTATGTCCTTCACGCAGCGCCTTATGCCACCCGTGCTCAGCCCAACATCTCCGCAGCAGCCCTGGCACTCAGACCCCTGGTGGGTGCACAGCAGTGACATGGCAGCAGCAGTAGGAGCCAGTAATGGTCCTTTTGGTGCTGAGCGTGGTGCCCTGTAACTGCTTCCCAGCGCCCCCTCCCTCAGCCCACTGGGACCTGTAGTCTGCTGTGGGCTCAGGCTGGCGGAGGGGCATGGGGACCAGACTACACTCACCAGGGTGCTCCAGCCACACAACCATAATTATCGGCTACAACAACCAAAAAAAACCCCTAAGCCAATAATGCCATTTCTCCTTTTAAATCGGTGCCGATCCAATAGCCAACCAATATATTGGTGCACCCCTACTTCATAGTTAAATACCAAAAACTTTTTAGAGACAAAGAAAAAAAAAAAGGCAACTAAAATGGGCCAGAGGCAAGTGCCTGAAGTAACCAGCTTTCAGAGATGGGAAGGCTTTAGGCAGTGGTTTTCAACCTTTCTCCATTTGCAGATCCTTAAAAAATTTCAAAATGAAGTACAGACCCCTTTGAATTGTAAGTGTGGGTATTCACACACTTTTGAGGGTCAAAGCATAGTTATCTTTCTATGACACAGACAAAGCACAGACATCTATGCCTTGTGGCTGTCTACAAATTCATCAGGGGAGGGCAGCAGGGAATAGGAGATACTCTATTTACTAGGGCACCCCCTGGAGTAACTAGGAACAACGGCCACAAATTGACAGAGAGCAGATTTAGGTTGCACATTAGAAAGAACTTCTTCACAGTAAGGGTTGCCAGAATCTGGAATGGGCTTCCAAGGGAGGTGGTACTCTCCCCTACCTTGGGGGTCTTCAAGAGGAGACTGAACAAGCACCTAGCTGGGGTCACCTGACCCCAGCGCTCTTTCCTGCCCAGGGCAGGGGGTCAGACTTGATGACTGAGGTCCCTTCTGACCTTAACATCTATGAATCTTCCGTGGCCCCCTTAGACAGTCTGCAGACTCTCAGGCATCCAAAGACCACAGGTTAAAAGCCACTGGGCTAAGGTAACGGAAACAAATAAACAAGTAAAGGCCCTGCTGACCAATTTACAAGTCTTAAAATCCTTTATTTAAGAAATTAATCTGATTATGTAAGGAAAAAGGTTTGAGAATTGAAAGGTCCTTATATTATCATGGAACTATGAAGGCTTTGTTTGTGCTTTGTTTAAAAGCACCTGAAAGCTTACAAATTAGCTGCAACGATCCTGTATTAGCCACAGCTACCAGAAGCTAGTAGTTGAAGCCTTCACAGTGTCAACAATATGGAACAACTTCTTATCGTTACAGTTTCAGTATTCTTTTCATGCTTTGTTCAACAATTTCAGGTGTGTTCAGTAACAGGAATTCTATCACTTTCCTTCAAGAATATTCCACAATCTGTTAAATCTTACAGGAAAAAACATTTTCTTACACAGATCCAACATTTTCTTAAAGTTATCCCACTATAGTCCTGTGCACGGTTCACCTGAAAAATTAAAGGGTCGTTAAGAAAAGAACTTCAGAAAAAGTAAGTTCACTTCTAGGGAGAAGCCAAGATTGAAGAATGAAGGTCCACAAATCCAACAAATCAGTTTGGAGTTCATCACCATGAATGGTCTAGGAAGGAATAATGAACAGTTACAATAAAAGTGAGGCAGATTTGTGGCAAACCAATAATGAAAAACAACAGAGCTCAAAATGCCCCATCTAAATGGCTAACACTGAAGTAAGATATCCTGCTTTTTCACATCTGTTGTCTCAGCTGGTTTAAGTAAAGTCTCCAGCTCTCCAGACATGTGAGTTTTCTGGAAAATTTTGAATTGGAAAATTTTCCAATGCCCTAAATAGAACACGATCTGATTTCACATGTTTATTTGACTTATATTTAGTAAACAATACTAAAAAATGCCCCCATGTTAATTTTATGTCCCAACAGCCACAAGTATTTGAACTGCAATATTTGATTAGGAAAAAATAAATAAATACAGCACACTTAATGTGGTTTAAATGTTATAGTCAAATTCAAAGCTTTATGTGGAAAGAAATTATTTTTATTGGAATACTTGTAAAAATGTAAAGACAATACACAATGGCATGTACTTCCCTTACATTGTTTGTTTAAATTTAGGAAAAAAATGAAGGCACTGAAAACTGTTGACACACTAATTTTAGCACACCCAATGAACTGTGCATGATATGCCGTGCTTTGGTTTTGATTTGACCTGCACAGCCAATTAGGTGAATTCATAATTTAATTTTTGGATTGGATAATTATGTGAGTGTATTTGCCCTCCTGGTTACAAATCAATAAAATATATATGTATTCTGTCACACACTTCCTAGGGACAATCACCTGAAAAACAATAATTACAACTTTGAAACTGCCAAGTTTACCTAATATTGTATTGGCATCCATTCATCGTTACTAATAAATTTTATGAAACAATGACATTTTAGAAATAGAAAATTTCCCACGGAAAAATAAAGCACTGGAAAATATTCCAGAAAATTTTCTTTTCCGTCCCACATCTCTGCATCTCTCAATATTGTGGTGCGTTTGCTTGACAGAACTAGGGCAAGAATCCCAATGCATCATCACAACAGAGAGTGTCGTACAAAATCTATTGGACCCACTGCTAGAGCTGAATACTTAACTGGAAGCCACAGAATGAGTTACTGGGACATAAAGGAAGGTTAAGGCTTTAGTGTGCATGAGCTATGCCAAAGTACCTGCCCACCTCCATGGACTTCAGCCTGTGTAAATGAAAATTAACCAATGGCAACTTTGCCCTCAACAACCTTCATGCTTTACTCTAGGGCTAGGATGCCACAGATAACTTGTTCAGATGCCTGTGCCCTGAATCACTTTCCAATTTCTGTCATTTTAACTATTTTGGGCAAATGTGCATTTTTTTTTTAAATTAAGTGTTCTTGTCAATAGCCACTACTTAAATATTAGCTAAGTTCAACTAGTTCTCCCCAGCCTCAAGATTTAGTTGATTTTTGTTAATCAAACTGTGTAAGCTTGAAGCATAATTTAATTTTTACATTGTCTTCACTTTGAAAGGGATGTTTCTGACAACTAAGCTTTGGAACTCATATCCTGAGTCAGAGAAAGCAGACAACAAACAAGTTTTGTTTTCAGACTTGGAGTCATGGCCCTGTCAACTTCCTAAAACCCTTTCAGTGAGTATACCAAACCCCTGCTCAGTAAAGCGAGGAAAAATAATAAGCTGGTCAACAAAAATCTTACAAACAAAGAATCCCTAATCTCGGGGGTCAGCAACCTATGGCCCACAGGCCAGATGTGGCCTACAGAGCCTCTGGAACCACCCCAAAAAGCTGTGGCTTTGGTGATGTTCAGCAGAGAGGGAGCTCTCCCTCCACTGTATAGCAGCCAGGTGGCAGGGAGAAGCAGCAGAGGAGCCCGCAATGCCTGCAAACTATTGCTAAGACAAGGCAAATCACAGAACCTAGGATCAAGTATTAAAAGCAGAGAAGTCATTCAAGAATAAGGAGATCCAGCTGTCAAACAAGGTTCAGAGATCAGACAAATCATTCTCTTGCAGTGATGATAATTCTGGTTATGGTGAAAAAAAGCTTAATTCTCCCACAAAATATATCCAAATAGAGTATCCTACTATCAAGAGTTGGATACTCCACAAGGCCTTGTAAAACCTAAAAAAAGAGGAGTCGTTCACACTTCAGACAGAAGGGTTAGTCTGGCCCGCCACTAGTAAATGTTGCCAACCTCTTTCTTATCTAGCAGGAGGAGAAACCGAGGAATTACCACTTACTGACTCTACCATCGAATGATGATTCAATGGTAGATTCATTAAGTGGCGATTCCTCGGTTTCTCAGGTAACAACTGTCACACTGCCTGGCACAGAAAATTTATGTTTTGCTTTTACTCCCAAGGTTAGCTGACAATTATACTGATGAATCCTCACAGAATAGGTGCAATTTATTCAGGCAAAAGATATCTTAAGATATAGGTATCGAATGTGTTCATCACGTGTATCTACTTTGGTTACTGTATAAAGCGTAAATCTACCCCGCCTTTTACTTCACTTGAGACCAACATGACTTCAGACTAATACAACTAACAACATATCTGAAAATAATTCTTTGACCATTGTAACTGCAGTACAGCTTTTGCTAGCATACCTACGTTGGTCAGGGTATAATTTTTTTCATGTTCCTAGCCAACACAACTATGTCAGCAAAACTTTTAAGTGTACAGTATACAAAGCTTCAGCATTCAGTTTTGTCCGTAAGTCACTAGCTACTGATCTATACAATGGAAAGGTATCTGGCTGAAGAAAACTCCAGAAGCCTGCAAGACTAACACCCTCTGACCGATGAGAAGACAGAGCTATCTTCTAAGATCAGCAGAATCCAAACACTCTTGAAGAAACAGTTCCTCTTCCCTAAAAGCACTTAAACACAAGGATCAGCTTTATGCCCCATTATCTTCAACATCCACATGGATCCACTGAGTGAGGTGACACTTACATTGGCAACAATATGCCTGTGACACTCAACTGTACATCTAATGCTGCAGGGTTGCAAATCTTGCCATTAAGACAGGAGTGGGCAGAACGTAGCCTGTGGGCCAAATGTGGCCCACCAGACCATTCCGTCTGGCCTGCGGGGCCCCTAAAAATTTAGAAAATTAATATTTATCTGCTCCTGGCTGCAGGTCATGAGGCCCTCGATGGCTTGCCAAAACTCAGTAAGTGGCCCTCCACCTGAAATAATTGCCTGCCCCTGCATTAAAATGACATAGTGCTGACAGAGACTAACTCCTAAATGAAAAGCAGTTGGATCAAACTCAACCTGAACACCAAAAGGATCCTGTTCAGATGGGAGAACAAACACAGAAAAATAAAGTAGGAGGCCATGACCCATGTCTCATCACTGAGCCTACAACAGATAAAGAGCATGCCAGTGACAAAGCATGTTTCCTTTCACATCCGGGCTACTAGGAAACTTCACTCCTACCTCGCTGGTAGAGACCTCACCACAGAAATCCATATATTTGTCATTTGCAGACTAACTTACTGTAATTTCTAGGTATACAAAGCTGACTGCATCATTTTCAATATGTTCAATGTTAAGAAAGCACCCAGCAGTCTACTTCAACAGACTCTTCCTACTCTGGGTATGAACAAATGACATTTTAGTGACTTTAAAAGAGCAAGGGGATCTGCTTCTACTACTCAGGAGGAGTGCACAGCAGCTGCTATGATCCTTCTCTTATGTTTGAATGGTTCTGCAGCAATACAAGTTAACTAAATCATCCTAACTTTGACCCTGAATAAAGCAATATTAAAAGCTGAAGCAGTTTTGATATGCTTGCGCCACTAGTGTCATGCAAACATAGCAGTTGCATCGTCACAGCTTTTATCGGCATCCTTTGATATCGATACAATTGTTACATCAGTCTCCAGCCTCTGTTCCACTGCCAGCAAGTTCAAATTTTTGGTCCTTATCTTCAAAGCCATAAATGCTTTAGGTTTCCAACTGCATAAAAATCCACATTGCCTATGAACTATTGATAAGACAAAGCAAATTATAGAACCTAAAATCATGTATTTAAAAGCAGAAAATTAATTCAAGAGTTAGGAGATCTAGCTGTCAAACAAGGTTCAGAGGAGATCAGACAAATCATTCTCTTGCACTAACTATAATTCTAGCTATGGTGAAAAAGCTTAATTCTCCCACAAAATACATTCAAATAGAATATCCTACTATCAAGAGTTGGATATTGCACAAGGCCTTGCAAAACCTAAAAATTCATACTAGAGTCATTCACGCTATTTATTGGTGGGCACCAGTACAAAGACCTACAATGGACTGACAGATGTCTCAGGGCAAGCATTCTGGAGATCCAGCAGTCTAGTAAAGACACGTAGGAAAATTTCCTTCTAATAAATTCTGTTGCAGACTGCATTGTATCCTCTAACATCACATTACTAAGGAAAGCTCTCCTGCATATTCCTCTGAACGCTGATGTTCCCCAGCCCAAGTGAGAATGTGCTGGATCACAATTAAGTTGGCAGAATTTTGGATAACACCGTATTAGTGGATGTGCAGGTCTATAGCAATGTCCCCTTCAGAGTGCTCAGGAAAGTTTACAAATCCTCCAGTGAGCTTCAGAGGAGACACTTTCGCAAGAGATATTACCATACCTTCTATAACAGTATCATTAGTCAGACCCAAAAGGAACCTGCCAAGTGAGTGCAAAGCAAAAGGTATCATTCAACTCTGTTGTGACTTCTCAGGACAAGTGAAATGGAAGCAGGAATGATGCAACAGAAGTAGTTCTATTGGTGTGGTAGAAAGTGGCTAGAATAGATAAAGGAACATAAAAGAGTTGCACAATGCTAAGGAAATAATTCATAATTTCTATCCTGTAGTATGGTTATTGTGTAATACCATCTGGAGAAGCTGAACTCAAAGAAGAAAAATTCACAGCATCCAAATACTACTGTGAAACAATTTTACACTTTGCCCTTTATTGCTTAAAGAGCATTCCACACTCTGGAGAGTGGTACTTCCAAGGAAGGACTGACATCAATACAATTAGGTAGGACAACTTGTACTTCAACCAATATTTTTGCTCATAATGTCATATACTGTCAAAGGGCTTCAGCAGCTTCAGTGTCCTGCCAATGATTTCCTTTTCTTAGGGATGTATTCTTTTAAATCCTTTAAGCAGAGTTACCCAATACATTACCTTAGTATTATAAAAAAGAATTATACATATTTTAAACATTACTTTAACACTGTACTACAATATGCCTGTTACGTATGAAGTAGAATATTACTTCAAAGGTGTAATTAGCTAAATTATGTGGTACCCTTTTATACAGACTGGATAAAACGGCAAAAATTTTCAAATTCATTAGACGTCCTAGAGCTTTGCATTTAAACTGCTCAAAATGAAACTATTGTAGTAAACACAAGTGATATCCTGTAGAAGCACTTGTGACTCTTGCTAAAGTTATTTAGTACCTGTACAGATTCCTGAGAATAAACACACACACAAACCAACCCATTAAATAATTTAAAAAAGAATCTATATTTTGGCAGCAATTCTTTCCCACGTTCGTGAACGATCTCAAGAGTTGACTAACTCTGAAACAAACTTATTTCTAAACTTCTCCCAAGCTCCCAGTCTGCACAAGTAGGCCAGATGGACTTGTCCAATTACTAGCTACATGTTAGAAAGAGAGCTATTCCTGAGGGCCTGTCCCAACAAACTAATTTCAGCAACATCCATTTGATCACCACACCATCACAGGAAAAAGAGATTTTGCACAATCAGTAGAAAAATAGTCATCTTTTGTTGTTTGACAGACTACCAAGCCGATGCTCAGCAAACCTGAGCACATTTTTTTTTCTAACACATTTTTATATCTTTTCAAATACTGAATGATGACTTACTATGTTTCATATAAAAATGAACTGTCTAAGGATGTTTCCGCACTGCAGCTGTCTGGTTCCCCTATGAAAATACCATACTTGCTGGTATTTTCAAGTTTTCTTCATTCCACTTTCCAAAATCAAGATGCATGTCTTATTCAGGGGCACGTGATATGCAAGAAAATATGGGATGTTACTATAATGGGAGGGTGAAATGGCTGATCATGTAGAGCTGAGGAGAGTTTGAGTTTTATAAAGTAGTTTTCTCAATTATAATTATTAAATAATTATAACATTTTAGTGATAATTCTTTGATGAAGTTAGATGAGAAGTAAAATAACACTTGACTACAGACAGAAAAGAGGCCAACACTTGTTTAACAATGAAGTCAAACTAACTTTTACAGAAGCTACAACTCAAACTAGACAGAAGACACCTGTACTCATGCTCCCATCCTGAATGTTATAACTATAAAGCAGCACATGAGACAAGTCAGCAAGAGGAACAAATACTGAATGAACTGCTTCTAGTTTAGACAGATGAGATTACTCTAAAACCTGCCTAGGGCTGAATGTTTTCTTTTCATGTGCATTTACACTAAATTAGCACTCATGGACCTTTTTATAAACAAGAATGTGTGGGGAGGGGAGGAAATCTTTCAAAGTGGATGTCAAATGTCATTTGGTAAGTTAGAGCTTTTTTTCATTATTACTATACGTCATTTAAACTATAAACAATTATTTTTTTCTGTAAATCTTTCACCTAAACATATCTTGTTTGCTTTATGCATACAGTCAATGCTCTCTCTCCACTTTGTATGGGACTTCCATGCAGTTTTATATATATAAAACTAGGGGGGGAGGGGTGCGTATCCAGCCTTTATTTATATTTTATATATATATATATATATATATATATAGAATATAAAAAGAAACAAAAGTGGCAAACTCTAAAATATAGACATTTTAAATAATTAGCTTATTTAAAAGAGCTCAGTGGTGCCAATTTAACAACGTAAGCACTGTCAGTCTATTAACATTTACATTCAAGAAAGAAAAGAAAGAGGAGGGAAAAGATTACATGTGTGCATGGAATTCGTTAATTTTTGTTTCCAGTCTTTATGCTGCATTAACACTAGAATTATTTTGGGAGCTGCATTGTGTTTTTACACTTAGTTTCATAATGTTGTTCTTTTTTATTTTTAAGGGGGAAAATGAGAAAAAGTCCAGAAGCAATTGGCTTGCACAATTTAAAAGTTCAATGAAGCTTGAAGTTCCCTGCCCTATCTAGCTGCTTCATCGTGTGAAAACGCATTTGTGGTTTCCATACCAGCAGTGCCCCTTTGGAAAGCCTGCCACGCCCTTGGGACGAGGGGGCTATGTTGGAGTCAAGGTCATGTCAGCAGGGACATGGATGCCCCACCCCCACAACACTCTTAAGAATGGTTAGAAAAGTTCCAGCTTCCATGTGTCCAGGTCTACACTTGAAAGGTTTCACTGGTGCAGCTCTTCCAACATACAATACCAGCAAAATGCTCCTAATGGAAACACAGGAAAACTGCTTATGCCAGCTTCACCCTCCAGAGACAAAGTTTACAGACTTTAAAATACTGCCTGGTGACATTTTTGGATTAATTGTGGAACACTATTAGTTAAAATACCAATGTTTCTTTGTTTTGCTTTTATATGAAACCATAAATCTGAACAAACATTTTTACAGTGTATTTGTTTGGTAATTCTAGACTGTTTTTAAGAAGTTGCGACAAGTTAAGGTTGGGAGATGGGGCAGAGTTGGTGGCATAATACAAACAAAGGACCTTGAGCTCAAAAAGTTCACTCTCCACTACCTCCAACCTTCTAAACTTCACTGAATGCTCTCAAGAAACCTTAAGAACCTCCTGTTCATGATGTATATGTGCAGTCTCAAAATCAATTCTAAAAAGGTCTTTTATCCAACCCATTTTTAAGGATTTTCAGAAGCCTTATTCTGCTTAAGGATGATGTCATAACGGAACAGTGTACATGCAAATGCTTCAATAATATTATATTCGCAGTTAAATATGGGATTTTCTTTAGAGTTATGGGAAGATTGAACAGATAGCTCCACTGTAACTTTTCAGAAAAACAAACAAACAAATCCACATACTAATCAACAATGTTAGGATACAACATGTTGCTATTTACATGATAGAACAAGCTGTCTATATTGCTTAGATATAACAGCAAGATAATCTAACACAGGGGCCCTGCCCATACATGTGCTGCTGGTCCCATGGCCCTTGGGTGCACAGTGGGGCTGCTGGTCCCACAGCCCTTGGGTGCACAGTGGGGCTGGAGCAGTTTGACTCCACTTCCTAGCAGCCCTGATGGTAGTGGCTCCTGGCTACTGTTGCTGGACCCTGCTCCACTGCCAGGGCATCTCAGCCTGTCTTCCCCGGGGCTGAACCCACACGGGAAGTGTGCACAGTTGGGATGGGGCCACAAGCCAGCAGGGAGAGGCATCCAGGAGCAAGATGAGTGGGTAGGGCTATGGAGACACCCAGATTTTGAGGCAATGACAGCACATGACCAGAGCCTGGGGCAGAGCCATGATCTACTGCTCTCACACATCCCTGCCCGTGGAACCTGCACCTGTTGCAGGGGTACGTGGCGAGTGGATCATGGCTCTGTTCCAGGCCCCGGCCCTGTGCTGTCCCCACCCCAAGATCCCGATCATGGCCCTGGCCCCGGCCCCACAGCTCCCTGCATGGGTGCAGCTCCCTGCACAGCTCCCACTCAGTGTCCATGGAGATCCCAGGATTGTGTAGCCATGGCAGTGCAAGGCCAGGGCCAGGCCAGAGCCCTGATTCTGTGAGCAGGGATGTGTGAGAACCATACTGTGGCTCTGCCCCACCTCTGCTCTGTCACTGCCCTGCAATCCACCGTGTGATCTGGGCCTTGCTGGCCTGTCCCACTCTGGAACACTGTTTCCTGAACACCCATGGCCCACACAGGAAGTTTTGGTGAGTTGCTGTGTGGGAGGGGAGGAGGGAGAGAAGGAAGAGGGTGCATTTTGCTGTCAGGCTGGATAAGCCCTACATGGCCCACAGACCCAAATAATTGTCCACCCCTACTCTAACGTATAACCAAAACATTTAATCAGGACATCCAATCATTTAATGATAAATCAGCAAGTAGGAAGCATGCAGCTTTAATTTCAGCTTGATAAAACAAGTCCTTGTTCAATTTTAAATTTCATTCTACTTCCACTACTGAAAATAAGCTTAGGCAACATCATAAGCAAAAATACACAGGTAACTCGATGACTCTTTTCCTAGGCCAGGCCATGGTGACAAATGCAGAATGTCACATGAAAGTGCACCTAATCTGAACCCTTGCAATCATGAAGTACTAAGAAAACCAGAAAGTGACAACCACTATTGAATTTATAAACGGCCAATTTAAGATTTTAATCTCAACCTTAATTCCCAACAATCACACTATGACAGCAAACTATTTGGATAAACTGCAAATTTCTGGAAAAACACTAGAAATTGCCAGTCATGAGAAACTGCCAGCATTTTTGTTACCTACATCATCAGGTGTCATTCATTCTACCATACCATTTGAAACTGTTAATACAATGATTTGTTCAACAAGCTTTTCAACCTTGCAGACCCAGTGTTGTTAACTCTTAAAGTTGTCTGACACTTCAGACTTTTAAACTTGCTGATAACTTTGCCAAATTACAATTGCGCTGAAAGTCTGCATTCTGTGCAGCTGCCTATGGGTGAATGTTTTGAAAAAAATTCAGTAAAACTTGTTCTGCTGTTTCCCAGAAGGACACCAGGGATAAAGAAACACTGTTTCATATGTTCAGCTTTTTACATTCAGAGATGTTTTCCAGCCTTCTGCACTGAAGCACGATCTTGAAAATTGACAGGAAGATTGCTCTGCTATCAAGGATGCACTTTATGTCACGCCCATGAAAAAACTGCCAAAATAAGGTCAATGTATAAGCCTCTGAAAATTTTAAATTCCCACATACTTAGAGACAAATTCTGCTACTATCAAGCTACTGGAACTGAGCAAGACTTTCCCTACAACTCCTGCTCCTTCTTACTGCACTGCCAGGCAGAGGAATTAAGAGCTGGGGAACTGCCTCATGTCCCAAATGTGCTCTGGTAGCATGGAAGAAAAAGCAACCTGACTGAAATGCAGAGAGAACAAAAGCTAGAGTATAATAGAGAAGGAGTAGAAGGGAACAAGAAACAGAAGCTGGGTGATGGCAGAATTCGAGCTGGGAGGAATACTGACTCTTAGTGAGGAGACTGGCTTGGTCAAGAGACTGCACAATGACAAGGGGAGCTAGAAAAGGCAGACTGCCACCAAGGCAGGCTAGAGAGTCAGAAACTGTGGCAGAAAGGCCTGGGCGTACATATCTCCACAGCCTGGAATTTCAATTAAGATTCCCAAGTGTCAACATTCATCTGCTATCAGTGAATATCTGAGAATCCCAAAAGGAAGTATTTGCCTCATTCACTGTAATGACTCATACAGAGGATATGACAACATATTCCTAATATCAATTACGCTGTAAATTCAAACGGCAGGGATCTGTGATGGAACTGAAGGTTCCTACCTTGCCGATGACCCAAAAAGGAACAAGTATAATTCTGTATCAAACATTTGAGTGGCCCGTAGCCTTGATGGGGGACCTTTCCCTGGCAGCAGCCAAGCGTACAGGCAAGAGCAATGGAGCTGGAGCCATAGCAGCACTATAGCTTGTTCCTGCAGTGGCAGCCAAGTGGCTGGGATGCCAAGCTTCTTCCTATGGTGGTGCTGGGGTTCCAGCACTGCAACTCTCATCCAGGGTGGTTTGGCTACCACTTTGCTGTGGGAAAAAGCTGCAGTGCTATTAGGGCTCCAACCCTGTGGCTCTCACCAGCTTGGCTGCCAAGCATGGGGGGGGGCAGTGGAACTAGAGACCCAGAAGTACTGTGGGTAGCAGCTCAGCAGCATGGCTTGTTTCATCAAGAGAACCCAAGTGCCCCACATACTGGTCCTCTTTCTGCGCAGACAGCAGGAGTGGTGCCACATGACGGGATCAGGGGAAGGGGGTCCCTTGCCAAGATCCTGTCTATGGGGCTGGCCCTGTGCTATTCATCCACCCCATGGACTTCAGTTTTTCAGTCTGGGGTTTCTCTTTTTTTTTTTTCTTTTTTTTCTGAGAGAGAGAGAGAGAGAGAGAGAGAGAAATGACACACAAAAAATGCATTTTAGAACATGTTAAAGTTGCAAAGCACTCAAAATCAAGCACTCACAATTGAGAAACCTTAATTCTGCTGTTGTCTGTGCAACCTTAATTTGGCCTTTTTGTGCACAGGTGTTATTACATGGCATTAATTACACAATCACATTATTTTTTAGAGGACTCCCTCCTCATCCAGTTCCCAAAAGAGCTGTCCCAGCAAAGAAATAGAAAGGAAGCTGTTTTCAGTAGATTCCTTATTTCATTTGTTCTAGAAGTTAGAAAGTACTCAGGGGGCTGCAGGGATAAAAAGGATGGTCTCAGGATCACAGCCAGGTGCCGACAACCAGATTCTGTGTCCAGCTACCACAGAATTCTATATAATGCTCAGCAAGCCAAACTCTGAAAAATTACCATTAACTGTATATTACTAATTTTATAGGAACCTAACTGGAGATCCTGAGCTGAACACTAATATCAACTGAAGCCATTGTGAATCTTACTCTCAACACAAAATGCCAAGCACTCTGAAGAAGAAAAAAAAAAAAAAAAAAATCAGACCAAAGGCATCCCAAGCTGAGCGCTCATAATTAGCACACATTGTTGATTTTACTTCATCTGTACTTTAGTTGGCTACCTAAAATAGAAATGTCAAATCACCTCACCCCAGTGTTGCATAAATACATGCACTAACATTTGTGAAGCTATAGTAATAAGTAGTATAAAAAGCTCAGATGGAAATTGTTGATTCTATCGTTAGAGAGGGAACTGAATGGCCTGCAGCTAATATTAGGCATAGGGCCATATACCAAAGAATAATACAACAAAATATTGAGCTGCTGTTCATTGAGGAATACTACTCATTCCTGTGCACTCAATGAAGGGTCTTGTGGGGATAAAAAGAATGTGATGGTGCAATCAGAGACTGTTCTGTGCTGCATAAAAACAACGGCAACAAATTAATGTTCCACAGACATTAAATCTGGTATCTAACATTTGACTATTTCACTTTGCATATTTAATTCTCTTTTAATATATTTTTCTGTTATGTAAAGCTTATACAAAGCACAAGTGGTAGTCTCCTGACAGATAGGCATCTGTCTTCATTTCCTATATGCAAATCTTAGTAGTTTCCAATCTCCTCTCAAGAGAAACTTTGGACTGGAATAGCAGGTGTTGCAGGTTAGGAGAGGTGGGAAAAATTCCTGAGTGCTCTAATTCTCACAGTTTCTCAGTTATACCCAATTTAAGCCTGTGTTAATGCCTCACTTAAGTGGAAGAAAAACACCCACATTTTAATAAAGAAAATGTGAGTTTACTCTACAACTGAAGCATGGTTTTATTAAGGATGATAGCACATGGTATGTCTTAGAAACTATCCATGGCTCTTTCTTCATCGCTGTAGGGTTTCTGCCTTCCTTTAATGTAAAATGAACTAATAGATGGAGGTGTGCAAGTCTTATTTGCACTAATCTGATGAAAACAAAACGTATTTAAGCTATTGCCTAAATTTTTACTTCCTATGTATAACTGCAGTAGCAACTATTGAAACTGCTTACTCAGACACATCTACAGACAGAGATTCTATCATGGTAGGATGTACTGAAGCACTGTCAGCACATGTGTCTGCATAATCACTGTAGGAAATGTTACTATTAGTTCTATTTCAGAGTAGAGTTGTTGTTTTTTTTGTTTCAAATGTCTCCCCCACATTTCCAAGCATGGATACTAGAAGATAATGTACTAATGCATGATAAAAATCTACATACCCATAACAAACTTTCATAGGTGAGCTTTTGGCTAAAAATAGAAATTGAAATGCAATGCTGAGAGTCTTGTCAATGTCATTTTACTTGGGAAAGTTAGGAGCAGCAACAGTGGCTCTCAACATTTCCAGACTCCAGGCAACAAATGCAGGCTCTCTCAGCTTTCACCTGGTTTTTTACTATAGAAAAATAAAAAAGCAATTCTTGTGTTGCAAAGAACTGAGAAAGACCATGACAGGTCATAATGTTTTTGACACTGGATTTCTATTCAAAATCTCCAGGTTTATCTTGTGAATCATATATTGATTTTCACACACCTAAGAGCGTTAACTTTTGGAACTCATGGCACCCCAGGGTGCTGCAGCACCTTGGTTGAGAATCGCTGCTCTAGATTCAGTAAGACAGTACGGTAACCCTTTATGTTAAGAAGGCTGCCTTCATAGACATAAATATTAAAACGCTTTTTTAAAATGTGTAAATTAACATCCTAGATTAATGTATTTCTGCAGGTTTAAGCAGACTGTTTCAATATCACTAATGTCATAAAAGATTTCTCATTGCTAGCAGCTTGAAATTCCAAGCTGTCCATTTCCATGAATATTTGTCATAATTTTGATAATGTGCCTGAAGAGACATAACATCACTAGAGATTTACATTTCTGTACACTATCTTCACATATTTATTTAAACACTAACTGAACTAGTCTTTCCTACAAACATGTATACCAAACTCAGTGAAAAACTAGCCATTTTAAAACATTTGACTGCAGTCCCAGTTCTACGTTGCTCAGCCGTTTTGAGGTGTGGAAAATGTAATTAGTTTTTGCTTTAGTTAACTGTTGACAATACTGCTTTTAGTAATAAAATGAAGTACTGTAACATTTGTTTTCAAAGCTAGTAAGAAATGGTAACAATTCTTTATAACAAGGTGGTAACCAAAAGCATTACATTGAAATTTATTTCACTTACAAGGTAATCGGTGTATGAAACATTTAAAACCGCACTCAAAAGAGAAATTCTGAAAAGCCAAATCCTACTGTTCTGAACTGATATATTTAAATATATCTGCACTAAATAATTTTTTAGGTTTCAGGACCGTCTTACAGGAAAGATAAACTGAACCCTTTTTTATGAAAACTTGAAGAGGGAGGAGTACGCAGGACATCTGCGCAACAAATCCGTTTTCAGCAACAACTCACCAATAAAACTGGCACTTAATTGGAAGTAGCGTACCATTACTAGTAAGTGGGCATTAAATGGACACGAGCTACAGTGTTTA
Source organism: Alligator mississippiensis (assembly GCF_030867095.1). Taxonomy (NCBI): domain Eukaryota; kingdom Metazoa; phylum Chordata; order Crocodylia; family Alligatoridae; genus Alligator; species Alligator mississippiensis. The sequence continues at coordinate 44,517,047 of NC_081830.1, forward strand.
GTTTTCCCAAAAAGTTATGTCTTTGTCTATGAGTTTTCCAGAGATATCTCAAATTCAAATTATACCCAAACAGCTCACACCTCCTTTTTGCCTATTTAAACTCTATAGTTTGAAACTTTTTATAGTACCCTGTGACCACATAGGACACTAGCTAACACTCAAAACCGGGGAGTCTGATTGCACGTTGAGCCAGTTTATTTAAAACCTGACAAAAAAAATTACTTCCTAAATTGATGTTTTGATGTTACTTGGGAAAAAAAATAAATAGGTCATGATGTATTCTGAGTTATGACCATGTTTGCTTCTGTATGCACTATGTGGCTACTTCCAGAGTGATTCAATACTGAACTTGTTCCATTTTACAAGGTATTTGAACAGTGAAAACTGAAAACAACATTTTATTACTTGGCAAGATAAAAAGAGCATGCAAATTTGTTTAGCTCCAATACCCAACTCACATGACTAGTTATTAGGTGCTCAGTGCTTTGGAATGTCAGCCACTTATTAAGATAAATATGGCAGGAAGGAGCTAACCACAGAACTTTAAAAAAAAATCTTGACCAAGGTTCTTAGAACTAAGCAAGACAGCGTCACCTTCTTATTTGGATTTTTGGTATATTTGCTACAATTCTCTCCTTCTCATTACTAGAGTATCATTACTACAGTATAATTTAGTTTCATTTACATTGACAAAACTCTTAAAATGCAACAAGGGGTTCAAGGAGAGAGAAGCAAATAGAATTAACCTGCAAAAAATCATAATAAAGAATACACCCAAATTAGTAAGAGAGGTGGTTAGTCTTGTTAGTCTTAAATCAAGCAGCAGGTAGAGCCGGGTGGCACCATAAGAACCTAAGCAAAGAAGTAGCTTAAGAAACAGTTCTCCTGCTTAAAGCAGCACATTTCCTGAGGTCTAATAAGAATATCTAGCATGTCTGTGCTCCAACTACAACTATAAAATAAACCAGAATATATGATGCCTTGTGCCACTCAACTGCTCGCATGCAATTAATTTAGAAATTCTGTTCCCCAGCCTTTGTGAATGCTTTTCAATAAAAAAGCTGATGTCCACAGGGTATGATGGAAGATGTCAGGGAAATTATGATTCTTTTATGATTATGTGGCCGAGCTGACAATTATGTTGCTTGATTTTCCTGCCTTTTTGTTCTTGTTATTGTCTTGCAAATAGTATTCATCTCATTTTTGCTCATAAAAGCAGCAGAGAACCTTGGAAGGCATCTGAAGAGTAGAAAATGGCAAATCTTAATGTGTTTTTAAATAGTTATTCTTGTAACCTTATCCCATTAACATGTGTTTTTTTTACCAGCATTCCAGTTGCTGTGAAATCTTTTCATTTTAGTTACTATTTTTAAGGAACCCAGAATTTTTCTATGGCAATTAATAAGTCTTGAAACAAGGCCTTAAAAGTTTAGCTTAAGCCCTTAATATGCTTAAAACTTAAGTTATTCAGCTCTGTACCTAATTCTAAATAATGATCTCATTTTAACAAACTATTCTTTCCACAAACAATTCACATGACGGGAAACTCTGGGGAAACGGCACTACCTTGGAATTCTAGTCTTTACAAAGAATTTGAAGAACCAAGAAAGTACGCAGCACAAACAGTAAGGCCTACTTGAATAGCACCAGTTAATTAGAGAAGCTACAGTAATAACTTTGACGGTATGATGCAAGAAATATCTAATTCCCCCCTGAATAAACATTTTATAATAGCAATCAAGAATTCCAAGAGGTGGAGTTTTCTTAGCATAAGCACACCCCATTGGGAACAAACATTTGTCTGTGCCTGATAATACCCAAGGAGTATAATTATCTCTCAAAACCATACTGTCATAGAGTATTACTGAACTACCATATTAGAGTTTGCCTCCTTTTATTAATGTAGAAAAAATATGCATATCCCCAGTAAAACCCTACAACTTCTAGGCCAGCAGTCTCCAACCTTTAAGCAGGAGATCACCTTTGGCATGTAAAAGCAACCCAAGAACTATGGTGTGCTGTTGCCACTCTCCCCCCTGCCCAGCAGGTAAGTCTGTGGGGTGGGAAGGGGTTGAGGGGTAGATCGAGGCAGAAAAAGAAAAAATTATTTGGGGGCATGCCTCCCAAACAGATAAGTCCCACCGGGCCAGGGCACCACTCAACTTACCCCTTGTCCTGCCTCTGCGGCACTGTTCCTCACAGCGGGGGCCTTATTCTAGCCCCCACCCCTACCCTCTGCCATAGACTGACCTGCTGGGTTGGGGCACATGTGTTCATGCACGTGGGCACTCAGCCCCCGACCCCAGCCTCGGATTGACTCCAAGAGGCTCCGAGATCCACTGGTTGGCAACCACCGTTCTAGGCCTTTATAGCCTTGTGTTATTTGAAAATCCAAGATGAACCAGTAAAGCAATTTATCCTCAGAAAAATGCTTAAAGTCCTGGATTTATGTGAACGAGGAAGAAATGTGAAGACCCAATTGACAAAACTAGAATTTTAAGACACTGTGACAAAACCACACACACACACACACACACCCCCAACACGTATATTTTATTATTAGACACCTTCGCTGTTTTCTTTTATAATGTTAAGATACAATCTCACATTTTCCTGTGGTATTTCCTTTTCTGTCTATAAAAAAAAAGCCTGAACTGCTCACAGAATCACACTACCCATAAGATGCCAAGACAATAAACAAATAAACTTAAGTCAACTCTAGGCTGACCGGCTGGCTCAGTCGCTTCAAACATCACAAGATCACCAGTGAGCTAACTGAAAAAACAATATTCCTATAAGAGCAAGTCAAGGACAGACAATTGTACAAACAAACAGGGTCCTGGGATGTCTTTATCGTGATTTCTATTGTGTATCAACTGCACACAAAGTAATACATTGTCAAGAAATTCTTTTGACACTGAAACAACTACCACGCCTCTCCTAATTCACACAGCAAGTCCTTTAAGTCACTTTATACAACTAAAAAAAATCATCTATGTACAACAATATACGTTAGACAGAAGGCGTGCAGTTTTGAACCATTTGCTCAATAGAAATAACTATATTATTTAAGGGCAAACTAAACAGTTTGGCTGCCAGGGCTCATGTTCGGGGTGCTCCATTTTACCTGTAACATCCGACAGCACAAGCACCAAAATGCTCCAGGAAGACACATTTGCTGCTGAGCAGGGCCCGCACTCATGTCTTTGGATGGGACTGTTTGCAAATTTAATTACAGAAGTCATTAAGACCTCAAATATATATTTAAAGTTTCACAGGCCGCCTGCCTGACAGACAATAGGCTGAGACTCGACTTTTTTCTTTATCCTGTTCCCACAGATGTGCTTTGCTGATGAAAGCACACAAGGTCTCTCCAAGTCAAACACAAGGCTTCAACCCACCCTGTTTCAGGAGGGGACTCTTCTGTTCTCCAGTGACCCCCCCCCCCGCCCCGCCCCACCCCCACCCACCCCCGGGGGGAAGGGCCGTATCAGGGCCGCAGGGTGACAGGATTTAGTGCCCAGGGGGGTTGTGAGGCATCCCCCCAAACCCGCCGCGGGGCCCTGCTGAGAGCCACCACCAAGGCCCGAGGCCCGACTGCTGCAGGGCCCAGGCCGCGGCGCGGGCCGCGGTGACATGGAAAGTTTGAGCCCGGCGCACGAGCAGCTCCCCGGAGCAGGCGGCGGCAGAGAGACAACGGCAGCGGCGCCGGCCCGGACACCCACCCCGGGGGCTCCCTCGGCCCCGCACCGCACCCCCGCCCCGCACACCCGCCCGGGGCAGCAGCAACCGCTGCACGCAGCGGCCCCGCCGCGGGAGGGGAGGGGAGGGGAGGGGAGGGGCCGGCCCCGCACGGAACCCCGCGGCCCGGCCCAGCCCAGCCCGGCGCGGCGCAGCCCAGCGCGGTACCTGCGGCGGGGCTGCGCTGCCCGGCCCGGCCCGGCCCAGCCCGGCGCGGCGCTCCCTGTTCCGCGGCTGCGACGCTGGTGCCTGGTGCTGCCCGCCCGGGTGCTGCGCGGCGGCGCGGCCCTGCCCTGCCCTACCCTGCCCTCCCCGGCCCGGCCTCGGCGGCGGATCCCAGCGACGAGCCGGCAGCGGAGGCGGCGGCAGCCTGCGCCCCGCGGCCCGGCCCCGCTCGCTGCTGCCCCCGGCGGCGCGGCGGACTCGGCGGCGCGGCCTGGTCCCGCCCCGGCCCGCGTGAGGCGCCGCCCGCCCTCCACAGGAGGCAGCCGAGCCCGAGGGGCTGGGGCGGAGGCTGGAGGCGGAGGGGGGGCTTCAAGGCCGGGAGGCGTTGCCCGCAGGCCGGAGGAGAGGCCCAGGGCCTCGGGAGGATTCACAGCCCGGCCTGGCGCTGCTGCACTGCACGGGTCTGGTCTGGGATTTGCTTTTATTTAAGGAACATTTTTCGTGGCCCAAGTCAAATTAACCAGATCAGGTCCAAATCCGTTTGAATCATACAAGAACCACGTGTGGCCCTGCTCCGCGCAAGCAGCCCCCGCCCGCGGCTTCACATACTTCCAGGTCCTTTGGCGGGTGTCCTACGTGCAGGCCCCTGCCCGGAGGCGTTCAGGTGCCCGTGGCTTTCACTCGCCCTCAGCCCTCCGGCCACAGGAGCAAGCTAGGGCGGGGTCTCCCACATCAATAAATTTGGCGTGTAGCCGAGATCCTCTCGCTGGAAGCAAGTCGTAGGGAGTCCTGTGGGCAAGCAGACAAGGGTGCAACTCTGCTACACAGTGCCATTTTAATTGCATTACCTTGGTCAGGGCACTTCCCCTGCCACCATCATGGTCATGGTATTTCCCCTGCCATGTAAACATCTGGTGCTGGCGCTGCAGGCGCGTCCGGCCAGCTCTGTGCTGCATGCCGTGTGCGCCGGCAAGCCCATGTCCCTCATGCAGCACGCTGTGAATCTGGCACCACATGCAGTGTGCAAGGTCAGCCCGGCATGCACCGCATGTGGGGTGCAAGTCCACAGCAGCACAGTGGGCTGTATCCTTCACACCCCTCAATTACATCATTAAGCAATTGAACCAGTCTGACTGGAATACCCCCCCAAACCCAGGCCAGGGACCGAACAGCTCCCTGATAGGCTGCCACTTTCATTTTGATGAACTAGTTAGGTCATCACTTGCATAGGATGGTCTCCAACTAGCACGTGTTATATAGTACATGGGCCAAAGCCAACAGCGAAAGAACAATGCCATGGCATTTTAGAAGAAACACTCAAAAGACAGCCACAAGAAACTAAAATCTTATTCTGGAGAAACAAATGGAATGTGCCCCAAATTCCACATATTTGGACCAAAAAATATGTGCACATGAAAATCTCAGACTGGCTATAAAAGTATCACAAACAGCACCTCAGTGGACCATAATAAAGCACCAAGTAAACATGAACCTCCCATGAAATATTCAACAGAACACTTCTTTCTGTTTTCCTGTATGGGAGGGAGTGTGTTGCGCCCAAATAAGAAGCCTGTTTTAACTCTTGGGACAACCCCACAGAAGAAACTCCATTATGTGTAGTTTTGCAACAAATACTTTTATGTACTTCAAAGTGTCATCAATAAAGCAGGGGGAGAGTTATGTCAATTCCTTCTATTCAACATAGACCCTCCCCCAACCAAATTCTAGGTGTCATATCACCCAAAGCAACAAACACTGCACCACAAAGTACTAAAGCAGTAGGAGCCAAACTTTTTGGCAGGCAAGCTACAAATTAGCCCTGAACCCTACCCAAATGCCACACCAACCGCTTCCCCTGCCCTGTCTGTTACTCTGTTTTCTACTTCCTTCCCTTTTCTCCCTGCCCAATGTGCTGCTTTGCTTTTCGATTCCTGCCCTATGTGCAGCTGCATTGCCTATCCCCTCCCTGATCTAACATGTGCCACACACAGAGGCTGCCCATACCACTTGTGCACCCATGCTGCAAGTTGGCCACTGTTATAGTTAGAGGTTCACCATTATATCAGTCCATATCGTATTGGGACCAATAAAGGGAAAATTGACATTATCTGTAACCAGCTTTTTTTGGCAGGTGTAGCCAATAATGTCACCAATAAATTCTGTGTGCATGCATGCAGCCGCAGCATGCACGTGGCCTTTGGAGAGCAGCGTCTGGCTGGTAAATCGGGGGGGGAGGGGTGTGTGGGGGCAGATTGAGGCCCCAGTGGTGAGGGTAAGGTGTGGGGCAGGGGAGGCACTCCCAAACAGGGGTGGGGTGGAGTGTAGGACAGAGTCACGGGCAGCTTGTCCAGGGATGGGGGGGAGGGGAGAAAGGGGGTCACTCCCACCACTATGCACACCCCTGGGGTGTTCCCTGACTCTGTATGCAGGATGAGGGGAGGCTGCCCACTGTGGACTTGGGGCCAGAGGCTGCATCAGTCTCTTCCTGGCTGGGGCTGAGCTAGGGCTGTGCTCAGGGCAGGTGGGGCAGGGCTGACGGGAGTGGTGCTGGGAGTGGGGGTTTGGGGGGACTACAGCAAATTTTGGGATGGCTGTAACTCCGCCCCCCCACCCGTAGCCCCACCTCCCAGCACCTCTGTTATCCACCCCAAGCACAGCCCCAGCCCAGGCCCCGCGGAGAAGAGGCTGGTGCAGCCCCTGGCCCCGAGCCCGCACTGGGCAACACTCCCTCCCCTCACACACGGACCCAGGGGCATATGGCCCCAAACCTCCCCCAGGGGTGCATGCACGGCAGGAGCCACCTTCCCTTCCCACCCTTCCAAACCCTCTGGATGAACCACCTATGGCTCCATCCCATGCCCCATCCTGCCCTGGCTGGGAAGCACCTGTCCCAGCCCCAGCTCCAGCTCCATGCCCTCCCTCACCATGGTGGCCTTGATCTGCCCCTCCCCCAGACTTACTGGCTGGGCACTGCTCTCCAAGCTGCCAGGCTGCATAATTGGCAATCAGATCAGTATCGGCTGATATGGCTGGTTAATAATTGGCCATCAGTATTAGCAAAAAAATCTTTATCAGTGCACCCCGAGTTATAGTGAAGGATCAGCTATGAGATCTAAATGAAAGCATGACTCGCTCACTGCTGTTTCACCACTCCCTGAGTTCAGCAATGCTAACCTGACCAACACAGCAAGTAGCCCCTTCCCACCATGTGGAACACATTTAGAGTACTTCCCAAGGTTGGGAGCACCTCTCTAAGGGGCATGAAGGAAAAAAGAGAAGGATCAGAAAATGTTTAAACTGACAAGGTTGGTCCTTTAGCAGCATTTAGCAACAGTTGAAGGGCAAAAATCAAGCTAATTTTCTTGAAGAAAGCTCAGCTTTTAAAAGTTTTGGAAGCACTGCACTAGATTAAAACTGAAAACAGCAGTGTATAACCCCTTGGGAGGAAAAATAAAAAACATTAATAGCTAGGACTGCTGAAAGTCCCTGTCACAAGAACAAGCTGCTTTGTTACTGTGAGATGTGCTAAGCCAAGTTAGTACCATTAAATATATTAAGACAAGGCAATTTCTCATCCAACATAGAATCAGTGACTATAAACTAGAGGTGGAGGCATGGATAGACTAAGTATAGCTCAAGCCCTGAGAGAAGCATTTTTTTAGCTAATCAGCAAAAAGAGAAGAAAGAGAGGGGGAGAGGGAGACTTTCTACGTCCATGTCCAAAACACAGGAAAAAGTAATAACGATGTTTGCACAAACTGTCAAGGATGATAAAAGACTTTTCACCAAAAAGTAATGACTCTCTTATCCATGCAACATTTGCCAAGGTGCGTGTGTGTATTAAAGTTGATATTTGATTGTATTCTGCTTACTCAGGCCTCTTTGATATTTGTCTTTTTATATAAATTCTTTAGGCTAGAAACATTCTGTTTGAGGAAGGGAAACGTGTTTCTACAGGATTTAAACTAATTGGAATCTGACTGACTGTGGCTTGTTGGCAATATTGTAATAAATACTAATATTAATACTGATAAGGGAAAAGAGAGAGATGCCAGTGAAAGCTTTCCCTTATCCAACACCCTATCATCTGATCCTGAAGGAATAAATATCACCTTGTGAAGCCCTGTCACATTGCTACATTTTAGCAACACTAGCTTAACTTGCCAATTAGTAAAACTAGTATGGAATTCAACAGAACTTGGATAGCCTACAAAATGAGCACTTCGTATCTCTCACATACATACTACTCACAAAAAGGGCCAAGTTGTTTGGAAGCAGGGAGTCTGCTTTAGGTTGCTCTCTACATTGTTTTTTTTTAATGTGAGCTGTGTCTAAATAGCCTTCAGCACTGAATTATCTACCTCTTGTTCCAACCAGTGCACTTCCACTGGACACAAAAATGTAAACCACTGTGTCATCTAACCCTGACCGGCTGGGGGGGGGGGGGGGAGGCAGGATAGGACAATAGTTTAAATAGTACAGCCACAAGCAGCTTTTCTGCACTGGCATTGCTGCTGCAGCTGGTACCCCACTCCTAGCAACTAGAAAAACATTAGAAGAAAAAAGATTCAGGCAGACAGAGCCATAGTTTTGGTTGGAAAGTTATTGTGGACAAGGATCATTTTGCTTCCATCTCAGTGGATCCCTTGTTTTGCCAGTATTGTTTTACCTTGCCTCTGTGGGCAGAAACCACATATTGGAGTCATGCAACTTAGATACAAGCAAGGAAAAACAACTTTGACCACAGCAACATCTCATCACAGTACTATTGCTTCCTTTAGGTGAGAGGTTAGCCAATATTTGAGACCTCATTGGGTTGTTGCCATGAAGAGGAGAAATCATTTTAGTCAGGTATATTTTTCAATGAATTCCTGTTTATTTCCAAATAACATACTCAAAGCCCTGTTTCCCTGAGCAAAGAAGGAACTAACAACAAGAAAGTTTCCTTATTCATACTTACAAGCTTTCTTCTCCAACCAATGCTATTTCGCAGGCCAGGGGATGGTGTCTGTCTACTCCTTTGCAGGCCATGCTCACACTTGCTTTTCTCACTGTCAGTTGGTTTCTTGAGCTTTGTGTGTGTCATGTCTACAAGATGCCCCAAGATCCCTCACTCCCTGCATTTTTTAACCAGTCTCTGGGAAATCCCTTTTATTCTGCCTGAATTATTCAGGCCTTGCCATGAAGCTCAGTCCCATAGGCTCTAGTTTTTATCATTTCCAGCTGTCAGTCTCTCAATACGTCTTAACTGATGAGAATGAAGCATATTTATCTCGCTTTAAAAAGGTCTTTGATTTCCTGATCAAAGACCTGCTTCACAGCAGCCCTTGCCGGCTTCTAACACAACTCAATTTAAACATAGTTATTTTGTAGTATGGACTACCACTAAGTTATTCCCTCTCTATCATCACCAGGCCTGAGGAAGAAAGGCCCTAATCTTGCATTACCCATCAACTACCTAACACTCAAGAGCATTTATGAGAACTAGTTGATGTCTATTGAATACTTTTTAGTGCTTTAGGAATCAGATTTGCCAGCCTATTCGAGTTGAGCGAAGTGGCCAAAAATGCCCAGTGAAAAACACTTCTGAGACAGAAACTCTGCAGGGCCATCACATTACCAGCAGAGTAGGCCTGTTGGAGGGATATGGACTGAGATAGGATGAAGCTTCATGACACCTATCCTCTGCTGGTGTGAGTAAGAGCAGCTTCTCCACTGCCCTAACTAACATGCCAGCCAGTACCTGCATCTAAAGAATGAAGCTTAGGCACTTGTAAGAACCAAGCCCTATGTGCCATTCAGCATGACAGGTTTCTAAGATAGCACTGACCTTGGACTCCCACTGCTTTATTTACTATAAGTCTTGTCCCATGGCTGGAGATTCTAAAAGATGACACCTGCCATTTCAAAGCCTCACAGAAGGCAGATATTTTAAAATGTTAAAAGCAGTCCAAAAAATGAGGGCGAAACCTTTCAAATAAAGAATATTTGCCATCTGTTTCTATATTTTTTTTACTGCATTAAATTGCCGCAAAAACTATTTTATTATTGGCTGGATTTATGCTGCTCTTTATTGGTAATTCTCCTCTTTGGGCTTTGTCTTATTCAATTCCAGTTAATTATTACTGTGCTTTCAACTTTTATTTTGCCAGGAGGCTGGGGTTTTTTTTTTATTGTAATGCTTACCTTACACTTTTGCCATATTAAGATCTTGAGTTCTAATGTGTTAAACTATTTGCCATATCATACCATATCAATTCTTGCATTCAGATTTCTGATGAAAAAATATCCCTGGGCTTTTCCAGAGACTATGTTGTACAAGGTTCAGATCATGTCTGCATCACCTGTAGGTAATATAATGCTGGATCTACACTAGCCTGGATTCTCTCTCTTCTATTCAATATACAAATACATATATCAAAGGTATGCTGTACAATAATTAACACAAACATAAAATACTACCGTAAAGCAGAAGAAAATGCATGTATGCAAGCCAGTCTTTAATTATGATTCATTCTGGGCTGGGGATGGACAAAACCTGCATATAGATTTCTGATATATTAATGCCTTCATGGCCTGATTTTCTAATGTATTATTAAGCTCCTCCTACATTATTGTTCTGCACATCTTGTGCAGCTTTTTCTGCCTTAAACTTCTGTTTAAATATTTTTGCCACATTACGTATCTCCTGAATTATTTTCCTGTGCTTCTCCTGTCACATTATAGTGATTGTCCTCTGCTGTGGACCCTAGCACCATTTTTCACTTGCATGAGAAGCTACTGCCTGGAATTATATCTGTCAAGTACAAATTTGCACATCTCTAAAACCAACTGTCAATGCTAGCACCATGGTTTCACTATTCATGTTCCTTACCTGGACATTTGTCACATGAAGGAAAGCTCCCTTATCTAGTCTTTAAAAAATTGGGGACCCAAATATTAAAGCTTTTAAGAGGCCCCCATGCAACACAGTATTTGTTCAATTATGTAACTTCAACACAAAGAAAGTCCCTGCTGCTGAGGGCAGTGTATACTTTAATACATTATAGCTAAAGAAATTTTCACATAGCTGTTTCCTCAAATCCTCCTCCTTTCTCTGATCATCTCCCTACCCAGTAAGATGAACAGAAGCCTGACAAAGTAGCTGCCAGGAGGCAAAGAACATGTCACTCCACAAAGATTTTATTTTCAATTGGCATCTGCTGATGACCAACAGATTATGGAGAGCACAGCAGAGGGAAGTGAGTTTTGAAGGCTAATTTTGTTCCTGACTACTACTTTATAGTGCTCTGCTGTAGCAGTGTAGACAGGAAGCTGCTTGTGAAAGGATGGCTGGAAATAGAAAAAATGTTGTCAATTGACCTCCTATCTCCAAAGAGTAAGGATTATTGTCCAAATTATGCTGCTGGATATCCATGACACAATTATACAAGGCATAAAGTAAACAGAAGCAGTAAATTAATATCTGAAGGTAGAATTAGTATCCATATAATCTCAAACTACTGCAGTATTTGTGTGTTACTATTGAGAAAAGGAGCAATAATCCACTCTGTGGTCATCTTCCTCTCTTCTCCCATACTATGTAGATCTTAGCACAGGTGAGAATCTGTTTTTTAAGTAAGGGTCTGTTTCACAAAATACCCGACAAACATTGCAAGTATGAAAGTAGAAAGCAAGTCATCCAGACAACCATAAAACATGCCTACTCCATCATCCTGAAATCAAATGGAAATTATGAGATACAACTATATATACAAATATTATCAATCTCTCCACACACACGCTTACCAAAACTGAAAAATCTGTCCTATCTAAAGGCCTAAATTTCTGTCCAGAAAAATACCCTAATAAAATACTTCAATGTGGAGAACTAGAAGAATTCTTCCGACGCCTGCGCCTCAAAGAATATTTCCACGACCAAACTGAACCCACTCCCAAAAACAACTCATCCTCTGACAACATTCAAGAAAAGATCAATGCCAAAAAACCCCCAAAAACATCAGATTGGACACCTCGCAGTGGACGAAACCCTAACCTTGACCGCTACATTGACTACTTCAGGGAAAGAATGAACAATGAAATAATCAGCAACACACGCCACCACAACAACCTCTCTCTACCAGAGAAAAAGGCCATAGAATCTCTAAGATCTAACCACCAAATAGTAATAAAACCAGCAGATAAAGGAGGAGCCATAGTCATCCTAAACCGTGAGGATTACATAAAGGAAGCCAACAGACAGCTCTCTGACACCACCTACTACAAAGAACTACAAGAAAATCCTACTCCCCTTTTCACCAAAAAACTCAACAATACCATCAAATCATTTCCACCAAGATTACAAGAAAAACTACAGACCTTGATCCCCCTGCTACCTAATCCAGGGACAAAATCCACAAACAAGGGAACCCTGGCAGACCTATCATATCAAACCATGGGACCCTAACTGAAGAAATATCAGGTTTTGTTGAATCCATCCTAAAACCGCTTGTCACCCACAGAGCAAGTTTTGTCCAAGACACTACAGACTTGCTACAGAAACTTAAAAACATAGACCACCTTTCCAGCAACACGCTCCTAGCCACCATGGACGTTACCAGCCTATACACCAACATCCCACACCAGGATGGCATCCATGCCTGCCTTACATATCTACAGGAACAAGATTACAACCCAGAATACAGACCCAAAGACATCACTGAGCTTATACACTTCACCCTCACACACAACAATTTCACTTTTAATAATCAACACTTCCTCCAGATGATGGGAACAGCTATGGGCACTAAAATGGCCCCACAGTATGCCAACCTTTTTATGAGCCACCTGGAAGAAGACTTCCTCAAGAACTGCACCATCAAACCCTTGCTGTACTTACGATATATCGATGACATCTTCATCATTTGGAGTGAGAACCAGGAATCTCTAATTGAGTTCCACCAGAAATTCAACAGTCACCATCCCTCCATCTGACTTTCTTTAGAATACTCCAGCACCAACATCCCCTTTTTAGACACAACGATCAGTATCCAGAAGGGTAAAATACAGACCACAGTATACAAGAAACCCACAGACCAACACACATATCTGCACAGAACCAGCAATCACCCGAAACACACCAAAAAAGCTGTGATATACAGCCAAGCCCTCAGATACCACCGCATCTGTACTGAAGAGAACACCCGGGATCGCCACCTCACCAATCTTAAAAAGGCTTTCACGCAGCAAGGACACTCCTCCAGAGAGGTAGATCGCACGTTTGAAAGAGCCACCTGGATACCACGTGAAGAACTGCTGAAGTACAGAAGAAAAACACCCACAAATCGCACACCGCTGGTTATGACCTATCACCCATCCCTTGAACCTGTACGGAAAATCCTCAAAAAATTGCAAACCATATTAGAAAAAGACCCTATTCTTAAAAAAATCTTCCCAGAGCCACCCATCCTAGCCTTCAGACAAGCACCAAACCTCGCCAACCTCATCACCAGAAGCAAACTTCCTCAAGCCCAGAACACACCAAAAGGATCCAGACTGTGCCAGGACAAGAAATACAAAACCTGCCCCCACATCTCCACCACCTCCACTATTACTACACCCCACAACAGAGCCATCAGCATCCCAGGATCTTACAGCTGCACCTCCAGGAATGTAGTATACCTCATCCAATGCACCAAATGCCCTGATGGAAGATATGTAGGAGAGACCAGACAACAACTGCGCACTAGAATGAATGCACACCGGAAATCCATCAAAGACAGAAACACCCAATTACCGGTGGGGGCACATTTCTCACAGGAGGGCCACTCTCTCTCCAATCTCTCAGTCCTGATCCTCAAGGGAAATTTACACAACACTTCCCAGAGACGAGCCTATAAGCTCCATTTCATCAACCTGCTGGATACTAGAGATCAGGGACTAAACATAGACATTGGATTTTTGATACATTACAATCTGTCTGGCAACTGACTCCCCAGCCCAGCCCAGCCCAGCCCAGCCCAGCCCAGCCCAGCCCATGGCTTGTTTACTTTTCATTCCATCCAGGAAGAGCACGCAGCAACTGCTGCAGCATCCTTAGCCTGATGAAGGGTTTTTGAACCCGAAAGCTTGCTTAATAACTATTCTCCAACCATTTGGGTTGGTCTAATAAAAGATATCAAATTCACCCAAGAAACCTTGTCTGAGATACAACTATTTGTTCATTACTTGGCTTCAGTGAGTAAGGCAGTTTTATACAAGCCGCCAAACACACATCCAGTATGTTTTACTACTTTCTATTCAAGTTCCATTTTCAACTCTGTATGTGCTCTCTTCAGTTGTAACTACAGGTTTCTCCTGCTTTATGCTGTGCATGCATTCCTGAAAAATGGTGCACAACTCAAATTCACATAAAGGGAAGCCACTTTACAATAACAAATAGGGATATGTTCCAAGACATCGACTGTACTGACCCCCAGACCCATTTGTACCACTTTTACAAGACAATTTTCATACTCACCATCAACAGAAAGGCGTAGGAGATAAGCTAGTGGGATGCTTAGAAGCCATAATGCGGATGGCAACTACAGAAACATGTGCCTCAGACAATGAGCGAGGAGCACAGATCCACACAGGAGACTATTTTGGCGCGCATCACTCCCACAATGTACCACACAAAGCAGCTGACTGTGGGCTTCCACCACACTGATTGTATAAGAGTGAATTTACCTCGCATATAACAATTTTTGGTATAAAAAGCGTCATCGCATAAGAGCAAATTTGCACATACAGAACCTGCATAAAGCGAGGGAAACCTGTATAGCTATGAGTGCTAAACAACAATCCTTCATCATTTCAGAGCCCAGCTTCTTATCCTTTGAATTCTTAAATAGATGCTCATACTCTGATCCCTTTGTCCATTATCTGGATGTAACCTCTCTTCACGTCTCACGCTCTCTCATTTATTTCCAATGTCAAGTTTTCCTGGGTTTTACTGGGATGCGTTAAGTCAAAATAATAAAAGCAATCTTTACAATGGAAATTAACAGAAAACACACTGAAAACAATAGGGAACATCCATGTGGGCTGAGAAGGAAAATGGAATGATGATGAAGATAGAAAATACAACTCTTCCATCCTCCCTTGGGCTCTCTCAGTAGTAGCAAAGGTGTTTCCTAATAAACTAGCTGATTAAGACAAAAAGAGATTTCTTGCACTGATGTCAAAAGATATATACTATGTGTGAAGTTCCTAGGAGGCTTAGGGAGCAGCATAAGAGGCTTAGGGAGTGGCACGAGATGCACGGGTGAAAGCACATTGCGCCCCCGCACCCCAAAGCCCCCCAGTGACCCCCAACTGCTGCGGAGCACCCCTGCCAACCCCCAGCAGCAGCCGGAGGTAAGTGGGGCTGTGGTGGAAGGGGACTAGCCCAGCTCAGCTGCAGGGAGGCGGCTGATTAGGAACCAGGGAGGGTCTCACCCCGCCCCAGCCCCTACTTGGCCCAGCCCCCCAGACGGACAGTAGAGGAGGGGGAGGGAGTACTCACCAACCCCTCCCCAGGCCTCCGGCACCTGTTTAAGTGAATAAACATTATATTAAAAGACAAGATGCAGCATTGAAAAAAAATGTATTTTATTGAGTCATTTGGTCCATTGTTACTTAGTTTCAAATGTATAAAATACATCCTGCAGGGGTGTAGGTTGTAGCCGTGTTGGTCTAAGGACAGAGGCAGACAAGGTTCCTTGGGTAAATTTGATATCTGCCTGGCAACTGACTCCCCAGCCCAGCCCAGCCCAGCCCAGCCCCTGGCTTCTTTACTTTTCATTCCATCCAGGAAGAGCACACACCAACTGCTGAAACTTCCTTAGCCTGACGAAAGGTTTTTGAACCCGAAAGCTTGCTTAATAACTATTCTCCAACTATTTGGGTTGTTCTAATAAAAGATATCAAATTCACCCAAGGAACCTTGTCTGCCTAAAATACATCCCAGCATTACTGCAGTGGTATATATACAGTGGTATATCTTAAGACAATATTTATATCTTAGTAATGAGACATCATTGCCATATCCAGTTTAAATTTTTTGCCAAGCAGTGGGGAGACACCAGTTTTTGATGTGGACAAAAGCATGTAGCTTAGAACACATTAGTGATGTCCTAGTGCACTAATTCTCAACCAGGGTGCCACAGCACCTCAGGTGAGCCTTGAGCTCCTTTCAAGAGTCCTATGGGGTGTCACATGTAAGCACTCTTAGGTGTGCAAACATTATTCACAAGATAAAACCAGAGATTTCACATAGGAATCCATAGTGTTAAAAACGTTCTGCCCTGTTGGGGTCTTTCTAAGTTCTTTGCAACAGAATTGCTCTACTATTTTTCTGCAGTCAAAAAATGAGTGAAAACTAAGATGTGGTATTTATGAGGGATGCCTCAAGTCTATCTAGGGGTGCTTTTAGTATAAGGAGGTTGAGAAGCACTATTCTAGTGTATAACAGGTATCAGCATATGCATAAACTCAGGGATGAAGCTAGGGTGAGATTTCTATACTGTCCCTGAGAGGCACCCCCCAGATCTCTTAGCCTAGGAACAGAAGTATGGCGTAACTAAGAGACATTAGCAATTTCCTCACCCTGAGCTGCTCTATAGCCTGCAGAAAATCCTAGTGTAACTTAGAAGGTTTGGGGAGTCTGTCTACATTATGTCTGCAGCACTGCCCAGCATCTCCCCACCATTATGAGGTATGGCAGCATGGCAACATGCCCTTCCTGCCTCCAGGGCTTGACAAGGCAACCATATGGCTGTCACCATGTTGTTGTGCCAGAAGAGTCTTCACCCTAAGCAGGATGCTGGGGCTTTTAGGGCCCCTTTACACTACAGTAGCCCTTTTATCCAGTGTGAGAGAGCCAGAGAAGGGATAAGCTAAAAGTCAAGAGGAGTTAAGTTCAAGGCCTTATCTCAATTAAAAAGAAGTAGAAGTAGAGAAATTCAGGCTACTCTGGTACTGTGAGTGTGAGTGTGAAGACTGGACACGGTACTCCAGATGGGGCCTCATCAGTGCTGAATGGAACAGAAGCATCACTTCCTTTGATGTGCAAGTGATACTCTTGCTAAGCATGCAGTTGGTTTCTTTTTCTGCAACAAGAACACGCTGTAGGTTCATATTAAGTTTATGGTCTATTCAACTGCAACTCTTTGGTACTACATCCTAGCCAATTATTCTCCAGTCTGTATTTGTACATGTAATTATTCTGTCCCAAATGCAGGACTTTGCATTTGTCCTTGTTGAGTTTCATTTTATCAATGATGGACAATTTCTTTACGCTATCCAAGTCATTCTGGATCCTGGTCCTACCTTCTAGAATGACTGCAATTCCACTCAACTTGGTGTCATCCATAAATTTGCCAAGTGTGCATTCGCTAAGCATGCACATAATTTATCATACTCTGTTGCAGTCTACTGCGTGATTCTGGAGGCTTTATATCAGGGGCCAAGCACATGCACTAGATATGCCTGCTAGGGCCTTAATTATGCCAACCTTACTCATACTGGTGTTTATTTAAGTAGTTGCATTCATTGTAATAGGACTATTCGCATGCATAGAAGCTAACCAATATGAGTAAGGTTGGTATGATTGAGCCCGAAGCATGAAAGGAATGCAGAGATGGAATTACAAAGGCAGAAATAAATATATTTATCCTATACATATCAGGATCATATATTTTGGTGACTGCTGCATATATGTAATGACTACAACTAACAACCACACTGTAGGAAATTATGTGCAGACTTGCTCCACTTATTGCCGAAGAATCATCAAACCACTGGAGTACATTACAGTTTGTTCACAGATCCTAGTAAACGGTAATCCTGTTCTTTTCTCCAGGCTGACTGCCTAATGCACAAAAGTAAATAATGCAGAACATCACAAAATCTGAAATTGTTGATTAATTCAAGAATGCATCAGCACACACTACCATCCATACTATACAGAGAACAAAATCCAGGTGGATATCCAGGTGTGGTTTTAGCAGAAAAAACATGGTGAAAAAACTGGGACACTAGGCTTCCTTTGTACCGAAGATCCTCCACTGTCCAACTTGGATGAAAAAGAATATTGAGTTTGTCCATTTTGTTCTGATATCTTTGGATAAGACCATTGTGAAACAGCTAAACAAAATGCCTTATGTTCTGGAAATATCCCCATATTAACTGAGTCTTCATTTTCATTCTGTGTTCTGTTGTTGATTTTGGATGCTTATTTCTTTCCAGTTTTCTTGAAGACACTTTTACTGTCACACCTCATGCTGTCTTTCCATTCATTAGAAGGAAATTAATTCACAATAGAACAACATAAACGAATGTCATTGTTACCACCACCAAGAAAATCTTTCTCTCTGGAATGCTATGACTTATATTTGGTTCAAATTTAAGTTTTAAATCTGAGCTAAATCTAATTGAAACACTACTGTATACTGTTAGAATTGCAGGTTCGATATGAGACTTGTAAGAAACTTGTCAGTAAAAAAAGAAAAGAATCACTAATAGAATCAGATTAGAATTGTAATAAATTAATTAAATGCGCTGCAACAAAAACAGTTTGTCATCCTATTGGCACTTGCCATTTTAATGAACCTTAGACTATTGTGGAACAACAGTTTTATCAACAAATAGTGTAGGACCTACTTCAATGAGAATATATTATATTAAAACTGAGAAACAATTTCCATCAAGTCCGTAAGCATGGAATAAAATAATGGAACTCTCTTTGAAAAAATAACATCATTAATACCCTCTAAAAATAATGCCCTTTCTCTGCAACAAAAGGTAAGGTAATCATGAGGTGAACTATTCATATAATATAATTGTTAAACCATATTTATCTCCAGATGTTCACTGGCAATAAATGCAGGGAAGTAATGGAGCCATTAATATTGATGAAACAATTAGAAAATACATTTATTACATTGGATGATAGATGTTATTTTCATTTCTGTTATAATGTCTGCATAAAACATTCTACACAATACCAAAATACATTACTAATATATTTTAGATCAAATCCCTGAATAAAATTATATGCTCAGTTAGATCAATCAGAAGATGTCAAGTTGATTCTATTCCATGCCATAATGTTGCTGCAGTCTTTAGGCAGAGTGAAAGTCATCGTTTCCTGGCCTTAAACCTAGTGGTTGGATTTCCTTCATGTAAGCAGAACATAAGTTTGTAAGACAGTTAGCTTCTACTGATTATATCTCAGTGCTTTTTATCTGAAGCGATGAGGGAGTTGAAAGGAAATTTGAGAATGAACTGTATAAGAACCAAAATATACATTGTTAAAGTAAGTTAATATACCAAAAAGTGGAATATTTTCTAACCATTTTTACAAGTCAGAATGTCCAAATGTAAAGAAGGAACTACATCTCATCAGAAAACTGGGAGCAAATTCAGCCTCGTAGAGAGTCAGTTTGAGAGGGTCACAGATTCTATGCACCTCTTAAGATTTCAAAATAGAGTTTAAGTTTGATTTAAGCAATGGCTAGACTTCATGCCTAGACTTCCGCACTGAAATGAATTTCCCCTCTGGTAAGTTAGTGGAGAAACCCTATCTATTTTTTTTCCAGTATCTTCTAATTTCCCCCTTTAATGTTTCTTTTTATTAAATTCTTTTTCTTAACAAGGATGAGAATCTTTTCTTGAAAACAACTGTGTCAGTACATTTGGATACTTTTGAAGGCTCAAAGATTTACCTTTATAGTTGCTTTATAAAGAAAGTATTTAAAACCTTCCATTTAAAAAAAATCCCATTTATTTCTAACTTTAGAAATTCTGATACTAGCTTTGGTGGTTTGGGAACTATCTCACTCCTTAATGGAAGCGACATCCTCCCATAACCCATAGGAGGTCAAACCTAGGCAGTATCAGAATT
This sequence comes from Alligator mississippiensis, assembly GCF_030867095.1. Taxonomy (NCBI): domain Eukaryota; kingdom Metazoa; phylum Chordata; order Crocodylia; family Alligatoridae; genus Alligator; species Alligator mississippiensis. Next base: position 44,536,857 of record NC_081830.1, read on the forward strand.
TCTAAAGTTAAAAATAAATGTAGGGCTGTCAATTAATCACAGTTAATGTGCATGATTAACATGTTAATCAGTTCTTCCATTATTTTTTTAATCACAGTTAATCACACGTGGTTTTGGAACCCACGCCCAGGCTCCACTCCACCACCTCTGAGCCACTCAGTGGGGTAGCAGTGGTGGTGCAGATGACAGCAAGATAGCTGGGGCATGGGCTCTGGGCAGCTGCAGCAGGGAGGCCTGTGCACAGACACACAGAGACACGCATGAGCAGCCACAGTCCGGATGCTGCATGTAGAGCAGCACCATGCCAGTAAGTCTGTGGGGGGAGGGGAGGGAAGGAGGGAAGAGGTAAGGTGGGGGCAGATGGAGGCCCCCCACAATGAGGGAGAGAGTGGGACAGGGGCAGGGCTGTGGCAAATGGGGCTGTCACGGGCTGGGGTCCCCATAGGTGGCCGTGATACCCCTAGGGCCCCTTGACCGTGCCAATTCGGCCTGATGAGCACTCTCTTTCTCACCCACCACGTCTTGTTGGTAATACTTACAAATAGGAAGGCTGCCCTCAAGTTTATGTTGGGCACAGTCCTGGTGGACCCCACTGGACCCTGTGGGTTCTTGAACCCCTTTTTGGTCCCGCTCTAAAATGGATGTCTCGGGACACCCTCAGCCTTATGGGCTAGATGCGTGGCTCCAAACCACCCCTTTACCACGCCCTGGGCCTCGCAGATGGTATTCACAATGTCCCTCTGAGGCCTTAGTTTCACTTGGCCTCTGGTCATTACTGGGTTCTCAGCTGCCCTATCTCTCTCTCTGCACCCCTTGGCGCTGGGCTCTCCACAGCCCTGTCTCTCTCTCTCTCTCTATGCCCCTCGGCACTGGGCTTTCTGCAGCCCTCTCTCTCTCTGCGCCCGCCAGCGCTGGGGCCTGTGCACCCCTGATACCACACCTACACTGGCGTTGGGGCCTGCACACCCTGGATACTGCACCCACACTGGCGCTGGGGCCTGTGCACCCTGGATACCATGCCCACACTGGTGCTGGGGTCCCCACACTATAGTGGACCCCCCCAATGAGGCCTCCTCCTTCCCCAATAGCCTCAGCCCAATCCACCGGTTTACTAACCGAAATCAAAATACAAGCCTCTGGGCTATAACATAATGCAAGCAGCTCAGAGTGTGCTCTGTCCCTTTAAATGAATCACCCTTCCCCCAGCACAACATGCCTTGTAGGCCAGGGTCTGGTGAGCTCCTGAAATCCCTTAACCTCGCCAGCAGCAGGAGGAGATGGGCTGTGTAGCCGCCGGGCCTCATACATCTTGCCTCGGGCTTCCTTGCCCCAAGTGCTCACTGGTGTTCGGCTCACCATCGCAGGTGGCCTTCTGGGAGGTCTTTCCACACGCTGCAGTCCGCCCTTTCTCGCCTGCCACGACTTGGATCTTTCAGTGGGTGGGACTTCGTGTAGCGCGGTTTACCCTCGTCAGGTACCTACGTCATAGATGTCTTCTGCGAGGCTCCTCCTCCCCTGCACCTCACCCTTACCCAGCCCGACAGATCTTGACTGTTTCTGTGGGTGCTCGAATAATTCCCTAGATACACAACGAGCAAGTTCACTCCTCGCTCCCACTCCCTGCTGTCGCACCCTTAGCCCCTTCTAACCCGGGGAAACACAAAAAGGAACCTTTCAAAACACAACTAAAACACTGTGGGCCTAACGAGAGGTATCACCCTGCACCTATTAGGCTTCCTAGTGGAGCCAGTAGCCTCCCTGCTCCCCTGCTTAACTACCGGGTCACTCGCTCGTGGCTCGGTTCAGTAGCCCTCTCTTTCTATATCTGATTCCCGCCACTCCTGGCCTGGTATCTCCCAGGGCAACCCTCTCTCTGGGCCTTCCCTGGCCTGGAGCCCTCTCTCCGGGTCCTCCTTGGCCCGTAGCCCTCTCTCTGGGTCTTCCTTGACCTGTAGCCCTCTCTCTAGGTCCTCTTCGGACCGCAGCCCTCTCTCCGGGTCTTCCTTGGTCCGCTGACCCCTCCGCGCCGCCGAGGCTCTTACCGGTCTCTCGCCCAGCTCACCCACCTCTGTCACGCTGCCCTCGGGCATTGGCTCATCCCTGGGCTTCTTTACTTCTCTGCAGGGAGCGCTGGCAGTCAGCTCCGGCGTTTTGCACCTGCAACTGACTCCGCCGGCCAGGCTCCCTCCCTGCAGCCACGTGCGTGCCCCGCTCCTCTCCGCCGCCGGCTCTCTTATCGCCACTGGCCAGCGATTAGGAGTGACGTCACCCGCCAACCGCAGGTGACTTAAGGCGTCGTCCAGGCCATGCGCGGGCTTCTCCGGCCGTCCCTGCTCTTCCTCGCATCCTGCAGCGAGTAAGTTATTTTTTTTCTTTTCTTTTCCCTCCGTTCCGCCATCTGTCTCTGGGGCTCCCTCCATGAGCTCAGGAGTTTCCCCAGTCTTTCTCCGCCTGTGACAGGCTGTCAAGCCTCTTCCCTTAGCTTCCTCTAGGAGAGCTCCTTCCTCCTTAGCTGCTGGCAGAGAACTGACACTATGGTCCCAGCCCGGGGCCCGCCTCTGTCCCACACACAAATTGGGAGGCACAGGGCCCCCCATTCCTCCACTTGGGGTACACACAGTGGTGGGGAGCTGTTCCCTCCTGCACCCCTGGACAAACCTCCCATAGCTCTATCCCATGACCTGCCCCAGCCCTGGGCCCCCATTCACTCGTCCTGCCACTGCCCCACTCCCTCCCGCACCATGGGGGCCTCAATCTGCCCCCCGGTGCCTCTTCCCTCCCGTCCTACCCCTCCCCCTCCACAGACTTACCTTCTGGGCACTGTCTGTGCATCTGTGTCTGCTCCTCACTTCCAAGCCACAGCCCCTCTGCCCAGCTCTGTTGCTATCCCTCACTCCTGACCCACAGTACCCCACATCCTGCCAGGCCATTCGGGGACCCCCTATTCTCGGGCTCTAAACCTCACACACACTCACAGCCCCCTATACCTTCACAAATTCCCACACACACACACACACCCCACCCCCACCCCAACCATACAAAGTACCTGCATAATTTTTAGTTTTTCTGTGCATGATTTTGAGGTTTTAGCTGTGTGATTAAAATTGTGATTAATTGTGACTATTTTTTTTAATCACACAACTAATCACAATCAAATGTTTTACTAGTTTGACAGCCCTAAATAAATGGGATTCTTTAAATGGAAGGTTTAAAATACAGCAACTAAAAAAGGCACAAGCATAATCTTTTAGCTCAGCAAAATGTTTTGAGAGGACCTCCTCCCTGTCCCAGCCTCCAAAGCTCCGTGGACTCCTGTTGTGTCAGTAACATGATGTTTTAAAAGAGACAGAAGTTCATCAAGCTCTACTAACTCCTACTAGATGCCTTCAGGGCCTTTTTAGTTTTCTTCCCCCATGAAGAAAAGTGACCAAATACAGCTGGAGAAACCAAGGGAGCTTAGGGAGAAAAAGGGGGCTAAGAGACATTTGTATAGTGGACTGGATACAAAATTATAGTATGTGAGGAGTTAGCTCTTCCTTACATCCATAAAATATACTACAATGTGCATAAGGAAACTATTAATGGGAAGGTGAAACCAATGTTGCAATTATTTTATGTACAATCCACTCTATATCTGAATTGCAAAGGTCAGAGAGACACTGTAGCTTGTTTCTTTCCAGGAAGAATGTAAAGCTAAATTAATCTCTCGTGTGATTCCATTGCAAATGATGGAGTTACAACAGGAATAAATGGCAATTGTGAGAAAATAAGTTAAGCAAAAGTGGTTTCCATCATTCTAACCTCACCATCATTCTAACCTCAACAGAACTAGTAACAAAAATATTATTGCAAATTCTATTTATAAGCATATTGCCTTGCTGACCACTTTTTATACACTGCTAATGAACCATACATACAGAAGTTGAGAACACGGTAATTCTTAAGCAGTTAAATGCTCTTCCCACAAACCACAAAATTCATGACCAGTGCACAGCGTCACTGATGTAGACGAGGTATTCTGCTTCAGGGATTAGGATGTAGTGTTAGTCCAGACACTAAAAAAAGAAAACCAATACTGGCATATAGCCAAGCCAGAGTGGAAGTGGAGTTTCTCTGTAGCCACAGAAGATATTTGTCTCATGTAGTAAACAATTCTCATGATATCTTACTGACATACTTTAAAAGAGATCATTCATACTTCAGCATCAAGGCTATTTTTATTGGAAATTGAAGAAACCTAGAACTAATTTAAAACTTAGGGTGTGACCAAGGCCTGGTTATAGTCTCCTGGCTGCATCCATGATGACAGACTCAGGGACTTACAGCAGGTGCAGAGGCTAACTGGAAATGCAAAGTTAAATGAACACATCACACATCTAAATGGTACCTGATAATACATGAGTAGCCCTGCCCTCTGGTTGCCATCTTGTGACTGGAAGTCCTGCATCCTAGCCCCCAACCTTTGCCACCAGAAGTCCCTCCCATTGCCCCCAGAAGTACTCCTTTCAGCAAGGGGTTTTTGCCATCTCAGAAACAGAAAAATAACAAATTATATTCTAAAAATCAAACATCAACAGCATTCATTAATTTGATTTAAAAAAAGATTTTTGTCCTGATTTACGTGCATTTGTATAGTGTACATAGAGGTGATTACACACTAGCTTAAAATGAAGTCTTACTCTTGTATATTGTGGAGGGGGGTATAGGGTGTAGGTATGTGGGGGGATGGGTATGGGATGAGGGAGCATGTGGATGTGTATGTGGATATGTGGGGTCTGGGTGGGTATGGGGTTTGTGGGAGGATGTGTGTAGGGGTCTGCATGTATGGCAGTGCAAGGGGGAGTGTGGGTCTATGTGTATGGTGGGGCGTGTGTGTGGGAGACTCACCCTACGAACACACAAACACACATACACACACATACACACACATATACACACACACACACATACTCTGTCCCTCCCTTCTGATTTATCTTGCATGCTCCCTCCCTGAACACACACACACACACACACACACACACACACACACACACACACCGCTCCCACTCCTGGCCCCGGGGTATCAGCACGGGCCCCATGCTCCCCAGTCCAGCAACGCAGCCAGGAGCCATGTGGTGCTGGAGCAGTGTCAGCAGGAAGGCAGGGAAATGGCTGGGGGTGGGGCAGGGATGGGCTGCTGGGTCCTGCTGCACCTGGCTTCTGTCATTTTTGACAGGCAGCCAGGAGCAGATAACTATTAATTTTCTAAATTTTTTATGGGTGCCACAGGCCTGACAGAATGGCCTGGCAGGCCAGATCCAGCCCATGGGCCATATTTTGCCCACCCCTGCACTATATTCACCACTCTAAAAGGTTGAGGAATCAACATTCTCCTTGCATTAACTCCCTCTCCAGACTCCATGTTACAATTGCCATGTTTCCAGCTGAGGAGAACTGAATGAGACCTCCTCCAGGGCCTGGCATCCCTGTCATTTAACTGGCTAACCAGGTCACTATTGAGCAATGGCACCAACATCACCTGTGCCTTAACACAAAGGGTTAAGAGTTGTAGGTGAGTGTGAATGTAATTTAGGATTTTTACGGATAAAACTACAAGGCAAATGCATAATTCTAATGATTTTTAACAGAAGCCAAGCCCTGACATCAATGTAAATGACTGATACTAATAAGTTTGGCTCCAAGAACAGGGGAAATGAAATACGTGAGACAGCAGCAGTGATACTTGTGCAAAATATGTATGCTGAGCCATGGGTCTGTTTAGCATCATCTTCAGAGGATTGCATTTGCTGAAGATGCCTGATAGCACTTCTGATGCTAAGACTTATTAATGTTGAAACTGCTGTTTCTAGGAAGTGTTAGGCTTCCTTTCTTCAGTGGTCAGAGGCAATTACTAATAGCAAGATTAGTAGCATATTAGGGCTTCTACTTATAAGAGATTTAGTTTTCACTATGCTTTGTTTATTTGCTTTAAAATGACCTCTGTGCCCACTTGCTATTATTAAGATAAATTAACTAGCCAGGTATTTGTATTCTGTACTCCTATTTGAAAAAAATGTTAAGTTCACAGAGTATTTAGTTAGTGAGGTATTATTCACATGGGTGTGTGGGACAGAGCTATACTGTTACCCAGCACATCCACAGGTAGTGGATAGTGGAATGACCTTCAGGGATGATTAGTTCTGAAATAAGCAGAGGTAACACTGGCAAATAAGTAGTTGCGGACCAAGCGGCAGCACCACCAGGATGTAGTGAGAACAGCTCATGGCAGTGCTTTCCATCCTGAAAAGCCACATATATCCTTTGATGGTGCTGTGACATGGCAAGCATAGGTCGCCACTATAATAAGCCTGCCCTGCCCGCCACTATATGTCTACAAATTCTCAATGGCAGAGCTGGAAAAAGAAGATATTAGAACAACATTGGCTGCAAAGGTGGATGAAGGCTACAGCAGAACAAGATCTCCAGGTGTCTTGGTCTCCTTGCCATTGGATCAAGGTCCTGTTCTATAAAGATCCATGTGGAAGCTGATATGCAGCAGCTTCTCCATGATAAAAGAAGTCATGAACAGGCATCCTCCATGAAAACAGCTTTTCCAGCACATTCCTCAAGCCCTTTGACAATCAGCTAATGGTGATGGGAGCAGGACGGTAAAGTCTGGAAGCTTCTAGTCATGAGCTGGCATGAAGGCAGCAGTTACAAGAAGGTTGTCTAACACATGGATGATACAGGAGTGTGATTCAGCAGCTGTAATTGTGACTGAGCAGCCTTTTTCAGGAGCCACTCTGTTCACCCCCAAATGGGGAGGGGGCTAGAAAAGGTGCCTTAAACATAACCTATCTACCTTCTTCCTGACTCGGGAACCAGCAGTGGGAAGGAGAGGAGTCAGGCACACGTGTGTCCCGCATGCACGTGTGCCCCTTTAACCAACTGACTGGCCGGAGGCAGCGGCGGCGGCGGCGGCAGCAGCAGCAGCAGAGGAATCAGCAGCGGGGGCAGCAGCAGCTGATCCCCCGAAGGTAAGTGGGGCGGAGGGACCCAGCGCAGCTGAGCCGGATCCGGAGGGGAAGCCCCCCGGGTCCCATATAGCTGAGCCGGTAGGGAGCCGCGCTCCCGAGCCGCGCGGCGCGAACAGAGCGCACAAACAGGCGCGCTCTGTGAGAGCGCGCCAGCATTTGCGCAGGCATTCGCGCCGGCAGGCGGGCAGGAAGGGCCAGGAGTGAGACTCCTGTAGAGGTAGGGCGTAGACACGACACAGATCTACAAACAGCAGCTCAGAATGGTGTCTACGAGGAGTGCTGCTAGGGCCTCTGCCCAGGGGGACAAGGCTAACCGGGGCTGGTCTGAGGCCTCCACCCAGACCGAGCCCATGGGGGAGCTGATGTCCCCCTACCTCCTGGCCTGTGGGGGATCCCCAGGAGGGCCGGGGGGGCAGAGATTGGGGGCCCCCACACCTGTCCGGCAGGTGCCCATCTTAGGGCTCTGGAGGCGCAGGTGAGGAAGCTCCGAGAGGAGGTTAGCAGGCTGAGGGGGATCAGGGAGGCGGAGAATGAAATTGACAGATATTTCCTTTCCCTGCAGGCCCAGGCACCCAAGGAAGAAGCAGCCCGGGGAATGCCCTCCACAGCAGAGTGGCAGACAGTCACAGCCAGGACCAGAGCAGCTTGCAGCGAACCAGTACCAGCTTCTCCAGTCCGACTGGTGAACAGGTACGAAGACCTGGCGACCCTGCAGGAGATGGAAGGGGAGGAGGAAACCCTTGGGCAAGAAGAAACACCACATTCTTCACACTCCGAACAGGTCAAGAGATCCAAGAGGACCCAGAGGAGGAGGCGACGAGTGCTCGTCATAGGCGACTCCATCCTGAGAGGTACGGAAGGGCCCATCTGTTGCCAGGACCCCTCAGCACAAGAGGTATACTGCCTCCCTGGAGCAAAGATTCGGGATGTGACGGAGGTAATCCAGGCCAGGATCAAGCCCACCAATTACTACCCCATGGTCCTAGTCCATGTGGGTACTAATGATGCGGCCAGGAGAACCCCCAATCACCTGATGGCGGACTACAGTGTTCTGGGCAGTGTGCTGAAGGAGTTCGGTGCACAGGTGGTTTTCTCTTCCATCCTACCAGTGAATGGAAGTGGAAGACGGCATGAGAACTGCATCCAAGAAACCAACTGGCGGCTTCGGCAGTGGTGTCTTGAGGCAGGCTTCGGCTTCCTGGACAACGACCCACACATCACAACGAGGGACATGCTCAGCTGGAATGGGCTTCACCTGTCCCCCAAAGGTAAGCGTGTGTTTTCTTCAAGGTTGGCGGATCTCCTCCGGCAGGCTTTAAACTAGGCTCGTCGGGGGGAGGGGAATATGAGGGCGGGGGAAGCTGTGGACCACCAAACCATGGGGCACCCACAAAGACAGCCCAGCCTGAAGAAAGAGAGCATTGGGAACCTGAAAGCCATGGGGAGGCCAGTACTACGGCACAGGTAAGAAACGAGAAGGTAAGAAACAATGGGCCCCTTGGGACTCGGAGCGGGGGGGCAGCAAAGGCACCAGTCGCAGGGCTCAAGTGCCTATATACTAATGCTAGGAGCATGGGAAACAAGCAGGATGAACTAGCGCTCCTGCTTGCACTAAACACCTATGACTTAGTGGGGCTAACAGAGACCTGGTGGGATTCATCCTACGACTGGGCAGTACATATTGAGGGCTATAGATTGTACAGAAAGGACAGGTCGGGGAAGAAAGGGGGAGGGGCTGCGCTCTATGTCAGTGAGCAATATACATCAACCCTCAGGCTACATGGGGGGCAAGGAGAAAGGGATTTGGTGGTAGGGGTCTGCTACAGACCCCCACATCAAGGGGAAGAAAGAGATTCGGGGCTCCTGAGGCAACTCTCAGAGACCATAAAAGCTAAAGAGGCGGTAGTCATGGGAGACCTAAACTACCCAGACATCTGCTGGGAGTCACAGACAGCGAAGTCCCACCGCTCACTCAGGTTTCTAACCTGTGTACAGGACCTCCATCTGACGCAGGAGGTACACGGTCCCACTAGGGGGAATGCCATACTGGATCTGGTATTGGCAACAGGGGATGACATGGTAGGGGACCTCCAGATCGGTAGCCATCTGGGGGACAGTGATCACCTAATAATAGAATTCACCATAAGACGTTGAGTGGGTAAGGTAACTAGTAGGGTGAAAGTGCTAGACTTTAGGAAAGCTGATCTCAATGAACTCAGGCGATTAGTCAAGGACGCACTGCAGAGTAGGAGTTTTGAAAGGATGGGAGCCCAAGAAGGGTGGCTGTGCCTTAAGGAAACGATCCTTCGGGCACAAAGCAAGATGATCCCCGAGTGAGGCAAAAGAGGGAAAGGGGCCAGGAGGCTTCCCTGGGTGACCACAGAAATCCAGGGCAGCCTAAGGGCCAAAAGGGGAGCACATAAGAAGTGGAAACAGGGAGAGATCACCAAAGACAAATATACCTCCTCTGCTCGTGCTTCTAGGGAGGCAGTTAGATGAGCCAAAGCTACCATGGAGCTGAGGATGGCAACCCAAGTAAAAGACAACAAGAAATTGATTTTTAGATATATAGGGAGTAAAAGAAAGACCCAGGGAGGAATAGGACCCCTGCTAAATGGGCAGAAACAATTGGTGACGGACAGGGGGGACAAGGCTGAACTCTTCAACGAGTTCTTTGCCTCTGTGTTCCTAAGCGAGGGGCATGACAAGTCTCTCACTGGAGTTGTAGAGAGGCAGCAGCAAGGCGCCAGACTTCCACGCGTAGACCCTGAGATGGTGCAGAGTCACTTGGAAGAACTGGATGCCTTTAAGTCGGCAGGCCCGGATGAGCTCCATCCGAGGGTGCTGAAGGCACTGGCCGACATCATTGCACAGCCACTGGCGGGAATATTCGAACGCTCGTGGCACACGGGCCAAGTCCCGGAGGACTGGAAAAGGGCCAATGTGGTCCCCATTTTCAAAAAGGGGAGGAAGGAGGACCCGGGCAACTATAGGCCAGTCAATCTCACCTCCATCCTTGGCAAAGTCTTTGAAAAAATTATCAAGGCTCACATTTGTGAGAGCCCGGCAGGACAAATTATGCTGAGGGGAAACCAGCACGGGTTTGTGGCAGGCAGATCGTGCCTGATCAGTCTAGTCTCTTTTTATGACCAGGTTACGAAACGCCTGGACACAGGAGGAAGGGTGGATGTCGTATACTTAGACTTCAGGAAGGCCTTCAATACGGTATCCCACCCCATACTGGTGAACAAGTTAAGAGGCTGTGACTTGGATGACTACACAGTCCAGTGGGTGGCGAATTGGCTGGAGGGTCTCACCCAGAGAATCGTGGTAAATGGGTCAGTTTCGACCTGGAAGGGTGTGGGCAGTGGGGTCCCGCAGGGCTCGGTCCTTGGACCGATACTCTTTAATGTCTTCATCAGTGACTTGGACGAGGGAGTGAAATGTACTCTGTCCAAGTTTGCAGATGATACAAAGCTATGGGGAGAAGTGGACACGCCGGAGGGCAGGGAACAGCTGCAGGCAGACCTGGATAGGTTGGACAAGTGGGCAGAAAACAACAGAATGCAGTTCAACAAGGAGAAATGCAAAGTGCTGCACCTAGGGAGGAAAAATGTCCAGCACACCTACAGCCTAGGAAATGACCTGCTGGGTGGCACAGAGGTGGAAAGGGATCTTGGAGTCCTAGTGGACTCCAAGATGAACATGAGTTGGCAGTGTGACGAAGCCATCAAAAAAGCCAATGGCACTTTATCGTGCATCAGCAGATGCATGACGAATAGGTCCAAGGAGGTGATACTTCCCCTCTATCGGGCGCTGGTCAGACCGTAGTTGGAGTACTGCGTGCAATTCTGGGCGCCACACTTCAAGAAGGATGCGGATAACCTGGAGAGAGTCCAGAGAAGGGCCACTCGTATGGTTAAGGGCCTGCAGACCGAGCCCTACGAGGAGAGACAGGGGCACCTGGACCTCTTCAGCCTCCGCAAGAGAAGGTTGAGAGGCGACCTTGTGGCTGCCTATAAGTTCATCACGGGGGCACAGAAGGGAATTGGTGAGGATTTATTCACCAAGGCATCCCCCCGGGGTTTCAAGAAACAATGGCCACAAGCTAGCAGAGAGCAGATTTAGATTGGACATTAGGAAGAACTTCTTCACAGTTCGAGTGGCCAAGGTCTGGAATGGGCTCCCAAGGGAGGTGGTGCTCTCCCCTACCCTGGGGGTCTTCAAGAGGAGGTTAGATGAGTATCTAGCTGGGGTCACCTAGACCCAGCACTCTTTCCTGCTTATGCAGGGGGTCGAACTCGATGATCTATTGAGGTCCCTTCTGACCCTAACGTCTATGAATCTATGACTGGATAACCATATCCAGTGGGATTACCATTAATGCAGTCAAAAATACCAGCAAAGACACACCATCACAGGGATAGGCAACCCCTGGCACATGTGCCAATTAGTGGCAAATGGGGACATTTTCCTCAGCACACCAGGTGTGCGAGGACATTAAAAAAAAAAAGATTTTTTTTAAGTTGCTGCTCTGGGTTCTCCAGAGGCATGGGGCAGGGAGCCATGGCAGGCACTCACGACAGAGCCAGAACACAGTCAGGAGCACTGTCTGCATTCTGCTGACCCTGCCCCCTGTCCCCAAGCTGCACCTCCCCAGCCCAGCCCAGCCCAGCCCAGCCCAGTCTCTGGAGTTGAGCTGTGGGTGGGCAGGGGCAGGGGAGGGGCCTGGGCAGGTGTTGCAGAGGGCTGCTGTGCTGGAGACTCCTGGTCAGCTCAGCCCCAAGTGCTGCCCACAATGGCTGTTCCTGAGCCCTGGGGGACTCCCACGGCCAGGACCCCACACTAGGGCGGCTCTGCCCAGCTCACGCTATGCCTGGCATGCAGGGAGGCTGAGCTGGGAGCCCTGCAAGCCCAGTGTCCTGCTCTGGCCCAGTGGCATCCTCTCACGGGCAGGGTGGCTGTGGCCCATCCCCACGGAGCCACTGCCCAAGACCACGGAACCCCAGGGCAGCACCCGCTTCCCACCTAGCCCCCACTCTCCTCCAGCTGCCACCTTCCCAAGGGCCTGGCCAGGCCAGCCCACCGTTGGCACCTCTCCCTGTGCCTGCTTCTCCCAGTGCCAGCTAGAGCTTGCCCCAAGTGGGACAGGGCATCTGTCTGCCTGAGCCCCAGCTAGGTCCAGGGCTTGCCCACCTGCTGGGAGCCTCCAGCACTGAAGCCCTTCACAGATCCTGCCTGGGCCCTGTCCTCCCCACCCACAGCACCCCTCTAGGGGCCAGAGCCTGGGTAGGTGTTGCAGGGGGCCACAGTGCTGGAGGCTCCCAGCTGGCTCGGACCTGAGCGCTGCCAATGGCAGCTGTTCCCAGGGCCTGGGGGCTCCTGCAACAAGGCCCTGGCATCGGGGCCAGCTCTGCCAAGCTGCCCAGTGTGTAGGGAGGTCAAGCCTGGAGCTGGGAGTCCCCTGAGCCCATTGTCCTGCCCCAGTCAGGTAGCATCCCCTTGTGTGCAGGGTGGATGTGGCCCATCCCTGTAGAGCTGTGTGGGCTGGGCTCCACTTCAGGTGCCACTGGGTGCTCTCACCCACTGCAGCCTGAGTCTGTAGAGCCCCAGGGCAGCCTGTGCTTACCACCCAGCCCCCACTCTCCTCCAGCTGCCACCTTCAAAAAGGCCTGGCTGGGCCAGCTTTCCCATAGCACCTCCCCCCCACACCTGCTTCTCCCCCCTGCCTGGACCCTGCTCCAAGTGCCCAGCCCCAGTGTCACCACTGCCTGGTTGGGACAGGATGTCTGTCTGCCCAAATCCCAGCCAGGCTCTCCCTCCTAGCCCTGGGCCTGGGCTTCTCCTGCTCTGGGACCACCACAGAGGCCTCAGCGCCCTGGCCCTGACAGCTGGTGCTGAGGTGTTGCTGCCCCCCCTCTACCAGACACTGCCCTGGACCAGCGGGCCCAGCCCACAGCCAGTAACAATGGGAGATGTGGGTAGCAAGGGACACCCTCTTTCTCTTTTTCCTTTCTCTCTCTCTCTCTCTTTTTGTCTCCTTTTCTCTCCCCCCATCTCTCTTTTCCTTTTTCTTTTTTTCTTTCCCTCTTTTTTCTTTCTTTTTCTCTCTTCTCTTTTTCCTCTCTCTTTATTTCTCTCTCAAGATGGGTTTCACGAGAAAGACCAGGAGATCCAAGAGTTGATCAATCACAAGTACAAGGACTTTTGTGCTTGGCAAACTGACATCATCTCCAAACAAAAGAAATTAAATCTTCAACAGGCCAAGGTACAGGTCCAAAGGAGGACCCATAATACAAAGAACAAATGGTGGGAAGACAGGGGTAAGGAGATTCAATGTTTCATTGACATCCACAATATGCATGGTTTCTTCACTGCCACCAAAGCCATCTATATAGTTCAAGCACTTAGGGACCAAGCCCCTTGAGACTCAAGGATGGAGGATACCTAATCAAGGAAAGGATGCCTTTTGGAAGAAACATACAGATGGGGGGGCACGTGCTCCTGGGGCCCTGGCTGAAATATGCAGAGTGGCGGGAGCCCCCTGCCCCCTCCCCCTCATGCCCCTGGACAAGCCACCCAGGGTCCAATTGTTTGAGGTAGATCCTGGGTTGCACTTTAATTTAAAAAGTGATCTTGTGTTTAAAAAGTTTGGAGATCACTGGTTTAGGGCATCAATAGGCACAACTGATATGATCTTCACCTCTCACCATGGGCAGAAGAAATGCTAGGAACAACATACGCCTCTCTATATGGCCTTCTTTGACCTCAAAAAAGCTTTCAACACTGTCAACCAAGTGTTGTGGAGGATCCTTCTGAAGTATGGATGCCCACCAAAATTTCTCACCATTCTCTGCCTGTTACATGATAGTATGCAAGCAGTGGTTCTCAGTAATTGATCTATCACAGATCCCTTTGAGGTTAAAATGGGAGATAAGAAAAGCTGTGCCATTGCTCCAACAGCCTCCTCAGTATTCTTTGCCACGATGCTACATCTGACCACCAACAAGCTTCCAGCTGGAGTGGAGCTAAATTACTGCATGGATGATAAACTGTTTAATCTCAGCCAACTCTGAGCCAAAATCAAGATCACCCTGACCTCAGTCATTGAGCTCCAGTATGCTGATGCTGCTGTAGTATATGTTCACTAGGAAGCAGGCTTTCAGGTAATCATCGCCATCTTTACTGAGGCATTCAAGAAAATGGGACTGATGCTTAACATTTAGAAGACTAAGGTCCTCCACCATCAAGCTCCTAATGAACAGTCCCCAGCTCCAGTAATCCAGATCCATGGTAAGGCTCTGAAGAACACTGAGTATTTCCCATACCTCAGAAGCCATTTCTCGCAGAGGGCTGACATCGACAAAGAAATCCAAGATCACCTCGAGTGTGCAAGTGCAGCCTTTGGATGCCTGAAGAAATGGATGTTCAAAGATCACAACATCAGATCTGAAACCAAGATCATGGTTTATCAAGCAGCCATGACCCCCAGCTTACTGTACAGACCTGAGACATGGACAACATACAGGAGACATCTAAAGTTGTTGGAGAACTACCATTAAACACTGCCTGTGGAAGGTCCTCCAAATCCAGTGGGAAGATAGATCCACAAATATTAGCATCCTCCTGAAAGAAAACACCATGAGTATTGAGGCGATGATCACCAGACTGCAACTTCATTGGACCAGACATGTCATCTGGTTGTCTGACTCCAGACTCCCAAAGCAAGTTTTATTCTCCCAGCTCAGCCAAGACATACCTCCTCCTCAAGAGGAGGGCAGAGAAAGCACTTTGGGGACAGCCTCAAGGCCAGCTTGAAAAAAATGCAACATTGATGTCATAGAATCATAGAATATTAGGGTTGGAAGGGACCTTATGAGGTCATCTAGTCCAGCCTCCTGTTCAAACGAGGACTGTCCCCAACTAGATCATTCCAGCCAGGGCTTTGTTCAACCGGGCCTTAAAAGCCACCAAGGATGGAGATTCCGCTATCTCTAGGTAATCCATTCCAGTGCTTCACCACCCTCCTAGTAAGAAAGTTTTTCCTAATATTCAACCTAAACTTTCCTTGCTGCAACTTGAGAACATTGCTCCTTGTTCTGTCATCTGCCACCACTGAGTACAGTCTAGCTCCATCCTCTTTGGAACCGCCCTTCAGGTAGTTGAAGGCTGCTATTAAATCCCCCCTCGGTCTTCTCTCCAAACTAAATAAGCCCAGTTCCTCAGCCTCTCCTTAGAAGTAATGTACCCCAGCCCCCTATTTTGGACTCTGGACTCTCTCCACTGGACTCTCTCCACCTTGTCCACATCCTTTCCATAGTGGGGGGCGCAAAACTGGACACAGTACTCCAGATGTGGCCTCACCAGTGTAGAGGGGAATAATTACTTCCCTTGATCTGCTGCAGACACTCTCACTAATGCAGCCCAGTATGCTGTTAGCCTTCTTGGCAACGAGGGCACACTGTTGGATCATATTCAGCTTATTGTCCACTGTAACCCCCAGGTCATTTTCTGCACAGCTGCTGCTTAGCCAGTTGGTCCCAAGCCTGTAGCAGTGCACGGGATTCTTCTATCCTAAGTGCAGGACTTTGTACATTGTCACAGAGCACTAAAGTGACTGCTCCTAGAAGAGCAGAAACTGCCTGGGGAGAGCTCAAAGAGACAGGCAGAAGCCCAGGTGCAGGTTATTAGGGCAACAGACTAGAGAGCAAATTAGCCTGCACCTGGACCTGTCAGCTGACTGGAAAGGGCAGGGCCCTTATAAATCCCCAGGCTGGAACTACTATTCTCCTTAGATTGGTATTGTCCAAAAACTTGCTGAGGTTGCAATTCATCCCATCTTCCAGATTGTTAATGAAGATATTGAACAAAACTGGCCCCAGGACCAGCTCTTGGGGCACTCCACTTGATACTGACTGCCAACTAGACCTTGAGTCATTGATCACTACCTGTTGAGCCTGACAATCCAGTCAGCTTTCTATCCACCTTACAGTCCATTCATCCAACCCATCTTGTTTGCAAGAATGTTGTGGGAGACCATATCAAAAACCTTGCTGAAGTCAAAGTATATCATATCCACTGCTTTCCCTGCATCCACAGAACCAATTCTCATCATAGAAGGTGAGCAGGTTGGTCAGATATAATTTGCCCTTGGTGAATCCATGCTGGCTGTTCTTGATCACTTTATTCTCCTCCAAGTGGTCAGAAATAGATTCCTTGAGGACCTGCTCCCTGATTTTTCCGGGTACTGAGATGATGCTGACTAAACTGTAGTTCCCTGGATCCTCCTTTTTCCTTTTCTTAAAGATGGGCACCATATTTGCCCTCTTCCAATTGCTTGGGACCTCCCCTGATCACTGTAAGTTTTCAAAGATAATGGCTAGCAGCTCTGCAATCGCATCAGCCAACTCCCTCAGCACCTCTGAATGCATTGCATCTGGCCCCATGGATTCATACATGTCCAGGGTTTTTAAATAGTCCCCAACCTGTTCTTTTACCACTGTTGGCTGCTCACCTTCTTCCCAAAGTGTGCTGCCCAGTGTAATAGCCTGGGAGCTGAACTTGCCTTGAAGACCAAGTTAAAAAAAGACATTGAGTACTTCAGCTTTTTCCTCATCATCTGTCACTAGGTTGGCCTTCCCCATTCAGTAAGGGACCCACACTTTCCCTGACCTTACTCTTGCTGTTAACATACTTGTAAAAACCCTTTTTGTTACCCTTCATGTCCCTTGCTAGTTGCAACTCCAATTCCGCTTTGGCCTTCCTGATTTTATCCCTGCATGCCCGAGCAATACTCTTATACTCCTCCTCCTACTCATCTGTCCAAGCTTCCACTTCATGGAAGTGTCAGCTGAGACTATTGCCCAGGACTGCCCCAAATGGAAGAAGAGTCTGCTGCAGGTATCTCAGTACTTTGAAACAACAATGGGAAATGGAAAAGTGGGAGCAGTAGAAACAGTATATCACAAGCCAAATCAAGAATCCAGTGCCAACTACCCCACAGGGAAACGCATGTCCAAGCTGCAGGAGTGTCTGTCAATCCCAGATAGGCCTCATCAGTCATCTTCAGACACACAAATAAGACAATCATGGAAGACAAATCATCTTCAACTGTGAGGGATTGCTGAAGATTCACATGGGTACATCTCTATACTCATTTGGAATTCCTCCAGACACTATCCCACAGAGCTTAGTAAATCACTTGAACTGACTGGCCTGTGTACATCTTCTCTGAGATCATATTGACCAGATGCCACATGCTTGTTGAAATGATCTTAAGCAGTCAGGATCAAGGCATTTGATGGTACATGTTCCTGGAGCTGCAACCATCACACTGCATTACAACACCATAGAACTACACAACAGTCTTGGATTTCTTTACCCTCAGGGAGAAGTAAAGGTTCAGGAAACCCCGAAGAAGAAATGTCATAATAAGGTTGTATACAAAGCCTTCTTTAGATGGATAGCTAAAAGTGGTCACATCCAGTTGGATCAAGAACAAGTAGCTGAGATTAGCTAACAAGAAAGCCAAAGATTAAAAAAAAAAAAAGCCTCCAGCTGTGCATGGGTCACTAGCCTATGAGGAGGAGCTCGACAAAATTTTGATATGCCACCAATCTGCATTTACTTTCATGAGGCACAGGTGGCAGTGAGGACACCAGCCACTCCACGACTGACTATGAGTCCAGTCCTGTAAACTAAGAACTCTTTTAACACAAGTGTCAGAGGCAGACTGTGAGGGCATCTGGCAGCTCTAGGGAGGGGACCTCAGCCTGTAATTATCTTTCTTGTGATCCATTACGTGTTACCGTTTTACACGTAAGCAGTATTAAACTCCACAAGATATTTGTTTTGTTCCAGTGTATGTGGCCATGATAAGCAGATGTGAGCTAGTTGCTTTTCCACAATCCTATTCCTACCCACACGCTCAACTTGGCTAATGATACGAGTGGAGAGGGACCAACTTTAGGACAGTCACCAAGAGAATGGCGAAGTTCTCGGGCAGCAGGCAGCTTAGCACCAAGCCACTAGAATCTCCCCTTTCCTGTTTCCCACCCATAAAACCTCCCAGCACCCCCAGTCCTGCTGCCTGTCCCCTCTCCTCCATTTTGGTGCTGCTGTTTCAAATAATAGAACCTTACAATGAAAATGTTTTTTGAGTACCATGAAAACAGGGCATCATTCTAATTAGTCAGCTTCGTATTTTGCTCAACATCCTGGTTTCAAAGCACATTATGACATATTCTGTATTGCAGCACAGTGTCAGGTGTATTCCACCATAAAGGATTCCAACACATGTATTCCATAGAGTTTCTTCGAGGCATTTTACCTGACCCAAAGCACAGCATTTGCGCAGCAGATAAACTCTTTTGAGGGAATATTTTCCAACATAAGCATGCATACTCATGAAAAGGCAAAAAGATAATTAGGTACCAGTGAGGGAAGAGCTAAGAACATTATTAACCCCTGAAGTTTTGGACAATCATTGTAAAGCTATTTATTCTACAATAGAATTTGGGCTGGCCAGGAGTGAATATTAAAATGCAACTAAAGTCACGAGAAGGGCTTGCTTACAGCTCACACAGAGAGACGTCTTGTTCATACCAGAGGCAGCCATGCCTTCTCAGCCCTACAGCATTCTCAGTAAAGTGGGGGTGAGGGGGTTGGGCACTTAATATCTCCACTCCCCATATGTAACAATATTCTGTCCATTTGCCTGAAAATATACATAACTTTGAGAACACACAACCGGAAGTGCAATAGGTATAAGATCATGAAAAACAATCCCTGTCCTTCAAATAGAAAAGACAAGGCAGCCCTGTCTACAGGCTCCTGGGGGAGACAGTGTCTCACCAGGGCCCTTAGCACTCAAAGTCTGCACCTTTACCTCCAAGCTCTCACTGAAGCTCTTCCTTTTACTCTCGCAGATATTGCACAAAACACAGCACACAATTTAAAACACCATTCAGGTATTGTTCAGTAGCCCTTACCCTAGTCACAAGAGTCCACCAGCTCTATTTACATCTCTCAAATGCATTCTCTGTTGTACCCATGAAGCTGTTTTGGCAATAGTTAAACAGTGCTTTTCTAGGACCCAAGGGCATTTGTACACAACACTTTAAAGTGGGTTTAAGGTGGGTTAAATGTCTTTTGCATTGCTTTAATGGCATTGCTGTTTGCACATTTGGTGGTGTATTGCACACTAATTCCAGCCACCAAAGCACATTCGGCAGCATGATTGCCTTAAACGACTTTGGGATGCAGCAAATGACTTTGGGGCACTGCAAAGTAAAACATCTCTGAAGAGTTTTAGTTTTCTAACCTACAGCTGCGGAGGGAAGCACCGGGCTCTATGCGGCTCAAGGGCTGTGCAGGCAGACCGTGCAGGCAGGCTGGCAGCAGCCCGGGAAGGCAGGCTCCACAGAAGAAAAAGAAAAAAAAGCAATGAGCCTGATTTCTGCTCCCACAAGCCTGCCTGCCTGAGCTGCGCAGGGGTCCAGTGCTTCCCTCTGCAGCTGCCGTGCCCCCCGGGACTGCCTGAGACAGGTGCCTGTGGGCAGGTGATTCCTGGGGTGGGGGCTGCCGCTGCCACAGAGAGAAGCACCAGCCCCACACTGAAGCTTGCTCTCCCCTCCCACTAGAGAGGCAGGTAAGGATTGGGCTACAACACAGGTGTACACAACATGGGGGTTTACTTTGCCCTAAATTGAAGCGGTGTTTTTAAAAAAACACCGTTTCAATTTAGGGCGAATTAAACCCCTGTGTCATGTACAAATGTCCCAAGTGGCCAGCAAAAGGTTTTAGCAGGCAAGTAGACAGAGGATAAGGCCCCTGGTCCAGGGGAGCTCTCAACATGATTAACATCATGCAAACAAAGCTACCTTTTTATATTAGATGTGGTGGGCTCACTGCTTTTGCCCAGCGGGCCTGGCTTGGAGAAGGACACTTTGGACTGGTACAACATTTCCACCAATCAGGTAACAGCTGGGAGGGGCTTGCCCTGTTCCTGCTCAGAGAGTTGAGTGGGATGCAAGGAGTCCCTGGACCTGATTGAAGACTGCGCTTTGTAGATCCGACGGACTTCAAAGCCCAGCATGTTCAGCACGCTGGGCAGACATGGTGAGGCACAGTGAGGACAGAGGAGCTCCAGAGAAGACCATCATTGGGACCCTGCCTGAGCCTTGACGATGTGCAGATTGGTGCATAGTACTCAGGCTCTGGAAGGTGCTTGAGGCAACTTGAGCCTGCACGCCTGGCAAGTGGCTGGGTGAGGCGGTGCATGGATCAGCGTATGGAGAGCCAGCCCTGGGAGCAGCTTGAGGCTGTTCAAGTTAGCCCTGGCTCTAGGCTGGATGACCAGAGCCCTGCAGTGTGGTTCAGCATTAAACTAAAAGAGCCCCAGTGTCCAGAGCAGGGCCTGGGAAGGCCCAGAGGGAAGGACCCTCAACTCAAGGCCACCGGTCCAGAAGGCCTGAGATTGTGTGGGGACCCAGAGGCCAGATGGACAGCCCCCAGAGGAAGGACCATGAGTTACTGGGAACCCAGGTCCTGCAGGGGAGGCGCTCCTGGGCATGGGACTCTGAGGGAAATGGGCAAAGGGGAAGGCCCCACACACCCTCTGCTCTCCAGTGTCGGAGGGGAGGAGACCCCAAATGTACATTGGGGAGGGTTCTGTGGAACCCCCAGGGTGGAGAAGACCCTCTCCCATTTGAGGGACCAAGTGGTTGGAACCCAGATAGGGTGCATGTAATATCTGGTATAGTTATGTTTCCTATTGGGTATCTATTGTTATTGTTGGTGTTATAAATAGTTGGATGTATTAATTCTATATTATGGGCTCTGTAACGATGTCTTTATTAGCTAATCCACTTGTGGTATAAACTTGCTGGATTGACTTGTCCTGGGATTTACTCCTCTTCTGGGCCTGAGGCATGGGTACTTACCCAAATGCTCTCCCTAGGGCAGACTTCCTCTTGCTAACAGACCTTTATATGTATATTTGTATCTACATCTGTAATTATATGCATCTTAAAGAGTTTTCTATATAAATGCTGGTAACTCAATAATCTGTGTATAGTTAAGAACTTTGGGCTTGGGCTTTGGCTAACTCCATAGAGGAAAGAGGGATCTGCCCGAAATTCCGGCATCTGTCTCAGAGCACCCCCTTCTGCTTACCCATCCCATCCGACTGAGAATAGGGTGCACCCTTGGGTGTACGCAGGTTATGTAGATAAAAAAGACATGAGTTCCAAAAGATCCTACCATCATGAATCTTTCCTGATCAGCCCATGTTAATATTGGTGAATCTGCCACAATGGTTAACCAGGCCTCAGGACACAACAGGAAAATACCACCGTCTATCTGTGAATGCACAAGCCTGGTGCAAGACACAAGGAACGTAGGTACCTTCAGCTGCCTCCATGCAGTTTGTGAACCCCATGCATGCAAAGCTAACAACAGCTACCCACGCATGTTAACAATGCCCTCCTACCAGCATGCACCTCCATCACAACAGCCACCACAGATGGTCTGCCCAAAAAGACCTGACTGGCTGTCAATAACCATTTTAAAATGATGCCAGATAGCTGAAAAGAGATAGACTTTGTAACTGTGGGGGAGTAATAATAGGAATTTGGGTGTTTGACCCCAAAAGCCTGTTACACAACTGCCCCAGGCTTCACTGGGACTTTATTTCTGAAGTGAAGGACAATTTTTTTAAAACAAAATGATCATAATCAGGTGTCATGCTTTTGAAACATTTCCTATATTCCCCATTGTTCCCCTGATGTAGTAACAGCCATAGCAAAGGAAAAATAGGCCAAATGATGTATAACTTAGCATCTGATACCAATTTACACACCTGGGAACCCAACCCACAATTCCTACGCTGAACTGGCTCCCCTCTGGGCACACTCCCTTTGGGGAATCTTTATTATTTATTGGCTATAATTCTTAAGTGTACAGTAATTTCAGAAATATGTCAACTTCCTCTTGACAAAGAGGTTGGCACTTGGCAACATACACATAATCTAAGAATGGCTGTGAATTGCTCCCACTCTCTCATTGCTCTGAAAACCTACTTACAACCTGCTCAGTTCTCACTCTGACACCCCAGTGTCACACCTATGATTCTCTGCAAATGTAAAGATCAGTAACCTCAGGAACCTTCATCTCCCATTTGTGCCGAGTCTCCATGTTGTGTTTGGTGTAGTTTTTACCTTCACTATTCATATTTATAGGCAGACTGTTAACCTAGGGGAGCCTAATGCTATTGCAGGCAGTCAGTTCTGCATCTGGGTGCTCACATGGGCACTGTCCAGTACTTGGTTACATAAGCGACTGCTGAAACACTCCATATCAGGCCCTTGCATAAACTAAGCCCTCAGTTTCTGAATGACATAAGTGCAGCTGTGAAACATTAGCTAGAACATGACATGTTACAAAATGTCCACTGCAATTAAAGTGGCACAGGTGGCAAGTGATTCACCATCTGTACAAACCACCAGACTGCCTGATTTCCGGTGTACTTCTTCACATCCTACATGTAGAATAAAACCACTGCCGTTATGTTTAAAGATATAGATCTTCCATCAGAAACATCACTGATAATGTTAAAAGGCTCTGCATCCTCCCTTTTCTCTTTCTTTTCATTTAGACCCCTCTAAAAAGCTCCACCTAACAGACTTAAATAACAGCAAACAAAAATCATGGCCCCAGCATGGTGTTTGCAAATATTACTCTGCTTATGTGTTAAACCCTCTTCATCTGTCTTGAGGGACAGAGGAACTGTCTTTCTTGTAAGTGGCCAATGTAAAAGGCAGCTAGCTTCTGCACTTAGCTCCTGGCACTGCCACCTTTCCTGTTTAAAATTAAGTAATGTCTCACAGCAGAGTTTGCAGATATTTGCCATAGAATTCAATTGGAACTGTTGCACAACCTAGGTCTAAATAGTCCATGGACGTCTCAATTACCATGACCAGCAATTATATATTCTTCTGGCTTTCTTTAATGATAATAACTTCATGTGGAGAATAGCATACATCACAAGCCAGTGTAAGGGTCACAGTTTGCAAGTGAGGCCACACACACCTTTTACAAAGCAATTTCCTCCACTACATGAAATCAGCAGACTGGTAGTTTTCCTCTCCAGATATGTAGTATCATAATAGTACCACAAGAGGGTGCACACTGCACATCTCAAATATAGAGGGGAAGGTTTTCCTTGCCCAACTCTGGATTGAGTTATTCACAACACTTTCACTGACCCAAGGAGGAACAAATCATGCGGAGTGACAAAAATGAATCAAATTAGAGCCTGAAAAAGAACTACAAAAGGTGAGAAAAAACATTTTCTCCTTTAGGAAGGTTTATGGATGAATTTCCTGCTCAAAAAAGAAGGGAGAGAGCTCTGCACACCTTCCCACCCTGTGCTGCCAATCCTGGCCCATAACAGTATCGCTCCTTGCTCTGCAACCCCTGCTCTGGGCAGGAAAGAGCACTGGGGTCAAGTAACTCCAGCCAGGTGCTTGTCTAATCTCCTTTTGAACACCTCCAAGGCAGAGGAAAGCACCACTTCCCTTGGAAACCCACTTCCATATTTTGGCAACCCTTACTGTAAAGAATTTCTTTCTGATGTCCAATCTAAATCTACTCTCCTTCAGTTTATGGCCATTGTTTCTAGTAAGCCCGAGGGGCACCCTGGTAAACAGAATATCCCCCATTCCCTGCTGACTCCCCTCCCCACCCCGATGACTTTGTAGATAGCTACAAGATCACCTCTCATCCTTCTCTTGTAGAGGCTAAAGAGATTCAGGTCCCTCAATCTGTCTTCATAGGATCTTACCTGCAGGCCCTCAACCATACAAGTAGCCCTCCTCTGACCCTTTCCCAGTTATCCATGTCTCTCTTGAAGTGCGGCGCCCAAAACTGAACTCAGTACTCCAGTTGCGGCCTCATCAATGTCACATAGAGGGGAAGTATCGCCTCCCTAGACCTGCTCATGATGTACCTATTAATGCAAGAAAGAGTGCAGTTAGCCTTACTTATTACCTTGTCCCACTAGCAACTCATTTCATTTTTGTGTTGACTATGACCCTGAGATCCCTTTCCACTGCTGTGCTACTTAGAATGGTACTTCCCAGTCTATAGGTGTATTGGTGATTTTTTCTCCCCAGGTGAAGCACTTTGCACTTATTTTGTTAAATTGCATCCTATTCTGATCCACCCACTTCCCCAGTCTATCCAAATCTGCCTGAATTTGCTCCCTGCCCTCTAATGTATTTACTATACCCCACAGTTTGACATCATCTGCAGATTTGGACAGAGTGCTTTCTACACCCTCATCCAAATCACTGATGGAGATATTGAACAGCACTGGTCCAAGGACAGAGCCTTGGGGGACGCCACTGCCCACATCTCTCCAGGTAGAAACCGACCCATCCACCGCCACTCTCTGGGTGTATCCCATAAGCCAGTTTTCCACCCACCTGACTTTGAAAAAATCCACGTCACAGCTACTTAGTTTACTTGTAAGAATTGGGTGCAACACTGTGTTGAAAGACTTTTTTAAAATCCAGGTAAATAACATCTACCTCTACTCCTGCATCTAAGCACTTTGTGACCTGGTCATAAAAAGAGACCAGGTTAGTCAGGCAGGATCTGCCTGCTATAAACCCATTCTGGTTGCCCCTTAACATTGTATTACCCTCTGGCCCCCCCATTTATGTGATCCTTAATGATTTTTTTCTAAGGTCTTGCCAAGAATAGAGGCAAGGCTAACCAGCCTATAATTACCTGGGTCCTCCTTCCTCTCCATCTTGAAAATAGGGAATCAATTGGCCCGTTTCCAGTTTTATGGGCCACGAGCACTCAAACAGTTGTGCTAGTGGTTTCACTATGACACCAGCCAATTCCTTTAGTATCCTTGGGTGAAGACCCTTGGGTGAAGATCATCATCCAGTCAACCCTTCTGAACTCCACTAAATTGCACAATACTGTCAGACTTGTACCAGTGGGAAACAGAAGAAAGCTACCACACTCATTTTGATTTGAGAAGCAAAGGCCTGATCCAGGGTCCACTGACATCAGGGCATCACCTCCTCTCACTTCTGTGAGCGCAAAGAAGAGGGGCCAACCACAATCACCCACAGAAGAACTTGGAGGACTCTCCAAATTGAGAAGCCCCAGTAATAAAAACCACAATGCATTTTTATTGACCTAGACTGCTTAATACACCTTGACTTCTCTCTAAGCTAAATATTTGTATAATTTTGTCTAGAACCTATGCGTTATACATTTAATAGGCTGGAGTTTTTTGTTTGTCTGGATAGAGATCCATCTCTGATTTCTGTTTTTGTAACTCACATACAAATTCCCAGATATTCAGAGTTGGTAGTAGACTGATGCAGTTTTCTGGACTAGGCACTGGAAGCAGAATGAGAGTAGGGAGGCTGAGCTGAGCATACAGCTTAACAGCCTTGTTACCTATAGAGCTAGTGTAAAAAGACATGTTCTGATTCTGACAAGAACAAGAGACTTATCACCACATTAAAGTCAAGACCCAGAGAAAAATTTCACAAGTGAAAGTACAAGTGGTAGAGGACAAAGCAAAAGAGATTCAAAAGTTTGTTGGCAGCCATGACATTTATGGTTTCATCAACGCAGCCAAAATTACCTATGAGCCCACAAGAAGATATCCCTCTACGGCCCAAGGATAGAACAACACTCTTTAAAGACAGCTCCACCATTGATATAGTGGAAGGAGCACTTTCAAGAGCTCCTGAACTGAGATTCTACTGTTTAAGATAATACCACTGAGGCCATTCCACAGCATTCCATTAAGGACTCCCTTGCAGGTCCACCAACTTATCAAGAGGCCTTGAAAGCCATTAAGCAGATGAAGAATGAAAACGTGATCCTGACGGAATACCAGCTGAACGTTATAAGCAAGGTAGACAAAAGCTCTCTTTCCAACTACACATCATTACTATGAAAATCTGGAAACATGAACAGATTCCCAGTGACTTGAGAGATACAAGTATCATTCCCACATTCAAGAAGGAGATAAGTTGGGCTGCAGCTATTATCATGGTATTTCACTCTTATCCAAAGCTGGGAAGAACCTCACCCACATTCTCCTCAATAGATTTGCTTTTTTCTCTGATGAGATTCTACCCAAATCCCAGTAAGGTTTTAAAACACTCAGAGGGGCAGCAGATATGATCTTTGCTGCTAAACAGCTGCAGAAGTGCTGTGAGCAACACTGAGAACTTTGCTTGGCCATCATTGACCTGACTAAGTCCTTTAATTCAATCAAGAGAGGCCCTATCAAAGATCCTGATGAGATCTGGATGCTGGCCAAAATTTGTTACCATTATCAGACTCCTTTATGGTGACATGACAGCAACCATACTAAGCAATGGCTCAGAAACAGATCCATTTGTTATTAGAACTGGAGTCAACCAAGGATGTATGATTGCACCAACACTCTTCTCCATCTGTGTTGCAGTTACTCTGCATCCTCTAAAAATCTGCATACAGAATGCACATTTGTCTTTAATTGATTTGACAGTAAACATATAGACCTGTTCTTGCCGTCATATTTAAGTCCATGGGGATCTTGCCAGTAGTTTTACTGGCAGAGAACTGGGCCTTGTAATTGGATCATAATCTTAATGTTGCTCAGGAAGTCATACTTTTAAACACAGTTAAAATATTCTAAAATACAGCAAAAGTAATGGAAAGTTATTAAGTTCCAGCTCCTTACCACAGCTGGCAGTCACAAGTAGGGAGACACTTGGCAAAATTAGCAGACCCCAAATGTAACCTATTTGATCGTATATTTCATAGATTCATAGATGTTAGGGTTGGAAGGGACCTCAATAGATCATCAAGTCCGACCCCCTGCATAGGCAGGAAAGAGTGCTGGGTCTAGATGACCCCAGCTAGATGCATATCCAACCTCCTCTTGAAGACCCCCAGGGTAGGGGAGAGCACCACCTCCCTTGGGAGCCCGTTCCAGACCTTGGCCACTCGAACTGTGAAGAAGTTCTTCCTAATGTCCAGTCTAAATCTGCTCTCTGCTAGCTTGTGGCCATTATTTCTTGTAACCCCCGGGGCACCTTGGTGAATAAAACCTCACCAATTCCCTTCTGTGCCCCCGTGATGAACTTATAGGCAGCCACAAGGTCGCCTCTCAACCTTCTCTTGCGGAGGCTGAAGAGGTCCACCAAGATCCCTTTCCGCTTCTGTGCCACCCAGCAGGTCATTCCCTAGGCTGTAGGTGTGCTGGACATTTTTCCTCCCTAGGTGCAGCACTTTGCATTTCTCCTTGTTGAACTGCATTCTGTTGTTTTCTGCCCTCTTGTCCAACCTATCCAGGTCTGCCTGCAGCTGTTCCCTGCCCTCCGGCGTGTCCACTTCTCCCCATAGCTTTGTGTCATCCGCAAACTTGAACAGAGTACACTTCACTCCCTCGTCCAAGTCGCTGATAAAGACATTAAAGAGTATCGGTCCAAGGACCGAGCCCTGCAGGACCCCACTGCCCACACCCTTCCAGGTTGAAACCGACCCATCCACCACGACTCTCTGGGTCCGACCCTCTAGCCAATTTGCCACCCACCGGACTGTGTAGTCATCCAAGTCACAGCCTCTTAACTTGTTCACCAGTATGGTGTGGGATACCGTATCGAAGGCCTTCCTGAAGTCTAAGTATATAACATCCACCCCTCCTCCTGTGTCCAGGCGTTTCATAACCTGGTCATAAAAAGAGACCAGATTAGTCAGGCATGATCTACTTGCTACAAACCCATGCTGGTTTCCCCTCAGCATAATTTGTCCTGCTGGGCTCTCGCATATGTGAGCCTTGATAATTTTTTCAAAGACTTTGCCAAGGATAGAGGTGAGACTGACTGGCCTATAGTTGCCCGGGTCCTCCTTCCTCCCCTTCTTGAAAATGGGGACCACAATGGCCCTTTTCCAGTCCTCCGGGATTTGGCCCGTGCGCCACGAGCGTTCAAATATTCCCGCCAGTGGCTGTGCAATGATATTGGCCAGTGCCTTCAATACCCTCGGATGGAGCTCATCTGGGCCTGCCGACTTAAAGGCATCCAGTTCTTCCAAGAGACTCTGCACCATCTCAGGGTCTACGCATGGCAGTCTGGTGCCTTGCTGCTGCCTCTCTACAACCCCAGTGTGAGACTTGTCGTGCCCCTCACTTAGGAACACTGAGGCAAAGAACTCATTGAGGAGTTCAGCCTTGTCCCCCCTGTCTGTCACCAATTGTTTTTGCCCATTTAGCAGGGGTCCTATTCCTCCCTGGGCCTTCCTTTTACTCCCTATATATCTAAAAAACAATTTCTTGTTGTCCTTTACTTGGGATGCCATCCTCAGCTCCATGGTAGCTTTGGCCCGTCTAACTGCCTCTCTACAAGCGCGAGCAGAGGAGGTATATTCGTCTTTGGTGATTTCTATTTGAGACCAATTCTTTTGGCTTCTGGGCAGATTATTATAACACTTTGCACTTTGTGGTGCAAAATGAGGATTAAGTCTTTTTAACCACTCCTTGTACAAAAAGAATTCCTGAGTGGCTTTTCCTTCTGAGGGATCTGAAATCCAAATTTTGGGTGGAAATTGTTGTTACCCTGTGACCATTTAACTCTGGAATATGCAAAGCAGAGCCCTTTCTTGCAGACACACATAGCTGACTCCATGCTCCTCACAGTACAATCCGGCCACTGTAGTTATACTATGGCACGGGCAAAGCAATGTCAGGGCTGGGGGAGGTCTGCCCTGGGGGAATAATGACACTGTGGTTAGTCTGTTTCCTGCTTGTTACAAGATGCAAGACTGTTGAGGGACTACTTTAGCCTAACCCTGAGCAACTCCAGGTTCAAGGAGGTACAAGCAGCTCCTCTTGATGCTTAAGAGCAACTTGGTCACAGTACCAGGGTAATTCCCTTGTTTTCTTAGGATGTTGCCATATATCAGCTAGCACAAGGGAAAAACAAACCTTTGTTCCAAGCATGGGAGCACACCAAGAAATGGTGCTCACAATTTGGGCTCTGCAGGCCAAATGAATGGTGCAGGGCTAGTCTGCGGGCTGGATCAGGCCCCATGCACCAGGATCGGGCCTGAGGGTCCCATACCCCCTCCACCCAGCTGGTGGCAGATCCCAGCTGGGAAGGGGTGTTGTGAGGCCCTGGGGCCTGATCCTAGTGTACAGGCCCTGGGTAGGGGCAGCACAAGGCCCCAGGACCCAATCCCAGCATGTCGGTGCCATGTGGAGGCAGTATGGGGTCCTGGAGCCCAATCCTGGCCAGGTGGAGGCAGTGCTGAGCCCCTACCCAGCTAGGATTGGGCTGTAGGGGCTCTGCACCATCTCTGCCCAGCCCCCACGGGCTGGGATTGAACCTCACCCTGCCCTGCATGCCCAATCTAGCCTGCTGGGCCATGGCCCATGGGGTTCCCTACAGGATCCATGTATTACAGGATTACATGGTACCGGGGGCCAGATCTACCCTGTGGACTGGAGGTTAAGCACCCCTGGTCTACCATGTCTTCAAACTTTTACCTGCCAAGGCCACATCTTCTGTCCCTCAAGGCTGATATTTTGGTAAAGTCCCTCTCAGTATCATTCTTCTTGCATGGTTTTGCTCCTGAGGGGGCCTAGTGTTCTTGTCCAGCTGTTATCAAAGCCATAAAGTGCACAACCTGCTGCTCTGCCCACTTGCAAACCCTTTCAATCTGTTTAGTGTTGCAAAGCAACCCTCTCACAATGTGTGAGTCCATCACCAGAGACGCCACTGAGCAGTGCTGTGCTGATTTACGGGTGTGTTTACTGCCCAGACAGATTTTATCCCTTAAAACAGACTAAGCCTTGTGCAGTGCAGATGCAGCCTACCACCTGCCCTACTCCCTGCCAGCTTCCTTTGGGTTAACCCGTTCCTGCTGTGTAGCAAGGCATGGAAGTTTGAACCCTGTTATGCATTTACATCCACTCACTTAGTTTGGTTTTTAATGCCTCCGCTCTCTCAAAAGAATAAATAAAATGTAATATACCTGTACTACTCACACCTCAGCCTCCTACCATGTCTCCTACCAGCTATTCTGGTCAGCATTAAGATATTAAGAATGTAAAATCTATTCCTATGAAATTTGCCCATACTAAAACTTCTCATGCTGCTGTTTAATGCAACATGCTTATCAATGTTATTTATGCAAATCCCTTTTTGAATACAGCATTTGCTCCCCCGAGAGAGACTGGCACAGGCATACAGATACAGAAAGAGAAAATGAGGGAGCTATACAAGTAACTGAGTTGAATTCCAAGCTTTTAATTACTATGTTTGAATATTTTAGTTATTCTGAAAAATAAAAGAGAAGTGAACATTAACTTTTGGAATTAATGTCTATTGGGCAGATTATTATAACACTTTGCACTTCACAAACATTCATCCTTAAAACAGCCTTGTGAATTTTCCCCATTTTATATCTGGGAACACTGATGCAGGGAAATAAAGTTCTAGCTTGAAAATGTTGGCCATCTTACTTGACATCCTAGCTTGGCCTTTCTCCTCATATGGGGCCTTCAGAAGTGGCCTGATTTTCAGGCATTCTGAGAAGCGAAGAAGTAAGGCCTTTGCAAGAAGGGCCACTTAAGTAACTTGCACGTTTTGGGACAGGAGACTGGAAGTGTTGGCCTAAGTGATTTGTTCACCTAAGTAACTTGTCCGAGTTCACAGGTAGAGTCTGGAGTCAGAAGGACTTCCAGCCCCATTGCTGAAGGACTGGATCACTAAAGTACACCCATCTCCAATAGCATAATGCAAAAAAACCTCAGTTTCTATTAGCTTATAAATACATTACCCAGACCAGTGTTTTCCAAATTGCATGACATCCCCCACCAAGTCACACAGATCTGTGAGGGAATTAGCTGCCCACTCTTGTCATCAGATTGCCACTACAATTACTTTGCTCATGTGCTGGAACTAGGGCTCAGCTGTCCCATAAAGCAAAGGGCTGATTCCCACTGGGCCTTGTGCGAGTGTGCACAAGAGATTCTGGGGATCACAGAAAGGAGGAGTGGATGAATAAGAGATGACTAAGGCATATGCAGAAGCGTACAGACTCAGAACTTAACCTGTGATAAGTAAAATGTCATGTCTGTAATGAGACATGAGATGTAGAATAATATTGCAGTCCTACAAGTACAGTGTTGTGACTACAGCTCTCATTCTTCAGTCCTGTTTAGCTCTGACCTGCACTCCAGAAGCTACAGATGCGGAGGTTTCAGTTGGATCCAAGTAAATCCTGTGACTTGACAAGGGAGAAAAAAAAGCTTAACTGAATACCAGCCACTATGACTAGGGACAGAAATTACACACAAACCAGTATAAGTGATCAGAAACCAGTTCAAATCTGTAACACAACAGGGCTAAGTACAGACATCTTGGGGGGATTAAACTGGGTTCAAAATGGCTGTCAGATTTAAATTTAGTTCATCCCAGTGCCAACCTTACACTTACAGACCCTGTCTCAGTGACCAGCATTCAGTCTAAGCCCGTAACTGAACAGAAGTTCCATGCGCACAAGCTGGTGTAAAATTGCAGAGCCCAGTTTAAGATAAATCCAGATCTATATAGTACAGTATTAGACTTATTTGATTTAGGTCAAACTGGTGCATGGAATTTTTGTACATTTTCCCTGCACAGCCCTGGGGCTGGGAAAACCCAGCCACTGGCCCCAGCCCCCAGCTCTGGGGCTGCTCTTTTCATGCCCCCCACCCTCATCCTCCAGCCCTGGGCTATTTTTTGCCCCCCCTTCCCTTTCTCCCCCCCACACATGAGCCAGCCCTCTCAATGCCTGTCTCTCAAGCTGCTCTGGGTACAGTCACTTTTAAGCAAGTAAGTTCCAGTGGGGCGGGTGGGGGGAAGATGGGGATGTAGGTTTGCTGGGGGGGAACCCCATGCCACCCACAGGTCGCACTTGCCCCCCCCATCCCAAACTGTCTGCTCCACCCAGTAGGGAGACGTGATCTAGTGTCCTCCTGGCTTCTGGCCTGAGCCACTGCAGGCACATGGCTGGATGTCCAGAATCAAAAGTGAATGCTTGTTCACTTGCTTGTTAGTTCAGTCTACAAAGATTGAAGAGCTTCAGCCTTGGGTTTTATGACTGTCTGTACTAAGCCTACATGCAAACAGAACTGTCCCTTCACAATAAAAGTGCTGCTAAAGAAATGGCATTTTCCATCAGCAGCAACTTCTCTTTGAACACTGCATTATGGAGAGAAAGACCTCAGCATGACCTTCCTTGAACCAGATGTTGCACTAAGAAGAAACTGCCTAATGCTTAAATATAACCACCAGGCTTCAGCCATCCAGACTCTGACATCATTGATTACCACATGAGCCACAGAAACAGCTGCATTTTCTCATGCACTTTCATTTGGGAATCTAATAGTTATTTTGGGCCAACTGCCTACTGGATGCAATGATTGCAAGGGATTTAAGTATATTCTTTAGGTATTCTCATATCAGCGTGAAAGAATTCCAACTCTACTATTGCTCTCTATAAGCACTCTCTTTTCCAAGACCTATCCAAGTTCACGCCTGTAAATCTTTGAATATTTAAGTGTAAACTAAATCCATTCTGTGAAATATCTTTCAGAACCAGTTTCCGGCTGAGCACTGACTTCTCTATAGCTGCTATATGGAACAGCATAATTATATATAGCCGTTGAATGGTACCTGAAGTAGAAGATAAATGAAGGACACCTTATTGACCACACGTCTCATCTCATGTAAGAGAGCAGCAGCTACAATTTGTTTCTTACATAGGGCCTAATCCATAGACCATTGAAGAATGTAGGAATTTTTCAGTAGGTTTTGAAGAAGGCCCTTATTTTTTACCATAGTAAAAATAGAAAGGGTTAAAAACTTTCCCCTTGCGTCACTTGTAGGCTTGCTGTCCATTTCTCTGCTGATTCTTAGATTGTTCATGGCTATTAGGTTTGTTTGAATAAGCTCTTTTGTTCTATAGAGTTTTCCCACGTCCCTTCATTCGCTAGGCAGTCGCGTGTCCCAAGTCAAAGAAGGGCTGTGGCCATGAATCCTTAAAGAAACTTTTTTCAGAGCAAGACATCTGCCTTGGAGGGAATCTGCCAACATCTGCCACACTTTTTCCACTTTTAAGACTCTTTCTTTCCGTCTTAAAAAGTGCAGGAACAGATGTTAAAAGTTGTTTTCTTTCTAAAGAGTGTGAAATGTAGACAAATAGCAAAAAGAAAAATAAAAGCTGAGCTGACCCCTTGCTTTTTGGAAAACTTAGGAGAAAAGGCAGGCTTTGTTTAATAAGGAGAATCTACCTTTTCAGGAAAATCTGGCAGCGTGCGATGTAAAAGTGGAGAAGCAAATCACAAACTAATTCCTTGAATGCTACTTCAGCATTTGCATGTGCTCCCATATTTCTTGCACAATCCCAAGCACAGATGTCACACTGTCCCTGAATGAGGTAACTCCTCAGCCTTCACCACCCCTCAGTTCTAAAATAAAGGCTTCAGCCCTGAATGAGAGGTGTAAAATAACTGTTTACTGCTAATGCTGCCCTTCTTTTCAGTGGGATTTTGCATGCCGCCTTAAAAAAAGAACCTGAAAACATGAGCCATATTTGCAAAAGATGTAGTAAAAAAAAAAGAGAGAGATGAAAATATTAATACACTCCACAAATAATGGGTCAAATTCACTTCAGTAGAATAACACTGAAATCCAAGAAGTGTTTGAAGAGGAATAACTATTGCCCCAAATGACCAAGCAGCATTTATAGTGACCTTTGCAATAGACTTTACTTACTTTATCTGAAATATGTTAAGAAACCTTCTATGTTCTCATAAAAATTGATGGAATAAAATTAGGTCAATGCAGAGCATGTCAGAAAATCCCACTTTAGTCTCCTACCCAAACTTGAGATCCAGTATGTGCTTACATGTTTTGTCTTTGGATTATACTACTGCTTGTATGTATTGCCTAGTTCTGTATAGCTGCTCTTCTACAAAAATCTCTCCTTGCAGGGGATCTCTACACAGGTTTCTAAGACCTAAATGCATCAGCTGGCAGAACTACTGCAAAGATTTCCTAGTGAGAGACAGACCATAAAATAATTATAGGTGACAGCAAACAGACAGAAACCTTTAGGTGAACAGCTATGTTTAGATAAGCAAATATTTGTATTCTCACACCCAGGAGTTGATGCAGCTGCAGTTTCAAATAGTTAAATGTAGCAAGGTCTATGTCCCAGCATCAGAGAACTTCTTTGGCATGCCTGTGAAGTTGTCATATTTTATAACCACAAACCATTTGTTCCAGGCTTGATATTCTGAGTAGTATATAATGGACCATATACCTTCATTTTACTCCTACCATGTAAATGCCAAATTTCTCAACAGCCATTACTTACATTTGACATAATGTGACAAGTTACAACATTTTAGTAGGTGTCTGGGCCCATAATAGTATAGTCAATGCAAAATCTCTGTTCCAGCCTCCTGGGAAAGAGAGGGAAAGTATGGGGAAGGGGTGAGACCAGGACATGTTGGAAGGAATACAGAAATGGGGAAGAGAGAGGTAAAGAAAGGACATGACAAAAATAGCAAATGATCTGGGGAACAGAAGAGGGTGTGGGGAGTCCTTCCTGAACCCCCAAGAAGGATGTCTGCATTTCTGTGCATGCTTTTAACTTTAAACCATGGTCTGAAATGCTCCCAAGTCAATTAGGAGGTGGATACATTCCCTAGATGCCCCCAGAATCAGAAGACATCTTTATTTTGGAGTCTGGCCTGTGAGAGGTTGACAACATAGGGTATCCAGTGCTTTCCTCCAACTCCAACTCCACTGTTGTTCCACAGAAGCACCAGAACCAGGGAGAGGAGGGCAGCCAGGGAATCAGGGAAGGGGAAGAGGCAGAAGTCAGCCTCTCTCTGGTCTGTTCTGCTTTGTCTTGCCAATATTCTGTAACATAAATAGCCCTGCCACAAACTGCTTAGCTTTGCATTTTGAAAATAACTAGTCCCATTGAGTGAGGGCCTCATTGGGAAAGCAAGTTTTAGGGATGTACCTGGAAGCCATAAAAGCCGGCAGATGCAGGACTATGGCATTGAAAACACAAATAAGGCCACTGGGCAAACACGTGTCCTACAGCTTCTTAACACTGTTGCTGACCCCTCCTTTAGGTAACCTCAGGACTGTTGAAGTCACTGTTGAATTTTCTTCATACATTCACCGAGCAAGACCTAGGAGCCTGGATTCCCAAGAAGAAGCCTAGGGAGGGAACAGGAAACTAGTGTAGAGTTTCTGCATATCCTCCCATGGGGACTCTTCCTCACACCTGCTGAGCCTCAGCGGATCCAAAAGATTCATGAAATTTTTTACTGGAGTCTTTCAAGAGTCCTGTGCTTCTGCTCCATCCTGGCCTCTGACTTGTCATCACTAAGACAAGAGAAGGGGTAGGAAATTAAAGCAGAGGCAAGAATACGATGAGCCAGGGGGCTGGGAGAAGTATGAGGAAATTAAGGACACAGTGTCAGCAACTGGGAACATACATACTGGTATTTATGAGCAGACATGCACTCAAGTTACAAGTGTCCATACAGTTCCAGAAGAAGAATTCCTTAAGTTTCATGGATTTGACACTGGCCCTAGAAAACAACCCTGTAAGAGACACAAAACATGCTCGATGGTTCCTTGATGTCCTGACAAGGAACAAATTTTATGGTTGTCCAGGCGAAGAATTTTGAGGGATGGTCTGACCACAGACACCCCAACAGATGAATGGAGATGGCAGCACTTAGTACCCAGCAAGCCTATTTTATGCAAAGCAGCATAACCCCTTTTGATTTTTGTAGTCTTAAGCATTGTACAATCCTTCACTTCCAGACCTTGTTTTAAAAAATACATTAAAAAAGAAAACATTTAAAGAAGCTCATACAGGGTGAGATGATGAGAGAACCTCTTGATCAAAGGAAATTGCTCCAGCAGCAGGCAAAGCAAGCCAAGCAAAGTGAAAGCCTGCTCCCATGCTCCTGGCCCTCCCTTGGAGCCCAGTTCCTTCTATTCCTACTGCTAGGATCAGATAAGGTGATTATTACAGAGCAAATTTTGTCTTAGCTCCCTCCCTTGAGGTCTCCCACAGAGGACAAGGAATTGA
This sequence comes from Alligator mississippiensis, assembly GCF_030867095.1. Taxonomy (NCBI): domain Eukaryota; kingdom Metazoa; phylum Chordata; order Crocodylia; family Alligatoridae; genus Alligator; species Alligator mississippiensis. The sequence goes on from NC_081830.1 coordinate 44,573,069, forward strand.
GATAAGAGCTCATTCACATGAGTTCCCCACCTTGCCATCCTAAACAAATCTTGTGCTTCTGTCCAGCACAGGGAGTACAGTTTCCCTTCCCTTCTTTGAACATTTAGCCAAGATTTCCTAGAAGTGGACCATGACTCAAGGTGGGTATGTGACTGTCTAAGGCTTACTCACCTTAGAAAAATTGAATATATTGTGATCAGGAGCAAATCTTGCTCTTGCTGTGTGGCCATATCTTCTACCAGAACCTAGGGCTGCTCACTCAGGATTTTACTGTGAGACTTGCTATGACATTTACAGTTCCATTAAATCCCATGTCTGGGGTCATGTGGTTAGATGAATGTCTAAGATTTATTATTTTTATTATTTTTGTTAAGAAAAGTTTCTAGCTCTCCTAGTTGCAAAGAAGGGTTTGAAGATATGAATCCTAAAAGTTCCAAGGTTAGAAGGGTGACATTTATTTTAAAAAGCCCTGATTTGGGAGACCTGACTCATGATAGCCTATTTTATGCAAAGCAGCATAGCACCCTTTTATTTTCTATTCATAGGGATTACCTTGCATAATCCATCTCTAATGTGGTTTAAAGGCACATTAATACATTAAAAAAACATTACCATGATGCCGCTGTCAATACACTCTTTCTTGTATATCAAAGAAAATGCATAACAATGTCTTGCTTTTCCTTTGAACAAGGTCACTATAATGCTGTATTAAGTAGGGCACTCAGTTCCTTGAGAAATAATCAGACAAACTCTCTGGGTTTTCATTGGCTAAGAACCTCTACTTATGGTATAACTGTAGATTCTTATTTTATACAGGTGCACATACAAAGAGCATAACTCTAAATATAGCTACATTGTACAGTGTGTGGTGTATTTACCCACATGTATAGAACAGCGTGTTTACATATTGTTGGAGATGGAGGGATGATGCCCCTTGTACTTTATTCTCATGCGTATGTAGCTGTCTTGGGATATGGAAACAGGAATGAATCACTCTGCAGTTGTGTAAGTAATGGGTTTCAAAAAGCCTTACAGTGGATTGGGGTGGCTTTTGGTTCTTCTAAAGCTCTTCCTGTCTGTTTAAATAAAATGATACATTTGACACCTATTTAAATGGCTTCATCTACTTCACTCAACAGGATACTAGCAAATCCTGTTCATTAGTAAAACAACAATTAGAAACCCAGAGCTTGTTCATGTAAAATGCCTCAGGGATTTTCCTTTATAAAGAAGAGATAGACTGGTAAATGGTAAAAAGTTTAAAAAAAAAAAATGCCCTTGCCCTGTTCATACTGTTCTTTAAGCATCCACCTACCTTTGCATGAATATTTAATTGATTTAAAAAAAAAAAATCAGTATCATAGTGAGAAAATAAGCCATTATGGGAAAGTACTATGGAATTTAATAGAAAATAAACCAATACAATTCTATACAAAAGCAACATTTTAAACACCCTGTAGTTGCAACATTGAATTCTACAGAATACCTAAAAACCCCAAATATTATCATTTTCTATTTTACAAATTTTTAAGAATAATTTTTACAGCCATGTTTCTTTTTTTACTGAGACTTACTGATTTCACTTGTATGAAATGTCATGGCATTTTTCATAAGTATTTCACAGATGGAAAAATCAGTTTCTAGGGGAATCTGTTGTCAATGGACTTCAATAAACAATCACTACGCTGTAACATTTGTAAAAAGGATGAACTACACAGTGGATCAAATAGCTCCATTTCCAAATGTGAAGGTTGTTCTGTGTCTCGGAGCTTCTTTTTATATTTCAAGTGGGAGGGATACATATTTGGCAGGTAAAGAGTGACATCCATTCAGTAAGATAGTATGATTAATATAAAAAAACCCACAAGCAAAAACCAAAAGAAACTTCAAGGAAATTCTCCCAGGTGTAACTCAACTGGTTACTGCCTATTGTTCCCCCTCCCTGGGAATCTGTGCAAATTGAGCAAGGGGCCATGTGATCCACTCTGAGTGCGCCCTTTTTGGCTCTCCTTCTTAACAAAAGGCTTCTGCAAAGCAAAGCTTTGTAGGCTGGACATCTGTCGCTGTTTGAGGGGGGGCAAGTTGGTCATTGAAAAGAAGCAGTGACCTGTCAGCCTTGATTGATAGCCACAAACCTCTGGTCTCGACCCCTCGTGTGGGAAAAGGGGTCCAGCCAAGGAAAGCCCTTATTCACATGCTAATTCTGGGCTATAAATACAGGCAAAGTGCTGAGGAGAGGCAAGAGAGGCAAGGAGCCCATCAGGAAAGGAAGCAGCTTGCTGCCAAAGATCTTTCTTTCTTCCTCCCTCCGCAACATTTAGGAGCAGAGAAGCTGGATTATAATGACGGCCATGGCTATGGCCAGCAATGTGCAGAAACTTTCCAACACCAAAGAGGAAAGGAAGGTAGGTCCTTTTATAGATTTACACGTCCATGGGCATGTGTGCACATCATGGGTACTGTGCATAGCATAGGAACTGTGTATGAGTGTCTGCATTGTGCAGTACAGTTGCACAATCCTGTAACTGGAGATGATAATTTTCATGTGATAAAATATTAGAGACAAACAACCGCTTTCAATATAAAGGAGTTTAAGCAGCATTCTTGCCACAAAGGGATGTAGTCTCCTCCCACTCGCATTAATTTTACACTGAAATATCTTTTTTGCCATCAAAGTAACCCGATTGACACCAGCTTAAATGAAAGGAAAATCAAGTCCAATGCTTGTAGGGTCAGCTAAAACTGATGAGGATTAACAAAATAATAGTGTGTGCTGTCTCTCCTACACAGTGTCGTGTAGCCTTGTGATTCTCCAATACCACTTGCAGAATACAGCTCTTAAGGATTAAAAACAAAATCAGGGGGTCTCCATCTGTGCCCACTGAGTTCACCAAGGGAAGCTCAGCAAAGGCAGAAGCAGCATTAGCAGCTATACAGTGATAGCATCTGGAAACTCAACCTCAGAAATATTCTTTTTTTTTGTTTCCAGTTAAGAAAGCCACTCATTGAACGAAAGAGAAGGGAAAGGATTAACAACTGCTTGGATCAGCTGAAGGAAACAGTTGTTGGTGCATTTCATCTGGATGTAAGTGTTAATTTCTACCTGGTTCTGCTACTTTATGATTTAAGAAATCCAAAATCCTACAGAATAAATCATCTTCACTGACCTACTGTATTCCTGTTTTTGACAGCAGTCTAAACTGGAAAAAGCTGATATCCTTGAAATGACAGTAAAACATCTCCAGAATATCCAAAACAATAAAATCATGGGTGAGTGAGTAACTTTGTTTTGCATCTTGTATACAACACACAACGTTTCCATATATTTAAGAGGTGGAATTTAGTATTAGCCTTGGGTAGTGACTACACTGATGATACATTGACAGTTTTGCAAACATCCCTTTCAACCCTACAAGTGGTTTTTAGCCTTCACCACTAGAGGGGGATAAAGCCCTAATCAAACAGGTGAGTCATGTTTCTCCAAAAGGTTTTTTTTATTTTAAGCTTTATACTATTACTTATAACAGCAATTTAATTATAATCAGTACTGAATTATACAAGTATCTTGTATCTTGCCTTATACTATCATTTTTTGTTATTTCACTAATCTTTTTTTCTGAACATACTGATCCTTCTGGAAAAGCTCTACAGAACTGAATTGTAGACGTTAATTTAAAACTAGCTCTAATAAAGAAATGTTCATGAACAACTCTTAATATACTCTACAATAGAGTTCAGTATCATCAGCTCTGTTTTACAGATTAGGGAAACAGAGGTACATGGAAATAAAGCGACTTCCAAAGTCACCCAGAAGGCCATTGGCCAAGATGAAAATAGGGGCCCAAGTGTCCCCAAGCCCAGACCTCAATTTGCTAAACACAGTAACTCTTGAGAAGTTACCATTTTTTTTGTTTTTATCTTTTAACATCAGTATATAACAATATATCATGGCCTTGCTGAATGTTTGTAAACTTAAGTAAAGCATGGCTAGCCCAGTCTTTTAACTAACCCAGGTTGTCTCCTGTTCTAATACAGTGGATTCCAAAATGGGTTTTGAAGCTCAGCAGAGGTATAGCACTGGATATATTCAGTGTATGCACGAGGTTCACAATCTTCTCCTGACCTGTGAATGGATGGACAAGACACTTGGGGCACGTTTATTAAACCATCTGCTGAAATCCTTACCCAGATCCAGTGAGGAAACCTGCAAAGCAGCCTTAAGGTCTTCAACACCAGTGCAGCAATCTCCTGCAGCCCAGAAATCCCCTGTGGGTGCAAAGGGGAACACTCCCACATGCAGTCTATCTCAAGAGCAGTTCTACCCTGCAGAGGACAAACAGGCTTTGAAAAATTCAGTCCGGGCACCGGCACTCGCTCTCTTTAGTCAGCCTGATGTGTTGCCTCCCAGACAGATCCTGCAGCCAAATTTTTCACACAATAACCCTAGTATGGGGTCATCAGACATGTGGAGACCATGGTAAAATATGTTTAAAAATTTTCCTTCTAATCTTAGACACTCCTATATGTATCTTATAGATATGCCTCTTTAAAACACTTGTGGAGCAAGTCTGTTCCTGTAGGTGTGCTAAAGACCAGGGTACTTCAAGCCGAAGTAAACCTATATGTAGCCTGCATTGTAGAAGGCTGCTATTATTTTGTATTTATTAAATACATCTAAGTTATTGTATAGGACCCTCTCTTGGGCTTTTTAGTGTATATTAATTATATAACACTCTTGTTTTCTTATATTATTAAAAAAATTAACACCTTAATAAAAAGGAACACCAAGCAATGCCTGTCTTTTGCATTTTGCTTTCTGAATATGCATCTTTCAGATCTCACTTGCCTACCTGAGATCACCTGGAAGTGAAGATAGAAGACTAAACTCTCCTCCATTACTTCGGGGCAACCACAGTGGGATAACGGAAGGAGAATGTAGCTACGTTCTTGTGAAATGCTGCATTCACTAATAATCACATTTTAAAATGTGCTTGGATTCCACATATTTAGATTAGTATAAATATAAACTGTGTTCTCTCTATTGCATGTTCAAGATGTGCTCTAATTTGACCACCTGAATAGACAACTATTTTCAAAATAGTGAAGTAGCTAGAGGCTTCTTTCTCTCTCCTTTTTGCATACATACACACACACACAAAATAAAATGGGGTCTGATGATTTCTGCCTATACAAATTGCTGAAAAATTACAAATAATCCATTGGGAGTTTAAAACTAAAACTTTTTTTTAGTTGGCTGATGGAATGAATTATTCATGTATTAGTTTTGCAACTGTTTTAAAGAAAACCCACCTAGCTGCACATATACACATAGACATGCACACACACACCTTGAGGAACTACACAGATCTTGTTACCATATAAGATTATAAAAGGTCAGATGCTGGGCTATCAATCTTGCCTACCTCCTTTGATTATACTTATGAGAGAGTCCCAGGTAGGAGATCAAGTAACCAGAAGATAAAATTCCTTGCAAATCCTACCAGTAAATCTGAGAGGCATTTGCTAAACTTGTAGGCAACATTTGGTCACAGTTGTTCAAGTCAAAGGCAGTTAAAACTTCTTTATAGTTAAAATAAAAGAGCAAGGGATCTCTTAAACAAGCACTCTGCATACTAATTAATGACCCTCCTCAGTACAGGGGGCTAATTATGCAGACTGATCTGTTTGATGATGTGTTGAAAGAGTGAAAGTCATCACCTTGGGTTTTAGCATCTTTTCTGTGAAGCTCTCCCCTTTTATCCAGCACTTTTGAAAAATGGTTAGAAATGGTAGCACAGAGATGGTAAGAGTAACAACTGGTTTACATGAAAAGAAAGTGCATTAGGGAACAGAGGCACAGCACAAAGATTAAACTGCTGTGACTTATGAAGTAGCTTTCTTAAGCTCATAGAGCTGTGCACATGTAGTAGGCCTACATTTCTTCCCCAGTTTAAGATTTATTAGTGTTCCTCCAAAACAATCTTCTTAGATAAGGTAACCTCCAGAACAGCTGATAACACGTGTAATAGGACCCAGCCCAGCCCCCCACTGAAATCAATGGCAAGACTCCTGCTGACTATAGTGAGAATCAGATCAGGTCCCTACATATAGCAGACAACACCGAAATGTAATTTTCATAGTCCAAGGAAGCTCCTTAAAAATGCTGTTAAGAATGCCTCAGAGTCTTAGAAGGGAAAGATCATTACATATCTTTACAGCTTGTTTATTATTATTTATTTCTGTGTATTATTACATTTTTGTGCATTTCAGTGAGTTTGGACAAAGGCCCTGATCCTGCATCATAATCCAGTACTGCAATTCCTTGATACATGTGTCAGGTCCAAGGTGCTCTACAGAGGCATAAGGAAACTTGCTAACAGATCACTGTACAGGATTGGGCCTAAAGCTGGTTAGTTGCCCTTTTGTTTCAAGTCAGTTACACTTCCTGACTGATTGCATTTTAGCCCCGCTGCTGGGTAGGGATTCAGAGCATCACACAAGGATATATTTAAATAAAAGCATGTTCAAACCTTATGTCTTATCATTATCACCATATCAGTGTTAGGTTTTGCCATCACTAGTGTTAAAAGTAGCACCTAAGGTTACTGTAACTGTAACACTGGTGAGAAGAAATATGTTTCTCTCTGCTTTTAATTTGCTTACTTTTTTCATTTGATGTTTTGTACCTAGGCAGCTTCATTGTGTTCTCTTCTTACTCAGTTTCTTTTTAGGTGAAGGGCTACCACAGCAGCAGGCAGGAGAATGCTTTTAAAATTAGGAAAATTTAGCAGTATGATCCAGGGAGCAGTTTTAAAAGGTGATACTACATTTTCTTAATTGTCTACATTTAATTTGGTGGCATCCCCTTATGTTATCTCACCACCAATATTTTAGTAACAAGTCTAAAACTGGTGCCCAGCACAGATTGATAGAATTTCTTTTGAGAACTGGAATTAGATGAATCTCTTGAAATATAGTAATTAAGAATGAAGAAAATGTTCCTAAAAAGCCAAAAGAAATTATTTGAAGTACTTCATTCACTTGAATCAATACATTATTTCAGTTTGGCAAAGCACTTCCACATTTGCTTCTAAATCACGTAGTTTTATCAAATCTAGCTTAATACAACATACAGTTAGCTCTCTTTGCACCTACAGAGCACTTTTCAGCTGATGATCTCAAAATGCTTTGCAAAATACAATTAGCTGTGTTTTCCTAATGAGGAAAAAAGTCTCGAAGAGGTGACGTGTCTTGTGGGCATGTAGCAATCATGTTACAGCAATAGCTCATGACAGAACAGCAGTGTTGGTAACATGCTTTCGGAAACTGGTGCTGTTTCTGCTGTCTCATGAGAAAATGCTCAGATACCAAAGCTAAAGTACCTGACCTCACTTACATGAGCACTTATGTCATTACTATCACTCATCTTTCGCAGGACCACTATTTCCTAATCAGATAATTGATGAATCATAAGAAGAAGATAACTCCCCTGTAACAACTGCACTCTTCACAAGCGTGTCATTATGGATTGTGCCTGTACGATAAGCAATGTGTGATCACTAAGTGCTTGTAGTGTGTTCTTATACTTGCCTTTAGATGAGTAGATTGCCAGATTTGCACTTGTGGTAAGATCCTTTCTAAAGGTTCAAGCAATCAAAAAGTTCCTGATATTGCCAAGCAGTCCTCTTGCGGTGCTTCCTAGCCTTCCTTTGCGTTGGAATACCATGCCCTGTGCCCTAAGTATGGTGTATTTGAGGAACAAAGCTTATAGGTGTCTCGGACGGCCGGAGCCGACTCAAGGTGATATACAAACTGCTCGGTCGTTTGGGCGGGCTGGTGAATGGAGAGGCAGACAAACCGTATTGGTTGCAAAAACTTTACTTACGCCGCTAATAGCCACGACGCAGGTGGTCCGGTTGCTTAAACAACTCCACGAGTTGCTCCAGCTGGCAAGGCTCAGGCCAGCTAATCCGCCCACAAATTAAGCTGGCAGAGAAAGGGTTCGTCGAAGGATTGCACTTGGCGACGGGGAGAAGAATCGATAGGTGATCAGTCTATCGATCAGCTTAGCCGCAAGTCAGATATCTTTAGCACTCTGCAGCATGCTCAAAGTTCTCCAACTTGGGCGGAAGCCAAACAAAATTTTATATGGCCAGCAAGCCAATTACTAGCTGCCATGTAGGAATAATTTAGAACTGGCCAATAGTGGGACACAAATTTGCATGCGAAATGGCGGGAACTCTCTTGCACCGGGGTTTTCTGTTGCAGCAGAAAACTTTTGCTGTGCAAGAGACTCTCATGTGGCGGGAAAATTCCATCGTGCCGAGGCACTAAAATCATTACAATAGGCACCTATGGTCTCTTTGGGGAACAACCAATTCTCCTGCACTTCTTCCCTCCTTAGATTTGCCTCTCAAATAATCTGTTTATGAGATCTGCCTAAATCTGCTCTTCTGAAGTTTGCTTGGTTTTGTTTTTTAATTCTTTCTTCAAATTCGTGAATTCTTTCTTTCTTTCTTTCTTTCTTTCTTTCTTTCTTTCTTTCAAGATGGCCGCCGACAGCTGAAGCCCTTCTAAGCTCCTCCAGCTCAGGTGCTTTCAGCTTGTTGCCTCGCACACCCTGCCCCCCTTTTCCTGTCCCCCCACCCAAAAAAACCCCTTGCCTCTCCCCACCCTGTCCCTGGGGACCCCCCCCTGTCCCTTCCCCCCACTTTCTGAGCCTTTTTCCCCTGGGCTCTGGCAGCCTTGTTTGCCTCTGCCCCTCCCCCACCCCCGCCTGAGTTGTCCCTTTGATTTCTGCTGCCTCCCTCCCCCAGGGCCCCTTCCCTTGGTCCCTGCCATCTGCCCCTGCCTTGGGACTTGCCCTGAGCCCCTGCGGGGTTGCTCTGCCCCCCCTCAGGCCGATTTTGGGGCGTTTTCAGCCCCCTCCCAGTCCCAGTCCCCCGGGTCAGCCTGAGGCTTTTTTTTTTTTTTTTTTGCTGCGCTTCGCAGTTTAACCCTGTCCTGGCGAGGAATGGCGGCTCCTACGCCTGGCAGCTGGCATGAGGATGTCTCTCGGGACCTCCCACTGTCTCATGGCCTAAGGGTTCATGCCCCTCTCCATGTGGGGCTCGAGGCTTGCGTGGAGGCTCTGGCCGCCCTCCTGGGATGGCGTACCATCCGCTACGTGGGGCGCGTGAACACGGTCCCGATGATCTATTTGAGCAAGCCCGCCTTGGTTGACAGGGTGTGTGCGAAGGGCCTGGACATTGCGGGCATCCACTACCCTGTCACGCCCCTAGAGACTCAGGCAGTGAGGGTGGTGATTTCCAACATCCCACCGCACGTTTCCGATCGGGAGCTGGCCAGGGGACTCGAGGCCTATGGGGTTCCTGCGAGTCCTTTTCGCCGCCTGCCGATGGGAAACAAGAACCCTCAGGGCAAGCACGTCCTGTCCTTCCGGAGGCAGGTCTTCATGCTCCTCAAGGAGGGCCCCTAGTCGCTGCCTCGCTCCCTGAGCCTCACGCTCGAGGGGCGGCGGTTTATTATCTATCTGTCTGTGGGAGAGACCACGTGCTTCAAGTGCGGGGGCTCCTCCCACCTGGCCGCGCAGTGCCCTCGGGGCAAGGCGGCCGGACCATCGCCGCCTGCGGCAGCGCCGAGAGACGGCGCGTCGACCTCTGGGGCACGCGGCAGGCCCAGGGAGGCTGGGAGCTCTTCCTCCCGACCTCCTTCCCCCCCATTCCATCTCAGGGGACCGGGGTCTCCAGCGGGAAGCCATCGTCCAGCCGAGGGGCTGGTGCTACTACCGTGGCCCCACCGCCCCCTCCCCCGTCTGTGGCGCCCCCTGCCCTCGGTGCGGCAGCCCCACCGGGTGGAGAGGCAGACGCCTCCCCTTGCCCCCTGCCTGCCCCGGCCAAAGTGGCTGGGGTGGCCAGGGACTGCGGTGCTGGAGCCTCATCGGATGATGGGGCTCGGGCATCCTCCCTACCACCCGACAAAGAGAGGGAGATGAGGGGGGCCTCTCAGGACACCCCATCCCTGACAGACCCCTCCTCGGCCAGTGCCGAGGGCCCCCCCACTACAGAGCCGGACCCCGCTCCGGCTGCCACACCACCTGCCCCGTCGGATGTAGCCACCGATGAGGCAGACTTAGCGGGTGGGGGAGAGGGGCCTTCAGGGGTCCCCCTCCCCTCGCCTGTCCCCTGGCCTCCAGGGGTCCCCCTCCCCTCGCCTGTCTCCCGGCCTCCAGAGTCGGGCGGCAGCAGGGATAGTGGCGAATGTCTCTCTTCCGGTGGCCTGGCCCCGGGGGTGGCGGAAGAGCCCGCTGCCCCTTTGGTCATGCCCCAGCCTACCGGAGCAGATGGGGACGTTAGCGAGATGGAGATCCAGCTCTCGGAGTTTCACAAGAGACGTCGTGAGCGGGATGGCCCCTCCCCCCCCAAGAAGACAGGGAATGTCCTCGCGGAGCCGGTCCTCAACTCGGACGACGAGAGGCGGCTGATGTGCCTGGACATCGAGGGGGTCGATGCTGCAGTTGCGGGCGAGCTCCCGCCGGGGGTGCGGCCTCGCCGCTCTTCCGTAGGCAACATCCACCCCAAGCTGGCGGAGCCCCCCTGGGTCCCTCCTGACTATGGGGGACTCCTGTCCTTGCTGAAGCTAACTAAGGGGCAGAAAAATGTAGCGGGGCGCATCACCCAGTGGTGTGCGGACCCCAAAGTGTTTGTCAAGGCTGCCAGGGCGGCAGTCAAGCTCATGCAGCAAGATCGGGGCACATGTCAGATGGCCTACCGTCTGGACAAGCTTGCCCAGAGGGTGAGAGTGGAGTGGGGCCTGGGCGGGTCCCTCGACTAGAGTAGGGCACAGTAGGCCTTCCCTGACCTGTCTGTATTGCCTTGCTCTGCTCTTGGGTGCTCGCTCTTCCACCCGCACTCTGCTTTGCTCCTCCTCTCCCACACCCACCCCCATCGCAGCCACAACCATTGGCACCTTCAACGTCAACGGCTGTCGAGACGCGGTGAAGCGCGAGGCCGTCCTGGAGCTCCTGCGACAGAAGAGGCTGGCCGTCGCCTTCCTACAAGAGACCCACTCTGACAGGTTCAACCAGGCGGCTTAGCGGGCTGCCTGGCGAGGACAGGTGTTCCTGAGCCACGGCACCAACCTCCGCGCGGGGGTCATGACACTCTTATCGCCGCAGCTGCAGCTTGACGCGGCGGTGCCACGGGAGGTCGTCCCCGGCCGCCTGCTGACCGTCCGCATCACCCTCGCGCAACACCGTCTGCTGCTCGTCAACATCTACGCGCCCTCCGATGGCCAGGAGAGGGTCGCTTTCTTTGAGAGCTTGGCTGCCCTCCTGCGCGACGCTAGCGAGGATGATGACCTGCTCCTCCTCGGGGGCGATTTCAATTGCACCACTGCCCCGCGCCTCGACCGCACAGGGCCTGAGCCCCACCTGCCCTCCGCTCGCAAGCTGCAAGCTGCCCTGGAGGGGGCAGACCTCGTGGACGTCTGGCGAGCCCTGCATCCCGATGCGCGCCAGTACACCTGGGCCAAGATGAGTGCCGGCGGTCTCACCATGGCTCGCCTCGACCGCCTTTATATCACCAGGCACCACCTGCCACTCCTGCGCAGCAGCCGCATCGCTCCCTCGGGTCTATCAGATCATGGCCTGGCCTTCAGCGAACTGAGCCTGCCGGGGAGAGCCTGTGCACGGGCACCGTATTGGTGTTTGAACGTTAGTCTGCTCCAGGACTCTTATTTCCGGGACTGCTTTGCCCACTTTTGGCGGAGGTGGGAGGCTGCGAGACCGAGCCACTCCTCCTGGAAGCTGTGGTGGGACGTGGGCAAGGTCCAGACCCGAGCCTTCTGCCAGCAGTACACCCAGCTGGCCGCGAACGAGACGCGCCGCCATATCCGGGAGTTGGAGGAGGACGTGGCGGAGCTCGAGGCTGCTCTGCTGGCCGCTGGCAGCGACGCGGCACTGAGCGAGAGCCTCCGGCTCCGCAGGAAATGCCTGCGCGACTTGGCGGAGAGTGCGGCCCGCGGTGCGAGGATCCGCGCCCGCTGCCAGGAGCTGGTGGAAACCGACGCCCCGACCCGCTTCTTTTTCGACCCGGAGCGGCGGCGGGCAGCGAGCAAAGTCTTGGACCATCTCAAGACTCCTGAGGGCCGGGTCATTACAGAGCCGGGCGAAGTCCGCGAACGTGCCGTCGCCTTCTATCGCGACCTGTTCGCGGCCGAGCCGTCGTGCCCCGAGGCCACGCGGGAACTCCACGAGGGCCTACCGCGTCTCGATGCCCTAGAGGCCGGCGAGCTGGAGCGGGACTTGTCCCTGGAAGAGCTGGCGGCCGCCACGGCCGGCCTCGCCTCCGGCAAAGCCCCGGGCCTCGACGGGCTGCCTGCCGAGTTCTACAAGACCTTCTGGCCTCTCCTCGGCCCCAGCCTCCTGCGCGTCTTCCAGGAGAGTCTCGCCGACAAGGTCTTGCCGATCAGTTGCCGCTGAGCGGTGCTGACCCTGCTGCCCAAGAAGGGAGACCTGGGCTACATGAAGAACTGGCGGCCGGTCTCCCTGCTGTGCGCGGACTACAAGATTCTGGCCAAAGCGCTGGCCACCCGCCTCCGCGCGGTCATGGCCTCTCTCACCGGGCCCGAGCAGAGCTACTGCGTGCCGGGCAGGACCATACAAGACAACCTGTTCCTGCTGCGGGACCTACTCATGGCTAGCAAGCTCTTCGGCCTCGACGTCGGCCTCCTCTCTCTCGACCAGGAGAAGGCCTTTGACCGCGTGGGCCACGCCTACCTCTTCTGCACGCTGGAGGCCTTTGGCTTTGGGCCCCTCTTCACCTGGGCCCTCCGGGTCTTGTACCGGGACATTTCCAGCCTGCTCAAGGTGAACGGGGTGCTTTGCGCTCCGTTCCCCGCGCGCAGGGGCATTCGCCAGGGCTGTCCGCTGTCGGGCATGCTCTACGCCCTGGCCATCGAGCCACTGTTACACGCGCTGCGCCGCTGCCTGAGTGGGGTGGCCCTGCCATCAGCCACGGGCCCGTCCGCTGGCCCTCGTCTCCGGCTGTCGGCCTATGCGGACGACGTCACCATCTTCCTCGCCACCCAGGAAGACGTGCGGGCTCTGGCAGATTGCCAGCGGGCCTACGAGCGTGCCTCCTCCGCCCGCATCAACTGGGGCAAGAGTGACACTCTGCTGCTTGGCGCGTGGACTGGCAGGCCTCCGCCGGACTTGCCGGGGGGCCTCGCCTGGCGCCGCGAGGGCCTCAAGGTCTTGGGCGTGTTCCTGGGGCCGACGACCTTCATGGCGCACAACTGGGACGGCCTCGAGGAGGGAGTGGAGGCCCGCCTGCAGCGGTGGCGCTGGCGCCTGCCCAGCCTTTCCTACCGGGGGCGCGTCCTCGTCATCAATAACCTGGCGGCGGCCACCCTGTGGCACCGCTGCGCAGTGCTGGACCCTCCGCCGGAGCTACTGGAGAGACTGCAGAGGCTCCTGGTCGATTTCCTGTGGGACGGACGCCACTGGCTCCCACGAGCTGCCCTCTACCTGCCCACCGGCGAGGGGGGCCAGGGCCTGATCGACCTGGCCAGCAGGGTGGCCGCCTATCGGCTGCAGGCCCTCCAGCGGCTCCTGTACACCGAAGGCCACCTCCCGTGGCGACAGCTGGCGTGCCGATTCCTGCGGCGAGTGGGGGGGCCTCGGCTTTGACCGGGAGCTGTTTCAACTGGACCTCACCTTCCTGAACGGGGCGGTCCTTCCCCCGTTCTACCGCAGCATGGTGTGGGCCTGGCGGGCGGCCTTCCATCTCTGTCCCCAGGCCAGGCACCTGCGGTTCCCGCAGCTCCTTCGAGAGCCCTTGGTCCACAACCCGGCCCTGCACCGTGTCGTGCCGAGCCTGGCCTCCGCCAGCCTCACGGCAGCTCTCGTCGAGGCGCGCTCCACCCGCCTGGAGCACCTCCTGGACCCCGCTCGGTCGGACTGGCTGTCACCTGAGGCCCTGGCTGCCCGGCTGGCGATGCGCTCCGTCCGCACCGCGGGGCGGCTTCTGCGGGCCGTTAGCGCCGCCCTCCCGACGGAGGCAGCGACCGCCCTGGAAGCCCATCTCCAGACTCGCCGGCCCCTCCCCACCGCAGACGCCGCAGAAGACACCTTCCCACCGCTACCCGTCATCCCAGCGGTACCCGGCGAGCTGGCCGAGAGGCCCAACACGCTGCTCAGGCTCCCGGTGCCCCCCAGCAGCAATACGGGCTGCCCTTTTGGCACCCTGCCCCGCAAGGGCCTCTACATGTGGGTGGTGCGCACCCGGCACGCCCAGGTGCTCGCCGGCCACTCTGACACCGTGTGGCGGCGGCGCCTGGCGCGGCCCGGGACCCCGGCGTGGCGCACGCTGTATAAGGTGCCCATCGCCAAGAAGACCGGCGACCTGCAGTGGCGGCTCGTGCACGGCATCCTGGCCACCGGCACCTTTGTGCATCACTTGGACCCAGCGGCCTCGGCGGCCTGCCCCTTCTGCCCGGGGGTGCTGGACGAGGACATTTTCCACGCCTTCCTCGACTGCCCCCGGCTGCAGCCTCTCTTTGCCGCCCTGGGCGCACTGCTTCGGGTACTGGGCCGAGACTTCTCCAAAGACGCCTACGTCCACTCCTTTCCATACCGGGCGGCCGAGCGGGCCACGGTCAGCCTGGCCAACTTCCTGCTGGGCCAGGCCAAGATGGCCACCCTGAAGAGCCGGCGAAACCAGCTCAGCGGCACCGGGATGGTCGACGCCCTGCAGCTCTTCCGCCTGCTGGTGCGGGCCCGCCTCTCGCTCGAGTTTGAGCACGCTGTCCTCCGGCGGACGGTGCCCGCCTTTGAGGAGCGCTGGGCCCTCGAGGGGGTGCTGTGCCGGGTCGAGGCGGGACGCCTGATCCTCGTTCTGTGATGCCACTGGCTGCTCAAGCCGCAGAGACGCGTCAAGCGGGCCGAGGCCCTGGGCTTTTGCTCGTGCGGGTCGACCCCGGAGGCCTCCATGGGTGTCCCTGCTGGCAGAACTGTAAATACTGTAAATAGTCCTTATGTGCGTTGTGTTGTTTTTTTTTTTTGTCTAGCGTGTACGGGCAGGCCTTGCAGGCCATGAGCCCAGGCCTTGTCCATGAGGCCCAGAGCTTCGGGCATCCTTGTACATGCTTTTTACTGGCTCCGAGTCATCACCCTTCGGGGAATAAAGGTCTCTTAAAAGTCAAAGTCTTTCTTTCTTTCTTTCTTTCTTTCTTTCTTTTAGATCATGAACTTTGTCATTTCATGATCTCACTTACAGCAGTTTCTGTTCACGTTCAGGTTCTCAAACAATTCCACCCTATTACTAAGGACAAAATTAAGAAGAATCTGCCTCAGGTAGTCTCTTGTTTATCTGTGCCAAGAAGTTGTTCTCAGCACAGTTTAAGTACTTGCTGGGCTGTCTATTCTCTGGTATGCAAGTTTTTTCCAACAGATATCACAGGAATCCAGGTCTCCCATAACCACCAGATCCTGCAATTTGGACACTGCAGTTATTTATTTAACAAAAAAAAAAAAACCAACCAAAAACCCCAAAACACCTCATCCACCTATCCTTCCTGGTTGGGTGGTCTATAGAAGACAACTACTGTGACATTGTCCTTGAAATGTTCTTTTTTTATCTTGACCCAGAGACTCTTAATAGGTCTAACTCCCATTTTGTCCTTGTCCTCAAAATAATGAGCTTATTTAATATACAAGGCAATGTGTGTATATTAAATATATATCAATATTGCAGTGGCGTGAGCCATCCCCACCATGCCTCAGTTACTTCAAGTCAGTCATAGTTATTGCTGTATACTAGGACTTCTGGATCTTCCTGCTTATTCCTCATACTTCTTGCATTAGTATTAAGCATCTAATATAACTAGCAGGCTGAACCACTAGCTTCCCTCTTCTGATCTTCTCTCTCCTTGCCAAGTTTCCTCCTAGTCCTGGATCTTTATCCAGGTCACAATGAAAGCCTGTGCCACTAGCCCTTAAACTCAGTATAAAGCCTTTCTCCCTAGGCTGGAACAATCCCCCAGGCTCCAGGGAAGCATGGGGCACCCCCACAGCTGGGAGCTCCTCATCCAGGCTCCTACTGCACCAGCAATAAGGTGTGGTGAGATCTAATGAGCAATCCCACAGTTGCACCTCCTGTTATGCACATGTGGCATGGCAGAAGAGCAATTGTGTGGATTGCAAATTAGATCCCATTGCTCCTTTGCCTGCATGTGTAGAAGGGGCCTTAGGCAGTCCTGGATCTGTACTCCTCTAGCATTTCATTTATGAAGTCTAGTCCTGGTGAGCACTTAGCTCAGAGTATCTCACTTTAAAATGTTCATTTTGTCTGTGAAATTTGTCCATTGACTTATTAAACTATAACATTTCATCGCAATGAAATTTTTCCAGCAATCCACCTATGAGAGGCCTGGAGAAATGACCTATAGAGTTGCTGGTTTATACTTAATAGGCTCCATGTATGCCTACATACATAGAGTTCCCCTAACTCCCTGGGGTCAGAGGCCCCATGGCGTATGAGAGAGCAGCTGCTGTCTGCATCATGGTCTCCCCTAGCCAAGTGGATACCTGTAAAGGAGCTCCTTCTGGCAAAAGTGATTCCAACTTAGAGGACAGAGAGAGTGGGAATGCACTCCTAAGGGAGTTGTATTTCCAAATGGTGGGGAGAAGGCAGAAGGAAGCACCAAGGAGACAAGACCTCACTGCAAAGTTAGAATTTCCTCTCCTAGTGGTTTCCTGACAGACGTGCACTTGGATTCCTCCATGAGGCAGCATTTGGCGAGAGACAAGACCACACCCCTGATTTGCCCTTGGTATTTCAAAAGCAATATAATTTTACTTCTTACAGAGATTGTTATAATGGCACATCCTTGCCTCTTATGCATGAACACTCTGACCCCTTCTCCATGTTATGGGATTAAACAAGACAGCTGTTAAATTGTTTACAATGGAAAGATTCCAGAAAGCGAACTTGTTGCCTCTACACAAATGCTGTCACATGCTACAAAGGGCCATTACTGACTTTGGTAGCATAATAGAGCGGTAACCCTTTCACTTTTACAAATTATTTTTCCAGATTTGTATTGTATTTGTCACATACTCTTGACATGTGGTGCATATGCAAACTAAAAGGGTTTACTTGGAGATACTAAATAAAGTCACTCTAAACCTTCTTACTCTCTTCATGGTCTCCATGTTGGCCTTTTTTATGGAAGTCTACCATAACCCCCTTCTATCCCATAGTTTCTCTACCAAAAGGAAAAGCCTGAAAATACCAATGAGCTTTGCAGAATGTCCTAACAGGATCAAATGTGGGTTCTGGTAAACCAGGCTGGGAAACAAGTTCTAGCACAGTGGTCACCAACCAGCCAAATCTCAATCAACTGGTCAACCATGGAGCCTTTGACAGTCGATCTCAGTCTGTCAGAAGCTCCATGATTGGGAGCAGCAGGATTTATGTGGCTGGCCTGGGCGGCTTGTCCAGAAGGTGAGGGGGTGGGGCAAGGACGGTAGATCCTGGAGTGCCTTTACTTAAAAAAAGTGATCATAAAAAGGTTGCACACCACTGTTTTAGCATCCCAGACCCCACACAGGGATCATGGTGCCACCTGAAAACAAAACAGTCCATTACACATGACTTTTACTCTTCCTGTAGGAAGTCCCACAGGAGCACTTCTAAAGGCAGGTCATGAGAATGAAGTGTTGTCTGCTGAAGGCTACCTGCTGTGTTTGTATTCCTCTAGCAACTCACTCATGGGGTTTAGATTACAGTTTTTCAGGTGAGAGATAGCAAACCCAGAAGCCAGCTTCCTCAGTTCACAGGGAGTTGGTGGGTTAGGATACAGACTAATGATCCTGACAATGGCCCTGAGGAGGTGACCCTTCTCAATCTCTGCACTATCAATTACAGTACATGCAAAATGCAGCTTCTCGGTTTAGCTTTCCCTCAGCAAACTCTTCACCTACACATGCAGACACCAAGACTTCCAGGTCATTCATACACACCTTAGACTAATCAGGCTTTTTCTCTCAACTTCCTACAGGATGGGAAAGTAGAAATAGAGAAGCTGTTAGTTCTGTTCTTAAATGCATGGGAAGTGCCTGGATATTATAGTAGTATCACAGGACAATTTTCTCAGGAATGAGAGCCCCAGAAGGTGGAAAGAACTCCCAAATGCAGGATCTAAGACCCATGGCAAACTTCATCCTATTCCACTCCAAGTCCAAAGTGCATTTATTTGACCTTTCTCTAACACAAAATAGTGACATGTGTACACAATATACAACATTAGAAAACAAAAGCACTCTGCTACACACATCTCCTCTGGGAGGAGTCTAGAGAAAACACCACTTGCCAGAGCTTTCTCTGAAATGCCTAAAGCTAAAGAAATGTTGAAATTAAACCAACAGAATTAACAGAGGGTGCTAATGGTAGATCACAAACCCAGAGGAATCAGATCATTAAACAGTCCTTCAACTCCTAACTACCAAAGGATAGGATGCTTATGGCCTCTTATAATCTCCACTGTTCAGAGCAGTGAGGGGGCTGTTCTGTTGTCCCTTGTAAACATTGATTTTCTAGAAAGTTTTGAAGTACCTTGGAAGAGATGTACAGCCCCACACACATGATCATGCAGAGGCCACTTAGAAGACAAGCCTTTAACACCTTTGAAAGCAGAGCTTGGAAAGACTGATTTAACGTGAAATATTTTTTCCCTGCCAGGGTTGTGCTACATTTTATCCCAGCCTGCAAGGTGAAATCTGTATCCAAGTGCCATGTTTTGTTGCACAAAGTTGCACTCTTCCCACCTACCTCCAAAATGCTCTGCTGCTGCTTCTGTCTATGGTATTAGAGATATCTCTTTCTGGTGAGCTTCTATAGCATGTTGGTCTCTGATGTAAAGGGCTGAATTTCAGCTGCTGTTTAATGCTTGTCACCTTGGCTATGTGGATTAATTAAAGAAATGTTGCTCAATTCTGTGAGATAACTGCATGAGGGTAGGAATGAACTAGAAAACACAAATGCAACAGCCTGATATTTAACTCTCAAATGATGGTCATTTTAGGGTTGGGGTTTTTTGGTTTTTTGTTTTTTGGGGTTTTTTTTTCTGTTTTATCCTTTGTAAATGCAAAGAAGCTTTTAAAGCTTTGAGTATTGTCCCTCTGGGATTTTCGCCAATTTCACATGGGCCCATAGCTTATGAAAACCTAACATAGGCCAGCAAATGAGGTACATCTATACAAGACATTCATATGCCCAAGTTCATGTTCTTGCCACCACGCTGAAGTTCCTACGTGCATTTCCTGAGCCAGGTACAACCCCAGTCTGCATGTTTTGCTGAGCTTCCAGATCTGTACCTGCCTTAGCCACTAATTACCCTGCTACATGGCCAGTTTCTTATGTGTTTGCAGCATAACCATGAGTTTCAGGGCTCAGATACAAGCAGTCCTCCACTGGAATTCCCACAATTCCCTGGCCTTCTACATTGCAGCCTTTCTGAATACCTGTCTCTACCCTCCACTCCCAGCATGCTGGATGGCACTTTAGAAATGTCCCATTTGTTACTGAACTCCTTCTTTCCCTTGCAGATTGTTCCTGATCACCCACCCAGCCCCTACCAGCTCCACACTGGCAGCTAAGCTTTCTTCTGCCAGGCTGAGATGCTCCTGACATGTGCCTGGCTAGGTGGAGCAGCACTGTAGTGAATGCCTGGGGGGAATGCTCCACACAGCACAATTTTAACTTCAGTTGCCCGCCTTTTCCCTATTCAAATGAGATTTAAGTCAACATGCTCAGCTGGGCATTCACAGGAGGAAGTCAGTGCTGCAATCCAATCAAATACCTCAAACACGTCAGCTCTTCTAAAAGGCAAAGGTCACACGACAGAAGTTTGGTAATGCCCCTCACCTCATGCCCTGACCACATGAAGCTTGGTAAAATACTTACCAGTGCCTTGGCTACTGAATCCACTGCTTCCCATAACTCCATTCTTCTGCAGGAGGATCTTCTTCATAGAGAGGAACAGGGCTCAAGGATGGGACCGTGAAGATGGTACATCAGGCAAACTCAGAGCAGTCTGTCCAAGCAAGCTGTTCTATCAGATGCCCTGGGAAATGGAAAAAGGAAATGGAATTGGCCATGCTAGGTGATACCTGAAAAGGTGACTGTCATTCACCAACATGCCCTCAAAAGGGACAGACCTATCACACACAGGAGTTACTCAGTTGCTGGCAGTTTTGAGATGCTTCAGTATCAGCTGAAGGGCCTGTGAGAATGAATTATGACATATTTGGGTAGTCTCAGCTCACCCACAAGGAGCTCAGTATCAGAGAAACCATGAGATTCTCCACCTCCAACTGGCTACAAGTTGAAATATAGATACTCCAGACCTCCACCTCTAAAATGTGTTCAGAGTCCTCTGACTGCACACCCACAGAGATTTAATCCCAAAGCATACTAGCCCAATTGCACCTTTCATCTGGCACTGAGCTGATGGTACTGGCCAGCTCCTGCCAAGCTTATCAGAGAGGCCAGGCTCAGTTCCCCAGCCTGCTTAACGTGGAGATAGCATTTTGGCTGCTGGCTGACATGTCCAGTTTACTTTAGTGGAACTCACTAGAGCACCTGCAGGACTATTACAATGGCAGCTGTAGGTCCCAGAGAGGATGGAGGCCTCATAGTACAAGGTGCTGCTCAAACAACAAGCGAGAACTTGTTCACAGTTCCTCCACGCAGCACCTGGAAGTGCCACCCTGAAGCACACCCCGCATGCTCACTCCCACACTGCATGCACCTGGTCCTAGAAACAGAGCAGCCTGTGAGCAGCACTGAATGCATACCAGTAAGCATGTCCAAGACACAGAGCCCAAGAGAGGCTCTGGGTAGTGCTGAGGGCTGCTCCAAAGACAGCTACAAGATCTTGTTTTCTGGGGTTGGCACATACAAAGCAGGAACAAGAAGGCCAGCCTTTTTTCAAAGCAGTGCTCCCAAGCATGGCATGGCAGTGGTTGATATGGCCTAAGAGACTGTTTCTGCTCTGAAGAGCTTTTATTCTGCAGGCAGATGGAATGGATGGCCTCAGCACTACCATGTAAGGAGACTGGGGGGGGGGTGAGCAAGGGGAAGGACAGAGCGAATCCATGACAGGCCTCACTTATGTGTCCAGGCACTCTGTGAACAGGGTATACTCAGAGGGAAGACAGGACAACTTATAAAGCAAACAGCTTTTTAGCTGGAAGAGAGAATGGCTTAGAGACAGTAGAGATTCTCATCTAGTCAGAGTCTGATTGTACCTGAATTTGCTTGTTTTCCAGTTACTGTGATCCTGCTGTTAGGACCAATGCAACTCCAGGGCTCAACTTATGTCTATCACTTGCCA
This sequence comes from Alligator mississippiensis, assembly GCF_030867095.1. Classification (NCBI taxonomy): domain Eukaryota; kingdom Metazoa; phylum Chordata; order Crocodylia; family Alligatoridae; genus Alligator; species Alligator mississippiensis. The sequence goes on from NC_081830.1 coordinate 44,594,468, forward strand.
AAGACTGCTCTTTTGTTGCTGAATAAGCTATTTCCTTGCTCTACCAAAGCATGTTCCCTGCCCTCTCAATGCCAGAAGACTTCACCATCTAATGCACTAGCTCAGGGTAGTCTATCTTACGGCCCTCAGGCTGCTTGAGGAGTTAACTTGCGGCCTGAAGGCTTCCACTCGCTCCCCCCACAGCTCCTTCTGCTGCTGTGATGTCTCCAGAGTCGTTCTCTGTCTTCAGCTTCTCACCCCCACTCCTGCATTTTTCAAAATGCACTCCACACATATCCACCTTGTCAAAGTCACAACTTGGATGTGGGTAGTTGCAGTGCTGAAAGGTCAAAAGCCCAGAAGCCCAAACAGGAATTCAGACTGGAGCTAGAACTAGACAGGACCAAGTAACTAGCCACAGCAGTGCTGGTCATGAAGATAGTCAGCCAGCAGTCCAAAGTACTCAAATAACCTGAGCCAGGTGTGGGTTAATCAGTCTGTCTACTTCCATAATTCCTAACAGCCCCAGACCACAATCCTGGAAGCTCACCTTGTTTGAGGATACCTCTTACAGAGGACGTAATGGGCACCATAAATATAGTCAGAAGCTTGAATCATGATAGCCCAGTCCAAGCCAGGACACGGGGAGACCCTGCAAGAGAACAACAGGCAGCACTGGCTGAGAACAGAGGAGAATTATGAGATCTGAGTCTGTGTGTCCAGCCCTCTAAACCAAATTTCACCTCCTGTTTAGTATTAATTAGAGCTAGACTTTGCCTGTCTCTGCTTTACTGAGTATGAGTGTTGAAGAACCATCCTCTCCCCACCTCCAGATGGGCAGGGAAAGATTTCCTCCACAAATGCTAGAAAAGCTTTTAAGAATCAGAGAGTGGTGAGCAGAAGCCACCTGGACTCCCATAAACATGGGAGGTTTAGATGCTTCAGGATGTAGTTTGAGCTATTCCTTGATATTTCTTTGTGCTAGTAGCTCATTCACAGCAGGAACTTTGCCACAAACTCCTTCTGAAATTACCATCTATCAATCTCAGCTTTGTACTGTACTCCTGGCCAAACTACGATGTGAGACAAAAAGAACAGTGACTAATGACCTGAAGCACCTGGGATAAGGTTGAAAGTTTTTTTGATTGCCTACTTGTGCTCATCAGACACATGGAGATCACAATATAAGATGGAGTTCAGCCATTGCTTCTTACCCACACCAGGGATAATCCTGGTTCATGAGTGACGTTCTGAATGGAAAGGTTCACCAGACAGGGAAGGGGCTCTTAGCGGGGAAGCTTTCTGTTTAGGGGAAAGTAGAAGAAAATCTGAAAGACCAGAAAGAATCTGAAGCTTTGTGATTGATGTGGAATGGCTTGGGCAAGAAGATCCCTCAAGTAGCTTTTATCTGTACAGCTTCACAGACCACAGTGCAGCCATGCTGATTTCTTCTAGCAGGCATTCTGGACTGCATTATTTAAAATAACCAAAGAACCTATCTTGACTCTGATCAGGCCATAATTGGGGTCTCTCCAAACAATGCACTATGAGAAGAGACAACTGTAAGACATTTCTGCAGAACCTCTTCCTGAGCTAAGAAGTTAATTTGTACCATCTATGTCAGCCTGAGTTCTCCATGTCCCAGTTGCAGATGCAGCTTTCCAAAGCCTGCTGAAATAGAACTTTTTTGATTACATACAGTTCCTTTTCCCAGGATCAGGGATGCCTTGCCAGCTAGGGTAGAGCCCCTTCTCATTACTTTCCCCACCTTAGAATACCTATGCCTGAATCAAGCCCTTAGAAGTCAGCATTCAAGCCTGTTCATAGCTTTGCCTATAGAAGTTAACCCTTTCATGGCCAATCCTGTACTACTTGGAGTGCTGCTGCTGTCCATTAACATTCCTTGAAATGTTCGTGAGATGCCTCAGGCTAAAGCTTATTCTCTTTAATTGTGGCATCTGACATAGTTGGCTGTCACCTATGAAAATGCATGCCTTTCTGAACAAGTTAATCTTTAGTGTGCCACCCTGCCCTGCCTTCTGTCTCTCTCTATTCAGAAAAAGGTATCTAGACAATATTCAATAGGTTCAAGGAACAGTGTGAAACCACAACCCTTGGTTTAACTTCTTTCTGTATGTCTAAAGTCCATGCTATTTTATTTTATGAGAGAGTGTGCATGGATGACTGGTGCTGCTTTAGTCAGGGGAGGACACATGCCCACCCTGCGACCCGTCCCACCAACTGGGGTGGGGGGGGGTCCCCCTGCAGCCAATCCTGTTGACTGGGGGAGGACCCGATCCTGCAGACCGGAGGAGGGGCGGTGTTTCCCACAGGCAATCCTGCAACACCTGATCGCTGCAGCCGCTTCTGTGAGTGGCTGTGGCCACTTCTGGGAGCAAGCACCGACCAATCAATGCAGCCGCTCCCAGAAGCAGTCATAGGCACTCCTGGAAGCGGCCACAGCGATTGCAGTGATCGGCCGGTGCTTGTAGGGGGGGCACCGGCACTTCCGCCTGCCTTCCCTGCCCATCACTCAAGCAGCAAGCATGGCCAGTCAGGGGGTGTACCAGCACTCTCAGGGGTACATGTGCACCCCCTAAGCATCGCCACTGAAAGTGCGTGCGTGACAGAGAGAGATAATGCATGAGAGAAAGAGACAGAGCACAGGTAGAGCGAGCACAAGAACATCAGACAGACAGGACAAGGGAAACTTAAAAATAATGCATCCATTCTTTTTTCTTTGCTTCTTTGAAAGTTTTGCTACACTTTTCTGTAGCAGATATACAAATGAGAACACCCTACTACTGAAAGAGATAGCAAGACATGCAGTAATAAAACAATTGCACTGAATGGCTAAGTACAGACAGTCAAAGAGCCCAAGGCTGAATTGATTCAATCTTTGCAGGTTAGTTTAAGATGCATAGATTGAACTGATAAGCAAGTAAACAGACATTCATTTTTAATTCCAGAAATGCAGCCACATGCCTGCAGTGGCTCAGGCCAGAAGTTTGGAGTGATAAAACACACATCCCTGCTCAGCTGGAGCAGAAAGCTTGGGCTAAGGCTAGCCTGCCCACCCTACAAGGAGAGGGTTGCAGGGGCTAGGACAGGGGCGGGCAATTATTTCGGGTGGAGGGCCACTTACCCAGTTTTGGCAGGCTGTCAAGGGCCGCATGGGTAGCCCCACCCCTTGACAGGTGCCCTGCCCCCTGGTAACCATCTGGGAACCAATGCCCCAATATCTTGGGACCGATGTCCCAGGGCTAGCACCAGTGGGGCCAGAGCAGTGGGTAGGCTGGCAGGGGTCTGTGGAGCCAGGCTGGGCTGCACCAGCAGGCAGAGGGGGGAGCTGGCCCGGCTCCATAGAGCCCCTGCTGGCTAGGACCCCATACTCCTGCCACCCTGCCACTCCTGACACTGGTGTGGGCCCCATGCTCCCACTGGCTCCCGCACCTGCTCACTCCCAGTGCCCCCCAGCCCCACTGTACAGGCAGGGGGCAGGGCACAGCCCTGACCTCCTGCTCGCCAGTATGTAAGAAGCTGGTGCTGAGCACGGGGAAAAGTGGCCCCTCGCCTGCCCTGTGGCCAGCACTCCCTGCTGCAGCCACTCGCAGCCCATGCGGGGCTGTCCGGAGCAGGCATAGGTAGCCTAATGCAGGAAGTGCATCACCCACCCCCTGCCAGCCATGGGGTGGGTGAGGGGCTGCTTTTCCCCGTGCTCAGCACCAGCTTGTAACCCACCCCGCTGCCAGCCTGGGTCCCACCCGCTCTAGGCTCGCCCATCAGGGCTGCGCACTGGGCAGCCCAGGGGCAGCGGTGGCAAACACTGCCTGGTGCAGCAAGCGGGGGGGCCGCAGCTGCTGTCACTATGTGCAGCCCTGGCGGGTGAGCCTGGAGCCGCATGGGGCCCAGGCTGGCAGTGGGGCTGGGTTACAAGCTGGTGCTGAGCGTGGAGTGGGCAGAAAAGTGGCCCCTCGCCTGACCCATGCTTGGCACCCCACGCTGCAGCCACTTGCAACCCACCGGAGGCTGCTTGTCCCTGCTCCAGACAGCCCTGTGCAGGCTGCGAGCTGCTACACCAGGGAGCATCGGCCATGGGGTGCGGGAAGGGCCGCTTTCCTCCATGCCAGGAAGGAGCCCGGGGAACATGGGGAAAAGCAGCCCCTTCCCTGCCCCGTACCCAGAGCTCCCTGCTGCAACTGCTCTCAGCCCACGCGGGTCTGTCTGGAGCAGGCAAAGGCAGCCCCAGGTGGGCTGCAAGCAGCTGCAGCATGGGGCACCAGGCATGGGGCAGGTGAGAGGCCACTTTTCCCCACATTCAGCTTTTCCCCAGGCAACTTTTCCCCGGGCTCCTTCCCTGCCCTCCCTCTCTCCCTTACCTGAGGTTCTGGCCGGGGCAGCCACATGGTCCCAGGCCAGAAGCCCTGGCTGGGGCTTCCAGCTGGGGGGCCGGAGCTAGGGGGGCCCTGCTGTTGTGGGAACCTGCTGGGGCTTCCCCTGGGTCCTACTGCCTCTGGTTCCTGTCATTTTTGACAGGAACCAAGAGCAGAGCAATATTAATTTTCTAAATTTTTTAGGGGCTCCATGGGCCTGATAGAATGGCATCATGGGCCAGATGTGGCCCACAGGCCATATTTTGCCCACCCCTGGGCTAGGGGGTGCAAAACACCCTGGGATGCTGGGGAACTGTGAATTAATTTGAATCTGGAGGGGATCTGGGACAGAAGTTCAATAAACCGATTTAACCTCAGTCAGTTAAATCTGATACTACATTCATCTAGGTTTATCTTAAATCAGTTTTGGACATTTTGAAAGTAGTTTATGTGTACTGAACTTCTGTTGTTACAGATTTGAACTGGTCTCTGATCACTTATACCAGTTTATGTGCAATTTCTGTCCCTAGCCTAAGAGAAATAAATAAGACAATTAGAAAAAGCAACAAATCAGTCACTCGTATATAGAAAGTGCGAGTTTTGAACATTATCATTTGATATGTCCCAAATTACCCTATATATCAAATGACCTAAAAGTTCACTTCTAGTAACCCAGTCTGCTGCAGAGCCCAGCAATAATAGACCAGGGTGTATACATGTAATAGAGCAAAATAATACAGGTTAGCTAGGTAACAGGTGTGGTTTTACTAAAGGTTTCAGGGCATTCACTGGAATTACCAGGAGGGAGAATTACTTTTAAGATTATGACATTTGTTTCCAGTGATTATTTTCAGTAACTCATGCTACCTGGATTGGGAAATGCTAAAATGTTCAGAAGACAGTAAAATGAATAATTATGACAGAATTTAGTTCCCTTTCAGAACTCCCATCAGTTGATACTTATTTTTCTCTCCAGCTCTCAAATCAGATTAAAATGGCAGCTGGTTCACATTCATTCGCCCATGATGAAGTACGGTATGTACACATCATATTAAGAACACACTGCATTCCACCACGGGGAGATAACAAGTTGCAAGGAAGGAATGCTTTCCATTGCAAGTCTGTGCATGACCTAGACCAAAGTATAATCAGCTAGCAACAGGAAGCTTCACAGCAGATGAATCTTGTAAAGAGTGAGACAGGGCTTGTTTGTCTAGTCAGTTAATACAGACTGCACAAACCTCCAGGTCACAGCTAAGGTGCAATGTCACAGCAGCGTCTGGGAGGCTGCATTTGGTTCCAGTGTCTCTGTACATGCTCCTAAAGGCCAGATTTCTGGAAGAGCTCTGCTCTCATTCAGCTACCTATGTAAATGGCCTAATTGTCAAAATAACCAGGGGCCCTTTGGGCACTGAGCCTTTTGGAAAATGTGGTGACAAACTGGGCCCTGGCTGATCTGGCCTTGAGATCTTTTAAAACCAAATCCTGAAATGCTAAGCCAGAAGGAACTGTATCCCTCTTTCGCACGGAAGAGAGGCATACATTTGCACAGAAGAAACAATCAGCTGTCTGCAGGGCACTGTTTTCCCCTCTCGTTTTTTGACCTATGGAAAGTCCTGCACAGGTGATATATTCATACACAGAGAGGCAGAAGGGGATGAAATGTGCATCATTTAATTCCTCATATCCCTACTAAAGACAGCATGGCCCTGGGTCTTTTTTGAACAGAGACCTTCTACATCAAGGCAATACAAAGCAGTTCTCCGGGTGGCTATCATATAATGAGACAAATTAGTTTAGGATGTTAAATCTGATAAGCAAATTAGCATTCCCCTTGATTTCAAACCAAAGACTTGATTTAGGCCTTGCCTACACTTACAAGTTTTGCTGGTATAGCTGCACTGTCAAAATCCATCTCTTGTCTCCTCTCTTCCCAACTGAAATACTTGTTATGTGAGGAGGAGAGGAACCCTCTTGTGTGCACCACCAGCTGTCTCAGGTGTCCTCATTTTAAGAGAGAGACCCAATCTGTGAAATTTGGAGCCAGACTCAGGCAGACTTAGATACATTTCTTTCCTAAATGAGACCATAGAACTGGAAGGGGCTTCCTAGATCATCAAGTAGTCCCTTTTGTTCACAAGCAACCATTTATCTATTCCAACCTCTCACACACCACAGCCATGAGGTACCCAGTGGAAAAATGCACCACAGGTAAAACAATGCTAATGGCAAGAACACTGCTCATAACACTGCTAATGGCAAGAAAAGGTGAAACAACAATGACCAGAATAAAAGAGCTGGAAAGCTTCTGTTTAGTATTCATACTGATTTCTGCAGCATCAACTGTAACAAGTACATGGCATACAATGAAAATGAGTAATTAATTGAACCTAGAACTAATTCAGCAAGAGGTCATGCTGATGAGATTTGAATTTTGGAGACTAAATGTTGAAGGTCCTTTCTGAAGCTCAACTGGATCTAGGGCTGTCGAGCAAAGGACTGCATTTGTGTTCAAAGAACATTATGCTGCTAAGAATTTCCCAGGTGCAAACCATTCTGGCTTAATTCCTTGTGGCCATGGTTTTGAGCAAGAACTGAAAGGGTGCCTTTTAAAAGAGAATGCTTTAGGAGCGGATCACCTGGATGCAGAAAATACCTGAGGGGCTTTCTATTCTCATGTCTGGACAATGAAATATTTTTACCTAATGCAGTTTTCAACTATGTTGTCAGGATTGCTTTAATCTTGGCCCACAAGGAATGAGGACATTGTACAGAATAGACATATTTATCTCTCTTTTATTTCCTAATAGAGAGAGAGAGAATCAGTAATTATGTGCCTTTAGCTTTAATAATCTCTTCTTCTCCAGGCTTAAATGTAACCCTTCATAAAAAGCTCTGACCTTGAGGATGTGCTTTCAAACCAGAAGCCAGATTGATTACAAAGCAGGTGTCAGCTGTTACCTTCTTAATCTAGTTTTGTTTTACAACCATTTACACATGGGAGTAGGTGATTGTACAAAGTGTTGGGCAGTGGAGAATCAGGCATCATCTATGTATGATGCATAGAAACTAATTCCAAACAGGCCAAATGCAAAGGCTTCAGACCCAATTTAGGATCTGGCATGGCTATTTGGAGAGTTAATTATTGCCACATCTTATGTATAAAGCTGGACCCAGGTACCATATAAGATACACAGAAACCAACAGCAGGAAGAATTACCATGTACATTTAGCACTATCTGTGACTAGGGGACCGAAAAACTCTTTTATTATCCTCTACACTCATGTCCCAATTGAACTGGTTCCTCCAGCAAATAGAGAAACCTTCAAATGCAAAACCTTCAAGGGAAAATACTTTGTCATTGTATTTTCTGCCCAGCAAGAATTTACAGGGGGAAAGGGAATACTTCCATTTTCAGGTCTCTCCCATCATGTCTCTCCCAGTTATGTCCCTCTGTCCTTATTCCTCATCATAGACTTCCTCACCCAAATGTATAAAAGAAGGAAAGTTGGGATATAACCATGGCCATTTCTCATTCCCAACACTTGATTGCTTTAGCTGGAGTACTGTGTCCAGTTCTGGGTGCCACACTTTAACAAGGACATGGTAAAGCTTGAGAGAGTCCAGTGAAGGGCCACCTGAATGATCAGAGACTTGCACAGCAAGCCATACGAGAAAAGGCTGAGGGATCTGGGACTCTTCAACCTGAAAAAGAAGAGGCTGAGAGGAGACTTGGTAGCAACTTACTGCTACATCAGGGGTATACATCAAGGGCTCGGTGAACAACTGTTCACCAGGGCACCCTTGGGGAAAACCAGGAGTAATGGTCACAAACTCCTGGAAGACTGTTTCAGGCTCAACATTAGGAAACACTTCTTCACAGTTAGGGTGTCCAGACTGTGTAATAAATTCCCTCCGTAGGTGGGAATTCCCTCCGTAGGTGGTGCAATCACCTACCCTGAAAGTCTTCGAGGGGAGACTGGTCGGTCACCTTACTGGATTCATCTGACCCCAGTTGTCTTTCCTGCTTGGTGCAGTGGGGCTGGACTTGATGATCTTCCCAGCCTCACAAGCTATGAATCCATGAAAAGTATAAATCAGCTATAGCCAGTAAACAATACTACACTGAGCTGGCAGATACAGTAACTATTAGCAGGACTCCTCTGTTATTCCATCCTTTAAAGAGCTGGAACCCAGAAGAAAGTTCTGCTGACTCGTAGCTCCAGGTCTGGTAGATTATTTGTATCAGGGTGCATCTACACGTGTTATTAGCATGGAGCAATAAAATCCAGTGCATATCACACCCAACTTCAGTGCTCCTGGGCACCTTGTTTGCATGTGCACCCAGGGCCACAGCACATTGAGCTGGATCGGACCAGCCCCAGCTCCCAGGGGGCCCACAGAATCAGCCTGCCATCCTGAGGCTGCTCCTCACCTTGCCTCAATGTGCTGCGGAAAGGCTGACTGGGGCAGGAGAGTGCTCTAGTGCTGGGTAGCCAGCAGGTAGCCCCTGCATTGAAGTACTCTTGTGCTCCAGCCAGCCCCATCAGTGTCTCTATGTGTGTTGCTGTGCACTAAAGAACTCTGCTTTAGGACAGTACTTGCATTTACAAGTACTAACCTGTGGTAGAGTTAATTAGCTTTCTGTTGCCTAATAGGGCCACACATGTAGACAATGAGACTTTACTGTGGAGGTAATTAGGCAGCTCTGCAGTAAACATCTTGTGTAGGTGCACCCCCAGAATTAGGTTGGCCATCATAGAGTACATTCCGGTTTTCTGCTACTCTGTCCTCTAGTGATACAAAACCTGATGCCTTTATGCCTCATATGAATATTGGGTTTCGTATCAATAGAGGACAGAGGACAACCAGACTGCCCTCTATGATGGCCACCCTACCTAGAATACAAAAGAGGTGAGTGCAGCCCTCAGTACAGGAAGACTTAGAGTCAGTGGTTCTCTGTCTTTTTAGACTCAAAGCACCCTTTGGAAAATGCTACCTCTTAGCTTTCACTAGTTTCATAGTTCCTTGATGATGGAAAAATAATAGAGCAATTCTTCTGTTGCAAAAAACTGAAGAAGACTACAACAATTTTTTTTGACCATGTGGATTCCTATTTGAAATCCTATTTGAGTTTATCGTCTGGTTCATGCACAGGTGTTTGCACACCTAACAGTAGTAATATTGTGTAGCACCTTTAAAAGGATCTCATGACACCGCAGGATGCCATGGCACCCTGGTTGAGAAACACTGAGCTAAGTGGTAGTTTTATAACCCTAGGTGAAGCCAGAAGCTTGGCCATAAAAATCGTGCATGGACTTTATAGTCTGAAGAACAGGAACTTTCCTTCCTAACAAATATTTAAAAACTTGAGCTTGTTCCTTTCAGTGAAGCCAGTGACTTCAACATAAGGAGACTCAGTCTGCACTATGCACACAGAAGACTTGGCCACCATCATTCATTTGGATTATGAGAGTGCCCCTGGGTCCCATAAGTACCCATTCATTATTCCAGTTACTGTACAAATCACAGATTCACATGCATCACTCCAGAAGAATGATGGATGAGATTAGAAATGCTGAGGGCTGGCTTTTGATTTCTTAAGAAATCATTTGAGTCCTATTAGACTTTTGGCTTCTGAGCCTTTGGGGTTCATTTTCTTCACTGGTAACAACACTGATAAACTGGCAACACTGGGTGAGAAGTATGTTCCCTGGTGCCCCCAAAGTGGTGGTTGTGCAGGTGGCTGTCAGAACGCTGCAAACTGTTATCTTTGCCTGTCTGAAAGATTATTGGGAGAGGGGCAGAGCCCTGTAGTGTGTGCAAAGTGGAGCAGTTATCAGCAGGTCTGCCTAGTAGAAATTGTCTGTTACTTTCAGTGAACTGTATCACGGTATTTGGACTCCAGCACTCTGACTTGTTGACCAAGCTACCAAGTAACACACTGGGCCCTATCCTATAATGGAGGGGTAATCTCTCAGATGGGTGCTGCTGTACTTCAGGGTCTGTGCTCTTCCCCTTCTGCAGCAATGGTTTCCTAAGGGACTTCCTCCAGGTCTAGGGGTTTTTGGGGAAGGGGAATGTTGGTTGGCTGGGAGATAAGTCCTAACATGGGTAACATGTTGATATCCATAGCCTTCTCTCTACTGGAGGTTGCTAGTGCAGATGCTATCAGTGCTGTTCCACTGTACACAAGTCTAATACAGCCCAATACACACCATGTAATCATGAGGCCTCTGCACAGGTGATCCTGGGGAAGATAATCTTGAGGGAACTGTAAGGCTAGTTGCTGTCCAGTTTGCAGGGGTATAAGCCCCTAAAACTGATGAAATAACTAGAGATAAATCCCTATCAGGAGAACTCCAAAGAAATGTCCTTCCTCTTCTGCAGCTTTCCCAAAGGTTGTATATAGATCAATTCTTTTAATATGTTTGCTGAGGAAGGACAGAAAGAGGAATGAGTAAATAACCCACAGATGTGCCCAGCCTGCAGAGTTTGGATTTGAGCTCAGCATATGCACACACGCCCTTTACAGTCCCAGGGGTTCTAATGCAAGTGTGTTGGCACAGCCTGCAAGAGACACAAACCAGGTATCCAAGTGCTTACTGCCCACAAAGACAGGCAGTTTTCAGAAGCATATAACAATGTGACAGACTCTCCTGGTCACTATTTCAGGGGAGCTTAGCCCTTCCTGTGCTCCCAACCTAAAGAGTTTTTCTTAGAATTTCCTCTCATCTTCTGATCCAAACATAGGAGCTCATGAAAATCTCAGTTCTCTTGAAAATCTGTGGATTCTCAGCTGTGCCAACATGGAACATGAGTAAGACTTGCAATCCAGAGCAAGGATTGCACTTTGATTGTCAAAACTCACTTTGATTTGGGATTTGATGCAGTACAAACCATCAGTGGGGCAGACATGAATTTATGATCCCAAAGATGAAGTGACTTCATAAACTCCTACTTTCTTTCCACTTGAGTTAACAGCTTCCCTTCAATAAATGAAAATTTGCAAAGATGTCAGAAAGGAAGTGAAAGGTGCAGGCTCAGGGAGCATGGAGTAGGGAAAGTACAGGATTGTTTTCTTTTGAAATCATCTTCTTCAGCCTCTGAACTTGGTGTGGCTAAGTACCAAGATATATCAGTTTAGAGACTGATTAATCAAGTATGGTTAGCATTAGCATGGAGAATATAGTATAAGTAAAGTTCATAGTGATGAATTGTGCTCTACTCATAGACCTAACTGGTGCAAATAATCCCAGATATTGTAAATTCCAAGGGTTTTGGAAATTTGAAGTTAATGGACAGTGAGCCCAAAGTCAATGGATTGTTTCATAAACTTAACCCGATATATTTTAAATACAGATCCAAAATGTGGCTGGAGACCACCTGTAATTCTTTCAGTGTCTTGTGGGAAATTTCCAATGGGAAACCATGACTATATGGTAATTTAGATATATAAGGCTATAATTTCTGCACAGTACTCTAGAGGATCACTCCAATATGTAAATTATAGCCATCTGTAATAACTATATTTGACATACAAGATACAGAATGCTTCAGCACCTGCCTTATGTTGCTACTATGTCACAGTGCAACAGATGCAGTGCACATTGTGCATCTGAGACACCTCAGAAGGTAAATATAGTAAGTGTAACAAAGCATTTGATATCTAGGCTGCTAGAACAAACATGAACTGCATCTGCTGTGCTTTGAGTGGGATGTGCACACGTGCAGCAGGAACTGACACCCTGGGATTTTAGTAAACCCCTGCTGCTTACAAGACTGCTTTTGTACGGATGCCAAAACATTCTCCCTTTCATGTGCTTTCTAACAAAGGACTGCACCTCATTTTTTCTATGTGCAAAGTTAGTACATTTCTATGCTAAATAATAAATTCCTGAAATCATACCAAAATCATTGCACCAAGCACAATTCCAGCCAAAAAATGTATTTTGATTAATCAATCACAAGAGCTACAGGAACAAGAGCTAACTGAAGTTACTCAATTTTAGCCCAAGGGACATTTTTAAAGGCAGCTCTCGCTCTCTCTCTCTCTCACACACACACACACCTCCCTCCCCCCCCGCCCCTTTTAGTGGTATTTCTGCATGGACTATGAGCTCCTTATGTTTAGGTGCTTTTATGTATCATAAAACCTAAAGGAAGAGGGAATTAATCCATTCATGGAAAACACAGCTTGAGTTCTACTGGTCTCTTTAGTATTCTCAGGAGAGACAGAGCATCCAGCAGGAGATGGCAATGGACTAGACTTCAGGACTAGGGAGACCTGGGTCCTACGGCCCAGCTGTGCCACTAGCCTGTGTGGGACCCTTTAGACAAGTCACTTCCCATCTCTGTGCCTCTGTTTCCCCTCCCACCTAAATAATCTCTTTTACTGAAATTGTAAACTTCCCAGAGTTATCTGTTTGTTCAGTGCCTAGCACAATATGGCTATAATTTTGGCTGTACAAGGAATAACAGTTTATTTTTGTGCCTAAGATGTCATACTATAGCTAGGAAATACCATTGTTCCTTGAACCACCCTTCAGGTAGTTAAAGGCTGCTATCAAATCCTCACTATCTGAAATAACCTGAGACAAAAACATAACTATTCCCAAACATGTTTTTTAATGTAGTGTTTGATTGATGATTTTCTTTCCTGTCCTCCTTTACAACCCTGAGTGCAGCAGAAGTCATCAAGATATGTCCTGTGCTTAGGAACCATCACAAGAGTTATTCTACATGGCACTGGGAAATTTAAAAAAGAAAAAAAAAGAAAGAGCAATTAAAAAGGATTAAAGGTGGCAATCCTGGCTCCTGTTAAGCCAGGTGCTGCCCTCTGCTTTTCCCAAGCCTAATTACCTTAAATTATACTTCTGTCCATATTAAGTCCCAATTCTTTCAGTGAAATAAAACTTGTAGTTAAATATTACTCAGTGTGAGTATGAGTGCAGCAATCTAGTCCATTGGCATTAATGGAACACTTCCTGGTGATTTTCGTGGGAACAGTCACAAATACTAACATCGGAATAGACTTTTACCCTTAAGTGTTGCAGCACACTGGTGCCAGTTTAAGGTACGAGTATATAATTTTTGTCAAAAAATGATGGGGCAAGATAAAGGGTGGGCAGAATTAAAAAAGAGGAAGTCAGAGCTGACTGATGACATCCCAACCCCATCTGCTAGATCTACAATATAGGTGTAAGGCTGCCTCAGTCTCAGATCAGGCATGGCAAAGTGCCAAACGTTCCCACTTCAAAGCTCAGACAGTAATGCAACTGTATTGTCTGTTGGCATTTATTACAGTGCTATTGCTTGCCTGGCGAATTCCAGACAGCAATGTAAAGATACAAAAGTATACAATTACCTTGCTAATGATAAAATCCAGGCACAACAGATAGTGGACATATGAGCAAACTTCTCAAAGCTCAATTCCAAAACAGCTGTATCAAATTATAAAAATTAATATAAATATGAAGTTGAGGAGAACTGCATATTCCCAACTGCTTAGAAGAAAGTGGGACTTTTATATTCATGGTTTCCCTGTCAATTTAAAAATCTAAATTCCAGTTCTCTGTAACTATTCTTATCATTAATAGAACAATTTTGGAAAAGAAAGCTTGGACTTGACATACCTAATCAGGTCTTATTCTTGCAAAATGCTTAGTGAATATAATTTTTGTGGATATTGTCTTAATAGCTGTAGAGACTGAATTCCTGTTTTTCTTAAAATACACACAGCCCAAGGTTGGAAACCCTGCTCCAAAAGTTACGGAGGAAAATAAAACACACAAAAATAAACTCTTATTCCTCCAGGCCTTTTCAGTTTTTGCCTGTCTGCTGAAACTTCTGACAAGAAACCATGTGGCTTCAGTGGTTTCTTGGTATGGAGCCCTGATTTGGAACAGAGACCATCAAGTGATTTGAGAGGTAGTATCATTCATTGAACAGAGAGGGTATCAAGAGAACTGGGTTTTATTCTCAGCTCTTCCATTGGCCTTCTGTGGGATCTTAGCTTGGCACTTCTCTGCTTCACTGTCCCCAGGTGTAAAATACTATCCTTTGGGAAACGCTTTGAAATCTTCAAGTGAAGAGCTCTCTAAGCTTGATTACAGCATTCAACCCACTGACTGAAAAGCATAGTCAGTAATAACATCTCAAATCAGAGAACAGGATCAAGATGCCAACCCTATTTTTAATGCAGTCTAAGAAATAAAGGGTATGATGTTCAGGTTAACAGTGGGATGGGCTATATCACAAACAAAAATCAGAACAGCAAATTAACATGAAGCCTCAGCAAAAGCTCACAGACTAAAAGTTATTTGATTCTAAGCACTGAACTTTGGTAAGACAATAGAATGGTACTGACAGGGCACATCTACATGAGACGTTTACTGCACAGTTGACTAATTAGCTGTGCGGTAAACATCTCAGCGTCTATACATGTTCCCCTATTAAGCTGAAGTAAACTAATTTACTCCACAGTAGGATAGTACTTGTAAATTCAAGTATTATCCTGATAAGGAGTAAAAAATTCCACAGCAGCATGTGTAAACATTGGAGGGGCTGACTGGAGCATAAGGGTGCTTCAGTGCAGGGACTGTCTGCTGGCTAGTCCCACACTGAAGCTCCCTCATGCCCCAGCCAGCCCCTCTGCAGCATGTTGAGCCGGGTAGGGCAGCCCTAGGCTGCCAGGCTGACCCCCAGGAATCCCTGCCAGCCAGGGCTGCTCACACACGGCTCCACATGCTGCACATGAATAAACTCCAGAACTTATTCAAATGGTGTGTGTGGGAGCAATAAACTCCAAAGCAATAAGATCTGGAGTTTATTCATGCACAGTAATAGCATGTGTAGACATGCCCACTTTGTATTACTACTTACTTATAAGGAACAGATAGAAGTTATCTTAGCCCCTCATTTCCAAAGCATGGCAAAACCATACAACATTCATGGTCAGTTCTTTGAGGCATGAATGTCGCGTGCCTCTTGAGGCTGGGGGGGCACAGTGACCGCCCACAGGTGGCAGAAGCAGTGGTGTTGGCAGCAGGTGTGTGGTGGCAGTGAGTGGAGAGCTCCCGCAGGTGGCTGGGGGGTGGGGTGGCAAGTGCCAACCACCTGCATATGCTGCTGGCAGTTTTGGTGGTGGCCAGCGGCAATTGGCAACTGTCCACAGACACTGTCAGTAGTGTCAGCAGTGAGGGAAGCGGGGTGGTGAGCAGTGACTGCCTGGAGGCGATGCTGGCACCACTGGCGGCAGTCAATCTCAGGGGGTGCACCGCCAATCTCAGGGGGTGTACGCTCACCCATGTGCACTCCCTACGTGTCACCAATGCTTTGAGGTAATAATCAAAAGTTCTGCTGTACTACAGGAGTTGCCAAGTCCAGCCCCTTCTTTGTTTGGAGTGATTGTTTTCAGGAAAAAACGGGGAATACACTCAGAGGAATGGATTCCCTCTGAATGTACATACTCTATTTGCAAAAGCAAATAGAGAAAGTCCTCCCCCCCCCCCCCCCCCCCGCATGCAAAAGATAAAGGTGACTTGTATCAGCTTAGCAATGACATAGAGAATCATAGAAAATTAGGGGTGGAAGGAACCTCAGGGCATCATCTAGTCCAACCCCCTGCTCAAAGCAGGACCATCTCCAACTAGATCATTTCAGCCAGGGCTTTAAAAACCTCCAAGAATGAAGATTCCACCACCTCTTTGGGTAACTGCTTCCAATGCTTCTAATATCCAACTTAAACTTCCCTGGCTGCAACTTGAGACCACTGCCCCTTGTTTTGTCACCTGCCACCACTGGGCACAGCTATATGAAATGCTGTAATGTGTAATAGACTAGTCTACTGTACATTAGCACATCACAGCAAAAACCATGCTAATACATTAATGCACGGTAGAATTAGTCTACTGCACATTAAGCATCACAAAAAAACCATTTGCCTTTGCTACTGTGCATTAGCACAGGCTAATATGCCTTTATCTAGTATCTCAGGGGTTTTCAACTTTTTTAAATAAGTGTACCCCCAGTCGCTGGACGCAGAGCGGGGGGAGGCGCGCGGCCAAACGTGGAGCAGCAGCAGCATCGGGTGGTGGATGGTGGCAGCAGCTGCTGCCACCACATACAAGCTTCCCCCTCCCCTTCCCCGCTGCATCCAGCTGGCCGGGCGGCACCTGTGTGTCCTACAGAGGGGGGCTGCTACCCTTGCCCCGTCCCAGCCCTGCTCTGGGGAGGTGGCGGCGCAGGGTGGTAGGTGATGGCAATCCATCCTGCCTGCCCATGTGTACCCCCTAGGGCCTTACCAAGTACCTCCAGTTGACAACCCCTGTAGTACCTATTAGAGGTACTTAAGTTAATGCACAGTAGCAAAGGCACATTAATGAATGTGTAGATGTACCCTGTGAGACCAGTCTAGCTTCATCCTCTTTGTAACCATCCTTCAGGTAGTTAAAGGCTGCTATCAAATCCTCACACAGTCTTCTGCAGCCTAAATAAGCCCAGTTCCCTCAGCCTTTCCTGATGAGTCATGTGACCTAGCCCCTGAACCATTTTTGTTGCCCTCCACTGGACTCTCTCAAATTTGTCCACATCCTTTCTGTAGTGGGTTGCCCAAAAGTGGACAAAATACTCCAGATGTGGCCTAACCAGTGCTGAATAGAGGGGAATATTTACTTCCCTCAATCTGCTGGCAACACTCTCTTTAATGCAGGAAGGCTCCTACTAATGTAACAAAGCTCCTACTAATGCACCATTCAATACCACTGGATAACTGAAGCAAGATGGATTACATTAGACACCAACATGCAAGAGTTCATTAAAGGAGCCCTACAGCAGACAGAAAGCTCCTTAGAGGAACGGAATGTGTAACTAGCAAATTAGCAGCTATCTAAGATATAATCTGAATCAAGCTGAAGCAACTCTAGACAGACACATCATCTGCTTTGAACATTTCAAAAGGACATCAGGGTCTGCGGTGTCAAAACCAACAGACAAATCAAGGAGAGTTAGTATACAGCATTCCCCTAAATCACCTAGCAGCAAAACACTGTCACAGCCCTTCAAAAGGCCCACCTCAAAGCTATTCCTCTTGCTTGAGCCAGACTGGAATTTATCAATCCCATTATATGTCCAGAGGTGTGAGGGATGCTGTGATGCAACAACACTTTCTCCAGAAATAGAGAAAGAAATAACAGAATGGAAGGTGTTAACAAAGCATCTAACTACTTGAATAGTGAAGAAGATGCATTCAATTTTAGTTCTTCAAGTTGCAATGATCAACTACTAAAGGAACATTATAAAGGGCTGTGTGTTCACAACTACCATCAGTAGACACATATGCTATGAACCCAGAGAGCAGATCCTCAGATATCAAGCTTTATTACAAGAAGATGCAGCTGTCCAGCATGCCTGAAGGCAAAAGAAAAGTTCATATTTATGTGATCCATTTCCCTCCCCAATTAAAGAGCAGACTGTGACCATAAGAGGCGGAGCACTACCTGAGATGTAACAAGCTGAATTTGGGACAGGACATTTTAAATCTTTGGTTTCAGGATCAAACTCATTGCATTGCTGGGTCAGAAAAGAATTCCTACCACATAGTGCAACTGATTATGCCTTATTTTCTTTCCTCATACTCCCGCTTCCTCCAACATGGAAGATGTGAACTGTTTTCAAGGGCACTGTGACAGACTTCATGGGTCCCTATGGTAAGTCCTTACTCTTTTCCTGTGTCTCTTGTGCCTAACAAATGCTGACAACGCACAGAGCTCTGATCATATCAAATAACCCTAATTAATTCAAAACCCTCAAAAACTGACCCAATAATCAAGCTGAAAAAACTGGGCAGGATTCAGAGGTGAATCTATGTAAACCAAAGGGATGTTGTCACAACCCAAGGGTGTGATTTTTGTTTGTGTGTGCTTCGGCACTGCTGAATTATTTCCCACCGTTTGTAGCTTTCTTTGCAGGGTGCATTTCTTAGCTGCAGAAAGGAGATGCACGTTGCAAGGAGTTCCCGCCATTTGTATTCAGATTCGTGCCCCACTATTGGTCAGTTCTAAATTATTCCCACGTGGCGGCTAGCGATTGGCTTGCTAGCCATATAAGAGGCTTGAGTGGCTTCCGCCCAAGTTGGAGGACTCCACGAACATCACGAGGAGAAGACTTCACATCTCGTGAAGATCTCTAAGCGCTGCGGAGCCTATTGGACCCAGCATGAATATCAAGAAGGCAACAGGGGTCTGATCAGCCTCTCGCCTCTCCCCGTCGCCGAACGATCCCTCGACATACCCTTCCCTGCGCGCAAGTTCCACGGAGCCTAGCAAACTTCGTGTGAGTGAATTGTGAGTGAATCCAGAGCTCTGTCCGAGTCCTAAAACTAGGATTTAAGCAAAGTATTCCTGGAAGCTTTCCAGCCTGCACCGCGACCATCTACGGTGTAAGTAAACAATCTTAAACAACCATTAAGCGTCCGTGCCTAATTCTAGCGTGCCGCCTGCCTTCCCCGACCCGGTGTGTCCGGGCTGCTGGCCACAGCCCGCCGCACGAAAAAAGGGCCTCGGACCGCTCCCGGCCCACACAGATGTAAACTAGAAGTAATCATTTAGATGTGTTTTCACTCATTCAACAGTTTTATATTCAACACGTTACAAACACCTCAACATACATATTACATGCATGTCCCTCCCTCTCAAATTCCTTGGGCATGCTTACTTGTCCTCACCCTCTCTCTAACTGCACCTCTGACTTCAATCAAATACCAAGCCAAAAGAGAGAATCGGAGTAAGAAAAACAGCCGGACAAAAAGTGGTAGAAGGTAAAATATAACACACCTTCTAGCCCCCCAGCAGGCATCTGACTGGTGAATATGTGTAAACAGAGTTGAAGGAGCAGATAACCAGCATTCACACTCCAAAACCCATTTCTTTTCCTGAGATGGAAGGGGATGTGCATTACAAAGGAGTGAATATTGTTCTCTCTCTCATTTATGAGCAGGTAGGTGTTCGCTGGCAGGGTGTTCCCTGGCAGGGTATACTGGTAATGGCATCAATGATATTATGAATTAGTAGCTGGGTGTCCTGACTAGGCATATTTTTCTACTGTTGAAAGTGAAATTAATATTTATGTACAAGGCAGGGGTGCTCAACCCCTAGCCCACAAGCCAGATCCAGCCTGTGGAGTTGTCATCCAGCCCAAAGGGCTCCCTATGGGTCTGAAAAATTGGTAGCAGGAGACAGGTGGTAGTGTTAATTGCTGCTCCCCGCTGCCAAATTGCCAGACCCATGGAGAGCCCTGCTGGCCAGATAGTGTGGCCCTGTGTAACAGGGGGCTGTCCCGGGGCCAGTTGGATGTTGACCTGCCCACCTGTTTCTGGGCCAACTGCCCGCCTCTCCCTTCTGCCACACCTTGCTGGAAAATGATTAAGATATTACCCAGGTGGGAGGCTGCCCATTTCCTGCTCTGATGCCAGGGGGAGTTATCTGTGGGTCCGAACCTTCCCTATACTGCAGCCTATGCCTTGCAGATAGCATCTAAATTCTTAATGTCTCCAGCCCCACACTGGGCCCCATAATCCTCCAGTCTGGACCCCACCTAGATGCCTCCTAATCAGGTGGCCTACTTTGCCCTCATTCTGGGCTGCCTAGCTTTCTGCACTCTTCCCCCCCTTGGGTGTGGCCCTCCCGGGACCTTTGCCCACACCGGCCCTGGCCTCACCCCCAAGGCCAGTCGGAACCCCAGGCCCTTGGCTCTGGGCATCCCTCGTGGTGGGCCCCTGTCCCTTTTGACCCTTCTGGTCCTGGCCCTGGCATTGACTTGTCAAGGTGGCCTCAAGGCAGGCTTCTGAGCAACTAGCCTACACTCTCTGACATGGGTCTGCCTTCTTGGGCCCTACTATGGGGTTACCCACCTGGCTGAGGGAACTGGGGTTATTAAGGCATCCCAACCCGCCTTTCACTAGAGTGGTAACTGGTCTGGCATTTCCTGGGGGCTCCCATGCCACCAGGAGCCCCACCACGCCACCCATCCCTGGGAGGGTGCAGTTTTAGGCCAGGACCAGGAGCCTCCTCCATCCCCATAGCCCTTGCCCTTACCTCCTAGGTCTTCCTGGAGCAGCAGAGCTCAGCAGGGAGATGTTTCTTACCTGCTGGCTGGTCACAAACTTCTCCCCTTCAGTACAGAGAGCTGGGTATTAAATGGCTGCCCTCATCCGGCACCTGCCTTCTCCCTGGCCTAGCACCAACAGTGCCCTGCCACACCCTGTAAGTTAGTCTGAGTGCACAGGGCCCAATTTGGGCACACAGGGCCCGATCTGGACCATGGACAGGCCCCACACCACTCACCTGGCTGAGCACCACTGTTATAAGGAGATGTAAGGGACTCAAAGTGTTAGTATATAAGTGTAACCCTTCTGCCAGGCACAGGCTGGCAATGAGGAAGGCTGGGTTCACATTCTGCGGTGCCCAGTAAGTTATACCAGTGGCTCAAGCCCCCACCCAGGAATCTAGTAACACCAAATTTGACTGGGGTTTCTCACAAGCAGTATAAACCAACAAATACAAGTTTATTACAAAAATACAAACAAAAACAAATAAACAAAACCTTAAACACAATATAATCATTATCTTTACAACTACAGTGCATAGGTTGAACCCCTTTAGAGAGACTTCACCACAGCCCAGGCCAGTCTGGGACTTGGGGCTCCCCAAATGGTCAGTTGCAAAATCCACACCAGAGCTGTCTTACAACTGGGGTTCACCACACATTGGGAAGCTGCTTGTAGCCGATGGTTTAGTTGTTGTGCAAGGGGACCCTCGCCACTCCTGTAGAAGTGGTACGGTGCTGATTTTGCTCCTGCAGAGAGCTAGCTTTAACTAGCATATACACCCTCCAAAACTTCTGGGCTGGATTATATAGCCTACTGAAACAGAAACTGGAGGACAAACTCAAAAGAGAGCCAGATTGATTACTGGCTAAAGCTGGCCCCACCCACACAGCTTGGCTGCGGCTGAGGACCATCAAAAGAAACAAAGGGGGAAAGCCAAGCCTACCCTCAGCCCCAGCTGCAGGTAGTCTGGATCACAGAGCTCCCCTGGGAGCAGGTTACAAACTTCAACCCTGGCCCAAAGCTGGCAGAGCCCCAACCCTTGCCAATCTAGCAGAATTAGAAACTCCCAGATTGCAACCCTGTTTAAAAACTGCCAGGCCTAATTCCTGGCTAACCAACCCAAGGAATAAATACCCTCCTCCCCAGTATTAATCCCTTATAACCTCAAAAAGGGGGGAAGAAAAAGAGGAGTTCCCAGACACTGGGACAATTCTCTCTCTCTCTCTGAACTGAATTTCCCCTTTCTCTAGCGGCAGATTCCTTCTCCCCTTGGAGGGGACTTCTCTCCTCAGCAGCTCATAGTAGCTTCTCCCCCCTCCAAACCAGCCTAGCTGGCCTTATATCCCATAGCATAACATCACCTGGGCCTTGTCCAGTCAGGGAGTGCCACACTTCAGTCTCCCTCTTAACCAATCTGCCTGGAGAAGCTTCTGCTCCTGCTGGCCAGTCAGGCTAAAGGATTTTACATATCTTACCCAGCTAGAAAGTCCCAGCTTTCCATGTACAAAGCACATGGCCAGAACAACAGGGGACATCTTGCCCACATGGACAGACCATATGTTTTCTCCTTAAAACAATAAGCCAGAGGAGAAAAGGAGGGGAAAAAAAGGTAAATACAGAAAAAACCCCATCACAGCAACCAAAGACACACCCTCTGCCATACACAGCACAAGTGTGTGTGGGTGTTACATAAGTAACACAGGCTTTGATGAGCAAAGCCCCCTAGTGGAGATGCATCTTCTTCTGGCATTTTTTTCATTTTGCCAGTATAGTTAAACCACTTCCCTAAATGATACTGGCTTTTTTTAAACAAGCAAAAGGACTTTTCTCCTGGTACAAGTTAAGCTATGGAAGGATTTTGTTTACATGCTTATACAGGAGTGTGATGCATTTTTTCATACCTAGCCCCAATATGGCTATTCAGGCTTTATAATACAGTAAAGACTTGGTTTAAACTAATATAAGGGAATCCCACCATAGCCAATTTATATATTACTTCGCCCTGTTTGTGGAAGACAAACCTCTTTTATCAATCTGAATAGCAGGAATTCAACATAAATTTCATAGGACAACTGTTAAAAGCTTGTCATATTTCCTACTGTCACTGAGGTGATTAAAAACATAAGTAGTACTGAGGGGTGATATTTCACCAGCCTTGCCCTGCTAAGCATGGATATGACTTTGTATCATTTGTGTGTGTTGTCTTCAAACTTGGCTTGTTTAGAAGAGCTCTCTAAGATTTAGAAATCAAACCAAACCTAAGAGCTAAGCAATCTGAACAGGATATTAGAATTTTCATTTGGGAAAATAAATTGGTACAGACATGTAGTATCTCATTTTATACCAATAGAAATGTTTCTCTGAAGAGAGAGAGCATGTCCTCCTTTTTCCAAAAGTTAGCAAATCCAGTATCCCAAAGACTAATTGCTATGGGAAATTCCAATACCCTCTATTAATGAAAAGCTATATTGGAATTTGTTAATCAAAGCTACATGTTCTACAATGATCCCAGGTTTAGATTCACATTATTTTCTAACCCCAGCAATCGCTGCTCAAATGGCTCCTCTGTTCTGATTTCTCATTCTCAACTACTTCACAGAGAACTAAAATGACTCAGGCCCCCTCTTGCCAGTGATCCAAGCACTGAAATTCCAAGCCTGTTCTTCTCCCAACAGACCTTCTAACAGAGCGGAGGAAAGACGTGTCTTGTTGAGAGGTCCCAACCTCAATTATGCAATTACCTCAACCCATAATAAACTCAAAGCAGATTGCTCAGACATCCTGGAAGAATTCATTGAGGACCAGTTCAGCTATGAAGTAATGGGCACCATGCTCTATGAACCCAGTAAGTGCTAACCACCATGTTTGCTATGGTGGAAGTTTTGGGTATGAGGAAGGATGATTTCCTAGTGGATGTCCAATGAGCGCAGTATGAGAAAGGATTGGCCTTCTAGGGTGTAATAGGGTTTGGCTCAGGGTAGAAGCCACATAAGTGGCTGCATAAGCAGCAGCCTGGTCTCCTGCTGACAGATATGCAGCTCCCCCATGTAATGAGGGTTCAGATTGTCACATGATCGGGCACTTTTAAAGCACTCTGTAGCCATGCACTTCTGTCACTGCATGGCTGTAGAGCACTTGAGGAGGCCTATCACATGACAAAACGTCACGTCTGTCAGGTCTCCTTATCTCCACACTATGCATGTTACAAGGTGGCTGCTGATTAGGGTAAAAATTCCCCTGTGCTAAATGCCTCATAGAATTGATAAGTCAATGCTATGATTACATGATCACATGCCTCTCAGGAGTTGTTACATATTTTTCTAATGCATGGTTATGATCTTTTGCCACTCCTGGGAGTGGATGTTTCCTCAAATTATTTAGCTGACAGAGCAAGATTTGTCAGTCCTCCTTCATAGCTTACAGTTACCCTCCATTTAATTATCCAGTAAAAGCTCTGTTAATCAGCATTTTACTAGCCGGAATACTCTATTAACTGGAATTTCTGGCACGCACATCAAGTTTTTCTTAAGCAGGGCCAGGGGAGGGGGGTGAGACGGGTAGCAACACCCTTCTGCGGGCCGCACAGGCGCTGCCCAGCCGACTGGATGCAGCTGGGGTGGGGAGGAAGGGTTTTGCATGAAGCGGGAGCACATTCACCACCCTACACCGCTGCCGCTACCACCACTGCGTGCAAGCCCAGATAACCAGAATTTTTAGATAGCCGGCACCCCTCTTAACCCACACACGCTGTTTAACAAAGCTTTTACTGTATATTCTTTAGTCACTATGCTCTTACAAATGTTCATTACAGTGGCGATGTGTAGGGGGTGCACGGAGGTGCATGTGCACCCCCTGAGAGTGCTGGTGCACACCCTGACAGCCAATGTTCCATGCTTAGGTAATGGGCAGGGGGGGAGGGGAGAGTGCTGGTGCTCCCCCTGAGAGCACTGGCCGGGGAGTGGGGATGCCAGGAGAAGCAATCCCTGCAGTCCCCCCACAGCTGATTGGAGAGGGGGTTCCCCCACGACTGATCGCCCTGGCACTTCTGAGCACACTGCTGGCACTTCTAAGTCAGCATGATCAGCCGTGAGGGAACCCCTGCCCCAGTTGGTGTGATCAGATGTGGGGAACCCCTCAGTCAGCACGATCAGCCTCAGGGGAATCCCCCCCAGTCTCTGACTGGCCGCAGGGGGGCAAGTGCCCCCCCCCAACTCAGGAGGCACCATTCACCCATGATTCATCAGATAGATTGAAAGAAATCCTTCTATGGCCTGCCAGATCATCTTTCTTTTCCATTCAGGGACCTCCAAAAATTTGATGTCCCTAGTATGTACCCAACCAGGAAAAAATTGATCCTCTAGAATAAAATAGGCATAAGTTGGTTTATACTATTTTAAAGAAAAAATATATATTTGTCTCAGACTCTTCTTACTTCCTTGAGATAGCTTTATTAGAAGATACTACAGCTATGCAGGTAGATGTGCATCACACAATCAATTTTTGATACACATAGTATATGGCATAGTAATATCTGACAAAGGGTCATACCTCAGTAAGCATATTTTTAAAATATTAGATGTGAAGTAAAGATTTGACATATCATTGCTAGTTCACATTTTTCCTAATCTAATAATCTGATAGAAAACTGTGTTAAATAAAGTGGTTACTAAAAAGGGGATGAAGAATCAGATACCAAATCATACACAGTAGGGCTGTGCAAAGCTTTGGTCCCTGATTCGATTCGGTGGAGATTTGGCCCGATTTGTTATCGAATCAGAGGACCCTTTAATCTCTCTGAATCAAATAGGAACCCTCCGAATCGATTCAGAGATTCGGAAAGATTTGGTGATTCCGACATAGACGCGGCTTTAAATGTTTTTCCTACATACCTCAAGGTACCAGGCGGCTCATGAATCCTGTGATGCTGCGGCGGATGGAGCGTCCCACAGAAGTGCAGGGGGGCTCCCCAGTGCTCTTGGCAGCAGACCCACAAGTGGACCAGAAGCACTCACTCCTGGTCCACTTCTGGGTTTACCAGGGAGCAGCTGGGACCTCCCCCACCCCCACACTCTCCTGGCTCAGTGACTGGTGCCTCCTGGGTCTGGGGGAGCACCCAGGGTCCCCCTGCAGCTGATCGCTGAGCCAAGGGTGTGCAGGGGGGCTCCCCAATGCATTCCCCAGTGGAGCCAGAAGCAGATTGGAAGTACTTCTGGTCCACTTCTGGGTTCGTTGAGCATGTGGAGCCTCCCCCCCGCCACACTCTGGTGAGACGCTGTATGTGCCCCAGCATCGCAGCATTCACAAGCTGTGCTGGTACCTTGAGGCATGTAGAAAAAACATTTTAAAGTTATGTTTATGTTCGAATCGCTGATTCTCCAAATCGGCATTGAATCTTCTGATTCAGATTCAGTCAAATTGAATCAGGGACAGTGATCTGAATCAACAAATCAAATCACTGCCCTGATTCGATTCGAATCCGAATCGAATAGGGCCTGCTTCGCACACCCCTAATACACAGCACTGTCAAATTATAGGGCAGTACCTATGACTCACCTCCTAATTTTGTTCAAAAACTTTCCCTTGAAAACAGGAGCAGCTACACTGTTAGAAACTAATATTAAAATTACTAGGAACTCACAGAGAGATAAAAAAAATTCAGTATGATTTGAGGTCCCAGGAATTGCTAACCACTTCATGAAAATGACACTGTGTGCATCTCCAATAGGAAACAATAGTACCAAACAACAGTGACATAACAAAATGTAGGCATTATGACATCATCACCAGACACATCCTGCAAAAGAATAGGAAACACTTTCTCCAAATCCTAGAAGAGAGGAATATGCAGGGCACCGAATCAGCTGTTCCAAGAAAGCACCAATCAGAGCGGGTTGGTATGGCTGACCCCAGATATGGCCCAACCAGAACTACAACACCACATAATGTCTCAAGGGAAACTCACAGGTCTACAGAACAGCAGAGGGCAGGGGTGGACAGCCTGTGACCTGGTGCCACAAGTGACAGCAGCAGCCACAAGTGACACACAGCAGATCAAGGAGGATGGAGCCAAACACTTATGCTCATAAACTGTTTATATTTATGTGCCATTCTTTATTATGTTAATGATATCTGTTAAGTGTTACTGCTATGGTTGACTGAGAAAGGAGGATGTGGAATGCTCTGTACTTTTAAGAAGAACTTACAAGCTCCAATTAGAGACCATTTCTGTTCTGCAGAGGTTCTCTTTATACAATGCTTAAACACTGAGGGGGAATGGAGTGAGTAATGATTGAACCCCACAAGACATCTGCTGTATTCTAATGACAACATTAAGGGTATATGGGAATTGACAAAGAGTTTTCCTGGTAAAATCAGCCCCTGATCAGTGACATTCATAAAAATATTAATATAGCCTCAACACCAGAAATGCACACAGAGCCAGGATTTCCTGTCAATGGGCAAGCGAATCATTGGAATGCTATCCATTGTTAAGATTTTTGCTGGTATGAATCATCATTCCTTGTACAATTTGACAAACACAGCCATCATATTAATACTATCTCCCAGTAAATGAGTTGGCTAGAAAATCTCTTGTGTGTTTCTGAGAAGTTCAAAATGACCCCTGAGTCCACACACAGGACACAAAGCCACCCCAGTTCATAAAAACAAACAAATAGAAATACTCAGTAAAGAAGAGGATTTTTTTCCTGATTACAGAGCCCGGGTTAAATGTTTATGCTGTTAAAAGCAGGGAGAATGGCAGCACTAGAAAGACCCAGGTGCAGCGCTGACAGAGACACTGGAAGCTTTTCCATACTGCTCTACTAATGCACTTCATTTATAACCTTCCACCTTCCGCCATTCCAGCTTCTAACGCTGCTATATTGCAGGCTGGCTTTGTGATTCAAGTTTACTTTCATGTGAGACCAGGCTTTGGCTAAGATGCTTATTTCATTTATGTTCGGAGTTATAACTGAATGCCAGATCCCAGGGGCAAAAGGAAACCTGCCACCAAACACATTTGACTCTGTTCCCTAGAATACGTTCCCTACTGTGACTTACCTAAATGGTGCTTCTTGTTTAACCACAACTGCATTAAAGGCTTGAATCCTTTTTGTGGTTGCAAACTGGGGGGTGAGAGTTCCAGGCTTTTGGGAAGATCTGACTCCATCTAGGAGAGACCAGTACCATGCACGCTTACTCGGCCATCAGCAGTACCTGTCCAAAGCCCATTAAGAATTTCTATAGATAATAAATGGACTGCAGCCTCCTCTGGGATTTCTGTGTCTGGGAAGGAGGTGTGAAGAGGTGCTGAGGGATTCTTTTTCTGTATAATTCAAGCTGATGTTTACATTAAAATGTATGAGGTTATCTTGAATTGCTCTACCCAAAGTGATGTAGCTCACTTAACATGGCACAAAATGTCATATTATCCCCGTGGGCAGAAGCAGATATCCTGTGGTGACTTCCAAGCAGTTCAGAATGACAGGTACAGTAATACCCTTGTACTTATGTCACATACATGTTTAATGTACAAGAAAGACTGCTCCAGCACTTAACAGTTCTTCCTACTTGTAGCTTTTCTTTGGGGTTATAAAAAGCGACATTCCTGAATATGTGATAGTGATGTGTAAATTTTAAAGATTTATCAGTTAAAAACAACTATAAAGTGAGCCAGAAATGTTATGTGGATGTTAAAGTATTCTCACTTGTTCTCATCCTCAACTGAAATTCTTAATAGATTAATGATTATCCCTTTCACTCAAGAGCGTGCCTATGGTCATTGCATATATAGTACCTCCTCTGAGGAGAATGGATGGAAAGAAAGTAGCATTATGGGTGCATCTACATGTGCAAATAATCTGGGAGCAGTTCACGCTAAAGTACTCTAAAGTCTCCTGGGCATGTGTTTACATGTGCACCAGGCAGCTCCTGGGGGCAGGGAGCAATGTCCCAGCCCTTGCCAGGACAGAGCTGTCTCCTGGCCCCTGGGCTAGCACCTGGGGGGAGCCTAGAGCTCCCCTTTGCTGCTGCTGGGGCCCAGTGCAGGGCCACAGGGAGTAGGAAGAGTCTGCTGTTAGGATTAGCAAATCTATCCCTGCACATGTAGACACATGCCCAGGAGAGTTTACTCTAGAGTACTTTAGCGTGAACTGCTCCCAGATTATTTGCACATGTAGATGCACCCACAATGCCTGGTGCTCCACCACTGTGCCTGGACAGGGACAATGTCCCCCTGCCCTGGCAGTGGGGAACTCCCAACCCCTACTCTGTGATTCTGGAGCCAGGGCTGGGAGTTCCTTATTTCCCAAACCCACAGTAACAGGACTGGCACTGGGGGATATTTCTCTCTCAGTACCAGTCCCACAACCACAGAGCTGGTGCTGGGAGACAAAAATCTCTCAGCCTGGGCCTCCCATCTGTGGAGCTGGTGCTGGGAGATGAGGATCTCCCAGTCCCATAGAGCAGGGGCTGGGAGCTACCTGCTGCCAGGGCAGGGGGACACAGTCCCCACCCAGGCTCTGGTGGCAGAGAATGCCTCAGCAGCAGGCAGCTCCTGGGCACAGGAAACAATCTCCTGCCCCTGCTGCCCAGGAGCACACTTGCTCTCAGGCAGGTGCCTATATGAGCGCTACTATGCAGTAAGTAAGTAATCTTAAGTAAAATTGCTACTTACATTTGCAAGTAAGAAATTTGCTCATGATTAGAGCAACCTACTGTGCAGTAAGCATCTGTATGTGTAGACAGTGATGCTTACTGAACAGTAATTCGCTCTAATCTTAAGTAAAGCATCTCATGTAGACACTCACACTTGATCCAAAAGTCCAATGGAGGCAATAAAGTCTTTGATACAGCTTGATCCAAAGTCCAATGGTAGCAATAAAAAGCATCCTCACTAACATCAATTGATTTTGATCAGCCCCTAAATGAAAGCTAAAATAAATATAGCTAAAATAAATATCTCCTTTCCCACCCCTTTCCCCCCTTATGCTGTAAATTCAAGCTTGGTTTGTTTCTTCCTGATACCTTGTCTCTTTTTCACATCTTCTCCACAGCTTCTCTAAGTTTGGTGGAGGATCATTTCTGGAAATGTTCAATTTGCATGCTGCTCTACCTTGTAAGGCCTGACAAAGCCCTGAAGGATCTGAATGTTGATTGCAGTATCTTTGAAATTCTGTTTCTCAATGCTTCAAAATTGTCACATTTGAGGCTCATGAAAAATTATAATTCTTGGCACTAATCAGTGCTTTTCATTTTCCAAGTCTTTTCATGTTAGTTGATCATCACAGCAGCTAAGAAATAAGGGTCGTATTACCATCCCCTCTATCTAGATGAGGCATCTAAGAGAGAAAGTGGTATGCCAACAGTTGCAGAAGTCAGTAGAATTAAGAGTCCCTTTACTTCATATTGCTTCAACAAATTAGCATTGGAACGCCCTTGTTTTCAATGTTACCTCTGAATTGCATCAGTGGAAGTAAGAATAGACATGGACACTGAAGCCAGAGCTACACAAGGCGTTTACTGAGGAGTTGCCTAATTAGCTCTGCAGTAAATGTCTTAGCATTTACACGTGCAGGGCTATTAGGCTGGAGTAAAACTAATAAACTCCACCACAGGTTAGTACTTGTAAACACAAGAACTACCCTACAGCAGAGCTTTTTACTCTGCAACTGTGTACATATAGATAGATACTGATCCAGCTGACTGAAGCACGAGGCTGACCTGAGGCCCCAGTCAACCCCTCTGCAGCATGTGAGATGGGTCGGAGCAGCCCCAGGCTGGCAGGCTGACCCCCTGAGCCTCCTGCCAGCCATGGCTGCTCTAACTGAGCTCAATGTCCAGCAATCCAAGGCATCTGTGTAAACATGGTGCCTGGGAACAATAAACTCCAGTGCAATATGGACCAGAGTGTATTGCATCACATTAATATGCATGTATAGATGTGCCCTGAGTGATTGACACAAGATAATATCTGGGGACTGAGTCTGTTGTCATGGTGTGTGTTGGGTATAGCTACATTGACATTCTGGAATTTCATTGGTATAAGTGACTAAAGAGACAGCCATTTAATATGTAAACATGGAGTCCTTTAGAATTCCTTACATGTAAGAAAACCTCTTTATGCTGCATGTATATTTCTCTATGCACCTAGTTTTTTGACAAAAATAAAACTCACCCCAAAATGACCAATATTTGTTACTTTCCTATATGTTGTATCTATGGCTTGTGCTATTCCTCTTGACTGATGTTTCTTTTCCCTGTTAGGCCAAACATGAATAAAATGCCAAAAACTGCAAAAACCATAGGTCATCAATATCTATCCATTTGTAAGTCTAAAATGTTACCTACCTGGCCCAAATGACATTTGTGAATAGTCTGTATTAATCATGTCAGAGTAAAATTAACCTGTTCCCACAGCACATGCAAAGTACATGGAGTTCTGCAAGACTACAACAAGGAGAAATTAAGTCATGTGTAAAAGATTTCTAGAGGTGATTTACATGGGATTTTCCAAAGTGCTCAGAACTGGCCTAACTCTGCTTCCACTGGAGCAGATGGGCAAACACCAGTCCTTGTTGCAGGAAGGTAAGAGTGCAATAGAAGTAAAGTAAAGACGTTGTACTCCTGAAATAAAACAAAACCACCTATTACGATCTACAGTGAAAACAGAGAATGGGCTGAGGAGAAGTCTAGCTAGAAGGTCTTCAATACCAGTCTCATCTTTGATACTGATTTTCCCCTACAATAAGCAGGGAATCCCTACGTGTTATATTTAAGATGTGATTAACCAGTTAATCATGTCTTAAATTGTGACCTAGCCACATGTTCCATCAATTAATGGCATGATAGAACAAGGAATAAGCCACAGTTATTCCACAAAAATGTGTAATAACTTTGTGGTGCCTTCTTGTCAAGTCATTATTTGAACATGTGGCCACATGCACCCTGGTGGCTGGGAGCTCCATCATCTGAAAGTGATCCCAGCCGTGGGGATGCACCACGTGCTGCCCCAGCTGGAAGTCCCACAGTTGATGAGGCACTCAGCCATGGGAGCTTTCTACTGGCTAGTGCAGGTGGAGCCCCAGATTGAGATCCCAGGCTCCCCCTGACTGGCAGTAAGGCACTATTGGATCTTATGCTGGATCCCACAATCACCCCTCCTGCCATGCAAGTGTGGTATGGCAGGAGGTGCAATTATGTGGATCATGAATCAGATCCTATCATGACTTTTCTTGACCATCTAGAGGGGCCTTTACAGTCTCCCTCAATTTCCTGGTGTGTAAAACAAAGGCAATTCCTACTTTCTAGGTACACTGGGAGGATTACTATTTATAAAGCATTTTGAATACGGAAAACAGTCTCTAAGTGTTATTATTACATTAATGTAATAATGAATCTAGGAATTATCACTGCCCTTTTTTCAATGAGTAGGGAATTACATAGTGATTGTACTGGGCCAATCAGCTACACCTGTGGATGATAATCGACAAAAAAGAAATGTGTGCATTCATACATACCCTCAAATATGTCCCCCGGGGAAAAGTGTGTATAACAAAATACAGCCACAAACAAAAACTGTCCAGGGAGGTAAGTCAGAAATATGCTGATTTTGTACAGTATTATTTTCAGCTGTGCCTTCAGACAGCATGCGCTCACTGTGTGAACACTAGATTCCTGTTTCTCTGTCGGTATGTTTGCACAAATAAAATGTGCTATCAGGGTGCACAAACACTCACTATAATGAAAGTCACAGCATGAAAACACTGTGAAGATGCACTGTGTGTTTTTTCTTGGCAAGATAAATACTACTAGTCCAGAACAGAGAGTTATGTTAAACATGTCCACAGAGGCCGGCAGATGCATATACTTTTGCAGAGCTGCACTTATTCCTTTTGATGCAGACAGAAGCAATGTGTTGCTCATTTTCTTGGGTAGTGGAAATATGACATACATTACCAACGGGGGGGGGGGGGGGGGGGGGAGGGGAGGGGGACGGGGGGGAGAAGGGGAGGGAAACAAAGAAGCAAGAGTGAACACCTGTCGTTCTCCTTGGGGACAAGACCTAATGCTTTTATTTGATTCAGTCTGTTGAGGGGACTGCAGCTGCCAACTGTCATCAGGATCAAGTTACAATCACAAAGCCAGACTATTTCATTCTTTAGGTTAAGGACTAGAAAAAGCAATAAAAATCCAGGCAGGAAGGGAAGAGATTTTGGTTCCTTTGACTGTTTTAGACTGCGTGATGGCTGTTGGATTATTGAAACACACATGCATACTGATTTGTGCTAAATGCTGAAGGATATTTCAAACAAATTACGTTACTTTGCAAAATTTAAATTTGGTATATGAATTTATGCTGATACTCAAATCCCTCTGAGTCATGATGAGGGCCCAATCCTGAGTCCTTGAGTTCAGTAAGAGTTTTGATTATGCAACGGCTCCAAATATTTAGATGTAGTAGTTTCCTGTTTATATATAAATTGCCTTCTGCACACCCTGATTGTTGGTACAATACAGCTCTTACTTCCTGTCTTTACTACTATCACATGTACTGTTCAATGACTGTGAGGGAGACTTAAAATGCAAAGTGCACATTTCAGAAAAGTAAATGGAAATCCATCCATAGCACCTAATAAAGGCAGTGAAAACTAACTGGAACTGGCTTTTTCGTTCTCAGGATTACGAACTTTTCACTAAATACTGTATTGATGACAAGCATCTTTGGTGCTGCGGTGTCTGGTGAAAGGGGAACTGTCAGAGGTTCTCCTAGAAGATTTGCCAGGGAGAAAGAGAAGTTCTTTATGGGAAGAGCCTTTGATACCTGGTGTCACAGCCAGGACCATTAAAATTCCTTATAACCAATGCTGGAGCAGTCTGCAATAATGCCACTGGAAAGCATACTGAGCCTTCACAGGAGCTATACTCAAGTATTTTTAAGTGAATCTTCCCCCCCTAACCCTTGTTTTCCTAACACAAACTGAGGTGTAGAAGCAGCTTCTTTTGGTTACTTCTTAACATTTGACCCAAATGTGGAAGAAAGCACTGAACAATGTATTTGCAGTGAAACTTCCTCTGACCTTGCTGAACTCCTAGCCCCAATCTGTGCCAGGCTTGACACTTCTCAAGAAAGGAAAGCTTCCCCTGCCTTTCACTTTCTCTTTTCCATGACTTAGGATGCTCCTTTCTCAGGGAGCTCTTCGAAACCCCTCCATTCCCTTCTTTGCAAAACAGGACTATACTTTCCCCATTTGACCAGGCTTCAGTTGCAGCCTTGCACAGGCTCCACCACCTCAGGCAGGGGTTAGCCCACCAGAACAAATGCCTTCTGCTCTTTGAAGAGTCCCTCTGCATGGCTAATAGCCCGCTAAGCAGTGAGTGGGACAAGGGGCAGGAGAGCCTGCCCTGCTACCAGGAAGGCCCTCAGTGAAAGTCTTCCCTTCATCTCCCCTCGCCGCGCTGCGCTCATTCTGCACGGTTCCCAAGAGGTTGGAGTTGGAGCTGGACTGTTCTCCGTGGTGGCAGACAACAGAGCAAGGAACAATGGTCTCAAGTTGCAGCAAGGGAAATGTAGGTTAGATATCAGGAAGACTTTTCTCACTAGAAGGGTAGTAAAACAGTTGGACAGGTTATGCAGAGAGGTGGTGGACTCTCCATCCTTGGAGGTTTTCAAGACCCAGGTAGAAAAGCCTTTGCCGGGATGATTTAGTTCGGGTTGCTCCTGCTTAAGCAGGGGGTTGGACTAGACCTCCTGAGGTCCCTTCCAACCCTAACTTCCTATGATTCATGTGCGCGGCTCCAGGCTACTGCAAGGCCTGTAGGCCTGCAAAGCACAAAGAAGGCAAAAAAAATTCGAGGCAGCGGACCCCGCAACCACAGCCATAAACTGCCCCGTGCCCTGGGCCGGCCCGGCCCTGCCCGGCCCGGCCCCCCTCGCACCGCACCGCACCGCACCGCACCGCGGCAGGCTCCGAACGCCCCGGGATAGACAAAGCGACCGCCTCCCATTGGCCAGTTCGCCCCACGCTCAGGCTTCTCCTGGCGCGCCGCGGCCAATCGGCTCATTGACATGCAAATCACAGGGTATAAAGGGGCGCGGGGCGTCGGCGGGTGCCGGCGGGGCGGGGAGCGGGCGCTGAGCGGAGCCGCCTCCCTCCTCCCGGCCCCGCCATGGCTCCGTCCTGCCGGCGCAGCAAGGGCCGGCTCGGCCGGGGGGACGAGGACTGCAGCAGCCGGCGCGGGGACAGGAAGGTGCGGGGCGCTGCTGCCGGGGCGGGGCGGGAGCAGCGGGCGGGGACTCACGGCGCTGCTTGCTGCCCGCAGGCCCGGAAGCCGCTGGTGGAGAAGCAGCGGCGGGCGCGGATCAACGAGAGCCTGCAGGAGCTGCGCCTCATCCTAGCGGACGCGGAGGTGAGCGCGGGGCGGGCGGGCGGGCGGGAGGGGCGTGGCGCGGGGCCCGGGCGGCGCTGACGCTGCGGCCGCGGCAGGTGCAGAGCAAGCTGGAGAACGCGGAGGTGCTGGAGCTGACGGTGCGGCGCGTGCAGCGAGTCCTGCGGAGCCGCGCGCGCGGTGAGTGCGGGCCGGGGCCGGGGGCGGTGCGGGTGGGGGCCGGGCTGACCGTGCCGTACCCACCGCCAGCAGGGAGCGACGCCGACACGCTGCTGCAGCGCGAAGCCAGCGAGCGCTTCGCGGCCGGCTACATCCAGTGCATGCACGAGGTGCACAGTTTCGTGTCCGCCTGCCCCGCCATCGACGCCGCCCTGGCCGCGCAGCTGCTCAACCACCTGCTGGAGTCCATGCCGCTCAGCCCCGCCGCGCCAGCCCCCGCGCCCTGGCCCGCCCCGCGCCGCGCCGCCCCTAGCGAAGAGACTTGCTCGGATGCGGAGGAGCCCGAGGCCGAGCCAGGGCGCACCGAGCCGGACCTCGCCCGGACGCGCCCGCCCGCCGCCGCCACGCCCAAGTCCATGTGGAGGCCGTGGTGACCCGGGCGCCCCCGGGGCCGAGCGTGCGTGCGTGTGTGTGTGCGTGCATCTGTACACGGGGGGGGGGGGGGGTGTATAGAGCTGTTTGTGTAGGCAGTGAGTCTACCTGGACGTGCCTGTCCAGACCAGGTTTCAGGACACCTGTGGCACTCTTACACTGTCGAAGCCTGACAGGTTAATAGGGACATGTGTTACTAGTGTGTGTGGTGGGGCTGATCTCCTGTAACTTGGGGGATGTAGGGATGCCCCACAAAGGGTGCTACTGTTTTTTTCTATAGCAAAGCTCCTGTGTGGATGCGCAGCTAAACTTCCTAGCCCTGTCTGTCTGTCTCTGTCTTTTTAACTTTCCTTCTGGGCCCTTATAAATGGCTCAAATCTTACTACCTTTTTTCTGTTAAAGAAAGGGCCTTGCCTGTGTTGAACTTTGGGGGCTGACTGGCAGAGAAGGATAGGACATGTGTGTGCATGCACAGTTTGAAGATAGAGATCCCTGAAAGGGATTGACATGTTTAGGATCCTGCTTGTTAGCCCTCTAGCCTCTTGCCTTCAGTGAAGGCTGAGCAAACTAGAAAAGCAGCTGGAGTTAGATGAAGATTTAAAAGACTGGTGGCAGGGTGCCTTTTTAGAACTGCACATTTTGCTTTTAGCACACTTGGAGTTTATCACGACTGTCTGTATATTAGGGTATCAAATGTTTTATTTTTATTTTTTTTTAAATAAAAAAAATACATGCAATCAATTGGGTATTCAGTATTTTGGAGTGTGATACACTTCTAACCACTTTCTTAGATCTCATAGACACTTAAGGCTGGAAGGGATCAGCCCCAATGTCTGACACTTCAACTTTACAGTTGAAATACTCAGTTCCATACTCTTGGGTATTTAATGAATTGTCTTCTGTTGGAAATCAGGCACTTAATTCTTGTACTAAACTGTTGTTAGCTGCAGTACTGGACTTCAAATGTTTCTTTTAATACTGAGAGAGATTTAAGATATTGCAGTAAGCAATATAGAGATGGTTGTAGGCTGATATTAGGACTTGACAACTTCTACTCTTGCTTATTCAATACCAGTCCCAAGAAACTATACCTCCCCCACAGTTCTAACTTCATCAGCCCAAGGCAGACTGCTAATGGGGGCTGGACTTGACTTAACTTGTACATTAATCTGCTGAATATAAAAGGGGACAAAAAAAAGACTACAAAGGGAGTGCAATGGATTTTTTTAGACAAACATTTCTAATTACCTCTAGGACTTACGCATTCTCCTACACAAGGCCTGATGCCTCATTGTTCCTATTTTTGGAAGAGCAGGGTTATAGACTCTGATATTATCTTTCACAGAGCTGTCTTTGTACTAAGGGGCACTGTAAAATATCTTTGCTTGGGAACATTCACTTATTAAGAACCAGTAGGAAGGGAAGCAAAACATAAACTAGAGGACAAGGCATGTGACTTTCCTTTGTTAAAAACTCTATGGAACAATAAAACTGTAAACTTAATGCCAGACCTCTGACTTGCATTTTTCTTTTCATTCTCTGATAGGGGTGTTTTTCATTCAAAGCTGATTGCAAGAGATGTTTATTTCCCCCCCCCCTTGAATTCTCACCTGCCTTTGAACTATTCAGAAGGGCAAAGCTCTTGCCTTCCTTTTAAGACCTTTCTGCTTTAGGGAACAAGATGAGCATTTTGATGTGCAAATGGAGGGGTGGTAGTGGACAGCGGGACAACAAGTTACATCCTAAATGCAAAACAGCATGTCTTTTGTAAGCCTGAGGTTTCACAGAGCGAATCTAAGGCTAGGTTTACTGAAAGGAGTGCCATTTCCCTTGAGTAATAGAACGAAATATTCAAAAATCAATTTAAGTTTAAGGAAAACCCTGTCTAATAGTAATTCCCAGGAAACCATTCCCATTATCCCACCACATTTATCCTGTCTTTAAATTTCCAGTCAATAGTCTCTTTCCTAATATTTAAGGGAAAGGAAAGAAAAACAAATTCCAAGCCGTTTCCTCACTAACAACAGGAGCGTGTGAAAGAAACCCTAGGGTCAAATCAGCGTTCAGCAGGGGGAGAAACAGATGCGCACGCACCGGCTCCAGTCAGTCGTAGCGAGCCGGGAGCCCGGGCCAGGCAGAGGGGTCAGCTCCGTGGCGAGAGTCGGTTTCTCCCGCCGTACGGGGCCAGGGAGCATGGCAGAGGCAGCCCCGCTTGGTTTCACCTCCAGGAGATGAAAGGGACCCGGGTTTAGGGTTCTTCTGATGCTCCTGTGAAAGCAAAGTGCAACTTCTGACACTTCCGCGTTAGAAGTCCGCACCACCCAAACCCAGCTCGGGGGCAGGAGCTGCTCTTGTGACCAGCGACAAAGTCATTCTGCCCTCGCCCCCCCCAGTCTATTTGAAAGGACACCAGATCGCAGGCAAAAGGCTGGCCTTTACGAGTCCCAGAGCAGTGCAGCTCAGCTGTTGTACGCAGCCACTTTCCCGCCCGCCTGCTCTGGCTGAAGGGGGGAGCGCCGCAGCCGGGTTCAGCGCTGCGCGGCCCCGGGCCGGCGGCGGCAGCCGCGCGCGTCTGTCTGCTCCGCCGCTCGGCCCCGGGCCGCGCTCCTCTCGGGGGAGGCGGCCAGCATCTGCTTTGCTGGTTCCCGATTTTCAGTCGCTTCTTTAAAGGAAAACCAGCAAGGCCAAAGCAATGCAATTAAGGGGAAAGGGTGTCAAAAACGTTTTAGAAACGTGTCAGAAATAGGGCTTTTTTTTTTTAAATCCACAAATTAGGTTCACAGAAAGTTTATATCCTTTGATGAGGTGTTGCTCGATTCCCAAATTTGCATTTCAGTCCCTTACTGGAAAGGTGTTGAATCTGGCACTTCCCTGACAAAGGCAGGAAGAGGTGAGCATTTCCAGAAGGGGTGGGGAGGGAAGGTTTCCAACAGCTCTGATGAAAAAACCGACGCAGCCCTTTTCAAGTTCCTCTGTGGAAACTGCCTTTATTCTTTTCCACTCCAAAGTAATATAAACACACGATCTGATCTGACACTGCACTGCATTGTGAAAGAGGCGCTCCCGTTTGATATGCAGTAGAAGGATCATGAAGGAGGACTCATTCTCTCCTCTTTACAGTATGTCAGTAACTCCCACCTGTTGCAGGAAAAATTGCCCCTTGTTACAGTAGGATAGTTAGGACCATTTAGGATTCAAACATTTTGGCATCAGTGGCAGAAACCATCAGCTACTTTTGTGCCACTATCTCTCTGCCTTCAAAAAGTTCACAGTCAAGGTTAGTATAACCCAAAATTTACTAAGGAATAACTGAGGAAAAGGTAAGTTAACACCTTGGCAGTCTCTATGGGGGTTTTGCCTCCAAAAAGATTCATTCTTCCTTTCTCCCTCAATTAAAAATGAAATGAAAGGAATTAACTGCAAGTCAGGTCAGCAGCCTAATACTTGTGAATTGCTTTAAAGAAACAAGCCAAGCCCTACACAAACAGCAACAGAAGAAACATTTAATTAATTAATAGATATGAGTTCAGCCTGACCAATATTTACTGTAACAACTCACTTTCTTAAAATGTCTTGATGGTCAATAGATGCAAGTCACTATAAATGGATTTTAAATCTAGAGGAGAGTTAACATTTTGCAACAGTCACAAGAAACTTACAGGAATAAGTTCCACTAAGGCACACTTCTTCAGATTCCCCCTTTAAGTTTTCCTATAACTTACAGCATTTTATTGTATTACAATAGAAGCTAGATGTTCCCGGTTGGGATAAGGTTCAACCATACTAGGTGCTGTATACTATATACAGTAAAAAAGACAGTTCCTTGAGCAGCAAGTCAAAGAGCAAAAGAAAACACTTTTATTCTGTTTTATTCTTCTATTTCTATGGATTGGGAACGGAGACAGACTTGAGTGAGAGCTGAAATTGAACCCAGACCCGAATCTCAGTTCAATGCCTCCACCTTAAGCCTAGGGTGACTACACGTCCCCGTTTGCCCAGTCCCAGATTTTGAAAGCCAGTTCCAGCTGGCTGACAAAAATTAAAACAAGCGTCCTGGAATTGCAGGAGCATGGGGTGCAGTCTGGCAGGGAGGCAGAGTAGCATGGCATGCTGGGCAGCTCTGCTTTCCTGCTGGCCTGCACCTGCTCCCCTGTTTGCTGGCCTCTGCCACTGCCTGCAACAGCCCTGCTGACTTGGGGGTGGAGGGCAGTGTCCCAGATGTCCTGGTTTTCTTTATGGTCACTCTACTTAGCCCTTGGGAACATCAATGGAAGAAGGATGGGCTTAATTACCACTTCCTCGCAGATGACCCATGGTCCACTAGAACATTGGTTTTCAACCTTTTCCCTACCAGGACCCATTTGCAAAGATCCATGGCCTATCCTGACCCACACCCCCTGACCCTGCTGGTGCCCAGCTTCCAGTCCCCTGCCCCCCGGGCCATGCTGGTATCCCTTACTCCCAATCTGCAACCCCCTGCCCTCCCCGAGAGGGCCTCAGCTGCCCCTCTTCCACTCAAGCCATAGGGCAGGGGTTGTGGCAACTCTGGGTCATGTGGGTGTCAGTGAAGTAAGTCCGGCCCCAGCATGGGCTGGAGGGAGAGACCTCTGGTTCCCCCTCTGCCTTGGGCTGGGGCTGCCATGCTGTGCCAGGCAGCCTGGTCACAGCCCCTCCTGCACTGCCCTCCTTCCACTCCCCCAGCAGCATCTTCTGGCCGCACTGCTCCCACAAGCATGGCACTGGCCCTAGTGCTGGCAGCCTAGCTATACAGCTCCTCCCTACCCCTTCCCCTGCTGGAAGGGGCAGGCACCTTCCTACTGCCCTGCTGTAGCTTGTGACCCTTTGAAATATTCTGCCACCCACTTTTGGGTTGCAACCCACAGGATGAGAAATGCTGCACTGGAGTATTTGTCTTTGGTCCTGTATGGGGGCCTCAAGCTCCTAAATCTTTATATAAAATGCACACTTAGGTATAAGTAGTCCCTCTAAGTAGATTTCAGTCACCTTAACATTTAAGCATGCCAGGCTGCTGGTTTGCTATGTGGGGAGGGCTGGGATGAAGGGAAAGGAGGAAGAAACTCTCCTTCGCTGATTTTAGCTCTAGATCAGGCATAGGCACCCTGGCATGTGTGCCAGAGTATGGCACACAAAGGCATTTTGCTTGGCACGTGTCTGGGGGTAGACAGCAGGGAAGGGACCAGGGCTGCACTGCCACAAGAAGGATCAGGCCCCATGTGGCTCCCCC
Organism: Alligator mississippiensis; assembly: GCF_030867095.1. Classification (NCBI taxonomy): domain Eukaryota; kingdom Metazoa; phylum Chordata; order Crocodylia; family Alligatoridae; genus Alligator; species Alligator mississippiensis. The sequence goes on from NC_081830.1 coordinate 44,635,153, forward strand.
GCCATCTGCCCCTGGCATACCAACATCTTACAAGTCAAGGTTGAGGGTGCTTTTGGCACTCTGCCCAAAAACATTGCCAACCCCTGCTGTAGATGCAATATGGGGATGATCACTGCAATACAGTGCACAAGTCTGGGTTTTCACATTTTAAAAAGGAGGGTGAAAAGTTGGAAATGAAATAGAAGAGAAAGGTAAAAAAACAATGTGAGGAATAGAAAAAGTGTCAGACAAACTGCAAGGGTTCAGTCCATTCGTTTTGTCAAAAAAACTGACTTAAGAGGTGGACTCCTTGGCTGCAGAGCACAAACACCTTTCACAAGGGGAAAAATCTCAGGTGTTGATATGTGTTTCTCTGTTGCATTAAAAAACCTAACAAGAACTAGGGTCTGGAAACCAAAGAAAGACCAAGTCAAATTAGAAACAATGAACAGTAAAAGCTCTGCTATCTGGCATTTTACTAACTGGCATTTCTATTAACCAGAATTTCCAACTGGCTGGCCAGACACAAGAGGGCGAGGGGGAAGCTTGCACATGGCAGCAGCCACTGCCACCCATCACCTTGCGCTGCCACCACCCCATGTGTGGCTGCCATCACCCCCTCCACCCCCACTCTGTATGTGGCTGCTGCTGCTACCCTCCCCTCCCCGCATCAGGCTGGAAACTCCTCTCTCTCAGATAACTGGCATTTTTAGGTTACCAGCACCCCCCATTCCCCCTTCATGCTGGATAACAGGATTTGTTTTTTTTGGTTGTTTTTTTTTACTGTAAAACATTTTTAACAAAGAAGATTATCAACCTGTGAGCAACCTACAAAGAAAAACAATGGATTCTTCATCTTGATGTCTTCAAATAAAGCCTGGGTGCCTTTTGTAAGACATGTACCAGCCAAATGCAAGTTATTAGGCTCAATTAATGCAAAGGTGGGAGAAATTTGATACTGTTACACATCAAATCAAATTTGATGATTGGATGGTCCTTTGGAGCCTTAAAGTCTATCAACATAAATTTGTTCTTTAGTTTTTCTTACTTTGGTCTAATTTTTTTGCCAAACTGAAGATGCATTTTTTCCCCTTTGTGTTACAGGACCATGCCTTTGTATAAGAGCTAATTAAAGTAATCACCCTGTTTATTCCTCTGGCTCTGCAATTAAGTCATAAATAGAACTGGTCAATGTTTCCCCCCCTCCCTCTATCAACTTCTTTTAAACCAAAAATTAACATTTAACTCAAGTCAGCATTTCCCAAGAAGCAGCAGTGGTGGTTAAACATGTAAAACCCACAGGTTTTTTTAAAAAAAGTGTTCTTTGACAAGTTGTCTTTCCTGAAGTTCTGAGGTTTTTGTTTTATCACCTTTTAAATATCAAAGCCAAATGTTTTGTGACACCATTTGAAGAAAAATGGACATGTTTCCAAAATTTCCCATGAAAAAGTCATTAGTATTTTTCTGACTAGACTTTATTACAAGACAAAGCAGCATCATTCCCCTTTCTTCCCTCTGGCATTAATATAATCTTGTCACTATGCTGGCCTAAGGGACTGGGCATTCAGTGCAAAAGGTGTGAATCCCAATTTAGCAGGGCATGTAAGTTTTTTTTATTTTTGCTGTTAATATTCCAAGTGCTCTCTATCACTCTTTCTTTCTATTTCCTTCTATTAGGCAACCCTCTCCTTATTCTACTCAGATTGCTCAGACATTACAAAAATGTTAAGCTATTTCTTTCCTGCCTTTCAGTCTGCATGTTAGGAGGATTTATGTATTTAAGGTAACATTATAATACTTTCCTACTAGGACACTATCCCTCACCAATCCTCCTGCGACTTCCCAAAAAGCAAAAAAAATTACCTCTCACACAGCGTTAGAAGCTATCCAACCCATGTATGATGCATGTTGCAGTAGGGGACTCCAAAACAGCAGGACAACAACTTCATACAGCCTGTCAGACATGCTGGGTCAGAATTTGCAAATGACCTATTTAATGAGATCATGTAAAAGTAAAACAAGTTTCTAGGCACGTTCAAAGATTTGTTAAACAGTGCATCACCACTTCTGCTAGGTGCTTAACAGAAACACCATATACTTTAAGCATGTATCAATTAAAAAGTGGCAGTAAAGGAACTGAGATATATATTCTCCTAAAAATTCTCGAGTCTCCATAGAGTTGCTGAAAAGCCATGCACTTTGCTGAGCCAGCCAAATTTGGCATCTGTGTGAGTCAATGTGCAATTACAATGGAGCAAGCTTTGCAGTTGACATTTCTTGTGGTGGGCAGAGATGTAATAATACTTGGCTCTGAGATGGATCTCTTCATGCCTAGTTCCCCAACTGCTTCACAAAGGAGAGTAAATATCACAATTTCCAATTACAAGTGTAGAACATGAGGCACAGAGACGATTTGCCCATCGTTCCACAACAGGCTAATGGCAGTACCTGGACGGAGTCCAGACCCAGGCTAGCATCCTACCCATTGGTCAAATGGGTCTCAAGTGGTTCCAATAATTTTGCAGGTGAACACACTGCTTTTTCCTTCTCTGAATTTGTACTATTGTGTGTTCCACTGTTTATAGCAAACAAAACATAACTATTAAAGAGAACAACCACGAAGCTTATTAAAGTGGCCTTTACAAAAACTTAAATTTTCCACTTCTTTCATTGTTAGTATTTGCCAAAAAAGGGAGAGGTGGGGGGAAGAAAAATTCTTGGTGAACTGAGAATTTTGCATTTGTAGACCTCCCTTAAAAAGGAGGTTGGGTGGGGGGAGGGAATCAGGATCGGGCATTTGTAACTACCTTTCATTATCAAACCTCTTCCGAAATAAAGGGGCTCTTGCCGTCAGGACCACCATCTGCTGCATTTAAAACACTGCTGCTGCATTTTTTGTATCCGATTTGATATCATACAGCAGGTTCCTATCAGGGGGGACACAAAGGAAGCAAAGGTTTTGCCCTTTCCTAGGTAGGAAAAAAAAATCTGTCACTAGGGTCTCCTCCTTTCCTTTTGCTATTCCTGTCATTGTAGAAGTGATATAAGGAGATGGTGAAGATTTTAAAGGATTGATCTCATGTGGGCTCTCTCTCGTTTTTCCGTTTTCTTTTTTTACTGGGAGCTGGATCATGGGACTATAGAATTTTTTCTGCAGAAACTGTACAAAATCATAAGACTTGCATTTAAGCTGTTTTTGCAAAGCTAGGATTTACATAGCCGGTTGAGAATGCCATGTATGTTCTGTAACAGAGTTGCACACTGACTTCAGCTTTATTTGCACACCTGTACATTTATTTAATCAAGTTATTTGGAGGTCAGAACACACTGGAGCGCAACCTGTTTAGCCTCACTCACTACCCTTCCTTTCCCACTGAAGTTAGTAAAGTGATGGAAAAATGAGAATAAAACAGAGAAATGAAATACCCAGTCTTGGTATTGTTTCATCCCAAATTATTTGTATCCCAGGCAAAGCCAGCATTTGAGAGCAAGGGTGGAAGTGGAACAGACAGCAAGGAGAGGCTGTGTTAGGCAGTTTGGTAGAACAGAGCCATGGCACACTGGTAGGGAGGCTCCAGGGCAAGTTTAACCAACACTACTTTAAACTCAGTTTTTGACATTAGCTAGATTTTATGTTGTAAGATTAGCTAACTTTTGTGTTTTCCCATATAAAAAGAGATGGATGCTCTTGTTTGGAAACTGTAACACTAATGGTTTCTATAGGAGGGTGATGTTGGCACTGGGATTTATGACCCAAATACCTTGCTCCAGGCAAACCCAAACCCTCAGACTAACCACAACCTCTCTATTCGATAATAGGCAAATTTTATTGATACACAATGATGGCATATAAGAATATGCAAATAATTCTACATCTACCAGTCATAGAGCTGTCATCAGAGGGAAGGTACATCTGGCCAGTACACGAGCTTCACCCTGAGGTTCTCTCTTGAATATTAGATGGCAGCAGCCTGGAGGTCAAGTGGGATGGGTGAGCCGGGCTGGTGGTGTGTTCTCTGCCATGGTGGCCTCAGATTCCCCTTTGCTGCTCTGAAACCTCTTTTTATATTCTCTCTCCTTCTCTGATGACTCTTCATCTCTAGGCCTCATTGTTTGGTCTCTGTGGTTATCATACTGTCCACATTCTGTCCTGTCAGCATACTCCTTTGTTTCACAAACCCTTCCCATGGACACATCTTAATTTGGTTCCTTCCAATGTCCTCAGAATTTGGTCTATCTACCAAAACCAGAAATCCCAAGGGCTCTGCAGTTTAGTACTGTCTGGGTACACTGTTCATGTTATGGGACAGAGTGGTACATGTTTTCAATTTCCCAGCGTGTGTGTATGCTTGCCTGTGTCAGGCACAGTGGGTCTCGAAGAAAACTGTCACAAACAGGCTTTTAGAAATCAGTTAATCCTTGCCGTTCCTCTGGACCATTATTCTAATACAATATCTACAAGACAATTCCCAAAAGCAAACCTCTCAATACCACTTTCTACCCATTAGTGCAAATTATGCTTAAAACATTACCATATCATAACTCTCCTCCCTCCCCTTCTGGCGGTTATTTTTTTGCTCCAGTTATAAAAATGAGTTCTACCTTTATGACCACTCATACACTACCTTACTTCAGGGATTTCAGATCCTGCAACTGATCCTTGGAAGAATTTTGAAGGTTTCTGGGGAAATCGCCATTTAATTGGCTTCTTCACCATTCCCCTGCTTCTTGGCTATGAGCAACCAAAGTAAAACTGCTGCACATTCTACAGAGCTTCTACAAAGCATCAGCAAAAATGGCTGTACAAATTGATGGAGGCTGATTGGAACAGGCATGAGCCCCTTGAGCCCTGAATCACAAATGGAGTCTCTTCTCTATGCTTGGTTTGGAAATCAAAATTTTCAAGTATTATCAAAGGTTTCTCCCTCAACACTTGGTTAAAATCCACCTAATATCAATGCAGAAACAAACACTCTTATGCTGCATCTAGATTAGCACAGATGTTTGGTTCTTCTGGGACAACTAGCAGTGGCACAAGGTGTGCCACTGCTAATTGTTCCCAGGGAACGCCTAGGCCATGCATCCTATGGCACACAGCAGGTTACCCTAGGTGGGATAGGGGAGTCTGGACCCAGAAACTGTGCTGGCCCCAGCAGCCTTACTTGGGTCCTGGGGATCTCCCCTCTCTCCACACACAAAGTGCAATGTAGCAGTGCAGGAAATGCATGAATGTGCAGTGCGTGGTACCACATACTGCATGGCTGTGCTAGTCTGGATGCAGCCTCAGAGTTCTATTTAGCATCAGGTCTGGAGATTACCTATTTGTTGGTCATTTTTATGTAGCACGCATCATTGCTGTCCTTTGGTCATAGGTACCAACTTATTTTTGCCAGGGGGGCCCCCAAGATGATGGACATGTGGAAAATTTTATGCATTTCAGGTGACAGCTTTCTTCCTGAGGGATACTAGGACCCCGTGCACTTGGCACCTTTGCCTTTGGTTCCATCTTTCCAACCATTTTTATAAAATGAAATAAATCCAGGCATGGACACCATTTTCCCATAGCACATCTCTTGTAAAATCACAATAGCAAAATCATTAATAAAAGTTTTCCACAATGCATCAGATAATTTGTTTGACAACCCAGCTAATGGTATTACTACTATCTCTGAGCATTAAGAAATAAAGAGCATCAAGACCCAGAAGATAGGGAAAAGTACCTATTCCTTTCTCTGCAGCTGTGGCTTTGTACATGCTAAGGTCACTTGTAGTGACATTAAGTGAAAACAAATACAATTCTGGAATAATCTGTATTAAAAAAGTGCATTTTGCATGACAAATTAGAAATGGTCTCAAGCTGTAAATGTTCTAGATTTTATGGCATCAGAATTAAGAAGGGTTTGGCACATGGTTTTGCATGGGTCTTGTTTCTAAACAAAACTAAAGAGCTCAGTTTGCAGGGCTGAGATCCACATCTAGAAGGAGGTAGCTCCAAAGTTCAGAGGTGTTCAGAGGATTTGGGTTCAGCTAGCTAAAGGATCAGCCCTTAACAAAACTCAGATAGACCTACATGGCAGCTTTCATTTAAGGATGAAGGCACTTTATCCATGTACTTGGTTGGTTCATCTTTAAAAAACAGACCTAGGGTCTAATTCCAGCTCTCTCAGTCATGACATTTCTTGTGGTCATACTCCAAATCAGATGCAGAGGGCTTTATAAATGAGACGCACAGGAAGTCAGATGCACTTTTCCCCATGGTATTGGAGATTTGTGAGGGTACAATATCTATTGAACTAAGTCAGTGGTACATGACCTTTTTGGCCTGAAGGCTAATGTGTGATGCCAGGTCCATCTGCAGGCTAGATTCAGCACACGGTGCTGGCCCACAGAAGGCCTGATCCAGCCACGTGGAAACAGCCTGGCCAGGGCCAATGCAGCCCTGTGGCTGCAGCAGGCCCTCCTCTGCAGCTGCAATGGGTCCTGGCCAGGCAGTTTCCTTGTGGCTGGCTCAGGCCCCGGTTTGATCCAGCCATGCAGGAACAAAGCCCAATCCCTTTGCACAGGGCTAGCCCAGCTGGTACTAATCCAGTGGTGAGGTATTGGGAAATTTGGTGGCAGGGGAGCAGTGGCATTGTTAATTGCTACCACATCCCTAGCACCAAATTTCTGTGCTTGTGGGGAGACCTGAAGGCCAGATTATATGGCTTTGCAGGCCAGACCTGGCCCACAGGCTGTAGGTTGCACACCCCTGAACTTGCTCATAAAAGTCCAGACATCCATGTTAACGAAACAGAGCATTGAACACATCTGTCAAAATTTCATCCCTATAGATAACACTTGGGTTCTTCTAAGGGTGCATAATCAGAAAAGTAAAAAATGATTTTAATCTTAGTTTTAGGCAATTTGTATGTTTCTTTATAGAAATATAAATTTCCATCTCTTTCCATTTCTTTATATAGATCCTATACCCTTTGAAAATTGCTTATTATATACTCCCAGTTCGATTCTTGCAAGGGAATGCCAAAGCAGTTCATACATTATAATAATTTTTGGAGTGGGAAATTGTCATGTTTTGTAACCCATGTGTTTATAATTCAGTTGGCCCAGTATCAAAATGTTTTAGAAACAATGTACTTCAGTGTCTGGTAGATTGCTTTACATTAAACTTACTGACAAGTCACAGTTCTTGGTTACTAGGTATAAAATATTTGCAGAAAGAGGTGAGGGTCTGTTTAAATGTGTTCAGATAAAGTAAGTTTGATGGAGACTTTCAGCCTGTACCCATCTAACAACTACTGTAAAGCAGTAAAATACATCAATACATAGTAATGTTTTTAAGACCTATGATGTTTACTTTAGAAAACAAGTTTTAATTATTTTTATTTACAATTAAATCGCCAAACAAATAAGCAATAAGGCACAACAAATTATAACTAATGTTTTCCTTTTGCTTTGTCATACTTCTTGTGTTATATCAGAATATAACATCCTACTTTCCGCATCTAATTTATTGTTGGGAGACTTGGACACATGGATGGTTTACATTAGGTCAGTCAAAACAGCACTACCTTATTCTGGGTTACTTAATTTACCCTGGTAGCTCTAGAACCCTTCAAAGGCACTACATATAGTGTTATTATTCAACAACTTCCTGAGCATTTGGACCCTTTGGTCCTCTCAAATGCGTTAAAAGTTAATGAGTAAAAGTTAACACCATAAAATTCACAGGCCTACAAACCCTAAATTAGGTGGCAAGGGCAGTCATATATCACTTCATCCGACAAATTCTTGGAGTAAATCAAATGTAATCAACCCACTTACAAAATTGAGTAAGACTGATTACTGTATCTTATTTTTTTGCCACAACACTAAAACAGACTACAAAAGACTATAGATAAATGAGGGGAAGCATCTTACCAAGCAGACTTGTTAACAGCTTATGACAAAGAAATCTGTCAAAGAAAGTTCTAATTAAAAATTTACATCAGATTATTTTGCAACCAAGTTAATACTTCAATTGAAAAATGATGACTTTTACATAAACCCAAAACAATGAAATACATGAAGGAGAGAAATTATTAGGTCCACGAATAGGATGAATAATAACAGTGGTTTTCAACCTTTTTTCATTTGAGGACCTCTTTGGAAATTTTGAATGGAGATGTGGACCCCTTTGAATTCTAAGTGTGAGTATTCACATACTTTTGATTAATCATAGTTTTCCTTTGTGGACCCCTTAGGCATAGTCTGCAGACCCCCAGGGGTCCGTGGATCACAGGTTGAAAGCCACTGATGTATATGTTTGAAGTTTGTGCATAAATATTTTCAGAAGCAAGTTATTGTGCTTAATTAGAGTTAAAATGTTCAGCTCTCAAAATAATTACTTAAAAACAAACAAACAAACTATACTAAAGAAATTGGCTGACAGAATCCCAAAGATTGATAAGACTCTGTTTTACAAGGTTGTCATCCTTTCCTAAGAGTTAAGTGAGTAAAGGAAACAATATTAGTAACTAGAGGAAGTAGGAGCTCTCCAATAATACTATGTAATTTAATGATGGATTTCAAGAATATCTATACATTTTCTTAAGTCTGGACATCATTTTTTTCAGATTACTTGTGCCAAATAATTGCTAAGAACATCTCTGATCTGTTTATAAGGGTAACAGAAAACCCATACAACCATGGGGCTTGCTGCGTGGAGATGGAATTTCAGTATGGGTAGGATTTTGCATAGAAATCGCACCCTTTCTGCCATAAGGAAGCCCATGCTGAATAGCTGGAATATGTTCTTCAGGCATTCGAGAGAACACCACTCTCAGATCAAAAGAAAACAGCAAGGCAACCACCACACATTTGCGGTAGCCACTTCCTGAAACAATTACTGTATTGGTTACGTCTTTTTCAAAATTTTGTTATTTTCTTTAGAAAATTTACAAAAAGCAAATGACATAAAATTACTCTGGGCTTCATTCTTGCAGCCAAATCCATACTCACAAGCTTTGCAGATGAACAGAGCTCTCCTGACAAATCTGGATACACATGGGTGCTAGAGGTCCTCAGTGCAGACCCAGCTACAAGATCAGGACTTTCTTTCATATCTGGGAAGAAATCTATAATTAGGTTGGTTTTTGGCAACTCAAGAGCTTTTGTTTGTTTTCTGATTTTTGGGATAATAGGGAAAACTGGGTGTAGGATGCTGGGGAAACAATTCCCGAGCATTTCAGAAAAGCTGTTAGTACAAGGCCTGAGCTACACAGCATGGTTGTCAGCCAAACTCAAGCCCACACTCATAGCTCCTCTGATGTGGCAGAAGATCTTCATCTCACTGGCAGAGTAACACTACCTTTCTGAGGTCATTGCCTGGCAGCCATGTGTAGATGTGTCCACACCTCAAGTCAAGTCCTGTGGCTTTTCAGCAGCTGTTGCTTTCTGACCATGCACTTTGTGCCCTCCTGGAGCTGCTGATGACATGGAGCCAAGCTGAGTAAGCATGTGCTCTGGTGCAATTGCTGCCTGCCCACAGATGCCTGAATTTAGGCAAGGTAAGTGTGGAGCAGCAGCTAAGGGCCAGCATATCAAGACTCCATTTTGAATACCCTCACTGGAGGCAGTTCTACACTGGAATGCTAATACTGCCCGGAACAACACTGGCATTTATTGGCTGCATTTCAGGAGTGGTCAGCATGCTAGGTGGATACGGAGTGCTTTTGTTTGTTTTTGGGTTTGTTTTTTTTTGTTTTTTAAATAGTCTAGCTCTAAACGCCCCAGTGGGAGCTACTGGTTAAGGAGCACTTGACAAAAATCAGCCCCTCTGCCAGTTCAGGCAACATACTATGTCTGCTACTTGAAAGGCAATGTACTACCTCTACTAAACACTGCCTATTTTCTCTGCAGCCCACACTGTATAAAAATAATTTTAGGCTATGTATATATTTTAAATGCCACCAGTATTAAATAAAATAGACTGTGGAGTCATGCACACAAACCTAATGTGAGAACATAACTTCAATCCCACAATTTCCTGGAGACATTGTTTCTGTTTAAATTTAATGTCAACTTAGTTGAATGGGAGGAAGTAGAATCAAGTAGATTGTTATTATAAACCACAGTTGAGAAATATTGCAAGGTTCAAGTACATACCATCTGACTCAACATATGCAGGTTAGTGCAACAGAAGCTGTACTTCTGTCACTGCAAAAAGTATTTAAACTGCAGGCTATTTTGGTTTTAGGATGACTGCAAAGAGTATAGCTTAATGTTTAGCAACCTTAGTACCATTATTTTTATTTTAAAATATAATCAGATGAGCTATGCCTTGCATGTCAGAATAATTAAAATTGCAAGACCCTGGGACCACAAGAAGAATTATTATGTAATACCAAAACAAAAGATATTCTCATCCTGAGCCGTTTGGGTTTACTAGAACCAGAAATGCAACTCAGTGGTGAATATCTGAATTTATCACAAACAGGAGAAAGTCGAATTTCTAGTTCTATCAAATCTAAGTTCAAATTTGAGGGCCTGGAAGCAGAGAGGTTATATGTACAGGCAGAAGGATACCAAGGAGCCCAGTTTTATATTTACAGTCCTTCCATATTTCATTGACTATATACAAACACCAACATAAATGTAAACACCTCCAGGATGGAGAGGCAGCCAACCAGAACACAGCTCTCAGTAGAAAGCAAGGACAAACAGGTAGGGGCACCTGAACACTCCCCTGATTAGATATCTATCTTACCTGGAAAGTACGAACAGCCAAGTCAACCCTGTAAGGATTCAAAACAGTAATTCCAGAAAGCCTGGGCATTTCAAACATACAGTGCCTGTCTACTAAACCAGACAGAGAAATAGGGACCTTCCAACTCTTACTTTGGCTCTCTCTACATTTCAAATGGCCTGGAATGCTCTGTCTCAGCTTCAGCATAACAGAATAAAACATCGTTGGGGCAACGCATCAATTCAGGAGTAGGGCTTATGGGATTTTTTTGGTCCTTGTTTGTGCACTGATCAGCATACTACCTAGCTCTATGCCCTTCAAGTAAAATGTGCGCTTAGCTCAGATTATTCCTTCTAACCTGCACTAGCTGACATTTTTCAATACTGAATTTTCTTCATTCTCTGGCCTATTCACCTTGCTCTGTTAGGCTTCTTCCAAGTTAGTCTTCCCTAGGTTCAACTAGCTTAAATAACTGCACAATTTGCAAAGTTTTGTGACTTGAAAGCTCACCCATTTCCTAAACCCACCAATATATTAGCCAAGTACCACCAGTATCAATAGGGAACCTTTATTATTAACCTTTTATGGTTTTGACCACTGCTTCTTAGCCCATTGTCTTAAGTTTCTGATCCACAATGACACTTTACCTCTCAGCCCATGACTGCTCAGATGACTCAAGAGGCTCATGAGAAATATTGTCAAAGGTTACTCAAAAGTCCAAACAAAAATTAGAAACTGGGTTTCCTTTGGGCTTCGTTAGAAGCAGAATAGTTCTAGTACATATTGTTTTTCTTTAGCAAACTGTACTAGGTCCTTTCCATTATGTCACATCCTTCAATGTGATTTTAATATAAACAAGTTTACCTGGTGCTGAAGTGAAGCCAGCCGATCCTTTGGAAGTCTCAAACATGAGCCATCTGCTCCTGGAGGCAAGTTACTGATTTACCTCCTTTTCTGGCCACTGCCCCAGCATCTCAGCGTTCACAAGCCGCCTGGTACCTTGAGGTATGTAGAAAAAACATTTAAAGCTGTCTCTATGTCTGAATCATCGAATCTTCCTGAATCTCTCCAAATTGATTTGGAAGGTTCCAATTCAATTCAGAGAGATTAAAGCATCCTCTGATTCTATTCCAATTCGGCCACCGAAGCAGGCTGAAGCTCCGCCAAATTGAATTGGGGACCAAAGCTTTGCACAGCCCTAATGGTCACTGCTCTGTCATGCAGTGGTGCCACTGTTTTCCTCTGTGGCTGCATAGGCAAAGACCCATGGCTGCATAACCTGGATTCAGCTTGTGGCCTGTAAGCTGAATCTTGTAATCAAGTGATCCAAGGTGAAGACCCTAGGCCATTTGGACACATGCTTGCACATTAGCTTTAGGCATTAAAATACACAACAAAGGTAACTGGGTCAAGAGGCAAGGGGGCCACAGGAGGAAGCACTAATTACACACAGCTACTAATTGCTCCAGGGAATTCCTCTCCCTCATTCCTTATTTGCCCACTTGTTACCTTAACTGTACAAACATGTCAAAGCATAAAGCAGTAGATGTCCTAGCTAAAAGCACAGACACTGGCTCTTGCTGAGGAATGGTTAGAACAAGGCCTTCATACAAAGACTGCACTCAATCACTCAGGACAGACATAGCAACAGGTGCCTAAATCTTGTCTCCTTTCTCAATCCCATTATTCTGTGGCATTGTGTTACACAGAACTCCTGCTGCATGCACTGAATTCATTAGTGTGGCAAGGAACAAGGTCTGCCTTCTCAGGTTTATTCAGCAATGAGAAAAGTTTATTATTATTATTATTTTTTTTAATTAGTGTAGGAGTATAATTATGACTCATGCAAGAAAAATAGTGGCCTACTACCTGAACTGCTGTTTCAAAATGCCTTAAAATGAGATAGCTATTCTGCAGCTAGATGGATGCATTTTGTAAAATGTATGCTGTACTGCTGAATGCTTTCAAAGCACCGTAGTCTTCAGAGAGACTAAGCAGCCTCCTAGCTCCACCGGGTAGAACTGAGGCAGGAAAATAATGCAGCTTGGATTCCCTTCATACGTCTTCCTTTTTCAGCATACTCCACCTCAGTTCTTTTAACAGGTCCCATAACAACAACAAATGGGTAAAGCATCTTGTTTGGACACATTCCTGTTCAAGTTGTTGTATACTTGGTACATGCCCCTTGGAAGTGCCATAACCCCTGGGGAAGAGGCAGGAGCTAGTACCTCCTTCAACAAGAGACCCAAGGTATTGCCATGGCCCTCACCACTTTGGAAAGTATGTGCTGAATTCACTGCCATGTAACTTTTTAAAATCTATGCATACAATTTAGCCACTGTTTAGAGCTGGAGCCTGTTTTGGTTAGCCACATTGCCTCACCCAGCGCAGACCAATTTAGCAACATAGAATAGGTGAGAACCAAGAGATAGGAACATATTCCTATCCAGAGATCATAGCATTCAGCAAAAGAAAAGCAAAATCCTCCAACGCTACAATAGCTGTATGGTCACAAATTCCTTGTTGGTAGCTTGCAAATGTAAGACAGACCAAACATTGACTCAGAACAGACATTTGTTGGAAGAACATTTTCATGTTTTAATTAAAAGTAACTTTTTAGGAACTACTTACTTGAAATCTAGCCCATGGATTAAATGGAAAAATCTAGCTCTAAATTTACAGAATAAGTTTTTCACGCTGTTACTGTCCTAACAGCTCTATATCAAATAAACATCATCAACACCATCAATAAGTAGCAGCCCAGTTGAAAAGGAAGAATTTTACTTCTCTCTGAAATAAACCTGTAGCAAAAGTCAAATGTGTAAGGAGCGACACCTACAGGCCACAGGCAAGGAAGAAACTGTTTACTCCCTTTGGTCTTTGCTCCTGTTTTCAAATAAAAGTGAGTGGAAGGTTTGTGCACTGTAAACTGGTAAGGGATAAATTCAAGTAGTGTCAGAAAATGACACGTCAAGATTATGTACATGCATACTTCACACAACATAACCCGTGCTTCCATAATCATGTTTACAATTGCAGATACATGATTCATCAACTTAGCGTTAAAAGCAAATGGCTGTCAATCATATCATGCATTATTCAGGCAATTACCAATTTTGAAAAATCTTGCTAATTGAAAAAGCAGCAACAATGCAGACATTTAGCCTCTCCCTTTGCTACACAACTACAAACAAGTTTTATCCCCCCCCCGCATTCTTCTGTTCCACTAAAAATAAATCATGCAGAATTGCACCAAACTGAAGCAACCCCTATAGAGTCAATTTGCAATTCTGGAAACAATTTGATATGGATAGTTTGATGAAGATGTCAATTAAAAAAATCCTTTGCTGGTTCTTACAGTTAGCCAAGGGCTCAATACCAAGCAGTATTGAGAAGTAAGAGAAAAGTAGTAAGAAAAAAAAAGCGGTAAATTGGTTTCGGGTTCTAACTGAACTGCGTTTGCAAGTTAGGTCCTGATTCAGCAAAACATTTAGGTACAGAATAGGACTTAAGTTATCCCTGTTCAGCAAATCACTTAAGTGTCCACTTAAATACTCTGCTAAAAATAACATGCGGAAGAGGGATAGAAAAATCCAGGACCTCCATTTCAGTTTCAGATCAGCCTTTCTGAATAGTTTGCAGTTCCAGGTCTGCTTTGTGAGCCTCAAATGACACTTATCAAACAGCAAGTGGGCTTTAATACAAGGAAATTAGGTGAATATTACACCTGTCAAGCACAATCTCAAACTGCTCAAGTTGCATTATGACAGAAGAGTAACATCTAGGATTCCTGGCTTCCATTTCTGTGCTCTATACAAGTTATTTCTTCACCATAGCAGAGAACAACCCAACTTCATAGAACACATCAGCTTTTGCACTACAACTACCTCTTTCTTTTGTTATTTCTGCCTGAACTTGCATCATGGGGATACAAGTGAGCTAAACTAAGGAAAGATGAAAGAGATCCAAGCCGCAGTTTTCCTGCCTCAAATCCAACCAGCAGACCAGATAAAAGGAGGCTGCTTACAGAAGATAGATGCTGGTTTAGTCACTATGAACAGTGCCAAGCTTTGAAAGCACTTGGCAGCATAAGGTACATTTTATAAAATGTACCTATTAGCCCATCAGTAGGTACTGAACATGGTAGACATACAGTCTCTAAACCAGAATTTCCTACCCTAGAAGGCTGGAAGCTGCAGCGGGAGAGGAGCAGGAGGTAGAAAATTGTGACTGGATGATTGGGCTGACTACACTCACTAAATGACAATTCTTGTACCTCTTTAGAAAAGCCCGGAATCTTAAACTTTTTCTTGGAGCTTGGCCCAGCCTCACCTAAGACTGATCAAGTAATTAAAAAAACCCAGAAAATGACTTGACTGGGGAGGAGTTACAGGAAACAAGATGGTGCTGGGGAGAGACAGGGAACAGGGAAGAAGAGGGTGGAAGGAACCCTTGCCCAACATGCGCACGCATTTTGGGACCTGATCCAGATTAGGAAGGTTATCAGTTCTTCCTGACAGGGGAGACAAGTCAGTAGGCTACATTAAGTTTAAAAGCAACTAAAAGGAAAAACTTAAGTAAAAGGACTGTTGTGGGTCACACCTTTTACTGGACCAGCTATACAGTTGGGAGAGATAAGCAAGCTTTCAGGTACAGATCTTTCAGGACACCTTCCTCAGATCTCTGGGACCTGAGCAGAGACCTGAGGAAAGGTACTTCATACCTGAAAGCTTGTTTATATCCCTCCCAATTGTATAGTTTGTTTAAAAAAAAAAAAAAAGATACCATCCATAAGAATCCACACCTTGCATTTTTCCTGGAACATCATGTCTACAACTCTTAAGACAGTGAAGTCACTTGAAGTGACTAGGGCCATGTGTAAATGAAACGAGAGGCATGTGCATGACGCTTTAAAACAGGTTAAATGCTTTTGCACCGCTTTAATGGTGTCGGTGTTTGCATGCCTCGGCAGTGTATTGCACATTAATTCTAGCCACTGTAGGAAATACAGCAGCGTAATGCGCCTTAAATGACTTGGGGCACAGCAAACTAACACTTCTGATGAGTTTTAGTTTGCTGCCCCTACAGCTGCGGAGCAATGCACCAGGCTCCGTGCAGTCCATGACTTCGAAGGAAGCCCTGCAGGCAGCCTGGCAGCAGCCCGGGAAAGCAGGCTCTGCCCAAGAAAAGCAGTGAGCCTGATTTTTCCCCCTCACCCCCTGCCCCCAGAGCCTGCCTGAGCTGCATGGGGGCCTGGTGCTTCCCTCTGTGGCTGTGGTGCCCCCTGGGACTGCCCAAGCCAGGTGCCTGCTGATGGATGCTGCCTGGGGAGGGCCACCACTGCCGCAAAGGGAAGCACCAGCCCCCCCCAACCAAGCCCAGGGACCGCTCTGTTCACTGGCAGCTTGCCCTCCCCTCCCCACCGGAGAGGCAGGTAAGTCAGCAGGGTGTGAACGACACAGGGGTTTAATCAGTCCTAAACTGAAGCAGCATTTTTAAATACCCACCACTTCAATTTAGGGCCCCTGTTTTGTCTACACACACCCCTATAGTTTTAACAACTTATGTTTAACAACAATACCACAACAGGCAGGTTTTCAAAGCGACTGACTGTAACAGAGTAAGTGTGTGCAACTAGAATCTGATTTCTTTACCTGCCCATTCAAAGAGGCATGAGAAGGAAGAGATCATAATAGCAGTGTGACTAACATTTACTTAAACAAGGAGGTAACTTACCTTGTAGTGGTTTTGAGTAGCTAGTACGTCACTAATTCACATTTAAATATACTCTCAGATACCGCTCTGGCCATTGATTTAACCCAGAATCCAATAACCACTAATCAACACAGCACTAATTCTTATATTTTGAATACTAGTTTCATTGTCCAAAGAAGCTGGCAAAGATTCTCTTTTCTATACTTTGATATGGTAGGCTGTAGCTTGTATAATATACTCCATCTATTCAAAAAAACTTATTTTAGATGTATTATGTAATACTTTACCATAAGCAAGATCAATAAATAAAAAGAAATCTAAAAATATATGCTTTATTTACCAGTTTTCTAAAAAGCAAAGTCTTAAAAATTAGTCACAAGTGACAAAACTCAAATATATTGCACAGTGTACAGAAAACATTGTTGACAAAAATATCTTGTCACAAAAAATCATATTACAACATAGCTTGGAAAAAAATTACAACTTCAGAATCTGATCTAAAAATGGAGACTTGTAATATTAAAGTTACAAGAAAATCTGTTAATACCACTCTGAAAATGCAAAAAACACTTTAACAGATGCAAGAATATGTTCCTGTGTAAACACATCCACAAAATGCTCTAAGTACACCTCTGTCTCTCTCTGCCCCATGTCTCAGTTTCACTAAGTTACAGGTACAAGACAGTCATTGAAAAAATAAACAAAGGAGAAAAGTATGCTAATGACAAAGAAGCTCCCAAAGTAGATGGGAAGTCCCTGAAAATTATTTTCACATTTAGAATGCACTCTTACTTAAAGCTTTATTTTCCAAAAACCTTGCCCAGATATAACCAATATTTTCACATGTAGCAACCAATACATGTAATATGCTGGTGTATCTCTGTACTGTTCCATTTATATCTAAAATACCTAAAACATTGGATTTTATAAGACACACCCAAAATTAGTGTTTCTTGTTTGAATTCCTGTTTATGCAGAGGTAAGCTTGATCTCATTCTACTGTTAAAACAGAAGCATAAGACAGTGCTGGTCAGTATTTTATATAACATTAAGATGAAATGGTTACTGATCAAGTTGTAATTCTACCAGCCTTACAAATTCTCTGAACTATTTAAACCAGACAATGCTGTACTCCAGGGCACAGAATTTTTTCATAAACTGCCACACAACTACCAGTGATCTCTGTAGGTTAATTTCCCCTATCCCACCCCTTTTTAAACTGTCAGGATATTTTTTGCATATCAAACAGAAAAAAAAAGTTTTGAAAATGGAAAATAATCTTAAACCTAAATGAGTGAAAATGCATTAGGTGGAGCATATTAAGTGCAAATATATTTAAAAGTTATGTTCCAATTTTAATCACACCTGAATTGCTCTATACATTTTCCACCCCAAGTTTCAGTGCTGACATGAGACAACTTGGTTCTAACTATCCTCTGGTAAAACAATTATTAGCAAAATCACCCATCTTTTCTTTTTGCCATTGTCAATCTGCAACACTTGACTATATTTTCACTTACTGTATTAAAAAAAATTAGGTCATTTAGACTCTAGAGGCACTAACACAAAACCCTAGAAAGTAAAGGACTTCTGTCTGGTTAGCTTCAGTTCATTCAACTCAAATATGAAGTCGTTACTTTTCTCAAAACTTCTTCTGTATGTAACAATTATCCTGAAAGGAACAATCTCTTATCTGTTCCCAAGGTTAATGTTTATTTAGGTAGAACAGAAAAGCTGATGGCCAACTTCATGAAGGAACAACACTGAAGGAATAGTACATATTAGCTGCAAACTTTCCAGTCAGTGCTGCCCAGATGCATCTTCTCTGCAGTTCAGTCTTTTTAACTGATAAGCTTCCAGGTATCCTGGACACAAGTTTTCAAAAGGTAATTTGTCAGTGTAACAAGTAGTCCATAATACTTCAATGCTTGCTAAAATACGAGACTTAAAAAAACAAACAAACAAAAAAAGTTGTCAACCCTCACACTTAATATATTCATAACACTTTTTAATATATGTCCTCCTAGAAATTACATGATGAGATGTGGTTGCTTGTAATAAGCTATCAAAAGTATTTCCAGCATCTAACTATAATAAACTGGAACAAGAGGACTGGATAGATTAATTGGAGTAAGGGCAAGAATTGTGAATCAAATTATTTGCAAATTGGAATGTTTCTCCATAATGTTGGAGTAATTACAAAAAAATAAATAAAGAGCGACTCCAAGATGTTAACTAGGTTTAAAGAGTTGTTTAGAAATTACAAGAACAATACAATGCATCATTACTAAGAGTTGAAGAAAAAATAAATTAAGCACTAGTGTATTTTGCAACATTCGTTAGTCTACCAATTCAGTAGGCTGTCATGAAACCTTTTACCGTTCAAAGAATAAAATAAGAGGCATTCTGATGTGAAAGACAATTTATATATAAAAAGAAAGATTTTTTTGTTATTTTTTACATAAATAGCACACCAACTTCAACAATGTCCTTTCTGAGGAGGGAAGGGAATGCCTCTATTCAAAGAGATTCCTTCACAAATGACTTTTCTAGAACAAAAAATCCATTTGTTTTATAAACCAGGTTCATTTCACTAGAAACAAGGTTCGAAACCTTTAAGACCTGCCAATGCAACATCAGGGCTTGAAGCAGCTTTTCTAAAATGTCAAAGGTTACATTTGTTCTTCATTGGCTTGAGTTAAGGCAGACAAATTGTTTTCTCCAATGTTTTCAATCATTTCATTAAGTTCCATTTCATGGATTTCTTCATTGTATGATGTGTTAAACCTGCTCTGTAGGTTGTCCTCACAGTAGATACACTCCTTGAAAAGAGAAAGAGTCTCTCATAAGACATTAATAATTCCAGCTCTTACTCCCAACCTCATGCCTATCATAGATGTTATCCCAAGTTATTAGTATAATTAATAACAAACAGTAAGGAACCACATGTATTATGGCAACAAAAGCTGGGACATTTTTCAGCATATGACCCAATGGCTTTAACGATTCATTTTAATCTGAACACAGGAATCAGGACAAAGACTTCTAGAAGGTATTATGCCATACCATTTCAGACTTGAAAATGCTGAGTGAATTTTAATAATTTCCTTTTAAATCTCCATTTTAACAACTGACTATCGGTGCAGTGTAAAAACACAGATGTGGTATGTTCATGCCTGTTATTTCCACTTGCAGACTAGCAGTTACCAGCTACAGTTTCCATTAATAATATCACAGCCCTATTACTATTTAGATTGAAATTACACTATGATTCCACTGGGAATCCACTGCCATTCTATCCGCACCTGCTCAAGGGACTCACTGATTTATTACTGATCATGACAGGAATGAGTATTTAGGATAAATCTGAAAGAAGGAACAGTAGACTAACAGATCAATACAGTTAGGGTGCTATATGCATAAGGTGTAGTGTAGAAGACCATATGCAGATGTTTACTGAAGAAACTGATCAGCAGATAGACAAAGCCAACAGCAATAGAAGTACTGGAGAAAAGCATAGAAAAGTAGATTTGTGACAAGCCTTGAAAGTAGAGGTGGAAAGTCTGAACAGGACACACAAGGGGAAAAAAAGTGTAAAGCCAGTGCTTAATTAACTCAGAAGGTGCATTTCAAGTGGGTTGTAGTAGCAAGTTTTAATAGTCTTGTCTGGATGTAACAAGTGTAGATGGCATTCATTATTGAGTCTGTTTGAGATAGATATGGCTGGTCATGGGTACTAGCGGTTATTTCTGCCCACCAGGGATACTACCTATTTTCCCTAGATGCAGTGAAGGCTGAAGTAGACATTTTGAGTCTGCTTAGTTACCATTGTCTAGATTCTTAGGAGACGTGACTGTCTGAAACAAATCAGGATAGAAAGCAGCATGAGGTTAGGACACTCAAATGAAAACAGAGGGGATGAAGGCTACATTTGCAGGTGAGGAACCAAAGTTTGCTTTATTGTTTACAAGGGTTTGTATTCAATTTAATTTACAGCTGCATCTGTACTGTTCCTCTTGATGCTCTATAATCCCCCGGAGTCTGTGATGGCATGTTTTCAGGCCACGTGAAGAATAAATCAGACAGATGCCAAGGGCAGAAGGAGAGTTCCAAATACTCCATGAAACTCCAAATGGCTCTTGACCAAGGCAACCTTGGTCCTTGGACAGATTCAGAGAGAATATCAGATAAACCCTCTGTCAGAACTGATGCCTTTCCCTTGACAACTTGAAGGGTTTCTGCTGACTGATCCTATGCAGTGGAGGTTCTCTGCTTAGAAAAAACTGAGACATGGCTTGTTTTCCCCCCGCAGGTGGTTGGGGTGTAGGGTCCCAAAGATAATGGAGCAACTCAAGACTTTTAGTGACCACTGGGCTAAATCTGTTTTTATGTTAAAAAGGTAAAGATGTCTGCATGGGGAGGGAGAAGGGGTAAAAGTATTATTTTCTAGATGGTAGTATTTTAATGAAGCTCCAAGTAAATTATAAGCTCTGCTCTAGCTGGCACCAAGGACGTGCTTAGGAGTGTTACGGTGCTAGAAGCTGAGAATACAAAGAACACCTCACTACCGAGGACAACAGTGGCAATGCAAGCAGAGCAGTCACTGTTAAGTTGCCCCATACAATAAACTTTGGTGCTGAGAATTGACATGGGCAACTGTACTGTTGTTACTAATATTCCAACTGCAAGAGCTACACCAGTGGCACCAAGTACACCATGGCAAGTATACTGAAGGGTTTGTACCAGGTGCAGCACAAAGCTCCCGAGACAATGCTGCTGCTCCAAGGGCCTCAGAAGGACCCATTCTGAGCCATGAAGTATCCTTTGATAGGATGAAGTAATCTCTGCTCCCTTCTTGGTCTTGGGGAAAGTGACCTATATTTCTGCCCTTTAGAGATGTTGTGTTCTTTCCTGAATCTCTAGAATTACTTTCCCTTTTTTGCTGGTTTCATCTGACACCAATTAAACAAAAGAGAATCTAGAAAGCTGGAGCTGAGCCCAGTTCACAAAGGGGAAGACTGTTCAAGGCCAGTAAGGCCTTTTGTCTCTTTCTTCGAGGCCCATGATAGATGTTTAATTTAAGACATGATGGGATCTAATCTGATGGCAGGATGTATGATTTTGGGATCAGGGATTAGATCCCAACTACACCTTGCTTGCTGGTGCAGCAGGAGCCCACGATCCCATGCACAAGCAAGATAAAACCAATCAGCTAAATGTCATTTGGGGCTAGGAGCCAAATGGTCCCCAACCCCACCTGACAATCAGTTCAGTGCATGGGGAGCCCAGCATCAGGCTGCAACAGGTTAGTGCTAGGTTTCCTATGTACTGGGAGCTATAAAGCCATGTGTGCCACCCAGTTGTATATGAAGAGTTGTATAAATCTCATGTGCCACCCTGGTGCATCTCCCTGTGTACCAGGACCTGTCAAAAGCTATGCTAGCTGCTCAGCTGGGTGGCACACAGGGTTTATGCAGCTGCTAGTGCAAGTGAAGCCCGGCACTGGGATGCGGCAGCTTGATGCCGGGCTCCCCATACACCAAGACCTGTCAAAAACCAGTGTGCCACTCAGCTGGGTGACATATGGAGTTTTGACAGGTCCCAAGCACATGTTCAATTTAAGGCATACTACAAATAAGCCACAAAGTTATTCCTCATGTAATGTATGTGGCTCATTTACTCCATTATTAGCTGCAATTCAAGTTATTTTCCTCGTCTGTTAGCCCTTTTAAGTTTGTCCCCTTTAACTGCAGAAGGGATGGACTGAAGAACAAACACATGAGCCAAGGCACTAGCCCAGATCATTCCCAGACACATCAGGTAGGAAGTAATTCAGTGGAAGGCTTTTGAAGCTAGAATCTACTCATTCAAGTTTTTCTTGAAAGTGTATGAACTGAAGGGGTCTCTGTTTAAAAAAAAAAAAGGATGATAAATGATCTTGGCTGGAGATCTGACATGAGAAGAATATATACACGTTTCTAATATCGGTAATTAATGTTATGGACAGAATTTCAGTTAGTTCATTCTAAGTGTATTGCAATGAAACTTCCAAATTAAACTTGCAATGTACAGTAGGTGTCAAACTTTAATTGTGACATGAATTTAAAAGCATCAAGAACAAATAATTCAAATAATGGAAGACCATTAGGTATTATTAAAGCAATATTAATTCATTTAAAACTTACTGAGTTAGAAACTGCTTTTGGATGTCCACCCTTCTGGATCCATGGATGAACTTCAATAAGTTCCTTTTTTTGTTCTTCTGTAAACTTTGGTTGGAACTTCTGCATTTGCTTTAGCTTCTGTCTGTCCTCTTTTAAAACAGCTTCCACATTTCTAAAATGAAGTTGATACAGAAATTAAAATGAGACTGAGTCTTTATTATCCTCAAATTTATTTAGTTTGTACAGGCAAAATAACTTAGAAAAAACACAAGATGTAAGGCATTAATTTTGTTGTGGAATCCACATCAAACTTGAAATGAGAGCTGGAAAAATATCATGGTTGTGACAGAACCTTCCCACATTTGCAGAAAGCACCAATACCTCTGATGATTGGTGGACCTCTATTTTTCCAATGAGCACCCATGAAGACAGTTATTCTGATGCATGCATCAGCAAAACGGGCAAGAACTTCCATTTCATGCTGCTGCTGTTTCTTATGAAAGCTCTATACAGTAGCCATTGCATATGTTTAAAGTATTCACAAGGGAGAATTACTTTAGACAAAGGCTGAATACGCATGATAGGTAGGGCAACCATATTAAATTTTGAAGGAAATCCAGGACAGAGTAAGGAAATGTAGGACAGGGATACCCCCCCACCCCCCAAACCTTGTGGGGCTTCCAGGAGACCTGAAGGCTGGGTGGGGTGGGCCAACGCGGAGGCCTATGGTCAGGCTCCATCCCCCGCATGTAGAGGCTGGACCCGGCTGGGAGTGGCCCCTGTGCGGCATGCCCCAGGCTCTGCCATCCTGCACTGCACGGCCACATGACACCTCCCCCTACTGCTGGCAGCTGCCCTGGGCTGCCACATGCATCCCTAGCCTCAGCAGTAGCAGGGCACGAGGCTGCCAGCAGCCATCCCACACAGATGCCCAAGCCCCAGCCCTGGCCACTTCCCACCCCAGGCAGGTGGAGCAGCCTCCAACCATTGCTAAGGAGGAGACAGGCCAGGCATATGTGGGCAGGGTAATGCCACCAATCCAGGACTTTTGCTTTGGTTTTAGCCAACCAGCCAGGACGGTGTCATGGCCTATGAAATCCAGGACTGTCCTGTCTGAACTGGGATGTATGATCACCCTAACGATACGGGTTAGAATATTACAAAAGGAAACCTGCTCCCCCATGAATGGCAGTAGGAGTGTGCAACTCCAGTTATCTGAATGGGCTGAGACAGAAAACACTGTTCCTTATAGAGGCCAAAGTGTGCCCCCTTGACTGAGGAGTGCTCAAGTTTAAAATGAAATGTTTACTAGCCATATGCCACTGAAGAAAATGAAACAAAGCAGGGTCTGGGACCATCACTCCAGCAACCATCCAAATGTACTTCTTTATCTAGCAGCTGGAATTGCAACAGGTTGGCACCTCACCAGGGTATGGCACTTTCCCTTTCCCTTAGTCTTTTCTGTCAACCTCTGACACTGTGACTAACACAAGCTATTCAGTGACACAACACTAAGACAAGGAAGTATTGCACCTGTTTCTACTCTTAGCAATTCTAGGTATATTTACTTACATTACATTAACAGGGAGCATCCATCCAAAGCTATACAAAATTCAGAAAAGCCAAGGTACTTTTTAGCTCAAGACAGTATTACTACATCTAGGGTAACAGGGAGAACCCGCAAGTCATTACTGTATGTACTATCCACCTCATTTTTCCTACCAGCACTTCCATGAGAGTTCTTTTTCATGTTTTGAAAAATTATTTTCTTCTGTTTCAGAAATAATTTTTTTGCTTATTGCAAGTCCGTCAATATCAGTATTTCTTATAAAAAGCCTGCTTTTTTCAAAACTTCATACTAGGTTCCTTAACAATATAGGCTGACAAAACAGCAAGATAAAAATGTACACCAGTGATTTTGATGAAGGTTTTACACCTTGCTTGTGGGTCCTTAATTCTTTGGGCTTTGAGAAGGGCAAGAGACACCAGCAAGTTACAATCAGGCAAGAGACTGAGAAAAATCATGGAATGTGAATGGGAAGTCATGGGCAAGAGCCTACTAGAGTATAGGGACTTGCCCACACTTCCCAGCACAGTATTCCAGGCACTCTGACTAGCAGACCTTCGCCAGTCAGAGTGCAGGATTTACAAAACACACACACTTAGCAATTAATACATATCCATCTTTCATATCGCTTACTCTAGTTAGCAGAAGAAACAATAGAAAAGGCTACATGCTGGAAAGCAGAATGCTACTACCACCTTGTCTGTTCCAGGTCAAGAAAATTACTGAAACAGCAATCTATACATTTATCCCCATAACACCTATGCAGCTTACGAAAGGAGTGAGACTTACCGGGATGGTATCTGGTATGTCATCATAACAGCATCATCTGTATTAGGCATCAGTAGCCAGATAGGATCCTGAAGGACACATTTAATGAAATGCTCATTTTCTTCCATTTCTGTTGTCTTTTTTGTTCTATGATGATTTTCCGAAGAGTCAATACTCCCGAAGTATTTGCTGGTATGACTTGTTTCACTACTGCCTTTAAAAATAAAACGTAACTTCATAATAAAGGTCAAATATTTCATATAAAATTATCTGTTTGAGCCTTGTTTGTTTGTGTTTTATATTCCGTGTATATGCATGATGGAAGTATGTGGCAGAATATAGTTTCTCAACCTGTGGTACGCATACCCCTGGGGGTACGTGAGACACAGGCGGGGGTATGCAGGTACCCCAACACTCTCTTGCCCTCTTTTCCTCTCTCTTGCCCCTTCCTTCTCTCAAAAGTATGGCAAAAAATTTAAAATTCTCCAGTAATAATTTGGTGTGCAGCACTGGGTTCAACTCTCCTAGCTCTGGCCAACACCACTTTTAGCCCAGGTACATACTTGAGTTGTGCACCCCTGGTGTAAAAGATAGCAACCCTACCTACACCAGATCAGATATCTGTCATATCACAGCCTAATATACATAGCCCTTCTTCCAACATATGGCACATGTTAGTCTGTAAGTATAAAGTTCCCTGGAAAATTGAGTGTTGGGGTAGTTATTAAAATTTTCAGAAGTTAGGGGGTACTTGCTACTTAAAAGGTTGAAAAACACTGGTAAAACACTTGGACAACCATTTAGTCTCTAGACATGCCATTACATTTAACCTGTTAGAAATGAAACTTTCCAACATACAGCTGTTACTACTAAATATCAAATAGGAACTCTGGAATAAAAGAAAATTAATTAAACCATTTGAAATAGGATTGTGAAAGAAGATTATTTTAAACAAAGTTTATAAATGAGCAAAGGATGTGTCCTAGAATTTTTCTAAAATTTAGATCTGGAGCTTAAAATTATGTTTAAAAGAATCAAGGCTTCTTAAACTGTTTTCTAAAAGGAAACAAAGACGACATACTCATTTACCTGTCAAAATTGCTTATACCCTCTTAACTGACCTTACAGTCCCAATGCAACTAAAAAAGCATATGCAAGTTACCACAGATGTAACGACAAGAAAGATAAATAGTAACCTCTGAATCAAAGACTGACATTCTTAAACAAGGAATAAGATTATGTTTATAAACCTTTTAAGTAGCCAAGACTAAATAGAAGATTTTCCTGTAAAACTTTTGAGCTCAAAGTGATAGCCACAACGATATCTTGTGCACCATCCCCCATGAGACATTAGCAGGCCACTGGTAAATGTTACCTGTTCTACTCCCTGAAATCCCGCAGCCATTAGATCCAGATCCTAACGATTCAGCAGCTGCTGACACACCACTACCCGATGAAGCTGAACCAGTGCCTGAACATGCATCCTCTTGAAGTAAAATGTCAAGCAAGTCACTTGACATAGAAAGCGCATCACTGTTCTGAGCTTCCATTAGAGATTCCACCTGGGGATGGAATAAGGTGCATTCAAAACTTATTTATGTTAAAGTGGTGACAGACATCACTTCTTTACATAATATGAGTAAATGCAGCTAATTCAGAGGAAAAAAGAAAGTCTGTACAAAATATGACAAGACTAACTGGTATGCTAAACTGAAGGTGGTAGAAATAGACTGTTCAGATTGGCCAGTAAACTTTTAATCTAATAACTCATTTAGATTTAAAGTTTTATTTTAAAAACAGTCAGCGGAGGAAGGTGTGTTAGTGGATCAGTACTGATGGACTTCATTGTGAAGAAACCTGAGCCTTTGTCTGCAGTATCTAGAATTCACTGGTACGGGAATGACTTTGGAATCTTCTCTACTGTGATCTATCTACAAAATTAACATTTGCTGTAAGAGCTAATTACACTGTTGGTTATACTGAGTGAATAGTAACATCTGGTGAAGTATGCTGTTGCCCATGAAAACTCATGCCTCTCTGGACCAGTTAGTCTAAGGCCCCAGGCATATATTACATTTATAGCATGCTTAACACATTGCCATAAATAGCAACATGCCGCAGGTTTGGCCAACTTTTGGCCCCATAAAGTGGCAAACCCAGTCACAAAGATACTCCACATAAAACATATCTTTGTGACTAGTTTATATGATGCCATACATTGAATTGTATGGCACGCCTCATGAAGTATTCAGCTGACGACCTGCATCACCACTTATTCTAGACCTGGGGCTGCCCAAGTCTGGGATTTTGAAGTGCCCGGTGGGGGTTAGCTCTGGGGCTCGCTGTAACCTGATACTTCAAAGCATCCCATCTTTCATGGCACAGCTAGGATTAGTCCCCAATCCAGAAAGAAGTATCATATGTCCTGCCACGCATGTGTGGCATGGCAGGACCTGCAATTGCTGGGATCGAGGAATCAGATCCCATCGCACCATTATTTTATTTGAAGGTCTTCTGGAGGCCTATAAAATCCTGTCCTGCCCTTTCTGAGTAGAAGAGGATGATAAATAGCTTGCTTGCATGAACTGCTTTAAAGGAGGAGTTTTATTTGTATAACCACTTTTATATTGATTTCTAAATCAACTTAGATTCAGCAGTGAAAAACTTAAGAGTAGACTACCCAAAAGGTTTATAAAAGAGGAGGCTAAAAAAACATGTGGCTGGGCAAAAAAAATTGCTGCTAGACAAAGTATTGTCATGAGCTATTTCCAGTAACATAATTAGACTTCTATGAAGTACTATCTACCTATCTTCCTTAAGAAGAGTACTTCAGTAATGATTTCCTAGGAGCCACAACAAAATTATACTTGGTAGGTTTTGAAAAACATGGCAGCTTATCGTTTTCAGAAGTTCAGAGAGGTTAGAAAAACTTAACATGAAAGCAAACAATTACTGATGTTTTGCTCGTAAGTCCCATACTGAAAGATTTTTTTACCCTAATATCAGCATGACTGACAATGACTTTCAACTGAAAAGTTTCCCGAAAGGTATAACCCAATTGGAAAGGTGTTGCTGTGCTACACTTCAGGAATCCTTGAAGATTTAACCTTTCAGCAGAAGATATTAAAAATGGGACATTATCTACTATAGCATAGAAACTTCTTCTTTGCAGAAATTTGTCCCATCAGCTAACACCAGTGCTAAATCAGACATGTATTTGGCTTTTACTTTCTGCATCGAGTCAGTCATATTTAATGTTTAGGTTCTTAGATGTAACAGTACTAAACTGGTAATGTCAAGTGGCAAACCTATGGAGATGAAGTCAGGGACTTATGTGTAAGCACCAGCGCATTTTAGAAAAATATAAATAAATCACAATTCCTAATTCTAGGGAATCATTCATATTAACTACTAAGTTAAGTGCACTAGATATTTAATGACTCTTAACTAGATTTATAAAGTGAATACATATATCTTACATATTTATGACTTCACACACACAAATACACTGTGCTGCACACAGTCTGTACATGTTTAAGGCTTAACAAATGACCACACTACAGCGGACTACAGTGATCTGGGCGGCGTGCTGAAGGAGTTCGGGGCACAGGTGGTATTCTCTTCCATCCTAACTGTGAGCGGACAAGGAAGACGGCATGAGAACTGCATCCGAGAAACCAACTGGCGGCTCCGGCAGTGGTGTCTCGAGGCAGGCTTCGGCTTCCTGGACAATGACCCGCACATCATGACGAGGGACATGCTCAGCTGGGATGGGCTTCACCTGTTCCCCAAAGGTAAGCGTGTGTTTTCTTCTAGGTTGGCGGATCTCCTCCGGCGGGCTTTAAACTAGGCTCGTCAGGGGGAGGGGAAGATGAGGGCGGGGGAAGCTGTGGACCACCAAACCATGTGGCACCCACAAGGACAGCCCAGCCTGAAGAAAGAGAGCATTGGGAACCTGAAAGCCATGGGGAGGCCAGTACTACGGCACAGGTAAGAAACGAGAAGGTAAGAAACAATGGGCCCCTTGGGACTCGGAGCGGGGGGGCAGCAAAGGCACCAGTCGCAGGGCTCAAGTGCCTATATACTAATGCTAGGAGCATGGGGAACAAGCAGGATGAAGTAGCGCTCCTGCTTGCACTAAACACCTATGACTTAGTGGGGCTAACAGAAACCTGGTGGGATTCATCCCACGACTGGGCAGTACATATTGAGGGCTATAGATTGTATAGAAAGGACAGGTCGGGGAAGAAAGGGGGAGGGGCTGCGCTCTATGTCAGTGAGCAATATACATCAACCCTCATCAAGACAGAATCCAAGGATGAGGAAGTAGAAGGATTGTGGGTTAGGCTACATGGGGGGCAAGGAGAAAGGGATTTGGTGGTAGGGGTCTGCTACAGACCCCCACATCAAGGGGAAGAAAGAGATTCGGGGCTCCTGAGGCAACTCTCAGAGACCATAAAAGCTAAAGAGGCAGTAGTCATGGGGGACCTAAACTACCCAGACATCTGCTGGGAGTCACAGACAGCGAAGTCCCACCGCTCCCTCAGGTTTCTAACCTGTGTACAGGACCTCCACCTGACGCAGGAGGTACACGGTCCCACTAGGGGGAATGACATACTGGATCTGGTATTGGTAACAGGGGATGACATGGTAGGGGACCTCCAGATCGGTAGCCATCTGGGGGACAGTGATCACCTAATAATCGAATTCACCATAAGACATTGAGTGGGTAAGGTAACTAGTAGGGTGAAAGTGCTAGACTTTAGGAAAGCTGATCTCAATGAACTCAGGCGATTAGTCAAGGACGCACTGCAGAGTAGGAGTTTTGAAAGGATGGGAGCCCAAGAAGGGTGGCTGTGCCTTAAGGAAACGATCCTTCGGGCACAAAGCAAGATGATCCCCGAGTGAGGCAAAAGAGGGAAAGGGGCCAGGAGGCTTCCCTGGGTGACCACAGAAATCCAGGGCAGCCTAAGGGCCAAAAGGGGAGCACATAAAAAGTGGAAACAGGGAGAGATCACCAAAGATGAATATACCTCCTCTGCTCGTGCTTCTAGGGAGGCAGTTAGACGAGCCAAAGCTACCATGGAGCTAAGGATGGCAACCCAAGTAAAAGACAACAAGAAATTGTTTTTCAGATATATAGGGAGTAAAAGGAAGACCCAGGGAGGAATAGGACCCCTGCTAAATGGGCAGAAACAATTGGTGACGGACAGGGGGGACAAGGCTGAACTCTTCAACGAGTTCTTTGCCTCTGTGTTCCTAAGCAAGGGGCACGACAAGTCTCTCACTGGAGTTGTAGAGGCAGCAGCAATGCACCAGACTTCCACGCGTAGACCCTGAGATGGTGCAGAGTCACTTGGAAGAACTGGATGCCTTTAAGTCGGCAGGCCCGGATGAGCTCCATCCGAGGGTGCTGAAGGCACTGGCTGACGTCATCGCACAGCCACTGGCGGGAATATTCGAACGCTCGTGGCGCACGGGCCAAGTCCTGGAGGACTGGAAAAGGGCCAATGTGGTCCCTATTTTCAAAAAGGGGAGGAAGGAGGACCCGGGCAACTACAGGTCAGTCAGTCTCACCTCCATCCTTGGCAAAGTCTTTGAAAAAATTATCAAGGCTCATATTTGTGAGAGCCCGGCAGGACAAATTATGCTGAGGGGAAACCAGCACGGGTTCGTGGCAGGCAGATCGTGCCTGATCAGTCTAGTCTCTTTTTATGACCAGGTTACAAAACGCCTGGATACAGGAGGAGGGGTGGATGTCGTATACTTAGACTTCAGGAAGGCCTTCGATATGGTATCCCACCCCATACTGGTGAACAAGTTAAGAGGCTGTGACTTGGATGACTACACAGTCCAGTGGGTGGCGAATTGGCTGGAGGGTCGCACCCAGAGAATCGTGGTAAATGGGTCAGTTTCGACCTGGAAGGGTGTGGGCAGTGGGGTCCCGCAGGGCTCGGTCCTTGGACCGATACTCTTTAATGTCTTCATCAGTGACTTGGACGAGGGAGTCAAATGTACTCTGTCCAAGTTTGCAGATGATACAAAGCTATGGGGAGATGTGGACATGCCGGAGGGCAGGGAACAGCTGCAGGCAGACCTGGACAGGTTGGACAAGTGGGCAGAAAACAACAGAATGCAGTTCAACAAGGAGAAATGCAAAGTGCTGCACCTAGGGAGGAAAAATGTCCAGCACACCTACAGCCTAGGAAATGACCTGCTGGGTGGCACAGAGGTGGAAAGGGATCTTGGAGTCCTAGTGGACTCCAAGATGAACATGAGCCAGCAGTGTGACAAAGCCATCAAAAAAGCCAATGGCACTTTATCGTGCATCAGCAGATACATGACGAATAGGTCCAAGGAGGCGATAACTTCCCCTCTATCTGGCACTGGTCAGACCGCAGTTGTACTACTGCGTGCAATTCTGGGCGCCATACTTCAAGAAGGATGCGGATTAACCTGGAGAGGGTCCAGAGAAGGGCCACTCGTATGGTTAAGGGCCTGCAGACCAAGCCCTACGAGGACAGACTAGAGAAACTGGACCTTTTCAGCCTCTGCAAGAGAAGGTTGAGAGGCGACCTTGTGGCTGCCTATAAGTTCATCACGGGGGCACAGAAGGGAATTGGTGAGTATTTATTCACCAAGGCGCCCCCGGGGGTTACAAGAAACAATGGCCACAAGCTAGCAGACAGCAGATTTAGATTGGACATTAGGAAGAACTTCTTCACAGTTCGAGTGGCCAGAGTCTGGAACGGGCTCCCAAGGGAGGTGGTGCTCTCCCCTACCCTGGGGGTCTTCAAGAGGAGGTTAGATGAGCATCTAGCTGGGGTCATCTAGACCCAGCACTCTTTCCTGCTTATGAAGGGGGTCGGACTCGATGATCTACTGAGGTCCCTTCCGACCCTAACATCTATGAATCTATGAATACTGTTTCAGTATTAGCCAACCTGTGCTGTAGGAGCCTGTATATCCTACATTATTCGAAAGGCTTTTTCTTCAGATTTTAAATTCGCTGAGCCAATACCTGCTCAATTCTCAAAATTTGAAGAACCTGAGGTAAAGGAAAAATTGGCTGACAGTCCATGCATTACCAAAACCTGTATTAATGCATTCTTAATTGTTGTTAGTTAACTATAGTTTAGATTTTAACTTTACAGAAAACTATTATTTTAAAATGCTTTTTCCCTAGTCCAGTTTGATATTCTCCCAATGACCTTTAAAGCTTTTAACCAAAATGTTATATTTTATTTTAAGTTGTTAAAAAAGTTCTTAGAACCTTTCTAGTGCTTTTGAAAAGGCCAGTATTTTGTGTTAACTTTAATCAAATAAAATGCATTGGTTTTGAGGTCAACATGTTTTTAAGCTTCCAATTCTAAACTCTATATAGTTAAATGTAATTCTAAGAAAGTAAGATGTCATGGAACAAGAACACATGCTATTTCTATCTAGTACAAAAACACATTTAAGGTTTTCCTTCTTTCCTCAGGAAGG
The DNA here is from genome assembly GCF_030867095.1 of Alligator mississippiensis. Lineage (NCBI taxonomy): Eukaryota > Metazoa > Chordata > Crocodylia > Alligatoridae > Alligator > Alligator mississippiensis. Next base: position 44,667,557 of record NC_081830.1, read on the forward strand.
ACTGGGTTTAAAGTTTATTATGCTAGAACTTGGTGAAGTTCAAATTTAATAACTTAAAGTTATAGGTCAATCTATTAAGTCAATATAGCCTCTTTAATTTCTAAAGCAAAAAGATGCAAAAAAAAAAAAAAAAAGTTAAATGGCAGTTGGGAAAATGATAACAAATTTTAATCTCTTCAAGATGCCCTGGACTACATTTTTCACTTACAGGTAAAGAACCCTTTCTGCTGCACTCCTCCGTTGACATGGTTTTGCTTGTGGCAGCTCCTTCAATCAAGGCTCCATTTAAGCCAGAAGCAGTACCACTTTCAGCAGTTTTGGTGATTTCTTCTAATTGCAGAAGATTTAGCTGTAGAGGAGAACTACATCTCGACTGAAACAAAGGGGGCGAGGCTTGATCTCGTGGGCCAAGAGACTGCGGAGTGGAGGAACGAGACTGCTCATTTCGCGATTCCACGACAGGAACTTTTTCACTTTCTGCTGGTGGACTATAATGGAATGACTGTGGTGGAAAAAATGTCTGTTGGGGGAGAGAGTTGGGAGCAGCAAATGGAGGCTGAGGGGGAAACATTGATGGTGAAGAATGAGTGGGATGGGCAGGAAAACTAGGCTGGCCATGATAAAGTGTCTGTGGCAAATTGTTGTTCATTTGAGGGTATACATAGTTGGGGAGCACTAGTGCTACAACTGGTGTCACAAGAGGTGCAGAAAACTGTGATGTTTGCATGGGACTACTACTGCCAGTGTCTGGTAATTCATTAAAACCTGCGAGGGATGTCTCAGGACATGGTGGCACAGTTCCTGATGTTGGAAAAACTGGAAGTGGGTAAGCAGGCATAACTGTAGGGAAAGACATGGCTGGATAGCTTGCTTGAGACGTATCTGATGGTGACCAAGCTGTGCTATTTAGACCTTGTAGTGGAAATCGGTGAGGGGGCTTCGTTCCAGAAGTTGTGCTATCTGAGGATTCTTGTGGCTTTATTCGTTTTGACTTTGATTTCCTGTTTTTTCCACCTTTTTTCCAAGATTGGTCCATTCCAGAAATACCATTTCTTTGACCACGAACACCTGGAAAACAACAGGAGAAAGCTGTTTGCAATTTGATGATACCTCATTTAGCTATTCTCAGGAGATGTTTAAAACCTTGTCTGTTTCACTACTTTTATTTCAACAGAAAGGAACCAAACAGGAAGGAGTCAGGTTTATTCTTTTGCCACTGGCAAAGTGATTAGGTCTCTTTGCAGCAGCAGAAATATTGGTACAAATATGGAGGTTTGGGGCAGGGGAGTGGGAAATGTGGCCCATATAACCAAAACCCTGTTTGCTTCGTAGGTGTTGGCTGCAGCTTTTGGAGGAATATGCATCTCGCTTTTTAGCAACTCCCGACCACTGAAAGAAGTATTCTTCAAATGGAAGAACATCAGAAGCAAACCCACAAGGAAAAATGAAAGTGGATGAAGGGAGGGAAAATACAGAAGGTGAAAAAAAATTTTAGACAGAAAAAAAGGGGGTGGGGGGAGGGGAGGAGGAAAGAAGAGAGGAGAAGAGAGAGAAAAAAAAGTGTGCTAAAAATAGATTGTCCCCTTCAGAAATACTACATGCAGACAGAAATATACCAAATAATAACAATAAAAAGATTATATGCAATGAAGCTCTCTTCTACTAATGGTAGATTGACAGATTACTGTTTCAAACTGTAAACACACACCCTGGCCTTTGACAATAATTAAAAATGGAACTCCAGTCCTAGCCCCTCTCCCCTTCCACACACACTATTCAAAAGGTGACTTTAGTCTAACAATGAGCCTTCTAAGACAGCATCTGTTGCCTTACCATGTTCACCAGGACATCCTTTAGGTCTGTCATGCAAGTAGTAATTGCAGCGGTTTTGAAACGTGTGGAATTTCTTGATTTCCTTAAACTTATTCAGAAAACTCTGCTCTTCTTTTTGTGTGTGCACTGCAAGGACTTCCTTTGTAAGACCCAATTTTTTAAATGGATCCTTTTCTTGGTTTACATGAGTACTATTGGATGGAGGGGCAAAAAGCTGACAGTCTAAGATCTCTGTTCCACTTGGACCATCTTCTATCATTTCTAAAAATCGAAGTAGAAAATTAAAGCACATGCTGATAAAGTAATTCAATTTCATTTTAAAGTGATTAGAACTTTGTAATGGCTTCACTGTAACCATTAAAAAATGTTCATTTATGTTTACTCTGGTTCCATAGGGGTTTTATAGCTACAGATGAGTGTTAATATTTTATGCAACTACTCCCACAAGCTTTACAAACATACGAACAAAAAAACAAACCCCAAAACCCAGAAGTCTTTAACTCAGCTATCCCTCTGCATAATAAATAAGTACTGTACCTAATTCAGGTTGCGTTTTTTTGTCTCCAACATGAACAATGGTACTACTGTAGCTGCACTGACTGGTGAAAGACACAACACTTTCTGGTTTTCCAGGTAGAGCCAAAGTAGTCAAGTGAGCACCAACTACTGGAGGACCATTTGACTTTTTAGATGTCTTCAAAGCAGAGTCTACATTAATTTTCAACGAAATGAACAAGTTAATAAGACTTTGTCAGATTAAACAAAATATACAAATGAAAAACCAATCTGTCTGCAGTCGTAACTCAGACTGAATTAATTCTAGAAAAATGGAAGTTATTCAAATTCACTACTTTTTCTGACCGACTTCACTTCCCTCCCACCCCCAGGTTATTACAATTTTGATAACGTTGAAGATTCAGTTACCCGATTTGTGTTTGCCACCCAGAACTCTTTAAGAACATTGGAATCAAACTCTTGGGTCATTAAGCCAGTCCTGAGGCACCCATATCATATAATCTTTTTCCTAAGCTTATCTAGTTCCACCTGGAGACCAATTCCATTTCTGTTCCCCATAAGTGTTCCAAAACTTTCCTTCCCTTTAAATGTTAATAAATATTCTTCCATGATCACTTTAGGCCTTCTTAGCCTAAATTTATTAGGCCTATCTATGCCCATCTGTTGTTGTGCATTACTGTCTTTTACTCTGATTAGTTCTTCTTGCTCTCTGATATTTACCTCTTGCTCCTTTCCCACAGATGTGATCACGGTCTATAAATACCCTCTCAAAGTACATGTTTGCAAGGCTGAACAAGTGAAGTTCTTTTGCATAAGATAGGTTTATCATTGCTCTAATCATCCTGGTCACCCTTCTATGCACCTGTCTCAGTTTGAACTCATGCTTCTTCAAGATGGGCGACCACAATTGCATACAGTATTCTAGATAAGGTCTCATCTGACCTCATACAAAACACACAAGTATTTTCATTTCTGTACTAGATGAACCTCATCTGATACATCTTCTAAAAATACATTTCCCTTTTTGCGAGCATACCACTTTGCTAGATCACTACTGTCCAGTGACCAATTAGTACTCTTAGGTCTTTTCCTTCCTTTTATCATTTCCAACTGCAGAATCCCCATCTTACAGCAGGAACTCTTTAGTCCATTAAGTGCATGACCTGGTATTTTGTACAGCTACATTTTCTCTCATTTATATCACTTAAGTTCTTAAGAACACTTAGTTCTTTCTTATGGTATTCCAGTCCTCCTCTGTATAGATCAGGGGTGTCAAACATACAGTTTGCAGCTGTATCTGGCCCTTGGTGCTTCCCCTTTTGTTGTGCTGGACCATCTCTACATGCAGTGTCTGGGATCTGCACTGCTTGCAGTGCTCACTGGGGCTGGGTCCCTGGCTGCATCACCTGCAGCACTTGCTACAGCTTGATCTGGTCCATAGACCAGCCCTGTACCACTGAACTAGCCTGCAGTGCCAAATGAGTTTTATGCCCCTGGTACAGATGATGCCTCTCAGTTTTTATTGTCTAATTTTCCTACTGACCTGGGCAATAAAGTCCTAACAAAATTAATAAATAAAAATCAGGTCTCAAGACTGATCCTTGAGGAACTCACTTAGCCTAACTCCAGCATAATACTTCCCATTTTAACCCTCTTCTGTCATCTTGTCTTCAACCAATTCCTTACAGAACTCACAACCATCTCCTGTACCAAACTACATCTTACCCAATAAATCCCCCATGTGATAATCATATTGAGTGCTTTACTGCATTGCAGCTAGACAAGATCTGTTACCGTTCCCGTGGCAGTGGAGGGCAGGCACTGGAGGGGTATGTGGGGGCAGGGGCTAACTGCCTGCCCCCCACTGCTGTTTTTCCAGCCATAGCAATGGGGAAGGGAGAGAGAATGAAGTTAAGAGGACACTATTACATAGATTATATACACAGAAAATTATAACATTTATAATTTTCTATATAGAGAATTTAATTACTGAGAGGGTCTTCAGAAATTCAGTCTTGGATTTGGGTAAATACTAAATAGAGTAGAGCCTTGCATACCAATGAGAAATTTTACTTAAAAAAGCAAACAAAAAATGCTTTCTCCCCTAAATGAATGTGCCACATTTGCTAGTTTCAAGTCACATGGGGTCATTCCCAATTTAACGCTTATTAAAAACTCTGCTATTGTACTTGTAAGGCAAATGTGCCAGTTCTTTCAGTGTTCTTGCACAGATATTTTTCAGCCTCACAGATAAATTCTAGATAGAGCACAGTGTAATTGTGCAATTTGAAGTTACACCTAGTCATGTACAGTGCTAGTTTCTTCAACTGCAAATGCCAAGCTAAGTGTTAAATGAATTGTGCATATTAACACACTTGGTGACCATAAATGCAATTGATCAAAAGCCAAAACTGAAATGAGATTAAGACTAGTGCTATTTATAATTGGCAATTGGGGCCTCCTAGAATGGGTTACTGATGAAAGAGTCCTAACCGCAAACAGATTATCAAACCTCAAAAATAATAAACTACTGAAATGGTAGAGATTAATACAAACTATATTATCTAATATCAATGTATTTTGCTCAGAGTATATAAAAAAAACTCCTACAATTGGCAGATTTCACAAAGTTTATTTGGAATTTTGACTTCACATGATGTCTTGCTGGAAATGAAGCTAATGTGTGACAAAGGCATTTCCCCTTATCTTTTTTGTAAAAAACGACACCTGTGATAGTTCTGCATATTATTGTGGTAATAACTTGGCCGATTCTTTACATAATGAAGAAAGTTACATACCTCTCATAGGCTGTACAGCATTAACTGTTTTTTGTTCATGATCATCAGAATTCAGTGAAGTGGAATTTGATGATGGTTCACATTTCCTCTTCACTGTACCAGGCACATTACAACTCTCCAGGTACCTATATGGTAAGGGTTTAAACAATATTAACACATGGACATTTGCAAACCTGGGTGTTAATAAATTGTTATTTACATGCTAGCAACATACACAGGGTGGCTGCTTACCTGATGACACTGTCTAAACAACTAATCTGTTGATAGGAATACACAGGTTGCTCCTTCCAAGCCAGTTCCTCTGTAATCACATTCTTATGAGCAGCAATGGCTACAGCATTCATTCCAGATGCATCTTTCATGTGAACAGTGGGACCATTTGGTTTTTCTGTTTAAAGACACACTTGTTACAAATCCATCCTTCATAACGCCAAGTTAAAACGGTAATAAATCAAGCTCTTAATACAAATCTTTCTGGATGAGTTGCAAATTATTTTCCAGCCAATTAGACCAGGAAAATTATTATACTAAACCAATGACAGCACAAATGTGTTGAGAAATGCTGAATAAATGTGTTTAGCAAACAGTAAGGATTATGGATACTTAATGTTAATATGGAATTTTGTTTGGATTAGTGGGCTAATGAAGAGGAAAACAAAAATGCAATTGCAAGCTACATAGTTACAGTCAGTAGCATCAAAATAGATTTACAGAGATCTAAGGATCACGGTGTCAGATACAGATAATAAACAAATTAACTGAAGAAACAGCCTAAATTACAAGGGTGTTTAAAAAAAATGACAGTTTCCAAATGCACCATTTCATGTACAATGATCATTTATTGGAACATATCTCTCTACATGGTTATAAACAATGGTTGCGTTTGACAATGCCATCAGTGCTCCCCATTACTGTGCAGTTGCCCACTGTCACCGACCTAAAACATCGTTAGCCATTTTGGCATTAGTTTCTTAAACATGCTGGTACTTGAATCTCCTAATTTTAAATCTCATCAGCAATTAGATTAATTTTAGAATTCACATACAGAAAGAAAGGTTACTTGTTTTTAGTTTTTCTGTAAATTTTCCTCATAAAATTTCAAGCTTTTATTTAACTCTTTGAAGTTTAGGTGTAATTTACCTTTTTTCAAGGTAAAGAAAGGAACAGATTACATAAAGCCCTTAACTTGGTTTACATCTGGTGAAGAATTACCCTGTAAGGAAGCAATAACACTCTAAACCAAGACAAATGCCATCTGTTCAGAGATTAATCCCAAGGTAGTAATTTACTCCTATGTCAATTACTGGTGAGATATCATAATAATCACTTATTGCATGCAACTACCTTACAATATTTGCATTCTGTCTATGCCAGATTTTAGCATAATTTACATCTATGTACAAAGTGTTATACCAGCTCAAACATTTCATCTCATCAGAACCTCAGAGCAGCAGCTTTGTTTGACCATGGCAACTATTTCAATATCTACTCTGCTGTTACCTGTTGAAGGCTATAAATACTAATTGTTTTTGTTTTATGGAATACTTCCTAGTATGCTGAATACAGAACTTAAATATGTTGAACTAGCACATTCTTAAATAAATAAATAAATAAAATAAAATAAAATATTGGCTTTGGATTCCTAGTTAGCATTATATCCTGACAAACGTTTTCCTGCCTTGTAGTTATTGCAGCATTTTCAGTGGACTCCAACAAGATTTGAAATTCTACTGTTGTGTTGTGTTACACCCCACCAAAACAAATCAATATTTTATCTAAGATCTTACTGCTGTACCTGCAAAAGGCTTTTTCTTGTGTTCCAACTTTGCTCTACAGTCAGTAAAGACATATTGCCCTTTATTTCTGACTCTTCGTGGATCTTGACAAGTCTCCTAAAAACAGCCATAAGAAATAAGAAGAGAAAATGGTTGTTAAAAAAAAAGTTTACTTCAGTCATGCATATGCAGTCTTCATTTTTTCTAGAACACCACATGGGACTCTCCCCCGTTAGAAGGCTCAGCTTCTAATGAACATGACCTTTGCTTACATGACCTTTTTAACATACATGAACCATCAATGAAACGTATGTTTTGAGAGAAGAACGTTAAATACACAAAGCAATACTGTACTGCTGTACAGCAATATTGTATTTTTGGTCGCAAATGCAGATGGCTTCATGTGTGGCTTCATTGGTGGAAAAGAAAAAGCTGTTACTTGATAATACAATAGCAGAAGACAAACTTCTATCTGGCTAAGTAGGACAACAAAAAGACAAAGCATACTGGTACACTAGAGGTGCACCAATACACTGATCCAATATCAGATTGGCACCAACATAAAGAAAGTCAACAATATTAGAAATCAGCCTGATGTGGCCGATAAATGCTTGTGTGTGTGTGCAGCTGCATGTAGGCACCAAGGAGCGCAGCCCAGCAACCTGGAGAGCTGCATGCAGCTGGTAAGTCTGGTGTGGTGGAAGGGGAGGGGGGAGGCAGATCATGGCACTCACAGGGCCAGGGGGGCAGCTCCTGCCGCTGCGCACTGCTCTTCCGGGAGCCGCTGGTCCGGCACTTCCAGATGAGCAGCAGAAGCTGCCAGATGATCAGGCGAGGGCATGGGGAGGTGTGTGCCCCTGAATCTGCAAGGGGTGAGGTGGGCTGTGCCCAGAGCTGCATGGGACTTCCTGGCCCGCACAGATCTGGGGGCACACGCCCCCCCCATGCCCTCTTGGACGAGCGGCAGGAACCACCAGACAAGCAGATCCCGGATGAACAGTGCACAGTGGTGGGAGCTGCCAACCCCCCTCCCTGCACCCCCCCAGATGAGCCATGGCTCCATCCCATGCCTGTCCTGCCCCAGTGAGGCAGTGCTTGCCCCAGCCCCTACCCCAGCCCCACTCCTCCCTCACCATGGGGGACCTTGATCTGCCCCCTCATACCCCTTCCCTCTCTCCTCCCACCACACCAGACTTACCAGCTGCAGGTAGCTCTCCAGGCTGACCGGCTGGTATAAGAAATTGGATTGGTATCAGCCAATATGCTCCCTTAAAAATCAGCTATCAGTATCAAAATCTATCAGTGCACCCCTATAGGTCATGCAAACAAATGTCTCTGCATGTACATGTATGGCTCAAAATATTCCATGGTTGGGGGGGGGGGGGGGGGGGGGGGAACACTTCTGAAAGGGCCTACATTGCTAAAGGCTTTTGATAACATTACCTAGCTGGTGGGGTCAGGGTGGGGAACAAAACAAAAAAAGAAACTTGCATCTTGTTAATCGTTTTCGACTGCTTAACTATTTTCAGAAGGATACAAGACAATTACCAATTTACAATAAATAAAATTAAGTGTTTCTTATAAGTTAGCAGTAGGAATAATTTAGAGAAGCTAAGAATAATTTAAATAAGTTCCCGTTCTCGTACAGCCCCCAAAGCTGTAAGCTGATTTTAAATTCACTGCTAATCTTTCAAATGCCTGCCATTCATATGCAGAATTTCCTGAAAGGATTGAATTATTTACAACAGCCAGCAAAATGTTATAATCGATTTTGTGATGGGTTTTAAAAATTTTATATCAAGGTTTGCTTCAACAGCTTTGGCCCGTTGTTCAGATCTATCAAATAGCAGTGTTGTTGCAGCTGAGCAACTGAATACAGACCTCTAGTGAAGTATGTGAAGGATAAGTGATTTTCACACCTACTCTTCATCAACCAAAAAGAAAGGGGCTTCACAGTAACATATCCCATAATTCCATTCCCACTCAATTAACAGATTAAATCAAAGAAACCTCTTTTTAAAAGTAAGCTTAACCTCCTTCCCTTCTGCCAGTCATCCATTCTTCCAAAACAAGTTGTTCTCTTTTACCCTCTTTCACCACAGAAAGTTAATGTAGGTATATGCTACAATCTAAAGGTGTAAGTGTAGCTCAAGCAGACAGGTATGCCCCAGATGGCTTTAAAACTAGTTTGAGTACAAATTATAGCATTGCTTCAGCAGCAGAAAACTCCAGAAGCCAGCCTGACTTAAATATTTACACAAGCTCCTGGGCAGGTTTTGTAGTCCCTGCTTCCCTGGGTACCCAAATTAGTGAGTTTAAAGCTATCTTGGCTTTGTTTACATCAACTGCAGTTATACCAACAAGAAAAACATCTCCACTGTAATCCATGCTCAACTCTTCCCACAAACCAAACCTACTCTAAGCAAGTCTCCCACAACTGTAATGGAGGGGAGTTATTCCCTTAAAAGAAGCTAATGATGTATCATACAAGTTTACTATCCTTCTGGAGACTGTCTTTCAATTCAAAGGAAGATAAATATATCCTCTTTTCTTTCCTATGTATCCACTGACATGGTAGGACAGGGATATAAATTGACACAATGTTATGGCCCTTGTATCCAAATAACAGGGGTTTGTTTTGTGGATGGTTTCTTCTTTTAACCCACTGATCCCTTTCCTCCCCCAACCTTGATTGTGCCATACTGCACTGGTGCCCTAATTTTATGCAAGGCTCATCTTTTAAAAAGGAAATCACCCTCCCCTCCCATCCCTCTGCCAACTTCTGTCTGTGAGCTACCTAGAAGAGCTGTAATTGGAGCAGTGACTTATCCCAGGCCAACTCAATCCAGAATTTACAACTACATTAATAGTGAAAATTCTTCTGAGTTATATATCACATATTTAATTCAGAGAGTTTTAAAAATAAAACCTACAGGCTTGTCCTTTTGGATGTCTTCATTGTTGTTCCCAATGCTGTCACTGGACGATGCCATGCTCATTAAATGCTCGTGTGATCCATTGCTACCCAAGCTTCCATAACCACTGGATCCACTGTTGTGTACAGGCTAAAAACAAAATATTTGCAACTGAACTTTAACAAAACTGAAGTTTATAACAACAATACACAATGATAAAAACAAACCTCTAACAAGATTTTAGCCCGTACGTTTCCCTTAAATCCCAGATGAAAACAAAGTATATCTTTATATCAAAGGTACAGTACTATATCTCCGCAAGATGATACTCCCAGACTGCAGTCCTATTCCTCAATTTTTCAATTAACTCTGCATATACACAACCCTCAGAACATCTGGTGCACTAACAGTCTGGACACCAACTCAATATAGGACTACATAAGCTTTACAGACACTTTAATGAAGACAGAGTACAAGAGAAACCACAGCAAGTTAAAAAAAGAATAAGTCTGAATTCAACAACATGACTATTTCTACCTGTTCAACTTTTATCTTTAACAAAAGTTAGGTAGCTACAACTATTTATTAAATGTCTTTATTGTTGGACTGAATAAGAGTATTTTGCAGTACTTCAAATTGCTAAATAAATAGTTTAAGAGAAAACCCTATTAGATGAACAAAAAAAAATAGATCTAAAAACCTGTCACTGGGATTAAAAAATGAACCTTAACTTTATCTTTGCATTCCTGTAAAACATAACTGAAAGTCTTATGCATAAAACAGTGCCAGCTACCTATTAGTTATCCAAGAACCGCAGGTGTTGAGCAATTCATCATGTATTGAGGGTATATATGGATTTATATGGTCTTTTCAATGTCAGATGGATAGATATTTTTCTTTTGGCTAGAATATGGTTGTTCTGATCTTCATTATAATGCTGAACAGGGTTTGATACAATGCTGTCTGAACTGGGAGATTCAGTGCAATTAACTCAACTATTTCATTTGAAAAATAAACTAACAAATTGAGAAAGAATCAAGAAAGGAGAAGCACTGGGTATATCTGTCAATAGGATCATACAATATCAGACTGCATTTATTCAAAAATTGAGTGCAAACAAGGGTGTAGGTTTTTAAATGATAAAGTAATGGGGTATATAATACAACAACAGATATTTAAGTGACTAACATCTGTAGAATGCAAATAGTACGTTATAGTATTTTGAAGGAGGGTTAATGAGAATATGTTTTAAAGACTGAGGTGTTCAGACACTAGACTAATAAAGAGCTTGCAACTCCATTAAGAATAAAACCCAGCCTGTACCTGTAACAGTAGTCGGTATATCTGCTCTGTAATTTCCTGAATGCTGGGATGAAGGATTTTATCCTCTGTATAGATAGAAGGAACAGCAAACACATCTTCATTTAAGGGTCCCCTGTACAAATGAAAAAAGAATATACTATCCTTTGCAAATGCAGGCATTTCTGTTGTAAAAATCAACAGTTTCAATTCATCTTCAACAAAAAAATTCTTGTTCTGACTCTACCACCTCTACAAAACTCTGGACTTAAGTGTTCAGCCTTACTCGCTCTGAACTTGAGTTCTCCCTTCTGAAGTAACTCTTGATGACATTGGAAAAATCTGCACCACTTAGAAATTTCTTGTTAAAAAATTCCCTATAGCACAGTATACACTCACAAATCCAAAACCCAAATATTAAAGTAAAAATAGCAGTTTTTGATTGCACCAATTTAACACACATGCTGTGAAAACTTAAGAAATATGAGAAATTCTAATAAATGTGTCTCCTTACGTTCTAACTTTATGTCTTCCAATAATAAATGAGACTTTTCGGCTCCATGGGTTGATGAAACTGGACCAGCTTGTGTCCAGAGTTATATATTCTCCATTTCTAGTGCAGAATCTGATTGGTGAGTAGTCAAAAGGCTGTCCACCATACTGAAGTACTGCAACACAAGTTTTAGATGCATCTCATTTTTATATCTGTATATGGGAAGTGCGTTTCAAATAGTTTTACACAGTTTTGCCAGTTAAACTTTTGGGTTTTGTTTAAGTAAACATGTGAGGCAAGAAGTACATCCAATAAATAAACTGACTACTTTCATATCTGGTGGAAAATTAAAAGTATTTGGCCACCAGAGGGAGCTGACTGCACTGAGGAAAATATTCCCAGAGCACAGCAGTATAAGGAAAGATAACTGTGGAAGTCATTACATTTCTAAAGTTTCAGCAAGAAAAGATAATATTCCTAGAGAGGGACTCCTATTTTCTTCTCAACCAGTACATCTGTGAAATGAGAAAGAGTTAATAATTCATAATTATTACTTTATCAGTATACTTGGGATATGTTTATACTAAAGATCTGAAATATTTACTTGTGGTTATGGCCAATTTGTTCTAACAGGCAGATTTAGTACTAAGAATGTGAGTCATCTCCCTTTTCTATTGACTTATGTTAAATATTGAAAACAAATGAAAAAGTTCAGTTTCTAAAAAATCAGAAAACTGAATAGCATTATGCAGTAGCTTCCCTTTTGCCACTTATTTTTCTGAAGACTTTAGAGCCCCTGAACGCCCAATTTTTTTTTTTTTTTTAAAAGCTAAAAAAAAGAAAATATATCTGACAGGTAAGAGGAACATACTTTTTTTGTGAATTGCTAGCATTAAAGGTCTGTCACTTGGGTGAAGATGCACCAATACAGGGGTTCCTATCAAGTCTTGAGGTAGGAATCCTAAAAGAGGTACAGCTCTGCGGAAAGGGGGAGAGAAAAAAAAAAAAAAAATGAAGTCAGGCAGAATAAATGTGTACATAAAATCCTATATTTATTTTACAGAAATTCTCTGTAGTGTTACATGTGGCACTCCAAAAAACTGTGCTACAAAGAGGTTTGCAGCAGGAACTTTCTTGTGGGGGCTCCACAATCTTTGTAACTTTACAAAAGGCCTGAAAGCATAGCACTACAAAAAGTGTGTGCGCATAGGAGCATATATATAGCACTACACAAGTAGACTTTGGCTTTGATTTTTTTACATCATCGATATGAGCTCAAGACAAGCAACAACCCTCTTGTGTAATACTATAGAGTTTTTTCCAGTTTACAAAAAAAAGTTGACCAGGAAAAAAGTTAAATAAGCAGTTGACCAGGAAAAAAGTTAAATAAGCTATCCTTAGGTATAGCACTTACCTTGGTATTCTTTTTTTTTTTTTTCGTGTTACCTATCAAAGTATAAGCACCTCCCTGTCAGTAGCAAGTAGTAATAGATTTATGGTCATGAAATTGCTGTGAAGTAGGGAAATACCAGATTGTGACCAAAAAGCCTGAAAGGTCACACACACACACACTTCCCCATAGCAGACCTAGGAAGATTTTTGGAGTCCCCAATGCCTTACCTTCTTTTCCAATGAATACTTACAAGCTCTGTAATGTTTTAAGGGAACCACCTCACTATTTAAAATGCTCAGAGGAATTAGGAAGGACTCCTTTTAAAAAATAGGCTAGTGATCAACAGGGATCCTGGTTTTCCCCGATAGAAAAAAAACTGCAAATTCTCCAATTAAAAACCCCCAAATCCATGATTGAAATGAAAGGCCTACATATATAGGTATCAGTTATAAATATATCAATAAAACAGTGCACAATTTTGAAGCAATTTGAAAGCCTACCAGTGCCTCAATTGCTATAATAAAATAAATGTTAAGTATCTATAAAGTTTTGGTATTTAATTTTGGGGTTTTTATCATGGAAAAATCAGAGCCCCCCCCCCCCCCCCCGGTTAGCTCACAGAACACAGGTCCAGGCCCCTCACTCCTCACCCACAGTCCCCTGGCCTTGCTGGTGCCCTCACTTCCCTGCAACCCTCCTCTGTCACCTCCTGGCTCCACACAACCCTGCTGGAGGGTGCCCCCAGCTGCCAGGGCTACAGGGTCAGGGACCTGGGTCCAAGCCTGGGCTGCTGCCTGTGGGAGGAAGCAGCTGCTGCAGTAGAGTGAAGCACAGAGCCCAGCCCCTGCCTGCTGTGGGCTTGGGTGAGGCCGGCTCCCTGACACTGTGCGTACTCCCTGGGAAGCGTGCCCCTTCCCCCACCAGTCTGTGGGGTGAGGATGGGCTGCCCGCTGGGCCCCTTCCCCCACCCCAGGGCCTCTGCAGCCCAGTGGGTACGACAGGGCAGAGGGGTATGGGGAAGCTCCTTGCCACTACAAGCTCTGTGCTGCCCTGGAGAGGTGTCCTTTAACCACATGGCAGCAATGAGGGGCACAACCTGCAACATGGCCTCTGCTGCTGCTGCTGTGTGGGCAGGGGATGCCTTGCCAGGGCCACATGGAGCTCCCAGTAACAAGGAGCTGCCCTGCACTGCCAGGTTGAATTTGCTGAGCTGTGGAGGCCCCAGGGGAGGGCAGCAGGGTGAGAAGCCTGAGCTCACCCCTGCACAGAAACCCTCTATGTTCCCACGAGCACATGCATTGCCAGGGAGCTGGCCTCCATCCTCTGGATGAGCCGCCCACGGCCCCATCCTGCTCCCTGCTGCAGCCCTGCATTCTGGCCCCAAGCCCCACACCCCCCTGGCTGGGCAGCAGCCCCAGCCCTGCCCTACTCACTCCTTTCCATACGGGGGCCTCAATACGTAAGACACTTAGTCCTACTTTAGCATCACCAGGCACAAACTGTGACACGATGCTCCTGTGCAGTAGTAACAAGCGACTTTGCAGTAAGTGTCACTACGCAACTGTGTCGGGGTGCTACTGCACAGTAACGTCAGTTACTGCATAGTCATTTAGTACTTGGTTATGCAAATACTAAATGACTATGTAGTAACAGTTGCTCAGTGGGAGGCTTGTGTAGATGTGCCCAGTATGTTGAAATTCATATGCAGAGATCACACCTCTTCAGAATCATGTAATTTTAAGAACAGACGTCATTACTCTTGTATACAAGGAAATGCCTTTTTTTTTTTTAACCCAATATATGTTGATCCACTTGTGTAATTAAGACAATTACCAATTCTGCTAATTGTAAACATGCAGTGCAGGATATGCTTTAATTACATGGTACAAGCCTGTTCATAGTTTCAATGTTACATTGTGAACAATGTTCAGCTCATAGCAACCGCCCCATTATGGATATTGACTTGCATGCTAAAGCTTAACAGCTTTATTACTATAAAAGAGATTGCTTAATATATTCCACTTAACCCTTGAGAGCCCAGGAATAGTATACTGCATATGTATGTTGTCCAAAGCATTTGTGTGACTGAGTTGAGAAAATGCTGGTACTCTTGCAAGTAGTGAGAATTCAGTTAAATGTGCATGATACAAAATCAAGTTGCTCAGACAGGAAGTCCTAAAAACTAGGGATCAATATCTGCTCCAGACTGTGGGAAAGCACTGTTCAAGAAAGACAAGTTAGTCAGTCTTGTTTCAGTTCAATTCGACCATCTCACAGCTCTATCCGGGGAGAAAAGGGCCTCCCACCTCTTAAATTTAGCTCCTGGAAGCAACCTTTGGAACAGAGCATTCCAGGCTCATGGGAACAGTTGTTCTCTTCTTTTTAACTTCCATTCTCAACTATACATAGAGCAACAATGACACCAGCCACTGCCAGTCTAGGCTTCTGAGGAAGCCTGTAACAGATTGGGGTGCACCAAATAGAGATTTTGGGGGCCAATACCGATAGCCAATTTTTACGGAGGCATATCGGCTGATACCAATCTGATTTTCGATACAGCTGCATGCAGCTGGCAAGTCTGTTGTGGAAGGGGAGGGGAGAGGGAAGAGGTGGGAGGGGGCAGATCAACACCCCCTGTGGTGAGGGAAAGTGGGGCAGGGGCAGACGCTGCCCAGACAGGGTGTGGTAGGGCACAGGACAGAGTCCTGACTCATCTGGGGGGCACATGTGCCCCCGAGTATGTACAGGGTGGGGCAGGCAGGCTGGAGCTGGGGCTGCGCTGGGCACTTCTTGGTGGGGGCTGGGCTTGGGGAAGGCAGCAGCAGCGCTGGGAGCAGAGCTATGGCGGGGCAGGGAGGGAGTTGCAGCCACCTGAGATTTTGCCGTAGCCCCCCCCTCCCACTGCTGCCCACCCGGCACAGCCCCAGCTGTTTCTGGCGCATGGGTGGAGGCGGGGCATTCAGGCAAGACTGGGCTGGGGGGGGGGGGGCAGCTATGGTGAAATTTGGGGGGTCTGCAGCACACTCCCCCGTAACCCCACTCCCAGCACTGCCACCCACCCTGAGCCCAGCCCCTGCCGAATAGAGCTCGGTGCAGCCCTAGCTCCAGCCTGCAGCTGCAGCCTGCTTGCCCCAGCCATATGCAGGGGCACATGCCCCCCAACCCCATGAGCTGTAGCTCTGCCCCATTCACTGCTTTGCTCTGCCCTGCCTGGCTGGGCAGTGTCTGTCCCAGCCCCTGCCCCACTCCCTCATTGCAGGGGGCATTGATCTGCCCCACCATGCCCCTTCCACCACAACAGACTTACCAACTGCATGCAGCTCTTCAAGCCGTTGGGCTGTGCTCCTCGCTGCCTGTGGGCTGTGCTGAGGCTGCACGCATGCATGGGCATTTATCGGCCAAATTATCGGCTTCATTGGGCCGATTTCCAATACAGCCAATTATCTCTATATCGGTGCTGGTCCAATATCAGATCAATGTATCAGTGCACCTCTAGTAATGAAGGCTAACGTACCAGGACAAGGTGCAGTTAGTCAAGCTTTGCTTTACAAAAGCTCAGTAATGAGGACTTCTCTGTAGCCAACACTAACAATTTTCAAATGTCACAGTATCATGCATAATATCTGCACAGAACATCAGTCAAATGTGCATCATTCTTCAGCATGCAGGTTTTCTAGTCCTTGTTAACATTTGTCTTCCTCTTTACAAATAACAGATTGAGTGCCACTACCAAGATAAACCCACCCCACCTAAAGCTCTGTTTCTACCAGCACACTGGTTTACCTCTATTTTACTGGCTACACCTTTAATCTAATACAAACTATCCTCCTTTGCACCTCTGTTCCTTTACTTTTATGGCTGCATCTAAAGGAAATTGCAGCAAGAAGTCCATGAAGAAAAAAATATTCCCAAAGTTAGGACTGCACCACAAAGATAGAAAAGCCAAAATACTACCTCACTGACAAAGCTCCTACTTCTCAAAGTAGCCAAGCTTTAATGTTCTTATCTGACACATGAACTTGAACAATCCATGTTCTGTGTACCAAATAATTTATGGTCAAAGAGCTTCTTTGGCAAAGACTACTGTTATCCCATCTGAGATGGATTCCCCCTTCAAAGACCTCAACAGCAGAAAGGAAGATATGTCACCTCTAGAGAAACTTCTTCACATAAAACAGTCTCTTTCACCTATGCACTACCAAAGAAACACTATAGTGCAACTTTCAAGCTTCAAAGGTCTGCACACCCCATTTACTATCTCTGGTAAAGAGTTTCAGTTAGTCTTTACCTGAGATGTTGCTGCTGTGTGTGCAACCATGCATGTTTCAGACAGAGCCATAAGCTCCAGCTTGGTGGCCTGTTGTCACCACAATTTTGCTCTGTCATTTGTATAATTACTCTAAATAGACCCTATATTCTTCAAATTTTCCCCTTCAGTTTTCAAAATGCTTTGGAGCAGTCCTTTCCAGCCCAGACAGCAGAAATACACCTACAGAAATTTTGGTTTAAACTGCAACATTCTAGAACAAAACATGAAAGGCAAACCATGAGGTTCTTTTGCAAGCTCTACTGTTAAGGGCTCAAAATGACAAGTAAAGAATAGATTTACAGTTATCTCAGGGCCTACAGGGAATGCATTTTGAATTCTCCAACCCAGTTAAATTAAGTTAAATGTTTTATGTAACACTTTATGACCTTAGGACTCTTCTAGTGATCTGCTATATTTGTAGAGTGAAAAGCCTAGTCATAGTCTGAAGCTACCCAAAGTGACTGGGAAGTATATTTTCTGTTAACTATTGACAAACTTGCTTTGATTTCTATCATAATATGGAATTAATCAAAATTAGTCAATCTGATGACTTTTCACTCATTTTTCTTGGTTACATTCATTTTAAGAATAGCAAAATGTCTGCATCACAAAGCACATACAATTATGTTCCACAGTGACAGGAAATCATTGTATAAGTACTAAAATTGCTGTGTAGCTTTGGATACATTATTTTAGGACAAATAAATATACCAACCATTCCCAGAAAAGTAGTAAATTTGGTAGTTTACCTTTCATCTACATCCTGGAACAAACAACTTGGGGTGTGTGTAGTTGTAAAAATTCTTTTATCAGGAGGAATTCTGGGTGCTAAAAGAAAAATAAAGACAAATTAGCATGTAATTTTCAGATTCCTATCAGTTCAAAATATATGGTGCTTTCTATCAGTGTGATTAATTTCTTAAGCAGAAAGAGGGCATTTTTTAGCATGGCTAACTGACTCTCCTTCACCTGCAGCCTCCCAGGGATAGAGCAGCACTGGTCACCCATCACATTTGGCATATAAAAGACTGGTGTTAATTTCTGAGCTGGTTGCCTCATTCTTCTTAATGAACTGAAAGTTCTTTTATTTTTAATTAAGCAGACCTAATTGTGGTGTCTGCATTTTATTACCTTCATAACCAGAGTGCACCTTTTCTGCAAGTAGCACACAGCAAAGCTGGTCTTCTGCATTCTCTGCATCTTGTACTTTGATAAGGTAAGGAGTCATACGAAATGGGTGGTAGCAGATCTCATTTTCATGTTCTTTTCCTGCACTGATATAATTATAATAAAAGACTCATTAATTCTTTGCTATGTCATGAACTCTAAATTCAAGTCTTCAATAAGATCATT
This sequence comes from Alligator mississippiensis, assembly GCF_030867095.1. Lineage (NCBI taxonomy): Eukaryota > Metazoa > Chordata > Crocodylia > Alligatoridae > Alligator > Alligator mississippiensis. The sequence goes on from NC_081830.1 coordinate 44,686,241, forward strand.
AGGGCAAAGACTAAGAATAGCATTTTAAATAGTGCATTTTCATTTTTTTAAAGGCACTGTAAAAAAAAAACAAAACACCTTGTGTCTTCTTGTCTGAACACTGGGACCCCATCCTGAATGGGACTGTTGGACACTAAACTAAAATAAAGTTAATTGTCCTATATCAACTTCCTTAAAAAAAAATTTAAGAAGTCTGCTCTAGTAAATAGTGAATGTTCTGGGAGAATTCTCCCAGGTTTGTTTTCCTGGTAGAAAATCTTACCCAGAGACACCTGAACAGATATCCTAAAGCTGTGTCCCTGAAGAGCAGAGCTTCCAATGCCACCACTGAAAAGTCAAGGGGGCCCTGTGCACACCTATCAGAGTGCTCTACAGGTTCCCTCAGTCTACCTGAAGACAGATAGCAGCAGTGAACAGGGCAGCTCTGATTGGCTGACCCACACTGTTTAGTGTCAGCCTGGGTTTCTCTGCTGCACAATGTGAGGATTCTCAAGGCGGCACGTTCTGCTCCTTGTCTGGCTAGAGAAGTAGAGTTCAGTGAGCAAAACATACTCTCATCAAGAATACCCCTTGCTTTCTCATAGTGAGGTTCTATGTACCAGGCACATAGCTGGCACAGTTCTCCTCTATGGTAAGCTATATGTGGTCAGCACAAATAGAATACAAACTTCTGGATTTTGCTTTGTGCTTCTTTTGCAGGTCCTGTTTATGGGGGATGGGGCAAAAAGAAAAAAAGACAAAGCCTAAAGACAGGGCCCCAGAGAGATTCACTATTAAAAAGGAAAACCTTCCACAAAGGCCCAGGAAAGTAGAAAGTGAACATATATGAAGAACAGAGGAGTTCACTACTTAATGCACAACATCAGAAGATTAAAGTCTGGGAGAAAAAGCAGAAGTTTTGGACTGCCTTGCTACTTCTACATACAGAATGGCAGAACACATAGCACTGGCTTGGGGTTTCTAAACTTTGTTTGACTTATTGAAACCCTTTTTCCATTTATCCCCATGTCTCTTCACTTGTCTGAGTCATCCACCAGTTGCCTCCTGTCACCTGCATCATGAACTTTTGGTGACAACCCATGGTTTTTTTTTTAACAGTCTGTATGCTGTCTACAGCAATGGGGTCTTTAATCTCACTGTAAAGAATAGGTAAATAATAACAACTTGCACTGAACAGCATTTTCTATAAAGGAAAGCAAAGTAGTTGCAGAAATTTACCGGAAAGAGCTTAAAAATGTTTAAATGAATTAAATTGGTGGAATTGTCCTATAAAAACTTCAAGAGGATCAATTTTATTAGTATCCATGTGCAAAGATCAAACTCCAAACTAAGCAGCATTCAAGATACTATTGCCTAAATCTGCTTTGCAGGTCCTTCTTTTAAGTTAACAATCCCTAGGAGCAAATCAGATAATGAGAAGATATTGTATATTATATAACATTCTCCTCAAGTTCATAACAAAAGCACAGACCATGAATTAAGTACCTGTATACTATAAAAAAAACTAAATGCTTTTAGAGATGCATGATTCTGACATCTCCATCAAGTCTAATTTCATCATGTGATCTTACCTGATGCGGCAAAAAAAAGACTTCTCTTCCATGCAGTCTTGGGTGGAAGACTCTTAATAAATAAATACATATCATACCAAGTTAGAACAACACATTTCAAAGTTTTGCATTTCAAAATTTGTTATAGGAATTCTTCTACATTACCCTCCCAATTATAAGATGGCAATATTTATCTTTTAAGAAAGATTGAACCATCTTAAAAAATGGGTATTTAAAAAAAGTAGGAACAATTCCATGAAGAGAAATCAGTCACATATTTCTTAAGTATACTTCTGAAAAAAAAGAGTATTAAGACTTTTTCAGAACTTAAGCTAATAAACTGTGGCTACCTATAAATTGCCAAGAGCACATTTAATCAGTCCCCCTAAGCTTATTAGCGTTCACTTGCAGTTTATAGTTTTTATTTAAAACCTAAGCTAGCCCAGGACGCTCTTTTTTCAAATGGTACAGTGTCCCTCTCCTGATACAATTCTATCACATTCTCATCTACAGAGATGCCCAAACTACCCCTGGCTGATGGACAGCATTTTCCTGAAAAACCTTTTTTGCAACCTACTGTCCCTTTCATCTGAAGGAACCTCTGGCATACCAATCACAACATGCTCAATTTAAGGTTTGAAAAGCCTGAAGTGGAAGAGTTTTTCAGGGAGAGGGGAACATAATTAAATTCCCATATTTTGTGGTTCAATTAATATATACAACTGGGTGCAGGAGGGCACTATTTCCTATTTGTACATCTTATGGATTTTTTAAAATTAAGAGAATTTTGGCCATTATACTAAAGCATGTAAAGCTCTACATGTAACAGTTTCTCATACAGAGCAAAAAAAGCACTGTAAATAAATTCCACGAAGACCAATTTAGATCACAAAAGTCTGTGTACACATTTGGCCTCTGCTGCAAGTTGTATACATTATGCAATTAATGGGTAAACCACACAATACATTTAGATAGGTCACATGTGCGAAGCAATTATCACTCAAGAAAAATGACTATACAGTTATAAAAAGGAGGAGTCAACCAGATACGAAGTTGGTGCTTGAAAATACGTAACAATTCAACAGCTGGTTTCTATCCAGCTTTAATCTGAACGTTAGAAATATTTTGCACATCTATTTCTGTTGAGTTGAGTTTTCAGCAGTTTCAGTAATTTCAGAGACATCAGCAACATACTAGATATGAATGGGCTTTTCTAGTTTTTTCTATGGGCCTGTGGGAGACCTTATGTTTTTAGTGTTTACACAGACATGTAATACCACTATTCTCATGACAGCCAGTTAACAGATGAGGCCATGTAAAAAGAGAAACAGTACACTTAACTCACAATATAGTTAGTGTGTGTTAAACAAATGATTAAGGGTCACAAGAACTAGAATGAGTGCTAAAACTATGTTGCTTATTAGTTATGCCTATGTAGGCCATGGGTAGGCAACCCCCAACATTGGTGCCAGGGCGTAGCACACGAAAGCATTTTGCTTGGCGCACATGCCTTTGGGTGAACAGAGGGGAACGGGCCACAGGTGCAGTGCCACAACAAGGATCGCTCCCTCACAATTCCCCCACCATCGGCCCCCGACACACCAACATCTTACAAGTTGACATCGTGGGTGTTTTTGACCAAATAATGCCCAGTAATGTTGCCAATCCCTGATGTAGACAATACATGTTACTGTTTATCATTAAAGGTAAAATAAGCAAGATGTAAAGAGGAATCTGGTGCTGACAACAAGAAAAGATGCCATTTGCTTTGGAGAGGTTCATATAGTGCTTACAGGAGGTATGAGTATTCTGAAAAAACAAAGAAACATGAGAGCTTAAAAACTGTTGAAAAGTAAACGCAATCTCAGCTGTTCATAAGGAACACCAACTTGTTTCTAGGATTTATTTAAAAAAACCAAAACCCTCCCAAAAATCAGAAAATAAATTGGATAATTTAGATGTGGCCTCAATTGGATCAAAACAGAAAAAGTACATATGCACTGCATCTTGCAGTTATATTTGTATTATTATGCGAAGGCTCAGATGGAAGAAATTCAAGCAATGCAAAACCCCTTAAGATAAGCCATGGTGATCTAACAGCCAACCCGCACTTTAGACTCAAGTAGCTGATTGTTACTCTGTTCTGCTCAATAGGCCAACTTTCACACACACACACACACCATGATCCAAAAGGATCAGCATCTACTTCAACTCTCTCACCCTTGGTGATAATGCAGTGTTCTAAAATTCTCCTAAATAAAGCTTTAATCCAATAACTTTATAAACTCCAATATTCAAATCATAGCCAGTCAAAGAAAAACCATTCTTCCATGCTTCAAAATTAGTTTTGCAGTAAAAAAAAATTGGTGCCTTTGTGTTGACTGCAAGAAAAAAGGCAAATGAATTCAGTGTGCCAGCATACTTGTCCAGTCACCTAGTTAGAGTTCCCCATTCCACTTGATTTAGAATTAGCAGGTTTTATCTGTTAACTGGATTAAATGAGTTGAGAGAGTCATTTGTTGGGACAGGTATAACAAATTCAAACAAATGAGTGCACTTACATTAAGTCCTTCCCACATCTTTGTGATGAGGTATTTAGCAGAATATGCGGATTTGCTGGAATCTGACATGGCTACGCCGTGAGCACATCTGCTATGGCCTCAAACTTGGAACCTCTGGGCTGTCAACTGTGCACCATAGCATCCGTGCCACCCCAGCTCCCCACTTACATTACTGAATTACAGTCAAACATATATATTCAGTTCTGAGAATACTTACCAGCTCCATTGCAAATACTCCATGATGGCAGCCTGTAGGGAGTAGTAGAGCTGTAGAACACGCTGACATCCTGAGGTGCCAAGAACTCCACAAATTTGGCATTTTTAAAATAGTCTCTCTTACAGCGGAGGATAGAGGCTGCTTGATCAGAGATGTACAAGATTTTCCCAGTAACCAGGGAAATGGCTACAGCAAACATGTCCTAAGCAATAAACAAAATTTCAAATGGTTTAGACAATGAAGAGCATTGTCCACCTATATACTGAAGGAGTTTAACACACTAAAGTATTTGGACCTTCATACCGGAGTTCATTTGATGCTGACAGAGATAAAACGAGTAATATTTGTAATTTACAAGACATTATTACACCCAAATATGCTGTAAGATGCATGAGGCCTCAAGATACATTTTAAACTGCTTATACGATGAACCTAACTGGGATAAAAAAAAATACTTCCTGACCTGTGCTATTGCCTTTACTTACTGTTTTGACAACTGGTTGCAGATTTTTACTAGAAACTAGCCACATGTATGTGTGCACTTTAATGCACATTAGCCTATTTTAATACGCATTAAGGCATCACAACCCCCCCCCCCATGCTCTTTAACTAATGCACATTAAAATGGACTAATGTGCATTTTCCTAGTACTTCACAATGGAGGTACTAGATTTAATATGCATTATCTAAAGCACATTAATTGAACGTATAGATGTGGCCACTGTGGCTGAAAAAAGTCTTAATCTATACTGTATAATTTCAGAACTGATCAATACAGTTCCTCCCATAACATCAAAGGACGTATTTCATGAAATAAAGCTATACAGGGTCTCAAACATGGCACATCATCATGATGTTTCCCTTTGGCAAATTGAATGCGAGTCAGAGTGTTTAATAATTTAGCAGAGTAGTGAATGATGAAATGGCTGATACAAAAATTGGAAAACAGAAAATTATTGGGTCAATCAGAGGTGTCCAATCTGTGGCAACACAGATGCATTCCAAATAGCTTGTGCCTCAGCACTTTATCCAGTCCCATTTTTTATGTCCTGAAAAAAAGGAAGTGGTAGCACAGCTGTTGGGTGACTATTCCAAAGTCCAAATGATTTCAGCACAGATTAATGTTTCTTGATAATCAGGCTATGTTTTGTAGGTTTTTTTCCTTAATTCAGTCTCATTATTTCTACTATAGTTCTTTTGGACAACCTTTAGCTACTCATAGAAATACAGGGGAAAAAAAGCCAACTTTTTTTTAGAGTTATTGAAGCTAGAGATGATCTGTCCATGTGAACATCCCAATGTGGAGCATGCATGAGCCTCATGAACCCAAGATCAGACATTTCTTTGACCCACAGTATGGTATGCTCACAACCTACTGTTACTTGACCTTTGTACTGAAGGCATAAAAGACAATGTGTACCTGCTATGCTTCAATTTCCTCTCAACCATTAAATTCATTTTAACAGCAATGATGACTTAAGCTGCTGCAAAATTGTGCCAGTGCTGTGTACTGGGCTGGTAACATTGACTACTCTAATAAACCATGGTGCTTAGAAGTATGATGAATTTACTGCAGTTCTGTAACAGGGTTTGGTGTAGAGGACAATTCTTCACTCATCAGCAAAGTCAGGACAGTGACTAAGAGTTAGGTCCTCAGAAGGACACCATACAGATTCTCTGGTCTCAAGCATCAGGTGCTTCACCTGATGCCTCAGTGCCAAGTCATTTCCACTGTCATGGACATGAGCTCTTATCAAGAACCACTCAGAACTGCAGGTGTTAGGAAGTGGCTGGTGCAAAAGAGACTTTTGTCCAGGAGCTCACTGTGGTGGTGATTTACCCCTTCAACTACCCTCTCTCTTTAGTCGAGACAATTTCTCTTTAACTGAAGTTGGAATTCTTGCAGTAAGGAGATTGTACTAGTACTCTGGTTACTTGGAGGTATACTCAAGGGATGCCTGAATCTATATAGTCCCACCTTCCTCTTCTTGCAGGTTTGGAAGATGAGCAGTTTACAGATGAAGCATGTTCCTGGACTGTACAACTCTCCCAGGCACTAAACACTCTTAGCCATCATTCACTGGGATGGGTCTGCTGTATGAGGCACAATACCTTGAATTCAGGAAACCACTGAAAGGGGCCATTCTGGGAAAGCTGGGGGTTATGTTGCACAAGGCAGCTAACAAGTTGCTAATGGATAACAGGAAAGGAAAAAGCTAAATTGGTGAGGTTTTAAGAGTTTGCTTCAGGCTGAAACTAATAACAGAAACACTGATTTGCGTTAAGAGGAGATTGAGAGGGACCAAGATGCAACAAGCATTTGCTGCTTTTCACATCCTGTGCACCAAGCAGAATGGTAAGGTTAACATATACCAGGGGCCACCTAAAGCCCCTGAGCACAAGTACATGCACACCCCACACCAAAATGTTCATATGAACAACACTCAGAAGAAATCATTTCCAGGACTGATCACATATGATTATACAGTTCAGTATCCTGACAATAACCAGTACATACTTCACAAGGCAGCAAAGAAGTCCACAAGGGACAGTTTTGGAATAACCTGCCTACCCAGGCAGCTTCTCTGTAAGCTCATATTTCAAGAGGTAAACTTCCAACAGTTAATGGTGGGCTAGGAAGAATTATCCTCACTCCACCCCTCCATCAATGCAAAAGATCCAGAAATACAAAGAAGGAGCCTCTCCAGCTGCCTATACAGACCAAAGTCAGGTATATGCAGGAAGCTCGGCAATCCCCTTTGTGCCTTCTGAAAAGTAACCAGAGGTAAAAATCCAGCCCCTACTTCCTAGTGACCTCTTGTCTCCCCCAAAGAAGCTAGGTCAGAGGATCCCTGCTGTTTCCTTCCCCATATCTGTTCTGATCCCATTTTCAGACAAAGATGAGGAAAAGAACAGTTATACTTCAGTTCTTATGCTGCCTCCAGTTCCCTCTTGTGAAAGAAGGGTGCAGAGGTCGCTTGCTGCTCATCCCCACCCTTTCTAGTTTACACACTGGAGAGGTTACTTAAAAGCCCAGAACTTCCTCCCTTAACTTCTTTGAAAGGATTGAGATGGAGAAGAGCAGAGAGTGCCTGCCGTTCTCAGTGTTCTTTCCAAGTTTCTTCCCTCTTACTTGATGACCAGTTTCCTAGTTTATTCCCATCCTCTCCATCCCCCACAGGCCAAAACACAGGCTTTCAGGGGGATTACAAGCTCAAATGTGGCATATCCTGCTTACCCCAACTTCTGCAAAACAAGACATTAGAACAGAGATGGGGAGGTCCTTTCAATTTTAGTCATGCAACATCTGGGAAAATTTAATAGTTGTGGTACCCAATATGATCAATTTTTTACCACTGCAGATGAGATTCTTCAGATTACACTGTTTACAGCCAGCTAAAAAATGCTGTTAATAAGGACATCATGCATTTATGTCTTGCTTAAAAACTCCATCCACTCTCACCAATTAAGAACACAAATATAAAATGTGGTCCAGAATCCACATACTCACTGCATTTTTCATGATGTATTCTGAGGTGATGTTCTTAACTTCTTCAATTGTATAGGAGGCCACATCAAGACCAGAAGGATGGCTTTCGTTTGTCATCAATAATTGGTAATATTCTTCATTGGCTATAAACAAAAGAATGTACTCAATATCGTCTACATGCACATTTCAAAATGTACTTGTTAACACTAACTGTCCAGTTAGAAACCAAGATTTTGGGGGGGTTAAATTTGGGACAGGTGGTTGGGAAATCTGGATTCTATTCCAAATTCTACTGTGAGAAGAGACATTAAATTTATCTTTAATTCAGTTTCCTTACCTATAACTTGTAGAAACTTATATAACTCAGTGGAGTGTTGTACCATTTAAATTCACCAAGTTAATCAACCGAGTGCTTCACAATCAATATAACAATTCTTGTACAAACTACATGCTAAGTGTATTTTTATTTGAATTAAGTATCTTACCCTACCTGGTTTCTCCAAAACAAAAATACCAGTACTTTCGGCAAGTGAAAGAAACACAAAACCGTGTAAGTTATCGGGGGTTAGCGATTCGACTCATTAAAGCAAAAAAACTGTCACGGCGGGGTCCTCTCGGAGGGCCGTGATCTCCTTGAGGCCCTCTCACCGCGCTACTTCGGCTCGAGGGCACCCTCCATTCTCGCCCGCCACATCTTGCTGGAGTATGTAATAGGGAGGCTGCCTTGTGTTTCCTCGGGCACGTAAGCTCCTGGACCCCTCGTGGGTCGCCCCGTACGATGGGTGCTACTCAAGCACCCCAGCCTTATGGGCTGTGCGTGGCTCCTACCAGCCCCAAGCCTCGCAGATGTAATAGACGTTGTTAGGTCTGTACGCCCGCTTCCCGGGCCTCCTCTAAAGTGTAGCCCACTCTGGGCTCTCTCTCTCTCGCACCCAGCCTCTCACTGGGACTCTCCTGATGGTGCGGTCCCGCTCAGGGACTTCCTAGCGGGCCCCGGCCCTTCCAGCCAACCGCACGGGTACCCTCTCTGACCCCGGCTCACCGCGCTGCTACTCCCTGTCTTCTCGGGGGCAACCGCAGCGCCCTGCCTCGGTCTGAGGGGTGTTGCCGCACTAGCCTGTGGCCGGGCTCGCTATGCCCATCTCAGGCTCCTCAATACAGCCCCGCTCTAGGGCATGCCCGCCTCGGGCTCTTCAGTAATGGCCCCGCTCCAGGGCTCCTCAGTAATGGTGCTCCCCCTCTTTGGGGCCCGCTGTGCCCCCACGGGGCTTCTCAATGAAATTGCCCCTTGCTCTGGGGCTGCTCGGTAATTGCCCCACTCTAGGGCTGCTCGGTATGGCGCTCCCCCTCTTTGGGGCTCGCCGTGTCCCCACGGGGCTTCTCAATAAAACCGCCCCTTTCCCTGGGGCCGGGGTTTATGTCCTCCCACATGCGATCCAGGGTCTACGTCCCCCGTCTGCAACCTACAGGTTGCGCCTGCGACCCACTGGCCGCGCTCCTCGCCGCCAGTCGCTCCAGCACTGGCGTGCGAGCTGCGCCTTCACCGGCGCTGTGAAAATAATGCGCCCTCACTGGCGCTAGGGCTCCCCACACCAGCATTGGGCCCTCTACGATTGAGGCCTCCTCCAACCCCTACAGCCTCACCCAAGCCTCCGGGTGTAATATCACAACATCAAAGCAAACCCACAAGCCCCTGGGCTGTAACACAACTGCAAGCTCAAGCCATCTGGCTGTAACTCAAACCCAAAACCCTATGGCCATAACAACATTGCTCCATATGACCATGGTACTTGCTACTAGGCTCCTTTCCACATCCTCGCTCCCAGAGCCCCTGCCTCCCAGGCTGCTGGCAGAGAACTGCTAGCCTGGCTTCAGCCCTGGGCTTTATAAAGGCCAGGCCCTGCCCCCTTCTGGCCAGCTGCTTCTGATTAGTTGCCCCGGCAACTTGCAGCTGTGCTCATTAGGCACTGCCAGGGCTCTCTCTCCCTGGCAGTTTCTCCTCTCCAGGAGCAGAGCACCGAGATGCCCTGTGACACAAACAAACAAAGCACACTTATACTAGCTTTAGGTTCTTTTCAGTCATCGTGAACTTCCTGCTTTGAGCAGGAGGTTGGATTTGACCAGCGTTTCCCAAGCAGTGTGCCGCAGTGCACTGGTGTGCCATCAGACATGACCAGGTGTGCCACGGATTTTTGGAAAAGTCACACAAATAAATGAATAAACGAACGCTCTGTCCATAATGCTCTTGGGGGGCGCAGCTCCAGCCAGTGCCAGGCACAATCCCCTCCCCCACCAGCTTTGTGGAGCAGCGACAGCGTGGGGTGGAGGGTAGTGACCGCATTATCTGTTGGGGGCAGGGGGAGGGGGCAGTGTGATGCAATTTTTCATTTATTTAAGTGTGCATTGGGATGGCAAAAGTTGGGAAACACTGGATTAAATGACCTCCAGAGGTCCCTTCCAACCCTAATTTTTTATGATTTCCTTTACATAAAAGAGAGATTCCAATGCTAGTTCAAGAGTTTGCTTTTCTCAAATCAAGCATTCTTAGAAGTTTCAACCTTGCTTACCTTTAACTTGTTTAATGCTCTTAAGTGCATATTTCAGTGTTGTCAGTACACTTGATTTGCCTTTAATTCTCTTTTTAGATGGGAGGTGTGCTTTTAGCTCTTGCAATGTTTTCATCAATTCCTTTTGTGTTTTGGCTTTTGTGGACTGCTCACTGCTACAAAATTAAAATAAAGATTATTTTCATGTTTAAAATATTACACATTAGAGAAACCCAAAGCCTTTTGACACTTGTAACGTAACACCAAATACCTTGTAGAGCTACCCTAATTAGTTTCAGAAGTATATGGCATCAAAAACGTTTTGGGTTTGTAATAACTAGTTACACTACCAAGTTTACTAAATTTAAATTGGCTCATCATTGTTGCGAACAAAAATAAAATGTTAAACATTAAGTTTAATGCATTTTAAAATTTACCTGCATCCACTGGTAGACTGATTATGTTCAGAGTTTGCAATCATCAGGTTAAATGCATTTGAGCTGCAAGAAAAACTCAGGGTGTTAAATAAAGAGTCAGGTGCCGTCTTTAGGTTTAGCTTTAAAATAAACAGTAGAAAATTAAAAAGTGAATGTATACCAAACCAAAGCTTATACCAGGTAAACTGGCAAAAGAAACAGCTTCAGTTTATGGTACATTATGGTCTATCACCATTTAGTAGGCAATAAACCTAGAATTCTAAACTAGGCGTGTGTGTCACTGACATCATTAAATGGGAAAGTTTATCTCAACTTCATGAATTAATTTCCCACCATGATAAAGTGATTCACAAGCTATTAAAAAAAAAGAAGAAGCCTTTAAGTAACAATACCCCTGCAGTTAACCAGCTAGACTTATTGGCAAGAAAACAGATTTTCATGAGGCAAGTGTAATTTGAATTTAACACCCTGTTCTGATACAGACTAATATTAGATGCAGTATTTCAACATTTTAGCCTTGGGTTTAATACGCAAATAAAATCATATTCTGCCTTTTAAATTCAGGATTAAGACATGGAGAGTGGAAATTAGCCATCAACAACCTTTTGACACATGCCCCCCTGACTAAGGCAGTATCAGTCGCCCATGCTTCCAGCAATATTTTCATTAGTTTTCCTGCATTGAAGTTATCATACCGTTACATCATCCTGTGTCCAAAAGGAACTGCAGTACTATTTTCTCAAATTAAAAAGAACTAAAAGGATACAATATATTACCTGCCTATTACAGTGTGAAATTGTGAAGGGAAAAAAATTAATAATAAATGTATACAAGGATAAAGACTAAGCATACAAATACAGCCAAACAAGTTACATGGCAGGTATTAATCTAATAGTAGATTATACTGTAAGATTCAACATAGAAAAAGAATGAGATTAAATTGATATACTACCTTTTATGACAGTCTAAAGATTCCAAAAGCATTGCTGAATCTTTCCCATTTTCATCTGATTCATTACCATGAGAATCATGCCCACTGGAGTAGTTTTCATTTGTGTCGTTTCCACTGAAGTCATTACCACTAGAACCACTGCTCATCTCAATATCCTCCTGAAGAGCATCCTGATGTTGTTCAGGTTTTGTTTGAATATTAGTCTCCTCAGCAAGCATTTGACTATGGTTATTTGCAAGTTCAGAATATCCATTCATTTTGTATTATTGCTTTTCTGAGACTAAGAAATATATTTAAATGATTTCAAGTTGTTGCTCAGGGTTCTTCTCCCTCAGTGCTACAGCAGAATTCTTGATCTTAATACATCCCACTGAACACGCAGAAATACTTTCAGAGATCAAGAATCAGTCAAGTCATATTCATACTTTTTCTCTGCATACAAGATTTTCAGTCTTGGAACATGAATCCAGGAGCCTAAAAAGAAGGAGGGAAAAGTAAAACTAGGCTGAACACAGTTGGCTGTAACATTCAACTTCCTTTAAAATTAAATAACGTATTTACTTGACTATAAGAGCACCCTGAATATAAGATAACCCCCATAATTAGATTCAGTATAGGGAAAATGTATATATTTGTTATAGTTTTCCAGGTATACAATTTCACTACTGAAATTTGTCTTGAATTTGTCTCCCTCCCACTGCTATAGAAGGGAAAATAAATCGCGCGGGGGGGGGGGAAGAGAAGAGAGAGAGAGGGGGTCAGGTAGCCCCCTTGCCCTCTACTCCCCCCAGCTTCTTGCCCCTCCTTACTTTCAGACACTGCTCTCCCTGAACACATGGAAGTGAGGGGCAAATCTGAAAACACTGACTTTGAAATAAACATGCTTCTAGTATTTAGTTCACCGAGAACTGATGCATTTTTACTTTTTTTGAAACTGCTACAAGTTTTAACTTGGGTACTCCATAACACATTTAAGCTTTTGAATTTTTGCATCTACATATATGTAAAGACAAGCCATATGCAATGTTAGTCCAAAGCTGAAAGGCTCATGATTTACCATAAAGTTCAACTGGGCTGGGCCACAGCAGAGTCAACAGCATTTCCAGTCATAGTGACCCCACAGCTCACCACTGCTCAGAGAGAAAGAGAGAGTGAGAGAGAGTGAGAGAGAGAGAGAGAGAGAGAGAGAGAGAGAGAGAGAGTGTGTGTGTGTGTGTGTGTGTGTGTGTGTGTGTGTGTGTGTGTGTGTGTGTGTGTGTGTGTGTGTGTGTGTGTGTGTGTGTGTGTGTGTGTGTGTGTGTGTGTAAACATACCCCTTCAAAGGATCCATGTGCTAATTATCCCACCACTCATGACTGAAACTTGATGTTCTAGTCACAAGTCCTGGGACCCTCCAAAATATATATATGCAAATGAGGTGCAGGCCAACCTGGAATGGCTCCACCTCATGGCAGGTGGGGCCACACTAATCATATTCAACAGGCTGAGAGAAGGGGTGATATAAAAGGATTCTGAGTGAACTGCTTGGGGCCCTATTTGGAGATGTTTGCCAGACATTTAAGGCTAGTGAAGCAATAGGTATCATGGGAAATGGGAAAGAACAGTACAGTTCAGCTGTGGAAGTCAAGAGGAAGTTGATGTGTAATCACTGTAATGTCTCACCATGACATGAAAAAGAGTTAGAGCTGAGGGGGACTGAGTACAATGGACACTACCGCATAGCTTTTTCAGATAGGCTGCATGAACCTATCCTTGTGGAATCCAGAGCCATGTGCATTTTATTTCAGGTGATCCAGAATGGAGATAGCAGCAATTAAGACCCTATACAAGAAGAAACAGATGTGGGGCAAGGGGATGCTAGACATCTACCTGTTCCTGCAGGCATGGTACACAAGCCAGATCTGCAAGCTGGTGCCTGGGCTAGAGACTAAAACTATCTATCTGTCTCATCAAGTATTTTGCACATCACCTCCTGAGACAGTGGGGGGTACATGCACCAACCAACAGGAAACCAGGGACCATGGAACACCCCTGGTTCTACAGGGTCCTGAATGAGTACAGGTTACAAAAGGAAAGCCTGGTGACTATGTCCAACTATAGGAAGAGACAGGCTATTGACTGTAGAGCTGCTTCCCAAAAACAACTGCCAGACTGTCTGGGACCAGATATTCCACAAGGACCTACAAAAAGGAGCATAGAGACTTGAACTGGCTAATGGCTCACTGCGCACTCTCAGTGAAAGCAACACAGAGGGGCAAGGGACTCGACCCACCTGCCCCAGGGAAATCTGCCAAGGTGCAAGAGAGACCATCAACCACCTCCTATGGCTGTCCCTACATCAAGGGTGTGTGGAAAAAGGTAAACCGGCTCTGCAAAGGAGGTGACAGGAATCAGGCTGATGACAAGGGAGGCGGCGCTGGACAGACACCTGACTAACCAACCCACTTCAACCAGTTCGTGTCCAGCATCAGCAGCGTCCCGTGAAACTACAGGAACCTACCGATGTACACATGCAGCTTGAGGAAACAGATCATGTTAAAATGTTTCTGAGGGAGCTCCAGTCCAACTACCTGAAATCAGTGGGAGAGGATGGAGAAGATGCAGCCAACTCCACCTAGCAAAGGGACACTTGGCAAAGGCTCTTCAAAGACACTCCAAGGGGGGAGGGGATAAAAAAGGCGACAGCAACATAACCAGACCTTGAGACAGCGACAATGATAGCAGCAGCGTCAGCAGAAATGGAAGCAATAGCAAAAGTGATAGCACCAAGGACAGTGAATGAGCTGAGAATGTAAACCCCAACACTGGGGTGAGAACTAAGAGACTGTGTTAGGGAAAGGACTGTGGATGGGTGCGTAGGAACATCTATTTTAATGGGTGTACAGGCTTTAAATGAGGTTTAAGGTGTGAAGGAAAGCTTATGCTGTTTATCTATAGAGATATCTCTATAGATACAACTATCTAGAAACATTCTTAAAAAAATTGTGGAAGGTTCTTATTAGTATCTTGGCCTTTTTGGCTAAGATCATACCGGATGAACACTTAAGAAATATTTGGGGAGTACTACAGAATGGTATATGATGGTGAAGAAGAAGAGAGAAGTCTTCAGGAAGCAAGGCTGAAGATGTGCAGGGAAAAGAACAAAAGAGCACAGAGAGCTGTGAAGATGCAGGAGCTGCTAAAATAAGTTGCAGAAGGAAGACAGGTATGAGAAGAACTAGAAGAACCAATGCAAGAGACAGAAACTTGAGTAAAAAGAAAGACAAGAGAGAAAGTGTTCTTAACACAAGAACCCTGGGTAGGGGAAAATGAAGAGTGGTTCCAATATTTTGGCAAGAGGGAAGGCAGCAAAAAGAGCTTAAAGTAATACAGGAAGGTGATGGTGCCCAGGGGGAAAAGCAGGGGGAGGTGTGAGAGGTGATGAGATTTTATGAAGAGCTATACAAGAAGGAAGAAATAGACAAGAAGATGAAAGATTTCTTGGAAGAGACTGAAGAAAAAGTAGAGGAGGAAGAAGCAAAGACAATGGAAGAAAAGATGAAAGAAAAGATTAGGAAGTGGAGGAGTGTTTAGAAACTTAAAAAGAAGGAAATCACCAGGAGCAGATGGACTGCCAGTGGAATTTTACAAGGAATTTTGGGCATGGGTAGGGAGGGATATAATGGATTTTTTCAAGGAAACAGGAGAGGCAAGGAAAGATTTTACAAGAGGCATTGTGATCTTATTCTGCAAGAAAGGGGAGAAGAAACTCCTGAAAAACTGAAGCCCAATTACGCTCCTTAATATGAAGTATAAGTTTAATGACCAAGATGCTGGCTTTGAGGACGAGGAAAAACCTCCAGAGGATAATAAATGAAGACCAAGTATGTGCTGTACCTGGTTTCAGAGATCTTTCTACCTGAGTGATCAGAGATGCAGTCCTAAATCCGAGAGAGGAAACCAAAAACAATTATAGCAAGCCTGGACCTAACCCCCCCCCCCCCCCCCCCCCAATACAACAGAATGGATCATGATTGTGTATTCAAAGTGGTAGGAAAAATGGAGTTCCCAGATAAACTTATATGTTGGATAAGCTATTGTATAGAGAAGAGTTAAGTCTAAATTAATGGGCACCTAAGGAGGTGCCTTTAAAATCCATACAGGGGTGTGACAATGGTGCCCCTTGTCACCACTATTTGTGTGAGACATGGAAGTGTTAGCACAAAGAACAAGAAAAGACAAGGTCGTAAGTGGAGTAAAGATACTGGGAGGAAGAAAACTAGATAGACTGAAAAGCACCATAATGGGAGCGGGGAACTGGAGGGACTTGGAGAAGTTGGGTAATACAGCACGGGAAAAGGTGATGGCAAGGCTACAACAAATATTTTAGTTATGGTCCGGGAAGGATACAGTCCTCTGTCAGAAAAGTGGTACTGGTCAAGGCTCTGTTACTGCCAATTAATTCTACATATGGGAACTGTATTTCCACCAACATGGCAGCAGATAGCAAAAGTACAGAGGGAAATGCATGTTCTTTTGGAATGCCAGAAGAGGAAGGTTGGCTAGATCTGAACTTTAGAAAGCAAGAGAGATTGGGGAAATGGGGGCTGCCAGACTTGGAATTGTTCTTCTATTCAAAATATGTAAACATGTTACGCCAGGCGATAATGGAAGGAGAAGGGAAAGAAGCATGTATAACCCAATTTTATGCAGCTGCAATTTTGAGGTAATGGGGAGTATATCAGACCTCTTTGAAGAGTCCATGGGTGTGGCAACTGCAAATTCATTAAATCAGGATGGAAGGTTTCATGCAAAGATATAAAATACAGAAGGTAGGGCTGGAGGTCCTGAAAGATAAGAAATTGATGAAAATGGTAAGGGAGAGAGACAGGATGGTGTTGGTGAGAAATTTCACACAAGGACAAGTGAAGAAGGCGTGGGGAGCAGTGATGGGTAAGCAAATAAAAGGGAACATGCTGACCTAGCGTGGATGGTTGTATGAAATCTTGTTGGTGAGAGGTGCCACGCAGATGGGGCTTAATGAGCCCCAAGTACTAAAGCAGGAGGTGCAGGGAAGAAGCAAGTGGGACGTATTTTGGGAATGTACATATGCAAAGGCAGTGTGGGAAAGGGTCCGCTGCTTTCTGGGCGTCACCAAAATAAACCTGCCATTAGCATGGGAGATGGTGCTATATGGACTTATATCAAAGGGACATGAGGAAACATTATTAAGGACTTTATTAGCATGTATTAAAACTAATCTATGAGAAGTAAGCAAGCTCAGGGTTTTTAAGGGTTTGGAGCTCACTGAAAGAGTGCCTGAAGCTGAGGCTACATGAATTGAAATACTACATCGATTGGGACAAGGAAGAGATCACAGAGGAAGAGCTGGAGAAGAAGTGGAGGAAAAAGGACTAGACATACTTGTTTCACTAAACTAGAAAGGACGGATAGGCAGAGAATTTCAGGTACTTACTGAGGCAACAGTTTTTCCATGGGGTTCTATATGAAGAGAATATTTCTGTAAGGGTTTGTTTTTTTGTGCAAAGTTGATGCATGTTGTTTAAGGATTTAATGTATGCAGTTGTACTTTTTTTGTAAGGTAATTGTTTCTGTGATATGAAGTCTTGGTAAAACAAGGATGCTCATTAGGTGTAGCTTTGTACGTGTAGGGTGGTAAGTGTGTTTAAGATTTTTTTTTTTTTTTTTTTTTTTTTTTTTTTTTTTTATATAGACACGCGCATGCCCACACACAAATCCACAGGAGCCAACAATAAAATATACTTAGTCAAAACAACATGCATATTACAAATTATTACAGAGTAGTCAAAGGTGAAAAACATCCAATAGTAGTCAACTTTAAAAGTTGCAAGTTAGAATGACAAAGAGCCACATGACCTGGAAATGAAGTTCACTTGGACAGAAGATATGGGAAACCTGGACAAACCCAGGTGCTCTGAACAAATGTTGACATAACATCAGATAATGCTCCCCTCAAACCCAAGGCTTCCCACATCACCCCTGCCCCCATAAATTATTTGCTGTCCTCCCCCTCTCTCCCCCCCCCTTAAAACATGTAAAGCCTGTATTTTCAAACCTATTTTCAGATTTGTTTAGAAACTACCAATGGCAGCAGTGGCTGGTGTCAGAACCCATTGTTCATATGCCTATAGTACAGTGGAGAATTCTATACTTTGATACAGAAGGCACAGTCTGTACCTAGAAAAAGTTCCCGCCAAATTGCAGCTTCTTTACACGGTGGAGTTTTCTGCTGCAGAGGAGAACCCCGGGTGCAAAAGAGTTCCCGCCAATTCGTAGCTTTTTTTGCAGGGTGCATTTCTGAGCTGCAGAGAGGAAATGCACGTTGCAGGCAGTTCCCGCCATTTGTATTTAAATTTGAGTCCTGCAGTTGGCCAGTTCTAAATTATTCACACGTGGCGGCCAGCGACTGGCTTGCTAGCCATATAAGAGGTTGAAGCAGTTTCCGCCCTAGTTGGAGAACTCCACATACACCTCGTGGAGAGCTCTGAGCACACTGTGGAGCCTAGCAAACTCCGCGTGTGTCTTAGAGAAGAACTTAGCGGCCTGATCAACCACTAAGGACTCCCCGTCACTGACCCAAGGGGGCCTAGCACACCCCCACCCGAGACGTAAGACGACTGCCGGCTCGAACACCCTGACACATTTGCAGACCAACCAAAGAAACTGTAATTTCTGCCCGACTCCTGTACCTTTTTGCAACTGTAACCGAAACAAGCTTCTGACCTGCACTGTACGAGCAGTGTAAGTAAAGCAATTTATTTTGTTAAATCAATACGCTTGAGTACCTGATTCCACTCCAAGCGTCACAAGTACCCGCCCACCGACTAGGGCTCTTAAAGCCCTGAACCCCGGGCCGTGGTTCTCGGCGGCGACAGCTGGGTCCTAGTGCCCATGTTCCTGCTTCTAAATTGGGGTGAGTCAGTCTGGCCCATAGCCAGAAAAGGCTGCCTATGCCTGATCTAGGTATCTTTCAACAGATTACTTGAGAACCTGCTCCATGATCTTTCCAGGTATTGAGGACAGACCGACTGCTCTGTAATTTTTCAGATCTTTTTTCCCTTGTCTTAAAAGATGGGCACTAAATCACTAACCTGGTCTTCCACATTGCACTTGTCATCTGGTAGCTGATGCTATTTGTCAAGACTGAAGTTAAAAAACAAAACTAAACAAAAACTAACACACCCCATTATTTTGCTTTTTAACAGAGATTTTTAATTTTATATCCATTTAAAATATCGCTACCATTTTATTCCCCAATTAAAACTATTTTCTTACCCTCCTAATTACTGATTTTCCAGACATTTTACTCTTATTTTGAGTTCTCAGAAACAAATACTACTTATTCCTTTTAGCTGAAGATTTATAAAGGGTATCTAGATTTCAGATGAAGAAAGAATTGGGCATTTAGTTCAACAATCACTACTGACAGCTGTATTTTCTTGCTATTAGATTATTTTCTAGAAACTCAATATAGCCAATTAAAAAGACAATTAGAAAGTAAGAAATGATTTCCTATCTCCATACTGAGATTTTCAGATCTACTAATCGAGGTTGACAGTATGCCTATTCATTCATTATGGAGGAAGAGAACAATATAAGAAGAGTGTTGTCATAGCATAGATGCTAAACACTAACAGTTTTGCCGAGCTAAAATAAGCTGCTATATTGGTCTTCCTAAATTGGAACACATGGTAAATGCAAGCTTGCTTCTAGATGACACTCCAATAGCATTTAATAGGTGGCATGTAATCTCCACTGTTCAGCTAGATATTCAAACTAGCAAAAATATACTATTCATCATTACTCAGTGGACACTTTCTAAATTGCTACCTTCATATAAGACGTGATAGATCCAAAGAACGGTCTGATACTTAATAGCTACCTAATCACTATGCTACTGCCCTTCCAAAATCATAACTTCTTAAGCTTCACTTCTGCTAATGAAGATAATTTTCTTACAGTTAGCCTTCCTAAGACATTACAGGCAAGACTTTTGTCCCATGTGTCTCAGCCAACACATTATCAGCAAAGGATTATTTTACATTCTTTACATGATAGCTTGACTGTGGCCAGTTTTGATGTATTGAATTCCTAAGTAAATACAACAGATTTAATCCAAAGAAATATGTTTAGGGATAAGCAATATCCACTGTTTCCTTTTAAAGATCTTTTTCCATGTTATCCAAAAGTTTCCTTGGAAATACAAGTATTTGGGGAAGTTACTTACCTGGATATTTTCAGAGATGTGATGTCCATATATATAAAATCTCATACATTGCAGTCTGGAAGATTTTTGGCCAACACAATCCATGAATGCACCCTGGATGCCCCTCCATCCACCTATCAAAGGGTGATATGGGACTAAAACCACTCAGTTTTCTCTCCACAGTAGATTCCATTTATAAAAAGTTATACAAAACAACTATTACTTTAAGCTATGACAACTCTGAGACAAAAGAAGCTAGCCAGTTAAATTCAATGACAGGAGACAATTTCTCCTAACCGTTACAGGTACTGCAGAGGGAAAAATCAGTAATGGTTGGAAAATGCCATGTCACTAATCTTGAAAGGCTTTCACAGTGCAGGGAGAGGCGCATCAAGACAGAGGTTTTTATCCTAGAGGATTCCACTCAAGGTCCTGGTCTTGGCCTTAACCTATTCTCCCCCCACCCCTGGCAAAAAGGTAGGCAGTTTGGTGGTACTATCCTGTTGAGAGATGCCTGCTGCTAGAATCCCTTCCAGAAGCAGGTAAGCTGCATGAGAAGGTAGTTCACTGACAAGCATATGGGAACTTAAGGAGTTCAACAGGAAATATATCAAGACATCCAGGAAATCTTTAGTAAAAAGCAAAAGATTTGTACAGTCCCAAGAGAAACCAGAGTATCCAGGATGGAAGAAGCTAAATGGCTTAAAAGAAGAAGACTGCAGGGGCCCTGCTAAGAAACATCAATGGCTGTGCTACATGGAACCTGGCCATAGACCACGTCACCCATCAGGCAGTGCTCCAACCCTCACCCAGATCCCCTATGTATCAAGCTTAGAAAATGGTCATGAAGGAGGATGCTTAAAAAATACATTTAGTACAGACGTTACCCATCTGCTAATCTGACCATCTCCCTGGGAAGCATGCAGTCTTCAACTTTAGCTCCAGGCAAGAGCCAGAGAACAGTTGTAGAGGTCATCCAGACCTTTATGCTTGTCACATGGGTATGAATGACCATATCAGAGGTGACTCCATGGTTGAGGGGGCATAGATGAAGGTGTTCAGGGCCCATGTGATAGTCTCATCCTCAACTGAGAATAAGTGCCCAGACAGAGGCAGACTAATCTAGAAGATGAATGCATGACTTAACATTGAGGGCTTAGGCTTCTTCAACTACAAGGCTGTTTTGTTTAGAAGGAAAATGGAAAGAGTCTGGTTCCATTTAACACTAACCCACACACCTAGTGAGGAGTGTTTTAAACTATTTTGGCAGAAGGTTGATAGTAGGGAGGTTCTATGACTTAAGTCAGGAGTAAGAAATAGTTGATTAGAAAAAAAATCCAAATTTAATCAGCAATATTCAAACAGGTTCCAGTAGCAATGAAGGACTCTAATCACACATATGGCTGGGAAAACACCATGTCTGGACAGTCCATCAAGTTCCTAAAATGCACTAAATGCAATATTTTTCCATTCAGAAGGCAGAGGAGGCTAGTAGGATAGCAGCTATTCATTCAGAAGGCAGAGGAGGCTAGTAGGATAGCAGCTATTTTAGATTTGGTTTTGACTAATAAAAGACAAATTGACTGAAAACCTACAGGTAGAAGGCAACTTGGATCAAAGTAATAAAAAGTTCATTATTTTAAGGAAGAGAAGGTGCAAGAGCAGCAAAAATAAGAATATCTGACTTCAAGCAAAAAGAAAAACAAGGTAACTTAAACTCAGGCAAATGCTAAGACCCTCTACAGAAGGTCATCTGATGGATAAAGGAGTACAGGAGAGTTAGCAGTTACTCAGAGCACCACAGCAAAATATACTTATACAGGATGGCTGCTTCCTAAACTAAACAGTATAGACGTGCCCATAAGATGCTGCAGGCAGGCCAACCAGTTTAGTCAACCAGCAGTGTTAGTGTGCCTACTTGAAGTGCCTTGTGGTTCCAAGTACTTTGCTTCCAGTTCAGAAGGCAGCCCACCTGAAACAGGGAGGGCAGCAGCATCAGGCATAGTGGCAAACAGAGATAAAGGATGAGTACAAGGAGTACACAAAGACATAGGGACAGAAATCAAAAAGGTCTTGTAGCTGGTGCATTTACTGCAGTTATATGGGATGCCTCCAAGCAAAAATGACATCACACATGCCCATCATCAGGACTAGTGTCTTGCAAGAGGAATAACATTTTAATATCAACCCCAGGTAGTATCAGGATGTAACAACCTAAAGTCATGATACTAGGAAAGTCCCAGTAGGCAATATATTCCAAATAAATAAATAAATAAATAAATAATAAAATAAAGATGTTTAAAACTAAGTAAAACACATAAAAAAGGGGACCAAAGGGATACTACTAATTATATATAAATATATTTATCATGTGCTTGCGTGCGTGCGTGCATGCACATTATACATGAAATCTGAAAGCGTTAAGAAGAGGAGTACAGTGGTTGTTAGACCTGTTCCTGAGACACGCCCTTTGTTCTGATTGAGGGCTCATTTTCTCCCACACTGAGTTCAAGGGTATAGCTAGTCACAAAGCTTCAATTTCAAGAACAGGACAACAAGTGCAAAATATATCTATATCTATAGGTATAAGCACATAGAATAGTAGCTGAATTACATTTTTCAAGAGTCTTATTCATAAATTGGCATTTGGAACTCATTTAAGTAGCAAAAAACTTTAATTTCCTTATAAACAATGACAAACAAAAAAAGCTTACAATCTAGTCCTTGTAACAACTTATTGAAGAATTATTTCTAGGAAAATGCCTTTTGTAAAACAAATAGCATATAAACCTCTCTCTAATACAGGCATTTATAGGGCTGAAAAATCTGTAAGCACAAAGCACAAAAATCTGTAAGCACCTGAAAAAGTTGAGCGCAAAAGAGAAATACAAAGCTCTAAAACTCTTGGTTACGAGGTTCAAAAGAATGCATAAGAGGCACTGTAAGACTCAATGAAAGAAAGATCCTTTTCAGTCTACAAGCTTACTCGGGAAGCTATATTTGGAATCAGGATTGTAATTTAAAGAACCAGAAAGCTGTGTGTCATGGGACTGCCTACTGCTGGCACTGAGATAGGGCAAGGCAAACTTCTGTCATAATTATACCTTTAGGTCAATAAGGGCCAAACCAGCCAAGATTCCCCTTATGACATTCTGTTACAGATCTGAGACATATTTCAAGGGACACAAAAGGTAGGAGGAAAACCAGTGAACACAGACCACAGTATGCTCTCTAGTACTTGTTTTTAAGTAGTATACAAAGCTCTTGGGTCAGAGGCGATATCTTTTATTACACCAACTAAATAGCAGCAAAAATTTCCTTTCTTTGAAAGCTTTCAGGCACATACACCCTTCATCATGCTGAGGAGAATTTAAAAGATTGTAAAAGTCTTCCTAGGTAGAAAATAAACTTTGTTTTTACACAGGTGAGGTAGAGAATTCTATTCACATCTCTTCTCCTCAAGCCTGTCAGAACAAGGGAACAAAATCACATAAATCTGAATTGGGTTCTGAAAAGCAACGTTTGATGAGGCTGTTGAAGAACAAAGCAAAAAACAATGGATGCCAGGGCTGTAGTATACACCATTTCCTGTATTTCCTGTATTCCTGGGTTCAGTGGTTCCGACGTACAAAATAAAAACAAAGTTGTTCTGCTGAAAGTTAATTGCACATTAATAACAGGTTACAGTGCAACAACTGACCTAACATGACTTCCACATGTTCTCCAGTTAGCATTGAGGTCAGATATTATTTGAAAGTTAATTGCTTTGGCCACATTTTTCAAAAGTATGTAGTCTTTGTAACTAGCTTGAGTTTGTAGCTATCCAAATTAACAAACCTTAAAAAGGGCCTAATTTGCTGATATCAAAAATCCAGACTCCTTTAAAAGGTGCATCAAGTAGCCCATCCCAAACTTTAATGCTCCCAAATCATATTATTTTTGAGAAATGTGACCTATGTATGTCTAGAAACATACCGGGTATGTCTACACATGCATTTACACCAGCCTACATTTACTATGCAGTAAGCTCCTGCACAGAAAAGGGTTTACTAGGGCTGCGCAAAGCTTTGGCCACCGATTTAATTCAGTGGAGATTCAGCCCAATTCAGCAGCCGAATATCCGGATCCGAAACAAGTCAGGAGACCCTTTAATCTTTCCAAATCAAATTGGAATCCTCCAATTTGATTTGGAAAGATTCGATCATTTGGACGTAGACACAGCTTTATATATGTTTTTTCTACATACCTGAAGGTACCAGGTGACTCATTACCGTTGAGATGGTGGGGTGGAAGAAGCGTCCCACAGGAGCGTGGGGGGTCCCCAGCGCACTCGGCGGTGGACCTGGAAGTAGACCAGAAGCACTTCCAATCCATTTCTGGGTCCGCTGCCGAGTACACGGGGGGGCCCCCCCACCACGCTCTTGTGGGACGCTCCATTCACCGTCTCAGTGTTCACAAGCCATGCCTGGTACCTTGAGGTACAGAGAAAAGACATTTAAAGCTATATCTGTGGCCGAACTGCTGATTCTCTGAATCAGAATCAAATCTTCAGATTTGGATTCAGCCAAATCAAAAAATCGGGAAAGTGATGTGAATCAATGAATCCGAATTGAACACGGCCCACTTTGCATACTCCTAGTATCTACGCGTGCTAGGATTAGGGAGAAGATTTGCTTCCAGTTCTCTGCAGCCCTCCAGTGTGCCCCGGTGGTCACCAGGAGCAGCTCCAGGCTCCCGCCCAGTGCTAGCATGGAGGTTGGCAGGGAGCTATCTCCCGCCCCTTCACGGACAGCTGAATGGGAACAGATTTGGCTCCCGGCTAGATGTCTACACAAATGCTATGGCACCAGTACTGATGCCTTTCAGAATTAGGGAGATTTACTGTGAAGTAAACATGTGCATGTGTAGTCCCACATGCTTCTTCACAGTAAATTATGCTAATTTGTAGTTAAGCATCTGGTGGAGACGCACCCCCATTTTATTAAATTGAAGTTTTCAGCCTAGTCCCTACGATTCTTCATCTGCCTATTTTAAAACAAGAGGGAAGCAAGTAAAGAATACTAGATCAGAGACATGACGAGGAAACCTAGTGCCTCGGGTAGGGGGGAGAAGGGCCCCTGTCAAACACTCCCTGCACATGGACTATTGCGCCCTGCTCAGGCACTCCTAGTTACTCTGCTGTCTCGTCTCTCCATATTCTCACAAATATCTCAATTTAGACAGGAATTGTTATAGTCCATATGCAGATAGTAAAATAAGCTATTATACTGTACTCTGTCAACACTGGGAAGAGTTACTTTATATCCTTTTCAGCACCAAACAAGTGACTGGGGCCTCTAGAAGGTACTGCAATATCCATTTGACAAAGCTTATTAATAATTACTACACGGCTAAATCACAACTGCTCAGTCTTACTTGCTTTCGTTTGTCACCTCTACAAGGAAGAGGTATAACAATGCTTAAGCAATCATAAAGCTATACAAATTATTACAAATAGGAACAATCTCAGTAGAGAAGGAAGCCAAAAATAGTGGTCGGAAAGGCATGTGACAGGCACGTCTTGAAATATCATCCTTATGCTCCAAGGAAGGAGCGTACATTGTGTGTTTCACTCATAGAAAACAGTGATCAAATAACTATGGTCTGGTTCTAACAAATGATTGTCCTGATGTCCTCTCTCATCAACTGGACTTAGTACTGTACTTCCACTTGCATATGTGTCTTTGTGATACAAAACCTCTTAACCTTCTTAACAATAACTGGAAGCCATTGATTTCATATGGTGGGGATGGGGATATTGCCTCAACATAGTTGCTTTCCTGAAAATATTTCAGATGCCCCTATATCTACAACTACTGCAAAACTATTATGCAAACTAATGGCTCTTTATATACTGTGGCGGTGAAGCGCCCCCACAGGCGAGCAAGGGGGAGCAAAGGGAACCCACAGACCCCAGACCCCGAGAACAAGCCCCCAGAAGGGCATACGCACCGTCAGAGGGGCAGCGGGAGGAAGAGCCGCATCCGTGGCCGCAGCCGCGTGAGCCGCCATTACGCCGGCTCTGGCAACAGCTGTTCCCCGCGCGGCGAACAGCTGAGCCAATCCCAGCGGCCGGAGTGGCCACGGCGGGAGGATTTAAGAATGCCGGCAGAACAGGGAACGCGCGGGAGCCAGGGAGAGAGAGTACGGGTGTGTTGCCCATGCCGCAGGCTTTCGCACGGGGCAGCGAGGACCCCGTCTGCGGGTCTCAAACAGGCAGCGTAGGCAGGAGCGGGAAGCCTGCCGCCGGCAGCCAAGTGAGAGGCAGCCAGAGAGTGCACGCCGAGGCACTCTCTCAGCGTCCTGAAGCGGCAAACGCACAGGAGGCAGGAGAGCACCCTGTGGACGGGAGGAGAGGGGACCAGCTCCCCCTGGTTCGGAGGAGTATTACCTTTAAGGAAGGAGGAAGGAGAAACCCCTCTTAGCAGGAGGGAGGACGACCGGAACCGGTCAGGGGCCATCATACTGGGCCTGGCAACATCTGGACAACATCGCCCAGCGGTTGGCGTGTGGACGGGGTGTAGGGGAGGCGGAGCCCCGTGGAGCACCGCGTCCTGTAACCGTGAGTAACACCGTCTATCGGGAGGTCCCACCCAGGATAAAGATCTCCACTGGAACCCCTCTGAACGTAACCGATTACATCCAAGTCGTGGCAAGCGAGTTGAGGGGAGGGGCCACACCCCGATAGGCCAGGCGGAGCGAGGCACAGGCTCCACATATACCAAGAGGGAAAAAAATCTCCAAAACAACAAAAAAGACCCCAACAACCAAACAAAAAAAATTTTCATCTCCTCAAAACACAGAAGCACTAATGATGCACCTCAGTTAGAATTACCAGCTCTTTCTAGGATCTGGAAATCTGAAATTCTACATCATTTTCTACTACATCACAAGCAGGTCCAGGGAAGTGATCCTTCCTCTCTATGCAGCGCTGGTCAGGCCACAGCTGGAGTACTGCATCCAGTTCTGGGCACTGCACTTCAAGAGGGATGTGGCTAGCATTGAGAGGGTCCAGAGGAGGGCCACTCACATGGTCAGCAGGCCAGGCCCTACGAAGATAGACTAAAGGGCCAAAATCTATTCAGCCTCCACAAGAAAAGACAGAGGGGATCTCGTGGCCATCTATAAACTCACTAGGGGGGACAACGGAAAATAGGTGAAGCTCTGTTCCCCCGGGCACCACCTGGGATAACAAGGAATGATGGCCACAAAGTAATTGAGAGCAGGTTCAGGCTTGATATCAGGAGGCATTACTTCACGGTTAGGGCTGCCAGGCTCTGGAATGGGCTCTCAAGGGAAGTTATGCTCTCCCCTACCTTGGTCTTCAAGAGGAAGTTGGATAGATATCTGGCTGGGGTATTATGATCCCAGCACTTGTTCCTGTCCAGGGCAGGGGGTCAGACTTGATGATCTGTTCAGGTCCCTACTAATCTTAGAAACTATGAAATTAATAGCTTGACAGTTTGTTTGGTTTTTTTTTTAAACAGAGTCCTGTAATACCAAACAGTGCATACCAAACATACGTTAGTACTGATAAGACATTTATAACAGTGAAATGTGCAGTCAGATGTAATTTTTACTGATGGCTAAGATTTCCAGATGTCTTCTTTTTGGAGGGCTGCTTTGGAAACTTTGGAAATCATTTTCCAATTGTTATATGGCATACAACTAGGAATGATTTAGATACTCCATCCTATTTTAAACAAAGAGTTAGGGATTAAAATGTATATTGAACACATACTGTCTGGGCAACCAGGCAATACAAAAAAATTCCTCATACCTGGCAAGAGAGGAATAATTAAAAAAACCCATGGAAAATGAGAAGGAACTTAATGCAAACAGACAAGTGGCCTGTCCCTCTAGAAAAGACTAATGACAGAAACAGTCAGGGCTTATAAATTGTGAGCTGAGGAGAAAAGCAGAATTAATACACTATTTCTATTGTGACATTCTTTGACACTTAAAAAAAAGTAACAAGATATTTGTGCTCTCATACCTAAATATGGAGCAAGGGTTTATTGTAAAGATTTTTTTTGTTTAGTTTTAAAATAAAACTAACAAGGAATCTTTATAATTTTTTTGTTTACATCTCATCTTTTTGCAACTTACTGTTGGCATAATTTTAATTAGAAAAATTAACACTAGAATTATATATAAAAGAAAAATTCTCAGCCATAAACAAACCAACAAAGCAGATGCTACACGCTACGAGAGAGAGAAAAAGACGGGATTTAAAATTAAGATATTCTCTCTCATTTTCCTCCCCCAAAGGTAATGGGAAAAATTAATTCTCCCATCTCACATGCAAATCCCAAAACCATGTTGGATACCTATGTTATTGGAAATAAAACACCATTAAAAACATAAACGTTCTACTCGTACAAATTGGAACAATTACATACATTCCTTACCTGCTTTTTTAAAGAAAGGTTGGCATAGGTGTATATCAGGTTCCCACCCAGCTAGCATCAAAAATCATGAACTACCTAGGTCCGGAATCTCCCATGCGTATTTAAACTGTCTCCTCCTCTTCTACTGGTAATTCTCGTCCATTACCAAGTCCAGAAAACTCTAAAACTCTAAAATATAAAAGAAATACCTGGGCCCCTCAACAGTGCCCTATTCAAATACCTTTGAAGAACACAAGATATAAAAATGATTCCCCACAGTTATGCCAACCCTATTCAGATAGCCTATTGTTATCATCCAGCAAAATAAACATATAGATGTTATAGCAGTATGTTCTAATACACTTGGATTTCAGTAAAACTCCTTCAAGTTTTGATATGTAAAAACTTCTGTAAATGACAAAACATGAATCTTACCATGCTGCTGATGAACCCGAATTTTTCAGCCTATACAGACTTGAAGTAAGATATCACTTCTTTCAAATTAAAAAGGCCAAAATCTGCAGCTACTAGTGAAGCAAATTACTCATTTGAGTCAGTAAGGGCTATGGGTATTCAGCATCTTTGAAAAGTTAGGTGACTTGCTTGGCAAGCCAGGTTTGGCCTAAAGATTTTCAGTGTCTCATCACCAATACCATTAGGCTTGGTGTGGGACTTTAAAAAATGTATTAGACAATTGAAAAACAGCAGCAGCACAGCCCAGCAGCCCTGTCTTGGTAAGAATCTGTCCCTCACGTGCCAAAATAGCTTCTGAAAAAAGTCAAGCAGAGAACACAGATTCTACCAGCGGGCTGCCCTGCAATATTTCAGGTGCCATGAATCATGGCACATGATTCCAATTTCAAACCTATGTCTTTCCCAAACAAGGAATACTGGAATGGATTTGGACATTCCTTCTTCCCTCTCCAAATCCTCCATGCTCTGCATCAAAATGAAATCGGTACAACTCGAATTGACTTTAATTACTGGCCACACGGGTTCTCATTGACAGCAGATAAAAGTGACAAAAGAAATTTTACTGTGCAGTGAATCATCAGCATGCCTGTCAACTCCAAAAAAGCAACACTGCCTTTTTAAAATCAGTTCATTTTGAATAATGGCATTTTCATTTAATCCTGTTTCATGTAACCCTGTGGGATAATCTTTTTTCTTTTTTTAATGAAAGGTTGAATTCTACAAAAAACTGGTAGTTTAAGGGTTTTTTTATTAAAACTGGTAAATGCGTTTTTTAAGTCCTGTACTGTTACATACTTTTAGGAGGAAGAATAAACCCACCATGCATATATACACTATTCACCATCTTTTGAGAAAAGTAAGAAGTTAAAGACCAAATTTCAGACTAATTTCCTATTAAACCCAAGGCACTGTAGCCATGTTGGAAAATTTAATAGTTATCTGGCGCACACTGATAGCATGAGAAGTTAATAGTTAGAACACACTGCGTTTCCTTAGGTGACAGACAGCTACATCATTTTCAAAATACTTTCAGTAGTGAAAAAACAAACTTGTTTTGAGTATCAAGGGCTAACAGCTGAAAAAAGAAAGTTACAAGTACTATTTGAAGCACAAGATAATGAAAGTAGGAAACAGTTGATGTTAGCAAGCTTAATCTTAAACTGTGGTATCTTTACAGCTGGCTCTTAAAGGACACCCCATTACGTTGGCCCGACTGGGAAGGAAGGATTCATTCACAGCATTCCAGTCTACAACATGCAATAGTAGTTAATGCAGCTTTCAGAAGGGCAAGGCAGGAAATTCAGTTACAGCATTTTTGACTTGATCAGAAAGGGTAATGTTGAATTTCTTCTATTAGAGGTACGCAAACTACAGGATGTAGTCTTGTGGACAGATTAATTCCTTATATCCTTGACCTCCCTTTTCTGTATTTCCCAAATGTATGCTCTGGCCACAAGACTTAGCATGATCTTTATATATAGTAGGGCTGTGTGAAGCTTCAGTCCCCGATTTGATTTGGCCCGATTCGGTGGCCGAATCTGAATCGAATCAGGAGACCCTTTAATCTCTATGAATCAAATAGGAACCCTCTGAAACGATTTGGAGAGATTCAGTGATTCAGACAGACACAGCTTTAAATGCTTTTTCTACATACCTTAAAGTACCAGGCAGTGAATGCTACAATGGTGGGGCGGATGGAGCGTCCACAGGAGTGCAGGGGGGTCTCCAGCATGCTCAGCAGCAGACTCAGAAGTGGACCAGAAGCACTTCCAGTCCACCTCCAGGTCTGCTGGGGAGCAGGGCCCCCCCTGCATCCTCCCTCAGGGTCTGGCATCCAGGGCCCCCCCCCCATGGCCAATCACTGGGCTGGGGGGGAGGCAGGGGACCCCCCTGTGCACTCCCCAGCAGACCCAGAAGTGGACTGGAAATACTTCCCATCCGTTGCTGAGCACTCCTGTGGGACACTCCCCAGCATCACAACATTCACGAGCCATGCCTGGTACCTTGAGGTAAGTAGAAAAAACATTTAAAGCTGTGTCTATGACCGAATCACTGATTCTTTGAATCAGCATCGAATCTTCAGATTTGGCTGAATAGAATCAGGGACAGCGATCCAAATTAACAAATTGAATCACTGTCCATGATTCGGGACAAATCCGAGTCAAATATGGTCCGTTTCGCACACCCCTAACATACAGCATTTCCATTCCCATCCCTGCCACCTTGTGGCTGGCAGCATCCCTTTCTTACCATCTCCCTGTAAACACTACCCTAATTCTTCCACTTGAAAAGGTTTTTTATTTTGAATAAGTGAGGCCTTTGAAAATCACTTGCCTTTTCTCCATGAAGTGATATACTTTTCATCTAGTTTAACCGTCTGCCATCAGCCATGGCATTTTCATTTAAACTCAACTAAAACTGAGATCCATGTTGGAAGATGGACTGTTTCACAGAGTCCTTCCTAGGCTGCAGGGAAAAGTTTAAGTACATTTTTTACCTTCATAAAAATGTTCAGTGTTAAAACTTTTTTTCAGTTTAGTTGACTTGAGCAGCAAAAGTTATGTCAGACTTATCTGAGATTGAAGAGGCAATGCCAACCTACACCTTCAAGTACAGCAATATGGAGGATGCATAGCATCTTACATTGCAGAGGAGGCATTTTCAGGCCTGTTTGTTTCAATTCAAACATCATTTAAGTTTGTTAAAAAAAAACAACCACCCAAAAACAAATTCTAGAGCTTTAAAAAATATATATATGCAAGTGCCTTTATTTAGTGCTATGGCATTTGGTTAATAGTCCATCCCAAAATGAGAACCTTCTGCCTCAACCTTGACAGAAAAGAGGAAAACTCCTCTAAGCAAGTTTGTTGTCAAGGGCTCTTCCACCAGAGGAAATCTAGTTTGGTAAGCATGCAAGCAATAGTGAGCTGAAGATAAACAATTAGTTTATCTGAAATGTTAATACCAAGTTTCATAAAGACTTTGGGCAACATACCAGGAAGACTTCAAATATGAACAGAAAGTCAACAATCTGCATTAGATGACACACCTGTATTACAGGATCCTTGCCAAATCCCCTTTTGAAGGGAACAGAAGTCACACCTGCAGTATTAAAACAGAATTGTGAAACTGTCAGCTTTAAAAACTCTATACATGAAAGTTTTTGTAGCAAAACAGATCATATTTCTGATAATTTAACTGCAATAACTGAACATTGCAGTAAGCCTCTTTATAAATAAAATTCACAACACAGATTCTGTGCAAGTATCACCAGCCACAAATCTTATCCTCCTCAACTAAAAAATGAAGTTGCACCTACACTTCCTGTAAGGGCCATACAGCCCTTCATTTAAACTCTGCATTGGCTACACTTTTTTCACTGCCTCAATTTCAAGCCTCTCCTTACCTTCAAGATTCTTCACAACCTTGCCCCTAGTATTCTTCCCCCCCCCTCACCATTTCAGCAACTTTAGCTTATTTTTTGAATCTGCTTGTTTATATCTTCATATGTAAGACTTATTGAACTAATTTAGAAAGGCAACTCTCCTCTTCAAAAGTACAAAACAGTCCTTATGGAAGGAATTAAAACCAAGTCTTTTTGGACTTTTGAAGAAAAAACACATCCAAACTAATATTGGGGTGTGTAAGCTGACCCAGAATGCACTTATATTCTGAAATCTGCTTGGTGTTTTCAATCAAGTAGACAGCAGAATTGTTTCCATTTCATTCTTTGAGCCACAACTCCACAGATCAATTCAGATAGGCCTGTATATTCCCTGGTCCCAAAATTAGTCTTCACCACAATTCTTTCATTCTAAGACGAATCCAGAATATTGAAAGTAATAGAAAGCCATCTGACTAAAGAGCAAAACCACACACACAAATCTAGGATTTGGTATTCAGTGCAACAACGGAGGGTTTCCACTTTCTAGTGGGAGAAAACAGCTTACTGCCACATGTCTAATTTTAACTTTATTCACTGCGTTCTTTAGTATCCATCTATAAAAAGGTTTAAATGCATGGAGATGCTCCATTGCTCTTAGGTATTATCTAACGCAAAAGAAAGAAGTACATAAACGACGTAAATAAAAAAAGAGCGCACATACTCCAGATCATTTTTGGGGGAAAAGCATAAGTAAGACACTCACCTTAATGAATGTGCTAATTAGGCTTTTTCCAAATAAAGGTCTGAAACTACAATTAATACTGTCCTGTAAAAAAAACAAAAAAAACAACCCAACTAAACAAATAAGTAAACTCTACAAATTGACTTGAGAAATACAGTTTTTATTAAAATCTATTTAAAAGTAAAATAAAAGTCTAGCTTTACACTGCAAACACCAAACCAGAGATAACAAGAAATACTCTAATTCACCCACAATTGACTTGTGTCGGGAATCAGAGCAGCCGGCTGGCAGCTGCTTTCTGACCCCCCACCAGAGCAGTAAAACTTTCACCTGACAGGCGGGTAGTGATGGATGGTGTGAAATTAACCAGGCACAGACGCGTGTTGGTTACAGGAGATTGTTTACTTACGTCGCCCAGATAGTGACATGTGACGCAGGCTGAGCCTTTGTTTCTGTTACAGTTGCATCGATTACAGTTGAGCGAACAAGGTTGGATTACGGTATCAAGTGATGACGAACGAAGCGTGCCGAGAACAGACTATCGAGCCTGCAGGGCTTTACTACGTCAAAATTAATGATGACGGGGAGTGATTGACAGCTGATCAGACTGTCAAGCTACTCTGGTGATGGACTCATGTCTCTCCTCAGAGATTTCTCCGGGGTTCTCCGCCTTGGGCGGAAACTGCTAAACTATTTATAGACAGAGGTGTCTGACGGAGATACCCAATGATGAACCGTTATGTGGAATCTTTAATTTTCTGGCAAGCAGCAGTTCTTTGTGCTCTCAGGCTGCTATCAGGTTACAAGGTAGTGGGTTAGGTTTTCTGCCTGTTACGTATGAGGTTATGATGAGGGGCTTACACTTGTTTCTTGACTAAGTGCAGGGATTTATGGCAGGGCTATCCCCTTTCACCCTGACCAGTCTTAAGTTTCGTTTCTTGGTTGTGACGTGGGAATAAATTATATACAGCTCTCCACCAGGATTTTGTTTCAGGAGTTTTTGGCAAGGATTTCTTTTAACCCTTAGTTGACTACTTGAACGGTATCTCTTGCTAGTGGCATGGGCACTGATTAACTGGGTTGTGACAACTTGCAGTTACTGACATCTGAAAAATAAGACTGTGGGATAATTTCCTTCCCTGCATGACCTATTTAATATTTACTAAATTCAATTTCCCTTTTTACAAATGAACAGCAATGAAACCCCTATACCTGTTTTAAAAGGTATAAATGGACAGCACCAAATGAAACAGAGAAGCTATGCTAGGACATGTCCTTTAGCTTAGGTTGGCATAGTCTGTGCATCTGCATGGTGCAAGGGTTGCCTTCCTCTGTAGTATAGGACGGGTATTAAATCAACATGCTCTACAACAGTGGTTTTCAATCTTTTTGGACTTGCCCTGCCCTCGCACTCCCAACCCCCAGCCCCCTGGCTCTGCCAGTACCCTTCACTTTCAACCCACAGCAGGGAGCGAGGTATGGGATGGAGGAGGCATGGCAAATTGGAAGGAAGCAGGGGGGTGGGGAAGGAATGTGTCCCCTGCCACCACCTATGCCCCCCACCCCCAACTTACCTGCAGTGAGCTATGGGAGCTGCTCCCCACCACTGCCTGGCTCCCATGTGCATGTGGGCACATGCACACACATACATGTGGTGCCCCCTGCCAGACTGGCCTCTTTCTGCTCCCCCCAGCTCCAAGCAGCCCCTTGCAGGCTGGAATACTGCCAGCCTGAAAGGGGAAATGCATGGTTTCTGACATTTTTCTCCTTTCCATGAACCTGGCAGCAGAAGGAGGCTCAGCCCAGACATGGGCTGCCCCAGCTGGCCTCAGAGATCATAAATGTGCCAAATACACAGCTCCCCTGAAACCTGGTCATGGATTCCTAGTTGAGAACCTCTGCTCTACAGTAATTTCCATGGGCATGCATTTACTCTGTGGTAAAGTAGAAATTAATAGAGGAGCTTCCACTTATCGTGTGATCAGAGCAAGCCCACAGGCAGTTACCACAGAATAGATGACAGTCAAGTCCCATTATTTTACCCCAAGGCAAACTGTTCCTATGTCCATAACTTGGGTCACACAGGAGGCCCATAACAGACCAGGAACCAGAGGAACGGTTTTAAAGTCCCACAACAACACTTCAATCTCCAAGTCATCCTTCTCTAGGAAAGAGGGTCTTTTCCCATCTGAACACTAAGTAGAAAACTGGACTTTCAATATTGCTAGCAGCAAAATTTGATATTTCAACTACCTAGATGTTTTAAACAAAAGTGTGCATGGCAAGATGTTCCTATAAAGGTGATGAGGTGTTTAGAGGAACTAGCACATACTTGTCAAACTCCTAGCCCAATCAATCAGTATATTCTTCCAGCCCTTGCGTCATCAATTTAAAACATAACATTCTGGCTTGATGCCAGTAGTAGCTACAGCACTCCACACACAAGGTAAATTAATAGGATTAGTCATAGTGTACTGAAAAGGGAAACTGAGTAGGCACTGTGCAGTGTCTAAAGAAAAATGAACAATATAAAACTGCTTTGCACATTATAAAAGACATTATAAACAGAGGGAAACTGGGATGGGAGGAGAAGAAGCTAACAAGAACCAAGACAGAAGAAGCAAAGAAATTAGTAGGTGGGGCATAGAAGCCAAAAGAAGACACGCCAGGGATAAAACACAGGAAAAAGTGGAAAAAGCAGCAAATGTCATATGCAGAGGTGGTGCTAATACTTTACCTTTCCTTCCTGTATCACAGTTATAATGAATATAAAGTGTAGGCAGCAACATAATCCTATTACTCACACTGTATGCTACCAATGATCTCAGTCAAGCTTTGCAGTGTAACAAATGCACTGCTCCTAAATCCCAAATACATCTACCTTCACTTCATAATAGAAAAACTCCTCTACCTGAAGTTTCTTTTATTTTTGAAGTAACATTATCAACAAATTCAGAAAACTGAATGCAGCTTTGGACCTAGATCACACTCATTGCATATGTGGCTCTACTTCTGAGACATCGTAATTTGAAACACTGCTGTAGCCTAGGCCAGGGGTGGCTGACTTGTGGCATGTGTGCCACAAATGGCACAGACAGCCTGTGTGGCATGCAGCAGATTGGGGGGGGGGGGAGGGGAGAGTAGGGAACACTCAGCAGATAAGGCAGGGAGCAGAAGACAGAGCAATAGATTTGGCAGGGGAAAAGGATCAGTGGCACCCAGAGAGGGTATGGGGCATCCTTATGGCACTCTTGCCAAAGAAGTTGGTCCCCACTGATCTAGGACATCTCAGCCTACTCTAGATCTCAGAGATAAATTCAGACCACACAAAACTATCCTGCAGGAAATCATGGAATTCAATTATTTGGGAAAAGAAAGGAATTACTATGACTATTTAGAAAAGAATGAACCTGTGATTGCATTACTCCCCCCACCCTCCCCCACCAAAAAAGAGAAATTTCCAGGTCAAGTGCAAGTAAATGTTCCTACAGGCAATCCTCGACTTCCAACGTTTTGAGTTACAACATTTCACACTTGCAACGTTTATAAATTGACATCCTGTTTCAACTTCACATTGCCAGTTTCGACTTACAATACTTGATCCAATGCAATGCCATGCCAGCGAACAAGTTTGCTGAGTCACTCATCTCCCTGGAGAACATCTGTCCAAACTTCCTTGGACACTTTCTTTAAAAAAGCAGACAAGACTCCAGAAAAACCTGCAGCCAAGACTCCTGAGAAGACTCCAACCAAGAGCCCTTCAAAAAGTCCAGCAGTCACCTCAAAGAAGTCCTTCCAAATCGAT
Organism: Alligator mississippiensis; assembly: GCF_030867095.1. NCBI lineage: Eukaryota > Metazoa > Chordata > Crocodylia > Alligatoridae > Alligator > Alligator mississippiensis. The sequence goes on from NC_081830.1 coordinate 44,723,056, forward strand.
ATGATTGCTATTTACAATATAAATATATTAATGTAGCTATATTACTCATGTATAACTGATCGAGTACAAAATTCTGGAGTATTTTTGGTGAAAATAGGGTATCCGGCCTTGGTTCAGGAACTGATCCCCCCATTTATAACATTGTTTTGTATGAGAAAATTGGCTCCGAGTTACAACGTTTCGACATAAGACGCAGTTTTCAGGAACCAATTGTGTCGCAAGTCCAAGGACTGCCTCTATTTGCGTTTGCAATGAAATCTGCAGTTTGTTATAAAGTCCACAAACTGTTGGAAGGAGCCAACAAGTGGGGGTCCCCAGGAGTCTATCATGAGTTCAGTATTTTTTAAAACCTTCACTAATAACTTGGATGATGGGTAGGGGTGTGCAAAGAGGATAGTATACAATTCAGATATGGCCCTATCTGGGGGATAGTGATTTGATTCGCTGACTTGAATCACTGTCTCGATTCAATTCAGCCCAATCTGAAGATTCGATTCTGATTCGGAGAATCAGAGATCAGCTTTGTATGGTTTTTCTACATACCTTGAGGTACTAGGCGCAGCTTGTAAACGCTGAGATAGTGGGGCAGATGGAGTATCCTACAGGATCATAGGGGGTCCCCCCTCACGCTCAGCAGTGGACCCAAAAGTGGCCTGGAAGTATTTCTGGTCCACTTCCGGGTCTGCCGCTGAGCACACAGGGGACCCGCCCCGTGGCCTGGCAATTGGCCACAGGGGGACCCCCAGTACCCCCCCCAGACCCAGGAGGCACCAGTCTCTGAGCCGGGGGGAGGGTGTGGAGGGCTCCCAGTGCACTCCATGGCAGACCCAGAAGTGGACCGAAAGTACTTCTGGTCTGCTTCCGGGTCTGCTGCTGAGCGCATGGGGGACCTCCACCACGCTCCCATGGAATGCTTCATCCTCTCCACCATCTCAGAGTTCACAAGCCACGCCTGGTACCTTGAGGTATGTAGAAAAAAAAAAAAATAAAGCCGTATCTATGGCTGAGTTTTCAAATCTCTTCGAATCGATTTGGAGACTTCAAATTTGATTTGGAGAAATTAATGGGGGCGGTTGCAATGGATCTGAGCCAGCAGCTTGCTCTTGTTGCAAAACAAAAAAGCCAATAGTGTACTGGGTTATATTAACAGGACTGTCACTTACAAATGAAGGGAAACAATACTTTTGTTCTATTCAGCACTGGTGCAGCCTCACCTGTGAGTGCTATGACCAATTTTAGACTCTACACTTAAGGAATAATGTGGACAGACTGGAAAGAGTCCAACACAGACCAAGAAAAATGAATGGGGGCCTGAAAGGCAAGACTTGAAAGGAAAGGCTGTTAGAACTATAGGATGGAGATGGACTTTTGCTCTGTGGCCACATGGAACAGGACTAGGAACAATGGCCTCAAGCTTCAGCAAAGAAAGTTTAAATTAGAGATTAGGAAGAACTTTCTGATTACAAGCACAGTCATGCTTGGAACAGGCTACTTAGAGAAACTGTGGAATCTCTACCTTTGGAAGTTTTCAAGAACAGGTTAGACAGATGCTTAGCTGGGATGGTTTAGTCAGGGATGATTCTGCCTTGAGCAGGGGACTGGACTAGATGACCTTGTAAGGTCTCTTCCAGCCCTACTTTCCTATGATAACATTTGGACTTTCACAGAAGTACCCGCTTGAAAAGCATATACAACTATACATAGTTGTGAAATGGGATAAAAAATAAAAGAACAAAAAACGTTCCTCTAACATTTACTGAGTTACTGTAATGAGAAGCACCCATAGACCAAAGGCAGCATCAGATGCCTCACTGTTCAGCCTGTAGAATCTAGGGATGGTATCAGTAATTATGGCTGCTTTATGTATATCCTTATAATATGAAATGCACTATTTTTCTTCCCATGAAGTAACAACAGCTCCAAGGAAGTGAGCTCTGATATTGGTACTTGTATTCTACAACTAGAAGCTTCCAGGTGGTCAAGGTAATGTAAGGCTTCTTTTCCTTGGACATGGGATAACAGCAGAAAAGCACATTTGAGTTTCTGAATTAAAGTTGTGCAGTGAACATGCACCCTAAAGATACATGATTGATGTCTCCACAGCTTTAAGTTTCCCTTTGGGACATCACAAACCTGACCAGAACGGCAGTTTCCAACAGCCCTTAAATCCTGGAGTTAACCTTTATTATTAAGGCATCGTTAGTTCCGAGCACCACTTTACATTTTAAGAAGGTGCAGTATTGTGGCTTCAGGAAAAAGATCTCCCATCTACGATAACCTAAGAACTGGTTGCTATCAAAAAGGCTTTATTTGTAATGCTTAGAAAGTAACGTCATGACTTGTTCCAACAGAGGAGCCCTAATGACACTGGAAGCAAGGTAAAATCTCAGAGAAGAACCAAGTCCTCCCAAAACACAATGACAACAGAAGTAACTTTCAAAATTCTGGACACCTGAAAAGATGAAATCTACTACCTGCCTGCTGAACCAAGCTGCTGCTTTGTCAAATACCCTTGATCTCCAAATGCTTGAACTGCCAGGCATCAATCAAGTCCATCTCTAAGAATTTCAAAAATCTGTGGTACTCATGCAGATACAATAATGAAACCCTTTTCCTAGTATCAACTGACAGCACATTCAGGGGCCAGGTTGAAGTTGAGCTGCTAAGCTTCTTCTTGGAAGACAAAAAATTATGGACATTATAGTTTCTGCACCTTCCCTTTGGTTTCAGGGGTTTAATAGCCAGGAAACTACACAGATTATCTGGATTCTGAGGCATGAATGACACTTGTAATATCACCTCCCTTTTGGATGAAAAGCAGATGGGAAGTCTTTGTACTCAATAAAATTGGAGAAGCAAGGTTTTCCAACCAGAATTACCGGTGCTACCTGTATGCAAATTTTTATAACATTTTGATGCGGAAATTAAAGGTCTATAACAAAATATCTTTGGTCATCTTTGCAACAAGGCAAGCCATTTGTTTCCTTGGCTTGTGATCCCATAGGAAAAAAAAAAAAGACTATACGAACTTGCAGTTCAGGTAAGAGATGGACAGATGTATCATTAAGAGACAAAACTCCCTTACCAAGGTATAGTCCTGGCATTACTTCAGTCCAGCTATAGCAGCATAGAGCTCACTCAGCACTGCAAAACCTCCTGGAGAAAAAGTAAACTAGCCCATGGTAAACTCTGTGCTGCCACAACTAGACTACATCGGACTGATCTCAGCTCCCCAATCAGGCAGTTTAATAGCTTGGGTACATCTACAGAACCACAGGACTGGAAAGAAACTCAATGATCATTTAATCCTCTGGATTAGACGCGCACAAAAAGCAGGGCTCTACTGTCAAACTGAGGACATGGCCCTGATGAGATGTTGATACTACTCATAAAAAGGGGGCTACAAGAAACCATGTCCTAACACACACATTTGTTTGGCCTTGGCTCTTCGCAGCAGAGGAATATCTTCAGGCAGGTACTTAATCAGCAGCAAGTCAAAGGAGACTTGAAGTATCCAATTATTTCCCAGTTAGGGCACAAAGAGTAACTATGAGGAGGAGAATCCCAGACAGCCTGGAGACCATCTTTTTCTGTCCCCTGTATTTTTTTCCTACAGCTAGGAAAAAAAAATTGCCTGCCTGAAGCTGAAGAAGAAGACAAGAGAACAGTCTGTTTCCCAGGGAAGCCACACCTTCCCTACCACTGAATGACATATTTGATCTGCAGCCAAGGCTGCACATAGGGCATCTCCAATTTAATAAATCAAGGGACTTCATTATGAACAAAAATGAGTTTGAAATGGATATTGTAATGGCGGTGAAAAAGTTCTGGACCCTTAAACATTAAATCAAACAAAAAAAATGTAACATCATCATATTCTCCCATGTCAAATTTCCTTTGCTACCTTGAATACAGTGTAACAAAAAATAAAACTGTAATACAAAGTCCAGCACAGGTAGACAATTCTCCCTCACACACAGATGAGATCAGATAGTACATCTAATAACACAATTCAGCTTCTAAAATGTTCAAGCTACTTTTCAGAACCAACAGTGCTTCTTGTGTATACTCTGCATGCAGAATCTAAAATTGCAACATGGTAACCCCTGCCCCCCCAAAAAAAACCCAACAACAAAACCCAAAATAACCCTCTATGGATTTACTTCATTGAATCAAAATCTGAAGGACAAGTTTTTTATAACATCTGAATTGTTATGTTACTATGCATTATAATTACTAGGTAACCAGGCAGTTCTGGAAATAGGAACTTTTCTATAGTATAATATTTGGCACAAGCACACAACAGTTTCAAATGATCACGCTGTTCCCTTTTAACATGGGCCTATTAGAACAGCTCTTGAGACAGTAGTGTAAAGGTACTGTGAATTAAACAAATGACTGACCGGAAAAAAGGTGCTTTGTGTTACTGAAAAGCTCTTTTTAGACTTCTAAAAGTGCATTTAAACAAAACAAAATGAAAACATAGAAAGTAACTAGTTTCTTTTAAATACTGTATCAACCTAGACTATGCAATTTAGACTTTCTGGTCATCAGATAAGAAATCAGAGAAAAAGCCAGGTCACATTCAGGATATATCCACACTTATTTACCAGTTTTTAGCTAAGACATTAAACAAATGAAATATAATTCTATTCAGAGGAAATCATCACTATGATGAGATTAAGTTTCTAATCAAAACTCAGACTGTCACTCATTTTAGTAGCACCCAAAACACCCAAATGGGATCTAGCAATAAAACGACCTCTGCTGGGAGACACAAGCCTCTGCTTTCTTATTTACACTTAAGAAATTGGCAGAGTTTTAACAACAACAATTTTGGTCACCTTCACTTGTATAACAGTTTCCGTGAAAAGTTAATTTTAAAGTTTAATTCAAGGGAAGGCAGACATTAATTCCTAGTACTTCTTGCACATGCAGACACAATTTTAATAACATATTTCACTATTATTTTTGAAGAGGTTAACACATTAACTGACAAATAACTTAGTTTATGTTTTAACTCCTGGCTTTTTAAAGACTTGATTTTTATACCCTATTGAGGCCTACACTCAATACTTTCTTAACTCTACTAATAAAGAATCAGGATCCAAGTAAAGCAAGTCTTTGCTGGTATGACTGAACCTGTCACAACAAGTTCTGGTCTGGCAAAGCTCCACATCCAAATTTTAACTTACTTGCATTTCAACACACACTTATGGCCTCACTGTCAAAATTATCATAGTGTCCTTGAGGATTTGTCCTCAACATCCTTTAGAAGCAGACGCAGAGCTATTTATTGCTTTGAGTAATGTCACCTGCAAACATACTCGGTGGTTCAAGACACACTGACAACTGAAATCTAGTCAATTTATAAGTGTAATAAAAACAAACAAACAGCCTAAGATGCCACTCAAGTCCTTTCAACAAGTTCCGTTCTGGAAGCCCTTACAGGTTCCTTCTCTTTCTATTTTATGAGGTCTACATGAAGTAGATGAAGAATAGCAAAAATGAGTTTATTAAATGATCAAACGCACACAGACAATGCCCCCTTCCACACTATTTCAGTAATAATAGCATTGTGTGTTATTTGAAACCACAGTAAACAAAAACAAAGCCTTATTTTTTAAAAAGAAGGACCTTTGTGGTAGAAAGGAGGCAAGAGGTCTTTTTTGTTTATTTAAGTATGAAACACCCTGGTCATTAGATTACTGAGTGAAAAATAATAAATAAAAAAAATGCAACACACTGGTATGCATGGCAGATAAATGCATAATTCACTAAACTGCATTAAACAATGCCAGTCCAACTTTGTTACCTACAGCTTACATCAAATTAATCTGCATATCTGTTAACTATATAAATGGCTTCTGTACACAGAATCCTTCAGTCATTGTCTACTCTGTAACTCCCTGGTTCTCAACAATGGTAGCAGGAGGCTCCTTTTAAAGGTACCAAACAGAATCAGCACTGTATAGTGTGTAAATACCTACACAAGATGGCATCTGCACTATCAACCTCTGGTAGACAGGCTGTGGCTCTAGAGAAGGGTGTGGAAATCAAACGTTGGCCTTATCTATGTTAAGTCTCATCCCCTGGCCAATCCACCCTCTCCTTTCTCAAACCCTCAGATCTGGAGAAAGTACCCTAGTAAAACACTGCTGCACAAGGGAACGGACAAAGACCCATCAGAGATGTGGCCAGATTACGGCTCTACCCCTGACCCCAGGCCCTCACTGTTACTACCTCATGATCCTGCCCTGTGATCCCAGCTCTGCCTCCTGCTTGTCCACAGCCCCATCCCATCTGCCCAGCCATTTGCCCTGCCCGCACAGGTCCCACCCGCAATGGTGAGTGTGGGGTGGACGGGCTGGGGTGCCCAGGTCCAGGTCCAGGGCAGTGACAGCCAGGAAGCATGTCAGGCCACCACACCACCCCAGCCCTGCTGCGCACCTGGGGGCAGCAGTATAGGCCACGTGCACTACAGCTTGGGCTGCCCCCTGCCCCTGGGACAGGCAGGACAGAAGGACCCATTGCAGGCAGAACAAATTCCCTTGGCAGACTAGATATAGTCCATGGGCAGTATTTTTCCCACCCCTGACTTAGACCCTCTGCTTTTCAAGGTACTTCCTATCATAAACAACTGGTGCCTCCTGAGACTGGGGGGGGAGGGGGGGGAAGGGCACCACAGCAGCAAGCAGGGACCACCTGCAGGTGCCAATAGCAGTGTTGGCAGCAAGGGGGGTGGGAGGTGGTAAGCGGGGACCACTCACAGATGCTGGCGAGGGAAGGGGTGACGAGCAGTGACCACACAGAAGCCGAAGGTGGCCAATCTCAGGGGAGGGGCACATGCCCCCCATACCCCCTTTACACGTCACCTATGCTTCCTATGTTGTTTGTACAGTAACTGGAATAATGAGTGGGTCCTCATGGGATGCAGGGGAACACTCATAATACAAATAAGTGATAAAGGCCAAGTCTTCTGTGCACATAGATGTCCCCTCACTTCAAAGTCTCTGGCTTCACAGACAGGAACAACTTTGAAATCTGCTTTGTGTTAACAGGGCAAATTCCCATTCCTCAGACTAGAAGCATAATGTTTTAAGGCCAGGCTTCTGGCTTCACTTAGGTTTACAAAACCACCACTTCGCTCAATGATTCTTGACCAGGCTGCTGTGAGATCCTTTGAAGGGTGTCACACAATATTAGCACTCTTAGGTGTGCAAACACCTCTGTATGAATCAGAAAATAAACCCAGATTTAAAATAGGAATCTGTAACGCCCAAAACAATCCGACCTACTGTAGTCTCAGCTCTTTACAACAGGAGAATCGCTCTACTTTTCCCTCTGCAACCTATAAGTTCATGAAAACCAAGAGGGCTGCCTCAGGAATAATAATAAAAAAAAGTTGAGAACCTCTGCTGTCATGCAGTCACATCCTAACCATTATTGTAAATGCACTCCCTATAAGCACAGTGAATGGAAAACAGCTGTCAAGCAATTCAACCAGTTGAAAGTGAGGGGCTGGTTTCAGGATGGCAAACAGGCCAGCACTGGCAGTGCCCTGGGCTTTTAAGCAGCATTCGTCTCCTGCTCAAGCTCGGGCCAGGCGGTGCATGCAGCAGTGCCGCACGGCGAGGCCCGGACTAACCCGAGTGCCAGGCGGCGCCCGGGGAAGCGCTCACACGCGTGTGACCGCAGAGCTCGGAGTTACGCGTTTTAGAGACAAAAACACACGGGGCAGCCCGAGCCCTCGGGAACTTAACAACGCAAATTTCCTTTGACATCCTGCTAAGCCAGCGTCTCGGCAGAGCTGCTGCCGCCCTCTGCCCGCACCCGGCGGCACCATCTGTCTGAGCCGCTTCCTTCCCCGAGGCGACGGCGGGCGGCAGGACCCACCCGACTGCGCCCGGCGCTCGCACACGCGGACAGGCTGGTTAGAAAGCGCAGCAGCGGGAGCGGCCGCCCGCGGGGGACAGAGCATCTCCAGGCCGGGAAGGACGCGGCCACTCAGCCCCGCCCCCGCGGCCGAGCCCTCCGCAGCCCCGCGCCGCCTCTAGGGCGCGGACCCCCAGCAGCGGCCGCGTGGGCCCTGTCGCACCCCGACCCCGCGCCCCCAGGCAGGCCCCGCTCCGGCCCGGCCCGGCTCCGGGAGCCCCCGCGCGCACTCACCAGCCCTCGCCGCTCGCCACAGATCCCACTTCATACAGTCAGAAACGTGACCGCGGCCACAGAACCCGCCCCCACGTCGCCTATTGGCTCTGCCGACGCCTCATCTGCATGCGGAAGGGGCGGGGCTGGGCCGCCCCCCGCCCCCATTGGCTGCGGGGAGTGTCCTTCATTTTACATAAGCCTCACGTGCGACACCATGTTTCCAGGAGCGGGGTCAGCGCCGGAGCGTCCCCTCCATCGCACCTTCCTTTTCCGCCCGGCCCGGCCCGGCCCGGCCCGGCTCAGCTCAGCTCACCCGCGCGGGGACCTGCTTGCGGAGGTGGGGGGCAGAGCAGAGCGCGGCTGGGGGGCAGGGATTACGTCACGGCCTTGGTGGCCCCGATAGGCCCCCCCCCTGCTGTTACTGACGTCTCGGGCGGCCCCGCCTCTCTGCCCCTCCGTTGCTTGGTGACCCGGGCACTGGCCCGGCGCCGACGCGGTCCCGCGGATGCAGGTGCGGTGCGGTGCGGGGCAGCCGGGCCTGGCCGGGCTCCGGCCCCTCAGGGACATGAGGCAGAGGAGCTCGCTCGCCCGCCCCCGCCCCGCCGCCCGGGGCCAGGCTCCCTCCAGCCCAAGGGCAGCGCGGCGGGTGAAGCAACAGCAGCAGCAACTGCTCCGGAGCTGCGGACACACACTCGTTTGCCGGCAGCAGGAGGGGGCTCCGGGCCCTTGGGCCACGGCCATTGCTCCCGCCGTCACCCGAGTTTGTCGGCAGGGGCTCAAGCAGCTTGCCTGCCAGGCTGGGGTCGGTCAGGTGCAGGATCAAGAGTTTGCGGGAGAAACAGGCAAGCTCGTGACTCTGCCGCACCCTGCCAACTATTCACAGTTAGACTCAGTGAGGTAGACCCTGGGCTGTGCCCCAAAGCTTGTTAAGAACTTTATTCCAGCTACTCCATTGGTTTAATAATATCCTATCTCCTCAACGAACCGTGCCCTACTGGGTCCACACACTGAGACTAGAAGTGCTCCTGTCTGCAAAGTTACAAAATGCAGCCCTCTTGCGGAAGAGCAGGGTTCCCCCTGTAACAGGTCGCCCTCCCCAGGGCCATCTTCTCTGGTAATCCGCACCTTACGTGGGGCACCCTTGGAGTCTTCCTTGAAGTTCTTATGTCCCGCCCTCTTCTCGCCTGCCACGTCTCGATAGAAAATTATGATGATGATGTTCTTGCGAGCGGGAGACTGCCTGTCATACTTTTTTGTATGTTGGGGCCTTTTGTCTACATGGGCCTGACCCTTGTCTTTCTCTAGCTAGGCCTCCCCGTCTAAACCCACCACACAGGGTTTGACTCCAAGGCTCTAGCCTTTTCCAGTGTCTTGTGGCTTGTGACCCCCTTTCCTGCTCCAATCTAGAGGCTGGCCCCACTGTCCCAGAGGCCCAGCCACCAGCCCCACAACCAAGGGGGCACAAGCTCAAGGCCAGGGGACAGCCCCAAACTTGCACTCTCCCAGTCCAACAAAAAAATAAATAAAATTGCACCCTAGGTGCACCAGAACTCCCCAGTCTTTTTAAGATCATGTTTTCAGGTGCCAGGGTCAGTGCACCCTAAAATCCTACACCCCCACTAGCACCGGGGTCTATGTACCCCCAAAAACCACGTCCTCACTGGCACCAGGGTCTCCGCTCCATAGTGGGCCCCAAAAAGGAGGCCTCCTCCTTCCCCTAATAGCCTCGCCCAAACCACTGGTGTTATTTGATAACCAAAAGAAAAATAAACAGTCCCATCCCTGGGCAATATCTGCCACCCACAAATGTGAGTAAGGAAAGCGGTATGTCAGCTTGCATTTGCAGGGTTCGTGTTTCAGCTCCCCACCATCAGCTCCAGTCCTTGCTGCGGTGCGGCTGTCATTTCTCTGGGGCTTCCATAGTTCCCCTCTTCCTGGCTTTGGACTGCCCACCAAGCCTCTTCCTGGAGCTCTGAGATGCTCTCCTTCCCCCTTGGCTGCTGGCCTTCACTGCCACTCTGCCCAGGGTTATAGTCCTGGCCTGCCCCTTCTGGTCAGCTGACTAGCTGGACAGGTTCGGCCTTTAACCCCATTCCTCACCAGTACTCCACACCCAGAAAGTTCAGGCCTTAAAGGAGCAGACCTGTCTTCGGGTGACAGGGCTAGGGTTCCCTGTTACACCCCCCAGTCAGCATGTGGCTCATCTGCTGTTCAGTTTACACCTTGTCAAAATAAATTGTGTCTTAAATACAGATTGTGAAGTGTCCAGCATTCAAGGCTTTGCTCATGTATTACTTCAAGTTACCTGCATTTAAATGGGCTGCTCATTTAATTCCCCTTAGCAGGTAGAACACACCATCCCTTCCATCTCCTTAGCTGTTGCAGATGGAGAACATGAGACTTACAATCACGTAGGAGCCCAACAGAGGTGCTGCCTGCCCTCTTGGTCCCCATCATCTTTGGAGGTTGGCTGGAGTTCAGAGTGGCTCAGAGGATGAATGACATACACAGGGCCTACTCCCACAGATTCATAGAAGTTTAGAGCTGAAAGGCACATTGTGTAAATATTTACATCTGTGAAAAGAGAAGTGAGCAGGTGTCTAAGACTATCACCTGCAAGAGTGGAGCAATCTGGTATGACAGCAGTCTTTACGCTCACTTTCACAGGTGGAATGGCTGCATTAGTTGGGCAGCAACAGAAAAAAAAAATCAACCAGTACTTTCAATCTCTGTCTGTAACATGAGGTTAATACTACTTCCCCACCTCATGAGGGTATTAAAGCTAAATTCATTATTGTGCATTAGGTGCTCTGATATTTCAGTAATAAGTAGGCATTTTCTATGATATAAGTAACATTCTGTAATGGATTTAATTCCAAAGGACAGTGGGAAGCACAATTTCTTCATCTAGGTTTGTGTGGATGCAGAGGTATACCTATGCAGATCTAATTTTTGGTTTGTTCTCAGGTAGATAAGCAAATATTAACTAAAAGTTCCGGAGAGCATGCCTATGTTAACGTGTTGTGGGAACTTTAACTTCTAAATGTCTTGGTCTGTGTGAACTTAAATCCTCAGACTTAAGGTTACTTTAAAGCAGTCAACTTTTTGGGGAAGTAGAGGGATATTTCTTGCATGGAGCAAGCTTGTTAATAATAGCTTTCCAGACATCTAAAAGCATCACTAGATCATACTAATTTTAAAGGGATGCCACTCAATTATTTTGACTTCGGCTATAAACATCTGAGGAATACTGTCCAGTTTTAAACTCCTCCCTTTCCCTTTATGCACTGCCTTTTGTCGCCGAATTATTTAAAAGTAAACTGAAAAAAGTCATTTACTACTTTAAAATATGACATATGAGTCTCCTCTTGCTTTGCTGCAGAGTGTACTAAGTTTGGGGTAGAGTCTCTTCCCACTTTAGTTTTCTAAGGGTTTCAACCACTCATATCAATACAGGAAGTTACTCCTGATACACTGATATATAATAATGATCAATCAGGTCCATTATTTCTATAGCAGCACACATTCCCTGCTGATATCATCACCAATTCTAGTGCACAGGCACAGAAACAACCACATTGGCTCCTTTCTTACTAGAAACACAGTCAAACAAAATGGTTGCTAAATAAAGCAGGACAAAATAGTTTTGTTGTAATGTCTAAAGCCTTGATCTTCCTAACACTTTCACATACATCTTATGTTTTGCAACTCATACAAGTAAAATTAAGAATGTGTGCGAACAGAATCAACATTTTACATTAAAACAAAGTTTTGAAGAACCTTACTAAGTGACAGGCAATTTTATTTCCCACCTTCGTCTACTCTGTTTCAGAGCTAGGGTATTCCTTAAACATTTTAATAAATCTCTAAAAGAACAATACTACATGTGGACACTGTCAGTGAGTCAACATTTCCATGAAAGTCTTAAAAACAAAGTTACATCGCTTTCAGGTTGAAGCCAATTTATAATGTGTCAGATCTCAGTGTCCTTCACAGAGGATCTTTCATCTACAGTGTGACTCTAGCATTTGTTCATCTCAAAGTATTCCATCACACCATGTAACGTTATGAAATCACACGCTGACACCACCCACAAACAGTTTTTCTTTTGTGAGAGTTGGCATAATCCTTTACTATGTCCAACTTTCAGTTCTACTGGAGGCCCCCAAGGTCATGTGAGGCAGACTTCTCTGCCTAAGCAGGACTTCATTGGAGTCAAATGACCTTACTCTGAGAGTAGTAGTCCATATCACTACAATTTACTGCAGGCTCAGGGCCTAAGATCTTATCTATTTTACCATCCTCATGCTATATCCCTTTAACAGCAGAAACAGCATAACTAAAGTTGCATAGCTTTGGCAATATCCAGAAAGCTGTGTAACAACTCTCTCCCTGGCAGTTTTTTTTCAGTGCAGAACCCTTTTTTTGGCATCAAAAAGATTAGATAGTACAACTGGTCTTTTTTCCCCCTTCAAATGCAAATTTTGTATTCTGAAAAACAGCCTGTTTCAGAAACAGACATTATTTGAAAAACCTTTCAACGCTATCAAAACTTTGTCATAAGAAAATCTTGCTTTGTCTATATTTTAACATTGGGGTGCCCAAATTAGTTTATCAGAAAACCCAACTCAGTTTTGTTTTTGATACATGTCAACATATTGTAAATACTGTGAACATTTTAGAACCAGTGGAAATCAGCAGTTTCAAGCACTTTGGAATGAAGTCAAGTTTGAAATGCTTAAGCTTTTTGCAGAATTACTAAGGGCTTTTTTGTATCAGCTCGATTAGCTAGTGAAGACAAATAGGCTTATTTCTTTCAAGTAACTGTCTTCTCATCTATTTTGTTACTTTCAGTACTTTCCATGTAATTAATTTTATGACAGCACTGATTGAAAAGAAACACTGTTCTTGAGCTTGGAATTTTTTAACTGAAAAGATTAAAGAAATCCATATTTTTCCATATTGTTTCCATATTTTTCAGATGGAGTCATCTCATTCTTTATTTTCTAAAGCTGCCTAATTACTTCACCTACTCTCTTCTCACTCCTTTCTCTCAAATTTGTGGTTACTCTCAATATTCATTGACTGCTGATAAGGTTCAGAGATCCAAAACGGCCTTTTTGCTAATGAGCAAAATACATCAAGATTACCAGTCCCATAAAGAGAAATGAAGGGAAGGCTTTCTCCCTATCAGTGAAAGTCTGTCAGGTATTTTGACCCCATATTAGGGTAGAAAAACTATCAAACTAATTAGTCATTCACATTTAGAGATACTTCCTTCATACATTAAGCATACCTGAAGTGCTAAAGAGCTCCAACTCAAGCAGCCGTCTCTTAAGAAGTGCTCCAACACAACCAACTGCTTTTTGAAGATGCAGAACTGGTGTTTGGTTTCTTAGAGGACTCTGGGAAGTGTAGTTTTCCCCTCTCTGTACTCACTGTTTTAAATTCTTAATTTTATTTGTTGACAACTACAGTATGTAAGAAAAAAGAATAAACCAGAAGAAACTTGAACTCTTCTGTTTGAAGAATATTAGAAAGATACATAGAATATTAGAATTATATGGGTGGACCTTACTACTGTAGTAACAGGACCCCAGTTCCTATAATATACAGTACCCCTTCAACTGATCTAGTAGCAGGGTATTGCACCAAAGGCCCTGAGACCTTGCAAACTTAATTGTGCATTGTCAGATCACTTTGTCTGAGCGGCACCATACTGAAAACAATGGACATGATGTAAAGTTATACATGTGCTTAAGGGTTTGGAAAATCAGGGCGAGAGAGCAAAAATTAACTCTTAGGCTCCTGGTCTCTGCAGTAGAATCCACTGCTGAGCAAGACATTTAAACCCCTTATACATTCATGGAGGAAGTCAGGTATCTTAGAATAGACTTCACAACAGACAACATGCTGAGCAGATGCTGACAAAGGTAGCTCATAGAAAATGATGGAAGGGGAAGTAAGTCTTAAATTTAGCCCTTGTTGTAGGGGGGCTTAGACATCTAACTCTGGACTGCAGGCAGGCACATCTGTCAGACTGGGATTGCCAGCCTGAAACTTCCTCCATCCTTTTCAAAAACACAGGAGGGGTTCTCTAGTCCTTTATATGGCAGAGCAGCTGGTGCCACATAGATTCAATGCCCCCCTCACCATGAGGCTGTCCATTCCAAATCTGTCACATTCCAGGGGAGTGCCCTAACCTATCATGGGGCAGGATGGGGAGGGGAAGAACTCTGTATGTTGCCCATTTAAGCACAGCCACCTTGCAAAACAGAATTTACAATGCATTGGATGAGGGAGTGAGAGCATAATTCTGTAGCAGGGGTGGGCAAAATATGGCCTGTGGGCCAGATCTGGCCCACCAACTGATTAGAGGGGGCCTATAGGGGGTGCCCACCAATTGATCCAGCCCGCGGCTGCCCTGTGACACTCCACATGGGGCCAAGACCCCCTCCTTCCTCTCCTCACCTGGCCTACTCCCAGGACCTAGTGCCCAGACAGATCCCCACCCACACATGTGTACACATGTGTGTGCCCAGGCAGCCCCCCACCTGCCCCACAATCCCACCCTGGGATCCCAGCCTCCCCTGCCTGTCTTGCTCCTGAACACTGTTCTCCACCCATGGCCCCATCCCACACAGGGAGTTTTGGTGAGTTGTTGCAGTGGGCGGGAAGTGCCGACCTGGCCTGCGACAATTTGTCAAAACTCCCATTGTGGCCCCTGGGCCCAAATAATTGCCCACCCCTGCTCTATAGACTAGTGATTGGTACACTCATCTGGAACACATAAGGCCTGGGTTCCTGCCTCTGCTCAAAGCACTATTTATGCATTTTCCCCCTCTTACTTTATTGGCTGAATTTTTGAATGAAAGGGGCTAGAGCTGCTGTGTGTGGAGCTCATTGTCAATGTGCCTTAAATGTGCTCTGAGTATACCCAAGATATCAGATTTACCCAAAGAACCTTGTCTGCCTACCAGATTGGGCATCTATGGGGATTTAGCCTGAGGATCCTGACTGGGCATCAGTGTGGAGATAGGTGCCAAGCTACTCAACCATGCTAAAAAGCCAGGGGATCTGAGCAACCTCAGAAGCAACATTTCAGATACCTAGGAAACTTGAATATTGAAAATGTAGGCACTAATATATATATATCAGACATAGGCGGCTAGGAGGGATTTTGAAGATCAGTCTTTGAATAAAGGATCTAAATCCTAATGTTGAAGATCATGTAATTACAAACCCTTATTTATACACACATGTAATTTTACTCACATGAATAGTCACATGGACCTCAATGAGACTATTTGTAAGTAAAAAATTCTGTATGTTCTTCAGCATTTGCAGGATGGGTGTAAGTTCAAACATGGTAATAAGTGAAAGTAGATTTTCATCAGAAGATATAGTTCAATTAAAACTGAAACATTTTGCAGGAATATGGTCACCTCAACAAAATGTTAGATGGGAAAATCAGAAATGTCCTTTGATAACGTAAACGTTAAATTTCCTTTGATAATAAACTTTTTTTTTATTTTGGTGAATTTATAACCTTATGTGATATGCATTTACCATACCATGTAAGTGACAAAAAGTGAATCCACATTATCAAAATAAAACAATTAAACCATGGGTTCTCATTCATTTTGGATTTGAGGCATCCATTGAAAAACGCCTGCTCCTAAGTTTTCAATCTTTTTTGAGTGCAGAAAAATAATAGAGTAATTCTGTTGCAAAAAATGCAGAAAGATCACAACAGATCAGAATGTTTTTAAAACTGGGTTCCTATTTGAAATCTATGGGTTCATCTTGTGAATTGTGTTTGTACGCCTAGCAATGCTAATATTGTGTGGAACCTTGTGACACGGGATTACAGGAAAGCAGGCCTGGAAGAGACCTCACAGTCCAGACCTCTGTTCAAAGCAGGACTGACCCTGACTAAACCATTCCAGGCAAGCGTCTCCAATCTGGTCATGAAAATTTCCAGGGATTGAGATTCCATGGTCTCTCTGCTCCAATGCCTAATCATCCTCATAGTCAGAAAGTTCTTCCTAATCTCCAATCTAAATTTCTTCTGATGCAGTTTGAGGCTTAGTCCTGCTCCTAGTCTTGTGTCCTATGGCCCCAGAGGAAAGTCCACCTCCATCCATGCATAAACCCTGAGATGGTGCAGAGTCACTTGGAGGAACTGGATGCCTTTAAGTCAGCAGGCCCAGATGAGCTCCATCCGAGGGTACTGAAGGCCCTGGCTGACGTCATTGCACAGCCACTGGTGGGAATATTTGAATGCTCGTGGCGCATGGGCCAGGTCCCGGAGGACTGGAAAAAGGCCAATGTGGTCCCCATTTTCAAGAAGGGGAGGAAGGAGGACCCAGGCAACTATAGGCCAGTCAGTCTCACCTCCATCCTAGGCAAAGTCTTTGAAAAAATTATCAAGGCTGAGGGGAAACCAGCACGGGTTCGTAGCAGGTAGATCATGCCTGACTAATCTAGTCTCTTTTTATGACCAGGTCACAAAACGCCTGGACGCAGGAGTAGGGGTTGACATCATATACTTAGACTTCAGGAAGGCCTTCGATATGGTATCCCACACCATACTGGTGAACAAGTTAAGAGGCTGTGACTTGGATGACTACACAGTCCGGTGGGTGGCGAATTGGCTGGAGGGTCACACCCAGAGAGTCATAGTAGATGGGTCGGTATCAACCTGGAAGGGTGTGGGCAGTGGAGTCCCGCAGGGCTCGGTCCTAGGACCGATACTCTTCAATGTCTTCATCAGTGACTTGGACGAGGGAGTGAAGTGTACTCTGTCCAAGTTTGCGGATGACACAAAACTGTGGGGAGCAGTAGACATGCCGGAGGGCAGGGAACAACTACAAGCAGACTTGGACAGGTTGGACAAATGGGCAGAAAACAACAGAATTCAATTCAATGAGGAGAAATGCAAAGTTCTGCACCTAGGGAGGAAAAATGTCCAGCATACCTACTGCCTAGGAAATTACCTGCTTGGTGGAACGGAAGCAGAAAGGGATCTTGGAGTCCTAGTGGACATGAGTCGGCAGTGTGACGAAGCCATCAGAAAAGCTAATGGCACTTTATCGTGCATCAGCAGATGCATGACGAACAGATCCAAGGAAGCGATACTTCCCCTCTATTGGGCTCTGGTCAGACCGCAGTTAGAATACTGCATGCAATTTTGGGCGCCACACTTCAAGAGGGATGTAGATAACCTGGAGAGGGTCCAGAGAAGGGCCACTCGTATGGTTAAGGGCTTGCAGGCCAAGCCCTATGAGGCGAGACTGGGGCACCTGGACCTCTTCAGCCTCCGCAAGAGAAGGTTGAGAGGTGACCTTGTGGCTGCCTATAAGTTCATCATGGGGGCACAGAAGGGAATTGGTGAGGTTTTATTCACCAAGGCACCCCCGGGGGTTACAAGAAATAATGGCCACAAGCTAGCAGAGAGCAGATTTAGACTAGACATTAGGAAGAACTTCTTCACAGTTAGAGTAGCTCCCAAGGGAGGTGGTGCTCTCCCCTACCCTGGGGGTCTTCAAGAGGAGGTTAGATAGGCATCTAGCTGGGGTCATCTAGACCCAGCACTCTTTCCTGCCCATGCAGGGGGTCGGACTCGATGATCTATTGAGATCCCTTCCGACCCTAGCATCTATGAATCTATGAATCCATCCTCAAATACCTTTTAGGCATTTGAAGACTGCTACCAAATCCCTAACCCCGCCCATCTTCTCTTCTCCAGACTAAATAACCCTAATTCTTTCAAGCCTTTCCCATAGATTTTGCCTCCCAGGCCCCCAGTAATTTTGGTTGCCCTGCACTGGACACTTTCCAATCTGTCCACATCTTTCTTGAAGTGTGGGGTGCAAAACTGGACACAGTACTCTAGGTGAGGTCTCAGCAGTGCTGAATCGAGTGAAAGAATCACTTCCCTTGATTTGCAAGTGACACTCCTGTTAATACAACCCAGGATGTTGTTGGGCTTTTTTGCAACAAGAGCACACTGTTGGTTTATAGTCTACTGCAGAGGTTGGCAACATACTGTCAATGGGCTGGATCCAGCCTGTGGAGCTGGATATATTTGCCTCTGTCTGTGCCCATGCTAAGGCGGGTCAGCTGGAAGTTATGTCTGCACCACCACCACTTCGCCTGGCCCACACTCCCTGGATGGGACCTCAGCACAGCTTGTAACTGGTGGGCAGCTGTGTTGAATGGGAGATGGAGGGGGTAAATGGGGAAGAGAACAGTGACAGCAGCAAAGACTCAATTTTCAGTTGCTCAGTATTGACACAACTCCTCAATAGCTGGAAGCTGAGCCTTATTGACCCTAACTAAACCATTCCAGGCAAGTGTCTCCAATCTGGTGATGAAAATTTCCAGGGATTGAGACTCCACAGTGTCTCTGCTCCAATGCAGAATCATCCTCATAGTCAGAAAGTTCTTCCTAATCTCCAATCTAAATTTCTTCCTGCTTGTTCTGGGGGTTGAGGACCAGAGCTTCTGGGGGTTTCTGGCTGCTGCTCTCCTGTAACCCAAGATCCAGACACCTTTTAAAAGTTCTCAAGGCACCCCAGGGTCCTGAGGCACCCTAATTGGGGATCACTGAATTAAATAGTTCCCAAATAGATTTTTTAACATTTTTATTCCATGGGAAATTTGGAAATGTTGTTTTTGTGTTACTAGTTAGGATGAAAAAATTGGATTTCTTGTAGATTGGATATTCAAGTTTCCAACAAGTTGTAATAAATACACAAATGAAGAAGGGGAGGAAACAGTAGGACACAGTTAAGAAACATGCTGCATTGCTACATTTATTTTTGGTGTTCTAGTTTTCTATTCTACCTGTAACTACACCAGAAAGCCCACATTTAAGATGATGCTGCTATGCATGACTACAAAGTAAAATGCAAATTGGGAGCAAGAAAAGATGTGATTGGGAGCAGGAACAAGACTGAATTGGGGCAGCCAGCAATACAGCACAGGTAAGCAATAAGCAGGTAAGCAATAAGGGGCCCTTTGGGAATCGGAGCTGGGGGGCAAAAAAGTCACCAGTCACAGGACTCAAGTGCCTATATACTAATGCTAGGAACATGGGGAACAAGCAGGATGAACTAGCACTCCTGCTTGCAGAAAACACATACGACTTAGTGGGGTAACTGAAACCTGGTGGGATTCTTCCCACGACTGGGCGGTACACATTGAAGGTTATAGGCTGTACAGAAAGGACAGGGTGGGGAAGAAAGGGGGAGGGGTTGCGCTCTATGTCAATGAGCAATATACTTCGACCCTTAACAAGACGGAACTGAAGGAGGAGAAAGTAGAAGGATTGTGGGTTAGGTTACATGGGGGGCAAGGAGAAAGGGATTTGGTGGTAGGGGTCTGCTACAGACCCCCACACCAAGGGGAAGAACTAGATTTGGGGCTCCTGAGGCAGCTCTCAGAGACCATAAAAACTAAGGAGGCGGTAGTCATGGGGGATCTAAACTACCCAGACATCTGCTGGGAGATGCAGACAGCAAAGTCCCACCATTCACGCACGTTCCTATCCTGCGTACAGGACCTCCACCTGACGCAGGAGGTACACGGTCCCACTAGGGGGAATGCCATACTGGACCTGGTATTGGCAACAGGGGATGATATGGTAGGGGACCTACAGATTGGTAGTCACCTGGGGGACAGTGATCACCAAATAATAGAATTCATCATAAGACGTTGAGTGGGTAAGGTAACTAGTAGGGTGAAAGTGCTAGACTTTAGGAAAGCTGATTTCAAGGAGCTCAGGAGATTAGTCAAGGATGCACTGCAGAGTAGGAGTTTTGAAGAGATGGGAGCCCAGGAAGGGTGGCTGTACCTTAAGGAAATGATCCTTCGGGCACAGAGGGAGACGATCCTGATGTGAGGAAAAAGAGGGAAAGGGGCCAGAAGGCTTCCTTGGCTGGCTAGAGAAATCCAGGGCAGACTGCGGGCTAAAAGGGGAGCATATAAAAAGTGGAAACGGGGAGAGATTACCAAAGAGGAGTATACCTCCTCTGCTCCCACTTGTAGGGAGGCAGTTAGACGGGCCAAAGCTACCATGGAGCTGAGGATGGCATCCCAAGTTAAGGATAACAAAAATTTGTTTTTTAGATATATAGGGAGCAAAAGGAAGGCCCAGGGTGGAAAAGGACCCCTACTAAATGGGCAGAAGCAATTGGTGACGGACAGGGGGGACAAGGCTGAACTCCTTAACGAGTTCTTTGCCTCTGTGTTCCTAAGTGAGGGACACGACAAGTCTCTCACTGGGGTTGTAGAGAGGCAGCAGCAAGGCGCCAGACTACCAAGCGTAGACCCTGAGATGGTGCAGGGTCACTTCGAGGAACTGGATGCCTTTAAGTCGGCAGGCCCGGATGAGCTCCATCCGAGGCTACTGAAGGCACTGGCTGACGTCATTGCACAGCCACTGGCGGGAATATTTGAACACTCATGGCGCACGGGCCAGGTCCCGGAGGACTGGAAAAGGGCCAGTGTGGTCCCCATTTTCAAGAAGGGGAGGTAGGAGGACCCAGGCAACTATAGGCCAGTCAGTCTCACCTCCATCCTAGGCAAAGTCTTCGAAAAAATTATCAAGGCTCACAATTGCGAGAGCCCAGCAGGAGAAATTATGCTGAGGGGAAACCAGCACACGTTCGTAGCAGGTAGATCATGCCCGACTAATCTAGTCTCTTTTTATGACCAGGTTACAAAACGCCTGGACACAGGAGTAGGGGTTGACGTCGTATACTTAGACTTCAGAAAGGCCTTCGATACAGTATTCCACACCATACTGGTAAACAAGAGGCTGTGACTTGGATGACTACACAGTCCGGTGGGTGGCAAATTGGCTAGAGGGTCTCACCCAGAGAGTCGTAGTGGATGGGTTGGTATTGACCTGGAAAGGTGTGGGTAGTGGGGTCCCGCAGGGCTCGGTCCTTGGACCAATACTCTTCAATATCTTCATCAGTGACTTGGACAAGGGAGTGAAGTGTACTCTGTCCAAATTTGCGGATGACACAAAACTGTGGGGAGAAGTGGACACGCTGGAGGGCAGGGAACAACTACAAGCAGACCTGGACAGGTTGGACAAGTGGGCAGAAAACAACAGAATGCAATTCAACAAGGAGAAATGCAAAGTGCTGTACCTAGGGAGGAAAAATGTCCAGCATACCTACCGCCTAGGAAATACCTGCTTCGTGGAACGGAAGCAGAAAGGGATCTTGGAGTCCTAGTGGACATGAGTCGGCAGTGTGACGAAGCCATCAGAAAAGCTAATGGCACTTTATCGTGCATCAGCAGATGCATGATGAACAGATCCAAGGAGGTGATACTTCCCCTCTATCGGGTGCTGGTCAGACCGCAGTTGGAACACTGCGTGCAGTTTTGGGCACCACACTTCAAGAGGGATGTAGATAACCTGGAGAGGGTCCAGAGAAGGGCCACTCGTATGGTTAAGGGCTTGCAGGCCAAGCCCTATGAGGCGAGACTGGGGCACCTGGACCTCTTCAGCCTCCGCAAGAGAAGGTTGAGAGGCGACCTTGTGGCTGCCTATAAGTTCATCACAGGGGCACAGAAAGGAATTGTTGAGGTTTTATTCACCAAGGCGCCTCCGGGGGTTACAAGAACTAATGGCCACAAGCTAGCAGAGAGCAGATTTAGACTGGACATTAGGAAGAACTTCTTCACAGTTCGAGTGGCCAAGGTCTGGAACGGGCTCCGAAGGGAAGTGGTGCTCTCCCCTACCCTGGGGGTCTTCAAGGGAAGGTTAGATAAGCATCTAGCTGGGGTCATCTAGACCCAGCACTCTTTCCTGCCTATGCAGGGTGTCAGACTCGATGATCTATTGAGGTCCCTTCTGACCCTAAGATCTATGAATCTATGAATTCTTCTGATGGGTGCTTAAAATATCTTTTGCAAATTTCTAATTTTGTCCTCAGTTGTTCCTTCTCCCTTCCCCTCCTCCCTACAACAAAAATCTTCATCAGCTAGCTTATTTTCAGTTTAAATTAAATACCAGAATCCCTATTTATACCGAATTGGTTCCAGAGTTGCACATTGTTTGGTCTCTTTTGATAAATCCACAGCTTGCTTTATTATAGTCAGGATAACAACTGAGGACAGATAAGGAGGCATTCCTTATTTTATAAATTCAAAGCATAAATTAATTGTAGCGGGCTTACCTTTCAGAGCTTGGGTTGAGTCTCAGGCTTGAGATGCTGCTGTTTTGATTGGTGGAGCCCATCCACCAGTCAGGAGGCAGCAAGAGAACATCACGCTCCTTTCCTGAGGGGAGGGGAGGGGAGAAGAGCTCCTCCAGAACTGATTGAAGACTGTAAATTATCAGGTCTGGAAGACTTCAGGGGCAGAGCCCTGGAGCGTATAAAAGGAGCTGCGTGCCCAGCACAAGGGGCGGATGCGTTGGGGACAGAGAAGAGTGGGGTTTAGAAGAGGGGACAGAGAAGAGTGGGGTTTAGAAGAGCTGAGGAGAACTGTGAAGCAGGGTAAATTAGTAGCCTAGGAAGAGCCCCTGAAGACTTCTATCAGAAGGAAGCGGCGGATGGCTCCAGTGGTTAGGCTCTCAGTGTGCAGCATGGTGTCCAGACCGTGGGAACTGTGTGAGGTGGCTCGGGTCTGCAATCTCTGGCACGCAGCCAGAGACAAGGTGCAAAGGCCGGTGCATGGAGCAGGATCTTTGGAGCCCCTGGGGTGGTTCAGGTCCTCAACCCCCAGAACAAGGCTGAGAGCTTGGTGCAGGAGGTGCTGCATGGAGGGTGAGAGACCCTGAGAGCCACTTGAGGTGGCTCGGGTCTACAGCTGCTGACACAAGGCAGCAGCTCAGTGCAGACAATGCTGCCTAGAGGGTCTGGGAACAGACTGAGCCCCAGTGCTGAACAAGGCTGTCCAGCCCTCCAACCCCTAGCACAAGGCGAAGCACCCACTACACACAGCAGTGCATGTGGCCCTAAGCCAGGACGGCAGCAACAGTCAGGTTGCAGGAAAACCAAGCAGGTAACAGAGCTTGACCTGGAGAACAAGACACGACCCTCCAGGACTGTGGAGTAGTAAGTTACCCTGGAGAGAGGGTCCCCACAGGGGAGACTTGTGAATGTGCACCACATGGGCCCCTCCTGGGTGATAGCAGGGAAGCTTAGGAGTCTTTGGGGTCTTCCTCTCCTTTTTCTTTCCCCCCACCTCCTTTCCTGTAGTGATACCTTGGGAGTGGGGCTCCTGCCCTGGAGGGCACCTAGGTTGTCTAAGAACTGCTGATTACATGTGTGGACAGTGCTTTACAGTTTATGTGAATAATTTGAAGTAATAGTCTGTATATGAATAGCGTTATAAGGTTGCCCAATCAATATCCTTTGGTCTGGTTTGTTCTATTGTTCATCTGTTTTTTTAAATGATAACTGGGTGTGTGTATGTATATGTGTATGTATGTGTATATATATAATGGGGTTTATTGTTTTGTAAATTTGTACATAGATATCTATCTATCTATATAGAGATATAGATAGATTTATATATATATATATATATATATAAAATCTATGTTCTTACCCCCTAATGGTTTTGTTGTAATAATAAATCTGTATATAGTTAAGTAATTGATTGACTGGACCTCTATAGGGGACAGATGCAGCCGCTGGGCTGTTGTGTCCCTTCACAACACACTGCCCTGCCAATAATTTCCTCAATTGGAGGGGGAAGTACAAACCTGTGTATACCCAGGCTACATAATTATTCACATTTGAGAAAATGAGAGCCTGGTTTTAAATTATAAAAAATGTATGTACATATAATTATGAAGGGAGAGTCTGAAGTACCCCCATCTTAGCATTCACTTTCCCCTTAATTATTGTTCTTCTGTCTCAGTTATTTATTTACTGATAGTTTAAATAGGAGACAGTCAAAAGCACTCTTTCACTGTGGACTGAATTCTGCTTCTGTGGAGTCGATGAGAGTTCTGGGCTAAGTACAGACATTCAAACAGCCCGAGCCTGAATTGATTCAATCTTTGCAGGTTAATGTAACTTGTGTTGATTTAACTGATTTGCAGGTGAAAAAATAGTCACTTTTGATTTCAGAAATGCAGCCACATGCCTGCAGTGGCTCAGGCCAGAAGGTTGGGGGTGGCCTCTAGAGCAAGCCCTTCCTTTCCTTCCACAGTAGCTGGGTGGGGGGAAGGTCACCTGAGGTAGGGTGTGTGGCCAGGCCTCTGCAGGCTTGAGTATGATTGGGGAGGGGTTTAAAACCCCCACCCCGGCCTGCAGGGACCCCAGCCAGGGTGTGCCTGGAGGGGAAGAAAGGAACCAGCCCTTGCCTGGCTTTTGGAGTTGTTGGTCGGGGGGAGAGAAGGAGCATGGACAGCCCCCAGCCAGACACTGGCCTGGCATGGCCCACTAATGTGAAGGGGGCAAGGAGGGGGGCTTATTCCCCCCATTCCCTCCCCTCTCCCCTGTGGACCCCAGAGCAGTCACTGTCAAACATTCCCACCCCGCCCACTCTAGTGGCGGAGGGGCATGGCCAGCCCTGTCAGCAGCCTAAATTGAACAGAGGAAGGAAGCGGGATTTAATCCCCCACTCCCTCCCCAGTCCCAGCAGCATGAACCCTAGTCAGGGTCTGCCTGGCTGGGGCACAGCACCTCTGTCAGGGCTCTCCCACCGTCACCGATTCAGCCACAGGGGTAGGGACATGGCCAGACACCAGCCAGCACAGTGAAGGGGACTAGGAGGGGATTCATCCCCCCTCTGTCCCCTCTCCCATGGGGGGACCACATCTGGGGTCTACCAGCTCTGGTCGCCACCTCTGCTGCTCGCACCAAAACAGGCAAACCCCGGCCAGGGTCCACGCCACTGGGACAAAGAAGGGAGGGGGGGATTAAATCCCACTCCCTCCCACTTGCTTCAGGCTAATGAGCAGCAGTGGGGGGCATGGTTAAGTGGGAGGAGAGATGCTTGACAGGGGCTGCTTCATCCTGGCCAGGCAGACCCCAGCTTGGGCCCCAGGGGGAAAAGGGAGGGAGGAGGGAATAAGCCTCTTCCCTGCCCCCTTTGCCTCAGGGGGCCATGCCAGGCTGGCATTTGGCTGGCATCTGGCCATGCCCTGCCCCTGCTCTGGCTAGAAAGCAGAGGGGCAGGGCTGGCTCTGCTTTCTGGAGCAGACGGCACAGCTCAGTCCAGGGCTGCAGAGCATGCTGGGATGCTGGGGGAATCTGATTTAACTTAAGCCATGAAGGGGCCTGGGACAGAAGTTTCATAAACTGGTTTGACCCAAATCAGTTAAGTGTGATACAACACTGAACAAAGTTTATCTTAAACCAGTTCAGCCATTTTGAAACTGGTCTATATGTACTGAACTTATATTCTGTTAAAGGTTTAAACCAGTTTCTGATCCCTTAAACCAGTTTGTGTGTAACTTCCGTCCCTGATGTTGTTTTAGAGTGCCTTGTTTCTACAAATGTATGTTTTGACTGCAAGTTTTCTTGTGTATGTGACAAAAATAATTAATTCTTCAGGTTTTGCAGAGAATCCATTCATAACAGAAGAGTTACAACACTGATGAAAAAAACTAGGATACCTAATAAGCTTTTTGGGCATCTCAGAAATCACAGGTAGGCTAAGCCAGTTTAATATGTCTTAAAAAAACAGACAGTTTCACCATTACAGGCAGATTGTGTCAGTTAACAAATCAGAAATTTCTGATGAGCCAATAACATTTTAAAAGAAAATCTGAGTTGTTCAGAGTTGACCCTGGTATTTGTCTGCAGCTTAAGGACTTGATCCAAAGCCCCTTGGAGGACCCCCATTCATTATAAAGAGATTGTGATCAGGCCCCAAGCCAAGTTCTAATTGAAGTGTATTGCTAGGGTCACATGGGGAAAACTGAAAAAAAATCTTTCAATGAAGGCCTCTATCAGCCCAGAGCTCTTGAAGTCTCACTTTCATTGCAAACAAATTTATCCACAGTTTAATATAGTTTGTAAATAGAAGTTTCTATGATCCAGTATTTTAAAGTCTATAATTTATTTGTCTTTACAAGGTACACTTCATGTGTTGGTAACACAATGATACTCTGTTTGCAATATTGGAACTTCAGGGTTGAGGTTTTTTTGTCCTGTTACCACCTAATGAATGAGTGACCTATTCATGTAATTCCTACTTAAACAAGCAAACATGCAAGTGAACAAATTCCCTGCTCTGTAGAGAAGGAGGCAGGTTAAGGATTAAAGAAAGGGACCAGCTGATGATAAGTAATCTTAGCAAATTGTTGCTCATTAGGGGGCAGGCTGCTACCATATTAAACCAGAATGCTATAGGAGTGTTAAGGAGATAAATTCAAGAGTGTAGAACAGATAGGGCAAAGCAGAAAGATGGTAAGAAGAAATCTTATCCTGCAAAAAAGTGGAGCAACACAATATTATTTCCAGTCAATTTTAAAAGCTCTGTGGTCCTCATTATGTGTATGGAGGAGCGTGATTTTTCTTCTATACCTGAAGAAGATTTCTAACACCTTTTAGAAAAAAAGATAAACCTCTGTGTCCTCTTTGCTTGGCTGAGTAATTTACTGCGATAATGTTGTGTCCCTGGCCTTGCTCTTTCATAGGACATTCTTAACCAACTACTGTTGCTTATAATACAGGTAGCTGTTGCTGGCTTCATTCGCTAAAGGAATATTTCAGTAATATCCCAGATTTAAGACACTGATGACTCTCGTGTTGCAATAGAGTTCTCATTCTTTAATCTATGAGAGAAACATGAACAGTGGAACAGAAGTGGGCTCAGGGCGCACACGCAGCTTCTGTAGATGTACCTGAGGTAGCATGCAGCTAATTTGCTTGGGAACTGCTGGCAGCATAGCTATGGCAGAACAGAGCTCAGTATGTGGCAAAAACTGCCGCTGAGCTCCATGCTGCCAGAACTGCACTGCTAGCAGTACCGGGGCTAACTAGTTCCAAGCTAGCCCAGGTATGTATTATACCTGCTCTATTGCTATAGTGTAGGCCTACCTCAGCTGTCTGAGAAATGGCTGGCAGTGAAGTCTGTCATGGCTGGATTTGATGAGATACAGTCTTACAGGTTTTAGAAGGTCCACTTACAATTTGCCTGCATGTCTAATGGGTATAATGGAGAGAAGAAATTAATGACCCTCCCCTGAGAAAGATGATGGCTTTTGTTTGGCTGTGGGCACTAGCTCCTTTTACCCCACCCATATCTATAAAGCGGTTTAGGTTTTAATTCAACTTAACAGCTCAAATTCAACATCAGCTGCTAAACTCCAAAATTACCTTGAAGGCTTTACTCCTATTTTGGTCCAGGTTACCTAATTCTAGGGCACATCAAGCTAAAGACGCACCTTTTTAGAGCATAGACTCAGCCCTAACATTATTTAAGGGGACAGATGAATAATCTGTGTGTGAAAAAGCAATGGGCATGTGTTTATACTTGTTCACAGTGGCATAAATTAGGAGTAGGCCCTTCTAAACCAGGGGACCTAGTGCAAAATTGGATTAAGTCAAATCAGGATCGGTGCTTGCATTCCTATTAAAATGGCAGGTGATCAACATGCATCAGACTTAATACCTTTTATATTAAGTGTGTGTGTGTATACACACACACACACACACACACGTCTGTAAGGACATATAATTATGTTTTTCAATTGTGCACCATAGACATTCATTTTACTCTCACATTGTCCTTGCAGCAGTAACATTTTTTTCATTTATTATTACTAATTGGCATCAAATAATCACATGAATTGTGGCTTTTAGCCTCCGTTTTTAAGTAGGTAGCTCAGCATGGCTAATCTGGAAGTAGGACGTTCTTCAGAATTAATATTAATTACTCTGATTTTCTCTCCTTACTCAAAAAAGCATGTTGATAAACCTATTACCTGATTAATGAATACCTGGTTTATAACTGTAATATCCCTATACCACACTCCAGTGATGAGAGACCAAACTTTAATGTTTTCTAATATGTAGACTCTCTCAAGAAGCACTTGAGTTACAGTCGTGAAGAGGGAGCAGGCTGAGATAAGTTGAAAGGGGGTGAGAGAATGTGCTTAGAGCCCTAGCTTCCATCTTTTTTCTTCTATGGAGAGAAGTCATGAGGATGAACTGGATGAGAGTCTGGCATGAACATGGGGAATTGGTTACTGGTTAGATGGGGTGACTTATGGAGGGGAGGTATACATTTCAGCAGAAATATATTCTTTTGTAAAATGTCTTTCTTTCTGTCAGTTCATAGCACAGTAAAGCACTCAGCCTGGGCTCTGGGCATGTAGGCCAAAAAGTAACAATCCAGCCAATTCAGAAAGCCTGCAGTTATTCTTTGACATGGAGGGATGGAACATGTCCAGATACAATTCACCAGGAAGATGTCCCAAACTTGCCCCTCCCTCCCTAGGCAGAGATAGGCCTTGTAGTATTCTCTGATGTCAACAACATTAGTCTGTTTGGGACCAAGGGGAGGTGGTATTTCAATGTCTGAGGCTCAGCAGAGAGAATGCCCTTTAATAATTGCAAGTTATTGGGCACATCTACACAAGATATCCTAATGATAGATATCCTAGATATCCTAATTATTGGGCACATCTACACAAGATATCCTAGTGGACTGTTCTACTGTGTATTAACGTGTCACGGCAAACACTGTGCTAATGCACTAGTATGCAGTAGAATTAATCTACCGTGCATTAAGCATCGCAAAAAATACGTTTGCCTTTACAATTGCGCATTAGCGCGCCTACTGTGCCTTTATCTAATACTGCATATTAGAGGTACTAAACTTAATGAATGTGTAGATGTGCCCAACGTGTAGCAACATGAGTGCCTCTACAGTTGTAGCTGTGGCAGGGAGGAGAGCTGGTCTGAACAGACAGATCCTTGTCCCAATCATTTACAGCAGTGGTTCACAAATCATTAAATTTGAGGCACTCCTCCATAAATGTTGTGAATTGAGCAGCACCCTGTTTAAAAAACTACTTTATTTACTAGAGTGCTTATCTTCTTGCAGTGTGGGCAGGAGAATGTCCAGGCAAGGATGAGCCGGAGCCTGTTCTTAACTGCTTATCTCCTCACATCTGGCTTATCTCCTCACACTTTGGTGCACCCTTCAAATGATCCTGCAGCACCCCAGGGTGCCCCGCCACCCTGGCTGAGCATCACTGACTTAGAACTTTGAACAAGCATCTTAAGTCTCACCTGGAATCCAATACACAGCCAGTGTAGATAACAGAGCATTATAGTCATATACTGCTGGTAGCTTTGACCACATAAGAGGAATAGTATTGCATTCTGCTGAGGCTTCATTTTCCAAGATGGATTAAAAAGCAGTCCCATGTACAAGATACAGTACTGCTTCAGTCCAATACAAAAAAAAAGTAGTAAACATAGACTTAACATAGGACTAATGAGCCCAGCATTCAGAACGTTGCCCCGTTATTGGCATGCATAGGCTGGAAAGAGTTAAATGGAATCCCAACTCATTCAAAGACAGTGAGTGTTATTGGTTCTAATAGAGTCAGGTGTTTGAAATAATTTTGAAATAAATTCAATGTAGACTTTATCCTGGTTTGTCCTGGTGTCCTGTTACCGCTGATAACATATATAACATAATTTTGGGTTACACAACTCAGACAAAGCAGGGCACATAAGGTCCAGTTCTTGACCTCCCTTCATCTCGGTTTACCACACAGCCTTGATGAATGCTGAGCATCTTTGAGAACTGGGCCCTCAGTGGCTTGCTCAAGGGATAGCAATGGGCACTAGAACCAAAATCTCCAGCAGTGTGGGCTCTTTATACCTACTTCATACCCCTACATATCACCCTCAGACATAGTCACTTATCAGAGCACACATGCTCGTAGATTTTAAAAGGAAGCATTTTAAAATCTGTGTGATACAACTGTCCATTCATGTGCTAACACACTGGTGCAGCTGACTGGCAATATATTTATTGCTGTTAAAGATAATCAAACTATGAGCACAGAGGAAAGACTGAAAGAAACTATGGTAGCAGAGGTAGGATTGTTCATAGTTGCCAACAGGTTAAATGAAGTCTGGGGCACCTTGGCTATTTGTTTTAGGAACACAAACCCTGTTCCCCATTGGAGTTTTGGCTTGTTTAGAGAGTATGGTTAAACCATTTATTAAAGGAGACACGTGACATTTCTTTGAGTTGTTTACTGGCCGCATCTACATGAGATGCTGACTGTGCAGTCATTCCTGTGCACTCATTTAGTACTTCCTTAAATAAGTACTAAATGACTGCACAATAGTCCAAGTTACTGGAAAACAGTGCCTACAAATGGCTTTTTTTGTGATACTATTGAACAGTAGCCCAAGACTACTGTGCAGTAGCATCACATCACAGTTTCTGCCATGTGATGCTACTGCGCAGTAGTCTTGGGTTACTGTACAGTCAGTGTCTCATGTAGACATGGCCACTATGTCCCTTCTGTGTCTTTCAGACCTGCTTCTTCCATACTGGGGCTGGTAACTACTTTCAGATAGCGAAGTCATTATCACTAAAGCAGGTGACTACAGAAAACATCCTTCAGATGATTCCTCATGATGTGGACCACCATCCATCCATACAATTCATACATTCACATATTATTATTTTGGTGGGATGCACATGTACCCGTACAGTTCAGGCTTGTGTGTTTCTGATACTTGCAAGGAATAAGGGAAATGTCATACATTTCCATTTCAGAGTCCTAAGAAAAGTAACTCCATTTTCTGAGAGGAAGGAATGATTATCTTTTTGCAGCCTGTTGGTAATGCTTCTTTAACAAACAGCGAACAAAGGCAGACAGGCAGGTAGATATAATCTGAGAATGTTTGAGCATAGCTGGAAGCAGGAAATGCAGAAATAAGGAGATGGCCCTGAAATAATCAAAAGGCCATGACAATAGCTTGGAGAAAACATGGGACATGAGAGATGAATGGAAGGGGAAAAAATTATTTGAAAGGTAGGTGCTCAACCTAGCAGAATGATTTACAAGAGATGTTTGACTCAGTATCAGGGAATTGGGAATGGATTAACTTTTCTGGCCCCTTTGTTTCTATGGTTTCTTTGCTTGTTGACTTTTTCCAGAGCTGTCCCTCTTCCTCCCACCCCTCCATTTCTCCTTCTCCCTCCTCATTTTCCACTTTTTGTATTCAGATCAGTCACTCCACTGTATACATTGTTTTATTCTGTCCTTTTATAGCATCTAATGAAGTGAACTCAAGTTCACAAAAGCTTGTACTCTCTATTTATCTTATTTAGTTAGCCTATAAAGTGCATATCTGCCTTCTGCCTGACTTCAGACTAACATGGCTAACTACCATTCTCTGCTAATGGACAATCTATACCCATGATTTTCAACCTGTTATCTGCAGACCCGTGGGCATCCATCGACTATGTCTAAGGGGTCCTCAAAAGATTACTATGATCGATCAAGAGTATGTGAATACTCATGCTCACCATTCAAAGGGATGTGCAAAAGGTCCAAAACCACTGATCTATACAATGGGTTAAAGGTTGCCTACAGAGTAGCAGAGGAGTCAAGAGGTACCCGACATAACTTAGGAAGAGCCTGACAGATTTGAAGACAAGGCTCAAGTGCCCAATGAACACAGTGGGAGGATCTGAGAGACTTGGATATACAATTCACTGACTGCAGCAGACTGCCTGGCTTGAGACTGCAATAAGGCAAAATAGTGCCCTTAACCTGTAGGTTACTATTTTGAATGCTCCCAATCTATTGTGACTGAAACTAGTGACAGTAGTTTGATGTCCTTTGGGAAATCAATTGTTAAGAGAAGAAAGGGTGTGCAATTAAGATAATTTCTCCTCTGCATGTAGGGTAGAATTTGGCTCTACACTTCAGTATTAAGTACAGGGGAACCTGTTGCCCGGCTTTTGTTTTTGAAATAACCCACTTACCCACTAGGGGACGCACACACCTTGTGTACTCTAAATCAGTTCGCTTACAGATGTACAGTTTACATTTTCAAACCAAGCTGGCATCTCATTTCCATTGGCCTCTGCTGCTTACTTTGCTATGTAACTGGCAGGTAGTGGATCATCTCCTCCCTCAATTCCCTCTTCTAGAGTTAAACACTAGATTAAACCCTGAAAGTGGAATACTTCCATGTCACTATTGCAGTTATGGGGGTAGAGAACTCCTGTATGATATGAGGTGCTTAATGTATTCACTAAAACCACATTGTGAAATTGAGAAAGAGATAAAAATCTGGGAATGAAGTGCTGGTATGGCAGAAGTGAGAACGAGTAGGAAGGTTTGTGATTCTGAATCAGATCATGTCTCTCCAGGGTGGTGTTTCTGCTCCCATTTCCCCTGCTATATCCATTCTCTTCCCATAGCCAGCTTCCTAAGGGTGTGTCTATACATACATATTGATGCAAAGCAATAAACTCCTGCATGTACTGCACAGGAGTTTTTTGCTCCCAGACCACAGTGTGTTGAGCTGTGTTGGAAAAGCCCCAGCTGGCAGGGGGGCCTGTGAGGTCAGCCTGCCAACCCGAGGCTGCTCCAAACTAGCTCAACGTGCTGCAGAAGGGCTGGCTGGGGCACAGGGGTACTCCAGTATGGGACTAGCCATCAGGCAGGCCCCACACTGAAGCACCCTCATGTCCCAGCCAGCCACATCAACATTTACATGTGCATTTACTATAGAGTAAAGGACTCCACAGAAGGATAGTACTTTTGTTTACAAGTACTATCTATCCTTCTGCGGAGTTTATTAGTTTCCTGCAGCCTAATAGAGCCACATGTGTAGATGCTGAGATGTTTACTGCAGAGCTAATTGATCTACTCTGCTGTAAACATTTTGTGTAGACATGTCCTATTATCACCATGCACTACACACAGTACAAGAACAAGGTGCACAGTGATACTTGAGCTCAGTATCAAGGATGGTATTTTTTTTCTGGTGTAGCTGGGACTTAAACCTGGTTGTGTAGGAAAGAAAAGCTCCTCTTGCATCAGATGTCACCTAGTCAATGACATTAAGGATTTTAAAATAATATAGGAGAGCTGCTTCCTTTTTCCAACTAGCTTTGCTTTTCTGGTTAAAAAGAAGGGGAAAGGCATTCATTCAGAAGAAGTGTTCAAGATAGAAAGGGCATTAAACTCCGGGATTTTGCCTCACGTACATGAAAATCCTTTGAAATGAGATTCAGACATTGTGGATTTTGAAGAAAACAAGTGTCCTGAACGATCGTGTTAGCTGATTGTCTGTCCTAGATAAAATTCACAGCCCTGTTGTGAACTGGGAAGATGAATAAGAAATCAATAGGCCTCATTTCAGTGATAGAGGGAGTTGGGGAATTGGGTCAAATTCATCCTTGGGGACAAGTCTTATCAGAGTTGCACCAAAGATGGTGTTGGTCCAGTAGGCTACAGATGAATGAGAACACAGCATCACGCAAGGCAAAATAAAATAGGAGAAAAGCTTTAATTGTTATGATTGTTACTCTGGTTTCCTTCATGCTACCTAAGCTTAACTGAGGAGACTGCAGTGTTAACAAAAACACTCTGTAAATAATGTAGTACTGTACTGTGCGTCTTTTAGTAACAATAGCAACTTTCCACCCATTAGATAACCTCTAGGAATGCAATTTTCCTCTGTACAACAGATAGAACCTGAATTGTTCTACATTATGGACTTCTACAGTAAGATGCTGATGAAACCAGATGTGTTTGCCTTCATCAGAGGTATCTATCAGCTCACTGAACCTAGGTAGTCTGCTCAGATCTGAGACAGACTGATTTCTGCAGCAGCAAGCCACTTTCCTAAGAGTTTGCCTAAAAGATATGTGTACCTGAGGGCATTGTCATCAAGGAAGCCCTGTGCTAAAACATACTTGTCATACCTACTACCTCTTTCTAATTGCTGCAGACAATAAAAGCTTTTGGTGACAGCCATGCACTGAGCGATAGATGCTATACTACTAAGCTGTACTCTGTGAATGTCCTTAGGTAGGCATTTGAGAACTCTGTGAAAGAAAAGCTATTCGTGAGAGCAACCAGAACTGCCAAATTGTCTCTGCATGTACAGTATTGAGGTCCAGAGGCTACATGACTTTTTTCAACTTTCAATTCTTGGTAATGACATTCTTACCTTTGCCTGTTTTTATAATGTTAGACATCTTCTATTAAAATAAAATCCTGGATCAGTCACTGACTTTCAAAAGTATTTTGCTCATTCATTTACCTTTCAACTCATGAATCCAGGTATGTAGACACTTACCTTCAGTATCTATTTATCCTTTGAAGTATGTGTAACTCCTTGTCAACCACATTCTGGAAGGGGAATAAAACTTTCCATTTCTAAATAATTCAGCAGTTTTCCTTTCTCTGAGTTTCCATGAATCATACCAAAGCTGTTACCTGAACAGCATACAAAACACAGAAGATTGGTACATGAGACATTTAGTTCTATTAACTTAGCTTGAATTTCCTTCTTATATGGACCATCTATTGCTTAATTTTTTATTTTATAACATCTGTGGGCCAGAAGAACAAATTTTCTCATGATAGACACAGCATCTGGCTTCAGTAGAGCCAACTTATGCCAGAAGAGAATTTATCCCACTGTCATTGTCTTCAGTTTGCTGGACTTAACAGAAACCCTGACATTGCCTCTCTCATATGTGTGCCCTTTAGAACCATATTTGTAACCACTTTTATGTAATTTTCCCTCATCCAGTTCTTCATTCTCTGGCTCACCATATGCATTCATCTCTTACATAGCCTGTTCTACCAATCACCTTTTTCTCTCTGGACCTCCCTGCTCCACATTGCCTGCTCCTGTGAAAAATGAATGTGTATTCATCCCAGAATACACCTTGGCATTGTCTGCCTTTCTTTTTTTACTGTTTCCTTTATAAACATTGGGCTGATCTGTGGGTAAAACTATGAAAATATGAAAGCTGCTGGCTGGGGAGGATGAGTTTGCCTCTCACCATGACTAGAAGCATAGAGTCATGTGAGGAGGTACAATGGTGTTTATATGCTGCTCTAGGACTGTAAAAAAATGGGACAATTACTTGAAGAAGAAAGGAGGGGAAATTCCACATCTTTTTTTTTCTTTTTTACAATTCAGTTCACTGCTCCATCACTCAAGAAGCTCAGCTACTGTACAGTAATGATAAACAAAGGACCCACCATCTAGGGTCTCACTGTTGAGACTTCCAGTGCAGTGTTCTGCCATTCTTTCCCTCAGAGGCCTGTATCAGCTCTTTTAGAGGAAGTCATATGTGGTCCTGCAAAGAGGCCATTATTATGAAAGCCTCTCTTGTTTTTAAAAATAATTTATACAAAGTTCTTGAGAGCAACGATATCTTGCAACAATGAATTCCACTGCTTAATTATGCACTGGCTTCAAAATAAAAAGTAGTTCACTGCGGAAATGGCACGTAATAAAATGAAATACAGGCAGCTGCTGCAGGATTAATGTACAGGGTCTTCATAAAGTCCTTGTGCACTTTTCAATGTTAGTAACTTAGGTTGTAGGTATGATAGAAACATCTATAAATGGCATTTAAAAGCAAATTTATTAAAAGTTTAGGACAACTAGAGTACACAATGCTAGACTTCAACATAACCAACATTTTCTTTTCACAGATCATATGGACTTCAATTCTGCTAGCCATAGGACACAGTTTACCTTTTCGTCTACAGTAGCCATTTTTGGTATGTCAAAGCATCTGAAATAAGAATAAATTCGTTATTACTTACGAAGTCTAGCATTGTGCAGTCTAGTTGCCCTAAAACTTTAATAAATTTGCTTTTAAATGCCATTTACAGATTGTTTTTACCATCTACAACTTAAGTTATTAAAGTTTAAAAGTGCACAAGGACTTTATGAAGAACCTGTATTCTCATAACTGTTCCCTTCCGTTAGATTTTGGGTTTGTACCATTGTCATCTTGTCTACTTACCTCCCAATATGCTTGTACACACAATTGGATTCACTGGTACTTATGCAATAGAGGCTTTTTCCTCCTAGATTTAATATATCTATCCCAAATGAGAATTTTCACACCTTACTTTAAAGCATCCCAGGATTACTTTAAATCAAAAGAAAGATAGGGACTGCAATATCATTGTATCATGCACATAAAACATACAAAAAGCATCTTCTTAAACAAAAATTTATTGGCACAAACATACATGTTACAAATGTATACCATACCCTTGGAAAATATATTCACCACTTGAAAGAAAATCACTCTAAACAAAAAGGTACAGTAATATCAAATCTTGTAAACTGTCACTATTTTAGCATCAAAAATGCAATCAACAAAATGTTTGCATGCAGAATTTCCTTGTTTAGAAATGGAGTTTTGCTGACGTCCAGATAAAGCACTTGAAACAAAACTCTTGGTCTCTACAACAGTTTTTCAAAATAGCTATGTTAAGACATGACTGGAATGTTTCAGAGGCACAAATCACTACCTTCCGCTCAGTACAGTTAAGTATATAATATTAGAAATGCCGCTCATGGCACAAAGACCTTTCAAAACTGTGGTATAGCCTAATACAACTTGAAGGGCCTTTAAAAAAATAAGGTTAAAAGCTTGGTCTGGATTTAGTTGTTATCAGCAGTTTTTCCATGACAGGGCACCTTGTTATTCTATTTAGAAAAACAAAATTTTAAGCATTAGATGGGGAGAGGTAGAAAAATTATTTTAAATTTCATATTACCATTTCAGCTGCTCAAAAGGCTCTGGCCTTTCAATGGTGACTTACAGCAGAGCACCAAATGGTAAAAAACTCTCCTTTCCTCAGCTCTAATGCAATAACATTCAAGTCAATGGGAACTCTGTCATTGATCTCAACAGTGCAGGATCAGGCTGGTAGGCATGTGGCCATATTGAGCATCCTGACCATACACTGCAGATGCCACTGAAAGCTTTACAGTTGACTTGAGTGGGCAAAGGATCAGACTCTACATATGCAGATAATATAGACTATAAAGAACATTGTATAGTCTTTGGGCCAAATTC
Source organism: Alligator mississippiensis (assembly GCF_030867095.1). Lineage (NCBI taxonomy): Eukaryota > Metazoa > Chordata > Crocodylia > Alligatoridae > Alligator > Alligator mississippiensis. Next base: position 44,760,256 of record NC_081830.1, read on the forward strand.
AGAACTGACCTAACCAGATGACTCTTAATATGAAGAGCAGTTGCTGTCTTCAGTATGGAAGGTTTATGTTTTGTTGCATTTGCTTCCACCAGGTCTGAATTTGACTCTAATCTGGCAATGTTAATGCCACAGAAAAAGCAATAGTCCTGGCTACAATCTTGGGTGCATGTCTAAGCTCTTGGTGTCTTGGGACTGTGAGCACATCCAAGGACAGATTTTGGCTAAACAAATATACAATTACAGGCAACCCCTACTTAGCACGCTTAATTGGTTTCTAAAAAACTAAGCGTTAGCGAAACCAAAAGTATTTAACGACCCAAGATGGTGAATGCAAGTGTTTTTAATGACCCAAGATGGTGACCACGAGAGCTATAATGAAACTCGCTGAGCGCTAAGTGAAATCAGGTATCAATTTATGATAAGCATTATAGCAAGATAGTGCTAAGCAAAACAGCATTAAGCGAGGGTTGCCTGTATCCAATCCAGGCTAGGGAACAGTCACAGACAAAAGCTACATTAGATTTTTGGGGCATGTCATTATCCCACAGGAAGCAATAAACAAATCACATACTATCATGAACTTAAGAGAAATGTGTCTGGTGGGAAATGCTTCTTATTAAACACACATTCTGCACAGCAAATCCTTTTAAAAAGGATTATTACTTTTAGTTTTTTTTAAGGGTCTCGGACATCTTAGCCTTCAGACTCCTCTAAACTGGTGACTTCAAATAAGGACTGTTAGCTGAGCTGGGAATAGCCAGGGCAGAGCATGCTCCACTGCATCCCTTACCCCTCTATGTCAGTATTGACTTTACTCCCTAGACCAGAGAGTGTCAAGGGTATTCTCTGGGTACATGGATTTCACCCTCTTTACAGTACAAAGGACACAATGCACATCAGGATCTGGGCCAACATTGCCAACAGACAAGAATTCTCTGAAGTACACTGCAGATATTTTTTCCTTGGAAATTTTAGAATGCTGCTAACAGGAAAAGATACATATTTTTTCTTTACATAATCTGTATTATGTCAGAGTAAGATGACACATCTCGCAATTTAAAATACCGTGGACTAAACCACATATAATGTAGATAAGTGGTGTGTAGATTATTTAACAGTAAATCAGCATAAACTGGGAAAATGACAGAGTATCAGGGAAGGCATCTAACAGAAGGGTGCAGAATAAACCAGATATAAAAGTGTTACAAGCAATTTATTCCACTGCAATGTAGCAGGTACCATTTTTTCCACCCTCCCAAAATTACAGGCATTACGGGACTATTCCATATGAAGCAGGATATTATCTGTTAACGTGGAAACATCCTTTCTGAGTATTAGCACTCTTCGATAGGGCTGGGAGGTATAAAATATGCATACTATAGTCCAATTTAGCTTTAACTATTTTATGTTTTATCTCCAATACACATGTACCTTTTTCTGGCCCTGATCTAAGAAAGCATTTAAACATGTGCTGAAGCATGGGATGTAAGTACTTGCTTAAAGTTCAGCATCAGTTCAAGTGCTTTCCTGAGCTGGAGTAGTTTCCTGTTCATTCAGCATCTGAATGTGGGAACTACTGCACACCGGATTTATCCTGAACCTAATGATTGCTGAAACTGGGGGGAACCACTTAGAAGGCACTGCATGGGATTGAGTTTTCTGCATAAACTTTAGCATAAATTACAGCATTAAAGGAAGCATAATGATGAATTGCATTATAGGGCAGATTTCTATAAACAACAGCTACTGTGACAGATACTAAATTAATATATTTAAATCATAGAAAATTAAGGTTGGAAGGAATCTCAGGAGGTCATCTAGTTCAACCCTGCAGGACCAACCCCAACTAAATCATCCTAGCCAAGGCTTTGTGTAGCCCAGGGGTAGGCAACCCCCAAACACATGTGCCAGAGCGTGGCATGCAAAGGCATTTTGCTTGGTACATGCGCCTTGGGGAGGGGGCTGGGGCTGTGCTGCCACAGCAAGGATTGGGCCCCTCAGCTCTCCCACCATCCACCCTTGGCATGCCAACATCTCACAAGTCAAGGTTGCAGGAGTTTTTGACACTAGCTCAAAAATGTTGCTGGCCCCTGGTCTAGCCAGGTCTTAAAAACCTCCAAAGATGGAGATTGGAAGTTTTTAATTCATTGAAAGTTTAAAATTCATTACTACTTAGGAATACTGTTTTGCTGTAAACGTAAGGAAGATTTTGAGTTAGTTTTTTGCTGTGCTCCTTCCTACAGCTGCTCTTTCAGATGTGGACAGCAATATTTGTCACGATCACGGTCAAAGATTTCAGGTTTTGTTAAAAGCTTAGATTCTGCAGGCAGTAGCTCTCACCTGGTAAGGCTTTTTGCCACTGATAAGTGTATTTTTAAAGCCACTACTTGAATAAGCATTCCATTCTCCCCATGAGGCTGCAGAACATAACTGTGTAAAAATTATTAAAGTAATGTCCTAGATAAAATATTACTGGGCGAGGTCATTTCATTTAGAAAAATCAGTTAGTGGCAGCAAACTGCCTTCTAAAATGTCAGTAGAATTTTATTATATAGACTTGGGCACATTTTTCAGGCACTTCACATTTTTTTTATTCCCTTTCTTTGGGGGAAGAGAACCTATAAAGAAACATGTCAGGATTATCATTTCTATTTTAAACAAGAAAAAAATCTTTTCACAAACATATTTTTTCATAAACATACAAGATTCTTTCAAAAAACCTACTGAAGCTAAATTGGATATTCACCATGCCTACCAACCACTCTAATAGATCTTCAGTTCAGAGAAATGAAAGCTAAAATGTACACTCATTATCCTTGTTATAAAGTAATTACTTGAGACAGAAATGATTTTCTTTGAATTTTCACAAAGACCATACAAAGCTGCACTTATGGTAATTATATACGTCACTTTACTTGCTTACTTGAATTCCCTTTCACTTGCTAACCCCATGTTAAGCATAGCCTTTGCCTATAACTCAAGCTTCAGATCAAGCCAACTATATAATGACTAATGGAAAAACTGCTGTATCCTTTCAGTTCAATACTATAAATATTAATAGCCAATGTACTAGAAGCAATGACGTTCTATGAATCTGTAAATTCATGGTTCCATTACACACAATCTCTTATACACTGATCTCAGGAAGTAAACAACAGCATGCGCTATTACATGTTTCTATTTTAGTTGAACAGGCAATTTATTGTGTAAAGAAACTAATTTGAGAATATGGATTCAAATAAACAGAGCTCTTAATTATTTCAAGCCCTCTTCACCACAAAATGTATGTTCACAAATGCATGTTAGGATGTAAAGTGAGTCTACGTAAATTTTTTCCTAGTACTTCTCAACTTTCTCCCCTTTGCCCACTGACTGACAGAGGCTGCTTGGAGTACAACAGTGATGAAAAAGCACAGAAACAGGAGCAGAATGAGAGCTTACAAAATAATAATTCTGTATCTACAAGACCCATTGCTGGCAGATTTAGGTCTTTTAAGCTTTTTGTGGCAAAGACGTGTGTTTCTACAACAACAAACACAAAGAGACCCTGATCTGTAAAGGGGCCCTTAGGCTCTTCTGTAACACAAATCATAAAAGTATGTCTCAATATACACAAAACAAGCATCTCTAAAAACTACAAAATGATCTTTACTACAGTTTTGCTCATATTCCCTATACTTTGAACAGAAAACAAATTTTAACTACATTTGATTACCATTTGCTCTAAATGATGGTTTAAGTACTGACCCATGTATTATCCATTCTGTCCATTATGTAACTCATTAGTCTGAGTCCTGCTGCTGCTCCCCTGGATTTAATGTCAGAGAGGTGCATTTATATACAGTCAATTACCAAAAAATCATTCAATCGCTTTCAGTTTCTTTAAGGCCATTTGCTTTATTTCATTCAATTCACTGGTAGTGGCAGCTTCTTTAATTTTACTGCCTTGTCCTACCTGCGCTTTCACCATTGTGCTGTAGTTTTTCTTCCATCACTGTTGATTATGGTTCCTTTATTAAGTACACCAGATATCCAATTAAAACTGCCATTTAAGAGCTGTGATTAATGGCCTAGCAAAAATGTTGGATAACTAGCAATGCCTTGGAAACATAGGTGGCCTTCTACATGGTTCATTATTCCATCCCAAATAAAAGCTATGGACGTCATTACTACTCTTATGGACACCAGAATCATCCTTTTGGCATCTGGAGCGATGAAGGGTGGGGTTTTCAAAGCTACTTGTTGTTGGTACAACTCTGTTCTCACTGAAGTCAATGTTAAAAATCTAATTGTCTTAGAAAAAGGAGAGCTAGGTCAATTCAGAGTGCATTTAAAAACCTCTCCTTGTGCAGTATGCTCTGAAAGCAGAAATTCAAGATGCCTTTGTTGGCTTTTGGAAAAGGAATGGAATGGAGAGAGGAAGAATAGTGAAGAAGCACAAAAAAGTGATAAGAGCTAAACAAAGGACAGACTTTTTCATTATTCTTCTTAATGTCCTCAAAACGTTTTGCTCATCAAAGAGGACCACTCTACCCTGTTACATTTCTGGCACATGGCTTTTCTAGTTTACTTGAACATTATGTATTGGCCACGAGGATCTTTTCATGTTTTTGACTCTTGCTTTAGAGAACTAGTGCATGTGATAAAGTCATGACAGAATGAGGTTACTGCAGAAATGACTCATTGTTGAATAACCAAGTGTTTACTCTACCAAAACTGCATGTAACTGGACTGCCACAGTTTTTTCAGGTTTTCAGTTTTATTGTAAGATGTAGCTTTTAAATGTCAGTGCATCAGAAAAAAATGTAATCTCCTTGGGTGGCTTAGCTCTTTTTGTGTATGTTTGTTTACAGGAGGCACTCTTCCGGTTTTCAATTGAGAAATAAAGCCACTGAGTACATCAATGAAGAACTTCTTTCTTGAATTATAGAGGGGGAATTAGCTGAAGAAAGAACCTTTCTTGAAGTGGAATGGGAAAGCTTTGCTAGGAAAGGCCAGTTAGATGAAAGCACGATTCCTGTGGGGTTTTGGTGTGACCATTCACAGATTCTAGTTTAAGGGTCTATGCATGTTATGCTTATTTCACTATCTGAAGATACTTGACCCATTTATTTAGCTATATAGACCAGTTCAAGTACACTCTTTTAACATAAATGTATTTAAAAGTTCGGTTGTGTCCTGTTCTTTGTAGATATACAAGGAGAGAAAGCATTTGTATTTGGGCCTGACCTATTGCTCAATGAGCGCAATGGCAGATTTTCCAACAATTTAAGTGAGCATTGGATTAACCCATGTAAAGGTGAGAGGAATGATCCCAGTGCACAAGGACAGGTGCAATCTAGGTCTTAATGTTGGATTGACCCTGAGTTCTCAGCATCTTGCACAAGGACTAGGACCTCAAAACAGGCCAAGGGAGAAGGTGGGATTTTATACACACCTTTCCCATTGGTTAGCCATGTTAAGTTGGTGTAGGCAGAGCACAGGTCAGTCTACCCTGTAAAAGAACAAAGAAGCCACTGGGATCTGCACTTCCTCACAGCCCTAGTCTGTGAAAGATCACTATTGCATACTTGCTCCCTAACCTGCACCCTCATAGAGACAAAAGCATAAAGTCACAATCTTGCCCTTAGTGGCTAGAATGATGTTGCTAAAAAGGGAAATCAATAGACATTTTATTAGGTTAAAATTACATGCAGGCTCTGGTCCTATATGCAGGAGCAGAAACCCAATGCTTTCAAGAGAATGTCAATAAGTTTTGGTGTCAAGCCAGAAATGTACTGGGTTGTGATTGCTAAAATTCATTCTTTCTGTGGTTTATATTACCATTTACCACATTCTTCCATTACCATAAGAATTTTAACCAATCATTGCAGTCCACAGGTCAAAAAAAGAAAAAATAAGTGCCAAACATTCTGCATGCCTACAAAAGAGCTCAGTAGCCTAGAACTGCCACAGGATCCTGGGGAATTAGAATTCCTGGCTTTAAAATCAGTTCATCAGCATTTCTAAATAGCTGTTAGTCCTGTGGGGTTAGGGTTAAATGTGGGATTTTTAGAAGATTTTTCTTCTAATTATGCCATTTACGTTGGCTTGCCAATACTCTTTCATAATTCTGTCAAATGAAAATACTACAATACAACGTTGTAGTTTGCTGGATATATTGGGAAATGCGTGAGTTTGGATTTACAGAGCATGGTAGTTCATTTACAGTTCTCATTGTAGATATTTTATTTTCAGTGCCAAATTAATTCTCATGCAAAGTTAGCTTGTTAATAGGGGGAAGGTATAATGTACAAACATGAGCCTCAGAAATACAGGTTTTCCTCAATTTATGAAGTACACATTCCCGGAGAACGGTACATGAATCAAATTTGCATAAAGCGAACCCACTTTACAATGTAACAAATAGGGATAGGTTTCCATGGTGGTGAGGGAGGGAGGCTGGGACTAGGGAAGGGGTGGGGGGAGGGGTACTGCTCCCAAGGCTGCACAAGGCAGCAAAGCAGAGGGAACAGAACAGCACTCACCCCAACCCTGGCTTTCTGCCTGTCCCCCCCACACCTGGGCTCTGCTTGTCTGCACTCACCTCTGCTCCTGGGCTGCACCTTGCCCTGGTGCAGGCAGCTGGTGTGAGTGTGGACAAGCAGAGCCCTGGATGGTCGCGGCACAGCACTCACCCCAGCCCCGGGAGCAGCCAACACCAGCTGCCTGTAGTAGCTGGGCTGCACCATGCCCCAACCCCCCTGGGGCTCTGCTGGTTCCCACTCACCCCAGCCTGTGCTGGAGTGGCCTTGGAGGCACCTGACACCAGCTGCCTGCACCAGGGCAGGGTGCAGGCTGGGACCAGAGGTGAGTGTGGACAAGTGGAGACCAGGCACGGTGGGGACAGGGGGAGCACAGTGCAGCCCAGTGGCTGCAGGCAGCTGGCAGCTGGGGTTGGGATGAGTGGGGCCATTGCCCTTTCCCCTCTCCACACAGAATTACCTGCTTGGGCGGGGGGTGGCATCTATGCTGATCACATATTAGCAAACTTACCTCGCGCATAATGAATTATGGATCTAAATATGCTCAACGCATAAGAGCGAATTCTCATATAAAGAACTGGGATAAATCGAGGGAAACCTGTACAATGAGCATGGAAAATGGAAGCAATATCAGGACAGGAGCTGGGGGCACATACAACATCAACACAACAGCAGTGGAATAGGTACAGAGCAGCACCACAGCTGCAGACTGATATGGGGAGCTCTGCGAAGGTCCCTGGACACTCCTTTGTCTGTCTGTGCTCCTTCTGGGATGCTGGAACCTGCTAGCAGTCCTAGCTAACCTTTTACCTTGTGCAAGTGTAACCTAAAGGCCAGTGCAGCCATGGATATCTGAAAAGAGTTGCTTTGACACAGGGAACCTCAAGGGAAAAACATGGAGGAAATTGTCTTGGTGTAAATGCATGCAAACAAAAAGCTGCCCCAGAAGGAATTACCTTCCTTTGGTAAAAAAAACAAACAAACCCTGTCCTGGATTAGAATCAGTACAACACTTATAGGGTTTGGGTAGCTTTATCTTAGTTCAAAGAATTGCATTATGTGGACACAATATCTTTCTTTTCCCCATGGGGACTGGCTTTTTCCAGGAATAGCCTATTCAGGTGTCCATGGCTCCCGTGTTACAGCATTCCCTCTGACCAGATGCACAGGGATCTTGGGTCTGCTACAACTCTTAGCTATAGACCCTGACTCTTCAGCTCATAAAGAGTCATGTTTTTGACTTGGGAGGTGCTCTACTCACTAGGGCTGTGCAAAGCAGCACCATTTTGTATAAACTTCCATTTTACCATTTCAGTGAGACAGTATTTTGTTTCAAGTTTTGAAAGCACTGTTCCATTTTGGTTTGTCAAAACTGTTTCGCTGTTTCGATGGTTCGCCTATAGGCTATAATGGGGAAGCACAAAACTGCCTATAACTTTGTCATTTTGTGGCTGATTTGGATGAAAACAGCAGGAATGGTAGCCCCTTCTGAGGGCATGAAGCTTGCTAAGTTTCAAGGAGATGCATTTAGAGGTTTCTGGGAAACTGCACCTCAAAGTCTTGAAAGCAAAACTCATGTCATTGGTAAGTGTGAAGGCACAAGGGGGTGAAAACAGCAGGCACGGTAGCCCCTTCTAAAGGCATGAAGCCTGCCAGGTTTCAAGGAGATAGGTACAGCGGTTTTTGGGAAACTGCACCTCAAGCTGCTGACAAGCAAAACTCATGTGAAAACGTGAGAGAGAGAGAGAGTGTGTGTGTGTGTGTGTGTGTGTGTGTGTGTGTGTAAGGCATGCCCTCACTGGCGCTGAGGCCTCTACATGACACAGTAGTGTGTCCCAATGAGGTCTCCTCCTCCCCTAGAGCCTCAGTCTGGTCCAACACTTTAAACGGCAACAGATAATAACTTAATAAGCAGCACATTAGCATCTCAGGCAGCCAAACTGTAACAGTCAATATCAGAGCAGTTTTTCCCCCCTCCTCCCCTTCCCTCTCCTTGCTTTGTTTTCCTGCAGGCAAGCCCAGCTTTAGCTTCAAAACTCAAAATGTTTCAAAACTTTTGAAACATTTGGACTGCCCTCGTTTTGTTTCAAGGCTGTTTCGAAGCCCTTCATTTTGTTTCGATTTTGCTGTTTCGAGCTTGAAATGAGTTGAAACAGCATCAAAATGAAACAGCCAGTGAAATTTCACACAGCCCTACTATTTACTATAAAATATGCTGGCCATCAACACAAGCAGCCAAATTATCATTGCATCTTTTGTGGGTTACATGGCATCCAATATGCCATGTAAATCAGCCTCACCCATGGGTATATATGCTTCTAACACCATAATTGGTCTTTTATACTCTAACCAATAACTTCAAATATATACAAGGGTGAATTAACACACTACTATTGGGTGTTAGAATAGGTAGCCTGAATTCTACACTGATTTAGGTTTTCATCTGTTTTTTTTAAAGACAACTTAATAAGCAAAAAATCTAAATAGTGGCTCCAATACTCCAATTACATTTTTGTGTAGCTCCATAGACTGCAACCTGCTGTGCTCTATACACAGAGGATATTATGGGGCTTGCACAATACAGACATGTATGGTATCATGCAGTCCCATCTTACACAGCCTGAGTAACATGATTTTCCCATTTGGAAACCATTAATAGTCTAGTCTACATGAACTTTGAGGATAGAGCTCTACTGGGCAGGGAAGGGGGTGGTTACTTATTCATCAAACTATAGAAGGAAACAAGACCACATAAATTATCTTACCAGTCATACTGACCAGTACTGTGCAAATAGCAAATGTTGAACACCTGCAAGACCACTATTTGTGATGAATACACAGAGTAAAACACATTCATGTAATAGTCCATTAACAAGCATAAGGACATTTCTGTCTGTCTGCAGACATCCTGTAAGACACTAGAAGCTACATTTGTTGGCTAAACTGCTTTGTGAATTATTTGCTGAGGTCTGGCAATCATCCTCATTAGAGAACATGACGGAGGGCAAGAGGGCAAACCAAGAAAAGCTCCTATAGGAGAGTGAGTATGCATTCCCCCATCCTTGAGGCACAATTTACAATTACATTTTTTAGTATCAGTATATAACATGCATGAGCTAATAGGGAGCACCAGTAATCCCTCTCTACCCTTGCCTAAAGTGTCTGCTTTGGTTATGCCCTTTCCTGGGACAACTTACTCTAAGCTTTCATTATAGAACCCAGTTCTGCCATCCTTACTCAAAACCTGCAGTGATTCATCTTGTGTTTGTAGTTGGTATGTATAGGAGGGGAAGAGAGCTTGAACCTTTGTAACCACATAGGTACGTGCTCCTAGTTGCACCAGGACAACTTACCCTGATAAGCCCCGTTTTGTTTTGGTGCTGCAAGTCTTGCATTAGATATTTGCAAAAGCATAACTACATACTAATGTTGCCAACTTTGACTGAAGGTATTCTGGGAGGTTTTTTTCCTGAAGTTTTTCTGCAAGATTTTTTTTTTCTTAAAATATCCTATTAAAATCTCCCGGATTGCTTTCAGTAGTCACTGGGAGATTGATGCTGATTCCGGTAGACTCCTGGCCAAGCCTAGAGGGTTGGCAACCTTACTACATACATATAATTTCACTAGTGCAAACTACTCTCATCTGGATAAGGTATACTGAACATGAGTAAGAGTGACAGAATGTGGCCTTCAGCTGGTAGTTATTTCATACTGCCAACCAGTATGAAATAATGGCAGTTTTTTGGTAATTGAAAAATAAAACCTCTGAAGCTGAACTGCTTTTCCTTTTCTCTTCAGTGAGGGTCTTGACTTTCAAGGTACTGAGTCACCCCTTCAACAGGGGTGAAACACTACTTTGCAGGATCAAGCTTATGACAACTTCAAAAAATGAAAAAAATGCTTTATCCTTGGTCCACAGGCTTTTTAAATTGTTTGTGCACTGATTCTCTAAACTGAAGGATTGAAATAAACAGGATATACCGTTAAGCTCAGTTATACATCAGCAGCTCTCAAAATGACTTCCATTTCATTAAGGCTGTAGGCATCTGTTATTTATCAATATCAAATGGTACATGTAAAAATAAATCTATAAATAGAAAGCAAAAATAAAGTAACTGAGCCCTTCAATTAGTCATTGCTTATTCTCTCTGCAGAATTATACTTAAGCAGTTTATATGTATGTGCATGGTAATATATTGTGTTGCATTTATACGTACACTGCTTGGCTTACTGACTTAGCTAGAGATGGGTTACGGTGAGGCTATTTATAGGTGTATTGCCATGTTTATATAGTTTAGCTAAATGGCAGCCAAAGATAAAAATTAACAGAAAAAAAATCTTATTTTTTATTTGGTAAATAAAAAGATCCATCAGAATATTGTGCCTATCAGTCCTGATGGGGTCCAGCTGATTCTGTCTTTGTATACTGTCCAGCATAGTGTCAACTGAACCCCATTCAGGACTGATAGGCTCAAAATTCTGATGGATCTTTTTATTTTTATTTGATTGAAAAAACACATCCGTATCCTTCTTTCTGGGTAGCAGTCTCACCCTCTCCAGAACAAATTATTCAGAGTTAAAAAACAACTGAACTTAAAAAACAAACAAAAACCCCTTGTAACTGTACAATAATAAACAATGAAAAAAGTTTTTGAAAGAAAATATATTTCAATTTCAGGCTTCCACTGCAGAAGGACTGTTATATCCTGGGTAGTATAAATACTGAGTTTCTGAGTATGAAAAATGCTTGGAAGAATCCTTTTTAAAGGGGATACTATCAGTTTGAAAGTTATACATACATATTTTTAGATCAGACCTACACTTCAAAATTTTGCCAGCATTACTGTTCCCTTGTCTGAGGCTTGAGAGCACAGCCAGCTAGCTATGCAGGCAAAGCAGCTTATCTGTGTGCAGCTATCCAGACAGGACAGCTGCACCTTAGAGTCTGTCATTCAGGAAGCTAATGGTTAAGTCAGTAGAAATGCCTCTTCTGCTACCATAAGCCATGCCTCCATTGCGGGGGAATCTGCCACCAGAGTTCTGCTGGCACAGTTACATGGTGGCAGCCCCATAATGAAGACAGCTCCTTAAGTAGACTATTTTACCTGCCATACTAATAATAGTGCTATGGTTCAGCACTCCTTTGTCTCATTCATTCTATAGAACCTTTCTTAGGAGAACAATCTAGGCCCTATTTCTAACACCATTCTCACCCCCACTGACCGATTCTGTCATTTTGTAGGCCACCAGGAGATAAATGCAGCCATCCTGCAAAGTGATCTATATAGGCAGTTCTCTTACTGTGGAACTCCTTCAGCTTCAATAAGCCAGTTCATGTACTTAAAGTCAAACATGTATAAGTTTTTGCCAGACTATCTAATTATTTTTTGTCATGATGATGCTTGTACAATTTTACCTTCTAACTTGGCTTGGACAATTGAAATGCACAAGTCACAGTCATTCTTACTTCATATATAGTTCTCTTTCAGCTTTCATACCCTAGCACAATGCTATAGCATTTATATGGTAAACTCCTCAAGGGAATTTAAATTCAGGAACACACTCCCATTGTTTTTCTTTGACCAACATTGCAAACTTGCATGACTAAAATTAGGCTTCAGCTTCCATATTTAAGCCCCTAAGTACCAAGTAGCTTGACAAAAAAGTTTGGCAAACATCTGCAAGTACTACTGACTTCAACAGAATTAGCTTGTACTTGTCACTCATGAAAATCAGGTGTCTGGCTTTGGATTTTGCTGTCTAAGTGTAGGCATCCCAGGTTTAATAATTTATTTCAATATTTAACAGAACTTTAATTTTAGTGCTAATCAACCTGACAGAGTCCCTTTAAGCAAGACATTTTCTCATAATGGCTTTTATAATGCTAAAAAGTTTAGGATGTTTTTCATATATATCATGATTTCTGAAGGTCAGTGTGGACACATTTTAAGACACAGTGATAATAAATAATACAATGTATAGAACTACTTGGCAGTATTCAGCTGGTACAGTTTCTTGTGGAAACAACATAATACCAAAACACACTACATTGAATGCTTACGAGTTATTACAAGCAAAAATCCCCGAGACACCAGGAATTAAAAAGCAGAGTTCAATGAGAGAATGTTGATACTGTTGGTTGATATGAACAAAGCCATGCCATGCCAAGCCTTCCGTCATTGCTTATTCAAGTGCAGAAATAAACTAGAAAGGAAAGAACAGAAAAAACAAAAGTCACTATAGAGTTAATATTAGGCTTTAACCTTGCAATATAATCCTATGAAATCAAAGAGCAGGCAAATTTACTTGGCACACCCCTCCTGAAGAAGCCCACTATAGTGCTACCACTTTAATTACTTGTGTTAGATACCCTGACTACCTTCCTTCCTGGTAAAAGAGCACCTGCCAGAGTGATAGGGTAAATGTTGTAGGTAAAGCTGAGTATGTGATCTAGCTTCCATTAAAATCAATAGCAAACCTCCCATTGACATCAATAAGGGGAGGATAAGTTCTGACTATAAACACTGCACACACAGCCCAGTGAAATGGAGGAGAGACTTGTACCATCATGCACTAGAGAAGTCACTAAGGTCCCTATTCAGATTAGCACTTAAACACAAATTAATCCTGTGGAAGTCAATGGTACTAGCAGATGTTCACTGACCTGTTGGTCAAACTACTTCATATTTAGGGGTTTAACTATGGAAACTGAGGCCTAATTTTAACTTTATGCAAATGTTTAAGTCCTTTGACTTCAGTGGTACATGCTTAAGTGTTGTCCTGAATAGGTATGTCTTTCTAAATCTAGGCCTTAATTTCTCTCTGCCTGGGTTTCTAATCCTTAAAACAGGGTTATTATTTCCTTTAATCTTTTTGCCTATTTAAATTATAAACTTGGATCAAAATATGTGTATGCTGAGTCCTGAATTATCACAACTAAGGCCTACAAGCAATACTTCAGGGGAAATAATAGAAGTATCAGGGTTGTGAGGACTGTAAAGAAAGGGTATGGACTATAAAGGCAATGTTTTTGAAATAGTATATGGCCATCAGTCTATATATATCAAGTTAGATGTTGCAGTAGATCCTGTGAGTGTTAGACATGATCTTCATTCTGTGATGCCACACTCCTGAGTTTAGAATCACATACACACCAAATTCCAGATATTTCCTAAGTATTCTCCAAGTAATTTCAAATCTGTCTTTTCTGTTGTATGCTGGACTTAAATGTTGTTATTCTGTCTCAAAATATTCAGATCATCAAGCTGTGGCAACAAAAGTATATTAAACCAGTATGATGGTCAGACAATGGAAGGAAGAAGGATTCCTCTTTTCTTGTTTTTACTTCCTTGCAAGGACATGAGGAGTGCCCTAGGATTAGGTATTACAGCCGTGTAATCAATTTAAAGGCTGTACATATGTCTTCACAGTTTGATGTACCAGACCGCAGAAGGAATCCTTAATCGTCAAATGAAGACAGTCAGATAAGATGATATAATTCACTAATAACCAAAATGGATCTCACGGTTATTTTCCATCTTTATAACGTCAGAATTATGAAACCTGAAAATCTCCCTGCGTCACAGTAGTGCCAACAAATGCAATACCAATAAGTTGCCATATGCACCTAAATCCAGCATGTTGTGTTTACTGATATTGTTTTAAATCTACTTTAAAGAAATAATGGAAGCAAATGGACACAGAGTGAAAGTGATTATGTGATCTGAGAACAGGGGATTAATGCATATCCGTAACATAGCTTGCTGTTAAATCTCTCTTGGGTTACTGGCAGTATTGTCTGACTGAATGTAACCCCTGTTTTCATAGCTAATGCCATATTAAAATTATTTTATATAAACAACTTCATTCATAAGAGTTCTTGCTCATACATAAATTATACATTAAAAAGGAAAAAGACTTTGTAATCCTTGCTTTTAATATTAATATCTCCATGCATGTATGCTATATGAACTTCAGTTGCAGTTATTTTGAGATACTTGTTCTGCTTCAAACATAATCGTGACTCTTCATTTGTTTTTTATTTCCATGTATTATTGATGTGTGGAATATTACACACAACTACCTATTATAACAAAAATATCAGAAAGGCTTTGGACTAGGTTTTTAAAGGTATTTAGGTATCTGAAAATGCAGAGAAGCAGTCTTGAAAAAAATCCTCCTAGTGTGTACCTGAAATACCTGTAAAATCTGGCCTTTCAAAAATATAAAAGGTTTTTAAAAGTGATATTTAACTCTTACTCTAGGATTGTTCCTTCCCTCACTGAAGTTAATGGTACTTTTGCCATGGCTTTAATGAGAGGTAGACTGATATTGCATAAAAGTTCACTTAATCATGGGAAAGCAAATTGTACACCAGGGAAAACTGTGCAATAACAAGACTGGGTTCCATTAAGATTTGGACATTGCCCAACCTCAATCAGTAAACATTTAGTGGAGTTTGCAATATTTCTCATAACTGTATGACATTTGAAGGGGATATTCACAAACTAATTTTCCTAAATGTTTTATATTCATTTTGGTTTTTTGATATCAGTTCACTGGAAATCACAGAGATATTTAGACAGTAAATGAAAAAGAAAATAAATTACTCACTTATAATTATAATAAGAATGACTGCACATACTACACCAAGGATGATCATCATCTATAAAGAGAGTTAGGGAAAGAAATCAGGTCTTCACACAGTAAAAGTAACTTACATTGTGTCATAATGTGGATTGTATACTGTATCTTCATGTTTTTAATTCTTGTACAAACACTCTATAATCACTGTTATAGGCACCATTTCCTGGAACTCATTCACATGGACAGAGAACACTTATTAAGATGCAAACTAAGACCCTCAAAGTTGTGTTAGGTGCTTATGTCGGAGCTCATGGTGCAGCCTATTGCTCAGGTAGCTTTGGTTGGGCTCTTCAGTCATATTAAACTTTATTGCCTTAACATAATTGAAACAAAACATCACTTTTTCCTGTACAAAAAGGGCCCTATCATACTCTGAACACATGTGAAAGGAAGAAAGAGTCACCTTGGTACTGCCCTCTATCAGAGAGGTGTCAGCCCTAATGGTAGATTTTACTTATGTCCCACTCCCTTTCTAAAGGCCTCTCTAAAAGCCTTAATTTCTGTCCAGAAAAATAACCTAAGATATTACAATATGGAAAACTAGAAGAATTTTTCCAACATCTCCGTCTTGAGCAATATTTCCACAACCAAAATGAATCTACTTTCATCAACACTGCCTCTTGTGACAACATAGAGGAAAATATTAACACCAAAAAGCCCCAAACAACCCCCTTGCCATCAGACTGGATACCTCACAGTGGATGAAATTCAAACCTTGACCGCTATATTGACTGCTTCAGGGAAAGAATGAACAACAAAATAATCAACAACAAGCACCACCATAACAACCTCTCCCTCTCAGAGAGAAGGGCAAGAGAACCTCTAAGATCCAACCACCAAATAGTAATAAAACCAGCAGATAGAGAGGGGTAACTATAGTTGTCCTTAACCATAAAGACTACATAAAAGAAGCCAACAGACAGCTCTGACACAACCTACTACAAAAAACTAGAGGAAGATCCAAGTCCCCTTTTCACCTTAAAACTCAAAACCACTATCACATCATTTCCATCTGAACTACAAGAAAAACTACAAAGCTTGATCCCCCCACTATTCAATCCAGGTTTTTACATGCTCCCCAAAATCTACAAACAAGGAAATCCAGGCAGATCTATAATATCCAACCATGGAACCCTAACTGAGGAAATATCAAGTTTTGTCGAATCCATCCTAAAACCTCTTGCCACCCAAAGACCAAGTTTTGTCCAAGACGCAACAGACTTTCTATGAAAACTTAAAAACATAGACCACCTTCCCAGTAACACCCTCCTAGGCATCATGGATGTTACTAGCTTATATACCAACATCCTACACCATGATGGCATCCAAGCCTGCCTCACATATCTACAAGAGCAAGTTTGCAACTTAGAGTACAGATCTAAAGATATTACTGAACTTATACACTTCATCCTCACACACAACTTCAGTTTCAATAACCAACACTTCCTCTAGACAATGGGCACAGCTATGGGCACCAAAATAGCCCAACAATATGCCAACCTTTTTATGACCCACCTGGAAAAAGAATTCCTCAAGAACTGCACCATCAAACCCATGCTATACCTAAATGTATGTAGATGACATCTTCATAATTTGGACGGAAAACCTGCAGTCTCTGATTGATTTCCATCACAAATTCAATAACCATCACCCCTCCATCAGACTATCTCTGGAATACTCCAGCACTAACATTGCCTTTTTAGACATTATGGATCAATATCCAGAATAGTAAAATACAAACCATCATACACAAGAAATCCATGAAACACCATACTTATCTACACAAAATCAGCAATCACCCTTAACACACCAAGAAAGCTGTAATATATAACCAAGCCCTCCAATACCACCAAATCTGCACTGAGGAAAATACCTGCAATCATCACCTTGCAAATCTCAAAAGGGCTTTCGCCCAACAAGAATACTCCTCCAGAGACATAGATTATACTTCTGAAAGAGCCACCTGGATACCACATGAAGAACTACTGCAGTACAAAAAGAAAATCCTCATGAAACACATGCCATTAGTTATGGCATACAATCCTTCCCCTAGAACCTATATGGAAAATCCTCAAACAATTACAACCCATACTAGAAGAAAGCCCAGTTCTTAAAGAGATCTTTCCAGAATCACCCATCCTAGCCTTTAAACAAGCAATCTATGGTCTGGATCCAATGGCCTATGGCCCAAAGCACACCGAATAGCTCCAGACCATGCCAGGACACAACATTTAAAATCTGCCAACACATCTCTAGCACTCCCACAATCACTCCATCCCACAACAGAACCATCACTATTCCTGGATCTTACACCTGCACCTCCAGCAATGTAATACATCTCATCCGGTGCACTAAATGCCCTGATGGAAAATATGTAGGAGAAACTAAACAACAACCATGTACCAGAATGAATGTATACCAGAAATCTATCAAAGACAAAAGTACCCAATTACCTGTGGGTGCACATTCCTCACAAGACAACCACTCTCTCCCTATTCTCTCAGTTCTAATCCTCAAAGGAAATTTACAAAACACCTTTCATAGATGAGCCTGCGAACTTTACTTCATAAATCTACTGGATACAAAACATCATAGACTAAATATAGACAATGGATTTATGGCACATTACAACCTGCCTGCCATCTGATAACCCCAGGCAACCTCTCTACATTTTACATAGCTACGTTCTATCACCAAGTTTACATTCCCCCCTTCCCATCCCACCTGCCTGTCTCACACCTATTGTCTCCCTTTCCCTCTGAACCTCACTGCCACACAACTGCATTTTCATAAGCCCACATTTTGCATATTTGCTTTTATTCTACCCAGGAGAGCACACAAAACTCCACCAGACTCTCCTTTTGCCTGAAGAAGGCATTTGTGCCTGAGTGCTTGCGAAGAACAATTTTTCCAACTACTTAGTTGATCTAATAAAAGATATCACATCTACCCAAAGAACCTTGTCTGTCTATGTCCTTAGACCAACACAGCTACCCCACTCCTTTTCAGCATTTAAAAGCTAGAAGAGGACCAAAGTTTTTCTTTTCTCTACTTTGTCTTCAGGAGAAGCAGGGAAGAATTATGGGGCATGGACAGAGCAGACCTGAGGTCTCGTTCACTGGTCCCAGAGCTCTCTGGATCTGAAGATTCCCATAATCAGATATGGGGCCAAGTGAAAAATCACTAGGGAACAGGAAGGAGGGGCCAGAGGACACATTTTTGCTAGCCAATATCAGTGACCTATGTTTTTCTGAGCATAATCTTAGCATCATAATCCATAAGGCAGCCAATGAAGAGGCAAGTGAGGAGTAGTTGTGGGACCCTGTCCTGGAAACATGTGGTGTACACTTTGGGAAGGAAGTGAACTGTCAACAGCATCACTTGTCATGCAGGGAGAGGGAAATGAGGCTGGACATCTGATTTGATGGCTGCCTTGGGGAAACATGTGACCAAATGTCTTGTGTGGGAAAATTAAGCAGGAGGGCTGGCAGGGTCCAGAGTGGCAGGTTGAAAATAGAAAGGAATGAAGAGGGAGAGGGCAAGTCTGTTGTGGAGATACGAAGAAAGATATTGGCTATAACTTTCCCCAGCTAGAGACTCTCTTCTTTTATTTCCCATGGTGGCCTAAGAATGCCCTGCCTGGCAGCTTTTTTCTTCACCAAGGAAGAGGCAAATAATTCCCACAAGTAGAGAAGCTCCTTGCACCCAGTTCTTCTTATCTGCTACACTGACAGTGACTTTGAAGATGACCTCAAATGTGTTTTTATTACATTAGAACTGGATTTTGGTATGCTGTAGTCATTTACACAATTTGTATAACACACTTTCCCATTTAGATTTTTAAATTAAACCTTTTCCTTGGAAAAATATTTGGTTTGAATGAGTGGGCTGGGGCTGAGGTTTAGGCTGAGGCGGGAAAGCCTTGCAAAATTTTCAAAGCTATTGTGAAACCCATCACTTTTGTTTTTTACAAGACATCTTAAAGATTTTGTGAAATCCAAAATTCATAGATTGTAAGGGTGTTGGAAGGTACCTTGCAAGATCATCAGATCCAGCCCCCTGGCACTAGGCAGAAAAGACAACAGGGTTCAGGTGACTCCAGCGAGGTGACCTATCCAGTCTCCTCTTGAAATTTCCAGGGTAAGCGATTGCACCGCCACTGGAGGGAGTTTATTCCCTAGTCTGGAGACACTGACCAGGAAGAAGTTTTTCCTAGTGTTAAGCCTGAAATAGTTTTCCAGGAGTTTGTGGCCATTACTCCTGGTTTTCCCTAAGGGTGTCCTGGTGAACAGTTGTTCACTGAACCCTTGATGTAGCGGTAAGCTGCTACCAAGTCCCCTCTCAGCCTTTATTTTTTTAGGCTGAAGAGACCCAAGTCCCTCAGCCTTTCCTCATATGGCTTGCCTTGCAAGTCTCTTATCATATGGGTGGCTCTTCTCTGGACTCTCTCAAACTTTTCCACATCCTTGTTGAAGTGTGGCACCCAGAACTGGATGCAGTACTCCAGCTGCGGTCTCACCAATGCTGAGTAATGTGGAAGAATCACTCCCTTCGTTTTGCTTGAAATGCATTGGTTGATGCAAGCCAGAGTATTGTTTTTCCTGCTGGCTACAGCATTGCACTGACAGCTCATATTCATACTATGGTCTATTATTACCCCTAGGTCCTTTTTAGTCATGGTACTAGTCAGTTTGGCACCACTGAGCATGTAAGTATGTTGAGGATTGTTTGTCCCCAGATGGAGCATTTTACACTTCTCAATATTGACCTTCATCTGGTTCTGACCTGCCCAACTTGCTAGCCTGTCTAGGTCCACTTGTATCTGCAGCCTGTCTTCAAGCGTGACCATGCTCCCCCATAACTTGATGTCGTCCACAAACTTGGCCATTGAGCTCTAAATGGCCACGAACTTGGCTATTTACATCCAAATAATTGATAAAGATATTGAAAAGCACTGGATCAAGCATGGACCCCCAAGGGACAATCACTGGCCACTTCTCACCAGGATGACACAGATCCATTCATTGGAACTCTCTGGTTCCTACCCCAGAGCCAACTTCCTACCTCCCTAACTGTAGAGCATTTAAGCCTGCAGTCCTCTAATTTTCCTGTGAGAACATCATGGGATACCAGATCAAAGGTCTTTTGGAAGTCTAGGTATGTCGTGTCAGCATTCTCTCTCTTATCCAGGTGGCAAGTTACCTGGTTGTAGGAGATGAGCTAGGTAAGACAGGACCTGCCCATGGTAAACCATGCTGGTTGTCATTCAGAATCTTACCTTCTACAAGCATATCGCACATATACTTCTTGATGAATTTTTCCAGGATTTTCCCGGGGATAGAAGTTAGGCTAATTGGCCTACAGTTGCCTAGGTTATCTTTCCTTCCCTTCTTGAAGATGGGCACAACATCTTCCCTCTTCCAGTCTTCAGGGATCTCCCCCAAGCGCCACGCATTTTGGAAGAGTTTTGCCAGAGGTCCACAATGACTTCAACCAGCTCCTTCAGCACTCTTGGATGAAGTTCATCTGGTCTTACTGACTTATAAATGTCTAACTTTTGTAACTGATCTTGCACCAGCTCAATGTTAACAGCAGGAAGGTGGTCATTCCCACCATGCCCATTCTGAATCTTACCTAGCATGATTTTCCCCTTAGTCCGGTGAAATACCAAAGCAAAGTAGTCATTCAGGAGTTCAGTTTTCTCCTAAATGTTGGTAACCATCTGTCCTGAGTTGTTAGGCAATAGTCCCACACTTCCATTTGCTTTCCTCCTGTTCCCTAACATACCTAAAGAAGGACTTCTTATCTTTCTTGATTTCTGTTGCTAGTTTTCAGTTATCACCTTAGGTTTTCTAATCTGCTGCCTACAAGTGAGGGCCGTTGTTGTATAATCCTCCTTGGAAACTGTCCCAAGCTTCCATTGTTTGATGCCTCTCTCTTTTTTTTCCCAAGAGGACCATGTTAAGCCCTTCTGCTACCTTTCTTCACATGGGAATGGAGTTCTTTTGGGTTTCAAGGATCATGTCCTTGAGGAACAACCACTCTTCATGCACTCCTTTCACCTTCAGTCCCTGGTCCTGCAACACTTCCCCTACTATTACCCTGAGCCTGTTGAAATTAACTTTTTTGAAGCCCAAAACTGCAACCCTGCTATCTGATTTTCCTGCCTTGTAATGGCCAGTGAACATGATGGTTTTGTGGTCACTGTCACTCAGGCTACCTTCTATATTCAAGCTGCTCACCAGATCATCTCCTTTGGCCAAGACCAAGTCTAGGAGAGCATTACCTCCGGTTAGCCCATGCACTTCCTGAGTCAGGTAGAGCTCTTCGGTACAGGACAGGAAGCAATGTGACCAATTTGACTTAGCCAAGTGTTCCCCCCGCAAGAGATGTCTGGGTAATTGAAGTCACTCATAATGACCATGTCCCATGCGTGCATGGCCTCTGCCAGTTCTCAAGAGAACTCCAGATTGAGCTCCTTCTCCTGGTTTGGTGGCCTGTAGTATATACCTACAGTTAGGTTTCTCTCACTGCCCCCTCCTCCCCCCCAGTAGTTTGACCCAGAGGGTTTCAAGTGGCTCTTCTTTGGAGCTGATGTCGGCCTCCAAGGAGGTGTACTGCTCCCTCACATAGAGAGCTACCCCTTCACCTTTCTTCCCTACTCAGTCCTTTCTATGCAGGGTGTAGCTCTCTATGGCTATGTTCCAGTCATGTGAGGAGTCCCACCAGGTCTCCGTAATCCCTACTAGATTGTAATGCCCACTGGACAGTAGGAGGACTAGCTCCTCCTGCTTGTTCCCCATGCTCCTGGCATTAGCATACAGGCACCCGAGTCCTCCAGTTGAGACCCTCCATTTCCTGTCATGCTGAGGGAGAACCATTCCCTCAGCTCTTGCAAGAGTGTCTCTCCTAGTGCCCCCAACTTTGGAGCTTTCTTGTGTGCCATCCCTTTCCAGCAGTCCTCTCTTCCTGAAGTGTGCACTGTGGTCAAAGAAACCAAAGCCCTCTTGGGAACACCACCACCAGAGTTGTTGGTTCATTTCTTTGATGCATCCATGGTCTATGACCCACAACCAGGAGCACAGAAGAAAAGACTACCTGCACCCCTGACCCTTGATCCCAGCCCCCAGAATCTTGCAGTTACTCATGATCCGGTCCAGATTACTTCTGGCTGTGTCACGTGGATGAGGAGCATGGGGTAGTGGTCAGAGGGCTGAATGAGCCTAGGGATCCTCTCTGCAACATCCCAGATGTGGGCCCCAGGGAGGCAGAAGACCTCAAGGGCTAGGGGTTCCAGAAAGCAGATGGGTCCCCTGGTACCCCTCAGGAGGGAGTCCCCCACCATCACCACCCTGCATCTCCTCTTGGGGGTGGCAGTTCACTGACTATCCACCTCCTCCTCTGGTGTCTCCATCAGAGCCTCCTCATGCATGGTGAGGGGAGCATACCTGTTGTGCAGTGCCAGGGGAGGGGCAGCCCTATCCCTGCATGTCCTAGAGCTTGAGATAACTGTCTTCCAGGTAGTTTTGGGTGGGTTTTTTCAGCCAGCCTTCTTGTTGGCCACCTTCTCCTCTATCTTCTCTTCTTCTTCATTCTTCAGGAGAAGAGTCTGACTGTAGTAGTCATCAATCTCCTACTTGTGGGCCCTGATGGCATGAAGTCTGTCTACCTGGGCCTGGAGCTCAATCACTTGGGACTCCAGGGACCTCAGTAAGGAGCATACCCCACAGGTATACCCCACAGTCACCTGGGACTCCAAGGACCCCACTAAGG
The DNA here is from genome assembly GCF_030867095.1 of Alligator mississippiensis. Classification (NCBI taxonomy): domain Eukaryota; kingdom Metazoa; phylum Chordata; order Crocodylia; family Alligatoridae; genus Alligator; species Alligator mississippiensis. The sequence continues at coordinate 44,783,199 of NC_081830.1, forward strand.
AGCGTACCCTTCATTGACCATGCTCCCATTACCAGTTGCTGGCAGCCATGCCAGGCAGCCCCCACAGCCCGGTGCCAGGGGCTCCATCTGGGTGGAGGCCGGAACCATGGATTCCATCCAGCTGGAGGTTTCAGTGGTACAAGGGAAGGGAGCACCAGTTGGGGCCAAGGCAGGAAGCCACAGGGTACAACACGTCCCCACCATTGTATGGTAAGACGCTATGCTACTACCCACAAACTGGCCTAGGAACTGGCCTATAAGCTGCTTCCCCTGTCTGCAGTCCCTGTTCACTGGCTTCCTAGTCACAGGCTCCCTGGTCACCTGGGGAGTCTCCTTTTATACCTGGGCCTGGGCTGACTCACCCTTTTGTTAGGGTTACTGTCAGACCCAGGCAGCAATTGCACAGCAGTCAGCAAATTTAGCTCTACCCAAGATAATGAATATTAAATAATAAATAAATACCTCTTCCAACAAGACTGGAAGAGATATTTTCCTCATGCTCTTGTGATGGAAGGTAACTTCTAATTGCTGTGGGGAAAAGTTGGAAGAAAACTCTCTCTGAAGAGAGCTTATTCCATGACTGTTTAGTGCAGGATTTTTAACATGTTCTCCTGAAGTTCTTATATTCTCTCACGCCTTGCTTCTGAAAAGGACAAAAGCTTATATTCTGCTACAGATTGCAACCACCCCAAAGAACTATGGTTTTCTGGTCCCAAGAGGAGATTTAAGTCCATCTCTATTTAATATAACTTACAAATGTTATCCTGTAAGTTTAAAGAGTAAAATAGCTGTCTTTTCAGCATGTAAGAAAAGGTAACTGAAAGACAACATACTGTAAAATGGGCTGCTTAAACCAGAGTGAAAAGTAAGGTATTAGACTTAACTAAAGATACCCGTACTCTTTACCTTGCAGTTTTTCCACCAGTATTTTCTCTTCAGTTTGGCTGCACTGGTTTCAAACTGTGAGGCACCAGCTTGTAATGCATCTGCCATATTGTCAAGCTGTGACAGCTTTTGGTCTCTTTCTATAACCTTGTCCACATTCACTCGCATGATGTCGACCACCTAAAAAGACAGTTCCAAAGTTAAACTCCAAACATGGTAAGGCTGAAGATCAGAGTGTAGTCACCATGCCAAAATACTACATCGTGATGAAAATGACCCTTTGATTTCATAGTAAGTGATGGGTTGCTGCTATACAGACAATGCTTATATAAATAGGCACTGTTAGCATATCCTGGGAGATCTAAGTATAAAGTGCATGGAACAATGCTGTGTCCAGGTTTAACAGCTATACAATGCTAGGATATTAAAATGTATGTGCTATAATTATTTCCACCATTAAGGGTTTTTTTTTTCCCTTTAGCCCATTTAGTTTCCTTATTACTGCTGCTGAAGACTGGTCTAGGTACATATTTCTGAGCACTTACCTGTATATATGTACTATGTGCCAACTGGTAGAGCTACTTAGGCAAAGAAGACAAAGCTCCTATTTTCAGGGTAGATTTAACATAGTTGCCATATCTTAGAAATCTATATCAAGTCTATTTGATTGGTTAATTTGAGAGGAACTACACACATTTACAGAAGTGAGAGTGTATTAACCTTTTAGCACCATCACCCCCCACCCCCAACAAAACACACACACACCACCCAGTTGTAGTCCATTCAAGGAGAGGAGTTTTGTCTAGATAAACTTATTTTTGTTCATTTCACCATGGCTAAGTACAGATAGTCAAAAAACCCAAGGCTAAATAGATTTAATTTTCACAGGTTAGTCTAAGCTGGGTATATCGAGCCAATAAGCAAGTGAACAGACATTCACTTTTGATTCCAGAAATGCAGCCACATGCCTGAAGTGGCCCAGGCTGGAAGCTGGCGGGCACATTAGAGCATGTCTCCCTGCTTGGCTGGAGCAGACAGCTTGAGCCAAAGCGAGCCTGCCCACCCTGCGAGGGGGGAAGGGGTTTGCAGAGGAGGTGCAAAGCATCCTGGGATACTGGGGGACTGGGAGTTAACTTGAATCTGGAGGGGATCTGGGACAGAAGTTCAATAAACTGATTTAACCTAAATCAGTTAAGTCTAATACTACCTCCATCTGGGTTTATCTTAAACTGGTTTTGGCCATCTTGAAAGCAGTTTGTGTGCATTAAACTTCTGTTGTGTCATAGATATGAACTGGTTTCCACTCACTTATACTGATTTATGTGTAATTTTTGTCCCTAGTCCTTGGCCTGATACCCAAAAGTTCACAGGTGGGAGAGACATATAGAAAATACTGGGAAAGGCCCAGGAATTACATATTTTATACAGATTTAATATATTTACTTTGCTTCAACAAAAACATCCTTTTTAAAAACCTTTTAAACAAACTGATGCTCCAGGACAAAAGTCCCAGTGCAAATTTGTCAATATCTTAAGCAGGCACATCAGTTGTTGATACTGAAAAGGTTGTGGCCACTTAGGCCAACAGTGAAGATGGGTGCTGGTCTGCAATTCCTTATACTCTGTTGATACTGCAGTCTACAATCACATGCACTTCATCTAATTTAATCTATTCAACAGCAGCATAATCAGCAAGAAAAAATAGTAGTGGCGCACACAGCCAGGAAACAGTGAAGTGAAATTAAGAAGTGAAATAATCTTTATTAACACCACAGGAATGGAACTACATGCTTGACTAGTTATAACTAAAGCTATGAGAATAACATAGATGTTTGTCCATCTCATCCAAAAAATCTATACCATAAATAGTAATGGAAATGCTTTAGTTTTCTTGCTGGAAAAAAAAGCAAAAACTAAATTAAATAAGATCTCCCTCTCCGTCATCTACCTTACCACCCAACTCTATAATTCAATCCCAGGTTAAATGAAATGGTTTGTCTAACCTGAAACAAAATGGTCTGTTTTCATTACATTTATATTTAATTCTTAAACGTTCTAAAAATATATTTAGCTAAATTCGGTCTCTCTAAAAGTTTTCCAAATGCAATTTCTTTTCCACTTAAAAATGTTGAAACAAAAGCTTCCCCCTACCCAAACCTAGTCACCTTTATTTGATGATTAGTTTCTGTCACCTTGAAACTGCAATTTTTGGTGAATAAACTACTGTATATTATTCCAAAAAGGCAGCTTTAGTTTGTATTTAGTATATTAGAGGGGAAAAAACAACAAGATAATGGTTCTTCATGAGAACATCTTTCCATTGTATTTAGGGGAAGCAGAATTTGAATATGGGGGATGAAACCTTAACCCCAGTGAAGTAAATGACAATATTCCTATTGACTTCAGTGAGGCCAGAGTTTCACCCTCACTTGCAAATAAATTTTGTTCCTGTTTTAAGACTAATTTTAAAACAGAATGGCACTAGTGAAACAGTAGCTGTAGGACTACTGTAATGTTTGTTATATTTCTGAAGTGCAGGTGTTTGGTGCCACCTAAAGGATACTTTACCACAAGACACAATGAAACAAAACTAGGAAGAGATGGCAGTCAGAGAGCAAGAAAAGTGATGTATGATAGGCCATATTTTTAGCTGGCCCAAATTCTATCCTTCTTAGACCTGAATAGAGCACAGAAATGTACCCGCACGTCCCATATGCCACCTACCATCTCAATACCTTTGGAATTATGTTGCCCTACTGTCCTCTTATAAAGCTCACCAGGTAGTGACTTCCCTGACAATGAGATGAAAAATGTTACATCTCCACTCAAATTCCTCCTCATTATAAACTTGACTCCTATAGGTCTGAGTTAAACTAGAACTAAAAAGAGTGTTTCAAGCAATGAAAGTTCAGAGCTGCATTTGAAATTCAGTCATGTCCATTGATCTGCTTCTAGAAGCCCATTCATTTGTTTGAGTTGTTCCTTTAAAGCAATAAGATAGTCATTTATGCAAGTATTACAGTTCATCCTCTTGGGGCTATAGCTTTGCCTCTGATCATGTAATAGCTTTGCCTCTGGCTCACAGCACCCTCCTGAGGCAATATATCCAGAGAAGTTAACTTTATTATTTGGCTCAGAGACAGGATCCTGGTAGAAACTGAGACATAACAAGTCTGAATCTCCTCTTACTTTCCACGGTGGAAATCAGGAATCATTGCACAAAAGTCATGTTGCTGTTCAACACAAGTACTGTAAAGGAGAAGAGAACTGGACATAGACTTTTCTGCAGGTGGATACTGTTTTGATCTGCTTCAAATGTCAGAAGAGAAACATTCAGAAACACCACAGATCAAGGCCAAAGAAAGTACTGAGAGAGAGAAACTTTCAAATTTATTTTTAAATTAATCTAATCTAATTTAATTAATCTAATTAATCTAAATAAAAAAGAAGTCCAAGCTTTCCCTAAATGTTTTGCCTATTTTTGCAATGTGCATTCAAGGGTTATCCCCAGTCTTTGACCGTCTGGAGTCAAGGTAAGTATCCCCAGTGGTTCCTAATGAAATTAATGGATATTTTTGGAGCATTTAATGCTAACCCAGATGTAAAGATCTCAAGGCGGTAAAAAACAGTCCTATTCACCTTGTAGCCCCTTGTCTCTTAAATGTAGAATTAGTTAATAAAGTGCTTCAGGAAAACAATGTTCGGCATTTAACAACACACAAAAACTGCACGAAATGACTGGCCATCCAGTCCGCAGCTCATTCAGGATTAAACCCTGCAATTAGTGATGGGTGACACTTAATGAGCTGCACCCAGGATTAGTAATCATTTCACTAATCCAGTGAATATGGTTGTAGATAGATGCTGGCATTATGACTAAGGCAGTTAAAGGGAATCATTATCCTGGCAAAGAGCCCATGCTGGCACTTGGTCTAATAATTCAAAAGTAGTTTAGGACTCTTTGCCACCGATGATCTGTGTTCTTCCTTTGACTGTGGATTTTCTTTTTAATAATAAATAAACTAAAGTTTTTATTTATAAGTAAAGTTATTCCAGCCTTGCAGATGTATAGGTACTCCAAGTAATACCCTTTTCCAATTGGTCTATTTAAAGTTAGATCTCTTGTAAATCCCATTCCACAGACCTGACTTCAAGTGAATTTGGGCTGTAGGATCATTAGCTAGGCATGTACATTTCTTTTATAATCTTAAAAACATCCTATTTTTGCTCCTGTTTTGTGTAGTAAGTCAAAAACCATTTACCTCATCCACCTGTGCTTGCGTCTGCTGAAGCCTTCTGTTGCTTGTCACATTGGCAGTGGAAGGAGGACCTCCTGCCCCAAGATTGGTGGTACCTCCAGTACCTTGAATGGGAGCTGGAGCTGACCTAAATCAGAAGCAGAGACATTAACTGAGCATGCCCGATATTTCATTACTTCACAGTTTCATTTTGATTAACAATCAAATGCTTAGATATGGACACAGACAACTTTTCAACTGAATTCTCCATCTCTCCATATATTATCAATTAGAGTTCCATTTTCAAGTACACATGTCCAAAATTAGGTACCTAAGTCTGTATACAGGCAAGTACATAAAGGCCCAAATATAATCCGAATCCCTGAATTTAGGAAACCAAATCAAAATATCAGGCCATTCAGTTCCCTGCTTTCTTTTTCTGTCCTCCCTCTCCCTGCTTTTAAATATTTCTTATTAAGATAAGTCTATCTGAATCAACAGGCACCTCACCACAGCAAACAGTACTAAACAGGGCCCTAAATCATCTATTATGCTTACCTATATGACTGTGGAGCATGAAATGCTTTTCAAAAAGTTCATGGGACAACATAAGAGCATGTTATCAATCAGTCCAGTTAGCCTCTGTGCAATTCATTTTTATTATGTGCTTGGCCTGCAATTCAAAGGGCATTCTCCAAAAGGAAGGTGAGGAATACTGAAACATTCAGAAAACTGCAGCATGGCCAGTTACAAGAGATGGAGGATTAGGGATAGGAAATAGTTTCATAACCACTTCCCTACTGTAACTGCTTGCCTGAATAGGTAAAGGCATAAGCAAAGTGGGGTGCAGCCTTCCAGTCAGTCTGGCTTCTCCTTTGGGGACAGAGATTAGAAGAGGACCAAGAAAAGAGGTCTACTAGGAAAGGTGAGGAGAGAAAATAAGAGAGAGAAGTGGGGAGGAAATCTGGGATGGGGGTTGTAGAGTTGAGACACACACAAGTGTTGGCCACCATGTCCTGGCCATTAGTGACAAACAGGTGCTTACCTAGGACAATGGACCTAGCTCAAATAATTTCCTCAAGACCATGGGCTAAAACCCAGATCTCCTATTGTTAATCTTTGTGTTAGACATAAAACAAGGTTCAATCTTCTTCAGTGTACTTTTTAAAAAATGTCCTTAAAATGCTATGACAGATCCAATCTGTCTTGGTGACTGAATTTAAAGAGACAACTCATCCTGTTGGCCTGACAGGTCCTAATGACTTCCAACAGCCATTCCTCACGCCCACGCTTGAAACCTGACTCATTTTCTTAAGGGTCCCCAGTCAATTTCTCCCACAAGAGAAATAAAATTTTCCCTTTAACTGAAGAGGAAATCCCTGCATGTTTGAACTAAAAAAAAAAAATCACAAACCCCACTCATGCATTTCCAATGCCTCCCCCACAGTGACAGACTGAGGGAACACAGTGTCTCTCTGAATCACACCTTTTACATCACCAGGACCTGATTAACATTACTGGAATTATGTCCCCATTAAAAGCCTGCCACAGTGACTTGCATTTTAGAGAGAGGTACCAATTTCTTAACTGCACTCAAGTCACATGAAATTCTTGATTTCACACCTTTTTGTCATGTCCAAGAGAGCCTCAAAAAGCAGCCATTTAGCCACTGTTCATTTACTGAGATCAGAGGCATAGCTTAAAATTTCAGTGCCCTGAGCAGTGCAGGTGGGAGGGTGGAGAAGTGAGCACTTACCTCCTCACCCACAGGCTTCTGGGGTGGAGGCAGTGGCATGGGCTGCTGCTGCCACAGTGCAAATTCCCCCAAAATGGGCTGCTGTGGTGGCATAAGCTCTATGGGGGCTGCATCCTGGTGCCCCCCTATGAATCGGTGCCTAGAGCAGGTGCCCCACATGTTACACTATTGACTGATATTGGTGCTGCCTACTACACTGCTTTGCTGATGCTAACCCTCTATGAAGCTCTAATCAAAAGGAATTGGGTTGAGTTATACCAAAACTCATACTTGCTTTGAGGACTTCACATCATGTACTATAAACACAAAAGGCCAATCTCATTCTTACCAAAGCAACTCCAATGAAGTCGGTCAGTATACTCTGGATAGTCACTGCTCCAACAAAGATCAGAATCTGGACTGTCTTCTACACCTAATTCAAACACCATACTTCACAGGATTTGCGTTCTGGAAGTATGTTCTGGCCTGACCAACTTGAAATTATGAAACTTTATCCTGGCTTCAGAAGAAAATATCCTTTTTCCCATGGTGCAAATAGGCAATTTATATGGAGAAAAGTCATACTACCCCATGTACCACGTTAAAAAAACTGCAGCTATCCCCTTGCTATGTATGGTTACAATCTATGGTTTTACAGAATAATAATTTCCAGCAGGAAGAATTATTTAAACTAGCCACCTGCTTTGGTTATTTGGGTGCAGCCTATTAAGGATATGTATTCTCCATTGATTAGCCTAGTGGGGTGTGTTGACAAACTACACACAGCTGCAATTTCCTACCACTATCCTACATCTCAAATTGACAGGGTACAAAGTTTAGCACTGAGTCCTTATCATCTTTTCTGCCCAGTATTTTAAAGGCTCCTTTGTTTCATAGTTGTTAGGTTTGAAACAGACCTCAATAGATCATCGAGTCTGACCCCCTGCCCTGGACAGGAAAGAATGCTGGGGTCAGATGCCCAGCTCCTCTCAAAGACCCCCAAGGTAGGGGACAGCACCACCTCCCCTGGAAGCCCATTCCAGATTCTTGCAACCCTTACTGTAAAGAAGTTCTTCCTGATATCCAACCTAAATCTGCTCTATGTCAATTTGTGGCCATTGTTTCTTGTTATTCTAAGGGGTGTCCTGGTAAACAGAGCATCTCCAATTTTTTGCTGGCCGCCACCCCCCGATGCATTTGTAAATGGCCACAAGATCCCCTCTCAGCCTTCTCTTGTGGAGGCTGAAGAGACCTAGGTCCCTCAGTCTCTCCTTGTAGGGTCTTACCTGCAGGCCCCTAACCATACATATGGCCCTCCTCTGGATTCTCTCAATGTTGTCCACATCCCTCTTGAAGTGCGGTGCCCAGAACTGGAAGCAGTACTCCAACTGTGGCCTGACCAATGCCACATACAGGGGAAGTATCATCTCCCTGGACCTGTTTGTGATGCAGCTGCTAATGCATGATAGAGTGTGGTTAGCTTTGCTGATTACTTTGCCACACTGACGACTTCATCTTGGAGCCAACTATGACTCTGAGATCCCTTTCTGATGCTGTGCTGCTGAGAAGGTCATCCCCTAGCCTATAGGTGTGTTGGTGATTCCTTCTCCCTAGATGCAGCACTTTGCACTTGTCTTTGTTAAACTGCATCCTATTCTTTTCTGTCCACTTTTCCAATCTGTCTAGGTCTGCCTGGATTCAATCCCTTCCCACTAGTGTTTTAACTTTACCCCATAATTTCATGTCATCTGTGAATTTGGACAGAGTGCTCTCCATGCCCTCATCCAAGTCGCTGATGAAGACATTGAATAGCACAGGTCCAAGGACTGAGCCTTGGGGGACCCCACTGCCCACATCTTTCCAGATCAATACCGACCCATCCACCACCACTCTCTGGGTGTGACCCTTAAGCCAATTTGCCTCCCACCTGACCGTGTAATTATCTGTCACAGCAGCTCAGTTTGTTTCTTCCAATCTGCATAGGGGTTTGGGCATAAGTCTCAGGATCACAAGGTCTTTTAATCCAGCTGAGATCAAAGAATCTCAAGAGGAGAAAAATTCATCAGAGATCAGTGTGGAAACCTGCATGTAACTTGTACAAAGAAACACGTATTGGCAGAAGGGAAGAATTCTGAGAAGGTACCAGGTGGTCAGTCTGTATGTCAGTCTGGCTTTGCTACTAACTATAACTGCAGCTGCTTTGTAAATAGTTCTTCTGTTTGAGAGTCAGTGTAGTTTTACATGCATAGAGTCTGACATGTGGTACCTGAAACAGGCAAAACCATCAAAAGAAAGTCCTATGTTGTCTTTTTGGGGGTTGGTTCCTACCTTCTGAAATATTTTGGTGCAGAGAAACAGACTGTTGTTGTCTGAGCCTTTGGAGCAATCCTGATACAAACTGGGCACATCTACACATGTGCTTTACTATGCATTAGACTAATCACATGCACCAGGAATGGTATAATGTGCCTGAATTTACTGTGCATTAATTCAGGTGCATTAATTGCATGTGTAAATGTGCCCACTGAGTCTTACAGGAAAGTTTTGTGGGATTGGGAACAAATAGAATCAGTGCCTTAGAGGCTTGTCCTCTACTCTCTGTTGATCTGCCATGATTTTGATTTGTCCTCAGTGGGTGCATTTACACAGGATGCTTTACTGTGAGGTAGTGCAGTTTACTGTGCAGTAAGCATGTGAGCCTACACATGCACATGCTTACTGCACAATGAAACTTGCTAATGCTGAGTAAATTTGCTATCTGTAAAATGCAAGTAGAAAACTTACTTGTGATTACTAACTGTGCAGTAGCATTCATATGAACGCCTGACCAGGAACAAATCTGCTCCCAATCAGCTGGCCACCAGGGGGCAGGAGATTGCTTCTTGCTCCTGGGAACTGCCGGCTGCCAGGTCAGGCTCCACCACCAGAGCCCAGATGGGAACTATGTCCCCCTGCCCTAGCAGCAGGTAACTCCAAGGCATCTGGCTCTGAAATCATGATCAGGGCATTGGAGATGGGAGATCCTTAGCTCCCAGCCCCCACTTCATCATCATGATAGGAGAGTGGGGGACTAAGAGATCCTTATTACCCAGTGCCAGCTTTGTGACAGCTGTCACAGAGCTGGCACTGGGCAACAAGGATTTCCCAGCAACGGCCCCATGAGTGTGAAGCCAGTGCTGGGAGCTCCCTGCTGGCAGGGGCTGGGGAACCTGTTCCCTACCCAGCTCTGTAATCACAGAGCTAAGCAGGGAACAAGCTCTCCAGCCTGTTTCCTAGCTGCATGGGTGGGGCAGGTCCCAGGCCCCTGCCCCAATCTGCCTGTGGGGAAGCTAATAGCCAGGGAACCTTGCCAGCTGGGGACCTGCTGCTAGCTGCCCCACTGGTGAATCGGGGCAGGGGAATGGGACCTGCCCCTCCCCTGAAGCTCTTTCTATGACCCCTGCCCCAATCATGGAGCCAGAGCTGGGAGCTTCCTGCTGCCCAGGCAGGGAGACATTGTCCCTGGCCCAACAGCAGGAAGCCCACCAGGGGCAGGGAGCAATGACCCAGCACTGTCCAGGAGACAGCTGTCTCCTGGCCCAGTGCTCCCTGCCAGACCCTGAGCTAGCACCCAGGGGGGAGCCTAGAGCATCCTCTGATGTTGGCAGGGGCCCATTGCAGGGCCCCAGGAAGAAAGAGCAGTTTGTTGCCCCAGAGCATTTACTTGTGAGTAAACTACTTAAGTTCATAAGGCCCATGTGTGCACACGTTCATTAGATCCAGGAGCAGTTTACTCATGAACAGATCCCAGTGGTGGTGGCACCATGACAGTGCAGGGTTGGGGTTTCCATGGAGACTGGCCCCAGCAGCACTGGCAGGGTGCACAGCTGAGTGGGGAGCTGCTCCAGGGTTGGGGCTGAGATCTTGCAGTGGTGACAGCATAGTCCAGAGCTGGGGCAGAACTACAATCCATTTCTTGCATGCCTCTGCCCTAGGTGTGCAGGCAATGGATCACAGCTCTGCCTTGGCTCCAGACCATGATGTCACCACCACAAGATCCCGGCCCCAGAGCAGCTCCCTGCCCAGCTTTCCACCCTGACAGTGCTGCGGGCACTACTTTCCATTGAAACCCTGATCCCACGCTGTGACAGCACCGCCACTTCTGGACTCTCCATGGAAACCAGCCACAGTGATGTGGGCAAGGCGCTGCTAGGAAATGGAGTCTACTGCAGGCCCAATCTGGCCTGTGGGCTGAACTTTGCCTGCCCCTGTTCTAGAACTAGCAGTGAATCCAAATTAAGGGTATGTGGGATGCAATTCCCATTTCAGCCCCTAAGCTGTCAAGTTTTAAATGAGTTACATTTTTAAGTATAGGCAGTCCTTGACTTACAACATTTCAAGTTACAATGAACGCCACTTACAGCATTTATAAATTGACACCCTGTTTCGACATTCTGATGTGGGTTTCAACTTTACAAAACAGCTGCATCCAGCTGGTAAATCTAGAGCGGTGGAAGGAGAGGGGGGAAGGAAGGGGTGCAGGGGGGCAGATCAACACCCCCCATGGAGAGGGAGGACTGGGGCTGGTGCTGCCCAGCCAGGGCTGGGTGGGTGCAGGACTGAGCTGTGGTTCAGGGAGAGGGCACGGGGATGGAAAGGGAGGCAGCTCCCACCACTGTGCGCTGCTCATCTGGTGACTCATCTGGTGGTTCCTGCAGCTGCTCCTGCCGCTTGTCCAGGAGGGTATGGTGGGGCATGTTCCCCCAGATCTGTGCAAGGTGGGGTGGGCGGGGCTGGGGCTGCACCAGACTGCGCTCCAGACAGGTGGCAGGACCAACGCTGAATTTTTGGGTGGCTGCAACCCCCCATACCCTTTCTCCACTGCCCACCCCACCCCAATCTGGAGGCACACGCCCCCCACCCATGCCCTTCTGCTGCTTTCCCAGCCAGGGAGGGCAGGCATGGGATGAATCTGCAGCTCATCCGGGGGATGCAGGGTGGGTGGGACAGCTCCCACCACTGTGCGCTATTTGTCTGGAGGCAGCACAGTGACTCTGCCCTTTGTCTGCCCCTCTCTGGCTGGGCAAGTGGAAGAAGGGCATAGCCCCCACTCCCAGTGCCACCGCCGCCCACCCAGAGCACAGCCCGGGGCAGCCCCAGCCCTGCCTCATGCAGATCCAGGGGCACTTGCCCCCCCCATATCCTCCTGGACAAGCAGCGGGAGCAGCAACAAGAACTGCCAGATGAGCTACCAGGCAAGCAGCATGCAGCAGCAGGAGCCACTGCCCCCTCCTTCCCCATGCCCCCCTGATGAGCTACATCTCAGTCCTGCACCCATCCAGCCCCAGCTGGGCAGCTCTTGTCCCAGCCCCAGTCCCAGCCCTAGCCCCAGTCCCTCCCTCATGGCAGGGGGTGCTGAACTGCCCCCCACACCCCTTCCCTTCCCCCTCTCCTTCCACCACACCAGACTTACCAGCTGGAAGCAGTTGTATTGACCATCGTAAAGCAACCAATCCCCCATTTATAACACTGTTCCTACGGGAAAAATTGGTTTCGACTTATGATGTTCCGACTTAAGAGACAGTTTTCAGGAACCAATTGCATAAGTCTGAGGACTGCCTGTATTAATAAAGGGATGAACATTATCTATCCCAGATCTTGGGCTAGACTGATACTTTGAGGAGGGAAGTCTAAATTTCAGAGAGTGAAGGAGCAAACATTTATTCGGCAGGTTGTTGATTTAAAAAAAATGGAGGCTGCTTGACACTCCTGAGGGGTTGGAAAGTTGGAGTCAATACGAAGAGTGATGGATTAAGGCAAAAGAGGCTGTCAAAAGTTTATGGTAAATATATGCATTACATGACATCATCTCCATATATGTGATAAAGTTTTCCATTTACTTTAAAGCATTCTACCAAGTTGCAGATCATTCCTTGAATATGTAGATGCTGTGTAGAGTGCCAAATGTTGCAGTCATCAACACAAGTACAAACGCACTAACTAGCAACAGACTTTGGCTCTGTGCATGTGTGTGGGAGCAACCTAATTGAAAACCTTTAAAGACTGTACTATTGATTTGGTACAATGATTCTACCTGATACAGACTTGTCCAGTTCTTCTGTTTGCCTGCTGCATCTGTAGACATTAAAACTAAACATCATGACAAAGAAATTTCTCATCCTACATAGCTGAGAGTATCACTATTCTACTTTGTTTTTAAAGCAGCTTACCATTTAACTTTTAAGGTTAAAATGAACTGTGACACTAATTAAAACAAAGAAAGACTCAGAGGCACCCAAATTTTATTGTAATTTCCAACTGAGCACAAATAAAGGAATATATTAAAGAAGTTCATGCATCTGATATTACTAAGCTGTCTGGTTTGCACAAACCCTTTTGAGCTGTCTGACACACATATACCCTGTGGAGGCTACAAAAGGCTTCATATAGTCCTCATTAGTGAGTCTACTAAAGTACATTTTCTAGAGATGGGAAGTCAATATATTGTCTTTTTCACAATAAAATATATCTACACTTAGATTTGACCTAATTATTACCAAACACTAAGACAGATACTTTGGTAAAGGCTATAACAGCAACTGACTGGCAGTTTCCAGGCACTTTCATGGAATCATAGAAAATTAGGGTTGGAAGGGACCTCAGGAGGGCATCTAGTCCAACACCCTTCTCAAAGCAGGGGCCACTGCTCTGGACAAGCGGTGGTAGATCATCCATCTATTTGGGTATGAATGATCTAGTCCATCCCCAACTAGATCATCCCAGTCAAAGCTTTGTCTAGCTGGGTCTTAAAAACCTCCAAGGATGGATATTCCACAGCCTTTCTAGGTAGCTTCTTTCAGTGCTTTACTCCCTAATGAGAAAGTTTTTCCTAATATCTAACATAAACTTCCCTTGGTGCAACTTGAGACCATTGCTCTTTGTTCTGTCATCTGCCACAACTGAGAACAGTCTACTTCCATCCTCTATGGGACAACTCTTCATGTAGTTGAGGCTGTTATTAAATCCCAGCTGTTTTCTCTTCTCCAGACTAAATAAGCCCAGTTCCCCCAGCCTTTCCTCAAAAATCATGTGCCCTAGCCCCTACCTCTTTTTGTTGCCCTCCCCTGAACTCTCTCCAATTTGTCCACATACTTTCAATAGTGGGGGGGGGAGGGCAGAACTGGACACAGTACTTCAGATGTGGCCTCACAAGTGCTAAAGAAAGGGGAAGAATCACTTCCCTTGAACTACTGACAACACACCTACCAATGCTTCCCAGTATACCATTAGCCTTCTTGGCAAGAAGGGCACACTGCTGGCTCATATTCAGCTTATTGTCCATGGTAACACCCAGGTCCTTTTCTGCCGAGCTGCTGCCCAGCCAGTCAGCCCCCAGCCTGTACTGCTGCATGGGATTGCTCCATACTAAGTGCAGGACTTTGCATTTGCTCTTCTTGAACCTCATGAGATTCCTTTTGGCCCAATCCTTCAATTTATCTAGATCACTCTGAATCCTAGCCCTACCCTCCAGTATAACTACTACTTCCCACAGCTTGGTGTCATCTGTGAACTTGCTGAGGGTGCAATCCATTCCATCTTCCAGAATGTTGATGAAGACATTGAACAAAATCGGCCCAAGGACCGAGCAATGGGGCACTTCACTTGATATTGGCTGCCAACTAGACATCAAGCCATTGATTATTACCCTCTGAGCTCGATGCTCCAACCAGTTTTCTATTCACCTTACAGCCAATTTGTCCAGCCTGTACTTGCTTAGCTTGGCAACATTGGACCCATGCTGAACCAAATTGGGCAGGTGACAACTGACACCCAGGAAAAAGCTAATCTCTTCAACGATTCATTGTGTCAGTTTTCCACCAGCCCAAGGGGCTTACCCTGCCTGACAGGACATAGGACTACCAGGGTAAGGGCCATCATACACCTACAATTGGTGAAGATCTTGTGAGGGAACAGCTTGAGAGGCTACACATCCACAAGTCAGCTGGTCTGGATGGAATGCACCCAGTAGTGCTAAAAGAGTTGGCTGATATCATAGCAAGACCAATGGCAAGGATATTTGAGAACTCATGGCACTTGGGAAAGGTTCCTGAAGGTTGGAAAAGGGCCAATGTGGTGCCTATCTTCAAGAAAGGAAGGAAGGAAGATCCAGGGAACTACAGGACAAACACTTTGACCGCAATCCCTGGAAAGACCTTGGAAAAAATCATCAAAGAAACCATTAAGAACAGGCTAATTGTGGCAGGGCACTGTTGGTGCCTACCACTTTAAGAGCTGAACCAAACGTCCAGCAGGTGCTTGATTATGGCCGCCATTTTAGACCTCTGGCCACCTATATAAACAGAGCAGTGCTGGCAGACCAGGCAGCAGCATTGCCTGGCTGAAAGGCTGTATGAGACATCTTGGAGGTAAGGGCAGGAGCTTAAGGGGAT
The DNA here is from genome assembly GCF_030867095.1 of Alligator mississippiensis. Lineage (NCBI taxonomy): Eukaryota > Metazoa > Chordata > Crocodylia > Alligatoridae > Alligator > Alligator mississippiensis. Next base: position 44,798,486 of record NC_081830.1, read on the forward strand.
AGTTTGGAGGCTCTTGGTCCTGGGCATGACCTAAAACTGCACTCTGCTGGGGATGGGTGGCCTGGTGGGGGTCCTAGTGGCATGGGAGCCCCCAGGAAATACCAGGCTAGTTACCACCCTGGTGAAAGGCAGGTTGGGATGCCTTAACCCCTAGCCCCCACAAAATTGTGGGTACAAGGGGGCCAGGTATGGCTGCGGCCACCTGAGCCCAAAGAGGGTGTAAGACCCAGATGGGGCCAGGGATGACTATGGCCACCTGAGCCATCACTGGGGAGGGAAGCCCTGTGGCCCCAGTAAGAGGGGGTGGAGGTGTGGAGTCCCAGTGAGGGGGAAACGAGAGGGCTGAGCCCAGCGTGTGTGTGTGTGTGAGAATGTGTATAGAGTTGCCCCAGGAGGGGCCAGGGCAAGTTTGGCCCCAGTCAGGCAATTAGCTGGCCACTACCCCAGTGAGGGTCAAGGGAGAGGCCCAAAAGATGGTACAGCTGCCACCCAAGGTGTGTGCTAGGTAAAGCCTATGGCTAAAGGGGCCTGTTCCAAGAGGGAGCAAGGCGGTATAAGTTGTTGATGCATGAAAGAGACCCTGTGAGAGGGGGTGGAGTGTGAGAGGCCCTAGTGAGAGGAGGGTGGTATGAATGTGTGTGTCTGAGGCCTGACAATGAGAGCAAAGCTGGGTCTGACTGTAGGCTGCGAGCATTGTGTCACCTGGATGCCATCTGCAAGGCTTGGGCTGAGGTGTAGGGGATGAACGAAGCCACAGCTAGCACCCCTTGGCATCGGGGCAAGAATGGGCAGCCTCCTGCCTTATTAGAACCAATTAAGAAACAGCAAGGCATGGCAGATGAGGAGGCGGGCAGTTGGCCCAGAAACAGGTGGGTGTGCCAATGGCAGACCGGCCCTGAGAGAGCCCCCTTGTACACTAATGGAAGGCAACGTTCTGAGAGAGAGCCAACATGGCTTTGTTGCGGGTAGGTCTTGCCTGACCAACCTCATTTTCTTCTATGACCAGGTGACACATCACCTGGACAAAGGAGAAGAGGTTGATGTCATATATTTAGATTTCAAAAAAGCCTTTGTTTCCCATGATGTCCTTATGGTAAAATTGGGGAACTGTAGCCTCAACAACCTTATGGCCAATGGCTGGGGAACTGGCTCCATGGTTGGACCCAGAGAATGACAGTCGATGGAACCAAATCAACATGGTGCATGGTGACCAGTGGCATCCCCCAGAGCTCAGTATTTGGAGCAGTACCCTTTAATATATTCATAAGTGATCTGGATTCAGGTGTCAGAAGTGGACTGGCTAAGCTCACAGACAGCACCAAATTATGGGGAAGTGAGGTCACGCTAGAGCAGGGGGTGTCAATCAGGGCTAGGGGGTATGCACAGATGTGCAGGGATGGAGCGCCACCACCTCCCAGGAGCAGGGCTGGGGCGATTGCAATGGCTCCCCTCTGTGGGTGGCACCAGTGCCGCCTGGCCAGCCGGACGTGGGGGCGGGGAGGTAGCTTGCACGCAGCGGCAGCCACTGCCATCCACCACCCTGCATTACCACTGCTGCATGCAAAACCCCCCCCACACTCCACATCTGGCTGCTGCTAACCACCCATCTCCGCACTCCATGTCCAGCTGTTGCTTACCCCCACTTCGCTCCGCATCTGGCTGCTGCCACCCCTCACTCTGCTCTGTCAAAAGTGTACCCAGAAGGGTTACATTCCTTAAAGTTTGAAAACCCCTATGCTAAAGGATAGGGTGGCAATTCAGGCTGACCTGGACAGGCACACAAGATGGGCAGATCAAAACTTGATGACATTCAACACAGAAATGCAAGGTGCTCCACCTCGGGAGAAAAAATCCATGCCATGATTATAGGCTTGGCAATGCTATAATCACTAGCACCATGACCAAAAGAGACTTGGAAGTGATGACTGACCACAAGATGAACATAAGCTACCAATGCCACAGCGGGCAAAGTAAATACAATTCTGGCTTGCATCTACCGATGCATCTCAAGCAAGACCCAAGAAGTCATCCTCCTGCTTTACTTGGTCTTGGTGAGGCAGCAGCTGGAGTATTGCATCCAATTTTGGGCTCTGCCCTTTAGAAAGGATGTGGAGAAGCTTGAGAGAGTCTAGAGGAGAGCTACATGCATGATTAGAGGTCAAGAGAGCAGGCCTTATGAGGAGAGGCTGCATTTAATGTACTAAGAATACATTAATTAAATCTTCCCACCAGCTTGTTATGATTACTTTAACCATCTGGTGTGCTAAATATGAGCGTGGATGAAGAAAAGATGAACCCTGAGACTTTAAAAAAAAATTTTTTTATGCTAGCAAAAGCTAATTAATTCATCTTCTCATTTGGCTTTATTAGAACAAATCAAATAATTATTTGCAAGGCCAAACACTCTTGCAATTTAGCTAAAACAAATACTAACTCAGTACTTAATGATTTGTGATGAGCACAAAATTTGCCATACTGATACCCGAGTTTCCTTAAACTAGATCTTCCCAAAATCAGCTATAATAACTTTGATGACTGGTTTCCATTGGTTGGGAACTTAACATAAGGCAGAATTCTGTTTCTGAGGTATTATCCATCTAGGTCTTTCATTTCCCCTTACTGTCATTATTTGCAAATACTGGGGTTTAAGATAATCTCTAAACAAGGAGGGATATTGATTTACATGTTAATCAGTTATTGTGCTTTGTAAAGTTGCCTCATGGATTTGTTCAGAGGGTGATTCAGGGTCAGCTGACTAAATTCGTTGGAGACATGAATGTTAGGATCACGAATTAAGAGATCAAAACCATACTGCTTCCTCTCTGGATAGGGATATAAGTGTGACAACTACTGCTCTGAAAAATTATGGTATTCCATTACAACAGCCATGTCTCAAAGTGATCTCCTGGAACACAGAATTGCTTTGGTATATTGTGATCTGGAGACAAAATAAATCTCACCATTACAATTAATGTGATGAAACGAGCAAGCAGCAAAAATAAATTCAGGTATCGAAGGGAACATCCTTTATTATAAGCTTAACCCAGTCTACTACTCAAATTCAAGCTACAAATGCTGCTGGTCAAGACTAGACTGAGGCAATCTGGGCCCAGGTAAACTGACATGGAACCTGCCATGCATCCACCTTACCTCTACTTCACCTGATTTGAATCTGCTGTAATAGGGATCCTATGCCCTCTCTCAGAAAGGCAGAGCAAGAGTATGAGAATGTCTCAGAAGAATGGCAGGTAGATTCCATTCCCTTCACAAGCACGGGGAAAAGGGAACCCAGTATTATTCCACCACCTAGAGTATATCTATTTGATTGTGTGTGCTATATCCACTGCACTTCATTGTACCGTTCCCCTCCAGTCCTCTGTTGGCGAAATAAACTGAAATTCTAATATAAACAAGTAAATCAATCCATCCTGCCCTGGAGTAAAGTCAGAGCGGTTTACATTGCCAATTTTAACAGTGATTTAAATTGGCAAGCAAAAATTCTTGATGCAAATAATTTTATTTTTTGTTTTGCATATATACTTTTTTGTTCTTTTCCTAAAGAAAGAATCTTATTGGTTGGTAACCCTTAGAACATGCATTTATTTGAAAATCTGTATCTTTTATGTGAATTTTGTACTTTCTTTTGCAAAGCAGGTTATACTACATATGGTAGAGTTGGAGTTATGTTGGTCCAGTAATTACAGAAGAGGCAAGGATTTTTGTGAATGATATATTTTATTGGATCAACTGCATGTTTGGGATCAAGTTAGACAAGAATGCTTGGAGAATGGCATGAAGAATGCGCAAACTTGTCTAACTTGATCCAATAAAAGATAATACTGTACTCACACAAATCCTTGCTGTTACACCATATACACATTTGAACCATTATATTGCTCAATATATATTTTTACATTTTATTAAGTTAGAACTTTATTGTGAACAATATCTCTTATTTATTAGATGATTAACTATATTATTTATTATTTGTGATGAGCTGGAAACAAAGATTAGATGGAAACGAATTAATTTACAAATGCACTGTGTCTACACTTTAAAACGACTCGTTTTAAAGGTAGTCTTATTAATTAAATAAGACTACCTTTAAAAGTGCTGGATATATAATAGAAGGTTATCAAAAGATGCATTACAATTCAAATGAGTTAGTTAAAAAAAAAAAGAAAGTACTATCTATAGTTAGTAAATTGAACTGGTTACTCAGGTTACCACATCTCAAAATTTTACAACTATTGGATCTCAGCATAGCTTTGCCTCAGAGACTGAAAGAAGAAAGTTAACTTTCCCTCGTTTTCAACTCCCAGTTTCTTTGAATGAACTGATTACATTAAAAAGGAAGAAAATGTTTTCTCTGCATCTACTGGAGATGGCGCAGTAGCCAAAAGCTTGCTTAGACACTTCAAACAATTCTGGCCCTAAACACTGACATTTCTCAGTTTTGTGGATTGATTCTTCTTAAAACTTTGGTAGCAAACAAGTACCGTTTGGGATTTTATTTGGTTGTTGTTTTTACATGAGTTGAACAGATAATGGGTTTATCACTTAGTACTCCAACCTTAGAGGTTATCGATTTCAAAATCCAATCTGAAGCGATTCAGACCTTTAAAGGCTGTATCCACATGAGCGCGGACACTTGCTTCCCTAGGGACAAGTAGCAGCAGCACACCTTGCACCGCAGCTACTTGCTCCCGGGGAATGCCCGTACTACATGTCCTCTGGCATGCAACAAGTTACTCTGCAGGTGGTAGGGGAGGCTGGAGCCAGCCCTGGGCTGGCCCCAGCAGCCTTACCTGAGGGGGTCTCCTGGGGCTGTAGTTGTGGCAATCCTGTTGGGCAGAGCCTGACTGGTAGCTGCAGCATGGCTCCAGGTGGCCCTGGATATCCAGGGGTAAAAAAAAAACAACAAACAAACCCCATGGGGAAAAAAAAAACGGAGCAGTGCACACACTGGCAGCATGCCCTTGTGAAGTGGAGAATGCCTGACCGTGCAGTATGTGGCACTGCAGATGTGTTTGTGGCACCATACTACATGGCCATGATCATCTGGACGCACCCAAAACGTTTAGTAACCAGACAGTCACCAGTTATTATAACTCCATGCACTACAATTAAGCTATATCTACACATAAGGAAAAATAAAATTGAATTTGATTTAATTTCCTGAATAGAAAAAAGGTTGCTTTTATCTGGCTTTAAAAAAAGCCAGCAAGATCAAAGTTCTGGAAAATATGAAGCCTTCATTTTCTACCAGCTACCTGAATTGCAGACCCGAAAGCAGGGAAAGAGAAAATTTGAGAATTGAAACAGAACTGGATTATAGCACAAAAGCCCCAAGACCACCCCGGATTTTGTAGAGAAACACACAACCCAATAAAGTGCAGATATCTCCATTATTCACTGAAGTTATGAATAAAAGTTTAAAGCATAAAGTGATAATCACACAGAAAATCAAGTCAAGACAACTGCTGCAGCCATTGCCTTCATTTCTCTGCTAAGTAATAGAGAAAATGCAAATCCTTCTTGGGAGTTCAAAAGGTGAACATGCCACAGATGAAGAAACAGTTTGCAAGACACCTGGGGTTCAGGTGCATCAGCCCAGCTCTACTCCCAGCAGAGACTGACAGAAGTTAATGAAAGTGTTCCACTTTGGAGAACCTTCATCTGAACCCTCATTACATGAGGGTTCAGATTGTTGCACAATTGGGCCCTTAGGAAGTGCTTTGCAGCTATGCATTTCTGTAAGGGCACAGCTGTAGAGTACTTCAGGGGGCTGGCTGCATAACAAAAAGTCACTTCTGTCAGCCTGTCCTTTAAATGCAGTTTCCTGGCTCATGCAAACAAACCAGAACAGGTAACCTTTCTCTAGGCAGCAGGAGAGATTCTCTCCATGGCCCTTCCTGGCCAAGTGCTCATTTAAGTTTCAGTCCCTTTCCTGCTTATGGGGATATTCCTCCTTGCTAGCTTCAGCTCCTCCTCCCACACCCTGTGTTCGCTCTCGCTCTTGATTATTTGGGGAGGTTAGATCAAGTTAAAAATGGCTACCCAATCCAAGGTAAGTTTGGATGGCGGGGCTAGTGAGGGAGGATTTGGAGGGATCAGGGGAGCAAGCAGGCTCTGAGTGGGGAGGATTGGGGGACAGCTGGGGGTCCATGGGGAATCTGTGGAAGGGAATGGGGGGCAAGCAGAGCCTTTGTGAGGGCTTTAGAGGATCAGAGAGACTAGCAGCATCTGTAGGGAAGATTGGGGGGCAAGCGGGGGTTCACAGGGGAGTTGGTAGTGTCCAGAATTTGGTAGGATCAGGGCAGCTTGCGGGGATGGGGGTCTTTCCTCCATTCCCTGGGAACAGGGATATATTTGGTCCCCCACCCCAGCAAACCTACCACCCCACATTAGGTCTGTGCAAAGCGGTTAGTATTTGCTTTGGATTTGGATTCTATCGATTCAGGGGACAGTGATTCAATTCAGCTATTTGAATCACTGTCCCGATTCAATTTGGCTGAATCAGCCAGGCCAGGCCCGTCCCCCACCTGCTCTCCCAGCCTGGCAGTGGCTGCCCTGCCCACCCCAGCTCCTGCACTTGGGGGAAAAAAAGTCCTGACTCAGCAGGTGTTGCCGGGCAGGGGGCAATCCCTGCTGCCCCATGCTGCAAGGGGGGCTCTCTATGAGCCCCCCCACTTCACTCTCCCAGCTCCCCCATGGGTACCCTGGCCAGGCCAGCTCTGGCCATTTAAGGAAAAATAACTCCAGACTCACTGCTTCTGCTGGTGGGGGGCAATCCCCACTGCCTCACATTACCCCACACCATGTGAGGAGCTTTGCATGAACCCCTGAAACCCCAAGGCCACTACAAGAACAATGAGTCCTGGGGCTTTTCTTGCTTTTTTTTTTTTCCTTAAAGGGCTGGAGCTGGCCTGGGCAGGGCACCTGTGGGGAGGCTGGAGGGGGGGGGTGGTCAGACGGCTCATAGCAGAGCCCCCCATGCAGCATGGGGCAGTGGGGATCACCCCCCCTGTCCAGCATTACCTGGTGAGCACCGAGGGCTTTTCTTTAAAGTACTGATCTGGAGTGGGTGGGGGCAGCCATGGGGGGTCTGGGGGAGCTGGCAGCAGTCCCCCCCATGGTCCCCTCCCCCCACTCCCAGCCCTGCTTTCCCCACCCCTAGTACTTACCAGCTCAGAGTCAGCTGCAGCTCCCTGCTGCAACCACCGGGGACTTCCCGAGTCATCAAAGCTCTCTGAATCTTTCTAAAGATTCAGAGAGCTTTGAATCAATTTGGACCTTTAAATTGGTCCCCTGATTCAATTCAGATTCAGAGATTCAGCCAATGAATTGGGTCAAATCTCCTCTGAATCAAATCACCACCCGAAGCTTTGCACAGCCCTACCCCCCCATCCCTCCCACTCCTCCCCACACTCTGACTTACTTCCTTGGCTCCCAACACTGGTGAATGCTAGTAAAACCAGCACTTAAAGTGGCTTGCAGGATTTGGTTTTTGGTGGCCTGGGGAGGGGTTGGGGGCTGGCTGGTGTGTGTGGAGAGGTTGTCTGTCTGGGGGGTAGGAGGAGGGGTTGGGGGGATATAAATAGCCCAGTGCCAGGAGGCAAGCAGCAGAAGGGCAGCCCTGGGGCTAGAGTCAGCCTCTGGGCTTTTCCAGCCCAGGGGCTGTGCTGGGAATGGTACAGAAGTTCAATTAGAGCAGTCTTTCAGGACATGATCTAAATTAAATTCTCTCTCAGATAGGGTTAACTTCAATCAGGTCAGTCATTTTTAAACAGATCTATCCTTCCTGGAACTTCTGTACAGTTTGCACTTGAATCAACCTAGCTATGGAGCTAAGTGTAAAGTCTGCACCTGGGCAAACTAAGTTATAGTGGGTGCCTATTTTTAATGTAATCTACCCTCCCTCTAACTTCCCCAAACCTCTGCATGTACCTTTTCTCTTTCATCGTAACTGCTTGCAGGTGGCCCTTAAGTGGCTAATCACTTGCAGCTGGGCCTCTACCATAGGCTTTCTGCTGTGTCTCAAAAGGCCAAACCACCCTGTTACAGCCATCCTGACTGAACCTCTGTTCAATCAGGATGGCCTATGGAAGTGGGACCTGAGTGATAAAAAGCAACATAAGTAAATGCTTAGCTATTGGCACATGCCCAAAGCCATTGCTAAATGGAAGCTGGCATAAGCACATACCTCAAACCTGTGCTGAATTGGTCAGTAAGGGCTAGACTTGGACTATGCCCAAGCAATAGAATGAAAACACTCATTCTTATGTTGAGGAATAAGGTCCCCCAATATGTCTGCCTTTCCTGGACCTGGGGTCTAAGAAACAAGAGAGGTAGCAACTGGGAGTCGGTGGCTAGAGTCAGAAAGCAGGAGGCACTTTAATACTCCTCTTCTTGCCAGGTAGCATAGGGCGTATCTACACATCACCCTATGGAGACACGCTTTAGTATTTCCAAAAGCATGGGGATGCTGTACTTAATTTCAGCACAGGGATGCTGATACACATGATGCTTCAGGTGCTTTAATTAGAGTGGTTCCCCCTTTCCACCCGCGTCCCCTGGAAAACATGTATAAACATCCTTAAATTTTAACTGAGAAAATCAAACAAGGAGAGAGCCTACTGAATAGTCTTCCACTGTCAGTAAAAACATGATAAGAACAAGAAAGTTATATTTTTGGCTACATACTTTTAACAGTCACCTAATTTCATGGATGCCAGTTCTAGTGCTAGGTAGTTTTATAGGGTAATTACCAACCTTATCAAAATTAGAGGTTAATTACCATGAGATATATGCCAGTTAAATTCTCACTAGCAACTAACCAAGGTAACTAAATTGGATGTTTTATACTAAGAAGTTTTCTATTCACTTATTTAGCTTGCAATCAAACAGCTTTTTAACAGGTATAAATAAGTAATTACTTTAGGAAGAAAACTTTTTTAAAGCAGCAAAAATAGCAAAATAGAGACTCATACTATCACACTACTTTTTAAGCCAAAGTTCTTATCCATTTCTTAAGTACATGATTAGCATCAAACAAAAATAATATTTGCAAGTGCCCTTATTTTAAATATTGAAGCATTTACTCCTTATACTTCCATAGGTTCAGTGTACTGGTACTCAACCATTTTAGATTCAGAGCACCCTTGGAAAATGCCAGCTTTTACTCTTTTTTATGACTACATAACAAAAAACCCAACAGAGAAATTATTCTGTTGCAAAGAATTCAGAAAGTCCATAACAGGTCAGAATATTTCAAACATTATGGATTCCTATTTGAAATCTTTGGGTTTATTTTGTGAACCATGTATAGGTATTTCCACACTCTGAAGTGCAGCACCCTAGTTGAGAATCACCAGTTTAATGTGTATAGTATGGAAGAGTATCTTGTAACTGGCCCCAGAACATTAACATTTTATACTGGCTAAATATCTTCTGCCTGCCACTGGCTTTCATTTCACCAATTTATTTGATTCAGAAGGGATAACTGGAGATTGACCTCTCTAAAATTAAACCACGTTAACAATTTTCCTTTTTGTTCCTACATAATCTGGGACAGACATTGCATAAACCAGTTTGACCCAAATCAGTCAAGTCTGATACTACATTCAACCAGCTTTATCTCAAACCAGTTTCAGTCATTTTTAAACTGGTTTATGTGCACTGAATATCTGTTCTGTTACAGGCTTAAACCAGTGTCTGATCACTTAGGCCAGTTCATGTGTAATGTCTGTCCCTAGCCTCAGAGACAGTTGCTTTGTTCACAGCCCCCAGGGTCTTTTAGTCAGCACCCTGTCCCCAAAGCCTGTTCTTTAGGCTTTTCTCAGAACTACCAACCAGTGTTGTACAGCTGTATGAAATCTTCTTTCCTGAGAGCCCCAGAGTGCATCTCTCTCATCCCTCCCAAAAACTGAAGTCAGCAATTCACTTCCTCAACCAAATTCCTTGGTTTTGTGTGGTGATAGGTATCTCATACCTGGGGTTTGAAGGCTGTTTCTATCTGAAACTATCCCATAGGAAAAGCAATGGTTAAAACCCATCAGTTTCCATGAACTTCAACCTACCTGTGACACTCGTTGACCCTGGATACAGTCAGGTATGCCTTTGAGACACACTTCTGGGGTGTTATCACATCTTCTGGGATGCCCTTGTGACCCAAATCCCTCTCTGCCACCTGCTACTTGACCACTTAGAACCAGCTGAGATGTGCCAGGGGCCAACTCCTTGGATTGTGGTACCTCTGCCTTACCAGTCTCATCCAGGTCTGGCCTGCTTGAAGCAGCACACTCTTGTCCAGTCATGCACCCAGAAAAGATTAATCTCCCCTTCTAGAGAAAAGGCCTGCCTATATGGTCAAATACTCTGAAATCACACTTGCCCCCAAAATAGGTTATAAAAGATAGCAAAAAGATTTATTATGAAAAACAAGAATAAACATAAGAAATCAGTAACCAGATGTTGAGATAGAGACATAGGTATATGAACAAACAAACAAAAGGAAATATCAGAACAATAACCCATTCTTACCCTGCATTTAAATTCAAGAATGCAGCTTTTACTTGGCCCATTAGCTGAAGGACTCCAGTGCTTCCCTATGCCCATGAAAAAACTAAAAGCAAAGGCTTGCCCTCAAGGCAAAGTTTCAGTAACATAGCTAGGGGTGGGGAAGACAGGCAGGCACCCACCTTAGGTGCCAAATTAGAGAAGTGATTGAATTGTCCCCCATCCCTGCAGAGTCCATGCCCTGGCAACTTTGCCATGCTGGGAAGTCCAAAACAGTCCCTACTTGCTGCTACTTCAAGAGCAACAACTGGGGTAGGCACAGCATGCATGATGGCAGCAGTAGCTCAGCTGGAACTGTGGAACTGCCAGTGTAGGAAAGAGTGCTGCCTCCTATCCCACTCAACCTGTGCACTCCCCTGCCCCCGCCCCCATCTTGGCTATCCTGTTTCGCCTACCCCCACTTTCGGAACCCATTTCCCACATCACAGCTCCTGGATCTTGTTCCTCCTTTACTTCTCAGAACCCATGCTGCCCCAGGCCCTTGCTTCTCTAGCAGGGTTTGTCCCTGGGAGCAACTCTGCTTGTTACAGCACTGGAAAGTTTAAGTTTATACAATATTTTATGTGGCCATTTACCTGGATCACCCATTGGATTCTTGAGGAGCCCATATAGATGTTAGGGTCGGAAGGGACCTCAATAGATCATCGAGTCCGACCCCCTGCATAAGCAGGAAAGAGTGCTGGGTCTAGATGACCCCTGCTAGAGATGCTCATCTAACCTCCTCTTGAAGACCCCCAGGGTAGGAGAGAGCACCACCTCCCTTGGGAGCCCGTTCCAGACCCTGGCCACTCGAACTGTGAAGAAGTTCTTCCTAATGTCCAATCTAAATCTTCTCTCTGCTAGCTTGTGGCCATTATTTCTTGTAACCCCCGTGAGCACCTTGGTGAATAAATACTCACCAATTCCCTTCTGTGCCCCTGTGATGAACTTATAGGCGGCCACAAGGTCGCCTCTCAACCTTCTCTTGTGGAGGCTGAAAAGGTCCAGTTTCTCTAGTCTCTCCTCGTAGGGCTTGGTCTGCAGGCCCTTGACCATACGAGTTGCCCTTCTCTGGACCCTCTCCAGGTTATCCGCATCCTTCTTGAAGTGTGGCGCCCAGAATTGCACACAGTACTCCAACTGCGGTCTGACCAGCGCCCTATAGAGGGGAAGTATCACCTCCCTGGACCTATTCGTCATGCATCTGCTGATGCACGATAAAGTGCCATTGGCTTTTCTGATGGCTTCATCATACTGCCAGCTCATGTTCATCTTGGAGTCCACTAGGACTCCAAGATCCCTTTCCACCTCTGTGCCACCCAGCAGGTCATTCCCTAGGCTGTAGGTGTGCTGGACATTTTTCCTCCCTAGGTGCAGCACTTTGCATTTCTCCTTGTTGATACTTATTATGTATATAACTTCCTACCCCCACAAAGGGCTGATTTAATTTAGACTAGGAGAATATTTGCATCCTTTCGGACATGAAGATTACTCATCCAATATCCTAAAGATACTCTTTCTCACTTAATTTCCCCACTGTGGGAAATGTCCTTCTTGAATAGCCAATGGATATTCTCGTAGGTACCTTCTTTTGAAATATAAATTTGTCATTGTTTGGAGAGCCTGGCTATTTAGCATACCCATGTCAGATGTGAACTTGGGTTCACAAAAGGTTGTACTCTCTATATACTTAGTCTATAAAGGTACATATTTAGTTAGTCTATAAAAGTGTATGTCTACTCTGCCTTCTGACTGACTTCATACTAACATGGGTAACTGCCTCCCTCTCTTCAGCCATTTAGGCTTCTCCCAATCCTGGCCCTATTATAATTTAAGAAATACATTTATACCATATACCACAATTCATATAAACATAAGGATAAGGATGACAGCTTCATGGTACCTATACATTGAGACTACACATGCCATATCAGTAAAACAACTCAAGAAAACATGTGCGACATTCCACAAACCCCTCAAGCATTGTAGATGCATGATATTACTCATAACAGTTTATTTTACTGACATCAACAACATCTCTTCCTCCAGGTTCCCCACATCTCAAAATAAGAGTGAATCTTTCTTCTGTGCAAATCTCAGGATGACAGCACCCTAGAACAGGAGAGGATCAGCCTCTCCAACTGAATTTTCAGTCCTTTTGACACCATTGTGAACTCTGCCACTTTACATACTACAGTGTTCGAATACGTGACAGTGGAAAAAATATACAATGGAGCAACCAGTTACCTAGGTAACAATGAGAATTTTTTTTTAAAGGAAAGTGGCACTGTAGAGGGTTAAAAAAAAATCGTGTCCAATTTATGTAGATTAAAATGTAACGAAACTAGTCTCTGGGAGTATTAAACCACACATCTCAAATATTAACTGCAGAATGTTACTCTTCCAAATGAGAAGTCCAAGTAATACCACTCATTTTCTCTTTTTCCTAATACTTTTTAGGCAGCCAGGAACACACTGCCTCCTCCCGCCTTTCTCTGTTACCTCACCACTACTTTCTGGCTTCTCTTACACACTGCAAGCAGCTACCAAGCAACAGGAGGGTTGCAGAGAATGACTCATTCTCATGTGGCTAATGGTCTGAGTGCAGAATAGAGACTAATGACTTGACAATGAACAGTTCTGATATTATCATGTTTGCAGAAAACTAACATCTTCATCTTCACTGAAACATAAAGTGCTCAAAAAGATATACTTATAAAAGGCACAGTAACCAGTACTCATTGATAGACATCTTTTCACACCCTAACTAGACAGAAGACTGCTATCCTGCACTTAGAATGGAACAATCCCATGCACCAGTACAACTGCTGGGGACCAACGGGCTAAGCAGCAGCTAGCTCTGAGGAAAAGGACCTGGGGGTTACAGCAGACAACAAGCTGAATATGATATAAGCGAACAGTGTGCCATTGTTGCCAAGAAGGCTAACGGCATACTGAGCTGCATTAGGAGGAGTGTTGCTAGCAAATGGAGGGAAGTGATTCTTTACCTCTGTTCATAGAATCATAGAAGTAGGGTCGGAAGGGACCTTGTAGATCTTCAAGTCCGACCCCCTGCCTGGGCAGGAGGAAAACTGGGCTCAAATGACCCCAGTCAGGTAGGCATCAAGCTGCTTCTTAAAGATCCCCAGGGTAGGAGCCAGCACCACTTTCCTAGGAAGTTGGTTCCAGATCCTAGCTGCCCTAACTGTGAAGTAGTTCTTACGGATGTCTAATCTAAACCTACTCTCCAACAACTTGTGGCCGTTATTCCTTGTTATCCTGGGAGGCGCTAGGGGAAACGAGGTCTCCCTCAAATCCTTCTGGTCCCCGCTAGTGAGTTTATAGATGGTCACCAGGTCCCCCCTCAGCCTTCTCTTGTGAAGGCTGAACAGGTTCAGGTCCCGTAGCCTCTCATTGTAGGGTCTGCCCTGCTGTCCCCAGATCATGCAGGTGGCCCTCCTCTGGACCCTCTCAATGTTGTCCACATCCCTCTTGAAGTGGGGTGCCCAGAAGTGGACACAGTATTCCAGCTGCGGCCTGACCAGTGTCGCATAGAGGGGGAGGATCACCTCCTTGGCCCTACTTGAGATGCACCTGTGGATGCACGATAGGGTCCGGTTAGCCCTGCCGACCGTGACCTCACATAGTTGGCCCATGTTCATCTTGGAGTCAATGACGACTCCAAGATCCCTTTTTGCCTCCATGCTCTCAAGAAGGGAGTTTTCCATCTTATAAGTGTGCTGCTGGTTACTACTGCCCAAGTGCAGCACCCTGCACTTGTCAGTATTGAAACGCATCCTGTTTTTGTTAGCCCACCCCTGCAGCCTATCCAGGTCTTGCTGCAGTCCTTCCCTCCCTACTAGCGTGCCCACCTCACCCCAAATTTTGGTATCATCAACAAATTATACAGGTTGCTTTTCACCCCATTTTCCAAATCGCTGATAAAGAAATTGAACAGAGCGGGCCCAAGGACTGAGCCATGGGGGACTCCACTGCCCACTTCCCCCCAGGTCGAATATGACCCATCCACCACCACCCTCTGAGTATGACCCTTCAGCCAATCTGCAATTCATCTGACTGTGTAGGCATTGATGCCACAGTCGCTTCCAGGTTGGCTTCCAGGTTGATGTTCAGCACTGGTGAGCCCGCATCTAGAGTACAGTGTCCAGTTCTATAGAAAGGATGTGGACATATTGGAGAGAGTCCAGAGGAGGGCAACAAAAATGGATAGAGGGCTAGGGCACATGATTTCTGAGGAAAGGCTGGGGGAACTGGGCTTATTTAGTCTAGAGAAGAGAAGACAGAGTGGGGATTTAATAACAGGCTCAAACACATGAAGGGTTGTCCCATAGAGGATGGAAGTAGACTGTTCTCAGTGGTGGCAGATTTCAGAAGAAGCAGCAATGGTCTCAAGTGGCAGCAAGGGAAGTTTAGGTTAGATATTAGGAAAACTCTCATTATGGGGGTAGTAAAGCACTGGAAGAAGCTACCCAGAGAGATTGTGGAATATCCATCCTTGGACATCTTTAAGATCTGGCTAGACAAAGCCTTGGCTGGGATGATCTAGTTGGGGATGGTTCTGCATTAAGTAGGGGGTTGGAGTAGATGACCTCCTAAGGTCCCTTCGAACCTTAATTTTCTATGATTCTATACCCATAAAATGGCATAATGTGCACATTTTGTATTACATAGTCTATAATATGAAGACAATTATTAAATTCTGTTCTATCTAACAGCAAAATGAAAGACTTATCCTTGGTTTTAAAAATAACAGGCATGGGAGTCAGGAAGAGAGAAGGGCATTTGAAACTTCTCAGATGATTACTAGTGTATGCAAAAAGCCCTTCCCATTGCTTAGGACTCTGGCAAGACATTAACTACTTCTCTGTCATTGTTGTGACAAAGCATTAGCAGTGGTAGTACTGGCCACTCCCCAGCTTTTCCCTGTGGCATGTTATAGGGTGTTCTTGACATTAGAATATTATCCTTTGCAGGGTTTGAAACGATGACTTGGGGAAGCCCTGAAGTTAACAATTGCCTCAAACTGCAGGGGACAGGACTCAGTGGCCCAGGATGCCCCTTCCAGTCCCACATTCCTCTCCTTATTACTCTTTTAATTTTTTTAAAAGTATACATTTTTAAAAAGAAGATTCCGTGAAGTCTAGTTTGAATAAAAGCTCTGCAGTGCTTTGAAAATCTCAGCCATGCCCTCTCATTTTTAGCCTCATGGGGCATGTCCACACATGCAGTCATGTGTTCTTGCAGCAGCTCAAATAGAAATGGTGCAAATTTGAGCTGGGGGTTTTTGCCTCAGTGCACGTGCCAAGCTGTGCACTTTGGTGTGGGGCAAATTTTGCCACTTGGGGCAAAATAACCCTGCCTGGCTCCTCCTGTATCTGCAGCCAGGGGTAGCTAGAGTTTGGGGCCAGCATCTGTGATATCCCCAGCAGTATAAAAAGCTGCCCTGTCCTGGCCCCATCAGTACAAAAAACTGCCCTGGCAAGTAGCTCAGGGCTACTCACTCTCAGGAACTTCTGGGACCCAGGCACTTGATACCTGGGGACACTACCCCTTGTGCCAGCTGGACAGCTGAAGCAGCCCTAAGAGTTCCCTGCATCTTCTACCCACTGCAGCAGTCTGGCAGTGGGGGCTGCTGCCTGGCTGTGACTTGCTGTTCACCTGCCAGACCTGGATGGGGACTGCACAGCCAGGAGAGGCATCTGCCCCATTTGAACTGTCAAAGCATGTCCCCTCCTGGTCCCAGTTGGCCAGGAGGTCAGCCACCTCCAGCTGGGTCCAAGGTGCCAGCTCTGAGCAGGCTCCTCTGCCTGGGTCCTGGCACTGGCCTCCCTATCTGAAAACTGAAAAATATATACACATACAGAGAGAGAGAGAGAGAGAGAGATCAATTGGGCAATGTTTTATTAATATATCTAGTGTTAAAGCAGTTTGGAAGCCTACCAGTGCATAATTAAAGTGAGTTACATAATAAAGTGAATTCTAAATACCTATATGTTTTGCAGCCCCCCCCAGAGGCTGCTGCCCCCCCACAAGGGGCCAAATGGCCCCCACAGGGGCTACTACCCCCCTCAGGACCCACATGCCCCACACCCGCTTGCTCCCCCAGCCTCCTGGATTGCTGATCCACCTGGCTCCATCCCTTGCCAGCTCCTGCAGCCCCCCCCAGTGGCTGGCCCACTCAACCCCACCCCCTGCTTGGACCCCCAGCCTCCAGCACTTAAAAAAAAATGCCTCTACTAACTGGAATTTGGAGGGGGTGTGGGGGCTCCTAGCAGAGACCCCAGGCAGCATGGGGCAGTGGGGCCTGGGCTGGGGCCATCACCTGGCCCTGTGCTGTGCTGTGCTGTGCTGTGCGGGGGGGCAGGGAGGGGGCAGTGAACCTGATGGCAGCTGGTACTGCCAGTGAGGTCAGCTTGTTTGTTTTTAATTGCAGGGATGCTGGGCCTGGAGGGGGGGCTCAGGGGGCTGGGGGGATAGCCAGGGAAAAACCCAGTACCTTTGGGCCACAGGTCTTTTTAATGTTCTTCTCCATCTTGCTGAATTGCAGTTGACAGAGGAAGAACCTCTTTTCTTAAATAAACTCTCAGTGCAGAATGGATTGGAGTCCCACAATATCCTTTTACAATCAGTTGCTATGATTGTAGGCTGAATTGCTCTAGTTCCTTCCATCACAGAAACTCAGCATACTTTAAATATATTAAATGAATTGTCTCACAACATATCCATGAAATGTTATGATCTTCCATTTGGCAGACAGAGAGACAGAGGCACAGAGAAATTAAGTGGCTTGTCTTAGCTACTACAGCTTGTTGGACAATTTTCCCTGCACTACCATCAGGGAAAATTTTGCCTCAAGAAATGCGTTGAAGTTTTTCAGGTTTCCACTATATGTGTGTGTGTGTGTGTGTGTGTGTGTGTGTACACATACACACACACAAACACACATATAAAAGCAACCCTCTCCTTTGTTTTCAGACACAAACCATTTAACATGTTTGCCTTTCTCATTTCCTGATGAGAAATGAGAACATTTTCATTGCAAATGGGCATTTCCACTAGAAATGTCAATGGGGACAAAAGGGGGTGGGGAGAGAGGGAGTATGAAATTCCATCAGAGAAGCATTTTGAACAACAACCATCATAAAAATTCAAATCTGCATCACAACTGGCTTATGGCAGAACTGGAAAAAGTGCCTGGGTTCTCTAATGTGCAGCCCTGTGCAATATCCATAACACTGTCACTATTACAGCTTTTAGCCTGGGCAGTATTTCTACCCAAACTGGGAAGCAGCCTCTGTGCCCATAAGCCATAAGTTACTACCTATAGGTGTAAATGGTCCAACTCATCAATTTTATCCTTCCAGCAAATATTTATTATTCACATCCCAGCATCAGGTAGAAGCTCCAGCCAGGAACCTGGGCATCCTCAAACTAGGCGGTGTACACAGACAAAAAAAAAATCCTATAACCAAGGTACTTACATTGTAATTTGCATATATTTTTATAAGTGGAGAAGATGAATGGTAAATCTGCCAGTTTCTTCCAATGCCAGGAATTCAGAGAACTCTTATAGGAAAACTCAGTATAATTGGGTAAGGTTGATACCTACAGGACACCATTTCCCAAACGTTTGACCGCTGACCCCACCTTGCAGGGGAATGTAAGCAAACAAGGTAGCAATCAGTCTGAAAAACACAATTCAGTTAGTATGGATCTACCATACTGCCCCACTAAACCTCTTAGATAGCTCTATATGGCAAAGTTATCAGTTGCTATTAGACTCTGCTCCATACAGAAGTTCCAGCTTTTCAAAAGATCTTTTGAAGCAAGTGAAGGGAATGTTAAATAATTCATGTTATTTATTTCAACCTTAACCCTTTTCTCAATGGAAATAAACTGCTTTCCTTTCAATCATCTTCACATATCACTTGTCCGGGCCACAGAACAAAATGTTTGTTTCATAAAGATTTTTAACTGAAGTATCTGGGAAATAATATGCATTTTCCCTCTTGCAGAAGTGATTATTGTGAGAAACTGTTGAGCACAGCCTTGAGAAAGCGTCAGCAACATTCTGCAGTTCCCTCCCTGGTAGCCAGAGCTGATGATTTGATTTCCATAAGTGTTGATTTCCCTGCCCCTCAACCACCCTTAGATGGATTGTTTTATTTAAGCTTTTTACTTCCATTCTGCAATGTGATACATAGCGAGTTTCACTAAAGTCTGTTGAGCTAGCATGGGTACAGAGCTCTTTGTACATAGATCATCTATAGGAATTTTGAGGCTTAGCATTCCTGACTTGAGCAAAACTCCTAGAGGGTTGAACAGAACATTTAGTCAATGGCAAGAAATTTGGAAGGTTCAGTAATTAGGATTTCTAGGTAAAGGTTGATTGAGAGAGATCCCTTTCCTCATGACCTACTCTACTAAGCAAAAGCAGAAATTACAGTGAAATGAACACACAGTTAGACATTAGGGCACCTATACATGTGCCAGATGTCTGCTCCGATGTATACCAATTATCACATGTCAGAGCAGACTTGATTAATGGAGTCTGTTGGAGTGTGCTAATTAGCATGCTCCAGCAGCCTCCATGTCATGTGTATTCAGTGTCCCCACACTTCAAAATAGCAGCATGGGTGTTTTAACTAAAGCTTGTTGAAGGAGCTTTCTACCATTTCTAAATTGTTACTACCATTTACTGCACTCTAAGTGCATAAATCGGCATTCTGTAAAAAAAAATTACAATAAAATGTTAGATTACCAGGATTGTGTTGGATGAAGATAAATTTAACACTGTATAGGGGATTCTTCCCAGTTTTAAGATGTTCATTCAAGGAACCAAGGGAGCAATTGTAATTCTGCAGATCTATCATACAGAGTAGATGGAGTTTCATACTGTATTTTTACTATAAGCCCTGGCACTTCCTCACCCAATGTATTGTTTGGGTTATGGGAAACCATACAGTAAAACCATATCCTGCAATTAGATCCAAAGAACAGTGTTTTTCATTATGTTTTTCAGTGAATAGATAATAGAAGGGAATAGATAACTGTAACAAAACAACTCCTATACATAATAGACTGTAGACTGTGCAAGCCTGTTACCAGCCTGGCTACAAGACAAGCCTACTTTCCACCTGCCTGAAGTGAAAGCTAAGACCTCAGTCCTGCAAATATTTGCTGTAACTACTTGGGTATAGCTGACTTGAAAAGTGCAATAAATGACATATAATTTACATACAGAAGAGTGACCTCAAAATGATTCATAAGGAGAGAGGATAACATTAGGGGTGTGTGAAACGAGCCCTATTCTATTCAGATTTGGCCTGAATTGGGGACAGCGATTTGATTTGTTGATTGGATCACTGTCCCCGATTTGATTCGGCCAAATCCAAATCTGGAGATTTGAGGCTGATTCAGAGAATCAGTGATTCAGACATAGACACAGCTTTAAAAGCTTCTGATTTAACGCTCCAGAAGGCTATCACACAGGTTCGCCAATCAGAACTAGTTAAACAGCAACAACAAGACATCTGGAATGATTCTCAGTCCTGTCAAGCATTAGTTAATATGGATGCAATGCACACTGTAAAGAAACTACAAACAAATACGAATAGAACTGACAGGCACAACGAATACAGGGAGTGGCCTCCCCAGTGCCCACAGAGGCAAACAAGTGGGAAAGGAGGCCAATGCCAGAGGTGTGGACAAACTCCAGGACATAGTCGTGGTCAGTATCCTGCTATGGAAGAGAGATGTTGGCGATGCAAAAAGAAAGGTCACTATGCTTCTGTTTGTTGCTCTACCACCAGAGTCTGTGAAGTCACAGAGGATTGTACAGTACTTTTAGATGAAGTTACAGAGTCTTCATCAGATCCAGGAGTCTGGATGACAAACTGAGATCAATGGACAGCCAATACCATTTAAAATAGATACAGGAGCAGCAGTCTCAGCTATCCCCTATTTTAACTACAGCCCACACAGGGATGGGTTTTTCCTTACCCCTACTAAACAGTTATGGAGCCCCGGAGACACTACTGTCAAAGTACTGGGATCCTTTAATGCAACGATGACACTGAATCAGAGACACACAGACCAGGAAGTTTATGTGATTGGTAATCTTGCTGTGCCTTTACTTGGATTACTGGCAATATGGGCTCTGCAATTTGTCCATCAACTAGATGAAATAGCAGACCAGAAATCCTTGCAGCAGTACTAAAGAACCAAAAACCCATCATTTTTTTCTGGTCTGGGAAAAATGTCAGGTGAATATCAGATACGCCTAAAAGCTGATGCCAGTCCGTATGCATTAATTACTCCAAGACAGGTACCACTGCCATTAATGGACTAAGTTAAAGAAGAGCTAACACACCTGGAGGAAATGGGAGTAATTACAAAAGATTGAAGAACCAACTCCTTAGTGTTCTGGGATGGTGGTTGTGACAAAACCCAATGGTAAGATTAGGATATGTGTTGGCCCGACACAACTGAGCAAGTACACGTGCAGAGAAAGACATATTCTTCCTTCTATGGAAGACACTTTGGGTCAACTTGCAGGAGCCAAAGTTTTCACAAAACTGGATGCTCATGCAGGGTTCTGGCAGATTCCTTTAGCCACTGAATCATCCAAGCTAACAACTTTTATTACACCATTTGGACACTACCGGTTTGAACTGCTACCTTTTGGAATCTCATCAGCTCTTGAATTCTTTCAGTTTTGGATGTCACAGGTATTGGATGGCCTAGAAGGAGTTCTTTGTCATGCTGATGATATTTTGATTTTTGGGACTACCAAGGCACAACACGATGCAAGAGTGGATGCAACGCTCAAAAAACTTCAAGAAGCTGGAGTTACATTTAATGAAAAGTGCACCTTTGCTATTTCACAACTCATGTTTGTGGGGCATTGGATTATACCACGTGAATCCAGCCAGATCCATCAAAAGTTGCAGCCATCAAGGGGTTCCTAAAACCCACAGATGTCCCCGAATTATACAGATTTTTAGGCATGGCCACATACTTGAGCCGTTTTGTGCCAAACTTGGCAACAATAACAAAGCCTTTAAAAGACCTCTTAAGTGGCAAGAACATATGGCTCTGAGGACATCTACAGCAGTCAGCCTTCAATGAGATCAAATCTATACTCGGTTCATATCTGATCCTGGCCCAATACGATCCAACATGAGAAACTCGTATTGCAACAGATGCTTCATCATACGGGATTGGAGGAATGTTACAACAACGTCAGTAAGCGGGCCACTGGACCCCTACTACTTTTGTGTTAAGAGCACTTTCTCCACCTGAAACTCTATATGCACAAATAGAAAAAGCAGCACTAGCAGTTACATGGACATGTGAGTGATTCAGAACTTTCCCTGTTGGCCTGACTTTTACTTCACAAACTGATCACAAGCCCCTTGTGTCTCTGTTAGGAGACAAACCTCTTGATGAACTTCCACCAAGAACCCAGTGATTTTGCCTCAGAATGCTGAAATTCCCTACAATATAGTACATATCCCGGGAAAAGAGTTACAAAGAGCTAATACTCTGTCTAGGGCACCATTACAGACTCCACTGTCTCCAGAGGAACTCCATCAGGAGTGAGAGACTGCTGTTTATGTGGACATTATTGCTGGCGGGATATCCTTTGCTACAAACAAGAATTCAGGAAGCTCAAGAAGCCGATTCCTCTTGCCAATATATAAAGAAATACTGCTTGAAAGGTTGGCCTCAAGTAAGATTCAAGGACTGTGACCTAGCAGAGTACCAACAAGAGAGACTCAATTTCAATGTTGTCAGAGACTTAGTTATGTTTCACGCAGAATACTGATACCTTCTGCACTACGCTCAGAAATCCTAGAGAAGATTCATGATGCTCACCAGGGCATTACAAATAGTCAAGCTAGGGCTCGCTGGACAGTATGGTGGCCCTCCACTTGTGACGACATACACAAATGGATGGCCCAACACCAACCAGTCCATGTGGAGCCATGCCTCATCACTGATTTACTAGATCATCCGTGGTAGATGTTGGAGCCTGATTTATTCACCTGCAAGGGTTGTGTTTACCTCATTGCTATTGATTACTATTCCTGTTACTTGGAGATGGTGCAATTATAGAGCACCACAACAGAGAGAGTTATAATGGCATTGAAGAGTATATCTGCACACCATGGCATACCTTCAGTTTTAAGAACTGATAATGGTCCACAATTTTCTGGAGCCATGTTTAAGCAGTTTGCAGCCCAGTATGACTTTCAGCATGTTACCAGCAGTCCGCATTTTCCCTGTCGTAACAGAGAAGCAGAACATATGTTGCGGACTGTGAAGGATTTGTTCCAGAAGAATGAAGATCTCTATAAGGCACTCGATCTACCATTCAACACCACTGGAGGATGGGTGGAGTCCAGCTGAGTTGCTTATGAGTTGTCGACTCCATACAATGCTCCAAAGTATGAGCAATGACTTGGTGCCAAAGCTTATCAATCCACAGGCATTTTGTGAGAAAGACAAAAAGATAAAGGTCAGTCAGGATGAAACTGACACCTGGCATGCTTTAAGACATGTACCTGCTCTTTTCCCCCAGCAGGAAGTTTGGATCCCAGAGCCAGGGGTCCAAGGCACCATCCAGGCTAGGGCAGATACCCCTCATTTATACTGGGTGGAGACACCTAGTGGTCTTCTCAGTAAGAATCGAGAACATCTCCGCCAAATTTCACCTGTTTACCACATTAGGTCTGGATGCACTTCAGTTCCACCAAAGAGATTAGATCTGTGAATTAGTTGGGTCTGAACAAATACACTTACCAATGTTTTTGCTTTGTTTAGGTTCATTTTGTAACTAAATGTGTATCAAGTTATCCCCTGAGAAAGGGGGATGTAGTAGTAAGGGTTAACTCCCTTACTAAAGAGTGATGTTATCAACCATTTTGGGTGGTCAATCAACCATTTTGGATCAGGGGTTAGTCGTTACAATAAAGGATTAATGAGAACACAGTTTCCCTGCTTCTTCCAAAAACCCAGAATAACACACAACCAGTAGGGCTGTACTTGTCAGGCATATTACCAAACCTACTGGCTAGGTGGACATCTCCCTGATTTTCATGTCAGCATGTCCCCTGTCAGCTCCTTGACTGACTGCTACTGAGACAAGTGCTCCAGAGCCTAAGAGCCAGCTGTCTTAGGGATTCTGGGACTCCTGGGTCCTCTTCATCCCACAAGCCAGAGCAGGCACTTGAACCTGAGTTTCTGACATCTTGGGTAAGTGCCTTGATTGCTGGGCTACTGGTTATTCTGGGTTCTCTCTCAATTCAATCATGGACCCAAGAACCTACCCTAATGACAGTTTCATCACAGCAGATACGTTGCTGTGCAATTCTGTGGCTTCCATTCACATTTTTTGCAAAGGGCTTTGTGGGCTCTGTGTGCCCTGCCCACTCCCTTTCCCCGCCTCTCATTTCCTACCACCACAGTTATTCTGCTTCTTGCCTTCTACTGTTTTTAGACTGTCACCCCTGTTCAACTGAGGCATGGGTAGAGATAAAATGAGAGGTAGTAGGATGCTAGAATGAGTTAATTTTTGCTGACAACCATTTTTTTGAACAGAGGAGTATTACAGGAGAAATTGAAACTTTGCCTCCATTAACCAGATGCCAGGGGCTCTATGTGTCCTTTGCTGTCTATTAATTGTCAACATAAAACCAGCTGGAGAAATGGCAGGAAGCAGAGTATAAGGGCCTCAACAAGCTTGGCCAACTACAGTGACCTTTATGGTGGTGAAGGAGCCCAGGTTGCAATATACCCACATAGATAAAGCAATGAAAAGCTAAGCCACTTAATTGCACACCACTTCTGCTCCTTCACCTACATACTCACATCATGCTATAAGCACAACTGCTATGCATTGCACAACCACACACAGAGCAACCTTAGCCCTTGCTCCATACAGAGTTGCAAATGTTTCATTACCCCTCACCATTTAACTGCCATTTGCTCCATAAACATTTACCAAGCTACGATACCAAACATATCAAAATAGGTACATATGTAAAGACTATAATTAAGTCATCTTTAGACTTCCCCTGGATAAATTAAGAGGATTGTCTCTTACTGTAAGATATTTTCCATCAGTCACATCATACTTCTGAATCCTTTTCAATTTCTATATCCTTAAAAAATGCACATACTAATACCAGTCCTGTATTAAATATCATTTACATTCTATGAAGTGGTAAAACTACTTCTACTTGATACTCATCCAAAGATCACATTTGCATTTAATTATGTAACATTTGTAATTTGACACCCTGTTGGGAATTTCTTGTGAGACAGATTTCTGTGGATTCATGCAGAAGTAGAATTCACTCATTAATTCAAATGATGTAAAGGAAACTGACAATCTTAATTATAACTGGATAAATACCAAACATAAAAAATACAACCTCACAAGGTGAAATGGTAACAAAAGAGGCCTCCTCATTCTTCTTGAGAAAGGAGGGCAATTGGCAAGTTACCTCAGATGGCTGTACATGAATGCATGGTGTGGCAGGATGTCTCGCCAGGGGTGGCCATGAAGACCCTGTAGGCCACCCTGCAGCCCTCACTTTCTGAGCAAATCCCTTTTAGTTGCCCACCGCACCACACCCTGATGTTTGTTATTTTAATGAGGGACGCTACCCCAGGGCTTCCTAAATTGTTTTTTCAAATGAGCACCAGGTACATGTGGTCTCTGCCTGATGGGCTAATTGCATTGCTCCATTCCCTCCCTACACAATGCCCCATGCCGTGCAGATAGCATCCTCATTGATGTTTTCTTTTGCTTAAGCCTCTCACAAGGCTCTTGGACCCTCACTTGCCCCACACTTTCAGCTTCTCACTAGGCTCTGGGTACCTCCCTGGGTCCCTAGGAACCTCCTCCTCCCCTTAGTTCCTCCCCAGATGTCCGAACTGCTTTAGCTGTTCTCTCCAAACTAGCTTTCTGGAGCTGTAGCAGTTACTCCACCAAGGTCTGTCTTAGTCTATCAGTCCCCATCACTGCTATTTGTTTTTGAGCGTTTTCCCCTCCTACATCCCTCTTGTATTTTGTCCACCTACTTAATTAAGATCTTCAAGAGCAACTTCATTATTTCTTCTTGGGGAAAAGAAAGCTGTCCACCTTGTGTTTTGGCTAAGTTAAATGAGAATTTAGAATCATGGGTGAATGTGCTGAATATTTGCCTCTATAAAAGTAGTAATAAGAACTATTCTGTTTCTTGGTCTACTCCATTTTGTAGGCAGGAAATTTAACTCTTCATAAAATTTCTAAATTCACACTAAAATGAAAAAAATTGAATATTTCACTTTTCAAATCTGTCCATTCCTATTTTTGAAATTTCAAAGGTTAACATACTTCAGTTCTCAAAAATGCTTTTACCTGCATTTGAATTCTTGAGGGGAAAACCCACATGTTCCACAGGTTTTCCAGGAATTAGAACAATTACTGTGGCTGCAGATTCCATTGTCAGTACAAGGCCCTAAATATTGCTTTGCCTGCTATGGCTCACTCTGTTAAACCAAGGACTGAAATTGGATCTGTAGATCCACCCAGTTTTTTAACCACAAGATTAGCTCTCCTCCTACTGCCCGCTGATTTATAGGATGGCTTTGCAGTCAGAAAACGTATCTTCAGCTTTTCCATAGCAAAAACCAGCCAACTTCATGCCCACTAAACAACATGGACCCCTTCAGCTTATAGATCTTTCAATGATGCTTCAATGCAATCATACCATTAAGGGCTAAAGGAGTAGGTTGTAGATATAGCAAGAAGACAACATTTGTAGTCAGTTTCAAGCAGGAGTAGGATACAGCCCCAAAGCCAATGGTAACTTTGACTTATTTAAAGAACAGTAATGTAAGACTGATGTTGTAGCCATGATAGTCCAAAATATGTGAGAGGCAAGGATTGTTAGGGTGATATCTTTTATTAGACCAACTATGTGGTTGAGATAAAAGTTAGACAAGCTTTTGAACTTAAGGCTTTTTTCCTCCATGTCTCTCACCACTGGGACTCATGCTCAGCATAGCACAGAGGGGAAGAGGAGTTGCAAAAGGAATTCCCAGAGGTAGCAGACACACAATTATCAAAAGAAAAGAAGCTCAATAATGGGAGATATCAAAAGGAGGAGAGTCATTCTCACATTTCCTGTGTGGAAAGAACTGAGGAGTTGGGTGAAATATAATGTTCCAGAAAGCCAATGTCAATGGCTTTTTTAATAGAATCTATAATCCTGCCCAGGGAATCCTCTGGGATCCCTTGCTATCACTTACCTGTGGTTACCTGTCACTTGCCTGAAACCCTGTGGTCATCCATTGTAGAGAATAAAGTCATATATATATATATATACATACACACACAATGAATGAATATATATTGTTGTACATATATATCTGTACATATGTTTGTATTCATGTTAAATTTTTATCCATGTATGTAAATAATAATACATTTGTATATAGTTACATTCCAGATTGCCCTGGCCTGGCTACTTTGGGATAGAGGGAAACTATGAGTAGTCTGCAGTTTCATCCACAGCACACCTGCCAGCTAACAATCTCCTTCAATTGGAGAAGGGAGTACATGCTCATGTACTCAGGCTACACAATATATAGTGGCTTGTAGGGTGTCATTCTGGACATGGATTCTGGTATCTAGAAAGTCAATGTTATTGTAGGAGTATTCCAGAGAACGTTTGATCAAGACATGATAGTTGTTAAACCTGTGGTGGAAGTCAGTAAGTGAATCCAGGTATTAAGTCCAGATAATGAAAATATAATCTATGTAACATAGGTATAGTGCAGGTTTGATGGTGCTGGTTTCTAGAAATTTTTCCTTCATTGAGGAGACTGGCATATTGATGGGCCACCTTTGTGTCCCCAGCTGTGCCCATGGTTTGGCAACAGTGACAGTTGTTGACAGTGAAGTTGGTAGAGTACAGTGTGCTTCATTCAGGACTGAATAACAACTATGAACTTACCTGGACCATGCACCTATCCAACAATGTAAGCAAGGCTGACTTTGTACACAGAGATATCAGTGCTATGGTAACCGCAATCCCCACATGGACTAGTTTCCATCATTTTTTCATGGTTTCTAATAGTCAGTTTCAAGGTTGCTATTAGAAGTCTTGAAAATAGGAAAAGCCTGAAAATGGCTTGATCAAGGCTGCTCATAGCAGCCCTTTTACTGTTGCTTTAACTTTACCCTTTTTAGTGGCAGGTATTATGCAGGTAAACAAATTTCAATTACATTACCAAGCCGGCTGTGGGGGTGCAATGTGGTATGCAATTAATTAATATGCAGATAACCAATAGGCAATAAACTGGGACTGGTACTGTGTTATGAAATTAAGCAAATTGTGAATTTAGTATGGATACAAGTAGAGTACACTGTAAATCAGCAAGCCATCCCTATTACTTTTACTGTAAGACTCTATACCAGTACACATCTATTACTACTTGTATTATAGCAATACATAGAAGCTCCAACTAAGGGTCTGGGCATATGAATAATTGTAGGGTAAAAGGGGATGGAACTTTATCACACATGATAATCTCTGACACCACAGAGATGAGTGCTGTACAGATACAATCCTAATTCCACAGAGCTGTCAGTCTAACTCAGAGGTGGACAAAATACAGCCCTCAGGCCAAATCTGGCCTGCCAGGCCATTCTATCCAGCCTGTGGGGCCCCTAAAAACTTAGAAAATTGATATTTATCTGCTCCTGGCTGCCTGTCAAAGATGACAGGAGCCAGCAGCAGTAGGACCCAGGGGAAGCCAGTGGCAGGCCTAAGCAGCCACAGCAGCAAGGCTGGCCCAGCCCTGTCCCACCCCCAGCCAGAAGCCTGTGCCTAGTTGGGGTTCCTACCTAGGGCAGCCTAGGGCTGTTCCTGCCTCCTTGTGCCAGAGGGAAACTCAGATAAGGAGTGGGGAAGAGAGGCAGGGGAGGACCATGGGTGATTGTCCCAGTCCTCAGGGCCAAGCTGGGCTGGGCCAGGCTGCATTGGCTCCTGTGGTCCCAGCGCTGCAGCCAGGAACCACATGGTGCCGAAGCAGCCAGCAGGCAGGGATGAGGGGAAGAGTGGGGAAAAAGCTGCAGAAGGCAGGGGGAAGGGGCAGCAAGCAGGTATGCGGAGCACAGCAACAGATGGGCTCCCACCAGTGCTGGCCCCATGCACCCGCCCAAGGCAGGGTGGCAGGAACGTAGAACTCAGGCTGTCAGAGGCTCTATAGAGATGGGCTTGATCCCACTCCTCTCCCTGATAGTGCAGCACAGCCCAGCTCCATAGAGCCCCTGCTGGCCTGCGCCCCACCCTGGGCCCCTGCTGGTACTGGCCCTGGTGCACCAGCATGGACCCCACGCTCCTGCCTAGCTGTCGCTGTGCTCTACATGCCCACTCACTGCCACTCCCTTTCTGCCTACCCCAGCCATTTCCCTGCTTCCCTGAATCCCACTGCCACTGCTTCGGCACCACATGGTTTCCAGCTGCAGGAACCGGCTCAGCCTGCACAATTCTTGGCTGGCTCCATATGGTGCTGTCTGGGCCAGTCCAGTTCCTGCTGCATTGTGTGGTCTCAGACGTGCAGCTGGGACATGGGGATGGGGGGGCAGGAAGTGGCATGAGAAGGGTAGTAGTGGCATACGGGAAGTGGAAGTGGTAACGAGCAGGAGCATGGGGCCCATGCCAAGGCCAAGAGCAGCAGAACTGCATAGCCTGGGCTTGGATGAGCACTGGCAGGGGCTCTGCCTACCACAGGGTAGGGGGCAAGCTGTGGGCAAACCCTCATCCTCCATGCATGCCACAACCCTTGAAGCCACCCTCCCCCATACACTCACAGCCCCCCACAAACCCCATACTTACCCACATCCCATACATCCACACATACCCACATGTTCCCCCACCCCATATACACACATACCCACACCCCCACACCTATCTACCCCCCAGACACCCACAAACCTATACCCACCCACCAACACCCTCCCACAATATACGAGTAAGATTTCATTTTAAGCTATTAGGCTACCACCTCTATGTACACTATACAAACTCATGTAAATCAGGAAAAAATATTTTTTTGAAAACAAATTAATGAATGTTGTAGTACGTTTGATTTGTAGAATATAATTTGGTATTTTTCTGGTTCTAAATTGGCAAACTCCTTGCTGAAAAGAATACTTCCAGGGGTAAAGGAAGGGACTTCTGGTGGCAAAGGTCAGGGGTTAGGGGGCAGGTCTTCTGGTCCCAAGATGGCAACCAGGGGGTAGGGCACTTGTCAAGGGTTGGGGCTATCCTTGCAGCCCTCAATGGCTTGCCAAAACTCAGTAAGCAGCCCTCTGCCTGAAATAATTACCCACCCCTGGTGTAACTAGACAAGACAGACAGAGGAGCTAGGGACAGATGTTCAAAAAGCCCAAGCCTGAATTGATTCAATCTTTGCAGGTTAGTCTAACTTGTAGAGCTTGAACTGATTTACAAGTGGATAGACAATAATTTTTGACTCTGGAAATGCAGGCACATGCCTGCAGTGGCTGAGGCTAAAGCCAGGGGCTTGGCTAGAGCAGCCCTCTCTTCCCTTCTACAGTACTGAGCTGAGGGGAGGCATGGCCAGGCCCCAGCAGGATGTTCTGATTAGGGAGGGGTTTAAACATCCCACCTTGGCCTGGACAGTCCCCAGCCAGGGCGTGCCTGGAGGGGGAGGGGAAAGTATCCCTCACCAGGTGTTTCCACCGCTTGCCACTCAAGGACAGAGACTGTTGTCAGTCCTCAGCCCTGGCTAGCACTCTGAGGTATCGAGGGGGGTTGGGAGGGAGGGAGGACTGCTTGTGTGGACTGCATGCATCTGTTGATGAGACTGAGCTTTTCAATCTCCCTCTCCCTGCTTCTTCATACTGTCTGCAGCAAACTGATGGCACCCACAGGTTGCATTCTTTGCAAACCATGTCACTTCTCACACCTCTCTCTATCCCCTGTTGAACATTGACAGATTGCAGCCAGCAGCCAGCAGGTTGCTTATCAGAATGCAAAGTTTATCAGCCCATCGAGCCCTACAAAAGAAACACCTCTCTCATTAGTTTCAAGCTCTTCTTATCTGCAGGGTACATTTGCATTTGCAAGCCACTAGCTGTCTGTTTTTATTTATTTTGCTTCTGTGCCTTCAGTCTCCGCCTCCTTCTCAGCCAGCCGGAGCTCCGGCTAGGGAGGAGAGGAGCGAGGCCAGCCCTACTCTCTGCAGCAGGCAGCCCAGGCCAGCCCAGTTCAGGGGTGAAAAGCATGCTGGGATGCTGGGGGACTGTGATTTAACTTAAACCAGGAAGGGGTTTGGGACAGAAGCTCCATAAACCAGTTTGACCCAAATCAGTTAAGTCTGACACTACATTCAACCAGGTTTATCTTAAACCAGTTTTGGTCATTTTGAAACTGTTTTATGTGCACTGAACTTCTGTTCTATTACAGGTTTAAAGCAGTTTTGACTACTTAAACTGGTTTATGTGCAACTTCTGTCTTTAGGCAAGGACACAGAGAGCAGTCTCTCACTCAAGTTCACGTATCAGCCCAATGAGAGAGACAGACATGGGAAGTGAACCCAAGGCTCCCTGCATCCAAGCCAGGATTCAAGGCACTAGACTGTACAATGACTATATAGGGTCTGTTAACTATATCTTTGGACTGGTCGATAACATTTCCACTTAGAATGGGGACACTTATCTACAGGAAAATGTAGATGTCTGCTTTTATGCAGCACATTACTCTGCAGGAAGCATCACTATTTCAACATTTTAATAGAAGGCCTCCGCTTATCAGTGAATAACTAATTTGTGCTAGGTTGCATTTCAACAAGGACAGGGAAGGGTAAATCCTTATGTGCCTGTAGAAGTATGTGCTCTCTTATTCAACAGGTAGAGAAAGGTGAAGAATATTTTGCTATCTACAACTGATTTCTGCACATAAATTACTTTGTTACAAATGCACTGTGCTTTATTTCTTTAGTTGTAATTGGCTTTTGCCACAGGGAGATGTTAGAAGAACTGGTCACTAGGCATTGTAACTGTTTCATAGTTGGTAGGGTCGAAAGGGACCTGAGCAGATCATCAAGTCCGACCCCCTGCCATGGGCAGGAAAGAATGCTGGGGTCAAATGACCGGTGGCTAGGTGATTATTTAGCTTCCTTTTGAAGACCCAAGACCCTCCTTTTGTTATGCAAGAAAAAAAGCAAATCTCTAAATTTTAAGTAGAGCTGCTAAAATAGCAGTGTTTCTAGGAGTCCGCAAATGCAATTAATCAATCAAATAATTTTGGAAATTTGCTTTTGGACTTAATTGGACCCAAATCAGAATTTTTTTTTTTAATTTCAAGTGTGCAAGAAGAGCTGCAGATACTGCAGCCAGTAGGTGAAATGGATTTTCTTGTCCAGAAAATCTGCCTTAGAAGCAGAGTAAATGAGCCTGCCTGAGCTCCATGCTGCCTTGGCTAGACTACTTCCCAATGTAACTAGTTTAAAGCTGGCTCAAGTATGTATACACTGCAGTCATTGCATCTGCAGTGTAAACATACCTCTTTATCATAAAAGATAAGTACACGCCCCAAGCAGGAGAACTAAACTAATTTCTCTAATACTACCAAATGTACCCAAGCCTTGTGAAGCTGTTTTGAGCAACAGAAGTGAGGCAAACCCTGTATTGCAGCTTTTCCGAATGATCCTGACTTTTTCAAAATTCCTAATAGCCAGTAGGAATTGGAGTGTGTTAAGGAGGGAAAAGAGTTGTGATGGTGTGAACAATATGAGGTATAGGATATTCCTCTTTGCTTGGTCAACACCCTTGGATACTCAAATTATTTTGTACAAATTTCTATCCATAAGGCCAAGGAAGAAGAGCCCAGCGGGAACAGTTAATGTTTCTTAATAATTAAGCCAATGAAATGTACAAGTTAGAAACTGCTGTTGAATTCTACATAGGTGTTGTTCAGTAAGACTGGCAGCAAAACCTCAGGGTCCAAACCTCAGGGTCCTGCTCTGCCACAGATTTTGCATAGGTCTAGATCCTCAAAGATGTTTAGGTTCCTAACTTCCATGTATTTTATGCTGTTTGAATTACATGCCTGAATACCTTTGAAGTTCTAGGTCTCAGTCTTATTTGTGCCTCAGTTTTCAACTGCAAAATGATACATGGTACTTGCCTACCTCACAAGGAAATTGTAAGGTACGCAGACACCATATAAATGGGGCCAAATGAATATTAATGGGGCCAATGAACAGAAAAACAGTCTTTTTTACATTAGAGGCCTACAAAGGTATAGACAGAAATCTTCTGCATGTGAGCCTACCCTGCCAAAGCATCTCTCTCTTGTCTTTAAGTTAAGTCCATTAATATCTAGCCTTAGCAAGTACTTAACAGTCAGACCACCTGTTTAAAAATCAGTTTGGTTCTTTAAAAATCATTGCAATTGCATCTTTCCTGCATAGCTTTAAGAGTGCCTAATTCCAGCAGAGAGAAGCAGACTGCTGTCTGCCTATCAGTGGGGAACATTTCAGTGGATCAAGGGGCTCAGAATCTGCTTTATGATTTCAAGACCCTGTTGAGAAAACACTTCTCACTTTCTTCATTTTAATCTAAATAAATATTGCCTCAAGCATGGTGGAAAAAAAGCCTTGTTCCTCACTGACGGCTCTTTAGATAAGCTGTATAGAGCAAGATGAATATTGGTAGTCCTAAGTTTCTTCTCCCCCCAATGCAAAATGTTCCTTTTTCTCAAGCATTTATGTTTGGGTTTGAATCAATTTTTCCTGCAGCTATATATATTGTTAATATTCTGTCATCACCCATTTGTCTCAGTTGATTTTTCATATGCTTTTTTATCACCAGATAGAATGTATTTGATCTCATGAAGTTTCTCTTTGTTTTCCCTAGTCCACAGTCTCTGTTTCGCCCAGAAAAATTGCATGAGGCAACACTTTTCCTAAACATTTGGGAAATCATCTGAGCATTCAAGACTAAAAATGAACAGAACAAGCTAATATCTGATGCAACTCCATTAACTTCTACTGGAGTTACATCCTTGATACATGGAGTTACAGCATTTGACCTGGTGTGACTCTATAGCAGAAGGAAAGAGAGGGCTTGTACAGCTTGTTTTGACGAGATCCCTCAAAAGGAGGCCTCTCAAGAAGCTAGGTCATCATGGGGTGAGATGCAAATTATTGTCATGAAACAAAACCCCAAGTAGGGATTGCAAAAAATCAATGGTAGGATTAAATAGACAATTTCCATCATGGCAAAAGTTACTATCAGGGTAACTCAAGGTACCAAACCAGACCCTGTATTTTTATTATTATTAATAAACTGAAAAAGGGGTGAACTGCAAAGTGATAGCATTTGCAGATGGAAAAAAAATATTTAGTTTAGTACAGGAGAAGAAAGAACAGTCAAGAACTTGAAAGAGACCTAAACAAGCTAAAGGGATCATTTACCTTAAAACTAGAGGAGATGAACAAAAGGGGTCATTGTACTTCTAATGAATGCCACAGATAGGATAAATGAGTTATTTTCATAGATTTCATAGACATTAGGGCTGGAAGGGACCTCGAAAGATCGAGTTCAGCCCCCTTCCCAAAGGGCAGGAAGTCAGCTGGGGTCATAGGATCCCAGCAAGATAAGCATCCAATTTTCTCTTGAAGGTGTTCAATGTAGGTGCTCCGATGGCAGGCTGTTCCAGACCTTGGGGGCTTGGACCGTAAAGAAATTCTTCCTTATGTCCAGCCTGAAATGGTCTTGAAGGAGTTTATAACCATTTGACCTCGTAATTGCTTGGGGCGCTCTGGTGAACAAACGTTCCCCCAGATACTGGTGGTCACCCCTGATAAACTTATAGGTTGCCATCAGATTGCCCCTGAGCCTGCACTTTTCCAGGCTAAAGAGCCCCATAGCTCTCAGCCTGTTGTCGTAAAATCTGTTTTCCTGACCTCTGATCATGCACGTGGCTCTTCTTTGGACTCTCTCAAGCTTCTCCACATCTTTTTTGAATTGTGGGGCCCAAAACTGAACTCAGTACTCCAGCTGTGGCCTCGCCAAGGGGAGAATGACGTCCTGAGATTTGCTTGAGAAGCATCTATGGATGCAAGTCAGTGTTTTGCTCGCTTTACTAGCCGCAGCATCGAATTGAAGGCTCGTGTTCATTTTGTGGTCAATGATGACCCCCCAAATCTGTTGCTTCCGTAGTGCTAGCCAGCGTAGCACTGCCAACCCTATAAGGATGCTGCAGGATTTTCCTCAAAGGTGCAGAACCTTGCACTTTTCCGTGTTAAACACCATCAGGTTCTCATCCACCCATTTCCTGAAGCTGTCCAGGTCAGCCTGGATCACCCTCCTGTCTTCAGCTGTGGATGCTTTGCCCCAAAGTTTGGTGTCATCGGCGAACTTGGCCAGTCCGCTTCTGACTCCAGTGTCCACATCATTAATGAAGATATTGAACAATATGGGTCCAAGGACAGAGCCTTGGGGAATCCCACTGGTCACAGGGCACCATGACAATTGACTTACATCAATTACCACCCTCTGGGTCTGACCACAGAGCCAATTTCTCCAATTTCAGTGGATCGTGGAGGACCCAAGGCCAGAGTTGGCCAGTTTCACCAAGAGATGATCATGGGATACCAGATCGAAGGCTTTTTTGAAGTCAAGATATATGACATCAATCTCTTCTCCCTTGCCCAGGTGATAGGTCACTTGGTCGTAAAAGGAAATGAGATTGGTCAAGCAAGACCTACCCGCAACAAACCCATGCTGGTTATCCCTCAGGATGTTGGCGTCGGCCAGTCCATTAAGGATGGCCTCTTTAATAAACTTTTCTAAGACCTTCCCTGGGATAGAGGTCAGGCTGATGAGCCTGTAGTTTGCCGGATCCACTTTCCTCCCTTTCTTGAAGATAGGCACCACATTGGCCTTATTCCAGTCTTCGGGCACTTCTCCAGAGCACCAGGAGTTTTCAAAGATCCACACCAGAGGCTGGGCTATTATGCTCTCCAGCTCCTTAAGTACCCTGGGGTGTAGATTGTCAGGGCTAGCTGACTTGAAGGTATCCAACCTTTCAAGGTGCTCCTTCACGAGGTCAGCATTGATGGAGAGCAGGGGATCACCCTTTCCCAGACCTTCCTGTCCCATAGTGGGCATGGGTGTCCCATGAGACTGATGAAAGACCAATGCAAAGTACCCATTTAATATGTTGGCTTTTTCCTGGGCGTCAGTTGTCAGTTGTCCCATCTGGTTTAGCAGGGGCCTAATGTTGCCCTTGCTTTTCCTTCGGCTCCCCACATATCTGAAAAAGGTCTTTTTATTGTCATTGATGCTCGAAGCTAGTTGGAGTTCAGTTGCAGCCTTGGCTTTCCTGGTTTGCTCCCTGCAGGGCTGGATCAGTGCAGATTGTTGCTCAGTGGAGGTGAATCCCATCCTCCATCCTTTGTAGGCCTTTCTTTTTAGCCTTAGGAGGTCTGCTAGATCCCTGGAAAGCCAGGGGGGCTGCTGTGCCCTCTTGCTGCCTTTCCTCTGAGATGGAATAGAATTAGCTTGTGCATTGAGGATCACTCCCTTGAGGAGCAACCACTCTTCCTGAACTCCCCTCCCCCTGGGGCCGTGAGGCCCTCAGGGCCTCACTGACAAGCCTCCTGAGACTGTCAAAGTTGGCTTTCCTGAAGTCAAGGACTTCAGTGTTGCTGACTGACTTGCCAGCTTTATGGTGGATGGCAAAGGTGATCAGCTCATGGTCACCCAGCTTCCCAGTGATCACTTAGTCACCGATATGGTCATCCCCAGTAGCCAGTACCAGGTCCACCAGCGCTTTACCTCTTGTTGGCCCGCAGACTTCTTGAGTCAGGTAGAGGTCATCCACACATGATAGGAAGCTTTGCGACTGCTCGGACCTTGCTGAGTGATCCTCCCACAAGATGTCTGGGTAGTTGAAGTCACCCATGACATCCATGGTCCTGGAGCATGCGGCCTCAGCCAGTTCCTGGGCGAACTCCTGGTAAAGCTCTTGACTTTGGGTGGGTAGTCTGTAGTAGACTTCCACTGTTGTGTCCCCTGTGCCTCATTCCCTACGGATTTTAACCCAGAGGGTCTCCAGTCGTCCACCCTGGTTGCCAATATCAGCTTGCAGGGACATGTAGCTTTCCTTAACATAGAGAGCTACACCCCCGCCCCTTTTATCTACTTGATTTCTCCTGTACAAGGTATAGCCATCTATACCCATGGTCCAGTCATGGGTGGAGTCCCATCAGGTCTCTGTTATCCCTATGATGTCATAATTATGTGTGTTAAGCAGAAGGACGAGTTCCACAGATTGGCCTTGCCCACAGATTGTACCAGGGCTGGGCCAGGGGATGGGCTCCCTTAAGTGCCTTGGCCTGCTGGCTTTGCAAGGGTTGTTCAGCTGGCCAGCAGTGGCGGTAGCCCCCCGTCCCTCAGTGGGCTTAGTTTAAAGCCTGGTGGAGCAGGTCAGCCAGTCTGGCTGAGAAGAGCCTCCTCCCCAGTGGAGAGAGGTGGAGGCCATCTCTTCCCAGCAGCTCGCTGCCTCCCTCACCAAAGAGTGGGCTATAGTCATGGAAGCCAAAGCCTTCCCGATGACACCAGTGCTGCAGTCTTTGGTTAACTACCTGGATCCTCCTCTCCCTCCTCAGCCCATACCCCAAGACTGGGAGGATCGAAGAGAACATCACCCGTGCCCCCAGACCCTTTAGCCCCACTCCCAAATCCCTGTAGTGCCTCATGACCTGGCTGAGAGCTCTCCGAGCCATGTCATTGGTGCCCACATGGATAAGGAGCATGGGATAGTGGTCTGTGGGCTGGAGGAGCTTAGGGATCTTCTCCGCAATGTCTTGGATGCAGGCCCCTGGGAAGCAGCAGACTTCCCGGGCCAAGGGGTCTGGGCGGCAGATTGCCCCCTCAGTCCCCCTCAGGATGGAGTCTCAGTTGTATTCTTCTGGCTCATAACACAAAAATATGGCAACATTCATTGTAATTAAAAGATGGGAAATTCAAAACCAACAGCAGGAATATTGTTCCGTACTTCCCACCCCCCACACACTTATTTTTTTTTAACAAAACACACACACCATGGAACTTGGTACAACGGAAAATTGAAGCCAAAAATTCAACACAATTGGGCATTATCTGGGCATCAAGAACAACTAGTGTTATCAGTTGTAAGTAACAACAACCAATTTTGTGGAAGAGTTATTAAACCAGATTATGGCTTCAGGTTGTAAGGCAATATCTAAATAGTAGACACTGTGACCAATGGAGAGTCAGAGTCCCCAAAGTACTCTTGCATACAGCAAGATCCTTACACCTTCCTTTGAAAAAAAACTCCTCTTTGGTTGGCCACTGCCAGAGATAGCATACTGTATGGGATAGTCCTTGGGTCTTATCCTATTAAGCTTTTAATTTAGATGTGTTAATGCAGGAATGATTTCCAGAAGCCCCAAAGATATACTATTTTAGTCTTCATGTGTGTTGAGAAGCAAGTTGAGGAGTCATGTCAGCAGTTTCTCAGACTGCCAAGAGGGCAGAGACAACCTAAGATTAGACTCCTGCATTCAAGTTGCTAACTCTCAAAGCCACCATAAACCCTAAGACTTCTCTACTTCTCTTCCACACTGGAAAGAGAATTTGTTCCTTGCAATCCTGAACTTGCTGGTCTAACTCTTTTGATTTTCTACAAGCTGGACAAGAGGGAGTCTACACAGAACAGAGCTGAGACATGCAGAGATGCATCATTCCCCTCTGCATCAAGTACCCTTTTACCACCTGATTCATAATTGGTTGCTTTTGAAACGGTCACCAAGAAGTATAATTCCAGGTTGCAGAGGATTAATTTTGTTTGATACAAACACTCTGCTCATCTTCTCTCTGGCACCTGCATCATCCAATCAGTGTCTGTGTGTGTATAATCCACAGAAACACTCTCTCTCTCTCTCTTTCCCTCCTTGCTTTGCTTGCTACATTGTTTGTGTAGTTTGCTGCTGGTTGTTATACAGTGTTTACAGTTAACTCCTTTCATGGTGCTTTTTTAAAACTACCAGATGCTCAGTTCCTAGGCACTTACTCAGAGCTGATGTCACATAGCCAGGCACAGGATTCCCTTGAGAAACAGTGCTGTACAATTTTGAGTTGGCTTTAACAAGGTTACTTGACTCATGGAGAATCTCTCACTCAGTGCTTCCTTTTCCCATGTCTTCTGTCCCCAGTGACCTCATAGGAAACTGGCTACAAGATTTAAAATATCCAAGTTTTCAGCCAACTAATTACTGTTTACAGGCTTAAGAGAAACTTGTGCTACAAGGGTGGGTGTTTAGGATTTGACCTGTACCAACAAGCAGGATTCATGTACCACTCAAGCTCAACCTGTTTTGCTGGTCCTTGGTAGCCACTATGTGCAAAGTGTTTGTGCCACTCCAGGAAGGAAGCCTTCTCCAAATGCAGATGCTAAACCTTTCTGCCTTTGCACATGTGCCCTTCAATGTGTCCAAGAAACTAGAACTGAGAAAAAGAGAATAAAACAGATCAAAGTTGCCTTACAGCAAGTGCACTGCTGCTTTTACAGCCATGGCTACTGTTCACTGGGGTGGGGCCTCACTGATCAAGCAGCCCAATTGTGGTAGGCATTATGCAGATAGACAGTTTGACACAGTCCCTGCTTGGAAGATTTGACATCTCAAGTAACCACATTTAGAGATGTACAATTTCCAGAAACTTTGGAGCCATGGGGGAAAAAAAGTTTTTCCCCTGTTTTTTCCAGAAAAAAAGGGAAATTTTGAGGAACAATTGAAATATATGCAATACTTATTTTTTTAGCACCTTTTACAGATCTAAACTCACTTTGTTACTTTAAGAACATAAAATGTATTATGTATAACTTGGTTTGCTCATAAAATTATCATGTTTGGTATATTTATTAAATTTAAAAGCATCATTTATTCAGACAATAATTACAAATTTACTAATTGAATTTACTTTAAAATGTTTAAAATTTTTGTTACAAATGGAGCTACAAGCTGCTGAGCTCTTAGTTTTTGCCAGGTTATGAGAAGCAGGCAAAAATTAAAGTTGAAAATAGAATAAACCAGCACTCATTTTTAGAAAAAAAGAGATGAGAAAAAAAAAGGGGAAAAATGTTGCAGGATAGATGTGCTTGGCAGAGTCCCAGACTACATTCCTGGACCAAATACCCGAAAATGTTCTGTATTCCACAACATTTGAAAGTAACTTTCCAACATCAAGTCCCAATTGTGTTGCTTGTTCTGTAATCCAGTCAAATGCAGTAGCAGTGCTATCATCAATAACATCTCTGCCTTTGAATCTTGGATCCAAGAGATTTGCAGGAGCATGAATTGGCTGGCAACAAAATTCTTCCTGTCTGTTAATAAAGTCTTTCACTTTTCTTTCTTCTGTACTTGTACACTTAGATTCTCAAAAACAGTTGATTTTTTCAGGGCTATTTGGTAAGGAATGTATTGCTAAAGTGCACTGGTCTGATTCAGATGCAGTGATTGCTAAAGAAATTGGCTTTAGAATCTTCAGGGAGTTCTGCAGCTGGACCCAGAAGACTTCCTCATCAAGTACAGTGCTTCTTACGCTTCTGCATACTTTAAGAGTCTCAATTATTACTGTTTCTTGAAGAGTTTCTTTGTTTTTTAGTAAACTTTCAAATGAGATCACTACTCCACCCCATCTAGTTTTACTACAGAGTTTGAGTGTCACTATTTTATTCTTTGCATTCTTTTCTTCCTGCTTTTTCTTAAAGACTGCAGCTACAATATGAGTAGCTTTTATTACATTTTATAACTTATTTTGCTTTTCTATAGATCTTTTGCAGAGTGTCCAACTTCATGATGTCATTAAGAGGCAAGTTTAGCTCATGGGATGCACATCCTATTGCAGTAATATGTGGATATTTATCCATTCTGATCTCCCATGCTGCTTTCATGTTACTTGCATTTTTAGTCAGCAAAGCAAATACTTAACCACTCCCAATCTTCACATATTTTACTACTGATATATTCTGCAATATGCCTGTTCTCTCCTGTTTCAATGCTTCTGTAAAAACCTGGTTGAGGTGTTATCACAAAGTTTATGATTCCTTCTCCCTGCACATGTGTCCATCCATCTGTACAAGACACAATGCTTCATTGATTTTTCCTTGCACAGATTGCATTACACTTTCATATTCTGACTCCAAAAGAGGCTTGCTCAAAGAATGTCTGCTGGGCAAATGGTATGATAGTATTAGTAATTTAAAAGCTTCCTGCCAGT
Source organism: Alligator mississippiensis (assembly GCF_030867095.1). NCBI lineage: Eukaryota > Metazoa > Chordata > Crocodylia > Alligatoridae > Alligator > Alligator mississippiensis. Next base: position 44,839,410 of record NC_081830.1, read on the forward strand.
ATGCATTTTCAGTTATTGAACATAGCATCCCAGAAGAATATATTGCTCTCGCAAGAGCTTGATCAATTTTTTCCTGATCTTCAAGTGTCATCTTGTCTACAAAAGAAGCTATTGAAAATCATTTGTATACAGTTGGCTGCAATATTTGGTTACTTGAAGGTGTTGACTGGGCAACCCTTTGTGATGCTGATGTTATAGAAGCAGAAGCAACAGTAGCAGGAGGAGGAAGACTCCTGGATCGAGAACATTGGAAAGAGCTACTTGCACTTTCATCATCACGATCTACCTCCTCCTCACTTACACCCAGGAAGGACTTTTTAATGTCTGCAGGACACTTCTTACATAAAAGGATGTGTTTGGTCATCCTAGTAGCATTTGGAAATACACATTTCATTTGATACTATTTGCAAATCAATTTTTTTTTTCTCAGAATAACTTGCAGTGTGAAAATGCTTCCATATGCTAGAAGTTGGTCGCACCATTTTGCTGAGGCAGAAAAAAGAAAAATGTAAGTTAGTGGCTAGTTTGCATATATAAACACTAAGCTACAGCACATACAAATTTAGTAATGGATGGTGGAGAGGCCTCCTCAGAATTAACTGTGAACAACTTCCCTGCCCTGCAGGCCTCACCTCACTGCTAAGGCTGGGTGATTTGGAAACAAAACATCAGGTTTTCTACAGAAACGAATGGATGCTGCTGCCAGTATCCACTCTCAGTCCTTTGAGGCCTAGTCAGGTGGACAGGAGCAGATTCACCTACCTCTAGATCAAAAGTTAATAGAGGAAGTCCACAAGCAAAGGTGACACTGAATCCTTCTTCCTTCTCTTCTGAAAATGGCAGTGTTCCCTGGGGGCAGAAATGCATCTTGCTCTTGCATTTGAGAGTTGTACTGTACTGCTTGTCCTCGGTGTACAAGGGTTGTAATGATCTGATACTGTAGATTGTCTTACATAAAAGTCTTCCTATTACATAGTTTTTGGAAAACATTTTTGGGAAGTAAAAGGTAGCAATATATGAATACCTTTTCTTAAACATTTTATTCATCATTCTAAAAGAAAATATTTCGTAAGAATTTTTAAAAATTTTCCAAAAACATTCAATTTTTCCAATTGGGGGGGGGGGGGCAGAAGTCCTTGGAAAAAAAATGTTTTTTCCCCCAAATTTTTCTGGCTTTTTCTTGGTCTTCACATCTGTAACCACAATAAACAAAGCGACTATTGTCTCAGCTTAAACAGTCACCAAAACTCTCAAACAATAGGCTGACAGGAAAGAAAAGAAGTCTAGCAGAAGTGGGAACTGAACTCCAGTCTCCTAAGTAAAGGTAGTGGACTGGTGGTACCCATCAGCCCATCTTTTAGCCTTTTGTTGCTCTAGCTTTTGCTATTACAACCTGCAGTGCTTACTTTGGTTCTTGGCAGCCTTGTATTACTTACATGTATCACAGAATTCCTAGCACACATTTACAGGTTGCAGAAAGATAATGAACACCAACCACCCCCAACACCTTGAGGCAGCCTTCCCTCCTTAGCAAAACAGAGTTTAACAGCTTGACACATTCTGTTTCATGTCAGTGTACTTCAGTGTCCACAGAAAGGGGAGGACAAAAAAAAAAATCACGAAGTGGGTGGAATTTTTAACTTCTTTAAAAAGATCAATCTATGAAGCATCTAGATGAAGAAACAAATCCTGTGATAACTCAGTTTTGTTAGCAAAATTTGGAAAAAGACCAAGGAATGAAAAACATTTGTTAAGATTTGAGATGATCACTGAAACATAAAAGAACTAGAATGGACCATTTTTACCCATTTATGCCTATCTATTAGATTTAAACCAGGATGTGCCATCTCATATATAAATTTCCATTAATACCATTTTAACCAGGAAATGATGAGTATTTTTTGAACATGCAGAATTACTAAAATGCATACAATACCTAGGATTGTGAATTGTTTCCGTATAAGTTTTTAAATCTTCTTTGTCCGGTTAGTCACCATTTAAATAATACAAAAACTGTGTGGGTTTTTCTTTGTCTCATGCCAAGATGCATACTCAGATCAAGGGTACTGGCAGGAGCATTTTGATTTGATTTAGCTTGTCTGTTAAAACTGTTGTTGAGGAAAGACACTGTTTAATTCCTTTATTAAATATGTTTAAGTCTCAGATGCAAGCATTTTTGAAAGGCAAGCTTGTACATTTGTTCAACTTTGTGCATTTCTTGAGTCTTTCAAACAGAAAAAATGATGTTGCCCTTTCTCCTGACACCAGGTTCCTATTTTGATACCATCACAGTCCCAAGAGGATAGAAGAGTCCTGCAACCTTACACTTAGTGGAGAAGAGATCAATGACAAAGTGGAATGGGGGTCCTACCCCATTACTGAGAAGAGGGGGCAAACTTTAGAGCCTGCTGGCTAGGCAAGCCCCAGCTGTAGACTTAAGGTGCAAAAGATGTGAGCAAACACTTACCACAGAGCCAGCAGTGACAGCAACATCAGGGGTCAGGGTGTTTGCACAGAAACACCACAGATGCCAGTAGCAAGAGGCCTCCCTGAGGCTGCCTAACCAAGCCAATTCAGAAACCACCTGTGGCAGTGGGAGGGGCCAGGGAGCCATATAAATACAGACCCTGAACCACAACAGGGCAGTCTGGCAGGATAAGGAGCTTGCAGCTAGGAAAATTGAAAGGGAGTGTGCCTGGTGGACCACTGAGCTGCCTGGGAAATACCAGCAAGACCCTGAGAGCCTAGAGGAGGATATAAGCCAGAGCTGGGGGTTATGCTAGTACCCAGGGAGGGCTGCCCTGGGTGTTTGCTTACCTACCCTGATAGGGGTAGAAGATTTTCCTGTTTTTAAAGTGGTAGCATGCTGTTTTCCTTTAGTTGATGTCTGCTGGCCCAGAAGGGAGGGTTTGTGTTAAGCAGTTGCTCACTGCATCTTATATTATACTAGTGGTTGTAGAAGGGACTGTGAGGGGCAGTGTTTTTTGGAGGTCCCATTAGTGCCCTAGGGGCACATGATCACCTTGAGCCCTGCTGGGAGCGGGCCCAGAGCTCAGAAAAAGGGCAGATACAAGACCCAAGGAGGGCTGGCACAAGCCTGGGACCCAGAAGTCAGGTCTGGTGCAGTAGGCTTAGGCAACAGAAACCATCCAATAGAAAGAAGGGGCTGAGGCTGGGAAGGCTGAGCTCCAACAAGCATATACAGGTCCCCTGAGACACATGATTAACTCGCAAGTCAGTGAGGGAGACCAGGCTTGGGAAGCCCTGGGGCAGCCTCCCCTCCTTCAAAATACTAGAACATCAAGACATGGCAGATGAGCAGAGGGGAAAGTTCCCCATAAGGGCAGACCAAGCTATGGCTGAGCGACCACCAGGGGTTGTTACAGTCATCCCCTGGAACCAATGCTTTATTACACAAGGAGTCCTAGCATTCCATTTTATTTATGCATGTACATGCGTCCTAGAACATTAGGGATGAAATTTCATGGAGGGCAATCCCTTCATCCATGAAGCTTGGATAAACACCAATGTCCAGCTCTCAGAGAGCAACTTTGCCTCAGAATGGACTTTAAATTGGGCAACAAACCATTCAGCTGTCCCACTCCAAGGACAACTGCCTCTACGTATAAGGTTCGACCTAGAAACTACTATGCAAAGCCTAAGCAAAAGTGAATGTTATGTGACGAATGCCCATCTGCAATGATAAGGAGCAGACAGTCTTAGATAGAGGAAGCTTGAAAACAAAAACAGAATCAGAGTTACTGGAACAAAGAGCTCATTAAAATACTGAAAATCACACCCCTAGGCAGGGAAGATATATGCTAATGAAACATATATGTATGTTAATGAGATACATAGCTAAAACACAGGTATAGAGACATGCTCAGTAAAGAACTCCTTGCGTCACTCCTTTATAACCAATTAGCAAACAAGGATGCTTATGAAGATTCAAACTCTTGTATATAAGGGGCTCAGTATTGCATATGTGCTGTGCTTGTAGAGTGACATTATTCCGCTTGCACCTTTTATTGCTAGCAATAAATCTTTTTTATACTTTCACCCCTGGTATCTTTATTGGCCTTTGCATACTGGGCACGAACCCAGACTTGAGCTGGGGCCTAACAGTTTTTGGCACCCCAGATGTGACTGCCATAGATAAGCTTTGCCCGGACTAACTGACGACCAGCTGATCTGCTTTTCCTTATCAAATGTCGGGCGCGCCCCGGGATTTCTTTTCCCGGTGAGACTTTTGTTTCAGGAGGAGCTGGATCGCTGAGGCGGCAGTAGCCTAACGGTGCAATGCCATAGAGTGAAAGTATCAGTAACAGGCACCTGGGTGAGAGGGTAGAAAGGGCTTAAGGCCTACCGTCAGTACATCTGCCTGGGATTATTTCTGTAAGTATTCTGTCTGGCCCGAGTCCAAGACCAGTGATTTTTTCCCCTGTGAGGACAAGGACTAAGAACAGATCCCTGGATCCCAGGTAAGTCGGACGGTCAGAACCGGGAAGGCAGCCCTGAGATGGGTACTATTAACAGTAAGGTTAGGAAATGTACCCCCCTCTCTTGTGTATTGGGACATTGGGCAGAGTTTGGTGAGGATCCTATGACTAAGAAGAAAGCTAAATTCTTCTGTGAAACTGCGTGGCCACGCTATCAGCTAGATGATAAAGAATATTGGCCTCGGGAGGGAAGTGTTAATTATAATACCATCTTACAATTGATTTTGTTCTGCCGGCAGAATGGTAAATGGGAGGAATTGTTGTATGCGCAAGCGTTTATGTCTCTTTGTAGAGATAAAAAAGTTTTGGAGGAATGTGGATTGGGGGAGGGAGTTGGGATCTGTGAGATGGCTGTGGCTTGACCAACTGCAAATCCTGTCCTGGACTGTCCGGAGCCGGAGGCTCCCCCCTCTCTGCTGCCTTTACCTTATTCTCTTCCTCTTCCTCCTCCTCCTGATTCATCTGATTCCTCGTTGGCATCTGCTCTTCCTGCTTCTTCCCCCCCTGAGGCAGAAGTTGTGAATATTCCCCGACCCAGGGATCTGGAACAGCACCAACCATGGCCATCAGGTGCTTGGCAATCTCCAGACTCCCCGACTTCTCCTGATATAAGCCCGGAAGGAGGGTGGAGAGTACAGTTAGAAGCAGACTCCGGGGTTAAGGGAAAACATCACAGGGAATCTGATCCTGGCCGTGGGAAGGGAAATGGGGTATTTCCCCTAAGAGAACAAGTGGTATCCGGGCCTCTCGAAGATGACGATGAGCCAACCTACCATCGAACCTTTGTGCATGTTCCTTTCAATACCTCAGATTTGTATAACTGGAAGAACAATAACCCCAGCTTGAGAGAGAATCCTGAAAAGGTACAAAACCAGTTTAAAATGATTTTCAAAACCCATAACCCAACTTGGGCAGATGTTCAGTCTCTTTTAGATATCCTGTTGACACCAGAGGAAAGGAGAATGGTAGTGAACAAAGCTCGTGAGTACGTGGAAAAGGAAATTACTGCAGGGAACCTGCAAGGAAATAGAGACGATCATGTCCCCATCCAGGAGCCAGATTGGAAACCAGACCAAGATATGACCTCCATCCGTGCCTATCGAGAATATATCCTCCGAGGATTGAGAGATGCTGTGAAAAAAACCTCAAAATCTCAGTAAGGTGTATGAGATTCGACAGGAGACTAATGAGACCCCGAGTGCTTTTTTGGAAAGAATTTACAATACTTTCAGACAATACACTCGTGAGGATCCAGAGGATGCATCGAACGCTCACATGGTAAATATGATCTTTATGGGTCAGAGTGCACCAGACATTAGAAAGAAATTGCAGAAGGCAGACGGAGCAACAGGTATGCCTATTTCCCAACTAGTAGACATTGCTTACCAAGTATGTACTAACCGAGAAAGTGTTCAGGAAAAGAAACAGGACAAGAAAGAGGAGAGAAAGATGAAAATGCAAGCAGCCCTAGTGGCCGCTGCAATCACGAGAAAACCTAAAGATGAGGGATCCTGGAGACAGCCGCAGAGACGGGGTCCATTAGAGAAAGATCAATGTGCCTTTTGCAAATGAAAAGGACATTGGAAGCGGGAATGCCCTTATCGAAAAGTTGGGGAAGGTGAAAAGAAAAAAGAGGAGAGCAGTGGATTGTTCGCTTTTGGAAGGGATTCAGATTGAAGGGGACCGGAGGCCCGGGAGGGAAAGATAACCCAGATCCCAGTGTCCCCTGATGAGCCTCTGGTTAAAATGCAACTAGGGGACAGAGATGAATTGGTAGATTTTCTCGTCGATACAGGTGCTGCCCATTCTGTCTTAACTCAAAAACTGAAACCTTTAAGTAAAAAGACTGTGCTGGTGGTAGGGGTTACAGGGAAGGCAGTAACACGATCCTTCCTACAGCCAATGACCTGTAATCTTGGGCAGGCCGAAGTTACCCATCAATTCTTGTAAATGCCAAACTGCCCCGTTCCCCTTTTAGGGAGAGACCTCCTCTGTAAGCTACAAGCTACGTTGTCATTCCAGGATGGGCAAATGTTTTTAACAGTGCCTCCTGAAAAGAGGTGGCATTTACAGGATTGTCTTCTCGGCCTTCTCCAAGAGGAGAGTACACTGGATATTCCTCAACCCCTGCTCGATGCTGTTGTTCCATGGGTATGGGCAGGTCACCGACCCAGGAAGGCTAAAAATGCTGACCCTGTGAAGATTCAACTTTTGCCAGGGGCCCAGCCTCCACTTGTGAAATAATATCCAATGCGGATGGAAGCCAGGAAAGGACTGAAGCCATTAGTTAAATGGTTCCTGGAGTATGGCCTTCTCCCTGAATGTACATCAGCTTTTAACACACCCACATCTTGCCTGTGAAGAAGCCTAAGAGTAATGAATATCGTTTCGTCCAAGACTTGAGAGCTGTAAATAAAGTGGTTGTGAGTATATACCCGGCCGTGCCTAATCCGTACACCTTGCTATCTGCTTTGAACCCAGATCATAACTGGTTTACGGTTATTGATTTAAAAGATGCTTTCTTCTGTATACCGGTAGAGAGGGGATCTCAGGAAATATTTGCATTTGAATGGGAAGACCCAGATACTAGCATTAAGACTCAGTTGTGCTGGACTGTTTTACCCCAAGGATTTAAAAACAGCCCAACCCTATTCGGCAATGCATTAAGCAAGGATTTACGCAGGCTAAAATTGCCACTGTCCTGTGCTCTTTTGCAATATGTGGATGACTTGCTTTTAACAGCCACCACTGAAGCAAGCTGCCTGGAAGGAACAATTTGCCTCCTTAATTTTCTGGGTCAACAAGGATATCGGGTTTCCAGAAATAAAATGCAGCCCATATACCAGAAAGTAACATACTTAGGATTTGAATTACAGCCTGGTCAGAGAGCCCTGTTGCCTGAAAGAAAAGAAGCTATATGCCGGCTGGCACCCCCAATAACAAAGAAACAACTACGAGGATTTTTAGGTACAGTAGGTTTTTGCAGGATTTGGATTCCAAATTTTGGGGTTATTGCAAAACCTCTATATGAGGCAACACACGGAGATGAAAAGGTACTTGAATGGACTGAAGAGTGTGAGCAAGCATTCTGCCAGTTAAAGCAGGCTCTCATTGAAGCACCCGCCTTAGGACTACCGGACATGAGTAAGCCTTTTTCCCTTTTTGTGCATGACCGAGGTGGGGTAGCCATGGGAGTCTTAACACAGAAATTGGGTAGCTGGCAACGACCAGTGGCATATTTTTCAAAAAAATTAGACTTTGTGTCATGTGGATGGCCTGCTTGTCTCCGGGCTGTTGCTGCTACCTGTCTGCTAATACAAGAAGCTGAAAAATTAACCCTAGACCATGAAACGATTGTATATGTTCCTCACGCAGTAGTTACAGTCTTGGAACAGAAAGGAGGGAACTGGTTAACTCCGGGACGAATGGCTCGATATCAGGCCATCCTCCTAGATAAGCCTGAAATAAAATTGGCCATTTCTCGCAATGTAAATCCAGCAACACTGTTGCCATCTATGGGTGACACACCAGATCTTGTGCATGACTGTTTGCAAACATTGGAAACTGTTTATTCTTCAAGACCAAATTTGAGAGACAGACCTCTTGAAAAAGCTGACCTGGAGTTCTACACTGATGGCAGCTCGAGTATAGAGAATGGAATTCGAAAATCCAGATACGCTATCGTGACTGCACAGAATGTGATAGAAGCAGGACCTTTAAACCCATCTGTTTCAGCTCAAAAGGCTGAACTCATTGCTATGACTCGGGCTTTGCAATTGGCGGCCAACAAAACTGTCAATATTTATACTGACTCTAAATATGTTTTCCTTGTTTTACATGCTCACGGAGTGCTATGGAGAGAGCGAGGTCTACTTGATTCAAAAGGAACAGGCATTAAGCATAGCAAGCAGATAAAAGCCCTCCTTAAGGCAGTCTGGGAACCAAAAGAGGTAGCGATAATGCATTGCAAAGCACATCAAAAGAAAAATGATGATCCCTCCACAAAAGGTAATCGATTTGCTGACGCTACAGCAAAGAAAGCAGCTAAAAAACCTCAGACAGACTTGCTGCCCTAAGTAAGTAATCTGTTACCTCTCCTCCCAGACTTATACCAGCCTGTGACACCACAGTACGGGGAAAGAGACAAACAATTGATAAGAGAGTTTCAAGCAAAGAAGGGGGAGCACGGGTGGCTAGTAGCAAAGGATGGCCGCATTATCATCCCAGCTGCCTGGGTTCATATGGTAGTGAAGAGAGCTCATCATGGCACCCACTATGAACCCAGGGCCCTGATAAGGTGGATCAGTCACTATGTAACTGGAGTGGGATTAAGAGAGGCTGCCAAGAAGGTATCAGAGACATGTGAGGTCTGCCAGAGAAATAACCCAAAGGGAGGGAGAAAAGAAACTTCAGGACATCAGAGAATAGGCAATGGGCCAGGAGAAGAATGGCAGGTGGATTTTACTGAGTTACCCCGGCAACAGGGGATGAGATATCTCCTTGTCTTTGTGGACACTTTCTCTAATTGGGTTGAGTGCTTCCCATGTAGGACTGCCCAAGCCCTAGAGGTGGTCAAGGCACTCCTACGAGAAATCATACCTCGCTTCAGACTTCCAAAAGGAATAGGGTCAGACAATGGCCCACATTTCATTGCACAAATTACTCAGAAGGTTTCTGAGTTCCTGGGAATCAGCTGGCATTTACACATCCCTTGGCGACCCCAGTCCAGTGGAAAGGTGGAACGTATGAATCAGACCTTAAAAAGACACCTTGCAAAGATTTGCCAAGAAGCTCAACTCAAATGGCCAGAGGCCCTACCCTTGGCCCTGTTGCGAGTAAGGGTCGCACCACATTCTAAATTGGGATTAAGCCCATTTGAGATAATGTATGGTAAGCCTTACCCTCTGAGTCTGCCCATGGGTACTGAACAACAGTTACATGTTTTAGGAGAGGGAATGATTAGAGAATATGTATGGTCTTTGGTTTCTGTTTTGTCTTTCATCCATCAGCAGGTACAGGACGTGCTACAGACACAGAACCAGTCTCCTGCCCCGGAAAATCGATTATTACCTGGAAGTTACGCTCTTGTGAAAGATTGGAACGAGGAACCACTTCGAGCCAGATGGAAGGGCCCATATAGAGTACTTTTAACGACCCCAACGGCAGCAAAGCTCGAAGGAATCAAGACTTGTATACATTCCAGTCTCCTAAAGCCGGTGGCTGAACCAGAACAAGAAGAAACTCCTGCAAACTCCGGGACCGGAGGCAGAGAACAGTGGAAGGTGGAGCCAATAAAGGACTTAAAATTCCTATTCAAAAGAAAGGAACTTTGAATAATTTGTCAATCTTTGATCAAGTTTTACAAGCCTTATTATGAAATTGTTCAAGGTTTTAGTGTGGGGCACCCTGATCTGTCCACTCCTACTTATAGGAGGGGAAAATCTTTTACCACAAGAATTTGACCCTCAGGAAAATGTCTGGATTTATCTGGCCCGGGAAATATTAAATAGAACAGATTTCTGCTTGGCAGGAGGGATTAATGCTCATCTGGTTTTTACCTCATGCTTAATTGCAGTACCTACCGCTTTGAAAATTTTACAGAATTATACTATGCTGAAAGATGTAGAGAAGGAAAATACATATCAGGATATATATAAGTGGGGGACTATTGTAAAAGAGAAAAGCAGAGACATGTTTTCTGTATGGGTTCAGGCAACAGCTAATGCTTCTGAATGTTTCTTAATAGTGAATTGTACCAATAATTGCTTTGAATTGAACCAAGGTAGAAAAATCTTCTGTAATAAGACCAGTCAAATATCCTATGTATACACACATACCATCCTTCCTCGAGGATGGTTTCTGGCCTGCGGGAGAATGATATATTCATACCTTCCAGCAAATGCTACTGGGGGACCATGCACCATTGCCCAGGTAACTGCAGCTCTTCCAAGGAAGTCTGACCTAATGCACACTGAACAAACCCCTCTTGGTGGGAGGTTTAAACGAGCATACACTACTCTCACTGCTGATTGTGACGAGAACGATTCCCCTGGACTATTATCTAAGGCAGAATACATAGCATTAGCTGCATCTATGGTGGGGGTTCCGGGTCTTGCTGTAAGTAATAGCAGAAATCTTAATGCAGTGGCCTGTGTTTTAGCAAAAGGACTAAATGCTACATCTTGAGCGCTCTCAGCCTTGAATGCTGAACAAAAACAACTAAGGGACGCTGTCTTAGAGAATAGGGCCGCTATTGATTATCTCTTGTTGCGACACAATCTGGGGTGTGAAACCTTAAAAGGAATGTGCTGCTTCAACCTCACTGATAATTCTGTGCTAATTGAAGACAAAATTGGTGCCTTACAACGATTGACACAGACGTTGAAAGAATCATCTGGCTTAGACTTTTCCTGGTTAGCTTCCTGGCTTCCCAATTTTGGATGGTTGAAACAGTTATTTTGTATGGTTGTTCTATTTTGTTTTATAGGGATTATGGTTTGTTTCTGTATCCAATGTATACCGGTTTGTATCGCATCTATCTTCAGGCCTAAGGTAAATCAAATGATTTTGCAAACAAAGAAAGCTGAGAATACTAGATTTGTGTTAAGTCAAATTGAATGGAGCAATCATAATTAATAATTATGAATGCTCCAGAGGAGGGAAATGTAAGGTTCGACCTAGAAACTACTATGCAAAGCCTAAGCAAAAGTGAATGTTATGTGATGAATGCCCATCTGCAATGATAAGGAGCAGACACAGTCTTAGACAGAGGAAGCTTGAAAACAAAAACAGAATCAGAGTTACTGGAACAAAGAGCTCATTAAAATACTGAAAATCACACCCCTAGGCAGGGAAGATATATGCTAATGAAACATATATGTATGTTAATGAGATACATAGCTAAAACACAGGTATAGAGACATGCTCAGTAAAGAACTCCTTGCGTCACTCCTTTATAACCAATTAGCAAACAAGGATGTGCTGTGCTTGTAGAGTGACATTATTCCGCTTGCACCTTTTATTGCTAGCAATAAATCTTTTTTATACTTTCACCCCGGTATCTTTATTGGCCTTTGCATACTGGGCATGAACCCAGACTTGAGCTGGGGCCTAACATACACAGAACCTGATCTACTAAACCCAGTGTAGCCTGCTTCCTAAGATTGAACATTATAAAAATTAGGGCTGTGCGAAGCTTTGGGTGCTGATTTGATTCGGAGAAGATTCAGCCCAATTCAATGGTCAAATCTCCAAATCCAGATCGAATCAGGAGACCAATAAAAAGGTCCAAATCAATTCAAAGCTCTCCAAAACGATTCAGAAAAGATTTGGAGAGCTTTGATGATTTGGGTAGTCCCCTGGTTGTTGCAACAGGGAGCTGGAGCTGGATTTGGAGCTGGTAATTAGGAGGCAGGGAAGAGGAGACTGGTGGAGGGGGGAAGGAACCATAGGGGGACCCCTGCCAGGCCCCAACCCCTGCCTGCTCCCTGAGCACCCCCCAATCCCTGCCTGCTCCATCAGCCCCCTTATGGCTGCCCCGCCTGGCCCCAGCTCCAGGCCCTTTAAGAAAAATACCTCCCCAAAACCCCCGGACTCACTGACTCCTGCAGTGGCCTCAGGGCTTTGGGGGTGGGGGGGCTTGTGGAAGAGCCCCCCAGGCAGTGCGGGGCAGCAGGGATCACCCCCTGCCAGGCAGGAACTGGTGAGTCTGGAGGGTTTTTTTTTTCCTTAGAAGGGCCAGAGTTGGGGTGGGCAGGGCAGCCATGGGGGAGGAGGGGGGGCCATGACAGCCCCCCATGCAGTGTGGGGCAGTGGGAGGTAGTGGGGATCGTCTCCCTGCTGGGCAGCACCTAGTGAGTAGGTGCTTTTTGTTGTTTTTTTTTGAAAGGGCCAGAAGCTGGGGCCAGGTGGGGCTGGGGAAGGGGGCAGGGGATAGGCCTGTGCGATTCAGAGATTCAGCAGGAGCTGAATCTCCAAATCAGATTTGGCCGAATCGATTAGGGACAGTGTTTTGAATCACTGAATCGAATCACTGTCCCCCGAATTGGCTGAAACCAAATCTGAAGCAAATACTAGCCGCTTTGCACAGGCCTAATAAATATACATATTCAGAAGTTGAAAAAATGCATCTAATAGTTCCACTAGGGGACACCTGCCATTACAGTAGACCACAATATAGAACAAACTACTCTGAGAAATCATGTACAGTTACCTGATAACATTGAGTAGGCCTCCCTTTCAACTTCTTGCCTCTGCCTTCTGCTCTCCAGAACTATGTGGGACCATTATACTGGCTTCCTCAGCCATATAAAGACTCTGACTTCCCCTCCCAGGTCTACATCATCACCACTGTTGGTTCCTTCTATATGGCTTCCTTTTCAGAAACCCAGCTACTTCCCAACCATAGAACCCTGGGAGTTGGTGTGAGGATGGGTAAGGGTAGATATATATTTATATATAATCTTTGAATTACATTCCACCTACAGAACATTATCCCTTAATAATAATGGCTATTTGATCAGCAACATTATTCCAGTGGCCCAGGCCCTCTGCTTGTATGACCTGACATTGCTTCAGTAAAGAAAACAGAGTAATACCAATTGACATTGAGGATCTGGTGCTTCAGTAACCTAAAACACTTGCTGACATTTTTCTGCCAATAGATTTGGTACTGGGCTACCTCTAAGACAGATGTTTTGGGGTGAAATGTTAGATTGGACATCTGGTTTGAAGCAGTTAGCTAACACTCAAATCCATGTAGGAAATGCAATTAATCAGCTCATATGCTGTTCAGTAGAGGCCAGTACTCTTACAACTTGATCACAAGCCCATCGAAGATAATGAAACAAAAGGTCTGATCAAGTCAATGAATGGTATAAGACAGCAAAATTATAGTCAATATTTCAGTCATTTTTCTACTTTTAACTCTTTCCAATTGGCCAGATGTTCCTTTTGCTTAAGCTATTCTGAGAAACGCTTCTGTTCCTGTTTCCAAGAACACAGGGAAATGACCGATATTAGCAGTACCTATGCATGGACTTGCTCTTACAGTACAGCCTGGAAATTCTAATTGGTACTTGTCTGCTTCCATTTGCACAAAGCAGCCATCATTACAACATGAGGCAATTTCAAGATATCCATGTGCTGTCAGGCAGAGGTGTTGGTTTAAGCACTGAATATATTCTCACCTCAGGATCTCACACATCATACAGTATATTAATATCCTATCCTGTGACCTCTGTGAGGTTCACTTATTTGCCTTTTTAATCTCTTGAAGTTAGAGGAAAACTTGGAGCTTTAAGATGCTTTTAGCCTCTTAAGAGCAGCTCTTTATTGAACCCATATTGTATTTGTAAATATAATGCCCTGCCTCTTTTGTAGAAGGAAAAAGCTTTCCTCACACTGAAGAGGGAAAGGACCACTTGGATTAAATAATTCTGCTTTTTATCCTCCATCTCTCTGCATGTATTAGCTGTAGAGTAATTTCCAGTGCCCAAATGGAACCTCTAAATGTACAGAGTTCTCATAATTACTAATCCATGTGAACTCCAAACCACTTTTTCTTTGGACTTGGCCACAACCTTTTTCTTTGTCTTTGAAGACAAAGGTCACAATCAGCATTGATTTCCTTTCCTATGCTATATGTGTGGCATCAGTGGGACTATTTGTTTAATGTATAAATGGATTTGTCTCTTTCCCCTTTGTCACATTGAAGTAAAAACAAATGCAGAAACTACTCATATTCCATCCCAGTGACATCCTACTGCTGTTTCTATTCTGTAGTCCTTGCCTGCTGGAGGGTGTCAATGATGGACTAGATTACTAACATAAGATGCTAGGGAATTCTACCTACACAGAAATCTCCTACGGATATCTTTAGGGGCAGAGACTGTCTATTTTCCTGTATTGTGCCACACCAGCCACATTTTGGGCACAAACCAAATGAGTCCAGATTGTGCTTGCTCTTTACACAGGCATGCTCTGGAGACAGTATCCAAGGAACAACAAAAGGCCTGTACCCAGAGATACAATCTATCTGTCATCTCCACAGCATGTAGAAGGACTGTGCAAATCTTATCATCCCAAGTCCCCCAGACAGGTAGGTAAACTAGTACAGGGAGGAAATATCCCCTTTATGTTGTGTATGCTCTACTGTGAGTGCAGCAATTGCTATGTGCCTGGCCCTTACTCAGAACAAAAGGTTCATACAGAAGGAAGATTTTCTGAGAAAGTTCCTCCTAGCATGTATAGTTCTAGGGCCATAACCATCACACCTCCGCTATCCCCAAGGCTCATTTATGGCAATATCCAGGGCCTAGATGGTTAGGAGTTACAGGAATCCCATCTCTAATCTCTTTTGTATATGCTAGTACCAACACCCCTCTGGATTACTGATGCTTGCTTTCAGATGGGCTTGGGGTCTGCTCTGGAGGTAGAAAGATTCAGACTCAACCTATAGTGTGCTGCGGCTCTTGGTAAGCCCAGTATTGAAGAAAGCTGGCCACAGGCAAGTTCTGCCCATGTACCATAGTCTTCTGGTGAAATGGTATACTTCAAAGTTAACGACTCACTGAAAGGAATAGCATAGTCCAAAAATTAATGATTCAGGTTCTCCACAAACCCAGACAAACACCACTGTATCAGTTAATTTTGACTCATATTTCTAAGACTTTTTGCAACTATGTGGGCTAGAAACTTTTAAAAGGAAAACATGAGAGTCTAATGTAGCAGCAGGTGCCCTAGGCACAGGCTTACAGTAACTGTATCTTAATGCAGCCTCCAAAGTACATACTGTACCACAGATAGTTGATCTTCAAAAGCATACAATATTTATAATCAATAAGGTTCAAGTTAGGAGGAAATATACATTTTCTCCTTTAGATAAGGTAGAGTTATATTCAAGTACAAGGGAAATGGCTTTTTAAAAAAAAATGTGTTAGCTGAACAGAGCTCACAACTTTATATAGTGCAGCTTTCCTTGCAAAATGCTGTAGTTAAATATGGGCTGGTTTCTCACATCCACTTAGTCTCTTTGGATTCTAAAGATGATATGATTTTAAAAAGGGGGAGCTGATTGAAGTTTCACAGAATATTTTTGGATTTTTCCTGTTAAAAGCAAACAAACAAACAAACAACCCCCACTCCAAACCACACACACTGGATTTGGGGGGAAAAAACATTTTATAAACAGAAGTACTATCAAAACCCAGCAGAAAATTCAAACAATTTTGATGGATGTGTCAAAGGTTTTTAATTATCTTTAAAAAAATTATACATGAAAATCAAAAATATATGATGCCACTTAGTTTGGTTTACAGTCTGCTGCCTCTGCTAGTCTAAACCATCCTGAATGCTTTTGTCAACATGCAGTCTAGTCCAGTAAAGCACAATTTTAATCTTATTATCTTTGGTCAACAGCTATTAACATAGAAATCTGCTGCCAACGAAAGATGCACAGTTCTTTCCCCACCCTATCTCCCTGAGTTCCTTTCAAGATGACTAACATATCCTGCTTTTGTGACTGAGCCAGGTGTTTGAATGATCAAAGAATGTATTTTAAAGGTAATTTTTAAAAGCAGCAATGAGACCACAGCAGCCCAAGTAATGGGAAAAGGGGAGTTGGATAAATCAGTTAAATTAATTCAGATTGGTTTTAGCACACACATATAGAAATGTTCTCATTGATACAGAAAACTGAAGGTGCTAGTTGATCTGAAGAAGAGAAAGCTATAATCTGCGTACAGTATATATGATTTCCTCCAAAGCATTTGCAATGGTCACTGCTGGGACAGACTGTTAGCCTGTAAGGAGCAGTGAAACATACCCTTTGTTCATGAACTATATCCCAAATTCCACTTTTCTGAGAATCTCATCAGGGTCCTGTATTCCCCAGGCTCAAACCCTTCCCTGAACTTTGAGTGGGAAGACCTCAAATGGAAACAGATATTCATTGAGGTCAAGTAAAAGGACATACAAACACACAGTCAAATGACCACACCCAAATAGCCATAAATCCTCTCCTCTATCATTTATGCTTATCCCTTTAATGTACTATGAGCAGTAATGATGCTCAGGGTGGCAAACAAGCATTCACTTTAGGAGAGTGTTGGGGGCTCAAGATGTCAGTAAGTTTCAGAAGGATTGGACCAATCTACAGATAACATAAATAGTTATAGTAGTTTTGAAAGTGATAAAAATCTAACATTTTAGGCTTTAAATCAGTCTCAATCAGGAGTTAAGATATAATCTTTCTGGAGTCCAAATTATATCATATTTACCCACAGACGGGCTCTTGCATCTTACTCTGAAGCATTTACTGCTGGTCAGTGTCAAAGACAAGATTGTAGCTTAAATGAAACACAGCTGAGCTAGTAGGAATATTATTACATTTTTAAGTTCTTCCTAAGACAAAAAAATCATCAAAAAATTAGTGGACTGAAAAGACAGCAGAGACCAAACCTTTCTCTGAACTTTCAGATGTACCCTAGCTAGCAGAACAGGCAAAGCTCTCAACACAATCTTGCTGCAGTCTGAACCATAACTGAATGCTCTCCTGATGCTGCCCCTACCGCCCACCTCAACCTCTTGAATGGATGGAACAAGCCAGAGGTGATCTAGCCAAGGCTCATGAGTGGCATGAAGCTCCAAGGCTATTTAAAATGTGACTTCTGAAAAACAAGTAGTAAATAAATAAATAAATTCTCTCTCCCCCCCTGTTCATGTATTATTACATTTTTACTTTTTCTAGTTTTTGCTTACTATTTAGTCTAAGAAGTTATCTAACAGTACATTAGTATTTGATCTGGGGCTCTGTACACAGATCACTAACACTGGGACATGAACATTGTGGAAGTTGTGTATCCTGTGGCTTTTATTCATGTCAAGATTTGGGTTTGACTGGAAAGGTTCAGAAGTTTGGCCTCCCTCAGTATTCCAGACTGTGCTATTCTCATATGGAAGATATCCAAGATTATGCTACTCCACTTTGACTAAAGGACTAGAAATTTCAGCCAAGAGCAAAGGGGTTTCCTCTGTTCCATCTAACAACAAAAGGGAGCTACGACACTTGTTTCCTCTCAGCACTGACGGTAGCAAAGCAGAAGCTCTAGAAGCACAGAAGAGAAATTAATTTCATAGTCCAGCGTAGTCATGAAAGTATTGAAGCAGAGGATGCAATGTTTATGAGTAAATTACTATAATGATGCTCCATTACTCAGAGGCTACAATTAAAGTTTGAAGGCAGGAGAGCGTTTTCCAGAAGTAGCTTGATAGCAAGTTGGAGCTTTTAAAACCTGGCCTTTATGAAGTTCAGAATAAGGTCAGATTACTGTCTGGGTGTACCAACAGAAGGCAATTTTCAGGGTAAACCATCACAAAAGGGCCAGGATAAAACTGATGGAAGGTCATGCTCAAGTGTGACTCACTGCCCAGGAGACATGGCCAGCCAAGGTTCTGTTGTGTAACGGTGATCCTTTGAAAAGTGTTGGTGCTGCATGATGAAGTAAATCATGCATCTACATACCCACATGCATCCCCAATGCCCACAAGGAATTGTTAATAAAATCCTGTGTCTACCATCCTTCCTTACCAGCATCTAGATTGTAAGAGTCCCTAATGTGTTTGATTATTTTTAAGGTATCATGAAGTTACTATATGCCAAAATCTTTACCACTTAATTACAAGACCCCCTACAAGCAATTTATAGAACTACAGAGAAGCACAAAAAATTAACAGAAATAAATATTTGCCTTTTACATAAATCCTCAACTTCAAGAGTTTCAGGGGGCTTTGCAAATTACGGCAAACACACAGTGTACATAAATCTACTCAATCATCTGGATTGGGTAGTAGCCAAGTGATAATTTCCTCCATTGAAAATCACTTTCAGATCTATGGTTTAGGACCCCTACGTACAAGCTGTGCATTAGTACTGTTAGACTGTGCATAGAGAAGAAAGGGGAGCTTTAACCCTGCTCCCTGGAGACCATCCATACACTTTTAATCAACAAGTGTCCTGAGATCTTTAACAGTCAAATAGGTCAAGAAAAATAGATGTGTTTTTCCAACCCTCATTAGGTTTTCTAAACAGAAACAAGCCCCAAATCCTTTTTCCTTAGTTATAGTGAACCTACTGAATTTTGGTGCAACTTTAGCAGCTGTCAGTTTCTATCGAATTACAATAATTAATATTAATTACTATTTTGATTTGTTCTGGAAATCTCTTACTTGCTCAGAAATATATGTTACCTCAGAGGTGTAACTTGATAAAAAACTATTGTCAGGACAATGGCAGTGAAAATGAGTGTCTTCGTTAAGTCTTTAACTTAGCTTGTTTCCTTTGCTATTCTAATCACCCATTCAAGACTAAAGACTAAATATCAGAGGCCTTTGTGTTAGATCTACATTAAACAAATTATATTAACAATATAGTTAAATTTCAGCATGTTCAAGATACAGAAAACAGCTGCTGCCCTAAAGAGTTTCCAGTCCAACCAAAAGAACACAGATCAGATGCACACCAGGTGACTCAGAGGATCAGACACAGAGTGGGTGACTCAGAGGATCATTTTTGTTTCTATATTTTGTTAGATGGATCGTTGCTGGAAAATGCAATGCGTATCTACCTACGCAAACGCAACAGAGAAAACATCAGAGCTGTCAGGGAGTTGATTGAATGACTCCTTATTGGAAAGGCGAAGGCAAAGGTAATTCAGAATCAGAAATTTACAGCCCTATGGGAGCTCTGCTTAACATTTGGTTGTTGATTGCTTCCAGGATGGTATTTGCTGCCCCATCCTGGCAGACATCCTTATTCACAATGAAATTACTTAGAATAAGCATGTAACAAGAAGGAGCAATGCTGATACCAACCCCCAGAATTCTGCCTTGAAATCCCTAGATAAGTTATAAGTAACAATCAATGATGGTCCTGCCTTACGACTGCAAGAAACAGCCAGATACCCAAACCCAGATGTAATGGCTGTCATACCATCCTGCACAAGTAGAATGAAACACTCAGATACCCTCCTCACTCAGTTCTGCAATACCAAGAACCCAGCCAGAACAGCTCTGGGCTGAGAGCGTCTGCAAAGCAGATCCCAGATCAAGGTGGCACATTATAGAGGTCCTTCTGACAGGCATTTCTAACCCCATGAGTCCTGCTGCCCTGATACTCAGTTTGCCCATTTTATAATCTTTCTACACTTGACTAAAACAGACCCTGAAAAATGTCAAACTACTGAGGGCAAGGTGTTGAACTTTACTAATGCTAGCTGAAATCCACAGGAACGCAAAACATTCAGCACCTTGCAGTTTGGATACAAGTTTGCTTACAGTACTAATTCTGCAAAACCTGCCCATTGCCTCTAAGTGATGGGGCTTTCCATCTCTCACCTCCAAGCTGGGCTGTCACCAAGAATGTATTTGCAATTGTCTCATCTGTTGAAAGTCCTGGAGCTGGATGCTGTGGAAAATATCTGAAAGGGAGGGAGGAAAAAAAAATCCCAGAGACAGCAGCAAACCTGGAAGTAGTGCAGGAAACTTTCAGAGACCAACACACACAACACATTTCTGACATCTTTACCACACTCCAAAGCAGAAATATATATATTTTTATTTTGACCTCTGTGCTAAGCCAGCTTCTGGTCTGAGCTTGTGGCACATGTCAGCAAGAAATAGCAATTCTGGCACTACCCTTGCAAACTCCAAATACTTTGTTCACAACCCTTTTGTTCAAGATGGAGACCTTTGCATGCATTAAGTGGTACGTACAGTCAGGTTACAGCAGCAGCAAAGCCACATAGTTTTCAGTGGCACTGCCACTTGCCTTCCTGTAGCTTAAAGTAATTACAGCCCTGTTTTTAGCCAGATTCACTGGAAAGATAGAGAGGAGCTATTTTAGCACTAACATTTAAATGAATAAATGGAATTTCTACCCATTAACCTTCAGAAATAGATAACAAATAAGTCTGGGGATAATTAATGAATTTAATAATTTCTAGGAAACCATTAATGAGTTCATATATTTATAGAAAGCTGGCATTTATGTGTAATAAATGACTCATTTAAATGGATAACAGGGCAATTTGATCATTCTGAGCTCTCTCCCCCAAGACCTTCTTCAGGGCCAAAAATCAGCCCTGGCACTTCTGTACATGGATGCTGTAGGAAACCATAAGGATCAATTTACTCAAGAAGGTATACACCTGCCCTTATTGAAAGCAACTAAATAATTACCCAAAATGTCCGAAAGAGCATATGGGGCACTGAGGTTTTTAAAAGGTGAAACAGAAGTGTAACAGCAGGAGCTGCAAGGTGTGGAGTGCTGAGTACTTACAAATCTGGCCCCTAAGGGCCACATAGGGTGCATCTACACATGACGCTATGTCACAGTAGCAACATGCTTCCTCATTATAGAGTGTTGCTAAAGTGATGTGGCAGCAAAAAATAACCATGCACAGTGTGCATGGTGCAGTGTGGGCTCTTACTGCCCCATCATTTAGTATGTCCAAAAAGAAATACTAAATGATAGTGCAGTAACAAAGGCGCCATAGGGACACGTAGACATGCCCACAGAGTCAAAATCCCAGTGTTCCCCATTGGCAGCAAAGCTGTACTGCAACCCAGCACATCCATAAGGTCATGGAGAAAGGAATGACCTTCAGGGAAGCTGAGCTGTGAAATAAGCAGGGGTAACTCTGACAAATAAGCAGTAGCATCACCAGGATGTGGTAAGGAAGGCAGATGGCAATGTTCTCTCTCCTGAAAAGCCACATATATCCTTTGATGGTGCTCTGACATCGTGAGTGCAGGTTGCCACTATAATAAGCCTGCCCAGCCCCAGCCATGGGTCTACAGGTCAACAGTGGAGCAGGTGGAAGATGTTGTTAGAATATCAATGGCTGCAAATGCAGATGAAAGCTGCAGCAGAATGAGGTCTCCAGCTGTCTTGGCCTCCTTGTCATTGGGTTAAGGCCCCATTCTGTCAAGAACCATACAGAAGCTGATGTGCAGCAGCTTCTCCAGGATAAAATAGATCATGCACAGGTGTCTTCCATAAAAATGTCCTTTCTGGCCCATTTTTAAAGCCATTTGGTGACCAGCTAGTGATGACAGGATCAGGATTGTGAGGTCTAGAAGCTCCTAGTCATGAACTGGCATGAAGCTGGCAGTTATAAGAAGGTCATTTAGCACCTGGACAAGGCAGTAGTGCAATTTGGCAGCTGTACCTGCAACTGAGCAGCCCTCTTCAGGATCCCTCTGCTCACCCCATGAGGAGGGGGCTAGAAAAAGTGCCCTAAACAAAGCCTGTTTACCTTCTTCATGACTGGATAACCATGCCCAGTGGGATCACCTTTACTGCAGCTGAAGTCAATGAAGACATAAAATCAAGACCTCAGTTATGTCACTCAAACTGGCTCCCAAATGACAGCTGCAGCAGAAGCAGTGTTGACAGAAGATCAGCATTGAAAGACTCAAGGACCCAATCAAGTGAGACCTCTTCCCCCAGTGCCTCAAAGAAAAATTGGCCAATTCCAATCAACAATGGAAGAATGTTGGCAGTGCTTGGGCGGCCTTCAAGTCCACCATCATCAGCACCTGCAAAGAGACACTTGGATTCTCTACCAGGAAACATCAAGACTGGTTTAATGAGAATGACCAGGAGATCCAAGAGTCAACTGCAAATCCATGGCCTTTTGTGCTTGGCAGAATGACAAACTCCAAGCAAAAGAAATTGAATCACCAACAAGCCAAAGCAGAGGTCCAAAGGAGGACCCACAATTGGAAGAACAGATGGTAGGAAGACAAGGCAAAGGAGATTCATCATCTTGCTGCCAAAGCTACTACAGTCTGGGCACTCAGGGACCAACACCCGTGAGACCTAAGGATGGAGATCTGATCAAGGACAGGGGAGCCTTCCAATGCCCCATTGGAAGGAGCATTTTGAAGATCTTCTTAAATGAAGACTGTTGTTGTTGAGGGTGTTCTCAACTCCATCCCACAACAGCCAGAGTCTCCAAATCTCTCCAACACTTGATGTGGTAAGGAATGCCCTCAAGCAGATAAAGAATGACACGGCATCTGAAGCTGCTGGAATCCCCACCAACATTTTCAATTAGTGGGGGAGAGGAGCTCACATCACAGCTCCATGCCCTCATCTTAAGGATTTGGAATGATACAAAAATCCCAGATAACCTCACAGACACCATGATTGTGACAATTTTCAAGAAATGAGACAAGTCTAACTGTTTTGCCTTGCTATCCACCACAGGAAAGATCATTGCAAGAAACGGCTTGAACCATCAACTTCCACTTGCCGAAGAGCTTCTCCCAGGATGTCAGTGTGGATTTAAAACATAAAAAGGCCAGTGCTGGTAGCAGTCCCTCATAGTTGAGGATGATCAATCCCATTGGTCAAGTAAAGGGTTGTAAATGAGTCTGTTGAAGATTTCCAAACTTCACAACTGTAGAGAAGAGTTGGTATTACCACAGACTTATATAGCAGTTGCTTTGTTTGAATCTTGATGTTGCAATTGTTGAACACATGATGATTCAGTCTTCCAAAGGCAGAGCTGGCACATCAAATCCTATACTTGATCTCCTTGTCAATGTTGGCCTTCTTTGAGAGATTTCTGTGGAGGTATGCAGAGTGTTCAACGTTCTCCAGCTCTTGTCCACAAAAAGGATCTTTGTCAGGGGAACTGATTGGCCCAGAGCAGGCTGGTGAAGCACCTTTGTTTTTCTGATGTTAAGGGTTAGTCCCAGGCACTGGTATGCTTGAGAGAAGCAGGCAAGGGACATTTATAGGTCCTCCTCCATATATGCAACAACAGCACAATCATTGGCGTACTGAAGTTCCACAATCAAGGCTGAAGTAATTTTGGTTTTGGCATGGAGACAGGAGAAATTAAAAAGGTTCCTGTCCATCCTGTACTTGGTGCCAGTGCCATATGGCAGACAGTCACGGATGAGAATCTTGATGACTGCAAGAAAGATGGAAAACAGAATTGGTGCAATCAAGCAGCCCTGTTTGATGCCAGTTCAAATGGCAAAGGGCTCCGTAGCATAGCTATTGCATAGGATGGTAGCAGTTGTCTGGTTGTAAAAGTCATAGGATGGTGATAAACTTCCCTGGGCAGTCAAGCTTTGACAAGATCTTCCAAGAAGCCTCCCGGTTAATAAAGGCAAAGGCTTTGGTCAAATCGATAAAAGCCATATACTGTTCCTGGTGTTGTTCTCAGCATTTTTCCTGGATCTGTTGGGCTACAGAAATCATGTCCATGATGTCTCTCTATGGTCTTAAACCACACAGACTCAGGAAGAATTTTCTTGGCAAGAGGGAGAAGTCAGCTCAGCAGAATTAGAGTGAGGATCTTCTCAGTGATGGAGAGGAAGGAAATATCTCGACAGTTTCCACAGTCACACTTATTTCCCTTTTTAAAAATGGTGACAGTGTTGGAATTCTTTAGGTCAGCAGGAATTTCCTCAGTGTTCCCCATTTTTAGAAAATGTGTGGAGCTTGTTGGCCATAGTTTCCCCATCAACTCTGAAGATGTCAGCTGGCATGCCATCAAGACCAGATGCTTTGTTGTTCTTCATCTGTTTTGTCACCTGGTGGACTTCTTCAGAAGTTGGTGGACTGGCAAGTGCTTCCCTTACTGGATGATGTGGGATCAATTGGATGGTTTCACCAGTCACCACTGATTCTCAGTTTAGGAGCTTTTGGTAGTGCTGCCTCCAGTGGTTTTTGATGGACTTGTCTTTGAGGAGTGTACTACTATCTTCCAATCTAAGAGGGGTGAGTCTGCAAGAGCTTGGTCCATACACAGCCTTGATTGCACTGAAGAAATCCCGTATGCCATGGTTGTCAACAAATTGGTGGATTTATTTCGTTTTCTCTTCCTACCATTTGTTTTTGATTTCTTGAATTTTCCTTTGGCCTTCAGCTTTAAGCCATCAAAAAGTTCCCTGCTTCTGACTGGACATAGGATGGTTTTGCCAGTCACAGAAAGCTTTTCTCTTCCAATTGAGAAGGGCTTTGAGATTTCTGTGTTGTTTTCATCAAGCCAGTTCTAATGGCTTCAGGTGATAAATCCAACTGATTCCATGCAAGCCTCATGGATAATCTCCTTTAGAGATTGCCAATCTTCCTCAACACAAGTGTTATCATCTTCAGTCCTAAGACTGGAGAGTTTCTTGCCAAGATGTTTGGAGGCCGTTGTGGTGTCTAAGTGTCTGAAGGCACAACTGACACGATCTTCACAGCTCACCATCTTCAGGAAAAACACTGGGAACAACATAAAACTCTCTACATAGCCTTCTTTGACCCCATGAAAGTCTTGAATTCTGTCTAATGAGAAGCGTTGTGGAGAATCCTATTGAAGTATGGATACCAACCAAAATTCATCACTATTCTTTGCCTGCTCCATGATGGTATGCAAGTGTTGGTTCTCAGTAAGAAATCTATCACAGATCCCTTTGAGGTTAAGACCAGAGTTAAGCAGGGCTGCATCATTTCTCTAACACTCTTCTTGATATTCCTTACCACGATACTATATCCGACTACCACCAAAATCCCCATCAGAGTAGAGCTAAACACTGTATGGTAAGTGCTAAACAAATGGATGGTAAGCTGTTTAATCTCAGCTGGCTCCGAGCCAAAACCAAGACCACTCTGACCTCAATCACCAAGCTCCAGTATGCTGACAATGTTGTAGTCTGTGATTCTTCAGAAGCACACCTTCAGACAATCGTCGGCATCTTTACCAAACATACAAGAAAATCGTACCAACAATTAACATTCAGAAAACTAAGGTCCTCCATCAACAAGCTCTTAATGAGAAGTCCCCATCTCTGGTAATTAAGATTTATGGTGAGACTCTGGGGAACATTGAGTATTTCCCATACCTTGGAAGCCAGAAGGCTTTGGGGGTGGTGGGGGGAAAGGGGGGACTGAAATCAATGAAGAAATCCAACTTTGCCTCAAATGTGCAAATGCAGCCTTTGGACACATGAGAAAACATCTGTTCAAAAAGATTGCAATATCAGATACGAAACCAAGCTTGTGGTTTATTAAGCCGTTGTGATCCACCCCTTACTGTATGGAGCTGAGGAATGGACAACATACAGGAGACACCTCAAGTCATTGGAGGAGCACCATCAATGCTGCCTGCAGGAGATCCTTTGAATCTAATGAGATTGAATCCATTGAGATTGATCCATTGATGACACACATCAATGTTAGCATTCTCTCACAAGCAGACACCACAAGTGCTAATGAAATGATCAGCTGACATCAACTTTGCTGGGCCAGCCACATCATCCAGATATTCAATTCCAGACTCCTGAAGCAAGTTTTATTCTCCAGCTCAGTTGAGGCATATACTCAAGAGGAGGGCAGAGAAAGCACTTCACAGACCACCCCAAGGTCAACTTGAAAAAAATGCAAAATTGACATCAATTCATGGGAAACTATTGCCCAGGACTGCCCCAAATGGATGAAGAGTCTGCTGCAAGGATCTCAATGCTTTGAAACCTTACAACAACAACAGGAGATGGAAAAGCAGGAGCAGCAGAAACAGCATGCCTTGGACCAAATCAAGAATGTGAAGCCACCAACCCACATGAAAACACTTGCCCAAGTTGCAGCAGAGTCTGTCAATCCAGGATTGGCCTCAGCCAAATTCAGACCTGCAGATAAGACAATCATCCCCAAATGTGAGGGATTGCCAAAGAAAAAATTCTCCCCTTGAAGGTAGGATATTAGGTTACAGACCCATCCCTCCTCTTCAGCAACAATCCAAGACTGATGCAATCAGGGGGAAAAGCTGCATCCTCTGAAGGGGTTCAACAGGCTCACATGGGTGCCTTGTCCTGGCAAATCTCCCCATTTTCTGAAGTGATGCTATTTCCTTTCCCAGTACTTTCTAACAATGTGGCAGGTGCTATCTTGCCCAACACACCAGTGATCAGACCCAGGACTAGGAGAGCCTTTGTGACTGTATGAATGGCTCAAAGGCTTTTAACTTAGATGCTGTAACATCTTTTCCCCAGGGTTGTAGCAATATTAGAATATTCTAATATTCAAAATTCAGAGACTCCTTGAGAAATCTCTGTTGAGTCAATGGTCCTTCTTCATTAGAATACAGACTATAATTCAGACTTCATCTTCAGTTAATAGGAGGGAAATAAAAGCCAACTTCTTTTCCACATATTTACAGTTAAATTTTTCTGTATGGATAAAGTAAGAAACTTGATCAAATATTTCAAATTATTTGTTCAGGAACTTCCATTGTAATCATTTCCTGTGGTACAGAAATGAGGGTGATATAATTGCAAGTGACAAAACAGTTATAAAATGTACAGTCAGATCTATTTCCATGAATTAATATTGTATACAGAAAACATATGGCTGTCATAATGGAGTAGTTCATTTTTTAAGGTTGCTATCAGCTGGTGCTTGTTCAATAGATTATGTAAAAAGATTTTGGAAAGCTCAATACAGGTAACAGAGAAAAAAAGCAATCGTATAATTAAAACACCATTCCAGTTAACTGGTGATAATTGACAAGCATGGCAGAAGTTTCAGTAGATAACCTGAGTTCTTGAATAGGCTTGGAGATAAAATACACTCTCACTCCCAGAATTCCCAGAAGCCGAGTCAGACCAATATGACAAGGGTGGGAAAAACTTGCACTTTACTTTCAGTGTAGTACCTGCTACATGGATAGAAAGTCTCTCTCTCGAGGGAAGTTGTATTCCTTATATAGATGCTGCATTTCATTTTAAAACATTTGGAGGGAGGACGAAAAGGAAGAGAAGTGACATCATTGTCTTGTTCCTCTTTCTGGTTGTCTAACATCTTCACATTAAGAATGCTTCCACACATACTGGGGGAGCTCTTGTAACCTGTCTATTCATTTATATGATATTTCACAGCACCCACCTCCTTTACAGATTGAAATGTGGTATTTTAGTATCTATGTCATTAACAGCTCTAGGATCTGAATAAAAGGAGAGAGGCACCTGAGGCAGACAATCAAGCTTGTAAAACAGCCCTTTTAATGTTGTGTAGGCTGATGTCACCACACAGGAAAAAGTGGTTACTCAGTAACTGGAATCCTTTGAACAGATCACCTTGGAAGAGCTACATTTAGACAAACCAGGTCTCATAAGCCACTGCTTTAGGCCTCAACCAAAGATCCAGTAACAGTTATTATAGAGAGCCCATCCTTCCAATTATGTTCAGTTCTCATTTCCTTTATATAAGTATCCACTTATACACTTCTGCCAAAATGTATTTGTAATAGATAGATAAATGCATTCTTGCATATCCCTACTCAGCGAATACCATATTTTCTCATATACCACACACCCCTAAATACGACACACACACACACACACACATTGTTTTTGGGAAGGCAGAATAAAAACAAACAAACAAACACAAAACCCCACCTTTTCCAGTTATGGCTGCACCATAACAGAACTTAATATTCAGCTCACTCACCCTCTTTCGCCTGATTTACCAAAAACTGGTAACTTAGCTGCTGTTTAAGACTAGTCTCCATGGGTGGAGCTATGATTCTGAAAAGAGCTAAAACATGGTTTCCAACGGAAAGGTTAGCTTGATTAGTGGAACATCAAGAACAGTAAAAAACAGAAATGATCATTAACACCTGTTGAGGAAGAACAATGAGCTAGTAAGTCGATTAACTCTTTCGTTGACTGAATAGACATGTCACTGCTGCTACTGTGTGAATCGGGAATCAAAATGGGGCACTTCTATTCTGGGCAGAAAAATCAGTTTCCCTGCTTAACTAATGCACCTCAATTGGAGGGGGGAGGGGCTGATTTGTGGGGAAAAGGTGCATGTGGTAAGTAAGTAAATACAGTATTTTGTTTTAAATAGATTTTACAGGTAGTTCTCAGTGCCCTCAACTCAGATGGCTTTTGGTTTTTTGGGGTCTTTTAATTCCAGAACATTTCCATCTACATCATCTGTTAAACCAAAGAGACTAATGGTAACTTATTGTTTGCTGTATTGTCTGAAAGTCTATATGGATTTCCCCTCAAGGGAAACCAGCTGGAAGGTGTATACCCACAGCCCAGATTTATGGTGATCTTAAGCTTCCAGCAGCCAAAAGCTAGTAAAATATACAGGCAGACCTTCCAACCTACCTGGAAAAAGTTGCTCCTATTACAAGAGTTGAAAATGTTCAAGTCCACCCTACTGTAGAGGTTCAAGGCAAAGGTGTGAGAGTTTGGCCACCAGAACATAGGTGGGCCTGTGGATAGGCCCTGTGGGGGGGCAACTAGGGGGTCAGCAGGGCAGGGGCACAGGTTACCAGAGCATTGGGATGGGGAGAGCATGCAGCCAAGTTCCAGAGAAAATCCAAGATCAGGGTCAAGGAAATCAAGTCAAGTCAGGATACCAGGGAAATCAGAAAGAGCAAAATCAGTCCCAAGTTTTGGGAGAGATCCAAGATCAGGGTCAGGAAAAACCAAAGCCAGGTCAGAAGTCAGAAAAACAAGGGAGAGCTGTGAATACAAGTCTTGACACAGCCTCAGTCTATTCTGACACTGCAGGTGTGTTTAAAAATGGGTGAATGGTGCTTTCAGCAGTCAATCTGGTTTGAGAGAACTGGGTCAGTCACATTATTCAGGGATCAGGGGCAGGTGTGGCCTAGCCAGGCCTGCTTGATTAGAGTCCCTGACAAAAAGGAGGCCAGAATACAAATAAAACCAGTTATTTCCCCTTTTCAATAAGAATAACAACAAGGAGCAGGTTTAGTAAAAGTTCATATGGCCTTTCCCTCAGGACTCTGGTTCAGAGTTCCTAGTCTTGGAGTCAGAAAACAAATGCTCAAGCTCATAACCAGGAGCCTGGAGGAGTGGTCACCTTTTGATTATACAAAGACAGTTTTCCAGTCTGTATCTTAAAGGAAAGAACACTCCTCAGCACACACCACAAAACAACATCCAAAAATCTCTGGCAGACAGTAGGGAAGGCAAAACAATGCTGAGACTGAATTAACTTTGTGAAAGAAATGACTTCTGTGCCAGAAACCACGGATGCAAAAATTAAAACACAAAACCTTAATCTTTCCCAAGTATTGAATTCTTCCTATCAGCACAAGCTTCTTCAAGCTGTTCCTAAAAGAATACAAACATCCTTCTGGATTCCAGCATCATTGCTATCAGTGTCAAGACCTGGACTGAATCTGAAACTGACCTCTTTTCAACCCCTTTGTACTCTTTTATGTTGCTACAAAGATATGCCTGTAGGACTCGATGACAACAGGTTCTTTGACATAAGGTGAGCACAAACCATAGCATCACTCCTTAGCAGGGAGCAGTACTTATTGGCTCTGCTGTCAGTTAGCCAACGCAAGCAAAAAAAAGGGCTAATTGTCCTGTGTCCTCCCCCCACCCTTTTTCTCCTTCCCTTTAGGGGTGACTAGAACAGTAATCTGCTACCTTTGAAAGCCCAAGTAACATGCAGCAGGCAACATCATAGTTTGGTCTCCCTGTCAACCTCAAATTTAACTTTTTATAACCCATGCTGACAGCAAAGTCAGAAGCATTGTGGACACCATGATGACAGCAGGGAAAAAGCTGAGAGCTACTAGGTTAGAACTTCCAACCAAGTTTCACACAACTCAGTTAACAAGAAGTTACTTAGTATATACTGGGTGTGTCTACATGTGCATTAAGGTGCTTTTTCTAAGGCACATTAAATTTAGTACCTCCAATGTGAGGTACTAAATAAATGCACATTAGGCTGCCTTAATGCACAGTAACGAATACCCACTGTAACGAATGAGTAGCTTATTTTACTGTGCATTAGCATAATTGCATGTTTTTTTAAGTGGCACTTTAACGTGCAGTAAAATAGGCTACTGAGCATTAAAGCACACATATAGACATGCCCACAAGGGACTAAAGCTGTTCTATTACCATTGTGAGCCCAGAGGCTCTCTTTAGCCTTTGGTGTAATTGAAGGAAAATGGGTGTAGTATGGCTTCACTTTGATTAGCAGAATTAGTTTCATCCCATCCTTCCAGTCAATATTTCTTGCTGCTAAAAGACAAGACTTCTTAAGCCCTAAAATCCTACTCAGTGGATTATAGTAAGACAGTGAAGCCCCAAGAAGCATCAGCTTACTGAATTCTCTCACATATCACATGTCCCCAAATAAAACACACACCTTGTTTTTGGATAGCAGAATGTAGAAAGAAAAGATTTTTCCAGAGCTATAGCCAACTTTATGACATAGAATAAGTCATTTGGGGAATACAGAATGACCAGAAACGTAGCAGCAGGAAGTACGGTGCCCAGACTGTCTCCCAGGATGCCACATTTCTTGAACACTCTATATCCCCATGAGGACTTACTTTGTGTCATACTAGATTAGGCTCCATGCCCTTACAAGCCCAGTAGCAACATTTACTTCCTTACTTTAAGTAGTTCTTTGTAGAAGTTCCTGTAAATAAAGTGTTGTTTCCACACCACAATTCTGGGGGGCTAATTTTTGGGGGAAAGGTGCATGTGGCATATGAATAAGTACAGTGCTTTGCCTTATTACATGTCATAGAAAAACTGCATCCTACAACAGACTAATTTGTGTGAGATAAATTTAATTGAAGGCACTCAGATGTCTGGTCATTGACTTATGTGTAAACAACAGGTTACTTGATGCTGTTAGCTTTCATTATGTATAATTATTCACTGATGTTATCACTGTAAGGAAAGAAGAAACTAAACCATTAACTTCACCTGATGTCATTGTTTTATTTTGTATAGATGGACAAATGTTCCAAGTAACTCCCCCTTCTTATCTATGTGCCCTCTCCACGCTCATTTTCTTATACTCAGCCCTCTCCTAATTGTTCCTTTGGTCTCTTTCCATTTTGACTCCATGCTTCTTATCCTTATGCTTGGAATAGTCTCTCCATCTTTCCAAACAAGCCATGATCCCTTCTTTGACTTCAAGTCCCTCCTTTGATCTTACATTTTTCCTATTCCGATTCCCTTTTCACACTGTCTCCCCTCCCCACTGTCTTCTGAGACTGCTAGATAATTGGATGTAATGTACCCATCACAATGAAACAGAGAGCAGCAAACCAGATTCTCTAGTAGTGTAAATCAGTGGCACCCTTCTAAAACCACCACAAAGGTGATAATTTATAGCAGATGAGGATCTTGTCCCTTTTCTTCTCACTGGTATGTGAAGTGCTGCATACATTTATAGTGAACTGGACATAATAGGACAATATAAAAATAGCTATTACACAATAGAGGTCATTAGCAACAAGTTCCTGTAAGCAAATTAATACCCAGAGGCACTACTAGAATTTTTTGATCAAGATAAGTGTATCTTCTGATATTCACCTGTTGTTCAAGATTGATGGCTAGTGGTATTTGTCAAGAACTTTTCCTTTCATCAGTTTCACAATGAAACCGAGATAATCTGAATATATTAAATGTATTAATATCCACTTAATGAAATGTTGCTCATCCAGTCTTATCCATGGCGATCAGTAAGATACAAGGTTAAAAAAGACAATGGCTGACTTTCCATTTTTCCCTAGATTAATCTAATGAAACTAGAGGAGGTCTTCTAGGGGAGGAAAACTAAGTCCTTACATCAAAATTAACCTTTCTTCTTTTACTTAAAAAGGTTTGGTTGTGAACAATTAAATATGCCAAGGTGGAAACACATATTAGAAAGATAAATATAGTCTGAAAGACTGTTTGAACAATCTGGGTAATATAATCTTGCAGCAGGAAACTGTTGTTTTAATCACTGAAGAACAGCTCACATACAAATAAAAGTATCCAATATCATTACCTGACTCCTGATATATATACAACTAGGCAACAGTGTACAAAGAGCTAGCCATTCACAGAGCAAGTTCAACACCATTTATTGAAGTTCAGGGGTACATATTAAGGGAGGCAATTTCTTCAGATTGCTATTCTTTGGCTTCTGAAGAGTTCTGGCTTGGAAACATTCATCCTGGATGCTGTGGATGAAAGGCTGTTTTCTGAAATTTTAATGTATGAATAAGAAAATGAAAAAAAACAAAGAGATCTCAAAGAGATTGGAGGGAATTTTCTTAAAAACATTTATATTAAAAATAGGCCACAATAGGAAATAACTGTATTTTGAGTTAGCAAAGCTGATAGACTTTTCCATCAGTTGGCACTGGCTTGTGATTTGGCCCAATCTATTTTCTACTTCTGTATAGCATTAGAAGTATTTTACTGTTATATTTTTGTGATGTTCCAATCAACACTGAGTACTCATCATAAATGGACATTTATTCAAATGAAATATTGAATATCAGATTCAAAGGACTCATTTAAAAGTTTAGCATTCTGAACTATTTTGTTAAGGGAGTGGGCCAGATCTTCTCCATTTACAGTGCCATATCTCCTGTGTTGACTTCTGTGGTTTCACTGGGGACTAAGAAAAACTTACTGCTGTCATGCACATTGCAGTTAAAGATAGAGCTAACTGTTTATAGATGCAATAAGCATCATTCTGGGATGACATAGTGTCATCCACAGCTGTATCAAACCAGACTGATGTTAAATAGGTTTTGTTCAGGCCATTTGATATCTGAATTTTTTATTTAAAACATAATTAAATAGTGAGTATAAAGGGTCAGATTCTCACCTGCTCTAAATACATGCAACTCCCAGGAGCAGATACCAATGTAGATTTACACCAGCTGGGGATCTTGGCCCAGCATTATTACACACCTCATGAAAGCTTAAATACACTTTAGTGCTGTCCAACATCTGAGAAAAAAGCACCACCCACCACAGCAAAAGGCTCCCAGGTCAGAAGCCACAGTCTTGATCAGACTTAGTTGCTGCATCCTAAAAACTCTGGATCCTGACAATGCACACCAGCCCCCTGTGCACACCTCAGCCTTTGAAAACATTTCTGAGTCCCAAACTGCTTACTCCACGCCATTTCCCTGTTACAACCAGCCTCCCTATGAGGCTACAGAAGCTTCAGATGTCTCATTCACACACCCAGCTCTGTACCCCACCCACACAGCACATGTCGAGTCACATAACATCTAAAAAAACACATAGGCTACATCTGATAGTAAAAATTAATCCCTCCTTTGTTTTGAATGCAGCAAGGTAAGGTAAGAATTAACCATTTCTCCAAAGTCCACAGAGCAACTCTACTCTGTATGTCTCAAAAGCAGCAGCAAACTTTCAGAAGGTGTTTCCCTAGACTAAGCATTTAGGGAGGATACAGTCTTTAAGAGTTAGGTGTTTCCAGGCTGAAAGTAGAATGGGCGGCAGAGCCATGTACAATTCCGGGCTTGACCTTGCTTCAGAGGACGGCTCAGCGAGCTTAAAGCCATGAGGCTCCCCTTTATCTGTGAGTAAGAATCACGCCCATCCACGGCTCAGTTTTCCGAGTTTCAGCACCACAACTGATGGACAGCGCCCTGCAAGCGTGCACCAGGCTCCCTTGCTCCAGACACAGCCAACCCTCAGATCCTCAGCCTGCTGCTTCCCGCCATTGAGCTCTCGTTCAAGGGATACTCACATTGTTTTCTTCCAGGCAGGCTGCTGAGCTGCTATGGTTCTGCTGCCTCTCTCACTCCCAGCTGCTAGCAAAGATGGCTTTCCAGCTCCCCTTCTGATGCAACCGGTCTCTTAGTATTGTAGGCACTGTTGCTGAGATAGGAGGGGTAGGCACAGGCAACTGAGCATGCCTGCATCTCACATCACACACTAGGAAGTAGAGGGAAGGCACCGCAACATATCCTCTGTAATTCAAGGCAGAAGAAACTCCTATGCTGGCCAATATAAATGGATCATGACCCTGGATTCAGCAACAGGCATTTGCTCTCTGTTGTGTGGTTAATGGAGACAAGACTCAAAGTGGGGATGCACTTGAAAAAAAAAATCCCTGTTTGCCTATTTCCTTAAAAATGGAAGTTGCTCGTGTGGCTATAAGTGATTATGGGGTAAAGATCAAGGGGGAGAAAGAAAGATGAATGAAATATCAGTTACGGTCTGGAAGGAAATTTCTATCATGGCACAGTATTACTCTCTCCTCTAAGTTATCCAGGGCTGGGTGTATTTAGTTTAGTTGCCTAATTAGCTCCACAATAAAGTCTCAACATCTACACATGTGGCCTAATTAGGCTGCAGGAAACTAATTCACTCTGCCATAGGTTAGTGCTTGTAAACACAAGTACTATCCTAGGGTGGCATTCTTCAGTGTGCAGCAACATACACGTAGATGCTGACAGGACGGGCTGGGGCATGAAGGTGCTTCAGTACAAGGGCTGCCTGCTGGCTAGCCCCACACTGGAGCACACTCATGTCCCAGCCAGCCCCTCTGCAACACATTGAGCTGGGGGGGAACAGCCCCAGGCTGGCAGGTTGATCCCCCTGTGCCCCTTGCCAGCCAGGGTTGCTCCAACCTAGTTTAGCATGTTGTAGTCCCAGGTGCACAAGTAAACTTTGCACCCGAGAGCAATAAATTGGCACAGTAAGTGCCAGTTTATTTTGTCATATTAATTTCACATGTAGACATGCTCACTGGCTACTACTAGAGACAGGAGGTCATTTGCTTCTGACCTGGGGAAGTAATGAACCAGGTGGCAGAGGATTAACTCGGTTTACTGCAGAAATCACAAGGGAAAATGTCTGTTTACCTTGCATGCATGTGATGTCTTCTCCCTTTGCCCTTTTCACTGCCATCTTGTCAGGCATCCAGCATCCTCTCCAAACCCCTTGCATTCCTGTCTTCTTCAGCACTGCTCCCTCTTTTTTTGTCCTCTTGGCCACCCACATGAAGCTCATTCTGGGAAAGAAGATATCAGTGCGCTTAACCCCAGGGACACTGCAAGGTCAGGCAAACGCGTGATATCATGTACACAGCTCTTTGTCAACTAATGTGAATTCAGGGCCATTCCCCTACAACATGATTTATTGTTGAGTTGTCTAGAGTACACTCCCACAGACACTGAAATGAATATGTTTTATAGAGGCTTGCTTTGATGCTCTAGGCCTCCCTGCTCAGGAGCTGGAGATTTAGAAGTGTTCTATTTACTTGAAATCAACACTGGCCAAAAAAAAGCACCTCATCTTAGCTAGAAGTATTGGCTTAGGGAAGATAGCAGCTGAGTTCTGGCTTTGGCCCTGGGCTCAGGACTGGAGCCAGAGCTGGGCTATTGCCTGTCCCAGGCTGGGGTGGCTTGTGCAGTGGGGGAGTGTGCACACTGTGGGGGGGGGGGGTGCAGGTGAGACTCTGTGATGCTGCAGAGGCATGTGGGGGAGATCCACAGTGTGTAGCTTGGGGTAGGCAGGGAAGACCATGCAGCCCACCCTTACCTGCAGGCTACTCCCTGGCCACTTGTCCCACTCACTGCTTACCATTAGCTTATCATCAGCTCCACTTGATTCCCCCTCCCCACCCCCAACCTTACCATCAGCTCCATCTTGCTCCAGTCCCCCTAGTCCTAATGTAGCTGGTCCCAAAGCTGCCACCACCACTTCTTTATAGCCAGGTTGGGCACCACTGCTGACTGCCTTGGAGCTAGAACCAGAGCCACCCAGAAGGTAAGTGGCAGGGGAGAGCAGGGCATGGAAGGCAGGTGGCACAGACACAGGGGACAAGAGGCAAGGGGGTAGGCATGGGTAGAGCAGGCATGGGTAGAGTGACAGAGGGCACAAGCAGGGGAGGAAAGAGGCAGGGGTCTGATCCTTTACCCCACTGCTGCTTTGGAGGGGATGAATTTAAGTTGACCCCCACTAATTAGATTCTAGACATGGAAAATTATAACACATTCATAATTGTCCATGTCTAGAATCAAATTACAGCGGGGTCATATTAAATGCAAATTCATTTTAGATTCGAGTAGATACGATACTCTAAAAGCTTGGAACCAAGCCTCCCTGCTTGTTTTGGTGGTGCTAGTGCTGGTGTTGATGAGGTGCCAGGTTTAAAAGGAAGTTCAGCTGGCAAGGCCTCACCAGCACCAATCTGGATGTCAAGTTGTTGGTCAGTGGTAGAAGTAAAAAAAATATTTTTCCTACCTCAGTGAAGAGTTTCTGCTTCTGCACAGGGATAAACCTGAAACTCTAGTCCTTATCATCCACCCACACAGTTACACAGCTCAGCCCTGCCACTAGCAATCTTTGCATTGGTATCCCCTGGTGAGAAAAGCAACCCAAGGCCTCCCAGAACTCAAATGGACTAGAATTTATGCAGAACAAACCTGCAGTTTGGATGTAGACCCAGATGGCACATGGCTTGCTCCAACTCTTTCTCTAATGTTACCAGTTACAAAGCCTGCTCTTGAACAGGCCTCCCTAAATCTTATCCTAAAATGATCACAGCAGCAGAAGCAGGTGTGCATTCAGTCAAGTAGGAGCTGTATTGTTAAGTCAAAAGCCTGTCTTTGGGTGTATGTTCAGTGTAACCAAACAGTGCTTGGAAAAAAAACACATTCAGGGCATGTCTCTAGTGGGTTACGGAAT
Organism: Alligator mississippiensis; assembly: GCF_030867095.1. NCBI lineage: Eukaryota > Metazoa > Chordata > Crocodylia > Alligatoridae > Alligator > Alligator mississippiensis. Next base: position 44,876,438 of record NC_081830.1, read on the forward strand.
AGAGAAGATCCCACACAACTTACTGATTCATTTGATGCGCTGACTGGGGGAATTTTTAGCTACTTGCACAATTTCACAATGATTGCACACTTAATTCATACAACACAATTTTATTTTAAATTTCTTTGCTACGCATATAACACTGCTTAGCTTTAAGAAATACCACAAACATTAAGAACACAATAACTACGTATATCCGAAACAATGCTCCAAATGCACTTCCTTCCCAATGTTATAAGAATTAGTATTACAAAAACAACTACAATTACAACTAACTATATAAATTGAACCAGAAAATTGATTCCTATATTATACTTACAATCCTAGAATTCCAAGAAGCCAAACACCTAAATATGGTTTCATTCCTCAGTAGTACAATTTAATGGGTTGGCCTCAGTAGTACGGTTCAATGGGCTGGCCTCAGCAGTGATAGGAACAAGTCCCCTTCCTTCAGTCCCACTCGGGCACTCTGCGGCTTCAGCATGAACTAAGAGATTCGTGTTCACGGAGAGGGTGGTTCAGGTGATCAGTCTGATCCAGCCTACACTTGCTATTCTTCCTTCGTTGTTCTGCAAGTGAGGTTACCTCCAAACTGGGACTGTAGGTTACAGTTTTTATTGCATGAGTTACTGTCTTGGGCCCCTCCTACCCAAACCTGTCACTACTCCCAAATTTGGGCTTGGATCTTTCTTAACAGATTTCTGCTGGGTTCAGTTTCTTTTGTTGACCATTTAGTTACTTTAGGGAATTTCCACACCACTGCAGTGACCTTTCTTTTACAATCTCTTTTCGAAGGCTCCTAGGGTTTGATTTCTCAGAATGTGGGATGTCTGCTTAAGGGTCATTTTATGTTAACCTTGTTAAAGGCCTTTAGAGATAAAATTCAAGAGTTAAGACTTTGAGCAAGGCCAGGACCTTCCGCAGGTAGGCCAAAACAATGGCCTAGACAAGAAGATAAATCTTGTCTTTTTCTAAACTGGCTAATGGGCAACTATTACAAGCAGTCAGACTATTATATTCAATATGACAGGGTGTATGTTCAGTGTAACCAAACAGTGCTTGGAAAAAAAACCACATTCAGGGCATTTGGCCAGGTGTGTTCAGCTGTACAGCTCTGTACATAAATCCATTACACTAGCACACCCATTTCTTTGTAAGAGCTACTGCTGCGTAGGTCAGACCCTGATAAATATCTAAATAGGGAACTTAAATATTCCCTCAGATGTACAATGCCCCCAACATGAGGGAATAACTGGACCCTGAAGATGCCCAGTCTATTCAGTATTGTTTCATGAACCACAAGATACTAGGCTGGCAGAACATCTTGGTACTGCCAGCACTTTCAGTCCCCAAAGGATACAAGCGCCTATTGTCCAGTGAGAAGCAATGTTTATCGTGACTGTTCCCAAACCAAAACAATTTCTCTGTTACTGAAAAAAATCTACAAAGAAGTGATATTTGGGGGTTTAAACTTCAAATAATCTTAAAGAAGCTGGAGCTGTCTTGCAGGGGCAGGGTAATCCTGTGTACCCAAGGCCTTTTGGTCCTTGTCAGAAGAGATGCAGGAGACACCCGGTGGTGGCAACAAAGATGTAAGCAGAGATGGCCAAACAACGTGATTAGTTTTGCCATACTTTTTCAAATAAGCTTCTTAGTTGAATTAGAGTGAATGGCTGAGTGGGAGCCTCCTGGAGAGCTCTCTTTCACTTTTTGTATACTTACAGCTCCATCTCAGTCTACTATTGCAATGCAAGTGATAATAATACACAGGGAAAGGCTGTGTTTGTAGGGCAGTCTCCTGGCTTGCAGTATTGATCAGCTTCCCCAAACTGGAATAAAGACACATTGTGATGATAGACACCATTAACTGGTCTATGAGACATTTTAAATGGATACAGAATTCAGACCTCTGTGAAAGCCATTCTGCAAACATGGCAGAATCACAAAGCCACCATAGATAGAGGTACCAGCTCAGCCAAGGGTGTACAGCCACAAATGTAGCAAAGCCTGAGTTCCTAATACACATACATTGTAATGGAGAGCCATTCATTCAGGCATTTGCTTCAGAATAGCTAAAGATGGATAACTCTTTCATTTGCTATACTTTACTCTGCTTTGGACAGTGTAAAACATTTTCTCTCTCTTTTCAGAAGCATATGCACTTGTCCTTAATTACCCCCTTCCCTAATACCTGGGTAACTCTTCTCAAGTCATACAGCAGCTTTTTCAGGATTTATGAAGCAAGTCTTCAGCTGGATCTCCTAAATACTAACTGTGACATAACCGAAGAGCGTTTTAAGGCTCTGCAGGTACCAGTCTTCCCTTATTATGTAGAGCTAATTTACAATTATATAGTGTTTAATTGCTTGAACTTACCACTTGCTGCCTACATCCCATGTGGCCTGCAGTTACTCCATCCGAAGATCATCAGTCTCCACCTGGTTCTTTTTAAGTATGGTTCAGATATGAGAGGTACTTTGTGAGCTTTGAAAGCTGTATTACTGAGCTGTAGCAGTGTTCTGCTGTGGAATATTGGTATTCTGTTTCCTCAGAGATCCACAAAACCAAACACTACTTCCCTACTTTTGGGGGTATTAGTAGTTTGCCAATAATTGCCAAAGACAATCAGCGTGTTAAAATCAGTAAGTCATAGATTTCATAGACATTAGGGCTGGAAGGGACCTCAGAAGAGCATCGAGTCCAGCCCCCTGTCCAAGGGGCAGGAAGTCAGCTGGGGTCATAGGATCCCAGCAAGAGAAGCATCCAAATTTCTCTTGAAGGTGTTCAACGTAGGTGTTTGAACCACCTCCGATGGCAGGATATTCCAGACCTTGGAGGCTCGGACAGTAAAGACATTCTTCCTTATATCCAGCCTAAAACGGGCTTGCAGGAGTTTATAAACGTTTGACCGTCATCTCTTGGGGCGTTCTGGTGAACAAACGTTCCCCCAGATACTGGTGGTCACCCCTGATAAACTTATAAGTGGCCATCAGGTCACTCCTGAGCCTGCGCTTTTTCAGGCTAAAGAGACCCATAGCTCTCAGCCTGTCATCGTAAGGTCTGTTTTCCTGACCTCTGATTATGCGCATGGCTCTTCTCTGGACTCTCTCTAGCTTCTCCACATCCTTTTTGAATTGTAGGGCCCACAACTGGATGCAGTACTCCAGCTGCGGCCTCGCCAAGGCTGAGTACAAGGGGAGAATGGCATCCTGGGATTTGCTTGAGAAGCATCTGTGGATGGAAGCCAGCATTTTGCTCGCTTTACTAGCTGCAGCATCGCATTGCAGGCTCAAGTTCATCTTGTGGTCAATGATGACCCTCAAGTCTCTTTCTTTCGTAGTGTTAGCCAGTGTAGCACTGCCGAGCCTATAAAGGATGATGCAGGTTTTTCCTCCCAAGGTGGAGAACCTTGCATTTTTCAGTGTTAAACACCATCAGGTTCTCATCTGCCCATTTGCTAAGCCTGTCCAGGTCAGCCTGGATCACCTGCCTGTCTTCTGGTGTGGATGCTTTACCCCAGAGTTTGCTGTCATCGGCAAACTTGGCCAGTCCACTTCTGACTCCAATGTCCACATCATTAATGAAAATGTTGAACAATATGGGTCCAAGGACAGAGCCTTGGAGGACCCCACTGGTCACAGGACACCATGATGATTGACTTCCATCAATTACCACCCTCTGGGTCCGACGAGAGCCAATTTCCCAGCCAGCGGATCGTGGTGGACCCAAGGCCAAAGTTGGCCAGTTTTGCCAAGAGGTGATCATGGGATACCAGATCGAAGGCTTTTTTGAATTCAAGACATATGACATCAATCTCTTCTCCCTTGTCCAGGTGATAGGTTACCTGGTCGTAAAAGGAAATGAGATTGGTCAAGCGAGACCTACCTGCAACAAACCCGTGCTGGCTATCCCTCAGGAAGTTGGTGTTGGCCTCTTTAACAAACTTTTCTAAGACCTTCCCCGGGATAGAGGTCAGGCTGATGGGCCTATAGTTTGCCGGATCCACTTTCCTCCCTTTCTTGAAGATAGGCACCACATTGGCCTTCTTCCAGTCTTCAGGCACTTCACCAGAGCACCAAGAGGTCTCAAAGATCCGTGCCAGGGGCTGAGCTATGATACTCGCCATTTCCTTGAGTACCCTGGGGTGTAGAAGGTCAGGGCTAGCTGACTTGAAGGTATCCAGCCTCTCATGGTGTTCCTTCACAAGGTCAGTATTGATAGAGGGCAGGAGATCACCCTCACCGGGACCTCCCTGTCCTGTAGTGGGCATGGGCATCTCATGAGACTGATGAAAGACCAATGCAAAGTACCCATTTAAAAGGTTGACTTTTTCCTGGGCGTCAGTTGTCAGTTGTCCCATCTGGTTCTGCAGGAGTCCAATGTTGCCTTTGCTTTTCCTCCGGCTCCCCACATATCTGAAAAAGGACTTTTTATTGTCCTTGATGCTCAAAGCTAGCTGGAGTTCAGTTGCAGCCTTGGCTTTCCTGGTTTGCTCCCTGCAGGACCGGACCAGTGCAGAATATTCCTCCTTGGAGGTGAATCCTGTCCTCCATCCTTTGTAGGCCTTTCTTTTTAGCCTCAGGTGGTCTGCTAGATCCCTGGAGAGCCAGGGGGCTGCTGTGCCCTCTTGCTGCCTTTCCTCCAAGTCAGACAACCTAGGAATTTAAATGGGTGGAGGAGAGGAAATGGGAATGTGTGTGCATACACACATGTGGAGAAGAGACTAATTCGGTAAGATATTGAGCATTGAGTTCTTGGTCTAGGAAAAAAAGCCAAGCACATGGTTGACTTTAAGGATGAAAGTAGTTATATCTCATCATTAAGATAGTTTGCATTGGATTCTGGACTACTGATAACAGACACTAAGCAGAATGGAGACAATTTACTTTTAGTGGACCTCATTCCCTACCCCACCAAAATCTCTGTATTTAAGGTCTGATCCAATGTCCATTGAAGTGGGAGTCTTTTCAGTGATTTCAATAGGCTTTATAGCAAGCCCACTCCAAGTACCTTAGCTTTTTCCTTGCCCTCTTTTTGTACATTTACATTTGTTATCTCAATATTAGTCTTTTCTTCCTTGTTCTTTTAGAAGGGAGAGATGAGGCCATGAACATGGGAGGACTCTTACAGTGAGCAGTCTTTAAAACTCACCGTTCAGAAGAAAGGAGAAATTCTGCTGCCACTACTTTAGTGAGACTGTTCTGTGCTTTCACATTGGTAGCAATAGTGATGTCGTAGGCAGGGTAATCCAGGAGCTATTCATTAGTACAGCTATATCTACCTCACACAAAGAACAAGGTACAGAACCTTCCTGTTGGAAAGGAAGTATTTGCAGAAGATGGTAGAAAGCATCCTATTTTGCAGGTAGGCCTTAATACAATGACTCGGTGCCACAAGATCCTTTTAGAGGTGCAACACATTAGCAGTTAGGCATGCATACACATACATAGGATTCACAAGATAAGCTCACACATTTTAAATAGGAAACCAGTGTGTCCAAACATTCTGACCTATTGTGGTCTGAGTTCCTTGCAGCATAAGAATTGCTCTACTGTTTTTCATAGTGAAAAAACACTAGGGAAAGCTAAGGGCTAGCATTTTCCAAGGAGTGCCTCAAGTCTAACAAAGTTGAAAACTACTGTGTCTCATAAGCACAAGGTCTGTAATTTTTCTGCTATCTCAATTTGTTTACTTATCTTGACAATGAGTTTCTTGAAGAGTGTTTCCTCAGATATTCCAATAAGCTGCTGACACCCCCTGGTGTAGAAAAATCAATCTCTGCTCATTCTGTTGAATGCAAATATATGTTTTTTTCAGTCCTCTAAATTAAGTCCTACTCTTCCGGGACAAAATTAGAATTCTGCTGTAAAACAAAACTGAGCAGGAGTGGAAGAAGGGTGTGGATAACTTCTCAGGGTATGGGCTGGTCCTCAGTCCTTACTACTCTCCTCCATGCAGAAATCTCTGCAGTGTTTCAGGTAAACAATTAGAGGAATTAACCCAAGGGAAGGATATATAAGTTCTGATCCAATAGAGATCTCTCCACGGGGAGACCCCAGTGCCTTTGTGGAGCTTACTGTAGGGTCTGGGATGCAGAGTGATCTACCAAACATTAATTAAAGGTCAAGAGGGATAAAATTAAGGCAATCCAAAACCCTACTCTAATGGATTTTCTAGTTGCTTTTGATTAGCAGCCCAAAATATATATAACCCTACAACTTACACTTTCATGATTTGTTTTAGAAGATAATGATTGGAAACTACTTCCAACTACAACTGTGGAGGATAGGCCCAAGTTTTTGCTACAATAATTTGGAGAAAGTGGAAACTGCTATACAAGTCATTTCAACATAAATGCAATTACTAAATATTAAACATAGAGCAGAGAGACTAATTTAATCACTGAGGCCAAAGGGAGAGCGCATGGAGACAAAGCAACACAATGCGGAAATGAAAACTAATCAAATGTTTTGTCAAGAGAAAGAAATTATTTTCAAGCAGTTCCCAGCTCCTTGCCTTCCTGTGTTATCTCCCCACCCGTGCCTTTTGTGTTTGTGCCATCTCAAGAAACCAGCTTGCTGTTTCCATTCTCTGTTCAGGATTGTTTTATTATCTTCTGGCTACTTGTTTTTAATCAAGCAAGTCTCTTCCAGTGTATTTGGTAGAGTTGCTATAGAACAGCTGTATTTAACAGCTGTGCCTACTTTCCACAGTTAGGTTAAGTAAACAGTCTGTAGTTGCCTACTCTTCTTTTCTTAGGCTTTTCCAAAGCTGGCGTTTGCTCCATCTGATGGAACAGGTTTGTTGGCTGAGCTCCACAAAACCCACCACATTTCAGGAACATCTACAGGTTAGTACAGAAGTTTATCCATACAGTTTGATTGTCTATACAGTTTGAATTTTCTCCCCTGTAATGCCATGACAGAATCATTGATTTGAAATGTAGCTAAGCTTTCTGTTTTCATGAGTTTTGTTGGTGTGCTAGGTAAAATGAGCTGGCATAAGGCAAAGATGGATGTAAAAGAAGAGAGTGGAGGGGATATGAAACACAACAGGAAAAAGAGAGTGCGACTGCTTAAGAAAAGGTTTTCTGGACTAAGTTTCTTCTCTGGGCCTTCCAAGAACAAACCGTATGTATTTATGAGGCTGTAAAGCCCCAGGGTCAACTTGTGATGATTAGATGCAAATAACCTGTACAGCATCTGATAGCATCACTTTAAATCAAGGAATGAACTTCTAGAGAACTCTTTACACAAAAGCCACAAAGGGCTTTACCTCCCCATCCCTCTTCCAAAGTTTTATCCTTTTTTTTTAAAATGGGGAAACTGAGGTCTAGGGAAATCAAGAGATTTTTTGCAGAGTGTAAAGTCAGGCATAGAATTCAGACGTCCTGAATTTGGGTATTTTTCACTAGCTTGTGCGTTTACCCAAATGCATTTGTAGCTTCCCTTGTTGTGTTGTTGTTAACTCTGCCTGTTGTGACATCCTGGAACAGTGACATTCAGCTGGTGAATCTTCATAAGTCTTGGTATGTTTAAGTACTTGGCAGTCGTGTGTGGGTAACAGGGTGCTTGAACATCTGGAACCTGGGAGGGAAATTGCAAAAGAAAACTCTGACAGCAAGAGAATTCAGATGATAAAATGGGCTTCCTTGGGAATCTGTGGCATCCTCCTTCATTGGAGATCTTCAAGAAGAGGCTGGATAGGAACCGATCTGCTGATTTAGGAACAGTGGATCCTTCAGGAGGTTGGGCTAGGTGACCCTTGAGGTCCTTTTATACCCTGTGATGCTATGAGATCCACCTGGTGGTAACATCTTAAGTATGGGTTTATTTTGTTTTCTCTGAAAAGTGACTGTATGAAACTGACAACTCCTTGCTCTTTTGTGTTACATCAGATGCCTTCCTGCTCATTTCAGTGACAAAAACAACACTTAATTGCATCTTTGTGCACTTGTAAGTTCTGTAAAAATGTTAACAGTCAAGCATTTCAAACACTTGCAGAGTCAATGCAATGAGATGAAGTAAACTGGAGTATGTGCAGGGTGTTAACATTATTAGGGGCTGCTGTGACATTAACTTTAAAATAAAAAATTCTAGCCCATCCCATCACAGAAACAGCTCTGCTCAGAAGAATCCATCTTTGGTAACTAGACCACATGAAATTAGGATCATAGCAGGAAGTGCATGTAAGTATTAAAAATGACTATGTTAACTAAATTAAGCTGGATAGTTGCATCAGTTTCTCATATGCTTGTCACAGACTAAGATATCCTAGCCAGAAACCAACCCAAGAGGCCTGTCCTCAAGTACATTGATCCAAATGCAGAAAAACTACTAATACCAGGAAAAGGGCGTTCATACCCAAGTTGCAAAGAAGAATTTTTCCAACTATTTCAGTTGGTCTAATAAAACATATTGGGTTTACCCAAAGAACCTTGTCTACCAATACCAGCAGCATTATTCTGGATTTATAGCAGTGTGAAAGAACAGAGGGACCCCTGTAGTGACAGAACATCTCCAGATCTGGGCTAGGGACAGACATTACACATAAACTGGTTTAAATGATTAGAAACTAGTTTAAACCTGTAACAGAACAGATGTTCAGTGTACATAAACCAGTTTGAAATGGCTGAAACCTGTTTGAGATAAACCTGGTTGAATGTACTATTAGACTTACCCGATTTAAGTCAAACCAGTTTATGCAATGTCTGTCCCAGTCCCCTTCCTGGTTTAAGTTAAATGAGAATCCTCCAGCATCCCAGAGGCTTTGCAACTCTAGGCAGCACTCCACTACAGCCCAGCAGGGCTGGCCCCTCCCCTCTGCTCCCTGGCTGCAGCTCTGGCAGAGAGTGCAGGCACAGCAGTGTCTGCCTGGCTTTGTCTTGCTCCTTACGCAGGGATTGCCCCATCCCCTCTGCCTTACGCAGACACCTCTCAGCATTAGCATGTGCTAAGAGATACTGACCAAAGTGGGAGACTGGACAAAAGCAGACAGGACAGTGCTGGTTTAGGGCTGTATGGAGCTAATCAACCGGTAGCTGGTAATGTCCCTCCCTTCCTTCCTTGGAAAAAGTTGTTTAAGAGCTCGAACTAATGAGAGAGGCTTTTGTTTTCTTAATAGGTTGATAAACACTGAGTTAGGGGTGAGAAACCTCTCCCTAATTTGAGCATTCAGCCTGGGCCTGGCCACGCCCTCCTCAGCTCAGTATTGTGGATGGGAGGGCTACTCTAGTGCTGCCTAGCTTCTAGCCTGAGCCACTGCAGGCATGTGCCTGCATTTCTTCAGTCTAGATGGGATGTCTGAATGGTTACAAACTGGTTCAGCTTAGCCAGGTTAGACTAACCTGCAAAGATTGAATCAATTCAGGCTCAGGCTTTTTGAATGCCTGTCCCTAGCCTTAGTGGATTATACATTTAGGAGTTCTCTTTGCTTTCCAGGACTTCACTGGAAAATGCATTTTGGGGAAAAAAAAGAGGGTAAAAATTCAATTTAGGTAAACATGGAAATTTTTCTTTACAAGTAAGGCTTCAAACTGATTCCAAAGGAAAAAGCACTACTACTGGTAGCCAGCAGTGTAACGAGGAGGGGGAAAACATAGCATCAGCTCTAGACACTGATTTAGAGGGGCTACCAGAATAGCATCCTCTAGGGAACAAGCATCACTGAGAAAGCAGCAGCTACCCCCTGTGTAAAAAGGTCAGCACTTGGCACCCTGTTCTCTCCCTGCCTGGGGCATCAGAATTCCTACCTATACCTTTGTTGATAGCAGCTTATGCTCCAGGGACATCAATGTACTGCCTTGGTGACAAACACAACTGCTCCTCATGTCAAATCATAAAGTTAGAAGAGACCTCAAGGGTCATTGCTAATGCCCCACATGGGACTGTTTACAATAGCAAAGAAGCATGTGCAGATCTTAGGTAATATTCATCTCTAATTTATGGAGCTGATGACTAGTGTAAAGCCCTATGTCAGTGCCGACTTCTGCAGATCCAGCTCTTTCAGTCTTTCCAACTGCCAATAGAGTCAGACAGCATCCAGCATTTACCTACCAGTCACTGCAGCAGTGAGTGAGTTTATAAATGGAAGCATGATTTTTTTGATGTAATATCTGGACTATTTCTTTTCTAACCAAGGCCTAAAGCCTGCAGTGAAGTCTGTGTGGGCAGACCCCTCCACCCACAGTGCTGTGGAAGTCAGAAGGCCCCAGCTAATTGTAGAGTCAGGCCTAGGGAGGACACACCTATGACCCCATGTTATGTTCCAGAACAGCTGCAGTTCAGAGTCTCTTTCAAGGATCCTGCAGTAACTTTGGATACAGGAGGTTCTACTCAGAGCTGTTTGAATTCTAAGAATCTTTAAAAAAAAATGTTGGCAGCTTAAATCTCTGAATTAGTTGCATCCCCTTCTTCAGAAGGGGAGAGAATGGGGGAAGTTTGTGGCCACTCTCTCATTGGAAGCACCGGTGCATTTGCCTTCTGTTAATATTCTTCTGCCGGTGTTTAAATACTGCACCTGTTTTGAATGTGTCATAGATAAAACCTTAGGGAGGTTTCATAAATAGGAAAGTAACCGTTCCTGCTGATCTCATTCCATTATCAGAGCTTGTAGGTTAAAATTCATCACTTTTTCCTTCTGTTGTTATAGCCCTCAGGGGAGGAATCAGATTTTTGAAGACAAGCGGCGATGTTTACCCAGGAAAGGCTCCAAAAAGCTAAAGCCACCAAGGGAGGAGACATGCTCCCTGAAGCAGCCACACTCTGGGAAAATGTGTCCGAAATGTGAAATCAGCATCTGCAAGAAGTGTGAGACCCTGCACTCAGAGAGCAGTTTTATTGCCCACAGCTTACTGGATCATTATGACAGAGGAGGCCATGTTACCTGCAGCGCTGCAAGCTCTAAAGGCCATCGTGGATGCAGGGATGATCAGAAATGTGCAGTGGGTCCAGTCTTTGTGCCTGGTTGTGCATCTTTCTAACATTACAGCATGGATCCCACACTCGAGCCCATACAATGCCAAGCCTAGAGTCTGTGTAGATTCAAATGCAAGATCACGAGCTAAGATTGCATTGTATTTCATGCTTGCCATATATAGCAGATATGGCCTTATTAACCTAAGCAGTGTAAACTCTTTATGGGTGAGGCTGTTCATACGTGGGAGCTGAAAGCTTTTAACACTAGAGGCCCTGGGTCTCGTCTCAGTAACACTTGACTCCTAAATAGCGCAGGGAGCTCTGTTCTTCATACTGCTCTAGGTGGAAGCAGGTTACTGAGCAGCAGCAGTAGTGCAAGCTCCTGAATGCAGAATTGCATTGTTTTGTATTACATTTGTTTGCTTTGTGCAGGGATGTTCCCAGATGGCTACTGTTCTGGGATATTAAAGCTTTATTTATTTTTAAACATTAATTGTAGCATCTAAGTCATAGAGCAACCTAAGAGCAAGTCCTCAGCTTACGTACAACGTAGACAACGCTGCAAGGCCCTGCCAAAATGTCTGCAGGTCAGATTCAAACACTCCAAGAGATTAGAGAAATTCAGCCTCTAATGCACTCATTCTGTGGCCTCTCACCATGAAATGACTACCATGAGCACTATCAAGACATAAGCAGGTTTTAACAGGTCCAGCAACGTAAGTTTAGGCATATAAGGGACTTTACTGTTAGAAACTTATGGTAAGTCCTTACCAATATTTAGGGTCAACCCTGAGGGTCAATTCCACAAACCAAGCCTTCTCTATATCTTACCTTGTAGCTGCTGCACTTCCTCTTCCTTCAACACAGGCTTTCTTAGAATCAGCCACCCCACTAGTCTCTTCTTCTGTACTTGAATCTAATTAGGAGCAGTAGAGATAGGAAGTGGGGTACAGAAGGACTGGAAGTCAGAAACAGAAAGTTGTGGGATTGCTGATGGCGATCTCCCTGTGTTTTCTATCTGTATCTATCAGGTGAGGTGTGAATACACTTCAGGGAAGGGCAAGCTATAAAATAGCTATAAAAAAGCTGGCAGTTCCAGCCTGCAAGGGGCTGCTTACCTCCCACCCTGCCCCACACCCCTCCGTGCCCCACACACTGGGGGCCTGTGCATTGGGAGTGAGGGGCACCAACAGGGCCAGGGGGCGGGTTGGGACTGGCCATCAATGCTTACAAATGGGTCCTGGTACAAAAAAGGTAGAGAACCACTGGGCAACAGCACTCCCCTGGGAGGTGGAATTGGTGGGTCTGATAGCCAAGTCTCCTATTCCCTGAGCCTGGATTTTATGATTTTATTCACTCCTACCCTTTCCTTTGGCTGTTTTGAAAGGTGAACAGCAAGTCCTTCACCAATGAGAGAAGACTGCAGGTCCCTATTTGATGGATGAGCAGAACTGAAGTGCCAGATAAGATCAGTTCATACATACCTGAGGGTGTTTTCTACTAATTAGCTCTAGGCAGTTCTATGCTCAGCATGCTGTTTTCTGATGAGTCTTTTCTCCACATAGGGATCCTGGGTATGTGATAGAGGTTTTGGGGGTCAGGGGCCTAGAAGTCAGATGTTGTAGCACCTACCTTGTCAGTACCTAAATGGGACTAAGCCCAAGTCCCCTCGTCACCTTCAGAAAATAAGGCCTGTTCTAAGTCACAAAGGAAGTTGCTATAGGGAGGATTACTTGTACATATCCAGAACATTGGTGAATATTAAAACATTTTAAAAGGAAACAATGTACAATATGTAAAATATGATATGTGCAACTTTGAGGGGCTTGTTTAGAGGAAACTTGCCTTGCATGAGATGAAATACAGAATATTTCTAAGCAGCAAGCTTCAACACTGACTCTAAGGATTATGTGGATGTGCAGACTCTCAGATTTGTAAGGTGGGTGGTACAAAGAATAAATAAAAAGAAAAATTTTAGTGACTATTTTACTTTGGTTGGAATACTAAGGTGCTACTTGTCCCTTGAGTTGGCCCTTTTGGGTCCATTATGAGGTACAGCGGCAGTGCAATGCGGGAAGTTTGCACTGATGTACTTTGATTTTTTGGCCAGAGGCTTTTCCTCTTCAAGACCTGCAGCAGTTTTACTCCAGGAGAATTTTGTTAAAGACTGACATACATGAACATACAATTTAAGCTTTTTCTTTAAAAAAGCCAACTCAGATGTACTGTCAGGAACGCTGTCTATGTGAATGACAAGAATGATAAGAGCAATATTGGTTACCAACTTTAAGAATGACACTTGAAATTGTATTTTTATTTCATTCCTTGATGAATGAAACTCATTCTAGTCTGATACATAATTATTAATCATCTATAGTACTTAGTTATCCAAGCTCAATACCTCCAAGATATTAAAGAATATTGTCAAGTTCTATAACATTAATAAATGAACAGCCTTTTATAGCAGCTGTTCATGAGGAGATAGAACAATCAGAATCAATGCAGTCTACTGTTCAGAAATAATACAGGGATAAAATAGTTATGAAATCAAAATATATACATACATCTATGAAGGACTGAAAGCCATGGGATCTTTTCTTTTTGGAAAGCAAATTTTGACTTTACACTTGATAACCCTTGGACTATGTACTTGTAAGCAATTAGCTATAACTTTAACACAGAACAAAACGGGTTTAAAGTTACTGCATTTTAGCTTCACTTATACCAGTAGAGAAGTGGACTTACTAGATATATCAAAGCAGCATTCATTGCCGCTGTTGCTTCCACACACTCCAAGTCCATCCTTTATTCCGTAAGCAAAGAGAGACTGTGGAACAGAGGGCTGTTAACGACTTCTTACAATTACTCTTCTCCAAGACTACTTAGCGTAAAACCACATGAATCCAAAGGTGTTTCATACACAGACTTCCAGTTTGTAGCTACAGTTCTTTGTTTTCTTCAGTTCTGTGGACTTCTACCTTTCCTAGACATTTGAACTTCAGGAACTCTCATTTCACTTGATAGGATTATGCTTCTAGTTCTCATTGTTAGCAAAACGAGCCTTGAAATAGCTAAATAAATTCAGCCTGATCTTGTGATATCTAAAGGAGTCTGCAATCAGCCCAAAATAATACCTCAGAGAAGTAAATGGTGCCATTTGCTTCAGTGGGATGTTAACACCAAAATGTAGCAATTTAAGATATATCATCATAACATTTTTTGTTGCTGATCATTGTTGTAGCAATATCCTGTTACCAGGTTACCACCTCAGTGCTAGAAGTCCCAACCTAGATGATAAAGCTTCTCACCTGCCACTGTCTCTACAACAATTATGTTCTTCAGTATAGGCACCTGCATGCCATTGAAAACTGGCAAGCAGAAAACAGAGCAGCAGATCAGGCAGGGAGCACAGGGCTAGAAGCAGAAGGCAGAGTAGCAGATTGGGCATGAGAACAGGACTGGAGCACGCTTGGAAAAAGTATGGGTCTAATCTGTTGCCTGCCTTGCCAGTAAAGGTTGGCCACCACTCACTGACTAGACCATCTTTCCTCTTGCCATGGCCATACAAGCCCTGACCACCCATCAGGATAAATATGGGTACCTTCTACCTTTTCTCCCTGGAACTGGGAGAGACTGCATCTCACTGAACAACAGACACACAAGCTCTAAATAATTTGACTATTAGGCCTGTGCGAAGTGGCTAGTATTCGCTTTGGATTCGGCCAATTCGGGGGACAGTGATTCGATTCCATGATTAAAATCACTGTCCCGAATTGATTTGGCCAAATATGATTCAGAGATTCGGCCGCCAACGAATTGACCAAATCTCCAAATCGAGCGGGCCCCATCCCATGCCCGCTCTCCAAGCCCCGTCAATGGCTGCCTGCCCAGCCCCAGGGTCCAGGCACTTAAAAAAGAAAAGGCCCCAACTCACGTCTGGCAGAGGTCTCCCCATGGCCCCCCTCCTCCCTCCTTTAGCCCCTCCGCCACACTTACCGGCATGGAGTCCAGGTCCAGCTCCCTGTGGCAGCAAGCAGGGACTGCCCGAATCACCAAATCTCTTCTGAAGCTTTTCTGAATCGATTCGGAGGCTTTGAATCAATTCAGACCTTTTTATTGGTCTCCTGATTAGATTCGGAATCAGAGATTTGGCTGCCGAATTAGCAGCCAAAGCTTTGCACAGCCCTATTGAGTATCTCTGCTCTTGCAAAGCAGAATAAACATGTCCAACAAAAGGCTGTGAGTGCTCATTTTTAGGTAACTAATTAGCTGAAGATGATGCATCTCCCTTTACTCTGAAGACAGATTGTGGCCAGTGAAAGAGTTTTTTCTCCCTTTCCACTATTTGTTCCTGTTCCTGCTCCTGCCAGCAGGGGGATGATATACCACACAGTGATCATTAATAAATAAGAAAACAATTGATCTATTACCAAACAGTTACAATAGACTTTACTTGCGATGTCAGAAACAGCAGAGTATGAGGGAAAAAATATTCCCAACAGTGAAGAGCAGTACTGACATTTCAGCCCTTGAATATCCAAAAAAAAGCCAAGCCATTATACACAACACTACCTGGGCTCAGATCTATCTTCTGAGCTTTAAAGAGAACAAGACATTCACTATGAACAAAAGTAAAATCATCTTTAATGAAATTTCTATGTAAAACAATTGTTTAGTCAAAGGTAAATATATATTTAATTCTATTTCAAATGTCAACAAGAATTGAGAGCTACCAGTGTTCTCTGGAGAACAAACAGTAGTTAAGTTCCATCTTGCTGATGTTCAGAAACAGTATGTTACACCTTAAACCAGCAGTTCCTATTGCACATATCAGAATTGCTCTCCATGTAAGCACCAGAAAGTCTGGTACCTCACAAAATAAATTAAAACAAATCCTGTTTCTTGAGCAACCATTTTAAACTGAACACAAATATCATGGTAAAGTAATGTTACTGCAAGCTTTTAATAAATATAGTAAAAACAGATTTATAGTTCATTGGTGTTTTCTACAATGTCAATTTTTACACATGGATTTTTTAAAACCATAAATAATTGCCTTGTTGAACAATTTCCTTTTTTTTGGTACATACGCTCTGTTAATCGGTGCTTTATTACACACAAACGCATATACACACGCACACACATATCACAAAGTGGGTCTGTGCATGCCTCAAGTCTGGAACATGGACTTCAATGGAAGACTTTCAAGCAACTCTGTTAAACATGGAATAGCTTTGCTTCTTGCAAAAGTTAAAAGAAGAGGTTAAATTTCTCCATCTTCTTGAAGGGACTTTCAAAAGCAATCACAGTTGATTTAATTTTGCTCCAGCTGAAGTCGGTATGAATTTATGAACAACAGGCCAATACTTAGCACTTGTAGGTATTCCATCCTTCTTGAAGAACTCCCCCAAGAAATCTTACAAATGTCTATATGCTGTTCTTTTGGCAGCAGGATAAGACTTTAAGCAGCTCCCTATAGTAAACAATACTGTGGTTGCTATTTACAGTAGTTTTAATCCATCTGTGCCAGTGTGGCAGATTTCATATGAAAAATATACACAATATGGTCATTTTTAGCCAAAATTAAGATATCAACCCCCCACACCCCCCAACAACAAAAACAACAACACCACCTTACTCCTCTTTTAAGCTTCAATTTTAAAATAATGAACCGTTCCAAGAGAGGTATTTCAACCTCCTGAGTGTGTTAGAGTATATTACCCCAACATATAAAAACAAATATTTACTCTGTCTTAAAGTACCATATAATTAAAAAATGCCTAGTAGCTCTCCGCGTGCAAAGTCAGCAGGAACTGATTATCCAGGAAGTTTACTGTTTGTACAGAAAAATTTTGGGATCAAGCATTTGGAAGCAGAGTGCAAAAGAATCAGGAATTATTCAGGCCATTTCCTGTTTTCTTTTTTTTAAATATTCTGTTGGTCCAAGCTACAGATCCCTTTTTAAAACACGCATTGGCAGGGTAACGTTCGGCTTAGTGCAAATCCAACACACACCTAGGATCTGTAATCCTTCCTAACAGTGTGAGCCATCCAATTCACTTTAGTAGTCCAACTTTCCCGGAGTGCTTCATCAAATTTTTGTTTAAATTGCTTTAGTGCATCTTCCTCACTCTTCCCTAAGGCAAGAGAGTCCTACAGAACAATAAGAAAACAAAAATAAGGCTTAAAGTGTAAAAGCTGCTTATGTCCCCCTTGGCATTCTAAAGTAGTCTAAAATCATATTCTGCTTTTTCAACTTGAGGAAACTGTAGGATGTTTTTGAGAAACTTTCTGTGCTCTCTCTAGCCAGTGTTTCCTTGTTTCCTGTTAAAACAGTAAGAGAATTGCTGAAGAACAGGTCCCTAAGCTCACAGGTCAGCAACATCCTGAAGATGACAACTCAGTGTTGGACAACAGAGAAATGAATCAGCTGGGGAATCTAAAAATGACCGCTGGCAAAAGCTGGTATGGGAAATGTACTTTTGCCTGAAGGCCGCAAACATGCTGCATGTTACAACATGCTAGTCTGTTTTATTTTCTAAAATATCCTAATAGCCCCTAATATGAAGGCATGCTACCTACTGTTTAGATCAATGGTTCTCAACCTCTTTAGACTCAAGGCACCTCTCAGCAAATGCTGGCTTTTCGCTTTCATTCAGTTCTTTACTACAGAAAAATAATAAAGCAATCTTCAGTTGCAACGAATCCATAAAGACCACAACAGGTCAGAATGTTTGACACAATGGATTTCTTTTTCAAACCACTGATTTATCTTGTAAATTATGAGGTAGTGTTTCCATACTTATCAATGCTAATAGTGAGTGGCACCCTTAAAAAGATCTTGCAGCACCCTGGTTTAGATGCTATTACCTTTTATTTTGACTCAGAAATTATGTTAACCTTTTTTCCCCCTTACATCACTGGGCTCCCAGGTTGATTTCTGATGTAAAATACATGCTGTTCTAAATACACTTAGCACCCCTGAGAATCGGTACATTGACACACAGAAAAATCTCGTTTCAGTGTCTTACATACTGCATGGAGGAGGGAAACTGGCATCTCCATTCTAGAAAGCGCTTGAGGAAATCTCAAAACATTTATATGGAATGGAGTCTCAGAGAAATGGACTTGGAAAAATAAGCTGCTTAGCTGTGGGATCATAAGATCAAATCCAGAAGATGTACTAAGTCACACTGAGCTTTAGCTTTTGTTCTTACCTTTAGATACTGGATATCCTTGATAGACGTTAGTTCTGGAAGACCTGCAGTTAACATCAGTGCAAAGAGTGTGATAAAGAGGTTACCATGTCTTCGCAGAATCAAGTAGGCTTCTTCACAATACTGGCGGAACCTTAACATCCATCAAAAAATATACACACAATGAGTGTGGAGTATAAGAAAATACAATGAGAGCAATCTTTAAATAGAGTCTCCTATCCCAATGCAAATATTTTTAAATGAAAGTAAATTCATCATTCTACTGCTGTCTAATATAATACTTGTGCGTTTTAAGCCTTCAACTGTTCCAATTCTTTTTGTTTGTCAACACAAAGTGCATCAAGACAACATCAAATTGAACTGTAGGTTTACTGGCAACATATCTCCAATCGCAGACAGTTTTATAGCTCCGCCTACCAGAAAGAAGTAATGAAGAGATTTGCCAAACAATGTCTACACATCGCTCTCCCGATTACTTTGCCAGGTGACAATTTCCAGAGCAAAATGACAGCAGAGACCAGAGGAAAGCACAGAAAAATACTTCCCAGGAAGATGCAGAAAGGAGGTAGAAAGAGAAGAAAGGACTGTGGTGCTTCATTGTTGGTTTTTTTCCTTGTTAGCTGGGAACCTAAAAGATGTGAGCTGGCTTCAAGGTCTTAAGAACAAATGATGAATCCATACTTCCCTTCTGTCCTTCATCATCTGCTATAACCAGATTTCTTCCCTTCCTGTTCCACCCTAATTTATGTAGATGAGTTAGAGTTTGGAGTAATGAGAAAAAAAGGTAAGAAAGGAGTTATGGATGCTCGAGCAGATGTGGTTCTTAAGATGCATAGCCAAATGGATTCTATTCCTAAAGTATGAGCATCCAATACAAGTATGCTTGGATTTGTTCTTGCTACAGGGCAGTATCTATTTAGATTGTACCTGCACCCTAGTATCACACCTCTGCCCACCAGCAGAAAAGGGCAGAAAGGGCTCAACAGTCAGAGAAAGACTATGCTTCACTAGCAGGACACGAGATTACTGTAAGGCAAGAGACAATTCTCTCTTTTTCAGTTAATTCAAAGTCCCCTTGTACTCCACTCTGGGTGACTGACAAGCAATTGTCTGTTTCAGTGGAAATCAGCACTGTTACTCCTTCTTAAACAATGCTTACCAAAAGAGTATCTGATTGATTGAAAAACAGTAACCAGCAACAGCATTTTGTAAATGTGTCAGTTAAAATCCATATTGCTACTGTAAGCAGCTGAGAGACAGGGACATTCTTCCAAAAAGGTAGCAAAGGCTTCCTGAGGCCTGAAGAAACAGACCCACATGTGACTATATGGAACATACCTGATCAAGTTGTAAAGTCATTCTTATATACCTAGAGACTAGGGCTGTGCAAAGTTTAGGTCGCTGATTTGATTCAGTGGAGATTCTGCCCGATTCGATGGCTGAATCTCCAAATTGAATCAGGAAACCCATTAATCTCTCCAAATCAAATCAGAAGCCTCCGATTTGACTGGGAGAGATTCCATGATTCAGATAGATACAGCTTGATATGTTTTTTCTACATACCTCAAGGTACCAGGCAGCTTGTAAATGCTAAGATGGTGGGGAGGATGGAGCATCCTATGGGAGCACGGGAGAGGGGTAGGGGTGGACCAGCACTTCTAGTCCACTTCTAGGTCTGCTGCGGAGTGCATGGGGGACCCTCCCCCTACCCCCTGGCTCAGCGACTGGTGCCTCCTGGGTCTGGGGGGCACCTAGGGTCCCCGTGCAGCCGATCACTGAGCCAGCAGGGCGTTGGGGGGGAGGGGGGGGAGGGGGGGGACTGCTGCTGAGCATGTGGGGGGCTCCCTTGTGCTCCTGTGGGATGCTCCATCCACCCCACCATCTCAGCATTCACGAGCCATGTCTGGTACCTCAAAGTAGGTAAAAGCAAAAAAAAACCATTTAAAAGCTGTGTCTATGGCTGAATCACTGATTTTCTGAATCAGAATCAAATCTTCAGATTTGGATTTGGCCAAATCGAATTGGGACAGCAATCTGAATCAAGTAATCAAATCACTGTCTCCTGAATCAGGCTGAAACCAAATCCAAATCAAATATGGCCTGCTTCGCAAACCCCTACTAGAGACCTACTTTGATAATTCTGTGAGGGTACTGCCTATCCCATAATTCTGTCAGCAAAGGCCATAAATAGTCTAGGTATGTTTGACTGCATTCATCCTGGAAGATGAATAAATCACTCTGAATGAAACTTAAACAAGTCTAGGCCAGACTTCAGGACAAAGCCTGAAAATAACAGAGTCCCATAAGAAATGGGTCAAGGACAGACAAAGATGAAGTCTTGAATCCTTCCTTACTCTTTTACCTAATATAATAGCTAATAAAAAGAGAGTCTTCATTGACAGGAAGTATTGTGAACTAGTTGCTGAGCACCATCAACCCATCAATATGCTAATATCCCAAGAAGGAAGGGAAAAGCTTAAGGAATCTAGCTCATATAAAGTGAAATATCTAGTGTAACCTTGGATGGGAGAGTGGTATGCAAATGCTGTTGTTAAGGTGGACACTTATAAAACTGAAAAGAAAATCTAGACTGTTTCATAGCTAATAAATAACTCAAATATTGTTGATAGGGTCGTTGTTGTTGAGAAAAGCTGGAGCCAAAACAGAAAACCTTCTGGGTCTTCGAATGAACCGTAGCGGCTGGCTGAGGACTATATGCTGCCATGCTCTGAATGACTAAAAGGTGCAGCAGAGCAGTGGGTGTGATCCAGAGAGGAATATAACATATACAGAGCTAAAAAGCCTCCTGTAAGAAGAAAGGTGACCTGACCTTCCTGCCTTGCAGAGGATTGGGGGAACATGGGCACATACTTCAGGGTAACCAGTGGGGCCATGACTAACATGTATATGAATACTGGACTGGTAGCTTTGGAGAATAGCAGGAGGGGGTTGCTTTACAACTCAAGGCTAAGTACAGGCAGTCAAAAAGCCCACGACTGAATCAATTAAATCTGCAGGTTTCTCTAAACCGCATGAATTGAATTGATAAGGAAGTGAACTGATGTTCACTTTTCAAACAGGAAAAGCAGCCAGACCCCTTCAGTGGCCAAAACCTGTAGCACTAGAGCATGCCTAGAGGGCGGGAGGCACTAGAGCATGCCTCCCAGCCTGCTGGCCACTGCAGAGAGCTGGAAGCCATGCAGTTCCCCAAGTCACACCCCAGCCTCAGCCTCTGGGCCAGCTGAAGTAGGGGTATGGGAGGGGAAAAACCCATTCCTCCAGCCTGGCACCAGACACCCAGATGGGAGGAGCCTGGCGGGAGGGGGCAGGGGGGTAGGAAGGGGGAAGCTCAAACCCAGGGATTTCCTCCAGCTGCCAGGAGCTGGGAGTGGGGCTGGAATCCAGCAACCATGACCTCTCCTTTGTCTTTGGGACAGCTGAAGGAGGTAGCAGGGGAAGCATGTGCTGGGGCTTGGTTCCACCTCTTGGAGCTGGGAGCCAGGAGCAGGACTGGAGTCCCCCAGCTACATCATCCTCCCCCACCCCACCCCCTCAGTCTTTGGGCTGGCTGGGGAGGGAGGGCAGGCAGGGAAAACCCACATGGGACTTGGCTCCACCCCTGGAGCTGGGAGCTAGGAGCATGGCTGGAGTCTCCCAGCCACAACCCCCTCAGCCTCTGGTCCAGCTAAGGGGGAAAGAGCGGGGGAAGCCTGCACCCAGGCTTTGCTCCACCCCCTGGAGCCAGGAGTGGGGCTGGAGTCCCCCAGCCATGCCCCCCTCCTCAGCCTCCAGGCCAGAGACTGAGAAGGGGGGCATGGCTAGGGACTCCAGTCCCACTCCCATCTCTGGGGGGATGGAGCAAAGCCCTGGTGCGGGCTCCCCCTGACCAAACTCCATGTGGGCCAGACACTGAGGAGGGAGGCATGGCTGGAGAACTCCAGCTACGCTCTTGGCTCCTGAGGTGGAGCTAAGACCCTCCTCCACCCCAACCCCAGGCTGCTTCTGGCTGGGGGGGTCCAGTGCTGGGCCAGAGGGATGGGTTCCCCATCCCCACAACCCTCTCTTCAGCCAGCTAGGTGTGCTAGTGTTCTGGGTAGGGAACACAGGGGCAGAGTAGACCCTGCTCTGCTGGAGCAGGCAGCACAGCCCAGGGCTGCAAATCATCCGACGATGCTGGGGAACCATGAGTTAACTTGAACTAGGAAGAGTTATGCGCTAGAAGTTCCATAAACCGGTTTGACTTAAATCTGTTATGTCTGATTCTACATTCAGTCGGGTTCATCTTAAACCAGTTTTAGCCATTTTGAAAGCAGCTTAAGTGTACTGAACTTCTGTTCTGTTACAGGTTTAAACCTGTTTCCAATCACTTAAACTGGTTTATGTGCAACTTTTATCTCTAGCCCAAAGGCTTAGCTTCTGCTGTAGCAGCTCAAGTTCTGCTACTAGAGAGTGGGAGAACTGGTGTACTAGCTATGAAAAACGTGTACAATACCACAATAAAATGTCCCTAGGGCCCCAGCCACACACACACACAAAAAAAAAAAAAAAAAACGACAGCAAAATGAAAGTTTACTAGCTGCTTAATAACTATACTGCTAAGCGCTAACACTAAAATAAGACTTGGAAAGAAGCAGACTGATCTTTGCTGCCAGAGGTATTAAAAAGGATGCAAGGAATGAAAACTTGCTTTATGCTCTCAGAGGGGAATGTGAGAACATTAAAAGGACAGGCAAAGCAGCTGACACTTAAAGAACACGGTACAAACACACAAAGAATGGAGCTCATGCAGAAAACCTCTGAACAAGGAGAAAGGAATCTAGGAAGTACTCCATGCATCCAGGTCAGGATAGAGAAAGACCAATGGTAAGCAGGTGGTTAAGTTGGTGCTTACAAAGTAACTTTGAATGCCAGCTCTCTTGTCTTCATGATCCTGGTAGGGAGAGCTATACTGCTGACACTAACTGTTGTTGCTGGATAGCATGGTAGAAAGAGGGGCATCTGATAAAGCTCAGTAGAAAAATCAGCCTGCTATCAGCAAAATTGTGCTGTGATAGCTAGAATCTGATGGTACTGGAATGGCAGCAGGGTAGCAGAAATGGTGATATTGTTTTTCACAAAACAACTGAAAAGTGTGATAAAAAAAAATGTGGGGCTTACTTTTTCACTGAGGAAAGTAATTTACAGATACACGAAACACCAATTAAAACACTCCTGTACTTCCAAGCAAACCCTTTTTTTCTTTTTTCATCATGTCAAACTCTCATCATATCAAGTACATAATATGGTTACAGATCTCTGTTTTGTGGTTGTGGCATCACCAGTGAGAATGCAGACTTTTGAAACAATATTTGGTATACTTATATACCAGCAGGACACAGCATTGTATCTTAAAACTTATATTCAAATTAAATGGATTCTTCTTTAAGTGGATAAAATGCCTTTATTTTTGCTAAGGTTTCTTAGTTTCTCAGTCTAATCACATCTGTAGAGAAGATCACTTCATGTTTTAATATACATGCAGGGAAAGTATGGTGGAAGTGAGAAGCATGTTTTATTCTTGATGCAAAGCGAAGACATACAATACATCTTTATTTCAGGTATCTAAACAATACTTACCGACCAAATTTTTCAGTGTTTCCTGTTTTGCCTTGCTGAATAACATGAATGAAATCATAAGTGAGAATGAAAGGCACTCGTTCCCTTTTAATCCCAAATTTGGATTTAAAGTTTCCAAGAATATGCCCAAAATCTATGTGGAAGAGCTAAAAATAGAAATGAAAATTAATTTCTCCAGGAAAATATTTTACTTTAATTTGTTTAAAAGTTATCTACCTATCAAGAGCAAGTTACTTAAAATGCACCTCTCAGTAATCCTTATTCCCTGGCCTTTGCTCCACCTTTTGATGCTTATAAAGGATATGTAATTCTTTATTTTCAAAGTGTTTCAAAATTAAAACTGAGAAATCAGTGCCAACAGCCAGACTGTTCTGCACATGTAAGAAGGCAATACTCTCCATAAATAAGCAGATTTCAGTTTATGGCTATGGCAATGAAGAACATTATTTATCTATTTCAGGGTTGTATACTACTAGTCATCACCAACATCCATGTAAAGTCTGCAACAGCAAGTCAGTAGCAGATTTCACGAAATCTTGTACATCCTCCTTTTCAGAGTCAAACTTGTGGCTGGGCCAAGGTGTCCTTTTGGTTGGCTGATAAGTAGGCAAAGGTTTAGGGGAAGAAGTGACTGTTGGGATGGTATCAGAGAAAATGTTTCTATATATAAATAAAATGTTGATAATGCTGTTCTAAGAATAAGAAAGTAGGCCACAGATGGACAGATTTTTACTGAAAAAGGATAAAAACTACAATAAAAATCAAAATTCAACATGGAAAATGTTTCTCCTGAGAGCATACTTGGGACATGGGTTCAAAGCAGTATACAGTACCATGCAGATACCCAAGCTAACTGTAAAGCAGCTGTTTGGGTATTGGAAGCTGGACAACTGCGTTAGTATGTTGCTCTGCCTGGGCTAATTAACCCTGCTCCTCAACAGAACTAAGGGGCCCAGACTGGCTGCCAGGCCAACACAGCTATACTGCTTTGGGCACTGGAACCTGCTTGGAATGAATTATTTCAGGCATTTCTTCCATGGCTCTACACTGTGCTCTACAGGGTTAAAACTAGGGGTGCACCAATAGAGATTTTTGCGGGTGATACCGACAGCCGATTTCTAAGGATGCATATCAGTTGATACTAATCCAATTTCTGATACCCAGCCTGGCAGTGTGGAGAGCTGCGTTCAGCTGGTAAGTCTGTTGTGATGCAAGGGGAGGGGAGAGGGAAGGGGCATTGGGGGTGCAGATCAAGGCCCCCCACGGTGAGAGAGGATGTGGGGCTGGGGCAGGGGCTGCCCAGCCGGGGTGGGGTGGGCATGGGACAGTGCCATGGTTTGTCAGGTGCGCAGGGAGGGCGGGGGTAGGTCCTGCCACTGCGTGTTGCTCCGCCAGGAGCTGCTGGTTCGGTGGCTCATACAGTGCTCCCTTGCTCGTCTGGTGGTTCCTGCCACTGCTCCCGCCGCTTGTCTAGAATGTCACAGGGGAGTGGGCATGTGCCCCCGGATCTGCGCAGAGTGGGGTGGGGCTGTGCTGGGAAGGGGCTATGGTGAATTTGTGCCCTCCTGGACGAGTGGTGGCAGCACAGTGCGAGCCGCCGGAAGAGCAGGCAAGCACTGGACGAGCCACTGCACCAGCAGCTCCAAGCCAATCGGCAGGAGCCACCCCCGCTCCCCACACCCGTCGGCAGGCACCATCCCATGCCCGCCCCGGCAGGGCAGTGCTTGCCCCAGCCCCTCCCCAACTGTGGGAGCCTTGATCTGTACCCCCAACTCCTTTCTTCCCCCCTCCCCTTCTACCACACCAGACTTACCGGCTGGACGCAGCTCTCTAAGCTGCCAAGCTATGCTCCTTGCAACCTGTGCTGCGCTGCAGCTGCGTGCATGCACGGGCCATTTATCGGCCTGATATGGCTGATTTCTGATATAGTAAATTTTCTTTATATTGGTGCTGATCCAATATTGGACTGATGTATGCACCTCTAGTTAAAACCCCTTGTGCCAATATTTTCAAGGTTGGTTTTTGCAAGGTTTTCCGATTATGGCTACAGTTCAATCAACACTGTCCAAAAAGGCTTAATGTGGCCTTCGGAAGAGTGAGTTATACAGGGAAATTTACCTGACACAATTATTATAATCTACATTTGCCTTTCAATCCACTAGCGTCCCTTGATTTAAATCTTTAAAATTTACTTGTTTTATCCAGGTCTACAAGAAGTCTACTTATTCTAAATTAGCAGCTGCTTAAAATTAAGACAAAGTTAACTAAAAAATGTAAAATGAGCCTTGTTCTATAACTCGGAATAATAATTTAGGATATCTTTAACAGGGTTCTTACCTGACCATTCTTTCTGACCATGATATTGTCACTATGCCTGTCACCAATTCCAAGCACATAAGTAGCTACACAGTAGCCAGCACAAGACAGGGTGAACTCTTCAATAGCTCGATCCAAGTCATCTCTAAAAATACAAAACACAAGAAAGAGTTACGAAAAACTCATCTTGTGTGTTAACATTAAGAAAACACATGAATTTGCTGAAATTGGATCACATGGACATTTTAAAACAGGGTTTGTGTTTTTTCTTCTTATGCCTCAAAGACAATTTTACCTCATGGGGAAGTTTATATCGTAAGTTGTAAGCAAGAAAATGTAATAAAATTTACCCTAAATTGTATTCCTTTAGCCAGTTTAAGAGAGCATCTTTGTTGAAGGCAGCAGCAGCAGCAACATTGCTACTATTTAGCTGAATATCTGCAATAGTTTCTGAACTTGAAACAGCCTCAATAAGGCCAGAGTGGTCTCCTGTGGCTAAACAGCCATACGGCAACATCCTGAAACAAACAAAAGAAAAAAGGTAGAAGAAAAATAAATAAAAAGATTAGGAACAATATATTAAATGTGTAAATATTTCCTGAATGGATATCTATGCTAATTTTATGAGGAACTCTTCAAAGTTAATATATGGACATGCTTTCAGAAATAAAAGATAAGTACTTCATTAGAAGTACAAATAAATAATGGGAAAAATGAAACAAATCAGCTTTTCATTGAAGTGTAATTCTGTAATAGGGATGATAGAGGGAGCTATAACTTTTCATTTGTAGTTTACTGTGTAAATGAAGCAATTTATATAGTTACTCTCACTTAAAAATCCTTTCACACTGTCACATGGGGTTTGAAAAGACGTTTGTGTAAATAAGCATCAAGTTACTCTATAGTAGAATCTCTATTCTCCTATTTCAATTAACAGTTCTAGTGTGCCACCCCTAAATATGCATATAGTAATACTTTCCAGCATTTGAAAACTATAAACAGAAACATGTAAAAGACAGGGACAATTTTTAATTCTACTTAAACTAGCCTGGCTTTATAAAGTGTTTATATAATTCCTCAAAAAATGTTTGCACTGAAGCATGGAAAGTTACAGGTAAGTGCATGAAACAAGGGGAGATGTAACTAAAAGTAAGTTTTTTCTCCAGTTCAATTTCTCATCTTCAAGAGAGGCAATGATCATGTTTGCTGTAAGAGAAAAAATGTGTTGATTTAATTTATGAGTTTGCCCCCACCCTCCCCACAAATACTGAGGAACACTGTGGTATTTCACCCTATATGTTTAAGGGCATAGGATGCTTTGGTGCACCACTAACAAGTACAAAGTAATAGTGCATATTATCTAATGGAAGTCATATGCTTTTAGTATGGTGAGAGCATGTGACATGCAAGATCTTCAGTCTAATTGAACTAGGACTCCTGAAATGACACATACTCATTCAGTACTGGTGATCATGGGGCACTGAGTAGAAGGACACCCAGATTTGGGACCTTTCTGGAGACAATTATGGAACAACTGCCCATTTAAGCTGCAGTTATGGAATGTGGTACATTTACTTTATTTTGAAGTTCCAAATATGAGCTTTATCATAGGATACCAAAAGGACACCAGCTTAACAAAAAACAACCCCAAAACAGAACGAAACACATGCTCCACACATTAATATGCCACCCATGTTTTGCAAGGTGGTTAGTTTTGAGAAATTATGGTAATTTTAGTATGTCAGTTTTATTGTTGACTGTCAAAGCCAAATGCACACACTACAAGTCACCAGGGCCAGTAGCAATGTTAATCTTTAGTGGACCACACAGCAAGTACGTTAGGTGGATTAGTACTCTGTCTAGTCTCCA
The DNA here is from genome assembly GCF_030867095.1 of Alligator mississippiensis. Lineage (NCBI taxonomy): Eukaryota > Metazoa > Chordata > Crocodylia > Alligatoridae > Alligator > Alligator mississippiensis. The sequence goes on from NC_081830.1 coordinate 44,904,372, forward strand.
GTTTGAGCCATTTTGTTTCCAGTAAAATAGAACTAAAATTAAAGATGACCAAAAGAAGTGCAAACAAGATGATTAGGGAGTAAAGAAGGGGTTATATAAACTAGGATTATTGTAAAGAGAAGTATTTTCATTAGAGATGCTGACCCTATTTACAGCTCAAATATAAAATTAGACTCAGCTAGTCTGGAGTTCTAATTGTATATTATTCCCACCACTAACTATGGGAAAATTATATCTTCAATACAGGAGCCAATTCTAACATTAACATATGGAAAAGTGTCTGATCTAAACTACACAAACACTGAACTATGTACACAAGTTTATGCAACAGTAATGACAAAACAGGTGCAAATATTATAAAGTCAATTACTGATTTTATAAATCAGTTCAATCCAACACTACACAAAGCCTAACATATATTGAGAGGAAGTCACAAAATATAAAATGGTTGAAATGACTCTGACCTATGAAAAACATACTGCAGTAGCAAAGAAGGACCAGAAGGTAAGCCCAGAGTATACTGCTGGAGGCCCCAACACCTTAGCTGTTTCCTTGTTTATGGAAGGGGTAGGGCCACCAAAGAGGCAAGCTGAGGCAGAGCTGGAGGGGAAGCTAAAAGGTTCATTCCAGCCTTACCTCCTAACCCCATCTAGATAGACAATTCTAAGACCACACAAAGAACTCAGGAAAACACCCTGTAACCTGGTGAGATTTGTTGAAATTACTATAGTGCAAGGGACTGTAAAACATCAGTGATGGCAGAGTATAGACCTAGGCCTAGGGTGGGCAAAATATGGCCCGCAGGCCAGATACGGCCTGGTAGGTCATTCTATCTAGCCCACAGGGCCCCTAAAAAATTTAGAAAATTAATATTTATCTGCCCCTGACTGCCTGTCAAAGATGACAGGAGTCAAGGGCAACAGGACCCAGGGGGGAAGCCGCCTGCAGGGCCAAGACTCGGTAGAAGCAAGGCTGACCTGGCCCCACCCCTCGCAGCCCATGCCGGGCACAGGGTTCTGGCTTGGGTCCCTGGGGCTATCCCTGCCTCCCTGCGCCAGAGGGAAATTCAGATAAGGAGGAGGGGAAAAAGGAAGGGAGGATCGTGGACAACTGCCCCAGTCCTCAGGGTCAGGCTAGGTCAGCTGCTACGGTCCCAGCACTGCAGCCGGGAACTATATAGTGATGGAGCGGCCAGCGGGGGATGGAGGGGAGTGGCAGTGAGCAGGCGGGTGTGCGGGCCGACCAGGGGCGAGCCGGGGCCCGTCTTTGCGCACGCGGGCTGTGGCCAGCAGCCTGGGCACGCGGGGCCGGAGAAGACCGCAGCGAGCTAGAATTGATTACGGACGCGTAGTGGTTGATTAAAAGATTGTTTACTTGCACCAAAAGATGGTAGTGGTGTAGGCTGGACAGCTTTCCAGGCACAGCTCCGCTTGAATCCCCGTTGGAGGATTACGACAAGTCAGCTCTTTTCCCCGGAGTTGTCGAGGCTCCGTGGATTCAGTTCCCCCGGAGTTTTTAGGGCTCCGTGGGTTCAGTTCCCTCCGGAGTGGCTGAATCTCCGTGGGTTCGTATGGCACTAATCTTCCCCGGAGTTATTAAAGTTCTGCGGGCTTGGTTCGGTTCCCTCTACCACGGAGTTGTTAAGGCTCCGAGGATCCGGTTTGGGTTTATAGGATAGGGATACGTCTAGAATTGCGCTCGGCGACGGGGAGAGGCCAAAGGCTATTTAGACCTCTGTTGCCTGCTTAAGAGAGGCGCATTGGGTCCGTAAAGGTCCACATCGCTTAGAGATCTTCACACAGCGTGAAGTCTCCTCCTCCTCCTGGCGAGTTTTCTCTCTCTCCAGGTTTCCTCTCTCTCCGGCTTGGGCGGAAACCACCCAAGCCTTTTGTATGGCTAGCAAGCCAATAGCTAGCCGCCACGTGTGCCTTTATTCAGAATTGGCCAATAATGTGGCGCGAACTCCCATACAAATGGCGGGAACTCCTTTACACCGTGCATCTCTGAGATGCAAAAGAAATGCACCATGCAAAGAAGCTGCAAATTTGGCGGGAAATTCCCCGTTGCACCGGAGTTCTCTCCCGCAGCAGAGAACTCCACTGTGCAAGGAAGCTGTAAGTTTAGCGGAAACATAATTTAGTGTTGCCGAAGCACACACAAACAAAAACTCACAACTTTGGGTTGTGACAGCGGGAAGCGGTGAAAGAGGCATCAAGCAGGCACACAGCATGCAGCGACAGCTGGGCAGGAGTGTGGGGCCTGCACTGGTGTCCCAGAGCCGGTGCCAGCAGGGCCCAGAGCAGGGCAGCAAATATGGTTTGCATATTTGTTTTAGGTTTCTTATTCCATAAAAATGAAGTTTCCAATTCTGAAAATGGATGCAGACTGGCAAACATTTGTGCTCATGAAGACCTGACTACTGAATCATGGCTTCAGATTGGAACTAAACTTGCTTAGGAAAACTGAGTAACTGAGGGGAAAAAAATTAAAGAACTGAATATACAAGTCTAAGAGACAACTGTGAAGCAGGATACCCTCCTTAACTACTGACATGAAAGTAGGAGAGATTTATTCAAGAGTAATCAAACTAAGATAAATGATATTAAACTAAAATTAATATAAATAAAACCTGCTTGACAAGAGCTCATAAAATAGTTTCTTAAAGTGACAGAAATCATGTTTCTTTGGATATTTAAACTATACTAGGTTAAGCGGTAATAAATATAGTCAGGAATGATCACCTATTGGCAATGTAATTAAATAAGTCTCATTCCAGTGAGTGATAGGGCAGAAAAACAAAATCCCATCTCTGTTTTAATAGGTGTTTAGTCCCAATAAAGCTTAAATGTAAGCAATTTGGCTATTATATAGATCCCCATTATTGCTAAGTATTTCAGAAACCCGGTGTGCTTTTAAAAAAAAGAAATTACAGATCTGGAACCTTTTTCCTATTCTAATCTCTTTCCCAATTAAAAAAATCCAACAGTGGGCCCAAGCATTTCTATAACTACAGTACCTCAGCGCTCATGATACAAGGAAGCACTGCCCATCCTTATCACGACATGACAAACATGAGCCAAGTATTGCCAGGTTAAAGTGCATGCTGGCGTTCTTCCATGGGATTTCAACCCATCGTACTTGTAGCTTAACTGGGCACAAATCCAACAACTTCCCCTTCAAAAGCAAGCAATGATGAAAGCTACTCAGCCCCTTGAGGACAGTGTGCTTACAAGTGGAGGAAAAAACATCCTTGTCAGAGAGACAGTTTGACAGGAGTCAAGTTGGGGACAAGTCCACAGGGCCTGTCCATCTCATCCTGGCCTTTCTGACTTCAACATCTGCCAGTGGGATACTTCCCCCTTTCCCCTCTTTAAGGCCATATAATGACCACTGACAGATCTACAAAATGATCCTTAGCAACAAATACCATTTTCTTTTCCCAATTTATTGTCTCCAAAATCACAGAAAATCATTTCAGCCATTAGCTTCCACCAGCTAGTTACTTTGACAGTTTAATTCTTCTAAACCAGTGGGTCCACCTCATCTGCTTCCATGGGCTAGTCTGTGGGTTAGGCTCAAAGTGTGGAGCTGCGTCATCTGGGCTGTGGGGCTGAAATCTGGTCCTGACGGAACCGATTGCTGTGGTTTGCAGAGATGCAGCTGTTACCACTCCTCCCACCACCAAAATTCTGGCCTTACGCAGAGCCGTATGCGCAGCTCTGTAAGCCAGATGACTTGGCTCCGGATTCTAGATCTGGCCTATGGGGCTTCCCTTGTGTCCAGAAATCTGGTGAGATAGTAAACAGTGGCAGTGTTAATTGCCATTGCTCTAGGAACTATAGCAATTAATGCTGTCACTGCTTTCCACACTACCAAATTTCCAGATGGAAGGGGACATTTGAGAACCTGATGACACGGGTCCATGGGATGTATTCTGGGCAACAAAAATGGTTAGGGGACTGGGGCAATGACTTATGAGAGGCTCAGGGGTCTGGGCTTATTTAGTCAGGAAAAAAAGAAGACAGAGGGGATTTAATAGCAGCCTTCAACTATTTGAAGGGTGGTTACAAAGGGGATGGAGCTAAACTGTTCTTAGTGGTGGCAAATAACAGTACAAGGAGAAACAGGTCTCAAGTCACAGCAAGGGAAGTTTAGGTTGGATACTAGGAAAAACTTTCTTAAAAGAAGGGTAGTAAGCACTGGAACAAATTACCCAGCAAGGTTGTGGAATCTCCATCCTTAGAGGTTTTTAAGACCTGGGTAGACAAAACCTTGGCTGGGATGATCTAGTTGGGGATGGTCCTGCTTTGAGCAGGGGGTTGGACTAGATGACCTCTCAAGGTCCCTTCCAATCTTAATTTTCTCTGATTGTATGATTTTATGATCAACCTCTCTACCCATCACTGTTCTACCAATTACTAAACACTGTATACTTAAGTGAGCATTACTCTGAGTAGTAACAATTTTACCCTTGGGAAGCCTATGATAGCACAATACGCTCTGGAAAGGGAAGCACAATACCTTTTAGCTGCAGCTTGTATGGATTGAAATACTGTAACTTTTTATTAAATATTATTTGCTACAGACATACCATTTTTCAGTTTTAGAAATTCTTCAGGTAAAAAAAATGGTTTCCCTCTAAAGTACTGAGCATTTTGAATTGATCATCTGAAACTCATTCTTAGTACTGGGTATTTTGAATCAATCATCTGAAGTTCATTCTGTAGAAATTCTCAAACAATAGTATTAATTAATTGCTCCTTAATTACCCAGATTTAACGTGTGCAGACTATGAAAAAAACAGGAAAAGCTCTTAAAGAACTGTACTCACAAAAGTAGTGGGTAAAAAATAAACCATTCAAATTCTGCATGTAACTTTGTTTGAAACCAAAAACCTGTGTCTGAATATTTCCCCGTGCTGTCGTTCGACTTAAAATAGACTACGATAAGCAAAAATGGCAAAGCCCAGCTGCCTGGGAATTATGAATTGAAACCCCATGAACATACAGTATATGTGGAAAGAAGTTCACTTCAGTCACGAAAAACAGATGGTCTTTCAGAGCATTGTGTCTACAATAGAAAAATAAGTAATATCTTAAAACTGCAACTGGCTAGCATTTTAAAATTTGGCAATCTTTCCATATCCATTGGGGAATATGGACAGTAAAGCAGGCCCATTTATCCAGGTGGAAGGCTAGGTTGCTGTGCATGTCTTATTCCCTCTACAGCTTTGGAATGTGGAAAGACAACACATGATCCCAACACACTTCCCTTTCCAGGGCTGTGCTGCTGCTTGCTGAGATTTCAGTCCTTGCTCAGATGCTGCTGACTGCACACTTGTTTGTTTTTCCTGCCTCTGCATTACCTTCCACTGACATAATTTTTTGTTCATCATATATTCAAAAGAGATTAAAAAGGGGGAGGAGTCCTCAATCAAACAAGTCCACTTGGGACTTTGGTTTAGTTCTCCATTGCAGACTGACTTTCTGGGAAATCCTCTTTTCACCTCTATGGAGAGTTTAGAAGAACAATCTTTGGATGGCACGGACAATTCCTTTGTCTTGCTTTGTTGACAAAACATTCAAAGTAAACATGTCAAATGACCCATCAAAGTCAGTCCTGCATGCTAGACACAGTGTGTGGGCTGGGCTGAAGAAGTCATGAACCCCACCCTCAGAAAGGGAGCAACTACAGAGTGTCTGACTTGGAGCTCCACAGCTGTCTGGGAGGAAGTCCTTGCCCCTAAGCACCGGAGCAGCTTTCCACAGGCTATTCACAATAACACAACTGGCCCAAACATTTTTTTTTCTATTTTTCAAAGGAACCAAATTGATGCTCAACTGTACAAAACTGAACACAGCCAATTACCCTAACGCAAACACACACTTCCTGAAACAATTTATCTATTTAAATTCTTTTTATATCTCAGATTTTACTAAAAAGAATCTGCTCATAAGTAGCATATTTCTGTGATTGATAACTTGTTTATAACTTTCCTTATCTATCTGGGTTGATGCTTTGAGACTGTAAAGATCATATTATTCATTTTCAACTAAGAATGTTTAAATGATGAGCTCAATTCCTCCAGCTGGTGCATCTTGAACATTGTTTAAAAAACAGACTAATGTCTAGCCTCATAAACAGTGTACATAGTCTAATAAAAATCACAAATTGTGCCAGACTCCAGCTTCATACCTCATGTGGCTTCAAGCTATGGACAATCATTCATAAAATATCCAACACTAAAACCCTACTTAAAATACCTTACAACTAAGAATATTGCTTCCAAAGATATCCCTTAAAAAAAACAAAACCTCACTCACTTTGTGACAGTCAATTCACAGCAGCTGATGAACAGGAATGGGAGGGTGCCTACTGGCTACTGCTCTGCACTCAAGTGCTCTTTCTTGCCTAGTAATTTCAGTTCTTGGGATGGATAAAACTGCACAGATGACATACTTAACACTCTAGTCAGTGGGTTGAGGGAACAAAGACTGGATGATGCAAAAGTAGCAGTTTCTGGCTGTGAAATGAGTTCTATGTTTAATATTTATCAAATACAAAAATGGTGATTGGGATTTGAGGACATATATTAAGAAAGGATAAAAATAGCTGCATCTCTCAAACTTTAAGACGGGTACTTTTTTAACTTATAAGGAAAAACAGGGAGGACCAAAATGACAGGCAAGTTAATTTAGGTGAGGAGAAGCTCTTTCAAAAACATGGCCTAAGAGGTTCTGCTAATGAACTCATTTAAAATGTTTTCTCTTTAGGCAAAAAAGGACAGGAATGCCTGAAGTCCTCTGTGCTCTACAGATCCCAGTAGGAGTGATGGCATCTCTTTGGTTCAGTGCACTTTGGAAAAACTGCCCTTTACTTTGAGAAACGTGAGTTCTTAGAAGACAGTAAACAATTGAGAAAGTTCCTTATTGTAACCTATTTTAACAACATATTTACACTGTAAATTCCAGCTGAAAGCTTTCACTTCTATATCAACTCACACTCTGATGCAAATTACACTAAGGATGTAGAAATGGAAGCCACCCCAACTCTCAAGTTTAGAGCAGATCAACTTCTGAGCATTAAAAATTATTGGAAATTGCATTTATTCTCCTCTCAACACAAGCCCAGTGTGATAGCTGGAACAGCATTATTTTGCTTAATTGTCATACAAAAGTATCATTTGAAAACTTGTTCAGGACCAGTGAAGTATCCTATAACTAAGTCTCTAATTCTTAAGTTAGAGAGACTTACCATGCAATAAACTGAGAAACTTAAAAATGAAACCATTGTAGTATCATACCTCAGTATTAACTTTCCTATGAAAAACCATGGCATTTTCCTATTCTTACAATGCAGCGTGGCAGTGAAGGCTTCACAACACAGTCAGGGAGAAACCATTTCAAGACTTGTTAATATAGATGAAAAAGTCTTTAAAAATTAGTAAACTTGGAAAAAAAAAAAGTCTCCTTCCTGTCCTTCTGTAAATGACACTTCCTGCTGAATATTACCATGAAAATGGCATACATACCTATATGGACTTGAAGCTCAATATCTGATTTTTCAGTTCCCAAATTCTGATATTTATTTAACAAAGGCCATTTAAAAATGAATTAGTTAACTATAATTAATTCATTTTTATATTAACTTGTTGATAACAAGATTTAACTTGTCTTTCTTCTTTACTATAAAAAGAGTTCTCTTTGCTGGTGGTGTTTGATTTCATTTTCCATTTTAATTCAAATTGGTTAAAAAACACTAAAAATTAATGGAATCAGACTTTGTTGTTCTCTATAGGAATTAGACCTCTGTGATATCCACTGTAGAAGAGTTAATTAGTATTCACACGGGACGTGTTCAGAGTCAGGAGAACTGAGGTTATAGCATGCACCATGTAAACTGTTTAGCTTGAAAAGCTGATCTTAGGAAAGAAAAGTTACATGATTGGTAAGGAAATGGCATTGTTCTTTTGAGCGCGAAAACATCTGCAGTAAGCATAGCCCTAGCTCAATAGGTTACAATAAATTCTCTAATAGTTAGCTGAATGGAGGTTTATTTAGACATAACAACAAAGTCTAAGGAAGTTGATTTCTGTTTGATGTAAGTTACCTTATATCATGAAGGACATTTATACACATACTTTCCTGTCCCTCAACACACTTTTGAGCACACTCGATTAATTTAATCTGCTCTGCATGTGAGTTGAGGCAAACTGTGCCGCGCTGTATGCAGTTGTGTAAGCAGCAAAATGCATGTCAGCGAGCAGAAAATGGCAGTGGTGCACTTTTGAACTAAAGCACCTCTTACATGTTTTAGCTCAAAAGCATATTGTTGCCATTCTCTCAGTGCTGACGAGCATTCCGCCGCTTATAGAACTGCCAGTGTTGCAGCGCCGGGCGCTTTTCAAAGCGCCCAGTGCTGTGGCACTTGTACGTGTAAAAATGCGTGTAGAAAATAGGCTTATATAAACAGTCCTGCATGATTAGGATTACCATATGTTCAGGTTCTCCTAGACTTGTTCTCTTTTTGGGTCCTCCCATCTCTATCCGGGTGTTTTTTTAAAATATCAATAAACAGCCAAAACTTTGCTCTGAGAAGCATCAAAGCTTTTCTGAGAACTTTACGGTTTGCCCTTGCAAGTTGCTGCTTGGGGCTGGGGGGGAGCGGGGAGGAAGGCGATTGGAGGCAGGGGGCATCATGTGCCTCTGTGCATGTACATTCACATGGCTGGCATGCAGCCAGGCAGGGTGGTGAGAGCAGCTCTGGCAGCTGGATGCAGGTAAGTCTAAGGGGGGCAGGGGTTGGAGGGCCAGAGGGCATGGAGCTGCAGGTCACAAGTGAGTGGGACTGGCAGGGCTGTAAATAGTACTTCTCACTGTAAACTACATCCTAAAACTCAATAGAAATATGGTGGCCTGTTCAAAAAACAAACTGAAGTATCTGTTGATGGCTGGGTGGTGTATGTGTGTGTGAGAGAGAGAGAGAGAGAGAGAGAGAGAGAGACACACACACACACACACACACACACACACACAGGGGGGGCGGATATTAAAAAAATAACACAATGTCTTTCCTAGTGCTGTTTTCAACCTTAATCTATGTAGTTCCTGCCTTTAAAATTCAAATTTTCAAGTGTTATAGTAAATAAAAAAGTACAAAATTACCGAACTAAATTAAGGAACTCAAGTTTTAGTCTGGCTAAGTAAGAGGAAGATATTTAACTCAAGATAAAAAATTGAGTCCTTGAGAGTTAATTAAAAAACTATTAGAAAATTGCAAGCATGTGTTCCAGATGCACACTCTCTCCATGACCAGTCCCTTGCTAGTTCACAACTCAACCAGCTACATTGCTACAGCTAAACATAAGCACTTCTTTGGTTCAAAATTCTTTTCCCTGGCTGGCAGAGATTTGCATTTTAAGTTTTGACTTCACCTGAGTTTACATAGCATCAGATTCCAACAAAAAATAAGATTGCCTAAATCACATTTATATTAGTACTGAAACAACAATCATTGTTAATTTGCAAGTTTGTTTACATGATGGAATATCAAACAGGCATGCCAAAAAAACAGTAAGCCTGTCTGCTATACCACTAGTCAAGAAGTCTTTCCTGAAGCCAAAAGAACAAAAGCTTTGTAACAGCGTGAAAGTAGTGAAACAAGATAAACAATATTTGCCGGTATTACAAAAATTGCCAGCCTGCACCATAGGAAAAGCAGTCATTTGCACTGTACACAACAATATACCAAATAATTTTTCTCTTCACTATTCCAATTATTTCTTCCTGTGGCCAATCTCTTAGACAAAAAACGCAGAGAAAAATTCAATACTCTCATTTGTCTCTTGATCCAATTCAAATGAAAAAGTGAAAACAATAGGTTGGAGAGTACCATGATGCTCTTTGGATTCTCTTAGCAATGTAAAGTGAGGTCATACGGTTCAATCATAAGGCAGCTTTTTTCTTGTGGCCTGTTTATCATACATCTATTGTACCCTGGGCAAGTGATGTCCAAGGAATTAATTACCCACTCTGAGAAGAATATATTCAGCTAAAAAAATTCTTACCGAAGATCCAGACCAGCTTCTTTCCAAAGGAGGTCCATCAAACGTAAAATCTGGAGTGTCAGCATGTCTTGCCGTAGATCTGTAGGACAGAAAATGCTACTATAATAGAATAATTTCCAGTTTTTTGTATTATTGGGAATTAAATCAGCCAGTACTCAATTACATCAACATATATATAGCAATCATTATGCCAACTCAAAGAACAGGTTCCAACCAAATATTCAATCAATCCTAGAGGTTAAGTGAGGTTAGCACAAAAATCATAGTTCTTCAGATAAATTGGTACTTAAACTAGTTTCTATGGGATAGATATGTTTATTGGTTGCCTGCTTGTTAAAGCTGCAGAGGTCTAAGAGAAAGATATGGCAATAAAAAGCATATAGATACATTCAAAGAAAAATTACAACCAAAAAAAAATACCTCAGTAGTTCTTACCATCACCATTTTTAAAAATGATCCCTACAAAATCCCCTCCAAACATCTTATTGTTGTATACTATCCATAAAGGCTTCATTTTAGAATCCATGTATTTACACCTCTCAATGCTGTAGAAAAACATAACAAGAAAAACATAATATATTTTACTTAGTTAAAGTAAGCTCTTCAGCTCCAAGAAATCAAATACGATTATGAAGCAAGATAGTTTTAGAGTTCCCACTGGGAATTATTTGATGGATAAATTGAATATAATTCCTAACTTTCATTTTGCTAATATGATATTAGTTGTAATAGGCAAATTTACATGGCATCCATTATAGTTAACACACCAAATACACATCCATAGTTTTCGCAGACAATATATTACCTGCTTTTTATCTGCCCCAAGCGAACTATATATTGATTTGTTCTCATTTAACTACTAAGCATTGTTTCAATGTCTTATATAACTTTATTGTGAACAGAAAGAAGCCAAAACTGTAGTCTAATTCACATTTTAGGTTTAAATATATTTAAGTAGGAGGTCAAATAGATATCTTGCTCACGAAGAGGCAGAGTTTTAAACTGGATCAGGAAAAAATTTCAAATTCAAACTAAAATTGACATTTTAATCTCAAAAAGCAGCAGTTTGATCACATAGCTAGGAAGATGCCAGACTGAACTTCTCCTACCCTTGACCATGTAATTTGTGTCAGCATGGCTGCTGAACAGCAAAGCCAGTAGACGTCAAACTGCATAAGCCTTCTTTTTTACTGTTTCCATATATGAGTTATGTTTAAAACAAATAAGATCACTCTTCACTTACTGTAGTTCTGAGAGTATAACAGAAGGATTCAAAGGAGATTGAAGGTCAGAAAGTGCTTCTCTGTAAGCATTTTGTTTCAAGCAGGTGTGCATTGCATCTTTTCCTTTTGCTTTGCTTTGCTTCATGGCATTCAGTTTTATTAGTCCATTTAAGGTTTTCATCTTATTAAGGGCTTCCACCTGAAATAGGTTTTTTTTGTTTTTTTAAAGTATTAACTTATTAGCTTTAATAATTAAAACCATCTGGAGTCCATATATAAAAATAGAAAAACTCACTTTCAAAATTACAAAGCAAGTTTGAACACTTGGTTTAAATAGTAAAAAAGCTAGCTAAGCCTAACAAGAGTTTAAAGTCTCTTTCAAAAGAATATGAAAAATTGCAGTGAAGATGCCATTTTTGAAAAAAGTCATAATATAAAATTTTCAGAAGTACTTGTGTGTCTTAGAAGTATAAATCCAATTTTCAAAAGTACCATATAGGCACTTAGGAGATGAAGTCCCACACGCTTTCAATAATATATTGAATTATTATTAATTTTAATAATACTGTATGACACAGAAGGGTAATTATGCAGGAGTTCTGTCTTCAGGATCCAAAAAGTTTTATATAAAGAGGTTAGTCCAACATTTTCCAACTAGGCAGCAAAAATTAAGCACCTATATCCATTCTGAAGTCAGTGTACGAAAAGGGCATTTAGCACCACCATGGAGGAAAGTGGATATTTTGAGACTAAATATGGATTCAAGCATTTCACTTTATAGATTCAGTTTTAACTGGCTTATATCAGCTCAGTACAATCATACAATATATTAAGCACATAACTTGAAACACTTAAATCAAGTCAGGGTAGATACTGGCTTAACAGAATTCTGAAAAGCTACTCCCCTGCACAACTCATAACAACAAACTCTTGAAATCAATGCACTCATTGCACTAACATGGGATTTACCTTGTTCCATATTCATATCTTCAGTGAAAATGCTAAAGCTGTGTCCCACAGAAGTTAATGGGAGTTAGCTACCAATTCCAATGTAACTAGAATTTCATTCTATTGCATTTATTTAAAATTAATCACTATTATTTATTTAAGAACTCACCAGCCCTACAGATAAGGTATACTGTAGCTCTGTAGCAAACTCAATAAAAGCAAGTAAGATTTTTATTTTCTAAAATTCTTATTGTAGTGAAATTTTAATGCAACAAGGGACAAATGAAAATGCTTTCTAGATGAGAAGTGCTAGATGGCTAAAATCAAAGTATGTGCTTAACTTTAAAAACACCAGTATCCCAGTTTACTTAATTGGTTTTTCTAGTACATCAATTCAGGCCCATCAGAAATGAAGCATTATTATTTAAAAAACTACTTTTAATTTTACAACTTGTAACGAGACATTTATAATCAATATGTACTGAATTATGCAAGTGCTTTTTCCCTCCCATCTGTTCGTTAAATTATTAATTACATAGCTATAAACTCTCCTAAGAAAGACAGCTACAGTGATGTTTGAGGACTTCATATTAATGAAGCAAGGCCCTTTGAATATGCTGTGTAGGTTTGCCATCAAGTAACTAAACTATTAACTGGTGGTTATTGATTATAAAATGGACCTTATATTTTCATCCTATCTAGAAAAGCCATTTATAGATTACCAAGACTAACTTGGTTCAATACTTCAATTACTGACTATACACTATTTCACATGTGTAACAATTAATTTTTGTTCAAGGAAATTCAACCTTATCTTTAAGATGAGTTAAAACTTATCTATATATAAACTCAACCCTGTCAGGCAGGATGCTGTGGAAATTGTATGCAGTTTGATTCTAGAACTGAGGCAATGGAGACCTGCCAGGTCAACCATCTGTCAAAATCAAAAGCACTCTGAGTTTCTACCATTCCAGGAGCTGTACAAACATCAGTGACAAGGGAACAAAATGAAACCTGTGCTGCACAAACAAGAACTTTTTGAAGTATTTCTACTTTGAATTTCTTCCGTGTTTGCACAGTTGGGATTTTTTTTGTCCCTTCTTTGATTGTGTTGACATTTATTTCCTGAGAACTATACAAAAAACTTGACTGACCTTAAGTCTATCGTTTAAAACGTTTCATTGCTTACCATGTTTCTTTTTTAAATGATTTTGACAATGCTAAACAAGCACATTTATGTAAGAAATAGCCAACTTAATGCTCTGAGAGTAGCACTAAGAGAAAAGAACAATCGTATATTCCTCCCATTTGCACTGGGGAGCAGCTATAATTCAGATACAATCAGAACTTTAAGAAGCTACTGTGACCAGACAAAATTTCTAATGGGATTTCTTTTTGCAGCTTCCTTTCTCACTTCACACATTTATTATGTCAATAAAGATACTGGACAGATATTACCTCTCTCAGAAATTTAACAGTCTTACATTTAAGCTACACAACTGTGACAAAGCATTCTAAGCAGGTTTTTTTTTAACAACTGCTGGCAGAGGATTAATCGAAAAGAGATGTAAGTTTAGAAGTGCACCTTACTTCTCCTTTTACCTGGCATCTCTATACTGATCAAAAGTGACATTGATTTTTAATACTCCTTACAGTGATGCCCATACAATATGTAATTAAGGAATTATTCCAGGTGGCCTAATAAAGCAACAGTTTGAATTATTTCTGACAAAAGCCAAAGCTTCAGTATGTGATCTATCAAGTCCATTATTTCACTTACACTGTTCACCCCTGCTAGCAAATATCATATATAGGTGAATGGCTGTCATGTCAGACAGCTTCCCTCCTTCTCAGACTTCCCACTGTTGGCTGCTTCTTGTACCTGTATCCCTCAAATCAGTTTCTCTCTCTTTCTACCAGCTTTTCAATTCTTTTTCACAAAGAAATAAACCTCCAACTGAGCCCAGTACTATTGATGGGACATGCACTTTGACCTGAAGCCTAGAAAAACTAAAGATATTTAAATAAATCAATACCTGCTTGGAAAGCACCTTCATGTGAGCAACACTTCCTCGGCAGTAAGCTTCGAGTATTAAACCAAATTGTACTGAAACTGCAGGTATGTGCACCTCTGACCTGTGGGAAGCATCATATGAAAGAAGAAAAGATTGTAAGATAGACTGTATTCACTGTATAGTTATGAGACTCACAGAACAGGAAGGGACATCAAGGGTCACCTGATCCAACCCACTGCCCAGATGCAGGAATGCTATTCCTAAGCCCTGTCAAATGATCATCCAGCCTTCTCTTGAAAACTTCCAAAGAAGGAGAGTCTACAGATTTGCTGGGCAGTCTATTTCAAGTTACTGCCCTAGGAACTCTCTAACTAAAAACCTCTAAAAGTCAAGTAAAAAGTAGACTATAGCTTATTCATTGAATGAAAAGCCAAATTTGAAAAAAATCCTAAATGCAGGAACACTTTCTCTAGAGAAAGCATTGGACAGAAGTCCATTGCAAGGTATCATTCACAGGATGGCCACCCAACCTCTTGGCATCAAAAAAGAGGCAACTAAGCATTAATGGAGAAAAATGAATTAAAATTGTGAAGAAGCAAAAAACTAAAACATATAATTTAAGCAATAGATGTCTATATATAAGAAGGCAGAAAATGTCAGTTAACTCAATGTAATGCATTGAGACATTAAAAATTTGACACTAAATTGAAAGACTGAAGAATGTAACCCTGTGTAAATGGGGAAACAGTTCATTCTGAAAATTTTTCAAAAGATCTACGTGGAGTAATTCAATCTGTTCTGTCTGCTGAAAATACACATCAGCCAAAATAGTGCAAGAAGAATTTCTTACCTTAGATGCCAAAAAAGCACCTGCCCTATCCTTCTATTAGCAAGTGCTCTCTCTAGTAGGAATCGAGAGAGGGCACAATCAAGAAAAGGTTCATACTTCAGAACTTGTACGAGCTGAAGAAGATACTGAGAAAGCTCTTCATCACTGGAAAGAGATACAAACTCTGGTAAACAGCTGAGTAACTATATAAATCAATTCTGAAGAATTCAAGATAAATCCGTAACTGTGGCAAGGGCTAACATTGAACATAAGAAGTTAAAATCTTTCAGCCAAATTGAGAAGAAAGAGAAAGCATGTAGACTAACTGTAAAAAACTGCCCGAGGGAGTTCCAGAATACCGTTAATAATGACAGCCACCATTACCCTTGGAAAAGAAACCAACATAAAAATTTTAGGTTCATGATTTTACCCTGGGCATTCTAACCCAATTAGTCAGATGAACTGCAAGATCCTTGGTCCTTCTGCATGTTACTTTGTACCACTCAGCCTCTGATGATAGACCTATGGCACCAGCTCATGGTTACCTCTATCCTCTCATTTTGTAGAAGGGGCAGAATGGTTCTAGATGTTTTAGTCAGCCAAGAGGAACATAAGTGATACCATATCTGAGGAGGTGAATTTTTGTTAGTTTATTCTGGAAATCAGTGTAAGAGGAACAGGGACTAAATTGGCCAACCTTTATCCTTTGCTTTAGAAAAAAAAAGTTTGATTCTTGGCGGCCACAGGCTAAGGGAATCTAGTAAGTGAAGATCTGCCATACTGAAGGAGCTGATGATCATCTAAACTCTGGACCACAGGAAGAGCCCCAAAGGCAAGCAAAGGGTTTAAAACACCCCTGCGAGACCTATGAATTCTGCCATCCCCTCTGTCAGGCTCTACCTGCTCCGAATTTAAATGGCCATTTAAGATGTATACATCCGCAGCATCTAAGGGCTGGATTTACATTTCAGCCTATAGCTGTTTGGTATTCTATAGCAAGGTGTATTTTTCTTTTAAAACCCTATATTTTCATAGTTATACCATCACAAAACAATGCCTACATAATGAGTTTTTAGTACTAAAGCAAAAGAAGTGAAAAAATTGTCAGCCTACGTTACATAAATAAATTCCTTAAATTATTTTAAGTAACGATCTATTAAATGGAGAGACAACTTGACAGTTTTAAATAAATCCCAAAAATATTCAAATTCCAGAAGCCAACAATTATTTAAATAACTCATCCACAAAAACTTGCAAATAACCTTTCAATTTGCTTTTTTATTGGTTAATTGCCCTTTAATCTATCTTCTGACATTATGTTAGAAATGTACTCTCATTCAATAATAGCACACCAATTTCCAGGAAACCCAAACTACTTTCAGAAGATGTAACATCTCCCATTTTATTGGGGATTTTATTGCTTCAGTATTTAATCAGATCCAAAATTATGTTTCCCCTTTAGTCATCACGGAGGGAGAAAAAAGCTCATCTTGGATTCAGGTAGGTCCCAGGTAGGTGGAGGCTCAGCTCTTGTTTTGCGTCAGGACTGAAGCTGGAGCTGAGCTACTGCCTGCCTCAGCTGGAATGGCTCATTTGGGAGGGAAGCAGGAGGGGCCATGTAACCAGGGGAGCATGGGGAAGACCTGCTATATTTCCCCTGACCTCACACCCTTGTACATGTGCCAACCCCATCCCGCATCTGCTCTTCCTGTAGCCTGCCCCTTCTACCCCTTGGTCCCTAACCTAGCTGTCCCCTGCTCCCTTATCCTGTGCTCCTTGGTCCCTCCAGTCCCAACCTGGAACAGCCAGGAGCTGCCACTGGGCCAGAGTCAGGCTGGGAATGCACTGCTGTTGACTGCCTTGAAAGGAGCAGAGCTGCAGTGGAGGATAAGGGAAGTGGTTGGGGAGGCAGCCTGCAGGTCAGGCACAGGGGGCAAGGGGTAGGAGGCAGATATAGGTGTGGCAGGACAAGGAACAGGAAAGCAAGGGGCAGGGGTCTGGGCACTTTCTTCATCCCTCCGCGCCCCCCCCGCTTTCCTTGCTACAGCAGTGAAGGGGGGTAATTAAGATGACATTCCACTAACTGGATTCTATACATGGAAAATTATAACACATTTATAATTTTCCATGTATATAATCTAATTCTTGTGGGGCCATCTTAAATTCAAAGTTGCCTTAAATTGATAAATACAATATATTGGGACATATCTGAATTATCCCTAATCTTTTTAAAGTATCTTTAACATTTGCAAACTGCCTGTAGAACATTGTCTTTTCTCAAAATAAACAAAGGTAAAAATCAAAGTTTTAATCATTATAAAAGAATTGAAGCAGCTGGTGGCATGTTTGTGTGTGGTGAAAAAGTTTAGGAATTAGGAGAGAAGTACCAAAATCTGCTGTAGCATAAGAGAGAGCAATTATTTGATGTACAATTTATTTCTGTAACAATATTTTTCTGTTACTTGGTGGGGCACTAACCATCATTTGGATTAAATTTTCTTTATATTTTGCTGTCTTCTATCAGGCTGTGAAAGTCAAAAACTGAGTTTTAATATTTTGTTAGAGGCAATTTTGCATTGGAAACATAACTAAAAATAATTTTTCCAGATGTACCAATTTACATTATTAGGTTAGCCAGGGTTAACAGAGCAATTACTTGTTTACATTTGAAAGGAGTCAAAATATTTTGTCAATAATCTAGCCTTGACAATAAAAAGCTATTCATCACATACAAAGTTTAGCTGTCAAGGACAGGGAAAGTGCAGTAGTGCTGCAAATGAGAAAGCTCCATATATTCTAGAGAGAAATTCATCTAGTAGCAAAAATACATCTTATAAAGAAAGAAATACGAGCAGCAGAAGCTATGCCAAAGGGCAAACTGAAATAAACAACTGAATGTAAATATTACATTTTCACTAAACGGTAGAGTGAGAAGTTGAGACTTTTTGGAGGAGGGAACATGGATTGTGATCTTTCCAATATTTTATTCATCATGTTTATATTAATGGTTTTACGTGGGCGTCTATGTGTGGGAGAGGATGCATCTATCTTTTATGATTTTGAGTCCTTTTTCCCCATTATAAGTAGAATGCCATTTTCCCCAAAAATTCTTTAATTGTTAAACATTTACTACATACCTACCTCATTAGCTTTAAGCAACCAACAGCATATTCTCTTACATACTGGTCTGGATAATTGAAATCTAATAACTCTAATGCTTCTCTAGGAGGCAGTTTTGTCCATATCTGAAGAAGAGCCTGGAGCTGTTTTGAAAAAAAAAAAAATGAATATCTATGATTAGTTACTAGTAGAATAATTTGAGAAAGAAGAGATGGACAGATTTTCCTGAGAATAAAATGTTCACAGCTATATGAGAGATCCGTCTGAAAACAAATACCCACAATTTTGGGGAAATAGATACATTTCTTAGTGCATGTGCACACATACGCACCAACATACAGATGCATTCATAGACATCCTTCCAAGATACTTTAATGCACATTTCTAAAGGTTTTATTTTCTGAAATCTTAGTTTTTCAGTAACTGTAAAAATAACAAACAAACAACACCCCCCCCCCACACACACACACACTCAAAATTGAATGTTTTCTAAATGATTGAATTATTATTGCAATATATGTTTGTGGAAATTTTCACCCAAATACAAACATTTTGATAACATTTTTTTCCCCACCAAGTTGTACAATAATGGTTACCTAGGTCCACCACTAACTTGGGTCAAATTCTGTCTCGATTTATGATCCATGTAATCTCACTGAATTTAGAAGATCCTGAAAAGGGTGTGAACAACAACGACACTATTCAAATATTCATGCTATGACAGTCCCAGAGAAGAAAGTCAGGTTTTTAAACACTAAGGTTACTCTTTCAGCAATCAAGACTGATGGCATAAATTTCAATTTGTAAACTTCAGAAAAATTTAAAACAACAAATACTATCTGGAATATGACTTTTTCCCCATAGAAATATACATTCAATATCCTTGCTTTATTAGCTATTCAGCTCATAGCTACAGCTAGGAATATCCAGCAATACTTCTTGTATCAGAGAGCAGTACAAATATGGGGAGCCAAAATACTACAAACAATGGTGCTATAATGCTAAAAATGCTGAAGCTGCTGCGTATCAACAGAAGGCGCTGAAACTAACCAGAATCCTTGAACACTGAAAAACAAGACACCTAAAGAATGGTGTCAGAACATTAGAATCAGCATTTTGTCTGTGAGGGTGGTGGTCCTCATTTCAAACCATCAAAAATGCATGTTGAAGGTGATAAAATAAATCCAGTTCAGTTGCTGAAACCACTGCAGCTGAAGGCTGATCTCAGTCAAAGCTACAAACATGCGGTACTTCTTAAAATTCAAATAATTTTTGGATGCTCCAAATTAGACAAGTAATTTGAAAATGCTGGACTACAGGAACCAAATCTGTGCTGAAGTTCAACTGAAAATATGTGATTCTTAATACACTGATTCCACCAGCATTAGACTGTTAAAATTAAAGACAGAGGTTATTAAACCAGTAAATGTTAAGTGATATGACCTTAGAGGAAGTAAGAGCTACATGACCTGTGAAAGAGCCAAGAAAATTCCAAAAATACAGATCACTCTTGTTTATATTCTTTCACTGAATCTTTATTAAGAGGGAAGTGCAGGCCAAGTAGCTTGATGTCCCAAACGGGTACCTCCTGATCAAAATGTGAAGGTTAAAGGACATTAGTTGTACTTGTTATATTTGGACCAACATTCCCCCCTCCCTTTTTTAAACACATAAAAGACTCCTCCATCTGCCAAAGTTTGGACAATGGGAAAGTTTCTTTGAACATTTGTCAAACTTTTCATTAATAAGGACACTCCCTCTCTCTACTGAAGTACTTCTTCATTAAAATATTCCTAAAGTAGTTAACATTTTTCTCTCCTATACTAACTGTAATAAGAAGAATAAAATGACAACTCAGTACCTGAAAAGTAACAGCTTATGTAGTCATGCCTGTATTATTAAGGATCTGGTGTTTGTGATGAGAATACCAGGGGCTGTTATACCAGGAGGTGAGGAATCTCAACTTTAAATGCTAATGTGATTCTAAAAGAACTATAAGAAACAAGGGGTGAAATCTGACCTTTAATTATATAGGTTTGGAATTCCACCTCCCCACTGCCCAATCTGTCAAGAAGCAGACATGGGAAGACTCTACTTTTGGAAGACTCTTATCACACTCAGCAATACAATTCAAACTAGTTTAATATTTTTATTTTTGGTCATTTAAAATGTCTCAAAGTGTCCAATTTATCCATCTTCCTTCTCTCTGTTCCCAGCTGTTAAAGGTGCCACTCCAGAGATTACGGAGGAGTCAGTTTGGATAATCTGCTTCATAAGGCTTAAGGGTCTCTTTAGGTGTTTGAAGAGAATGTGTGGCCTCTCTCACCAAGTTCTGCTATCCTGCCTGAAGAACTTAGCTAGTGACAAGATATCACAGCAACAAAGAAAGTAAGGATGTACAGAAACTTATTCTAGATAACTGTTCCAATTGTAGCAGTTGCAATAATATGGTATGTAAGAACAAATTACCTTATTTCCAGAAAATTGATATGGCTTTATAACATTTGCAATTTCTAAAAAAAAATCTAAAATAAGATATCCTGCACACAATTTCTCAAGAAAGACTCATTTCTGACTGCAAATGGCAAAAGGAAAGAACAGAAAAGCAGTCAAGAAAAGTGATGAAAACAGCAGCTGTTTTTAATCTTTACACCAGGTGTCAGCCTTTCTGTGCAACTGACGTGATTAAAGGATCTAGTACCAAGAAATTAATGTACGTTGCTTTTGTCAGTTATTTAGTCAATGCTGTCAGGACCCCAGACTCAATTCAGGAGATTAAGTAGTTTGACAATGCCTTAAAAATCAAAAGAAAAGAAAAGAAAAACAACAAGCCGGGAATTCAGTCATGAATTTCTGTGTCATAGCAGTACTGTTTTAAAATCAAGGGGAGGATATGTGGCTTATTTATGTATTTTACCAGTGTTTATAACCTTTACTTTTTCCCCAAATCTATCTTCTACAACTTCTGTGGATAAACTTTGGCAGCTATAAGCAACAAAGCTACAAATGGTTATTCAGATAAGAATACATTTTAAATGCATTAAGTGCAATATATGCAAACAATAAAGGCGAAAGTGACTGAGTGCAGAGGGACCACACAAATTACTGTACGTTACATAATGGCTTATGCCATTAATTAACGCCTTATGCAGTGCTCAAGACCTTAGGCAGCACTTCTCCTCGGGGTCTCCTACTTCCTAACGAAACAGGGGTCCTACACAAGCAGCAGTTTTACTTATCCTGCAAAACTGCATTATATATTTTCTTCCCCAGAACTAAAAACATTTTTTTCCCCCCCGATTTTCATGAGATGAAGTTCCCAACCTACAGGTTTGGAACCATAAAGAAATATTAAATATACAAACATGAACACTATACCGTATAAATTCTGGAACCAAAAAAGAGGTTATAAAATTCCTCGCTCCATTTCTTTTCTATTCTGTTTAACTCTGCACTCTTCCTCCGTGTGAGAAGATTCAGGCAGGAGAGTCCACACTTAATGTGCGCCAAGAAGCCCAGCTCTGTAGGGACTTGCAGTGTCCCAACAGAAAGGATGGCATGGATGCAGGGAAAAGGAAAAAAAAACCCAAACAAACCACAAGAGCAGCCACTTAGCACTGTGGATCAGAACAACACATCTTCAGAGAATTCTCCTACAGGCACAGAACGTGTCTAGAGAAAAAGGAACTAATTTCCTACTTCATGGAACAGCTCCTCATTAGCCAAGCCTAACTTAGAACTGGAATGTGGAAAGCATTTCCTCCTTATTTCTTAATCACCATATAAGCACTTAGAATAATATTACGGAGTTGTAGGTTATACATATTTCACAACAAAGAATTCCCCTGAACACACTTCCTGTTGTGAATAACTTTAGGAATATGAGTAATCCCACCAAATTCAACAGGATTACTCAGGTGCATAAGAGCTTACAGGAAAAAACAACATTTGAAACACTTGAACATAAAATATTACATTTGACACTAGTACAGATTGCTGCTGCCCAAAGATTTTACTCAAATGTCAAATTGTCTCCCTCTGTACATCTGCAAATAGAAATACCACAGTCTTTCTGGACAACACTCTACGATACATCATCATACATCATATCTACTGGCTTTTTACTTGCTAAGCCTTTCAAATAAAATATGTAAAGAGAATTTTAAAGGTGCCATAAATACTATTTTATCTATTTTCTCTTAATGTTCAAATCAAAAGAAAATTCTATATACTTGTCAAGTAATTCATCTGTATTCCCTACAATTGTTTGGTTACTATTGGTGAAGCAATCACAAATTCCTTATGAGGTAATTAAAAAGCCCTCTTGCTTAATGTCTCATTTCTGTGTAGGTAAATAAATATCTGTTTATAGTCTTAACTTTATAAGTAAAAATAAAAACAAATGAATAGTAGACACAAAAGAACATATTGAAATGAATAAACAATGTGAGAAAATTTGTGCATGCAAAGGAATGCTAGTGGGTGAAGAATGAGTGGGTGAGTCATATGACTAGCCTGGCATTCACTGCTGAAACAACTGAACTGCAAAGTGAAGGATGAAATTTGCAGTATTTTAATAGCTCTAAGGGTAATGTAAGGCCTGCTGGTAACCAGGTTCTAACAAAAGCTAGAGGGTTTTTCATCATGGTTCATAGACTCTCCACAGTTTCTGCTACTCTACATCTTGCAGGGAAATTAAGGGCACTGAAAGAGGGTTGGTGGGGGGGGAGAACAGCACTTTACCAGAAAAGAAACTGTGGTCAGTTTGACTTGGCTCC
Source organism: Alligator mississippiensis (assembly GCF_030867095.1). Classification (NCBI taxonomy): domain Eukaryota; kingdom Metazoa; phylum Chordata; order Crocodylia; family Alligatoridae; genus Alligator; species Alligator mississippiensis. Next base: position 44,927,351 of record NC_081830.1, read on the forward strand.
CCAGCATTTGTATAGAATTCAGGGGTGGGAAAAATGTGGCCTGCAGGCCGGATGCAGCCTGCCAGTCCATTCTATCCAGCCTGCAGGGACCCTAAAAAATTTTAAAAAAATTAATATTTATCTGCCCCGGCTGCCTGTCATGCAGCCCTCGATGGCTTGCCAAACTCAGTAAATGGCCCTCTGCCTGAAATAATTGCCCACCCCAGTCTAGATAGTGCGCTGATTGAATCAGCTATTAAATATAAGGACCAAAAAGCCCCGCTGAAGTGCATGATTTATACAGATGCTGGGCGAGCTGGGTCAAACTGACTGGGTTCCTCTTCTGGGCATGTAGAGGCATGCTGAGCTGAAAGTAAAAAGCATCTTTTTGGTTTTTTCCACATCTGTCAGTGACCTAAGTTTATGTCTGGACTGCCCATCTAAAGGATCACATGATGAACAAAGTAGGCATGAGTCTGAATCTTAATAAGTCTTCATGTAACAGTCCCCGAAAAGGTTTGCTAGTAACTGGAGTAATACCTGATGTTCAAACTGTAGTAATGGGAATACACACATACACAGAGTGAGAACTGTTAATGGCTAGTTGCAACTGAGAGTTGCAACTAGTTTAAATATCTGAAAAGCAAAATGCTTCTTTTGCAAAATGACTAGTGTGGGAGGGGAGGTACAAGCCCTCTCCCAACATGTCCCGGGACCCCGCCCGACAAACACCGATACTCATGGCAGGGATCAGGATGTGTGGCAGCTGTGGAGAAACACTGATGCAGGCTCAGCAGTTCCACAGCTGCCTGAACCTGTGGATCGGCGAGCCCCATGGGTGGGCCAGGAAGCAGTGCGGGAGGTCAAAAAGACAGCTGGGGAGAGACCCAGCTGCCCGGAGAAGGAAAGACCAGATGCCGGAGGACAGCAGCGGATGGCGGAGCTGGGCAGAGAAGAACAGAACGCCGGCGGGGAGAGACTGGATGCTGGCAGAGGAAGGCGAACAGTGGAGCTGGGTGCCAAGGAGCGGAACACCAGCAGAGAGAGGCAGGCAGCGGAGCCTGGTAAGAAAGGTGAAGCGGGGCACAGGACGAGAAGACCCAGTGCTGGCCAGAGAAGCCCGGCGGGAAAGCCCACAGGTCTGGGCTCAGGTTGCCAAAGTTTGCCAGAAGGTCATGGCAGGGAGAAGATAGTCCTCACAATCCCGAGCAAAGACCAGGCTGCTCCAGAGAGTGCAGGTACCATGGCGGGGAAGGCCAACAAGTGATGGCAAAACACTGTGGGCAGCCTGGTGAAAAGGGAGGAGCAGGTGGCAACTGGCCCAGATCCCGGCAGCGAAGGGGCAAGTTCCACCAGATAGTGAAATCAGGAGTGACTGACTCCTAATCTGTTGGTTCCTGGGAAGAATACTCGGAGAGACAGACAAAATTCCTTCTCCTGTCCCAGGGAAGCAGACGGGTCCTGGGGTCAGAGTCCCAGCAGACACTGAATGTCTTCTCTTTTATTTAGTGTCTTCTAAGTTATCGTTCACCCCAGGCTGGGGCACGTTTAGTTTCCCCGAAGGTGAGCCCAAAGACAAGGGATCAATTTGGGAGAGATTAACAGCTGAACAGACCTGACCCCGGTAGAGGCGGGCCTCTCGGGTGAGAAGATATCATCTCAGAGAAGGTTACAGGGAGCAGAGTCCTCCCAGGCTTCAGATGTGGTAAGGGTTGGGTAAAGGGGAGGTTTGGAGCCCCACAAAAAAAAAGACCAGGGTCACAACCCCTCTGAGACCACCGACAGTGAACTGCCTCCCCAATCAATCAACATCCAAGTTGCAGCAGGCGAGTAGAGTCAGCGCTCAGAATCATCTGGGTGGCCTTGGGGTGCGGTATCACCCTGACGTCGCTAGGGAGAAAGGCACCGACCAGAAAAGGGCCGAAGCCTTACAGCACCTACCAGTGAAAACTAGTATTAAAGAACTTCATTACAATATTCCCAAAGTTTATTCCACAGATTGTCATACCAAGATGGTATTTGTTTCTATCTCTAAGAATCATATGGCATTCGATGAACAGTTCTAGCAACAGTAAGAGTGAAATTAAAGCAAGCAGATGTACTGCAGCAAGTATCTGGTTCTCTGTCACACTGGGTGTTAGGTTTGTTAAAGCTCTGTGAGATTTTGGTTTATCTACTGAATATGCATTAAACTAGGCAAATTTCAAACAGAAATATAAAAAGACATTATTTTTTGTTGCATTTATGGTTTCAAGTCAGTTTGTAAATTAAGAACATTATAACCATGAAAAATATTTTTTTCCGTGCAAAAGTCACAAACAATATTGATCAACATTTTAGGAATAAAAATGGTCTTGATTGCTTGATAACACTATAAGGGAAAATTTCACTTCATAAGTGCCTTAGGAAAATAAACATTTCATTAAAAAATCTGAATTATAAAGTCATCAGCTGATCTTCAGAATCACAAAAGGCACAGCAGCTGTTATCAAGTCTACTAAGTACATAGTCCACTAAAAATGGAATAACAATTTTTGTCCTTTCCCTTGTTAAAGAAAACTGAAAAAGATTCAAAAGTTACCATCCAAGAAGTTCCTAACTTTTCTCAAGAAGTTGTGCAAAACTTAGATTCTATGTAGAATATTGTTGGAAAATGTAAATTTGTCGCTTACAACAAACAAAAGAGGGTTTCCTATACAGCACCTTGTGGCATTCTCATTCTACAAATTTACTTTAGTTAAATTGCAGCAACATGAAACTTGAATACCCTCATTATTTCTACAGCAGCTTTATGAAAGTTTACTCAAGTAAGTTGCCTCACAAAAGGAAAAGACAAGTTACTTTGTAAAACTAATGTGCACCTTAGATATTTTATGCAAAAGTCAATTGTTCACTTTATTAGCTACCGATTAATTTCTTTGAGCAATTAGTTTTAGAAAGGTTTAACCAAACAAATAAACATAAAGGAATCTGAATCCAATAATTTAGCCTTGCAGGTTCAATCCAAGCCCTGAGTTTGTAAATGCTTATATACATATACATACTAAATCTGCACAGAGGAATAAAACACCAAAAATTAATTGGGTCAGTTTTATTTGTTTCCAATTTTCCATGGACTGTTCAGTTGTCATTTAGAAATAAATTTGGAGTCTTCTAGTTTAGAGGAACTTTAAGCACATTCCTTCCCCAGTATTTTTTAAAGAAGAAATTCCGATGACCTGTTCTTAATGCTTATCACTTTAACTAAAAAGTTAACATGCCTCTGCAAAATTTATTAAACACTTAATTTTATACAAAGCTTAGCAAAACACTTCCAATATTTGCATGAACAGGAATTTTTTTCCTCATGATTTCTCCCTAGTATTTTTAGACTGCCTCTCTCATTCACCTCACCTGAGCAACATCTTCAAGTTTGTTCCATTTTACAGAAAGCAGCAATTTTGGCAATGATTGTGGAAAATTTTCACGGCAGTCATAGCGCAATGTCCAAATAAGATCCATTTCATTTTCACAGAGTTGAGACAAGGGGTCCCTTTCCATGATTTCTTTTAGCACAACATAGAACTTCTTGCCACCTCGACCCTAGGAAAATACAAGTTTGTTATGTAACTTCAAGAATCATCAAACACATTATAAAAGACAATGACTTGTCTGATCTAATACCCTATATGTTAAATCTACACCAGGAGGGGAAGAGAGAGAAAGACTAATTTTTTAAAGTATAAGGAACATTTCTTAGTCTAGTAATGGAAGGAGACATCTAGACAACAGGCCTAGAAATTGATTCAAAATTCAATTTACAAAAATGTACTTGGAAAAAGTAATTGAACTTCAGTGTTAATGACACTAGATGGCAATCTTGCTGTTCTTAGCTCAGTCTTGTTCAGGGAGCACCTATTTTTCTTTTGTTTTCAAACAAATAAATTTTATGTGCACAGATAGGTTATACGCAAGTAAAAATTAAAAGTCAAGGATGCACTTCCAACCATAACAGAAAGGAAACAGTTTTTGTAAATGCTAATACAGGCATCACTTAAATTGCTAAAACTTGTTTTATTCTGATAATATCTTTTTTTCCATTTTATATTGATAGTTAACACAATTTTGATTTCTGGAAAGTCAAAGTTAGTTTTACTTTTAATAGGTTTAATACTGAATTTTCTATTTTAAAAAGAATGTGATCATTAATCCCCCTTGTTCAGTAGAAGCACCCTTACAATGCATGTTACAAGGAAAGAAATTAAGCTGAGAAAATGTTTCTATCAATTTAAAATGCAAAACAAGGTGTAATGAAATATTATAGAAACTACTGCTTCTTGATACAACTGACCTGTATGGGTATGGACAAGGGTTACATTTATTTTAGAAAAAAATGCCTTTTTCCCAGTTCAAATAGGGAGCATAACAGCATTCAAGCAGTTTATGGAGGAAAGATCTAGCAGTTCCGCAACACAACTGATAGCTTTTTAAACAATGTTGCTGTTTCGTATCACCATGTGTAACATTTGCTCAGTTACATGGGGTACAAGGAGGTTCCCTATGGAGGGAAGTCATTCCTAATAGCCCTCCAAAGGGAGGGAGAATGGCTGGTTCCTTGACAGCCTGCTCAGTGGTGAGCTGATGAGGAGTTCTGCGGTGGTGACCCAGCTGCTGCAATGAGAGAGAGACAGGGCGGAGCAAGCAGCAGTGCCACTGCCCTCCAGTCCCTTGTATAGTCTCAGGTCTCCCTGGGACCATGCAAGGGGTGGGAAGCATTCTCCTGCAGCTTGATCCATTCTGGGTCTCCCCAGGACAGCTCAAACAGTAGCACCACTGTCCCATGCACAGTCCCTGGAATTCCCAGGAAACCTCCAACAACCAAGTACACTGAACAGTGCCACGACATACTTTTATCTTTAAATTTGTAGGCTATCAGAAACCAAAGTATACATTTTTATTAGGAAGAATCCATAAAAAGTAAGCTACAGTTGTCTTTTTTTAAACATCTCTTGACAACTCTGTCAACTCCAGCCTAATTACTGCCTAGTTAGATGATATGAAGAAAAGACTTAACTCCTAAAAAAAAGTGGTAATCTTTATACAAAAAAAAAAGTGAAAAAATGAAACACATGCACTAAAGATTCTGAGTTTCTTGAGTTCACATATATACTCCGTGTTATAAAAATATAAAGTGACAGAAAAGTAACCTTTCATTTAAATATAATTTTCTTAAAAGAGACTTTGGGCTTGGATACTTACTGCCATAGCACTGTCACTGCTTTTTGCAATTTCAGCTGCCTTTTCAAGTATCTGTAAAAGGATAACAGTATAAGGATTAGGTTTAAATAAAAAAAATCTGACCGCATTATGAGGAAATGTTGCAAAAGGAAAGCAATGAAGTGGCATTTGCTGTGTCATTTATATAACTAGGAATCTGGTTAAGTATTTATTCATTCTTAATATTGTATCTGATTTTAGGGCATATGTCCTAACAAGTATTATTCCTCTCCAATAAAAATGTGTTTTTTATTGACAGCTGATAAAACAAATTCTTCTATAAAACAGAATAGTATTCACAAACACGTGTACTACGTAACAGCTATGCGCTTGGGGAATGCAAATGCCAGTGCAACGTATCACAAACAATATTGACCTAAAAACCCCTTATTTTTCAGGCAATTTGAAGGTAACAATCTGTAGATTTAGATATCTTTTATTAGACCAACTTAAATAACTGGGGAAAAAAATGTAGGCAAGCTTTCGGGTTTAAAAACCTTTCGTCAAACTGAGGAAGTCTCTGCAGCTGTTGTGGGCTCTTCCTGGACAGAATGAATAGTAAAGAAGCCAGAGGCTGGGCTGGTATTTTTCCAACTATTTAAGTTGGTCTAATAAAAGAGATCAGATTCAGCCAAAGAACCTTGTCTGCTTATGTCCTTAGACCAGGGGCGGGCAATTATTTTGGGTGGAGGGCTGCTTACTGAGTTTTGGGAAGCCATCTAGGGCTGCATGACAGGCAGCCAGGGGCAGATAAATATTAATTTTCTAAACTTTTCAGGGGACCCATGGGCCAGATAGAATGGCCTGGCAGGCCGCATCCGGCCCGCAGGCTGCATTTTGTGAACCCCTGCCTTAGGCCAACATGGCTACAACCTACACCCCTGTGTAGGTTCGGGTAATTTGGTGCCAAAGACTCTGATACAGGGCATGAAAGTACAGAGTTCTCCCCTTTCTCTTTAAACATCACATGTCAATTTAATTCTTGGAAAGCTTTTAAGTTATATCCTTAGAAACTGCTGTCAAATATCTACCCATAAAACACATCTTCAGCCATGTTGACTGTCATTCACTGCATGGTTGCTCCTGACCTGATGAGTAGTTCTAGTCCAAGCCCCTTCATTCCTTGTTGGATGTGCCTGAACTGTCAGTATTGATGTCAATTATAACCCTGTTGTGGTGAGGTATTCTAATTTAGATAGTTGCCACACCAAAAAAGGTTAAGATTTTTAACCAGGTTTTACAGTCCCCTGAATGTACAGAACATGTAGTAACTGACGATGCTGACCGGATTTGAACCAATAGCATTTATCCTTTTACCAGTACCATGAGCCATCCAGTGCACATACACCAACAGTACTTTCACAAGTTGTATCAAGAAAGTGTTACTGTGAAAAAAGCAGCCATGAACATAGAGCTGGAAAGGATTTTCTCGGTCAGTCCCCTGACTTCAACAGCCACCACACCAAATAATTATTTCATAAACTGATTAAGCTCACTCCTAAAAATAACTTAGGCGTAGTAGGGTCAAAAATGCCTATTAAAAGGCTGTTCCAAAAATCTCACCCTTCCTTTAGTTAGAAACCTCTTCTAACTCCAACCTACATTTACTGCTGAACAGTTTATACTTTTCTTTTTTTTATGCCAACGTTATCCTTCAATTTAAAAACTTCTCTCTACAGTTTGGTGTTCATCCATCTTTCCCTGCTGATGTGCTTGTGGTAATCCTATCCTTCTCTCAGCATTCATTTTCCCAGGCTAAACAATTCACGCTCTTTGTCTCCTCTCCTATGACTGGCTTTCCATTTCCTCTTCTCTGCATCTGTTTCAATTTAATTCATTGTTCCTGAGTATGGATGACCAGAATTGTACTTAGTATTCTGAATGAGGTCTCACTATGCTTTACATGGTGGGCACTCTGAATCTGTAAGCATAGGTGCCAGGAAGCAGTCTATAACCCTGGGCAGAGGGTCATGCTAATGTGACTATACTGCTTCCATTGCTCAAACTCACTTGGATATTTCTACATGGCACATTTCAGCTTATACATATCCAAAGCTATTAGATGCTGCTGCACTGAGGAACAATGACTAAAGTGAAGCATCAGTTAAGCTAGTGAAGGGCTACATCTCCTTTTTGCAGATGAACTGATGTTGTGGTCCATCTTTAAGATCTATGATTCCCAAACCAGGCTCGGACATCTGATTGTAAGGGTATTCTTCCATAGCTGCTTAATCCGATTTGAAAATTTGAACAAATAACTGCAGGTCCAGATTCTCAGCTGTATATTAGTCAAATACATGCACTGATCCATTCTGCCAGCTGAGGACCTGAACCATCCAATCATTTTAATCCAGAAAGGCCTTCAAACAAAAAGATGAGCTTTGATTCCTTGGAAAGATTTATTTGGAGCCACCTCTGGAAGGGTCACATCATTAGTATTATTAGTTTATCACAAAAAAAATCAACTGAACTCTTCAAGTGAAGGTATGTTTCTGTGCTCTGAATTTACCAAAGACCTTGCAACACATTTCCACCATTCTTGAGTATTAGAAGTAGTGTGCTTTTGAGAAACTGAAGCACACCAAAAAACTGACAAATTTAACTGCTTCTTCAAGGTTGATTTCTTTAAGTGAATATTCCATCAACTACCTGTGCAGCCACTATAAAAAAAAAAGACAGGAAATTACCCCAGTTTCAAGTATGCAACTCCTGGGGTACAACTGAAGGCAAAGCCACCTAATAGCAGTTGTGACAGATAAGGAACATTAATCTGTCAGATATCTTTTAACTACTATAAATAGATAATTACTTGCAAAAAATGTAGACAGATTTTATTGAGATACATGAATGTGTTAGAACATAGGAATTTTTAGATGTATGTAATAAAAACACAAGAGAAAATATGAACACAAAAAATACCTAGTAGTGTACGCAATATACTTCTAAAATAATGCTAGGAAAACAAATACCTCAGCGTATTTTCAGAAATTATGCAACTAAGAAAAATCAACAGGAGGTCCAAGTAAACAGATGATATAATTGCCCCAAATGTTTTTGGTATGAGAAGCCGCTGCACCTTCAAGAAGTGGCATTTCCCATTCTAAACAGGAAAATGACTGTTTACTGGTTATAAATTACTTATGCATATATAGTTTTGGAGGCTTTCCTGACATTCTGTGACAGATTAGCAGGGATCTGCTGTCATTTTGAATTACAGAATTAATTATTACCCTATTTTATTATCATGATTTTTGCCTTGTTCTTGTGACTTGTATTTGAGAATGACACTGATCAAGACAGCTTTGTTTTTGGAATTTGCATGCGTCTCTCTATCAAAGGTGATGATCTCAGCAAGAATTTAACCAAGCTGGTGCTAACTTTCCTACAAAAGAACTCTAGAGTAACATATGGGGGAAATAAAACATTATTTCCCACACATGTCAGTGATTGGCTGCTTTTAACACTTATTTTATGACTGACTTGTCTCCTGGGATTAGCTTTACTTGCTTGTTTGTAACTAGACCAGCTGTCTAGCATTTATACTATAGTTACTGAACTGTATTCTAAACAGAGATTCAAACATGCTTCCTCTACTTGGGCAGAGATTCGTACTTGCTACAGTGGCACTACATGGGGCAATGTAAGGTGATTTAGTTTCGAGCAGGCTTAAGTCCATTTTAGCATAGAAACAGGCATAAAATTGCTTTCCACAGAAGAATTTTAGTTGCTGAAGAAGAAAGGTTTGTAGAGAACAAATAAAATAAATTCTTATAAACAGAAGTGTCATCCTTTTGGGTTATGGTTGAACCATTGAGTACTATTGAATGCGTTTATACTGAAGTTTCCAGAATTCCAACTACAGTATTTTTTTTTTTATTAAAAGACAGCTATAAAATTAAAAAGGAACCAAGAACACAACATTATTTTGCTGACCTTCAAAAGCACAAAAGGTAATAGCCATGTGGGATGTTAGAAAAAAGTATGCTCAAAGACTTGGCTTCAATGTTTTGAAGCCAAGGCATCAAGACTCAATTATATATTCCATGTTTAAGTAAAGCAAAAAAGACAGGAAGGGTGGAATTCAATAGAAATTCACGATTCAAGTTAACAATAGCCACTTACATACTAGCATTTGTGCTTCTTATTTAATTTCTTACCTTATCGAAGGGAGGGTAATAAATAGGCAGTTTTGAGTATTCTTGAAATTTAATGTGCAAAGCTGTTGCATTTTCAGCGTAAGGATTAGTTTGTACTGTTCCCATTGGATTCAACATTTCTTCAAGTTCATCTAAAAAAATTAGAACAGTTAGTTATAGTACAAGACATCTTTGGAAATGCAAGCAAGACTTGAAAAGAGTGATGCCATGAGTAACTTCTTCCTGTGTCAGTTGTACAGTTTGTGTGGAACATCTATTTTGCACTGCATGCCTAGTACAGAGCTGTCTCTTAACACTAGAATTGTTTTAGCTTAGGAAGATCATCCCAGGAAGAGGATCATCTGGTACTAAAAGCAGTGTGGCTTTTACAGTACCTACTCTACTGAAGAGAGGTACAACAGGAAAAAACAAGGGTAGCCAAGATGTCCCTATGACATGTCAGTCCTTAGTTGCAATGTCAGCCCAAAAAGGATCTGCATCTCGTGAGAGGCCATGCTCCCCACTTAGGCGACAGGCGGGGGTGCAGGCAGTGCCCCCCCTACAAGCTCCGGCCGGGGAATGGAAGTGCTGGATGAAGTGTTGCGGCCACTTCCCAGTTGACGCGATTGGCTGCAGGGGCCCCCTGCCCCTGGTAATTGACTGGTCACCGGGGGGGGCATGTGTGTTCCCCTTGACTAAAGTGGTACCAGTCACTCATGCTAAGAGCTGCGCTAATTAGTGCACCCCCCTCTCCCCCACCTCCTAGAGCACGTCTACAAATGCCCTTAGAGGACTACTTCAAGAAAAAGGCTTCCCAAACCTTCAGGAACAGTTGTGAATAGTTATAACAGTATCTACTTTGAATATTTCACAGATTCAGGATTAGAAAATTCATCTTTTAACTTAAAAAGTAATTAATTAAATATTGCAAACAGTAAAGGGGACCAAATGAATGAATGAATCCTGAATTAAGCTAAGTCAGTTTACACTAACTTGAGGATCTGGTCTAAGATTAATTAGTAAGATTATTTTTGTAAGTGAAAGTATTTAATATTATTTAATACTCCCTTCCTCTAAATTAATGCTCTTCTTTAATCTCCAATGTTTTTTCAGGTATACATCAACTTTCAGACTTACCAGGAAATGATGACCAGCTGTGCAATATGAGGTCTCCAGTCTTCAACTGTCCTTTATAATCAAATATCATAGTATTTACCCATGCTACAGGATAGTGCTGTTAAAGGAAAGATGTATTTGCTTATTTAGACAGAAACTGAACAAATTATTTAAAGTTGTAAAATGGTAAATACTCCAAGATTAGAAAAATTGCTTTCTACATCTAATAAATCATACTTTTTTTAATAAGACAATGCCTCAGCAGATTACATTCTAAAGTTTATGACTTTGTGTTGGAAGGGTACAAAAGTTTTTAAGAAACCCCATTTCAATGGAATATTCCTTTCCTATGTTGGAAACTCAAATGTTGCAGCACTGCTCTGAATACAGAACCATATAGTAAAAAGTAAAAGGCAAAAAAACCTTATCAAATTCCCCAAAGTAAATGAGAGAATTATAAAAATATAAATTTTTAAAAAGACAGAATTTATAATAAAGAGAGAAAAAAAAAGGATGAAGAAACAGTGAACAACAGGCATTAACAGGCATTAACAAAGAAAGAAAAAAAAATCTTGTGCTATGACTGGGCAATATATTAAGAAATCAAGTAAAGAAATGTTTGTAAATACATTGCTCAGTATAGTTGAGAGGTACACTAAATCAAATCATTACCACTTTTCCAGCTTTCCTAATGGTCTGATATTTGGCAGTATTCATTGTCTTGGTTGACTTCTTCGTTTTCATTTTGTCCATCACGGCATAAACTGCAAAGCACAGCCTCGCCATTCTTGGCAAGTCACAAACATTGACTTCAAATTCTAGGGTTTCATTCCAAACGTGGTCACTTCTCCCCGATACTTCTGTACTTACAATAGGCTTGCAAAGGAGCTCAGTCCCATGGAAAAGACCAGCCCTGACGCTAACCTGCAACAGAAAAACATCCAAAAAAAGACTTTCTAAAATGCAACAGAACTTTTATTCAAGAACACAAAAAGCATACACTATCATGGAAACTAAAAAGATTAATTCTGGTAGGGAGTGGGGGTGGGGGGCAGAAGAGGCAAACAAGGTCATTTTGGGGGTGTCTTGGTGTTCTTTCATAGCTTGTGACAGGAAGCTTAAGTCAAGACTTTCCAGTTGGTGGCCCACAGATTACACATGGCCTGTGAGAGGTTGAGTTTTGACCCATGGGGCTCCTCCAGCAGCAGCTTGCCAGCACAGCTGCTAGAGCCATTGTGGCAGGGCTCTGGAACTCAAAGGATGAACACTGCTGCTACATGCCCCTACACCCACTCATTGCTGGTGACTTAAATCAGTGGCTGGGGAAAAGGGTATGAAAGAGATGGCAGGGGTTTAGGTTGTAGCTGTGTTGATCTAAGGACATAGGCAGACAAGGTTCCTTGGGTGAATATGATATCTTTTATTAGACCAACCCAAATAGTTGGAGAATATTTATTAAGCAAGCTTTCGGGTTCAAAACCCCTTTGTCAGGCTAAGGAAGTTGCAGCAGTTGGTGTGTGCTCTTCCTGGATGGAATGAAAAGTTAACAAGCCAGGGGCTGGACTGGACTGGGCTGGGGAGTCAGTTGCCAGACAGCTTATAATGTATAAAAAATCCAGTGTCTGTGTTTAGTCCATGATCTCTAGTGTTCAGGAGGTTAATGAAATGGAGCTCATAGGCTCATCTCTGGGATGTGTTGTGTAAATTTCCCTTGAGGATCAGGACTGAGAGATTGGAGAGAGAGTGGCCCTCCTGTGAGAAATGTGCCCCCACCGGTAATTGGGTATTTCTGTCTTTGATGGATTTCCGGTGTGCATTCATTCTGGTGTGCAGTTCTTGTTTGATCTCTCCTACATATCTTCCATCAGGGCATTTGGTGCATTGGATGAGGTATATTACATTTCTGGAGGTGCAGCTGTAAGATCCTGGGATGCTGATGGCTCTGTTGTGGGGTGTAATAATAGTGGGGGTGGTGGAGATGTGTTGGCAGGTTTTGCATTTCTTGTCATGGCATGGTTTGGATCCTTTTGGTGTGTTCTGGGCTTGAGGAAGTTTGCTTCTGGTGATGAGGTTGGTGAGGTTTGGTGCTTGTTTGAAGGCTAGGATGGGTGGCTCTGGGAAGATCTTTTTAAGAATAGGGTCTCTGTCTAGTATGGGTTGCAATTTTTTGAGGATTTTCCGTACAGGTTCAAGGGAGGGGTGATAAGTCATAACCAGCGGTGTACGATTTGTGGGGGGTTTTCTTCTGTACTGCAGTAGTTCTTCACGTGGTATCCAGGTAGTTCTTTCAAATGTGTGATCTACCTCGCTGGACGAGTGTCCTTGCTGGGTGAAAGCCTTTTTAAGATTGGTGAGGTGGCAATCTCGAGTGCTCTCTTCAGTATAAATGCGGTGGTATCTGAGGGCTTGGCTGTATATCACAGCTTTTTTGGTGTGTTTAGGGTGATTGCTGGTTCTGTGCAGATATGTATGTTGGTCTGTGGGTTTCTTGTATACTGTGGTCTGTATTTTACCCTTCTGGATACTGGTCATTGTGTCTAAAAAGGAGATGCTGGTGCTGGAGTATTCTAGAGAAAGTCGGATGGAGGGATGGTGACTGCTGAATTTCTGATGGAACTCAATCAGAGATTGCAGGTTCTCAGTCCAAATGATGAAGATGTCATCGATGTATCTTAAGTATAGCAAGGGTTTGATGGTGCAGTTCTTGAGGAAGTCTTCTTCCAGGTGGCTTATAAAAAGGTTGGCATACTGTGGGGCCATTTTAGTGCCCACAGCTGTTCCCATCATCTGGAGGAAGTGTTATTAAAAGTGAAATTGTTGTGTGTGAGGACGAAGTATATAATGTCAGTAATATCTTTGGGTCTGTATTCTGAGTTGTAATCTTGTTCCTGTAGATATGTAAGGCAGGCTTGGATGCCATCCTGGTGTGGGCTGTTGGTATATGGGCCGGTACGTCCATGGTGGCTAGGAGTGTGTTGCTGGAAAGGTGGTCTATGTTTTTAAGTTTCCGTAGAAAGTCTGTAGTGTCTTGTACAAAACTTGCTCTGTGGGTGACAAGCGGTTTTAGGATTGATTCAACGAAACCTGATATTTCCTCAGTTAGGGTCCCATGGTTGGATATTATAGGTCTGCCAGGGTTCCCTTGTTTGTGGATTTCAGGGAGCAGGTAAAAAGTCCCCGGGGTTAGGTAGCGGGGGGATCAAGGTCTGTAGTTTTTCTTGTAGTCTTGATGGAAAACGTTTGATGGTATTGTTGAGTTTTTTGGTGAAAAGGGGAGTAGGATCTTCTTGTAGTTCTTTGTAGTAGGTGGTGTCAGAGCTGTCTGTTGGCTTCCTTTATGTAATCCTCACGGTTTAGGATGACTATGGCTCCTCCTTTATCTGCTGGTTTTATTACTATTTGGTGGTTGGATCTTAGAGATTCTATGGTCTTTTTCTCAGGTAGAGAGAGGTTGTTGTGGTGGCGTGTGTTGATGATTATTTCGTTGTTCATTCTTTCCCTGAAGCAGTCAAAGAGATGGCAGCATTCACCCAACAAGGTTCCAAAGCTGCACCAATGCAGCAGTTCCAGCAGCTGTGTCTGCAAGCTGCTGCTAGAGGTGAGTAGTCTGACCGATAAGAAGCCCCATGGTCTGGATCTGGCTCTCAGGGGGTCAAATAAGTTGGACAGCCCTATCTTAAGTACTTACGTTTAATTTCTACTCTTAAAATTATGTTTATTCAGTTACTATGAATGAGAACAACTGAGCTCTTTTAATAGCTGATTATTTCATAAGGTAATCATGAGGGAAAAACCAAGAGAGATATTGGGGCAGGGAAATAATTGTGGAGCTTTTACTTAACAGGAACAGCAACGGCCTATTTGCTAAAAGGAAACAAATCCCAGGTGAAAAATTCTGCAAAATGTTTCAAACATGAGATATTTCAGATTTCTGAACAATAACCCAGGGTAAAAGAAGTTAGTGATGGCATCCTGGTCATGAGTTCTTCCCTTCAAAACCTACCTACAAACAAGTTTGTTTTCTATTTTTCTTGCATAAATTCAAGATAAGCTAGAAGTGTAGCACGCTGACTGCATGTTGACCATCAATACTCAACCATGAAATCTGGAGCCAAAATGAAAGGATCACTCTAATATCACATCAGCGGAAAATCAAAAATATCTACATGAATTTATACTTAAGGTGTAGAGACATAGTTAAAAGCACAAAAAGCACCACCATGACTGGGATGAACTCTAACAGGTTAACATACTTATTCAAAACTATTCAGGTCTGCAGAATTGCAAAGGAAATCTTAAAAGCTCCCTCGTGAGATTTCTGGCAATCCCCTACTTCTGTTCTGCTAAGAAATACCAGTACAACAGCCTCTCCCACAGTATTATGCCACTTCCTTTGCAGCAGCTGAATATAAACAGAAATGCTATTGTTACAGTTTTTAAACCAAACTTAATGCTGACCAAATGCATCTGACCTTAAAATAACAGAGTTTATTTTAAATTTCAAGTAAGAGTTAAGGCTGCTTCTTTCTTTATCCAACCAATTTTTCTCTCATTCGGTTTAAAGTCTATTGAAAGGTAATTTTAAAGACTGTCTGATAAGTTTTCTGGCGATTCCTTACTTCTAGTACAGAAATAAATATTAGACAAACATGATATGAAACCTTTTGTCCCACTTAAATTTGTCTGGATGCGTTAAGGGAATTATACCAAGGTGGCTGTTCGGGTAGAATTCCAGGCACTTCTGGAAGGTCAAAATTTGCAACTATCAAATGGTCTTCATAGTGTTACATTCACTGGGTCTCTCATGTTAAGGGCAATTATTACTTTAAATAGGAAATTAGTTTTCAGTGATCACCACATATTAATATACATGAATTCTCCTAACTCAACACAACTTGTACCAAAGGAAATAGTAGGCAGCAAACAACTGAATAAAGAGTAATGAAAATATAATCTCTCCGGTATGTAAAATGGAGCAAATTGATCTCTTTGAATCCTTCAAGATCATACAAACCTGTGAATGAAACATACAGAAAGAACATTGATGAGTTTGATAATCCTACAAATGGAGCATTTTCAGTACCATTATAAATGATCTGAAATTATATTTTACACCCATATTCCAGGCGCAGTAGCTGTCTTTGATATAGAAACAGGCAAGATCAGTACTACAAAACCAACTGAAAAGTCGGACTTGAAGTTGGGGGAAGGAGGGAAGAAGGAGTTGCAATGTTCTCTTACAGTAACACTGTCTTAAACATCACAAAAAATGAGCAATTAGAATAAACTGAAGGACTTTAGCATGGGTATGTTCCAGACAGTTACATTACTAGATACCATAAGAAAAATAAAGGGAAGAATGAAGAAGCAATCCATTTTGCCATCAATACAAAAAGACTGGTTGAGACAGAAAAGTGACTGAATTACACAAAAGAAAGTTCCTTCCTACTTCATATTACATTCAAATGAAACTTCAGAACATGGAGTCCAAATTACTGAAAGTGCCACCTGAAGAAGTAAAGGCATATGAAAAGGGGGTCTTTGACTTCTACTCAAAAAGAAAGAGAAACATGCAAGTTTTTGGGGGGCAATCTCTATTGCTTCTCAGAAAAGGGGAGGTTGTAGAATCTTCATTATCGAAAGTTTTAAGCGTAGTTGAGACAATTGTCTTGGATAGTATATGCAAGGATGTTCCTGCCTTGAGGAGAGGCCAATTAGATGACCCCTTGAGATCCCTTCCAGTGCAATTTTTCTATGGCTGTGAAAATGAAGATGACACATGGAATTACTTATTCGACTTATACCTACAGACAACATTATCCCACTACTACCAAGATGGCTCAGCATTTCAAAGCAGCTGGCTGAAGCAGATACTGAACAAGGCAGCTATTACATGGTAGGAAAAGTAAAGCACTCAGACATTTGCAGATCATTTTGTCTCCACTGGAGGAAGCGATACATCTACAATTGGCAAATTCATTCTGTCATTTAAAGAATGATTTCTTTCATTTTTCACTGACTCTTAGCAGTATCATCAAGTAATGCCTTCCACCATGAACAGTGGCCAAGGAGGGAATAAGCGATGCAAGCTTTGCTGGAAAGATCTTTGTTCGTCTCCTGCTAGCACTGTAAAAATATGATATACTTAAGTTTGAGGCTATGCGCCCTTAGGAAACTCTGTAACACGTTCTTTTCTGCAACACTGTCTTCTAATTGTCATAGGATCATGGAAAGAAGGGCTGGAAGGGACCTTACAAGGTCATCTAGTTCCAGCCCTCTGCTCTAGGCAAGATCATCCCCGAATAAACCATCACAGCTAAGTGTCTGTCCAACTGCTCTTGAAAACTTCCAAGCACAGAGATTCCACAATTCCTCTAGGTAGCCAGTTCAAATGCTTGATGGCCCTCACAATCAGAAAGTTCCTCCTAATTTCCATCCCAAATTTCCTCTGCAGCAGCTTGAGGCCATTGCTCCGAGTCTTCTACCTAAAAACCACAAAGACAAGGATATCTCCATCCTCTAAAACCCTCTCTGTCCTCTCTTCTCCAGACTAAATAACCCTATTTTTCACCTTTTCCTCATAAGCCTTGTTTCTCAGACCCCTAATCATGTTTTGTCACTCTATGCTGGACTATTTCTAATCTATCCACATTCTTCCTGAAGTGTGGGGCTCAAAATTGGACACAGTACTCCACGTGAGACCTCACCAGCATTGAACACAGCAAAAGTATTACTTCCCTTGATCTGCAAGTGACATTCCCATTAATATAACTCACTATACTGTTGGTTTTTTCCTTTTTTTTTTTTTTTTTGCAACAAGAGCTCATATTTAGCTTATGGTCTCTTGCAACTCTTTCTAGGAAACACTGCTGCCTAGCCATTCATTCCCCAGTCTATATTTGAGCATACAGTTATTTTGTACCAAGTAAAGGACTTCGTGCTTGTCTTTGCTGAATCTCATCTGATTGATTACAGATTATTTTTTCCAGTCTATCCAGGTTATTCCGGATCCTAGCCCTCTCTTCCTCAGTGTATGCAATTCTGCCCAAATTGGTGTTACCCACAAATTTGCTAAGTGATGATGAGATGCACATAATCCTATCATCCAAATCATTAATAAAGATGGTGAACAATACCAGATCTAAGAAACAGCCTTGGGGAATGTCACTTGATACCGTCTTCCAGCTAGATTTTCAGTCACTTATTGAGTACAACGATCCAACCAGTTATGTATCCAAATTACGTAATGCATTAAACCTGTCTGCTCCTCTCTACAAATTAGAAAGTCAAGTTCAAGGCATCAGGCTTTAATTTCAAAGTAGTCAGTACTCTGAATCCAGCATATTCAAAAGATCACTTATTACTCTGGGATAAACACTGTCGTCAGCAGTGATGTGCTTTAGCCATAATGGAACTTTATAACAGGAATTCACTTGTGCTTTACTGGGGATGGTCTGCGACTGAGGAATTAATTCCCAAAGGACTTAAAAGACCAGGACAAACCTCATTCACTTCCTACTCAAATGCAAGGCATTCTTTTGACCTCACTTTCCTGAAACGTAGAAATATGTACATTTAAAAAAACAACACAAAAAAACCCCAACAACATCCAAATAAAAAAAACTTTGCATTGCGTACAATGCTCCCTCAGAAATAATCTCCCCAGAATTAAGTCCTGATCTTAATCACACAACTAAGTCACAAGTGTATTAAAAGATGGAATTTAGATATTACAGTGATGTGTATGGTATGAGAACCTATACAGAAGAACAGAAGAGAGGCTGATCACATTACTGGCACAATTCTCAGGCCCAACCTGGTGTCCATTAATGAAATGTTTTACCAAACTATGGCAGACAAGATTACCAAACTATAGAATCTTTCCACTACTTGGTCAAAGCTGGCCACAAGCACAAAAGGTCATAGATTAAATGTAAACAGAGCCACGCCCCCAAAAACCCCAGCTTTGCTGAATGCCTGCCCAAATAGGAAGGTCTTACACCATTGCTGAAATATGTCCAGGCACAGTGCACACATGTGGGCAATGGAGGCAAAGGAGAGGGATGATCACTGCACATGTGGTGCAGGGTGGGAAGGGAGAGGAGGGATTGCTGTATGTGCATGCAGTGCAATAGCCACCCATACAGTGCAATAGCTGCCCACAGAGATTGCAGCAGTGTGGTGTGAGGAAGTGTGGCCTGGGGGCCTGTGGTTTGTGCTACAGGGGCCTCCAGGGCATGCAACCCCTGCTAGTGCGGCGTGTACAGCATGCAGCCCCTGACTCCTTACAAAGTTGGACAGCGCTGACTTTATACATGCTAACTGTATTTTTTGTTCACTGTTTGGCAGTAGGTCTCATGAGTAAGCCATCATGCCAATGAACTAGCAGCTAGATGAATTACTGTCTTAGTCTACATGAGTATTCACTTAATTATATGCCAAAGAAAATAAGGCAAATGTCTCTGAAATAGAACAGCATGCGAAGTGCCCTGTAAGGCCTTTTTGTAATTGTGTTGGGCTGTTCAATAAATTCCTATGTGTAAACAACTTGTGGTCTGTAATAGTCATCTACATTTTCATGGAAAGCACTGCCACATTTTATTTTTCTATTTTTTATGTTCAGCACGTTTAGAAAATAGAAGAAAGACTAGACTGCAATACAAGCACATGAGAAACATAAGCCTGAATTTAATCTGCAATTTATTAAACACTATTTTATGAAATGTTCCATTAAAAATAAATTAATAATTCATGTGGTTAATGTCAGGTGTACATGTGTCTAAGTCAGTGGTTCTCAACCTTTTTAGATTCAAGATACCCCTTGGAAAATTCTAGCTCTTAGTTTTCACTTGTTTTCTCACTACAGGAAAATAATAGAGCAATTTCTCTATTGCAAAGATCAAATGCTTTTACTCATCTGAATCCCTATTTGAAATCTCTGGGTTTATCTATGAATTGTATTTGCACATAATGGTTGAGAATCACTTCTAAATCAATATAGCTCCATCTGACTGAATACCTTTTATTTCAAACAATTTAGAAATAGGTACTCCCCTAATAAGTAATTCATCTTGTTAACAGATAAAGAATCATCACATACACCCTCAATTTATTCCAAACTGTTAACAGGGTACTAAAGTATGTGTCTTCCTTTAGGCACATGAGTAGTCCTGTGGATAAAAATTGGGACTACTCAGGGTATTGATAGAAGAAACATATGTATCCACGTTGTATGCATCATTGTGTGCTTTTGTGGGTGCATTGGGTTGTGTGTGCCAGGAAATGTTCTAGAGGAGTGTCACCGTTCACACAAACATGGGGATGGCAAATATACTACTATACATTTAAAATAGAGAGGGGCTAATGCATGTCAATTTTTTCTTGGGTCTGTTCTATCCCAGTATAAATGGAACCTAAACTACAGTAATTTAGCAAGCGTGCTTTCAAAGGTAAAATGTCTTTATTTAGATTATCCTTACTATGGAACTGAGTGGACACATATTACAGTACAGCAATATCACTACATCACAGCCAACCAGATGTCTCACCAGCTTCTGCTCAACAATAAAGCTTTAACCACACAGCCTAAAGGTGCGTGCACAAGCTACTTTCTTGCCATTTAAAGTGCTTTATTGCTGTGGTTAACAGAAGAGTGTGACTTTACAGCACTTCAAAAGTGGGTATAGTGCTTTAAATTAACCCTTGTTAAATGAGGTATTATATCTGAAGTGCTGTATTTTGCAACACTTTAGCAATTTACAGTGCTTTAAATAACTTCCGTACACTTGTCAAATTTGACCAGTGGAGAAGCCCCAGGAGGCTGCGGAGCACCCCCTGCTTCCTAGCCTGGAAAGTGCAGGGAGGATCAGAGGCCACCCCACATCAAACGCAGCACTTCTGTCATGTTTAAGAGTGCTGTAATATTATATGCTATAGAAAGTGCTCTAAAGTATAGTTCTGCAAAACATGTATGGAACACTTCTCCACATACTAAATACAGATTAGATAGCAAACTGATCTGGAGGAATGTCATTTTAGTATGCCATACAGAATGGATGAACTTGAATAAGTCACTTAAAGAACAGCAAAACAGCTGAACTCTAGACATGCACAACACAGACGAAGCATTTTTGTCCCACAACCAAGTTATGGATGCTGCAGCAAGGACATTGCTGCAGCAACAGGAAGAGCCACCGCTTGTGCATGATTCTGGAAAAAACATCTAGATAATGACAAGGACATGAAAAGAAGAGTCCCACATTGAATGAAGAAGAATTGTTTCTTCTGTCCATATCCTGAGGTGTCTACAGTTAAGCAACATGCTTAAGTCCTTTGCTGAATTGAAACCTTTATGAGTCAACATTCAGTAACTATGGTGGAAACCATTAAAATTATTAGCCAAACAACGTCTTCTGATATCTAGCATCATACTACTTACTTTGGTAGTTTCCTCTGTGTTCAACTTGTTACCATTTAAGAGAATAATCTTGAAAGGGTTGCTAATATCCCAGACACTCTGGGTCAGCTGCTGAAAAAGAAGCAGAATGGTCAAGGTGTGTATATAAAATATAGTATAGTAGTACTAATACTACTATTACTCATAAATACACACACATATATACGCTACATTATACACACACTTGGGTGTGTGTGCAATGTAGCAATTTTACACATTACAAGCTTTTGCAATGTTACTGGAAAAATCTAGAAAATATGGCTAAACATTTAAACTAACAAATAAATATATAAATTTTTAAATTAAGGCAGAATAACTGAGCAATGAAAGACAGCACTTAAAAAGTGGTCTAAACAATATATTGCCACTGAAGTATGTCTGAAATGCATTCAGTACCAGCTACTGAAAATTCAGAATAATAAATTTTACTTTCCATAGATTTCCCATAATTATCATGCAAATGTAAACAGTTAAAAATAAAGAAAGAAAACACTTCACGATATATTATCACTGAATAAAAATCTCTCTTTGTTTCTAAGGATGACACTTGTGGAAATTATACTCTTATTCTGTAGTACAGGCTCCCATTAGTTAGACATAACATCAAGAAC
Organism: Alligator mississippiensis; assembly: GCF_030867095.1. NCBI lineage: Eukaryota > Metazoa > Chordata > Crocodylia > Alligatoridae > Alligator > Alligator mississippiensis. The sequence goes on from NC_081830.1 coordinate 44,948,905, forward strand.
TTGTAAAAATGCCAGTGTTTGTTATAATGGCAACACCATGCAAAAAATGCACATGTCTGAAGTAGACAAGGCTTTTCTGAGGTAGTGGAGACAACATGTCTACTGAAACTGAGGAAATTAATAGCGCAAAACTTTGGTCCCCAATTTGATTCGGTGGAGATTTGGCCCAATTCGGTGGCCAAATCTCCAAATCCGAATTGAATTAGAGGACCCTTTAATCTCTCCGAATTGAATCGGAACCCTCTGAATCAATTTAGAGAGATTCAGACAGACACAGCTTTAAATGTCTTTTCTACATACCTCAAGGTACCAGGCGGCTCATCAACACTGTGATGGTGGGGCGGATGGAGCATCCCACAGTAGCGCAGAGGGTCCCCAGCACACTCAGCAGCAGACCTGGAAGTGGCACTTCCAGGTCCACCAGGGAGCATGGGGGGCCTGCAGCCCTGCAGCTTGGCTACTGGTGTTTCCTGGGTCTGGGGGGTACCTGGGGTCCCCCCGTAGCCAATCACAGATCTGGGAAGGTACAGGGTGAAGGGCTCCCCCACTGCACTCCCCAGTGGACCCAGAAGTGGACCCGAAATACTTCGGGTCCACTTCTGGGTATGCTGCTGAGCATGCGGGGGGCCCCCCACCGCACTCCTGTGGGACGCTCCATCCACCCCAGCATCGCAGGGTTCAGGAGCTGTTCCTGGTACCTCTAGGTATATAGAAAAAAACATTTAAAGCTGTGTTCTCCAAATCAGCATCGAATTTTGATTCAGATTTGGCCAAATCGAATCACTGTCCCCAATTTGGGCCAAATCCAAATCCAATAGGGTCCATTTTGCACAACACTAGAAATTAACTATCCCCTCACAGAGCTTCTTCAGCAACTAATTTCAGATGATTCCTCCTCTTCTTTGCCTGAATGAAAAAGAGTTATTGGAAAAGGAGAACTTCTTTCAAACACAGGGTATGAACATAACCTTGTTTGAAAAGGATAAGAAGTAGAGCCTACAAGGCCTCCAGCCCTGATGTAACATTTTGAGCAACAGCAGGTATTGCCCTGCAGACAGCTGTAGTTTATATCAGAAAAAAGGAGTATAAGAGGAAAACCATACATAAAGTCCTATGTCTCATATTCCTCAGGATGGTGCATTCCTTTATGTTACCTAAAATACTCAAATCAACTTACGGTAGCTGTACGTGTTTTTTTTGGTGGCAGAGGAAGAGGCAAGTTGGATGATTTTCGGTTTATGGCAGCTTCTATGGCAATCATTTCCTGGTCACACATTTTCTTTATGGTACAACACTCAACAAGGGTCAGCTGAGGAAGAGTCCTGTTCATCACGCAGTTACGGATATACTGACATCAGACATAAAATGGTTGGTTATAACATTGCTTTCATTGTTTAAAATTACTTTAGATTATGATGCATTAGAAAAAGGAGCTTTGGATATGTAAGAGCTGAGCTGAATTAAAATGGTGGGCAAATGTTTCCTATGGTTATTATTAGATAATTATTAGCTATAACTTAAACTTTCCTATTTCCATTCCAATTTGCAAAACCATAATCAAATTTACTTTTCAATCTTCCAGTGTCATCCTAATCATAATACTAAATTCAATTTTAATAAGCAAATCAAAGTATTGTGCAGAAAATAGATTTTAACAGAAAAAAAAATCCTTGTACTGTTTTTATTTTGACATCAACAGTTTCTAAACTAAACCAATCAGCTATTTAAAGAAATTAACTTTTTGGAATTTCTTCACCACATTTGAAAAAAGAAAAGAGACTGCCTTGAATACTGACTACAAAAACATTCCTACCTGGAACTGAATTAAGGGTTGATCACCAAAAACATATTCCAGTCTTCCACTAACTTGCAACACATAGTCACTTGGATTGATTTCCTCATCTTCCCTCCCACGGATAGTCAAACGTTTTCGGATTGCCAACTCATTCAGCTTGATAGGATTTATGTTAGGAGATACTTGAAAACTAAATACATCCTGATAAGATAAGGAAATATTTACATAGCTTCACATACATATATATTTAAAGTAGCATTTAATTTATTACTTTTTTTTGGCGGGGTCAATATCAAATTGTCTTCCCTCTAAATAAAGTCCTACATGAGAAAAAGTTGTCTGATCATTTAAAAAAAAAAAAAAAATAGTATTTGAATTTTCTTGACTTTGGCACAAAAATATGCCAGCACCATAATCTAAGTTAGGGCTGACAAACTATTAAAAAATGAATTGCAATTACTTGCATGATCAAAAAAAAAAATTAAATAATCGCAATTTTGATCACACAGTTAAACAATAGTCAACACCTCTCTAACCAACAGCCAAGAGCCCATATGCCCTACAGCTACTCCCCCACCAACACCAACAGCACACAGCCTGAGCCCTGACCCTGGCCTGCCCCGCGCCTGCTCCGGACTCGCACTGGCCGGAGCAGACCAGCTGGAACCCACGCTAACAGCCCTGACCCAGCCCACCCTGCGCCTCCTCCAGACTCACCCGCCCATACTGAGCAGCAATGGTAGCTAGGCAGAAGCTGCTGCTCCATGTGAGGGAAAAGCTGCCCCTTCCCCTCAGCGCTGCAGGGTCTTCTTGCTGCAGCTGCCTGAAGCCCATGCCCAGGCTACCCAGCAGCTCCTCTGTACTGCCTTTGCTGCCCCACTGGGTGGCCTTAAGGTGACAGTGATGGTGCCAGAGAGGAGCCACAGGGCAGCCTGGGCATGGGCTCTGGGCAGCTCCAGCAAGAAAGGCTCAGCAACAGTGAGGGGGAGGGGCTGCTTTTCCCTTGTGCTGAGCAGCCCCTTCTGCCTGGCTGCCACTGCTTCTGTCACTGCTCAGCGTGGGCGGGTGGTCCAGAGCAGGCATGGGGTAGGCCTGGTTTGGGGCTGTGCTCAGGTTCCAGCTGGTCCACTCTGCCAGGCTGAGTCCAGAGAGAGTGTAGGACAGGCTGTGTTCTGTCTACCCCGGTCAAAATGGATGTGTGCAATTAACACATTACAAAAATTAATGCATTAATTGTTTTGCGGTAATCGCATATGCTAACTGTGATTAACTGACAGCCCTAATATAATTGCTATTTTTTTCTAAGATTAATAAATGGCTGTCAATATTCTGTACAGAATATATTTGAAACTTCTGTTTTTAATTAAACATTTTAAAACGGACTGAATTTAGAAACTATTTGCATATTTCTCATTCTGCTCTGAACTGAATTTTTTGTTTTAAAAGGTTAAGATAAGCAGTTACTGAACCCACATTAGCATCTCCAGGAATACCATAGCCATGAATAAAGGTGAAATGAATTCAAGTCTTCAACAGAAGAAGCTTCTCCTTTTTTGAAGCTTCCCTCTCCCACAAGCATATTGTTATGCATAAGTTTATCTGCAACATCTCAAGCAAGGTTTTCATGTAAAAAAAAAAAAATTCTAGAAAGATGTAGCCATTCTAAAATATAAAGTGTGGTCTAGCAAGCATTCTTTTGTCTTGTGCCTTATTATTATATAGGCTTTGTCAGCAAAGACAACCCTTCAAAAAGGATCATAACCATAATAAAGTCAGTCGAAAATCAATTCAGTGTTTTCCCAATTTCAAAACTATGTCCCACAACAGCTTCCTTCTCTAGAGCTGCTGCCAGATCTTGAAGGTTTGCCTGTCTCTACCAAAACTGATGAGGGACAGGACAACAACATTGCTTTTCCTCACAATTGCTGGTGCTTCACTATAGATTTGGGGGGTGGGGGACAGGGGGTGAGGGGCATGCATCCTTACATACGCGGGAAGTGGTTTCACTCTTTCAAATACAGAGTCAGTTTGGTTGGCTTCACAGGGCACTTTTACATGTGCTCTGGGGTGTGTGTGGGGGGGTGCACTTTAAATTAGAATGGCTCCGAGAGCCGTTTTAATTAAAGCGCTGCCATGTCTCCTGCGTCAGCTTCTCCATGTCCCTATGCTTAAAAATGGCAGCTGGGGTGTCTGAACTACAGCTTGCTTGATAAGTTTTAGTTCAAGCACCCCCTCCACCATTTTTAAGCATAAAGATGCTGATACACAAGACGCAGGAAGCTGCTGGAGCACCGCAACTGCTATGCTCTAGCAGATCCAATTATCAAGTCTGCTCCGACATGCTGGAATTCCATCACGTTGGAGCAGTCTCTGCACTCATAGCTACCTTATTATTCTGGGTAGCTAATTTTGGACATTATTCCTTTTTTCCCTGTAATTCGTCAGTTCGCTTTCCCCTGCTGAAAGGAGGTGTTGGTGTACTTCCTTGTCAGTTTTTTGGTTTTTTTTTTAATTATTTACTTTAAATTCTTGCTTTTATAATGCTTTTACAAAGCAAACAGAAAAACCAAGATTGGGGCTAATGTACTAAAGTAGCTTGAATTTAACCACTAATAGCTTTCAAGACCAGGCCCAAGACCTTAAATTGTGTGCAGAAGTGTCTGGGACCTTGTCTACCTTCTGGCCCACACTGCCAGAGAGAACACACAATCATGCCCCTTTGGCAACTCCACTCAGCTGAGCTGCCTAGTATGAAGAGCACTTCAGGAAGGCACCAGCTAATGAAAAGACCACCCCCAACTAGCAATGGGGCAGAATCTGCCTGGGGGCAGAAGCCTCAATTTTCAGCAGCTGGTACTTTCACATTATTTTTGTATCAGCTTCACATACAGAGATTTATAATAATGTATTTTGGAGATAACAAAAGCCCTGCACCAAAGCCAGCTTCCACTCTTCCCTTTTTTGGGTCACTGATCAGTCGCCTAGCCTTAGCTAGTTGTACACTGCTGCCAAAATAAGTATTGATATTTTGATCAGTTTCCAAAGCCAAAAGACTGTTGCATCATTTTCTTCCATTTCAATACATTTTTAGAGATTTTATCAGAAATGTTATCAAAACAGCAGAGGCATAACTGGGAAGCTCCACGCTCTGGGGAGCCGCTCTGCACAGGGCAGTGCTGGCTGCTAGCAGCAGTGTGTATGACTGCCAGCTGCGATGGAAGCTATTTTCTCACCCCCATCCATCAGTGACTGCATCTGAGGCCACTGTCTTAAGAGCTCCTCACCCCCTCAGCTATGCTACTGCAAAACAGTCAACTCCAACTATGAGCACATGAAAGCAATCACAACTGGGAAACGTACTGTTGTTATTTTGTTACTGTTATTTTTTTTAATCCTCCATTCTGATCCATTCTACTGTTGTAAAAGCATAGCAGGGACATACTAGAGATACAAACATGATGAAACATGTTCTGGTGTGGGACCTATATGTTCCTACAAAGAGTAACATTTTGGCTAGGGACAGACTTCACACAAACTGGTTTAAGTGATCAGAAACTGGTTTAAACTTGTAACAGAACAGACGTTCAAGTGCACATAAACCAATTTCAAAATGGCTGAAACTGGTGTAAGATAAACCTGGTTGAATGTAGTATCAGACTTAACTGATTTGGCTCAAACCAGTTTATGCAAATGTCTGTCCCAGACCCCTTCTTGGTTTAAGTTAAACCAGACTCCCCCGGCATCCCGGCATGCTCTCCAGGCTGGGCTCTCCAGCCTAAACAAGAACAGGCAGGGGTGAGGGTCTGGCCAGGGAGGGGTTTCATTCCTCCGCTCTCCCTCACCAGCAGGGACCCGAGCCAGGTCTGCCTGGTACTCCCCTCTTGCTGCCGCACCATGGCCCCTGAGGCAGAGGGAGCAGGGAGGAGAGTTAGTCTCCCCTCTACCCCCACTGGCAGCCAGGTCTGCCTGCCGTCTCCACCGCATTCGCTCCCCGCTGCGGAATAAGCCCCTGCTGTCCCCTCTGCCAGACCCCGGAGGAATAACCCCATCCCTACCCGCCTCCCCAGGGGCCCTGTCTGGCCATGCCCCCGTACCACTGCTGCAGCAGGAGTGGGCAGGGCTCTTGTTGCAGGCAGCAGCCCCTGTTAATATCAGGGAGTGAGAGCCCCTTACTGGTGGGGACACTACACTGTGAGCCAGGAGAGCTGCAGCAGGCTGCATGTGCTGACTCTGGGAAGAGGCTCACGCTTACAGAAATGGGGATGGGGGCAGCTGCCCCAGTCACAGAAGCAATAAGGCAGGAGCTAGAGTGGATGGGTCAGGGTGGGGCAGAGCCAGACACCACCTGCAGGACCTCGGGGGGGGGGGGGGGGGAGGCAGGGAATGGGTTTCCCTGCTCTGCCCCTGGGGCACCGCAGCCAGATCTGCCTGGCCCGGCCACAGCCACCTCTTGGCTGGCACTCAGGGCAGCGTCCAGCAGAATAAGCACCCTTCTGCCCGGAGGGGGCTGGCGCCAAGTGCAGACCAAGTGGCAGCTGCAGACCAAAGAGCAGGCTGACTTAGTCTGTGCTCAGGGCCAGCCTCCTCCCAGCAGGAGGGGGCTAATTCCGCCAGACACTGCCCCAAGCAGCAGTTGCGGCTGGGCCGGGCAGACCCAGCTGCAGTACTCCGGAGGCAAAGTGGAGAACCCCACTCCCTGACCTCCCAAAGGCCCTGCAGGCAGCATCTGACCTCACCCCCACCCCTGCCCAGTTGCTGTAGTGGTGAGGGGGGGGGGGGGGACCTACTGTGACTAGGGTAGCAGCCCCCGTCCCCGTTTCCCCAAGAACAAGCCTCTTCCTGGCAGGGGCCACACTGCTGGGCTGGCAGAACTGCTGCAGAGCATGGCAGTGCTGAGGGGGGCTTGCAGGGCTCTGGCCCTCCAGATGCCAGTGCTGCCAACACACAGCCTGCCACAGTTCTGCTGGCTCACTCCCCAACATTATGATAGGGGCTGCTGCCCCCAACAAAGGCCCTACTCCCTCCTGCTGCAGTGGCAGGGTGGAGGCATGGCTAGACAGGGCCCCTGGGGTAGGGGCAAGGACAGGGGTTATTCCTTCTCCATCCGGCATCTGGCAGAGGGGACAGCAGGGACCTACTTGGTAACAGGGAGTGAGCATGGCAGCGACAGCGAACTGACCCAGTTACCAGTGGCGGTAGAGGAAAAACTCTCTCTCCTCCCTGCCTGCCTCTGCCTCAGGGACCATGGTGCAGCAGTGAGGGGGGAATGCTCGGCAGACCCAGCTTGGGTTCCTGTTGGTGGGATAGAGGGGGGAATTAAACCCCTCCCTGGCCAGTTCAGCCCAGACTGGCCATGCCCCCCATCATAGTTTCCCTTCAGCCGAGGGCTCACTCTAGCGCCCCCAGGCATCTGGCCTCAGCAACTGCAGGCATGTGCCTGCATTTCCTCAGTCCAGAGAGAATACTTGTCTTTTTACAAACTGGTTCAGTCTAGGCAGGTCAGACTAACCTGCAAAGGTTTAATCAATTCAGGGTCTAGATCTTTGTGAATGTCTGCCCCTTTATGCTGCACTGTAAGTGCAGCAAGAATTAAAATAAACTAGCTGAAAATTAGTGATTTTTCTTGCTCAGAAAGTGTAATTTTGGGGATTGCTTCTGATTCTACTGACACCATTTCAACATACATTCTTTAACATTTTTGTATCAATACTATTTGAAAATCAAAAGATAGGAGGTTTAGTGTAAGGCATGAAGACCTACTTTTGTGTGTCAGTTATGCAGTGCAATTCTGTCTAAACACTATCAAATCATGCCCAAAGATGCTCAACAGTGAATTACAGCACATAAATATAAGCAATAGTTTTAAAAGAGGAGGTTTTTTTTAGAAAGTCAAGCAACAGAATCTGAATATGGGGTCCCTGCCATTCAGTGTTTTATTGGCCTAAAATCAGTCGGTAGTAAAAAAGAAAAACAGCAGTTGGCCAAAGTAGTTCTGAGTATACATGAACAAAAAGTCAGGGATGTGCACTTAAAAATATGATAAGTTTCTAAAAAAACAAAGATAAAATATATCTTCAGATAGATATTTTATCCACTATCTACACTTACATTAAGTAATTCTTAGTGCATTCCTCTTACAGAAGGAACAACTGTTTGCGCAGCAGAAGAATGAGTAGAATATTTTGTTCTATTAATGAATGAATTCTGACTTTAGTGACCTCAACTTCTAATGTAGGGTCCCTCTCCTTCAAAAGTCAAGGAACTGTAAAGGGAAAACATGGACCCTAAAGCCAACACCACAGCATTTAAACATTATTTCAATCAGCATGCTCTGTGCATACTTTTTAGTCACTGTGCTTTCTAACCTGAGGACCAGATTATTTATCTGACTTCAAAGACAACAATGACTCTACCTGGCAGTTATCAAAATGAATGGCCACTACAAGATTTCCACCATAGAGCTTATCTTGGAAGTTTTCTGGGATAGAAGGTTCTTGTTCTGGGGGATAAGTGTGCTTTAACCAGTCCATCCAAGACAGACTAACAAGTGAGTGATTCTTCTCTTCACTGATTCGTCGCATTTTTGTACGGAATTCTTTCACTTCAGGGTCCGGTAGGGCATCAAATTCATGAAGGCCTAAAAGAGTCAGTCAAACAACAGGTATTTAGTGCATAACCACTGCTTGTTTATTCACAAGCATATATACAGCACGTATGCAAGGTGATAAGAAATTCATTTGAGCAACATTAACATATTTTTAAAAAGCAGTGGTCAAAGGCTATTTTATGGCTGCCCAACCTGTGGCCCACTGGCTGTGTATGAGCAATGAGGGCTTAAGTTGCAGTCCTGGGGCTCCTGCCAGACTGCTGCTCCCCCCATTGCTCCAGCTGCAACAGCTGCCAGAGTCTCCCCCCTCTTCCTCTAGTCTTCCCTGTCTGCCCAGGAAGAGGCAGGGCAGTGCACCACAGCTGAGGAACAGAGCGTGAGCCTGGGATCATGCAAGTGGAAGTGTGTAAAAACACCCGTGCAGGTGCATGGTGCATTGGGGGGAAAGGCTACATGGCCCCTGGGCACAAAGCCCCCACTGATGCAGCCTGTGGAACATTTGGCCCCTGGACTGCTTAGAAGTTGGACAGCCCTGTGCTATGTGAACAACCAGTCAAGTTGAGCTCATAAACCTTTTCACCCAAAATTGCTGGTGGAGAGCAAGCTGAATTTGATTCTAAAGTCTGTAGCAATAACATTTTTAAATAAACTTCTCAAAGAGAGAATTTCAATCTGGGTTAAATACACGGTTCAACATAAAAAGTTAAGAACCTCTCCTATCTCACTATTAAAAGGAAAGCTACCCCTTTTCTGACCCCAGAAAGATGTCATAAAGATAAAAAAGAGCATAAGCTTTATCATCATCTTCCTCTTGTATCAGATAATAGATATAGTCAAGTGAGACAGCTAGACATCAGAAAAGCTTGTAGGCCACCAATTTCTCCCCCAAAGATGAAAACAACTACTTCAGAAGAGGCAGCGGAAGAATGACAGTTTGCAAGAAGCTGGTGTGGTAGGTAGCAAATGGAAAGTTTTCCTTGGATAGGGACTTGTAATTTTTAATCCAATACCCTCAAAAAACTAAAAAGGCCAAAAAATTCCCACAAACCAAACTTGCTTGTGTGCCTTTCTAAAAGGTATGTAAACTGCTTCGCCTGAAGCAAAAGACTATGAAAGTGTCACATTTCTCTTGTACTTAAAAGAACATTGTCCAAGCTGTGCTAAAGCACCCTTTGAAATCCAGTTCAGCCTTACAAGCTAAAAAAAATACTGGAATGCATCAATTTTCTACTGTCAGCAGACATAATAGAAAGTGAAGACTAGCTCTGTAGTCATAGGCTTGCAAAGCCATAAAAACTGAATTATTCAGTCACAGAAACCTTTCAGAGTACTAAGGCTGAAATGGTTAAACTGGCTAAGTCAGCAACAGTTCCATTGTCAGTTTGAACAAATATCAGACAGTTTGTTGCTGAAACCTAAACAGAACTTGCAGTCTTTATAAAAGGGCTAACAATTGTTCATTGTTCTGATGTGTGACGTATGACCTCATTAGTCGCTCTGTGTCTTCATTTACATAACCAAGAGAACAATCTGACAGCATACTTGAAAATTGTGTATTAAAAAGCCCAAGAGCAATTGATTGTTAAGTCTCTAACAAAACAGCTTAACAGTTTTTCCTTATATGATGAATGATATAGAAAAAACTATTTAAAAAAACTGCAGTGCAACTATTAAAAAAACAAACAAACAAACAAACCAACAACACAAAAGTTAACTGAATAAGAAAGGGAAAAATATACAAGGCAGAAACTGGTTTCTACACTCTTAAAAAACCCTAATCACTATCAGGCTTTTGGTCACAACAGCCTTCAGAATATTGTACTTTACTCCCATCACTAATAAGATTATACACTACACTCTTCTGTTACTTAACGCGATAACTGGCCTTTGAAACATATCAAAAGCACGCTGCACTGCCATATGATAAACTGAAATCTCAGTCTCCCAAAGAGAGATTCCTTTTTAGATTCAAGAGCAGCCTCCAAAGCAGCTTTACTTAAGCCCTCCAATTAGCTCTGAAGGGGGAAGGGAGGATTGCAGTAGTTGAACTACTCAAGACAACAAAAACTTATTTGCTGTTTAGATCATTGACCTAGTGTTGCAGGCAGATGTTAATATAATATAAAATCTGTTAGTGCAAGGATGAAGAATTAAAAACAAATCTTAGAGCAAAAACTTATTTGCCTGTAGTTTTTGCCCAAATATCTTACATAAACCCTGTGTAAAAAGGAACAGAACTACCTCTACCTCAAAACTTTATGATTCTCTGAGGCAGCAGTAGTTTGATATCAATCCTATCTTACTAATCATGACTGGGAAGGACCACTAATAGATATCAGCTTTTAAAGTTCAAACCAGTCCTTGATGCTGTCCAGGAAACGGGTTGTGATCTTTATGACCACTAGCCATTCTGTACTTCATTTCTTTTTTTTTTTTTTTTTTTTTTAAAAGGCTGCCTGCAGATGTCTTCTTGCCTGACTGGCCAAGAAGAATCTGTCTGCAAAGCTGCAGTAGCAGCAGTTAGTGAGATAGAAGCAGTGGCAGGTAGGGACATTTGCAAGGAGCTTCCACAGTTTGTGTGGGGAGAGCTTTAACCCTGTAACAAAAATAAGCTCAGTGCAATTTTGACAATGGCTGGTATTAGTGTGATAATGGAGATCAGAATTTTTCAAGCCGTTTATATCAGCCTTTAAATGAAAAACTCCAAAAGAGAAAACCGAGACAAAAAGTTCTATTCGTCTACATGCCTCTTTCGCAAAGTAACCTCTCCTTCCCTTTCCCCATACACAACAAATGAAACAAAAACAAAAAAACTCTTTCAAAGTTACCTTTTCCTATGAGAACACCTATTCTGGAATCCAATTTTTCCCCTGGATCACAGTTCCTTGTCACAAGTTTGAGGACAGGAAGAAAGGGTCTAACATCACAGAGTCTTCGTGTTTCATCCTCTAGCTCCTCGTGTACTGCTGTCTGGTTCACACATGAGAACATGTAAGAATCAATCTCCAAAAGGAGATGAAATAAGGGATAGCTGTGTGCTTGCTTCCATAGTAGCTGCAAATAAGAAAAAACACACTCTTTTAAGGACCCTTAAACAATTATTTGGAATTTTTCTTTTTTACTTACCTGTTTACCTTAAGAGAGTTCGCAGTTAATACAGACCAGTTTCCATTTTCTGCATGATAAATCTAGAAACACTAAATAAAAGGAAAAGTGATACCAATTATCACTGCCTTTGTTAGGTCTTCTAACAGAGGATCGACAGTTGCCTACTTGTTAGGTCCTGTCTTCACTACTAAATAAAAAAAAATGTTAGCCTGAAGAATTTTCAAACACTCTTGTGTTTGAAACACTAACATATATATCCGTTCCTGAGGTAAAACACACAATGTAGTTAAGAGTAAACCAGGATGAGGTCAGTTTTAAACCCCCTCTTAGAGCTGACCTCACCTATTTTACCTCGCAGTAAAACTAAATTGAAGGTAGTCATCATTTACTGCAGCAAAAGAAGAATACTGACTAATCCTGGAGCCAGTCCCCAGGGCTTACTAGCAGACTGTCACCACCCTTCTGGAGCCCTCTCACAATACTTACCTCTCCAAAAATTTTTGTAGATCGTTTTTTCTTCCTTGAATATCCTCTAAATTCTTATTCAGGATGGGAAGCCTGAGAGTAGGCATGGGTAAATGCTGAGAATTTCAAGCAATGTAAGTGATGAACTAGTAATTGTTTACATATTGCATCTGTTGCTTCCACTTTTCTAAACATCACAGAGATTAATATCAAATGGTTGGGCTAGACAACTGATTCTTCTGAGGATTTATCTTTTTCTCAGTAATTCCAGTAAGCTATGGGTTAGAAACATACAAAGTGAAATATCTATTGTGTACTTTGGTAAAACACTTTTTAACACCATAATTCTGACCAACTATAAGATCCTAGATCTTGAAAGCTAAATTAGTCTGCCTTCTGTTTCGATGACCAGGATACCAAATACATTCATTTTCAGATATTTTATTTTTTATTATTTTGATACTATAGTGATGGGAACAGGATGTTAGAGTTTGTGTACAAAAAAAGTTTGAGAGTCATGGAATTTTTAAGATCCAACCACCGAATAGCAATGAAACCAGCAGATAAAGGAGGAACTATAGTTATCCTTAACCATGAAGACTACATAAAAGAAGCCAACAGACAACTCTCTGACACTATCTATTATAAAAAATTAGAGGAAGATCCAACCCCTTTTTCACCTCAAAATTCAAGCCATCATCACATTTCACAGAATTCACAGAAGTTTAGGGGTGGAAGGGACCTCGTGAGATCACCAAATCCCCCCAAAGTCTTAGGCTGAACAGTCCCATATCTGTCAGCCATTCCTCATATGGCTTGCTCTTCAGGCCTTACCAATGCAGAGTTGTGTGGGAGAATAACTTCACATTTTTTCCAGGACCTTATTTTTCCTAGCACTTTGAATATGTAATCATGATCTATTCTGTCACATACTTTTCTCTAAATCTAGGTTTGCTATAACTCTTTATTTTCTTCTCTTGGATGTGGGACAGTATCTCTCTGATAAGTCACTCTAATCACTTGGGAGATGCTTCTCCCTGGTACTATGTATACTTGGTCTTCATGTATTATCTTCTGGAGGCTTTTCCTCATCCTCAAAGCCAGCATCTTGGCCATTAACTTATAATTCATATTAAGGAGTGTAATCAGTCTCCAGTTTTTCAGGAGTTACTTCTCCCCTTTCTTGAAGAGTAAAATCTCAATATCTCTTGTAAAATCTTTCCCTGCCTCTCCTGTTTCTGCTATTTCCTCAATAACTTCCACTATATCCCTCCCTACCCATGCCCAAAACTCTCCCAAAATAAGTAGTCTGTCTGCTTTTGATTTCCCTCTTTTAAATGTTTTTAAGAACTACTCCACTTCCTTTATCTTTTCTTCCATCATCTTTGCTTCTTCCTTCAGTACTTTCTCTTAAATCTGTTCCAGCAAATCCTTCATCATCTTCCTATTTCCTTCTGATGTAGCTCTTCATAAAATCTTCTAATTGCCTCCAACACCTATTCCTGCTTTTCCACCTGGGTACCATCATCTTTCTGTACTGCTTTTAGGTCTTTCTCCATCTTCACTCTAGCTGAAAAAGTACTGGGAGCTCTCTATTTTCTCCCACCCAGGGTGCTAAAACCATTCTCTCTCTCGTCTTCCCACCTCTTGCCTTGTTTCTTCTACTTGTTCTCATACCTGTCTTCCTTCTGCAGCTTCCTTTAGCAGCTCCTGTATCATCTTTCTCTGCAGCACTCTCAGCTCTTTCCTTCTTCTCATGGTTCTTCAGCCTTCCTTCCTGGACAATTCTCCCATCTTCTTCTTCACCATCATTCACCAATCTCTGATACTCCCAAAACATTGTGTCAGTGTTCTCCATCTTTCATACCATCTCATGTAAAATTGACATATCTCCTGATCTTGTAACAGTTTCATGGCAGTTGCAACTGTAACAGTTGCACATTTAACTTCCACATTCCCCTTCTGCTTACGGGGCTCTTACCAAGACTCAGTTCCTCCTTCAGCTTCCAGCGATCACTGAATGCCTCAATTACGGTTTTTCTCTTCAATCTCTCTCTTTATTTTGATACAAACACAAAGTCAGTTTTTGATGGTTTCTTTCCACTGGGGTCAGGTCTAGTGAAAACTCTATCCTGTGCCCACACAGCTGTCAGTGACTCTTATTTATTATATTTATTAACAATCTGGATGAACTGTCTAAAGTTCTGTCTTCTCCTTCCCCTGTTCTGTCACCTACTTCTATTATACAACTGAAGTCCCCAGCTGTTATCTATGGTCTCCTTCTGACCACCACTGTTAGCTTCCTAAGCATAGCCTCCCTCTCCTCTCACTGTGGTGGTACACACACGTTTCTAATTCTGCTCCCCTGGCTGACAGTATCATCCATTGTAGTCTCCAACTTCCACCTGTTTTACTCTCAACTCTGGATTCTTGAAAAGTATTGCTACTCCGGCCACTGGGCACTCCCCTTGTGCTAAGACACCGGAGGGGGGGGGTGAAATGCCCACCAAACTGCCCCAGACAACCTGCTGGTGGAAGAAGGAAAGCATCAACCACCTCCTCTAGAGCTGCCTGTACACCAGGGAGGTGTGGAGGAAAGTAAGCAAACTCCTTCAGATAGTGATGGGGTGAAGACCCTGACCAGAGAGGCTGTGCTGTTCAGCCATCTGACCAAGCAGCAAGGAACCCCAACAATCAGCTTTGACCAGTTCACCTCCTGCTTCAGGAATACACGGTGGAAGACCAAGAACCTGCTCACGTACAGGCACATGAACCTCGCAGACAAAACGCAGTCATGAACTGCATCAAAACGTGGCCAAGTGAGCTATAGCTATAAGACAGAAGGCAAAGACAGGTAGAAGACAGAGGAAGACACATGGAGGAGGAAAGAATGGCACAGACTGTTTAAGGGCAGCACCTCCAAATAAAATAACAACAGTGAAAAAGAGATCAGCGATGACAACAGAGAAGATGACAAAGAGTATGAGAAGAAAGATGATCACAAGGAAGATGGAGACTTAGGGCTGGCAGAGTCATGAGAGGACTGGGGAAAGAAACAGAGGTGGCTAGAGGAGATGGTGATGGGCAAGTGGGTGTTCAGGAATGGAGCTGCGTTTTACTGTAACAGCAATGATGACGGTCAACTGTAGATGTGTTATGGACTTTCAAGTGAACTGTATCAGTCACAAGACGGGATAGCAAAAGTTTAGCTACACACATTTTGCAAAAAGTAGTTTATACTAGATATAAGGAGGTGTCAAAGTGCTGCTCAAAAGAGTGTTTATGAAACACCTTTTATAAAACTTGCCATACTTCCAAAAAAACCAAAGGTAACATACATCAACTCTAACGAACTAAGTCTATGGGTACTATATGCAAATTGCTACAGCCATGTTTAATCTCAAGGTTATTGTTTTCAAACTTGCTCTTCACTTTCATGTGCTCAGGTGGAGGGGGAAGGGGCTGACAGGGGAAAAGCTTGGCGGGGGGGAAGCAGAGAGAAAATGACTAGCTGATTCCCCAGATTGATTTTCCCTCCTGTAGCAGTGGAAGAGGCAAACCTACTAATTGAAGGCAAACCTACAATAATTAGATTCTATAGGAAAATTATAACAAATGTATAAACTTTTCCATATACTTTCTATATCTAATTATGGTGTCATTTTATAATCTAGGTCATCTTCTATTTGAGTAAACACTAAGTCATTTTCCTCTTGGAACTGCCATTTTTGTTCCAGTAGGAACCAATTGAACACCTGTACACTTTTCTACTGGCCAGCTGCAATTCTCTCAGTAAAAATGCAATGCCTGTATGCAGTCTCTTTATGGGTTTAGGTCAGGCATGCATCCATGTTTAACTAAAAAAATCACTTATGCACATGCCTCCACATTGCTCCCTATTTTTGTTGCATAAATCTAATATAACAGAAACATTATTCTTTGTAATTTGTATTGTAATAGTCCTTTGAAGCCAGGTCCTCCTAAGCGTTAACTGCTGTGCAAACATGTAATAGAAGAGAATGACCTTGTAATCTCTGCTTAAAAATCAGATGGCTATGACAAACTAATGAGACAATTTCAATCAATACAGAGCAGTGGCCACAGCATCCAACTACTGAACACTATCACGTACTTTGCAACAACCATAGCACAGGTGTTTTAAGAGTGAAATTTAGAAGGAGATAAGATGGTGTGGTTTATTTTGTTTTGGGGGGTTTTTTGAGGGTTTTTTGTTGTTGTTGTTGTTTTTGTTTTGAAGGAGGACTATACTAGAGGTGCACCGATAGACACTTTGGGGGCTGATACCAATAGCCGATTTTTAAGGAGGCATATCAGCTAATATCAATCCGATTTCTGATACCAGCCCCACAGCTTGAAGAGCAGTGTCCAGCTGTTGTGGTACAAGGGGAAGGATGGGGCATTGAGGGGGGACAGATCAAGGCCCCAGCAGTGAAGGAGGGAGTTGGACTGGGGCAAGTGCTCTCCAGTCTGGGTGGGGCAGGTACGGAACAGAGCCATGGCTTGTCCAGGGAGTGCAGGGGGAGGGGGGACAGCCTGGGGCTACACACAGCTCTTCCTGGCCCACCCCGTCCTGTGCAAATCTGGGGGCACCCGCCCCCACCTTGCCCTCCTGGATGAGTGGCAGGAGCAGCGATGCGAGCCGCCGGACAAGCCACCGGATGAGCGGCGCACAGTGGTGGGAGCCACACCCTCCCCACGCCCACCCCCAGACAAGCCACGGCTCTGTCCTGCCCCCACTCCACCCCAGCTAGGCAGTGCTTGCCTCAGCCTCTGCCCCAGCCCCACTCCTTCACTGCAGCGGCCTTGATCCGCACGCCATAGGCTGCTTCTGTCTGTGGCATGTGGCAGATTGGGACGGGTGGAGGCAGCATAGCAGTGGATACATCATAGTACAGAAAACAAAGCAACAGTTGTGGTAAAGGGAACAGAAAGCAGAGCAACAGATCAAGCAGGGATCACAGGGCAGGGAACAAAGTAGAGCAGCAGAGTTTCCCCAGCCTTTTTAGACTCAAGGCACCTCTCATCTAACAACGGCCTCACAAAGGAAAATGCTAGCCCTTAGTGTTCACTCATTTTCGTGAGAACACAAAAATAATAGAGCAATTATTCTATTACAAAGAACTCAGAAAGACCATCAGTCTGAGTATGACACCTACGCAGCTCCCTTTACCAGCAATATGCATAATCTCAAGGAGTGACATAGACTGCTTCTTTGACAAAGCCTAGTTATAAAATTACATGAATTTGCATTAAAAATTATATTCTTTTTCTCAGTCCTTATCAGCTTTTCCATTATTCTACCCAGAAATGACACTAGCTTGGCCAGCCTATAGTTACCCAGGTCATCCTGTTCATTTTTCATTCGGCTTCCTAGTATATCAGTAGCTGTCACGGCGGGGTCCTCGCGGAGGGCCATGATCTCCTTGAGGTCCCTCGCTCCATGTACAGGCCGGCCCAAGGCACCCTCTAATTCTCACCCGCCACGTCTTTGATGGTAAATATAATGATGGCAGGCTGCCTTGTGTTTTCCCTGGGCACGGCTACTCGGGACCTCTGTCCCCGCGGTTCTTCCGGACCCCCTGGGGGTCTCCCGATATGGTGGTGTTCCCCGGACACCCTAGCCTTGTGGGCTATGCGTGGCTCCTACCAACCCCTAATACCACGCCCCAAGCCTCGCAGATGTAATAGACGTTGTCCGGTCTGTACGCCCGCTTCCCGGGCCTCCTCTCTAATGTGGCCCACTCTGGGCTCCCTCTCTCGTGCCCAGCCTCTTGCTGGAACTCTCGTCTTGCCCACTCTGGGCCTCCCCTGCCGGTGTGGTTCCGCTCAGGGACTATCTAGCGGGCCTCCGGTCCTATGGGCCAACCGCACGGATACCCTCTCTGACCCTGGCTCACCGCGCTGCTACTCCCTGTCTTCTCGGGGCAACCGCAGAGCCCTGCCTCAGTCTGAGGGGTGTTGCCGCACTAGCCTACGGCCAGGCTTGCTATACCCGTCTCAGGCTCCTCGATATGGCCCCTCTAGGGCTCCTCAGTAATGGCGCTCCCCCCTCTTTGGGGTTCACCACGCCCACACTGGGCTACTCAATAACGTACAATGGCGCTCCCCCTCTTTGGGGTTCGCCACGCCCACACTGGGCTACTCAATAATACCGCCCCTTTCCTGGGGCCGGGGTCTATGTTCCCCCACACGCAATCCGGGGTCTAGGTCCCCGTCTGCAACCTACGGGTTGCGCCCGCGACCCGCTGGCCGCGCTCCTCACCGCCAGTTGCTCACGCACTGTCGTGCGAGCTGCGCCTTCCCTGGCGCTATGAAAATAATGCGCCCTCTTGGCGCTAGGGCACCCCACACTCTCTGGGGTCCCTGTGATTGAGGCCTCCTCCAACCCCTACAGCCTCACCCAAGACTCCGGGTGTAATAGACAGAGCCAAACGTAAACTAGAGCCTCCTGGCTATAACACAAACATAAAGCCCCCCTGGCTAAACCTTTAGTGCCCAATCCTCTCAGGGCTATCATGAGCTGTACTCGCTCGTTGGGCTCCTCCCCATATGTCGGCTGAGGGAGCTCCTGCCTCTCTGGCTGCTGGCAGAGAATTGCCAGCCTGGCCTCAGCCCTGAGCTTTATAAGGGCCAGGCCCTGCCCCCTACAGGCAGCTGGTTCCCCTTGGTTGCTCCGGCAACCCACAGCTGCGCTCATTACCTGAGCAACCCTCAGCTGGGCTCATTATGTCAGGCCAGGGCACGCTCACTTGCTCCCTGGCAGTTTCTCCACTCTAGGAGCAGGGGCACCGAGGTGCCCTGTGACAGTAGCATTCTTACAATCTCCTGAAATGTTTTAAGCTAAAGTTCAAGCGTGATGCTAAAGGTATTTCCATGGCCACTGCTATGTTCAGTTGTGAGAAAAGATGACATTGCCACCTACTTTAGAATAAGGCATCTACTACAAATAAAAGTGTTTTTAAATACAGGTTTCAGGATTTATGAAGAACCTTCATATGCAAATTTGCCCCTATGCGATGAGCATATTTAGACCCATGATTTGTTATCTGTGAAGTTAATTCACTCTTATGCAATCAGTCCCTGCCCAAGCAGGTAAGTCTGTGGGGGGAGGGGAAAAGGCCGTGGCTAGAATCACTGCAGCCCCGGCTGCACCATCCCCAGGAGCAGCTGGCGCCAGCTGTCTCCAGCCACTGGGCTACACCAAGTTCCGCCAGTCTCCCCATGCCTGGGCTCCGCCTGTACCCACTCACTTCTGCTCCTGGGCTATGCTGTGCCCTGGTGCAGGCAGCTGGTGTTGGCTGCTCCCCAGGCCACTCTAGCATGGGCAGGGGCGAGTGCAGACAAGCAGAGCCCTGGGCTGTGCGGGATGCAGCACTCACACCAGCTGCCTGCACTATGGCACGGCACAGCCCAGGAGCAGAGGTGAGTGGGGACAGCCAAAGCCCAGGTGCAGAGGGGACAAGCAAAGCACGGTGCAGTCCAGCAGCACTTGGGAGTGGCCAGCAGCAGCTGCCTGCAGCCGCTGGGCTGCACCACGCTCCACTTGTCCCCACTCACCTCTGCTCCTGGGCTGTGCTGTGCCCTGGTGCAGGCAGCTGGTGTGAGTGCTGCATCCCACACAGCCCGGGGCTCTGCTTGTCTGCACTCGCCCCCTGCCCATGCTAGAGTGGCCTGGGGAGCAGCCAACACCAGCTGCCTGCACCAGGGCACAGCGCAGGTTTTTTTCTATCAAGTTCCCCCTTCACACCCTGCAAACATAAAGTTACTCATGTTTCCTTAGTCCCTAGAGATATCCATGACTTTGTTGATCTCAAAGGCTATACATGCCTTACCAAAATTGGAGTTTCCCCTGCTTTATTTGTGGCAGGTTAGGATGTTATGCCTTGTGGTTGTGTCAGGGTTGACTGCATAGCTTTTCTAGCAGGTTAGACAATGGATTCACATGTGTGATGATTCAAGCATGGATGATCCTGCTTCATGCAGAGGGTTGGACTAGACCTCTCGCAGTCCCTTCCAGGCTTATTTTTCTATGATTTGATTAAATGTACATTAAAATCAAGCTCAACTGAGCTGTACTATTAGATGACTTGATCAGTTAATGCATTTAATGTAAATAAAATGGATCTATTGCTTATTTATAATAAAGCAAGATAGGCTTTAATTCCTTTGAAGGAAGTTAATCTGTTGCATTGCTGGGACAGCAGCCAAGAGCACGAGGCACATTTGTCAATTCTTATGCTCTTCATTGTTTACTTGGTTACACCAGCACTTTTTGCTATTAGGAGGCTAGTGAATTAAGAACTTTCATTAAAGTTTCCAATGTCAAACTTCCTTGTTTTTTTTAGCTCTAAGGCAGTTGGCTCTTGAACTTTTTTTTACTGAATTTCCATCAATATGTTTATCAAGCCTAAATGTTGAGTTTTCATATGGAAAATAGCAATAGAGTGACTCAATCTATTTCTCTTCGTAAGAAAAGCCACAAAAATGTTACTTGAAATGCATTTTACAGAACACTTCAAGTTGGTATGGAAAAAAACAGTGCTGCTGGCACATACAGTGTTACAGCTGACTAAACCAGCATCCCTTTGTAAATGCTCTTCATAGTTTGTCAAGCATGAACTGACAAAAATAAATTCCATTACAAATCGACTTTAAATTGTATATTTTTGCACATCATTTTTTTCCTGAAATGCCTGCATGTCACACATTCATAACAAACCACTTTCAATTGGTTTCATGATTTTATTTCTCTTATGGAATAACCAATTACTCCTCAGTAAGGCATTACCCTTACTTCATATTAAACTATACAGTTTGTACTTTATTCAAACAGTGAGATATGAGGAGGTTCCTTAATAAAAGGGAATCTTTTCTTAAAGGAATGCTTTTGAATTTGACAGCTGCAAAGTTCTGTCCACTAGGTAGCACTTTAGTACTAAATTAGAGATAGCAGGATTTCAATTCAAGGAAAAAGAAGTATGATTATGTGGCTGAAGGAAGAAGGAGAGGAGAGCAGAAGTTTGAGAAAGAGAGCAGGGGTTTATTAAAAAACAGAAAAAAGGACATTTTCAATCATCTCTAAATTTTTACTGAAAGTACAAGTTTATAACATTAATTTTTTACACAAACCAGTAAAGAAAACTGAGACATTTTGCTTTGGTGGAAAAACAGAATGAATGTGCATTCAGTTTTCAAATGTCAGATGAACTATTTTACTGGTTGCTTTACTGTCAAACTTTCCTGGCAAAACATCCTTCATAGTTTTAAGACTAACTATTTTCAGGTTACTGAACCCCAGTCAGAAATCTGCAGTTCTTTGTGTGGCCTTTCATGATCTTACAGTTGGATTTTTTTTCTGAAAATAAAAATATTAAGAGGGTAAAAGAAGTCTGCTTTGCAAGTTGTCCAGAGAGGAGAGAGAGGCTAGGGATTAAGAAACTGAACTGCAATTCCAAAGACCTGCCGCAAATTTTGTGGCAGTGCTACTGACTTCCTGTGTGCTCTTGGGCATATCACCATTTCCCTGGCTCTAGTTTTTCTAATGCCAGGCACACCCAGGGTGTATATTTCTACAATTATGATTTTTAAGTGCATTTAATTAGGATTACCATATTTCTGGTTCCAAAAAAGAGGATACCTGTCGCATGGGGGGGATTATATGATGCCAGTGCCCTGCCCCTGCTTGTTCCATTACCCCTCACTGCCAAGCCACAGCCTCCCCCACTCCCAGCCCTGCTGCTACCCCTCACTCCCAACCTGCAGACTGCTGGCCCTGCCTGTGCCCCTCACTCTCAACCCGTAGTACCCTGCCCGCCCGCCCCCCACCTGCCCGGGCCATGCTGGTGCCCCACACTCCCAATCCACAGCTCCCCCCATCCCTGCTGGTGCTCCTCAATCCTGACCCACAGTCCCTCAATCTGGTACCCCTCAATCCCCTAGCACTGCCAGTGCCCCACATTCCTGACCCAGTCCCCTGCCCCACCACTGGCACCCCTCACTCCCAAGCCACAGCCCCCCACTGCCCTCAGCCCTGCCAAAGCCCCTCAACTCCCAACCTGCAGCCCCTACCCACCCCCCCCCCGCATTGCTGGTGCCCCTCACTCCCAACCCACAAACCCCTGCTCCCTTCAGCCCTTTATCTCCCCCCTGCACCTGCAAGTAAGGGCACTGGCCCGGTGCCGCCAGCTGGGCCATGCAACTCCCTGCTGCCCCTGAAGGGCCCCCCTTTCCCACTGAAGGAGCAGACATGTCCGTCCCCCACCCTCCCCAACTCCCTTGCCCTGCTGGAGCCCCAGAGCCTGGACAGATTCCCCAGCTCCAGCAGGCACTGCCCTCCCCCCCCCCCCCCATATCCCCCAGCCATACATCCGAGTACCTCCCCCTCCTTATAGTTCCCTGGACAGTTCCCAAGCTCCAGCCCTCCAACCTCTGCCCCCCACAGACTTACCTGCATCCAGCTGCCTGGGATGCTTCTACCACCCTGCCTGGCTGCAACACTCTCCTAAGCAGCTACTTGCTAGGGCAAGCTGGGAAAAACGTTGAAGCTGAGCTGACCAAAATCCCAGACATTTGATCATATTTAAAAAAAACCCACCTGGACAGGGGCTGGAGGGCCCAAAGAGGACAAGTCTGGGAAAACCTGGACATATGGTAACTCTAGTTTAATGTCAGCAGGGAAATGGCAACCCAGGCCCGCAGGTCTTCAGTTCCCTTCTCTACAACAGCAACAACTTCCTCCTCATTCTCCTCTTCCACAATGCCTTTTCTTTTTTTGTCTTACTACTTAGACTGTTAGTTGGAGCAAAGCTATCCCATAAGCATAAACATTTATAAAACACGTAGCACAATGTGTCCCAATTTGAGCTGGGGCCACACTACTCATTTGACATCACTTAAAACTTCTCTCTCTCAGAATGATGAGCCTCAAAAACACACAAAATAAAAAACCAACACAAAAAACCATGTTAGGTTGCTGCATTTTCCCCCTTTCTAATTCAAAGTCAGCCCTCACAGTAGTCAAGTCTTTCACATGAGGGCCAGGGCAAGAGAATCAAGCACTCCCCTCAATCTTCAGTATCAGGTCAGCCACTACAGTTAAGCCAACCCCACATCAAAGCCTAAGCTCAAAACCTAAACACTGTTCACAGCATTTATTTGCTTATAGTTTTCTGGCCCAGCAACACCTATTTAATTTATCAATTACACTATGATGAATAGTAAATTTCAAATAAATTAGATTCCATCTTTTGATGTCCTACATGTTTGCCTTAAAAAAAAGTTTCTTGTAAACCACTGACAAATTGTAATCCCAGAAAAACCTGAAACTGGAAAAAGGCTGATGCTTTGTCTAGAACAGTGAATGTACTAGATTGAATAAAGGTCTGTTGATAAACCACATCAGCTCAAGTGTGCTATAAAAAATGGCAACTCTTCTCTCATAACACACTCGCCAAACATCTCAAAATTGAAACAAATTGTATTTAAACTTCCAGAAGGCGCTTCAATTTAATTAAGTGACAGCATTCCCTATATGAACAAAGGAGTTGAGATAGTGTCACCAGCTCAGGTGACCCTTCTATTAAACTGCCCTGATTGACATATTTAAAATATATACCATGATGAAATGAAAACATCTGAATACCATTACATTCCTGAACAACAAGCTGTGGAATAACTACCGTGTTTTTATGGCCAGAGTTATATAGTTTATTCCAAAAAACTGTACAAGCATTTTGATAGTCTGACTCCACCTGAAAAATGGGATATTTCATCCATGAGGAAGTGACAGTCTATGTCTCAAGTGCTATGTGAATGTATGATGTTCAATAAAAGGCAGCATAGAGATAAAGAAAGATATTTCCATGTAAAGGAGTAATAACAATGCTCTACATTTTTGCAAGTCTCATATCAATGATAGTGGGTTTTATTCCGTGTTTGAAAATGCAGGTACTAAAACTTATTAGAATCACAGAATAGAATGATAAAAATGTAGGGCTGGAAAAGGGCCAACTTCACATACTTAAACAGTGTCATTAAGGAGATATAAAAGTCAAATATACCATCCTTTATACGACATCATACCCCAAGCTACAGCAATTACTTTAGTCAAAATGTTGCCTAAAGCCATGAGTTAGCATTTTATATGAACTGCTAATCTGTAGGGCAATACTGAAGTATGAATATTAGCAGCAAGGACTCTTGTTGGTCAGTTTTAAGACCTGGGAGTTAAAGGATGGGGAAGACTGTGTTTGTACATTGGTCCCTACCAGGCATTTAATTTACTACTAAAATGAAAAACAGATGCCCCCCGTTGCTTCAGGTCAATGACCAAAAATAACTTGGAATTTTAGAAACCAGATTTTATTCATTCCATCCTTTTATGATTATGTAATATAGTCCCTGGCTGAACTGTTTACATCATTGTCTTCTGAAATATAAAAAACACAATTTTACATCCCACAATAATTAAAGGCATTTACAAAAGGTAAAAGTCCTCTTTAATGCAAACAAGCACTGCAAAATCATTGCAACCCACTGTTTCTAGAACACATTAGCATGCAAGCTCATTATAGGAAAAAAGCATTTAATATGTGTAATTAGTCAAAGCTTCTATTCTCCAAGTTGATACCCTAAATAAGACACTTCAAGCCTTCAGGAATAACTACACAAAAATTACAAGATGTCCACCTGCAAGAGAGAATTCTATTACACTTTGTATGCCTAAATAGCAGTTTTCCATCCATGCAAGTGAGCTTTTTGGCACTACCATATAGCTTGTGATTTCATTACCCATGTGGTATGGATGTGTAAGTGTATGTATGTGTATGGAACTGTACACCAACCCAGCAGCTACACGGCTATGTACGTTGTATACACCATGTCCAGCGTACTTACCTAAACCACAAAATTGTAGCCTGACAAAAAAAACCCTGCCTAGCAGATGTTAGATGCCTGAAGAGGAGGACCCTCTCATGTTTTAACCCTATTGGCAGTGAATAGAGGGAGATACGTGGAGCCAAGAGCAAGAGAACAAGTTAGAGTCTATGGCTCAGTAAGATGAACATTACTCTGGAAGTCAGCAGGCCTTAGGTTCTAGCATGGACTTTTGCTCCCACTAGAACTTGTCACTTCTCTCAATCCATTTTTTCCAGTGCTTTAATGCAAGGTTCAGTGGCTCAGATACAAAAAAGGAGAGGGGACTAGATAATGCCTAACCTGTGGTTAGCACACTGTGCTGGGAAATCAGAGATGCAGTTTCAAACGCCACTCTGGGCAAGAAGGCCAAGAACTGGGGTCTCTTGCTGCCCTAACCACTCAGATATTGCCATTAAAACATGAGAAGACTCTTGCCTCTCCTGAGCTTTTTCTGGAACTTTCACAATGTAGATAGCTGCATGCCTGTGTGTGTGCAGTGGCGGCCTACTGCACATGCTAAGCATGCACATGTACTGTACACTTATACATCTAAGCATGGGTAATAGAACTGCCAACTGTGTTAAGTGCCAACAATACCACTCATGCAATTGTGTGCAAGTACCGTTCAGCAACACAAAGAGTCTCAGAATTCTACTTGGTGTTAAATCAAAGAAACAGAAGAGATTACTTAATTACACATAGATAGTATTGCAGTTGATTATGTCTATTTCAGAACTTTTAACTAAGGTTTTATCGTTATTACATCTGCCCCTGGCTGTCAAGAAAACCTTTATAATTTCACAATTGTGTTCATCTATTCTTTTACATTTTCTTTCCCACATGTCCGTATCAACACGCAGACATATGTACACACCCCTGAACATCATCATTATTAAAGTGCTATACAGGAATGAAAAACTAAGAAAAGAGGAAAACATTTTGTTGAATATAGCATACAGCAACATAGTTTAGTAAATCTTAGGTGAAGCTTTAAATTTGAATAAAAAGCAGAGAAAAGTATGATTTTTTAGGTTTGGTCATCTCCCATAAAAAGTTACACATATTTTACACACTGCACTAATCCAGCTGTTACAGTACCTAAATGTATTCTTTGATTTTTCCCTTTGCTCTTTTAACAGATTTGATCTCTTACAGTTCCAGCTTTGAGTTTCTGCAGCATATACCCTAATTGCCCCTTCAAAATCTCCTCAGTAAATAAATAAATACTAGCAAATTGCCTGTCATGAATGACAGGGGTGGGGGGCAGCAGGGATGGAGCACTGCCACCCAGTACCCCACAGTGCTGCTGCTCCACCTTTGGCTCCATGCACCCCCCCCCCACCTGCACCCCGTGCATCCGGTCCCGTGTGGCCCGCCCCCAGTCTCCAGCCCCACAAGCCCTCCACTCCCCGCTGCTCCCAGTGTGTCCCCATGCGACCCCCCCACCCCTGCCACTCCACCCCATGCTGCCGCCAGCTCCCAGAAACACCGGGGGGGGGGGAGGGCGGAGGGGGAGCTTGCACACAGTGGCAGCCGCCAACACCCAGCAGCATGCAACATGCCCTCCCTCCCTCCCCCTCTCTGCCAGCTGTTGTGGGGGGCCAGAAAGCAGTGGCAGCAGCAGGGTGGGGCATGGTGGCAGCAGTGAGGGAGGGGGGCACTGCCACCAGAAACCCCCCTTTCCCCTTCCTGCTCCCCTCCCTCTCTCCCCACTGCCTCCCTGCCTGCTGTTGGGGAGGGGCAGTGCAGTGGCTCTCTCACCCCCTCTGTCTGTAACACTCCAGGTCCTCGCAGCCAATCAGAATGCACCCTCTAGGCAGTGCATACGCAGTTGGTCCAGAGTGTTACAGATGGGCAGACAGACAGACTAAGGCACTTATTATATTTAAATTATCCTCAATAACTAAATACTATTCAGTTATTTATTTACAGGAAAAAGAAAGTGTAAAAGAACAGGCAAATGTAATTGTGAAATTGCAAAGATTCTTCCTAGGGCCAAGGGCAGATGCAAGCATGCTTTTGGGGGAAAAAAAAATAAAAATCAAAGAACGCATTTAGGTATTGCAACAGCTGGATTAGTGCAGTGTGTGATGTATGTGTATTAATCTGTTGATCAACTGAATACTAACAGAAATATTTTCAATCTCTACAGTAAGGTAGTAGTACCATGCCTAGTCTATGGCATGGTAATCAAGATCTAAAATTTTGGGCAAGGCTCTAGTAGACAAAATCTGGTCTTAAGTCACACCAAAATATATTTGGAATTTCTCTGTTCAAGTGGCAAGATACAGTTGGGGTGCAGGAAGTGGTCCTGCTTTGAGCAGGGGGTTGGACTACGATGACCTCCTGAGATCCCTTTGAAGCCTAACTTTCTATGATTTTAAGTCAATGAAGTAACTCTTAACATGGGGGCTGTGGTTTGAAGGGGCAAGCGTTAAACTTGCAGAATTTGACCTCGGGCTTCTACAGAGACAGGAAATTCTACATGTTTTATTTAAAATTTAATCGGAAATGTACACTCCATCTAAAGATAAAAATTAAAATAATTAATAAATGGATACAAAACCTCAGTTAATTTCTCAGCCTTCTTAATGTTCTGTTTTGGATTCATTTTAAAATTGTTTTTTCCTTTTGACAACACAATTGCACCACCAATTTGTCAGTAGCTAACATTTTGGCTATTGGATAAAAAGTGGTCGACAAACTTTCGGAGCAAGCTGAAGCTTGGGAAATATTTTCAGATTGTGAGAAGCACATTAACCAGGTTCAGAGCAAAAATGTCAGTACAGTCTACCTTGCTGCTGAGCATCCAAACTTCTCTAGTTATGTTACATCTGAAACAGCTGGATGACAGAAGTAGTTCATACTTCAAACCTACAGGTTTCAGCCTTTCTGCAGTCTAAAGAACACTTTACCCATATAAATGTTATTCCAGCAAATTGCTTCTACCATGGCTTAAGTTTACACTAGTCAAACTTCCAGTCTCTCAATACAGCTAGCTTTTGTCCTCCTGAGGAAAACAAGCTGCACTGGAAGGAACACAATTTTGCTGGAATAATTTAAATCTACACCCTGGATCTTTGCCAGGACAAGTATGTCAGTAAACGACTGAATATCTCCAGATGACTAACCCGCAGAGGCATGATGAGTCTACCAAAGTCTGTATTTAGTTCACTTTTTTTAATTGCATCTGTGTTTGATAGATAGGAACAAACGTTAAGAAAAAAATTAAGGTTTGTAAATTACCTAACATATAAAGCACTTCACAATAAAATCAATAGTAGAATTCATTTAAAATAGCAAGCATAGTACTAATAGTCCATTCATTTATTTACCTGTTTAATATGAGATATGGTGGCATCTCTAGGGACATCCAGGTTGATATAGATTCCAGTGGGCAGCAGGAAGTCCACAGAGATTGAGCCATCAGCTCCTATCTGTGAATCCACTGCCCAGATGTCAAGGATGTCTGTCACTGTAGGAGGCATGATGAAATCTGAACAGTATCATAACCACATGGCCCTAGGAAAAGAAATTAATTCAGATGCCTTACTATTTTATAATCAGATACACATTTTAATATCTTGTGAAATTTTACATGGGCCTTCTTGCACATGGGCAGGCAGAGAGCTGGTGTCTTTCCCCCCACCCCAAGTAGTGCCACTGGCACTTCTGGACTGGGCGCCTGGCCACGGGAGGAACCCATGGGTCTGACACCACTGCCTGCAGACCGTCCCTGCTTGGCTCACGTTCGTGGATGACACTTGCGGGCGGTCGCTGTGCCACCCCAAGCCTCAGGAGGCACGCATCACCTATTATGGCACTTATTGTTTTTCTTGCTAAAAAAAAGTTATTGAGTATTATGCATTAATTTTATTTTGGTTTGATTTGTATTACTTTGTTTTTAGTGGGAGTTTAGAGAGACAGTTATATTGAGCAAGCATAGAAACATTAACAGTGAACAGTAATGGCAGTCTAGTTTCCTATATAATTTTTGTTATATTATATACTTCTAAGTCTCAATTTAGCAACCATGACATCTAGGGTTGTTTAATGGTATGGCAGCACAGTAAATATAATCCACAGTTGAAGCAATTGAAATAAAACATCAAATAAATCCTTTAATAGCTTTTTTAAACTTGGTATTCAATATTTTTTTTTAATCTAAAAAGTTAAAATGATTTTAAAAGTTTTAAATGAAAAAGATAAAAGTTCATAAATATTGTAATGCCATATTTATGACTTGCTGATCTTGTCTCCATTTTGGGTTTGCAAAATATTTCCAATGTTTGAATGGGGTCATGCTGAGGAAAAGGTTGGGAAGCACTGGTCTAAAGGGTGGGCAAGACAGTATCACAAAGCAAAGCACTCCTCTGACAAAGGCAAAATAAGCTGCCTTTGTAGCACTCCAAACTTTACTAACCAACAGGATATGAAGAGAAAAGCAAATAGTCTGTCTTGTTTAAAACAGAATCTGTGACTACCTAGCACAGGTTCCTATTTGCATTCTTCACTCTTTCCCCAGTCTGCCTTGTTTTCATTCTCCGGTCTAGGATCTGGCCTGTTCTGCTCCGATACTAAACAACAACAGCAGAAGGAGTTCCAGCTCCTAGGGAATTAATCAGCTCCAATCAGCTGCTGTTCCTTACAATACCACAGATGCATTATGTGGAGGAGTAGTGGGCTCAAGTGTATAGGTGTAATCAAGGTATATCAAGATACAGCTATTAATTTTATACATATTTAGACAATCCAGAGAAATAATCATTAAGATACATGTCAGACTTCATAAACACACAGCACACCTTCTGTAACTTCATACACAGAAGGTACCATTCTGCAATTTATTAACTGCCTGTCTTTCTAAGAAGAACATTAGGAAATGGCTAACTCGTCTATGTTTCACATGTTTCGTAACTTCATAAGCACAACAGAATTTACAACTCCGATATGCCTCTGTTGGCTACAGTATTACCTCCATTTTCCACAGTATAATGCAGGGGTGGGCAATTATTTCCGCTGGAAGGCCGCCTAACAAGTTTTGGCAGGCTGTCGAGGGCCACAAGAGGCAGCTGCCTCTTGACAGGTGGCTCCACCCCCTGGTCGCCATCTCGGGACTGAAGGTATCGCTCCTAACCTCTGACTTTTGCCACAGGAACTCCCTCCCCCTGCCCCAGAATTACTCCTTTTGGGGAGGGGGGGTTTGCCATCATGGAACCAGAAAAATAACAATCATGTACTAAAAATCAAATATCACTATAACATATTTTAATTTTATTTTAAAAAATATTTCTGTCCTGATTTATGTGAATTTGGCAGAGTGTGTATAGAGGCGATTGCGTAATAGCTCAAAGTTTTTTGTATAATTGTGTGGGAGGGGAGGTAGGGAGTGTATGTGGGATGGTGTGGATGTGTGTGGGTATGGGAGGAGTGCAGGGTGTGTGTGGGTGTAGGGGGGCGATGTGGGATGTGTGGGGAGGTGTATGTGTAGATGTATAGGGGGCAAGTTTGGGGGTGTGAGAGGTGTGTGTAGGTATGGTGGGGTGTGGAGTGTGTGAGAGGATGTGGGGACTGTGTGGGTATAGTGGGGTGTGGGATGTGTAAGAGAGTGTTGAGTGTGTGCGAGTATGGTGGGGAGTGAGGTATGGGAGGTGTGGGATGCGTGTGTGGGGAGTGGAGGGCAAAGGAGCAGAAAAGCAGCTGTCACTGGTGGAGAGGGGGAGGGGGAAAGCCAAGCCTGGCACTGCCAGCTCTGTAGGCCTCTATCCCATGCCTGCCTGGCAGGGCTGCAGCCAAGTCTGCACTGGCTCCTGATCCTGCTGCTGCTGCTCCTGCCTGTCCCATGCCTGCCCACTGGAGCTTTCTGAGCAGCTGAGCTCCTTCATGTCCCTCCACCCCTTCATGCACACGCTCACCTGCCCAGCCATGTATGAGCAAGACTAAAGTGGAATGAAGACAGAACCCACACCTACCTCACCCCCACCCCACATCTACACACACCCCTAAACACAACAGCTTACCCACCCTCCCTGCTACCCAGAGCACTGCAGCAGGGACAGGGGGAGTGGCTGGAGGCCAGGGGAGCCCAGCAGTTCCCCGGGTGGTAGCAGCAGCCCTGCCTGGAAGCTGCACCCACTAGCCAGGGCTGGGGCAGGAGCAGGCGGGACTCAGCCCGATCTGGAGAAGAGCAGGGGCAGTCAACCAGCCGGGCCAGATACAGTGAATTGCTGGGAGCCTACCTGAGGGCCAGATCCTATCAGCTAGTGGGACAGATCCAGCCTGGGGCCATATTTTGCCAACCCCTGGTATAGTGTGGTGGTAACGTCATTATCAGGGATCCTACTTTTCTCTGTTTAAAAAAAACTAAACTAAAATCGCAAATTCTCCGATTAAAAACCCCAACATCCACATATTTCCATGATTAAAATGAAAACAATATATAAAAAGTATCAGTTGAACACAATGTCTTAATGATATATTTACAACTTTAAAGCAATCTGAAAGCCTAGCAGTGCCTCAATCACTACAGTAAAATAAGTGATAAATATCTATAAATTTGGTGTTTGATTTTAGGGTTTATCATGGAAAAATCAGAGCTCCCCCTGCCCACTTTGTTCACCAGAACACAGGTCCAGCTGCAGCTTCCCCTCCCTCCCCCTATTGCTTTGTGGCACTAATGTCAGGGCCCTGCCCATACCATTGTACCTCAGTCCCCACCCATCGACCCCCAGGGCCCTTTGCTCCCCACCCACTGCCCCCAGCCCTGCCAGAGGGGGCCCCCAGCTGCCAGGACTACAAGGCGAAGGACTCAGGTCTGCAGACCCCTGCCCCCCTCTCCTGCAGCAGGGCCTGACCCCCAGCTGCCACCCATGGGAGGCTGTGGCTGCTGTAACAAAACAGAGCTCAGCTCCTCCTACCCCACTGGCTTCATGGCTGGAGGGGAGCCCATAGGGGGAGGGGAAGGCTGTACCCGCTCCTGAAGTACCCCCAAGACCTGGCTCACTGCAGCAGCAGGAGCAATGTGGGGGGAGGGATTTCAGCAGATGGATGGGAGCCCATGGGTCACATGTTAACTCCTTGCAGCAGACTGCCACCGTTCAGACAGTTCTGGTTTAGAATACAGTCCCTGTCAGGCATACAACTACAAAAAATAAAAATCAGTGCTCTGGATAACTTTTACACTTCCATAATTGAGGCTGATAATATGCAATATTAAGAGAGTAGCATGGGGTTTGTATGGGTAAAGTTGAATATCCATCTAGGATATCCTCTCCACAGAACAAGTGGCATCTGGATCTAAAAGCATCATTTTAGGTGGCTACAAAGCTCACATAATTTGCAAAATAGTTTAAACATGTATATTGATCTACTTAAAATTTTCTGAAAGGATGAATCCAAATTAGGACATTGCCAAACAGCTAGCAATGCAGTCCTACTGATCTTTCAACAACTGACCAACATCTTGGTCCTGATCCTGAGAAAGTTTTCTCCTTTGTATACAAGTCTCCCATTGGCTGAATCAGAGAAACCAGGAGTGGTGATGGTAATGGAAAGTAAAAAGAAAAGCTCTTAAGTAGGCAAGGTCAATCTTAGAAAGTGCTTTAAGTATTACAACAGGGACTTCAGGTTGGATCTTGTTTAATAGGAAGGCAATGGCATGAGGGACTAATGGATTGTCTTTATGACAAACTATGCTGCTAAGCAGAAGAGCTAGTACATTTTGTGCAAACTGGAGGGCTTCATTCCTAAGTAATGAAGTTATAATAAATAGAGTCTATTTTTCACAAATACATGCATCAGGGTAATACTGTACATACAGAACAGCAAGGAGTGCAATCTTTTGACAGATGGAAGTGAACATTTTTTTGCCAACATGATATGGGTATCCACTAGCAGAGAAGTCCAAACTAATCCCAAAGATGAAGGCCAATTTCACATTAATGCAAATAGTGAGACATGTTAAAAAAAAAAAAAAAAAACAACCCCCA
Organism: Alligator mississippiensis; assembly: GCF_030867095.1. NCBI lineage: Eukaryota > Metazoa > Chordata > Crocodylia > Alligatoridae > Alligator > Alligator mississippiensis. Next base: position 44,981,804 of record NC_081830.1, read on the forward strand.
CAAAAAAACCCCTCCTCTCTTGTACCAGAATCAACTTCAAGTTCAGCTTAATCTAGCTGCTCTTCAACTAGGTTCCAATTTTGACTATCCACTGAATTTAGGTTAAGCAGTAATAGAGAAAGTGACCTGGGGGTTATAGTGAACACCAAGCTGAATTGGTCAGCTTGGAGGTGTGCACTACCTCCAAGGTAGAGGAGGAAAGAGAGGGAAAACCCAGCATGGTGGGACGTACTAATAGGAGTGGTGCCTACATGTCACAGGAACCAATTCCTGTACTCTATTCAGCCCTGCTAAGACCTCACCTGGAGTGCTATATTCAGTTTAAGACAAACATAAGTGAATTAGAAAAAGGTCCAGCAGGGACTTCCTAAAACCTTTTCCAGATTTATTTTTCTGTAACTGAGAAATCAAATAGAAGATGCTATCTCTGTAACAGAAAGGAGAGGTAGAGGTAAAGGTCTAGGAAACATGACTTACAAGAAAAGGTTTGAAGAACTGTGATTAGTTAGCCTGGAAAAGAGAATATTATGGGAAGGGGAGATTTGAAAATCATTCAAATATTTTAAGCCTAGAAATAGACATTGTCAAATGAAGCAGATCAGCTGTGTCATGGTGTATAGCAGCACAGCTCATCTGCTTCATTGGGCAAAACACACATTGCTCCTTGTCCTGCACCATCAAGGTCGGGACAAGGGCAATGTGATTTCCCGGCTTGTCCAGACCCAGAGCACAGGTCTGACCTGGGGCATGGGTGTGGCTAAGCAGGGAAAGCACCACAGATGTGGTAGATATCCACCACAAAGCAGTAGAGTCTATCATCACCTTTTGTTGGGCCACTGATTTTCCTTTCATGTGGTATAATGTCTATTTGTGCAGCATTTGTGCTTCCATAAAAAAAATTATAGCAGTACAAATGAGATGTCAGGTGATGTCTATTTCCACCCTAATTTTTTTTTTATAAAGAAAATGGTGAAACTATTTTCTGTGCCCACAGGGTTGGGCATGAAGTCAGGCAACAAGGAAGATTCAGGTTGGGTGTTATTAGAATTTTTAGCTGTAAAAGATAGTTAACCACAAGAACAGACTACATGGAGAAGTTCAGGACTCTCCCCCAGCTAAAAGTTTTTAAGAACAGGCTACACAAACAACTAGCTGGAATGATTTAGACGAGTGGTCTCCAACCTTTTTAAGTAGGAGATGATGTTTGGCATTTAAAAGCAACCCAAAGTTTGCCATGAGCTGCCACCATCACCCCCCTACCTCTGCCCAGCAGGTAAGTCTATAGGGAGGAAAGGGGCAGGGGGTGCAGAGTGAGGCAGAAAAAATATTTGGGGGAGCACCTCCCCAGCAGATAAGTCCCACATGGCCAGGGCCCCACTCAACTTACCTCTGGTCCTGCCTCTGCAGCACTGTTCCTCACTGCAGGGGCCTAGCCCCTTCTAGGCCCTACCCCTTCTCTCCCCCCCAGACTGACCTGCTAGGTTGTGCGCATGCATGTAGGCACTCAGCTCCCCACCCCAGCCTCAGATCAACTCTAAGAGGCTCCGAGATCTACTTGTGGATCGAGATCCACTGGTTGGTGACCACTGACTGAGACAGAAATGATCCTATCTTGGGCAGGGGAATGGGCTAAGTGACCTCCTAAGGGATGTTTCTGCCTTATTTTCCTATGGCTGAGAAAGCAGAGAGATGATGCTATTTCTGTAACAGAAAGGAGGAGATACAGAACTGGATTTTGTCTGTATGATGCTCTCATTTCAACTTGTGTAGTCTAGAAGTCCTCTAATGGTACCACATGTTAGCAGATAATTGATTCTGGGGAGAAGTAGTGTGCGTCTCAATAGGTGAGTTCAAAATGATGAAGTGTTTGATTATTATGATCCTTTAGGTTCAGACTGAGGGGAAGTCTTTAATATAGTCAAATATAGTAGATTTCAACTCGCATCTTAACATATCAGAGCTAACTTCAAAACTAGCCAAAATCAGGTATTAACTAACTATATAGATGCATTAGTACAGACCAGCTTCAAAGATGTTGATCGCATGTGCAAAATCAAGTGGGATGATATGCAATCTGTAGATGGCTAACCCATGCTGAGCTCCATGCTGCTGCAGTGTCACCAGCACTTGAATCAACTAATTTAAAGCTAGCACAGGTGTATTGACAAGTTGCAGCTAGAATTTTGATTGCAGTACAGACATAACATGAGAAAAAAAAATATGGAGCTGTTCATGCCTGCATCATCTATATGGGTCAACAGAAAAGTCTAATTCTATCTTAATTAATATTTTACTTGTGTCCAGCTTAAGTACAGAGAGGCCCCAATATTCAGTAGATTAAATGCTTATAAAGAAAATGATTCTTTTTCTGCTGTATTTGAACAGCAAAAACCTGGGAACTCTCATCAGAAAGTTTTCCTTCATTGTCTCCAATCAACTGCTCATTTCCAAACAAACAAACAAACAAACAAACAAACAAACAAACAAACAAACACGACTGAGCTTGTGCAGATTAAGTCATACCACACAAAAAATCCATGCAATTATCTGGAACGGAGCTACTATTATGAAAAAAGGCAGCATGAAAAACACTTCATATCCATTATCAGCACTCTAGAAGTATACCCATCCTCTTTTAAACAAGAGTGAAAAGTGAAAACTTGTCACTGAGATTTAGGTTTTCATTAAAAGAGAGAAGAAATAATACTTAACATCCCTAGGAGTTACTTTATTATATTAGTAGACAGTCATTTATCTTTGTAACAGTTCTGTAAACGTGGAGGAAAGTGAGTGGTCATGCATTCAGTTTGAGCCTGAAAAATAGATCTTTTAAGTTTATTGCGTACTGTCTAAACTTTGTCTTCCCATTCGGCCAGTCCTACTCCTAATGTCTCTGCCATATTCTTGTCCCAAAGGGTGACCCTCTTGATTTTTAGTGAATATAACAACAGGAAATTCACTTGAGCAACCTTAAAGTTCTTTTCTTGTGCAATTATACACTCCCCACTCAGTCTGCTTGAAGAACTGAATGCTGCAAAAGCTATCCCCCAAAAAGACACAACTGAAGATCTCAGGTGTATAGCACTGGTTTTGTACAGTTACTATAGCAACAAAATTAAGTTTTACATACTTTAATGTGCTATGTTGGTCATGCGCACAATTTCAATTTGACATTCAATACTGTTGCTTGCCCCCAACAAACCCCTTTTCCTCCTCTTTTTGATATAGTTAAGAACAGAGCAGTTTGCTCTCAACAGGATTAATGTTGATATACTGGAACATAAACGACTATTCATATTCAATTTTACTAAATGCTTTGTAACATAGAAAACATTAACAGCAGGGAACTCTAAAGTTATTATTTGGGAAATGATTTTGATGTTCAAGATAAACAGAAACCTTTTAGGCTTTATCTGATTTTTACTAAAATACAACCATATTTTTGAACCTTTCAAGAAGCCAAGGTACACATATACACAATTCATTACACACTCAGCAAGATGCCCATTTAAAATTTTGCTCATCGATGAAACAGATTAGCCCATTTTAAAAACCGTATGTAATCATAATTCCAGCTTCTGCCACTAGCTGACACAGAGGTCAGGAGAGAGCAAGTATTTAAACAGAAAACAGTACTGGTCACAAACATGGGACCGCTGTGAGAATGAGTCATGGGCCAAACTATACAATGTGTGGTGACACTGGTCAGTGACTAACCAACAAACCTCACATCTAGTAACTGAGACAGTTCCAGGAAGCCATTTAGATGGCAAACACGGACACAAGAGGCACTTTAAGCAGCTTCCAACTAAAAAGGGAAAAAGTGCTGCTTCAGGCTCTTAAACTCAGAGTTGTTTGTGTCTACTTCCATTGTAAAAACAACTTATCACACAAAAGGAGGAAGTAATTAAAAGAGTATTTAAAACTTGGCATTTCCATTATCTAGATAAATATTATTTTAATTTACTACATGATAGTACATCACTTTAAAATAATACTAATTCTAGTAAATAATAAATACAAATAAATAAAAATAATTTCTGGAGTCAAGACATGATTTTGTTGGATAGTACAGACTTTTTTTTAAGATAAAACACGCAGGCTTTGCTCTTTCGTGTTTGCATCTCTTAGTACCCCTGGATCAAATTCACTTAGTTTATAAGCTTGGTTGGGTCATTTTACATAATACCAGTCCTGGGGACTCGCCCAAAGATGTATAAAAAAAAAAAAAAAATGAAGCAATTAAATCAAGTTAACTTTGAAAGCAAATGCCAGCCACACTTGCAGACAAAAGTTAGGTGACCCAAGAACAGATTTTTGTATTTGTATAAAATGTTATTAACTATAATACATTTTTAAAATAAACCTATTCAAAGTTGTATTTGACACTATGGCAACCTGTGCTAGGGGTTAAAACTTCCTATAAACTACAGTAAAACCACAATAGTTCGATATTGGTTAGTTCAAAGTTTCAGATACTTTGAAACTATTGTCACTCCCCAGCTGAAAGGATAAATTTTGTATGCTTTACAACATAAATAATTCAAAATACAGCTAACTTGTAAATTCAAAGCCATTTTTCGGTCCCTTGAACCAGGAAAACCTCATTAAATATATTATCTATCATTAGACCACTGAAGCATATACTCAATCATGGAAACTGACTATGAAGTTGACTGAAAGTAGCCTGTACTGAGCATGCCCATAGAACACCTGGCACAAAGACAAAACCCATACTGTGCACACATGCTGGCAGGAATTTGCCACAAGTCTGAGTTAATGCAGCCCACCTGAATAAGACCTAACAGCCATTGTGCTCAGTCCCCCTCAGCACCATCTTTTCCCAGTCGTAACGAATCACCACAGCAAATACATGTCTACTTCCTCTTCACTCCCACAGCTGAGCAGCGTCTTTCTGTCCCATTTCCAATTACTTCTGTTTCTCTGCCAGCCTTAAGTGTCTGAATGTCACCAAATATCGATGTAGTTAAGAAGCTCTGTCACCGCCTTTCTTGGCCCACTGCATGCAACAGGTGTGGCCCTGCCCTCCATGTGGTACAGCCAGCCAAAGTGGCCCGAAACATCATCTGCATATACATCTTTGAAGGATCCCAGAACTCAGGACAAGAACATCTGGTTCCAGTCATGAGTGGGGGGGGGTAATTGGCATGGAAACCCTCTGCAGAGGGTATGGGGATACCTGAAGTACACATACTGAGGAGTGCAGGACTGTGGGGTCACCATGGCTTGAAACGCTGTTGACTCTGCTGAGGTCCAGCCCAATTAACTATATATCAACTATTAACTACATCCTAAATCGTGAGTCTTTTTGCTTCAGACTAAATTTTATGCATAGTTTGCATTATGTATAACGAGATACAAAAGTTCTGCTCAAAATCATATTTATGGAATAGCTGTGCTGAAACTTTCAGCATTTTGGAAAAAAAGTTAAAATACATGAGTTATAGGTGAACTCAGCCTTTAGATACCCATGCTAATTTGCATATATACACATTTATTTTGAACCCATTAATTTTAAAGTCAGTGTTTTTTGGTTCCCTGCATTTTGACTTAACAAGGTTTTACTGTATTTAAATCATTTTGGGTAAATAAAAGCAGAAAGTTTACTGCTGAAGTTCCAAGGCGGGGCAGGGAAGTGTAGAGGTTAACCACTGACTGGGTGGAACTTACTGTTTAGGAGTACCTGGAACTACAGTTTACTGAAATGTTGATCTCGCTTTTCATAGGGGTAGAATGTTATTATGGCTCTGATGGTCCATGAGATATAAGAGGCAAGAATTTTTGTGAGTGTTTTTTACTGGACAAACTGTATAAGCATTAGACAAGTCTTTGAGCACAAAGTGCCCTTCGTCAGGTCTAGGAAAGACAATTTAGAAATAGACATTGAAATTAATTCACCCTGATCATAAGTAATACAGATTCTGCAACCAAAATCAGGGTTTTTGGGTTTTTTTTGTTTGTTTTTTTTTGTTTGTTTGTTTGTTTTTTTTACAAGTACAACTGAATGGACTAATCTAACTTGAAAAATCCTTAGTACTTATGATCCAGAAGGATAGATTTAAAATGGCATACAATGTGTAGACATGCCACATGTTACAGGTGATGAACTGAAAAGAACTCCCTTCGGTTCTAGATGGCATAAACTTGTAGGAACATGCAATTAGAAGCTAAATATTTGAGCACTGGAATCAATTTTAAACCTTAATTCTTTAAAATATAAAACATGGAACCTCAAAATAATCCACACAATCTAAACAGAACAACTATCTGCAATTTCTGTTCTCTAAAAATATATCTCCATAAATTTGCAAAACCAGTCTGTTTCAAGCAACTAGAACTTCCACAGCTTCAAAGTTCTCAACCTTTGAGAGAAGTAGCTAGCCATATCAACCTGAAGTCAGGCAGAGGAGTCTCTAAGGTTCTGCTTTGTCCTAACCAGTTCAGAAAGGCATAAGCTTTTGTTGGTGACAGCAAGTTGGCAAGATTCCTAGAGTTTTGGGGTTGGTTGGGTTTGTTTGATTTTTTTTGGGGGGGGGGGGGAGAGGTAAAGGACAAAGGGGCAGTCTTGATATTCAACATTATATTTGTTGCAATGCAGGAACATTACATGCATCAAAATACTATAGCAAAAACTTGTACACAATTGTTTTTATTAAAAAATAAAAGATGAATGAAATATTAAACAAATAACCCCACAACAAAATGCTAACCAATCCTAAATATTAGAAGTCATTAGCATTTTAAGGAATTAACTACATCCTAATTATCTTGGACTGAATAAACTCTGAACCCAGAAAGGTGACCTCTAAATTTATTATTAATAAATAATACTCTTACTATTAAGGCATGACTCTTACTGAGTTAACAAGAAGCAGAGTCACGTTATTACACTTCAAGTTATAACAAAGACCGATGAGAGAGAGAAAAAGAGGCTATCTGCTTCTGAAAGTGGAGTTGATTTAAAAAGAACTGAATGTTTTTGGCTCTTTTCTTTCCCCCCTACTCATTCTATAAATTCCAGAAAGATTTGTCTCAGAATAAATGAAAATCGAATTAGGGAGTGTTGGCATTCATCCAATTCAAACAATGATGTCTACATGATAGCTATTCATTTTCAATGAACAGCCTTTTTTTAAAGCAAAGAAATAAGCCGATTTTCTTTCCTTTAAAAATAGTTTAGTCATATCAGTAGAAAGCTTTAGATAGCGAGAAACATCTTACACATCTGTCAGTAACTGTTTTTATTGTACGCTGACATAGATCAGAACTTATAAGGACTGAAATTAATTTGATCAGCATCAATGTCAATAAGAAAAGAAAATGCAGGGGCGTAGCAAAAGCAGAGCATGAGCATTAAAAATTCATTTTTCATGTTTAAATGGAAAATTTCTATTATTTTCCTGAACTTCATGCAGCTCAAACCCTCCCCTGTCCAATTAACATTTAGCCTCTGGCACGTGACATTCTATTAAATTTGCAACATACCAATGCTAATCAAGTTTTAATTAAACTACTTAATGTGGCCTTACATGAAAGAGGTAATCTACAAGATCAGAATAAATAAAAAAAATTGTATTTGACCAGTTGCAATAAAGCATAACTCTTAAAGCCTTCCCCCCCCCCCAAGTCTCCACTGAAAACAAGCTTGAACATTTACATTAAAAATACGAAGAACAAAATTGCTTCCATTAACTATAAATGGTAAGGGCTCTACTTGTCCAGCATTTTACAAATCACCTTATATAACAACTTTCTGAAACTGCCAAGCAACACATCTGAGGTTAAATATTATTGCAGTCAATACAGTAATTTACTATTTTCTGCATTTACTATTTGCTCAACTAGGACTCTTGCAGCAATGAAAACAGTTAGAAAAAGGCCACCCTACACAGACGCACAGAACAGTATCTGACTGTCCTCAGCGGACTAGATGACAATCTCACCACAGTAATCTTCTAGGAAACAGCAGCAGCATGTCACATAGTCTAAGGCCCAGAAATACCAGGCATTCACACAATATCATCTTTGTAATTGTTTTCTAACTACATAAAGATCTAGTACTATACAAAGAAGAGAGAGAGTCACAAAGGAAATATTTAAAACAAATAAGAGAAAACTATCCAAAGGCAAACTAGAACACACTTTGTTTATGAAGTTTTTAAAAAAGCAAATGACAAACAAACCACACACACAAAAACCAAACTCCACCCCTATTGTTGAGCAAGAGAGTCATATTCTTGAAGATGTGCTCGACTAGAGATGCATAGAGGTTTCTCTTGGAGAACACTTGAAAACAATCTTCTCCTACGCCTAAAAACAAGGAGAAGGATTTGAGACCCCTCTGCCAAACCAGCCTACAGCTGCCACTGCATGCAGCACATTAAGTTATAAAATTAATATATTGGCATAGGTCTCAGAACCACTGCTTTACCCCATGCCTGCTGCTACCAACGACAGAATGCCACAGGCACCGACTCAAGAGCTGTAAAACAGCATTGCCTACAGTCTCTAGTTGAAACTGGGACTACTCTGCTAGGTACCATACATACATATAGCAAGAAACAAAGTTCACACTCATATGAGCTTACAGTCTACACAAGACAAAAAGATGGACAAGAAAACTACTAATAACAGCACTTTAAAGATAGAGTACTAAAAACAAGCTGGGCAAAGCAAAGCAATTTGCCCAAGTTCATGCAAAGTCCATTGAACTCTTGCACTGCCACTAAACTTCCTGATCTCCTTGTTGTATTTTAGACTTCTGCAGCTGCTTAGGTGGATTTCTATCTAAAAGGCCTTTTTTTGTTTGTTTGTTTAACTGAGAAAAAAAATCAAAATGAGCCCCTACAATTGCAAAACATGAATCCCTGAAGTAATAATACTAATAAAGAGCAAATAATACCCTGGCATGCATCAATCGATGCTTCTCAAGCAAAACCAAGGAAGTGATTCTTCCACAGTGAAACTACAGCTGGAGTACTGCATCCAGTTCTGGGTGCCGCATTTCAACAAAGACTTGGTAAAGCTTGAAAGTCCAGAGAAGAGCCACCTGTACCATCAGAGACTTGCAAGGCAAGCCATACAAGGAAAGATCTGAGAGACCTAGGACTCTTCAGCTTGAAAAAAAAAGAGAAGGCTGCGAGGGGACTTGCTAGCAGCTTACCACTGCATGAGGGGAATACATCAAAGGCTCAGCAAATAACTGTTCACCACAGCACCCTTGGGGAAAACCAGGAGTAATGGCCACCAACTCCTGGAAGACTGTTTGAGGCTTAACACTAGGAAAAACTTCTTCACAGTCAGGGTGTCCAGACTGTGGAATAAGCTCCCTCCAGAGGTGGTGCAAATCACCTACTCTGGAAATCAAGAGAAGACTGGACTGTCATCTTGCTGGGTTCACGTGACCCCAGCAGTCTTTCCTGCCTAGTGAAGGGGGGCTGGACCTGATGACCTTGCGAGGTCCCATCCAACCATTACAATCTATGAAACTATAAATCTATGAATCCAAGTTAATTTTTTTTTTCCATTTTAAGATTTTCATGCCATTCAAAAGCAATGACAAAGCTTATGACAATTCAAAGGATCTATAAAAGCTGCCATAAAGAACTGTGGGGTTTTGTTTTTTTTTAAATCGCAAGTTATGACAAATATTTTATCTATTTCCAAGCAGCCTGTTTAAGCTAGTATGAACTAACCCCATGGAATGAAGGAACAAGGATATCCGTTTTAAAGTCACAATTGCTTAAGAAATTAGGATAGGTGGTGTCACTATCTAGTTTTATAAAAATAAAGTAGTAAAAATGGCATACAACTTCTCCTTGCTTAATGTTGCAGTTACGTTCTTGAAAAACATGACTAAGCAAAATATGTTAAGCAAATCCAATTATATATCACAGTAGTTATCTACTAGCAGGCAGTGACCAAACAGAGTTATAACTGAACACTGTGCAACTTTAAATGAGTATGTTCTCTAATAGATTGGCGATGTAATAATGAAACAACGTTAACCAGGATGACGTTAATTGAAGAGTACCTGTATATTTTAAGGTTGCTGAGTGTTTAGACTGGTATGGAAAGGTTTTATTTGACTGAGATTCTACTGCACCTTTTAAATAGATGTAGTTAACAAGTTTCCAGAGACAAGATGTAAGATGTTACTGTTTCTTTCCCCCTCAACTGTTTTGTTCACTTAGCTTTCATAGCCTTTTTTCATTTGTGATTGCCCATCACTGTCCTCATTTTAAACACTTAAACTGTCAAAGTTGAAGCCAAAAGTCCATATTACCAATATTAAAGTATTTAAATAAGGTACAACATAAATATCAAAAGGGTCTGAACAGGCAAAGCTCCCACTGACATCCAGGGCAGCTTGCAGATGTGAAAACACACCAAAAAAAATCAGGTTCACATCACATAAGCCTAAGCATCAAAATCAAGAACTTCTAGACGCTTCTGTTTACAAATCCATTTACATTTTAATTAATAGATTAAAAGTAGTAACTATCTTTCCTATATAAACTAATGTTATCAAGGAAAAAGAGAGCTGTATGTTTCTAGATGCTATCTAAGACCCTGGCAGACAAGGTTGTTTGGGTGAATCTGATATCTTTTATTAGACCAACTAAATAGTTGGAGAACAATATTTAAGCAAGCTTTCGGGTTCCAAAACCCTTCGTCAGGCTATGGAAGTTCCAGCAACTGATGTGTGCTCTTCCTGGATGGAATGAAAAGACCCTGAAATAAGACCCTGAAAATTTAAGCAGTGGCAATTCCAAGAATGAACAATAAGAATATGGGAGAAATTGTGCATGTCATCTGCTCATAAAATGCCAAATGCAAAGGAAGTATTAAAAAGCAATACTGTAGTAAAAAGAAAATGCCCATCTCAAAAAAGACACAGAAGAGACCCAGAGAACTAAAGAGCTGCTTACTACACAGGTAATGATTACCCTTACCCTCCAGAGGGAGCAGATTAATTTGCAATCAACCAAAGAGATAGAGGAACCTTAAAGACCTTTGTGATTTGTTCAAGTCTATCAAATTAAAATGAACCTCTCTGAATGCCACATTCCAAGCGTGTACAGTAATTAACTGTTAATCACTTCTCTCGCATGTAATTTTCAGACACCTCTCCCCATATCCATAATAGTTTAGGATCAGTTACATGAACAAAGACACAAACATGAAGAGCTTGCCTGAGGAGGCAAGGTCTGCCTGTTTGAATTTTCAAGTTAAAATTAAGTGCAGGAGGGATAAGAGACTCACCCCGTGATGAGCAGATGTTCGCCAAAGATTTGGTCATGAGGTTTCAGAGAAGTCGAGGCAGTAAAATGATAGTATTTTCCCACTTCCACTTCAGGGGAAATTCAGTGGCAAACAGTCCAGAAGCATGGAGGAGCAAGAAATGAATAGTCAGGAAGGCACTACTGTAATGCAAATAATAATGTATAACCTAAATACAGAGGATTTACTAGTTTTCTTTGCACAAAACCTAGAGCATTTTGCCAGGCTTCTGTCGACATTTAACCAACCATTTGAGAAACAATGATTTCTTCCATCAAGTATTTACAGATCATTTAAATGAAGAGGTAGTGAAAAACCAATCAAGTCAAAGGACTTGATAATTTTTATATCACAATGATGCTCAATCTCCAGCCTGCAGAGCTGTCAATCCGTCCCACAAGGCTCCCTACAGGTCCCAAAATTTGGCAGCAGGGGGAGAGCTGACAGCATTCATTGCTACTCCCTTGCTGCAAAATTTCCAGACTCCTGGGGAGCCCTGGAATGGATAACGTGCCCCTGTGCACAAGACTGTACTGGTACATGGGGCACTTCACAGGCAGATCCAGCATGCCAGACTGTACCCACAGACCAATTCCACACGGATCCAGCCCAAAGCCAGATACATTTCTATAACAGTAGTCCCTAATCTATCTTAATTTGGAGTCTTTAGGAAAATTCAGATATGCTTGAAACAAGAGGCTTTCAGTGAATCTTGTTTGAATGCTGTCAACTGAACTATTAAATATTAACCAAGCTGTGACAGACCAGGCAGGGTAGTATTTGCTTTCCTTACTAACGAAAAACACCAGTTTCATAGGTTCTTCTGATGCTTTCTGTACCAATGTTTTGCAAGGGGAGGGCTTAACAGTTAAGCTAACTTTCAAGAAATCATTGTCTGGATGTCTATGGCTACTCTATCTGCTTTCCCTCCCTCCACTTGGAGCTTCCGACATATGTGAAAGTAGCTGATAGATATATTCAGCAAAAAACAAACAACCCCCCCCCCAGTATATTGTTTAAGTTTGCAGTAAAGAAGATCTTTACAAAAAGGTAAAATTTCAGAACAACAAATGAAAAACAGTGCTTATATATTTAAAATAAACATTAGGAATGTATGCTATTCATGATGAAAGTTTTACCAAAACTTTGCACAAAACTAGAGGTGCACCGATACATCGGTCCATATCGTATCAGCACTAATAAAAGGAAACTTGACAATATCGGCAATTGGCTTTTTTTGGCTGATGTAGCCAATAAATGCCGCATGCATGAGTGCAGCTGCAGCATATACATGGCCAGCCCAGCAGCTTGGAGAGCAGCATCCAGCTAGTAAGTATGTTGGGGAAGAAGGGGCAGATCAAGACCCCTGCGATGAGGGAGAGAGTGGGGTTGGAGCAGGCGCTGCCCAGCTGGGGTGGGGTAGGGTTCAGGACAGAGCCATGAGCAGCTCTTGTGGGGGAAAAGGGAGAAGGCGGGGGGCAGCTCCTGCTGCTGCGCATGCCTCCGAGGGTGGCAGGGGGAATATGTACCCCCCCTGGATCTGTGTGGGGAGAGAGAGTGGGCTGGGCCAGAGCTGCACTTGGGTTGGGCAGCGTGGCAGTGGGGGGGCCAATCTGATTGGTATCGACCAATATGGCTCGTTAATAATTGGTCATCAGTGTTGGCCCAAGAATTCTTTAAATCGGTGCACCCCTACATTAAACCCCTTTGAGTTTGTAATAAAGATTAATGTAAGGGTAATAATTTTGAGATCTATAAGGTCTTCCACTCCTTCCAGATTTCTTACATTTTTAAGAAAAAAGGTTACTTTAGGCATTTTCTAGGATATATTAAATTGACCCAGAAAGCCAGTGCATAAGCAAAAATGACTTATTCTCTAGTCTCAAACAAATTCTCCCATCCCACACGCAAATTATATCTAGATGCTTAGTGATCAAAAGACATCAACATTGACATTAATAGCTTTGCTTTCTTTAAAGGGAGATTTTCTGAACAACCATTCATTCAACAGGAATTTGAGAGCTGTTTACACCACCCAAAGCATCAGAAATTCTTGTGTCCATAGGAATAAGTAAAGGATGTTCCTTGAGTTTCTTCATTCACTTTTTCAGAGATAGCTTACAAGGGACAATCAATTTAAAAATCTCAATATTATTAGTTTCTCTCTCTTTTTACCTACTGTTATCACAGAAGTTGCTGAAGAGAGTTGTAACTAAAAGATTTCTAATGCATTTGCTTTTTACTCTTGCATATTTTTTAATAATGTGTAGACAGCCAGTTTCATCATTCTAGCACTCCAAATACAATAGATTAGGATGTGATCCAGCAAGTCATTTAGCCATATGACTAAGTAGAAGTACAAATAGTTGCACTTAAGTTAACTACTCATATGGTTGAAGCTAAATATGCACCAAGTACTTTAAAAAAAAAAAATTAGAACTAGGAGTTTGGGGAATAAACAGGAAGAACTGGTCCTTCTGCTTAACAAAAATGACTACGCTCTTATAGGGATAACGGACCTGGTGGGACTCCTCTTATGATTGGATTACAGGTATAAATGGCTATACCCTGTACAAGAGAGACTGTGCTGACAAAAAGGGTGAGGGATGTAGCTCTCTATGTGAAGGAGAGCTACACATCCCTACACACCGAGATTGGCACCCAAAGACAACAACTGGAGACCTTACCTTTTGGGTAAGAACACAAGGGGAACGTGATGAAGGGGATACAATGGTAGGAGTCTACTACAGACCTCCAAAAATCAGGAACAAGAGCTTGACCAAGGATTTGCCTGGGAACTGGCTGAGGCTGTGTGCTCTTGGTGCATGGTTGGTCTGGGTAATTGAAGTCTCCCATGACATCTCATGGGAAAAGCACTCAGCCAAATCCAATCGGTCTCAAAGCTGCCTTACATGCCTGGATAAGCTCTACCCATCTCAAGAAGTTTATGGGCCGACAAGAGGTAAGGCACTGCTAGACCTGATACTGGCCAAAGGGGATGATCTAATCAGTGACCTAAGAATCCAGGGGAAGCTGGGTGAGAGTGACCACAAAGCAGATCACTTTCACTATCCATCACAAAGCTGGCAAGTCAGCCAGCAATGCAGTAGTCCTCAACTTTAGGACAGCTGACTTTCATAAGCTCAGGAGGCCTGTTCTTGAGGCCCTGAGAGGCCATGATTTCACAGGGTGGAGAGTTGATGATGAGTGGTTGCTCCTTAAAGAAGTGATCCTAGAAGCACAAGGGGAGTCCACTCCAAGCCATAAGAAAAGGTGGTAAGAAGGCTCAACAACCCCCTTGGCTCAACAGGAAATTCATGGACCCCCTACATCTTCAGAGAGAGGCTTATAATGGATGAAGTCAGGAAACACCACTAAGGAGGAGTATTCTGTACTGGTCCGCACTTGCCAGGAGCGAACTGAGAAAGCCAAAGCTGCAACTGAACTCCCAACTGGCTACATGAATCAAGGACAATAAAAAGTCCTTCTTCACATATGTGGGGAGTTGAAAGAAAAACAAGGGCAACATTGGACCCTTGCTAAACTAGTTGGGGCAGCTGACTACCAACACCAAGGAAAAAGCCAAACTGCTTAAGGATTACTTTGAGTTGGTTTTTTAACCAGCCCAAAGGGACCACCCCTGGCTAACATGACGCAGGATGACCAGGGTGAGGATCAATATATGCCAACATTGGTTTGGATCTTCTGAGAGAGCATCTTGAGACTATACCCCCCCCACCCACAAATTGGCTGGGTCTGGATAGATGGTACCCATGAGTGCTAAAGGAACTGGCAGACATCATAGTGCAGCCAGTGGCAAGGATATTCAAGAACCCGAAGACCGGAAGAGGGCCATGGTGCCCATCTTCAAGAAAGAGAGGAAGAAGACCTGGGAAACTACAGGCCAATCAGTTTGACCTCAATCCCTGGGAAGATCTTGGAAAAAATTATCAAAGAAACAGGCTAACAGAAGACAACATTCTGAGGGATAGCCATCACGGGGTTTGTTGTGAGTAGGTCTTGCCTGACCAATCTCATTTCCTTCTATGACCAGGTGAAGTATTCCCTTTTGTCCAGGTGAGAGGTTGATATCATATATTTGGACTTTAAAAAAAAAAAAAGCCTTTGACCTAGTTTCCCATAATGTCCTCATGGAAAAATTGGGCAACTGCGGCCTCAACTACACAATCCAATAGCTGGGGAACTGGTGTCAGACCCAGAGAGTGGTAGTTGACAGTACCAAATCAACATGGCACTCGGTGACTAGTGGTGTCCCCCAAGGCTCCGTTCTCAGACCTGTACCGTTTAATGTCTTCATAAGTGATCTGGACACTTGTGTCAGAAGTGGACAAGCTAAGTTCGCTAACGACACCAAACTTTGCGGAAGAGCATCCACACTTGAGGATAGGCTGGTGATCCAGGCTGACCTCGGTAGGCTTGCAAGGCAGTCGAATGAAAATATGATGACATTCAATACAGAGAAATGCAAAGTACTCCAGCTTGGGGGGGGTACCCGCATCACACTTATAGGCTCAGCAATGCTACACACACTAACACCATGACCGGAAGAGACTTGGGGGTCATGATTGAGCACAAAATGAACAGGAGCCACCAATGCGATACCGCAGCTGGAAAAGCAAACAAGCATCTCGAGCAAGACCCAGCATGTCATCCTTCAGGTTTACTCGGCCTTAGTGAGGCCACAGCTAGAGTACTGCATCCAATTCTGGGCTTCACAATTCAAGAAGGTTGTGGAGAAGCTTGAAAGAGTCCAGAGGAGAGCCACGTGCATGATCAGAGGGCAAGAGAACAGGCCTTATGAAGAGAGGCTGCAAGCTATGGGACTCTTCAGTTTGGAGAAGCGCAGGCTGAGAGGTGACTTGGTGGCAGTCTATAACTATGTAAGGGGTGTGCATCAGGATCTGGGGGAATGCCTGTTCACCAGAGCACCCCAAGGGATGACAAAGTCCAACCATCACAAACTCCTGCAAGATCATTTTAGGCTAGACATAAGGAAAAAAAAACAAACAAAAAAAACTTCTTTACTGTCCAAGCCCTTAAGGCCTGGAACAGACTCCCCCCAGAGGAGGTGCAAGCACCTACTCTGGACACTTTTAAGAAACACTTGGATGTTTAACTCGCTGGGATCCTTTGACCCTAGGTGACTTCCTGCCCCTTGGGCAGGGGACTGGACCCAATGATCTTATGAGGTTCCTTCCAGCCCTAATGTCTATGAAACTTTTAAACCCCAGTCTAGCAAATACATTTATGCATATACTTAACTTTTACTTTCAACAAGGCTCCTCACATTTCAAAAGACAGAAGCTTGAATAATGTGACTAAAGTCACAAAACTGGCAAGAACTACAAAAACAGTTGTATTTTAAACCTTTTTATTTATTTATTTTTACACTGAGCAGACTTCTAGGAGCATACTGTGTGCACGCACACATGTATGCATGTAACTACATCCAGGAAAAAAAAACCACACTACTACCAATACTCATTATCTAATTATTTTCTTTTGCTCACATCTTTAATATACTCAATGATGCTTAATGTTAAAAGGATTCAAAAGATCAATCTACATACATAAAGGAAAGAAAATGTTAGGAAATTAGATTTTCTCTTTTACTGTTTTGCAATATTATTTTTCATTACATTTGTTAGACATTTGTTCCACTTCCTTATTTCCAGGCAAGGAATTTTATGGGAGATTAAGACTGTTCTAAGCAACTACATTTTCTCTACTAGATAATATCAGAATAACTGGTTTTCTAAAAGAGGAAAAGGAGAAACAGAAGTATTAGTTAGTACATGTGTATGTGGCAACACTCTAACACATCTATACTGAAAACTTTTGCAAGTTGTGGCATCCACAGAAATGCTATGCTACTCCACATCCACTAGTTCCCCAACCAAAAATAGTAAAGCTCTGCATATATGGTGCTGGTGAGGGGGTTAGAGGAAGGACAGGCTAATAAATATTGCTAAGTGGAAGTGCCAATTACCATGCCCCAGTTCACCTCTGGTACACTGTTTCTGGTCAGGACACTGATGGCCAAACACAGTAAATTTGCAGTCTAGACATGGTCTAACAGACTTCTTTACATGCCTAAATACACCGTTTTAAAAACACCTTGCTTCCCCTCCTCAGCACACAAAAGGTCATATCAGTAAACAACAGTAACAAAATACTTTCAAACAGCAGGGAAGGGGGGCAAGGAAAACCTTTTTAAGGGACCAAATGTGAACTAGAAGCTGATCAATATTATTTTGCTATTTATACATTTGCTTTTAAATTAGTAACATCTTGCACTTCACTTTTCTGACTGCTTTTGAATAATGCTTAGAGCTTGCCTTTACTGCTTTATTAGCTTGGGGTGGAACCCAACTTCCATCCACACATGAAATTCTCTAGCTCAGCCTAGCTGGCACATCAGGTAGGGGGCTGAAGAAAAATGGCTGTTCATGGTGGGGCTAAGAATGCAGTAGTTGTTGTAACAGGAACTGTCCCCACTAACGCAATCCCAGCTGTATGCATCTTGGAGGATTATTTCAGTGCAGTCATTCCAACTTAAAGCTCATCTAGACGTGGTTGAGTGACGCAACTAGTGTATTGTCAAGCTAATTCCTGCTGTGAAGATGATCCAATATATTCTAGTTTGTGAAAGTGTCTAATTCAAGACGGCTGTCTAAAGAAGATGAGAAACTGTCTCTCCATGTATGCGTCTCATATTTTACAAATACTAGCAATGCTTTCATGTTGCTAGTTTAAAGACCAATTTACTAGATGTTTTAATTGTAAATTACCTATTACAACAAGGCAGGGGTGTCAAAGCTAGCATCTGGCCCACAGTGATGATTGCTACATGATGCACATGCTGGGGCTGGTCTTCATGCAGACCCCAGCTGCAGCTGTGCTATGATAGCACAAGGCTGGTGTTGTCATGGAGATTGGCCCCAGCCACACTGGCAGGGCAGGGGGCTGCTCCAGAGCTGCTGGGATCTTGCAGTGGGGGTAGCTTGGTCCAGGGCCAGGGCAGAGTTGCAATCTGCAGCCCACATGCTTCAGGCAGGGGCACGCAGGCAGTGGACCGTGGCTCTGCCCTGGCTCAGGCCCAGGCTGTCACTGCTGCAAGGAGCCGGTGCAAAGATGCCATCTGTAGTCTGCACACTCCAGACAGACATGCAGGCAATGGATTGTGGTTCTGCCCTGGTCCCGGACCAAGCTGTCCCCACCACAACATGCAAGAGGCTCTGGAGCAGCCTCTGCTCTGCCTTGCTGCACACCCTGCCAGCACAGCTGGGGCTGGTCTCCATGGTAACCCCAGCCTTGCACTATCAGAGCACAGCTGCAGCCTCTATGGAAACCACAGTGTCGCAGCCAGGCGGGCAGGGGGCTGGGAAATGGAGTCTGACTGCCGGCCAGATTCACCATTTTGCCCACCCCTGGGCTAGATTTACAGACACAGGCATTTTGACATTGAGCATCACAATCTCGCAACTTTCATGTGGCTGGCCCTAGGACTGGCAGCAAACCTAGTCTTATGTTACCAGTTCTTTGAGAAAACACAGGAGGTTTCACAATTCAGACTTACTATCCTGAGTTCCTTAATACTATTTTCCTAAAAACTTGAATGCATCACTGGAGAAGACTGCAGTTAAGGATTTTAAAATTCTACCTGCATCATACGGTAGCCAGCAAGTTTGGGGCAGGCTGCAATTATGTCTGTTCTGCGC
The DNA here is from genome assembly GCF_030867095.1 of Alligator mississippiensis. Taxonomy (NCBI): domain Eukaryota; kingdom Metazoa; phylum Chordata; order Crocodylia; family Alligatoridae; genus Alligator; species Alligator mississippiensis. Next base: position 45,000,850 of record NC_081830.1, read on the forward strand.
TGCTTCCTGTTTACAGTCACATAAAAGAAATACCTGGTAGCCCAGAAAGAAGCAGCAAAACTCCAAAGTTCATCAGATAGTAGCAACCCCCAAAATGGCAGTGTTCGCTAATAATCTGATAAAGATTCCATCAGAGGCTTCACAGGTTGCTTCACCAATAGATCTCTTTACCTGCCTTAGTATTTTGTAGACGATCTACATTAGATGTATTAAATGACTGCTAATTGAATTTTTTAAGTTACTAAATAGTATATAGAAGAATGTCTATACAAAACAATTAAAAAGGAATTGAAAAATACATTAATATTTACACTTCAGAGGAGCATTTCTGTTTCAGTCCGACTGGAGGAAGATGTTATTCTTGTTAAACATCGTTTTCTTACAACTGCTAGTATTTTCTTGGAAGACTTCGCAAGATGACCTAGAAAACCAAAAACAAGAGTATAGGTGTCATATCTTGGTAGGATACAATTAAACCAAAGAAACTCTAAGCAAAAACTGCAGTCAATTTCATGCGCTCCATAAACTCTCAAGGAAAGAGTTTCGCAAATTAATCATCACATTTTCTTTTTTTTAATCATATGTTGCATCAAAATATCTAGGGGTGCACCAATAAAGATGCTGGGGGCCAATACCAATAGCCAATTTTTAAGGAGGCATATCACCCGATACCGATCCTATTTCCGATACAGCTGCATCCAACTAGTAAGTCTGTTGTGGTTGAAAGGGAGTGGAGAGGGAAGGGATGGGGCGGGGAGGGGCAGATTAATGCCCCCTGTGGTGAAGGAGGGCAGGGTCATGCAGTGGAGGGGGCGCTGCAGCTGCTGGCTGGAACTGGGGCTGTGCACAGTGCCCTGCCAAGCCACGATGTATCCACGCCATGGGGCTGTACCCACTCTGCACCGGGGGGGGGGGGCTTTGCCATGAGTACCCAGAAGTCCCAAATCGCCGCTCCTGCAGCCAGTGAGTGTGGAGCATTTGTTGTTGTGGTTTTTTGTTTTGTTTTGTTTTGAAGTGCCAGGACTAGATTGGGGCCGAGCAGGGGATGGGGCTGGGCAGGGCAGCTATGGGGGCTTCTCCCACAGCTCCTCCCACCTGAGGAGAGGCAGGCACAGCCAGGAGGCTGCAGGTTCTCCCACAGATCCTCTGGCTGTGCCTGCCTCTCCCTGGCTGATCCAAAGTACCAAATCTCTCCAAATCTGTGCTGAATCTTCCAAAGCCGATTTGATTCAGGACAGTGATCTGAATCTCCAAATAGAATCACTGTCCTCCAAACTCGGCCAAATTTGAATTGAATACTTTCCTATTCACACAGACCTAGTGTGCAGTGGCTAGACAGAAGCCCAGAGGCTGCATAATCCTCTGTGGGCTGCCTGAGGCCCATGGGCTACCAGCTGGATAGCCCTGAGTTAAATTCACCAATAAGTCTAGGCAGGTACACAAGAGAGTATAAAGCGGGAACAAAGTGGTCCTTTGCTCTCTCATAAGGGCTATCTATACCAGAGCTAACAAAACATACAAAGAAGCAATCTCTGCACAGTTGCTATTCCCACTCAGCACTTGTTAGTGGATGGGACAGCGAGATCTGGAAAGAGGCTTGGTTTTGCCCAACTCAGAAGAAAGCAGCCAGACAACATAGCTTCAGTCAGACTTCTGAACTGCAGCCAAAGCAGTATTCAACAGCATTTTTTAAAACAATGCTTCTATCCAGCAAGAACATCTCTTCTCACCAAAAAAGAAAAAGGAAAAAAAACCCCAAAACAAAACAAAACCACCTCATGAGGAAGGATATGGGGGAGATGTAGTCAACACAGTAATCCCGCTCAGAAAAAAGAAGCGCCATATGCAAAAAGAACCTGTAATTCTGCCACACATCTGAGAGCACACAAACTATGTTCACCATCTTGAGACATAATAGACAAGGGGAAGCAGAGATGGGAGGGACTGTTCCATAAAAATAAAGTTCTCCCTTTGGCAGGAGTGGAGAGAGCTATAAAAACAGGAAGATTCATCTGTGTACAGAAGAAAGGGTGAACAGCAAGGATCAATCAGTAATTCTCACAACAGGAACACTAAGAAAGAGTAAACTTTGTAAAAACAAGATGCTTAACTCAACACAACAACTTCACAGAACAAAACCACCACATTAATTAAAAAAGGCAGTTTGGCATTAGCCGTTTATCATCATGGGTTCTAGTCTTAAAATAACATATATTGTTTGGCCTCTTGATTCCGACTTCTGGAAGGGTTGCATCTCAAAATTTGTACCACCAGAAAGATAATTTTCAAGTTCTGAAAGATTTCCCAAATACAGAAATGACTGGCATAGTGACAATTTTATCAGTGATCCTAAAGAAAGAACCAGTACAGAGCCAACCTTTGCTTCTAAAAATATTATTTTTGAAAAAGTAAAGATAGCAGATACAGAGGGACGAGACTGAAATCTATCCTGTTTTCTTATACTTTCAGACTAACCATGCATCCACAAGCTGTCTCTACTCCACTTTATGGGCTGGAAACACAAAAAAGACAATTCTTTACCAACACTTCAATGGGGCGTTAATCCTCTGGCTCCGAATAGATACAGCCACTTTGACTCTGATTCTGACAATCTGTCTTTTATACAAATCTGTACATGAAGATTACTTCTAACATATTTTAAGTTCAATTCTTAATCTCAGTACAAAATGCATACACAAGAAGCATCTACCAAGCACTTCCAACACCTAATACCATTAACCATAACAGGTTTGTATGACTAGGTTTGTGATAAAAAATAAAAAGTATCCAGGCAGGCTACTAACTATCATCAACATAGATTTTCAGACCTGGGCACACTGGGTTGGACATATGCCTAGATACATTTGATTGTTTTAATGAGCTTGGAAGTTCACATAAAATTTGGGGCCTGAAGCTTTGTAAGCAGTTAGTTGTGTTATAAAAATATTTTTTTTAGATAAGAATTCCATATTTTAATTGTTTTTTAAAGTTCACTTCCTCTTAAAGAAACTTTATAGCTGAAAGATAAAAATTAAGAAAAAAAAAAAAACAATCTAAGCTAATGGTTGTGCTGTTATACAGCTGAATAAAATTGCTATTGATACTTCTATAAACTTGGTAATAAAGTTTCCTTATAACCAGGGATCCAGGTTTTCCATTTCCCGTGGAAAAATGGAGAAAACCACAGATTCCCCGTTTTTAATGGGAGAAAGTGCAGATTTCTCTTTTTCGCAGAGAAATTTGTGGATTCTCCGCTTTTGCAAAGAGCTCTTGCAGGCTGGCACAGCTCCAGCCTGCACGAGCCGATCGCCTATAAACCTCCAGCTGCCGCCACAGAGCTGTGAAGCCGGCGGCAGCAGCACAGAGCAGGGTGGTGGTGGTGGGGATGGCTGCATGCTGCCCAGATGGCTACACAGCTCCGGGCACAGCTCTGTGGCAGCAGCGGGAGATTTTGTATGCAGCGGCAGTCACGGGCCTCCAGGTAAGCGGCAGCCCTGCACCCCCGCCATGGCTGCAGAGCCAGCCACAGAGCTGTGCTCCAGCCACATGCCAGCCTCCCTCTCCCCCTCCCCTGGGCAGGCGGCCGGGCAGCATGTGTGCAGTCCACACATGGCAGGTACCACCACACTGTGCCCCGCATTGCTTGCCCGCAAAGCCCCCTCCCCTCCCCCGCAGATGGGCACCCCTGCCCTCACCCCCTGGTCCTGCTCCCAGCTGCAGTATGCTGCCTGGGGCCAGCAACATCCCCCACTCCCTCAGCCCCGAACTATCTTCCCCAGCCCTGCCCCATAGCCCCCAAGCCCCACTTACTTCTAGGATCCAGGGGCAATGGGCATGGCTCCATGGTGGCAGTGCTTGCTCGCAAAGCCCCCCCACCCTGCACGCAGCCGCCACCACCCCGCACCGCCATGCAGCCGATTGCAGGGCGGCCGCTGCATGCAAGCCCCCCGTTTCACCTCCTGGCCGGGCAGCATGTATGTGGCCCACACACGGTGGTTGCCACCGCACTACCACTGCCGTGCCCTGCACCACTTGCCCACAAAGCCATGCAGGTGGCCATGGGATGGTAACGCAGGGTGCAGTGGCAGAGTTGCTGTGGCAGCCTCCATATGCTAACGTCCTGTCAGGCTGGCCAGCATGTGTGTGGCCCACAGAGTGGCATCCCTGCCCTCACTCCCTGGCCCTGCTCCTGGGTGTGGGCACAGGGGCACACTCCTCCCCCCCCCCAGCACCCTCCCTTTCCCCCGCCCTGCCCCACCCCTTCCCCCCAACCCCCCACACACACTTACCTGCTGGGGTAGATGCCAGTGTTTGTGTCTGCATGTCTGGGGGGCTGTTGCAAGGGGCATCAGGAGGGCTGTGGGGGGGCCTTTAATTTTTATCACATATTTGGGGTTTTTAAATCAGAGAATTTGCAATTTTTAAAAATCAGAGAAAACCAGGATCCACGCTTATGAAGAACTATAAATGAAACTTATACTCCACATCATTCAGCATATCTTGCTGGCAGTTTATTTCATAAATATTAGTGTGAGTTTGGTTTAAACTGGGTGAAGCTGTGGAAGCTTTGACAGCTGAAATCACAATAAGAAAAACAGTTGCACATTACAGAAAAATGTTCATTAAGTTTATCTTCCCTCCTCATGTCTAAACACTCAAAAAAGAATAGGTACAACTACACAAATAAGCCAGAACACAGAATACAGTGATACCCAAGAACTGTGTGCTTCCTAAAACATGTGGCACGCATACCAGGCACCATGCTGCTATGCAGAATGGAGCCCTTCTGGAAGTTATCTGTGGATCATGGAACAATCTGATTTAAAAGTGATGCTGTAGCTGCGATGGTCCAGGAGTTATGCGAAAGGCAAGGGTTTCTTAGGGTGATATCTTTTATTGGACTAACTGATACAACAAAAGATAACATCCTAAGAAATTCCTGCCTCTCACTTACCTCAGTGGCAGAAGTTACTTCAGCCTGCCATTACATATACAGCATTATCAGTCCTTCATGCTGCTTAAGCCATGAGTGTGTATGGTGGAATGCAACAGCTGTGAATCAGCTGCCTGAATGAGCACCTTGTTATTGCAGTCCAAGCATGAGCTAGACACTTTTGGGACCAAGGCAAATCCCAGCCAGTCATTCTTCATCAGCAAGGACAAAACACAACAAAAATCAGATGACAATTAGCTGAGAGTGACTACAAGTTCATGCCAAGAAACATGCCATCAGCCAGCTGTGCTGGGGCTCACAAGACACAGAACAGTGTAAACAAGTCCATACAGCAGGTAGACCATACAGCAACAAAGAGAGAGGGGAAAACAGACACTGGCCTCCCAGGGAAAAAAAAGTCCAGGAGAGTTGGCTGTATTTTAAAGAAACCTTACTGAAGGCACAGAAACAACCATCCCAATGTGCAGGAAGGCCAGTAAGTATGGCAGAAGACCACCTTGGCTTAGCAGGGAATTCTTCAGTAAGCTAAAACAAAAAAGGAAGTTTATAAGAAGTGGAAACTTGGATAAACAACTACGGAAGAGTATAAAGGTGCAGAAAGAAGTGCAACTCCCCGCTGTAACTGAGAAGGCTTTGCAGGAAGCATTCCCAGTAACAATGATCCCCCGGACCAAACAGAAGTTCATTGCTGGTTCCAGGGGGGAGGGGAATCTAGCTGCTGGATTGCAACATACAGCTGATTTCCCCCAACAACAGCCCTCCTGTTCTGAAAGCATCTCAGAGGCTAGCAGGCAGACAGACGCAGGTTACAGAGGATGCTATGTTTTGAAACATCTTCATTTGAATCCTCGTGCAATGAAGGTTTAGATTTTCACCCGATCTACCATTTTTTAACGGTCTGATGCCACGCACTTGTGTTTGGTCATGGCTATAAACTGCTTTCTGCAGCCAGCTCAGGCAAAATTGTCACGTCTGTCTGCATCCTAAGAGTATTGCTCTGGCATACAGGGATGAAATCAGGAAAGTAATAACACAATTGGATTTGCAGCTAGCAAGGAACATGAAGAGTAACAAGCAGCATTTCTACAACTATGTCAGTAATAAGAGGAAGATCAGGGAAAAAGTGTGGGTCCCTTACTGAATGGGGGAGGCAACTGAGAGGATGCAGAAAAGGCTGAAGTACTCAATGTCTTTCTCACCTCAGTCTTCACATGCAAGATCAGCTCCCAGACTACAGCGCCTGGCAGCAGTTTGGGGAGAAGGCAAGCAGCCAAGGGTGGCACAAGAACAGGTTTAGGGACTATTTAGAAAAGTTGGACGTGTATAAGTCCTTAGGGCTGGTTGGGATTCACCCAAGGGTACTGAGAAAGCTGGGTGATGTGATTGCAGAGCCACTGGCCATCATCTTGGAAAACTCGTAGCAATCGGGAGAGGTCGTGGACAATTGGAAAAAAAGGGCAAGTATAGTGTCCATATTTAAGAAAGGAAAGAAGGAGGATCCTGGGAACTACAAGCCAGTCAGCCTCACTTTAGTCCCTGGAAAAGTCATGGAGCAGATCCTTAAGGAATCCATGTCTAAGCACTTGGAAGAGAAGGTGGTGATTAGGAACAATCAGCAAGGATTCACCAAGGACAAGTCACGCCTAACCAATCTGACTGCTTTCTATGAGGAGATGACTGGCTCTGTGGATGCAGGGAGACTGGACTAGGTGACTTCCTGAGGTCCCTTCCAACCTTAATTTTCTATGATTTTGTGGTATGAAACAGATTACATGACTGATTCAAACAACCACATTACGCATGACATGAATGCTGCCCTATCCTTAAGCTTGCAATTGCATTTTTGGACTGCTAAGGAAGAGTGGAATCATCATATTCCAGAGACAGAAAATGACCAACAGCCATGAATGTCGCATGCCTCCCGAGGCTGAGGGGACACAATAACTGCCAGCAGGTGACAGTATGGTGGTGGCAAGTGGGGAGCTCACTCAGGGGGCCGCGGCAGTGTTGGCAGTGAGGAGGGGGTGGGCAAGCAGCGACTGCCCACAGGCGCTACTGACAGCGAACAATCTCAGGGAGTGTACATGCACCCCCTACATATCACCAACAGCTGCTCCAAAACTTCTACATGAAAAATCAGGTTTTCATGAATCTGTACAAGGAACTTGCCCCATCCCGCTGATGCCACTGACAAGCCTGATGGAGCCCAAATCAGGGAAGAAGAAATTTCACTACCTGAAAAATGGCTGCCACAAAATGCATACAGGTTAGTGGGTTACTAGCTTAATATTGATAAATTAACTGCCAGACTTATGGCTGGTTTATGATATTATTATGAAGGTTATCATCATCAGGGGATGTACCTGAAAAGGCTGTGTTTTATAAAAAATGGGATTCTAGCTTCTGTTAGTACCATTGATGATAAAGAAGCCAGAGTTTGCTCTCTGAAAGGAGCCAGAAGTTAATGTCAAACATAATGAGTATTACCTATTTCTGGAGAAGTAGGTATTCATGAACCTCTCCCTTTGGGCCACACATAGGGGAAGAACTAGCAAAATGTTTAATACTAGAGATTGGCAGGCCTGGATAAACTGAGACTTTATTCCCTCCCACTGGCATTGCTACCAGCGGCATAGAGATGCCACTAGTATTTTGGGGCATTCCATATATGCCGTCTTATCATAAGATATGAAGCTATACTCTAACAACATGGAGCCACAAAGAGCATTCATTACTACCATTCTGCAACAGTTTAGACCGAGTATCTGGAAGTTCAAATATTCCTGTCTCCACTGTCATTTAAATGTTCTGCACAACGCCAGAGAAACTAGAGACAAGTCAAGTCCTTTTGCATGGATGTTGAAATCAGCCGTAGCCGATTCTGACAAGCAGAAGGCACCTCTATGTGTGATACAGACTTACAGAAATGCAGGACACCACACATAGCAGTTTTGATAAGTAATCTATCCCTTGCCTGATTTTGTTGTTTTGTAAACTAAGATTTCTGTTGCATAAGATGTTGTACTATCCTGTAATAAGCTTGGATTTATCCACGTTAATCTGTTAAACCTCTAGAGTGAAGGAGTTTAGAGCATGCAAGGGGTATTCTGGCCCTGACCGATGCTGTGGGATTGTAGTGGGTAAAACACTGAGTCTTCTGTTTGATTACTATTTCAGTGCAGCTTTCCATACTAACTAGTTTGGGTAACAGGGTGCTCATTTAATGACTTGTGTAAAGCTTGCTCCATTTTTATACCTCAATAAAAGTCATTTTGCAAAGTCACAACTTCCCCCTTCATTACAAATGAGTAGGCAGCACTAGGAAGTTAAAAGAAACAGGAAAAAAAAAAAAACTTTACCGAGCTCATTAACACAAGGGATGAATATGTATCATCAGACCTTACCGGCAAAAACAACATAGTTTTTAAAAACTATAGAACAATATCCAAAACTAAAGCTGAATGAGGAGAATACAGGTAGCATCTGCCTCCTCTGCTTTCTTTCTCTTTTCACTCACCACCCCTTGCCCACAGATGTAAAGTGAAAGGACTGCATGGCTGTTCCTTCAGTCAAGTCCCAAGGAACATGCAGTAGTATCACCTTCTGCACCATCTACAGTTCACACAGCAACATGCAGGAGAAGATGGAAGAGCAGGAACCTAAAAGGCCCTGGGCCTTGTTGAGAACTTGGAGAAGCTTGTTCCAAGAAAAGCACTTGCACTTAGGCCTGGATCTAGAGAGAGAACTTTAACAGTACTTGGTTCTGTGAAGAGAACTGGTCAGGCCCTGTGGCCATGGCTTACTCCTGCACCTAAATTTACAGAGATTCTGGTGTCTGTAGGAACTTACACCTATTCACTACAATGGTAGATAAGTGTTGCTAGAGTCTACAACCCCACACAGTTACTTGTGAAATTCCATGCCTCTCCATGGGGGAGGTCAGATTACTGCGTGCAATTTTGGGCGCCGCACTTCAAGAGGGATGTGGAGAACCTGGAGAGGGTCCAGAGAAGGGCCACACGTATGGTTAAGGGCTTGCAGACCAAGCCCTATGAGGAGAGACTAGGGCACCTGGACCTCTTCAGCCTCTGCAAGAGAAGGTTGAGAGGTGACCTTGTGGCTGCCTATAAGTTCATCACGGGGGCACAGAAGGGAATTGGTGAGGCTTTACTCACCAAGGCGCCCCTGGGGGTTACAAGAAATAATGGCCATAAGCTAGCAGAAAGCAGATTTAGACTGGACATTAGGACGAACTTCTTCACAGTTAGAGTAGCCAAGGTCTGGAATGGGCTCCCAAGGGAGGTGGTGCTCTCCCCTACCCTGGGGGTCTTCAAGAGGAGGTTAGATAGGCATCTAGCTGGGGTCATCTAAACCCAGCACTCTTTCCTGCCTATGCAGGGGGTCGGACTCGATGATCTATTGAGGTCCCTTCTGACCCTAGCATCTATGAATCTATGAATCCACTGCATTTTGGACATGTTGCCATTTTGGTGTCTTGTGTTGCAGCACCAGGGTGGTTGGGCCATTAAACCCTGAAGTGGCTGTAATGGGATGCACAGACAGTCCATCAACTAGATTCCCTTAACATCCATTTTATATACAAGGTCCACAATAAGCTTCTTATATTTCATATAGCAACTCTGCTTCTTTCCAAGGCCAAAGGAAGCAGGCAACATTTATATAGACAAATAAAAATCACACCATAAATTCTACTTTTTGGGTGTGTGCGTGTGCATGTGTGTATTTTTAAAGAGATCGTAAATTCTAAAGCCCAGGAATTTGCCTAACATGAGGAGTCTTGGGAAGAGGAAGAGAGCACAAGCCAATACAGGTTTCCCTTGCTTTATGTGGGTTCTGTATGTGCAAATTCACTCTTATGCAATGACCCTTTTTATACCAAAATTCATTATACACAAGGTAAATTCACTCATATGCGATCAGTGTGGTGGAAGTACACAGTCAGCTGCTTTGTGTGGTGCATTGTGGGAGTAACGCACACCAAAATATAGTCTCCTGTGTGGATCTGTGCTCCTCGCTCACTGCCTGTGACACGTTTCTGTAGTTGCCATCCCCATTATGACAATGCCCTGTGCTTGTGTGGACCGTCTGCTGTTGGTAAGTACCAAAACTGTCTTGTAAAAGCAGCAGAAATTGATCCGGGGGTCAGCGCAGTCGAGGTCTTGAAACATATCTCTATTTGTTACATTGTAAAGTGGGCTCCCTTTATACAAATTTGAGCTATGCACTGTTTTCTAAGAACGCTTGTACAGCATAAAGTGAGGGAAACCTGTAAAAGAAACTATTTGAGAGCAAGCCGGGCTGGTTCACGATCAGGCAGCACCACAGGCTGTGACAAGGCTCCACCAGCCAGATCCATCCCACAGGCTTTACCTCGACACCTTACTGAGATAGTCTGACAAAGCATGCCTACCAGCTAACCTAACCAAATGACAAGAATTCCTGCCACGTGAAAAATCTGCAGTTATCACCTCTTAAAGAGGTGGAAAATAATTAGGAAAAATACTGATAAACCATTTAAGTAAATCCATAAATAATGCCTACAAACTGGACACTCTACCAGCCCCACCCTTTCAACCAGTGCTGAACTTCTATAGGAAAGAAAAGGAGGTCCCCTTATTTGGACTCTGCCAATGAGGGCTTCCCTGATTTATCTCTACAAGAAGCCATGATGACTCAATGGGAATTCTACTACTGATCATCCTATGAACCCTTTTCTTGGGCAAAAAGAAATGAGATGGACAGTACAGGCTATTTGTAAGGCTTTTGTAATGGTATACATAAGCCTAAGAATTATTTGGATCCTTTTGTTGAATACCCAAGACCCAAGCATTTCAATCTGGTGAAACTTCTGTTTCTTCATAAGACTTTATTCACATCCTTAGCAACTTTATATAGCTGCTTTATGTTTTGTGCACTCAAGACTCTGAATTCCAGTGTGATGAATGCCCCCTTGAGCAAACTGCTGCTGAATTTTGTTCTTGTAGTATGTTTTTACTACTCTACCTAAGCCATGTCATTGCCAGATTCCTTTCAGCTATTGACTATAAGTCAGTTGTGCTCCTGTGGACATTCAGCAGTGTGCTGGACAATGACTGGATTGGCAGAGCTGAGGTTTCTCCCAAGGGAAAAAAAAAAAAAAAGATGAAACATTAAACAAAAAGATAAAAATTCTCAATTTTCAGGCAATGGAGGAGGAAGAGATTATAAAATGAGAAAACAAAAGGAACAGGAATTGTAGAATTGTGGCAAGGGACTTTCTGTATTTGAGCCCTAGATCTTGTGGCTTCACTACAAAATAAACCTTTGTAGAAGGAAGGAACAACTGAGGCAAGTACATACCTAGAAGTTAACCACCAACAGTGCACTTGAACTGTGTAAACAATGCTATACAATATATTTACAGAAAAGGGAAAAATCTCCCTCTCCTTTTCAGCCCTCCATCTTAAGCACTGAATTTAGGAATAGTTGCTACAAAGCGTGATTTAAGCATTTTCATTGAAATAAAGCCATTACCACTGAAATCACAGGATTAAAAGGGAATGAAAGTTAGAGATTCTAGAATGAATGGCATGAACTTTTTCAGAGGCAAACTGTAAAGTTGATATACATCTAAGGACAAACAGCAAAAATAAATAAGCAACAAATTTCATCTGCAAAACAGGGCTATTAAATACTTCATAGCATTATGAACATAGTATTTAAATCAATACGATCATATGATAAGAAGTGGTTTATTTAGGCAGCATTAAGGTACCTAAATTAAAAGACTAGCAGTGTTTATTGGTGGGGATGCACATATAACAAAGTGGTAAATTGTACGTCAATAGTACCAAATCTGTTATAGACAGATTACATTTATCTACTAGTTACACTTTCATTTTGACCAATCATTAAGACCTAGGAGTTAAAACTTCACAAAAATAATTTCAAAATTTTTCCTCCCAATAGCTTTGCTATCAATGGGCTACAGGTGCCACTGTTACTTTGCGGCACATACGTACTCTCATCATGCGATATACATGTATAGAACATTCGTTACCACCACTCTGCAACTGCTGTGAGTTTTAATAGACTACCTGAAAGGCTAAAAAGTTAAGATGTTGCCGTCTCTAAAATGCTTGCCTGTAGCTCCAAAGACCAAATGCCATACTGAAACCCATCTCCTGCCCCATAAGAAATCCATATTATTTCACAAGCACAAGTTCTCATATACATGAAAGCAACAGAACAAGTTGCTAAAGCCAGCCTGAACTGTAGGAGAAGATAGCAATCAGCTTACAGGCCCAGTCTTAATTTTTCCTCCGAGTACAGACAAGACAAAGGCCATATTTCAGTGATTCTCATTACTTTGATTAAAAACTCCATCTGGTAGAATATTTTAAAGTCAAAAAGGTACTGGTGGTTACAATTGTGATCTGAACCAAATTTGGTGACATTCCTACATGATGAAGACTTAAGTATTGTATGATATAAACATAGGCAGATAAAACTTAAATCACAGAGTACCTTTTATGGGACCAAACTTTCAAGCTTTAAAGCTACCATCCTAGTTCGCAACTCTCAAGCAGATTCTACTAGAGTGCAGAAAAGTGAATGAATTTACACTGGGCACTTTGGCAAAGAGAACAGAAGCAGCAGCAGCAGCAGCTCTACCACCCATTAAAGCTCTAAGTGCTAAAAATAAGCAAACCAGAAAGAATATACATGGGAGAAGTTAGCTGAATGCACATATGTGCATATGCACACACACAGGTATTCTGGAACAAAAGCAAACCAAGCATTCAAGGTAAGGGAGCAATAGCATTTCACAACTAATCAAATGACTAATTTTAATCTTCTTGATTAGTGAAGTGAAGAAACTGGTCCCTTAGCCTTGTGATGGAAAAAAAAATCATTCCACCACAATTAAAATGAAGAAGTTATATATCTGTATTTTTCACATAGTTCTAGAAAATCTCAGGTTATTTGTATGAAAAGAAAGTTTAACAGCCAGACTTGCAAACTACCTGCAAGCTGAACTTCATTTTTGTTCTGTGGCTGATGCACCACTAGGAACTACACTTGATCTGAGTCAGAGGCCAAATGCTACAAATGGAGCAACATCAACAATTCTTTATTTTGATACAACACATCACAAAAGAATCTGGCTCACAGCTGTATTGGCTCTGGAGTTTTACTACGGATAGAAAACACATTTGCTTCTAAAGCAAACATATGATTCTGAATACATACGTGGAGCATATATAGAAGTTAACTAGTGTATTTTTTTCAACACTAATTTTTCTAACCATAACCATATTCCAAGAGTCAGAGTTGTTCCCTCTCCACTATAGTTTCTTCTGAACACGTTGTTTAAGGGAGTAGCCTTATGTCATGGTAATATATTGCAGTTATGTTAAGCAAGTATATTTCCTATTGCAAAATTGTATCTTGCAAAATTGTTTTATCCTCCGTCAGTCTCCTCACTATGAATCTTGAACCAAAATCTGCCATAAGATGCTCTCCATGGTGTAAGCAGGTTTTGGAGTACGAGAAGGAGCAATCTAAGCAGCAGTTAACTACCTTGCTAATTATAGTTCTGCAAACATTTTCTGTTACTTGCTAGCCATTTTCAGTCACTACTCCTACTTTCTGTTCCATGCAATCTCTTACATACAGTCCATCTTCTTCAGTGCTTTCCACCATGCTGATTTTCACTTCCGTCCGTGGTCAGTTAAGCTGAAGATGTTGAAATCATTTGGGTGAATATATATTGTGTCTAGTTCCTGAATTTCTTTTCCTTTTTCGTTGAAATATTTGGACAAACTGCTATTAGTTATCCTTTTTTGTGAAGCTGCTTCACCACTTTCTTCTGGAAACTGAACTTTCATGTAAAAGTCTGTATCCATTGTGATTATTAAACTAGTAAGATGAAGTAAAATATAAAAACTGGTGCAGTAATGACCATCTATCTGACCAGTCCGCTAATAATGCTACTGAAGAGAAGTGAACTGTTGCCACCCAGGGTAGTAGTAACTCCAAATATGACAATCATTTAAATATCAACATTAACTATTTACCTTGCTGATATGTTGGCAGAAAAACAACAATGGGTAAACCTACCACTTCTGGACATAGTTTTGAATATTAATGGCATGCAGCAGCATAGCTAGTCACAAACAACAGCAGTTGTAGTATGACATGGAAAATTCAAGGATCACATAACAATATGTCTACCTTCAAATGCTCTTGGATGCCAGAGCCAAAATACTTTGCATCTTCCTGGGCAGTAAGAGCACCACATGCTCTTTCTTCCTTCCTTCTCACTTCCTGTCTAATCCATTATGGTGTGGAAAGAACCACAGGACGCTGCCACAAATGTTAGGTGTATGATACAAGTGAATATAGTCTTGCTCTTAAGGTGTATTTCCTGTTTCAGTGAGCCTAAGTGCTCTGCAAAGTGGGAAGGGAGACTATAGCCGAGAGGAACTTAGAACCACTAGATCAGCAGGTATGCAAGGAGAGACATTCATATTTCTTCTCACCTGAAGGCTTCTGTACAGAAATCTGTAGGCATCAGACAATAGAATGGAGAAGCAATAATGAGCAGCAACAGAAACTGATGGGAAAAATCTTAAGAGGTCAGTAGGAAATTCCCCAAAACCCAAGCTTCCTCTCAATTTGTATACCCTCCCAGAAACACAGGAATAGGCTCTTGTTGGCCCCTGCATACCTGGTAGTTTTAGGCATGCCTTTTAAGCTGCACTGACTCTCTTTCACTCCAGCCTTTTGTCAAAATTTACAATAGGAAATACAAAATATTAGGCCTTTCAAACAAATTTCTGATGTGCAAGGGCCCTAATTACAATTAATTTCTACCTACACCTGTTTTACTACTCTACGTGTTTGCCTGTTTGCTTGTTAACTGATTCCTCTTTCTTACATTATTGGGCATCCTATATATTTCACATGCAGTTTCTCCCTTGCCTCAAGCTCATCTCTCCCAGAGAGGTCACTTTATCCCAGTGGTGCTTAACCTTTTTGCATAGTGGGCTCAATGGGCAGTGCCTAGTTCATCTGCAGACTGGAGATGGACAGTGGTCCCAAACTGGAGCCTGGAGCAGGGGCAGCTAGACCCATCTGGCCATGTGGAGCAGGGTGGGAGACAGCTGGGCCCCAATCAGGGGAAGGAGGCAGAAGCAGCCCTAAACCAGGTGTGGGGGGCGTGGCCTGCCCAAACCTGGCCCTACCGCAGGGAGCTTGGCCTAGCCCAGGTGCAGCCATGGGGAAGGGGGGAAGAAATGGCATGGCCCAGCCCCAGTGCAACTCCAGAAGCAAGGAGGGGGGGAAAAGAGGGCATCACCTGGCCCTGCATGGGGAAGGGGGTATATAGCTGCTGTGTAAGGCTTGGTGTTTGGGAGTTTGATGGGGGAAGGGTGCCCATATCAGTGGCCACTGCTCCCCCACCAAGTTTCCAGATCCATGGAGACCTCCACAGGCCATGTTTGGCTCACGGACAAGAGATTGAGCACCCCTGCTTTATCCTCCAACTGATCCTTTGCCAAGTGAAAGTGGTTAGACATCTACCACATACGCTGCCATCATAGAAGAAATATGATCAACAAGTAATAGTCATCATTTTTTGTGGTGACGTTGGCCAAGTCTCAATATAAGGAAACTATGAAATCCAACAAATTCTTCTTCAGAAAAATAAGTAAACTGGTTATGAATGAGAAGAAAAAGAACAGAACAATAAATTGTTAAACACTAACTACTCCTCTGACCATTTAACAGCTGTATCAACTGGGGGGCGGGGCACAATTAGAGATGTTTCTTTCCTTTTAAAATGTTGTCAGCTGTGCATCAGGCAATCTTAATATTATTATTTACATACACTTTGCCCTGCTGACAGCATCTACACCAAGTTGAAGGCAAAAGAGATTGTCCATTATGTTATTTCTCTTGCACTACCATACTACCCTGTTGCAGCACCATAGGATGTCTTAAGATACTTTTGGGGTGCCACACTATGTTAGCACTGTTAGGTGTGAAAAAAAAAATGATTCACAAGATCAACCAAGAGATTTATAGGAATTCATAGTTTAAAAACCTTCTGACCTGTTGTTGTTTGCCTGGGTTCTTTGCAATAGAAAAACTATAATTTTTCTGTAGTCAAAAAATGAGTGAAAACAAAGAGCTGGCATTTTCTGAGGGGTACCCCAACTCTAAGGAGGGGTGCTTTGAGTCTACAAGGTTGAGACCACTGCCATGGAGCATAGCTAAATATTTGCACTTAACCAGTTAAAAATAGGTAGCACAAGACTATAGTTGAAACACTTCTGGCTTTGGAACAATCACCAACAGCCTTCTTCTCACAACTACTTCATCTGTTGTACACCCCAGCGCAAACTAGTTTGGTATGATATAAACTGACTTGGTAGTTGATGTTTCTCCATCTACATATAGCACACTCCTTTGTGCTGTTCTTAGTTTTGCAGACATCAATAACATGCATCTATGCAATGATTCTTCAATTAATGATAATCCTAGATCACTAAAGCCATGACACTTGGTCTGTTGCTCCAGAGCTGTGTGAAGTTCTTTAACATTTTCAGTAAGTGCATGGCATTAAAATAAACAAAAAACCTATATCTTTCATAAAATAATAAATAACGCAGCACATATACACCCAGATGCTTTCAAATGTGCTGCATTTGTTTTGCCTGACCTGTCTGCCATAATTCACCTGGGGATGTATTACCACCAGGGGCTTTCCAACTTCTGAGTAGCCAGGGGCTGCATGCCAGTTTGCTTGCCCCTCTCTCTGCACTACACAGTGAGTGGTGCCTCACCTCACTGCACCATGCTGTACTCCATGGACTCTCTCCCTCCTTTGTGCTGCAGTGTCACCTCTGCAACAGTGCCCTGGACACCTCCAGAGGTAGGGGCAGGCAGCAGAAGGGTGGGAGATCCCAGGGACTCCAGCAGCAAAGAAGTGAAGGGGGGAGCAGGGGAAACCACAGTTTAACCCTCTGCAGGCTGCATGTAGCCCACCAGTTGGGCAGTCCTATATTAAGTTGACTCTTTAGTTAAGACAGGCTGTGTGTGGCTCCTAAGACAGAAGTGCCATTGCTAAAAAGTATTTTTCATTAGTTACCAAAAACATTATATACCAAACCTACTTTACAAGCACTGAGTACAAGCACTGAGGGTAGGTCTATGCCACAACTGTAGCATACTGCAAGCAAGATGCCCCTCAGCTTGCACTTTCACCCATGCCCACAGACATGCTCTAAACCCAGAAACACCAAATAATACTACTGCAAGTTCACTGCCAGCAGCTGCTCTAAAGAGAGAACTTCAGTGATTTAGTCAAGACCAACCAGCACGCCACTATCAAAAGGACAATGCAAGCCTTTATCAAGACTCCCAGACTCCTATTTTTTTTGTAACACTGCATTAAGTTTGAATTTTAGAAGAATTATCAGAATTACAATTTCAATTGAAAAAAAGCAATTAAAGTACATGCTTTCTCTTCCTGTTCAGAATAGCATCTCATCATCTCCCTACATCCTTCTGGCTTCAATAATTCAAGTTAATAATGTGATTACATGCCATCCTGAACCAAGGCTCAAAGTCATCTCAGAATAATTTTCAAGAAATACACAATGGAAGTCAGCTCAGTCCCAAGAAATACACAATGGAAGTCACCAGCAGCAAAGAATATATATGGCTCAGAACCATTAGCATTTTACATAAAATTACTTCTCTCTCCAATTTTGAGTTTCAAAGATGCTTCATATGGCTTTTTTTTGGGGGGGGGGGGTATTTTAATTCAGAAGAGAGATGGTTGAACATTAGGACTGACATTCAGGAAAAGGCTGATTTTTTCTTCTTCATACAACACAACTTTTACTTCTGAAAAAGCCTTCATTTTTACCAGCTTTTCAATGAAAATATAAAACGTACTAGATTTTTAAGCAAACTTCTTTCTTTTCAAAGTGTTGGGGGGCGGGGTTGGGGTTTGTTTGTTTTAAAGATGCTTGCTCTCTCTTAGCCAGTTTTAAGCATGTCCCCTGCTATGTACTGCAAAAAAGAGAAGAGAACACTTGTTTGAGATAACAAAGGCAGCTCTCTGGATGCTCTTCACTCAGACGTTGCAGCACAACACCACACATTCCACCAGCTTTTGGACAGGCAGCAGTAACATGAAGCTGTTATGTGCTATGTGCTCTCTTCTACACTATGCAAAGTATCAGGTGAAAAAAAACAACCCAAGAGCAACTGGCTTCCATACCTTCAAACTCCCTCAATGAGCAGAAGTAAGGCTCAAATGCTGTGCAAAGAACTAGTGCAACATCCTGAGTGCCAAGAGAAGAAGCAATTGGTTCTCACACAAACCCAGAGAGTGTATGGTCTCTTGCCCTGACCTTACCTCCCTCTCCTTTCCTGAAGTATCTGAGAATACTTCCCTGATTCTGGGAGGCCTACATATTTAAGAGTTTCCATTTCTCCTTGACACTTGCAGCCTGAATGACCAAGTCAAGAGACAGTAGAAGTTACATGAGACAAAGTAAGAATCTCCAGCACTGTGGGTCAATGGCCATACCCCTGTCAATGTTTCAGCCTCCTGCTGGGATTTCTGCTGACAAAATCCCATTACTGATTTACTGAGGAGGGAACCAAGTCTCTTAAAAGGAGACCAGAGTCTACTGGCTGCTGTGAAAAGTGAAGGGTTCCCCACTACTCTTTTTCATGAGTCTCCATTTCAGAGGGTTCCTCCTGCAAGAGGAACTCCTGGTACCTGCATCTACTGCTGATCATGGTGTCACCTGAAAAAGTGTAAAATGGAGACAATGCCGAGTTGGTTTAGTGCTGCCCGCAGGATTCTAAATACCAGCAATGAAAGTCACTGGTGGTGTTGATTTGCAGACTTTGAACAAACAGGAGAGCCCCATAAAATGGCTACATGCACAGTCAGGAGGGGAACTCTTTTCAGTCGGTACTAAAAGGATTAGTACTTGAAAAGCCTTCCTTTGCAACTAAGAGGATAAGATATCGTTGAACAACAACAAACACCTTAAAAAAAGAAAAGAAACTGTAAATGATATCAAGTCTTTACTTCATTAATAATACATTTTGCTTAAAATTTCTTTTCAGTTCTTTCTCCTAACACAGGAGGAAAATAAGAAATTATGCCCTCATCAAAACCTGATTTCTGTTCTACTTCTCACAGCTGCCAAAACCCAGTCTCACATACCAGAAAATGTGGCTATGATAGTCCCACTAGTATTTTCTTTGGCATTATGTCTCCCTGAAGAAATCAAATAACTTTTCCATTCAAACTGAAGTCCAGTTATTCATGTACGAGTTTCATGAATTCAACCAGGTCTGAAGATTTCCTCCCAAAAGCTCAAATACTTAAGATTCCAGACTTATTTTTCTCTCCACAAAAAATTCCATACAACATTCCAAATTCAAATTCCTTGAAACCATTACCCCACTTTGCAAGTCTCTGCTTTGAAATGTTTCAGTAGAAACCTATGTATTAAAGGTGACTTCCAAAAAAAAGAGAAAGTTGGGTTTGTACCCTTTTTTCACTGAGCAGTACCAAATAGGTTTTCTACAAGGTGCTTATAAATTTATCTGAAAGAAACATGTTGTTTTGTTTATACCCAACTCTGCTGTGTCTTGTTTCAGGAAAAAGAGAAAGCAAGTAATTGTTGCCTAGAGAGAAAAAAAAAAAAAAGAATAGGCCTGGAAGTTGAAATATTCTTCCATAGAAAACATACAGCATAAAGAGCAATTGTGTAAGTTCATAGTTGGTAGGGTCGGAAGGGACCGAAGCAGATCATCTAGTCCGACCCCCTGCCATGGGCAGGAAAAGATGCTGTTGTCAAATGACCCCAGCTAGGTGGCTGTCTAGCCTCTTTCTGAAGACCCCCAGGGTAGGAGTGAGCACCACTCCCCTTGGGAGTTGGTTCCAGTTCCTAGCCACCCTGACTGTGAAGTAGTGCCTCCTGATATCTAGCCTGAATCTACTCCCACTAAACTTATGGCCGTTGTTCCTTGTTACCCCCGGTAGTGCTCAGGGGAACAGGGACTCTCCCATTGCCTGCTGGTCCCCCTTGGCAAGTTTATAGGTGGCCACCAGATCCCCTCTCAGCCTTCTCTTGTGGAGGCTGAACAGGTTCAGGTCCCATAGCCTCCTCTCATAGGGCCTGCCCTGCTGCCCCCGATTATGCGGGTGGCCCTCCTCTGGACCCTCTCAATGCTGTCCACATCCCTCCTGAAGTGCAGCACCCAGAACTGGACGCAGTACTCCAACTATGGCCTGACCAACATTGCATAGGGGAGGAGGATCATCTCCTTGGACCAGCTCGTGATGCATCTGCAGATGCATGACAAGGTGCGGTTGGCCTTCATGACTGCATCCCCACATTGGCGGCCCATGTTCATCTTGGAATCAACAGTGACTCCAAGATCCTTTTCTGCCCCTGTGCTGACAAAAAGGGAGTTCCCCAGCCTGTAGGTATGCTGCTGGTTCTTCCTTCCCAGGTGCAACACCTTGCACTTGTCCATATTGAAACCCATCCTATTCTCATCTGCCCACCCCTGTAACCGGTCAAGATTTAGTTGTAGCCTGTCCCTCTCTTCTAGCGTGCCCACTTCTCCCCACATCTTAGTGTCATCTGCAAACTTGAACAAGGTGCTTTTCACCCCCTCATCCAAATCGCCAATGAAGATATTGAACAGTGTGGGCCCAAGGACCAAGCCCTGGGGAAGCCCACTGCCCACATCTTTCCAGGTCGAAAATGACCCGTCCACCACCACTCTCTGGGTGCAGCCCTCCAGCCAATTTACGACCCATTTGACTGTGTAAGCATTGACACCACAGACGCCTTAATTTTTTTAAAATGAGAATGGGGTGAGAGACAGTATCGAAGGCCTTCCTAAAGTCCAGGAAGACTACATCCACTGCGACACCTGCGTCCAAGGCTTTTGTGACCTGGTCATAGAAGGCCACCAGGTTGGTCTGACAGGACCTGCCTCTAATGCACCTGTGTTGATTGCCCCTAAGCATAAACTCCCTTGCTGGCCCCTTGCAGATGGGCTCCTGGATAATTTTCTCAAAGAGCTTCCCCAGGACCAAGGTAAGACTAATGGGCCTATAGTTTCCTGGGTCCTCTTTCTTCCCTTCTTTGAAAATGGGGACCACACTGGCCCCTTTCCAGTCATCAGGCACCTTGCCAAAGAACCACGAGTGTTGTAAAGCTGTGCCAGGGGTCCTGCAATGACCTCTGCCAGATTCCCAAGCACTCTGGGATGGAGATTGTTAGGACCTGCTGATTTGAACACATCTAGTCCCTCCAGAAGTTCCTTGACTAGGTCCTCACTGACCCTGGACCTGGGTGCACCTCCCCTGGGTCCATCTGGAATCCCAGTGGGGGGGGAATGTCCCTGCTCAGAAAAATGGAAGCAAAGAATCTGTTAAAGAGATTAGCTTTGTCATCTGGTGCTACCACCAGATTACCAAGCATGTCCTGCAGAGGCCCCACATTAATTTGGCACCTTCTTTTTACCCCCTATGTATTTAAAAAAGGACTTCTTGTTATCTTTGATCCGGGTTGCTAGTCTCAGTTCCATCTCTGCCTTAGCCTTCCTAATAGCCCTCCTACAATCTCGAGCCAAGGAGATATAATCCTACTTGGTGATGGGCCCTCCCTTCCATTGGGTGTACGCCTCCTTTTTGGCTTTGAGGCATTTGTGGATGCTTTTGGTGAGCCATAAGTGTTTTTGAGCACTCTTGCCCCCTTTGATCCACGTGGGGATTGTCATGCTTTGGGCTTGGAGGATCGTCTCCTTAAAGAATGACCACGCTTCCTGGACTCCCAATTCCCTTCCCCGACTAGTCTTCTTACATCATTGAAATCCACCTTCCTGAAGTCCAGGGCTGCTGCCTTCCTGCAGGCCTTTGACACCCTGCGCTGGATGGTAAATTCCAGTAGGTGATGGTTGCTATCGCCCAGATGGTAGAGCACCCTCAGTCCCCTCACCAGGCCATCACCTGTGGCCAGGACCAGGTCCAACAAAGCATTTCCCTTGGTGGGACTGTGTACCTCCTGGGTTAGGTGGAGGTCCTGTAACTTGGCTACGATCCTACGTGAGTGGTCAGACCTGCCTGACTGCTCTTCCCAGCAGATGTTCCTTGATCAATGAACCTAAAACCTGGCTTTCGCCTGTATATTGAGAATTCTTCCTGCCACAAAATCCTTGTCTCCTTGTTTGTAACGCATAAAAGGTCAAACTCAATATTAGACAACTACTACAATTTTAAACAAATTGAGACCTCCATTAGGGCTAGTACAGATGTTCAAAAAGCCCAAGGCAGTTCCCAACCTTTTTATGCTGCTGCCCAGCAAACTGTGGACCAGAAGTCACCAGCAGACTGCAGGCAGGCAGCCAACCCTTTTTTTATACTCAGTATATCGGTCACTATATCGGTCTACTGTATGCTGGTCACTTCCAGTCCATGGTTTGCTGGTCCGCAGTCACTTCCAGCAGCCAACCCTCCTGTAGCCTGGCAGCTAACCCTTTGAGGCCCAGCACCGGGGCCACAGCTCAGGGGTTGGGAACCCCTGCTCCTGACCCAACCTAGGGCGCTTAGAGCAAACAGAACATACAGTTGCCTGGGGATAGGGGTAAGCAGGCTGCCTGCACTGACCAAGGCCAGCAGGCTGGGGGAGCTGAGTGAACAATAGGATAAAAATAATACCATTATCCATACTTAACCAATTGGGCTCTAAAATGCAGAAGGATTAAAGGAATAGCTTTGAATCCTATCTTATGCACATCATATCCGAATACATTTTCAAAAAATAATCCAAACTACCCTGTGCCAACAACCATAAAACTAAGCACTTCGAGGACAAAAAGGTGATTAGCAGGGATCCTGGTTTTCCCCAATAAATAAATAAATAAATAAAAAAAATAAAAATCACAAATTCTCTGATAAAAAACCAAAAATCCATGATAAAAATTAAAGGCCCCCCATGGCCCTGCTAGTGCCCCTCACCCCCCCCCACAGCCTCCCCAGTCCTGCTTGTGCCCCTTACTCCCCCCACAACAGCCCCCCAGCTACACACACACCCCAGCAGGTAAGTGTGTATGGGGAGATGGGGGAAAGGAAGGGGTTGTGGGGGCAGATTGAGCATGGGGGGGAAGAACTGCACCTCTGTGCCTGTTCCCAGGAGGAGGCACCGCTGCCCTCAGTCCCAACCCTCTACAGGCCACACATGTGCCTCCCAGCTGGGGGGGGGGAAATAAAAAACAAACAAACAAACAAAAAAAAAAACCAGTGGCCACCACTGCACCACTGCCATCCCCCCCCCGTGGGAGGAGGCACAGAGTGAACTGAGGTGGGGGGCTGGCGGTGCCCTTCTGCCGCTGTGCCCTGGGGTGCACTCTGTTCCCCACCCCCCATCTGCCCACCCTGCACAGACTGAGGGGGAGGAAGGTGTTGGGGAAAATCCCACTAGGAGTGTCTGCCGGCTGGCAGGCATTCCATGTCTTCTTCCAATACATCCTCACTCCCTAAGCCCCAAGCCAGCTTCCCCCCAGCCTTGCCTTACAACCTCCCGCACTTTCCCCATCTCCCTTCCCCTCTGGGCAGGGGTGAGGGTTTCCCACCCCTTTTGCAAACAGCTTTTGCAGGCTGAAACTCAGCCAACCTGCAGAACTCTCTGCAAAGTGGGGAAATCCACGGGTCTCCTTGCTAAGAGTAAAAATCTGTGTTTTCTCTGATTAAACTGGGAAATCCATGGTTTTCGCCATTTTTCCATGGGAAACGGAAAAACTGGATCCCTGATGATAAGGATCTCCACACGGACTCACCAGGACAAGTTATTCCTGACCAACTCGATTACCTTCTATGATAAGATTACTGGCTCTGTGGATGCACGAAAACTGGTGGATATGGTGTACACATCAAAAGCCTTGCTAAAATCGAGCATCTCCCACAATGTTCTCCCAGGCAAGCTAAGGAAGCATGGACTGTCAGGTAGATAGAAAATTGGCTGAAGCATCGGGCTCAGAGTAGTAATCAGTAGTTTGAGGTCTAGTCAGCAGCCAATAACAGAGTGCCCCAGCGGTTGGTCCTGTGGCCAATTTTGTTCAATTTCTTCATCAACAACTTGGAAGATGGCATAGAGTGCACCCTCAGCAGGTTTGCAGATGACACTAAGCTGGGGAGAGTAGTAGATATGCTGGAGAGTAGGGCTAGGATTCAGAGTGACCTAGACAAATTAGAGAATTGGGCCAAAAGGAGTCTCATGAGGTTCAACAAGAGCAAGTGCAAAGTCCTGCACTTAAGATGGAAGAATCCCATGGACTGCTACAGGCTTAGGACTAACTGACTAAGCAGCACCTCTGAAGAAAAAGGACCTGGGGATTACAGTGGAAAACATGCTACATATGAGCCAGCAGTGTGCCCTTGTTACCAAGAAGGCTAACAGCATACTAGGCTGCATTGGTACGAGTATTGCCAGTAGGTCAAGGGAAGTTATTATTCCCCTCTATTCAGCACTGGTGAGGCCACACCTGGAATACTGTGTTCAGTTTTGGGTCCGCCACTACAGAATGGATGTGGACAAGTTGGAGAGAGTCCAGCAGAGGGCAACAAAAATGGTTAGGAGGCTGGGGCTCATGACTTATGAACAGAGGCTGAGGAAACTGGGGTCTAGAGGAGAGGGGACTTAATAGCAGCCTTCAACTACCTGAAGGATGGTTCGAAAGATTCATAGATTGTAGCGTTGGAAGGGACCACAAAAGATCATTGTGTCTGACTCCCTGCCCCTGGCAGGAAAGAGGACTGAGGTCAGATGACCCCAGCCTGGTGTCTATCAAGCCTCCTCTTGAAAACCTCCAAGTTAAGCGATAGAATCACCTTTCTTGGAAGCCCATTCCAGATTCTGGCCACCCTTACTGTAAAAAATGTCTTCCTAATGTCTAACCTGAATCTACTCTCCACTAGTTTGCACCCATTATTCCTAGTTACTTCTAGGGGCGCTCTGGTAAATAGTGCACCTCCAATTGCCTGTTGACCTCCCTTGATAAACTTATAGGCGGCTACAAGGTCCCCCCTCAGACGTCTCTTGTGAAGGCTGAAGAGCTCCAAATCACTCAACCTCCCCTCGTATGGCCTTTCACGGAGGCCACTAATCATGCGAGTAGCCCTCCTCTGAACTCTCTCCAGATTCTCCATGTCCCTCTTGAACTGCGGCGCCCAAAACTGGACACAGTACTCCAACTGCGGCCTGACCAATGCTGCACAGAGGGGGAACATCACCTCCCTCCATCTGTTGGTCACGCATCTGCTAATGCACGGCATGGTGAGATTGGCCTTGTTGATGGCTTTGTTACACTGCCAGCTCATGTTCATCTTGGAGTCAACTATGACTCCAAGATCCCTCTCAGCCGCTAAGCTGCTGAGGAGGTCATCCCCCAACCTATAGGTGTGCTGGGGATTCCTCCTCCCTTGGTGGAGCACCTTGCATTTATCTTTGTTGAACTGCATCCTATTTCGTTCTGCCCATTGATCCAACCTGTCCAGATCGGCCTGTATCTGCTCCCTGTCCTCCGGTGCATTAACTTTGCCCCATAACTTGGTATCATCTGCGAACTTGGAGAGGGTACTCTCCACATCCTCATCCAAATCACTGATGAAGATATTAAATAACACTGGTCCAAGGACCGAACCCTGTGGGACCTCACTGCCCACCTCCTTCCAGGCCGAAAATGACCCATCCACCAACACTCTCTATGTGGAGCTAGACTGTTTGCCATTGTGGCAGATGACAGAATGAGGAACAACGGTCTTAAGTTGCACAAAGGGAAGTTTAGGTTAGATATTAGGAAGAATTTCCTCACTAGGAGGGTAGTAAAACACTGGAATAGGTTACCCAGAGAAGTGGTGGAAGCTCCATCCTTGGAGGTTTTCAAAACTTGGCTAAACAAAGCTTTGGCTGGGATGATCCTGCTTTGAGCAGGGGGATGGATTAGTGACATCCTGAGGTTCCTCCAAACCCTAATTTCCTATGATTCATTAGGCACTTCCAGATTAGACCATAAAACTTGCCTGGACAATTTACATTTGCCTGTGTGCACCTAAATCTGCTGCAATTAAAACTGATTTACACTCTAAACTGTGCCTAAGTTCCCGAGAGCAAAAGTTGTCAGCTACAACTCCCAAAGGACTGCCATAAGCAATAAACTACAGAAACATGCTCCTTTTTGCCCTGTGACTTCTGCAGTCTTGGCTACCAGTGGCCCAGCTTCAACAGGAGTGCAAGAAACCACCTCTAGGATCTCTGAAACTCAGGAGTTCTTTAGAGATGTCTATTGTCCTCCATTCTCTATATCCACCTAGACAGCTAAACTGAATCACTCCTAGGTACTTCCTGAGTTCTTCCACTGACAGTAGAGGGATCTTTAAGGCTAGAGACAGAAGTTACACTAAACTGCTTTAAGTGATCAGAAACTGGTTTAAACCTTAACCAAACAGAAGTTCAGTGTACATAAACCGCTTTCAAAATGACCAAAACCAGTTTAAGATAACCCTGGATAGATGCAGTATCAGACTCAACTGATTTATATCAAACAGGTTTGCAGAACTTCTGTCCCAATTCCCCTTGTGATTCAAGTTAGCTCTCAGTCCCCCAGCATCCCAGGATGCTTTGCAGCCCTGGGCTGGGCAGTCTGCTCCAGTAGGGCAGAGCTCCCCCTCACCTCCCTGCTTTCACAGAGCTGAGGAAGTAAAGTCCCTGCTCCCTAGTCTCTGCCTGTGCCTTTCAGCCTGGCCAGATGAGGGGCAGGAGAACAGACCCCTAGCCCAGGTTTGCAGAGCACAAGGGGAGGGAAAGCATGCTCTGTGGGGCAGGGAACACCGCTCCCCCCACCCCAAGGCTGGGGCAATCTGGCCAGCCCAGAACCACAGGGACTATCCCCCACTCCCCACCTGTGGGCACAGGACCAAGCCCTGTGGGACCATATTGACAGGTGTGAGGGAAGAATCCCATCTCTGCACCAGGGCAGGGCTTACAGGACCCTGCCAGAGTCAGGGAACCTCCACTGAGGCAGGGGGATCCTGCCAGCCCCAGGCTAGAGGGTCTATTCCCCCAGGGGGTGGGAGGGAGGGCAGCATGTACTGGGCAGCCAATGAAGGATGAGCCCTGCTTGGCTGCATTCTGGGTGCCTTTGGCAGTGGCTGGCAGTCAGAGGCATGCTGTAGCACCCCCGGCTACTGCTATGGGCCACTGCAGGGGTCTGGTTGCTTTTCTGGTTTTAAAAGTGAACATCACTTTTATCAGTTTATTATCAGTTTCAGTATCAGTTATACAGTTTATTATCAGTTCAATCTACACAGTTTAGAGAAACCTGCAACAATTGAACTGATTCAGCTTGGGGCTTTTTGACTGTCTGTACTTAGCTTAGGTGCCTAACCTGGCCAAACCGAGTTGTCCTCCAGAACAAGAAGCCTAAAACATTTTGCCAAACTTGAATAGTTTTAAGATGTGAAAGGGCTAAGAAAAAAGTTAAATATAAACCTTTGTTTTATAAAAAAGGAAAGAGATGAAAACAACTTGTGTTACATTACGATCATTGGTAAAGTAAATTTGAATAAATAATCCAAAGTCTTCTACAGTGGGAAAAGCCCTGGAAGCGTGCAACAAAATGACCCAACTCAAACAGGCAGAGAGCACCTGTAACTCTTGTGGAAGCTAATGGCTATGGACACATGTACCTTTGGGAGTATTTCATAAGGGCAACAGCTGTTATGGATGGACAAACCTGAAATTATACAAATAGCAAACATTACTCCAACTTTAACAGTAGATGAAACAATCCTGGATGATACATAGTTGTTTTTAAAAAGTCTCAGTTTGACAGTTAACATCTGAATTGGTCATTCCTAAACTCCTGCCTTTCTTTTCACTTTTCTGCTTGTACTATTTGTTCCCAATGGCTTTGTTTTTCCTTCTTCTCTCTAGTACAGCCCTTACCCTTTTCTTCCATAAGACAGGTAAGAAATACGCCTTATATTACCCTGCCTTCTCCTGACTTCAAAATAACTACCTCTCTCCTTGTAAAATGACAATTAGAAAAACTAATTTCTGATTTTTAATATTACTGCTAATTACTTGACATCATCTTTTTCTATTGTTGTGAATCCAGCATCTTGTTCTCAATAAAACATAGCTGTTATTACTGATCATTATGCATGAAGTACTATACCCTTCTGTTAACCTTCCCCAGCAATTTGGCTCACAAATACTATATAAATAAGTAAATAAAATGCAGTGTACCAAAGCAATTGCAAAGTTAATGGACAACTGAAAAACAAGGATAATTAAATAAATGACTAACTATGAAAAGATTTTACTTGTATATATAGTTCTGTGACAAACCTAAATAGAATCAAGTCTATTTATGTGATGAAATAAGAAAAAATATTTATTTTATTTCACTTAATCATTAAAGCTACAATTCAAAAGACATCTTAAGCACATGCATATCTTGAGGTCAGTAGGCTTGTTCACATGTTTAAATGCTCTGCTAAGTCTCAGTCTAACACATTTTAACTGCAAGTTGCATCCA
This sequence comes from Alligator mississippiensis, assembly GCF_030867095.1. NCBI lineage: Eukaryota > Metazoa > Chordata > Crocodylia > Alligatoridae > Alligator > Alligator mississippiensis. The sequence goes on from NC_081830.1 coordinate 45,029,459, forward strand.
ATAAAATGCATGGCTGTACTAATGTTATTATAGGTAATGTGAAACTAAGATTAACTGAAAAACAAACAAAAACCATCAAGCACTACGGTGCTTCCCTAGTGTGGGAAAGGGATAAGTTGTGAAACACACAAAAGGCTGATAGTAGGAACATAGCTAGGTGACACTGGCCAAATCATAACTTAGCATTTCAGATTCTCCATTTTTAAATGGAAATTACTTCAAAGGGTTAGTCATTGATCAAGCTTTGCACTATCTGAAGTGCTGCATAATCCACGGAACATGCAAACTATACAAAGGCTGTAAACTATTTTTAGAAGAATGTTCCTTGTATAGAAGTATGAAGATTACTATTTTTAGCATGCAAATATTTTAGAGGCTTTGATTAAAAAAAAAAAAAAAGAAAGAAATTAAAGAGGGGGAAAAGGTGTTTCTTCTATGCAGCTAATTCAAAACAGTATTCCAACACCAGCCTATAGGAGGTGGAGTCTCAAAAGTCAAAGTTTGCCACTAACACTTGTAACCAATTATGTGTATTTTGCTAGAGCAAACATTATGTAAAAAATAATCTTCTTCTACTCTCTCTTGATCATCTCCTCCATATTCACAGAATTCTTCCTTGTTCTAGCTCAGATTTCAAATTCACTACTTTACCTTCCAGTGAACACTAACCAAGCCAATACAAACAGCTGAGATTTTAAAACCCTTTCCTCATATACAATAAATAAATCAAAGAAAACATACAAGATAGCCCTGCTCCTCTGCACCCGCTGCCATACCATTTGTCATTACAAAGAACATATTTATAGCAATCCATAATACAGCCAAGAAATCCAAATGATCACAGCAAAGGAGACTCAGACTTTATCCTCTTACAAACTTTAAAAAAAAGCTTACCAGTATTACAGCTCATTCCTGCTATCCTGGTGCAAGCAAGATTTCCACAAACATTACAGCAAAGCTTTAAGAAATAAGCCTCGTATTACATCAGATTAAATAAGAGAGTTGCAGGCATAGAAAAATAAACACTCACACCTCCAAATCCCAAATGACATTTCAAGCTTTCTTGCTTAAGTTTTCTTTTCTCTTTTTCTTAAGTGCTGTTTGTTGAATATTAGGAACTAAACCATTCCACATGCCTATATCAGCCATGTAGTTAGTGTCAATAGTGCTTGACATATTTCAAGCATCTGAACCAGCTTCATATAAATTATCTAGAGCTGCTGCCTACTGCCTTCTCCACAACAGACAGTAGCATACAGTATCTTCTGTACAAAAGATCACTCATCTATTCTATCTCTGGTTGTTCCAACCTCCTCTTCAAAGAGCTTTCCTTTTAATTTGAATTCCAACCCCACCCTAAGTTGTTACCAACAACAAATGCATTTCAAAACTTACAAAATTTTTCACTCATTATATTGTTCCAATTATAAGTTAAACCAACATATAAAGAGTTAAATGCATGAAAAATATCAAAATAAAATCTAAAAATGAAAATATTTCTGGCTTGGTATTTTATTGCATACACAAAGAATGGTAGGTTAGAGGTCAAGACTGTATGGGGACCAAATATAAAGTCACCCACAGAGAGAAGTCAAGTGCAATTTCAATGGCTCTTTGGAGGGGGGGGAAAAAAAAGCTAGACTCATAATCAGAACAATTAAATAAATCAACCACAGCAGAGAGCCTGTGACATACCAGGAACAAAGAAAAACAAAACAAAACACAACACATACGTAAGAACACATGTCCAAAGCCCTTCTATCACAAGAAACCACATCCTATAATAATCCCTTTCACAAGCTTTTCAGAGCATTAGGTGCCCTCAAATCAACTATCCAAAACTTAAGGCAGATAAGCTTACTGAACAATGAAAGTTTGGCCTAAACAACAAATCCACCCTGCCCAGCTCATACCTCTTTTCAGTAGATAACCACTTTCAAAGAGAAGGATTACATTGTATAAGGGAACTATCAGTAAACAAGTCCATGGCCTCTATCACCACCCCCTGAATATTTCAGGAGGCCCAACTCCACCTCTACAAAAGTCTGCCTCTGTCCCAATATTTTTTCATACCTTGTTATTTATTTTTTACTTCCCTTTCTGACTTCCCCCAAGGTCCAACTCACCTACCTTCTGCAGCATGCTGCATGAACAGAATGCCATCAGTAAAACTTCATTCACACAGGGACCATTTACAGACAGTACATTTCTGCTGGGAGAGTTGCCACTCTCCCAGCAGAAACTACAAACATACAAGGGTTCATTCAATTTCATCTGGGGGGTGGGGACAGGGGGAAAAATATGCCCCCTCTTTTTCCATCCCCACCACCTCCTCAGACCCAGACCCCTGGTCTGGGGAGTGACTGACATTTCCCCTGCTGCTCCAGTTCTTAGATTGGACCAGGAGAGGAGGACTGGAGCAGCCCCCAAGCTCTCCACCCACACCCCAGACCAGGACTTTGCCACGCTGCTCCCCCACACTCCTGGACCAGACTGGAAATGCAACAAAAGAGGCTGCTCCCCACACCAAAAATCACCCCAGGGAACAAGTCAGAGGGGACAACTGCAGGCTGAACTTAGGCTGGTCCCTCTCCCCGAAAAATTGCTACTCATGGAAATTTCTCAGAATTCATGGTCAAGAGCCACAGTTTCTCTTCCTAGCTTTCCATAACCCTGCTGTTTATTTCAGGATCTAATTTCAACTTGCTCTCCCCCCCCCCCTCCCTTTTTTTTTAATTTTACATTTTCTGTGAATTTAATACAACCTACTTTATTTGTCAAGTCCCTTCCCATGTGAGTGGGGAAGTAGTAATAGAAAACTATGAGGGCTAAATGTGCAACAAAACTAAGGTGAAAGGCTGCTTATCTGCCTCAAATCTTAGGCTCACAATCACTACAGGGAAAAATACTGGCCAGTCAAAACCACAGCTATACCCAGTTTCAGGCATCTTTCTACCTCATCAACTCCGCCTTTAGTTTCAAGTTCTGCTGGTGGCCTTTTGCTGATAAACTTCCTTCTAATTTAACTGTTTCCCCACCACAGCTGGATTTAGTGTGCAAAACATTTTAGAAAATGGTTTAGATGAAGGAAACATCACAAAATAGTTATATTGGAATGATTTCTATTTTCTGTAACTATTTTCTTGCTGCTCACATTGGAATAAAAACATCAAAAACTGCTTCACAAAAAAAAAAAAAAATCACTTAAATGCAAGAACTATTGGTTATCTAATAAAAGTCCTATGGCCATAAAATATTATCCTCCCTTATTAATAAAAGTTGTGGCTAAAACCTCAGAGGTAAGTTATTTTACCAGTAAGACTAGTTTGCTATCTGCAGAGCATTTCAATTTTGAACATTCTCCAAAGCTCTAATTATCTTGTCTAATTCTCAAACTATTTTAACAAACTATTGTTTAATACACATAAAATCTACCCCAAAACCCACACACACTTAATCTCAAATCTGCTACAAAAATAAGAGATTTGTTATCATTTTTGAGCATGAAAATTTAAACTAATCCCTTGGAATCCTATGTTTACCATACATTAGATACACAGCTGTAATAAATGACTCCTGCCAAGTGTCATCTACATTTCTGTCTGAAATACCATGCGTTTCATTTTCAAAGAAACTCTTGAAATAAAGAGCAAGCGAGGACTTGCACAACACAAATGTGAAATAAAAATTAGAGCTTTACAAATAAGTACTGATCACACTCCCTTCATAATATGTTATTATTAAACACTCTAATGTTACCAAATTACTAGGATCCTCACAAAGCAAGTGATCCCACTGATTTTAGTAAGACTAGTAATCTCCACTATTTACGCCAATTATTGTGAACAAGCTAAAAAGTTGTTGCAGCCTCAGTGCACACTAGTACATATAGTGTATCCTCAGTTATCTGAATCCCTTTAGGAAGTACTTGCCAAACAGCAATTGGGAAAGCTGAATTCTTTCAGAGAAACAAAAATGACAAGCTACAGTATCAAACCTAAGCATAGACTTTATTAAATAAAGCCTAAAGAGAAAGTGTTACATAACACCATTAAAAACTGTTGCTGTTCAGATAACTGAGGTTGTACAGCATAACTTAGGACCCACTCCCATTCTTTTGAAAAGATAATACCAACCCTCCCCTCCTCATGCTTGCACAGCTATGAGGACTAGAAGCAAGAGAAGGGCACCTGAGTCAGAACAGAAAGACAATTTCCAACAGACTTCATATTGTAAACTAGAAGTACGCGGCTCACAAGTAATCTGTGGACAAGTCTTGCTTTCTGCATGGAGTGTAACCCAAATGTCTAATGTGAAAAGAACCTCACAGGGCATGTTATTCAGTACACCAAAGAGCATTACACTGAAGTAGTCCCTACCCACACAGCATGTGCTACCTGAAAACAGAATTAGTATAGCACACTACTTGGTGGCCTTGATGGAGCACTAGGGATGCCCCAGTAAGCTCACCTACTAAAGCAGCTTCACTACTTCAGGTCTCAGAGGTACCTCCATGAAGCAGACATAGCATGCCTCAGTAGGGCTTTTCCTGGCACCCTGCAAAAGCAGTGCAGACATATCAGACTCTCCCAAGGCCAGTGCCCCCTCAAAAGTTTGTCTAAGGCCACATACAGACATCCAGTTTCTACTGAAAGAATCACTGTTATCCCAGTAGAAAACAAGAGCATGCAGACATTCAGGCTTTTTCTCCCACAGAAATCATGACCACTCAAAGAGAAAAATAACCCAGAAGCAACCAGGGTTAAATGGCTCTTGGTAGAGTTTCTCCTGGAAGACTGAACTTTCCCCCTCCTCTAGCATAGCTCCTGTGCCTTCCCAAAATGAGGATAACCCCAGTCTACAGAAGGCATGGGTTACAGCTGCCCCATCACCCTCCAGGCTAGAGGGGAGGAGCAGCTTTAGCCACTCTGCCTCTCTCACCAGAGCTCCCAGTATGAGAAGCAGGCAGGGACTTCGTCACACCACACCTCTGCTCAGCTCCTGAGCAACGGGAGCTGAATGCAGGGAGTGTTGCCCCCCTACCTGGCTCCCCTCACCCCTTTTCCCCCCCAACTCAACTGAGCTGCAGGGAAGGAGGGACCCTGAGCCTGGCATGTGGAGGCTTTCCCAAAGCTTAGCTCCCAGCCTTGCTGGCTTCAGAGTAGGACAAGGCAGGCAGCTGCTCCACCGTGGCAAGGCTGAGGATTCTTGCTGCCACAGCAAAATGACCCTGCCTGATTTGCTGCTCTGCTTTCTGCCCGGAGCCCTATATGCCCATCTTCCCCTCTCTCCCCCTATCTGTCACAGGCCACAGATTGGCTGCACCTGCTTCAGAGGAATCTCACAACCTTTTTTCTACTGACATCAACTATGATTAGAAAAAAGGGGAAGTAGGGCTTTAGTCCTTTGCGACATATTCAGAGTTGTTTTTGAAAGTTCACTCTACTTGTCAAAACACCACAATCTGATAAGTTTTATGACAGACATGCCAGGGAAATGAAGCCTGATTTCACTAAGAGATTTTTATTCATATGGTTTAAAAGCTATTTTTATTAACAGTTGCTTTGAAGGGTTGAGGAAGGAGGTCCTTTTAGCACAGGCAAACACTTGGATTCATAGACTGTAAGGCTCGAAAGACCATCGGGGCCAGCCCCAGGCAGGAAAGACAAGGGGGGTTTCAGCCGATCTTTTTAAGACACTGTACAACAAGATGGGAAGGGAAAACGTACACTGCGGATACTCCTTATGAAAGAAACCAGTTGGGGAAAAAAGAAAACACTTAACAGCAATTTTATTTCCAGAACGTATTCGTACTTATGGGAAAACATGAATCACCCTCGCCAAAACCTTCCAGAAAAGCACTGCCCATTTGAACACAAAAGTGCCCCCAAAGTTTTGAAGCCGAACAGTCCCCAACCTCCCGCGGCTAACCTCAGATCTGGCGGCAGCACGGAAGGCAAAGGTCTGGTGCGAACAGGCAGTGCCCGGCTCCGAGAGCACCGCAGCTCTCCGCGAGCAACTGCCCTCTTCCCAAGCGACCTCTGCCCGCTTGACCGCCGCGTCCCGCGGGGGGCTGGGCTGGGCTGGGCAATGCCGAGACCGCAACCGCGAGCCGCTCGCCCCAGGCCCCGGCGCGGGCTGCCCCGAGGCTGCAACCCGGCGGCGGCAGGAGCCCCCCGGCAGGGCCCGAGCAAGAAGAGACACCGCTGTCCTGTCCCGGGACCCGCTCCCGGGCCGGCGGCCCCCGGCCGACGCCCGATCCTGCCCCGCCACGCGCCAGCGCCACTTGTTGCTGCCGGGCCGGGACGCGGCACCGACCCCTCTCGCCCGCCCCGGCGCCACCGCCGCCGTGCTCGGGAGCCGCCTGGCGGCGCTGCCCCGGGCTCCGCAGTGCGGGGGCGCCTCGGGGGCGGGGCGCGCTGCCCGCGTGACCCCCTGGCCCCCCACCCGGGCTCGCGACGCATCCGCCCTCACCTGCCGCCGGCCCCGGGCAGCCCCGCCGCCGCCGCCGCCGGGCCCCGGCGCGCGCGCTCGCTCCAGCCCCGGGCGGGGGGAGGGGGGTTGCCTAGGCGACAGCTTCTTATCGCCCCACCAATCCGGTGCCGCCTTTCAATAGCAACTCTTTCGCTGCAGCCAATCAGAAGGGGCCGCAAGAAGCCTTTCTCCTAACTCGTCACCGCCCCTTACCCCCTGGCGGCGCCCGGCAGCTCCGCGTCCCCCGCTCGGCGGCCGGCGGCTCCTCCGGGGCCCGCCCGGTCGCTCGCTCGCTAGCTATCCCGCTATGCCTAGGGCTCTGCGCGCCCACACTCGGCTGCGCCCTTCTTGCAAAGGCCGACAGGGGCCGTGCTCCGCGGGCGGGGGCCGCTGGGAGAAAAGGTTTTGCAAGGGTTGGCGTTGCGTTTCCGTCCTCGCCCCGCGCTACAGCGCACCTGAGGATCTCCGCCAGAAAATCACCAGCCCCTCTGACCTGAACGGCGGAGGAGTGTGACGCTGGAGCTGGGCAAAGGGCGCAGAGGACACGAAGGAAGCTGCCCCCTTCGCACAACCACGCTCAGGTCGCCCCGGGGCCGGAGCCGTGAGTCACCGCACTGCGCTCCGCTCCGCGGCAACCGTGTCCCTGGCAGCAGGAAAGCAGGAGGAGGCTGGAGATTCAAACTCCTTTTCACGTTTCAAAAGGAAATTTGTGTTTTTTTAATGCGTTTAACATGAAGACGTCTCCTGCCCTCAGTACACACCGAGACTTGCTAAAGTCTAATTTTCCTTTTCATCTTTCATGCTGTTCCCCCCCCCCCCGATGTTTTGCAGCCTGGTGTTTACAGAAAGACTGGGTTTCAGCTTTGTTTCTACTCAGTTTCACTTTCGGATTCTCATTCACTAATTTTAATGTCAGGGATGGAAAAAGGAAGAGGCATGTTTGTTCAGAAAGGCACCTCTTTCCACCTGTAGCGAGAAGTGAGGGGCTTTGGTCACTACTGACACTGTGCTGAGGTGTACTGCTTAAGAGTCAGGCATGCGATACAAGATTTAGGCAAAATATGAAGTGAGGGGTAAGAAGCAGTTGCGGAGCCTGCCTAGGATGTCAGATTTATTGCACAACCTTCCTGTTTGCATGAATTAGCAATTCTTTTGAATGCTTTTTCCCCTTCCCAGTTCCTTGAAGACTGCTTAGTCCTGTGGGTAGACTGTCACTAGGGTTTCTCAATTTCATGCTCTTTGAAGACTCCAGGAACATGAGAGCAATGTTTCTTTTCCTTGCGGCATAGAAAAATGTAGAGTCTACCCATATATTTTAAAGAGAAAATGATAGGCAAGAGTACTGATCATACAGAGACAGTCGATCACATTATTTCTCCTTAAATTGGCATATTGTGGCTGACATGGGTGGTTTTTAACTAGATACTTTTTGTGTTTATTTTTCAACCAAAGGACATTTCTCCCTGGAAAGTTTTTTAGGGTCTACACAAGATATTCATCAGTTTTCATAGGATGAAAAGCCAGATGCGTTTACCTCTTAAAAATGAAATCAAGTTTTCAAAATCATCATTACTATTATCATCACTACACCAAAATGTGAGACAGGCAAAGCCAAAGCTATTACATCTTTAAAACATCTTTACTTAATACAGGCAGTCCTCGGACTTACGACACATTTGGTTCTTGAAAGCCACGTCTTAAGTCGAAACGTAACTCAGAACCAATTTTCCCATAGCAAACAATGTTATAAATGGGGGATTGGTTCCTGAACCAAGGCCCGATACCCTATTTTCACCCAAAATAACGCAGAATTTTGTACTCAATCAATTATAGATGAGTAATATAGCTACATTAATGTATTTATATTGTAAATAGCAATCATATTGATTTGGTAGGACTTCTTTAAGGTGACTTTGCTGGACTGTTTGAACAGTTCTGGGTTGAACTTTTTGAAGGGCTCTTGGCTGGAGTCTTCTCAGGAGTCTTGGCTGCAGGTTTTTCTGGAGTTTTGTCTGCTCTCTCAAAGAAAGTGTCCAAGGAAGTTTGGACAGATGTTCTCCAGGGAGATGGGCGATGCAGCAAACTTATTTGCTGGTGTGGCATCAGGTCAGATCAAGTGTTGTAAAGTCGAAACCGACGTCAGAAAGTTGAAACAGGGCGTCAATTTACAAATGTAAGTGCAAAACGTTGTAACTCGAAATGTTGTAAGTCGAGGACTGCCTGTACTCCATATTTGGGCCTTTATTTGGCCTTAGTAATGACTAGCATTTTGCCTTTGACTAGTCTTGGAAAGGCTTAGTGTCAGTTTTTAGAAACATACTGTTGGCAATCAAAAATAATGAGACTGAAGAGGTTTAACCAGCAGATTTTGTTAGAGATAACAGGAAGTACGGGGATATAAAGTGTCAGCTTGCTATGATATTAGCACGGTAGATTTGCACCTTATTGACTAATTACACATCATAGATCAGGGATGTTGTATATAGGGGCTGGAGCATGAAGACAGAATTAAAGTTTTTTTGGAGAACCTTAAATCTGGTCTCATGCTTTTCACTATTTAGGGAAAAGAAAAAGCAAGGCTTTAAAATGTGACCCTTCCCCCCTCCCCCCGAAAAAAAAACAACTTCCATTATTTTTCTCCTCTTAGGCTATTAGTACATATGTTCTCAATGTAACAGAGGTTTTTATATGGGACTCCTTTATCTGAATCATGTCTTTGCGTGTAAAAAAAATGTACACCTAAGGCACATTTTTGGACACTGAGAATGTGTTATACTTCCAGGTTTACAGATGATGTATCACATGTATACTTCATACTTGCATTATTGTAGCCACAATGATCTGGAAAAGGACTTAACTCACAATTTAAATATCAAGACACTACAAAAGTACTGTAGGGTGCAAATACACAGAAGGAAAGAGAGAAAAAGACAAATGGAAATAGCATGTACAGGACAGTTGGCAGGAAGCAGAAAAAATGGAGTCAAAAGAGTCAATTTTGGAAAAATACTGACAATGAAACCTGTTTTTGGTAGTGTATGGGCAGGCATTTTTTGAAAGGAGCATGTGTAAAGATCAGAACCCCAGACGCTTCTTTTTTTGAGAAAATGTGTTCTGTCCCACATCATGTGCGAGCAGAGTATAATGACTATTCTGTTTGCTGCACAGCAACACTTCTTTAGTATGGTAACTACTGCAACACATGCAGAGTCTTGAATACCTGGCATATAAATAACTACATGACAAACTCTTAATATGGTGGTAAGAAAAAAGCCAATTTGGCAAATTGGGGTTTTAGGAATCTCTCAGAGTTCCTGGAGTTTGCAAAACCAGTGTGAGCTTATAAACCCTTTCTGTTAATCTGAAACTCTGTTTAAACCATTAGCTATACTATAAAAAAGGAAAGCCATACATAAAAGCTAACCTAACAAATTAGTATCTGCACTACATCCATCACACAGATGCATTTATTTTTCAACTTATTTTGCCCCTTCTGTCTACAGTTCCTCTCTCCTGTCAGGTTTTCTCCCTTGTTTTCGCCCTTTCAGTTCTATTTTCATTATCTTTTTTCCTGCTCTATCCTTCTTCTTTCCCATGCTGCCCACCAGTCTCTCATTTAGCAAAGCAGATAAGAATCTAACTTTCAAAAGTAGATAAAATGACTTCACCCATCCCAAATAGTAACAAGTTAAAAAGACAGTTGAGAATTTGGGATGCTTTAGGCAGATCCATTGAAAAAGGGCAGGAGCAGAATATGGGGTGTTGTTTCAGATAAAGACACTGTGGTCCCCAAAATAGGGAGTTTATAAATAGGGTTGGTATGCATTTCCTTTTTGAATATAGGTATTAAGCATCCTTCTGTAATGGTATTTTTAAAAGGCTGGATGTAGTCATGTGTTTGAGGCTGGCCAACGCTTTATCTTCTTTCATAAACAGAACAGAACTGCATTAAGAAAACTCCTTAAGAAAAGCATTAATTTGCAGCAACAGAGCACTGCTGGAGAAAGGGAGGAGCTTTGATTAATTAATTAAAGAAGAGGTTTTCTGCTTTAGAAATGTCTAGCAAAGATTTTTACTTTATTTTATTTTTTCCTAACTTAGATAGTGCCCCTTCTTTATAGCACATAAAAAGGATTTTAAATCATTTTTCCTTTTAAAAAGGAGTGTTCTGCTCATTACTTTAAGTGTCAGGAGTGTCAAGATTTCAAACAGCCTATTATATCTATATTGTTTTAATGTACTGCCTTTATTTTACAAGCTAGGTAAAATTTTCCAAACACAAATGCCTAAAGTTATACACCAATATTTATAGTTTAGGTTACCATAACAATTGTGAGAGGTACTGAACACCTGAATGTCCCAATGACCTCAGTATATTAAGAGAAGAATTTATAAAACTTAGAAGTGAATTCCATGCAGGTTGTCAAAATACTGCCGTTCACTCAAAGAAAAATGCAATAATGTGCATGTGATGCAATAAAGAGGCTGTATATGATAGATACCATAAATCCATTTTCAATACCTTCTAAATGAGAGAGAGATGCTATTAGCTCTCTCCCTCTCTTTGAGTATTTTAACCACTATATGAAATGATGGCAGGCCACTGCCATTAAGAATCTCAGAGTGTGCTGATAAAATACTAAAGGATATGGAAAGGGAAGTCTGCTGTCCAGTAGCAGACTCTTTCTTAAAGAAAAATGTTAATTTAGAAGGTATTGTGGTTGTTTTGTTTCTGGTCTCTTTTCCTGCCCTTGCACTAGCATGTGCTTCTTTGATAAGCTTCTCTTTGTTTCTCCCAGCTAGTGTAATGAAAGGGGAAGGCAATAGCAAATAATGGGCTGAGTGACATCAGTACCAGACAGCAAATGCAGATGTCAGGCAAAACGGATGCAAAGTTTGGCTAAAGAAGCCACAGCTTGCAGCAAGAATAAGCAATTGTCACGAGTGGTTTGCTGTATTAAGTTATTTAACATGTACAAAGTTCAATGGAAAAATTCTGTGTTGATGCAACATTAGAGCCAAGTAGTAACAGTGCATGCACAGGAGCCAGGAAATCCAGACAGATTGCAACAGCTCTGTTACAAAATACAACCTCTCACCTGCTCGGCAACACAGTTCATTAAGTACATCAGCCGAGTACATTCATTTTTCTCTTCTCCTACTGCAAAGTCCAACAGAAGATATCCAGCTTCCTATTTTAAATCACTCAATGAAATTGCCCCAACCTACTTAAGAAAGTTCCTACCCCAACAGATCCAGCACACCAGCATGAGACTCATAACCAAGGCCTTTCAGAAGAAATGCACTCAGAGCACCCAGAGCATGTACATTTCACAGTTTGAAGCTACTGACCTAGCTGATTGCTGCCACCCTTCATCAGGGATAAAAAATTACACTAGTACTGTGACACCAGGTAGTGAAGGTTAAGGGAAAAGCAGAGGGATTAGAATGATTGGCAGTCATATTACGTGCACATTTTTTAAATATGTAAATGGGGCATTAGGGTGAGATAGGAAGGCACGGATGTAATAGGATTAGGAAAAGAAAAAAAAAAGGCAGAGCAGTATTTAGAGTGGAGGGAGGGAGGAGCTAGAGAAATAAGAGGGAGATGAAGGAGGAGAGTGAATTGTGTCACCTAGGTATGAATGGAACCCCAAGCACTGGAGGGCCATTTCTGGTAGAACACAACCACCCGTTAGTCAACTGAAGCAGCAATTCATGGTCAATGGAATCTAAAGATGCTGATATTTCCAGCATAAGAAAAAATGCCAACTGAAACTTCAGACCAAAAGAAGATCATTCATGGGCACAGAAACTTCAGCAAAGGAAAACTGGAACCCAGGCTGGAATCTGCTAGGGTGTCAATGTGCAAATACACATTAAATTGAAAAGGTCTGGCTCCTCAATCATATCTCCAAAAAAGAAGACAAGGTTTAAGATCATGCAGGATTGAATGTAAAGTATTCCAAGATAAATAGGCAAGAATTTAAAGAGAAGTAGATGCCATGTGTGTAAGAACAGCACCTACTTTTTGCCACGGTTTTGCAAATGCTACTCAGTACTAACACCATGGCTCCCACACTCCCTCTGAGGAACCAAAATGAACAGTAATCTGGAATACAAAGTGGTGGACCTCAAGAAACAAAAGACTGGACAACTCTTTCAAAAATCCAAATTATATAATTTTTTAATAAAAGCATATAGCTCTCATAATAAAATTATATCAGAAGACCCCGGTGCATTGGTGCCATCATAATAATAATCTGCAAAAAGTTCCATCTCCTTAAAGCATTCAATCAAAGGAATAAGAGCAGGGGTGGGCAATAATTTTGGCTAGAGGGCCACTTAATGACTTTTGGTGAGCTATTGAGGGCTGTAAGGGTAACCCCACTGCTTGACAAGTGTTCTACCCCCTGGTCACCATCTTGGGACCAGAAGCCCTGCCCCTAACCCCTGACTTTTGCCACTGGAAGTCCCTGTCTTTGCCCCTGGAAGTACTCCTTGGGGGGGGGGGGGGGGCAGGTTGTCATATGAACCAGGAAAAAATCCATAGTATATACTATGACATATTTTAATTTTATTACAAACAATATTTTTGTCATGATTTGTGTTTGTGTAGCGTGTATAGAGGTGATGGGGTGTGGTTGGGGTTTGTTGGGGGGGGGTTAGGATATGTTTTATCTTTGAAATACTCAACATTGTTCAAAAGATTGTGGCATACACCTTCAAATTTGAGTATATTTAAAGAGGTATCATCATCTGAAAGAATTTAGGCTACCGGCAGCCCTCAGACTTACAACACAACTGGTTCCTGAAAACTGCGTCTAAAGTTGAAACGTCATAGCTCCCATAGGAAAAATGTTATAAATGGGGGATTAGTTCCTTTACGACAATCGACACAGCTGTATCTAGCTGGTAAATCTGTTGTGGTGGGGGGGAGGGCAGAGGAAAGGGGTGTGTGGGGGGGGGGAAGATCAATGCCCCCACAGCGAGGGAGGGATTGGGCCTGGAGCTGGGATCAGGGCTGGGGCAAGTGCTGCTCAGGGATGGGGTGGGGTGGCTCATGCCACCAGTCCAGGCGCTGCTCATGTAGCAGCTTGTCTGGTGGCTCTCACGGCTGCCGGTCCAGGAGGGCATGGGTAGGGGGGTGCCCCAGGATCTGCACAGGGTGGACGGGGCTGGGGCTGCACTGGCCTGCGCTCTGGGCAGAAGGTGCTTGGAGCGAGGGCTATGCCCCCTGCCCCGCCACCGCTCGCCAAACCGGTGTGGGGCCGGCGCAAGACTAAGCTGCTGCACTGCCTCTGGTCAAGCGGCGTGCAGCAATGGGAGCTGACCCGGCCTCCCCGCACCTCCGGGACGAGCAGCATCTTTACCCCAGCTGGTCAAGTGGTGGCAAGGCATGGGGGAGGGTGTTGCCACCCAAAAACTTGCTGCAGCCCTACTATATCCTCCACTCCGCTGTCCGCCCTGCCCCAATTCGGAGGCACGCGCTCCCCCCATGTCCTCCTGAACCGGGACAGAAGCAGCACCAGGAGCCGCTGGACAAACTTCCACACAAGCAGCTCCCAGACCAGCTGTGAGCAGCAGCAGCAAGAGCCACCCCACCCCCTCCCTGGGCAGCATTTGCCTCAGCCCCAATCCTCCCTCGCTGCCGGGGTATTGATCTGCCCCGCCACACACCTTCCCTCCTGCCTCCCCCCACCACAACAGACTTACCAGCTGGAACACAGCTGTGTCAACTGTCGTAAAGGAACTGATCCCCCATTTAAACATTTTTCATTATAAATATATAATTTTTCATGTTTGTAACCATAGCCAATGAAGACAATTGTGCAGATTGCTAAACACGTTTGAAAATGGAGTGTGCTCTGTGCTTTCATAAGCACTCAGGCACTACAGCTAAATAGAGGACCACAGTTCCATTTCACAGGAACTTCTTAGGTTTTGAAATTTGGCATGGGTGGGGGGAAACTTCTTTGTACTATTTTGAGGAAAGCATGATATTTGATAGCTTGGGAGTGAAAGCACTCACCCAAGATGTAAAATAACTCAAGTAACAAGTCCTTGCTCTGTCGGATTCAGAGTGATCTGGGATGAAGACTGCTATATATAAGGAAGAGCAAGGGCTTGGAACTGGGACATCTCACATCCCAGGCAGTGCACTAATCTTGCCAGTGTTCTCCCTCTTCATCCCACCTTCTCAATAAAATTTTTTTTTAATTGATCTCTCTACAAAAATACTGCGGTTTAAACAAACAAAAAAACAACATAATTCATCAAAAACATTCCAGTTAGCTCTCTCAAATACCTTAGAAAGATCAGACTTTTTACATGGATGTCAGAGATATTAAGGAAACCAACAATGAATGCCCTTTTCACAGAATGACATTCCCAAATACAGCTTTTTCTTGACCATTTTGTTTGTATGCAAGGTTCCCATCAGTTATTATCTTAACTCAGTTAAGAGTTACTGACCTGGGCTCACACCTATTCCCATTATTTCAGTGCAGCACTAAGATGTGCTATAGTGTAAAAATGTTGGCTTTGGATAAGACATTCAATTGCTTCTATTTTTATTAGAACCATCAGCAATGATTCTGTGACACATTTTGAACAAAAGTAGGGCATCCTCAGCATATTCATTTTTTCACCAAAAATAGGTTTTCATATCCAGCTGGTCCTAATGAGTTAGCTATTACTTAGAGTCTAAAAGCTGCCATATCTACATAAATTTGTGCTATCAGAATATAGCACATCCCCTTTGGAATACGCCAATTATAAGAAGTACTACATGACAATCAAATGCTAGTCTTAAAAATTAATTGAATGGTTCTGTTTTACTGAAATACTTAATAGGGTTAGTCTTTCATTGAGTATAAAACAGTAATAAAATGTAAGAACACAGACTCATGTATAACACAGTACAGCTTCACAGCAAGTGCCCTCATTTTCAGTAGAATGGTTTATTACTACTCACAGCAAGGGGCAAAAGGCAGAGAGGAGGTTAATGATGGAAACTAGACCACAGCTTAAAGATTTTAAAATAAACATTTCTAACGTCTTCTTTCAGTTCTTATTCTCATCCATTTTTTCATCAAGGCCATTCCAACTACAAGAATCACATAAAAGAAGGCAAGTCAAATCACTAATGCTGTGAAAAACTGAAAAAATAACAGGTGCCATAGCGTAACTGGAGATAGCATCCGTTTTGTAAGTGACCAAGGGAATTACTTATCTGCTTTGCAAAGAAGAACTTGCTTCCAAACTGTTCTGTCATGAATATGAACAGGCGTCATTGACATCTTCTTCCAACCTGCTTAGTAGCTAGTTCTCCCGTCACTTATACCACCATTATGCTTTTGTGAGGTTGAATTGGGAATTTAATATCAGTGTTGGTTTTTGCTGTTTTCAATTAAACTCAGCTTTGAAGTGTAGTTCTTAAAGTCTTGAAACTCATGAAAACCCCCAGTTTAATCTTATTATTACATCATAAGAGTAAATTCTCCCAATTTGGAGTCCACGCTGCTCTTCCCAATCCTTTTCTCAAAAAGCCAGTGGTGAGAACGCCATTCCATCCCAAGCAGTGAAATGCTGTTGCAGTCACAGCACAAACAATGCAAGACAGTTTATGGGCATATTCCTAAAATGTCAGTACATATTTCAAAACAGTACTTCACAAACTTTTGTCACTAGATATTTAGTCACCCTGAATCAGACAAACCACACTTCATTTCCAAGATCTGTGTTTTAGAAAGCCTCTTTGAAACTTATATGCCTCATCTTGATTTTTAGAGCTAAATTACCAAACTTGTTTATGCCTGGCTAGATGCCAACAAGGGGGGGGGGGGGGGAAAATCACCTAATGACTAAAATAGAAAAAAAAACCCCACTTTTGTCAGGCCAAAAAAAGCCAAAATGAAAACCAAACTTTATACCAGCCTCAGTGCTTCACTATCCCCAACCCTTATGTTGAATCTATTTTTCTTAGTTTCTGTTTCCAGTTACTGATTAACCAAATTTAAATATCTGTCTCTCACCCACACTCTGTAGCAAGCTATCATAACAAGTGTAAAAGCCTCAATATGTGAATCACCCCTTTTAAATTAAACCACCATGCAAATGCTACTGTTGCTATTTTTAGCATGTTTTCACCAGTGAAACAAATCCTATAACAGGTGAATCACACAACTACAGTCTGTTCAGCTTCCGAGAGCATATGCAGAATGCAAATTGACTGGCACCAACTTAACTTCACATTTTCCTTCTATTCTCCTCACATCTGTGTATTATTGTGACATCCTTTGCACAAGTGGTAGAAGACACTCTTTGTGACAACATAGCTACTTACTTTGGTGCCAATTCAGTAAAGTATTTAAGCATATGCTTAAATCAATGGGACTTAAGCACATCCTTAAGTGTTTTGTTGAATGAAAATGGTGCACTGAACAGGCCGTACAGGTTGACTAATGTCAGATAGGTCAATGTGTCAAGCAACATTTAAACGTTTCCAGTAACTGCTTTCAGTTAGTCCTTCTTTTTTGTTTAAATGGAAAAAAAACAGGCATGTTTTTCAGCTAGGAGGTGATAGGGGCTGTTCTGTATCTCCCTGACCCCCAAGAGAGCCTATCAGTGAACCAGTGCATGTACATAAAGCAGTCCTGGTTTAAAAGCCACAGGATGGAGTGATAATTGATAATCAAGGTCTCAGAGACTTTTTCATTCAAAAAAAATTTACAATGGAGAAAAATGCTTAATATTTTCACCACATTGAATCTAAAAGTATTCAGGTTTTCATTTATTCTTTTCCAGATGGGTCCAGATAAAGGGTTACCATATTTCCAGCTCCAAAAAAGAAGACACCTGTGCAGAGGGGGAGGGGGCACCTGTCCCCTCACCACCCCCTATGCCAACCACTTGTGCATGTGTGCACAGATGCATTTGGTCCCCGCTCCCCCAATTGCCCCAAGCAGCTCCTTGCAGGCTGGAAGGCTGCCACCCTCCAAGGGGAAACCTGCAGTGTCCTCCTTTAAAGAGGAAAATCCGCATTTTTCCCCACAGCAAATGGAAAACCCAGATCCCTGGTAAACATGCATGCCTGTCACAGGGAGAGAAAAACCAGGGAGATTCCTCGGGCCGCTAGGGGAACCCCAGGGCCAGGAGCTGGGGGTGGAACCGAGAAAAAAGGAAACTTACTCACCGCAAGAGCGGAGGAGGAGCAAGGATGGCAGGGAAAGCCCACGCCGGGCGCTGATCATGCCTTATGGCACCTGTGGCCAGCGGATGACGTCATTCGCAACCACCGGCCAGCGGAGGTAAAAGAGCCAGCGGTGAGATAGAGAGGGGGCGCGTAAGTGCTGGGAGGAAGCCTCGTCGGTGGTGTTAGCTTGGGGCACGAGACACCGGGAGCAACTGCACGCATAGACCGTGAGGGAGCAGTGGAGCCCGGCAGCGAGCCAGCGTCTCGAGCAAGGATTATACCTGCAGACAAGCCAGGAGGTGAAGCAGAAGGAGACCCCAGGGCGTGAGGAGGTCAACGGACCTGGGAAGACCCAGAGGGAGGACTGCTGCTGTGGCAAGACCCAGAGAGAGGGTTGCAGCTTGAGGAGGACCCAGAGAGAGGGCTGCAGGGTGGAGAAAACCCAGAGAGAGGGCAGCAGCTAGGCGGACACCCAGAGAGAGGGCAGCTCCATGGTGAAGACCCAGAGAGACGGCAATGGTTCTGCCGAGACCCGGAAAGAGGGCCACTGCCCACAAGGGATCCAGAGAGAGGGTCTCGCCAGGGGGATACTGAAGAAGGAGTAACGTTCAACCAGGATAGGTGGAGTGGGGGCCTAGAGCTGGACCCCATGGAGGTAGCTCAGTCAATAAGTGGAGGTGTAGAGGGGTTAGCCGTGTTCCCTGAGGAAGCCCAACAGGGGCAAGGTTATGCCTCTTGTGATATTTATTAAGTTTTTAAGTTGAATTGTGAAGGGAGTTCCGTTTGTTTTCCCCGTTTTAGAAGGGGCTGAGGTGGTATGTAGATATACCAAGGGAGTGAGAGGCAGGCGCGTTGTTAAGAATTTAAGGACGCGCACGGTCCGTCAAGGAAGCAACCAAGACTCGCCGGGCTGGGAAAAGGGCGAGGTGTAGGGGAGGTGGAGCCTCGCAGAAGACATCAATGAAGCAAGTGACCGACGAGGGTGGCCGTGTCGTACAGAGCCCCACCCACTGGAAGATTCGAAGTCATGGCAGGCGAGAAGGGGCAACCTGCGACGTGTGTGAAGACCTCCTGTAAGGTCACCTGCAATGGCAAGGCGAGTACCGGCAAGCACTCGGAGCAAGGAAGCCCGAGGTAAGATGTATGAGGCCCGGCGGGTACAAAGCCACTAGGGCAAGGCAGCAGTTCTAAGCAAAATCTTGGATGTTTGTCCATATTTCAAAGAACTGGCCAGACAACAATTGGAGGACACAAAAAGAGGACATATTCGGGAAAACCCTGACATATGGTAACCCTTCCCAGATACTAGAATTCAAGAAATCCTGGATGTGACTTTTCTGTTCTCCCCAGCTAAGAACTTTTCCATTTCTCCAACTGAAGTCAGGATGACACTATGAGGGGACTCGTCCAGTGTACAGATAAGCAAATAAGCAGTATGCAAAAGGACCTCATTCAGAACTCAGGTCTCTCAAGGCCTAGTTCTGTCAGAGACTTCAGCTGGAGCGGAACAGGTATATTATTGACCTAATTTTGCCTTCAAAATATAAGAGTTCACATCATCAGAAATTCCAAAGCACGCCAGGGGTTAATATGGTTACACATATCTTACCATACAACTGTGTGTCAATTATGCTTCTTACTGTCTAATTGCTGCTTTAGTCATCATGTTTATGCATCCCTACAGCTTAAATGATAATCTGCTGTACTTTTCTTAGTTACCATAAACAAACATTGCAAAGATGATCTGTCCTCCAACTTTTGGTTCTAGAGTAAGTTGGCCCTGCTAACTCTAAGCAAAACAACAACAGTCGCTCGAGAACAACTATGGATGATGGTAAAATTAAATGGAAGTTGCTTGATATTTAATAAAACATTATACTGTGTAGCAGTTACATTAGAATAATAGGATAGGTCAATAGAACCTGACAAAAGGTGTGTCACGGGCAGGGGTCCTCCAGGAGGGCTGTGATCTCCTTAAGGCCCCTTCCCCCATGCCAAGCCGATCCAAGGGCACCCTCCGATTCTCGCCTGCCACATCTTTGATGTTTATGTAAGTTTGGGAGGCTGCCTTACGCCCTCTTGGACACGGTTCGTTGGGTCCTCCGTCCCCGTGGTTTCCCGGACTCTCCGTGGGTCTCACTGTATGATGGGTGCTTCCCAGGCACCCTAGCCTTATGGGCTATGCGTGGCTCCAACCACCCCTTATACCACGCCCCAAGCCTCGCAGTTGGACTAGACGTTGTTCGGTCTCTCAGTCTACTCTCACGCCCCTCTCTCCGGGCCTTCTCTGTACTGCCGCCCTCTCTCCGGGACTCTCCGTGCCCACTCTGGGCTTTCTCAAGATTACCGCCCCTATCTTGGGGCTCTCTCTCTAATGCCGTTCCTTTCCTGGGGCTCTCTGTGCCGACACTGAGCCTTCTCTATAATGCTGCCCCTTTCCTAGGGCTCTCTGTGCCCACTCTGGGCCTTCTCTGTACTGCCGCCCCCTCTCTGGGGCTCTCGGGGCCCACCCTGAGCCTTCTCTGTACTGCCGCCCCCTCTCTGGGGCCTTCTCTGTACCGCCGCCCCCTCTCTGGGGCCTTCTGTGCCCACTCTGGGACTTCTCGGTCAAGCCGCCTGTCTCTCGGGCCCACCGCACCGCTACCCCCTTTCTCCGGGGCTCACCGCAATGCTACGCCTGTCTCCAAGGTTTACCGCAATGCTATGCCCTTCCTCAGGGGCTCGCCAGGCCCACACTGGGGCTTCTCAGTAGTGCCCCCTCTCTGGGGCTCGCCAGGCCCACACTGAGGCTTCTCAGTAGTGCCCCCTCTCTGGGGCTGGGGTCTATGCACCCCGTACGCCGCGCCCTTACTGGCGCTGGGGCCCCACACCACTGTGGGTCCCTATGAGTATGCTGCGCCCTCACTGGTGCTGGGGCCCCCAAACCACTGTGGGTCCCTATGAGGCCTCCTCCAACCCCTAATAGCCTCACCCAAACCACTGGTGTAATACATAACAACAACAACGCAAAACACAAGCCCCTAGGCTACAACTCAACCATAAGCGGCCTGGCTATAACAACGTTGCTCGGACCTTTTAGAACTGCCATCCTTTACTCTGCTTGAGGAGAACCTGCGGTTCTTGCATCTTAGCTCCAGGAGCTCCTCTCTGTCAGGCTGCTGGCAGGGAACTGCTAGCCTGGCCTCAGCCCCTGGGCTTTAAGAGGGCCAGGCCCTTCCCCTTCTGGTCAGCTGACCTCCTGGTTGCCCTGGGCAACCCACAGCTGTGCTCCTTATTCCCTGCCAGGGCTCTTTCCCTGGCAGTTTCCCCTTTCTAGGAGCAGGGCACCAAGGTGCCCTGCGACAAGGTGCTTTGTGCTTCTTAATGTAGATGTTAAGAATGGCTCTATGTGCCGATCCCTTCCCTGCACTTCAACCTCAGGGACACTTTCATAATTGTAATGTTGTTTTCCTGGTGCTGATTAGAGCACCTGAAATAGGCTTTTACGTTAGAGTTCTAAAGGAAATACTCCTGCCACATTCCAAACAACTAGCTTGAAATAAAACCTGTTGGAAATAAATTATTCTGGAGAAAGTATGACTAAATCCCACCTCCAGGAAGTTAATTCTTGGCCCTGACTTTCAAGTGTTTATACTTGGAGTGTGAAGTTCACTCCATTCTGAGATACACCTGTAGACATTACGTCTTGCAGACTGTCGGATGCAGCAGAAGCTGCTGTCATAATGCTCTTCAAGGGTTCCTCCCATCTTTTACCCTAAATGTGAACTTTTAATTCTCTCTTCTACCTACATTCTGTATTGACAAAGACAGCCCCCTGCCTAACCTTATAAATATTACTGAGTCATTGGCAGAACACAACTAACGCAACAAACAGAGCAAAGAATTTTTTTGTATGTAACATTACATAACTACACTAAGGCTGAGCCTGCTAAAACCAGGAATGCCTTTATAGTAATTATCTTATTCCGTACTACATTAATGCTTATTACATTCCAGATACAATGCTTAATTCAGTGTTTTATGGTTTTATGATTCTTGATGCTAAAAGTCCCAAATCATTTCTTTTTTTAATGCATACAAAAATAGTAATTCCTTCAAATTCCCAATATTTAAACCTCAAGTTTGCAAGCACATGAGGTACCTTATATTAGTGAAGATTCCTTACTGCATTCAGTGGTCTTTCCAAATCAAAATATGTTCTTTTTGTGTCAGGTCCGTGAATCTTGCTCTGTTCCAATTCATCCAATCTGTCCTTTTCATCTAGGTTGACTAGGCTTTTCCAAGATTTCATATCCACTTTTTCCCTTCACATTTTCCTATCTGATATATACTGTAATGCTATTAAAATGGAACTTTTATTGAAGTGCTAACTTAGGTTGATTTATTTCCACTGCATCTATCCAAGCTGGCCAGCTGAATCTGACCTTTTGAAAGGTATTTGGCAGAGATCTGCCATTTCTCAAGTTATTTTTTCCAATTTTTGTCAGTGTTATTTTTAACACTGGTACCGAATGATTTTTGTTATATCAAGAAAAGAGAATTTATTATACTCAAGCTGAAGTTCCTTAACCTAAAGGAAAGGATCTCCTAAAATGTATTAGGCAAACTAAGTATATACTTTAAAACCATATTGGTTTCTGGTTAGTGGCCAAATTTCCACTAGTACGTGGTACTGTGAAACAAGATCTGTTATGCAGAGCAGTTTTTCCTTGGTCAGGTAGGATTTTTTTTTTTTCTTAATTATAGAATTTTTCCAAAACTAGGAGAGTAACTAGAAGGTTGATGGGCTTACTGTAGCTATTCCATGATGGTGGTCATACTGCTGGGCTGGCAACTCTAATAAGTTAGCACATGCAGATAGAGTTGCCAATTCCCAAAGATTTCTATTAATCACTAATGGTTTTGCTGGTTCTGGTTGCTAGAGTAGAATCAGCAGAGTACTTCAAATACCTCCTTACAGTTGCTGCTAAATCAGCATTGCTGTTGAAGACTGGGCATGGCAGATGAGACACAGGAACAAAGAATATTATTCATGGAAAAAATTATTAGCCTTAAAGACAATTCCTATGACACATGTCTGAGCACATGACTACCTATTACAGTTTATGCTTAAATTATGAACTGGATTGAATAGCCACAACCTAATTTCATTAAGATCCCATGTGCTCCCACTTGCTCTGTATGGTATTTACATAGTGTTTAGTGTAAAAAAAAATCAAATTATACAGGTACAAACTAACAATAGATGAACCATTAAGATGTCCTTTAAGATGAATATTAAGATTTTTGGTTCCAGGAAGCACTCAGAAATAGCGCTACTTAGCCAAAAACACTCAGGGCCTAAGAGATGGCTGTCTAAGATTTCTTGTGTTCCCAGCATCTGATGAAAGCAAGCGGAGAAGTATACCAAAGCAAAATCTCATGATTGTGTAAGTGCAATTAGCTAAACCTCAGGTTCTGTTCACATTTGGGATGAAAGCTTGACTCAGTTGTTTTTCTCGGTTGTGTGAAGGTTGTGCAAAGTGGAACTGTTGCACAATTCTAACAGCAAAAGTACATGGTGCGATTAGGATGCTCTTTTCCTCCCTCTCTCCCCCACATCAAAAATATAAACAAGTACATATTCTATTAAATAATATTATAATGATCAATTAGTATCTGCTTAACCTTTATGCTATGCTTTGGAAAGAGGTGTTGACTTGAAATATACATGTCATATACATTTTAAAGAGCAGCAGGAATATTTGGCCCAGATCCTCCATTGGAATAACTTGGCAAAACACAATAGTAACTTTACCAAATAACACCAGCTACGGATTTGGGTTTTTGTGTTACAGCTGCTTTTTCAAGGTTTTGGGATATTTGGCATATATAAAAAACAAAGCTAAGCAATGCCAGATAGCTCAGGTTCACACAAAACCATTTAAACAGAACTGGTCAGTCTAGTTTACTTTCCAAGAGAAAGAAAACAAACCCAACAAGTCAATCTACTGAGATGTACAAGTACCTGATCTGTATGCTACTTTCTATTTTAGATGCAGAGGGCAACCGTAGATTGTATTCTTATCTGCCTCTCAAAAGGAACAATAGTCTTTCAGTCTTTTCAGTTGTCTCAGGTAATGTGAGAGCAGTCCTATGTACATTGTGTTAAACAGATGTTCTATAGAACGTACAAGGGCAAATGCTTTACCTGCATTCTGGAATAGTTTGTTCCATACATAAATAAATGCTGGCAAAACAACACGAGTCTCATACTAGAATGAGTACAAAATCCAACCATTTTGCTTGCATATTCTATTGCTAATGTACTAGAGTCAATTTATTATCAGTCTGGCCAACTAGGAGAGATGATCATAGGTTAAATTCTCTAGAGAAGAGACCACTTTCTTGCTTTTTGATTTTTGGAGACCAGTACAAGCTAACTGGGTGAGGCAACAGTTTTAAAAATTTTATTTGGTGAACAGAAAAAAATGAGAGTATAAAGTTATTCTATTCATAGATATTCTGCACTACCTAAAAAGGAGCCTCTGCTCTAGAAAAGCTATTACCCACTTTCAGGATTTAGTTTTTAAATCTTCCAAGGATGCTTGTTTTGTGAGATTTAGCAAAATTACTGTAACTCCTGATATCTTCCATGAGTTTAAAAAAAAAGAGAAAATGATTAAGACAAATGACAGAAAACAAATCTGACCATATGGACAATATCCAACATGCTGCAGAAATGGGAATTTGAGGGAATTGCATACTTCAGATTCATATAAATATAAGAGAACATAATTTGACCCAGGGATCCTGGTGACTGTTAATTGCATCAATGAGTTATAAACAAACCAACAACCCTGCAAACTTGCAATCCCCCTTCTGTTGGCTAGGGACAGAAATTACACATAAACCAGGTGCATAAGCGATCAGAAACCAGTTCAAATCTGTAACACAACAGAAGTGCACATAAACTGCTTTCAAAATGACTGAACTGGTTTAAGATAAACCTGGACAGATGTAGTATCAGATTTAACTGATTTAGCTTAAATCAGTTCATTCAACTTTTGTCCCAGATCCCCTCCAGATCCAAGCTGTCTGCTCCAGCTAAGCAAAGAGGCATGCTCCAGGGCTCCTCCACCCCTGGCTTCTGGCCTGGGTCACTGCAGGCATGTGACTGCATTTCCAGGATCAAAATGTCTGTTCAATATCAGTTCAATCTATGCAATTTAGACTAACCTGCAAAGATTGAACTGATTCAGCCTTGGGCTTTTTGATTGTCTGTACTCAGCTGTTAAAAACAGACTCTCTTTTTCTACAGGAACTCAAAGTTATTCATCATAATTTCTCTCCCAGGACAGGAAATCCCTACAAGACAGGTAATCCCTACAGCTATACTGCATGCAAAAGTGGGATTTCAGTTTTCTCACTTCGCTAGGTGAAGGCTGGACAAAAATAACCCAGTAAAATGTGGCTGAAAATCTTCAGAAAAAACAAGAGATTTTAGAAGAAAGGAAGCACTGTCAAAACCATTTCAGGCAGTTCTAAGAAAGTTCAACATGATATCAAAATAGGCTCAGAGCCCAAAGCTCTCAGCAGGAAGCCTACATCATTTCAGTTGCAGGTTGAAGGAAATTCATTCTACATATCATCTAGGCCAGGGGTTCCCAAAGTTTTTATGCTGTGGCCCGGCAAAATCTGGCCTGGAAGTGGCCACAGCCTAGCAAACTGCAGCCCAGCAGTCACAGTCGACCACAGCCAGAATTTCCAGGGAAAGACGGGTAAGGATACCCCTATCCCCGAGTCGGGGCAGGGGGGAGGGGGAAACTCTGCACTGCCACAGGCCCTGCAGAAGGAACTGCAGCCTCTCTGACCGGCTCTGGGGAGGCCATGGTTTGCCGGTCTGTGGCCACTTCCGGTAAGGCAGCTGGCCATGCTGTGGACTGGCAGCCAATGAGCTGCAGCCTGGTACTGGGCCACAGCCTGGGGATTGAGAATCCCTGCTCTAGGAAACAGTCAAAGTTTGGAGGTTGCCTGAATGATTTCAGACATTATCTATACTCAAGAAGAAAGTTCAGTCATTGTCTGATGTCACCCAACTGCTTTCTGTAATCTCTTTGTTCAGCATAATTGTTATTCTAAGGAAAGTTTATACACTATATTATTTGTTGAGACCACAGGTCACAGAGAGGGTATATAAATGAAGGGGTACTAGAGGTTCATAAATTTATTTGCATACTAAGTTTCCTTTAGATTCACTTCACACAAGGGATGGATATATAAGTCTGTGCACTACTCTAATTGTGTGAGTATATGAAAATTAGTGAACATAGATGTTTACTTCCATATCCTCATATTTCCCTGGGTTAAAAGGACTGGAGAAGGCAGAGAGAGTGGAACCATGTCATTGCTTTTTCAAGGGCATACTACTGATGCTCTGCATTTTAGGATCTGAAGCTATGTTTCAATTTGGTTTAGGATAAATAATGTTTTCCATCCCAGGGTACTTCAAACTAAACAAATCTATCTGTATGAAAAGCAGGCTGAAGAGTTTGCTGGAACTAAAAATAAAATTCAGCCCCAAAGTAACACCAAGTGAAGAAGATTCCAACACCAGTTATTTGCTTACAGAAAATTCTCAAGTCACTGAAAACAAGCAATGATAGCATCACGATGGAAAGTACGTTTCAACTGGATGCCTAAGGATCATGCCACAAATACATTATTTTTTTCACCAGGTGTAAGTTAGTGGTTTATACTTGTATAGTTTTAGAGGCCTCTTAAATTTTTAACTGAAGTTATTAATTAATGTATTGCCACTATGTTTATTTCCCTCCCCCAGTAATTTTCTGATGTACCCATTTCACAAAATGTTTGTCTACTGCAGTGGTTCCCAACCCTTTTTTGCTGTGACCCGCTGCTGGGAGTGGAGTGTGGCAGTGGCAGCGGCAGCCCGGTGGCGGGGCTCATCCCAGCATGCAGTGTGGCTCATCCTTTGTGTATGTTGGCATTGCCCCTGTGACCTTCATTTGGGTCGTGACCTGAGGTTGGGAGCTACTCGTCTATTGAGATGATAAACTAGGAGGTAGTTTTTATAGCCCCATGCAAAAGGCTCACACTTGGGCATGACCTCTTCCTTGGTTGGATTCTGGTTTTAGGCAAGAAATGGGCATACTTTTCCCCATAGGGGACGTGTAAAGGAGGCACAGGGGGAGTGGGGGTTATGTCAGAGTCAAGAGTCACCTAAGTAGAGGAGGATGTATAGAGATCAGGGGAATGATTTGTGCATAAAGATGCAGGCCAGATCTTCAAAGACTAACTTCATTCTGACACCTGCCTCTGTGATTCTGGCTGCCTCTCTACATATTAAATAAGACAACAGAGCAAGTGAAATTGTTTTCCTCTTCTCTCCCACTCCCCCACCCCACCATGAAAAATAAAAACTAAGTATGTTGAAAACATGGAAGCAATGGTATGGAAGCAATGCATTTTACCCTGCAAGACTGGTTATAGGAATCGCTACACAATTTATGCCAAGCTACTGAAAATGATTAATGGCTTATAAATAACTTTCCCACAGCTATTGCAATGCCTGTGTTGTTTTTACTAATTACAGTAAAATATTCAAAGTAATATTTAAAATATATATTTTATATATATGTAAAGAAAATGTTCAGAACTGCCTTATTTTGGTAGAGCCTCTGCTAAGGAAAACATTTTTTAAAGTGTTGACTTGATGAATGGTGTTCATTTTGTGGTCCATACCTGTAGTTTGGGAACCACTATCATGTTGCTGAAGATGACACAGTGAAAGTTACATGCGTTTCTGACCAGCCTACTTGATGTTGATTCTTCAGCCATATCATGATCCTGATTTTCAGCAGTCTTGAGCACATACAATTCCAAAATGCAGTGAGTCAATAGGAGCTGCAGGAACTTAGCAGCTGTGAAAACATAATTTAGCTGCTTTGAAAATACTAATGAAAAACTAGCTACATTTCTCAATGAATTCTTTCCTTCTCTTGATATATAAAGGAAACAATGGGCAATAGGCAGCATGTCTTAACCAGTGCTCAAACATCTGCATGGACGCAAAAGTGCAAGAGGGAGGAGGAGGAAGTGGAGAATAAGGTAGAGGAAAAGATGGAAATGGGGGAGGTTAGAAGGCTATTTATATTGTTACAATATAATGTTCCACCCTGTTGAGAGAGATGTGACTGACTGAAACATGGGCACACTTTAACTACCATATAGGATCAGATCTGAGGTCCATTTCAATTTAGTAACCTGTTTCCAACATTGTTGAATAATAATAGGCATGAACACCCTAAACATCTGGTGTTGAACAATCTTAATGAGGACTCATTAAAATCCACTCTGGAACTTCCTTTTTCTTAAAGTAATACTAAATAAAAGAGAATATATATATCTATAAGATATGTACAGCATTCTAGATCAAGATGACACTTTCTTTTGTAAAAGATCCACCCAGGAATGAAACCTGACATAATTTATAATATCTCAGCCCATATTATCTTAGTTTTCAAAAATGTACTTGGACATATGTATAACTGTGCAAACCTCCCCCCTCCCCTTAATATTCATTTTTTATTAGCCTTTGAACTAGGCTACCAGTATGCTGCCAATGCTAAAATCTAAAAATGCATGGAAAAGGCCAGTATGACATATGTATACCCAATGGGGTGAAATATTACAGGCCACACAGGCCTCCTACTCCAAAGTAAGAAGAACCATGGCAGGATGACAATTCAGGAAGCATTTCCTTAATGAGTCTTTTATGGGCTCAGAAAGAGGCAAGAACCTTGTTAGCATTCGCTTCCAATGCTAATGAATGGCAGGTTCTTCCTGGTCCCTGACTAACACTGGTCAAAAAGTTTCTATCAACACTTTTTTTCTATAGAAATTTGGAGTTTCAACAAAACAAAAACGTTGATTAAAATCACCTATTTCCCCTGTAAGATGTCAACTTCTTGCATTAAAAAAATGTCACACCACCAAAAGTGAGCAGTTCTTGTTTCCAGACTAAAAGCAAACATTTCCACCTAACCCCAATGTATGCTGATTTGGAAACGTCACTGCAGTACCCCATGGGCAGTTTAGTTTGGTTGCCCCATACCCTAGTTCTTCTCATTAGTCAGGTTCCCCTAATCAAACTAGATCTCCCATGATAAGGGAGCTGCCAAAATCATGGTGGAAGTGGGCTGCAGGGCAGCTCCTTGAATCTTGCAGGTTCCCCCCACGCACTCCTCCCACCAGTTGGTAGAGGGGCCCCACCACTTGCTCCTGATTAGTAGGGAGCTAAAACTGTGGTTTTAAATATGGCTCCATTTTTGCCTCATGGCCAGTCAGCAACAAGCAGGAGGGCCACCAGGGCCCCTCAGGCAATTAGCAATGGTGGGAGGGGAGTGGGGTGCACAGGAGAACCTGCAAGTTTAAAGGAGCTGCTGTGCAGCCCACTTCTGCTGTGATTTTGGTAGGTCCCTACCCATGATGCAACATATCAATTCTCCAAGAGGGGAGGCTGTAAGACATCATGGGAGATGAAGTCCTGCTAAGGAGCCAAGTCCATAAAGGAATCAAAATTTGGGGCTCATTATAGATTTTCTTCACTAGAAAGTCAGAAGTCTCCACGGAAATTCTGAAAAAAAAAAGTTTTGTTTTCAAACTTTTCTGAAGAACAATGCACATTTTCCAAACAGCTCTACTCCTGACAACTTTCTTCCCTTGCAGGGGCCCTAGAGACTACTCCAGCTAAAAGCAGAGCTTCTCTTCACGAGGACAGAAAGGAAGTATAGCAATAGGGACAGTCAATAAGTTGTCAAAAAAAATCCACTTAGGTTGAAGGTACATAGGAATTGCAAGGAGCTGATCTGCCCCATTTCTACTTCCTTTTCCCATGACATGTCTTTGGCTTATTGGCCTTTGTACCTGCTGGTTTGAATCTCACTTGTGATGTTCACCTAATATTACTGTCTAGATGGCACCAAACTTAATGAGGAACACAGCAAACTTTCCTGACAATAATAAGAACTAGCACATTGCTTTTTTGCATATGTATTTAAAGTACTGTGATATTACCATGCACAAAACTTGGCAATGCATAACCAAGTTGTACCATTTAAAGTTACATGAGTTTAATGAGGTAGGGTATAATGTGGGCAAGAAATTAATTCAGATACATACACATATATCTGTGAAAGCTAAACTAATTGAAGTAGCTTTTAGTATGCTATACCTCAATAAAAGCAGTCCAAAAAATAAAAACATCTAGCCCAGTGGTGCCCAACCTTTTTGCACTGCAGGCTGGATGGGCAGTGCCAATTCTGTCTACAGGCTGGATCCAGCTGGTGGTCCCAATCTGGCACCTGAAGTGGTCATGGCGGGCACAATCCAGCCATGCAGAAAAGTGTGGGGGCAGACTGGCACCAACATGGCCCTTCAAGGAACTTGAAGGAAGCGAGTGCGACTTGGCTTTAACCTGGCCCCACGGGGGGAGGAGGGGGAGGCAGACCCCACACCCAGGCCCCATGGGGGAAGAGGATGCGCACAGGGCTTAGGGAATTTGGCAGCAGGGGAGGGTAGCCATATTAATGGCAACTGCTCCCCTGCCACCAAATTTCTGGACCAGTGTGGATCCCCACAGGCCAGGTCAGATGGCTCCACAGGCTGCATTTGGTCTGCAGGCTGAAGGTTGAGCACCACTCTTCTAGCCCATTAGGGCTAGGGACATTCAAAAAGCCTGAGCCTGAATTGATTCAATCTTCTCAGGTTAGTCTAGCCTGCAGAGAGTGAACTGGTTTGCAAGTGGATAGAATTTGGCACATGCCTGCAGTGTCTCAAGCCAGAAGTCTGGGGGCACTACAGCAGCCCTCCCTTCCACAGGGAAGTTGAGCAGAGGAGGGCATGGCCAGGTCCCAGCAGGCCCGCCCCAGTGGCTCCCTGACAGCCGGGAGCAATCTGGGCACACAGGGCTGCCTTTCCCTAGAGGGGAACTCTTCCCCCTCCTCCCTCTCCCATACTGCTGTGGGCCCAGGAGAGGGGCCCTTTTTGGTGCTGAGGGGCTCTTCTCTCTCCTCCTCCCCTGCTGTCACCATGGGGTGGGGAGGAGGGCTCTATGAGGCTACCTTGCCCCAGAGGGGGACTCTTCCCCCTGTTTCTCTCCCATTGCTATGGGGTGGGGAGGGGATAGAGGCAGCCATCACCACACCAGGGGTGATGAGCACAGCCCCACACTGCCTGGTTGCTTCCATCCCCCAGGATCTGCACTGCATGCCTGCAGCTCTGCACTCACAGAGGGGAAGGTTCACACTGGACTTCGCCTGAAAGCAGGGGGAAGGGTTCCCTCCCCTCCCAGCAGAGTGCGGAGACTGCAGCTAGGAGTGGGGGGAGACAGCAGGCTCCGGGTCAGGCCTTCCCCTGCTGCGAGTGCTGGAGCTACAGGGGTGGGGAGCAAAGCCTCAGGGATAAGGAAGGCTCTGCTCCCTCCTCTGCGCAGTGCTGGCCAGAGCCGTACCTGCATCAGGCATGAGCGCTTTGACCTCCCCACCTGCTGCTGTCAGGTAGTGGGGGCTGCACACCATGGGGGTAGTGTGTGGGGGTCCCTACACCCTGCACCTTCACCCCACACACCCATACCCTGCCCAGCTGAGCTCCAGGATCCCACTTCCACTCTGGGGGGAGGAGAAGGGGAAAGAGTTCCTCCCAGCATGGAACAGAGCCTCCCCCTGCCCCCCACCCCGACTCTGAGGCTGGGCAGCATCGCATGGAGCCCCCCACTCCCAGCCCAGGGCAGCGAGTGGGGGTAAGGGGAGGAGGAGGAAGAGTCC
Organism: Alligator mississippiensis; assembly: GCF_030867095.1. NCBI lineage: Eukaryota > Metazoa > Chordata > Crocodylia > Alligatoridae > Alligator > Alligator mississippiensis. Next base: position 45,060,956 of record NC_081830.1, read on the forward strand.
CCATCCAGCACCTCACAGAGTCCTCCTTCCCACCCTGTGGGACAACCAACCCAGCATGGCCCTGTTAAGGTGAAGGGTGCAGGGAGAAGGGTTAATTCCTCCCTCCGTCTCTTCCCTAGAGCCTGGGTCTACCAGCTCCAGGGGCCACTGCTGCAGCCCCCTCCCCTCTGCTCCCCAGCAGACAGGCTGACCCTGGGTGCAGTGGGGGAAGGAGGGAAGAATTAACACCCTCCCTGCCCACTGCCTTAACAGGGCCATGCTGGCTGGTCCCTCCACTAGGGCCAGTCCCTGCTCCCGCTAAAGAGCGGAGTAGAGGGGCCAGCTCTGCTGTGGTTCAGAGAGCCCCACCCACCCAAAAGAGCATGCCAGGGTGCTGGGGGAGTCTGATTTAACTTAAACTAGCAAGGGGTCTGGGACAGGCATTGCATAAACTAGTTTGAGCCAAATCAGTTAAGCCTGATACTACATCCAACCAGGTTGATCTCAAACCGGTTTCAGCCATTTTGAAACTGGTTTATGTGAACTAAATGTCTGTTCTGTTACAGGTTTAAACCAGTTTATGTGTAATGCCCATCTCTAGCCTAGGAGTCTAGCCTGCTGGGTAAACTGACTGACTGCATGGCTGCTATAATCAGGAGTGAAAAGTTTAAATAGGAAAGAAACACAGAGATTAATTGTATCTAGAGCAAAGACTGGTTAAGTGACAGAAGATAAACAAGTAACATGCTTTCAAAGAAAGCAAAGGTTACTTTAGGACAATGCACATAGAAGATTTTAAAAAAGAGATACAGCTAGGGGAAACGGAGATGTTGATTAAAGGAATGTTGTTGATGAAGGGAATGAACAGGAGATTCTCTTCTCATAACCCCCCACCTGGCCTAGACCACACTGGTTATGGGGGCAAACTGACAAAAAAAGTGGTAGTAACTTCAAACAAGTTGTCAGGCTCACTTGGCCACACCCAGGCAGCAGCAGGAGCTCCTCGACTGAAAGCAACAACTTGATAGCTTTCCTCCCTGATGCTTTCCCCTCCTTCTCCCCGACTTAGACATTGGTCCATTGAGTGGCACCCTCTTGGGGAGTTTCACTCCTTCTTAGTAGGAGCTCTCATAGCTTCCTGGACCTGTACTGTAACATCTCCAAACGCACCAGGGAAGCTTCTGGGGTAGAGTCACATCTCTGGAAATGTGCCAGGAGCTGCTTCCCCTAACTGATTGCTAATGGAGCCCAGACAATAAGAGAACTCAGGGAATCTTTTACTTAAAGGACTCAAACCCATCAGCTATTAAGTACTTAATGGCCTACCCAGATAGGGTAAATAGCCTAAATTATCTCCAGCATCAACAAATAATTCAAATAGAGTAAGATTAATGTTTAGCAAAACAGCACTTTACCAGACATTTTCTTTTGAGTGCCAATAGCAAAGTTCATCTCCTTTCATCTGCTTTCATCTGAAACTTTGTTATTGCAGACACAGGCTCCCCTAGCACAATAAACTCATTTCCACTTGATTGCAAGCCTAGCTTCTCCCCGCCCATATATTTCCTAACAAAGTAGTGCTTTTCTCTCTCAGTTTAACCACACAATCCACAGCTAAAAATCAGGTAATGCTGGAACTTCAGAAAACAAAGCAACAAGAGGTGAGGAGACAGTTTCCTGGTTCACTGATGTAACACTTGGGAGAGAGATATGTATTTTTTTCTGACAGGCTATTTTACTTTTAAGGGAAAAATAATAAGAAAAAACCATTGTTCCTACCCTTGCTCAGGTCCGTGGATCAGAGCCTCTAGGAAAGTGGGACGTGGCTTCTCCTCAGTTGTACTCTGGCCAGGTTTGCACAAACATACACGGAACTCCACTTATCAGCACAGCTGGCGTTTCACTCCTTCCTTCTCAGCCCTGCTCCCAGCACACCCACTGCTCTCCCAGGCTTGATGACTTCACTCTCCCACCTTGTGTCAATCCAAGCACAGGCCGAGCGAGGAAGGAGGGAGGAAGGGGGCTCCTTCCCTTTCAGATTCCTGCCAAGTGGACAAATGAAATTAATTACAATTTGAGCCCTGGTTGATACGGATTATTTCTGTCAGCCTTCAGAAACCACCAAAAAAGGGATCTGGCAGTGACTAGCTGCGTGCAAGAGAAGCTCCTCCTCTGGAGAGGCAGGGGGAGGGTGTTGCAAAGGTAGAGTGACTGTACACATGGACTTCCTGCTAGCATTAATACGAAACTAGGGGTGTTGAAATAATATTTGTAGCTCTGTTGTGTACAAACACAGGCACATGCACAGACCTGAGCATGCGACAGCTAAAATACAGCTTTTTAAAAACTTAAATTCCTTTTTTAAACAAAGGCAGATAAGGTTCATTGGGTAAATTTGATCTCTTTTGTTAGACCAAATAGTTGGAAAAATTCTTCTTTGCAAGCTTTCGGGTATAAATACCCTTCGTCAGGCTGAGGAAGCATCTGAAGTTGGTGTGTGCATTTCTTTAAACAAATACAGTAATTCCTATGGCCCTCACATTAAAATCTTATTAAAATATACCAGGTAATTCTCCTCTGCAGAGTGAATACAAGACTTTCATTCACGCCAAAGCTTCTGCTGACAAAGCAACCATGTAATGGTGCTACAGTTACATTCGAGGAGACCTTTTCATGTCAGTTTTTTGTTAACTTTCAACATTTCTGAAATATTACCCTCAGCCCAATGTTATGTGCACACATATGCTTATTGCCAACTGACAGTGACCTCTTGGGGAAGTTCAATAATATATATAATAGCAACTGCTTCAAATATGCAAGGAAGGTAAGTTACAGCTGCCATTAGAACCACAACCAAAATAAGCTAAGGAAACTTAAAAGTAAAGTTTTCAGCCACAATATTGTATTACCCTGGAATCATATTACACACTACCAAGCCATTTCCAGTTCCTTCTTGCCCTCCTTCTTTCATATAAAAAAATTAAAATTATAATAAACTCTCTGACTCCTCACTGAGCACTTAGTTTCATAGTTGGTAGAGTCAGAAGGGACCTGAGCAGATCATCAATTCCGACCCCCTGCCATGACAGGAACAAGTACTGGGGTCAAACAACCCCAGCAAGGTGTTCGTCTCACCTCCTCTTAAAGACCCCCAGGGTAGGAGCCAGCACCACTTCTCTTGGAAGTTGGTTCCAGGTCCTAGCTGCCCTGACAGTGAAGTAGCACCTCCTGATGTCTAGTCTGAATCTAACCTCTGCCAGCTTGTGACCATTATTTCTAGTCACTCCTGGTAGTGCTCAGGGGAACAGGGACTCCCCCAATGCCTGCTGTTCCCCTCTGACTAGTCTGTAACAGGCCACTAGATTCCCCCTCAGCCTTCTCTTGTGGAGGCTGAACAGGTTCAGGTCCCCTAGCCTCTCCTCGTAGGGCCTGCCCTGCTGACCCCTGATCATGAGGGTAGCCCTCCTCTGAACCCTCTCAATGCTGTCCACATCCCTCCTGAAGTGCAGTGCCCAGAACTGGACACAGCACTCCAACTGCAGCCTAACCAGTGCTGCATAGAGGGGGAGGATCACCTCCTTGGACCTGCTTGAGATGCATCTGTGGATGCATCTCAAGCATCCACAAACTTCTCCCTTCCAAATGAGCTGCGCTGCAAGGATTGGGCCACATGAAATTCTGAAAACACTGGAAATTCAGATGAGGCCTAGCCAATAGATGGCACTATTTTACTAGGAAGAAACAGCAACATTGCCAGTGTAGCACCAAGAGAGATGTGGAAGGGCAGTGTTGGGCAGCTGATTTGCAAAAACAGAACCTGAGTGGAATTCAGCACTAGTTTTTGGCTCTCAAAGAGATCCCAACCATCTCAGATATTTCACCCCACCCAAATCTTTGACCTGGTTTCAAGAAAAACTTCCTTCCCTCCCATCGAGAGCCTGGCAACTTGAGCCAGATCTTAAACTCTTGCCTAGTAGAAAGGCCCCAGCCACAAGTCTTCTCTAGGCTACCAAGTTGACTGACACACCATCTCCTTCCGACAGTACCTATCTTCACTCTCAAAACTATGCATGCACCCAGCAAATCCAGCATGCACTGAACCTCTTAAATCAGTGATCCCAGACAACAATCAACTCATTCTCACCTACCACAACACTCCTATATGCTATCCCACACCCTGTAACTCACCATCACTAGCCTGACAGCTAGGTTTTGAGCCACTGCTTGAGAAAAGATGCATTGGTCAAATGCATGTATGTAAAAGTTTTAAGATTATTTGCAAAATATTTCCAGACAAGCAAATTAGCTCAGTAAATTCACATTAATTGTCACATAGACAATAAATTTGGTCTCAGGAAGCAAGAGACACAAGTCATCCACTACAGCTTGATAGAGGGCTGTTTTGTGGCCAGTCTAACCATTGGCCTGACCACCTGTCTAGGGCAGCCAACCCACCTGCCTCTCCTGCCACACCTTTGATGTAACCGAAATAGATGCTTATAAGGTGGGGGCTGCCCATTTAATGCCCAATGCCAAGGGCGTAATATACGTCTCTGTACTACCCCTACACACTGTCCCATGCCTCACAGATGGCATCACTATGTGGCTGTTGCCCCACGCTGGGCCCCATTACATTCCAGTCTGTCATGTTGGACCCCAACCTGGGTTCCTCCTAATCAGGTGGCCTAATCTCCACCATCTTGCAGGACTGCAAACTCCCTAGAACCCTTTCCATCTCAGCAGTGGCCCCCTCTGGGACCTTTGGCCACACAGGCCCTGGCTTCACCTGTAGGCCAGTTGGAACTCCAGGCCCCTGGCTCTGAGCATCCCTCGTGGCCCTTTGACTGTTCTGGTCCTGGCCCCAGCATTGACCAATCAAGGGTTTCCTGGCTAGGTTCCTGAGCAGTTAGCCCTCTCTCTCATACAGGTCCGTCCTCTTGGGTCCCTCCAAACACAGCTTACTCAATCTCTAAGGCCAGCCTATGTACAGTCCTTCATCCCTGCCCATGCAGACCCTACTCTATACAGCCTACTCACACCAGGGCTACTAGGCCTTACACCCGTTGGGCCTCAGGCCCCTGATGACATGCCTGGACCCCTCATCTGTCCCTTCTACAGGGTAACCCACCAGGTCATGGGGGCTGAGGCTATACAGAGCCCCATCCTCACCTTTCACTGGGGAAGCACAGATGTGGCATTTCCTAGTGACCACCCTGCCACAGGCAGTCCCACCACAGGCTGTATTTTTAGGTCATTCCCCAGGACCAGGAACCTCTTCCACTCCCATACTTCCTATCCTTGACCTCCAGGGATTCTGGAAGCAGTAGCTCCAGCTGGTGATGTTATCACCTTAGCTCCCTGCAGCAACTGCCTGCTTAGGTCTGAGGACCTGGGTTTATACTGAGGCTGCCCAGCCTCATCCTCCAATCCAGGATTCTTCTTGCAGTCATGTGACTGCCTCGTTAAGCCTCACCACACCTGCCAGCTGCTCCACAGCCTGCTCAAACATCTTAAAGTGGCAGGCACCAAAGGTGCCCTGCAACAGTTGGATGATGGAATGATCCCACATAGCAGCCCCCACTGAGACCACCAGTTCTGGGAATGATGTCTACCACTGGGACCTACAGGCATATGCAGAACCAGCTTCTAATACAGGCATACATTAAAAAGTAACACCCATAGCAGTAGACTTAGGAAGGCCCTCTGGATTGCCTTGGGTGGATCAAGGTAGAAACTGAAGTTTCTCTTCAACTGCACTTTTTACAGTATTTATTTATTTTTTCTTGGAACTTCTTTTTTTTAACAAGTCTTGCAATTTTTCCAGTTTATCTGATGTATTTTTGGAGTCTGTGTCATGAATTTTTGAATGTGCAAGGTTGGCACTATGGCACAACATCTAACACTACATACAGAGGGAGTTATACTGGACTAGGACAAATCAAACAAAAGAAAAACATCAGTAGTGGAGTTTTCAAAACAGAAGAACCTACCAGGAGCTTTCCTTTTACAGCTCATCTCCACAGGGGTCACTTTGTAGTATTCTTAAAGTCAGGACTTTCCCTTCCCCCTCTCCTTAGAAGTCTGCAGCAACCCCTGTGAGAAAGGGCGGTACTAAGTCCTTTTCAAAATGAGCAAAAAAACCCAAATATCTTTCCTACCACTCCTCAACTCACCAAGTTCTGTTGGTCTCACTGACAAAGTAGGGTGTATGCCAGCCCATTTTCCCTGCATCCTTGCTTTGTCTAAGACAGCTAGTCTTCAAGGATCTATATTCCTCATTAGTGAGGGACTACAAATAGAGTTCCAGCCTATCCATGTAATTCCCCACCTTGAGCTATAAAAATATGACTAAAAATATCAAACATAAATGGCTTCTTCCAGAGTTTCTTAAGGACTTTGTTCCCTGTTTTATAGCTGTGCTCTCAAAGGAAAGCCCCAAAAGCTTATCTTAGCTTTATTAAATATCAAGTACAAATCTAAAAAATCTAAAACCAGGCACTTACATTAGGGAAAATAAATTAATCAATCTATTGAAAACTGATAGTGGCTGAGGGAAACAATGGGGACAATGTGAAAACTAGATGGTATCAAACAATCTGCTCACTAGATTTTGAACGTGGTATTCTCCATTCTCTTCAGTGCCAAAAATACTAGCAATAAGGCTAAATTTGAACTGTGCAAGTATTCAGGGATTGTCTGTGATGGCACTTACCAAATGACCTTCTCAGAGTTTATAAATTAAATTGCCCCTTATTGACACACATTTTCTCTTCTATACCCCAGTGTAAATTGGGACCATCAATGGAGCTACAGAAGTCAAATGACAAGCCAGAAGAACAGTCTGATGAATAAAACACTTCACTGGGACCCTAGAGATCTGGGTTTGGTTCTCACCTTGAGAGTGTTTGAGGAAGTCACTTTATCTATACCTCAGTTCTTCATTGATAAAATGAGGAAAATACTTCCTTTCCTCTTATCCTTTCTAGTTAAGGCTGTAGGCTCTCAGGGGCCCACTATCCCCACATGAGCAGTGCCAAATACAGCAGGCTCTAATCTTGCCTGGAGCCTGTTGGCACTGTAATAATACAAATAATAAATATTAAATTGCTGTAAAGGAGACAAGAACTAGACACAGTAAGTTTCTTACCCTTAAGGCAATGAAGCAAACCTTTGGAATGTGACTCAGTACAGTGTTGTTTTTCATCCTATAGATAGCTTGTCTGTTTGTCCCATCTTTCATACTGTACCTAGGCATCATTTCATTTAGCATTCAGCAAATCCTGATTTAATCTTATCTGTCTCTCACCATTTCCAAGTTTCTTTTGTATCCTTCTCTTATCTAATGCCAGGTTTTTTTCTTCCTCTTTCTTTTTCCTTCCTCTTTTTGCTTTCATCTCATACTCTCCTCTTGGAATGTTAACCAGGGTGGTTTTATTTGAAGGGATATTTAGTGAAAAAGATGGGTCTTGCTTCTTTATCTAAAGGAGTGAAGAAACCTTGTGTCTTCTTTGGTGAGAAAGGGGAGAATCCTGGCAGCTATGTCTGAATGCCATATGTGATAATCTGAATGTATTTCCATGGTTTTGGCCTAGCTAAGCCCCTATTGGGGTAGGGGAGGAAGGGGAGGTATGGAGCTGTGCCAGCTGCAGGTGCAGCTTTCTTCCCGCCACATGGGGATCAGGACCTGTCCTGATCCCCACATAGTCAGGAGAGCTGTCCCAGCAGCTGGGATTGCTGCATGTCATCTACATGGAGATCAAGTTGCGACCTGATCCCCATGTGTCTGGGAGAGCTGTTCCTGCTTGCCAGGGATGTTGGCTACCAGCTCCATGGGGATCCGGACCCTTCTAATTCCCACATGACTCCCCAAACATGGATGGCTCTCCTGGCCATGTGGGGATCAGGATCAGGAGCGGTGCTCCTTGCCAGCCCCCGAGCAGGCACCTGTGGGAGCCTGGAGCTCCCCCTGGTTGCTACAGGGGAGCAGAGCAGGGCAGAAGCAGCCCTGGACTGAGCTGCTCCTGTCAGGTGCAATTTGCTCCTGACAGGGGTGCTCATGTAGACATGTATCCCAGAGTGCTTTAATGAGCCTGAATTTTCTGTAAAGAAAATGCCTAGAGGCCTGTAAAGAAAATTCAGGCGTATTAATTGTATGTGTAGATGCGCCCAGTGTATATAAATAGTCAAGAGTTCCTATCTACAAAAATGCACTATTGATGATGCAGGCATGGATGTCACATTATTCTTCATGTATTTATAGTTTGAGCATACTTAAGAGTTGTAAATTTCTTTGATATAAAGAACTAAATTAGGCCATGACTGACAGGAAGCCAGGGAAATAACTATTCACTCTTAGTTGAACTCATAAGACTTGCATTAATTATCACTTCTGTAACTGTGGTGATCTGCAATTCTGACTCAGTTTTTACTCAATCTCTGCTCAAGACAAACTCCCACTGATAACAACAAAGAACAAGACCATTATGTGAGTGCATAGTACCCGGTAAACGTACAGAGAACTGGCTAACAATGCTGAAGCTGGCCTTGTCTTGTTTACCTCTAGACCAAGTATGGGCAAAGTATGGCCTGTAGGCCTGATCTGGCCTACTACTTGATTGGATCTAACCTGCAGCTGCTCCCACAGTGCATTGCATGACTGTTGAGCTCTGTCTGCTCCTGCCCAAGGCAACCCACACCATACTCATGTCCACACCTGCCCCATACCCACTAACAGCACTGCTCTGACCCTGGCCCTGGCCTCAACCCCAGCCAGTGCACATAGCCTCCTGACAGGGCTGCCTTTCACCCACTCAGCCACCCACAGGTAGCCGCCCCAGGTGGCTAACTGGGTGGAAGGCAAGTGGAAGCTGGAGCTGGAGTCCTGTGCACTGGAACAGGAGCTGTCCAGCTGCAGCTTCACCTGCTGCACTCATCCCCTCTCCCCTCCTTCCTTCCTCTCCCCCACTTCTGCCACCCTCAGCTGGCTCCTGGTACCTAGCACGCAGGCAACCTCTCTCCATATGTGCGCACCCCCACACACACACCCCCACCCTCCCCCACACAATATACAGGAGTAAGACTTTATTTTGAGGTGTTATGCAATTACTTCTATTTACCCTACTCAAAAAAACATAAATCAGGACAAAATTATTTTTTGAAATAAAATTAAAATACATTAGAGTGGGTGTTTGCTTTTTAGTATATGATTTTTTATCTGTAATTTGTTAAAGTGATATCTTCTGAAAGATTTTATGTGTGCAGACCTCAACAGATCACCAAAACTCTTTAAATGGCCCACCAGCCAAACTAATTGCTCACCCCTGCACTAGACCTTTCACAGTCTTCCATGAACTGGTTATTACATTAGTGGAACTTTATCCTTCCATTCTACATTGGTCATCTGCTATTATAAGACCAGGTTCTTTAAACAGAGGATCAAGGAAGTTTTCTGCTACAGACAGTCTAGAATAATATGTTCAAATTTGAAATCTACGGCCTGATTGAAAGCAAGTGTCCTTTCAAAGAATTTAGATGCATTCTGTATAAAAAATACTAGCCACACTGAGATCAGATAGAAAACCAGTATCCCATCCAGACTATGCACCTTCTAACATCTTGACCCAAAGCATCTTATATTCTTTTAGTGCCTGCTAAACACAGATCTGGTATAAGAAAGTTACACTTGCTGAAATTAAATCTGATTAACCCAAACACTCACCTACCGGATGTCTCCTGTTTTAATTCAGTTAGCTAGTGTAGTCTGTTTCACTTGCTCAGATACCTGTATGATAGGGAATGCATGAGGTTTGACATTTAATTAAATTACATAATACACATTTGTATATTTGCATCTCATCATAAACTTCCACTTCCTGTCCAAAACAGTGTCAAGAGTAGAACATATAACTGCACCAAGTATGGCAGCTGTGGCTGGGGATGCTGACCATGGCTGAAACGTGTCAAGCAATGTTTGGGTGATATGATATGTGATCTGGGAAGCAGCTGTCTGGGGACTGGATAGATGGATGGGGGTGCTGGGATAGTTGGGAAGTGGGTGTTTGTTTGTTGTTCCAGTGAAGGGACAAGGACTGCAGGCAGCAAGGAGGGAAGCTGAGGGTTTCCCCTCCTGCTGCTGCTGCTGTTGCTACCACCAAATTCTCCCAGCTGTTCCTTCATGGCTGGGATCTCGAATAGCAGCCAGCAGGTATCTGGCTCCCTGCTCAAGAGATGCTAAAATAACCCCAGGTGGCCAAAACACAGGGCATGAAGATCCCCATTGCCTCCCCACAGCTCCTCTGTTTGTGATCCCATTGAAACATAGAAATATGGAACATGAGGTTGATATTCCTATATGCATATCATGATGTGTGTGCTCTCTAGACTGGACTGCCAAACATCACCCAGATTTATCATGCAGAGCACTACAGAATCATATTTTACACACTAGTCCCTGCACCACAGACCTGATACTCTGGCAGGTAATCCTGCAAATGTTTGCAGGAACTTTGAGACTGGCCTTGCACCTGAGGGAAAGACAGCAGGAAGAATAATGAAGCAGAATGTTTGTGACTGGTAACATTCAACCAGAAAGACAACTTTCAAGCATGTTCAACATAGATACTGTCTACTGTTACAGAATTTTGACATGCTGATTAACTATGTGCATTACATCTAGGAGTGTTTCTTTCTCTGAGCTGTTTAGGGGACCAGCTGACCTCTCCATGACCTTGAGATTCAATCAAGCAATGATGTGAATTTTAAAGCACATCACACGCTACTTGCCCTGTGAAAGGAAGACCCAGCTTGCTTATGAAACTGTGCAATTACTGCATGCTGTATCTAGGTTATATCCTTAATTCAAAAGAGCATAAATCCTATTGGCCACTGGGAAGAGATTAGAAACAGAGCTAAACAGCCAATGTATCTAATTCTTTATGATAATGGGCCTGTGCAAAGTTCCTGTCCATTACTTACTTCCACTAAATATTGTGGGCTATATAAACAGCACATAAGAGTGCAAAGGACCTTCAGGACATATGTAATTACATTCTATGAATGCTACATCATTTCTTCAATCTGGCATTTAGGGAGTGCCTTATCTTCCTAAATCATACACAGCAAGGAATTGGACTGTTTCTTTCAAAATAATGCTTTTGAAGTTAGACTGGAGATCAAGTCAGGACTTGACTTGCATGAAAACAGATTGTTACTAAATACTTAACTTAGCAGCTCCTAAATGCTCCCTTAGGATTCAGACCATATTGTCCTAGATACTGTAAAAATACTAAAGACAAGATCCTGTACCAAAATGCTTTGTATTATGAAAAAATAATTAAGGACAAAGGGCATGTCTACACAAGATTCTTAAATCCACATTAGCATAGTTTGCTGCAAAGTAAGCATGCATGTCTACATGTGCACATGCTTACTTCACAGTAAATGTCCCTAATACTGAGTAAGTTTGGTACCTGCAAAAGCAAGTAGCAAATGTACTCAGGATTAGTAACAGCACCATAGTGCTTGTGTAGACGCCTGGCCGGAAGCAAAATCTGCTCCCAGTTAGCAATCCATCAAAGGGCAGGAGATAGCTCCCTGCCCCCAGGGAGCTGCCACAGGAGCCTGGGCAGTGACTATGTCCCTCTGCCCTGGCAGCAGTGATCTCTACACTCCCTGCTCCCAAATCAGGATCGGGGAGTGAGGGCTGGGAAATCCCTACTCCGCCATCATGACTGGGGAGTTGGGAGACCCTTATTTCCTAGCCTGAGCTCCACAGGTGCAGGGCTCAGGCTAGGAGACCCTTATCAAGCCAACACTTGGAGATAAGGGTCTCCCAGCCTGAGCCCCGCAAGCCCTGTGGAGCTCAGGCTGCAAGACAAGAGTCTCCCAGCCTGAGCCCCACGGTCATGGGGTTCAGACTGTGAGATGAGTCCCCCAGCACTGGCCCCGCAACTGCAGAGCTCAGGCTCAAAGATAAGAGCCTCCCAGACCAAGTCCAAGACCATGGAGCACAAGCTGGGAGATCAGGATCTCTCAGAACAGGAGTTGGCACTGAGAGCTCCCTGCTGGTGAGGACTGGGGAGCTTGTTCCCTGCCCAATTCCATGAGCACAGAATGGGGAGGGGGGGGACTGTTGTAAAAAGTTCCCCAGCCTGTTCCCTTCCCAGTTCCACACTGATGGAGGGGAACAAGCTCCTAGCCCCCACCCTGCATGTCCAGGTAGGGACAATATCCCCCTACCCCGGTAGCAGGGAGCTTCCCCGCTCCCTGATGATCACATCATGTTGTGGCAGAGGCCCATTGCAAGGCTGCAGGGAACTGGGTGCAAATCTGCTCCCTAATTTCCACGTGTGTAGACACCTGCCCCAAAACCCTTGCTGCAGCTTATTTTACACCAGAGTAAATCTAAACCAAAGTAAATGTATGTGTAGATGCACCCAAAGGATTTTACAGATCCTCAGCACTTCTGAAAATCAAGCCCTTGGTGTAAGCCCAGGAGCTCCTGAGAGGCTGCTTTTGGAAACTTTGGCTAAATGACTCACTGTAGCTCACAGCAAGCCAGAATAAGAGTGAGAAATAGGTATCAGCCCTTTTTGTCTAATGGCTTTGTAGGCATTCACTAGTTACATCTCTAAGCACCTGAAAAAATTGTAGTTTTACATGGAAACTGAATCACAGAAAGGTTAAGTGGCTCTTTCAAGGATGGGACCAGATTCTACCATTATTAATTATACTGAGTTACTTCACAGGTAGTCATTGGGGTTTCTTGCAAAGTAACCTATTACTCTGAGTAAGAACGCCCAATGAGTCACTGGCAGAATCAGAACGAGAATCCAGGCATCTTGCTGTTAAAATAATGCTCAAACCTTAAAGCATATTACATAAGAGGGATGAAATCCTCAGTTTATCTACAAGAGAGGTTTTCCATGGGGCTCTGCCAGCTTGTCTCATTTATGGACTGGTAGCAGAGGAATGGGTGGAGAAGGCCAACTTTCTTTGGTATAGAGGTTGCAGGAGTGGTACAGTCTCTTTGGTCTGTGAACTTCTTGGCCTCCCTGCTGAGTGCTAGCCAGTGCAATGTGTCCAGATGAGTTTGTGACATGGGAGCTGATGCTGAACCACAACAAATGCTTCCTCAAATATCCATGATATAGGAATTCTTAAGCCTTCCTAAAGAGGGTTGGATTCAAACTGCTGATCTATAGGTGAAAAGGCTCCTAGATTTAGTAGTGCCCTGAGGCAGCCTGTCTCCAGAAAGTACATTTTTAAGAAAGAGGGTTGCTTTCTGGAAAGTTAGGGTCATAAATCACATCCTGACCTTCTGGATACAGGGATCTATTCTCTAGATGCATGAGCAAAATCTTGTACAACATTCTTTCAGTTTCCTTCAAGCAAACCCTATAATCAGGTGCTCAGCCTTCTTATGGGCAGGCAGTGAAACCTACCTTTTTTGCAGGTGAGGCACAGGACTGGATCTGTGTGGATTAATTTTATTTTTGCTGATGCTGTCTCTGTAACTGAGCTGGCCCAAGGGAACTGACAGATTTGCTAATTTTTTTTACGTTACCATATTTACTTGAATATAAGATGACCTTGAATATAAGACAACCACCCCAGTAATTAGATTCTATATATGAAAAATGTATATATTTATAACTTTTCATGTATAGAATAGTATTATTTGCCTCGAGTTTGTTCATCTCCCACTGACTGGCTAAGCAGCAGCCCTACAGAAAAGGACCTGGGGGTTACAGTGAACAATAAGCTGAATATGAGCAAACAGTGTGCCCTTGTTGCAAAGAAGGCTAAAGGCATATTGGGCTGCATTAGTAGGTGTGTTACCAGCAGACCAAGGGAAGTGATTCTTCCCCTCTATTAGGCACTAATGAGGCCACATCTGGAGTATTGTGTCCAGTTTTGCCCCCCTCCCCCCACTACAGAAAGGATGTGGACAAACTGGAGGGAGTCTAGTGGAGGGCAACAACAATGGTTATGGGGCTGGGGCACATGATTTATGAGGAGAGGTTTTTAAGACCTGGCTAGACAAAGCCTTGGCTGGGATGATTTACTTGGGGCTGGTCCTGCTCTGAGCAGGGGGTTCAAATAAATGACCTCCTGAGGTCCAGTCCAACCCTAATTTTCTATGATTTCTATGAGAGGCTGAGAGAGGGGATGACAGAAGGATTCTGGCTGCACTGCTTGCTGCCCCATTCGGTGATGTTTGCCAGACAATTAGCACTGGTTTCCATAATTGGAAATAGGAAAGAAAGGCATAGTTCAGCTGTGGGAGCGAAGAGGAAGTTGAAATGTATTCACTGTAGTGATTCACCATGACTTGAAAAAGTGTCAGCATTGAGGGTGACTGAGAGCAATAGGCACTACCATGCACTTTATTCAGATAAGCTGCACTAACTTATGCTTGTGGTAGGTTTCCATTGGTATTTTTGCCCAATATGGGTCATTTGTTTTTATAGTCATGCCCATTGTTGGCTACATTTAATTATCTTCATAGCTGTTTTTCATTACTGAAATCATGCTGCTTTTGGCAGTCAATGTATTTAATGAGGTTTTCATGTATGCAAGTATAAGATATGGGTTTTTTTCCCCCATGTTGATTGGGGGTGGGGGGCAGGGACCTTGCCTTGTATTTGAGTAAATATGATATTTTTAAAATTCTCAAGGGCACCCAAATCACTAGATGGATATTCTTTTATTACAGCTTGTGTGTATCTAAATACACAATAAAACACACTATGAAGACAGCTTACATTGGCCCAAATAGTAACCAGCAAAGCCAACATTAACATAACATCTAAATACAGTATTATGCAATATAAAAATCATTAATGGCTACAACCATTCTTCATGCTGATTTATCACCAAGTCCTATATGTTCCATAGAAAACACAACATTAAAAGAACAGTAAGATTTTTTGGGGCTAGTCACCTAGGAGTAAGGAAATGCCAGAATTAGTCACCCTCACAGTTTCAATTTGTTCCCCAATGTATACACAGTTTTTAATTGCATGGTTATATACTATTTTATCCCACGTGTTTCCATCTGCTTGAACTTGTAGTTTAGCTACACAGCACAGAGCTCTTTAAATTGATCTACAGGAGTAACTTATAATGGGGAAAAGGCTGTTTTTCTGGATGTAGACCTGTCTGTTCACAGGAACCGGACAGACACTTTGCCAGTGTTATGCAATTGTTTTCTATTCAGCACTAGAATGTTGGCTAACAGGATCCTTATTTTCTTTTCCTGGCATCAGAACCAGAGCACAGCCCTGTGATTATACACAGGATAATCAACCAACTAGGCTATTCTGAAAGAAATGCAGCAAAATAGAGGAGCATTATCCTTAGGGCCTGGTTTAAATCATTGGCCCAGTTCGTGGCGCACTTTAACCTTGGAGTTCCCACCGCATCCCCTGCCTTCACTGATTGGCAGAAAGCCCCCCTCAGCCTCACTGCTTGGTCCTGATGGCTGGGAGGTGAAAACTACGGTTTTAAGTATGGCATAGTTTTTGCTTCCCATCCGGTCAGCAGCAAGAGGCAGAAGGAAAAACCCGTGGTATATTTAAAACCGTGGTTTTCACCTCCCAGCCATCAGGACTAAGCAGCAAGGCTAATAGGCTGTCTCCACTAATCAGCGGTGGAGGTGTGCAGAGGGGGAACTCCAAGTTTAAAAGTATTGTCATGCTGCAAGCTGGGCCCGTGATTTAAACCAGGCGCTAATGATCAGATTTACAGATGTGGATTCTAATCCTAGCCCTTTAAGAAATAGTCTCTCAGCTGACTTACCTGAAAGACTTACCTGCAAGCCAGGTGAATGATAGCTGCTTTTGTATAGAATGGAGTATACAATCCAAATTAATATGGTTTGTGAAGTGCATGCAGACATTAACAATAGCCAATAGAACAGCTGGGTAGAACTAGTAGGCTCTTGGTTTATAACTCAGTGTACCTACCATTAAACTACAGACTATTTGGAAATGTTAGTACCATATTTTTGTTACTCTTTTACTGTCTCTGTGATATTTACCATTTACACATTTGACAAGTCTTATGGTCACCTCTGTTAGTGTTATATAAAATATAAGACAGTTGTCAGAGGGGGAGGTCAAAAACAATAAGTGCTTTTGATTCCCTGCTAAATACAGCACCACTAAAATCCTCTTATCATAGCGTGTTGTATTTGGTTGTTGATAACAGTGTTCTGTAATTGAAATCTCCTGCTGTCAATCATACACAAATCCTCATTATGCCACATAAATTACCTTTGTTGTTCATCAGAATGGCACAGTGGATTTGGTTGGCTCCTCTTACAAACTTTAATCTTGAGAATCCCATTTCATATCCACACATTGCTTCTGCCTGATGAGCTCTTTATTTCTATTGGTGATCAACAGGCTTCATGATACATACATATTCTCAGTCCATCTTTCAAAACAACCAGTCAGAAGTCAGGAACTACTGTATTTCTCGGTAAGCAGAAGAATACAGTATCTATTATCTATTATGAATGGCACATATAAGATGCAGAGCAAAAGCAATTCAAAGTAATTATAATTAATTTTTAATTAGTAGTTAAAACTAGGTTAAAAAAAATCACCTCATAGGTTCTATGGCTAGGAGAGAAAAATGGCAATTTATTTCAGGTATACCAGCACATTCATTTTTTTTTTCATTAGGAAGTGTTACCAAGTATTTCCCAAAACAAATACGTATACTTTAAAACTTAAAGCTAAAACAGTTAAATTATAATATTGTACTGAAGTTTTTTAAATGAAAGCAGTTTGATATAATCAATACACACTTATGAGAAAAAGCCCCTTCTGTTAAATATTTTGCTATTACCTGATTTTTCCAGTATATTGTATATGATGCTTAGTACAGCTGTTTGCCTAAACATCCACACATCATTGCTAGATATTTACCATGTTGAAGTTATTGTGTAGAAAGCTAAGGATACTTGCATGCATAGGTATTCCACTAATATGAGCAGGCAAGATTTTTTTGCTATTTTTACAATTAAAATGTACTTGCTCCATGGAGACAGATGAAGCAGAAGCAGTCTTTTCAGTGAGTGCTTAGATAAAGAGTGCACTATTGAAGGGGTTAGTAACAGTGAAACTACCAAGAAACATTGTTAATGTTTAAAAACAGAAAGACACAAAAAACTAGAAATGCAATAATTATTTCAGAGAAATGCAAACAGCAGCATGTGCCACTCCTCAGAATTCAAGTCAAATTCAAATATGTGCAAGGCCATAATAGTTCTTATAACTATTTCTTCTCCCTTCTCTCCTCTCATATACCTTTTCCTTGAATTCACACAGAACTCCAGGTTAAATATTCATAAACTGAGGACTGCAGTTGACTGCTGATTTTAGATCTCATGGCTCTGGTATACAATGCGTTCTGACCATTGCGAGCTAAAGGGAGGTAGTCAAGTCACCTCTGTTGAGACTCTGTTGGGAGACAAAATTTTAAAAAGTAAAAAGAATTATGTGGGCAAAGAATGGGATTCATGGAGTTCAGAATGTGGATTATCAGCTCGAAAGTATGTTATAAGGGGGAGGAGAGGTGGAGAGACCATCAATTTGGAGATCAAATAGACTGGAAGCCAGAATACACACATACATGCACACACAAATACAGTGAAACTGCCAATGGGAACACGGATGCATTTGACAGAAGGCTCTTATTTGGTGGAAAATCCTATTTGGAGACATGGCTTGTACGGTGGACACATCAAACATGTGGTATGGAAAAAGAATCCATACTTTTTAAACTCATTCAGTTGAAGTTCTCATTATGAAAATAAACTTTCATTGCTGTTACCCAAAATGGTTCTAGTGTGCTGTCAGAGTTCAATTAATAATAAACAATTTCCCTCAAGCAAGTGCTGTATCCTGTATAATGTTTGCGGAATGAAGTGGAAATGCTTCATAGTAGCTGTACGAATGGTTCTTTGCAAGCTTTCGGGCACAAACACCCTTCTTCAGGCATAGGGACAACACAAGGATCACAACCTTGAAGAAGGGTGCTTGTGCCCGAAAGCTTGCAAAGAACAATTAGTCCAACAATTTAGTTGGTCTGATAAAAGATATTACATCTACCCAAACAACCTTGTCTGCCTATGTCCTTAAACCAACAAGACTACAACCAACAACCCTCATAGTAGTTGATAATTAGTGCTTTAGCTTAACATTTTCCAAGGGAGTATAGAAAGTTGCTGGAATGTTGTAGCCATGATAGTCCAGAAAATACACAAGAAACAGGGGATTTTTAGTGGTATCTTTTGTACACATCATCTGATAACAGATATCACACACAAAAACACAAACACCCCCCCTCAAAAAAACAAACAAACAACCCTTGCTTTTCTAAAAGAAAAGTCAGATTATTCTAACATTAACATTTATTTTTAAGGCCATAGAAATTAGTTCCTGTCTAGCCATGGCAAGCACATACTTTCTCTAGCATGTCAGAAAATACATGTAATTTGTTTTCCAGATAAATTCTTGCAAGTATAAGGAATGACCAGTATGCATGACTGACCTTATTTCCACCAAGACTGACCTGATTTTTTTCCAAGAGTTATCATCTCCATCTAGTGGCCAACAGCTAAATTAAATGTGCTAAAATATAGTACTGTGGTATTGTATTTTTTTTTATGCTGTCCATACCTCTCACATGTATATATGCAAAATTTAGAAGCTAGAGGAAAACAAAGAAACGAGGTACTACATCTTTAATAGCATATGCAAAATTCTAAAGCTAAACATGATAACTATACCATTCTTTAAAGTAAAAGAGGAAATAAATTATAAAATCTAAGCTGAATGTAAGCTTAACAAAGCCTCTGTAAACAGCCTGATTTCTGATAAGTACCCTCCAGAGTCACTTATTGATATATCAAGATCTTAGTCCCTTACCCAAAACCCTTCAGCCCTTTAAAAGCACAAGAGTAGTCTGAGTGCCTTCAAGCACACAATTCTAGTGCACAAAACTAGTCTCCAGCTTAAGCAAGCTGATGGAGCAGTTTTAACCATTTGGGATTGAGAAAACTGAAGGACATAGCTTCGTTTTATGTCCCACTGATGCAACTATAAATCAGCTGACACTTGCTTACATTTGCTTCTGTGCCAACAACTTTGGAGGAGTGCCTTCTCAGTGGTAGGACCTTCCCAAGGGTTATTTCTCTGAGTTCCTAGTGGCTTTTCAAGAATTACCTGAAAACCCTTTTTTTGTTGGAGTCATCCTCGACCCAACTTTTATGCTTTCTCTTGAGGGACTGAGGTTTTCCAGGATCCCCTCCCCTCTCATTTCCTCCTTGGTTTCCCAGCGTAAGGGCCAGAGGCTTTGAAGTGGCTCCTCAGATATGCTTCACAAACAAAATCTATATTAAATCTCTTATTCCAGAGGCCAGATCTGAAGGCCAGATTGTTAGTCTACAAGAGAAGAAAGCAGATGGAAATGATAGTCTGAAAGCTTTTGGAGTTGGAACAGGCAATGATGCATGAACCATAAAGTGAAAATGATGATGATGATGACAAAAGATTATAAAAAATAAAAAAAAAAATCAAATTAATCTTCTGCAGCAAAGTGCAGGTTCAACTAGTAGTATTTTAACAAAGTGTGAGTCTAAAGGCTTGGTCAGAAAATAAAAGCCAAAATGAGTTGGTGTGTTAAGAATTTGGGCTAAGGTTAATGCAAGCAGGAAAGAGCCATCATATTTTTGAAGTAAGAGCACAGAACAAGCAAGAAAACCTATAGGCCATGCTCTATCAGCTCCTACAATAAACACTGTACAGCAGCTTTTTAATCAGAAGGCCTAGACAGGAAATTCTTGCATGATTCTATGGCACCCATCCCATAACATCCTTATTCAAATAAGAAAGTCATGTGTCTGTCACAGTGACAGGCAAAGGACCAGAAAATAGCCTGATGCTGCCACTACAAATGTACCATGAAATAAAGGAGGTTCTGCCAAGGCCAAGTTCTAACTTTAATTTTAAAGCTTTGGCAAATCTAGCCTTTCTTTTAGGGTCTGGTCCAAGACATATTGAAAGCATATTGTCCATTTATTTCAAGACTGTTTGGATTGGGCTCACTGAGACATTTTGAATATTGCAGAGATCAGGATGGTCTTGAGTTTCAAGAACAGATCTGGCATTCCCTTCTAGGATAGCACAAATAAATACAGATGAGATATATACTCAAAATTAGAGGTAATTTTGCTTGTAGGCACAGTCCCTGCTAGCAGTAATGGGATGTGAGTGCACACTGACAAAAGGTTATACTCAGTTTAAGTTTCCTGTTGGCTTGCCTCACAACCTTCTGTGTCTGAGGGGAAATACTTCATACTAACTATGTAATGTGTAGAATACTCTGCTACTACCAGCACAACATTGTCTTGAATTACCATGAACAACAGTTTATTAGTTTTAGCAGTGAATTTACATAGGCTACTTGACAAGAGCTATAGTCACTGGGTGCAGACAGAAGTTACATTTGTTGGGGGAATGGTCCCTTGAAAGTGCTCTACAGCTGTGCCCTGACAGAAGAGCATGGCTGCAGAGAGTGCTTTAAAAGTCCCCAGTCATGTGACAATCTGAACCCTCATGTAATGAGGGACCAGATGAAGGCGGTCCAAAGTGGACTGCCTTCACTAATGTCTGTCAGCACACACCAGGAGCAAGACTGGGCTAACAGCCCAGCCACAACCCCAGCCCCAACCCCAATGCTGTTTTCAGAAATCAGGGGGAGGGAGAAGGGACTTCTGTTTGGGGTTTTCCCTGCCTGCCCTGGAGGGTGGGGCTGGTGGATTGCAGCCCCACTGAGGTTGAGGGGCTCGAGCCCGTCCACTCTTCCCTCCAGCTCAGGCTGGGCAAACCCTAGACTGAGATCCATCCCTTCCCCTTCTCCCATTCTGAAGACAGCATCAGAGCTGGAAGGCATGGGGTGAGGCTGGGGGAGAGCAGCTGTAGACACACAGCCAGCTCCAAGCTGGAGCTGGGTCACAGGGAATGCAGTAACAGTTTAACTCATATCGCTTCCTGTGAAGTGCCATGAGTTATAGTGGGGAGCTGCATGTCTGTCAGTGCCCACTGTTTCACAAGTAGGAAGCCAGTGGTGCAAGCAGTTTGGATAGCCTTGTGCAGAAGGCTTTTTCCCTCTTAACCAAAACACTGAGATTTTAACATGGAACCACTTAGACAGAGAAACAAAAACATTAAAGAAAGTGTAAACAACAAAGCAAGCAACTAGGCAGCCCTAACAGCAGACTCAGCAGTGGAGAATTCCTTAATATACTGGTTGAAAGCTATAGAAGAAACTCCAAAACAAATCTTTATTATACAGAATATGGTAATAAAAAATACTTTTAATAAGTGAGGAATGTACATGACTATACCAGTCCATTATCAGTTCTGCAGCTTCATGAAGTGTCCAATCAAGCAGACACTTTAGGATTTACAAAGAGTTTTACAAGAGGCTAGTTAGGGAGTTGGTAATGGGACACAGATTCTTTCTACTCTTAGGCCTGGATCCACCAAATACACATGCACCTTTAGACACATATATGTGTTTATTATATCATAATTTACAAAGTGGCACAACTGTACGGATAGCATCCCTTTAAGAGGCTTGTATTAATGTAATCATGTTGGTTGGACAGAACTGACTGTGAGAAGCAGAATAGGAGCAAGGGTTCCAAGCAATCATATGCCAGAATTGCCTCTCAGTTATATCCTTCTCCTTTAGTTGATTGTTTAATGACGTCTAACCTGCTCCCGAAGGCTTGACTGTGGTTCCTCCAATGAACTCACAAACAACACTGAATCCCAAAGTCCCGAGTTCTGATGCATCACAAGTTGATAGAATTCTATAGCTGTTGGTGCCTGTGTATAAAACTGCAGTGTGGTTGGGACACTGCCTGGTCAAGGCTACATTCTCATCAGCTAGCTGGCTGGCCCTTTTGTTGGCATTATAGTGGGGCACTAGTTTCCACTGCAGGGTCTTCATAGTTATGAAATAGGAAAATATTTATGTCCAGCATATACAATAGGCTATAGGATAAACTCTAAGACATATCCATCCCGCCCACCTCCTCTAAAACAACATTTTTCCTACTATGGGTATAATATAAATGTCACTATTAACGTTTATATTGTCATGTTTAAATAATTCTATAACAGGGTTGCAGCTCCAGTCAGTTTGGAAGGCAAAATATTTTGAATCGTTTAAGTTAGAACTTTATTTTGAACACCTCTCATATATAGTCTGAAAAATCTAGATAGAATCTCTTTAAATGAACAGTTCTCAGTTCTACATCTCTTCTGGCAGTGAGCCTTTGGATTCAAGCATGAGTAAAGTGATATGCTTGAATTTAAACATTAAGTTTTCTAGCAAGAATTTGGTTGATAGATAACATGATCAGAGTAGATTTCAAACTTTGTCCTTATGAGAGGACATTAGGACAGTTTGGTGAGTCTCATAGACATTCCTATGGATACTTCTGAAAAAGCAATCAACAGGACAAACATGCCCCATGACCTCAGGGACCTGGAATCCTGGTCTTTTCCTGCCACCTCATGACTTACAGTCCGGGCAAGTTT
Organism: Alligator mississippiensis; assembly: GCF_030867095.1. Classification (NCBI taxonomy): domain Eukaryota; kingdom Metazoa; phylum Chordata; order Crocodylia; family Alligatoridae; genus Alligator; species Alligator mississippiensis. Next base: position 45,083,560 of record NC_081830.1, read on the forward strand.
GGCCTCCTGTGGCCACTGTACATACTTTAACCACCTGGCTTCATGGCTTTACAGTCCAGGCCAGCTCAGCCTCATAGTGTGTGTGTGTGTGTGTGTGTGTGTGTGTGTGTGTGTGTGTGTGTGTGTTTGTCTCTGCGTGCATGCACACACACTTAGCCCCTACCCACATTTTCTCCCTCTGCTTCTACTTCCCTTCCCTGGGTGTCATCAGTCTCTGCCTGCAGTTGGACCTGTGGCCATCTTGCTTCAGGTTTCCTGCCTGTGAGTTTGCTTCTGTGGCACCACCGTGGCACAGGCAGAAAGACACCAAGTTGAAATGGAATGAAGCAAGAGGGAAGGAGAAAATCAGAACCTCATAACCAGGAAACCATGATGGAGGGACTTCTACCAGGGAAAGGATGCATCAGCAAACACACAAATGGTAAGAGAGGAAAAGTTGGGGGGAGAGGGGTGAAGGAGGGGAAAAGATCCAGGGACCTACGGTGGCCATCATAGAGGACTGTCTGGTTGTACTCTGTCCTCTACTGATATGAAACCTGATGTCTTTATGTCCTCTATTTTTCTCTTTTCTTTTCTCTTCTCTTGAAGACAAAAATAGAGGACATAAAGGCGTTGGGTTTTGTATCAATAGAGGACAGAGTAACAGAAAACTGGAATGCCCTCGATGATGGCCACCCCACAGGTAACCCTGGATCCCCATCGCATTCTAATAATGATATGCTAGGGGAATAACTGGGAAAGCAAAAAACAAGATTTCACAATTTCTTTGAGACCCTACAAGTAAGATGAAATTCATAGAAGCAATCATGCAATTATTAATGTTTATGGCTTTAAATTAGATTTCAAAGCTGATACTTGTGCTTTCTCTGTACTTTAATGGCCTCAGGTTTCAATACAGCTCCAGCTTTTTTGTATTGGATTTCCTTGGCTCCAGCCCCTCTGGAAAATGTTCAGCGTGCATGTTACATTTTTTTCAGATTTCATTCTGGTTCCAGATCTGTAAGTATAAATTTAGCAATGTTCCACTATTCTATGGCACAGTTTATTAAAAATGACATTACAGTTCCATGATGATGAACTATGATGCTGAGCCTTCAAATGTTGAATGGTATGAAAGAACACTGCATAGAAATTCTATACTATCACATTAAAGGAGACTGGCAACGGGGGATGACATGGTAGGGGACCTCCAGATCAGTAGCCATCTGGGGGACAGTGATCACCTAATAATAGAATTCACCATAAGACATCGAGTGGGTAAGGTAACTAGTAGGGTGAAAGTGCTAGACTTTAGGAAAGCTGATCTCAATGAACTCAGGCGATTAGTCAAGGACACACTGCAGAGTAGGAGTTTTGAAGGGATGGGAGCCCAAGAGGGATGCCTTAAGGAAACGATCCTTCGGACACAAAGCGAGACGATCCCCGAGCGAGGCAAAAGAGGGAAAGGGGCCAGGAGGCTTCCCTGGCTGACCACAGAAATCCAGGGCAGCCTAAGGGCCAAAAGGGGAGCACATAAAAAGTAGAAACAGGGAGAGATCACCAAAGACGAATATACCTCCTCTGCTTCGTGCTTGTAGGGAGGCAGTTAGATGGGCCAAAGCTACCATGGAGCTGAGGATGGCAACCCAAGTAAAAGACAACAAGAAATTGTTTTTTAGATATACAGGGAGTAAAAGGAAGACCCAGGGAGGAATAGGACCCCTGCTAAATGGGCAGAAACAATTGGTGACGGACAGTGGGGACAAGGCTGAACTCCTCAACGAGTTCTTTGCCTCAGTGTTTCTAAGCGAGGGACACGACAAGTCTCTCACTGGGGATGTAGAGAGGCAGCAGCAAGGTGCCAGACTGCCATGTGTAGACCCTGAGATGGTGCAGAGTCACTTGGAAGAACTGGATGCCTTTAAGTCGGCAGGCCCGGATGAGCTCCATCCGAGGGTGCTGAAGGCACTGGCCGACATCATTGCAGAGCCACTGGCGGGAATATTCGAGCGCTCGTGGCGCACGGGCCAAGTCCCGGAGGACTGGAAAAGAGCCAATGTGGTCCCCATTTTCAAAAAGAGGAGGAAGGAGGACCCGGGCAACTATAGGCCAGTCAGTCTCACCTCCATCCTTGGCAAAGTCTTTGAAAAAATTATCAAGGCTCATATTTGTGAGAGCCCGGCAGGAAAAATTATGCTGAGGGGAAACCAGCACGGGTTCATGGCAGGCAGATCGTGCCTGACCAATCTAGTCTCTTTTTATGACCAGGTTACGAAACGCCTGGACACAGGAGGAGGGGTGGATGTCGTATACTTGGACTTCAGGAAGGCCTTCGATATGGTATCCCACCCCATACTGGTGAACAAGTTAAGAGGCTGTGACTTGGATGACTACACAGTCCGGTGGGTGGCGAACTGGCTGGAGGGTCGCACCCAGAGAGTCGTGGTAGATGGGTCGGTTTCGACCTGGAAGGGTGTGGGCAGTGGGGTCCCGCAGGGCTCGGTCCTTGGACCGATACTCTTTAATGACTTCATCAGTGACTTGGACGAGGGAGTGAAATGTACTCTGTCCAAGTTTGCGGATGACACAAAGCTATGGGGAGATGTGGACACACCGGAGGGCAGGGAACAGCTGCAGGCAGACCTGGACAGGTTGGACAAGTGGGCAGAATGCAGTTCAACAAGGAGAAATGCAAAGTGCTGCACCTAGGGAGGAAAAATGTCCAGCACACCTACAGCCTAGGAAATGACCTGCTGGGTGGCACAGAGGTGGAAAGGGATCTTGGAGTCCTAGTGGACTCCAAGATGAACATGAGTTGGCAGCGTGACGAAGCCATCAAAAAAGCCAATGGCACTTTATCGTGCATCGGCAGATGCATGATGAATAGATCCAAGGAGGTGATACTTCCCCTCTATCGGGTGCTGCTCAGACCGCAGTTGGAGTACTGCGTGCAATTCTGGGTGCCACACTTCAAGAAGGATGCGGATAACCTGGAGAGTGTCCAGAGAAGGGCCACTCATATGGTTAAGGGCCTGCAGACCAAGCCCTACGAGGACAGACTAGAGAAACTGGACCTTTTCAGCCTCCACAAGAGAAGGTTGAGAGGCGACCTTGTGGCTGCCTATAAGTTCATCACGGGGGCACAGAAGGGAATTGGTGAGTATTTATTCACCAAGGCGCCCCCGGGGGTTACAAGAAATAATGGCCACAAGGTAGCAGAGAGCAGATTTAGACTGGACATTAGGAAGAACTTCTTCACAGTTCGAGTGGCTAAGGTCTGGAACGGGCTCCCAAGGGAGGTGGTGCTCTCCCCTACCCTGGGGGTCTTCAAGAGGAGGTTAGATGAGTATCTAGCTGGGGTCATCTAGACCCAGCACTCTTTCCTTCTTATGCAGGGGGTCGGACTCGATGATCTATTAAGGTCCCTTCCGACCCTAACATCTATGAATCTATAAAATCTATGACTTTTTCCTTTAATGTTTATTGCTTTATATATTTTATTTACTAATGTGGCTTCAGTACGATGTCATCATTTAAGGAGACAGTCGGATCCTTCCTCCAGCAAAAAACACAGAGAGAACTGCCTGACCCACTTAGAAGAGACCTGAAGGGAGGAAATGTTTGTCCTGTTGATTGCCTTTTCAGAAGTATCCATAGGAATGTCTATGAGACTCACCAAACTGTCCTAATGTCCTCTCATCAGGACAACATTTGAAATCTACTTTGATCATAGATTCATAGATTCATAGATGTTAGGGTCGGAAGGGACCTTAATAGATCGAGTCCGACCCCCTGCATAAGAAGGAAAGAGTGCTGGGTCTAGATGACCCCAGCTAGATACTCATCTAACCTCCTCTTGAAGACCCCCAGGGTAGGGGAGAGCACCACCTCCCTTGGGAGCCCATTCCAGACCTTGGCCACTCTAACTGTGAAGAAGTTCTTCCTAATGTCCAGTCTAAATCTGCTCTCTGCTAGCTTATGGCCATTATTTCTTGTAACCCTCAGGGGTGCCTTGGTGAGTAAAGCCTCACCAATTCCCTTCTGTGCCCCCATAATGAACTTATAGTCAGCCACAAAGTCACCTCTCAGCCTTCTCTTGCGGCGGCTGAAGAGGTCCAGGTGCCCTAGTCTCTCTTCATAGGGCTTGGTCTGCAAGCCCTTAACCATATGTGTGGCCCTTCTCTGGACCCTCTCCAGGTTATCCACATCCCTCTTGAAGTGCGGCGCCCAAAATTGCACGTAGTATTCCAACTGAGGTCTGACCAGTGCCCGATAGAGGGGAAGTATCATCTCCTTGGTTGTATTCATCATGCATCTGCTGATGCACGATAAAGCGCTATTAGCTTTTCTGATGACTTTGTCACACTGACGACTCATGTTCATCTTGGAGTCCACTAGGACTCCAAGATCCCTTTCTGCTTCCGTGCCTCTAAGTAGGTCATTTCCTAGGCAGTAGGTGTGCTGGACATTTTTCCTCCCTAGGTGCAGCACTTTGCATTTCTCCTTGTTGAATTGCATTCTGTTGTTTTCTGCCCATATGTCCAACCTGTCTGTCTCACATGGCCGGAGCTGACTTGAGGTGATATATAAATTGCTCAGTCATTTGGGCGGGCTGGTGAATGGAGAGGCAGACAAAGCGTATTGGTTGCAAAAAAGCTTTACTTACGTCGCTAGTATCTGCGACGCAGGTGGTCCGGTCGCTTAAACAACTACACGAGTTGCTCCAGCTGGCAAGGCTCAGGCCAGCGAATCCGTACACGAAACAGGACAGCAGGGAAAAGGATACGTCGAAGGATTGCGCTCGGCGACGGGGAGAAGAATCGATAGGTGATCAGGCTATCGATCAGCTCAGCCGCAAGTCAGGAATCTTCAAAGGCACTCTGCAGCGTGCTCAAAGTTCTCCGACTTGGGCGGAAGTCGCACAGAATTTTATACGGCTAACAAGCCAATCGCTAGCCGCCACGTAGGAATAATTTAGAATAAGCCAATAGTGGGACACAAATTTGCATGCGAATGGCGGGAACTCTCTTGCACTGGAGTTTTCTGTTGCAACAGAAAACTTTTGCTGTGCGCAGAGACTCTCATGTGGCGGGAAAATTCCATCGTGCCGAGGCACTAAAATCATTGGGTTGTGACATGCCCCCTTGCCGACGGCACAACTGGAATTTTAGACACATGAGCACGTTATAAGGAATTTTTGTTTCAGGATTCACTAGCCTTACAAAGCTTAAGCAACCAACAAATATATATATATATATATATATATATATATATATATATATATATATATATACACACACAAATAAACAATTTTACAGACCGGTCTTTAACAAACTATAAAATATAACAGCTTGAACTTATAACAATAATTATTAATTATCAGTTGACTGGGAAACATCTACTTGAGACTCTTCCTCTATGTCAGTCGATGGAGTGTGGTCCTCAATGACATAGTTGCCACGGAACGTTTGCCTTCTTCCATAACAGACAATGCCAATTAAAATACTTCCCAGTACTAGAAAGAGACTTACACCTACTGCACTACCGATGATGGTACCCCAACTGTGTCCCTGCATTACTGTTAAGGTTAATGCTGATGCTAAACCCGTAATGCTATTAGTTGAAGGATACCATGAAACCGTGGGTGATCGTGTGGTAGTGATGGTGGAGAGATCCAATACGTAAATAGTCTTTCGATTGCTTCTTTGACCAAGGGAATTTGTCACCCTACAAATATAAGTCCCGCCATGATTGTGGGTTAGTGGGCCATTGAAATGTAGAGTATTGTTTATAGACAGTAAGCCTTTAGGCCATTGTCCATCTAATCTGGCCCAGGTAAACTTTAGAGGTGGCGGATTAGAATTAGCATTACACTTAAGCTGAGCATTCTTTTTGCCAAAAACCCAATTTTCGTCATAACTGGTTATTGATATTTCAGGGGCATATTGGATGTCTAGGACGTGAAAGTACCTTATTTCCCTGTCCAAAGCTGGGTGTTTCACAATACAAGTTATACGCCTTCCCCTCGCAAATTTAGTAGAAATGATCTTATATTGGCTTATAATTGTTACTGTTCTATTTGGAAAGGAAATTAAACTATTTTCTATTTTACCAAAGTCTCCTTCCCAACTTATATTTGCAGCTGGTTTCCCAGTGGCTGCTGTACAAATAGCTGCCACTGTCCACTTTCCATCATCTATTAGAGAATTTGGCTCCTTGGTGAAACTTACAGTGGGCTTAACAAGTACAGTTACAATTGTTAATGATTGTGTATTTCCCAATGGGAATGTAGTTACTTTACATATATACTTTCCTTCATCATAGAAACTCACATTATGCAGACTGATTGTCGCATCAGTGGGCGAAGAACTTCTAGACAACACCCTCCCGTGGTATTTTCTTTGAACAGAGACCCCATATTCAGGATGATGCACAACAATAGTTTGTGCGCTTTTATCATATATCTTTTCCCATGATACTTGTATTATGGTTTCATTCGTGTTAATTATACACTTTAATGTGACATTCTTCCCCCAAACTGCTGTTACGTATGGATCAACAATAGGTCTAACTAACACACTGCAGCAGAAATGAGAGAGGAGCAGCATCAGAGCGAGTTCTGACCCAACGGACATTTGCTGCCTCGGTGCCCTCTCCATGGCCATCACTACATTGACTCGAAGGAACTGCAGCTGGGTGCTCGACGGATCTCACAATTGAACAGCTGTAGATTATTGCTTTGTTGAGGTCAGGCCTGTAAAGAAAGAAAACAACAACAAAACAAAAAAAAAGAGAATCGTAATTGAATTTACTATAAGGATACTGTGTGGGCCGCGCCCCGATCCCACCTTTGTCGCCATATGCGGTGGCGATTCCGATCTCATTCCCGTCGCCATGTGCGAGCCGGGGGCGAGCCGGGCCCGTCTTTGTTGCACGCAGGCTGTGGCCGGCAGCCCGGGCACGCGGGGCTGGAGAGAACCGCGGAGCGGTTTAGCACACGCGAGTTAGAATTAGTTACGGAGGCATAATGGTTGATTGAAAAGATTGTTTACTTACACCCAAAGATGGTATTGGTGTAGGCTGGACAGATTTCCAGGCACAGCTCCTGCTTGGATCCTCACTAGAGGAACACGACAAATTGATTGCTCCCACGGAGTTGTTCAGGCTCCGCGGGTCCGGTTCGGTTCCCAGGTCCCCCGAAGCTGTTAAGACTCCATGGGTTCGAAAATTGGGTTCGGTTAGGTTCGAAAAGTTTCCCCAGAGTTACTTATGCTCCGTGGGTCCGAAGTTACAGGAAAGGGATACGTCTAGGATTGCGCTCGGCGACGGGGAGAGGCGAGAAGCGAAAGCTCCATAGGTTCGGTTCTGTCACCTCTATTGCCTGCTTAGGGGAGGCGCGTTGGGTCCGCGAAGGTCCGCAGCGCTTGGAGATCTTCACACAGAATCTCTCTCGTCCTCCCTCCTCCTGGTGTTTGTGGAGTCCTCCAACTTGGGCGGAAACCACTCAAGCTTTTTATACGGCTAGCAAGCCAATCACTAGCTGCCACGTGTGCATAATTTAGAACTAGCCAATGGTGGGGCACAAATTTGAATATGAATGGCGGGAGCTCCTTTGCAGCGTGTATCACCATGATGCAAAAGAAATGCACACTGCAAAAAAGCTGTAATTTGGCGGGAAATCCCCGTTGCACCAGAGTTCTCTCTTGCAGCAGAGAACTCTACCATGCAAAGAAAGCAACAAATTGGCAGGAAATAATTTAGCGATGCTGAAGCACACACACAAACAAAAAATCACAACTTTGGGTTGTGACAGATACTAGGTGAACGTCGGAACGACTAGTCATCCAGTTGTGATGAATGATAATAGGGGGACGATCGGGCTTTTCCTCTAATTTGACAGAATAGGTATTAGGATATTGCCCCGACTGTTGAACTGTTCCCTTGTGAACTTGCGGATGAGACTGGTGGGGGTGCGGTATTGATAGCCACACTAACTCATCTGGTTGGAACTTAGGTTCCCAAGGTAGAGGTTTCTGGACATTAGCTTCATCCCATAACAGTTTTGAGGTGTTCAGTGAAATGAGAACATCATGATTGAATTTAGTCCAGTTTTTAAACGTCCCTCCTCCTCTGAGACGAAGTTGTTCTTTATATAGGCCCATGTGTCTTTCTACAATGCCATTGGACTGCGGGTGGTACGGCAGATGGAGGTGCCATGCTACATTGTGAAGACGAGCAAATTTGTCTAGAGCATTAGAGTTAAAAGGGGGTCCCCCATCAGACTGAATCTCATGAGGAGGTTGCCAGGTGGCAAATACAGCAGTTAAAGCGGAAATAACAGCAGTGTCATTGCTTTTCCATAAGGGAATAACTTGTAACTGTCTTGTTCCCAAGTCAACAACAACTAATCCTTTATTTGGCGGCTTAGACCCTGGGAGGAGTCCTAGGAGATCTACCTGCCAGACTTTTCCTGCCTGGAACTGCGAAGAGTTGAAAGCTCCGAGTTGATGCTTAGTTCTATGACACTTCTCCTTAGCACATATCTCACAGGCCTGAGCTACCTTTTCCAAATCGCGCCAAACTCCGTATGAGGCTGGCTCCGTAATGGTTCGGCACCAACGTTGATGGCAAGCTCGTGGTCCCGGGTGACCCCAATTTTCATGAAGCCACGCGAGGAACAGATTTATTTCAGGACCGGAGGTAGATGTGATAGGCAAAACTACGTCGGTCCGGAGCGGGTCTTCTAAGAGCTTATCGATGACCTCATGTACTGAATCAGTATCCGGACGGTGTGACTTAGTGTGCTTAACCAACGGGAGCCGTGCAGATTTAGTTAATGTTTTCCAGATGTCTTGCCAATCATTCAAATTTTTGGTAGGAAGGGCTGTACCAGTAAGAATTTTGTAAATGTACTGCGAGTCGATTGCGATGATTGGAACGGGGAGCGTATCGTCATAATGTATCAGACAGTGCTCCAGTACCTTGAGGAATCCTAACAATTCACATTTTTGGGCCGAACTGTTATCTGGGTGGGCTTGAAATATTTCCTTAATGTGACAAGCCTTGCAGTAATACCCATAGCCTCCGCCATGTCGGGAGGTTCCATCTGAGGCCATCCATGCTGGGGCAGAGGTTCAATACAGTATAGGGACCTTTTCCTCATCTTCTGGGCTAGGATTAGGCGTCGTATCTTCAAACTTCCAGCAGTGCCAGTTGTAATGGTGGGTAAGCACCAACGTATTCCACGTTTTAGACTCCCCCTGAAAATGCGGGTCGACTTTTTCTGCATCCAGCAAGGGTAACAATGTGGCACCGGGAGCACGTAGTGTCCCATGCTCCCTTGCTAATGGCTCCACTAGTTGTCCGGCTAGGAGGATTTTCCCTATAGCTCCATATCAATGTTGTGCCGCTTGAAGCGTCTTATGGGCAGTGTATACTAGCTCATCACGAGGATTGTGCACCATAGCCCACACGTGGTTTGTGGTGAACCCAAGGGTTATGGTTAACGGCTCACCTAGATCGATGGCGTAGAGCTGTGTGTTTTTAACCGTGGCTAGAAGGCGAAGCAGGTTCCGCTAATCTCCTTTAGTCCAGGGCGTGGATTTTCAGGATTTGTCACAGATCTGTCACTGCAACTTAGTGAGGAGCGCCAAATGACTGGGTTCAACATAATGCCGGTACCAGTTTAAATGACCTAAAAGCTGTTGGAAATGTTTCTTAGTAACAGGGAGGAATGTTTTTAATGGATCGATGTTAGGACCATCATGTGAGATTCCATGGCGGATGGAACCGATGTATCAAGTGCCGAGGAACATAATGTCATCTACAGAATGTAGGCATGACTTTTCCTTGTTGATCATCCATCCCTCACTTTGAAGGTGAGCGACTAGTTGGTTGACTATACTAGTAACCACGGAACTATTAAGACTCATGATAGCAATGTCGTTGACATAACTCCAGATTCTTAATTCCTCCTCTGGGGGAAGAGAATGTGAGGCTTGAAAATTCTTCAGGGTATTGTTCATGGCACCAGTAGCCAGCGACGGAGCGTTGCGATATCCCTGAGGGCAAATGGTCCACCTGTACATAGTGCTGTCAATGCACATATTTAGTACTCCTTCAGGGTCAGTTATTGGAATGGAAAAGAACATGTTTTTCAAATCCAGTGTGACCCCGACCCACTTACTTTGCTGGAATTGAGCCATCTCGAACATGCATTGGGGTAGAGTAGAAGGGTTAGGTTGTTGAAGTACTTGACATCTTTTGTTGGCCTCTCTATAATCAATGACTAACCAGGCTTCGTTGGGCTTTCCAGGTTTCGTGACTCCCCATCCTGATGATAGGTAGGTGCTAGCAGTTACAGTTTTAATACAACCTCATTGCTCAAGTCGCTGCAGGAGGTCAGTAAGGGACTTTTTTAGGGGGCCTTTGGTTGGGATTGGTCGATACCGCCAGGTAGAGGTGTTACAAAGCATTGGTCGATGCCAATCCTGTTCTGGGATAATAATGGGTAATGCCTGTAGCACTTGTTCTTTAAGGTCAAGCGCTCTTATCCCCGGGATCCCTAAAATGTTGATGCCCCCTAGGACAGCCTCTAGGGGGTATCGATGGCCTTGGACTAAGAATTTGACCTTCGTTGTGACGGCAATAGCGTTAAGCCCTTGTACCTTGATCGTTTTGGTGGTCTTCTGGTGAGGTACCGTTGAGGTAATCACATTGACTTGAGCTCCAGTATCGAGAAGGAAGAATACTTGTTGTCGGCTATCTGGATCAGCAGGGTCGTAGACAGTAAGTTCGGCGTAAGGACGAGGGTCAGTGGGGTCAGGTTCAAGTTGGAGAAGGCCGCCGGCGGAGCCACCGGCCATTACCCGTTTTTTGGTGAGTCCTCGAATTTGAATCCTAATGCTTCAGCTAGACGACGTTGGCTCCTTTCTCCCAAAATACACAACTGAAACTTTGTAAGTCCGGAGTGGGCGAGGAGAAATCCAAACATATTTTTTTCCTTCAAGGTTCTTTGAGGTGACCACCATGGCTCTCGCCAGGGGGTAAATTCTTGACGTCTTGGTCTCGGTGCTTCGACTGGGTACGCCGAAGATCGGTCTTTTATATCATCAGAAGTTCCTTCACTTTGTTTCATGAGCGCCTGCAGTCGTGGGAGATGGCCTAAGAGATTTCCCACTGGCTGACCCGCCATTGGGTTCAAAAAGAGTCGGAGCGTAACAGCATTTGCTCCTCCGTATACCTCTACACAGGCGTCTATAGCTTCCAGGGGCGTTGGAATTGCCCCGGGGTCCGATAGGTGGCAATGAGCCCATCTTTCCTTGCGTTTGGCTGCTGTTAGCCCCATTGGACTCGCTCTTGGGCTCCATGAAAGGTATGATACTCCGATTATGGCTAAAAGGAGTTGCTCCGCAGTGGCCTTCTGCGGGCGACCCTCATGCCAGGTGTGGAATTTGTGGGTTACCTGTCCCACTACAAGCGCTGGGAGTGGGATGGGCCAGTGGGCACTGTCCATGACCACGTTCAAATCAGTAGCACGCCATCCGCTCCACGCCACTTGTCGGGTCAGGGCACTCGCTTCTTCCCTGTCTAAAATGTCAGATCCAAACTCTACTATTAATCGTCCCAACCACATGGCCAAAGTTTCTTCTGGTTTTATTTTAGATTCTCTGTAAAGTTCCTGAATTTCTGGTCAGGTGCGTGTGCGAGAGGTAACAGTGGTACGGGTGGTACCTTCTTCATCCACAACACGCTTCATCACAGCTATCGGGTGAGCTGCGGCAGAGAGAGAGTTAAATTCTTCATGCGGGAGCGTTGGATACCTCCCTCCTCCCATTGCCCCCTCCCCGTGGCAAGGAGGCAGGGCCATTGGGAACGACGTCACCTCAAGGGGCGGGGTCGCTAGGCGGATCCCCGCCGGTTCTCCCGAAACTCTGCCCCTCTTTTCCAGGTTCTCCGGATGGCTCGCGTTTCTTTCGGCGCCATTTTCTATCAGCGGCATCATGCGGCCGGCACTATTGATAAGTGTTGCTCTGGAGTTCTTTGCCATCTGCTCCAGCGACTCCTTGCCCACCGTATGCAGTTGAACCTCTAAATTTGCATATTCCCTTAGTAGACCCGCTACTGTACGGAACAACACATTCATCATTTTTCCCTTTTTCCATTTAGTTAAACCCCACTTGGGCACGTGACGGCCCTTGGTTTCCAGGTCCTCCCGGAGCTGAACGAGAAGCTCATGACTCCGTGACCCAGGCACCAAATTCGGACAGTTGAACCAATCCGTTGGGGTGGGTTCCCCTCCTTCCCTCAGGTATCGGGTGCATTGAGCAAACTCCTGAGCGGGGGACAGCTTTTCTGCCTTCCGCACCTTCACCCCGGCTAGGGATATGGTCGAGGTTTCCTCCGGGGGTCAATAATAGACCCGATCGCTCCCCATTATACACCCGAACTCCCCAAGGGATAGCTTTGTCCTCCACTCTTTTATGACCGCTTCTTCTTTTTTTATGGAGAAGTAGCCATCAATATTTCGTTCATCCCCTTCTACCGCCTGGTGGTAGGCGATATGCGCCCATAGATCATTTGCATTCTCTACGCGGCGAATCCCGGTGTGCCAAAGGCAGCACCCAATTAGGTTCGTCTCCATCACCGTGCCCTTAGATCCCATCCTCATCGCCATGTCTCAGATGGCCAGAGCCGACTTGAGGTGATATATAAATTGCTCGGTCGTTTGGGCGGGCTTGTGAATGGAGAGGCAGACAAAGCGTATTGGTTGCAAAAAAGCTTTACTTACGTCGCTAGTATCTGTGACTCAGGTGGTCCGGTCGCTTAAACAACTACACGAGTTGCTCCAGCTGGCAAGGCTCAGGCCAGTGAATCTGTACACGAAACAGGATGGCAGGGAAAAGGGTACGTCGAAGGATTGCGCTCGGCAACGGGGAGAAGAATCGATAGGTGATCAGGCTATCGATCAGCTCAGCCGCAAGTCAGGAATCTTCAAAGGCACTCTGCAGCATGCTCAAAGTTCTCCGACTTGGGCGGAAGTCGCACAGAATTTTATACGGCTAACAAGCCAATCGCTAGCCGCCACGTAGGAATAATTTAGAATAAGCCAATAGTGGGACACAAATTTGCATGCGAATGGCGGGAACTCTCTTGTACCGGAGTTTTCTGTTGCAACAGAAAACTTTTGCTGTGCGCAGAGACTCTCATGTGGCGGGAAAATTCCATCGTGCCGAGGCACTAAAATCATTGGGTTGTGACACTGTCCAGGTCTGTCTGTAGTTGTTCCCTACCCTCCGGCGTGTCCACTTCTCCCCACAGTTTTGTGTCATCCGCAAACTTGGACAGAGTACACTTCACTCCCTCGTCCAAGTCACTGATGAAGACATTGAAGAGTATCGGTTTGAGGACCGAGCCCTGCGGGACCCCACTGCCCACACCATTCCAGGTCAATACCGACCCATCCACTACAACTCTCTGGGTACGACCCTCTAGCCAATTTGCCACCCACCGGACTGTGTAGTCATCCAAGTCACAGCCTCTTAACTTGTTCACCAGTATGGGGTGGGATACCGTATCGAAAGCCTTCCTGAAGTCTAAGTAAACCATGTCAACCCCTACTCCTGTGTCCAGGTGCTCTGTAACCTGGTTACAAAAAGAGACTAGATTAGTCAGGCATGATCTACCTGCTACGAACCCGTGCTGGTTTCCCCTCAGCATAATTTCTCCTGCTGGGCTCTTGCAAATGTGAGCCTTGATAATTTTTTCAAAGACTTTGCCTAGGATGGAGGTGAGACTGACTGGCCTATAGTTGCCTGGGTCCTCCTTCCTCCCCTTCTTGAAAATGGGGACCACGCTGGCCCTTTTCCAGTCCTCTGGGACCTGGCCCATACGCCATGAGCGTTCAAATATTCCTGCCAGTGGCTGCGCAATGACGTCAGCCAGTGCCTTCAGTACCCTCAGATGGAGCTCATCCGGGCCTGCCGACTTAAACGCATCCAGTTCCTCCAAGTGCCTCTGCACCATCTCAGGGTCTACGCTTGGTAGTCTGGCATCCTGCTGCTGCCTCTCTACAATCCTAGTGAGAGCCTTGTCTTGCCCCTCGCTTAGGAACACTGAGGCAAAGAACTCGTTGAGGAGTTCAGCCTTGTCCCCCCTGTCCGTCACCAATTGCTTCTGCCCATTTAGTAGAGGTCCTATTCCACCCTGGGCCTTCCTTTTACTCCCTATATATCTAAAGAACAATTTTTTGTTATCCTTAATTTGGGATGCCATCCTCAGCTCCATGGTAGCTTTGGCCTGTCTAACTGCCTCCCTACAAGTGGGAGCAGAGGAGGTATACTCCTCTTTAGTAATCTCTCCCCGTTTCCACTTTTTATATGCCCCCCTTTTCATGTTATCTGTCAACCAAATTCTTGCTAGAAAACCTAATGTTTAAATAATTCTATAACAGGGATGCAGCTCCAGTCAGTTTGGAAGGCAAAATATTTTGAATTGTTGAAGTTAGAACTTCATTTTGAACACCTCTCATATATAGGCTGAAAAGTCTAGATAGAATCTCTTTAAATGAACAGTTCTCAGTTCTACATCTCTTCTGGCAGTGAGCCTTTGGATTCAAGCATATCACTTTACTCAAGTACTCTCACATTTTCCTAATGGTGAAATTATAAACTGTCATGAGAGCTAAAAATAAGAACACTATAAACTGAATATAACAGAAAGAAAAGTTATCTTATGTCTCTTCTAATTTCATTAATAATATTTTCCTTGTTTTGCCCAGTGTTTCATGTTGAGCTGGATAAAACTTTCTAGTTGTCAAACTTGTATCTTGTACAATTTTCTTAGTATATGTAGGTAGTACTTCTTTTTGAAATCAGGGCCCAATATATGACTGCAAGTTCTTACTTATTCTTGCTTAGCCATGGTGTACTTTATATTAATTGGGAAGTAGCCTCTGACTTGGTGTCCAAGATGTGAGGTTCAAGAGATTTTCCTCTGTACTATCTATTATAATGCTCAAATATTATAAGCATTCATATTGTTTCAGATTTTCTCTCTCTCACATTATGACAAGCAAAAATTTGTAACTTCACGTCTGCATTACTAACTCTGAACTTCTTCTCCATTAACAATTGATTAATTGTTAATTGAAAATTTCCCTAAAGGGAAATTTCCCTAAAGGGGAAATTTTCAATCTGAGCAATACAAAATTCATCCTGCAAAAAGTCAGGCACTGCTGCTTTCTCAGATACTGTATTTCACCTTCCTGCTAGGAATAAAAAGGACTTTTTACAAGTTGTCTAGCAGGATGTGCCGTAAGTACATAATCCAAACTCCCAGTGATTTAAATGGACTTTTGACCAGTCCAAATCTCTGTCACAGCATGAACAGTTTAACAGCATGTTTCTCCACTCAGCCATGCTAATCCCAGCTAACTTTTGCCACCTTCTGGAGGAAGGGAATAAAAGAAAGATTCTGAATCATATTTTTGTTTTAGTAAAAAGAAAAAAGTAAATCTTATAAATGATTAAATAATTGACTGAATTCAGTTTTCACCATTCATGAAATGGGATGGCTATTAAGCACAATCTACAAAAAGCATTTGTGACATTATATACACTTTTTTCATTGATAACTCTAAAAGTCAAATACACTGATCACATTATGCATACTTTTACCTGTCCCACCAGTTATAGCACTTTTCTGGCTCATGGATTACCTCCTCTCATAGGCAGGGACTCCAGTTTGTCAGAGTAACTAGGGAAAAGACAAGGAAGTAGTAAAGATGGTAAATGGTAAAGTTGTAACTTAAGTAATGGAAGGGAAGGGAAAGGGGATTGTGATGGGATGAAGGGCTAGAAAATGTGGGGAGAAAAGAACCCAGGGCTAAAAGAGGTAAGACTTTTTGAATGCTGCCCTGACAATTGACATTAATGGAAAAGGAGGAGTTTATTTTTATCTGTTGATCAACTTCTTACCAGTTCATCAGTATTTGAGAAGTACTGGATCAAGATATTCCTTCTCAATGTATATTTGGCCCTGATCATGCATAACTGAAATCAATATACATCTGGCTTTGGATTTCAAACATTGAAGTCTATGGTCATATGCTACTCTAGTAAATCTGAAATAATTTCATTGTGTTAAGAAGGGCAACTCCTGATTTTCACTGTACAGATACGTATATCTCTATTACAGCAATGGTGTATTTCCCTTTAACTGGACTAAAGTCCACTTCATGGGAGCACTGTACTTTTTAATGGACAGTGAACTCACTTCCTTCTGTTTTGTTTATAGCTGTATGGGAGGCTTTTCCTCTCCCATTCCCCTTTCCAAGAGTAATAAGACAATAAGACATTGTTGCATTTTAAACATTCAGATTTCTGATCCTTGTCTTACAGTATAATGAAACCAGGAAACTGTGAAAAGTGTAGTGGAGCTTGAAGGAAAATGGCAAAAATTTAGGCTAACTTTTTATATGGAATATCAGAAAAGAAATCCCAAATTTATTCAGTCAATACTGCAGACCAGCTGAGCTATTCATGCATGATAGACAATTCCAAATGATCATGTTTAAAATATGTAAATGATTTGCAAGTGCAGGGAAACAAAGTTTAAGCAGGTATGTTTTTCTTTTCCCCATTCTTCCTGTAAAGGGGGGGGGGGGGGGCTCTTCAGAGTCTGTCTACTGTTGACCCCACCCACCTGTTATGGGCCAACTGGCCACCTTCTTGCCTGCCATGCCTTGTTGGCAATTAGTTAATGATGTAATTAAGCAGGAGGCTGCCCATTTCTTGCCCTGATGCCAGGGGCCACTATCTGCAGCTCCATTCCTCCCCTACACTGCAGCCCAAGCCTTGCAGATGGTATTTGTAAATTCCTCTTTATGTTGGGGTTTAGGCAGCTGTAGGCCTACTCCTTTTTTTCTCTCTTTCTAGGCCTGTCAGTCAACAAAAAACAACCCACTAATCAGGGTTTGACTCCCAGGCTCTAACTCTCATAAA
This sequence comes from Alligator mississippiensis, assembly GCF_030867095.1. Lineage (NCBI taxonomy): Eukaryota > Metazoa > Chordata > Crocodylia > Alligatoridae > Alligator > Alligator mississippiensis. The sequence continues at coordinate 45,100,542 of NC_081830.1, forward strand.
AACCCCTCACTCAGGCTCCTGCCCCTCTGTGGTGCTGGGGTCTACTTACCTCTGAATACTGGGCCCTCTCTGGCACTGGGGTCCCCACACTGCAGTGGGCCCACAATGAGGCCTCCTCCTTCCCCAGATAGCCTCACCCAAACCACCAATGTTAACATTAAACAAGGGAGGCAACATGCCTGCTTACTTTAGATGATTGTGAGGATGGCTCCAGGCATGGTGTAGTCTTCTGACAGAGACTGCAGCTGCAGCACCGTAGTCATTGGGAGTCCACCTCCCTGCTGCCCCTCTGGCTTTCTCCACTAACCATTTGTAGGGTCCTGGCCTTCCTCTTTTTGTCACCTGACCGGCTGGCAGGGCTTGAACCTTAATCCCTACTTGACCGGCCGGCCATGACTGGAAGGTTCTGGACTTAAAGGGGCCACCCTTTCTCTTAGTAACAGGGTTAGGGTTCCCTGTTACAGTTCCTTAATAAGGATTCTGATGCCTTTATATTGAGCAGCATCTAACACTACAACAGCATCTAATTCCTATGAGCCACATGCAACCTACCTGGAAAATCCCAGATGCCCTCCATAACCAGTTCATCAAGTCAAAAAAAAAACTTGAAAAGCAAAAGAGCAGATACTGTATCCTCACTGCATGACTATTCATTAATTTGAATATGCACCTGCCTGGGCAGTCCAGTTTCTGACAGACAAATATGCTGCTAACTAACATCCAGTGCTAGAGATGTTTTTTAAAAGTACAAATGAAGAATGTGAAAAGCATAGAAGAGCTTGTGTTTCATCTAAGGCTAAAGAACCAATCTTGCAACTGAAATTACTTAATTTTGACTGGGATCTGGGACAATGCATTCAGTGAGAAACCCAAAATACTGGCAGATCCAGAGTAAACCTTTGACAAAGCAGTTTGAATTTTCCAAGCTTAAAAGTCTTAAAGTCACTCAGTCCAGACTGAAGCTTATAGAGGGTAGGCAGCACTCTGACACTGTGGCCATCACATTGAATCCAAAATACTACAAGAAAAAGACCTGAGGCAAGAAGACATGTGAAGTTCAGAGTCAAAGTCCACAAAAATGGCACAGGGGGCTGCAAACACAGTGGCAAACAAAATAATGACACAATAATGCTTGGTGTTTGAAAAAAGGTGCATGAGGTGCAATGAATTGAATATTTTTGTGAGAGTTTGCAAGCATCAAGAGTGTACTCAGTGTAGAAAAAAAAGATGACAATAGAATCATCACAGCAGAAGAATTATTCAAAGGATCATTGGATAACATTGCAGCAGAAGAGGATTAGGCAATCAGCCTGAACATGAATGGAACATTATTAATATGAAGTTTGGAAGCATGCACAAGGCAAATTGGTGTCAGAAACCATGGCATTAGTACTGGTAGAAAAGCCACAGGCAGTAGCAGGTGAATGGGTGGAATTTAGGACTTCTAGTGGTGAGTTTATACTCACTGAGTGTGTCTGCATGAGATGCTTTACTGTGCATTAGACTTTACTTTAATGTGCAGTAAAGTGTCACTGTCTACAAGTGCACACCAATTACTATACATTGCAGTGTATTAGTCTAATGTGCCATTTTCTAGTACCTGTAGATACAGTAGTAGAAAAATGGTGTATTCATGCACCATACTGCGTGTGCAAATGCTGACCAGGAACAACTTGCTCCCAGTCAGACTAGGCAGCAGAGGATCGCAGGGAGCAAGGAGAACTGTCCTGGCTGGGCAGGATGCTGCATGCCAGCAACATGAAGATCGGGACCGGTTCCAATCTCCACATGCCTAAGAGAGTTGTCTCAGCTGCCGGGCATATATATATATATATATACACACACACACATACATAGGGATCCACAGGCTGCCACCACTTCATGAAAATTATGCTATGCCTACCAATGATGGAAAAAAATGGTTACAGTCAGCAGTGGTATTGCAGAAAGTACTCCTACAGTCATGAGTTTATTACCCAAGATGGACATGATCTACAAAAAAATTAATAGGCAACATACTCTCCAGCTCACAGAAGGCAGAGAGATAAAAGGCACTAATTTTGTCTATGCATCAGAGAAAGCAATAATCACGGAGACCACTGAGCCCAAGGACATAACACAACAGAACTAACAGACTTACTTCCAGACAGGTCTGAGTGGTGAGCTCTCCGGAGTGATTCATAGTTCCATGTGACACCATACAGCACTTCAAAGACTAATCAAACATTATTAGTTAATAGGTTCTGTGTATATATTTGAAACTCCATTATGTTAAGGCTTTTTGTTAAATGCTGGTTTTGTAATGTTTGGCTGGATAAGGAAGATGTGGCTTGTTGTGTTTGTCATATGTTACCTTTTAATAGAATGAATGAGAGGAGAATGACACATTCTGCTACCTGTTCAGTTTACGTCCCCTGTTGCTGCATGTCCCTTGTTGCTTCATGGACAATGAGGAATGGTACTGTGGAAGTAATTGGATCCTTTTTTCCAGGGAGAAGAAACAAGGCCTTCCTAGATAGATCATGGGGTTACAAGTCAGCTCAGCAGATTCCTTTAAGATCCTCAAGTCAAATTTTCTAAAAAAAGCAGCAAAATATGATTGTTGTTAGATTCGCACTCCTCTTCTCCACCTTATTTCTCACCTGTACTACTTTTCCCTCTCCTTCTCCTCTTCTCTTTTTCTTTCTTGCAGCCCTCTCCTTCCCCCCTGTACCCATTTCCGGTGTCTTGGATCCTTTAATTTAGCACTTTCTCTCTCTGCCTATATCCTGTTCTTTCCTCTTGATGGAGTTTTTCTCTCTCATCCCCAAGCACTCAGTTCTTTCACAGTGTATTAAGTCTAACACTGGTCCATGCATCCTGACAATGTATCTGGTTTTAATTGTTTCACTAAATTTACCTAGACATTTCAGAGAGCAGTGTACTTTTAAACCAAGGCCTTTTCAAAGTCTTCATAATCCAGCTTGATCCCATGTATTTAATACAAGAGCCATATGTTTTTGTGAACAGCATATTGCTTTGTATATGTGGAAACTTACCTAACAGATGGATGTTTGGATATCAGTTCCCTTTTGCTTTCTAAACTGTACCTTAATTTTATATTACCTAATAATAATATAGACACTTTAAAAATACATAGATAAACTTTCATTTGAGGTTCTCAAAAAGCTTTGTAAGCTTTAATTAGGCCACATAGCACCTTAGTGAGGGGCTAAGCATTCATTGACTCTATTTTACAAAGGTTAAAATGAAGTACATACAGGTCAAGTGACTGCAATTAATTAAATTAAATAGGGAGTTGATGATAAGGCCAAATGCCTCCCTTCAACAAATTAGACCATGCTTCTCATTAGAAACTTGAGGTTCCATTAGAATCCCATCTATCAGAGGTTCACAACTGATCCTGTGGAACATCCAGTCACCTTTTCTGTATGCTGAATATCAGAATTCCTTATGATACCCCATTGATTTGCTTCTCAGTTCCTATTCCTACTCCTTGGTTTGTTCTTTGTCATTGATGTTTTCTGTTTTTTTGACTGAACGCCAAGTTATTGTCCTAAAGCAAAAGCCTGTTAGATTTGATTTGATTGATTTAATGGCCACAAACCTATGAAGTGAGCATCATCACCAACTCACCTAACAACTGTTCAAGCTCCTAGGGTCCTCTCACCAAGAATATTAGAAACTTATAGCTGCCTTTGGGTCACCTAGGTCCATATCCAGCAGTCTTTAGTCAGGCAGAATGCCTTAAACTCTTATTAACAGAAATGTTTGGGGAGCAGAGACTGTACTTCCCTAGAGCTAAACTCTGATGATATATGTGGGGAGGGGAGGGGAGGGGGAAGCGAGGAAGGGGGTCAGTGGGGAGGCTGCAATAAGAATAATTTTTAGCAATTAAATTATTGAACAAAATGTTAATATCATTCCCAAGGTGTTGGTGTCCCTTGCATTTTCTTTGTATCAAATGTGCATGTCTCAAGGGGAAAGTGGACAGAGACTTGCACTGATTTAAATGGAGGAGGAAAGGTTCTCACACTGATTCAATTAGAGTAGTATATGTTGTAATATAGCTTCAAGGGATAACCGAAACTTTTGGAAAGTGTTTCTTTTTTTTCCTTTGGCTGCTGCCACATGGAGTTCATTTCACTTTTTGACTATAATGTAAGTGATATAGAAAAATAGTTCTCACATTGTGTCAGATCCACTGGTGCAGAATGCATAGACACCCTCCTTCCATTAGCCATAGAATACAATCATTTGTAAAGCACTTCACCACACTGGGTTTCCAGTAGATGGATCTTATCTGTTTCTAAACAGAAAAGAGGGACTAAAATAGAAAATCATCTATTCCATTCAATTGCCTGGGTGAAATTAATTAAGGTACAGAAAGTGCAAACAATAATATCGTCACAATTAGTCTTTTACATAGTTTCAGAACATAGACTGTAGCATAAAGTGATAGGTGAATGTATATATAAAAGTCCAGATCTTCAGGTGGTGCAGCAAAGCTTCATTGACTTTAATGAAGCTATGCTGATTTGAGAATCATGTCCAGTGTGTTTTATTTGCTTTAATATTAAGAACAGCAGGTAGTATTCTGAAAACAACTATAGAACTATTTTAATTTTAAGGTCTTTTTGGTAGTGATTGGGTCATACCCTGTGTCTCAATGGAGCTTCAATCTTGATTGGAGTCTCAAAGTATTGCTGTGATAAAAATAAATTACAATAATAGCTAAAAGTCAACAAATATACTTTCTAAAAGCCAAGTTTTCAAAAGAGGCCTTCAATTCTGGATTCCCAAGCTGAGACATTTCAAGTCTAGCTTTCAAAAGTTTTAAGGATCCAAATTTCCCATTGGAATTGTGGGTGCTCAGCATTCCTGAAAATTAAGCAATGCATAGCTCAAGTTTGGCATCCAAAACACAAAAGGCCCAAAGCTAATGGACTCTTGAAAACAGGTGTACATTCTTTTTTTGACTAGCATGAAGTCTTATGATAATGAAATCCTTTTCTGCACAAAGTAGTCTCTCTGTAGTTGGAATTACACTTTCTAAGTTTCAGTGCATTAAAAGTAAAATCTACTTCACCATGAAGTTTGAGCAATTGACCTACATGAAAAAGAAGTGACTGGGCTTCAGCTAATACAATAATATAGCTATTTAATTTCCTAAATGGCAGAAAAGTTAAGGCACTTACCCTAAACCAGGATGCAGGGCTGCAGTCTATGAATTACAGTAATGTCTGCAAGCCTACTGTGGGCGCATCCACATGTGCAACTAATGTGACTGAATATATTCCAACTCAATTTGAGCCAGATTAAACTAATCGGACATCACCATTTCCACGTGTGTTTAAGCTCAGTAATTTACTGAACTGCCAGATACTGCTTGTATCTGATGGGACTAACCAGTGGTGTAGTTGCGCCCTGTGGTGCTTAAATGGGATGTTGAAGCCATCACTTCTACAAAGATGTGGATCTTGTAACTCTTTCCTAAGGTTGTTCCATGCCCATTCCCATAATAACTCTCTGAAATAGCCTGTGTGAAGTTAATTTCAAGTCTCTTTCTCTATCATTCAGAAAATGCACAACCACTACACATTCTCAGAGCACAACACAACTGGGGTAAAGGTCTTTTCCTGGTCCTTGCACCATGGATAAATTTCAGCTCCCTCTACCCAGGCCCCAAACACCAAAACAAACAAAAAACAAGCTAAAAAAGCAGGACTTGTATCTTATTTTACTCTAAGTAGTTTTACTGTATCTTGAATTTAATTAGAACCTGTTGCACTGGCAGATTTAAATGCATTTTAATACTTTATCAATATTTTATAAGTGGGCAGTTCTTTTTTAAGGAAGTGTGGATATGTTATGGGAACTTTAGAACTCATACATAATCAAATTTAAGAGAAATGCTAGCATACTGTGAGCTATTAACTGTGGCTATTCTGTGTGTTGTTGCATGAATTTCTGTTGTAAACCTGCACTGAATTAACGTTCCTATACACATGCAGGGAAGTCTGCTTCAACATGCTGGAAATCCAGCCTGTCAGAGCAGACTCAATTAATTGAGTCTATGAATTACAGTAATGGATTAATCGAGTCTTCTGGACAGTGGAAATTAACACACTCTGGCAGACTCTAGCGTGACATGTATCAGCATCCCCACACTGAAAAATGGTGGCAGGGAGCTTTGAACTAAAGCTTGTTCGACGAGCTTTAGTTCAAAGCACTCCACGCCATTTTTCAGCGTGGGGATGCTGATATACATGATGTTCGGGTGCTTTTAATTAGTGTGGCTTACTAATTAAAGCACTCCCCACACACTTCCTGGAGCATGTGTAAGAATGTCCTTAATGTTTGCAGATCCATGTATGCAAGTAATGTTCTAAACGAGACACCTTCAGCCTTCCTAAACTCTTATATAATCCTCTTATGGGGGTTACATTGACTTGCTTTAAGAAACACAAAGTCAAGGCTCACCATTATACAGAAAATTGTATACCTTAGCATATAGATACAAAAGCCATTTTTAGAAACTGAAAAGTATCTATGTACTTAAGAGAACTCAGTGATAAACTCTCTACCGCTTGCATGTCTTTATGGAAGATTTATTCACTGAAAATTTCTCACATTCTTTTAAATCTCTCCTGGGTCAAATGCTGCCTACTTTGCATGTTTAGTTTACTGGTGTTTTCATAGATTCATAGGTCATAAGGCTGGAAGGGAACTTGGAAGATCATTGGGTCAAGCCCCCTACACCAGGCAAGAAAGGCAATTGGGGTCAGGTGACCCCAGCAAAGTGACCGTCCAGTCTTCTCCTGACGATTTCCAGGGTAGGTGTTTGCACCACCTCTGGAGGGAACTTATTCCACAGTCTGGACACCCAAACTGTGAAGAATTTTTTCCTGATGTTGAGCCTGAATCAATCTTCCAGGAGTTTGTGGCCATTACTCCTGATTTTCCCCTCAGGTGCCCTAGTGAACAGTTGCTCACCGAGCCCTTGATGTACTCCCCTAGTGTAGTGGTAAGCTGCTACCAGGTCATCTCTCAGCCTTCTTTTCCACAGGCTGAAGAGTCCCCAGATCCCTCAGCCTTTCCTCCTATGGCTTGCCTTTTAAGACTCGCAACATATGGGTGGCCCTTCTTTGGACTCTCTCAAGCTTGTCTACGTCCTTGTTAAAGCGTGGTACCCGGAACTGGATGCAGTGCTCCAGCTGTGGTCTCACCAGTGCTGAGTAGAGCAGAAGAATCACCTCCTTGGTTTTGTTGGAGATGCATCAATTGATGCATGCCAGAGTATTATTTGCCCTGCTGGCTACAGCATCACACTGCTGGCTCATATTCATACTGTGGTCTATTATTACCCCCAGGTCCCTTTCATTTGTGGTGCTAGTCAGTTTGGTGCTGCCAAGCCTGTAGGTGTGTTGGGGGTTGCTTGTTACAAGGTGGAACACTTCACATTTTTCAACATTGACCTGCATCAGATTCCGATCTGGCCAACTTGCCAGCCTGTCTAGGTCTGCCTGTATCTGTAGCCTATCTTCAAGCATGACCACACTTCCCCATAACTTGGTGTCGCCTGTGAACTTGGCCAGGGAGCTCTTTACCCCCATATCCAAATTGTTAATAAAGATGTTGAAAAGTACTGGACTGTGGACCAACCCCTGCAGGACACCGCTGCCCACTACTCACCAGAATGACACAAATCTGTTCACTACAACTCTCTGGGTCAAGGATGACACATAGGGGGTGCATATGGGTGCACGTGCATCCCCTGAGTGTGGTGGTGCACCCCCTACAACAAGGTGCTGCCAACATTGTTGGCGGCACCTGCGAGTGGTCGCCTCTCAGCACTCTACTGCTGACGCTGCCGTTGGCATCGGTGGGTGGTCCTCAATCACTGCTGGCCACTGCTGATGCTGCCGGCGGTGGTCACCGATCCTTGGTCAGGGCTTGCCACACCGCCCCCTCTCCCTGCCAACAGTGCTGTCTATGTCTGCAGGAGCTCCCCCACTTACTGCCGCCGTGCTCCCCCCACTCCCACCACTGCTGCTGTGCTCCTGCCACCGCTGTGCCCCCCTGGCCACCAGGGGCATGCGTTGTTCATGCTTTAGGTCCTACCCTGCAGCCGGTTTCTCACCCACCTGACTGTCTTGGAGTTAAGCCCACAATCCTCCAATTTTCTCACGAGGACATTGTGAGATACTAGATCACACACCTTTTGGAAGCCAAGGTATGCAATGTCAACCTGCTCTCTCATGTCCAGGTGGTGAGTTACCTGGTCATAGAAAGAGATGAGGCTGGTAAGGCAAGACCTGCCCATGATGAAGCCATGCTGGGTGTCATTCAGAATCTTACCTTCTGCAGGCTTATCGCAGATCGACTCCTTGATGAACTTTTCTAGGATTTTTCCTAGGATGGAAGTTAGGCTAACTGGCCTATAGTTAGCTGGGTCCTCCCTCCTGCCCTTCTTGTGTTTGGGCACAGCATTGGCTCTCTTCCAGTCCTCAGGGACTTCTCCAGAGTGCCACAAATTGTGAAAGAGTTTTGCCAGGGATTCCACAATGACTTCGGCCAGCTCCTTCAGCAATCTCGGATGAAGATCACCCTGTCCTGCTGACTTGTATACATCTAATGTTTTTAATTGGTCATACACCAATTCTATGACAATAGTAGGAAGGCAATTATTCCTACCGTGCTCATCCTGTATGCTACCTGGTGTGGTTTTCCCCTTGGTCTGGTGAAAGACCGAGGCAAAGTAGTCATTCAGGTGTTCAGCTTTCTCCTAGGTACTGGTACCCAGCTGTCCTGAGTTGTTGAGCAATGGCCCCACACTCCCATTTGTTTTCCTCCTGTTCCCTATGTACCTAAAGAAAGACTTCTTGTTGTCCTTGAATTCCATTGCTAATCTAAGTTTGGTTGCCGCTTTAGCTTGTCTTATTTGTTCCCTGCAAATGTGAGCCATCGTGGAATGATCCTCCTTGGACTTCTTCTATAAACAGAATTATCAAAAGGAATCAATAGGAGCAGTTATGTCTGACTTTTTATAAAGATCCCATAATGTATGAATTTAATTTGTTAAAATACAGACCTAAATATCATATTGAAAGAAAAGAGAAGGGTTTAGGATGAACTTGTTACATATCATACTTTTTCAAAAATATTCTGCTGATAGAATAAAGATACAAGCAAAAAATACAGCAAAGACACAAGGCATATCCTTAAGTATGCCATATAATAATATATAGAGAAATACCAAGAGTAGGAAGTATTAGCAAAGGGAAAAGAAGAATGCATGAAACAACTGAAGTTAAGAACAAGAAAAACTATGGCAAGAATGTGCAGTTCTACATGCCCAGAAATCCTGACATTTCAAGAGGCAATTTGAGACTCAGATAATCTAGAAAAAAATCTCTATCATGATATCCATCAATATTTTCATGTAATCAGAAGACCTTGTAAGAATCCATGGCCATGTCCATAATGGGAACAAACCACTCGTTGCCTGTTGGAAGATGAGCTTGCAATCTCTAAAGTACAATATGTTCACAGGTATTAGATATGCATGTATTCCCTTTTGCAAGAGGTAGGAGGTAGGACCTAACTTAAGTTGGGTGTTCTGCCAGCATATTTATGTTGTGTGTGTGGGGCAAAAAATTTTACCCCTTAGGTGGTATGGCTATGCCAGAAAATCCCATGGTATAGACACAGCTATGCTGACCAAAGATGTCAATTTAGTTGATCTTGTCTGGGAAGGTTATTTAGCTGTGTGAGCAGAAAATCTCCTCCTGCTGCCATACATTGTGCCTCCTCTTGGGGGTGCTGCCACTGTAGCTATAGTGGCAGAGGCATTGTAATACATGCATATCTATAGACCTGATCACATTTGTGCAAAAAAGAACCAGTGGAGGACGAGTGCACTGAAAATAAAGCTCATTATTGTTCATAACTTGTGAATTCTGAAGCCAATATGTTTAGGATTTGTTCTAAACTCATCTAAAAATAAATCAAAGATTTAAAATGTGGGCCTCGCTCAAAGTAGTACTGTACACTACCAGGACTAACACTACAAATCCATTAAGAAAACAAGGACCATACATTGCTGAACCAGAGGAAACTGTAAATCTTGTGGATGACTGAATACCACCACTAATTCATAAAAACATACAGGAAACTATAAAGTGCAGACATTTAATAAACCCTTCCTTAATCACTGGATGTATTGATATTCCCTTTCAATTCACTGTACCTTAAAATGTGGGGTTACACTAACAGATATGAAATATGAAAATCTTTGTGCTTCCTAAAACAGACCATTTGGATTCAAATTCAACAGCCTCACTTCAGGTAAATGACAGCAGAATTTGGCCTGTTGGCTTAAAGATGTGTATGTAACCACAACCTGCTCATCCTTTCCCAGAATCTTCTCTCCAATCCCACCCCTTCCTTTTGGGTAGTTCAGAGGAGCTCAGAAAGATAAAGAAATAAGGACTTTACACATCAGGCCAACTGTAACTACTTAGTATGTGTTTCTGCTTTAGACTCCAAAATGTGTAATGTGGAACATCAGAAAGACACATTGGTGAACTCTCTCCTTATAATGGGAAACAGTTGAGGGTTCTACCAAATCTGTCACTTTTAAAATGAAAACATGAGAAAAGGCTAAGATAAAACAAAACAAAAAAAAAATGTTGGAATAATGCACTTTGATTCAGATACTGAAAATTGTTCCTCAAGGAATGGAAAAGCTGATGGAAAAAAATAAAACGAAATCTTATGGTGCTTGTAGCAGCTCAAGCAGACATTCTTCCTTATAATCCCCTTACTCCCCTCCCATTAAAAAAAAAAACAAAAAAACCCTTTTTGTGATGGCTTGTAGAAACTTGGGACCTTAGGATGTTTAAACAAGTGGTTCCTATTTCTATTTCAGGGTAACTTGTGACTGTCCCAGACAGCACTTCACTCATCTGGGCTGAACTGAACAGTAGTTTATCAAAAAGGCAAACAAAGAGGCCTACCAAACAAGATTAAAGATCTGATGGAACAGTCAAAAGAAGAGAGAATGTTTTTTGTGGGACTTCAGTCATAAAACAGAAGGGAAGATACTTATATAAGAAAACAAATATTCAATTGTGCTGTTTTAAAGAGGTCTTTATAAATTAATCTGGTACTTGTAATAATTTTCCTGTTTCTTTTCCATTTTGCCAAGCTTCTGAAAGGTTCACTGGGAGATAAGAGGGGGAATATATAAAGGCTGGGAGGCAATGTTTAAACTATTTATTTTCTAGTTATTTTCTATATACTCTTTGCATTTACAACAAGTGCCTTTGCCCTCACAACCCTGTTTCTGCTATTGCTGGATTTAGAGTGATCTTCTTATCTCACATTTGTGACATTAGATTATTGCCATGGTAATATGTAATAACACAAATTAAAGTGCCAGTGACATGCATCTCCTATTGATGTAAATGGGAATTCAAGGTGCTGGTCCCAATTAGTATATGGCGATCATATTAACTATGGGGGCTAGAAGCAAGTTTGTTTTTAAACACATCTCTCTTAGCGAACATGGAAAACAAAGATAATAATAAAAAAATCAAAGATGACTAGAGATGACTGAATAATTTGCTGCAGAATTTACTTTGAAATTCACCCAAATTTACTTTGAAATTTACCCCTTTTTCTCTGTAAATTATGTGTTGATTCTAATTTTTGTTGATTCTAAATATATTTAGAATCATCAAAAATTAGTATATATACACACATGCATGCACGCATACTCTCTCTCTGTCTCTCTCTCTCTCACTCACACACACACACACACACACACACACACACATATATATATATATACAGGAAATAACAAATAAAATAAATCTAGTAACTATATGTATGTACATGCCCAGAATACATATAACATACATATAGTTACTAAGTGCTTATATGTCTAATTTCCACACCTGGCTGTTTCACAAACTGTTTACTGTTAGCAGTCTTCATTGATTACCAAGGTTTCTGTTCTACCTGAATGGATGACTTAATTGTTAAAAATAAGAAAATGTTTACAAGGAATTAATAAAGAATTATTTTCAGGAAAATTAATACTAGAGTTCATGAAACTCTTGGAATTCATAATCATTTTCATGAATAAACCAATAGTTATTCTCATACTCATGGTAAACCACAAGTAACTTCACACCACAGATAACACCAGGAAAAAAATTACCATGTTTATTCTTCAAGTATATTTATGTATCACCTTTTGTATTGCTTGACTTAATCTATGGTAATTTGTAATTTAAAGGTATATGGCTGACTTAAAAAAAATCAAACTTCTGTCTGAATTTATTTACTTATTGTTGTTACCAGAAATATCTAAGGGAGATTATTTCCTTTTGCTTTTTCAGCTTATTAATTTAGGACATTTGACAGCATCTTGCATTCAGCTTCCCAGTGTTCCCTGTTTATGCAGAAATAGGAGAGAAAGAGTATGATAAAAACAGGAAAATGTGCCTGTATATTCAGATGTTGGGAGGAGAATTCAGTGGTCATTGTAGTACCTGGAAATAAGTCAAAGTACCTTTCAGCTCACTGGATTGACAGTGTGCCTTTCATGCCTATTATCTTTGAAAGTTCTCTTCTGGAATAGGGCTTCCTGCCTGACAGCTCAAAATTAAGGAGACAATTTTGTTGTGATCTTCCAAGAACTAATTTTTAGCTGGTTTAGACTTTTTCCTGCCCCTGACAAACCAGTTAATATCAACTGTCATTAACTAATCCCCACACGATAGAATGGTGGCTTGCTCAGTATTTGTGACTTAACTTGCATGACAGCATTAACACTGAACTCCTTTAATATAATTATGTTACTTTACAAAAAGAAATATTTCGTTTAAATGAGAAATAAAGGATTCCTTTTTAATTCTATTGCTCTATTAGCATCTGATTATGAAATTAAATACCTCTCTTTTAGACAGGCTATATATCCAACTGAATCACTGAAGATAGCTAAGAAATGCAGATCAGGGATGATTTAATATAAATCTCACTGACCTCACCCAAAACCCACTAGAACCAATAAAAGTCTGTCCATTATCTTCAGCAAGTTTTGTACATAACAAAAGGTTTAAAAGTAAGTCTGTAGGTTTTATAACTGGGCTCACTTTAATTTCTTGTAACAAATTTTGGCTGACTTTGTTGTACTCTTCAAGAAACTTTAGCCTTTCTAGAGCAGGTCCTATGTTAGAGGCAGGGAGTTATCTGTAGGCAACTGTAAAATTAACTTAAGTGTAAAATCCCAAATAATAAGATTTCCTAAAAGACAGCCTATGAACACCTTAAGCTGCACAGCCTAGAGGAAAATGTGGCAGTGCTTACCTTTCGCTGTGCATTCATGTTACATTCATCTTAACCCTTTCTCACCAGAGAATGTACGTTCTGAAAAATATATACATCAGACAATATTCATGGAGTGAACTTTTTGGCAGAATAACAAGGCCTGACATCTAAAGGATGATGTTTATTAGGGGATTTTTCACTCCTTCAGTCATGATTGCTGTTTGTCTGTGTGTGGCTGGAACCAGTGCTAGGTTTTATGGAAAGCCAAATTCTACTTCAGGCAGTATTCAGTTTATTTTGAATGAATTTCCTCCCAGCCCACCAAATCCTGCAGCTGTTTGTTTGGCTAATAAAACCCCATCTGGTTTCTAAAAATTCATCCAAGTAAACTATAAGTGAAAACTCATTGATTACCTCTGCCTTTCTGTCTCCAATTTGATAAATCATCTGCCTTCGTGGCTTTTAGAGTAATTTCTGTGTTGATTTTATTCCTATTAAATTCTGTAAGACTTTTCAGAAGGCTGCCTCTGATGCTGAGACCAATATACTGTAAACAACCACAAGAAGCAGAGCTAATGTTTTCAATACAGCTCAAGGACTAAAATAACCTCATTGGATTAGGCCAGACTGAGGGATTGTTTTGATGATTGTTTCCCAGAATCTTTACTTAAATACATCCTCTCTCTTATTGCCCACCTCCTGTGTGTGCATGTGTGTTCACATACCCAGTGACAGTCTAGTATAGGAGAAAAGGGAGGAATGTGGCCACGTTTTAAGTGTTGGTACTGGCCCCTTTTCCTATCTGTCCCCCATAGTTAGAAGGATGAATCCTTGGCTATTACCCTCTGTCAGTCTATTACCAGTCTACTTAACAGTTGTATGACAGCAGTAAAAGCTCAAACCCAGAGCAGAACCTCATCATGCTGCATGAGGCAGGTACACCGCTCAAGAGGCAGCCCTGCTTTGTTTTTGAAATAGCCAAGATGCAGGGAAGGAGGGAAGGGGGTACAAGCATCATCCCGGACTGCTGATGAGAGAACAGCAAGGAGTTGTCCTTTGGAAACCTAAGAGTGTGCTTTCAGTTCTGAGCGCTGGAGAATCTGGCCCCAAGCTCTTGCAGGCTCTAACCCCAGGCCACACAGGAACTCTGTGGTCAAGCTGGGAATTGGCACCACGTCTCATCTCAGACTCGAGGCCAGAGCCTGACATCATTGCAGAGCCAGCTGAAGCCAACCGGATTAGTCAGGGCACAGAAGCGAGCAGGACCAGGGCTTGAAAACCCAGGGTTTGCTTCTCACAACATCCCCCCCGCCGGTGTTTGTACCGGTTTGAGGTAACAGAGACAAGATTTGGTTTCTCCCGCTCTGCTTAAACGGAGCTCTGCCTTTGTCTGCTTTCAGGTTTCCCCAGGAAAGGCGAATCCCCATTTCACAGACGGAAGTGGAGGCTGTGGTGACCTAGTACACAAGGCGGCAGACAGCCCCCCGGGTCGGGAGAAGGTTTTGGCGAGGAAACGGCAGTGAGGGAGCGCCCTGCCCCTGCCCCGGGCCCCGCCGCCCGCCCGGCAGCCCCGCAGCGCGTCCCGCACCCGCAGCCCCCGCCCGGGCGGCTTCCCCTGGCCAGCGTGCTGCACCCGCGGCTCCCGGTGAAGACAGCGAGCCACGGCGGGTGAAGCGGGGTGCGGGGAAGGAGCAGCGCAGGGCGCGGGGGCACACGTCCCGCGGCCTGGTTGTCAGTCCCAAAGAAATCCGCAGACGAGGGGAGACGCGGGAGCTCGTCCCGCCGCCGCACAACTTCCCGGGAGGCGCTTGTCCGCCCTGCTCCGTCCCTCCCCTCTCTCTCGCAGGGCACAATTTTTCACGGAACAAATAGACTTTTTATTTTAGAGACAAAAATATCGTTTTCGGCTGGAACAATGGCCGGATCTCTCTGAATGAAGGCTTTGCATATTTTCCTGTTTTAATTGGTTGTATAATAAACACAACTGACCCCACACTCGCTTTGCAATGAGTTCAGGGTGAAACTCAGACCCTGGGACTGGAAATGACTTCTTCACCGCTTCAAACGTGGACAAGAATGCCAGGAATCGGCGGGCTGAACCCGCGGCGCGCCCGAGCCGGCACCTGCACGAGCTCCGCACCAGAGCGCACGCACGCACCGGCGCGGCGGGGAAGGAGCGGGGCAAAGGTGTACGGAAGGGCTTGGCTGGGCAACTACCGGACCGTAAGAGAGTGCACTTCTCAGCCCGAGCTCCCGCCCTCCTTGCAGCACGCGGGACAGGGTTGTCACCGACCCCGCACCGCACACTCGCGAGCTGTGCGTACAACAGGCACGCGCGTGTCAGAGGGAGGAAGGTTCCGGGCAGGGGCCAGTACTGATGTGCAGGGATCCTGGCTTTCTCTGATTTTAAAAAATCTCCAATTTTCGGTTAAAAAAGTAGCCCCAAATCCACATTTTTTCCATGATTAAAATGAAACATTACTAGATAGATAAGGCATTACTATATATATCTATAGATATATATAGTGTATACATATTTATAGTGTGTGTGTATCTATCTAATAATGTTTCATTTTAATAATAGAAAAATGTGGATGCATGCATACACACACACACACACACACACACACACAGACAGACAGACAGACAGATAGATAGATAGCTAGACAGATAGATAAGGCATTACTATATATACATATATATACACACAATATATATATATATATATAGTTATGCCTTATCTATCTATCTATCTATCTATCTATCTATCTATCTATCTATCTATCTATCTATCTATCTATCTATCTATCCAGTAATGTTTCATTTTAAGCACGGAAAAATGTGGACACACACACAGACATAGCTAGCTAGAAGATAGGGGCATTACTCTCATATATGTATATATCAAGTATCCCTGCTGCAATCTGTCCGAAATCTTCTCTTAGCATATATGTATCGATATACGATATATATATATATATATCGTATACAGACACACACACACACATATATACATATATATCAATAGATAGATAACGGCATTACTATATATATCGATAGATAGATAAGACATTACTATATATATAGTGTATACATATATAGCGTATGTGTATAGTAATGCCTTATCTATCTAGTAAAGTTTCATTTTAATCATAGAAAAATGTGGATGCATGTACATATATATATACACACACACATAGATAGATAAGGCATTACCATATATATATAATGTATACATATATAGTGTGTGTGTGCATATCTATCTATCTATCTATCTATCTATCTATCTATCTATCTATCTATCTATCTAGCAATGTTTCATTTTAAGCACGGGAAAATGTGGACATACACACACACAGACATAGCTACATAGCTAGATATATAGATAGATTTTAGTGGTGTTTCGTTTAAATCACGGGAAAATGTGGATTTGGGGTTACTTTTTTTAACCGAAATTTGGGGATTTTTTTAAATTCCGAGAAAACCAGGATCCCTGCTGATGTGAACGGCGCTAGACCGCGGCGAGGTCCGCCCGGGCAAGCGCGGGGATTCACACACACAAATGCAGCGCGTGAAGCAGCCGGGGGTAGATGCTAAGAGAAGATTTCGGACAGATTGCAGCAGGGATGAAATCCTGCAGCCTCACTGAAGCAAAGCGCCTCTTTGTTTTAATGGCAGTTTGCCTCGTCTGGGAGGGCGAAATTTCATCTCAAGTGTCACTGTGAGACGAAAGCATGTTTTACGTGTAAGAGAAGTCCCGCTACTGCACGGCGCGCTGAAGCGCTGGGAAAATAAATCCTGTTTTTTTCTCCATGTGGATATGTGGGTTACCGGCTCACTTGTGTTTTAGAAAAACACCAGGCGAGCTGCTTGCATATTTGCACAGATAGAAAAGCTGACTTCACTTCTGAAGTATCAGCTCCTTGTAGGAAAATAATGTCTCTGTTGGAATATGCTCAGCTCGTGCCAACATTACGCAGTCCTGGCGCTGCGCTAGGCTGAAACCCCCGTCCTGATCTGTCAGCGATTCTGTAGTTGAACGTGTGCTATCGCAGCCACATGAGCCGCTCCGAGCTCGGACCAGCAACAGGTCAGGACTTCTGACACTGCCCAAAGGGGCCTGACCCTGCCGCGTTAACACACGCAGCCCTTGAATCAGACAAGCAGCTCTGACTGCCTCAAAGCAGGCAAAACTTGCACCCGAGACCGAGGGTCATGCTAAACGTGCTATCTGGGAGCGCGAAAGAAACGCTGCGAGGACCGAACCGGGTAAAAGAGAAGCCCCTTCTGATGCTCGAGCCAAAAAGATCCCATTGGAGCAAACGAGCCTGCTCCTGCTCCAGTGACAAACAATGGTTTCGCCGGAACAAGGACTGGAGGCTCAAATCCTTACGCCTGTGTCATGACGTCAAGGAAGTTCTTCCAACTCAGCCAAGCGGCGCTTTTTTCCCCCTCAATCGCTTCAATTTATGTAACAGATAAAAAAAATCCTTACACAACAAGGGAAAAAACTGCCCGCGGCTGTTGCTGAGAGACATTTCCCCGAGCAATCCGACGGGGGAAGGAGCGGAGAGCAGCAAGTGGGCTCCACCTGGCACCACCTTCTCCCCTCCCTTCCCCCGCCTGGCACAGGGGAGGGATCGCGGCCTCCCGTCGGGCCCCTGCCCTGGCCGCGGGGCCTCCCACTGCCCCAGCCCCACGCGCCTCCCGCCCACGGCGGGCTGCGGGGCTCCGATCCGTGCTACAAGCCCCCGAAGAGCCGCCTCTAGGTTGCCCTGGCCCGGGCCTTCGCACGCGCTCGCCACCCCCGGCCCACCCTTCCTGCTGCCCCGGCCCGGCCCGTGCCACAGCCGCGACACTGCCCGTCGGGGCCGCGCTGACGGTGACCTGGCAGCCGGCGCCGACGCCCGGGACGTGCTCGGGGCTCGCGCAGCCCCAGCAGCCGCAGAGGAAGCTGCGGGCCAAGCTGTGTGCGCACGTGCCCGCGCCTTCAAACCTGCCGGCTCGGAGCTGGGGGCCCTCCCCGCTCCCCGGAGTCCGAGGGGCTGCCCCGGGTGTTTCCAGCTGCCAAGCCGGGGGCTGTGGGGAAATCGGGCTGGCAAGGCCGGTGCGGGGCCCAGCATCCGCCGGCCCGGGGCCTGCCTCGCACACGGGCTCCGTCCAGGAGCGGCCTGGGGCAGCCACAGAGCCAGGCCCCTGCCCTCCGCGCCCGGTGCGTGAGCCCGGAGTCCGGACCGCCGCCACCTCGGACTCCCTCCTTATTACGGGAGTGGGGGGATTTCCAAGGACCCGCGGCTCCCTCCCAGCTGCCCCTCGCTTCCCACGGTGAATTCGCTGCTTCCCCGCTAGGGAGACAGGGGTTGGGGGAGCTGCGCTGCGAGCAGCCCTTCTGCTCCTAGGTCCTTAAAACGAGATCTACTTTGCAAGGAGAAATCCCGGTTCTGGAAACCGGCGGGGAGGGGGGCACGACGGCACCGACCCCGAAGAGCCGCGTGGAGCTGAGTTCCTTCATCTCCCCGCCGCGGAGCGGAGCTCTCCATGTGGCACGAGCTGGGGCATGGGTCGGCTCGGGTAGGGTCGGGTCGGGTCGGGTTGGGCCAGGACAGGCAGGTAGCAGGGAAGGGGCGATGTTGCAATAAACGCGGCCGCCTCCGTTTACAAAATACCAAAAAACAGGAGTGAAAAGATTCTCCCGCCGCGGCCGCTCGGCGCAGCGCAGCACTGGGCTCCGGCGGCCGGGCACAGCCGCCCGCTGCCCCTCGGCGACGGGCTTCGGGCTGGCAACTGCCCGGGGCCGAGCGGGGCAGGGCAGGGCAGGGGGAGGACGATGTCATTCCGTGTGAAACAAGCCCCGGCTTAACCAGGTGGGATCATTAGCTCACTTATCTTAAAAAAAAAAAAAAGAAAAGAAAAAGAAGCAGGCAGGGTGTGTAATGCCGCGCTCAGCGCCTCCTCCGCCCCGTCCCGGCCATCCTTGCGGGACCCGGCGCGGCTGGGGCTGCCCCGGCCAGTGCAGGCGCGCGGAGCCCGGGAGCGGGGCAGCCGGAGCCACGGGCGGGGCGGGGCGGGGCGGGGCGGGGAGGCGCCGGGGCAGAGGGGCAAACGCAGCCCGGCCCCGCGGAGGGCGCGCGGCTGGGCCCTTCCCCTGCACCCGCGACCCCGCGTGGGTCACTATTAGGATGGCCTCGTTTTTCAGTATTCTTAAGACAAAACGGAAACACGCGCCACAAACGCCCGGGCATGAGGCCGCCCTGGCCTGGGGGCTCCATCTCCTCCAGGCCCAGACCGCCGGGCGCAGGCTGGTGTGGGGAGAGCTTGGCCCGGCCCGGGCCTCAGGCACCCGCCGGGTCCCGCCAGCGCGGGGCTCGTGACTCGGCGGGCAGCGGCCGGGGCCCCCGCAGAGCCGTGCCGGGCATTGCCCCGCGCGCCCCGTGAGGCAGCAGGACAGCCCCGGCTCTCTCGCCTCTTTCCCGCGCGTTTCCTTGCCCGCAGGCGGCACGAAGCCGCAGGCCGCTTTTACACGGCCGGTGTTAGGTGAACCCGGGGCAGACGCGACCCGCTACTCTCAGCCCGCCTGCGGCGGCCCCGGGGTGGCTCCGCGGACCGGCTCGGCCCGGGGAAGGCGGCAGCGGGCCACGCGGGCACGCTCGAAGGGCTCTTCGCCCTCCGCGCACAGCCCCGCGCTCCCCGCGGGCAGGGAAGGTGCTGCCCCGCCACCCGGCCCGGCCCCGGGGGCGCTTCAGAGGCAGAGCGAGGCTGGTGGCTGCTCCGGTCCAAAGCCGCGGGAGGGCGGGAGGCCCGGGAGACCTGCGCCCCGGGCCCCTGAAATAACGGGCGCGAAACCCGGCTCCGAGCCTGGCGGCAGCTGTGGGGCAGAGACACCCGCCTGCCCCTATTGCCCCGCTGCCCCATCGAGGCTCGCAGCACCCAGCCCGGGCCCCTCTGCCCTCCCGGCCAGGGTTTCGGCTGCGTTGCAGGAGCCCCGGGAGTGCGGGAGCTGAGCCCGGGGCCGGCCCAGCCCCGCCCGCACAGGGGGCAGGGGCAGCAGGGGCTCCGCAGCCCGAGCTGGCGGCCGGGGCCCAGACGGCGCGGCGCGGCGCGGCGCAGCGCAGCGCGGCAGAGGGCCCGGCCCTTCCGCAGCTATCGCCCCGCCGGGACGAGAAGCCTGTGGGCGCAGGCCACAGCCCTGCACGGGTCCCGCGGCCTCCCCGGGCCGACCCGCGGGCGCTGGCGCTGGAGGGCGCCTCAGGCCGCAGGGCCTGGGCCGGGGCGCGACGGCAGCGCCGAGCCAGGCCTCCGCTGCCTGGCCGGACGAGACAGCCCGAGCGAGAGCAAAGCCGTCCCCGGCCCGGGCCGTTCCCGCCGCTCCGTCCGTCCCGCAGCAGTGCGGGCACGTACCTGCCGCTCCTCAGCGCCCCGGCAGCCGCGGCTCCTCTGCGGGCTCCGTCCGGCCTCGGCTCCCGGCCCCTCGCCCCTGCCGACAAAGCACAGGCCTGGTTGCACACCCCGCGCCGCACATGGGCTGGGGCCTGCGGGCACCCGCCAGGCCCGAGGGCCTCCCCGCCCTCCCTTCGCCCTCCAGGCGGCCCGGCCCGGCCCGGCCCGGCCCGGGCAGGCGGCGCAGCAAGGCACAGGCCTGGGGAGGCCGAGAACCGCGCGGGTGGCGGGGCCGGGCTCTGCTCCGCCGCCTGCCCGGGCACAACAAAGAGCGGGCCTCGAAGGGAGGCAGCGCCACTTCCCGAGTCCTTCCCGCGCCAAAGCCCCCGCGGCTCCTTCCCGCAGGCCCCGCCACGGCCCCGCGCCCCACGGCACAGCGCTCCGCACCGGGCAGCCCCGCGAGCCCGCCTGCTCCTCGCCCTGGCCCGGCCCCGGCCCAGCAGCAGCCATCGCCGCACTCGGCCCGCCCTCCCCGCGCAGCCCGACACCCCCGGCCCGGCTCCACGCGGGGAGGACTCCCTGGGCCCCAGGCCTTTCCCCGGAACCAGTGCGGGAAACGAGAAGGTTGGACAGTTCTGCGGAGCACGACGAGGAATAAAGAAACCCGCCGGATGGTAGCTGCTGCGCGGGGCAGAGCCAGGGCTGCTGGACCGGGCCGGCGGCGCGGTGCACACCGCTGGGGACCACCCGCGCTCACCTCCCGCCGCGCACGCACAATACTGCACCCCCCGCTTCAGACAGATAAGCAGCTCGAGAGAAATATATAAGCAACACTCTATAAATATATCTATATACTGCAACTATATATAACCGCCACAACATACGTGTTATTTATCTGCCAGTATATACAGACACATATGTACACACATATGCACACGCATATGTAGTTGCATTTATATGCACACGCGCACACATACATTATATACATATATTATACATATATATAGATATAAAGATATATATCTATCTCTATATAGAGATATATAGATATCTTTTTTCCATTATATTCGGGAATATCCATGTATGTATTAAAACGCCGCTTTCGAGACTGGCGCAGCGGCGCTGCCTTTGACTTTCCCAGTAGGGAACGGCCCCTCGAGAGCGGAGCACGCGGGACTGAAGGAAAGGAGAACGATCTTAAAAGAAAGAGAGACATTTTATTGAAGACTTTACAATGCTAAAAATACAATAAAAGTGCTAGTTACTCTAGAAAAGTTGGTCCCAAAATGGTGCTATGCCCAACATCTATCAGCGTACAGAAACATTTAGAAAATCGCTATGAACTGGCCCCAGTATTTAGAAACGCCGATGTGGGTTTTTTTTTTTCTTTCACATTAATCTATTTCAACTCAGAGAATCAAAACTCCGCGAGAAAAAAGGTTGAAGCAAAACCTACCGAGACAGTCCATTTTGGGCCAAGAGGTTTTTGGTAAAAATAAAAAATAATAATAATAATAAAAAAAAGATAAATTTTAGCTTTTATTTAATAATAATATGCGCACGGGAAAAAAACAAAACAAAACAAAAAACCTCCTTCCAATTCTTATAGGAAACCGTCTTTTTTTTTTTTCCTTTTAACATCAAATATTATTTTAGACCGGTATAAAATTACTCGAAAGGCCTCCCGGGGCACTCGCTCCGTTCAAAAATATATCTCTGGCTGCCGACGCATTTCGCACGTTACCCTGGGGGGCTCCTTTGGTTTCTTCCCCCTCCGGAGCCGGTGGCCGGGAGAGGCCCGCGCAGCACAGCCTGGCCCGGCCCGGCCCGGCCCGGCCCCGCCAGCCCCGGCGCCCGCAGCGCAATCCTCGCCGGGCCCGCGGGCGGCCTCTCCCCGCACTGAGCGGCGAGGCTGGCGCGGGCCGGGCGCTGCCTCCGCGCGGCTCGAGTCCGAAAGCCGGCGGGCCGCGACGGCGCGGGCTGCCCGGGCAGCGGCAGTGGGGCCGGCGGGGGCCCTAGATGTCTATCCGGGAGTGCAAGGCGCCGTGCTTGCTGTCGTGCTCCCAGTAGGAGCAGTGCATCATGGAGAGCTCGGCGGGCTGGCGGGCGCAGGCGAACTGCAGGCCGGCTCCGTTGGCGGCCGGCGGCGCGGGGGGCGCGGGGCTGGCCGGGCCGAGCTGCTGCGCGTGCGGGTGGTGCGCGTGCGGGTGGTGCGGGTGGCCCACGCCGTTGTAGGAGTTCACCACGCCGGGCAGCGCCATGCCCTGCACCCGCGAGTACGGCCCGTACGAGGCCGGGCCCGACAGGCCCTTCACATTGACGGGGCTCACGCTGCCGCCGCTCATCTGGCAGGAGGCGTAGGGCACGGGCGCGGGCGGCTGCGCCAGGCCCCACGAGTTGTTCATGAAGCCGGACTGCAGGTACTTGGGCGGGGACAGGTAGCCGTAGCCGTCGCCGCCGAAGAGGCCCTTGCCCGGCTGGAAGTGCGCGGGGGGCGGTCGGAAGGGCCGCTTCATGCGCCGCCGCCGCCGGTAGTTGCCTTTCTCGAACATGTCCTCGCAGGCGGGGTCCAGCGTCCAGTAGTTGCCCTTGCGCTCGCCGCCGCCCTCGCGGGGCACCTTGATGAAGCACTCGTTGAGGCTGAGGTTGTGGCGGATGCTGTTCTGCCAGCCCTTCTTGTTCTTCTCGTAGAAGGGGAACTTGCTGATGATGTACTGGTAGATGCCCGACAGCGTGAGCCGCTTCTCGGCGCTCTCGCGGATGGCCATGGCGATCAGCGCCACGTACGAGTAGGGCGGCTTCTGCGACGGGTCCGGCTTGTCGGCGCCCTTGTCGGAGCCCGGCTCCTCCTTGGCGCGCTCGGCCTCCTTGCCGCCGCCGCCGCCGTCGTGGGCCAGCAGCGCCGCGGGCGCCTCGTCGGGCTCGGGGTAGCCGGCCATGGCCCGAGGGAGCCGGCGCCGCCGCCCGCCTGCTGCGCTGTGGGAGCGGCGGCCCCGCGGCTCCGGCCCCGGCTCTGGCTCGGCAGGCGCTGCCCGGCGCGCGCCGCTCCGCTTTGTATGGGCGCCGCCAGTTCCGCTTTCGTCAGGCCCCGCGCCCCTATGGCCGGGAGCCGCCGGCCGGGCCGGGCCCGCGCAGGGCGCCGCGCGCCACCCAGTCCCCGCGCCGAGCCGAGCCGGGCCACGCCGCGCCGCGCCGCGCCGCCCCGCCGGAGGGCACCGGCCGCCGCCCGCCCCGCCCCGGCCCCGCCCCGCCCGGGACGCAGCCACCTGGGGGCCGCTACACGTGCCCCGAGCCCCTGCCCTGCCCTCCCCCCGCGCCCGGCGCAGAGCGGAGCCCGGGGCAAGGGGCGGGGGTTGAGCCCGGCGCAGTTGCGCGGGGCGGAGGAGGGGGCCCGCTGAGCGGCCCGGGGGCCCTTTATTCCCGGCAGACAGGTACGGGGCCTGGCGGCTGCCCACCCCCCCCCCCCGGGGCTGCAGCCGCTGGCACGTCAGTGGCCGGGAGCCGGGCTCAGCCGGGAGCTCGTGTGTCCGCTTCCCGCGCCAGCCTGCGGGCCCCGTGCGGGGGACGGGACTGGAGCCCCCGGGGGCTGCCCCGCGCCTTGGGCAGAACCGGCCCCGGCCCCGCTCCCTGCGCGCCGCGTGCCGAGCACCGACTGCGGCTCCTCCCGGCCTCGGCCTGTCCCGCCCAGTCTCCGGGCAGGTGCAGCTGAGCAGCGCCCGGGCCTTGGCTTGCCTTGCCCCGGCCCGGCCCGGCCCGGCCCGACCTGGCCCGCCGCGCCCGCCTGCTGCGCTGCTCCCACTCCTCCCGAGCCAAGCGTGGGCACCGGCCTCCCCGCATGTCCCCCCTCAGCCCGCTGCCGCCGGGCCGAGCAACCGCCACCTCCACGGTGCGGGGTCGCTCCCCTCCCACGTCCGCTGGGACCCGCGAGGCCGAGCCTGGCAGCGCCGGGGAGGCCGCGGCAGACGCGTGCCCCGCCGAGGAGGCCCCCGGGCCGCAGCCCGCGGAGGGCCGGGCCGTGGGACCGCGCTTCTCTCCGGGGTGCGGCGGGGATCGCGCCGGGGCACAGCCGGGCCTCACCCGCCCGCAGCGCGCTCCTTTCCCTGCTCCGCAGCCCTGGCCCCGCGCCCGCCGAGCGGACAGGGCCGCCCTCGGGGGCTGCGGCGGAGCGGGCGGCGGCCACGGCGCGCTGCCGTCGGGCTCGGGGCCCGCGGTCTCGGCGAGAGCTCGAGGCCGGCAGGCGGGCAACGCCGGGCCCCCTTCCACGAGCCGGCGGCCGAGCAGCGAGGCCAGGGGGGTTGCGGGCTGCGGCCAGCAGCAGCAGGAGGCACGCGGGGCTGCCCCGCGCCCGCCCGCACGGAGGCAGCGCCGGAGCAAGGCGGCTGCCCGGCCCCGCCGCCGCCGCCACCTTCCCGGGGACTCACCCGCCCGGCGGCGGAGCGGCCATCTCCGTGGCAGGGCACCGGGTGAAAGCCGGCGGCTCCCCGCCACGCCTGCCCGTGCCGGCCGCAGCGCAGCGCTGCCCGCCTGCTGCCCCCGCTCCGCCCGCACAACGAAACGAGCCCTTTGCGGGCAGGAGAGCGCGACCTCCCGGCTCGGGAGAAGCCCGCGGCTGCCCCCGGCCCGGCCAGGCTGAGGAGCCCCCCGGTTAGTTTGCTCGTTTGCTAGATCCTAATCCGCTCGTGCAGCCCTCCCCGGCCCCGCGCCCCGGCGGTTCGGGCTGCTCGGCGCTGACTCTCCCTGCGTTACCCGCGCACCTTTGGGTGCTGCTCTCAGACCGGGGCCAGGGCTTGGTGGACCGGGGCTGGCTGCTACGCTTGGGAGGGAGACGCCACGTCTCTGCTTTAAACGTGCAGGTACGGACGGCCCTTCTCACTGCCAAGTTTAGGACCCGACCTCGTACTTTAGCACAGTGCAAAGCGTCCCCTGTCTCCAAGAGGGCGAGGATCGGGCTCAGACGGAACGGGCTTCAGCCGAGCTGAACCGCAGACCCTGCGCCCCGCACGGCTCGCACACGGGTTGCTCTGATGGCTCTCCCAGGAGGTACTAAGAAACTCTCTCCCGTTTGCGGCGTAATTCCCAACGCCGCGAGGCAACGAGAACTATCTCGGCACGGATTTTAGGATTTCTAGTTCCTTCCTTGAGACTCCAAAGATAAACTCCCTTGCTTTAAGCTCTCGGATTATTTGTTCCAAAAACAAACATAGGAAAAATAATGTTCGATGTAAACATGACATTTTGGGGACTGTTCTCTATCCCAAAGGTAATGAGAATTAAAGGAACATAGTGTGGGAAATAAAGGCAAATATTTTTCTGGCATTCATGGAAATAAAACCGATTTAGGTTAGTCTATTAATATGCGCTTGAGACCCATCTAAAAAGTCATGTTTCTATGTTGCTTACAAGAAATGAGTTTAATTTTTGTAGGACACAAGGTATACTTAAACCTACACAAATGTCCATATAAATACACACATCTGTATATCCACACACATCTCCTGTAACAA
Organism: Alligator mississippiensis; assembly: GCF_030867095.1. Classification (NCBI taxonomy): domain Eukaryota; kingdom Metazoa; phylum Chordata; order Crocodylia; family Alligatoridae; genus Alligator; species Alligator mississippiensis. The sequence goes on from NC_081830.1 coordinate 45,126,764, forward strand.
ACAAATTACTTTAACATGTTAAAGAATGCGCAAGCCAGAAATGACTAACCATGTGATTCCACTGCTCTAACATTTTCCCCATCTCACCTGACTCTTCCTGTTGTGTTTTACTTATCCTACAAAAATAGGGCTTCAGCCTGGAAGCAGGTTTTGCCTGGTGCAGTAATGGCTTTTAGCAATAAGGATCCTCATTTATTTAATTAAAAGGAAGCACTCAAAAGAGGAAAGTTAGGCAAAACTACCTTTTCACAATATCCCCTTTGGACTGTTATAAAGTTTGTGGTTTGTTTTTTACTTTATGTATCGTTCTTTTTTCTTTTTCTTTTAAGTATCTTTTCTCTTAATTGTTCTGTGAATCACAGGGCACATTTTGGGATGCAGCATAAACAACAGTAATCTTGCATTTTTCAAGCACTGAAAATTCCAACTCAAGTCCCAGCAACTTGTTTCCTAACATTTAACAAACCCTTGTGACAGTAGAAATATTCACATGGAAAGCGTCCTCCCCTCCATGAATGAGTTTCATTGTCAAAAGAGGGTGTCAGTACACTCCCCAGCAGGGAGCACAGGTTTCCCTTTACTGTGAAGCAGAAAACTCTGGTAGTTTCAGACTTGTTTTCACAAGCTCCCAGATGTACAAGGATTTCTGTATTTACAGGAAAAACTAAGCAGTCCACAAGACCATGATGGCGATGCATCTATTATGCAGGCTTCATGAGGAACAGAATATCTTTATTATGCTTTGGACCAGCATTGTAGAGAATGAAGGTTCATTCAAGAGGACCCATGAGAAAATCGCAAAAGCTCTCAATTCTGTAGAAATTTTAATGGAAGTTTTAGGTACAGGGAATCTAAACAATTCCCCACAAGAGAAAAAATATTACTTAAATAAAGTCTTAACCTCAGTATACGGCATGAAGGTACTTTGAATGGTCCAAATTCATTTCGGGCCTCTTCCTAATCACATAGAATAGGTGTTTTACCATGGCCATCAGAAAGGTCAGGATCAAACTGTGCTTGTGTGTGTGTGTGTGTGTGTGTGTGTGTGTGTGTGTGTGAGAGAGAGAGAGAGAGAGACACACGTGCACACATGCACACACGTGCACATGTGCGCATGCACATTGTCCTTTATTTCTTTTTTTTATCCCATAGTTTGGGCTGAATTCTCACTACAGCCTCTTAACTGAGGTTCAGGGGACTTGTCTATAGCAAACAAACTTTGTTTCACTTTACCATTTGGTAGTTTCTTTCTTTCATCTGAAAGCACAGACTAATCCAGGGAAGGTTCTTGAATTCACACAATCAGTTACATGTTGAAATGCAAACAGTTTCTTGAGGTATTAAATAGCAGCCCTCAGCAGCGTTCAGGTTGGTTGTTATGGATTCACTAGTTACAGCTCCACAGGATAATCCTGTGTTACTGCCATCCTACAGGCCCCGGCCTACAGCAATGCTGCTGAATGTTGCAAATAAAAACAAACAAGCTGGCTATTCCCTTTTAGACAAAGTAGAAATAATATCTCTTTAGGAAGCTGTAAACAAAGGTTGGGTATATCAGAATTGACAATTTAGAAAGCAAGCTGCTCCTTTTAACTGCCTAAAAAAAATTCAATGCTCAGATATTTTCCTATACAGTTTTGAAAGCACTGGATACAAACAAAATAAAAGTCCTCTGGAAGTGTTAGGCTGATCTACACAGCAACCAATAATATTTTGCAATAGTATTAGATTAAACTGAAGGAACAGCTTCACTATAGTTTGCTGTTTAACAGTGATTCTTTTTGCTGTTTAACAGTGATCCACATGCTTACATGGATTGTCTTCAAATTACCATGCCTGATGGGGATCCAGGGTCAAAGAAATGCTATAAATTTAAAATTGAGCAAAGATCCTGAGATACAACTCCTCAAACAAAGTATATGACATCAAAGCACTAATTTGTTATTATTTTTGTTTAAGCATGTCTGCATCTCAACCTATAATCCTAATGCTCTCCATATTCACAGCAATTTGTCAGGATGATTTTCTTCTAATTTTTGCATATTGACCCTTCGGAGAAGAAATATCTAAAAAGTTCTTCAGAGTAAAAGTTGGATCTCTAATGAGGTATGAGTCAAAGACCATACCTACCCCATAGGTTACTGCAGGCACAGCTGTGTCTGCCAGGGTGTGAAGAGGTATGATCTATGCTGGGAGAGTAACTCTTATAAATACAGTTATCCCAGCAAAAAGGCACTTTATCAGAATAGGCTGTTTTAATTACAGGTGGGGGTGAAATAGGCTATGCCACCAAAAGTACAGCTGTATGAGTAGAAACTGTGTCTACTTTAGAGGTGCTACACTGGTAAGGGGTACAGGTAATTCCTATACTGGTAAAGCATTCATTGTGTGGCCATGGTCAGAAAAATCCATTTACACATGTGGAACAGGACTGGGATCCTATTGTAAAATGGAGTGTTTGCAGGCAGCCTGATGGACTCAGTGGTGGCTCCCGGTGATATGCTGTGCCACTGTCCGTGCTCTGTGAGCTTAGGTTATGTCCGTGGCAGCTGTTTGAGAATTTGCATTGTGGGCACTCATTGCTCCATTTACATTCTGCAGTGCTCCTTCTGAAAGTCTTTTCTGAGAGTGCAGTTTTTGGTTTAAGCGCTGGCATTTTGACATGCTCTGAAATCCATGTGCATGCTTGGATTATACTTGAGAAGTACTGTCCAGGAAAAAATAATTTTAATTAAATAGAGGGGGAATGTAAGATTGGAGTAAGGCACAGCTTTAGGCTAGTGTAGTTATACTCTCCTCCTGTTTGCTGAACAATGGGCTATGACATTTAACAGAGTTAAGGCTGGCTGGCAATGCCTCATATGCTTTCAGAGACTTCAGAGTGGGATAAACTAAACAGGAGCAAGGAATGTTTATTCCAGGATAAGAGTGTCCACGCATCAAAATATTCAGAATTACTGTTCTTGAATAATTCCACATGAAACCAGGTCCTTAGTCATTCCTTGCATGTGCTTATTATAGGTCACCCCTGGCTGAAATGTAAATCATACTCTGACTTTTGCCCAGCTCCAAGGGACAGAGTTCAAGTTATGGGGTGGAGACTGATGTCCACCTTTACTCTGTTAAGAGATTTATGCATAGGTGCATGCAGTGGCCTGGACAGTGGCAAAGCATTGCCAGCCAACTTTAAATTTGCAAAAACTACAGGTACAAAAAGAGCAGATACGTGGCAAAGAATTTTACATTAGTTTAACACGTGAATCTAGCACAGAATAGCTCCAGGAAAAATCAGTGGTAAATTTACAGTTGTGTAAAAGTAATGTGTCTACAGTCATCCTAGGGTAAACATTTACTCAACACCTGTTGTCCCATCATAAGGTGGCAAGGCAAGGTAATTGCACCAGCCTGGCTCCAAATAGCTGCTCCTCTGTCCACTTTGGACCCAGGTGTAATTTAAACAAAACTATTGTGAATGACACCAGTGCATATGCATTATATATTCGAGTCCTAAATTTTTGGGAAGTGAATCTATTTCTCTACTCCATGCCAACTGCACCAAAATCTGAGTAGTTTAGTATAATATCCAACCACCTTCAAGCTAACACCTTTCTACCTCTACTAAGCACTTTAAAGCAAGTAGTGGCACTCTTGCTGATTTAACTATTTTGTAAGAGATAATTAGATTTCAAATTGCATGACCAGTTTTAGTCTTAGGGAGAAAAACTAAGTCTCCGCACTTTTGATTCCAGTTTATTTAAGTATATAATCTGAGAATGGCAAATCATAGCCTCTCCCTTTTGCTGGAACAAGATTCAAAATATCTTACTGTAAGTGCCTTTTCTATGCATCAGTTTGTGAAGAAGCAGAATTAGGCTGGAGGTGATCCTTTATAATGTTGTCTCCTACTCAAGAACAGGGCCTCAGCTTTTTTTGAGCAATTATGGTAAACGAACCTTTGTGTAATGAGTCGAACTCTGGTTAAAATCAACTTTAGATTATACACAACTATCAGTGACTTCAAGTAACAGAATATATGGCACATGTTCTTGATATGCTTATAACCTAATTTCAAAAGGAGCAAAAGTAGACCCTTAAGCATCTATACAGTGTCCCAAACAATCAATCAGTTTCTGACTGCAATGAAGGTTCTATGCCTAAAAATTATCCTTATATCAAGGAAAATATATAGCAGAAGATGCTGCATGTTTCAGTTAGAGCTAAGCCACCCCTAGGTTCTGAACATTCGATTGTATGTGTATAAACACCTCAAGGGCTTTCTATTTATATAAACCTTATTCCAACTTTTTGAGAATATGAACCAGTTGGAAAGCTACCAAAAGCAGGATTTTTTTGTGAAAGTCCCAGAGCGTGCTACTTTGGTGCAGCCAAAATTATCAGGCTCTCAGTTTCACTTACAGTTCCCTAGAATTTCTACTTGTGGTCCTGACCAGATCTAAGTAATGCAGAGTGGACCAAATATGAAAAAAAATAATTAACCAAACTTTTTTGGAACCTCAGAAAGGGGTTGGTTCAAGTCCAGCTTCAGATGTAGGTAAAAGTTCATCCCCACTCATTTTATAAGAATTTGCTTGCTCATATTTAATTTCATTATAACTCCAGTTCCTTTCTTCTATCTTGAAACTATTCTCAAACATAAAAGTAAATGAAACATGCAAACTATAAGAATAACTGTGGAAGTAAACTAAACTAAAAAACAAATAAATTGAGCACAACTTTTTGTTTATTAAATCTATCTATATCTATATACATCCTCTATCATAGACTTCCATTGCACCTTTTTTTTAAACCGCGTTAAGAAACCTGTGCACCCATTTCAATAACCGCACCCGCTTCCCTGAGCCCACGTGCACCCACTCTGCCCTTCCTTAACCCAAACACAGTCCTTTAGTCCAGGCCCTGATTTGGGGTTTCCCTTCTCTATTCATTCTCTGTCCTTGTTGCTGTCGCTTCCACTGATGCTGATCCTGTTGTTGTCCTCTTTGCCGTCTCCAGGTCCAGTTGCGTCATTGTCCCCTTTGTTCTCCCTTGTCCACTTCACTTCCCCAGGGGGACTTTGAACAGTCTGTGCCACGTGTCGCTTTTCCAGGTGGAGTTGGCTGCGTCCTTTCTGTCTTCTCCCACTGCTTTCCAGTAGTAGGACTGGAGTTCGCTCACAAACATTTTAACACGGTCCATTTGCTCAAGCTTAGTGTGACTGTACATCAGGAGGTTCCTGCATCGCCACAGGGTGCTTCTGATGCAGGACACAAACAGGTCAAAGCGGGTTGTCTGGGACCCTTGCTATTTAGTCAGGTGTCCATACAGCACCACCTCCCTTGTCATCAGCCTGACTCCTGTCATTTCCTCAAGGAGCTGGCTCACCTTTTTCCACACTCCCTTGGCATAGGGGCAGAGCCAATAGAGGTGGTCAATGGTCTTGCTCTCGTCTTGGCAGCTTGCCCTGGGGCAGCTGGGTCTAGACTCTCATCTCACTCTGTGCCTCCATGCCTTCACTGGGAGTACACTGTGAGCTATGAGCCAGTTCAAGTCTCTATGGTCTATTCTTAGGTCTTTGTAGAAGATCCAGTACTAAATGGCCTGGCAGTCAGGATCAGGGAGCAGCTTCACGGTCGATAGCCTGTCTCTGTCTCTGAGTGCCTTCTGTATCTTCCTGTGGTTGGACATGGTCTCTGAGCTTTCACAAAGAGCTAAGTTTAATCTTTGGGGTTCTGGGGATGCTAACAAGCAGAACCTGATCAATAGGCATCAAGTAGTGACAAACCCTCCTGCATGTCAAGGTGAATAAAGCAAGTCTTTGCAGTTCCTCTGAGCTGAAAGTGTACACTCGACTTCTGCAGCCCATGACATATATACACAGGGCTGGTTAGAGAGGGAAAGGCCAGGATATCCAGCACATGTGAATATTCAACACATTTCCCAGGATCCTTTGCCAGTAGGGCTTGCATAAGGCATGGACCAGAATTGTCTGTTTCTCTTGGCTGGGGATAAACTGTGTCTGCAGTGCAGGTGTTCCCGTCTGTGCAGTGTGCACCTCAGTTTCTACAGGAGTGAATGCAGCTGACAGTAGGGAGCAGTATGTAAATATGACAAGTTGTTACTACACACTGGGTACACCGACACATTTCACTATGGTGATGTTACTAAGCCGTGGTTTTGTATTTCCTTCTGGAAGTACTAAATCATGGCACAGTAACTTCCTGTCCTGTACCATACGCATGGCACATGGTTATTTTTAGCAGCTACTTCCCCGTAGTGGCACTCTATACCAGGGGAGCGCGTTGCTATGGCAAAGTAGCTGCTGATCACATGTAGACTCCCGCAGACACTACATTGCTATAGCGTGTTGCTATGGCGACAGTGTCACATGTAGCTGTGCCCACTCAGGACCATATTCTGATTTGGACTCCACTCTGCAAAGCTGCTACTAATTCCAATGAACATTACACATGGCTAGTAGACCAGACACTGAATAGCAGTGGGAACTCTTTTGTGGCTGGCAACAACATGCGGTCCTTATTGACATCAGAAAAGCTTAAGAACAAGGAAGAAGCCTTAAATGAATTTATTAATTTCTGTGATTAAGATAAGACCAGTTTCTACAAATATATATATATATATATATATATATATATAACCAGCTGGCCACGGTGCAGCAGGTGACCCAAGCAGGAGTTCAATTTATCCTTCTCTTGTGGACACTGTAAAAGCCTGAATGTTATATATGACATAACCAATTTATTCATAAAGGAAGACTAGCACCCAGTGTACTGTATGATCAAACATTAGATCCAGGTTGTTCAATGGCTTGGCATTTGGTACAATGTAGGCTGGGCCAGCATGTTCAAAAATATATTGAGCATTTTTCAAGTTTCAAAGAATTAAAATAATTATCTCTGGTGAGCAGAGTAAAAAAAATGGATTTTTCAACCTTGATGTTATCTGACTCAAATAAATAGCAAGGAAATGAAGCTGTGGTTTGTTTTTTTTCTCTTTTTGGGGTGTGTGTTGGTGACTGCTTACTGAGCTATTTGTTAACTTTTGATGCTGTGAATATCCTAATGTATCTTACACACAAATGCCCACAAAACAGAGGCATCTTGGTCTGCTACACTAAGAATGACAGGCAGAACCCAACACTCCTGAGTACTGACCCTGATTCTTCCACTGACTCACTGCCTACCCTTAGGCAAGTCACTTTAGGTTGATGTCTATTTGAAATCTTGCAGGTATAATCTCTCAGTGTTTTAGAGTGACATCATCCCCTCTGCTCTTGACTATAGAGGAGATGAAAGAAATGGGAAGCCTGCTATTTTTCCCAAACTTCTGTAGTGTGGGGGGAGGGACTGAGTCCAAACATGCCTGCCCTGCACGGGAGTTGCTGTGTACTCATCCCATGTGTTTCATACTTCTGATGTTTGTGGCAAGGGTGCCAAGTAGGGAGGGGTTTCCTTCCCTGAATGGTGAGTACTGACCCTTTCACCCTGGCTCTGTGGGAAAGACACCACGGTGCTTTCAGAGCCCCACAGGAGGAAAAAGCACAGAGATGGGGCTCTCCCCACCCTGGTGCAGTACACATGCCCTGGCCCTTTGCAAATACCTGGCTTTTGCAAGGTGTCCATGTGGGCTTGAGCACATCCATAGGGAAGGCCATTGCCTCAGTGGCTCTGCACCCTCCTTTCACTGGATGGGATGATTCAGTAGAAATTATATGGCCTTCTGGACTTTGTATTCTCATGGGTTTTCCACTGGAAAAACATGACTTTTCTTCCAGTTTTCCCAGTATATTCAATAGAAATAATAAGAGTTACCTAAATCCTGGAGATGTTCTGAAAACTAACAACTTAATATCTGATACTCTGAAGACATGGAGTGTGTGCAAATGAAAGAACACAACCCTGCATATGGCTTACACTGAGGTCAATGTAAGCAGGACTCACACAGGGTTATTTCACTCTTAATTTCAGCTAAGGGTTTTTTTTGAGGGGGGTTGGGAGAGGAGGGGGGGGAAGAGAGGGGGATGCTTTGCTTAAAACTTGTCCAGTCACTACTAGCTGATGTTACCTGCTTAATAACACTTTGCTGTTAGATAGACATCTCATTCTGTCTGCTCAAAGCACTTACATACATTAGTTGATTCTGACACACAAATCACCAATACAAAGGCAGGCAGGTGAGTAATTCTTGCTATCAGACAATAAGTCATTTAAGGCTGTATTTTTAAAGGTTAGGTTCTTGAAGTCTGGCTCCCAAGCAATTTTAAAGGCATCTCACTATCTATGTGTCTAAATATGGACCTAGGGGCCTAATTTCAGACATCCAAGTTTCAAAATATGATATTTGGGGCCTGATCCTGTTAGGTGCTAGGGGCCCTGAGCTAAAGGCATTTAGGTGCCCAACACTTATTGAAATCAAGTAGAAAACTCCGGGGGGAAAAGAAAAAGGAAAAAAAATAGCCTGTCACACATCAATTATGGAACGCACTGAGAGCTAGGCTCCTAAATGCCTCTGAGGATCTGGTCCTCTGGCCCTTGCAGGACTGGATGCTTTGTGTCTCACTCTTATCACCTCTGAAGCTGGCACAGTGTTCAGTGAGTGTGGCCTTTCTGTGGATTTGTGAAAAGACTGAAGCAGGGCGGAAACTGGGCCTCTGGATTAGTTTCTTTGAGGTGATATAGGGCCAGAGTTAAGCCTGTAGAAGTCAGTGAGCAAACTCTCTTTGGCTTCAGGAGCGGAATTTTCCCCACAGTTTTTGAACTTTGTAAATTAAGGCTGCTTTTTTCTTTTCCCCTTTTTGACTTTCTTCTTGCTAAGGTATCTAATTTGTCTTTTCCATCATCTACCCAAGAGACCTCATGAGGAGAGGATCATAGCATGCAGACCCATTTTAACACATTTAGTCTAATTTGCTTAGCAAACTCTGTATTTACAATCCAGGATTATACAACCAAGCTTTGAAATAAAGATATGAGAAGCAGACATCTTTTTCTGCTCAAGTATATCTACCTCGGACCACCTGGAAGTCAGCTGTCATGCTACTTTAATGGAGCCTTTGCAAAGACATAAATGTATAGACTGGCAAATCTACAAATCTCCACACCAAGTTCACTAATCAAAGAACCTTATTTATTACCAGTTTGATCTGGTATTTCAATGGTTTTAATAGAAGATGTTTTGTCCAACAGCCCCTGCTACAGCATCCAGTACTGCTAAGTTACTGGATGCTACAGCATTCAATACTGCTAACTCAAGCCTGAAAAACAGCCATAAGTGATACAGAAGTTATTGTACAGTTATTTAAGTTATTCAGTGACACCACTTCATTTCTGAATTTTGATCTCTCCACATTTCTCCTAGTTGGTAGTAAAGCTATTTATCAGAATTATGTTTTTTATTGTAGGCAAATTGTAAACCCTCATTGCTACTTTACAAATGTAGAACACTAAATGAAAATGGCTGTTCACATGACAGAGGTCCATTTTTATGGCTCTGAAATTCTAATAACAGAATTTTCATTTTTTCCACTGGAATTACCTTAATTAGATGGTAAGATCTTTGGGGCAGGGTGTTTGGTTATTTTCCTGCCTTGTGTAAATAATAATAATAATAATAGTTTTCTGTATGCTCTTTCTCCTCTGTTTATTTTAGTTTACTTTAGTTTAGCATCCTTTTGTGCATAAGCAACAAAGCCAATTTGGTAACTTTAAGCTAACTGCTGTATTAGTAAAACACGCAGCAGATGTCAGTACATTACAGATCTTGGATAGGAAATAACAAAATAGATTATAAATGAGAAAGCTAAACAAAAAGCACAGTTTGCAGGCAAGTGTAATACTCAAAAGCAATCTGAAAACTAGCCCCACTGTGCTTGACTTTGTCCTTTTTTAATGTGAATTTTGCCTATTTTTTTGCAGTTTTTACAATTCCTCATTGTGGAGTCATTTTTCAAGTGACTACTGAATTTTCTTACCCAAATCAGTTTTTTAAAGGAGTGCAATATACTCCTAACCTGCTTGAAGAGTTGAAGGGAAGGATTGAAGGGAAGGATTTTTCTCTGTTGGCCACAACTCAGCAATTTACTGAATGGAATAAACCAGAAAGTAGGCTGTGATTTGCTTTGTTCTGTAACTAGAGATGCTCTTCCCACATTGGGCAAGCCTTCTAAGGAAAGAATTTCCCTGACTTGGGTCTCTTTGGTAAAGGGTCATCTAAAGTCAAGTTATGCATACCTTAAAACAGATCTAGGGCCAGATCCTGCTTCCACTGATAGCAATGGAGGAAGAGGAGCAGCCCAGGGACAGAAAAGAGACCCAGTGAAAAGCATCCCTTGTTTTCCCCAGCACAGAGAGAGTCCTGCAAAAACAGTCTCTCTCTCCTCAGTGATCTGCACAGATGAAGCAGTGTGAATGCATAGGGACCCTTCTGAGATAAGCCACATTCTCAGGAAGCCTAGGACATACACCTCAGTCCAGGGGGCTTCCTTACTTTGTACACCCAGTTTCCCCACATGACACAGATCATTGTCTGGAAATGAAAAGACATAGCTACAGAAATCCTCCAACATGCAACTGCCTCTCAGGAAACTGCAGAGGGATTTTTTTTTTGAGAAGCAAAGCAGAATGTTTATCTTTCTTATCTCAAAAAGGAAACCTATGGGAAACTGTATGCCATATTCTCCACTGGTCTCCTGTCATATAATTATAATGCATTACATAAAGCAGACAGCTTTTGCAAAATCAGTTAAGTCTAATGAGAGGACAATCCCTTATTAAAGGGTGTTTTGGCTTCCTTTCCAGATGTTATGAGTCTCATCCGAGTATTCCTTGGTATAAAAACAATACATGAGCTAAATGTTTGGATTAGGAAAACACAATGCACCCTAAGTGTCCCGTGGCATTAGGGGAATAATTGTTGCACACGGCAAATCTTTTTTTTCCCCAAGTAAGGAACCCAGGCCAGATTTTTTTTTCCAACTTCAAAGCAGGAACACAGTAGGGCCTTTCCCACTGCCAAATTGCTCAAGTGAAAAAAACCTATTATTTTTCCAATAAATGCTTGGGATAAATTCAAGGTTTGTTTGTTTGTTTTTTTAAACATGCTGCAGTTCACTTCTAAATTGGAGGGGGATATATAAGAATCCTAGAGGATTCAAGTATTATTCTGGGGAAAAAAATTATACAGAACAACATAATACCTACCTGTTCTTGCTGTGCAGGAAATCTGATAGTCTATAGAAATTAAAGGATTTTAAGTTGTTCATTTTATCCATTATCAAGGTCAGCATAGGTTATACAGATGAAGTATCTTACATTGATGATCAGTGTGTCCACTACATTCTGCCAACAAAATTTCCCCTTCTGTTACCTGAAACCTCACAGAGTTTCTTTAAACATCACCAAATTAGATGGGCCAGATGTTCCTTTAATGAACACTTGTGATTAATGAAGATCCCAGGAAGAAGATATAGAATATGCATAGGAAGAGGGTGCCCAATCCAGCTGTCTAAGGTGTAAATATATGTGGGAAAAGTTTGACTCAGGAAAAGTCATTCAAGAGCTTAGTAATTAATAAATAAGGTCATATTTTATATATTTTTAAAAGTCTTCAGCACCAAGATCACCCCATTGTTCCTCCTAGGAAAGAATCCTTAAAATAAGTCAGGATACACTTATTTTGATGCCTAAATGGGAGGTGAAGTATTCTGTAAATGTGTCCTATGTAGGATCTTTTCCCACCCCCCTTTTTTTTTACAACATGTGGCTCTTAAGGCTTTGCTAAACAGGACATTCAGGAAAATGATTCTGAATTAACTTTAAAGTGGGTTAATTAAATGGCACTAAATGTTTGGATATTTTAATTCAGAATTAAAGTGACATTCCAAAATTAATTAAGATTAATTTAATTAAGACCACTTTAATTTTAAAGATGAGTATCTATGCAGGGATTTAATGGAGTTTACTTAATCCACTTAACATTCACACATTTAGTTTATTTGGATAAACTTTCTTGAATGTCCCTGTGTGGACAAGCACCAGAAGATATACAGGCAATTCCTTGAGTTAAACAGACATTTTATTTTTAATGAAAAATATTATAATATGTTTATTTAGTAAATATATATTTAATAACATTTAACAGCTTTGGCAAATATCAAAGCACCATACACTTCTGTCAAGATGTAACTTTTGCCAAAATTAATATCAAAATTTTAAAAGCACTTTGTTTCTTAACCAAATGACCATACAGGTAGGGACTGTTGTCAGATTATTCTTCCCAGTGTTTAATAACCCACATAAACTATGAAAGCTACCTAAGAATTTTGCTTCTTAAATGCTGATAGCAAAAATCTCAGTCTACTGCAGTCATGGAAAATTGTTCAGGACTGTAAACCCTATGTCTATTATTCTGTAAACCTAATCCAAAGTCTACTGGAGTCATTGGGAAGACTTACATTAACATAAGTGTGTTTTAGACCAGGTCCTAAGTCAAAAAAATCAAGTGGGTGCTGGCTTGTGTGAAATGAAATAGGTGGTCTCACTCCACTTGCCAAAACCAAAATCTGTCTTTAAAACTGGAACCAATTAACTTGCTTGCTTCCTCGAGGTTTGGTCAAGGTATTGTGAAGATGGGAAGGCTTGCACTAGCTGCATGTGGTATTTTATAGAAAAATAGATTACTTTACTCCTCAGAGGGTGCATCTACACATGCGCCTGACTGTGCAATTGTTACTGTGCAGTCCTGTTGGCGCACAGGTCATTTCCAACCCTACTGCGCAGTAGCAATGAGCTACTCTGCAGTAGCTTGTTGCAACTGTGCAGTAGCTTTGGTGTCATGGTTCATGCCCGCCAAAGCTACATCACCGTAGTGATGAGCTACATTGCCGTAGCACCTTGTGCAGATATGCCCAGAGCTCTTCATCAAGTATTACATTTATGAAATTTCTTCTAACTAGGAATTTCCTTTAGTGTAAGATCTGTCTCTCTCACTGCCTCTCCTTCCTTTCAGAAGTTGTCTATTTTTGAATAAGCCAGCAATGCCTAACTATTAGAAATAGTCCGTATTTGCTAGTTGACTTCTGGTTTAGGTGGTACATAAAACCCATAATGCATGAGGTAGTTCTAGTGAAGTACTAGTCCTTATAGTGAAGTACTGCAATGGTAATAGCAGAAGTAAGGGTGTCCTCAAGATAAGATCAAAATATTCATTGTTTATACTTCAGCATTAATCATGTCTTGGATTTCAAGAACATTAAGATATAACAACACAAGACACATTTGCTCTTGCCCTGAAGCTAGTGATATCATTTTGCCATCTTTGTTCATTTTTATTATGATAATAATAATAATCATCATCAGTATTAGATAACAAATAGGAATGATTCTGTTGTTACTTACATCATGTCAGAATAACTACTGAGTGAGCTCTTATTGAGGCTAAATTTTCCCTGAGGTAGATTTAATCAGGTCTACAAGATCAGAATCCAAAAGGGTTTGACTTAGTTTTATATTCTTTTGAATGTGCACCCATTATCAATATCTGAAATGAATCATGTGCTGAAAGGTTTTAAAGCCCCAACAATAATGCCATTAATGAGATCAACAAAAACAGAACCTGGCTCACAGCAGTTCACAAAACGGTCTGACTTCCCCAGCTCCACTGGCTACTTCATTTAACAACAAAGCAAAGAACAAAAGAATGGGATGTGTTAGTCACTTGTGTTATTGGTAATACAGAAATTAGTAGACCAGATGTACTATCCTCACTCTAGCAAAGTTCCCAGTTATTTCAGTGGCAGCAGGATATTTGGACAGAAAAAAAACTTGGTTTGTTACATTATAACTTCAGTGTTTATTGGCTTCTTATAGCTGTAGAATTATCTACGATCAAATGCCTTTTTCACTTATTTAGAAATGCTTTTCAGAAACAAACATTTAACTTTATTTTAATATTTTATGTGTTGTATTGCCATTGTATTTTATTGACTTCATTATGGGACTTTAACTACTCAGATCCCATTTACGGAGTACTGGAGTGAGGTGATAGAGGGTCAAACACTGTATCTTAGATCTCATTTGGCAATCCTGTTTCCTATTTGATTAAAGGGCTATATATAGAAAACGTCACTCTTGAAGTTGTTTTTGTCTCTGGAATAAGTAATTACAAAGGAAAATCTTTGTTCCAAAGTCTGTACATATATAACACGAGAAAAAATATTACTATACTTTTCAGTTTAGTGTGCACAGGAAACAATTTCTAAGATGCAGAAAAATCACTTACCTGATGATTGCTCATGCTTCCTGCTTTTTCTGACTGGGCTAACTGTCAAAATCAAGAGGAATGCTCTCTCCAACTCAACAAGAACCAGAAAACCATATAAAAGCACATCACCAGGATTTCTAATACCCTACAAACAACTCACTGAGATGCTTTAGGGCAAGGGCATTGTAAAATCAGATCCTCCATAATAAGTAGCAATATCATATCTATTAGCTCAAACTGTCTTTACTTGATCAAAAAAGTCATCAAGTCATCATAGGAGAAAGACTGTTTGGGTCATCTTAATGTTTTGTGTCTCATGTTATCCTAACATGGTAATCCAATTATAGAAAATAGAAAATTCAATCTCTTAATGACCAAAGTATCATCTCTATCAAGAACAAGGACTTCATTATAGACCTTCCATCAGATAGTTAATTGCATGAATGGAAGCAAGGTGAACATTGCTATTACTTTACAGTACACTTTACAGTAGTACTTAGGAGCCCCCATCCTGGACCAGGGAATGGGAAGCGGTGGAAGAGAGAGAGTAGTATCAAAAAAGCATGTGTGTGCAGTCACGATATCAACAGATTCCTGTTTAATAGTAAACAAGAATTCTCAGCTGAGAACAAAAAGTAAAAAAACGCAAACCAACAGATTGTTCCTACTGGCATGCACATATTCTCTCTCTCTCTCCCTCTCATACACAAAGCTGAAAACAGAGGCTGCCTATACACTTGGTTGGGGGTGGGGGGATGTTTTAATAAGAGTAATTCCCAGACAGCCACTCTAATGAAAATGGGTCACCATCATGTGTATTAAGCCCCTGCATATTTCAAAATGCTGTGGGATACTTTATCTAAATCTCATTTAATGAGATTTAGATAAAGCACCCCCACAGCCATTTTAAAATGCATGGGGGCTTAATGCACGTAGCGGTGAGGTGACGCTGAAGCGTTCTGATTAGAACGTGACTGAACACATCTAGAGGTGCCCAGAAGAAAGGAGGTTTATTCCCAACGTTCCAAAATGGAACTTTCTGTCAGGCAAAGAACCGCTGAGATTCCCTCTGCAGAGTCTTCCACTGTGTAAAACACACCTGCTTGACTTCTTGCTAACTACAACATTTGACAACCCCATATCCCAAAACCAGCATGGACTTCTGTAGTAAGATCCTGTCTATGCTGAAACCAATGGGAATTTTTCTATTAAGTTCAATGAGGCCAGAAATAGACTGTCAGATTAGGAAGGTACTCCTGTGGTCATCAATAACCATAGTCATAGCATTCATCAGGGCCTGCCAGTGTTGCCTTTGCTGCTCAATCTCCTCAGGAGTTCGTGATACTGGGCTAGCAATGTTTGCAAAGTGACATCCATGTCCAGATCCATAGTAGCTATTGGTGGTGAAAGATCTGGGTCACAGTCACATTCACTGGTGGTAGGCAGCACAAATGCAGTGGAAATTCAGGCAGGTAGTGAGGGACCCAGTCTGCGTGGTGAATCGCACCAAGATCCCCCCCAAACAAATTTCACCATGCACCCACAATTTGAAAAACCAGTATGTGCTTACCTGGCACTGGTTAAGTCAGGGGAACCTATGTACACAGGGTACATGTGCTCTCTCAGTCTACCTGCTGGTGGAAGCATGGTGGTGCATTTAGTCACTAAATCTGCTTTGAAGGGCCACAACTTCTTCACTACATGATAAGTCACAGCACAACCAGCCATGTAACAAGTGCAACATTTGCTTATAGCTTGGTAAACCATGACCACATGGAACCATTGAATCATCAGAAACAGAGACCTCCCAGCAACAAATATTTCACTTTAAATATTCTAATAAAAGATCTTATTAGGAGGAAACAGGAATTGCTGGAGAAAGGTATCATTGGTGTTTTATTTTGTTTTGGTTTTTAACTTGTAAAACAGAATAAACCAGATTTGAAATACTATGGTTAATAGGTTATTTCAAACCATGGGTTTTGTTTTTAGGGTGGGATTGTTAAGAGCATCTAAATAACTCATGTTCATTGAAAGTCAACAGTATTCATTCTCTTTAAGTCACTTATGCAGTTTTGATATATATATTTTTTAAATAATAGCCTATGATGTTAAGTCAGTGATTCTCAATCAGGGTGCTGCAGCACTTGGGGGTGCCTTGAGAACCTTTCAAGGGTGCTGTGGGGTGCTTTACAATGTTAGCACTGTTACATGTGCAAACTTAGTCCACAAGATAAAACTAGAGAGTTTAAATAAAAATCCACAGTGTTAAAAACATTTTGATCTGATCTTTCCAAGTTCTTTGCAACAAAAAAATTACTCTATTATTTTTGCATAGGCAAAAAGTGCATGAAAACTAAGAGCTGGCATTTTCTGAGGGGTGCTTCAAGTCTACTGAGGGGCACCCCGCGCCTAAGAAGGTTGAGAAGCACTTTGTTAGGTAGAGAGAGAGCAAGCTTCCAATATATCTGTGTGTATTATTCTGAGATGGAGAGGTACACCAAGTGTTTCTCTATACAAACACAAAAGTTTATCATCTCTATCACTTAAAAAATCCTTACCAAGGAGGTTCTCAAATTAAACCAAAAGAGAGGGTCTCTCTCTCATGCTTAGCGAGGTGGGAAAGTGTATTTCCGTAGCTTTATAAAATTTTAAACTTGTGGCTGGTTTTGGGTTTCCTTGCACACTGGATCCAGCTGCCCTCTCCTGCTCTGGTGTTTCCTAGAGAGACCCAATTATCATCACCTAATTAGTGACAAAGGAGAGAAAGATTTCCTGTCAGACAGAAGTCTTTGAACAATTCAATATGGTCTCTTAAAGATGTGCATCCAGGATTTACAATACATCAAGTTGATTCATACGTCAGAAAGCTTTAGGTTTTATAAAGCCAAAAACAGTTGAAAAGTAATTAAACCTATTTATCACTGAACATGTTATAGGTTTGTAGGAGGTTAAACAGTTAAGCTTTTATTAGTAGAGACTCCAATCTTAACAATAAAAGAACAGGTATTTTTCCTTTACCGAGATATAAACATGTACAGAATACTGAGCTAAGGTTAGTATTAGTAATATACTGTAGCTCCAGCAGTGATCTCCATGTATTTAAAACTCAGTGGTAACTATACAACATAAAGATATCTAGAAAAAAATTAAACAATCATGCACTGAATGGTCTTTTAAAATGTCAGAGAAAAGGGTTTCAATCCCCAAAGCTTTATTTTTATAAACCAAAAAGTAAAGAACCACCCCAGTTTTCCCTGCTGTAAATGATTTAGCCTTTTCAAAACAATGTTCTCTATTTGCCTTGACTGATTTTTTTTCACATATGTCCCCAACACATATCAATAATGTACGAATGTAATATATCCTGTTTGATATAACAGATGCTGAGAGGACTCATTACTTACACTTTCCAGAACCAGCACTGCAACTCTGTAGCACCCTCCGCAGACTCTGCCCCTTCCTATATCCCAACTATATTTTAGCCTTAAATGATTTGTAGCTTTTGAACAGCTCCTGAAATATAAAAAGGGAGCTCTAGAAGGTGGGATACTTTTATTCACTCAAATGGATCAATATTAATAATTGTTGAATTATAGTTAAGGTCTGGTCTTGCCACCACTGGAAGCCGAGAATACGCTGCACCTCAGAGCTGAAGTCAATTAAGCCTGTGGAACTCTCCACAAAGCCTTCAGTGACCACCCCTCTCCCAGCCATAACACCACCAAGAAGGATTTGACAAAGGGACACCACTGTGGCTCCACAAGTAAAAGCTGAACCTTACACTCCTGCTGTGGCATGAAACGCTAGCAGAGAAGTTGCTAGGAACTGAAGTGCATCAGGAGAATGTACAGGCACCATATCCAGCACTTTTTGCACTGAAAACAGAAAACTGATTTTCTTTTCTAGTACAGTCCCAACAGATGCAGAAAAAATGCTAACTTGGGTTGATTTCTTTAGATGCCGTTACAAACAATTCCCTTGAACTCCTGTTTAAAATTAATTGTCACAGGTTTTGAATCCAAAACAAATTTAATCTCACAGCAGAATCATAAGGAAATTGATTGGAGGTGGCAAAGACAGGGGTAGAAGAGAGGATGGAGGCAGAGGACTGTATCTGCTCCCCAAGCACAAAACCTTTTTCAGTTTTCATTTACTTGGAAGCTTTTTTTGTCCTTTAGTAACACTTTCTGATTATCTGTTTTTTCTTCTTACTTCTCAGTTTCTCTCATTCTGACCTTCTTCATTCTTTTGACCAGTCTACAGCCTCCTCTGTCTCTCTTCTCTGCTATCCACTGTGTTCTGAATGCACCTGTCACCATAGGAGGCAGGTGCCCCCCTCTATAAGTCTCTCTCCTTGAATTTCAACAATTAACAATAAACACATGCATTCCCTTTTTTCTAAGTGGCTCCCTTCCCAATTTCTCCGTTACTAGTGAACCCTTTTTTCATACCTACATCTTTCCTCATTCATTTGCTTTATCCCATTTCTCTTTTTTCTGATCTCTCACTCTCTCCAGATCACATGCTTGTGACACTGCAGGAGATGAAGAATGCCTGTCCTTAAGGGTGTAACTTTATCAGCAAAGCTAAGGGGGAAGGACCATAGACCTCAGTGTATTAAAGCTCTAATCCACACCTCCCAGGAACTCTCAGCAATGTTTCTCCATCTATTCTTTGTACGAGCAAAAATACTCAGCGCACCTTCTTCTTCCAAACAATCCCAGCCTCTGCAACTTCTCCATCTACCGTGCCAGTTTCTCCCATGTTTTGCTCTCTCTCCCTCCCACTGCCCCCCCTTTCCCACCAAAAATCTTTCATCTTCCTCAGAGAAGTGTAAGAAAAACAATTGTGAATTGGTACTTTCTCTAACTAACCTATTCCCTTTTGGGAGAAGATGGCTAAAACACAGAGATTATTCCGTAGTCTTTTTGTGAGATAGAAAAAAATTTTTTTTTCCTTTTTTAAATAAAACTGTGCTTTTTTGATAAAACTCTTAAGGCAGAAACATTTTGACCTGCCCATGAGACCCAGCTGAGAAAAAGCTGGTGTGGTTGGAAGGCTGCTGTACTTTGACAGACCCAAGCTTCCAGGTCAAAGATGGAGAGTTGTGCGGGAGGTAGGGGTAGTTAGAGGTGACATTCAGCCACCAACCCATGCCCTGGCAGGCTGCAGTGAGCTGAGAACAGCTACAGAATTGGGCCCACTTTGCACAAGTGCAAATGCACTAAAGCACAAAGTAGTGAGAAAATCAGACCCAACTGGTACAGCTTCATTTATCAGCTACAGCTTCTTTTTAATATAAACCATTTCTTGTGGTTTTAAATCTGGGCTCACTTCCAATCAATGGAGATCTTTATTAAATGTAATTGCTTCTCCCTGTGGCTACAACTTTTAATTAGTAAACATCAATATGCACTTCTGTAGCACTTTTAATCTGCAGATTTAAGTTATTTAAGAACATTAGCTTTCTCAACACCTCTGTGAGATAGCTAAATACATGGAGGGTTCAGCTGATCCACTACTAAATACAACACTGTATAACAGGCAAAGAAAAAACATAGTTAAGAATACCACTTGTACATTAATTCAGACCTGCCAATGTAAGGACATGGGTGTGCTGTGACCACTGTCTATCCTGACCAACACCTTTTTTTTCTCATTGTTTCCTTGTAGTCTTCCAGCTATTTACCTGTATCCATTCATTGTCTCTGGTGTTGGATTCTAGACCAGAACCAGAACTAGGGTGGGATGCGTGGAGCATCAGTCCTGGGCATGGATTCAGTGGAGGCTCCAGAATGGCTCCCTGTTCCCAGACTTCTTTGCCATGGGGATGCCATTCCGCAATGCCTCTGCCAAGCCACAGGAGCTGGACCAACACAACCCTGTCCCCAGAAGTGTATCTGGGGGGCAGGAAGTTGATTAATGCCAAAGGTGCTAAGTTTTTTTCGGGGGGGGGGGGTGGGCATGCTAAGATGAGGGACATGTGGAAGTTTGTACAAATTTTAGGTGACAGCCCTCTTCCAGAGAGCGGGGGCAGGGCTCTCAGGCCCCCATATACTCTGATTTTGCCAAGTACATGGTTTTGCCACAGGAGGCATATCCCTACCCCTGTGGGCTGTGGAGGGAGAGAATGGAACACAAGGACAGGCCCCCAGGGAGCCTACTCTGCTGCTTGTTTCTCAGCAAAAGCAGCAGCAGTATGAGGCTGGGTTGCTGCAGCTACCATCTGAGTGAAGAGAATTTGTCAGGTAAGACTCCGCTTCTTCTGCCCCTCCACTGTTCAGCATAATTCCCATTCCCCCTGCCTCCCTTCCCCATGCCCCAGGCACTGAAAGGGCTCCATAAAATCTTGGACACCTCCTATAAGTTGTCTCCCACTGACAGAAGTTCTCAGAACCTAACAGAGGGCACTAGCATTTTACAAGACTGAACTGTTAGACAAGGAAATAACTAACCAAGAACAAAGGTTTTAAATGGCTTCACATTATATGGTCTTTCCTTATAAATAATACATATGTGATACATGCATTAATAAAGAGTTGGTTTTCTCTTGCTTTTTCTTAGTGAAGTGCAATCAATGGGTCAGATTCACCATTTGGGTTCCAATAATGGAAGGGACAAGAGAGTTTGGTGGCAAAAATTCGAACTCAAGTGGAAGCATCATTTATACCACTAACAGTGGACCGGCTTGGGGCTGGTCACTACATCAGCCCACCTAACTGTCTAAGGCAGTCCACCCTGCCTTTCCTGCCACACATTGAAGTATCAAAGTAGATGGAAAAATGTGGGAGGCTGCCCATTTAATTGCCCTGATGCCAAGGGCAAAATGCATGGCTTCAAACCTCCCCTTATACCATGTCCCATGACTTGCAGATGGCATCCAAATCCACTACTACTCTCCCATTGCTGGGCTGCACTCAGCCGCTGGCCCAAACTTGGCCTCAGGCATCTTCATACCTACCTGGGCCACATGCCCCTTCACTGAGGGGGCCTCAACCCTGCCCCCTCCACCAGGGCCTCTACCCTGACCCTCACTGGGCTGTTGGGTCTTACACTCCCTTTGAACCCCAGGCCTCACTCTGTGGGCCCCTTCTATCAATCTGGACCCTGCCTCAGGCCCCACTTAGTGGGCCTGGGCCCTGTGTTTTTCTGTCAAGGTGTGCTCCCCTAGCCTTTCCCCTACACAGGGTCACCCATAAGGCAGCAGGGGCTGAGGCTTTCTGGTGCCCCATACTCTCCTTTCACTAGGGAAGCATAGGTGTGACATTTCATAGAGACTGCCCTGCCACAGCAGCCCCCCATACCATCCATACCACCTGGTCATTCTCCAGGACCAGGAACCACCTCCATCCCCATAGTTCCTACCCCTGACTTCCAGATGTTCTGGGAGCAGATTCCTCTGGCCATGCAATACTACTCCAGTGGCATCCCTGCAGCAACTGTCAGCTGTGCTCTCAGGGCCTGGTCTTATACCCAGGCTCCCCAGCATCTCCACCAATCAGGTGGGTTCCTGACCATCATGTGACTGCCTGATTGGGTCAGCTTCCACCTGCAGGCTGTTCTGCATCCTGGTCAAACTCTTAAAGTGGCAGGCACAACCTGTGCCCTGCTACAATTGCCCACACTATTTGCTCTGCTGGAGAGCTTGGAGCTCACCTACACAAACTACAAAGGAGGTAGGGCCATTCAAGGAAGGGGTGGAGCCAGATAAGATGACTCAGCACATGTCCCAGAGATTGTCCCTTGCCAGGTTTTCTGTGGAGCCCTGGAGCTGTAAAAATGCTCTTCACATTGTGTTGGCCTCTGGTGATATTAGAATTTTGTATCTGCCTGTAAGGAATTCTTGCTTGGGCACTACTGCCTTCTGTGACAGAGAGGAAATCAAATCCATTGTTCTTACTTGAAATTATATGTGAATTTATTTAGTTATTTTCTAACTTGAGACCAGGCCAAAAAATTAATCTGACCTAGATAATTAAAACAGGTTGATTCAAAGTACATCCTTGCTTCTCAAAGGTGCCATAAATTAGATCCAGTAACCTTTAGGAATAAAACTAATCCCAATTTGAATGATTAGTGAACAGCATCACACAGTGGAGTCAGGATTGCTTGTATGAATAGGAGTTATAGGACTGGACATTATATCTGCAAGAGTGGAAATATAATGAGATTATAAATTGATAAGGAGATCATAGTTAAACAAAGATGTTTGTTTAATTTAAACACACAAACCCCATTCAAGTTATTCTACTGTTTAATTCCAATAAAGTTTTTAGAGAAAAGTAAAAGGGAATGCTTGGCACTTCTGTCTGGCATGCCTATGTTCCATAGTACAATGAGACTTTTTTAAAATGTCTTACACAAGTAATGATGTAAAGCTGTGCTTTATTTAGGCTAAGGAATGCAGCATTAAAACCAGGTTTCTCTGCAGGACATCTCCAGGGGACCCAGAGCAAAGCATTGTGCAAAGTGCTTCCTGTAGTCTGCTGTTTCTCCTGGGAGGGGATTAAGATTAGGGACCTAATTCCATTGAATGTCCTGTTTTTCTTAGCTGTCCACAGAATTGGTTTTCTGTAGGGCACCATCATATCATTAACTTAAATCAATCTTATCATTTACTTAGACACACTATGTTATGAAATACAGATATGATAGCATGTTTTCATTCTGCATAGTTGAACTGTCCTTCCCCACAGTGCCATCAGGATGGCACTGTGAGCAAAATGTTCAATGTAGGCAAGTTGCCAGCAAATATATATCAGTTTCCTGTCACTTCATGGACCCTTCATAGGATATTGCTTGCAAAGAGTGAAGACATTCTATCATTTTAATAACAAACAGTGTAACCTTGCAAATAGCAACACTTGGAGATTCCTTTAGTATTTATATTTTTTGACCCCAAAAGGAAAAAGAATTTACCATACACAGAATGGAAAAACAGTGTGCTAATTTCACTTATCAAAGGAGTTTGAACCAAGGAGTCTGCCACTAATAATAGTGTGTTACAAAATATTCCTAAACAAAACATGGATTACTGTATTTTAGTACATGCTGACACATAGCTTTAAATGTCAGTATTTTCACAATGTAATTTATATCAGTTCCCAGCTTCCAGCTATTATGACATCACAGGATGAGTTCAAAGTAACTTAGTTTTCTGCTGTATAAAAACAGTGTGGAGATAAAAGCAAGTTTCAGCTTTGTAAAATAAGAAAATTAAATGATTAAGTGCTGCATTAGCCAAATGGGTCTATGAAAGGAATATGCCAATCAAAAAATCACAACAGTTTATAGTGGAACCGTATCAATAGTGGAACAATAACTAGCCATTTAATGTTTAGTGCCTTAAAACTCTCCTTCAAATTTAATTTCAGCTAAATCTTGTGGCTTGGGATCTGGTAAAAAAAATATGCACATAGCCACTGTACGCAAAAGCTTGAAGAGGTAGAATAATTCTTGTCGTACACAAAAGCTTGAAGAGGTAGACCTACTCACTACAATTTTTAATAAAGAGCAGCAATCTGCTCTGCATGTAATATGTCATCTGAAGATATCAAGGGAATTCAGAAAGGATAGGAGAAAATGACAATGTTCTCTATATTTATAAATAAAATAAATAAATACCAATCACATGGCTTTAAGCATTAAGTTTTCTGTAAATCTTTCAAAACTTTTTTGACCCTGCACTTTGTGCTCTGGAGCTTATCAATGACACCAGGGGTCAAAAGTGTTAGTGCGACTAAAATTACTTGGACAAAGCCAGAACCAGGTCAGATCGCCATGGGATAGTCCCAGAAGGCCTCCTGTAGGCTGCTGCCACCAAGGAGTTCTAAGGAAAAGAAAGGAAAGACCCTGAATCAAACATCCCAGAAAATTCACAAGCAAATGTGTTATTAATCAAGGAAAATAAAAACAAAGTTTATTAAAATGCCTTGTAATAGTACATTTCAAAACAACACAAAGACATCTTATGTGATGACCATTTTATCACTGAGACTCATTCCAGTTGAGTTACATTCTTCTAACCCAAAGAGCCACAAGTGTGCCAGAAAGGAAAATAAACACTGAAATGATGTGTGCAGTCACACATCTAATTTGATGATTGATCTCACAATTTAAATAGACATTTTTCCACACAAAATAAATTCAGGAGTATATATCAATGGCACCACAAATAAATAAAATCAAGGCTTTAACAATTTACAAATCTATTACTATTTTTAGAGGAGTTGTTTAAATTCTGACTGTTCAGTGCATAAATAAATATAATTGTGTGATAATAAAGTGTTGAAAAATTTAGAAGAACAGGCGGCAGAATAAAATTAACAGATCTCATTTATTTCAGGGTGGGTGGGTGGGGGAAGCTCTCTAGCTGGTATAAATTTCAGTAGCTCCATTGATTTCACTGGGCCAAAGAAAATCGAAGGAGTTATGACAATTTTCATCAGTTGGGAATTTGTCCCCACATTTACTTGAAAGCTGTGAGCCAAATCCTCACTGCCATAGCTCCAGCAAAGCCAAAGGAGTGACAGTAGCATAAGATTTAGTTAGCTTTTTATATTCCAAATCAACATCAGACAATGGGACTCACCTTGCTATTTCTTACCATTGAGAATAGTCCGAATATCAGTGGGAACAGGATTGCATAGATTGGACCCAGTTTCTATACTAACAAAGCTAATACTTAGAAAGATCTGAACTGTGTCTAGTTTTTTAAGTTAAAGTGGAGGTCAAAGTTACAATTTTATCAGTTACATTTTGGAGCCCTTCACTTGATCATGACAGTACCATATTCATAACACAATTATTGTAATCATATTTCAAGTATTGCTTGACTTCAGTGGAAACAGATTGCATTAAACTAAAAAGCCATCTGACATGGTATGCACATTTTGAAGTCAAATAAAGGTTATAGAGCAAGTGTTTTGAGTCTAGGCAGCATAGAATCATAGTGCATTCCCACTGGAGATTTTTTCTGAGGCTTTTATGCACTCTACAATTATGTTTCATACATTTGTTGAATAAGACAATGCACAACAGTCATTCATGGGTAATAAACAGACCAGACCTTATATGACCATTCAATTGTATTGACACCAGCAGGGATTGCGGGCATAGGTTCAGGGCTATATGCCATCCTTGAATTGTTATGATTTATTCCTAAATTTATGCTAGCGAGAGTTTATTTTTATTTAAATTATACAATATTGATATCCTGCTGTTTGAGATTATGTACAGAAGATACACCAACCTGCTTTTAAAAGGGGGCAGACAGGAATTTACAACTCTGGAGTGCATCTGATCTGATAAAACTGTTTAATCTGTCTACTCCTATCTTACAGTAAATGAAGCTAACTCACAATAATTTGCTCCTGGATGAAACTGGTAGTAAACTGCAGTTTAGTTTCCACTTACCACAGGATAGAATAGACAGACAAAGCAGTTACAGTGGATTGGCTGTAAAGTGCTATAATTTTAAAGCATTTCTACTATTTGTCTGTTCACACCCTAAGAATCTCCACCTTAGGTCCATCATTCAGAAGATATAGACTCTGACCCATATATTTTTTGCTTGAGGACTAATACAATGTTATTACATATAATTTATTTTAAAGCTAATAACTTTCCTTATGGGCAGAATTAGTCCCTCCAGCAGTTGTGTGAAAGTGAGAGCTGGACTACCATCTGGTGTAAATCAGTACACCTTCATTAGCTCTGATTCCAATTTAAGTCAGATAAGGATCAGGTCCAACATATGTTTTATCTTGAAATTTTCTCTCTCAATAAATTCTTATAATTCCAAGTGGTGCATTCTTGATGTCCTTGCTTTTCAAAAATCTCCACTAGTCACTATTTTTTAAATGCATGTGTTAGAATTAATTGCCTTCAGTCTTAACAGCCCTGAACAGCATTATTTTAAAATGAGCCAACATATTAGTAGGCCATACAATATGTAGAATTTTTTCCCCTAATTTCTAATGCAACAATTGCCTCTCCATTGACTTAAAAGAAGTAGGAGACAGACTTCATTCATCTTATGGTGGGGAAGGAAAGTTAAAAATGGAGCTATTTGAATAAATTATGTTTCAGTTCAATTGCCGAACCAAAACACTGACAATAATTTTCATTTTGGTCAACACAAAACAAACAGGTTTCAGTTTTCTGGCTGAAATGAGTGCCTTTCCTCCCCAAAACTTTGTTTTAGGTTAAATGAAACATTTTGTTTGTGGTTAAATTATATCTTTTATTTATTTTTTCAATGTTTTTAAATTTAAAAAAATCAATTGAATTTTGTATATTTCTAAGTCCAAAAATAAATATGAAATGTTCCATTAAAAACTTGTTGGCTTCCTTGATTTTTTCCTCCCATTTTCATGTTGAACCTACAAATTTGCCAAATCATTTTGGCTGACCTGAATTTTTGGTCAATAAAATATTCAGTTGAAAAAATTTTCCAGGTCTAGTTACTAGCTTTTCGATCAAGAAAGGAATTACATATGTATGTGCTCACTTCAGAAGGTCAGGGAAACAAATGTGAAAATGAGGAACAATCCTGTCAGGATTCACTCTCTTCATTAGAAGAGATAATAAAATAGTCTTTTAGTTGGAAGTCTTTAGGTGTGGAAACATGACATGTTTACTATGTAATAAAAGTGGAGTGGAGACGTGATAGATAGCTTTGCTAAATACAGTAAAAGCTGTGTTAACTGGCATTCAACTATTCAGAATACTCTATTAAGTGGAATTTCTAGCCGGCTGGCTGGACCTGGTGGGGGTGGAAAGTTTGCATGTGTCAGCTGCCGGGGTCGCCACCCACCACCCTGTGCTGTTGCTGCTCCGCGTGCAGCTACCCCCTGCCCCCGGTTCCTGCTCCAATTGAAAACCCCTGCCTCACATAACCGGAATTTTTAGATACCCAGCACCCCCCTTACCCCACTCATGCCGGTTAACACAGCTTTTACTGTATTAAATTACTCTTGTCCAGTGGTTTCCAACCTTTTTTCATTTGCAGACCCCTAAAATGTTTTGAATGGAGGTACGGACCCCTTTGAATTGTAAATGTGGGTAGTCACATACTTTTGATTGACCATAGTCATCTTTCACAGACCCCTTAGAGTTAGGCATAGTCTGTGGACCCTCAGGGGTCTGTGGACCACAAATTGAAAACCATTGCTGTAGTCAATGATAAAGTGACTTCTTGAAAAAAACCACAATAGCTTTCCTACCTGGGAAGGATACTACATGGAACATGTTTGTCCATTCCCTAGTCCATTTCATCCCAGGGTAGCCATTTGCTAAATTTAAATAAGCTCTCTTCTGCCTAGAGGTCAGGTCTGTAATGTGTCTGCTCGGGAGAGCTGGCCTTGTGCCTTCTTACTATTGAATGAAATCTGGGGTAAATTATTCAGCAGTAATCATATTGTGTGCCTGCACACTCATTTCATGTGAGTGGGTGGACCAGCCATTGGCACTGTAAATCTCAGCAAACAAACCTAGTACTACAGCTGTACTCTTATTTAAGTATACTCAGCAAGCCTGTAAGACACCTCCCATTCATGTGTTAGGAGTGCTCCAAAATGGTAAAGTGCTTTTCTCCTTTGTAACAGTTGCTCTTTAATCCTGCCAACATTTACATGCAAGTTGATCTTTATGCCTTTGAATAGATTAATTGATATTACTAGGACTACCCACATGCTTACATTTAGTATGTAAAGTTTTGTGTGTTGCAGGATCATTGCATAATCACAGATAAACCATGAGAGAGAGAGAGAGAGAAAGAAAGAGAGAGGGAAACAATAGAAAGGATGAAGATTACAACTATGACAGATTACAATGATGACAGGTTACTAAATGCATATTTTGACAGCTCCATTATATATTGATTTATATTTATTTTTTCCATACACATGTTCTTACATCATCCTTGCACATTATCTTAGTCTCATATATTAGAAGACAAGAAGAGACTATTATGATCATCACCTAGTCTGCTGTCCTGCATAACACAGGCCAAAGAATATTCCCCAATACCTTTCTCTATTAGTATATAAAATATTGACCTTGAAAACAGTCAACTATGCACACATGCAAAATAGCAAATAAGATGTTGTTTCCAGAACAATTTAATTTACCATGCTGTTCTGTCTCCTACTGAAGCTAATCTGGCTCTGTGTATGCATTTGAGCCATCTCTTTATCTCTGCATGGAGTATTACACTGCTTCCATGATAAGAGTACTGGTTAATTTTCAGAAACACAGGGCCAGATTTCTGCTTTTATTTAGCTAATGGGAGAGTTGCTGCTCTCCCAGGGGAAACCATGAATATACAAATGTTCTGGCTTTTTCTCCTACAGTAAAAATGGCCACTCCAGGAAAAAATAACCTGGGAACAACCAGGATTAAATCACTCCAGAGAGAGTTTTCCTGGGAGAGTGGATGTCTACACATGCTGTGGTTTCTGTCAGAAGAGAACAGAGTCCTTCAGCATCTCCTCCCCAGGGAGACAGTGGGTATATCTACACTAGATGCTAACTATGCAGTAGCCTAATAACACTGCACAGTAGTGCCAGTTACTGCACATTGATTTAGTACTTAGTTATACAAGTACTAAACTTAATGTGCCATAACTACGATGCATTAATGAACATGTAGATGCACCCAGTGTGCACTCTATGGGTTCTGCTGCTCCAGCAGGGAGCAGAATGTGCCTCCTTCACAATTCATACATTGGGCTTCAGGGAAACACAGGCTGACCGTGGGCAGTCTGAGTCAGCCAATCAGGTCTGCCCTGTACATTGTTGCCATCTGTCAACAGGCAGACTAAGGGAGCCCCTACTCCTGGCTACACTGTTAGCACTCTCCATTCTTCAGGGCCTCAGCATTCAAATGTCTGTATACACATCTAGGCAAATTTTTCTACCAGGAGAAGAAACCTGGGAGAATTCTCCAAGACTATTTGAATGTATGTGCATAGCCTTCTCTTCAGTGGGAATTAAGCACCTAGATACCTTAGGCACAAGAATATTATCTCTTTGCTCGCTATATATTCCTAAACTATCTAGCATCATTAGCTCCAATCTATCATATAAACTTTTGTCTTCCCCTCCTACAGCCCAACTATTTTTTAAAATGCTTTAGTTGGCTGACGTGGGTTAAGCTCTTATCATGCAAAACTCTCTGTATTTGAGCATTATATGAAGTTCCATTGATTTCAGTGGGTCTCTGTCCATGCAGAGCTGGATGTAGGATTAGAGCTGTAGGATTTTTTTTCACATACTGTGCTAGATGTTTTCTCAGTATATTTTTCCCACAGCTCTGGAAAGCTCTAGTTTTTACCTCAGTCATTTATTAACCTAGAATTTTATCCATTAGATGTTAGACATTTTGAAATGTTAATATATACATACACACATGCATTGCACACACTGACCTTACTTTTCTTGAAAGCAATTGTAAGAAACTTGTGGCTCTTGTTTATAACCTGTTGGTTTTACAGGCTTAGATGGAACAGAGTTAATTGTGCCTAAACACAGTAAAACTAAACACAAGATTAAAGCTGAACTGAGTGGTGGTCTATACTGCAACCTGAACTGCACTAAATAAACTGAAATATTCCCTTACTTGAAAATTTAATGAAGGTTAAATATAATCTTTAAAGCACAGAAACAACTAATTCAAGAGTTTCCAAGAGCCTTTTAAACCCCTCCCTCCCCTTGGATTCTGAAGCAGTGATGAGTGATAGTGTTTAGCTGCTACAGCAATATGAGATTTAGGGGGAAAAGTCTTTCTCTATGATTTTTCTCTTTCACTAATGACCCTCAGGCTGGGATTTCTAGCTTTGACTGAGAGGACAGTTCCCTTTGGAGCTTATACAGGTGTCATTTGTATAAGCCTTCAATGGTGCTATAAAAGTGATCTCTCCAGGATTCTTAACAAAACAATCTAAATGTTCTCCTTCATTTCATATATCATTTAAGCAATAACCTCACTCTAGCCTTAGGCACATTAAGTAATAATTGTAACCAAACCAGCACTTAACCACTGAGGCACAGCTGATGCAACAGCATTTTAAATACGACAGCATTGTAAGTTGACTAATTCAAAGCAGCAAATAAATAATTGCAGCATTAGAAGAAAAACCTGATATATTAAGGACTGATGTCTATGTTAATGTTATTCAGGTGAAGCCAGTTTGGCACAGATTTTGACTAATAATATATTCTATATAATAGTAGAAGAATAACAGTTTATGTCAAAGGTTGGACATGTGGGATAATTAAAAGATAATAAAAAAAGTGTCCCATTTTACAGGACAATAGCTAAATCTCAGATTAAATACACTATCAGAATAAAGCCAACTAGTTTACTTCAAAAGAGACATTTGATTATTATTGAAAAAACAGACCTTATATAATCTAAATGTAACACTTGGACTTACTATGTACAATTTCTTATTCTCCCTTTCCAGTTCAACAACCTGCCCTTTCAACTTAAAACTCCAATAAAATAAAAATTTCCCTCCTGTCCTATAGAAATCAGACAGCATTCCTGCTTATATGAACAACTGGTAATAAAATAATCCACAGTTATCAAATAACAAAACAGAACAGCCTCAGAGACAGGCCTGCATTGCAGAGCCAATGCTTTGGGTTTGGATCCAGATTTCTGTGCTCTTCCACTGCTAAGAGAGAGGGCAAGTTAATTCAGCTTCTTGTTGAAACTTCTCACAGAGTTAATTCATAGGCTTGTAAGAACAAGGTCTGGGCCTGGAGAGCTTGCAGAAAAGCTCAAGAACATCTGAAGCAAAGGGAACCAGCATTTATTAACTCTGTTGGCTGGCCTGAGGGAGAAGCCATAATTGTTCCACCATTCTCAGTAGCAGAATGGCATTCTGACTGGTAGAGCAGGCACAATGAGATGGATGGGGACTGTAGAGAAGAAAAACAGTACTGTTTGTGTTGCCAAGATGCTCAATCTTGCATTGCCCGAGGGCCAGAGGGCTGTCTACCTGGTCTGCTTCTCCACTGCTCTGCACCTCAAGTAATAGAATCATAGAAAATTAGGACTGGAAGGGACCTCAGGAGGTCATCTAGTCCAACCCCTTGCTCAAAGCAGGACCAGTCCAAACTAGATCATCCCAGCCAAGGCTTTGTCTACCTGAGTCTTAAAAACCCATAAGGATAGAGATTCTACAATCTCACTGGGTAGCCTGTTCCAGTGGTTTACTACCCTCCTACTGAGAAAATTTTTCCTAATGTCTAACATCAACTTCCCTTGCTGCAACTTGAGACCATTGCTTTTTAGTCATCTGCCACCACTGAGAACAATTTAGCTTCATCCTCTTTGTGATCACCCTTCAGGTAGCTGAGGGTTGCTATTAAATCCTGCACTCAGTCTTCTCTTCTCCAGAAGAAATAAACCCAGATCCTGCAGCTTCTTCTCATAAGTCATGTTCCACAGCCCTCTAAACATTTTTGATGTCCTCTGCTGTACTCTCTTCAGTTTATCCATATCCTTTCTGGAGTGGAGGACCCAAAACTGGACACAATGCTCTAGAAGAAGTGCTTCTTCCCCTCTATTTGTCACTGGCAAGGCCACTTCTAGAGCACTTAAAGAAGGACTTCTTGTTGTCCTTGATTCCTGTTGCTAATTTAAGTTCAGTCAATGCCTAAACCTTTCTAATCTTGGGGCCTGTCCCAAGCTTCCATTGTTTGTACACCTCTTTCTTCTTTCTTAAAAGGACCATGATTTCCCTGTTTAACCAAGAGCGGTACTTCTGGCACCTTTCCTCCACTTCGGAAAGTGACTTCCTTTGTGCTTTAAGGATTGTGTCCTTAAGGAATGACTACTCCTCATGCACTCCTTTCACGTTCAGTCCCTGGTCCTGCAGCACTTCCCCTACTAGTGACCTAAGCTTGTTGAAATTTGCATTTTTTAAGTCCAAAAGTTCAACCCTGCTATCTAATTTGTCTGCCTTGCAATGGACAGTGAATTTGATGGTTTCATGGTCACTGTCACCCAGGCTACCCTCTATATTTAAGTTGGTCACCAGGTTATCTCCTTTGGCCAGGACCAAGTCTAGAAAAACATTACCTCTGGTTGGCCCATGCACCTCCTGAGTGAGCCAGGAAGAGCTCTTTGATGCAGGTCAGAAAGGAATGTGACCAATCTGATTTGGCTGAGTGTTCCTCCCAAGAGATGTCTGGATAGGTGAAGTCACACATGACAACTGTGCACACACAGCCTCTGTCAGTTCTCAGGCAAACTCTAGATCAAGTTCCTCCCCCTGATTTGGTGGTCTGTAGTATACACCTACAGTTAGGTCTCTCTCACCATGCCCCTGCCCCACCCTGCCACACATAGCTTGACCCAGAGGGTTTCAAGCCATTCTTCTTTGGAGATGATGTTGGCCTCCAAGGAGGTGTACTGCTCCTTCACATAGAGAGCTACCCCTCCACCTTTCTTCCCTTCTCAGTCACTTCTATACAGGGCATATTCCTCTATGGCTATGCTCCAATCATGTGAGGAGTCCCACCAGATCTCTATAGTCTCTACTAGATGCTCACTGGAAAGTAGGAGGGCTAGCTCCTCCTGCTTGTTCCCTATGTTCCTGGCATTAGTGTACAGGCACCTGAGTCCTCTTACTGAGACCCTCAACTTCCTGTCATGCTGAAGAAGAACTATTCCCTTCTTCATGGAATTGTTCTGTCTGAAGTGCAGGACTTTGTTCTTTTCCTTATTGAACCTCATGAGATTTCTTTTGGTCCAATCATAGTTTCATAGTTTCATAGTAGCTAGGGTCAGGAGGGACCTGAACAGATCATCTAGCCTGACCCCCTGCCACGGGCAGGAATGAACACTGGGTTCACAAGACCCCAGATAGGTGATTGTCTAACCTTCTCTTGAATTTGCCCAAGGTAGGGGTGAGGACCACCTCCCTGGGAAGTTGGTTCCAGATTTTGGCCACTCTAACTGTAAAATATTGCCTTCTGATCTCCAACCTAAACCTATTCTCCATCAGCTTATGACCATTGTTCCTTGTCACCCCAGGTGGTGCTGGGGAGAAAAGAGCTCTGCCTATTTGCTGTTGATCCCCCCTGATGAGCTTGTAGACAGCCACCAGGTCCCCCCTCAGCCTCCTCTTGCTGAGGTTGAACAAGTTCAGGTCCTTCAGTCTCTCCTCGTAGGGCCTGTCCTGCTGCCCTCTCACCAAGTGGGTGGCCTTCCTCTGAACCCTCTCCAGGCTGGCCACATCCCTTTTGAAGTGCGGTGCCCAGTACTGGACGCAGTATTCCAACTGCAGCCTGACCAAAGTTGCATAGAGGGGGAGGATCACCTCTCTGGACCAGCTTGAGATGCACCTTTGGATGCATGACAAGGTATGGCTGGCCTTGTTGGCTGCGGTCTGGCATTGGCAGCTCATGTTTATCTTGGAGTCAATAATGACTCTGAGATCCCTTTCCACCTCTGTGCTTTCAAGAAGGGAACTCCCCAGCCTGTATGTGTGCTGTGGATTCCTTCTCCCAAGGCGCAGCACCCTGCATTTGTCTATGTTGAACCCCATCCTATTCTCATCTGCCCACTTTTATAGTCTGTCTAAATCTAGTTGCAGCCTCTCTCTCCCTTCAAGTGTGTCCACGTTGCCCCACATCTTAGTGTCATCAGCAAACTTGGACAGCGTGCTTTCCACCCCCTCGTCCAAGTCACTGATGAAGATGTTAAACAGTGCGAGCCCGAGGACCGAGGCCTGGGGTACCCCACTGCTCACATCTCACCAGGTTGAGTAAAACCCATCCACCACTACTCTCTGGGTTTGCCCCATCAGCCAATTTTTTACCCATCCAACTGTGCAGGCATCAATGCCGCAGTCACTTAATTTATTGATGAGGATGGGGTGAGAAACAGTGTCAAAGGCCTTCTTAAAGTCTAGAAAGACTATGTCCACAGAGACACCAACATCCAAGGATTTAGTTACTTGGTCGTAAAAGGCAATCAGGTTGGTCTGGCAGGACCTGCCTTTGGTGAACCCATGCTGATTGCCCCTGAGCATGATCTCCCCTGCTGGCCCCCCACAGATATGCTCCTTGATGATCCCCTCCAAGAGCTTCCCAAGCACCGAGGTGAGGCTTACAGGCCTATAATTACTTGGGTCCTCCTTCCTCCCCTTCTTAAAAATAGGGACCACATTAGCCAGTTTCTAATCCCCCGGCACCTGGCCAGATGACCACGAATGCTCATACAGCCGGGCCAAGGGCTCCGTGATGACCCCTGCCAGCTCCCTCAACACCCTTGGGCGAAGGACATCTGAACCTGCAGATTTAAAAATGTCTAGCCCTTCCAGAAGATCCCTAACTACATCTGCACTGACTGAAGGCTTGATAGAGCTATCCCCAAGATTGTCCCTACCTCTGGTAGGTGGGATATCCCGGTCCCTGTTCAAGAAAACAGAGGCAAAGAAACTGTTAAAAATATCAGCTTTCTTGTCTGGCATGGCCACCAGATTACCGTTTGCGTCTTGCAGGGGCCCTACATTGCCTGGTGCCCTCTTCTTGCTCCCAATGTACTTGACAAAGGACTTCTTGTTGTCTTTAATCCTGGACGCTGGCCTGAGTTCCATCTCTGCCTTGGCCTTCCTAATGGCCCTCCTACACTTCCGGGCCGAGGAGGAGTACTCCTCCTTGGTGATAGTTCCTCCATTCCAGTGGTTGTACGCCTCCCTTTTAGTCCTCAGGCATTGCTGAATGCCCTTGCTGAGCCAAGGGGGTTTCTGAGCACTCTTACCCTCCTTGCTTCTCTCAGGGACTGTTATCCTTTGGGCCTGGAGGATCGTTCCCTTAAGGTACGACCATCCCTCGTGGGCTCCCATCTCCTCTACCTTCTGGGCCCTCAGTGCCTCCCCCACTAATCTCCTAAGCTCATTGAAGTTGGCCCTTCTGAAGTCAAGGGCTTTAGCCTTGGTGTGAGCCCTAGATGCCCTGTGTTGGATAGTGAAATCCAGCAGGTGATGATCGCTATTGCCCAGGTGGTCAAGGACCTGCAGTCCTCTCACCAGGTCATCCCCCTTTTCTCCCCCAATCCTCCAATTTCTCTAGGTCTCTCTGCCAGGTTCAGTAGTCTAGGAGCTAACTTTGCTTGTGAAGACTGAAGTAAAAAATGCATTGAGTACTTCAGCCTTTTACATTTCACCTGTCACTAGGTTGCCTCCCTCATTCAGGAAGGAGCCTACATTTCTCTGATCCTCCTCTTGTTGCTGACATACTTGTAGAAACCCTTCTTGTTACCCCTCAAGTCCCTTTATAGCTGGAAGCCCCTTTTCCTGCCTGCCCCCACAGTGTAACAAGGAGCCTCCCCTTCCATCATATACTCCTCTCTTTGGATAGGTCTCCTCTCTTTTATCTTTTCTTCCTTCCTCCTTTCTTCTTTCCCTTTCTCACTATAAGATATAGAACTATTTGGATATTTTCTTTTTGGTATGAGTAATTGTGTTTTACGAAATTACATATGTGCTCTTATAGATATAATATGGTATTTTACATTTTGTATGTGTGCATTTTGTATTTCTCCTTATTGTATTTTGATATTTTTATCTATTTGTGTGCCATGGCATTTCCACCTCTTGTATTTTATATTTTATACTCTTTACCCTGGAAGTGAATGCATTCTATTTTTAAAAGTAAGTTATACCCTGTAACAATGCAAGCAATGACAGGAATTGAACCCTCGCCTCCCTGGATCAGAGGGGCCCCTGAATGAGTGAGTGGCTCAGTAATTGAACATGTAACAGGTAGCTAGCTACAATAACAAGTTAATGAGTGGCAATTGATACATAGGAAACCACAGATCAACAAGAGGAAGAAATCAATAGGAGCCAGAGTAGCAGCAGGGAATTCCCTGAACCTTCAGCGTTAAAGGGAAAGAAGCCCGGGGTTGAATTAATCAGAGCCGAAGACCAACTTTTGGGGCTGAATATTGCCAAATTGACTGCTCTCAGAGCCCTATTCATGACAATGGTAAATTAATCAAATTCATCAACGGATTCCTGAATCTGCACATACCTGGGGATGTGACCCCTGGAGCTGACAGCTGCCATCCAGTAGCCACCAAGGGGGACATGCCATAAGAGTCAACGACCCCTGGATTGGGCAAGCTCAAAAACTGGGAAGTCACTGAAGTCTGCCAAGGACAGATAAAAGAGAGTGAAGAGTGAGCCACTCTTGATCTCCAACTTGACCAGCACCCAACCTGTCCAGCCAGAAGGACCAGCCAGCAACCCCCTTCTGAAAGAAGCCTCAACCAGCCATCGATGGCAGACTCCAACTCTTTTGGGATAGGTATACTCAATTCTGGTGCTTCACAAATATTCATAGCTAGCTATTGTGTGTGTGTGTGTCTGTATGTGTTTGTGCATGTGTGCATGAGTGTGTGCTGGAGGGGATTGGCTCCATGGTTTGTGATTTGATTTCATTGCAATATTTCAATCTGTCTAATAAACTAGAATTTTAAAGATCCTGAGTTGGTCATTTGTAACCAACACCTTGCTAGCTACAACTCCAATTGCACTTTGGTCTTCCTGATTTAGCCTTCCTCCCAGCAAGTGTCAGGGTGATTGATGCCCCACTGAGAATCAGGGCCGGTGATCTGAAAACTTCTGATAGCTGTTTGAAGAGAGCCTCAACCATCTCATCCTCCTGGTCTGGTGGTTTATACCAGATGCCCACCACAACATCACCCTTGTTGCTTTCTCCTCTGACCCTAACCCAGAGACTTTCAACAGGCCTGTCTCCAGTTTCATACTGGAGTGCTAGGCAATTATGAGCAGTTTTACAAATAGAGCAGCTCCTCCTCCTCTCTTCTCCCCTGTCTGCCCTTCCTGAACAGTTTGTACCCATTCATGAAAGTACTCCAGTCATGCAAACTATTCCAAGTCTCTGTTATTCCAAACACATCACAGTTCCTTGGCTTCATGAGGACTTCTAATTCTTCCTGCTTGTTTCCCAGGCTCCATGCATTCATGTACAGAAATTGAGCTCGTTGCCTTACTATCTCAGGAAGAATGAGAAGGTCTCATCTGTTGCCCACACCTGCTTTTGTTTCCTCCTGGTCACTTCGCTCTGTGTTTTGGTCTCCATCCCTTGGCAAACCTAGTTTAAAGCCCACCTCACTAGGTTAGCGAGCCATCTGTGAAGATGCTCTTCCTTTTCTTCATCAGGTGGATCCCATCTCTTTCTAGCAATCCTTCTTCTTGGAACATCATCCCAAAGCCCTGCTGGCGACACCATCCGTGCAGCCATGCATTGATCTGCAGGATGCATCTGCTCCTACCCAGGCCCTTTTATTCATGGGTCTAGAAAGTAACCACAAAATGAGGGTAAATTTCTACCAGTTAGATTTGAAAGCCTTTACATCTACTCTGTACCAGTTCAAAGATCTGTGCAAGTAAGGGGGTACCACTGCATCAGTCCCAGCAGCAAAAGGAGCATGCTCATGACTTCACCAGGCCAACTCTACTTAAAAGTACTTGACCAGTGTCAGCTAATTATACTTCAGAATACCAATCAAAGGTTGGTGAATAAGTTCCAGAACTTGTTCTGAAAGATAAAGGCAATGAAATTACCTGCCCTAGGCCACAGAGTCTGTATCAGAGGAAGGATCACTCTTTGGCTATTTCTTCCTATACCACTTAAACCATTTCTTCCTCTTCAGAAAAAATATTTAGAAGAGTCAGACAACTACTTCCCTGATCAGAGTTTCTCAGCTGTTTATTTTAGCAATCTCTCTTAGTTTCTGGTTCCATTATTTTCACTAGAATACACTTTTCCTGTCTCCAAGAAACCCTGGGCCACTGTGAAAGAGCTATGAGCCATCCCATAGAAAAGGTCCTCTAATTCCTCTGGCTCAAAAAGCAGTAGTACGAGAACATCAGGCCTCTTTTTTTCCTCATAGAGCATACTGATTTTGTGAAACTTTTTCTTTTCACAGGATCATTTGACAATGTGGCCTGAGGCCTTAGCTGTATTGGGCTTGGCACTCTTGAGTTAGCAAATCTCCTACGGATTTAAGGTAGCATTTCCAGTGGACTGACTGCTCCTTTCAACATAATGGATTAAAATCAATGATGCTCTGAAAAGAAGCTCTTATGGTAATTTTGTTGCACAGGCCAATCTTGAATCCTTGATATGTATCCCAAAACTATAAGACACATGGGGCATGTCTACACATGCAAACATGTGTGCTTGCAGCAGCTCAAATAGAAGCGGTGTAAATTTGAGACAGGGCTTTTTGGTTCAGCACAGATGCTTGGACATGCACTTTGGTGTGGAGCAAATTGTGCCACTTGGGGCAAAATAACCTTGCCTGGCTCCTCCCGGATCTGCAGCCAGGGGAGCTAGAGCCTGGGGACAGCACCTATCCTGGCCCCAGCAGTATAAAAAGCCACCCTGGCAAGTAGCTCAGGGCTACTAGCTCTCAGGAGCTTCTGGGGCCTAGCCATTTGGTACCTGGGGACACTACCCCTTGTGCCAGCTGGACTGCTGAAGCACCCCTGAGAGTTTCCTGCACACTTTACCCACTGCAGCAGTCTGGCAGTGGGGGCTGCTGCCTGGCTGTGACCTGCTGCCACATGCCAGACCCGGACGGGGACTGCACAGCCAGTAGAGGCATCTGCCCCTCTGGGCCAGCTGCCAGTGGGCTGTGGTTGCAGGATTGGCCTCTGTGTGGCACTACTGCCTTATGTTCCCCCTGCCCAGCCATCTGGGCAGCTATCACCCGGAAGATGTTTGGGGTGTGGTGGCCTGCTCTGAACTATCAAAGCATGTCCTCCTGGCCCCATTTGGCCAGGTCAGCCACAGCCAGATAGGTCCAAGGTGCCAGCTCTGAGCAGGCAGCATCCTGCCACTGGCCTCTCAGCAGGAATTCTGGTGTTTTCTATTGGAAACCTGAAAAAATCCCTGACAGCTCCCCCCCCCAAGTCGCTCTGTAAAATACCCCCAAATCCATGTTCCTTCACAAGTAAAACAAGAGACCACTATAAAGAGAGAGAGATAGTGAGATGGAGATCAGTTGAACAATGTTTTATTGATATATCTTACAGTGTTAAAGCAAGTCTCTTATCATAATAATAAAGTGAACTGTAAATACGTTTCATGAAATCATGAATACATATTTTGCTGCCCTCCCACAGGGGAGATGGCCCCCACACAGTGATTTGGTCCCCCCACACAAGGGCTACAGCCCCCCACCAGGGGGTTCATCCCTCACACAAGGGCTACGACCCCCAAACAGGGAGTTCAGCCCCCCCAAAAGGGGATTTGGCCCCCACA
The DNA here is from genome assembly GCF_030867095.1 of Alligator mississippiensis. Lineage (NCBI taxonomy): Eukaryota > Metazoa > Chordata > Crocodylia > Alligatoridae > Alligator > Alligator mississippiensis. Next base: position 45,166,363 of record NC_081830.1, read on the forward strand.
CAAGGGGTTTGGCCCCCCAACAGGGGGTTCAGCCACCACCAAATGGCCCCCACAGGGGCTACCACCCCCCCACAAGGCCCACATGCCCCACCCCAGCCCCCTGATTGCTGCCCCACTGGGCCCCATCCCCCACCAGCTGCTGCAGCCCCCCCAATGGATGCCCCCCCAGACCCTCCCAAGGGCTGCCCCACTCAGTCTCACCCCTGAACTTGCATCCCAGGCCCCCATGGCTACCCCCACAATCCCAGGCACCATCACTTAAAAAAAAACCCAGGAAAAAAACAGGGAAAGAAAAGTCTCTGCTTACCTTACAAGCAGGGGTGTGGGGCTCCAGGGCCTTCTGGCAGAACCCCCTGGGTAGCACAGGACAGCAAGGGGGCAGGAGAACCTGGGCTGGGGCCGCTGGGGCTGCCACCCTGCCCTGCACTGAGGGCAGGGCCCCAGTCAGCCAGACAGCAGCCAGACTGCCAGTAAGTGCTGGGTTTTTTTTCCTGATTTTTTTAAACTGGGGGGGGGGCAGGGATTGGGGGGGCTTGGGGAATTGGGGAGGATGGGGCTGGCCAAGGCAAGGGTCAGAGGCCTCGGGGGGTGGGGGGGCTGGCTGGGGGAGTGGCTGGCCAGGGCAGGGGTTGGGGGCCTTGGGGGGGCTGGTGGGGGGAGGGGCCAGCCAAGACAGGGTTCGGGGGCCTCAGGGGGGCTGGCTGGGGGAGGGGTCAATCAGGGCAGGAGGAAGGGGCCTCGGGGGGGCTGGTGGGGGTGGGGACAGTCAGGGCAGGGTTCAGGGGGGCTAGGGGAGTGGGGGGGCTGTTGGGGGTCTCTCCCCCCTCCTCCAGCCCTCCCAACCCCTGGTGCTGAACCATGTGTTTCAGCACCAGGGCAAGGGGCCAACCATAGAATCTCCGTGGAGGGCCCAGCCACTGGTTGCCTCAGAGCATGGTCCTGGACTGTACCCTGCTCTGCTTTTTTAAACTTCTGGTTTTTTAGACCCTTGGATATACAGGGGTCTAATTGTTTCCCCACGCTGCAAACTTGCAGAGCGGGGAACATTTTTTCCTTCCTGCACATGCCTGTTGCCCCGCCTCAAGGGGGTTTGAGGCCAAGAAGAGTGCACTTTGTAGGCCTACCCCTTCTACTTCACACTGGAACTATTAATTCAGTCTTAATGGGGGCAAGATAACACGAGGAACGAGAATATAAAAGTAAACAGGGAAAATGAGTCCTTTTGTTTCAATTGAAAAAGAAATATGGGCTTGTGGTTAGGGTACTGTATAGAAATTCTAGAAGCCAGAGTTCAGTTCCTAGTTCTTCTTTATGTTTCTTACATGATCTTTGCTCAATTACTTATTAGTCTCTGTGCATTAGAATATGGGTACTTTGGGTCAGAGATTCTCAGCTGTGTGCTTGTTAGGAGAAAGTTGCATTTATAATTCATGTTGCAGTACTAGTATAGGCAAGGTATTGTAACCCAGGTGTACCCGGTTGTGTACTCCCTTCTCCAATTGAAAAGAAATGTTAGCAGGGCAGGTGCATTGTTGGAGGGAATACTGCTGGCTACATGCAGCTTCCCTCCTTCCCCTATAGAGAGCCAAACCAGGACACTATCTAATTTAACTATAAACCAGTTTATTAATATTTACAAAACATAAAAAGATAAATATGCATATAAACACAAGCATAAATATTTACATATTCTATAAGACTATTATCCTATTCTCTCTCTTTCTCTATACACATCACTAGGAAAAACTGGTGAATCAAAGATAAATACTACAGTGGAGGATCCCAGCCGGACCTCACTACAAATCACACACTCTAACTTCTATCATATTATAAATGTACAAATATAAAAATACACAAAAATATAGCATACAATGTTGAACTCCATTTAAATCTAAATTCACATAAACATTGAATACTCATCTACTATCTCCATTTTAAACAAATACTCAGTCCCACAAGATTAAACTAATATTTCAATATAAATGACACAATCTTAAACTCTATCACATTACAGTTACTTAACTACAAACATACAAAATATAAGATGCAAAACCCCTTAAACACAAGTTAACTCTTTAGGGACACCAAGGCCCAGGATGCCCTGGAGTCTTGGCTGGGTTCCCATGGCTGTGAGGGGGTGGGAGAAGCTCCCCCAGTGCCCTTTAGGCTTTCTCTCCCCAGCCCAGCCAAAATATGTTTTAATAACCTGAAACTCCAAACTCAGGGAGCCCTCTCCCTCTGGGCTTCCCCTGCAAGGGACCAGGGTAAACTCCCCCCTTCCCTGTGGGAGTCCTTTCCCCAGTAACTCATGACTCTGGGGAAGAGTCCTTGTCTCTTTGAGTGAGTTGCTCCTTATCTCAGAGGCCTCCTGGGTCTCCAGCCTGATGGTCCTGTGCACCAAAGCATGCACCAAGGTCTTTATTCTTCCCCCTGGGGTTGGGACCCCAAGCAGCCTTGCAGGGTTCTGGGGGCTCAGTTTCAACCAACGCCCCCTGTGCAAGGCTCCAGCCTTGATTGCATGGCCTTGTGCCATTGGGGTTGTAGGCCCTAGCTGCCCCATGCAGCTCCTGGGGCCTGGGTCTGCTCTGGGACCCTCCATACGGTGATGCCTGAACCGGGCCCCAGGCTTCATACCAGGGGCGGAGGGCCCAAGCCACCACATATGGCTCCAGGGTCCCCGCTCCATTCCATGCCATCGGCACCACATGCTGGCTGCTTCCCAAAGATGGTGAACCCGAGCCACCTTGAGCAGCTCCCAGGGCTCTGGCCTGCTTCTAGACCATGCTGTGCATTGTCCATGCACTGAGCCCCTGGCCTCATGCCAGGGATTGAGGACCCGAGCTGCCTCATGCAGCTCCCAGAGTCTTGCTCCATGCACCAAGCTGTGCATCACTGCCTGGCCTTGTGCCAGGGTTTGGAAATGCAAGCCACCTCATGCGGTTCCTAGGGTCCCACTCCGTGCACCACTTGTGCACCAATGCTGCGCTACTCAGTGGCGAAGTTGGGGACGTGGCCACTCACTGCTCCCCCTCTGGCAATGGGAAGAAGTCTTCAAGCTTTTCTGGGGGCAACTGCACTCACCTTGCTGAGCAGCTCTCCCCAGCTCTTCTTTAGCCCATCTTCCCTCTTTTCCATCCCTCACAGCTGTATCTGTGTGCTGGGCATGCTGTTCATTTACAGTCTCCAGAGGCTCTGCCCCCGGATTGCAAAAAGTACAATCAGGGTGAGGAGCAGTAGGGTCCTCACCCAGGTCCAGGCTCTTCACCTCACCCTGAGCAGGAGTGTGGCAGCCTTTCCTCCATTGCCTCCTAATTGATGGGAAAGTCCCACGAATGCTCGAAGCCCTTTCGAGCTGGCAACATGGGCTGCTACCAGCATGCCCGCCACAGAATTATAGGTTTAATTCATATTAGCTGGTGAAGTGAACCCTGTTAGAAAATGTGTAAGATTACAACTTGGGTTAACTTAACGTGGGTGAAAGATACACTTTGTTTCCTAGGGAAGATAAGACCTGTATGGCCAGAACCAAACATGAGGCCCTGGTCTGGGGTAGGACAGTAGCTATTAAATACACATGATAATAATAGAAGTTGTTTCCTGTAAGAAAGAGGTCTTTGGAGCCAACCTGGGTTGCTCATTAGGGGCAGGAAATTGCCTTTCACAGGAGCACAGAAACATGCGGCTGTGGGACATCTAGGAAGAGTGCTCAGAGGAAGCAAAGCAAGAAGCAGAGCTGACAAAGTGCACAAAAAGGATAGACAGACCTGACCTTAGTAGAAAACAAGTCCAGCCAAAATTCTGTTGGCCACAGCTGCTTGATGCTGTGTTCCTAGCTGCAAAATGCCTGGTGGAGTAGAAACGTGGACCCCAAAATGCTGTAATAGTGGCACAGCTGGGCAGCTCTGCACCTTGAGCAGCAGTGGTGCATAGGGCAGTGCTGGCTGCCATGGCACCATCCCCCATAGGCAGCAGTTCCCAGGGCTGCAGCCCTGGTTACCCCCCTTCACTTACTCTGCTGAGCTAAAGACATTGCAAGTAAGTTGTTCCTTAGAGAACTGGGAACATCTTGGCTACCACATTCACACTGGCGAAATTGCCAAATACCTTTGAAGTCTGAAAGTATTTTCTCTGGTCCTTCTAAGATCATTGTTTTTGTGCAGCTGGTAGATGCTAAATTTGGTACATACATACTGCTAATTTATTGGAAATGTTTATTAGGGGTGTGCGAAGTGGGCAGTATTTAATTCTGACTTGAATTCAACCCAATTCAGGGGACAGTGATTTAATTAGCTGATTTGGATCACTGTCCCAATTCAATTTGGCTGAATCTGAAGATTCAATTCTGATTCAGAGAATCAGCGATTCGGCCATAGACACAGCTTGATATGTTTTTTCTACATACTGTGAGGTACCAGGTGCGACTCGTGAATGCTGAGATGCTGGAATGGATGGAGCATCTCACAGGAGTGTGGGAGCGGTTCCTCGTGTGCTCGGTGGTGGGCCTGGAAGCGGACCAGAAATACTTCCGATCCACTTCTGGGTCCACTGCTAAGCATGCGGGGGACCCCCCCACATCCCCTCAGCTCAGTGATCAGCCGTGGGGGGACCCCAGGTGCCCCCCCCAGACCCAGGAGGCACCAGTCACCAATTTGGGGGGTGGGGGGAGGCTTCCCCACACGCTACTTGGTGGACCTAGAAGTGGACCAGAAGTACTTTTACAGTAAGCACATGGGGGACCTCCCCCATGCTCCCATGGGACACTCCTCCACTCCACCATCTCAGCATTCATGAGCCACGCCTGGTACCTTGAGATATGTAGAAAAAACATATAAAGCTGTGTCTATGGCCGAATTGTCGAATCTCTCTGAATCGATTTGGTGGGTTCCAATTCGATTCAGAGAGATTGAAGGGTCTCCTGATTCAATTCAGATTAGGAGATTTGACCACTGAATTGGGCTGAATCTCCTCTGAATTGAATCAGTGACTGAAGCTTCACACAGTCCTAATGTTTATACAAGAGCTAAAATGTAAAGCATTCTCAAATACTGTGATAAGTAAGTGTTCCACAAATACCTAGACATAATACTAACCAACAGGAAAACCTTATTAACAGGGGGCAATGAATTTATAGTTATAGTCAAGAAGCATACCAACATTTGAACTGACACTAAGAAAATTCTATTCACCATCTTATTGGTGATTGGTATTTAACCTTATTTATATTTACGGCCATTCGTTTCTCCAATGTCCCTAACAATCTCAAACTACTATTCCTAACTTGCTTATTTAGACTCTGGAATTTATGTAGACACACAAAAATAAATTAATGGGCCTTTATTTTATTTGTATGAACATTTATTTGCATATATTTATACCATACTGTTTACCAAAGAATAGTAGTCATTTGTTAGGTTTGATTTTATTCTTATGACTAAAATCCAATTCTACTGGATTAAGGATAACTAATGTGTGATTGTACATGTGGGGTCCTCTTTCTTTTTATTTTTAGTGATCAATCTTTTTACTTTGGGAAGGTTAGAGAAATAATTATTGAACCCTCATTGGGTAATAGCCAGAGAATATTTTCCTTTGGCTATTTCAACTGTTATAAGGCAAGGTTGGAAATATAGGTTTTCAGATAGTATTTGAAAAATAGGCGGTGAGTCAGCACAACAAGATATAGGAAAGTTTCTCCAAGAGCCAAGGGCAACAACAAGCAATTGAGGGATAAGCAATGTTAGAGCAAGAAAAAAGAGCAGAGATGGAATGTCCGTCAGAGAGGCTAAAGTTAGTCCATATCTGGACAGAGGTCTTCAAACAAGGAGGATAGTTCATAATTGGAACTTGAAATAGAAGGTAGCCAAGTGAACTGTTTGTCTGAAGTTATGTTAAGGCTTTTTTATACAAAGCCAGGTGGCAAAACAATGCATCTACTGGGACTGTAGAGATGAAGTTGTAAACATTCAAGATGACTATGGGTGCATCTACATGAGACATGTTAATGTGCATTAGCCTAATTAAATGTAGATTAAGAGCATTTTTCTACATGTATGTGCCCTTAATAAACATTAAAAATGGCAAATATAGGATAATTAGGCATCTGTAGAGCAGTTTGCGCTGCAGCACTGGGTGCTTTTAAAAGCACCCAGCACTATGACGCATGCAGTTGCGTATGTGGCACAATACACATCAGTGCTGAGAAAATGGCATTGGTGCAGTTTTGAACTAAAACACCTCAGAGCAGACTTGATTAATTGAGTCTGGTGGAGCACAGGAATTGACGTGCTCTGGCAGCCTTCTGCATCATGTGGATCAGCATCACCACACTGAAAAAATGGTGGTGGGGTGCTAAACACACAAAACACACACAAAAATGGTGAACTAAAGCACATTCAATCAGCTTTAGTTCAAGGCACCCCACCACCATTTTTCAGTAGGGGGACACTGATACATGTGATGTGTGAGCACTTCTAATTAGCAAAGGTAGGACAGGCCAAGTTTATTTTAACCCTTGATCTCACCAAGGGCTACTGGCAGGTCCTGTTGAGAAGAGAAGACCAGGCAAAAACAGCCTTTGGAACCCTTTGGGGCTTGTATGAATCTAAATGTATGGCATTCGGCCTTCATGGGGCAGCCACGATGTTTCAGCAGCTCATTGACTGGATACTGGCTCCCCATCAGCAGCACACATCAGTGTATCTAGACAATATCATTATCTATTCTGAGAGTGGAAACATCTCCAAGCAGTATGGGCAGTCTTACAGGAACTGCTACAAGTGAGTTTAACAGCCAACGCAGGGAAGTGTGTGCTGGGCAAGGCTGAGACAAAGTACCTGGGATTCCTGGTGGGACAGGGCTGTATTTGGCCATTGGCTGACAAAGTCAAGGCTCTCCAAAACTACCCACCTCCCCAGAGTAGGAAGCACATGATATTCTTCTTAGGCCTTGCTAGCTATTACCGCCACTGTATTCCAAACTTTGCCAAGTTAACAGTTCCTTTGACAGATACCCTAATGCACTTGTCACAGGGCACCAAAGTGTGCCTGTGCCTTTGAAGGCAGAAGCAGCCTAGCAAAGGAGCCTGGCAGGCTACACACAGTTCCATAGCTGCAGGTTGCCTGAGTAACAGGTTAACTAGGTAATTAGCCTGCACCTGCAGGTAGTCAGCTGACTGGAAGGAGTCACAGCCCAGGGAACATATAAGCTCAGTTCTGGGGCTAGCTGGACTCACTATGTCTTTGGCACCTGCCAAGAGAAGGAGCTCCTGCACAAGAAAGCTGCCCCATGCATCTGGCTGCCTGCTTCGCTTCCTCCAAATGCAGTAAGATGCTAGGGGCTCACAAGGTTCCCAGAGCTAAGGGTTATGGTATTCTAAGAGTGGGAGTTTGCCCTGTTAAAGTGGCAGAGTGCTGCCTTTATTGTTAATGTCATGTTGTAGACCAGGCACATAGGTTTGTGTTATTGTTTGAACCAGTGGACTGGGATGAGGCTAATAGGGGAGGAGTAGGCCACATTGGGGCATACTAGTGCCAGAGAGGTGCAAGCTGCGAGGGGCCAGAGAGCCCAGTGCCATAGAGGCGCAAGCTACAAGGGGCCAGAGAGCCCAGCACCATAGGGGTGCAGGCTTCAAGGGCCTGGAGAGCCCAGCGCCAGAGGGGTGCAAGCTGCAAAGGCCAGAAAGCCCAGAGGCAGAGGTGCACCAGAGCCAAGAGCCAAGGGCCCAGTGATAAGAAGACATTGTGGGCTAGTGCCTCAAAGCTGGGCCCAACACAGTTGGTCTAGGCTAGAAGGCCAGCTATATCAAAAGGGCAGGGGCTGACTAGGTTGAGGCCCCAACAGAGAGTATAACAACAGTGTAACACCTGCGAGGCATGGGGCATGGTAAAGGGAGGATTGGAGCCACACAATTGGCTCATAAGCCCTGTGGTGCCCTGTGTACCACTGTATTGAAGAGAAGTTGGCAAAGGGCCCACAGATCAGTGAGTTCAAGTAAGGTTCAGCGGCCTGGGAATAAGTGAAGGTCCGTAGACAGCCTCCCAAGTTATTTTTCCAACAAAGACGTGGCAGTAGAGATAACAGGGTGCCTTCGGGGCAGAACTTGCATAGTCGCAGAGCTGCCAGGGGCATCACAGCCACCCCTGAGGATCTCACTCCATGACAGCACTCCAACCATTTCAGTTTAATATTGAATACAGGCCTGGCAGACAAAACATAGTAGCTGATTTCCTGTCACAGTGTCACTTGGAAGAAAAGCTACCTGTACTGGATTGTTCACAAATCGGTGAGTCAGAAACCCTTGGCTTCTACCCCATTGGGAATTGGAGAAAAGGCACCTGGTGGCATCTTAAGGGAGAAGGGCTATGTGGAGAAAAGGAGACGGTCCCTCGCAAAAGCCTGGAAAGGGCTAAAAGGAACCTATCTTTAGCTATGAAGACAGGAGCAATGGAAAACCCATGGCAGTGGATGGATCTCCACTTTATCAGCTCCTATTCCCTCTGGGTTGGGCCCCATCATGGCTGCAACAGCACTTCCAGCATGGTGGTGACACTGGAAGAGGAAAAGTGGTGAGGTCCGGCAAAGGGCCCAAGGACCAGTGAGTTCTTGTGAGGGTCAGTGGATCAGGGCCATGTGAAGGCCTCTGGGCAGCCTCCCAATTTATTATTTTACCAGCAAGACATGGCAGGAAAAATAAGAGGTTACCCCCAGGACAGAGATGGCGCAGTTGTGGAGCTGCCAGGGGCATCACAGCCACCCCTGGGACAAACAACTGCTTCTTTGCAAGATTTTTCCATTTGTACCGTTGTCTCTACCCTTTTTGGATTTTTCCAGAATCCATTGTCCTTAATAGAACTACTCACATTTTTCCCTACATAGCCAAATTAGTATTATCCAGCATGAATTTATTAAGTCAACATTTTTTGACCAAGCAATTGAAATAATTCATTTTGATAAGGTTTTAAGGTGTAACAGCTTGTTGTACGTGATTAAAGAAAATATATCGTCAATATCTTTTTAGAAATTATAACAGAAGTCAAAACAGGATATTCTTTCTATTTTTCTGAAATGAAATGTTAGAATTTTGGTTCCATTAAAAAATATGAAATTTCAAATTTTTGTTCCAATTAGGGATGAAAAGAAATCATAATTTTCCCAACAAAATTGGGAATTTGCAAGTTCTAGCCAGATGTATTCGATAAAAAATATGTGACCTGGTTAACTAAATTTATTCATCTCTACATGGCATGTGTTTCCATTCAATTGATTCTGTTCTGTTTCAATCATTGGAGAATATTATAAATCTGATTGGCTTGTTAATAATGTTAACGCTTAGTAGTTGGTCACTGACTTCATCCCAACCGCCCCGCCTCCTCCCTATCCATATCATCACGTATGTCCGGGATGTGATATACTCAAGGGGTTGACATGTGTTGCTTGACCAATGACCATAGCTGTAGAAGAAGTCAAGTTGAGTGTGTAGAGCCTTGCTGTTTTCATATTGATGAGGGCCTGGCCAATCCTTTACTAGTAATGTGGAATATTCAGGTGGCTTTGTTCCACTTTTGCTAAAGAAGTTTTTAACATATAATTAGTCCATGAGTAACAGGTGTGCTAATAAGAGACTCATCTTTATTGCTTCCTTGGTTGCATAGTATGAGAGAAACCTTGTCATTCCCAGTTCAACTGCTCTGCTGAAATAGTTTGTATAAACTTACACTACATTTAAAATGGCTGGTATTAGTGTCCACAGAACCAGTGTTTGTCTACACTACAGATTAAAGTGCAGTGCAGAGAAAACCAAGCTAACTTTAAATGTGAAGCAAGGTAAAAAGTTCATGGAGCTCTGTGTTGGCAAAGCTAGATTGCTCCTGTTGCCCAGAAGTACTGCAGTCTGTAGTGGAAACATACCCACAGTGCAGCAGTTGTAAGAGTATCACTAGCAAAATATCTAGCCAAGGTGGTGAGTGGGACAAGGTGCATGCCCACCTGAGGTTTCAGGAAGCTAAATATGGAAGATACATAGTACATTAGATCCATATTAAGCACAGTGATTCCTAAATTGCTGGCCTGTAATATATTGCCATTCTCCCAGGGGAAGGGAAGAAGGCTTTTACAAACTGTTAACAATTATGTTTCCACAGAAGCCATGTCAATCCATATTGCATTACCACAAAGGCTGTGACAGAGGTTTGCAAAACAAGGCAGTCTGCCATGTGGCATGCCATGACCAAAAGAGAGGACAGAGTGGTTCATGTCATTAAAGATGTGTAACTAAATGGTTAAACTGCTGCTTATAGTGCATGATGATAAGCAACTACTGGGTGAGTGGCTTCACAGATTCACAGAAGTTTAAGGCTGGAAGGGACCTCGTGAGATCACTGGGTCCAGCCCCCCTGCTCTGGGCAGGAAAGACTGCTGGAATCAAATAGCCCCAGCCAGGTGTGCATTCAGTGTCCTTTTGAAGATCTCCAAGGTAGGTGCTTGTACCACCCCCGCTGGGACTCTATTCCAGAGTCTGGTCTCTTTCCTTAGATCCAGTCTGAAATCTTCTTCTAGGAGTTTATGACCATTCCTCCTGGTTTTCCCCTGAATAATTGTTCACCTAACCCCTGATGCTCACCCCTGATATATTTGTAAGCTGCCACCAAATCCCCTCAAAGTCTTCTCTTTTCTAGGCTGAACAGTCCCATATCTGTCAGCCTTTTCTCATATGGCTTCCTCTTCAGGCCTCCAATCATATGAGTGGCCCTTCTCTGGACTTAAGGTTCTCCACATCCTTCTTGAAGTGTGGTGCCCAAAACTGGATGCAGTACTCTAGCTGCAACCTCACCAATGCAGAGTAGAGTGAGAGAATAACTTCCTTAGTTTTGCTTGAGGTGCATCGATTGATGAATCCTAGTACATTGTTTGCTCTGCTAACTCTAACATCACACTACTGGCTCATATTCATTTAATGGTCAATTATGACCCCCAGATCCCCTTTGGACATGGTGCTAGCTAGCATACCGGGCCTGTAAGTTTGTTGTAGATTTTTCCTCCCCAGCTGCAACACTTTACATTTCTCAGTGTTGAACAGCATCTGGTTCTGGTCCACCCATCTAACTAATCTGTCTAGGTCCACCTGGATTGTCAACCTACCCTGATGCGTGGCTGCACTTCCCCAGAGCTTAGTGTCATCGGTGAACTTTGCCAGTGTGCTTTTCACCCCCACATCCAAATCATTGATGAAGATGTTGAAAAGAACTGGTCCAAGTACCAAACCTTGGGGGACCCCACTGGCTACCTTCCACCAGGTCAGCACAGATCCGTCTATTAGTACTGTCTGGGTCTGACCCCGCAGCCAGTTTCTCACCCATCTGACTGTTGAATTTTTGAGCCCATAGTCTCCTAGTTTTACTTTGAGAGCCTCATGGGACACCAAATCAAAGGCCTCCCTAAAGTCCAAGTAAATGATGTCGACCTCATCTCCCTTATCCAGGTGGTGACTAATTTGGTCATAGAAGGAGATGAGGTTAGTCAGACATGACCTACCTGTGACGGCGACGGGCCGCTGCCATGGGTGCAAGCGAAGGATAGACAGGATAGGGGGGCAACAACACCCCCTCAAGAAAGCCATGGGCCAGGCTACTCACCACCGGGAGGGACGGCATCGTCGGAGTGGGGACCGCAGCAGCAGACGCGGCCGCCATTATGGCCGCGCGAGCCAGAGCTATGCCGGCTGTTTAAACAGCTGTTCCCGACAAGGGGAGCAGCTGAGCCAATCGCGGCAGCTGCTGCGGCTGCTGCAGGAAGTTTAAAAGCCCCGACAAACCCCATGGTAGGGGGGAAGCCAGGGAAGGAGAGAGGAGATGTGCAGCACGTCACTGGTGCTGCGGCTTTCCCGGAGCAGGAGCCTCAAACAGGCAGCTCTGTACTAGCTCCGCAGCTGGAGCGAGAATTAGAAGCCCCAGCAGGGGCAAGAGGAGTGATCCCTGGGAATTGCCAGGGTCAGGGCATTGATCCGGGAAATCTCCCCATCCCGGAGGAGTATTATTTCAAGAGATCAGGGGAGGAAAGAAAGGAAATGACCCGAGCTAGCAGCCAGGTTAGCCGGGTTCCAAGACAGGCGGACTGAAGTCGACCGTTGGCTTGGATCCCTCTGGTCGGGAACTCCGGTCGGCAAGAAGGCCGGCGAATAGCAGGCAAGTGACCATCTCATGCACAAGTGACCGGTTGGCGAGTGGACGGGGTGTAGGGGTGGCGGAGCCACGTGGAACACCTGAGGACCCAATCGTGAGTACCCCCATGTCGGGTAAGCCCCTCTGGTAGAAGATCTCCACTGAACCCCTCCTTCAAATTACCAATAACATCAAAGTCGTGGCAGGTGGGATGAGGGGAGGGGCTACCGGACGAAGGGTGGTACCGGACGTGAGGCCCACGGACGTCACAGTGGTGCATTGGCCGGGAACTTGGCGACAGCGTCAAGGCTCATTGGGGCAGAGCCCCACCCGGAACTAAAAACAAGATGCAGCCATCAGGGTTATCCCAGGTTGACCTGTTGACTCAAGCAGTTCAGGCTATTGGGCAGTTGTTGGCAGCCCAACAATTACAGGGAGCGAATCAGCAAGAGTGGATACAGCATAATGCTGCCCTCTTCAGGATGCCCCGTATGACTAAGGACGACGACCCTGAGGCCTATATCGAGGCCTTTGAGCTGATGTCCATTCAGACGGGGTTGGATCGGAGTCAATGGGGTCACCAGCTGGGGGTTTTAGTGATCGATGAAGCCCAGGCAGCATACAGGGCACTGTCCAGGGAGAACGCCCAGGATTACGAGGCCGTCAAAGCCGCGGTTTTGTATCGGCTGGAGATCTCCCCCGAGAGTCACCAGCAGGCCTTCAGGGCACGCAAACCGAGGGAGAGTAAACGACCCCGGGGCCTACCGCAAACTCTCCAGGACGCCTTGCAGAAATGGTTGCTGATAGGCAAATTTGACCGTGCCGGGGCGTTGGACCAGATATTACTGGAACAGTTCCTCTGGGACTTAGAGGAAGACACCCAGAGGTGGGTGCGGAGGCACCAGCCGCAGTCCAGTGAGGAGGCCTTGCGCCTGGCAGAGGCCTTTTTGAACTCCGAGAAGGAGAAAGGGAGTGGACGAGGCTTCCGAGTCTCGAGAGAAAGCTCGGGGAGCGAGGCAGAAAGCTGGGCAGCCCCTTGGAAGACTGCCCCGAAGGGAGTAGTTTGTTATAAATGTGGACGCACGGGACACATCTCCCGGGACTGCGGAATGGGGCTGAGTGAGCTAAGCCGTGGTCCTGTGGGGTTTCTGCCGACAAAAGAGAAGGGCGGGGAGAAGAGCCCGGGGGAACCCATGGATTGTAGTGTGGGTTTCACCAACCCAGAAGAAGGGTGGAACCGTCCCATGGTCACAGCCTGGGTAGGCGGTCGGGCTGTGAGAGCAATGTTGGACACGGGATGTTCTCAGTCCCTGCTTAGGGCAGACCTAGCCCCACTGGGGAAAAAAAGAGAGGTGGGGGTCATCAATATGACCTGCATTCTAGGCAGGGAAATGCAATTCCGCTGCTATTATGTACCCGTTAGGGTGATGGAGTTCCAAGGCGAGTTACGGGTAGGCTTGGCTCCCGCCCTAGCCTGTGAGATGATCCTGGGCCGCGAATGGGATCCCTTCTACAGGGTGTTAGAACGGGTGCAAGCCACTGAGGAAGAGAGGAGGCAAATTAAAAGAATGGACAGATGGGCGGCTGAAAACTCGGAACCCCCCTGTCAGGAAGGCGGGGAAGGCATTAATGTAGAATCCCTGGTGAGCACGGCACAATTCCGACAAGCTCAATGGGAGGACCAGGAGCTCCAGTGGCTGAGGACCCGTGACTCCAGAGAGGGAACGTCTCGGAGGCAGGAGGGCTTCGAGGTAATAGGCGGGTTGCCATATCGGGTGCAGCAGGAAGAGGGAGGCGAGTTGAAAGAGAGGCAATTGGTGGTCCCGTCTCCCCTACGGCACCTTGTCTGGAGGCTGGCCCATGCCTCTTCGCTAGGGGGTCACCTGGGGCATACCAAAACCCGGGCTAGGTTGGCCCAAGAGTTTTTTTGGCCACACCTTCATGAGGATGTGGACCGGTGGGCAGCTGCATGCCCGGAATGTCAGAAGGCCCAGGAGTGGGCGCCGCCTAAGGCACCCCTGAGACCCATGCCTATAATTGAGACACCCTTTTCCAGGGTCGCATTGGACGTAATAGGCCCTCTTCCGAAGTCACACAATGGCTACCAGTACATATTGGTCCTGGTGGATTACGCCACCCGATTCCCTGAAGCGGTCCCGCTGCGCTCCATTACAGCCCCAAAAGTAGCTGAGGAGCTTCTTAAGTGGATAGCACGGGTGGGCATTCCGCAAGAAATCCTGACCGATCAAGGAACAAACTTTATGTCTGGGGTGATGAAAGCCCTCTGCAAGACCCTGGGCATCACGCAACTAAGAACCTCGGTTTACCATCCCCAGACCAATGGCTTGGTGGAAAGGCTAAATGGTACCATTAAACAGCTACTAAGGCGTTGTGCGCAGGAAGATCCCCGACGGTGGGACACCCTGCTGACACCTCTATTGTTCGCCCTGCGGGATGCTCCCCAGGAATCAACCCACTATTCGCCATTCCAACTAGTGTATGGCCACAGCCCTAGAGGCTTGTTGCAGGTGGTCCAAGAGGAGTGGGAACGGCCAACGGGGTTGGGAGTCTCTGTGGAGGAATATCACCAGGAGCTGCAAGACCATATTCAGAAGGCTCAACGAATTGCAGGACATAACGTGAGGGAGGCCCAAGAGCGGCAGGAGACACACTACAACAGGAGGGCAAAGGCCCACACCTTTCGACCTGCAGACCAAGTCTTGGTCTAGATACCGGCCACTTCCAGTAAGCAACTGGCGATGTGGCAAGGGCCCTTCACCGTCATTAGGCAAGTGGGGCCAGTGGACTACGAGGTGCGTAAACCGGGTCACCGCCGGGAGCAGCAGGTCTATCATGTAAACCGGCTGAAAGAGTGGAAGACCCCTCAAGGCTGGATGGCCCAAGAAAAGGCAGGTGAGGGGGATCTAGGGCCTCTTTGCCCAGGGTTAGGACGACCCGTCCCGAAGGAGGCTGTCCACTTGAGTAACGAGTTAAATAATCGCCAGCAACAGGAACTATTGGCTATAGTCGAGGAGTTCCACGAGGTGTTCCAAGAGAGTCCAGGGAGGACGGCGAGTATCCAGCATGAAATAAGAACGCCAACCGGTACGTTGGTAAGAGAGAGATGGAGACCAATACCCCAGCAATGGCAGCAGGAGGTACGGCGGGAAGTCATAAAGATGCAGGAGCAGGGGATTATACAGCCCTCTCGTAGCCCATGGCGTAGCCCCATCATGCCGGTAGCTAAACCCGATGGCTCCCTCAGACTGTGCATTGATTTTAGGAAATTGAACACCTTAACAACATTCAATGCCTTCCCAATGCCCTACGTGAGCCACCTCATCGAGAGGATTGGAGAAGCTCGATACATATCCACCCTCGATCTGGCTAAGGGCTACTGGCAGATCCCGCTGCGGCCCGGCGATTGCGCCAAGACAGCGTTTGGAACTCCTTGAGGCCTGTTCGAATTTGTAAGGATGCCCTTTGGCCTTAACGGAGCAGCCACCACCTTCCAAAGGTTAATGGAGACACTACTAGCTCCCCATGCAGCTTATGCTGCAGTGTATATCGATGACATCATCATCTTTACCTCTAACTGGGAGCAGCATCTAGGGGCCCTGAGAGCGGTCCTAGCGAACTCCACACAGCGGGTTTAATGGCTAAACCTAAGAAGTGCAAGTTGGCGGAGAGGGAAACGGCCTATTTAGGGTTTCGAGTAGGACAGGGAACAATACACCCCTTGTCCAATAAAATCAGGGCCATAAGTCAGTTTCCAGAGCCCCGGACCCGTAAGCAGTTACGCTCCTTCTTGGGGCTCGTCAACTATTACCGCTGGTTTATACTGCACTTTGCAAGGATGGCAGCACCCCTCATAGATGCGTTGGCCAGAGCCTCCTCGGCACGTTTAATATGGACCCGAGGGATGAGAGACAGCTTCCACCATCTGAAAGAGGCAATGCACCAGGACATCATAATGCATACCCCAGATTTTAACACCCCCTTTATCTTGCAGATGGACGCATCGAGATGGGTGTTGGGAGCTGTCTTGTTACAAAAAGGGAAGGAAGGCGAACGCCCAATTGCTTTTGCAAGTCGGAAGCTGAGCCACACAGAGACAAGGTATGCTACCGTGGAGAGGGAATGTCTGGCCATACAATGGGCCATAGAGTATTTCCAGTATTATCTCCTGGGGAAGGAATTCCTAGTGATAACAGATCATGCTCCGTTACAGTGGCTAACAAGGAAGCAAAGTACTAACGCCAGAATTCCCTGCTGGGCATTGGCTTTGCAACCTTTTAAGTTCACTGTAGTACACTGTCTGGGCAAGGATAACTTTGTTGCCGATTTCCTATCCAGATGGGAAGACTCGGACCGGTTCGAAGAGCCACACCACTACCATGGCGAGGAGAGCCACGGCAGAAGGAATGCATGACACACTACCCAGACGCCACAAGGCGACTTGAAGGGGGAGGTCTGTGACAGCGACGGGCCACCCTCATGGGTGCAGGCGGAGGATAGACAGGATAGGGGGGCAACAACACCCCCTCAAGAAAACCACGGGCTGGGCTACTCACCACCGGGAGGGACGGCGGCGTTGGAGCGGGGACCGCAGCAGCAGACGCGGCCGCCATTACGGCCGCGTGAGCCGGCGCTACGCTGGCTGTTTAAACAGCTGTTCCCAACAAGGGGAGCAGCTGAGCCAATCGCAGCAGCTGCTGCGGCTGCCGCAGGAAGTTTAAAAGCCCTGACAAACCCCGCAGTAGGGGGGAAGCCAGGGAAGGAGGGAGGAGACATGCAGCACATCGCTGGTGCTGTGGCTTCCCTGGAGCAGGAGCCTCAAACAGGCAGTTCTGTACTATCTCCGCAGCTGGAGCGAGAATTAGAAGCTCCGGCGGGGGCAAGAGGAGTGATCCCTGGGAATTGCCAGGGTCAAGGCATTGATCCAGGAAATCTCCCCATCCTGGAGGAGTATTATTTCGAGAGATCAGGGGAGGAAAGAAAGGAAACGACTCGAGCTAGCAGCCAGGTTAGCCGGGTTCCAAGACAGGCAGACTGAAGTCGACCGTTGGCTTGGATCCCTCTGGTCGGGAACTCCGGTCGGCAAGAAGGCCGGCGAATAGCAGGCAAGTGACCATCTCACGCACAAGTGACCGGTTGGCAAGTGGACGGGGTGTAGGGGTGGTGGAGCCCTGTAGAACACCTGAGGACCCAATCGTGAGTACCCCCACGACGGGTAAGCCCCTCTGGTAGAAGATCTCCACTGAACCCCTCCTTCAAATTACCAATAACATCAAAGTCGTGGCAGGCGGGAAGAGGGAAGGGGCTACCGGACAAAGGGTGGTACCGGACGTGAGGCCCATGGACGTCACACTACCCATGACAAAACCATGCTGGCTGTCATTCAGAATTTTGCCTTCTACTAGCTTATCGCATATGGACTCCTTGAGAAATTTTTCAAGGATTTTCCCTGGGATTGAGGTCAGGTTGATTGGCTGGTAGTTCTCTGGGTCCTCTCTCCTCCCCTTCTTGAAGATGGGCACAACACTGGCCCTCTTTCAGTCTTCTGGGACCTCTCCTGAACACCACAAATTCTCAAAGAGATTTGCCAGCAGTCCTGTCATGACTTCAGCTAGTTCATCCACTCTTGGATTGAGTTCATCCAGGCCTGTTGACTAATAGATATCCAGCCTCTCTAGCTGATCTTTCACCATCTCTACATTGACCATTGATCATCCCTACCGTGACTATTCTAAAATTCAGTAAATTACATTTGTGGAGGTTTGTTTTCCAAAGTCTGTTCTTCTTGAATTTAATTGAGTTCTTACTATATTATCTCTATTTTTCTTAATTTGCTTATGTAGTTGCTTGTCAGAGTAAATGGATAGAAAAGCTGTTGACAATGTACTTTCTAACTTTAACTTTAATTTGGTAAAGTTTAATTATTTTTAGCTGTTTACATCATACTAATTGGGCATCCAGGTGCCTCTCTTGCCCACTTGACTATGCAGCCAAGATAGTAAACAGAAGGACTCAAGCATCAAGAGTAGAACAGATTGTTCTCTCTCTGGGAAGGCCTGAATCTCATTCTACTACTCTTGTAGCTGATGATACAATTTTGGGAACTCACTTGCAAATGTATGGGTTAAGTGGAATAAATGGGGCTAAATTAAATGGACTGGCCTTTTGCAATGGTATTTGGAAGAACAGAGCTTCTTCATCTCTCTGCAAGTTTCATCTCACAGAACCCCAAAGAAAATGACTCTTCAAAATCACTCCAGCCATCGTTCATTCCAAAATTCTTTGTAATGTGGACCTTTCCCAAATGTCCTGAGGAAACAAATTTATGCAAAGAAAATGAAGCAGGGCAGTACTGCTCATTCTCTTCACTGCACTTGTTGGGTGTGCGGTCAGTTGAGTCAGTTTACTCACATCCTAAACCAAAATAAGTGTTTAGAATGAAAAAAAATCCCCGCTCAGATACTTAGTACAAACTAAATGTAAAATAAAATTGGGTTCCCTTCTCTTCACAAGTATTCTCCCATCCCCCCTCAAAAAAAGTATTACTCAGTCATCTGCTACTGCTCCTGTTCTGCATGGTTTTATTTGTCTTGTGGCCTCTGCCTGTTCTTTTGCTTCTACAGCTGCTGCTGGTGTTTCCTGCTGATGTTTCCTGCCTCTCTGGCCTAAGTTGCACTTACACACCCTACAGTCCCTCTGGCTGTGTGCCAAGCTGGTTAAAAAAAAAAAGCTGGCACTCAGTTGACTGCTGTTCTCATTTGTGCAGTAAAAACATTAAATAATATTTTGTTTTTTTTTCTTTTCAAACAGTTCGTAGAGGTACTTCCAGTTCTGAAGGCAATATATTATTTTCTCATATTAGCACTCCATCTTGATTAACTTTGTTGGGCACAAAGGTGCAGAGAGGTTTGTATCCACTTAGCAATAGCCAATGGTCATAAAATGTGGGGAAAAATCTGTGGTCACATTTTGCTACTTCAAAAGCAACTGTGACTTAGATTGGGTAGGGGAATAGTCATGTCCAATAGTGAAAGCTCAACTCATCCTTTGGCAGCACCACCATTGACTCTTCTCTTTTGTAACAACTGCTCCAGTGGAATGGAAAACAGTGGAAGCAAAAATACAGGCCATGCCTATCCTCACGTACCTTTTCTTAAGCCCATCTCTTCCAGGCCTACAAAGAATGCAGCCAGCACTAGCTCCCCTTTGTACAGTAACCTTGCTGATTCTTACTTCACAAAAGTGAATATGTTGGATGTTATGATGTTTTGAAACCAAAAGATAAAGAATAAACTGAATTTCTGAATGACAGACTTTAAGTGGTCAAAGAGTTAGTGGCCACAAAACTTGTCTAAATCAGATCACATAGCAGGACGCCACCACTCAGTTTGTCACTGTATCCTTAATGCTACTCTGGCAACCTCAGTTCTACCCAGAGTAGGCAAGGACAGGGAGACTGAGAGGCTTGATCATTTGGGGAAGGAAAGCAAGCTACTCACCTGCGATCTGCTGATACACAAGCATGATCACATGTACAGTATAATGTGAAACAAGAGCTTCCCATGGAGCAGTCTAAGGTGGTTCTCTTGGCCATTTCAGGAAGTCAGGATCTAAACTTGAGGCTACACACTTCTCAGCAGTTAGGCAGTAACAAGGGAGCGCTCTGGGAATATAATAGATATTGGAGATTTAGAAGAGCATCCATTTGACTATATACGTTGTGAGTCTTGATGAAATTATGGAGGCTGCATTCTCTGATTTCTTTAGTTGGATGACTCTAAGGGAGCATCATAAAATGTCCATCAGGCCACATTAAGAATATATATATATATATATAATCCCAGAAAGGGGGCAGTTCCTGGCCAGCCCCAGGCTACTCGAGGAAATCCCTGCGCAGCCTGGAGCTGACTGGGAGCTGCCGCAGAAGGAGGGCAGCTCTTGGCCAATCCCCAGCTTTGTGGGGAAACAGACAGCTCCCAAGTTGCAGTGCTACTCAGCTTCTGGCTCCTATGGGGAGCTGGGAGCCAAGCAGCAGCAACTTGGTTGGGGCAGAGAGCTACCCTATCCAGATACTGCTCACCTCCTAGCTTCTGGGGGAAGCCAGGAACTGAGTGGCACCAGAACTGGGGAAGTTTCCTATTCCTTATGGCCCTCTAGTGTTGGGGCTGACTGGGAGCAAATTTGCTTCTGGCTAGTGTCTACACATACGCAGATACTGCACAATTAGTTTACTGCCTCTATTTAGTACCTAATGCGTAGTAGACCAATTTACTGTGCAGTAAATGGTACACATGTGTAGATGCTGATGCTTTACTGTGAAGTAGATTAGTCTACTGCTCAGTAAAACGGCTTGTGTAGACACACCCACTGTACTTAAAATGATACCATGTGAAGCTACAGAAACTTTCTGTAATATATTTTTTATAATGATGTTTCATGATCACTTTCTTACTGCATTACTACTCAAGTGGAGTATATTCTTTGCAATATCAGGCACTATGCAGAAAAATATAGGACCTGTCCCAAAATATAAAGAAGAATAACAGAGAAAATAATGTTATATTCTGAGTTCAGTCTTAGATAGTATCTTGGTAGGTTGCTTGACAGTCTTGATTTCACACCTGTATTTATATTTGTTTTTATTGGAACACAGCATATATTGGAACAGATATTGAGCTTTCAAGTAAGGCAATTCAATTCGTAAAATTATATTTTTGTTTACACTGGTTCTTCTGTAGTTTGTTTTCAAGATGTTACAATAATTGCTTAAATATTTTAATTAGCAGTGCAGCCTAACATATTGTTTTCCAGGAATCAAGTGATTTGAGCCTAGTTAAATTGTTTCTTTGTAATTTTAACCTACATTTAGGCTCCGAATCCTATTAAAAACAAAATCACAGGAATCCCTCCTCTCCTGACCTCTCTTTTTTATCATTATAAAAAGGTTTGCATGTAAAACATATAATTGAACTAAAATGCCTGTTGTATGAAACAAGCCTAACTGTTTTATTAATCTTTACAATATGAATAAAGCTGCCTGTAGCACGTTGGGCCCTGGGGTGGCTATGGCCCCACTATGGGCCACCCTACTTCTGCCTGCACTCTTGGTCCTGGTCTCTATATAACCCCCCTGTTTATCCCACCCACCACACCTTGATGTTCCTTTGTTATTAATTGGGAAGCTGCCCCTGAGTCCTGCAGCATTTCACTGTCCTCTACCCACCCATACCCTGATCTCTCTTGGTTTACTAACTCCACGCTATTCTGTTTTTTATGAGTGTTTGTCTTCACCCCAGTGGACCTACTGATGCTTGGCTGGCACTGTGAGCCCTAAGATCCTCTGGTATAAACTAAAACAAAGCTGAACAACTGCTTTAACTCAATGTCCCCCTCTGGGTCATCATACCACTTCCAAGCCACCCTACGACTCTCTGGCTCTCACTCTTTTGGCCTACAGCTCCCACTCCCCACCATCCTGAAATGGCAGAAGCTCCTGTTTCAGCAGAGTTCAGGGCTATACTGCCCCTCTGCCTCAGGAACCTAGGTGTATATCCCTTGGGCTCCTCCCCATTCTGATCAGGTGTTCTTTTGACCAACTGCAGGTAAGCCTCTTTACCTTAATGGGCAGATTATTGTGCCTTCCCTCCTGCAGCTAACCCCTGTTCAACTACTTGAGGTTCTTTCTGCTGCATTCTCTTCCTTAAAGTAACAGTAGGCCCTGTTCTACTGCCTTACAGAAATGTAGGTTAATGGAATATTTCCATTTCTAAAGTTAATTTAAAATAATGTTTTTCTCAAGCTCTACTGAATTTGTAAAATCTCAACAATCTGAAGGATGGGATGCAGTGCACCCTCAGCAAGTTTGCAGATGACACCAAGCTGTGGGGAACAGTAGATATGCTGTAGGGTGGAGCTAGGATTCAGATTGGAGACAAATTGGAGAATTAGACCAAAAGAAATCTCATGAGGCTCAATAAGGATGAGTGCAAAGTCCTGCATTTAGGATGGAACAATCCCATGCATTGGTACAGACTGGGGGCTAACTGGCTGGGCAGTAGCTCTGCAGAAAAGGACACTGGATAATAAGCTCAATATAAGCCAACAGTGAAGAAGGCTTCTTGTGAAGAAGGCTAATGGCATACTGGGCTGCATTAGTAGGAGCATTGTCAACAGATCAAGGGAAGTGATTCCTCCCCTCTATTCTGCACTGGTGAGGCCACATCTGGAGTACTTTGTCCAGTTTTGGAGTACTTTGTCCCACAACAGAAAGGATGTAGTCAAATTGGAGAGAATCCAGTGGATGGCAATGAAAATGTTTAGGGGGATGGAGAATATGATTTATGAGGCAGCTGGGCTTATTTAGTTTGGAGACGAGAAGACAGAGGGGATTTAATAGTGACTTTCAGCTACCTGAAGGGTGATCATGAAAAGGATGGAGCTAAACTGGCCTCAGTGGTGGCAGATGACAGAATAAGGAACAATGGTCTCAAGTTGCAGCAAGGGAAATTGAAATTGTCACAACCCAAGGGTGTGATTTTGTTTGTGTGTGCTTCGGCACTGCTAAATTATTTCCTGCCACTAGGAGCTTTCTTTGCAGGGTGCATTTCTTAGTTGCAAAAGGAGAAATGCACGGTGCAAAGGAGTTCCCCCCATTCGCATGCAAATTTGTGTCCCACTATTGGCCAGTTCTAAATTATTCCCACGTGGCAGCTAGTGATTGGCTTGCTAGCTGTATAAGAGGCTTGACTGGTTTCCGCCCAAGTTGGAGGACTCCACAACCATCTGTAGGAGGAGAACTTCACGTCTCGTGAAGATCTCTAAGCGCTGCGGAGCCTATCGGACCCAGCGTACCTTAAGAAGGCTATAGGGGTCTGTCGCAGGGCACCTTAGTGCCTGCTCCTAAGAGAGGAGAAGCTGCCAGGGAGAGAGAGCCCTGGCAGAGCTAATGGAGCACAGCTGTGGGTTGCCGGGGCAACTAAGGGGAGCCAGCTGCCTGTAGGGGGGCAGGGCCTGGCCCTTATAAAGCTCAGGGCTGAGGCCAGGCTGGCAGTTCTCTGCCAGCAGCCGGAGAGGCAGGAGCTCCCTCAGCTGAGATATGGAAAGGAGCATGACTCACAAGTACAGCTCGTGATAGCCCTGAGAGGATGGGCACTATGGTTTAGCCAGGGAGCTTTAGGTTTGTGTTATAGCCAGGAGGCTCTAGTTTACGTTTGGCTCTGTATATTACACCCGGAGGCTTGGGTGAGGCTGTAGAGGTTGGAGGAGGCCTCAATTACAGGGACCCCAGAGAGTGTGGGGTGCCCTAGCGCCACGAGGGCGCATTATTGTCATAGCGCCAGGGAAGGCGCAGCTCGCACGCCACTGTGCGAGCAACTGGCGGCGAGGAGCGCGGCCAGTGGGTCGCGGGCGCAACCCATAGGTTGCGACAGGGACCCCAGAGAGTGTGGGGTGCCCTAGCGCCAAGAGGGCGCATTATCTGTATAGCGCCAGGGAAGGCGCAGCTCGCACGCCACTGCGCAAGCAGCTGGCGGCGAGGAGCGCGGCCAGTGGGTCGCGGGCGCAACCCGTAGGTTGCGGACGGGGACCGAGACCCCGGATTGCGTGTGGGGGAACATAGCCCCCCGGCCCCAGGAAAGGGGCGGTATTACTGAGGAGCCCAGTGTGGGCGCGGTGAGCCCCAGAGAGGGGGAACGCCATTGTGTTTTATTGAGTAGCCCAGTGTGGGCGCACAGGCATTACGAGCCCGGCCGCAGGCTAGTGCGGCAATCCCCCTCAGACCAAGGCAGGGCGCTGCGGTTGCCCCTGAGAAGACAGGGAGTAGCAGCGCGGGGAGCCAGAGTCAGGGAGGGTATCCGTGCGGTTGGCCCATAGGACCGGAGGCCCGCTGGAGAGTCCCGAAGCGGAACCACACCGGCAGGGGAGGCCCAGAGTGGGCTAGATGAGAGTCCCAGCAAGAGGCTGGGCATGAGAGAGGGAGCCCAGGGTGGGCCACATTAGAGAGACAGACCGGACAACGTCCATTACATCTGCGAGGCTTGGGGCGTGGTATCAGGGGAGGTAGGAGCCACGCATAGCCCATAAGGCTAGGGTGCTTGGATAGCGCCCATTGTACGGGGAGACCCATGAGGGGTCCAGGAGCTGACAGGCCCGAGGAAACACAAGGCAGCCTCTCTATTACATATTCCATCAAGACGTGGTGGGCAAGAATGGAGGGTGCCCTCGGGCCGGAGTAGCGCGGTGAGAGGGCCTCAAGGAGATCACGGCCCTCCGTGAGGACCCCGCCGTGACAGGGTCTGATCAACCTCTGGCCTCTCCCCGTCACCGAATGATCCCTCGATGAACCCCTTCCCTGCGCGCAAGTTCCACGGAGCCTAGCAAACTTTGTGTGAGTGTATCCAGAGCTCTCTGCTTCGAGTTATTTTCTTTGGTTGACGCAACGGGCTCGCGTGTTTAGAGCCTTCAACCGGATTGGGCTAGAGGTTCGTGTGGAAGGAACTCTTGTCTGCCTCTCTTCTTTTCTGTCTGTAACCGCAACTCAAGCAAGTTTTCCTGCCTGCACCGCGACCATCTTCGGTGTAAGTAAAATAATCTTTAATCAACTGCTAAGCGTCCATGCCTAATTCTAGCCCGCCGGCCTGCATTCCCTGACTCGCGTGCCAGGGCTGCTGGCCACAGCCCGCTGCACGCCCCCAAGAACCTGGGACCGCTCCCGGCCCGCACATGGCGACGAGGATGGGATCAGGGGAAGGCACGCTGGAGCTAGAATTAGTTAAGAACTGCCCTTGGCGCAGTGGAAAACGCCAAGTAGAAAGCTTTATGGAACTGGAGGTGCATATCGCTTACTACCAGGCGGGCGGAACGGGTGAGAGGTTTATCAGCGGACGCCTTTCGCTGAAGGGAGAAGAGGGAGCTTCCAAAGATGGAGCCCCAAGAGAGAGGGAAGTGTATCTGCACCCCGTGACATTCGGGTGTATAATGAGCAATGAGCGGGTCCTGTTCAGGCCCCTCGACACTGTGTCCCTCGCGAGAGTCAACCCGGCGGGCACAGTAAACCCGACCCTCACCCGGGAGTGTGCCCGTTGCCTAAGATGTGCTCGGGAGAGTGAAGAACCGGTGCCGATCGACTGGTTTGCCCCCTTTATGCTGGCGTCTAGATTAAGGGGTCGTAAGCTTCCATCTGAGCTCTGTGAAGATCTGGAGACAGAGGAACGCGCCGCAAATGAGAGGGTGGCCCCATGATACGACAAGGGGGGAGTACTAACTGCAACTTTCCGTACAGTAACCGATTTAATGCAGAAGAATTTAAGTTTAAAAGCCCAGCTGCGTATGGCCGTTCAAGCGGTCAAAGAAGCGGCTGCGAAAGAAAATCCTGAAACGCCACGACAAGATGGCGCCGAGCAAGAGGGAGACCGCGTGGAAGAACCAGAAGAGAAGGGTGGAGCTTCGGAGGAACCCGCGAGAGTTCGGTCAGCAACTCCGCCCACCAATGCAGTGTTGTTTCTGGCGACCCCACCCACCGACGCAGCGTTGCTTCTGGCGACCACACCTTCTTGCCGACAGAAGGGAGAATCGAGCGGAGGAGTGCATCCGCCCCTCCTGCCTGAAGAAATAACAGCAGCAATGACTCCCGCAGCAGTAGTTCAGCCTGTAACAACATTGACTCCCGAAAGAACAGCTTGTCCTGTAGCCACGATCAACCCAGTGACTGATGCACAAGATGAAGTTTGTGCCGCCACCAGTCGCATTCGTGCTTGGACGGAGTTACAGCAGCTGTACAAAGAATCTGAAATGGAGTCTGATGAGGCTATGGTCTCATGTTTGGAACTCATGTCCATGGAGTTTGAGCTTGACTAACCGCCCTATTGTGTGTAAAAACCTTGTAAATATTTTGTTATACATTAACTTATCTTTTGAGAGTTTTGTTTACAGATCCGGAATTCAGAGTGCGTGGCGAAGAGAAGCCCCAAGAAGGATAACATCATCGGAAGAAGTGAGGGCCTGACGCGCGACTTCGCCATGACACCCACTGAAGCCCTGATCGTGCAGTTCTTTGTTATGAATCTGATCATGTGTATATGTATTTGTGCTGGTTATTATTTGATTCGATCCCTAGAGGACGAACTTCTTATATTGGCGAATTTTGTGTCTACCCGTTTAGTTCAACGACCCATGGTAAGAGCTCTTGATAACCTGAGTGACGAGCGTGTAGCATAATTCAGCTGTGCCTTCAGCAAGGGGGGATGTCACAACCCAAGGGTGTGATTTTGTTTGTGTGCGCTTCGGCACTGCTGAATTATTTCCTGCCACTAGGAGCTTTCTTTGCAGGGTGCATTTCTTAGTTGCAAAAGGAGAAATGCACGGTGCAAAGGATTTCCCCCCATTCGCATGCAAATTTGTGCCCCACTATTGGCCAGTTCTAAATTATTCCCATGTGGTGGCTAGCTATTGGCTTGCTAGCCGTATAAGAGGCTTGAGTGGTTTCCGCCCAAGTTGGAGGACTCCACAACCATCTGGAGGAGGAGAACTTCACGTCTCGTGAAGATCTCTAAGCGCTGCGGAGCCTATCGGACCCAGCGTACCTTAAGAAGGCTATAGGGGTCTGATCAATCTCTGGCCTCTCCCCGTCACCGAACGATCCCTCGATGAACCCCTTCCCTGCGCGCAAGTTCCACGGAGCCTAGCAAACTTTGTGTGAGTGTATCCAGAGCTCTCTGCTTCGAGTTATTTTCTTTGGTTGACGCAACGGGCTCGCGTGTTTAGAGCCTTCAACCGGATTGGGCTAGAGGTTCGTGTGGAAGGAACTCTTGTCTGCCTCTCTTCTTTTCTGTCTGTAACCGCAACTCAAGCAAGTTTTCCTGCCTGCACCGCGACCATCTTCGGTGTAAGTAAAATAATCTTTAATCAACTGCTAAGCGTCCATGCCTAATTCTAGCCCGCCGGCCTGCATTCCCTGACTCGCGTGCCAGGGCTGCTGGCCACAGCCCGCTGCACGCCCCCAAGAACCTGGGACCGCTCCCGGCCCGCACATGGCGACGAGGATGGGATCAGGGGAAGGCACGCTGGAGCTAGAATTAGTTAAGAACTGCCCTTGGCGCAGTGGAAAACGCCAAGTAGAAAGCTTTATGGAACTGGAGGTGCATATCGCTTACTACCAGGCGGGCGGAACGGGTGAGAGGTTTATCAGCGGACGCCTTTCGCTGAAGGGAGAAGAGGGAGCTTCCAAAGATGGAGCCCCAAGAGAGAGGGAAGTGTATCTGCACCCCGTGACATTCGGGTGTATAATGAGCAATGAGCGGGTCCTGTTCAGGCCCCTCGACACTGTGTCCCTCGCGAGAGTCAACCCGGCGGGCGCAGTAAACCCGACCCTCACCCGGGAGTGTGCCCGTTGCCTAAGATGTGCTCGGGAGAGTGAAGAACCGGTGCCGATCGACTGGTTTGCCCCCTTTATGCTGGCGTCTAGATTAAGGGGTCGTGAGCTTCCATCTGAGCTCTGTGAAGATCTGGAGACAGAGGAACGCGCCGCAAATGAGAGGGTGGCCCCATGATACGACAAGGGGGGAGTACTAACTGCAACTTTCCGTACAGTAACCGATTTAATGCAGAAGAATTTAAGTTTAAAAGCCCAGCTGCGTATGGCCGTTCAAGCGGTCAAAGAAGCGGCTGCGAAAGAAAATCCTGAAACGCCACGACAAGATGGCGCCGAGCAAGAGGGAGACCGCGTGGAAGAACCAGAAGAGAAGGGTGGAGCTTCGGAGGAACCCGCGAGAGTTCGGTCAGCAACTCCGCCCACCAATGCAGTGTTGTTTCTGGCGACCCCACCCACCGACGCAGCGTTGCTTCTGGCGACCACACCTTCTTGCTGACAGAAGGGAGAATCGAGCGGAGGAGTGCATCCGCCCCTCCTGCCTGAAGAAATAACAGCAGCAATGACTCCCGCAGCAGTAGTTCAGCCTGTAACAACATTGACTCCCGAAAGAACAGCTTGTCCTGTAGCCACGATCAACCCAGTGACTGATGCACAAGATGAAGTTTGTGCCGCCACCAGTCGCATTCGTGCTTGGACGTCTCGTGAAGATCTCTAAGCGCTGCGGAGCCTATCGGACCCAGCGTACCTTAAGAAGGCTATAGGGGTCTGATCAATCTCTGGCCTCTCCCCGTCACCGAACGATCCCTCGATGAACCCCTTCCCTGCGCGCAAGTTCCACGGAGCCTTGCAAACTTCGTGTGAGTGTATCCAGAGCTCTCTGCTTCGAGTTATTTTCTTTGGTTGATGCAACGGGCTCACGTGTTTAGAGCCTTCAACCGGATTGGGCTAGAGGTTCGCGTGGAAGGAACTCTTGTCCGCCTCTCTTCTTTTCTGTCTGTAACCGCAACTCAAGCAAGTTTTCCTGCCTGCACCGCGACCATCTTCGGTGTAAGTAAAATAATCTTTAATCAACTGCTAAGCGTCCGTGCCTAATTCTAGCCCGCCGGCCTGCATTCCCTGACCTGCGTGCCAGGGCTGCTGGCCACAGCCCGCTGCACGTCCCCAAGAACCTGGGACCACTCCCGTCCCGCACAGAAATTAGATATTAGGAAAAACTCTCTCACCAGGAGGGTAGTAAAACACTGGAACAGCAAGGTTGTGGAATCTCCATCCTTATGGGTTTTTAAGACTCGAGTAAACAAAGCCTGGGATGATCTACTTGGGGCTGACCCTACCTTGAGCAGGGGGTTGGACTAGATGACCTCCTGAGGTCCTTTCCAACCCTAATTTTCTATGATTCTATAACATCCATCAAGATAGTTCTAAAATAAGACTGACATGGTTTTCAAACCCTAAATTGTCATTTGTATTAGTGTCATTATGACATGTAATTCTGGCTTTTTTAGTTGTGGAACACTTCTTTAAATATATCAGGAATTCTTTTTCCTTTAAATAAATCTCTCCAGTAAGTGCCAGATTTTTCAAGAGATTGAAAGCCAAGTAGAAATATAATATATTTATATTTACAGTAATATATGTCACCGCAGTGCCAGATATGGCTGCAGCCCTTGGTAACTTGACGTTTGGTGGGACTGTACTGTGGGGGATGGGGCTCCCCTGACCCAAGCACTTGGCTAATGCTGCCCATTTCTCACCTCTTGATGTTGATTTATTTTTCTTTTTATCAGTTGGGAGATGGTTTGCTTGCCGAGCGTTTGGTTTGGGCTCTGTCCAGTCAGTTTTCTTCATGGGACTCCTACCTCTCCTTTAGCTCGGCTGTACACCAGCCAGTTAGAATTAGGTAGATTGCCTCCGAAGTCTGACCTGGATGCCAGCAAGCATTCACCTTCTGGTCTTTAGGTCTGGAGTGATCTCAAGGCCTTCTTCCTGCCTGTGTCGCTCTGTTCACAACAAGGCCAGCTATCAGCCTAGGTCCAAAGAAAAAGGAAAAAAGGAAAATGAACCTTCAACAATGAGGTCAGATAAATGTCCCATCCTCAGGGCTTGTCTGTGCCCTATACAGCAGCATTCAAGAAAATAAGACTAAGCTCCTATTGAGCACCCCCTGTTTGGTTCTAGATCACCCGGTCCCATCAAGCAGACAAAATAAGCAAAAGAAAAAATTACCCCTGTCAGAGCCTGGATGATTCTCCATTGGTCGCACAAGAATGAACACAAACTCAATCTACGGTCCTTTGGCTGAATCAGCCAGCCCTGCAATCAAGGGCAAGTCCTTGGCCATGCTTGAGCTTAATCAGTCCAATTCCCCAAAGGCTGGGCAAGCAGACGTCTGCAATTGTGGTTCTTTATCACAATTAGAGCAGCTGCCTGCTCTCTGACAGGTGTGGGGCAGCAAGAAAAAAACTCCAAAAGGACAGGATAAAAGAAATCATGCTGTCTGCACTACTGCTCCCTCCATGATCGCCTATCCCTTTGAGCTGCAGGTTCTGGCTGGATTCCCCAAAGTCTCCAGATGCTGCAGTTCATCAGGCGGTGAGCTGGTTCATCAAAGCTCCTCCAAGCTCCTGGGCTTGAAGACGGCTGGTCCTTGGGCCCTTCGCTGGACCTTACCCCAATACTGTGCCACGTGGGGCACCTTGAGCCTTCCAGTCATCTGACCACCTGCAGGTGCCAGCTAATTGCCCCATTAGCCTGTTGCTTAGGCAACCTACAGCTGTGGAGCTCTGCCTAGCCTGCAGGGCTCTTTGGCTAGGCTGCTTCTGCCCTTAAAGGAGCAGGCACATCTTAGTGCCCTGTGACAGTGTTGTAGATAATACTGGTCAAAACATTCTTGGAATCCCTGTGGGTACTTTAACTACTATGATTACTTATGACAATAAGCACATTTATTCTGTGTCTTCTATCCCATCCCATTTCTCTAGTTATCTACCATGTAATAATAATCTTGTATTTTAATTATGATATGATAATTACATTATAATAGCCAAGCATCTTTATAACAATATACATAATATCTTATAATAATTCTAAATTAATTATCTTTTGGCATGCAGGCTATATTTTATCCACTAATTACACTGCTAGAACATTAAGCTTGCAAACCTAATTACTCTTAATATAGAAAATGCCAAAAGTAATGTTATCTGGGCACTCCAAGTTTCCACTCCTCAGACTTTACACCCCTTTTCCACTTTTCTCACCAATATTCCCTAGTCTTCCCATCTGGCATTTCTCTTTAAGTTCCAGTCTTGTCTCCTTTACTTTCAGTCCTCCATTTTGCCTAACCTTTCCCAGACTCTAGCTGTCTTTCTCACTGGCTCATTCCCATTCAATCACATTCTCCCTTATTCAGTCTCTCACGTCCCATCTCCTTGTTTTAATTTCTTTGCTCAGGTAGTCTTCATTCTCTTTCTCTACCTTAGTTCTTTGTAATATCTGTTCTCCCTTTATTCAACTGTATTTATTTCCCTGCCAGTTTCCCAACTCCTTGCCCACGAGTCACAGTTTCACATTTCCTCCTTCCTAGGACACTTCCCACTGATCTCAGTCTCTCCCCTATTCTCCTTACTGGCTCATAGTTTCAGTCTTTTTGTCCTGCCCATCTCAGATCTTTCCCCGTTTCCATTTCCAATCTCTTTGCCCAGTCTTCCTATGTACCTTGTCCCAATATACTGCTGCAACTCCCCATCGCTAATCCTATCCTGATTCCTCTTCTGTACCTCCTGCCCTTATGAAGAACATTAAGACCACAGAACAGTAGCATAACTTGCGGAGCACAGCCAAGTGGGGGCACTAGTTCAGAGGGGCACCTGACTGGAAGCCCCCAGGGAGTCCACACTGCTACAGCAGCAGTAGCAGCAGTCCATGCTAAGGGAACTTGTGCCACTGCCACTACCAGTGCAGCAGTCCCTATGTGAGGAGGTAAGCACTGACTTCCCCCTTCTCATCCCACCCAGGGTGTGGCAAAAGATCCATTCTTCTCTGCCCATGGCAGTCATAACTGTCCTGAGCAGCAACTAGCAGGGAAGTCCAGCTAAGCCCTGTGAGCCTGGGATGCAGCATGCTCCATTCAAGGGAAATCTTCTCAGAATTTAACTGAAAAGCTCTAATAAGCTTTACCTGAACAATTACCCAACACATGTAGCAGAGGGAGGGGGAATTAAAAAAAAGTCAGGGTGTTTTTAAGTCTTCCCAGAGGGATTGGGTGATGGCTACAGCCAAGGCTGGGGACTTTGATTGGGGTGTGCCAATGTTCCTGCTGAGACCCAAGCCAGAGATTCCAGGCTAGAGGGTCTTACCCTTCTGTTCAAGGACTGACCAATTGCCATATTTGGGGTCAAGAAGGAATTTTACCTCATGGCCAGATTGGTATGGTCTGTAGGGGTTTTTCCCTTCCTTTATAGTGCGGGGTGTGGCCTTCTACCTGGGATCACTTGAGCATATATTGACAACATTTCACAGAAGCAGGATGTTGACTATCACGGTTCCCCAGCTTTACCTGTGGCAGGTTAGGGTATTGGGTCTAGGTGGTGCCAGGGTTGACAGTAGTACTATGTAGAGTTTAGATTATGGTTTGTATGAGATGGTTTGGATAGGGATGATTCTGCCTCAGGCAGGGGGTTGGACTAGATTGGGGTTCCCAAACTCTGGTACGCATACCCCTGGAGGTATTCAAGACATCTCTGGGGGGTGCACAGGAGAAATTGTGTAATGGTAGATTTAATTTTCATTATAATAATAATTGACATTTAAGGAGCTAAAATATAAAACATATGCTGGTAGGTGCAGCCGGTAAATATGGAAGGGGGTATGCAGTAAGAAAAAGTTTGGGAACCTCTGGACTAGATAACCTCTGGAAGGTCCTTTCCAGCCCTACTGCTCTATGATTCTATGAACAACCCTCCAAGAAACACATGAAAATTGATTTTTATAGATATTATAAGGAAAATCCCTGACACAAAAGCTATACCCTGCCAAATTTTTAATTCATGTTCCAAAGCTTGGACAGGTAGAGTTTCTCACTGGCTGCAAGTGTCCACCTTTCCTTAACATGCAGCTCTCTGCCTAGGTGGCAGTGTTTCCTTGCTGCTTACCCTATTGTGGCCACTAGCCAGCCTTTATTCAGTTTACTGGGCTCTATCTGTTGCATTTCTCTTCTTAAAGAAACAGCCATAGACTCCCTGCTACAGGGAGAATCCAGGATTTCCCAAAGTAGGGTGAGGGAGCTGCAACTCACACTGCACCCCATGCTCCCAGCCTCCTCTGCCTGCTCCAGTACTGGCACACTGTGCTATGGGAGCCTATGGGGATGTTTAAAAGTCCTTAAAACAGGTGAAAAATCCTCCCTCCCTTCCCCTTTCTGTTCAGAAGTATGCCCCCTCTGCTCCTATTTCCTGCCCTGCCCCCCACCTGCTGCTGCTGCTTTCTCTGCTGTTTGGAGGTGGGGAATCTCTAGAGCCAATGAGGCTGAGTGAGCCTGGGCTCAAATGGAGAGGAGACAGTGGCAACAGGATGGCTGGAGAGTAGTTTCTCCCCACCCTGCCCAGTCACAGCATGGGGAAGGGAAAACCCCTGGCCATTTCTGCTGCCATTGTCCCCATCCCCAGCTGAGCCCAGCCCTCATGTAGCGGGACAGAATGGCTCTGGTGCTTCCCTGCCCCAGGGCAGTGGGTAAAGGCAGGTAGAAAACTGAAGAAAGGGGTAGGGAGGGGACATGCCTTTGAGCAGGAAGGGGAAGAGAGGGAGGATTTTCACTTGCTTTAGGGACTTTTAAAAAGTCCCCAGAGGTTCCCATCGTGTAGTCAAATCCAAAGGGGGTCAGGGGGCACAGCTGCGCCACTGCACCCCCTCTAAATCTGCCTCTGTGTGTGTGTGTGTGTGTGTGTGTGTGCGCGCGCACATGTCCATAAACCTACTGAGAATGTATTAAGTTTCCAGAGTCAAGGAACTAAAAAAAAAGTGTATTTTCAGTAACAGAAGTTTTTTGGTATCCTGAGCAGAGCACTGGGGCACTGTGTTGAGCCCCAGAGAGCAGAGAGTGGGAAGGGAAGTGTCCCAGGAGTCTTACCTGCCACAGCATGGGCTTACCACACACTGGTGGCTGCTACTGCTGTGTCACAGGCTTGTGCTGCTATGGCTATGGCATGAGCTCCCCCACACACTGACTGGAGCAGCCCCTGTGGTGCAGGCTCCATGTAGGCCACTACTTTGGGATCCTCTTCTAAACTGGCATCCACTGTTTGTATTTCAATTGCCTGCCCCTACTTACACTACTGTGCAGTAGTGAGACATTAATGTCACATCATATTAATGAGACATTAATGAGAGTTTTCCAGAGTGAGGGCTTGTATCATAATGTTGGGGCCCCAGGGGTGGCTCTGCAACCATGCCCACTCCTCCTGTAGGGTGACTTCCTGTCTTTCCTGTCCTGCCTTGATGGAAATTGAATGATAAATAGTGAGGCTGCCCTGGACTGACTACCTGGACTGTAGTCTAGTGGGCTAATTGGATGGCTCTATACCTCCCCCACACCACATTCCATGCCTTCCAGATGACATCTTTGCAAATGTTCAACCGATTGCTGACACAGCCCCTCACTGGGCCTTCTGACCCCTCAGCTTGTCATCCCCACTCTGGTTGCCAGACCCCTCAGTCTCACCCAACTACTTCTTGGACTACTAGCCCTCTCAGTCTTTCTTCTAGCCCCTGTCTGGGCTGTCAGTTCCTCTCTTGTCCCTTGTCCCTCAGACCCATCCAGCCCTGCTCTTTATTCCTAGCCCCATGCTGGGCTACTGGACCCCTCTGGTCCCACCCTACTCGCTGGGCCTCACTATAGGCCTCAGACCCCTCACTGGGCCTCAACTCCAGGCCTTGGACCCCTCTGGTCCTACCCTTTATTCTCTGGCTCCTTGCTGGGCCTCTGGACCCACATGGTCCTGATCTTCCCTGGCTCTTTGCTGGGCCTCTGGACCCACGTGGTCCACAAGGTCTTCCCTGTTGAGTGCTTTTCTGTCAGTGTGCACTCCCCTAGCCTTCCCCCTTGTGAGGTCACCCACATGGCTCCTTTCAATTCACAGAAATTTTAAGATGAGAACTTATTTTAAGGTGACAATTATATTAAATGATACCCAGAATGACTTTTTGTAACTTTTTTAAAACCTCCATTTCCTGTACAGTGTGCAATTACTAGAAGGTTGGAAACTTCTGAACTCCCTGGGAGAGTTTACTGTGGCTCTTGTTTCAGTTTAATAAAATATAATCTGAATTGCAGCATCTGTAAAACAGAGTCATTCCATACCCAGCTGTTGTAATTCAGGTTATTCAGGCGAGGAGGAGTAAAAAAAGTTCCAATGGAGATGTTGAGTGTGTCCAATAATTATTCCCCTATCTTGGACATTATTTAGAATAGTTGTGTCCAAAGTCAATGTGCAGACACTTAATTATTGCTTTTGTGATGACTGAGTTTGTCTTCTCTGTTGGAAAGTGTCTACGCTCTTCTTTCCATTGTATATTCATTTTTCTCTCCAACATTTCAGTTATCTTATACATAATGGCAAAAAAGTGTTCTTCAGGCTTGGAAAAATAATTCTCTCAAAGCTTTACTGGTGTTTGTCTAGTCAGTTCACTGCTACTTAACTTGAATGTACCATGGGCTATTTTTTTCACAGGAATTACTACCAGCATGGGAAATAGAGGGGCTGCTGAAAAAAAGCAAGCACATTTTAAATCCCAGCACTCTCTCACTCTGAAGATGAGTTTATAAAAATGGAGGTATTGGATATATGGTCCAGTGCTTAGAGCAATTAGGACCCTTAGGCCATGTCCAGATCAGAGCAGCTGTGTAGTATGTGGTGCCGCAGACCCATCTGCAGCGCCACACACCACACATTCAGGCTTTTCATAAACTGTTACCTTGCAGCGTAGGGAGGTGGGGTTCACCCCTGGAGATCCAGGTGTCAAAAAAACCCATGCAGAAAAAAAATGGGGTGGCGCATGTGGAGGCAGCATGTACTACCCAAAACTGGAGCCTGGCCAGCTGGAGCCACATTCCAGCTGCTGACCAGGCTCCAAGTTGCAGAAGTGACACAGCTGCAGCTTCCCCAGACCCCAGGTAAGGCTGCTGGAGCCAGCACAGTTGCTGGCCCCAGCCTCCTCTACCCCCCCAAGGTAACCTGGTGCATGCCAGGGGGTGCATGACATGGGCATTTCCCAGGGACAACTAGCAGTGGCACAAGGTGTTCCTCTGTTAGTTGTCCCCAGGGAACCAAACGTCTATGCTCGTCTGGACATGACCTTGGATTCTACACTTGGCTATGCCATTAACTCAGTGCATGACCTTGGACAAAGTATGCATGCCAAACTGATACTGAGTTTAGGCTTGTAAGTGTCATAACCAAATGAGTTGAGTGCCCCTGTCACAATAGAACTGCCCTGAATAACCGCAGTTACTTTCAAAATTTGGTACGTTCTGCCTCATTAGCTATTCCCACCTGGCAGTCTGTTATTGGCTACTCTAAATGTATAAAAATCCGAGCAGCTTCCGCCCAAGTTGGAGAGCTCTGAGCACGTGGTAGAGTACGGAGAACTTTGCCACGTGGCAGAGAAAAGCTGGCGGACTGGCCATCCTCCAACATCTCCCCATCACCGTCTGTTCCCGACGTATCCTTCATCCTGCATGCTCATTTCTGTCTACAAACTCGCCGGCTCGTTTTGTTGCCAGTTACCTGTAACTACGCAAGCAACTCGTTACCTGTAACTACGTAAGCAACCTTACCACCTGCGTCGCGGCCACGAGTGGCATAAGTAAAGTTAAAGTAAAAGTTATTTTGCAACCAATACGCTGTGTCCCGCCTCTCCATCCACCAGCCCGCCTGACGGCCGAGTAATCAGCGATCCTCCTCAAGTTGGCTCCGGCCGTCTGAGACAGTAAGTTTAGAAATGTTTGGTTAACTTGTGCCTCACTTTACCAATCTGTAAAACAGGTGTATCATCTTCCAGCTGTCCTGTGATACATTATATATGTTAAGCATTTGTTTCATTTGCTGATGGAAGCTATAAGTTTAGAGTCTTATAACATGAGACTGCAGAGTCTAACTTGTGTGTCTTATGAGACACTTTGGCTAGGATGGATATCATTAAATTTGTCTCTGGACAAGTTGAGCCTGCATTTGTCCAGGAATGAAACATCCCAGGGCTGGTGTGTAAACACATTACCTTTCTAATCAGGGTTTAGTGAGTGGCTAAACACACTGATGCTTTTCTGTAAATGAAGCAATCCTGGGATACACTTTGCAATGTTCTGGGAAAAAATGTTAATACTTTTTATCCTGTGAACCTTTTTTAGAATTTATCTTTGGGCAATGGACATGGGTGTCTAAACAACTCTGCTTTTTCCCAGAATAAAATGGTCCCACGATATATGTGTCTGGCCAGGAAGTAAACACCACAAATACTTCCTCAATACACTGAATATCCATTGTACTCTTAAAGAAGGAGAGATTCAGAGAAACATGAAAATTATGAAAACAGCACAGATAAATTAATCTACTGCACTTTTCTCAGGTCAGAGAAAAAGAAAAAAGCCACGGGCAAACAGGGAAGAGAAAGAGAACAAGGTCCCACAACGGGGACCACAATCTTAGGCCTATTCCATAAGGTTGACCCATAATGGATTTTTGTTCTTTGTGTCTGAAATTACCCCAGTAAAGCCTTCACATGGGCGCTCTGAGCAGCCAATTATAGAATGGTCTAAAACAAGGTGGAATAAATACATATTTTTCAAAATTAATATTTGAGAATATATCCCTTTTGGGTAACTGGGCAAGCTAATGGCATGGATAATCTATGTTGCAACATCAGTCAAGGGTGCTAAGAATGCTATATAACCAATATCTGTGGAGAGAAAGCTCTGCAGCTGAAAATCTTGCAAACACCCTTCAGTGCAAAAATGCAAGGAGCAGTTTCTGTGTTAGTAAATAATGTGCCCACTTACATACAGTAATAATTCAGCATGCAACCAAAATCAATCAATAAATAAACTGGAGCCAACTTCAAACTGGGCATAAATAGATGCAACTGCATCGACTTCAAAGTGAAATTGTCCTTTACAGTTTAAAAAAGTATTAAATGCACATATCTGAAAGATATGATATTCTTCACAGAAATCAAGTAACCTTTCCTTCAACCTCAGGCTTCTTAAGT
Source organism: Alligator mississippiensis (assembly GCF_030867095.1). Lineage (NCBI taxonomy): Eukaryota > Metazoa > Chordata > Crocodylia > Alligatoridae > Alligator > Alligator mississippiensis. The sequence continues at coordinate 45,204,163 of NC_081830.1, forward strand.
TAGCTATCTGGAGTTTTGTATTTTGATGATAAATCATTTAAAAAGCTTACAAGAAATACACAGATACATCTAGGACACAGTGCTATTTCCAAGAAAAACAGAAAGTTGTTTGCCTTCTTTAGAGCACCTACATCTCTATGCTATCCCTTGTGCTTGTGTTTAACAACCTGCAATTAGAAATTAGCAGCAAGGAAAAAAGTGACAATTTTTTTTCAAATTGCTGATCAGAGTCTATAGTACATCAATCCTTTTTGGGTCACTAAAGGATGCCTGAGCTAATGAGATTAAAAAGCTATTAATTTAATGTTTATCAGGATCTTTTATGCTTCATAATTAAATATTCAAAATTCATGGCTAAAAAAGTTGTTTATTGGAAATGGTCCGATAAGTTGCAATATCTAAGTCTATTTTCATGCTGAGTATTACTGAGTAAAATAAATGCATTGGCCCACAAGTGGCACTTGCTGTCAGGAAACATCTCTCATTTGCAAAAGGGTAAAAAAAAGATCTCTAGGCTGCATAAAATGGCCTTGGGTTATGAGGCGGTGACTGCTCTTCCTGCTAGATCCTTCCTAAAGGCATTTGCTAACAAGGAATTTGCAAATCTTGTCTTGTTAAAGTGTGCAGTATTTCTTGGCTAACAAATACTAAGACAGATATCTATCATCTATATACCTGTCCAAATATAGTTCAGATCTGCAAATTTATGGAGCTCCAGATTTTTTTTCTTTCTTCGGTAATAAAATAACACAAGTTTCTCTTTATTTTTATTGAAATAACCTTCTCGCTAGTAACCTTGCAGGCATTCCTCCCCCTCTTTTAACTGATGAAGGCTGTCCTGAGTAATGGAACATTTAGTTCTACTCAAGGGACTCTGTAGCCCTTATTCACTAGAAAAAATTAACTGGAGAGATGGGACCACAATGAATAAAGGCAAAAAGTGTTTATTTCAGTATGAATCGTTGCTTGTGTTTAGATGTGAGAAAGACTGAGACAAATTACTTGTGAATGATCTCAGAATATAGGGCAGAGCTCAATTTGAGTTGGTTTTGGGGGTCACAGTATCCATTGTTCAAATATTTAAAAATGTTTGCAGATTCCAACTCTTTCTTCACTTGTAGGAAAATATTTATGGTCCAATAAATAAGTAGAAGCATAAAGGCATATTTTGTTGTTTTCTATTGTTCATTCTCTTGTTTAAATTTCAATTCTTCAGAAATAACAAAGCCAGTCTTTTTCTGCTATTTTCAAGTAGATGGGGAAAATCCAGGAAAGTAGGTAGAAAAATGCTAATGTTGTAACATCTATTCCAAATAATTAACAATACTTTTCTGGAATTTGAACGGAATTTACAAAACAAAATGATACCCATAAACAATCTGAAAAATCAAATGAACTACTGCACTTTCATTGGATTGTTCACATTATTCTGAAATCAGCTGTTTGATCTGTACACTTAAAAATGATAGCCCAAAAGATCCAGAACCTGTAGAACCCCAAGAATGGAAAGTCCACTTACAGTGTAAGCACAATCAGGCAAGCCACCTTCAGCCTCTAAACCTCTTAATGCTGGTCAAGGCCTGAGAGAGAGTGTGGGATGGGTTTGTCTATCAGGGATGGATCAAGGTCAGAGGTCCTAAGAGATATGCCCATTGCCATGCTGGACCATGAGTGGCCAGGGCTGGGAGGTCATCCAGGGTCCGGAGAAGCAACCAAGATCTAAGGGGAGTGTTCACAGTCCATGTGCAGGGAAGCCAGGAGCTAGAAGATCTGTCTGGGGAACCAAATCAGAGATCCAGAGAGCTGGGCAGAGTGCAGGGTCAGAAGGCTAGCTGAGTCAGGTATCCAGGAGATCAAACCAGAGTCAGGTCAGGGAGCCAAAGAATCAGACCAAACTCAGGGTCCATGACCAAGCTGAGTTGAGTATCCAGAGAGTCCATTAGTTAGGAGAGGCACAAGTGAAGGGTGCAGCAGCCTTGTAACCCAGATGCTTGCTTTTCCAGGTCAGGGGTTTATACTGGAAGGGGTGAAGCCAGCCCTGGCAGGCCACTCTGGTGACAGGAGTGGGTGTGTGGCATGGCCCAGCTAGAGAGTTCTGGCAACCTGTGTCTGCCCCAATGCTTTACTGAGGAGGTGGCAGATTGGGATGAGTTGCTGTGCCAGGTAATCCAAAACCCCAGGTTCAAGGCCATATCTTAATAGTCAAAGAAGATGATGTTAATATCTGCCATTGTTCTGGGGGGAGTAAATGCCTGCTGACATACAGCTTACCCACTGCTACAGGGTATTGCAAATAGGTTCCCACAGATCTCCAAGAATAAGTCAAGCTCCTTATTTCTTAAAGCTGGGAAATAATTCACTTTATTTATTTAAACAAAGATTCTGAGACCACATCCATGTCTTCTTTTGTTTACTTTTTGCAAATGCTTTAGAGGTGGAATACATGTTTGGAAGAACAGTAAATTTTTAGTGAATAATAGAAAATGCTAGCATAGAGTGAATTCTGAAAGTATTTGTCCTGGTAATTTAAGAGTTATATTCACCTGCTCAAGGAACAAAACCCTTTCATGCACCCAACTGCTCAAATTTTGATTACTACATATGAACTTCTCATATGAGCCAAAGTAGAGTTATTATTTGCTGACATTAGGTAATGAATAACCTTGAAAAACAAGAATCTTCAGCTGTTCAGACAATCTAAAAACAGTGATGAAATTAATTGAAAAAAATTATTGGCTGAGAATTTGCTCTGCTTATGTCACTATCAAGATTATAGTTTAAAGGCAATCTCTCTTGTTTTAGTTACTCAATGAATCTTAAACCATCTAGGAATAATTTTCTAAAATGCTCACTTGAGGAAAAAAATCATCCTAGCATAGTACCCTAAAAACAGGGCTTGAGTGGGTCTTCACTGGGGCATGGTTCTGATAGTCCTAAATACTGATGCAAAATCATCCTGAGTTAGTCCTAAAATGTTTCTTTTCTCAAAATAATTCCTTTATACAGCTGATACTGAAGTAGCAGCACTGTCCTCTCGTTCATATTTACAATGCAGTAAGCAGGCAAAAGACCAAGTCTGTATCTTTTCTTTAAATAAACCTCCTACAATATTTGAAGTTGTACAAAACTAAAATAGCTTGTGAATTATTTTCTAAGCTTCACAGTGTTAATTTCCTCATACAGCTTGTTAATTAACAGCATGTGATAAAACATGGAATAAACTGATTTTTCTTTTTTTCTTTTTTGCCAAATGCACTTTGAAAACATCCAGTAGAGCCTTAACCAAAACATACTGCTGATATGAGAATCTGTCTGCATTCCTCTTTTGCAATTCACCTTACTTCTTATATATTACTTGAAGATAAGCTTTTCTTGATGCCAAAAAACTACAGCAAGAGGTGAAGGTTTCTTCACTGGGTACAATATTGTGCAACTTTCTCAAGTTATTTGTTACATTCCTATTATCCTGTTTCTCCCCTTCCCTCCCTCAGTATAATCCTGGTAGTCTGCCCTCTTCTCAATAATCCCAGAAATACTTATGTATAGGGACCTACTGAAATTGCAGTTCTAGGCAGGCCCTGTGAAAAAGCATGAGCTCCGCAAAAAAGTGTGAGCTCCACACTTTTCATAGTTTCATAGCTGTTAGCGTTGGAAGGGACCTCAATAGATCATTGAGTCCAACCCCCTGCCCTGGGCAGGAAAGACCGTTGGCGTCATATAATCCCAGCTAAGTGCTTGTCCAATCTCCTCTTAAAAGACCCCCAAGGTAGGGGAGAGCACCACCTCCCCTGAAAGCCCATTCCAGATTCTGGCAACCCTTACCGTAAAGAAGTTCTTCCTGATGTTCAACCTAAATCTGCTCTTTGTCAGTTTGTGGCCATTGTTCCTGGTTATTCCAAGTGGTGTCCTGGTAAACAGAACATCTCCAATTTCTTGCTGGCCCTCCCGATAAATCTGTAAATGGTCATAAGATCCCCTCTCAGCCTTCTCTTACAGAGGCTAAAGCGATCCAGGTCCCTCGGTCTCTCCTCGTAGGGCCTTACTTAGAGGCCCCTAGCCATACGAGTGGCCCTCCTCCAGACCCTCTCAAGGTTGTCTACATCTCTCTTGAAGTGCAGCACCCTGAACTGGATGCAATACTTCAACTGCGGCCTGACCAATGCCCCATAGAGGGGAAGTATCATCTCCCTGGACCTGTTTGTCATGCACCTGCTAATGCATGAGAGGGTGCGGTTAGCTTTACTGATCATTTTGTCACATTGACAACTCATGTTCATCTTGGAGTCAACTATGACTCTGAGATCCCTTTCTGCTGCTGTGCTGCTGAGAAAGTCATCCCCCAGCCTATAGGTGTGTTGGTGATTCATTTTCCCTAGATACAGCACTTTGCACTTGTCTTTGTTGAACTGCATCCTATTCTTTTCTGTCCACTTCTCCAATCTGTCCAGGTCTGTCTGGATTTGATCATTTCCCACTAGTGTGTTAAGTTTACCCCATAATTTCGTGTCATCCATGAATTTGGACAGAGTGCTCTCCACGCCTTCATCCAAGTTTCTGATGAAGACATTGAAATAGCACCATGGTGGGATCCCTTGAAAAAAAAAAGCCTCCCAAAATAAAATGTTGGCTCCCTCCCTCCCATGGCTACTGTGGCCTGGCTGTGTAGCCCACTGTGGGGAAATGGGGGCTGCCAGCATGGCAAGATGGATGGCACTCCCACCCCTTGCTGCTGATTGGCTGTGAGGGCTGTCCATTATATGCCCACATCCCTTGCCACCAATCAGTAATGAGGGATGGGACCATATGACAGGCAACCCTCAGAGCCAATCAGTGGTGAGGGGCAGGGACATTGAGGCCCCTCAGCCTGCAAGAGGCATGGGGGGCCCTCTGCACTTCACCTGGGAAAATAGCTGCCAGCCTTAACAGTCTGCCCACAAAACTGGCTGGCAGTCACCTTGAGTTTGGTAGACTCTTACTTATGGATGGGGGCAGGCCACCCTGTGGCTACCTCTTGTAATGCTGTTGGTTAAAAAACATAACTGTTCCTCCTCTCACCTTTCCACTTAAAAAATGAAACCATCCATTCACCTGTACCACACATACTAAGATCCTTCTTCTGTTCCCATATTAGTGTAAATAATTCTTGAGACATGCTTCTGGGAGCTTGATTCACTATGAGGATAATTCCTGTATGTTGAGATCTTTACTGACAAAAATATATTTCTAATTCTGTTTATCTACATCTAAGTGTTAAAGCTACTTCATCCCACTGTTACAGCAAGCAGCACTGCCACTATATACACGGTAAAAAAATGAAAATAGTAACTAGAAAAATAACATATTCCTAGTGAAAATATTTCTATATGCAAATATAGTGAATACAAAAAATGTGATAACAAAAGGGAGATGATCTTCTCTATAAAATAGCAGGAAATAATAACAGATTGGCTGCTGGATAACTCATGCCAGTGTTTAAATTCCTGATGAATTTACTCTTGAATAGAAATGTCCATGACTGGATAAATCTAACTAGTGACAAATGGATCAATCCTACAAACCCTCACATAAATAGTCCCAGTGAAGTTACTGTCTATTTGCACAAGTCAGCATTTGAAGTTGGATTCAAACATCTACCAGTTTCTGTTACTGCTGCCATAGAAGGAGGATTCCTCTCTAATTCATAAGTTATTTATTTCACTCATCAGGTTTGTGCGTATTGTACTTACAATGTTCTTCTGTTTTCTCAATATATTTTTTAGCTATTGCCAGTGCTATGGAGACCCAGAACTAGGAAATGCCATCTAGAATCCACAACCCTGGGACTTGCGTTAGAAAGGAAATTGTGTGTGTGACAGGATGGTTAGTGTCCTGATTGTTTAATGATTACCTTGCCATTGGTAAGGGACAGGGAATGAAGAGCAGGATGAAAATTTGAAAGAATACCTAAATAAGCATTAGGAAAGGAGTTGCTTTGATGTGCATTTCAATTCTCTGTCTATGTCTTCCAGAACAAGATGCCCAGAAGGCTTAGTATGGTACTGGAGATACTGTACAAGGCAAGGGAAGTCTACTTTTGAAGTAAGCATCAGAGGCAGCTGGCCATTATAGGAACTGTGTGAAAGCTAGTGATCTCATCATCCATTCTTAAAATGAATATTTGTAAGATAAAAGATTTTTGAAAGCCACTAATGGACATAAGAATACAAATACCATTGATTTTCAATAGGAATTCTGGACATAAGGCCATATCTACACTATTGCAGCAGCATGTCCTTGGCTGGACTGTTACCAAGCACATCCTGCCCACTCACTTCTGCACATGTGCTGCAAAACAAGGTCATTTTGAAGATCACCCTTCTGCAACCCCTCCCAAGCATAATGGTAAATTCTGAATAGCGGCCACTGGCAACAATCCCGGAGTACCTTCACTGACATATTTTCTGAGTATGTTCAGGAGCATGTGGGTAGGGTATTCTTAGAAGCAGCCCAGCCAGGACATACTGCTGCTGCAATGTAGGTATGTTCTTAGTTTTAAAAATCCCAGCTCAAGTTTTATTGTAAGCTATTTAAGACAATGAATGATCTTTTTTATTGTGCGTGCCTACACGCGCGCACGTGCACCCACATACCCACACACACATAATACCTACCATAATATATTGTATATATAACACCTGATCCCTTATTAGGACCCATTGTAATATCATTAATAATATATACTGGAAGTATTGCTTAGTTAATCTGTTAGGATACAGCATTCTTCTAACCTGAAACAAAGTGGATGTATGCTGTAAATTTAGAAGTGACACTAGTAAATACCTGGTTTTGAGAGAAAAGACACAAAGTGTAGCTGATGGATAGAATGAAAACTAAAATATGCAAACAGAATGGCCTTACAGGATAAGGATTTCTGAAATTTAATGTCAAACCTAAAAGGGTTCTACTTTTTCTGTCTATTGAAGGCATTTAGCTCATGAAGTCACAAGAACTTGAAAAATCTCAAATAATCCATGTGACTGAAAAAACTTCAGTATAGACTATGTAACCTATCAAGGAGTTGACTCCATTTAGATACCACAGAAATAAGATTATTAACCAATATTTTAGTGATGCCAGTCTTCAAACATTTAGAGCTAAAATGCAACAGTAAAACCACATTTTAGAGAAAAAATAATATTCTGCCATTCTCTACTAACCTTTCTTCACAGCACTTTATAAACATTAATTTATAAAATCTGAATTAGTTAGGGATGAAGAAAGCTCTACCACTTTTGTAGTAGAACCAAGCAACTTTTTTGGGAAAAAAGCAATACTGAAAGTAATTAAAAAAAAAGTTATTGTACAAAAAGCTCCATAACCTAATAATGTAGCTGTTTTCACTTTGAAAATAATATAATATCACTTGAACTAGTTAGAAATGAAAAAAATAGTGAATAAAATAAGTAAAATAATTTACTATGACTAGATTATTTACCCCTTACTCACATTTCATACTTAGCCATGTGAGTAGTCTCATCGATACAACTAGGACTCATACAAATGCCACCTGTCAGAAGTTGGTACTATAATTTCTGATTGTATTGATTCATAAATTTTGCCCAGTACTTTTCAGTGTTGTAGTATCCCTCAATTTCCCACATACTTGTGGAGAAATAGAACTTTCCTGGCCTTTTTTTTTTCAATAAGGGATCATGGAACATAATTTTTTAAAAATACACTGCACAATATTGACATTTTATATATATATATATATATATATATATATATATATATATATATATGATAAATTAATCATGGACCATGCTAACATATTGTTTACTATATTACTTTGGAATATCCATCTAGAAGACTGCATAACAGAAGTCAGAGAGATGGAAACTGTGGAGATGTTAATAAATAAAAGGACAAGAATTTTGAAACAGCAAATTTCTGAGAATATCATATACTGCTTATTTAATCTGGGTATTATTAATTGGTGTATAGTATAGGGAAAAAAACTTTGGGAGTCCTTGTGGGAATGGCTCATTTCATTCTGTATCAGCTGTTGACATACAAATACCCTGGTAGTGAAAATATTTTCATTCTTTAATAATGGCATTCCCTGTCTTGTTTAATCTTATTTTCTCTGTCTTTAAAAACAAGCTTCTGTGTGGTTTTTCCAAACTAATGGAAAGTATGGACCTAATGTCATCTTTGCAAAAGCCTTGCAGTCTAGTTTAACTTGTCAAAAAGAAAAAAAAAAGAATGTAAATGGAAAAAGCCATTATTTTTTGCAAAATTATACATACATAGCAATAAATTGGTTTTGAAATCCCTGAGCTCTGGTTAAATGGTCCTATTTTGAACTGGACAGTGAAGGAAGTTAGATCAAGACTAAGAAGTTATTTTGCTACTTTAGCACCCTGATCAGCAGTATGTGCCTTAGCATCATTACTGCTATCTTTAACTCGGAAAAAATGGACAGTTTTTCACCATTTCAGAACCTTTGCAATGCACTATGTATTACCCAATTCTACAACATGCATTGAATTAAAACAATAATTCTAAACAGAGGGTGGATTGCAAGAATTCCACGTTTTGAAAGCAGTGGGCACAATGGATATTGTGCCCTACAGTGTAGGACAGGATCTGGCTCAGTAACCAGGGATACATTGGCTTTGTGATGTGAAGAACCGTAAGAAAGGGTATAGAAAACATGACAGAGCATGCGCTCTGGAACGGGTTATCTGTGAGCACCCTGGGAAAGGACCACCTCCAACTCACCTGCCACATTTTGGTATGTGACAAGTGGGAATTCCCTGACCACTCACAGTCCTGGTCGTGCACCTGTCTTTGGGCACGTTGCCCACCTATTTGGCTGCCATGCCTTGATTGAAGATAATGATGTCGGTAATTAGGCAGGAGGCTTCCCTTTGAGTGCACTGATGATAAGGGCCATGTACACACTTCAGCCGTCCCTACATGTGTCCCATGCCTTGCAGATGTTTTCAACGGCTGTGCAATGACCCGGCCTGAGGCTGGGCCCAACTCGGCACAGTGTTGAGCCTCTTCTATTCTGCCCTGTTACAGGCCACACACACACCACCCCTCTATCACCAGGGCCTCTCTCACTCCACTGGCTCTCACCCGGCCTCTATCCCACCGCCCTTTTCAGGGCCACACTTATACCACCCTACTCATGGAGATCCTCAGGCTTCACTCTTCACCCTTCAGTCAGCCCTGGCACAGTCTTGGGGCCTCTCCTGTGGCCCTCAACTGAATGGAACTGAGCAATTCACAAAATATTAGTCCAACTCTGCCCCTTGTCTCATGCCAGATATCACTCCCCAGCTGTTCCCAATCAGGGTCAGATGACTCACCCCTTTCCCTTGCGGCATCTATACTGCTGCCTCTCACTCGGCTTCCCAACCACCCATGGTCTCAGGCACCCAAATGCTTACCTGGACCCTCTGCAGGCTCCCTACTTTCAGGGCCACAACTCATGCCCCCATGTTCTCAGGGCCTCAACATATCCTCCCCCTGCCCTCAGGGCCTCAGCATAATCTCGGCCTAGCTCCTGGCTTCCTGTCTGGAGGCACACACTGGGCCTCATACATGGCCTAGCACCTGGCCTACTACCCAGAGGCACCCACCAGGCTTTCATTTCTTGACCTAGCACCTGGCCCCCTCTCTGGAGGCACACACCGGGCCTTCCTACATGGCCTAGCATCCAGCCTCCTCTCCAGAGGCACACACTGGGCCTTCCTACATGGCCTGGCACCCAGCCTCCTTTCTGGAGGCACATACTGGGCCTTCCTACATGGCCTAGCACCCAACTTCCTCTCTGGAAGCAAACACTGGGCCTCCCTTCTTTTTGTCCCTTTCCAGGTCCTACAGGGTCTTCTACACTAACAGGCTCAGGTGCCACCCATGGGCATGCCTGGCCCCCATCTCCCTCTTACCTGGGTCTTGCACCCCAAATGGGCTCAGGTGCTCCACATGTGTGTGTCTGGCCCCACTATACCCTCCAAGCCTTACGTCTCATCGATGTTCTAATTACCCACTGGATGGTTGGGGCAGGGGTTTAGGTGCCCCAACCCGCCTTACACTGGGAAGGTTCTCAGTCTTGGCATTTCCTGGCCCTGCCCCACCACAGGCAGGACCACTAGGCCTCCCTATCCCAGCAGGGTGCAGCTTTAGGTCATGCCCAGGACCACTGAAGCCTCCTCCTTCCCCATAGCTTCACCTTTACCTCCAAGTTATTCTTGAAGCAGCAGCTCCTCTGGGAGATTGCTGCCTCAAATTGCTGCCTCAGCCCTGCTGGCCTCTTCAACCACTAAACAGGCACCCAACAAACAAAGTTAGCAGCTGGCACTGGATGCCAAGAAGTATCATGTAGAAGGGCTCTAACGAATAGAACTTTCCAAACCTAATTTGAAAGCAAAACAAAATCAAGCAGCCTCCGCCCTTACTCCATTCTCGATAATGTAGTACAAGAGACAGTAAGGAGTTAAGTGTGAAAAGTTTTCCTTTCTGTTGTGAAATTAATTTTCTGTGTCACTAAGTCACCAACCATGTGAGAACCTAAACACTGAACATCAACAATGGCACATGTACCTCACTACCACCCAGCTTACTGTGCCGCGGTTTTGCTTATTTTGGAATCTGGCCACATGGCTGGGGATCTTTGGTAATTACAGAGAGTAGAAGCAATAGCCAACCCATTCTTTATGCCAGCATTGGACAAGTCTGAGGTATTTGAAATTATGTCCTTTATTTGTGATCAGAATACTGCATGGATGACTGGGCAGCATTTGTTAAACTGTAAGTTAATTTTTACTTTTGGCCTAATTTTTTAATGAGTTTGAATGCATCTTTGTGGACAACTATCATTGTATACTTATTGGAGTGAGTATAAAAAAAAATAAAATGAGGTACAGACAAATACTGATACCATATAAATATTAGCACAACCTGAAAACAGTTTTTGAAAATTGTGTTTTCAGAAGCTGAATACTTGGGCAGCTAATGCTTTTCTTTCTGCATTTTCTTCTGACAAACCTCACTCCTGAGTACTTATCTTAAGTAACTTCACACTTGCCCACTTCAATATTACAGTGAAGCCTAAATCCAGGATATGGAACATGATGCAAAATCTTTCCCTTGAGACTACTATCTCCACCCACATCCTGTTGCCCAGGTTGTTACATTCCTTTCTACACCCTGTCACTATCATACTTAGCGCCTGCAAACAGGTGCAAGAAGATTAAAAAAAGCAGTCAAGGAGGGCCATTCAGCTGGGATTTTCATCTGTTTTCACCTTCCTCTTTGCCACTCCTATATGTCAACAAATCTTGAGCAGAAGGTAGCGGAAAGCTTTGTCTCAGTTTATTTTATGCCATTTCTAACCTAGAATGTGAAGAAGCAGTTTTTATTGTGGGCTATTTTGGAAGAGAGTATGATGCAGGGGGTCTAATTTCAGCTAGTGGCCAAAAGTTTGTGTAAAAACATCTTTTTGTCAGAAAAGGCCAGTTTAATAAAGTTCAACATTTTCACAAAATATGAATAATCATAATCTGTACTCAAAATGGGGGAATATTTTAAAATACATTCATGTTGGAAAATTTTTTTTTAATTACCACAAATTTTTGTTTCATTTTTTAATTTATATTTTCCATGAGATTTCATTAGTGACAGCTTAATGCAACATAAAATAAAAGCTGAAATATTCTGTCATTTTTATTTTTTAAATAATTAAATAATTTGTCCCAAAGTGTGTTCATTACAACACAAATAAAAGACTCTTTGGTTTAAAACATACATTTCAATTAGTGGCAGCTACTCAAGGTAGTTTTAAGCATCAAAAGAAAGAGTACTTCATCTATTACGTCACTTGATGTCAGCAATAGTGCACTTTGTAATGTTATTATGCAATGTAAAAATGTAAAACTAAACAAATATTTACAAAAATGTTTTTAAAACATTCTCTCAGAAATTTTTTGGAAATTCTTTTTCCTGGGAAATTTTGAAAATTTGTTTTCTTTCTCAAAAAAGAAACCCCCACAAGACGAGGCAAGGATTACTTAGGGGGATATCTTTTATTGGATCAACTATGTAGTTGGAATAAAGTTAGATAAGCTTTCAAATGCACAACATCCTTTGTCAGGTCTTGCATAATTTCTGCACCATCATTGCTACATCATCCATTTTACACTACCATAAAAAGTTGAAATATTCTGAAAATGAAAATTCTGAGTTTTGAGAAGCTCATATTCTCTTGAGATAATAGTCTTCATAATTATAGCAGTATTAACAATTCCAATGGATTTGTGCAACTATTTTGCTATGCAGGAATCTAAATACAGGATTCACTTTTTGGAAATTCTATCTAGAAGATAGGTGTCAGATGGTAAGAACTTGTTTATATTTGGAAATTTACCAAAATAGAAACTGCAGAACAATTTCAGGAAAGTCATTTCAGTACAATACCACTGTAGAATCACTTATTCAAGAATAAAGCCATCCACACGGGTCCTTATTCCGGAATAATTTCTGGGTGTAGGCAAACCCTAAGATTTAGGGATTTAAATGTCTCAAAAGTGGCCGAATGTTGCTGGTGGCTTTTAAGATGTGATGAACAAGCAGTTTCCTTTTAGTTCCCTCTAGAGAGCTGTCTACAAAACATCAACTAAAATCAACACCCTTGATGGCAGTTTTAACCAAGATAAGGACCTAAGCAGCACAGAGAAGGAACAACTCTCTCTTATTTGTGATGGAATGGAAGTTTATGCATGTGGGAACTCTCCTCAAGGGTTTCTTGTGGGGACTGTGTGGGAAAGGAGAGCCATGAGGACTGTGGCCAGGATCTGTATTTTTGGGCACTTATTCTGGATCCATTGTAATGTTGCTGCTAGTCCAGGTTTTCTTCAGCTTTGCTAGCTGTCCAATGGCAATGGCTATTCTTGTTTTTACTTCTTTTTCTGATGTAGCATCTTCTGTGATGGTTACTCCAAGGTTTTATGTGTTACATTTTCTAGGCTCTTATTACCAATTTTTATTGATGCATTATCATTGCTACTTGCTGATGTTATCATTGCTTTGCTCTTATCCACACTAATTTCCATTCCATGTCTCTTTGTAGCCTTATGCAGCCTTTCTGTTATTTCCTTAAGCTCTTCTACAGTTCCAGCTATTAGATCAATGTCATCAGCAAAATGAAGGTTGTTAATTTCTCATCCTCCAATTGACACTGTTTCTGTGAAGTTCTCTAAGGCAAGGGTTATCAACCGGGGGTATGTGTACCCCTGGAGGTACTTGGGAAGGCCCCAGAGGGTATGCGGTAGTGGCACGGAGAAGCGGGGGGCAGGGCCACCAGCACTTTGTGCTGCTTGTGCTGTTGCATACCATGTGCTGCCAGTGCTTTCATTTTTGCTGCAGTGTGCTTCCGGCACTTCCACTTTTGCTGCTGCACGGTTGCACAGACATCCTCTCCCTCTGCCGGCTCATTGATCAGCCGCTGGGCTCCCCACCCCTCCTGCTCATCAATTTGCTGCCAGGGGACACCCTGCATCTCGACCGGCTGCTGGGGTACACCAACCAAAAAAGGTTGAAAACTCCTTCTCTAAGGCATCTGACCTGATTTGTTCCAGGTATAAATTAAATGAGCATGGTGAGAGAAGACAGCTTTGGTGTACGGCTACTGATGTCGCAAACCACTCCACAATGTTGTTGTGAAGTAGGACTCCAATACTTGTATTGTTGTAGAGTACTTCTGTAAGAATTATCAGTGTAGGATTGATGTTATCTTCTTCATTGTCAGCCAAAGTGCTTTTCACCACATCATGCCAAAAGCTTTTTTAAAATCTATGAAATTATGATGGAGTTTGTTTTGGTGGTCACGATACTTTTTGTACATAATTCTGAGGTTAAAGATCTGTTCTGTAGTGCAACATCACAATGTAAATGAAACTCCACCTACTTATATGCTGTTGTCATTTCAACAACTCTCTATGTCTGCAAGAGATGAACACTTACTAGGGCATTGGAAAAGTGAACTGAGACCTTTGAAACGTAGTGCTTCAGAAGACTTCTATGCATACCCTACACTGCACACAGAACAAATGAATCTGTAAAAGATCAAATTAAACATGAAGTTGGAAAATATGAAATCTTACTTGAAATCACAAGAAGAAGAAAGATGCAATAGTTTGGACATGTAACAAAAAGGCCCAGCACCCTTACCAATACCATCCTGCAGAGTGCTATGTGTGGATGAAGAAGAGGAAAACCTAGGACAAGCTGGACCACGAACATCAAAGGCTGGAGAGGATTAAAATTGACTGATTGTACAAGGATTGCAAAAGACCAGGAAGAATTGAGACAAGTTATTGCTATATCAAAGGTTGCCCAACAGTTGGTGCGGCCTTGGGACTGACTGACTGACATATTCCGGATCTAGTTCCAAACTTTTTGAGGTTTCTGTCTTCTTCTAGTCTTTGTAACAATCATTAACGGGCACGTACCTGAAAGAAGAGTGCTCCACAGCAGATGCAGCATGTCTTGCAGCAACAGAAATTTGTCCCTTTTCAGACACCATAGGGAGCAGTGAATGTTGTCCTTCTGAGAATGCCAGACTAAGGGCAAATAAAAACCTGCCTCAGTGGAGACACCTTGGAAGAGGCAAGTTCCGGTAAGAGGCTTGCCTCACAAAAGTGATCCATCAGTGAGCCCGCAAAAAAATCCCAGCCTCCAGGTTGGCTGGAGGGCTCCTTAAAGAGAAGAGGTTTTTTCCACAGGGCAGGGAGGGAGGAGAGAGAGGCACACAAGCTGGAAGACAGGGAAGGGAGCCATGCAGCAGCTAATCCACCCCTTGGCCCAGCCGGAGCTTGTGAGGGGACTCCTGGAGGAAGAGGGAGCATTCAGGCCTAAAGAACCAAGCCGGGGCTTCAGGACACAACAGGCTGATTTCTGCAGGCACACCATCCACAGGGAACCCATGATCCCTGCGTGGGGTGAGGGGGAAGGCAAGACTGGAGGGAGTTAGTTTGGGTCATCTTTGAAGATCTATGAGAGATCGGGTTGGCCTGAGGGGAAAGGGGTATTAAGCATCATGCTGGGAAGCTGTGTGATTGAGGAAACCCTAGCAGGGATGAGTGGAGGGCAATCGAAAGACCAAGAGGGGTTGGAAAATATGGTGGTCTTTGTGTTGCTTTGTTTTATGTTTGCCTTTGAGCTAATGTTGTACCAGGGGTGGGACAGCTTTGACTGAGGGTATTGGAAGCAGTGTTCCCTCTAAGCTGTGTGGCGTGTGTGGCCATGCAGGCACATCTGGCAGTGCGGCATGATCACACCTGTGCGGCCATGCATGCTGCACAGCTTAGAGGGAACACTGATCAGAAGCCAGAGTCAGCTACCAGATGAGCCAGAGGACATGGCATTCTCTACCAGCTGCTGCGTACAAACCCAGCTGAAGACCGGGTTGTGTGTGCTGAGCTTAGCAGACCTCCAGCTGTGCCCCCCTGCAGACCACTGGAGAGATTGCAAAGGTCATTTTATTGTCACCCTGAGCATCATGATATTAAGTCAGAGTATCCATGTATTTGAAGTCCTGTGTTACCAACGTGAAGTATAGTACATATAGTCAAATTAGTGAATCTGTGAATGTTGGGTTGTTTATTATTGATTGTTAACCGGTATTATTAGCTTAATTATGCATTTTTCTTTTCATGTCATTTATAAATTCAAGTTCCTATAATTTATCTGTATATATATATATTATATATATTGTATTAAAGTTTGTGTAAATCAGTTTGTATTGTTTCTTGCACTGGAGGAAGGGAACTTGGGGTACTCTGCTGCTACTATTTTTTCGGTGGACTGAGAGAAAGACCGAGGCCACTGGCACCCCAGCGATCTGAAACTGGAAGTAGGCTGCCCCTAGTGTGGTGGACCAGGGTTACATCTTTGTTAGCTGGGTGTAACCTAGCATTGAATAGGGATGGCTATAATGGACAGTTACACATAGTTAGCTCTTATACTAAAAACACACGTGTGAGCACACCTGCCATTACTCAGTGTAGCAAAATATTCTTACTGGGGCTGGTTTGGTCCTGTACTTACAGTACTTTTGTGTGTTTTTATATATACTATGGCAAAAAGTGCTAATGGTTTGCATATGAGGGTTTCCTCATGTATAAACACGAGGTAAAAGCACTGAATGTGCTTTCACCGGGGTTCCCACTGGTGAAATGCAGGTAGGAGACACTATAACCTCCAGCCACCACATGCATACACACAGTCCTGGCTGGGGAAAGCCCAGATCAGTCATGTCTTTGAAAGGCCTGAGGCTTGCTGGTTGCAGTGGAGTTGAAAGGATCCAGGTGAGCTCAGCTTAGCTACCTGGGATGCCAGCTTTCAGGTTGAAAAACCCTTTGTCAGGCCGAGATCACCCCAATGGTAGGTTCTGCATGTCTTGTCATGGCATGACATGGATCCATTCGGTGTGTTTTGGGCTGTAGGAAGTTAGCTTTTGGTGATGAGGTTAACAAAGTTCAGTGCTTGTTTGAATTTACAAACCACTTTTCACAGACAAATCTATGAACTGCACTTCAACAACCTCCTAGGTGGTAGGTACAGAAACTCACGGACTCAATATAGACATTGGAATTCTGACACACTGCAACCTGCCGGACTGACTCCCCAGGTACCTCTCCACTTTTACCTGCACTGCTACATCCCCCTTCTCCCCCTCTCCCCATCCCAGCCTCACACTCAGAGTGTCCCTCACACTCTGACGCTGCCATTTCCATTTTCACTGACTGGCTTTTTGCCTGCATTGCATGCCAGCCTCTGGCTTCTTTACTATTCCTTCCATCCAGGAACAGCACACACTCACACCAACTGCAGGTGCTTCCTCAGCCTGACGAAGGGTTTCTCAACCCAAAACCTTGCTGTTATATTTCTCTAACTATTCAGTTGGTCTACTAAAAGATACCAAATTAGACTGACACAAAAGATCTTGTCTGCCAGTGCCATGTCCTTAGACCAACACCCCTAGCACCTGTCCCCATTCAGCTGACTGGAAAGACGCAGGGCCCTGGGCACATCTAAGCCCCAGGGCTGGGGCTGGCAGGGAGAGTTCTCTCAGTTGCTGGAGAAGAAGCTCCTGCAGGAAAGGAAAGAAAGGCTATGTGACAGTTTGGCTGCCTGAGATGCTGCTGGCGCTACTGTGCTGCTTACTGAGTTATTACCTGTTGTTATTTAAAGTGGTAGACCAGGCTGAGGCTATAGGGGAGGAGGGAACACTGGGGCACACTACCGTGTCATGTAGAGGCCCCAGCAGCAGTGAGGGCACACCTTAACACACACACAAAATCACACATGTCACTACTTTTGCTTGTCAGCAGCTTGATATACGTGCAGTTTTCACCCCACTGTGCCTTAACATGCACACATAACATGAGTTTTGCTTGTCAGCAGCTTGAGGTGCAGTTTCCCAAAACCCCCTGCACCTATCTCCTTGAAACTTGGCAGGCTTCATGGCCTCAGCAGGGGCTACCATGACTGCTCTTTTCACCCCACCTGTGCCTTCACACTTACAAGTGACACAAGTTTTGCTTTCAGGACTTTGAGGGTCATGAATGACTACAGGGATCTGGGGCGATGGGTGCTGGGCTCAAGGGACTAGGGGCTCAAGTAGTTTTCTTTTTTGTGCTCCCTGTTGCAGGTCATGGAGCCAGGAGGGAAGGCTGCATGAAAGAGGTTAACAGATGTCTCAGAGGGTGGTGTTACCATGAGGGGTTCTGTTTCTTTGACCACAGCGCACGCTTCAGAGAGAGACGACTCCTAGGATGAGACAGAATTCTCCTCACGGGGAGAGGTAAGGCCCTGTTCTCAGCCAGGATGGTTCATCTGCTATACAGGGCTTTAAACTGACTTTTCTGGGGGCCGGGGAAACTCCAAGTGGAGCATGTCTGAGGACTGGCACACAGGAAAGCTGCCTTGTGGAGGACACTAGCACAACTGTTTTTGAAAATGTTAACCAATCAGTTCTCTTACAGCATCTCAGAAAATCGAGGGTGTCAGTTGGAGGCCTCAGCTGCCTGTACATCAGTGCCAGGAGCATGGGGAACAAGCAGGAGGAGCTAGCCCTCCTGATCTCTGGTGGGCAATATGACGTGGTAGAGATCATGGAGACCTGGTGGGACTCCTCGCATGATTGGCATGTAGCCATAGGGGGCTACATCCTGCACAAAAGGGACAGAGTAGGGAGAAAAGGCAGAGGGGTAGCTCTCTATATGAGAGAGCAGTACACCTCTCTGGAGGCTGACATTGGCTTCAAAGATAAGCAGCTTGAAGACCTCTGGGTAAAGCTGGGGGTTGGGGGGCAAAGTGAGAGAAACCTAACTATAGGCATTTACTACAGGCCATCAAGCCAAGGGAAGGAGCTGGATCTGGAGTTCTCTCGAGAACTGACAGAGGCTGTGCATGCAAGGGACCTGGTTGTCATGGGTGACTTCAATTACCTGGACATAGATTGGGGGGAACACTTGGCTAGGTCATATTGTTCGCAGTTTCTTGACTGTGACTGAGGAGCTCTTCCTGACCCAGGAAGTGCAAGGGCCAACCAGGGTAATGCTCTCCTCGACTTGGTCTTGGCCAAGGGAGATGATCTGGTGAGTGGCTTGAACATTGAAGGTAACCTCGGTGACAGTGACCATGAAATTACCAGGTTCACCATCCATCGTAAGCTCGATAAATCAACCAGCAGGACTGAAGTCCTGGACTTCAAAAATGCTGATTTCGACAGGCTCAGAGCATTAGTAAGGGAGGTGATGTGGGACCAAGAAGGCAAGGCAAATGGGGTACATGAAGAATGGTCGTTGCTCCAGGATACGATCCTCAATGCACAAAAGAAAACCATTTCTGCAAAGAAGAAAGGTAACAAAAGGGCTGGCAAGCCCTCCTAGCTTAATAGGGACATCGTGGTCCTCTTTAAAAAGAAAAAAGAGGTGTACACACAGTGGAAGCTAAGGATGGTTCTCAAGGAGGACTATACAACAGTGGCCAGCATTTGTAAGGAAATGATCAGGAAAGCCAAAGTGGCAACTGAGTTTAGGTTAGCTACGGGAGTCAAGGACAATGAGAAGTCCTTCTTTAGGTATGTAGGCAGTAGAAGAAAAACAAATGGAAATGTGGGACCCCTGTATAACACCTTGGGACAGCTGGTAACTGACATTCAGGTAAAAACTAAACTCCTGAATGCCCACTTTGCTTTGGTATTTCACCAGACCATGGGGAAAGTCAAGTGAGATAAGGCTCATAGGGGACATACCAGGACTGACAGCCACCCCACTGTGGATGCTGAGTGGGTGCAATACCAGTTAGAAAAGCTAGACATTTATAAGTCAGCAGGACTGGATGGACTCCATCCAAGAGTGTTGAAGGAGCTGGCTGAGGTCATCGCGGAACCCCTGGCAAAGCTCTTCCAGAATTCATGGTGCATGGAGGAAATCCCTGATGACTGGAAGAGGGCTAACATTGTGCCCATCTTCAAGAAGGGGAAGAGGGAGGACCTGGGCAACTATAGGCCAATCAGCCCAACCTCCATCCCAGGGAAAATTCTGGAAAAGCTCATTAAAGAATCTATGTGCCATATGCATGCAGAAGGTAAGATTCTGAATGACAGCCAGCATGGTTTTGTCGTGGGTAGATCTTGTCTTACCAATCTCAACTCCTTCTATGACCAGGTCTCTCTCCACCTGGACACAGGAGACAAGGTAGATGTTATATACCTAGACTTCCAAAAGGCTTTTGATCTAGTATCCCATGATATCCTTGTGGGAAAACTGG
Source organism: Alligator mississippiensis (assembly GCF_030867095.1). Taxonomy (NCBI): domain Eukaryota; kingdom Metazoa; phylum Chordata; order Crocodylia; family Alligatoridae; genus Alligator; species Alligator mississippiensis. Next base: position 45,223,993 of record NC_081830.1, read on the forward strand.
AAGATTGTGGGCTCAGCCACTCGACAGTTCAGTGGGTGGGAAACTGGCTATGGGATAGGACCCAGAGAGTTCTCATAAATGGATCTGTGTTGTCCTGGAGCGAAGTGGCCAGTGGTGTCCCTCAGGGGTCCATGCTTCAACTGGTGCTTTTCAACATCTTTATCAATGATTTGGTTGGGAGAGTGAAAAGCTTGCTGGCCAATTTTGCGGAAGACACCAAGTTATGGGGCAGTGTGGTCATGCCAGAAGATAGGTTGCAGATACTGGTGGCCCTGGACAGGCTCAAGAGTTGGGCAGACCAGAACCAGGTGAAGTTTAACACTTCCAAGTGTAAGGTGCTCCATCTGGGGGCAAACAACCCTCAAAATGCAATGCATACAGGATTGGTGGTGACAGCTTGACTTGCACCACGGCAGAAAGGAACATAGGAGTAATGATTAACCATCATATGAATATGAGCTGTCAGTTCGAGGCGGCGGTCAGCAAGGCAAACAACAAGCTGGCACGCATCAACTGATGCATCTCATGTAAAACTAAGGAAGTGATACTCCCTCTGTACTCAGCACTGGTGAGACTGCAGTTGGAGTACTGAGTCCAGTTCTGGGCACCGCACTTCAATAAGGATACAGAAAAAGTAGAGAGAGTCCAGAAAAGAGCCACCCGTATGATCAGGGACTTGCAAGGCAAGCCATACGAGGAAAGGCTGAGGGACCTGGGCCTCTTCAGCCTAAAGAAGAGAAGATTGAGAGGGGACTTGATAGTGGCGTAGTGCTATATCAGAGGAGTGCATCAGGAGCTCAGTGAACCAACTGTTCACTAGGGCACCCCTGGGTAAGACCAGGACCAATGGATACAAACTCCTGGAAGGCTGCATCAAGCTTAATACCAGGAAAAATTCCTTCAGTCAGGGTGTTCAGACTGTGAATAAACTCCCTCCAGAAGTGGTGCAGTCACCTACCCTGGAGGTTTTCAAGAGGAGACTAGATAGTAACCACACTGGAGTCACCTAACCCCAGTTGTTTTCCTGCCTAGAGCTGGGGAGTTGGACCCGATGATCTGCAAGTTTCCTTCCAGCCCCTAACAATCTATGAACCTATGAATCTATGGGGGGAGGGAGGTGGGGCGCGTTCCTGAGCCCCAGGGTGTACAAGTTTGCCTAGCCTTACTGCCCTCCAGTGAAACATAATCCAATAAAAGTAATAAACAGGTTCCTGTATTCAAAGGCATCTCCCTCACATGCACAATACATGCGTTTATACTAATTTCTGACAGACTTGAGTTCCAAATGGTTACTTCATTTAGAACAATCGTCAATCACTTGTAGAAAGGAAGCAGAATAGAGTATAAATTATGACCGAAGTACATTTAATCAGCTATGCAGTAAATGTTGCATGGCTTCTGGCTGGATGATACCTAGGTGAAGTTAATACTATTCTGTATTCATGAACATGTTCACATATAAATTATTAGTAGCTTGAAGCAGCAAAATTACACATTAGTACTTTTTAGTTACTCTCAGTGTAAATGATGTGCTGCCAAACACACTCCTGTTACCCATTTTATGTTATGAAACAGGTTTTACAAGTTGAATTTAACAAGATTTAAAATGCAAAGAGTCTTAAAATTCCCATTTAAAAACTACAGCTTTCATCCTTCAATCAGTCTCACCTGGTCAGATCCAATTACAGGACTAGGGCCCTAAACATTATCCCTTATGTTTATGTTTTAATACATTTAACAGCTTTAAATAATTCAATTTTTTAAATGTCTTAAGTTTAAACAGTGTCCTAGTAAAATGAAATGTTAACATGTTGTTAACATGATGTGCTACACTTAGTCCTAGGTTTCGATATAGCTTGCTTGGCTGATACAATCCAATTGAAGATCTGACTCATTGCACTTGTGTGCAAATTGCTATTCCTTTTTTATTATTTGTTTGGTTGTTAAGGTTCGGAAGGCCAACAGGAAACATTTTTTCCTCCATTTTTAAAAATTATTTCCTGTCAGACCTTAGGAAAAGCAACTCATCTCTCATAGCCTGAAGAAGGAGCTTTTGGAGACTTATGTCTGGACAGGGAATAACAGGAAGGGAAGGATACTCAGAGAGCTAATTGGGCTATGTGTACTTTGCTAGAGTGGTCAGTATGCCTTAGATAAGCTTTCTTTACCAAGGACACCCTGTCTGCCCCTTCCTTTCTTTCATTGGGCTTTATTTTGTAAATGTGATCATGTCAGATGCAATTCCTGACTAACGTCCAAAAGTGACATAATGACCTTTTCACATTCAAAAACACCACTCAGGGAAGCTACATCTCAGTGTGTCCATTACTTCCCAATCGCAATGAAAGAAGTAAGTCATTGTTAATTGCTGCCTCTTGCATAATGGAAAAAAGTCATCATTAGCAAGGTCAACTGATGGAGTGAACAGTCAGCTATTTCAATTCGATTTGCAAATTTTCTTGATAAGATTTGCATATTCATAATTCAAGAAAAGAGGCACATTACATCAAAGGACATTACTTTTCTAAAGCTGCACCAACTTTATGGATTTTTTTCCTTCCTACAAAGAAAGTGAATTCCATGTAGTTGCCCTGCAGGTAGACTGTGTACACATGTATGTGTGTGTGTACCAGGTATGAGCCTGGATTTCATCGTGCTAGGTATTTAGATATACACCCACAGCATAGTCAGTCATGCTTTGAGTACTACATTTTCAGATATTGGCATTAAGCTTGGGAAATTTGTGTTCTCCCAACCATTACAGAAGAGTATACACATTTGCACGCACAAATTAGTAACTGCACAAACACACTGTATAACTGCATGAGCATACTCTATAATCATAGACAAAAGCATTAGTAGAGTTCTCTCAAGCTAGGATGTAATTCTGTTTATTATCTGGTTATGTAATTTTACTATTTAAAACACTATACTTGGATAAAATTTTATGGCCAATTTTTATTATTTCCCTCACCAGTTTATAGAACATTTGATTGTAATCTTGATTACAATGTTCAATTCTTGCTAAAGTGGCTGTACTAAAATATTTGTTTTGTACTTGTTCAAGTGGTTTTATCAGATCTAGCAATAATCCCCTTTGTAAGAGCAGGGAACCTGTCTGACACCTATACTTTAGCAGACGTTCCTGTGTTCATGAGATACTAAACTCAAATAGCAATCAAGCAATCACTATATGGTGCTTTATGTTTTAAAAGTTACAAAGGACTGATTATGTGTCCCAAGTTCTGGCTCTTATAAAATGCCTGAAGAGCAAAGAGAGATCAGAATCTAACTGAAGCTCTCCAGACTAGAAGTCCTGCAGGGACAAGAGGGACTGTGTAAACCCATGGATGATGTAAAGCTGGTGGGACAGAAACGTTGGTGCACCAAGATAGGCAACACTTTGACATTTTGTTTCCTTAAGCAACATTTTCCTCTTGCTCCTTTGGGTGTGTACACATTGTCTGTCATCTTTCTCCATCCCCAGGAGAAGCAGTGTTTAAATTAGATCAGAGAGTCCTAGAGAAATATGGAATTAGCTGTCTCTTTACACAGGGTTGAATAAGAAATACAGGTCTGTAAAAGACTAGCAAGGTGGGGAAAGCCTCTTGTCACTCACTATCCAGATACTTGGGAGCACCTCTTCTCTCCCAGAACCTTTTATAGAAACAATTGGAAGTGGGGGAGACTCCTTAGTTTTCTAGACATGGAAAAGGCATTGCAGCACAGGACACTGACCTTTGACAGAAAGGTTCTTGCTTTAGAGAAATAAAAAAACCCCAAAGAAAACCCGCAAACAAAACAAAACAAAACAAAAAACCCCAAAACAACAACAACAAAACAAATAAAAAAACACTGCCCAGGGCAGGGGGTTGCTACCCAGAGCAGGGGGTCAGACTTGATGATCTCTTGAGGTCTCTTCTGACCCTAACAACTATGAAACTATGAAACTTTTAAAGAAGTAATTTAGTTTATATCAGCACTTCCATCATTCTTCTCCATTTCTGGACTTCTCATTTTGTGCTCAACTGAAAAGGCTGGATCTTGAAACTATAGCCCTTTTCTTACAAGGCAAATACCCTATAGTTTGAGCTGCAAATCCAGAATGATGAAGGGAAGATTCTGTAATAATAACAGGGAGATCTTCCTATGAACCCTGGCTGATAAGATCCTCTCTAGGATTCTCAAAAAATTCACAATCACAATGCAGATTCTGGGCAAAATGTGGAATGGCTGACATGATTTACCTGCCAAGCAAATCCAAGGGAAGTGCTGAAAGCAGAATCTTGATTTCTAAAAATCTTCCATCGATTTGATAAAAGCATTTGACACAATGAGCCAAAGTTGAACTTCAGTGCCTTATAGCAAAGCTTAGCTGTCTACAATGTCATGTGTGTCAGACTAAAAGTAGACAGAGTCTGACTCCTTCCCTGTGACAAATAGTGCCAAACAGTTGTGCAGTTTTGGGTAACACTATTCATACTACTCTTTGCAGGATTGTAACAAAGCATTTTGTGACATGATGTGGGTGTCAGGATTCACTTCCAAATTGCAAGGAAGACTGTTTAAAGTCTCCAGAACCTGCATGCTAGGATTAAAGTTGCCAAATGAACTACAGAGTAACTCGTCTATGCCAGTGACGGAGTGGTGGTAGTGCCCCCCAAAGAGAATCTTCAGCAGTTGTTATACCATTTCACTATCTCTACAACAGATTTTGGATTAACTATCAGCCTGAGAAAAACCATGATTATGGGTCAAGCAGTCTAGAAGAAAGAATAGTGTTTCTTCTATACCCATCAGTCACTCAGAAATTCACATACCTTGGAAGTATTTGAACCATCATAACAGCATTGATGGCGAAGTGGTCTCTTTCAGCCAGAAAGCTAATGCAGCCCTTGGGAAGCTTACAAAATGGGTATTGAGTCAATGTGAGACAAAGCTGTCCATCAGATCGAAGGTGTTTTGCTTAGCATGCTACTGCATGTGTGTGAGAACTGGGCCTATAGAAGCCGCACCCATCACCTGGAGAAGTTCCATCAAAGAATGTTTCTTCCCTAGTGATGTGGTATGGCAAACTGACCAATGATAAAGCGCTGCAGGATGTACATCTATTGAATCATTAATAATGAAGGACAGCCCTGATGGACCACACATGTGGCTTAGATGGATGATGAACAGATGCCTAAGCAATTTCTTGGTAAACTTGAGTTCAGGAAAATGAAGAGTAGGTAATCAAGGAGATTCTTCAAGAAGATGTTAAAGGTACCCTTGATTAAGAGCAACTGACCAACTCATTTTTTTTTATTCTCAGTCTTAAAGAGGCAGCCGTAGAGCAAGGGAAGGAAGGGATAAGCTTTTTAAAACAACTGTTATGCCCTCAGGCAAGAAAAGCATGCGAGACAAAGGCTGCATCAGCAGCAACAACAGCACTAAGCCAACTCACACAGTGAGTTGTGAAAAAAGTGTTTTACCATTGTGAGGTTCCTCATAACAGTTTGCATAAGCCAGAAGTATTGTGGTATCTTTAATAAACAGACTTAGTGAAGTAGAACTTTTGGTTTTCCCTACTGACACAACACACTATGTTCTCCATGTTATTCTAAGAATACATTTAGAACAATCACATAGTCTGGGGAGATTGGAAGAACATTTCTGGCAAGTTTGTGAAAGATAAGGGTTTCCAAGGAGCAAAAAGCACATTCCCAAAGTGCATTTCTCTAATGATATAATAAAGTTTTCAAGTAAAATGTTACCAGGGCTGTATTTCAGCTAAAAGTTAAAGAAGTTTCACTCTGCATTGAAGAGAAAGTTTTGCTTTGTCTCCCAAAGCATGTTTTTAATTTAAGTTTGAAAAAATATTTCCATTGTGCCATATATGCAGTAACTCAAAACCAAAATGAAAGGATTAAAATAAGGACTGTGCAGAATGGTTTGAATTAAATTCAGGTAGTGGGATACACTGCTGTATCTGGTGAGCCCACATTCACTGAGGTTTTTTGGCCAAGAGGCAAGATAAAAATTTTACTTGCCAAGTCCATAGTGATTTTGAAACTTTGATTCATCCCTTCAAATACAGTATTAATTATACTGAAAGCTTGTCTACCCATCCAGTAAGGTCTCACCTGTCTTTTCTTTATGCCACATATAAATATATTACAGTATACTACAGTAATTGTCTAAAGGCAGTGGTGTTCAGAAGGTAGTCAGGGGTATTTAGATATATCGCCCATTAATTTTAATGGAAATCTCTTACACCACTTTGAAAAATCTCAACCAATAGTTTATCTATATTGTAAGCTATATACAACATAGAAGTTTGCAAATTGTCTTTAGAACACACTGGGCGCGTCTACATGAGATGCTGTACTTGAGATAAGGGCTAATTACTGTGTAGTAAGCATCACTGTCTACACATGCAGTTGCTTACTGTGTGGCAATTTGCTCTAATCCTGAGTAAATTTGCTATCTATAAATACAAATAGCAAATTTACTCAGGAGTAGTTATTGTGCAGTATGGCAGTGGTTCTCAACCTTTGGTACCTTACATATGCCTTGCCAATTGATGTGGCAAAAGTGAAACTGGAAGTCCCATCATGTCCCACTTTTTCCATTGCGGCTCAGGACAAAGCAGCCTGGGTGGGGCCTCCCTCCCTATCCTCCTGGCATACTGATGCTGGAGAGTGAAGGCCCTGGCGCACCAGACGAGGTGGGAGGGGTGGCAGCTGGAACTTCTGGCCTGAGCAGGCAAAGACCAAAACACAGCACCCACGTATTCTCTACCCATGTTTCACGTACCCCTGGGGGTACACGTACCATGGGTTGAGAAACACTGCAGTATAGTATGTGTAGACGGCCAATGGGGAACAAATGTGCTCCTGGTTAGCCTGTCAGCAGGGGGTGGAAGATTGCTCCCTGCCCACAGGAGCTGCCTGCTGCTGGGAAGCCTCCATCACAATGTTCTCCTGCCCCAGCAGCAGGGAGCTCCCAGGCGCTGCTCCACAATTGCAGAATGGGGGCTAGAAGAGTTTTATTTCCCTGCCTTGGCTCTGAGGTTGTGGATCCAGGGCTGTGAGGTAAGAGTCTCCAAGCCCCTGCTCTGCAATCGCTGAGTGGGAGCTGGGAGCTCCCTGCTGCCAGGGAAGGGGGGCATTGTCTCTGCCAGGGCTCTGGCAGCCAGGAGCAATGTTCCAGCCCCCACCAGAAGGTAGCTGTCTCTTGGCCCCATGTCCATGGCTGCTGCAGGGGGACAGTGCAGAGAGAGAAGGCAGGAACAGACTGCTGCCATGAGCAAAAAATCTGCTCCCACTTCTCTGCACATGTAGATGCCTGCCTGGAGTGGGTTCACTCTAGAGTAATTTACTCTAGAGTGAACCCACCCTGGAGGATTTGCATGTGTAGACATGCCCACTGTTTCCTATTCCTTAGTTCCAACCCACACCTGCAACCTTCCCCCTCCCCAGGTTATTCATCCTGATAAAATCTCCATTCAGTCCTGGTTCCATTTATGACAGTGTAAATTGATCTCTTCATGATGATCGATATTGGCACTATGGTCAATATGACACCAGTATTAAATCTTCCCCATATGTACTACATGCATTAATGTGTTGTAGTTACTGTGCATTATATTTAGTACCTGCAATAACAGGTACTAATACAATACACAGTCATTAGTGCTACTGCGCAGTAGTGCTATACATGTTTTTCTTGTGATGCTAATGCACCGTAGACTTATTCTACGGTGCATTAGCACATTAGCATGGTTTTTGCCTGCCGCACTAATGCAAAGTAGAATTAGTCTACTGCACATTTAGCACCTCTCGTAGATGTGCCCACTGTCATGCCCTTGAGTGAATTATACCAGGGCACAAAGAGAAAGTTAGCTAGGATGCTGACTTGAGGAGATCAGTTTCAGTGACATGAAGATAAAAAGCTCTGCCTTTCTGAAAAGGAAAGAGTGCTAAATAGGAGCTAAGATGAGTTTTATTAAGCATTCTCATGAGTTTACCTTGTATGTTCCTTCAAAACATAAATATACATTGGTTTACAACTTTCTCATTTAGAAAAAGATAAAAGAAGTTTGAGGCCTTTCTGGATAGTTCTCTTAGTACCACTAGCGTTACATCATTTTCAAAAACTACCAATAACAGTTTGTTTGTCCATTGTGGGCAAAGACAACCGCATCCAGCAGGGAGGAGTGGAGAAAGAAGAGAGAAAAGAAATGGGAAAGAAACAGGGAGGGAGAAAAGAGAGAAGGAGAAAAGAAAGGAAAAAAGGAGAAAAGAGCGTGAGGAAAGAAAAAGGAGCAGGGTGGAGGCTAGGTCACATGGTTACATAGGTAATTTATAAGCCCAATCTTTGTCTTGAACAATCTGCTGCAGCAGGAGCAGGAAAGTGATGAGGACTGGGTATGAGAGGTTTTTGTTTTCCTGGTCATGCATTTCTTTATTGATTCTGCAGTGCGTTGCTGTTCGAAGGCCAGTGCTCCTTTCTGGATTTATGACCTCCAGGATGGATGGTCGTGAGCGATTCGCTCCCACGACTCCGGGTCGATGCTGAAGCTCTTTAGGGACACCTTTAGGGTGTCCTTATACCACTTCTTTGGTGCACCATGAGAGCATACTCCATTTGACATTTCACCCTAGAAAACCTTGAAAGGTGGCTGGCCCATCTTAGCTGAGCCAGTTTCAGTAGAGTGTGAATACTAGGGAGAGCACCTCAGTGTCTGGAATCTTGTCCTGCCACTTGACCTTTAGTATCTTTTACAGGCAGCACAGGTGGAAATGGTTTAGTTTCTGGACATGACACTGGTATATGGTCCAGGTTTCTCAGGCATAAAAGAGGGTTGGGAGAATGATAGCTTTGTATACCTTCAGTTTTGTCAACATTCCAATGCCTCTGTGGTCCCAAATTGACTTATGGAGTCTGCCGAAGGCCATTCTAGCTTTTGCTAGTCTCGCATTGACTTTGTCATAGATGTGGACAGAATGGGAAAGTATGCTGCCAAGATAGACAAACTTGTTGACCATTGAAACTTGTTGGCCTTTAACCGAGACATGTGGTTCCTGGGGTGTTGCGCCAGGTGCAGGTTGAAACATCACTTTGGTCTTCTTTGTGTTCTCAAGGAAGTGTGCCATCATGCTGTCATGGAACTGTTGAACCAGACTGATGAATTTTCTGGGGCATCCGTACTTCTTCATGATTTCCCAGAGGCCTTAATGGTTATATAATACCAATAACAGTACTAACAAGTCAATAGTCTGGACTTTCCAGGATCATTTTCACCCAAATACCTAAACTCTGAGTAAGTCGTCATGAGATGCTTACCGCACGGTAGACTAATTACCTGCTCAATAAATGTTGCACATGTACACATGTGCCCCTATTAAGCTGGAGTAAACTAATTAACTTCACAGCAGGACACTACTTGTAAATACTAGTAAATGCACGTGCTCTCCTGCTGCAGAGTTTTTTACTCCTCAGCAGTGCATGTGTAGATGCTGTCATGGTTGGCAGGGGCATGAGCGTGCTTTAGTGCAGAGGCTACCTGCTGGCTAGCCCTCACACTGAAGCACTCTTGTGCCCCAGCCAGTCCCTCCACAGCATGTTGAGCCGGGGGAAGCAGCCCCAGAATGGCAGGCTGACCCCACCAAACCCCTCTGCTGGGCAGGGCTGCTCCAACCCAGCTCAACGTGCTGTGGTCCTGGCCACGTGCACCCAGAGTTATAAATTGCAGAGCAATAGGCTCCAGAGCTTATTCATGTGCATTAATTGCAAGGGTAGACACACCCTCCTTGAATTCTATTTTCTAAGTAGAATAATGGTAGCAGTCTAAATGAAATCACCACATGATTTGCTCTAAAGTACAAAGAACCTGAGACAGCATTACAGATACCAAGTTATAACTGTGGTTGTTTTGAAACAGTGTTGCCAATTCTTCATATGATTATAAATTATAAAAATATTTTCTGTTTTTCTTAAATACTCAGGCTCTTGGAATTAGGTGGATAAATGACTGTTTCAGCTTTCAGGATTTATTTATTTATTTTGTTACAAAGTTTCTAGCCAACATGATCTAGAAAAATGGGGCATGAATGTACCCTAACAGCTCAGAAGTCAAAAGTCAAAGAACACAAAGTTAATATTATATAGATAAAATGTTATATATAATGTCTAATATATGTGTGTGTGTGTATATGTGTGTGTATGTAATATTTTAGCTTGCATGTTTTAAGTTGGTCCAATGATTTTGAGGGATGACTCATGATTTTTAACATTTGGGGCCAATAATACATCGAACCTGTGAAAATCTAATTAAGTTATATTGTTTTAAATTACCAGATTGACTAGTCACACAGTTAGCACTTTGGTTAATAGTTTGTTGGACTGGGATATGTATCAGGTCATGAAGAATGAGAATAAATACTGGTTAGGAAAGTAGAAAAGAAAGAATAGTTAGAGTCACAACAATAAAATCATCCAGTTGCTTTGCTTAGTAACGGGACTGTTTTTTTTTTCTCATTTCATTAAGTGAAATAATTAATTTTTGGATGCCCATACTCATCAGTGCTTCTAACTTGGAAATGAAGGAGAGAAGAGACAGTGCTGAAGCAGGTACCAAGTCTGCAAGCTACTCTTATTTGAATGAACACCTATATATGCACAGTCTCACTGATGTCAGGGGCCAACACCTAAAGGGATGTATATGCTTGTGCTAATTCACAAAATTGTGGCCTTAATTAGGAAACAGCACAGCAGCGTTCTATGCTGTCACATGGAGACAAGGTATGCTGTGGAAAAAAAGGCAAAGGTTTTTAAAGTAGTGTTAACTAAGGTGGGTCAATCAGGTCATCACCACTGTGCTGGCAGCCAACATTGCCTTGTGCTGCCACTGCCCAGGGTGTCAAACTGCCCTGCATTACTTCTGGGTTTTTACTACTACTCCAACCAACTTAGTTGAAATCCTCAAGAAATACCACAATGACCTTTGTTTTCCAAATCTTTTTTCAATACCATGGACTGTATAAGGCTGTCACCTTAATTAAAGAGAATTCACATCATCAAGGCCCTAAATGGGATCTAAAGATTGGAACTGAATCAGGGTCACCAAGTGCCATTATCAGACCATCATCTCATTCAATCCAAGGTCAAACCAACCCAGATATTTATTTATAGTAATTTATGTGGAACATACAGTATTCAAGTGCCTGAAAAAAGTTAAAGCTGCATTATTGCTCCAGAAGGCAGTACTTTCCTCCTTCCTCCCTCTGAGCTGGTTTCTGGCAGCAAGAGAGTCTGGGTTGAATACTTCTGAACTAGGAATGATTAGATGGATGTTCAAAAATATGTTCATTTAAACAGAAGTTTCACAGCCAGCTCTAAGAGTGAGAATCAGATTGAACATGAATTCTTATGGAGGTTTCTTCCATAATGTTAAGCATGTCAAAGAGAACAACCCCCAGACATGATTACAATATGAAACATGGATTCTATCAGCCAAAAATAAATGTCCTGGTTTAGCATATAGCCAGTGACATAGGGAGTATAAATAATAATTTTTGGATTAATCATCAGTGAGTTTAGTCAGAGCCTTGAAATTAAGGTTGGACCTTGAGCTGGTCTTTGAATCTGACTGGCAGAATAGGCGGAGTGGAGTATGGGTAAGATTACATTCCTTGGAAATGGTGTTATGCATGTCTTACCATATACTGCTTCATAATAGACCAGATATATATATATGGAGCTTTAAGAACTGATGGAAAACTGAAACTGGCTATACACTGCTGTTGAAATCCTCTGAGAGTATTTTCAGTGTTTCATAGACCCATGGAAGGGATATCAAGGGTCATTTAGTCCAAGCCAAGCAGAGATGCAGGATGTGCTATTCCTAAACCATCCCAGGTAGTTGTCTATCCAGACTCTCCCTGAAAATCTCCAATGACAGAGATTCCACAGCTTCCTAAGGCAGCTTGTCCATTATCTGTCTGTTCTTATAGTTAGGAAGTTTCTTTTGAGATTTGATTCTGTGGCAAGGCAGACATTTTTTTTCCATTTTCTTTACAGAACTGTTATCTCCCCTTAAATTTCCCTTTCTCCAAACTGAATATACCTAGTTCCTTCTAAGGCTGTGCAAAGCTTCGGGTGCTGATTCGATTTGGAGGAGATTTGACTGGATTGGGAGGCTGAATCTCCAAATCTAAATCAAACTAGGAGACCAATAAGAAGGTGTGAATCAATTTGAAGCTCTCTGAATCAATTTAGAAAAGATTCGGAGAGCTTCAGAGAGATTTAGAGACTCAGGCAGTCCCCACGTCACTGCAGGGAGCTGGATCCGGACTCCATGCTGGTAAGTAGGGTGTGGGGGGGGGCAGGCTGGTGGAGCGGGGAGGGAACCATGGAGGGCCCCATCCCCTGCCTGTTCCCCCAGCCCCCCCTGAGTGCCCCCCAACCCCCACCCACTCTTTCAGCCCTGTCAATGGCTGCCCCACTCGGTCCCAGCATCCCAGGTCTTTAAAAAAAAAGCCCCGCACTCACTGGCTTCTGCCAGGCTGGGGTGGGGGATCAAATACCGCTGCCCCCCACTGTCCCATGCTGTGTGCGGACCTCTTCCATGAGCCCCCATCCCCCATCCCCTGCCTGCTCTCCCAGCTCCATTAATAGCTGCCCCTCCTGGCCCCAGCATCTCAACTCTTAAAAAAAAAAAAAAGTCCTGCACTCACCGGATGCTGTAGCAGCTCTCAGGGTTTCTGGGGGATCATGGCAAAGCCCCCCATGCAGCATGGGGCAGTGGAGGGCAGCGGAGATTGCCCCCCCCCTCAACTGGCAGAAGCTGGTGAGTGTGGGACTTTTTTTGTTTGTTTGTTTAAAGAGCTGGGATGCTGGGCAGCCGTTGACGGGGCTAGAAGAGCAGGTGAGGGATGAGGCCTGTTTGATTCGGAGATTCAGCCGATTCAGCAGCGGCTGAATCTCTTAATTAGATTCAGCCAAATTGATTCGGGACAGTGATTCGAATCACTGAATTGAATCGCTGTCCCCCGAATTGGCCAAATCCGATGCAAATCCGATGCAAATCGCGCAGGCCTAGTTCCTTCAATCTTTTCTTATGCGGTTTGCATTCCAATCTCCCATTTTCTGAATACAATCCAATTTCTCTACATACTACTTAAAACATAGTACCCAAAATTGGGCATAGTACTTCAGCTCAGGTGTAACCAGCACCAAGCAGAATAATTGTATTGCCTCCTGAATCTTGTATACAATAAGTCTGTTAATGAAACCAAATATTCCAATGTGGGATTGAGCCACATTGCTGACTGATATTGAATTGTTATCTACCATAAGCCTAGATTCTTCTTGGATGTGATACTGCAAGGCCAACCCAGTTATCCTTCATTCTGTATTTGTGTATTTGTTTTTTTCTCCTTATGTATAACCCCACCATTTTGAATTTTATCTTTTGTTGAATTTTATTTTGTTGTCTAGTTACTGTATTATCAAAATTCCTTTGAATTTGAATCCTATACTCAAGAGTGTTTGCAACGCCTCTGAGTTTTGGGTCATGCATATCTGGGCAGTATACTCTTCACCCTTGTATCCAAGTCATTAATAAAAACGTTAAACAGCACTGGGCTTATGTTTCTCCAGCCAAATTATAAGAATGCCCTATTGGGCTGCATTAAAACCTTACTCAATTCAAGGTATATTGTATCAATCTTATTCCCCTTATGCACAAAACACTGTAAAAAATAAAATCAAGTTAGTTTGGCATGATTCCTACTTAACAAATCCATGTTAACTGTTAAGGATTATCTTCATCCTCCAGACATTTAAAAATTTACTGTTCTATAATTTGCCCTAGTGACTTCCCACATATTGAGATTATGCTGATCAATCTATAAATGTTCTGCATCCTCCTTTGTAAACATGGGCACTTACCCCATCCTCTGGGACTTTGTTCTCACCTCTGAATTTGCACATCTTCAGCTAGTTCATTCACAAGCCTGGGCTGAATTCTCCCCTCTCTACTGACTTAAATTAATTCAGAATTACCATCTACTCTTCTTCCTGACCCCCTCCCCACCATCCAGCTGTAGTTGGTAGATTGGTACTTGGATCCAACTGTCACATGCAACCCTCTTGGGTTGCAGAACATGTTTATACAAGCAAATCTCTTATATTTGTGGGGTTGTTCACTCATTCAGAAAGGGTTCTTAATTGTTATATGTGTCCTTGTATAAAATGATCACTCTTCTCCTCCATAGAGAGTTACAAATATATCCAGTGTTAAATTTTGTTTGTACTAGGCAGCTAAAACCTATGACAACAGGGTTCTTCTCTGTTTTTTTTGTTTGAACGCCTGATATGGGCTCTGCTCTAGCCCTTACTGTACTATTGTTGCACTTAGCATTTTGTGATATAACCAAACTCAAATTTTATGAAACTGAAATGTGTTCACAATGAAATGTATTCAATATGGCAAGTTATAGGGTCTCCTGCCCCAAGGAATGATTTAATTCATTAAGGCTAGTGAGAAATATTATCATGCTATAAGATACAATAGGAAATAAGCAGCAACCAAAAAATTAATTTGACTTAATATTGTAATTCTGTACTTAGCTTGAGTGTCTACAGGTTTGAAAAATATGATAGACTAGCCAATTGCCCGTCAAGAATGATGGGGTTGGAGTGGGGGGAAAGAGGGCTGGGATGGAGTGACGCCACCTAAAGCCCTGTGCTGCCACTGTTCTGCCTCTTGCAGGGAGCGGGGTCGGGGAGCTAATTCTCAAAGGAAAGTTACAAAACAGTTCTCAGAGATGAGCCTATGAACTTCACTTCATTAACCTCCTGGATACAAAAAATCATGGATTAAATATAGACATTGGATTTATGACACATTGTAACCTGCCTGACATCTGACTCCCCAGGTGCCTCTCCATTACTTAACTGCTACATTCACCCCCCTTCTCTCTCCCCCCACTGCCCCCCTGCCCAGCCTCTCTCTCACCCACTGACTCCTCAGTTTACATCTTCACTGACTGCCTGTCTCACATGCATACCAGCCCAGTCTCTGGCTTCTTTACTATTCATTCCATCCAGGCAGAGCACACACCAACTGCAGAAACTTCCTCAGCCTGACGAAGGGTTTTTAAACCTGAAAGCTTGCAAAAAATTTTTTTTCCCCAACTATTTAAGTTGGTCTAATAAAAGATATCAGATTCACCCAAATAACCTTGTCTGCCTTCTTGGTTAAGGAATTTTAGAACCCTCCTTTAGTTCGCCAGTCTATGCTCAGCTTCTTGCTTCTGGAAGCTCACAGGTCATGTTCCTGGGACCTGTCTGCCATTTAGGCAGGTTTCCCTAGACCAACACACTCCCTCCAGGCTTTTTGCTTTCCCTCTGGAATCAACACCTAGGTTTTGGCCCGTTCAGGAAGTTACTCTAGCTGATTAACATAACATAGGAATGGTTCCTATTCCCCAGATTGTCTGCTGCTATCTTAAATACAGGGGCAATATCATGCCAATTCTTTACAAGAGAAATAACATGGATTCCACTGACTGGTCCCAAGCCCCATTATTACTGAAGGAGGCAGACCGCACCTCTATTACCTTGTCTATTCAAAGTCTCCATCTGATAATGACTGGTCTTCCTATTTACTAATGAGACACTGCAGCTTTAAATAAATTCCACTATTGTGCTGTGATTCTTCTGTGTATCTTTAGTTTATAACCTCAACACTCTGCATCTTCATCAGTTTATATTCATGATCAACATCAGATCTTCTAATTTGCTACAAGACCTCCCAGGCATAGATTTTCTGATAACACAACTTGTCATTAAAACATGACAATTTATTGAAAATAAAATGATTTTTGGGAATGCTCAGAGTACAATGTTTACTGTTGCTTTGGATTTGGCAGAGGGAACAAGGAAGTTAAAAAAAAGTGTTGTGTCCAGTCCTTCCGCTCACACAAGTGATTCTGGCCAATTAATTGGATCTACTACTCATAAGAGTGAAACTGCCTAGTTTGGGTATCTAGCTAGTGTCTGGAGGCCTTTATTTGTAAGAAAATTTTAAGGTACATTTTTATAGGTGTATAATAACACCATTGAGTGTATCCCTTTAAATCCAGATGTCGGCTATTAGTATTTCATTACTGCACACTTTAAGTGATTTTGGCAAGACTGAGTGACAATTAATATAAATTCCTATGGGAATGATACTGCACATGACATCATATGGTCAATCTTTTTGTATTAGAAATCTTTTAGTTGTATCCTATCAGTAATTGTTTGAAGTTATAAACTCACTTGAAAAATCTAATTAAATAATGCTGTGCTTTCTGAGTAATGATCTATTGTGTCATATATTAACATTTAGTGCTGTAAGTATTCATTGGTAATTCAGTATTTGGCACCAAATATAATGGAAGATAAGATTTGATAGAAAACCCACTAATATGGCCCTTCTGCAGATTTTAATAGTGAGCATTGGATGCTGATTAAGAGCATTTTAATGAGATAAACTAGGTAAAATAGTAGCATTAGTTAAAGAAAAGCCATACTCATTTGCATAATGCAATGTTCTAAAAGTTCACATGATAATAAGAACTAAACAGAATGTAATACCAAAACTTTCATTGCAAGCAGCATTATGGACCCAGGTCCTGATGAGAACACCTTTCTGAAAAGTTACCTCACTGGTGACACTGGTAGCATTGGAAGCCAGTGGTAATATAACTGCTGAGCAGACACAAAATATATAGCTTTTGAAAGGTGTAACAGCGCCACAGCTGCGACACGGTTACTAAAATGAGGGAGCAGCTGCCAGAGATGAAGACATCCGGGAAATGGAGAACGTAATAACCCCAGGCAGCCAATAAGGAGCCAGGAAAGTGAAATAAAGAAGGGAGGAAATTTCCTAAGGTTGCCTTCGGGCACGCACTCATGAAGAGGAACAAGAAGGGACGAGCCCATCTAGATGAAGTTAGGAATTGTGGGGGGAATCGAGATGTCCTTCCCTGGATCGCGTCCTAGCTGGAGAAGACAGCCTCTGCGGTGAGTCGTAAATGGAGCAGCGGCGCGGAAACCCCCGCAGCTCTGAGGGCTCAGCGTGTGGGGATTCCCTGAGCGAGGGGGGAGAAGAGTAAAGGCTAAATGAAGTAGCAAGATTTGATGCCTTCCCGATGCCCCAGGTGGACGATATGCTTGAGAAAATTGGGCAGGCACGGTTTATATCCACCTTGGACCTCACAAAGGGTTATTGGCAGATCCCCATGGTGGAAGGGGACAAAGAGAAGACAGCATTTGGGACCCCATGGGGGCTATTTAAATTTAGGAGAATGCCATTTGGATTACATGGAGCAGCGGCATCCTTTCAGCGACTCATGGAATGCATATTGGCTCCGCACCAAGAATATGCCGCGGCTTACATTGACGATATTATTATATTCTCCCCCAGCTAGGAGATACACTGTAAACATCTTAGACAAGTACTGTACAGCCTACGTCAGGCGGGTCTGACGGCAAATCTGCGAAAATGTGCATTGGGGAAATGCGAGACCCAATACCTGGGGTTCATGGTGGGCCAAGGAACTATAAAACCTGTAACAGAAAAAGTGGCGGCCATAAAACGACAACCTCTTCCTAGAACATTAAAACAGCTTAGATTGTTTCTGGGATTCGCCAATTATTATCGACGATTCATCCCAGACTTTTCAGAGAAGGCAACCCCTTTAACCGAATTGACAAAAGGACGACGCAACCCAATAACCTGGAACCCAGGGGCTATACAAGCCTTTGACCAATTAAAAGAAGCCTTGGGCCAACATCCCATCCTATACACCCCAGATTTTAAGAAGACCTTCTGCCTTCAAACCGATGCCTCGGCAGTACCATTGGGGGTGATATTGTTCCAAAAAGATCAAGGAATAGAGAGGCCGGTAGCTTTTGCAAGCCGGAAACTTAAACCGGCGGAGACACGATACTCCACTATAGAAAGAGAATGCCTAGTGGTTCGCTGGGCCGTAGAATTATTCCAATATTATTTATTAGGACGGAAGTTTGTGCTGATCACAGATCATGCCCCCCTGTGGTGGTTGAGAACCGCCAAATTAAATAATGCTAGGCTTATGAGGTGGTCGTTAGCTTTACAACCTTTCTTTTTTTCAGTGGAACACCAAGCAGGGAGAAGGAATGGAAAAGTAGACCTCCTATCACGTCCAGGAGGTGATCTGGAGGAAAAAATACAACAGTACAGACGGGACACCAGCAAAGCATACACCAAGCATGGATCTCCAAACAGGAACAAGAGACAGGGAAAACAAAATGAATGGGATAACACGGAGGAAGAAATGACCCACTAGAGTCAGTACAATGATTTCAATGACTTGGGAAAAGGGAAGAGAGAGAATCTTCACGACAACGAATCCAGGAAACAGGGGGACTACATAACTGAAGAGGGAGGTGTGTAACAGCGCCGCAGCTGTGATGCGGTTACTAAAACGAGGGAGCAGCTGCCAGAGAGGAAGACATCCGGGAAATGGAGAACATAATAACCCCAGGCAGCCAATAAGGAGCCAGGAAAGTGAAATAAAGAAGGGAGGAAATTTCCCAAGGTTGCCTTCGGGAACGCACTCGTGAAGAGGAACAAGAAGGGACGCACTCCTAGACGAAGTTAGATAAGCATCTAGCTGGAGGTTAGATAAGCATCTAGCATAAGCATTTAGCATAAGCATCTAGCTGGGGTCATCTGAACCCAGCACTCTTTCCTGCCTATGCAGGGGGTCAGACTCGATGATCTATTGAGGTCCCTTCCGACACTAGCATCTATGAATCTATGAATCTATGAATCTATGAAGTTAGGAATTGTGGGGGGAATCGAGACGTCCTTCCCGGATCGTGTCCTACCTGGAGAAGACAGCCTCTGCAGTGAGTCGTAAACAGAGCGGCGGCGCGGAAACCCCTGCAGCTCCGAGGGCTCAGCGTGCGGGGATTCCCCGAGCGAGGGGGGAGAAGAGTAAAGAAAGAGGCAAAGAGGAAAAGGGCAAAGAAGCCCCGACACTGCCCTGTAGCCACTGTAACCCTGATCCCACACCGGAGTGTGAAGGGGAGGCAGAGACGCCAGAAAGTGAAAGGAAAGAGAAAGGAAATTGATGAAGCCGCGCTTCGCAAGCCGGCACAAGCCGCAGCCGGGGAATCCTGGTATCGGTGTTAATCAGCCGCTAATTGCCTTGTTAGCGGCTGATTATTGAGTGGCAAGCAAACAAGTAGCTCGGCATTGCTCCCAGACGGCAGACAGTGAGAACCCCACGGCGATCCCCAGGGGATTCACATTTCAAGAGAGAGAGAGAGCCAGACTAACTTTAATAAAACACTTGGAAGTAAGATCTGACCCGCGTGTTCATTACCGGGGTACCGGTATCTAACAACTTTTCCTCCCCCCCAAAATTGTATTTAGATCAAGTCGTGGCAGGCGGGAATTGGGGGAGCTACCAGAGATACGGGTACCCAGGACGGGCACACTGATAAAAGGATTAAACATTCAAGTTTCCAATTTGGATGCACACTAATTTATAGTCTCTCACATGAGATTCCCATGCCATTAGCACCATGAATGATGTCACATTTCAGCAAGATATCTCTGGCAAAAACAGTCTTGGAAAAGCCAACTGTAATTAAAGTCCCTATTTTGAAAAACATGTAATAGTTTGTACATGCCGAGATGTGCTTCTCACCAAATGAGCTTTCAAAACACTCCAGAGCAGCAGAACAAGCGTAGTGTTTTTGTAGAAATTGGTGTTGTTACATATAATTTTATAGCTTATCATATCTGAAGGCACCAGGAAAGCTTTATCAATATTCTCAGGAGCACCAAGTAAAGGTGGCCACATCTATACAAGATCCTGACTGTGGAGTAATTACTGCAATCATTTAGTATTTGTATAAGCAAGTACTTGTATAAAGTAACTTGGTTACTGAGCAGTAACTTAGTTAATGAGCAGTAGTGCCAATGAACATCTTTTTCATGACACTACTGTGCAGTAGCATAGCATCATGGTTGTTGCCACATGATGCTACTATGCAGTAGTATTGGGCTACTGCACAGCCAGCATTTTGTGTAGATGCAACCAGTATGTTTTAAATCAGGTTTGGTGAAAGTGGTCCAAGACTACATGTATATAAATTTCAAGAGGTTTTTTTTAAAATTTATTTAGATTCAGCTAGTAAAAATGGTTTAAACTAAACTGGAATAAGAGTTCCTATACAGCCACTTGGGCCACTTTCATTAAATCACTGTTTAAAACAAATTTAGTTGATTTGGTGCCAGTACATATGCAGAGAAACTTGAAACTGTACATGATCTCAAAGACTTATGCTCTTACTCTTGCAAACTCTTCTGTGTTAAGCGTATTGCTTCTACAATCTACATATTCATTTCTGTATTCAGATAGAGTTTATCTGGTCTTCCTTTTCAGGCATTCCTAACATATGCCTCCCAACCCTTGAGCTCACTCCTCATTTGGACATCAAAATTATAAGATGCACCGGGAACACCATATTGTATAATAATCTTATTGAAAGACAGAGATGTAAAGCAGTTTTCTGCTACAGGTGGATGCAAGTTTGGTTTTGAGTCTGATGGAAGCATATATATTCACAATAATCATAAGTATCTAGAATTAGGGAACACATTTCAAATATCTGCTTCTTCATTATTCTAATGCGTCCACTGAACAGAGCTGAGTGTGCAATACCTCACTGTGGAGAGATTCAGTTCAAGGCTGATGCTTATTCAATTAAACTAAAGTTTCTGTATCTAGAATTTATGTCTTCATGGAGCTCTAGAATAATTCCTCCTTGAGCCTCTCTTATTATGCTCTGTGCAGGACTGTAGTAATTTATGTAAATAAAAAAGCAAAAAGCTTCTCTCTAATACTTTCAAAGTCAGCTCTCAAAGTATGATCCTTAAGCTGGTTTAGTTTTTTAGCCCTTTATACATTCTAGATGCATCTACATTAAATGCTTTACTGCATAGAATATTAATTTTCTGTATAGTAAATGTGTGGGCCAGGAGCAGTCCGAGGCCCTCTGGGGTTTTTTTTGCGCGGCGGGCTGTGGCCAGCAGCCTGGACACGCCAGTTCGGGGAAGGCAGGCGGCACGCTAGAATTAGGCACGGAAGCTTAGTGGTTGATTAAAGATTATTTTACTTACACCAAAGATGGTCGCGGTGCAGGCAGGAAAACTTGCTTGAGTTGCAGTTACAGACAGAAGAGAAGAGAGGCGGACTAGACTTCCTTCCCATGAACCTTCTAGACCAATCCGGTTGAAAGCTCTAAACCGTGAGCCCGTCGTGTCAACTGAAGAAAGTAACTCGAAGCAAAGAGCTCTGAATACACTCACACGAAGTTTGCAAGGCTCCGTGGAACTTGCGCGCAGGGAAGGGTACGTCGAGGGATCAGGCGGCGACGGGGAGAGGCCAGAGGTTGATCAGACCCCTATAGCCTTCTTGAGATACACGCTGGGTCTGATAGGCTCCGCAGCACTTAGAGATCTTCACGAGATGTGAAGTTCTCCTCCTCCAGATGGTTGTGGAGTCCTCCCTTGCAGGGTTCTCCTCGGAGTTCCCCAACTTGGGCGGAAACCGCTCAAGCCTCTTATACGGCTAGCAGGCCAATCACTAGCCGCCACGTGGGAATAATTTAGAACTGGCCAGTAGTGGGATACAAATTTGTATACGAATGGCGGGAACTCCTTGCACCGTGCATTTCTCTTTTGCAACCTAGAAATGCACCCTGCAAAGAAAGCTACGAGTGGCAGAAAATAATTTAGCAGTGCCGAAGCACACACAAACAAAAATCACACCCTTGGGTTGTGACAATAAAGTGTCACTATCTACACACGTGCAGCAACTAGGGTGCAGTAGACTAACTTACAGTGCCGCCAGATAGTCCTGTCAGATACAAGTGGTATCTGGCAGCGTAGTAAATTACTGTAATTAAATGCACATGTAGATGGTGACACTGGGCTTAGTTTATTCTGGCTCAAATTGAATCACAGAATCATAGAAAATTAGGGTTGAAAGAGACCTCAGAAGATCATATAGTCCAACCCCCTGCTCAAAGCAGGACCCTTTCCAACTAGATCATCCCAGCCAAGGCTTTGTCTACCTGGGTCTTAAAAACCTCCAAGGATGGAGATTCTACTACCTTCCTAGGTAACCCATTCCAGTGCTTCACCACTCTCCTAGTGAGAAAGTTTTTTCTAATATACAACTTAACCTTCCCTTGCTGCAACTTGAGAACATTGCTCTTTATTCTGTCATCTGCCACCTCTGAGTAGAGTGTAGCTCCATCCTCTTTGGAACCACCCTTCGGATAGCTAAAGGCTGCTATCAAATCCCTCCTCAGTTTTCTCTTCCACAGACTAAATAAAGCCAGTTCCCTCAGCCTCTCCTCAGAAGTCATGTGTCCCATCCCCCTAACCATTTTTGTTGCCCTCTGTTGGACTCTTTCCAACTTTCCACATACTTTCTGTAAAGCGGGGGGGGGGGGGCGGAGGGAGGACGGGAGGGGGGCAAAACTAAACACAGATGTGGCCTCACCAGTGCAGAAGAGAGGAGAATAATTACTTCCCTCAATCTGCTGGCAAAGCTCCTGCTAATGCAGCCCAGTATGTTGTTAGCCTCCTTGGCAACTTAAGGGCACACTGTTGACTCATATCCAGTTTACTGTCCAGTGTAACCCTTAGGTCCTTTTCTGCAGAGCTGCTGCTTAGTCAGTTGGTCCCAAGCCTGTAGCATTGCATGGGATTCTTCCATCCTAAGTGCAGGACTTTGCATTTGTCCTTGTTGAACCTCATGAGATTTCTTGTGGCCCAATACTCCAATTTTTCTAGGTCACTCTAAATCCTAGTTCTACCCTCCAGCATATCTACTATACCTGAACTTGGTGTTATCCACAAACTTACTTAGGGGGCAATCCACTCCATCTTCCAAATCAATAATAAGGATTATTGAACAAAACCAGCCCCAGAAGTGACCCCTGAGGCACTCCACTTGATACTGACTGCCAACTAGACCTCAACCTATTGAGCTCAATGATCCAGCCAGCTTCTATCCTCCTTACAATCTGTTCAGCCCATCCACACTTCCTTAATTTGCTTGCAAGAATGCTGTAGAAAACCTATCAAAAGCCTTGTTAAAGTCAAGGTATGTCATGTCCACTGCTTTCCCTGCATCCACAGAGCCAGTTATCTTGTCCCAGAAGGCAGTCAGGTTGGTCAGGCATGACTTGCCCTTCATGAATCCATGCTGACTGCTCCCAATCACTTTCTTCTCCTCCAAGTACTTAGAAATGAATTCCTTGAGGACCTGCTCAATGATTTTTCCAGGGACTGAGGTGAAACAGACTGGTCTGCAGTTCCCTGGATATTCCTTCTTCCATTTCTTAAAGATGGGCACTATATTTGTCCTTTTCCAAACATCCAGGACCTCCCCTGATCATCACAAGTTTTCAAAGATAATGGCCAGTGCTCTGCAATCACGTCAACCAAGTCCCTTAGCACTCTCAGATACATTGCATCTGGCCCCATGGACTGGTATATGTCCAGCTTTTCTAAATAGTCCCTAAACTATTCTTTCACCACTGAGGGCTGCTCACTTTCTCCTGAAACTGTGCTGCCTGGTGCAGTAGTCTGGGAGTTGACCTTGGCTGTGAAAATCAAGGTAAAAAAAACACTTAGAACTTCAGCCTTTTCCTCATCATATGTCACTAGGTTACGTGCTCCATTCAGTAAGGGATCCACACGTACCCTGACCTTCCTCTTGTTACTAACATTATTGTAGAAACCCTTCTTGCTACCCATCACGTCTCTTGGTAGCTGCAACTCCAGTTGCACTTTGGCCTTCCTGATTTCATCCCTGCATGTGTGAGCCATAAATTGAGCCAGAGTATATTCAGTTGCATTAATTGCATGTGTAGATATGCTCTTTTAAGACAAAGCACAAAATAGGAGATGTTTTAAACATGTAATCATGGGCCAGACTTCTCTACTGAATTTAACCTCTTTGGTATTTTCCCTTTTTGCATTTATCTATTCATTATGCAAGAGACGTAGTCTCTCATTATTATTTCTCAGCTGGAATTCACTCTAGGATAATTAGCTCTATAATTAGAAAAGGGTTGTCGTATGTGATGTACTTCTTCATTACAATACAATATTCAATAATGCCACTAAAAGACAATTGTCATTCTGAAAGGTTTTTGTCCTATACCGTGATAAAGGTTAGTCCTATTTTTCTTTAGGAATAGATCTCTACAACTGGCCTTCACAGAATAATTTTTTCATGGCAGCACTTAAAGACTCCATTCTGACTTACTATTGCTTAGTAATTAAGGAGGAATATTAAAGTAGTAAATTCAAAGGGGACAGGTATAAAAGATTTTCATTCAATTTAGCTCAACTGAGTTGTAGCAATTTATATCTTCAGAGGATCTGAGCCAAAATCTAATCTGAACACTCTTACTTAATACCATATGTTACTTTGTTAGAAGTAATATATATTCACACATTTTCAGAGAAAAGTTATTAAGACCTACATTCTTTAGATGCTGCAAATATTTCATAACCCTTAACTGATTAGTTATTCAATATAGTCATACACAAAATAGCATTTTCTTGTTTAAAAAGAAGCACAATAATAGAAATTGAAATCATATCTACTTGTTCTTTACTTATAAATCAACAAAGGATGAAGCTGCCCTTAAGATATTCACTCCCACATGTCAATTCCCCTTTCACACAAAAGTAAAAAATAACTGCAATTTCCATAGAGATCATCAGCACATCTTGCCTCAGTAAACAGGTTTTTGTGCCAACAAAATAGATGCACATTATAATTTGTATCTTGAGAGGAGCAAAACTTTAAAATTTACAGAGGGTAGTGAAGGTACAGAAGTGAAAAGCATAAAGTTGTGCTGACTCCACTGGATCTCAACCAGAGAAATTATAATTCAGTATCTGGTATAGAGTTGCACTGCAGAAAGCTTCACAATTTTCAAAGCTCTCACATTTGCCACATTACACAAACACCTTGTGATCCTGTTGTAAATCTTCTTCAGTGTCTTTACTTTCCTAACAACCCTTTATATTTTACATTTTACCAATTTTTCACCTATCTTCTGCTTTCCATTTGTTTTCTTCCCTTAGAGGATATACATCTGCCAGCATTAAGGCAGGTATATATGAGTTCCATGTTAGGGCTTGTCTCTACAGTTATCTCTTGGTGCATTCTCCAGAACACACTAATCATAAAGCCATGGATAGGGGTGATTGCCTATGATAACAAATGCTTGCAACTGAAAACAGCAAGCAGAAACCTAGTCAATAACTTTGATTTTCTTAGTTCACCTCTGGTGGCACTTTCTCTGCAGGAATTTTTTTCCTGCATATAATAAACCTTTTAATTTGCTCAATTTGCATGTGTCTCACTAATGTCAACACCCACAAGATAATCCTAGTTTAAATGACCATTCAAAGCTTGAAATGGTGGCGATTGTAAACTTTTCCAGGCAGTGCTGTCTCTGTTGCCCTCCAGTCTGGTTGATGCAACCAGTTTTTCAGAGGCCTTTACTCCATAAAACCCCATACTGACCAAGCTAAATGATAAACTGAGTACTCCTGGGCTGAGGAGAGTTCATTGCTTTCCAAGAAAGCCAAACCTCCCTACCATTTATTTAGCCTAAGTAAACAGGATATGGACAGTTGCATAGCCCAATGGATAGGAAACAGGCTATGTTTGATTCTCAGCTCTGCCATCAGCTTTACTGTGTCATCTTGGGCAAATGACTTCATCTTGTTGTGGCTTTCTTTCCCTCCTGCCCTTTGTCTGTATTGACCTACTTACATTATAAACTTTCTGCTTCCCAGGAGAGCAAGAATGAAGGGTTAAGTATGGGTGTTCATAATGTCTAGCACAGTGAGGCTCTCATCTTGTCAGGGCCTGTAGGTTATATCATAATACCACAACAGATAACTACATAAAAAAAAACTTGTCTTGGTAAATCAAGCTTCTGTGGAGCTGGGCTTCATAATGTGTAGGGATTACAGATACTAAGAATCTGGGCTCAGCCTACACACAGAGCAGAACCAAAACTAATTCTATTGACTTGCAACTCCTTTGCACTCATGGAGAGTACTGGAAAAGGGTTTTAGCCCACACAGAACAGATCTTTATAACTGCATTTGTTTGTTCTTATTTTTGCATTTTTCTTTCATTCAACCAAGTAGAATATTGGCAGTGAGTTTCATTAATCTAAGACCATGCACCACTGAAATAAAGTTTGGCATTTAACACAGAAGATTATATCAGGGTTTGCAGTAAAGGAAAAACCCTGAAGAAGTTTAGCATCTCCATTTGCACATGTGTGGCAGTTGTGTTTGACAGTAATACAGGAACTATCTCCTATGGAATTTTTAATAGTGTGCAAAAATAAAGTGGTTTTGTAATCATTTGGAATGCTCTTGTATTTTGTAACTCTGGATGTAACGGCTCTAATACAGCCCCAAATCTCCAAAACTGTTATGCACCATTTGCTATATGTGGAATGTTATGCACTTGTTAACTTTGGAATGGCTTTTCTTCTAGGGAAAAAATTAAATGTTCACTTAGGTAATTAAATAATCCTGTCCCTTCTTTTCTGGACACAAACAAATCTTCTTTTCATGTAATGTACATTCTAAGGATAAATATTCACTCTGGAGAGGAGAAGAAGAGCACTTGAAACTAGTTTTGGAAGGAAGGCTGCTCTTGCGGTTAAGGAACTAAATTGGATCTCAAGAACTCAGAACTGGGTTATGTGTTCTATCCCAAGTCCAGTGTTATCTTGGGCAAGTTGTTTCATTTCTCTGGACCTCAGTGTCCTGTATGCAAAATGGAAGTAAAGTTTGGCACTTTGGCGAGTGCACTTCCTTTCTCACACCATTTGTGTATATAAATGGAGTAGGGACTGTCTTTATAATATGGCTAAGGACACAAGTTACACATAAACCAGCTTAAGTGATGAGAAACCGGTTTAAACCTGTAACAGGACATAAGTTCAGTGCACATAAATCAGTTTCAAACTGCCAAAACTGGTTGAATGTAGCATCAGACTTAACTGACTTAGGTCAAACTGGTTTATGAAACTTCTGTCCCAGACCCCTTCCTGGTTCAAGCTAAATCACAGTCCTCTGGCATCTCAGCATGCTTTCCAGCCCTGGGCTGTGCTGGGCTGTGATGTCTGCTCTAGAGAACAGGATTGGCCCCTCCCCTCTGCTCCCTAACTGGAGCACTGAGGACTGACTCACTGCCCCATCCCAGCTGGGGTCTGGGGTCAGGGAGGGGGGTTAAACTAACCCTCCCCCAAGTACAGGGATGCCCTGCCCTGCTGGCTTACTTAGTGCTGGGTGCAACAGTGGACTACAAATCCCAGAGGCACCTGGAAATAGGAAGAGGAAGTGACAAGCAACTCTGTGGAGTCCTGCTGCTCTGATGCTGGACCTTGGGGACAGCAGGAAGAGTAAGCAAACACACCTCCCAGACTGTTTATAATTTTCAGTGTATAGCTTTTCAGAGGAAGAACTATTCTTGTTCAAGCTTTTATGAATTGAATGCTACTACCTTCCCTCTGACCCACCCAGGTAGAGCACAGGTTGTGGCCTGGCCACACCCACTTTGCTCCAACAGAGAGTGGGGAAAAACCTTGAAGTGGCTGGCAGGTGTGCTCTAGTGCCCCCCGGCTTCTGACTTGAGCTGTTGTAGGCACGTGCCTACATTTTATGAATGAAAAGTGAAGGTATGTTCATTTGCTTATCAGTTCAAATTCTGCAGCTTAGATGAACCTGCAAAGACTAAATTAATTCAGCCTTGGGCTTTTTGACTGTCTGTACTTAGGTGAACTGTACTCATAGGCTATCTCAGTAGTGTCCCCATTGGGACACTACTATAATACAAGGAGAGAGACTTACCCTTATTTTACAGAAGGCAAGATTAGAATTGAATATTGCAAAGTGCTTGTGTTGCATGTTAAAGGCAGCAGCTGCACCTATATTCAGTGGCGATGTGTAGGGGGTGCACGAGAGTGCCAGTGCACCACCTGACAGGCCGCAGTCCCCAGTCAGGCAACAGGCAGGGGGGGCAGGCGGGAATGCCAGCACCCCGTCTGCGAGTGCCGGCCAGGGAGTGGGAGTGCTGTGGCCACTTCTGGGAGCACCAAGGCTGCTTTCTAGCTGGCACAATTGGCTGTGGAGGGTCCCCCCTGGTCGGCATGATTGGCTGCAGGGGGACCCCCTCCCCCAGTTGTTGACTGGTCGCTGGGGGGGGCAAATGCTCGGCCTGACTAAGGTGGCACCAGTCTCCCATGCCAATATTAGAGCAGAGCTGCACCCCAGGTGCCTGTCATGGGGCTTGGACATTCCAGAAGCAGGGGGCTTTCAACTCTTATTGCTGTTGGTGGGGGCAAATAATACTGGACACCTACCAGGCAGTCAGGATCTTGCAAGAAAGATACCGTATGGCAATGTGTATTTGAGAATAATATTTTACATTAAAATGTGCTTTCCTAAGTTTCCACAGGGAGATTTTATAAAATCATTTTTACTATCAGCAGTAGAGGCCATCTATAATTTTTAATTCTGGAATTTTTGTTGTTTGTTTTTTTTTTTGCAGTTTCAACATGCTGTTTTAACAATCAGAACTCAGTTTTTCAAACTTTTGTGTAGGTAACAGGTACAAGAGTTAAATGACTATTCAATTTACTGGAAGCTGATTATTGTCCCTGAAATTAGTTCCCACCCATCATGTCCCTAACAATGTCATTTTTCCAGCAGGTGTTAACCACAAGTAGAAGACTTACAAAGGTAGAATTTAATTTAAAAATAAAGTCACTGTTGAAATGTGCAGGATTAGTGTTACTACCTTTGGAATTGCTCTCTCTAGCCAATGAAGAGAGACAGCAGAAAAGAGCCAGGAAAGGATTCTACCCTGTTCCAGAGGACTGCTTCTATGGTAAAATAGTAAATGAATCTCCA
This sequence comes from Alligator mississippiensis, assembly GCF_030867095.1. Taxonomy (NCBI): domain Eukaryota; kingdom Metazoa; phylum Chordata; order Crocodylia; family Alligatoridae; genus Alligator; species Alligator mississippiensis. The sequence goes on from NC_081830.1 coordinate 45,253,064, forward strand.
AGCTGATGTAAACACAGTATTTTGAGGTAGCTATTGACAAGGTTGTCAAATATGCAGTAGTGGCTTTTGTGATGTGAAAAAGAAACTGGTCTGAGACCAACATCTCATTTCACTGAGGAAAACTGACTAGCCATCAGATGGTAACTATTATTGTTTGATACTGATGTAAGCCAAGTTCATACTAGTGACTTGGATAAAAGGTTCTATATTCCATTACCAATCTCCCAAGTCATCCAATCCTTACTCAGTAGTAAGATCTTTAATTTCAAATATCATTTACTGTGCATACACAATGAGCAATACTTCTCACGTGCACTTTCAGGATGCTTCTTTAAGCCAAGTGGGTTCAAGTATCAATAACAGGATTCCAGTTCTAGAGTTGTAAGCAGTATGTGTAACATGTTAAACACTCTTCCTCTGTGCATGCCAGCCAGCTCACTGACAACTTCAATCTTTCTAAAAGAGCTGGCAGTGACATTTTGTTTTATTGTTGAGTGATAGATTAGCATTTGCCTTCGTCTGTTGTGCAGTCCAGCAAAGCTCCACCATGAAATTCTTTGCTGCAAAGCAGTGGTGAGGTTGAGGGAAGAAAAGGAGAAAAATGAACCTCCACTTGAAAAAAAAATGGCTCATAGCCTGCCTGGCTCCACTGTACTATGTTGGGGCCATAGGGGGCCCATAAGGTAGGGATTAAGAGTGTCAGAACTTTCTTCATTGTGAATCGAGGCAACTGTGGAATTAATACTATGGTGCGAGACACAACAAACAGAAAAGAATGGCCTGAAAGAGATACTATTTTATTTGCTAAGCATGATCAGATCCACATACTGAATGAGGCAAGGGATCATGCAGAAATAAGTATCCTTGATCATGAAATTAAAGAAATTATGATTCATGTGTACAAATAGGGTAGAGTTAAGCTTACCTGGGCACTTTGCATTTTGGTACTGCCTAATTTGAAAATTTAACTTTGTAATCTTGATATTTTCATATAGGTTTTTTAATGCACTGTTATTTTGCAAAAGTACATAGGCCAGACCACCACTTTTATTCACACAATTCCAGACACAGGCACCTAGAAATACGTAGCAATATTTGTGCAGGAAGGCATTACTCAACAAGAGGAAATGGGGCAGAAGGGAATTTCTCTGGACATAATAATTGGATATAAAAGTTATTTCTGTGACTTAAGTATACTGGGATTTTTTTTTTCCAGGTTAGAAAGTTACCTTCAGCACCTCAAGGAATTATATAAAAAGTATAAAGTGGACTTTTATGAACACCTTAAGTAGTATTGATATTAAAGAAAACCTTTTTTACCATTGTTTTCCTTAAACTGATTAACAAAGTTAAAAACGGAGAACTTTATGTCTGACTGTTCCATTTATGGCCTTGTGTGGCTTTTTATTATTTTAAAGATAATCCACCTGAAAACTGAGGCTAATTCTATGTCTCCTCATAGTGGCTATTGCCTAGGATTATTGCACTATAAACCAATTGTTATTTATGTTATCAGTGTATGCAATAATTTCATTAGTGAATTTAGCTTCTAGATTCATTTCATAATCCCCATGTCTATTACAAAGAAAGGGGGGAAAAACACAAATCAAGATGACATTTAAAAATGTAGCCTAGTCTAGTCTTGTAGGAACATCTAAATCCTTTCCCATATTAAATACTTTATCTCAACAGCAGCATACTGGCCATTTAAGAAAATTAAAGAGGGAGATAGCAAGGAGAGACAGCAGATGATAAAGAGCAATAGTATTCCTAGTCACGTAGATAATGAAGGGACTCAGCACATGGCCTTTTCAGTTTATCCCTGCCTCAGCTTATCCTTCATCTGCTTAAAATCAAATGGATCAGTCATTACTAAGACGATTTTTAAATGAGCTGCTCCTGTTTCATATGACTTATTTGTATACATCTTATAAAACCAAATATGTGATAAATCTTTGGGCAAACAGGTACTATAGACTTTTGCCCCTACAACTCAGTTTAAGATCTGATGGCTAACCAGTGGCCAAGGACTAGTTCTTTTATTTAATTGAACTTTACTTACTGAGTAAGACTTAGGACTATATTTCACATTAAACTTAAGACATGTTAACTACATTTAAAATGTGAGCATTGCACATTCAAGCAGTAAGGCACATACTAAGTATGATCATATCATAGCAAAATTATGACTCCTTGCAGGAGGAATCATATCATAGAATCATAGAGAGGTAGTGCTTGAAGGGACCTCGAGATCATTTAGTCCAACCCCTGCCTGAGGTACGATTAGCCCTAACCAAAACATCCCATATAAACCATAATCTAAACACTACATAACTCTACTTTCAACCCAGGCACAAATAGACCCAGCACCCTAACCTGCTGCAGGGGAACCACATCAGCCAATATCCTGCTTCTTTGAAATGTTGTCAATATATGTGCAAGAGATCCCAGATAGAGGGTCATGCCCCACCCCCCCAACCCCGGTACAGAGGAAGGCAAAAGCCTTCACAGTCTATACCAATCTGGCCATGGAGCAAAATTTCTTCCTAATCCCAAATATGGTAATTGGTCTGACCCTGAGCAGAGGGTCAAGACCCTCTAGCCAGGAACCTCCAGTTTTGATTCCAGCAGGAGCATTGGTACACCTCAGTGAAAGTCCCCAGCCTTGGCTGTAGCCAACACCCAGCACCTCTGGGAAGGGTAAAAAACACTTTGACACATATAGCAGAAAAAGCGGGGGAGAGGTGGGGGTAACCAGCAAAGCCCAGAAGCATGGGAAATACCCATAATAGAACTTGGGTATAACTAAGCCTAGATCATCCCTGTCCTACCTCTTCATGATCACCTCCAGTGATAGAGAGTCCACAACTTCCCTAGATAGTTTATTCCACTGCTAAATTTACTCTGCTGCAACTTCAGCCCTTTGGTCCATGTCCTCTCTGCAGCAAGAAAGAAAAGGTGATTTTACTGTTCTTTATGGCAGCCCTTCAAGTATTTGAAGACTCATATCATGTCCCCTCTTAAGTGCCTTTTCCATAAGCTGAATATGTCTAGCTCCTTCAGCCTCTCTTCATATGACTTGCCTTCCAACCCCATGATCATCTTTGTTGCCCACCTCTGAACGCTCTAACTTCTCCACATCCTTTTTAAAATGTGGAGATCAGAACTGCACACAGTAGTCCAGATGAGCACTAACCAGTGCTGAGGAGAGAGGCACTATCACTCCCCCTGTCTTGCACCTAATGGCTCTGTTAATGCATTCGCCTTTTGTGTGGATACATCACACTGTGGACTCATATCGAGTCTGTGGTCTACAAAGACTCCCAAGTCCTTTTTTTCATAGTGCTGCCATCCAGCCAGGTGTCACCCATTTTGTATTTGTGTTTTTGATTATTCCTCCCAAAGTGTAGCACTTGGATTTGTCTGCATTGAACGTCATCCTGTTAGCTCTAGCCCAACTTCCCAATCTTTTGAGATCCTTCAGAATTACACTTGCATCCTCTAATGTGTTTGCAGACCTTCTCAGTTTTATCCTCTGTGGACTTGCTCAAGAAGCTTTCTATGCCAGCATCCAAATAGTTAATTGTTTAATTAATTAAATTAATTAATTAATTAAATCAATTAATTAATTAATTAAATACTCCAAATTGTTAATTGTTGAACATGTTGAAAAGCACCAGGCTCATGACTGGCCCCAGTTGGACTCCACGTGAAACCTCCTGCCATTCTGACATGAACACATTAATAATTACTAGGGCTGTGTGAAATTTTGGTCACTGATTCGCTTCAGAGGATATTTGGCAGCCGAATTGCTGAATCCAAATAGAACCAGGAGACCTATTAAAAGGTCCGAATCACATCTGAAGCCTCCAAATCAATTCAGAAAAGATTTGGAGAGATTCAGAGATTTGGATTGGCTGGGGAGAGGCAGACACAGCCAGGTGGCTACAGGTTCTCCCGTGGCTCCTCTGGCTGTGCATGCCTCTGCCCGGGTGAGGGGAGCCCACAGGAGAAGCCCCCATAGCTGCCCGGCCTGGCCCCATCCCCCGCCTGGCCTCAGCGCCCCCCCCCCAGCACTTTAAAAAAAGAAAAAAGCCCTACACTCACCAGCTGTAGCAGTGGTGATCAGGGCCTCTGTGGCAGTGCCCCTCCCCCATGCAGTGCGGGGTAGAGGGGGGCAGCAGGGATCACTCCCCGCTCTTGGCATTTGCACAGCAGCTGTCACATTGTGTGGGTGCAGTGCAGCTCGGCAGGGTGCTGCACGCTGTCTGGGAGCTGGGGCAGCTCCACCCATCACCCAGAGCCCAGCACCACTCAGCCCCAGTGGTCCCAGCTCCCAAACAGCATGTGGCACCCTGCAGAGCCGTGCTGCACTTGTGCAATGCGATAGCTGCTGCGTGAGTGCCAGGTGGGGTGGGTGATCCCCAGTGCCCCCCCACTGCATTGGTGGGGGGGGCTCTGCCATGAGCCCTCAGAGGCCTTGATCATCACTGCTACAGCTGGTGAGTGCAGGGCTTTTTTATTTTTTTTAAGCATTGGGGGGGTGGGGCTGGGGCTGGGTGGGGGATGGGGCCGGACAGGGCAGCCATGGGGGCTTCTCCCATGGCTCCCCACACCCGGGGAAAAGCAGGCACAGACAGAGGAGCCACAGGAAAACTTGCAGACACCTGGCTGTGCTCGCCTCGCCCCGGCTGATCCAAATCTCTGAATAGGTGCCAAATCAGCACCAAATCTCCAATTCTGATTCAGCTGAATTGAATGGGGACAGTGATTCAAATCACCAAATCACCCAGTGCCAGGGAAGACTGATGCTGCCGCTGACCCCAAGCAGCAGTGGCAGCCTCCTGTCATCTGGGCACAGACCCAGGAGCTCGCACCCCCAGGAGTGCTGCGCGGCTGTGCCAGACTCCTCCTGGGGGTAGAGGCCCCTGAACCTGTGCTGGATGACAGGCAGCTGCTGCTGCTGGCTGGAACTGGTGCTGGGCACAGCCTGCACCCAGTGCCAGGCTCCATGGAACTCAGCCTGGTGGTGGGAGGTGAAGCACAGCCCTGGCTCTGCCCACCTCCTGCCATCAGGCTCCGCAGGTACTGAAGTGGAGCTAACTGGCCTGTAGTTCCCTAGGTCCTCCTTTCTGCATTTTTAAAAGCGGGGCACTACATTGGCCTCCTTGTCTGCCACACCTTAATGATATATAATTAGGATATTAAGTAGGCGGGCCAGGGGGCACTGTCTGTGTCTCTGTTCCTCCCCTACACTGCAGCCCAAGCCTCACAGATGGCATCCACTCTGCTTATCATCTCTGGCCCCACACTGGGCCCCAGCATCCTCCAATCTGGACCCCAACTGGATCCCTTTAATCAGGTAGCCTACTCTGCCCTCATTCTGGGCTGCCTAGCTCCCTGAACTCTTTCCCTTCTCGGGTGTGATCTCCCTGGGGCCTTTGGCTACGCAGGCCCTGGCCTCACCTCCAAGGCCAGTCGGAAATCCCAGGCCCTCATCTCTGGGCATCCCTCATGGTGGGCCCCTGGCCCCTTTTGACCATTCTGGTCCTGGCCCTGGCATTGACCAATCAAGGGTATTTTAATTCAGGCTTCTGAGTCTATATCCTACTCTCTAACCTGGGTCTGCCTTTTTTACCTGACTATGGGTTAACCCACCCAATTGTGGGAGCTGGGGTTAAGACACCCCAACCTGCCTTTCACTCGGGTGGTAACTGGCCTGGTATTTCCTGGGGGCTCCCACACCACTGGGAGTGCCACCAGGCCACTGGTGCAGTTTTAGGTCATGCCCAGGACTAGGAGCCTCCAAACCATCCCCTACAGCTCCTGCCCTTACGTCCAGGATGTTGCACTCGGCCTTGCAGCCAGGCAATGTTTCTGCCTGCTTACCAGCAGCAAACTGCTGTGTTTATATAGGTGGCCAGAGATCTAAAATGGCTACCACAATCAAGCACCTGCTGGCTGCTTGGCTCAGCCCTTAAAGTGGCAGGTACCAACACTGCCCTGCCACAAGGACCCTTGGATATAGTTTATTCTGCCCTGCTGACTTGAATTTATTTAGGCCCCAAAAAACTCTCTGACTGTCTCTTTTGTTATCTCCTCCCTCACCTCATCCCCTTCCATATCCAGATAATCCTTATTAGGTGTCTGTTTGCAGCTTAATTTTTTTGTGAAGACTTAGGCAAAGGAGTTGTTGAGTAGCTCCACCTTCCTTGCATCTTTGGTTAGGAATTCCTCTGGCTTGTTAACAGAAGTCCCACAGCTTCCTTGGTTATTCTTTTCTGGCCAATGTACTTATTGAACCTCTTCTTTTTGTTCTTAACCTCCTTAGGAAGGTGCAGCTAATTCTTTATTTTTGCCCTTCTAATTTTGTCCCTGCAGGTTCTTACTATTTCCTGGCACACTTCCTCAGTGACCTACCCATTTTTTCCAGTGTCTGTATGCTTTCCTTTTGCATTTGAAGCATTTTAGAAGCTCCTTGTGTAGCCTTATTGGTCTTTTGCCATTCTTGTTGTGCTTCCATTGTGTCAGAACAGTTTCTTGTCGGGCTTCCAATACTGTGCCCTTTAGAAGTTCCCAGCCCTCCTGGGCACCTTTATCCTTCAATACATTCTCCCATGATTCCATGCCTATTAACTTCCTAAGTTAGATGAAGTATGTCTTTTTCAAATCTAGCATCCTAATTTTTCTGACCTCAGGCTTTCCCTGTCTCAGGATCTGGAATTCGTGATTCGCGTATCGTGATTCATGGATTCGCGTATCGTGATAGCTTCCTCCCAAGTTACCCATCACCTTCATGTCCTCCACCAATTCTTCCTTGTTGGTCAGTACAAGATCCAAGATAGATAATCTTCAATCTTGCTCTTTTCACCATGTGTGTGCTGCCCCCCTCTCCCCTCCCCCTGCCCCCCTGACCAAGTGCCTGAGACAAAAAACACAGTATTTATTGCCTTTTTGCCACTCAGCAGAGGAGGGTGGGGGTGGTACGCAGCAACAAAAACAAGATTGAAGGTGCCACTGCACCATGAACTTCAATTCTGCTGCAATTTAGATAGGTTCCTAAAGATAGATAATCTCCTTGCTGTATCCTCCACTTTCTAGAGCAGAAAGTTGTCCTCCACACAAGTTAGAAACTGTCTTGACATGTTATGTTTGGCTGCATTCTTCTTCCAGAAGATATCTGGAAAACTGAAGTCTCCTATCAGTATACCAATGTGTAGGTTTTGGATAGATTTGTCACCTGCTTGAAGAGTGCCTCATCCATCTCCTCTTCCTCATTAGGTGCCCTAAAATAAATCCTCACTATTATAGCAGTGCTGTATCTTTCACCTTTCATCTTTACTTTTAATTCTGCTTTGCTGTCTTCTTCCTCCTGAACTAGAGAACACGTGTATGTGTTTTTGAAAAGGTAAGAACACCACCTTTTCTCCCAACCAATGCTTCTGAAACAGTATGTAACCTTCCATGCTGACATTCCAGTCATAAGATCTGTCCCACCAGGTCTCACTGATGCCAAGTATCTCCAGATTGTAAAGTAACACATGTTTAACTATCGTCAGACTGCTCTACAGAGAAACTATGAGCAGGTTGTCAAACCCAGCCCCAGGACTGCATTGGAGCTGGTTCAAGGCTACCAGTGATAGAGACCTGTCTCATTCTGTGGATCTAGCAGCAGGAGTGGCACCCTATCCTGGTCTCAGCTCTCCCTGCTTCCCTCCACCTGCCACCAGCAGCAAGTACACAGCTTGTTACAGCATGCCAGGAACAGGCACTGCCAGGCTGAGCAGTGCTGGACATGCAGCAGGGAGGGCATAGGCTCTAGGCATGGGAGTTGCACATCTTCATGGGCAGATATGCAAGCTGCAGCTCCAACCCTGTCCAAAAGTGGGCTGAGATCACAATAATCATTACTGTGCGACTGCTAAGAACACTTTCTAATTTTTAATACGGCATAGTAATTCTTACTATGATCCAAATAAAACGTGCTAAGTGTCCATGCAACAAGGCCCATACACACACTTATGCAGCAGAACTCATTTTACAGCCTATAAAAGTGTTTTGTATTATAAGTGCTGAGTAACTTTTACAAGGTTCTTAGCATTTCTCTGAAAGACAATGGATAGAGGAAATATTACACAGCTAGACTATTATTCTTTAATGGTATCAGAAATGCTTAAAGATTTTTTTTTTTTTGCTAGTTTTGAGCATCTCTCAAGTAGCTCTGTGAAAATACACTACAAATGAAGCAATGATTATCCTATAAAACATTCTGATTTTGCTTCAATTAGCTGCTTTCTAATGTAAGCTTCTGTGCTAGACTAATAGGGCTGTGTGAAGCTTCAGGTGCTGATTCAATTTGAAGGAAAACTCCAAATCCAAATGAAATCAGGAGACCAATTAAAAGGTCTGAATCAATTTGAAGCTCTCTGAATTGATTCAGAAAAGATTCAGAGAGCTTTGGAGATTCGGGTAGTCCCCACTGGCCGCCACAGGGAGCTGAACCTGGACTCTATGTTGGTAAGTAGTGGGCAGGGGAGGGGGAGGGGGAGGGGGAGGGGGAGCTGGAGGAGAGGGACCATGGAGGGACCTCTGCCAGGCCCCATCCCCTGCCTACTCCCCCAAGTCCCCTGAGTGCCCCCTGACCCCTGCCTGCTCTCTCAGCACCCCGCTTCATAGCTGCCCCGCCCACCCCACCTCCTGGCTCTTAAAAAAAAAAAGTCTGCACTCACCAGCTGCTGCAGTGGCCTTGGGGCTTCTGCAGGCTCATGTCAGAGCCCCTCTCACACAACACAGTGCAGTGGGGGGCAGCGGGGATCGTCTGCCCACCTGGCAGGAGCCAGTGAGTGGGGGCTTTTTCTTTTTTAAAGAGCCAGGAGCTGGGGTGTGTGGGGCAGTCATAAGGGAGGCTGGGAAAGTGAGTGGGGATTAGGGGGCTCGTGACAGAGCACCCCACGTGGTGTGGGAAACTGGGGGGCAGAGGGGAACGTCCCCCACCTGGCAGGAGCCGGTGAGTGGGGACTGTTTTTTTGTTTGTTTTTTTGTTTGTTTTTTTGTTTGTTTTTTTAAACAGGTGGGGCCGGGAGAGCAGGCAGGGGTCAGGGGGCTCATGGCAGAGCCCCCTGTGCAGTGCAGGGGAGTGGGGGGCAGTAAGGATTTCCCCCTCCACCTGGCAGCAGCCGGTGGGTGCCAAGCTTTTTTTCTCAAAGAGCCAGGAGGTGGGGCGGGCGGGGCAGCCATTGATGAGGGTGGGGGATGGGGCTGACTTGGAGATTTGGCTGATTTGGTGGAGGCCAAATTTCCAAATTAGATTTGGCCAAATCAATTTGGGACAGTGATTCAAATCATCACTGACAGTGAATTGGCTGAAGCCAAATCCGAATCCAAAGAAAATACTAGCCGGTTGGCACAGGTCTATTATATAACTACTTTCCAGTAATGTAGTAAGCAACATAACTAGTTGCTCTCACATTCGCTGTTTCTTCCTCTGCTACATATTGAGGTTAAGGAAAGCAAAGTCAAAGAAACTTACCTTGCACTTGGCATAGAGGATGGTGAAGTTTGCAACTGTCCCTATATTTATTTTAAGGATCAGGTAAGACTTTACCCCTGTTTTTTCTCAGAACCTAAATATTTTAATGGTAACCACTACAGGCTACATAGGATTAAAAAAAAACAGATTTCTCATTGTTCACGTAAGAATGTACATTTTTGCTGATTTCTGAAATTAAACATTTCCTTAACTTCTCTACCTCATCAACATTCTACTCTCGCTTCAGTTCATCAGGATTTTGTCTCTTTCCCCATAGAAAACAGAAAGGATTACTGTGTCAATACTATGGAAATATTGGGTCTTAACTCTCCTATTAATCAAGTCAATGAAAAGTACCTAACAATTTCAATGGGATAAGAATTGGCCAAAAATCATTCTTTTTTTAACAAAATTGCATTATATGATCAGACAAAGCAGACAAAAAGAAAGAGATCAGGGAGACTAGTGTAGGAGAATAAAAGCATGCAACTATTTTTCTTTTGTTTTTTAAACACAAATGAATTAACATGCCAGAACTGTGTAAATTGTCCAAATATTTGCAAAAGTTAACTTTATAGTTGAATTAACTCAAGTGCAGTTTTACCTTTCATCAGGCAGGGTGTATCTTTGTTATTCTTTGCGCCAAGATGAAATGGATACCTTAAACATCAAAACAACACAGCCTTACATTGTGCTTACATGCCGCTAACAATACCTCTTCCCACCTGTAGGTCACTGGTTCAGAGGTGAATAGGTCAATTTTGTCAGCTCTTCAAATCTAAATCTGGGAATCCTGGGTGCTTAAAGGTTTTTAGATCAGCTTCTTCAAGTCAAAGTTCCTTGCCACAGGTGCATACCTCCATTGTAACTAATTGCTACAAAGATTGTGGATTTTTTGCTTCAAGTGATAGTCTTTTGAAGTTTACTTGTACACTTTCCTGTTACCTTCCTGCAACTATATACCATGGATTAAACTATGACACCACTGATCTCACAAATGACTGTATCACTTGGTTTGGAAGATGGAAAGAAAGCAGTGAAGTTATTGGGAATAATCATTGCCTCAGGCACTGAGTTATAAATACAAAATTTCAAGAACCCGGAGGTAGAAGAATAAAGAGTAGATTACATTAATACTTATTAGGAATATATGCACTCCAGAGAGCTTTGTTATTTTTTTGCATTATTAACAGACTAAATATGTTTCCTGTAAACTAATTTATTAAAAAGGGAGAAGTTAACTTAATGAGGAGTGGGAAGTTTCAAAGCGGCAATGCTTTATTTTAGGTGTAAAATTAGATTATTGGTTCTGCTCTGTGCAAAAGGTAGCATATAGCTTTACTTTTCCAGGAGAAACTTGCAGATATAGTTGTGACTCAGTCAAAATCTTTCCCTATTCCCAAGGTGCATGTCTACATGAGACACTTATCTTTGCATTAGCATAGTTGACTGCGAAGTAAGCATGAACATCTACATGTGCACATACTTACTTTGCAGTAAACCTCCCTACACATGCAAATAGCAAATTTACTTGGGATTAGTAACAGTGCCATAGTACTAGTGTAGAGGCCTGACCAGGAGCAAAATATGCTCCTGGTCAGCTGTCCACCAGAGAATGGGAGATAGCTCCATGGGCCCTGGAGCTGCCTGCAGGCTCTACCACAGAAGCCCAGGTAGGGACTATGTCCCCCTGCCCTGGCACCAGGAAGCTCCAAGCCCCCTGCTCCCCAATCATGATCGGGGAGCAGGGGCTGGAGATCCTTATCTTCCTGTCTCTGCTCCATCATTGCAACCGGAGAGCTGGGGGCTGAGAGACCTTTATCTCCCAGCCTGAGTTCCACAGCTGTGAGGCTCAGGCATAGAGACTATTGTCTCCCAGCCCAAGCTCCACAGTCATGGAGACAGTGCTGGGAGCCCCAGCCTAAGCCTGAGCCCCACAACCACAGAGCTCAGGCTAGGAGATAAGGATCTCCCAGCACTGGCCCTGTGGTTGCGGAACTGGCACTAGGAGTTTCTTGCTGGCGGGGGCAGGGGAGCCTGTTCCCTGCCCAGCTCCACAAGTGTGGAACTGGGTAGGGAACAGACTGGGGAGCTTGTTCCCTGCTCAGCTCCATGGTCATAGAGTGAGGCAGGGAACAAGCCTGCCAGCTTGTCCCCTCTGCCCAACTCTGCGTTCACAGAGCTGGGTAGGGAACAAGCCCTCCAGCCTGTTCCCCCTCCAGCTCTGCATTCATGGAGCTGGGCAGGGAACAAGCCCCCCAGCCTGTTCTCCTCCCAGCTGCACACTCCTGGAGCTGAGCAAAGAACAAGCTGCCCAGCCTCCACCCAGTGTGTAGGGCAGGAGCTGGAGGCTGCCTTGATAAGGGACAGGTCCCAGCCCGGATCCCAATCAGGTGTTTGAGTCATGGAGCTTGGAAAGAACTGTAGGGGTGAGGTAGGTCCCAGCCCCCTTCCCTGATCTGCTGGTGGAGCAGCTAGCAGTGAGCTAGCTGTTAGCTGCCCCATCAGCAAATTGGGGCAGGGGGCTGGGATCTGCCCCTCCCCTGTAGCTCCTGTCCCCCTGATCGAAGAGCCAGAGCCAGGAGCTCCCTACTGCTGGGGCAGGGGGACATTGTCCTCACCCCAGCAGCAAGCATCCCCCTGGTGCTCCCTGCCAGTCCTTGGGTTAGCACCCAGGGAGAGCCTGTAGCTCCCCTAGTGGCAGCAGGAAACCACTGCAGGGCTTCCGGAAACTTGAGGCAAAGAGCAGCAAATCTTTCCCCTAATCTCCACACGTGTAGATGCCTGCCCAAAAACACTTACTCTGGAATAGTTTATACCAGAATAAATTTAGGCCAAAGTAAATGCATGTGTATATGTGCCCAAGTAGAAGTAAACTACAGCAGATTATATCTATCCAACAAGACAGTTACACCAAAATATATTATAAAGCCATACACTGGGATTATTTTACAGAGTAAAGTACTGGTTCAGAGATGAATATGTCACTTTTGCCAGCTCTTCAGGTCTAAATCTTGGAGTCTTAGGTGCTTAAAGGTTCTTGCCCCCTTCTTCAAGTCAAAGTGCTTTCTCTATTTTTTGATCATGCCTACTCCTCACTGAAATCAATTAAGCATCCTATCCCCTCCCCCTCCCTGCCCCTCCTTCCCTGGCCTGCCTGGGAGAGTTCTCCCCTGCCCCCCAGAGCTCCCCCCAACACAAAGGGAGGTGGGAGGAAGTGTAGAACTTTACTGAGTGACCCGCATCCTCCCAGCTAGGCAGCCAGGGGCCTGTCACATGCAGAGAAACTCATTGATGGCAGCAGCAATCTCCTCCTCGGCCAGGGGTCAGGCACTTGTAGTGTAGGCAGAGAGATCTCTCTGGGTGGTGGTGCACATTGTGGGGAATCATGGACTTGCCTGGGGTGCTATTGAAGATCAGGGCCCTTTACCACAGTCTCAGCTGTGCTCAGGGCACCATGACAATCATCATCAGCAGGGCATAGTGGGTCAGGCACCCCTCAGGGTGCTCCAACAGCTTGTCACAGCAAGCTTGGGGGACCATCAGCAGGGGCACACTTAGAATGCAGGCCACACATAGCAGAAGTCCTGGCCTGAGCTGCCTTTCTGGAGAAGGCTGCTGGGGGGAGGGTTGGGGCATCACCAGCTCTGCATCCCAGCCAGGTGGAAGCCACTCACCCCCAACTCCAAGCCGCGTAGGCCTGACACCGTGGGACCAGACTGCTGGGCCTGTAGGAGGAGAAGGCAGGGTGTTGGTCCAGTGCTGCTGTGACAATTTCCAACAGGAGCCCCTTCTGGCTCAGCCTGGGGTGGCGACTAGGAAGGCAGGCTGCCTGGGGCAAGTGCCAAGAGGGCTGCCTGCCACGAAGAGGGAGTGGGACAGAGGGCTCATCCAGTGGTCACTTGTAGCAGGGCCCACCTGGCCAACTTACCTTGGTCCCTGGGCACCTGTACATGCATGACCCCTGATCTGAGGCCAAGCAGTGCACAGTCCCTCTGTACAGTGCATATTATTTCTGAAATGTTGCAAACTCTCACAAAGAGCCTCTCTCTTGGCTCTGCAGGTCCAACAGCTGCCACTGGTGGGGATACATCAAGGATACTGCTACCATGGACTGGCACCCTCCGAATGTGCTGCTTCTACAACTGGTGCACACAGGACTGCACCTTCTTGCTGGAGAAGCTGGTTACAATGGCAGAGGAGTGCGTGGGTGACTGGTGTCACCTCAGTCAGGGTGGACACGTGTCTCCCCAGCAACCAGTCAGTGGCTCGGGCGGCAGAGTCCCCCTGTGGCCAATCTTGCTGACTGCGAGGGGAGTTTCCCCACAGCCTATCTCACTGACCAAGGTAGGGGGGTCTTCCCATCGCAGATCAGGAAGCTGCCAATTACTGTGGCTGCTTCTAGAAGTGGCTGCAGCTGCTTCCAAGAGCACCACTCCCTGGCTGGCACTCGTAGGGGGTACACCGGCACTCCCGCTTGCCCCCCCAGAGTGGGAGCTGCCTGCAGCAAGACCAGCTACACACATAGGCTCTGCTGGCTCTGGGCCCATGCTGGAGAAAGGGGAGCAGGCTGAGCAGCCAAAATGCGACCAATTTCACCCCTGGCTGAGTCCTTAGCCTGCTGGCCTTGCTGTGGCAAATTAACCCATGGTGGTGTGGCAAAAGACTAGAGTGTGGGGTGCCTCTCCCCATGATAAACCCCATAGCTGCCTCCACCCCACTGTTCTCCCCTAGGAGGGCACACACCACATTGCTGTAGATAGTTGCATGAGAAAAAGGGTGGTGGTGGGTGGTGGGGTTAAGGGTTGGGTCTGTTGTTGGGGACAGAGGGAAGGAGGAAGTCTGCTGTTGTGGAGGGAAATGAAGTTTGGTGCTTGAAACTGTCCCTAGTGTGTGTGGTCTTGAGGTTGCCCTGTGGGCCTGGTTCCTTCCAAGTGTCCTACTGTGGGGGGTGGAGGAGAAGGTGGTCCATAAGCACTGTGTGGACATGGTGCAGTGTCTCCTTGGGACAGCATCCCCTGCCAGCCTGAGCCTGCCCCCAACCCCCAGAGCCCCCTGCCAGGCTGAGGGTGGTCCCCAAGTCCCCTGCCAGGCTGAGCCTGTCTCCAGAGCCCCCTGACACCCAGGCAGCTTCAGCCAGAACCTGCAGCTCCCCCTGTATTTGTGTAATCCCATTGGAAGCAAATCTGTGCCCAAGAGGGCACACATGTATATGCGTTCCTGGAGCAAGTTTATTGCACCTTATTTTACTGCACAGCAGGTTTAAGGTGCATTAATAGCACATGTAGATGTGCCCAGTAAGTACATTTTGACTCCATGAAGAGTTAAGAGTCAGCATTAATGCTTCTGTCTGTCAGCTGATTTAACCTTAATCACAAAACTGTTGTCTTCAAGTTTCCCAGGGACCTGTCTGGACCTGATGCCTCTTTAAACATGTTTAGTAATGTCAACACCTCACTCTCCTCCCATCTCTTTCCCAGTCCTCCCCGTTAGGAAATTTAGCACCATCAACATAGCACAAATGACTTAACATGCATCATTTAAAATGAATGAAAGTAGATTATATTACATTCTGCACAATACAGTTTAGAGATAAAAGTGATATAAAATGTGTTTTACCTTTTGAACTGCATTTCAAGTTTTGGGCTAGTTTCTGCCATTTTTATTTACAGTAAGTGTCTTACTCTGTTAACAGTCTCATTGACTTAAGAGAATTATTGTGGAGGAAACAACAGAGTGAAGCTTTATTATTTCTTTTTTGTATTATAGTACCACTGAAGAGCCCCAGTTACTTGAAAGCTCTTCTATGTAGCAGGATACAATTGTAGATTTCAGCCATGAATGGCTACAACTGTGACTTTCTAACAGCTTAAGAAATTTTCCTGTGTAGTGGTATAAACTCTGGAAATGTATTGACTTACTCTTCTGTTCAGGAATACAGAACCAGATCCTAAAATGATGTAAATTGATGGAATTCCCTAAAGGGAGTTGCCAGTTCATACCAGCAGAGGATATGTCCCCTAATCTTTAAGACTAACTAAAGTTATATAGACTGATTATAGTTAGAACTAAAATTCTATAGGCTACCATAAATATCTATCTATCTATCTATCTATCTATCTATCTATCTATCTATCTATCTATCTATCTATACTATAACTATATAGTTTTCTAATATATATATATATGTATGTATGTATGTTATTATTATATGTACATAATACATATATATTAGAAAGTTATATACATTAACTATAGTTAGTTTATAGGGTGCAAATCTACTTTGCCTTCTATCTGAATTCAGGCTAGCACAGTTAACTACCTGTTCCTAAATGTAAAACATTAACTCAAGTTAATGTTATTCTTTCTTTGAGTTTCTGTTACTGTTGTTTCATAGGGCAAGCATATATCCTGGTTTGGCCAGGACAGTCCCAGATTTTATAGGCCAGGCCCAGCTGGTTGGTGAAAATTGAAACAAAAGTCCTGGAGTCTCAGGGGCTCGGGGCACAGTCCAATGGGGAGGTGGAGCAGCATGGCTCACCAGGCAGGCAGGAGGGCAGGCACCACTGCTGCTGTGTGGGAGTGTAGCAAAACCCCCAGGTTTGTTTTTTTTTCTTTTTCTTTATTTTAAAATGCATTCCCTCTCCTTCCCCAACCATTTCTGACCTTTTCTCTCCCTCTCTATTCCCTACAGATCAGTATAAGTGAGCTCAGACTTAGGGTAAGCTTTAAACATTTTTATTTTGGTAGCAAGTTTTTGGTTTTGGATATCCACTGTTTTATATTGTATTATTATTAGGTTTGTATTGATTCTTACTGTTGTATATTGTATTATTAACATTTTTGTATTGATTTTAATTGTTTCATATGGATATTGTATGGTTTAGGACTGTGTTTGTGAGTAAACCAAAGTCATGTCAAGTTTCCATATTATATGTCAAGCCTCCATCTTCTGTCCTCTGCCTGGGCATCCCATGTTGCAACTGTATGAGTCATGTACCCCTCCCATGTAAATTGGTTCCCGGATGAATGAGAGTGATTGGGAATGATTGAAATACAATGGTAGCAGGCCTCTACTGAATGGCCTGTAACGACTGGGCCATCACCTTGCATTGATTCATCCAGGAACCACGGACCTCACCCAGGAACAGAGACAAGAAGCCAGCATTTGAAAGACAAAAGACCCTGCAAAACCAGCAACTCTCACCATTACAGACACCCGAAACTGCACATCCCTGCATGGAGCACACATGCTCAGTAGGCCAGGGGCTGACCCTTGCCTGGGCATGCCTCCTGTCACTAGGGTGACACAAGGTCTGTCCCTTTAAAAAGGGGTGGTGAAGACAGACCCAGTGGGATGCCCTCTCCATCTGGACCAGCACCATGCCACACTACCTATCCACCCAGAGGCCCTGCTGGTGACCCCACTCTGGACAACACCTACTGGACAAGGACCCCTTTCCAGCCTGGATAGGTAGATATTACCTGCACACCTTCTCCTACAATTTGGATTCTCTCTCTCTGTCTCTCTCTCTCCTCCTGGACTTCAGTGGACTTCAGCCCCTGCATCAGGCCTCTCTAACCCCTGCTGCCATTGTGGGTATGTGCATGTGTGTGTGTGTGGGTGCAAGGGAACCAATTTGACATTGTGTCACCTTCTCCCCTCTTCAATAAAACCACTGTCATTTGCAACCCCGAGCTGGGTCATGTTTTACTGAATCCCAGTCCCTTCCTTATCTTAAATTCCAGCCTTATTCTCTCTCTCTCTCTCTCTCTCTCAGCTCTAGCCCCCACCCCTCTCCACTAGTTTCCCAATCTCCTCTCAATTCCTACTGCCTTTTCCCTGTGACTTTCTGCTGCCTTTCTCTGCTTTCCTGCCACCTGCTGCTTTTCCTGTGATTTTCTGCTGTCCGTCTCTCTGTTTTCAGGCTTCCCCTGCACCTTCTGTAATCCTCCCCCCCCCCCTGCAGCTTCCCAGCTCCTCTTAGCTGTCCTGCAGTATTCTCCAGCACCTGGAGCCTTTCTCCAGCTTCCAGCACCTACTGCCACTCCCCGCAACTTCTCTAGCTGCCCCGGAGCCATCCTCTGGCTCCCCATACCCAGAGCCCCTCTTTAACACCCACACTTTCCCTTAGTCCCATTTTCCCCTCTCCCCACCTACCTTTTCAGCTCCCCCCAGTCTCAGCCACTGTGCCAGCATGCTTCCCTGTTCTGCAGGCTTTGGGCGTTGCCTTTTAATCAATTAAGAATCTAAAGTTACCCCCGAGCCTCAGTACTTCAGCTCAGGCCCCTCTAGTCTACCAGTTCTAATCCCAGTCCTGGTAACTTTAACTCCCTACACTTCTACTTTCTTACCTTAACCTTTTCCCTGGTGTCCCAAGTATAGCAAGCACATACATACATACACATCACAACGTTCAATTTAGGAACTCACCTGTGTGTATGTGTAGGTGGGTGGTATGTGTGTAAATTAGTGAATACACATATATATACATATATAGATATCATTGTGTGTGGTATATGAATTAATAATCCATGCATGTGTATTGGATGTACAGGTGTTGGTAACTGATTCTGTCTATATTTGGTGTGTGTAGCGTGTATACGCTTAAAATGGTGATAGGTGTGCATGAATCTAGACTGGTTATTTTGAACGCGTGTGTATCTGAGTTGCTAGTGTGTGTGTGTGTATGTGTGTGTATGTATATATATATATATATATATATATGGCATTCTGTGCATGATATATGAATTAGTGATCTGTGTCTAACTTTTGGGGTGTATAGTGTATGTGCTTGAATTGGTGATAAGTATGCATGTGCCTAGGCTGGTTTGGATGTGTATGTGCCTGAGCTGGTAGTGTGTGTGTGTATGCATCTAATTGATTTGTGTGTGTTTTGTATATGTGCAATTGTGTCACACCCTCCTGCCTAACAGCACAATACTGAGATCCTGAGAGTTGGCCTGACCCCCCCAGGGCAACAGGAGCAAGGGGTGTGGACTGGAGCAGTGCCCAATGCAGCCCGTCCCCTGTTCCCTGTGTCCAGCCTGTTGTCCTGCCCATCCCCTGTCTCCAGGTGCTGCTCAGGAGGAGCCAGACTGGGCATGTGCACTCTGTGCCCCTGCCCACCTACCTCTGCCTGCAGCAGTATCACTGACTTGTAGGGGTGGCAGTGTCCCAGATTTCCTTGAAAATAATATGGTCACCCTGTTGTTTCAGATGGTAACATGTCCTTTAAGTGCTGCTTTTAAATCTTTGAGCCATATGCTAACATGGACATGTGCTTTATCTATCCTCTGGATATAGGCTACAACCTCTTGATTATATAGAAAGGTAGAGGTTTTCAACCTTTGTGGGTCAGTGTACACAGCAGAGCAGTGTACCTCCAGCAGTGGGACACAGAGCGGGGGCAGGGAAGGGTGGTACACAGCCAAACATGGAGCAGCAGCAGCCACCACTTGTGACCTTCCCCCACCCATTGCATCCAACTGGGCAGGCAGTGCCTGTGCAGGATGGTGTATGGCAGCACTCCATCCCCATCTGCTCATGCATACCCCCTAGAGCCTTCTCACGTACTTCTGGGTGACAGCCCCTGCAGTAAGGAGCTGCTGTCAGTTAGCATTGAGTTTCATGAAACAAGTTTCAGTATGTGAACACCCTCATTCTTTCTTCCCAACACATCTTCCTGGATTTATTATTCAGACACAAGGAAACACACAGATAAGCAGTTGCAGTACATATTTTCTATAACCCAGGTATACCTTTTTTAGGTAAATATGAATGGATCAATATTTATAAGAATATTTACAGGCATAAAATTCTTCATGTTTCAGTTAAACTAATGATAGATGAGAATTCTACAAATCTGTAGCTAGATGGATTAAGCTGGAGTACTGAGTCCAGTTTTGGGTCCCCCACTTCAGGAGGGACATGGATAACCTTGAGAGAGTCCAAAGGAGAGCCATCCACATGATCAAAGGCCAAGAGAGCAAGCCTTTTGAGGAGAGGCTGAGGGACTCTTCAGCATGAAAGAGAAGGCCCAGGGGGGACTTGGTAACAGCCTATAAGTATATAAGGGGTCTGCACCAGGATCTGGGAAAATAGTTGTTCACCAGGGCTCCCCAAGGAATAACAAGGTCTAATGGCCACAAACTTCTGGAAGGCCAATTTAGGCTAGATATAAGGAAAAACTTCTTTACAGTCTGAGTGTTCAGGGTCTGGAACAGATTCCCCCCCAGAGGTGGTGCAAGCAACTACTCTGGACTCATTCAAAAAATGTTTGGATGTTTATCTTGCTGGGGATTATTCCTGCCTGTGGCAGAGGGGCTATACTCGATGATCTCGCAAGGTCCCTTCCAGCCCCTGATGTCTATGAAATCTATGAAGTTGTGTACTAAGAAATCAGTTGACTTATATGAGAAAATATATTATCTTTCCTAACAATGCAAACAACCTTTCCCCTTAATTGATGAGGTATAAAACCATTTGAATAGTATGTCTTTCAATAGTAATACCAGCAGAATTACTGCCAACCATAGGCGGAGGGAGAAAAAAAAAATTGCAGCGGCTGAGCACATGCGTGCATTCCCTCCCCCCAAAGACTGTAGGGGGAAGGGGCAGGGGAGGGGGAAAGGGCTTGGGCTGGAGGGGAAGTGGGGTTGGGACCAGGCAGGGATTGGGAGGGAGCAGAGCAGAGCCAGGATCAGGGCTGGGGCCTGCTGCACCCTTGTGGCCTCCCCTTCCCCCACACCTGGGGTCATTGTCCTGCACCAGCAGGCCCTGCAAACTGCCACCTCCCAGCCCCACACTGGCCCCACACCACCCGGGAGGCCTGGAGCCAAGGGCCAGAGTGGGGCCAACCTTAGATGCACCTCCAGGCTGGAGCTACCAGGACCCTTGTAGCTGCCCCATGTTGTCCCTGGGAAGAGCCCAGTGCAGCTCAGCAGCTCCTTGTGCCCCCCCCCAATTTTTGTACAGGGCAAGAGCAAGCTGCAACTGTGGGCTGGGATTAGCCTCTGCTCCATGCCTCTGCACCTCGCTGCTGTTGCTTGGCTCCCTGGCACTGCACCTCTGGACAAGCCATAGGACTCCAATTGCTCTACAACCTGGCCTGGCCAGGGCCTGATTCATCATGAATGGGGCCCCGGCTTGGCTGGGTTGTGGGACAATTCCCACAGTGCAGGAAGGAGCGGAGCAGGGGTGAATGATTTGCCCTGTCCCTACCCCACTCTCTCCTGAACTGAACTCTCAACCTCCCCTCCACCCCCGAAGCCCAGGAAGCGATAAAGAATGATTGAAAGAAACTTACCTGCCTGTGGCTGGGCTAGCTGTGATCCTGGCTGCGAGTGTGCACGATATCTGAGTGTGCCCTTCCCTCCCCCCCACTGCAGCACCCTGTGGCCAGGCTGCCCAGCCTTACCTGCTGCCCTGTGTTTGGGGGAGCTGAGCCCCATTAGCCTCCCCCCTTCTGCCACTTATGTTTCCAGCCGCAATGCCTCCTTATCTGTTTAAGCAGTTTTCTCTTTAATTGATTTAACACTAGTTATTGTCATGTTATTCAGAACAAAGAGTGATGGATAGAGATGTTGGTGATTTTTGTCAATGAAATGATTTTCCAACAGAAAATGTCATTTCATTGAAACCAAACCTTTCCATGAGAACATGCCAGATTTAATGAGACTTCTAGTGCAGGGTGGAATTTCTGGATAGAAGAACACCAGTATGCCCACTCCATTGGGCAAAGTGGAAGACCTTCCATGGGGGAACCTGAAAATGACTGAGGCAAATAGTCTGGTAATTAGATCACTCACTTGGCATGTAGAAGACTGGGTTCTGAGGACCGGTCTAATCAAGCAGAGTGGAAAATTGAATTTTGGTCCCCCACAGCTCTGATGAGTATCCTGACCTCAATGCATTATAATGGCTATTTTATGCAAGGTCTCACTTTTCATGGAAAAACTTTGAGAGGTCTTGTTTTTCTTTTTGATGCCAATTGGAAATGCTTTTGCAAAAGTCAAAGTTTCACCAGATGGGTTAGCCATCCAAAACTCAGACCTAGTTGTCCCTCAATTGCCACTTCTCCTTCCATGAAAGACCTGTGATGAATCCATGAAGAGACCATATTTTCTGCATAAAGTCTGTCACAGAAAAGCAAGACAGTACTGTGTGTTTTCCCTGTGTCAACTACCAGTTATTATCTGAAGATCACTGTTATAGTCTTTGGACTCCCAGGAATTCAGCCCTACCAATTCTAACCTTCTGGAATGACAGCATTGACTTTAGTGAATCTAGGATTTTCTTCTTGATTTTCACTCCATTTTCTTACTGAATCTGCTTGTTTAGGTATGACAGCCTTAATCAAAATTGCCCTTATACTTTAATCAAGTAGGTCTTATGTAAAAGGAAGCTTTGACTGTTCCTAATTTATCAGGTTCAGTACTTTGGGTTGCCCCTCTGTCATACCAAAAGTGATTTGGGAAAAAGGAGGTCCTGTGGACCAATGTCTTTATCAAAGTTTCACTCCAAGTTTATACTCTTTAGCATACTCCTTTTTGAAACTTTAGAACAATAATTCTTAACCAGCATGGTGTCGTGCCCTGGTCATACAAGATACTTTGAAGTGTGGGGCATAAGGAGATACGCAAGGTAAAAGGAATGAAGCAGCAGGTAAAGTGTAGCCTCAGGCTTGTCCTTGCCTGACTGCTCCCCCACCCTGCACTACTCAGCCCCTCTGCAAGAAAGCGCTGTAATAAATTCATTTTTGAAGCAGGGTGCTGCTCATTTCACAAAAGTTATGGAGGGGTGCCTTCAGTCTAAAAAGGTTGAGAACCACTGCTTTAGAAGTATAGAAGTTTCTTTTTGCTGACATTAGGAGCCCCATGATTTGCAGAGTATAAGGTAAGTAATGTTACAGACTACTAGCATGGCAGTGCTTACAACTAATCATGTATGTATATATTTATTTTACTTTCAAAATTGAGAAAAAACAGAGAAATGTAAATGTAATTTGCTTGAATATTAGTTCTTTATTTCATCCAACAACTGAAGACAGTTCTTTAAATTTTCTGACTTTTCAAATTGGGGAACATTTACAATTTTTTTACCTGGCTCAGCATAAGGGCCTTGTTATAACTTCTGCTGAGCCATACAAATATTGATCAGTGTAAGTGCTAGCTTGGAGTTTGGAGCAGTCACACCCTTAGTCTAGAAACCTTCTCTGACTGTCCCCCACCTGCACAACTGTAAATTGCCACTAGAAGCCTGGTGAGCAGGGGCAGGACTAGGAGCTGTAGTTATCAGTCGCCACTTAGAGGGCTGGTGAGCCAAGACAGGCTTCTATCCCTGGTCTATGGGTGTGAGAGATCATGGGATACTGGAAGACTGTAGCTTGGGTGGGAATCCAGGGGTTTAGAACTCTAGGAGCTGCCCAAAATTGCCATGTAACAAGGTCCTATTATACATGAGTAGGGTGACCCAACAGGACAGTTTGTCCCACCAGGCAAAGAAAGAGAAGCAGTTATAAACCATGTGGTACTTCATAAAATCATAATCAACAGCTTTAATTGCACTAGGAAGTAAATTAGTAGCTAAAGCACCATGCGTTCAGTGGTTATATTATGTTACTACTCTCTGATCAAGAAGTGGGCTACTGCATTCTATAGCAGCTAGAGCTTATACATGCATGTCAAGATTTATCAGGATATTGTGCCCAGCTCTGCCGTTAGTGGCATAGGTGTAATGCATACTAACAAGAATGAGTGTTAGATTTGAGTAAAAGAGAGCAGAATCAAGTCAGGTATGTAAAAAATTCCAGTATGAACTGTAACCTAAACAGTTATATTGGGTAAATACACCCACTGGTCTGCACTACTATTCCCCACTTTAATTAGGCTGTGGAGGACAGAAATGGGAGAACAGATGATAGCCCATGACATCTGAAAACTTTACATGTATTGTGGGATGTTAGTGAAGCAAATGAAAGAAAACAAAACAAAAAACAAAAATCTAAGCCAGCATTTAATATGTATGCTTAATAGTCATTAAAATATATATTTTAATAAGTCTCGCATCTATGCTATCTCTTGGTAAGATTGTTTTTCTTTAAAACACTTAGATGACAGTTGGGGAAAATGCAGAGTGAATAAAAACTGTTCTAACACAAAAGCAAGTGCCACAGGGGAAAATGAAAAACATTTGGATGTTAGTTATAGTGCATTCAAACTCCTTCCATGTCAGAGTAGAATTTCTCATGCAAGGGTTCACAATGACTCAGCCCAGCACTGCCATATTTTTCAAGAAATGGGAGCCATTAATTGTCTTATCTGATGAATTGTAGTACTGCTAATGATTTATTAATTATCACATGGCTTATCTTTCCATTTCTTATTAATCAAAGATGTTCTGGAGCAGCACATTCTTGCTATTCAAAGGCTTAACATAAGGAGACCAGACTGCAACTGGGAGAAAACAAGCACTTTCTTGTCAACAGAGTATTCAAGTACCATAGCTTCCCCTTCCCCCCACCCCTTTTGCATAGAATGTTAGTGTGTCCCTTTTTTGGCAACATCCTCCATCCTAATTCTGTTTATTTCTCCACATCTCATTAGCTCTCAGGTCTTTCTACTTCTGATACAATTAGCAATTGATCCTGACTTTATACAATAAATCACCAAAAGAGATTAAAAAAGATTGTAACACAGTGGTTAAGAAATATTTACAATATACAGAACTGATATGCAAGTGTGGAACATCTTCAGACATAAATCATCCTAAAGACTGAACATTATAATCATCGCAGTCCATTCTTGTTCATAATCACCAGTTGTAGCTGAAGGCTAGGGACAGGAGTTGTATATAAACTGGTTTAAGTCATCATAAACTAGTTTAAACCTGTAATGGAACAGAAGCTCAGTGCACATAAACCAGTTTCAAAATAGCTGAATTGCTGGTTTGAATGGTTGAATGTAGTATCAGACTTAACTGATTTTGGTCAAACTGGTTTATGAAACTTCAGTCCCAGACCCTCCCACAGCATTCCAGCATACATCTCTGGGCTGGGCTGTGCTGTCTGCTCCAGAGAGCAGGGCTGACCCCGCCCCTTTGCTCCCTAGCTGGAACAGTGAGGGCTGGCTGACAAGGGAATGGGTGGGGGGCAAGCCTGGCTGGGGATGCAGCCCAGTCTGCAGGGGAGGGGGACTGCCCCCCCCCCGGCAAACCCTGGCTTGGGGCAGGAGTCAGGGAGGGGGGTTAAATACCCCTTCCCTGCTCAAACTTATTGCTGGCTGCAACTGTGGACTACAAATCCCACAGACACCTGGAAGCAGGAAGAAGTGATGAGCATCCCTGCAGAGGCCTGCTACTGTGATTCTGGACTGTGAATCCCAGAGACCTCAGGGGCAGCAGAAAGAAGAAATGAACACACAACCCATGCTGGCTATGTGCCAGAGAGCTGTGTTCTAGTGTGTCCATCCCCCTGCCCCCTAAGCTTCTTGCCTGAGCCACTGCAGGCACACGGCTGCATTTTCTGAATCAAAGGTAAATATCTGTTCATTTCTGTTTCAGTTTAATCTCTGAGCTTAGACTAACCTGCAAAGACTGAATCAATTCAGCCTCAGGCCTTTTGACTGTCTGTAGTTAACTGAAGAGACTACAACTGAACTCCAGCCTTGTTTGAACTCCCTGTGTTGAAATATGGTGCATTCCACTACAGTGAAGAATCATGATTGTTTATTAGGACTGCAGCTTTTCTCAGTTTTCATCATTCTTTTGTCTTAGCAAGGTCTGCCCATATTGTATGTTTTTGAAAGTGAGGTTTTAAAAAAAAAGTTGGCCTAATTTTATAGCCAGTGAAGTTAGTGGGAGCACAATTATGCTTCCACTGGATGGTTTTGAAAAGCTCATCATTAATATTTAATGCTAGCTTCATAGCTAAGGAACACTAATAACTACATTTATTGGGGTACAGAATTTATTAGCAAGCAAGTGAACACTCAAGAAAGGGAGAGGTCATTAGATGTGCTAGCATGAAGTCAAGCAGAAGGCAGGGTAGATATGCACTGTGTAGACTAACTGAATCAACAATGAATAAGCTTTTGTGAGCAAGCTCACTTCATCAGATACTCTGACATCATGAAGTGAGCTTGTTCACAAAAGCCTAACATCTCTGATTCAGTTAGTCCACAAGGAGCATCTTTGCTCTGCCTGCTATACATTACAAGGATAACAGTACAATGTGACCTGTTCATTTATTAGATAAGTGCACCTTGATATTTCAGGGTTTTTTTAAATATGCTATAGTAGACTAGACAATTTTAAGTAGAGTAATTTTTGTAAATAATAAAAGCCTTGGTAATAGCATTAAGCCACACCAAAGCATGTTGGTATCAAATCTTGACTGAGAAGGATACTGGGAATGAACTTTTTGGGTCTGTACATGAATCAAAGTATGATTATTATTGTTCAACACCATTTAACTTGCCTAGGCTGATGCAAAATAAAAACATGATGTTTCTAAGTGCAAATGATTTATTCTTGATGCATTTCTTATATTTAATAACAGTTTACACAAGGCAGTATATGGATCAAAGAGGTATGGTAACTGTTACCGTATTTACCTTTTGGGAATGTTATAAGTCTTAATATTTATAAAGTAAATTCTCTCTACATCTCAGTTTTCTTTTCTGTAAGATGCAAATATTGTAATTTACCTTCCTTTGTGAAGCATTAAGATCTTCAGATGAAAGTGGTATGGTAATAGCTAAGTCTGATTGTTACCACAAAGTTATTGTAGAATTCATTGAATGCTCCTTGTACCTGGAAGGTAAAGCAGTTTTAACCTCTGAGATGTACTGAGCAACTGCATTTGAAGATCTCAATAATGTTGAGGTAAGTTAGTTATCCAGTCTTGGATAAGTTCTGTTTTTATTCAAGGCCTTTCTGTTGACATTAATGGATTCTGGATAAGGATGCTAATTGTTCAAGGAGAGGTGACATGAATGACATTAGGAAACTTTAGAAAAGTATAAACTTTTTGCTTTCTTGGTCCTAAATATTTCATGTGTGGTCCTTGCTGTGACAATGAAATCAGATCTTTGTCCTGCCTCTTTAGTTACCTTTGTGCTAAGGCTCTGGCAAGAGGTTTTGGTAACCCAGTACCCCTGCTCTACTAAGAAGTACCTTATCCTATATAAAATATGCCAGCTCTAGTGCCGGTACATGAACCTGAATGTTTGCTTTTCACTAACTGTGGATACTTGTATAGAAATAACTTTCTTTATGCTTGTATGCTGCAAAAGTTGTGCTGGAATGCTCATGAAAGGCTATGAAGAACTGGAACAATTAATGCACAATATTTTTAACATTCCAATGTTATATAAAAACTTAATGATATTTGGCCCACTCTACTTTTAATCTTGTGTAAATGGGAAGTTGGACATTTTGTACCTATGGCATTCTCTGCTTGATAAAATTTGAAATGTCCAGTGTAACATATTTAATGAAAGTCTACAGTTCTTAACTGTTCCTCCATGCTGATAAAATCCTTGTTTAGTTTATACAAACCTTTGTGGCATTGTTGTGAAGGACACTATGTAAAGATAAATTGTTGATGACTGTCTCTTTAGTTATTTAGGAGATATAAAAATAAAGTAACAAAAGACATTTATTTGCAAATTTGATAATGCTCATATACACTCATCTCAGTAAAAAAAAAAAGCAGCTTAATTGTATTTTTATTTACTAGACAGTGATTTTGGAAATAAAGAACTCAGTTTAAAACATCAGTTACTAACCAAGTTCATACATGTTTAGTCTTAACCTTCTTAGAGAAAGGGTAACTAAAAATATAGGCAAGCTTGGGGATGCATTATTTTAAAATCCTGGATATGTCCCATCATGCACTGCTGATTAACATGACAGGGACATTGTCTGCAAGGCAGGCAACCTAATAACCAAAGCTAACAGATTTTCTCTCTGTGCTTTGCTCTTCCACAAACACGAACATGTATGTGATCAGTTTTTTATGTCATCATTTGCAAAGTGGGGATTCTCGGGTCATATTATTTATTGCATCTTACATGAGCATAGAGAAGGTTAAAATACCATTCTGTAAAACAAGACAAAGCTCTTTGCAAGTTACATTATTAAAGTTTTAGGCTCTAATTGAGCAAAGAACTTCAGCACATGTTTAAAGTACTTCGTTGAACTGGAGCATTAAATATCAGAACAGAGCTGAAGAAATCTAGATTTGTGTTTACCTGTTTTGTGTGGTCCATGCCACCTCCTGGTCATCATTCTTATTCTACTGTAAATAGCACCCACAAAAATTTATGTCCTAAAATTTCAGAATGATGCATTATTTAGATTACAACTGATAGCTATATTGAAATTTAGAAATCTTCCCCCTCCACCCTGTAAACCACTAATCACCCGATGTTTAATCCAAACCAACGGCAAACTGTTTAGCTATGAATATTTTCCTAGCCAGTATTCTAAATGTAATAATGGTTTTCAGAATGTGTGGGTCTGGCTCACTTCAAGTGGTTTTGCTCCTTTCTTGACTCCAGCTGCAAACTACTAAACACATACTTTTTTAGGTCATTATGGCCTAATGTCTATGGCATTACATTATTTCAGTGACATATCTTTGAACGTACCGTAATTCCAAAAACTGCAGGTCATCTTTTAGCTAACTTGAACAGAGGATTTTATATTAACTCCATGCTTTGCTTCTGTCTCTTTCTTTTAAAAACGAGTGCTTTAGAACTTCCCTTTCCCAGTATTTTACATCCCTTCTTGGTAATAATTCTTTTCAACTTTCCCTATTAGGAAAAACCACAGCTAGTGGCAAAGAGCGCACCATCAAGAACATCTTCCATTCCTGTAAGTATTGGCTCAGAGCCTGCAGAGAATAGTTCAAACACAACATGTATAATCAGGAATTTCTCGAAACAGAAACATTGCCAAAGATGACCCCCTTTTTCACACTACAGGCCAAGAGAAGACGACAGTTTGTCTCGGAATTTGTTAGGGTTTTTTTTTTTTCCAAAATCAAGAAAGCAATGATATAAATTTACTTTTTAACTCTTGATTTTACATATTATAGACACTGAAGGCCATGCCTCCCTGCCAAGACAGGGTCCACTGTGAGGAAATAAAGCCCTCCCTGCTCAGTCCCAGCAAAGAGACCATGTGTATTTATGTATTTATTTATTTTATTCATTCAATTCATATGGCTTAGAAAGGTCCCCATAACATACTTCATCACCATTCTCAGGACGTCCTGAAACAGAGAGCCTCAGAACAGCAGTGGGGTACAGTTCAGAACTGCTTCAACTTTATATATTGCCTAATTCCTGGGTCTGGGTATGTGCAGAACAGGAGGAAATAGACAGGCCTTTTTTCCTTGGCAGCAGTTCCAGGCTTGGCTGGGAGGCAGTACAGACATTATCTCAGGCCCAAAGAGCCCATGTACTATCTTACTAGTCTATATGCTTATCTTGATTAACTAAGTTAAATGAATTTGGTGCATTCTATTTAAACGTTGGAAAAATAGAACAAAGATTGCAAATTAGAAATCAGACGTATTGACTGAATCCCATAGTGATACTTGCTGATCTCATTCCAGCCTTTTATTTATGGATATACTTAAAAAACAACAACAATTCAAAATCAACCATGGCCTGATGTTGCTCAGAGTTGTATGAGGGTATTTCATTATTTTCTCTCATTATCAAAAACTAGGGTCTTCATTTCTGAGCAAGCCTATTCCTAGCACTCAGCATATGTACTATAACAAGAGGCTCCTATCAACACTACAGACTTTCACACCTTCTTGTTGCAAAATTCCCAGACTGTAACCAAATGGGACTACCTCTGCAAGTGATTGCTTTCAACAGTGGAAGCAGTACATAGGTCTCCATTTACTGGCTGTTCATAAGCAAATATTTTTAATTGCTCTATTTGGGTAGCTCCTCTCCAGGAAAATCTTTCAAGCATTCCCATATCATAGCTTCTGTATCAGTTAAGATCTCCCAAGATGCATGTTATTTTCTAGGTTTGAACCAGATGACCTCTAGAGGTTCTTTCCAGCCCTTTAAAAAATCAGCATCAGTTTATGGCTGCTCAGCCAAAAGCTACTGCCAGTTTAGTCAAGAGCTGTGTCTACACAAGATGTTTACTGTGCAGTTGACTAATTAGCTGCACAGTAAATGTCTCAGTGTCTACACATGCTTCCCTTTTAGGCTGGAGTAAACTAATTTACTCTGCAGCAGGATAGTACTTGTAAATACAGCACACATGTAGATGCTGGAGGGGCTGGCAGGCTCATGAGGCTGTTTCAGTGTGGGGGCTGCCTGCTGGCTAGTCCTGCACTGAAGTACACTTATGCCCCAGCCAGCTCCTCTGCAGCATGTTAAGCATGGGGACTCCTCTGCAGCCCCCAGTTTCCCCTGCCAGCCAGGGATGCTCTGTTCCAGTTCAACATGCTGTGATCCTGGGTGCACATGCAGATGTGAGCCAGGCAGCAATAAACTCTGGAGCAATAAGCTCTGGAGTTTATTGCTGCACATTAGTAGACATGTGTAGATGTGCTCACTAAGGATTAAGTTGATCTGTGACATAGCAAGATATTACCTCGTTCCTCACCAAAGGAGAGAGGAGCTTGGGAGGAATCACAACTAATTCTCTGGTTTATTCCTGAGGCAAAGTAGCTCCACTCAACCCATTACATTGGGCAGATTGTAACATTACACTGTAGCTCTAGGAAAGTAAAGTTTAGATTAGGAAAGGGCCAGACCTAATTCTTTTCCCCAAATTGGAGCTGAGATTGCAGAGCAAGAGTTTTTTTTTAAAGATTTTCCTATGTTGTTCTACAAAAGGACAGATTCCCCTGCCTGCCTTTGAACAGGCAATGGCTTTTCTTCCAAAACCTGAGGATCCCCTAAATTTGTGTGGAATTTAGGGGACTTACTGGAGGTCTACGGAACAGAGACAGTTTCTAAGAGGTAACTGATCTCCCTCTATTTCTGCCCTTTCATGCAGCAGTCAGGAGAGATGTATGATAATGTGTTTCATGCTTTTTCATTCAGAATTGCTTTTTAAAGGTCTCAAAATTTCCTTAATTGCCCATACATTTCTGACTACTGTCCCCTAGGGCCAGGAACTTGATTATTAGGGATTTTTTTGGCTGGGAGACACTGGAAAAGTCCTTCAAAAAGGTTCCTTTCTCAGGGAAATTTAAGAGGGTTACAGACGCATGCATATTTTGAATATGTATTCAAATCAAACCTCGACATCTTGCAATTCCTCTACCACTAATTCCAAATATATCTGATATGCTAAAAAGACAATCTA
Source organism: Alligator mississippiensis (assembly GCF_030867095.1). NCBI lineage: Eukaryota > Metazoa > Chordata > Crocodylia > Alligatoridae > Alligator > Alligator mississippiensis. Next base: position 45,283,945 of record NC_081830.1, read on the forward strand.
TTCTGTTAGACATTAAATATTTGTTGGTTCAAACAATCAGGGAGTTTTATGTTGGATGATTAATAGAAATATAACTCACCCAAACAGTCACACTTTCATTTTAAAATTTTAGAAAGTAAGGTTGTGATCCAGGAGTCTGTGCAATCTATTGGTGTTCTTTGGTTGACTTTGATGGGCTCACACTTCATGTGTGTGATACATTTACATCTTGAAAACTAAGGCCACTAATCTTTTCTTTATAACAGAGCTCCAAGAACCAATGGGCTTGCTACTTAAACACTCAAGATCTCAAAAGGTAAATTAAGTACAGACTTCCTAAGTTCTGTTCAGTGAACCTATGAATGTAAAGGTTATGGATAATGCAATTTATTTCCCTTCTGTCTTTACCAATAAACTACTGTTCCTCTCCTATCTTTCAAAAATTAACACATTTTATTAAATATATACATCTTTGCAAAGCTCAAAAACTAATGAGCTTTCCCCACAAGCCAATATCCTCATGTGGGATATTTACATTAGAATCTTCTAAATTTTCTTTTGCCAATCATTTTTTCAACCTTCTGCAATCAGTGGGAGGTTTTTATTTAGACACATGGAGGAAGATCAAGTTCCAAAATTCTGCAGTCATCTTATCCCCTTACAAAAGCCAGGTGGAAATGTAGAGTGCTATTAGAGCTAACAGGACTACTCATTAATAGTATTGCTCCAGTACAACATTGTAGTAAATCATGTTTTGTTTGCTTTTAGTTTCACTTGGCCAAAATTTCCTAATCAAAACTGAAATTATGTGTAGAAATATTAATTTACAAGGTTTATATAGCAAGTCTGGAGGATCTTATAGCTATTTGTGTTCTACAGAACACTGGGAAACATCGAACTATCTACTGGCCATGTTATCACATGCCATGCCTAATTACTTGGATATTAACTTCTTGATAGTCACTTTCACACACTCCCTGGTTTTTCATACTGAGCTTTGTTCCTGCTTGTTTCTTTTAAATGCAATCCCAATTCATGATTATGGCAAAACAATTGTGTAACTAATAATACTTTGGCAAATTTACAAAAAAACTTCACAAAATATATCTAATACTTTGCCTTTAAAAAAGGAGACTAATATTCCCCAGTTCTCTAGTAAAATCAGGACCTAGGTAAGAACAAGTATGTTTCTATTACAATATAAGGCAAAATATCAAATTAAAGCTATTATTTACTCTTTTTTTTGGCTCAGAAATGAGCTTTCCAGTTGCATTATTTGGCATTTAATCAATGGGTGCCAACAGATGCAACCCATACTAGAAAGAGACCCTATTCTTAAAAAGATCTTCCCAGAGCCACCCATCCTAGCCTTCAAACAAGCACCAAACTTTGCTAACCTCATCACCAGAAGCAAACTTCCTCAAGCCCAGAACACACCAAAAGGATCCAGACCGTGCCATGACAAGAAATGCAAAACCTGCCAACACATCTCCACCACCCCCACTATTACTATACCCCACAACAAAGCCATCAGCATTCCCGGATCTTACAGCTGCATCTCCAGAAATGTGATATATCTCACCCAATGCACCAAATGCCCTGATGGAAAATATGTAGGAGAGACCAAGCAACAACTGTGCACCAGAATGAATGCACACCGGAAATCTATCAGAGACAGGAATACCCAATCACCTGTGGGGGCACATTTCTCCAATCTCTCAGGCTGGATCTTCAAAGGAAACTTGCAAAACACTTCCCAGAGATGAGCCTATGAACTCACCTTCATCAACCTCCTGCATACTAAAAATCATGGACTAAATATAGACATTGGATTTATGACACATTATAACCTGCCTGACAGCTGACTCCCCAGGTATCTTTCCACTATTCATCCCCCTTCTCTCCCCCGCCCCCCCACCCCCCAGCCTGTCTCTCACCCATTGACTCCTCAATCTACATCTTAAATGACTGCCTGTCTTGTATGCAGCCCAGCCCAGCCCCTGGCTTCTTTCCTTTTCATTCCATCCAGGAAGAGCACACACCAACTGCTGAAACTTCCTTAGCCTGACAAAGGGTTTTTGAATCTGAAAGCTTGCTTAATAATTGTTTTCCAATTATTTAAGTTGGTCTAATAAAAGATATCAGATTCACCCAAAGAACCTTGTCAACAGATGTTTAGGGGGCTCACTCTTAATACATGCCACTTCATACAAAACACCATGAGTTAGAGCCCCTGCCCCCTGAACCAACAGGTGTTCACCTGTTGGTTTGGGGGGCTGGAGCCTTCCTGTACCAGCCATAGCCAGCAGATGGGGATGCTCCAGCAGCCTCCAAGGAGGCTGCCAAACCATTCCTCTCCCCAGCCTCACCCCACCCCACCCCACCACAACCCCCCCCCAGCTCTGAGCAGAGCTGGTGGGGGAGAGCAGGGTGGAAAGGAGCCCCCTCACTGCATGCCCCCCACAGCTACCCCAGCTTGTGTATTGTGGGGCACCAGGCCTGTGAGTTGAGGGGGCTCTGTGCCACCCAGCCCCCACTTCCAGCAAGAGCCAGGCAAAGCAGCTGACAGCTCTGTGCTGCTGCTGTCAAGAGGCCGAGGTGGGGGTGTGGGAAGGGAGCCCCCCTCACCTTGCAGCTCCCCCCCCCCCACAGCTACCGCAGCTAGGGTATTGTGGGGAGCTGGACTAGGCCCACAAGGCGAGGGGGCTCTGTTCCACCTCATCCCCTCCCTCCAGCTCCAGCCAGGCAAAGAAGCTGGCAGCTCCATGTTGCTCCCTCCCCTTCCCATTCTGCTTCCCTCCCCTGCTGACAGGCCTGCAAAGCACAAAAAATTTAACCTGGGAGGAAATACAAGTTTTCTAAGGCACTCTGCTTTAGAGTGTCTTCCTCTAATACCTGATTTGATGAGGGTTATTTTTTCATGTGATTATCCATTTTAAAAAACACTCTACAGCCATGCACATGTGTTATGTCACAGCTGTTGGGAACTTCCAGGGGCCCGATTGTGCAAAAAAAAATGTAACTTGTATAAGCACCCAATGTCTAAGGTTGAAGGTAATCATCTACATAAGTGTCACGTTACAAGCCTATTTGTAACAGTTCTCTTTCACTTGCCAATTATGTGAACTAATTGAGAGCAAACCATGTCTAAGATGCTCCTGTGTTATCCAACAATTCAATTGATTCCAGAGTTCCATTGTAGGATTGAATATATAAAGTACCCTCCACCCATGGATTTTAATCAAAACATCCCACTTTTTAACTGGTCACAGTTACAGAACAGAATCTGGTTATACAAAAAATGTAACTGGTATATCTATGTGGCAAAAGTGTGTGGCATTGCTTATCAGGGAAATAAACTCAACTGTAAACAATATAGTTATCTAAAACAATTCATAAACTTTCAGAAAAGCTAATTTATTTAGCAGTGGTGTGCTATTTTTGTCCTTTTCTGACTGCAACACATAGTGCATCCAAACATCAGCAATTAAAGGGAAATGATTCATACATGGTTTAATTAAAAATGCCACACAAAGTTCTCTTAATCATGAATTATTTACGTAGCTTTACAAACTAGATGAACAGTAAAAATAGTTATTGATTTTTTTAATTATGAATTTGCTGAATAAATGATTCAACAAATGTTATTCAAACACCACTTAAGAGTACAATCTTCCACTTTTATCATGGATTCAAACTAATAAAGTTAGTTGTTTACAGAACCATTGTGCAAGGGCTTTGAATTCAGTTTGAAAACTAATTCTTGATCTCCAGTGAAGCTAAAATCTAATTACGGATCTGATTCAACTCCCATTGAAGGCAATGGAAAGAGTCCATTGTATTTTTAATGTGAAGTGGATCAGGTTCCAAACACTCTTCAATTACAAAGTTACTTCACAAAAGTCTTGTCTACATTAAGAATTTTTTGTTCCTATCATTGGTAACAGGAGTGCCTGTTCACTTGTGTTTTAAAATGTAGTATTTGTTGGTGGTATTTTATTTTCCTTCTGTAGGTGAGAAATGAATGGGGGAAAATATCCACAACAAGATCTAAGGTACCATACTGTGTATTTGATCAGAGACAGCAGAAAGTGCAAGTTAGAGAAAATATCCTACCTTGATGAGTGTATTGAGATAATGGCTGGAATTCACAATAGTGAGACTGTGATGCTTTGCATCATTACTGCAGTAATATTTCTATTTATAAAGGAAATAAATAAGAAGGAAAAAGCCTGATCATTTTCAAGCACTGCATGAAACACACGGATAAATAACCAATGTCTGACAGATATTATAGGAAAATATTTAAGTTTCTAAGAATGCATGAAACAATGGAGAGTTAATGAAACATCTTAAAATAATAAACTGCATATAGTCAGAATATTTAGGATTCAAACAAGGGAAATGTTAAATGTAAACTTGTGTTTTCATGTATCAAAAAGGAAAAATAATGGAAATATTAATACAGATAAGCCACTCTACTTAAACTTGCCATTTCCTTGGACATAAAAACTAAGTAGCATTGACTTTACAGATCAGAACATGACTGGGGGAGACAGGAGGATATGCTGCTGCTTCTGTCCTAGGAATTATAGCAACAATGCCTCAAGATCATTCTCTTGTTTACTGAGATAAAAGGAAGGATCTTCTTTTGGATCATCAAATTTTTGGAGGAGCCCCCTAAACAATGGATAGTGGTAATTTAGGTACCTACGGTCCTTTTCATAAAAAAATTGTGAAGCTTGTTCAAGTTCCATCCTGAAATTCCTTTGTAAATTTTAAAGAAAACTGTTTCTTTGCATGCAAATTGTGATAAAAGTGTAAATTAACAGCAATACATTTTCAAATAATCACTGTTAAAACCAATGTTATTTATTACGTGTGGACCTAATCCAAAACCTAGAGAAGTTAATGGGAGTCTCTTCAGTGCCTATAGGGCACATGGGAACTGGCCCTTTATTTTCCATTAATATCAATTAGAGCAGGAGTGTTCAACTTTTTTGTCTGGCAGACTGGATGGGCAATTTCTGGTCCTTCCGCATGCTGGATCCAGTTGCTGGATCCAATGTGGAGGTTGAGCATCCCTCAGTTAGGGGATAATATGACCACCACGTCAGGGGAAAAAATAATTTCCTATAACTCCCTTTCAAATTACTGGGTTTGTGAGTAACTTAACCTCCCAATATTTGCATGTAGTCCTCAGTAATAGTTTTGAATTGAACTAGGCAAAGGTTTTTTCTTTAGAATTTGTTGCCACAGTGAGCAAAAAATGAAACAAAAATGGGATACTTCTGGGGCAGTGGCAAGAAAAGTATACTTCTGAAAGGCTGATCATCTTATTCACCTGAGAAGTTCCATAGTACTGAAACAGAAAGCTACTACTGCACTCTCCCATTCTGACAAGGGGATGAATTCTGAGGGAGATTAAAACATCATTTACTTCTTCCCCTTTCCAATAGTCTCTTAGGGCCAGGTTGCATGGGAACTTAGTATTCACTGGGTGCATCTACACAGGACACTGGGCACATCTACACGTGGCTCTTTTAAAAGGGCTTAGCCTAAAATTGCCATTTTTAAAGTGCATTAAGGGTGCATAAAGCAGGTATCAAATTTAGGCACAAATAGCTATGTCATATTAGCACACATGTAGAAGCACTAATGTGCACTAACACAGTGTGCATCAATGGACACAAAATGGGTTAATGTACACTAGCGTGTCTGCACATGTGCTAATGCGACTTGCCTATCTGTGCCTAAATTTAATGTGCCTTAATGAATATTAGTGCATCCATGTGTAAATGCACGCCTACATCACCTTAATGCGCCTTAAGCAAAGGCGCATTAAGTTTAGGTGTGTGTAAATACACATGTAGACATGTCCACTGACTGCGCAGTAGCCTGATACTACTCCACAGTTGCGTTGCATGGCAAAAACCATGCTGAGATGCCACTGAGCAGCAGTATTAGGCTACTGCACAGTAGTGTTACTTAAAGGCGTTCACCAGTGCTACTGCACAGTAACTCTGGTTACTGTGCAGTAGTATCTCGTGTAAATATGCCCATTAAATCTGTGGAATGGTATGTAGTATTAAAATTAGAAGATATTCTGAGGCGGCACACAATAATGTTTATTATGAACTCTAATGTGCACAGCTTCTGCTCTGCTGGTAGACGGTTGGCAAGCAGCCATCCTGGTATGCTGTACTGGACGGACTTTTTTCTGATCTTCTTATAATGGCTGAAAATAGCCAAGTACAGAGGAAAGTGCCAATTGGCTGACCATCTTTCTGAGGACCTCTGGACCCCCTCAACTTCTTCACATCTTTTTTAAAATGTGGAGCCCAGAACTGCATGCACTCCTCCAGATGGCGCCGAACCAGTGCGAGGCAGTAGAGAGGCACTATCTTCTCTTGTACCTAATGCTTCTGTTGATGTATCCCCAACCTGCATTCACCTTTTGTGCAGAGGCATCACACTGTGTACTCATAATAAGTCTGTGTCTACCAAGGCTCCCAAGTCCTTTTCCATAGTACTGCCATCCAGCCAGATGTCTCACAGTTTACATTTGTACTTTTGATTATTACTTCCAAGGTGTAGGAGGACCTTGTATTTGTCTTACTTTGAACTTCATCCTGTTAGCTCTAGCCCAACTTCCCAATCTGTCAAGATCTTTCTGAATTGCAGTTGCAGCCTCCAATGTGTTCACAATCCTTTCCAGTTTCATGTCATCTGCAAACTTGCTTAGGAAGTTTTCTATGCCAGCAACTAAATCATTAATTAACACATTGAACAGCACTGGGCCCAGGACAGACCCCTGCTGGACTCCACCCAAACCCTTGTACCATTCTGACATGGATAATTACCCTTTGCCTGCAGCAATTGAGCCAGTTATAGATCCACCTTGTGGTAGTATTTTCTAACCGTCATTTCTCCAATTTATTTATGAGGTCATGTGGGACCTTGTCAAAAGTCTCACTAAACTCCTGATTCACTATATCCACAACATTCCCTTCATCTACCCAAGTAGTTACTTTGTCAAAAGAAGATCAAGTTTCTTTGACATGATTTGTTTTCCATAAATCAGCTGCACAGGGGCCCAGACACACCACCAGCATGGCTAAGAAGCACAGCTCAGGCAGAAGCAGAGCTTCCATATGCTGCCTGCTGTCTGTGCCACACTGCTTCTCTGAGCAAAGGATGTGTCTGCCCAGACATCACAGAGCAGGGATACGTTTTAAAGATGGCTGCCAAGTAATGGCAGCTGGGTCTTGCTTCAACATGACTGCCAAGTGCTGGCAACTGGAGGCTGGAGCTCCCCTGGTGGCCACAGGGGGACATGGAAGGGCTTGGGGGAACTGGTACTAACTTTAGTACCAGTTCCTTGCACGTGTAGACACCTGCCAAAAACTGGTTACAATGCATTAAGATGATGCACAGTAAATTTAGTTGAGACTAACTGCATGTGTAGACATGCCCATGGGCTTCCTGAATTGCATGGGGGCCCACACATATGCATCCTGTGGCCCTCTTAGCCTGCTGTGGATTACATATATCATATGGGATTCTTTTCAGGTATACTCCAAGGCATCATGGACCACCCAGGGTACTTCACTAACATCAGTGTGGCATGAATTCAGGTATACAATGCCTGAATATTCAGGAACTCCAGTGCTCCCACCAGGATTTGGATATGCTGTCCATTCTCCCCTTGATCACTTGGAACCTGGCGTACCTGGCTTATGAAGCCTGGCTGGATGCCAGGAAGGAATTCTTCAATTACCAGCTGAGCAGCTTCTAAATGGTGGAAGAATGTGCCCTTGGGCACATAAGGACACACTAGAAGTCTGTGGGAGTCTGTGCTATAAGTATCAAGGACAATAAAAAGTTCTTTTTTAGATATGTGGGGAGCCGGAGGAAAAGCAAGGGCAACATTGGACCCCTACTAAACCAGAAGGGAGAACTGATGACCGATGCCCAGGAAAAAGCCAACCTATTAAATGGGTACTTTGCATCAGTCTTTCATCAGTCCCACTGGATGCCCCTGCCCATTACGGGACAGGGAGGCCTGGGTGAGGGTGAGTCCCTGCCCTCCATCAATGTTGACCTCATGAAGGAACACCTTAAAAAACTAGACACCTTCAAGTCAGCTGACCCTGACAATCTACACCCCAGGGTACTCAAAGAGCTGGCTAGCATCATAGCCCAGCCCCTGGCATGGATCTTTGAGAACTCCTGGCACTCTGATGAAGTGCCTGAAGATTGGAAGAAGGCCAATGTGGTGCCTATCTTCAAGAAAGGGAGGAAAGTGGATCCGGCAAACTACAGGCCCATCAGCCTGACCTCTATCCTGGGGACGGTCTTAGAAAAGATTATTAAAAAGGCCATTCTTAACAGACTGGCTGACAGCAACATCCTGAGGGATAGCCAGTATGGGTTTGTTGTGGGTAGGTCTTGCTCGATCAATCTTGTTTCCTTTTATGACCAGGTGACCTATCACCTAGACAAGGGAGAGGAGACTGATGTCATATACCTTGACTTCAAAAAAGCCTTCGATCTGGTATCCCATGATCACCTCTTGGCAAAACTGGCCAACTGCAGCCTCGGGTCCACCACAATCCTCTGGCGGGGGAACTGGCTCCGTGGTCAGACCCAGAGGGTGGTGGTTGATGGAAGTCAATCATCATTGTGCCCTGGGACCGGTGGGGTCCCCCAAGGCTCTGTCCTTGGACCTATATTGTTCAACATCTTCATTAATGATGTGGACATTGGAGTCAGAAGCAGACTGGCCAAATTCACCGATGATACCAAACTCTGGTGTAAAGCATCCACAGCTGAGGACAGGAGGGCCATCCAGGCTGACCTTGACAGGCTTAGCAAATGGGCAGATGAGAACCTGATGGTGTTTAACACCAAAAAATACAAGGTTCTCCACCTTAGGAGAAAAAACCTGCGACATCCTTATAGGCTCGGCAGTGCTATGCTCGTTAGCACTACAGATGAAAGGGACTTGGAGGTCATGATTGACTACAAGGTGAACATGAGCCTTCAATGTGATGCTGCGGCTAGTAAAGTGAGCAAACCGCTGGCTTGCATCCATAGATGCTTCTCAAGCAAATCCCAGGATATCATTCTCCCATTGTACTCAGCCTTGGTTAGGCCACAGCTGGAGTAGTGCGTCCAGTTTTGGGCTCCACAATTCAAAAAGGATGTGGAGAAGCTTGAGAGAGTCCAGAGAACAGCCACGTGCATGATCAGAGGTCAGGAAAACAGATCTTACGATGACAAGCTGAGAGCTATGGGACTCAAGCCTGGAAAAGCGCAGGCTCAGGGGCGATCTGATGGCCACCTATAAGTTTATCAGGGGTGTTCAACAGGATCTGGGGGAACAATTGATCACCAGAGTGCCCAAAGGGATGACAAGGTCGAATGGTTATAAACTCCTGCAAGACCATTTCAGGCTGGACATAAGGAAGAATTTCTTCACTGTCTGAGCCCCCAAGGTCTGGAATAGCCTGCTACTGGATGTCGTTCAAGCACCTACATTGAACGCCTTCAAGAGAAATTTGGATGCTTATCTTGCTGGGATCCTATGACCCCAGCTGACTTCCTGCCAGCTGAACTCAATGATCTTCCAAGGTCCCTTCCAGCCCTAATGTCTATGAAATGTCTATGGAAGGGAGGAGGGAAGGGCTGTGTGGGGGGCAGATCAACGCCCCCCACAGTGACGGACATGGACAACCCAGCACCAGACACTGATAAGTTTCAGCAGTTCTAGGGAAAAGAATGACTGGTGGTGTGTTTGGGATTCTGGGGGTGGTGCATGACTTAGGGCTCCAGGGGTGACCGCAGGTAGTTTCATAAATTTATATAAATATTTCTATATGTGAAAATGTAAGTTATATTAACTAAAGGAACTCTCCTTGAAATTAAATATTAAGATCATATGATCCTATGAGTTGTTTCCATACCTCTCTGTTAAAAAGTTTGCATTATTTTATTACAATATTTGAGGCTGGGATTTTTTGGTCAAATGGACACTGGCTTTACTTCATAGAACACCCATAAACAAGGCTGACAAAGAAGAGTTTTACAAGAATGAAAGCCCATATTCTGCTGATATTACGGTATCCACATCCTCTCTAGACACTTCGGAATGCAAAGAAAAATATGTGCCTTCTATCTTAAAGAACGTCTCGATATTGATAGGACCTGGGTGACAGCAACAACATCATATATATGGTATTTATGTGCATAATATATACATTTTTTCACCAATAAAAGATTATACAATTTTAGGCTAAAATTTTCAAGCACAAAAGCCGAAGGACACAAAACACCAAGTTCTCATTAGTCTCAGTTCTCATATAATAGCTTAACCTACTTTCTGATTAATATCTCCAACACAAAAATCAACAATAGAATTGGCATAATGCATACACCAAATACTCCCAGAATTTTACTTAGGAAAAAGACCAGTGATTTTCAGAATAGCCATGTAAGTATCCCTAGAGTAGCCATTACCAAAAGAACATCCAGGTGTTGCTGAGCTTTAACAGAAGAACAGTCTCGGAATGAGTGGAATTCTATTCCACTGCCACCCCAGCTGCCACTGCCTTTTGTTTCTCTGTATTCTATTTTCTCTCTCAGCTACAGCCATGTCCCATTTCTGAACAAGTGACAGACAGCTCCCAAAACTTGACCACCTGGCCTTTATCAATAGGCAAAACCATAAAGCCCTCAGGACCAGGGCCAGATGGAAAGTAAAATTCAGCAGTGATCATCAACCAAAGCACTTAAACATTAAAACAGTGTTGTAGTTTCTTGGCAACATTTAGCATTGTTTACTGACAGGTCAGCACTAAGAGTAAATCACCTCCTTCAGGAATTTGTGTCAACACTTTTTCATTCAGTGCTAATTGTTACTCTATACTGATGTCACTTACCAATATCATATCAGTAGAACACAATTTGTAAATTACTTGTTTCAGGCAATACACTGTGAACAAGCACCCAAGGCAGAATAGTGTCTCCTTGTTCGGTCCCTTATTAATGCATGAAAACACACTGTTCACAATAAACAACTGATAAACAATGTTAGCACTCCCCAAAATTTACATCAGATGAGAGCTAACTGAACCTGTTCTGAAATTGTTATGATAATCCAAGTTTGAAAGCATAAAATTATTGTATACACAATACATAAATATTGATAATCCCCAACATAATATAACATTCAGAAATATGAAAGCATTAAAATAATTTATGGAACTTTAAACTTTAACTAGACTATTTCCAGTGAAATTCAGATTTATTTTAAACTCAAAATTCTCTTAATAAAATAATCAGCTACATGCTAAAAATATGTTTAGAGACTATTTGTAAATATAAACTCTTTTGTTAATAAATATTTATTTTGCCTGAAATGTGAGCTCCAGTCTTAGAAGTAAATAAAAAGTGGATTTTTGTAGCTTTACTACCTTGAAAATCCAGTAAAAAACAAAAGAACTGCTTAAATAATAAGGTACTACTTAACATCAAATAAATATCAGAATCAGGATGTCAGCCTCCAGTTTTAAGGATGTTAACATGCATGCTTCACACTGAGCATATAAATTGACTCATTGAACTGAATGGCTAAGTACAGACAGTTAAAAAGCCTGAGGCTGAATTGATTCAGTCTTTGCAGTTTAGCTTAAACTGCAAAAGTTGAACCAGTAAGCAAATGAACAGACATTCACTTGTTATTCAGGAAATACAGCCATATGGATTAATAGAAGTTAGGGGCTAAAAGGAACCTCAGAGATCATCAGGTCCAGCTCCCTTGCTCATGGCAGGAAAGACTGATGAGGTCAGATGACCCCAGTGTGGTGTGCATCCAGTTATCTTTTGAAGATCCCCAGGGAAGATGACTGTTCCACTTCTGGGGGGAGTCTATTTCAGGCTCTGGACACACGAACCATTAAGAAGTTTTTCCTAAAGTCTAATCTGAAGAGATCCTTCATCAGTTTATGACCATTATTCCTAGTCTTTCCCTGGGGTGCCTTGGTGAACAGGTGTTCTTCTAGCCCCTGATGTTTGCCCCTTATATACTTAAAGGCTGCCACCAAGTCCCCTCTGAGTCTTCTCTTCTCCAGGCAGAACAGTCCCATGTCCCTCAGCCTCTCCTCGTATGGTCTGTTCTCCACACCTCTAATCATTCGTACGGCCCTCCTTTGAACTCTTTCCAGCTTCTCCACATCCCTCTTGAACTGCGATGACCAGAACTGGACACACTATTCCAGCTGCAGCCTCACCAATGCTGAGTTCCCTGCGGGGGGAAGAACCAGCAGCATACCTACAGGCTGGGGAACTCCCTTCTTGTCAGTGCAGAGGCAGAAAAGGATTTTGGAGTCATTCTTGATGCCAAAATGAACATGGGCCAGCAGTGTGGGGACGTGGTCAGGAAGGCCAACCACAGATGCACCTCATGCATGTCCAAGGAGGTGGTCCTCCTCCTCTATGCAACACTGGTCAGGCCGCAGTTGGAGTACTGTGTCCAGTTCTGGGCGCCGCACTTCAGGAGGGAAGTGGACAACATGGAGAGGGTCCAGAGGAGGGCCACCTGCATGATTGGGGGCAGCAGGGCAGGCCCTACGAGGAGAGGCTAAGGGACCTGAACCTGTTCAGCCTCCACAAGAGAAGGCTGAGGGGGGATCTAGTGGCCATTAACAAACTAGTCAGAGGGGACCAGCAGGCATTGGGGGAGTCCCTGTTCCCCCAAGCGCTACCAGGAGTGACTAGAAATAGTGGTCACAAGCTGGCAGAGGGTAGATTCAGACTAGACATCAGGAGGCGCTACTTCACTATCAGGGTAGGTAGGATCTGGAACCAGCTTCCAAGAGAAGTGGTGCTGGCTCCTACCCTGGGGGTCTTTAAGAGGAGCTAGATGAACACCTTGCCGGGGTCGTTTTACCCCAGTACTTTTTCTGGCCATAGCAGGGGGTTGGACTTGATGATCTGCTCAGATCCCTTCCAACCCTACCAACTATGAAGATATGAGTAGAGCAGGAGGATGACATCTTTAGTCTAGCCTGTGATGCACTGGTTGACGCATGCCAGTGTTGTTTGCTTTCCCGGCTATAGCATCGCTTTGGTGGCTCATATTCATGTTATGGCTAAACATGACCTGCAGGCCTCTTTCAGTCACAGGCAACTAGTAGGGGAGGGCACAGGGGAGAAGAGCATGTGCCCCTCTCTGAGATTGGCCCCCCAAAATGGGGCAGCTTTTTGTCACACGGGCCGGTGGCATGTTGTGGGGAGGGGAGCACTAACCCATGGCACAGAAGTACAGGAGTGGATATGGGGCTTTTGGTCCACTCCCACGTCCACCCACAAATTGTGCCCCCCCCCCCCCCGACTCAGGAGGCATCAGTCAACCCTGCTTTCAGTTGTGGTGCTGGTTAATGTAGTACCACTGAGCCTGTAAGTATGTTACGGGTTATTTCTCCCCAGATGGAGCACTTTACATTTCTCGGTGTTAAACATAATCAGGTTTAGATCCACCCACTTTATAAGCCTGTCCAGGTCAGCCTGAATCCTCAATCTGTCTTTCAGTGTGACCACATCTCCCCATAACTTTGTGTTGTCTGTAAACTTTGCCAGCACACTTTCCACATCCAAGTCCAAATCATTGATGAAAATGTTGAAAAGCACTGGTCCGAGTACTGAGCCTTGAGGGACACCACTGGTCACCTTTTGCCACATTGACTTGGTTCCATCTATTAACAATCTCTGGGTCCAGCCTCAAAGTGAGTTTCCCAGGTACTGGACTGTTAAGTTGTTGAGGCCACAACTTTCCAATTTTACCATGAGAACATTGTGAAAGACCAAGTCAAAGGCCCTTTCAAAATCCAAGTATATGATGTTGACCTCATCTCCCTTATCCACGTGGCAAGTTACCTGATCATAGAAGGAAGTGAGGTTGGTCAGGCATGACCTGCCCGCAACAAAGCCATGTTGGCTGCCATTTAGACACTAATTAGTCACAAAAATAAAGAAATATAGGCAGGGATGTCCCTTCCCCCTTGCCTCTGCAGTTCTCCAGTATAGGGTCTTCCCTCTCACCACTTCCTGCACCCTTTTGGACTCTCCACCATGTACTCCCAGTCTATCAGCATCAGCTTCTGCACATAGCTAGCATGGGCTGTGTGTTCACCTCTTTTTTCTGCTGCCCCCAAAGTCTCTCGGATTGTAGTCCAGAATCACAGCAGCAGCACTCTACAAGGTTACTCATCACTTCCCCTTCCTGCTTCCAGGTGCCTCTGGGATTTGTAGTCCACAAATGCAGCCAGCACTAAGCAAGCAGGGTAGGGCAGGGCACGGCAGCTCCATACTCAGGGGAAGGGAAATTTAACCCTCCTCCCTGGTCCCAGACTTCAGTCAGGGTTTGCTGAGGGGGGGCGGGGGGCAGGGGGCAGTGAGCCAGCCCTTATAGCTCCAGCTAGGGAGTGGAAGGGTGCAGCCAGTATCTCTCTCTGGAGCAGACAGCACAGCCTAGCCTAAGGCTGCAAAATGCTGGGATGCTGGGGGACTGTGATTTAACTTGAACCAGGAAGGGGTCTTGGACAGAAGTTGCATAAACTGGTTTGACCCGTATCTGTTAAACTGGATACTACATTCAAACAGGTTTATCTTTGTGACTGCCTGGTCTCAAACAGCTGGTCCCATGCTGCTTTGGCCTGGATGGATGGTGACAAATGTATCGAGGTTTCTTGAAAACCCTGAGGAAGAGACTTATCACCTAGGTAGCCACCCCCAGACTCGCCTGCCATGACTTTTAATGTAATCTCAGCGGGGGGGCAAACCGCCTGGGGCTCCTTAGTGGTGGGTAGTTTGCAAGATGGCCATCCGTGGGGCTCCACCTCCCCTCACCCCAACCTCACACCAACCTTCGGCGAGTCACTGGATCTTAAGTTGCCCATCCCTCCACTGCAGCTGTGCTCTTGACCCCGACGTTCCCTTGAGTCTTGTCCCAAGCACTTTCTTCTCTGGTGGCCCAACTGATCCCCTATCTAGTCTAAGCTGGGTCTCTTCCTGCCCCCAAGCTACCTCAAACCGGAAACCAAAAGGCCAACAGCAACCGGAATAGGGAAAAAAGAAGAAAGGAAAAAAAAGGATGCAAAGAAGCCACCCTGCCAGCACTCCTATACAACACTCTTTTCCCCTTCACCAGGACTCCTCCTTTGCTAGGAGACTTAGATCCCTGGTGTTATCTATCACACAACCCCTCCAAAAGGGGGGAAAGAAAAAAGAAAGAAATGAAATAAAATTATGAGTTGGGGAGGATCTGTCCAGTTTCTTCCCCGGCCCTCCCGTTAGGATATGGAGGCGCCTCCTCGTTACTCTCTCTCTCTAAGATTTCTTCTCCCCCATCCCCGCCAGTTAGTATTCCACACCTGGTACTTGTGGACTTTCTGAGCGAGGATCCAACGTCTGGCCAAGGGTGGCTAAGGCTCCTCTTCCTGGACCTCGCACCGCCAAGTGCAGCTTGTGGAGTCAGTCTCCCTCGACATTGTCTGTGGCTTTCCACTTCCAGCGCCCTGAGGTCCTTCCTGTCCCGGCCAGTCACTGCCTGTGCTGTGGGCTGGTGCCCAGCCTGGTACAGCCCTGACGGGCTTTCCTTTTTGCTGTTCACACCAGCCTCTGCCAGTGCAGAGAGCCTCCTCTGGCTCTCCTGCCTTTTGGGTGCACCCGCCTCTGCTGGTGCAGAGAGCCTCTGTTGGCTCTCCTGCCTCCCGAGCACACCGGTCATCACTGGTGTAGAGAGCTTCTTCTGGCTCTCTCCCCTCCTGATTATGCCTGCTGTTGCCGGCACAGACAGCCACCACTGACTCTCTCTCCTCTTGCTCCTGCTGGCCTCCGTGGATGGTTCTTCTTGTTCCTGCTGGCTGGTGATTGCTGATGACATCACTGGCCGGCCTCAGCTGTATAAAGGTGCGGCTTACGATCTGCGTAGGTTCCCTTTTCCGCTCTGGCTGCGCTGCAGGCCCTGCTGCAGGTAAGTGCTCCTCTTGTATTTTTTTCTTTTGTGCATGGTTCCTGCCCTAGGAGCCCACAGGGTGGGGTTTGGGGCTCTTTCATCTGATTGCCCCTGTGACAATCTTAAACCAGTTTCAGCCATTTTGAAACTGGTTTATGTGCACTAAACTTTTATTGTGTTACAGGTTTAAACCAGTTGGGTGCTCATACTATGGGGAGTAAGCAGGAGGAACTGTGCCTCCTGATTGCGAGTAGGAACCCAGACTTAGTAGGGCTCACAGAAACCTGGTGGGACCCTACCTATGACTGGGCAGTGGGCATTCGGGGATACACCCTATATAGAAGAAACAGGACAGAGAGGAAAGGTGGGGGGGTTGCGCTCTATGTCAAAGAGCACCTCGTATCATCAAGGATTAGCTTTGGGTTAGAGGAGGGTCGGGCAGAGACACTATGGCTCAAACTACAAGAGGGGCGTGGCGAAAGGGACCTTACGGTGGGTGTCTACTACAGACCACCCAACCAGGGGGAAGAGCTAAACCAGGACTTCTCCAGTCAGCTTATGGATGCGGTTAGGTCAAGGGATGTTATTGTCATGGGTGACCTAAACTACCCATACATTTGCTGGGAGGAGCAGACAGCCAGCTCTGACCACTCGCATAGGTTTCTGGCTGTATTACAGGACCTTCACCTTATCCAGGAAGTGCACAGACCCACTAGGGGTAATGCCTTGCTGGACCTGGTCCTGGTCACAGGGAATGACCTGGTGAGGGGACTGCAGGTCCTTGACCACCTGGGCAATAGTGATCATCATCTGCTGGATTTCATTATCCAAACACAGGGTATCAAGGGCTCACACCAAGGCTAAAGCCCTTGACTTCAGAAGGGCCAACTTCAATGAGCTTAGGAGACTAGTGGGGGAGGCACTAAGGGCCCAGAAGGTAGAGGAGATGGGAGTCCATGAGGCATGGCCGTACCTTAAGGAGGCAGTCCTCCAGGCCCAAAGGATAACAGTCTCTGAGAGAAGTAAGCTGGGTAAGACTGCTCAGAAACTCCCTTGGCTCAGCAAGGGCATTCAGCAATGCCTGAGGACTAAAAGGAGGATGTACAACCAGTGGAAGGGAGGAGCTATCACCAAGGAGGAGTGCTCCTCCTCAGCTTGGGAGCGTAGGAGGGCTATTAGGAAGGCCAAGGCAGAGATGGAACTCAGGCTAGTGTCCAGGATTAAGAACAACAAAAAGTCCTTTTTCAAGTACACTGGGAGTAAGAAGAGGGCACCGGGCAATGTAGGGTTCCTGCAAGACACAAACGATAATCTTGTGGCTACACCAGCCAAGGAAGCTGATATTTTTAAGTTTCTTTGCCTCTGTTTTCTTGAACAGGGACCAGGATATCCCACCTACCAGAGGTAGGGACAATCTTGGGGATAGCTCTATCAAGCCTTCAGTCAGGGCAGATGTAGTTAGGGATCTTCTGGAAGGGCTAGACATTTTTAAATCTGCAGGTCCAGATGCCCTCCACCCAAGGGTGTTGAGGGAGCTGGCAGGGGTCATCGCGGAGCCCTTGGCCTGGTTGTATGAGTATTCATGGTCATCTGGCCAGGTGCCGGGGGATTGGAAACTGGCTAATGTGGTCCCAGTTTTCAAGATGGGGAGGAAGGAGGACCCAAGTAACTATAGACCTGTAAACCTCACCTTGGTGCTTGGGAAGATCTTAGCGAGAATCATCAAGGAGCACATCTGTGGGGGGCCTGCAGGGGAGATCATGCTCAGGGGCAATCAGCATGGGTTCAAAGGCAGGTCCTGCCTGACCAACCCGATTGCCTTTTATGACCAAGTAACTAAATCCTTGGTTGATGGTGTCGCCATGGACGTAGTCTTTCTAGACTTTAAGAAAGCCTTTGACACTGTCTCCCACCTCATCCTCATCAATATATTAAGCGACGGTGGCATTGATGCCTGCACAGTTGGATGGGTAAAAAATTGGCTGATGGGGCACACCCAGAGAGTAGTGGTGGACGGGTTGTACTCAACCTGGTGAGATGTGAACAGTGGGGTACCCCAGGGCTCAGTCCTCGGGTCCGCACTGTTTAACATCTTCATCAGCAACTTGGACAAGGGGGTGGAAAGCATGCTGTTCAAATTTGCTGATGACACTAAGATGGACACACTTGAAGGGAGAGAGAGGCTGCAACTAGATTTAGACAGACTACAAAAGTGGGCAGATGAGAATAGGATGGGGTTCAATGTAGACAAATGCTGCACCTTGGGAGAAGGAATCCACAGCATATATACAGGCTGGGGAGTTCCCTTCTTGAATGCACAGAGAAGGAACGGGATCTTGGAGTCATTATTGACTCCAAGATGAACATGAGCCGCCAATGCCAGACCGCAGCCAGGAAGGCCAGCCATACCTTGTCATGCATCCAAAGGTGCATCTCAAGCCGGTCCAGAGAGGTGATACTTCCCCTCTACGTGACTTGGTCAGGCCACAGTTGGAGTACTGTGTCCAGTACTGGGCGCCGCACTTCAAAAGGGAAGTGGCCAGCCTGGGGGTGTTCAGAGGAGGACCATCCTCTTGGTGAGAGGACAGCAGGACAGGCCCTACGAGGAGAGACTGAAGGACCTGAACCTGTTCAGCCTCAGCAAAAGGAGGCTGAGGAGGGACCTGGTGGCTTCGTACAAGCTCATGAGGGAAGATCAACAGCAAATAGGCAGAGCCCTATTCTCCCCAGCACCACCTGGGGTGACAAGGAACAATGGTCATAAGCTGATGGAGAATAGGTTTAGGTTGGAGATCAGAAGGTAATATTTTACAGTTAGGGTGGCCAAAATCTGGAACCAACTTCCCAGGGAAGTGGTCCTCACCCCTACCTTGGGCAAATTCAAGAGGAGGTTGGATGATCACCTGTCTGGGGTTCTGTGAACCCAGCATTCATTCCTGCCTGTGGCAGGGGGTCAGGCTAGATGATCTGTTCAGGTCCCTCCTGACCCTAGCTACTATGAAACCACGAAACAGTTTCTGATCACTTAAATTGGTTAATGTGTAACCACTCGCTAGGGACAGAAGGACTACTTAAGTGATTATAATGTACAGAAGCAGGCTCAGGTCCTTAATGTTCAATCTCCTGGTTCCTTCTTTACTATAGCTTTAAAAAAAAACATATAGGGATTTTTTTTAGCTAATTGAGGATACTTAGGCTCTGGTCAAATAGACACTTCCATGCTAAATTTTATTCAATTCAGGGAGATTACTTTTGTGCTTAATTATTAGTACACCTGTGATGTTTACAAACATTTTTCAGTTTGCATTTTCTTAAATATTTATATTGATTTTATGATAAACATAAGCAAATATGCAAGTGAAAAACAGTAGTCTTACAAACATGTATATCTACAGCATAAAATATAATAATATAAACTAGAACCTGTATTTAAAGGCTGTAATAATCAAGAACAGTTCAAAGTAGGTAAAGGATACAACAATCTTACAAAGATCTGAGGAACGTTTACTAGTATAAAAACAATACCTATATATGGTATAAAAGTTTAATCTAACAAACTATTTATAAAAATGTTTGTGATAGCAGTAATTAAGAAACAGGTAAAAATGACTATATAGGAGAATTTTGCCAGGTCACATCAAATGCTTCAGTTAAAAAAAATGAAATTGACCATGCAGCTACAGATAACAGAATTCATGAAGTAGGCCTGTGAAGAGTTTTATTAAATAAGTTAAATTGCTTGTATCAATACTGCCAACCTAAAGTATTCAAAAGTCATGTGTTGGCTTCCCTCCCCACTCCCAATGTCATCCAATTGGATTAAAAATTCCTCTGTTTTATGAAGTAACACTTTTTGAACTATCTAGATTATGAACTGTAAGTGTTCATAACATCAAGCATCTCTCTTCAACCGTGAAGGACAGAAACTTTTTTTTTTAAAGCTGAGTTTCACACAAAATGAGAGATATTAGGAAAAACAACTGATATGAGGCTCTCAATAAAATTGCCAGTTGGCAAGGCTGTTGTATTAGAATCCTGTGCTAAGTTACACACAAAGGCCAAAGTTACTACAGAAAGGTAGACATCAGTTGAAAGGGTACACTGATGTGTTGATTTTTCTGTCTTTTATTCTAATTACCTTTACGTTAAGAAATGAAGCCTAGAGGAGCCATATCTTGGCACAGTCTGGGTGCTGTCAGAAGTAACCGTTTGTCACACAATCAGGACCCTAAAGTGCTGTACAACTGTGCACTGACAGAAGTGCACAGCTGCAGAGTGCTTTAAAAATGCCCAATCACATGACAATCTGAACCCTCTTACATTACTTCATTAACATTTGTCAGCATGTGCCAGTGCTGTCTTCAGAATGGGAGGAGAAAGGAGCAGAGGGAACTCAGTCTGGCACTGGCCCAGTCTGTTCTGGAGGGTGGTTTGGGTGAACTGGCTCCAATTCATCCACCCCACCCTCCAGTACAGACTGGGAAAGCCCCAGACCGAGCTCCCTCCACTCCCTTCCCTCACTCCCATTCTGAAGATACCACCAAAGCAGATCCGCAGCAGCTCCAAACTGCAGCTCAATCTCCCCCCACTTCCCGTACCCGACAATGAATGTCTGATGGGTCCAAAGGAATCACTGTAACTCATGGCACTTCCTGCAAAATGCCATGAGATACAGTTAGGAACTGTACATCTCTCAGCGCCCTCTTTGTTAGAGTTCTCTCTAGAACTATAGAAGACCAGAGAGCTTGTTACTAACTCATGGGTTCAATTTTCAATTATTGGGTTCAGAAGTGCTGTATCTTTATACAGCAGCTACTAGTGTTAGGAATGTAGTATTGCAAGAACAGGAACACTAGATTCTCACTGGACATGTCTACATGTACAATTAATGTGACTGAAGAAACTGGTGCAGTTTGAGCCGGAGTAATCTAACCCCAACATCACCATCTACACATGCATTTAAGCACAGTAATTTACTCCACCATTGGATAGTACCTATGTCTGACAGGACTATCCTACACTGGTGTACATGTAGATGGTGACATTTTCCTGTGCAGTAAACTAATCTACTGTGCAGTAAAGTGCGCACGTAGACATGCCCCCTGACAGTGTGAGGATAGGAGTGAATGGGTAGAAGGGATGGAGACATCCAGTTCAAAAGGCTTAGCTCAGCTTGAAGCTTAGGAATGCATGCCACTCCTGGGGAGCTATTAGTTTAACAGTTGAAGATGAGACTTTGTGTTGAATAGATCTTAGCTTAAGTGTTGCAGCCACTTGACTTTTTGCCCATAAGAGTGGATTATAAAAAGGGATGTTTATTTCATGTAACCGTTGCTATTGAGGCATGTGAATTAGGTTGATGCTTTTTATGGGATCCTGAATTAAAAGTTCCAGCTTTTGACATTTACCAAGAATTCCTGGATTCTTTCTGCCTTTCTTCCCTTTTTTGGACCTATGACCAAGAATTTCCTTGCTACAATTGTCATGTAACAAAGGGCCCTGGCACGTTATACTTAAGACATGTTTAACTGGTTAAGTAGTGACCTGGCCACATGTCCAATCAAGAAATGGTGTGAGAAAAGGAGGAATAAGCCACAAAGTTATTACACAAAATATATGCAATAATGTTGTGGCAGGTCTTATTACACCTATAATTGAACATGTGGCCAGTTCCCAGTCTTTGGAACACATAGGAACCATTCAAAACTCCCATCTGCTCCAGAGGTTGGAGGTTCCTTAGCTGATTGGGGCTCCTAGCCAGGGAGTGCACCAAGTACTCTTATGGCTAGGAGACCAGTCAGATGATCAGGACTTCCTGTCATGCTCTTAGGAGGTGAAGAATTTTATTTTAGATCCCTCAAATCACACATTCTGCCATCCAAACCTGTATGTAGTGAATGTAGTGGCATAGCAGGATATGTGATTTTTGGGATCACAGATAAGATTCATCATATCCCAATCATGCAATTAAATGAATGTTTCCCAGGAGCCTCAGGAAAACTTACAGTACATTTGCCCTAAATGTATGTAAGACAGGAGCTATTAAAGAAAGAGGGGCATGTAGGCAGATCTTTGCCCATGATGGTCGTGGCCTCTGGCTTAAGTACTGACACGTAGCAAAATCCCAGTTTTTCTTTTTTTTAAATTTATTTTAAAATGCATTCCCTCCCCTTCCCCAACGATTTATGACATTTTCTCCCCCTCTCTATTCCATATACATAAATATAAGTAAACTAAGATGCAAGATAAGCTTTAACATTTTATTTTAGGTAGTTATTTTTCTCTCCCCTCTTTGCAAATAATGCCCTGCTATTTTGATATAGATATCCACTGTTTTATAAGTGATAATTATTATGTTTGTATTGCTTTTTTTTTTTTTTTACTGCTTTTATATCGTGTAATTACTGTTTTAGGCCTATATATGTAAGTTAGCATAAGTCATGCCAAGTTTCCATCTTGTAATGTCAAGCCTCCATCTTATCCCCATGCCTGGTTTTATAACCTATGACTCACACCTACCCCTCCTATGTAACTTGGTTCCTGAATGAATGGAGATAAATGAGGGTGCTTGAGAGACAATGGCAGTAGGTCTAAAAATAGCTCCCTTTGAATGACCGAACCATCAACACCAATACCTGGACCAATGACCCAGCCCTTGGAACCACCCTTGGCATTCAAGAAACAAAAGATGAGGCAACCCACCATTGTGCCAAGGCTGCACATGCTCAGTAAGAACACCTGGAGCCCTCTGGAACAGGACTGACCTTGCCTGGACAGGTCCTCCCCATAGGAGATCAGAGGTAGTCTGCCCCATAAAAGGGGGTAGTAAAGACTAACTCTTTGGGACACCTTCTCCATCTGGACCAGCACCATGCCAAACCACCTATCCACCCAGAGGCCCTGCCAGTGACCTCCCCCTCTGGACAACACCTACTGGACAAGGACCCCTTTCCAGCCTGGAAAGGGCTATCGGTAGCTATTACCCCCACCCTCTCTTTAACCAAGGACTTGGACTCTGCTTCTCTTCCCTACCTGGACTCCAGCCCTTCTACTGAGTCTCTTTGTCCTGCTGCCATTGTGAATGCGTGTGTGTGTGTGTGTGTGTGTGTGTGAACCAATAACTTCATGGGACTGTATAGCATGTTGTCTGTTTAATAAACCTGTTATTTGGACCCCTGAGTTGGGTTTGCTTAACTACAGTTCAGCTCTGTTCCAATCTCTGCTCCTCGCCCCTCTAACTTCTCTCATTTCTCCCTCTTCTGCTTCTGGCTCACTGCCACCTCCAACACCTGTCCTGAGCTCCTCTCTGCCTCTGACCCCCTGTTTCTTTGCCACTGTCTTATCCCCACTGCCTTTTCTCCTGAGCAACCAGGTTTCTGCCTCAGTTTCTTTCCTCGCTGTCTCCTCCTTGCCACCACTTATCTACATCCCCCACCCCACAATATCTCAGCTGTCTGCCTCAGTTTCCAGCCCCAAGCTTCCAGATTTCTTATAGATTCATAGATGTTAGGGTCGGAAGGGACCTCAATAGATCATCGAGTCCGACCCCCTGCATAAGCAGGAAAGAGTGCTGGGTCTAGATGACCCCAGCTAGATACTCATCTAACCTCCTCTTGAAGACCCCCAGGGTAGGGGAGAGCACCACCTCCCTTGGGAGCCCGTTCCAGACCTTGGCCACTCGAACTGTGAAGAAGTTCTTCCTAATGTCCAATCTAAATCTGCTCTCTGCTAGCTTGTGGCCATTGTTTCTTGTAACCCCCGGGGGCGCCTTGGTGAATAAATACTCACCAATTCCCTTCTGTGCCCCCGTGATGAACTTAAAGGCAGCCACAAGGTCGCCTCTCAACCTTCTCTTGCGGAGGCTGAAAAGATCCAGTTTCTCTAGTCTCTCCTCGTAGGGCTTGGTCTGCAGGCCCTTGACCATACGAGTTGCCCTTCTCTAGACCCTCTCCAGGTTATCCGCATCCTTCTTGAAGTGTGGCGCCCAGAATTGCACGCAGTACTCCAACTGCGGTCTGACCAGCGCCCTATAGAGGGGAAGTATCACCTCCCTGGACCTGTTCATCATGCATCTGCTGATGCACGATAAAGTGCCATTGGCTTTTCTGATGGCTTCGTCACACTGCCGGCTCATGTTCATCTTGGAGTCCACTAGGACTCCAAGATCCCTCTCCACCTCTGTGCCACCCAGCAGGTCATTCCCTAGGCTGTAGGTGTGCTGGACATTTTTCCTCCCTAGGTGCAGCACTTTGCATTTCTCCTTGTTGAACTGTATCCTGTTGTTTTCTGCCCACTTGTCCAACCTTTCCAGGTCTGCCTGCAGCTGTTCCCTGCCCTCCGGCGTGTCCACTTCTCCCCATAGCTTTGTGTCATCTGCAAACTTGGACAGAGTACATTTGACTCCCTCATCCAAGTCACTGATGAAGACATTAAAGAGTATCGGTCCAAGGTGTCTGTCTCTCTCTCTTTCCTGGCTGTCTCCTACTTGCCACCAGGCTTTTTTTTTTCTCCCTGCCTGGTGTACCAGTGACCTTGAGTAACCCTGGGGCCACTTGATCTTAAGTAAACCCAAGCCTCAGTTCCTCAGCTAGCTTCTATCTAGTCTACTGGTTCTAATCCCGGTTCTGGCAACTTTAACTCTCTCTCTCTCACCTTAACCTTCCCCCAAGTATGTGAACTGGTGAGTGTGTGTATACTTTACTTCCTAAACACACACACACACATAATTGTGTGCATGATATATGAATTAGTGATCTGTGTATGTGTACTGAGTGTGCGGGTATTGACAATTGATTTTTGTCTAATTTTTAGTGTGTATGTGCTTGAATTGGTAATAGGTATGCATGTGTCTAGGCTGGTTTGGATGTGTATGTGCCTGAGCTGGTAGAGTGTGTGTGTGTGTGTGCACGCATGCGCGCACATGTGTGTGTGTGTGTGTGTGTGTGTGTGTGTGTACCTAATTGATTTATGTGTTTGTATACGTGCAATTGTGTCACACACCCTCCTGTCTAACAGCGCAATATTGAGATCCTGAGAGTTGGCCTGACCTCACAGGACAGACACATTAAAGATTCCTGTTTCTGTTGCCTAGTTGTTCATACAATTTATCTTTTTTTTTCTATTGTCTGCAGTACATGGTTTTATTAAATCCTCTATTATCATGATCCATATGTGGAAGTTAATTTCCAAACATCCTCTTTAATAGTAACTGTTCTTTTTTAATAGCTTCGAGTAAAACCGAGATACTTTATTTTGTGGGAGTAGTCTGATAAATTTGTGTATATCTACAGCTTCCCTAGAAATACTGCTTCCAGAAGGCAGCTTTTCTAGAAATTGTCACAGCATTCAAGAACTTATCCAAAGCACACAAATATCTGTCCTTTGATTTCCGTGGACTTTGGATTGAATGCTTAGTCACAGGAGCTGGACATGTATAAAAGAACAGATGTTCATCATAGAGGCAGGTTTCAGAAAAATGCAGGATTCTCCCAGGCATTTTACATTCCTCCCGTTGTTTTATCATTTCAGTAATCCCTTAGCATCAACCATATGCTATCTGTACCTCTTTTTAAAATTTGTCTCTGGTCCTGCAAAGAGTTAGGCATAAGTTTACACACTATATATAGCCTACCTAAAGTTAAATGACTATAAGATTGAAATCTCAGATTGTAAAATTCTGAAGGCAGGTACTTTGTATTATTTTATACACATCGACCGGCCTAGATGAATATTTGGCTACAAATTAAGGGAGTGAGTTCTAAAGTAATTACCCTTTCTTTGAACTCATAGAACCAGATAAGCTCTATAGCTACATTTACATGGTAAACTTAGCTTTCTTGGCACTGTCACACTCAAGCACGCTCTGGTACTCCACATGGGCCACTTCCTAAACTAGAAATAGTGTAGCACTTCTAGATGGTGCTTAGTATGGGCTAATTAGCACTTCCGAAAGGCGGTGCCAGTTGGCTTGTTATCAAGAGAGTGATCACATTAAATGCAACTAAACTATATCTAGTTGAAGAGGTGGCTCACCTAGAATAGAGCAGCATGCTGGAAAGCTGTTGCTAGAGATGCTAAATTCATCACACAGACAGAATACGTACTACAGCAATGAACTGACTCCTAACAAGAACCAGGGATTTAGAGAGAAAAGGCAGGAGGGAAAAAGACCTTGAATATTGTTTATTTTAGCATTGTGTCCCGGTTCTACATAGGAAACTAAAGAGCTCATGGAAAAGGGATCATTTTAGAGCTGAAACAGAGACATTTTTCCAGGTAGTCACAAAATCAGAAAATGACAGTGGTGAGAAAGTGTTTTCTGGACATTTTTCTGACAAGAAGTGGGAATTTTTGTGTCGATCTAGTTTGTTTAAAAGCAAGTACAGGTTGCAGAACATATATCATACTCAAGGCTAGGGTAGTTTGTTTGCCATCTGCATTCTGCTTTGTACATGGTTTAATAGTGAGACATGGATTTGATTCCTCTTTAGGGTATTTAGGGAAGGGTGGTATTTTAGAGAAGTACATGGTGTGGCATTGTAGAGAAGTACATTGCATGGCCAATTTAACTTTTATCACATATTCACTACATAGGCTGACAAAGGCTAGCAAAATCAAATGATCAACTCCTGGGATTATTTTGCAGATACAGCGGGTAGCAGTAACAGATGATATATACTCCTGTCTGATTCTCTTCCTTGTAAGAGGTTACATTAATGCCTTTGGGAATTGGCAAATAAATGATGAGAATGGGAAAACTGCATGTTCCACCTACAAAAACCACACTCAACAAAGCAGATATATATTGTTATGTGGTGAACAACAGGCCAAATTACAACCAGCACTGTGGAGCTAGAAAGCACTCCTCACGGGTTACTTGCTCAGGCAAGAGTTGCAATCTAGCTATTAAAAATATAAGGTGAGAAGTTTCCTTTCACTGCTGCAGAGTCTCATCCCCTCATCCTTGGATGAGCTCTGTGTTGAAATGGTGACAGATGCTTAACAAGTTTGGGCACCCAACTATATTTGGCTCCTTTTGAATTGACTGCTATCTACAAAAAGCATAATCCTTCCATAGCACTGACCACTGTAGGTCATAATGGCCTCTCCTGTGCTTTCCTCATTCTCAGGAGCCATAGTTTAGCTCAAAATGAATTTCAGTTCATAGGGGTTTTTTTCCTGTTTCCCTTCTACTTTTATGTCAAATTAATGTTTCATATATAACAATGCTGATAACATCTACAGAGTATGCATTCTACTACTCCACCCAAAAAAACTTTTGTTTTGAAATTAACTTTTCCCCCAGCAGACAAAAGTGAAGAGCTCTAACAGCAAATGCAAATATGTAGCACTGTTTGTTAGGGTTGCTGGTTTGAATAGCAAGGTTTGAGCACAGAACTAAGAGCATTTCATATACAGCTGCATTATGTCTTAGATATATTAAGGTCTGATTTTTAACATTCCTGGGTCAATTTTATGGTATTAGCGTTCAGCTAGATTGTGCAGAAAGAAACCTGGACTTTCAGATTTTGCAGATAAACAGAATTTGCATTATTTTCTCCATGGAAAACTTAAAATTTCTTAATTATAAGGGTCTATGCTTCAAGCAGCTTCAAATAAGACATTTCTGTTGCCTTACAATCACAGTACTATAGATTTTAGATTTTAGCTAACTAGTCACCAAGCCTTTGTACAATGTTCAAACAATTTTCAACTAGAATGATACAATACAATTTTAGGTCCCCTTTTAAATGGAATGATTATGAAGCAAGGGCAACTAGACAGAAAGCAAGTAGAAATCATAGATTTATAGATTGTAAGGCCGGAAGGGACCTCAGAAGATCATTGGGTCCAGCCCCCTGCACCAAGTAGGAAAGATAATTGGAGGTCCCCCAGGTGACCCCAGCAAGGTGACTGTCTAGTCTCCTCTTGAAGATTTCCAGGGTAGGTGATTGTGCCACTTCTGGAGGGAGCTTCTTCCACAGTCTGGACACCCTGACTGTGAAGAAGTTTTTCCTAATGTTGAGCCTGAATTGATCTTCCAGGACTTTGTGGCCATTACTCCTGGTTTTCCCCTTGGGTGCCCTGGTGAACAGTTGTTCACTGAGCCCTTGATGTACTCCTCTAATGTAGTGGTAAGCTGCTACCAGGTCATCTCTCAGCCTTATTTTCCTCAGGCTGAAGAGTCCCAGATCCCTCAGCCTTTCCTCATATGGCTTCCTTTTAAGACTCTGATCATACAGGTGGCTTTTCTTTGGGCTCTCTCAAGCTTGTCCACATCCTTGTTAAAGTATGGTGCCCAACACTGGATGCAGGACTCCAGCTGCTGTCTCACCAGTGCTAAGTACAGGAGAAGAATCACCTCCTTGGTTTTACTGGAGATGCATTGATTGATGCATGCCAGAGTATTATTTGCCCTGCTGGCTACAGCATCGCACTGCTGGCTCATATTCATTATTCATACCCAGGTCCCTTTCATTCGTGGTGCTGGTCAGTTTGGTGCCATTAAGCCTGTAGGTGTATTGGGCGTTGCTCATCCCGAGGTGGAGGACTTTACATTTCTCAGCATTGAACTTCATCAGGTTCAGATTCACTCAACTTGCTAGCCTGTCTAGGTCCGCCTGTGTCTGTAGCCTATCCTTAAGAATGACCATGCTCCCCTATAACTTGGTGTCATCCACAAACTTGGCCAGTGAGCTATTTACCCCCACAGTCAAATCATTAAAAAATATGTTGAAAAGTACTGGACCGAGCACTGAGCCCTGCAGGACACCGCTGCCAACTTCTTGCCAGATCTGTTCACTACAAATCTCTGGGTTCTATTCTGCAGCCAGTTTCTCACCCACCTGTCTTGGAGTTAAACCCACAATCCTCCAATTTTCTCATCAGGACATTGTGGGATACTAGATCAAAGGCCTTTTGGAAGTCAAGGATACAATGTCAACCTGCTCTCTCATGTCCAGGTGGCAAGTTACCTGGTCATAGAAGAAGATGAGGTTGGTAAGGCAAGACCTGCCCATGACGAAGCCATGCTGACTGTCATTCAGAATCCTAATAAGCTTTATTTATATTCTTGTCTTACAAGCATTTTGTCATTGATAGATCACTACTTGAAAATTTTTCACCAATATACTGCTTGATCTTGCACCAATGAGAATCAATGGTGAATTTCCACTAAGTCAGTGATGAAGAATCAGGCATATAGGGTGTGTACAGAAGTGCTCTGTGCATATCTTACAATGCTATGATTTAGGGCACTTGTTATAGCACTATAAAGTTACAGCACTCTTAAACATGACAGAAGTGCAGTGTTTGGTTTGTGGGGTGGGGGGCTCAGAGCCTCCCTGCACTTTCCAAGCAAGGAGGAAGAGGTTGCTCCACAGCCTCCTATTTGACTGGAAATCTGACCAGTGTACAGAAGTTATTTAAAGCTCTGTAGGTTGCTAAAGTGCTGTAAAATACAGCACTTCAAATCTAATACCTCATTTAACAAGGGTTAATTTAAAGCACTATACCCATTTTGAAGTGCTGTAAAGCTATGCACTTCTGTTAAGTCACGGCAATAAAGCTATTTAAATGACAAAAAAAAGAAAAGAGTGCAACTTAAGTACACACCCATAATGTCTTTTACTTGGATAATAACACTTGTAAAAAATTCTAGAAACAGGCAGTCATCTGCAACTTTGCTGTCCTTATCATATCAGAAAATATCGTGTTTATATGAAAGGAAAGTAAGAGTTTGGCTTGTTGTAAACAACTGGTATACTAATTAGGGCTAATAAAGGATTAACAACCATGGCATGACAGTGGTCCTCCAAGCTTTTTCTGATTTTAATTACTGATTCTGTATAAATATCAGGACAGTTTTGATGAGCTACCTGTACATTTTCTGCCTTTTACCAATTATGAAGCAGATGGAATTGAGTCCATTATAGATGGGCATTGTGAATGATTCAAGAGATTAAAAGGCCAACTTTTCCACAGTCATGCAACTCCCTGCTGTAACTCATGATACTTTGCAGAAAGCTCCATGTCAGTTAGAGTGACCTCCCACCCCCTCCCGGACCCAACAGACGTTCACTATTGGGTTGTGGAGGGAGGGGGAAATTGAGCTCCACTTTGGAGCCAATCCAGGAGAAGTTGCCTGTCTGCAGCCTCTCTTCCATAGCACGCTCCCCCACTCCCAGCTCCAGTGCTGTCTGTAGGATGGGAGGAGGGAGAAGGGAAGGGAGAGAAGCTTCGGCATAGGGATAGACAGAAGTTAATGAAGGTGCTCTGCTTTGGAGCACCTTCATCTGAACCCTCATTACATGAGGGTTAATTTGTCAAGCTACCGGGCACTTTTGAAGCAGTATGCAGCTGTGCACTTCTGTCAGGGCATGGCTAGAGAGCACTTACAAAGGACCAATTGTGCAACAAATGTCACTTCTGTCAGTGCCCCAAGTCTTTACTGCTGAGATGCTTTACAGACATACTTACATCTTTAACCCTTCCACGCTATTTTATTGCAATGTACTCAATATGAAAATCACCCAGAAGTACCAGCTGGTCCAGAATTCTGCTGTCCTCATTCTAAACAGAGAGAAGCTGCTATCACCATATAACAACTGGGCTCAACACTTGATTCTGCCTATCCTTTTGCTTGCTGCCAAGAACTGCACAGGTTACACTCTGTAAAGGCTGAGTAGTCTGGGAACTGATTACTTGAAGCTGCTTATTCCCACTGTTCCATCAGGAGTTGCTTCTGCCATAAGTTCCTTTGATAAAACTTGCAGTACCAGAGGCAGATCACACTAAGTAAAAGATCAAACTCACTCCCTCTGGCAGTTTGTCAGAACCAGAACTTGGGAGAGCACAGTGCACATTTGTTATGGCAGGTTTTTAATTACATCGTTTTATATAGCAGTGATATGGCCCCATGTGAGAGCAATGCAGCATATGCACAGGAAAATGGAGTTTAACAAATTTAGGCCAGATCCTCAGCTGGTGTAAATTAACATAATTATACTGACTTGAACAGAACTCAACCATCTGAGCAGCTGACCTTCCTGGGGTAGTATTAAATGTATAAAGAGTATAAGTTCTATAGCATGGGTACCTCATATAGATGTCTCCTCCCTCCCCCTCCTAGAGTACAAGATGTTACTAAACTGTTGGTGAACTTTTCAAAGAAGCAGACCATGTGTTGACCTGTGTAAAACACATGAAACCTTGAAAATATTAGAAGGTTGCAGACTTTGGAACTGTGAACCTCAGCTGGAACTTCCTGCTGACTGCTTTCCCAGTTAGAAGGCATCAGGTCGAGTTTTGTGCTTTGCAGCATACAGCATGTCTGATCACAACTGACAGACTGCTTTGAAAGCATGCAGCACTGATGAACGCTTAATCTGCTGCATGATAGGATGGTAAAAAAAGTTTCTGACCTCAGTGGGCAGATAATAAAAGAAAGCAGTATTTCCACTGCTGCAAGAGAATTTATTTATAGAACGATTTGCATAACTTAATACCCATAAATAATGACATTATTGCTTCAAACACAACTGATTTTTTCAGTACACTGTTTGCTATTATTGAATTATACTTTACTTCAAATAGAACATCAACCAAAATACAGGAGTTAAGTTTTTAAACAGTATTCCCCACCCATTTTTCAATCTGATCAGATAAATTATGTACTGTTCAAATTATGCACTAGAATTTAGAATTCAGTAGGTACCAACACAGTTTCGAGATAAAACGAATGCAATCAAGTTGCTTTAGTGAAGCCTGCTTATGACAAGTCTTGGAATTGCACTGCTGCTATACCCAGAGCTGATGTATTTCAGTCTTACTTGGCAAATGGTTCCACAGATTTCAAAGGAATTATGCTGTTATCCACCAGCCAAGGATCTGGCTCTTATTTGGATGCTGAAGACTAATTTTAGAGTGAAAAGTATTACTTTGAAGAGATAAATTACGTTTCCTCCACAATTCTCTAATGGCCAGTTTTATATGCAATTTTTAAATCATGCTGTACAAGACTTTACCCCACTAATAGCCCCACTGAAGATACCACAACTATTCTCAGCATACACTCTTATCAGCATGAATGAGGGTATCAGAATTCAGACCTAAGTTAGGCCAAAACATTCCTTCTACTGATTCCCAGAGACCTGTCAATTGGCCTGCTAGTGCAGCCTGTTGGTTATGTTTTTGCCAAAAGAATATCTCCCAGAGCTAAACATTTAATGGAACATAATTTATACATATTGTGTACAAATGTGGGTCTTGAGAAAATAAGGAAATAATAAACAGAGTGGCTAGAGCACCTCAGTCCTGACTTGAAAGAATGCTTCTGCTGCCCTCCCAGATCTTTCTTAAGGTGATGCTACCAAACTGAGACGCTGCATGCCCAGCAAAAGGAAGACAGAGTTCAGAGATAGGTGCTAGATGCCAGCCATGGATTAGTACATAAAATGGGAACAGATGGCTCTGTGTCAGGCTCTCCCTTTCCTCCTAGTTCTACCAAAATTTGATCTGGGGGTTGGGAGAGCTTGGCAGCTGACTGTTCCTCGCAACACATTCTGCTGCTACTAATCCACAGGAGAAAGCAACACCTGAAAGCACTATTATTACTTTCCATTTTCATTCAGTGCACCTCTTACTGCAGGTTGAGGAAACAGTCCCATGATGTTGTTATCATACACTCAAGGGAGCAGAAATTTTGAAGAGGAACAGGCAGGGATGGAAAGAGGGAAAAAGGAGTCCAAAAAATCTGGCTGTTATTTAAGGAAGCCATTGTAAGGGTGCAGGGACAAGCTATCCCTATGTGACGGAAAACTGGGAAGTACAACTAGAGGCCAGTCTGGCTAGACATCAATCTCTTCAAAGAGATGAAACTCAATAAGAAATCCTACAAAAAGTGGAAACTTCTTCATAATACTAGGGAAGAACATGAGAGTATTACATGGGCATGCAGGGAAAAAATTAGGAAAGCCAAGGCATGACATGAGAAACAACTGCAACGTCCTGTACTTGGGATGGAATAAATGAATGAACAAATCCAGACGGGAGTGGTTGGCTAGGCTGCAGCATTGCAGAGAAAGACCTGGGGGCTACAGTGGACCATAAACTGAATATGAGCAGACAGGATGCTCTCGTTGCAAAAACAAACAAAAAAAAGACAACACAATGCTGGGCACATCTGCATGAGATGCTTAATGGGAAGAAGACTAATTCTACTGCACATTAGCATGGTGGGCAAAACATCACTAAAAAGGTGTTCATCTGTGCTAATGTGCAGTAGCATCGATTATGGAACATTTAGTACCTCATATCATTACAGGTAGCACACATAATGCATCATAAGTATGGCACATTAATGAATGTGTAGACATACTTACTGGGTTGTATTAACAGGAGTGTCACTTGCAAATCAAGGGAAGTGGAAGTGGTTCTTCTACTCTATTCAGCACTGATGAGGCTTCACCTGGAGTACTGTATCCAGTTTTAAGCTCCACACTTCAAGCATGTGGATAGATTGGAAAGACTCCAACACAGAGCAAGAAAACTGAATAGAGGCCTGGGAAAAAGACTTATGATGAAAGGCTAAAAAAACTAGGGTTATTTAGTCTGGAGAAGAGAAGACTGAGGGGGATTTGAGGGGCATACCTGAAGGGTGATTACAGAGAGGAGAGACATGGGTTTTTCTCTGTGGTCATGACTCATAAGGGACAGGACTAGGAGCAAGGGTTGCAAGCTGCAGCAGAGGAAATTAAGTTGGAGATCAGAAAGAACTTTCTGATCATAAGAGTGGCCAAGCATTTGAGCAGGCTACTTAGAAAAACTGTGGAAACTGCATCCTTTGAAGTTTTCAAGGCCAGATTGGACAGATACTTGGCTTGGATGGTTTGGTCAGGGATAATCCTGATTTGAGTAAGGGGCTGTACTAGATGACTTCATAAAGTCCCTTCCAGACCATGATCCTAAATACTGAGGTAAACAGCCTCTGTATAGGTGGTTTTACAATTAAAGTCTGAACCATAGCCTCCTGTAGGACTAATCCTAGGACCTACTACAGAAGGATGAGGAGAAAGCTGAGAGTTGAAATGGATACAGTTTATGCTGGAACAACCTGTCTATGAAAGCAAAGGGCATAGCAGGACTGAACTTCTTTGCAGACAGGCTTGCTAACCTAGTGAGGAGGGTTTTAAACTAGGTTCTCTGGGAGAATGGAAACCAAAGCCCAGAGGCAAGGGGGAAGTGGGTGACCTGGAGGAACCACAAACAGGAAGGGACAACAGGGGAGGTGTTCTCATTCTTCCTGAGAAAGTAGGGCAATTGGCTAGTTACCTCAGATACCCATACATGAATGCACAGAGACTGGGAAAAAAGGAGGAAGAAGTAGAAGTCTTTGCAAAGTCACAGAACTATGATGTGACTGGAAAAACAGACTTGGTGGGATAGCTTGCATGACTGGGGACTGTCATGGATGACTATAAACTGTTCAGGAAGGACAGGCAGGGGAGATGGGGAGGAGGCATTTCTCTTTATGTAAAAGAGCTATATGATTGCTTAGAGCTCCAGTATGAAACTGGAGATTAGTCTGTTGAAAGTCTTTGGGTTAAGGCCAGAAGGAAGAGCAATAAGGGTAATGTAGTGGAGATGTGCTGTAGGCCACCAGACCAGGAGGATGTGAGGGATGAGGCTTTCTTCAAACAATTAGGGCAAGTTTCCCGAACACAGGCCTGGGGTTCTCATGGGGGACTTCAATCTGCTGGGAGGGCAATACAGCAGTGCACAGACAATTCAGGATGTTTTCAGAGAGCATTGGGGACAACCTGGTACAAGTGCTGGAGCGGCCAACTAGGAACCATGCTCTTCTTGACCTGCTGCTCATAAACAGGGAAGAATTGGTAGGAAATGTAGTAGTGGATGGCAACTTGGACAGCAGTGACCACAAGATGATTGAGTTCATGATCCTGAGGAAAGGAAGTATGGAGAGCAGCAGAATAAGGACCCTGGACTCTCAGGAAAGCAGACTTCAACTTGCTCAGAGAACTCACAGGCAGGAACCCCTGGGAAGCCAGTCCGAGGGGGAAAGGAGTCCAGGAGAGCTGGCTGTACTTCAAAGAAATCTTACTAAGGGTTAAGGAACAAATCATCCTGATGTACAGGAAGACTAGCAAGTATGGCAGAAGACCGTTTGGCTTAGCAGAGCACTCTTCAGTAAGCTAGAACACAAAGAGGAAGCTTATAAGAAGTGG
This sequence comes from Alligator mississippiensis, assembly GCF_030867095.1. Lineage (NCBI taxonomy): Eukaryota > Metazoa > Chordata > Crocodylia > Alligatoridae > Alligator > Alligator mississippiensis. Next base: position 45,319,186 of record NC_081830.1, read on the forward strand.
AAACTTGGACAAACAATTAGGGAGGAGTATAGGGAGGAGTATAAGACTATTGCTCATGCATGCAGGGGTGAAATCAGGAAGACCAAAGTACAACTGGAGTTGCACCTAGCAAGGGACATGAACAAGAAGGGTTTCTACAAGTATGACAGCAACAAGAAGAAATTTAGGGAAAGTGTGGGTCCCTTACTGAATGGAAGAAGCAACCTAGTGACAGAGGATGCAGAAAAGGCTAAAGTACTCAATGCCCTTTTCAGCTCAGTCTTCACAGGCATGGTCAGCTCCCAGACTACTGCACCTGGCAGCACAGTTTGGGGAGGAGATGAGCAGCCAATAGTGGCAGAAGAACAAGTTGGGGACTGTTTAGAAAAATTAGACATGTGCAGGTTTGTGGGGCTGGATGATATGCACCCAATGGTGCTGAGGGAGCTGACTGATGCGGCTGCACAGCTGCTGTCCATTATCTTTGAAAACTCATGGTGATTGGGGAAGGTCCTGGATGACTGGAAACAGGCAAATACAGTGCCCCTTTTTAAGAAATGAAAGAAGGAGGATCCAGGGAATTACAGACCAGTCAACTCACCTCAGTTCCTGGAAAAATCAGGGAGCATGTCCTCATGGAATTGATTTTTAAGCACTTGGAGAAGAAGAAAAATGTGATTAGAAACAGTCAGCATGGATTCACCAGGGGCACATCATGCCTGACCAACCTGATCATCTTCTATGATGAGATGACTGGCTCTTTGGATGTGGGGAGACCAGTGGGTGTGATATACCTTCACTTTAGTAAGGCTTTTGATACAGTCTACAATATCCTCACAAGCAAGCTAAGGAAGTACAGGTTGGATGAATGGACTGTAACATGGATAGAAAGTTGGCTGGATCATCAGGATCAGAGTCAATTGCTCAATGTGTAGGGCTCAATGTGTAGTTGGAAGCCGGTATCGTGGAGTGCCCCAGGGGTCAGTTCTGGGGCTGGTTTTTTTCAATATCTTCATCAACAATCTGGAAGATGGTATGAATTGCACCCTCAGCAAGTTTGCAGATGACACAAATTTGGGGGGATAAGCAGATATGCTAGAGGGTAGGACTAGGATTCAGAGAGACCTCGACAAATTGGAAGATTGGGCCAAAAGAAATCTCATGAGATTCAACAAGAAGTGCAAAGTCCTACACTTAGGATGGAAGAATCCCATGTACTAGTACAGGCTGGGGACCATCTGGCTAATCTGGAGCTCTGCAGAAAAGGACCTGGGGGTATAGCAGACAATAAGATGAGTCTGAGCCAACAGTGTGCCATTGTAGCCAAGAAGGGTAACGGCATACTGCACTGCATCAATGGAAGCATTGCCAACAGATCAAGGAAAGTGATTATTCCCCTCTATTCAGCACTGATGAGGCCACATTTGGAGTACTGTGTCCAGTTCTGGGCCCCCTACTATAGAAACGATGTCGACAAATTGGAGAGAGTCCATTGGAGGGCAACAAAAATGGTTAGGCGACTGGAGCACATGATTTCTGAGATGAGGCTGAGGGAACTGGGCTTATTTACTCTAGAGAAGAGAAGACTGAGAAGGGATTTAACAGCAACCTTCAACTACCTTTAAGGTTGGTTCCAAATAGGATGGGACTGGACTTTTTTCAGTGGTGGCAGATAACAGAACAAGGAGCAATGGTCTCAAGTTGCATCAAGGGAATCTTAGGTTAGATATTAGGAAAAACTCTCTCACTGGGAGGGTAGTGAAACACTGGAACAGGTTACCCAGAAAGGCGGGTAACCATCCTTAGTTTTTAAGACCCAGGTAGTCAAAACCTGGCTGGGATTATCTAGTTGGGGATGGTCCTGCTCAAAGCAGGGTGGACTAGATGACCTCCTAAGGTCCCTTCTAACCTTAATGTTCTATGATCCTATAACTGTTTCAGGTAGTGGGAGGAAGTAAAGATGGATCAGATGTTTCTCTCCTGCTCATTTCACTTATGTGACCTCAGTCCATGATCTTGACAAAGAAGACCATATTGAGATATTAGCTTGGAACAAAAAAAAGTCACAAACTTACAAGGAGTTGACCCAAAAAGGAGATTTTCAGCTCTTTTAAATGTTTCACTTCTGTTTATCAAACAGAACCCTCAACATTTCCAAACAGAATATTTTCATTAATTCCATGTTATACATAGGCATTTGCACACAAAACAACTAAAAATATTCTAAAAGTGTCAATGATTTATCATGCTAGAGAAACAATAGCCTATTGTTGTATCTATTTTTTGTATTTATATTAACTTGTGCCTTTTTGGATAATATAGTTAGCCAATATTCAGCGCCTGACAGAGTGGCTGCCACTAGGTTAAGAAATCGGCATTAGGAATCAGGTAGATTTTTTTTCTGTGAACTTGTCTACAGCCATCTCTGGTTCATTTGGCACTCCAAAAGAAATGCAGACAATAGAGAATTACTCAGTAGTGACCAATTACTGAGAGTTGATAACTGGGAATAGGTTGTGGAGTGCTGGTAAGCGACAGGAACAATGGTGAATTAAACCAAAGTGCCAAAATAATCCAAGTTTACTCTACTGACCAAAATGGACAAAGTTATGTTTCCCTGAACATGGTAGACACAAAGGAGGCAGTTTGCTTGTTCAGCAATCTCCACGTGTGTCGCTCCAGTTAGCTCTGTTTCCTAGCCTGCACCAGAGCAAGGAACTGAAAGGAGTTAGAGGGAGAAACTGACTTAATTCAGGAATTTTACTCCATACAATAGAGTGTGTGTGCATGCATATGGAAAGAGGGCACTGGGGAAACAATGATGCCATTACAAGGATTTGTGGTAAATCATAAGCTATTATGAGCTAAATATGATATGATAGACATGAAACCACAATAGATTTATAGCTGTACATAGACCATTAATTCACAACTACATTATTACAGGATTATATGGCTCCATACAGAATTATTAAAATCTTAGGCACTGATCCTGCAAATACTTATGCAAGTTTCTCTCTTCATGCTTATTATAAGTAGTCCTATTGAACTCAATATAACTATTCACATGCATAGTGTTAAGCACATGCATAACTATTTTAAGACTAAGGTCATCATTTCTACTATCTATCTACCTACCTACATCTATCTACCTGAAATCTATCTATCTACCTACATCTTCACCCTCAGTACAATGTTAATTTCTAAACATGGCTATTTTTTCCACAAGTACTTGCTTTACTATAGAAGTCTTATAGAATTTAATTAAAAAAAAATCACTTTTGCAAAATAGCGTTGATAGCGTTGGAGGATGATGACAATATCCTTGCTATATGATTCTATAGAGTGGTACAATAACTACTAGACAAGTATCAGTCTATTACATTTAATAGGTTTTAGTGTGGTTTCTATAGCTTCCTATCACATTTAATGGATTGAAACACAAAGTTTTACAGGACTTCCTCTATAGGAATACACTGTACCAACTTTTAGTTTTCTTCCCTTTAATTAGGGTAGGAATGAGCCTCTAATTCCATGCTAGAGATTTTTAAAACTCCGCTGAAAGCAACTACAATATACAATATATTGTTCTTTGCAATTTATAATTGTTAATTAAATCACTGGTCCTTGAATGAACCTCACATAGGCTAGCTTCTGCCATCCTGTACAGCTGTGTTGACTTCAGCCTGGTTCTGGTTCTGCATAGCTCTGCTGCTGAGAGTCCACTGCAGAACTGAGGCCAAACCCAAGTTTTTCTGTTCTTCATGACTAGTTACTCATTTTTTTCCTGAGCAGTTTTGGAGCCCTCCTCCCATTACAATCCTTCCCTGTGAGATTTTGGTTTTGTAGCAGTGTTCCCGCATGCCAGACAGCTGCAATTTACTCTTTTGTTTTGAATCCAGAGTGCTGAAGTGGTTTTTGTTTAAATACACATTGAAAGACTAACTGAGCTTGCAGATATAGTGGGCAGACACATGCTAAATTAACATTCATAAAGGCTTTTTAAAAATATGCACATGCCTAATTGGATGACTCCCTTGAGAAAAGAAAAACACACTAACAGTTACACCATAGATATTTTAGATGTATAATACCCCATTCAGAAGAACAATTCTTATTGGATAGGTGCATGATTAATGGAGGAAAAGCTCCAGAGAAGGATTTCCTCACTGAATCTCCATAAATTTTCCTGCCTTCCAGTTATACTGCATTTATCTGCAGTGCCTCAACCCTTTTTGCTTTACCCGCTTAATGCTTTACAAAATTAATTTGCCACAGATAAACAGCTCCAGAAGGGGGCAGAAGACAGCAAAAAAATAAGCAGTCAAAACATTTGCAAAGTGAAATATTTGAGACCACATGGGATTCAGGTAACGTGTAACTTCAAAATAAAGGAGGTAATGATGACATCTTGGACTCTAATTTCTGATCAGCAGGGTAGTTGGTACTGAAGAAGTGGTTCAAACAGCCACCTTTTTCTGCTTGGCTGTTGTGGAAAATGTGGCTAGAGTAGGTTGGGAAATAAATTTAATGCAACAATAAACAAAGAAGAATGATTCTGATGAGGACTCATTTAACATTCATGAAATAAGCAGTTAAATAGGACCTGCGCTCTACCTATATAGCCTGACAAATTGTGGCATAAAGATATATCTGCTTTCCTAAATACAACATAGCACAAAACCCACATAGCATCTTCAGCATGGGACATGGGAATGTATTGAAATAACCATTGCCCTAAGGAGACCTAACACATGCAACAGTGATGATGCAAAAGTGCAGTGGATATTTTATCCTATTCAGTTTGCATAAGATAAATAGCTTTCTGAAAAGAACTAGAGTTATTTAGTCTGGAGAAGAGAACATTTAGGGAAGATTTGATAACAACCTTTAAATACCTGAAGAGTGATTATCTTTGTAGCAGTAGGGGAATGGACTGGGAGCAAAGGCCTCAAGCTGCAGCAAAGGAAATTTAGTTTCAAGATTAGAAGGAACTTCCTGATTATGAGGGTGGTCAAATATTGGAACAGGCTACCTAGAGAAGTTGTGGAAATTCCATCTCCAGAAGTTTTCAAGAGCAGACTGGACAGACACTTGCCTGGAATGGTTTAGTCAGGGAAGATCCTGCCATGAGCAGGGTGCTGAGTGCTTGAGGTCCCTTCCAGCCCTATTTTCTTATGATCCTTTCTTGTAGTACATACGGGCCTTTTAAATGCTGTTCAAAAGTTTATTTGCAAATAAAGGGAATGATTTATTTCCTAGTGAAATCAATGGCAAATATCCCAATGAATGCAACAGGAATTGAATTCAGGTCCTGAATGCATAAGAACAGCTGCATAAGAGGGCAGAAGAGACAGTGAAATATACATCTCAGCAACTTGTATGTATTTTTGCAGTGTTAAGAATAAAAAGAGAGGGGGCCTAATTTTTAAACATATATTTACATGTGTGCATGTGTGTAATACATTTTATTATTAATACATATTATTCTTTTTAATTTTCCTTTTTATAAACTATAAATTTGGATTATTTGAAGATTATAAATTTTCTATCTATTAAACTGCATCAAACTAACTCTATGTAAATTTTGTCCATTGCAAATTAAAAATAAAATACACACACAAAAATAAATGGTTGCAATTCAGATGTGAGAGGGGAAAAAGTGTCTTTGATCCAATGATGAGGTTGTCTATATGTTATTCAGCAGGTTGGTGTGAAGTAACACATTTAAATTTCAGTTTATTTTTTCTTTTTATCTAATTTATTGATTAGCTATTGCTCTGGGCAATGCATACTTATTCTTATTGAAAATTATATGTAACCATGAATGACGCATGCCCCCAGCAGCTGGGAGGGCACAGCGGTGGTGAGTGTGTGGTGGCGGTGGTGGCGGGAGCACAGTGTTGGTAAGCGGGAGCTCCCGCAGACGCTGCCGGGGATGGGGGTGGCGAGCAGTGACTGGGGGACGGTGACTACCCACAGACGCCACCAGCAGCATCAGTGCAGCCAGTGGGGATCGCCAACTGCTCGCAAACACCATTGGCAGTGGGGAGTGGGGAGTGGCAAGCAGCGACTGCCCACAAGTGCTACCAACACAGTCGGCCTTTTTGTAAGGGATACACGTACACTTGCGTGTACCCCCTATGCCTCACCCTTGTATGTACCCACATGCTTTTTCATAATATAAATCTGTTTATAAAACACACTGGTAATAAAGTGAACTTTTAAGAGGTGAGTGCGTTATCATATATATCTGAATTTAAGCATGGTTAATGTAGGCATCATTGAACAGTATTTGTTCACTGATGATCCAACCATCCACAGAAGTCAATGACAGTTTTTCCACTTATTACAAAAACCTGTTGGACCTTAGTGGGACAAATTATGCCCTGTCTTATACTTTCTAAAATCAGGTTTGGCCTTGTAAGAATGTTTTTAAATGTGCAGCACTTGGTCCTCTGCAACATGAAGCAAATCTTGACATTCCATCTAACTTGAAATAACTGTGGTGTAAAGTCATTATCAAAGTAATGCTAGGTTATTTGTATAAATGTGACTTTGCTTACCCATGCCCTCATGGTGGTTCTTTCAAGCAAATAGAAGTACTAGGTACAGAAGGCATAATATATCTGGTATAATTTAGATGAAGGAAGCAGGACAGTGAAATGTTTAAATCATGGAAGAATTTAGCCCTATCTTTGACTAAGATTAGCACCTGTAATTACATTTGTAATTATAGAAATTAAAAAATTAAAAGAGTTTCCAACTGTATAGTTCATGGAATAACTTGGGAAAAATATTTGCCTCTAGATATAAAAGTGTACACTTAGTAAGGAAGAAGGAATATTTAAACATCCTTGAAAATATTACTTAAGGCAGGAAACTGGATAATTCTATCTGGATAATATAGTGCCCTACAAAGATACTGAAGCTTGGCTAGCTCTGCAGGGCAATGCATTGTGTCACACATATCTTTCCTCCGATCACAAAGATGAGTCATGGCAATTATTTTCTTCTATCAAAATCAGATTAAAGGGTATGGGGAATTATGACTAGGCTAGTAATTTGAAAAAAGGGAATGGACCTGTTTCAGTGAGGACCCTGGCTTTGTCTGTTTGTTGGGGTGAGGTTCTCTCTTGCATCATAGGCAGACAAGGTTCTATGGGTGAATCTGATATCTCTTGCATCATAGCATATTTGAGTAAATGCAACTGCTGCCTCTTGAAAATAAGGCTCGGGGTTGTCCCTTTATTCTTCCTGAGAAGTTGTCCCAGATACTGTAACCATGCATTTATCATTATGCAAGTTTTGATACCCTAAAGAATATTTCCCTGTACAATGATATAAGGAATGCTTACATGTTCATAGAAGTTGTGCAACTGCTTAGAATGATCATTTTTCTTTTTGGTAAAACTCTTGACCCTCAAAGCCTTCTCCTTCATCCCGCCATGGTTGCAGCATAAGATGTACTTTCAATTATTTCATGATTGCTCTCCTCTAAGAACAGGTTTTGCTTCCTTTACCCTTCTCTTTGGGTACACTTATACATTCTCAGGACCAATCTATGATCATATAACTTACTTCAAGGCATTTGCAGGTGCTGGGAGCTGTGCCAGGAACTCAATCTAAGTAAGTCAGGGTGGGGGGGAAGGGGTGGTTGGGATCAGGGTGGGAATCTAGTAGGTCTTTGTTGGGGCGGGTTGTGGGGGAGTTGGTGGGTCCGGTGGGATCAGGTGGGCTAGTGGGTCTGTAAGAGTGGGTCAGGGGGCTAAAAATATCTTGGTCGGGGGGTAGGAAGAGGGCAGCCCTAGGGCTGTGGCAAGCAGCTGGGCTTTCCTAGCTGCAGAGTTGCACCCTAAATGTGTACAGATGTTCACTAACCAGTTCCAAATGTAATAAGTTCACCTCCTAAGGTGAACCAAGTTAAATCAGACTGGCCATTTTTTGCCCGATATAACCTCCTCTGAATATCAGCACTTAGATCAACCTATCTAGAGTTAGGTGTGTCTAAGTCTAACATCTACATGTACCCCCTGAGTAGTACTGCACAGTCCTACTATACACAGGCTTCTATTGGGAGAGCAGCAATTATCCTAATATATACTGAATGGCTGTATGTGACCTAGATCTTCAGTCTGCAGCTCCGATTTGTCTGTTGTGTTGACATGACAAGCCAGACTATAAACTCTTTTCCCATGGGATCCTGTGATTGGTGGCTGACCAAAGTGACTCAGGAAAAGCTTTTTCAACTCTTCTTTCTGTCACAACCCAATGATTTTAGTGCCTCGGCACGATGGAATTTTCCCGCCACATGAGAGTCTCTGTGCACAGCAAAAGTTTTCTGTTGCAATAGAAAACTCCGGTGCAGGAGAGTTCCCGCCATTCGTATGCAAATTTGTGTCCCACTATTGGCCAGTTCTAAATTATTCCTACGTGGCGGCTAGCGATTGGCTTGCTAGCCGTATAAAATTCTGTGTGACTTCCGCCCAAGTCGGAGAACTTTGAGCACGCTGCAGAGTGCCTTTGAAGATTCCTGACTTGTGGCTGAGCTGATCGATAGCCTGATCACCTATCGATCCTTCTCCCCGTCGCCGAGCGCCATCCCTCGACATACCCTTTCCCTGCCGGCCTGATTCATGTACGGATTCGCTGGCCTGAGCCTTGCCAGCTGGAGCAACTTGTGTAGTTGTTTAAGCGACCGGACCACCTGTGTCATGGCTACTAGCGGCATAAGTAAAGCTTTTTTGCAACCAATACGCTTTGTCTGCCTCTCCATTCACCAGCCCGCCCAACGACCGAGTAATTTCTAAATCACCTCAAGTCGGCTCTGGCCGTCTGAGACACTTTCAAGAATCTTAATTTCTTTATTGAAAAGGTGTGCAGGTTGCAGAATAAAGAGTAAAACAAATGAACGCCTAAATGTACATCTCTCCTCACCTAAAACTTAATATTTCCTTGTAAATTGTGGTAAATTCCAATCAGCCCTGTTATTTTCAGATTAGAAATGGATGAAGCAGTTTGTCTTGGTGTAACATGGCCTCCATCTTCTCATTCATTCCCTGGCACCTCATTCTACCTCCCTTTTTCACCTAGGTCACCATCTCCCAAGTCTTACTCCTCAACAGGAAGAGGAGTCCAGGAGGAGTGGTTGCTCCTCAAGGGAGTGATCCTGACAGCACAACGGATGGCCATTCCATCTCGAAGAAAGGGTAGCAAAAGGGCACAGCAACCCCCTTGGCTCAGCAGGGAACTTGAGGACCTCCTACACCTCAAAAGAGAGATGTATAAAGGATGGAAGGATGAAATTACCACCAAGGAGGAGTACTCAGCACTGGTCCATACCTGCAGGGAGTGGATCAGGAAAGCCAAGGCTGCAACTGAGGTCCATCTGACTTCAAATATCAAGGATAACAAAAAGTCCTTTTTCAGATATGTAGGGAGTCAGAAAAAAAGCAAGGATAACATTGGACTCCTGCTGAACCAAATGGGACAGCAGATAACAGACACCCCAAAAAAGGCCAATCTGCTCAATGGGTACTTTGCATGTGTCTTTCATCAGTTCAGTGGGACTGCCCTGCCTAGCAAGATGCAGGACGGCCAGGGTAAGACTGTATTTATACCCAGCATCAGTGTTGATCTAGTGAAGGATCACCTTGAGAGGCTGTACACTTTCAAGTCAGCTGGTCCTGACAGATTACACCCTAGAATACTCAAGGACCTGGCAGGGGTCATAGCCCAACCATTGGCAAAAATATTTAAAAACTCATGGCACCCAGGTGAAGTACCTGGAGACTGGAAGAAGGCCAATGTGGTGCCCATCTTCAAGAAAAGGCGGAAAGTAGATCCCAGAAATTACAGACCAATAAAGCTTGACCTCAATCCCCAGTAAGATTCTGGAGAAAATAATCAAGGAGACCCTTCTGGATAAACTGGCTGAGGGCAACATCCTGAGGGATAGCCACCATGGGTTTGTTACGGGTAGGCCTTGCCTGACCAATCTCATCTCCTTCTATGACCAGGTGACGTATCACCTGGACAAGGGAGAAGAGATTGACATCATATATCTGGACTTTAAAAAAGCCTTTGATCTGGTGTCCCATGACCGCCTCATGGAAAAATTGGCCAACCGTGGCCTCTGCTACATCACAGTCCGATGGCTGGGAAATTGGCTCCGAGGTTGGACCCGGTTGATAGTGGTTGATAGCAGTGAGTCATTATGGCGCTCCATGACCAGTGACATCCCCCAAGGCTCTGTCCTTGGACCAGTTCTCTTTAACACCTTTATCAACAATGTGGACATTGGTGTCAGAAGTGCACTGGCTAAGTTCACCGATGACACTAAACTTTGGGGCATAGCGTCCACACCTGAAGACAGGCTAATGAGGACTGACTTGGATAAACTTAAGTAAGTGGGTGGACAAAACCTGATGACGTTCAATACTGATAAATGTAAGGTACTCCACCTTGGGGAAAAAACCTGCAGCATACTGATAGGCTCAGCAATACTATGCTTGCTAGCACCACTGCTGAAAGAGACTTGGGGGTCATGATTGACCACAAGATGAACATAAGCCACCAATGTGATGTCGCAGCTGGTAAAGCAAACAAAACCCTGGCTTGCATCTATAGATGCTTCTCAAGTAAATCTCAAGATGTCATCCTCCCACTGTACTCGTCTTTGGTGAGGCTGCAGCTGGAGTATTGCATCCAATTCTGGGCTCCACAATTCAAGAAGGATGTTGAAAAGCTTGAGAAAGTCCAGAGGAGAGCCACGCACATGATCAGAGGGCAAGAGAATAGGCCTTATGAAGACAGGCTAAGAGCCATGGGACTCTTCAGCCTGGAAAAGCACAGGCTTAGGGGGGACCTGGTGGCTGCTTATACATACATAAGGGCTGTACATCAGGATCTGGGAGAATGTCTGTTCACTAGAGCGCCGCAAGGAAAAACAAGGACCAATGGTCATAAACTCCTCCAAGACCATTTTAGGCTGGACATAAGAAAATATTTCTTTACTGTCCAAGCCCCCAAGACCTGGAATAGACTCCCTCCAGAAGTGGTGCAGGGACCTACTCTGGACTCATTCAAGAAATGCTTGGATGCTTATCTTGCTGGGATCCTTTGACTCTAGGTGACTTCCTGCCCTGGGGCAGGGGCTGGACTTGATGATCTTCGAGGTCCCTTCCAGCCTTAACAACTATGGAACCTATGAAATCTATGAAATTGTCTTTGATCCTCAGAGATAGAGGGGGGCATTTTCTGTTTGATAGCTTCCTCAAGGATTACTGGTGCCATCTCAGCTAGTATCTTATCATTTCACTGTTTCACTTCCAGTTAGTATTCCCACTTCCAGCTCCCTTTGATTTAGCTCCATGTAACATGGCATGATAATATCACCCAAGTAAACTTAGTTGCATAGTATATTTATTAAAAAAAAAAAAATACACATAACTTTCATTCTGCAGAGACATTTTCATTTCCTCACTAGTCTAAAAAACATTTAAAGTATGCAGATAAGATGTGAAAGACCAAATACATTTTCAGTATTCAGTTTGTAAACATTTATGCTTATTTAGATATGAGAACCCAGTCCATCCACAATTTTTGGGCCCCCTGCAATTCATAGCTTTGGGGCCCCTGACACAAAGGAGGCATCGGGGTGGGTGGGGGGTGGCGAGCACAGAGGCAGATTAAGGTGTACTGGGGCCCTGGGCAAGCACAAAATTAGAGGCCCCCTCCCCCATGGGAGCTGGGCTTCTGTGGGGGAGGGGCCTCTTCCCCTCCCCGTCCTAGTGCTGGCAGGGGAGGCTGCATGGACCCTGCCAGGCTAGGGGGCACATGGCCACCACTTCTCCCTGCTCCTTGCCCCTGCTACAGCCAAATGTACACACACACAAACAAAATTCTTTGGGTTAATCTGATATCTTTTATTAGACCAACTGCATAGTTGGAAACATTTTTCTAGCAAGCTTTCAGGTTTAAAAACCTTTGGTCAGTCTGAGTAAGCATCTGCAGTTGCTGTGTGCTCTTCCTGGATGGAACTAATAGTAAAACCAGAGGCTGATCTGCATGCAAGCCAGTCAGTGAAAATGTAAATTGAGGAGTTAGTGGGTGACAGTCAGTGGGTTTCGTGGAATCAATCTTTAAACCACTTGCTATCCAAAGAGCAAGTTTTAGCCAAGACACTGCAGACTTTCTACAAAAACATAAAAACATAGACCACCTTCCAACACCCTCCTAGCCAAGACAGCATCCAAGCCTGTTTTACACACCTACAATAGCAAGATGACAACTCCAAGTACAGACCCAAAGATATTACTGACCGTATACACTTCATCCTCACACACAACAATTTCACTTTTAATAACCAACACTTCCTCCAGACCATGGGCACAGCTATGGGCACCAAAATGGTTCCAGCTTTTACTTGTGGTTTCCCTGTTGGTCTAATAAAAGGTATAATTTTGGAACTAAGAGTTCTAGATTTTTGTATTTCTTCTTATCTCAGACCAACACAACCACCATGTACATTCCTGAAGCATGGAAGATGCTGAATTTTAGCTGATTTTGGATTTTAAACTTCATTTCAGAACAACAAGAAAGATTTTTACCTCCCTGCCTGCCATCTGACACCTCCAGGGAAAGAATTTTACCTAATCTACATACCAAAGAGCAACTCAGCACAACTCTCAAAGACACTCCCATGGACCCAAAGGGACAGCTTTCCATCTCCAGTTCCCTCTGTGCAAAAATGAAGCTTATTGCCTACCTATGGGGACTTTTTACCATCAATACTTTTCCCAGAACCTGAAAAAGGGCCTGTGTGCCTGAAAGCTTGCAGAAAAGGACAATTTTCTTGTGAATTCCCAGTTAGTTTAATAAAGGTATCATTTTGGAGCCAAGAGTTCTAGATTTTTGTATTTCTTATTGTCTCAGACCAACATGGCTACCAAGTACATCCCTGGACTAAACACAGACATTGGATTTATGATGCACTATAACCTGCCTGACATCTGACTTGCCAGCTATCTCTCCACTTTAATCTGCTACATCCTCCTTCCCTCTCCCCTCCCCCCCCACATCTGTCTCTCACCCCCTGATGCCTCAATTTACATTTTCACTGACTGGCTTTCTTCCCTGCACACCAGCCTTTGGCTTCTTTATTATTTTTTCCATCCAAGAAGAGCACATACCAACTGCAGATGCTTCTCCAGCCTGACCAAGGGTTTTTAAACACAAAAAGCTTCCTAAGAAAAATGTTTCTATTTAGTTGGTCTAATAAAATATATTACGCACACACAGACAGCCCTCTGCCCTTTCCCTCGCAGCTCAGTCTCATCCCTACCCCCCCGGGTTACACTCGTGTGCAGGGAGCTGCTGCCCAGCCATCCCAAGAAGCCCCACAGATGCAGAAGGCTGGGCTGGGCTGGGCTGGGCTGGGACTGGCGAGGAGTGTCATGCCATATCTCTGTGGGCAGGCAGTGGCCCTGGGAGAAGTAGCTCAGCTGCAGGGGGACCAACATGAATTCTGGGGGGGCTCTAGCACTGTGGCCAGCATAGATGCAGTATGGTGCAGTGCTCCTGGCCCAGCTGGCCCAGCCCCAACCACCTTCCAGGTAAGGTAGGGCTCTCCCAACCCAGCTCAGCCCCCTACCCCGCAGGTGCAGTGCCACCCGGCCTTCAGGTGTGGCACGGGTCTTCAGGCAAGACCCCAGCCCTGACCACCGCACTCCGAGGCCCATTGGTGGAGGGGTCCCACTTCCAACAGCCAGGGAATCAAATGTAAAAGCCAGTTTTACACTTGGTGCTGAAAATGTGTGCCGAGTTTAAAACTGTGGCTTTCACTTTCCTGCTGGTGAGGATCTGGGGACCCAGAATTGGAAGGGGCCTCTGGACATGTGCCCAGTTTGCCCATGCATTAATGTGGGCTGGGGCTGACGAAGTTGCCAGCAATGGCAGTAGTGGGGGGGGTGTGGACGACAAATGGCCGGCCGCACGGGACCCCTTGGCTACAGGTATGGACGGGATGGGCCAGCCCTGAGAAGGTAAGACATAAACCTTGCCAATACACATGCTTAGAGGTGTTAGGGGAACGTTTTAATTAGAGTGGTTCCTAGACAGCCACTCTAATTAAAACACCTCCCCATCATATGTATTAAGCCCCCACACATTTAAAAATTGCTGCGGGATGATTTATATAAGCCTGTGGCGGCGAGGTGCCCCCACAGGCTCTCGAGGGAGAGAGAGGAGAGCCCGCAGACCCCAGACCATGAGAGCAAGCCCCCTGAGGGGTGTACATACCTTCAGGAGAACAGCGGGAGCAGGAGCCGCGTTCATGGCCACAGCCGCGTGAACCGGCATTATGCCGGCTGTGGCATCAGCTGTTTTCAATGAGGGGAACAGCTGAGCCAATCCCAGTGGCCGTATCGGCCGCTGCGGGAGGATTCAAAAACGCTGGCGGAGCGGGGAGGGAGAGAGAGCCGGAGAGAGAGAGCACGGGCTGGCAGCTCGTGAGGCGAGCTCCGGCACAAGAAGGGGATGACCCAGCCTGCGAGGCTTCAGCAGGCAGCCCACAAAAGGGCTTTAAGCCTTCTGCTGGAGGCAGAGCAGGAGGTAGGCAAGGAGGGCAAGCGGAGGCATGCTTGCAGCCATCGACAGGAGCTAAAGCTCAGGAGGCAAGGGAGCTCCCTGTTGGTGGTAAGGAAGGGAAAACAGCAGAGAATCTGGGCGGGAGCTGGAATAAGAGGGATAACCCTGCAAATCCTCCTGATTTGGAGGAATATTTTCTATAAAAAAAAAAAAAAAGAGATCTTCCCCAAGAAGGGAGGGAGAGTGACCGGAACCCTGGGAACCAGTCCGAGGTCATCATAAGAGGCCAGGAAACATCTGTAATGCATCATCCAGCGGCTGGCGTGTGGACGGTGTGTAGGGGAGGCGGAGCCCCATGGAACACTGCGTCAAATGACCGTGAGTACCACCGTCTATCGGGAGGCCTCATCCATGCTAAGATCTCCACTGCAGACCCCTCTTAAAGTGCGTTTAACATCCAAGTCGTGGCAGGAGAGTTGAAGGGAGGGGCAAGCCCCGATAAACTGGGAGGTGAGAGGGGCTCAACCCTCACAAAGCCTTATTTGATAAGGTTGAGCTAAAGTGCCCCTGCAGCCATTTTTAAAACATGTAAGGGCTTAATACATGTGACAGTGAGGCAACGCTGGAGCATTCTAATAAGAACATGAACAAGCATGTGTATAGGCAGCTAAATTGCTAAGGATGCAACTTAAAGATATCTTTTTGGGGACAACAGCAGGAGGACTACCCTTTTATATGAGGGAAGAGGCCTTCTACCCTTTATAAAAAGAGAAATTAAAAAAAGAGAAATAGAAAGCTTTCTGGTATTTATGGGAGGCCTGACAAATTTATATTTTTGGCTTAGATGACATATCGACTTCCCAGTAACATCATGATAATGAATGGTCTACAACCATACACAACTATTTTTCTTCCTGCATAACTGATGGCATATGAGAAAAGAAAGCAATCATAATGATAGAAGCCAGTTGCCTAAAATACTCACATTTGAAAGGTAATCCAATTTACCTGATTATCTTCTTTTCATGTCAAAAAGAAGTATTTATTGAATGAATGAAACACAAAAATAAAGGCAAATAAACCTTATCATTTTAAATAATGGATTTCCCATATATTTCTTATCAACCTCAATACTGTTTATGATATTTGCTAATTTTTTTCTGATTCTTAAAATGGTTGCTAATAATTATTCTGTCTCCTGACTAGTATAGGTTTGGTTTCATGAGGACCAAAAAACACATCATATAATATATTTGATCTACCTAATATGGGCATAATTGTTTACTAATTCTCTCAGCTTGGCAGTTTTTATCCAAGTATTTTTAAGCCCTTTTCATATATTAATTACTTTAAATACCCCTCTTAGAATAGGTAAACACTATGGCTGTTTGGCAGACAAAGAAATTCTAGAAATACATTAGTATGAAACAACCAAATCCAACCTCTTTCAAAAATAGAGAGATGTCAAAAGGACAGTTTGGAGTTAAATCATATGCAAGTCTCTGCCTACTGCTTTGGCTTCCACTCATAAGTATGTGCCAGTCACAGCCAAAATCTAGCTTGATTATAAATGATACCTTAATGTGAAGTGTGGCAGACCTACCCTCGTAGCATTGCTGCTAGTGTGCCCTGCCCGCTTGGGTCTGCTGCGCCAGGGTTATTTTGCTTACCATGACTTGATGTTACCTGAATTTCTACCAGAAGGTGTTGTCCAGTGCTTTTCTGTGAACCTGGGTGCCTCAGCTGGTGCTTCTTCTGTAAGCCTTCTCCTCCCCTACACCTCACCCTTTTCCACTCGGGCAGTCTGGCTTGGTTTCAATGGTATTGCAGGCACTGTCTACTCCCAAGGAAGGCCTGCCTTTAGTTCTCAGCCAGAGCATGGTTTTGGCATGCCTGACCAGCAAACTGATAACTTAACTAAACTCAAACTGAAATTATGTAGATAGTGCAGGTGAGCAGGGCAATGATGCTCACTGTACTGAGCACTTTTCATCAGTGCTCTTTACCACATGTGGCATGCCTTGTCTGACCCCCACAGTATCCTGTATTGTGGGTTGTCCCCATGGGATTGATTCCCTGGGTCGGCTGGCACCTGAACACATGCTAGAATGTCCCAAGAGCTATTTTCTTATGTCCCGGCAACACTTGGAGTCTGGCTGCTTCCCTGCTGGGGAATTTTGGGGCCACAACCACTCAAATGCTGCAGCCCAAATCAATGGGATCTCAGGAGTGTACCCTAGGAAGGGCCCCACTAAAGTCCCTGGGGCTGTCCAGGTCCCATCCCAGTGGCCCTGGGTCTACCTGCTGGTGAGACTTTGCACAGGTGGGGATGCAATTAGATCTGTACCCCTTGGTCCCTCTGCAGCTGCTCCCTGGCAGATACCTGGGTCCTCTTTCCCTGGCATCTGTCATTTGTGGTGTCCTCCGGCTCACTGGGGCTACCTGCCCAGGAGAAGTCTCTGTTTCTGACTCTGATAATATAGTACTCAGATATCATAAGGCTTTTTCCTCTGTGGTCTGAATGCCTGAGCTGCCTGGCAACCAGCGCTGCTGCCGTATCTCTGGGTCTGTCTTCAGCAGAGGCAAAGCTTTTGGAGGCATACTTGGTGCCTCCTCCTTTCCTCTCCCCCCCTGGACACCACCAGCGAGCTCCCCTTATTACGGGAGGTTTGAAGGGCCGGGCCAATCTGTGGTCCTGCTTTTGACCATGTCATGCTAGCCCAGCTGCCTGCAGACTGGCCAGCTGGATGCTGGCAGTATGGTGAGTGGGGCACAGACAGGGAGGTGGCAGACAGGGAGAGACATGGGCCAGGCGGATGTGGAGCAAGAGGGTGGAGCCAGGCTGGACCTGGAATCGCGGGGGGGGGGGTAGAGTAGGGTCGGACCCAGAGCAGCCAGGGTGGATGCTAGCCCAGACACAGGGCTCCGTCCCCATCCACACCCCCTCTCCTCCTCATTCTTGATGGGCAATTTGCTAGTGTCCAGCACTAGAGCAGCAAGGTCTCCCCTCCTAGCTGCCACTTGGACCCTACCTCATTACCTAATCTAGCCTCTCAGGGTTTGACTATTCTGTTCTCACCTGCCATGACTGGATGTTATAATTTCATAGGGAGGCTACCCTAAGGAGGCAGAAGAGAGTTTGGAGTAGGACCTTTTCTGGGGTGAGGTACTCCAAGGCCTTGGCCCCCTTTAATGTAGCTGGGCTTTTCTGTCCAAGGTCCACTACACCAGGACCTCAGACTCCCAGATATCAGCTTGCCCCTCTTATGTTTTCGGCCCCTTGGCCCCTGGTCTTACCCTCATGGGCTCTGGGCTTGCACCACCCCTTAGTCTTTGCTGTCAGGTACTCAGTCCTATAATATTCAATTGTTTGAATCTTTCATTTACAGTGTTTGGGTTTCTGACCTCATGCAACCCACCAGGCTTCAAGACCTGGAAGTGTTCTGTGTTGGGTGCCCCTGCAGCACCCTAGTAGCCTCCAATCCTTCCCTTGCAGCCACATCCGCTCCTCCTCTTTAAATGCAAACCAAAAACATAAGAGTTCACTCCCAAAACAAGAACTTTGCCTCCCAGGGTTAATCTCACCCTTCAATAGCATTGGTTGTTGCTGCTCATGGTACAGAGTTGTCTCCAGCTCCCCTGCAGCCCAGAGTCCTTCTTCTGTGAACAGCTCATACTGGCTCCTCCCAGAAGCTCTTCCTCCCACAGCTCCTACAGTCAGACTGCCTCCTCTGGATCAGGCTCAGGGCTTATGAGCCTTTCCCAGAGTCACCTGACCCTCTCTTTCACCTCAGGCCTGTCAATCACTGCTTGCACCTGGGGCAGGTGCCCATTTTATTTAAGTCCCCTTTGCCATTGTGAGTTTATTCAAGGGGCTGGGGGCCTCATTACAGTCATCTTAGAAAAAATCACGAGGATATAAATCAATGGAAAGCAGATGGGATTAATTGTCATGTGATTATGAAACTGGATGAACCATTTAGTCTGTTGCTCTTTCCACTTCTGTAAGCTAGGACCATCATGCTTTTCTCCTTCACTAAGAAAGTGTAGGACTAAGTCAAAGATGCCTTGTGACCAAGGTGCTGGATGGGGACTTAAATTCTTTGGGTTCAATTCCTAGCTGAGCATGAGATTTTCTGGGTAACACCTTACACAAGTCACTTATGGTGACATCCTGGTCCTGTTGAAGTCAATGGGAATTCTGTCACTGATTTCAGTGTTTCTGGGATTTCATTTCATTTTTTCATAACTTGGTTCCCCAGTGGTAACATGTGAATCATAATATTTTGTCTATTTAGACTGTAAGCTCTTTGCGGCAGACTGTCTCCTTGTTTTGTTACAAGTCACAAGGTCCTGATTTCAGCTGGGGATCTGTATGCACCACTAATACAAATGAGAAGAGTAGTAATTATAAAGTTCTTTGAGATCCTCACAGAAGTGACATATCCACAACTCACTCCACATTTTTATTTCATTTTTATTATTGCTCAATTGGGTTGCTTGGATCTTCAATATGGGAAGAAAAAAAGATACTATGTCCTTGAACCCAGAAACTAGCTTCCAAATCTACAAGACCCACAAAGGTCCAAGAAACTGGTAAAAAAGGTCCAAGAAACTGGTCAAAAGGACCACAGTAGCACCCTGAATTGATTTCAATAGGCTTTGGATCAAGCCCTAAGTTCAGTAGCTGCTCTTTTGCCTACATGAGGTTGTTGTTGGCTCCAGAAAAGTTTTATTATTGATAAACTTACAAAATGATATTAATCTTATGAAGTAAGTTTTTAAGAATAAACTCAGAGTCATGTGAGGCATATACACTGAGTGAAATGAAAAGAAAATTGGATAAATATTTATGTTAGTTAATTGTGTTTATGTTAAAAAGTTACAATGTTTGTTTAACGTCTTTGCAAAATCTGTAAACTTGGCTTCTGGATAAAAGTCTTTACAATAATGTTTAGGGTTATGTCCACGTGTGCCTGTCATTCATTTGTAACACTCAGAAAAAAACAGGCTTGTTTCTCTCTCAGGTATCCTAACACAAATGCACAGTATGTTGGAGATTCCTCACAATAGCCACTGGAGCATTTCAAATGTAGACATCTGATTACAAAACTGAAATGACTGCCACTTCCCACACATGTGAGAAGACAAGTTTTTTTTTTATTTATTCAGCTGAAAGGTCTATTATTCTGCCCTTCTTTTCTAATTACCCCACAGAGCTTTTTAAATTAAAGAAAATGAAAGTCTAACTCGAGATTGTATTTTGCTCTAATTCATAAGCTGTTTTCTTCAGCCCTTTCAGCTCTATGAAGAAGGTAAAGTTTAATAATTAGGCTAGAACAAATTTTAAACTAGACATGCGCGAAAAAGACTTCATTCATGCTTTACCGATTTCCCACAGCAAAATATTTAGCCCAAGTTGCTTCAGTCTTGATTAATCTGAGACTAAGGTTTGGGTTAGAAGCCAATCAAGGATTTCACAGTATTACAAATCACTCATGTGATTTCAGTGTTGCGTTCATCTTACTGAAGTCTATGGAAATCTTTCTATAGAGATGAATCAGGCCTTATGCACTCAGGCGTCAAGAGATAATGTATTAGCACCTTTATTGACTGAACGAGCACTCAGCTCAGTCCGACTGTTTAGGCTTCTTGCTGTACCTAGTTCATACATTACTATAATCACCACAATATTCAATGACTTGCCCAAGCATTTCAACACTAGGTACTTGGTAAAGCTTTACCATACATTGTTGCCATGAGATTCTGGATGAAAATGAAAAGAATCTCTCAGAACCAATTGCTCTCATGACACAACCAACAACTGAGGCCTTTCTCCTTTCAGTGGACCCATCCATTTTTTTGACAGTATTTGCAATTGAAATATAAAGATTTTGTGTTTAAGAGAAGCTAAAGTCACAATAGCATTGTCAGTTTTCTATGCACTATGTATAAAGGATACCCTAGCAATGTTTGTTACTTGCAAAGGTATTTGCAAAAAATGTAGCAGTGGAAGTGCCCTACACGTAGGAAAAGATTGGATGACTTAATGCAAAAGATATCTTTGTGTTCCTTACTGTATCTTATGACAATGCAGGTCTCTCTTGAACTTGTGTGCTTGGGCCCTGATCCAGCAAAGCACTTAAGCATGTGTTCAACTTTAAGCACATGAAAATTCTTCATTCACTTCAGTGGGATTGTATTTATGTTTGAAATTAAATGTTAAATACTTTGCTGGATTGGGGCTTTTTTCCACATGAGCAAATTTCACTGACATCAACTATAATTTGTGTATGAGTAACCAGCACAGAATATGCATTAAAGATTTACAGTAAAGATCAAAGAGAATTAGACTTCACTATGCGAAGAAAGATGCTTTGGTAGAAGCCCACATTATTTAGTGTAAATTCTTTCACAAGAAGAATGTAACTGTGAGAACATGCTGACATTGTTGAAGTTCATCCTTAACATGTGAGATAAATTTCAAATTCATCATATCTGTTGTTTTTAATGGGAAATGTAAACGAGCTGGATCATTTTGCAGTGCCCAGGAACAGGGTCTTCTGTTAATAATGATATGGCAGTTGGATTTTACACTCTTGGAAGATCGCAAGTATTTTCTCACCATCTTGTCATTTTGAACCTGGACTATCACAGATTATGAAATGCTGATTTAAATTGGGTTGTAAGGTCACTGGCATTCCATCCTACTCTTATTTTTTTTTTAGAAAAGCAAACAACAATGCCACTGACGGATAATATTTATAAATTAGAACAAAGCCATGATTGTCCACAGCATAAATTTAAAATAAAAGCTAAGCTGCAGAGATACTGGCATTGAAGAACTAAAGAAGAAGAGTAGTTGGTGGTTAAAGCTGTAGACTGCAACTCAAGAGATCTGGATTCAAATATTTTCTCTGCCCCAGACTTCCTGCTTAACCTTGACCAAGCCATTTATGACAACATTATCACAAGTAAATTACAGACAGATATTTAAAGGCATTGGCGTATATTTCATAGGCATATAAAATGCAGGTAGGCACAGAATGAGATTTTCAAACGTGCCTATGTGCCTTAGTATAATGAGCCCCTAAGCATTTTAAAAAATCTTGACAGAGACCTGTGAGCCTACCTAGATGCCTAAGTACCTTTAAAAATCTGCCCCTAAGTGACCTAGGACATGATAAATCCCATTTTCTTTCTTTGGGCTTGAGAATCACAAAGCATAAGAGGGTAGGAAACATAATTTATGTAAGCAAGAAGTCAGGTTACACCAACACTAGGGACAGAAATTCACATAAATTGGTATAAATGATCACAAGCCAGTTCAATTCTGTAACAGAAAAGAAGTTCAGTGTACATAAACTGCTTTCAAAATGGCCAAAACTGGATTAACATAAACCTGGATGGATGTAGTATAAGACTTAACTGATTTAGGTTAAATTAGTTTATTGAACTTCTGTCCCAGATCTCCTCCAGATTCAAGTTAATTCACAGCCCCCAGCATCCCAGGATGCTTTGCACCTCCCCTGCAAACCCCCCACCCCTCGTAGGATGGGTGGGCTATCCTTGACCCAAGGTGTCTGCTCCAGCCGAGCAGGGACGCATGATGCTCTCCAGTTTCTGGTCTGGGCCACTGCAGGCATGTGGCTGCATTTCTGGAATTAAAAGAGAATATCTGTTCACTTGCTAATTGGTTCAATCTACACAGTTTAAATTAATCTGTGAAGATTGAACTGATTCAGCCCTGGACTTTTTAACTGTCTGTACTTATCCCAAGAGTGTGACATAGTGCAGCTACTATTGAAGATGATATTGTAAGGAGGAAGCTTCCACAACACACTTCAGAAAACATGCATCTTCCAGATTTGTAGGGGACCTATACACTTGCCTGATGCCTGTGTACAGGTTTCCCTTGAGTTATGCGGGTTCTTAATATGCGAATTCGCTCTTATGTGATGAGCATATTTAGACCCATGATTCTTTATATGCAAGGTAAATTCACTCTTACGTGATCAGCATAGATGCCGCCCTCCCACCCCCCAGCAGGTAAGTCTGTGTAGGGAGGGGAAAGGGCCATGGCCCCACGCACCCCAGCCCTGGCTGCAGTGGCCCTGGGAGTGGCCAGCGCCAGTTCCCTGCAGCTGCTGGGCTGCACCATGCTCCGTCTGTCCCCCAGCACCTGAGCTCACCCCAGCTCCTGGGCTGCACCATTCCATGATACAGGCAGCTGTTGCCACCTGCTCCCAGGGCTGCTCCAGCTTGGGTTGGGGTGAGTGCAGACAAACGGATCCCCAGGTGGTGCAGGGTACAGCACTCACCCCAGCCCCAGCTGCAGCTACCCCAAGAGCAGCCAACGCCAGCTGCCTGCACCAGGGCACGGTGCAGTCCAGGATCAGAGATGAGTGGGGACAGGTGGAGCACAGTGCAGCCCAGTGGCTGCAGGCAGCTGGCACCAGCTGTTCCCGGGACCGTTGCAGCTGGGGCGAGTGCCATTCTGTTCCCTCTGCTTTGCTGCCTTTTGCAGCCCTGGGAGTGGCACCCCTCCCCACACCCCTTCCCTAGTCCCAGCCTCACTCCCTCCCTCACCACCATGGGAACCTATCCCTAGTTGTTACATTGTAAAGTGAGTTCGCTTTATGTGAATTCAATTTATACGCTGTTCTCCAGGAATGCATGTACAGCATAAATCAAGGGAAACCTGTAATTAGCACGCATATTGCGGAAAACTCAATTAATTAGCACACTCCAGCAGCCTTGGCATCACATGTATTCAGCATCCCCGCACTTCAAAATGGCATTGAACAAGCTTTTATTAAAGCACCCCCACTGCCATTTTGAAGCGTGGGATACTGAATACACAAGATGCTGTGGGTGCTTTAATTAGAGAGGATCCCATGTAAAGACACCTGTAGACATTACTCTGAAAGACAGCATAACAGTCAGGACTGTTTATAAGACTTGCCTGTGCTCTAAGAGAGGGATTTCATAAATCTTACAATACTAAAGTCTTCACAGATTTTCCTGATGTAACATTCTTGCATAAGTACTTTTGATCACACAATTATGCAAATTTTAGGGCTTATCCTACAAATGGTCATTACTGGGTCTAATGCTTACAGGAAGAGTAGTCCCATTGCTTTCTTACAAACCAAAACAATCCTAAAGATATACATTTCCAGTAGTGATATAAAAATATGGCAACTGTTAATGCAATGACACAAATAGATCAAGAATTTGGAGAGGCTGCTATGTGCATGTTCCTTAAAAGGCAAATAATGACATGTCCAATCCTTAGCTTTTTATGAAATGTATTATAGAATTGCCCTTGTTCATTCCTAATTCCCAAGATGATTTCTCATTATATTCAAGTTGTGCTTAGGGGGTCTGTTGACAGAAATGAACATAAACCACCTCAGAGGAGTTTTGGATGGTTCTCTCTAATGGGGAGCAAGGCAGATGTTTTCTGTCATTCATTGTTGAGGTGATAGCAATTCTCCCTTGCAATTCACATGTTCCATGTATCATATACTGCCATAAAAACAAGTGCTATAGCTTATAGTGGGTCAAATTCTACTCTGCTGATGCAAACAACTTCAGATGTTTCTATGGAAAAGTGCTATAAAGCAATGTTAAGATTTGGGAACAACATTAGACTATATTACTGTGCATCTTTTAACATTGCATTAGGTTATAACAGTCCAGAGCAAAAATAAAAAATCAAAATGAAACAAAAAACAAATTAAATGACAGATTTAAAATAATAGTAACAGGCTTACAAACATAAATAACTCAACGTTACTCCAGTATGAAATGTCCAAACGTAAACAAATTTATTAAGTCAAGAACTTGGCTTTTTAGATTCAATCTCTACATGATGTATTATGGTACCAAGGGAAAAATAAAATTGGCAAACTCAAATATTGGCCACACACCAGGGATAGCCCTCAAAATTCAAGGTAATATAAGAGGAGATTTAACCTCAAAGACAATGAAAATCTTTTTGCCAAGACACTTAATAAAAAGTATTGGGAGGCTTATCCAAATGCATTTTATCTGCTGGGAATAAAGAAGGGACAAGACAGTGACACTCATGAAATCTATAGTTTATGACAGTTTATATTTCACCATGGAGCTGACCCTGCATGGTAGCAAGAATGACACTTCAACCATCTCCTGTATTTTGATATTGTGAAGAATTTAGTATTCTCAAATTCTCATGCCAAATCCATCTCTTATTTAACTTTAAAAACCCTTAAAAACCCAAAGTGTCCTCATAGGGTGGATCCAGACACAGGACCTCCTGCAGGACAGATGACCCATGAGCACCAGCAGTGGCAGCAGCAGCAGCAGCGTTGGCAGCATTAATCCCCATGGCAGCTGGAGCTACTGTTTTCGTGTGGCTTTGGAAACTAGAGTGCTTCTGCCATTTGCCTCCATTTTTCTGCTGCTGCTGCTGAGGTGACTAAAAAGCCTAATTTCTGTGGCAGGTATGGGAAGGGCAGTGGCATTAACTCCCTGGATTCTGAGTCATGCCAAAAGAGCAGGACTTAATACTGCCACAACAGGGGGCCCTGGGCAGCAACTGTAATGAGTCCTGTAGGCCAGATGACCTTGCTCCACAGGCTGGATTTGGCCCACATGCTGTATGTTTGCCTTAGTACAATCTCCAAGAGATACATTTTTTGCTTCCTTCTTCCATAAAGTTAGAAGCTATTTTTCCCTCAGCAGTTTGGTATTTGTGTGATCCTCAGTAGGTCTGAAGAAGTAGCATCATGAGTGAAAGACAGTTAGTATACTGGTCTACTTTCTCCTTTGAAATGCATGTGTAATGAAAGTCCCATTAGTATTATTGGGAATCAGACCTCTCTATTTGTGGCAGGGCACTGTTGGTGCCTGCCACTTTAAGAGAGGTGCCAAGCCACCAGCAGGTGCTTGATTGTGGTGGCCATTTTAGACCTCTGGCCGCCTATATAAATAGAGCAGTTCACTGCTGGCAGTGCAGGCAGAAACATTGCCTGGCTGCAAGGCTGCATGCAACAGCCTGGAGGTAAGGGCAGGAGATGTAGGGGATGGCTAGGAGGGTCCTGGTCCTGGTCCTGGTCCTGGTCCTGGTCCTGGTCCTGGTCCTGGTCCTGGTCCTGGTCCTGGTCCTGGTCCTGGTCCTGGTCCTGACCTAAAACTGCATGCTGCTGGGAGTGGGTAGCCTGGTGGGGCTCTCAGTGGGGTGGGAGCCCCCAGGAAATGCCAGGCCAGTTGCCACCACAGTGAAGAGTGGGTAGGGGCATCTTAACCCTAGCCCTCACCTTCAGGTGAGTCATTTATTATTGGAGGTAGTGGGGCCAGACACAGCTATGGCCACCTGAGCCCTCTTGGGTGCAAGACCCTGAGGAGAGGTAGTTGGGGCCAGGTATGGCTATGGCCACCTGAGCCCACCAGGGAGGGAAGTCCCATGGCCCCAGTGAGGGGGTGGAGGTGTGAAGGTCCAGGGAGGAGGGAAAAACCAGAGGCTGGGAGCCCAGTATTATCTGAATGTATAGAGTTGCCCCGGAAGGGGCCAGGGCAAGTTTAGACCCAGTCAGGTAATTGGCTGGCCACTACCCCGGTGAGGGTCACAAGAGAGCAAGGCAGTATAAGTTGTCTATGTGTGAAAGAGACCCTGTGAGAGAGGGTGGAGTGTGTGAGGCCCTAGTGAGAGGAGAGCGGTATGAATGTGTGTGTCTGTGGCCTGACAACAAAGCCTAAGCTTGGTCCGGCTGTAAGCTGGGAGCATTGTCATCTGGACGCCATCTGCGAGGCTTGGGCTGCAGCGTAGGGGAGGAATGGAGCTGCAGATAGTGCCCCCTGGCATCAGGGCAAGAATGGGCAGTCTCCTGCCTTAATTAACAACCTGATTAATAAACAACAAGGCATGGCAGGAGAGACAGGTGGGTGGCATGCCCAAAGGAAAGTGGGGAAACTAGCACTGTGGCTAGTTGGGGAGTCCAGCTTTGCCACACTATTATATTCTCTTGTGGTCCAAAAATGCTTTACAATTGTTACATGGGAACCATAGGAGGTTTCTTGAATGATATCGTGACCTGAAGTAAGTATTTTTTAATTTGTGTGTGCACAAAGAGCAGGAAAGCTCCCCTAGCAAAAGACAAGGACCAAAATAAATGGGCAGCCAATCACTCAGCAGCAGGTTGGGTGCTGAGATTTGACAATATGACCAGAAACATCCCAAAGAGAGCAGTGGGGTTTTAAGGATTTTACAGCCCACAGCCAAGGCACCATATACACATGCAAGCACTTATTTTTACTGATATTGTTTAACAGTTTATTATTAATTTAATTGTTTCTTTCAATGCCCAAAGACAGGTGTGACACAGCTAAAATAAAGCATGACCAAGTGGTCCAAGAGCACATTTTAATAGCCCCAAAAGAGACAATAAAACTTCCCAAAAGTTGGTAGGACTAAAGAGGCCAAAAGACAAGACAATGAGGGTTGAAGACAGTTCCAGATAAAAATGCATATTGATTGGGCCATAGACCTGGTGTTAGGAGCCGTGTCTTTAAGAACTGAGTTTTCCAGACAGAGAATCTAGCGTGGAGTCCTATGAACAACTTGTTGATATGTACAGTTAGTTGGGACTGGACACAAAATGAAGCAAATATTTTGCCTGTATTAAGTGATCATTAAACGCTGCATGGCACGAGAACTAAAAAGGAACTAAAAACATATACTGAGTGTAAAAATGGAGCAACTGGAAGCCCCAGCTAGAGAATTTTCAACAGTGTTTCACTCTGGACTTGTAAATAATGAGTGGCAGCAAAAAGGAAAGTGGTTGGAAAGGAAAGTAGCCTTATTTTGACAGAAGGTTCTTAAGCACCTGATGTGTTTAACAATTTTTAGTTAGCTTAGGCAAAGGAAATTAACTATGAAATTGTATGTATGACAGAAACTTGGGGAGTACTGCACTTGATATAAAAATGAAACATTTGACAGAGCTGTTTTTAAACATAATAAAAATTTATATTACAAGAATACAAAATATGATGTTATGTATTATAACAATTAATATGTTAAACAATACAACAAGATGGTGAGAAAAGTTTATTACTCATCTGAGACTGAAGAGCCAACCTTGTAATTTTGGGGGTATAAGACCAGACCTGAGATGAAATACTTTGAGACAGACCACTGGAAAGCCCAGAAATAACCTTTGACAAAGCAGTTAGAATTTCTCAAGCACAGCAAGTCACTTAGTCTAGATGAAAGCTTTCAGAGGGTAGACAGTATTATGATACTGTGGACATTATACAGAATCCAAAATACTACAAGAGACCAGAGGCAGGAGACACACAGGTTGCATCCAGACAAGTGTGGACGTGCAGTATGTGGCACTACAGGCCCATCTGTGGTACCATACACTGCACATACAGGAGTTCCCTGAACTGCTACCTTGCAGCGCAAGGGTTGGGTTTTTTTTTGACTCCAGGAGATCCTAGGGTCAAAAAACCCAAGCTGAAAAAAGTGGGGTGGTGCACATGGCAGCAATGTGCACTGCCTGAAACCAGAGCCTGGCCAGTCAGATCCACACTCCAGCTATCTGCCAGGCTTCCAGCTGTGGCTACAGCGCCAGGAGGCCCCCTCAGGACCCCAGGTAAGGCTGTTGGGACGAGCACAGTCATTGGACCTAGCCTCCTCTACCCCGCTGGGGTAACCTGCTGTGTGCTAGAGCATGTGCGGCATACGCGTTCCCCAGGGACAAGTAGTAATGGCTCCAGGTCTGCTGGAGTGTGGCAATTCCTGCCTGGCCTCCCAACACCCAGCTGCACAGTATCAGTGCTGCAAACTCTCCACTCTTCAGGGCCTCAGGATTCAAATGTTTGTAAATGTGGCTCTGGGTAAGTTTTTCTGTCATGAGAACAAACCCGGGAGAATTCTCACAGATTATTTGAATGTGTGCATGCAGCCATAGTCTATTGTTTGTGAAATTGCCTACTCAACAGCATTGTAGAATCACAGTCTGGTCTCTGTTTATTATTATTAACCTATAAAATAGTACCAAGGAAATGCTCCTTGTCACCTACTAATATTTTTTCAACACAAAAGTGAAAACAGGAAAGTAATAAACTAATGTTAGACTCAATGAGGACTTGAAAATGTATGAAGAGACAGCTAAGCAAAACAAAAAATAATTATGATTTGGAGTCCAGGGGACTGCCACTCCTTCATGAAAATGACACTGTATATCCCTATGATGGGATAAACAGTGGTTACAGACAGAAGTAGTGTAACAAGAAGATGCTTTGGTCATATGAGGTTGTTACTTCAGATGAACACAGGGAGGAAGAGGTAAAATCCCTAAATACTAGATGGAAGAGTTTTAAGGAGTACTGGGTGCACCTACATGTACAACTACAGCACCTAAACAGACTGCAGAGCTTATTACTCTGCAGTTTATTGCTCTTGGACATGCCATTTGAATGTGTTCCTGGGAGCAAGTAACTCTGGAGTGATAAGCTCCACAGTTTATTCAGGCACAGCACGTGGAGCTGGGGCAGAGCGGCCCTGGCTGACAGAGGGCCCCAGGGGTCAACCTGCCAGCCCAGAGCTGTTCCTCCCACCCCAGCTCCACATGCTGTGGAGGGGCTGGCTGGGGCACAAGGGAGCTTCAGTATGGGCCTAGCTGGCAGGCAGCCACTGTGCTGAAGCACCCTCATGGCCCAACCAGCCCCTCCAGCATCTACATTTGTGCTGCTGCAGAGTTTTTTACTCCAGCCTAATGTGTAGATTAGGCACATGTGTAGATGCTGAGACATTTACTGCACAGTTAATTAGTGCAGTTTACATCTTGTGTAGATGCACCCACTGAGTCTGACATTGTGCCTGAGAGGTACAGATAACAGGGCACCAGGTCGTGCCTCAACCAGACCAGTTGAATAATTGAACACGTCCTGACACCAGTAGTACTGACGTTCCAAGGAAGCCCCAAAGCCCCGAACAGTCCTGCAGTTCTACAATGACTATCAGAGGAATTTTATGCTCCTTCCCAAGCACTGAATTTCCTGCCATGCATGTCTGGCATGGCAGGATGCATGATTTTTTGGGATGGAGCATGACATTCATCAGATCTTAATTGTACCATTTTGGCATCTGCCAGAGGGTTCATATACACATTAACACTAGCCCCACTGGCTGTTAATAAATGTCTATCATCTCACCAAAATAACTCATAACTTAAAGCCTTTAAATACTGTTTGTAAATCTCAAATAAAAAATATTATTTCCCTGCTACTTAAGTGGCCCAGCTGTGAAAATTCCCTTTTACACAGTTTGTTATTTTTATAATAAATAAAGGTGGATTTTAGAATTGTACCTAATTCTAATGCATTTTAAACAGAGTTTTGAAGTACAGATCTTCATTTTTCCTTTTGACACTGTAAGTTTTCCAAAGTGAGAGAAGTTTTGGAGGGAAAATACCTTATTACACGCAGCGAATAGGAAGATAGGGGAAAAAAACAAAAATTCAAAATTAAGCAGTTCCAGATTTTCAAAGTATTTCAAAATAATTAAAAAATCTTTGAAAAAATTGCTCAATTAAAAACCCCATGAAACAGAAACATGTTTGAAATTCCAAAAATCTTCCCCAAATCATTTTCTGTTTTTGAATGGTTTATGAAGAAGGTGTTAAATATAAAACCACTGCTTTTCTCATTTGCAAAATTAAGATAGGTGGCTACTGAGGAAGGGTATTGTATGCTGGGCACTTAAAGTTCAAGTTTTATCTTGAACTTTATCTTCCTCTTTTTTTAGCACCTTTTTAAAATTTCATAACTTTAATGATTCCTCTCCTTTGCTTGGAACCTCTTTAGTTCAGTGGGAGGGCACAGTCACCGTAGTACCAATGCCTTTACACGCATTTGCAGTCCAGATTTCACTGGTCTAATACATACATACATATATACATACATGTTGACACACACACATTAATATATACAGATATATGCAGGGAAGTGTTTATATATAAATATATAAAAAAAACCTTTTCAGACTTATACTTGGGCCACTCATCCTGAACAAACTAAGAAGGGGAGCTGTTAAGTTAATACAGTTCCCTGATCGATCCCGCTGGGAAAGGGTCAGCATTGCTTTTATTTTAAAAGCTCATAAGATGTGTTTAATTTGGTCCTGTAGTTATTTGTTCAGTATGCAGTGCAAATTTTTCTGGCTAGAGACATGGGATATGGTAAACCTTTGTCTGGATCAATGTCCAACCTCTTTTAAGTTATGGAGAAAGTTACTCTCTCATAAAGTTCAGACCTGCCAGACTCAATAAGTCTACAAAAATGTTCAGATGAAAATTGCTTCAAGCAATCCTAGTAGAAAGCCAGCACCTCACCCCTAGTTTAAAGTTATGATCCTTATCATAATTAATTCAATAAAGAAGTAATGTACTTCAACCTAGGCATAGAGAATAATTTTCTATCCTGACTGGTATAAACTTTCAACTAGGGACATTTAAACTCTGGACCTGATCTCTTACTGAAAATAATAAATTACAGACCCAGAACCAGCAGATTACAGCTGAGTGAACCATTGTAAATTGCTAAGTATGAGATGAAAATGTACACTGTGTATTTGTGATAAATTCTATAGTAATGTTTACAAATATAGCAGAAAATGTTTTTCTGCTGATAAATTATGTTTTTTTAGTTTACGGTTTTAAGCAGTTTTTTAGCTCTGAATGAGTTGAAAAGCAGGAGTTCATGCAATGCTCATAAGCAAATATACCTTAGATCTTTAATTTAAAAATCAATTTCCTTCTGTCATTGGAATGTAGGATTAATTCACTATCAAACACACTAATATTTTTCAGCTAGGTGTTTGTTTATGTGAAAGATCCAAACTAACGTAAATTAAGTATCACATCACCTGACTCGTTTGACTTTTTACCCTTATTGTTTACATTGTTATTCCATCATCTTAACTTTTCTCTGAATAGGTGGAACTGATTCTGCATAGTATTATGTACCTGTTCTGCAGGGCAGGCAACACCTTGGAGCATTATACATAAGATCTAAGGGGATTCCTTCCCTTTCCTTTATTTTGGGGTAATCAGTGTGTACCAACAGTGTTACCCGGAAAGCATGTAGATGCAGCTAGATTAAATCAATACATTATAAACTGTACTTAATAACATAGTCAATGCTAATTTAGTAACGTTCTTTAGCAGTATGTTAAAAAAATACAAGTCAGATTCTGCTCTCACTTAAAGGATTATCACACTGGTAATACTCAATTGAATTTATGGAATTCATCTTGATGTTCACTGACTTGAAGAGAAAATCAGGCCCAGTAACTGAATGCAGAAATGTAAAATATATTTATCACTTACCTAACTTCTCTTTTCCTCATCTGCTGGTGTAAGTTAAAGCAAATGTAATTTTTTTAACTGACAGTAACGATGTTGTGAAAAATTTAAGTGTGTATTTCTTTAAATTTTAGCTTTTATTTTATCATATCATCTTACATTCCATCCTGTTACATCAAGTTGTTTCTATGCTGCATTGTGACATAACTTGCTACAGTGTTAACAATTCCAAAACATGCAAATTGCTTTCCAAGACATCTTATCCAAAACAAATAGCTCATTCCAACTAATTTAGTTTGAATAATCTTTATCAAAGATGGCTAAATTCTGCATGATTCACTTTATTACTTATAAAATCATATTTGTATAATCATAATCTGTGTGGCTTTTTATTGTCTATGTGTATTCATTATCTGTGTTTGCAGCTATATTTAACTATACATGCACACAACTCTATTATTTGAGTGACTATTTCTATATAGAAGGCAAAACATTGTACCTTCTTAAATTTTACAATAATACAAAATGCAGCAAATAGTGTAAATATTTAAAACTGTAGTACTATTAAGGTACATTTGATATTGATATTTTTATAATGGCTAAGCACAAAGAAACCTTAACATTACTGCTAAACATAATCAGTACATGGAAACAGGCATAGTGCCCAGTCCTAAAAACTTCTGAATATTAAAAAGTCAGCAGCCAAGGGGACAACTCGTGCTTAAGGATTTTTTGCAGGAGTAATAATTTGCCATATCTTGTAATGTTAAAAATGTATTTGCGATGTTCTAAATAATATTGAAAGTAATGCAGTAAGTATATATTTTTCTCAAAAAGAATTAAATAGAATATAAATAAAATGACTTCTAAGACAATGTATATATATCATTAAATGTTGTCATGGACGTGGCAAGTTATGTTTAACAAAGTTCTTGTATAATATGCTTTTAAATCATCCTCATCATAC
This sequence comes from Alligator mississippiensis, assembly GCF_030867095.1. Classification (NCBI taxonomy): domain Eukaryota; kingdom Metazoa; phylum Chordata; order Crocodylia; family Alligatoridae; genus Alligator; species Alligator mississippiensis. The sequence goes on from NC_081830.1 coordinate 45,352,081, forward strand.
TAATTGTATTATATTAATGGTCAATCATGTTTTATGGGTGGGTCCTAAGAAACCTTATTTACATGAGTAGTCTTAACTCACTCATGTGAGTTGTCCACATTACATAAGTTAGTCTTGCTCTCATAAATAACTGTTTACAAGATTAGTCCTGTGTAATACCACTGTCTGGTATTCTTCTTTAGAACATGGACTTTTTATCTTTGGCAAGTTATTTTGAATGCAACAATGTTCTGATACCTCAGGTTCCTTTATTCTGACTTTACTTCTGATCAAGTGAGTATATGTGCACATTTGAATTTATTTTAAGACAAAACTAGGACCAAGATATTATCAAACAATTAAAAACACTAAAAGAAGTTCAAATGGATTATTGTCATTTACAGTGCACATAACACATAGAGGAAATAAGTCAAGTCAACAAACTGGAGCTTGGTTGCTGTTACAACAAATGCATTTTAGCCAGAATGTTTGACCAACACTTGCAACCCTGCACCCCCACCCCCTTTGAGTCCCCCTTGGATTGATTAAATTGGCTCAAGATGACACCAATAATTGGCTCAAGATGCCGCTTCGACAGACCCAATGATCCATATCTTTGCATTCCCTAAAATCAGTCCTTTCAGCTCTGTGTTAGATTTAGGATGGTTTACATTGGCTCTGTCACAAACATTTTAATAAAGTCCCAGAGAAACCTCAAACTGGTGACATCATTGGATGGTGTTAAAAAAAAAAGTTCCATTTTGCTGGTTAGTTGTTAGCCTTTATAATCTGATCAGAAGCTTTTTTTTGCTATATTTTGTCATTCCTTTATAATCCCCTGCAATTAGGACCATAATATTAAAAAGAAGAAAAAATAATGTTAGCTAATCAGAAGAAAACAATTCTAAATATTTTGACATCAAGTAGCAAAATGAAAAAAAAAATCAAACATTTATTATATCTGAAGGGTGAGAGACTAAGTGCTGGGTGCTTTACTTTTTAGGTATTAGATGGATTAATTGCAATGAAAAGCACTGGTTGTTCTCAGGAGACTATGGTATAAACTGAGTACACAGTTGTGTTATCAGACTCTTTGAAAAAGCTAATGGTCATTACACCATTTTTAGAAAATAAATTGCAAACCCTTGAGTGAATCCCAAATCTGTAACCATTGAGTTTTAGTTAATACACTTACGGCCTCAGTCTCCTATTTTCCACTAGTATAAACCATGAGCAGTTCCACCGCAGTCAATGGAGCAGTACCAGTGTGAAAGCACTCAGATAAGAATCAGGCCCCTATTCTTTTACCCCTTTGTCATCAATAAAAGGCTTTAAAAAATTAGCATTTTCAATTTTTACTTTTCAATCACCCCCAGAGTCACTAAAGAGCACTATGATGCAGACACTCATGTTATCTAATATCTAGCTTTCAAGAGCTTTCCAGTTTTTGAGCTTAAACAGATGACAGTCTCTGTGTCATCAGATGTTATTACTTAATTACTTCTTGAAGTGGACTTTATAGAAGAGGCTGCTCTGAGTACTTTTTTCCACAACACACTGGAAAATGTGACATGTTTTTCCTTTTGAACTGTAGGGCTCATTTCGCATCCTATATTTTTTCATATTTACCCATAAATATGAAAATCTCTAGTAATTTAGGGACAAAGTTAGCTCTTAGCTAGAGCCAGAATAGCAGCCCAGTTTCACAAGGTGCTCAGGCTTCCTGTAATTAGTAACATTTTACAATAGCATTCTCACACCCCAACCAAAATATGGGCGCTATTGTACTACGTGCTATACAAGCACACAGTGGGAGATGGAGATCTTACAATCAGAACATGGAAACTGGAAGCACACAGAAGTGAAATGACACATCTAAGAACAGACAGCTACCTAATGGCAGTACCAAGATTTGAATTTTGGTCTTGATTTATAGTCCAGCACACTGTCAATTTAATTCACATTAGAGTACTCTGTTAACTGCACTGTTACTTCTTCAGTAGAAGTGGAGTGCACTTAAAACTAGATGTCTGGTGCCTTACAAGAAGAGCCCTTAATCCTACTCAAAAATCAAACTGTTCTTGATTTTGCTGTTGTAGTTGCAAGTAGAATATAGCCTTTTGTTCTGCTACAATTTGGGGAGTAGGTGGGGGTCCACTGCAGCTGCATGCTATCTTGTGGGGAGAGGGGGTTTGTGCATTAGTTATTTAAAGTTGTGGGGGTGGGGGTTCCAGCTGCTCAGCTGGTATAACTTGCCATACTGCTATTGACACCCTAAATTCACACTTTGCACCAAAAAACTGGGAGGCATTTTGATTCCTATAGTAAATTTTATTTTCCTTCAAAATTAAACATAAATAGAAGAGCCTATCAAAACAAAGAGAGGTTTATACTAACACATTAGTTAAAGCATGATACCATTTCTTAACTAGCTAAAAAAATAAACAGGCTTTTGAAACTTAATGGACTCTTTTCTCAACTGGAGTACTAACAGTCACAATTATAAGCATATTCAATGTTGCTGTATAAACTGATGCACAAATATATTTTAAGGCAAATATTGTTAAAAGTATTCTTTTCTTCCTTGTCCTGTTCCATTTCTAATAGATTTCACAGCAGGGAGGTCAAAATACAACTGTTACTTCAAGATGAGCTTTTTTCGGAAAGCTATTTTTTTAGTGTTATTGAAAGTCATGTTTTTCAAAAAATATTTTAAAAATAAAAACATTAGGTTAACTGCAAACATATTTCCAAAATAAAATAAAAAGGTGATTTTCCAGGTTTCAATATGTAACAACTTTTTAAATTATCCAATACGCTGCCTTGATTCCGTACAAATGTTCCTTTCCTTCAAAGAGACAAAAAAGCATGTACTGCCAGATCAGATTGTATGTAGAGAGTGGATCTGATCCCCTTGTCACTAAGGTTACTAATCAAATTTCCATCCAATATGCTCATGCAGGATTTCCTGATCAAACACTTAAATCTGCCCCCTCTGCACCCCCATTAGCTAACATGTTTTATATGTAGCGGGGTCATCAAAAGTGTAATTCCCTTAAAGAAACCTAATCCTGTGCTCTTGTCAACTAGCAGATAGCTAATAATGCTTTCTATCCTAGATTTTTCTAACATCAATAGCATACCAGAAATTAAGATCTTATTTTAATCGCACAAAGATGTTTAAAACAAAGGTACCCCATATGTACAGTATGTGTCTTTAAAAACACGCAGGTGAAGAAACAGACATATAATTTGAAAATAACTTGTTTTTCACATGAAAACAGAAAATAGATTTTAGTTTCAGTTTGAGTTGATGCTAAAAGTGTAACTATCCTGTGTTGTTCAAAATGGAGGTAGGCTTTGTAGATAATATAGTTTCACCACTGAAACTGAATGATATATGGAGAGAACTTATGACAAATACCCTTGAGTCATTTTTGGAAGAGTACTGATTTATTTCAATTGCTTACCACACATACATGTAAGTATGTATGTGTGCACATGTGTGTATGCGTGCAAGTTAAATATAAACATATGCAACCTACCCATCTTGTATATTTAACAATTTGTGTGTTATATCTTTCCATCTACCTGCTTCATGCTGAGAATAATCCAAGGATTTAAAGAAAATGAGAAAATGAAAACTAATGCTTATACTATACCCAATATTCAATTGTTACTTAACAAAGCAGTTTTTCATTCCTGAAAACACTTTTCATATTGTATTTTTTTTAAAGTTTTTGAAGATGTAATTCAGTTTTTGTTGTTGATATTACTTTTCTTTATTAACAGGTTGAATAGGACTTTGGGTTAAAAATATATAACTTCTCTGATGATCCTTTCCGAGGCCTGAATGGTTTTTTTTTAATGAGTAATGGTCACAATCAGACAAGGATAAGTGGGTCAGGAAATTTAACCTGACTTGTCCAACCTTGGTCTGAAACTGTAAGGTCTGCAAGGCCCAAGTTTGTCAGAATTCAGTGGATTATATACATCTGAATGGCAAAACAGATTTAAAACACTGTCCATTCTGACTTAACATTTGCCCTAGAAACTGCCAAATTTCAATTAATAAAAACTTCACTATTGACCTGACTTTCAGCAATTCCAGGAATCAAAAGATATTCTTACTTATGTATGCTATAGGAATTCCTCCTAATATATGTTGTTTAAACTATTTTGTTAATGCATAAAGAGAGTAAAGAAAATTTAATAATTGTGTTTTGTGTCTTGATTAATGATACTGTATGGAGTCAGCATAAAATAGTGACATCTATAAGTGGTGTTTCACATAGGTTCCTGCTGAAATGTCTTAAAATATTTCCAAGACAACTGGGCAATTTCAACTACAGTAGCTGAAAATAAAAGTAATATCTAAAAATGTATTTTTAAGCAGACAAGTAATATTTTAAAAATATCTGTTGGATTTCAAGTTTTTATTGATTTTAAATATCTTATTTAATAGAGTTAAAAAGGAAATGTATTAAGGGCTGATTTAATTTATATCACATTTTTTTCTTCTAAAATATCCTTAATGGAAAACAAGTGCATGTTTTAGAGTTTAACCAGAATAAAATTTGATATAATAATAAATGGGAGCATATTGAACTGGAAAAGCATTTACAGACACCATGGGAATACCAGATATAACAATACATTCTAAATAGTCTACTTAATATGCTAAAAATATCTTTTTTTGGTGGTGAGATTTTCCATTTCCTCTTAAATCTATAGGAATATACTAACTTTAAAAATGATAGATTATAGGTAAAATGTTTCTTGTTGGTATTTTCAGTTATTTAAGTGCATTGTACTCATTTTATTCTTCATAAACTTCTCAGACACAAAGTTTAGGTGGATTCAGGAAAATCAACTATTTCAAAGAGCTTTCAGCAAAGAAGAATAACAGATATTCTATGCTTTCAAAATTGTGTGTGTAAAATGCAAATCCTGTTTACTTGTATGTCTGGGTTTTTCTATTAGAATCTCATTCTGGATTCTCCATTTTGACATTTTTATATCTAGTAAACACCTTTATGATCTTTAATATTTAGCATTTTCAGTATATATAGTGGTTTTATCAAATCAGCCTTTAAAAAAAAAAGAGATTGAACTTTCAAATAGTAATATGAGTCTAAATTAGAGATTTCAAATGAAAACAGCGATGAGTTATATAAACGCAGCTGATATTGCATCATACTCCCAAATCTTCTTTAAATTAACTCTATGTCAAGGGGCTACATTGGGAGAATGGGGGGTGGGGTTTTTTGGGGTTTGTTTTTTTTTGCATGTGTGCGCGTCAGATATAGAAAAAAGTTGGAACAATATCAGTTTACTGCAAGATCCAAAAGATCATTTGGTTTTATTCCAAGGAGCAAAGAAAAATTTCTTTTTAGCTATGGCTCCACACATGTATTACTTTAATCAATTTCTTGCATACTCTTTGCAGCACAAACAATTCTGAACTGAAGGAAGTACCTCCAGAAATTAGATAAGTGGATCTTGTCTAAGATAAGTGACAAACTCGGAGCTCTTGGAAATAGCACTCATTGGATATATAAAAGTGTGCTTTGTTTTGGGAATGGTTGAGCTGATTTTACTTCGAGAAAGGAGTGTGAGGTGTGTGTTCTATGCACTAAGAAGTGTGTCTGTAACATAAAAATGTATACAGTAAAAGCCCTGTTTTCCCGGCATGAGTGGAGAATGGGGGGGGGGGGGGATAATCTAAAAATGCTGGTTACCTGAGGCACAGGGGTTTCCGACTGGACGCAGAGCAGGGGCAGGGGAGCGATGACAGCAGCCACACATGGAGCAGGGGAAGGATGGGGTGTAGTGGCAGTGGCATGCAGATCAGCAGCAGTGCACGGTGTTGGGTGGCAGTGGTGGCTGCCGCGTGCGAGCTTCCCCCCTGGCATCCAGCCGGCTGGCCAGAAATTCCAGTTAATAGAAATGCCGTTTAGTAAAATGCCGGATAACAGGGCTTTTACTGTACATAATAGGAGCCCTGAGGAACATGCCTTTGTTATGCAACTTAGACTGCATGAAACTCAAGCAAATATTCTCTTCAGTGCACTGTTGTGAAACAAGGGAAAAGCAAAGTTCTCACCAGCAGTGTAAAATCCTAGAAAATGATACCTATTAAAACAAGAGGCAGAAGATGACCTATTGTCTGTTTAGGGCTCATGGCACACTGATAATTGAGTACACAGCCAAATAGAAGGCAGCAAAAATCATGAGGCATTAAAAAGAGGTTAGCCAGAATGTAAAATTCAGATCAAAATGATGTGTAGAAGAAAATTCATGTCTGAGATTTATAGCTGCCAGCAAGTATATCTCTCATGTAGCTACAGTACTATGACTGGTTGAATTAAACATCAAGAACACCTAAAGGATGACAGCAAACTCAAGTTAATATTAGAATTATATCCTTAGGCATGTTAATTTTGGATGTGTGTGATGATTTAGGTAAGTGATTTATGCCTCGGGCAAATAATATACATAGCTGCATATACAGCAAAGATTCAGTTAATTAATGAAGGGCCTTTGGTGAAATGCATAACAGAATTGAGAAATATTATTCATTTTAGTTGTTTTTAAGATTACCATGTTATTCCCAATTGATTTGATATATTCCATGAAAAGAAATTTTAAAAATCTAATTTCTAAAGAAATTTCAGAGTTTCTTTTCAGCTCTACCTATCTACATAAGCTCCTCTGCCCATCATTGGAATATATGAACATCACACAGGCCTTAGTGAATTTAGTATTGATGTTATGAAGCAGATAAGGATCATTGTCCTCATTTTACAGACATGCAAATGAGACACAGAGAAGAAGTGACTTCTCAAGTTACAGAGAAAGCCTTTGTCGGAGCTGGAAGCTGAACCCAGGTCTTCTGAGTTCTACCTTATTGGCTTCACTGGAAAATCATCCTTCTATTTAAAGTCCCTTTGCTTCTCTGTTATCTCCAACAGGCATGTATCATTCTTGTGTTGGACAGCCTTCCTAAGCACAGAGAGTCATTCTTGTGGGTACTATGGTTTTAAGAAGATCTTTATTTCACTTGAGTCAGAGGATGGAGGATCATAATTTTAAGAATCATTCCAACAGCACAAAAGTCAAAGTGGTAGGGAGAAATTAATGAAGAGGGGTACACTGTACCTGTACATAGAGGGTGAACTGTATTTGTTTAAAGCCTGAGTAATAAGGTTCTATGTTGGACAGGTGCAAGTGAGTTAAGAGAATGAAATTCAGCTTAGTCTCTGGCTAAGTACAGACCATCAAAAAGCCCAAAGCTGAATCAATTCAGCCTTTGCAGTTTAGTCTAAACTTTAGAGATTAAACTGAGAAACAACTAGACACACATTCACTTTTGATTCAGGAAATGCAGCCACATGCTTGCAGTGGCTTGGGCCAGAAGCCTGGAGGCACTATAGCACTCTGGCACATAGCCAGCATGGACTGTGTGTTCGCTTCCTATTCCTGCTCCCCGGTCTCTGGGACTTTCTGTCTGGAATCACAGCAGCAGGACTCTGCAGGGTTGCTCATCACTTCCTCCTCTTACTTCCATGTGCCTCTGGCATTTGTAGTCCACAGTAACAGACAGCTGCAACTTTCAGTAGGTTTAATAGGGCAGGGCAGCTCTGTACTCAGGAGAAGGGGGGTTTAACTGGGGAAGGGGGGTTTAACCCCCCTCCCTGGCCCCAGACAACAGTCTGGGTTTGCCTGGGGTGGGGGGGATCTGTCCCTGCCTCTCCCCTCTCCCCCCTTCTCTGCTGGAGCAGACAGCACAGCCCAGCTCAGGCCTGGAAAGCATGCTAGGATGCTAGGGAATTCTGTTTTACCAGGAAGGGGCCTGGGACAGAAGTTTCATAAACTGGTTTGACCCAAATCAGTTAAGTCTGGTACTACATTCCACCAGCATTTACAGAGGAGCTAATCTGAGGTCCAGAGACTGAGACTTGCCCATGGTCACTCTGCAGTTCAGGGACAGAAATGGTGACTGGCTGATGTCTCCTAACAACCATAAAAAAAAAAAAAAGTATTTTAAATCAGAATGCGACTCATGCAACCAGAGCCAGCAGCATATGCCTATGCCTTTATCCAGCCCTACTGATACTCATGAGTAGAGACTGCCAGAGGAAAGAACGTTTAGCTACTATAGCCCTTCCTGAGAGGTTAGAAGATCCAGGCCTTTGGTTCTTGTATCTAGATGGTTTTCAGTGACCTAAGAGCTGACTTCCTTAAAGGTCAATGAATATATGATTTAGCTCAAAGTGGGATCTATAGTCTAAGGTGATTGGCTATAGCTATGTTTTTACATGAGTAGCACTGCCTTCTTCTTGCTATATTTGTTTTTTTATTCTTAAAGCTCCAGCTCCACGAATCACATTATTTCAGAAGAAGCTAAGTTTTCATATTTTTATTTAAAAAGCCATTTATAACTTAAATGGGATATAAAAAAAACTTGAATATATGATCCCTTAAATGATAAAATAAGAAGGAAAATTAAAAAACAACATCGCTTTAAAAAAAAAACCCTCATAATTTTAAGCCAATTTCATGATACAGGCAACCCCCACTTAATGCTGTTTTGCTTAGCGCTATTTTGCTATAGCACTCATTTTACATTGATACCCAATTCCACTTAGTGCTCAGTGAGTTTCATTATAACACCCACGGGCAAGCCCTAAGAGTGATTTTGGTGGCTTTAGAAAATGAAAACTGAAAGTGAAAGTTGGTTTTGCTTAACGCTCAATTCTGCTTAACGCTTGTTTGTTTTTTTGGAACCAATTAAGAGCGCTAAGCGGGGGTTGCCTGTACTTTGGGACTTAAGCTATCAATTTGAACATCTATGATTACCAATATAAAGTAAAAATTCTGTGTTCTCACGTCAAGTTATTTACTTCCTGTTTGCTAATTATTTATTAAAAGCTGAATCCTTCATACTAAAAATCACTAATGTATTAAGCAGGGATATTATTTTTAAAGGGGGAGGCATTGGTATCATAAACAATTAGCTTAAAATAACAAAGACTGGGCCTAGAAAATAAAAACCACACAGACAACAAGCTATCAGTCAGTTCTCCATGTTTTTTTCTGCATGGTTCACATCTTGATCAAACATAGCAACAACATGATAAGTATAGCTATTTTGTAGACACATATATATTGAAATTCATGTAGCAGATTGCTAAAAATGTTTTTAAAACTCCTATCATTGCATCACTAATGAAACATCTGATTTTTGCATGTGTTTATGTAGTTCAATTCAAATAAATTTACACGTTTTTTGCTAAATTACAAGGGATTATAGTTTTTGAAAACCAAATATAGAAATGAAGAAAAAGAGAAACCTGAAAACCAGAATCCCTAACTGTAACATAACTCCGTTTTTATTTCTGATGCTTCAGCTTCAGAGAAATAATCATTCATGTTTTTTTAATTAATGCATTTCCCCCACTCATGTTTTTATACAAATTGAAATTGGATTACTCAAATTAAATATTGCCTCTCCCCAAGCCTAAAATACAAAATATGCAAGAAAAATCAGCTTGTTCTGTTCAAGATGCACACCGTTATATGGATGGCCACAGGGTACTTATAACTGGCTAATGAGTTGAAGTTTTAAAAAGAACTGCTATAGTAGAAATACTATAAACAATATTTTAAAAAACTGTAACTGCTTTTTCTGAATGGGAATTTTCTCAGAGTAAAAACTGCAAGCTTGGGCTCTTGACGCATTTTTAATCTTTTAATGTCACACAAAAATGAAACTGTGTGTGATAACACTGATCCAAGCTATTAACTTGGATAAAAGCAAAATTGCAGTTATAGGGAACAATATTATATAGCCCCAGGCCTTGGCTTTTTTTGGAGAGTTCTGTTCCCAGTTTGCTGCAACTCCAACTCCAAGACTACAACAACGATATCAGGAATTTCTTAGCACTAACCCCCTCCCCACTTCAGCCCAGAACTTTCACAGAAGCTCTGATCTCTCTGATTGAACACCCTGATAAAGACCCCACACAATCTCTCTCCTCAATACAGGGCTAAAAAAAATATATGCCCAAACCCTAGGAAATAAACGAGAATCTGAGCCCCTGCAAGGCATGCTCTAATTTAGGACACATCAACGCAAGACTTTAAATTGAGTATATCAATTTTTTCATGTACAAGAGATTAAAGCTATGAAAATGAAAGCACACAGTCCACAAATATTTCTACATATCATTGTTTCTTTCAAATCGGACACAATTTGACTTGTAATGCAAACAATACCATTGTGATGAGATAACGGTTTCAGTGTAAGCAGTACAACATGAGAGACTGAACAGGGCTGGGTGTACCAAGAGTTCTTGAGTGCTCATGTGGATCTGCTATGGGCTCACTGCATGGTCTTTGGTCAACTCACCTGATTTCTGTTTCAGTTTCTTCCTCTGGAAAATGTGAATGTTACTGTTTCCTGGGGCTGGCTGATTAATGAATTCTGCTTTGTGAGTTCTTTTGAGGTACAGCAGTTTGTTTTCATTACACATTGAAATGTAAACTTTTGAAACATTTGAACATTTTTGCAATATGTGACCAGAGGATATATGCCTAGACCTCAAAAATCTTCTTGTCAAGAAGATTAAAATTGGTACATCTCCACAAAAGCTTTGAATTCAGCAAAATAACATTTTATTTGTGAAAATAGGCTTCACTGAATGTTCCAACCCATGCAAATACTGACCTACCTTACAGGGTCTGGTGAATCAGTACTTGTACTGTACAGAACTCCTAACCAGTGAAGTCCAATCCTGACAGTAAAAACTGTGTTGGACAACATATATCTCTGCTCCCAGTTGTTTGATAGTCATGATGTGCAATTCTGGTGTCCGGGTTGAGTGGCCATCTGAAAAAACCCCACGGAAAGCGTCATATAGGCAACTCCTGAAGTTAGAATTCATGTTTATTAATTAGTCACAGCATTTTCCTTCTTTCTTTTTTTACACAAAAGTCAAGTACCAGTATAAGGTGAAAAAGCTTTAACATATCCTATTGTAAAATTTGCTCTCAACAACATTTATAGCAGATTCTGCAAGAAAAACTGTTGTTATCAGACACACTATTGAGGAAGAAAAGGAGATAATAATTAAATATTTACTTCTGCACAACATATGTCAGAATTTTCAAAAGCTCCACCCAGGATTGAGGCCATATTTCTATTTAAAGGGTAGCATCCATAATGTACCAAAATAAGTGATGAGGTACCTCAGCATACTAGGCCCATAGGTTCATTTGCAAAACAGTCCAGAAGTGTGTCAGCAGAGACTGCTGGTAACTAAGCATTTTTTTTTTAATTTGGCCCATTGATGAACTGAATGAGCTGAAGGAATAACTCCTGGTTGATCCAGCAGTATTTATACAGATTTATACAGGTTATATTCAACAAGGATATGTTGCATGAAAGGTGAGGGTTTTTTTGTTTTATTCTCTTCTTTGGCTAAATATGTAGAATAAAATTCTTCCACAGCTAGAGGATGAAGAATGTGCTTTCTGGAGGTTGACGGAAAGGTTAACATGATAAACAGTGGGTCCACTTTTAATTCTAAATAGGTTTCTCCTATATCACTGCCTTTGCCCTGAGCAATACTATGAATAGTGGTAATTACCAGGCTCCTGATGTCTAATCCCAGAATATGATTGATTTTCCACCAAAAGTAACTAAGTTTCCTCAGACAAAAATGGAAGCTTTAGCTATATTTTTCCATAAAATCCTTTCCTAAACATCATTGTCCCATCTCTTGGTCTGGATGGCTGGGCTGAAAAGTAAAGAGGAAGCAACGGTTGGCCTCTTTAAATTCTCCAGCCTGCAGATATCTTGTCTCAGTTCCTCTGACCTCCATGGGAGTTTTTATAGTCTTTTTTCTCATAGGAATGCAGTAGTCTCTTTCCAAAGAGATAGGATCATCTTTTTGCACTGAGATTCCTATCTTTTGGCACATGTTGCCTGTAAGAGAGCAGGTCTTGCACTTACATTCCTGGATCATACTTGGGTCCTTAAGTATTTTGGTTGACGGTCTGCAGCTATGCTGCTCTTTTGCAATTGTAATTTTTCTTTTTTAATTATCTGTTCCATCATGATTTTTCCAGCCTTACTTCTAACTTGCTAAGTTTTTTGTTAGTAGCCCATCATTCTATTTTTCACAGAGGAGATGGCAATTAAAGAGGGATTGTTCCAGTTTTGCATGGGCTAGAATAACCTCCCAGTATCAACAGAAGCAGCGGGCACATAGTTCTATGAGAAATCTGCAGACCATGATAAGTTTTTAGTTTTGTATTTATTGAGCATCTTGGTCTATTATTAAACATATTGGCTTCCCTTTTTCTGATGAAAGTAATTGCAAATACAAAGCTATGCAGAACTCCTGTTTTCACTAAGCTCCAGCCTCAACATCACCATCAAACTCTTTAATATTAGATATATCTTCTAAAGAGTTCTACCTAGACAAGACAGAAGGAATGTTTGCAGGAAATGTTTTTCTTCTTCCTTTCCATTACACAGTTTTTGAAACTTCAGTATCCTGAAATTATTCTGGCAATTCTTAACTTTGCTTGTTGGTGGTTAGGACTGAGTAAGTGTTTTTACCAATAGGTCTGCAAGATGATCTTACTGAATATCGAACATACTCCTGATTCAATCTGGGCCTGAGGTTCAATCCACCATGCTTAACTTCACAGAAGTCTCATGAGACGGTCATTGTCATGGCCAACACAACGGGAGGAAGCCAGAGACTCCACCACTAGGCCCCATACACAGCGGAAGGGGGGCTAACAGGGCTCAGTCCCCCCAAACGCAGGCAGCAGGTAGGGTCCCAGGACAGCCTGGCCACTGACTGCTGCAGGGGGGGAAGGGCACACACATTCACATACCCTGTGTAGACAGGATCGCAGCCAGCTCATCAGGCAGGTAAGTTCCTTTCAGTCTCCAAGTACTGTGGTGGAGCCGGGGAGGAGGGGCATGTTCCCCTCCCCCCTTTGGCTCCCCCATGCTGTGCCCCGGATGAGCCACCGGGCTCTGATTGTCCCACAACCTGGCCTGGCTGGGGCCCTATTTAATGACGAATGGGGCTCCAGCTGGGGCAGGTCATGGGACAATCAGAGCCCAGCACCTCCTCCTGAGGCATGGTGCCGGGGAGCCAAGGGGGAGGGGGCATGTGGCCCCCCCGATGTGTGCACAAGGCAAGGCCAAGCTGCAGCTGTGGGCTAGGATCTGCCTGCTTCGGGCCTGCATGCCTTGTTGCCACCTTTGAAAGTGGCATGGCTCCATGTGCATCCCCATTGGGTGGGCTGGGCACCAAGGCACATGGTGCTGCGCCACGCTGCTTTCAAAGGTGGCAGTGAGGCATGAAGGCAGGAAGCAGGCAGAGCCCAGCTCATGGATGCAGCCTGCCCTTGCCCCGTGCACAGATCAGGGGCCATGTGTCCTCCCCTTGGCTCCCTGGCACTGCACCTCTGGAGGAGCTGCCCGACTGCACTGGGCTCTTCCTGGGGGTGACCCTGGGTGGGGCAGGGTGGGATCCCAGGGGCTCCATCCCCTTTGGCCCAGCAGCCCAGCCAAGGCTGGCCCTGTTCTGGCCCCTGGCTCCAGAACACCCAGGGCGGTGCAGGGCCAGGGCTTGTGCGGGGAGGCAGCTGCACTTGCTCATTAACTCCTTCCTCTGAAATGTCTGCCATTTAAAATATTCAAGGCCCCCCTCTGTAACCTGAGAAATAAGAGAGAAATGATTTTTGGAACTTTTGGTAATTGCTTGGTAACTGCTGAGTAGTTCACATTAGGGCTGTGCGAAGCTTCGGTCCCTGATTCGATTCAGCGGAGATTTGGCCCAATTCAGTGGCCAAATCTCCAAATCTGAATCAAATCAGAGGACCCTTTAATCTCATCAAATCAGAACCCTCCGAATCGATTTGGAGAAATTCGGAACGATTCAGCGATTCAGACATAGATACCGCTTTGAACGTTTTTTCTATATACCTCTAGGTAGCAGGCAGGTCGCCATGCTTTCCAGGTCTGCCGCTGAGTATGCTGGGGCTCATGGAGTGTCCCACAGAAGCATGGGGGGCTCCCCAGCATGCTCAGTGGCAGACCTAGAAATGGACTAGAAGTACTTCCGGTCCACTTCTGGGTCCTCCAGGGAGCATGTGGCGGGGCTGATGTTGCCTGGGTCTTGGGGGTACCTGGGGTCCCCCTGCGGCTGATCACCAAGCTGGAGGGTGCAGGGGGTGGGGAGCCAAGTTTGCTTCTGAGCATGTGGAGGGCTCCATCCACCCCAGCATCGCAGCATTCACAAGCCGCGCTGGTACCTCGAGATATGTAGAAAAAACATCTAAAGCTGTGTCTATATCCAAATCACTGATTCTCCAAATCAGCATCAAACCTTCAGATTCAGCTGAATCGAATCAGGGACATTGATCCGAATCAAGTAATCAAATCACTGTCCCTGATTGGGGCCAAATCTGAATTGAAAAGGACTTCACACACCCCTAGTGGACATGGGTATAAATGCCTCAGGAATGCCATAAAAAGACAATCTTATAGGTGGATCACAGTTCAAAGCACAAAGTTTTCATTTGAAAAGAAGCCCACATTATTAAAATTATTCCAAGCAGTAAAGGCCAAGGGAAACTATGAAGAACTACTGAAGGATCTGGCATGATTGAATGAATGGGCAACTAAATGGCAGATGAAATTCAGTGTAGATAAGTGCAAAGTGATGCACATGGGCAAAAATAATCCAAACTATACCTACACTATGATGGACAATAGCTGTCACTGCACAGGAAAGAGATCTGAGAGTCATTATGGACAGTTCTATAAAAACATTGGCTCATTGCTTAGCATCTATCAAAAAGACAAATAAAATGTTAGTAATCATTAAGAAGAGAACTATAAACAAAACTGAAAGTATTATTATGCCCCTTCATAAATCTGTGGTGCACCAACACCTTGAATACTGTGCCCAGTTTGGGTCCCCACACTTCAAAAAGAATATAGACGAACTAGGAAAGGTACAGAGAAGGGCAACAAGGATGGTTAGGGGCATGGAGGGGTTTCCATATGAAAAGAGACCAAAGAGGCTAGGCCTGTTTCAGTTTAGAAAAGAGACATTTGAGAGAGGTCATGATAAACTTACAAAATACTAAATAGCAAAGAGAAAGTAAATAGGGATTTATTATTCTCTCACAATACAGGAACTAGGGGGGGTCACAAAATGAAACTAGTAGGTAGTAAGTTTGAAAGTAACAAAAGAAAATTCTATTTCACATAGTGTGTAAGTAAAATGTGGAACTCATTGTCACCAGGGGTACATACAGATGTTCAGGGTGCTTAGGGGAAGGGTAGATCACATTAAAAATGACCACCTGATCTAACTTAATTCACCTAGGTGTGGACCTTACACCTGGGGTGTAGACAGATGTGCAGCTCCCAGCTATAAGTCAGAATGATTTCTGCAAAGCATTCTGAGTTACAAGTTACCCTAGACCAAACAGAAGTTCACTATTGGTTCCAGGGAGGAGGGCAATCCCATAGCGAATGGCTGGGCTCTCTGCCAGTGCTTGCTGTTTTCAGAACAGGAGTGGGAAAAGGCAGTAGAGGGCTCCCCAACCAGTGCTCAAGGGTAGGGTGGGTGAAGTGGAGCCCCCCACCTCAGGGTTCCAGTACATCTGCCCCACCCTCCAGGCGGGGCTGAAAAACCCGCCAATTGAACTCCCTCCACTCCCTTTCCCCCCTCCCAGTCTGAAAACAGTGACATGGTGGGAGCTCTGTAGACACAAGCTGCAAAAAACACTACATTTTGAAACATCTTTATCTGATACCTCATGCAATGAAGGGTCAGATTTTCACCAAGCTGGTCATTTTTTCAGCTGCCTGCAGCTGTGCACTTGTTTTTGGTCACAGCTATAAACTGCTTTCTATGGCCCGATCAGGTGAAAATTGTCACTTCTGTCAGCACCCGCAGATCCCTAGTTAAGTGGTTCTAAGTGCAAACTGTACAAAAATTCAGGACAGTTAAACTGATCTAAAAATAGCCAGCCTGATCTAAGTTAACTCTACCTCAGAGGTAGTCTAACTTAAATTGGGCCCAGAGAGACTGATCTAATTGAATTTTTGTACGGTTCACAGAGCCCCAGGGTTGCACTTTCCCTACCTGTCCCACTGGTACCAAGCATTTTTAGCCCTTCCCTCAGATAGACCACCCCTCTTCCCCGCAGACCAGCCAGCCCCACCCCACTAAGCCCACCAAATCCCACATCCCACAAGCCACTCCTGGTGCCAGTTTTACCAACTCTGCCAACCCTGCAGCTCCAGTAACTGGAACAAGAAACAATGGGGAGTTCCCACTTTCATCTAGAAAATTATAGGGGTTAGGGTCATAAGTCAATGGGCCAAAGACAGGGAACAGGCAAAAGGTAAAGAAACATCAACACTGTGGTAACATATACTCAGCACCTTAATTCCCCCCTCCCCCTCCCCAGAAGTGTCCCCAAATAACCCTTTATTCCCTGAAGGGCTCAAATGGCAGGCTGCAGGTGCCCCCGAGTCTGTGTCCTGCTCCTTCAGTCCACAGTCCTGGATGACTTAGCGAGATCTCCAGTTCTACCATGCACTCCTCTGTGCTCAGGTTCCATGTGTATGCTGTTCTCTCTTCCCCTTACTCCAGTTGCAAGTTTCCTCTTCTTTTTTTCCCTTGCCCCCCAGCTCCTGGGGGTTTCTGGGAGTTGTTGTCTAATTAACAGTCAGCACAGCTCTGCAGACTGCTCCCTGGTTCCTTCTGCTGTTTCACATTACATTCACATGACATAGCATTCACTGGTGCCAGGAGTCGGTAAGGAAAGGCTTGTCCATCTGGGGAGAGGCTAGGGGGTTAAAAATAGCTTGGTGCCAGAGAAGTGGGTAGGGAAAGTGCAGCCCTGAGGCTGGGGCCAGCAGCTGGACTTTCCCAGTCATGGGGCAGCCCTGGGAACTATACAGAAGTTATATTAGATTGGTCTTGTTGGAGCCAAGTTAGACTGCCTCTGAGGTAGGGTTAACTTAGATTGGGTTGGCTATTTTTTTTAATTGATCTAACTGGCCTGTACTTCTGTACAGTTTACACTTAGATCCACCTAAGTAAGTCTGAATAGTGTCTCAAGGCAGTGGTTCTCACCTTTTTAGATTCAATGCATCCCTCAGAAAACAACAACTCTTACCTTTTATTCATTTCCTCTTCTGTTGCAAAGAACTCAGAAACACCACAACTGGTCAGAATGCTTTTAATGCTGTGGATTCCTATTTGAAATTTCTGGATTTATCTTGTGAATTTTGTATAGGTCTTTGTATACCTAACAGTACGAATATTGTACAGCACCTACAGCATACTTAGAAGCATCTCATGGCACCTGAGGGTGCCACAGCACCCTGGTTGGGAATTACTGTCTTAAGGGATCTACAGGAAAAAAGAAGTATGTATGATCAAGAAGGTTAACTGACAACTAAGGAGTTACTAGGCAGCTACACAAAATAGGGCATTGGAGTTAATTATTCTTATGCTCCAAGGATGACTTGTGATAGTACCTGAAAAATCTTCTAGTAGCCCCATCTACTTCTGAGAAACAATAGGCATTCCAAAGCTTTTAACAGGTGTACCTAGTCCAGTGGATCCCCAACTGTCCTGCTACTGTTTCCATAACAGACTGCAGCACAAGTCTTGAACACTAGAACTGAGTGCCACAAGCTGAGCAGCATAGTTACTGTATGCAGTGTGTTCCAGTTGCAGGTCTCAAACCCTCCAAGAATTATTATTTCTTTTCCTCAAATTCAGACTCTAAACAGTCAAGTGTCAAACTCTTATTATAATGAAGTTCAGGGGTCCCTCTGAAATCTCCCATTTCACAGTTAGGGGGGCTTTTCAGTCTGTCACTTGAGCTGCATGCCACAGAGAGGGTCAACTGTTTACCAGAATGTTTGACTAAGTCATCACCCACAGTCTTTTGTACACACACACACACAAAGGGAATGAGAAGCGGGGAGGGATGGAGAAGGATTGGGGAAAGAAGAGTGTGTGGGCGGGGGTACAAAAAGAAAGGGAAGGAATTGGGAAATGGTAGGAATATGCTCACAAGTTTCACAAGGAGGTAGGTCAGAAGAAAGTTCTTGCTGTTGGTGACTCAGAAAAACAAACAAATTAAGAACATCTTAAAATCTATATTCAAAGTCAAGGAGAGAAGAGAAAAAATGGAATCTATTGCAAAGCGGCTGGTTAACAGACACATTCTGCTTTCTGTAGAAAATACAGACTCCTTATATGGGGTCAGACTGCCAGGATACTTGAGCCAACAGTCCTAAATTAGAACTTGATCGCTCTGCCTTGAAAGAAGATGGAACCTTCTCCAAATCTGATCTGAAAACACTAAAGCAGTGTCACATATCATAAAAGAGGGAGGTGCAGCAGGCAACATTTTAAATGGACAAATTGTCTTTTATTTTTTTGCAATTTACAATATTAACATTAAGCATGGTAGATTCTTTTATACTGCCAGTTGTAATGCAGTTTACAACAGCTAACATTAAGGTCTATGTATTGTTAGAAATAAACATAAAGAGATACAGCAAGTGTTTTATATGCACCTACATTTAAAAAAATCATTAGATGTTGGCATACACTTGTTTACATCTTTTAAGTGTGCCTTGATCACATGAACACTGCTTGCAGCTGTTCTGAGATTACTTAATTAAAATGCACCATTTGGCCATCTCTATTGATGAAAGATTTAAACAAGGTTGTCAAAAAGAGTAATGTATAACAGAAGCTATATGAAGTCTAGCAGTGGAAAAACAGTTTTATCTGTTCCTCAGTGTGAATAAAGGGTCCTAACTCAAAAGGGAGAAACAGGAATGGGAGCTTCTAATAACCACAAGAGGACAGGAACTTGGTTGTATGCCTAAACTACAAGATAATACCCTGGTTTTGTGAAGGTGTTTGAGGAACAAAGGGAAATCTAATGCAACCAGGGATCCTGACTTATGGATAAATTAGCAATAATTTGCACACATAGAAGGTACGAGGATATTACATACAGAGTACCTGGGTTTCTAAATATGGTCTTTGATACATCCAAGTAGTATTGTATTATAGCCCTTCAGCATCAAAGTTCTAGATGAAATTAAATTTCAAAGTTGTACTCACCAGTGCTATTGTTTTATTGTATTTACTTAAATATGCACATTCTTTTTTTTTATTTAATGCAACACTTAGAAAAATAGAATGCAATAAGGTCATGCAAGAATAACTGCATGCTCTCCCAAAGCCAGGTATTATTTTAGTCCTTTGCATTTTCCTACAGCTGGTCTCTTCTAATAAGGCAGAGTGTGTTTTCCTGGTGCAATAATAACTATGCATATTTCTGATGACATTTTGCTGTTCTTTTATTACTAATGTATCTTTAAAACCTGTTCCTCTTCTTGAACACAAGTATTGCCAGATATCTTCAGAAATAAACCTCAGTAATAGAACTCAACATTATTCCAACCCCGTCCCTTAAGGAAAATTTTAATTTTTGGCAGAAATTCAAATACAAAGACATTTCAGCCAAAAAGAAAACCCCAGTTCAAGAATGCTGTGGTGGCACATCACAATATTTGTGTTTCAGGCACATCAAGCTATCATTCTCTGAAGATGAAACTCACTGGAAGGACTACCTTGCACATTACAGTCTCCCCTCTCGGGTAGACAGTGCATCATCACAAAAGTCCCTGGCCATGATGTACTGTGGAAGATATAGTCCAGCCAAGAGACAGCCCATAGAGGAGAGTGGTGTCATGAAGCAATTGAAATTCAGCTCTCTGGAGCTGTGGCAGTCTTCATATTGACATATTTCAGTTTCAGTCTTTCCAAGTTTTTGGATTAAAAACTGAAATTTTCCAAAGAAAACTGACAGATCTGGGGGGAAAAATTGTTTGGTGAAGCTTGTAGACATCAGCTCCACAAAGGGCTTTTGTGCTTTGATGATCCTCTATGTACCTCTTAAAAGCTACTGTAACATAATAAAGTAATGAGTCTCTTTAACTTTTCCTTAATATTAAAGTGTATTTTCATATTTGACACTCTAGGTGAAATATTGGCCCCTCCAACATCTGAGCATCTGGTGATACCAGTTTTCATCCCATTATCAAAGAAGTACCTCACTGCTTTCTCCTTTCTGGGTGCCCATATCCTTTGGAAGTGCTCCCTATAAATATACACAAAGCTATTTTTTAATCTTTCTTCAAAACCTTCCTGACAATGCTTGACTTTGACACTTACAACCTTTGATGAAAGTTAGGCTACCTGTTGCATAGCAGGGCTTCTAGATGCCAATACACATTTTTAATCATTTAAATCAGTAGGATTTTTGCAATTGACTTCTGTGGGACCAAGATTTCAACCCTCTCTGTCATTTTTCCAAATTCCCCACTCCAGTATCCAGTTATTGACTATAGCTGGTTCCCCACATATTCCCGCCCCACTGGAATTTCATACTGAGAGTGTAAGAATGCAAGTATTTACAATAGGGAAATGTAGAAGGTGATGATTTTGCTTCAGTTTTGTCTGGTTCCCTTATTATGGTAGCCTGTACATATGTTTTGCAGGATAATGTAAAGCTGCAAAACCTCATTAAGGAACTATGGAAAGAAAAACAAATTTATGTGGTAACTGAGATGGAGATATTGGCAAGAATTTCCTTCCCCACAGTAAATGCAGAATTAATCCCTAAAATTTCCAAATGAGTCAAGATTTCAGAAGGGTAGATGGCATGGTTTACAAATTGTTTGTTTATTTGCATATATTATCCTGGGAGCCTTTTAACTGTGTTGTTAAAGAACGTTCAGCTTTTCATCAAAGGTTATTCTGGGGTACATTACACATTGGTAAGTAAGAAAGTATATTAAAAAAAATAAATAGGACCATTTCAACTAATATATGAACTGATCCCACCAAGGCTAGGGACAGAAGTTACAAATAAACCAGTTTAAGTGATCAGAAACTGCTTTAAACCTGTAACAGAAGAGAAGTTCAGTGCACATAAATCAGTTTCAAAATGGCCAAAACCTGGTTGAATGTAGTATCAAACTTAACTAATTTGGGTCAAACTGTTTTATAGAACTGCTGTCTCAGACCTCTTCCCGGTTCAAGTTAAATCACAGTCCCCCAGGATCCCAGGATGCTTTGCAGTCCTGGGCTGGGCTCTGCTGTCTGCTCGAGCAGAGCAGGGTTGGCCATGACCCTTTGCTCTCTATCTGTAGCAGTGACAGCTGGCTGACAAGGGGGTAGGATTGGGAAACCCAGCTGGGGATGCAGCCTGGTCTGCCTGGTGGGAGCAGAGCAGCCCCAGCAGTCTTTTCCTTGCTGAAGTGGAGGGGGCTGGCATGAGGCTCAGCAGGCTTAGGTGGAGGGAAGCGGGGTTTAAACCCCCTCTGTGGCCCACAAGCCCCCAGCCCAGTTCTGCATGAGGGAGGGGCTCCCACACTTCTGCTCCCCAGTCATCCCACTCCCTGCTCCAGTGGACAGCAGGGTGCATGGCCACACCCTGGCCAGGGTAGGCAGGGTAAAGTGGGGAAGAGGGGTATAGTCCCCTCTCCCACCCCACTGGCATGGGACCCCAGCTGGGGTCTGCCCAGCTTTTCCCCTCTGCTCACCACTCAGGTGGTGGGGGGCATGGCCAGACAGGTGCCCAGGCAGTGTCTCAGGCAAAGGGAGGAGGGAGGGGGATTAAACCTCCTGCCTTCCCTCACCCATCGGCATGGGACTCCACCTGGGATCTGCCTGGCTTCCCCCCCTGCTTGCTGCTCAAGCGGTGTGGGGGAGTGGGGGGGGAGTGGCCAGATGGCAGCCCAGGCAGACCCCAGCTGGGGTCCCATGCTGGTGAGAGAAGTGGGACAGGGAGTTTCAGTCCCCTCTCTCCTCCCCCTTCACCTGAGGCACTGCCTGGGCAGCCATCTGTCCACCTGCCCATGGCCCACACTGCTCAAGTGGCAAGCAGGGGGAAAAAGCTGGGTAGACCCTGGCTGGGGTTCCATGCCAATGGGAGAGGGGAGGCAGAGGGGTTTAATTGCCCTCCCTCCCTCTTTGCCTGAGGAACTGCCCAGGTCGCTGTCTGGCCACGCCCCCCTGCTGCTCAGGGAAAAACCTGGCACGGGCTGCTTCACCCTTCCCCTTCCAAGCACACCCTGGTTGCAGTCCCTGTAGGCCAGGGTGGGTGTTTAAACCCCTCCCCAATCATACTCAGTGGCCTGCGAGGGCCTACCCCCCCCACCCTCCCCATCCCCCCTCCTCAGCTTCTTTCCAGCCTTCCAGCCACGGCTGGAGGAAAAGGAGGGCTAGCTCTAGTGCCCCCTGGCTTCTAGCCTAAGCCACTGCAGGCATGTGGCTGCATTTCTGGAATCAAAAGTGAATGTCTATTCATTTGCTTCTTGGTTCAATCTGTGCAGGTTTGACTAAACTGCAAAGATTGAATCAATTCAGGCTTGGGCTTTTTGAACGTCTATACTTAGCCCAAGGGGTCTGCCCACAGAGAGTTCTCATTGAACCTAGGAATGCCCCAGTGGATATACGTGTATAATCAAATGGATTCAGAGGTTTAATTTATAAAATATAAGTTATATTAGAAGTAGCAAGAAATTTCGACACTTTCCTTGCATATTATTTTCAATAAATAAATGTTTTTATATATACATTAACCTGAGGTATTTTGTAGTTATGATAAAGTGCCACGAAGCTGTCCTAGCATCACACAAAATTTAAAAACAGGATTTGTAGATCTGCTTTACCAATGAGTTCACAAAACTATTTATTTCTTTTGTCACACATATCAAATAGATGTTGTCATTACTGATCAGGTAAATTCATTTTTTTTAGAGACTTGAAACTCAGTCTCTGTAGCAATGCTGAAGTAGCATTCATCTATAATACTTTATACACTGGCTGTCAACTATGAGAACAAAGTTATATTCCGACAAACTACTGTGTAAAATGATTTGACAGCCGCACCTCCATCAAGAGAAGAGTCACAGATTTTATTTAAGAAATAATAGCAATATGTGAGGCCCCAATCCTCCAAATAGAGGCATGTGTTTAACTTTAAATGCATGAGTAATCCCACTGACTGTAATAGGACTGTTCTTGTGCTTGAAGTTAACTTCAGACATATTTGCAGGATGCTGACATACTAAAGTGGATTTATTTTGAAAGGGAATCATGGCTAGGATTACAAGCCAGGGAACTCAGGTTGCCAATAGATTTCAGAAGAGGGACAACGGGAGCAAGCAGAAGTATGTTTTCCTTGCATCCCTGCAAGTTTTTGTTTAGTTATATGTTTTAAGACAATGATTTGTTTAACCTTGAGCTATGTGGTCTTCAGGCTGTGGCAGGGAGCAATCTGGTGATGCAGATGCTTTGAAAAGCTTTATAATTATAATTATACAAATTTTGGAGCATTAAAGAAAATTAAGAAGAACTAGGCTACGTGCAAGTGGTACTTAAAGGTAGTGTTGGGATGGTGATCTAAGCACATGGCTTTATTAATAATATATATAATAATATATCCAAGCTTTCAACACTGACTGTGCATATGTTCCAGACAGAGCTGTAACAAAACTACTCTAGTTATCTTCAGCCTGGCTCAGAAATCCTCATATTAAGAGAGGCCAAGAACCTGGAACTTTTACGGAGAGGGGAAATGACCCTTGATCATGGGCACCCCAATCGCCCAGGAAATTGTAGTGGATATCTTGTTCAGGTGCAGTTAATTGTAATTTAATTAGTTGGGTCTTTAAAAAAATTTAAAGGATCAGAATTCATACTGTTTTTTTATACTACCACCATATTAAATAGGATCACTTTAATACTGAAGATTTTTATTAATGTTTAGAGCACTTAAAGAGAAGTGGATGAAAAACCAAAGGCAGTCTCTTTGATCAGACATAACTATGGATGTGACAATGTGAAAACCTACATAGTAAAAATTGTAAATCAAGGAAACCCAAGAGTTTGAGGCATATGTCTCAACTCCCAAGCAAGTGCCATTCCTATCTAATCTTCTTAACATTCCCATGCAAGAATGGTGTATATAGAATGTGCATCTGTTTCAAGAAGTCTGCACACACAGATCACATAAGAAACATTTTTCCCCTTAGAAAATGACATGAAAGAAGAAACAGCAGTCCAAAGAGCTGCCTGGAAGAAACTAGTCCAAAAATGCAGATGCTCTCTTGGCTATCATCAGCCAAGAAGTAACAACACATTTCCTGACACAGTCCCTAGTCAGCATGAGTGGCAGTATGGGATCCATTTCAAGAATGCTTTTTTTCGAAACTAACAAACATGAAAGTGACAATTTACTTCATTTCCGCAGCATAGTGCACTACATGTCTTCCTCAATGTATACATTGCATGGAATCTACAAAAACATAATAATGGGGAAGTTCTCTGCAAACTGTTATGAAATGTGAGAAGAACAATTGTGAAGTGTTACATTTTTGTTGTGTGGTAGTTAAGTGAATGCTTACAAAATAAAGCCCCATGCCCCTCTGTGTTGGCTTTCAGTATTCAGAACCTGTCTTGCCTGAAGTTGCTATTGAATGATTCAACTGATGCCTTTCTAGATGAGCCATAACAGTAATTTAGTATGAACTTCATTGAATTGTTTTCAGATCTTCTTCACAGTAGTTCAAACAACTATGACTTATGATGTTTTTAAGAATTTTACAGCCTATAATGTTGTCTTAGCTGCACAACCGGGTAACATTCAGAGCTGGATTAAGGCACAGGCATTATAGGCCTGTGTCTATGAGCCCATTTCCTGATCAGAATCACAGGTTTGATTTTTAAAAAGAAAACTTCCAACTCTCCTTATTGAAAAGGAAAGCTTAAAAACATGACCTAAGGATAACAGACATTTGCCATACGACAAATTACTACACATTATCCACATATGCACGATTACTGCGTCAGTAAACCTTGCTAATCGCAAGTAAATTTGCTATCTGCAAGTGAAAGTATCAAATTTATTTTTAATTAGTAATGGCACAGTAGCTCTTGTGTAGATGCCTGACTGGGAGCAAGTCTTGTCCCAATCAGCTGGCCACCAGGGGGTGGGAGATTGCTCCCTGCCCCTGGGAGCTGCCTGCTGCCAGGGCGGGCTCTGCCACCAGAGCCCAGGCAGGGACTATGTCCCACTGCCCTGGCAGCAGGGAGCTCCAAGCCCTCCACTCTGAGATCACAATCAGGGAGCAGGGGCTGAGAGACCCTTATCTCCTAGATCTTTATCTCCCAGCCCCCGCTTTGCCATCGCAGTTGGGGACCAGGGGGTTGGGAGACCCTTATCTACCAGCATGAGCTTCATAACAGTGGGGCTGGAGTTGGGAGATCATTATCTCCCAGCCCAAGCCCAATGACTAGCCTTTTCCCCACCCAGCTCCATGCTCATGGAGCTGAGTAGGGAACAAGCTCCCCAGCCTGTTCCGCACTCAGCTCCTTGCTCACGGAGCTGAACGGGGAACAGGTTCCACTGCCTCCAATTGTGTGCCTGCAATCACAGAGCAGGGACTGGGAACTGTCCTGACCAGAAGCAGGTCCCAGCCCCGTGCCCCAACTGGGTGGTTAAGGCACAGGGCTTGGAAAGAGCTGCAGGGGTGGGGTAGGTCCCAGACCCTTGCCCCAATCTACCTGTGGGGCAGCTGGCAGTGAGCTAGCTGCTAGCTGCCCTACTGGCAGATTAAGGCAGGGGGCTGGGACCTGCCCCTCCCCTATAGCTCTTTTCAAGTCCCCTGCCCCTGATTGAGGAGCCAGGGCCAGGAGCTCCCAGCTGCCAGAGTAGGGGGACATTGTCCCCATCACAGCGGCAGGCAGCCTCATGGAGCACGGTGTTATGTCCCAGCCACAGCCTTGAGACAGCTGTCTCCTGGCCCAGGGCTCCCTGTCAGCCCCTGGGTGGCAGGGGCCCATTGCAGGGCCCCAGGAAGTTGGAGCAGTTTGCTGCTATGAGCAGCAATTCTGCTCCCACTTCCCTTCATGTGTAGATGCCTGACTGGGAGTGCTTACTCCTGAGTAGTTTATTCACAAGAAAACTGATCCCAGATCAAATGCATGTGTAGACACATACCCTGTGTACAAAATCCCTTACGGATTTTGAAAAAAAATTGCCAGATCTATGACAATCTGAAAACATAGGGGTTGTTTCAGTAGATGACAGCTCTGAGCACTTTCTCAAGTGGGGTAGATTCTGATCTAATTACCAATTTAATACTGTTTGTAGTATTGTGAAAGCAACAGACTACAAACAAGCACTCCCTGCCCAAGAATTTACCATCTACACATCTAATTCAGTCTCACTGAAGTCACTGGGATCCTTTCATCTATGGTACAATTATGGATACTTTTCATACTTTAAGGCAGAGGTGTCAAACTTACCCTGTCCTGACCAGATCCAGACCATAAGGCTCTTCATGGGCCAGATCCTGAAATGGCAGCAGCAGCAGCAGGGTAAACAATGTAAGCAATGTGGCAGTGCCAGCAGTGGTGGGTGCCCCCACTTGCCCTGCTCTAAGTTCCAAGCCCCTTGGAGAGTCCCACTGGCCATACAAAACACTCCAGAGAACAGATGGGGCCCTGGACCATAAGTTTAATATCCCTTCTTTAATGCACTAATAATAGAGAACTAAGGCAACAAAATCCCTGAATAACTTAAGGTATCAGCTCAGTCCCTACCTGTAGTCCTTACCATTTTTCATCCAATCTCTGTGGATACAGAACAGATTTTTGACAACAACATCTAAAAACAGTAAAGCTAAAATAGAAAATAGAATGGGTTAGGATATGGGTGGGTTTCTAAGCTTTCTTCCTTTATGCAGCTGCATAAAAAGGATTGGTTTTTCAGCTTTCCAGCTCTTTATCTTTATTGCCTTTTGTTTAGCATCTAGTTAACTGGATGTCTGTTTTATAAAATGAGGGGGTAGATACTATTGAAGCAAATATGGGATTTTTTTTAAAAAAAGGTCTATTGTCAAAGGCCACTGGTGATTTCTCTCTTTCTCTCAACCTGCATCTTTTGCTTTTTTCCACACACCACATAGAAACAAGAACTGCCTGTTATCTGACTAAGTGCAGGTTTTTAATTCAAAAAGTACTGTTTCCAGCCTTGGGAAAAAAAAAAGATTCTGTTCTTAAGTCAGCCAATTTGAATTTTACATTCAGGATTATAAGGCAGTTATGACTGAAATCAAAAGAAGTTAATAGCACTGTTATATTTGGTGATTTTCTGAGCAAACTTTCACAACTTTGCTAGCTGACACAGAGATAGTCATTGGTAGGTTAATTTTCTCCAACATCTACTTCAGTTAATTTGCCAAATTTTTCACACTGTCTCCAATAAAATTCAAACAAATGAAAAAATCTTGTTTATAACAATAAAACTTTATTTTGGGTATCTCCATTCTCCAGCAAAGGATGAACCTTAGCTGAACTGTAATGGCACATTTTTTATTATGTTTAATGTCATATATAAACAAGAGTCACAAAAGTTCCTCAGTGGGATACCACTCCAGTCCTCAACTGGCTTATTTTCATTTACCTGTGGTTCTGAAATTGCCTTATTCATAGGGTGACCACATGCCTCAGTTTAGCCAGGACAGTCCCAGATTTCATAGGCTGGTCCCAGCTAGCTGTTAAGAATTATAATGGGCATCCCAGAAATGCAGGGATGTGGGGTGCAGTCTGGCCAGGAGTCAGAGCAGCATATAATCCCTTGCAGGTGGGCAGGCAGGCACCACTGCCTGCTCAGTACACAGCCCTACCCTCACCGACTTGTGAGAGTGGGGCGGGGGGTAGGGAAGTGTCCCATATTTCCCGGATGATGTTCCAGATTTCCAGGATTTCCATATGGTTAGCCTACTTATTCACTGCTGGCACTTCCATTATTTTTAACGCAGTAGCAAGATAAATGGTATAGATCTGGAGTGACTGCATTAAGAAAAATCATTTCATTGAGCCATAGAATACTCCTCACTGTGTGCATCGCTTTCAGTAAGGTAAAATGCCTTTTGAAAAGATATATTTGATGGACTGGGACGATTAGTCAGTTACGTATTTTCAATACCTGAAAGAACTACAAAGCAACAGTTCAGTCATTGGTTCCAAAGTAATTCTTACTGCAATGAACTGTTTCATATGGTTGCCTTAACTGCTTCTACCGGTCCTCTTTCCCATGCACTCACTGACCTTTCTGACTTTTTGAATAAATCTAATAGTTAAGATATCCAAAGATATCCTTGGAAACTTGCAATCCAACAACAGAAGAGGGATCTGTTTCCAAGTGTTCAGAGCCAGATATCCCCAAGGATATTTCCTATGGCAGATCTGGCAAGTATGGAAGCTGCTATAATATTATTTTATGCTTAAAAATGTCCAAAGAGTGGAAGAATAGCTGCCAAAAATATGCCCTCAAAAAACTAAAGAATGACAGCTAGTCACTTGCCCTTGCTGAGCCTGGTGAAAAACCAGTTGAGATTCTCACTATAGTTGCTGCTATGTAGTCTGTGCTAATCTGGAGTGAATTTACAGTTTGAAATGTCCCCAAGGCTAATGTCCACTTAAATATAGCACCTAAAAATGCACTGCTATTTGGGGATTAACAGAACTAACCTTGAATTGTAAGAAATGAATGGGTGTGTCTACATGTGATGCTTAATGTGCAGAAGACTAAGTCTACTGGGCAAAAACCATGCTAATGAACTAATGTGCAGTAGATTTAGTTTAATATGCATTAATGTAACTTAAAAAAAGCGCATCTACGCTAATGCGCAGTAGCACCAATTACAGCGCATTAAATTAGAACCTGTTATTATAGGGCATTTTTAAACACACAAGAGCTGCAACGCCAGACACTTTGAAAAGTGCCGGGTGCCGTGACACTTGCAATTGTATAAGCAGCAAAATGCATGTCAGTACTGAGAAAATGGCAGCAGCATGCTTTTGAACTAAAACACATCAGAGGTGCTTTAGTTCAAAAGTGCACCACTGCCATTTTCTACATGCTGACGCTCATTTCACTGCTTATACAACTGCACATGGCACAGCACAGTGTGCGTCAGCTTATGTGTGGAGCAGACTCGATTAATCAAGTCTGCTCCAAAATGCGAGCTCTCCAGTGCGCCGCGGGAAAAAAGCATGTGTATAAATGCCCACAGTTACTAAACTTAATGTACTGTAATTATGGCACATTAATGAATGTGTAGACATTCCCAGAGTCTCTCATTTTCTGCACAGCTCCAACTTTAGAGGAATATTGTCTCATGTAATACTGTTTTTCTGTGCTTACTTCTGTAAAGAACTCAAGTGTCTTTGCAAATGAAGTTTAGGAGCAGTATTATCAATTTACAAATGAGGAAACGGAGGCATAGCAAAGGTATCTGAGTTGTCCGAGATGCCAAAGTGAATCAGTAGCAAGATAGGGAATACAACACACAGGTCAGCTGTCCTACGCACCCGCTGTTCCTCTCTCCTTGTCATTCCTCCAACAAAGGAAAAAAAAAGATTTTGGTTCTTTGAGCTGAATTACTATGGAAAAGCTATTTATGTAGCATGGAAGAACTACATACATTCTAACATCAAAAAGCCAAAATACATCAAATCAACTTGCAAGGAAAAATACAAATTCAATAATGACTAGTGAAAAGTGATTGAGTCCATTATGAATGAACTAAGTTTTCAAATAATCTTACTTTTTTTAAAGTGCTGCAATGATACCAAGCCTTTGTTTTTAAATTTCTGTTCTATAAAATAGTGCAGTGGAGGAAGAAATACTAAATAATTCCTGAATACATGTCAAAGATAGATTTTTTTAATAGGCATGTCTGTATAATTTGTAAGAACAGTAATGGAATGATTCACTTTCCCAGATATAAATGAGGTTGGCATTTCTTGAGATTTTCATTTCTATGAGAAAAGACATGGGTTGGGTACAATGTAAACTCTGCTGAATTGTCACATGATGCAATCGTATTTCCTAAATGTTCCTAATGAAGAAACAGCACTCTGAGAGTCCTGAAGTCACCCTGCACATTCTTGGTGTTCTTTCACTTTTTAAATAAAGTATTGGAAATCATGATGACTTCTATATTTGCAGTTATTGAACAAGTTTTGTACAAATTTAGTTGCACTTCAAGTCATCTGCCTCAATATGGTCTGTGTCCTTCATGCTGGTCTTAGACACACGTTGCATTCCACAAATGGATCAGGATAGCATGAAAGGCATGGGTGACACTGTAATAAAAAACTGACAAGACTGTGTCCTGGAGTAAGAGGTACCATAGAAGTTGTTTTAGTAATGTGCATTTATCTAAAAACTTTCCATCCATACAGAGGTGCTGAGTACATGGAAGCCTGAGAGCCCCAGTCGCCCTCAGGAAGAGGGCTGTCATCTCTCCACCCCTGCCTTCCCATGGCAGAAATAAAAGTCAGCACCTATGCACCCATCAGAGTTTTCAAAAATTGTGATTTCTGTGGGAGACTTTCCTGAAAAACTGATGGCAAATTACAGCCAGTTACAAACTCACAAAAATAAAATGCTACTTTATACAGGTTGGAGCACAGTAAGGATACATCTGTTTCCAGAAAAATAAATCAGGACAGGAAGTCAAAACACAGAGGCCAGAAGGATTTCAAGAGATTCTAGAAAAATTCATCTGTAATGATACAAACTAAAATTGTACACACAAAATGTTTCAAAAGTGTAGGATTTTTGAAAAGCTAGGTTAGGTTTTTTAAAAAAAAAATAACAAAAATAGCAGTCAATCAGTTGTTGATTTATTAATATTACCAAGGTAATATTACCACGGTAATATTAATCCCTCCCCCTAAGAAGGAGGACATTTTTTGGTATAAATCTGCACCTGTCAAAAGCGTTTTAAGCAATTAAACACTTCTGAGCAATCCTAAATAGATCTAAATTTGTATGTCATTCTTGAAAGTACTTACAAAATCTCTTTCAAAATAAAGTTCCAGTTAGTTATTTATCATTTATTTCACCGAATAAGATTTGTAGTCTAATTACCAGGGATCCTGGTTGTCTCTGCTTTAAAAAAATCCCCAATCTTCAGTTAAAAAAAAGTAACTCCAAATCCACATTTTCCCATGATTTATATGAAACACCACTGGTAGATAGATAGGTAGATAGATAGATATAGTGGTATTTCATTTTAATCACAAAAAATGTAGAGGCAACTTTTTTAAACTGAAAATTGGGGATTTTTTTTTAAATCAGAGAAAACCAGGATCCCTGCTAATTACACATAAGCAAGAGTTTAAAAAATATATTTATGATGTAGAAAAACTAGCTCATGATTTGATTTGTAGAGAAGAAACGTAGCTAATGAATAAATTAACTTTCAATCTTTATGGCTATAATTCCATAAGGGAGGGACATAACTGTTGAAAGCAGAGATATTGCAATGTCCACTATTGCAAAATTGATTAGGTTGCAAGATTATTATACTAAAAGCCAATGTAAATAGAAACATAACAGCATTCACAATTGTAAAAATCTACGTGCTCATGTCTTTACATATGACTCTTGCAGAAAGAAGTTTAGAAACAATATGAAGAGATTAAGGTTAGGCAAATCTTTTATCTGGTGTGTATAATGCAAAATGAGAAATAGTTAAAGATACAAATGGCAGCTACATAGAAAGAATTGTAAAATTACAGCTCAGTTTTCAGATTATAGGTTTCAGAGGACACAAGGTAAAAGGACATTTCTTTGCTTACATTTTAGTGTAGTAATTGCTATCTACTCCTAATATTCACTTGAAAATATTATTGTCAGCTATTGTCTTATATATTATTGTCTTCTATATAATGTGAATAAAATATTCTCAGAGTTGAGGTGAAACACAGTTTCTTTTAACATAGTTCCTGACTCAATAAGAATTATATTCATTCATACCATGGCATAATTTGGTCCCAGGTGTTATATGGTATGACACTGAAAATAAAAGATCCCAACTTGGCCCTTAGGGCATTTATACATGTGCTCCAGGAGTGGGGGCGAGGGGGTGCTTTAATTAAAGTGGTTCCAAAAGCCACTCTAATTAAAGTACCTGGAGTGTCACATGTATCAGCGTCCCTGCACTGAAAAATGGTGGCAGGGACACTTTAACTAAAGTTTATCAAACAAGCTTCAGTTAAAGCGCCCCAGCCACCATTTTTCAGTGCAGGGACGCTGATACATGTGACACTGGAGTCTGCTGAAGCACAGTAATCATCATGCTTCAGCAGACTCGATTAACAAGTCTGCTCAGACACGTTGTAGTAGTCTCACTACACGTGCATAGGCGCCATTTGAGACAAAACCCCACAGAAGTCAAAGAAATCTTTCATTGACTTCATGAGAACTGAACTGAGGCTTTGTTAAATTTCTTAGAGGAAAATATGTTTGTGATATATTTTATTGGATCAAGTGTATAGTTGGTAGAGCTGTTGGATAACCTTTTGGGTATCATGGAGCTTCTTCAGCCCTTATGTTTCTTTTTTTTTAATTTAGACTATCACTCCAATCTAGTTATATTTCTTTCAGCAGAACTATGTATTGTTTCAAGTTCAGTCGTATTGCCCTTACCACCTCCACTCCACCAATGATAACAGTCTCCATAACCTGCTGGTCCACTTCTCCTGTATGCACTTTCACATCGCTTTCCAGGATGTCTTATTCATGATATCCCTCTCCAAATTAATGTGTTGAGACAACACTCAGTCCTTCAAATTACCTCTCAAGATACACTTCTGCTGTAACATCTAGGATAAAATTACCAACTGGTCATCACTAGGCATCAATACTACTTAGATCTGGATTACAAATTTGGAAACAAGTGTTTTTATTTAGCTCTGAAAGTTCAGGGGTGAAATCCTGACCCCATTTAAGTCAATCAAAGAACTACACTTTTGAAATGTTTCCTTAGCAATTGACTAGGTAAGAAAATACTGTACCTCTCAAAATGCTGTCAGTAGAAATAAGAAAGTAGGTTATACTAC
This sequence comes from Alligator mississippiensis, assembly GCF_030867095.1. Classification (NCBI taxonomy): domain Eukaryota; kingdom Metazoa; phylum Chordata; order Crocodylia; family Alligatoridae; genus Alligator; species Alligator mississippiensis. The sequence goes on from NC_081830.1 coordinate 45,385,146, forward strand.
AAAAGGTAATATACAGACATTAAATAGACACTAAATTGAAAACTAAGTTAAATTCAAACAGCCATTTTATATGGTATATAAAGGGAAATAAATGAGGAATAGATTATTGAAACATGTTACAAACATCAGTAACTTGTGTTATAAATGGTTAAGCAAATCAGCAAACAGTATTATAGGTAGTTATTAAAAGAAGTTGTAATCGCTTTTGTATGGAGCCTGGATACAAAGTATGTTATAAATTTTCCTACCTATATTACAAACTGTGCTGACACACACATAAAGAGTTAAATCTCTAAGTGTTGCTACAGTCATTCCCATGAGTCACTTGTAAGCTATCAGTAATAAAATCCTTACCTCTCATAACCATACAAGCTTCTCCATGTTCATTTTAGCCAGAGGCCCTAACATTTAGGACCCTGTACAGACATTCAACAAACTGGTGGAGGAATTGATTGGTGTTTATGTGGTTTTCTCTAAGCGACCTAGTTTAGATTAGAAGCAAACAGTATACACATTCACCATTGCAGGGGGGTAAGGGGTGTGGGTGGACAGGGACCCTGTACTGGACAAGGCCCACTGGCAGGGCACACTCCTGCATGCCTTCCAATGTGCATGGGGGCTCCCCAGGCTGCTGGAGACTGATGAGTGCAGTTGAGTGCCTGGGACACTCCTGATTGAGTACCAGGCATGGGCAACCATGCCCCTAGCCTCTCACCAACTCCACTTTTGAATTGTTTCCTTAGCAATTGGCTAGGTAAGAAAATACCGTACCTCTCAAAATGCTGTCAGTAGAAATAAGACTGTGAACATTGTGGACCCTCTCCTGCACCCTGCCCTGAGGTTCCCCGAAGAGCCCCAGAACAAGTGCTCCTGCTTGTTAATTGCATGGGCCTTTGTGTCTTAGCTCACTCGCACCAAGCCATGACACCCCAACACCCATGCCCAAGAATGCAGACCCAGGAGCTGCAGTGTGTCGTGCTTGTCACCCTGCATGATTCTCAAAGGAGGCTGCAGGACATCACACATGGCCATTTGAACATGATGTGGGTGCTGGCCACCATGGAATATGGCTTCCTGTCTGTGAGCGGCAGTGTCCAAATTGATTGTGTGACCAGGATCATACACTCCAGCCTCTAGGGTGCCAGCTCTTAGGGCCAGACAGTTTGCCAAATAACTCCCACTTTCAGGGCACACTCCCTAACTTTCCTGCCATGTCTTGTTCTTGTGAGAAAGAGGGTGGGTCCTCATTTGTGGTCACTCCCATGAGTGGATCATGCTGATGGCTCTCAGTACTCCTCCTCCCCTTTGCACCCTGTCCACATGCCAACCGGTTCTGACGGAAGTCCAGATTACAGTCCTTCTCTTTGGGTGGGTTGTGGAAAAGTAAGACTGTAAGCAATCAACTACAGTCAGCCATGACTTGCAAAGCCTGTGGGCTAAAGAGTTCATCTGGATCATCTCAAGACAACAATCAGGGCTGCATGGCCTTACAACTGTCCTGTACAAAAGCATTATTCACCAGCCATGGCTCATTAACTGCCCCTCAACCAGCTCTAGCTCTAGGGTCTAATAATTATGCAGCTCGTGTCAGAGATAAATGATGGATGTCAGGGATCCCTTCCCCTTGCACGTCTACTAGCATCAAGCTCATCCACTACTCCCAAGACAGGCAGGTAAGTTAGGTCTGTTTAACACAAATCATTCATATGCCCTCTGAATCATTCAAAGTCTGGGGCTTGTTACTTCAGCCCCCATCACAGTCCTTTCGTCCTGGAAGGCTCTCAGAGCCACTCTAATTAAAGTAACACCTCCCACCCTCCCTCCTGAAGCATGTGTATAAATGCCTTTAGTGCCTTTCCATGTGCAAGGGGAGACAGGGGGAAGAGGTGCTGTTTCAGTGCCAATGATCTGGTTAGGTGGGAGGAGGTTCAGCTTCTCCCAGTAGCTAGGCATAGCCCTGAGAGAGAGAGATCAGGAAGATGTGAATGAGGTAGATTTATGTTCCCACGGGATGGGAGATGGGCTGCTAACCATCTAGAGCTGGGGATGGGGGCAGGCAGGACTTGGTACCTCAGCTGTGCTCCAGGAAGGGAGGGAGGGGAGGAAAGGGGAGGTGGTGACTGGTCTGCACAGTGCTGAAAGATAGAAAGCTCTTGCACAATTAGCAGCCTGGAGCCCTGTGCTTTGAGCAGTCAGGGCAGGAAGATTCACTACCCCCCATGCCCTTCCATCTATGTATCAAACCCTCCCTTTCTTGGGTTCTCAGTCACAATGACTTGGGAGAGGGCCATGACCATGGGGATAACCTGTAGCCTCTGGTCTCCCAGGGAGCAGAAGCGGCCAGCAGTTTGGATCCGGTGACTGCCTTCTGGAGGCAGGCTTGCACAAAGGGCTTTGGGTTGGTGCAGCATCCTTATGCTGCTAACTCCCTCTACTGCACTTGCATCTGTAGTAATGGCCCACCTGATCCCCTTTTCCCTCCCCCCCAAGTGGCTTCACATTTTTCCCAGTGCCTGGGTCCCTATCATGGCTATGTGGAGTGAGGTAGAGCCAAGAGGGTGTCCTCACTTGGTCCTGTTGCCCTGTGGGGTCAGGCCAACTCTCAGGATCTCAATATTGTGCTGTTGGACAGGAAGGTGTGACACAATTGCACAAATACAAACACACAAATCAATTAGGTGCATACACACACACACTACCAGCTCAGGAACATATACATCCAAACCAGCCTAGGCACATGCAAACCTATCACTAATTTAAGCACAGACACAATACACCCCAAAAGTTAGACACAGATCACTAATTCGTATATCACGCACACAATGTGATATATATATATATATATATATATATATAAAAAACACATACACTCACCAGTTCACACACATACAACCCACCTACACATACACACAGGTAAGTACCTAACTTGGATGGTACAGTGTGTATGTGTGTGTTTGGGGTACCTGGGATACTTGGGGGATAGTTCAGGTAAGACAGAGAGAGAGTTAAAGTGTAGGGAGTGAAAGTTGCCAGAACCAGGATTAGAACTGCTAGACTACAGAGAAGCTGGCTGAGGAACTGAGGCTTAGTTTACTTAAGGTAGATTGGGGCTGGAAATTGAGGCAGACAGCTAAGATATTGGGGGGCAGATAAGTGGTGGCAAGGAGGAGACAGCCAGGAAAGAAACTGAGGCAGAAACCTGGTTGCTCAGAGGAAAAGGAAAAGGAAGAGGGGATAAGACAGTGGCAAAGAAACAGGGGGTTAGAAGGGAGAGAGGAGCTCAGGACAGGTGTTGGAGGTGGCAATGAACCAGAAGCAGGAAAGGGAGAAATGAGACAGAAGTTAGAGGGGCAAGGAGCAGAGATTGGAGCAGGGCCAAACCATAGTAAAGCAAAACCCAACTCAGGGGTCCAAATAACAGTTTTATTACACAGACAACACACCACACAGCCCCATGAAGTTATTGGTTCACATACACACAAGCACTCACAATGGCAGCAGAAGAAAAAGACTCAGTGGAAAGGCTGGAGTCCAGTTGGGGAAGAGAAGCAGAGTCCAAGTCCTTGGTTGAAGAGGGGGTGGGGGGTGATAGCTACCTATCCAGGCTGGAAAGGGGTCCTGGTCCATTGTTGTCCAGAGAGGGGTTGCCAGCAGGGCCTTTGGGTGGATAGGTGGTGTGGCATGGTGCTGGTTCAGATGGAGAGAGCGTCCCAAGGAGTCAGTCTTCACCACCCCTTTTATGGGGCAGACTATCTCTGATCTCCTACGGGGAGGGCCTGTCCAGGCAAGGTCAGTCCTGTTCCACAGGGCTCCAGGTGTTCTTACTCAGCATGTGCAGCCTTGGCACAATGGTGGGTTGCCTCATCTTTTGTTTCTTGAATGCTGAGGGTGGTTCCAAGGGATGGGTTGTTGGTCCAGGTATTGGTGTTGATGGTTCGGTCATTCAGAGGGAGCTATTTTTAGACCTAATGCCATTGTCTCTCAAGCACCCTCATTCATCCCCATTCATTCAGGAACCAAGTTACACAGGAGAGGTAGTATAAGTCATAGGTTACACAACTGGGCCTGGGGACAGGATGGAGACTTGACAAACAACATGGAAACTTGACATGACTTATGCTAACTTACATATATAGGCCTAAAACAGTAATCACACAATATAAAAACAGTAAAAAAAAAAAAAAAAAAAATCAATACAAAACATAATAATTATCACTTATAAAACAGTGGATATCTATATCAAAATAGCATGGCACTTATTTGCAAGGAGGGGAGAGAAAAATAAAACTTACTACCTAAAATAAAATGTTAAAGCTTATCCTACATCTTAGCTTACTTAAACTTATCTAGGGAATAGAGAGGGAGAGAAAAAGTCAGAAATGTTTGGGGAAGGGGAGGGAATGCATTTTAAAATAAATTTAAAAAAATAAAAACTGGGGGTTTTGCTACAGTACCAGAGTCTTCACTACAACTGGGGGTAGGAAAGGCCTGGGCATGGGTGCTGTGGGTGGTGCTGCAGCAGAAACCACTGTGCTGGTAGTTGAGGGGTTGAGGGGAGCTCTGTGCATTAGGAATAGGGGCAACAAAGAGGTGTCAGAGGAATATAAGTGGGACACCTGTGGCAGCAGTGTCAAAAACAGGGAATGGGTGTTCAGCTGCAGTCTGTGGAGTTGAGGTCTGGGAGTGTGGGTGGGGAAAGGAGCAGGCATTCCCATGAGGCGGTGGATACAGGCTCAGGATCCGGGTCCTGATGACTGTGGCATTGGAGCTTTTCCCCTGGTCCTGTGCTCCCTGGCCTGTGCACTTGACAGTGCCCAAGATGATGTCAAGAGAGCTCAGGTCCAGTTGCAGGTACACCTCTACTAGATCCTGCCATGATCTGGGGACCAGCACTAACAGGCTGGACTTCTCAGGGACCACAGCTATCATCAGACCTTGTGCCCCGTGGTCTCTGGGAACCTGCTCCTGGGCTCCCAGATGTCCTGTCATCCCAAGGCTTTCCTGAACCACCTCCTGTGGTGGGGTTCCTGCTGGCAACTCCTCATGTTCCCAATGGTGCTATAGGTGTGCAACGTGGCAATGGCCCTGTCCATAGCAAGGAAGCATGATAGCTCCTCATAGAAGGGTATGCTCTGCCTCTTGGCTCCAGGACCAGGAGGCATCTTGCACACGCTAGATCTTCATCCATTTAACCTTGGCCCAGCACTGCACCCAGTCCCTGTCATGGTCCCGCACTTGCATCTATTGAGCAACATGCTTGAATACTTTCCTGCTGTAGTGCCCTTTGTGGAGCTGGTCCTGGGTCTCCTTCTTGCCACAAGTGGCAATAAGATCACTCTTCTTCCTGTGGTACCAAGTATGTGACCAGGATGGGGTATTGGAGGAGGTCCATGGCAATGTCTCAACATCCATGAGAGGGTGAGGGTCCAGCTATGAGGAGGTGGATGGATCCATGGATGGATGGATGGATAGATGCAAGGAATGGTGGGTGCATGTAGGTACAGGTCCTGGCACATGGCTCTCCTTCTCACTCCAGTTGGGTGCACTGAACTTCTGTACAGTTATGAGTTTAGACTGATCTACAGTCACTTAGACCAGTCTAAGTGTAATGTCTGTATGTGCCCAGAGATGGCCTTTTTCTCCTTCCCACAGCTGTACTCAGTGGAGGTATCTTAAATGAAGGTCTGAAGCACAGTGCTAGGGACAGGGAGCCTGTCAAGTCATCTTTGCTATAGCTCCTCACCCTCAATATTTGCAAGCATCCAGAACAGCTAGAATTTGTTCAAGGAATTCTGCAGAGCCAGTCAAGAGAAGGCAGATTTCTTACCAGTGGGGATGCAAGTTTGTGTTATATTCTTGAGGTTCCTAAGTGTTCTGATCTAGAGTAATCAAGATAATGCACGTCCATGCTATTATTTTAACTGTTCCTAGCAAACAGAATGAGTGCTTATTTTGAAAACTCACAAAATAACTCAATAGAAATAATTAAATTATTTTTTCTATTTAATTGGACAATGCAATTTGATCCTATTATCAAATAAAACAGTGATGAGTAAATCTCACTGGGTGAGAAAGAACAAATGTGTGAACCTTCCAAGCACTCTCACTACTCATACAAACCCAAAGGAAAAGTTTCCTCAGCTGCCCACACACCTTTTTTTTTTTCCACTTGCAGTATTGGCCAGGACTTCAGACAGCCTAGTTAGTAACCAACGTGTGATCCTTTGAAAAGATTTGATTTTCAGAGGTTCAGTGTTTATTTTCTGAAAATTGAGCCCTTTAAGGTAACTGAGGTTGGGTATAAAGTACTGAGGTACCCAACAGCTTTAGTTGTTTTTGAAAATCTAAGCTATGTTTTTTCTTTGTAGGAGATGTAGCAAAACTCCTAAACTCTAGAGTTTCTCTTTGGTGACCCAGTGATGCCAAACTTGCTCCATCTTTGAGATGTTTTGCATGGAGAACAGGCAAGATAAGCCATTCACCCTGAGTTCTTCCTTCAGCTTGCTTAGAAGTCTCATCAGAACTAGGTTCCATAGACTCTAGCTGTTTTGCTGTTCATGACACTGGCTTTGTAGCCCTAGTCCACTGGGATTTTCTGATACAGAGTAAACTGGGGGCAACAGGGCCAGGGTAGAGTTTATACTTCCTAATCACTCACATAGTCTGTCAAAATATAACTATTTAAAGTAATGATTAAAAAGCAAACAAAAAAAACAACAAACTCACCAGGAAGTTAATTTAATCTACTCCATTGACAAGGCACAAGGTATGTGGCAGTGAAATTTTTCACACATATCACAAGAGGAGCTGCTAGGAGAAGCAATCATTAGAAAATCTGACACAAACCATGGATTCTGTCCCTAAATGTCTAGATTTTAATTCTAGTCAGGAATTATGTGAGTATCATGAATTATTTCACCTACAGAAGAATATCCCTGTACCAGCACTAAAACAATTCAGCATGCTTGAGCATGCTCCTAATTTTGAGCACATGGAGCTGTGATATCAACTCATGTACTTAAAAATTGGTGGATAGTTAAACTGACACTAATGGTGCATGGTGAAGCAGGGCACTGGAACAGTTTACCTCATAAGCACATTTAATAAATTACATTATTAAAAGGAATATTACTGAGATATATACAGTAAAATAGAATATTTAATGTGCATTTATTAATTTTTTTACTCATGGTAACCTGATATTTAGTTTTACTCACATTTTCTGACATTTAAAATGGAAAACTAAGCTTCCTGTAACAATTAGACAATTGAAACTCCCTACCAATAGTTTGTGAAAAACGGAAATTGATTTTACTCTTTGCTTTGTGATAAAAGAATTCATTGCATGGAAACTGTCAGTCACTAATATCCAGATACTCAATTTTCCTATGAAAAAATGCACACAAATGGCTTTCATTATATTTAGCTACAGCTTTAAGAAAATTTAATCAACTTAAACTGTTTAGTCTTTTTCCCTGATGAAAATCATAAGTCAAATTCAAATTTAAACCAGTTTAAACTGCAGCTCCTGTCAGCACCTTTGTTTATATTAATATTATAAGCATGAAATGCTCTAAAATAAGAATAATGATATAATGTCTTAAGTGTATAATGTTAACATAGGCCTCAGATAGAAAAATGAGGCAGACAGGCTGCAGACCGTAAATGAATTTTATGTATTTGCTATATTTATAGGGGGCAAGTCTTCTAAATAGTTTATACTAGCCACTTGCTCTTCAAATTCCTAGATATCCTAGCAAATTCTTTAGGTCATTTTCAGTCTACTAAAGGAATATTTTCAAACATTTCAGTCTCCTTTTAGGCACCAGTATAGCCACCAGATTCCCCAATGATCTCAAGATACTGGACGCAGATTGGACATGGTGTTGTTTTGATAATTTTTTTGTAAACATCGTAATGAAAATGCCCAAAATTAAAATATATGGTCCCAATAGTACTTTCTGAGCTGGAAAAACTGTACCTGAATGACCTGAGCCAAGATTTCTCAATTCTAGTCAGCAGCCTTAGAACATCCAGGATTTATTTTGCCACTTTACTTATTTTCTGCATCCTTTAATAATTTGCCAATCAAGAGTATCCAAAAAAACCTTGAAAGAACTAAAACAGTTTGAAAGCAGTTTCAGGTTGAACGTTATTTTAGGTAGTTTCATGATGAGAACCATTTAAACAACAGATGTATTTTCCTTCTATTTTTTGTATCAGTTTATATTTATTTTTAGGACATTATTTCCCTGTAGAAATGCATAACAAGCAGGGCAAGACATCAGAATTAATAAGATAATGTTATTGTTTTTGGATAGTCAATTTGTGGGAGCAACATGCAATTAATTTCTCTATTCTAAACTAACTAAATTCAAGTAGTTTAATGGTTCTCAAAGTAAGATTATAGCATTCTGTTGCCTGGGTTAATCTAAATAAATTTAAGGCTTTGTATTTTTTTAAACAGAGGGTAAAATGTATTATTCTGTGGGTATCCTGGCATAAAGAACCCCTGCCCTGAAGTTGATAACAGAGAAACAGGGGGGAAAAACTTTTAACAAAGACAACTTTCTGTTTGTTTTTCTTTTAAAAGAATTTGTTGGAATAGGCACTTTGGATTTAGGATACTGGTATTATGTTTTGCTTTGCAGTCTCAATGTGGGTACTGTAAACACTCTTTGCTCCATTTACCCTTACAGGTCAATAACCTATCCTCTGCATTGCTGAAGTCAACTGGAATTTTACCAACATCCCCAAAAGCAGAGGGATCAGGGTAATATGGTATATTCTATCTGAGATTTCAAAACACCTCACCAGTAGAACTTTGTTGCAAACTGCTTTCCATGAGAACTTTTGAAATTTCAAAAATCACAAAATGGGATGATAAAAAAACAAAATGTTGACATTTTTCAATAAACAAAAATCTGAAAAAATCAGTGTATTTTTAAATGTTTCATTTTGATTCTGACATCTTTTTTTCTAAATTAAATTTCTAAACAAAATTAATTTGAAACTAAACAATGGAAACTATGTTTTGGAAATGCTGAACAGGGATGTTTTTTGAAAAACTTGTAAACCCATTCTACAGATGAGTAAACAGAAGCATACAGGTTAGGTGTCTTGTGCAAACATCAAAATGAATCCAAGCAGATGTTATTAAAAAGTATTTTAAGCCCTTGAATCTCTTAGTGAGATTAAAAGTAAAATATACTACTTTCCCTAGGTAGAAAGCATTCAAGATTGATTTCTGATATGATACACATTTTAATGAAATTTGTGATACATGTAGAATACATATGTAATGCATATAGATCAGTAGAACTTACCTGCTTCCTCTTTTCTGCAATAAGTACAATCAGAAGAGTATTTTTTACCTAAAATTTGTAAACACTGTAAACAAATGAGTAATTACTGCTGGATTTAATAGAATTTTTAATTTTTGGATTGAGTAGATGTGGCAGAGCACACACCACTCAAGGGCTGTAGCAGGCTCAGAGGAACATGCAGGATGAGCAGTGGGGAAATTCCCCTCCCTTAGGTACCATTATAAGGGGGAAGGTGGATGGCAGTGCACCTGGGTGCCTGCCACTTTAAGAGCTCAAGCAGGCATCCAGCAGGTGGTTGATTAGGGTGCCTATTTTATATCCCATTTCTTAAGCCTGTGGGAGCACTCTGCTTCCAGCAGCTGAGGAAGCAACACCACCTACCTGCTCTGGGACATCTTAGAGGTAAGGATAGGAGCAATGGGGGTTGGCTGGGGGCTCCTGGTCCTGCACATGACCTGAAACTGCACCCTACCAGGGAAGGGTGGTCTGGTGGGGCTGTCTATGGTGGGACAGTCCCCCAGAAATGCTAGGCCGGTTACTTCCCCGGTAAAAGGCAAGGAGGGGTGTCTTAAAACCCTAGCCTCCACAACTGGATGGGTAACCCCATAGTATGGCCTGAGAAGGCAGACCCATATAAGAGAGAGTGGGCTACCTGCTCAGGAACCTGACTTGAAGCACCCTTGACTGGTCAGTGCTGGGGCCAGGAACAAAAGGGTCAAAAGGGCTAGAGTGCCCATCATGAAGGATGCCAGGGCCAGGGGCCTGGGGTTCCAACTGCTTTAGAGGTGAGGCCAGGGCCTGTGTGGCCAATGGTCCCAGAGAGGAGGCCACTGCTGAGAGGGAGAAGAGTGCAGGGAGCTTGGCAGCCCAGAATGAGGGTGGAGTAGGCTGCCTCATTAGGAAGGATGTAGTTGGGGTCTAGACTACAATGTTATGGGGCCCAGTGTGGAGCTGGAACTGTTAAGAACTTATGATACCATCTGTATAGGGTAGGTCAGAGTATGTTATGTACCTCCCATGTACAACTGGGCACTTAATTAGGCAGGAGGCTGCCCTTCAACAGCTTAATTATTTAACAACAAGGCATGGCAGATGAGTAAGGCGGGCAGCTTGCCCAAAGACAGGTGGCAGGGCAGCACTGTGACCGGGCCTGGAAGCTTGTCCCTGTCACACTAGATAATCCTCAAAAGGTTAATGGCCTTCTTAAAATAAAAATGTCATGTAACAAAATTTAAGCACTGGCTTAATGAACTACAGTATAGAAATGATAGTGCCTGTAACAAGTGGATATATTTCCAGTAGTTCAAAACCACTAACATTCCAGCTGTTAAATCAGGGGTGGCCAACCTGTACCACCACCAGCCTCTATGTGGCATGCAGGAAATTTGGGAGGGGATTTGGGAGTAGCATACAAGCTAGGAACCAAGAAGGAGAGCAGCAGCTTGGTCAGGGAGTACAGGGCAGGGAGCAGAAAGCAGAGCAACATATCGGGGAAGGGAAAGGGCACTTGGGAAGGATGTGTGACTTGCTTTGCTGCATGCCTGCCAACAATGTTAGCCCCCCAATTGGTTTAAAGCATAATTGTTACAAAAACATTGTTCTTAATCATGTGTTTTGTTTTGTTTTCCATTTTCTATATCCATTGTATTCTGGATCATGGGTTTCTTTCATCTTTGGTACTTTATTTAGGAGTGGAGCTTATCTCAATGCTCATGCTTTTTTCAACTGCTTGACAGCACCCTCTCCATGACTCCCACTTTACACAGACTAATTACAATCAGTTTGACTCTTCCACCTTCTTCCTTGGTCTTTCAGAATTATTGTGCATGTTAAATTCCCTTCTCTATGCCACCCAGACCACATTCTTCAATCATCTATTCCTCAACTGTATTAAATGCGACCTCCCACATCCCTTCTCACTTTCCTCTTTCTCTCCCTCCCATAGAGTTTGTATCATTTTCCAACATTCTTCAGAGTCTATTACCCTTAATTTGGAATCTTAGCAACTATAAATTGATGTGGCTCCAATGAAGTCATTGGAATATACAGTGATGACCAGCCATTTAAGAATCCATCTCTCAGTTTCCAGATTCTATTGCACTATTTATATGGTGGGACCAGTGAAATATTATCCTGGGTACTTTGCAGTTTGCAGAAAGTGGAAGATGAGCTAGAGCTCTATAGCACCGAGTGTTCTGACAGAGTCTGTTTTGCAAGCCATTTCACAGAGTTACAAAATGCCAGCAATTTGGTGAGGAACACAGCACCCAGCAAGTTCAAGCATTCCCCTGAATTTTTTATTGTCTTGCAAATGAATTTAAATTGAGAGTTGAGTAACTTTATTTAATACCAAAAAATTGCATAAGCACACTAATCTAAATGCCAGCACTTTTACATTCTGTAAGAACAGCAATAGAATTGTTTCCAAGAATATTTTGCTTTCACTTGCCTTTAGTAGATAACAAGACAAAGCAGATATCAAATAGTTTATCTTTCTGGATAAGATGGGATAGCAAGCCCATGCCATGTCAGTGGGATCCAAATTCCAAAGGAGAAGGCTGTGTCCCTCTTTCAAATGTTATCAATCACTGGTCCATAGCTATTTAGATTCACGTGGGACTGTGATTCAGGTTTTACGCTGTGAATCTGACCTGCTCCAGCTGCAATTCACTTATCTACATTCAATTTTTACAGTGTAATCTTCAACACTTGCATTTTAATTGCTTGGAAACACCAAGTTGTTTTGGTTCAGTGAAACCACAGAGGCGACATTTATCACAACTATTACACTATGAACTAGCCCAGTTCTCACCAAAAAGAACTGTTATTCCCATCAATGACATTTTGTTCTAAAAACAAGGCTACTGATTTGGCTAAAGAAAACAAACCAGCCTTTTCCACTCCAAGATAGCTACTAGACACTCATCTCAACCACAGAATAGAAGGGAGATGCCAAAGGACCAAGGATATTATGGTTCCTGAAGCACCATGTTGTTGATATAGAGCCCAATACTTAGTAAGTAAAGCAAATAGCTTCATGTAGTCCTGTCCTTCTCATGGATAAAGAAGAACCTTAAGGCCTCTCCATAAGAAAACAACATGATTTATATTTATGTTGGGGCTACTGTGAAGTGTAAATATGGGTTAAAATCACCACTTCTTCTCTAATTCACTACTTAATACCTAGGATGGGAAATCATTGTTTAGGCAAGAGCTGGAATAATGGGGGCAGGAGGAAAATAACCAAATATCTCTGTAAAGAAAATAAATATAATAAACTTCATAAATTATTCTGCAAATAATAGAGGTTAGAGATGGGCTACTGGGAAATGAAAGGAATAATACGTTCGGTATATAGTGCATCCTAAAGTGCTTTATGAACTTAACTACGTACAGACCTGTTACCTACCATAGAAAGACATCCACTTCCAAAATGAGATGTAGCTACACTTCAAGAACAGTAAACAATAGCTGAATACAGTAAATGAAAAGTACAGCATGCACTTAAATTGCAGGGGACATAAGGTACATTATACTCATAGGAATTTAGCACAGAGTAACATTTCAAACTATTTCTCTATCCAGAATAATTACTATCAAAACACTCAACCAAGGAGGACAGAGCATTTCTCAATATTCCACTTGCATGTGCAGAAGCTTTTGGTTACTGACCAAGCTCAGGTGAGTGGAAATAAACTGAAAAGCTGTATATATCTATTAACAGCTTATTTATTGTCTGAGTGAAGTGAGTTGATAGCATTAGTGCAGGACAGACTTTTAGAAAAAAAGAGTCTAAAAGTTAAATTCCTACACTCAAATTTAGGAAACTGTAAGCAAGCAAAATTTTTCAAACTTAAGCCTAAATATGCATTTAAGAGCCTAAATTTTGTCTCTTATGTTTGAAAGTATAAGCTTGGCATCACAGATGATCTTAAGCAGAGAAAACCAAAGAGCAAGTGAGCATGGAGTAGAATTTTCAAAACTGTCAGCATTGGCTACCTGTGTTCCCCACTGAGTTCAAAGTGAGTAAGTGAAGCCAACTCTTTTCTAAAATCCAATTTGCAGGGATAACTACTATTCCTGCACTGATGGCACACCATAAGAACAACTGTATTTCTTCTGGGTATGCTGTTCTCATTTAGTAGACAAAAACTGAACAAGGTCATCAATCCTACAACTTGTTCCCCCATGGGCAGGCTCTTGAATCAGTTTTTTCAAGTTGACTAACAAGGTATTACAATCCTAATTTTTCCTGATTTTTGCCACCTGGATGCCAAATACTTAAAAGAAGATTTTGGCAGAGTAAGTGCCTAAGCAGTAATACATTATCTTGAAAATCTCTATGGTTTTTAACAGACTGAGAGGTTTCTCTTGATTTTTTTTTTTTTAAATTGCATCTGCATTTCTTTGTTTTGTTTTATTTCTTTGTTTCATTTTAGACGCTTCCTTAAAGCACCAGATTTTGACAATCTCTCCTGTAAAATAGTAATTGTTTTCTATCAAAGTCAATATCAACAGTTATGGAGTAAAATGGCCAACAGTAACAGTAGTGGTATATGACTTTGGTTTATTTGCATTAACTGAGGTTCAGTCTTTTGAAAACAGCGATTTTGATTCCTTCTAAAAAATATAGATTTTTCATTTTGCATAAAAATGTGTACATTTTCAGCTATTGAATTGATTAGAATTGTGCAGATGTTCCTAAAGAGCAGAAATTTGATCTTGCTAAAGCAATTTCACAGTATCTCACTTGCTGCATTACACCTGAATTTGTTGATGGCCAAATACTGGAATCTATTAGAATTTTTTTAACAGTTCTAATTCATTTTCCCCTTAGCTCCTGTTTAATTGAAATAAGAAAACTGATTGTCTAGGCAAAGGAAATGCAAAGTGCAGACTTATGTAGAGCATTTGCTACATCACATCATCCTGCAAAACTGGAAATTAGTTAAGATTGGAATTGGTAGAAAAAAATGTTAAGGTGGGCATAGAAAAAGTGTGAGAGAGAAAAAGGGTGGTATTGAAAGGAGATTAGGGTGGGAGGTTACTAGTGGAGTTCCTCAAGTATCAATCTGAAGAAATGTAATACTGGTGTTGTTATTAATGTCCCTGGCACAAAAGCTACTAAAAGATGAATGCATCAGTACCTTCAGGCTGTCAGTTATTGCAAAGAAGTGATGTTATTGCTATAACTTTAGCATGCTAGAACTTTACTGAAGTCCTGTTTTAAGGATTTGCTATTACATTAGATGCTCATGTCTTAGAGGGGCAAAAACAAAGTGTGGCCAAATTTACCTTCCATTAAATAGATGCCTTTGAATCTCTAACTATCCATTTTTCCTAAATGGGTAATTTGTGAAACATGTCATAGCATGTATATTTAATTAATACTACACATACACTGGACTTCTGAGTACATGTATAACACATGAAGTACATTCAGGATAAAACAGAAAGAGTGTAGGAAGGAAACAAGTGATACAAAATGGGAAGCTAACTCTGCACTTTACAAAAATGGATGGAAAGTTTTAAATATAGCTTTTATACCGCGATAGCCAAACGTAAGCTGCAGCTTCCAGTTCAGTTTTGGCTACCATGCTATAAAAGCTGCAGCTTAGTTCTTTCTTCTTATAAACCTCTATCCAAAGATTTGGTTTTATGTTGGCATTCCTGATCTGGATCTGAATTCAGAACTACAGAATAAAATATTAAAGAATAGGGGCAAGTGCAGGTTGGAAAAGCCAACCTTTTCATAACATAGAATGGTTTGGTTCAGTTTCAGTTTTCTGGGCAGATACAGGCAATGCATTCATTATGCACTGAATACTACAATGGCACCGATAGCTTGCTTTCTCACAGCTCCCTAACTAGAATTCCATACTACAGAATAAATGTTCTGAGGCTTAGAGTGTATTTCAATTATCTGAGCTAGTTATCTTAGCTTGCAAAATTCTGCAGAAACTTGAAATGACAAGTTCTATAGGCTTTTAAATGTATAAAAGCCTATCATTTCCTCACCGCTGGAACAGACACAGAGCCTGGAAGCATATGGATGTTGCTCCAAGCCAGTGCTGAGCTCAATAGGGACTGAGTCCTATGAAAACTATCAAGTATAGCACAGTTTTGGTGTTTGGTCACAGAACTGCATTTACTATGTATTGGCTCTGATTAGATCAGCTTAATAGAATGCAGCAAGGCTGCACAACATGCCTACTTGAACTCGGATCACATGTAACGTTCCAAGCTTGTGTTTCTGATTTCAGTAAAGACCTTGGATAAATTTGGTATCTACCTAAACTGATTTTTATTTCATGACAGAATGTAGTTTTATAGCGTTTTGATTTCAACAACAAGAAGTCTGTTCTGTTTTTAACTCTAAATTTTTTTTATTAAAATGGATTTTCTCTGCTCAGGCTTCCTTTTGCTCATTTGTTTTGCTTCTCATATTTTTTATTTTAAATCATTAATTGTCAGGACACACTCTCCTTAAAGAGAGGAAGGATGATCTTGTGGTTCAGGCACTGGATTATAACTCAGGAGATTGAGATCTAAGGTTCTTGTTCTTGGCTTTGTTTCAGCAAAAACATTTAAATCTGTGCTTCAGTTTATCCATCCCAAAAACTGGAATAATAATTTCCTTCCTCACTGTGATGTGAGATTTAATTCACCATGTTATTAAGCATCTTCAGAGTTTTGCTTGTAAAACAATTCAGTAGGGGCAAAGTTATTATTCAGAAAAGTTGATATTTTTTCTGAACATTACACAAATGTTACATAATAGTAAAGTAAAATAAAAATTATGCCCACATTTCATAAAATACTTCTGCAAAGCATAAAAATGCATTTTTTTTTTTAAAAGTGTGTTGTTATCTCTCTTTTTTAGCTGCTCAATCAATGATGACATGCATAATTCTTGGACTGGAGGATCTTTCCAAGAACCAAGTGTTCTGAATGAGTTTATCACAATGTTGAACAAGGCTTTTCTAACATTCTTTCTGAGTGAAAGAGCGGTTCTGATAATATCTGAATATGTTTGACTCCAAATCTTTTTTTTCCCCCATTCTGAGCACTTGTTCCATAGGACTGTTGGGTTTGTTTGTTTTGCTCTGATTTCCAGCAAGTATGGGGTTAATTCTACATGGTATAATGCAAATCTTGAATTAAGATTTGCATTAAGACACTAAAATGCTTTGACTGACGGAATGCAAAAATTGGGGCATTTCAGTTGCCCTGGAACAAGGTCCTTGTAATAGAAAAATATTGTATAAGAAAAAGATTGTCCTGGGTAAAAATGCAGTTTACCATTAATTTTTCATAAAAGGCTATAGTGCATCTAGGCTATATGCAACAGCAGACAAAACAAACCTTAACAACGTTATTAGTGGGGGGGGGGGGGGGGGGGAAGGAGGTGTGTGTAAATCATTTTGTCAGCAAGGAGCAACACATCAGAATGTCACTATTTGAGGTGTCAATCATATGACATGTAGTGCACCTTCACTCCAACAGCAATTTACACAGAAAATAAGTCAAACATTGCCTGATCACCCCAGTGTTACTCTAGATTCACACCAATGAAAATTCACCGATATCAAGGGAGTTGCACAATGCAAAACTGGATCAAGAGTGATGCATTGATTCCTTTATCTATTTCCAAACAAGAACTACATTGAGACTGGAATAAATTTGAGAGTATTTATAGGAATCAGAATTCATGGTAGAGGTAAGGGCATTTATAAGTGATTTAGGGTAAAATACACTACAAGGATATTGCAGTTCTCAAAGCAAACTGCAATAAATCCAGGAAATTTGAAGTTTAAAAGAAAAATACAAACACATTAAGATAGGGAAACATGGAGTTGGGGTGCTCAAATGATCTTGGAGTGGCACCATATGATTGCAATGAATATATGTTTTCCTCCTGTGGTCCCAGTATAACTTTACCGGATTTTTATAATATAGTTAAGATTGTTATGTGCCTCAAATGTGCACTTCCAAACCCTAACAAATTGGCTACCTAATTCAAAGCAAGAACAATGGCATTTTGAAGTCAGCTTGAAAAAAGGAAGTCGTACATGGAAGTCTCCAAGGCAGAACATGCATCAGCCTCCACTGAAAAATAAACTTCCAATTATGAAGAATAACAGGAAAATATGACCAATAATTTTCAGAAAATATTTTCAAATGTAACCTAAGCAAAAGATTTAAGTGAGATTTAATAAGGATACCTTGAAGGACTAACAGTTTTCTATTTGTATGATTGTTTCAAGACAAAGATATGGTCTGATACCATTTTTAAAGGACTAATTTTGAGTAACTTTTGCCCCCTAAACTAAATAACTAACTTACTCAGTCTCGGAAAACTTATTCTTTATTCAAAGAGCAAAGGCTGTAATTTTGAGGAATAAATTCTGCTTTCTTCAGATGTACCAAACTAACGAATCCCTAACTTCTACAGCTAGGCACTGGGCACTCAGTCGCAGATCCAGAAAAATGTGTAAGAATGTACTTAAAGTTAAGCATCTGATCAGTCCCCCTGAATTCACTTTTGGGCATAAGGACTTTGCTGAATCACTGCCAGAGTGAATAGTGCCAAACAGAATCAACCTTTAGTGCAAAACTCAGCCTGAAGTTTGGAGCCATGACTTATGGTGACACTTTCATAATTCTCAAATAAAAAACATTAAATTGGATTTAAGTTATAAGATATGGTAATAATCCCTCCAAAATAAAAACAACAAGTATTCTGTAACAGAAATCCAAAGAACTCTGAATTTCTAGGGTTGTAAAGTTAATATTTTATTCTTTTAAGGTATAGAAATTTACAATTAAGAAATGCAAAAACCTTACCACCACTGTATAGCAGCACCATGAATGGGAAAAATAAAAGAAACCAATCTGTATTTAAAAATCAAATCCAACCAGCCATAAGAGTACATTATCTACAAATGTACTGGTTAATGCCTGTAAAATTTCAAATTAAGATATTAGTCTGTGAATTTCCTGTAATTCTCTAATGATTATAACTATACAAATAGTAAGTAAAAAATACAAAGAGAATTCAAGCGTGCACATCAGAGATGAAAGCATCAAGCAACAGGCTTTTAGAATTTTCATTTTTAAGGCAAGAACAATGTTTTTATTTATTTAAAGTGAATATTGCTCTTATTTTGCTAGGATCCTACCACACAACTTTCGAGACTAGTGACACCAGAAGCTAGAGGAGGAGACTAGTAATAGAGTTATTTCTGATAGCCACATTGAAGAGTGATACGAATTACAGAACTGGCCTTGTCTACTGTAACCATAATCACATTCACAACAATTAGATACACAATTGACAGCTAAATTAAAAGCTAATTTCTTCTAACATAGTTTATAAGCATGTGAGTATGTGAGTGTTAACAAGGCTGTACTATTCTATTAAGATCATCTACAACCAAAAACGTGAAAGGTCTTGAGCACTCCACTTTTATTAGCTCAGTCAAAGTTTGTCTCATAAATACACTTGCCTATGCTCAGAAAATCCATTCTCTGCTCAAAGAATAGAGGACATTTTCCCATAATTAAAAATGTAGGCACCTGAAACACAAAATATTCCAGCTATCTCAAGTAGAATTCTAACCATTAATATTCTGAAATGGCTAAGGGTCAGGGTAAGGAAATACATTAATTTTATATTAATTATTAAACTACATTTTTTATGTTTAAAAATTGTCAGTTTTGAAAATCTACATCTGGTGACTGGGGCCAACAACTGTGCTGGACCCAGCAGACTTACCTGGGATCCTGGAGGCCTTGGGGAGCTGCAGCCATGGCGCTCCTGCAGCAGGGAGCCTGGCTGGCAGCTGGAGCATAGTGTGCACTGCCGCTACATGTGCTGCCCCACTTTTTTTTTTTTTTTTAATTTCCCAGGAGTAAAAAAAACCCCAATCCCATGCTGCAAAGTAACAGTGCAGGAAACACCTAGATGTGCAATATGTGGTACCACAGATGGGTCTGCAGCGCCACATACCGCACATCCGTGCTTGTCTGGACACAGCTTAGGTGGACAGATCTCTGCATCCACATGAAGGTTCAGTGAAGTCATCAGAACTGCACACAGGTACTGGGTCCCCTTGAATGGAGCTCACTGCAGGTCTGAAAGATCTGAGATGCAGGGAGATGCAGGACAGGGAACATATCTGCTCCTCATTCCTGCATCCACAAATTAATCTGTAGTAGGCAACAAAATTAAAATCTTTATTTGATGTCAAGAAGAAAAAAGATCAGTTGGAAACCTCAGCCATCAAAACTCACCTTAAAATAATTCTTAAAGAACCCTAAAATTGGCCATTTCCTTACCTGCTGTTAAAAAAGTATAGCCACAGTTTAACAGCCTAGAACAGGAAACAAAGAATATCATATCCAGCTGAAACTACAGGGAAAATTTATATTAACAGGATACAATTAGCCAAGTTGGACTTTGTCCAGGATGCTGAAGCTAACACCCTTCTGCTTGTAAAAAGTGTCAGGGGATCTTTAATGACCACATGTGGTCAGAACCTTGTTTCTCCCTTTCATAGAAAGCACAAGGGTTAGTTCATAAATTTATTTATTATTCTCAAAGAAATATCATTTTGTCATTAGCCATGAAAATCTCTTCTGATAAAAAAGAATCAGTTTCCTTGTTTCACTTGTAACATGGATTCCCATTATGATATTAGTTAATCTTTCTTTTATAGTAAAATACTACTAATAAGTAAAATACGGACTTTCCCATGGACCATCTTTAAAGGCATATCCTAGCATCAACCTGTAGCTCTTACTAGCTTTATCATTAATCAGTCCATAGTCGTGGAAACAAAAAAAAGTGTTCATAGTTACAAAATAAATTCAATTGATTTTCTGTTTAAGTGTACCCACACAAAGGCAAAGTTAAGTGAAAAATTAATGTAGGGGAAATTGAAAGTTTGATCAGTTTGTTCAAAGACAACCGATTCCGCTAAATGTCAGAATTCCATCTGTCAGGGAATGTTCAAGGGAGTAAACGCTAGACATAAACTCACTTTTCCCAGTTATCTGTAACAAGCCCATTCTCAGTACATTAGGTTCTCCAGTTGGCTTCCTTGCATCCACAGAGATAGCTGTTAATTGCTTCAGCTGATTAGGCTTCACAGCTGCATCTGCTGTGAAGAGGCTCCTTTTAAAATTAACTGTTCTATCAATCAGCACAATAGTTTGCAATGGTGAAAAGTAAATGATCAGCTATACCCTTATCAACATTGAAACAGCCAAGAATTTCTCTGGGAACTTTTCTATTTTCTGGAATAATTATAACCCTTCCTTAACCATTATAATAGGAATATAAATTCTCACCTATTTTAATAGTATTACTCTTTCCCACCCTACACACTCTCCTCCACCCACATCTGAGTAAAACCCTTTTAGAAATTTCTTATCTTTATATTGTGATATATAATGAAAGTCCATCACACATAAAAGATTGGGCCTGTGTTATAGATATACAATTTAGGGAAGAACTAATTTCCTAAGCACAAACTGCTATCTAGGCTACACTCAAAGAATACTACCACCTAACTCTAACTGGGTAATCCTCTCCTTTTTTAGTGCTAAGTTTATTATTTTGCTAGTCTCAATAATATATCCCCCACCACCCAACATTTATACGTAGAGGTATTTGGGCCCTTTTGAAATATCTAACAGTTCTTCTGCTAAATATAAAACAATACTCAGTTCTGGCTGAGCTAGTTATTCCAGCCCACTGGACAAGTTGCTTATTCTACTTCTGAGAGCATCCCTAACAAAAGCAGGAAATCATGTAAGAGATAGGTAAAAAAAAAGAGTGGCAGTGCTTTCCCTATAGCAGTTGTGTTTTTGGTGAAAGGGACGGAATATTTACCAAATGTACAGACAAAAAATATGGCCACCCATTAGAAGATGAATAGGAAGTAGTATAGCCACTTCCTATACTAATGGAGTGCACAAGGAGAGCTTCCCAATCATCATCTGCTTTCTGCACACCCCATTTTTCTCATAGATGCCTTTGTCTAGTTGCTGAATACCAGATCCTGTCTCTGAACTCATGAGCTGCCAATGGTGTTCACTAAACCTTCTAACTAAAAAAGAAATAAATTAGGATTTAGTCATTGCCACTCAAAATGGCTAAATTCTAGACTGCTCCATGGTACTTGGGAAGTACATGCTCTTCTATTACCAGGTATCATTTAAGGAGGATTTAAATAAGATTCATGTGAACACTGTGCCCTGAGGAAACTTATTCTTCCAAGCTCTCCAATAATACAGTATGTTACAGTGAAGCATTTGTGAAACCCATGATGAGCAATCAGCAGCAAAGCACTATGAATTATTCAGCAAGGAAGTGTTTCTGACAGCATTATCAAATGGGCTACATCACACTCTGAAGCCCCTACTAGACATGCAGGTATGCACAATCCATAGATCCATACAATCATATTTCATGCTATGCTACACGTGCATGGCAGGAGACAGCATAGTATGCCCCCACAGCTGGGAACCCCGGTGAGTTGATGGGACTTCCAGCCACAGAGGTGCACCTGGCCACACATTCAATGAATGGCATGATATGAACCAGCCACAAAGTTTACCCTTTTTTAAATGTGTCACGGCGGGGTCCTCACGGAGGGCCGTGATCTGCCTTGTGTTTCCTCAGGCCTGTCAGCTCCTGGACCCCTCGTGGGTCTCCCCATACAATGGGCGCTGCCCAAGCGCCCTAGCCTTATGGGCTATGCGTGGCTCCTACCTCCCCTGATACCACGCCCCAAGCCTCGCAGATGTAAAAGACGTTGTCCGGTCTGTCTCTCTACTGTAGCCCAACCTGGGCTCCCTCTCTTATGCCCGGCCTCTTGCTGGGACTCTCGTCTGGCCTACTCTGGGCCTCCCCTGCCGGTGTGGTTCCGCTCCGGGACTCTCTAGTGGGCCTCCGGTCCTATGGGCCAACCGCACGGATACCCTCCCTGATTCTGGCTCCCCGCGCTGCTACTTCCTGTCTTCTCAGGGGCAACTGCAGCGCCCTGCCTTGGTCTGAGGGGGGATTGCTGCACTAGCCTGCGGCCGGGCTCGCTATGCCCGTGCGCCCATACTAGGCTACTCAATAATACACAAGGGCGTTCCCCCTCTCTGGGGGCTCGCCACGCCCACACTGGGCTACTCAATAATACACAAAGGCGTTCCCCCTCTGTGGGGGCTCGCCGCACCCACACTGGGCTACTCAGTATGGCCCCGCTCTCTAGGGCTGCTCAGTATGGCGCTCCCCCCTTCTCTGGGGCTCGCTGTGCCCGCACTGGGCTACTCAGTAATACCACCCCTTTCCTGGGGCCGGGGGCTATGTTCCCCCCCCACACGCAATCCGGGGTCTCAGTCCCCGCCCGCGACCCACTGGCCGCGCCCCTCGCCGCCAGCTGCTTACGCACTGGCGTGCGAGTAATTGAGGCCTCCTCCAACCCCTACAGCCTCGCCCAAGCCTCCGGGTGTAATAACACAAACACAAAGCAAAACCACAGGCCCCTAGGCTGTAACACGAATGCAAGCTGCATGGCTAAACTCTAGTGCCCATCCTCTCCGGGCTATCATGAGCTGTACTTGCCACATCCTCACTCTCAGAGCTCCTACCTCCCAGGCTGCTGGCAGAGAACTGCCAGCCTGGCCTCAGCCCTGAGCTTTATAAGGGCCAGGCCCTGCCCCCTACAGGCAGCTGGCTCCGCTTGGTTGCTCCGGCAACCCGCAGCTGCGCTCATTACCTGAGCCGCCTCAGCTGGGCTCGTTATGTCAGGCCAGGGCGCGCTCACTCGCTCCCTGGCAGTTCCTCCTTTCTAGGAGCAGGGGCACCGAGGTGCCCTGCGACAAAATGCAATACAGGTTTCCCACACCAGCCGCTGGGGTTAGGTTCCTGAAAGTTACCATGGTTGACAAAACCATGGTTGGCAAGACAAAAGGCTTATGGGAAAAATGGCAGGTGGTGTGCTGATGCACGGCCACGGAAAACTGTGGTTACTCAAAACTGTATACCATGGTAGCCAAAGTGGTATATAGAATATTAAGCATGGATACTCAAAACCATGGTTGGTGAGGGAAACCTGTAACTTTGTGGCGTACTCCTCCTTTTATCACGTCATTAATTGACTGAACATGTGGCTGGGTCACAATTTGAGACGTGATTACCTGGTTAATCACATCTTAAGTGTAATGTGTGGCAGGAGCCTCATAGATATGCGCCAGCAGGGTAAGCAACCTTGGGAAGTCTGTTTTCTAGGGCAGTGCATATCATTTGTTTATCTTACAAAACAACAACACAAAAATCAATATTTGAAGTGCTAGAAGGCAACTGCTGTGTGGGGCATCAGGAACCACGAGCAACAGTACAGTGTATTTATAACTGCATGGTACCTGATTAGTGTCAGTATTCACTTTCATAAAGTACCATTTTTTTTCCAAGATCCTTGAGACAGAAAGCATAAGGATGCACATGCTGTAAATGCTTTGAACTGAAAGCTGAAATTTCTGTCTAACAGATCTTCTTTAGTATCTATCATAGTCTATGTACCTATTGTAGTGGTGGTAAATGATCCTTGTATGTGCAGCTTTGGAAGAACTTTGAGATCTTTTATGATCACAGATACTGCTTCGTGGAAACATACTCAGAGAAAATAAATTATAATGAAGAAGATTCTCAAGCTATATGCAGTTGTAATGGGCTTACTTGGTTGAAAAGGTAACCCAGCATTGAAATCAGAGCTTGGGAAGTCATTGAAAATTTCTTCATCAGATAGATTTCACAACCTTCAAATATGTCATGATAAATTCTCATTCAGCTCTACCATATGAATGTTGCATTAGTCTGTAACTGTATTACTAATACCATGTTAGTTCATTCAGTTTTCTAAATGTTCTTTTTTCCCCTATGATCTGGGAAATTAAACAGGACAATTTCTAGTCAGTTTTCACTTGTTATTCCTGTGCTGCCCCACTTACTTTCCATTACAGATATAAAAGCTGCATCTACGTGACACACTGAGTGTGCCATAGCTTGTTACTACTGCACAGTAGCATTGCATGGCATAAAGCGTCACCTAGAAGCTGGTCAGCATCAGTCACTTAGAAGCCGTTCAGTGATGTTACTGTGCAGTAACTCTACTTACTGTGCAGTCATTTAGTACTCATCTATACAAGTACTAAATGACTGCACAGTAACAACTACACAGTCAGCAACTTGTGTAGACACAGCCAAAGGGAAGTTTTAAACTGTACTAAGTAATGACTCTCTGGTCAGCAAGTAGTTATCTGTCATTTACACAGCACCCACTACTGTGATACCTGAAAATCTCAGACTTTACCATGGTCATCCTTACAATACCCTTTGAAGTTGGGAATTGCTATTACCTCAACCTTACATACAGTCTCTCTACCTTTAGATTCCTATGGACACTTGTACATGTGCTCTGACACGTCCCAATTAGAATGTGTTGTGCTGGCGCATTCTAATCGGAACACTTCAACGTGCTGCACCATGTCATGTATTAACTGTCCCACTGTGTCCCCATGTTTCAAAATGGCGGGAGGGAGGGAGGGAGGGGTGCTTGAAAGCTTATTTGACAAGCTTTAGTTAAAGTGCCTCTGCCACCATTTTGACACATGGGATGCTGAAAACACAAGATACCAATAGCCACTCTAATTAAAACGCCCTCCACCCCATCCTGAACACATGTGACTTGCACAAGGTCACAC
The DNA here is from genome assembly GCF_030867095.1 of Alligator mississippiensis. Lineage (NCBI taxonomy): Eukaryota > Metazoa > Chordata > Crocodylia > Alligatoridae > Alligator > Alligator mississippiensis. The sequence continues at coordinate 45,410,234 of NC_081830.1, forward strand.
AGGAAGTCTGTGGAAAACACGGAATTAAAACCCAAGTCTTCCTAAAGCCCAAGCTAGAGCTCTAACCACTGGACAAGGGCTTCAGCAGGGCTTCAGCACAGTCTAGCAACCCATTTCTGTATCCACTGTTCCTAGTAAGCTTTCACAGCCATGCTGAAGTCCATGGAAAGTTTTCATTTTGACCAAAACTGTTCACTGACAAAATGTTTTGATTTGAAAGTTTTCAACTAGCTCTAAGTAAAATTCTACAATTTTATATCTATGGCTAAGCCAAGTTAAATACAATATTAAGACTCTTCCATACCAGACACAGGCATATTATATTCAGAGATGTTTGAACAATTTGATGTGCAAAATGTCCATTGTAAATTGTAGTACTTTTCTTTTAAATTATTTTCAGATTTTTTAAATTATTACATCATTATATTACATTAGTTTGTACTGTCTCCACATTATCTCTCTCAACAGTTTCTAAGTTATGTACTGTGCAAAGGAAATTACATACTGTACAAAGGAAGATGGAGTCCCATAAATAAATATCTTATAAAGACCCAAATGTATAACCCACAGAAACATAAGTAATTCTTACTCAGGCTACTGAATAAGGATTTGTCATAAGCGTAAGAGTTGTACATACAGCCAAAATAGCAAAGAATGTGAATCAGGGATGAATACACTAAGGGTAAAAGTAAGACTAAACATTTTAATGTTTTTTTCTTTTTTTTCAATTGGTCCTGAGTAAGCCAGTAGGTGACAGAAACTTTACTGATAACAGTTTTGCTTCTTCCATAATACCTACAACTGCTAGTCATAAGTGAGAGTGTTTCCTGTAATGATTTTAAAGGTGTTCTACAAAAAAGAGAAAAGTTAGTGTCTTTTCAAACCTCTTAATTGTATATAATGAAATCCTGAGATTAAACATAAAATTCTGTTTGTTCTTTCCCTCTGAAATGTTAGTGATCAGAAGTCTTAAGCCAGTACAACTATAGTATATATAGTGTATAGATGTTATTAGAGTTACCAATAAAGCCAAACCCTAGGAAAGGGGTATGTTTGCTGTTGTACTGTGCATGAGGGGGGTTGGAGTGGTGCAGGCAGTAAGGTGCACAGTTGACAGCCCACAGGTCTCAAGTTTGAGGCAGAAGCCTGTAGCACAAGCACTCATGGTGCTGCCTGTCAGATTCCAATGAATCTGCAAATTCTGCTAAATTCCTTGTCACAAGGATGCAAAAAAGGACAGGACTATGCATGAGGTACACACTGGTAATGCCCTTTACTGACATCAGGGTTTTATCTGAGAAGTTGTTATCTAGCTTCTTGTTCATTGGCCATTAGGAGAAATAGGATTAATAAAACCTGAATTTCTAGTATTAAACAAAACAAAACCATGCCACACACACAAACTACAATTGCAAGTACTGATTTGTAGATCATTATGCTGGAATGTGGCAACCAGAAACTTAATTTTCCATGTGATCAGAGGACCAGGATCAAGTTATCTCATGACAGCTGAGAAGACTGCATCCCAGCTGTGTACTTCTGCTGCTAACTATCTCAGTAGGCCAGAAACATCATAATTTTTTTTCAGGATCAGACTAGTGGTTCTTCTAGGAACAATCTTTCCTTGTACAAAAGCTGCAGAAGTAGATGTTATGTTTTGACACAAGATAGTTTTTTGTCTTTATACATTGTGGGTGGAATTTTCATGGAAACAGAGGTTAGTGAAAAGTGGAAATCTGACTATGTAGTGTTAGATATTCTCACATCTGTCATGGAAAATATATTTTTTTAATGTGTGCCAGAGTTAGAGAAATATAAAAATTCTAGCATTTTTCTTTTCATTAGAAACACATAAATTAAGTACACCAATCAATGTGTTTATGTTGTCAATAGGGCTGCCTTTGTCAGTAAGGGTTTAAGCATCAGTCATTGGATTCACAGATCGTATAGTTTAATTTTGGTTCTGTAATTATAAATCTTTTTTTTTCCAATTAGAAATGACTACTTTTCTACTGTAGTAAATTCTTCCAAAGGATTTCAAACTGGAAAACAAAAGGAAAAAAAAAGCCTTGCAAGAACACTTGTAGATGCCAAAAGTGCTTCAAATTATTTTCAGCCCTGATGGAAGGAAAACAGGAAAAATGAAAATGTATTTTCCTTTTTAACTGAAAGATTAACATACTTATGAATGTAGACATTCAAGAATTATGTAGTGAGCCATTTTTGGCATCTCACTTTCCACACACATCCTCTGGTATCAGTAATTTACATGCGTAAAATCAGAATAAGCCAAACTCATTTGAGGTGAGACCTACACAGGCCAGCATCTGTACAAGAGCCTCAATCTGTATTGTGATTATGTTGCAACTTTGTTCCAATATACTTTTACCTAGCTAAGTAATATGAGAGGAAATTAATGCGTTCTATCCAGGACCAGGAACAAAAGGCTGAAATAGTTAGATGTTACAATTGCAGGTTTGCATACAATATGCTAGTAAATGATACCACTGTAATTTAGTGAACTTTTAATACTCACTCTATAGTCATTTAAGACTATTTCTTAGGAGCTGATTGAGAAGAAAGAGGAAACCTTGAAAACAGCTGTGAGCTGGCAAAACAAGTATAATTCCCAAAAATGCAATGGGTGATGCAATCCACATGATCAGACAGCCTGCCAGGCTTGTCACATGCTTTGCTGTTATATTGATATGAATTTTATTCATCAGTTCATTTGATAATCATGGCTTTTAACTAAATCGTTTTAAAAGAGCAGAAAATAGAACACATGGTGAAAATCCTGCTCCTGTTGCCTATAGCTTTTTCTAGATTTTTATCAGATTGGAAGCATTTGTTTATTTTTTAACTCTTTTATGGATCTGATTTGCATTCATTTAATCCTCCAGTCCACTTAATTATTTTTGAGTTTTTTAAAAGCTTTTTTTGTATTTGTAATCCAGGGTTTCTTTTCTGTGTGCAGTACAACTACACTTCCTGTATGGGCACTGACCCATAACTGTGAACAGATGTGCTTCTTCGGCACAGACGGAGGTTACAGATGTTCTTCTGCCAGAAAAAAGCTGCTGTTATTTCAATGCAGTAAGAAAAACTTAGAGCACCTTGACCCATCCAAGGAACACCTTACCCTTTGCTTTACTGTGCTGCCAGGTTTTTCTTCTTTTCACATAATGTCGTTGATGAAGCTTTAATGTGTGGGAGACAAGGCTATTGCTGTTTATCAAGCCCTTTGAAATGTCCAAAGCTTTGCCAGAACTGGGAAGCACAAATTTTATTGAACTGACTCTGCAGTGAACTCTCTACACTAGGGGTGCTTTTTTCCCCCCTCATAGGCTTTGTTACAGAGGGGCAGCTTTCTCATGAGACACATCCCTGATGCACTTTTGATGACACATAGGAGAGGGGTTGTTGCACAGTATAGTTCTTGGTTGGAATGAGGACAGTTTTGGCTTGGGGAGAGGGGAGCAGATTTTTTTCACTCTAACTTTTCATATTTTTTAGCTTTTCAACTTATTGCTCTCTCATATCCAGTACATTTTCTACATTTCTGGTGACATGGAAAAGGACAGGTAAGAAGATAGAGGGGGGTGGACGGTGAGCAACCTATATTATCAATTGACCCTCTCAGTCATTTGGGAACTTCTCCTAATGAGAACAGTAAATCATGCTGCTCCCCTGACCAAGTCTAAGACACCCCTTAGCTTCTTTATTTCTATTTCTAAGACAATTATCATTTCAAGAAACATGTTTCCAAGGGAGTGGGTTCAGCACATTGACCAATAAGAATCATGAAGCAAAATCCAACTAAAAAGCATTTCTATGCTTTAGAGTCATCTGGTCAAGAAATATTGTGAAATAAGAATATCCATTAAAGGAAGAAGACCACCAAATTCTTCTTGTTCTATTTCCTGTAAGACATATAGGGTCTTCCTCCTTCTTTACTATGAAGAGATAAAACTAACTTTAGCCTATACTGAATTTTTGCTAGCAACTTGATTCTCTGTACAAATATGAGCTTTCTAAAGCAGTTTGGAATACAGTTTGTATGTAAATGAGAGCATCCAAACAAGCGCGCATGTGCATGTTTTCACTGTACTACTAATTTGCAGTGTGGCAGGGTTTTTTTTACAACAGTATGTCCCAATGTCAAAAAAAAAAAAAAGAATCAGAAAAAGCTAGAGTTTTACTGACAGATTTTTGGGATGATACTGGTGGGAGATTTTTAATGAGAAATATCGGCCGATACAGACCCGATTGCTGATATGCAGCCAGACAGCTTGGAGAGCAGCATCTGATTGTTGTGGGGGAAGCAGCAAGGGCAGAGTGAAGGGGCATGAGGGTCCAGACGAGGCCCTGTGGGAAGCGAGGGAGTGGAGTTGGGCCTGGGCAGGCGTTACACAGCTGGGGCAAAGCACAGAATGGAGCCATGAGTGGCTTGCCTGCAGTATATAGGGGTGGGGGTGGGGGGGGCCAACTAGCTCCCACCGCTGTACACACCCTGGGAGGGTATGGTGGGGCATGTGTCCCTGGATCTGCGTGCAGGGCAAATGCGGGCTGCTGCTGTGGGCTGGGGCCGGGATGGCACCAAGTTCTTCTCAGTGGGGGGGCAGGCCGGGCTACACTTGGGGTGGCAGCAGCAGTGCTGGGAAAGAGGTTATGGGGGGGGGAGAGGCTGCAGCCACCGCAAAATTCACCATAGCCCCCTCCCAGTGCTGCCGCCACCTACCCCGAGTTCAGCCCTGACCCAGCACCCCACTGGGAAGAACCCAATCACACCCCAGCCCTAGCGGCAGCCCACCCTTGCCCCGCACAGATCTGGGGGCACATGCCCCCCATGCCTTCCTAGGCAGTGATGGGCGCCACCCCCACCTCCCTGTGCCCCATGAATGAGCCACCCATGGCTCCATCCTGCACTGTGCTCCAGCTGTGCAGCACCTGCCCCTGCCCCAGCCCCAGCTCCACTTCCTCCCTCACTGCTGGACCCTCCCCATGCCCCTCTCCTCACAACAGACTTACCAGCCAGCCCCAGCTGCTCTCCGCTCTGCCAGGCCACACTCCTGGTTGCCTGCATGCTGCACTGTGGCTACACACATGCACGGGGCATTTTTCAGCAATGTTATCAGCAGGGCCATCTCTGGGGGGGAGGAGGGGGTGGTGAATACGGGCAACCACCCTGGGCCCTGCACTTTGCAGGGCTCCACGGACAATGCTGCACAGGCCCCGCCACAGCTGCTACGCGCTGCCAGTTCCACTGAGGCTGCCATGCACCACTGGCTCCATGCTCTGGCTGCTCACCCCACCCTGCCACCCACAGGCTCCACACTCCAGTCACTCACCACACCCCCTGGCTCAACACCCCCCATCCCCACACGGCTGGTATGCCCCGGGTCCTGCACACCCCTAGGGACAGTTCTGATTATCGACCACATCAGCCAAAAAAAGCCGGCTGTCGATACTGTCTATTTTCCTTTTATTGGTGCCAATCTGATATGGAACTGATGTACTGGTGCACCTCTAGAAAAAGCAGGGTGGTGCACATGGCCACAGTGTACACCACTGAAATTGAAGCCTGGCTGGCCAGAGCCATGTTCTGGCTGCTGGCCAGGCTCAACACACCCAGAACACCACTGCCACAGCCCAGGTGGCCCCCAAGGCCCCAGGTAAGACTGTTGGGGCCAGCCCAGATGCTGACCCCAGACTCCCCTACTCCACCTGGGGTACTGGAGTAACTTGTCCCACACCAGAGCACATGTGCAGGGGCATTCCCTAGGGACAAGCAGCAGCAGCACAAATATGTGCTGCTGCTATTTATCCCTGGGGAAATGCACATTCTCTGTCATGGGGACGTGCCCAAATAGTTGAATTGCATTTTATTTACCCAGCAGCATAAACAGGGATGGGCAAGTAGGGCACTAGCCCCTGGTGCTGACTTGTTGGGAGTCTGGGGATGAGAATGGAGGCCTGCCAAGGACTCTGAGCTACAGCAACAGCAGCAGCAGTTGGGCATATGGACCCTCATACCCAAACTACTGCAGCTGCCATTTCTCTCACTGCTGAATTCCCTGCCTCCCATTATCACCAGTGATGGCAACTGGTGGCATTCAGTGGCAACAGCAATTGGCAGCACTTGGTGGCAAAAGTGAGTGGAGAAGGCAGCTGCAGTACAGGGCACACACCTCTTCCTACTCAGGTGCCGTGGGCATGGTTATCTCAAAGTATAACTTTGCAGAACTACAGAATATCTTTGGGGGAAACACCTTTATTTTCCTTACCACAGAACATTTTCCTTATTACCAAAAATTATCAAAATTAAAGCAATGAACAATTGTGATTCAGTAACAAATACCCCCCCAAAATTATTGACATGATTATTAGCAAGTCTGGAAAATCTTGATTAGACAAAAACAACCAACAAACAACTAAGCTCTGTGACTGATTATCATCTAGTGAGTTATATTCACTACATATGTAAATGGCCAACTCAATGCCTTTCACTCTTTCAAAAGCTTGCCAAGTTCTAAAGCACAGGTACTCTTATACAAACAAGTTCAGACTTGTAAATCCCAGAGGCAGGTGTTTTATCATAAAGCCTGGTATTTTACCATCACTACAGATTTTCAAATTCACTCTCTGTTTCTGAAGTAGACCTATATCAGACCATCAACTCAGAGGCCACTCACAGCTACAGAAGAAAATATTGCTTGTATTGCCCAGGCCGTCTTTTCCAATAGTTCCACAGAGAAACTTGTCCTCACAGTGAAGTAGGGTGCTCACATTACAAATGACTCTCCATTCCCTATTGTCAACAGATCTGAAAGATTTTCCAAGTTTACAAATCTGTACATGCAGCATTTTGAGACAAGGGCTATTAATCTGTGACTTGTACATGGGCAGACCCATGCTCCTGTGCAAAGCCTGATGACATCCAGCTCAATCTTGTCTAAAAGAAAAGACTCTGCTGTGCAAATAGGCTTGCACTGGAATGGGGTGAAGAGCCTGGAGTGGGGGAGGAAGGAGAGTTGGTAGAGGAGGTCAACATTTAATTTGAATGCTGAAATGGGCAGCTGTGACTCTAGGTATACTCAGAGAACATACTGCTTGCGATGGAGGTACCCATTTTCCTGTAATCTTTGTCAAACTACAGCCACTCTTTAAAGGTACAAATCACATACTGTTCTGCAGCCTGGTAAGAATGCCTGTGGCTCTAGTCTATGCACTTCCCCAGATTTGGCTATAATTGATAGGATATACTAGCTTCTCTTTAAGGCCAAGGGACACACAGATTGAGTCTTGTGCTTCTACAAAGTCCCCCTGACAGCATTATCACCATCTTTTATACTGATTTATGACATAATTATTGGTTCATGTGCATTTACTTAGTACTGTCAAAATAAAGTAAAATCACCACTGACGTTTTTTCTATGCTTAACAATATGCCCAGAGCTAAGCATTCATTTTATTCTTGTCCCTTTGGTCTGAAACAGCATTTTATCATTTTGAAAATTAAATTAAAAAGAGAGAGAGAGAAAAAGAAAGAATGTTGAGAATCTCCATAGTATCAGTTAAGGAGGAAACTAAAAGGAAGATAGAAACCAACATTTCTAATGATGAGCAGAAAGAAAATGGGGCTGTGCAACTCTCCAGATGTACCCAGCTGTTATCAGGGTTACTTCTAATTCTACAATTGGTAAAGAGTATCAAAGAACTAAATGCTTTCCGACTGACTGTAGCTCTCTGGGTTTTTGTTGATTATGCCTTTGAACTAAGATCATTTAAGTATGCAACAGATGTTCTTCAGAAGGAAATCATTAAGACAGCAGAATAAAAAGGACCTACTAGTACAATGTAGTGACAATAGTAGGTACAATTGTGCTAACCAAATAGAGCCACTGAAATGAGGTTAAAAGTGGAAAGAGGGTGCTATGCTCTCCATCCTTGCTGTCTTAGTGATCCGTAAGTTTTCACTTTCAAGAAAAATAAGAACAGAATTTAATATTCCTATTACTTTGGATTTGTAAAACAACAGCCCTTGAAAAATAATGCAACATTCAACTAAGACAAGTTAATATAGCAATTTTATAATAAAGGTGAAAGAGGAGGTTAAGGGGGAGATCTTCCAATGGTCATTACATGCCCAACTCTCAAAACATTCGTATCTTTGACAGTTTCCATCTATATTCAAGGCAAGGTCACACAAAGCCCAGACTGTGATACCCTCATTTACACTCAGCACTACATGACATCACGAACAGTTGCATCAAAGGCACTGAGAGTACTTCCACAATAAGGTGTTGGACATTTTGAAAGTGGTATCTTTTGTTACAAATGAGCATGCATTAAAGTAATATCAGGCATCTTGAATCCTGAGCTCTGATACCCTGCTCTAGTCCTTAGCCATCTGACTCTCCGTATAAGGCAGAAAAGTGTTACCACTCTTGCATACTGCTATGAGATAATAGACACCAAATAAACTTCTGTAATCTAAATATTATGTCACTAGACCAAAGTAGAAATATATTACCACATCCCTTCCCACGTGGTTATACCATTTTTTCTGCCACTATGATACAGTATGTTACATAAGATGTAAAAATCACAGGATACAGCAATGTTGCAATTAATATTTTTGTTTTTGTATATTTGACTGTATAGTAATTGCTGGATTTTGTAAAATTAAATAATTCATGATCAAGAGGAAAGCCTGATGTTGCATGCTATAACACTTTGTGAAAGCACTTGGCTCTGTTGGCACTGCTGCCTAAGGTCTCGGATACTCTTGGTATCAGTACCAGGGATCAAAATATCCATAACCCTGAACCAGACAAGCCACGGTTCTATGCCAAGGTTTCCTAGAGAATCCTTGGAAGCCAGACTTCTGGCTATCTCCTTTAGTGCCTGTTCTAGGGAAATCTCCCCTGCAAGAGATGGGACTTTTAGGGCTCTGCACCCTTTTCTTTGTTGTGTACAAACAACAACAGTGGTTGCAGATGAAGGGTTGTTTGTTCATGGCACAGGAAATGTAGGCTGTGGGTGTGGGTTTGGGTGGAAGGGATGTAGTTAATCAAAAAGAGAACAGGCAGGTGAATGATGAGGTTTTGAAAGAATTAACTGCTAACTATTATATCCTGTCCTCCACCTATATCCAACTTTTTTATATAAAGTGCAAAGTTTTGGGGGCAGGCACTGTCTTCTCTGCTCTGTGTGTGGCCCCATTCTTTCCTGGCATCCATTGGTGGGTTATATAATCTAAGAACTTTAATTCAAACACACGTTGAGACATCAACCTAGACACATAACCCTCTACCTTTAGAACTGTGTTGTGGACAATTTATTAAGAAAAAAATGTATCTAGGATTTTTAGTATCCATGAAAGAACTCATGAAAAGCTGACAGATAAAAATTCTCTTTCAACAAATGCAGAATTACTCACAGCTCAAAAGCATATCCGAGTTAACATTATCTCTTTCAAGAGATTACTTTCTTTAATACCTTGTTGTAGCCTAATAATTAGCTAATCACCTGGTTTAGAAGCCTTCAACTTTACTCTGGTTTAAACTGTAGTTCAATATTTGGATCTGTGCCACTTCATTTTCACTTTCATCAGAGCTTTGTTGTTAGGAAATAGAATCATAGAAAATTAAGGTTGGAAGGAACCTCAAAAGGTCATTTAGTCCAGTCCCCTGCTCAAAGCAGGACCATACCCAATTATATTATCCCAGCCAAATTTTGTCTAGCCGTATCTTAAAAACCTCCATGGCTGGATATTCTACAGCCTTTCTGGGTAACCTGTTCCAGTGTTTTACCACCCTCCTAGCGAGAGAGTTTTTTCCTGATACCTAACCAAAACTTCCCTTGCAGCAACTAAAGACCATTGCTCCTTGTGTTATCTGCCACCGCTGAGAACAGTTTAGAACCACCCTTCAAATAGCTGAAGATTGCTATTCAAAACCCTCTCAGACTTCTTTTCTCCAGACTAAACAAGCCCAGCTCACTAAGTCTCTCCTCAGAAGCCATGTGTGCCAACCCCCTAACCATTTTTTGCTGCCCTCTGCTGGACTCTTTTGAACTTGTCCACATCCTTTATGTAGTGGGGGAGTAGGGGCAAAACTGGACACAAAACTCCAGATGTAGCCTTATCCACTTCCCTCGATCTGCTGGCAATGCTCCTGCAGTCCAGTACACTGTTAGCCTTCTTTACAACAAGGGCACACCATTGTAACATTTTCAGCTTATTGTTTATTCTACTCCCAGGTCCTTTTCTTCAGAAATGCTGCTTAGCCAATTGATCTACAGCCTGTACTGGTTCATGGGATTGTTCCGTCTTAAGTGCAGGACTTTGCACTTGTCCTTGTTGAACCTCATTAGATTCCTTTTGGCCCAATCCACCAATTTGTCTAGGTCATTCTGAATCCTAGCCCTACCTTCCAGCATATCTCCTGTTCACCCCAGCTTGGTGTCATCTGCAAACTTTCCATCTCATTGTCCAGATCATTGATGATGATATTGAACAAAACCAGCCCCAAGACCAACTTCTGGGGCACTCTACCTGATACCAGTTACCAGCCAGACACTGAGCCATTGATTACTACTTCTGAGCCTGATGATCTAGCTAATTTTCTATCCACCTTAAAATCCACTCATGCATACTTTCTTAGCTTGCTTAAAAGATTGCTGTGAGATACAGTGTCAAAAACCTTGCTAAAGTCAAAGTATACCACAACCACTGCTCTCCTTGCATCCACAGAGCAAATCATCTCATCATAGAAGGCAATCAGGTTAGTCAGGCATGACTTGACTTGACTTGACTTTGGTGAATCCATGTGGGCACCTATACACAAGCACAGAGGCTACCCTGACACATCAGAATTCTGGTATGTCAGAGCATAGTCGATTAATCAAGTCTGCTGGAGCATGGCAATTACCATGCTCCAGCAGCCTCCTGCATCTCATGTATCAGCATCCCCACACTTAAAAATGGCAGTGGGGGCACTGCACTCCCACCAGCATTTTTATGCACAGGGATGCTGAAACATGAGGCGTGGTGGCGCTATTTAATTAAAGCGGGTGTCAGAGCTGCTTCAATTAATGCACCCCCCCACCCATGCCCCATGCCTGGAGCACATGTAAAAGTGCCCACTGTTCCTAAACACCTTCTTCTCCTCCAAGTATTTAGAAATGAATTCCTTGAGGATTTGCTCTGGGGACTGAGGTGAGGCTGACCAGCCTGTAGTTCTATGGATCCTCCTTCTTCCCTTTCTTAAATATGGGAAGTTTTATTCACTATATTTGCCCTTTTTCAATCATCTGAGACTTTCCCCAATTGCCACAAGTTTTAGAAGATAATGGGCAGCAGCTCTGAAATCTCATCAGCCAACTCACTCAGCACCCTCAGATGCATCAATCACATCCAGCTCCATGGACTTGTAAACATCATCTCCAACTCTTCACTTCATTTAAAAGTGGATGGCTAGTTAAGTAAACAGACAATTAAAATATTTTAAAAAAATATTTTAAAGCATTTGACCGAACACATTCACTGTGATCCACCTCATAGAACTCTCTGGCCTTTATTTTCAATCTCTTTCTTGACAAGATATCAAATACCTTTATTAAGTTACTTCAATAAAACATACATACTTCTAAGAAATTATATACTGTACATAAGATCTACTGTTTTAAGTCTAAGAGAAAGGGTACCATTCTGCTTCCTGTCTCCATAGAACCCCCACATCAATAGCAATGGAAAATCTGAATACAGAAGACTGTCTACTGAATTCTATACTTGTTATACTCTGACAACTGTATTTGACTTTGTTATGAGACTATATGAACAGTTCCAAGTTCAGATACCCAATATTAATATAGTATCAAACTCTTCCCCATTTTTCTAAGGTATGTTTAAGAAATAATTTTCAAAAACAGCCTGTCTGACCTGTAAGACTGGAATTTTCAAAGGAGTCTAATGGGAATGAAATGCCCAATTCCCACTGGAAATGGGTGTTGAATTCCCTTAGGTCTAACTGCCACTTTGTCCACTTTCTAATCTTCTTTCATGTTAGTGAAACCTCTACTTATTTGCAAGTATAACTGACATCTCAACAGCTATACTGAGAAGATACATCTTTCATGTCCAGCTGAGCTCTGGAATTAAACTCTGAGGTTGTTTTATACTCGGTGTTTAGATACACAATTTAGACAAGAAATTCCCTAGCTTCACTAGTTAATATTTTTGCATATTGCTGCTGCATCACAATGAGTGAAGTCACAGCACAAGAGATATACAGTTATGGAAAACACCCCTGATTTTTTTAAAATTAATATGGCGTATTTAAAATAAATTAGTTTTAAAATACATTGTTGCTTTATAATTCTGTTTGGGTTGAACACCACTGGTCTCCATTAAGCAATTATCTTTTAGCAAGAGTTAACACAACATGGCATCTGTGATACTATGTTTAGTTTCCAATCAGCAGATACTTCAGCACTTGTATAACTGTAATCATGTGTGTAGCTCATTGACTTCAAGAAGACTATATACATACTTGCTAAATCAGGGCCTTTGGGGCTTGATCTTGCTCCCATCAAAGTCAATAGAAAAAATAAAATTTTCCTTGACTTCAACAGGCAGAGGCAACCCTTAAATTCTTACTTTAGTTATAGAGACAGATGCCACTACTGGCATATGTTCTTTTTTTGCTGTATTTCTTTTTCAGGTAATTCTTATACCTAAACAAATATTTTGGATATCATGCTCACTTTCTTAAAACACTATCTATGAAGATTCTGCAGTCAGGAATATTACATACTTGGCCCCAGTCTTTTAATTGTTCTAGGTGTCATGCTTTACCTAGGAAAGTAGATATTTAAGTAAAGCCCATATTTTTCTGAGTTTCTTAAATTATTTGGGGTTAATTTAGAAGACAAAAGTGGAATGGAATTTCATAGCTGTATTGCATTAGAAATGCCATTAAGACTGGCTGGAGATTAGTGATCCTGCCTCAGTTGGAATTTGTACAAGTAATGTTATCTAAAGAAGAAACATATGAAAGCAAGTTGAGCAGTGCAGAATGAAAACTATTAAAGATGAACCTAAAGGCAAAGTACCTAAAATGAGCAGGCATACAACTATATATCTAAATGACTGTTGATCTAGATACTAAATACAAAAATCAGAGGAATGGAGTATACTCATCATAGGTCACAGGAAGCATCCATAAAATGTTATTGACATTTCACTTGGTTTTGGATGCACAAGCAGTTTTATTTTCTTCTCAAAATGCTGCAACTATTCATTTATAAACATGACTAATACTTAAAAACAGCTATACTAAAATGCACATCTTTCCTGACAAAATGTTGCACATGTGAAAAGAAGCAATATAGATTCAAAGGATCTATATAAAAAAGCATCTATTACTTCAGCTTAGCTAATTACAAATGGATTCATATTAAACTTTCCTACAAAATGTTATTCAGGTTAGCAGAAATGCAAGCTACTGATGTTCGCAGGGAGATCAGGCAATGAATAATCTGCGTATCGAAATTCATGGTTAATTCAGGATACTTGCTCTTATCTAGTGTTACATTTGCTTACAGCATGAATGTTAATACTTTTTATGTTGCACCACACATCCTAAGGAGTTGCAGTGGGACTGAACTGACACAGCACAATATCATGTGGGATATAGCAAACTGATATCAGAAAGAGAATGGTATCCCAGGTAACACTTCCTCAGCTAAGCAAGAGAGGATGGGAAGTCCCGTAGTTAAGGCATAGGCCTGAGCAACAGGAAATCTGGGCTCTATTCTGGGCTCTGTCACAGATTTCCTGTGTGTCTTTAGGAAAGTCCTATGAGGTAAGTTTCAGCGAAATGGCCCCTTTTTTGTAGAGGCATTTTGTGCCCATATTTTGGGCAACTGCACCTCACTGTGTGCTCAGTTGCACACCAAGACTGATGTATAATATGCAAGAGCTTCAGGTGCAATTGTTACACCCAGAAACAGCAATATTGAGCCTCAATTTAAGAATAACTGTTCAATTGCTTGTTTTTAGAATATGAGAGCTAAAATCTTATTCCAGAAGAATAGCAGCCCTCTCACAGGCACCACATCAAACTAGTGTCATAATACATATGATTACCCATTGCTTTAAAGAAAAAACTGTGAACTCTTATTTAGGCCGGAAAGCATACCTTGCCATACCTTCTGCCTGCCTTCAGACTTGGGGGGCTAATTGCCTCTCTAATCCTATTCTTGATTTCCTACTGAGCTCAAAGGAGCTGCATAGGCACTGGGCACTTTTAAGAAAGTGGATATTCTGTTTAAATGCCTAAATGGAAACTACTGAGGACTTAGCTTTTGTCAGGATCTGGCTCATATACAGTTTATCTGGGAAAGAATTAAATGCAAGTTTCAGGCCAATCTAACCCATAGGCCACTATAAGCCTTGAATGTAACAATTGATAACTACTAACCAAAGAGCTCTAGACTAGTGGAGTCTGAAGGCAGAAGTCATGTTTTTAAACATTCATTTTCTTTTCTGCTTCAGTCTCCTCCATAGTGACATGGTGGCAGGCAGCACACCCCTTGCAGCATGGCTAATCTGCGGCTCCATATCAGCTTAGCCCCCTTCAGCTGTGGCTGTGGCTTGGGCATCTGGCTATCAAAATAGTTCAACCCCTTCTAAGGGAGCAGGGTCTCCAAAGCAAAATGGAGCACAAACTCAATCTAAAAAAAATTAAAAAGCCTCCAACCCAATACGCCAGGTTTAGCTCTCAGACTCATTGCTCTCAAACATCCCTTAGCTGCAGCAGTTTGCATCAATGCCCACAAGCAGCTGCCTAGGAACAAATCCATTTAACCGGCTGTGGTCAAACCTGGCTCCCTACACACCCACCCACCCCTTTGGTAGATCACAGTGTTAAGACCCCAGTCTGATACCTCTCACAGCAAAAATACTACTAACCCAGCTTCCTCCAGAGGCAGCTGCCATGTATACTTCATTCCCCCTTCACCTCTTCCCTTGAGGACAAGAGCTAGCACAGGTGCAGGAGTTGTTGTGGAAGCCATAGCCCAGGTGTAGAAGCATCAGGGTGATTGGGCTCACAGAACCCATCAGCCCCTCTTTGGCTACAAAGTAATTTGTGTCCCAATGGATCCCATTATATAGCCTATGAAACACTGGAATTCAAGGAGTCCAAGGGCAAGAGACTCTGGAAAAGCAAACTGAGCAGGTTACTACAGAATGTAGCATCTAAGGAAGCACTTGTTGCCACTGATATCAGGTGAAGATGTGTGTTGAATACCAGGCGCTTACAGGAAAGGTCCATTAACAAAGCCAGATTGTGGGCTGATCAGAGCATCCTGGTCTTTCGTAACCCCCAGAGAGGACTGGAAGGCAGCACAAGGGGCACAATAATAAAGACTGGACAGTCCTGGAGGAGAGCCACATTACAATCCACAATATGGCTATGTGTATCCCTCTACTTGGTAGGCAAGGTTCTTTGAGTAGATGTGATATCTTTTATTAGACCAACTGAGTAGTTGGAAAAAGAGGTCTTAGCAAGCTTTCTGGGGCAATCGCCCTTCTTCAGGCATAGTCAGTCTCTGCTGGTCTGAGACTCCTTCACACTACAGGTTCTTACAGCCCATGCTCTACCCAGGATAGCAACAAACCACAAGATGGGGACATGAGAAAAATATGCGTACACGTTTCAGATGCAAAGTAAAACACAAATATCTAGTTGTGTTTTAACTTTAACTGACCTCAGAGAACTACTTTGAATTATACCAGTGTAACTGAGATCAAAAATTGACCTATATATTTTATTTTGGGGTCTGCATGGGCTACTATTTTGAAGTTTGTTGTTTTTTTTTGGAGAGGGTTCAAAGTTTAAATTTAGGATAAAATATTACACAGCTTTGAAAGCAGGAAAGAACTCTTGGATTGTTTGTCCATTTTATTTACGTGTGTGTAACTTACGTCACAGGGGTTTAGGTTGTAGCCGTGTTGGTCTAAGGATATAGGCAGACAAGGTTCCTTGGGTGAATTTGATATCTTTTATTAGACCAACCCAAATGGTTGGAGAATAGTTATTAAGCAAGCTTTCCGGTTCAAAAACCCTTTGTCAGGCTAAGGAAGCTGCAGCAGTTGGTGTGCTCTTCCTGGATTACTTTTCATTCCATCCAGGAAGAGCACACACCAACTGCAGATGCTTCCTTAGCCTGATGAAGGGTTTTTGAACCCGAAAGCTTGCTTAATAACTATTCTCCAACCATTTGGGTTGGTCTAATAAAAGATATCAAATTCACCCAAGGAACCTTGTCTAACTTATGTCATATTTTCAAGGGCTCAAACCAATCAAGCCAAATTTACCTGTGTGTTTTCTGTTTGTGCCACCCATATTTTTTTCTCCCTGCCACTTCTGTTTGTTTGATGTGTTATGTCTTAAATGAGATGGTAGTTTCTTGGGAAAGCTTTTGGCTGGACTACACCCAGGCAGAATCCTCTGTCATTAAAAAAAAAAAAGAAAGAAACTCCAACTAATACAAAACCCCCCAGCATTGCAAGTCTCCATGGCAGCACTACATACCATGAACACCTCAGGCCTATCCTCTACTCTCTATAATGGCCTCCCACACAATATCCAGTCAACTTCCAAAGTCCAAGTTGTTATGAAGCCCAATGATCTGGGTCCACCAAATCTAAAAAATTGCCTAAAGCTTCTGACTAGCCCTAGACTGTAGAGTGCATACCCTCAGGAGCTAAGAACTACTCAGCTTACTCAGATATTTAAAGATGCTCATCTTGAGACAGTCTGTTACCTTCTAACAGAAATGTAAAGGGAAACTGAAAAGCATATTGATCTTATTGATGTAATTTATCCACTAGAGGTTCATTAACTACAGGCTGAAGATATCCTGGACTTCAACAGTAAAACACTGTCAGTTTAGTTTCATTCCAGTAAGTCCTGACATGGAATAGACACATGTGTGGGTGACTGACCCAGCCTCCAAACTGCTTTTCACTAAAGCCTGATCATAAAGAGGTCCAGCAATTCTTCAAGACTTTATTCAGAAATGAAAAATGAGGAAATTCATCATAATCAAAGATGACTTTTGGAAAAATGAAATGCACAAGGACAGGAGGGTGTAGCAGAAGGCTAACCACTTGTCTGCCCAGAGGCTCCTCAATAGTTAACAGCCAATCTAAGACAGGGGTGCTGACCCTAGATGTCTCTGCTGAAGAAATGTGACCTGAAGTGTGACACCTAGTATTGTAACAGGTCAAGGTCAAAACACCTGAAACAGGGTTAAAACTGGCTTAAAACAAACCTTTTAAAAAATATATTCTGAATGCCTTTAAACCCTCCTGACTACTAGCCTCATTTTGATAAGCGTCTGCCTTTGTAGCCTCATTTTGATAAGCATCTGCCTTATATGTGAAAGATACTGTGTTCATATCCTATTAAGACTATATTGCCAGTGCCTTTACTCTATCAATTTTCATTATTGATTCTTACCACTTTTTTAAAATGAGTAAATAAAACAGAGATGATAAGAAATAGTTTGAATGTTGAAAAACAACTTGGAAAAGTTTTGAAAATGAAAATAAAAATGTCATAATTTTAGAATAAGGAAGCAAATTCACCACCTGAACCTGAAAGCTGAAACCCTGGCTCCTGCCCATTGCTCCAGTGAAATCTGCATATTCACAGAGCTCAAGCTGCCTCAACACAAGATAATTTCCTGACCAGGAGAACTTTCCATCACCCCAGACACCTGTGAAATATCATAACCAGAAGGAAACATAATTCAACATCCTACTTGATACCACACAATATTGAGGTAAACAGACTGTTCTAACTTTTATCTGAGCCTAATTTGCACAAAATGAACTGTTCCAACCAGGAGATCTTACAACGCCTTCAGCTCTCCTGTGAAATATGAATTTTAATTTTTACCTAGGAGCAATTTTACAATCTTTATATTCTCCTAGGCCTGGGGAAGGGCGATTGTGCCTGAAAGCTTGCAAATAAAACATTTTTTTGCAAATATCTAGTTGGCCTAATAAAAAATATCACCTCTGCCGTAAGTTCTGATTCAAGTTGGAAAAGCAACATTTCGGTCATATAAAGATAAAAGTCGGGGTACTTGAATGCATCATGGACACTATAGCATTAACAACTAATGGAATGGCCCAGGAAAGATACTCCAAATCATATGGCAGGCATTTCTTTTCTGTTAGCATAGCGAGGAAGAGGCAAGAGGCACAGTTATTAACAAAAAATGGAACATGTGCTGTATAGTGTACATTGGCCCTGACATAGGCATCTTTCCCCTCTCATCTGAGACCTCTAAGTGCTTCTGTAATACAATAAAAATATTTTTAAATCTTCATGATCTTGATCGTTATTTGTTACATTATATATATTTTAGCTGAATGGTCTGAGCCAAGGACTGTGTGTCAAATTCTCCAGTTGTATACAGTATTTAGTTTATCCTTTACTGACTTGGTTCAAAAGTGTGGGTTTTTTTCTTTCTTTTCTTTTTTTTTCTTGATAAATTCTCTACTGTAAATTACCATACATTTAAGTTATACAATGTACCCTTTCCAGCTCCTTTTACCAATTGTTGTGTGGTACAAATCATTTTAACTGTATTACCATTCACCTTTAACTATAGATAATTTGCCTTAAAGGATATGAACCAGATCTTCAGCTGTGTAAAACCCCATATTTCCATTAGTTTTGATGGAGCTATGCCAGTTTATATCAATTGATTATCTAAATCTTTGTATTTTGAAGAATACAAATAATTTATCACTCATCTGTTCTAGAAAGGGCAAGAGACTCTCCTGTTCTCTCTACTGCACACTGACATCTCTA
This sequence comes from Alligator mississippiensis, assembly GCF_030867095.1. Lineage (NCBI taxonomy): Eukaryota > Metazoa > Chordata > Crocodylia > Alligatoridae > Alligator > Alligator mississippiensis. The sequence goes on from NC_081830.1 coordinate 45,429,136, forward strand.
AAAGATTCATTCAGCGCCGGGGTTTGTTTGTAAGACAGTCACTAATATGTTGGTTCAGTTTATTTTTCATTCATTTGACTTTTGTGTTCCAAGGATGTTTTACTGAACACTCACTGTAAGACCTTCAACTATGACCACCCACATCCTGAAATTCCCTTTCCACATAATCTGAGGTCCTTCATTATATTTGGAGAATGTAAATACAAGTACTAAATTCAAAATCTTTTATGAAACACATCACATACATTTTTCCCAACACACATACACATCCTACAGTTTGCTGTCTGGTATTTTGAAATCTTGTCAATTTTTTGTATAGTATATACATATATGGATCTGTTATTGAGAACCTTAGTTAAACCTTTTAGAGGAAGTCCAGCTGTCACAGCTCAGGATGTCCTGTTGCTGTGAAGGACTTTGGCTACTTCTTGGGCATTTTTTCATTTAAAACATGTATTCATGAGCTAAGTGTGCATGCTATCTTACCATTACTAAAAGACAGAAACTTGCAACAATATAGTTTGTGAGGTGCATTCTTTTCACAAACTAAAAACTGCTGAAGGAAACTTCAAGGGGGTAATCACACCGTGGGGATCTCTAAGTTGAGTATATCCTGCCCTGACTTTGCCATCCTGAAAAGGAAACAAAAAACAATTAGCCTTGTAAATAGTGATGGGATATATCCAGGTCACTCAGAAACGAGCTACTGCTCCCAAGGGATTGTTATATACTGGATTATTTTCCAGTCCAAATTCTAGCCAAGTCTTCTGGGTTCCTAGTATTGGAGCTGCTTTAGAGTGAATAGGTGGGAGTGCCTCCCTCTCTAGCCTGGCTGGGTTGAGGTATAGCAGCTGTGCTTCTGACTGACCTACTCAGTCAGAACAGGTGGGCCTTATTACTCTGATAGCCCATCAGAGAATAGAAATGGCTGGTCCTCTGTCAGAGGGGAAAAACAGAAGGTCTTTTTTTTGGAGAGGTTCCTGAAGAGCAGTTGTTTTATGGAAGCACTGTAGCTATCATGTTAGGGTTAGCCTCTGCATAAAGTCTATATTTGCTTTGGTAAAATGGTTGCTTGCCTGCTACAGAAGGATGACTAGATCTCTGTAGCTAATCTGGATATTGATTTTATTTTAAATCAGTTAAGAAACAATAAATGCAAGCCTAAAAAGGGGAAACTCTCTGCAGAAGTGCAGTGTCTGTGTTTTTTGGGTGCTGCACTCCTAGATGCTCAGTTTCAACTCTTGTTGATCAGTCAGTAATATGTAAAATCAGACCATTCTACTACTGTTTTTCTTTTAGTAGGAATCTCCATTGCACAGAGATTCTTCCTCTCCATTAAATCTGTTCTTTGAGGAAAAAGGCCTAGTTATCCTTAGATAGCTACAGGCAATAAATGAATTGTTATACTTGATCACAGTGGTGAATAGGGGTAGGAATAACTGCTGGAGATACAGCTAGGAGTATCCTATCCTTGTTCTGCTCCTCCTCCATTTGATTATGTCCCTAAAGTCGGGACATTGGTCACATGTTTTGTACGGGAAAATATTCGTGAGAGCAGAGCGGTTATAAGTCATTTGTCCCAATGGCTCACCTTTCTTCCTTCCCACCCATCCCCAAACTGACCTAGCTGTAAATGGGTGTCTGGTCATGTAAGCAAAGGAGTCAACAACAGCTAGATGACATGCAACCATATTGCTCTCTTATTTGCAATTATTTATAGAAATTGGCATACTTCACCATGTTCACACCATAGGCCCATTGAATTTGGTGGAGCTTCAGCTTCTTTGACTTGATTTAAAAAAAGACTGTAGGGCACTGAATGGGAAAAATGCCTGATACTTTTCAGGATTCCCTAAAATGAAGGGCAGTGAGGGACAGTATGTATTTACCCTGTTCTCATCTAGTCCTGTCTTCATTTTTATTATTCTACTGTGCTGTCTCACACCACCATTTCAACCTGAGTTGGTTTTGTTCATCCCCCACATTCAACCCATCCTCCTCTTGGTCAGGTTCAATTCACACTTCTGTTTTCTTCCAATGCTCAACTGCTCAGAAACATGTTTTATTCCCACTTATTACCTAGGCTGAAAAACTCTTCCTATTTTAACCTCTTCATGGCTCAGAACCAGCCTTCAGCACAGAGTCCTTTTTCACTGGAAAGAGGGTCTAGAAGTCATGGAGAGCCATGTACTCTACCTCCCTAAGGCCAAAATCAAAATAGCCTTTAAAAACCTTCATTCCCTGCTCTTTGCTTCCCTCAGTTTCCTGGCGACCCTAATAGCAGGGAGATACAGAGTCTTCAGGAGCAACTGCTCCTGCCCCACAAGGAATCTTTATGCTGACAGCTGCTAATACTATGTGCTATAGGATATCACACACATTACTCAGTTGTTAAATTATTGGTAGGATTAATTTTTTTAAAGACCACTGCTGTTTATATCACTGTGGCAGATGTAACAAGCATCATACAAATTATTTCTGTCTGTAGCTAGTAGTCAAATAAGTTGTGGCAATATTTGTTTGAGAAACATGAAGCATCTTAGAGCTGTTTGAAACTGGTGAAAATGCTGTGCCAAAAATCTTATTTTTTTTAATGCAAAACTGACTTGGAAATTTTAAAAAGTTCACCAATTCTATAGTCTTTCCCCACCCCACCCCAAGAAAAACAACCAAAAAAAACTGTTCCTGAAAAATATTCCTTAGAATTCTGAAAAGCCTAATAAAGTAACATTTACAATAATGCTTCACTCTCAGAAAGTGCTCTCTGTCCCTGTGTCTCAGTGTGTCTTATAAAGGAAATCAGTTTCATTATACCCTTATTTCACAGATTTCATATATGTTTTGTGTTGGAAGGGACCTTAGTAGATCATTGAGTCTGACCCCCCTGCCCTGGGCAGGAAAGAGTGCTGGGGTCAGATGACCCCAGCCAGATGCCATTTAAGGGTGGGCAACTTCTATATGCTGCTGCATACAAATAACTTTGAAAATACCTTTTCCTCTTTTACCATGAAAAAACAGCAAATGCTGCCTAAACAGCAATCATTGCACTCAGCTGTCTACAACAGATTCTTCTAGTCTGAAATACAATGATAATATTTTTTCTACACACTTTTTGCTTAGAATATTAACTTTTCCCCCTTTCCAAACTGTCAGTATTGTGTAAAAGGTCATTTGAGGGGAGTTGACACACTAGCCATTATATTCCTCCTTGTTCTATAGTAAGGACCATTTTGATGATATCAGACACTGGAAAGTCTCCCTTTTCTATGGATTTATCAACTGGATAGGTTTACAGTAGATGAAAGGAGAACAAATGATAAACTCACTAGTCTAACTCACCAAAAAATGTTCTCCATTAATCACACTGTAGGAAGAAGAATGTCTGCAATGCATTCAGGTTTTTCACAGTACAGAAATAGAGTACTTTCACATTTTAATTGTTTTAAAAATAAAAACACAAAATATTACAAATATTTTTGAAGGATGGAGATTCTTTCATGTGCAGACCTTCTGCTACTGTAGGTTTTATCCCTGACATAAAGCCACACAGTGCCATCTAGTGTGTCCCAGTTGTGTTATAAGAAACTGTATTTCAGTTAAGTATTTAGCTTCAGGGTGGTTAGCAATAGATAGTTTATATTATTTGGATGACAATAAACACTGACCAGCTTTGATTTTCAAGTAGAAAGAGTTACTATCTTGACAACTACATCGGTCAACTACAAAGGCAGGTACTATCATGAATGGGTATTCTCATTTATGTAGAGTATGGAAGTTTCCAGTGTTTTTTCATTTAGAATGCAGAAGAGTAATTGAACATGAACCTAAGTAGAACTTATTTATAATCCAGCCAAAGTAACAGTAACGATCAAAACAGCTATATCTGCAGCACATGGTATAATGTATATGATTACAACTTCTGTTGACATTTAGAGGTCTGAACAAGGGAAAAAACATCAAACAACTTATTAGAAAGTTACCTATTTTTCTAACTACAGGAAACCCTCACTATTTGCAGGTTTGGCATTCACGGTTTCAAATATTCACGAATGCGAAACCTGCTTCTTAAATACACTTAAAGGAGCTCCTTGGGAGATCCACGCTTGCCACCACCGGGCTCCCACCACTGCCACCAGGCTCCCGCTGCCACCGCCAGAGCAGCTGTGCCCCACCTCCCCAGCTGCCAGGGGCACTGAGTTCATGAACATAGACGACGTTCATGAACGCAGTGCCTTATTCGTGGATTTTGCCATTCTCAGGGATAAGAGAACGTATCCCCCGTGAATGGCGAGGGTCGCCTGTAATCTAGCAAATCTTTACGGGTACCTGTAGATGTGCTATGAGGCTGCTCTGATGTGCTGTAATTACAGTGGATTGGAGCAGACTCAGTTAAATGGGTCTGCTGGAGTGTGGTAATTACCGCACTCCAGTCAGCCTCTGCGCCTCGTATCAAAATGGTGGAAGGGGCACTTTAACTAAGTGCCCTCACCACCATTTTGAAGCACAGGGACACTGATACATGAGACACTGCAGCACTTTAATTAGAGCAGCTCTCAGAACCACTCTAATTAAAGCATCCCCACCCCTACCCCCACAGCACATGTAAAAGTGAACTATAATTCCAGTTGTGAAGGTGGCTTCTTTATGCAGAGGTGATAGGTACATGGCATAAGTACATGTGGCTAATTTAGGACTCAGTCCTACCAACTATTGCAGTGCTAACTATTCAGTTCCACTGAATCAGTTCAACTGTTTGCAGGATTGCCCCCTTGCTTGGCAGGGTGGTAGAATAATGATTGTAATTTGGCCCAAATTTGAGTAAAACAATTATAAGTTCAGTGTATCTTTATTTCTGATATTGACTGAAGTGAATGAAAATAAAATAAAAACAATGAATGCTGTCAGGTACTGTTGTTATAAGATACAGTCTGTGCTATCCATTAAACCTTGGGTATAAATAGAAACACTAATTAAGAGTTAAATGGAAAGTAATATAAAAGAAAGTTATAAACACAGATTTTAAAGCAAGATCATAACAGGCAGTAGTGGCAGCAAATTTAAACTGAAGTTGTATTACTAGATCTGCTTCTATGTGATAAAAATATCTGTGACTCTGAGCTGTTTTTTCATTTGATCATGGAGGGAAGATATTGTAGATTTATTTATTGTTTGTACTAGACAACACAGCTTGTTTAATTTTTCTGGCAGCACAGAGAATCCTGACTCCATAATGAGTTTTAAAATGTAGGATTGATTTGCCTAAGCAAATTGACATTAAATTAAGACTTAAGCTATACCAAAAGCATCATGCTAGCACACATTAGAGAGAGGATTAAAAAAAATGTTAAAAGAAATTCTTAGTCTCATCATGGGCATTAACATATGACAACAGTCCAAAGATGTGCACTGCCCTTCACGAAAACAGAATCAGAAAGGCAAGAAAAAAACATTGTGTTTAAATAGCAAAGTACAGTCTATTGGAGTCAAAGAGGTATCTTTGAGAAGGAGAGAAAAAAGCTTCAGAACTGCAGAACAATGAAAGCTGATATACAATGGAAATTGAAATGCATAAGAGGAAATGTGAAGAGCAATTAGCTAAAGATACTTAAAAAATCATTTTAGTATTTCAGACAGAGGAAGCCTATGATGAAATCACTAATCTTAATAGAGCATTAGAGGGGAGCAATTAGGGAGAAACATATTGCATAAGATATTGCATTGGGCTGTGTGCTGTCCTACTTAAATTTAAAGAACTCTGCCAGGATGTTCAGGTTTAGTAGCCCTTAGGGTATTTAGCTGCTGCCCACATGAGACCCCAAATCTGAGCTTTCTCTTGTCTGCACATTTGAAATAGACATGGGAAGTACACTGTTCCCCAGGCTTCCCCCCCAAAAAGCAAGCAAGGCACTGTGCTCAAGGGATGCTCTTTTCACATGTCTCTGCTATGGAGATGGAATCTCTAGCCAGCTGAGTCAGGGCTGGGACAGCCTAGTCCTAAGGCCCATTCTCTGAAAAACCGGCTGAGCACTGAAGTTGGGATCCACAGGACAGGATGAAGGATTTCAGCTCTGGCCTACCCCATGATGGACACAGAAAATCAGTGCATGGCACATAGGCAGGGATGCATGTTAATTCCAGCCTCTCCTCCTCTGCCCACTGTTCAGCCAAGGTTGAGAGCCAACACCTGCACCAGCCCAGAAGTAATCAATGGATTTTATGTAAAAGCTCTGAACCTAATTCAAAAGCCACTACACTCAACAGAAATACATCCAAGTTCTTTGATGGTCTTTGGGCCAGGCCTTACTTTATAGGGTATCAAACTAAAGATATAAACTGAATTTAGATTTATTTTCTTAGTGTAAATAATATTCTGTCTAAACTGTTTCCAGAGTCAATATTTGCATATAAATAATTTATAATTATTAAAGTAAAATAATGGAAGATTTATGGAAGACAAAGGCAAATGTAGGCCATTACTGAAAATAGTCTGTTTAAACTATGCCCTGTAATTAAGTAATGCAAAGCTCTACAACTCTTGGTTTTTGACTGATTTTGGTTGAGTTTTGCATTTCTTTTTTTGTCTCAGACCAACACAGCTACCAAATAAATCCCTATACCTTGTCTGCCTATAATTAAGTAAAGCACTTTTATTTTCCATAAACTTCTGGCAACTCAATTGTGCCCTCTCGTGGCACAATAAAATATAGCACAAATATTTCTCATTTTAATGAAGCTTGAATAAGAAGGACTGTTTTTTATTGTAGGGTACATTTTTTTTGTGTTTGATCACTTTTTCTTTCAGACTTGGGTATTATATACATATCAGTATAAATATTTAATACCTTAGGTACAAACAAAACATTAAGGCACAATTTTCTCTTCAACCTAAGTTTAGGTATAGAATTTGGTAAAGTTAGAGAGCAGGGGATAGAAAAAGATTGTGTACTTTTCATCTGTTTACTAATGATATGATATGGATTACAGAGAAGAGGAAGAAATATTGATCATTGATTCCATCCACCTCCTTAGACAAGACAGAGAGGCGTACTTCAGATCAATGATGTTTTATTTCAGTAGGCAGAATCCCAATAACTCCATCAGTCTACTATTGGTGAGCTCAGTCTCCTGTCTGATATGATTGAGATAGATAAGATTACTGTTTGTCCCAGTGACACTTTTTCTCTAGTTGTAGTTCAGCAACACAAACAGACACACAGTTCTTCTTTGTTCTTTTCCAGACACCACCTAAGCAGGTAACGAGTGCTCTCAGTAGTGTTTCACTGCTGCTCACTTACCAGGATGTCAAATATCAAAACACAGAAACTGAAAGAAAGAGCAACTTTTAGTGCCGCTAAAGTCTTCAGTATGCCATTATACAATGGTGACTTCTGAAGATGGGGTTATTGGTCTGGTAAAAAACCAATGATATTATCTTAGGTAAAACTGGGAAATCTTTAGCACAGTGATCTGTTGCTTCAGGACAGATGCCTGAAATGTTTCAAGGGATGATGCTCAAGCATGGTTAGGAAAAGTGAATGGTGGTTCAAGAGCAAGTTAGGATATTAATGTACATTTCCCTTTAACTAAATATAAGGAATTTATGTAGCAATTTATTTGAAAGTGAACAGTGGCATTACTAGTTAATCCTCCAGTGAGTTCAATAAATAAAACAAAATCCAACAATCAAAGCAGTGGACTGAATCTATGGAACACAAGAAAGGAAAACAACCAGATGTAATATTTTACTGCTGAAATATATATTATTATATTAAATATGTCTGTGATATTATTAACCTTTGTAAGTGCCATCTTTATTACTTGAATACTCCCTGACTCCTTGGTAAGAAATAACTTTTTATCAGACTAATCTGTGCAGATGTAATGGAAACAGCTTTCAACCTAGTCCAGTGTGTCCCTCAGAAGAATGTTCCACGTGGTTGCCAGATTCTTTCTTATCTGGAACAAGAGAACCAGACATCACTTTTTAAAAGGTCATACAATCAAATGTGGACACAGTACATTTAGGGCCCAGTTTCATTCTTAAAAAACAGCTGGAAAAATGGAGTCTTGGCTTTTATAGTTTCCACAATGTCTTTACTGGGAAATAATCCTTCCTGGTCTAGTATGCCTGGTCTTTGTACATGTGTATATTCAGTGTTCATGAAAAATATTAATTCACTTTATAGACGGGTAGGCAGAAACTCTCTCAACTGTCTACCAAATAGGCAAAGAAGCAATGTATATTTTTTCCATTTCCTTTCCACGAACCATTGTCAAACTAGGAGGGACAGCACATGCACCATTGCTATTCCATTCTTTTCCTTTCCCAATAACTAAAAGGACAAAATAATGAGCTTGGAAGTGATAGTGTTGTAATGGCACTTTGCCAATAGATTCCAGCCTCAGACCTGTAGTGTATTTTACATGGGACATCTACCAACCATCAGACAGCTGTACTTTTCTATCAGCAACTGTCCAGAACTGGATTCAAAATGGCAAATGAAATTAAGAAATAGTTCATATTCAATTACCAACTGTTTCACAATTCAGTACTTCATCCTGGTGAAATATCTTTAAAAGTATAAATTACACTGGCTAGTATAACCTCTCCCCAAAAATGTTTGCCTTTCTTTAACTATAAAATACAAAAAAATTCCACTCAATCAAACTGATACAAAATGATGTTACTTTTTAAATTACATTAATGAGTTCTACTTCCATCTATTGCACATATATATAGTATTTTCTTTATCCCACTGGCCAAAAGGCTAATCCTCATGGCAGCTGTTACTACTCCAGTACAGAATGAATGTGAATTTAACCTCTCCTAGAGCTAGTCTAATAAATTTTGTTGTTTGTTTAAGCACTTCTGTGAATTAAATTGAATGCTGGGTTGCCATCCAAATACATGAACAGGCCTGAAGTATCCTTTAGGCATATTGCCAAATAACTTCCCAATTCCCTTATAGGGTATACCTCTCACTCTAGAGATTTTCTTAGTGAAATCTGAAAAACAACCTCTTTTCTATTTCCTCAAAATTATTTTTAATTTTCTTAGCATTATTTAAACAAATTAGATACCAAAATTCCATTAAACTGATATTAAGGGCTCTCTCTACTCCCTTAACCTCAATAAGTTCAACAAAGTTGCACCAGTGTGACTATGAGGAGAATTTGCCCTTTTAGGTCTTTCTCAATGAAAAAATCCATACACTCAAGGATCAGGCTGAAACCTAACCCAATACATTGCAACCAACTATTGAATAGTAAGCCAATTTGGATTAAATAAGACCATCTTCTCATACAACCATAGTTCATTTTTAGAAGAAAATCTGTATTTTAAGCTGTTGCTTAACTTTGTTCCTATGACAGCAAACATGCTTTAAATCTTTCCTTCTCTCAAGATTTCAATTACTGTTTTCAAAGAGCTGTACATTAGAATTATGCTCTGGTTTTGGAGAGTACTAAAGTGTGCGCTTAACATCAAACCACTCAAAGTTAACATGTATTAAGCATAATCTTGTGTGTTTTACATGTTCTTCAACTAAGAATGAGTGAGAGAATCAAGTCCAAGGTCTTCCTGTACCTAAGGGCATATTGGGCTAGCTTGGCTAAGGCACTCCAGTTTCTATATCCTATTGCTCATAAGCAGGGAGAATATGGCTAGCATCACATCCAGCCACCTTTGACTCTCCTACAGGAATAACCAGTTTCCCATTTACAGCTGATATTGAAAAGATCATGCACAGGAAGCATACAAAGCCCAGGACATGTCAAAGTAAAGATAGAAATAATATGGCATGTTTATCAAGAGATACTAATTAAAGCACAGATAGTTTAAATTGAAAAGTAAATTATCTGGCTTTAGTGTCATTATTTGAAAGTATTTAAGTAATACGGAAAGAAAATAAGGGCCCATACCCAAAGAATTGCTTAAAAAACTGGAACCTCTACAAGTTGCTGGTGTAACTGCAGACTGGGACAGTTACCACTTCAGCATCACAAGGAGTAAGCTGTTAGGCATGGCCAGGCAGTAAAAGCAAACTAAATTTAAAACTGAGAGAAGATTGCTTAGGACAGGAGAGTTCAATCTCCAGCCTGTGGCACCATGTCATCTAGCCTGTGAGTCATAGAATCATAGGAAGTTACGACTGGGAGAGACCTCAGGAGGTCTAGTTCAAACCCCTGCTCAAGCAGGACCAGCCCCAACTAGATCATCCCAGCCATGACTTTGTCCAGCTGGGACTTAAAGACCTCCAAGGATAGAGATTCCACCACCTCTCTAGGTAACCCATTCCAGTGTTTCACCACCCTCCTAGTGAGAAAGATTTTTCCTGATATCTAACCTAAATTTCCCTTCCTACAACCATTGCTCCTTGTTCTGTCATCTGCCACCACTGAAAACAGTCTGGCTCCATCTTCTTTGGAACCTCCTTCAGGTAGTTAAAGGCTGCTATAAAATCCTCCCTCAGTCTTCTCTTCTCTAGACTAAATAAGACCTGCTCCTTCAGCCTCTCCTCAAAAACCATGTCCCCCCAACCCCTTAATCATTTTTGTTGACCTCCACTGGACTCTCTCAAACTTGTTCACATCCTTTATGTAGTGGGGGCCCAAAACTGGACACAGTACTCCAGATGTGGCTTCACCAGTGCAGAATAGAAGAAAATAATTACTTCCCTCGATCTGCTGGCAACACTCCTATTAATGCAGCCCAACATACTGTTAACCTTCTTCGCAACAAGGGCACACTGTTGACTCAAATCCAGTATATTGTTCTCTGTAACCCCAATGTCCTTTTCTGCAGAGATTAGTCAGTTGGTCCCGAGCCTGTAGCATGGGATTCTTCCATCCTAAGTGCAGGACTTTGCACTTGTCCTCTCTCATGAGGTTTCATGAGATTCCTTCTGGCCCAGTTCTCCAATTTGTCTAGGTCACTCTGAATCCTAGCCCTACCCTCCTGTATATCTCCTACACCCTCTAACTTGGAGGATGCAAACTTGCTTACGGTGCAATCCATCCCATCTTCCAAATTGTTAATGAAGATAGTGAACAAAACCAGTCACAAAAGCAACCCCTGGGGCACTCCACTTGATACTGCCTGCCAACTAGACCTCAAGCCAGGGGGAGGTGGGTAGACAGGGTGTTCACCCTAAAGTGTAGCCTACAGTAGCTACACCTTAGTGTAACACAAGCTAGATAATATGGATCAGAGATAATCCTGCCATAGAATGGCATAACTTTGAGCTGCATAACAAGTGCTCAAAACTAGTTTCAGGTGTTAATGTGCAGGCAATCTAGGTGTTAGGAACTCAAGGTGTTAGGAGCTGTCCAAAACTGTGGTGCAACAGGGCCCTTATTGTGTATCAGATCAGTAAAAAAGCATCATCTTCTAAAAGTTATGCTAATTAATAGATATTACATTTCTTCTTCTTAGAAAGATCGTCAGAGAACAAGACAAGCAGATACCCACAACTTGAGCTAATTAGGAAGGAACCAGATCAGATAATTGTTTGAAAAAATATGTAACTTCTTTAGTAGGTATAGAATCTAGTTTAGTTTAATAACAGTAATATGAAAACTTTAATCATTTTCTCTTTCTCTTTTTTCCCTTTTAATCATCCCACAGCACCAACCATCAAATTAAAAAACTTAGAGACATGCTCCATCCATTGAACAGGTCATGTATGTAAGAATGAAAATAATAAGGCATATCATTCCACTGATTTTAAGCAAAGTTCCCATTGAAAGTCAAGCAGTGTTCTGTTTAAAAATATGTGGCATGTTACAACCTAATACTATTGCTATTTATTTTATGTGGCTTTAATTTTTTTCTCCCTGACAGATGGTCATGCTCCAGTTCCAAACAAAAAAGAAAGCCAGAAAACCAAGTTCTTAATTCAACCACACATGATCTCAACCAAATAGCCAGAAAGAGAAATGTTTTGATATTTCCAGAGCAAAATGTTTTTGGAACTTCTTGTGCTGTAAAAAGTCAGGATAGTCTACTTTAAAAAAAAAAATTCAGATTGAAAACAAGATTCAAAATATCAGAGTTCCCACAAAATGGAAATCAGCTCTGTAAGGTAATATTTATAGATTGCAGGCTATCTGAGAAAAAAGAGAATTTTTACTTTCTTTCTTTCCATGTTTCTAACTCCTCCTACTACCAGCACCTGCGTAGATATGTGATGCTCCATCATATCACAGATTCTATGCATATTTTTTCAGTTTCTGTTGAAACATTTTCTTTGATCTTCTTAAACAAATTCTGTTGAACACTGCCCCTTTTCTTTCTTCCTAACAATGTTGTAATTCCTGTTTTGACAAGAAGCCAGCAACTCATGTAACCAATGATTCAAGCCAGCTAGCCAAAAGGAAATGCGCCAAATAACATTCCCTGTAAGAATGAGTCCCAGGACATTGATTTTCTTTGTTAGATGAAAATAACATACGTGTTGTAACTGTTTTTCCCTTTCTGCATCTAATCAGTCCAGACAGTACCCAACAAGGTTCTGTAGGAATGAGTCTATCAAGCATCCAACGGCTTTGTGTTTTGCTTTTAGAAAACATAAATTTGTGTGCTTCTCCTAGTCATTACTTTCTTTTTATACATTGATCCAGCTCCCCAAAGTTCAGGGAAGTAGACTGGGAGAAACAATGACCGCTGATCAGATACACCAATTCTGTTGGTGTACAGGAGATTTTGCCACCAGTGAGTCAGAAGATTGAACATTGCATCATAAAACATCAACTTATCAAAGCCTAAGTGGGCTTTTGGAACTTGTGGATTTGGATGAGTCTGGAAAAGACATATTGTGGAGGAGAGAATGAATAACAATCTTCCAGCGTGACCTGCGGGGTGGCCACGTAGAAGGTGGAGACAGAGGCTATTCTTTGTGGCCATAAGAGACAGGATAGGAGCAGTGGTCTCCAGTGTAAATGCTGAAGGCTGCAAGTGCAGAGGAATGAGGGAAAGTCCTGCTGCTCTCCCTTTTAGCATCTGCTCTGTGCCGCTGTGTGTGGAGCATGAAAGGATCATGGGCATGGGCCCAGGCAGCAATGCTCAGCTCTTGTTCTTAAAGGAGGCTGTTCAATGAGCACCAAGAGATCCCTTGGCGCAGCTAAAGCACCAACAAGGACAGAAGTGAGGGCCAGAGGTTAACAATGAGGGCCATAGGCAATGCGTAGGGGGAATCCTGGAGGGCACAAGATTGCCCGTTGCCGAAGCCACCACCGGCTTCTGTGGGCAGTCGCTGCTCACACCCTCGCTGCCGACGCGACCAGTGGTGTCTGCGGGTGGTCCCTGCTTGCCACTCGACAACCCTCCCCCACCACACCCCGCCAACACCGACGCTGGTGGCTGTGTGCAGTCCCCGCTCGTCTCCATGGTGCCCCCCCAATCTCGGGAGACACCAGCCGTTCATGACAAGGGCTCCAAGATGGGCCTCTGGGCAGAGTTGACGGGACGCACCCCCTGGCCCTCCACTCTGTGGATTTGGATGAGTCTGGAGAAGAGATGTTGTAGGGGAGGGAATGGATACAATCTTCCAGCATGACTGTGGGGTGGCCATGTGGAGGGTGGAGACAGAAGCTGCTCTGTCACAGGGAGATGGCCCCACAGTCCCCAGGGAGCTCCTGGCTGCAGCCCCCTGCCCACTCAGCTCCTGGCAGCTCAGCTGGGGCCGGGGGCTGCGGGGTCCTAGACGGGGCAAGCTGGAGGCAGGGGCTGCGCCAGCAAAGGACAGCACGTGCGCTCCCGGGAAGAGGGGCAGGAGCTGCAGCATTGCCAGGTCTTAAAGATGAAACGATTGTACTGGAAGCTCCAAACGATCCTATTTGCTGAAAAACTAGTGTACCCTGAAAAAGTATGCCAATAAGTATGCAAATTAAGTCATCTTCTTCTTTACCTGATACTGCTCACTACAAGTCTCCACTGAGTGAGTGTGACCTGGTCAGCAAAGGTGAAGCATTTCTTTATTTGCAGGCAAGCAGCCATAAGGACAAGCCGACAGCGACCCTGTGGGCAGACCAGGCCAGGCCAGGCCAGGCTCCCTGAGGCGCTTCACCCCGCATACAACGGGCGGGCCCACACGTGACCGCGCACGCAACACTGCTACTCTTCTTCCGCTTCCATTCGACCAGGGTTGACATTATCCCGTAAATACGGTAATTACCGTCTCCCCGGTAACACTGGGCGCCGCGGGGCGGGGCCAGGCGAGGCGGGGCGGGTCAATTGGCCCCGCCCCCGAGGGCCCACCCGGGCGACTACTTTTCCCAGCGCGCCTCGCGTGCGGTGACGTTTCCCCCGGAGGTGACGGTGGCAGCGATGGCGGCGCTCGGAGCGTGCCGTTGCTTGTGGGGACGTGCGGCGGGCATGGTCGGGGGGCTGCGGCGGGGCCTGTGGGGACGCCGCGGGCTCAGCCAGGCCACGGGCTCGGAGGCAGAGGCGGAGGCGGGTGCGTGAGCGGCTCCCGCTGGCTGTCGGCGCTCGGCCCGGGGGACATGAGGCTGAAGCGGTTGAGAAGCAGGGCTGAGGGCTGAGAACTGTGGGAGGGAAAGACACAGGGGAGCGAGAAGGTATCCTCCCAAGCTGACTCCTGAGCAAAGGCGGGTGGACTTGCACGTGAAATCCTCGCGCCCCCACCCCGGTGTTGGCTCCGAGCTGACTTTGTTCTCAGCCTGTCTGAATTGAGCATAAACGGAAACATGTTTAAAATCTTTTGTTAACAGCGAGAAACACGCCCGATGTTAGCAAGCCTCGTTTTACAGATGAAGCCGTTCAGAGCTTGCTTTACAAGATGACAGGACTGAATTTAGAGAAGATTTTTAGGCCTCTTAAACAGAAATGTAAGCCAGCGACATACAAGACAATGACGGACGCACAGTTGGAGGAGGTATGGTGCTAATCTATATTGATAACGGCACTCTTTTTAATTGGAAAAATTTCAAACTAATTAAGCTCCAAAGCACTTTTGCAAGCACAGTGGTCGTATTGACAGACCTGCCCTTACACATGGTTGAATATGTATTTGAATCCCTTCTCTCATCCACACCGATGCATCTGCTACAATAGATTAAATCTTTGTTTTTAGATTCAGATAATCAATAACGCTTCAAGTGATGGTCAAGTCACTTGATTGCTGTTTCTTTTGTGAGAGGAGTTGAAAAGCAATAGGTGAAGGAAGCTGAATGGGAAATATTCCTGTGAACCCTGAATAAGAAATGTAATGTTTACGCCTGTTCAAGATCTCTGGAAGGTTGCATCAAATCCAGTATGTTCAGTGTAGTGAGAATCAAATTCCTCTTTGTCCAATAATAGTTATGCAATATCTTTGTGCACAGAATAAAGAGTGTAATTGTTTGGTGACGCTTCATTTTTTTGTATCCTGCAGTTACGTGAAAAATAGAAGACGCTGGCACAGCAACCAAATAGAATTTTTTTATAACAAAAATTAATAATAATAACAAACATTAATTTAATAACAAAATTCATTGTAAGTGGCAGGCCAGTTGGGGCTAGAGTACTAGAAAGCCTGCAAGTTCTCTTACCTCTCTTTTTTTACTAATTTACTAGATTTTAATGTGACACCAGTCATTCTTTTTAATAACTCAGATTATTTTGACTCAATTTTTTTTCTTGTTTTTTGTTTACTTTATATGGGAATGGCTTTTTCAACAATGGGGAAAAGTTTCATTAAAGAAATGCTCGCCCATCCTCCAGCCCTATTGTTTTATGTATATCTGTTCCACGTTTAAATATCCACCCAAAAATTGTAATTACTTTACCTGCTGCTTCCATGTTGCCCCAGGGATTTGGAGTTGCAAGAAAACTAGTTCAGGTTGCAAAACAATAATCATGGGTATCTCCTAAACAGATAATATTTACTGGTTTGAAATCTGTCTTGGGACATGATTGAAACCACCCAATTTATTTCATCCAGAACCTCCCATGAACATATTTTTTGTTTACCTTTGTCAGCTTCCAAGCTGTAGAAGGAATGAGAGAGAACATTTCTGGGTCAGGATTAATAGTATATCATTTCCATGAAAGATTGTCTGCATTATGATAGTATAAGCCTTTTTATAGTTGAAATTGATCCAGAGGTGAGGAGAGTTTATTTTTAAAGTACTCAGCCCAATGTTGAATGTTAGCTTTTCAACACAATGTGATATTTCTGTATACATTTAACACATTTTTCTTTAATAGG
Organism: Alligator mississippiensis; assembly: GCF_030867095.1. Lineage (NCBI taxonomy): Eukaryota > Metazoa > Chordata > Crocodylia > Alligatoridae > Alligator > Alligator mississippiensis. The sequence continues at coordinate 45,445,344 of NC_081830.1, forward strand.
CCACAGAAAAAGCTATTGAGGAAGCCAAAAATAAATTAAAAATGCCTCCTGTTTTAAGTGAGCGAGAGCCAATTAATGATGTATTAGCAGAAGATAGGCTACTTGAGGGAACAGAAACTGTCAAGTATGTGTTCACTGATTTAACTTACAGTACTCCACACAGGGTGAGTAACTTACTAATATTTTCATTCTACAACAGTGCCCTGAGCTATTGTTTTTGTTTGCAACTCTACAGGGACTCAAGTTTAGATTTGAAAACGTTAGCTAATACCAATCTGTTGAAAAAGAATCTCAAATTCAGGACCATGTGTAGTACATAAGACAAATGTGCTTCACAATCTTTCCTACCAGCAGGTAATTGTGTTTGGATATAATAACACAGGAACTTTCTGGAAGGGGGTGTGATATACAAATATTTGATAGCCAAATACTTAAAGTCCATCAAATATTTATAGTGGATGGTGAGGCCCACCATATCTTTCCCCTGCATTGTGCAGACTAAGCGCAGACCAAAAGGAGCTGCAGCCAGGGTTTTGCTTGCATATTAAAACAGTTTTTGTTTTTAAAAAACCCTAATAAAAAATCCATTTGATGTGAAGATTTTTGGGGAGAAAAAACAATCTTTTTTTTTTTTTTTAAAGTATGCGTATGAAGAACGCTAAGTTTAGTCTAGTGTTGATGGCTGTGAAGATGAAGTAAAAGCTACCACTGTTGTAAATAATATTCTGCTTTATGTTTTCTTGGGCTTGGAAGAGCTCCTGATACCTGTCGTTGATTCTATACTTTTTGTATCACACTACTGTATTGCATAGTGGGGTGATTGTTATATGTTAGCATACCCATTCTGGTTCAGTTGAGCTACCCTGGGTAGCAACTATAGTGAAGGAGCAGTGATATGGAATTCAGCACATGCTATAAGCTATTTTCAGGTCAATTACATTTCCATTCTTTTTGTTTCTGACTGCTTCCCTTGGTTCTCTACCATGAGCCCTTCAGCCTAATTGTTCAGAACTGCATGCCTCATATCACTTGGGCTGCTCCCAACCCTACCTGTTCATTCCTGAAGGACAGGAATACTGATATCTTTTATTTGTTCGGGAGCACTCTGGTTATCCTGGGTTTCCCACTCAGAGCTTCTGAAACCTTATTTCTGAATATTACAGGGGGGAAGAAATAGGACGGATGGGCTTAATTAAAGAAAAAAGAAGTGACTTTTATTACTTCTCAATTTCAGGAGCGTTTCATTGTGGTTAGAGAACCAAGTGGTGTATTACGCAAAGCTTCCTGGGAAGAACGAGATAGAATGATACAAATCTTCTTCCCGAGAGAAGGACGCAAAGTTATTCCACCACCAATGTTCAAGGAGAAAAATCTTGTGGTAAATCTCGTGGCTTTGAAAATTCGTAGTGAATGCCGCTCTTCAGTGTACCATTTGAAAAGTAGTAGATTTGAATAGGCTGGGCCTACAGACAGTTCTTTTGTAATGCTTAAAGGACAGGAACTAAGGGAAGCATGCAGGCAGTTAGTCCTATGTATTCATTAGAATAGGTTATTTTAATTAACTCACAGGTCTTCACAAACAAATCCTGTGCAGCTAAGTAAATAAGTACTTGCTGATCTACAGCCCCACATTTAAATAAGTGTGGCTACTCTTGCTTACTCTTAATCTGAAAAGATAACATGGTGCTTGGGAAACAGTTTGTTTTCCTTGACATTCTATTTTATCCTGTGGTTCTGGGTGTGACCATAAACTGCATCCTACTGGAGGACTTGACAGCAGTGTGGCAGGGCTACTCCTGGCAGGGTAGCTCCTATAAAATACTACAATGTTGCAACCCCCAAAATTAGGCAAATATATGGTGCCTCAGAACCCTAGCTCCCACTGCCTCATAGCTACTTTTTGATTGGAGAAAGACTAAGGGATATCACCCTGACAGAAACAAGCCTTCGCTGAGGTGTTGGGCAGTCAGCAGCAGTTACCTGTTGCTGTATGGCAGAAGCTAGAGTGGTTGAAGCACTGAATGTCTTGAATCGGTCTGACCTTTGAATTCTGTCTCGGTGGTCTAAACGTAGGTCTTGAACAGCCTTCACTCCTCCATATTCTTGCCTAGGCATACGTATCAATGGTGGCAGGACTCCGTACAAGTGGATTCATCAGGCACCCAGTTAGACTTCTCGTATGCATACACCATGGTAGAGAGAATCAAGAGTTGCCTACGACTTTATTTTGGCACAGTAGAATTAAAAGCAGCTATTTTGCATCCGTGGTCATTTTCACCAAGGTGTTAGTGCCATAATTACTGGGTTTTTTGTTAGTTATGGATTGTTCTGGGGACATCCTAAAACTAATTTGTAAATTCCAACTAACGGTCATTTCAGCAAGTGTTACATCAAGACCGTCATGAAGATATCCTTAATCTCTGCATTTCACAGTTTGAGCCGGATTCAGCTGACTATATCAGAGTGAGTTGAATATTTTTTTTGTCATAGGAAGCTGATTCCCAGTGAAAAGATTTGTAGATTTTGATGTGAAACTGAACTGTTGCAGTGCACGCAGCACAAATATAATTGCCTTTTAATAGTTGAATAGTTACATTTTCAGTTGGGTGCAAATGTGTGTGTTGATTTTTGTAACGTGCCCTTCTCTGGGTGTATCTATACTTGCGCTTTACTGAGTAGAATAATTAGCTCTGCAGTGAAGTCACAGTCTACACGCGCTGGCATTAGGACAGTAAACTAATTAACTCTGATGTATGATAGTACTGTCACACACAGCACTATCTTATGATCGAGTGCTTAACTGCACTGAAATACACATGTAGATGGTGACCGGTTGGGGGGGGCCAGACTCCTGGCTGTCATCTAACTGCATGGCTTCGCAGGTTCTGCACCCTCATGCCTCAGCCAGCCTCTCCACAGCCCAACACTGCCATCTGGAGCTGACCCTGTACCTCCTGCTAGCCAGGACATGTTCTACCCCGGCTCAGATTACTGCTGTCCAGGGTGCACATGTAGATGCTGTGACTACAAGCAGTTTCCTGTGGCTTGAACTGTTCTGGAGTTGTTTTTGTGTTACGTTAACTGCATATGTAGATGCACCCGCTGTGACTAAGATGTCTCATAAATATTTTATCAGTTTGACAATGCAAAAAAGAACAGTTGTACAGGTAATCTAACTGCCAGACGTTCTGGATTGTTTTGAAACAAGCAATATCAATGATGCATATAAAACTTGATTCTATACAGTTAAAAAGTTAAAGGAATACCACTAGCTGGAAGTCTAACAGATTTCAAAAATATTTATAAAAGCTTGGCTACAGCTGCCCTGAAGTCTTATCAACTTGAGTTAATAAGTTTACCACCTGCCTAAATGTTTTCTCTCTTGCTATGTGAAAGATTTATAGTAAAAGCTGACTAAAAAAATTCAGATAGAAGTATAAATTTAAAGTTGTCTCACAGATGTAGCAATTGATCAGGCAGTGCTCTAAATTACTTTTTTTTTTTTTAATATTACAATTATTTTTGTTGATATTAAAAATGACATTTGATCTCGTGCAAACTAATACTTGTACAATTTTATCTAGGTGGATAACAATCCAGTTATTTCAGTATTACAAACATGAGTAAAATCCTTTGTGCACAAAATCTGATTGGAACAAAATCCTAAAACATAAATATTCCAAGTTAAAAAAAGTGTCATTACTTGCAGTTATTTATGGGCACTAGCCAAAGTGAAATACAGTTGGCTTCTCATTTTACATGTCTCCATTAAAATACTTAAACAGTTTGTTTTGGGGGGTTTTTCCCCCTGGAACTACAAAGTGTTCAGTGGCTTCCTCTTGAAATCAATACAGATACAGGCTTTTAACCTTAGTTTTTAGATCCTGGAAATGTTGATTAACTTTTAGGGTATCATAGGGTAAAATTCTTACTAGTTTTCATTGAAAATACAGGAACATGACTTTGTGCTCTACTGTAAAAAATTTTTTTTGTCTATCGTCCCTAGTAATGGTGCACATTTCTGCTGTAAAATGCTAGTCTGTTGTTTTTCATGCAGTGCTTGTAATCCAAAAATAACACCTTTTGTTGTTATGTGGAAAGTGAAAATTACTTCATGAAAAGATAAATTATTGGTCTATTATCCAAGATTGAATTATGGTAGCCATACAGCCTCTTAAAGAAGGACACATTTTACCTGCTTGTTTCTTTTGAAGCACTGAGATTGGAGATTAGAGATTCTCTGTTACTGGTTCTTTATGTGGATGACTTGGCTGAGTGTACAACTCTTGTCTCTTTTTTTTTTTTTTTTTTTTTCTTTACAAGATCGGTCCTGTCACTTAAGTATACTCAGTTAGTGCTGCAATGCTCAACCTTTTGGCCCAAATGAGTGGCATGGAGATGGTCCACAGGCTGGATCAGGCCTCATGCACCGAGATCAGTCCCTGGCAAACTATACTGCCTTTGCCTACCAGGATTGGGTCCTGCAAAGTTTCCCTGTGCTGGGATCAGACCCTGGTACCTAATTAGTTATGCAGGGCCATGCTACCTTGCCCTTGGGACCAGTAGTGTAAGGATGTGACCAGGTGCTTATAGCAAATCTGGTTACCATTGCATTTGTGTTAGCAAACACAGCCACCCACAGCAGCTGCTTCTCCCCTGCATAAATTGGCACCAGGGCAATTGCCCCCACCAGTCTCCTACTCCAAGTTATGCCAGTGTAGGGGAGGAGCAATTAATGCTGCTAGTGCTCCCCACCTTGCCACCAAGTGTTCAGGCTGGTGGGCAGCCCTGTAGGCCAGGTGATAGGGCTGTAGGGACCAGATGAAGCCCGTGGGCTGGGATTCAGTATTTCTGAATTAGTGGAATGAGCTTCAGATTGTTAACATTTTTGGTGGGTGAAAAAGTTATATTAAAAAGAAAAAGGCCTTAAATAAAGAGATATCCCTTCAACCTATGGTAGTTGGAATATTCTAATGTGATGAGGCATTGTTTAGAACTAGGACTCTTGCATATCCTACAATATAGGATTAACAACTTTGAAGCAGTTTGTGCTGTCAGCACTGCTGTAGAGCCTGTAGGCGTTGAAAAAAATAGAATATTGTCAGGAAGTGAAACAAAGACTTGAAGATGATCAGGACTGTAAGCCAAGAATGACAAATGAGGTTCTTGAAAGGGAATTTTAAAGTGATTTTTTCTGAAATCTGTTCTTAACGTTAACTTCCAACTTCTACTTGGGCAGGTTCATCATCAGATATATGATGATATTGATAAAACTGCCAAATATGATCTGCTACGTTCAACAAGACACTTTGGAGGAATGGTGTGGTATCTAGTAAACAAGAAGACTACCGATGGCTTGCTAATGGATATGATCCAGAGAGACTTGTAAGTACTATTTGTCAGCTCCTGGCATGACTTAGAAAAAACAGAAGTTTAATTTGATAACACAAAATAATTTTTTTTAAGTCTAGTACAAAAATACAGCTTGCCTACCTACCTCCAGTCCACCCCATTTTTTCATGTATGTATTTATTCTACTCATTTGCTACCTTTTGTAACAAAGGCTCAGGATAGCTTACAGTAGGGAAACAGAATAATGTAAACAGGAGAGCAACAAGAAAACAAAAACAATTTAAGAGGGTATTGGAACATCAAAATAAAAGAGACCCCTCATAATATCTCATCTCAGCTTGTTTGGTAAATCAGGTTTTTGGCTTCAAGAAATTATTTACAATGACTGTTAAGTAATTGTATGTACTTGTAACGTTTTTTAAGGATGCAAAAGTATTACATGTCATTGTTATGCTCTCTAGTGTACCAGTAATAGTATGTTGGGCCTATCGAGTCATTTTTTTCAGGAACTTCTGTTTTTAAAGGAATCCGTAATCTACAGCCCATTGCCCACCTTAGTGCAACGCAATGATGACCCTGAAGGTTGTTAACTTAATCCTATTAATCATTTTAGAATTAACAGTACAAATAAATAGCATATGTTAGTATATCTCTTCAGGAACAGTGTTCTGAATGAAATATCATGTTAATCATAAGTTTATATTTGTCCAAAATGAAGAACTACTGAATTTTGGTATGAATGGCAGAGTAAGTATTCTGGAGTCTCAGAAGCTTGTCTAAGAGCACCTGCACTATAGTGGGTCTCATACCAGCTGTTCTTAGACTTCACTTGCATGAACATCAGGAACTAAAAGTTACTCAAGAGCAGAAGCTGCTCTAAGGGTTCTGAACACTTGAGTGGCTAAAAATATGCTTGGCCTTACAAGTCAGTCTTTTAATAGCTACTGAAAAAAACATGATTGAAATATTGGCATACTGTGGGTAGCTTATAAAAATGGTTTTACGAGATGATATGCTATTTAACATTTGGATGGGTATGCATCTTTTTTTTTTTTTTTAAACAGCTGTCAGCTGAAATAGTGGAAAATAGAAAACATTCTTAATACCAGTGGAATCTAGGATTTAAAGTTTTCCTGAGTGATTGGGTAGCAGTTACTAAGTTAATTTTGCAATTCAAACAAGGGAAGCTTTTAAGCTTAAGAGTTTCATATCGAACTTGGATAGGCAAAAAACTCAGTGGGTAGCAATAAACATTTCTTTCTAGAGCATGAAACTTTACCTTTAAAAGATCAGTGAGATCTGTTGTGTTCTAGTGCTGCAACAAACGGATGTACATGTCAAATCACAAGCTAGAAAGTCATATGGAGAAGCTTCCATAATTGCTGGAATCACTTTTCCTGTTAAGTGTCTCTTCAAATATGCTGTATTTTTTTGGCTTCAATTAGTCTGTCTACCTGTAGTATTAATGTAAATCTTATTCTCAGTCAAGTTTCAGCCATATTTTCAGGGATTTAAGAATCTCAAACTTTCAATATGGAAAAACAACTTCTTGGATCATAGTGTTCTGGAAATGGACTGGATTAGTGGATTCCTACACTAGCAGATTTGGAAAGAACAATCTCTAGCAGAACTCTTGAGGTTATTTTAAGTAGTAATCACCACTTAAAGCCACACCACATTTTTAAAATAGGAAAAGGGTGCTCAAACTTGTTTTGGAGGAGGGAGGTTTAAACAGTATATGGCTAATGGAACAAAGAAACTGGTTCATGGTAATGTTCCTCAGCGTGGCATAAACAGAGATTGAAATGGACAAAGAGAAACTCTGGAATGCCTATCTCCATGTCGTAAGTTGGTAATGGGCTAAGTACTAATGTACTTTTATACAATGCTACAAGTTGTGCAATTGTTCTAAGTTTTAAACTGCCCCCCCCCCCGAAAAGCAGATATTGATGACTCTCTTAATTTGTTTAGACTGGATGATGCTACAAGTTTAATCAGTTTATATCACATGGTTCATCCTGAATGCCAGTCAGCAAAAGAAGCCAAAGAACAGGAACTTCATGGGGTAGACTTAATAAAGGTATAGTATGCTTTCTTATTAAATGAAAGTGCATTAAAATTTTTTCTTAGGTACCTAAGCTTCAGTACTCAAACTTTCTTTCCGTATTTTAGACTTGATTGTATAAAAATATGTACTTTCATGGGTAGAGGTATTAAATCACACAATGACTTTCTGGTTGTAAGTAGCAGTATAGGTGCCATGGAGAACACTTTGTATATTAATAAATAAAATTGCTAATACACCATAGATGGATGGACTATTAATGTCTATTTTCTTTTTAAACAGGTATTTATAAAAACAGAATCACAAAAAGAAGGCTATATAGAGTTGGCCCTTCAAGCTTATCAAGAAACACTGACTAATTCTGAAGCTTCATGAAATAGAAAGGGGCTTATTTAATCTTTTGGTAAATTTTAAATCTATTTCATCATGTTAATATATGGAAAAGGAGCTGCATATTGCTAACTCTGTATATAACACCAAAATAAACACTTGAGCATATGCCTGGGCTATGCATTTTTACTTCAGGTAAAAAAGGCACTAAACAGCAAAACAATGCACAGTGCACCTGCCTTCTATTTGTTATCGGAAAATGGTATTGTGTTGCTTTTGCAAATAATAAGCAAACTTATGGGAAAGACTTCCTTATTGCCTGTATTTCAGTAGTGGAACTGGGACAACGATGATACAAGGGACCCAAGAAAAATTAAATGTTTTGTGCAACGTTAATTTATTCAAATTTCATCTATTTTAAAAATAAAGTAAGATTAAATAGAATAAATGCATGGGAATGAATGGCTTTAGAGAGGAAATATGTGGGTGTAAGGTTGCTAATTAGAGCTATTTCAACTAGAATTAGTCTTCACTTCAATTCACTGAACTCTCTGGAGGTGCATTCTTGAAAATTAAGACTTATTTTTTTGTAGACCGAAGTGCAGGTATGTGGTAACTAGCATTTTAAGTAACAATTCCTCAACCACCATTATGCCTGGCTTTCAAGATTGTTTTCCTTTGCGTATTTGTTGCAGGATGTTAAACTTCCTTAAAATAGCCAGAACTAGTTAATACCAGCAGTAACATGAGCAAAAGTAGAACTAGTCTGTTTAAAACAATTTATTTCTTAATGAGCATGACAACATATATGTCTATTATTACACCTAAGGTGCTCTGCATAATGAATTTCAAAATATTGTAGTTTAAAGATTCACCTTATGAAACAGATGGACCCTGTTCTTGTATCTATGTTTTTGAGCTACTGTATAAAAATCAAGCTAGTTTCCAACACACACACAGTCCATATAATTCCACTCTTCTGTAGGGAGTGAGCAATTAAGAATTTGGTCACTTAAAATGAAAAGTTTAGTTTAGTCATCCAAGATATCTTCATCCAGGTTAATATCTGTGGTGTCAATATCCTCCAGATCCAAATTATCTAAATCTTCTTCTTCCAATTCTAGTAGTACCTGGGAGAAGGAAAGTATTCAGTTAGGTAAGTAGCAGTTAAAACAGGGTACTTCTAAGTTTTCTGAGTTTTTGAAAACTTTTTATGGTGCTGGAGGTGGTAAAGGAATATGTTAGATTCAGATATCAGCAATAGCTATTTAACACATGATTACTGTCATTTAAGACCCAACTATACAACCTGTGTTTTGAATGGAAGCTGATGCCTTTAAACACAGTCCATGCTGCTGTTCTGTAAAAACTGCCTCAACCTTTCTTTAGTGAGAGGGAATGTCCAGCACCCTAGGCCCCAAGACTCAGTCTGTTCTTAGGCACTACTGTAGATAACCAGCAACCAGTCACATCAAAGTGAAAATTTAAGGTAGTTTTGAGGCTTTCAGGATATTTTGTGTTACATAGTCGAGGAAGTCTGAAGTTGTAAATATAATACTTGCTTTTCTTCCTCTCACGTATACTGTTAACATTTACATTTAAATACCTTTTCATCTTTTGTTACTGGAAGTGGTTCAGACATTGCTGGAACTGGAGACACCATTACTAGATTAGGAGATGGAACACGTTCTTCAGTTTCCTTTGTAAGATGAAAATGAGATTTCAAATTCACAAGTTACACCATCATGAATCAAAACTATATGAATGAGTATGAATTAGGCAGGTTTAAATCATACTTCCCCCAAAGGGACAGGCTTGTTCAAGTATGGGAAATCTTTAAATAGTTTACAACAGTACTCCATTGCTGCTGAGGCTTAAATAGTTTCAGATGAGGTGACACAGTGCTGATACAGCCATTTTTGGCAACACCACAGTAAAGGAATGACTCTTATTCCATTTAAAAACTTTAATTCACTTCATACATGAAGTTTTTTTTTAAGAATGTAAAACTCATACATTTTAGGGTCTAGCACTAGAAGTTAAGTTCTAAGAAGCACACTTAATGCAAGGAAGTCTTCAGTGCTGCAGGGCACCTTTAATGAAAAGTCAGAACACCAGTAGGTCAACATTTTCTTTCCCATTTTAAGAGACTTCACACCTGGGCCAACAATTTGGTCTAAACTGACTTAACTATGGTGTTCAAATAAACTTATGTATACTTAATCTTACTGCAGGAAGTGAGGTAGGGTAGCAAACACTTCAGAGAGACTTTAAAGTCCTGAATACTGTGTTGTCCTATTTTGTAAAAAAGGATTTAAGGACAGCCTTCCCCCAAATCACAACTACAGTTTTAGAAAATGGCTACAGTTTTAACTCATGAAGCACTAGCATCTTTAAACTGAGCAGTTATAGCTTAAGGGCATTTTTACACATGTATGCATTGCAGTGCCGGGTGCAGCGAAAGGCGTGTCAGTGCTGAGAAAATGGCGGCTGCGTGCTTTTGAACTAAAGCACCTTGGAGGTGCACGCTGACACACGTTTTGCACCTTATACAATGGCATGTGGTGCAGTGCAGTTTGCCTCAGTTCACGTGCGAAGAAAACTCGATTAACTGAGTCTGCTCCAAAGTGGCAGATCTCTGGTGCATCACTGGAAAAAGAAGTAAGTGTATAAAAATACCCATCGTGGCTGTACTGTTGTTAAACAAGCACATTTGTAAAAGACACTGAAATAGCACCAGCAACTGTACATATCAAGTGGCAGATTTTAGTACACACCTTTTTTGCCAGTATTTTTAATTTATTACTTTCCTGCAAGTATTATAGCTGACCATGCGTTGTCATGTTATGACTGAGCAGACATTCCAATTCCAAATATCAGAAAAAAATACTATTCCAATTTCTAGGACCATATTCTGCTTCTCATTACAAATCACATAACTACAGTACTACTGAGGAAAAGAGCCAACCACACTGGTGTAACAGAGCAGAACTTGACTACAATTTGTCCGCAACTATAAATCAGGAAAGACAGTCAGTGTGCAGTACTACATTTCCTGCCCAACAAGCTTTTAGTTTGTAACTAAGTAGTCTCAACTCTCTAAACTGGAATTAGAACAAGTGAGGTTCTACTTGCAATTGAAGATTAACATGCAGCCTCCAAACAAAGTCAATTTGTCCTGGGGTCAAGTGACAAACAAAAATAATAAATTCCTCTTTACGGCAGTCAATGATTTATACCTAGTATCTAATTCCAATTGAAGTCAGCATGCATGCTTTTGATTTACCCTGGGAGAAGGGGTCCAGATATGTGCAGCTGTCTTCAGTAAGTTAAATTATTCACATGTGACAAGAATGCAAAATGTAACAACATGAAGATATCCACGGTATTTTAAGAGTTCCTAATATTTTAGGTAGCACTACATATCTTCCCATTCAAATACGGACAAAGCAGTAAATTTAAAGTGAAGGAGAGTAACTCAAAGTAATGAAACTACTAGTCAGTATTCTCTCTAGTCAACATCTATGAGTGCATTAAGTAAACATCTTTGAGCAAGGGGACAAGTGACTCAGCCAAGATTTATCACAGTAAAGGCAAACTAATGCTATAACATATCCATTAAAATGCAGGAATTGTTCCCAGAGCAGCTGTTATTGCACAATACTAATCCTGGAACTTTGCTGTGCAGCTACAACACTGACCTCTGATACTATTACTCCTGAAGGTTCAAAACCCTTCGATTCTTCCAGTAAGCTTCTTTCTTCATTTGGCTACCAAAACAAAAAACAGCAGAGAACTTCCATCAGCATGCTTTAAAGCAATAAATCTTTCTGTAAAACAATTTGAGAATTTGTGTACCCATAAAAAGTATTTTTTTTAAAAACCCTTCTGCTTGCTTACGGTGACAAGTGGGTATTCCCTGGCAGGCCGCAAGTCAGAATGAGTTTGTTTGACGTATTCTTCCACAACAAAAGCTTCTTTTAATCCAGGGAAAAGGTTTTCATATTCTGTGGGATCAGCAAGGGACTCTGCTGCTTTCTGGTTGATTTTAGACAGGTTCTCTCGCCATAGTTTAACTACCCTGATAACAGAAAAAAAATACATTTGCTTTATGCACAAAAAAAAAAAAAAGTCAGTATTCTTACTTTTTGCAGATTTTAAAGTTACCTTGAAACTTGGCTTGGCAAATATGTACGTGCAAGGAAGGCAGCTTCAGGCAAACGTCCAGTTTTAATTAAGAGTTCCAAGCAGGAGTCAAGCCTAGAAGTTTAAAACTGAAGTTTAGTCAATGCATTAATAGAGGTAGATTTTGCAGTTTGATTGTTTCTATGATGAGGTTACCAAAATTAATGAAGAACAAAGAAGTTTAATTTCAGGTTTCTATGTATTTTATGGTAAATGTATTAAAATTAAAATCTCTCAAAGGTCATACGTGAAAAGGCACACCGAAGTAAACGCTGAAATTACATACATCACACATCCCTATTTTTATTTTAGGAGCTTCATGCTCAAATTTATCCCTTGTTATCATTATTATGTTATATTAGGGACATGGCACTAATCCAACTTATTGAAGTTCTTGATCTCTCTTATTTCAAGTCATTGTTCACGTTAACAGTTAAATACTTAAATATAGCACTACAGTATAATACAAAGTCTAGAAGTCAACAGTTTCTTGCCATTCTATGAAAATATATATCTCCATTTTTATATTTCACATTTTTAGGTAGCTTCTATCCTAGCTGATGTGCACAGGCATGAGAGTGCCACAAACTATTTTAGTAGTTGCCACAGGTAGGTTACTAGCTTGGGAATTTGTATTGTGGTCTACACTTTGTCTCAGAATTCCATGTTTTATAGAAATCAAAACAAGCCCTTATTTGCTACTTACTTTCCCTGCAAGAAATAGCTCATAAATGCTACATTATTCTTGCCATCTTTTTCTGCTCCCTCTGCTAGCTTGTTCACCATGCTGGCATTTCCTGATGCTGTAGCCAAGAGTAATAAGCCTCCATAGTCCTGTGCATGGTGCAGGCATTCCTGGGCTAAGCCAAACTGGCACTTGCTGATGGCAAGCTCAGCAAGTTGTTTCCATTTCTGTTCTGACTGCAAAAAGAAAAAATAAATATGAAAAAAACTTTCTTAAAATACTGCATAAAGTACATTTTTAAAATGTCTTCAAAAGCTGCAGACAAGTATTAATTCAGCCATTTGCCAAATCTTACTCGTCCTTCATTAGGATCGGATAACATCCCTCTACAAAGGATCTTTATGTTACTACAGCCTCTCAACTTGCTATTGTTCCAAGTGCAGATTAATAGCAGGATTGTGGTATCCTGCACATTATGCATGACAAAAAAGGAAGTTTATGCAACTTTATTGTGACAACTAATAGGGTTTTCCATCTAGTAAAAGGAATAAAACACTAGAAATAAGCCTGAGAGAACATGACCAATTTGCTGTATCCATCCTTAGCTTTACTCAGAAATAACAGGAGCAGGCAGACAAAAATAAGTAGGAATGTTCAAATATCTTCTCTGCATCACAACATACCAAATCTCTCTTTAAGACTTTGGCCCTCTTAAATTAATCTCAACATGAAGGGATGTGTTTTCAGTACACATTTAACTCAGTTTGTTAACCAGATGAATTTTGTATTTACCTCTGCTTCCACTGCAAGCTGGTATGCAATCTTTAATTCTCCAAGCTGAAGAGCAAGCTCAAAGCGATGTTCAGGATCTGTGGATACAGCAAGAGCTTGCTGTTTGAAGCCCTTAAGAAAATAAAATTCATATTGTAGTCATCAGATTCAACCATACCCTACGTAGATGCATTTGAACAGGACTAAGCCATCACCTTTTAACCTTAATACAAAAACTTTTTTACATAGGCAATAACAAAGATTATTTCTCTCAATTACATCCTAAGGCTTAATGTAAAAAAAATACTAATATAAACTTTATTGGAGAAAAAAAATCAAATGTGTGCATGCAATAATCTGACATTTTCTTCCACAGTAAATTAAATCTAATTAAAACTATTTCTGGAAAAGCTGCAATTCTATATTAGCAACCTTGTTTAAATTTTGCAAGACTGATATATAGTTTCCTTGCCTGTTTTTCAAGAAAATGTGCAACTCTGGTCCTCTGTTCCTTTGGAATTGTGGGAAGAACTTTATCAGCCATACTGAAGTCTCTCCTCATAACTGCAGTTTGGTACTCAAGCACTGAAACCAGCAAGGAGTAACTGACAATATTTAGCTCTTTGTCACCCAGATAAAGCCTGTTGTCCTTAGGTATATAGCCCAACAAATACATTGTCCTGAAACAAAAAGAATGTTTTTCTATCACAGATGCCTAACAAGCTAGCAGCTCTGATAACAGCACACATCTAAAACCTTATTCTGGATTTACTAGCAAAACAAACATATCTGGGAAACAGTGTATTCTATGCAAGATTACAGTGTCGCACAACACACTTTAAACTACACAGTAAGAAAAAGCAATGCAGTCTGAAAGGTCAAGCAATTTAGTGCCAAGTTGAAAAACTTCCCATAACATTTTTAAAAAGCTTCACAAAACGCTATCACAACAAACAGACTCACCTGTCCAAGTGGGCAATAGTGACAATTTCTCCTCCAACATAGTAGTTAAGTCTGTTCACGGAACTGGTATAAATAAAGCAGTCACCTACCCACAATCCTGTTTTCACAATCTCCTGAATCTCACCCAGAACCTACATGGAAAGCATTTTTTAAAACGTATTTTAACAACATTATAATTGTGTTGGGAAACCTATTCAAATTAAAACTTAACATTCTATCTTCTGGAGCACAAAGTGTAAGTTAAAGTATTTAATAATAATTTTGTTAGTTAAAAAACTCTTTTTAAAATGTACACTATTAATTCATCTTTTGATCAGTTAAAAAATGGTACCTTTACCACAGTTGTCTGCCTTAACTTTTAGATCTGTATGCAAGATTTTTTTTGAAGCATTAATTTAGAACCCTTTACAGCACATGCCCCAAGACAATTCTTGCACATCAGTTCTCATATATATTATACTGAAATAAAATTACAGAGAGGTGAAAGCTATTATTAGTGTATTAACTAATTTTGGGGGTTTTAAAAATAATTAAATGAGGAAGTGGAGGGGTGTGGGGGGTGGGAATATTCATTTTAAAATACTTTATTTTAAAAAGGGCCAAAATCTCTTAAATCACGTTTTGGCCAGAAGCATTCCTGAGTTGGTACTCAATGCCTCAAAACTAAATTTGTAACAGAAAAAAAAAATTAAATTTACAATACCTTTTTTTTGTTTATTAATAGCTAACTGTGTGCCACTAACATCTTGCAGATTAAAGTTAAGCTGGTACCAGCGCTCTTTCCTGTCCAGGGCAGGGGGTTGGACTTGATGACATACTCAGGTCCCTTCCAACCCTAACATCTATGAACTTAAAGACTAAACTGCTAAAATTAAGAGGAAAGCCTCTCACTGATTTCACTGGGCACTGCCCTGGCTACTATTAAAACTGAGAATGTGATTACCTCAAAAGCATCTTCAATCCCATCTTCAGTGACTCCCTCATGTGTTTCCTGTGCTACTGCAACTTTTTCAGACAGGTATTTCAGAATAAAGAATGATTCTTCTGTGGCGATACAGACAAGTTCACCTGAGTCAGACCAGAAAATCTACAATAAAAACAAACATCATTAAAAGTTTCAGGGGTTCTATTAAGAGAGAATGACAAATTAGGTATTACAATATTTGTTAGCTTGTGCTTCCAGTTTTGGGCCTCAACATGATATTAGTTTATGAGTTTCTCTCCAATATAAAATATGGAGACAAGAATTAAAAATAATGATTCTTCTCTCTCAAATTCACAAGACTACAGTACCAAATTCAGAAAAACTGTATTCTAAAAATAATTCACAATAGGACATACACAAGCTTAAACTGGCATCTGGCAAAACTCACATGTTTGGGCTGAATTTCAATTCTACGGATCAGTTCTGTGTTGTCCCAGTCATAGAATGCCAAGCCATTAACAGATCTTACACCTAGTAAGAAGCCTCCATAGATACCTTCAAAGGGTGGGGGGAGAAATTAAGATTTAATTAAGCTACACTTGGTCAGCATTTAAAAAAAAAAAAAAAAAGGCTTATCAAGATTTTTATTAAGGTAGATTTATGAAATCCAAATAAAAACTCACCTTCTGCTCCAAAGTCAGGTTTAAAGGACTTCTTCTCTTTGAAGTTCTTAAATATCTTTACAACACTATTGCTTTCTCTGATTGCATACCTAAATGCAGCAAAAAGTAACATTACAAAATGTTACTGAGCTAACAAGATAAAGAAACACTACAACCATAAGCTGTTACAAATTGTTAGCTATCTGGGTTATTTTAGTTGCTATTTCTTCCAAATAAGGGTGTTTTTATTTATAATTTGATTACATGAAACTCTTCAGTGTCTGTTATCCAATCCACATTTTAACTTTGCCCAAACTATGAACTGGTCTGAATCTGAAAACCAACAACAGTGCATTTAAAATAAAAAAAGGATGTAATTCTTACTCTGAAGAATCATGTGCCCATACAAATTCCTGGGCAGAACCAAAACTCTTGTTTCTCAAAGCCATAGCTGTGTAAATGATGTATTCACCATCCCCACATACTACTACAAACCTAAAGAATGATAAAAAAACAGTGTTAGTGAGCTGTACATGCAGGTTCATAACATGACTGGAAATAAATTTATCTGGAAAGTGATCAGAAGCTCCTGCCAGAAGGAGTAGCTGCAGAAGCATTCGGAACAGAAGTCTGCAGACATTCAGAGAACCTTGGTTCTCTGTACTTTCTGCCCTGTTCCAAGCAAGTTTACTTGAACTCTCTCCCTCCCACTCACTTCAATTCAGGTTCAATCCATACCCTCTTCTCTTCTTCCCTGTCCCCCTCATATCCTTTCCCCTTCATTTTATTTCCACCTTCTCTAAATTAAATCCATTAAAAAAAATAAAGGCAACAAACGTTTTGTTCATTCCAGCACACTGTTCATGTTGCTTGTGTGTTTTAAGCTTCTCTCTACTCTGATGCTGGGCTTATTTAGACTATAATCTCTTTGGGGCTACAACTGCTACAATTTTGTGATTGTTCAGGGTTGCCCATTCTTGCTTGGCCCTTAGGCTTCACCCTAGCATGTTTCTTGTATAGCATGTTTCTAAATTAAAAAAGGAGTTAGAACCAGGATTAAAATATTTTTTCTGAATGTCAGAAAAATTCATTACCGTCCATTAGGGTTATGTTGAATAGTCTGAGGATAGATTTCACAGCTCCCCATATCCTTTACAGCCAGTGGCAATCTTTCTCCATCTTTAATTTCAGCATCTCCCATAGCTTTCAAGTTAGCCTGTTGGACTTCTGAGTGCTTAGCCCAAATAATTTTCCCATTAGCATCCATGGACATGGCAGGTTCTTCACGGCCAAGCTAATAAGAGCAACATATAGATAATTGGCGGGGGGGGGGGGGGGGGGGGGAGGGGGGGAGGAGGAGGAGGAGAAGAGAGATTCTTAGTTAATGGCTTTGCTTAAAATGAAAATGAAAGGCCCCATGAAAATATATCTAGTAATTTAAAATGCCAGTTTTCATTACTTTAAAGCAGAGGTGGGCAAAATATGGTGTGCAGGCCGGATCTGGTCCACCAGTTAATTGTATCCAGTCCACAGCTGCCCCCAGGGTTGAGTCCCACCTAGGGCAGCCAGCCCTGTGCTTCAGACTACACCCACCCCATGTCTGCCAACAGTACCACCCTGGCCCCAGCCTAAGCCAGTGTGTGTAGCTTCCCAGCATGGCTGCTCTACCACTGCTGCAGCCTCTGAGGTACTGCTCAGCTCCCCCAACCTCCAGCACCTCCTCCTGCTGCACTGCTCCAGACAGGGTAGTGTGGGGAAGCAGTGATGGTTGTGGAGGCAAGTCAGGCACCACATGCCCAGACAGGTGGTAGGGAACATTCTAGCTGGGCACCTCCTGCCTCACCATGCAGGGCTCCAGCTCCAGGCTGCCTTCCCCCTATTCGGGTGCCTGGCACAATAACAAGCCACCTATATGTGGCCGAGTGTTTGGAAGCAGCCCTGCTGGGAAGCTGCATGATGGGAAGTGCAGGGCAGGTGGGAGTATGGCCCCATGAGAGGTGCCACAGGAGGGATGGAAGAGGTAGGATGTGGACTCCCCCATGTGGGCGAGTTCTGCTGCATGTGCCCTCCCCCCTTCCCTGGCTGGTTCATAAGACAAACACCACCCCCCCACACACACAAAATATACAAGAATAAGACTTTATTTTGAGCTATTATGCAATTACCTCTATATATACACACTACTCAAAAAAAAAAAAATTAGGACAAAAATTATTTTTTAAATAAAATTAAAATATTAAAAGATCAAACATCAACTATAACATATACAATTGGTATTTTTATTTATAATTCATTAAAATATCTTCTGAAAGATTGTATGTGTGCAGCCCTCAACAGCTTACCAAAATTCGTTAAGTGGCCTATCAGCCAAAATAATTGACTACCCCTGCTTTAACAGCTGTCTCAGTAATACAAAAATGATCTTTTCACTAAAACATGTTGCAAGTACCTTAACAATAATGCTGCCTTCATCATACCCCAAAGCCACGTTATTAGAACCTCTCAAGCTGGCCACACACCACACCCTCTCCATGCCATAGTTTAAGGTACTTTCTAGGCGATAAGTGCTTGAGTGCCAAATGCGGACTGTTCCTGGAGAAAAATAAAACAATAATTTTGATTTCTTCCTCTCACAGGAAAGGGAGGGAGGTATTTGACATTACACCTTTTAACAGTAAGCATTCAAAGATGACACATCAAACTAACACCCAACATTTTAAATTTACTAGAATCTTAATCTCTCAGTCTGAGCCCAAGGTCAGAGAGAATGTGACATTTAGTTACCTCTGATATCAAATGAGACATTTCTGACACCCAAGTACTGAACTATTTTGAGTTTTGTCTTCTCTTTTCTTTTCTTTCCTTTTTTTTTTTTTTTTTAAAGTCTGATCCAGGAGGAACACTTCAACTTTAAAGTTAAGTCTAAGCAAATTGAAAGTATCACTACATAATCTGGCTGTGTCGCCTAGATGACAGAACAAAGCTGAGGTTGTTTAAGAAAAAGAAAAAAAATTACTGACAGAATTGTGTGCAAGTAATGTTAATATAGCCACATATTTTAAAAACAGAAAAACTTCAGTTACCATCTTCAGAGCCCGTGATGATGATTGGGAGCTCAGGGTGGAAGCTGACACAGGATACATTCTGAGCATGTCCCTCTAGTGTTTGCACGCAAGTTTTATTCTGCAAGAGAAGTTATACATACAAATTAAAATAAAATCTTAACATTATGACATCATCAGATTCAATCTGATAAGATCAGTAGCTTTAAAAGAAAACTAATGTAAGAATTCTGTGAGCACATATTTTTCTCATTTTTTCAAGGTGATACATACTTCTACTTCAATTTGGTTCAAACAGCATACTATAGCCCTCACTGAAAAATGACACCAAATATGCCATTACTTCCCACAGATGTGGTGGTTTCTCCTTATTTCCCAAGTCCATCAGGTTCGTATCTATAAAACAATCTTCTTTTCAGTGTTTGCTGACATGGTAGCAAGACTAGTATCTATGCTCATCTTGTCAAACCCTGAAGGCTAAACAAAGCTCTGAACATAATCACAAGGGAAATTAATTTAGTGTTATCCTGGTTGGTTTCGGTTTGTTTAGTTTTTGTTGTTTTGTTTTGTTTGGGGGGGGGCGATGCTTGAGGCATCTATGACTAAATGAAAGGAATTCATTCACGTTCACAGCTATACATGGTGGCAATATCCTACACAGCCATTTATACCACACTCATCATAGGAATGGGAACTTTATAGTATCAGCTACAAGCTCTCACTTTCAAAGTAACTTAATCTAAAACAGTATGATTTGAAAACTTGAAATCAAGCATAGAATATGCCTTTACGACAGTTCTCCCTTCCCTCCTGACAGCTGCCACAGTGACTCCCTACCATAGTCAACTGCAAAAAAGCCTGTGAGCACCAGAGTATGGCAACACTCCACAGGTTCAGCCTTCTCTTCTCTGTGCCCGATTTAGCTCATGCCTAAAAAGTAATGGACTTAATCTCCCACTTCTTCCCCTGTGTCCAAACCCAAGGTGCAATATACTAAATGAGGAAAAAGCAACACAACCAAGACCAGAGATGACAGAACAAATAGCAATAAAGGGATTAAAAATAGTCTGAAAAATTAGGAAGTGGATACACAAGGAAACAATGGCAAGTCTGTCTCAGGAGTAAGGGGACAAAGACAGAGATACAATCCACTGTAAGACAGTTCTAGAAGAAAATAATCCAGGCTGTTAAAAACAACATCAATTTAAATCTGAAAGTTAAAACAATTGTGAATTAATTTGTATAGTTTCACACAAATTTAAAAAAAAGTGTGGTATATCATTTTGACCTACTAGTTTCAGGTTGTTTTTCTTCTGGAAATTTGATCGTAAAATATGTGACCTTATTTTCTTCTCAAAGATAAGGACATTGCAGAACATTTTCCCGTTGTTCCTTTTCCTCCATTTCCATGGCTTTGCTACTGAGATTTCCCAGTAATCTGAAGGTACCAAAGCATGTAAGAGCTAAACACACTGTACCTGGTAATCCCAGATCTTAACAAGGCGATCATCTGCTCCTGAAATGAGATAGGGCTTATCTCCTCCACTATAGTAATCGATACAGTTCACTCCCTTTTCATGGCCTTCCAAAGTGAAGTTAGGCGAAGAAGAACCAAGCTGCCACACCTTGAAAGAAAAAAGAACCAATCATATACGAACAATGATCTTTCTGACAATACCGTCAGAAATAATGAGTTGTCTTAGTGCATTTTTAAAATCCAGAAACAGGAAGTCTTCACAAATGAAGAGCTTACACCACTGCTTACTATTTTCTTACCAAGATGAAAACTGAAGGTAAAGGTACACCAATATATCGGTCACGTATCGGATTGGTACCAATAAAAGAAAAATTAAAATTATCAGCAATCAGCTTTTTTTGGCCAGTCTAGCTGACAATGTCACTGATAAATGCCACATGCATGGGTGTAACCACAGCATGCATGTGGCCAGGAATGCATCCCAGCAGCTTGGACAGCAGTATCCAGTGGGTAAGTCTGTGGTGGGGAAGGGGGGGGAAGGGGCATGGGGGAAGGAAGGTGTGTGAGGGGGGCAGATCAAGGCCCCCCACAATGAGGGAAGGGAGTGGGGCAGGGGCAGGCGCTGCCTATCCAGGGTGGTGAATGAGACCCCAGGGCCGGGAGCAGGATAGAACCATGGGTGGCTTCTCCAGGAGGCGCAGGGCGGTGGGGTGGCTCCCCACTGCTCTGTACACCCTAGGGGACACATGGGGGGCATGTTCTCCCCCCCTCCCCCCCACCAGATTCCAGATTTGTGTGTGGGGTGAGGGCAGGTTGCCCACCGCAAGTTCAGGGCCAGGGCCTGCACCAGCCTGTTCCCAGTAAGGGGCTGGGCTGTGGTTGCATTCAGGGTGGGCGGGGGTAGGGTGTGGTGGGGGCGTGGCACTAGAAAGAGGGTTACGGGGAGCTACAGGGAATTTTTGGGTGGCTGTAGCTCACCCTATAGCCACC
Source organism: Alligator mississippiensis (assembly GCF_030867095.1). NCBI lineage: Eukaryota > Metazoa > Chordata > Crocodylia > Alligatoridae > Alligator > Alligator mississippiensis. The sequence continues at coordinate 45,466,811 of NC_081830.1, forward strand.
CCTCCCAGTGCTGCTGCCACTCGCCCTGCCCCTGCCTGCTCAGAGCCCAGCCCCAGCTCAGTCCCCCTGCTGGGAAGAAGCTGGTACAGCCCCTGGCCTCTGGCCTACCCTCATGCCACACACAAATCTGGGGGCGGGGTGCATGCCCCCCACGCCTCCCTAGGGGTGCGCGCAGTGGTGGGGTAGCTGCCCCTTCCTCGTCCACCTACAGTCCCCAGATGAGCCACCCATGGTTTCATCCCGCTCCTGGGGTTGCATTCACTGTCCTGGCTGGGCAACACCTGTCCCTGCTTCACCCCCTCCCTTACGGTTGGGGCCTCAAATTGCCCCTTCCCCCCAACAGACTTCTTACCAGCCGGACGCTGCACTAGGCTGCGGGGGCTGCATACCTGTAAATCAGCTATCAGATTAGCATTAATTGGTATGACTGGTTAATAATTGACCATAGGTATTGGCCAAGAAAAATCTTTAAATTGGTGCACCCCTACCGTAAAGCAAGACACTTTGCAGCTTAAGTCCAAAGCAATGAAAAGGCTTTACTTGTTAATATTTTCTCTGAAGTGAGCACAGCAGATTTGTACGACTGTTTAACTATAACTTGAGAGAGGTTAGTCCAACTCATGTAAGTCTTTACATATAGTATGGCACAAAAATCTTAATAAAACACAAAATGTGTAATGATTCTTCCATTTTCTATCCAGAAACCATAGGATTACACATTCTGTCTGGTGAATATTTCACCAAGATTTGTTTTAATGGTAGTTCCTGTACCTTGATTGTCCTATCCAACGATGCACTGGCAAATTGATTATTATCCTTTGGATTTATGACAATTTGCATAACATAATGGGTGTGGCCTTCAAACACCTGAGAACAAGACCATTTTTTATCCCAGTCCCAGAGTTTAATAAGCATGTCATCTGGGGAAAGAAAAAGAGTCAGTCTCAAATATTCAATTATCTCCATTTCTAAATTCTGTAGTCTGTAGGTTTAATAATGATGGTTCAGTGAAAGTAAACTGTTAACATGACATCTGCAAAAAAGGGGGTGAAACTGCTATATAATTTAGCAGATGTGGTGTTCTTCAAGCATACTGTTCGACTCACTTTTCTTCAGTGAGGTTCAAAGGCAAAATGCAAATGTATCTGTTATGAGCATAATGGGACATATAGGTCTTCTTTTTAAATGTGCCTTCTGAAATCTCTTTTGGATTTAGATTACATTCCTCAAAAATAAAAACACACACTAACAGAGAAACAATATGCATTTTCCATTATCCGTCCCTCCAATTAACAATACTAATTAAAATATACATCTGACAAGCCCTTTCTGAGTTTGAGTATATAATAAATTCTAAAGCAAGGAAAATAAAAAGGTATAAATAGAATGAATAGATTAAACCAACATATCCTTTAGACCTCATTGACCAGTTTGCCATTGGAACTAGTACTTTAAAAAAGCCTAACACCACCATTGACTCCATTTCACCTATGCCTCTTTTGTCTTCTTTCAAGATAGCCACTTCAATTGTATTATTTTTTTTGTTCAGAAGGTTGTTCACTTTAGTTTAATTTCTCAGGCTCCACTTCTGTAAGGATCTTTGTAGTATTTCTTTTTTTACCTCAGGGCATTCTGAGCAAACCCCTCTGAAGATATGACTTCCTTTAACTTCTTAAGGATAAAGACTGGTTAGCTAGTGCCTATATCTTCCCCTTTGTCAAGTGTCAAGCTCAGGCAGTACATTGATCCACCTCAAACACTTCTGTGTACTGCCCATCAGTACAAAAGGCTCAAAAATAAGTCATGTTGGCTTAGCAGGGAGTCTAGAATGAGGGATACAGGCACAATGAGAGACCAACAAGTCTGTATCATGGATAGAGTATTCTGTTTAATGTAGTAAGCATTAAGACATTTCCAGTATCACTCATTTCCCAATCTCTTCTTAAAAGCACTGCCATGATGCATAGTTTTAACCAAACTAAAATTCATCTTAATATACCCAATAACAGTGTGGCAATCTGGCCAATAAGGTCTGTAGCATCCATATGAACTTTGCACTTGGACATTAAGCAACTTTAGGGCTTTTATTACAAGAGCCTAAGCTGTTACATTCAAAACCTAAATATAACCAATACTCCACCAAAAATGCAAAAGCAGTTAAGAAATAATAAGAAATGACATGTGATATGTAAACTACTTGTTCAACACATCTTATTTCAACAACAACATTACATGACACATGGTCTCTTATTAGATAGAAAACAACAGTTTGATTATAGTTGTTGGAGAAAAAAAATAATCAAGCTCTATCTGAAAAGTCTTACCACTGCTGGTCAGAATGAAGGGCTGCGTAGGATGTATGGCAATGCAACGAATATAATCTGAGTGTGCTTCAAACATATGAACTCTTTCCAAGGTGTTGTAATTGAATACCCTAATTTGCATGTCATCCTATGGATAAAATATAAAACACACTAAAATAAGCCTCTCTGTTCAAGTATACGTCACATTAAATAACAAGTACTTAAAAGCAATATTCCACCTTAAAAAGATTCTTAATCCACAGTTCTTTAGGAACTTGTCTTTGAAGAAAGAAAAGTGCCAACTGGCACAACTATTCCTGTTTAGTTTTGGTTTATAACACATTGTTGTATTTCAATACATTTTTAACTGAGAAAAAATAAACTAGGATTGAAATTTTCTATTAGTGATCCTTGCTTAAATGGTCATTTCTTACTGTAATGAAAGTAGGAGCTACCTGAAGACAACAACCAATTATGAGAAAACAAGAGCTGCTATCCATGTAATTGTAGTGAAACTTGACATCAATGCCGAAGGAGTATGCTGCTAGAAAGGATTACACAAACACTTTATGGCATTATCAATCCCATTAATAGCTTTAATTAATTAGCTTTAAGTAATCGCATTTTGGATGCAACACCAATGAAACATGGCTAAGCTACCACAGGATAGGTTCCTTTTACCACAGAGTGAAAGCACATACACAGGCAGTTAACAAAGCAACCGATGTGTCCATTTCTACTTCTAAGAAATTGTTTTTGTGCCCATTTAGCCAGACCTGCTGAAAATCAATGGAAATCAGGCACTCCTATAAATATCTTTTGACCATTTTTTTCTTTACATTTTCTTGGGCCCACTTTCTCCTCTCCTTTCCTACACACCTGCTTGCAGAATTGAAACTGGAAAAGTGTACATGAAAGCCTTCCCCACAGCATGACATACATGTTGTTATAATAGTGCATTGGCCAGAAAGCATTAATGTTGACCAAGACAACCAAAGGTGTAGGAAATACCTTATTTTATATTTGGTAACAAACTAGGGAGACAGAAAACCATTTTTCCTCAGTACCTTTTCAAGGACATTAACCTTACATTTTAAGTTGTAACTTTAGAAGTTTAAACATCTTCAATCAAAAACTGTGATTTCATTTATTTCAGTGAGCAGCAAAGGCTCATATAGAGGTATACTAATTTATGCTCCCATCTGCAGCTATGTGTCTGTGAACACATGAAGAAAAATTTCAATTGAAATCCATAGAGAAGCAAATCAATAAACAAAATAAAACAAGCACTTACAACTATATACAAAATGCACGTTAAGAATGTATTACAGCCTGTAAGGCTGCAATGCAACTTTACAAAATATTATCATTCATTTTATTACACTGATAAAAACAGTCAATAGATGAAAGTGGCTTACATTCTAAAAGTGAACAGAAATGCTTCCAAGGCCAAGCATCTGATATTAAAAATAACTGAAGACAAAAACAGAAGATAACTTTTAAATCTGGTTCCCTGGATGGTCTATGACTTCAACCTACTCGAAGAAACACTGAAGTACTATCAAGACCAGTGTTTCCCAGCCAGTGTGCCATCAGAAATGAAAGGTGTGCTGCAGAACTTTGCCATGGCAATGAGCTACAATAGGTATGAGGATGGGGAATGCCTTAACAGGTGTGCTGTGGAAAATTTGTATTAACCTAAGGCTATCTTGGGTTGGAAAAGTTTGGGAAACACTGATATAAACTGTTTTTAACCAACTTATAACAGCTGGGTGCCAGGCTTATATTTGCTGACAGCACAGACTGGGTCTATACTGTCAGATCAGTGGGGATCTGGGTTTTCTGTGTCCCACTAAAAAATGGAGGACAACACAGACTTTTCCCCTTTGTCTGAGGAAAATGTAGATTTCTCATTTTAACAGAAACCTATGGATTTTGCAGTGTTGCAAGGAGCTCTCTGCAAGCTGGCAGAGTTCTAGCCTGCAAGGGGCTGGGAGGAGTGGGAGGGTGATGGTCAGGTAGGGGGCGCCATGTGCACATATATGCACATGGCTGCCAGGCAGCCAGGAAAGCAGGTCCCACAGGTAAGTGGAAGGTGGGTGGACTGAAGCCCCCCACAGGGAAGGAGGGAGCTGGGCAGGGCTAGGGCTGCTGCCCAGCTGGGCAATACATGGGGCTTGGGGCCTGAGGCCCCAGCAGGGAGTGGGAGAGGGCCTCAGGTGGCTCATCCAGTGGCCAGGGGGAGGGGCCAGCTCCCCATTGCTGTGCATACTCCAGGGGATGGGGGGGACCTGTACTCCTTAGATATGTGTGTGGGGCAGGCTGCCTGAAGCAGGCTCGGGCTCCTGCCCTGCTGCCCTCCCCTGGGGCTTCCACAGCCCAGCAAGTGCGACCCAGCCCTGCAGGGCAGAGCAGGAAAGCTTGTTGCCACTGCAAGATCCACACTGGCCTGGCAAGCTGTCCCCTGCATGCACAACAGCAGCGAGGGTGGTGGTGCAGGGTTGTGCCCCTCACTGCTGCAAAGTGGGCAGGGGATGTGTCGCCAGGGCAGAGCCGAGCTCACAGCTGCAACAAGCTCCCCTGTGCAGCCCTGCTCTGTCCTGCAGCACCAGGTGTACTGGCTGGGATGTGCAGGCCCTGGGGGAGGGTAGCAAGATGGGAGCCTGAGCCCACAGCAGGCAGCCAGCCCCTGCCCCATGCACAGATCTGGGGGGCACGCAACCCTTTGCCCCACCGAGAGTGCGCGTAGTGGCAGGAAGCTGCCCCCTTTCATCCCCCGAAACCGTAGCAGGCAGGCAGCCAGGCTCCATTCTATAACAGCAGCTGCCCATCTCCTGCAAGAGACTGCAGACCCAGGTCCCTGGCCCCATAGCCCTGGCAGCTGGGGCCCCCTCCAGCAAAGGTAGGAGACAGGGAGCTGTGGGTGGGAGGCAAGGGACACCAGCAAGACTGGGATGGCTGTGCGGGAGAGGGAGAGACATTAGCAGAACCACAGGGCTGGAAAAGGGGCAGAGGGAGGGGCACCAGCAGGGCCAGAGGGGCTGTAGGGAGGGAGGGGGAGGGGGGGAAACAAGGGGCCTTTCATTTTAATCATGCATTTTGCAACTTTTTTATCAGAGAAAACCAGGATCCCTGCAGATCAGCAACCACTTCAAAGTAAAAGCTTACAGTTTTCACTGCTATCTTATTAAATAGATCAGAAAAAGGTGGGGGGCGGGATTTTGGGGGGGAGGGAGGGAACAGTTATTAAGTCTTATTGCCCAGTATGCAAATTAGTATCAAATAACAATTTCAGGTGGTGAAAAGGTATGGGGTAAATACAAATAAGAAAAGAAAAAGAATGATAACTTACTGCTCCTGTCACAACCCAGTTCTTTCTGGCCACAAATTTAGCAGCTCTCACTGGCAGATCACATACTTCAAAGGTCTTCACTAGAGTCTACAAATGAAAATATTAGAGGTATATTACTGAGAAAATGCCAGTTTCAAACAGGCTCCACTTTTTTTGATACAGCCCAGTGCTTTGGTAGTTGCAATATATAAGAATGGGAACAAAGGTTATGTATTCCTTTGGATTTGGCTACAAAGAATGAAAGTACTTACACTATAGCATAACTATAACTAAACTGCCAAAATTCTATCGAACATCTCACGTCTACTGGAATAATAAACTAGCATGGAAATAAAAATGCCTTTTTGCAAAAAATCACAACACAATGTTAAAAAACAAGCCCTGAAACATCTTATTCCTCAGGATTTGTGAAATCAACTGCATATTACACTGGGGCATCATGCAGACTGCAAAATGACGAGTTTTTACTAGGGAAGCACCGATAGAGATTTTCTGAGCCGATACCAACGGCCGATTTTTAACAAGCCATACTGACCAATACCGATCTAACTGCCGATATGCAGCCCCACAGCATGGAGAGCAGTGTCTGGCTGATAAGTCTGTTGGGGGGGGTGGGCGCAAAGGAAGGTGCTGTGGGGGAGGGGCAGATCGAGGCCCCTGAGATGAGGGAGGAAGTGGGGCTAGAGTAGGGGAAGGCACTGTACAATTAGAGCAGGGCGCAGGAGGAGCTGCAGGTGGGGGCAGCTCCCGCCACTGTACGCACCATCAGAGGGTATGAGGGATGCATGCCCCACTCCTGATCTATACGTGCAGTAAGGGCAGGCTGCTGCTGCAGGCTGGGGGGCAGCACTGAGCTCTTCCCAGCAGGGGGTCCAGGCTCTTCCCAGCCAAGGGGCCAGGCTGGGCTGGGCTGGGCTGGGACGAGTGGCAGCAGTGCTGCTATGGGGGAGGGAGGGCTTCAGTGAATTTTGCAGTGGCTGCAACCCCGCCCCCACGTAGTCTCATTCCTAACACCCACCACCGCCCACTCTAAGCGCAGCCTCTAGTATCGGTGTACCTCTAGTTTCTATGCCCTTTTCCATCCAGCAAGATAAAGATAGTTAACAGGCCCTTTGTAAAGAGAGCAATATTTTTTTAAGATAAAAAAGCAATGAATCCTTTATTAATAAATTAAATTTCCTCACATCTGTTACAGTGGAATGTATTTCATTCATCACTGTAAGCAGCATATGGGTATCAAAGCATTATTATATATTAACATTGCTCAAATAAAAAGTGGAAAACAGAAATTTTACCTGTGTTTCATGATTCCAAACACAGACGCTTCCATTGTAAAGACTAGCTAACATCCATGGCTCTGTGGGATGCAAGTCTACACTCTTCACTCGGTCAGACCGAGCTGTTAGTTTTCGCTTAATATCAAGTCGGAGAGGCTATAAAATTAAGAACCCTAGGTTATTCAGTGTAAAACTGGCACTGAAAATCTTAACATATTTGTAACCCAACCAAATAAATGACAGGCCAAAAATATACCTATCTGATTCTGCTTTTCCAGGTATATACACATTATGGCTTTTCTCTTATCTTCTTGCTCTGATAAGAGATGTTTTGAAACATACAGGCACTGATTTTGAATGCAACACTACCACTGACCTCAGTGAGTCCCAAAGGAGCGCAAAGGATGTGTATTTCTCCTCTCACCTACTTGAACAATAACATTAAAAAAACAAAACCATGCATAACCTCATAATACTCTGCCCCATGTAGCCTTAAGCCCCAGAGTGGGTAAAATATGGCCCATGGGCCAGACCTAGCCTGCCAACTGATTCTATCCAATGCAGGTCATGGTGTGTAAAACCAATCCTGCTGTCCCCGGATGCAGAGATCCTATCTGGTGCAAAGCACAGCCCACCCTATCCCTACGCGCAGCTCTTGGGTATTCCAGGAGCTGTAGTCTGCAGGGCTGGGCAAGGGTGGCATGGCTGACACCAGCTTCCTGACAGACCCAGCAGCACTGGTTTCTTCTGGTTGCCACTGCCAGCATTTGCCACCAGAACTGGCCCTGCTGCCCAGGCACCCCAGCCTGCCTGCCCTGCACCTATTGCCAGGGGCACCAGATGGAGCAGGCGGATGGGCAGGGTCTCCATGGAGACCAGCCCAGGACCCCACAGGCAGGCACTCTCAGCCAGGCGGGTGGGATGGCGCCATGATTGGGCAGGGAGCAGCGTGCCAGTCACCCAGGAGAACCTGCTCACCTGGCACTCCTGCTGGAGGGTGTGGGACAAACAGGCCTGGGGTTGGATAGGACCAACTGGCATCTCCATGCCTCTCTCCTTCCTCCCCTGGCATGCAGGGTGGTATAAACAGCCATGATGGGACAGGTTGAGGCCAGTTCAACACTTCCTCCCCACAACCCCCCAGCCCTCAACAGCTCATCAAAGCTCCTTAAGTGTCCAGCCCAAATAATTACCCAGCCCTGCTTAAACTTCTACTGGCTGGCTAAATAAACGCTTCCAAGACAAAAAAGTCAGTAGATCTTAATATCTTTTCCTCTCTTGGGGCTTCTGCTGAGAACTCAAGGGAGAATGTCAGTTACCACAAAATATGGCAATTGTGTATGATGCAAAAACACTTGTCCATTATCAGCTGCCAAGCCAGATGAAACAAAACTGATCTTGACCTCTTTATTTAGGAGTGTTGGCAATCTGAAACTAAGTTACCTGACATTTTATGGGTATGCTATACCAAGGTATTTTTTTCCCTGGAGCATCTAGTATATGCCACAGAATGGAATATTCTAAAAAGAGCAAACTTAATTCTCAATAGTACATACAAAATGGGTTGACCTAGAATTGCTTGATTTAACAAGTTCTCTGGTGAAAGATTATCCTCCCAAATGGGTGAAATAATGCAATGTAAGCATTTGACTAGCTTCAAACTGAAAAGCAAAATGAGAACACTAAAGCTGGCATTAGCAAATATTAGACTTATTATATTTCTGAAATCCGGTAAACATTATTTCTTTCCTTTTAAAATATAAGTAGCTGACACACAGTTATAGCATATATAACCTGAAGACTCTCTCAGATACACACAGAACTTGTAACTCAGTGAGCTGGCTGAAGGCTTTTAATTTTTCACTTTCAACTCCCAGCCTGTAGGCCAAATCTGGCCCCTGGCATCATGTTACCTGGCCTGTGGAGCTCCCCAAGGCTGACAATTTAGCAGCCAGAGAGCAAAGGTGCGGCACCCCTGCTGTCAAATTTCCAGACCTGCGAGCCAGATATCAGAGCCCTGTGCAGTGCGGGGCCGAATTCCAGTGTGCACGGTGTGGCACACCAGGGCCCAATCCCACTGCACAGGGCTGGGCGGGGGCAGCGCAAGGCCCCAGGGTCCCCCCTGGCATGCAGGCCCTGATCCTAGCATGCAAGACCAGTGAACACTGCACCACAATCCCAGCACGGGGCTGGCAGAGGAAGCGTAGGGCCTGAGCCTGGCGCACGGAGCCCAATCCAGCCTGTGAGGTCAAAAAATTGAGCACAGTTGTCTTAAAACACAGTGGAAGAGACGGCTGTGCACATTTACTGCTTGAAGGTTTTGGGGACGCCTGTATTAGTGCCATCACGGCCCCAAATGACTCATCCTGGGAAAGCAGCTTCTGGTTGAGATGGTCTCGCAGCTGCCAGCTACTGGGTGACAGGGGCAGCCACTGGACAGCTGCCAGGGACTTGTGTGCTGCTGTCGCGGCCCCCAGGTCCCCGTCAGGGCAGCACCAGCAAGCGCAGCCCGTGCAGGGAGTCAGGGAGCCTCCTCGGGCGGGGAACGACGCAGCAGGCCAGGGTTGGCAAGAGGGCGCTCGTCGGCCCCCGGCCCCTTTACAAGCGTCAGCCTGTGCAGCACGGAGCGAGAGCCCCCCAACCCACTCCCGGCCCGGCCTGGCCTCACCATGGCTCCGGGGACGCCGCGGGGACGCCAAGGTGTTGCTCCCTGCTCCCGACACAGCGACGTGGAGCTTCCGCCACCTCTGCTCTCGCGAGACGCGAGAGACCGCCGAGAACATCGGACTTAGCCGCTCCCGGCCCCAAAGGCCGCGAGATCGAGGCGCGCCGGGAGCGAGGCACGACGGGGAGCACCGGCCGTTCGTGCCGCAAGGCGCTGTGCCACCGCGGGGGCTGCTGGGACTTGTAGTTCCCAGGGCTGCCGGCAGGTAGCTCAGGGTCGCGGGGGTCCTGGCGTACGTTATTTTGGGCGGCTCCGGACGCGCTCCCACGGCCGCGCCTGAGCGAGATTCCAGTGCACATCAGGCGGCTCGCAGCTCTGCTGCTCCTGCCGGGCAGGTTGGTCTCCGCTCCGCCTGACCCAGCTCAGGCCTAGCGTGCGCCTGCGCCTCACAGACTCGCCTAAGTTGCAGTCCTCCAGCGTCCCAGGTTGCAGTGTCCTCCCCCGCGCCCCTGTGTGGACAAACTTCCTACCGCAGAGCTCTGCTGCCCGGGGGCGGTCCTGGCACCAGCCCGCTCCCTCGCCGGCCCCGTGCGCTGGGGCTGCCTCCCACCGCCCGGCCACCCTGGAAAGCACGACCAACAAATCCCCGTTTATTAAAACATGGGACCTTCTTTAATTTACTTCTTCATTTCTTTTTAAATTCCTTCCTTTTTAACTTTTTATGTTATCCTTCAGCGACTGACTTGAGTCATTTCGCCACCCTTCCCTCACCCATTTCCTGTCCACCTCCCAGCTTCATATCCCATCCTGCCCTCACCCCCAAGCAGGGATACAAGCCTGTCCTGGCTCACCAGCCCCATAAAGCAGGACTTCCCAACCCCTGGGCTGTGGCGGTGTAGGGCCGCGAACGGTTGGCTGCCTGTCCACAGGAGGGCCAGCCCATCCTATCCTGTGGTGGTGGCTGCCACAGTTGAGGTTTGGTTCCTCCCGCCCGCCCGCCAGGTGGAAGTGTCTTGACTGCTGTTCCAGCCACAGGGCCCCACGCGGTGTCACCGGAAGTGACCGTGAACCAGCAAACTGTGGACTGGAAGTGACTGGCATACGGCGGACCAGTAGCCAACCCTTTTTTATACTGAGTATAAAAAACGTTGTCTGCTAGTTCGTGGTTTCCAAGTCAGTAGCCACTTCTGGTCTGCGGTTTCAGTCTTCAATCTAAAAAGGTTGGGAGCCCCTTCGTAGAGGCAACTTGCAGCTATAGCACCTAGTTAGACCCCTGCTTGCCAGCCCTCTAGTGGCAAGTCACAGCACTGCCGCTGGGGATGTCAGAGAAGGTTTTTAATGTGACCGCTCCAAACACAAGCTAGCATTAACACTGATCAACATTTGTGTGGCTTATGGTGTAAGGTGTAACAAGGCCCTAATCCCGGTTGACATTTGAGCAGATCAAAGTGAAATGTGTAACAAGACCCTTGATCATGGTTGTATCGAGGGTGTAACAAGATCATGTGTAATGAGACCCTCGATCAAGACCTTCATCATAGACAAGCTATAGAGACCATGATCTGAGCACACCCTAAACTCTGGGACTTTGCAGCCAATTTCATGATACCTGGAGTCTGACTCATGCATCTTAAACAGTTGAGGCTATTATTATTGTAGGGCTTTGGGGCAGGTGGAAGGAGAGAAGAGCCAGCAAAAAAAAAGATCGGGGTGGTGAAAGCAGGAGTTTTAAAAAACATGGGGAGAAGAGAAGTTATAGTGGAGGGTCAGGAACAGACATTACACATAAACTGGTTTAAATGATCAGAAACTGGTTTAAACCTGTAACAGAACAGACACTCAATGCACATAAACGAGTTTGAAAATGGCTGAAACTGGTTTGAGATAAACCTGGTTGAATGTAGTACCAGAATTAATTTATTTAGGCATTGGTGATGTGTAGGGGGTGCACATGCATCCCCTGATATTAGCGATGCACCCCTTGAGACTGGCCGGTGTCGGTGGTGCCTGCGGGCAGTCGCCACTTACTACCCTCCCCCCTCGCCACCAACACCACCAGCGGTGTCTGTGGGTGGTCGTCAACCACTTGTCAGTGCTCACCACCCCATGCCCCGCTGCCAACATTGCTGCAGCCACCTGCAGGAGGTCCCTGTTCACTGCTGCCACACCCCTGCTGCAGCTCTGGGCGGGGCTCTCTGCTCCAGAGCAGGGCTGGCCTCTCCCCTCTACTCCGTGGCTGGAGCTCCAGCAGAAACAACAGGCACAGCTGCCTGGCTTCCCTGTGCCCCTTCCTCCCACCACCACTCCCTGCTCAAGCAGGGATTCCCCCCTCCTCTCTCCCACAGCACGGACCATAACCAGCATGGGGTCAGCTAGGTAATGCTGAGAGGTGTCTGTGTAAGGCAGATAGGACAAAGGCGAACAGGACAGAGTCCACTTAGGGCTTTCTGGAGCTAATTAACAGGTCAGCAGGTACTCCATTCCTTCCTTGGAAAAAGTTGTTTAAGAAGAGCTTCAACTGATGAGAGAAGCTTTTGTTTTCTTGTTGGGCTGATAAATGCTGTGTAACTCCCTGCTGACTCCCTTGCTTGTCAGGAGCAGCAAGGTGGGGAGGGGAAGAACTCCTCCCTCCAGCTCTCCCAAATTAGAGCATCCTGCCAGGGAAGGGAAGGGAGGGATGCTGTAGCCCCACCCAACTTGAGCCACTGTAGGCATGCGCCTGCATTTTTTCAGTCCAGAAGGGATGTCTTTCCCGTTACTAACTGGTTAAGTCTAGCCAAGTTAGCCTGACCTGAAAAGATTGAATCCATTCAGGCTCAAGCTTTTTGAATGCTTTTCCTTAGCTGAGGAGTTCTTTTTCCTACAGCAAGTCCTGTCCAAAGAAGGGAGAAGATTTAAAAAGAAGTCTAAAGCAAGTTTCAAAGCAGCTGCTGATAGTGCACATGGGTTCAGTAGGGGAAGGTGAGAGAAGGATGTTTAACAAAGAAGAAAACAGCTGAAGGAGGAAGGAAGGAATTTGCAGTGGCATGAAATCAGCCTAGTTTGTGAATTCCTGCCAGAGACCCTTAATGTTTTAAAACCAAAAGCACAGAAAATTAATATAAGGGATGAACAAGTTCTGAGAACTAAGAAGGAAGACCTTGAGCGACTGACAAAGGATTTGAGAAATGTTAATATACAAACTATTCGCCTATTATTTGTTACAGGTATTTCTCACATTAAAAACGAACAGGCATGTCAAAAAGCACAATGTGAAACTGGCTGTTGTTTTAAAATTTTCGATTGCACACTTGGTCTTCACAAATTAGTTCCCGTACAGTATTAAACTAGCTGGAACATATTTACTGTTGCAGACTATATTTCCCTTATATGGCAGCTCCTCTTGAAAAGTCACCAGACTAACTGAGACACCCCATTATACATTGGTTATACTTAAACCAAAAAGAAGAAAAAGAAAAAAACAGTGATTTTACATAACTGATTGGCTGATGTGCACTGCAGGCTGCAGTAATTTATTTTTGATACTTCAACTAATTTTTTAAAGGCATAAAAGTGTAATAAAATTGCTCCATAATAAAGTATGCAAAATCCTGCCATTATTAAAATATGTTATAATTTACTGGATGCACTGAAGTAAAGCATAACTTACAAAATGAGGTTATAAGTTCAAGAGTAGTTAGTAGAAAACAATGATAGAGTGTTTCATCAGACTGGTTTTTTAAATCAGACTTTAATATAACCTTTTAATATAACCGGTCTGTTAGAACTTCTTTTTCCAAGATTTCAGCTTCAATCCTAGTGCTAATGATTAGAACTTTAGGAGTAACACTATTGCCAAGTTTTGGATTTGAATGATAATAGGGGAATAAAATTGCCTCTCAGCTGGATGGGACACTGTTTTTTGTTTATTCATTCATTCATTTTCCAGTTGTACAAGTTTAAGATGGCATAAGATGCCATCGCAAGCATCTGCAGTGTAAATACTTAAGTATTAAAAGTAACTTCAACAAGAAAGGAATACCAGTGAAAAAAGGGAAATGTCTAAAAACTGTTCGAGTAGATTTTCAAGTCCTGAGGGTTCAGTGTTTCCCTGCTCTGATTATTTTCCCAGTACTCCAGCATTACTGCGAGGATTCTCATTTATTTTTCCAGGCTGCTTATTTTCTCTGAAGGCTCATATGGCATTTCTCAGGATCACGGCATTTCTCTTTGAATCCCAGTTTACTAACTCAACTTGTTTAGATTCCTTGTCCCTGTCCCCACCAGAATAGAATGAGATAACAAACAACCTATAATGCAACTAAGTTCCCCTGCTTCTTCTGGGAATTGTTTTAGGATCTTAAGTATTCCATAATTCTTGCTAGAACTTTGTTTTGTAAAAGCAAATATTTTCCATTGATTTCTTTTTATCAGGTAAGTATTACAGCTTACTACTTAAGTAAATATTTCAGATCCAGAATTAGTTTGAGGTACTATTATGGGGAGGGGTTAATGGCTGCAGTACAATGAACTGAATCAAAACTCACCACAGACTTAACAGGGAAGAAGGTGAAGATTAATTGAGCACACTAGGTGTAAGGAAAAGGTGTTATTAACATTAGGTACCAATGTTGTACAAGACAAAAACAATGTAAACCTAAATAATAAAACTCGTAAACTGTAGTACTTCCCTCCTGTAGTCTCATTTAGGGGTGCACTGATAGACATTTTGGGGGCTGATACTGATAGCCGATTTTTAAGGAGGCATATTGATCCGATTTCCGATACAGCTGAGTCCAGCAGGTAAGTATGTTGTGGTGAAAGGGGAGAGGGAGACAAGGGGTGTGGGAGGGCAGATCAATGCTCCCCATGGTGAGGAGGGAATAGGGCTGGGGCAAGTGCTGCCCAGCTGAGGCAGGGTGGGCACGGGCAGAGCCATGGCTCATCCGGGGGAAGAGTGGGGGGGCGGCTCCCACTGCTGTGGCTCCTGGTGGCTCCTGCCACTTGTCTGGGAGGGTATGGGGGATGTGTGTCCCCCAGATCTGCACAGAGCGCCTGCATGGGGTGGAGCAGGGCGAGCTGCAGCTGCAGGTTGGGACCGAGCAGCAGGAGCAGTGGTGAGACGAGCCACCAGGAGAGCGGTGCACAGGGCAGGAACCACACCCCACCCATGCCTCCCAGATGAGCTGTGTCTCCAACCTGCCCCGCTCCTGCTGAGCAGCACCTACCCTAGCCCCAACCTCACTCCCTCCCTCACTGTGGGGGGTGTTGATCTGCCCCCCACACAGCCCTTCCCTCCTCCCTTCCATAGACATTTCATAGACATTAGGGCTGGAAGGGACCTTGGAAGATCATCGAGTTCAGCCCCCTGCCCCAGGGGCAGGAAGTCAGTTGGGGTCATAGGATCCCAGCAAGATAAACATCCAAATTTCTCTAGAAGGTGTTCAAAGTAGGTGCTTGAACCACCTCCAGTGGCAGGCTATTCCAGACCTTGGGGGCTAGGACAGTAAATAAATTCTTCCTTATGTCCAGCCTGAAATGGTCTTGCAGGAGTTTATAACCATTCAACCTTGTCATCCCTTGGGGTGCTCTGGTGAACAAACGTTCCCCTAGATCCTGGTGGACACCCCTGATAAACTTATAGGTGGCCATCAGATCACCCCTGAGCCTGTGCTTTTCCAGGCTGAAGAGTCCCAAAGCTCTCAGCCTCTCATCGTAAGATCTGTTTTCCTGACCTCTGATCATGCGCGTGGCTCTTCTCTGGACTCTCTCAAGCTTCTCCACATCCTTTTTGAATTGTGGAGCCCAAAACTGGATGCAGTACTCCAGCTGCGGCCTCACCAAGGCCAAGTACAATGGGAGAATGATGTCCTGGGATTTGCTTGAGAAGCATCTATGGATGCAAGCCAGCATTTTGCTTGCTTTGCTAGCCGCAACATCGCATTGAAGGCTCATGTTCATCTTGTGGTCAATCGTGACCCAAAGTCTCTTTCATCTGTAGAGCTAGCCTGCATAGCACTGCAAAGCCTATAAGGATGCTGCAGGTTTTTCTTCCCAAGATGGAGAACCTTGCATTTTTCGGTGTTAAATACCATCAGGTTCTCGTCCGCTGATTTCCTGAGCCTGTCAAGGTCAGCCTGGATCACCATCCTGTCCTCAGGTGTGGCTGCTTTACCCCAAAGTTTGGTATCATTGGCAAACTTGGCCAGTCCACTTCTAACTCCAGCGTCCACTTTGTTAATGAAGATGTTGAACAATATAGATCCAAGGACAGAGCCTTGGGGGACCCCACTGGTCACAGGGCACCATGACGATTGACTTCAGTCAACCACCACCCTCTGGGACCAACCACTGAGCCAATTCCCCAGCTAGCAAATCATGGTGGACCTGAGGCCTCAATTGGCCACTTTTACCAAGAGGTGGGATACTAGATCAAAGGGTTTTTTAACGTCAAGATATACATCAATCTCCTCTCCCTTGTCCAGGTGATAGGTCACCTGGTCATAGAAGGAAATGAGATTGGTCAAGCAAGACCTACCTGCAACAAACTCGTGCTGGCTATCCCTCAGGATGTTGCCATCAGCCAGTCCATTAAGAATTGCCTCTTTGATAATCTTTTCTAAGACCTTCCCCAGGATAGAGATCAGGCTGATGGGCCTGTAGTTTGCCAGATCCACTTTCCTCCCTTTCTTGAAGATAGGCATCACATTGGCCTTCTTCCAATCTTCAGACACTTCACCAGAGTGCCAGGAGTTCTCTAAGATCTGTGCCAGGGGCTGGGCTATGATGCTAGCCAGCCCCTTGAGTACCCTGGGGTGTAGATTGTCAGGGCCAGCTGACTTGAAGGTGTCCAGTCTCTCAAGGTGTTCGTTCATGAGGTCAGCATTGATGGAGAAGGCAAGGAATCTCCCTCACTCGGGCCTCCCTGTCCTGTCCTGTGATGGGCAGAGGTGCCCCATGGGACTGGTGAAAGACTGACGCAAAGTACCCATTTAGTAGGTTGGCTTTTTCCTGGGCATCAGTTGTCAGTTGTCTCGTCTGGTTTAGCAGGGGTCCAATGTTACCCTTGCTTTTCCTCTGGCTCCCCACATATCTAAAAAAGAACTTTTTATTGTCCTTGATACTAGAGGCCAGTTGGAGTTCTGTCACAGCCTTGGCTTTCCTGGTTCTCTCCCTGCAGGTCCGGACCAGTGCGGAATATTCCTCCTTGGAGGTGGATCCCATCCTCCATCCTTTGTAGGTCTTTCTTTTTAGGTGCAGGAGGTCCGCTAGTTTCTTGCTGAGCCAATGGGGCTGCTGTGCCCTTTTGCTGCCTTTCCTCCGAGACAGAATAGCCTTCGCTTGTGCATCTAGGATCGTTCCCTTAAGGAGCAACCACTCTTCCTGAACTCCCCTCCCCTTTGGGTCATGGTGCCTTAGGGCCTCACCAACAAGTCTCCTGAGCTTGTCAAAGTCAGCTTGCCTGAAGTCGAGGATTTCTGTATTGCTGACTGACTTGCCAGCTTTACGGCAGATGGTGAAGGTAATCAGATCGTGGTCACTGTCATCCAACTTCCCTTCGATCATTAGGTCGCTGATTAGGGTGTCCCCAGTTGCCAGTACCAGGTCGAGCAGCGCTTTACCTCTCACTGACCCATAGACTTCTTGTGTCAGATAGAGGTCATCCACTCACGAGAGGAAGCTTTGTGACTGCTCAGATTTGGCCGAGCGCTCTTCCCACGAGATGTCAGGGTAGTTGAAGTCTCCCATGACAACCATGGACTGGGAGCATGCGGTCTCAGTCAATTACCTGGCGAATTCCTGGTCAAGCTCTTGAATTTGGGTGGGAGGTCTGTAGTAGACTCCCACCATTGTGTCCCCTGTCATGTTCCCCACAGATTTTAATCCAGAGGGTCTCCAGTCATCCACCCTGGTCACCAGTGTCGGCTTGCAGGGATGCATAGCTCTCCTTGACATAGAGAGCTACACCCCGCCCCTTTTGTCCACTCGATCTCTCCTGTACACGGTATAGCCATCTATACTTGTGGTCCAGTCATGAGTGGAGTCCCACCGGGTCTCCATTATCCCTATGACATCATAATTATTTGTGTTAAGCAGGAGGACAAGTTCCTTCTGTTTATTGCCCAAGCTCCTGGCTCCCTTGCCTTGCCTACAGATTGTTCCAGGGCTGGGGCAGGGGTGGGCTCCCTTAAGTGCCTTGGCCTGCTGGCTTTGCAAGGGTTGCGCAGTGGGCCAGCAGTGGCAGTAGTCCCCCTGTCCCCTGGCAGGCTTAGTTTAAATCCCAGTGGAGCAGGTCAGCCAGTCTGGCTGAGAAGAGCTTCCCCCCCAGTGGAGAGAGGTGGAGGTCATCCCTTCCCAGCAGCTCACTGCCTCTTTTACCAAAGAGCAGACTATGGTCATGGAAGCCAAAGCCTGCACAGTGACACCAGCGCCACAGTCTTTGGTTTACTACCTGGATCCTCCTCTCCCTCCTCAGCCCGTAGCCCGAGACTGGGAGGATCAAAGAAAACACCACCTGCACCCCCAAACCCTTTAGCCTCACTCCAAAATCCCTGAAGTGCTTCATGACCCAGCTGGGAGCACTCCAAGCCATGTCATTGATGCCCACCTGGATAAGGAGCATAAAGTAGTGGTCAGTGTGCTGGAGGAGCTTAGGGATCTTCTCTACAATGTCTCGGATACGGGCTCCTGGGAAGCAGCAAACTTCCCGGGCTAAGGGGTCAGGGCGGCAGATTGCTCCCTCAGTCCCCCTCAGGATGGACTCTCCCATGACAAACACTTTGCGTTTTATCTTAGGGAGAGCGGAGGCAGTAGCTACAGTAGAGCCTGTGTTACCTGCGGGAGCTGGCAACTTAGCAGGCTCTGCTGGGGCTGCAAGAGGTTCGTACCTGTTGCAAAGCTCCAGTGGGACAGGGACCTTGGTGTGGCGGGCCTGGGGGCCCTTGACCACCTTGGTCCAACCCCTTGTCTGGATGGAATGGGAGGTCCCCGGGTCCTCCCTTGTCCTGGAGGGAGACTGTGGTCTACCCTCCGTCTCCTGGGGGAGAAGGGCCTGGCAGTAGGAGTCGATCTCCTTCTCACAGTCCCTGATGGCACGCAGTCATAGATTCATAGATGTTAGGATCGGAAGGGACCTCAATAGATCATCGAGTCCGACACCCTGCATAGGCAGGAAAGAGTGCTGGGTCTAGATGACCCCAGCTAGATGCATATCCAACCTCCTCTTGAAGACCCCCAGGGTAGGGGAGAGCACCACCTCCCTTGGGAGCCCGTTCCAGACCTTGGCCACTCGAACTGTGAAGAAGTTCTTCCTAATGTCCAATCTAAATCTGCTCTCTGCTAGCTTGTGGCCATTATTTCTTGTAACCCCCAGGGGCGCGTTGGTGAATAAATACTCACCAATTCCCTTCTGTGCCCCCGTGATGAACTTATAGGCAGCCACGAGGTCGCCTCTCAACCTTCTCTTGCAGAGGCTAAAAAGGTCCAGTTTCTCTAGTCTCTACTCGTAGGGCTTGGTCTGCAGGCCCTTGACCATACGAGTGGCCCTTCTCTGGACCCTCTCCAGGTTATCCGCATCCCTCTTGAAGTGCGGTGCCCAGAACTGCACGCAGTACTCCAACTGCGGTCTGACCAGCGCCCGATAGAGGGGAAGTATCACCTCCTTGGACCTATTCGTCATGCATCTGCTGATGCACAATAAAGTGCCATTGGCTTTTCTGATGGCTTCGTCACACTGCCGACTCATGTTCATCTTGGAGTCCACTAGGACTCCAAGATCCCTTTCCACTTCCGTGCCACCAGGTCAGTCTCTGGACTGCGGCCTGGAGCTCCTCCAGCTGGCATGCCAGAGACCCCAAAAGGAAGCAGACCTCACAAGGGGTGGTGGCCATGCTCCCGGGTCCCAGAGCCTGAAAAAGAGACAGGCAGCCTCCGCAGCTGAGAGCCAGAGGCTCCATCTGTGTGGATCCCGGAACCATGGGTGGAGGTCTCTGAGGTGCCAGAGGGGGAGGCTGCAGGCCCCAAGGGGACCCTCGAGTTGTGGCATGTGCCCGTCTGCGGCATGCTGCTGGTAGGCTGGCTACAGTTGGGAATGCCTACCCAAGCGGGCTCACAGGCAGGGCCTCGGGCCCTCCTGCTCGCCCTCCAACGCAAACTCCTTGCTAACTCGCGCACCGGGCAGACAAGCGCGCCTGTTTGCACAGTCTGTTCATGCAGCTCCGGTCGCATGACTCCCTGGGTGGCTGGACGAAGTAGGGGCTGGGGCGAGGCAAGACCCTCCTCAGCTCCGGCTTAGCCGCCTCCCCGTGGCTAGGCTGGGGCTAGTCCCTATCCACCACAGCCCTGCTTACCTCCGGCTGCTGCTGGGGGTCAGCGGGGGCGCTCTGTGGCAGTTGGGGGTCACTGGGGAGCTTTGGGGGAGCGGGGGCACAGTGGGCTTGCACCCACACATCTCGTGCCACTCCCAGAGCCTGTCTGGGTTTTTTTTCCTTCGGCGGGCCCTTTTAAACTGCACGCATGCGCAGTGGTCCCACCGTCGGAAATTAGCTGTTCCTGGGCTAGGGGGGAGATCCCCTACCTGTGCTAAGGGGAGATCTCCTACCGGGATTTAGGGGACACTGCCCCACCAGAGAGGGACCGGTAGGTACCCTCTCCCCTTGTCCTTACTCTCTCCCTGGGGGGCTGGGCCAAGTAGGGGCCGGGGCAGGGCGAGACACACATGCACGTGGCGCTCCCTGCCTCCGATTGCCCTCCTCCTGCTCCCCCAGCCCCAAGCAACCCATTTCCTGCTTTTCTATCCTTTAAAGGAGAAAATCCATATCTTTTTCCTTAAAAGGGGAAATCTGTCTTTTTCTGTAGCAAACAGAAAACCCAGATCCCTGGTTAGCATCATGTAGGTTTTCAGTTCTGGCACTAGTGTAGCTCTAAATTTTAAGGTTAATAATTATAAGGTTAATACTTATAATTTTAAGGTTAATACTTATAAACTCTTCTAGAAATAAAATCAAATATGAAAGTTATACTTGCCTCATTCCTTTACAAAGTCATGTAAAGTTACATTCAAATATTAGGGTTGCAAAGTCAGGTACTCAAAATTAGAGAATGCCAGAATTCTAGTTGTCTGTGCAACTACAGTTACAATTTATTCTTTAGTTACATGGTAACATGCTATTTTCCATAGATCATTTTTCTTTCAATAAACAGGTAGCCAATAAATACTTTCTTTTTATCTCCCGCACAAAGTCTGAATCCACACACATAATTTTCTACATGCAACCTAAATGCTACACTGAATGCCACACATTTTCTCCTGGTCATTTCTGCGATGTCCTCACCATTGTATTGGAGTGTTTCACATACCTTAACCATCTCAACACAGTTACCACAGATAAAGTGGTATCTTTATCTTCAGTTTACAGCCAGCCAGTAAACTGAAGTCTAGATGTAAAGGTCAGTATTGTTAAAAGTGTTGACTTATTTTGTGTGCCTAGTTTAAGAACATCTCTCTCTTGTTTTTTTCAAAACTCACTTGGAATCCTTGTAGCACATTGAATTATCAAATCATATCTTGACTGTAACTGAGACAGAGGTCAGACAGCCTCCTTCAATACATAACTCTGATTCTTTCCCAGAGCACCATCCCATCCTCAGCAGTGAAAGAGGCTGAAGTCCTTTTAAAAAAAGGATAGGATAAGACCATGTATTTAAAGACTTTTTATAATGCATACACATAAGAAGCTGAATTAGGGTTGCATGGATAACATTAATTCTGGTATTTGCTAACTGTTGCGTGCTTGACTTGGCAGTCCTTTTTTACTGCTTTATTTTTTTAATATACAGATATGGACCATAACTCATTTCCTTCAGTGATTTCTGCTACAGAGCACCATAACTTTGTATATGTTTTATAACCCTATCATAGAACAGGATGAAATGTAATAAAGTGTAATCAAATGTATTCTTGGAACCTAGCTTGAATTTGCAAGGCTAGTAGTTAGAAAAGCATTTTATTTGTAAACTGTGCACATTTGGCCTTGAAATTACTGAGAGATAGCAGCTAGAGATCCAGTGATGAATTTTTAAAGCCTCTCTCAAGTCTGACCAGATAAGTAATAGAAAATTTGCCTCTTGAGCTTACTAGGAAATCCATAAGACCGACCCGTTTTCTTTATTTGTCTTGATGATCATTCTTTAGTTATTACTTCGATACTTCTACTACCAGAAAAAATAAAGATAAAAATTCCAACAAAATTTGTTTCCAATTTTAAAATCTAACTTTAGTAAAATATAGCCTTTTCATTGTAGTATCTTTTATCATCCTCCTGATAAGTAGAATAGTTAAGATTTCAGGTAGTTAAAATGAAGTCATATTTGACTTCAGTGGTGGAGCATATCATCTACATTTGACTTCACATTTATAATGGTAGAGCATATTATCCAGAGTTAAGCAAAAAAAAGCTTTTTTCTGTATGCTTCAATATAGGAGTTACTTGCTGAGAAAAACAGTAGAATCACAAGTTAAATTAACAACCATGGTATGTTGGGCTAAAGTTAATTTGTCTTTGTATACTCTTAGTATTGCCTTTATAATATCCTTTATTGCTTTGTTAATTATTATTTTATAGCCAATATCCATTTTAGTTTTTTCAAATAACTGTGTAACTTAGCCTTAGTTGAGACTCCATTTTGATTTTTACATTGCTTAACATAAGTGTAACAGTCATTTTGTTTTGTGATTTTATAGGTTAAATATAGTATAAGGAAAATGTTTATGTAAGGTCTGTGGTATATCTGGTATGCTTGAAAAGAGGTAATGAATGAAAGAAATGAGTGATGTAAGTATGTGACAATGTAAAGGAAAACAGTCCTCTGGCAGCAGGTGAAAATAACCTTCTGGGGTGCGTCCAGATGAGCGCGCACATGCCTCTTGCCCCATCTCAAACCCCTTTTTGAGGCACATGCGGAAATGAAAATTAGATCCCTAGATATACAGGGGTCAAACAAAGACCTGGGGGAAAAAAACGGATCAGACAACTGTAGGCTCAGTCCTCCAGAGACGCTCTGGGAGAGCGTCTCTGTGATTGGCCCTTTCCCCAGTCCTAAAGCACGCTGCCTGCCCGTACTGGGCGGGCACTGGTGCAAACTCCAGGGACCTGGACCCGACTTTTGCCAGGTAAGCAGGGGGTTGGGGGCCTGGAGGAGGAGGAAGGGGGGAGGGGACCTACTCCAACTCCCCGTTCATTCCCCTAGCTCCCAGCTTGCTCCCCCCACTCCCCGTTCATTCCCCCCACCCCTGGTTAGTTCCCCCTGCCCCCCGTTTGTTCCTCTACCTCTGTGCTGGCTCTCCCAGCCCCCTCACACCCAATGGCAGTACCAGAGAATGAGCAGGAGGCTGGAGACAGCCCCAGAGACATTCCCTGGCTGTCTCTAGCCTCAGGGGAACAGGGGACAGCAGGGGCATGTCTCTGGGGCTGTCTCCAGCCCCCTGCTCCTTCCCCTGCTTGTCTCCAGCCTCAAGAGAGCAGCAGACAGCAGGGGAATGTCTCCAGGGCTGTCTCCAACCTCCTGCTCATTCCTCTGCTGTCTTCAGCCTCCCGAGGCTGGAGAAGAGCCAGGGGCTGGAGACAAGCCCCTGGAGATAAGCTGGAGAATTCCCCTGCTCTGTCCAGCCTCCTGCTCATTCTCTGCTACTGCTGGTGAGTGTGGGGGGCCTGGGAGAGCAAGTGAGGAGCTGGGGGAATGAACAGAGGTGAGGGGAATGAACAGGAGATGGGGGAATGAACGGGGGGCAGGGGGAATGAGTAGGGAGCAGAGGAATGAATGGGGAGCAGGGGAACAAACGGGGCAGGGGGAATAAACGATGGATGGGGGGAATGAATGGGTAGCTGGAGGCACCAACGGGGGTGGGGGGAACAAACCTCCTGTTCATTCTCCTATTCTCTCCAGCTTCCTGCTTGTTCTCCTCATTTCCAGCCTCCAGAAGATGAAGAGCAGGGGAATGAGCAAAGGGCTGGAGACTAGTGAGGGGGCTGGGGGGAAGCTGTAGCCCATGGGGGGCCTGGGACCCTGCAGGCAGAGTAGTCCATGTGGTGGTGGGGGGGGGTCTCTGCCCTGTGGGGGGCAGGGGACCATTGGCAATGCGTAGGGGGTGCATGTGCACCCCCCGAGCATGGCAGTGCACCCCCTCAAAAAAGGCGCTGCCGACACTGTCGGCAGTGCTTGTAGGTGGTTGCCGCTTGCCACCACTCCCCCCCTGCCACCAGTGGTGTCTGTGCCCAGTCAGTGATCACTGCTGGCCACCACTGTTGCTGCCGGAGGTGTCTGTGGGTGCTCACCGCTTGCCACCCCTCCCCCTGCTGCTGATAATGCCGGCAAGGTCTGCGGGAGCTCCCTGCTTACCACTGCCACCACGCTCCTGCTGCCACCAGCACCACCGTGCCCTGCCAGCCACTGGGGGCATGCAGCATTCATGCAGGGGACCCAACCCTCCTAAGCATCCCCCACACCCACTGTTCCCCCACACCTATCCACACAGTTACTCACATCCCTCCACACCCACCCACATCCTCCCACCCCCTTTCCCACCCCCTCCTGCAAACCCCACATCCCCCCATCACACACCCGCCATGTGGAAACCTAAAGCAAATATTAAAACATAGATTTTTAGGATTTAGTTTATTATTATGCTAGAGACACTGGTAGGCTTCCAACTTTTTTTAACATTGTAAATATAGCAATAAAACGTTGCCCATCTGATCAATCCCCCTTTCTCTCTCTCTTTTGTTCTAACTGTAGAATAATGTGGATTTTGGGGTACTTTAAAAAGGGAATTTGGGATGCTGCTTCAGCAGTCTAGCTGACACAAAGGGCTAGTGTCCCCAGATACCAATTGCCTGGGCCCCAGAAGCTCCTGAGGTCAAGTAACCCTGAGCTGCTGGCCAGGGCAGGTTTTTATACTGCTGGGGCCAGGACAGGGCAGCTTTTTATACTGCTGGGGACAGCACAGGTGCTGGCCCTGGGCTCTAGCTCCCCCTGGCTACAGATCCAGGAGGAACCAGGCAGGGTTATTTTGCCCCAAGTGGCACAATTTGCACCACAACAAAGTGCATGTCCAAGCACATGTGCTGAGGCAAAAAGTCCCAGCTCAAATTAGCACCGCTTCTATTTGAGCTGCTGCAAGCGCACGTTCTTGCATGTGTGGATGCGCCCCTGTGGTTTAACAGTTGAGGGTTGCAGCGATGTCAGGTCAGCAGTTAAGGATTACCAAATACTAAACCATGCCTTCACCCTCACGGCTGAAGATTACAAGCAACTGCCCCCCAGAAGATTGCAGACCACAAAGCCAGAAGATCATGTCCTACCAATCCCAGCCTGCCAATGGGACAAGGAGGATGACCTTCACATCTGACTCAGAGGAATCTATAGGCTTGTATGGACAGCTATCACTATAAAGAATGAACACAAAAGAAAAGGCTTTGGGTCTGTCTACCTGCAAGAAGGAGTTTGGGGCGCATCCAACAAGACCTGACTCCATTCCTCATGGTTGGTCTGGCTGGCCACAAGACTGACCCAAGCATCTTTAGAACTTGGTAATATCTTATCCTTTGCAGGACTGTCTAACTATCTGTACGTGTGCTTGTTTCTTTTGTATGAATGAATGAATGAATGAATGAGTATATATGGGAATGAGTGAAGCAGATAACCTTATTGTTCTTTATTCCTTTTATGTTTTATGTTCCAATAAAAGCAGTGTTGTGCCTTATCCCCTGATAAGATTCCCACTTGTTTTTAATTCACACTGTATGCCCCGTGCATACAACAGATGTACAGAGTTAGGTACGTCATGTGGATATTTAGCATTACATGTAAATAAAATATGTTCTCCCATATAACAAAACTTTTCCATAAGTTGGCAGACTGACAGAGACAAAAGTGGATGGTGGCAAGGGGGAGGGGGAAACCACACATACTTGTCCCATCACCTGGCCCATCCGGGGCCCCACTCCCTCCAGCCCCTGCGCTCCTGCCTGTGCTCTACTCCCTCCCTCACCGCTGGGGCTTGATCTGCCCCGCTTCGCTCCCACAGCCCTTTCCCCTCCCCCCACCCCTTCTCCTACAGACTTACCTGCTGGGAAGGGGTGTGCCCCCAAATCATTTTTTCTCCCTCTGCCTCTGTCCCCCACTTCCCTCCCCACAGACTGACCTGCTGGCCAGGGGATGGGGAGTTGGTAGATCTTGGGTTGCTTTTTAATTCAAAAAGTGATCCCCTACTTTAAAAGGTGGGAGAACACTGATTTACAGAAATCAGTTTCTGACTCAAGGCTGTCCAGCATGCCATCCTTCCTAAAATTCTGGGGTTACCTTAAATAAACATAAATCCAGCAAAGAACATAAGCAACAGAATTTTCAACAGTGAAAATTCATCCAAGGTACATGATTTAGAGAAATTGTACTTTACAGTCTTTTTGCACCTATGCTGCTAAGTCAAAAACCGGAGGCAAACAGCATATTTAATTTTGCAAGATATTATTCCTGCTGCATAAGCTGTGGAAATTTAAGAGCCCTAATTAAAGGTATTGATAGGATTTGGCTATAGGGTCATTTTCAGATGGACACAAATTAGAATGAATAATTCCCCAAAATGAATGTATGCTGTGCCATGGAGATAAAAGAATGCAGAAAGATCTTAATTTCACATCTTGGAATTCAGAAATGGACAAGGAAAGGAAAGAAGCTAGAAACTGAATTTCTTTTTGGTCCATGTATTATAACAACAACATATTTAAACAGCAACGATAATGACAGTAATATATAGCCAGTGGACCCATCATGTAGAGAACAAAATAAACAAAAATACAGGAGGAGGAAATCTAGACTCAGCATCTGCTTATATGAGATAATTGAGGGCAGATAAAATAATAAGTCCATCAAATTGAGATACGGTATAGTGGGTGAATGGTGAAGGCATCTTGCTCCATCAATGCAAGTTCAAGTCCTGTATTGGACAAAGGTAAGTCTATAAACTTATTGGAATTTGATGTAAACACTATCAGTGCTGTAGAATCTGCTGTACAGCAGCTGATGCATGGTACATTCCTATCCCCTTTCACCTCATAGAAGGGCCTTTAGTGGCCAAATGTCTTTCTGGAATAACCAATGAGTTGCGTAAGCAATTCACACCTATGACTTCACTGACAAGAAAAACATTAGTTGTTAACTAAGGCCCCTGGCAGGCATTCAGTAACGGTTCTATGGGATCTCATGTGCAATCCCAACAATCATGCTTCCTGCCGTGCTACACATGCATGCCAGGAGGTGCAATTATAGGTTCAGGGATCAGATCTCTATCACACCATATTGTCAATAAAGTAGGAACCCACAACTATGATCCTGGGCTCCCCCTGCTCCAGCAATTCAAAAGCAGTCAGCTGATCCTTGTCCCAGCCTCAGAAGCATATCTGAGTCAAGGGCTTTGATGTGCCCCAAGGGCTGAAAGTGCAAATCAGCTGATTGCTGCTCCCACCCACTGGGGCATAGCAGAGTTATTGGCTGATGTGGCTCCTGAGGCTGGGAGCTCCAATTAGCTGCCATTCCCAGCTTCAGCAGTGCAGTTGACTTACAGGCTCCGCAGTGCTCTGGAGGCTGGGAGCCCCAGTCAGCTACTGAGCCCTTGACTGCTGTACCCAAGAGCTGGGAGCAGCAACTGATTGCAACTCTCAGGCTCCAGGGTTCAGCTGGAATCAAAGGCTGCTCCCCGGAGGCTGGAAACGCACACTGCTCTGCCCTTCTAAACCCTATGAGACAGCAGAGCATAACAGGATCTGCCACTTGTGGCAGGTAGGGCGTCTCCCTGTGGCCACTCTAGTCCCAGCCCTTCCACTCTCATCACCATTGTGTCCCCAACCTTTGTTACTAACTCTGGGAGGCTGCCTCCAGACAACCAAAATGGTCATCCTGGGTTTCCTACCCTGCACTATCATTTGGGTTCTGACAGGCTGGTCATGGTTCACAGGGCCTCTGGCATCCTACCAATTCAGTGATAAGCCAAGAGGTGCCTTCAGGCTGCAAGGCATGGGAGTAACCAAAGGGGAGGAAAAGAGGCAAAACTCAAACACAATCAAACACAGCTGGGGTGCCTTTCTGTAAATTCTTCCCAGGCTTCTACTCAGTTCTGCTGGCTTCTCCCAGCTTGGGCTGCCGTGGGCCTACTCAC
This sequence comes from Alligator mississippiensis, assembly GCF_030867095.1. Lineage (NCBI taxonomy): Eukaryota > Metazoa > Chordata > Crocodylia > Alligatoridae > Alligator > Alligator mississippiensis. The sequence continues at coordinate 45,494,598 of NC_081830.1, forward strand.
AGTTTCACCAGTTTCCCTTACTACTTCACAAGTCAGCACATGGAGCTTTTTCAACTAGCACAGCCAGCATCAGTCTCCAGTTCCTTGCACTGCTTCTCTGCTCCCAGCAATTAACTCTTTCCTCCAGTACTGCCCAAATCAAACTACTCTTTCTGCCTTTGGTGCAGGGCTTATATAGCCCCTGGCTTCTTCTCTTTTTGAGCTGAGAAAACCTCAACAGGCTATTATATAATTTGCTGCCCATTATCTGGAAGTTCTGCAGCTTTCTAACTCTACTGCTTAACCCTAATCTCAGTAATAGGGCTTGGGAGCACAAAGCAGGTAATCTGTGCTCCCAGGCTCCAGGGTGCAGCTGGACACAATGGCCTTGGGGCTGGGAGCGCAGATCATTCTGTACTCCTAGCCTCCAGGGCACACCAGAGTCAAGGGCTCTGCTGTGCCCTGGAGACTGAGGACACAGATCAGATGATCCATGCATCCAGCCTCCATGGCACAGATGGAATCAATGACTCTGATACATGGTAGGGGCACAGATAACTCTTGCTGCATTGGTCCCCAGGTTGGGAATCCTGATGAGACAGGCCACATATGCCATTTAAGGCATGATGGGAACCCACCACAAAGTTATTATACATTTTTTGTGTAATAACTGTGACTTATTTCTTGTTTTATCACACCAATAACTGTATTAATGTGTGACCATACTACTACTTAAGATGTGTTAACTGGAATGAGAGGCAGCTTTGAGAATCATTCTTAGGCCCAAATACAAAAAAAAGGTTGTTAGTTTTAATCCTGGCTCTGCCAATGGCCTTCAGTCACAGAAGCCAACTGTCTCAGGGAGACAGCCACTGGGAGATGGGGAAACCCCCTGCGGTAGGACAAGGGGTGAGGGTAACTCACCCCCACAGAGAAAGCCCTGAAACCAAGGCAAACTTACCAAATTCAGGCTGGGAGGTGCAGGATGAGCTGCGCCGGGAAGAGCCACCCGTGCAGTTTATAAGCCACACTTACTTCTGGGTGGGGCCGGCTCAGGCGGCTGACATCATTGGGGAATGCCACCTGTCTGGAATAAAAGCTGGCACCAGCAGAGGCTCGGGGTAAGCGGGGGAAACAGCCGGCAAAGGAGGTGCTCTCCACGCCCTACGCAGGTAGTGCCGGCATACAACTGAAGAACTGGTGGGAAAAGAAGAAGTGGAGTCCTCAGCAGGAGGGAGGATGTTGAGGGATGGCTCGAGCCCGAGGCACGAGGGCTGTGAGGGAAGAGAGGGGACTAGCCTATGCCCTTAGGTTCCTTTTTTTTTCCGGTGTTCCTTTTTTTTCTGGCAAATCCTTTTGGATTTTCCTTTCTTTCTTTTTTTTTTCACTCTTGTGATGGCTGGGGTATGGGCATCGCTCCAAGAGTCAGGAGTCACCTTAGACCCATGGTGGGTGGCCAGCTGGCCACAGGGAGACACCAAGAGGTCAGGGCGAATCACCTGTTCTGGGAGCACAGGCAATGTGCAGAGCCAAGACTGGCGCAACTGGAGGACATACCACACAGAAACTACTTGACTCGTCCTGGAGGCTGATGTATGGAAGGGGTGTAGGGGATGTGGAGCCCCACAGATACCCACCAGGAGGCATGACCCACCTGGAAGAGTCCTCAGAAGGGGAACCCACCATTGAAGATTCGATCAAAGTCGTGGCAGATGAGTTTCTGGGCTTCCCCCAGGGTGATCGAGGACCCCTCCAGGGGTCACATGTCCCTACGCAATGCCCAACACTGGGGTCTCCTCCAGCTTCCTGTTCCTGCCTCCATGGTGTCAGAGGAGTCTGTGGCTTGGTGCACTTGGGGGTGACCACCACAGTGCAGGAGCAAGGAGTGTGAGCTGCCATGCAGTATACAGCATGTGGCTCCTGGCAATGCAAAAGTTGGACAGCCTTGACATACATGATTAATCATCCAGTGTCTGATTCCTGGAAACATCCAGTTTATAAATAGAATCATTGCTTTTAAAATTTGTTGGTAATGATACATGAAGTCAAACACAAGCCATTTAATTGGGCCAGCAGCAGGGCAGGAGTGGAAGCGGGAGGCTGGTGGTGACTCAAAGAGTACCCCAATTTGTAGAATTAATTAAACAACCCCCCCCCCGCCACACACACACACACACAAAACCTTCTCATTAGAAGTTAAGGCTGCACAGAGATCAGTAGGGATTGGACCTCCCAAGTCACAGCAGAGACCTCTTCCACTGGAAGTAATTGGTAGCAGTAGTTGGCAGAGTATATTGCGGTTATTAGAAGGAGAAGAGATGCATATGTCACTGGGATTTACATCTATTTGATAACAGAATAGGAATACAAAGACTCAGAACTCCTGCATTCAGCTCTGGGTTCTGAATAGAAGCATACTTTTCTAGTTAGACATGTTTCTGCCCATATTCTCCACCACACCTATTTTTGTATCTTATCATGTTCTTGGCTCCTGATCTCTCCCTCTGCTTCTGACTTTTCCCCTATCTATCCACACTTCTGTACTACCCAGTGGCCTTCTTTAATCCAGCCAGCTTGTCTCCCATTTTTTCCTCTCCCCTCAATTTCCACATCCCCTCTCTTTCCTTCTTTTTCTCCCCACTCTCTAAATCCTGCAACAATTTCTTCACTTTCCTCATTGCTTTGTGTTACTAATTAGGCTACTTCCTCCACCTCATTTCCTGAGTACTAGCAGGGGAACACTGAGGACATAGAACAGTGGTTCTCAGCCTCATTAGACTTGAGAAAATGCCAGCTCTTAGCTTCCACTCTTTTTTTTTTTTACTATGGAATAAACTATAGAGCAATTCCTATGTTACAAAGAACTCAAAAAGACCACAACAGGTCAGATTGTTTTTTGACACTGGTTTCCTATGTGACATCTCTAGGTTTATCTTGTGAATCATGTATAGCTGTTTGGACACCTAATAGTACTAGTGTGTATGGCACCCCATGGCACCCTAGCTAAGAATTGCTAGCATAGAGGTAACAGTCTCCTATAACAGTCCCCAGTGCTGTCTTCAGGATGGGGTGGGGAGGGAGCAGGGGACAGGAGGGGAGGGAGTTCCATTTGGGGTGGACGGTGGGATGGGTGGATTGGAGGCTAGGCAAGCAGTAGAATGGACCCCCCTCCCCTGCCTTCTCCCCCTTCTATTCTGACACAGCAGTGAAGCTGGGAGACTGGAAGTGGGGCTAGGGGAAGAGGCTGCAAACATGCAGCCTCTCTCACTGGATTGGCTCCTAAGTGGAGTTCAATCTCCACTCTCCTGATCCAACAGTGAATGTCTGTTGGATTGGGAGGGTTGGTCTAACTCATGGCACTGTCTGTGAAGCACCATGAGTTACAACAGGGAGCTGCACATCTGCCAGTGCCCTTAGAGGCTGGAGCACACTCACTACTGACTGTCTTTACAGAACCAAACTCTTAACAAGTTTGAACATGGGTGTGTGTGGGTGTTCTTCCAGGAATAGCAAAAGAAACCTCTATGGCATTAGGGCAAATACCACCTAAATTCCAAGTCCCTGTCCCAAAATACATAGAGAAGCAAGTTTTTAGGGGGTTTTTTGTGTGGGGAGGGGAGGTTGGTAGTATCTTTGATTGGACCAAATGAATAGTTGGAAGAGATGTTAGGCCAGCTTTCAGGTCTGGGAAAGAAGCAGAGACAGTAAGTTAAATAGCAGATAAAACAGTGACTTCATTATGTAAATGAAAGCAATCACTTAAAAAAGCAAAAGAGGACAGTAAAACTGTAGAGCAAAAAAAAGTTATCAAAAGTAGCTATTACTAACAATCCCTGCTTCTTGTACATTTCCCACACCATCACAGCTACAATACTCCAACCAGAATATATGGGATATATTTCCAGAGTAGCTTTTGCAACCACCTGGTTACTGTACACAAAAAGGATCTGCCCCCTCCAGACCTTACTGAAATAAAACAACCTCCCCCACTAAATTGGCAACACCCAGGAGAAAAGTTCAGCCTAATGATTAATGTTCAGAAAAATTAAATGCAACCAGAAACTAGGTCTTTAACAGAAAAACAATGGTATCAGTACTTGCCTTGATACAAGTTACATTTTAACCAGAGCCAAGAAGACTCCTTCACTAACTGTATTTGGAGGGCAGGGGTAAGGGAAAGGGGAGGAATGTTCTTTAACAACCTCCCCACCTTAAATGCTTATAGCCACATCTTACCAGAATTGCTAATATTTGCATTTTCCAAATCAAATCACAGTATTGTGTTTTTGATGTTTTGCAGCCACAAGAGAGCAATAGGAAGGGAAGTAAAAACCTCTCAGATTTTATATATACCTCTATTTGTTCAGTACTTCAAAAAATAGAACTGTTTTATCAAATCCAGGTTGGCAGAACTACATCTCATGAGACCTGCTACAGTTAAAATCAGAGGGGAAAAAAGATTCTACAATCTAGATCTCTGACTCAGGTACCAGAGAAATAAATTCTCTAGTTTGAAAAGAGGTTTTCTGCAACTTTAAAGCAATCAAACATTTTCTGTTGGGAGATGGGGGTGAGGAAAGATGAGGCAGTCAGGGGACCCCAGAGGGCTTTGTAAAATGAGCCAAATAGTTTTCCTCAATTCTCTCAGTGTACCAGTAAGTTAACATAGGAGAAAAACTCAATTAAGCCTGAATTAAAAAGCAATAAGTAAGCAACGGGTACCTAACATAGTACTTTCAATGTTTACTTCCGTGGGCAACAGCTGTCTCCTTGAATCTCCACTGTTTTTGATAGTGAAGCTGAAGAAAGCAGAGCTTATTAGTTAAAGATGTACATGGCAGTCTTATAGTGCAGTACAAATGCATACAGTCAATTTTAAGCTTTTTTTTTGGTACAAGTTCTCTTTTGGAAGAAGTTGCTGAAACTTATCTGTGGATAAGAAATATGGAAAAATTGTTCTTTAAAAAAATTGAGACCACTACCATATTTTCTTGCATATACCACACCCCTGTATATAACACACACTTTGTTCTTAAGAGGCAGGAGCAAGAAAAAAATATTCCTTGAAGAAACCAAGTAGCATTAGCTAGGGAGCCAAGCCTTCTGCCAGAACCATGCATTACATGGGGACCCTGCATGCCAGGTCCAACCCCACATACCAGATCCAGGACCACCTGTTGGGTCTTCCTTTGCATACCAGGTCTGGAGCCACTTGTTGGGTTGGATCCAGCATGCCAAGTCTGATCTCATGTACCAAGTCAAGATCTCGTGTCCCATGCGCCAGCTCCAGGGCTGCATGCTCGTCTAGTCCCATGAGTTAACTCCAACTTCACGCACACAGATTGTTCAAAGCAAAGATTGGACTTATAAGTTATATACGTACTCACATGACCTGTGCTTTCACTACCCTGTGTAAAGGTAGGAGTCAAGGCTGTTTTTTAAGTGGAGGATGCCTTGGAACATCAGTGCCATGCTTGTTTCACAATCAAATCACACATCTGTGAGGAAAGACAGTTGAAGTGAAACCCCCTCCTGTCCATGCAGCCAAGCTACCAGACCCCTCACCAAGGCCTGAAGTGCTTCCAGAATTAAGTGCCTCTAAACAGCATTTGGGCAGGTGCCAATCTGCAGTGACACCCCTGCTGCTCAGCCTAGGTGGGCAGAGAAGCAAATCCCTCCACTAGCATTTCACATTGGCTTCACTGCACGGCCGACCCAGGCATGTTCTGTCACTGGAGGCTGCTGCTCAGCCGCAAGGACAGACGGCAGTCAGCAGCCCCAATAGTAAGTGGGGTTCAGCGCTTGCAGTCCCTATCCAGGGGTGAGATGTGGAGCTGTGAGCACTCGGTTCCTGAGGAGCCATCCATGCCAAGAGCAGCTTGCTCTGCCTTGTTTAAATGCAGGCTCCAGGTGACATGGTGCATGGTAGGAGCTGTGGTCTGAACTATACGAGGAAGAGACTGGGGATGGCCTGAGCTTTTTCTGCAGCGGTAGAGTCAGTGCGGCTGGAGAGAGGGTTGGACACAATCCCAGGTGGGGTCAAAGGCAGTGGCAGAAGTGGTGGGACAGGGCAGGGTAGGGGGAGGTTCTAGAGGAGCAAGGGCTCCTGATCCTGCAGGCTAGGTTCTAGTTGCCTTCACTGCTAGTGGTTGGGGGAGCTCTTGGCCCTCATGTGCAGCTCTGCAGCTTACTGCCCTCTCAGTGCAAAGCGACACAGCTGTATTTCATCCATATAATAACCACAGTCACTTTTGAAGAGAAAGCCAGGGAAAAGGAAGCACTCTGGTAACAGCCTATTTAGGAAGCACTGTGGTAGCAACCATGAAAATGGTATTAATGTTCCACTAGGCCTCAGCAGAGCAGTATTCATACCCAAAGACATTTAAGACTGAACAGGCTCCATTAAAATTTGAGGACAGAGCAAAAAAGTAGGCTATTCATCGGATGCAAGAAGTGTGACTTGACTTTAAATCAAAGGAGGAAATTCCAGTTAACATGACAGCTACACCTGGCGCTCCGATTCCTGTCAAGCAGTTCAAGTGGCTTTTAGCTAAGTAAACTTTGTGTGCCTATAGTTGAGGTGCTCAGAAATAATTTATGGAGCTAGTGTTACAGGAAGTTGCTAATGTGGTTGACCAGTTCCTCTGACTTTCTCTTCTTTCTTTGCTGCTGAAGAATAGATAGACTGAAACTTTGTAATATACCACATATCCGCAACTCCTATAGAGAGACATTGGCATTCACTTCATTTTTCATCATATAACTGACACCTTCCTTCACCCCCAAGTGCCTTTGTTGCTTTTTCTTTACATATTTTTTTCAATCATTTTCTGATGCATTTCCTTCTGTTTTTGTCCAGTTCCTAGGAGGAAGACAAGTTACAGGTATACAGTGCTATCTGAAAGGCAATACACTTGATAGCACTATAAATACATTTCTGCACAGCACAACTACTCTATGAAAGTCAGTAGCATGAGTGTAAACCTGAGTGTAAGCCTGAGTAAGATTAATAAATATTATGTTTTTACACTAAAAAAAATGAACACTTATTTGAATATGACTAGCATCTGCAGTTATAATATAGGATTTAATATTACAAGAGTAATTGATCTTAATTAAGAGGGGAAAAATACCATTAACTGGAAAGAAAATGAGAATTTTTTTCCAAGAATGAAATAGTATTACATGCTTTTCTAGGGACATTATAACATCTTTCTTCAATTTCTTTTGAAATAGCAGGCATACACTATTGGGTATTAAATTAGCCTGTTGACCTGTTGTTCAGTTTGAAATTTCCAGTGTTTCTTCATTAGCTATTTTTCACACAGCCATATCCTTTTTATTAAGCAGAGTACACACAGCCACTTGAGTTAAACATCATTTCTTTTATATCTGTCTGAGTAAAGTGATTGCCATATCCCTTGTTTCAGGTTCCCCTCCAAATCATTGTGACCCTTAACCAGTACTATTACTATCATAAAACTGCTTATGTCTCTTGGAGCTCTCCAGTTCCATTTAGCGGGTCATTTTGGAGCCCTCTTAGGCAGCGGTTGTCTTCCAGGTTTTGATAGCATATTTATTCTAATCCCAGTTTTTAGGTAAAAAGTAAGTGTCATGGAAATGGTTTTCGAAATGTAAATTTACTGTTAGAATTGGTAGTGTCACAATTATTTTTCTAAAAAAAATAGGTGATTTGCTGTCCTAAAAAACAGGTTATTTGCTGTCCTTGCCACAGAGGACTTCAGAAAGAGCCAAGATGCAGAAAAATATTACTATTAAGCTGCTCCCTGAATGCATTAAACATTTCTTAATACTATTTATACTCCCTAAAAGATTATGCCTTGGTCTCTAGAGTGAAGAAAAGAAATCCATTCACTCTTAAACTGCATCCTTGGAAGTGGATTCCAGCTGCAATGCATAGGACTCTTAAGCAGCATTTTCCCTTTTTAGCTAAGTCTTGGCCACTGTGACTGCCTTCCACATGTTATTTTGAACTGATTTTCCAGATACACAATAATAAAAAAGTAATTATTTAACCAAAAAGTACACATTTTTCATGCATGGAAATGTGCACAGTTAATTCTGTTGTCAATATTCCTTATAGTAGTAAATTATCCCTTGAAAAAAGGGTTATTGAGCTGTGTTCCCAGTCACAGTTTGTCTATAAATGATTTATACTTAATTCTTGATTTGCTAAGAAATACTTTTCATCACAGTACAAAGAAAAATCTATATTCACTTATTTAACTGAAAAAAATGGTTCACACATTTTGAGAATTGACCAAAGTTCTTCTCATACTAGCGTTAGCTCTGAATATTTTCTATCATAATGGCTTGCCAAAGCATGCCTATAACGATGACCTCAGACAAGGTGAACCTTCTGGCAGTTTGTAACTTGCTCCTTGTTTTCTAAACTGTGTTAACTGATTCGCATCACAGAGTTCAAATCAAATTTCAGTTCAAATTAAGGGTTAATAGACTATCATTGACATCCCCTTAACAGACCCAGTTCTCAGCCTCTGTGAGGGAGCTTATGCTGTTGTATATAATTAGGAGGTGGTAATAAGCCTTTGTAAGCATTGCTATGTTGTTGCAGTTATCTAAAGCAGCATTTCTTGAAAGTGGGTCACAAGAATATATGAAAGGGTCACAAGCAAACTTTAAAAATTGATTCTCCTTTAAAAGAGAAAAACATGGGAAACCATGGCTTTTCCCTTTCAGGCTGGCAGAGCTCCTGCCTGCAAGGGGCTGGTTGGAGCACCCCCTGCCCCCACACCTACCCCCTGCTCCACACACTGGGAGGTAGGGGGTGGCAGGGTGGGAGTGAGGGGCACTGGGTTGGGACTGACCATCAATGTTTACAAATGGGTCCTGGTACAAAAAAGGTTGAGAACCACTGATCTAAAGTGCTGTGCAGTTGACCTGATACTTAGTCAGCGTGAGGTGTTGGCACATTTGACTTTATAAAGGTGTAACTTTGTTCCTGATAGGCTCTATTGTGTTACAAAAACCCAATTGAGTGTCCCTTGAGGGGATTGATATTTGCAATGCTTATCTGAGTTCCTAAGGACTGTTTTTCCTAAATCAACACGGTATATACATGTTAATTAATCCTCCCCAGCAGGCCAGCACAGAAGGCCCTGGGCCCTCCCGCCACCCAGGCCCTTCCCAGAGCAGCCTGGGTCTTTCCATGGGTGCGGAGGGACTCCCACTGCTGCGTGCACCCTGGGGAAGGCTTGGGGGGCACATACCCACCAGCTTTGAGCATGGGGTGGAGGTGGGCTGCCTGCTGTACTCTGGGCTCTGCACCCCTCTGCTGTTGTCTTGGCAGCCAGCACATGAGAGGCACAAGGCATCATGTGTGGCTCCCAAGGCAATGGCAGCAGGATGCAGAGCCCAGCATGCAGCAGGCAGCCCACCTTTGCCCTGCACACAAATCTGGGGGGCATGTGCCCCCCATGCCTCCCCCGGGGTATGTGCAACAGTGGGAGCAGCCCCCGCCCCGCCCCGCCCCCACTTCTGCACCCTTGGATAAGGCACCCGGGGCTTCAACCATGCCACAACCTGCTCCGGGGCCCCATTCACTTCAGCCCCTGCCTTTGCCTCTGCCCCACTCCCTCCCTCACCATGGGGAACTCAGTCTGCCCCCCCCCACTCCTTCCCTCCTCCATGTCCCTTCCCCCCTAACACACTTACCTGCTGGGTGCTGCTCCAAACACGGCCAAGCTGCGTTCCTGGCTGCCTGCAGCAGGAAGTGGTTGGGTGTCTTTGTTTGTGTGTGCCCCTCAGCCCTGGCCTTCCAGTGCCTATGCATGTACCACTCACAGATTGCATACCACTGGTGGTATGAGTACCACAGTTTGGGAACCACTGCAATAGAAGAATAGCAGGGAGCTCCTGCACAGCAGAACTAACATAATCCATCCTCTGTCCTACCTTCCCTGGCATCTAACTAGAATAAGAACATACTATTCTTATTCTAGTTAGAATAAGACTCAGGAACCAGCAGCGGGAAGGAAAGGATCCAGGCACACGTGTGTCCCGCACACATGTGTAGCCCCTTTACTTACTTACTTACTGACCAGGGGCAGCAGCAGCAGCAGCAGCAGCAGCAGCAGAGGAATCAGCAGTGGGGGCAGCAACAGCTGATCCCCTGAAGGTAAGTGGGGCGGAGGGACCCGGCACAGCTGAGCCGGATCCGGAGGGGAAGCCCCCTGGATCCCTTATACTTGAGCCGGTAGGGAGCCGCGCTCCCGAGCCGTGCAGCGTGAACAGAGCACGCAAACAGGGTGGGCTGGGGGGGGGACTGTCCCCCCAGGCCAGGGAGCACCCCCGGGGCTAACCCTCGGGGAGCAGGCTCCGGTGGCACCGGATCCCCCCAGTGGGGGAGCATAGGGGGGCGGACTGCCGGCAGACACTTCCGGGAAGACCGGGGCACCTGATTGGCTGTTGGGACAGGGGCGGGAAATTCAAACCACGGGCTTTAAAAGCCACAGTGTGACGTAGTTCCCAGCACTTTGGAACCAGCAGTGGGAAGGAGAGGATCCAGGCACACGTGTGTCCCTCACGCATGTGTAGCCCCTTTACTTACTTACTTACTGACCGGGGGCAGCAGCAGCAGCAGCAGAGGAATCGGCAGCAGGGGCAGCAACAGCTGATCCCCCGAAGGTAAGTGAGGCAGAGGGACCCAGCACAGCTGAGCGGGATCCGGAGGGGAAGCCCCCTGGGTCCCTTATAGCTGAGCCGGTAGGGAGCCGCGCTCCCGAGCCGCACAGCGTGAACAGAGTGCACCGGCGTTTGCGCAGGAAGGGCCAGGAGGGAGACTCCTGTACGGGTAGAGCGTAGACACCACACAGATCTAACAAACAGCAGCTTATACAATGGTGTCGACGAGGAGTGCTGCTAGGGCCTCTGCCCGGGGGGCCAAGCCTACCCGGGGCTGGTCTGAGGCCTTCACCCAGACTGAGCCCATGGGGGAGCTGGTGTCCCCCTGCCTCCTGGCCTGCGGGGGATCCCCAGCAGGGCCGGGGGGGCAGAGATTGGGGGCCCCCACACCTGTCTGGCAGGTGCCTGTCTTAGGGCTCTGGAGGCGCAGGTGAGGGAGCTCCAGGAGGAGGTTAGCAGGCTGAGGGGTATCAGGGAGGTGGAGGATGAAATTGACAGTTATTTCCTTTCCCTGCAGGACCAGACACCTAAGGAAGAAGGATCCCGGGGACTACCCTCTAAAGCAGAGTGGCAGACAGTCACATCCAGGACCGGAGCTGCTCGCAGTAAACCGGTACCAGTTCCTCCAGTCCGACTGGTGAACAGGTACGAGGCCCTGGCGACCCTGCAGGAGATGGAAGGAGAGGAGGAAACCTCTGGGTAGGAACCAACACCACACTCTCCACACTCCCAACAGGTCAAGAGATCCAAGCAGACCCAGAGGAGGAGGCATCGAGTGATCGTCATAGGCGACTCCATCCTGAGAGGTATGGAAGGACTCATGTGTCGCCAGGACCCCTCAACACGAGAGGTCTACTGCCTGCCCAGAGCAAAGATTCGGGATGTGATGGGAATAATCCAGGCCAGGATTAAGCCCACCGATTACTACCCCATGGTCCTAGTCCATGTGGGTACTAATGATGTGGCCAGGAGAAGCCCTGATCACCTGATGACGGACTACCATGCTCTGGGCGGCATGCTGAGGGAGATCGGTGCACAGGTGGTATTCTCTTCTGTCCTACCAGTGAGCGGACACAGAAGATGGCACGAGAACTGCATTAGAGAGACCAATTGGCGGCTTCGGCAATGGTGTCTCGAGGCAGGCTTCGGCTTCCTGGACAATGACCCGCACATCACGACGGGGGACATGCTCAGTTGGGATGGGCTTCACCTGTCCCCCAAAGGTAAGCGTGTGTTCTCTTCTAGGTTGGCGGATCTCCTCCGGCGGGCTTTAAACTAGGCTCATCGGGGGGAGAGGAAGATGGGGGCGGGGGAAGCCGTGGACCACCAAACCATGTGGCACCCACAAGGACAGTCCAGCCTGAAGAAGGAGAACATCGGGAACCTGCAATCCATGGGGCGGCCAGCAATACAGCACAGGTAAGCAATAGGCAGGTAAGCAATAAGGGGCCCTTTGGGAATCGGAGCTGGGGGGCAAAAAAGGCACCAGTCACAGGGCTCAAGTGCCTATATACTAATGCTAGGAGCATGGGGAACAAGCAGGATGAACTAGCACTCCTGCTTGCAGAAAACACCTACGACTTAGTAGGGCTATCTGAAACCTGGTGGGATTCTTCCCACGACTGGGCAGTACATATTGAGGGTTATAGGCTGTACAGAAAGGACAGGGTGGGGAAGAAAGGGGGAGGGGTTGCGCTCTATGTCAATGAGCAATATATTTCGACCCTTAACAAGATGGAATCGAAGGAGGAGAAAGTAGAAGGATTGTGGTTTAAGTTACATGGGGGGCAAGAAGAAAGGGATTTGGTGGTAGGGGTCTGCTACAGACCCCCACACCAAGGGGAAGAACTAGACTCGGGGCTCCTGAGGCAGCTGTCAGAGACCATAAAAACTAAGGAGGCGGTAGTCATGGGGGACCTAAACTACCCAGACATCTGCTGGGAGACGCAGACAGCAAAGTCCCACCATTCACGCACGTTCCTATCCTGCGTACAGGACCTCCACCTGACGCAGGAGGTACACGGTCCCACTAGGGGGAATGCCTTACTGGACCTGGTATTGACAATGGGGGATGATATGGTAGGGGACCTACAGATTGGTAGTCACCTGACAGTGATCACCAAATAATAGAATTCACCATAAGACGTCGAGTGGGTAAGGTAACTAGTAGGGTGAAAGTGCTAGACTTTAGGAAAGCTGATTTCAATTAATTCAGTCGATTAGTTAAGGACACACTGCAGAGTAGGAGTTTTGAAGAGATGGGAGGCCAGGAAGGGTGGCTGTGCCTTAAGGAAATGATCCTTTGGGCACAGAGGGAGATGATCCCGATGCGAGGAAAAAGAGGGAAAGGGGCCAGGAGGCTTCCTTGGCTGGCCAGAGAAATCCAGGGCAGCCTGCGGACTAAAAGGGGAGCATATAAAAAGTGGAAACGGGGAGAGATTACCAAAGAGGAGTATACCTCCTCTGCTCACACTTGTAGGGAGGCAGTTACACGGGCCAAAGCTACCATGGAGCTGAGGATGGCATCCCAAGTAAAGGATAACAAAAAATTGTTTTTTAGATATATAGGGAGTAAAAGGAAGGCCCAGGGAGGAATAGGACCCCTACTAAATGGGCAGAAGCAATTGGTGACGGACAGTGGGGACAAGGCTGAACTCCTCAACGAGTTCTTTGCCTCAGTGTTCCTAAGCGAGGGGCAAGACAAGGCTCTCACTGGGATTGTAGAGAGGCAGCAGCAAGGCACCAGACTACCATGCGTAGACTCTGAGATGGTGCAGAGTCTCTTGGAGGAACTGGATGCCTTTAAGTCAGCAGGCCCGGATGAGCTCCATCCGAGGGTACTGAAGGCACTGGCTGACATCATTGTGCAGCCACTGGCGGTAATATTTGAATGCTCGTGGTGCATGGGCCAGGTCCCGGAGGACTGGAAAAGGGCCAATGTGGTCCCCATTTTCAAGAAGGGGAGGAAGGAGGACCCGGGCAACTATAGGCCAGTCAGTCTCACCTCCATCCTAGGCAAAGTCTTTGAAAAAATTATCAAGGCTCACATTTGCGAGAGCCCGGCAGGAAAAATTATGCTGAGGGGAAACCAGCACGGGTTCATAGCAGGTAGATCATGCCCGACTAATCTAGTCTCTTTTTATGACCAGGTTACAAAACGCCTGGATGCAGGAGTAGGGGTGGATATTGTATACTTAGACTTCAGGAAGGCCTTCAATACGGTATCCCACACCAGACTGGTAAACAAGTTAAGAGGCTGTGACTTAGATGACTACGCAGTCCGGTGGGTGGCGAATTGGCTAGAGGGCCACACCCAGAGAGTCGTAGTGGATGGGTCGGTATCAACTGGAAGGGTGTGGGCAGCGGGGTCCCGCAGAGCTCGGTCCTTGGACCGATACTCTTCAATATCTTCATCAGCGACTTGGACGAGGGAGTGAAGTGTACTCTGTCCAAGTTTGTGGATGATACAAAACTGTGGGGAGAAGTGGACACGCCGGAGGCCAGGGAACAACTACAAGCAGACCTGGACAGGTTGGACATATGGGCGGAAAACAACAGAATGCAATTCAACGAGGAGAAATGCAAAGTGTTGCACCTAGGGAGGAAAAATGTCCAGCACACCTACAGCCTAGAGAATGACCTGCTGGGTGGCACAGAAGTGGAAAGGGACCTTGGAGTCCTAGTGGACTCCAAGATGAACATGAGTTGGCAGTCATCAGAAAAGCTAATGGCACTTTATCGTGCATCAGCAGATGCATGACGAACAGATCCAAGGAGGTGATACTTTCCCTCTATCGGGTGCTGGTCAGACCGCAGTTGGAGTACTGCGTGCAATTTTGGGCACCGCACTTCAAGAGGGATGTGGATAACCTGGAGAGGGTCCAGAGAAGGGCCACTCGTATGGTTAAGGGCTTGCAGGCCAGGCCCTATGAGGAGAGACTGGGGCACCTGGACCTCTTCAGCCTCCGCAAGAGAAGGTTGAGAGGCGACCTCGTGGCTGCCTATAAGTTCATCACGGGGGCACAGAAGGGAATTGGTGAGGATTTATTCACCAAGGCGCCCCTGGGGGTTACAAGAAATAATGGCCACAAGCTAGCAGAAAGCAGATTTAGACTGGACATTAGGAAGAACTTCTTCACAGTTCGAGTGGCCAAGGTCTGGAACGGGCTCCCAAGGGAGGTGGTGCTCTCCCTTACCCTGGGGGTCTTCAAGAGGAGGTTAGATAACCATCTAGCTGGGGTCATCTAGACCCAGCACTCTTTCCTGCCTATGCAGGGGGTCGGACTTGATGATCTATTGAGATCCCTTCCGACCCTAGCATCTGTGAATCTATAAGAACTCCCATGCTGGGGTCAAACTAAGATGAGAAGATCTGAGGGATCATTTTATATGTGGGATCAAAAAAGTAAACTAAGGAGATGTCTACACTGCAGTTTACAACATAGTGTAATGATACTACCAAAATAGAGATACACCCAGTATAGAATGCTGCCAAAATAGTTCTCAGCAGAGATGACCATGCAAATTTTACTACAATACAACCAACTGCAATGTGAAATTATGGCTGATTGCAACAAGAGTAAAAACACTAAATTCATTCAATTTATAGTAAACAAATTACATCATGTATCTCTTTTTATATTGTTGTAAGCTTATTTTGCTACATAGTGAGAGTGTATACACACACAATTAGTACACAGCAATAAACTGTGAGCTTATTATTACTTATTGCTCCACAGTTTATTGCTCCAGGAAACTCACAGGTGTGCTGTTTACACATGCACCTGGAATGCAGAACATAGAGCTAGGCAGAGGGTTCAGGGAGCAGCCTGCCAGCCCAGGGCTGCTCCGACCCAGCTCAGTGTGCTGTGGATGGGCTGACTAGAGCACAACTGTGCTTCAGTGCAGAGCTAGCTAGGAGGCAGCCCCCACACTGAAGCACCCTTGTGCCCCAGGCAGCTAGCTCAGCTCCTGCACATGCACTGCTGCACATAAAAAAACTCCACTGCAGAGTTTATTATTTTTGTGTACCCTAAGAGGGGCACACACACAGATGCTGAGACATTTACTGCAGAGTTAATTAGTCAACTGCGCAATAAACATCTCATGTAGATGTGCCCAGTAAAGCCCCTGGCTAGATACTACCTAAGAATCAGTAAGGTGCAGGGGTCTATATTACCATTTTCTAGAAGCATCACAAGGGCAGCAGCGGGGTCTTTCAATAAGCTGAAGTGCAGAAGATAAGACAAACAGGACTTAAGGTTCCTGCTTGTAGCATACTATAGTATAAAAAGGGATTCAAGCTAAATGAAATCATTTACACTTATATACATAAAAACCCACATAGTGGTCAGTGGTCTTCTGTGGTTAATAAGAAGAGAATAAATCTTGGGAGTCAAGGAAAATTCTAAACAATGCAAAATATTCAAATGTTTATTTCTACTGACAGGCCCTGTTACACAAATGCCAACTATACTGCATATATAGATGACAAATTACTCATAGATTATAAGTAAAATAAGTATATCAACAATGAACGTTTAAGTGTATGACTTACGCCCTGCTGTTCTTCACAATCCAAGGATTTTGCCTTTTATTTTAGTAATATTATCAGTAATTAGCTCATAAAGTTATCTTAGTATGCCAACTCCTTGTAAAAAGTATAAAAGTAAAAAAGTATAGGATAAGCACTAGGAAAAAAACCTAGATTTTGCTTTCAAGCCCCATCAAATCATCTGGGGCAAGGTAACAAAGGATAAGGGAGTCTTTCATGATGTTTTTTTTACTCACTGTCACACAAAGATATGCATTCTGCAAAGAAGTGAATGGAGCCATCTATTCATAGGGTTAAAGCAAGTGAGTCATTATGATTCTTGTTTCAAAGAATTCTCTTCTAAATACCACTTTTTGAGTTCTCCGCAAGGAAATGCTATTTGACATCATTCTCTTCCTTTTTCAGAGATTTTTTTGGCTATCATAAAGAATAATACTCTAATATACTGGTGTTGAAGGATGAACATAGAAGTTTTCTGCTAAATGCTGGTAACCAATTAACTGAATATGTCTTTAGAAGTCAAATGTTGACTATTCTGGCATACTTGGCAGTTGTATTCAGTAATCTGAACAAATTGAATGGGATTATTAGATGTAGTACTATAAACATCCTGCAACCTTGAGATAACTTTTATATATTCAGGAAAAATAAAACAAGTACTTGAGAAAAATCTTTTGTGAAAGTGGCTGGGGTAGAGATTTTCCTTAGTGAGCAACCTAAGGTTTGATTTGAAGAGGTAAAAATCCATTATTTTGCCAAACCTAAAGCTCGTTTCAATAATTATTTTGGAATGCAAGTTTTTTGTAATTTAATATCAGATATATTAGACAACTTGAAAGAGTATTACTTAAATTCTATTTCCACTATAGAATTTTTGTCTAAAACTAATCAGGAGAGGTGATTGAGAAGTTTATACCAAGTAATTTTCCTTCTAAAAAATGAATTTTTGTCATTAACATGAAATTTTATGGGAAAAAAATTGTTGTCACATGTTTGTTTCTTTGCTGTATATACTCAATGCATAAGTATGCTCTCTGCTTACAGTTTGGCTTTCTGTCCCCCATAGCAGCTTGTGTTTGCTTGAATTTTGTGTTAATAAAGTTGGGTGTTTTAGCTCAGGCAGGAAGTTCTACATTTAGATCTAAAGGTTTTTGGGGTAATCCTTGATATTAACATCTACCCTGGGAGATGTGTTCTCTCACATGCACACTACATAAGCTACGAAGTGGTGGAGACTTGGACTCTTGGTATGCAATTTTATTTGGTTAAAATATTGTCACGGTTTTTATAATATGCTATATTAGTAACAGCTACAAAAGATAAAGAATGTCAACAATAATATTATAACAGGGTGATACAGATTTGTGACAGCAGAAAATCTGGTTTCCAGTTGTTGGTTCTTTCTGCAACAAACAGAAAAACAATTGAATTGACTTTGAACAGTTGCCAGTATGTTGGCTATTATGAATTGTTTGCCCAGCCACTCATCCCACATGTGATACAGTGTATGAACAGTTCTATTTATACTTTCATGATGATTGTTTCATCAAAACCACAAATGGTTAGTATCCTGGGGTGCCAGATACAAAAAAAACAAAGTCCTAGTGCTAAAATTTGTGTTAAGTTCAGGATAATGTACACAATCTGTTAGGAGAAGCTTGTAGCAACCCAGGATGTGACAGTAATCCACAACCAGTTTCATTAGATATGCTTTATATTAAACATTGATTCTGGCTCTATTCCTTCAGGTGGAAAGTGGCCCTGTCAGCAGTGGAGTTTTTTGTTGTTGTTGTTTTTTCAGTATTTTGTTCTTTTAGCAGAGATTAAAAACTCATATCATCACATTTGGAGCTTCATATCTAGATGGTGTCTCAATTCAGTGCATAATTTAAGCAATTAGCAATTGGAAAGAACTGTAGGTCATTTTCATAATGCCATGTATTGTTATAACTGAAACATTCCTCACAATAGCAAAGTAATGGTTATTTACTTGCTAAAGCAAACATATATATCTGAGGCATACATGGTACTTTACATACAGAATTGTATTGAGCTATTTTCTTGTTGCTTTGTTGTTTCCTGTAGCACTGGAACCCCTTAAATCTTTCCAGAGCAAAAATATGATTGCCTATGTAACCCACCAGTGTGTGTGTGTATAATGCAACAGCCCCATGTACACATGCTCGGCTCTTTAGCTCAAGCTGTAACAGCTGTTGTTTTTATCTTTAGAGGTCCCCATTTCTGGTGGGTTGACCAAGAGGGCAGCTGCAAGGTAAATGGAACCTCATCTAGGATTTGCACTGCAATGATTTGCAGATGCTACATACTAACTCCCATTGAACAGATGAGGTGTACATTACAAGCCCTAGTAGTTATATATTGTGACTGTAACAGGGAACACTAGCCCTGTTACTAGGTGGCAGGGCTGCCCCTTTAAGACCAGAGTCTATAGGAACACCAAGTACCAGGAGGGTAGGGGTTAAAAGTGCAACCACCCAGGCTGGTCAGCTGACAGGAAGGAGATAGGGCTCTGGGTCCATATAAACCCCAGAGCTGAGGCTGGTGGGGCAAGGCCTCTGGCAAGCTGCCAGGGGAAGGGAGCTCCTGCATAGCAGAACTACCTGGGAACACTGTGGCTGCTGGCCAGACTGTTGCTCCAGGAGTCTACAAGGTACCCAGAGCTGGGAGATACTCAATACTCGAGGAGCAGTGTGGGGTATTTAAGGAGCCAGAATGTGGCTTGTAGGACTTGTATTATGTTATAGCCAAGGGGCTCATATTTATGTTGTTGTTTTATCCAGTGGACCGGGCTGAGGCTATTGGGGGAGGAGGAGGCCTCATTGGTGCACACTACTGTGAAGAGCCCCAGCGCCAGGGGCTGCAGCACCAGCGAGTGATCAGACCCCAGTGCCAGGGGGTTCAGAGACAGGGGGCAGACCCCAGTGCCATGGGGCATAGCAGCAGGGGGTGGGCAGACCCCAGCATCGGAAGGCACAGTGCCAGGGGTTGCAGCAACAGGGAGTGAGCAGACCCAGTGCCCTAGGGTGCAGATCAACATGTATATACCATCTGTGAGGCATAGGCTACCATGTTGGAGAGGTTTAAAGTGGTGGATAGTGACCCCCTAGTGTCAGGGTAGTAAAAAGGCAGCCTGCCACCTGAGTAACATCATAATGATTGTTCCATCAAGGCATGGCAGGAGAGAAAGGTGGTTGGGTAGTCCAGAGACAGAGGGTCAGGCCTACATAAGACAGGCCCAGGGATGAACCTCTGTCACAATGACTTACACAAGGTATGAATTGTTGCAGAGTCTTAGCTCAAACTCTAGCAGACTGCTTATAGCTCTGGAGATCCCTGTTTTAATGCCTGGTATATGGGCCAAAAGATAGTCCTTACATACTGTCTTCTGATGATGATCCATATACAGAACAGCATCCGTGCAGAGAGAAAAGAACATTTTCAACAGTTTCTGAACTGAGATTCTAATGTTGATGTTAATACCGTCAAAGTCATTCCCCAACACCCAATTAAGGAGTACCTTACAGACCCACCAACCTATCAAGAGTCCTTGAAAGCCACTGAACAGATGAAGAACAAAAAAGCACATGGTCCTCATGGAATAGCAGCTAAAATTTATAAGCATGATGGGAAGAAAAACTATCTTCCCAACTATCTGCTGTTATTCTAAAAATCTGGAAACATGAATACCCCTTAGTGCCTATGTGGCCCCTGCCTGGCTCACTCCCCTCCCTTATTTGCTCACCTGCCATACTTTGTTCTTATTTAAAGGTAAAATAAAGAAGTCTGTCCACAGGCCTTAGAGTGAGCCAGCATCAGAACAGATCACCACCAGGTCCCTCTTGGACCCCCCACTAGTCTCAACTCAGCCCGCAGGCCCAGCTGAGGGATGAGCTGAATAGGCTTCCTCAGACTGCCCCTGCCTCTTCAGGATACCTGTAGCCTTAAGGGCTAATTTCATGGCTCCATTCTATCCCTACACCATGCCTCAAGTCTTGCAAGTGTTATCATTCAATGATGTCACCTGATGCACTTTCTACTTAGCCCCTTTCCGGACTCCTCACTACTTTCAGCTTGTCTCTCTGGGCTCTTGGACCCCTGGTTACCTGTCCAGCCTGCCTCCAGGCTCCCAGACTCTCAGGTCAGACGCATAGCTGCTTCCTGGGTTCTCAGACTCGCCAATCTCATTTAGATTCACTGCTTTTGGCACCAAAATCCCTAGTTTTTTTACCAAAAACAGCTTTCTGCTAAACAGATTATCCCCTATTCCCTGCTGACCCCCCATGATGAGTTTGTAGCCAGCCACAAGATCACCTCTCAGCCTTCTCATGTGGAGGCTGAAGAGATTCAGGTCCATCCATCTGTCTTCATAGGATCTTACCCACAGGCCCTCAACCATATGAGTAGCCCTTCTCTGAACCCTCTCAAGGTTATCCACATCCCTCTTGAAGTGTGGCACCCAAAACTAGATGCAGTACTCCCAACTGCAGCCTGACCAATGCCACATAGAAGGGAAGTATCACCTCCCTAAACCTGCTCGTAATGCACCTACTAATGTAAGAAACAGTTTGGCTAACCTTACTTATTACCTCATCACATTGGTGATTCACGTCCATTTTAGCATCAACTAAGACTACGAGATCCCTTTCCACTGCCATGGTACTCAAAATGGTACTTCCCAGTCTATAGGTGTATTGGAGATTCTTTCTCCCCAGGTGCAGCACCTTGCACTTATCCTTGTAAATCGCATCCTATTACGATCTGCCCACTTCCCCAATCTATCCAAATCCACCTGGACTCACTCCCTGCCCTCCAGTGTGTTTACTGTACCCCATAGTTTGGTGTCATCTGTGAATTTGGACAGAGTGCTTTCAACCCCCTCATCCAAATCACTGATGAAGATATTGAACAGCACTGGTCCAAGGACAGAGCTCTGGGGAACACCATTGCCCACAACTCTCCAAAGAGAAACCGTTCCATCCACTGTAAGCATTTTTCACCCACCTTCCTGTGAAAAAATCCGCATCACAGCTACTCAGTTTGCTTGTAAGAATTGGGTACGACACGGTGTCGAAAGCCTTTTAAAGTCCAAGTAAATAACATCTACCTCGACTCCTGCATCTAAACACTTTGTGACCTGGTCATAAAAAGAGACCAGGTTAGTCAGGCAGGATCTGCCTGCTATAAAACCATGCTGGTTTCCCCTTAACATTGTATTATCTGCTGGCCCCCCACAAATGTGATCCTTTATGATTTTTTGTAAGATCTTGCCAAGAATAGAGGTGAGGTTAACCAGCCTATAATCAACCGGGTCCTCCTTCCTCTCCTTCTTGAAAATAGGGATCATATTGGCCCTTTTCTAGTCTTCTGGGACTTGTCCTGAATGCCACGAGTGCTCAAACAGTTGTGCCAGTTGTTTTGCTATGACACCAGCCAATTTCTTTAGTGCCCTTGGGTGAAGATCATCAGGGCCTGCCGACTTAAATATGTCCAACCCCTCCAAGTTCCCCTTCACTAGGTCAGCGCTAACGATAGGTGGATTGGTATTTCTCTCATGGCAGACTGAAGTCTTATTGGGAAGCGTGTTTGTATCTGTGTTCAGGAACACAGATGCAAAGAAGTCACTTAAAAGCACCGCTTTATCCATCCTGTCTGTTAAGAGTTGCCCTAGACCATTCTGTAGAGGCCCTATTTTACCCTGCACCTTCTTTTTGCTCCCTATGTGCCTAAAGAAGGACTTTTCGTTACTGTGCTTTGGTCTTCTTCACTGCTTCCCTGCAAGTGCAAGCCAAGCAGGTATTCTCTTCCTTGGTGTCCACTCCCTGCTTCCATAGCCTGTAAGCCTCTCTTTTCCTCTGAAGGCTCTCCTGGATTTCCCTGTTCAGCCAAGAAGGTTTTTTGGCTCTTTTGCTTCCCTTTGTGTGAACTGCTCCCCCCAACTTGCAGGATCAGGCACAGAGTCCCTTGAGGAACTCCTACCCTCCTTGGACTCTCAACTCACAGATATGAATGGGAAGACCTGGCTGACTGCTCCTTCTAGCAGATGTCTGGGTAATTTAGGTCACCCATGACAACTAGGTCCTTTGAGAATACTGCCTTTGAGAGCTGTTTCAGGAATTCTAGGTCTAACTGCTCCTCCTGGTGTGGGGATCTGTAGTAGACCCCCCCACTACCAACTCCCTTTCACCCCTACCCTCTTGTAATCTGACCCATAGGACTTTGATCTGTCCTTTTTCTGTCCCCATCTTTATTACAGAAGATGTCTAATGTTCCCTGACATATAAAGCAACAACCCCACTCTTTTTTCCCCAATCTATCCTGCCTTTATAGACTGTAGCTTTCAATATTCACTGCCCAGTTGTAGGGAGGGTCCCACCAGGTTTCTGTTAGTCCAACCAGGTCTAAATCTTTGTCTGGAAGCATGAATGCAAGTTCCTCCTGCTTGTTATTTTTAGCATTAGTATAGAAACACCTAAGCCCCCCTATAGGTGCCCTTAATACTCCCTTATCCTGTTTCTTAGTAGGCCCCTTTAGTACTTACCTGGTCAATTCCAGCATGCAGTTCATGGCATGTCTTTCCTGGTCTCGTCCTGACTTCGACATCCCTGTGGCTTGGAAGAGAACTCAGGAGGTCATCTAGTCCAACCCCCTGCTCAAAGCAGGACCATCCCCAACTAGATCATCCTAGCCAAAGCTTTGTCTAGCCAGGTCTTAAAAACATCCAAGGATAGTGCCTCCACCACCACTCTGGGTAACATGTTCCAGCATTTTAGTACCCTCCTAGGCTAAGGGCAGATATTCAGAAAGCCTGAGCCTGAATTGATTCAATCTTTGCAGGTTAGTCTAACCTAGCTAGGCTAAACCAGTTTGTAAGCATAAAGACATCCCCTCTGGAGTGAAGAAATACAGACACATGCCTGCAGGATCTCAGGCTAGAAGCTGGAGGGAACTAGAGCAGCCCTCTCTTTCCTTCCACAATGCTGAGCTGAGCAGGGAGCATGGCCAGGCCCCTGCAGGATGCTCTGATTAGGGAGGGGTGCTCGCCTCAGCTGCTCCTGACCATCAAAGGAGCCAGCAGGGAGTTACACTGCATTTAATTGCACAGCAGAGAGTTACATAGCAGGAAGTTGATAGAGCATTTATCAGCCCATCAAGAAAACAAAAGCTTCTCTCATTAGTTCAAGCTCTTCTTAAATAATTTTTTCCAAGGAAGAAATGGAGGGACATTACCAGCTATCTGTTGATTAGCTCCAAAAAGCCCTCAGTGGACTGCCTTTGTCCTGTCTGACTTATACAGACACCTGTCAGCATTAGCTAGTAGATCATTGGCAATGTGTAGGGGGTGTATGCAGGTGCATGAGCACCCCCTGAGATTGTCTGTGCACCCCCCTGGAAGCACCAGCCGCAAAAATGGAAGTGCCACCAGAAGTGCACTTCTGGTTTTGCCAGTTTTGCCAGTGGCTCAGTAATCAGCCGCTGGGGGACCCCACACTCAGGAGGCACCAGTCGCCTATGCAGCAGACTACATGATAGCTACACCTGTGCTGTGGGAGAGGGGAGGGGGGAATCCCTGCTTGAGGAGAGGGTAGGGGAGAGGGCTGGAGCAAGGGGAAGCCAGGCAGATGCTGCTGTACCTGCAGTCTCTGCCGGAGCTCCAGCAGAAAGCCCAACCCAGGGCTGCAAAGCATCTGGGATGCTGAGGGAGTCTGGTTTAACTTAAACCAGGAAAGTTCTGGGACAGACATTGCATAAACTGGTTTGAACCGAATCAGTTAAGTTGGATACTACCATGTTTATCTCAAACCAGTTTTAGCCATTTTTAAACTGGTTTATGTGCATTGAATGGCTGTTCTGTTACAGGTTGAAACCAGATTCAGATCCCTTAAACTGGTTTATGTGTAATGTCTGCCCCTAGCCCTAGTGAGAAAATTCTTCCTAATATCTAACCTAAACTTCCCTTGCTGCAACTTGAGACCACTGTAACCTCCAGCTCCTTTTCTGTAGAGTTGCTGCCCAGCCAGTCACCCTCCAGCCTGTACTGGTGCGTGGGATTGTTCCATCCTAAGTGTAGGACTTTGCACTTGTCCTTGTTGAACTTCATGAGATGTCTTTTGGACCAATACTCCAATTCGTCTAGGTAACTTTGAATCACAGCTCTACCCTCCAGTGTATCTACTGCTCCCCGCAGCTTGGTGTAATCTGCAAACTTGCTAAGGGTGCACTCTATGCCATCTTCCAGGTCGTTGATGAAGACATTGAACAAAACTGTCCCCAGGACCAACACCTGGGGCACTCCACTTGATACCAACTGGCTGTCAACTAGACATTGAGCCATTGATTACTACTCTCTGATCCCAATGTTCCAGCCAGTTTTCTATCCACCTGACAGTACATTCATCCAGCCCATACTTCCATAGCTTGCCTGTGAGAATGCTGTGGGAGACTGTATCAAAAGCCTTGCTAAAATAAAGGCTACACTACATCCACCAGTTTCCCTGCATCCACAGAGCCAGTCACCTCATGATAAAAGACAATCAGGTTGGTCAGGCATGACTTACCCCTGGTGAATCCATGCTGACTCTTCCTAATCACCTTCTTCTTCTCCAAGTGCTTACAAATGGATTCCTTGAGGACCTGCTTCATAATTTTTCCAGGGACTGAGGTGAGGCTGACTAGTTTGTAGTGTCTTGGATTCTCCTTTTTCCCTTTCTTAGACATGGGCACTATGTTTCCCTTTTCCAATCATCCAGGCCCTCTCGTAGTTACCATGAGTTTTCAAAGATGATGGCCAATGGCTCTCCAATCACATCAGCCAACTCTCTCAGCACCCTTGGGTGCATGCCATTTGGCCCCATGGACTTGTACATGCACAGCTTTTCTAAGTAGTCCTCAACTTGTTCTTTCACTACTAAGGGATGATCTCCTCCTCCACAAAATGCTGCCTGGTGCAGTAGTGTGAGAGCAGACCTTGCCTCTGAAAACTGAGGAAAAAAAGGGTGTTGAGCACTTCAGCCTTTTCTGCATCCTCTGTCACAAGGTTGCCTCCCCTGTTCAGTAAGGGACCCACCTTTTCCCTAATCCTCCTCTTGCTACTGACACACTTGTAGAAACCCTTCTTGTTCCCCTTCACATCCCTTGCTAACTGCAACTCCAACTGAGCTGTGGCCTTCCTGTGGTCTGTATTCTTCCTTAGTTATTTGCCCATGTTTCCATTTTTTATAAGCTTCCTTTTTGTAATTTAGTTTATGAAGAGTTCCCTGCTAAGCCAAGCTGGTCTTCTGCCATACTTGCTAGTCTTCTGCATATTGGGATGGTTTGTTCCTGCACTCACAGCAGGGCTTCTTTAAAGTACAGCCAGCTCTCCTGGGCTTCTCAGGGGATCCTGCCCATGAGTTCCCTGAGTGAGTTGCAGTCTGCTTTTCTGAAATCCAGGGCCCTTACTCTGCTGCTCTCCATACTTCCTTTCCTTCAGTTCCTGAACTCAATCATCTTGTGGTCACTGCTGCCCAAGTTGCCATCCATTATTACACTCCCCACCAATTCTTCCCTGTTTCTGAGCAGCAGGTCAAGAAGAGCACAGCCCACTAGTTGACCACTCCAGTAGTTGCACCAGGAAGTTGTCCCGAATGCACTCCAAAAACTCCCTGGATTGCTTGCGCACTGCTGTATTGCCCTCCCAGCAGATGTCAGGGTGACTGAAGTCCCCCATGAGAACCAGGGCCTGTGATCAGGAAACTGCCATTAGCTGAAGAAAGCCTCATCAAAACCTCATCAAAACTGTTTGAAAAAAAGCTGTTTGGAGAAAGCCTCATCTTCCTCCTGGTCTGGTGATCTATAGCAGACCCCCACCATCGTGGGACTCCTACCGTGCCCCACTTTCTGGTGAACCTGACTCTTATCCCCTTCTGGAATACTGGTTCTTAGGGTAGGCCTGGAGCCAGCCCTAGCAGGACCCAATGCTAAACCACTGGTGCACCAAATAAAAGTATCTCAGCACTCTAGTAAATCCTCCAACTTTTTCTGAGTTGGGTAACAAAAATAAAGGCCCCTTGCCAGTAGAACTCAGTCTTTCACTGTTCAGGTAAGCTTTCCCTGTTCCCAGGATTGCAGAGTGGCCTAGCCTGCTCACTGCAACTTCAGGAGTCCTGCTTCTCTGCTGCCAGGAACTCCTCATTGTATGGCTCCCAGAGCTGAACTACCTGGCCAGCTGAAGTCTTGGGCTTATATAGCTCCAGCCCAGCCCTCTCCTGGTCAGGTGACTCTCCAATCAGCCCCCTCTGCCACCTGCAAGACTGCCCCTCTGGGTGCTCGCACACTTAAAGGGGCAGGTGTACCCCAGTGCCCTACCACAATTGGATTGCAGCAATTACCATGCCATTGAACTCCAGTCCATGACTGGGAAGATCCAAGCCCACATTCTCTTCAATAGATTCACTCCTGTTGCTGAGGAGATTCTATCTGAGTCCTACTGTGGTGTCAGACCACTCAGAGTTACAATAGACTTGATCTTTGTTCTTAGACAGCTGCAGGAGAAATGTTGCAGCAATACTGAGATCTTTACATGGCCTTCATTGACCTGACTAAGGCCTTTTATTCAATCAACAGAGAGGCCAAATGGAAGGTCTTGATGAGATTTGGATGTCCACCAAAATTTGTTACCATTATCAGACTACTTCATGACGACATGATAGCAACTGTCCTAAACAATGGCTTAGAAATGGACCCCTTCACTGTTAGAACTGAAATCAAGCAAGAATGCATGATAGCACCAAACTTTTTTCCCCATCTATATCACAGCTATTCCATACCTCATCACTGATAGACTTACATCTGGAATCAGCATCCAGTATCACATGGATGGGAATCTCTTTATCATCAATTGATTATGTTCCAAATCCAAGATAACCAACATCTCCATTACATTTATGATTGTAATGTGAGCCCACTCAATTGGAGTGCTCCAGGTCATTCTCAACTGCTTCTGTGAAATGTATGAAATGCTTGGATTCACTGTCAACTTCATGAAAATCAAGGTACTTTACCAACCCAACCCAAAACAAACAGATGTTCCCCTACGTATTAAAATTAAAGAGCAGTCCTTAATGAATGTTGAGCATTCCTCCTAAACGGGCAGTCACCTTTCCAAAAAGTAAACATAAATGATGATATTCAACATGAAATAAAATCTGTTAGTGCTGCTTAAGATGTATCTGAAATCACATCTTTGATAATCATGGCATCAGGACCCAAATGACACCTCTCATCTATCAAGCTGTTTTCATCCCTACCCTGATGTGAAACCTGTCATCCCTACCCCCTGTGAAACCTGGACAACATCAGAATCATTTGAAAGTCTTGGATGTCTTTGGAAAATCCTCCATATAAATTGGTAGGACAGAAGAATGAATGCAAGTATCTTGGCTCAAGCAAACACCACCAGCTTCAAAGCCATTTATAACATTCATGCCACATCAGCTCTGTTTGACAGGATACGTCATAAAGATGCCTGACCACTGTCTCCTGAAACAGGTCCTATATGCCCAATGAGCCAATGGTCACTACTGTAGAGGTGGGCAAAAGAAGATATTAAAGGACACCTTGAAGGTCTATCTGAAGAAATGCACTACTAACATTGAGCACTTAATTGTCCCCAATGGTGCTGTGAAGTAGGACAAGGCATTGACCATTTTGACCAAACTTGTCTCATTAGGGAGGTAGATAGGTGAGAGAGGCAAAAGGAAAGTACTGTGACCTGACATCACCAGGTTCCACTCTTTCCTCCTGGAACTGTTTGCCATGCCTGCAGTCAAACATGCAGGTCTTGGATTAGCCTCTTCAGTCATCTCCAGACTCACTGATGACTTCTCTATGTACCAGCAAACTGTCATCCTTGTATCAAGGAACTGCCGACAAAAATGCAGGTCAAAAGGTGGTCATCACAGACTGCCTTCTGATGATGATCCATGTACAGAATAGGACACTGGGGATAGAAGTCTGTATGTGACAATTGTATGTATCTGAGTTTGCCCAACATATTAGTTGTTGCTTATACAGCTTCTGCATGTGCACAAGTGTTTAGGAAAAGGTAGAACTATATGAAGGAGTACAAGCTTCCTACAAGTGGTCATGGAAAGAGAATGGAAAGATATGAAAACAGATACTGTAAGCAGGACCCAAGTTGGGCTGGGCACTGGTCATAGTGCTTGAAGGGGAGGGAGAGCCAGAAGCCAGAGGAAAGATTAAGGTGGTGTTGCTTTTTTAACCAAAGGGGATGGAGTCAGTCTAATTGGATGCTGGGAGATAGGGAATGAAGCAAAACTGGGGTTTTCATAAATTCTCTTTGCTATAGATTCTATAAGTTTCCATCAAATATATATATATATATCTATATATATAGATATATAGATATATAGAGATATCTATAGATATAGATATCTATATATATATAATTTTGTGATCTGTGTGAAAGAATTGGTGGCCTTATTCCAGTCTTGAAATCTTTCTTCTTAGCCACTGCTCTGCACCTCAGTTGAGATTCCCATTTTTGTCCTTATATCTCAGAGAAATCCAGGAGTACATAGGCAAGAACTCTAAATTATCTTTAGTAGCCCAAGAAAAGTCTAGAATTGTGTTTTCAGGCTTAGAGACTGTCCCTGTACAGCCACATCTACACCAGAAAAGGTTTGATGAGAAAACATACCGATTTGGTTGTGAAATAAGCTATGCCAGCAAAAACCCTTTAGTGCTGTTATAATTACATAAACACAAATATTTTATCTGGTATAGGAACAATGTAAAAAAACCTCTCATCTCTACCAAACTTAGTATACAGACAAACATTTTTAGTGTAGATATGGCATCAGTCAGGGATGAGCTTATTAAAAGGAGTGGTTGAGTGCTATTTCATATCTAATTGCAGGGTGAACATTTTGACAATTCCAAGTTCAATATAGTTTTTACTTACTGTGGAGTTGACTGAAAATTAAGGTTTTACAAATAAGTGTTTCTGAGTACCATGCAAACAAATCTTATGTTCATCATGCATTCAAGACATTATTTTTTAACTTTGGTGTCAATAAATTCACTTCTATGATACAAATGTTACTAAATTGAATGTTAAGCATCTAAGTAGCTACCAAATCCCAAGACTGCCTGTGCTTGGTCTTTGGATAAATTATCCTGACAATGGCATACATAATGTGCAGCATGTTGTACTATAAATTGTCTAAAAAGAGTATATTAAAAAGTAGTGAAGTAGGGAGTTGAAAGTAACAGAAAGATATGTCGTTTTTATTCAATTTGTTTGTAATGACTCAGTGGCAGTCAGATACCACAGGAGATGAAGTAGTTTGAGTCATTTTTCTTTCTGCCAAATGCACATGATATTTCTCTACTTGTGATTGCTAGTTATCAGGGACCTCCAGAATTCCTGAACTGATATCTACTGATTTCTCTAAAATAATTCTTTTTTGTAATATGGACTTTTATAACATATTTAAGCTCCAAAATTATCTTTCCAAGTCAGTTGTATTTATTATTTATATTAGATCAGTATATAGAACAGTGGTTCCCAGGTTTTTGGATGGTGACTCTAGTCCTGAGCTTGGAACCCCACTTCCAGTTAGTTGTCTTGATATTATGTGTGACCCATGCATGACCTTTTATCTGATTCAAGTCCATGTAGGCTAACTGAAAGTCTGGGACTCATGAACCCTCTCATAAGGCCTCTGGGGTCAGAGTCTCAAGTTGTATGATCACAGTCTCAATTCTTGGGGACTGCTGGTTTGAGGCCTGAAAATGCTCAAGTTACCATTGTGTTGTGCATTATTCAAATGCATTATCAAAGACAGTTCCCTGTTCTATTTTACAATCTAGACAAGATGGACAAGAACAGAAGGAGAAACAGAGGCAGAGAGAAGTGAAGTTGATTTCCTCAAGTTCAGAGGCAGAGTTAGAACCCATGTTTCTTGAGTTCCAGTTGACTATGTTGTACTTCACTAATGCATGTTGCCAAAACCAATGCTTTTGATCTGTATGTCATAAATTTAACATATTGGATTAGACTATTTTCTCTATAATTCATAACGTGTCCTATTGGCAATCCATGAATTAAAAATGTGTGTTGGTTTAAGAGTGATTTAAAAATCCCTGCTGAAATAAGAAATACTTACTTATTTTTAAATATATACATATATATAGGACATATATGGGATACATATGACAATAGGACAATTTATTGATTAAAGTGAAAATCATCTGTTCATATACACACTCACACATATATATACTTGATAAGCAGAGTCCATAATGTTGGAAATTAATCCACGAAAAACAATGTAAATATTTTTAAAGAGTTTTATGAAGACTTTTTTTTTTTTTACTATGCACACACATTCATAACTTCCACTGAAAACAAGGACTAAAATATTTTAACTTATTTTATATTTGTTTCTTTGTCAATTTGCCATAATGTAAAGTGGAGGAAGTTAAGAGTTATTTGTTTCCTGGCAATTTTTTAAAATCAAAGTTAGTTGTAAGGACTTAAAATTGAATGTTGCATTTTGTCAGATTTTGTATCATAAATTTGGTCACTAGGTGGTGCTTAAATTCTGTCCAAACCTACAATTATTCTTGTATTGACTGAGGCTATCTAAATCCAAATTGAACTGAGAGTTAATCAGTTCAGTTATGGCAAAGATCATTTAGATGTTAGCATTTGTTTTATCTTTCTGTAGTGATAATCTTGGAGCCTTTTCTGCTTGAGTAAATGAAAAATAATTTAAATCCATTTTTCACAGGTTCTCTTAACTTCAGCCTCTTGTTCTTTCATCAGACTTCCTTTACAGCTACACTTACAATGTAGTATCCTGATATTAAAAAAAAGATCATTTTCAAAAGTAAATTTTTCATGCAAAATATGACATCCATAGCATGGCCTTTTTCCATACAACTTTTACATTTGAATTTACCAGTAAAAGCAGCTCAGCTCCTGTGGGGATACAGTTAGTTATACAGGCTACATGTGTTTTATTTGATATATCTTGTTTCTGTGCAGGTAGGGTATCTTTCTACTCATAACTGCAGCAATACTAGTGCTGTGTTCATTTTATCAGTAGAAATCATACACCCTGACTGACATATTCACACTTATACCGAACCTGCATCTAGGCCAGGCTTTAGAGAGGAGGATATTTTTTGTTTATCTACAGAAGAGGTATATCTGCAGAAGCAGCAATCCCAGACTTCTTCTTTACTTCAACCAACCAGCCCCTGCCCCAGTAAACTTTAAACCTGGAGTCAGACAAATCTACATGAGGAAATACTAAAACTAGAATGTTTTTGGCACATAACTAGGATGACCATATGTCCCAGATTATCTGGCATAGTCCCAGATTTTGCAGGCCATCCAGATGTCCTGGCTATTGGTATAAATTAAAGCAAAGGTCCCAGATTCACACTGCTGCAGGCAGATGCAGAGGCTGCTGCCAACTGCAGTGCCCAGCTGGGCTCCTGCTGAGCAGAGGCTGGACGCAGGGCAAGAGGTGGACTGAGTGGGCCCTGGGCAAACAAACTTATGGGCCCCTACTTAATACTGTATATATTTTTTATAATTTGTATATAATTTTTATAATTTGTAAAATAAGCACAACTGGGCCCGTTCTTTATGTAGGGCCCTAGGCATGCATTTAGTTTGCTTATGCGTTAATCTGGCCCTGCCTGCCTGGGACAAGGATCAACCAGAGTGGGGTGGGCTGGGGGAGGGGCTTGTGCTGGGATCAGGGCTCGGGCAACTCCACGGATGAGCCAGGATGGCCACCTGCTGCTGGTAGCCTTGTGCCCTGCTGCTGCAGTCACTGCGCAGGCCCTGGACAGTGCATGGAGGCCCCAGGTGACTGGCGGTGGCAGGGGCTGCTCCTAGCCAGGTCCAGCCTGTATGCACAGGGGATGGAGCCTGGCTGAGGACCTCCATGTTGTTCTGCCCCACCCTGCCATGTCATCAGGGCTCCTGGGAGCCAACGGGCTGCTGGGGGGGAGGGGGGGCAGTGTTTGCATGTTTGCATGCATGCTGTCTCACCCAGCCCCTCCTTGGAGCCATGGGGTCAGAGCTTAGTTCATGCATGCGCATGTATGTGTGGGTGTGCATGCACTTTGCTGTGCTAACCCTCCTGGCCTTGCTCCTGGGAACCACAGGGTTGGATCTGTGTGCATGCAAGTGTGTGCCTGTGTGTGGTGTGGCAGTACTGTCACTGCTCCCTTGCAACCAAATTTCCCAAACCGTGGGGAGTCCTGCGGGCCCAGAGCTTGAATAGCCCTGCTGTACAGGCCTTTGAATGAGAATCTCTCATCCAAGGAAAACGTTTTATAGAAAATATACTTACTACATCCTTAATTTTATATAATTCTTAAGATATCATTTCTGTCTTTTTACACAAAGTTGCCTACAACTGTTTCTTCATCACCTTCCTGGCAGCATAGCTATATGTTAAATTATCTTGTTTGGCATCCTTGAAAAATGGTAAATCGTTTTCCTAATTATATTGAATATATTATGATTACTAACAGCAATGATGAATTCACAATTAAATAAAAATGCTGTGACTGGCTACCCAGGCAATCAGCACCCAAAGGTTACAAAGCTCTCCATTTGAAGTCAGAAGCAGGTGGAGTCATAATTCATTAGGTCTCTGACCTTGGAAAGGGAAATGAAAAAATATTTCTTTTTTTCCCCTCCATGATTCAAACTAAGGACTTAAAAAAAAACCCCCAGTGAACTGAAATGAATCACTATAAGACTGAAGACATAGACTTGGTGACAAACATGTAGATACAATGGTCACAACTGGTGACCCTACTCCTGAAGCCTGGATGTACTGGTATACACCCAGAAGGCTACTTGCCTGAACAGAGTTTTCCCTGAAGTTAATCCTCCCCTGGACACTGAGACCTGATGTTGCACTAGATATGAAAGTACCCAGGCTGCCTGATTCCCATTTGGTTGCTCCCTGGGGTCCCTGTTGGTCTGCAGTCATTACAGTGTCCTGGGCAGGAGAAAGAAGGAGAAGGTTGTAGAAGTGGTGGGCTCCCTCCATGTTCTGCGGCTAGTGGAGGTGAATACTGTGTGAAGCAGGTAAGGGCAAAATCGGAAAGAGGTTAATAGTGCCATTAGGGGCTTAAGGATGAGATGTAAATAATTATGTTTAAAAAAACCTGAATCAGACTCACTGAAGTTATTTAGTTCAAGTGGAAACAATATTTTTACGTAAACCAAAAATAAATAGTGAACCCAGGCCTTGCCACAGGGGTGTCAAACTTAGGGCTGGACGGCTGGATCAGGCCCACAGTTGGGGATAGAGTGGGAATTCAGGGATGGAGTGAGTGGAGAAAAGCCTGCTGCCACTAGGTCTACCACTGTGTCCAGTTCCAGTCCTGGAAGATCCCCAAAGTCCTGGGATCCAGTCCACCAAAAGCCCTATGCTCAATATATGGCCCAGGGGGGCCAGGTGAATTTGACATTCCTGGACTAGAATATGAGAATGTGAAAGTGACTTTGAATAGAAGTTACAAATGGAACTAACTAGTCTGTTTTAATTGTCCAAGATGAGGGAGTGCAAGAAAATAGATACAAGAGTTTCAAAATTTTAAAATAATTCTTAAACATTAACAATCTAAGCTGTTGTCATTGGTAATGTAGGCAAAGAAGCATGGTCATTTTAAGTGATGAAAGGATACATTTTCAGAAGAAATAATGGCATAGTGCTGTTAAGTGCAGTGGAGCTACACTGATCTATACAAGCTGTGAATCTAGTCCGGGGTTTTTAACTTGACAGTGTCCTTTTAAACTAAGAAATAAATCTGCAAACTGAATGAAAAGGTTTGAGAGTTTTATGCCTGCTTCTTTACACTGGTCCAAAGTAGCAAAACAGGCTTTCATTTGTATCTGCGTAGCCTCAATGCATTCTAAGTCTCCTATCATTTAAATCACAGGCTCCAGAAGTATCCTGGATTTTGGTATGACTGACGGAGAGGACAGGGCTGTGACATACTAATTACATGAAAATGTTACGCTGTGTCTTAAATGCTATTACAGAACTCTAAGAAGTTGGACTCTGTGCATGCCCAGCCTTCTTAAAGCTTGATTATGTTAAGCAAATAATATTTTTTATCTCTCGGCATTATTCATGTCCATTTAAAGGACTGACTTTATTTTAGAGGTTAAGGAAAGCCTAAAACTTTGTGAATAGAGTCAAGGCATCAGTCTACATCTGAGCTCAAGGGCCTGAATCTTCCCTGCCCATTACCTTGCTTAGTTTTAAGTGCCTCCTAAAGTGTGTTTTAAGCACCAGTGGCTACATTAAGAATTGTTCTACAGGCCCATTGGGCAACTGCATTTCAAAGGGGGTCAGAGCAGGTATATGACCATCTTTCTGGTGAACATCGCCCCCATGTAGGATGTTCCCATAACTCTTCAGTGTCCCTAAGGAATTTTCTAATACAGAGAATGCTTCAGTATAAGGCAGGGCCTGGAGCAGATCAGGCTGGGACAGAGAAAGGGGAAGATGTGGTCAGGCAGCTTGGTATCATCATGTTGCTGTCAGCAAAGACTATAGCATAAGGAAGCCAAATTAGAACAGTTATTGGCAGAACCTAACTACACTGTCTCTTGCAGCTACCTGGCACAAGGACAAATTTGCTCCTACCCTTCTGATTTTGGAGTATTTTTCACTCACTTTGCAGAGCTCTAAAGAGGCAATAGAGAATCAAGTTTTGTATCCCATTTTAAATTATACAAGTTCACCAAAACAGAAATAGTTCAATTATGATCACACAAAGCTTCTCTGGAAAACAGTTACTTTGCTTTAGTGAGGTTTGATGTGGTAACATTTTAACTAAGTGTTCATGTTTTTCATATATTCAGTTTGTGTCATCAAGGAAAGCAATTTGCTGTAATGCTGCTCCGGGCATCCATTAGTGGCAAACGGCAATCTGTGTTTTTAGAGAACTAAGGCTGTTATTTCAGAAAGGGAGTCATTCAACTCTGCCTTAATCCTCTACCCACTAAAGCTCATCTTCAAGGTGCATTTCTTGAATATTTTACTGGCTCTTACTTTTCAAAAGTGTTTAGAGAATAAGAATCTAATTTAGATAAATCTGCTTGTCATTTATTTCCAAAAGTCTGAAACAATATATATAAAAATTTAAATTAACAAGTCACTTTTTTGGAGGTAACTAAGAAACTAACCATATGTCTTATGGCCCTGTTTCCAATTCTGTATTGTAATCAGCCAAATGAAAGAAAAACGTATAATGCTTGGATGTTCAGAGACGTATATAGTAGTCTTTCATTAGCTGATGTGTGAAATAGATATCAATAAAAATGAATGATAATCAACATTTTTTTCCTGATACTTGATTGATCTTTTGAATTGTAAATGCATTAAACTCTTTGATTGCTATGTCTAACACAGTGGTTTTCAACCTTTTTAGACTCAAGGCATCCCTGGAAAATGCCAAATCTTAATTTGCACTCATTTTTTGACTATGGAAAAGTAATAGAGCAAGTCTTCAGTTGCAAAGAACTCGAAAAGGCCACAGCAGGTTAGAATGTTTTTAACACTTCTTATTTGAAATCTGTGGATTTATCTTGTGAATCATGTATAGGTGTTTGCACACATGCATAGGTGTGGCAGCACCCTTGTTGAGAATCACTGATTAATGTTAAAGACTTCTGATGATTAGTGGATGCTTATGTGAGTTTTTGTGCTAATATCTTTATGAAATTGGCACATAAAACTTTAATTTAAACTTTCCATGAGCCGTGTCTTTTTAATAAATAGAAGTAAATGTTGAAGTAAATAGAGTTTGAAGGCATTTATAACGTTTGTATCAAAACTCTATTACAAATTCTATGGCTGTTATAAACTTATACTGGGTACTTTTTCCATTTATCAGTAAATATAAGAAAACTGAGCTTCATTCTTTCAAATGAGGGCCTGATCACATATATACACTGGCTACCATGAGTAGTCCTGTTGACTTCAGTAGCAATTATAGTGTGAGTAAAGGTTGCAAGGTCAGGCCCCAAGTCTGTAGTTAATTGTACTTGCAACAATAAAGTGAGCTGACATTTAGTTAAAACCAAGTGAAAAGGAGAGATGAAATTGCACATTTTGAGAGTATACCCTTGACTCAGTTGTCATGCCAACTGAATATTACAAAGGCTTCCCTGGCTTTTGGGACAAAGGCACAATAGCCTCTCTCAGACCAAACAAAGCTAAAGAAGAAAGAGTGTTCTCAAAACAACGTGTTGAAAAGATCTATTTAAATTATTCAGGTAGGTTGTAGGATGTTATTGGAAGCACTGGTAAGGAAGCATTGCATTAGAGAGACCCTCCAATAGCATTTTGGCAAGTAACTTTTACCATTGTTACAACTCCAGAGAAAATATGTACTTGAAATATCATGTGATTCAATTACTGCAGTTCCCTTTTGCCGAAGTGCTGCACACATTTTGAAAAAAAGATTAGTGAAGATAACAAAAACAGCAAAAGAAAGACAAATCAGCTTTATATTTGAAAACTTCCCAGTATGTGAGACGAAACAGGAGTATGTACCAATAAACCTACACTTTTAAAAGTTATCTATTAAAAACAAATAGCACAACAGTAGCAAATGAAAAAATGAAAAAAGAAACCCAGAAGGAATGAAACTGAGGAAATAGGTGACAAATGCAATTAAGAAATTGCAAGGCAGGAAAGATGAAGGGAATGCTTATATTTACCTTTGTCCCTGCAGCCAGCAGCGGACAGCACATAACAGCAAACCCTGGATTCACAGAGAAAGGAGCTGTTTAACTTCCATACCTTATGTTTTTCTTTTGAAATCACAAGTGAGATTCACAGGGACAGTGTCTGTGACAGGGCTTACCTAGATTTTCAGAAAGCATTTAATAAGCAGCTTTATGACAGACTGTTACCTAAACTAGAAAACAGCAGGATCCAAAGTATAGTCAACCTGAAAATGGCTTCAGAAGAGATGGCAGGACTCCCAGGGGGGTTTAAGGTTTTTTTTTTCTTACAATGCGTGTGTTTATGGTTGATAGAGGGACACGACTTGTTTTTCTGAGGATACAAAAGTGGATGCTACAATGGCCCAGGATAATGAAAGAAGTCAAAACAATTTGAACAGGGAGTTGGTTTAATTCTCTAGTGAAACTGAATGAAGATAAGTTCCATGTACCACATGCTAGTCATACTAGGAATGCCAAACAGCCTTCCAGCCACAAACCTAGCCCTTTGACTTCATATTGAATTAACACATGAAGAAAGTGGAAGCATCAGTTTAACACTGCAACTATTTCTTCCCTATATGGTAAACTCATTTTAAAGTGAAGAAAATACCTACTGTATCATTCTCACAGTCTGCCAATATCAGGGATGCCATTTTGCACAGTATTCCTTAGTAGCCTCATGGATCTTATGCAAATCACACTGTGAATTTGCTTAAATTCAATACAGTTTCCCCTGTTCCCTTCAGAGCTCTCACTTCACTGTTCCTTCCTTTCTTTTACTGGCATTTTTGTGTGCATTTAGGAAGAATTTTTATCAAGAGACATGGGGGAAGGAACAAGAGGAAACCTTAGTTTTTGTTGCGGTTAGTGTACTGGAGGAGTAGATCAGGTAGGATTAAGAGATGGATAGGCACTATAGGGCTATGCCTTAATTCCTGAATTCTGAAGCCTTGCACAGACATCAGAATTAAAGGTTACATTAAAAAAAGAGATGCCACTTTTTGTGTTTGCAAACACCAAATAGAAAACATGACTCAGCTGTACCTGCTGTATCTACAGATAGTCTAACACAATACCCCTGGGGGATGGGACTGCCTCATTCATTACTGCAAGTGCTAATGGCAACACTTGCTGCTCATCACTTCAGCTAGTGGATGTGCAAGACAAGGAAGACTTTGGCCCTTGTTCTCAATCCTGCTCCAGTCCACTCTGGTGTTTGGATGTACACAGTGACAGAATGTAGCTCTGTGCATGTGCCTAGGCGTCTGCATCTCCTCACGTAGGGTAGTCTTGCTACCAAGTCCTTAGGTTCCTGAGCCCTTGATAACTAAAGGCACCTATACACGTGCAGCACGACTGCTCCGATGCACTGTATATATATTCCAGCAGACTCCAGTGTCATGTGTATCAGCAGCCCTGTGCTGAAAAATGGTGATAGGGGCACTTTAACTAATGCTCATTCAATGAGCTTTAGTTAAAGTGCCCCACCACCATTTTTCACCATGAGAACGCTGATACATGTAGCGCTATGGAGAGCCACTCTAATTAAAGTGCCCCCCCTTCCCGGATCACGTCTTTAAACACCTTAATTCTGTCGTGTACCCTCTCAATTGACCTTTTTCTTTTATTTGGTGATGCCTGAAGCACTGCAACCAAAGTGTTATAGTTAGAGCAAGTGTGAAACTCAGAAAAATTGACAAAGGGTCTGCAACTCCTGAAAAGCTTGTTCACTTAATTTTATTTTAAATCTCATTTTCACAAGATGTTTCTACCTAAGCTTCTAATCTTCACCATCTGCATAACAAGTGTAATCATCAGTCCAAAATTAAAATATCCACAATCCCTGCCCTTCAAATCAATCACAAATTAAAACTGAAAGCAGTCTGCTCTAGTGGGGAAAAAAATCTGCATTAGAAATCTGAATGTGTCCATCCCCCCTAATCTTTCCTCACTAAGACTAAATGTGTACTCACCAGTTAGAAAGAATGCAAACAAAGGTTGTAATTAAATGGCTTTGTCGGTGCAACTTTATTTGTCTTCATGAGGCCTTAGAGTAAATGCTTATTTAACAGCCCCAGGCATTTTGCTGCATGGTACAGAAGAGTTTATTAGGAGAGGACAATGAAACAGAAATTTTTCACAACCAGCAAAATCAAAGTTAGTGACTATGTGAATATGCTCATAGGAGCTCATGGAAACCAAGGTACGCAAATACCACATGGCTGGATGCAGATGGATATGGAAAAGGAGTACAAACTGGAAAGAAGTCATTGTGATCTAAAAGTTGGATTTTCTACAACCCTCATTAGCCTAATACTTCTCCCATTGAGGTCCATAAACATGATTTATCTTGGAATCATGTAGGCAGTCCTATAATATTAACTTTTCTCTTGGTCACCTGCAATGCTGGCAGAACCTCCTGAAATTTAAAAACTGTATCTAGAATCCATGTAAAAGCATACTGGTGTTGCACAGAGGTGAATCTTCTGGACATTAAGGCTATTGCATAGATGAGAATCAGCATTGTCTTGCCATTAAAATCATATTCATATATCTGTAAAAAGATTTCCCCGGCAAGGGTCTGTTTATTCTGCCTCATTGCTATCAATGTGCATTCAGAATTACAGTAGTTTTCAGGAGGTTCCATGTTGTTTTCTTCTAGCAATAGTGATAATACTGAAGAACCAGATACATTTTGCCAAAACTGACTTTTATTTGTAAGATTTGTCATTATTATATTTGCATGTACGCCTTGTCACATAAATGAGGTATTGTTCTGAAATAAAAGTAATGACTATACTTGCAATCATCTTTGTTGTTTCTGATGATAGGAGACATACACAGTGCACATTTAATATAATACATGTTAGAAAAACTCTTCATTTTTTGAGCAATTTCTCAATCTTTTTACCTACATCTCCCATTTTCCTGCCATAAGATCATAGAATCATAGGACTGGAAGGGACTTCCAGAGGTTATCTAGAACCAACCCACTTATCTCTATCCAAACGGTCCTGTACAAACCATAATGTCTACATAAGACTGCCATCAACCCTGACATAACACAGACCCTAACCTGCCACAGGAAAGGCAGAGCTAATGTTCTGTTTCTATGTAATATCAATATATGCTCAAAAGGTCCTAGGATGGGCACCACACCCTTCACTGCAGAGGGAGGCAAAAACTCCTACTGTCCATACAGTCTGTCCAAAGCTACTGGGGTAAATTCCTTCCCAATATGGCAACCAGTCTCACCCTGGTTAGAGGGTCGGCAAAACCCTCTATATGGATGGAAGCATATCAGGAAATAGCCAATTTTGATATTGGCTATTTCCAATATCCGGAATATTGGAATGCTTATATTTACCTTTGTCCCTGCAGCCAGCAGCGGAAATATCTAGCCCGGAATATCTGGCTTTGGTCCCAGCAGGAGCATTGGCACAACCCAGTCAAAGTCCCCAGTCATTGAGGGAAGCTTAAAAACACTGACACATAGCAGAAAGTGAGGTGGGGGCAACCAGCAAAGCTCAGAATCATGGAAAATACCCATAGTAGAACATAGGCATAACTATGCCTAGATCATCCCCAACCAGTGGTCATCCAATCTCTGCTTCAACACCTCCAGTGATGGAGAGCCCGCAACTTTCCTAGGCAGTCTATTCCACTGTCTCACTGTTCTAACAGTGAAGAAGTTTTTTGGTTTTTTTCCGGATATCCAATCTAAACTTACTTTGCTGCAACTTCAGGCCTTTGGTTTACATCCTCCTCTCTGCAGCAAAAGGTGTTTTCCCTCTTCTTTATGGCAGCCCTTCAAGTATTTGAAGATTGCTGTCATGTCCCCTCTTAAGTGCATTTTTCACAAGCTGAACATACCTAGCTCCTTCAGTCTCTCCTCATATGACTTGCCTTCCAAGCCCTTTATCATCTTTGTTACTCACCTCTGGACCCTCTCTATTTTCACCATGCCCTTTTTAAAATGTGAAGTCTAGAACTACACACAGTACTCCAGATGAGGCTTAACCAATGCCAAGTAGAGAGGCACTATCACATCCTGTGTCTTGCATCTTATGCTTCTATTGATGCATCCCAAAACCACATTCGCCTTCTGTGCAGCTGCATCACACTACAGACTCATATTGAGGTCTGTGGTCTACCATGACTCAAAAGTCCTTTTCCATAGTGCTGCCATCCAGCTAGTTGTTACCCATTTTATAGTTTTGGTTTTGATTATTCATTCCAAAGTGTAGCACCTTGCATTTGTCCACAATGAACATCATCCTATTAGCAATAGCCCAACTTTGCAATGTGTTGAGAACCTTCTGAATTGTGTTCACATCCTCCAACCTGTTCACAATCCTTCCCAGTTTCATGTAATCTGAAAACTTGCTTAAGAAGCTTTCTATGCCACGATCCACACTGTTAATAAACATGTTGAACAGCATCAGGCCCAGACTCCTGTGGGGCTCTGCTTGAAACCTCCTGCCATTCTGACATGGATCCATCAATAATTACCCTTTACTTGCAACTATTGAGCCAGTACCTAACCACCTTGTAGCAGTTTTTTCTAGTCCAAACATTTCTCCAGTCTGTTTATGAGAAGCTTGTGAGGGAGTGTAACAGGGAACCCTAGCCTTGTTACTAGAAAGCCAGGTGGCCCCTTTAAGACCAGAGCCTTCTGGGCACAGCCTGCCAGCAGAGCAGGGGTTAAACTCTGAGCCCAGATGGCTGGTCAGCTGAGGGGGCTTCAGGTGACTGGAAGAGGGCTCAGACCAGAACTACATAAGCAGTGTCTGAGCTGGCCAGGGGAACCCCAAGCTGCAGAGAGGGTTGACTCATGAGGACTCACAGAGAAGCTGCAGCAGCTCCACAAGAGAGAGAGAGCAGCTGGTGGTGGGATGCAGAGAGATAGAGACCCTGGAAATGTTAGCAGGCAAATTGCCTTCTTTACCTTTATTTTTTTGTTATAGCCCAGGGCTTATTGTTTCTGTTCTATTTTAAACTAGTGGTTTGTGGATGAGGCTGTAGGGGAGGTGGAGACTTCATTAGCATCCACGGGACACAGCTGGAGGGCTAGAGAGCTATAGCAGGCACAACCATACAGGACACACAGCCCAGAGCGGAGGGATGCACTAGTGCCCCAATGTTGAGTCCTACCTAGCGGGCCTAGGCTGGGAGGCCTTGCTATAGAATAAGGGGCAAAGCCAGGGGAGGCTGAGGCCCCAACAACTCAGCACCACAGAGGTGCAGCATTAAAGAGACTGGCTTTAAACTAGCCTGGTGCCATGGTATAAAGGGCCAGGAGCCCAGAGTGGTTTGTGGTGCTAGGGCCTCCAAGTTAAGTCTTAGATCATGGACCTCAGCTGGTAGGCCTAGTCAAAGAAAAGGGAGCAGAAGCTCAAGAGGCTGAAGCCCCCACAAAGGGACATTATACAGGCAACAAAGAAACATCAAGATGTGGCAGGCGAGTGAAGGGGAGTCTGTTCCCAGCAGAAAGGGCAAATGTAGACACTCAGGAATACTCACAGGCACCCCTAAAGATTGCTAAGGATGGCACTCTATTACAGGGAGCTTGTCAAAAGTCTTGCTGAAGTCCAGATATACTATATCCACAGCATTCCCTTCATCCACCCAAGCAGTTACATTGTCAAAGGAGATCAAGTTTGATTGACACAATTTTTTTTTCATAAATCCATGCTGGCTGCCTGTGATCAGCCTTTCCTCCTCCAGATGTGTACCTATGGCCCTTCCTTAGGATATGCACCAGTAAGTTCCCAGATGGTGAGGCTAACTGATTTGTAGTTCCCCAGGTCCTCCTTTTTGCCTTTTTTAAGAGGGGCACTATTCTGGCCCTTTTCTAATCCTCTGGTACCTGGCCCATTTCCCATGACTTCGTGAACATCATTGCCAAGGGCTCTGAGATCTCCTCTGCCAGTTCCTTCAGGACTCTGGGATGGACTCCATCTGACTCTCCTGACTTGAATTTATTCAGACCCAACAAAAGCTCTCACATTGTTTCTTTTGTTATCTCTTACTTCAGCTTGCCCCCTTCTTTAATGAAATAATCCTTATTAGATGTCCTAATGCAGCTTAATTTTTTATGAAGATATAGATAAAAGAGCTGTTAAGTAGCTCCACTTTCTTTTATCTTCTGTTAGGAGTTCATCCTAGCTTGTTAACAGAGGACCCACAGCTTGTTGGTTTTTCTTTTCAGACCAATATACTTAGAATCTCTTCTTGTTGCCCTTAACCTCCTTTGCCAGGTGCAGCTCATTCTTTGTCTTTGCCTTGCTGATTTTTGTCCCTGCAGGTTCTGGCTATTTCCTGATATGCTTCCTTGGTGACCAATCCATTCTTCCATTGCCTGTACACTTTCTTTTTGTATTTGAGGTATTTTAGAAGCTCCTTGTGCAGTCACATTAGTCTTTTGCCATTCCTCTTGTTCTTCCATCATGTCAAGACAGTTTCTTGTTGGGCTTCCAATCCTGTGCCCTTTAGAAGCTCCCAGCTGTCCTCGTTGCCTTTATCCTTCAGCCTATCATCCCATGACACCATGCTTATTTATTCCTTGGGTTGGATGAAATCCACCTCTTTGAAATCTAGGATCCTAATTTTGCTGACCTTATTCTTTTCCTCTTTCAGGATATGGAATTCTAGTGTATCATGATCCCTTCCTCTCAAGTTACCCATCACCTTCACATCCTCCACCTATTCTTCCCTGTTGGTCAGGACAAGATCAAAGAGAGAGGCTCCCTGTCAGGAAATCACCGTATACGGATGTGGACCTCTGTGTCCCCTTGACATTCACTTGCCATTCTTATGCTGGACAGATGCCAGTCAGTCAATTAGGTCAGTGCTCCTCTCAGTTCTCACCTGCCATGACTTGATTGAACTGGGAAGGGGTGATGACTCCCCGACCTAGAACTGACTGCCGCCAGTCAGATTGTAAGGAAGGGCAAACGAAAAAAAAAAAACCTCCTTGCAAAACAAAGACAAAAAAAAAATAAAGACCCAATGTGTCTGTTTATCCACTTTTCCCCATGGTGCTGGGGTTCATAGTGGCTGCTATCCCTCCTCTTCTCATTCAGTTCACAAGTTCCCGATTGCTGAAGCTACAATCAGGCATTTTTTCCCCCTTCAATAATTAGCGTCTCACTGGCTCAATTAACCGCCCTCTGCAGCCAATTAACGCAGAAATGCTTTTTCTAAGCTCCTCTGAGCTATATAGACTCTGTGGGTCTGCTGCCTCATTTCCGGGGACTTCAATCCAGACCAGCAGGTGAGCAATTGCCCTCTCTGCCAACCCCTTCTTCTCCTCTTTAACTTCCTTCCTCCTGCTGGTGTATTGGGCCAGAAATAACTCCCGGAGCCTTGATTGAACCAATCCGGCTCACCTGGTGAGCTGATAAGGCTGAGCCTGGGCAGATCAGAAGCTCCCTCCAGAGCTTGGTCATGCCACTGCTGCTGGACATACCCCCCCTGGCTGGGGAGTTTCTCTGGGCAGGTATCCTTGATCTTTTCACACTCCCCTGCTTGTATCCTCTTTCTGGAACAGAATGTTGTCCTTCACACAAGTTAGGAACTGGCTTTACATTTTACGTTTGGCTGCATTGTTCTTCCAGTACATGTGCAGAAAATTGAAGTCTCCC
Source organism: Alligator mississippiensis (assembly GCF_030867095.1). Lineage (NCBI taxonomy): Eukaryota > Metazoa > Chordata > Crocodylia > Alligatoridae > Alligator > Alligator mississippiensis. The sequence continues at coordinate 45,539,248 of NC_081830.1, forward strand.
ATCTGTACCTTCCCATAGCTTTTGGATAGAATTGTCACCTGCTTGAAGGAGTGCCTCATCCACCTCCTCTTTCTGATTAGGTGGCCTAAAACAAATCCCCACCATTTTAGTGGTGCTGCATCTTTCACCTTTCATCTTCACCCAGATGCATTCTCCTTTTCTGTTTTCTTCCTCCTGAACCAGGGAAAAAGTGTATGTGTTTTTGATATGTAAGGCAAGGCCACCACCTTTTGTGTAACCCTCAATGTTGACATTCCAGTCATAAGTTCTGTCTAACCAGGTCTCTGTGATGCCAATCAGATCATAGTTCTTTTCCAGCTCATCTTGTTTATTCCCCATACTTCCCATATTTGTATACATGCATTGGATGTATTTTGCATTTTGAGCTACTTGCTTCCCTTTTGCACCACTCGCTGCAGTCCTGTGGTCTTCTGGCCCTTTCCCAGAGTTGAGTTGCTGTTTCAAGTCCTTTCCCCTCTGGACTGTGTGCTTGGTACTGTGTTGATCACCATTGCTCGTGGAAACTAGTTTAAAGCCAGATGACACCCAAAGATCCTCTTCCCAATTCTCCTCAGGTGAATCCCATCTCTTGATAGCAGTCCTCCTCCCAAGAACATCCACCTGTTCTCAAAGAAGCTGAAGCCTTCATGTTGACACCACCATCTAAGCTACGTGTTTGCTTCCAGTATACAATGGTCCCTGCCTGGACTTTTGCCTTCCTTGGGAAGAATTGAACACCACTTTGCTCTTAATCCTCCTGCCAAGAGACTGATAGTCACCTCTGATCTGCTCAATGTCATTCCTGGCAGTATCATTGGTACCTACACATACAAGCAACAAAGGGTAGTGGTCTGAAGAATGGATGTGTATGAAAGATGACAGTAAAATGCCCCATGACTTTTTATGGGAGCAAAGTTTAGGCCAGTGCTGTGAGCCTAAAATGCTCTATTCTTACACCAGTGCTATTTCTATCTGAAAGTCTTGGTGGGGAGGGCATGCTACTGATCCTCAGAGTTATACTCAAACTACTAGGAAATGTTTTCACTACAGTACAATCCCTCTTCAGCTCCCTGGGTCAGGAGGTTGCTGGTAGCTACCCCTCCTTTCAAACTAGATTTAAATAATATGCATTATGCAGACAGAATGAAGTGCAAATGACAGCCCCTCAAAACAGTTGAGACAATACTGTATTGCCCAAGAGATGAGGAATTCTGAATGTGCATTCTCTGATTTACCAGCAAGGCTCTTTCTTTCAGTGCTGTATTTCACCTGCAGAAAGGGAGATAAGGGACTTTGAGCAGCTTGGAGACCAACCTAACATAACGAGTATTGTATAAATTAGTGTACTTTTGCAAGTAAGTGTAGCACAGCACAATGGATCACTCCTCATCTGTCTCCAGTGCTGAGCATACAATTCTAAAGCATGTTAAGAGTTCTCACATGTCAAAAAGTGTACAGCTAGTTCAGAGGCAACAGAAAGAAAGGGCTTGTTTTGCAGTATAGAAAACCTAACTGCACATTTGCATTAACCATTTTCAAATGCCTGAAACTATTGGCTCCAGAAGTCGTGCATGAAGGTAATTCTATTCAACTAGCAGATCCAGTTTCCTGATCAGTGCTCTTTTAAAAATTAAAAGTTCCCTTATGCATCCTTGATTTACATGCCCCTAATGTATCTGGTAAACTTGCCTGTACCAAGAACACTCTGAACCATAAGCATAAATATGAAGTCAGCGAAAGTGCTGGTTTTCTTACTCTCAAAACTCAATGCTTATTATTTTTAAAGTAATGACCACTGTATGTGGAAATGTAACGTTCTTTCCGTTGTTTTTTGATTTGATGTCAAGTTATTTGATGCTATGAAGCTCAATTTTTTTTTTCCTGGGAAGTGCTAAATTTGGAAATTAGTATTCAGAAAATAAAAGCATGTACTTCTCATGCAGTTGCTTCATTTCTATATTTCTTTGAAAGTTTAATAACCTTTGAACATTCATTTCATGTGGTTCCTTTAAGAGAAGAAGACAGCAGGGGTCCCAAGGCAGGAAATGAGTGTCTGTTTCCATTGAAGATTCCAGATAAGGGTTCAACCAGTAATAAGGTGTTTACCAGCTCTGAATGCAATATCCCTGTGGGCCAAAGTCAGGACATGTATGGTTTACTCTTTTGTTAGATCAGAAAAGCATCCGTCTTTGATCAGAAATCACCCAAAGCAAGATACACAGGATCAATTTCCATCAGTTGATGCTAACTTTAGTTCACAAAAAATGTTTATCCATACCTGCCCAGTACTTAGATGTGCCTGGGTGTCCAGATGTATTTGTGGGCAGAATTGTCAGATTTATACAAGAACTCTGATACCTACGTGGTCATGTATTTTGCTTCATGATTCTAGATCCAATTTACTAAAACATGGATCTTGTCATTCATAGTTGGATAACAAATAACACAAACTACACATCAGGTAGTGAAGCTGTAGAAACCCAGAGTTCCCTCCAGAGGGATGCTTGCTCAGGCCTGCTGGAGCCTTGTCTGGTCACTGAAAGTATCCTGGAAGCCAGCCTAGAGCAAAGAGGTGTCTTATCTCCTTCCCACTCTGAGACCCCAGCCTTAAGGTCCCTCACCCTCCCTAGTTCTCCCTGGCCCTGACTCAAGGAGCTAGCATCCAGGTCTGTTTCTGAGAGATGGACTTTTGGGGTGACCAAGTGCAACCTACAGTTCCCAGCAGTGCAGCAGACAGTCACTTCAGTAAAGGTAAGACTAGCCAGCCAGAGTTTCTCTATCCCCTCCAAAGGGGTTAAGCAGTCCTGCCATCCCCAGTCCAGTCTTCACAGCCCTGAGTACCCCAAAGATACTTCCAGTTTTTTCTCACTCCACCCAAGGTCTTCCAATTTCTCTCAGACATTCTCCCAGACATTTTTGGCCCCAGACCTGCCAGGCTGTTTTTTCCAGGCTGCTCTCCCTTTTGTCATGTTTATCTCACCTTTGTTGATACGCCAGCACAGCTATCAAGACTGCCGATTCTAGAGGTCTATTTTGTCTCTTCTGTAGACAGCATTGGCACTTAACTTCCTCCTTCTCTATGCACAGGCTAAGCAGGTAATCTGAGGCATACAATATTATATCAACCAGACAAACACAGTCAACAGAAATATCACAGTAAAGCCTGTGGTCCTTCACAGAGTTATGGAAACATTTTTTTCTTTAAGTATATGTTCGCTAAAGGAGCAAGGACTAGCTATGGCCTGCTTGCCAATGGTTGTATAGGTTCCCAAACACAATCCCTGTCAATGTTCCCTAGGCCTAATTCTGTATGGCGTAGCCCCTGAGTTGACAGGTTAGTTCAATACTTATGACCTCTTTTGAGATAACCAAACATTTCTAATTAAGTCAATGGATTTTGTGGTAGAGCATGCCTGTCTGTACTAAAGTCATCAACACAAAGGCCATCAAACAGTTGTGAGATGTTTAACAATTTTCAGTAGCTATGGATGTGGGCCAAATTCAAATGAGTGACCTAAATGTGAAGTTGTGTATCCTATTATCAGTCTGAGCCATCTTGTTGCTTGAAACTATGTCACAGTGACCCAGAACTAAATTAAATAGGAAAGTACAATGAATGTCAGATTTGCACTCGGTTATCCAAACATATTGTGGTTTTACAGTACCATGGACAGATGTACTGTTGTTGAGATAATTGGGCATTGTCAGATTCATAGATTGTACGGCTGGAAGGAACCTCAGAAGATCATCGGGTCCAGCCCCTGCACCAAGCAGAAAAGATAACTGGGGGTTAGGTGACCCTGGCAAGGTGACTGTCTAGTCTCCTCTTGAAGACTTCCAGGGTAGGCGATTGCACCACCTCTGGAGGGAGCTTATTCCACAATCTGGACACCCTGACTGTGAAGAAGTTTTTCCTAGTGTTGAGCCTGAATTGGTCTTCCAGGGGTTTCTGGACATTACTCTGAGTTTTCCCATCAGGTGGCCTGGTCAACAGTTGCTCACTGAGCACTTGGTGTACTCCCCTAGTAAAGCAGTAAGCTGCTACCAAGTCCCATCTCAGCCTTCTTTTCCTCAGGCTAAAGAGTCCCAGACTCTTCAGCCTTTCCTCGTATGGCTGGCTGTATAAGACTCTGATCACACGGGTGGCTCTTCTTTGGACTCTCTCAAGCTTGTTCATGTCCTTGTTAAAGTGCAGTGCCCAGAACTGGATGCAGGACTCCAGCTGTGGTCTCAGAAGTGCTGAGTAGAGAGGAAGAATCACCTCCTTGGTTTTGCTGGAGATGCATCGATTGATGCGTGCCAGAGTATTATTTGCCTTGCTGGCTACAGCATCACACTGCCGGCTCATGTTCATACTGTGGTCTATTATTACCCCCAGGTCTCTTTCATTCACGGGTCCCTTTCATTCATTTATACACCTACTTTTTTCCTGTGACACACTGGAGATTCGCCACTTTGGAACAGACTTGATTAAATCGAGTCTGCTCCACACACAAGCTGAGGTGAGCTGCACTGCATGCAGCTGTATAAGCAGCTAAATGCACAATAGCATGAAGAAAATGGTGGCAGTGCACTTATGAACTAAAGCACCCCTGAGGTGTCAAAAGTGTGCTGCCACCATTTTCTCAGTGCCAATGCACATTTCGCTGCTTATACAACTGCAAGCATCGCAGCAGTGGTTGCATGTGTAAAAATGCCCATTGTGAGTGTTTATTTCTAGCACAGCTGCAGAAGGACTCACCATCGTGCCTCTGGAAACATTACAAAGATTCTAAAAATGAAGGAAACCTATTATTGGAACAATTATTTTTATTTAACTCCAGACTGAAAAGCATGAAGCCTTACAACATACATAAATGCTTCCACGTTGTTGTTACAATATGTTTTTGTATATAGATGGCAGGGACAAGCAGTGATTCCATTTTTTTTTAAAGAAAGCATAAAAATATGATGATAATCTAGTTTGGATTTCCAGTCAGTTTAAATTTTCTTCTTAAATACTTGATGGCACACCTGGTCTTCACAAGTCAGTTCCTACGGTAGTAAAACAATTGGTAAGTTTAAATTGATTCCAGTATGCAGCAACTCCTCTCACAAATCACTGAAAGCCAACAGACCTCCCACTTAAGAAAGGATTTTCCTTATTTTTTTTTAAATATATTTTATATAACCTATCAGTTGGCAATGGCTAATCTGTAGCAATTAGATTTTGACATATGAATTAAGCTTTAAGAATATAACGAGTAATGTACTGAAATTGCCCCATAATGGTAGAATTTTGCATAATCTATTACTAAAACAACCTACTATAATTTATAGGAAGCACTGAAGCAACAAGGGAATGACAGCAAAACGGTGGAGGGAAGATTAAAAAAGAATGGGGACAATTGCAGTAGCATTTCAGTAGACTTAATGTGTGCCTCTACATGTGTGGGGACGCTGCTCCAATGCACTGTAATACTCTAACTACTGCTTCTAAGTCTTCTTGCTTCTACTTCTTGCTAGAACTTTGCTTTAGGGAATGTATATTTGTCTTGCAGAATTTTTTTTTTCTTATTTATAATTCATTTGAGTATTAGTAATCAAGTCTTCTGGAACGTACTAATTAACACACTGGAGCGTACTAATTAGCTTCTGCATCTCATGTATACGTGTTCCTGTGCTTCAAAATGGTGGTGGGGGTCCAATAATCTTTAGTTAAAGCACCCCCACCGCCACTTTCAAGTACAGTGACACTGATACACAAGACACTGTGGACACTTTAAGCAGAGTGGCTCTCGGAGTCGCTCTAAGCCCTACCATCCCCACCCCTTCCAGCACGTAAAAAGATGCATAATGTGCTTGTCAATTAGGCCCTTCTGTTTTCAGAGATCTCAGGTTGAATCCTGGTGCCAATAATTGAAACTTCTGACAGTGAAATAGTTGGCAAATTTTGAATTTATATTGTAGCAGGGTGATAAAACTATGCCTGCCAGCTGGATGGGAACTTGGTTTTGACCTAGATGGAAGAAAACAGTATATTTTTTTATTCATCTCATTGTCCTTCCAAGCATGCAAGCTTAAAGAAGAATTAGATGACCAAGTTAACCACTACCAGCATAAAATGTAGCTCATTTAACTGTACAGAATTAAATGCTACAACAAAATACATTGAACTAGATCTTCAGATGGTGCAAGTTGTCATTTGTTCACTTCAGTCAATGGAGCTACACCAAATTATACCACCTGAGAATTTGGCTGTTCATCTGATGCATAAGGAGAAAAGTTCCAAATACACCACTAATGCATACTGTCCAGCAAATAATTAATTTAGAGCTCAGTATTATAGCCAGTCAGCAAGTTCTAGGATCAAAAAAATAGTTTTCTGATAGGCAAGATTGACAAGGACAGCTGTGTCCAGATGAGAGAGCTTGTGCATGAGTGTGTCAAAGCAGTTTGAGATGCCACAAGAGGCATGCCAAGAATGAAAAAAAGGTTCCCCTCTAAAACTGATACTGTGAAATCCCAGTATGAAAAAAAAAACCATGCTGGAAAAAACAGGCACAGGGTGCACTCCTAAAGCATGCCCAGAGGCAACCAGAGGCTGGGCCCTCCAAGGAGATACTCTGGCACCTGGCCAGAGAGTCTCTATGGGTGCCTCATGCCCCTGCTGCTCCAGCACACTGTCTCCATGTGGTGGGGCAAATAGGAGCAGGGCAAGGCTCAAGGCTGCACCAGTGATTGGACCCAAGCTCTAACCCTAGTAAGTAGGGATGTGGGGGTGGGGGACTGTGGAGGTGAGGGGGAGTGTCTGGAGGGGGGGACTGTGGGTTGGAAGACTATGTGGGAGGGGTGGGTCCCCTGCCCGACCCCCAACATGGCACACTGCCCTCTGCAGCAGTAGCAGCTGTTGGGGCACTCATTCCCACTTTTGGCAGAGACCCCCAGTGGCTGCACCTGGCACAGGGCGCATGCCCTTGGGCAGGACCGGGTAACTCTTGCTGTCACTCGCAGTCCCAGCACTGCACTCAGAAGCTGTGCACCCTCAGGCTGGGCTGGGTCTTGCCTCCATGAAGCCAGCCCAGCCCAATGGTGTGTGGGGCACATGGAGGCAGGACCCAGCCCGGCCTGAGGGCATACAGCTTCTGTGTGCAGTGCTGAGATCCCAGGTGACAGCAAGAGCAGCCCGGTCCTGCCCAAAGGTGCAAACAAGCAGGCCAGGCCCACTCCCTGTGTCATGTGCAGCTGCCAGGACCGGGCATGAGAGCCCCGATGGCCACCGCTGCTTCTTTGGAGGGGACTCTGTGCCACAGGGGTGGGGGCAGGGGAACCAACCCTCCTGAGCTGTCCCTGCTACCGCCCCACAGTCCACCCACACCCACAACCCCACCCCCACAATCCACCCACAAACCCCCCAAAAGCTCACCCCCACAAACCCTACACCCACCCCCCCACATCCCTTCCCCCTCCCAAATCTCACACCTTGCATGTCTAGCAGCCAGATGGGATGGGACCTGCTGGCAGAAGCAGGGGTGATACGCAGGGGATGCACACAGGTGCACAGGCACCCCCTTGGCATGGTGGTGCACCCCCTGCAAAAAGACAATGCTGACAGGGGCCCACACCGGTGCTGGGACATGTGGCCCTAGCCTGGAGGGGTGTGGGGGCGTCCTGATCCCAGGAATCACTTGGGGAGCGGGATGGGCTGAGGGAAGGGGTGGAGGTGGCAGTAAGGGTGTGCGTAAAAGAGAGAGAGATGGGTGTCGGGGATGCGGGGATAGCTCTGGGTAGGAGAGGCCTCCAGAGCTGTGCTTAGAGCCTCCCTGACCCTCTAGAGCAGCCTGTGCAGGGGGAGGCTGGTGTGGAAGGGAAGGGGCTTGCCCAGCCAAGGATTTCCCATGAACAGCATGGGGATCACTGGGACTTGGGCACAGGCACTGGGAGCAGAACAGCAAGGGCTGGCACTATGCAGAGTCACAAAGCCATGGGTGGTACAGCTGCAGCTAGACTCATGTCCTGATGCCAGGAGGGAGCAGTCAGTGCCAGTAAGGGCAGGCAGGGGCTGCTGGTTAGGAGTGAGGGGCACTGGAGGGACTGTGGGTTGAGAATGAGGGACAAGGGCAGTGGCAGAGAGCCAGTATATCAGTTCTGCTCAGTGCCCCACATCCTGGTGAGCTCCATCCACCCACCACCTCAGTGTTCACGAGCTGCGCCTGGTACCTTAAGGTATGTAGAAAAAACATTTAAAGTGGTGTCTATGGCCGACTCTCTGATTCTCCAAATCAGAATCGAATCTTTAGTTTCAACTCAGCCGAATCAAATTGGGACAGTGATCCAAATCAGTGAATTGAATCACTGTCCTCTGAATGGGGCTGAAGCCAAATCCAAATCTGAATTTAATACAGCCTGCTTCACACGCCCCTAATGGCTGTGCCTAGATACCAGCCCCTTGGTTTCAGACACAGGCCCCTCTAGGCCTCCTCTCACCACCAGTCCCAGACCATCTGCTTTTTGGAGCACCAGCCCCTCTAGGTCTTGGCCTTAGCCAAGCTTACTCTGCTGGTGTGCCTTAGCCAAACTTACTTTGAAAGGCTTAGAACCCAGGATGCCCCAGGCACCATGCTAGGTTCCCTCTCCCCCCACCCCAGCCACCATCCAGCCTTGCAGCTTTACACAAACCCCAAACAACAACAACAAAAGCAAGTATGTGGAACATCAATCATCATATATAGTAGGGCTGTGCGAGGCTTTGCACTGTGGTTCAGATCCGGAGATTTGGATGCTTCGATGATCTTGACATGCTGTTTCAGACAAAGTGCTGGCTTCGTTAGGCTTTCCAAAGTGGTTCAGAGCTTCTGAATCACTTCGGAAAAGCTTTGGAGCCGCTTCGGAGATCCGGCCATAGGGTATAATGGGGAATCAATGAAATATCTATAACTTTGCTGTTTTTTGTTTGGTTTGGATGAAACTTGCAGAGGTGGTAGCCCCTGCTAAGAGCATAAAGTCTGCCGTGTTTCAAGAAGATCTGTGCAGGGGTTTGGGAGGAACTGTACCCCAAATTCCTGAAAGCAAAACTCATGTCACATGTATGTGTTACACCACAGGGGGGTGAAAACTACAGAGGTGGTGTCCCTGGTGAGGCCACAAAGTCTGCCAAATGTCAAGGAGATAGGTGCAGGGGTTTGGGGAAAACTGCACCTCAAGCTGTGGACAAGCAAAACTCGTGACATGGGTGACACCGTGTGTGTTAAGGCACAGCAGGATGGAACCTGAAGACCCTCTAGCCCCTGCTGCAGCCATGAAGCCTGCCAGATATCAAGGAGATAGGTGCAGGGGGGTTCTGGGGCCCAGCACCTCTGGGTGCTGACAGACAAAACTCATGACATGGGTGCTTGTGCAACTGACTGTGTCTGTCTTGGGGCAGTTGATTGTCTGTATTGATTATTTTCTCTCCTTAGTCTGTGATTTTGTACGTGTTAACCCGTTCTCGTTAACTCGTTGTGTAGTAGCTAGGTACCGTGTATTGAGCTGGTCCCTGAGTGAATCATGATTTATTGATAACTGGTAACACAGTAGCTTAGCAGCCAGGCCTCCAGTAGTTCCCTCCCCTCCCTGCCACTCCCCCCGTGCTCCAAGACAGACACAGTTGCACAAGCACCCATGTCATGAGTTTTGCCTGTCAGCAGCTAGAGCTGCAGGGCCCCAGAACCCAGAACCCCTGCACCTATCTCCCCAACAGCTGGCAGGCTTTGTGGCCGCAGCAAGGGCTACCATCCCTGCAGCTTTCACCCTGCTGTGCCTAAACAGACAGTGTCACCCATGTCACGAGTTTTGCTTGTCCGCAGCTTGAGGTGCAGTTTCCCCCAAACCCCTGCACTTATCTCCTTGAAACTTGGCAGGCTATGTGGCCTGAGCAGGGGCCACTATCCCTGCAGTTTTGACCCCACTGTGGCTTAACATATACATGTGACATGAGTTTTGCTTTCAAGAATTTGGGGTGCAGTTTCCCCCAAACCCCTGCAGCGAACTTCTTGAAACTTGGCAGGCTTTGTGGCCTCAGCAGGGGCCACCACCCCTTCAGTTTTCACCCCCCTGTGGTGTAACACAAACGTGACATGAGTTTTACTTTCAAGAATTTGGGGTACAGATCCCCCCAAACCCCTGCACTGATCTTTTTGAAACTTGCCAGACTTCATGCTCTCAGCAGACGCTACCACCCCTACAATTTTCATACAAGTCAGACAAAAAACAACAAAGTTATAGATATTTGATTGATTCTCCATTATACCCTACGGCCAGATCTCTGAAGTGGCTCCAAAGCTTTGGAGTTGCTTCAGCCGGATTGAAGCGGGAACCTGGTCTGGAGCTCCAGATCGGATCACTGGCATCCAAATGGCCGGATCCAAAGCCAGATTGAATAGCTGCCTACTCTCACAGGCCTAATATATAGCACACCTGCACAGCTCATTCCACAGTGAGGGTCTGAGTCTTGAACTCCAGGCTCAGGCTTATATGGCCCTTGCTCTTTCCCCTCCTGGTTATGTGACCTGGCTTGTTATTCCAAGGCCCAAGAGCTGCTAATCCCCTATTCAGCAGCCACATGTTTTGTTGTCTGCAATTTGCAAGCTGAGCCCTGCAACCTAATCGGCAGCAGATACAAATAGCACAGTTCCTTCCTTACAAGCTCTGTTTGCTTCAAGTAACAAGGGAAGGGGTCCCTTCTTACAGGGGTTTCTAAAATTTAGGGATTAGAGTTGCCTGAGTAAAAACTATTGTAAATGTGTGTATACCTCAAAACTATAGTACTTCGTTATGTTGCAGTTTCATTTAGGTGCTTACCCCCCTTGAAATCTGCTCTTACCAGATGCAGTTTGTCTCCTTCAATCCAGTGTTTCCAGCCTCTGTTGTTCTTCTCACCCTTCTGGACACATACTAGTTTATCACCATCCCAAGTCACCAGTGCCTGTGTAAATGAAATGATTAAATCCAGTAAGATAACTAGCAACCTTGGAAAAGATCGACACATAAGAAGACACAATTGCAATTCCAAAAATATTAACTGCTTGTGTAAGGATAGTAGTAGCCCAGCTGGCCTTTGGTATAAACTGGTTTGCTATCAACATCCAACTATTTCTTTGATACAACAACATATATTATTTATGCATAAGAGGGGAATTAGATAAGTGACTCTACAATGAGTAATGAAAGCATTAATAAAAAGACTGTAAGTTGCAATAACTGGAAATCTGTGGATCATGACAACTTAACACCTATTTCTGCCTGCAGCAGACTGCAAGAGAAAATGTATGGTAATGTCACCTGATACAATACACTTATAAGTTATTTTATCATGTCCTTCATGTACTGTCTCAAAGAACTTTAGACAGAGACAGTCACATGCTTAAAGGGAAAAAAAAACCTTTCACACTGAACTTGAAATTGAATAACTCACTGAAGGGGGAGCCCAGAGGAGAATTGAGTTCTAGGTCAAGTAGGCAGGAGCAAATGAGCAACCTAACCTCCTTCGCCTTCAGATGTGTGGAAGGAATAGAGACAAATCAATACTGGGGAAGTGGAAAGTGCTTTGGGTGTCCGTGCAAATGAGGTCAAAAAGGCAGGATGGAATGATTCCAGAGTTCTGAAAAGCAGGAGGGCCATTAGTCTTGGGGTTAATAGGAAACCAGTAAATGTGCCTCTGCACCATCTTCCTATCTGGGGGTTGGGGGTGGGGGAGAAGGAAGACTGTCGGCAGCACCGTGGATCCTCTAAAGCTGAGGGATTTAGGAACACTGTAAAGAATGAACTTCATTAAGAAAAATAAAGTAATAAAGACATGGCTAAAATTACAGTCCAATCTAGTCCAGTCAGTGCCCACTTAGGGGTGCATTTGGGAAATTCTTCCAGAGATAAGCAGGCATACAGATAAATGAAACAAAGAAGAAAATTTATCTCAGATTTCTGATCTGGAAAACAAAAGTTAAAAGTGGCAGGAAGCCCAGAGATGTTGGTCCATGAAGAGGATTTCAGACTTTGAAAGGCTCTGTAGCTTTATATTGCTTAACAGTAAGAGGAGTGAATCAAAACCAGTAGGAAGAGGACAGAGTGATCAGAGAGCAAGTCAAGAGAAATTAATGTCCATATGCTAAACAAATCATAGTGTCATCTACAGAGCAGAGATGTTCACGATTAAAACTGCTATTTATATGTTTAGAAAAGTCTCTATCAGCTTTATACTACCTGATCTTCTAGTTCAGTTGAAGATGGTTATTTCTTTTATGGAAAAGTCTCTCAATGATAGAAAGAGAAAACTCATTCAGTTTCAGGTAACTTGTCTTATTAACTGACTGGTTAAGTGACAGTCTCTTTAAATGACCAATTCCCTTTTTAAATATGCTACCCAGTATCTTCCCATTCATTTTTGTGAGTCACTGTTTTTGTTAACATGACAATAAGGAAATCTTTTACAGAGGGGTTTCCGAGACTAATAGTTTACTGCTCTTTATATATAAAACCCCTTTCCCCCAATTTATTCAGAAAAAAATACTTGTTGAAATGATTACCAGTAATATCAAAGATAAGGCAGAATTATAATGGGACAAGCTGTCTTTTATTGCAGCTAGAGAAGGGTGGTGAGAAAGAAAGGGACTGGTGACACTGGGGAAGGAGTGTGATGAAAAGGTTTGAAGTTAGAGATGGATCTAGGGAGACTTGAATGCATTGGTTTAAAAACCTCACAATGCTCATTGAAGAGAGGGGTACAGAGAAAGATTCAAGCAAATTCAAAGCACCAGAAAAAGTCCAACACAAGCCTATTACTTCTCTGATTTCCATCGAAGTGAAAGGAATCTACTTGAACATGTAAAACTAGTAGTAGTGAAAAGAGAAACTGGCCCTATTGATCCAACAGTGTCCTCCATTAAACCTATGCTACTCTACAGAGGGATTAAAGGAGCCGCAGAAGAGCAGAAGCTTTACCTTTTTGTACTGCCAACTTCTTGACAATGAGTGAGCTTCAACCTTCATTGTCATCTGAGGCTAGCAGCAGAAGCCGAGTTTGTTTCCTCAGGTGCAGTTGAGAGGGACAAGATAGTTAGGAACCGAGAAAGAGGACAGAACCGTGGTTATCAGAACTGGTGAATGAGCGGCGAAGAGGGAACTTGCTGAAACAGCTGACTGTACTTGTTAGGGGAAAGTTTCAAAGATGCGAAGAGGAGTTTCAATGGGAACTGGGCACATGACCTTCACCCTCTCCCCCACAATGTAAGTGTTTCAGGGGAGAATAGTAGAAGAGCAAAAAAGAAAGGGGGCTTTTAAGGAGTTAAGTAAATTTGCCATATGGTTCAGGCCCTCATCTTTCACACTTTTTTTTCTAGACCTTGCACTCCCTTCTACTGGAGAGCCACATGTAAAGGTCTCACAGAAGCAGCCTCATTAAGACTTGGTAATTTTAGAATAATGCAGGGAGGGAGTTTAGTAGTTGTAAAATTTAGATTTAATATGTAACTTCGCTAAATTACATATGATAAAATATATTCCTTTCTTTACTTTTAAATATATAAAACTACAAAGAAGTTTATTAGAGAGAAACTGGAAAGTTTTCTTGTGAGGATAAATATAGGTAACTATTTCTGTCACAAATCTGAGAAACCTTTATTTGCATATAAAATAAATACATTAAATGTGAAAGAAAATTTGTCTTGAAATGCAAATGACCTGCACGTTATAAATAAGCATTTATCTAACATTGCTTTTCATCATTTTTTTTCCTCAGACCTCTTGTCCTGGTATGAACTACTCTGTAAATGGAAATTAAACGCTAAGGTTTATACCTTTACCACTCTGTTGTCAAGACCTTTGGTGTGTTCTTCAAACTCCACTCCAACAGTGAAATTTAGTTCATAGTTTCTGAAAGTGCTCAGTGTTTTTGTCTTGAAATTATTTCCATCTTGAATAAATTCCTTTGTTTGTTTCAGGTGTTTTGCAATTTTACGAGTGGCAAAATCAATATCTAGTAAAAAGCAGAAAATAGGAGTCTATGATAAACCAAGTCAAATTCCAATTTCTGTTACAGAGACGGAAAAATCAGTTTTTATCTATGTACACAATAAAAAACATAAATACAATTAGCCTTCTCATTTACAGGTAAAAATGCAGTAGCTGTATTCTAGAATGGCTCAACATTTTTTTTTTAATTTGCAACTTTTTCTAAGGTGTTTTGAAAATGAAATTTTGAGGAAATTATTTGTTTTTCAAAATGTTCTGAATTTATTTTAAAAATCATGTTCAATTTGGGAATTTTCCATCTCCATTTTCCTGTCTGCACCCCACTTTTTCTGTAATTAAATGGAAGGAAAAAAAGAGTAATAAAGGGAAAAAGAGAACCTTTTTGGGAGAAAAGATCATTTCCAATTCTTGGTGAAAAATTTCAAGAAAATAATACATTTTCCCATATTTTTTCCAAACCATTCTGTCTTTTGATTGGCTTTGCTCCTTTCTATAACAGGATCTTAGTATGAATGCTTAATAGATTCTTGTTGAGTAAATGAACATATCATAATCAGTATTTTGATCTTTTCCAGGGCAGGGAATGGATTAGAGTCAGATGACCTTCAAGACCCATTCCATTCCTATCTTCTGTGATTCTGTTTGATCCAGTTAATTTTGGTATGTAGCTTTTAAATTATAGATTATAGGTTAGGATTATACTGCATCTGGTGTCTGAGACTGTATTGCAGCTAGGACTACACAGTAGTATTGCATCACATGAGTATCTGTAAGTGCCTTTTACTTCACATTTTCCAAGAAATTTGAAGCAGAGATTACACTAACAAACTGTTTACAAAAACAATGCCAATAAACAGCTAGATAAGAGCTACACTACTGATTGTCCCTAGAAAGCATAGGTAGAAACTCATCTAAATTGGTCAGACTTTAAAAGACAGAAATGGATAAAAATATTTTCCAGCTTCTACTTGGGTAAAAGATGGAAAGTTAAAGTAGCCAAGAATACTGCATTTGACTTCATTTCTCCCTTAATATATTCTGTTAGCATGTATTTGTTACTAACTTCCTTAAATATTCCTTGTTTTGTTCATGATGAAGACTAAAATTATAATGCAACAAACTGCTTGCTACTGGGTGCATTGAAAGATATCTCAAAAGAAGAATATATATTAGCATCATGACTTAGTCTAACCTATATGATACACCTGATGCCAGCTGCATTACCAGCTACAATAAATATTTTGACCAGCTAGCAATGAATCTTATAATGGTGCTATATGTTGTCACAACCCAGTGATTTTGGTGCCTCGGCACGGTGGAATTTTCCCGCCACATGAGAGCCTCTTGCAAAGCAAAGGTTTTCTGTTGCAGCAGAAAACCCCTGGTGCAAGAGAGTTCCCGCCATTCGAATGCAAATTTGTGTCCTGCTATTGGCCAGCTCTAAATTATTCATACGTGGCGGCTAGTAATTGGCTTGCTAGCCGTTTAAAAATTCACGCGACTTCCGCCCAAGTCGGAGAACTTTGAGCACGCTGCAGAGTGCTTCAAAAAGAGATCTGACTTGCGGCTGAGCTGATCGATAGACTGATCACCTATCGATTCTTCTCCCCGTCACCGAGCGCAATCCCAGACGTACCCTATTCCCGCCGGCTTGATTTGTATACGGAAGAGCTAGCCTGAGCCTTATCAGCTGGAACAACTGACATAGTTGTTCAGACGACCGGACCGTTTTCGTCGCAACCACCAGCGACGTAAGTAAAGTTTTACAACCATTTGTGCGGGCCGGGTCTGACCCTGGGCCCTTTTCATCGCTCTGCACGCGGGCTGTGGCCAGTAGCCCGGGCAGGCCGGATCGGAGAGGGAGGTCGCCGAGCTAGAATTAGGCACAGACACGTAACGGTTGATTTTAAGATTGTTTTACTTACACCGAGATGGTCGTGGTGTAGGCTGAGAACTTGCTTGAGTTGCGGTTACAACAGAAAACACGAACACACGTGGAGGTTGCAAGGCTCCACGCAGACAGAACACGAACAATCACATGGAGGTTGCTAGGCTCCACGCAGACAAACTCCGGATTTCCAGGACAAGCGTGCATTAAACTCGTCGTTACGTCTTATAGTAGGCTCCGTTCGAAGACGGGAAGAGGTGGGCGGTGGATCAGGCCGCCAAACTCCTCTGAGTGACACACAGGGTTTCTATTACCCTGCCGCGCACACCCAGAGTCCCCACGAGATGGATGCGGAGTCCTCTTTGGCTTGGGCGGAAACTGTTCAAGCCTCTTATATGGCTAGCAGGCCAATCGCTAGCAGCCACGTGTGAATAATTTAGCACTAACCAATTGCGGGGCACAAATTTGCATACGACGAGCGGGAAACCTTTGCACCATGCATTTCTGTGCTGCAAAGGAAATGCACCCTGCAAAGATTGCTGCAAAGTGGCGGGAACACTTCCCTGCACGCAGGTTCTCTGCGCAGCAGAACTCCTCCGTGCAACGAAGCTGTAAACCCACGGGGATAATTCTTAGTGCCGAAGCACACACAAAAAAAATCAGACCTTTGGGTCATGACACCATTAAGCTTTCTCGGCCTCTCTATTCACCAGCCCGCCCGACGAACGAGTAATTATTAGATCACCTCGAGTCGGCTTTGGCCGTCCGAGACATGGTGACGAGGATGGGATCAAAGGGCACGGTGATAGAGAAGAACCTAATCGGGTGCTGCCCCTTGTGCACCGGGACCCGCCACGTAGAGAATGCCAACGATCTATGGGCGCATATCGCTTACCACCAGGCGGTAGAAGGGGATGAAAGAAATATTGATGGTTTCTTCTCCGTAAAGAGAGAAGAAGCCGTAGTGAAGGAATGGAGAACTAAGCTATCCCTTGGGGAGTTTGGATGCATAATGAGGAGTGACCGGGTCTATTATCGACCCCCAGGGGAAACCTCAACCATATCCTTAGCTGGGGCGAAAGCGCGGAAGGCAGAGAAGCTGACCCCCGCTCAAGAGTTCACTCAATGCATTCGATACTTAAGGGAAGGAGGGGAACCCAACCCCACTGACTGGTTCAACTGTCCGGATTTGGTGCCTGAGTCGCGGGGCCATGAGCTCCTCGTTCAGCTCCGGGAGGATTTGGAAACTAAGGGCCGTCATGTGCCGAGATGGGGTCTAACTAAATGGAAGAAGGGAAAAATGATGAATGTGCTGTTCCGTACAGTAGCGGGTCTACTAAGGGAATACGCAAATTTAGAGGCACAGATGCATACGGCGGGTAAGGAATTGCTGGAGTGTACAGCAAAAGGCTCCGGAGCGGCGCTTATCAATAGCGCCGGCTGCATGATGCCGCTGGCAGAAAATGGCGCCGAGAGAAGCGCGAGCCATTAGGGGAACCCGGAAAGGAGGGGCGGAGCTTCAGAAGACCCGGCGGGGATCCGCCTAGCGCCTCCGCCCCCTGAGGTGACGTCGTTCCCAACGGCCCCGCCTCCTTGCCAAGGGGAGGGGGCAATGGGAGGAGGGATGTACCCAACACTCCCAGATGAAGAATTTAACTCTTCCTCTACCGCAGCTCACCCGATAGCTGTGATGAAGCATATTGCAGATGGAGATGGTGCTACGCGTACCACTGTTATCTCACGCACACGCACCCGACCAGAAATTCAAGAGCTTTGCAAGAAATCTAAAATAAGATCAGAAGAAACCTTGGCAATGTGGTTAGGACGGTTAATAGTGGAATTCGGATCTGACACCTTAGACAAAGAAGAAGCGAGTGCCTTGACCCGACAAGCGGAATGGAGCGGAGGGCGTGCTACTGACTTGAATGTGGTCACAGACAGTGCCCACTGGCCCATCCCGCTCCCAGCACTCATAGTGGGACAGGTAACGTACAAATTTCACACCTGGCACGAAGGTCATCCACAGAAGGCTACTGCGGAGCAACTCCTCCTGGCTGTAGTTGGGGTGTCATATCTCTCATGGAGCCCGAGAACAAATCCAATGGGACTAACAGCCGTGCAACAAAAAGAGAGATGGGCTCATCGCCACCTATCGGACCCTGGGGCAATCCCAACGCCCTTGGAAGCTATAGATACCTGCGTGGAGGTATATGGAGGAGCAAATGCCGTTACACTCTGACTCTTTTTGAACCCAATGGCAGGTCAACCGGTGGAAAATCTCTTAGGCCATCTCCCACGTTTACAAGCACTTATGAAACAAGGTGAAGAAGCTTCTGATAATATGAGGGACCGACCTTCAGCATACCCAGACAAAACACAGAGACCTAGATATCAAGAGCACATCCCTCAACGAGAGCCATGGTGGTCACCTCCAAGAACCCCGAAGGAAAGAACGACAAAGGAAAGGAACATGTTTGGTTTTCTCCTCGCCTATTCTGGACTCACAAAGGCGCAGCTACGAATTTTGGGAGAAAGAGGTCAGTCTCGTTTAGCCAAAGCATTAGGATTCAGATTCAAGGACCCATCAAAAAATGAGTAATGGCTGTCGGCTCCGCCGGCAGCCTTCTCCAGTTCAGGCCTGACCCTACCGATTCTCGACCATACGCCGAACTCACTGTTTACAACCCTACCAATCCGGATGACCAACAACAAGCATTCTTCCTTCTCGATACTGGAGCTCAAACCAATGTGATTACCTCAATGATACCTCATCAAAAGACCACCAAAACAATCAAGGTACAAGGGCTTAACGCTATCGCCATCACAACGAAGGTCAAATTTTGGGTCCAAGGCTACCGATACCCCCCAGAGGCTGTCCTAGGGGGCATCAATATTTTAGGGATCTCGGGGATAAGAGCGCTTGACCTTAAAGAACAAGTGCTACAGGCATTACCCATTATTATCCCAAAACAGGATTGGCATCGACCAACGCTTCGTAACATCTCCACCTGGCAATATCGACCGATCCCAACTAAGGGTCCTCTAAAACAGTCCCTTACTGACCTCCTGCGGCGACTCGAGCGACGAGGCTGTATTAAGACCGTAACAGCCAGCACCTACCTGTCATCAGGATGGGGGGTAGCGAAACCTGGAAAACCTAATGAAGCCCGGTTGGTTGTAGACTATAGAGAAGTCAACAAAAGGTGTCAGGTACTTCAACAACCTAATCCTTCTACTCTGCCACAATGTATGTTTGAGATGGCACAGTTCCAACAAAGTAAGTGGGTTGGAGTCACATTGGATCTTAAAAATATGTTCTTTTCCATCCCGATAAATGACCCGGAAGTAATACTAAATATGTGTATTGATGGCATTATGTACAGGTGGACAGTCTGTCCACAAGGATATTGTAACGCTCCATCACTAGCTACTGGTGCCATGAATAACACCCTAAAGAATTTTCAAGCGTTATACTCTCTTCCCCCAGAGAAGGAATTAAAAATTTGGAGTTACGTTGATGATATCGCCATCATGGGTCGCGATAGTTCCGTAGTTACTAGTATAGTCAATCAACTAGTCACTCACCTTCAGAGTGAGGGATGGACGATCAACAAGGAAAAGTCGTGTTTACATCCTGTAAATGACATTACTTTCCTTGGTACTCGATACATCGGTTCCATCCACCATGGAATTTCGCATGAGGGTCCTAACATCGATCCATTAAAAACATTCTTCCCTACTACTAAGAGGCACTTTCAACAGCTTTTGGGTCATCTGAATTGGTATCGGCATTATATTGGACCTAGTGATTTGGCACTCCTCACCAAATTTCAGCGACAGATCCGTAATAAATCCCGAAAGTCCACGCCTTGGACAAAAGGAGATCAGCGGAACCTGCTTCACCTGCTAGCCATGGTTAAAGATACACAACTCCATGCCATCGATCTGGGTGAGTCACTAACCATAACCCTCGGGTTCACCACCAACCACGTGTGGGCTGTTGCACATAACCCTCACAATGAGCTAGTATATACAGCCCATAAGACGCTTCAAGCGGCACAACATCAATATGGAGCTGTAGGAAAAATCCCCCTAGCTGAACAACTGGTGGAACCTTTAGCAAGGGGGCATGGGACATTACGCGCTCCCAGTGCCACATTGTTACCCTTGCTGGATGTGGAAAGAGTTGACCCACATTTTCAGGGGGAGTCTAAAACCTGGAATACGCTAGTGCTTACCCACCATTACAACTGGCATTGTTGGAGGTTGGAAGACACGGTACCTGATCCAAGCCCAGAAGATGAGGAGAAGGTCCCTACATTGTATGGAACTTCTGCCACGGCATGGATGGCCTCAGATGGAACCTCCCAACATGGCGGCCCATGTTAAGCTTTCTCGGCCTCTCTATTCACCAGCCCCTCCGACGAACGAGTAATTATTAGATCACCTCGAGTTGGCTTTGGCCGTCCGAGACATATGTAAATGAAATAATTTAACATGTTTCTCCAAGAGATTGAAAAATGGTTTGGCTTGTTAACCATTCTTTAGCTTTTCTATGTACAAGTTAATCATTGTCAACTTGGCAAAGCCTTGTACCAATGGAATCCATTTTCTTTGGTGGATTCATTATGTTACTGCTGAAGCATTAATTGAATTGAGTGAAAGGATTGGTTAGAACAAAATGTGACTTTAAAATAGGAAATAATGTTCTTATTCAAGTATTTATACTCTAGGGTTCTTAGATATATTTTATCTGCTGCTGTGGATTATCTGCTGCTCTGGGTCTGATTTATAGCCAGGTAACACAAAATTTAGATCTCCCAGAGGGAAAAAAAGTCTACACTTCCAAGGGAAAGCTATTTCTGACTAATATATTAGTCTTGTAGCTACTGCAAAAAATCAGAGGAGGTTTTATTAAGGCATACTTTTCATAACTGCATTTTGAACAATACAAGCAATAAAGATGAAATATTGTTCTATTAGATTAGATTAAAATACTTTGTAACGTGCTTATGAAAAAGTTACAATTTCTGGCTTAAAGGGCAAAACTATTCGTTAATTAAAGTATAGGAATGCATATGTATTAATTATAAGGATGGATGAACTTCAGAAAGTATAGCTTCAATGTGCTTTGAACCTTAACTCCTTAATATGTAGAATATCAACCAAATGTAAAATTGGGAGAAGCAGAGTGGAAGAATATCTCTCCACCATTTCCATGTCATTTCCTTTCACCGATAACAGTTAATGAGGGACAGATTCTCAGTACCACACAAAAATAGGCCTCTGTATATTACTTTACTGCAAATTTAATGAATACTTTGAATATGCCTGAATTGCTATACATAAAACATGGTGGCTTAGTGAAAAGCCTGCTCCAAAACCAACTAGCACAAATATAACTTTTCTACTCCAGCCCCTCACCAGAGATGTTCTGGAGGAGATAGCTTTGCAATCCACGGAAATTCAACAGGCATCTTCTCTGTGGAATTTGCACAGGTAATTCAATGGATCAGATTATCTCCCAGGAAAAGGTCTGTGTCTCTACTTCTTGGCTTGTCATGTTCATTTTTTGTGTCCTGCATTAATGAAGTCTGGGTCACTTAGCAGACCAGGATTTGTTATTGGCTTGAACTGCTGAAGTTCCCATTCAAGTCGATCTCTCACTGCTAGGTGCCTGCAGGCTGGCTTCCACAAGGGAAATCAAGAGGCTAAACTGGATCAGTTATCTTATTCTTTAATATGTCTAATACAACAGAGAAAACTAATAAGATCAGACACAAATTAAGTTTGCTTGACTTAGCCTATAGTAAGGTCATTATAAACAGTCCAATGAAGTGGATTTGGTTAGGTGTCCTGTTCTAATTACTGGCTTAAACGGTTTTAAGGATGCAGCAAAGATTAGATGATCATGCCTTATCCAGCCCAATGTATGCTACAAGTTATAATACAAAAGGAAGCAGAGAAACAGAAAACATACTTGTTACAGAAGGATTAGAATTAGAATGTGTAAATATGGAAGCAAAGGAGGTTTAGGTTGGATATTAGGAAAAACTCTCTCACTAGGAGGGTGGTGAAACACTGGAACAAGTTACCTAGAGAGGTGGCGGAATCTCTATCCTTGGAGGTTTTTAAGGCCTGGCTTGACAAAGTCCTGGCTGGAATGATCTAGTTGGGGATGGTCTTGCTTTGAGCAGGGGGTTGGACTAGATGAACTCTTGAGGTACCTTCCAACCTTAATTTTCTATGATTCTAATTAATACATACCCTACCTCTCACTGAATTTAAATAGAAGGCAGGGCCGAGTGAAACCTTAAAACACTGATTCTCAACCTTTTTAAACTCAGGGAACACCTTGGAAAGTATGAGCTCTTAGCTTTCCAGTCATTTCTTGACTATGGAAAAATTACAAAGCAATTATGCTGCTGCTGTTGCAAAAAAATAAAAAAACCCTCAGAAAAGCCACAACACATCATATTCTTCTTGATGCTATGGATTCTATTTGAAATCTCTTGGTTGATTTTGTGAATCATGTGTAGGTGTTTGCATACCTCGTTTTCAGCAGCACCCTGAGGCCCCCTTAAAAAGACCTCAAGGAACTCTAGCGTGCCAGGGCAACTTGGTTGAGAACAAGTCTTAAAAACTAACTCATTAGTCGTTAATGAGTCTGTCTTTAAGGTGCACCCTGCCCTACCTTCTGCATGATGTCAGACTAAAAGGGCTACCTACCTCTATTCATGAATTGAAGTAAAACTTGCAGCTTAAATTCTAGGTGGAAACACTGATCTAAAGACATGAATATTACTAACAACTGCTGGGTTTCTTGACAAGATTTATAAACGAATATGTATGAGCAGGTATGGCTGAGTTAAATGCACCAATACAACAAGCACACACCAACTGCAGAAACTTCCTTAGCCTGACGAAGGGTTTTGAACCAGAAAGCTTGCTTAATAATTATTTTCCAGCTATTTAAGTTGGCCTAATAAAAGATAGCAGATACACCCAAAGAACCTTGTCTGCCTATGTCCTTAGACCAACACGGCTACAACCTACACCCCACTACAACAATGTACTTGGCGATACTCAAGGATTGAAGGAGAAAACAATGTTGTACGATGCCCCTGTCAAATTAAAAGATGTTATAAAACCTACTGATCCTCTTAGAAAAGAGTTACAACATACCTAAGGTGAATGCACAGACGCCATACTAGAAATAAGATGGGTGTACCAGCTGTTAAGAGAACTTTGCAAAGTCACCCAGAGCAATCAAAAAGTCAGTTTTCTGTATGCTGCATTGCCAACAACACAGCCAGCAAAAGTAATCTGTTACTTCCTCCCCCCACCCTCAAATGCATGAGTTTTGTGTTAAAATCATTATTTTGAAATACTTCTGAGCCTTTAAGGTGTCTTAGAGGAACCTAAGCCTTTTCAGTGTTTCCTCTGAAAAATATAAAGGCTAAAAACGTACTTTTCTAAAAAAGCAGAAGCTAAGATTCTCACCTTCAGAAGCTTGGGTTTTCAGAAAAATATTTGAAATATCATAGACTCATGGTAAAATTGTGCAAGGTGACAATTTTGCTTTTATGTATTCCTGTCTTTGTCTTTTTGAATACGCTGAAAAGTAAGCATTAGGGATCAGTGATGTGGATAAAACTCTATTAGCAAGCTGGCCAAATCACTAAACTTTGTTAGCTTCAACTTAGGACTTCTGACAGCTATCCATAAATCAATCACTAAAAGATGTATTCAGAATGTTGTGAAAATTGTTGTGTAATTGCCTAGCTTGCGTCCATGTGTGACCAATATATTTTTCCTAACATGTTATTATCTACCTAAAGGTGGATAAATTATGTGCTCTTACTGATTCCAGTACTTTGAGCTCTTTTTATTGCATCACATGTTTACAAGCACCTGTTTCAGTATCTGAACCATTCAGTCCTTTAGTTTTCCAATAGCTTGCCTTAGTATACACCATCAGGTTATTAATGCATAATGCATAAGTCTGATAAGTCTGATCTCTGCTTCTGAGGAAAAGCGCAAGCGACTTTGTTCTAACAAGACTCGTTTGCCAGTGTCAGAGTTACAACGATGTCAGCTACCGTGAGAAGTTAGTGTGAAAGGCAAACTATAAGAGACAATGATGGATAGACAACAGGTCACTATATACAAGTCAATGTGACTACTTATACGAATAAAGACTACTTGGGTATATCCAGGATTGGGCCCCAAAAGGTTGTAAATTGTTATTAGGAGAAAAAACTAAAAACTGACAGTTTTTGCTGCTTTTTAATTTGCAGTTCAGACTAATAAAATACCCTTCCCTGACAACCTAGCTTTAATTAGCCAACTGCCATTATTTTTTATCATTGATCTGACTGTCTGATCTAAAGTTTGTAAAGTATGTAGACTTCACAAGCAGGGAGAACAACTCATTCTGCACCTGTTTAAGCAGTCAGGTGGAATACCTGTAGTTGGGGGCACGGGAAGGGTCTCTGATCCTTTTCATTCCATTTCTCATTCCTGTACAAAATTACTTTCTACATTTTTTGCACTTTGGGGAATACAGTCCTATTATAGGAACAATGGAAATGAGACAATCAATTTCTTCAGAGTATACTGAAATAATTTTTAAAAATGTTAATTGGTTCTGTGATTCAGTGCCTATTCATCAAAATAAAGGCCTGATGCTTCTATTAAAATGAACAGGTGATTTACCATTGACCTCAATGAAGCCAGAATTTCACCTAAGGACCAAATTTACATACATATAATGAGCTAGAAGGGTAAGATATATTTATTTGCATATGAACAAAAGCATTTGAAAAGAAATTTGTATTGAAAAGTTCAAATGTAAAATGATAGTCAAAGCAAAAAGATACATTTATCCCTTATAAAACTCTCACACTGTCATTTATAGTAATTGAATATGGTAATATGAAAGAAAATAAGATTGGAATTGGCACAATCAAAAGCTTGATCTTACCTCGTAAGTCAAGCTTCCTTAACTTGCTCCTTGCACTAAATTAACACTATGATGATGATCTTCTAGCATCTAAAAAAAGGATTCTAGTTAAAACCCTAAATTTTATTGCTGTGGAACTACACTCCCATAACAACTGTTGGGAACTTTTGCCTTATGACAAGTTCTTATAGTTTTTACCATGCAAATTTTCAACTGTATCTGCTAATTCAACTGCAGTATTACTAAGAGCTAATGGCTACTTTTTTTTTTTGCTCCAGTGCTCTGAAATATTTTGTTATTTGCTGAGAGAACTGCCCATGTTTATCTAGACACATTATAACAAGCATATGATTTTTGGTGTGGTTGCCAGAAAATATTATGTTCAAAACATATTACAGAAGTAAGAGTTGTCTGCTATTAGGTTTTTTTTAAAGCATAATTTACTAATAAAACTTTTTGTCCCTAAGTATGTACAGTATATCAGTATATATATTATTTTTTATTTACCTAAAGCAACCATGTAGGCTTCAAAGTTTTCATTGGATTCCATTTCCCACGTTCCATTGTAATCAGCAGGCATTGTGGCTAAGAGTTTAAATCGAAGGACAGATCAAATGGTGAGCCTGGAAGCAAGAGCTGCAGAAAGAATGTTTTGTAAGTCTCTCCTTTTTATATCTTTTCATGGATAAAGTTTACGGTTTTCCAGATAATAAAGTTGAAGGGTCAGAGTGATAACTCAGCAGAACTTTGCCTTCATTAACAAAGTTCAGGAGGATAGCAGGCAGGCAAGGAACTGGTTTCTGAAGCAAGAAGTAACAGAGAAAATGATTTTACATTGACCTTTGTAAAGAACTGCAAGCTATTATGGGTACAATTTCGAAACATGTAAAACACAATGACAAATTTAAGCAACCCAATTTAAGTAACCCAGAGTAGATTCTTTTTTTCAATTCCCTTCTCCTGCATGCCATTTGCCTCCATTAAGAGCTCAGCCTTGCATATCTTGGCTATGTGACAGATGAAAGATTGCACCATATTTTTAAAGACAAAATATTGTTTTTATTTAATTTTTACTTTGATTCAGTTTCATCCGTTATGATACAGTTTAAGATATAATTAGTTTGTACCACTGCTGTCCCTCTTCATAGATGTCATATGTGGACAGATGTGCTTCATGCACTAAATCCATTTGGGCACGTCCACACAAGTGTGCACATGCATCTTGCAGCGTCTCAAAGCCCTTTGAGATGCTGCAGGAGGCATGTGTGGGAATGAAAAAACATTCCGTACACTGCAGATTTGCAGCACGGGGGCAAAATTAGATCCCTGGATATCCAGGGATCAAAAAAAATGCAGGGGAAAAAGTGGGGCAGGGCACAGTCTGAGACCATGCCCTGAGGAAATCGGAGGCTTAGTTTTCCACAGAGACACTCTGGTAGCCAGCCAGAGCATCTCTATGGCTGGCCCTTGCCCCAGTGCTGAAACACGCTGCCTGCCTGTGCAGGGAGCTAGACCTGGGCTCCATGCCAGTAAGGGGGGGGGGGGGGGGGCTAGAGGACGGGCCCATGGGGGAACCCCTGCCAGCCCCATCCTCTGCCAGCTCCTCAAGCCCACCAGATTGCTGCCCCACCTGGCCCCATTCCCTGCCTGCCCCCCCACCCCGTGTTGTGCAGGGGGGCTCTGCCAGTGACCCCAATGGCAGCTGCTACGGCTGGTGAGTGTGGGGCTTTTTTTATTTTTAAAGTGCTGGGAGGTTGGAGCCAGGTGAGGCAGCCATCGGGGGGGAGGTCTGGGGGTGCAAATGGGGGGGGTGGGGCTGAGCAGGGCAGCCATTGGGGGGGGCTGCAGGAACTGGTGGGGAATGGGGCCAGACAGCATTCTTGGGGGCTGGGGAAGCAAGGGGGTTGAGGCATGTGGGCCCTGTAGCGGGGGTGGTAGCCCCTGCGAGGACCATGTGGCCCCTGTTGGGGGGCTGTAGCTGCTGTGGGGGGAATTCTGTGAGCTGTGTAGGGGGGCTGTGCCCTGAGGTGGGCAGGGGACCCACTCATCCTGAGCAGCCCCCCCAATCTCCCCATGATTCACCCACACCTACCCACACACCCTGCAGCCCTCCACAACCACCCATATCCCCCCACCCCCTTCCCAACCTCCTCTTGCAAACCCCACATCCCTGCAGCACACACCCTGCATGCCCAGCTGCCAGATAGGATGAGACCTGCTGGCAGGAGCTGTAGCTGCAGGGGCATCTGTTCCCACATCCTGGTTAGTGAAGGAGTCAGGGGGGGCTCTAACTGCTCTATGCTAAGAAAATCAAAGGCAAACTGCAAAATATATAGATATTTAGAAGTCATTCTCCTGCCGTGTCTGGGGTGTCCTTAGGTCCCTCCGGCTGCATCGTCACGCATCCTGCAGTCCCTGCGGGACAGGGAGGCAGGCCTCACATGGCCCCACACAGCCTGTTATGCCCCCGGGCCGTGTGAGCTCGGAGAAACCGGAAGTGCCGCGGTGGGCACTTCTGGTTTCACTTTATCTTACAAGCCGGCATGCCATTTAGTGGAGCATGCTGGCTAGTAGGATGCCAGATACAGCTTTTACTGTAGTGGTCTTCTGTTTTAATTGTGGAAAAACATGGATTTGGGGGTATTTTACAGAGTGACTTTGGGATTTTTTAACAGGAATTTTTCAGTTTTCAAATAGGGAACACCAGAATTCCTGCTAGGAAGGTAAGTGGCAGGACCTAGGCAGAGGAGCCTGCTCAGAGCTGGCACCTTGAACCCAGCTGGCTGTGGCTGACCTCCTGGCCAACTGGAGCCAGGAGGACATGCTTTGACAGTTCAAAGCAGACCACTGCACTGGAAACATCTGGGTGATAGCTGCCCAGATGGCCAGGCAGGGGCACACATGGCAGTAGTGTCGCACAAAGGCCAACTCTGCAATCACAGCCCACTGGCAGCTGGCCCAGGGGGGCAGATGCCTCTATTGACTGTGCAGTCCCCATCCGGGTCTGGCAGGTGTGCAGGAGGTCACAGCCAGGCAGAAGCCCCCACTACCGGACAGTTGCAGTGCATAGAGGGTGCAGGGAACATTCAGGGCTGCTGCAGCAGTCCAGCTGGCACAAGGAGTAGTGTCCCCAGGTAGCAATTGGACGGGCCCCAGAAGCTCCTGAGAGTCAGTAGCTCTGAGCTACTTGACAGGGCAGCTTTTTGTACTGATGGGGCCAGGACAGGGCAGCTTTATATACTGCTGGGGACAGCACAGGTGCTGGCCCCTGGCTCCCCCTGGCTGCAGATCCATGAGGAGCCAGGCAGGGTTATTTTGCCCCAAGTGGCACAATTTGCCCCATACCAAAGTGCATGTCTGGGCACGTGCACTGAGGCAAAAAGCACCAGCTCAGATTTGCACTGCTTCTATTTGAGCTGCTGCAAGCACATGTGCTTACATGTGTGTACGTGCCCCTTGGGTGCATTAACTGTTAGTAAAGATGTTCCAGATTAATACAACTGAGTTCAACATTGTCAGTGACTTTTAATTAGGCTGAAACTTGGTGGTTTGGGTTAGAAATCTCTAGTGGACCTTACAGGCCATAACATATTATATGTCTTAGTTATGAACTTCACAATATATCCCTCATCAGAGAGGCTAACAGAATGCATGATTTTTACTTTGAAGCAGGGTCAGGGAGGGAGAAGCTTTCTCCTGAAGGTGTCTGAGGAGCAGGCTTATTAGTTGTGTTCTTTTGCAACTTGAATCTATTGTGATGCTCACTAAATTAGAATTACAATCTGATACACTAAAATGAATGAGAATTTCTGTGTAGAAAAGTGAAGGGATCCATTAAAGCCTGAGCAGGATGGGCATGAGAACATGGATCCTTCCTTCCCACTATATTCTAGCGCATCTGCCTGCCCTGCTACAGATCTTGGTGCAGGGACAGTGGATCCTCTGGTAGTGCTACCTCAGTATGGCAGAAGGCTGCTGCTATGGGAAATGAATGTCTTTACAGAGAAGTTAATCCACCAAAGGTTTCCTCATGGACCCAAAAACCAATGCAGCAGCAGAAAGAAGAGAACCCTCGGTGCAGATAAGTCTCTCTTCTCCCTTTTCTGGTCCCTTGTACAGGCCTGATTTTCTCCTGCATGGCCCTATCTATATATAACTTTCCTTCTATCAGGTTCATAGACATTAGGTTTCATAAACATTAGGGCTGGAAGGTACCTTAGAAGGTCATCGAGTCCAGCCCCAAGGTTCCTTACACCACCTCTGTTCAACCCTCGTCATTGCATCCTACAAGCCTTAACTGGCATCTTTGGAAAATTACTTCAAGCTTTTACTTGGGTATTACCCCCAATTCCCCTCCTATGCACACACAAAACTATCGAAATAAAGTGTTGAGGGTATTTTCAATCCAGACTCCTTTGTCAAGCTGAAGATTCAGCCTGTGGCCTGGATGCAACATTTTCTTAGGCTGATAATCTACTCTGTAATGAGGAAGGTGTCCCCTTGAGTTAACCTAGAGCTGTTGAAGTCCGATTCTTCTTTCTTGAAGACAAAACAAGACAAAATATATACAAAAGGAAAACAAAGATAGAAAAGACACCATTGGTCTATAATACTTATTTGTAACTTTATTGCTAGAGACAGATTGGCTGTTGAAATGATGGGATGAGCCTTTCTGAGACTTGCCTAAATTGTATCTGTTTTAGGCTGTTTAAGAAATATTTTTTAACGTTTCTCTGATCAGGGGCTCATAATAGTATATTGCAATAGAACCTGTCTTGTCTGGCTAAGCTAGACTCATTAAATACAAGACAAAAAAGACAAAGTTTACCAAGGGAATCATTGCTTGAAGTCTTTAAATGGAGATAGCTTTTTGAAAAAAATTCAATGATCTAATTTAAACAAAAATTACTGAGTTTGCTAACATGCACATGTGTAATAGGGAAAATTATTTTTCCCTAATGCTGGAATTACTGGGCAGAAGGCAGTATTATGAAGGAGGTCAGACTAGACAGTTGTAATGGTCTCTATGGGTGTATGTTGAAATTTGTGAATGCATACAATAGCATATACAGGGTATTTAACCTGAACAGGTTTTATGTTGCAGGATATTTTAATTTGAATTTATTTAGTTTTATATACTTGTTTTCTAAGCCTTCCCTGGGTAGTAACATTAATGAATGTGTGTATCTTTTTATCTTATACACAGACGACCCTCATATGCTAAAAGAGCATTGATGTAGCAAAGTCAAGTGCTCAGAAGTGAGGAAAGTTGCATATACAAGCTTAGTTCAGCTGCTTGTGCTTATGTAGAATGTCACTATCTTCATAGGTGACTGGTGCCTCACCCCAGTGACCAGGCAGTGACTGGGGGGGTGGGAGAAGAGAGTCCCCCTGAGGCCGATCACACTGACCGGGGGGGAGGGGGGGGTGGCTCTCCACCGCCAACCTCACTCACCAAAAAGCGGCTGTGGTGCTTTAGGAGAGGCCCCGGGACTTCCTCAAGTGCTTCTGCTGGTGACCCTGCTCCCCACCTGTTGCTCATGCACCACCTGGGAGCGTGGCCGCTTCACCTGGCAGCCCTGCTCCCTAGCTGGTGCTCGCAGGGGGGCACCAGTGCTCCCACCTGCACCCCCGTGCACCCCCTATGTGTCGCCACTGAGTATCTTATATGGTCACAGGCACTTCTACTTGCTTCCTGCAAGAAAACTTAATGAAAAAAAATTTCAAAGTTGTCTAGCCTGGCTGTATTTGGGTAAATTCTCACAGAAACAGCAAAAGAACATCTCTGACAAAGATCCAGCTCATGGTTTGAACACTCTAGTACAGTAGTGCTTAATCTTTTGGCCCCACAGACTAGGTAAGTGGTATGGGGCCAGTCCATGGGCTGGATCAGGCCTGCATTCCAGAATCAGGCCCTGTTCAGCCCTATGCCACCCTTTTTGGTCCCATGCCACTCTATGCTGCCCCACTCAGCCTGGCACTGCCCCGTTTGGCTCTGCTTGCTCAATTTAGCATGCAGACCTATGCTTTCCAGCCCATGGGGCTCCCCAGGGTCCAGGAATATGACAGCAGAGAAGTAGCAACTAGCTGTCACCACTCCCCTGCTGCCAAATTTTTGGGCCAGTGGGGAGCCCTGAGGGCCAGATCTGGCCTGCAGTTTAAGCATCCCTGGCTCCAATATAATGTGACAAGCTTCAGATGTCCTTGGAAGTAGGCATCATTGGTACAGATCCCTGAAAGGATTCACTGGAGGTCACCAAGGAACAGTCTTTTCTGAACTTCTCAGGACATTATAGGTCTGCATGGCTGCCAATTCTAGGCAAGCAGGGGTGTGGTGGCTGAGCAGTTCTGACATCTTGCTCTGGCTCCAGAGACACGACTTTGAGTTTTACTCTGGACTTGTCCTAAAGGCTGCCCCCAACTGTGAATGGATTATCAAGCTGTTTGGGCTGGGATGTCAAAAGTGACTGAATATGATACTGTGCACATTATTCCTCTGTGCTGTTAGCTATTGAACAGTAACCAAAGGCCTGTTTAGGTGCGAGTAGATCTAAATGGCACTCTCTAGTGTTATAATATACCTGTTAACAATGTAGCTTTTCTTATGACTATACATCAGCAAATATGATTTTGGAACTTTGTGCTTTGTCAGTGAAAGAATGGCTTTGTATCTTTGATTCAGAGCAGACAGGGATAAGGACAGCTCTAGTTCTTGCAGGTTTTCAAATGAAATATTACCTTCTTTTTACCTGCACTACCAGCACATACAAAAGAAAAGCATATAATGGCATATAATGAGATGTCAGGAGATCCTTGATGGTAAGTTTTAAACAAACAGAATCAAAGTGAATAGCTTTATTTCATTTTCAGGAGACTGGGAAGTTATCCAAGTAAAAACTAGGGAAAAACTGTAACTTTTGACCAATTGCTTGTTTGTTTTAATCTATACTTGTTTGCTCATCTTCTGCTTAGGGGCTATCTTCTGCTCTGTGTGTTACCTATGGGGCTCTGATCTCAGCTGGTATCCTAGATACCTCGCTCCTTGCTTTCTTGCACTATGCTGATAATAAATACCTATTCATGTCATTATAACAAGGTAAGAGGTGAGAACAAGTCCCTGTTCTATTTTCCTTCAATGTCTACAGAGATGCACTGATTTACAGCGGTTTGACCCAAAGAAGAATTTGGTTTCCTATCTTCAAACGGTTAATTATGGGTATCTAAGGAAAGCATCAGGCTAAGTGTCCACAGTTATCTTCTGAAATCAGAGCACATGCCAGTAGAGTGCAGCTTGTTTCATAGGCAGAGAATTACCATGCTCTACAACTCTAGTACTGATACAGTTCTGCTTCATTTTTGGAAATCATTCTGGCAAGATGGAGCTAAATCACTTAAGCCAGTATAGGATAGTTTTTTGGTTTGCCTATCATTTATTAAAAGGCATGTCTACATAGCTCAGTGCAGCAATACAAAAATACCCAAGCTAGCTCTGAATGATGTAGCTGGGGTACTGAAGCAGTGTAGCTCTGTTAACAGTTATTTGCCTAGGCTAATAAGTGCTGCTGAGAAGCAGGGTATATTAATCCAGGTGGACCACTGTGCTAATGCTGTTCTACTGCTTCCAGTACCCAGCCTAGCTTATTCAAGACTTGGGTAGCTGTATACAGTAATGCATGGCATGTCTAAAGTAGTAATTTTCCATCACTGAAGATGGATTTAGTGAAATTCAGAGAAAATAAGTGATCCCATGACCCTTTCATTTGACCTGTTACACTGCTTACCAGTAAGTAGCAAATTTTGTTTCTATTTGTATAAACTGTGTTAGAAACATGCTAAGCCCATATTTGCTTGACAGTCTGTAACAGTCCTCTCAAGTAAATGCTCAATTAGCAGTTTGCAAATGTACTAAATTCTCCTAATCAAGACATTTTGTAAGTAGAGTTAATAAAACATGAAGTATTGACTTGAGAGGCTGTTGTGATGCCTTCTGAGTTTTTAAAGTGTACTGTGTTAAGGTGCACAAAGAGAATTTTAGTTTACTAATCAATAACTTCACAGGCAATAATGCCTCCATCAGATTGTAAACCCTGTCTAAATAATATAGACCCAATTGACAGTGACAACTGCTGCATCAGTGCAGGTGCTGTTATTACAATCTCATTTTAAGCCCCAGTTGGAAAATTTTAAGTTTGCAGATCACTGATTCAGTGGAATCATAGGAGTCCATTACCAACTAAAATGATTTGTCCCTTGTGACATCTTTGGGTTTTAAAATGTTGCTAATTACCCATTCCCAAATTGAAATTACTCTGATTGTTCTATGTATAAATATACTTTCAAAAGGGCAAAGTTAATTTAATTTCTCTACTGACAATATGCCATTGTGAAATGAAGAAAAAGTGGTCTATGGTATTTTTTGTTTTTAATTCTGGCACTCTCTCTTCACAGGCCACTGCTGTTGAGGTTCATGGGGTTTCTAGGTACAGCAGAACAGCTGTATCAGGCCCTGTGTTGTTGATTTTTTTTTTCCCAGTAGTCTTCCAGTATGCGCGTTAAAAACAATTGCTTCTGACTTCATATCCTGTGTGTCAAGTTTCAGGCCAAAGCAAGGTTTTGTTGTTCTTGTGGAAAAAAAAAAAAAGCAGTATTGTGAAAAACTAGAAAGACCTTTCACTTTTTAATGGTATAAATGGCCTTCCTAGGCTAGGTTAGATATTAAAAAAACCTGAAGCAGAATTGATCTAAATTATGTGGTTTTCTGTAAGCAGCATACTTTAGATCAGCAGTAAACAGAACACACATTTGCTCTTTGGTTGGAGGGAGCGTTACACTGGGTTCCACCATTTTTAAACCAGTCTGTGTGTGACAAACTTCTGTTCTGTTACAGGTATAAACCAGTTTTGTGTGTTGAACTTCTGTTCCCTTATAGATATAGACTGATCTGTTCACTTATACTGGTAAAAGTGTAATATCTGTACCTGACCTTAGTCTCACGTATATATATTATACGTGAGACTAAGGCAACTCCTTTGTAGGCAACTCCCTTGCAGGGGTCAGAAGGAAATTCAGTCTGCTTGCTTTGTGAGATTCAGGTTGCTCCAAACTTAGGGGAGAGTGCACATTTGACAGGGTCTAGGGCAGCCTAGACTGTGACAAAATTCTCTCTGTGGTCTGCCAAGGAATCCACAATACCGGTGCTACCTTGAAGACAGCGCGGCATGCTTGCTAGTTTGCACTCACTATGCTCCTGGTTTTTCAGTTTTTAACCACCTAAAATATACAAGCCATGGCAGGGAACATCTGTACTCCCTAGTTGATAGTACAGCAGCCATTTAAGAGTAGAGTACCATAGCAGGCTGACATAAGCTGTTCTGAGTGTCTGAATAACCCTGGGGAAGTCAAGCAACACACTCCCAGACACCTACTATTATTTTTAACTTGCTATCACATATGCATTCACTTGATTTCTTTTTTTAAGTTTCATCACTGAAGATATATACAGTGATAGATGCTGCTGCAGAAAGTATCAGAGGTGCTATCTCACCAGTCACAGAATCATAGAAAATTAGGGTTGAAAGGGACCTCAGGAGGTCTTTTAGTCCAGCCCCCTACTCAAAGCAGGACCATACCCAACTACATCATCCCACCCAAGGTTTTGTCTAGCCTGCTCTTAAAAACTGAAATTTTGATTTTTAGCACATCTCCAGGTAGCCTGTTCCTGTGCTTTACTACTCCCTAGTAAGAGAGTTTTTCCTACTTTGTAACCTTAACTTCCCTTGCTGCAACGTGAGATCATTGCTCCTTGTTCTGTCACCACTGAGAACAGTCTAGCTTCATCCTCTTTAGAACCAACCCTCAAGTACTTAAAGGTTGCTATTAAATCTCCTCTCAGTCTTTTCTTCTGCAGACTAAATAAGCAGAGTTCTTTCAGCTATGTTATGTTCCCCAGTCCCCTAACCATTTTTCTATCCTCCACTGGACTCTCCAATTTGTCCACATCCTTCATGGAGCAGTGGTGGGGGACAAAACTGGACACAGTACTCCAGATGTGGCTTCACTAGTGCCAAATATTTCATGGCTGAAACAATCTATTTGCATGTGATTCTGCTTTGAGCAGGGGGGTGGATCCTGAAGTCCCTTCCAACCCTAATTTTCTATGAAATGAGGGAAGTGATTTTTCCCCCCCCTCTAATCTGCTGGCAATGCTACTAATGCAGCCAAGTATATGGTTAGCCTTCTTTGCAGCAGGGGCACAAAGGGCAACTGTTGGCTCATATTCAGCTTATTGTCCACTGTAAACCCCAGGTCCCTTTCTACAGAGCTACTGCTTAGCCAGTCATTCCCAGTCAGGACAGAACAATTCCATGGACTAGTACAAAGTGCAGGACATTGCACTTGTCCTTATTGAATTTTGGGAGATTTCTTTTGGTTTAATCCTCCAATTTATCAGGGTCTCTCTGAATCTTAACCCTACCCTCCAAAATATCTACTATTCCCACCAGTTTGGTGTTATCTGCAAGCTTGCTGAGGGTGTACCCCATGCCATCTTCCAGATGGCTGATGAAGATATTGAACAAAACTAGCCCCAGGACAGACCCTTGTGGCACTCCACTTGATACTAGCTGCCAACTAGATATTGAGCCATTCACTACTACCCATTGAGCCTGACAAACCAGCCAGTTATCTACCTTACAGACCATTCATCTAACCCATACTTCTTTAGCTGAGAATGTTGTGGGAGATCATTATCAAAAGCCCTGCTAAAGTCAAGGTATATCACATCCACTGCTCTTCCTGAATACACAGAGCCAGGTTGGTCAGGCTTGACTTACCTTTGGCAAATCAATGCCAAATGCTCCCAAACACTTTTTCCTTTTCCAAATAAATTAGAAATTGACTCCTTGAGGACCTGCTCCATGATTTTTCCAGGGACTAAGGTTAAGCTGACTGGTCTGTAGTTCCCTGGATCCTCCTCTTCATTTTCTTAAAGATGATGTATTCCCCCATGTCATTCTTTAGACCGATGTTTATGCTTTCAGCACGACTCCCTGGATCTGTACCTTTTGGGATATACAGTTTGGCTTGATGACTCAACTGCTATAGTGCCAAATTCTCTCACCTACTATGGCTTTGATATTGAAATTTGTTGCTGATGGGAGGAAGGTAATTTGTCCCCGATCATGGCACTCTGTCTGCTTAGGTGCTGCCTTGCGGGGCTCTGCCTCCCCTAGACCCCACCTAATGCCATCCAGCTGTTAAGAGTCCCAATAAGGTAAGTAAGCATTTGCGGTCTTTTTGTGGTCCCCTCACTAGAGAGTCCATAAACTGTTGAACTCTTACGGTAATTCAGCCCTGCTACTCCACCTCACTCTCTACTTGCACCTCATGAGAACTTCTATGACGGATGAGTCATATCGGTCCACTTTCCATAGACCAAAAGAGAGAGTGAACTGTATAGTAATGTATCACACTCTCCTTTTTACTTACTCATCTGATTCTTCTTTCTCTTACTCTTTTCCTACAGTGTTCTTGTCATCTGCTAGCCACTTAACTCTTCTGAGTAAGTCTGTAGGCTCCTCCAAGCCTTCAATCATGGGAGTCAGTTCTGGTTCCCACCAGTCACCCCTTCCAGGGCATTCCACACTGGGACACGGCTCTCCACTGCTTCGCACATACACTTCTGGTCCCCCTTCTGCAGGTTCCCGGTCATCTTTTATCTGGGTGTTTAAGTTCCACTCTGCCAATCAGAGCTGGCAAATGCTCCTAAAGTGTGCTGGCATTGGTGGCATGGTTTCATGTGCCCACACAAGAACCTCTTCTTTCACCACCATTGACTACTCACCGTCTCCCCAAACTGTGCTGACTAGTGTAGTGGTCTGGGTTCATTCTCACACCCTTAGTAATGTTTCCTTAAAGTCCTACCAGTTCTTCCGGACTCTTTTCTCCCTCAGACTGGCCTTCCAGAGGATTCTGCCCATCTGTTTCCTGAGTGAGAGTCTGCTTTTCTGAAGTGCTGGGTCCCTACTCTGTTGCTCTCTTTTCTTCCTTTTGTCAGGATCACGAACTCAATCATCTCATGGTCGCTGCTGCCAAAGTTGCTATCCATTTCTGCATTCCCTACCAATTCTTCACTATTTGTGAGCAGCAGATCAAGAAGAACATGGTCCTTAGTTGGCCTTCCCAACACTTGCACCAGGACATTGTCCCCAACACTCTCCAAAAATTTCCTGGATTGCCCATTTCCTTCTGTATTACCCTCCCAACAGATGGCAGGGTGATTGAAGTCCCCCATGAGAACCAGGACCTTTGATTGGGAAACTTTTGCTAGCTGTTTAAAGAAAGCCTTATCCTAGTCTAGTGGTCTATAGCAGACAACCACCATGACATCACCCTTGTTGCTCTTCCCTCTGACCCCACTTTCAATAGGGCTTTCTCTAGTTTCATATTAGAGCTCTGAGCAATCATACAGCTCTTTTACATATAAAGCAACTCTTCCTCCACTTCTCTTCTGCCTGTCCTTCCTGAACAGTTTATACCCATCCATGACAGTATTCTAGTCATGCAAGTTATTCCACCAAGTCTCTGTTATTCCAATAACATTACAGTTCTGTGACTGTGTGAGGACTTTCAGTTCTTCCTGCTTGTTTCCCAGGCTCTGTGCATTCATGTACAGACATCTGAGGAAACTAGCTGATTACCCTGCTTTCTCAGGAAGAATAAAAAGGTCTTCCCTGTTGCCCCCTCCTGCTTGCACTTCCTCCAGGTCACCCACTTAACTCAAGACTTTGGTCTCCATCCCCCACTGAACCTAGCTTAAAGCCTTTGTCACTAGGTTAGTGAGCCTCTCTGTGAAAATGCTCTTCCCTCTCTCTTCATAAGATCTTGTCTCTTCCTAGCAATCCTTTTTCTCGGAACGACAACCTATAGTCAGAGAAGCCCAAGCCCTACTGTCAACACCATCTGCACACCCATGCATTGATCTTCAGGATGTGTTTGCTTCTCTCTGAGCTCTTCCCCCTCGACCAGAAGGATTGAAAACAACACCTGAGCCCCTGTCCCCTTCAAAAGTGATCACAGGGCTCTGGGTGCAAGGGTGATCTGCTCAGGGTTCCCCTGCCCTCCCAGTGTATCATTGGTGTTCTCATTGATGAGTAGTATGGGGTAGTAGTCAGAGGGCCAGAAGAATCTTAAGAACATCCCTCCATGACATCTCAGATACAGAGTCAGATCAAGCAGCAGACCTCCTGAGATAACAGGTCAGGCTAGGAGATAGATGCCTCTGTCCCTTACAGATGGAAGTTGCTGATCACCACCATCTATAACTTCCTTTTTGTGGCAGTGGTATCTATCTTCCCAATCTTGGGGAGGCCTGGTGTGGCCTCTTCCACTGATGGAATGTACTCCTTCCCTTTTGTTGGTAGGGCCTCACCTGTTCTCCAGACAAACTGCTGCAGGTGGGGATAAACAGTTTTGCTTACTATCAGAAGTAACAAGCTTCCACCTTCCTGGGAATCCATAATCTCTTCCTTCGCCAGCACCACCTCTGGCAGCCCTTCCTCTGCAGTCCTAGTGCTCTCCTCCAGCACCAAATCAATGAAGTCCTCATAGCAGAATATGCTTCAGAGCCTTGTCGCTTCCTCCTATAGCTCTTTTTCCTGCTGCCTGAGGGACACCACCAGGAGGCATGGCTCACATTGCAGTAACTCCCCCACCTGGTCATCACTGGAAGGAATCTGCAAGCCTTAGTCTCCACAGCACCAAACCAGGACCTGGGTGGAAGCTTTGGTGAGCAGTTCTGTCTAGACAGATACCTTTCAGGTCCAAGCAGAGGAAGAACTGGCAGTGGCTCTGGTATTGTGTCTCTCCAGCTATCTCTGTGGGGTACTTACATCCAGTGCCTATCTCTTCCTGTCCCCCTTATCAAGCAGACCTTCTCTAGCAAACTTCCATATAAGCTGGCCCGTTTGCTGCCCCTTGATCCTGAAGGCTAGGTACAGACAATCAAAAAGCCCGAGGCTGAACTGATTCAGTCTTTGCAGGCTAGTCTAAACTGCACAGATTACATTGAAAAAGAAGTGAACAGACATTTACCTTTGATTCAGGAAATGCAGCCACATGCCTGCAGTGACTCAGGCCAGAAGCTGCAGGTGCTATAGCAGAGCTCTCAGGCTGTGTTCACTTCCTCTTCCTGCTGCCCCTGAGGTCTCTGGGACTTGTAGTCCAGAATTCCAGCAGGAGGACTCTGCAGAGTTGCTTATCACTTCCTCTTCCTGTTTCCAGGTGCCTCTGGGATTTGTAGTCCATAATCACAGTCAGCAGTAAGTTTGAGTGGGGGAAGGAGTGTTTAGCCCCCTTCCCTGGTCCCAAACCCCAGCTAGGGTTTACCTGGGGCAGGAGTCCTCCCTCCCCCCACCCCCCCTTCAGACAGCTGCATCCCCAACCAGGCTTGCCCCCCCCTCTTCCCCCTTGATAACCAGTTCACACTGCTCCAGTTAGAGAGCAAAGGTATAGGGACAGTCCTGCTCTCTGAAGCAGGCAGATAGCCCAGCCCAGCCCAGGGCTGGAAAGCATGCTGGGGGACTGTGATTTAACTTGAACTAGGAAGGGGTCTTGGACAGAAGTTTGATAAACTGGTTTCATCTAAATCAGTCAAGTCTGATACTGCATTCAACCAGGTTTGTCTTTAATCAGTTTCAGCCATTTTGAAACTGGTTTATGTGCACTGAGCTTCTGTTCTGTTACAGGTTTAAACCAGTTTCTGATGACTTAAATTGGTTTGTGTGTAACTTCTGTCGTTAGCCGAAAAGTTCCCTTTCCCCTGCTAATCTGCTTCCTCTAAGCAAGCTTCCAGTGAAGGAAGATGAGAGAGAGAGAGTTTCTGGCAAACTCCCTACTTGCTCTGGTCTCTAGTTAAAATTGCTCTAACTGCTGAGTTTTAGCTACTTACTTTGAATATCTAGGTGGGTTGTGCTTAATTAAAGAATGAACTTACCTGAAAGGCTGTCCTTTAAAGGGGGGGAGGTACAAACAGACCTATATGCTGCTTGCAAACTGCCCTGTTTCCTATCCTTTTTTACTCATCCCCTGGTTGCTTGGGGAGTCTTCTTTTCAACTCTTCTGGGCTTGGACTGGCTCTGTCCCCTTGTTAGGGCTTTTGTCAGATACAGGCAGTAATCACTCAGCTAGCAGCACTCTCTGGGGGCTCTGTTCAGGACAAGTACATAGAATCACATCTTGCAGATAGAAGCAAGTTGAGGGAAGAAGCTCAACCTACGGCAAGGTGTGGCAAAGGAGATGCTGGCATAAGGGAATTAGTGTAAAAAGTTGTTTAGCTGCTGGAAGAAGGACTCAGCCACCATACTGTAGGTGAGGAAGAAAAATGCACAGCAGGAAGGAACTAAACATGTAGGGAAAACTAGCCAGTATGGCAAAAGACCAGCTTGGCTTAACAGGGAACTCTTCAGTGAGCTAAAACACAAAAAGGAAGCTTGTAGGAAGTGGAAAGTTGGACAAACAACTATGGAGGAGTATTTAAAAATTGCTTGGGCATGTAGGGATGAAATGAGGAAGGCCAAAGTGCTAGTACTGTGCTGGAGCTGTAGCTAGCAAGTGACATGAAGGGTTTTTACAAGTATGTCAGCAACAAGAGGAAGATCAGGGAATGTGTGGGCCCTTTATTAAATGGGGGAAGCAACCTAGTGAAAGATAATACAGAAAAGGTTGAAGTATTTAATGCCTTATTCTTTTTCACCTCAGTCTCCACAGGCAAGGTCAGCTACCAGGCTACAGCACCTGACAGCACAGTTTGGGGAGGAGGTGAACAGCCAACAGTAACAAAGAACAGGTTAGGGACTACTTAGAAAAGCTAGATGTGTACAAGTCCATGGGGCTGGCATGATGCACCCAAGGGTGCTGAGGGAGTTGGCTGATGTAATTGCAGAGTCTCTAGCTGTCAGCTTTGAAAAGTCATGACGACTGGAAAAGGGTAAATACAGTGCCCATCTTTAAGACAGGGAAGGAGAATCCAGGGAACAACAGACCAGTCAGCCTCACCTCACTCTCTGGAAAAATCATGGAGCAGGTTCTCAAGGAATCCATTTCTAAGCACTTGGAGCAAAAGAAGGTGATCAGGAATAGTCAGCATGGATTCCACAAGGGCAAGTCATGCCTGACTAGTCTGATTGCCTTCTACGATGAGATGACTGGCTCTGTGGATGTGGGAAGAGCAGTGGCTGTGATATACCTTGACTTTAGCAAGGCTTTTGTACAGTCTCCTACAACATTCTCGTAAGCAAGCTAAGGAAGTACAGGTTGGATGAATGGTCTGTAAGGTGGATAGCAAACTGGCTGGATTGTCAGGCTCAATGGGTAGTAATCAATGGCTTGATGTCTAGTTGACAGCCGGTATCAAATGGAGTGCCCCAGGGGTCAGTCCTGGGGCTGGTTTCGTTCAATGTCTTTATTAGTGACCTGGAAGATGGCATAAAGTGCACCCTTAGCAAGTTTGCAGAAGACACCAAGCTAGGGGGAGCAGTAGATACACTGGAGGGTAGAGCTAGGATTCAGCATGACCTAGACAAATTGGAGGATTGGACCAAAAGAAATCTCTTGAGGTTCAATAAGGACAAGTTTAAAGTCCTGTAGTTAGCATGGAACATTCCCCGTGCACTGGTACAGGATGGGAACTGACTGGCTGGGCAGCAGCTCTGCAGAGAAGGATTTAGACAAATTGGAGAGAGCCCAGCAGAGGACAACAAAAATAGTTAGTGGGCTGGGGCACATGACATCTGAGGAGAGGCTGAGGGAACTGGAGTTATTTAGTCTGCAGAAGAGAGGACTGAGAGGGGGTTTAATAGCAGACTTCAACTACCAGAAGGGCAATTCCAAAGAGGATGGAGCTAGACTGTTCTCAGTGATGTCAGATGACAGAACAAGGAGCAATGGTCTCAAGTTGCAGCAAGGGACATTTCAGTTAGATATTAGGAAGAATTTTCTCATTATGGGGGTAGTAAAGTACTGGAACAGGCTACCCAGAGAGGTGACAGAATCTCTGTTCGTGGAGGTTTTTAAGACCTGGCTAGACAAAGACTTGGGTGGGATGGTCTAGTTGAGGATGGTCCTGCTTGTAGCAGGGGGTTGGACTAGACTTCCTGAGGTCTCTTCCAACCCTAATTTTCTATGATTCTGTGATTCTAAATCAGGAGGGAGTTGTCAAAGGGACTCCGCAAACCCAGACTGACTTATCCCCTGTTCCCTTCCCCTATC
The DNA here is from genome assembly GCF_030867095.1 of Alligator mississippiensis. Classification (NCBI taxonomy): domain Eukaryota; kingdom Metazoa; phylum Chordata; order Crocodylia; family Alligatoridae; genus Alligator; species Alligator mississippiensis. The sequence goes on from NC_081830.1 coordinate 45,581,349, forward strand.
CTCAGTAGCCCCAAGTGACACTGGTCACTTTGATTATTCCTAACTCACACTGTTTTTGCAAAATCAAATAACAAAGAAAGTATATCTTATTGCAGGTCTGCTGTGAACATCTTTGCGCCAGGTTAGTATCCTGGCTTCAAGCCAAAAATTTTGAATAGATTAGATGGCTCAGGAAATTGGAAACAAGCTCTGGAGTTTTTTCTCTTTACTTAGGTCACTAGTTCAAACCTAGTATCTTCAGGGGAAGAAAAGAAGTTGTTACTCCTCATATTTGTAGCTGCCAGCTGAACTGTCCTTTCTTCTGGTATGTGATATGCATTAGATATTTCATTACAGTTCCTAAGTCTTGATGTAAAACAACAAAACAGAAATCAACCATTTAAATCCGTAGGAGCAACATGTGTGGTATGACTTTCAGCAGAGAGCCCAGGGACAACGACAGCCCTATCTGTCCTAACGGTGGTCCCTTGAGGATGGCTCTGAGGTGGGGTGGTTTGCAGTGCCCCTGCTGGGCAGTGCCTGCTCTGGGAGAGGTTTTGGCTTCAGCTTTCACTTTTGTCAATTTGGCACCTTTCAAAGGCATTTACATTTACTTCAAATGAGAAAACATAAAAATCCATTTTAAATCAATCTTTTAAAAATAAGATAGTTGGCTTCCTGCCAGTGGAGTCTTTTTCCTCATCTGATCAATGACTCTGTGTCCTCAATCAGTCTCTCAACATCTTGTGTCATCCTTTTTAATCCTTCTGATCTTGCTTAGTTCAAATGCAAGGGTTATCCACTGCTTGGAAAGAGGCCTCTGCCCCAGGTTAGAGCTTCAGGGTCACTCCTTGGGGACCAGTCATTGGAGACATTTTAGCAGTGGCACTAGTAGACCTGTTGCTGCATTTGACAACAAGGAAAGGACAACTCAGGAGTGTGGCTGCTTTTAGAAAAAGGATGGGAAGGAAGGCTCCATCTAAGATTGTGTAGTCCGCTCATGCTAAGACACTGACTGAATCAGCCCTAACCTCTGCAGCAGCCAAGATACAACGCCCATAGGGCTTCTGTAGTACAGCAGCCAATCAGCAAGGTTTTGTGAGAAAAGATGGCCTTAATTATCCAAAGAAATGTGGAGTATCTAATTTACTACTCTGAGCAGCAGCATTTCCCTACAATTTTGTTCTTAGCGTGCACATAATATTTTTCCTCCATACACTTCAAAGACCTTTACAAAGATGGGGAAATAGTACTACCTTTGTTGTATAAACGGCAACATGAAGCGACTGGTCCAGAGTCATGCTGCATGCCAAAAGACGAGCTAAGTAAGGAGTCCAGGGATCCTCGCTCCATACCCTAGAGCAGGGGTGGGCAAAATGGTGGATCTGGCTGGTAGCCAGATTCCATTTCCCAGCAGCCCCTGCCTGCGGGGCTGAGGACATTTCCATGAAGCCCCCAGCAGCAGCTGTGATAGGCAGGCCCAAGGTGTCCGTGGAGACTGGCTCCAGCAATGCTGGCCGGGCATGCCGCAGAGGGAGCTGCTCCACAGCCGGGCTGGGATCTCGTGGCTGTGACAGCGTGGTCTGGAGCTGGGGCAGAGCCGCAATCCACTGCCTGCACGCCCCTGCCCTGGAGTTATAATGAGCTGTTGTGAGCCAGGTCAGCACTCCACCCCCAACCACAGCTCACCAAAAGCGGCCCTCGCATGTGTCCGGGCAGCTGGGATGAGGCTGCAGGTGGGCAGGGAGCAGAATGGTTGGGTGGGGCTGGGGCTGGGATCAGGATTGGGGGGCAGCGACAGTGCAGGGCCAGGGCCAGCCCACAATCTGCTGCCTGCACGCCCTTGCGATGGTCGCCGCTTCCATGGGCAGGGCTGTGCAGAGAGTGGATCGCAGTTCTGCCCCAGGCCCTGGCCCCACGCTGTCACTGACCCAAGATCCCAGGGTCCCCATGGAGACTGGCCGGGACCTGCGTGGGCAGGGCGTGCGGCTGGGATGGGGCCATGGGCAGGCGGGAAGTCGTGTCCATGAGTGGAACAGGCAGGCAGGGCTGAGGTGAGGGTCTTGGGGCAGTGACAGTGTGCAGCTGGGGCCTGGGGCAGAGCTATTATCTGTTCCTTGCATGCCCCTACTCATGGCACCAGCATCTGTTGCAGGGATGTGCGGGGAGCAGATTGTGGCTCTGCTGTAGGCTCCGGGCCCTGGCCCCATGCTGTCACCGCCCTGCAATCCTGATCCCAATCATCAGCCTTGCGCAGCCATGCTCAGCTGGAAGGAGCCATTGCTGGGACTGCCAGGAAATGAAATCTAGCTGCTGCCCACCCCCACAACTGTGCACTGGAGGGCAGTAGGACTGATCACATGCACCATGGCCTGGGCTGTACCCCCATGCCTGGGCTGGCTATGGACCAGACAAAAATGCCTTGGTGGGCCAGATTTAGCCCCTGGGGTGTATTTTGCCCACCCCTGCTAGACCTTTCTGTAGCTGGGATAAGAATAGTGTCCAACAGGAGTTTTGTCACTGAGTTCAGTGCCACGAATACTTTATTAACTAAGCTTTTTGTTTCAGCTGAAATACCTGCATTAGCTGTTCATTAATATCTGTGTAACTGTAATTTATAACTTAATTGTATTTATTCTATAACAAAGTTTTGCTGTTGCCACTGTCAGTTCTTATCTTCATCAGATAAAGTTTACATTATTCAGACATTGAACTGCAGGGCTAATTGATGGCTTATGAATGGAAAGTTTCTATAGAAAGCAATATTTCTTTTTCCTCTGATGTTTCAATGACAGGCATATTTTAGCAAAGAGAATAAATATCCCATTTAGCCTGTTCATGCTTGACCACCTTAAGTGGCATACTGTCATTTAATATAGGTTCTTATCCATTACAAGAACATTTTAAAGAATTGATTTTGCTAAATAGAAACAGAAATGGGTTTTCTTTACCTTAGTTTGTGAATCGCTTTGAAGCAACCCTCTTAAATATCTTAAGCTTTTTGTTATCAACTTTACAATCTGTTGAGGAAAATTCCCTTGATTCTAAAATCCGATTTTGTTTTTAAAGTTCACAATCCAAAGAGGAAATACAGTCAAGCCACTTACACAAAATTTCTCCATTACACTCAAAATCCCCTGACCTCATTTGGTCTCAGGGAGTCATACACACATAAAACTAGCACCTTGAGGCTGCTCTAAATTAGATCCAGTTGAAGGAGGTCTAAAGTGACTGCTGGTGTTCATTAGTTCCCTTTTTCAGCAGTGTTCCTAGTTGGGGTAAGGATGAGTATGGAACTGTTTTGCCAGTTACTAAGACAGCTGGAGAGACCCTTAATCAGGGAATATCCATAGCTGATTATACAGCCTTCTGACTGCTTTGTGCAAGATTTTTACTAGATTACCTTTGAAAGTTTTGCTAGAATATGTATTTAGTACCTTATCAGGTGAAAAATCCTATTTATAGCCAATTAAAACAACAATTTTGCTTACTCATAAACAGATGTTCTCAGTTTATTGACTCTTTCTGCAACATTTAGGGCATGAACAGGACTTTGTCAGTCTTCTCTTTGTATGTCCTTACATTGTTAGGCATCCCCACTCTGAGTATCGGTTGACAGAAGGATTCTTTTGATCAGTCTCTTTTCCATGTTCCTCCAGCTGCCTACCTGCACACCTGCCGTGGAAAATACTCTGACCTTTTTTTTAATACGTTCCAGATATTTCCACCCTTCTTTCTAGTAAAGTTTAGAAAAGGGTGGTGGCTGAGTTCTCTAATAAAACCTGGCACTCCATTTAATACCTTGCATGAAACAGCTGCTTTCAAGTGTGATTAGAAATCTGTCTGTCCTTCTGGTAGAGTTTCAGCTGTCACATCTATGTGTTAAAATGGAAATAACACTTGAGTTAGAATTTTGTAGTTTTGTCTTTTAGTTATAGCTTTTCAGTGACCAAATCCTTGTTTAATGTGTTTAAATGAGGGTGCTGCATTGCCAGTCATTGATATTGATTCTGTCTGCACTTCCCAGTGCCTTGCAAGATTTTGCTATGATATGTTAAATTTTTCTCCTTTCATTCTCCAAAGTAAAGGAATTCACATTAGAGTTGCATTTTTGTCATTGATTATTAACTTATCTTTTTGCAGTGCTTGCTAGTCTGTTGGTCCTTACTTGAATGGTGGTTGAGCTGTCCCTTAGAAGAGACATGTTCCAGGTGTCTGTACATATAGATCTTCACAAGCATTCAAAGGGGGATGGGGAGGAGAGAAAAGAAAAGCTTAAAAAACTCCTCCAAAACCATAAATACAAGTTTCCTTTTGCAAAACTTACCCTTTGCTAATGAACAAGGTTTAAAATTCAGAATAGGAAAGTGAGATGCTCAGTTACTAAGAGCACCCGGAATGAGGGGGGAAGATACAATATTTAACATGGTCCAGAGAGACCTCCTGAAATTGGTTTAAAATTGTCAAATTTTGCAATAATATTGTTATAAAAAGATCTTTTAGAACCATGATTGGTTAACACTATGATGACACATGGACAGCAAGTTAGCAATGTCACTCTCCTGATCTGGAGTACTGGAAGCATGGGACTATTGCTTACAATTGTAAAGCCATTGGTAAGAATTTAGAAGTGTAGCAATGGTTGCTAAAGTAGGAAGGAATATTCAATTCTTGATTAGTTTTCAGTTTTGTTCAGGTGCTGTTCAGAGAGATCCTAAAGAGAGATCAGTGTGTTCAGTCTCAACCACATCTAGGGCCCCATCTTTTACCAGGTGTTAAAAAAAACACATGGAAATTACTGGAGATGAATGTACAAATTATGATCCTGACTCTGCATCATTTTCTGCTAGTACAAAACCACGTGAGAGTCCATTCTAGTCCCAGAGTAGGATGGGGCCCATGAGTGTGGTGCTTCTGAGATAAACAGCATCATGTGAAAGGTGCTCAGCATTGTAAACCTTCAAAGGCTTCAATGTTTAAGGTATTCAGCATATTCCCAGGTGGGAGCCTTAAATAAATATGATATTGTGGGTACACTAGAGATATATTGGCAGCAGCTGAGGGATTCCCTGAACTTTTCCAATGGTTAGTCTTTTCTCCCATGCTTGTAGTAAGATAAAGCCTGGATATTGGTGGTGTGGAACTCTAAAGGCTGTGTGTGTGTTGGGGAGAGATATTTATTGCTGGTTTATTAACATAGCTGCTGTGTATTGAGTCTGAGCTTTGAGAACTGACAAGTCTGTTTATTTTAGTGTATTTGTAAAATTTACCAAGGGTACTGTTTATTTAAAAAAAAATAAATAAATTGATATAAAGCCTAGGTGTGACAGACTATATTTCAGTAAATCTACATATATTGTATTACAGAACAGCAAATCATCTTTCATTGGAAAAGTAAATAGAAGGAGAAAAGGGAAATAGAATGAATTAGGTGATGAGATCAACTCTGAGATGGAGTCGCAAGTACGAACTGAGAACAAAAGTCTGAAAGAATTCCGCAGGGATCCAGGTTGCCTGCAAGTTTTGAAGTAGATCATGTTTGGTGATGAAAGTTTTCTCTGACTTACATGTGGTGGGCAGCATATTAATCTATTGATTAAAGGGTAATTGAGAGTTATCTTTCCAGTTTTGCATTAAAAGTTTTTCAGAAATTGTAAGTATGTCAATGAGCTTTTTAATGTACTAATCAGTGGCTCTTCAGACAAAAAAAAGAGAGAAAAGTATCATTGAAGATTAAATTTATGTTACATTTGTGTCTGTATTTCATGATGTAATCTTAGTAAGAGCCTGTCAATAACTGAGCTAAAAGCAGTATGTATGACTTAAGGAGCCCAAGTGAGAAAGACAGATTAACATTTTTGAGCCCTTTTTGCTAAAATTCATTGGAACTATAGGGATAACAACAAAGAAACCCTGGTTGGAGACTTTCCGAAAGTCTATACATTTCCTCTCTTTCAGTCTTGATTTCAGAGAGATACGTTTAATGACTGTATAGCATTCAGATGCTATTGTGTTCGAGCTCCAGAGATACACCAATCCATGGAGGAATGTCATCTTTCTAAATCTAAATAAGAGATCAGGTGTCTGAAAGTAATTGGTGATGTTAGTTGTGATTGCTGCATAGGCTATTCCTGCATTTATTTGTTTGCTAGCCTTAGAACTTTTTCAAAGAAGAAAAATAGCACATTCATCAACCACAATGAACAAGGATCACAATATGAATTGAAGTTGCATGTATTCATAAGTATAGATGCTAGAGGGTTTTTTTCTTCAACTCTATGGTGGTAATCAAAATATTTAGTCAATTAAATCACCTGAATATTGCTTATAATAGAATCACCAAAAAATGCTGCAGCTCTTGAGGGTCTTTTTAATTGATTTTAAACTATGGCTTTTTCATGGTAGATAGGTGAGCTGTTGGGATTTTTTGTTTTATTTGAGTTTTTTAGGGATTATCCCAGTTTGGGGGATTCTTACCTGTCAGGCACACAGTAACTGGTTCTTGTTACTTCCTACTACCAATTCTGACAAAGTGGAACCCCCTCGGAGCAAGGAATGGTGGTTAAAATGTGCTGTGCTCCAGCAATCCTAAAAAGATGTGCCTTTTAGGAGGAGGGCTATGCCCAGAACATCTTGCTTCATTATCAAGAAACTGCAACTTGTTCTTTTGAGGTTTCCCAGCTGCCCAGAATTTTGGGCTATGTTTTAGCATTCAGTATCTGCTGGAAGTTGTATGAAGTAATTGGTACATCAGACACTATAGTTTCTTCATAGCTGCTTCCCTCCCCCCAGTCACCAGATGGAACTGAAACGGATTTAATGGTCGATGCATAATAAAAGAGGAGGTCATTTCAGAGGCTGAAAGCTGCACATCTCTCAGTACAATATTCAACTATTTAAATATCACAATGATGCAAGGGACTAAATTCATGAATGTATCTTTAGTCAACATTGCCACAACCTTGACTAATATCATGGACACTGTAAATGGTCACAGTAGCAAAGTTCAAAACAGTTGGAGGAAAGTAAAAGTATTGCTGTTGGGTAATCATTTTATCTCTGTCTCCAATTACATTGGAAAAAGCGAATTGTCTTTGAAGACAGATTTGCTATCTCCCTTCAATTATGTATCCCCTGCATAAGCGAGTAAAGGTTATTTTACTGCGTGGCAATGAAAGAGATGTTACATCTCAGGCAATGTATCATTATTACAACCTTTTGTACTATGGCTATTAACTGAACAATCATATTAAGGTTGAGTCAATAACTGGGTACTTTGGAAGTTCAGGTGTAGTGGACACAAAAACTGCATTCAAAGTGCATTCTCTATTATGGTGCCATTCTGCAGGGTGCTCAGCTGTCAGGCTCTGAGAGACACAAGCACAGACTGAGCTTTGAAGTTAGCAAGTGAGTGTGTACTTCAGTGCTCTGCTGGATTGGAGGCAAAGTACTTATATTGAAAGATCCTGTCCTTGTGTGTTGTGAATGCTTGTAGTACTGGAATGCCCTAGTAACTGAAAGAAGAAAAATCCATATTAATACTATCCATGCAGGAGCCTGGGCTTAGAATATCTAGCTGCAATTACAGGTAGTTTCTTGTCTTTAACTTGTTCTCTCAGTATTTTATTGCAAAGAGATCTACTTTATCAGCAAACAGGCATTGATATAGCACAAAGCTATAGCTTTACAGGGCTGAATCTGATAGAGATAAGAAACACTTGAGGTATAAGAGGAAAAATATAGAGAAAGTAAAACTCTGATTGTCTTTTTATCCCCAGATGTTTTAGGAGTGGGTCTTTGGAGTTGCATCCTAACTCCTGGGGTGCATAGAGACCCTAATAACATCCAGAGAAGTGTTATAAATGAGTTAGGAATTAAGTGCAGATTTTCTTTCACAAAAGAAGTCTTAAGATGCATGCTTTTCTCATTGATCATATGAGCTTTGTCTTTCTCTTTAATTATATTAGTATTTTCTTTAAGAATTACCATACTGGATCCTGTGTGTAGTTTAATAAATATGGATGAGCTTTAAGAAACATTAAACTATATGAAATTTAGCCTAGGGGGGTGTAGAGGAAGAAATTCTGCAGAAGTTGGTGGTTTGATATGAGGACCAGCATTTGAATTCAGTGACTTTTTCTAGTGGGTTTATAATAAATGATCTCTGCCAGATCCTCCATGCCTTCTCTGATAGGGGAGATGGTACCTATTTATATGAAGTTACTTTCCAGTGGTTTAATGGGCAAACAGTTGAGAGTGTGAGTTAACTGAAATATGGTGCTCTCAGAACATTTTGTTGTATCAGTTTTTGACATCCCTTCTTGGGGTGGTCAAAACAAGCACATACTTGTCTTCAATGGTACTTCAGGTCTAGTATTCTGCTCCCAATTATACCACTAAAACTCTATCTAGGGAGAGTTCAGCCTAAACAATTCATCTCAATGTAGATGTAGGCTCTTAAATGCTTGGACTCTTAGTCCTTTAATGCTTGACTGGTCCAGTCCAGCTGTGACCAGTTAATCCATTCTCTTCAGGCCTAATGTGCTCCTTTTGCTCAGAGGAAGAGTGAAAGAAAGCTTTAAGTTGGAAAGAGGTTTTTAGATGCAGTGACTGATCTAGAAGAAGTTGTAAGAAGTCTGAAGGTTCCTAGAAAAGGAATGAGAGAGGGAGACTACTGGATAAACTATAATAAGGCCAGGTAGGGAGAAAGGCTTCTTGTTTATTGTGGGAACTAGAGATAAAACTGTATGGAACTTGGATGGAGTAAAAGTTTTTGAGAAGGAGTGGAGCTGTGTGGTGCAAGATGGGGTGGGGAATATCTCTCTATTATCTCAGGAGAGCTATTTGGGATGCACAAAATCTGGGTGAGGGGGTCTGGCTTGTAGACTTGGTTTGGAAGCAACAGGCCAACACCCAAAGGGGAGGTAGTAACCCTTTGGCACAGTTTCTTGATTAACTGAACTGAGCTTATTCTAGATCATAAGCCTTGCGTGTATGTAGCTTAAGAAAAAAGACAAAGCTAGTTGTGATTTTGAAGCACTGGTCCTTAGTTGAGCTGTGGTTTAAGCATTCCTTCTCCATATCATGAGGAATTTGATTAAATACTGGTATTATTTTTGTATTTACACCCATTCATTTATAATTTAATAGGCTAGTTATAGTGTGATGATGTGACAGAGCTCCTAGAATTTTCCTGGAACTGTAGGAGTCAGTAATACGAAGTAGGAATTAATATAAGGACATGAGGCTAGATTTTCGAAAGTATTAGGCAGGAAAACATTCTTGAAAATCCAACTTTTTTTAATCTTTATTTTCAAACGCTGAAATAACTTTGAAAAATGGTTTAAAAATATTCCATTGCTACACTGGGAGTTACAAATAAAATGAAATTTTAGTGTACCGTCAAATTGAATGTCTCATGAGAAAAGATGCTGCACAGAAAAGGTAATTTTTAGAGGACTTTTCATGTATGTTCAGAAACTTTCAGCTACGTGTTATTTCGGTTACAAAAATGTATGTGTAGTGACCTGCTTGCTCATGGCTCCTTCAGGAGAAAATTATGATGAGAAGGCAGATTCTTGTTCAGTAATAGGCATGTTGAAGAAATACAAGATTTTACCCTATAGAAAAGTTTCTGATGGAAAACAGAAGTAGTGATTTGACTCATTTGGAGAGAGTCCCTATGTCTGAATATAGACCCTTAGCATTCCTCTTATTTCTATTTTGTTTGAAGTGCAATGATTCATCTCTTTCTGCATCACTTAAGACTGTATGAAATCTGACCTTTTGTTCTTTTTGTTTGTCTGTTTGGGTTTTTTTATCATTTTAGTTTCAAGTTCTGGCAACCATATGTTTTTCTCAGCTGAAACGGGTATAATGTGTTACAGCTGGAGAGCTTATGAAAAACTAATTTCTGATTTGTATCATTTGGATCATTTGAAGTGTATAGGATTCATGACTTTGTATAGACCATTTTTTTTTTTTCAGATTAATCTCTTTGTCAAATCATGAAAGAGGCTGGGTGTTAAATCTGCGATAATGGCATGTAGTTACTGTGATAAGGCAGCTGTGCTGGTGAACTTAAGGTATTTTAACCCATATGTTGTGCTGAAAGTCTGTTTTCCATTTCCTTGATAGGCTTACTTGGAGTATGTCTTGAAGTTTGAAATTGGTGCTGAATTTCACACTCTGCTGTTCTTTCTTTTCCTTTTTTTTAAACTCTCAAAATAAACCTGTAAATGTTGGAGTCAAAAGTGTAACTTTTTTCTCTTGGTAGAATATTGCTGAAAGAAGACTGAAATGTGGTAACTCTTCTTCATCCCTTTATCATGCCAGAAGTAAAAGCAAGCCTTGGGAAGTGCAATGGCTGCAGTTAGCAATCAGCAATAACTCAGTGTGAAATATTGTGATGAATGATGCTGATCTAGAATTACTAAATGAAAAAAACTGTCATAAGTCAGGTTGACCCTGATGAAATGTTAAGTGTCAGTGGGCTGGCCCCATCTACTGTAGTTTTACGTAACAAACGATAGCAGTGACTGCATGTGGTTACCCTGATGGAAGGGACATGGAATAGTATTTAAGCTGAACGGGGGAAGAACAACGAATAGCCACAGGTACTTCCTAATGGCAGTCAAAAAACAAATGAACTAGCACTGCATTTTTTTGTATTGTCCTCTTTTCAGCAGTCTCCTGGTGATTTCTATGGAGCTAGCTAACTGAGCTGGAGTGAGAAAACAATACAATCAGGACCAGATTTTAAAAAGCAGGTATTTTAAGTTAAACCCACAAAACTGGTGCATGCACTCATTATAGCTGCGGATCCTCTACGTGCTCACGCACAAAGTGATACCAGCTCAAGCGTGCAGCTAATGCTGCTATTTCTAAGGTGCATGTACCAACTGGTCCTTAAGAGTTTCTGACTCTGTGGCATCTAACCAAGTGCTGTTCCTCCTCCTCCAGTCATTAACTGTCAATTAGTCATGCATTTGACTACCATGATTTTAAATTAAAGAAGAAACAGTTTTCTTATCAAAATAATAAGTTGTTTGTGATTTACTGAAACACTGTTTTAATTGTGAGCCAATCAGCACTATAAGATAAATGGATTTTTTTTTTTTTAAATGTGAACTACTTGTAACCCAGTGGTGGCTCAATAGTTGTCACCTCTGCCCAAATATCAGGATGGTGTGGTGAGTGGGACAGGGCTTCCTGCCAGCACCAATTTATTTTCCAGCCGGCCCCTGCTCCCCACAGAGCAGCCCGTGGTCCCAAGAAGGTCTAACACAACTGATTTAACTATTTACACTTTATTTACAAAACAAGAATAATAGGAAAGGCTATTTACAAGTGAACTTAAATGGCAAAACAAACCAGAATGCATTAGTCAACCCTTGACTCAAATCCCACAGGTAGGTTAACTGGCAGCTTTCAGCCACTGCTGAGATGCTACAGCAAGGAAGCAGGGTGCACATTTCCAGCAGCTCCAACAGGCTTCCCAATAAACAACAGACTGCAACAGCGTAAGCTCTTCTGGTCTGCAGCAATCAAATTGGATCAAACCCCAACCCCACAAGGAGGCTGAAGGGTGACCCTCCATGGCAACCAAAAAGACAAGCAACTGAGTAGGCTCCTGCAGCAATCGGCATGACCCAAGCACAAAGCTCAGAGGCTCTATCCAATGACATCCAGCTGCAGAATAAGGGACAGGACTGAGTCCCTTCTGCAGCAGTCAGTGGCGGAGGGTCAGCAGCACAGGCAGCTCCCAGGGGTTGCTGCTCTTAAAGCCCTGCTCCAGATGACTGGCTGGGCGCCCCACACCTCGCAGCTTGCCAATCCTTCTCTGAGCGCCGGCCTGCACCCCAAGCTCCCAGGGACTCTCGTCCTGGTGCTCTGATGCTCCTGAGGATCCCAATGACTTGCCTGCTACTGTTCCACTTCCCTGGGAAGGTAAGGTGTTTCCTCAACTCACTGGCCCAGCTCCCTGCTCCAGGTAAGGATGCCACCTACACTCCTGGCCACTGCTTCTCCGCAGTGGAGCGGGGGGCCGACTGCCACCCCTAGCCTCTGGGACGCCCAGCATGTCCAGCACACTGTGATGGGGACTTGGGGCACCAGCTCTCTGCCACAAGCCCTGGCTGCTGCTTCCTCTGCTGCAGGGCTGGAGGCACAGCAGACTGCCGCTGCTGCCTTCTCCCAGGGCCCTGGAGGCTCTTTAGAAGGGTCTCTCTGCTGGGTCAGCTCACCCCAGCTCTTAGGCCTCCTTCATCGTTCCCTGGAGTCACTGGAGATCCATGCCAGGATTAAATTTTCAATTAATTCTAGAGCACTGTCAACAGCCCCCCACATGTCACTTCGGCTGCTGCTTTTATCCCCTCCGGCAGTCCCTCCCTGGCTTGCAAACCGGCCAGCCAGGGCTCAGGGTGGCTGGCCCACAACCCCGGTCACCCCTCTTCCATGCGAATGAGGGGATTGAAAACCCCTTCTTTAGACTGGCTTCTCCTTTTCCACAGGGCAGGGCTCCCCTGCTCCACCCTTGGGGTTGCTCAGAGTTCACCAGCACTGGTTCTAGCCCAGGGAAAGTATCTCAAGTCTATCTGGTGAGCCCACATTAGCAATCTGTTACATACTGTAAGTTACTGCTTATAGTTAGCCTCCCTTCTGTTTCCTGTTCAGGTTCCTAAACTCCAACTGTATGTTACAAGAGTGTGACTTCCATAGCTGGGCATGTTTTAAAAAAAAAAAAAAAAAAACAACAAAAAAAGATCAAATAGTACCTTCCTCTTCAAGTAGTCCCTGGTAGCATTCACATGGAATAGCTGAACTTTAAAGTTGTGAGTGCGGGTGATTGAATTCGTGATTTGTTCAGAGTGGATTCTTGTTCTTGGCTGTCCTCCCTTGGAAATGTTCTTGCCTTTGGCAATGCAAAATCAGTTAGTGAAGGGACTTTTGCTGCTATCCAGAAATAACACACACAGTAGTAATCACTGAAAATAAGTCGGTTTTACACACAGTGCAGTTTGAGAAACTTCCTCTTTTAGGCAATACTTGTAGCATCCTGAATGCTGCGTGCAGTGAATGATTTGGTAATAAAGATTTTTTTTCCCCACAGGGATGTCATGAAATTTACAAATTTATGTTTGTGTAGGAGCCACTATATTGAGAGAAAATCCAGACTCTGAAAATGCTAGAAATCCTGTATTGGAGGCCTGTCATTATCTTAATAAGCTACGTCACATCATGGTGTTCATAGCATAATATATGGTAGCATTTTATCCATGCCATGCCATGCCATGCCCCATGCTTGTTACCTGTCATAGTCACCTTGGACAGTGTGTTCCAGAATCCAGTACACCTCTCTTCTTGGAAATATTTCCTACTGGCCAGCCATTTGGCACACTTTTCCCATTGCAGCTAGTGATGATGTCCTGGTTGCATTGCACCATTCTCACTCAGGGTCTTGCACCTATCATATTCCAAGGTCCTTCAAGCCTGCCATTAGAACTATCTGTGCAAGTCAGAGCATGTTTCAAAATATTAAGGGAACAAATGTATTAAGCATGCATTAATATTTTACACTTCTAGAATCTTTCTTGTAAGAATATAAACAGTATTGAATTTAGCTTCCACCACTCCCTTAGAGACAGGTCAATATTGGGAATGACTGAACATAGTCCATTGTGAATATATCTCTCCTTCTAGATCAGAACATTTTTGGGCAGAGTGCCAAAACCACCAACAACCTTGACTTGTAAGATATTAGCATGCCAGGGTGGATGGTGGAGGAACCACAAGGGGCCCAATCCTTGTTATAACACTGCAGCTCTGGCCTCTTCCCTGTCATCCACCCCAAGGTACGTGTCAAGCAAACTGTCTTCACATGCTGCACTCTAGCACCCTTGCTCGGGGTTGCCTACCCCTGTTGTAGATGAACTGAGATGTTGTCTTGCTTACAGCTGAACACTAGTGCAATAACCACTAATATAGAAATCTATATGCCAAAGGTGATTACCATGCAAGACAACTCGCATTCTTTCAGATATTGGTTAGATGTGTGTGATTTTTTTTTTTTAAACTTATTTAGTTCTCCAATATTAAACAACTTTATTCAAATTCATATTTTTATCTACTTTACATATTTGGAGAATATATACTAAATGCCATAGTCTGGCCTTAATTAGGGAAATTCTGGTATGTAGAGAGAGTTCTGGAATACAACAAGAGGCTATGTTTTCCAGCTGAAACGGATTTGAGCTAACCAAAAAAATCCAGTCTCTCGGGTACTACTGGATCGAATGTGTTATACCTAGTTTATCCTGTTAATTAAAATTGAGGTAATTGGCTTCTCATAGAGGGAGCTGTATAGTTCAGTTGGTAGGGCAACTGACCACAAACTGGAAGGGCTTGTGTTCAATACCAGGTGAGGGTAGTGGGTTTTGTACTCGTTGTTTCCACTTATAGCATAGCCTTGAGGCCCATCCAGTCTCTTACCAGATGAACACCAAGAACCCCCTGGAGATAAAAGTGGGTAGGATATGGTGCTCGCCACATCACTCCTTTCTCATGCTCAGTGACTCAAATCGGGCATTTTTTACCTTTTTCTTATTCATATTATAACACGTAACAAAAGGTAATGACATTCCAAATTCAAATGGCCCATGCATAGTTGAGTGTGTAGGACTTAATAGTGTCAGTTTGTTTGAACATATTACAACCATTTTTCTTTGTCTTCCCTTTTTGGTTCCATGCCTTCCCTGACAAAATCCATTCCCATCTTCAATTCAGTCCTTTATTCATAGTCTTGCAGTACTCTCCTTGGTTCCTTAGCACTTCTAGATATTTGGTGCTTTTTCACACCTCCTGAAGCTGCCTTGACCTTTCCTTAACAAATTTTATCTGCCAAGAATGAACTTTGAGCAAGAAGGGCAGATACACTTTTCTGAGTCCTACCCTATTTGTACTGTGCTCTGAAATGTGTAGATCAGGTATCAACTGTACAACACACTGCATGTATTGTGTGACTAAACATGCTGTCTTTCAGCATTATTGGCTGAAGGACAAGAGCTAAAAGAAGGGAATGGGAAGGAAAAATATGCATCTTTACCATGGAGAGTCTCTTCCAGCTCAGTCACGTCACCTGCTTGAGTCAGTGGCCTGTTGTGCAGTAGAGGGAGCACATATGTTGTATAACTGTAGGATAGTTCAAGTATTATTTAAACAAATTTTCAATTAATTCTAGAGCCTTAGAGCCTTGCATAAGCACAGTGATGATTAAAATAAATATCTGCATATTCCTGGCAGGTAAAATATGTGATATTTAACTACCCTGCTAGAAGCCAGGTCTGAATTCCTCCATTAAAAATGTCAGAATTATCCTTGGCTTGTGAAAATATAGGACCTTTTATTTGTAGGTGTAAAAGTAAGAGGGACAGATGTAATCTGGAAATGTAAATTTGCTTGTAGTTCTGAGAGATCCATGCCAACTATGTCATCAACCAGTTTTAACAAAGGAAACGTGCTAAGTTATTTGTTCTTTGCAAAATTCTCTTATTTAAAAAACAAACAAACTGAATTTTCGTATTTAAAAACCCCAAATCTGCATTTTCCCACAATTAAAATGAAATGCCAATATATGTATGTGTGTATAGGTGTATGTATGTATATGTGTATATATAGGTATCAGTTGAACACAAAGTTTTATTGATATATTTACAATTTTAAAGCCATCTGATAGCCTACTAGTGCCTCAATCACTATAATAAAATTAATTCTAAATACCTATACATTTTGGCATTTAATTTTGGGTTTATCATGGAAAATCGGAGCTTCCCCTGCCCCCTTCACTCACCAGGACACCAGTCCAGCTGTAGCCATCCCCCACCCCACTGTTTTGTGGTGCTGAGCAGCCCTGATATACTGATTTGGTGCCAGTGCCCCTCATTCCCAGCCCACAGCCCCCTGACCCTGCTGGTGCCTCTCACTCCTCACCCATAGCCCCCCACAGCCCCATCCCTGCCAGTGGGGGCCCCCAGCTGCCAGGGCTAGGGGTGAGGGACCTGAGTCTGCAGACCCCTGCCCCCACCCAGCAGTGTTTGAGCCCTGGTTGCCACCCATAGGAATTGGTGGCTGCTGCAGCCAGGGCAAAGCGTGAAGCCTGGCTTCCTCTCCATTGTGGGTGGCACGACCCAAGTTGAGGGCGGGGAGGTGCAGATGCAGGCTAGCAGATGTGGGCTTGGGGCTCCCCACTGTGCTGCCCTCCCCGTGGGGCTTTGCTGACCCAGCAGGTAGGACCTAGCACACCAGGGCAGAGCAGGGTGGGGAAGCTTGGTGCCATTGCCAGGAGCCCTGTGCCACCATGGCAAGGCACCTGCTGCCTGCCAGTAGCAGTGGGGGGTACAAATCTGTGCTGCCACCCTTGTTGCTGTGGGGTGAGCAAGGGGCACCTCACCATGGTGGCATGGGGCTCCCAGCAGTGGTATCAAGCATCCTTGCCCCACCCTGCTGTGCCAGGTCCTGCCTATTGGGCCATGGAGGCCCCAAGGGGAAGGGCAGCAGGGCAGGAAGCTCCAAGCCCACAGTGGGCATCCCACATCCACCCCTGCCCTGCACATAAATCTGAGGAGTGCACAGTGATGGGTAGCTAGTTCCCCTGCTGCCCCCCAGACAAGCTGCCCTCAGTTCTGTCCCGATCTGCACCTGGGTCCTGAGGCTGCACATTTCCACCCCAGCCCCAGGTGCCATGCACTGCCCTGGCTAGGTAGCCATCCCAGCACTAGACCTGCCTAACTCTCTCCCTCACTGCAAGGCTCAATTCCCCTCTCCCAGACTCGTGGACTTGCGTGGGGAGTTGCGGGAGATGCTCTCCATACGGTCTGGCTGCCACATGCATATGTGCATGTGCACATGACGCCCACTTCCCCCCCGCCCCGGGCCTCATGCAAGCTGGAACTCTGCCAGGGGAAACCTGCCATTTCCCGTGTTTTTCTCCTTTCAAAGGAGAAAATCTGCGTTTTTCCATGGCAAATGGAAAACCTGGGTCCCTGATTATTAGGATCCAAATGCTAGAATGTGTCATCGAGGGCTGCTTGTTAACAGATTCTCAGAGACAAAGCAATGTTCACCCCACCATACTAAGATGGTTGACTGAAAGGGTAGGCTTCTCCTCTGCTTTAGTTTGCCTTTAAGAACTTTTCTACATTCTCTTTGCACAGGAATAAATAACTGCATCAGGTGAATCGGGTCATGTATCTTTAGTAACGTCTATTGTGCACAATGCAGTGTCAAACATATATGTAAGCTACTGCTGAATGAACTACCTAGGATACTTCAAGTAATATCAGGTAGTCCATCTGGGATAACTTTCCTTGCTTCCTAGTAGTGCAGGTGACAGTTCTTGAATAACTCCAGTACCCAAGATAGCCATTTTGAGTATGTCTATGTAATGTTCACACAAATGTTGACAGTGGTCTGGAGACCAGTGTAGGAAGTTGGTGCAAGGTAGGTGATAGGGTTCTGAGGGTTCTTTATTCATATTGTGCAAGTTGTGATACAAAAAGGGCAAAAAAAGTGGAGAGCAGTGTGGAGAATGGCTTTCTGTAGGTGTGTTTCTTTAATGTTTTCGGTTTAGGCTCCACTGCATCCACACTCAGCAGCTCCCTTCCCCCCGCCCAACTCTCTCTACTGCCTCTAATTTCTGATGGATGCTGCCACTGTCCCAGCTCCATGCACCTCCCCCAAGAAGTTTTGCATCCACCAGGGGGTGCACTCCACAGTTTAGGAAATGGTGCTATACATTATCAGCCTACAGTGCCCTTATTTTTTTCCTTTCCTCTTCTAGTTGTTTTTGTGTCACCTGCACAGGACCACAGGGATTGAGTGCACACACATTACTTGCCCCCTTCCCTGAAGTCCCAGGAATTTTTCATCTCCCAGGAAACCACAGGTGTTTTCCATTTATGAATAGCCAGCAGGGTGTAGTACCATACTTGAGAGAGGAGAGGCTTGGGAAATTGTAGAGGAAGCTGGGATCATAAAGCTACACAGAACAGGTGTTTCCTGACATTACTCGACTTATTTAGGAGTTTTTTCAATGGTATCTGTTCCACACCTTTAAATTCTGTGCTCCTCCTATGTACCTTTGTGACTGTGTCATTCATAGCCTTCTTTCTTTTTCCTCTTTGCTGTACTGTCTCTGTGCTCAGGCTCTGGTTCATAGAAAAACTTTGGTGTGGGGTCACCCCTTTCCACCTTAATTGAAAGAAATTAATCTCTCCCCACACCCTGTTTTGTCATGAAGATAAGGTCAGTCTTTGCAACTTGTTTTTGGTAGGCCTATCTCTTTTATATGTGAACTTGATTGCTCAGGAGTTGCAGGGGCATAATTAAGAAGAGAACTCTACACAGCATGATGGACTTACTGTACAATGCTACATTTAAAAATGAAATAGCCAGCTGGACTTTCAGTTTAATTCATGTTGTGTAGCATGTAGTTCATGGCAAGGCCTCAGCTACCAGTGTTGGCTACAAATAACAAGACAATACAAGCAGAACAAAGTATCTGGGAATTTTCTAAATGGAAAAAGCGATGGCATTCTAAGACAGCAGAGAGTTCCATCAATTTATGCAACAATAGGTTAAGAGGTTAATGTTGTACAACTGCAAATAGATCAGTTTAGAGTAGACTAGCAAAGTCTGTTCTCTTTCCTGTTCTCTCAATCCTCTATCAGTGAGGGTGATACCCATTTTATCTGCATGGGTACTGTAAGCAATAACAGGGCATTGTGCCAGAAACCAGTGGTTACCCAAGGACATTTTTCTAAAGGAAGGACCAAGCTCCCAAGTAAGATGGTGATTTGAGGCTACTAGGAACTGTCCTACATAGTGGTCCACGATTCATAGGCTGCATTAAAACCAGGTTTAGCCAAGTCTCAAAATGTTAAAATATGAACAATGCTTTTGAAGTAAATATGTAAATAATAAAGATGTCATGCATTCACAAGAAACCTCCTCTTTAAGATTAGACTACTTCCTAAAGAACATGTGACTTTGAAACTTCAGGGTATGAAAACCAAATTAAGTTACTGAAGGTAAGATGGGGTTAGAACTTTCAGCATGTTAACTATTCCATGATAACTGCCTGTGGGCATGCTTTTAACTTGTAGTAAATGGAAGTAGAGCAAACTACTTTGCCTTTACCATGATCTAAGTGTGTACATATAGGCAGTTCCCCCTGGAGTGGATAACGCTGTAAATTCCCACTGCAGCTTATCTCATAGCTACTTATTTGTGTATTCATATTCATAGCAGGAATTACAAATTTATGGTGAAAGACCTTGTGTTTGGCAACGATCTGGATATGTATGTGGCTGGGGATGCTTGGAGATTGAGCTACTGCAGATATGCATACATAGCTTCTATCCTTATCCCTAGTCAATCACATCCTAGTGAATACAAAGTAGTTCTCAGTCGTGATTGTCTGAGCCATGTATGAAGAAATCTGTCCTCCTTCATGTTAGTGTTTCATATAAAGTACTAACAGTTTGGCAGCTAGCACTTCCCCTGTCTGCAGGAACATTTGGGAATCCACCTCCAAACAGTTTCTGAGAATCCTCCATGGATTTCCAGTGTAAGAGCTTGCTTTCTCTGGTTAACTGTGAGGTGACTGTTTGTCAGAGCAGGATCCCAAGATTGCTTACTGAGAACCTTCTCTTCCTCTCTAAATCAGGTCTCTACATAGTAAAATAGGCTTGTGGGAGGTAAGGGATCACTGCTTAGTACACTAGAAACCACCTCACTGAACTCCATGTTGCATGGGTGAAAAGTTGGTGAAACCATAAGAAGTGGGGATAAGAAACAGAGTGAAGACAAACACAAGTAAATACCTTTTAATGAGTAAAATAAGTCATATAGAAGTAGCCAACCAGGCAGCAATAAAAAGTCTTTTATACTAATGCTCAAAGGTGGGGGACCTTGAATGCTTAGCAGTAAGTGATGTTATTGACGTATAACGTATATTTCTGAAGGAGATGGAGGAATGTGGAAAATCAATGGTATGCTATAATACCAGGATACAAATTATACAGGAATGATAGAGTAGGTCATGCTGGTGGCGGAGTGGCACTCTATATCAAAGACTATATCAAATCAAATAGGGTAGGTTTTTCTACTGATAAGAGGGGTACCATAGAATCTTTGAGGATAGAAATCAATAGATGGCTTCAATAGAAGAAAGTACATCTACAGATATAGTATTAACCCGATCAACCAGAATGGCAGCAGTGAGTTAGAAATGTTAAGGGAGCTGAGAGAGGTTGCAACGGCAGATAACACAGTAATAATTGGGGACTTCAACTATTCACAAACAGAGTGGGTCAATCTAACATCAGACTGGAATAGAGACCACATTTTTTTTGATGTTATGAAAGACTAGTTCCTGGAGCAATTAGTCCTGGGACCTCCAAGAGGAAAGGTCATTCTTAACTTAGTTTTAAGTAGTGCACAGGATTTGGTGCACAGGGTAAGTGTTGCTGAGCTGCTCTGCAATAGGGACTATAATGCAGTTGAGTTTGACATCTATGTAGGAGGGGAGATAACAAAATCTATCACAGTAGCCTTTAACTTTATAAATGGAGACTACACCAAAATGAGGACGCTAGTTTGGCAGAAGTTAAAAGGGGTCCCAAGAGGTGAGGAACTTACAAGCAGCGTGGAAGTTGCTTCAGAACATCATATTGGAGGCACAGAGCAAATGCATACCGCAAATTAATTAAAAAATGGAAAAAGAAAGCCAGCATGGTTTAATGACAAAGTTGCAGAGGCAATAAGCAGAAAAAAGGCTCCATTCAAAAAGTGGAAGTCGGATTCTAATGAGGAAAATAAGAGTATAAACAATGGCAAATCAAATATAAAACTGTAATAAAGCTGAGAGAGAATATGAGGAGAAACTTGCTAGACACAGAAAAGGTAACAATAAAATTTTCTTTAAGTACATTAGAAGCTGAAGACCTACCAGGGAATCAGTTGGGCCGTTGGATGATCAGGGTGTAAAAGGGGTGCTAACGGTTGACAGGGCTAATGTTGAGAAACGAAATGCATTCTTTGTATTTGTTTTCACTGTGGAAGATAGCATTTCCCTATCACCAGATCCACTCCTCTTCAGGGCCATCAGTGGAGCTGACCCAAATTGAGATTTCAATAAACTGGGGGGGAAGGGTGGGGAGCAGATCTCTGCAGGGTCCCCCTTGTGGCTGGAATGGCTTTTGGTAGGGAACCCTGCTTCTTCTACTTCTGTGTTGGGACCATAGGACATGCTGGGGTCTGTGACAGGTGTGGTTTCAATGGGATGGGACCAGAGGAGATGGTTCAGTACCTGGGTGATAATGGTCCCCTCCCCAGAGCCCTCGGGAAGAGACTTTCTCATTGAGACCTACTAGTGTGAATCCCAGGTGGTCTGAGGGGGAGGGCTTTGCTGCCAGACCCACCCCAGGGGTGGCTACGGCCAGAGCCTCCATGTCTGCAGTGGTGGGAGTGCAGATCTTGGCTGGTGGAGTTGGGGGTCTCTTCCATGGGTGGTTCTACTGCAGGACAGCTGTCCTGCCCTGGGCCTTCCTCTGTGGTTGTATTATGGATAACTTTTTAATTTTTTTCTGGGGGTGTGATTCCTGGAGCAGCTTAGGACACAGGCATGACATCAATGTCAGCCCCTCTTATGTGGTGGGAGAGGGGCCTCCTCCATATCTGAGGGCCTGAGCTGCACTTGGTTCTTATGTTTGACCTAGCTCTGGATGCCAGATCACTGCGTATAAGGAATCAGCACCCATCCAGCCTTGGGGTGGTCTGGGGTCCTGGGATTGGTGTGGACCTATGCGGGGGTAACAGTGTTGGTGGTGGGGGTAGGGGGCCCCCCTCACAACCCTCTGCCTTGGGACCCTACCAGTGGTTGTGGCATGGAGTGTCCTGAGCTTACGTGGGAGGGAGGGTAGTTGCTAGGGCCAGGGTGCCAAGGGTACTGATGGTGGTGGCACCCATTTTCTCAGTGGGGTCCTGTGGTGCTCCCTGTTGCTGGTTGAAGGGGCAGTCTTGGAAGAGGTGCCCTGGTGCTTGCCACCAGAAGCATCTCACCGCACCTGCCATATAGAAAACCTTGCTGGGGGACCCTGGAAATAGGACCATAAAGGGCCTCCCCCCACCTCTGTCTCCAATGCCAGCTGGATGATCATATGGTGATAGAAGGATTGGATGTGGGGGTCATGACACCCCAGTGGGAGGGCGATGACTGGGGCAGAGCACCCCTCCCAGGCCTTGAAGGAAAGACATGAGGGCACATTTAGGAAGGTAGTGGAGGACAGGGCTGAGGACCACCTGGGTCCTCAGCTTTTCCAGGGGCTCAAGAGGGACATGCTTTCTCACTGCAGCAAAACCCCGTTTTTTTTTTCTATTTTGTATTTATTTTAAACTGCATTCCCTCCCCTTCCCCAACCATTTCTGACTTTTTCTCTCCCTCTCTATTCCCTATAGATAAGTATAAGTGAGCTAAGATGTAGGATAAGCTTTAACATTTTATTTTAGGTAGTAAGTTTTATTTTTCTCTCTCCTCTTTGCAAATAAGTGCCCTGCTATTTTGATATCCGCTGTTTTTGTATTGATTTTTTTTTACTGCTTTTATATTGTGTGATTACTGTTTTAGGCCTATATATGTAAGTTAGCATAAGTCATGTCAAATTTCTATCTTATCCCCATGCCCGGTTGTGTAACCTATGACTTGCACCTACCCCTCCTATGTAACTTGGTTTCTGAATGAATGGGGATGAATGAGGGTGCTTGAGAGACAATGGCAGTAGGTCTAAATCGGCTCCCCCTGAATAACTGAACTATCAACACCAATACCTGGGCCAAGGACTCAGCCCTTGGAACCACCCTCAGCATTCAAGCAACAAAAGATGAGGCAATCCACCATTGTGCCAAGGCTGTACATGCTCAGTAAGAACACCTAAAACCCTCTGGAACAGGACTGACATTGCCTGGACAGGCCCTCCCCGTAAGAGATCATAGGTAGTCTGCCCCATAAAAGGGGTAGTAAAGACTGATTCCTTGGGACACCCTCTCCATCTGGACCAGCACCATGTCACACCACCTATCCACCCAGAGGCCCTGCTGGTGACCCCCTTCTGGACAACACGTACTGGACAAGGACCCCTTTCCAGCCTGGATAAGTAGCTATCACTCCCCACCCCGTCTTCAACCAAGGACATAAGTAGCTATCACTCCCCACCCCGTCTTCAACCAAGGACTTGGACTCTGCTTCTCTTCCCTACCTGGACTCCAACCCTTCCACTGAGTCTCTTTCTCCTGCTGCCATTGCGAATGCATGTGTGTGTGAACCAGTAACTTCATGGAGCTGTGTAGCATGTTGTCTGTTTAATAAATCTGTTATTTGGACCCCTGAGTTGGGTTTTGCTTTACTATAGTTCAGCCCTGCTCCAATCTCTGCTTCTCGCCCCTCTAATTTCTGTCTCATTTCTCCCTCTCCTGCTTCTGGCTCACTGCCACCTCCAAAACCTGTCCTAAGCTCCTCTCTGCCTCCAAACCCCCTATTTCTTTGCCACTGTCTTATCCCCACTGCCTTTACCCCTGAGCAACCAGGTTTCTGCCTCAGTTTCTTTCCTGGCTGTCTCCTCCTTGCCACCACTTATCTGCACCCCCCCCCAATATCTCAGCTGTCTGCCTCAGTTTCCAGCCCCAAGCTCCCAGTTTTCTGTCTCTCTCTCTTTCCTGGTTGTCTCCGTTTTGCCACCAGGCTTCCCCCCCGGGTGCTCCAGTGACCTTGAGTAACCCTGGGGTCACTTGATCTTAAGTAAACCCAAGCCTCAGTTCCTCAGCCAGCTTCTCTCTAGTCCACCGGTTCTAATCCCGGTTCTGGCAACTTTCACTCCCTACGCTTTAACTCTCTCTCTCTCTCTTTAGCCTTAACCTTCCCCCAAGTATCCGAGGTACCCCAAGCATACACATACACACTATACCATCCAAGTTAGGAACTTATCTGTGTGTACGTGTAGGTGGGTTGTATGTGTGTGAACTGGTGAGTGTGTATATGTATGTGTGTGTGTGTGTATGTATATATGTCATCGTGTGCATGATATACAAATTGGTGATCTGTGTATGTGTACTGAGTGTGCGGGTATGGACAATTGATTTTTGTCTAACTTTTGTGGTGTATAGTGTATGTGCTTGAATTGGTGATAGGTATGCATGTGCCTAAGCTGGTTTGGATATGTATGTGCCCGAGCTGGTAGTGTGTGTGTGCACCTAATAGTTTTGTGTGTTTGTATATGTGCAATTGTGTCACACCCTCCTGTCTAACAGCGCAATATTGAGATCCTGAGAGTTGGCCTGACCCCACAGGGCAGCACCACCTCTATTGTGACTTCCTTCTCTACCACCTCCTGCGTGATGGCCTCCATGGCAAGAAAGAACACCCCTTTGCCATGGTGCCTGGAGACTACCATGATCTTTGGGACCCCCACTGCCCAAGCCACTGGCCACATGTATGTTTCATAAAGGGTGTACTTTTTCTTGGGCACATAGCAGCCTGAGGGGGCTCCAGTTGCTGAAAGTGGTGTGGGTGGAGGGGATGGAAGGCCCAGGCTCTGAGGCTGCAGGTTTCCCTGCAGCCACCTGGGCATAGCTCTGGCCACTGGGCTGAGCAGCCAGATTTGCAGAGCTGGGGGAAGGCTGAGTAGATGGTTATATAGCATATACAAAACCCTGAGAGAGAGGTAGTGGACCACAATAGGGATAGACACAGGGATGCCGCTGGAGCAACTAGTAGTAAAGCAGAGGTGGTGTTTGTTGGTGCGGGAGGCCCAGTGGCAGTGTGGGGTCCCCTTGTTGCTGCAAGTGGAAGCAGAAGGCCTCCTCTTTCCTGAGAGGAGAGGGTGGTGCTGTAGGTCAAGGTGAAGTTGATGGTAGGGAGAGCATGAGCCTGGGGTACCTCAGCAGAGCTTTTCTGCTGCTCCTGGGCCCAGCAGCTCCAGCAGCAGCAAGGGGGAAGTACTGATGCCCCTAGGTGGACAAAGGATACTGGGCAAGACAGACCTATGGTCTGACCTACTAAATGACAGTTCTTATGTTTTATGGTGTATTACCAGCTCTCGGGCTCATGTTCCTGGATTTATGGTGCTGTAGTTTGTATTGCTCCTGGCACTGAAGTTCATTCCTGTAAATGCCCAGATGAGGCTGGCTTGACATGGAATATTCACTGAGAAAATGCCTGCTACTATGGTTGAATTCATAATGCTGTAGTTTAACTGTAATTTGCATATGCTCCTTTGACCAGCCAACTATACAAGGGAAGCCAGTTCTCTGTTTAGTAGACCAATGATTAACTATCTGCTGGCAGTCCAGAGTGGCCCATGAAAAATATTAATGAATAAATGCCTGACAAGGTGATATAAAGTATCTTTCCAGGAATAGAGGGCAAAGGAGAAGTGTGCAGAAGGGCCAGAAAGTACAGTAACGGGATTGTGGAAATGACTGTGGAGGACTCCTTAGTTCAGCCCTGATCCTCACAATTATATAGTGGCTAGGTAGAGGAATCCATAGTAGCAATTCCAGTGATAAATCCAGAACTTGAACATGTGAGTTGTATTTGTTCTGACACAAGTAGAAGGGCTTTAAATGTCCTATGTATGTGCCTGTGTGTGTCAAGTGCATAATCCCAAAACTCAGTGCGTCTGTGCTGCAAGGTAGTTACTTGTGATGAATCCATTTTTGAGAGCACTATGTAGCATATCTAACCATCTACTCTGCACCCTTCATGCTGGAATAGACTCTTCCAGTGGGCCAAAATAGGTCTACCACTAAAAAGGCTAGGTGGAAATCTCTAGGGAACTTGGTCTGCATAGTTTTTGTTGTTTCTTATGAGAAGCTGAAAGTTTTTAGATGCATACAGAAAAATACTTTGTGAACAGTAAGAGCTTTTGGCAAATGTTTTTCCCCACTTCTCATGGAAACTTCCATTTTCAAAAGAGTATTTTTCTTTCAAGTCTTGGTTGATCTTTTTTTTTAATTAGCAGTACTTCTAATTCTACCACCTGTTAAGACCAATACAAAACTGGGAACTGGTCCCAGAATGAAAAGAATCAGAGACTGTAAAATCCCTAGGAAGGCTCTGGAGAGAAGCATCTCCAGATATACTTATTCATTTTCTGTCAGAGCAGTGGGGTTCAGTGGCAGAGTACGAGTCCCAGTGCTCTAACACGAGTTGAGAGATAAGCTTGTCATCCCCAGGAGATCACAGTACGGTAGAGAGAGGGAAATGAGAACAGGAAACAATCATAGTTGTGTAGGGAGAGAGATGTGTATAGTGAAACAGGAGGCATTTTATTTACTTATTTTTGAGAGATTTCTCTAAAACACACATAGAATTCCTTGGAATTAGTGCTGAAATATGCCTTTTTTGGCCTTCTGTTTTCTCTGCATTGTAAGACATTTTCTAGTCTTTCCCAGAAAAATCTGAGTGGCCATTATAAATGGTTGGAAGTAATGCAATTGTGCAGAAATAAGAAAAGCTGCATAGATTGATATACCATAGCTGGATGCTGTGGAAGATCAAGGAAATCGATATGAAGTGAGATCCCTGAGTAGTAAACAAGTCTGGGTAAGCATTTATTATGAAAATCTTGAAATTGGCCATTTGGTAACTTTAGGAGGAGTAGGGGAGGCTGGTGGTATGTCAAATCACAAAGATTGTTTTTTTATATAACATCCAACCAAACAAAGCACTTCACTAAGAGGTATTAAAATTCTATTTTATGATACCTTGTTAAAGTCTTGTAGAGACAGCATGGCCAATTTTGTGCATGTTATTTGAAGGGAAGCAATAAGTGAACTGCATTTTCTATGCCCTTTTCTTGGGGAAATGGTTGCTGCAGTAGAGATAACAGATTGAGATTGTAATGACAAGTCATTTTGGTGATTTAAAGAAAATCTACTGAAAGCTAAAGATTTTTGAAGTTTCTATATTTTATATAAAACGTAAACGTCAAACTACTTCCTGACTCTGCCTTTTCTCCGTAATTGTAAACAGGTTACATGGCTTCTATTTGATAAGCCATTAGTTATTAACTACAGTACTAAATTTGCCCTTGCACCAAATGACCCCAAGGGAAAAAGCTGTCTGTCTGATTACAATAATAATAGGTCTCTAACAATTGGATTTACTTAGCCAGATGTTAATTGATCCACTTAAAACCTTCCACAAAAAAGAGTTTGTGAATGTTGCATAAGATTGCATGAAGCTAGAGGCAAAAATTAGAAGACGTTTGGTGAATTAAGAGTTATGAACTGCCAAGCCCTATTGAAGAACTCTTTTAAAAGAAATGTCTGAGTGGATGCTGAGCATTAAAATGAATTGTGCAAAATTTAATTGTGAATAGTCCTGTGAACTATCTGGTTACTGTGTAATCGTAATTTGCACCTGAGGTGGCCTTTTAATGAATTGAAATGTGGGTTATAAATAAAAGATCAGTCCTTATTGCTCATTGTATTCCATTTCCCTTGGGGAGAAAGGTCTGAAATTTTGCAGTGTAAAATCCATAGAATGGATAGTTAAAAGGTAGTTGCTGGCTTCTGTGCTGGTAACTTTTCACAGGAAAGGAAATGGCTATTTTGTATTGTAATCAGAGGATCCCCAATCCTGATACAAGGTGATAACATTTTGTAAGTGGATAATCTTAAACAACTGTCTTCAAAAGGACAGCACCCAACCCAGAAAGTTAACCAAAGAAGTTTTGAGTCTTCTCTCCCCTCATTCTGGAGCCCAACTTACCTGCAGTCATCTTTGAGTAATCCTGTCAACAAATTGGACACAGAACAGAAGCATAGAGTACCCCTCTGATTGTACTTCTGTGAACTGTCAAATGGGGACATCAAACAAATGACATAATATCCATATGCTCACGACTAAAAATAGAGAAACCTAGGTAGAAAGACGACTGACATCTTCTTCCCAAAATGTGAAATCTCTGGATTTCCAAGTTCTACTGGTCCAGTGAATGTGAATCTAGGTATTGCTCCCAAAACCTTCTCTTGTGCACTGTCTTTATGCACTGCTGTTAAATAACCACATAAGAACTTGAGGACTCTCTAATCCAATTTGTGTGGCATTTTGCAGTGCAAGCAAAGGCCCCTGTAAAACCTCCAGTAAAATGTGTGTGGAAAAGGGGTGTTTCCTTATAGTCATATATTAATTGCATATATGAATTGCTACTGGGCATAGAGTTCAGGATGTACAGTAGAGTGGACACATACACATTAGGACTGGAATAGGAGACAGCTGTAAAGGTGTGGCAGGGGTTTAAGAGACTGTAGAAAAACTTGCTTATCTGTGACAGTTGTTATACTTGTAATAATGATAGGACAACAGTGATTAAAAGCACAGGAAGTAGTGGTGTTTCAGAAGCAGCACATGTCATTGTCAGTCTGCAAGGTGTTTATAAATATGTCTTTTGTTTTGGGTCTATGCTTGGGTAAGCTTTTACAAATGGAAAATCACACAACCGCTTTGTGTAAGGAACACAAGCACAGTGGATCCGATCCTTCAAAAGCCACTTGTCCTCTGCTGTTTCTGCCTTCACTGGGAATTAATGGTGCTCACTGGCTTGCAGTATTTTGGTCTAAATTACTATAGATTATCAATGCACTGTCAGTATATGCACACAATGGTCTGTTTTAAATTTTTAATATATTAATTGCAATAATATTATTATCAGTGTAACATGGACTTACAACTGTCAATTCAGTATTATACTCTGCTCTTCCCTCAGTACCAGAATACAGATAATTTGGTATGTCCTAATAAAATTCTAGTTAAAGATTTAATCTTCTGCCTGGTATGAGATTTTACACAATTCCTAGCAGCTGCTTTTAAAAAGAAAAAGAAAGAAGCCATATAGTGTTACCCACTAGCTATTCTGTTCAAAATTAAAAAAACCAAAAACAAAATCAATGTACCAAGCATTGGCTAAAACCCCTAAAAAGAATTGCTCTTTGGCCATGCTATTTTATTAAGCACTATTTTCCCAGATTATTGGTCCACGTCATTGTTTAACTTTTACAAACCCACAGTCTTTCACATCTGCTAGAACAGTTAGAAGTGAAACACTGCTTTGCTGAAGTCGGTGACTTCATTGACTTCAATGGAGCAAGAATTTCACTTTTTATTTTTGAGCCACAAAATACTTTGGATCTGATTCTTTACTAGGATTTTACAGTAAGGCCACTCAGCACTATTTTGACTGTGAAACAGTTTACCTTAAGGCCCCTCTATATGACTATAGTTATGTAAAATGGTCTTGCTGCATATGAGAAATGGGTCTGTTTTTGTACCAAAGAATCTAGTTACATACCTTATCTTTGTGTTACTGAGAAGTTAGGTGTGCATGCATGTATGACCAAGTTCTTTTAATTGTATGTACTTGGAATGATTTTTTTTAAAGAAATAAAATTATCTATATTACAGAAAGAGAACGCTACACAGTTCTAACTTCATGCTGATCTAAATCTGCCCTCTAGATGCTAAGGGTATACTCATGCCCAGCTTTGGTTGCAATTCTGTTCTTCTTTTTTTTTAAAATCTGTATCTGTAGATCAGGTTCACTGCACCTTCTTGAAGACTTGCTTACATGTGGTTCCACATGCTCTTATTTCCTGAAAAGAAAATTACTTGTAAGTGCAGCATTTATACAATATGCAAACACATGTACATTGTCTCCAAAACACTTATTTGACAAGCTTAACTTAAATATTTGATTGGAAATTATAGATTCAAATTAAGGCAGATATATGGAACACTATTTTACTGAATGTATGATGCAACAAGGACCAATATTGTGTATTTGGAAAGCAAGCTAACTATTACTACAGGACTTCAGACACCTAGACATAATGGGCTAAATGTGAGGCCTTGACTGGTGGTGTATTCTCACATTTATGCATGTAGTTATTTAAATCCACTGAAAATGGTAATTTATCTGCTTTGGATGCATAAGTAGCATATTTGCCCCCAATAACCAAGCAGCTGGACAATCAGCTCTACAAGCTGTATTTCATAACCAAGGTTATTTAAAACAAACAAAGAAGACAGGAAAAAAATGCCACAGAGCCATCCATAAATCTGCTCCAAATCGTGACTATACAGAAGAGGGAACCAAAGAGGATGCAATTCTGTGAACAGGACAGGGAATGGAGAACTGGCAGAGCAGCCTACAAGTGAGTTGATAAGTGATATTACAGAAAAAGTTTTTTCTCTCTCTTTTTGGTGGGTGTGGATCTTTGTTGTGTTGGGCAACTAGTGTTGCTTTCTTGATTGTCACTTCATGGTCCATCATTGAAGACAACTTAAAAAAAATCATTTGGTGATCTTGGGGTCAAAGTAAACCTCCAGAGGAGGATTAAGGGAAGAATTATAAAAGATCCAAAGGTTTTGTAGCTGACAGAGTGAAGAAGGCTTGGAGAGTGAGTTCTGGAGGGAACCTTTTGTAGAAATCCTCAGGTGAGCATGACAAAAGAGGAATATTGGTAGTGTGAAGGGAGCAAGCAATATAGAGCAGGGTTGTTAACTGAGGCAGATGGTCTGGAGAGTTGGCATCTGATTTAAAGTTCAGTGGAGTTAGAGTTGCATTTTAACCTGTTTTACTTTATGGGTTTGAGAACTGTTTTACTTTGAAAGGGGTCTCATGAGTGTTCCACTTGCACTAATAAAATATGTCACTAGTAGGGTGTGAATTGAACTCTGAGAGGGGTGGTGTTTTTTTCCTGTGTGGGAAAAGTGACCATCAGTTGGATCCATGGTGGTAGATAAGCACCCTGGCTATAGCAGGGTGTATGGGTTGTAATAAGCAATGAGGCATGTATAAAATTATACTAAAGTTAAAGACAAGTAAATAGTGAAGAATTGGAGATGCCTGAAGGAAAAGGAAAGGTAATTTTTATTTAATTATAAATAAAATGTATTAAATTTTTTATTTAATTATAAAGGGGAGAACACTCACATGGAGACAGCCCAGCCAGGGACAGCCCGGTAAATGAAAGAGTCAATGAGACTACTGAAAGGGGGATGAGGGTTATTTGTGTAGTACACTCTGATTTGGGATTGATTAGGACAGTACCCTAGATAGGAATTCACCCTAGATGGAGTCTATGGGAGTCTTGTCATTGACTTTTCCCTTCATATGTAGGGCCTTAATTGTGCATGGTACTCTGCAGGGGTGAACTTCTGCTCCTGAGTAGAACAACACTGAAATAAGTTGATACCTCTACATATTCAAAGGGGTAGGATTGCATAAAAGAGCTTGGAAAATGTGGGCTAAGACCTAGAAACATGAGAATCTATTTCAGAATCATTAAGGAAGTAGCATCAACGATTTCATATTGATAAAAAATGGAAACTGTAACTCTAGTACCAGTTGTTTATGATGCTGTCTGTAGTACTTCCCACATTAAGTCTAGAAAAGACAGCTATAAAAGTAAATACCAGATGAGATAAATGGCCGTTCTTCCATGACTACCACTGTATGAGTTAAACCTCAGAAATACAATTCCAGTTTCTGGCAATGTGCTCTGGAGAAGATCCTGTAAGCTACAACCCTATAAGATAGACTTCAGTAGTGGGGAAAAGTATTAGGAAAACCTCCTGTAGGACAGAACAGAGCCCCACTACAGTCTCCTCAGTACAGTTAAAACCTCTAGCTTGATTTCAAAAGGGGAGGTTTTTGAGAAAGTTGATAAAGCAATCTGAGGAACTGGGAGATAGTTGACAGGCCAGCACCACACAAAAGACTAATCTAGGTCAGTCAGCTTACTGGAGTGAGCTGCTGAGATTTTAAAATGTACTAGTAAAAGGAAGCAGTTCAGTATGAATGAAAGCACTTGAACTGCAAGTGCCAGTTTTGGGACTCATTTTTTCCCATATAGATATATATAACCAAGCAGTAAGGTTATGAAATCTGCTGCTGATTTATAAAAAGAAATAAATAAAAACATGATAGAAGCAGTCAATACAAAATAAGAGTAATACAATTTGAGAGGAAGTGAGAATGGCTAGGAAAGTATCTGTTTCAAGTCACTGTAGCAAAATAGAATCTGAAGAGAAGAAAAAAAAAACCCAGACCAGGAAATGGAGAGGGAAATCAGTAGATGATAACTACTCAAGCCCATCGTATAACACTCAACACTGCAGAACTGTGCAAAGGATTAAATTAAACATTTGGACCACTGTATAAAGGTCAATTGAATCCTAGAATTATCAGAATGGGCACATCTACATATGCACTTCAGTGTGCATTAGCTTATTTTAATTAGCACATTTTAATTAATTATTTTTATTAGCACATTAAAGCATCACAAAAAAGTGCTCTTTAGCTAATACACATTAAAATAGGCAAATGTGCCTTTTTCAAGTACCTTACAATTTAGTACCTTACAATGGAGGTACTAAATTTAATGCGCATTACCTAAAGTACATTATTGAATGTGTAGACACACCCAGTACCTAATATTTGATGGTGAAGGCATCAAAGGACTTCCTAATATCTAGAGATCCAGTGATCTGAGTTGTGCAAAATCATTACAGAAAATTGAATTTTAAACTTTTTCTACTACATGGTCAATGGAGACTGGATCTCAGTGGGCATGTCTACATAAGACACTTAATGAGAATTAGACTAATTCTACTGCATATTAGCGTGACTGGCAAAGACTGCTAATATGCTAATGCACAGTAGTTTGAGTCTAATACGCATTATGTCACTCAAAAAGCATTCATCTGTGCTAATGCGTAGTAGCACCAATTTATGGCACATTAAGTAAGTACTGTTATTACAGGTACTAAACTTAATGCACCATAATTACAGCTCATCGATGAACATGTAGATGCACCCAGTAAAGTCTCCAAATGGAGTAAATAGGATGCCTTCTTAAGTTAATGAAATGCACAAGATGATAAATATGGGAGGGTGGGCCATTAGAAGCCTTTAGGTATGATATAGTGGGTGAAGTGGCACATGCTACCATGCTGACCTGGAAGCAGCAATATAGGTCACATGTTTATTTTGATTCTGTCCCTCCCCATCAATGGAGCTGGAGAGCTTTTTTTAGGGCTGTCAAACAATTAAAAAAATTGATTATGATTAGTTGTGATTTTAATCACACAGCTAAAAACTCGATTATGTGCAGAAAAACTCAAAATTATACAGGTACTTTGTATGATTGGGGGGGTAGGTGTGAGGTGTGTGTGGAGGGGGGATTTTGTGAAGGTATGGGGGCATGTGTGGGGTTTGGAGCCTGGGGAGGGGGGACCCCCTCATACTGTGGCAGGATGTGGGGTACTGTGGATCAGTAGTGAGGGGCAACAGCAGGGCTGGGGGGACTGTGGCTTGGGAGTGAGGGACAGGGCATGGGCATATCTTTGCCTTCCACCTCCACAATCATATTACCACCCCCCACACAGGTGTCCTCTTTTTTGAAACTAGAAAAATGGTAACCATACAAGAATGCTACCTGGCAGTGTGTAGAGCAGCACCCAGCAGGTAAGTCAGTGGAGGGGAAGGAGTTGGGGAGGGGGGCAGATCAAGGCCTCTATGGTGAGGGAGGGGCAGGGGCTGGGGTGAATGGGACCCCAGGGCCAGGGCAGGGAGCAGGATGGACCAGAGGTACGGGGGGGGTGGCTCCCTGCCACTGCATACACCGCTGGGTGGGCATGGGGGGCACATGCACCCCAGATTTGTGTATGGGGTGGAGGAAGGCTGCCTGCTGCAGGCTGGGGCTCTGCATCCGGCTGCCTTTGCCATGGGAGCCACATGCTGGCTGTACTGTGTCGCCTTGTTTGGCTGATGGGAGGGGGCACAACGTGGCATTGCATAGCTCTCAGGGCAAAGGCAGCAGGGTGCAGAGCCCCAGCCCACAGCAGGAAGCCCACCTCTGCCCCATGAAGAAATATGGGGGGCACATGCCCTCCATGCCTTCCCCAGGGGTGTGCGCAGCAGCAGGGAGCTGCTCTCTACTCCCTGCCCCTGGATGAGCCTTGAGCCTCCCATGGCTCTACCTCATGACCCAACCTGGCCCCGGGGGCTCATTCACCCCAGCTCCTTCCCCAGCTCCTGCCCCTTCCCCTCCTCCTCCACAAACTTACCTGCTGGATGCTACTTGACATGCCACCAGGCTACATTTCTGGCTGTGGGTGCTGTGGGGGAAGGGGGTGTGTGTCCTGCCTTCCTGTGGCAACAGCTCAGAGCCTGTGCCCTGGCTGCCCTGTGGCTCCTCTGTACTGCCACCACTGCCCTGCTGGGTAGGCTGGAGGCAGCAGTGACAGTGGTGGAGAGGAGCCTGGGCGTGGGCTCCAAAACTATATGCATGATTAATATGTTTAAAAAATTAACACTTTAATTGGTTCTTGCATTAATCACACACATTTAATACTGATTAATTGTCAGCCTGACTTTTGATGTATACTGTAAAGAAAAAAGGCAGGAAGCTAAGGAGTCTGTGGGATTTAAGAACATAGTTAAATGCTTTGAACAGGATAGGATTGTCTACATACAGAAGATTAATCATACACTTCAGTTCTTTGCTAAATAGTTCTACATTGGCATTCTGGTTCAGTAAAGAACTGGGCTGATGATGAGGTCAGCTGATCCATGACTGTATAGATTGCACTGTAGGCAAATGGTATGTGGTCATTTGGGATGGTGTATCCAAGGGAGCCAAATGCTAGATATGTCAGTCCCATGTGTGTGGTTGGAAAACAACTGCCATGCCTTTCTGATTTTAACTTGTTGGGCTGTGAGATTTAGGATAGACCCATGGCCTTTACCTTTTTGACAATCAGATGGCTCTGGCTGTGATCATAAAGAGCTTCAAGGTTATTGTGCCACTGATAGATACTTACCATCCTAAATATTGAGTGCATTTACTAGTGAATGGGAAAAGAGGTTTGATTTGATTCCTTCAGTAGGAAAAGTACCTTTTATCAGGACTGACATGATACTGATGATAGTATGAATAGCTCTCTGGGAAAAATCTGTTATAAACTTACTTTAGGTGCTGTTAACTAGGAAAGATGAAAATAATGGCCAGAATGACATTTTAAAAACTAAATTGCTCTCTTTCACTTTCTAGGCTGTAATTCATGCTGGCCTATAATTATTTAAAAAGAATAATGGTATATTTTCCCCCTATGGGTTGTTGGATATAGAATTTCATCAGTCTCCAAGCAGTTTATTTCACCAAGCATATGAAGGACATTCTTTTAAATGTCTTTGTCTGTGTAAACATTTCAAACCAATATATCAGAGCAGACAGCCAACACAAAGATTGTCTGAATTTAGAATTCTGTTCTTTATATATGGGGG
The DNA here is from genome assembly GCF_030867095.1 of Alligator mississippiensis. Taxonomy (NCBI): domain Eukaryota; kingdom Metazoa; phylum Chordata; order Crocodylia; family Alligatoridae; genus Alligator; species Alligator mississippiensis. Next base: position 45,616,733 of record NC_081830.1, read on the forward strand.
CACAAAAGAACAATGGCACCATATGAAATTATTGCTTTAGAAGCAAGTCGAGTACAACACCAATACTTAATTATGCCACAGTATGCCAAGATAACCTGCAGCAAGCTGTGTGCTATTACATTTTTCCATTTGAATAAATAATGAAAAATATGATGACATTCAGAACATGTTACATGATCTTACCAGGTGCAGTTCATTTCCTTCGATCCACTGGGTCCAACCCCGACCTTCTTTTTCTCCTTTCTGTACACAAAAAAGCTTATCTCCATCCCAGCTCACAGTGGTCTGGTAAAATAGATACATTTTCAACATTACAGTAGCATTGAACTTCATTTGTTACACTTATGTAAAGTCATTGCCTTTAAATTAGGGCTTTGATGCAGTAGAATAGATGTTCTCATCGTTATACCCCATAACTAAGAATAAGTCTTGTACAGTATTTTAGGGTCTTGAATGTGATCAAGACTGATTACTGACTGAACAGATTGCTGCCACTTTGATAGTCTTGGAAACAAAGTTTGGGTGTTTGAATATTTCTTACTTCTTCATAGTTGCAAGAATTCCAAATGAAATAACAAGAGCTATTACTTTTAGAAATCTGTTTAATTTGAGTTTTACTGCAAATACTTTTTATATGATTTCTGCACAAAGACATTCAGTTTTAATAGGGAGGTGCATTATGTCCACATGCAAATGCTTCCAATTTTTGCCTCTCAGAGAGGTCTCACATCCATGAGTTCCTTCCACTAGTGTTTCAGGCTCATTTATATGTTTGTAAATAGGCCTGAAAACTTGATGTTCCCCTTCTTTCTTCCACTGCATGACCCCCTCAGTCCTAAGGAATAAGGAATTACTACGCAGCTCTAAAAAGTTTAGAAGCCATATTCACTATGAACTGTCAAAGATGGAGAAAATGTTTACTTTTACTGGAATTAAATGAAAAAAATATATGCATCTATCTCAGTTTTAAAGAAAAAAAAGTCAGCCTACATTTGTTAAGGTCAGGAGTTGAACGCAGAATTGGTTTTAAGTACTCCACATCCCTATTCTTTTTCTTTTTCTTCTTTTTTAAAAAATATGTGTATGTTACAAACAATTAATTCTTAAATGATAACCATAATAGCCGCCATCTATAATCGGGTACAGCAGGCTGTCTCTACCCAGGGGAAACTTTAGACTAAATAGGCATGAAAAATGAACTGCTAGAAAGAGGGCTAGGGTAGATAATCACAGGTAGTATACGTTGTCTGCGTGCACTGTACGGGGTCTCTGAAGACATACAATTCAAATGTCCTTGTTCAAAGTTTCTCTTTTTTTTTTTTATGGTGCATTTAAAACTTTTTATGCATCTAGCCTCTGAAATAAGCCATACTGAACCTACTAGCACATCACACTCCTTTTACTGTTTAATATATTTTTATCTGACTGAAATGTCTTTAATATTTTCATGTGCAACATTTTTTCATGGAGTCTATATCTTGAAATGTATTTAATTCCATGCATGCTTCAGTCATTCAATCCAGGAGTAGAAACAACAACTGATGACTTAATTCACAAATAACAGCTAGTCAAAGGGCTTTAAACTAGATGGCAGGGGGATGGGGAAATGCTAACTGGGGCTTACCCGGAGACCAATATACAGGAAAGCTCCATCAACAATGAAACCAAGCAAGCCACTCTTATGGGAGCTAAGAAAACAGCTCCCCTTCAATACAACAGGCAGCCAGTGACCTCAATAGAAGGACTTAGGTACCTGTACACCAATGCCAGAAGCATGGGGAACAAGCAGGAGGGAACTACTCCTCCTGCTTTCCACTGGGCACTACAATCTAGTAGAGATCACAGAGACCTGATGGGACTCCTCTCATGACTGGAATATAGCCATAAAGGGCTACATCCTTTACAGAAGGCATCGGGTAGGGAAGAGAGGTGGGGGTGTTGCCCTCTATGTGAAGGGGCAGTACACCCCTCCCTACAGGCCAATGTTAGCCCCAAAAAAGAACAGCTTGAAACCCTCTGGGTCAAGCTCCAGGGGAGGTATGGCAAGAGAGACCTGACTGTAGGTGTATACTACAGGCTGCCTAACCAAGAGAAGTAACTTGATTTAGTGTTCGCCTATGAACTAACAGAGGCTGCGTGTGCATTGGACATGGCTGTCATGGGTGACTTCAACTACCCAGACATCTCCTGGGAGGAATGCTCGGCTAGCTCAGATCAATTATGATCTTTCCTGAACAGCACTGAACAGCTTTCCTTGACTCGGGAGGTGCACAGGGCAACTAGAGGCAATGCAGTTTTTGACATGGTCCTGGCCAAAGGGAATGACCTGGTGACCAACTTAAACATAGAGGGCAGCCTAGGCGATAGTCACCATGAAATCATTACATTCGTGATCCATTCCAAGGTTGACAAAACAGATACCAAGCTCAAAGTCCTATACTTCAAAAACGCAAATTTTAATAAGCTCAGGTCAGTAGTAGAGAATGCCTTGAGAGACCAAGGACCACAGGTAAAGGAAGCACGAGAAGAATGGTCATTCCTTAAGGATACAACCCTTAAGGCTCAGAGAAAATCCATTCCCGTATGGAGAAAAAGTAGCAGAAGGGTCAAAAAACCCTCTTGACTGAGCAGGGAAGTTGCAGCCCACCTATAGAAAAAGAAAGAGGCGTACAAACAATGGAAGCTTGGGACAGCCTCCAAGGAAGACTACTTGACAGGGGCCTGCACTTGTAGAAGACAGATTAAGCAAGCTAAGGTAGAAACCAAACTAAAACTGGGTACAAGAACCAAGGACAACAAGAAGTCCTTCTTTAGATACATAGGGAGTAAAAGAAAAACTAATGAGAGTGTGGGGCCGCTGCTCAATGCCTCAGAATACCTGGTCACTACCACTTGGGAAAAACAGAGCTCCTAAATGACTACTTTGCCTGGGTTTTTCCTAAGACCAAGGGGAACAACACGCCAGGTAGGGCACAGAACAAGCAGGGCGGGGTTGACACCATTCCCACCATTGCTGTAGAACTGGTGCACAATCAATTAGAGAAATTAGATGTATATAAAACAGCAGGACTGGATGAACTCCACCCAAGAGTGCTGCAAAAGTTGGCCGAAGTAATTGCAGAGTCTCTGGCAAAAGTCTTTAAAAAATCATGGGCCCCTGGAGAAATCCCAGAGGACTGGAAGAGGGTCAGTGTTGTACCCATCTTCAAGAAGACCCAGGAAACTACAGGCCAATTAGATTAACTTCTATTCCAGGGAAAATCCTAGAATCATTCATTGAAGAGGCTATGTGTGACAAACTTGCAGAAGGCATGATACTGAATGACAGGCAGCACGGCTTCATCGTGGGCAGGTCTTGTCTGACTAACCTCATTTCTTTCTATGATCAGGTGACTCGTCACCTGGATGAGAGAAAGGCAGTTGACATCATATACCTTGACTACCAGGTCAAATACCTTTGAGCTGGTATCCCACGAGGTACTGATCAGAAAACTGGAAGATATTGGGCTCAACTGTGGGTCCCTCAAGTGGGTGCGAAACTGGTTGTGGGGTAGGACATAGAGTCCAAATGAATGGATCAGTGTCATCCTGGCAAGATGTGGGCAGTGGCGTACACCAGGGGTCGGTACTTGGCCCAGTGCTGTTCAATATCTTCATCAACTACCTGGATGAGGGGCTGAAAAGCCCATTGGCCAAGTTTACGCCAATGAGCGTCTGAAAAGCCCAGTGGCCAAGATATGGGGTTGTACGGACACACCCGCAGATAGGCTGCAGATACAAGCAGACCTAGACAGGCTAGCATGTTGGGCAGAATGGAATCAGATGAGGTTCAACATGGAGAAATGAAAAGTGCTGCATCTGGGTAGGAGGAACCCCCAGGACACCTACACGCTGGACATCGCTAACCTGACCAGAACTACAAATGAAAGGGATCTGGGGGTAACAACAGACCCCAGCATGAATATAAGCCGGCAATGCGACGCAGTAGCCGCTAGGGCCAATAAAACTCTGGCATGCATCAATCGATGCATCTCCAGTAAAGCCAAAGAAGAGATTCTCCCACTTTACTCAACATTGGTGCGGCCGCAGCTGGAGTATTGCATCTGGTTCTGAGCACTGCACTTCAAGGACGTGTTAAAGCTCGAGAGGGTCCAGAAAAGGGCCACCCATATGATCAGGTACTTGTATGGTAAGCCACATGAGGAGAGGCTGAGGGATCTTGGACTCTTCAACCTAAAGAAAAGAAGTCTGAGAGGGGACCTGATTGCGGCTTACTGCTATATCAGGGGCTGTTCACCAGGGCACCCTGGGGGAAAACTAGAAACAACAGCTACAAACTCATGGAAGATAGTTTCAGGTTGAACATTAGGAAAAACTTCTTTACAACTAGGGTGTTCAGACTATGGAACAAGCTCCCCACGGAGGTGGTGCAATCATCTACCCTAGAGGTCTTCAAGAGAAGACTGGATAGTCACCTGGCTGGGGTCATCTGACCCCAGATGTCTTTCCTGCTTATGCAGGGGGCTGGACCCAATGATCCTTCAGGGTCCCTTCCAGCCCTATGATTCTGTGATTCTAAAGTGAATAGTTCCCCAACAATTCATAGTGTGAAACAAGTTGACAAAACTGATTAACAATTCTGAAAAAAGCATACATCTAAAAAAGAACCTTTTATGTACAGATTGTTCCTGAATACCGAAGGCTAAATTTATAAAATAAATTATTCTCTGTATATACTTTGCCTAGATAGTGTTAATCATTGGAGGCAAACTAATACCATGCTCAGCCTGGTTCTGGTTTGTTTTTACAGCAGAGCATGCCAGTAATAGTCTTTAAATCTACTCTACAAATCAGTGGAGTTTTGTAGGCCGCCTCTACACATGCATGACAGGAAACACGATTGTGGGATCACACACTAGATCCCATCGTGCCTTATTGCTGAAGGCCTGCTATATGGACCCAGTGTTTCCAGCTGTGGGACTCTGGGTCCTGGCAGCTTGTAGGGTGCTGGGACCCAGAGACTGCAGCTGCTGGGGCTGAGACCCAGCGGTTATGGGTCTCTCGGCTCCGGCTGGGCAAAGTGTACCCAAGTGTCTGGGAGCCCACAACTGATGGGGCTTCCAGACACGGGGGACAGAGGGGAGACCCTGCTACACATGCAAATGAGATCACTAGCAACCTGCTATAAAGTCAGTACACATTTTCTACTGTGTACGGTCTCACTTCATAGCTGGTTGAATCCTTTAATCGTGTGATGAATACTTTACATGTGTAGCTGGCCTCAAGGGGCATTTTTACACATGCTTTGAAAAGCACCCAGCACTGCATCATTTGCAGTTGTGTAAGTGGCAAAATGCATGTCAGCGCGCAGAAAATGGTATGATCCGCTTTTGAACTAAAACGCATAGAAGGTGTTGTAGTTCAAAAGCACACTGCTGCCATTTTCTCCATGCTGATGCACATTTTGCCACTTGCACATGGCGCTGCATTGCTTGCAGTTGTAAATTAGACTCAATGAATCGAGACTGCTCCAACACACCATATCTCTGGTGCGTCCAGGCACAAAAATGTATGTGTATAAATGCCCAACGTAATTGTATAATTAGACATTTAATTGTACAATACCTGTAAAATATAGAGGGGCCCATAGATATCAAGTTAGTGTGAAATCAGAATCTGATTATCCAATACTCAAATTGACAATAAGCATTTTTTATGTATTGTTGCCTAAATTCTAAAATGTGCAGCAGTTTTTTTTACCCAGAATTCTCAGCTGCCATCTTTTGCTTTTGGAAGCATGTATATATGTGTGCACTTAAGCATAAATTAGGTGGAAATTAGGAAAACAAAGGGTGGGGAAGGGAAGCAGGGAAACGAGGGGGAAATAATGCCAAGGTAAATAAGGGAAACTCGCTGTATTTGAGGTTGCCAAGGTAGAAAAGAGGCAGTCTGTGAAAAGGTAAATAGCTTGAAATTAGGAAGACAAAGGGTAGAAAAGGAGGGGATGGGAGGAAGTGGGGGGAAAAAGAAAAGTATAAATGGTAAGGTCAGCCAGGTACCTAGTGAATAAGATGTCAGGTGGGTTATAATGTGTCGTAAATACAATTTCTATATTGAGTCCAAGATTTTTTGTATCCAATAGATTTATGAAGTAAAGTTCATAGGTTCATCTACGAAAGGTGTTTTGTAAATTTTGTAAATGTGAGGATTAGAACTGAGAGATTGGAGAGGGAGTGACTGTCTTGTGAGAAGTGTGCACCCACAGGTAATTGGGTATTTTTGTCTTTGATAGATTTTTGGTGTGCATTGATTCCAGTACACAGTTGTTGTTTGGTTTCTTCTACATATTTTCCATCAGGGCATTTGGTGAACTGGATGAGATATACAGTAAAAGCTTTGTTATCTGGCATGATGGGGTAAGCCAGGTGCCGGTTATAAAAATTCCAGTTACCTGATGGCAGGGGGTTTTCAGTTGGATGCAGAGCGGGAGGCACGTGGAGCAGTGGTAGCACAGGGTGGTGGGGGCAGTGATTTCCCCCCCCCCCCCCCCCCCACCACGTGTGAGCTTTTCCCCTCTCCCTCTCTGCGTCCGGCCAGCCGACTGGGAATTCTGGTTAATAGAGTGTTCCAGTTACTTAAAGGCTGATTAACACAGCTTTTACTGTGTAACATTTTCTGGAGGTGCAGGTGTAAGAATCTCCAGAAATGTTATATATTATAGGCACAAGCCTGTTGAGTCTCTAGGTTAGGGTCAGAGGAGAGAGCAACAAGGATGATGTTGTGGTGTGGGTCTGCTATAGGCCACCAGACCAAGAGGACGTGGTAGATGCGGCTTTCTTCAAACATTTAGTGGAAGTTTCCCAATCGCAGGCCCTGGTTCTCATGGGGGACTTTAGTCACCCTGACATCTGCTGGGAGGGCAATACAGCAGTGCGCCATTTTTTGGAGAAAGCAGCCAACTGGAGCACCATGCTCTTCTTGACCTACTGCTCACAAGCAGAAGAATTGGTGGGAAATGAAGTAGTGGATGGCAACTTAGGCAGGAGTGACCACAAGATGATTGAGTTCAGGATGCTGAGGAAAGGAAGGATGGAGAACAGCAGAGTAAGGACCCTGGACTTTAGAAAAGTAGACTTTGACTCTCTCAGGGAACTCATGGGCAGGATCCCCTGGGAAGCCAGTGTGAGTGGAAGAGGAGTCCAGGAGAGCCAGCTGTACTTTTAAAGAAGCCTTACTGAGACTGCAGGAACAAATCATCCTGATGTGCAGGAAGACCAGCTTGGCTTAGCAGGGAACTCTTCAGTAAACTAAATCACAAAAAGGAAGCCTTATAAGAAGTGGAAACTTGGGCAAATAACTAGGGATGAATATAAAACCACTGCCTGGGCATGCAGGGATGAAGTCAGGAAGGCCGAAGTGCAACTGGAGTTGCAGCTAGCAAGGGATGTGAAGGGGGACAAGAAGGGTTTCTACAAGTATGTCAGTAGCAAGAGGAGGATCAGGGAAAGTGTGGGTCCCTTACTGAATGGGGGAGGCAACGTTGTAACAGGATGCAGAAAAGGCTGAAGTGCTCAATGCCTCATTTTGCCTCAGTCTTCACAGGCAATGTCAGCTTCTAGGCTACTGTACCAGGCAGCAAAGTTTGTGGAGGAGGTGAGCAGCCCACAGTGGTGAAAGAACAAGTTAGGGACTAATTAGAAAACCTGAGCATGTACAAGTCTATGGGTGTGGATGGGCTGCACCCAAGGGTGCTGAGGCAGTTGGCTGATGTGATTGCAGGGCCATTGGCCATCATCTTTGAAAATTCATGGTGACCAGGAGTGGTTCTGGATGATTAGAAAAGGGAAACATAGTGCTCACGTCTAAGAAAAGGAAGGAGGATCCAGGAAACTACAAACCAGTCAGCCTCACCTCAGTCCCTGAAAACATCATAGAGCAGATCTTCAAGGAATCCATTTGTAAGCACTTGGAGGAGGAGAAGGTGATTAGGAATAGTCAGCATAGATTCACCAGGGGCAGATCATGCCTGACCAACCTGATTGCCTTCTAAGACAAGGTGACTGGCTCGGTGGATGTGGTGTACCTTCATTTTTAGCAAGGCTTTTGATACAGTCTCCCACAGCATTCTTGCAGGCAAGCTAAGGAAGTACGGGCTGGATGAATGGGCTGGAAGGTGGACTGAAAACTGGCTGGAGCATCGGGATCAGAGAATACTAATCAATGGCTTGATGTCTTGTCAGCCAATTTTAAGTGGAGTGTCCCAGGGGTCAGTTCTAGGGCCAGTTTTGTTCAGTGTCTTCATCATCTACCTGGAAGATGGCATAAAGTGTGCTCTCAGCAAGTTAGCAGATGACACCAAGCTGGTGGGGAGTGGTAGATACACGGGAGTGTAGGGCTAGGACTCGGAGTGAGCTAGACAAATTGGAAGATTGGGCTAAAAGAAATCTCATGATGTTCAACAAGGACAAATGCAAAGTCCTGCACGTTGTACTAATGCATGGGATTATTCTGTCCTGGCTGGGGGCTAATTGGTTGGGCTCTGCAGGAAAGGACCTGGAGGTTATAGTGGACAACAAGCTGAATATGAGCCAATAGTGTGCTCTTGTTACTAAGAAAGCTAACGGCAGACTGGGCTGCATTGGTGGTGTTAGTTGGTCAAGGTACACTTTAGCTTCTTTCATTCCTTGGAGATCTCAGAACAGCAGAGACTTGCTATGCCTGAAGAAGGGTGCTTGTGCCCAAAAGCTTGCAAAGAACTTTTTTCTAACTACTCAGTTTGTCTAATAAGACATCACGTCTATCCAAAGAAGCTCACCTCCCTATGTCCTTAGACCAACATGGCTACAACCAAAAACCTTGCAATCTTTTTAGGAAATATTTTTGTTATTTTTTTTTTTTAAAGACCAGACTCTTGTTTCTGATATAACAGAAAATGGACTGAGAAAATACTAGTGAGAACTAGTGAACAGTTCCCTTTTAACCTAAATGGAATAGGGCAATAGTTTTGGGATACAGGAACCTGAGTTTTGTTTCCCTTGATGCATGCAGTTTAGTTGGTGACTGGTGTATGAATACTGTTAATGCTATATTTTTCCAGTTATGGTTTAGCGGCTGTCACTAAAAAGCTATTATTTACCAACAGTTAACATGTAGTAAGTAGTATGTAGTGTGAATTTGAAAATAGAATATATTGAAAATGGACATAACAGTGACATCTCAGAAAGTACTGCTCTGGGCTGTTCATATGTACTGCCTTTTTCATCGTGTATGTGAACAGCAATCATCTCTTTCCAGGTTAGATCAGAATTTTTCCAGTAGTACATGTTCTTGTAGGAGTTAGGCACCATAATGGCTAGATTATTGAGAAAAGTTCTTCCTTGTTATGATGTAGAGGAAACTCTGATTAATGCCCTAATTTATATGGCAAAAACACTTTTCCTGAAGTCAGTTAGACTTTTATGGACTGAAGACTTATGAGAAATCTTAAACACTTAATAAAATTTGCTACGGTATTGGGTGCTGTGTCTTTAATAGTCACACCAGCAATGCTCTGAGTGGGCATAGAGACTGAATTCGTGCCCCTTCCTCTTTAGTCCATCTGCATCAGCATGTTACTTGAGGAACTGCCATTTCAGATGTTTACTGCATAATGCCATCTGGTGGATGCCACATATACATAGCAGAAAATACTGCAAGAGGAAATAGGCTAGATATGAAACCAGGAAGTTTGTAACTGCTGAGATTTTTAATACTCTATCATCTGGGACTCATCATGTAATATCTTTTCAGGACTGAAACAAGACTCCCTGCTTCCTTGAGAATCCTCTACTACTTATGGGGCAGACTTCAGTCTCTGTTCTTGTAAACTTGGCATTTTCCATGTGATTGTGACATCTTAAAAAAATATGCTTTGAAGAAGAACAAATAGTATAAAAGATTCTACTAAAGCAGAAGTGCTGCACTTAAAACATAATGCTGAGTACATTATAGACATTTTAGTATAGTTTAATCTTAAGCTAGCTGGGGGAAAAAGTATTCAGTCCTATTATGATTCACATGTTTGGGAGGAAGCAGTAGAAAGGGCCCTGCTGGAGTCTACTTTGTGAGATAAACACTCTTCTTTCTACACTAGAAACTTAATTATTCTTTGTATAACTGGAATATTTGTTCAGTGACTCCTGGCTGGGAGCTGCACTGTTATTCTAAGAATGTAATTTAGCTTTTCAGGTTCGTAACTGCTAGAGCCGCTTCTACTTTAAATAGAGAATGAGCCTTCTATATCTTCCCTACCACTTTTCATTTGCTTAAAATATACTCATTTAATTTATTGTAAACATTAACCAAGGCAAAGACCATTGACAACAGAAGGGAAAGATAATTGCCTGCAAAAGAAGAGCAGGCAAGAGAGAGATGCACACGGCAGGCCCACAGAATTGCCTAGCAGGCAACATGTGTACACCTGAGGATAACACCTGTCTTGAAAATTGTACAAGACTGACTTTTTAATTTTAGTCTTGCAGTTTTTCCTTCTTTTGGCAGCTCCTGAAAAGGAACAGAAAGGACAAAAGAGCTTGGTACACTGAGATAACTAAGCCTTAGGTCATTTTAAGAGGTATTGTGTAGTACTTAGAGCAGATTTCTAAGCCAGGACTGCTTTCTTATTTCTGATACTGTCACTTGCTTGCAGTGTGACTTTGGGCTAGTCACTGCTGGTCACATCTGGACTGGTAAACTAATCGCCTAAACAGGATTTAGGTGGAATTAGGCACCTAAATTGTAGAATGATAGGGCTGGAAGGAATGTCAAGGGATCATCTAATCCAGATTCTGCTCAAGGCAGGAGCATCCATGTCTAAATCACTTTAGCCAAGAGTTTGTGTAATCTGCATTTAAAGCCTTCCAGTGACAGTGATTCCACAGTCTCCAGGCAATTTGTTCCAGTGATTTTGATTGCTCTCATAGTTAGCAAGTTCTTCCTAATATCCAATCCAAACTTCCCGAGTTTCAGTTTCAGTTCTGTTGCGTGTGGTCACAGAGAATAATTGATTGCCATCCTCTTTTAAAAGTCTTTGAATACAAAAATGGTTGTTATCAAATGCCCCTTAATCTTTCTCTTCTCCAAGTCAAATAATCCCCTAAATTCCAACCTTTCCTTGTATGTCATGTTGTCTAGCCCTCTTTTCATTTTTGTTGTTCTTTTTGTTTGTTTGTTTTTAAACTTGAGTTTATCCACAACTTCCTTGAAGTACAGTGCCCAACCCTGGACATCATACTCCAGATAAGGCCTCACCAGTGCTGAGCAAAGTGGAAGATTTACTTCCTCTGACTTGCATACAATATTTCTGTTTATGAATCCAGCTGTGCTATTACCTTTTCTTTTTTTCCTCCAACAATATTTTGCTGTTGACTCTTCTGTAGTTGTAGTTAGCTCTAACCCCCAGGTCCCTAAAAGTGACCCAGAATAACCATGGTCCAGGATCCACTAAACCATTAGTTATTTAATTATTTTTATGCTTGCATTTTGAACTGCAAAGGATCTTTAAGTCTCTAACTTCCACCTAAGCGAAGCCAGGGGAGACAAAGGAAGGAGCCTGACTGAAATCTAGTGGTTGGAGCACTTAACTAGGAGAAGCAAGTCCCAACTCCAATGATGGGCTGTTGTAAAATGCATAAACAGCCCTGGGAACAGTGACTGGAACCCAGGAAGACTTTCCCCTCCCCTTGATCGCCCAGAGAGTTGCAAGGACAGGAGGACATAAGAGAAACTGAATCAGGATCTACTTTAGTTTATGCCATAAATCCTAACAAGACTGTCTATGTTGGTTCATGTCGCCCCTCCTTCATTCACAGCCTAGAACTTCTAACACCTGTTCATGCCTTTGGCTCCTATTTAGTATGGGAACTACTCTGTAAAGCTTCCCATAATGAATTATTCATCTATAATATTAAAATTTCCTTTTTTGGTGTAATAAAACCTCTAATTTTCTATATGCAAGTTACAAAAAAGTGGTTTCAAATACTGTTAATTTACTTTTTAAATATTGATGTAATAGCTGAGCACTTTGAAGTGGGGTCCTTCAAAAAATGTAATTATTGTACTCTATCCACTGGCAATTGGTCTGTATCCCTGACATTATCAGAAAGAAACAATGAAGTCTAAATGTTTAGACAGCCAATGCATTTATATTTTTTCAACCTTGTTTTGTCTTGTATGATGGAGATGAGCAGTGTGGTGTCACTGGCTTTCTTGGGTTCAAATATCTTAATTTTGCTTTGGTGTTTAAATCACCAGCAAAACATTTGATTCTTATCAGCTCTGGTGCTGTGAGCTCTAAGGCTTAAATAGATATGCAGAGGAACACCATCTTTCTAAAAGTGGGTCCAAATTAAATTTAGAACAGTAGTAACACTGTTTTCCAATGTGAGATGATGCACATTTATTAAATAGAACATTTAGTAAATACAAAACAAATCTTTTGACTATCTTTTTTGCATTTCCCCTGGTAGTAACAACACTAGAATAGTGTTGTAGGCATTACAGCAGAGGTTACTTCTAACTTTCACTGATAAGCTGTATTGACCCAAGTTAGAAATATTGGCTTCCATGATTTACTCATATTCATGAGAGGAACTGTTTTATCAGAAAACTATATATTCTTCTGTGGGCCCTAAAAGCAAAAACCTTTGATGCTAGCTGTGTGGAATGTTTCCCATTATACTATCTCTCCTCTGCTTGCAGATATGTTGTAGTATACAGTCAAAAGCTGTTTGCATATTTTACTGATTAATGAAAGACAAGAACAATAATTATTTAATCGAACTTTCTTTTTCTTGGTCAAGAACAATAATGAACTTTTAAGTAGAATTTTACATTATATCTAAAAATAGGAATTGTAGCTACTACCTTTCATCAACAATTTATTGATTTCCCTTCTATTAGGGCAGTGGTTCTCAACCTTTTTAGACTCAAGGCACTCCTTGGATAATGCCAGCTTTTAGTTTTCACTGTTTTTTGACTATGGAAAAAATAATAGAGCAAATCTTCTGTTGCAAAGAACTCAGAAAGACCACAGCAGGGCAGAATGTTTTTAACACTATGAATTCTTATTTGAAATGTCTTGGTTTATCTTGTGAATCATGTTTGCACACCTAACAGTGCTAGCATTGTATGGTACCCCACAGCATCCCTGAGAGGGTCTCAAGGAACCCCAGGGTGCTACGGCACCCTTGTTAAGAATCGCTGCCTTAGAGACCCACAGCAGCAGCCCATCTATTTTTCTCCTCGCTAACTTTTAGATAACTGTCTTTATATCATGGCACAACAAACGACTGAAGACTGCAGACCCACATTTCATAGAATGGTGCTTTTCCATGCAATGATTCTATGTTCACTAGAATGAACAGCAATTTTATGCAGTAATCACTGCAAATGCAAAGCTGGTATCTGGAAGCTGGCTAATTACTCATAACATTTAAATGACCTAGAAAAATACAATTTTAGCCTGTGGTCCAAAACCATATTGACAAATAAGCCCCAAGAAATGACAGAATTCATGACTGCATGTAGCAAAATATCCATGCAGATCTTTAGTAAACAGCCTGTAACAAATACAGAAACTGCTTAAGACAATGCAAGTTTTCATAAGAATTCAGCATGGAACTTTAGTGTTATAAGGATCATGATTACATCATTTTTCAGGTGAAATTCCCACCAGCCAAAGCGCCCATGGAATTCTTTGCCGTGAGTGTGATGCTGATTATTGTTTTAACTAAGCTTTGATAGTGCAATAAAATGAACCCACGAAAAGCTTGTGATGGACTAAGGAAGGCAGTAGGCAACTGTCAATCCTTTGGATCATGGGGTCCAGACAAAAGTGCAGCCAGCTCCCAGCTGTAACTCAGAATGATCTCTGCAAAGCATTACAACGTTACCCCAGACCAAACAGAAGTTCACTGCTGTTTTCCAGGGGGAAGGGGAACCTAGCTTTGGCTAGGACCCTGCAGCCAGGTTCCCATAGCAGCAGCCATGGCTTTCAGCCAGTGCTTGCTGTTTTCAGGGTGGGAAGGTGGAAAGGCAGAAGGAGCTTGTTCTTGGGGTTCCCCAGCCAGTGCTGAAGGGTGGGGTAGGTGAATTGGAGCCCCCCCACCAATACACCTGCCCCATCCTCGGGGGGGGGGGGGGGGGACAGGGCTGAAAATAACCCGACTGAACTTCCTCTGCTCTCTTTCCCCCTTCCCATTCTGAAAACAGCAATAGGCTGGGAGCTCTACAGACAAGTTACAGAAGAGGATACATTTTCAAATGTCTTTATCCCATACCTCATGCAATGAGGATTCAGGTTTTCACCTGATAAGCCATTTTTAAGCTGGCTGCAGCTGTGTACTTGTGTTTGGTCACAGCTATAAACTACTTCCTGTGGCCAGATTGGGCAAAAATTGTCACTTGTCTGCACCCATGGTGTACACATGTTTTGGACTCCACTAGATCTCTTACCTTTGGCACATATGCCTAGGTATGGAGGAGTGGAGGCTGCACAAAACCTACAATCTCCCCCCCCCCCCCCCCCTTTCAAACCATTGAGGCAGAACTGAAAGGCCAGACCAAGTCCGGTCAGTGCCTCGATGGTTGTAATTTTTGCCAGAGAACAACAGATAAGAACTCTTGCTGACTGCTTAAAGCCTCAGCGAGGGCATGTTTCTATCAGGGTGATGTCTCTTAGCCTTTCTCCAACCAAGAAGTTACCCAGAAGGTAGTGGAGGCTAGGGTTTTGGGGTACCCTATACTTCCCTTACTCTAGAGGTAAAATTATGGTATTTTATAGGAGCTATCCCACCACGAGTAGTCTCACCACGTTGCCTCAGGCCCTCTACTTGGATACAGCCTATGGTCATACTCGGGACAAAGGAAGGTAGGCTCCGCTTAAATGAGTTTATCTTGTTTAGGATGGATTGTTTGATTACAGACATGTTCAGAGGTGTGTTATTGATGTCTGAACCTATATACAGGTTCAGGTTGGATTTATGCTTTGTAAAATGCCTGAAGTTCATGATTTGTGATACAGTAAGCAAATGCCCAACATAGAAAATATTTCTTTCCAGTCACAGATTCTTCCTGAAGGTAGATTTAAATCAGGGCCTGTTCTTGTGGATGTTCAGTATCTGTCTTAATGAAATCAATTCAAGCAAAGAGTGCTCTGTACCCAAGGCTAGATTTTTGTGGGGGATCTCTTTTAATGGACCAATTATAAAGTTGGGGAGGCTATAGACAGGCTTTTAGGTACAAAGTTCTCTTCCTCAGGTCTTCCTCAGGAATCCAGATCTTGCTGAGGAAGGGTACTTTATACCCAAAAGCCTGTCTGCATCCCTCAGATAAGTATATGCCTGTTTAGTGGACAGGCTTAGGTTTAGTTTAAAGTGAAATCAGGTCCAATAATATTGGAGACATGGAAAGTCTAAAATCAGGACATCAAAGATATCTTCAAAATATCCAAAAGCTCTTTCAATATCAAATGCTTAAATGTCACCATAGCAACTGAATGAACCAACAAAATATTTGATTCTCATCAGCTCTGGTGCTATGAATACTAAAGCATCTTAGAGATGAATTAGTGAATTAAGTGCAAAGGCTTTGTAATGGAGTTTACTCTGTTACTCTGTACGTGTATAAAAGTCTGCACTTCAGTTGCTGCAGGACCTCTTGGATCCTCTGAGTCCAAAATGTGTCCTACTGCTGTTACAAATATGATTTATTTCAAAGGTACACCATGAAGTTGACTCTACTACATTACATTACTTAATGAAACTGCCAAGATGTCTGTTAGGTCCTGAAGTGCAAACAGGCTCTGCCTATGCAATGCTAAAAGAGGAGAGGAGAGGAGAAGAGGAAGAGGATATGAAGCTCACTAAACTTTCAGTAGGAAAATCTACTTTTCTCTCTTTTCTAGTTGCCTGAGAAGCCGGTGAATTTTCTTTACAATCCTGACTCTTGACAAGGTTCTAGGTAAATACAATGTCCATAAGCAGCTGGAAAAATATGCAAACCAGGATTTTAGCAAGGCTCTTAAAAACACAATGGATCTACAGGTGAATATGGAACTATGCTGTATCCCAAGCACAAGAGAAACTTGAGCTCCGTGATGGCCTTGTTTTGAAGGCCAAGATAAAATTAAGTTTGATGCAAAGAAATCAATGTCTTTAACATATGACTTTCTCAAAATATAGGAAGATTTTTCAGTATACATAGAAGAACTAAAATGTTTTGGTTTCTCCCTTCATTTTGGAGACAACCCAAGCCTGTCAGAAAGGGCATACAGAAGAGATGCTGCAGCTGTTCCTGTCTGAAGAGAAACTGTATGCATGCTATCAAAACATTATTGCATGCTGAGAGCATTGTTTTCTATTGCTATGAATGTATTACTTATTCTGTTCATGGAACTTAGTGCACCTGGAAGGTGCAGGCTACTGTAGATGATACGTATGTGGATAAGAGAGTGAGCCATTAAATTAGAACGTGGCTTAAAAATGCAGCCTGTGAGGGAGGGGTCATACAAGAAGCCACACTGAGTTGTATTTCTCATTCTTCCCCCTGAAAGGAATTTAGCAATAAATGGTACCTGGAATGGAGGAAAGGGGGCCAGGACCCCACTCTCAGAGTATATTGCTGGTAGAACTTTTTCTCCCCGGCCATATTATGGTAGTCCTAGAGATAGAATGGGGAAAGTTTACACCTCTACAGATCCTGCTACTGTCTGGCCTTAGTTTTCATGGCATCTGCATCATGGAAACCCCATAGTTGACTCTTCAAAAAAAGGATGGCAGTGTGTACCACAATGCATTTCTCAGAAGTCTGTCTGCCTGACATCTGGCAACAGAGGTCTGCTGCTCGTAGGACCCTGGAACATGATTGTGCAATTAGGGCCCTGCCCCCATCTTTACCGAAAGACAAACTGGCCAGGATGTGGCCTCTTGGTACTTGATTAATAAGCTCACTGCAGTCAAGTTATGAAAGGTTCAGAAGGTGAGGCACCTCACACAATATTGTGCTTTCACAATTGTCAGCATCTCCATTGCCAGCAATGCATCTTGTGACTAGATTGCCAGGCTTTACATCTGCGAGTAAAGTAGCTGTCACATAGGGTCAGGCCTTAAGTATTGAGATTAAGCATGGATTTGAAAGAGAAAGCAAAGTGACAAGGAGAGAAAACAGTGATTGGAGACAAGTGTCCAAAGGAGGATGCAGGAACTGAAGTGCACGGGGTAGACCGGGGACACGTTGCATAATCAAAAAAAATATTATGGGTAGTCTGGAACTGCTTGTGCTGCTACCTGAAATTAGCCATTCTCTGGAATGCTATTTCCTTTCACTCTTCATTCCTTGCATAACTGGTTTTTCTTATTCAAGTAGTAAGCACCTTTTGAAAAGGCAGAAAGGCTGGTACTTAGGCTGTGTTGCAATAATGTGCCAAACTGCAGTTTCATCTTACATGAAGGAAGGAGTAGGATCAATTCTAAAATGCATAGGTCAGGTTCTGTTCTATCTATTGGGCATATAGATGGATTTAGGCACCCTGGTGCAATTCTATTCCACCCCAATCAAGGTGCTGTAAATCCATTCGTGCATCTACTTCTGTAGCACCATCAGCTTGTCATGAAGACTGAGTCACAAAAAACAGTGAGGAAGACCAACCCACTTTTTTAATTAACTCTCAAGGACTCAAGCAGGGTGGAATTAGATCATCTGTAGGAGCCTACTTATGTGCCTGAAAGGTGGAATAGAATCTGACCCTTTATTGTTTAAACTTACTTACTTTATAACATTTGTTATTGTTATAAGTTTATAACAATTTAGGCTCTGTGTTATCTTCCCTTGCCTTGTATATCTCTGTCTATATAACACTTACAATTTTAGTGAGACCCGAGTCTTGTGCAGTCATAAAAAATACAGTTTGGTTTGAGTTTCCTTATGACGTACATCTTGCCACTCCTAGAGTTTTAGGACTCATGGAAACTCAGAACAAAACACAGACAAAACTATGTCTACCCAGTTTTAGTACTTTCCCATTTTCCCCTGCACGTTAAATTGATGTTTAGATTAGCTTTAGTTTTCAGCATGAAAAGTTTGTATAACTTTGTACCATCCATTATTTTTACTGCTGAAGCACCCAGAAGTCAGAGCTAAGATCACAGATCTGTTGTGCTGAGTACTGGATATATGTTCTTTGGGTAGGGCCTGTCCTATTCTGCATACAATTAATTAGGGCAGACAAAAGGTGGGATAAAGGAAACATCTCTTTTGTGTTTGTGAAGATTACTTCAGTAAGAAATCAGCATGGCATAAACTAGAGCAAGCTGGAAATGTTCTAACAAACCAATTCTTGGTTTCAAGAAAACATGTCAACAAATCTTCTGTCAGGAAGGTTCCTTGAGTCTGGGATATATTGCAGTGTAGTTCTGCAGTCAAACTTGGAGATGCAAGGAACTGGATTTCCTACATTTCATCTGGGTGCCATAAGAATGGGACATTGACTGTTCTGGAGCCTCTGTTCTTGTATCTTGAAAGGTCTTTGTTTTGATTCAGTAGGGTCTGAAAACATATTTCAAACCCTCCAACACTGCATATAATGGAATTCTTAAGCTCTAGGAGCCCAGCACCTAATTTTGCATTATTCCTACTGCTCAGTCAGACCATGAATGCTTAATGGCTAGGGACAGACATTCAAAAAGCCTGAGTCTGAATTGATTCAATAGTTGCAGGTTAGTCTAACCTGGCTAGGCTGAACTGGTTTGTAACCATAAAAATATTCCCTCTGGACTGAAGAAATGCAGGCACATGCCTGCAGTGGCTCAGGCTGGAAACTGAGGAGTGCTAGAACAGCCCTGCCTTCCCTTCCAGTGCTGAGCTGATGTGGGGGGGGTGGCCAGGCCCCGACAGAATGCTCTGATTAGAGGGGGGTCTCTCCCAACGCTTGCTGCTCCTGACCAGTGAGGGAGCCAACATGGAGTTGATAACACAGCATTTAACACCCCATCAAGAAAACAAAAGCCTCTCTTATCAGTTCAAGCTCTTCTTAAACAGCCTTTTCCAAGGAAGGAATGAAGGAACATTACTAGCTGACCTGTTGATTAGCTCCAAAAAGCCGTAAGTGGACACTGTCCTGTCTGTCTTGCACAGACACCTCTCAGCATTAGCTAGCATACCACATGCTGACTATGGTCCTGCTGTGGTAGAGAGGAGGGGGGAATCCTTGCTTGAGTGTGGGGGGGGGGGGGGGGACAGGGTTTCAAACAAGTAGTTATTTGTGCACTGTCAGCATTTAATTGGATTATTTAATTTGATCTGTTTAATATACAATGTGGTATAGGGGAATGGTATCTAGCCAACAACATGTATCTGAAGTTGTGAATGGAGCAAGCCAGAGCTCTATACCTTATGTTCTCAATTATAAAAGGAAATTATTGGTTCAATTTATTAAAAATCAAGGGAATTGTATTGGAATTGCATCATTCACAAGCTTAGAACAGTCACAGGCTCTGCCCCATTATGCATAAGTATTATAGAGCTGATCAAATGATCAATAACCCCCTGAAAAGACTCATTTAGAAAAAAAAGGCTCCCCTTATTTTTAAAATCATCAGACCCTGTCATACAGTCTTGAATTTATGTATGTTCATATTGTTTCTCAAAAACATAACTCATATAATGTTATTGTATTTATTTATACAATGCATTTATTCTTTTTCTAGAATCTGACATTTTATCTTGTAAGGTACATAGTGAATGCAGCAACCCCCACTCCCCATCCCAAAGAAGTAATCAATCTTACATCAATCAATCTTCTTTCTTAATCTATTATAATTACTTGAACAGTTACAAACTGTTTTAAAGTTCACCTTTCACAAATCCATCCTTTCTCATCAATCTGGATAATAAGTAGAAGTGCAGTTTCTATGCTTAAGAGAAAAAGTTAATTCAGATCCAGGTAATCTGGAAAGGAAAAATGATGGAAAAAAGCAACAGCTAGGCTGCAAAAGTAGGTGCTTTGCTAGCATTTTGCAAGGATTAAGACGTGCTGAACCACACTGTGACCTAGAGCTTGCTCCGCAGTCAGTTTCTGTAAGACTTGAAACATATGGAAGACCGATTTTAGCTTTTGAAGATACCTGGAGCTCTAATTAGTCTTCGTCCTCTCCTGCATTCCCATGTGTCCCTGTAGGCAGCTCTCTTTCTCTTTTGGTTTTACAAAATGTACAAATACGCCTTTGAAGCCTAACCAGAAGGGTCTTTGCATTTCTCTGTGGTCCTGAACAGCAGCAGAAAATCTTAAATGAACTGTGATCACCTTGGCTTGAAATACTCCAGTAACAAGCACCTCCGGTACGGAAACTTTTTTTGTAAGTTTGATATATGTATTTTTTTAAGATGTAGCTATGTTTCAAACCAAAAAAAGTTTTAAAATGATATTGGATACAATCGAACGAGACCTGTTCTGATAACTGTCTTGTGGGGAGTGGAGAGTAATGGCAGCCATGACATTTATTATTTATATGCTTGGGCAAGTAAGAATTTTTCTATCATTTTGTGTTGTAGAGAAAGCCAAGCTACGACAGCTCCTAAGTTGTGATACTGCAGTCACAATGAAAATCTTCAGGAAGCAGACCCACAAAACTGTCTTGGCATAGCAAAATGGGGGTTGGTGCAAAAAATCAAAAAAACCCAAAGGCAAGATGAAATTGGTGACAGTATCTTTCAACGGTTTCTGTTTCTGCAACACTATCGATTTTTGCCTTTTGCAGTAACCAAGTCTTGATGCTTAGTAGAAACTAAGTGGGGGAGGGAACCATAACAAATGTTGCCCAGCAATATCCAGCCTTATTTGTTTTACCATCCCATTCATTTTGGCCATCTTTATGCTCCAACAAAGAACTGCTTCTCTAATAAGACTCAACCTGATCTTTTTAGCCTTTGCTCATCACAGATGCTATTAAAACTTGGAATAATCCTATAGACCCTTTCAAAGTCAAACTTTTTTCCCTATCTTACTATGCTGTTCCACTATAACTTGTTCTGAGTTCTCTCTGAATTCATCTTGCTCCTCTTCATAAACCACATGCCATGGACTAATGGCTTCAAAGACTTCTAAAATAAAGGTCTTCTGACTGCTTTGCTTACATTGACGAGCATTTGATATTGAGATGTATTGTCTTGTTTGCATTAAGTTATGTGTCCTGACTGTTGACCTAGTTCAAAAGATTCTAAATGTGAATATAATTTTTCAATGGCCCAGACTCAGCAAGGCCTGACTTAAGCACAGTCTTATTTTAGGCACCTGAATAATCTCCTCAGGTTAAAGTCAGATCAACAGGAGCTCAGCAACTCTGAAAATCAAATGCTGAATCAGTAACTTATTAGCATAAATTTCTTTGTTGCCTCATTGCAGAAGAGGACTTCGAGCAGACTTACCAAATGCTCAAAAATGTTGGGTTCAGAAGTGCTCAAAAATGATGGGTTCAGCTTAAAAACTGCAAGGCTTTTAAGAAAATATTAAATTTGAGATTCTAGGTATTTTAGGATTTTCAGTGTTGCCATAAGAAACAGCAACTCAGCTTTTTAAAAGAGATTCTCACATACTCTGTGAGGGGAAAAAAACACATTTGTGGTATGACTTACAAGAAAATAGCAAGAGTTACCAACAGTGCAGAAATTTGGGAAACAAAGCAACAAACATACAAACTGCTCACAATCCCTGTATCTGCCTACTTAGTTATAAAAGGTATCATTAAACTCTCAGGTCTTGTGAACAGCAGGAGGAAATCAGTATATATACATAACATGCATTGCTTTGAGAAGAATTTTTCTTTCTTGATCCCTCTAGCCTTCTCTGGCTTTGGGTTTTCTTTACTACTATAGGAAGCATTTGGATGAGAAACCAGTTTCTTCATGCTCACTTTCCCAACTCAAGCTAGTGTGAAAGAGGAAGCATTTGGACTGTAGCTTCATCTTCCTCTGCATCTTTTTAGTAATTTGCCTCTAGGAATACCAGGCAGAAATAGTTCCAGTGTCTCGTGCATCCTTCATTTCACATGTGTCAGATACGGATGCTATTTTAATTCCCTTTATTAGTTACTTAGCAACTAAAGGCATCACTGTGCAGAGGGATCCTGGAGATGGCTCCAGACTGCCAGGTGTCTTTCTTGGGAAGAGTCAGGCTCTGATCTCCAATCTCCATTTATAATTTCATATAAAGCACTATACTATACACTACACTATGCTGCCACCCCCATTGATGATACCAAACTTTAAGGGCTTACGTTAAGAATGCATATCTGCTGCTCACTATCTGCTTATGGTGCTGAGCTAATGGCCACAATGAAAGAGTGGCTATATTCCTTGCAATTTCTGACTACAACTTTGGAACAACTGAATAAAAACAAATGCAGGTTTTACAGCAAGCTTGAATACTAGATCGGATGTTGTGAGTTTAAGCTTTGACTATGCGTGCCCTGACTAAACATATCGCTATTGAGACTCGGGTCCAGAACCACAAAGGGACTTAAGCCCTAGCCCACGTACTGGACTTCATGATCCTGAGAAAATCATTGAAAATTAGAGTTGGGAGTGACCTCAGAAGGTCAGTTAGTCCAACCCTGAGCTCATAGCAGGACTATCCCCAACTAGATCATCCCAGCCAAAGTTTTGTCTAGCTAGGTTTTAAAAACCTCCAAGGATGGAGATTGCACAACCTGTTCCAGTGTTTTACTACTCCTCCTAATGAGAATTTTTTTCCTAATATCTAGCCTAAACTTTTCTTGCTGCAATTTGAGACCATTGCTCCTTGTTCTGCCATCTCCCATCACTGAGAACAGTCTAGCTCCATCCTTTTTTGAAACCCCCTTCAGGTAGTTGAAGGCTGCTATTAAATTCCCCTCTGTCTTCTCTTCTCTAGACTAAATAATCCCTGTTCTCTCAGCCTCTCCTCAGAAGACATGTGCCACAGCCCCATCACCATTTTCATTGCCCTCCACTGGACTCTCCAATTTGTCCACATCCTTTCTGTAGTGGGGGGCCCAAAACTGAACACTCCAGATGTGGCCTCACCCATGCTGAATAGAGGGGAATAATCATTCCCTTGACCTGCTGGCAACACTCATACCAATGCAGCCCAGTATGCTGTTAGCCTTCTAGGCAACAAGGGCACACTGTTAGCTCATATTCAGCGTATTGTCCAGTGTAACCCCCAGGTCCTTTTCTGCAGAGCTGCTGCCCACCCAGTCAGCCCCCAGCCTATACCAGTGCATGGGATTGTTCCGCCCTAAGTGCAAGACTTTGCACTTGTCCTTGTTGAACCTCATAAGATTCCTTTTGGCACAATCCCCCAATTTGTCTAAATTTGTCCAATTTGTCACTCTAAATCCTAGTCCTACCCTCCAGCATATCTACTACTCCCCCCAGCTTGGTGTCATCTACAGACTTGCTGAGGGTGCACTCTGTGCCATCTCCCAGGTCATTGATGAAGATATATATGATTCTATATTGGACAAAACTGAATCCAGGACAGATGCCTGGGGCACTCCACTTGATACTGGCTAACCAACTAGACATAGTCATTGATTACTACTCTCTGAGCCTGATGCTGTAGCCAGTTTTCTATCCACCTTGCAGTCCATTCATCCAGCCCATACTTCGTTAGCTTGCCTGTGAGAATGTTGTGGGAGACCATATCAAAAGCCTTGCTAAAATCAATGTATACCAGATCCTTTGGTCTCCCTATATCCAAAGAGTCAGTCATCTCATCACAGAAGGCAATCAGGTTGGTCAGGCATGACGTGTTCTTGGTGAATCCATGCTGATTGTTCCTAATCACCTTATTCTCCTCCAAGTGCTTGGAAATGGATTCCTTGAGGATCTACTCCATGATTTTTCCATGGACTGAGGTAAGGCTGGGAAGTATCTAAGCTCCTCACATAGCACACACAGAGGTAAGTGCACAGAATGAGATTCATAAGAACCATTATGCTGAACAGGAAACTGTATAAGATAGCCAGTAGGAATCTTGAGGAAAAAGTTGAGTCTGAAATGCTTAAAATGTTGAGTCTGGGGGCCTAGGCATCTAGCTCTTTGGCTGCAGGGAAATGCTGTCAGACAGGAATTTGCAGCGTGCAACCCTTTCCTAAAACAGGGTGCCTAAGTCCATCTTGTATTAGATGGAGAAGGAGTGGAGCCTCTGCTCCTTTTAAACAAGAACTCAGGAATTGGGGTAATCATCAGGGAAAGGGGAGTTTGAGGTTCCAAATCCTGCTTCCAAGGTTATTTATTTTTACATTAAACAGTTACTGGATAAAATGCCTAAGTGGCCATCTCGCTTTCCCAGAAGAGTGCCTCAATCCTTGAGTCATACAGTTCTCCTCTCTTGTTGCCTCTCTCTAGCCCAATGAAACTTGAATTCTTTCTGGCACATGTTCAATAGGAGGATACGGAAAATATTTTCCCTTTCCCCATCCCCACATCTGTGACCTTACTCGAGGCTGAGAAGGAAGTTCAACCAGTGAGCACTGAGATACTGTATGAAAGCAGGGCAACAACCTGTCCATGTCGTTCAGCTGTGTTTTTTGAATGAATATGGTCAGGACCCCATTGTGTTGTGGGAGCTTACTGCTTCAGGTGTATTAGGCCCAGATTGGGTCCCTTAGGGCACAGGTTCCCAACCACTGGGCCACGGCCCAGAAGTTTGGCTGCTGGGCCATGGCACGAGACCCCTGTCTATCTGCCGAGTCAAGTGGCTTCCACCGCTGGCAGTCATGTGCAGGGTTAAAGCTGGGGGGCCGGGCAGCCCTGGGAGGGAGGCAGCTGGCTCCATGTGCCCTGTCCTGCTCTTGTGCTGGTCCACAGGAAAAAAAAAGGTTGGGAACCACTGCCTTAGGGGAATACTTAATTTTTGGATCATAATCAAGCTTTTGGCAGTGGTGGATGCCAAGGCAGTTGCAGTTCTGGGCACACATGCAAGCAGACTTGTAGATGTAAAGGGAACTCTCTGAAAACGTACACATCCATAGTCACTAAGTGCTAGAATTTTGGGCATCACAGTCCTGGACTTAAGCCCCCAAATTCTGCATAAGTCTTTTGCTGGACCTCGACCTTCAAGCTTCCAGTAACCAGAACTACAGCTTTATACTGTACCACTTTTTCCAAACAAATAGCCCTTTTCCTTGGCCTTTCTTAACTTTTTACATATTTTTTTTCTCTGCTTTAGCAGAGTCCCTTTTACTGGGCCTCAAAATCCTGCCCTTTTGTACTATAACAGGATCAAAAGTAGACTTGTATATCCTGGTGTTAGAAAAGTGTATTGATCAGTCATAGAGATGGCTAGTTTTTCTAAGAATGGGATCCTGTTATTTCATTTCTACTCGATTTTTTTTTTTCTGCTGCAGTGGCTTCTGAAATAATTTTCTCTTGCTTGTCAGCAACTCCTTCACTCTGGGAGACTGCAGAAATGTCATGCCCTCAGACTAATGGGAAAGGAAACATCCAGGGCTCTGACTCAGCTAAGCAGCTTGATATTCTTGAGTCTCTCCTGCTAATTGGCATTATTGGTCACAAGTTCCAAAATATTAGTCTCTTTGGCAAGAGGATAAAGCTCATAAAAGAGAGCTCATGTTGCCATTTACTGACGGCGACATTCATTGTGGTTTTGTTTTTTGAAATAGATGGAACTAAGTGTGCTCTCTCTAGTGCTCCATTCAAAATCTCCATGGAAGCAGGAAGGGTAGAGAGAGACAGAGGACAGGAGCAGCAGCAGTTTCTAAGCGCAGGAGGCCACCTTCCTGCTATTCTTGCTCTTAACGAGTCAGACCTGTCCGACCCTGAAATCAATGGACTGTTGATGTAGCAAAGTACTACTCGGTGTAACGCTGGTAGAATTTGTCTGTAAATGACTTTTTGAACAGAAAATATCTCTGTACAGCTACTTTATACTACAGAAAATGTGAATCGCGTCTCCTTTAATAAAAGAAATAGCTTCGTGTTCAAGTTTAACACGTACCTTTTTTATACAGGCAGGTTAAAACCCCCTTGTGGTACTGTCTCAGTAAAGCTGTGCAATACAAAAAAACATTCCAAGATGTCTTGCAAGTGCACCCCTTGCAAGACTTAGTATCAGTATTAATTATTCCTTATCTTTTTTTTCTCTGTCACATACTAGTAACAGTTCTCATTCTTACCATGCATTTGCGATCATCCAATCCAGTCAAATCCTCCTCAAACTCCTTTCCTATATCAAATTCCATGATGTAGTTTCTAAAAGTACTTAGCGTTTTAATGATCATATGATCCCCTTTCTGAATGATGTCTTTGTCAGGTTTTAGCAAGTTTGCTATTTTTCTTACAGCAATGTTTACATCTGAAAAAGGAAAAAAAATAGCTCAGTTGTAAATCTTGAATCTACTACAATACAAGACTTTGTAGACCTTGAAATGAATTGCAACCTACGTAAATGTTTAACTGACAACTCTAAAATTTATAATAAGTGAATTTGCTTCAGTGAATCCCGTGGTGTGGGGGAGGGAAGAACTGTAATTTAATACTGTTGGCCAAAACTTGCTACTAAACTAAGCAGCCGCTGAAAATAAATATGAGATGAAGTCCAACTACCAATTAATTTTGATGGCTTGCTAAAATTGCTATAGTAATATAAGCATTTTACATGTCTACTCGCCAAGCACCCTTTTCAAGTTCACACAATGCTTTCTCTTCTGCAAAGACTTTAGAAGTCAGAAAAGCTGCTTTTTGAACCTTCATATTCTGCAGCGTAATTTCTGGACAGGTCAGCTTTAGCATGGTGAAAAGCAAATGGGTTCCTTCAAAACATTTTTCATTAGCAAATCCTAGTGAAGGAAGTATTTTGTTTTTTAAACAAAGCACTAAAAAAGATGCTGCTGTAATTGTACAGAAGAAAAAGATTCACCTCAGTCCTAAAGTGGCATTTTACTAATACTGATGAAAGAAATATGAAGGGAATCTTACCTAATGCTTTCATATATGCCTCAAAATTTTCATTGCTGACCATTTTCCAGTAACCACTGAAATCCACAGGCATTTCTGGTGCATACAATAGCCAAAAACCAACTCTTCAGGACAGTGTGGTGATTCTGTACCACACAGCTCTCAGTGCCTGTTTCTGTGGAGAGTTTGAACTCTGGCTTCTTTTTTCTATTCTTCAGACCACACAGTTATGCGAGTCCTTCTAAGCTGATTATGACTGAAGTGCTACCATTAAATCCTTCCACAAAGCTGAACTATTTAGATTTTTAATGACAGCAGGATGGCTCGATTTAAATAGAAAACACTCTTTTTCCCTTCCCTACTATTTCTGCAAGACTACTGATTATCTGGGTATTCATTTTGTCTGTAATATTACATCCCCCTCATACTTCTTACAAACAAACAAGTCAGATGGCCTTGGCACATGGATGGGTGTTAAAATGAGTGGCTAGCTGTAGTAGACAATTTGGGTGGTTTTTGCAGACAAATCCAGGTGTTTTGGTCTGAGAACATTTCAGTGTTGTCCTTAGTTCCTTCCCATCAGAAGAGGATTCACAAAAGTTCTACCAAGGAAAATAATTGTGCATGTGATGTTAAACAATCTAATTTGCTCTGCATGCTCTGCTTAACTCTCAGAAAAGAGGGTTGGAAGAGAGGCTGCAGTATTAACTGCTTAGGTGAAGGCTCAGAAAAAGTGGGTAATTAGTAGCAGAAATTGTTATTATGGAGTGATGGCTAATTGTAGTTATTGTCCAAAGTCTTAATCAGTGTTGCATATTTTTATTAATCAATGGGTGCATCTACCCATGATGCTATGTCACTGCAGCAATGTGCTACAGCAATGCAGCTCATTGCTACAGCGATGTAGTGTTGGCAGGCACAAACTCCAGTGCCAATGCTGTCACCATGGCAGTAAGGTGCCTTGCTGTAATGCATCGCTACAGTGACAACGTGTCTTAAAAATACCCGTGCATCACTGGGATGGTGCAGTAATGGCTGTTACTGTACTGTCATTTAGTACTTTCTTAAGCAAGTACTAAATGATGGCACAATAATAACTGCACCATGGGGGTCGTGTAGATGCACCCAGTGCATGCTTTCACTTAAGGGAATGTGAACAATGTTCTAACAGGCCAAAGTAGAATGTCACGGAGACCCACTGACTTTTGTACTGAATAATGTAGTTCTTTTGATTTATGCTAGCCCCTCCCTCCTGGGGCCCTCTGAAGTGCCAGAGGGGGAGGATGTGTATCTTGCTGGGATCCTGTAACCCCAGCTGACTTCCTGCCTGACTTCCTGGGGCAGGGAGCTGGACTTGATGAACTTCCGAGGTCCCTTCCAGCCCTAATGTCTATGAAATCTATGAAACACTACAGCAAAATGCAAATCATTTTGTAATATTTAAGTAGGTGTTAATTTAGATCCAGGTTCTATATTTATTCATCTTACTCAGAAGCATACTATGCAAACAGGTCCATTTATTTCAGCCTAACAATTGTGTAGTATGAGAACACTCATTGTGAGTAAGAGTGGCAGAATCCTATTCCTTGCAAGTGATTCCAGGAGGAAAGATTTCCTTACCCACTTGCACGAACACGTTAGAACTACCCAGATAGTGAGTGTTGTGCATGGAGCTCCAATCCTCCCTCTACATCCTAGCACATCTGCCTGGAAGGGGAGATAAGTCATCTGCATACATCTTTTCTCACTCCTCCTCCTCTTTCATTAGAGCCATAACTCCTCCTGCATTTCAAGTTGCTCCTACTCGCATACTAACCTCTCATTTTCATTCTATGATCCAGTACAATGAATTTTACTGAATCAGTAAGATGTTAGCTAAGAATGTGGTGGAACAGACTAGCGGCTTAGCATGTCTGGTAAAACTTGACAGGTACAAAATAAGCTTCTTAGCTATTCTCTCATGTGAACAGTACCATCTGAGTTGCATACAGTCATAGTATGCAGTAATCTTTTGTTTTAGACATAAAAACCATATTCTTTTCCATTTGAGCTATCTAGTAACCCAAAGGATACTGCTGAGTTAGGCAATCCCTCCTCAGGCATGAATACAGCTGAACTAATATGGATCTTCAGAAACATCCTCTTTTATTGTAATTTCTGAGTGATGCATAGAAAATAGAATGAAGGATGTATTTTAAAAGCCAAAGCACGGTACAATCTCATTGTAAAAAATGAACTGCATGACAAAAATAGCACAAACAGTCCTTTGAACAACTTCTTACTTGACACACGCATTTGAGAGTCTTTCCAACTCAGTCTATGTTTAGGAAACTAGTAGACAAAGTGGCAGACAAATTTTACCACTTCCATTCATTACTAATACAACCACCTTTCAAAACCTTGGCTGGCATTATGAGGCTTGAGCAGCTTTGAGAGATCTCTGCAGGAAAACCCAGTAGGAAGGAAAATGAGCAAGAACAGAAGGAATAGGCAGGTGTCTAGACAGACATTCACAATCACTCTCCCTTCTGCTATCGTAGGGGACTTGCCTGTATCCCATGATTCCTGACGGACCTATCAACTGGCTGCTGTAAGTTATATCAGACGACCAAACTAATGCAGACTGATCTAATGGATTACAGAAAACTCCCCTTAAATATTTTATGCACAGGACTTGAATTAATTGCTTGCCTGAACCTGGCCTTTATTTCTGATCTCTTTCCAAGTCTGCCAACCCACATACATATTTTCGGCAGTACTAGTTAATGAAGTCACATAGGATCCTAGGAAGTAGAAATGTTGTGATAACATATATATTTTTAGCACAGTTCATTGAAAAATATGACTAATTTCAGTCTCACTGCTGGGAACAGCTGAGACACTTTCACATTTGAGCAGTCCCTGGCATGAGAGGACTGCCATAGAAGAAAGTACTAAACACAGCCACTGAAGCCATTTTAGTCAGCACAGCAAACCCTTGCCGTTACTGGAGATTTTAATACTTATTTTGAAAACACAAATAAAGTGACCATTATCTTGTTCTTTAATGAATTAACTTAACTGAAGATCTTAAAACTACTATGGCCCACAGTACCTAACACCTTAGAAAAGCATGGATCCAAAACAACTTCTCTAATTTGAACTTTTTCTGTATAAAATTGTAAGCTTTCAAGAAATGCAACAGTCACAATACAACAGTTCCCCATAACTAGCTTTGCACATGCAAAGAATGAATCCTTTGGCATCTTCTTTCCTGTTGACAGAACAGACGTCAATCTTTTAGAGTGCTGACTGTCACATTGTGCTGTTTAAGAGGCTGAAGCAAGTCCCCTTCATTTTTCTGCCCACTCTCTTCTGTGTAGATATTATGGTGTTTAATATATGAAATTACAGAGTCTGGAATGAGATACTTCACACTTAATCCTTTGCATAATGCAAGTCGTATCTGTGTGGCACTGATTTCATTCTGAATCCATTCTCTGACCAGGTGGATGTTATGCTCGAATCTCCTTAAAAGCTCCAATTCATTGATGTACTGCATCGGATCACAGCCAGCACGGCTAATGCAAACCAGACCAAACTTTTCTACTATTTCTTTAATATGTTCCTCCTTCCAGAGATTGGGTGTCTTAAATGTCTTCAAAATATCAGCTCCACAAAGCAGCTTTAACTGTGGTAGAACTGAAAACAAGCATAAATGAGGCTTTTAGGAAAGTTATTCTTAAAGATTAACTAAAATCTTTAAAAAAAAAAAAAGTTGGATCAAATATGCTAATTTCTACTATTTTACCCAAGCTTGTGAAAAATTATGAGAAATATCCTGCTTAGAATTTACACAGAGTATACAGTGCATTGCCCACTGTATAATCTTAATTCATATCTCAAGGTAAGACAAACTCAGTGGAGCAACTTTATCTCCATCTACTTTACCTCCACCTATAGTAATTCAAGGTAGAAAACTATCAAGACATATTTAAAGGCCTGTTTTTGGCTCACAAGGTACTAGGTTGTGTAGAAAAAACTTTAAGAAACTAGCATTTCCCCAATGATATCCATTCCCTGCTCAATATGGGATTGATTTTTTTTTTGTACTGAAGTTAATAGGAAAACTTGCCTTTACTTGTGAAGGAGCAGGTAGGATGTACCCAGCTGCCATTGTCATTCTTAGCAAATATATCAGTGCAGTAATATATTTGATTTGGAACACCATTTACATCCCCACTACATCAGATTTCTGACATGTTGAGGGAGGAGAAGGTAATCATATTTTTTCCAGATCAATTAAAACTGATGCTGCAGTAACAACTTGAATCAAATCTTCCATCTCAGAATTGCTTCATAAATAAAGGCCCAGACTTGAGACTGAGAGATGCTAATCATAATAAACACTTTCAAAATCAGTAAAATATAATGGAAAAATATTGTACAGAGATGCATCCACCCATACAGTGGGCAGGGGAATAATGTGCCCTTGCTCATACAATTACTAGGTAAGAAAAGGTCAGTAAAGAATAAATTAGAATTACAGCAATGTGAGTGTTCCTCCTTTTGCTTTATAATTATATAAACCAGTAATAACAACAAAAATAATAATAATAAATGAGGAAGTTCTAAGTACTGTGTTGTGCCTAGTTTGTATAAGAAATGCATGCAAAAAAGTTATTAAAAGAACACTATTAAGGTTGCAAAGTTAAGCACTCAAAAATCAGGAAATTCCTGAGTTAACATGACAGAAGGTGTTATCAGGGCATTGAAAGCATGGCAGCTTGTGCTATTTAATTCAGCCCCCTTGGGCACATGCATTGATTTAATTACATGATCACATAGTAGTTTCTCCTGATTGTGAAATGTGTGGGTCACAAAGTATATTTAAAATCCTTCCCTGACTGCAGAATTCTTCATTTACTCTTGGGATATTCCATGTTGGAGAGATAGTTAGCTATGTTAATCAGAAGTCAAGTAGAAAGCAGGGTAAATTTGCAACTTATAGACCAGAGGTGTCAAAGATCCATTTTCAGAGCCCCTTCATCTGGCCCCCAGTACTGCCCTAGGTCTGAATTCACCCACGTGCTGCATGATGTGCACTGAACCAGTCCCAGCACACTATACCCAGCCTGATTCCAGCCAGTCTGGTGGTACAGTGCCCCTTCCCCTTGCTCCACATGTGACACAGTCCTGGACTACCCCAAGGGAGAGGCACATATCCTGGACTGGCCAGAGTGAGCACCACATGCAGCACAGTTCCTACAGCACTGGATTCAGCATGCAGGGGAGAAGGAACAGGGGTCTGTGGGCCTGATTCAGCCCATAGACCAGCCCCAATCCACTCATATGGCCCATGGAACCAGGTGAGTTTGACATCTCTCATGAATGGCGGCTGGGGGAGGGCACAGCGGCAGAAGCGCAGCGGTGGTAAGTGGGGTAGCTCCCAGTGGCCAGCGGTGTCGGTGGCAGGCTGGTTAGTGGTGACTGCTCACAGGTGCCGCCGACCGTGTAAGCAGCACATTTCTGTAGGGGGTCCACCGCCATGCTCAGGGGGTGCATGTGTACCTGCATGCACCCTCTACATGGTGACCCTGACACCCCTGTTTATAGACTAACAAAAGTATATAGCACAAGAGTTCGTGGACTGAAGCTCACTTCATCAGATGCTGTGAAAGGACATGCATGAAGCAGTGTATAAGGAGAAAGAAATTTGAATACAAAAGGTAGAACGGAGGGGGAGAAAGTGAAGTGGGGGGCAGTACTGGAAGAGGCAAACAATCAAGCAATAAATCCATAGGAACAAAGGAGTTACAAAAGCTAATCTAGGTAATGGAATAAGAATCTACAGTCTCTGTTTAAACCTTACTTATCTTCCACAGACTGGTTTGTGTTTTTTGTTCCACAATTTCCCATTCAAGTCAGTTTTTAAAGGTTTGCTGCCTAAGAACAGTCACCCTCAGGTCAGTGACCGAGTGTCCAAGGAGGTTAAAAATGTTCTGCCACAGGCCTGCAGCTGTCAGATCACTGTTCATTCATTCTTTCACATAGGGATCACCCCATCCATGAATCCAGAGGCCAGGGGGTGGGGCACAGCGAGCTCCTGCAGGCAGCAGTGGTGCTGTTGATGGCAGGAGCGTGGTGGCAGCAACTGGGGAGCTCCCACAGGTGGCCACTGTGCAGTTGGCAGCAGAGGAAGGGGGGGGGAGCAGCAACTGCCTGAAGGTGCCGCCGGCAGTGTCAGCGGCACCGTTTCATAGGGGGTGCACCGCCACGCTCAGGGAGTATACGTGCACCTATGTGCACCCCCTATGTATCACCAATGACCTCATCTGTCCAATGTATACAACAGAGGGGTACTGTGAACTGATGATGGTGTATATGACATTGGGAGAGTTACAAGTGAATGAACGTTGGATGTTATAATCCATGTTATTCAGTCCAGCGATGATGTGGTAGACTGGCGTGTCAGTGACTAGGAGTTATGTAGCCTGCTGCTTGAAAAATTGTACTATGTATATACTTCGGTTAGTAGACACAGACATTAAGATCAAAAGTATTCACTGATTTTGTTGCTGAATCTGAGAGACCTACAACTTCGGTTCTCTGAGGCCCCATGTACACAGAAATGTGAGAATAACATTGTGACTTGTTCTTATCACGCCATTAACTGAAAGTGTGGCTGGGAACTCCATCAGCTGACCGGGTTCTCAGCTCCTGGGGTGCATTACACGCTGCTGTGGCAGTGAGTCCTGCAGATGATGGGGCTTGCAGCCACAGCAGCACCCCATGTTTTTCCATGGCTGCAAGCACCAAAGTTGATAAATCTTGCAACTGGGGAGTGCCCCTTGCGTAGCCATGGCTGTTAGTAGAAGTGCACCAATACATTGGTCCGATATCAGATTGGCACTGATATAAAGAAAATTGACTGGATCGGAAATAGGCTTTTTTTGCCTGATGTGGCTGATAATGTGGCTGATAAATGCCCTGTCCATGTGTGCAGCTACAATGCAACACATAGATGGAGAGGAACACAGCTCCGCAGCTTGGAGAGCTGCATCCAGCTGGTAAGTCTGTTATGGGAGAAGGGGTGTGGGGAGGGAAGGGGCATGGGGGGTGCAGACCAAGGCCCCTGTGGTGAGGCAGGGCATGGGGCACGGGATGCACAGCTGGGACAGGGCAGGGCATGGGACAGAGCCGTGGACCATTTGGGGGGTGCGGAGATGGAAGCATGGCTTCTGCCGATGTGCGCACCGTGGAAAGACGTGGGGTGTGTGCCGCTGGATCTATGTGGGGTGAGGCAGGCTGTGCTGGGCTCTTCCCGGCAAGGGCTGGTTCAGGTGTGCTTGAGGTGGGCGGCGGTGCTGGGGGGGAGGGAGGGTTAGGGGGACTACGATGAATTTGGGGTGGTTGTGTAGCAGAAAGCCCCCTTTTCCTCTTGCCTGCATTTGCTCTCCCCTCTTTGGATATGTTTCTCTTTTTCTACCTTTTCTTCCTTCCTCTCTCTTTCACTTTAAGGAATTGTGTTTTAAAATTTGTATGCGTGCATTTTGTATCTCCCTTTGTAGTTTGGTATTTTTATCTATTTGTGTGCCATGGCATTTGTAGCTTATATTTTATACTCCTCACCTTTCAACTTTCAACTAAATGTGTTTTAGTAAGTTATACATTGTAACAATGTTAACAAGGGTAGGAATCAAACTGCCCTTCCTTGTATCAGGCTGGCCCCTGAAAGAGTGAGTGAATCAGTGATTGAATGTGTAACACAGTAGCAGCAGGCAGCAATTAACACCTGGAAAGCTGCAGATCAGCCAAGGGAAGAACTCAATAGAACACAATGTAACAACCGGGAAATCTCTAAACCTCACTGATCAAGGGCTAGAAGCCCTGGCCTGAGTTAATCAATGCCGGGGACCAACTTTTGGGCTGAATATCTCCAGATCGGCTGCTCCCAGAGCCCTATTCAAAATTCATCAATGGACTCCCAAACCTGCACGTACGTGCGGACGACCCCTGGAGCTGACAGATGCCGTCCAGTAGCCACTGGGGGGGGGGGGGAGGGGAAGTCCCACGAGGGTCAATGACCCCTGGATTGGGCAAACCTGAAACCTGGGGAGTCACCAAAGTCTGCCAGGGACAGATAAAAGGCAGTGAAAAGTGACCCTCAGTGGCGCCCTCTTGATCTCGATCTCCAACTCGACCAGACCTGTCCAGCCAGAAGGACCAGCTGGCAACCCCCTTCTGGAGCATAACACCACGCTGAAAGAAGCCTCGACTGGCCATCGACGGCAGACTCCAGCGCTTGTAGGATAGGTATACCTGACTCTGTAGCCTGCTACTGTGTGTGCGTGTGTGTGTGTGGGGACCAGCCCCAAGGTTTATGATTACAGTGTTTCAATCTGCCTAATAAACTAGAATTTTAAGGATCCGAGTTGGACATTTGTAGCCAACAGTTGCAGCCCCGGCCCCCCCACACCCACCCAGAGTCCCCCTGCCAGTGCCACCTCTGCCTGCCCCATGCACAGCCTGGCCCAGCCCCTGCCCGCAGATCCCCCACCCAGACCGGCAGGCACACGCCCCCCCCATGCCTTCCTGGTGTGTGCGCAGCAGCGGGAGCTGCCCCCCCATTCCCGCTGAATGAGTCACATCTCTGTTGGGTGCCCTGGCCCTCCCCAGCTGGGCAGCACCTACCCCACCCCAACTCCCTCCTTCACCGCAAGGGACTATCTGCCCCTGCCCCCACGCCTCTTCCCTCCCCTTCCACCACAACAGACTTATCAGCTGGACACTGCTCTTCAAGCTGCTGGGCTGCATATCATTAATCGAATCGGTACTGGCCGATAAGCCTCCTTAAAAATTGTTTATTGGTGCACCCCTAGCTCCGAGCCTCCTTAGTTGCGGGATTCGCAGCCATGGGAATCTGCTATTTGCAAGTGCAGGAGGAGCCTGGGATAATGATCCTAGGTTCCCCCTGCACTGGAAATAAGGCATGATTGGATCTGATGCTGGATCCCACAAACACATCTTCTGCCCCTCTCCCTCCATCCCCACAAGCACTCAAAAGGAGAATGCTTGGCAGTACTGCTGCCTGTTTCTTTAGGACTTGGACCCATGTCTCAATGTGCTCCAGCTAATCAAAACCAGTTTGCAAGAAGGACAAACTCCTGCCATTTATAAATATAATTTTAAAATTCCTACGTTTCTGACCAGGTCGTTCATAACAGTATCCATAAGGGGCCTCAGAACAGGTGTCAGTGGACAGAATTTTATTTGGGCTGTTCCCAAAAACCGAGAATAGGCTGCAGAAGCTAAGGTTAAAATGAATTATTTCCATAATAGATCCAAATAGGCAGGGTCCACTTCAGACAACAGATTTCAGAGACAGGCCTTCCTCAGAGGAAACCTGGCAGCTGATAGGCAAATACTTTGACAGGCACTATGTAAACAATTAAGAACGTATCATTTGTAATGTGTTAAATGCTTGCTTTTCTGTCTGATAGGTTTTTTTTTAGGGTGTCACTATTTCAGATTCTGTCAGGATGACGGATGGCATGAAGGCAGGGGAAGTTTTTATGAGTTGGGTTAAACATCCTTGACCCTGATGGTATTGCAACTTTGTCATTCAGGATAAATGTAAAAATCAATTGAACTCCTTTATAGAGCAATAGGGACTTCTACCAAGCTCAAAGCAGCATGCATGATTGGAGTAGTAGCTAGACATGTGGCTCAAGGGGAAGTCCTGCTGTAACCTGAAACTGAAGGACAGTGGAATTGCTGGATTTAGAGCAGTGTATCTCTGTATGCGAAGGCGAAGCAGTGAGAAACCCTACAAAGATGCAAACAAAAGAAGCAGAAAACAGAGCAGGTCTGAGGAAAAAACCTAGGGCATGCTTTGGAGACTCAGTTGTGACTGTCAGGCTAAGTACAGACAGTCAAAAAGCCCAAGGCGGAATCAATTCCATTGCAGGTTAGTCTAAACTGCGTAGACTGACCCAATAAGCAAGTGAACAGACATTCACTTTTGAGTCAAGAAATGTAGCCGAATGCCTGCAGTAGCCCAGGACAGAAGCCAGGAGGCACTAGAGCATGCCTTCTTGCTCAGCTGGAGCAGACAGCTCGGATCAAGGCTATCTCCGTTACCGTGCGAGGCGGAGTTTGCAGGGGAGGTACAAAGCATCCTGGTATACTAGGTGACTGTGAGTTAACTTGAATCTGGAGGGGATCTGGGATAGAAGTTCAGTAAATCAATTTAACCTAAATCAGTTAAGTCTGACACTATACCCACGCTGATTTATCTTAAATCTGTTTTAACTATTTTGAAAGTGGTTCATGTGCACTGAACTCATTTTAGATTAGATTTGAACTGGTTTCTGACTAGTTATACTGGTTTATGTGTAATTTCTATCCCTAGGCTCAGGCTCGGACCTGCAAGCAAAAAAAAATCACTTGTGCGAATCCTCCAATTTTCAGGTAAATAGGACTTTTTACATTCACTGTAAAGACAGGGCTACTTGAGAAAAACGTCTGGCTCTATCATGCGCTTCTAATTGAACCAACTGCCAGGATCCCAAATTTTCTTTAATTGCTTAGGTCAGAAAGGGGCAACTGTTGCATATCATTTTAATAGCATATTTAATAAATTTTATGGATATCCTATTGTGCTAGTCATTCTAAAGCAGCAACATTTTTCTCTTTAAAACATTGCTGATCACTTTTCTTAAAAAGAAAAATAAGGCAGAAATTTTACTGTGTCCCAGGCTTTATTAGATATAATATAACAGCAGGAGACCTTTTATAGCTTTAGATGGCTATCTTACTTTGAATGTACTTCCAATGTACTTTGACAGATTGCTTTAAACAACCAAGTTTACCACAAGTTCAAGCTCCAGACAACACATAATCCATCATGAGAAATGAAAAATCCAAATAGCTAAGGCATTTTTAAAAAGAGGAAGCATACCCTGGACTAGAGTCCAAATTTATTAACAAATCACAGGTTTTACAGAAAGCCTGCCACTAAAACCAACACAGTTGTTCTGCCTAAAGACAATCAAGAAAAAAAATGTCTTTGGACTTTTCTAGGGCGCCCTGCTAAATAATGACCTACAGTGTCCAAAATTGATAACAGATCTAAAGCCAAAATCTTCACGCTACTGCTCCAGTTTTTGATGAGTACAACAGTTTTTATTTCTCGCCATGTCTCTAAACCAAAAGCAAGATGGGAAAAATACTGGTAAATGTTTGATTGGTGAGTCTGAGTCAATAATGGTAGACAGAAATGAACTGCAATATTCTGCAATGTCATTCTGGGAAGAAGGAGAGGGAGAAACAACCATTAATACAAAGAAGGTATCTAGATTTAGGAACCAGGAAGGTCTAATTAAGAGAGGCTGCTGCTAGACTAAGCCAGGTAAAAGCATTTGAAAAGTGACAACAAAGATATTCATGTAAGGCAACACAGAAACTTGAAATACAGGAATTCAATTTCAAATGAAACAAAGCACAAGTGTCTCCTATCCATAGGAAAAGAAATACCATGTGCAAAACTAAATTCAGTGACTGCAGCAGGATTGCAAAACCCCATTAAAACATCACATGAGTGATTGAGGGGAGTAG
This sequence comes from Alligator mississippiensis, assembly GCF_030867095.1. Lineage (NCBI taxonomy): Eukaryota > Metazoa > Chordata > Crocodylia > Alligatoridae > Alligator > Alligator mississippiensis. Next base: position 45,655,325 of record NC_081830.1, read on the forward strand.
TAAAGTGACATCAGATACTGTAAATAATGTGGAAGTCATTTTAAAGCAAACAATTTAGAGAAAGCTAGAGCTGTTAGAGTATTACTGCACTGAATATATCAACTTCTCTGTACATCATAATCAAATTTTGACATCAAAAAAACCTCTGACCAAGAGATTGGATTTGGCTGTGGAAGAACTGTAAGACCATCAGGGTTTTCCCAGGCTACTATGGGTCACAAGCTATAACAGGCCTTGAGAATAATACACGCTCTGAAAGAATAATACACGCTCAGCTAGGTTTTAGCTAGCTGGTAAGCTGAGGGACTGTGATGCACAGGATTTGAACACTGAAAAGGGGAATGCAGAATCTAAAGGGAAGCTTTTCTTCTTTTCGCTACTGCCAGGATGAAGAACAATTAATAAAATTGCAGCCATTTGGCCTAAAATCTAAATGGCTGTGCTTGTATATTGCAAACAACAGGGGCCAGTCATATCAGGTAAGGAGGTGACTAATGTGGAACCTAATTATGGTAACTAAAGTGGTACAAAAAACCTAGGTTTTACTTTGTATACATTTTGCAGAAAAAAACATTATTTTATAGAATTTGCTTTTTTATTTTTGCACTATATAAAATTAAATATAGGAGTTATACTTAACATTATATTTTACCAACTATCCTGATTACTGATCCTTGTTTTTGTTTTTTTGAAAGGTGGTAAAAATGTCCAAATTGAACAGATTTTTCTGCTACCTGGACTTTTTCTATGCTTACAATGGCTTGCCCTAAAAATTCAGCATTTCCCAATAGTGCTTTTCTGAGGGTTACTGAGATATTGCCATGATTCTTTATTCTATGCTGGTATCTGTTAAAAAATGTTGGTGTTGTAGTAGCAATGGTCAAGGGTCCCATTATGTTCCATTCCCCTTGTACCATTTTTATGGCACAAAACAAGTAGAAACTGCCCACATCTACTCAGGAAGTATACAATCCGTACCAAATCCCCAGCCACAACATAGTGTAAGGGGCAGAGAAAATGAGTGACCAGACAAGACCTTGCTTTCACTATCCTCAGCCATGAGATGGTTCCTTCGGGAGGGTTGCCAACTGGCATAGATTTGAGAAAGCCCCAAAACTCTGAACTTCATTTGTGGCTGTGTTAAGAAAGCAGCCCTACTGTGCTGAACCAAGAAGAGTTTGGCTGCAGAAGAGAGTCTGGCATGTTGAAGTTTGTCAAAAATGAAACACTTCATGGAGTGGTGATTAAAAACAAGATAACTTCAAATATGGAAAATGGCTGCCAAAAGATGTTCCTATACAATGGAAAATTAAAGCCCCACGGGCTAGGTAAGAAAAGTATTGTCAAGGGATGGAAGTGATAACCAGGAAGTTGTGAATCTTGCCATGTGGAGTTAATGGCTATCTGAGTAAGTAAAAATGATTCAAATTTAAAGTTAGATAAAGTATATCAGGGAGCTCTGGGAAGCATCTCAGGGAGCTCTTGGAAGCATGAAATGTCATCTGGAAGAGCCAAATATTTATTCAATTCTAAAATAGGAATGATGAGTTCATTTAACTATGCTACACAAACTGAGAAGGATGCAAATTTAGTACATAGCTCAAGAGGTAGATACATCGTGACTTTTTTTCTGTGTAATGTACAAAATTTAACTCAACCCTGTAGGGCACCACCTTTTGGAGGTGAGAAGTATTAAAATTCCTATGCAACTATGAGAAAATTTAATGCAAGGGAGGGGAGATTACAGTGTTTTGGGAAGGGGAAAAAATCCTATCAAATTTGGTAGTATGCCAACAAACCATGCCATTAGGGAGTATAATCATGAAATAGAAAATCTGCAAGTATAGGATATTCCAATATGCCTACAATATTTCTTTTGTTCTTAATGTCAATGTTATTACACTCTCAGTTGGAAAATACTAATCCTCTATTAATGGTCATATGTTTAATCTATTACAGGAGTACCACTTTCTGAACCTCTCTTGCCTATTAACACTGAACAACTAGAAGTCATTTTTATATTCGTCACTGTTTTAAACCATTCTTTGTATTCTCATCCTTACCTGGCACAGTTAACAAGAAAGTAACTTATGCTTTGGGTATAGCTTTGAGGGACATTTATTTCATAAAGGCTAATCAGAAATTACAAACCAAGAATGTATAAAGCCAGCCCAAAGGGGAATCACATTTTATTTCAGTGCCAGTCACTTTAATCCAAGTTGCAGCTGCAGTACTACTAGCAATCTGGCTAGTTTTTCTAGCAGATAACTCTACCCATCAAAATATTGCTCCTCTGTTCAACCTTCCAATCCCAATTAGGTTAGTCTGGTAATGGTAAAGTGTCTACACTACCCAACAAGGAGCACTGTTTACAATAATGAACAAACCTGTGTGCTGCAAAGAAAGGGAATCAGCAGTAGCTCTTTGTACACGGCTATTGTTTCTCATGAGTCCCTTCCTGAAATCAAGCGGCCCAAGGGATTCATTGTAATGGTACCTGTGTAAAATAAATAAATAAATAAATAAATAAAAAAGGCTTCTCTGTAAAGTAATCCTTTTAGAGATATACAAAGTGATTATCTAGTGCATTTGGCTTCGAGAAAACAATCTGCTTTTATGCACTTTGGATTTAATAAGCCATGTTAAGAATTCACCATATTCATGCTCTACCCTCTATAAGATTACTATCAGCAACAGTTAACACTCTTGCCAAGTCACAAACACTTTGTGCACTGGCATATCATTTGTAAATTACCTTTGAAAAAGCCTCTTTATTAGTTGTGTTGGTGCTAGTAGCACTCTATATTTTAAAGCATCACTTGAGATTTACTAAAAGCAGGATTAAAATCTATTTCATGCTTTAATCGTTGCATTTACTTTCTGGATTAAATATAACTTCTCAGAGGACCCAGACATTTCAATAATGTGTTTTTTAAAATATTCAGTCTTGGAAACGAGATGTCTCCAAAGTTTACTCTCCAAAAGTCTGCTTTTGCCTTTCCTTTACTTAAGGGACCACAGTCCAGATAAAGTCCAAGTACACAATTCTCTTCAGATTTCAGACATTGATACTTTTCAGATTTTACTGCATCTAGATAGACCATCATAGGTGCCAGCATTCACCAGTAACTTCCAGTCTCCATCACTGCTTCACCAGTCGTCCTCCCTTGGCTCCCTCCATGGTTCCTGGCAACAGGCCTTCATGGTTATGTGCTTCCTGCTACCAGTCTCCCTGCAACTGGATTATCCTCAGTAGTAGTAATCCAAGTCCAAATGCACTGACTTAAATCTGACATACTCACAGTGAGTTTGCACCAAAAATTGCTTTTATAGAGCTGTAGACCTCTGTTCCCTAATATCTTTGCCAGTCAGTATCCTCTTCTCCACTACATCCCCAGTGCTTTCCCAAACAGGAGGGATAGTGTCTTAGACAGTTGGCTGAGAAGGCAGATTACTCATCAAGTAAAACTTAGTTGTTGATGCTATACAGAGACCTCTTTTGTTTCCCTGTTGGATGGGGAAAGCCTTAATGTGCACCTATATATGTGCCAGAAGTCTGCTCCAATGTGTGCTAATTAGCATGTCAGAGCAGGCTCAATTAATTGAGTCGGCTGGAGTGTGGTACTTAACACAATCTAGCAGCCTTCGTGTGACATCTATTCAGCATCCCTGCACTTCAAAATGGCTGCAGGGGTGCTTGAACTACAGCTCATTGAACATTGAAATGTTGTGAATGGCAAAAACTACTTTTAGCACATCAGACAACTGGGGAGAGGGACTGTGTTAGTTGAAAGCTGGGGAGCCAAAGGAAGCTCTGTGACCCAGATGTCCATGCCCTTATCTTATGTAATCATTGGGATATCTCTGTAATCATTGGGAACCTATACACATGCTCGGGGGCAGGGAGGGTGCTTTAATTTAATTAAAGTCCTTGCAGAGTCACATGTATCAGCATCCCTGCCCCCACTTCAAAATGGTGGTGGGACAGTTGAACTAAAGTTTGTTGAACAAGCACTTTAATCAGAGTGGTTCATAGAGCCTTTCTAATTAAAGCACCGTCTCCTCCACCCCAGAGCACATGTATAGATACCCAATGATTATAGAGAAGATAAGGGCATAGACAGCTGGGTCACAGAGCTTTCCTTTGGCCTCTTAGCTTTCAATTAACTCTCTCCCCCTCCCCAATTGTCTGACGTGCCAAAAGTAGTTTTTGCCATTCACAACATTTTAATAAAGCCGCAGATAGAACATTTCTGGTGGGAGGTAGGGAACTGCCTTCATTGTTTAGAGTCTTTTATCACTCTAGCTGTAGTTTTTGCCTCCTTTCCCTTATTTCTTTCTCTGTTCCCTAACCCTTGGTTTTAGACCTCCCTCTAGCACAAGTACTGCTACCACATTATAGCTGTGAACATGGCAACAACTACCAGTGACAATCTGATCTCAGTGCACCAATGAGAAAATATTCACAGAAAATAAGTAAAGCACTTGCAGAGCTTCAAATGGTTTGTTGATTAGGCAGATATACATTCTTGGTGAACTCTGAAACCTCTGTATATTGCATAAGGAACTGAGGACTGTTTTCACTTTGATTGTTAATGTGCGGAATTTTGTGGCTCAAAATAAAACCCTGGAAATTTTACAAGTACATTTCTAATAAGTTCTGTTGGTATTTTACAATACACTTAAAAATCAATCCACTTTTCTATAAAGTGTGGCAACATAGCTTGTCAGGCAGGTGTCAATCCACAGTATAAATCTATAACATAGTGCTTCTTGGGTTTTGCTTCCACAATAAGATTTCTTTGCAGGCCCCCATAGGGCTTGTGTATTACAAAATACTGTGTCTGTACAGAACATTTAAATGCTCTTAGTTTTTCATTTAGAAAACAACATAGATTATAATCTGATAATTTCTCAAGATTCTTATGCCTAACACTAGGTAAATAAAAATGTACACACACTATGGTATATGGTTGGATAACTAGACAGGATTATTATGTATTCAACCTCCAAGAAGGGAAAATATGTTTCCTGTAATTACCAGGACAACTTGTTGTGGCTTCTCTTGATCATCTTTCACTATAAAGCTGATTTCACTGTCCTAAATTAAATTGTGGTAGACCTGTACTCCAGACAACACTGAGTCATATAAGGGGTGAATGTAGTTCAGTGTGTTCACGAGCACAGACTAATAGTCAGATATAATTAACTAATTATCCAAATAAGTCATGCTTGTCCCCTGACTCATGGGCCACATCCACACACAAAGGCATGTGTGGTTTATGGCACCACAAACTGCAAGCATTGAATGTTAAAACGTGTACCACGCTGGTAATTTGCAGTGCAGTGTCAAAATTGCTACTGGGATTTCCCAGGAGCAAAAATAAAAAAATGCTGGAAAAATGCAGTGCAGAGTATGTGTAAAAAGTGTGTGCCAGGAAGAAAAGAGGCCTGGTCCTTCAGTGTGATGTTCTGGCTGCTGGCCAGGTGTCTCTATTGCTTTGTTTGTGCCTCTGCTGCTACAGTATGTTATGTGGCATACTGAGAGCAAACAGAAGTGCAGCAGGGCTCACAGCTGCCTGCTTCTGAGCCTGCTGGGCATTCAGGGCCTGGCATCCGCAGAGGCACCCAGAGCCAGCAGGGCTCCTTAAAGCTGGGCACTTGGGGCAGCCATACCACTGCTCCAGAAGCCCAGCCACTGAGGCCTGGGCCTGAGCTACCAGCCCCAGGACCTCTGTATGAGGGCTACCTAGGTCACAACTGCAGGCACCACTGAACATCAGGAGGCACCAGTGTCCACTCTGGGCAGCATGAGTGACTGTGGTGATGCAGATGGGGGGGACCCAGTCACAAGAGTCTGCCCAGGGACCTGGCTGGTGGCCCGAGGTTACTGACCTCCTGGCCATTTGGGGCCAGAAGGCTACACTGCAGCAGTCTGCCCAGGGACACTGGAATAAACATGTTTACTAGGCAATTGCTGCACAGATGGCCAAACAGGGGCATGCCAAAACGTGGCAGCAGTACCAGAGCAAGGCCAAGGTACTGCACAGGTAATTTCATGCTGTGAGCAATGCCAACCAGGAGGCAGGGCAGTCTACCATGGCCCACTGTCAGGAGCTGGCCAGAATCCTTGGCCCTACAGCCACAGCCCCCGCCCCCCTCTCCGCTACTCCTTCACCACCAGGGGAGGAGCAGAGCCTGGAGCAACCAGCCCTGTGACCTGGCTGGAGTCCCCAGAGGCAGGGTCCTCCTGGAGGCCTGCAACAGCACCGCCACCCAGTTGCCAGTCAGGCTCGAGGTGACACCAGAGCACCAGCTCTGCCAGCTCCTGCCTGACACCAGTGGTAGCGGAGAGGAGGCTGAGTAACAGGCCGGGGTATCGCATATATTAATGGAGGCCACATCCTGGCAGCCTCACTGCCAGGCCTCAAGGCCTCATCCTCATTTGAGGCCAGGTCCAGCTATGGCTCTGATTTCCTGCCCCCCAGGTTCCCTCCTCCCTGTGTCTCCTTTCCTGGTGCCATACTCCAGCTAACAGGCCTGCAGATGGGTGGTGATGGCCTCACATGCTCTGGCTCTTGTGTACTGCCATGGGGGGGGGGGAGTGGTCCTCATCTACAACAATGTTTCTGGCTGGCCAGCTCTACTGCTACTGTCACTGGATGCACCGTGATACATGCATGGCTGGATGCAGCTGTGGTACTGCAAGGCCGAGGGGGTGGATGCTGTGGTGGGCAGAGTACAGGGGCCACTCTAGGTCAGGGCTGCTGCAGCAGTCCAGCTGGCACAAGGGGCTAGCATCCCCAAACACCAACGCGTCCGGCTTGAGAAGCTCCTGAGGGAAAGTAGCCATGAGCTGCTCACCAAACCACCAGTTGTTACTGCTGGGGCTAACACAGGTGCTAGCCCCAGCCTCCAGCTCTCCCTTGCTGAAGAGCTGGGAGGAGCTGGGCAAGGGTGGTTTGCCCAAAGTAGCACAATTTGTTCTGCGGTTAAGTGTACATTCAGGCATATGCGTCTATACACAAATTATTGGCACAAATTTGTGCTGCTACTATTTGTGCTGCTTCAAGCCCATGTCCCTGCATGTGTGGATGCAGTCATGGTGTACAAGGAACCTATGGCACTTCTGTGCAGAATCCTAAACTCACAAAGAACAAATCTCATTTTTCTGCATTGCAATGAATGCTACTTACCTCAGAATTTATTTCACAACTAAAAGTAGGTAGCAATTCACAGAAAATGCATTTACTTGGATCCACATCTAGCAAAGTGCACAGAATTTAGTAGTTCAGAGAGGGAGAGAGGAATACGTTTTATTACTCTTTTTAAGTATACCGAGCAATGTAAAGCTGCTGAAGCCTTTGTGCAGCACAGAAGTCAGGGGGCTATTTCATCAAAACAAATCCATAATAAAGAAAAAATATGATCAAGAATTTACTTTTTTGAACTTCTAAATCCCTATGCAAAAGTTTCAGGGACACAGCCCAGAAAAACTCAGGGAAGTCTAAATTACTTGCCAAACATCAGCATATGTAAATTAGAGAAATAAAAATAAATATTAAATATATTAAATTTAAATTTTTATTTCCTACTACTTTTAATTAGGGGGAGAGAAAAAAGATTTCACCAAAAAGTCTGTAACCTTTGCCAAATTTAAAAACTAAATATGATCAGATCTATCTATAACTGACAACTAACAATATTGCCACAAGGATCTCTCCTTAAAATTCAGGCTTGCCACATCTATTGGGAAACTTATGCAGTATCTACAGCTTCTGATGAAAAGTGACAATTTAATCAGGTTAAGAAAAAAACAATATAATATCAAGAGCCTTTTATGTGCCCCTTTATACCACACAGTATACCAGCATAGTAAAATATGTAGTTCAAAATATTGATGAGAAGAAACATCACAGTACAATAATGCTGTGCCTTTTTTTGACCTGTACCTTCATTATATTAGAATACCTTTCAGTTTGCTTCTGGAACTCTAGAAAGATTTTCAGTAGGGAAAGCAAGCACTTTTTCATTTAGTGATCAGGATAATAATACAAAATGCAACAGGATAATAGTATAGGTCATATGTAAACTGATGCAGCTTTATTATTATTGGGCACGTTTGTGTGTGCTCTGGGGTGGGGAAGAGCACTTTAATTAAAGTGGCTCCCAAGAGCTGCTCTAATTAAAGCACCCTCAGCATCTTCTGTATTCAGTGTCCCATACTTCAAATGGTGGTGGGGGCTGCTGAACACACATGATGCCAAGGCTGCTGAAGCGTACTAATTAGATTTAATTAGAACACATCAGAGCAGGTGTCAGGCATGTGTATAGGTGCTCATTATGTCTTAATTAAAAAAAGACTGTGGTATTTAAAATATTAATAAAATATTTAGACATAGCATTCCTTGAAACACCACCTCTATGTGCAAAGGACAGGATTTAACATAAAGTATGTCATCAATGTTGCTCAGTTCAGCTAAGGAGGGGAAAGCTAAGTGACTGCTTTGAGATGAAGCGTGTTACCGTCATTCTTGATTTTATGCCTTTTTCACGTTTTCATTTTATTAACAGGCTTACATTTTAGCATTTAACAAAGATTTACTTATAAAGTTTGAGATACTGACACAATAAATGTTTACTTATTAGCGCTCTATACATTTTGAGATGGGTAAAAGGAAACCAAAATGAGCACATTTTGCCTTGAAGAAAAAGTGATGTCTCCACCTGAATAACTGGTGAAATTTCTCCATAATTCCATCTAGAGGTAGCTTGGAGGGGCATTGTCCTGGCCGAAATGCACAGAGCTGTTTGCAGCATATGGAGACAATACATACATGCATCCTTTACATTTATACAGTGCCTTTTATCCTGAAAGATCGCAATGTGCTTTAAAAACTAAAAGCCCAATCTAATGAACAGCATGGACTTCAGTGAAAACTGTGCATACAGAAAGTTTGCAAGACCAAATCCTTTATAATCCCTTCACCAAATCCAGGTGATTCTCTGGAGGAAAAAGCCAGTTGCTTAAGGAATAACACAATCTAGTTTGGCACTAGATTTGAATAATACCTCACTCAGCTGACACTGTCGGACCAACAACATAATTCCCCATATCGGAATGGGAGCAAGATAAAATAATAGTTTTGTAAAGATAGGGCAGAGAGCTCCCTACAGGACTTGGCTGAAGGAGGGAAGTGCAAGGCATTTCCCAGTCCTTTAGCATTTCACTGTATTTATTATTCTGCTGCATATGAGGAAGGATGCAGGAGAACAGAGAAACTCAGATGTTGAAAGTTTAAGCCAAAGAATGGAAGGATTAAAAATCTGTACTTGTTTCTTTGTAACCAAAATATCTGTGGATACCACAGGTTTGCTTTGTAAAATAATAGCTGTGAAGTTTGTCCTATTTTAAAGGCTTGGAAACAAGAGTAGGATTTGGGCAATGCGTAGGAGCAATAATGTGTTTGAACAACGTATAACAGGTCAGATTACTGGCTCCAGTCAAAGGGAGAAAGATCTCATTCCCTAACATTTGTTTTCCTTGGAGCACTCCCATCCAAATACAGGCTAAAACTGATCCTACCTAAGATGTGGCTGTCAGTGTATTCATTCTACAATTTCTTTGCTCTCAAACAATAAAAGAACAAAAGGCAAAACTGTGCTATGACAGCATCCACTAGAATGTATTTATTAGTAAGGATGTGTGTGGGAGGGAGGACATTATCAGTACAACACTCAAACTTTCAATGCCTAATATTACTTAATTTCTCAAACTTACACATAGAACCTAAATATTTTAGTTTTCAAGAACGACGAGATTCTGGGTATCTCAATCTCTGCCTAATTTGAGGGCTGGGAACTCACCTAAAAATTAAAAAAAAAAAACCCCAAAAAACCTCCAATAGTGTTTTCAAGTCAGACAACACAGAACTGAGGCAAATAAAATTACTGTTTTGCTTTTGGAAACGTGGGACTAATGTATAGACTTGGCAGGCCATTCAGAATAAATGCTCCAGTTATACGACTATGCAAGCCCTAGTATTTGATGTTAGGGGGATACATAAATCTCTAAAGATTCTTAACCTCATGCAGACAAGTGCATGCCAGTGTCATGGAGAACCTACATGCTGAAAGGCGAAGCATTCTAGTTTTCAGCTAACCTCAATTTGGATCTCCAATTTTTTAGTCAGGCCCATATGCATAAAGGGTGTTGGCCCACATCTCTGCATGTGAAAATGAAGAGACTGTGGCAGCAAATTTGTTCCCTGGGCAGCTTCTGTGCACTATTAAAAGTCCTCTTTAAAAAGACATTTCTAGATTTAAGGTTGGCTTGTCTTCCTCCTGCCATCACTGAATTGAATGCAGATAAACAGTCCAGAGATGTTTCCAATATGCCAAGGAGATGGAACTATTATCTAGTTGCATAAGGAATTATAGAATCATAGGATCATAGAACACTAAGGCTGGAAGGGACCTCAGGAAGTCATTTAGTATAACTCTCTTCTCAAAGCAGGACCACCCCTTAAAGATAGACCATTCCAGCCAAGGCTGTGTGTAGCTGGGTCTTAGAAACCTCCAAGGATGGAGATTCTGCAACTTCTCTGGATAACCTGTTCCCATGCTTTACTACCCTCCTAGTGAGAGGGTAATATCTAACCTAAACTGCTCTTGCTGCAGCTTGAGACCATTGCTCCTTGTACTTACTTACATAGTAGTTTTGTTTCTCTCAACTCATCACTCTGGTTAGTTCTTGCTACTTGTTCTTAGCGCACACAACTCCCCAAGATCAGCAGATAGGGCATATCACTTCATTACTGGTGGGCTCATATAATTCCCTCTCCGTTTTTCTCAAGCACATACATGCCTTATCTGTTTCACTTGGAACCTTCCAAGTAATCTTTGATCAGGTGAAAAGAAAATATCAGCCAATCACAAGAACAAAGTAGAGAGTTGATGGCTTAAAGAGAACAATGAAAATAAGTATAAAACACCACCTCAAGAAAGATCCCTTTCAAAGACCAAGGAGAGAGACAGGTAGACAGATAGGTGTGTGAGAGAGAAAATCTTGCCAGAAACCAATCTTCAGAGAAGTAGAATTATAAGGTAATCTTCACTTGAGAGGGTGTCTACCTCTTGGAGGTGGATAAAATAAAAAAAGTGAAACCAGAACAACTTCAATAGGCAACAAAAGCAAGGCCTATATAAAGAAATAAAATATGGAGGAAGATACATGCCAAAGCCCTACAACTTTTGATACTTTAAGATGTGTGGGAGTGTTTGGATTGCTCTGCTTCATAAAAGGTTCCACAGGAATAAGAGCACAGTAGGATTCTTCATTAGAGAGGCTGCATCCAAGTAGCAGTGCTTTGTAAATCTATGCAGTGAGAACTACACTTCTTTATTTATGGCCAAGATGGAAACACTCCTGAAGCAAAGATGGAAAGCCCTTCTACTTCAGATGAAATGAGTCTTGATGTTGCTCTCAAGCATTAGGCCAACCCAGAATAGCAATGTAAAATGCATCTGGAATGCTACTGCAGCATGTTTCTGTTGAGATTGTCCAGCAAATCCATACTAAATGAAATAAAAAATCTTTTTTTAAGGACCTGAGATCACTCCTAGGATAAAAAAAGATCTTAATCAACAAAAAGAACAGAAAGGGACACAGCAGGAAAGATTCAGTTCAGAGAGGACTGTCTGAAAGGTCTACCCAACTTGTACATTATCTTATACCAAACTGCTCACCAGCTCTTTGGCATTATTTCTGTTCAAGTTCAGGTACAACAGGTGCTGCTGCTGGTGAGCTGCTGCAGCCTCTGGCAACTCCATTAAACAAACAAAACCTGCATAATTACCTCAGCACTTTTACTGTCTCTGTCCATGTCTCCTGCTCACTTTCCCATGGATCCACTCTAAGCCAGTCTGATGTCTCCACTGCGAGCTGAGCCATTGCTATCCGGTGCTTTGCAGAAGCTAAACCTTTCTTTCTATAGCTGTCACTGACTGGAGAAATTATGCCTTTAATCACGCGGTATCTTCCTTTGGAAGGCAATAAAGAAAATCAGTATTTTATATATATTTTTTTAATGACAATAAAAAGGAAATCATAATTTATGTACACACTGAAAAGCAATATTCCTCTTCTTCAGTGATTATGCTGTTCAAAGTTCTGTTATTGAAGTATTTATCCATTAGACAATATTAAAAAGAAAGCTGGCTGAGTATAGGACTTCCTGCAAATAGAAACATTTATCATTTATAATGTAGATGATCGAGCTCACTGAAGATAAGGTTAATGAATTTTTAGTTCAAGTAACTGTACTAGTACAGCTTCTCGATAACCCAGATGATGAATGTTTTAATTGACCACTGTTTATTTCTAAGCATCTGATGCATACCATTTAACAACATTATCGAGCCTTCTCATCATGCTAAAGCAAGAATTACACCATGTTTCTGAAGAAGTTTTTTTCTGTTCTATTTAATAGCTCAAGCCAAGCAAATCTGTAGGTGCAAGAACTGGGTTAGATAATGAAGGAATTTTAAAACAAGACTTAAAACACTATGGGCAAAACATCCTTGCTCAGCTTATCTGCCATGAAGCTCACTTTCCATCTGGTCGATCATGTTAATTAAATGTGAAAATATGCCCATATTTTTCAACTCCTGTAATGTAATGAAATCATTAACGCAATAAGCTCTTGTAGTCAGACTTTGCAGTCCCAAATTCAAGTGAGGAAATAAACCTAGATAAAATCTTCCTATGAAAGCTGTAACATTTATCTAATTAAACAACAGGAAAAGGCAGCAACAACTTGAGAGCTACTTCCCTTGAACAGACAGGAACTGAGTGCAGAATAAAGCTGTTTCAAACAAATACGAATCATGAAGTTAAGATATTTCTGACCTTAAACACAGGTACTTTCCAATATCTCTGATATAAAATTTCCCACCTAAAACAGAATTAATTATAACTGACTTTTTATGGAATTAAAATAATAAAGAAATTACTTTAACAACTTTGCAAATGTTCTCTATTTTGCAAAGAAAATGAATCTCAGGGTTTCATCATTACTCTCTAGTTGAACAGGACATTGTAACTTGACAGCTTGCATCTTCATTTTATGTTAAGGGTGAAATTCAGGACACAGGAATTGAGACACCTATATCCAATTAAAATTTCAATAGAATATATCTGTCTCCTTTGAAAGTCCCAGCCAAATGCTTCTCTTACAAACAGACAAAGTAATCTACATAGCAGAAAAATATTTCAGGAATAGGCAAAGATGAGATATAAGTTAGGGTAATTAAATCCATCTCTTGGCCTGAAAGGGTATTTCTGTTCTACAGACATAGTCTATATGCTTGCTAAACCCACAAACCAGTTTCTAGTCAGGACTAGGTATGCATCATTGCATTTGGGTTAGCTCAGAGGTTGCAATGTGATACAAGCATGTTTTAGGGCAGAAATGAAGTGGAATGAAAGTAATAAGGTGGTCTTTAAAACAGACGTCTGCTACTTGACACAAAGGAATCTCCATTATTAGCTATACCACTCTTGCTTGTATCCTATGCAGTTAAATGAATGTTCATACACTTGAGTACATCCAACTTTCCACTGTACAATAGACTCATGTGTTTAGATTACAAGCTTTTAATAAACTCTGACACCCCCCCCTCCACCCTTTAAATTTCCATTTGAAATCGTGTCTCTTTCTCAGAATCTAAACCTCCTGTAACTTACTGCAGTTCCATTCTCAATTTAACGTGTCACCTATTCACGACACTCCAGTTTGCATTGACAATTCTCCTTAAATTCAACATGCAGTAAGGTACCATTTACTGATAATAATTATTCCTAAAATACCCAGAGCCTATTTCTTTTCAGCATCTCCTCATCCAAACAAGAATTCAGCTTTGTATTATAGTTTTAGGATCCACTTCTAGTTGCCACCTGTGGTCAGCCTGAAGTTTTACAGCAAGTTTGTCCTTATGTTTGTATGTAACACTGGCTTTTTATTCATTCTGTTTCCTTAAACTAACATTTAGATAACTAAAAAGTAACATATTCCTCAGGTAGGATTGCTGGCTTCCTCTAAAGCAGGCCAACCTTTTTGACAGTTGTGCCCCAAATAGTACTTCCTCAAGTGCCACAGTAGTATTACCACTCCAATCCCTTTTCCCTGCCCAAGGTGCTTCCTTCCCTGTGCTTTGTTTTCTGCCACTGTGCTGCTTCTCTCTTCCCTGATCTGCCATGTGCCACACAGGCTGCCCATGCTACTTAAGGTTAGTCATCCCTGCCCTAAAGGATGCATGCACACTCTGGGTGCTTGTATACTTGACAGGGCTTAATCCTCATTAAATTAAATAGGTTTATTAAAATAAAAATGATGCATCAATGTTTACAGGTGATGGACTTTAAATCAAATTAAGCTCAGCACGCAGTTCACAGTAAATTACAGCAGGGAGAGCCACTTACCAATCCATCCTGCTGAGCTCTTTTGGTACTCAGTTACGGGAGGGGGTGCTGGCAAACCAGTAATCCCCTCTCTCCCAAAATGCATTCCCCTTTCCCCTCTTCTTCCCCACAAAGCATAGCTGGCTGCAGGGATCCCCAATGCCAAGTCACATTCATCCCCTCCCACACCCCCAAACTGCATGGACTCCCACCCACGCCAATCTGCCTACGAAAGGAAACACAATACATCTGGAAGGAACTGTATCAATTGAAACCTTTATTTCAACTTTAATTTTTTTCCCATGACATGATTATTATGTTCCTTAAAAAGAAAAAAACCTCATTATAAAACACATTTAAAAAAATAAATAGCTCTTAAAAATAAATAACCTTAAGAAAAATAAATAATTAAAAAAAATTAAAAGCATTTACCTTAAAAAGAAAAAAACGCCCCATATAAAACACAGTAAGAAAATACAGGATACAAACATAAAATTCTTTATTGCTTCCTCACTTACATAAATTTTTAATAAATAACTGCAAATAAGCAAAAAATGTCTATTCTTTACACTATGCTATCTATATTTATTCGATATTGTATCTATACTAGTCTGTCTATATACTACTCTATCTATATTCTAATGTATTTTTATTATATCTGTATTCTATAGCATATTCTATAATCTTCTTTTATCTTCTATCAATGTCTTTATTCTTCATTCTATTCTTCTATTTCTGCTCTTTTACGAGTCCTGCAAGGGAATAAAGAAGATGAGTTTTGGCCCGTACTCCCAAAACTACCTTCTTGGCTTCCCCACTACAGGCTACAAAATCTTCTGTGGGAGATTTCTGTTATTACTTAAATATTACCCAGAATGCTGTGTAGCTCGGGGGGCAGATCTGGCATGCAGCATCTGCCATGTGATGGGTTTTTGGAAGGCAACAATAAATAAGATGAATGTTATCCTGAAATATTAAAGTATTAAGAGGTGCCAAGGTCCTCAGTTGCAAACTTAACATTTGCTGCTGCTGCTCCAGCTGCAGAACCTCTTCATAATTTGCAGCTGCTGGTCCAGGCTCAGGAGTACAGAGGGGAGCGGGGGATCATGTAACTACTAGTAGGTAGTGTATGGACCACCAGGACCATGGGGTAGATCAATACAAGTGGCACCAAGGCAGCGGGGTGGTGGGGAAGTTTGTGTTTTGCTTCTCTGTGTTTTTTCTTTTGTGAATGGATTCCATTTCCCAGCAGCCCCTGCCTGGACAGCTTGGGCCAGTTTCCACGGAGACCCCTGCAGCAGCTGCCCTGTGATAGTGTGGCCCTAGGGTTTCCATGGATACTGGCACAGACGTGTGTGGCTATGTGCAATTCTGGGGTAGCTATAGCGCTGGCCCTGCTGGCAGGGCACGCAGGCATGGTGCAGAGCTGCACCGCAGGACCCCCCTGGCATCTTGCTGCGGTGACAGCATTGTCTGTTGCTGGGGCAGAGCCATGATCTGCAGGCTGCCATGCCCCAGGCCATGCTGTCACCACCACGGAGGTGCGGGGGGTGGGATGGAGTTTGGGCTTTATCCCTCCATGTTTTTTCTTTTGTGAATGGATGCAGTTAAATCGCAAAAAAGGACAATTTGTTACGTGTACAAGTGCCTTCTCATTCCACACTCAGATAGGATTCATTTGCTTTGTCTCCCTCCTACAAATAGTCTTGCACTGGCCAATTAATGGTTCTGGCTTTTTCAGACAAAATTGTTTCTAATTGGATGCTCAGAACCAAAGATTCACTCGGAATTTTATTAGATTGTACCATTTTGTTTCCCTGAATTTCTTTGAGCTTCTCTGTCTTTCTGTCCACCCCGCTTTACGGTAAACCTTAGGGTGTACTATCTTATAACTTGTGTGCCCCTCACATTGTGATTTTATAAAATTGTTTGGTTTCTCATCCGAGTTCATTAGGGCATATTTCAATAAGCAGTGATTGATTTTCTGGGACCTCTGCCCCAGTACTCTAAGCATTTTTTTCTTTATTACTACCTGGGCATGACCTGAGAGTATAATCTGATTTATCTGACTATAATGCTCCTATATAAACAGGCATTATGTAAAGCTGTCTGCTCTAACATATGATGATAGCTGATATAAGCAAGAGAGAAGTCTTTGTGATAGCTGTTAATTTCCTACAACTATTTAGTAATCACAGTAATACTTATTCATTTTCTGCTTTTTTCAGGTATTACCTAGTCTTTTTATTCAGCTTCAGTTTGACCTGTAATTGAGATCTCATCCTGTTATAATTTATCTGGTTTTAAATTCTTCCACTGTTTAGAAGAAGAGCTGTTGTTCCCAGTTGGGAATATACCATACACACTCAATGATTTCTCTAACAATAAGATACCCGATTCCCCTAGTTTTGTCTCCTAGCTAACAGTTTTAAATTAGATGGCTCTCAGAACTGAAATACAAATCCAAAGTCACACTGTAGAAGTGGCTACATTTATTGTCTGTTGCTATTATTCAGCTTAAAAATAAAAAGGGTTCTGTAATGCTAGACCAGGGACACAGGAACTGATCTAGGCTCTCACCTCCACATGCTTCAACACCTGCCCTCACTGATTAAAGCAGGTGTAAATGACTAGCACAGTCATTTAAATTTATCAAACAGTTCTGCTGACAGTGCACAAGAACAGAACCATTTCACTTTCTCTTATCTCTATAGAGTAGGGGTGTCCAACCTTTTTGAACGTGGGGCTGGATCACGAACTTTTTATCACGCAGTGGGCCCGCGAGCCATATTCAAAGACCTCACAGGAAGTGACATCACATCAGGAAGTGATGTCATGTGACCTTTGACATGCCTCCTTCTTGAATAGTCCCAATCAGCTCCTCTGTGCAGGAGCTGGAGAAATGGGCAAGCAATCAACAAAAGTGATTTCCCTTCCTAAAAACTGTTAGAGGGCTGTAGCTTCTCATTGGTTTCAGCTCCAGCCAAAATTTTTCCACCACTATCATGAGAATTGGCAACTCTGAGTATCTGAACCAAAAGAGATGGTGGCATTAAAAAGTAGGAATGTATGTAATGAAAAAGACAGGAGAAAATGAAAAAGAAAGGAGAATGAACTGAAAATGCCTGAGTATGTTGTCCCTGGGCCCACCCAAGGTACTTTTCTGAAATTCAATAGGAATTAGTGTATCATTAAAAAAAAAAAAATCAACAAAAATAAGCTAGACTATTTATACGTAGGGTGACCACATATCCTGGATTGGCTGAGACAGTCCCAGATTTTATAGGCTGTCTCAGTGTCCCAGCCACAGGAGAAAATTTAAGAAATGTAAGTACCAGATTGGTGGGAATCTGGGAGCGGGGGGGGGGGGTTGGGGCTGTGCATGCATGCATGCATGTGCATGTGTGTGTGCTTCCAAGCACACGTGTGTTGCAGCAGACAGAGCCAAAGCAGCTATTGGGATGTGCTGGGAAGCACACACACATGCACATGCATGCATGCATGCACGCACACACACACACAGCCCCAACCCGGCCCCGAGTCGCCCCCAGCTCCGCACGGGAACATACCTCGTGCCTCCGTCTGCCCTCAGCTCTGTGCAGGAACATACCCTGTGCCTCCGTCTGCCCCCAGCTCCGCACGGGAACTTACCCCGTGCCTCTGTCCACTACGTATGTGGGCAGGGCGCGGGCCATGCTGCAGCTCCCCTGGCCACGTGCTGGGGGCAAGGGGCAGAGCCTGTCCCCAGCTCGTCCAATCAGGTGCAGCTGCGGCAGCTCCGCTCCATGCAGCCCTCAGGGCAGCTGTGGCAGGACCCGGCTCACTGATGAGCTGGGCCCCGCAAGGGTAAGCAGCTCCCCTCCCCCTCGCTGCCAGCTGGGGCCCGCGGGCCAGCCCTGCCTGCCTTGCTGCTGCCCCGCTGCCACAGCTCCGCTGGTGCCGCCGCCGCCGCAGCTCCGTGCTCCGCCACCGTAGCTCCGCGGACCAGATACTATGGCATGGCGGCCCATGGGCCATATATTGGACAAGCCTGATATAGAGCAAATAAGGCTGAAAGGTGGACTACTGCACAACTAATGGCAGCCAACACAAGCGGTTGCAAATCTGACTACATGCATATAACAGCTCACTGAGGCATAGACAGAAGGATGGTCTTCTCATCAGAGTTCAATTGAGAACTAAACCATGCTTCAGTTCCCAGGTCTCCCACAGATATCCTGTGTGATTTTGAGCCAATGATTTAAATTTCTTTGCATCTCAGCAACACAGGTGTTAAAAAGGTTTAAGAAGATAACTCTATCTGTCATATCTACTCATATCCTAATGCTTCTGAGAACGTCTAATACAAACAGACCCTGATCTCTACTGGGCACTTACAATCAAATAAGAATGAGTCAATTTTATGTAGTCACTTTTCAGAGTAGTATTGCACTCCAAAGGTTATTACTTCTTCTTTCGACTCTTATCCAAACAAAGACTTTCTGATAAAATATACACCTGAATTTTCCTTTTGCCTGATCAGAATTTTTTTTTTTTAATCTAGGGTATTTGTTAAAATTATGTTTCAGATTTTTTCTCTTAGCCAAATGCATTAATCTCTTCACATAGGCCAAAATGTCTTAAGCTGGCTTCCTAAAGCATGTGGAAAAATCTTTTAGGCATCTATGTAAATGGCTTGATTTTACATGTACCTAGTACTTGAAGGTCCTATTGAAACAAAATATTATTTACTTATATCCTATAAGAACTACTCACAAACATGAGCAAGTTTTAATTTTCTAAAAGTAGAAGAGCTCAGAAGAATCCTCAAAAAAACATAAAAATGTTTTACAAATAGATGTTTTTACAGAGAGAATACATTGAAGTATAAAGAATGAATGTACAATAAATTCATTGTGGCCCCACCAGTACTGAATAGAAGGGAACAATTACCACCTTTGATCTGCTGGTAACATTCCTACTAATGCAGCCCAGTATGCTGTTAGCCTTCTTGGCAACTTAACGACACGCTGTTGACTAATATCCAGCTTATAGTCCACTGTAACCCCCAGGTCCTTTTTACAGAGCTGCTGCTGAGCCAGTCAGTCCCAAGCCTGTAGTGGTGCATTGGATTGTTCCGTCCTAAGTGCAGGATTTTAACTTGTCATTGTTGAACTGCATTAGATTTCTTTTGTCCCAATCCTCCAATTTGTCTAGGTGATTCTGAATCCTATCCCTGTCCTCCAGCGTATCCTACTACCCCACCCCCAGTTTGGCATTATCTACAAACTTTCTTATGGTGCTATCCATCCCATCTTCCAGATCATTAATGAAGATACTGAACAAAACCAGTCCCAGGACAAACCCCTGAGGCACTCCACTTGATACCAGCTGCCAACTAGACCTTGAGCCATTGGTCACTACCTATTGAGCCCAATGATCCAGCTAGCTTTCTATCCACCTTACAGTCCATTCATCTAACCCATACTTCCTCAGCTTGCTTGCAAGAATGCTGTGGGAGACCATAACAAAAGCCTTGCTACAGTCAAGGTATACCACATCCACTGCTTTCCCCATATCTGGAGAGCCAGTCATCTCATCACAGAAGGCAATCAGGTTGCTCAGGCATGACTTACCCTTGGTGAATCCATGCTGGCTGTTCCTGATCACTTTCTTCTCCTCCAAGTGCTTAGATATGGATTCCCTGAGGGCCTGCTCCACAATTTTTCTGGGGTTCTGAGGTGAGGCTGACTTGGTATATAGTTCCTTGGATCCTCCTTCTTCCCTTTCTTAAAGATGGGCACTATATTTGCCCTTTTCCAGTTGTCTGGGACCTGCCTCAATCGCCATGAGTTTTCAAAGATAACAGCCAGTGACTCTGCAATCACATCGGCCAACTCTCTCAGCATCCTCATATGCATTGCATCTGGCCCCATGGACTTGTACACATGCAGCTTTGCTAAATAGTTCTTAACCTGTTCTTTTGCCACTGTTGGCTGCTCACCTCCCCCCCAAACTGTTTTCTCCGGTGCAGTAGTCTGGGAGCTGACCTTGCCTGTGAAAACTGAGGTAAAAAAGGAAATGAAAAAACTTCAGCTTTTTCCTCAACATTTGTCACTAGGTTGTTTTCCCCATTAAGGGACCCACACTTTGCCTGACCTTCCTCTTGTTGCTGACATACTTGTCGAAATCCTTGTTACTCTTCACATCCCTTACCAGCTGCAACTCCAGTTGCACTTTAACCTTCCTGATTTCATCCCTGCATAACCGAGCAATATTCTTATACTCCTCCCCAGTCATATGTCCAAGCTTCCACTTCTTGTAAGCTTCCTTTTTGTGTTTACGCTCAATGAAGAGTTCTCTGCTAAGCCAAGCTGGTGTTCTATCATACTTGCTAGTCTTCCTGTATATGATGATGGCTGCTCCTGCACCCTCAGTAAGGTTCCTTTAAAATAAAACCAGCTGTCCTAGACTCCCTTTCCCCTCAGACTGGCCTTCCAGGGGATCCTGCCTCTTGGTTCCTTGAGGGAGTCAGTTTGCTTTTCTGAAGTCCAGGGTCCATACTCTGCTGCTCTCCTTTCTTCCTTTTCTCGTGGTCACTGCTGCCCAAGTTACCATCCACTGTACTACATTCCCCACCAATTCTTTCGGGACCCACTATAACCCATCACTCTCTTTTCATGGCAGTGGTATCAATCTTCCCCACTTTGGGGATTCCTGACTTGGCCTCTTCCACCAATGGAATGTGCTCCTTCTCCTGTGTTGCTAGCTCTCCATATATGATCTCCAGGCAAAACCACTGCAGGTGAGGATGATAAGTTCTTTCTGCTGCCAGAGGTCACAAGCTTCCAGCGCCCACCATCCCCTTTTCTTTTTCTAGAACCGCCTTTGGCAGTCCTTCTTCCACAGTCCTAGAGGTTTCCTCCAGCATGGAATCAATGAAGTCCTCAAGATGGAAGATACTTTGGAGCCTTGCTACCTCCTCTTATGTCTCTCTTGCTTTCTCCCCGAGAGACACCCCCAGAAGGCACTGGTCACATCGCAGACACTCCCTAACCTGGCTGACACTAGAAGGAACCTGCAAACTGCAGTCTTCACAGCACCAAATCAGGACCTGGGCGGAAGCTTTGATGGTATGCAGCCCTACCGGGACAGACACCTCACAGGTGGAAGCAAAGGAAGAGCTGGAAGTGGCAGTGGCTCTGGGATTGCAACTGTTGGCACTGGATATAGGACCCAGATGCCTTGTTCCAGGGGGACACAAAACCCTCAGACCGATCACAACCTTTCCATTCGATAATAGGCAAATATATTGATACACAGTGATAACAGAAAAAAATAATACAAGCAAGTCTATAGCTACCAATCCTAGGGGTGTCAGAGTCCAAATGCATTCAGCCAGGATGTGAGATTCACTCTGAGGTTCTCTCAAATTCTGCACCCCCCAGCCCCCGCTCTCCTCCCCACGGACTCCAGTTAAACAAGGGGCTTAAGTCTTGGTCTAGCTCAGGGGACGGCAACCCCCGGCACACATGCCAAGCATGGCACACGAGGCCATTTTCCTCAACCTGGCACGCGTTGTGGCTAAGGAGGCAGCAGCTGTCTGCAGCCTCCCAGCTGCAGCTGGCCCCAGCTCTGGGTAGCTGCTGCCAGCCAGGAGCCCAGGCTGTTCCCAGTAGGCAGCTGGGATGCTGCAAGCCTTGCTCCGTGGCTATCAGCAGCTACCTAGAGCTGGGGCTGGCTGCAGCCGGGAGGCTACAAACAGCTGCTGCCTCCCCACCCCTGGTCCCAATGGGAGCAGTGCCAACACCTGCTGCTTTCCCAGAGCCCAGGGCCAGGAGACAGCTAGGGCCAGGTAGGGAGGGAAACAGCTGTTTGTAGTCTCCTGGCTGCAGCTGGCCCCGGCTCTGGGTAGCTGCTGATAGCCATGGAGCCCAGGCTGCTTCCATGGAAGCCCTGCTGCAAGCAGCCCAGGCTCCGCGGCTGTCAGCAGCTACCCAGAACCTGGGCCAGCTGCAAACATCTGCTGCTTCTCTGCCCCAGCCCTGACCTTGGCCCCAGCTGCCTCCCAGCCCAAGATCCGGCCCCAGGTAGGCAGCACATACCGGCAATACTCCCTGCTGTGCTGTCCTTGCTGCTTCCGCAAAGCAGCATTGGAACCCGGAGTAGTAGGACACAGTGGGGGGCATTGAAAGCTGCCTGCTTCAAGCTCCCCGCTGCCTTGCCACACTTCCCCTGTTTGCACAGAAGCAGTGTGGGCAGCAGCGCAGGGTTGTGCCTCTTGCTGCTGCCCCCACCTGCAGGATCATGAGTAGGGTTGGGGGGCAGCAGCTTTGGGTGGGAGGCAAGGGTCATGAGCAGGGCTGGAGGGCAGGGTCTTTGGGTGGGGGCACAGGGCAGCAGGGCTGGGGGGTAGGGGGCAGCAGGGCTAGGGGGGCAAGGGGCTTTTAGTGGGGGACAGGAGGCAGCAGGGCTGGGGGGCAAGGACCATGAGCAGAAATGGGGGGCAAAGGCTTTGGATAGGAGGCAAGGATCATGAGCAGGGCTGGAGGGCAAGGGGCAGCAGGGCTGGGGGGCAGGGGCTTTGGGTGGGGGCAAGGGGCACAAGCAGGGCATCCTGCCATGTACCCCTTGCCCTCATTTTGTTTTTCTGGTATGCCGGCACTCCGGCACCTTCCAAGGTAGGCATTGTGGGGTTTTTCAGCACTCTGGCCAAAAAACGTTGCCTACCCCTGCCCTGGTCTAGGTGCTGAGTTTTAGCTGCTTAAAATAAAACTATGTAGATTAGTTAGTCCTAATTATGTATATATATATAAAAATCTTATCTTACAGGCTCCCCTTCAAAGAGGGGAGGGGTGGCAAACTGACTTGTGAACGGACTAGTGAACTGCTTGCCAACTGTCCTGTTTGCTGCTCCTGTGGTCGCTTGGACTGTCTCCTTGTACACATCTCCTGGGCCTGGACTGGCTAGAGCCCTTTTTCACACCCAGGAAGTAATCAATCAGCCCACACAACTGCTCTCAGCACACCCCCAAGTGCACAAACCCACCAAACAGCCCTCAACAAGCCAAACACACAGGGTGCAGACAAAAGTGCAGCTCCAAGCTGTAACTCAGAACAATTTCTGCAGTGTTCTGAGTTACAGCCTTACCCCAGACCAAACAGAAGTTCACTGTTGATTCCAGAGTGGAGAGGAATCTAGATGCCAGCTGGAGCCTGCAGCCAGGTTCCCATAGCAACAGCCAGTATTCACTGTTTTCAGAATGGGAGGGGGGAAAGGCAGTGGAGGGCTCCCCAGATGGCACTGAAGAGTGAGGTGGGTGAATTGGTATTGGGGGGGCACGCTTAAAAAACCCCAAACTAAACCCC
Organism: Alligator mississippiensis; assembly: GCF_030867095.1. Classification (NCBI taxonomy): domain Eukaryota; kingdom Metazoa; phylum Chordata; order Crocodylia; family Alligatoridae; genus Alligator; species Alligator mississippiensis. The sequence continues at coordinate 45,679,134 of NC_081830.1, forward strand.
TCTGTTCCCTTTCCCTCTCCCATTCTGAAAACAGCAACAGGCTGGGATCTCTGCAGAAAAAAGTTACAGAATACGCTACTTTTTTAAACGTCTTTATCTGATACCTCATGCAATGAGGGGTCAGATTTTCACTCAATCAGCCATTTTTTAAGCTGTCTGCAGCCCTGCACTTGTGTCTGGTCACAGCTACAGACTGCTTTCTGTAGCCAGATTGGGTGAAAACTGTCACTTCTGTCTGCACCGACAGGCAACCCTGGCTCACTAACCTTCCCAGAACAGGATCTAGTGCCTGGTTCCTCTTCTTCTTCCTCCTCACTGCTTGCAAACTGCCCTGTTTGCTTCTCCCCGGCCACTGTTTTTAAATTATTTTGCCTTTGTCCCCTCATTACAATCAATTTTCTCACTACAGTCTTTTTTCATTCTCTTAATATTTGTATTACTTCAGAAGTACAAAATGTTTCATAACTACTAAGTACTGGTATTATTTTAGTAGCATCTAGTTTAATCTCTAAGATTCTAATTCATTGCTGATAAAAATAATGCAATGCCTACACATTTTCTGCAGTTTCACTTCTGTACTACAGTGAATTAGGCCCTGCTGTCTTTAAGCCATATTAACTGTCAAAAATAGAATTTTTTCAATAATGCAATGGAGCTTACATTAAACACGTCAGTGTATATGTGCAATTGAAATATGCGAATATTACCATCACCAAAAGTTGTATGTTCCTAGCTCAACACGTGGAAAATTTACTTCTGTTCAAATGGTTTCATTTGATTAATAAATCTTCTGAACTAGACCAAGATTAAAAACTGCAGCATAATGAGTTTATATATTTATTTTATGTCTCTTTGCACCCCCCCTAAGCTCCAGAGCTTTGAAACTGGCACTGCTGCAGTCTTAAATAGAATTATTACAGATTATACTCCAACCTCATCTGTAGATTACACCGAAACACCTTATCATGCAATATTTAATTTTTCCAACTTACACTTTGAAATAGAAAATCAAAGTCAAACTCACAGCAGTAACTACTATGATATTAATTAAACCTGACACTGACCAGACACTTGGGAGTATAGACATTTTCTTTACTTAAATACGGCTGTTAGTTCATATGCATTATAACTCACAGACTAATCTTTGTTAAGCAGCATGTGCCCTTTCAGCCTACATTCTGTCCCAAGTACCTCCTCTATAGTTCCAGTATCAGACAGTGGGCATTAGGGAAAAGTTTCTGTTTCCTTGGTTTTAGTACTGAAAAGGGCTCCAATTTTCTTGTTCAGATGCCTTCGGTCAGGCTGTTGGATAGGACTGAGGCTGAATGGGAAAAGGAGCAGCTGTAGTAAGGTCTTCTCATACCCTTCAGATGCCATCACATCACTTGGTGACACACCAGGAAGAGATGAGGGACAGCAGAAGTTGTAAAGCTGCATGCTGCTGAAAGAAGCTTACCAGAAAAAGTCTCTGCATTCTAATATGTGACCTATCCAAGAGTGGTAGTCCCTGAAGGACATGCAAGCTCCTCCTGTCTGCTGTCACTGTTTCCAGCTCAGCTGGCTAGTCTGCTGAGGTTTACAAAATCAGGCCAAAACATCATTTTCTACATGTTCTTCTGGGATTAAACCAGGGACATGCTTGATTTTTTGGGTTTACAAAGTCATCCTATTCACATAAAAGCCATCTGAGACTGCGTGGGTAATTCATGGTAATGCAAAGTGATGTATGAACATGGTGGACAGAAGTCAGGTTTGGGGAGAAGGGAGGCTGAGGCCAGGCCTCAGTGTTTTTTCTACTTCAGTGAGTGCTCACAGTGCAGCAGGCACACAGCACACATACGACTTTGTTGCACTAAGCCCACATAAAGTTGCAGAATTCTAAATACGTGTCATTTAAAATTTTTAATTAAAGAATTACATTTTAAACTTTTCTAATTACCTGAAACATTACATGCATGTACACATGTATAAGCCCAATTCTATTTCAGTTTTCAAAAAACAATCTACAAGTTAAAGAATATTACAGAGGGATAGTCTCTCATGTTTTGCTGCCACAACAAATAGAGAATGTCAAGAGAAAAAAACCCACAACAACAGACAAGAAAAATGTTTTTTGCTTTTGTTTCTGTTAATCCTCTGGGAAGCGATAAGAATGCAATGGAAGGAACACCAACTCAGAGACAGCTACAACTTGCACACTTTGGAAGAGGCAGTGATCTACTGAGGCATCAGTGAAAGAGTATATGGAGGTACCACTAGCAGCTTTTCACAGGATGGGTTTTCATCTCCTTCACAGGGGAGGAGAAAAGGAAAAATCATTAACCTATATGGGGCATGTGAATGCCATGGTGGTAAGCTCTGTGGAAGAACCCTGTCAGACTGGCAGGCATAAATCAGCCCCCGACCTGGTTGAGAGCCATAGAAGGCTTCCTCTTCTCTGTTCATGCTTTAATCCATCTGACTAACAGTTTTGGAAGCCTCCTCTCCTTCAGCCAATTAGGAATTGAGTTCAATTAGTTCTCTGTTTGGAAATGAGGGATAAAGCCTCTGTCCTAACAAAAATATAAACATTAAAGAATTTACAAGACTCCAATCTTTCCTGGCTGAATGGACCATTATGCAGGAACACCAATCTGGCTAAAAGTAGAATGATTTGATATGGTATATGAAGGAAGCAGGTGATAAAAATGTCTATACCAAATACAGGGCATGACAGAAATACCACTGAAGACAATACAACCCTTCCACTGACACCACTGGGCAGCTTTACATGTGCTCCGGGGTTGGAGGGACATTTTAATTAGAGGGGCTCTCGGGAGCCGCTCTAATTAAAACGCCCGCAGTGTCTCATGTATTCAGCATCTCATGCTTCAAATAGCGGCAGGGACACTTTAACTAAAGCCTGTTCAATGAAGTTTAGTTAAAGTGCCCGATACAATTTTGAAATGTGGGGACAGAGACTATGTGACACTAAGGTTGCTGAAGCATTCTAATTAGAACATGTCAGAGTAGGTGTCAGGCACATATATAGGTGCCACTGTGTTTTGGACTAGAACTGGAGTTTCCAAATGCAGAAAGTGGAGCACTTGATATCTCTGCCACTTAAAAAAAAAAAAGGGGGGGGGGGGGCTGTTGTTGCTTTTTGGTATTCATCAAGAAGAAAGCAGAGCTGAATTGTATGCACTAATAAAGCTGTTCAAGGCTGCTCTGGGTAATATCAGGGAATTTAGTTTTATAGACTAGGAACAATTTCTTTAGCAATCTGCCAGGTCTAGGAGCTCCATTGAAATCTATGGTTTATCTGCTTTGATTTGCACCAGTGTTTGACTCTGAACCAACTATGAAGTACGCTCTGTCAGTTTAATCTCCTGTAGATGCCAAGAGCATACCAATCACTCCTTTCATATATCTTTCAATGATACAGCCCAGTAAATTTAAAACATATAATGCCATATTTTTTATGAAAATGCATTTTAGTCTATCTATGGCTCTTAATACAAGACACAGCACTTATTCATCTTAGTTTTAGCACAATTAGTTTTAATAGTGCTTGTTAGTATTTATTGTATGTACAGTGAGCAGCTCCTGCATGTTCGATCCCTGCCACTTCCTCACATTTCTGTCTTGCTACGCATTCAATGCAAAACATTTAGATCAAAGATCTATACTTAATGGCTGCTTTAATCCATCAGTTTAATCTAGCTCCCTAGCATCTGTATAGATCAGGTGGTTCAGCGGGACTTTTATCTAACAGCTGATTGAATCAGCTGATGTGCATGATCTATACAGACACTGGGTGAGCTGGGTCAAGCTAATGCGATGCCTCTTTCTGGCATGTGCTTGGGGTGGAGGCACTCCAAGCTAAAAGTAAAGCACTCTTTTTTCCCCCTACCTCTATAAGCAGCCATAATTTATTGCAAAAATTAAATTGAAGATTTTTTAAACTCCTACAGCAAAGAGGTTTTTGGTAAGCACTTAGAAAGCAGAGTGATGGTGCTACAGAAAAAGCCCAAGTAGTATACTTGAAGCCTGAAAGAATTATCTACCAAGCCTTCTGGGTTGACAGGGGTAAAATTTCCATTATTATATGATACACTTAGGTGATCAGCATTACAATGATAAAGCAAGTCTGTTTAGAAAGATCTGTACAGATCTACTGTACAGTGTGCGTTTCTCACTTACCTATGTTGACACTAATTCAATGAAAAAGTCGAAGCAAGTTCATTATACACAGTAGCAATGACCCAAGCATTGGTAACATAGTCATTCTGCAAGGCAAAGCTTTCATTCCAACCTTCCAAAGTTACACTGTTAACAAAATCTATGATATACAAATGTGCATGTGGATGTGACATACCTTGATTTAACAAAGCTTTTGACACGGTCTCCCATGACAGTCTCATTAACAAGCTACAGAAATGCAGACTAGGTGAAAGTACTGTAAAGTGAATACATAACTGGATAGATCAACATGCTGAACAAGTAGTAATCAATGGCTCCATGTATAGTTGGGAGGAGGGATCAAATTGGGCTCCCCAAGGGTCTGCCCTGGGTCCAGTATTGTTTTAACATCTTCCCTAATGAATCAGACCATGTAACAATGCATGCTTAGCATATCTGCAACTGATACCAAGTTGGGTGGAGTTGCCAATACTCTGGAGAGTAGGGCTAGGATTCAGAATGACCTGGATAGACTGGAAAAATGGTCCACAGTCAATCAAATGAAATTCAGCCAGGACAAATGTAAAGTCCTGCACTTGGGACAGAAAAACTGCATACACAGATGCAGACTGGGGAATGACTAGCTAGGACTGCCATATTGCACTGAAAGACCTGGAGGTTTTTGTGGACCATAAGCTGAATATGAGCCAACAGTGTGCTCTTGTTGCAACAAAAGGCAACAGCATGCTGAACTGTATTAACACAGGGGTGGGCAATTATTTCAGTTGGAGGGCCACTTAAGTTTTGGTGACCTGTTGCAGGCTGAACACACACACCCACCCGTCCACCCACGCTCACATACACGCATACAAACGTGCATGCTCCTGGGCCCAAGCCTGCCCACCCCCCATCCAGATCCTGCAGCTGGCACCTGCTGGCAGAATCTACAGCTGGTGTGGGCAGGGAATGGAACCTGGCCACAGGCCTCTGCACAGTCCTGCTCCTCCATAAGGGCTGACGTGCGTATGACCCCACCCTACCCCCCACAGCTCCTAGGAGCCCCGAAGGTAAGGCAGGATGGGACAGTGAAGAAGCCTGTCGCCAGGTTCCATCCCCCGCAGGCAGGGGCTGGATGAGCCACGCTCAGGCCCTGGCAGCTACTGGGTGGAAGCAGCCTTGCCCACCTGTCCAGAACTGCATGGCAGCAGCAACCAGAGCTATCAGAGCCTGAGCATGGCTTGCCCAGGGTCTGCTGCACAGGGCAGGGTGGATGGGGATGCTTCTGCCCAACATCCCCCGTGACACCTGGGAGATGCAGTCTGGCCCCGCCGGCCCTAGGCACCATCTTCCAGCAGGGGCCAGGACCAAGCACAGCTCACCCAGGGCCTGAAGGGCTGGAATGCATCTCCCAGGTGCCATGCAGGATGCTGGGCAGAAGCAGCCCCATCCATCTGGCACCACACGGCAGGTCCTGCTGAGCCACTTTTGGGGCCCCGCCTCTGCTGGTGCTGCATAGTGCCAGATGGCGGGGGCTGCTTCCACCGAGCATCCCGTGGTGCCTGCGAGATGGAGTCAAGCTCCATAGGCTTAGGGAGGGCCAGACTATTTCCCAGGCTGCCTTGCAGTGCTAGGCAGGTGGGCAGGCAGGCTGCTTCCACCCAGTGTCCCCTGTGACACCAACAAAGACTGGACCCACAGTTGCCACCCATGCCACTAACCAGCACCCGTGCCACTAACCAGCAGAGGCAGGGGCCTGAGCACAACTTGTCCAGGGCCTGCCACACAGTGTCACCGCCTATGGTGCCTGACTGAGCTGGATAAAAATCAATTGGTGAGCTAAATTCAGCCTGTTGACCATATTTTGCCCACCCCCGTATTAACAGGAGTGCCACCTGCAAATCAAGGGAAGTAAATCTTTTACTCTATTCAGCACTGGTGAAGCCTCACCTGGAGTACTATGTCTAGTTTTGGGCCCCTCACTTCAAGAAGGATGTAAAGAGTTTGGAGACAGGCCAGTATACAGTTACAGAAAATGATTAGGGTCCTAGGAAGAAAGATTTATGAAGAAAACTGAAAGAACTAGGGTTATTTAGTCTGGAGATGAGAGGACTGAAGTGGGATTTGGTAACAGGCTTCGAATACCTGAATGGAAATTAGAGAAAGGATGGAGATGTACTTTTTTCTGTGGCTGTAAGGAACAGGACCAAGACCAATGGCCTCAAGCTGCAGCACAGAAAAATTAGCTTAGGGATAAAGCGCTAGAAATAAAGTTGTGGAATCTCCATCCCTGGAAATCTTCAAGAACAGACTGGACAGGCACTTATCTGCAATGACTTAGTCTGGGACGCGGAATCCAGCCTTCAGCAGGGAGCTGGACTAGATGACCTCTTGAGGTATCTTCCAAACCTACTTTCCTATTATCCTGAAATTTGGGCCAGACTGTGACTTTAACAATCTGCTTTAAGTCTGAGGCAGGGTATGGCTGCTAACTAATTTCTGGAATCACAGAATCAATGAACCGGAAGCGACCAGTTAGATCGTCAAGTCCAGTCCCCTGCCATAGGCAGGAGGTTAATGAGCTCAAACTAGCTCAACAAGGTGCTTATCCAGCCTCCTCTTGAACACCTCCAAGGATGGCGACCGCACCATCTCTGCCAGGAGTGTGTTCCAGGTTCAAGTTACCCTAACAGACAAGTTCTTCCTTATGTCCAGCCTAAATCTTCCCTCTATTAGTTTGTGACCACTGGTCCTTGTCCTCCCAAGGGGTGCGTTCCTGAAGAGTTGTTCCCCCAGATCTTGGTGTTTCCCGCTGACATACTTGTAGGCAGCTACCAAGTCACCTCTTAGCCTCCTCTTACCTGGACCGAACAAGCCCAGCTCCCAGAGTCTCTCCTCACATGACCTATCCTCCAGCCCTTAATCATGTGGGTGGCCCTTTTCTGTACCCTCTCAAGCTTATCCACATCCTTCTTTAAGTGCAGTGCCCGAAACTGGACACAGTACTCCAGTTGAGGCCTCACCAATGCTGAGTAGAGGGAGAAGCACCTCCCTGGATCTATTGGCAACACATCAGCTGATGCATGCCAGAGTTCTATTTGCCCTGCTGGCAAATTTCTCACTGTTGGCTCATGTCCAACTTCTGGTTGATTGTAACCCCCAGGTCCTGTTCAGATGCTGTGCCAGCCATCACACCTATCCTGTAATTGTGGTGAAGGTTCTTCCTACCCAGATGAAGGACCTGGCACTTTTCCCTGTTGAACCATATCCGATTTCAATCAGCCCATAGAACCAGTCTGTCAAGGTCATCCTGGATCCTGTCCTCTGGTATGCCCACATTTTCCCACAGCTTGGTATCGTCCGTAAATTTAATCATAGAGCATTCCACCCCTGTATCCAAGTCATTAATAAATACGTTAAAAAGCATGGGTCCAAGCACCGATACGTGTGGGACACCACTAGACAGCCCTCCAGAATGAGGCCGTCCCATTGATTACAACTTGCTGGGACTGGCCTCTAAGTCAGTTATCCACCCACTTCACTGTAGGCTGGTCCAGGCCAGTACCCTCCAGTTTAATTGAGATAATTTAATGGGAGACAGAATCAAAGGCCTTACCGAAATCTAAGTAAATGATATGTACTGTTGGCTACAAAGGACCAACTTGTAGGATCGTCATAAAATTCTAGTTTATTAGACGGATGCAAAAGTCAGATCATAAACCTTCGGGGCTGATCCCCTCAAACACACACACACTCACAGTAACTAGCTATGAACACTAAGCACTGGTGTCAAAATATACCTATCCCCAAGCACTGAAGTCCGCTGTCGATAGCCAGTAGAGGCTTCTTTCAGTGCGATGTTGCTTCAGAAGGGGGTTGCCGGCTGGTCCTTCTGGCTGGGTAGGCAGGGTGCTGGTCAGGTCAAAGAGGGCGCCATTGGGGGTCATTCTTCGCTGCCTTTCATCCCTCTCTGGCAAACTTTGATGACTCCTCAATTTTTGGGCTTGCTCAATCCAGGGGTCGTTGACCTCGTGGGACATCCGTCTTGGTGGTTGCTGGGTGGCAGCTATCAGCCCCAGAGGTCACGTCTGCAGGTACGTGCAATCTCGGGAGTCTGTTGATAAAGTTTGATTAATTCGCTGCTGTGATTATTAGGGCTCTGGGAGCACTTAATCGGGGGAGGAGAGGTGGTATTCAGTCCCAAGAGTCGGTCTTTGGCATTTATTAGTTTAAACTGGAGCTTCTGTACCTTTAACAGTGAAGTTTCAGGGAGTTCGTGGCTCTGTATTGATCCTTTCCTCTCGTTAGTCTGTGGTTTCATAGGTGTTAATTGCTGCTGGCTAACTTGTTTTCCTGGCTAGCTACTGTGTTACACAATGTCATGATTCATTCAGGGACCTGCTCGATACAGAGAAACCTCGATCTGATTCCCTCCCGCCTTTACTAACATTGTTACATGGTACAACTTACTTTTAAGCTTAAAGTACATTTGTTACAAAGTTAAAAAGCATAGAATATAAAACATAAAAGGGTGAAATGCCATGGCACATACAACAAATAGACCAAATACAATGTGGGGGGACATACTGATGCAGAATACTATTTTATACCCATAATAGCATCTACAAATTATATTTTTATTACAAGTACACCTTATAGTCTATAAAAGTAATAATAATATAATAAAAGAAGAAGAGGGAGGAAGGAAGAAGAGGTAGAAAAGAGAAAGCATCCCCAAAAGGGGGCAAATACTGCAAAAGGGGCTTTTGCCATATGGAGGGGCTTCACATGGGGGGGGGCAGGAAAAAAAAGGTTTCTTGCTACACTACCTCATGTCCCTTGTCTAGCTGGTTAGTTACCTGGTCATAAAAGGATACCAGGTTTGTCAGGCATGAACTACCCACCACAAAGCTGTGCTGGTTGTTTCTGAATACCCTTACAATTATAAGCTTGTGATTGATGGCCTCCTTAACAATTTTTTCAAAAGTTTTTCCTAGTATCAAAGTTAGACTGACCAGTCTACAGCTTGCAGGGTCGTCCCTTTCTTAAAGATGAGCATCACACTGGCCCTCTTCCAGTCATCTGGGACCACCCTCAAGTTCCATGACTTTTTGAATATCTTCGCCAAAGGCCCTGCTATGATTTCAGCCAGTTCTCTCAGGGCTCTTGGATGTAGCAGGTCATCTGGCCCTGCAGACATGAAAACGTTCAATTCTTCTAAGGACTCTCACCTGGTCAGGACTGACTTCATGATGTCTGTTGGCTTCCCCGTGTTCCCTGGGCCTCTGGACAGGTGCACAGCTCCTGTTAGTTTTCTGGAATACCGATGTGAAGTATTCATTTAGGAGCTCTGCCTTTTCTTGGGAATCAACTGTGGGCTGCCCCTCCATATTTAGTAGGGATCACACAGTGGAGCTTTTTTTTTTCTTGCTCCCCATGTACCTGTAGAAGGACTTTTTGTTGTTATTTATTTCAGATGCCAGCTTGATGTCCATGAAAGAAGCGACTCTGGAATTAAAGAATTAATCAAATGTAGAATATGATCCTTTGTGCTGCTTTAGATTTTTGCTTCTTTTGGGTACTTGATGCTGCTAGGCCACTTGGTGTTTTCCTTTGTTGCTCTTACTTTCCAGCTTGCTGTGATCTAATTCTTTTGAGCTCCTTTCTGTTGTTTAGAATATGCTAGAGGAGGAAAGTCCTAGCTCATAATGAATAACAAATATATTTTCCCCTGTTTCACCTGACAGTCAAAACTTCAAACTGTACCACTTCTTCATATTAAATTACATCATCATCATCAAATCATGACATTTCAACATAAATGTCTTTTCACTGCTTCAAAGAAGTTAAGGGCACCCTTTTACCAGGTTCAGCTGCAGCTGTTTTCCCCTGAAAATCTAATCTTAAAACTGTTCCCAAACTTTAAATGCAATTGTGTGAACACCTTGTTATAAAATCTCCATTTTGTGCAATTAGACTCAAAAAGAGGTAACAATGATAGAATTTCTGTATTCAGTGTGCCATGAAATGTGTAATCAACATCTCAATTAGCAATAAAAATACTTTTAAAGATGAGCAAGTTTTAAAATGACAGCGCACACACCCTCAATCCAATCCCTTATAACGAAGTATATCCCACCCCCAAGAGATGCACATTAACTTCACCATACTGACCTGTTTGATGGAGGTGATCTCTGGCGAGCTCAAATAAACGCATGTGCATGTTTGTGATAGGATTAAAGGAGCCACAAGCTAGGAGAATGAGAGGTATCTGGTTTTTCATCTTGATATCAGCACTTCTCCCTAAAGGAAGTACAACCCTTATAAAATAAGCAGTGTTACAGAGAGGTTTCCTAAATCAGTTTCTCAAAACAATACATAATGGAGCATCATTTGCAGACTGTATATCCTTGAAGCATTAGAAAAATGCCAAGGGACCAGCATGCAGCAAAAATCAGAACACAGGATAGGTAATTAAATCAGAAATATAACCTGTACTTCAGCAAAAGTTATGATTACACCCCTAATTATGCTCTCTGATAGCCATAACAAGTAGGAAAATAAAGGCAAACAGAAAAAGTAATGGCTGCTGTTTCAAGTCTCTGTTTGTGACAGCTATCATAGAAAATAAGGGTTGGAAAGGACCTCAGGAGGTCATCTAATCCAACCCCCTGCTTAAAGTAGGACCATCTCCAACCATCTCATCCCAGCCAAGGCTTTATTTAGCCAAGTCTTAAAAATCTCCAAGGACTGAGGTTTCCCTCAGCCTCTCCCCATAAGTCAAGTTCCCCAGACGCCAACAATTTTGTTGTCCTCTGCTGGACTCTCTCCAATTTGTCCACATCGTTTCAATAGTGGGGGACCCAAAGCAGGACACACTACATCAGATGTTGCCTCGCCAGTGACATATAGGAGGGGAAGAATTACTTCCCTCAATCTGTTCACAACACTCCTACTAATGCAGCCCAGTATGCCTTCTTCGCAACAAGGCATACTGCTGACTCATATTCAGCTTATTGTCTGCTGTAACCTCCAGGGTCTTTTTCTGCAGAGCTGCTGCCCACCCAGTCAGCCCCCAGCTTGTACCTGTGCATGGGATTGTTCTATCCTAAGTGCAGGACTTGGCACTTGTCCTTGTTGAACCTCATGAAATTTCTTTTGGTCCAATCCTCCAATTTGTCAAAGTCTCTCTGAATCCTAACCCTAACATTCAGCATATCTACTACTCCTCCCAGCTTGGTGTCAACTGCAAACTTGCTGAGGGTGCACTCTATGCCATCTTTGGGGCATTGATGAAGATACTGAAGAAAACTAGCCCCAGGACACACCCCTGGGGCACTCCACTTAATACCGACTGCCAACTAGACTTTAAACCACTGATTACTACCTTTGAGCCCAACAATCCAGCCTGTTTTCTATCCACCTTACAGTCCAGTCATCCAGTCATCATTCTTTAGCTTGCTTGCAAAAATTGTGGCAGAGTGTATCATAAGCCTTACTAAATTCAAGGTATATTATATCCACTGCTCTTCCTGCTTCCACAAAGCCAGTTATCTCATCATAAAAGGCAATGAGGTTGGTCAGGCATAAAATGCCCTTGGTAAATCCATGCTGACTGCTCCAAATTACCTTCTTTTTTAAGCGCTTAGAAATGGCTTTCTTGAGGACCTGCTCCATGATTTTCCCGGGGACTGAGGTGAGGCTGACCCGTCTGTGGTTCCTCAGATCCTCCTCCTTCCTTTCTTGAAAATGGACACTATATTTGCCCTTTTACAATCATCTGGGACCTCTCCCAACTGACATGCATTTTCAAAGATGGCCAGAGACTGCAATCAAATCAGCCAACTCCCTCAGCACCCTTGGGTGCATCACGTCTAGACCCTTGGACTTGTACACATCTGGATTTTCTAAACAGTTCCTAACCTGTTCTTTTGCCACTGATGACTGCTCATCTCCCCAAACTGTGCTGATAGGTGTAGCAGTCTGGGAGCTGACTTTGTCTTTGAAGACTGAGGTGAAAAAGGCATTGAGTACACTTCAGCCTTTTCCACATTCTCTGTCACTAGGCTGCCTCCCCATTCAGTAAGGGACCCATACTTTCCCTAATCTTATTGCTGAAATCCTTACAGAAACCCTTATTGTTGCCTTTCACATCACCTGCTAGCTGCAACTCCAATTGCACTTTGGCCTTCCCGATTTCATCCCTACATTCCTGAACAATACTCTTATACTCATTTGTCCAAGTTTCCACTTCTTGAAAGGTTCTTGTTTGTGTTTTAGCTCACTGAAGATTTCCCTGTTAAGCCAAGCTGGTCTTCTGCCATATTTGGTAGTTTTCCTGCACATCAGGATAGTCTGCTCCTATGCCCTCAATGGCCATGTAAACAAGCGTGGCTGTGCGGCACGTGGTGCCCTAGACACACCTGCAGTGCTACATACCACAAATTCAAGTGTTCTCTGCACTGTAAGGGTAACAGTGCAGGCAAAGGGTGGGGGTGGGGAGGGGGGGTTGACCCTAGGGTCAGAAAGACCCATGCAAAAAAATAAACAAATAGAAGGGGGGGGGCGGTGTATGCAGGGGCAGTGTGTGCTGCCTGAAACAGCGTGAGCAGCCATGCTCAGCTAGGTTCCAAGTGGCAGGATCACTGCTGCTACACAGGACCCCAGGTAAGGCTGCTGGGGCCAGCCCCAGCCTTCCCTACCCAACTCGGGTTAACTTGCCATGTGCCACAAGGCGTGCCATTGGTTCTTGTCCCTGGGGAAACAAACATCCATGCTTATGTGGATGTGGCCAATAAGGTTTCTTTAAAATACAACCAGCTGACCTGGAATCCTTTTCTCTTCAGACTGGCTTCCCAGAGGATCCTGCCCATCTGTTGCCTCAGTGAGTCAAAAGCTGCTTTTCTGAAGTCTGGAGTCCTTACTCTGCTGCCCTCCTTTTTTCCTTTCCTCAGGATCATGAACCTTTCTTCCTTTCCTCAGGATCATGAACTCAAGTAGTCACTGCTTCCCAAGTTTCTATCCCCTTGAACATTCCCCACCAGTTCTTCCTGGTTTGTGAGCAGCAGGTCAAGAACAGCATGGCCCCAAGTTGGCGTCTCCAATAATTGCACCAAGAAGCTGTCCCCCACACTCTCCAAAAACTTCTGGGATTTCCTGTGCACTGCTGTATTGCCCTCGCAGCAGATGTCACAGTGATTGAAGAAGTCCCCCCATGAGAACCAGGGCCTGTGATCAGAAATGTTCTGCTAGTTGTTTGAAGAAAGCCTTATTCACCACTTCCTCCTCGTCTGGTGGTCTATAGCAGACATCCACCATGATGTCACCCTTGTTGCTCTCCCCTCCAACCCTAACTCAGAGACTTTCAACAGGCCTCTTTCCAGTTTTATGCTGGAGCTGTGAGCAATGATTCAGCTCTTTTACATAAGGCACAAATCCTCTTCTTCTCCCCTGCCTGTTCTTCCTCAACATTTTGTAGCCATCCATGACAGCACTAAAATTATGTGAGCTTCCCCACCAAGTCTGTTAAGAATTTCCAATTCTTCCTGCTTGTTTCCCAGGTTTTGTCCCTTTGTGTACAGACTTCTGAAGTAACTAACCAATTGCCTCACTTTCTCAGGAAAAATGAGAATGCCTCCTCTGTTGCCCACTCCTGCTTGTGCTTCCTTTAGGATGCCCACTTCCCCACTTACCTCTGGGCTTTGGTCTCCATCCCCCCCAGTAAACCTAGTATAAAGCTCTGCTCCCTAGGTTAGGAAGTCCGTCTGAAAATGTTCTTCCCTCTCTTCATCAGGTGTTTTCATCCCTTCTTAGAAATCCTTCTTCTTGGAACAACATCCCAGGCCCGAAGAAGCCAAAGCCCTGCTGGCAATACCATCTGCCCAGCCATGCACTGAACTGTATCATCCAAGTCTTGGTTTTAAGATTTTTGCAGAATTAACTTTAGTGTCACTAAGACAGCCTGCCACCAGTCTAAGGAAACCTGAATATGTACTGGTCTTTCCAGGTAAATCACAGATTATAAACAATAGTGAAACTGTTGCATCAAAACCGATTATAAATCCACTACAATGACAAGTAAATGTCATCTACACTACACTGAGCTCAATGCAGGGAACAACCTAATTAGAATGAGGTGGCACCCTGAAAAGAAAAACAGCTCTGTACTATAGCTTACATAGGACTTAAATGGATTTTAACTGTTAGTAGAAACCAGAGTAGCAGCATACTTCAAGGGCACAATAACATCACAGTTGGGTCCCATCTATTCTACCAGTCAAAAGTACGTTCAGGTATTCCAGTAAGGTGATTGTTCTAATATAGCCATCATAGATTTAGTTAAAATCAGAGTGGATTAAATCACCGATTTTAATCACAGTTTAAATCAGAAAGCAGGCAACTCTGATTAAAATCTATCTTAATCTTGCTTTGCATCTGTACTGTTTGTTATTTTCCTAAAGAAAGGTTGATTTTCATCAGCTTGTAATGATTAAAACAAGCTGATTTGCAACTAATTACAGCCTTTTCACTAAATATGGTACTTTTTGTTGCAAACTAGGAAGACATCTCTATACACATGTATTTATGCTATTATGTACCATTACATACGTTTCTTCAGATCCTTAATTTTTTATGTTTGTATATTAGAAACTAGAATATTATATTCCTTATTTACTAAATGATGCATATTTCTGCTCATGAGTTTGGTCAAACTGCTTTGGAATGGAATTAGAATTCAATTAAGAGGCACTAAAACAGCATTTTCAACTGGTTTTATTATTTAAATAAAACTACCTTTCAGTTGCTAGCTATATAAGGAAAAAGTTTATCAAATAATGTTTAGAATTTAGAACTAAGTTCTAAATAGTTGGAAAACTAAATAGCTTTTTTCTGTCTCCATAGTCTTCCAGATTTTAAAAGTGGTAGATTTCACCCCCTCTCACCTCATTTTTTATATTCCTAAGACTAGAAGAGGAAAACAATGTTTCCTGCTTTTTCCATTTCCCAATCTGTTTCTAAATTTTGAATGAACTAGCCATAAAAACTGGCCCTCGCTAAATAAACTGAAAAGAAAATATTCATTGTGCACCTGCAAAAGAGGCCACTGCTGTCAAAAGTTGCTGTAGCAATTCAGTGAACTCTTGATCATAGGTGCTTAGCCTGGGACTTAGAGAAGGTTTGTGGTTTGACTTTCCTTAAACCTTCACTAGTAAACATGTACTACACAAGTACTTTTCATTAAGATTAATATGTAATTGAAAGTTTAGACCTTAATATAGGTTGTCACAAATTCAATTAAATTTGAATAGGATTGTTTTTAAAAAGAAAAAAAAATACATTTTTAAATGGCAAATCTTAAATTTTTACCCACTCTGACAGGAGATATTCTCAAATGATCCATAATGAACCATCTTTTCTTCTTTGCTACCTACTTTTACTTAAAATAGCTTAAATATTAATGTAAAGGCAATGATAGGGTTGACATTTCAGACCAACAAAAGTCAGCCGATCAGCATGTATTCTCTATAAGATGGGTATTTCTGCTCAGTTATATATCTACTTTCTACTGTAAAACCTGCTTTGCACTAATTTTTAAATACCTTACCTAATAAAATGTACGCATTTGCAGACTGCCAATCAAATGACTTGTTTGAAGGAACATATATATTGTATAATGTCCTCAACATCCAAATAATATGCCTACATACAGTAGGCTTGTATTATAATGACTGTATTTTTTAATCCTTTTTTTGGACTTTCAGTCAAATGACAGCAGAAATAAAAGTAAAATGCCTCCTTATTGCTTTCCCTGATCAGATTATGTACAGGAAACGGGGTAGGCAACATTTTAGGCCAGAGTGCCGAAAAAACTATGATGTCTACCTTGGAATGTGCCAGAATGCCAGAAAAACAAAACTAGGGCGAGGGTATACAGCAGGACACACCCTATATTAATATAGTTAATAATCATAAATGTTGCTTTTTTCAGTAAATTCCAGGTTTTCTAGAAAATCTAAACCAGATGACAATAAGTAAAACTTCATATACTACCTCTGTTGTTGTGTACTGTTTTTGTTAAGCTCGTTGTGATCAGAGAAAAAAAGAGAAAGAGATAGGAGAGAAAAAGGAGAGAGAGAGAGAGAAAAGGAAAAGAAAAAAGGAGAGAAAGAAAAAAAGAGAAGAGAGGAAAAGGGAAGAGAAAAAGGGGAGAAAAGTGCTGGAAGGATGGCTATGGGGACCAGGGGGGCTAAGGCGAATTTTGGGGTGGCTATAGCGCCCCCCCCCCCCCAGCACTGCCCCTGTGCACCGGGCTCCAGAGCCCCAGCTGGGCGTTGTGCCAGCAGTGCCTACACGCACCCCTCTGGGTGAAGGGGGAGGGGCCTGAGGCAGTGCAACCCCAGGCCCCTCCCCCACCATCTGCTCTCAGGCACAGGGGGTGCAGGGTGGGAAAGGGGCTGGGGCAGTGCCACCCTGGCTCCTCCACTGCCAGCCACCTGGAGGCATGCATGTGTGTGCTGCTTCAGGCCCCTCCCCCGCCATCTGCTGTCAGGTGTGTGTGCAGTTGCTGTCGGTACGGAGCTGATGCTGGAGATCTGAAGCTCTGGCACCAGTTCCGTGCTGGTAGCAACTGCATGAGCACCTAAAAGCGGATGGTGGGGGACGGGCCTGGGGCTGTACTGCCTCAGGCCCCTCCTCTGCCATCTGCCCTAGAGGGCTATGTATGCAGCCACCACTGGCACAAAGCCTGGTGCACAGGGGCAGTGCGAGGAGGGAGATCTAGGGGGCAGGGCTATAGTCACCCCAAAGTTCACCTTAGCCTCTGCCCTCGTACCCACCCCTCCAGCACCACCTGGGCCACTGCCTGCCCCACACACCTGAGCCTGCCCTTTCCAGCGCTGCCTGGGCTGCGCAGTCTACCCTGCGCAGCTGAGCCCGCCCCGATCCCGCCCACAGTGCAGTCCCTCCTCTGGGAAGAGGTTGGCCTAGGCTCTGGGTAGCTGCTGCCAGCCGAGGAGGTCAGGCTGCTTGCAGCATGGCTTGCAGCCTCCTAGCTCCCTACTGCGAGTAGCCCAGGCTCTGTGGCTGGCAGCAGCTGCCCAGAGCCCAAGTGGGTGGTGGCATGCTGAGCAAAATGGCCTCATGTGCCATGCTCTTGCACTCATGCCAGGGATGCCGACCCGTTTTAGAAAATCCTTGAACGTTATTAGCAATTTCATGGCCTGCACGTGAAAAGGAGATTGCTGCTATATGTTATGTTTCCTACAACTTCTACACCTCTATTGATTCCAGTTCATTCTCCCTCCACAGCTACCATTCTCAGATTATTTTTTTCAAAGTTAGGTGTATACTTAATGTGTTCCTTCCTTTGAAAAACTAAAGTCCACAACATTCTCCTTCATGCAATAAATGATTCACCAGGGACTTTTTAATTTACTCGTGATGGTTTTTTTCAGCCCGAAAACATAACCACAGCATTAACCGAAGTAGTTGTCCCAAGGAAAAAAATGTTGCCAGACTAAGCACTGATATTTGGCCCAGGTTCTTGCTGGATGAACTCTACTAAAATTGACTACGTTGACTTAAGTTCAATGAATCTTGCACCATTAATAAATGAGTTCTTGTCCTGGTCTTAATTGATTTATGTTGCTCCTTTCTTTCACCAGCCCTTAAAACACAGAAAACCGCACCATCCCCATGCTTAGATGGCAAGGTAATATCAGCTTCACCTCCTGGCTTCCATTCAGTTGCCTGCTGCTACAGATTTATTTAGGGTCTCCCTATTCCAAATAGCAACAGACACATCAACTCTCCTTTGCCATGAGTGTCAGTGGCAGCAGCAGCTCTGGAGCTGTCTCTGTAGATTTAGAGATTACGATATTAGTTATATTTCATTTATATATCTTTTGCCACTGTGAAGGCTATAAATAATTTATTTTTAATGAAGGCTTAGATTCCACAGCAGTTGGTGGTTTCCACCTCAGAGACCGTCCTATATGCTTACGATTGTTCAATACATCCCTTTACATATTTATACTTTGAAAACTCTCAGGGAAAGCTCCAAATTTCTCCTTCTATTAGCAATAACCAGACAGTACTCCTGATACAAACCATGTATTTATCTTTTACTTAAAAGCTCCACACAAAAGAAGACCCTCTAAGCTCCCAACATAAATTTTAAAACAAATGATTTTTGCTTTGCAGTGCCTCCTTTGTTAATCAAAGCAGTAGTGATTCTCCTCCCACCACACCACACTCAGCATCCTACCTCATATTTAGCAGGCCAGATCAAAACTTGAACTCTCATTTCACCTCAGCCTCAAGCAAAAATCCCAGCTCAACTGTTCTGGTAATGCTTGATTGCACACTCACAAGGAGAAGCTTTACAGTACACCTGGAAGATCAGGTGACTCAGGCTGTTTCATGCTAGGGAAAAACACCTTTCTTGTTTTGTACCCAGATGGAGGAGTCCAGTAGAAGGGCCCTACTGACTACATCCATTTTCTTCTTTCCTGCCCTTCATCTCTGATCAGATAAGCTCATTATTCTAGGATTTCAACCTCCCCCAACCCTCAAGTATCAGATCATTTGATAGCAGGTCATTACAAAATAAAAAATTCTTCCCCCAAATGTGGGAATTAGTTAAAAACATCTCCTGCTTATTCCCCCTACTGAAGTCCTGGTCTAGATAAAATTCAGTACCAAACCACATTGCAGCTTTTCTGTAACTTAAACGCACAAAGATTTCAAATCCAGCATCCTGTGGCACTATGTGGCTAGTTTTATGTCAAAGGGAAAGGGAGATCTCTAGCTTCCTAACGTGACCTAGCACTTGTTTGACCCCAGATAAGTATGCCGAAGTCCCACATAGGAGGATGAAAAAATGCTCTAAGTAAACCAATTCGTCAAGAAATAGCCCTGATTCAGATGTCAGCGTAGATAACCAAGTACTGTCATTAAACCTAAAATAAGGCATATTGGGGATTTGTACCAACTGGGTTAATCAGGGTTTACCTCTTTCTTGCCGTGGTTTGTGCTTACAAATCTGCACCAATGCAGCTACCTCAACTGCTTAGTAGCAACTATCCTCAAGAGTAGATAGAACACAAGCATTCACATAGCCTTCCAAGGTGGTATATTATTAACAAAAGCTGCTTACATATGTGGGAAAAAAAAACACCCAACACTTCACTTTCAGCTCAGTGTGCCCCCACGCCAAGAGCAGAGCACACCCAGAAGAGACATCGTGTCAGTTTGACCCAGCTCGCTCACCATTTATATAGCTCACGTGCTTCAGCAGGATTTTTTTGGTGCTTTTATCTAATAGCTAATTAAAGATTTGAAATCAAGCCAAGAGAACAGGATAAGACAATTTAGCATCTAAATAAGTGCCAAAAAAAAATCAAGTACAAAAAAAAAAATGGTGTTAAAAATTCTTATAAAAGCAGGGCTTTGATCTCTCAGATTCAGAGTGATTCTGGCCAACCTACTTTTTCTTCAAGGGGGACTATTTCAGCTGAACTGATGGAGCTAAAACATTCATAAATAAACCTGCTCATTTTAGCAGCAACTTAGAAAGATTTAGGCCTGAATGGACATAGACTGAAGGACTCTACAAAAGCTGTTCAAGCTGTAAAGCCACTAGCTAAAGACCTGTCTCCAGAGTGGGGAGGGGCGGGGCAGGGAGTACGGACTCTAGATCAAATGCAAAAATAAACCCCAACCTCCACCCCCCCCCGCCAGCAAAACCCCCTTCCCAGTTCCTTTCACCAAGAAGTTTAAACACTATACAGTTCTCTTAAGTAAACAACATAATGTAATCCCAGCATAGCCACAACTTCTTTTAAATATTACTGAGTTCTATTGTTGTTCTGCCTGCAAACTTCTTCAAGCATTCAATAAATATGAAGTTATAGGCATAGAATTCTCTTACCAAATCACACTGTCTAGAAATAAACTTGCCAATTAAAGTGATCACACTGGGTATCAGATACTTCTGCTGTAGGTGCACATTGTGCCAAAAGGCTGCCACTTTCATATCATGAGTTACATAAAAATATAAACCATTAAAACCCTTCTGAATACTGCATTAGTTTTTTCACTTGTTTAATGCTCTACTAGCAGCAAAGCAGCATTAAGTTAGTAAAATACCTGCACCTATTTAAATGCAGATCAACAAACACCAATTTGCACCTGTTAGTGTCACTGTATATAAACTTGCAAATAGCACCAGGTGCCACATCTATACATTGTTAGTAAGTGAAATCAACCATGCTGAATTTGTTTCCTAGGAACTGCCCCTGTTTTTTAATGGGTGTGCCATTAATGGTTTTGAGTAAAAGGTACAATTTGCATCCCCCTCTCCTACATATTTATGTCTCAGAAGAAGTTGCACTCTAATAATTCAGTGTTTTTAACTACTGGTTCACTTAAATAAAAGTTGTGCAAGAAGAGATATTGAACTAGGCACATACATTTTGCAAACTAATAAGAATGGAGAGAGTTCTATAGGAAACAGGCAATACAAGAAGAAGGGATGCATAGTTCTGTGGCTACAACTGAGTATAGTCAGGAGAAGGAGTTTTTTTCTTCTTAAAAAAAAAATGGTGGAGGAGCCATGAGGGGCCTGGGTCCTTCCTTGCCATCCATGCTGAGGCACATGTGCCAAGCAAAATGCCTTTGCATGACATACTCTAGTTCGCGTGCCGGGAGTTGCCTACTCTGTGTGTGTGTGTGTGTGTGTGTGTGTGTGTGTGTAAAATGCATATATATGGAAGCATTTACACATACTCGCTTTATATCGTATATAAAGCCCCCCAGAAACCCTCCAGCAGCCGCGGAGCCCCCCGCTGACCCCCAGCACAGCCGGGGTAAGTGGGGCCCGTGGAGAGCGGGGGCTAACCCCTTAGTGTGTGTGTGGGAGGCGGCGGCTGAGTGGAGCTGGGCCGGGTCAAGCCCCGCCCAGGCCCCTACTTGGCCCAGCCCCCCAGGGAGCCATGCGACCGGAGCCGCGCGAACAGGCTGCGCAAACAGGCGCGTTTCTCTGCCGGCGCGTGAGTTAGTGCGGAGTTCGTGCGGGAGGGCGCCAGACCCTGCCTGCGCACCCCCCAGGTAGACAGCCCCAGCCGTAGCCAGCCTACCAGAGGCATGACACGGATGGGCACGCGCCGCACCACGATGGTTCCCTCGGGCTCCGCGGCCCCCACCCTCTGGCACCTCAGAGACGGCCACCCAGACGGAGCCCCTGGTTCCGGGCTCCACGCAGACGGAGCCCCTGGCTCTCGGCTGCGGGGCTACCTGTCCCTTTTCCAGGCTCTGGGGCCTGGGAGCATGGTGGCCTCCCCTTGCGGGGTCTGCTCCATTTTGGGGTCTCTGGTGCGCCAGCTGGAGGAGCTCCAGGCCACAGTCCAGAGACTGCGTGCCAACAGGGACTGCGAGCAGGAGATAGACTCCTACTGCCAGGCCCTTCTCCCCCGGGAGGCAGAGGATAGATCACAGTCTCCCTCCACGCCAAAGGAGGACTCTGGGACCTCCTGCTGTGTCCAGCCAGGGGCATGGACCAAGGTGGTCAAGGGCCCTAAGGCCCGCCGCACCAAGGCCTCTCCCCCACCAGAACTGAGCAACAGGTATGCACGTCTTGCTGCCCCAGCAGAGCCTGCTGAGTTGCCGGCCCCCACAGGCAACATGGGCCCAACTACAGCTCCCGCCCCTGCTCTCCCCAAGACAAAACGTAAGGTGTTTGTTGTGGGAGACTCCCTCCTGAGGGGGACAGAGGGGCCCATCTGCCACCCCGACCCCTTAGCCCGGCAAGTCTGCTGCTTCCCAGGGGCCCACATCCTGGACATTGCGGAGAGGATCCCCAAGCTCCTTAAATCCACAGACCACTATCCCATGCTCCTTATTCATGTGGGCACCAATGACACGGCTCGGAGCACTCCCAGCCAGCTCATGAGGCGCTATAGGGATTTGGGAGCGGGGCTTAAGGGTCTGGGGGCACAGGTGGTGTTCTCGTCGATCCTCCCAGTCTCAGGCTATGGGCTGAGAAGGGACAGGAGAATCTATGTGGTCAACCAAAGACTGCGGCGCTGGTGTCGTCAGGAAGGCTTTGGCTTTCATGACCACAGCCCACTCTTTGGCAAGAGAGGCAGCGAGCTGCTGGGAAGAGATGGTCTCCACCTCTCTCCCCTAGGGAGGAGGCTCTTCTCAGCCAGACTGGCTGACCTGCTCCACCGGGCTTTAAACTAAGCCCGCTGGGGGACGGGGGGACTACCGCCACTGCTGGCCCGCTGAGCAATCCTTGCAAAGCCAGCGGATCACGGTACTCAAGGGAGCCCACCCCAGCCCCAGCCCTGGTAAAATCTGTGAGCAAGGAAGGAGCCCCCCAGGGGGCACTTGCCTGCCTGTACACTAATGCCAGGAGCTTGGGGAATAAGCAGGAGGAGCTCATCCTCCTGCTCAGTGCAAACAATTACGATGTCATAGGGATAACGGAGACCTGGTGGGACTCCACCCATGACTGGACCACGGGGATAGATGGCTATACCCTGTACAGGAGGGATCGTGTAGAGAAAAGGGGCGGGGGTGTAGCTCTCTATGTTAAGGAAAGCTACGTGTCCCTGCAAGCCAATATTGGCGACCAGGGTGGACGGCTGGAGACCCTCTGGGTTAAAATCCGTGGGGAACACGGCACAGGGGACACAATGGTGGGAGTCTATTACAGACCTCCCACCCAAAGTCCTGAGCTTGACCAGGAGTTTGCCCGGGAACTGGCTGAGGCAGCTTGCTCCAGGACCATGGTTGTCATGGGTGACTTCAATTACCCAGACATCTCGTGGGAGGATCGCTCAGCAAAATCTGAGCGGTCGCAGAGCGTCCTCTCATGCGTGGATGACCTCTACCTGACTCAAGAAGTCTATGGGCCAACAAGAGGCAAAGCGCTGCTCGACCTGGTACCGGCTACTGGGGATGACCTAGTCGGCAACCTAGTGATTGATGGGAAGCTGGGTGACAGCGACCACGAGCTGATCACCTTCACCATCCGTCGAAAAGCTGGCAAGTCGGTCAGCAACACGGAAGTCCTTGACTTCAGGAAAGCCGACTTTGACAAGCTCAGGAGGCTTGTCAGTGAGGCCCTAAGGGACTGTGACCACAGGGAGAGGGGAGTTCAAGAAGAGTGGTTGTTCCTCAAGGGAGCAATCCTCAATGCACAAACTAAGTCTATTCCATCTCGGAGGAAAGGCAGCAAGAGGGCACAGCAGCCCCCCTGGCTCTCCAGGGACCTAGCAGACCTCCTGAGGCTAAAAAGAAAGGCCTACAAAGGATGGAGGATGGGAGTCACCTCCAAGGAGGATTATTCTGCACTGGTCCGGTCCTGTAGGGAGCAGACCAGGAAAGCCAAGGCTGCAACTGAACTCCAGCTAGCTTTGAGCATCAAAGACAATAAAAAGTCCTTTTTCAGATATGTGGGGAGCTGGAGGAAAAGCAGGAGCAACGTTGGACCCCTGCTGAACCAGATGGGGCAACTGACAACTGACGCCCAGGAAAAAGCCAACCTATTAAATAGGTACTTTGCGTCGGTCTTTCATCAGCCCCATGGGACGCCCATGCCCGCTACAGGGCCGGGAAGTCCGGGTGAGGGTGATCCCCTGCCCTCCATTAATGCTGACTTCGTGAAGGAACATCTTGAGAAGCTGGATACCTTCAAGTCAGCCGGCCCTGACAATCTTCACCCCAGGGTACTCAAGGAGCTGGCGAGCATCATAGCCCAGCCTCTAGCACGGATCTTTGAAAACTCTTGGCGCTCTGGTGTAGTGCCTGAAGACTGGAAGAAGGCCGATGTGGTGCCTATCTTCAAGAAAGGGAGGAAAGTGGATCCGGCTAACTATAGGCCCATCAGCCTGACTTCTATCCCGGGGAAGATCTTAGAAAAGTTTATTCAGGAGGCCATCCTTAATGGACTGGCCGACGCCAACATCTTAAGGGATAGCCAGCACGGGTTTGTTGCGGGTAGGTCTTGCTTGACCAATCTCATTTCCTTCTACGACCAGGTGACCTATCACCTGGACAAGGGAGATGAGATTGATGTCATATATCTTGACTTCAGAAAAGCCTTCAATCTGGTGTCCCATGATCGTCTCTTGGAGAAACTGGCCAATTGTCGCCTTGGGTCCTCCACGATCCACTGGCTGGAAAATCGGCTCTGGGGTCGGACCCAGAGGGTAGTAATTGATGGAAGTCACTCATCGTGGTGTCCTGTGACCAGTGGGGTCCCCCAGGGCTCTGTCCTTGGACCCATACTGTTCAACATCTTCATTAATGATGTGGACACTGGAGTCAGAAGCGGACTGGCCAAGTTCGCAGATGACACCAAACTTTGGGGCAAAGCATCCACACCAGAAGACAGGTGGGTGATCCAGGCTGACCTGGACAGGCTCAGCAAGTGGGCGGAAGAGAATCTGATGGTGTTCAATGCCGATAAATGCAAGGTTCTCCACCTTGGGAAAAAAAACCCGCAGCATCCTTATAGGCTCAGCAGTGCTATGTTGGCTAGCACTATGGAAGAAAGAGACTTGGGGGTCATCATTGACCACAAGATGAACATGAGCCTGCAATGCGATGCTGCGGCTAGTAAAGCGACCAAAACGCTGGCTTGCATCCATAGATGCTTCTCAAGCAAATCCCGGGACGTCATTCTCCCCCTGTACTCGGCCTTAGTGAGGCCGCAGCTGGAGTACTGCATCCAGTTTTGGGCTCTGCAATTCAAAAAGGATGTGGAGAAGCTTGAGAGAGTCCAGAGAAGAGCCACGTGCATGATCAGAGGTCAGGGAAGCAGACCCTACGATGACAGGCTGAGAGCCCTGGGGCTCTTTAGCCTGGATAAGCGCAGGCTCAGGGGTGATTTGATGGCCACCTACAAGTTTATCAGGGGTGACCACCAGTATCTGGGGGAACGTTTGTTCACCAGAGCGCCCCAAGGGATGACGAGGTCGAATGGTCACAAACTACTACAAGATCGTTTCAGGCTGGACATAAGGAAGAATTTCTTTACTGTCCGAGCCCCCAAGGTCTAGAACAGCCTGCCACCGGAGGTTGTTCAAGCGCCTTCATTGAACACCTTCAAGATGAAACTCGATGCTTATCTTGCTGGGATCCTATGACCCCAGCTGACTTCCTGCCCTTTGGGCGGGGGGGCTGGACTCGATGATCTTCCGAGGTTCCTTCCAGCCCTAATGTCTATGAAATCTATGAAATCTATGAAATAAAGGATGTGTGTGTAAAATTCATATATATGGAAGCATTTACACATACTCGCTTTATATCATATATAAAGGATATAATATCAAGTGTAAGTAAGTAAATGTTTCTTTATATCTCAGAACTTCTACTGGTTAACATTTCTTTAAGTGATTATCCCAGTACCCCTTTGTGGGACATTGAAGGTATGCAGAAATTGTTTTTACTCCACACTTTAATGTTACCACTTCTGCAATAGTATGCAGTATTACTGTATATCATTAACACAGGAAATGAAGGAAAACAGCCAGGAAAATATAAATAAACAGAATGTAATTACATTATACATTCTAATTCAAGTACCAACCAAACTGCTCATTGAAGTGCCACATGATCTTAGAGTGTGAAGGGGTTAGGACCCTAGATTTATATATCTCATTCAATAGCACCACTCCCTATCTGTGCACTGGAGCTGTGGACAAGTACTAACTCAGAATGAAGAATGTCACCTAGCAAACACCCCACCACAAGTTTGTGTGGTACTTGGTTTCCGCAGCCAAAGATGTACCCAGTATAGCTAACAGGTTCACAGCATAAAGAGGTATGGCAAAGGAACCATGATGTACTGCTACAAGCTCACTCAAACACAGTTTGGAAGAGAACTTCTCAAACTTTTTATTAAAAAAAAAATCTAGCTGCTGTATTTTATGATGTGTCCATTTTCTTATTATGGCCTGTCACTGGAAAATGCACTTATTTTTTTTAAAGCTTTGGTCCTGAAAGGTGAGAGAGGTAACATCAACCAGAAACCTGCAGCTGTGTATCTTATTGTTGGGGCCAGATGAACTATTTTCTTCAATAAGAAACAAAAATATTAAATGGCATGGTAGCATTTTATATTGATTGAGCACTTACCACATAGCAAAACATTTTCAAGTCTGCTCTTCAGCCTGACAAAAATGGCAAGGAATCATTACATTCCCGGATAGTTCTTTTTCCAAATAACTACTGTGTTTCAAAACTGTCTTCGGATACTTAAAATGATTTGCTGCTACATTGCTTAAAGAGTGCAAGATGGCAGACAACAAGCACACTCTTCTGTTTCCTGCACAGGTACCTTATGTAGGAGACACATCTGCCTTACAGCACTGAAGTCTAGGAGCTTGAAATCCTATTAAAAGAAACTCCCATTTAAAATAAAGGTTCTAGCCTTAGGAATTTCAGCATAAAAAAAAATACTTCTATTGTATTTGTGAAATAAGGATTATTAAAGCAACAGAAGATGAGGTTAGTGATTTTAAAAAGATTTTTAAAAATACTTTATTCTCCCAGATCAAAACATAGCTTTGATAATTTGCTCATGGTGGTTCTATATAATAAGAAAACACATTTGTATTTAAGTACCCTCACAAAACAGGGGATACAAGGTTGAGAGCAACAATACTGTTAAAATTAATATGCCATGCAGACTCTAGTACTGTAGAACCCAGATACTTTGCAGGATTAGGTTCTTAACTGCCGTCCCCTACAAAATAAGGGCTTGTGAAGTAAGTGGGGGTGTGCAGACCTGCAGCAAACGGCTATGCAGGAACACTGCGTTGCTCCAGCTCATTGCTTCAGCTTTTATTTCACAGGGCACAACTTTTCTGATCAGCTACACACTGACACATACTTGATTCAGCAACCCACTGTGAATTAAGCAGTTTGCAAATCGACCAGATATGAATGATCCAGATTCTATTGTACCATTACAATGCAAAGGTTTTTATTTAATCCTAAGACTAAATGGCCTTTTCAGGATTTTCTAATTCTGATATTAAAATAATCATTTCAAGATGATCAGATATGCTTACAGTTAACCTCAACCAATAAATCCTTTGGACTATATTGCACTTTCAGTAGCCTTGCAAAACAAGCACAGAAGATTCACCAGCCCAGACACAAGACCTGCTTGCCCACTCATACCAGGACAGTAATAACAGTAATATTTTAGATGCTCATCAAAATAGTTACTCAAAGTAGGCAAGCTGAATTATGCCAAGAACAAAGCAGGGAAAAAAAGCATTGGTGCAAGACAGAGGTCTTGGTACAAGGCACATCAGAGGCATTTGGTATCAACAAACTACATTTTTAACTGTTATATGTTCATTTATTAAAAAGAGGAAGCTGGGGCTAGTGTTATTTTCTTCAAGTAAGTTCAACTTTAAAACAAAGTTTTGCATGTTACAAATAAATTTCCAGCCAAACCAGCTAATTTGGTTCCCTCTACTTATGGGTGAAGAGATACTGCCTTCTGCCATACTTCTAATCAGCCAAAGCTAAGACATAGTTTTTGCACACTCTCTTTTAAGTATAGAGGGAATGAATTAGTCAAAACATCAGGCCTGAAATAGAACTACAGAATCACAGAAACAGACGAAGAGGGCTACTCTGAACAGTACAATACAGCACGTGGTTCACAAACCAGATAGTAAACACTTTTAAAAATATGGAAGTTACTCTTGATCCATAATAGAAAATATTTAGGAAGAAAAAAAATCATTATTTTCATTAGGGAATCCCTGCAAGTTTTTTATTGCTTATATTGCTACAATACATCAATAACAGATGATGTTACAGATGACCACAGTATGTTCTGCTGAAACAGCTAGTAATTGGAGCCATTTCTGATTAATTACTAGAACATACCACATAGTGCTGAGCAGTGCAGTTTTATTTATGAAGTGCCATACATACTACAAAATTAGTAAACTAAAGGATAAGACAGTGACACTTGCACACTGAGGGCCAGATCGGCCATTTACATTAATATTTTAATGTAGGAGACAAGCCCACAAAGTTAATTTTAGAAACAAAGGACAAATGTGATCTTTGTAACTGGGAAGAGAGGGGTTGGAAGTAAATCTGGAGTAACTAACCTGAAATTAGATTTGCATCTGACCCATACACTTTCATGGGTCTGGTTCAGTGATTCTCAACCAGGGTCCTACAGAGTGCTGCACAGTATTAATGCTTTCAGGTGTGCAAATGTGATGCAGAAGATAAACCCAGAGATTTCAAATCAGAATGCATAGTCTCAATAACACACTAACCTACTGTGTTCTTTCTGAATTTGTTGCAACAGAAGAACTGCTTTATTATTTTTCTGTAGTTAAACAATGAAAACTAAGATCCTCAGAAAATGCCAGCTGTCTCAAGGCTAACAACATTGGGAATTACTGGTTTAGTTACACAGAAGCCATTTCAGTTGTACCAGTTTGCATCAGCATACAATAGGACCTAAAGATAAAACACCATATGTCATAAATCACAAAATAAGCAATTAACATCTTATTAACCCTCACAGCCTGGCAGGAAACTTGGGCACACCAAACCCTCTCAAAAATATAGTCAACAATCAATCCATTCGAACAATATTAGCACTGGGACCATCTATAACAGCCTACCATAGTCACCAACTGGTAGATTATGATCGACTGGTCGATCGTGGAGCCTCTGACAGTCGATCTCACTCTCAGTCCCCCATCTCATTTTTTTTCAAGCTAAAGTTAGGCATAAAACAGGGGTGGGCAAAATGGCTGATCCAGCCAGCAACCAGACTCCATTTCCCAGCAGCCCCTGCCCTCATAGCTTGGGCTGGTCTCCATGGAGACTCCTGCCACACCTGCATAGGAAAGCTCAGGCTAGGGCTGCCATGGAGACCAGCCTGAGCTGCGCTGGCAGCACACATGGCAGAGCTGCTGGGAACTTGGGATGGGGGCAGCTTGCTCCAGAGCCAGGGCACAGCCACAATCTGTAGCCTGCATGCTCCAGACAGGGGTGCACAGGTAGCAGATCATGGCTCTACTCCGGCTTCTTGCAGCAGTGACCATAGGCGGCAGAAGGCTGGAGCTAATGGGGCTCAGTCCCCACAAAGACAGAGCAGCAGGTTGGGCCACAAAGCAGCCCAGCCGCAGGCTTTGAACAGCTGCAGTAGGAGTGGAGAGAGACATGCATGCAGCCCGGCGTGTGGATCACTGGCTGCCCAGCACAGCAGGCAAGTACCAATCTATTCTATGAAGGAGAAGGGGCTCTGGAGGGCAGATTGAGGCCCCGCCCTGCAGTGAGGGAGGGAGTGTGGCGCAAGCACGGGCAGGGGCTGGGGTGAATGGGGCCCAGGCCAGGCTGGGCGGTGGGACAACTGGAGCCCAGGCGGCTTGTCCAGTGGCACCGGGGGGATCCCGCCGCTGTGCGCACCTTGGCAGAGGGCCAGAGGGCACGTGCCCCCCAGATCTATGCACAGGGTGGAGGCAGCTGCCACTCCGTGCTGGGCTCTGTGCCCTGCTGCAGCTAGCCCAGGAGTGGCAAGACGCCATGTGCCATTGCACTGCTCCTGGAGCAGTGGGGCTGAAAGCACAATGCGCAGCAGCAGCCACCTCCGCCCTGTGCACATATTGGGGGAAGGGGGGCACATGTCCTCCTGGCCTCCCCCAGAGCATGCATAGTGGCAGGAGCCCCACGGCACCCCTGGACGAGCCACCCAGGCTCCGATTGTCCCACCACATGGCCCAGCCTGGGCCCCACTCACTGCAGCACCTGACCCTGACTCTACCCCACTCCCTTCCTCCCTTACCATGGGGGCCCTTGATCTGCGCCCCTCCCACAATGGCCCGTTCCCCTCCCTCCGCCCCCTCCCCCACAGACTTACCTGCTGGGCAGGGCAGGGCGTAGTGGGGTGCGTGCGTGCATATGTGCACTCTGCTCCCCCCAAATAATTTTTTCTCCCTCCACCTATGGTGGTATCAGCCTGTTCTAGAGGTTAGATCCTGGGGTTGCACTTTAATTCCAAAAGTGATCTTGTGCTTAAAAAGGTTGGAGACTGCCGATCTATAACAAAAGAGTTAAGCTGATCTATCTGTCAGTGTGCAGTTATATCCAAATCCTTTCTGCCTAAGGGCCATGGAAATTCACTTGTGTGTTGACAAATGAACACCATAGCAATTAGAAAAATGTAAATACAGAAATAATTTTAATGGTACAGAATCATATTTTATTTGCCCATTAAAAAAAACAACCCCAACTACCCACTTCAGGCGTTAGAATTTTACAAGGCAGGTACAAACATTTTAAATGCAGCCTAACATGAGTGAGAAGTACCCATACAGATGGCCACTAAGTGTCATGTAAACAACCATACTGTTCTGAAATTTCAGTGATTTAAGTATTCGTCAGCTTTTGCTTTCATTTGATCATGTCATTTGCTATACACTGTAACGCTTAAAAAGACTACATGAAAGAACACCAGAGTTATCAGTTCTAGCATATCAAAATACAATCCAGACTCTACCTCCAAAGCTTATACTCAGAACAAACAACAATCTGTCCATAGGTTGGTTTTTTTCTTCCTCCCCCACCCTCCCCAATCACCTACAAAACCTCTGAGCTTGTTATTCTGACAAATTCTAGACTTCTATAAAGCAGCAACTATCTAAGACAGGGGTGTCCAACCTTTTTGAATGTGGGGCCAGATCATGAACTTTTTATCACCCAGTGGGCCAGCAAGCTATATTCAAAGACCTCACAGGAAGCGGTATCACATCAGCAAGTGATGTCACATGACCTTTGACACCAATGAAGTTGCTGAAAGTGGCAATGAAATGGGTCTAACCAGTTCAAAACTCTCCCTCTATAGCATCAACCTCTGCCACTGTTCAGGACAAGATACTGAGCTAGATGGACCATTGGGCTGACCAAGCATGGCACTTTTTATACTCTTACGTTCTTTGGCTGAGCTTCCAAACTATGGCTGAGATTTGCAAAAATGGGTAGATAGGCATGTTACAAGTTGTCATAAAAGATTTGGAACCCTCTAAATCCCATTCATTTTAATGGAAGTTGGCCTTTTGACTCAGCTTTGAAAATCTCAGCCCAAGGTGCCAACCAAATAAGTCAAAATATATTTTGCATTTCTATGCAGTGCATCTCCGTGGGGCTCTCCAAGCATTTTACAAACATTAAATGAACCTCAGGATATCCTTGCTTTTCAGAAGAAATGTGGCGGTAAGGACATTCTGGGAACATCTCTCACTCTCTGTGTGTGATCTGCTTCTACTGTCCTTGGACTACCCTAGAAGGGCCCTTGCTGCCTCATTTCCAGTTCAGAGCAGGTAAAGTGTAAGTGGGTAGGAAGGGCTTATTTTCTGGCCCCAGGTTTGAGTGGCTTGAAGCTAGGGAAGATGTACCCACAATTAGTCACTGACCAGAGTGGGAACACAGTTGTCCTCAATTAACGTGGCTCCAAGGCCCTGCACTGTCTCTGTCTACATGTTGCTCTCATGTCCACTTGCTTTCCTAAATCTCATGAAAGTAGAGGATTCCCATCATGCCTCCTAGACTGCTGTCACCGATAGCTGTCCTGGTTCTAAAGTTCTGCTTCTGACTCTTTCATGGCCTCTTTTAGGGTGCACACTTAGAACTCTGGCTTTTCCTTTCTGCCCATTTTGCTGAATTGTGATTACTCCCACGGGGCATGAATTCAGTTCAGTGGCTATGATGCTGCTCTCTCATACAGAGGCAATGACTTGCACATAGTATGGCATATTTTAGTAGGATAAAAACATTTTGAAGGCCACACAGAAAGCAATAAGCAGTCTTTACTCACATGAGCTTACCAGGTATCAACCACCTGCTACTTGGGTTCCTGGCAGGTACAGACACAAGTTTATTAGCATGTTGTTCCAGACTGAGTCTCTGTTACATAGCTTACATCAGGTCTCAGATCTAGGGAGCCTGACCCCACCCCAGCCATAGGCTTGTCATGTTATACCAATCTGCTGGCCGGTACAGACCCGGCCGGGCTCCTCCCATCCCCAGCAGCATGTGGGGAGCCAGCTTCAGCAGCATGCCACTTTTCCTGGCCAGTTTTGACCCAGCTGGGTCCGTCCCATCCAGAGCAGCATTGGGCTGAAGTTGGCTTCCCACGAGCTGCTGGGGACAAGAGGAGCCCGGCCGGGTCTGCAATGGCCAGCAGAAGCGGCGGCAGAGCCGTGTGCCGCTCGGGATGGGACAAGCCCGGCCAGAGCGGCAGGGGCTCAGTTGCATTTTCCCCTTACCTGTACTGGTCAGTCCCGAGTGGCACACAGCTCCACCGCCACTTCTGCTGGCCAGTGCTGACCTGGCCAGCCTCCTCCCGTCCCCAGCAGCACGTGGGAATCTGGCTTCAGCTGCATGCTGCTCCGGATGGGACAGACCCGCCCGGGTTGGCACCAGCCAGCAGAAGCAGTGGCGGAGCCATGTGCCGCTCACAACTGACCAGCGCAGGTAGGGGGAAAGTGCAGCTGAGCCCCTGCTGCTCCAGCGGGGCTCATCAGCAGCCACTGGGAATCTGCTGAGGGGCTGGGGGGGGGACAAGGGGTGGGAATGAAAGTAAACAGTGTTTACTTTCGTTTCCTGTTGCAGCACCTTGGGCCTCAGAAAATGGCTTGGTGGCCCGCATGGTGGCCCGCGGGCCGCATGTTGGACAAGCCTGATCTAAGAACATGAGGGATCATTTGGGCTTTTTCACATTCACTTGCTGCGACTGACCCTGACCTATATATGCAGAAAATTACAGATGTAGGGATGTGAATTTTGACTTCTTTAACATTAATTTGTTAAGTAAATACTTCTCTTGCTGAGCACACTACATGAAGTTCAGCTTAATTTGGGTCCTGTCGTTATTAAAGCTGAGAATTACTATTTGGCCTAGGAAGCAATTTTCTCAGCAAATGGCAGCTGGCAATAGTATATCCATGGGCTTGATGCCTTGCTGGTAAGCTGCAATATGTCTCTCTACCATGAATTCCAAATGCCTGAGGTGATAACAGAGGGAGTTAGCCACTTTGGAACTGTCTGCTCCTTTCCTGAAGCTGGCATCCCTTCAAATCACACTGTTATGTTTAGCTCTTTAGGTTACTCTGCTACATCAAAGTAGATTTCCCTTCCCATATGAATCAAAGAGACCTCTTTATATTATTTCAATCCAGTTGTAATTAAATTATTTGCCAGGTAGCATGGAGAGTGGCATCCAGTTGGTAAGTCTGTTGTGGGGGAAGGGGCAAAGGGGGGAGGGAAGGGGCGTAGGGAGGAGGCAGATCGAGGTCCCCGTGGTGAGAGGGAGTGGGGCAGGGGCAGGTGTTGCACAGCCAGGGCAAGGCACAGAGCAGAGCCGCAAGTGGCTCATCTGAGGGTCACAGGGGGGAGGGGGGGATTGTATGTATCCTGGGAGGGCATGAGGGGGCGTGTGCCCCCGAATCTGCATGTGGGGCAGGGCTGGGGTGGCGCCAAGCTATTCCCGGTAGGGGCTGGGCTGGAGCTGCACTCAGGGCGGGGTGATGGTGCTGGGAAGGGGCTATGGGGGGAGGTCTGCAGCCGCCACCCCAAAATTTGCCATGCCCCCTGCTCCCAGGGCTGCTGCCACCCGCTCCAAATGCAGCCCAGCCCCAGCCCACAGCAGCAGCTGCCCTACCCCATGCACAGATCCGGGGGCACACTCCCCCTATGTCCTCCCAGAGTGCATGCAGGGGTGGAAGCCGCCACCCCTACCATGTACCCCTCGGATGAGCCACTCGCAGCTCTGTCCCCTGCTCCACCCCTACTGTGCAGCACCCACCCATGCCCCAGTCCTGCCCTTACCACAGGGCCTCGATGTGCCCCCTCACACCCCTTCCCTCCCAACAGACTTACCAGCTGGACCTGGCTGTTCTCCACACTGCTAGGCTGTGCTCCTGGCTGCCTGAGTGTTGCACTGCAGCATTTATTGGCGACATTAATCGGCCACATCACCCAAAAAGAGCCGACTGCCAAGACTGTCAATTTTCCTTATTTTGGATAAGGAAAATTCCACTGATGTATCGGTGCACCTCTACCTATAATCATTCTAAAAACTGCTTTATTTCACAAATATTATGTCATTAAAGAACATATCTAAACTGAATAATCAAATCCTTCAAGGGACTGATATAGTGATGTTACAAACATTTACATGAGTAGTTTTACTTAATAGTAGTCCCCCTGAATTGAAAGATGCTGATGCACAATTTTTCAGGGTTGTGAACACGCAATATTAAGATCCGATTCTTGTCTAGGATTTGCTAGTGTGGACCTCTGCATTCCGTTAATGGGTCTGCACAGATGCTTCAAAGGAAAGTATTGTAGACGTATTTCTTCAGATTCCTGATTTGGGCCCTGATCCTGTGCATGTGGGCTGGTTATTTCATGAACAACGCTACTTAATTCAATGTTTACATGCGTAAGCTTAAGCTTGCATGTGCTTAGGTGTTTGGGCTCTTTGTTAGATTTCTCTACTGTCTGTCCCAATGTATTGATATTTCTCATGTTATCAGGGGCAACTCTTCCCCCCCACCATATTCCCCCTGTCTATTCTACAGTAAAAAAAATATTGAAATATAACACATCACATATTTGCCTTCAAATTGTAATTTCTGAGTTCTGCACTTAGTATAATTACATAAATATACCAATGCAGTTATGCTCTGTATACAAAGGTGCTGTTGCATAATTACAGAAGCTTATTTGTTGATTTAACCATGCAACAAAACTCAAAGAAAATTCACTCACCAGTACTATGTGCAAAAGCAGTCAACAAGAATGGCTATGAAGGCTTTACCATAATTGATGTTTACTGGCAGGAATGTAGGCTCCTGAATTGCTAATAGAGCCTCATCAAAGTCAAGGGGACTGTGGAACAAACAGAAGTGTCTCACATGCAACCTAGTGCAGCCCTAGGCAGCAACTCCTGATATGCCCATGCATGTAACAGAGTTGATTTTTTTTAATCCTTCTGCTAAGATCCTTATCCTGCAGGCCTAAAACTTTCTCCACAGAAGATAATGAATAAGATGATCCATCTTGGGTACTAAACACAAATTTGTTCTTTGCATGTAATATTTTGTGCAATATTCTGTGCCTTTTGTGACAAAAACCTGAAGTATCAGTATTCTTGGTATGCAATCTGCTGATATAGCCTAAGTAAGCACCGTCACTTACAACTCAGTACGCTCTACCACTCCTTTAAAATGGTCAAATTGTATATTAAACCGTTAACTTACTTTATAATTAGTAAAAATAAAAGTAAGCAGAATCAGTAAATGTAGCAAAATCAAATGAAGTAGAACTGAGAACAGAGCTAATCAGGAAATCACAAACTGAATACAAATAATATGTGGTGATTGTTTATTTATCTTTAAGTACTCCCAATAGCAATTGTGCTTGGGACCCTAGCTACAATTAGAGGGAAACTAACGCAGTCACCAGGAATTTCTATTGCAGAACACTTAACCCAATATGTCCCCACAAAACACTATATTACTTGTTCTCAATCTTTTTTGTCTCAAAGCACCCCTCGGAAAATGCCAGCTCTTAATTTTCACTGAATTTTTTGCTACAGAAAAATAATAGAGCAAATTTTATGTTGCAAAGAACTTGGAAAGACCACAACAGGGCAGAACATTTTTAACTATGGATTCCTATTTGAAATCTCTGGGTTTAGTTTGTGAACCATGTTGTGCACCTAGCAGAACTAATTACATTGTGTGATACCCCCTGGCACCCTTAAAAGTATCTCAAGGCACCACAGGGTGCTGTGGCACACTGGTTAAGAATCACTGCATTATATACAAGTGTTGTATAGGCTCCTGGTAAACATATAAATCTCACAGCCATGTGAGGGATTTCCAACACATTTTAGCGTGTGACTCTATTCTCCAAAACTTTTGAAGTAGAATGAGGCTCTCTTCATTCACTTTCTAATTTCAGAAAGTGATAAGCATTTGCTTGCATTTTTACATTTGCAGGTTTTTGATTAGCAAGATATTTTAATTGCTAATTATTTCTTTCATACTTCAATTATTCTCTAAATTTCTTACTTACAAAGAACATAAGTGAACTAGCTCTTGTGTCAGAAATTGCAGAAAGGGAAACATTATACTTTACAAATTATACAAATTATTGATAATATTAAGTATTTGAAAAAACTAAGTCAGACATTTTCTCCAATGTCTGACTCTCAAGATCCTACATGTGCTGCAAACACGATGGCAATGCAACCTACAGCCTGCAGATGGAATCTGCCCCATGAAGTTCTGATTTGGTTCACATTTTATTTACAGTCCATTTTTTACTAAGGGCAGGTCAAGTGCCTGCTGCTTCCCCACATACTACACCCTTTGCTTATATAGTCACTGCCAAATAAGCCACTCCAAATTAGTGCTTGACACCCTTTTCAGCACTATTTTTTGGCTGACGTTACATTAAAGGGGTAAAACAGCAACCCATGGGGTGGCAACCCTCAGTGGCAGCAGGGCTAGAAGCAGTGGCCTGCTGTTAGTAAAAGGTTGCTAACCCCTGCACAAGAGATCAGTTTGTCTAATGAATTAGTTTTAAAAAGCCCCAAGTAATCCTAAAGTACAATTACCTGTCCTGTTAGGAGAAACTACTTCTTGTCAATGTATACAAGGGTGATGAACATAGTTCTCAGTGGCTTCCTAATCATGTATCTTCCACTAAAGAAGCAAGATAGAATGAAAAAAAAAAATCACATAAGCAAAGTTATCATTTTAGCATTTCAAAAGATACAGGCTAGCCACTTGCAGTGACTAGAGGAAAAACTCTTCTACCATGGACAAAAATGGAAAAATCAACTACATGCTTCGTATGCGTTTTCATCTCCCTGTCAAGCTTCATGTATCTGTTGCTGCCTCAAGCAGACAGATGATTCAGAAGTCCATGCTCACATTGAATGAATATATATATATATATATATATATATATATAAAATGTTGCTATTTTAAACAAAATTCAAATATGTTGAGATGATGCCAAAGTAGCAAACTTTCATAACTAATGAGATATTTGCCATAAAGACTTAGGTAATCCAAACTGAATGAAGAGACATAAAAGGGCATTGATTTACAAACAGTTTCCCAGCTAAAACTGAGTGTTTTTTTACAAGTGTGCTGTTTAAGGAAACGGGTTATAAACTTAGTAGTTTAAACTCTATTGTTTCTTCATGGTAATAAACCTATCTGATTAGAATTTCTGCCAGTGAATGACACCTAGACATGACCAGAGACCTGGAGAGTATTAAAACTCCTTTTTGTGGCACATCTACAGTACATAAAATATTTTGCCTACTCAGATTAACCAATTTCCTTACAAACGGCTGATCGAACAATAAAAAGTTTAAACCTGGAGTTCAGTCGTTCAGGACCCAACCACTGAACCCCCATCTCCCACAGCTCTCTGGAAAACCCCAGCCTCGGAGTTTACAGCTGCTTGCTTTAACCGAGATGGATATTCAGAACCGGGCATCAAATTCTACCACCGTGTAACGAGGGGCAGATCACACGGTTATTTACCTGCATGCTTCAAATGACCCTTATTTCCCGAAACAGAAGTATCTGTATTTGTTCCGGGTTCACTACTGCCTCCCTACTCGAAGCCCTGGCAAGAACAACATTGAAAGGCAGGGCTGTTTCTCCGCTGTATTCAGGCCTTCAGCCCTTTGGAAGCACAGACAATCTTTTGGTGCTGTGCTCGTGCGGGGTCTGACAAAACGAGGCCCTAAGCCGGGTTCGTCCTCATCGCAAGACACCGGCAGCTCGGTTCATTTTTCCAAAAATGACACGAACGTCCTCTCGTCCTGGGAAGGCCCCAAGCGCCTTCCAGGAGAGACAAAGCCTCGTCGTTGCCCCCCCGCGGGGGCGGCCTGGGCTCGCGCAAGACACGGCGCGACAAGCCGCGAGCAGCCGGGCGGCCCCGCGCTGGGCTGTGACCCCGCTGGCGCCAGGGCGGGGGCCGCAGCCCCTCGCAGCCAGCACGGCCCGCGCAGCCGCGGCCGCCGTGGGGCGGGGCGGGGCGGGGCGGGGCGCAGGCCCCACAGCGGCGCTGGCAGGGCCTCTCCGGGGCTGCAGCTGCGGCGTTTGGTGTGAAACGGGGCCTCCTCGGCCCACTCCGCCCTTACCGCCGCGGGACGCTGGCGTCTTCTCGCTGCGGCGCGGGAAGGGCCTAGCTGGCACCGCCCTCCCCCCCAGGCACTAGCCCGCGCCGCGTCCCGTCCCGTCCGGTCCCGTCACCTCCGCGCCCGCGCGCCGTCCCGCGGGCCCCGCGCCAGGCGGCGGCCCCACACCCGCGTCCGGGGCCCGGCGCCGCGCTCAGACCCTGCAGCTTCTCCGCCCTGTCCTGGCCGGGAGCCGCTCGTGGGTCCTTTGCAAGCGACCCCCTGTGCTCTGAGGTGCGGTGCTGTGGGCGCAGAGGCCTTTCTCCCCTGGGGAGGCGGGTGCCAAGGAATTGCTGAAACGTGCCACCAGCCTTTCCCCCTAGCTCCGGTTCCTGAGGGGGGCCTAGAATATTTTGCCTCCGCGGTACGATACTTCAGAGGAAGGAGCTCTTGAGCAGCTGCATCTTACCTTTCGATCTCAGTCGACAGTAAAAAGTAGTGTAATACATAAGTGGGGGTCCGGGTTAGTCCCTGGTGGGCTGGCCGCCACAGTGACCACCCCATGAGACTTAGGTGAGGTTAAGCATGATGGCCTGAACCTCACACCCAGAGTCAAGCCGAGTACGTTTGCTGTTCTGTAAGATGCCCTTGCACGCCTGTCCATGAACACGCTGGTCCCGACCACCAGATAAATGCCAGGCAGGGAGCAACAAACCTTCCAGAAGCAATTTTAACAACTGAAGAAAAAGAAAGAAATCAGGATGCACGACTTCTGGGGTGTGAGCCCCAACTTTGCAAACACAAGATTTTCTCTTCTTTTGGAAAACCCCCCTTTGCCTCCATCGGGATGCAAGGAACTTCGGAGATCTCCATGAGGTTTCTGTCCTGCCTTGGCTCCTTCCTCAGAGACCTGGTATAAGGAGTCCATGCTCCCGTCTGCCGACTTCCCCAGGGATGGCCCCAGGCTGCAGAACCTGTGGAGTGAAATCCTGACTTGTCAGTCCAAAGCATTGTAGATTCTTGCACTTTACTGTGTGCCTCCTACCCCTTCCCTGACCACCACTTCCCACAAGAGCATCTCTCCCCCTGGCTCCTAAAATCTGTGGGTCTGGGTTCACCTAAAGAGTAGGTAGTTTAGGGCTGACCACATACACATTCTACCTTGAAGTAAGGATGCAGTTTCCTAGAAGAGATGCTGGAGGCACAGCAACAGCTGGAAGTCACTGCTGTTTCCTGTGCACTGCTGTGGCCACAGGTGCCTGGCTGTTTTGTCAGACAGATGGTTCTTCCCTGAACTCTGGTAAGCTGACAAATCACAAATGCACAGCTAGAAAGTAGTATAATAGTCATGTTGTAGCTATGATGGACCAGGAATTGTGTGGGAGGCAAGGATTTCTTAGGGTGAAATCTTTTACTGGACCAGCTGCATAGATGGGATAGTTAGACAAGTTTTCCAATGTAAGACATTCTTCATCAGGTCTGACCAGGGCAAGCCAAGCACAGCCAGAAAGTAAGCATGGACTACTTTTGTGGCTTGATTTCAAATCTGTTTTGTGAGTCAACATGGTGTGGTTTCCAGGACATGTTAAGTGGGTAAAAGAGGGCGCCGAACACAAAAGGAGAGGTAGAAAATTCGTGCATAAGTGTGGCTAAGGGGAGAGGGAGTTTTCCTCTTTCATTTCAGGGGATCATGGGCAGTTTCTCCCTCTTGTTGAACAGTAAAGATCAAAGTTACATAAATACTGTTTCACTGCCACACGGTTAAACATCTAAGGGTAGTTTAATGTCTTGTCAGGACAATAGTAGTTCTCCCCTCCCCTTTTTTGAAGAAGGTTATTACCATTTATTACCATTTAGATGAATTTTCATCCCAGGATCTCTCTTGGTTTCCCTAGCTAAACTCAGTGGGGCTTTTTTCCTGAATAATATACACAGTCACATTCTTTCCCATTTATCTATATCATATGTGATTCATTGTAGGCAATAATTCAGACCAGCACACCTTGAAAGAATGGTGCTGGTACACAATAAAAGATTCACTTATATGAAGAACACTATAGTCCTTTCTTTCTGCCTGTTTTAAAGAGGTTTCCAATGCAAAGCTTATGTAACAAAAACATGAGAATAGTATTCTTGTTGCCTCTTTAATTATTGCAATAAATATAAAAAGATTGATTTAATAATTTCAAGATCAATCTATGTCTACGCAACACTTGCATAGCATGAAACTTTTGCATATAGTATTTTCTTAATTTTCTGTAGAAATTTTACTAACAGGAGGCAACTTTTGGCTTAAATGTAAATATAGTAATCATTTGTGCACTTTCACCTTTCAGTCCAATCCCATTCTACCGCTCCAGCCACTCAGTTGTCTTTCTTATACTCAGATGTGCCACTGTGATATCAAGATTTCCTTAATATAAATCATTGACACAAACACTTTATTCTTGAAGTTATAGATGTATTTGTTTGTGTTAAAGGGATTCACTCTGCATTATTAAAAATGGGCATACAAGGGGGAAATATTTGTTTACCTTCTTTTGGGCTTTTTTATAATATGTAAAAAAAAAGTTCTGATCCTGTTACCTTTTCTGCTTGAACAAGGGTTTTCGTAAGTGGTTTTTATACTTTAGGCCCCTGACAGACATTCAATTAAAGGCATCATGCTGTGCTACACATGCATGGCAGGAGGTGTAATTGTGGGATCAGGGATCAGATCCCATTTGCAGCACATTGTTGATGCAGAGTGAGCCCAGGACCATGATCCTGGACATCCCTTACAACAGCGAGTAGCAAGCCTGTTAGCTGATTGGGGCTCCCAACCTCAGTGGCACATCAGAACCCTTATCTCTATGTGCCCCCATGGGTTAGGATCCCTGATCAGCTGCTCTTGAGAATGGCAACTGATCAGAGCTCTCAGTCCCTAGGGCACAGCAGAGCCCTTGGTAGAATCCTTGGATCTGATATGCCATTGGGGGTTGAGAGTGGTAACTGATAGGGGCTTCTGACCTTTACAGGGGTGCATCAGAGTCAAGGGCTCTGATGCACTTCTGAGACTGGGAATGGCAGTTAGCTGATCATCTTTCCCAATTTCAGGAGTGCATGGGAGTCAAGGAACTTCATGCACTCCTAAGGATGGGAGCCCCAGTCAGCTCATGCCAAGTCATACATGCAGTTTAAGGTGTGATGAGAACCAGCCACAATGTTTACACAAAACATATTTTGTGTAATAACTTTGTAGCTTATTCGTTGTTTTGTAGTGCCATGAATTGCATTAGTGTGTGGGTGGGGTACTACTTAAGGCATGATTAATTAGTTAATCATGTCTTGAGTGTAATGTAAGCCAAGAGTCTTAGTCCCTAGTTTAGCAGAGATGATGTTTCTCATTTTGCTAGACACCATACAAACCCAGCACCAAAAGATTGTCTCCGCTTCCAGAGGACTGAAGGCCTAAATACAGCTGAGAAATAGCCATGCCTTTGAATGTTGTTGTTGCAAAGTTGTTAGAATGAAAAACAGTCTTCTCTACCCTAAAAAAATCTTCAGCCTCAGTGATTACATCTTTCACAATGTGTTTGAATTAAATAAGTTTTATCAAAAGCTAAAGGCTGCAGCAAAATGTGCAGGCGCATGCGGTTTGTGGTGCCACCGTCCTTTTTGTGGCAGCGCACACTATGTAGCAAACTTTATAATATGTTACTGGGATTTTCCAGTAGCAAAAAACCCCCAAACAAACAAAAACAGGCAGAAGAAGTGGCACAGCACACGCAGAGGTCAGGCCATCCGGCCAGGCCTCCGTGCTGCCAGACTTGTGCCCCTGCTGCTCCAGGCCAGCAGGTAAGACTCTCCCTGGCTGCAAAAGCAATCTGTCCCATAACAAAGGCACATGCAGGAGCGTGCACTGTGGCAATTTGTGCCACTACAAATGCACGCCCCTGCATATCTAGACATGACCAAAGCATTTTAACTCATCTAATTAAACTCCCTCTCAGTTGCTCAAAATTCCTTTCTTGTGTAGTGTGTTTCTGCAGCAGAACACAGGTTTTGCCTGCCACTTAAAGGGGTCTGAGCAGGTGGCAAGCAGCCAGCTGGTGGACGCAGACCCAATCAGGTGGTCACATGTTAGGCAGGAGGCCACCTGATTGGTGAAGAGGTTGCGAGCTTGGGTAGAAGGCTAGGTCTCAAGAGCAGAGTGGACAGTTGCTGCAGGGGGCAGAAGGAACAACATCACCCAGCTGGAGATTTGCTGCTCCCAGATTCTCTGGAGGTCAAGGGTAAGAGCTATGGGGATGGAGGAGGTTCCTGGTCCTGGGAAATGACCTAAAACTACATCCTGCTGGGGTTGGTTGGTGTGGTGGGGCTGCTTGTGGCAGGGCAGTCCCTAGGAAATGTCACACCTGTGCCTTCCCAGTGAAAGGTGAGTATGGAGCACTGGAAAGCCTCAGCCCCTGCTGCCTTGTGGGTGACCCTGTGGAAGAGAGAGGCTAGGGGAGCACACCCTGACAGAAAAGCACAGGGCCAAGGCCCACTGAATGAGGCCTGAGGCTCAAGATGCATTAGGCCCAGCAACCCAATAAAGGGCAGGGTAGAAGCCCAGTGAGGGAGTTGGGTGTTGAAGTCTTAATGTGGGGGCATGGGGAGAAGCCCCAGCAAGGGGGGCATGAGGTCGAGGTACGTCTGAGGAGGCTGAGGCCAAGTTTAGGCCAGGTGAGGCCAAGTGCAACCCAGCTAAGGGGCCAGGGAAGTATTAGTGGATGGAGATGCCATCTGCAAGGCATGGGGCATGGTATAAGGGAAGGTTTGGAGCCGTGTATTCACCCTTGGCATCAGGGCAATTAAATGGGCAGCCTCCCACCTGGGAACACCTTAAGTTATATCAAAGGCAAGGCAGATGGGGAGACTACCCTAGACAAGTGGGTGGGCCAATGTTTGGACCGGCCCCAGGATGATGACCCACTTGTTATAGCATCTACCAGTTTTCTAGCCATCCAAAGAGTCTTCCAACAAAAATCATTTTTTGTAACAAAAATATCAGCCATACCCAAAGCTTACAGGCCTACATTTTACATTGTAAAAATAGGGTTAGAAGCACATCAGTCAGTGGCTGGTACTTTAAGATACTAAAACTGCAGAACTATTAATACAGAAGCTGTTTTATCTATATATGACTGGACACGTCCACACAAGATGCTTAACTTTGCATTAGCATAGCTTACCTCAAAGTAAGCATGTTTGTCTACATGTTCAT
This sequence comes from Alligator mississippiensis, assembly GCF_030867095.1. Taxonomy (NCBI): domain Eukaryota; kingdom Metazoa; phylum Chordata; order Crocodylia; family Alligatoridae; genus Alligator; species Alligator mississippiensis. The sequence continues at coordinate 45,722,747 of NC_081830.1, forward strand.
ATACTTACTACACAGCAAAACTCCCTAATCCCAAATAAATTTGCTACCTGCAAATGCAAGCAGCAAACTTACTGGTGATTAGTAACGGAACTGTAGCACTTGTCTAGATGCCTGACGGGGAGCAAAAGTCTGCTGCTGGGGCAGACTCCATCACAGGAAGTCAGGCAAGGACTATGTTCCCCTGTCCTGGCAGCAGGGAGCTCGGGGCCCCTGTTCTGAGATCATGATCAGGGAGCAGGGGTTGGGAGATCCTTATGTCCCAGCCCCAGCTCTGCCATCACAACTGGGAAGCCTGTTCCCCACTCAACTCCACAAGCATGGAGCTAGGGGAAGGGGAGAGAAAAACAAGCTCCCCAGCCACCCCCATGCCCCCATACTCATGGAGCTGGGGGAAGAACAAGCTCCTCAGCCCCCCTCCAGGGGCAGGGGCTGGGAACTGTTCTGGTCAGGGGCAGGGCCCATCCCTGTGCCCCAGTCGAGTGATTGAGGTACGTGGCTTGGAAAGAGCTGCAGGGGTAGGGTAAGTCCCAGCCCCCTACCCCAGTCTGCTGGTGGGGCATCTAGCTTGCTGCCCCATCAGTGGATCAGGGCAGAGGGTTGGGACCTGCCCCTCCCCTGCAGCTCTTTCCAAATCCCCTGCTTCTAATTGGGGAGCTAGAGCCAGGAGCTCCTTACTGCCAGGGCAGGGGGACATTGTCCTTGCCCCAGCAGCAGGCAGCCCCCCTGGAGCGAGGAGATAGCCGTCTTCTGTCCCGGTGCTCCCTGCCAGACCCTGAGCTGGCATCCAGTGCAGAGGCAGGCAATTATTTCAGGTGATGGGCCACTTACTGAATTTTGGCAAACTGTTGAGGGCCATGTGGGTGGCTGCATGGGTAGCTCCACCCCTTGACAGGCGCTCTGCCCCCTGGTTGCCATCTTAGGGCCGGAAGTCCTGCCCCCTAGCCCCTGCCCTTTGCCACCAAAAGTCCCTCCCCTTGCCCCCAGAAATATTCCTTTCAGCAAGGGGTTTTGCCATCTCAGAACCAGAAAAAATCCAAATTTTATTCTAAAAAATGAACATCTACAACATTAATTAATTTGATTTCAAAGAATATTTTTGTCTTGATTTACATATGTTTGTGTAGTGTACCCAGAGGGGATTGCACAACAACTTAAAATGAAGTCTTACTCTTGTATACTGTGGGGGGGGGGTTGGGGGTATGGGGGGGTGGGTATAGATTTGTATGGGGTGATGGAGCACGCTGGTGTGTGTGGATTTGTGGGGTGTGGGGGGGTATGGGGTTTGTGTGGGGATGTATAGAGGAGAGAATGGCTGGGGTGTGTATAAGCAGGTCTGCATGTATGGCAGTGCAAGGGGGTATAGGTGCATATGTATAGTGGGGTGTGCTTGTGGGGTTTGCCCTATGAATGCACACACAAATGCACTCTGCTTCCCTCACTACACACACACACACTCTCTGCTTCCCTCGCCGCCACCCCCCCACACACACACTCTCCTTCCCTCATTGCTCTGTCTTTCTCCCCCTCCCTAATTGCATGGATACACACACAGTCTTTCCCTCCCTCATTGCACAGATGGGGACACACATACACTGTGTGCCTCTCTCACTACACACACGCACACACCCACCCCACTCCTGGCCCTGGGGTACCAGTGTGGCCCTATGGTTGGGCAATACAGCCAGGGCCACATGGCGCTAGAGCAGCTGGCTGTATGCAAAGAAAGCTGCAGCAGGCAGACACTTCTGGTTGGGGGGGATAGGGATGGAAGTGGGGGGCAGGGGAGTGAGCCAGGAGGGGTCTTGCTGGTGAGTCCTTCTGGCTTCCCCTGTCCTACTGCCTCTGGGTTCTGTCATCTTTGACAGGCAGCGAGGAGCAGATAAATATTAATCATTTAAACTTTTTAGGTGCTCCATGAGCTGGATAGAATGGCCTGGTGGGTCGGACCTGGCCCGCAGGCTGTAGTTTGCCCACCCCTGATCCAGAGGGAAACTGGAGCTTCCCCCGGTGGTGACAGAGGCCCATTGAAGGGCTGTAGGAAACTTGATGCAAAGGGCAGCAAACCTCCCTAATGTCCACATGTGTAGAAGGCTGCCCAAAAACACTTACTCCAGAGTAGATTTCACCAGAGTAAACTTAGGCCAGAGTAAATGCATGTGTAGATGTGCCCACTGTATATTTCTTCAAGACTTTTGCTTTTTATTTCAGGTGACAGGGAATAATTTAGAGTTATCTTGCAAAAGTATGTAAGGTATAAAATAAACTGGACCGAAGGACTAATGAAATAATAGAACAATATGTTGTATTTATAAACACTCAATATTAGAGGTGAGTGGTGCCTATAACAATGAAAAGCCCTGATATAATTAAAGATCAGTGAAACCTAGATAACTACTTCAAGATTAAAAAAAAAACAAACCAGTGTTTAATAATACATTGACTTATGTAGCTCAGCACATCAGAAGATCTTTGAGTGCTTTGGCAACATTAATTACACAACACCCCTTTGAGGGAGAAAAGTCTGACTCTTAAGTGATTTCTACAGCTGACAGGTGTTTCTGCTCATCAGGTTTATTAAATGTAAAGCTCATTTTGACAACAAGAGATAAAGCTATGTAACTACTAGAGATAAGCAACAAATCTAAATTCCTGTATCACGTATTTTGAATTACTACTTTGTCATATGCTTTTGGAATAGATGAAGTAATCAGTATTATCTAGTCAAGAAAACAATGTTTCATTTGCAAAAACAATACCAAAATTAAGTCTTCTGTATCAAGTGTTAAGATTGAGGGTCAGATCCTCAACTGACATAAATGAGTGCAGTTCTACTGATGTCATGGGAACTATGCTGATAGACACTAGCTAAGGATCTCGCCTTAATCTTTTTACTCTCTAAATCTGTGCTACTGCTGCACAGTCACAGTCAACATAGTAAGCATTTCTCAGTCATTGACTTTAAACCCAAATGTTCCTTGGCCAATTAGAGTTTCAGGGATAGTTTCATAAATAAAATGCTTTCGCAGCCAAGTCATGCACAGAGCAATTTGCTGATATCTTAAGAAAAGTGTGCGCAGTAAAACTGATTCTCATCTTCCTTTCACTATTGTAACTCTAGAAGTAAATGTAATCATGTCTGATTTACCAATATCAGGAAGAAAATTAGAATCAAGGAGATTAGGTTTAGATTTCGGTCAAAAAATGTAGTAGTAGTAGGCATGTTGGCAGTGTTGTGAAGGAATAAGGAAAGTGCAAGGAAAGCTCTGAACAAACCATTTATGACCTTTTTATAAGCCATACATTTTCATAAAACATAACCTTTTTATGAGCCACCTGAAAGAATTCCTCAAGGACTGCACCATCAAACCCTTGCTATACTTAAGATATATTGATGACATCATCATTTGGGCTGAAAACCTGCAATCTCTAATTGAGTTCCATCAGAAATTCAACAATCATCATCCTTCCATCTGACTATCTCTTGAATACTCCAGCACCAGCATCTCATTTTTAGACATGATGATCAGGATCCAGAATGGTAAAATACAGACCACAGTATACAAGAAACCCACAGACCAACATACATGTCTGTGTAGAACCAACAATCACCCTAAACACACCAAGAAAGCTGTGATATACAGCCAAGCCCTCAGATACCACCAAATTTGCACTGAAGAGCACCCGGGATTGCCACCTCACCAATCTTAAAAAGGCTTTCACCCAACAAGGACACTCCTTCAGAGAGAGAGATTGCATGTTTGAAAGAGCCATCCAGATACCACATGAAGAAATGCTGCAGTACAGAAGAACCCCCCCCCCCCCCCAGATCGCACACTGCTGATTATGACATATCACCCCTCCCTTGAACCTGTATGAAAAATCCTCAAACCATTGCAACCCATACTAGAAGGAGACCCTATTCTTAAAGAGATCTTTCCAGAACCACCTATCCTAGCCTTCAAACAAGCATCAAACCTCACTAACATCATCACCAGAAGCAAAATTCCTCAGGCCCAGAACACATTGAATGGATCCAGACCGTGCCATGACAAGAAATGCAAAACCTGCCAATACATCACCACCACCCCCACAATTACTACACCCACAACAGAACCATCAGCATTTCTGCATCTTACAGCTGCACCTCCAGAAATGTGATACATCTCATCCAATGCACCAAATGCCCTGATGGAAAATACATAGGAGAAACCAAACAACAACTGTGCACCAGAATGAACACACACCGGAAATCTATCAAAGACAAGAATACCCAATTACTTGTGGGGGCGCATTTCTTACAAGAAAACCACTCTCTCTCCAATCTCTCAGTTCTAATGCTCAAAAGGGAATTTACAAAACATTTCCCAAAGACGAACCTATGAACTTCACTTTATCAACCTCCTGGATACAAAAAATCATGGACTAAATATAGACATTGGATTTATGAAACATTATAATCTGCTTGACATCTGACTCCCCAGGTACCTCTCCACTATTTAACTAGTGCATTCGTTTCCCTTTTCTCTCCCCCACCACCTCCACCCCGAGCCTGTGTCTCACCCACTGACTCCTCAATTTACATCTTCACTGACTGCCTGTCTTGCATACATACCAGCTCAGTCTCTGGCTTCTTTACTATTCATTCCATCCAGGAAGAGCACACACCAACTGCACAGGCTTCCTCAGCCCGACAAAGGGTTTTTAAACCCAAAAACTTGCTAAAAGAATTTTTTCCAACTATTTAATAAAAGATCTCTAATTAAAGATATCAGATTCACCCAAAGAACCATGTCTGCCTATGTCCTGAGACCAACACAGCTACCTATGGATAACTAGTAAATGCCTATCTTAGTTTTGTAAACAGTTAAAAGTGTCTTTCTGCAATTAACTGAGGTAAACCATTGCTGCTACTACAAAATTAGGTGATGTTCTGACAGCTCAAACTTCTATGGCTATAGTCAGCAAGATAAAGTTTGCTCTGAATTACACCAGTGTAGTTCCATGGTTTTTGTGAATTCGTGATGAATTGATGCCGGCATAAGAACAGGACCTCATGAGAGATTTGCTGTTGCATTCAGTGGAAGCAGCAGCAGACCTGAGGATGTTCTGTATGTGGTATGTCATAGTCCCAGTCAAGGATGATCGTTCCCCTGGATCAAGTAAAGGGGAGCAGATGAAGCCGTTGATGGCTAAGGCAGCCGATCCTAAAGCTGCAGACTGGTGTTTAAAGGGAGGGTGGGATCACAGATTTCTTGTTCTTGTTTCCATTCCTTCCACTTCTGTCGTTTTTCTTCCTCCACAGCAAGACAGTATTCCTCAAAGTAAGATGTACCTTCTCTCACAAGGTGTCATGTAGCTCTGTCCCAGGTTACTTTCCCCCCAATTTCCAGTTTCAGAGTGACACTTCTTTATGTTCACCTTTACGTTTGTCTTGAGGGTGTCCTTGAAGCATTTCCTATGACCCCCACGTGTCCTTTGTCCTTGGGTGAGTTAGGATTACAGTAGTTGTATTGGTAAACAAATCAGGCATGCACACACAATGCCCTGTCCTCTGCAGCTGATGTTGAATAACAAATGCTTCCATACTGGTGGTATTAGCATCAGGGAGGACACTGTGCTATGTAATATGCAGTTTAAAATATTCCAAAAGCTGTGCCCAAAGGAGGAAACTAGAATATGAAATTTCAAGCAAAAGTTGCCAGCTATGTTTTTCTCTCTGGATGCTGTGGATCGGCAGTTTTGCCAAAACTTTGCTTTAACTACAATCTATAATATGCCAGTCCCACAGACTTTGTGGGTTATGTTTACATAAAGACTGCAGAATTGGGCCTCATATTTGTAAAATATGCCAAAACAGAAGCAGTACACGTTAACACAATCTTTCAGTTTTTTGGCATCTAGCCCTTACTGATGTGTACTTCTGGTCTTCAAAGAAAAAAAAAATCTATTGGGAAGAGACGGGGGAAAGAATTGAGAGAAAGTGTTCATTAACCTTTACCCTCCTTAATGGTATTAGTGGGAATTAGCTAAGAGTGTTGGCATGGGCAATGAAGATACTGTTTTCTTTTCCTAATCTATAAAGTAAATACACATAATTTTACTTTTTCATGATTTTTAGCTGTTTTGCTCCAATTAGTGTTTGAACATTAAATCAAAAGGATTTTATAGAGACAAGTTGACAAGAAATGTTGACTTTCTATCATTGAAAAATCATCCAGTTACCTAATTGCTTTTAGGAGTGGAGAGATGCTAGCCAATTCATTGTTATGGATACAGCCAAGAAGAAACCAGAGAGCTAAAATGCAGCACTGAAACAAAGTGAAGTAAGTTACAGTGAACTGTATTCCTCTGAAGCTGCAAAAGATAAACGAGCATAGGTAGAGACAGGGCAGGACACAAAGCTTTATCTGAAAGCTAGGGGGGGGAAAAAACAACTTAGAAAGGCTCAAATAACAACCATAAAACTTTAACTTGGCTGCACAGAAGATTTGTCTAAAAGATAACATACAAAAACTGAAAGGCACATAAATAAAACTTATTTATAAATTTTATAAATTCCTTACTTTTTTTAGGCTTTGTGCAGGATGAAAGCAGCTTTTTGTCGCATATGAACAGAATGGAAAATATCTGTTGGTTCATTTCTTTTTATTCTCTCTCTTTTATTAAAGACCCTGTCAAGGACTTAGGTTCTACCCACCCTTCCTCTCCCATTCCCCTCCCAGTCCTCTATTGTTTGTAAAGCCATCTCCAAAGATTGGTAGGAATTGTCTTCTATTCAATTTGTCCTTTGCAAGAAGCCACTGATTTTATTTTTCTGCATTTAGAATGAAGCTCAAATTAACATAACTGGTTTTGCTTGCATAATAGTATTATTCTAAATGATCTTTCTGCAGTAGTATCATTGATTGATATAGTCTCAGCACTTGAAATTATGTTTGTTAATATAATGCTGCTACAATGGGATCATAAAGGTCCTTAAAAAAACTATAGGGCATGTATAGATGAAATGGGGGTTTACTTCACCTTAAATTAAAGCAGTGGGTTTTTAAAAACACTGATTCAGTTTAGGGTGAAGTAAACCCCTGTGTCATGTACAGCTGTGTCTTACCTGCCTCTCCCTTGTCTCCCCTCCTCCAGCAGTGGGGAGGGGAGGCAAGCTGCTGGCTGGTGGAGTGGTCCCTGGGCTGGGGGGTGGGGGTAGGCAACTGGTCCTTCCCTCCACGGCAGTGGCAGCCCCCGCCTCAGATGGCACCCACCTGCAGGCAACCAGCTTGCATGGTCCTGGGGGGCACTGCAGCCATGGAAGGAAGGACCGGATTCCTGTGCAGCTCATGCAGGCAGGCAGGCTCCAGGGGGGAAAAAAAATAGAGATCAGGCACACCGCTTTTTCCTTTTTTTCCCCCACTTTGGTGGTGCCTGCCTTCCTGGGCTGTTACCAGGCTGTCTGCATGGGCTGCCTGCACACTCCATAAGTCACATGGAGCCCGCTGCTTCACTCCGTGGCTATAGGGCAGCAAACTAAAACTCCTCAGAGGTGTTTTAGTTTGCTGCGCTCCAAAGTCATTTAAGGCACATTACACCATCAATTGTGCTACAGTGGCTGGTATTAATGCACAATACACTGCCGACGTGTGCAAACACCAACACCATTAAAGCAGTGCAAAAGCATTTAACTCACTTTAAAGTGTTGTGCAAATATGCCCTTGTTTCGTCTACACATGCCTATAGTTTCTTAAAACTGGGTTGGCAGTGGAATAAAGTTTTAAAGAAAGAAAAAGAGATATTTAGAATCAAATGGATCAAATCATTTAAAATAAGTTTGAATGTCAGATAGGACTGGATAGTGTCTGTTCAAATTGGATTGATATGACAACACTGGAGAAGCTGCTTGAAAATTCTTAGTCAATGTGAGCAACTTGTGGGAAAGTTAAAGAGCCTCATTGTATGTTACAATGGACCCAAGTTCTGCAACTGATATTCTGTCTTACTATAGCAGAAACCTTCTAATTAATTTCTGGGCCAGTAATAGCTTTTCCATACATAAAAGCTGTAACAGTGTTAAATAACCATGTGGATCCAGAAATTGAAGCTTTATCATATTCAAGAAGAGAAATTCCCAGTTTTCCAATGGGATGTCCTACCCTCAGGAGAGCATGAGGTAGTGCACATTATAACTGTATTTTAAAACAAATAAATTAAAATAATTTTGCTATACATCTTTGACAGGCATTATTTTTATTATGTTAATTTTTCCTCTCCTTTTTCTGCATACCTAGGCTAATGGCACCTAGCTCTTTGTTCAGGAGACTATGGACAATATAATCTTCAGAAAAGCCCTCTCAAACAACATAGGTGGGATGTTCTGTTGATACAACCTGTTAACAGCTGTTGGAACTTTCCAAGATAAAACTGACTGACTCCTGCTGATACAGTGACAAATGCTGCGCGTTAAATCTAAGAGATAGATAGATCTATCTAGGAGATAGATGGAGCTAGGAGTAGCTCTATGGGTAAAGGGATTTAGGAAACTAGGAGAGAAATCTCCAGAGGGAAATCCTAGGAGCAAGCAAGACTGGCCAAGCATAAACAAGTTTTGGGGACATTTATTGAAGTACTTGGTAATACTGAATTATAGAAAATGTGCATCTGTGACTAAGTGTCTTTGAGTACTTCCCAAACCCAAATCATATGGGGTAAGAGAAAAATCAAGTCCATGTTATTAAGATTTTATTCAAAGTAGATTGGGAATTGCACTTGTTTCCAATGTATTCAAGCTGTTTGGAGCATTTAAAAAAAAAATTATTGAAATATGCCATTTTGTCAAAGCTGGACTGTTCTGTGGCAATACATTTGTTTCATTAAAGTTTTCCCAGAACCATTCTTTACACTCAGTGTTCTCTGGTCACTTTTGACTGGAGAGAGAAGATCAGGTTTCAGTCCAAAAACAAACATCTTGACTTAATTCCATTTCAGACAAACATTCAAAGTGTTTTATTTTGTTCTAATGCAGACCAAAACCAAAAAAACCCCCCAAAAAACAAACAAACAAAAACAAACAAAAAAAAAAACCAAAAAAAAACCACCAACACATTTCAGGAAACTTTCAAGTTGCCCTGAAATCACTTACCAATTCTCTACTGTGAGTAATAGAAGTAATCCTCAAACTTATGCTACTACTACCTGTAGTACAATGGGGTCCCAGGGGTGGCCATGACACCCCCTAGTGGCTCTGTGACCCGCTCCACCCCTAGGGTGTCTTCCCTTCTCTCCTGCCATGCCTTGATGGAATGATAATAATAGAGAGGCTGGCCACAGGCCTTCGTGTGGGCCTCAGTTCAGCGGGACCCCCACTGGCCTCTACTGCTCCCAGGCCCCTCACTGGGCCTCTCTATGACTGTGTTGCTGCAGGGCACCTAAAGCCTTAGGTGCTAATTCTGTGACTCCAGTCCTGCCCTACACCATGCCCCAGGGTGTTACTGTACTGTTGTTCACCTGTTGGTGCTTTCACCTTCTCAGTCTCCACCCCTTTACTCTGGCTAGGCCTTCTAGCCCAGGCCAATGGTGTCATAGAATCATAGCAAATTAGGGCTGAAAAGGATTTCAGGAGGTCATTCAATCCAACTCAATGCTCAAAGCAGAAACATCCCCAACTAGATCATCCCAGCCAAAGTTTTGTCTAGCTGGGTCTTATAAACCTCCAAGGACAAAGATTCCATCACCTCTCTGGGTAGCCTGTTCCAGTGTTTTACCACCCTCCTAGTGAGAAAATTCTTGCTAATATCTAACTTAAACTTCCCTTGCTGCAATTTGAGACTGTTCCTCCTTGTTCTGTCATCTGCCACTACTGAGAACAGTCTAGCTCCATTCTCTTTTGAAACCCCGCTTCAGGTAGTTGAAGGCTACTATTAAGTCCCCTCAGCCCAGTTCCCTCAGCCTCTCCTCAGATGTCATATGCCCCAGCCCCCGCTGGACTCTCTCCAGTTTGTCTACATCCTTTCTGTAGTGGGGGCCCCAAAACTGAGCACAGTACTCCAGATGTGGCCTCACCAGTGCTGAATAGAGGGAAATAATCACTTCCCTGGACCTACTGGCAGCACTTGTACCAATGCAGCTCAGTATGCCATTAGCCTGCTTGGCAACAAAGGCACAGTACTAGCTCATATTCCCCCCACTGCTGCTGGATTAGCTCCCCCCTTTCCCCTCCTCCTGCTGGATTAGCTCCCCCCACTGTAATCTGTGGTCCTTTTGTCCACTATAACCTGTGGACCTTTTTTGCAGAGCTGCTGCCTAGCCAGTCAGCCCCCAGCCTGTACTGGTGCATGGGACTGTTGCATCCTAAGTGCAGGACTTTGCATTTGTCCTTGTTGAACCTCATGAGATTTCTTTTGGCCCAGTCCTCCAATTTGTCTAAGCCACTCCGAATCCTAGCTCTACCTTTTAGCGTATCTATTAACTCCCCTCAGCTTGGTGTCATCTGCAAACTTGCAGAGGGTGTGCTCTATGCCATCTTCCAGGTTGTTGATGAAGATATTGATCAAAACCAGCCCCAGGACCGCACTCCATTGGATACCAGCTGGGGGACACTCCACTGGGGGGCACTCCATTTGATACTGGCTGCCAACCATACATCAAGCAATTGATTATTATCCTCTGAGCCCGATGATCCAGATAGTTTTCTATTCACTTTATAGTCCATTCATCCAAGCTGTACTTCCTTAGGTTGCTTGTGAGGATGTTGAGAGAGACCGTATCAAAAGCCTTGCTTAAAAAAAAAAAAAAAAAAAAAAAAAAAAAAAAATCAAGGTGTACCACATCCACTGGTCTCCCCACATCCACAGATTGGCATCCCAGGGATTCCTGCCAATGAGTTCCTTGAGTGAGTTGAAGTCCACTTTTCTGAAGTCCCAGGTCCTTACTCTGCTGCTCTCTATCCTTCCTTTCCTCAGGATCCTGAACTCTGTCATCTTGTGGTCACAGCTGCTGAAGTTGCCATTCACTGCTACATTGCCCACCAATTCTTTCTTGTTTGTGAGAAGCAGGTCAAGAAGACCATGGCCCCTAGTTGGCCACTCCAGCACTTGCACCACAAAGTTGCCTCCAATACTCACCAAAAACTTCCTGGACTGCTTGAAAGGCAATACAGCCATGCACATGCAAATGTCACAGTGACTGAAGTCACCCATTAGAACCAGGGCCTGTGATCAGGAAACTTCTGATAGGTGTTTGAAGAAATCCTCATCCACCACTTCCTCCTGGTCTGGTGGTCTCCCCTCTGACCCTAACCCAGAGACTTTTGACAGACTTGTCTCCAGTTTCATACTGGAGTTCTGAGCAATCACATGGCTTTTTTACATGAAGTGCAACTCTACCTCCTCTTCTCCCCAACCTGTCCTTCCTGAACAGTTCGTACCCATCCATGACAGTATTCCAGTCATGTGAGCTATCCCACCAAGTCTCTCTTATTCCAATCATGTCATAGTTCCTTGCCTGTGCAAGGACTTCCAATTCTTCCTCCTTGTTTCCCAGGCTCCGTACATTTGTGTACAGGTACCTAAGGTAACTAGTTGATTGCCCTGGTTTCTCAGGAAGTATGAAAGCACCTCCTCTGCTACCCCTTCCTGCTTGCTCTTCCTCCAGGTCTCTCACTTACTTCAGGGCTTTGGTCTCCATCTCTGACAAACCTAGGTTAAAGCCTTCCTGACTAGGTTAGTGAGCTTGTTTATGAAGCCGCTCTTCCCTCTCTTTGTCAGGTGGATCCCATCTCTTCCCAGCAATCCTTCTCCCATGGTCAAAGAAGCCAAAGCCCTGCAGGTGACACCACCTGTGCAACCAGATGTTTATCTGCTGGATGCACCTGCTCCTGCCTGGGCCCTTTTGCTTGACCAGAAGGATCGATGAGAACACAACCTGAGCCCCAGACCCCCTCACTTTGTACCCAGAGCCCTATAGCAGTGTTTCTCAACCTTTTAAGTAGCAAGTACCCCCCTAACTTCATGGATATCTGTGTGCCTACCCTCCCCCTCCTGCAGCAGCCTGTGGCCAGTTTGGGATGGGAGAGCAAGCAGCTGGATGCTAATCCAGCAGCAGTGGGGGGAGCGGTGGCACCCTCTTGCTACAATGGGGTTTTGGCACCAACAAACCCCTGCCTGTGTTTTGCGTACCCCCAGGGGTACACATACCACAGGTTGAGAAACTATGCCCTATAGTTTGATAATCTTAGGGTCTCCCCTGGCAGTATTCTTGGTGAGCAGCTTGGGATGAGCAGCATGGGATGTAGTCAGAGGGCCAGATGAGCCTCAGTAGTCCCTCCTTGACACGTTGGATCCAGGCTTCAGGCAAGCAGCAGACTTCCTGAGACAACAGGTCAGGTCAGCAGATGGAGACTCCCTTCTGCAGAGGATGGAGGGAGCCTCCAACTACCACCACCCATTGCTTCTTCTTGGCAGCAGTCATCTCGATCCTTCCCACCTTGGTGAGGCCTGACCTTTCCTCCTCCACCAATGGAACATGCTCCTCCCCCTCTGCTGCTAGGGCTGTATATCTGTTCTCCAGATGAATGACTTCAGGTGGAGGTGAAGATCTCTGTTTGCTGTCAGGAGTCACGAGCCTCCAGCTTCCACCTTCATGGATGCCCATGTCCTCTTCCTTCTCTAGCGCTGCTTCTGGTATTTCTTCCTCCAGAGTCTTGGAGGTCTCCTCCAGCATCAAATCAATGAACTCCTCATGGCAGTGGATGCTTCGGAGCTTCATCACCTCCTCCTGTAGCTTCTTGCCTGTTCCCTGAGAGACACTACCAGGAGGTACTGCTCACACCAGAAGCCTGACTTGGCCATCACTGGCTTTGAGGCTCTAGCTCTGGTTCTGCCTTTCCAGGCACTGGATCCTTGTCCCTATCTGCCAGACCCCCTGGCCTGTGCCCTTCTCAGGTACCAGGCCCCTATCTGGCTCTGGCCTCACCCTATGTGTGCTCAAGGCTCAACAGTCACTCAAGCCTCGAGCCTGCCCCAGGCAGGGCTCAAGGCAATCATGTGGCCCTGGGGCACTAATGGGACCTCCATATACCATCCTCAGTCCCAACCCAAACTGCCGATGTAAACTACAACATAAACAATAAGCCTCCTGGCTATAACCTAAATATAAAGGGGAAGCAGCCCTCTTCTCCTTTAAGAGGGAAAACTTCCCTCATCTCCAGCTGGCATACCTTCAAGCTCTGGGCTCCTTGTGAGCTCCTCAAGCCTCACTGTTCCCACAGGCAGCATAGCACTTGGTCTAGGCTAGCATTCCTAAGTAGCTCTTCTGAACAGGAACTCCTTCTTCTGCAGCTGCCCAGGAGAAACTAGCTTGCTAACCCAAGCCTGGCTTATATCCTCCCAGGGCCCTGCCCCCTCTGGTCTGCAGACTGCAGGGACTGCCTGCAGTTGGCTGTTAATTGCCTTATTTGCCCTGTCCTGGCAACCTGCAGCTGTTGCACCCTGCCTAGCTCCCTCACTGGGCTGCTTCTGCATTAAAGGAAGAGAGAGTCCCCGGCTCTCTGTTACACTACCTTAATAACACATTGTACCATTGTGTATTCTAAATATAATGCACTGTTTGCTTGTATACTTGGAGAGCAGATGAAAGCTGGAGTGTTTTTGTGGCTTATTTTTTCTCCCCCACACCCCTCACGAACATGTATGGAAAGAAGAAGTTTTGAGGCTAGAACTGAGCCTTTGATTTATAGGCCAATGCTTTTAAGACAGGGGCTCATTGGCTGGATCTGGCCCAAAAGCTTGTGCCTGCCAATTGATTGGATTTGGCCCATGGCTGCCCCTGCAGTGCTCCATGTGGGGCCGAGTTCCACCTGCTCCTACCTGGAGCAGCTCGTGCTGTGCTGCCGCCCATGGCCCAGATGGCCCTGGCCCCAGCCAGTGTGCACAGCTTACCAGTGTGGCTGTAGCCACCTGGGTGCTGTTTGGCTCCCCACACCTCCAGCAGCTCTTCCTCCTCCTCCTCCTCCCCCTTCTGCGCCACACCAGGAGGGGGCGAAGCTGCAGTTGGATGGCTCCTGCCTCAGCACACAGAGTTCCAGTTCCAACTCCAGCTCCTGGCTACCTTCCACCCACTCAGCCACCCGCAGGTGGCTGCTTATCATGCCCAGCAGGCAGAGTGGGTGGAAGGTGGCCTGGAGCTAGAGCCCCGTGTGCTGAGGCAGGAGCCATCCACCTGCAGGTTCCCCCCACCTTGAACAGTGCAGCAGGGGCAGGAAGAGGAACTGCTGGAGGCAGGTAGAGGCAAGCACCACCTAGCTAGCTGCAACTGAACTGAAAGCAGCCCCTCCAGGAAGCTGTACATGCTGGCCATGACTGGGACCATCTGGTGGGCATGGGCAGGAACACAGAGTGGGCTGCTCTGGGTGGGAGCAGGTGGGGCTTGGCCCCATGCAAAGTGCCACAGCGGCAGCCCCAGGCCACCTGGGGAAGGGGCAGAATGCATCTGCACCACACTGCCCCAGGCAAGCATTGCTGCACTTGCCTCCTTTCCTCACTCTCTGGCCCCCTCCCTCCCCTCACCCAACCAACTTCTGGGACCTAGTGCACGGGTAGCCCCCCACACATGCCCCACCCTGCCACACACACACAAACACCCCCTACCCACCCCACAAACCCCCACATGCACACCCACACCTCACACCCCCTCCACTCCCCCTACACCCCACACACACACACCATACAAGAGTTAGACTTTATTTTGAGCTATTATGAAATAGCCTTTATAGACACTACCAAAAAGAATCAGGACAAAAAATGTTTTTTTAAATAAAATTAAAAAATACTATAGTTAGGGACCACTAAAATTCATGCCAGGAGTGTTCTACACAGTTGCTCCTTTAATCTTGCAGTTGCCCTCGCGCGCCCCCTTGCTGCTCACCCCTGCTCATCGCGGAGACAAAAGCTGTACTTTTAGATATGCTGTGATTTTTGCCTCCTGCTACTGATTGGTGGAGGGGCCCCAGTGGCACTGCTGCTGCCGCTGACTGGACAAATGGGGAAAACTACGGCATGGGGTCCCTCCACCAATCAGCAGCAAGGGAGACGTGCAGGAGAAACTGCAAGATTAAAGGAGCTGCCGCACAGCAAACTTCTGGCTCAAATTCCAGTGGTCACTAGTTATAGTAGATGTTTAATTTTTAGTATACGATTTTTTATCTATTCTTTGTTAAAAAGGTATCTTCTGAAAGATTCTATTTGTGTGGCCCTTGACAGCTCACTAAAACTTGTTAAGTGGCTCTCCAGCCAAAATAATTGCTCACCCCTGTTTTAAGAGAAGGATCAAGGGAAGCAGTGACCCTATGGAATGTTGTCTGTGGGCAACTAATATGCTGTAGAAAGCACAGCATGGTTCATGTATTCAATAGTGCCGTTCCTACCAGGAATTTCTGTCTGTGCAGGAAATACTGTATAACAACACGTGCACTCAAAAAGCCATATAATTTCACTAACTAGACCTCTGCAAGCCTCAGTATGGTGGCATCTTATTCTATTTAGTCAGCTGCATTCCTTTAATGTACATCTGGTTTGTCTTTCTTGCATAGTGGCTCTTGCAGTCTTTCCCTTGGATTGCTGGACCCAGAACAACTGTAATTATCTCTGACTGAATGCGTAATGGTATTCAGATTTGTCTACTGTGCTTGATTGCTTTTAAACATGTACATGATAAATCAGTGCTTCATAGTTTCATAGTTGGTCGGGTCAGAAGGGACCTGAGCAGATCATCAAGTCCGACCCCCTGCCATGGCAGGAAAAAAGACTGGGGTCAAACAACCCCAGCATGGTGTTCATCTAACCTCCTCTTAAAGACAAGATCCTAAATCCATAAAACCAGTGGAACCATGACCTGTCTTCCCCCTTGGATGTTTACTTTACAACAGAAACCTGTACAGGGAACTAAATTGTTTCTGCTGTTATGCTGAGAGGTTGTCTCCCTTCCAGTCTAGAAAGTGTTTTAAATTGTTTCAGACAAATTTTAAAAAGATGTGATAGAGTGCACATAGGACACCTGAGATATTGGTTTGAACATAATTTAATACACAAGATCTTTCACAAAGCAGTAATTTGTTGCACAAAGCATTGAGCCTTTCATCCATCTTTATTGTTTCACATTTAGGCCCAGATCCATGCTTACATGCCAGATGGCAACTGCAGCAGAGTTTCAAGTTATAGTTGCAATAGATGAGAAGATAAGTGCCTCTCGAGAAAGGGAAAGCCAGACTGCATGTTCCCTTCAATTGCACCTGATGACTTATTGCTAGTTGCTAATTGGCTTGTCCGCTCATAGGCAATTCAAAATATGACAGCAATGCTGAACTTATATGTAGTCCTGCTCTTTCTGCAGAGATCACCAGTGAAATAAACTTGAAGAGAAGAATATTTTATGTGAAGAACTGGAAAGGGCAGACCTAAGGGCTTTTTCTTTTCATTATTGCTGTGTCAAGATTTTTTGCTTGAGAGCTATAATATTTTGTGTAACTGTCATTATTAGTTATTATGGCAAACTAGACTAGCTGAATATAATGTACTAATGTTGTATTGCTACCATATAGCCATTAGAAGAGAAAGACAGAAACTTGTGATAAGCAAGATTGGTTTTCTGCTTAAAAAGGTGTACGGTTTCCTTCTTGGGATGTATACCATCTTTTATATCAGATATGTCTTTACATCCTTTCCCCCACGCTTTACAAGGGCACTTTCACTTTGGTTGCAGGTGAGGTAGTTGACAACTTCTTCAGAATGCTTGCAGGAAACAAAAGAAGTCAACTATAGACAGCATAAAATAACCCATGAGTGAGTGATGCTTTAGTTTCACTACTTATAAACCATCAGCAGCTGGAATGCCTCTGCAGCTCTGGTACAATATTGTTGTTTGCTGCTGTTGTTATTGAAAAGATGAAATTTGAGTGTAGTGCCATAGTCTATAGTCAACACTATAATTAGCCCTTTGAAAGGTGAAGTATCTACTTTAAAAAACTAGCTTCATTCATACAAAGAAGTGTCTGTAATTTTCCAGACAATTCAGAACATATAGTACTTATGTAATTATCTCCCCAAAGTCTTCAGTTCAAACCATTTCTTTTTTTTTTTGTTTTCCCCAGGAAAAAAAAAAGGTCTTTAAATGCAGTGAGAGCTAAACAGAATTATTTGCTAAGAGAAAAACAACACCTTGCTGTTTTAAATAAATATAATTTATAATGAGATCACAGTCAAAATGAAAACACTACCCATATAGGTGTGAAAGTACAACACATCAGGGTTGCAATTCTGTATAAATAAATAAATGAAGTTTCCTATTAAACAAACATTAAGCACAGTAAATCAACAGGACCAAATATTTGTCTAAGAATTTTGCAAAAGGAAAAAGTATGAACAAGCAGAAATATTAATGAGGAAACACAATGAAGACCTGATCCAAAGTCCATAGAAGTAAGTGGAAAAATTCCCATTGTCTTAACTATGCTATTGATCAGGCCCTGCATTTTTTCAATTCATCATTTGTTCCTGAAGATTGGAATATTGTTAAAACTTTGCATTTTTTTTAAATAAAGGATCTCAGGAAGATCCCAAAAATAACAGACCAGAAAAGTTCACTGAATAGTACCCAATACAAGCAAGATCACTGCATTCTCTCTTACAACACATACCTTTTTCCCCAAAATTGGCCTTTCAAAATTCAGATGCACTTATTAAGTAAGGAAGCTAATTTTCTGTCCATGACAGAAGTATCCTGCTTTGATTCCTGCTCTGACAGTATTATTCAGACAGCTGGGGGAGTCAGTTGACTTAATGGCTCATTGCTCTTCACTCCTCAGGTGTTAACAAACATCTCTTCTTTTTAACTTTTCTTAATCAGGCTGTCCAAATGTCAGTTTGTGGGCCATGTGTGACCTATGAGGTGTTAAGTTGCAGTCCCTGGGCTCCTACCCACTTCTTGCTCCCTGCATCGCTCCAGCTGTAATAGCAGGTATCATCTCCATACTCCTTCTTCCTCCTCTAGCTGCCATTGGGGCAGTACAGAACAACGTGGGGAGCAGAGAGTGAATCTAAGCTGCATGCATGGTAGGAGGGAGGGAGGGAGGGAAGATTGTACCTATGCAGGGCAGCAGTGGCAGGAGGGGATGTGCGTTGCAAAGAAGAATTGCAGCTATGCAGTTCAGCAGTGGTGGAGAGTCTGATGTAAAGTGGGTAGAGAGCACTAGGGGGTGCTCTCAACTGCACAGTGGGTCTGGTGGCCTGTGGATCACCTGGTATGTCTTGCGTGGTGTGTGGCTCCTGGGGGTTAGAATCTGGACAGCCCTAGTCTTAAGGTTCCTCTAATCAAGCTAATCTATTTTAGGTCTTTTTGCTGTTTCCTAACTGGTCCTGGTTTCTCTCCTCCTGTTTCACAGCCCTGGAGACTTGTTAGTGCTTGTCAGGCTATAGAACTAGTGCATCGAGAACAGCCTTCAGTAGGAGCTTGAGTTTTAGTTTTGTTAAGCAAGAAAGAGAGGGCAAGTCAGCTGAAGATTAGGGTCTGTCTCTACTCCATAATGAAAAAAAAATCTTAATTTTGCTTTTCAAAAACAAGCTGCGTATTATATCCTGGGGTGAGTCATACATGAGAAAATACAGTCATGCAACAGGAAGGGAAGGATGAAATCAAACCATCAGGCCTTGACAAAATGAAAGTCAGGCTTCTCAAGCCAGTTACAATTTCTTGAAAAATGTTAATGAATATGTATTTTTTAAAATTATATTCTTAGATCTGATATTTCCCTAATGTCTCACATCCAGAAAGAATCCAGTTTTTATCCCCAAGAGGTTTACAAAAAATAGAGGCACTGATATTGGCTCCATTGTTAAGGCTGAGCCAGTATTTTGTCTTTGACAGGATCTTAAATCCTTTCCACATATGTATAGGAATTACTTTGCCCATCAGTGCGCAGCATCAGCCACATTTGGGTGAAATACAGCAGTTATTTAGCAGAACACAGCAGCTCTGCACAGTAGGTTCAGCAGGGGAAGCAATGAATCAGTCATCCAGTTGAAAATAGAGGGTGCCTTTCAATAGACCCAAATTAGAATTTGGCAGAAACCTTAGGATCGTGCTTACTTTCAACTTTCACTTATTCACAAAGCTACTGCATGAAGGTCCTTTCTATGAGATCCCTACATGGGGATTAAAGAGCATACACTTAGCTTAGGGATTTACTTTTGTGCTTTTAGCAAACCTTTTAGGCAAGGTACTGCAAGACAATGACCAGTGTTTTCTTCCCTTCCCACAAGATATTGCTGCACCTGAAAGATGCTATATATACAGGTGCTCCTAAAGTGCTTGTGATCATTCAAAATGAGGGATGCTCTGTATATCGTAAGACTACATAAACGCTATTAAGAAGAATAAAGAGCCACATTGTTAAGGATAAAAGTTTTGCTGTGGATTTAAAGCATTAAAGGACAAGAAATGAACTGTAGTAAATTGGTGGAGAGACTAATATTAGGACAAGCTTGCCAAGGTGCATTTGAAGCAGAAAAGTCCTCATCAGTTAGCTCACTCTGGTTTCTCTGTACTTGGATCATTCTTTATTTCCCCCACATAGCTAGATGGTGGGACCATCAATGATCAAGGAAGAATTCCTGATCTGTATTTCCTTGTCTAGCACTTGGCTAGTACAGCTGCACATTGCCTCTGAGCAGGGAGTGGCTGCAGCAACCAATGAAGAAAATTCAGGCAGGGAGTTTGCAAGCAAAGAAAGAATGAAACTACTCAAAAGACTTGAAGTGGAGAAAGGAAAATAAAAGAGAGTAGGTGGAAGAGGGCAAATGTGCAGGGGAGGGGGAACTCTTTGGTTGTCTTTCACAGCTTGTTTTCACTGCCAAACAAGCTGTGATTTTTCACCTTGGGGTAACTAATGCATACAAGCTAGGCTTTAGTGTAAAAAAAAACATAATGAAGAGAAGACACTAATGCTTACCTTAAGGTAAATTCACCACGATCGGCCGTATACCACTACCTGAGATTGATACTGGCAAGTACATCTCATGTTGAAATTAAACTACTTTTTTTTTATGTTTTTAGTTCAAGACAATTCACACCAGTGGTAACCTTAAAGTAAAGCAGATCATTTAGCTGTGAAACTTCAAGTTGTGCAAGACTTCCTCCAGCAATTAAATCACCCTCCTCTGTCAAAACCTGGCTGCTCTCTGGATCCCTGATTTGAATTGGGAGGTATTTCTATTAAGCAGCATAAATTGAAATGGAACTAGCCAGGTTATTTTTGATGATGATGAAATGTTTTGGATTTCCAATGGCTACAGAGACTCCAGAGAGAGACATACAAACGTAATAATGGATTGGAGGAATAGGCAGAATTGGACACAAGGGACACTTGTTTTGGATGAATAGTGAGATGTACTGGCAAAAACAATCTAACCTCATGTACACTGATGAACTCTGAATGTATAGGATCCACTTGGGAGGGGGGAAAGATTTTGAAGTCCATCTTGCCAGTTTATAGAAGACTGCTGCCAGTAGCAGTTAAAAAAGCAAACAAACATGATACCAGTCACCTCAACTTAAAGCAAGTTGGCTGAGAATAAGCAAGTATTATCATTTACTAATTTAAAGATGAAATAACTAAGGTACATGAAGTAACTTGCCAAGATAATATAATGAATCACTGATATGTCCAGAAATAGAACCTATGGTTCCTGACTCCTAAATTGTTCCTCTCTTTATCTCATTGTTTTCCTGGCAGTAAGACAGAACTTTCAGATGACAAGCATTTACAAATATTTAATATTTTTAGTTTGGAAAAGAAAGGGTGTTTTGTCTGAAAGATGCAAAATTATGAGGAGCTGAATGAAAACTGATCACTTACCCTATCTTCTCTGTCCCATCATGTAGGCATAAGCCATCCCTTGATAAAATTAAGGACTTAATAATTTTGAATGCAAAAAGAAAGAAGATGCAACTTCATAATGTTTCTAGTCACCCTGTCAGATTCATTATGTAGAATATTATTAAGTTCAATAATGCATATGTAAGTTGTTAAAAGGGGCTGGAAAATGTTGATATATTTTATGGTTTTGGAAGCCAAGTAAAGATGATAAAATTTCATTCTTCAGGCATAAGTTGATCATCAGGAAGGATTTCCTCCCCCTCCCCCCCTTTTACACAGTACATTATTTCATAGTTAGTTCTGTTTAGGGTTTTTGCTTTCCTCTGAAAGATCAGGTATTGGCTGTAGCTAAAAGTATTGATGGACTGATGGACCAGTAGTCCCATCTGGTACTTGGATGGCAAACCAACATTACAATTCTTCATAGGACTTCTAGTGCTTGTAGTAGGTATTGGATTGATGGAAATCTTAGGTCTATTTACAAAACAGGAGGAGGACAGTGCAAGATTTTTTACTGTCCTGCTAAAGCATTTTAGCTTTGTTTTCAGAGGAACAACCTCTAGAGTTGAAAGAGTAGTTTGGCCTCCATACCTGTATCTAATTATGGACAGATTTCCCGAGGGAGAAAAATGTCTTCTCATTCTTTATCAGTAAAATTAATTGAATGAAAAACACTGGAAGCACCCTTCATCCTACTTCCCTTTCTCAATTAACATTCCTTCTGAATTCAGTGGGATTACATGATCGAAACCTTTACATTTGTGGTAATGTTGGTAAATTTATGATCCAAAGTCTGTTGAAATCAACAAGTCTTTATGTTAACTCCAGTAGGGCCCATAGTGATAAAGAAATGACAAATATACTTCTCTGGGTTGAGACTGAACATCATATACTTGTAAATAACCACTTTATTAGGTATCATTTTTGCTGAGTTTATAGCAACTCCAAGATTCATATTTATTCAACTTCAAATCTGATCAATAAAAGTAGGACAAGAGGTCTGCATGAAACAATGGGGGGGCTTCCCTTTTTGCTGCAGAGAGATTAATATGTATGATAAAATGTGTGTCAGTTTCTTCATGTTTATTTTACGGGTGCAAATAGAGTACTACTATTTTTATTTTTAAAAAAGCTATGCCATGTTAATATGAGCAAGTATAGCAGTGAGTGATTCAGTAAAAACTGAGCTTGGAGCTTATAACATGATGTGCAGCTTCCCAGATACAATTTATAACTGTATTCCAGTCACTACTCTAATAAAACATAGTTTATGTGTACTAGTCTACATGTTAGGATATTGTTTTTCAAGCAGTGTCTGGCATGAAAAGATTTTTAAAACCTACATTGAATACTGCACATGGCCCTCACAGCACTTGTGAGATCATGTCTGTAATTCACTGTATTTTCATGCTGATGCACAGACAAAGGTGAATTAGTTCCAGACAAAAATGCATCAATGCTCTATTGAATAGTCAATTATTAAACACATAATGGAATCTGTGGTTATCAAGGCATGCAAAGGATGTGCACAGTCTGCACAATTTGCACCAGAAAAGAATGGTATCAGACTATTCCTAAAAAAAATAATCAGTCAAAATGATATTAACATGGACTTTAGAAATATTTATAGTCCATCTATAGTGAATGATTTCCTTTCTTTCCCTTGCTTACAGTTGTCTATAGCTAAGTTTGGTTTCTGACTGTATGTAGAAAACCAGCAAAATAATGAAAGAAACATTATTTTCTATGCTGCAAAGAAATAGTCTGTACAGTTTGCAAGCTTCCATGCTCTGGGGAAATAATTTCTTTGTGAGTCACACATGTTGGTAAATGCTACATGAAAAATAACCCAGCAATTCTCTTAGAGCTGACTGAACAGTCAAAATACAGTATATAAATTACTTGCTGATTGATTTTTTTTAAAAATCACAAATAATGTATTTGATGCATCTCAGCTGAGTGGGGTTTGGAATATTGTTCAACTGCCTAAATCCATAGCAAATACTTTATTCAGGAATACTGTATTAGCTGACAAGAAGCACATTATCAAATACATTGTTTGTGATCATTATTCAACCAGTTCTACTTTTTTACTCCAAAAATATATCTTCATTCAGAGGTATAACGATACATCCTAGTACTATAGACAAAACTTTGGTGGCCGGTGGCAGGCATTCCTTTCTCACATCTGGAACAGGCTTCTGCACCACCCATCCTGGTCATGGGAACTGAGCTAGAGAAGCCTGGCTATAGGTGGTGGGTGCTGGGACACAAGAACACCTGGCCCTAGAAGCTGAGGAGCAGTCCCACACAAGCCAGGTATAGAAGAGGCTTATCTGCCCAGGGACTCAAGGAACCTCATTGCTCCTGCTGTGTCCCTGTACCCAGTTCCTATGGCTGGGCAATGCAGGGCTTCTCCAGACTGGATTCTAGAGCTGAGTGGTGCAGAGCTGCTCCTGTTGTGTCCTAGCACACGGGTCCCTAAAGCTGGGCAGCCACAGGGCTTCTTCAGCTTCACTCCAATGGCCAGAAGGAGCAGGGCCATTCCAGAGACTGGGGGAGCGGGGCATCATTCTTGCACCCCCTCTAAGTTGGTACCTGGGGCTGGTGCCCCTCTTGCCTGCCCTAATTATGCCACTGCCTTCATTAACCTGTGTGTTGACACATTGCTCCAGTTCATATTTCTGATAACATTATGAAGAATGTAGAGGTTCTGCTTTGGGATAAAATGTACCAACTGTATTGGTAAAGAGTTATTTTATAGAATCATAGAAAATTAGGGTTGGAAGGGACCTCAGGAGGCCATCTAGTTCAACCCCCTGCTCAAAGCAGGCCATCCCCAACTAGATTATCTCAGCCAAAGCTTTGTCTGGCCAGGCCTTAAATACTTCCAAGGATGGAGATTCCACCACCTCTCTGGGTAACCTGTTCCAGTGTTTTACTACCCTTCTAGTGAGAATGTTTTTTCTAATATGTAACCTAAACTTTCCTTGCTGTAACTTGAGCCCGTTGCTCCTTGTTCTGTCATCTGCAATCACTTCTCTCACGCCTCAAAAGTGTGTTTTAATGGAATGTTAATCTTAGTTTTAACTTGTACAATGTTATATGTAGTCATAAGAAATTATTATATTGCTTTTAGGGATGCACTGATATATCAGTTGGCTATCAGATCAGCACCAATAAAAGGAAAAATAATGTTATTGGCTATCAACTTTTTTTAGTTGTTGCAATTGATAATTATGGCCCCATTCCCAGAGCACCCTGGTGAGCATAGTCCAGTCCCCATCCCCCGCCACTGGCCTGAGCCCACAGCAGACTCCAGGTCCTGGCGAGCAGCGGGAGGGGGAGAGAGTGCTGGGGAGCTGTCACAGGGTGCCACACTCAGCAACAAAGGGAACGTTACCTGCTGCTGCTGCTGCTGCTGCTTCGGCAATGCTGCACGCACAGGAGAGGCCTAAGCACTGAGGCTGCCACATGGACGTCAGGCTGCGCATGGGCGGGGTAAGGCGCTGTGCGAGGGACACTCCATTCCACAGGGCATTGGGCACCTTTGCAAAATTAAGTTCTCCCCAGCAGCAGTGGGAATTCGGCTGTGCGGGGCCGACTGGCACTGAGGCAGTGGTGGACTCTGGGGCTCCAAATGCACCCAGCACCGCTGTCTGCATAAGGGTCCCCCCCACCTGCCCCAGATGGCAGTACAGGTTGTGCGGGGAGTGAGGCTGCACGTAGGAGCTGTGGGCGAAGGGATGACGTGTGTGAATAAGGCAGCCAGTGCCTTCCTCACAGAGGGCTGGAGCAGGCAGGAGGTGTGTGTGAGCTTTATACATGCAAAACAAACAAAATAAGGTTTATTCATGTCAGTAGTTTAAAATGCCTTTCACTATTACTAAATATCACTTATTGGATCAGCATCAGTTGATATGGTTGGTTAATCATCAGCTATCAGTATTAGCCACAAAAAATCATTATTGGTACACCACTAATTGCTATACTTTTTTCTTGATTTATAATTATTTAAATCTTACTGATACATGTGACTTCCAAATTACTATTTATTATCATTTCTGCTGCATAAATTACTCAAGGTTATTTGAAAGATTATTAGAAGTGAATAACAACTGTAATATCTCTTATTTGCATCACCTCAAATTTCATTGTTTCATTTTCAGTACTGAAAGAACTGGACCGGTAATGAAGACATCGGTTGCTACTGACATTTCATCTATATATATTTTGTCTATGTTAACAGGAGTTACATGTACTGGAGGTATTGGATATATAAACCAGTACATCCATCAAGAATACACAACTAAAATTTGTTTAAGTGTTCATGGGGTTTCTCATATATTTCCTGCCAGGAAGCTTACAACTGCAAATGCATACGACTGTCTGAAAATAAAAGGTCTCTCAAGTCTGAAGTTCAAAAGGAAAAGTTGTAAGTGTTCACTACTTTTCCAGATATGCTTTCTTGGCTGTACCATTTGTGTTTACTTGAATATTTAGTAAAAATTAGTTCCTAATTCTGTAATCTACTATGCACTGCAGACTACAGTGCCTGTAAAGACTCTCTGTTTTCCAACTGTACTGTTAATAGCAGGATTAATGTCTTATGGACCGGAGTAGCTATAAGCTAGGTGTAAAAATTACTTAAGTTTAGCTACTAGAGGTTTGAGAGTATGCATCACAAGGAAACTTTTAGCTACATGAGCTAATATTCCTTCATCCTCACACACAACTTCATTATTTTAAGGTTTGAAGGTCCAGTAATATAGGTGATTTGTGTATCAGGGTACTAAAGCACAAAAGAAACATTCAGCAGTGGGATAGCTAGCTGCTGATTTTCTTCATGCTGTCAAACATGATATGAGATGTGACAAAGTCACTCTCTTGAGTAAATTGTAACTACTATATGAAACGTCACAGTACCTTATGATATATCACAAGGTAACTCTTGGGAGTTAATTCATGTGGAGGTAACTTGCTATAAAAGAATTGAAACAGAATCCTAGAAAATGAATGAAGTTAAAATTATCAGCCCACATCTTCAACATATAATGCATCATTAAATCCTAAGCCCCTAAAGCCTTGATGTACCAACAGTGCACCAGTAAAAAAATTACCTTCTCACTACCCATCAACTCCACTGGGTATTCTTTAACTGTGGCCTCCAAGCAGAAACCCATCATCATGATTAATAAACAGCAAGACATTTGCTACAACAATTGTCAGTCAGTCAGTGACTTCTCTGAGCTCATTTATCCTTCTGCTGCATTCATTGATCTAGCACCCTCTGATCTCCCTCCCCCCACTTCTTTGGAGTACCTTATTGATACTGCAACAACTCTAAGTGCATTCCATGGTGATTCACTCTGTTACTTCTACTGACCTTTCAGAGTCGTTTTGTTCTTCCCAAAGAAGAGAATATTTTTGTTGGCTGTGGGGCATTTATGATTAATGATGCATTGGGGTGTGGCGAGATCTGTCTGGAATGCATAAACATCTCATAGAATGAACGGCAGATGCCTTTTTATGCACGGGGTCTCTGTTTATATATTTATATCTACAATTGTATTTCAAGTATAAAGCTCAGAATTTATTTGCACTTACCTAATTATCAGTCAGATAATCATCAATGTTCCGGTTAAACTTAGGACAGGACTTTCAGGAAGGAAACTTTCTAAGCAGTTCTCCCTATTATCCATCCCTCAGAGATAACTTTTTTCCTGCAGAGAAGCTGTCTCATCAAATCCAGGAGATGCTAGGAGAATTAAGTGAGGTGGAACCATGGAGATCATGTCCTTTCACACCTGCTGTAGACTCTAGAAGCCTGTAAGTGTGTTGGAGGTTCTTTTTGCCCAGGTGCAGCACTTTGCACTTGTCTTTGTTGAACTGCATCCTATTTCGTTCGGCTCATTTTTCCAACCTGTCCAGATCCACCTGGATCCGTTCCCTACCCTCTGGTGTTTTAAATTTGCCCCATAATTTGGTATCATCTGTGAACTTGGACAGGGTATTCTCCACCCCCTTGTCCAAGTCACTGACAAAGATATTGAATAGCACCAGTTTAAGGACTGAGCCTTGTGGGACTCCACAGCCCACATCTTTCCAGGTCGATATCGACCCATCCACCACCACTCTCTGGGTGCAACCCCTAAGCCAATTTGCCACCCACTCGACCATGTAATCATCTACATCACAGCCTGTCAGTTTATTTACAAGACGAGCATGAGATACCGTATAGAAGGCCTTCTTAAAGTCTAGGTAGATGACATCTACCTCGACTCCTGCGTCTAAGCATTTTGTCATAAAAAGAAACAAGGTTAGTCAGGCAGGATCTACCTGCAATGAGTCCGTGCTGATTTCCTTTCAGCATTATTTCCCCTGCTGGGCTCCCACAAATGTGATCCTTAATGATTTTTTCCAGAGTTTTTCCAAGGATAGAGGTGAAACTAACTGGCCTATAGTTTCCCAGCTCCTCCCTCCTCCTCTTCTTGAAAATAGGGACCACATTGGCCCTTTTCCAGTCCTCTGGGACCTGCTTGGAGCACCATGAGTGCTTGAACAGCTGTGCCAGTGGCTCTGTTATGACACTGGTCAATTCCTTCAGCACCCTTGGATGAAGTTCATTTGGGCCGTTGATTTGAACACATCCAGCCCCTCCAAATTCCCCTTCACTAAGTCTGCGCTAACAGTTGGTGGGCTGGTGTCCCTCCTGTGTCTATCTATGATTCAATTGGGAGATTTGTCTTGGTCTGTGTCTAAGATTACAGATGCAAAGAACTCATTGAAGAGTTCAGCTTTGTCCCCCCTCTCTGTCACCAATTGCCCTATGTGGAATCAGAGGGAATGTATGCCTTGGACTTTGATTGTTTTGGTTGTGGGATGACATGGCCGCTTTGTGTGGAGTTGCTGGCTCGGTGCAGTGGAGCGGATGGGGGCAGGTGTTTGTTCTTTGTGGCTCTTCTGCCGGTGCTTCGCTCACCGCGGCCTTGAAGGTGAAGGGAAAGGGGTGTGTGCAGGGTGGATTTCCGGGTGCGAGAGGGAGGTTTGTGGGCTGGCCCTACCTCCCCCATGGTTCCCATCCTGGTGGCAGCGGAGAAATGATGAAGTAGTGTTGTAGCCGCTTTTCATGCTGGTTTCACTGTGTGATCACATGAGTTGTAAGCGACTGTTAAAAAGTATATAAGCCTCCTGATTTTGCTTTTGGGGGGGGACCCCTTCCAAGTGCTTGGGAAATCCATGTCACTTTGAAACTCCCCCTACAGCTGTAGTTTCTTTTGAATAAAAGCTTCTGCTGACCTGACCCAAAAGTACTCTGTGTGTGTTTCCACGACAATTCCTGGTGCCGTGACTTGGATCCAGAACACAGGCTGAGGAAGGAGGACCGCAGGCTACCCCCCCCCGAACGCTGAGGCGCCAAACTTGAGAGGTAAGAGACCTAATTCAAAATCTCTATTGGGGTTTCGGAGGAGGACTGCCTGTAGGCTCCCAACTTGGCCGTGGTAACTGGATCTGAACCTTGTTAAAACAGGTCAGTCTGAACCTTACTGCCGGCTAAAATTTTCTGTCTGGTAAAGGATCCCATTTTGTGTCTGGTAACGTACGTTTTAGGGAGAAACTGTTTGAGGCACCTTCATCCAACAGCACATCGGGCTTGTAGTTAATTAACTAAGGCGGTGTGGGGTAGGAGGTCTGGCTGACTGAATAAATGTGCGTGTGTGTGTGTATTTAGAAATATGAGCCACTGACCAGGACTGAGACTACGGTTGGGTTCAGCCGCCCCAATTCTGCCTGACAGGGCAGTTTTGAAAGCAAGGGGACCCAACTGGAACCCTGTGACCCAGTGGACAGGGCGTCTGAGTGATTTTGTCTTTTCCAAACCCCTCGTCCCAGTAGCTTCTGCCGAAAGCAGGAGTGAAAGGATCCCTCTAGTGTTTCCCTCCCCATTTCCATTTTATGAGCCGGTGTCGGGTCAGAAGCCTTTTGTCTGGGCAGTGAAAAACTGCGGGGCAAGGCACTGAGTGGCCGGACATCCTAAATAAGCCTCTCCTACATCTCCCTGTGTGACTGAAAATGGGAACAAGTCAGTCTAAACAGGTTCCTGTCCCCCCTAAGGGGACTCCGGCGTACTTTATGTACACACACTATTCTCCCGAGACTTGCAAGTACCTGGATAAGTGGAACTGGTATACTAGGGATGATCCTGTGAAACATTTTCCACAGGAAGGAACATTTGATCAGGATAAAATAGTGCACTTGAGAGGGGCGTTAGAGTCCCGTGGATCCAAAACACCACAAAACCAGTGGGACGTGTTCTTTTATTGGTATGATGAAATGTCCAAAAGGCGGACAGAATCTCAAACTAGGAGCCTAAAAGACTCTCAAGAAAAATTAAAACAGCAGTTAAAAGCTGTTCAGGAGAAATTGGCTGCTCCCCCAAATTACACGCTGGCCACCGCTCCGATGTATCCAGCATTGCCCGGGGCGCCCCCACCACCGGAGCCAGCAGAGGATATCTTTGACCTTTGTTCGAACCCTGCTCTCCTGGGACTCCCACATCAGCAACAACCGGTTCAACATCAGGCTGCAGCCCAGGCTAGTGACCCATTAGCTGAAGCTCCTTCAGGAAATCCATCCACGGAGCTTAATAGTCCGGACTCATCCACCATATCTGCCACTCAATCATCACCAGTGTGGCAATTTACTCCTGGGTCACAACCCACCACAGGTGTATTTAGAAGAATGGGAATAGGCATGGAAAGATCTCCCATCAATCTGAGGTCCCGAACTGCACAAGTTTACCCCCTAAGGCAAATGCCAGGCATTGGCACTGATGGACAAAATATAGTAACTGTGCATGCACCCTAGACTCCAGGTGATCTCTGCAATTTAACTCGGAAGTTCCCAAAAATCAGGGAAGACCCAGAAAAATTTCAGGAAGAATTGCAGACTGTTATAAATTGTTATAATCCAACATGGGCTGACATTAATCAGCTCATGCGATCCATTTTGCCCAAGGAGACTATGCTACATCTGTACGCTGCCTGTACTTGGCCAGATCAAAACCCAGGGATTGGCCAAGACATTATTGACAAGAGAAATGCTTTGGTTCAGGCAGTTCTCACAATTTGCCCAAAAAAGGCAGACTGGACCAAAATAAATACCTGTAAACAAAACAAAAATGAACACCCCAGTGACTATTTAGAACGCCTCAAACAGGCATTTGAACGATACTCAGGAATGGATAACCCAGTCGGAAATGCTAAACAAGCAATAGTGGCAGCATTCGTCCAGGGACTTAACCCTAAAATTGCTGAGAAAATTCAAACAGTAATTATTGGCTGGGAAACTAAAGATTTGACTGAAGTCCTTGCTGCGGCTAACCATTTTCATAACAAATTGGAACGGTCTAAAGACAGTGCCGAGTTTAAGTTAATGGCCTTACAGATTTCTCAGTTGCAGGGTCCAGGTAGAGGAAGGGGACGAGGACGGGGAAGGGGAGGCCCGGGTAGATTCAGGGGAAGAGATAGATCCTTGAGCCCACAAAACCCAGGCTATGGGAACCAATGTCATTATTGCAAGCAAGAAGGACATTGGAAATCAGAATGCCCCAACCGCCCCGGCCAAGGACCCAGACCCCAGCCCCCACCTCCACTTCCTGTCAATTTTCCCAGTGTTGAATAGGACAGCCTGAGGGACAGTGACATCATTGCTCCTTTGCTTGCTACTGACCAATCTGGTCCGTTTGTTGAATGCCTTATTTCTGGTAAACCTGTCTCCTGTCTTGTCGACACCGGAGCATCCCGCTCCACGCTAAAGGCTGCTGAGTTTCCTTTTCTACCTTATTCTCCTGAAACTGTAAATGCTGTCAGTATAGGCGGACAACCTATCCCACATCCCGTCTCTGAACCTGTCTCCATCTCTATTGGCCCTTTGTCTGAAAATCATGCCTTTCTTCTTAGCCCCTGTGCACCTGTCAACCTTCTTGGTAAGGATTTGCTGTGTAAACTGGGATGCGTGATTTATTGTAGCCCAGATGGTGTTTACCTTGAGGTACTGGAACATAGGGAAACCGAGCTTGTGGCTTTGCTAACCCAAGAGTACTCTGATTCCGACACTTCCTTCTTGCAAGAGGAACTGTTGGCACGAGTACCTCCACAGCTGTGGTCCACCTATGCGAATGAAGTGGGGCACATGCTGAGTGCTGAACCAGTGCGTATCATCCTGAACCCTGCCAAGCATCCCGCTCCACGCTAAAGGCTGCTGAGTTTCCTTTTCTACCTTATTCTCCTGAAACTGTAAATGCTGTCAGTATAGGCGGACAACCTATCCCACATCCCGTCTCTGAACCTGTCTCCATCTCTATTGGCCCTTTGTCTGAAAATCATGCCTTTCTTCTTAGCCCCTGTGCACCTGTCAACCTTCTTGGTAAGGATTTGCTGTGTAAACTGGGATGCGTGATTTATTGTAGCCCAGATGGTGTTTACCTTGAGGTACCGGAACATAGGGAAACCGAGCTTGTGGCTTTGCTAACCCAAGAGTACTCTGATTCTGACACTTCCTTCTTGCAAGAGGAACTGTTGGCACGAGTACCTCCACAGCTGTGGTCCACCTATGCGAATGAAGTGGGGCACATGCTGAGTGCTGAACCAGTGCGTATCATCCTGAACCCTGCCAAGCCACTTCCTCGTGTCCCACAGTACCCCATCTCAAAGGAAGCTGAGGAAGGGATCAAGCCTGTCGTTTCCTCACTCCTTGAGCAAGGGATTATTGTTCCAATACGCTCCCCTTGCAACACACCTATCCTACCTGTCAAAAAACCTGGTAAAGATATGTATCGCTTTGTGCAAGATCTTCGAGCTGTAAATGCCGCTGTGTTACCCGCTTTCCCCGTGGTCCCTAACCCTGCCACTATTCTTTCCTGTATCCCTTCAGATGCTACATATTTCACAGTAGTGGATCTTTGTTCTGCTTTTTTCTCTATCCCTGTTCATAAGGATAGCCAGTATCTGTTTGCATTTACTTATCAGGGATTTCAATATACCTGGACAAGACTCCCTCAGGGATATACAGAGTCCCCAACCCTGTTTTCCCAGATCCTAAAAAAAGATTTGGATCCTATCACGTTCAAAGGGGGGTCCACCCTTGTTCAGTACGTTGATGATCTATTGTTAGCCTCACCCACTTTAGAGGCCTGTGAGCAAGATACTTTGACACTCCTCATGGCTTTAGCTCAGAAAGGCCACAAGGCCTCAAAATCTAAATTGCAGCTCTGCAAGTCTAAGGTACATTATTTAGGGCATGATATCTCAGCAGGAGAACGACACCTTTCCCCTAGTAGAGTTGAAGCTATCCTCAACATTCCCAAACCTATGACTAGAAAACAGATGAGGGGATTCTTAGGTGCAACGGGTTATTGTAGACAGTGGATCCTGGGTTATGCTGCTTTCGCAAAACCCTTGCAAGCATTCACTCATGATACCACCCCGGAACCCCTCCCTTGGACTCCTGAAGCCGAACAAGCATTTGTGGCCCTTAAGCAAGCCCTCACTCTTGCTCCTGCTCTTGGACTTCCTAATTATAAGAAACCCTTTACCTTGTTTTGTCATGAACGGGAAGGAATCGCTTTAGGAGTACTCACTTAGCTGCATGGTGAAAAGCATCGCCCAATTGCATATTACAGCTCTGCCCTTGATCCCGTAGCTGCGGGACTTCCTCCTTGCCTCCGTTCAGTTGCAGCTGCTGCCTTGTTGGTTGAAAAGGCAGATTCTCTAGTTTTGGGACACTCTTTAACCGTTGCAGTTCCACATGCTGTGATGGCCCTTCTGCTCAAGGGCAAAACTCAGCACATTTCCAATTCCCGTCTTACTAAATATGAGAAACTTCTACTGTCAGCTGCAAATGTAACCTTAAATCGCTGTTCAATTCTGAATCCTGCGTCACTTCTGCCTATTGCCTCTGATGGTGAGCCTCATGATTGCCTGTCTATCACAACTCAATTGTTAACCCCTCGAACTGACCTCAAGGACATTCCTATCCCAAACTCTGACCTTGTTTTGTTTGTTGATGGTTCCTGTCTTAGAAATGATGCAGGCAAATTAGTTGCGGGATATGCAGTATGCACTCAGTATGCTGTTTTGGAAGCCTATTCTTTACCCCAAGCTCGTTCTGCTCAAGTTGCTGAACTCATTGCTTTAACACGTGCTTGCATTCTTGCAAAAAATCAAACCACAACCATTTATACTGACTCTAAGTATGCTTTTGGTGTTGTTCATGATTTTGGACAAATCTGGAAACAAAGAGGGTTCCTCACTTCATCAGGGACCCAAATCAGTCATGGTTGTTATGTAAAAGTGCTCTTAGAAGCTGTTCAATTGCCTCTTGCTATTGCTATTGTTAAATGTAAAGCTCATGAGAAACCCTTTGATGATGTCACACGAGGAAATGATCTGGCAGACCGTTCTGCCAGAAATGCGGCCCTTTCTGGCCCACAGGCTCCTAACTCTGTTTTTGTTTGTTTTTCAGCAGACCAGTCTCCTTTGGCTAGCCTTTCAAGTCTGGCCCTTCTTCAAAATCAGGCCCCAAAAAAGGAAATAAATGACTGGCTGCGTGCAGGATGTTCACTGCACCCCGACTCTCTCTGGCGCTCCCCGGACGGCCGCCTGGTGGCGCCTAGAGAGCTTTTGCCACATCTTGCTCGTTTAACCCACTCTGTGGCCCATACGAGCAAAGGAGGAATGATTGCTACAGTACAAAGAAATTGGTTTGCCCCAAATTTTCCTTCCATGGCACAACAGTACTGTAGCTCCTGTCCCATCTGCTTAGCTCACAACATTGGGCAACGGGTAAAAACGACACCCGCAGCCCATCCCCCTCCATGGGGACCGTTTGTAAATCTGCAAATTGATTTTGTGCAGCTACCTAAGTGCTGTTCTTATGAGTACATTCTTGTTATTATTGATGTGTTCTCTGGATGGGTGGAAGCCTACCCATGCGTACGTGCTGATTCCATCACTGTAGCAAAGAAATTGCTCAAAGAATTCATCCCTAGATTTGGATTGCCCCTCACAATAGATAGTGACCGTGGCACCCATTTCACAGGACAGATAGTAAAAAACATCTGCCAAGCACTCAACATACAGCAACACCTACACTGTAGTTATCATCCACAGTCAAGTGGTGCTGTAGAACGTAAAAACTCTGATTTAAAAACGCGCATTTCGAAGATTTGTGCTGAAACAGGCCTCAAATGGCCTGATGCACTGCCCATTGCTCTTATGCACATTAGAAACACTGTTAACAGAAAACATGGCCTAACCCCTTATGAAATACTCATGGCATGACCCATGAGGATGCCAGCTACACCACCTGTTGCCCCTCACCAAACAGACCTACAATTAACTGATGAAACTGTACTAAATTATTGCAAGGCATTAATGAAGTATGCCAGGTCTGTTCATTCACAGGTCCAAGAAGCCTTACCTCAACCACCGGATGTTCCCTGTCACAACCTCGAACCAGGGGATTGGATCTATGTAAAGGTCTATCAACGGAAAAATGCACTTCAACCCAGATGGAAAGGACCTTTCCAGGTACTTCTAACCACTAATTCTGCTGTTCGTTGCCAAGGTCACCAAACGTGGACTCACGCCTCGCACTGCAAGAAGGTATCACCTCCATTGGACCCCGAAGCAGCTGTATTCCAACCAAGGTTGGGATCTTTCCCTGAGGCCAAGGACAAAGACCCTCAGGACCTCACTCAGGCAAGTGAGGAGCATCAGGGTGCAAGTGCTAGTAACCTCTCCCCTGCACCCAACACCTCAGCCCAGCCGGATTCATCAGTTGAAGAACGAAGATATCATCTTCGGTCTCGAAGAAAGTGAATGCTCCCATTCGGAAGATCACCACCTCGATCAAGACCAAGAGCCGACATTATCAGTCCTTTAGGTTACTTGAGCCCAGAGGACGAAGAAAGACTTTGGCTGCCATCCTGGGTTTGGCTGGTAGTGTTCTTTTTCTTACTGGTGCTGGTTATGTTTGTTGTTAAGATTCTTTGTCCCTCCTGTATCTAAAAATGGCACTGATATCCTTATATATCACACTTGGGTATCTCAGTATCACCCAAGGGGGGTGGGAGAAAAATTTGTATTTGCAGATCTCCTATGCGGTGGCTCAAGCTGGAAATAAAAGTGACTGCTGGATATGCTCTCACAGCCCAGCACACCTACACCAAGGAATCCCAATGATCGGAGTACCAATATCCCTCCAGCAATGGGGAACAATAAACGGCGGCTTCGTTAGACACTACTCGTTAGCTGCCCATCGGTCCGCTCCTAAAGAATGGAGGGCCGCCCCTGCTAACTGGATAATCTCCCCAAGAGTTTGCCTTTCTGTTACAGATCCAACAACACCGGAGCTTATAATAAAGCCACACCTGTAGGACACTACCCTCATTGCCTAGCTGCTCTAGATTGTAGCCCTGGTAGCACCAGTGGAATCCTGTTGGGTGGCGTACCCTCTCTCAATTGTACAGGATTCATGGTCTACAACTTTTCTAAGGAACCTCATGTTGCTCTCATTGCAAACAGATCGGAATTTTACATTCACTCCAATTTTACTTCTTGTGATATATCTCGGTCCAGCAGGATGGCAGCTGAACGTGGACCGTCCTATACGATGCATATCAATCGAAAGTGCCGGATAGGGCACAACAACTGTCGAGATTTGAGTACCCTTTCTGCCCCAGGCCTTTACTGGCTCTGCGGAAACAGGGCTCATAAAATCTTGCCCTGGAATTGGGTGGGGGCATGCACTCTTGGACGTGTTATCCCTGGTTTCGAAATGCATAGTGCAGTATATCTGGAACAAGTAAAGGGTTTCAACCATCACATGAAAAGGGCGGTTGGCCCCTTGGCTGCCAGAAACACAGGGTTCCGTCGATTTGTGAGAACCTTCATGCCGTGGCTTGGAGTGAGAGAATTGGAACTGGCCATAGTTAGCATTTCAGCCACAATGGAAGCTATGGGGGGTGCCACTGCGGATACAGTTCAGGCTCTGCAGCGGGAGATCTCCCAGATCTCACGGGTGGCTATGCAGCACCGCATGGCCCTAGATTGCCTGTTGGTGTCCCAGGGAGGAGTATGTGCCTTGGTAGACTCCACCTGTTGTGTCTATGTCAATCAGGACATGCGAATCGAGGCTGACATTCGCAAGGTCCGAAATCAGTTGGGGGTCCTACATCAAGTGGCCTCGGAGAATACTGACTGGGGTCTAGAGGAGGTGTGGTCTTGGCTGACCTCCTGGCTCCCGGATTTCGGGGCCCTTGGCAAGAAAATCGTGTATGGAATGTTGTTTGTCTTGATAGTTCTGATGGTGTTCTGTGTCTTGATGCAGCTGATTCTCTGCTGCGTGAAAGCCAGCAGGGGAAGCTTTGGCGGGGCAAGAGGGCCCACAGCAGAGTCTAGAGTGGTGGTGTTGCAAAGGTGTGAGCAGATTGGGGGAGAGCATGAAAGGCTGCATGGTGAAATGGAGGGGCTCATGAGAGTGGAGGTTTAGGGCTGAAGTGAGACTGAGTGCTCTCAAAGGGGGGGGGGCTGTGGAATCAGAGGGAATGTATGCCTTGGACTTTGATTGTTTTGGTTGTGGGATGACATGGCCGCTTTGTGTGGAGTTGCTGGCTCGGTGCAGTGGAGCGGATGGGGGCAGGTGTTTGTTCTTTGTGGCTCTTCTGCGGGTGCTTCGCTCACCGCGGCCTTGAAGGTGGAGGGAAAGGGGTGTGTGCAGGGTGGATTTCCGGGTGCGAGAGGGAGGTTTGTGGGCTGGCCCTACCTCCCCCATGGTTCCCATCCTGGTGGCAGCGGAGAAATGATGAAGTAGTGTTGTAGCCGCTTTTCATGCTGGTTTCACTGTGTGATCACGTGAGTTGTAAGCAACTGTTAAAAAGTATATAAGCCTCCTGATTTTGCTCTTGGGGGGGACCCCTTCCAAGTGCTTGGGAAATCCATGTCACTTTGGAACTCCCCCTACAGCTGTAGTTTCTTTTGAATAAAAGCTTCTGCTGACCTGACCCAAAAGTACTCTGTGTGTGTTTCCACGACACCTAGTTTGTCCTATAAGGGTCCTATGCTACCCTGCGCTTTCCTTTTGCTCCCTATATACCTGAAGAAGGACTTTTTGTTGTCCTTAATTTTTGTCACCAGCCTAAGTTCTAATCCTGCTTTGGCCTTCCTAACTGATTTCCTGCAAGTGCGAGCCAAGGAGGTATACTCCTCCTTGGTAGCTACCCCGTTTCCACAGCCAGTATACCTCTTTCTTTTCCCTTAGGCTTTCCTGGACTTCCCTGTTCAGCCAAGAGGGATTCTTGGCTTCTTTGCCCCCTTTTATGTGCAATGAGATAGTCTCCTTCTGCACCTGCAGGATCGCTCCCTTGAGGAACAAGCACCCTTCCTGGACCCCCATTTCACCAATGCTCTTGAGTTTTAACACCTCACTAACTAATCTCCTGAGCACACTGAAGTTAGCCTTTCTGAAGTCTAGCACTTCAGCCCTGCTGGTTAGTTTATCTACCCTTTGCCAGATAGTGAATTCAATCAGTCAATGGTCACAATCCCCTAGGTTACGTTGTACCTGCAGATTCCCCACCAGGTCATCCCCTATAGCTAGCACCAAGTCCAGCAAGGCATTTCCCCTAGTGAGATTGTATACCTCCTGCATTAGGTGGAGTTCCTGTATGCAGGTTAAGAACCTACACGAGCGGTTAGATTTGGCTGACTGCTCCTCCCAGCAGATGGTAGTTTAAGTCACCCATGACAACCATATCTCTCGACTGTACAGCCTCAAGAGCTGTCTGGAGAATTCCACTCTAGCTCATCCTCCTGGTGTGGCAGTCTATAGTCGACCCCCACTACCAAGTCCCTTTCCCCTCTTGTATCCTGACCCACAGTACCTCGGTTTGGCCCTCCTCTGATCCCATCTTGATTATAGAGTATGTATATTGTTCCTTAACATAGACAGCAACACCACACCCACCTTCCCCCCCCCGCCCCGATTCTATCCCGTCTACAACCTATAACCTTCAATGCCTACTGCCCAATTGTGAGTAGGGTCCCACCAGGTTTCAGTTAGTCCAACTTGATGCGCACAAGTGTGATAAACAGATTTCATTTGTTGCTATAGCTGAGATAAAGACCTGCTCCCTTCATTTACTGATGGGAATTTTTTTATCCTGTATCTCTTTGTGTTTAGTTCCTTTCTGTTTGCTCCAAAGCAGTATTTATTTGTGACAGGGTGTGGCACCAGTTCAGCATCCCCTTTTAGTTTCACAAAAGCTAATTCTTACTTCTATAACTTCTGTGTCAGTTCAGACACAATTAGTCTTTTTGAGTCTAAAACTGCAAGTCCCAGGGGAAACAATGCTATATTTCTATTTAAGATAAAATATGAGGCTTCAAGGCAGAGCATGGCAATGAATAAAGAATTAGGAAATAGAATTGAAAGTATTTGAGAGGAAGAGAGTCTAATTGGGTGTAGCATTACCTGAATATACAAAAGAGCTAAAACATTTGAATCTCTAATCTCTGTTTCCTATATATGTAGATGATACAGAGAAAAAAAAACAACAACTTCAGCATGGCCATACCCCTTTAGAAAGGCAAAAGTAATCACAAAAGATAACAGCAGTGATTAAAAAAAAAAAGGATACAAGAACTTTGCTCTGTCTCCAGACTGGGAGGCAGTAAGTAAAATTGAATAGTGCCATACTTAGACACTCCATTTGTTTGCAATTTGCAAGAATGGTCCCATGAAATGAACAGGATTGAACAGGAATAGTGAATATTGTATGAGTATGCTACCTAGAATGATAATAGGCTTGCCTTAGAAGAGATCTAAAACAGGTAGCAGAATTTTAAAATTACAAGAATTGTTAATATATGATTCAAATAATTTTACACTAAAACAGGCAACTTAACCAAGGCACCATTCAGCTACTAAGGGACCTGCTATCCATAACAAACAGCCATATTCAAAAAAAGTTATATTAGTAGAGTAACAGTTAAGATTAACTTTATTTCAGTCATGAACGACGTGTGCCCCCGGCAGCTGGCAGGGCATGGTGGCAGCAGCGGGAGCGTGGCGGTGGTAAGCGGGAGCTCCGACAGACACCACTGGCGCTGTTGGCAGCAGTGGGGAGGGGTGGCGAGGGCCGACTAGGGGCCGGCGACCACCCACAGACGCCTCTGGCATGTTGTCAGCAGCCAGCGGGGATCGCTGACCACCCACAGACACCGCTGGGGGGGAGGAGGGTGGCGAGCAGCAGCGGCACCTTTTTGTAGGGCGTGCACCACCACACTCAGGTGCACCTGCTATGCGTCGTTCCTGATTTCAGACTAGGGAATGGAACCTAAAACTAAATTCCAGGCTCATACCGTCACTACTGGACCACCCTTCCTTTGAAGGATTTTCACAATCGGATACTTAATGAACTTCCATGCAGTTCTAAAGCCAGTGATGCCATGGATAGATAGATATCCCACATGAGATAGCCTCAGTGTGTATCTATATTTGCCCTTTTTGACTTTGAAACATAAAGGGTCATAGTACTGACACAATAAGTTTTACTTCCATTAATTAAGATTCCATTAAAATTTGGAGTCTTTGTCTGTCTATCAGATACCTAAGGTCTATGCTTTTTTCCAAAGCTCTGTTCATAAAAATAATCCCTTATATTACTCATCCTTTCTTACCTTATTTCTCTTGTATAATATGTTGCTCTCATTAATTGCATAACATGCAGTATTTCCTGTGGGAGAGGCAAGCCTTCTGCCTTTTTGGAAGCCCTTAGCACCCTCTGAGAGCTCTAAAATATTAACCGAATGGTTTACGTAGTAATGATGCTAATGGTTGGCAGAATGTTTAAACCAGATCACTTAGAAGGAAAGTTCCAAAAGGAATTTAAAAAATATTGTAAATAATTCTGGAGCCAGGGAATAGTCATGAGTGCTCAAAATAACATTTGAGAGACAATTTTATGCCCACTTTTCAAAAAAGACATCATGCTTCCGTGGTCAAAAAGTAACGCAAGCAAGAGAGGATGCAAGCAGAATGAAACACAACTACCCTAAAGATAGGTAGTTACATTTTAAAGAAGGTGGAGAAAAATATGTTTAATAGTAGTTGCTGTGAGCTAGGTATGTAACAATGCAAAAAAAAAAAATTACCGCATAATTCCTTTTAAGATCAATGAGTTATGCAATGAAATCCCTGCTCATCTCACTGAATATTCATTCCTCTGCCATGCTCTTTGGAGCACATAATATAAGAGAAAATCTTAAAAGTAAAACCAATTTATTTCAGAACTGGTGTATTACATTGTAAGACATAACGTTTAAAACACACATCTTTCTGCAACTTTACATACTGCCAACCAGACAGAATCTTCTAAAGCTATTTGATTCTGTTCACATACCTGCAAGTAGAACTGAATCAGAAACCACACAAAAAAATCAACCACACTGTGAATAAACCTTTGTAGTGTCTGTAATGGAGTGCATGTCTAACTGCTTGTTAAAGTTATAAAAACATAAAATAAAATCTGAGTTGACACTGAAATTGGGCCAAAAGTGTAACACATACAAAAAGTACTGTGAGTGATCATTTCCTCTTCAGATAAAGTTACTGGATTAGTGTTGGAGAGAACTGTACAGTTTGATCTTGATATGTCTAGAATAGGATTTCCTTTAATGATATTTTAAATGAAACATCAGCACCACTAATAGGAAATCCATACAATCATTACAAAAAAAATCAAGGTTTTAAAGAAAATATGAAGGGGGAAAAAGCCAAATTTCACACTCTGTAGAACACAACAATAATATAGAGAGAACCAAGACTGAATTAATCAGAGATATAGCTTTAAAAATGCTCTTGCTCTACCGTAGATTCCTACAAAAGTAAGGATGGAAGGGACCTCAGGAGGTCATCTAATCCAGTGTTTCTCAACCCATGGGTCGCAACCCAAAAACTGCTTGGAGCAATTGGAGGCAGCAGGAGCACATGTATCTGCATACTCACACACACATGCACGTGGCCAGCATGCAGCCAGGGTCATGGGAGCAGCCTCAGCAGCTGGATGCCAGTAAGTATATGGGTAATGGGGGTTGGAGGTCCAGGGCTTGGGGGTGGTATGGAGGAGGACAGGTGCCTGCCATCACTGGGGGAAGGTGGCCAAGTGCTGAGGCTGTATCAGGGTTGGAGAAAGGCTCCTGTCCCTCTGGTGGGAAAGAGGGTGGGGTAGTCCTTTGTGGGTGGTGGGGAGCTGCACAGCTGAGCCAGTGGCAGCAGGCTGGTGCCTGTACTCGCAGGGGCAGTACATCCAGGAGATGCCGCTCGAGGGGCGAGTAGGGTCATGACCAGCCTGTTTGGCGTGGCATGGGAATCCCAGCCAAGGGCATGGAGGGTGACACAAGCCTCTTCTCCTCCTCTTTCCAGCCTGTACTAGAGCCAGACTTGCTCCACTCCTACCTGCATGAGCTGGAGGCACTGCAGCCACTGCACTCCAGCCTGAGCAGCATGGGGGCAGCTGGGGGCTCCCTCCAGCAGGGCTGGGGGGTAGACAGGGTCTGCGGGTTGGGAGTGAGGGGCTCCAGCCTGAATGGGATGAGGGTAGCTGGGAGCTTCCTCCAGCATGAGCCAGAGGGGACAGGGGACTGTGGGTCAGGTGTAAGGAGCACTGGACATGGCCAGGGTGCTGTGGGTTGGGACTGGCTATCAATATTTACAAAAGGGTCCTGGTACAAAAAAGGATGAGAACCACTGATCTAGTCCATCCTCTGCTCAAAGGATCATCCCAGCCAAGGCTTTTTTGAACTGGATCTTAAAAACCATCCAAGGATGGAGGTTCTAGTCTTTCTCAGTAGCCTGTTCCAGGGCTTTATTACCCTCCTCATGAGAGATTTTCCTTATCTAACCTAAATTTTCCTTGCTGCATTTTGAGACCATTACTCCTTGTTTTGTCATCTACCACCACTGAGAACAATTTAGCTCTATCCTCTTTGGAACCACCCATTTGAAGATTGCTATTAAATCACCTCTGTCTTCTCTTCTCCAGATTAAATAAACCCAATTCCCTCAGCCTCTCCTTGGAAGTCATGTTCCCCAGCCCCCTAACCATTTTTGTTGTCCTCCACTGGATTCTCTCTCATTTGTCCACATCCTTTCTATAGTGGGGGGCCCAGAACTGGACACAGTACTCCAGATGTGGCCTGACCAGTGCTAAACAGAGGGGAAGAATCACTTTCCTTGATCTGCTGGCAACAATCTTACTGATGCAGCCCAATATGCCATTAGCCTTCTTCACAACAAGGACACGCTGTCAGCTCATATTCAGTTTATTGTCCACTGTAATCCCCAGGTCCTTTTCTGCAGAGCTATGGCTTAGCCAGTCTGTTCCTAGCCTGTACCAGTACATGGGATTGTTCCATACTAAGCGCAGGACTTTGCACTTGTTCTTACTGAACCACATGAGATTTCTTTTGGTCCAATCCTCCAATTTGTCGAAGTCTCCAAATCCTAGACATAACCTCCAGTGTATCTACTACTTCCCCCAGCTTGATGTCATCTGTAAACTTGCTGCAAGTGCACTCCATCCCATCTTCCAGGTCGTTGATCAAGTTATTGAACAAAACTGACCCCAGGACCAACCCCCGAGGCATTCTACTTAATACCGGCTGCCAACTAGACATCGAACCACTGATTACTACTATCTTCAAGCAAAGGAGACACAAGCTTGCATTCCTTCATCTTAAGTATTTGGAAGGAGGAGGAAATCCCAGACAGCCTCAGGGGCACCTTCAAGAAAGGAGACAAGTCAGACTGGGGAAATTACAGAGGGACTGCCTTTCTGTTCACCACAGGAAAGATCATTGTGAGATGCCTCCTGAACCATTTCCTTCCATTTGCTGAAGAGCTCCTCCTGGAATCTCAGTGTGGGTTTAGGGCAGAGATGGGCAAAATGGTGGATCCAGCCAGCAGCTGGACTCCATTTCCCAACAGCCCCTGTCTGTATCACTGCGGATGGTTTCCATAGAGACCCCAGCAGCAGCAGTGCCATGACAGCACAGGGCCAGGGTTTACATGGAAACCAGCCCCAGCACTGCTAG
Organism: Alligator mississippiensis; assembly: GCF_030867095.1. Taxonomy (NCBI): domain Eukaryota; kingdom Metazoa; phylum Chordata; order Crocodylia; family Alligatoridae; genus Alligator; species Alligator mississippiensis. The sequence goes on from NC_081830.1 coordinate 45,765,815, forward strand.
CAGGGTGCACAGCTGGGCGGGGAGGGGCTCTGTGGCTGGGGCTGGGATCTTGTAGTGGTAACAGCGTGGTCCAAAACTGAGGCAGAGCTGCCATCTGCTGCCTGAACACCCGTGCGTGGTGAGTGCAGGCAGTGTATGGCAGCTCTGCCCCAGTTCTGAACCACACTGTCACCACTGCAAGATCCCAGCCCCAAAGCAGCTCCCCACCCAGCTGTGTGCCCTGCCAGCACTGCCATATGCCTTCCAGTCTCCCTGGAAACTCTAGCCCCAGTGCTGTCATCGCGCAGCTGCTGCTGGGATCTCCATGGAAGCCGGCTGCAGCGATGCGAGCAGGGGCTCCTGGGAAATGGAGTCTGGTGTGGGCCCAATCTGACCCATAGGTCAGACTTTGCCTGCTCCTGGCTCAGGGCATCTAGAGGTACAATTGACATTATCTTCCCAACTCACCAGCTGCAGGAGAAATGCCGGAAACAACATAAGCCTCTTTACATGTCCTTCTTTGACCTCATGAAAGCTTTTGACTCTGTCAGCCAAGAAGTGTTGTAGAGGACTCTTCTGTAGTATAAGTGCCCACCAAAATTTGCAACCATTTTCTGCCTGCTTCATGATGGCATGTGAGCAATGGTTTTCAGTAATGAATCTATGCAAATGAATGTAATGAATGAGTATCATAGCCCAGCCTCTAGCATGGATCTTTGAAAACTCTTGGCGCTCTGGTGTAGTGCCCGAAGACTGGAAGAAGGCCAATGTGGTGCCTATCTTCAAGAAAGGGAGGAAAGTGGATCCGGCTAACAATAGGCCCATCAGCCTGACTTCTATCCCGGGGAAGATCTTAGAAAAGTTTATTAAAGAGGCCATCCTTAATGGACTGGCCGACGTCAACATCTTAAGGGATAGCCAGCACGGATTTGTTGCGGGTAGGTCTTGCTTGACCAATCTCATTTCCTTCTACGACCAGGTGACCTATCACCTGGACAAGGGAGAAGAGATTGATGTCATATATCTTGACTTCAAAAAAGCCTTCAATCTGGTGTCCCATGATCGCCTCTTGGAGAAACTAGCCAATTGTCACCTTGGGTCCTCCATGATCCACTGGCTGGAAAATTGGCTCCGGGGTTGGACCCAGAGGGTAGTAATTGATGGAAGTCACTCATCGTGGTGTCCTGTGACCAGTAGGGTCCCCCAAGGCTCTGTCCTTGGACCCATACTGTTCAACATCTTCATTAATGATGTGGACACTGGAGTCAGAAGCGGACTGGCCAAGTTTGCCGATGACACCAAACTTTGGGGCAAAGCATCCACACAAGAAGACAGGCGGGTGATCCAGGCTGACCTGGACAGGCTCAGCAAGTGGGCGGACGAAAATCTGATGGTGTTCAACGCCGATAAATGCAAGGTTCTCCACCTTGGGGAAAAAAAACCCGCAGCATCCTTATAGGCTCGGCAGCGCTATGTTGGCTAGTACTATGGAAGAAAGAGACTTGGGGGTCATCTTTGACCACAAGATGAACATGAGCCTGCAGTGCAATGCTGCGGCTAGTAAAGCGACCAAAATGCTGGCTTGCATCCATAGATGCTTCTCAAGCAAATCCCGGGACGTCATTCTCCCCCCTGTACTCAGCCTTAGTGAGGCCGCAGCTGGAGTACTGTGTCCAGTTTTGGGCTCCACAATTCAAAAAGGATGTAGAGAAGCTTGAGAGAGTCCAGAGAAGAGCCACGCGCATGATCAGAGGTCAGGGAAGCAGACCCTACGATGACAGGCTGAGAGCCCTGGGGCTCTTTAGCCTGGAAAAGCGCAGGCTCAGGGGTGATCTGATGGCCACCTACAAGTTTATCAGGGGGAACGTTTGTTTCTCCCTGCTGGGAGACAAATACGCACAAAGTTTAAAACCACGGCTTTCACTTCCCTGCTGATGGGGATTCTGGGGCCCTGAATTGGTAGGGGCCCCTGGGCTCGTGCCCAGCTGGCCCGTGCATTAATCTGCCTATGCTCCTTTACCCTGCTGGGCCTGGACTGGCTCTACCTCCTTGTTAGGTCTTTTCTCAGACACAAGCAGCAATCACCCAGCAATCACTCAGTTAGCATCACACCCAGCTGTTCAGAGCACGTGACCCAACACACAGCTTATCAAACAAACACTCAGCAAGCCAAACACACAGGCAGCCCTGACTCAGTTATTTTCCTGGAACAGGATATGGTGCCTGGCTCCTCTTGCTTTTCTCCTTCCTCCTCTTGCTCCCAGTGAATTGCTTGCAAACTGCCCTGTTTGCCCCTGAATCAGGAGGTGATTCCTTTAAACAGTGTTTAAGCTCCAGTCTAGCAAGATACTGAAACATATGTCTAACTTGTATCAGATTGATTCTCATTGGCTTCACATCCTTAGGTGTGTGTATTTGCACCTCATAGAATCAAGACCTCAGGTATGGCTGCATTAAAAGTTTACAAACCACTCATTAATAAAATCATTGCGATTGAAAAGGAAGGGATATGCATATTGAAAACAGGGCAAAGAAATTTATATAAACATGTCAAATATACTGAATCTGATTATGCTGCTATTCCAGGTATACATCTCCCATGGACATCAGTAGGAGTTCTGTAGGGCCAGTTCTAAAAGGATACACAGTCTCTAAATCAGTGATTCTCAACTGAGGTATTGTGAGATCCTTTTAAGGTTACTGCAAATATTCCAGCTTTTAGGTGTGCATATACCTACACATGATTCACAAGATAAACGCAGATATTTCAAACTGGAATCCATAGTGTTAAAAACATTCTGACCTTCTGTGGTTTTTCTGAAGAATTTTTTGCAACAGAAGAATTTCTCTATTATTTTTCCATAGTCAAAAAAATGAGTGAAAACTAAGAGTTGGAATTTTCTGAGGTGTGCCTTGAATCTAACAAAGGGTGGCTTGGATCTAAAAAGGTTAAGAATCACTGCTGTATGTCACTATATGGAAATTATATAAAAATATGATACAATGTGAGGCCAGCTTTAACTTACACAATGAACTGAGGAACCTGTTATTGACCATGGCCAAAGTTTATCCTTTGATTCATTGTTTTTGTTGTCCCTCACAATCTAGTTAGCACATGCAAAACATTTTTTCCACCTCACCTATGAAGTTATCTCTTTCCCAACTTTCACACTTGAAGGAGCCTTTCTATTTCCAGCAAAATAAATTCACGTGGCATACTGCTGGCAATTTTTGTCATGGTCTGTGCTGGAATTTCCTGTGTTGTATCTCTGCTTCAGCAGTTATGAGCAATAATGTGTATGCGCAACTTTGTTTTAGGGATCAACTTTCAGTGCTTCAGAGCTGTATGAACCATTTTTCTCTTTTTCTTTCTTTTTTTTTTTGAGCAGATTAAAGTACATTTCTTTCTCTATTAATGTGGAGAGATGCAGTATGTTCCTTGTGTCATCTGTTCCCTCGTGTATTCATACCGACATCTGCAAAAAGGCAGTCACCCGCATGCTGTGCACTTAAACAGAAAGCATCAAAATAAAGCAGGTGGCAGGGTATTTTCCACCTCTTTCCAATCACTTCAGATTGGAAACATTCCCCTTCTCCTCCCTATGCTAGATTATTGTGTCATCCTTTATTTTTGGCTGATCAAGAATCCATGAGAAATAACAACTAATCCAACATGCTGTGATCAGTGAATGAATTAGGCAAATTGATCACAGCAGTATTCCATGTACTACATTAGCATCCTATCTGATCATGGGTCAGTTTGAGAATCCTAGATCCTATTTTTATGGCTTTCAGAAGTTGGGAGACAAGCTGTTTCAAAAGACTAACTCCATCTGCAATCTGCTATCACAGTTGCAATAAACAGGGACACGGACCTTTGGCTGTGGAACAGCTCTTAGAGATTAGGAAACAGCATCTTGTCACATTTTAAGACAAGTGAAAGATTCCTAACGTTAAGCCAATCTTTCCTCACAGAGCCATATAGGGAATGTTTCACATGAGAGACAATCTTCAAAACTGTCTGAGAAGATGATTCAAGCCAGAGGAAAGGTAAGCCCATAGTCTGACAGAATCATAGAAAGTTAGGGTTGGGAGGGACCTTAGGTCATCTAGTGCAACCCCCTGCTCAAAGCCCCAGCAGTTGTCCCAGCAGTTTATACCTTGTCCCAGTAGTTTTACTGAGTTGGGCTGACTGCTAAACAGACCATTGTACTGTCCGAGTGACATTAAACCTCTTTGAGCTTTGCCACCAAAAAGAAATTTGAATAGTTCTTTCTGCTCTACCCCTAGACAGAAGGCCATTTTCAACACCAGCTTTCTAAAACACCCAGATCCCAGCAGCCTGAATGCTGAAAGTGACAGTGAGCAAAGACCACCCAAACAACACCACATGCCCCAGAACAATGCTGGTGACCCTGACTTTCAATTTGCTAGGTGGTGAAATGCCCTTTTGTAAATTCACAACCTGTAATGGCAACCTATGCAGAGATAGGTAATCTCTTCCTTTCCTCGCTTCAAATTCCCCCACAGTTTGAGGAAGTATGAACCTGCTAAGTAATGGAGAATCGTGGTCCATACGGGTTTAAGGAAAAAAAAAGTGGGGAAACTTGGATGGGAATCTGTAGGTTCATGGTAGAACCTGCAGAACTGAAGAATAGTAACAGAAGTAAAAAATGTAGAATTTTACAAGCTATGAGTGTTGCCATAAGGTGGCTGACACAGCATGCAACTAAATTAGCAGAGCAGACTATAGGAAAAACTAAGGAATTAGAAGAAGCTACAGAAGCCATAGATTATTAGAAGTCACAAGGCTTTATTGGCAGGTCAGCAAGGCCTATGCTTCCCAAGCTTCTTTTTGGTGCTTTAGTTTAACAATGGCTTAGCATAACTAGAACTCCTGCGCCAAGTAAAATGTGGGGGGAGGGTTCTCTGTTGTGATAGCTTACTGGTGTATTACAGTTCAGGCCTTTAGGAGATTATGTTAAGAAATTCCTCATGGCTGCATTTTGCATTCCCATATTTTTCTCACCTTTTCCTGCATATCAGCATGCCTGCCAGTGTCTCCCACACAACTGTGATTGTCTTTAATTAATACTGTAAAGCTTAATTTTGTTTAATGTTATTCATTATTTTATGTTTTTATATGAGATGGGAAACCTATTGCTAAAGAGTAGGAGTGCACTACAGTTACAGTGCTGCATACAGTAACATTGAGGTGGGACATGAGACCAGTACTGAGAAGCATAATGTAAGAGGGCAAAGACAGCCCTGTTCCTTTGATGATACAAAGTTGCAAGTATGGGGGGAGAGTCAGGTCAGGGACAGGGCAAAGTTAATTACTTAGTATAGTGTTTCTCAACTGTTTAAGTAGCAAGTACCCCTTAACTTCTGAACATTTTAATAAGTACCCCAATACTCAATTTTCCAGGGGATTTTATATTTACAGACTAATGTGTGCTATATGTTGGAAAAAAAGCTGTGTGTATAAGGCTGTGATGTGACAGATGTCTGATCTGGTGTGGATAGGGTTGCCACCTTTTACACCAGGGGTGCACAACTCAAGTATGTACCTGGGTTAGAGGTGATGTTGCCCAAAGCTAGGAGGGTTGAACCAAAGCTAGGAAGGTTGAACGCCAGTTATTACTGGGGAATTTACATTTTTTGCCATAGTTTTGAGAGGAAAAGAAAGTGTCAGAGAGAGAGTGTTGAGGTACCCGCATACCCCTGGGGGTATGCAAGACACAGGCAGGGGGTATGTGTACCACAGGTTGAGAAACTATGACTTAATAAACACAGCTGGGAAAGGGATCGCACCCAGGGTGAACGTTAACTGATTATGAGCCAGCAGCTATTTAAGTCCACAGCAAGGGGTTTTCCTTTGTCCCCTGGGGCACAGCGTGGAGATATTCAGGGGGGATCCAGGAGTGGCAGACCCAGAGCTTCAGCAGCTTGCTGATAAGACCAACTAACTGGGGGTAGGTGACCACAGTGACCGGCGAAGCAAGGAGGTGAGGAAGAGAGGAGAAACTTACTGGCTGAGAGAAGGACCCACAGAGAAAGGATCCAATGGTACCAGCAGGAAAGAGAAAAGAGAGAAGGACTGAGTGGAGCTGACTGGCTTGGGGGAGCGGACTGTACAGTGGTGGAGGGAGAAAGGAAGACTGCGAGCTGTGAGAACAGCCAGGGTTCTCCACAACCTGCGTGGAAGTTACTAATCAATTTTATTTTATCCTGCTTCCAGGGTGATTTACTATACCCTCTCTCATTAAGGAATTAACTTCTTTCATCATTCCAAAGCATGGCAGGCGAGCCCCAGGGAGAGAGAGATTTCGTTATTCACCTTCACCCGGCCACATATAACATATTGGTCAAACTAAAGAAATAGAACCTATATCTTCAAAGGGTCCCATTCCCTCTACCAGATATGAGGAGCTCTCATTGATTTCAGTGGAAGTTACTTGTATCTTGAGGTTTAGAAACAGAATCCCAGTTTCTGTCAGACTGAAGAGAGCTGAAACACTGCACTGACCTGAACAGGAATGTTTCTTTCATGATAGCAAAGGGGAGAAAATTCTTAAGTCTGGAGACAAAAATGACTTGTTCCTAAATTAGGCTTGACATAAGTACACTTAAATTAGAGATGGAGGTTTGTAGCCTGAGTGTGAACTATAACAAAACCAGGAATAGCTGCATTTATTTTTAGATAGTTAAGTAACTTATGCCTCAAAGGTTGCAAAACTCTAGAACTCTTGGTTCAGAGATGATACCTTTTATTAGATCAACTAAGAAATTGCAAAAAAAAATATCTTTTTCTGCAAGCTTTCGGACACACACACCCTTCCTTGGACTCAGGGAATTAAAGATTAATTAAATGAAAGATGATAGAAAGTCCCCATAGGTAGAAAATAAACTTCATTTTTGCACAGAGGAAGCTGAAGGTGGAAGTCTGTTCCTCTGGGTCCATGAAAGTTTCTTTGTGAGTTGCTCTTTGATGTGCAGATAAGGCAGGACTCCTTCCCTCCTGGTGTCAGATGGCAGAAAGGGAGGGAGGTGGCCTCGAAGGTTGTGCATTCCTCCTAAAAGCTGTCTGTGATTTTCACAGTTCTTGGTTGCCTGTGCCTGACAGAAAACATTTTGAAGATGCATGGGACTCTGTACTGCCATATCCAAAATCAGACAGGACACCTTGGCAGTGAAAATGAAAGAGCTATAGCACACCTTCAAGAGGACTTGTTCTTCTGGAAAATTGGTTATCTGGTTAAAACTGATTTTTTTCTGGATAACAGTTAAACAATGAACCTGATATCAATCCAGATGTTTTGTTTTGTTTGCTATGCCTAGGGGAAAAGGTCACTGCTCTATCCAGCCTGCTGCATTTGGTGCAGGGTCTAGGGTCGATGGGGGAGCTCTAAGTCACCTTTCTGCTCCTTTGATCTGTCCCCTATGAAGGTCACAGCAAACAACGGGCTGGTCTAATTCCTGTCAGCAAAAAGGATCCCTGATAATCAACTCCACTGTCAGGGACTGAGGGTACTATACACTTTATTTTCCCCTCATTCTAGCTATGCCTGGCAGCTCTCCCTATATCTACTGGGCAGCATCACCTTTATGCTAACCAGGACTTCCCATTTTATTAGTGGAGTCCCCAGGTGTTTCCTATTAGGGCAGCAAGTAAACCAGAGCTTGGAGGCAGGAGTCCACCTTTTAAGGAATAAATCACCTAGAAAAAAATGAGTTTATTCCAAGCACATATCTGCTTAATTTGACTGAGTTCCTTGATAAATGAATGAAGGAATATTAGAAATACAAAGAGAAGATCAGCTTAACCAAAAGTCTGACACTGATTAAAGCTCTGGCACTATGTCATTTGTACCAGCAGAGGGAGCATGGTAAATAGAGCCATGGTAACCTGCCTTCACAGCCCCATGCAGAGAACTGTAGCATTAGCAATTCTGATTTCCATCTGTTTCAGTAGTTTCATGACATGAAATAGGTAAAAAAAAGTGTTTCCTTCTGAAGTTTTCTATGGATTTATGTTAGTATGCTGATCAGAAAGGGTGATTTTTTTCCCTTTAGATGTTAACTTCCTGCAGAGACCCAAGACAACAGTTAACAGAAAGACAGTCTGTTTATCTGTTTTAATGCTGTGCAGCCTTTACAAGAAAAGGGCTCTCTATGCAGAAGAATATGGGAGCCCACCTGACACAACTATGTTGTTTTGGTTTGATCAACTCAGCACTTTACAGAGCACGTGTGTGGCAGATATTTAAATCTGAAAATATGACAGGCAGGTACTAAAGAATCCCCAGCAGGTTTACAACTGTCAGTTCCCACTCATTAGAGAGGAGACACCTGTGTTCAAAACTCCTCATTATTTTACTGGGAAAGATGGCTTATTTCTTTACACCCTGGTGAAGAGTCACAGTTGCAATACCTGCATGTGCTTTGCCGTGAGAATATCAGCTCATCTTTTTCTCATCCGAAGTTGATCAGTTAGGTGAGCCTCTAACTGGAAGCTGTTCTCAGGGTTCAAATTTTGTATTGTTTGCTTGTTAAATACGGCTAACATGGAACAGTTGATTCTCTACAACTGGAAACATGAAGCAAATGTGTTAGATTTCAGTTTTACTGTAGTTTCTAAATTTTAGTTTAGTTTCTAACTGAAGTTTCTAGGCTTTCTAAAGAAAACTGTATAACTTGATGGTATATCACATGAATAAATTTGTTCTCTGTTCTCAGCCCTAGTATTCACTTAGCATGCACAGTTCTTCCTGGCATACTGGGAAATGTAGTTCAGAAGACCTCAGCTAAAACAGCAACACTGAGTGACTAAATTCCCTTTGCTTTTCTTTCATTTTGAATGTTTAAAGACGAATTTTAACTGAACAAAAATGCTGGAGGTGTTTCATATGCTACAAAAGCCTCTTAATATTTTCATATGTTTAACTTAGTAACAGTGATTTTGGTTTAAATTAACACTTGTAAAAATCTAATTCTCACAGTGTACCTTCTCAAGCAGGTGCCAAAGCCAGCATTTGAGTGATAGGCTGAGAAGTAAAATAAGTTATATGAATCTTCACCCAAAACCTTTTGTTAATGCTTCTTTCCTCTATGCCTTTGAGCTGCCTAGTTCCCTGCGGGTCCAAAAGCAGAATCAAAAAGAAGCTTTTCTTCATAGTGTCATCAATCTCAGTCTTGCCATTTAGACATATTGCAGAGGGAAAGTACAGCTGCTGCTATAGCTCCTCAGGTGGTACGGGATACAGTATAACCTCATTATAACAAGTCCTGTTTATAACAGCCCTCACTTGTAACAATCCCAACAGCAAGAACTGTTCTTTCATTATTATGGTGCAGCAAATTACCTAACTCTATTATAACACAGTATCGTTTTAATAAACTGCTCTCCCAGTGCCATGGGGGTTTTATTATAATGAAGTGGTACAGTGCTTGAGTATTTAGGGAATGTGTTTATGTTCACCTTACATATTTCAGTTAGATTTTTATAATGTCTTTGTATCTTTTGATTTTTATTTTGTAATGCTTCATCCTCCTTGTACTAAGTTGGGGAGTGGTACTTTTACATATCTGCTAATAAAGACTACTAGTGCCTTTTACATCTCCCTTGGGTAGAAGGAAGAGTAACTGTATCATAGAGAAAACTAGCATTCTCCCACTTCTCAAGTAACTAGGGTCTGAAGAAATAGAATTTTCCTAAAAGGGAATGAGATTAGATATTAATCTTTCACAGGGCCTGAGAGCCTCAGAGGCAGGACTCATAGGAGGAACAAAGGCATACATTTTTGAAGAGAGAGAGGACCTCTTTGACACTGGGACCAGCCAGAGTTGAAGAAAGCTGGTTGGAAGACAGAGGGATAAAGAAAAGTGACCACAAAGACTTCATGTTGTAGGAGGGCAGCTGGAAGGGAAGGATACTCAACTCTTTTTGACTTTGACCTAACCCACAAGAACACTCAAGACTGGTAAGAAAACTGAGGCAGAAAAATGCATACACTTATTTTATTATTCTCTCTTGTACTGTCAATCTGTTGTGCTGCCTAAGGAGAGATTAATTTGGGGACTTTAGCAAAATTTGTGTCCATTTGCTTCTACTGTCATATGCCACCAAAAAGGTGAACTGTAATCCAAAATGCTCAGATGAAGTTCTAGGAAAGGGTAAGTTTATGCAACTGGGTTACCTACGCAAGAACTACTAACCTATGAGGTAAGAGGCAAGGATTTTTTGGGGTGATATCTCATATTAAACCAACTGCATAGTTGGGATAGAGTTAGACAAGCTTTTGAATGCAGGACAGTCTTCTTCAAGTCTGAAAAAGAATAAGATCTTGCATTCAAAAGCTTGTCCAACTCTATTCCAACTAATTAGTTGGTCTATACAAAATATCTATCACCCAAAGAAATTCTTGCTTCTTGCATAATTCCTGGACCATGACAGCTACAAATTCATTTTAACAATGCTATAGCCTATGGGGTTACATTTCTGTGAAGGTGCAATAGACAAAGAACCTGTGTTCAGGAAATCTGTCAGAGGCCAAGGAAAAGAGGCTATACTGGAGCCTACCCAGACAAAAGGAAGCTTAACAGCACACAAGTGAGTGGACCCAAAATAGCAGCCAGACGAGTGTTACATGAGCTGTGACAGTCATTATCTTTTTCTTCTTTTCATGTCCTGTCACCATGTTCAAAAATGAATTAAAAAATGGGCACATAATATGGCTCAATCTGTAGCCTTAGCAAGGTCCTTGTTGGTTTCATGGTTCCCCCATACATGGGCAGACCAGTGGGTGTTCTTCAGGTAGCAAGTTTCCTCCACATGCACACATGGTGTTGTATCATTAGTGTATCTCCACAATTGCATATTAACTTTAGTCTTACTGACTCCTGTTCAAAGATGGTTCAAGCTTCTCCATGCTGGCCTGCCAAGTTCTGTGCCTGTGGGAGTTGTTCGGCAGTTTTGATATTCATCCTAACTCCTTCCTGATCCATTTGTAGTTGTAATTGGCATATTTTTATTTGTGTGGCTGTTGGTGTTTCATCCAGAGGATGTGCTGCAGAAAGGAAGCTTTTACAGGACTATTTGAAGCTGCAACATACCCATATAGTAGGTGCTACTTATCTTTGACCTGCCTTCTGATGTCTGGTGGGGCAATTCCAGTGAGTAAATGAAGACTATTGACATTTATCATTTCAAGGCATCCAGTAATGCACCTGCAACTTTCATTCAGCATAGTGTCTAGCTTCTTTGCATGTGCTGATATTTCCCAAACTAGATATGTGTATTCAGCTGCCAAATAAAAAAGTGCAAATGTAGTAGTTCATAGCATTGTTGGATTGGCCCCACAATTGGATTTGGTGAATGCCTTTAATATGTTGTTCTGGGAACTAAGTTTGTACATTGTTTTATCTACATGTACTTTATATGAAAGCATGTGATCTAATGTCACTCCCAAGTAGATAGCATTCATGCAGTGGGTGAGAGCTATTCCATTCCAGGTTAGGTTGAGTCATTTACTAGTATCTTGGTTCTGAAGGTTGAAAAGACTAACCTGTGCTTTATTTGGATTGGCACATAGTGGACTTTTGTTGTAATAGTCTGACAACCCATTGAACACTGATGCCAATGTGGCCTCAATGTTCTTACTATGGGCAGGGGTACACAAATCATCTGCATAAATAAAACTTCTCATGCCTGGGTAAATTGGTTGATCATTGGTGTAGATGTTAAGTAATATAGGTCCAAGTTTGCTGCATGTAGGTATGTCATTCCTTTGCTTTTGCCATTAGCTATGCTTCTTACATAATTTGATGTAGAAATGTTGGTTTTTGGCAAGGATCGTATTATTCATAGTAGGTCATCTTTCATCATATCATGTGTTTGCAAGGAGCCTCCAGTGGTTTTGTGAGGTTTCGGCTAGGGCATAGGTGGCTGGGCCTGCAGGTAGGTTCCTATGGGCACCTAGGGGGTCAGAAATGTGGGAGCACAAATTATCAGTGTGTCAAACTGGGGTCCAGGTCAAAGGACTAAGGCCATGGGGATCAAGTTCCAGGAGGGCCAAGAGGTGAGATTCAAGAGATGTAATGCATAAGTAGGGTCTTACTGGATTCACAGCCAAACTGGGCTGTGCTGCAGCTCCTTTAATCTTGCAGGTTTCCCTGTGTCCCTTCCCCAACCCCCCTGCTGCTGATTGGTGGAGGGAACCCACTTGCGGCACACTTCTGATTGGCAAGGAAGTGAAAACCACAGTTTTAAACTTGGAGCTGTTTTTGTCTCCCCACTGTTGACTGGGTGAGGGGCCCTGGCAGCCCTGCTGCTTGCTGCTGACCAGCAGGAAGACAAAAATGGCACCAAGTTTAAAACTGCAGGTTTGCTTCCCTGCCTATGATGAGTGAGCCACAAGTGGGATCCCTTCACCAATCAGTGGTGGGAAGGGTGCACAGGGGAACATGCAAGATTATAGGAGCAGCAGTGCTCCCCACTTTCACCGTGAATCTAGTAGGGCCCTATCCATAAGCAGGCCAAGATAAGAAACCAGGGGTCAAAGAGAGATCCAGGGGAGATCCAAGGTCTTGGTCAGGAAGAGCCAAAGGCAAGTCAGGAGCCAGGAAAATCAGAAGGAGCAGTGAATATGATGCTTGCCCAAACAAACTGAGGCTGTGTCGAGGCATGCCTGTAGTCTGAGGCTACTTTAAAGGTGTGCTTAAAAGGGCGAGCAGTGCCTTCAGCAGCCAGTCTGGTTGCTTGCTTCCACATAAATCTAGTGTGCTCTTGTTAACCAGGGATCAGAGCAGATGTGATGGCTCAAGTGTTTGGTCCAGCTGGGCCTGATTGATCAGAGACCCTGACAGGTTTACAGCATTATAAACTGCACACAGAATATCCATGAATATGGCACCAGTGACCATTCCTTTTTTTGAAGCCATCATTTGATGGGCTGCATGATGTTTACTACTTGATCAGTACATAATTTCCCTGGGCAGAAGCCAGCTTGCTTAGGGATTAGGTGTTCTTTGACAACTGGTGACAAATAGTTTGCGATAAGGTATTTGAAAAGTTTGAAAGATGACATAGCAAGGATATAGTTCTGAAGTTCTTTGGATCTGAGGAAACTTTCCTCATTTTATGAGTGCTACAGTACATGCATACTGCTACATACAGAGCCACATATAGAGCTGTGACAGTACCCTATGCCCATGCTATACATTGGACCTACTCTGCCCTCTCTGTCGAAGAGGAGGACAGACCCACAGACACCTATTCCACTTGTACCCTTCTTCCTATTCCTACCCTTTCACACTGTTTATTGAAAATAATCATTTGGTCATCTTCAGTCATTCACCTTCCAAGGTGAAGGGCTGAAGAATTAATGAATGACTATTTTTATGACAGGGCTCTTATGGGGTATAAAAATGTCTATTAGCCCTCCCCTTCCTCTTTGCCATGTGCAGTGTTACTCTAGATTATAAATATGGGATTTTACCAGGCTTGCTTTGTAGATCAAAATAAGCACTAGAAATTTCAGAAGCTCAACCAGATTTATGATGTGTTTTTGTGCATACCTGGATGTCTCTTCTCTCTGCCCATCCTCAGACTGAGTCATGTTATACAGCAAACACAAATCATGTCAACCTTGCTGTTTTAGGCAGTGAAAGAAATTGAACAAAAGGGAAAGTGCAGACAGCACCACTGGACATCTTTAGATATTATAGGGAGAAAAGTAGTACAGGAACCTGAATGGGGTAGAATGCTATAAAACAAGTACGATCAAAGTCTGTGCTTTAGAGAGGTACTGGGATAGCAACAATGTCCTTACTATGCAGAGGTTTTAGGTCTTTGGATCTGTGTAAGGATTGTTGACACCTTCCCCAGCCCATCCTTAGTAGCCTCCTCTACAATAGCTTTTTTACATTTGGTGGGATGTTGTCCATCTTAATCTATGTCAGGTGTAAGCATCCTCTCCTTGATGGCCATAGCAACCTCTTATGCTTTACCCTTTTGATCCCATATAGACCTATTACTGGGGTAAGCTTTTCCTCTATCACTGAGTGAATGTTGTCCTAAGGAATACTCTTTTACCTTAGGCCAGGGGTTGAGAATATATGGACAATGGGCTTGATCTGGCCTGCAGAGCCACTGGATCTGTCCTGTGGATATGGGGCTTTGGCAGGATTCTGCAATGGATGTCTTTGGCTGCAGACACTTTTTCTCATGCTGCTGCATGGAGAAGCACTGGTATCAGGAGCCCCCTATACCACTGTGGAGAGAAGCAGTAGTCATGGGTGGGTTTCAGCAGCTATCCACTCACTCACCTCTGACACGAGGTGGGTAATTTTGGCCCACAGCTAAGAAAGGTTGCTTACCACTGCCTTAGGCTTTAATTACAGTCAGGAATTTAAGTTTAAGTATTTCACATTAATGTAAGGAAAAGGTACTTTGTTATAGTTTGCCATGAATTTAGCTTGTTGTTCTATACACTTGTCAAGAATAGAGGAAAAATATATTACTATGATTTTTGTACTATCATTTTGAAGATCTACTTTTTTTTAAAGAAATTGCTAGATATCTTGAAGGGCTATCGTTCATCTTCCTAGCACAGCCTAAGTCATTTTTGAGAACTATTTGTCATGTATAAGATGTTGTAATCAACATGCAAGTAATTGTCCATGGCATTCTAAATTTTTTGCATAAAGGTTTGTGATTTATGCTTTGTAAAGGAAATTAATTTTCAAAGATGCCAAGTTAAAAAAATAAGAAACTCAGCCTTATAATGATGTGGTATGTATAAATAGCCATACTAGATGAGGGTACATAGGTGAACTAAGCATGGTCTAATTAGGGTAAGCTCATCTTCTCAGGGCCAAATTCTACGTTCTAATCTGTGGGGCTCCAAAACTGTGACAACTGCCAGTGCAGTACTTAGACTCCTGGTGGCCCTGGGTAAATTTTTAGTATCAGATCCCGCTTCGCCAGAGATAATGATAATAATAATCAGACAACAAGGGATTAGGTTTATGTATATGCGCAATCTTAAAACTTTTTTTTGCAATTTTTTTTTTTTTTTGGTCATTTTCGGGCCCCGTTTCTGTCTGGGTCCCAGGCGGCTACCTAGTTCACCTATACCTGTGTCTGGGTCTGCCTACAGCCAAATCTAAACCACACTGAAGTCAGAGTCTCTTCCCCAATTGGCTTTGAATCAGAATCTTACTGCTATTATCCACATATATTAGCTTTGAAGGGATCCTAGGAACCACCGTACTGCTCACTGTGTCTTGTTTAGCCTGGCCTTTTAACTTTATAATCTTTTGCTAACTAGGATCCTGCACTGCTCCCATTGAAGTCAATGGCCACAAAGTAGTTCTGCTGTTTCTCTGCAGCCAGTGGTGGACTAATTTTTTCAGTTCCCACGGAGCACTCCTCCCTCCGCTTGTCTGCCCATATGTCAACCTTTCTTCTTCATGCTGGCAGTAACAGGAATTGAAAGAAATCAGAATCCCCCATCATTTTACCTTTCCAAACTGTACTGGTTCTGCTGTATGCCTCCCTGAATTAGGACCTGTTCAAACAGTAACAGTAATGTTCTTTTTTGTGTTGAATCATTAGCCATAATCCATCAAGCTCCTGGGCTCATATAGCCTTTGACAAGGTCAGATATTCTTAGCAACTTTTAGTCCTTCATAAACAAGTACTGTTCAAATTTTCTGGAAATTGTCCAATTCACAGATCACACATTATTTTTTTTTAAATAGGGACTAGATTTCCCCATGTAGCAATGGCCATTTCAATGCCTCTGTGTGTACATTTTACATTGTTGCAAGAGTATAGCTGATTTTTAGTTCTTTCAAGCCACTTTAGCCCAAAGGTCTTCCTCCTGCTAAGGAAGGAAAGCAATATTGTGTTTCTGTTATTGAGAGGGCTCTAAAAGGGTTTTGTTTTGTACTGATTGAACATGCTGGGAAAAATGGAGCAGTAATTTGCTGAGGAAGAAGAAATTAATGCTATTTAAAAAATCACAATAGTTAGGGCTATGAGAGTGTACCTCTACAGTAAGACAAAAAAAGATCTGGGGAATAAAACCTCATCTCAATAAACTTTAACAAAGAGACTTTTAATTGACTTTGCAGTTTCCACATTGTCAATAAGGTAAATCCATGGGAGACATAGCACTAGTGAGTGTAAATTGTAGGGTAGTTTTCATAAAAATATGGAGTTTAATTCACTATTGATATACTACAACATTATGCCTCTAACTCCATTGATTTCAAAGTATGGGAGGACATAATACTTTAAAGGTGAAAGACTCAAGGAAAAGTGGCTAAAGCAACTGTCCTATTGCAAAATATGACAATATGTTGATAAAAGGTAAAATTTTGTTCAGTCTTGTTATAATGAGATGATGATTGTACATGGTTTCATTTATAGAATTAGCTCAAAGTTCCTGTGACATTATCAGCTGCTAGGAACCCTCTGTGTACAACTCGTCAGAAGTATCTCTCATTTGCCCAATATATTTTTTCCTTACTGGGCACATTGACATGAGATGCTACATCCCTATAGCTCATTGCTATGGCAATGGTGGGCACAAACCATGATGCTGATGCTACTGCATGGTAGTGTGGGAAAAAAATGGTGCAGTGTTGAGTCTGTGCATTAATGCCAGTCATTAGTACTTAAGCAAATACTAAATGAGTGGTTTGTGCAGTCCAGCGCACATGTAGATGTGCCCCCTGAGCCTGTAAATCCAAGCTAAATAGGTCATCTTCACAACAGTCTGGTCACCAGAAAGTTTTATTACAGAAAAAAGGATTGTCCTTTTATCAAAAGGGAAGCTTTACATTAGCATAGTGAATCTCCTCAGGGCTGTGCTGCCTTTATATTTTCACTCATTAAAAAAAAAAAGCTAAATTAGGATTTTTAAAATTGCTTTTGAAATGTTACTTCACACAGACAGTCAGCAAAAGGCCCCTTTTTAAAAGTGAAAGTTTCTGCCAGTCATAAATCCATGGTTACATTGGCTTTTACTTAAGCAAGCTGAATAAAATATTTAGAAGTAAAACCTCCACATTGCTAGGAGTGAGCATTAGCAAGATATGCATCTCTCATTCCCTTTCTGGGAAGATAAAAGTAACTGGCATTTTAGGGTGTGGGCAGACGTGATAGTTATAGTGGCATTAAATTATACAGTGTAAAATGTTCCAGTGTAATTGTTATATCTGCCTGCTTCTATACCAGTATAAGTGGTGCTAAACCACTATCGTTTTAAACCTGAAGGAAACGGTTTAAAATTACAGGAGTTTAACTCCAATTATATGTGCCTGAGAGCAGAGAGATTTAACCATTACATCTGAACAGCTGATGCAATGTCCTGAGTAAAAGTTTCCGCTCTCCTTTTAAGCTGTTTAAAGTAATATCTGTTCACAGCCCTTTTGAGGTAAATGTATTAATTTAAAAAATATATATTTCAAAGCTTATTTTAGTGGATTTTGGGTCTGATTTGCTACTTATCAAAGCCAGTGGTAACCTTTCCTTCACTGGCTTAGAATCAGGCCTTTCACGCTTAGAGAGGGTTTTGGATCAGAGGTGTAACAAACAGCTTTTGTGCCCTTGGCACTGACTATGGCAGCAGCCCCGCTCACCCACCCCTTGCTAGGCTACTGTACAAGATGGACATCTTTTGACTGACGTGGAAGGATCAGCAGTTAGAAAGCAATGGGAGGAGTATTGGTATCTTCAAGTTAATAAATGGTAATGGGCATATAGACCACTTCCAATCTAATATGCTTTGAATTGTTTCTACTTGGATTCTAAAATCTTTGATGCTATAAGGAAAAATGTTACTATAATACAGTAGACATGCTTTCTTTGTACCTTAAACATACTGTAAATGTCATACTGCTAAGAAATCAAGATCAGGTGCTTATAAATGCCAGATCCTTGTGAGTACTAGGAGAAGAAATCTGTTTTCTTTAGAAAGTGGACTCTTTTCTTTAAAAAAGCACAGAAATCAATAGCAAAGATAAAGTGTTTTACAAAATATAGCTAAAATGAAACACTGGGTTAAAGATGAAATTTCCATTCTTAGCTGGGTATTTTAGGACACTAGAGCTGAGCAGTAATGCTTTGCATTTATATAGTAGTATTACCTGACTACTCTTTGCAAACATTTAAAGTTTGACTTCACAGCATCTCTGTAGAGTCATGCAGCTGTCCCTGTTTCTCTCTTGTCTCTCTTTCTCACACACACACTTGCTTGTGGCAGAGTCTGGGATAGAAACCATGTCTAATAACTCTCAAGCCTGTGCCTTAACCTCAAGATTTCCCTCATCCTGCCCACTTCTTGTATTCCAAACATTGGATACCAGCTAATCCAAACAGCAAAAAATTCATCTTTTTGAGTCTAAAAATTCTGGCCTTAGTTTCCTGTGTTATTTCTGTGCTGCAACACTTCAAATATGATTTCCAAAACCATTTTAAAACTAGAGCTCATTGATCCAAATCTATCCTCAGCTTTTGTGGCCAAAGCCTTGATAAACTAAAACCACTGGAGACCATGATCTTTTCTACCCAAATCTAATTCAGGTAGCTCACTGAAGCTATGAAAACTATTGATCTGAGGGTGTCAATTCCTCTCACATCAGAAATGATGTAGAATGAATTTATGAACTGAACCACATGGAGAATCAATCACAAATTCATTGTTTCTCAGATCATAATGTTCACAATATTGCTTTGAATAGTTTAGAAATTGCTAGTGCTAGAATGATTTGGTCTGTCTGTTACATTGTGAAAGATGTCTGAGAAGCCCATTATCTATAACCTATTAAAAAGTTGTCAGTGAATATTTACTGTTCAAGCTGTCTTTGTATTAGTAAGTTTGTTCTGTGTTGTTGGCAAGTACACAGAAGTTTGTTGAACTTCTTTCAGTCTGCTTATCTACTTGAGATTGGGCCAATCCTGGTGGGTATCCAAATTGTCGGTGAATGTTCTATGTCAGGGCTGTTCTATGACCAGTGAGCTGAATCTGATCTGTGAGGGGTTAATGGGCAACATGGCAGCATGGCAGGAGGTGGCCTGGTAAGCTCACTGCCCAGGCAGTGAGGGGAGGCTTGAGCTACTTGCATGGCAGTGCAAGCTTGGGGGCTTAAGTGCGGACTTCACATGGCAGCAGCTGTGGGGAAGGTTATCCTGCACAGCAGTGGCAAGGTGTGGAGTGGACCCTGGTATTCAAATGGCATTGCCTGCCCAATGACGGCAGCAGAGAGAGAGGCTTGAATGGTGGGGAAGACCTAGGCTCATGCTGCTCTGGATGGGCTATAGAGGCTAGGGCTGTCCACGAAACAGTAGGTGGCTTGTGTTGTAGTGGTGAGGGGGGGGGCCTCATGTTGCTTTCATGGCAGGGTGACTACTCATAGCAGGAGTCCTGGGATCCCACAGGGGCTGCACACTGTGCAGGATGTAGCCTATGCAGTGTGCAGCCAGGGGTCTATGATCAGGGCACTGATCAATCCACACATGCTTTGAAGTTGGACAGCCCCATTCTGTTCTGTGCACAAATATCTGCAAACATTACTAGGTTGTCTCTGTATGATCATAGCATGTATCTGTGAACATATTATCCACATATTCCTTATAAAAATGCAACATTTTCAAATAAACTGCACTAAAGAACAGTATAATTGCAAAGTCAAGCTTTCAAAATATTAAGAAATGCCGGATCTAAAGTAAACAGAATTCAACTAGTCTTTACACACAAGCAGATTTTTAAAAAGCTCATAAATTGTCCAAATTTAGGTATTTTTTTTAACTGGGAACTGCAGAAACAACCTGGCTTATACTGATGTAATCCCACACCAGATTTCAAGTTCCTGATCCAAGGTATCAAAATTCCTGAATTTATGAAAACTAAATCTTATAACCAAGTCATTATCCTATTCATTTCACTAATCTTATTCTCAGAAATGGCTGAACTATTTCGGCTTGAACTTTCCAAAAAGTTCAGCTTGAGACAAACATCGGTTATCTAATGCTGAATGCTAAAATTTTGTCAAGGTAATATGCAACTGGAAACAAAATCCTATAATGGGAAGTGTCAGGGAACAATAACTAAAGGTACCACTGTCATCCCTAGTTGCACTGTAAGACAGGTACTGTTGTAAACTCTGGTGATCATTTTATGAAAGTTTTGATATGTCTCTGCATTCCACATTCTCTGAACTTACAGCTGTATCTGAGTTAAATTCAAATTCCTTCAGAGGAATTCCTTAATTATGAAAATTTGCTATTATGCAATAGCACAACATTTCCTATATCACTAACTGATATTTCCTAGTTGAAAAGGCAAGGCTTCCCCAGAAAGAGTTTGGCATCTGGGAAGATACCCCACCTGCTTAGTTCCCTACAGCACAAAAAGTTTGAAGGATTTTCTGTACTTGGGATAGTTCCCAGGCTTGGTGATTGCCAAGTTCCTGCTTTGTGCAGTTGCCCAAAACATTAATCTTTCTCACATAGTCGAAAGACACAGAGAAGCAGTAATAGCAAATCTTGACAGCCTATTTTGTGGTCGGCAGGGGAAATTCACAGACCTTGTTCCAGTATTCAGCAATCTCTAACTGTTAAAATCCTTATGGAGCGCAGGACTTACTCAATGACACAACAGTCATACACATTAGAAATCCACTGGATTTTCATTTTTGTGGATGTTTCTTTTTATGCAGAAAATATGTGGATTTGTAGCTTGGTTTTGAGAGATTTACTGTTTTTGTTTCTGAGCTCCATCTACCACACTCCTGGATTTAAATATGATATCAAAACACACAAAGAAAAATACATATTAACTTCTTATCCAGATTTACTAAATTAGTTTCTTCTGAATCATGTGTAATGAAAATATACAAAACCCTGCAAATCTGATCAGCAATTTCAAACATATTCCAGATGGGATGAAATGAATCCAGCAGGCTTCCCTGATGAGTACATGCACCCAACACAACTGGACATTTTGTTAAATAGAAAAGACATGATATTCACAGATTCATAGGTGTTAGGGTTGGAAGTGACCTCAATAGATCATCGAGTCCGACCCCCTGCATAGGCAGGAAAGAGTGCTGGGTCTAGATGACCCCAGCTAGATGCATATCCAACCTCCTCTTGAAGACCCCCAGGGTAGGGGAGAGCACCACCTCCCTTGGGAGCCCGTTCCAGACCTTGGCCACTCGAACTGTGAAGAAGTTCTTCCTAATGTCCAGTCTAATCTTCCTAATGTCCAGTCTAATATAGAAATAAACTGCACTTAAGATGTGAGAAAGGTTCTACTGAAGGGGCTCTCAGCCTACTGAGGGAACCACAGCTGTTAATTAGACTGGCATTGCACTATTATTCATTACTATTTGCTCATTCATATCCTATAGTCTTTACTGATATATACGTGTAAACATATCATCTATCTATTTAGAGAACAGCCCTGACATAGATATTTGCTGTTTCATATTAGACTGTATATTGCATATGTTCTAATATGCAATAGAGTTTCTATTTCATAACCCAAATTACCTGTCATAATCAAAGATTCTTAAACTTCAGGGTTGATTGGAATATGCCAAACTGAATGTTGAAGGGAAATATCACTGGCTCAATTTTACATATACAAATAGAGTATTCTACCACCATATTATCCTTGAATTTGGGTCATGGACAATAAGATGACAGTATGAGCAGTAAGATGAGTAATGATTGTGACATTTAAGAGGCTACGATTAGTCTTCAAATCCCTCTTTCCATTAAGACAGTTAGTAGGGGACTTACATGTCTTGTAATGCTGTTGTTTAGGTTGTCTAGCTGAGGCATCACAAAACCAAGAACCTTTCATTTTCAATGCTGTCTTCACAACCAATGGAGTTTTAAATGTAATTTTTAAGTGAAAGATTATCTGCAAAATCTGAAGGAAATCCATAAATACTAAGAATTTATTTTTTCTGCTTTCATGGATTTCCATTATCCCAGAATACAGCTTATACGTGTATCAAAAATTAAAATAAAAGAGCCCTTTCTTGACATCTGATAACTGCTGTCATATAGGGCAGTGACTCAAGTACCCATTTCAAATTTATTGTAGTTGGAAGATATACTGTTGGACATTACTAAAATGTCCATGTACATCCCTGTTTATGAATCTGCAAATAACACTGTTTGCCATGTATCCAAATGATGGCACTTTATGGCAGTTTGGAATACCTCATAAATGCTTTTTATTAAGCATCCTTAATTTTAAATAGAACTCTAAATTGTAGAACATTTAAATGTCATCATTCTTTGAATATTTATATACCTTCCTCATTCTAAACAGGCAGAAATCACAAAAGGAAAAAAAGACATGCCCTGATTATATTAATGTCTAAGGGATGGGAGGTTTTAAACATTCAAAAATTGCTAATACAAACTGTTCTCTCTATGAGCTAAATTGGATGCAATATGCTGCTCATTTACTAATGTAATTTATGCAAAAATAAAATTATTGAACAGATAAATTTGATGCTGCTTATATAATCCATGTCTGGGGAGCTCCGTCTTAAAAAGGAGAGAATGATTTGATTCATTTTTACCATCCTGTAGTTTTATCATGTACTGTTGATGGTACTATAAAGAGGCAATAATACACAACACAGTCCTTTCTCACCAAATGCTTAAAATAACTCCTGTTAAAATATGTAGGAAACTTTTTGTTGATGTCTTTGGAGTTAGTATGAGGGCAAAATAGCTTTACAAGAGATTATTAGTGCTTATTTGGAACACATTGCCATACACTCTGAACATGTCCCAAGAATTTATGGATTTTTTTAGAACATCCCTGTTTAATTCTAAGCTGTGGCCATAGACATCTTACATGATGATGACAAAAATTAGTTAATATTTCTGTACTATTTGATGGTTTGGGTACCAAGGCACAGAGCAACTGGGTGACTTGCTCAGTGACATGCAGAATTGGAAAGTAAATACAAATATACTGTGCCCTAGTCCAGCATCTTGACTACAAGATCACTCTGCTCCACTCCACTGTTTCCCAACAACCTTGAATATCAGGCTTGTAAAGCAATCATTAAGAAGTGAGAGTGTTTAAAATAATCAATACCCATCAGTAAGAGGGGCATTGCTTTTATTAAAGCATGATATTATCCTCAGATGTGTTTTTATTGTTAAAATAGAAGTTTTAAAATGAAAACAGAGTCAGCTTCTCTTTTAAACATTCTGAGTTTGACTTTTGTAAATAAAAAAGTTCTGTTTCTTTAGGAAAGGTATTGAAAGCTAATGATTTCCTTATAGATAATTAAAGCTGTGTTCTTTAAAATTGACCCTTGTGTATCACAGCAGCTGCTTAGTACATACACACAAACTTTGGTAATTAACCTGGCTATTGGAAAAGTCAGATGCTTGGAGATCAATGTGATATTGTACCTACCCAAATGGAGGTCAGGTTAAGACTGGGCTCAAAATTTGACCCTGATTTACAAAAAAGTTTACACTGTAGAATCTCAATTCACACTGGGATAAAACTTATGCGATAATGTTGGTTTGCTCTTTTTCACAGGTATTTAATAAGTATGTTTGGAATGGAAATATGACAACCGACTTCCTGCCTTAATGATCCAATCCAGGCCCCTTCTAGAACTTCACTAGTAACCATAGGCCACATTTATTCTCAGTACAATTACATTAGCTTCACTAGAATTGCACCAAGGAGCATTTGATAAAGTGCATTTAAATACAGGAATATAATGTCTTACCTGCTTTTGCAGGATGCTGCTGCTGATTCTACTAACCTTTTTCTGTGGAATTTACTCTACAAAGTAAAATACCCTACAATTAACATATTAAATATTTATTAAAATAATTAAAATACACCTAGAAAGGAGAAGACCAACAAAATACAGTGCAATTATTATGTTAAAACAACTGATCAGCTCATGCAGAAATTATAGGTTCTGAAGAACATAATAAACACAAGCAACAATAGTAAGCAGTAAACCATAGATGTGTGAATGGACCAAAGCAAATAGTATATATTGTTGTATTTATATGTATGTCTAAATGTGTGTGCATGCCCCCTTTCACATGTGATAATAATTTGAAATGATGAATTGCAGAATTATGTTATAAATTACATGGTTTTTGTATATTTGACCATCTCATAGTTCAGTTCCATTCATAGCTCAGTCTTACATGATACTCAGCACTCTTGCTTAAATTCAGCAACTATTTAAATGTGTTTAACTTCAAGTTTGTGAATAATTCTATTCAAACTGAGTTGTACTACTACTATGATATTTACCTTCTTTTATAAGATGTCATGATATTGTCATGCTGAGAGGCGACCTTGTGGCTGCCTATAAATTCATCATGGGGCCGCAGAAGGGAATTGGTGAGGCTCTACTCACCAAGGCACCCCTGGGGGTTACAAGAAATAATGGCCATAAGCTAGCAGAGAGCAGATTTAGACTGGACATTAGGAAGAACTTCACAGTCAGAGTGGCCAAAATCTGGAATGGGCTCCCAAGGGAGGTGGTGCTCTCCCCTACCCTGGGGGTCTTCAAGAGGAGGTTAGATAGACATCTGGCTGGGGTCATCTGAACCCAGCACACTTTCCTGCCTATGCAGGGGGTTGGACTTGATGATCTATTGAGGTCCTTTCCTACCCTAACATCTATGAATCTATGATATCTTTGGTTGAAACGTGTGATGATAAAGTCTAGTGCAGAACGAGTATGACACATTTTGGAATGCCAGGATACTGCAATGCCAGGATTCTCTTTTTTGGCCAAATGCTCTTATTGACCTCAGTGATACTGGAGTCTGTGTAGTAGAAGAGAATATTTTTCATTTTAATTTCAAGGGAGAAGAGTTAAATGCTAATTCTAAAATACATTTCCAGAAATTGAGTTTATTTGATTCCGAGGAATCCAAGACACCATTTTTTTTACAATGTAGTTTTCTAAATGCCTTTCCTTCCCATTCTGTGTCACTTCCAGTAGTGTCAGCACTGCCTCTGAGAATAAAGTGGTAGTTTGTCTTGTAAAAGTTAAAAAATATATTTTAATTAAATTTGCTAAGGCTTATATGTATTATCTCAATTTACTTTTTATCTTTCTCACAGACATAATAATGCTTAATGTTAATTCTTTGAAGCTGTAGAATGTGTGGACATTGCCTATCACTCATGAGCCATCCAAATCATTATTTTGATTGGCAATCTGAAAAAACAGCCAATGAGTAAAAGTATTTTTTCTTCCTTTTCTCAGATATAAAAAAACCCCTGTAACTATAGCTGGCTTGCTTTGCTCCATTAAAATCTTTTCCCACAGGCAATGGGACAAGAAATGTGATGGATCAATCAGTCAAAAGAAAAAAGAAAACAGATTTCTGTTGAATAATACAAGTATATATTTTTTGTGTCTGGATTCAGGAGCACATTTTTGCAAGAACTAGAGTCATAGATAACGACCTGAATTTTTGGCTGGTGTACTTTGCCAGAACTCCATTGAGTTCAAAATATTGATCGGAAAAAATAACTAGTTGTGCTGTAATGGTTAAATGGACAGATTTTTCATGTTTGAAACTTTTAATAAAAGCTATATAATAAATATAACTATATAATAAATTATACATTTTATTACTGGATAGATTCACAAGCAGTAGTATTGCTTTGTTGTGACCTAACACTCAGTGGCAACATGTGGGGGATGCACAGGGGTGCACGTGCACCCCCTGACAGTGCTGGTACACCCCCTGACAGTCAGTGTTCCTGGGGAGGGGGACAGGCAAGAGCACTGGTGCCTCCCCTGAGACTGCCGGCCGGGAAGTGGGGGTACCAGGAGGAGCGATCATCCAGAAGTGCCACCAACTGTCCACTGGGGGGCAAGTGCCCCCCATAAGTCAGGAGGCACCAGTCACCCATGCTAACACTTAATGCCCACTCAGTGGGGTGCTGAGTGTCACCAATGTGGTGTATGGCATGTGCTATGAAGCTTCCAGAGCATTTGTATACACTATGACTTCTTCTTTGCTAGCATTGCTGGTCTTATTTGATGAGTTCAAAGATTCGATGAGCTGTTTAAAAAATAGAATTTATTCTTGTCACCAAAAAAGGAACAATAGAATCACACTCTTTCTTCCATCCTTGAAGGAAATTCTTGCTAAACATACAGTTAAATAGGCACTTGACCTGTGAAGACTTCAATATATTTTGCACTATTGGGTATGTTAAACAGCACAGAAATTTATTTACTTATGTGAAGGATTGTGACTTGTACCAAGCCATTCACCACAGATGCATACTTTGTCATTCTATTTATGCTGGATTAGGAATCTTGAGATCTTGGGGCTATTCCCACTAATAAAACTGACTTCCTGTATAATAACTCTTGAATAAGCTGCTTGGAGCCAGTTTCCTTATCTGTTAAATGGGAAATATGAGTCTGATCTGTCTTTATAAGGAGCTTTGTGATCTGTGTATCAATAATGCAGAGTGTTCTAACTTAGGGGTGTCTTAACTGTGAAGTTTTATTTCGTTGATAAATAAAAAAACTGACAAGTAAATTCCTATCTCTATGTATGAGTAATTACACATTTAAACCCCTTCTTAGCAAATGAAGAATAATGTCATAGGCCTATGTTTAGTTTCTACTTCAGATCTCATGATAGAAGGCAGGTTAACATTAAAGTCTTTTATTTGTGTTTTAAACAAGAGCATAGGTAGCTTCCTGATGCCTCCAGGACAACAATGCCTCAGTCTTGACACAGACAAAACATCTCTAGATGGCTGTGGTTAACACTCCATACTTAGTCAAAGTTTGGCTTCCCTAATCGTTGCCCTGAGGAGTCAGTCCAATGCTCAGGATCTCAATATTGTGCTGTTAGACAGGAGGGTGTGGTGTACAATTGCACATGCACACATAAATCAATTAAGCACGCACACACTCACTAGGTACATACACCCCTACTAGGCATACACACTCACACTAGCAGCTCAGATACACATATGTTCAAAATAATTAGTTTAGGTTCATGCACACCTATCAACAGTTTAAGCCCATACACACTACACGCACCAAATTTAGACAGAATCAGTTACCAGTTACCAACACATCCAATACACATATGTGGATTCATATACCATACACACACACACACACACACACACACACACACACACACACACACACACAATGATATCTATATATGTATATATATGTGTATTCACTAATTTACACACATACCACCCACCTACACATACACACAAGTGAGTTCCTAAGTTGGGTATTGTGATATGTATGTATGTGTTTGGTGTACTTGGGATACCTGGGGAAAGGTTAAGGTAAGAAAGTAGAAATGTAGGGAGTTAAAGTTATGAGGACCGGGATTAGAACCGGTAGACTACAGGGGCCTGGGCTGAAGAATTGAGGCTTGGGGGTGACTTTAGGTTAATTGATCTTAATTGATTAAAAGACAACGCCCAAAGCCTGCAGAACAGGGAAGCATGCCGGCACAGAGTCTGGGACTGGAGCCAGAGCTACGGGGGAGCTGAAAAGGTAGGTAGGGAGAGGGGAAAATGGAGCTAAGGGAAAATGTGGGTGTTAAAGAGGGGCTCTGGGTGTGGGGAGCCAGAGGATGGCTCCGGGGCAGCTAGAGAAGTTGCAGGGAGTGGCAGTAGATACTAGAAGCTGGAGAAAGGCTCCAGCTGCTGGAGAAAATTGCAGGACAGCTAAGAGGAGCTGGGAAGCTGCAGGAGAGGGAGGGGGTGAGGATTATAGAAGGTGTGGGGAAAGCCTGAAAACAGAGAGACGGACAGCAGAAAATCACAGGGAAAGCAGAGAAAGGCAGCAGAAAGTCACAGGGAAAAGGCAGTAGGAGCAGGGGAGGCTGAGAGGTGACAAAAAAGGGGAGATGGAATTGGGAGGAGATCAGGGAACTAGCAGAGAGGGTGGGGAGTGGAGCTGAGAGAGAGATAAAGAGAATGAGGCTGGAATTTAAGATAGGGAAGGGACTGGGATTCAGTAAAACATGACCCAACTCAGGGTTGCAAATGACAGTGGTTTTATTGAACAGGGGAGATGGTGACACAATACCAAATTGGTTCCCTTGCACCCATCCACACACACACACATGCACAAGCAATGGCAGCAGGGGTTAAAGAGGCTTGGTGCAGGGGCTGAAGTGCACTGAAGTTCAGAAGGAGAGAGAGATAGAGAGAAAGAGTGTCCAAATTGTTGGAGAAGGTATGCAGGTAATATCTACCTATCCCAGGCTGGAAGTTGATCCTCGATGGCCAGTCAGGATCTCCTTCAGCTCAGTGTTGTCCAGAGGGGGTTGCCGGCAGGGCCTCTGGGGTGGATAGGTGACGTGAAGCTGGTCTGGTCCGGATGGAAATGGCATTCCCACTGGGTCTGTCTTCACTGCCCCTTTTTATAGGGGCAGACCTTGTGTGACCCTAGTGACAGGAGGCATGCCCAGGCAAGGGTCAGCCCCTGGCGTACTGAGCATGTGTGCTCCATGCAGGGATGTGCAGTTTCGGGTGTCTGTAATGGTGAGAATTGCTGGTTTTGCAGGGTCCTTTGTCTTTCAAATGCTGGTCTTTTCTCTGTTCCTGGGTGAGGTTCGTGGTTCCAGGATGAATCAATGTGAGGTGATGGCCCAGTCGTTACAGGCCATTCAGTAGAGGCCTGCTACCATTGTATTTCAATCATTCCCAATCATTCTCATTCATCCAGGAAGCAATTTACATGCGAGGAGTACAATGAATCATATTGTTGCAACATGGGATGCCCAGGCAGAGGACAGAAGATGGAGGCTTGACATATAATATGGAAACTTGACATGACTTTGGTTCACTTACAAATACAGCCCTAAACCATACAATATCCATTTGAAACAATAAAAATCAATACAAAAATGATAATAATACAATATACAATAGTAAAAATGAATACAAATCTAATAATTATGCAATATAAAACAGTGGATATCCAAAAACTTGCTACCAAAAGAAAAAATGTTTAAAACTTATCCTAAGTCTGAGCTCACTTATACTTATCTATAGGGAATAGAGAGTGAAAGAAAAAGTCAGAAATTGTTGGGGAAGGGGAGGGAATGCATTTTAAAATAAATAAAAAAAAAACTGGGGGTTTTGCTACATATTGAGACTGATAACAGGGGTGCCAACCGTGATGATTATTGCTGTAATATGGACACTTGTCCACTCTGGAGTGGACTTAGACATCAACTCATTTCACATCAGTCAACAGATGCAATGAATGGCTATTAACCACAACCATCTTGGTCTCTTTTGGAATCATAGACCTAGATTCTTTTCTTTAAGGAAGCAAATGACCTGGCTAATTTGCCAGTCACTCCTATGATTGCACCTATTTTTCCGTTCCTGCTGTTGGGAACATTGTTTTAACCCAGAAATTTTATTTTAAGCAATGATTTTAAATGCACCTAGATGAACTTCTTGTTATTTAAGGATTAAGCCTACAAAAAGACATTCTGGGTAAAACCAGAATCTGGACAGGAATATTCTTTTATGTAGCAAACTGCAAAATCCAGGCAATGAGATCCCATGTAAAACAAAATCTGGTCAGGAAGGACTAAATGCTTGCAAAGATGTCTCTCATGAGCTGAAAGCCTGTAACTTCATATTTTATCCAGTAAGTACTTGAAAGCCTGCAGCATCTAATGGAAAGCATCTTTCAGTCCTAATAACATAATCAGAACAAATTGGACAATGATCACACATGAAACAGAATAGATAGCACCTTGGGAATATGATATCTAACAGATTGTAAAAGGTGAGGCTGTTTACTGGTTTCCAAAGAAATGCCATTTTGGAAGAAACAGCTGCAGCCTCTGCAGGGGATAGTGCTGGCTTTTCAGTCAAATGCTGGCTTTGTGGTTCCCAAAGAGGATTATATTGGAACAGAAACAATCCCAAAAGAGACAATTCTATGTCTTTTAAATGGGAGATGCTTAGAAATATTAGATAGATTTGGGTTCTTAGTTCCTTTTGTAGTGTTTGGTGTTAATTCATTTTTTCTTCTAAAAAATATTCACTAGTGTATTTCAGTCTTTAAAATGACCTTTGGAATAATGCCCCTTGCACTATTACAGGGAAGTTTGATGCATTTTATGTCTCATATATCAAACTTTTATGAAGTAGCAATTATGTATATGCTTCGTGCACTGCACTTATTCTTAAAAATTGCTGGGGTATAATTTTTCCAAATAATATTTCACTTCTACCTCTCAGAATGATAGACTGGGAAACTAATAGTGTAGGCATAGCTAAACTGTCTGCAAGGAAATTAAAAAACAGCTAACTTGAAGCATTTTTCCCTGGCAGATTAAATTTTTATTGAGGTGATTTTCTAGGTGAGGAAAACCTAAAATGTAGAATACAGAAACCCTAAGGGATGACCTGCTTCATTTGTAAAGCTACTCCATTTAAAATGATTAAATGCTGACCAAGGTACTGTTGCTGCAACATTACATTTTCCAGTTTGAACTGAGAGAATCTATTTCTTCTATCCCTGTCTTGTTTAATAGTTAGCATACGATTTTTATGGGCCTTTTAATAAAAATATATTTGTATTACTATGATGGGAAGGTGGCATTCCTGCTGCTCAATGCCAAATGTTCTGTGCCATGTAAATTCCATATGTTCCATTTTGTTTCCCCTTGTATAAGTGGACACCTGCCTGGAACAGTGTGTCAGCCTCCAGAAGGATGTCAAGCCACTTGATAAAAGGTATATTTGGCTTCAAGTTAAAATAAAATTAAACATTTTTCATAAAATTAGTGCCCAAAATAATTGCATCTTGTCGGCAGCGATAACTGTCAGTACAGGCCAATAAGTTTTATTCAGTATTCAGAAAGATAATCAATTATCTTATATATTATTACATCAGCCCCACCACCACCTACTTTAGAGATGAAAAGTGCATTTTCCACAGTAATATATACTAGGCTGAACACTTGAATATTTCACTGCATTTAATAGGAAAAATAGGAAGTACAGCAAAAGCTCTGTCATCTGGCATCCATAGGGAATGGGGGATGCTGGTTAATCAAATATGCTGCATCCAGTGTACCAGGGCTTTCACTCCCTGGCATCAGTGTGCTGGGAGACAGGAAGGGGGCCCCGCATAGGCTGCTTTGCCCTGGGCCATGGTCCGCAAAGAAGAAGTGGGACTCAGCTTGTGGTAGCAAAACCAGAAGTGGGACTTCCAGTTTCACTTTTGCTGCATGCCTCAGAAGGAAGATTTGTATTGATAGATGCCAATTAGTGGAGCATTCCAGATAGTAAAGTGCCGGATAGCATGGCTTTTGTTGTAGATAGTTTATATACAAAAACACAGTGTCTTACACTGTGGACCTCTCAGGTGGACCAGGCAGATTAAGAGGCTAGGGTATCATGTTCTAATTTTCAGAGGGTCATGGCTTTGTTCTTCTGTTCCTAGTGAAACTATGACTCAGAGGGAGAAAGGAGAGGATCAGAGGTTTGGGGCTAAACAACCAGAATCAGCAGTGGGTTGGCACCACTGCTACCATGAGAACTACCCTGTCCCTACTTGCGCTGTCACTGGACTCAGAACTCCAGCTCTGCAGCCACCAGTCACTGTGCATCTCTGGTTCTGGCAATCTCTCACTTCTGGCAGCAGGGGTACTCGGGGAGAGTAGAGGTGGAGCAGCAGGACAGTGCCCAGTGTCATTGGCTCTGTTCCTCCACAAAGGGGAGGGAGAATGGAGCTGCATCCCTGAGATCACTAACAATTTGCTGTACTCTCCTGCCCTTTCAGTGGGGGGTTAGGACAGAGATCACCGTAGCCCTCTGTAGCATCCCCTGGCTGGAGAGCACAACACTGCATACAGTGATTTGGAAACACTCCTGCCCGGGGTCTGTGACAGGAAGTGTACGTTTGTCTGATGATGGCTGAAAAGCTACTTTTAAAAAATGTTTCCAAGTCTATGAAGCACTAAGAAAATTGATCCCTCTCTTTACCAGGCATTATTATTAGGGCTGTGCGAAGCTTCGGTTGCTGATTCAATTTGGTGGAGATTTGGCCCAATTTGGTGGCCAAGTCTCTGAATGCAGATCAAATCAGGAGACCCTTTAATCTCTCCACATCAAATTGGAACCCTCCGAATCAACTCGGAGAGATTCAATGATTCGGACATAGACACAGCTTTAAATGTTTTTTCTGCATATCTCAAGGTACCAGGTGGCTTGTGAATGCTGAGATGGTGGGGCAGATGGAGCATCCCACAGGAGCGCAGGCGCGCTCAGCAGCAGACCCGGAAGTGGACCAGAAGCACTTCCAGTCCACTTCCAGGTCTGCTGGGGAATGCGTTGGGGGGGCCCCCCATAACCTCCTGAATTGGTGACTGATGCCTCCTGGGTCTGGGGGGTGCTCAGGGTCCCCCTGTAGCCAATTGCCAAGCCAGGGGGGCATGGGGAGGCCCTCCAGCACGCTTGGTGGTGGACCCAGAAGTGGACTGGAAGTACTTATGGTCCACTTCCAGGTTCGCCGCTGAGCACACAGGGGGCCCCCCACGCTCCTGTGGGAAACTCCATCTGCCCCAGCATCATAGCATTCATGAGCCATGCCTGGTACCTTGAGGCATCTAGAAAAAACATTTAAAGCTGTGTCTATAGCCGAATCACTGATTCTCTGAATAAGCATCGAATCTTCAGATTCGGATTTGACTGAATCAAATCAGGACAATAATCTGAATCAGCGAATTGAATCACTGTCCCCAATTCAGGCTGAATCTGAATTAAATATGGCCCATTTCGCACATCCCTAATTATTATTACTTATTTGACAGGAGCACGTGGATAATGTGTTGTTCTAGAAAATCTGCATACATGTAGTGAGAGTTAGTCCTTGGCACAAAGAGTTTACCATTTAAATAGATGATCCAAACAATGAGAGAAGCACAGCATTCCTCCTAAAGAGATGGGGGGAACTGAGGGAATAAATATGTCACCTCAGGAAGTTTCTGGGCAAAACAGACAAAACTTTTGTTTCTTAGTTTAGTACTCTAACTGTAAGATGGTCCTGCTTAATCTGCTGTCTCTTAGGGCACTTTTACATATGTTCTCGGATGTGGCACTGGGTGCTTTAATTACCAAGCTGTGCTAATTAAAAGTACCTGTGTGTTGGTGCACATCCCCACGCTGTAAACATGGCAGCATGGTGTTTTGAACTAAAGCTCATTGGACATGTTTTATTTCAAAGCGCCCCACTGTCATTTTGTCAGTGCAGAGATGTGCAGCGACACTGATATCCATGACATGCGAGTCTGCCAGAGTGTGTCAATTTTCATGCTCCAGCAGCCTCAGTTAATTGAGTCTGCTCCTACATGATGAATTTCCAGTGCATTGGAGCAGGCTCCCCACATGAATATAGGAGCCCTTAGGTTTTAAATAGAAAGGGAGCTATATCTACCCCAAAACCTCATATTGAACCAACTGAAAATTCACGTCATTATCCCATATGAATAAATCTAATAGAAAGATCACTTTTCATGATTGTCCTTTTTCCTTTCATTCAATGCCCATTGGACGAATGCAGCAAAGGTAGTTCCTGTTATTTTATGACTGTAGTAACATTTCATGTTTCCATTATTGCAACAACCAATGTCAGTATTTATAGGCTTCAGCTTGCAAAGGTTTGCCACCTGGCCATAAAATTTCACTTCTTGCTGAAACTTGACAAACAAGATTTCAAACTTGCAATTAACTTTATGCATTTGAGAAAAAAATACTCTGTGTTAACTTAAAAGATTAAATAATCAATATAGATATAGATCATGGATTGCTTATGAGCGTTTTTTTTTTCTTCTGGCACCTGGGAAATAAGAAAATATTCATCATAACATATATTCTATTTTTGGAGAACTTTTGAAAATGGAATTTACGAGTTGTCAATCCTGCAAGTCTTCAGGAAATTAGAATAATTTAAGAAAATTTCCAAATTTTCCAGTGAAAATTTGAGGTACATTTTTCAGGATCATGTTAGTAGGGGAAAAAAAGACAAGCTCCCTTCGCTCCAGGCCAAGCCTGTGGATTTTGCTAAAAGCTGTTTGAATGGGAGTCTTCATGTTAGCCAAAGGCCTGCACGGACAGGCAGCGCATTTCAGCACCATGGTGAGGGCAAGCCATAAAGACACTCTGGCTGCTACCAGAGCATCTCTGTGGAGGACCCAGCCTTCGGTTGCCTCAGAACACGGTCCGGGACCCCTGCTTTTTTCTGCTGTGGTTTTTTTTTGACCCCCAGATAAAGTCTAATTTTACCTTGTGCTGCAAATTTGTAGTATGGGGAATGTTTTCTCATTCCTGCGCATGCCTCTTGAAGCGTCTCAAAGGGCTTTAAGATGCTGCAAGACACATGTGTGTGCTCATCTGGATACGCTCACAGGGTGCTTCTACACATGCGCTTTATTGTGCAGTTGCCTTCTTTACAGCTTATTAAAACATCATGTAAAAAAATGTGCAGTTACACTACCATGCAGTAAAATAGGACTACTGAGCATTAAGTGTCACTTAAAAAATGTGCACTTTTGGTACTGTGCATTAAGGCAGCCTAATGAGCATTTATTTAGTACCTCACACTGGAAAGCACTTTTACATGTGTTCCGGGGGTGGGGAAGCAACACTTGAATTAGAGCTGTTCCAAGAGGTGCTCTAAGGAAAGCTCGGCAGTGTCTCACGTATCAGTGTCCCTGAACTTCAAAATGGCAGTGGGGGTGCTTGAACTAAAGCTTGTCTGACATTTTGAGGTGTGGGGACATTGATACACAAGGTGCAAGAGGCTGCTGGAGTGAGGTAATTACCGTGCTCCAGCAGACTCGATTAATTGATTAATCAAGTCTGCTCTGATGCGCTGAAATTATAGTGCACTGGAGCAGGCTCCACACTCATGTACGGGCACCTTGAGGTACTAAATTTAATGAGAATTAGGAAAAGCGCATTAAAGCATGGGTAGACGCACCCACATAGTACTAAATATAATTTATTTGTTAAGTAGGGGAGTAATCGTGTTATAGCTTGGGAGACCACAGCTCAGGAATAAATTAATTTGCCTAAGGTCATGCAGCAACTCAGAGATGCACTTAGAAGGTATTTTGGCAACCACCTCTTGTTGTTTTCAACGGGAATTAGACACACAAATACCTCTGAAGGTCTGGGCCCCAGCATCCTGATTGCTAGACCCATGCCTAATCCACTAATCTACCATGTCTGCTAAATCAGGTACTTAATTTATTTGTGTATTAGGATTATTTTCTCTCAGTACTTATAAGTTGCTGTGGGTGTCTTAAATCCTGTATATCTTCACATTTTCCTTGGTAAGTATAACTGTGGCCATGTTATAGTTGGAGAAACAGACCCAAATTGTGTCTTAAAAACAGCAACAATGTAAAAAATAAAAACTTCAGATTTTTAGATGCAACCAGAAATTGGCCATGTTTGCTAGCCTAGGACAGAACAGAGCAAAAATAGGTCATGCTTTGTTTTTAAGTTAATTTAAAAGGCTAGAATTTGCCTTTTCTTTTCCCTGTTAAAAGTTTTGACAAAAGAATTTGGTAGGAGATTCCAGTCCCTTCTCACAAAATTTTAACAAAAATTAAAAATGTTCATCTTCTTGCAGTTTTTGGGCTTTTTTTCCCCCTCTCCTTCCAACAAAACCCTGAGCATTTTTGGAAAAATATCACCCAAATTCTGTGTAATCTAAAGACTATATTTGGTGAAAAATGTTCAGTTGTCATTAGTTGGAAATCTCATTGTTTTTGCTTCCTCATGTCATTCGCTGGTTGTCCCAACTTTTCACTGCTTGACTTGTCAGCTGCTTGGGTTACCATGCTCTGCATCAGAGAGTTTTCAAAAATGTTCCATGATGCATAACACAGTAAAATGATAAATGCAAACATAAGAGGCAAGAGGGACTAGCTGGGGCTAGTTCCCAGCTACCAGCTGATTTTTTTCTCTCCCTGTGTATTCTGGCCTGATTCTTGGGCCAAGTTGAAGAGGAATCTGTTGTAACTTGTGAGTGGTGAGTGTACCCTTTAGTATCTTGAGTTCTGGGGACTTGCTAGAATGTTTCCTATAACCCAAACTTGTACTTAGAATTGAAACAAGGATCACACACAAATAATTGGACTTTGGAGAATCTTTGGATAAATCTAAGTCTGAGTTTCAAATAAGGAGTTGTCGTTGTAGTTGTCTGAAGCATGTGGAGGAAAGCTCTGTGTTGATGGACAAGAGGGGGGGAAATCCAAATCAGGCAGACCTCATTTACATGGTAACACCTACCATTCCAGTACAGACATTTTGGGTTATTTTGTTTAAAAATTATTTAAATCATTTTGTTTAATTTTGGCTGTACTAAAGTTGGTTGCTTGTATTTGGCTATATGAGTAAATAGCAACAGAACTGTTCTGAAAATGCTGGGGCTCACCATAACCTTATTTCAATTGTAGGCCACTTGGTAGTGGGGCTGAACAAATCACTGGTAAGTAATCACTGGTAAGAGGCTTAAGTAAAACAAGGAAGGGTTGCAGGGATGGATAAATGGTGATATGAGCTTTGCCTGAGACTTTCAATAGACCAGCTGAATCCTTTTTACCATTTAGTGGAGGAAAGGATTTCATTATGGTTTAGCTAGATAATAGATCCATAGCGTTTGGATCCAGTACTGTGGCTAACTTTAACATGGGGTAGTAAGGTGTCCATAGCAGTATCTAGCACTTCTTGAACCGTGGTCATGATAGCTGGGTTAGGAATATGAAAACCAGGAAATGATCTCATGGCTAGAGATGAGAGCACTATGAGAGAAGCTAGGGAGACAGTTCTGTGACATGAGAGGGCATGGAGGCAATTAAGGATATAGTTAATGTCAGGAAGTGGAGAGATGATGTGGAGGTGGTGGCAAGGTGTTTCTTCACAGAAACCAAACCACTTCTCTCAAGGGGCTGGAGACAGAACTTTCTGAATACATTCCTGAATTGCTAGCCTTCACCAGACACTGACAACAGACTGTGAGTGTGCATGTAGGGACAGAGTAGGGGAAGTGAGAAGTCAAAAGGAGGTTTGCCATGAGACATTTATAGCCACAAATGAGGAAACTGAACCCCTGAAGGTGGGTATTATCTTGGCTATTTGTATAAATGTATAATTGACTTGTGCTTTCCCAAGTAAATGTTGTTTTCCCTTTTCCTTCTTAATATAGCTTCCTTGTTTTATAAACAGACTCAAAGCATGGACAATGAATGCTAAGTAAACTACTATGGATTAGTTTTCCTTTACTGCAGAGTGGGGGCATGCGTATGGAACCACAGAGCAGATGATGCGCTGAAAACCTCACCCACCTTTAGAGTGAAGTAACATGTTCAAGTACACATGCCTTCTGTACCTGTGGGCACACATGGGAGTTATTTATTGTTTCTCAGGTTTGGGGTTGAGACTCAAGCTAGTGGTCTCTTTATTAATTTGGCAAGGAATCCCTAGATATTTAACACTGTCTAATTGTGCTGCTGCTGACATCTGGTGGTAAGATTACACAGCAAAATGAAACCAAACTACTTCTTTATGGCTTTTGGTAAGTTGGCCACACTTGGAATTATTTTCTTTTTCAGTTAAAGTCTCTTGCACTTCATACATGGGGGTAATATCCTATTTATTTTACTCATACAAGTAATGACACTGCAGCCTTTAGGTTTACTCATGAGAGGCAAATGAACATAGGCAGACAAGAGTCTTTGGGTAAATCTAGTATCTTTTATTAGACCAACTAAAACAGTTGGGAAAATTCTTCTTTTGCAAGATTTTGGGTACAAACACCCTTCTTCAGGCTAAGGAAGTCTGCAGTTGTTCTGTGCTCTTCCTGGATGGAATAGAATAGAAGCCAGAGACCAGTATGCGAGACTGCCAGTCAGTGAAAATGCAAATTGAGGTATTTAGTGCACTGGATGAGATAATGGGAGTGGGGGAAGGGGAATGTAGTCCTGTTGATAAGATATAGCTGGTAAATAGTAGAGAGGTTACCTGGGGTATCAGATCTTAGGCAGGTTATAATGTGTCATTAATCCAATGTCTATAGTCCATGATTTTTTCTACCCAGTATGTTGATGAAATGAAGTTCATAGGCTCATCTGCAAAAGGTGTTTTGTAAATTCCCTTTGAGGATTAGAACTGAGAGATTGGAGAGAGAGTGGTTGTCTTGTGAGAAATGTGCCCAACAGGTATTTGGGTATTATTGTCTTCGATAGATTTCTGATGCATATTCATTCTGGTACACAGTTGTTGTTTGGTTTCTCCTACTTATTTTCAATCAGGGCATTTGGTGCACCAGATGAGATGTACTATAGTTCTGGGGGTGCAGTTATAAGATCCAGGAATGTTGATGGTTCTGTAGTGGGGTGTAGTTATTCTGGAGGTGGTGGAGGTGTGTTGGCAGGTTTTGCATTTCTTGTCATGGCATGGTCTGTTTTTTTGGTGTGTTTTGGGCTGTAGGAAGTTTACTTCTGGTGATGAGGTTGGCAAGGTTCAGTGCTTGTTTAAGGGCTAGAATGGAACCATCATCATTCCTGGATCTCACACCTGGATCTTACTCACAGAACAACTGCAGACTTCCGCAGCCTGAAGAAGGGTGTTTGTACCTGAAAGCTTGCAAAGAAAAATTTTTCCAGCTGTTTTAGTCGGTGTAATAAAAGATACCGGATTTACCCAAAGAACCTTGTCTGGCTTATTAGCCTGAGAAACTGCAATTAGGACAAGAGTTTATCAATACATTTCTAATTTTGAAATTCTAATGAAATGTTAAAGTTAAAAAAGGGAAAATGAAATGTAGGTAAATGAAAAGTTGGTTAAAAAAAATCCAAGGGTTAAACAATTACATGGCTGGTCAGCAGTGTTGGAGTGATATTGTAGCCATGATTGTCCAGGAGTAGAAGAATGCCTTGCATTATTCCTGCACAGACACTGATGGAAACTCGTATCATACCAGCTGTTTAAAATGATTAACTATAAAATACAGGGTCATGCCACATGTAAAGAAAATTAGCAGGTAGGTGACCCATTTATCAATATTATTCATTCATGGGAGTATGTTTGCATCTGCAAAAGATTCATGGGAGAATCAGTCATATAAAAGTAAAATAAAAATGACAATGAAGCCTTTCTGTCAATTCCAAGGCAGTGTTTCTACAAGGCCTCTGGTATTTGTTTTGCCCCGTAGCTGCAATATTATGTATGAGAAGGTTATTTGATGTGCTTTGAGGTACCTTGTATGTGCCACTGGCATTGTCCATCAAGAAGATCTTTGTGTTAAATCTCATGCATGCACAGAACTTATTTCTGGATCAGTAAAACTACATCTTCCTGCTTTTCGATACGCTGGAATGGAGATGGATAATTGGGTGTAGGGAACCTATATCTGCACATTACAGACCATAGAATATTTTGATAACACTAGAAAAAGAGTATGAGGATCTGATCCTAGCTAGAATGTGGTCTACAGACCACAGTCCTAGGGGGCACATTCTGTGGCACAGATGAACTTGTCCAGTCCTGCAGCTGGCTTGCCCATGTACTTCAGTCAGCACAGCAACCTCCCTTCTACTCACCCTGCAGTTGGAAACTCTGTTCTATGCTCTGGCCATAGGTCTCAAACACTGTGGGACCAATCCAACAAAAACTACTAACATATAATTAAGTACTGTGTTTGATTAGAACTAGATTGGCACTGCAAGATAGAAAGCTTAGTGCATGAAAACCATGACTCAGTCCCAGAGGCAAGAAATAACTTTTCTCTGTAGCATGTAGCACTAATGCTAATAGACCTTAGCAGAGCTAGCTGGGAACCTCTCTAAAGAATGTTTGTAAAATAGGTTTGTTGTTATGTCCAAGAAAACTCCCAGAGTTTCAGCTGCTCCAGCAGAAATGAGCAGTTCCACTTAGACCACAAAGGCTGTTTCCTCCCCTCAGTTTCACAGGTACTGGTTGCAATTGTTTATTTGGAGGCAAAACTAAGTCCATGCTAAACTTGGTT
Source organism: Alligator mississippiensis (assembly GCF_030867095.1). Classification (NCBI taxonomy): domain Eukaryota; kingdom Metazoa; phylum Chordata; order Crocodylia; family Alligatoridae; genus Alligator; species Alligator mississippiensis. The sequence goes on from NC_081830.1 coordinate 45,805,907, forward strand.
CTCTTTCAACATTTTATCAGACTGAAATGATTTCATGAAGGGTTGATAGTTCCTCTTTGTTTGGAGCTAGATAGTCTCTACAAAATGCAGGGCGTTATAAAAGGGGAAAGTGGAAGAAATTTCTTGTGAAAATAGGCATAATCTTCTGATTTTGCAAGTAGACAATCATTGCTAACACTTATTTTCTTTTGATTATATTAGTACATATCCATGCAATATCATACGACTATTCACATTATCCATTCATATATAACTATTATATATATTTGATGAAAAGCAAGGATTTCTTAAGGTGATATTTTCTATTGAACCAATTGTACGGTTGGGATAGGGTAAGACAAGCTATCCCAACTATATAGTTGGACCAATAAAATATATTGTCCTAAGAAATGTTTGCCTTTCACATAGTTTCTGGACCATTGTGGTTACAACATCACTCTACCATATACACTTAATTGCATTAATATATTATTTTCATTGACATTGCCTTAGAATTAATATTGAGGTGGTATTGCCAATTTTATTTTACTCTTATATGAAATGTTCTGTTTAAATAACATCTCTATTCCTACTATGAATAGTGATAAGGAACTAGTTTCCTTAGCAGATTCATGCATGATAGTCCATGAGGCCTAAGCTGAAATTTAAATTAAGCTAAAAGTTAAACCAATTTGGTGTTCTTGTGTGGTCGCTGGTCGACATTTACCCACAAACAGAACTGAATCCAGTGAAATAACACTGTCTAGGGTCCAATCCTATCACTGTACCGAGGGAACTAGGAACAACCCTGCACAAAACTCTTCTCTTTTATGAGAAAGCAGGGTTCAGCTATCACTGTGACTGTACCTACAGGTACTGCACATATCTGTGGGTCTAGGGATATTTGCTGGTGAAGTGGGGGCTATGAACAGACTAGGGGCAACATGTTGGGATACAGTGAATTCGTTTTCCATGTCTATCCTCTGCAGTAGTCTTTAAACAGGAATATGGGACAGAAGTGAACTAGAGGAAAGTATGGTAGAATGGCTGATAAGGCTAAGTACCAGAGCACAGTGAACCAATGCTGCTGCAAAGGCACTGAGTCTCAGCCCTACACAGATCCTCCTATGAACTTCAGGCCTCAGTATGCATATCAGAAGATCTGCAAATTTTTCAGGTAGGCCCAGCAGCCCATTCCTTGTGGGAAAATGACAGTGAACATTTGAAAAGAACTCAATGGGAGAGCAGAGCCACAACAAACTTCCTCTGTTTTAGACCCACAATTTTGTTTTTCCAACATGTTAAGATTTTAAGTCTCTAACATGGGAATAGCATTACTCTTTAGTACCCCCTCATGACCAATTCAGTCATGACACTAGTAACCCAATAATACCATGGCTAGACTAGTGAGGAAAGAATATGCAAAAATATGTACATATCCAAAAAAGATGTTTTGTTTCCACCTCATTTTTTGAGTGAGTTTGTTGAAGTAAAACACAATGTCTCCAGAAAAAAAATATTTCCATTTAATAGCAAAAAGTCATCTTTCTTCAGAAAAGGGCAAAATTCTCTGTGAAAAATGGTAAATTTTGACCTGGGGCATTAAAAAAAAAATTTAGTTCAGAATTTCAGTAGTTTTGCTTCAAAGTTGCCAGTTGGTGAATGGAAAGAGATTTCATCTTGTATTTGGGGAAAATGGTTGTGAAGCACCAGGGAAAATGTGTGAGCTTTGAGCAGTACCTAAGCAGTTATAAAGGGAGGATAATGGAAAAGATGAGAGGAAAAACAATCACAGTAATAGTCCAGAATGAAGAGATGGAGAGGCGGGTCAAGTAAAAATCCTTTATTTATGGCAACTCCAGAAATTACTTTTCAGGAGGTTTGGGAGCAAGATGCATCATGGCCAAAATTTTCCTATTTGGGAAACTAAAATTAAGCAGCTAAATCCAGAGATGGGTACCTAAGTTTTTGCACTTCTCAAAGCTTTTAAGCACCTACAGATGTCATTCAGAGGGGTGGAACTTCAACACTACTAAACATCGGCCTCTTTATTTAAGGTTCTTACTATGAATTTAGGTGGGTCTTTTATGCCACCCAAGTTTGAAATGTCAGCCTATGATCTATCTACACCTGAACTTTCAGTATAATCAAAAGAAAATACTAGTAAAGTCAGAAGATAATGCTCATTTTCACAAATATTTCTTCCGCTTTCCTCTTTTACAATGCTCTGAATGTTGTAGGAAATATTTAATTCCAAACGAAGAATAAATATTACCCCTTCATGAACCTGCTTCAAATGGATGATAATTTACATATGCTGAATCATATCATGATTTGACACAGGACAGAATATTGTACGCTGAGAAAATTAAAGCTTTTTAAGTAGGGCACTGAGAACCTTACTGACGGTGTTCATTTAGTTCTGAACTAGCAAACACTGCCATTCATTGTTGCCAAGTCTCTTATATTTGTAAGGACACCTACATTTTGGAACCATCTCCCATTCACAGTCAATTTTTTGAAGCTAGAGAGTTACTGGGGGGAGGGGCATAGAGAAGACATTCTAACCAATAGAACCAACAGGAATTAACCTTCCTGTCCTATGATTTAACCTACAAGAATGAACCTGATCCCACAAAATACAAGCAGAAGCAATTTAAAATTAAAGCAATAATGGGAATGTCTACACATGCATTTATGCCAGCTTAAATTTACTGCACAGTAAGTGGGAATAGGCCAGCATCTACACTTGGAGGCATTAAAGTGCATTAACGCTGTGTATGGACTGACTTGGGACTACAGTTACACACAGCATTACTGCTCAGTAAGTCATCTACTTGTGCATTACTGTGCAGTAACTAATTGGGCATAAATTTGATACCTGTATGATGCAAGTTAGTGTAAATTGCCATATTTACTGTGCAGTACGGGCATGCCCGTGTAGACATGCACCTGTACTGTGCAGTAATTTCAGGTACTGTGCAGTAAATGTGCATGTGTAGATACGCCCATTGTCCTTTTTCAGAATGTGATTGAAACACCTTCTTGTGGCTCCTTCAAACTAGAAAAGGTCTAGTGTAGATCTCAGACAGTATATTGACTTTCACATGAATAATTTATAATGAGAACAGATGGCAATGCACCTACATATATTAAAAAAAAAAAAAAGATATGTTAGGTTTCATTATAGGCAGCTCAAATGAGATGGTGCTGCACATTAATGGCTCCCTTTTTGCAGGCATCCCCTGCCCTCCCACTTAACGATGCTAAGAGCTCAAGTCCCAGATGGATACCCACTGGGGCAGGTTTCTGAGGGACCTGTGTGATGTTCATGAGTTGCTGGATGATAATCAAGGTCTCACAAACAGCTGGTAAATAATAAAACATAATTATCGTAATAGGTTTCCACATACTGTTTACTCAAGGACGTGCTGGAACCCATGGTCAAACCTGGGGTATTTGCCTTCATCCTTCATGCTGAGCAGCTGGTACTAAGGGGTTCTTTGGGAAACGAAGTTGAAAGGAATGATTCCAGGAAACTACATCAGTAGGAGAAACCTGGAAACTGAAAGTCAAATTCTGATCTTAAACTGTGCATCCCCGTTGACATCAGCAAGCTGCATAGTTTTAACTAGGACAGAATTAGGCTGAAGGATACTTAGCTAGAATGAGAATTTCCAGCCCCACATTATCAGATACAGTGATTTGTTTAGCCTCAAGGGATAGGCCTTGCTATCTAGATTTATTCTCAGTCTCACTTCTGACTAGCTTAAGGAGCTGACTGCAGAGGAACTGACTTACAAATGTGGAGAATTACTATTACAAGGGTTTTGGTCATCCTTCCTGTGGTTGTAAAGATTGTGTTTGGACACTGAGTCAAGTTAATCTCGAATGCAACCGCATTCAAGTCAGTCAGGGATAAATTTACCTATAGTGATTAAAGAGGAAACTGAAAAGGTAGATGGACAGGTAGTGAGGCTTAAGGCAGAATAGGGCTTTCATGTGATGAGAAACTACAAAGATTGGGCCTTATCTACCAAGGGAAGCCAGGCTGTGAATTCACTTTACTTTGAAAGTGTTATAAGCTGCCCTGCACCAAGTGTGCACTGAGCATCCATGGGGGGTGTTAATGAGGAGTCACTAGTAAGAGATAAATGAACATTGTAGCTTACTATATATTAACATCTCTGTGTAGAGAAGCCCTAGGTCTTTATGAGGTTTAACTAGTGATAGAAGGGATAATGACAAACAACATTACATGATCAAAGCACGATCAAAACTGAAGAGTGGTGGATGAAAGGAAATACCTCTTTATATACACAAGGTATTCAAATCGCTTGGGTTATTCAGTGCCAAAATGTCTGTATGGCATGTAAAGAAGTGTCTTCTTTTAAGAAAAATAGCATATCAGGCTTTTGTAAAGGATGAAAGACTCCCATGATCAGTAATAACATTTGCAGTTATTAAAGATTAAACAGGAAAAATCAAACCCCACTGCGCAGGCCATAAACTGATCTTGTGCTGGAGTCAGGCAAGAAATTCTCACCATAGAGAAATGCCATTTGCTATATGTATGTCAGTAGGAGGGGTTTGTTTCCCTCTGAAATATTTGCTGGAGCTGCTGCTGAATTCAAATCACTGGACTAGCCAGAATGACCTGATATGACATGAATACTATGAACTGTTACATAGGCAATGTTTCTACTACATACCTGGTATGACCCAGGGGAGATGTTCCCAATCATGCCCTGCCCACCCACTTCCACTCACATGCACCAAACCCAGCAGTGCAGCAGCCCTCCAGAGTGACTGTCAAGAACACAGTCTCCGGATAGCTTAGGAGCAGCCCAGGAGATGCCTCTGGAGTGGCTTCTTTACCCCATTTCTATTTTAGCATGTGAAAGTGAGCACAGGTGGATGGAGCATGTAGACATAGTAGTAGCCTGGTTTTACTGGACTAACTTTTGAATATTCAGAGTAACTCAGTCTCATGACCAAATGCCACAATATGAAGCTATGGGTTTTCCTGCATCAGCTGGTATCACATTGCTTCAACCTAAAAGATGGCAAAGCAGAATTTCATTTTTGGCAGCTGGAGAGTTAAGTCTCCACCAGCCCAGTAAGTGTTTGTTCTTCTCTCTGGTGATGTGTTCTTGCAGATAGGCACCCCTACCTACTGTACAATAGTTAAACTTCAAGGAAATAACATCCAATAATGACACATGCCTCAGGGCTTCCTTAGGGAGATGGTTTAATGCTGTTTAGTGTTCATTTACCTTCTGTGCTTGTTGAGGGAAACAGAGAAGGAGCCCATCATCACTCTGCTGTAAGTATTAGTAGATAAAAACAGAGAAAATAAAACTTTAGTTAAAATGTCTGTGTAATTCAAGAACGCAACATGTAAACTATTATTTGTTCCTGATAAAACTGTACCATCATGATCTATCTTTAAAATATATATATTGTTTGTGCTTTTCTGTACCAGGTGTGGGAGAGAGAGGCAGATACAACCCTTCTGAAACAATTCCTTGAATACAGAAAGACTGCTTCACTCCAATGATACTGATTAGCTCTTACACTGGATTCTTTTATCAATAGATCTAACACACTTTACAAAGGAGCATGGGCAACTGGTGCCACCTGAGTCAGGGGGGCACATCCCCCCCTACCAACCAGTCAGCGACTGGGAGGGGGTCCCACTCCCCAGCCGGCATTTGCAGGGGGGGCACCGGTGCTCCTGCCTGCCCCCCCTGCCTGTCACTTATGTGGGGAGCATGGCCCGTCAGGGGGTGCACCAGCGGTCTTAGGGGGTGCATGTGTACCCCCTACATGGCACCACTGCAGAGGAGGTCAGACGTGTCATCAACATTTTATAGATGGGGACCTGAGGTACAAAGAGGTGAAGTGACTTACCCAACAGGACAGTGGTAGACCCAATATATAAGCTTGGTCTTCTGGGTCCTAGTTTACTTTATTTTGCCCAAAAGTTGCTTTCTCCTGTGTGATCTAATCCCACCCTATTCCATTTTAGTGCCAGCTAAAAGGATTATCCCCTCTTCCCCACCAGTGCTATTAGATTTGTCTGCACTTTTGATGGGTTCTTGCACTGTTGTCTCTGGGCCTTGATGGACAGTCTGTTTATACAAAACTGATGTAAAGTATACCTGTATGTAATGCAAATACAAATGAGATACAGAGGGGATGGATGAGCAGCTATTTAGGGATGGTTGCTTGGAGTAGGTATTATTACAGCACCTGACTACAGGGTGGCAGGGGGGTGAGCAACACCCTGTTTACACTGAGCATACAGCTGCCCTGGGATGGAAATGAATGGAAGACGCTTACACTGGTTTAACTTAGCTAGTATAGTTTTATGCCTGATTCTTCTGGCTTAACTCTACACTGAATTTTAAGTAAACTACACTGCTGTAGGCGGCTTATGTTATCTGTCTTCTCCTTGTTACACTGACATACCAGCTGGTTATACTGGTGCAAATATGTCATCTGCCAAAGCTCTCTGCAGTTTTCCAAGCACTCCCTCCATGTACAGTATCGCTTACCTGCACTCATCTGTATGGCCTCTGCTCTATTCCTATGACCCCTGGCAGATATGCAAGTAAATATGTCATAGGATCTGATGTATGATCCCCATAATTATGTTTCCTGTCTAGCCACATGTGCACAGCAGGAGGTATGATTATGGGATTGAATATCATGCCTTATTGCCAGTGCAAGGTATGCATCAAAGAGTATAGATATTTAGAGTTAATTTTATTATGATGATAGAGGCACTGGTAGGCTTCCAAATTGCTTTAAAATTGTAAATAGATCAGTTGGGCAATGTTTATTGATATCTCTTTCTCTCTTTTTCTCTCTCTCTCCTCTCTCTCTCTCTCTCTCTCTGTATGTATATGTATGTATATAGTAGGCCTGTGTGATGTGTCAAGTATTCCATTCAGATTCTACCAATTCAGAGGGACCATGATTCAATTCGGTGATTTGACTCTCAGTCCCAATTTGATTCGGCCAAATCAGATTCGGAGATTTGGCCATAGAGTATAATGGGAAAATACCTGTAACTTTGTCATTGTTTTGCCAATTCAGATAAAAACAGTAGAGATGGTAGCCCCTTCTGAGAGCATGAAGCCTTCCAAGTTTCAAGGATATAGGTGCAGGGGGTTCTGTGAAAGTCCCCCTCAAACTCTTGAAAGCAAAACTCGTATCACCTGTATGTGTTAAAGGGTGAAGTTTGTAGCCATGTTGATCTAAGGACATAGGCAGACATGGGACTTTGGGTCAATCTGATGTCTTTCATTAGACCAACTGAATAGTTGGATAAATATATCTTAGCAAGCTTTTGGGTTTAAAAACCCTTTGTCAGTCTGAGGAAGCATCTGCAGTTGGTGTGTGTGCTGTTTCTGGATAGAATAGTAAAGAAGCCAGAGGCTGGGCTGATATGCAAGAAAGCCAGTCAGTGAAAATATAAATGGAGGTGTCAGGGGGGTGAGAGACAGGCTGGGGGGGTGAGGGGTTGGGAAGGGGGATGTAGCAGATAAAAGTGTAGAGGTACCTGGGGAGTCAGATGTCCATCAGGTTACAGTGTGTCATAAATCCAATATTTATATTGAGTCCATGAGTTTTATATCCAGTAGATTTATGAAGTGAAGTTTGTAGGCTTGTCTACAAAAGGTGTTTTGTAAATTCAAACAAGCACTGAACCTCGCTAACCTCATCACCAGAAACTTCCTACATCCCAAAACACAATGAATGGATCCAGACTATGCCATAACAAGAAATGCAAAACCTGCCAACATATCTCCAGTACCTCCACAATTGCTACATCCCACAACAGAACCATCACCATTCCTGGATCTTAAAGCTGCACCTCCAGAAATGTTATGTCTCATCCAGTGCACCAAATGCCCTGATGGAAAATACGTAGGAGAGACCAAACAGCAACTGTGTACCAGAATGAATGCACACCAGATATCTATTAAAGACAGGAATACCTAATTACCAGTGGGGGCACATTTGTCACAAGAAAACCACTCTCTCTCTCTCCAATTTCTCAGCCCTGATCCTCAAAGGGAATTTAGAAAACACTTTTCACAGATGAGCCTATAAACTTCACTTTATCAACCTCCTTGAGTCCATGACCTTTTTGTATCAATATAGACATTGGATTTATGACACACTATAACCTGCCTGTCTCTCACCCCCTGATACCTCAATTTACATTATCACTGACTGGATTTCTTGCATATCAGCCCAGCCTCTGGCTTCTTTACTATTCATTCCATCCAGGAACAGCACAGATACCACTGCAGATGCTTCTTCATCCTGACAAAGGGGTTTTAAACCCAAAAGCTTGCTAAGATATATTTCTCCAACTATTCATTTGGTCTAATAACAGGTATAAGATAGACACAGTTCTTTGGGTCAGCCTTGTGTGTGTTAAGGCAGAGTGGGATGAACGCAGCAGGGATGGTAGCCTGTAATGGGGGGCCTGCCCAGTGCTGGTTGATCTTGGCTTCCCCACCTGTTTCTGAGCCAACCGCCTGCCCCTCTTTCTCCTGCCACACCGTGATGGAAAACTCATTTAGATGTTACCCAGGTAGGAGGCTGCCCATTTAGGTCCCTGATGTCTAGGTGTGACATCCATTCCATAGCTCTGTACGCTCACAGCCCATGCCTCACAGATGGCTTTCCCCAGCCAGGACTGTACATGCATGTGATGACTGGAGGTTATCAGGTTCCCCCACCCACCTTTCACCAGGGAGGTTAGCAGTCCTTGCATTTCCTGAGGCTGCCGTGTCACCAGCAGTTCCTCCAGGCCTCCCTACCCTAGCAGGGTACAGTTTTAGGTCATGCCCAGGACCTGGGGTCTCCTCCATCCCCATACCCCATCCCGTACCTCCAAGTTCATCCTGGCATGGGAACTCAACACAAGGGAGATGTTCTTCCCCTGCTGGCTGGTGAAAAACTCAACTTCTGCCTCCAGCTCTGAGAGCGGGGCATTAAATAGTTGTGAAAGCAACTAAAGAAAGGAAATAGGTGTGGAGTGAGGAGGGTGGCACTCAGTCTGTCTGCATGTGGGGCTTGGAGAACCCCAGCAGCAGGAGGTTCACCTTCAGGAACACCAGCTGCTCCATCAAACCAGGATCCAAAGAGGTGCGGTAGGGTGTCACAACATCCTCAGCAATGCTGACCACACTCTCACTTGGAACACTGTTTGGTGGACAGGACAGGACACACCCTGCCACATCTGGCTGTGGATTGCTCAATAGGCCAAGGGGTTGCATTGCAGTGGCTTCACATCCTCAGTGAGATAGGTAGCCACCGAGGCCTCCACACTACCTGCTGGATGGTGGGGTCTGGTGCCACTGGACCTCAACATTGAAGCCATGCCCTTGGCCCACATTGGCAGTGGCTGTGGTTGAGGAGATTGGCTGGTGCTTGGAGTGCTGTCATGGGAAAGTGGATCCCCCTCTTCCACTTCCCCCTGCTTCTGCCCTTCTGCCTCGCGAACTCTGTACACCAGAACCTCCATCCAGTGATCAAGGGTTTTGCTGCTGCAGATGCTCCCCTTCACCCTTGGGTTGCACATGTCCACCAGCATGTGGACCATACTGGACTGCAGTGGATTGAACCATTCTTGATGGCCTCCAGGCACTTCACCAGTGCCTGCACCTCTGGTGAAAGCAGCTTGCCCCAGCCAGGAACATTGATCCCCTGGAATTTTTCCATTGATTCTCAAGCTTCTTCACTATGGGGATCACCTGGTTAAGGACGGCATTGCCAGCACTGAAAAATGCAAGGTTCTCCACTTTGGGAAGAAAAACCTGCAGCATCCTTATACGCTTGGCAGTGCTATGCTGGCTAGCACTGTGGATGAAAAGGACTTGGGGGTCATGATTGACCACAAGATGAACATGAGCCTTGAATGTGATGCTGCAGCAAGTAAAGCTGCATCCACAGATGCTTAAGAAAATCTCAGGATGTCATTCTCCCATTGTACTCGGCCTTGGTGAGGCCGCAGCTGGAGTACTGCATCCAGTTTTGGGCTCCACAATTCAAAAAGGATTTGGAGAAGCTTGAGAGGGTGCAGAGGAGAGCCATGCACATGACCAGAGGTCAGGAAAGCAGACCTTATGAAGAGTGGCTGAGAGCCATGGGACTCTTCAGCCTGGAAAAGTGCAGGCTCAGGGGTGATCTAGTAGCCACCTATAAATTTATCAGGGGTGCTTACCAGGATCTGGAGGAACCTCTGTTCACCAGAGTGCCCCAAGGGATGACAAGGTCAAATGGTCACAAACTCCTCCATGACCATTTCAGGCTAGGCATAAAGAAGAATTTCTTTACTGTCCGAGCCCCCGAGGTTTGGAATAGATTGCCACTGGAGGTGGTTCAAGCACCTACTTTGAATGCCTTCAACAGACATCTGGATGTTTATCTTGCTGGGTTCCTATGATCCCTGCTGACTTCCTGCCCCTGAGGCAGGGGGCTGGACTCGATGATCTTCTGAGGTCCCTTCCAGCTCTAATGTCTATGAAATCTATGAAACAGAGGAGAAGGGCTGGACATCCAGAGCAAGCATCTCTCCAGTGCTCTGAGTGACCTTGGTTACCCTTGCAATGCACTCCGCTTTGTCTGTGGCTTTTCCCCACTGGTCCAGGGTGGCCTGCTTCTGCTTCATGGGGAAGGGGGCTTTGGAGTGGGAGGAGGACTTCTTTTTGTGCATGCTCCCACTGGTGCCAGGTTGAGAAGGAACAAGAGCAAGGGGCTGCTGCCTCCCGAGATGCAGCAGCATCTCCATGGTGGTTAAGTGTTTCACCTCCTTGCCCTAGCTGATCTGCCTTTGTCAGTGTTGACAGGTAGCATACCTGGGATCATCTGTCAACTCAAAATGATCCCACACTACACTATCCTCCCTGCCCCCTGCTTCTGGGTTGAGGGTGGGGATCCTGGCTTACTTCCCTCCTCAGCAGGCATAGGTACAACAACAGGGGAAGCTGATCCACCTGCCCCCACAACCTCCTCCAAAGTGCCTTCCAGAAGAGACCTGCCTGTAGGGGAACTTTGAGGGGTGTGGAGCACAAACTCAGATTTTCCCTCCTTCCCCAGAACTACCTTAGCTATGGCACTTAGCTCCTCTGCTTCCAGATCCAGCTTCTCCTCTGGCACTGGGAGGCTCATGTTGGGAGCTAAAATTGGGGTGGAGGAGACTGGCATGCTAGTGCTAGCGGCTATTTCTGGTGTTAGTGGAGGTGGTGCAGGGACAGTTACTGCTCCCACCTCCTTGCTCCCACTGGCAGCAGAAGACTCATCACTGCCAGGAAAGAGGGTATATCTGTGTTTGGTGGGAAGGGGGGAACTTGCAGCTCTCCCCCTATCCTCTCTAGCCTCTCTCCCTCCCCTGCCAGAAGACCTGGCACCTACCTTTCCAGCATGCTTCATAATATTTGCTGTGCTGGAAAATGTGTGTGTGTAATATATCTTGTGTGTGTATAATACAGGGATGGGCAAAATGCAGCCCATGGGCTGGATGCGGCCCGCCAGGCCATTCTGTCCAGCTTGAAGGGCCCCTAAAACATTTAGAAAATTAATATTTATCTGCCCCAGGCTCCTTGTAATGGGGCCTGCGATGGCTTGCCAAAACTCAGTAAGCGGTCCTCTGCCCAAAATAATTGCCTGTCCCTGGTATAATATGTGTGTGTATGTGTAATATCTTGTATGTGTTTAATGGGTGTGTGTAATATATGTGCTTTTCTGCACAGTGATGGATGACACACTGTCAGGGAAAACACAGCTTTCTTTTTAAAAAGTGTTGGGGGAAAATAACAAGAACAAATAAGAGGATTTGGGGGGAAGAATAAGTTGAAAGGAATGGGTTGGATAGGGATAAGTAGAGGGATTCTAGGCAAGGATAATTAGTATGGTGTATTGAATCGTTTCCATGAAAGGAGACTAGCAAGAGACTGACTGAGAAGCCAGTACCTTTGACTCGCTGTTGCTTCCAGACAGACACAAAAGGGAGAGAGAGGCTTCACACAGAGCCTTATATGCTGTTTATGTATATGTACGTCCCTTCCCCAGAGCACTGTGATTGGAAGGGAACTCAGGGAAAGATCACAGTCACTGGGCAGCTACATATGTTAATATCAGAGCAGTCTTCTACCCTATTCTCTTCCCTCCCTCTTCTCAGTTTCTGTTTCTCCACAAGACTGCCTTCAAAATTGCCAAATCTTTTCTGAATCTTTTTCAAATCAATTCAGAGCTTTTAATGGGTCTCCCAATTTGATTTGGATTTGATGATTTGCCCCCACTGCCAGACTGCTACAGTGCATAGAGAGTGTAGGGGCCACTCACATCAGGTCAACTAGCCAGGCCTGAGAAGCTCCTAAGGGCAAATAACCCTGAGCTGCTCAACAGGGCAGCTTTTTATACTGCTGGGGCCAGCACAGGTGCTGGCCCCAGCCTCTAACTTCCCCTGGCTGCACATCTTGGAGGAGCTTGGCAGGGTCAGTTTGCCCCAACTGGCACAATTTGTCCCACAACAAAATGCATGTTCAGGCATGCGTGCCATGGGTGATTGGTACCATCTTAGTCGGGGTGGGGGGGGGAAGGGGGCACGTGCCCTGCCAGGAGCCAGTCAGCAACTGGGTGGGGGGGTCCCCCCATGACCAATCTCACCAACTGGGGGAGTCCCCTGCAGCCAATTGCGCTGACTGGGAAGTGGCCGCAGAGCTTCATCTGGCACTCCCACTCCCCATCCAGCAGTCACGGGGGGTGGGGGCAGAGGGGCACTGGTGCTCCTGCCTGCTCTCCCCCGCTCATCACCTAAATGGGTAGCACGGCTTATCGGGGGGGGGGAAGGGGGTGCACCAGTGCGCTCAGGGGGTTCATGTGCACTACCGTGTACCCCCTGCACATTGCCACTAATGTATGCAAATCTCTGGCCCAAATTTGTGCTGCTGCTATTTGAGCTGCTACAAGCACACGTGCCTTGCATGTGTGGATGCAGCCACAGAGTCCAGAAGCAAACTGTGGATTCTTTAAATTCTACCTTTCAAATTACTTTCCCTTAACATTTTGGGGGAATCTTTTGTGTTATTATTTTTTAAATTAATCTATTACTTAATTATGAACATTTCTTTACAGACCTTAGCATTTGAAATTCAAGTTATGCTGGTCAGTTGTGACTGGGTACATAAGTCTTATGCGGTGTTTCCAGACGAGTGCAGCCCTGCAATATGTGACATTGGAAACATCTGCACAGTCAGCTGTTCTCTACACTACAAGAGCAGACTGCCCACGCATGCACTGCTCAGGGTTTTTTCCTGCGTGTTTTTTTGACCCATGGATATCCAGAGGTAAAAAAAAAACGTGGAAAAAAAAATGGAGCAGCGCATACACAGGCAGCGTGTGCAGCTGAAAAGTGGAGCTGAGCAGCCCAGAGCTGTGGTCCACCTGCTGGCCAGGCTCTGCTCAGCAAGATCACTGAAGCTGCAGCCCCTGGAGGCCCCCAGGGCTCCAGGTACATTTGCTGTGGCCAGCACAGTGCTGGCCCCAGCCGCCTCTACCCCCAGGGTCACTTGCCAAAGTGTGCATGGCATGGGCATTTCCCCAGGGACAACCACAAGGTGCACTGCTGCTACTTGTCCCCAGGGAACTGAATGCCTGTGCTCGTCTGGATGCGGGCATGGTGTCTGCTGGCTGAATGGATGAGTGTAACTATCAGGAAGTGGGTTTCTGTATCAAACCAATGTTACTGTGAAACCAAGTGGAGAGTTAAATTTAGTTTGCTCCTATCATATTTATATCAAATAAGTACATGTATGCACAAAGGGTTTGTTGTGAGGAATGAGTGCAGTGGGGTTTGAATGAGTGATTGCCAGAAAAGTAAGTAATTCTAACTAACAACGTTTTTGGCAATTGTTTACATTGTTTTTTTCTGTCTTGTCTGTTTTAGATGGTGAGTTCTTTACGGCAAGGATGCTTTTGATCTTGTGCCTGTACAATATGTAGTACAACAAGGCCCCAATCTCAGTAGGAGCTTCTAGGCACTACCAGAATACAAATAACAATACAGGATACTTCACAAGCTAAAATAGTGCATATAAGAAAAGGAAAATCATTAGAGAGGGGGCAATCAAATTACACAGCCACTAAAATACTGGAGAAGAAAGGTGTAAGAGTCCATAAAAAATAGCATTAATTGATTTGGGACCTGAGACACTGGACAGCAGAATTAAAGTGTGGACATATGAAAATTTTACATAAAAAAATAAAATAGAGGGGGGCTTTTCCAGACATTTAGGTGCTGCATGACAACTGCCCACACATAATTTCTTGCCCTGCAGTAAGAGGAAGCTAATCTTATCAGCTTTGCCTCAGTGAAAGAACAGTAAGTTAGTGCGGTGTAGTTTCTCTGTGCCAGGGGGTAAGAACACGCATGTGGTCAACTACTGCGCAGCAAGTGACAGACAGAAAAGCCCTCTGCCATTTTGTCTGTAGTAAGGTGTCCATATCCTCATTTAGATTGTAACCTCTTTGGAACAGGGATGATCTGTTAGTTTGTGTTTCTGCTGCACCTGTCACAAAGGAATCCTTTTCCATGACTTGGGTTCATAAGCTGATTTGCACATACAGTGAATCTAGTAGAGGTCCCAAAGTGGGATTCCTCTTTCTCTGGAGCTGTAGGAAAAATTGTTGAGGGAGGGAAAACTAAGTAAGTGATCAAATAGGATTTAATAACTGTAGTCACATGTTATGACTATTTTCAGAAATCAGCAAAATGAACTCATCACCCCTCCTCCTCCCCATTCCTACATACACATACAAATCTTCCCCTTATAGAGATGATACAAATATGATAATGGTTCAGAGGCAGAGGGAGAAAGTGGGAGTGGTAGCTCTGGTTCAAGCAGCAGGTCTCTGAAGAGGTCAGCCGTCCTTCTCTGTGTGTCATAGCACTCATGGGTAATTCTCTTCTAGGAATGTAACCAGTTAAATGTGTAAACGATTAAATGACAATGATATTTATACTGTTTACCATTTAGTGACCTCTGGTAGGAACAGTCCTGGCCCCTTCTGTCTTTACCTTGCTCCCAGTGCAGTGTGGGCCCCACACTGCTGGCAGGGAGCCGTGGGTGGCAGCCAGGAGGCATGGCTGAGCCACTAGGGGGTGCTGCCCAGCTACCAAGGCATGGCTTCCCTTGCTTCCACAGGCAGGGGCTGCAGTTGGGGTTGCAGATGGAGCCAGGGCTGCACACTTCTGTGCCCAGATCCTACCACCATGGGGAGGGAGGAAGGCAGGAAACTGCCAGGCCCCCTGTCCTGCAGTAGCACGGCCCCAGCAGGCTCCCTGCACCTCTAGCTGCACTTACGCCACTGTGGCTTGGACCTGGAAGGCTCCTCCATGCTGTTGGGCTGTGTTGGACCCTTCCCAGCTTGCTCCAGGGGAAACAGAGGTCCAGTCCCAGTGGGGTGGCCTCTACCAGGTGTGCTACATCCTTCCCCCTCGTTCCATGGTGCTTGGGCCATGTGGGGCCTGGCCTAGCCCTGAAGTGGGGCTGAGCACACAGCTACTATTTCTGAGGAGTGGCAGTGCAGCAGCAACCCTGGGGGGGGGGTGTTAGGGCTGCAACAGCAGCCTCCCAGGCTGGTGCTGCTGTGCTGCCACCCCTCAGGAGCACCCTGGGGCCGCGCTTACTGCATGAGGGACTGGTGACAACGTCTCAGACCCAGCACTTCCTGCTCTAGCTGCCACAGTGCCTCCTTGTGCCAAGCCATCCATGTGCTCAGCTCCACTTCAGCCTAGGCCAGGTCCTATGCAGCCCTAGTGCCATGGGTGGGAGGGGGAAGAATGCAGTGTGCCCAGTAGAGGCTGTGCCACTGGGGCCCTTGCTCCATCCACAGCCCCAGCCACTACCCATGGGGGTAAGGGGATGCCACGGCTCTACAGCTGAGCAGCACTGCACCCACTGCACCCTGCCCATTGCTCCTAGCCAACATCTTGGGGCCTGTACAGTGCCAGGTGCATGGTGAAGACATAAGGGGCTGAGGCTTGGGCTAAGGCTGTTCCTGCCAGAGGACACTAAACTAAGTATGAGCTATCGGTTAACTGTTTGACCAATATAATTAGAGGAGGTAAAATGGATAATTTTTTAAAACAATATTTACATCCTTGTTCTCCTCATTGTGAAATTGGCTCATTCTTCTGTGAACATCAGTTTTGCTTCCATCCCTGTGAGAGATGGAGACTCTGAGTTGATTCATCTACACAAATAGGCAGGCCACTTACTAGCTCCTTTTCAAGGGATATGTTGTAAGGAACTTATTATAGGACAATTAAGCATTTTTTTTCTCTTCTCTGTTCTTTCTTTCCCATAGTTGCTGCTGTGGAAACAGATGCTGACATAGCCTATTAATTCTGTTTATAATTCTTATTTGTTGTACACAGATGGGGAGTTTTATGTTATAGAAGACAAAAGAGAAGATGTACTCCTGAAAAGCCCTGAGAAACTTCTAATTAAATCAGCTTATGATGTTGATACAGCTGGATAACACACCATCATGTCACCACTCTGGGTGGAGGATTTTTTTCCATCTTCCCAGATGAAGGTTCTTGGTTTCCTTTTTCCATTGGTATAGAGGAATAGTAACATAACTAGCCATTTGCCCATCAAGAATGACAGGGGGCGGGGTGGGGGTGGGGGTGCTGGGATGAAGTGCCGTCACCTAACACCCCATGCTGCTGCTGCTCTGCCTCTTGCAGGGAGTGGGGTGGGGGAGCATTGGCCTCGGCTCCCCCACCCCCTGTCCGGTTCTCAGTGCGGCTACGGAATCATGGCGGCGCTCCCCCGTGCTTGGAGCACTCTGATTGGCTGTTTCCATCAGCCAATCAGAGTGTGAATAAAGTGTTATGGGGAGACAGACAGACAGACTTAGGCTTTTATAATATTAGAATAATAATTCCTAGCTGTTTTTTTGCATCAGGAGATTTCAAAGCCCTAATGAAGAAAGTCAGCATCATTCTTTTTGTTATATAGATGAAGAAACTAACTCATAGAAAAGAATTGGACAAAGTCACTCAGTAGACTGGTGGCCAAGCTAGAACTAGGGCTGGAGTTCGGTGAAACAGTCCAGTACTCCCTCCCCTAGGTAATACTGGCTGCATC
The DNA here is from genome assembly GCF_030867095.1 of Alligator mississippiensis. Lineage (NCBI taxonomy): Eukaryota > Metazoa > Chordata > Crocodylia > Alligatoridae > Alligator > Alligator mississippiensis. Next base: position 45,823,069 of record NC_081830.1, read on the forward strand.
TACACGAGATGCTGACTGTGCATTTGTTACTGCACAGTCATTTAGTACTTGATACATAAATACTCAATGGCTGCACAGGAACCAGAGTTACTGTGCAGTAGTATCCCTGAACTGCTTCTTGATGATGCTGACTGTGCAGTAGCTCATTTCTACTGTGCAATAGTGTCACATCATGCTTTGTGTCATGCAGCTCTACTGCACAGTAGTAACAAGCTACTGTGCAGTAGGAATGAGCTTCTGCGCAGTCAGCATCTCGTGTAGGTGCAGCCACTGTCTCCTTTTGACTGGAGAGGGGCAAAAGAGAGCAACCTGAGGCAGAAAGACTCCATTTAGGGGCATTCTTGTCTGTAATCATGACAAAGCACAAACTAGCTGCACATTTCTTTGTGAAAGTGAGTAGGATTAGACCTTTCTTCCTGGTTCCACCTAGAGTTCTCTGCTGCTATTTGGCATTCCTTGGTCCTGTCATTATTCAATGGCTGGCATAAAGCCTTGCTGACTTCTGGACTGGCCTGGTAGGTTTTATGTTTTATTGATGTTCTACTTTTTTATGACTTCAAAATTCTCCATTCAGATTAATTAGTTGAACCTGAGTTCACAAACCCAATGACCTTTTAAAATGCTTGGCAAGCCACATGAAAGTGACACTGTCAAGGTCTGTGAAGCACAGAATGAAACCATGTAGAAAACATGGAGTTTTTTGGCATATAGCATCGTAAGCCTGCAGATATAAGGAATGAGACAGTAAACAAAATGGGCACTTATACACTTATATTTGTCTACTTTGAAGCGCTAGAAATCCAGCGCATTGGAGCAGACTCAATTAATCGAGTCTGCAGAGCACGCAAACTGATACATTCAGTGCTGCATAACATGCATTTGTATAAACAACAAAATGCATAGCAGCATTAAGAAAATAGTCATGGTGCACTTGGAAACTAAAATACCTTTGGTATGTGTTAGTTCAGAAGCGCACTCCCACCATTTTCTCAGCGCTGTCATACATTTCACCATTTATACAAATACATGCAACATAACACTGGTTACTTTTAAAAGTGCCCAGCGCTGTGTTGCATACATGTTTGCATGCACCTAGTATTTCAAGCTCTTTGGACGTCTCAAGGACTGGCTTTTCACAATGGCTCAGGGTTAGTCCAATTCAACTCCCATTAAAGGCTTCTGCACATTGTCACCTACAAAGCACGCACTTGCACTACTGTGCATTAGGGCAACCTAATAACAGTGGAGGTAGTAAATGTCATGCACATTAGGAAAAGCACATTAATGCACATGTAGCCACACTCATGGTGCTTCACAAGATCATACTTCTTGGACTCTGTTTCCAAATTGCGTTTTATTACAGCCAGAGCAGAGGGAAAGCCTGATGTGTGGACAAACCCATTTTTCAAGGGACAGCTGGTACCATAGGTTTAATTTTAGGCCTGTCGGTCTTTACAGAGTTATATCAATTGCTTGGTGTGGTTCTTCAAGATAGATCACTTAATTACTATTAGTAATTTTAATTAAACAAACCCAAACAAATCTAATTTGTGTGCCTTGCATTTTTGCCTAAGGCATGGGAATTCCAAATAAAAGCACCAAGATCTCCTCACAACATTTAACATGAAAGTTCAAATATCTTGAAGGTTTATGGAAATATGATGTCACAGACTAGATACAAATAAAGCTTGTGAAAACGACCAAAATAAGGAGTTACTTGTCTCCTAATTCTACATGACTATCATGTAGAATTTAAAATAGTAAAAAATTACTTAATGAATATTTATATCTATTGAATACTTAGGTGTTTAAGAGGTGATGCTAAGCAGACATTTTCCCAGGGTTGGTATCTGAATTTCAGGTCAGGGTCTGACTCTAGATATTGCTCATTTATACTCTGGTTAACTGCAACTTTTATTCTCTGTTCCATTCCCTGGTGATAATGTTGACATTTGGCTCCTTTCTAGCCTGTGAAGTACTTGATGCTGTTTCGTAAGCTCAATTGCTGATTTGTTCAGATCTTAATGATAGAAAATGGGCATAATGAAAGAAGGCAGCTGATTACGAGCATCGGTTCCAGCTGAGCAAGAATAAACTATGCAGAGAGAAATTCCCAGCTGAGACAAACTTAGCACAGTTCCTACTGCTTTGCTTTGGCAAGAGTGAGATGCCCTTTCAATTCATGTGATGGAGAAGCAGCTGTCTTCAAATGAGAACCATCACCATGACCATATCAGGTTCTGTGATGTATGGGGTAAACCCAGTTGGGCCTGCCTATAGTGAAGGCAGTCCATTCTTTTATACCTAATGCTCTCAAGTACCTCATCCCTAACTGTTTGTATATCACCCCTCCCGATGGTCAGAGAATCCATCCATATGTGACTACATGATGCTTACATATTTGTTTTTGTATATTATCCAGTTCATTGTGTCCATTTCATATATGTTACTCTCACCCAAAAATGGTGTTAGTGTGGATTGCTTATACTACTAATGCATTAAAATTCACTGGTGCTGACTAGGACTGAAGAGCCCATCTTACAGATCAGAATTTAATTCAATTTAATAGAACAATTTTGTTTAGACCTTTTTTTTCTTAAATTGAAGTAGTACACTTTAGATAACTGGTGTGTCTGAGCCAAGTTCTGCCTTGATGACATTCTTGAGTGACTTGTTTTATGACATGAATGGGGAATAAACCAGACTTGAATATGGACCAATGGGTGCTATACATTAAATAGCATTCCCGGATCTTACAGTTGCACCTCCAGAAATGTAATAGATCTCATCCAATGCACCAAATGCCCAGATGAAAAATACGTAGGAGAGACCAAACAACAACTGAGCACCAGAATGAATGCACACCGGAAATCTATCAAAGACAGGAATACCCAATTACCTGTGGGGGGCACATTTCTCACAAGAAAACCACTCTCTCTCCAATCTCTCAGTCCTGATCCTCAAAGGGAACTTACAAAACACTTCCCAGAGACGAGCCTATAAACTCTACTTCATCAACCTCCTGGATACTAAAAAACATGGACTAAATATAGACATTGGATTTATGACACATTATATAACCTGCCTGACAGCTGATTCCCAGGTACTTCTCCACTATTCATCCCCCTTTTCTCCCCTGCACCCAGCCTGTCTCTCACCCATTGACTTCTCAATCTACATTTTCACTGATTGCCTGTCTTGTCTGCAGACCAGCCCCACCTCTGGCTTCTTTCCTTTTCATTCTATCCAGGAAGAGCACACACCAACTGCTGAAACTTCCTTAGCCTGACAAAGGGTTTTTGAACCGGAAAGCTTGCTTAAATATTGTTCTTCAACTGTTTAGTTGGTCTAATAAAAGATTCACCCAAAGAACCTTGTCTGCCATATGTTTAATAGTACTTTCAGCTTACCTTGTCCGGGGCTGTAACCAATAAACAGGGATCTAACTTCTCTGTTCCTGACTGCTATATGCACTCCATGCATGTTTCAATGGTGACAGATGTCAATATGCTGAAAACAGTATAAATGAAAGTTTGGAAACAATTATTATTTTAAAGTACTTACTCCATTTTTCTAGATCTGACTATCAATCCTATGGCAATATCACCCAGGAGCAGGGATTCCTACTTGTCAGGTTCATCTCTGGCTGCTAAATGGCAATTGAATGGCAAACAGCACCACTAAGCTTTCGGGCCCGAAAAACAGATTGGAAAGATAAAGTTGGAAGTGTTAAACTTCTTAAATGAAATTCCAATTTCTGTCTTATGGAACAGGAATGGCTTCATTGCCTTTTTTAAATATTAAAATTAACTTGTTTTAAAAATACATAGTGTGCTTAAATCTACTCTAATGCATGATTCCCTTTACCTGATGTGGATGAGTGAAGGCAGTTGGTCTCCATTTTCAAAACCTACTCACATTTTAAACTATGTGCTGGGCCAGGTTCAGCCCTGGTTTGTTAGCTCCTACTAGCATAACCCAAGGCACATCTCCAGTGCTGATAACTGGGATTATAAGTGAGAAAAGCACTGACAATCTTCCCTCTGCTGGGAGCATATGTATCCAAATAGCATTCCCCCAAAGGAAAATAGGACTGGAAGGAACAGATTATGGGCTTTAACAAGTGAAATCAGGGGCATGAATATATACCTTAACATCAGCAGAAAGCTGAAAACAATCAGGGATGAGCTAAATTTCAGATCTGCTTTGTATCATGGGTCTGAATATCTAAAACAAGCTCTACATAGTCCCAGTTTGCTTTGGTGAGACTGTGAAAGAAGAAAAGATAAATAATTGATTTTTAAAAAATGAATCCTGCATATAAGGTATATATCAATATTGTGCTGTTATTCCTTTTGATTTGAGCAGTTAGCCATATTTCACAATTTAGCCAAACTTTGAGGCCCTGAGGGCTGTTTCCATTTGGGGGAAAGATTAAATATGAAATTGGGTATCTTAGATAAGACTTTGTATATTCTTAGTAGATAAAGAAAACTTTATTTGCATAAATACAGGAGGAATCAACAACAGACGATGGCTTTTTGGCTCACCACTACAAAAGCCTTTCTTCCAGTCATCACTTTATCCAAAAAAATCCCTGCTTAGCTTTTTCTTAGGGTCAGGCTACCAGATTCTGAAGCACTACTCCTGCTTCTTCCCTCTCTCACATTTCTCTTCTCAAAAAAACACCCAGACAAGCCCCTCAGCTCAGTAGCTCAAATTCCTTAGTAGCATCTCTTGAGGCTTTGTTTTGAATGCTATTATTTTATAAAGAAGAATAACTGTTGTGTATGGTTATTCTCCATCAGGGGTGGGCAAAATATGGCCCGCAGGCTGGATCTGGCCCGTGAGGCTATTCTATCCAGCCAGTGGGGCCCCTAAAAAATTTAGAAAAATAATATTTATCTGTCTTTGGTTCCTGTCAAAAATGACAGGAACCAGGGGCAGTAGGACCCAGGGGAAGCCTGGTGGGCTGCCGCAACAGCAGGGCCTGCCTGGCCCCGCTCCCCCCAGCCAGAAGCCCCAGCAGGGGCTTCTAGCCTGGGTTCATGTGGCTGCACCGCACTGGAAAGTCAGGTAAGGGGTGGGGAAGGAAGGAGGGAGAGGGCAGGGGAGGAGCCCAGGGAAAAGCTGAGCCCAGGGAAAAGCGGCCCCTCTTCCACCGTGTGGCAGGTGCTTGCAAGTGGCTGCAGCAGGGAGTGCTGGCCACGGGTGAGGCGCCACTTTTCCCCACACTCAGCATCAGCTCCTCCACTGTTGGGGACCAGGGAGTCGGGGCTGCACGTGGGGCTGGGGGGCACTGGGAGTGAGTGGGTGTGCAGGGCCCACAGCAGTGTACTGGGGCCAGCGCTGGCAGGGCCCAGAGCAGGGTGGCAGGAGTACAGGGTCCTGAATGGAAGGGGCTGTATGGAGTTGGGCCAGCTCCTGCCTCTCCCTGTTGGTGCAGCCCAGCCCAGCTCCACAGACCCCTGCCAGCCTGCGCCTGCTCTGGGCCCCACCAGTGCTAGCCCTGAGACATTGGTCCCTGGCCCAAAGACATGTGGCACAGGACATACCAACCCCTACCCCCTGAGCAGAGAAGCAGGCAGTGACAGCAAGGAAGAGGAAGAGACAAGTGGAACTGAGGACAACGACAGCAGCAGCGGGTCCTCCAGTGGGAGCTGGAGTGACAGCAACATAGAAGACAGGTGAACTGAGTATGTGACCCTGCAAGTAGGGTGGGGATGAAAGGAAAGGGTTGCCTGGTTTGAGAGACCAGAAGGTGCTTGTGTGTGTAGTATGCGATGCGGATATTGTAACGGGTTCAGGTGGCCAGCAGGCCTTTGTACAGGCATGCGGGTGCAGGTTTTTGTAATGGGTTCAGGTTTTCTTTGTGGTGTGATACTAGGAGTGTAGATATAGGTGCCAAAGTGCTGCTCAAAAGTGTGTTTATGGAGTACCTGTGCTAAAAAATGTACAGCAGTTTAAAAAAAAAAAAAGTAACATGCATTAATTCTGGATAATGGAAGTGCATGGGTACTATATACAAATTGCTACACCCATGTTTAATTTCCAGGTTATTGTTTTCAAATTTGTTCCTCACTTCCATGTGCTCAGGGAGAGCAGGGTCTGACTATAAGGAGAGTGGGGAAAAGGAGGGTGACCTTTTCCTATTTGGAGCCCCAGAAGAAAATGCACATGGCCCTCTGGATCCTGTGGGCAACGCACTCGAAATGGGGGAAGACCAGTGCCGTGTACAGAAGCACCAGTAACAACACCCCCTTCACAAGTGCAACACCTCCCCACCCATGGAAAGGGAGCACATGTGCCACAGACCCAGTCTCTGCTTTATCTTTGACTCCACCTCAATCCGGGCAATCAGGAAACCGTTGATCTGCACTTCACTGCTTGCTTCCATGTAGAGGGTCCTGATCCAGCTGACGAAGGTCAGAGGTGACTCCCATCTGCTCCAGCATCTGGAACAGGAACTGGTGGAACACTCTGTCGTAGGCCTTCTCCAGGTCCAGGTTTAGGACGGCGAAGCTCTGCCGTCTCTCCTTCTCCAGCTGGAGTGTGTCTCTCAGTTGCACCAGGGCTCCATGGACCTGGCACCCCTGCACAACTGGTCCTTGTGGATGACTGCACTTAGGACGGATTGAAATCGCCCAGGCAAGACTTCAGCCAGTAGCTTGTAGTCGAAGTTCAGGAGGGTGATTGGCCTCCAGTTCTTCAATTCCTCCCTCAGACCCTCCTTGTACAGGAGGGTCATGAGGCACCGCTCCATGCCTGCTCCCAGCTGGCCCTCCTGCAGGTGCTCTTGAAAAAGCTCCATCAGGTCCAGGCCCACCAGGTCCTAGAAAGTCAGGTAAAACTCCTTGGGCTGGCCATTCGACCCAGGAGTTTTGCTGTTCTTGAAACTCCGGAGGGTCCATTCGAGCTCCTCCAGCATCCAAGCCTCCTCCAGCTGCCAATGGTTGTCCTCCCCGAGGGTCTGGGTGAGGCTTCACAGGCACAGCTGCATGACCTCTGGGTCCACTAGCTTCTCAGCATAGAGCTCCCAGTAGAAGGCGGCCACTGTAGCCAGCATGCCATCTTTTGACTGGTGCTCCACTCCCTGTCTGTCTTTCAGGTACATCATGACCTCCTCCTTGCTCTTCTTCAGCCTGGAGAAGTAATCAGACCACTCTTCTACCCAGGGGGTCCTGGCCTGGAAGATCTTTTTCCTGGCCTCTTCCCAGTACCAGGTACCAAGTTGGGCCTTCACCTCCCCCATGGCCTCCCTCACATCCCAGCCCACCGCTGCCTGCCTGTGCAGGTCCTGTAAATTATGGGTCAGGCACTCATGCCGCTTCTGGTGGAAGAGGGTCTGCTGCTTTCCCACTTGCTGGAAAAAGCCCCTGGTCCTCTCTTTCATGCTGGCCCACCACTTGGTTTGGTTCTGGTACAGGTTCCAGAGGGTCCTCCAGCCCACGTAGTGCTCTCTGTAGATGCACCTAGTCTGATCATCTTCCAAGAGGCTGGTGTTCAAGAAACATACGGGTGTACAGCGAGCCTTCTCTTTCTTCCACCCCGTGGGGAGGAAGAAAAAGTTGATTCTGGACTTGGTTCTGCTCACAGGGTCCATTCGGGTGAAATGTCCCCCAGGTCCCTGTATGCCTTTGGCTGCATCCACCAGGCCATGATTGCGGACAAGCTGCTTCAGCTGCCTGGAGGATCTGTCCATGCCCATCCTGCTGACTCTGCTAACCCTGTCCTCCTCGCTGATGACGCAGTTGAAATCCCCCATGAGCATCAGCGGGTGGTCAGTGGGCATTGTGATGGCCACTCTTTCCAGGAACAGGCCCCTGGTCTCTCTATTGGCTGGCCCATACACTGCCAGCAGCTCAAAAGCAGTTCCTTGTGTCTCCAGGGTGGCTTAGAGCAGTCTGCCTACAACAATCTCTCTGTGCTGCAGGGGGCGCATGGTGTCTCCTTTCAGTAGAATTGTGAAACCAGCAGCTTTGTTGTCCCCTGAGCCAGAGCACATGGTCAGGCCATGTGGCCAGCATTTAGATAGCAAAGCCCTGCTTCTCTGACTGGACAGTTCACATTCCTGCAGACAAATTATGTCTGCTTCAATCTGTTCCAGGGTTTGCAGCACCTGGTCCTCCTTGCCTCACTCTGCCAGGCTTCTGACATTTATAGACATGATTTTAATGCTTCCCATGGTGCTGGCTGCTTGCAGGGGATGGGTGCAGGGAGGAGCTTGTACTTTCAGTTTCCAATTCTCCACTCCACTCTCTGTCCTGCTCCTCTTGGGATCAGAGGCCAGGCTTTTCCCCTATTTCTTTCCACTGGGTGGGTTTCTCTCTTCCCCAGGGATGCCTTTAAGGCGGGGGTTGCCCTCTTTATCCCTTATCTGGTTTATCAGTGCCACATCTATAGCACTGAACTCCTCTGCTCGGAGGCAGCATTCCTCTCCATTTTCAGGGTTGCTTCTTTTGGTCTTAGTCCCTTTCTGTCCCCGCTGGGGTTGGTTTCCTGTCTCGGAGGGTCCTGCAGTCACCTCCATTTTGCTCTCTTTCTCACCCCCCACTTCATTTCTCGGCTTCTCTGCAGGGCTGGGGCTGGGGTTGGCACTGGGGATGGAGCGCAGTCCTTGCTCAGCTGCTGCAGCAGTTTGCAAATATCTTTCACCACTTGGTTGATGGGGGTAGGCCTTGGATTTGGGGTGTCTTCTTCCCCTTCTCCCTCCTCCTGATTCTGGACCTCCAGCTCCATTTTGTTTTCGTTTTCTGGGCCTACTGCATCCTGAAACTCCAAAGCTCAGTCGATGAATGGCACCTCCTCTTCCTATGCTTCTCTGACTGTGTAAGCTTGTGCCCCTGGACATCTCCTGAAGAGATGCCCCTCTTTCCTGCACAGATTACAATGTTTTTCCTTGGTGCAGCTCTATGAACTGTGCCTGGTCTGATTGCAGGCTGCACAGAGGTCTGTTTTACAGTCCTTCCTGAGGTGGCCCTCCTTTCCTCATTGGCGGCACAGTTTGGGCTGTCCCCGGTAGGAGATCAGTCCCTTGTGGCATCCCAGGATCAGGGAGGCTAGAAGATGGATCATGGCTGCTGGCTTTTCTGGGTCCTGTTTCAGCATGACCCCAGCAAACCATGCCCCAATCCAAATGTCTTCCCCATCCTTTTCCTTCTTTATAGACCCCACAGCCTCACACATGATATTAGTCCAAAACCAATGGCTTGTGATTTACTGCATCATTCACTGGGCTGGGCTACAGCAGAGTCAACAGCACTTCAAGCCACGGTGACCCCACAGCTTAGTAGTGCTCAGTACATATCCACCTACAAAGGATCTATGTGCTAATTACCCCCTGATTCATGACTGGAACCAGGTGTTCTCGTCATAAGTCCTATGATGCTCCAAAAATGTATATGCAGCTGAGATGCAGGGCAACGTGGTCTGGCTTCACATTATGGAGTGTGTGACCACACTAATCATATGTTCCAGTCTGAGAGAGGGGGTGACAGAGGGATTTGGGGTGAACTATATGCAATGTTGTGGCTCACCATAACTTGAAAAAGAGTCGATGGTGAGAGGGACTGTGCTTAATGGGCACTACCATATATCATATTTTGGTAAGCTACACTAACCTGTTCTTATAGTAGGTTCCCATCAGCATGTTTTCCCAATATGGGACATGTGTTTTATTGTCATGCTCAGTGTTGGCTGCATTTAATTAACTTCAAAATCTGTTTCTGTTGCTGATTGCATGCTTCTTTTGCTGGCACTTTAATGATAGTGTATTTAGTAAGATTTCTTGTAAGCAATTGTAAGGTTTCTCACTGCCAACTGGGGTGGGGGAAGGGGGTCATCTTGTATTTGAGTAAATATGGTATGTTGAAATAGATTCCAAATATGAGACAGACTTTTTTTCTGCAGACAGATGCCTCCACTGCCTCTCTTCCTATTTGTAGCATGACCGAGCTAAGGCGTGTCAGTTTTTTCTGCTGTTCATTGGAACCTAGTTGGGAATAGTGAAACTAAACAGCATTCTGTCAGCTTCACTCTACCGATACTTGGCAAAGCCTTTGGCTGGAATCAGAGCAGGCATCAAAACTATGCAATGAGATTGAGAACGTACATGCATGCACACATACACACGCACACTGGTGGTGGCATAGCACATGCTGTATCAGATAACAGTGGCAGAAGCTAGAAGAAGGCCAGGGCAAAAGTAAGTAATACCTAAGAAACCCTTCGAAAGGGAGTAGGAGAGAATGTGAGCATCAATAACACCCACACCTTTTCTATTTATACAGGAGCTAAAGACAGGGGAAAAAAAAGGGTTCATATATATGATGCATCTACTAGCTGAAGGCCATTACAAAAGACAGAAGATCAGTGTCCAAGAACTCACTCCTTTCCTTTCTAATAAGCTGTGAATGGGAGATGGACCTGGCTAGGTTTTGAACCAATGCCTGGTACAATATGTTGGATTCTCTAGCTTTCTGCTACTTTTTTCAAACCCTAAATGAAATCATGGCAGAGCTTTTTTTAATTTTCTGTTACAACTACTTTTATTACAACAAATACCCAATTAATAATGCTTGAAAATTTCTTTTACATTTATCTTAATGATGAAATATCTCAAACAGAAAATACATGCAATTTGAAGCATTAATTCAATAAATTAAAGCTTTATAATTGCATGCCTAAATTGTGCATAAACAGATGTTAATGTTTAGAAATTACACTGTGATTTTAAAATCAGGGCCTTTAAAAAAATTAATAAATAAGGGTTATTTTCACTGTAGTTCAGATCAAATTTTCAAATGTGCCCACATGATTTAGGAATTTTGATCCTGCTGAAAATCAGGGAGATTAGGCTCCTCAGTTATGTAGATCCAATACCAATTTGGCAAACCCCTGTCCCTGTTTCGCTGAAATCCTTCCTTAAAAATCACATCTGCAGTTAAACCTTTAAGAAAAAAACCCAGTAAAATAGGAAGGTAAAATAATTTTGATTACCAAGCTGCACACGAATTTGCAGAGTCTCTTCAGTATCTTACTGATGCGTGCTCCTGCTACCCTTCCTGATCACTTGCTTCTAGCTTGTAATACAAAGTGCATGGACAGAGAAGTTGTCTTCATTGTGAGGAGCCCAGCACACCTCACAAGGCAGGGTGCAATCTAATAAGGGAAAAAGTTATAAATCTTGGTGATAATTATTTGTTGTGCATCTCTCATCTGCAGCTGGATAGCACTCACTCCCCACTTTGTCCTCACGCTATCATACATCTGTTTGCTGGAATGTTGTTTCATGGTCTGCCATCCATCTCTAGGACTGACACTTCTATTTTTTTATGCTGGCAGCCAGCTCTTTTCTGTCAATCTACCTTCTAATCTTTTGCTCTCCTGCCCCTTTGTCATTTCTCTGGCTTTTCTAATTCTTTTTGCACCTAAGAAACTTTCATCCTGCTACATAACGTTTAGTGCAGCAAGCTTTCTTGTGAGATAAGCAGAGTCATTGGTGTATTGCTCAGCCTGCCTCAACAGTGTGACTTTACTTGGAAAGCACTGGATCTTGGATTGTTTGCAAATTATAGGTTACCCCTCAATTTTAGGCCCCTAATCCACCACACAGTGTGATAAAATCTATATGAATAAGAGACCTGAAAGGGTAGAGGAGAAAATGAATCAATCAGTAAATTCCCATGTTTTCTATACACAGTTAGAAGCAATTGTAGTCTATGCAACTCACTGAAGTAGGGATATCAAACTCACCTTGTGCCCCAGGCTGGATCTGGACCATGGGGTTCTGCTGGATTCCTATGTGCTCTGCTGCCAACATATGCTCTTCTGCCTCTGTCACCACAACTACCACGTACTCCCAGCTTCTGGTGTCCCACTGGTAGTCTGGTAGGTCAAATCTGGCCTATGGGCTCCATGTTTGAAACCCATTCGCTAAAGGGTATTTGCATTCAAATTGCCTAAAACAATCCACTGTTTCCAAAACTTCTAGGTTTTAAACACAAAAGCATTCTTGGGAAATGTCTGCAATATTTTAGATTTGTTCTACATCTGGATTGTAAAAAGACTAACATTCATTTGTAGCTACTTTCAGAAAGTTTGGGTGCATAATCTGAAGTATTGCCTAACCTTGAATCCCCACTCACCAAAGCCTGCCTGCTTTCTGCACTCCTTCATGATAGAAAATGGGGGGTAGTTCCATTTGATAGAGTTGGTTGGCAGTTGTTCAATGAAAGTGCTTCTTGGTGGAAACTACATGTTGTTGAAACAGTTGTTATTTTTGGTAGGCATGTACCAGTTTTCTTGAAACTCTTGTTGGAAAAGATTTTTTGGGTTCAGGATGGTATGTCTGGTCAAAACCATAGAGATAGTACTCCAGAAAAGTCAATAACTCTATCAGGGCACTTACCTGGGATGTGGAAGAGTGGTTAGAGAGGGACTTGAACCTTCGTTTTTCATGTTTCCAGCGAGTGCCCTAACTGCATGGCTATTCTGGGGGGTACTTTTGTTATTTCATAAAATTTTTGAAAGATCTTCGTTCCATCCTAATGCAGAATGGGAACATTTTTGAAATCTTGAAAAGGATTTAAGGTCTGGGGATTGTGAAAGCTATTGCAGAGAATTTAGAAAACCAAGAGGGAGATCTATTATTCAAGGACTAATTAAAAAATATATGGCAACCATATTAAACACTCTTTCTGAATTATGTATAAAGTGTGAGGAGGAAGACAAAGAGCTGATTGCTTCCTTCTCTCTCCTAATTTTGGTTATTTTGGATAATGGAGACTTGAACAGTCTTACTTTCATACAGTAGGATTAGAAAAATTCCCACTACTTGCTATTAGTGTTTTTTAGAGTCCATGCTAGATTCTGTGACTGGATTCATGAATGGTGCTGTTGATAACTTTGGTATTGATATGATGGTGCATGGCATAGAAGAATTCATATCAATGAAACAGATGTTCCAGGGTTTTTGTCTTATAGACTTTGCCAGTCTGTGTTTTGGGTGATGTTGGCTTGCTCCTAATTGATGTCCTCTGGAGATAGTCAGGGATCCAGGTTTTCCATTTGCCATGGAAAAACACAGTAAAACATGGATTTTTCTCATTTTAAGGAGAAAAATGAAGGAAACAGCAGGTTTCCCTTCTCAGGCTGGCAGAGTTCCAACCTGCATGGAGCTGAGGGGAGTGTGAGCAGGGGGTGACATGCATGTGTGCATGCACATATGCACATGGCAGCCAGATAGCATGGGGAGCAGCTCCCACAACTCCCTGCAGGTAAGTCTGGAAGGGGGAAACTGAGTCCCCCACAGTGAGGGAGGGGGTTGGGTAAGGCTGAGGCTGGGGATTCTGCCCAGCCTGGGCAGTGCATGGGACCTGGGGCTTGGGTCCCAGGGCTGGAGTGGGAATGTGCAGCTGCAGGGACTGGAAATGCAGGTGGCTGATCCTGGGGGCAGTGGGAGGGGAGCTGGCTCCCCACCACTGCATGTACTTCTGATAGGGGAATATGTCCCCAGATTTATGTGCAGGGTGGGGATGGATGTGGGCTACCCACTGTGAGCTTGGGGCTCCCCAACCTACTTCCCTCCATGGCCCAGCAGGTGGGATCCCATGCAGCAGAGCAGGGAGGCCTGTGCCGCCATGCTGAGGTGCCCCGTCTGCCCCATAGCAGTGCGAGTGGTGGCACAAAGTTGTGTCCCCCACTGCTCCTGGGCAGGCAGGGGGGCATTTTGCCATGGTGGCATGGGGCTCCTGGCAGTGGCACTAAGCGTCCCCACTCATTCTGCCCCAAGGGAGTGCAGCAGGGCGGGGACCTCCAAGCCTGCAGCCACCAGCTTCCATCCACACTCCCATGGACTCTGCTTTTGTTGTGCCGCCAGCGGTGGAGGGGGAGCCAGGCTCCGCACTTCACTCCAGCTGCAGCAACCACCACCTTCCATGGGTGGCAGCCAGGGCTCAGTAGGGCTGGGGGGTTGTGGGTCAGGAGTAAGGGGCAATGGCTTGGGCAGGGCACTGGCATATCAGGGCTGCTCAGTTCTGCAAAGCAGTGGAGTAGGGGACAGCTGCAGATGGACCTGTGTTCTGGTGAGCGAAAGGGGCAGGGGGAACTCTGATTTTCCATGATAAAAAACCCAAAATAAAATGCCAAAGTTTATAGGTATTTAGAATTTATTTTATTATAGTGACTGAGGCCACGGTAGGCTTCCAAATTGCTTTAAAATTATACATGTATCAATGATACATTGTGTTTTGATTGATATTTGTATATATTCTAGGAAAACACAGATTTTGTTTTTTTTTAATCAGAGAATTTGTAATTTTTAAACATAGAAAACCAGGATCCCTGGCAATGACATTTGCTTATTGTCTATGGAGTCTTTTGCAGTCCAAGGACATCCATCTTCCCTTTGTGTAGAGGCAGCTGGGTTAGGTAGTCACATTCGACACATACTGGCTTTCTATATTGAGGTTGCAGCAGTGTATATATGAGACCGTGTTTCTCTTTCTGAATTGGTCATTTTGCATTGAAGAGTCATATGAATTTCTTTTTGCACTTCAGGGCTGTTAATTGGCATACAGGTACCTTGTTGATAACATTGGTTTCAGAAGCGGATCCAGAGGGAGTGCCGTGGCATGACTGTACCCTATTTCTGGGATTGAACTGCAATCCTGAAGTGTCTGGGGACCTTTTTAAAGTCCCCAAAGAAGTCTCCTGCTTTTCCTCAGTGCTCAGAAGCACATCCCTTTCCCTCCCCTTCTTACCAGCTCCTGCTACTGCTTTTCCTGCTGTCCCAAAGGCAGGGCAAACTTCCAAGCCCCTCCTGCCTACTCCAGCTGGGCTGCATGGGGTCTGGGCTCAGCCACAATGGTAGCAATGGCAATGGGTGGAAGATGGATACCCCAATTTACCCAGTCCCCTAGAAGCAGGAGTGGGGAGTGTGAGCCCACCCCCCTGCCCATCACTGCTCCCTCTGTCCCTGTTCCCAGCTGAACCAGCCTCCCACATGGCCCAGCTGGTGCAGCACAATCTGTTTGCATTAGTAGGTTGCAGAAAGAAGGCTGGGAGCAGGGTCAAGTCATCCTCGAAACACAGGTGTCTGCTCCCAGCCTCCGTTTGCCAAATCCTGGATCTGCTCCTGATTGCTCATGCCAAAGCATGAGCATCTCGTGAAGGGAAGGGAGGATCTTGTGAAGGAAAGTTGATGTCTTCTCCCCTTCTGTGGTATTAACCATCTGTTTTTAGGAGTGAAATAGGACAAGGAAGGCAGCACCTCATTTCTTATTGATTCAAGGGATCATATTAATTCTGGGGGGGGGGGGGTTTGGTGCTGATTTTGCTTAGTTGATATGTATAGGTGATGATTAGGAGTGACCACTAATTTTCTTTTGGTGGGAGAAAAATGTTTTTCATGCTAGTGAGAAAAAAATATGCATAGATCAAATGAATGGGGATGTGGGGAGGGAGAGGAACACCCCTCCCCTCTTTCCACCTCTCCTCCCCTCCCCCTCCCCCTCTCCTCCAGACTCCCAGCCAGGGGAAGTGGAGAGCGCTGACGGACTAAAGAAAGCAATGGGAAGGGCAAAGGAACTGTGCATTGGATGAAGCAATCTTAGACTCATGAAAGCTTATAATTCTCTGATTTAGTTAATCTAAAATGCCTTTTGCCTAAGGAACTGTGGACATGGTCTCCAAACCTAGGAGTTCAGGCTTGGTCAGGATTTCATGCTGGTTAAGCCTTACTTCAAAGGTTTCAGCTAGGATTTTTTGAAGAAGAGATCATTTAAAGTCAATGTGTTTTTATGGTATATTATAGCCCCTATATTTACAATGATTATCTGATCACATTGTACTGTCTCTCATTCTGCTGTTTCCTTTTTACTTCCCAATCTTTTTTAACTATCTGACTCTTGATGAAAACCATTAGAAAGCTAAGACTACTAAAGTTATCTACTAAAGGTAATACAAACAATTAAAGTAGGTTTCTGGAACATTAGAACAGTGTCTCCATAATAAAAAACACACAGCTGGTAAAAGAAATAGATTAATATAATCTCTAAATCCTCTGAGTAAGTGAATGTCAATGGCCAGGAGCTGACAAAAAATTATTTTAAAATGAAACTAAGCTATAATATATTCAACAAGACAAAATGGGTATCACTCAGAGGGAGTTGCAATAATTATGACTTCCAAGACAGGAAAATTGTCCATAGACTGGATGCCAATTAACAGCCCATTGCTCCAAGCTAGATTTCAAACAGGATACATGAAAATGACAATTTTACCATGTTACAAGCAAACCGAAAATCAAACTGATAAAGGATCAGTTCTACAACTACCTACAAGCCCTGATTGTCAGAATTCCCAAGCATAACATCTGCTTCATAATGGGGGCATTCCAGTGCCAAATCTGTGGGTGGCAGCTACCTACTAGCACAACTAGGGATGTCAAAGGTGAGGGGGTGCCAGAACCCCCACTATGCCCCAGCGGCTTTGTTGTGGTGGAGGCAGCCTTGAATTGTTCAAGCATAGGAGCCAGGCAGTGCAGCCCTGCACCCAGCAGTCTATCTGTGGGGCAGGGAGTGAATGGGGCAAGCAGAATGGTGCTCTTCACCTCTGTCCCCTGGAAAGTCTTAGCAATAGCAGGGACAGCTCAGCACCCAATAGCATATGCAGGGCGGTGCTGGGAGGGGACAAATAGGGCACAGGGTACGACTTCCAGAGAGCCCATAACATGGGGCTGTTGACAGCAGAGCCAACATTGTTATGGCAGTGGCAGTGGCAGCAGCTGCCTTCAGTGTGCATAGAACCTGGGCAGGTAAGACTTCCCTTCTCCTCACCCCCAGTACAGTGCTTTGCATATCCCACTCTTTACTGCCACTGAGTGAGGTTGCTACACTTCTACACCTACTGAATAAAGGAGACAATGTGTAAATAGAGGCTTGTTTTCCAAAATCAAAATAGCCAAGACAATATATATATATCTCTCCAGACAATTGTGTATTTGGGCAGGAAAAATCCTTCCTTGCTAATAAGTGAGTATAACTTTGACATGGGTTTGGATCATAATCATTGTCTTAAAGCTACCACTCAGTGTATTGGCTGTGCAGAATATGTCCCTGTCCTGTGTTCCTATTAACCCCTACCTTTTTCACTAGTGGCACTCTGGGACAGTTTTTGCCTTAGTTTGCAATGACAGTTACTGATTTTCATAGCCTTTGAAACCTTCCCTTATTCCCTTAATATTACCTGACTGCATAGGACTGCAAATAGAGCTGAGGATTTTGTATTCGATGTCGGGTGAAAAGCTCAGGCTACTTGAGCAATGGTTATAGGTGAGAATTTACAAGTGTCGCACCTGCAGGAAGTAGGACTATCATTGGAGAGCCAAGACAGGGGCAGAATGGAACTGGGGGAGTTGATTCTAGATTATTAATATATGGTAAAATGCTGGGCCCTTGAATACTCTGTGTTTGGGCATTACCCATCTGAGTTGCAAGAAATGTTTCAACATTGACCTTTGAATTTACCTGTACAATCTCACCATGACATTCTGCTTCCCTACTAACCACAAGAGATCTGCAGTATGGCACAGATGCTTCAGGTCTTTTTAGCCTATCTGCTAAATAGAATAAAAGTAGAAGCAAGCAAGCAGTGAAAATTTGCTAGTGGAGAAATTAGGCTCAAGGGAAAAGTGAATGCAATTCTCCTGTTTGTAATTCAGAGGGAGTAAACTCTTATTTTTTATCTGAGCTGTCACCATATCCTGGGATATATATTTTGTTTTACTTTAGTTTATTCTAGACCACATGGGAAGACTTAGTTCATTTGCTTTGTTTGGGAGTAGGCTGCTTGCAACTGTAGGGGAGCAAGAAATCACTCAGTTCTACAGAAATTAGCATGACACTATAGAATATTTCTGGGATTCTGAATTGGCATGTCAGTGCTGCAATGTCATTGACTCCCATGACAGTTAATTACTATACTGGAACCTGTGTTCGGTTAATATTTGAGCGCAGTGCACCTGTAGTTTATGACCTGCAATGCGTAAATGGAGGCCAGGTACAGAAGTTACACTTATTGCACAGTAAGTGTGCAGAACACAAGCTGCAGCTGTAACTAAACAGATGGTCAGGGCACACAGAGCACTGTAAAAAAGGTGGATCCTGCTCTAAGACTGCCAGTGGCTAGAGGTAGTGACTTGCTCCTGGATGGTGGGCTGAGACAATGCCAGTCCTAGCATCAGATCTCAGGCAGCTTGGTCCCCCATCCCTCCTGCACTGCTTCTCCTCAGAGCTGCTCCCCAGAGTGGGACACATTCCTGACTTCTTGGACCATGAGTCAGCAGCTCTCACGCACCATAGCTCCTGTTCCGGGGCTCCCCTGCACCCCAGCATCTCCCAATCAAGGTGCCATGTGAAGCGATCTCCCATGGCCACCATCTAGGGCCCCGCCATGGGACACTCAGGCAGCTGGCCCCACTACTTCAGCCCAGGAGGGCAATATTCTCCCCATGGGAGGCGGAGCTGGCACTGGCACCAGCCCATTGAGCCAGACCACTGCAGACCTGGGTCCTGCCACAGGAGAGCAGTGCAGCCTCTGCAAAGATAGGCAGCCCCTTGGAATCTGGTCCAAATTACAGAGCGGGCAATATTCCACACATTTCTTTATTATGCACATGAAAAGCTTGGCAGCTGCACCCTTTAATTATACTGGGGGTGGTAGTTTTCATGCGCAGTATTTCCCCTGCTGCCCTAAGGTTTCATGTTTGTTAAGCTGAGCTCCAGCTGCCCACCTTCTCTCCTCCTCAACATCATAACCACCCAGTGCAGCCAGGGTCCTTCCCCACTCTCTCAAAGCAAACTGAGAAGAAGGTTCCAAGTTCCAGAGCAGTCAATGTTGCACAGTTTTTGTTTAATAAACAGGTTTAAAGTTTGACAGCTTCAGCATTTGATTAAAATTAGGCATCCCTCTTCTTTGCACCATATTCCCCTGCACCCTGGTATGTGCCCCTGTGCAGGAGAGGGGAAAGGGGACTGCATGGGTTGTGGACAGTGTGCCTGGGATGCAGAGGAGGCTGGGGCTGGAGACCCATCGCTTAGTGCCAGGGCAAGGGTACTCAAAGCCCTCGGGTCCTACTCATCTGAGGAGAGCTCCAAGTCCATGCAGGTGAGGTGGGCTCCCAGTCCATGCAGGTGGGGTGCTAAGCAGCCAGGGCTTTGCAGATCCAGACAGGCTGCTGCTGTTAGGGGCTGGGTCCACCAATATCGGCAGCAGGGGGGAATACAGGCATCCAGGACACAGACACATACGGACACACACATACACACCTCAGGTATTGGGGACACACACACACACACACACACACACACACACACACAAGCCAGGCATTGGACACACACATGCACACAAAACCCAAGCATTGGACATGTATGTGTGCACTCACACACCCATACACACACACACTAGGGATCCAGGCCATGCACGTGGAACCCAGGCATCCAGGACACACACAAACACAAGCACACTCGGTGGGCACAGGGTTTGCTGGACGGGCATGCCCAGAACAGCTGCTGATGGCTCATGGCCATGACCAGCCACTGCCACATCAGGTCCAGGTTGGTGGCTGTGTCATGGCCATGAGCCATCAGCAGCTGTTCTGTTCATGCCTGCCCAGCAAACCCTGTGCCCACTCAGTGTGTGTTTGTTTGTGTGTGTCCTAGATGCCTGGGTTCTGTGTGTGGGGCCCAGATCCCTGGGGGGTGTGTGTGTGTGTGTGTGTGTGTGTGTGTGTGTGTGTGTGTGTGTGTGTGTGTGTGTGTGTGTGAGAGAGAGAGAGAGAGAGAGAGAATCAGGTGTGGCTTAGCAGTTCAGCTTTGCTAGGGAGTCTTTGGCTGCTCTGACACCCTGTAATGACAGTACTTTGGAGCAGTGTCCCCACAAGTGTACAGGCACCCTGTATTTGTAAGTCTTGTAGTGATTGTGTATACTAGGTAGAGCAACACTATGTATTCTTCAGAAAAACCACTGAGGTAATGTACTGCAGATTTGCTGAATTTTTTAGTACAACAAATAAATACTGTACTAAATAAAACTATATATACTCCTCATAGCATCCTAGCTGTGCACAGTAACTTGCATGATATTACCTATTTTGTTGGCTTGTTAAATGTTCCTATTGGCTAACCGAACAGGAGAGGGACCACCTCCTGAAGCTGTACTTTTATCATCATGATTCCTGTTATTCCACTTTTTTCCAAGCCCCCATTGTGTTTTTCAGTGTAGAATAGGCAATTTCCATAGAGAGCAGATGCCTGGGGGGAGCATCTGTTCACCAGGGCACCTCAGAGGAAGATAAGATACAATGGACACAAACTGATTGAAGATAGCTTCAGACTGGACATAAGGAAAAGCTTCTTTATGACTCGAGTGCCTAGGGTCTGGAACGGATTCCCCCCAGAGGTGTGCAGTCACCTACCCTGGAGATCTTTAAAAAACATCTTGATGTGCACCTCGCTGGGGTCATCTGACCCCAGCCCTCTTTCCTGCCCAAGTGCAGGGGGGCTGGACCCAATGATCTCATGAGGTCCCTTCCAGCCCCTAACATCTATTAAGATCCTATATGGCAGGCACACTAGGTCTTGCTAAAACAGTGTCTGTTGGGTGTGCTATTGTATACAGTTATCTTTGGAACTTATTTTACAAAATAAAATTTGGTTTTGTTGCAAGGAAGGGTTGCAGTTTGATTAGATTTAGTCAGGGAAAGAGAGTGGATGAATTGCACCCCACCCCAAATTCAACTTGGAAAAAGTACTTGTGCTGGGATGGTCCACTCCATCATCGCGGCGGACAATGAACATTTCAGCGATGTGAGCTTGTCTTGTGATGATCCATCTCCTGGAGTTGCCTTAATTGCTCCTATAAAAGTAACTTTGTGCTATAAAAAAATGTATTTTTGTGCTGGAAGGAGATGAGCCTGGCAGTTTAGAATGTAGAACAGATGGCGGTTTAGAATCCTGGACGGGAAATTCAGCTGTGCTTTGGGGTTCATTTAGATTAGGCGACCCCATTGGAATGTTGACGAGCCAATCAGGATCTACTCGGGGCACTTTTATAATAGCTGGTGTTGCGTCCTGCGTTGAACCACAAAAATAGCAGTTGTTATTTTCACTTTCACATAATATCAGTGCCATATAAACTGCTGGATCTACTTTCTCAGTGTGAACATAGGTAATCAGATGCTACCTAGCAGCTGTGCTTCAGTGGGATGTTACTGTAAATATCTCAAATAATTAAGTATTTTTGTTCTCAAAGAAGCAGTGTTTGTTGGATAACGCTAAAAAAATATTAATGCCTCATGTTGTTAAACTGGGAGCAAGCACTCTCCTGCTTTATTCATTAATTAAACGCCAAAAAAAATATGTTAGTGCAACATGATGGCTGATATTAAATGAATATACATATTTAGATTTTGTGCACTCGGTATAGTTACTAAGCGCTTCCAGCACTTATAATCCACACAATCCATAAAGTTTAATAATAATAAAACCTACAGCCATGCTGCTTATATACAGAGTTGAGGTTTAGATCACTCAGAACGAACCCCTTTAGACCACAACTTCTGCAAAAACTATGGGGGGAAAAGTTGTGGATTTTGTTGCTTGTTCCAAACTCTCCCAAACACCAGCTGTGTGTTTCAGAGTGAGGATGGAATATGTTCCAGGCAACGAGCCTTCCTGGAGAAATTGCTGCTGCAGTTCACTCTCCATTAAACTGAATGCACTGTAGCTCAGTGCCTTCTACCAATTGAAACAATAGTATTGGAGGGAGAGAAGGCCTGGATCGTAGTTCCAAACCTCTTCTCAGGTTAAAACTGTAGGGTTAAAATCCATCCAAAATTTGAGAGGCAGATCACCAAGCTTGGATGTTTTCTTGATACAAAACTTAACTGCAAATCTCAACTATGGAGATGCATCACAAAAACAGGATGCTGTATTCTGTACTACTTCCAGCTTGTGATGTAGGACCACAGGGGGTGTATTACAGTGATTTTAAATCACTTGTGTCAGGAAATTCAAAGTTAGGCCTCTTTCAGCAATTGTGTCTCCCTCCCCAGTCCATGCTGTGTGTGGTACTTTGCGTTTAAGGCTAATGACTTCCAGGGGCAGGCATTTCCTGGCAATTGCTGACTGGTTAGAGTTGAGGGCCCTTGGCTTTGCCTTAGGCACTTAACCTAGACAGTCATTAAGTGACGGGAAATGCCTGAACTGGATGCCACTATTGCTATTATAAGTCTTTAAAATATTTTTAAAAGGAAAGAAAAACTATACTAATTTATTACTGTTACTTTATGTGTTGAAAACTTCAAATCTGAATTCCACGTTGCCATGGATATGGTTTCCTCTTTATTGTATTGGTCTTTCACTGTCACTTAAAGAGTAGCACTGGGGAGAGTAGAACTGTCTTCTCTAGATTTCATTAAATTTATAATCATGTTTATGTTAAATGTTATTCTCTGAGGTATAGATGTAATTGGAATACTGACTATATAAAAAAGGCAGCTCCTTATTCAAGAGCTGTGCTCACTGTAAATACAGCCACCAGACTCACATTTCCGTAGGTGATTGACATTTTCTTTTCATATTTTTTATTTCTTTAGCAATTTGTTTGCTCATGCCAAAAGGAACATGAGCTGAATTCTGTTTTGGTTTAAGCATCACTGACAAATTGATCAACTGACTCCCATTATTTCTGGTCATGTTGGGGGAGTTGGGAGTGGGGGGTGAAGATTTTTGGATCTCAAATTGTGCGTGCTGGACCAGCAGACAGGGCAAATGTTAATACTTGTACATTTTCAGATTTGACCTGGAAGTGGTGGGATACTATGAACATGAAACACACAGTTGTGTTTTTAGAATCACTCATCTAGTGCATGTTTAGTCTGAATGCTAGTACAAATTTAACTAAGCTCCTAGATCTGAACTCTACAGAGCTTTAGGACAACATAAATCTGTATCCAGATCTTGCATTTCGGGCTTCTAGTGTACATTGAAACAAAGTCCACTGACATCAGTGGGAATCCTCTTAATAACCACCTTGAACTTGGAACAGGGTATATAATAACATTTTTTTTCAATATACAGTGTCAGCTGGAACAATAACTTCAAATTTCCTGTATTTTGTGTTTCAAATATTAGGGCACAACTGAGGCCTTTTTGCCTGGAGCTCTTCTCCCTGCAGTAAAAAGTGCCCTGAAGGTTATATAGTCCCAAAAAGATACGAAGATAGTAAAGGGGAACAGAAGCACAAAGAGGGGAAATGACTTAGCAAAAGTGATACAGAAGGGCAGTGGCAGAGTAGAGTTGAAAAGTATCCTGACTCAATATAGTGCTCTATTAAATAACATTGCATTTATGTAGCTTAGGCCCTTATAGATTCATAGATGTTAGGGCTGGAAGGGACCTCAATAGATCATTGAGTCCGACCCCCTGCATAGGCAGGAAAGAGTGCTGGGTTCAGATGACCCCAGCTAGATGCTTATCTAACCTCCTCTTGAAGACCCCCAGGGTAGGGGAGAGCACCACCTCCCTTGGGAGCCCATTCCAGATTTTGGCCACTCTGACTGTGAAGAAGTTCTTCCTAATGTCCAGTCTAAATCTGCTCTCTGCTAGCTTATGGCCATTATTTCTTGTGACCCCCAGGGGTATCTTGGGGAGTAGAGCCTCACCAATTCCCTTGTACACCCCCACGATGAATTTATAGGCAGCCACAAGGTCGCCTCTCAACCTTCTCTTGCGGAGGCTGAAGAGGTCCAGGTGCCCTAGTCTCTCCTCGTAGGATTTGGCCTGCAAGCCCTTAACCATACGAGTGGCCCTTCTCTGGACCCTCTCCAGGTTATCCACATCCCTCTTGAAGTGTGGCGCCCAAAAGTGGATACAGTATTCCAACTGCGGTCTGACCAGTGCCCGATAGAGGGGAAGTATCACCTCCTTGGTTCTGTTTGTCATGTAAATGCTGATACATAATAAAGTGCAGTTAGCTTTGCTGATGACTTTATCACACTGATGATTCATGTTCATCTTGGAGTCCACTAGGACTCCGAGATCCCTTTCCACTTCCGTGCTACTGAGCAGGTCATTTTCTAGGCAGTAAATGTGCTGGACATTTTTCATCTCTAGTTACAGCACTTTGCATTTCTTCTTGTTAAATCGCATTCCATTGTTTTCTGCCCACTTGTCCATCCTGTCCAGGTCTGCCTGTAGTTGTTCCCTGCCCTCCAGTGTGTCCACTTCACCCCACAGTTTGTATCATCCGCAAACTTGGACGGCGTACACTTCACTCCCTCGTCCAAGTCATTGATGAAGACATTGAAGAGTATCGGTCCAAGGACCAAGCCCTGCGGGACCCCACTGCCCATGCCGTTCCAGGTTGATACCGACCTGGAACGGAACCACTCTCTGGGTACGACCCTCTAGCCAATTTGCCACCCACCAGACTGTGTAATCATCCAAGTCACAACCTCTTTATTTGTTCACCAATATGGGGTGGGATACCGTATCAAAGGCCTTCCTGAAGTCTAAGTAAACGATGTCTACACCTACTTTTGTGTCCAGTTGTTTTGTAACCTGGTCATAAAAAGAGACTAGATTAGTCAGGCATGATCTACCTGCTATGAACCCGTGCTGGTTTCCCCTCAGCATAATTTTTCCTGCTGGGTTCTCATGTATATGAGCCTTAATCTTTTCAAAGACTTTACCAAGGATGGAGGTGAGACTGACTGGCCTATAGTTGCCTGGATCCTCCTTCCTCCCCTCCATAGGAACCTGTGTGAATGGTGGGAATTTGCTGTCTGCGTCTCCCAGCAGATGTCAGGGTAGTTTATGTCCCCCATGGCTACCGCTTCCCTAGTCTTTATGGTCTCCGAGAGCTGCCTCAGGAGTCCCAAATCTAGTTCTTCCCCTTGGTGTGGGTGTCTGTAGCAGACCCCTACCACCAAATCCCTTTCCCTTTGACCTCCATGTAACCTAACCCACAACCCTTCTACTTTCTCCTCCGATTCCATTTTGATAAGGGTCGATGTATAATGCTCCTTAATGTCACAACCCAAGGGTGTGATTTTTGTTTGTGTGTGCTTCGGCACTGCTAAATTATTTCCCACCACTCGGAGCTTTCTTTGCAGGGTGCATTTCTTAGTTGCAAAAGGAGAAATGCACGGTGCAAAGGAGTTCCCGCCATTCGCATGCAAATTTGTGTCCCACTATTGGCCAGTTCTAAATTATTCCCACATGGCAGCTAGCGATTGGCTTGCTAGCCGTATAAGAGGCTTGAGCGGTTTCCGCCCAAGTTGGAGATCTCCGGAGGAGAACCTCGCAAGGGAGGACTCCGTAATCATCTTGAGGAGAACTCTAGGTGCACTGTGGAGTTTATCAAACCCCGCGTGTGCCTTAGAGCTGGCTATAGAGGTCTGATCAACCTCTGGCCTCTCCCCGTCGCTGAGCGCAATCCTTCAACGAACGCCTCTTCCCTGCGCGCAAGTTCTACGAAGCCTAGCAAACTTCACGTGAGTTTATCCAGAGCTCTGTCCGAGTCCTTACGAGTTGAAACTGGAACTTAAGCGAAGCTTTTCCTGGAAGTCTTTCCAGCCTGCACCGCGACCATCTACGGTGTAAGTAAACGATCTTAAACAACTGCTAAGCGTCCGTGCCTAATTCTAGTCCGCCGGCCTGCATTCCCCGACCCATGTGCCAGGGCTGCTGGCCACAGCCCGCGCCATGCGAAAGCCCCCGAGAACCTGGGACCGCTCCCGGCCCGCACACTTAACATAGAGCACAACCCCTCCCCCTCTCCTTCCCACTCTATTCTTTCTGTACAGCTTATAGCCCTCAATGTGTACCACCCAGTCATGGGGAGAGTCTCACCAGGTTTCTGTTAACCCCACTAAGTCGTAAGTGTTTTTTGCAAGCAGGAGTGCTAGTTCATCCTGCTTGCTCCCCATGCTCCTAGCATTAGTGTATAGGCACTTGAGCCCTGTGACTGGTGCCTTTGTTGCCCCCCAGCTCTGATGCCCATTGGGCCCCTTATTGCTTACCTGCTTATTGCTTACCTGTGCTGTACTGCTGGATGTCCCATGGATTGCAGGTTCCTGATGTTCTCCTTCTTCTGCCTCCCCGTCCCCCATCTGAGCTAGTTTAAAGCCCGATGAAGGAGATCAGCCAACCTGTTGGAGAAAAGACTCGCTGAGAGGTCAAGTCCATCGTGCCCCAGGAAGTCCCTTGCCAGGAAGTGTGGGTTGTGGTCCAGGAAGCCAAATCCTGCACGATGGCACCAACTCCTGAGCCTCAGGTTGACCTCTCTGATGCAGGTGCTGTGATGCCTACTGCAACCTCTGACTGGGAGGATGGACAAGAAGACCACCTGTGCCCCCGTCTCCCTAAGCCTGGCCCCCAGAGCCCTGTAGTCACCCATGACATGGGTTGTTTTCCTTTACATATGAAATCTCAAAGGCTGTCTTCACTAGAAAAAAAAGAGTGTATTCTAATCTGAGTTATAAAACATTATGTGAAAATTATAAATGTTTTTGTATTGACTAGGAATTAGGTAACTTGAGTTAAGAATAAATATTTTTTGAGTGAGAGCAAGGCCAAAAGGGAGAGCAGTGATTGATCAGACATTAAAATAAATGCAGCGTGCGAGTCAAATACATTAAGAAGGACACTTGTTAAAAAGTGAAGGCAGTCAGCTGTAAAAGCACAAGTTGCATCAATGGGGTAAATGTGTAGGCAAATTTGCAAACATTTGGTCCAGAGTCCTATTTGTATAACTGCAATAGGACATCTTTATCACTTAGGTTCACTGGCTGAAGCAGGTGTTTAACTAATGTGTAATAGGTATATTGCATTATATAGTATCTATAGCTGGTATGATATAACATCTGCCTGTAATTTAGTTAAAACTGCACATTTAGAAGCATATAATGAGATTTACAGCTATACTTAGTTGTTTGTCAAATACGATTTAAAAATGTATAATATTTGAAGATGTAATACATGTCTAAGTACTGAGATTTTTCCTTGGAATTGATGGCACTTGATGAAACCCACAGCTGACTTCATGTACAGATGTTGATGCTACAGTGTGATATCACGCTGTTCATTTCTGTAATCCAGAGATAAAACTCTCACTGTTTTCAAGTGAATTATAAATGAAGAAGACT
This sequence comes from Alligator mississippiensis, assembly GCF_030867095.1. Taxonomy (NCBI): domain Eukaryota; kingdom Metazoa; phylum Chordata; order Crocodylia; family Alligatoridae; genus Alligator; species Alligator mississippiensis. The sequence goes on from NC_081830.1 coordinate 45,850,280, forward strand.
GAACCAGTCTTGAAATTTCCTGCCTTTAATACAAATTAATTTATTTTAGAAGACTATAAGGAGTTGCAACACATTAGACACAAGAGCAAATAAAAAGGGATGATACAAATATGTCTTATAAATGTGGCAGAGATACAGGGGTCCCTGGTAATGCTTGTTAGCCTTTGGCCACACCAAAAAAAATATTAGTAGATGAAATGGAAGGACTGACTGCACTGTAGAGGTAAAAAGGGTCTAAAATAAATAGACACATTCAAAATCCCTCCTTTAAACTTAACATGATTCTTCAGAACCAGGATTTCATTACTTTTACTTTCCTAATCAAAATGTCTGAAGAGCCCTTATTGTTTTAGTTGGAGTCTTTCAACCACAATTTTTTCACCTCATTTGGTATAAATGGAAAAAAACATTAGCCTTCTGCAACATTTCACAAATAGACCCACTGTATCTCTATTTAAAAAGAGGCTGTGGTATTCTGGGTATTTTTCCAAGGTATTTTATAAGAATCAAATTTGACAGGGATAACTTACCAGAGCGAGACACACGTAAATAGGAAAGACCTAGAACGCTCTTTCATGTCTTGATTCATTCACAGAAATATATTTAGATGTTGTTATAACTAAACAGGTGGTGATGTCACTTGGAAAGCAGCAGCATCTAAATATATCAATACTCAAATTGAAAATAGCTAATTATACTGAGAGGGGTGCGCGCGTGTGTGTGCATGCATGCACGTGTGTGCGTGCATGCGTGTGCATTATATGCACACACAAAATTAAGGATTTTAGTGCCTGCTGGGATGTATGGAAGACCATAACACCCACAGAAATTGAGGGCACTCAGCAGCTAGTACCATTGTGCCCTTATTGTTCTACCATAGATTCAGATATAGTAAATAGTACAGACAGTATTCTGAACAATTACAACTGCTTTGCTTGAGAAGTGTTAAATAAATACTTAAAACCTGATTTAACAAGGTGTACTGACCCTTTAAAGAAAGGCTCTTGTCCTGTCCTCAGTTTTATTTCAAAAGGAAGCCATCCTGGAACTTGAACTCTTGAGAAGCTCAAAATTGGATTTCAAAAAAGCAAGGCATGCTGAGTAAAGAAGAAGAGCCAGACTGTAAAAAGGCAGGCAGGATAAATGGTGCTGTGGAATGAATATGCTTTCTTCTTAAATTGCCCAAAGCAGTCAAATCAGGTGAGGGAAAGCAAGTGATTGTACCAGAAGAAAGCCTCAGAAGGAATGTAGGAAAGCTGGTAATTAGTGGTGTCTGCTTCATTGTTAAGGCTCCATGGCTGAAATCTGTGTAAGGGGGAGGCAAGCAGTGTGTTTTTTGAAGTCCAGGACCTGAGTCACTATGTCTGAGGGGGGAGGAAGGAGAAGAATAAAAATAATCCTTTCCTGAAGATTGATGAGAGAAAGTGATTTGGTCAAGGTTCTGGACTTTCACTGAACCATTAAAGCTGTAGTTCTCACTCTTGTTCCTTGTTCCTCTTACTGTGGAAGGGATGAAGTTTTGGTTTAACTAGACAGCTAAATTATCTACCAACAACTGAAAATCAAGGCTGTTTATGCTGCAATCAGGAGGCATAATTACATCTTACTAGATGAACTCAAGCTAGCTTCCAGCAAGCTAGTTCAATCACTGATAATAGGATGACTGCCTCCTTGGCTGACACACTGGTGACCTTCAGAGTTAAATGCATGAGCTGCTACAGCTTGAGCTAAGCAGCCTAGCCTCCATGGTTGAGGGCTGTAATAACTTGCATCCTCGGTGACTGGGACTTGTAACACACATTTAATAGCTTACAAGTCCCCACCAATTGCAATAATTACAGTGGAGTTGACACAGCATGGGACGTGATTCAGATTGGATACCACAGTCACTGCTTCCCCTCACCTGATTTGGCTCTTTTTGGCAATTTAAGAAGAAAGTAATATTCATTCCACAAATGCTTACTCAGCGTGCCTGGTGGGTTTGGAAGCTTAAACTGACCCTAGTGCTACACAGTTATTCATACTTACATGTTATTTCAGGTACATTTATGTGAGTTGCAGTCACAACTGTGGATTGGAAAATAGACACCCTGAAAGCAGCACTTCTTAGAGGGGAGGTGGATAAACTCAATTGCAGCTGACTGGAGGTAGGGTCACAGTAACCCCGCCAGTCAGTAGATGCTTCACATTATGAAGACTATACACCCTTTATAAAGTATTTTTGTTTCTTTGTTTTTTGAGGATTTCTTTTTACATTCTAGATATTCTGGATGTTCTCATTCTTCCATATAAGTACCTCATCCACTTTCAAGCCTAACTAAACTTCTGGCCTTAGTTATAATTTGTGACTGAGTTGACTGTCACATCCCTTTTTAGTTATCTACTTTAAATTAAATAGTCTTAATGTTTAAGCTCTCTCTATGTGAGTCTGTAGTTACTTTAATTTCTCAGCTTTTGTCTTCAGTGACTCTAGTCACTGAACTCTCAGTTGCTGATCAGAGGGAGAAAGGGAAAGGGTCAAGGTGTCCCGGACGGTGACCGGCCTCGTAGGTGGGAGTTCAGAGTATTGGAAGAGAACTATCCCACTTGCACACAGCTCTGACACCTCCTCCTTCTGGTGCACCCAACACAATGGAGTTTGGGTATGCGACTGGGAATTTTGCCTTTGCTCTGCCTAGTTATGGGAGATTTATGAAGGAAATCTGTTTCTGCGAACAGCTGTAAATGGATTTAACTGGGTGTGCAGCTTTTTCCAGATTGGGAAGGTTTTCTACACCTGCACAGTGGGCTGTTGCTATCTACCCTGCATGGGTTTCAGAGGGGAAAGCTGTATTGTTTGCATCCCTATACCTGACTAAATCCATGACCTAATTTTTGAGGACATACCCAGATGCATCTTTGCTTATGATCCTGGCTAGCATTTCCTAAAGGTGATTATTTAAGGAATCTGGAGAAAAAGCCTAGTTTCAGCTTGACTTTTCATTGGAAGCAACTCATTGTTTTCTTAGCCACATTTTTTATTCAATTTGATTTTTTTCACACTCCACTTCACTACTTTCTTTTTTCCTTCAGAGAATTACCATCTCTGCTTTTTTTGGTCTTACCTATCAAGAAGGCCTGAACCACAGGTGATATCACCATCCCTAGGCAGCAAGTCAGAAAATGGGTCACATGGTTTCAGGGGGGAGGTAGGGGTCGGGAGGTAGTGATGTTTTCTTGGATTTAGTCTCCACATACTGCTTCTGCATTTGAAAAAAAAATCCAGTGTTGTTCGGCACTTTCCATGATCTTTCCCTCAAGCAGTCCTGCATTATGATTTCACCCTCCAGCTGGGAGACCACAAAAAGGCTTTTCCCAGAAGTCTGTCAATGCAGATCATTTAATTAGGCCAGATGGGGATCATTCTAGCAGAAGCACAAAGCTCTTTTTTCTGTTGGAACTGATAATGCTCCCTTCCCAATGCTCAGTCCAGTAAAGCAAGGATTGAAAGACTTTGAGATAGAATGCCCTCCTCTCATGGTTGAACATATAGTATTGCTTCTGATTTTTTTCATTATTCTGTAACTAAAATATGCATCGTTATTGTTTTTCCCTCTTGCAAGAATGTATGGTAGTCTTCCTAAATTTTAATGCCATGCATAATTAATGGAAACACTGAACTGTATTTCTAGAGATTCAGTGTTTTTTCCTAGATATATAAAGATGGAGTTATGGCTGAATGCGTCTCAGTCACTAGAAGGTAAACATTACATGGATGTTGTAACTATCCCAGAAACATGCCTTATAAACCTAGGAAATTCAGAGAAAGAGTTACATTCAAAAGCAATTCAACCGTGTTAGAGAAATGTGCAGTACAGATATCTCAGAAACTTTAATTTGCCCTGTTGCAACATCATGCAAGAACCATACTTATGAAGATGGTATTCTAGTATAAATAGTTCCAGATTAGATTAAACTGACTCTTAAAGATATAGCCATTGTTTTTATATATTTCCCTTTGTTTTGTCACTAAATGGTGGCGCTAAGATTATTTAGCTGCTAAAACTGCATTTCTTACCTCACAGCTCATTTGAGATCAAAAACAGTGTGATGCAGATCCTAAATTCGTAAGTACACAGTTTCTAATAAATGTAGGATCGTCAACTAACAGACTTGTAAAATCTCAGAAAACTCATTAGTAATCAAAGAGGAGGTGTGGTGAGTTTGAGGAGGTTTTTCATTCTAGTTTTCAACATAAGATTTCAAATTCCTGATTTAAAAGAAAATTCTGGCCAGGGGGTCATGCCCAGTGCCTCCATAACTTATTTGCTGTAGGTACATCTGGTACAGTTGTAATGTGTGCTTTGCAGTTCCAGTCTACAAAAAAGGATTAAACTTTGACAAGTATCCATTTCTACAAGTAAAAATATGATTTAATGTCCTCTCCATTGCAAATGAACACAGTGATTAATGCTAACTGTGCTGCTGGTCTTGGCCTTATGGATACCAGTCCTCCAAGGGCACGGACTAAAATCAAAAGCAAATCTAATGCAGGCAACCAAATGGCCTTAGTTACTGACCTGAACTGGATTCAGTTCAGTGACCTAATGCTAAAAGGCTATGTACCATATCCTATTACCAGTCCCCTGAGCTATCCAGTTTTTCTGTAGTACACATTGGTCCTGTTGCTTTCCAAGCACTCCACACCCATCAATGTATCTGGGGGATAGGGCACAAGTGGGATGGTTTTTCCCTGTGGCACCTGCCCCCCACCAAGGGAGTCTTTGCTATAGCAGGTACAGCCCTGCATCCAATAGCATATCTGGGGTTGAGGGGGGAGCAAAGGGGCACCAGGGGTGGATCCCAAGGAGCCTGTGCCCAAGGACAGATCCAGGGGAGGTGCAGTGGTGCAGTTGCACCCACCCTGTGATTCCTAGTTTTCTGAAAGTTAAAAACCAACTGTTTAGCACTGACAGATACATTTTTATTTGGGCAGCAGTGAGGCTGTCAATTGACTTCATGCCTCATTATAATGTACCTGATTTCTTCTAAACCAGGGGTGGGCAATTATTTTGGCTGGAGGGCTGCTTAACAAGTTTTGGTGAGCTGTCAAGAGCTGCATGGGTAGCCCCGCCCCCTAACAGTCCCCCCTTCCCCCCCCCAGTTGCCATTTTGGGACCAGAAGTCCCTCCCTTTGCCCCCTGGAAATACTGCTTGTGGGAGGGTGGGGGGTTGCCATCTTAGAACCAGAAAAAACAAATAATACATTAAAAGTCAAACAACTACTATAACATTTTGATTTAATTATAATTTTATTTTCATGATTTGTGTTTGTGTACTGTATACCGAGGTGATCTGCATAATAACTCAAAAATAAAGTCTTAGTCTTATATATTGTATGGGAGGGTCAGGGTGCATGGTGGGGTGTGGTGGGGTTTGTGAGAGAGTATGGCTGTGTGTTGGGGGCAGTAGGATATGTTGGGGGCTGAATATATGTGGTGGGGTTGTAGGGGCAGGGTGTGGGTGTGTGGTGCTTGTGGGGTGTGAAGGAGGGTGGGGGGTGTGGGAAACCTGCTCACACACTCCCCCCATGGTATGCTGCACCCCCAGGTGGCAGCAGGAGGGGCAGGGCCGCTCAGGATGCTCATGCCTGGCACGTGGACTGGTGTCTGGTAATGCATGGCTCCAGCCTCCTCTGTTGCTGGGGCTCCACACTGTGCACATGCAACTTTCGCACTCGTATGCCATCGGAGGGAACCTTAGAACTGGAGGGAAGCTTACAAGAGTTTAGAACAGGGATGTGCAAAATATGATGAACCTTGTTGGGACCTTAGGCACCTGCTTACTTGATTATCTTAGGACTTAAGCAGTTCTGGGCATGCTCAGAGAAGACCTAAAGGCACTTAGAAATTCACTGCTGGAAACTTATGTATTTACTGAGTTCAGGTGGCCCCACACCTAGGTAGCAGCTAATCAGATATGTTGAGGATATAATAGATAGACTAGAGCATTGACAGGATAAGTTATGGCAGACATAACTGTGTAAGTCCTGTTGTCAATGAAGTGTTTAGTTGTGTTGATTTTCCATTTCTGTATGATACTACAATGCACTATGGTGGGTTAATTCGGTACCTTAGATTAGAACTTTGTGGGAAATAATTTTCCTATTTTGCAAAAAGTTTTGACATTTCAGAAAGTTTCCCTGTCCTGATTTGGTTTGAAAAATCAAATTTTCACAATTTTTACAAATGACAAACAACCACAGGAAGGAAGTGTTTTGATATTGAGATTTTCATTTTTACTCCTTTCTATCTATAATTGCCTAAAGTTTCAATGCAAAAAATATGGAACAAGAATTTAAGAACTTTTCATTTGAAAAATGACAACCTGGGGCATTTCTATAATTTTGAGAACTTTCAAAAGCATTTTTGGGACAAGAAATGTGTCAAACCAAAGCCTTTTCTGGTGTCAGTTTTACCAAATCAGCATTTTTGCCAAAAAACCCCATTCCTGACCAGCTGTACCTTAGATAATGACAGAGAGTTTTTTGCAAAAAGTGAACCAAGCTCTTATTCTAGATTACAAAATATATGCTTCTTTACTAGTTGTACTCTCTTTAGCATTGTTCTGTGATTTTGAGGCTAATGGAACATCTGGTATCTCACTGGAGTCCAGTGCTATCTCTGTTACTGGATTTAATGTTCCTGGGTTTGACTATCTTAGTATAAGACTCAAAAACAAGTCTGTAAGTTTGCATTACGATGAAGCGGTTATATTGGACTGTAAATCTTCATAGATAAAACCTTAGACAACACCCTGTACATACTGGGAGAGGGCATTTTAATCTAGTCTCTGTAGATATCTAACCAGAGAGGATGTATTAAAACATCTTATAGTTAAGTATCTTAATACTAAATCCAGGCATACAGATTAAAGAATCTCAGATCTGATGCACAAGGGAGGTAATGCAAGCCTAGTCCTACATCCACAAAAAAAAAGGCAAATCCCAAAGTTGTTTGTTTTTAATCAGTCCTGACTAAAACTCAATGAATTTAGCCTCTTTGGCCACATCCAAATGAGTGCGGACGTGCAGTATGTGGCGCCACAAACCCATCTGAAGTACCACACATCACACATGCAGGCATTCCCCATACTGCCACCTTGCTGTGTGGTGGGGTGGAGGGGGAGGAGGTTTGACCCCAGGAGATCCCAGGGTCAAAAAAACCCCACACCAAAAAAAAGCAGGTTGGTGCACCCAAAACCAGAGCTTGGCTAGCCTTCCTGCTGTGGCTGCAGCCCCGGGAGGCCCCCAGGACTCCACGTAAGGCTGCTGGGGCCAGCACAGTTCCTGGCCCTCGCCTCTCCTACCTCACCCAAGGTAACCTGCTGTATGGCAGGGGGGGTGTGGCACGGGCATTCCCTAGGGACAAGTAGCAGTGGCGCTTGTAAACAGGAGAAACACTTGATTAAAAAACTGCTGCAGCTTACAACCTCTCCTGGAAAGAGTAGATAAAGTATGTGGGAGAAATGTACTATACTTCACGCGTTTTTTCTTTATAGGCTATGCAGGTTTGCCATAGGCATCATTCTAACAAAGTTGGCTACGTGAGACTAAGTAGTTAGGTGCAGAGCAAATGTGTCTGCCTTCTGTTCACAAGAGTCTTGAGGCAGGCAATCAGATGGACATTTTATACTTTGATTGTATCCCTTGAAGTCAGTGATCTTCAACCAGGGTGCCATGGCTGAGATTTAAATGAAGAGATTTCAACAGGAATCCACAGCATTAAAAATGTCCTGCCTTGTGGTCTTTCTGTGGTCTTTGTAACAGAAAAACTGCTATTTTTTTCTGTAGTCAAAGAAACAGTGAAGAGTTGGGATTTTCCAAGGGGTGCCTGAGACTTAAGAGGGGTGCCTTGAGTCTAAAAAAATTGAGAGTCACTATTTTAAGCAGTTTGGGAGCCTTCTCTGTTCTATTTAGAAGAGATAATATCCTAATAGAGCAACTGTGTGTGTATATGTGTGTAATTAAATTTAGACAAAGATATAGCTTTACATGGACGTAGGCCTTATGTCAGTAATCTCAGTTATCTAGAAACTAACAGTTCCTAGTTTCTTCATGTTCCTTCCTTGTGCTGTAGTGGAAGCAGACAGCATGTTGTTCATGAAAATTGGCATTGTGCCTTAAAATTTGCTAAGAAGACACGCGCACAAATCCAAATAGCAAAGCAGTAGGGGGCTCTAAAATTCCATTTTGGACATTCTAACTTTGCGGTTACTTTAAAAGTAAAGACTTCCTCCAAAGCCCATGGTTGTCTCAGGGTATAACTTTGGGCTCCATTTAAACACACTCTCAGCATTAACTATTAACGATAATAGTGATACTTTGTTCTACAGGTATAGGTACAGTCACTGTAATATTCAGCTGCTGAACAGACTCCATGAACAAGTAGTTTCCTTTAAAAATAAAATACAGGTTTCCCTCACCAACCATGGTTTTGCCAACCATGGTTTTGAGTATCCACACTTTGGGGAGGTGGGGGGGAGGAGGAGGTACAGTTGGAAAATACCCGCCATGACCCCCTTAGACCTGCTCGTGTCTCTCACTCTCCCTCCACAGCCCCCACAGCCTTGCTGGTGCCCCTCACCCCACAGCCACAGCCCCTGCTCCCCCAGCCCTGCTGGCTTTGCAAACCATGGTTTTGCCAACCACAGGAACATTCAGGAACCTAACTGGGGAAGTGGTCCTCACCCCTACCTTGGGCAAATTCAAGAAGAGGTTGGATGATCACCTGTCTGGGGTCTTGTAAACCAAGCATTCATTCCTGCCTGTGGCAGGGGGTCAGGCTAGATGATCTGTTCAGGTCTCTCCTGACCCTAGCTACTATGAAACGATGAAACCCATGTGGTTGGTGATGGAAACCTGTAAATCTTAGGTTTAATTCCTGCGACTGACATGAAATCATATCATGTACATTTGTGCTGATAACTCATAGCTGGAATGGGTTGCCACACATCTCAGGGAAAACAACAGGAGGCACAATGCCTGGGGCATACAATGCAGCTGCCTTCCTAGTACCCATGTACTTTTGCTCCCTGAAAGTACTCCTTTAGGGGAGCAGGAAATGCATGATCACAGAATTCCTGGCAGCACTGAGTTTGCAGGCATAGATGGATTGTAAATAGGCCTCTAGCTGTGGAGGTTCCTTATAATATTCTTCTTCTCCCTATTGACAAGCTTGCAAGTGTCTGAAAACAAAGAAAGAAACCCTCTCTTTTATCTTCTGGCGCTAAAAAATGATTCCCTAGAACAGGGTGGATCTGGCCCTTTCAAACCCATTACCAGAGGTCTAGCTAGCTAATTTGGTGCTCTGGACAGAGCTGGGGGAAGGGGTTGGGTATTGTGCCAAGTGTTAGAATCTGGGCAGAAGAGTCTTACCTGCCGTAGCAGGCGCACCACACTTGGGCTGCAGCTACTGCTGTGACAGTGGTGGCAGCAGTAGCGGCAGTTTCTTTTCTGCTCTAAGAGTGGTTAGTGGGTGTGATCTCTAGATTTTAACATACAGCTAGGGTCAGCTACAGCTTTCACTTAAATTAATTTGTTGAAATATATATAAAATGCCTACAATAACTCTATCTGAACTGGAACACTAGACTTTATGCCTAAACTTTCATTAAACTGATTAGTTATTTAATATTAGAGTGAAATAATATGATTGCAGCAGAAATGCCAAGAGGTGGATTTGACAGTTGTATTTATGAGAGAATCAGTTATTTCTGTTTTCCAGACTGTACCCTCAGAGGCACAGTGACCCCACTGAGTGCCTGTGGTGGGACGGGGCAGGTGCAAGAATATGCTGCCCACTGGACACAAGGAGGGGGAGTTTTACATGCCTGGGCTGCTGCTGCCACTGCTGCTGTTGTAGCAACTTCAACACCAGCGGTGGCAGCCCTATAGCTGGACTCCCTGGGAGCTGACCCTGGTGCCCCATTTGCGCTCCCTGCCCTGATACATATATTGGGTGCAGGGCTCTGCCTGTTCTGGCTGTTTCCCCACCCTCATGCAACTCAGCTAGGAACATGAGGAGAGGAGAGGACTGCTAGTGATCACCCCAGTCCGTAGGGCCAGGGTGGGCTGGGCCAGCTCCTGCTGCATCTTGCAGTCTCAGCAATGCAGCTGGGAACCATGGAGTGCCGGAGTGACCAGTGGCCAGGTAGGAGGGGGAGAAGGAACGGTGGGGAGAAGCAGTGTAGGCAGGCGGAAAAGTGGGGGAACGGCAGTTGCAGTGGTGACAGGTTGTGGGGCGAGTGGCAGTGGTCAGGAGTGCAGCAACAGCTGGGTGGGAGTGCGGGGCCTGTACTTGTGCTCCAGGGCCAGGGCCAGCAGAGGCCCAGGGCAGGGCAGCAGGAGCACGGGGCCCAGGCTGGCTCTGCCCCTCTCCCTGCTGGCACAGGCTAGCCCAGCTCCATAGAGCCTCTGCCAGCCCAGATTCTGTGCTCCTGCTGCCCTGCCCTGGGCCCCCACCAGCTCTGGCCCCAGGGCACTGTCGCAGGCCCCGCAGTCTCATCCAGCTGTCACTGTGCTCCTGCCTTCTGCCACCCCCCACCCCACTCACCTGCCACTGCTGCAACAGCCCTTTCTCCACTTTCCCAGCTGCTGCTTCTCTCCACCACACCCTATGCACTGGCCAGCTGCTCTGGCACCATGCGCTTCCCAGTTGCATTGCCAGATCCAGTCCTCGGGGAGTGCATTGCATGACGCAGCAGGAGCTGGCCTGGTTCAGTCCTCACAATATCTGGCTGGCTCCATATGGTGCCAGCCAGGCCAGGTCAGCTCCTGCTGCATTCTGTGGACCCACCTGTGCAGCTGGGAACTGCGTGGTGCTGGAGTGGCCGGCATGATGGGGGGGGGGGGAGGAGGTAGGAAAGCAGCAGCAGTGGCAAATAGGAAGGTAGGGAAGCAGCAGGAGAAGGGCAGCAGTGACAGATGGGGGGCAAAGGTGATGGTGACTGAGCAGACAGAAGTGCGGGGCCCCCCGCTGATGCTCTGGGGCCTGGGGCAGCAGGAACACTGAGCCCGGGCTGGCAGGAGCGCTAGTAGGGGCCCTACCTGCCGCTGGCTCTGAGAGCCCCAACACTTCATGGCTTGCTGCTGCCACTGGTGGCAGGGGCTGTGGGCACCCACACCCACCATGCGCACACCCTCATTCCCTCAGATACCCTAGCCACCCTCTGCCTCCACACATGCCACAACCCTCTGCAGCCATCCTCCCCACACACACTCACAGCCCCTCACAAACCCCATACCCACCCACACCCCACTTATCCACACACACTCACATGCTCCCCTCCCCACGTACACACACCTATCCACCCCCCAGAAACCACACAGACGCACCTTCCCCCACATCCCACACACCCACAGCCCCCCACAAACCTATACTAACCCACCTATACCCCCACACTCCCCCCACAATATACAAGAGTAAGGCTTCATTTTAAGCTATTATATAGTCACCTCTATGTACAGGATGCAAACACAAGTAAATCAGGACAAAAATATTATTTGAAATTAAATTAATGAATTTTGTAGTAGATGTTTAATTTTTAGAACATAATTTGGTATTTTTTCTGGTTCTGAGATGGCAAAACCCCTTGCTGAAAGGAGCACTTCCAAGGACAAGGGGAGGGACTTCTGGTGGCAAAGACCAGAGGTTAGGGGGTGGGGCTTCCAGTCCCAAAATAGTGACCAGGGGATGGGGCACCTGTCAAGGGGCGGGGCTACACATGAGGCTCTCGACAGCTTGCCAAAACTCTGTTAGCGACCCTCCGGCAAAAATAATTGCTCACCCCTGAACTACTGGGTACTTCTTAGTTGCCCAGTTTTCAGAAGCAAAATACCTTTTTCTAATTGTCAGCACAGCTGGCTGCATATAGGAATTATTTAGGAGCAGGTCTGAAAGTCAATTTAGAATTCCTTTTGGTGGGGGAATTATTCTATAAGGGCTATGCATGAGTACATTTTATGCATGAGTAACTGCCTTCCACGCTAATCCATTGGGAGATGGTTAGAAATAGTGTAAATGCCACATCCATTATCTTCACCTTCTTAACACCGCTCTGAACTAATAAACACAAAGTTGGGAAGCCAGTGTAAAACTTGCCTGTATATTCTGCTCTGTGTGTGCACAAACCTAGTTTGTACCCACTTAGTCCAACAGGCTAAGGAGGAAAAGAGTAGCAAAAATGTTAGTTTATTTACCAGTTGGACAGTGAAAAGACAGAAGCAACACAAGCTGCCTCTGAAAACAGGCACTGGCATTTAACATTGCTATAAAGGACTTATGTTTTTATTCATGGCATTGGTGACTTTTTTCTGAATGTAAAATAATATTTTCCTTTCTGTGTAACTTTTGTAGCAAGACTACCGGTGGTGAATAAAGAGGTACAAGCACTTTCATGAGAGTCTTCCATTTCAATATTAATACTGATAAGCTGGGAGTTAGCAGCATTTGACTGTTTTGATGGTGCTACATACAGACCTGCTTGTGTGGAGTTGTAAACAGGAGAGAATTTGGTCCCAAGATACTGTGATGGATGTTTATTTTGAGAGAGGCCATTCTCTCTCTCTCTCTCTCGTTTATATCTCTCTCTCACATACATGTGAGAATTTCTAGGCTAACAGCGTGAAGGTCATTAGTTTCTAGAATCCGATCTGTCCAATGAAGCATAAAGCTGCAATAATGATGAAGACAAAAATTGCATTCCTGCCTACCTTTCCATATATCACAGGACATCAAGACAGGCCAGGAAATAACTCAAGTCAAGACAATATCCTGTAATGTACATTGGGAGGGAACTCCCAGTTTGCTCAGATGGTATGTCTGGCATCTGACTGTTCTTGCTCCAAAATAGTTATTCCCAATTAAAGCAGATTCCAGATACTTCTAACTCTTCTGAGCAAGAGTATTAACATGAGCAAAAATAGATTAATTTAATATCTTGCAATATCCCTACTGCATGTTTCAAATACTAGGAACTTTTCCAGAATGTAGAGAGTAAGGAGTGCTATGCTTGTGTGTAAATAGAGAGTGAGAATTGTAAATAACAGAAGAGATCAGAGGTAGTAGCTTGTGCTTTCTGGATAGTATTTGACAAGACCCTAAAATCCCATTTAAACTGAGATTTAAAAAATAGATCTTATCCCTTTTTGCACAAAAGGAAGCTCTAAGACAGGGCACTTAATTGAGATCAGTTTGCTAACTCTATGGTCTTATCTTTAATTATGCACTGTCACTTACAGATGGCCCTGGGATTTATTATCATAAAATTACCACTCCCTGGCTTTTTCTATTCTTTGCAGTTTTGCAGCACTATGGAATTGAACCTACTCCAGATAGGCCCACCTGGCATCTCATCCATAACCACAAATCAATTAGATGGTCTTCTTGCCAGGAGTGCAAGATTTTAAAGATAAAAAAATCCAGCCGTTGTCCTCCGTTCAATGCTGCAGACAGCTCTGCAGTAGGTGAGCTAGTAGGAAGCTCTGCCCTTTTGGGAGTTAGATCAGATGGTGTAAGCCCTTGAAGTGTGGTGATAATCGAGGAAAAAAGTCAGGGGCACGGATGCAATCTTAGATGTTCAAAAAGCAGTTAGGAGCCCAAATCTGGAGCTGGTAAGAAAACCTTTAATATTTTGCCATGAAAATTTTGGGGATTTAAAAAATTCTGCTCTGAGAAGAACCAGACACCTTTTAAATTATTTTTATTTTTAAAAGAGGCCCAGATAATACTAGCTCCTAGAAACACTCAGGTTCTCTGCCCAGTTTAGACCAGGTACTTGAACCTCATTTTTCTGCATCTTAGGAGTATATCTCGACTACTAGGATACTGTGTATTCTGGTTTGGGGTCTCCCAGTCATGCCTTTTTAGAGCTGTTCTACTTCATGTTAAGTGCTCATTGGTGGGGGGACCTGAGCCTTGAGCATCCATATCCTGTGTGAGCACCTTGACCGTATGGGTATACAGTAGCACTTACTTTGATTTTGACCAGAGGTTCTAAGCTGCACCCTGATGAAATTTGTCAAAATTGGTATGTTCCCAGGAAAAGTCTTTTCCGTTGAAAAAAATGTCTTTAGAAAATTCCTGACTGTTTCTCTCTACAGTTCCCATGAAAACGAATGCTAAGATTTTCGATCACTAGGAAAAAAACAAAACAAACATATTCAGAACAGGAATGTTAACAGCTTTTGTCTGTAATTTTGTCATATTATAAAAATGTGAAAGCACACCAAATAGTAGTGACTGGCTTTAAGAACTGAATTTATTTAAAGTAATCAGGATGACAACTGCATTGTCATAAGTGATGCTGCACAACTTAGAAGAAATATGGCAACACTCCATTGCCCTGGACTTGAAAGGCACTGAGTAGGTGGAGGAAATAGTTTAAGGGCTATTTTCCTCCATTAAATCCATTATAATTATCTTAACACCTGAATTGTCTGTGACCTAGCTATCTGAATGACTACCTTTTCTCTTATGCTTCACTGTGACAGTTAGTTATTTCTTATCTTTCCTACAGTGTTGCCAGTGTATATGGAATTCTTTAAATATAGAGTAAGACACTGCCCCAAAGAGCTCTTAGTCCAAGATGAGAGTAATAGAGAGAGAACCAGGACTGTTGTGAAGCAGGAAAGGATGTAGGAACATTATTGGTGAGACATACAAGGCAGAGATGAAACTGCCTTTCAGTGTCAGGTAGGGAAAAAAGCATATGACTGAACTGGGAGACTGCAGGTAGTACGTGAAAGGATATGTATATAGGAGATAGAAGGAACAGGCAAAAAGAAGACTTTAAAGGAGAAAAGATATTGTAGAAATGAAAGCTAAAATACATATTGGCCTTGAATGTCAATGTGTTTAGTCTTGAATTCTGGTTAAAATAGCAGGGAAAAAGTACAGCTTAGATTTTAACTCAAGTGGCCAGCTTCATTTAAAATCTACAGGAAAATCTGGGGTGGATTTGAGCTAAGTTAAAACACAAGCTGCCTTTCCTTCACTGCTACTTTAATTCTATTTCCCAGATTGCTATATCAAATTCAAACTTTGCCTGTGCATTAAAGGCCCTGCTTATCTTTGCTCTCATTTCTGATGTTTTATTTTCCCTTCAAACTCTTCCTTTATCTGTACTTCTCTACCTCCTACTCACATCTCTTACAGAACAGAGAAGTTGCAGTTATAATGATAAGAGATGTCAATGATGTAGAAAAAGTATAGCAATGGTTTATGGAGACGAAAGGGTGGATTTTGTCTTCAAGAAAAAAACAGGGCTTTGCATTTGTAGTGTAAAGAATTGAATGTGACACTGAAGGAGTGGCACAACAAGACAGAGAGATGGGGACAAC
Source organism: Alligator mississippiensis (assembly GCF_030867095.1). Lineage (NCBI taxonomy): Eukaryota > Metazoa > Chordata > Crocodylia > Alligatoridae > Alligator > Alligator mississippiensis. The sequence continues at coordinate 45,865,659 of NC_081830.1, forward strand.
TGTCCTGGGTGCCGGCTTGTGGAAGGGGGGCAGGAATGGCTGCCGCTGGCAGCCACACAGTCATGCCAGCAGCAACCAAAAGTTGTCACTGTCCTTATGCCCTGGGCGCCTGGCCGCATCACTAAATGCAGCTGCGCTCAAGTGTTGATGGTGGGAGGAGAGTGGGAGGTGTCAGTGGCTGTAGTGTCAGGTTAAAGCAGTGTGGATTTAGAAAGAATCATTAATAAATCTTGCTTGGAAAGAAGGTTTTTGGGATGATGGCAGGACACTTGGGAAACATTAAGGACTGGTAGCAGAGCTGTCTGAGTGAACATCTTCTACCTTTGGAATACGCTATCCCTCTTGGAGCTTAGTGACCTTCAGAGAACCAGGCTGGCATGTTTGTTTAGTTTAGTCTTCAAGATTTCCTTTCCCTCTGAGGATTTTTGATACATTTCTGGTAAAAGCCATCAATGACAGTTGTTTGATACAGCAGTAGTTCTTCATGTCACACACTGGGTAGCTCTGAATAATTTATGTCTTTAACTTTTGGAAAATGCAATGGTTATAAACATTTCTATGCATTATTAAACAAACTTGTACAATTCCCTTCTATAAGATACTTAGGCCCTTCTACTGGATTTTTGGAAGGGTAAACATCTCTAATTTGGGGGTGCAATATGGAAAAAAGCAACACTGTGTGAGCACTGAAAAGACTGTATATAGTACAAGAAAACCATTTAAATAAAAATAAAATTTGGAAACCTCCTTCATAAGCAAAGAGTGCGTAGTGAGGCCTGATATTCTACTCCTTGATACTGCAGAGGAAAGCTGCCAAAGTGTTCTGGCCAATTAACATCCTTCCCTTTGAGTGTCAGAAAGAGGAACGGGATTATCCTTTGTTACACAGAGAAAGGGGAGGTAAAGATTCATTTTCAATGAACTTACTCTGTCTTCCCAAACTCGGAGCAGGACTAATTGGCCTTAGTTAATTTTTTTATGGGTAGGATCTAGAATTAAGCTGGAATTTTTCAATAAAGCAAAGTTTTGTTGCAAAATGCAGATTCCTTGAGTCAAAAACATTTAGTTTGAAAAATGTTGTGTTTGACAAATTTTCACCAAATCTCAAGCAGGGTCCTTGCCTCAATTTCTGGGAGAATGACTTGGAACTAGTCTGAGAAAGGTAGTTAGCCAAGTTAGTCTGAAGTCAGTCAGAAGGCAGGATATATATGCTCCTTTATAGACTAAGTAAATAAGATGTATAGAGAGAGGGTACAAGCTTGTGTTGGCTGAAGCTCACTTTATCAGCTGCTGTGAAAGGGCACGCAGAAAGAATATAAGGAGAGGAAAAAATAGAATATAAAAGGCAAGGCAGGGTGGTGGGGAGAAGAGTGGGGAGGGACACGGTACTAGGAGAGACAAACAGGCATTAAACCCATATAAACAAAGGGATCATGAAAGCTAATCCAGGTAATGAGATAAGAATCCACAGTTCCTGTTTAAACCGTACTTAACACAATCCCGTTTGCGGGTGATTTCTTGTTTTGCAATTTCCTGTTCTAACTGGTTTTACATTTTTTTCTGCCTGAGAAGAGCAATCTGTCCAGGAAGGCTGAAGTGTTTGGCCACAGGTTTTTGTGTCTTCCTGCAGCTGATGTCAGATCCGTGTTCATTCATTATTACACATAAGCTAAGTACAGACAGGCTGAGTTGGAATCAATTTAAGTTATGCGGTTTTCTGTAAGTGGCTTAGGTTAGATCAGTAGCAAACAGTATACATGTTTGCTCTTTGGTTGGGACGTGCGGGGAGCATGCAAGCTGCCTGTATTGGCTGAAGCCTGCAGATTGGGGGAGCTCCTTCACACCTCCCAGCATGCTCTGTAGGCTCCCCAGACTACTGGAGATTGCTGAGCACCCAGGTCACTCTGACTGGTTTCCCCACATACTCCTCCCCCTCCTGCTAGTACCTCAGGACCCTGTAGCTGTGAGCCTTGCAGCATCTCAGGTGCCCATGGCCTAGGTACCAGCCAGCACTGCCTGAGCCACAGAGGTCATAGGTTTGCCTCTGTGTAGCTCTAGTACCAATGTTCTGTCCCTGGCTGGGTGTGCAGGAACTAGAGGTGGGCTCCATGGAGCTGTACCTGAGCATGGGATCATGGGAGTCTCTGGCTGGGTGTGCAGGAGCCAGAGTTGGGCTTCATGGGGCTGTGCCCAAGCACAGGGCCCTGGCTGGGTATGTGGGAGCTAGGATCAGGCTCTGTGGGGCTGTGCCCAAGTGCAGGGGTTGTCCTGGGCTCTGTGTAAGGTATATGCATGTGTACATTGTGAGGTGCTTTATTATGGGGTGTGGGGGTAAGGATGTGGGTGCTCAGGTTCTGGGGCTTGTGTAGGGCACACAGACACCTGTCTTCCCACCCTACTGCCTGCCTGAGGCTGACGGATGGTCATAGGCAGGAGGCAGGGCTGGAGGAGAGGGTCTATTATGGCTTGGCTCTGGGAGACCTCAGGGCTGGGGCCCACTGGGTGCTTGGCCAGAGCAGCCAAGCATGGGCCCAGTGTTACCATGCCTCCTTATGAGGGGGAGTTTCCGGGGGGCTGTGAAGGAGGCTGGGATGCTGGGAGATGGTGATCTAACTTGAATTGCTAGGGGATCTGGTACAGAAGTATCATCAGTCTAACCTAAAGCAGTCTTGATTCACCAGTCTAACCTAAATCAATCAGATTTGAGTGCACATGGAACCAGGTCCATCTTACACCAGGTTCAATCAATTTTAGACTCGTCTATGTGCACCACACTTCTGTACAGTTACAGGTTTAGATTGATTTCTGATGACTTAGACTAGTTTATGTGTAGTGTCTGTACCTGCCCATAGAGATCATCCTGTCTGTCCGATGTAGGTGGCAGAGGGGCATTTTAAGCAGGTGATGGCATATATAACTTTGGTAGAGTTGCAGGTGAATGAACTTTGGATATTATACTACTTATTAGTGCCAGCGATGAAGTGGTCTGTATTGATATGGGGGCCCAGCAGGCATTTGGGTCCTTTGCAAGGCCTGGTGTCTCAGTGAGGATGAGAGTTTGCTAGTCTGTTTGAGAGGTGCCATTTGAGGTCTGGAAGCCAGATTTCTCCCCAAAGGCTACCTTGAGACAGCCATCCTTTTCCAGGGGGGGCTGGGGGGCATTATTGATAGTTTCATAGTTGGTAGGGTTGGAGGGGACCTAAGCAGATCATCAAGTCTGACCCCCTGCCATGGGCAGGAAAGAATGCTGGGGTCAAACAACCCTGGCTAGGTGACTGTCAAGCCTCCTTTTGAAGACCCCCAGGGTAGGAGCGAGCACCACTGCTCCTAGCTGCCCTGACTGTGAAGTAGTGCCTCCTGATATCTAGCCTGAATCTACTCTCTGTCAACTTATGGCTGTTATACCTTGTTACTCCCAGTAGTGCTTGGGGGAACAGGGACTCTCCCATTGCCTGCTGGTCCCCCTTGGCAAGTTTATAGATGGCCACCAGATCCCCTTTCAGCCTTCTCTTGTGGAGGCTGAACAAGTTCAGGTCCCTTAGCTGCTCCTCGTAGGGCCTGCCCTGCTGCCCCCAATCATGCGAGTGGTCCTCCTCTGGACCGTCTCTGCTGTCCACGTCCCTCCTGAAGTGCAGCACCCAGAACTGGACGCAGTACTCCAACTGCGGCCTGACCAACGTTGCATAGAGGGGGAGGATCACGTCCCTGGACCTGCTTGTGATGCATCTATGGACGCATGACAAGGTGTGGTTAGCCTTCCTCCACATTGGCGGCCCATGTTCATCTTGGAATCAATAGTGACTCCAAGATCCTTTTCTGCCTCTGTGCTGACGAGAAGGGAGTTCCCCAGCCTGTAGGTATGCTGCTGGTTCTTCCTTCCCAGGTGCAACACCTTGCACTTGTCCGTATTGAAACCCATCCTATTCTCATCCACTCACCTCTGTAACCAGTCCAGATCTAGTTGTAGCCTGTCCCTCTCTTCTAGTGTGTCCACTTCTCCCCACATCGTAGTGTCATCCGTGAATTTGAACAAGGTGCTTTTCACCCCCTTGTCCAAGTCACTGATGAAGATGTTGAACAGTGCAGGCCTGAGGACTGAGCCCTGGGGAACCCCACTGCCCACATCCCTCCAGGTCGAAAATGACCCGTCCACCACCACTCTCTGGGTGTGGCCCTCCAGCCAGTTTGTGACCCATCTGACTGTAGACATCAACACCACAGTCGCCAAATTTTTTAATGAGAATTTTTTAATGAGAGTGTCAAAGGCCTTCCTAAAGTCCAGAAAGACTACGTCCACTGCGACACCTGCATCCAAGGTCATAGAAGGCAACCAGGTTGGTCTGACAGGACCTGCCTCTAATGAACCCATGTTGATGTATCCACATTCCTCCTGAATGATGTGTCTTAAGTGGTCAAGCATGGAGCTGCAGGTGACAACAGAGAGATTCTGTTGTCCTTGTCTTAGGGTTGGTACTATAGCAGGTCAGAGCAAGGTCTGAATTTGGCTTTGTTGGTTTGAGTGGTCACAGTTTTGGGTTTGTATTGTAACTGTAGGGATCCCTGCTCCAGATCCTTAAGGATCCTGGTTGGTGGGATCAAACACTGTAACATAGGGTTTGACTGTAGATGATGGATCTAGTGGTGTGTTTAGGGTGAAAGCTGAAGGCATGACGGTAGCAGTGGCAATCAGTAGGTTTTCTATACAACATGGTGGCAATTTGGTTACTGTAGACATTCACTGTAGTGTCTAGGAAATAAATCTGTTGTGTAAAGTATTCCAGAGTTCGTTTGACAGAGGGGTGGAAGTTGTTAAGTTCTTGGTGAAATTTCTCTAGAGATTCCTCTCCATGTGTCCATATTATGAAGATATTATTGATGTATCTGAAGTATACCAGGGTATTGAGAGGGCAGCTGTAGAGAAAATGAACTTCAGAGTCTGTCATAAATACATTGGCATACTGGGGGATCATATGTGTGCCATTCATGTGTAGGTATAAGGAGTTTCCAGTCTGAAACAAGAGTAAAAATCAGGAGAGCTTAATGGAAAAAGAAGCAGTTTTCTTGTCAGGAATAATAGTCTTTATGGTTTGTGGTCTGTCCTCATGAAGGATGTTGGTGCACAGAGACATGACATCCATGATAGGTAATATGGTGTTTGCTGGAAGCTTATCAATGGAGCCCTATTTCTTCAAGAAATATATGGTGTCTTTCAAACAGCAGATGGCCCCAGTGTCATATGGGAATAGGATCGAGTCAACATAGCCAAAAAATCTTCTCGTGATGGTGCCAGTGCCAGAGACAATGGGACATCTTGGGTTGCTAGGTTTGTGGATCTTAAGTAATAAGTAAAAGTTGCCTTGCCTAGGTTCCTAAGAGGTGGCAGCAAGAAGTAATCTTCTTCTGTGTTTCCAGAAGTAGCTTTTTAAAGAGTTTATTTAGGTCCTTCTGGTATTGTGCCATGGAGTCCTGTATCAGGAGTTAGCAAAATTCTAGGTTAGAGAGTTGTCTCTCAGCTTCCTGTATGTAATTCTTGACCATGACAACAGTGGCACCTTCCCCATCCTTTCAGGGTGATAATTGTGTGATAATGTCCACATTGTTTATAAGGCTGAGCATGGCTTGCCATATAGGCCCATCCTAGACTTAGGGACACTAGGACTAGGGACAGACATTACACATAAACCAGTTTAAGTGATCAGAAACTGGTTTAAATCTGTAACAGAACTTAAGTTCAGTGTACATAAACCAGTTTCAAAATGGCTAAAACTAGTTTAAGATAAACCTGGTTGAATGTACTATCAGACTTAACTGATTTGGGTCAAACCAGTTTATGCAATGTCTGTCCTAGACCCCTTCCTGGTTTAAGTTAAACCAGAGTCCCCCAGCATCCCAGATGCTTTGCAGCCCTGGGATGTGCTCTCTGTTCCAGAGTGTAGGGTTGGCCCTGTCCCTCTGCCTCCTAGCCAGAGATCCAGCAGAGACTGCAGGCACAGCAGGATCTGCCTTGGTTTTCCCTGCCCCATACCGCTTTGGTGTTCACTGCTCAAGCAGGGATCCTCCCCTCCCCTCTCCCACATCACGGACCCCAGCCGCATGGACCCTAGGCATGAGGTATGCTAGCTAATGCTGAGAGGTGTTTGTCTGTGTGTCTCTCCAGTTTCACTGGGACAGGCTGACAGAACAGTGTGGCTTAGGGCTTTTCGGAGCTAAGCACCAGGTAGCTGGTAATGTCCCTCCGTTCCTTCCTTGGCAAAAGCTGTTTAAGAAGAGCTTAAACTAATGAGAGAGGGTTTTATTTTGATGGGCTGATAAATGCTGTGTTATCAGCCCCCTGCTGGCTCCCTTGCCTGTCAGGTTTGCAGACAGTCTGAAAAGCAGGGAGAGGGAGATTGAAAAGCTCAGTATCATGAACAAATGCATGCACTACACCCTCCCACACACCCCTTTGCCTCATAGTGGTAGCCCAGGGCTGGGGTCTGGCAACACTCCTGCCACTTGGGCAGCAAGTGGGGAAAAGCCTGGGATGGTGCAGACAGGGTGAGGGTTTGCACCCCTCCCTAATCAGAGTGTCCTGCTGGGGTCTGGTTGTGCACCCCCTAGCTCAGCACTATAGAAGGGAAGGGAGGGCTGCTCTAGTGCCCCCTTGGCTTCTAGCTTGAGCCACTGCACGCATGTGTTGCATTTCTTCAGTCCAGAGGGAATGTCTGTGCAGTTGCAAACCAGTTCAACTTAGACAAGTTAGACTAACCTACAAAGGTTGAATCAATTCAGGCTCAGTCTTTTTGAACATCTGTCCCTAGCCCAGAACCACAGGGTTCCCACCCTAAGACAATCGATCTGGTGGGGCTGTCTCAGATGTGTAGAGACTGAAAGTACTGGCTCCCAATCTCAGGGACAGGCTGCTAATAAGTCACCAGGGTCTGTGGCTCTGGGACAATCAGTCATTATAGAACTTCTAGTCTCTGGAACTGAGATTTAGAGCCTGGAGCAGGCTTGCAGAGTGTGTGATGCTGGGGTAGTTTTCACAGTGAGGTTGTCTGGGAATCCTAGAAACCTCACAGCTAGTTGCTAGATACTAGTTGACTGTCAGATGTAGTGCAAGCTCATGTAGCCATACAAACAGCTTTTTTCCTGGACCAATTTCCCTCATTTTGGACTCTCAGCATGTTGTTCCCCAAAATAATTGCCTCTAGATCTCTTTGCAGTATTTTTTTTCCAAAGGTAATTCAGTAGTTCAGTCAGAAGACAGAGAGCAACAGGTTTCAGCTGTCTCACTCTCCCCTAGCCAATTTGAGCTTAGCGGGAAGGCTCAGCCATCACAGCACTTGTTGATCTGTGTGGTGGGGATGCTCCAAACCATTTTGTCCACATGAGAGCTCTGAGTTAAAAAACTTCGAAGTGAGGAAGGCAGCTTATTTTTTAAATTATTGTAGTTCATAGGCCTTGCATTCACAGTGAGTTATGTCAGGGCCAGCCAACGTTTAAGCAGCTGGGGGCCACATCAACACAGACCAATGTGGCCCCTGGGCAGCACACTGCCCAGGTACACCTCCCCTCCCCTGGCATGTGGATACTCTCTCTCCGCGCCCCATTGTATGCCACAGTGCCACACATGCAGATACTCCTCTTCCCCCTGTTTATTCCACTGTGCTGTGTGTGTAGAGGCACTACTCATGAATTAGGTTCAGTAAAGTTATTGTTGTTGCTAATAGCAGGCAAACAGCTTCCTGAGTCCAGCTCTTTGCAATGTTAAAGGCAGATTTGACTCTACACTTAACAAGCATAACTGCTTGTTCATGCAATCATCAGTGCTACTTACTCTTTCCCTGTTCTCCTGGCTCTGCCCTCTGCTGAACTGCACTGTTTGATGTGCAGCCAATAGGGCTGCGTGAAATGGCACTGTTCCATTTCGCCTTGAGTTTCGAGGTTTCCACGGAACAGCATTTTGCATCGAATTTCATTTTGATCTGAAACAGCTGTTCCATTTTGCTTTGTTGAAACAGTGAGGCTGTTTCAATGTTTCGCTAGATTGGCCAGGGACAGGAAGTTAGCCCAGCTGGGCTGAATTCCTATGCCCAGCGCTGAGTAGGGAATGGGGCCGGCCCCGGCCCGATCTTGTGCCAGGGATGAGAAGTCAGTGTAGCTGGGCTAACTTCTCTGGCCCCTGCCTGATCTAATGCCAGGGATGGGAAATCAGCCCAGCTGGACTGACTTCCATCCCCAGCACTATGGTTGAAAAGTTTCAACTTTCAAAATATTTCGAGTAGCCTCATTTTGTTTTGAGACTGTTTCAAAGCCCTTTGTTTCATTTCAATTTTGCTGTTTTGACCTCAAAATGAGTTGAAACAGTGTCAAAATGAAATGACCAGTGAAATTTCGCACAGCCCTAGCAGCCAACCCTCCCCTTCCCCACCCCCACCCAGCACCACATGTATGCCTCCAGCTCTCCAGACTGTGGGCTGCACTGTCCACTCTCCTGCTTGTCCCAGAAGGGAAGGGAAGCCTCGAGACTCCAGCTACTGGTTCAACAGAAGTAATGGGGTTGGGGGGGAGGGAAGGCAGGACGGGAGCCCAGGGGCACAAATTAACCTGTGGCAACCACATGGGCAGCTCTGAGTTATCTAGATTCTAGGTGTTTTGGTATTGGGTTTAAAATAGACAATAATTAAAATTCTTTAGATTTAAAGTGCACAGTATAACAAATTAATTTACTCCTCATCCCTGCAATACTGAAATGCTAAATTGAAATAACATTGCAGATAAACATGACCAGAGACCTGATAATAAACATGAGAAATGTGGGAATAAGGTTACCAAACTGAGGCATCTAAGTGTTACAAGCAACCACTGTTGATGGTGATAGTGTCTTTGGAGTGAAATAGAACAACCAACTTCATTATAGAAACTCATCCCTCCCTCTCAGTTTCTTCCAGATTGTGAACTCCAAAGCTCAGATAGTAAATCGCCAATCCAGACTTTTGAATCATTTTTCTACATCTATGAAAAAAAAGACAAGAGAAGTTCAAGATTTATGGGGAAGTTCATGAGATCAAGCAGGTGTGTTGCTTTGCTATAGAAAATTCTAACATTGATAAAACTAATCCAGTCTATATAGATCAAATGACAAATTGCTTTTTACAGCCTATTTGCCAAATATGTTGGCCAATATTTTCACATCTATATTTAGTGGAGAAAAAAGCGGCACTAGGCTCATATGTCAGTATCATTCTACTTATAGTGCAAAATAATTTTAACACCAAATGATGTTTATTCTGTAGATTTCACATAACAAAGACACCAAGCTTGTGAATCAAACCATGCGAATCAGACAGGCATATGACAAATACAGCCCAAATATTCTAAGAATACTTATGGTGCTTTTTTAACTGATAGCTTCAAAATTCTTTACAAAGAACCCTATGGAACCCATGGCCAGAGAAAACTAAATATAAACACAATCTTTCCATATATGCAACTAAATGCAACATACATCTGTCTGTTTTACCTTTTCTGTAATGATATTCTCAAAAACATCCTTGAGCACTATGCATAAATATATGGAACGTATGCATATGTTTATACATTTTACACTTATGCAATCAGGTAAAATCTTTTCCTGGCCAGGGAGCCTAGAAAGGGGATTTGTTTGTCTCTCTTTCATGGAAGATTTGATGAATGACTTTAAACATAGCTAGACATTTACAAAGAAGACTATATATAATTATCACTACATTACAGGTGGAGAAATTGAGGTGAGAGGTTTAAGACACAGCCAGACGTTATTCCAGGGTCTGTGTTGGCAGTAAAACTCCCCCTCCTGTACCCAGACCATCAATCTCGCTGATGAAATTTATTTTCTTAAGTTTTGTTCATTTACAAGAATGCATCAGTGCTAGAAATTGGTTAGGGCCCTATATTTATTGATCCAGTGTCTTTCTGCACCTGGAAAAATGGACTGGAAAGGACTTCTTTGGTTCACTGAGCCCAGTCCCCTGCCATCACAGTAATGGAATCATATAAACCCATTCCTAATTTATCAAGATCCACCTCAAAAGCAGTTAGTTTTTTTTTTGCCTCCACTACCTCAAGTCTACCTTCCAAGGCTGATTGGAAAGCTACTCCAAAACTTCACTTCTGTAATGATTAGGGACCATCTTATAATTTCCAGCCTCATTTTCTTCCTGGATGGTTTAGATACCTTTATTCTTGTCAGCATTGTTCTTTAATTTAAATAGCTCTTCACCAGCTGCTCAACACATTAGGTGATCACATGCTTGAAACCTACATACATTTATCAGGGAATAGGAGTCTACTGAAACAGATCTATTTCACCTTGAAGAAAAATGCTTCTTTAGTGCTGAAGAAAAGCCAGTCAAACCATTTTGACTTACTGAGACATGATGCGAGGATTCAGTGCAGGAAAGAAGAGCCAGTGTTCTTGAAAAATGCAGGAAAAAAAGCAGCAGTTCTTATACAGAGATTTGAGAATAATGACAGAGAAGAGTTAGAAGATGCACCCTATGCACAATAAGGCTCTGATCTGATGGGGCCCATTGACCATCCTGTCATATAACTATTTAGTATGTGAAGACTTTATATAGAGTCCTTCTTTTCCTCCCCACCCCCTGACAAAATCAACGCTATCCTTGCCTGAGTTACTACTGGGTAGCAGTGGAGGGTGAACTTAAGGTTCTGTGAAGTTGTATTTTTAGTAGAGAATTTCTTGGGCTGTACACCCCAGGCCTTCTCTGGCAGTGCTGGTTGTTGAGAGTGAGAACTCAATTAGACTAATTACACAAATGCTCTCTTTGGTTGGTGGGGGCCTGTTCCAATGCTAATCATTAGCCTATGGCCTAGCTCAAGCTAGCCAAATCTTAATTAGATATCACCAAGAAAAACCACAGACTATCACAAACCATTCAACAACTGGACCAGATCAGACAAAGACAGAGAAGATACAAAAACAACATGTAAGTATGAAGCGTGATTAATACAATTATGTATAATAGCAATTACAGGACTATATATACAAGTTGGGAAAGAAACAGATTAGAGAGCAAAGAGGATCTGTGATCTGTCTTCTGGCACTGTTGCCAATTGTCACAGGCACAAAATGGCTTACTAAACTGGTTCACTATTCCTCTGAACACAGACTCCCTCTGTATTCACCAACAAGATTTCCCAAATTTCCCTCCCACCAGCACTTTCCTCAGCCTGAAGGCTCCGTCCTCAAATTAGGGAGGGGGGTGATATTTCACCATTGATATCCTCCAAGGCTGCTTGTTGGTTTGTCAACATTGTTCTCAGGGATTTAACTGGTCTTGATGGGTCACAGCTAAGGACTGCACCTCAGACAACAGCTGTCTCACTTCACCACCTACAGTGCAACTTCCAACAATTTTCAACAACAAGCAAACAAACCAGGCCCAGCACACACACTTCCTCACAACATAGGCACTCCACAGAAGCACAGACACGCACACTCACTCAGGCACACACACTCAGTCCCTGACATAGCTCCTCAGCCTATTTAACTCTTTCAGTCATGCTACGCATGTCCATCTTCCACCCATCCAGTCATTCAACAGAAAGGCTGCCAATCTCATGCCAATCATACTGCTGACCAAGCTGAAGGTCAGTCACTTCAGGTAGGTATATCACACCATACCGCACGTTGGCAAAATTTTCCTGCCAAGACTGTATTAAAATAGAGGCTGACTCTGCATGGTTTCATGTCTAAAGTAGGTCAACAGACCTATAAAGTTTACTATATACAAGGGACACTGCAGCTAGGGCCAACACTGGTATTCCTGGAAAGTCATTCAAAACTCTTCCCCAGAAACATAAAGTATTTATGGTCCTCCAAAGATAGAGTTTAGGATTTTTGAGGAAGACCTATGGTCCAGTTTGAAGAAACCTGTTGATGCTTCAGTTCAGAATCTTATCGGTGGGGAGGAAGGGAACTTCATTTCTCTGTATAAAGGTGATTCTTTCTAAGCAGAATTATTTGGCTTGAACAAGGACTACCATATACATTAACACAGCTAGAAATAGCCTCAACTGCTTTCTAAAATTCTTTATCATTATCCCATTATGCTATTGAAGATGGTAGGCCTAATGCAGTCTTATGAGATTGGCTGCCCCCTGGAAGCACCAGCGGCAAAACTGCAAGTGCAGGGTCAGATTTTCAGCAGCTATGGCCAGATTTCCATGAGAGCTCAGCTCCCATTTAAATACATGAGAGAGATTTTCAAGTGCTGATCTCACTCAGAAGTTCTTGCTATAACAATTACAACTAAAATTTTAAAGTTCAACATGAAGGAAATATACAACAGGCTGAGTTCTTTTGAAAACCTGACACTGGTTGTAGTTGCATGCCACAGTGGCTATGATCAGTGCCATTAAAGTCCTTCACATGGTTTAACAACGGGACCTGCAGAATTTTGTTGATAAAATTTGGATTTTAAATAGAACCCATGTGTCTGTTGCCTTCTGTGAGTGGTCACTTCGCAGTAGGTGTGGATTTGTTTAAGCAGACTGTGAGTGATAACATGGCTAGAAAACTGGCTATGTCTGCCTCATCAATGGGAGTTCCTATCCTGGGGCACAGCATCATATTCATAAAATCCCATCTTTAGTGGATGGAGAGAGCACAGCCATTTAAAAACCAAATATTTGGCACTTCCACTCTCAGTACTGCTCATTCACAACCATGCTGGCTTTAAACTTTCTCTTTTATTAAACTATTAAATTGGGGGATTTTATTGCAATTTAGCATTTCTAATAAAAATTGAAGTTAAAAGCCTCCATGGATTGCATATTTGCAGCTGTGATCACTGGTGATGGAAGGGAGAAAAAAACCTCAGCTTTTAAAACCAATCTCCGCCTGCCAGCAGTTTTAAATCAGCAGGAACTAGGATGGGAAGCCATTGGGAGAGAGCTGCAACAGCAGGAGGAGGACAGGGAGAGTAAGGAAAGAGAAGCAGAAGAAATGGGACAGAAATATTTATTATGAAGTTGTGGAGTGGCATTAGAGATAGCATGAAAATACCTCAAGGCTGAGCAGTTGTCATGGACTACACAAGCATGAGCCCTGTGGGCCTCAAGCCTACGTCCAATAGAACCTTTGCAGTATTTTTCTTTAGTGCTTTAGAAGTCTGTAGTATATCATATTTGGGCCTCTCTACTTCAAAGGGTTTCAAAAACTTTTGTCAAAACAGAACAAAAGAAAAAACAGAACTCAGACCTATTGTGTTTGTAAAACCAACTATTTATATAACACTAAACATTGTTTTTCATAAATTTCCCTATAATTCTGTTTCCATAAAAAAAAGTCAGCAAAAATCAAGTTTACTTTTGGGGAAAAAAAAGATATGGTGATGGGAAATTTCTGACCATTCCTCCTCCTAATGCATGTCAAGGGTTTTTCCCTACTTAAAATTTGTTGTAGGCCCTGTTCCTTGTGGAAGTATAACGTGAGAGAATAAATGAGTATAGTCCTTCTGTTACATATACCTTCAAATTATTTTGTAAATCAATGTTAACAGGCTAGTCTTCAAGCCAGTGAGGGGATAAAAGTAGCATTGCAAGCATGAATGTTTCCTCCTACAAGGCCTTGGAAATCCACAGAAATCCTGCTCCTCTTGGCTAACTGCTTTCCAGCCACCTGTGAAATGAAGGTCATTTATGAGAGATTGACCAGGCTGTAATTAATCCATATTTTGTCCTAAAATAAAACCTGAAAATATGTTTTTTTTTCTTAAAACAAAAAAAAATGGTTAATAAATTAAAACTACTTGATCTGTGATTACTGCCAATTCCGTGTACCGGAATAAACAGTACTGTTTATTCCATGGCAATAAACAGTTAGTTCTTGTACATGACAGAAACACTACAAACTAATTGGGTTGAAACTCTGCTTTTCTTGAAAACAAAATTCCAATTGACTTGAGCAGGGGCAGGATTTCATGTCTGTGATCTGAAAGAGTATGCTGACCTGTGTAGGTGAAAAGGTGAGCCCATCTGGATCTGTTTGCAAGATGAAGGCTTGAACCTCCAACTGATTAAAATGGAGCTCCATTAATATCAGTGGAGTTTTGTTTGAATGTCACAGTGGAAAAATCAGGTGGTGGACTTCCAGAACTTGCTCAGGCCCCACAGTCTTTGATGTATGTATTCTGGGGATTATTTTTTAATTTAAGAATGTTTGCAAAGAAAATATATCTTTAACATATTTTTAAAAGCCCTTTTCTAAGCTATTTAAAGTTTATTTTGAAAAATGATTGTTAAAACATATACATTCAGTTCAGGAATGGTGATTAGACAGGATACACCCAGACAATGCTTAGTTGAGAAGATTAGCTGTTTGTTTGTTCTTGTGTTGGGATAACATACAAGTGTGCATGTGTTCAGCAGAAATGCTCGTGGAATTTGCAGACTCTGTGAATGCCTGCATTTGTCTATACACAATAGACAGGTTTCTTCATTTATAGACTCAAGGCTAATTAAGGCAGACTCCACCTTTTTCAGTCAGCTAAACTGAGATTCACTTTCCCACATTTGGCTGCAGTAGGTTTACCTGTGGTTTAAATAAAGTACCCCCACCAGGTACTATTCAGTGTCAGTCTAGGAGTTGAACTTTTACCCTGTATGATTTATACAGTGCCTAGCACAATAGAGCCCCAGTTGCAGCTGTGACCTCTAGGAGCTATTATAGGAATAATAATACTGATGCATCATCTCACAGGTGGATGTGTAGTTATTGGATAAGCTGTCTTATAATTTTAATGTGCTGCTATGTCCATGTAATGTGGCCTTTGTCCTCTATGCCACATCCATTGGATTTTATCTGCAAGTATGGAAACAAAAGGAAATGTATTGAACTTTTTTGATATACCATTTAATTTTTATTTATTATTTCTACAACACTAACAGCTAGAAACCCTCATCTGGGAACAGAGCCCAGTTTGATTGGGGATGAGCATACATGTAATTAAATGACCATCCTTGTTTGAATCTCTGGTCAGCGTCTATTACTCTAATAACATCAATTTAGACACAGATTTAACCTGGAAAGGAAGGACCCTTGTGCAGTCAGTTCAAACTGGAGCTGTGGTGACTGCAAAAACTAAAAATAAAATGTTTATCAGTTTGTAAGTACATGGAATACATGACAAAAAAGACTGGTATTAAGACACAGCACTAGTGACTGGTAAAAGATGTATATAGGCCAGAAACAAATACTGTCCTATAATGGCTGTGCTATTTGTGAGGCATTGATTTTGGGTTAGTTTCTAAAAAGTTCCTAAAAAAAGGTAACAAATGGTGTCTTTCCTTGTAATCACTTTCAGTGGAGTTCAAGTATTAAATGACAGTAGAGAACCTTTCTAGTCCCACATTAACAGGAAAGCAAGCACTGTTACTAGCATGCTGTTCCTTATTCATATAAGGCAGTGGTTTTCAACCTGTGGTCCACAGATCTTTGGGGGTCCCAAAAGATGACCATGATCAATTAAAAGTATGTGGATACCCACACTTACAGTTCAAAAGGGTCTACACCTCCATTCAAAATTTTGTAGGGGTCCACAAGTGAAAAAAGGTTGAAAACCACTGGCATAAGGACTTAACTCTCTTTGCACACTGGTGTAAATCAAAAGAAACTCCAATGGAATAAATGGAGTTATATTACACTTATTACTGGCTATTGTAATCCTGAGGAGAATCAGGGCATGGACATAAAATGTTTACACTAGTGTAAACAGCATTACATTGGTATATAAAAATATAGGACAGATGATGCAAACTTCTAAACTGGGATAAATGTCACACAATCTGGTGGAAAATATCCCTGAAGGAATCAATGGTAAAACTATATTTGTTAATTTATACTGGTTTTGTTTTTGTCTGTCTGTGCCTGTCACAGGTAGCAGTTTCCTAAAGGCAAGCAACCTTTCCCGTGACCGCTTATTGGTAAGCGGCAATGATAGCTCACTGGAATAGAATAACTCAAACAATATTTCTATATTATGCTTTCACCTCTGCAGAGCTGGTTTCAGAGACCTCTCTGGATATAGGTGAATAATAAAAAAATATTTTACTTTCCATCAGTACATTTCAAAGTTCTTTACATAGGAGGTCAGTATCATCATCTTCATATAACAGATAGAAGAAATCTGTGGTTCAGGTAGGTGAAGTGACTTGCCCATGGGGGGGGCTCCAATCCACCTACCCCACCCTCCAGTGCAGGCTGGGCAAAACCCAGACAGAGCTCTTACCCCTCCCTCCACTCCCTCCCTTACATCCTGAAGACAGTACCAGGGGCGGAGATAAACAGAAATTAATGCAGGTGCTTTCATTAATTGTGGGTTAATTTGTCCCATGATTGGGCACTTTTAACACACTCTACAACTGCACTTCTGTCAGGGCACGACTGTAGACTGCTTTCAAGGGGCCGATAGCATGACAAACATAACTTCTCTCTCCACCCCCCAATTAGCAGAAGAGAAGCAGCTAATTTCTGGGAGATCAACGTCTATCAAAAACGAAAGAGGGTCATTCTCACCTTTCCTGTGTGGAAAGAATTCAGGGCTTGGGTAAAATGTAATGTGACATAATACCGTTATCTATGTTTAGTCCTTGGTTTTTAGTGTCCAGCCAGCTTATGAATTTTAGTTTCCAAGTTTGCCTTTTAAAGGTGTTAGGTAGATTTCCCTTGAGCACAAGGATAGTGAGGTCAGAGGGGAGTGGTTGATCTGTAAGGAATTTTCTGGTTTTGTTAGTATTAGAAAACATGCCTTAATCAACTGGAATTATATGTCAAATACATAATATTTGGATTTCTTACTGTGAATTCTCTTCCATTTTGCACACACTTCATCATCTAATCCATATCAGCTGGCGATTAGGGAACACTTATGTTAGTTAAAAAATAGTACTTAGGTTGCAGTGACTGCTCTATTAATTGCCACAACCCACATCACAAAATAATCAGCTTCCCAGAAGGAAGCAAATTGTTATTATGTTGCTATTTATAGCTTTAGATCCTGAGGCACTACAGCTTATAGAACTCACTGACTACATGTCCAATAAAATCCCAAAGACAGCATGCTGCCCAAAACAAACGGCATAGAAATGATCAAATATATTAGTCTGACCCAGTGAAAAGTTAAAATAATTCCAGTGCTAGTAGGGGGAAAGCACCTGTATGGCTATACTAATCAACCTTACTAGCTGTTTATATTTCCCCAGAGTTAGAATTGGGGGGAAAGGGAATAATGATCCTTATGAATATTTAATATGTATTTTTAAAATGTTTAATCAACTCCGTGAATTAAGGAGAGTTGCAATGAACAGATGAAGTGTTAGACTCTGTGGAGTGAAGACAAGCATTTAAATTAAGAAAACAGCATGATAAGATTGCACAAGTTGAGTCCAGGAACCCTTGATCTAGTGATTTAATGGATGCAAGAGAAGACAAGCAGGAATACATAAAAAGATCCCATTACTGCCCTGGGGTTATCTGAGGGAAAGGGAATTTTCAGTGTGAGTTCTTTTGAAAATGTTTACTTTTCATCCAAAATGTTCATGGCAGTTTCTACGGCTAGGTTCTTTCAGAACAAGAGGACATAAAAAACCAAGGTGGAGGAGAGGGCGGGGGGAAAGAACAGTATTTTAGAGGCACTTTGCTAAGAATTTCTGTACATCCCTGTACAACCAAGCACTTTGCCTTTTGTAGGGGGAGATCAAAGCTATAGAGAAAACATAATCTAATGAAAGGCATCTGGGCCTTGGGACAAAAGGCGTGAGTGTTTGAAAAAGGATGACAAGTGTGTAGCTATCCCTTCTCATCAGATCTAACATGGAATTAGAGAAATAAGAACACAGCTTGTGACAATCCACCTATTTTGCCTCATCACAAAAGGGGAAGCCAAAGGCATATGGGGACATACATGCATATCTTGTTAACCTCGCTGGTGCATGAAAATGGTGCTGCTGCTGTGTTATTGATAGAAACAGTTAGAATTTTTAATGCTTTTGCTATTTGGAAAATTTCAGGGATCACTTGTTTACCTGAAAAGAAACTGAAATGCAGTCAGAAGCAGTTTAAGTGCTTCATATGTTGCAAGAAGTTTTTAACTTTCTCTGTTTTATAAAACATTATGATTAAGGTGAATTTCCAGGGGTGTCTCTGCCAACGATTTCTGACTTTTGTGGAATGGGCAGAGGTCATAGGTTAGTGAAGTCCACTGAGCAGGTGCAGAGAAAGTCAGAAACGGTTATTTTTTCTGTTCTATTAAACTTGTGCCCTAGATTTCAATGGAAAATGGGCATCAAATCTTGTGAGAATATTAGCTAGCAGGGCCACTATTGTTACTTTTTTTCTGCCTGTCCCAGACAATCTCCAAACGTGGAATATAAGAATTATCACAACAGGCTAGATCACTACTCTAGTCCATCTGGTTTCTGACAGTGGTCAGTGCAATTCTAGAGATGTTTCTTCCTTACATTCACCAGATAGTGTGTTTATGCTATGAGGTATGAGAGTTTGCCTTTTCCATCAGAGAGGATAAAAATATCTCTCTGCAACTGCCCTCTTGATCCATATGAGTCTAACTCTTTTCCTATTTAAATCTTAGCCTCTTTGTCTCACTGCCACATTGCAGCAATTAACTTCACAAGTTCATTGTATAGGGGGAAACTTAGTTCCTTGTATGAGCTTCATATGTCATCTCTGTTTCATTAGATAACCTATATTTTGCTAGCAAAGGTAAAAAGAAGATCCAGTTTAACTTCTCTAATACAATCTTTATTGTATATACTTCTATGTTTCTATGTTGTATATGCTTCAGACATTTTCTGTTCTTCTGTATCTCTGAAATTTTATCTTTATCTTCTGTATCTTCTGAAATTTTTTCTGTTCTTCTGTATATCTTGTGCAGCAAAGCAACCAAATGTATATAAATGTATAGAAGGTTTAAGAGGAGGATGTTTTGCAAACAGTGCTTGAACATTGGTTTCTAGCCCAATCTTGAGCAGCATGGTGCATCCATTTACTACTGCTGAAGGGTGAACATTGAGCACAATGTTCATACTGAGCATTGAACACGTCTACATCTCCCAAATGATTACATTTTAGCCTACAATTCTACCAATGTGTATGAGTAGACCACGGCCAGGTACAGACCTTACACACAAACTGGTATAAGTGATAAGAAACTAGTCTATACCTGTAACAGAACTAAAGTTTGGGTTACATAGACTGGTCTAAAAAAGGTGGAACCCAGTCTAAGATAGACTTGGATTGATGAGTTATCAGGCTTAATTGGTTTACATTAGACCGCTCTATTGAACTTCTGTACCAGATCCCCTATCAGTTCATGTAAAGTTGCTGTCCACTGGAAGCTGAGGCTCCTTTGCAGGTCCCTGCCAGGCCCCCTGGCAGGGAGGCCTGCTGGAACCCTGCCAGGCTCAGCTGCTCCAGCCAGGCATGCAGTGGACCCCACCTCCAGGCTATCACAGAGCCAACCAGCAAAGCCTCTGTCCCCAGTCCTGCCTCCTGCCTGCAGCAAGCTGTCAGCCTCAGGGAGAGGTAGAGAAGAGGGTGTCTGTGACTCAATCTTTTTCTATCCTCATACAGTGTCCCTAGGCGGGCTGGGGGCAGGATGGGGGGTGGGATGGTGCTCGGTGGAAGGAAGGATGCTCTGGTGAACTGCAGGTGGTGGCAGCAGGCCCCCAGCACAGTTCCTACAATTGCGATTCCTGCAATTGTCCCAGGTGCCTGCTACCAGGTGCCCACTGCTTCCCAAAACTCTGAGGTGCCTGATCCTTCTGTCTTTGGAGTGCCCCTTTCCCCTCTATACGGCACAGAGCTGCTGGGCACCTGTTACCTGTCAGAACCCTGAAGGGCCCAATCCTTCCTCTATGGTGTGGCTGCACCACCCCTGATTGGTTGCTGGGCACACACTCCCAGCCTCCTTCTAGGAGAGCCCCAGAATGGGTCACCACCGCATGGCAGCAAACCTGGCTGGTGGGGAGGGGGAGGGGGAGCATGCCATGGTGACCCACGCTGGGGCTGTCCTGGAAGGGGGATGGGGGAGTGTCTGGCAGCCAATCAGAGGTGGCCTGTCACTTAGCTGCATTCGGCTGTCCTTGGCAGTCTCCAGGATGCTAGGTGGCATGCAGAGGTGCCCCCAACCTGCTGGCCTTGGCCAGTGCAGGCCTTTGTGCTGTCCCCATGAAAGGGTGAACTTGTGCTCTGTTTGCTTCTGAACTAATGTAGTCCACTTAGAGAAACTCATGTAAGTTCATCCAAGTCTGCCTCAGGCTTTTTGAATTTCTGTACCTAGCCCAAGATGTGGGTTCCCTTTTATTTATGAACATTGAATGTCATCTGCCACCATGTTTCCTGGTTCCCTGTCTTTAAGACACATGGACACCCCTTGTACTGTCAGTAACCTAAATAATTTTGTGTTAATTGCTAACTCTGCAACTTAATATTTACTCCTGCTTACAGCTCATTAGCAAATACATTATGTGTTTAATATAGTCATTATGAGTATAAAATACTTAATGATCCTTGGAATAGCCCATTCTGTAGTTTGCCATGTTGAAAACTGACCATTTATTCTTCCTTCCTTTCTTTCTTAAAGTAGCCAGAGCTTCCCTTACACAGCTGATGCAGAACTGGCAAAAGCAAAAGAGCCCTCTCCAACACTGGCCACTCCTGACTTTACGAGGATAGGCAGTGCCTACAAGTTGAGCTGAGATTGTGTCAGGAATGTTTGTTCCCTAATGGCTTTTTCTGCTGGATCATGTGTGAATCTGCTTGAATCTTTTATCAGATTTGCACTCACTGTATCCCATTCCTTTTTGTATTTTCTTCCCCAAAGATTCCAGCGAATGAAACTACATGAATGAAATATTAAAAGGGTATTTTTTATAAGGAAATGTTTTGTAACAATAAGAATTCACAGAGAAAAGCAACTACTGAGAAGTGAGTTCATCATACCCTAGGAAGAAAAGATTCTCTTACCTGTTTGGCTAATCATATTTCAAACACTGGGATCTTGCAGCAGACTGCTACTTGTGAGTAAGCTACAGACCAAGAAATTACTTGGCAACTCATTTTTTTAAAAAAAGGTCAAATATTTTAGTGGACAGCTTGCAAAAGAAAGAGGCAGCAGTTCATAAATAAAATAAAATTAAATATTTGCATAAAATTGTCATAGAAATTGGGCATATTTCTAAGGGTATGTGCAGGCATTTCCAGGACTCAATCTACTATTATTTGGCTTACTATAAGTTGTATGATCATAGATTGGATTCTGGTGGTGCACACATTTGCAGGAACATGATCTAAGTAAATTGTGTTGAGGGAAGGGCAGATGGAATTGGGGAAGGGAGGGCTGGCAGGCCTGCTGGGGAGTTGGTGGGTCCAGAGACTGGTTTTCTATCCTGGGTTGGGTGGGGTAGGGGGGTGGTACAGTTTGGAGGGCTAAAAATAGCCCAGTCATGGTTGTAGGGACAGGGGTAGGAAAGTGTAAATCTAGGGCTGGGGCAAGTGACTGGGCTTTCTCAACTCTGGAGCTGTTCTCCAAACATGTACACAGGTTCACTAGATTGGGCTAACCTGTACCCAATCTAAGGGCATTTATACACATATATTTTTGTCCTGTGATGCACTGGAGATCTGCCACTTTGGAGCAGACTCGTTTAATTGAGTCTGCGCCTCACACGCTGATGTAAACTGCACTGCACCGCATACAGTTGCATAAGCGGCAAAATGCAAATCAGCACACAGAAAATAGTGGTGGTGCACTTTTGAGTAAACTTTTGAACTAAAGCAGGAGTAAACTTTTGAACTAAAGCACCTCCGATGTGTTTTAGTTCAAAAGTGCACCGCCGTCATTTTCTCAGCACTGACGTGTATTCTGCTGCTTATACAACTGCATGCACCGCAGCACTGGGCACTTTTCAAAGCACCTGCTACTATGGCACATGCATGTGTACAAATGCCCTAATTTAGTACATCTCTTCAGGTGAACTAAGTTAGATCAGCCTGGCCATCTTTCTGCTCTAACCTTCCTGAATCTATGTACAGTCCAGCACTTAGATCAACCTAACCCTAATTAAGTTGATCTAAGTGTAATGTCTGCATGTACCCTTAGACAGAGTTATAGTGTAAAGTCACACTACAGTTCTAATGCTTGGATTGACTTGTAGATTGAAGAATTGAAATAAATGCAATTGGGTAGTTTTCACAAAATGCTTAACTCCCTTTAAGCATGCGTATGAGATTTTTCAGAGGCTTACACAGCAATCTCTCCGCTATCTCCTTCCAGATTGATCTCTGCTCTCTTTGTACTGACCACTGTTCAGACTAATTATACACAACAGTGCAGTTAGATATTAAAGGCCAGACTGTGCTATTTATGCCTGCAGCAGGGCTTGGATGTGGCTACTCTGTCTCAAAAGAAGGGACACTAGAGAAGTTTTATTTCAGGCAAACACAATGTCCCAGCACTGCTCCCATCAAATAGGCACGGCACAGTTCATTTACTTTCATTAAAATGGAAGAAATTGCTCCCCTTGGTTTAGTAGCTGTGATCTAGAGCTTGCCTAAGCTCTACATTAACTAGCCGGGGGTGCAATACCTCAGTGTGCTGCTTCTCTGGACTAAAGCTGGCTGCCACTTTTTGAAGAAGTAGTTTTTCATCAGAAAATGCTGTTTCATTGTAGTCTGCTCAGATCATTTCTTCTTGTTTTGCTAATGTCAAAATGTTTCAATAGGTTACAAAAACAGATACTGAACTTAAAATGTACTGGTCTATTCCATTTGGGTTTGACTTTTATATAATATGAAAATATTAATTTTAATATTGTATAAAATGTTTCTGAATTTAATCTTTTTCCAAACAAAAAATATTTGTGTTTTACATTCTGATGCAGACAGATGCTTAATGTTGAATTGGTGGAATTTCCCCTGCAATGCAAATCCTGTTTTCTAACCTGCTCTACTCAGGACAGAACAGGAGTAAAAGTCTCAGAACTTCTCTGAGTATAGAGAGACTAGTATTATAAGAGAGTCTAATGCTACCATGCAAATGGAGAGAGAGTTTTTGTCTGTCCCTGGCCAGCTAGACAATGATATCAACAACCTGTTCCTAAGTATAAGTTTACTGCCGTGTGTGTCCAGTCTACACTACAAAGTTTTGCCAGTAAAATTTCCCTTGTGTTGCCACAACTACTCGTGTATCCACACTCCATTTCCCTCACATCACAGTGACTAGAATTGTACCCCACTTTTAAAATCCCAAGTGATTTTGGAAATGCTTCTCTTCTAACTAGCCTGGCTTTGTAATCTCACAGCTACGCTTAATGCAAAGATTTGCATTCACTAATTGCTTCCAGGAATCAATGTAGTGCCACACTGAAAAGAGCCCTGCCACCCTTTTGCAAGTGACAGTAGACATTGGCAGACAGGCAGCCCTAAGCACACAATGAGAGAGGGCAAGAGAACTGGCGAAAGGAATCTGGCTGTTCCATCAGAGGAACTGTCTCCATCCAGTAAGCTGGACTATCTCCCCCCAACCTACATAAATTGCTGCTGCTGCCTTGGCAATAGCCTACAGGTGACAACCAAAAGGTCCTGGCCACTCTGGAAGTCTGAAATGTGTTTACTTTTTTGATCTGGTCTGTTTTTAAAGGTCTATAATTTATGTAACTTTTAATGTATTTTATTTTATTTTATTTTATTGTGCAATACTTGGGATTTTTTCAACACCTATTTATCAGCCAGATGCTACAGATTCAGTGTAAGTTAAGGAAGGAATTCTTAAGTTTGGGTAATAGATTTATAATGGAGAGTTCTTGCCATTGCAAATCTGATCTTTAGTCCACCCATAATGGAAGGACCCTGTGTCTCTATGCTGTTGCTGTTAGTAAGTAAAGATCTGTCTACACAGCTGAAAATTACAAAATGTATTGTTAAAAAAGGCCTACAAAGAACCTCTTTTCAACCCAATAGTACCCCCACTAATATTCCAGGGACACAATTCAGACAAATTGAGATACTGGGAAAAAAAAAATCAATGATGAGGAAAACCTACTTTTCACATTACCAACTACTGATACTGTGGGTAAAGTAAATTTTAATATAGATTTATCAAGCCTGAAACTATCCCTTACTCTTGATTCCAAGTTGAGTGACAGTTCTAACTCACTGCCTTGGTCTATCCTCTCAGGTGACAAGACCTGGATACATGGGCAACTGGTGCCTCCTGGCTCTTGTGGGGGAGGAAGGGGGACCCCCAGCAGCCGATCACCGCCTGAGGTGGGGGGTGAATCCCCCAGCAGCCGATTACCGACCCCGGAAGTGCCGCCACCACTTCTTGGGGGGAGGGGGCACCGGCCAGCACTCCCACTCCCCGGCTGGTGAGGGTCAATTTGAGGCAGGGAACATGCCACCCCCATGCCCAGCTATGCATCGCCTATGCCTGGATATGTGAAACAGCCCTACCATGGGAAAATAAAGGCAATAAGGATATCCCACACCATCAATCCCCAAAGTATTTCTCTTGCCTTCAGTAGTTGCTATGAGTAAAGGAAATTAAGAAAGACATATTAAATAATATTAAATATTACATGAATTAACAGCAATTAAGAAATTAATCTGTGATTTGAAAATCACATCTAGAAGCACATGGTACTTTATTTAAGACAGTTGATGGAAAACTGATAAACAATGACATTGCAAGGAATAGTCCTAATGATAATAAAACCCCGAACAGTGAGGATTTCATTACACTTGATAAAGTGACAGATTCAGAATCTGGCAACCAAAAACTTCTTCCTCTATTTTTATTAATCATGTCTCTATTAGAGACAGAAATAAAAGGCTAAAAGAGCAAAATATTTTATTACTCAATTTTTATCCACATAAAAGTGAGAACTTTTTAATGTGTAACAGAGACTTGCATTTTTTTAGCAAAAAGATTTAAAACCTCTTTCCAGCTATTGGAAAATAATGTTATTTATGTATTCAGAGTTCAATCCTTGAAAGGCTCAGCTAGATACCGCCCTGTGAGTGTTAATTTTATGAGTTTCTGTTACACACCTCGTATAGCTGGGGTAACAAATTACTTTCTTAATGGGATAGTAGGTAAGGAAGATTCCCTACCTCTCCAGAGTACGGAGCATAATAGTTGAGGGCCTTGGTTGCTACCAGTGACTGTCCTACTCATGTATATGTGGACTCAAGGGACTGACTAGATCCTAAGGAAAAGCAAATTGCTATGTCCCTAGGTAAGACTGGTCTTTTGGTCTGGAACATAGCTGGGTTATCAAACAAATGATCTGACCCATTGTGGAAAATTATTGTGAATGATTTTGATGCTCTGCATTTTACAAGAGATATGGTATGGGAAGATTATGTGAATTCCTGAATTTATTTCATTTTATAAAAATGGATGGAATGATAGAACTAAATGGTGGCTAAAGCGAGGCTTGGTTACAGGAGTCTGATTGAGATATTAGGAATTGAAATAAAGTGTAACCACCTGCTAGTAGTCCTCATTAAACTTTCCTTGTAAACCTCTCTTGATTCTTATTAATGTTTATTTCCCACCATTCACATCAAGATCCAACGCAGAAATGGGGATTGTTGTGTAATGCTCTTGAGATGATTAAAAATAAATTATTTTAATGCTAGAATTGGTGGCACTGACATCCATGATAATGAAGATGGCATAAATGGAATATGGGGAATCCCCACAGCAACATTATCTGAAAAGAAACTAAATGAAGAAGGGTGATGCCTCTTGAAATTTATTGCAGAATGAATAAATTCAGAATGCCTAATGGATGAACTGGTAAAGATGTATGTGGGGCATTCACATTTTTACAACGGAAAGAGCAAGTGCAAAAGATTATATATTAATCAAAGCACACACATGATATAAGTATAAATCATTTGAAATTTTACCATGTGTGGAAAGTGACTATTTCCCTCCCTCTCTCAAAAAATCCATTAGAACCTTATGGGGAGTTTTCCATAAATACTATACAACTAGCCCCCAAATTAGAAGTATCATAGAATCATAGAAAATTAGGGTTGGAAGGGACCTTGGGTGGTCATCTAGTTCAACCCCCTGCTCAAACCAGGGCCATCCCAAATCCTATCATCCCAGACAAGTCTTTGTCTAGCCAGGTCTTAAAAACCTCCAAGGATGGAGATTCCACAGCCTCTCTGGGTACCCAACCTGTTCAGTGGTTTACTGCACTTCTAGGGTCTTTGTACACACACAGCAAAATTAGCCTTTAAGGTAGATTAGTTACCCTTTCTCACCACTTTCATGGCGTTGTTATTTACACACTCAATGGCGTATTCTGTTTTAATGGAATTGCTATTTACATGCTCGGTGGTATATTCCACTTTAAATGACTTTGTTATGTAGCAAGGTAAAACCCATCCAAGGTATTTTAGTTTGCTATGTAGCAAAATGCAACAGTGCATGGGGCACTGGAAGCTGATGTGCTTGGGGAAGCTCAGGCTTGGTGGGCTTCCAGTGCCCTGTGCACCATCCCCACTGTCTTCTCCCACCATTAGTACACCTAGCCACCCTCCTGCTCTGCTCCAGGGGGAAGCCAGCCATTCCTGGGCAGTCCTGGGTGGCGGGAAGGCGGCAGGGACGGTGCACGGAGTGCTGGATCTTACTTGCCTCTCCCACAGTGGCGGGCAGCAAGCTGCCGGTGTGGTCTCTGAGCTTCAGGGGAACCTGGTACTTCCCTCCATGGTGGTGGCATCCCCTAGGCCGCACCCACCTGCTGGCACCTGACCTGCGTGTCCTGGGGGGACCTGCCACCACAGAGGGAAGCACCAGGCCCTGTGTAGCTAAGGGGCTGTGAGACCTGGCAGCAGCTTGTGCAGACAGACTCAACTGAAGAAAAAAAAACCCAGCAAGGTGTTTAATCTTTTTTTTTTTTTTTTAATCCTGGAGTCTGCCTTCCTGCATGAGCTGCGCAGGGCCTGATGCCTCCCTCCGCAGCTGTGGTGCCCCCCTGGAAGCTCCTGCCTGCTGGTAGCCCACCCGGGAGCTGCAGACAGGCAGGCTCTGGGATAAAAGAAAGAAAAAGATCAGGCTCTTTGCCACTTTTTTTTTTCTTCAGTTGAGCCTGCCTGCATGAGCTGCCAGTAGGTTGCACAGCCCCTGAGCTGCATGGGGCCCAGTGCTTCCTTCTGTGGTGGTGGTGTCTCCCTGGAGTGCCTGGGCCTAGTGCCAGTGGGAGGGTGCCACCTGGAGGGCATTGCCACTGTGGAGGAAAGCTCCAGGGTCCTCCACAGCTCAGGGACTTCTCAGTCTGTCAGAAGCTTGCCTCCCCCCACCCCCAACATTGCCACAGGAGAGGCAGGTAGGCTTTAAGCCCTTGTGTCCACACTCCACAGACCCTCACACCCCTCCACAGCCACCCATATCCCCCCACCCCTCTTCCCACCCCGCTCCTGCAAACCCCACAACCCCACAGCACACACTCAACTTGCCCAGATGCTAGACAGGATGAGACCTGCTTGCAGGAGCTGTGGCTTCAGGGGCAGCTGTCCCCTCATCTTGGTTAGTGAAGGGGTCAGGGGGAGCTCTAACTGCTCTATGGTAAGAAAACCAAGGCAAACAGCAAAACATAGATATTTAGAGGTCATTTTATTATGATGATAGAGACACCGGTAGGCTTCCAAATTACATTAACACTGTAGATAGATTAATAAAACATTGCCCAACTGATTGCTATCTCTCTGTCTCACTCTCTCTCTCTCTCCCTATATAGAGGTCTTTTGTTTTAATTATGGAGGAACAATTCAAATCTCCACCAGTCGGGCTTGGATGCTGAAGAAGGCACACGTGTGTGTCAGCACACGTGAGCCTTCGGCTCTCCCCGACCACACTGAGCAGACCAGCAAGCAAGGAGCCAACAGCTGATTCAAGGTAAGCCGGGCAGGGCAGTGGGGAAGAGGGAGGAGGAGCCGGACCAGCTGTAGGGAATCAGGAAGGAGTTTTCCTCCCCTCCTGCCCCTATTTAGCTGTGCCAGGTGGGAGTCGCATGAACAGGCCCCACAAACAGGCATGCTCTTTTGGGGCGTACCAGAGTTTGCGCAGGAGTGGGTGCAGGGGGGAGAGCAGGAGGGGCCTGAGACTCCATGCGTTAGAGTCAGTAGCTTTGGACAGAGTCTCCAGAGTCTTTAGGTGAGTGTAGGTGAAGGAGTGTCAGTGGGGGTGGTGACTCAGAGTGCAGCTAAAGACCCTGACCCAATGCTGCTTCCCACTCAGGATTCCTCTGAGGCCTCCACCCAGATGGACCCTTTGGGTGGGTCAGCAGCACCCAGGCCCCCTGCCTGCAGGGGTTGGCTGGTGGTCCTCAGGGGCCTGGGGCAGCGGGATGGCCGGGAGTCCCCTCACCTGTCCCACATGTGCCCAGATTGAGGCTCTGGAGGGGGCAGGTGAGGGGACTCCAGGCAAAGGTTAGCAGGCTGCATGGGATCAGAGCCATTGAGGACAAGATTGATGGGTACTTCCATTCTTTGCAGGATCACTCAAATGATGGGATGGCAACACAAGAGGGACCTGACATGGACAGATGAAAGACAGTTACCTCTAGCTCTAGATGATGCAGAATTAGGCCCCACATTGCTGGAACAACTCCTTCAGTGCAGCTGGGGAGCCAATTTGGGGCCCTGGCATTGCTGGGAGTAAGTGCAGCAATGGAGGCCGCACCCACAACTACCACCAGGTAGGAGGCAACAGAGCAACCAGAGGAGAAGACATTGGGTAATTGTAGTAGGTGACTCCCTGCTGAGAGGAATGGAGGGAGACATCTGCCGCCTGGATCCCATAGCACGGGAGGTCTGCTGTTTCCCTGGGGCACAGATCCATGATGTCACAGAGAGGATCCTCAGGCTTGTCCAGCCCACAGATTACTACCTCATGCTCCTTATCCATGTGGAAACAAATGACATGGCCAGGAGCAATCCAGACCATGTCATGAGTGACTATAAGGTTCTGGGAGCTGGACTTAAAGGATCGGGGGCTCAGGTAGTTTTTTCCTCTGTGCTCCCAATTGCAGGCCATGGTCCAAGGAGGCAAGAATGCATCAATGAGGTGAACCAATGTCTCCGACTGTGGTGCCACCAAGAAGGCTTTGGCTTCTACGACCATGGCACCCACTTCAAGGACAGAGGACTCTTGGGGAGAGATAGCATCCACCTCATGTGCAAAGGTAAGTCCCTTTTCTCAGCCAAGATGGCTGATCTCTTAGATAGGGCTTTAAACTAAGATCACAGGGGGATGGGGAAATGCTAACTGGAGCCTACCCAGGGACCAATATATAGGAAAGCTCCATCAACAATGAAACCAAGCAAGCCACTCTTATGGGAGCTGAGAAAACAGCTCCCCTTCAATGCAACAGGCAGCCAGTGACCTCAGTAGAAGAACTTAGGTGCCTGTACACCAATGCCAGAAGCATGGGGAACAAGCAGGAGGGAACTACTCCTCCTGCTTTCCACTGGGCACTACAATCTAGTAGAGATCACAGAGACCTGATGGGACTCCTCTCATGACTGGAGTATAGCCATAAAGGGCTACATCCTTTACAGAAGGCATCGGGTAGGGAAGAGAGGTGGGG
Organism: Alligator mississippiensis; assembly: GCF_030867095.1. Classification (NCBI taxonomy): domain Eukaryota; kingdom Metazoa; phylum Chordata; order Crocodylia; family Alligatoridae; genus Alligator; species Alligator mississippiensis. The sequence continues at coordinate 45,895,329 of NC_081830.1, forward strand.
GTGTTGCCCTCTATGTGAAGGAGCAGTACACCCCTCCCTACAGGCCAATGTTAGCCCCAAAAAAGAACAGCTTGAAACCCGCTGGGTCAAGCTCCAGAGGAGGCGCAGCAAGAGAGACCTGACTGTAGGTGTATACTACAGGCTGCCTAAAAAAGGGGAGGAACTTGGTCTAGTATTTGCCCATGAACTAACGGAGGCTGTGCATGCATGGGACATGGTTGTCATGGGTGACTTCAACTATCCAGATATCTCCTGGAGGGAGAGCTTGGCCAGCTCAGATCAATCACAATCCTTCCTGAACAGCACTAAAGAGCTTTTTTTGACTCAGGAGGTGCACAGGCCAACTAGAGGCAATGCAGTTCTTGACATGGTCCTGGGTAAAGGGGATGACCTGGTGACCAACTTAAACATAGAGGGCAGCCGAGGTGATAGTCACGATGAAATCATTATGTTCATGGTCCATTGCAAGGCTGACAAAACAGATACGAAGCTTGAAGTCTTAGACTTCAAAAACACAAATTTTAATAAGCTCAGGTCACTAGTAGAGTGTGCCCTGAGAGACCAAGGACCACAGTTAAAGGGAGCACAAGAAGAATGGTCATTCCTTAAGGATACAATCCTTAAGGCTCAGAGAAACTCCATTCCCTTACAGCGAAAAAGTAGCAGAAGGGTCAAAAAAACCCTATTGGCTGAGCAGGGAAGTTGCAGCCCTCCTATAGAAAAAGAAAGAGGCGTACAAACAATGAAAGCTTGGGACAGCCTCCAAGGAAGACTACTTGACAATGGCCCACACTTGTAGAAAGTAGATTAAGCAAGCTAAGGTAGAAACCGAATTAAATCTAGCTACAAGAATCAAGGACAACAAGAAGTCCTTCTTTAGCTACATAGGGAGTAAAAGGAAAACTCATGGGAGTGTGGGGCCGCTGCTCAATGCCTCAGAATACCTGGTCACTACCACTCAGGAAAAAACAACTCCTAAATGACTACTTTGCCTGGGTCACCCAGCTGGGGGTGGCTGACCTCCTGGCCAAATACGGCCAGGAGGACATGCTTTGACTATGTAATTTCAAAGCAGGCCACCAAACTGGGAACATCTTCCAGGCTATAGCTGCCCAAATGGCTGGGCAGGGGCACACATGGCAGTAGTGATGCACAGAGGCCAACTCTGCAGCCACAGCCCACTGGCAGCTGGCCCAGAGGGGCAGATGCCTCTACTGGCTGTGCAGTCCCCATCCAGGTCTGGCAGGTGTGCAGAAGGTCACAGCCAGGCAGCAGCCCCCACTGCCAGATTGCTGCAGTGGGAAGAGGGTGCAGGGAACATTCAGGGCTGCTGCAGCAGTCCAGCTGGCACAAGGGGTAGTGTCTCCAGGTACCAATTGGCCAGGCTGCAGAAGCTCCTCAGAGTGAGTTGCCCTGAGCTACTTGCCAGGGCAGCTTTTTGTACTGATGGGACCAGGACAGGGCAGCTTTTTACACACCTGGTGGGGCCAGCACAGATGCTGGCCCCAGGCTCTAGCTCCCCTTGGCTTCAGATCTGGGAGGAGCCAGGCAGGGTTATTTTGCCCAAGTGTAACAACTTGCACCACACCAAAGTCCAGCCACATGCGGCAAAAAGCTCAAATTTGCACTGTTTCTATTTGAGCTGCTGCAAGTGTATGTGCTTGCATGTGTGGACATGTCCCATGAGATTTCTTTTGGTCCAGTCCTTGAATTTGTCTAGGTCTCTCTGAATCCTAACTATATCCTCTAGCATATCTACTACTTCCCGCAACTTGGTGTCATCTGCACCCTTTCTGAAGGTGCACTGCATGCCATCTTTCATTGATGAAGATTTTGAACAAAACCAACCCCAGGACTGAACCTTGGGGCACTCCCCTTGATACTGGATGCCAACTAGATATTGAGCCATTGACTACTACCCTCTGAGCCCAATTGTCCAGCCAGGTTTCTGTCCACCTTACAGTCCATTCATTCAATCCATACTTTCTTAGCTTGCCTGCAAGAATGTTGTGAGACAGCACATCAAAAGCCTCACTAAAGTCAAGGTATAGCACATCCACTGGTCTCTCCACATCCACAGAGACAGTCATCTCATCATAGAAAACAATCAGGTTGGTTGGGCATAACTTGCCCTTGGTGAATCCATGCTGGCTGTTCCTAATCACCTTCTTTTTCTCCAAGTGCTTAGAAATAGATTCCTTAAGGACCTGCTCCATGATTCTTCTGAGGACTGAGGTGAGGCCAATCAGCCTGTAGTTCCCTGGATCCTCCTTTTTCCCTTTCTTAAATATGGGCACTATATTTGCCATTTTCCAATCATCCAGGACCTCTTCTGATCACCATGTGTTTTCAAAGATGATGGCCAGTGGGTCTGCAGTCACATTGGCCAGCTTCCTCAGCATCCTTGGGTGAGAAATCAATGAAGAGAATTCAAAGGAATAATGGGTTACAAGAAAAACATATTGCTTTAATCAGACACTTTCTTGGGCCACTTATTTCATGGAAAGTTCCTTGGCCTTCATTTTATTCCCCCAGAAATCTTCAAGGAATTCATTGACTGGTGGTGTTTAATTTTGACCAAACTTTTTAATATAATTATTTTAGAAGTCATTTATCTAAAGGATTGGAATGAAAATATAATAGTTCCATTCTTTGAAAAAGATAAGAGAGAGCCTGTGTCATATTGCCTTATTAATCTTATGTGTATTCCAGCTGAATTGTTTGGGAGACATTTACATTTTAATCTTCAGACATGGCGTTCTAAAAAACAATATTTTGGGAGAAGAGCAGGCTGGTTTCAGGGAAGCCTACTCTTGCATGGAACATTGCTCAATGTTGCACTATTTAGCATCTAAACATGTAAAAGACAAAATCATTTGTATGTAGCCTTCATAGATCAAAAGGCAACCTTTGACCCCTTAGGCAGGTTAAAAGTATGGAAGCAACTGGCAATAACATCAGTGGAGCACTCTTAAAATTAATTATTATTTGCTATTCAAATACATCATCTATGGTGTGTTCTGGATTTGGCAATGCCCTGTCCAATAGTTTCCCAAATAAAATAGGGGTACGACAAGAATGTTTGCTTGCTCTGCTACTTTTTAATTTATTTCTGAATAAAGCAGGTGCTAACAATGAATCAATTCCATGTACTCATGATTTTGAATGACTCTATCCCTGTTTTGTTTTATGCAGATGATGCATTAATAATGTCACAATTCCAAATAGGCCTCCAAAGGTTATTAGATGCTTTGCAGCAGTATTTTACCTCATATAACGTAGAAATCAACACAAATAAATCCAAGGTATTTATTCTGGGGAATAGAAGGAAGAAACAACTTCATTGCTTATAGAAAGGGAAATTAGAGGTGGTGTTTTATTTTAAATAACTTGGAATCTTTTTAGCAAAAACCTGAACTAGAATAAGCATATTTAAAATGTTAACACTAGGGCAAAACAATTCTTGGGAGGAATTTTATCTTTTTACAGTAAGATGGGCAGAAGAGCAGTCTGTAGATCTAAGATAGAGTCCATTTGATTGTATGGAGTAGAAGTTTGGGGTGCAGGTCCTATGGTCTACTCAAAAATAGAAAACATATCTAATTATTTTTAAGGCAGCTTTTATCTCTACCTAACTCCACTATGGGGACAGAGGGGGTTATGCACACTGAAACCAGACTGATAAGTGTGAGCACCTTAGGTCAGTGAAGAACTCTAAATTATTGGATGAAAAATTAGATTGGTTATTCCTACAAAATACCTTAAGAAGTATATTCTAGAGGCCTTTGATTTCCCAAATAAACCCTAGTTTGAATGATTAAATGATATCTATATTCTCCACCAGACAAATGGCCTGAAATTCACTGGCCCAATATTTTTTCCATATTTAAATTAAGATATACATTTAAGAATTAAAGATAGCATCAGGCAAACAGATATACTGGCAGTGAAACTTTCTTGAGCTTTTCCTTTTTTTAAAAGATTAATAAAGCATTCCTTTGGCCTAGAAATCTACCTGTCTCTGGTACAAAACCACAAACAATGAGAGGCCATTACTAGATTGCAATTCACTCTAATGAGATCTGCAGTGGTCATAGGAAAGTAGTATCGCACTCCATATATTCAGAATATATTCTTGTGGGAAGAATGTGATAGATAATTTAAATCACTATTTGTGGTCTTGTTTTTAATTTGAAGAAATAAGAAGAAAATTGATCTCTCCATTAATGGGAAATTTTAAATACAGGGATAATGAGGTGTAGCAGGGCACAAAGGTGCCTGCTACCTGTAGAGCCAGAGTAACTACACAGGTGCCGGTTGCTAGGGTAACCGGAGGGAGCTAGTGACTCACGCCTGCCTGGTCAGCTGACCAGAAGGGCAGGGCCTGGCTCCTATATAAACCACAGGAGGGAGTTCCCTGCTGGCAGCCAAAGGGGTAAGGAGCCCTACTGGAATGAGCCAAAGAGAAGGGGCCATACTGCAGGTATGGCCTGAGATTGTGGGATAGCTGAAGTAACTCGGGTGTGGAGAGATAAGGTTGGAGCCAGGTGGCTTAGATTTTATGTTATAGCCCAGGGGCTTGTGTTTTGTTTTGCTGTTTGTTACCAGTGGCTTGGGACAGGCTATATGGGGATGGAGGAGGCCTCAGAAGGGGACTCACGGTAGTGTGGGGATGCCAGCGCCAGCGAGGGTGCAGCATTTGGGGTGCACTGACCCCAGCCTAGAGAGAAGGGCCACGTTGGAGAATCCCCAGAGTGGGGGGCAGCACTGGAGGACCCCAAGGGAGAGAGAAGGCAGCATCAAGAAGCCCCAGAGAGGGCATAGTGGCAGACAGGGCTGTGGAAATCCCGAGTGCCAGTGAAGGCACAGAGTGAGGCAGGGCCACGGAGGGCCCAGGGAAGACGAGGGGGCCAGATTACAACAAGGCCTGGACAACAACAGTGGTACCATCGGCGAGGCGTGGGCTGTGGTGTAGGGGAGGAAACGGAGCCACAGATAGTGCCCCCTGGCATTGGGGCAGAAAAAGGGCAGCCTCCTGCTAATTAACATCAATTAATCAATTAACAACAAGGCATGGAAGGTGAGAAGGCAGGCGGTTGGCCCAGGAACAGTTGTGGGGGCCACGTTTAGATCGGCCCAAAGCGGGCACCTGTGACATGAGGAAAAGACAGTCTGGCTTCGTGCAAACAGTTTGGAGCCTGTCCTATACACCTTAGGTTTATGTTTATTTCTTGCACAAAGAATATAGGCCAAAATCAAATAAACTGATTTTTTTTTTAAAAAAATCAAAAATATTTTACTTGATAGTCCATTGCTTCATTTAATTTTTTTCTATCATCCTATATTAAGTTCTGTTTTAATTTTGCATAAACTGGTACAATGGATAACCATATTGTATGTTTTTATCAAAAATAATAAACTATATAATAAAATAATATGTACATATAATTTTTATTGTTCACGTTATTGTATTGTTTTAGCGAAAGCTGGAAATATACTATTACTACTACACAAAGAGGGCAAGATCACTGAGAAGGGAAACTTGGAGGATGTGTTGGCTGGAGCTATCCAAGCCCTGAGTGATCTCAGAAAAATGTGACGTACTTTAGTTAGTGGTCCATAGTAGAACATTTTGCAAAACTTCCTTAAAATAGGTGCCTCTTCTATTGTCAGCATTTTTATAACTGCACCTGTGTTCATTGCAGAATGTAATAGAAACACTACACTCATATTAGGTAGCTGAGCCTCTCCTTTGTCCAACTAAAGAAACAAATCCTCCATACAAGAGAGAAGTTTTCAGTCCTAGCTAACCTTTCCAAATGCTTAGTATGTGATTCTGTTTTCTCTATTACCAACTGGGACTCATTTGTTATACAGCTCAATCATTTTACCATCCATTTGCAAGCATGAGCTATGTTACTGGATGATGTACCTTTTCTTTCGCACATTTATTCTGCTTTCTCCTCTCCAGTCTTGTGTAATCTCTGATGAACACCTGTTGTTCAGGAGATGATTCTTCCATTCGTTTGCTTTCACATTTTTCTCTTTGCCTTGTTCTTCAAGCAATTGCTTTGCTCTTTGAAATCTTAGTAGGGATGATCTGTTGCGAAGAGACTGTTTGAGAAACAACTTTGCTGTTCTAGTTTGAAAAATAGCATAGTAAGGCAATAATTAAAGATCTGCTGCATGGGTCTTTTAGGATATACTCATCTCACATAGTGCCTAACACAAAGCCAGCATAGACAGACTGCGTGCAGAGAACTTCTCAGTAGTTAAAGGGAATGGGAAGAAGACAGACTCTCTAACTTAACTAATAAGCGGGGCCTTTAGTAAAATTGGACTGGAACATAAAGAAAAACCTGGACTGAAACAGCAGCTTACTATGCTTTGTGTTTCTCTACGATGAATCTTGATCACTGTGATTTATTTCTTTCATCTTTTCCATTGCTCTCTTATTCAGGGATATTTTGACATGCTGTTGAGCCAACCTACTCAGGTTTGTGGAGGTATTTTTGCACAGAGATTGCATGGGGCAACTTTTCAGAGGGCTACAATGGGCAGTACACCGTATCAAGACTTAATGCAGTCTGCCCGTACAAACAGAGACTGATAGTATAAATATAAATATTTTATTTTAAAACTTTTGCCAGTGGAAAAATGACCTTTTTGAGAAAACAAAACCTTTCAGGAAAAACCTGTAGGCTTTCCCTGCGTTTCCATCCTCAAAACAGCAACAGTAAAATTATTCTTCTTGTTTCCCGATGCATTTACTTCACCTTCGTTTCTTGTTTCCGTGAGTACAAGAGACCAAATGATAACTAGAGGTTTCCCCCACCCATATTTTGGGTTCTTTTCTTTTCCTGTTTGCTTTTGACACTCTACCCCATGAAAGCTTTCTCAGCTTCTTAAGAACTGAAATGGCAGAAGCAAATAGGAAAAGAAGAAAATGCAAAATGCAGCTTCTGGGGGTCTCTGCCAGGAGCTAGCCATGGGTGCCCCGACAGCCTGCTGCTGCTGTTGTGGCGGGGTGGGTGGGGGGTCCACCCCTTCCACATAGTGTTTCCAACCCCCACAGTCCCCCTGCCCCCACATCCCTGCTTACCTGGGACAGAGCCTGTGTCTGATCCACCACTACAGTGTTGCCTCACCCCTATTTGCTCTGGCACACTGGGAGTGTGCTGGAGCAGCAGGGGCACAGCAGGCATACAGATGCTCTGGCCAGGTGTTAGAGTGTTTCTCTGGAGGACCCATCCTTCCAAGAGCATTTCCTGTGCCACTTTTTTTCAGCTTTTTTTTTTTTTTTTTTTTAACACTGAGATTTCCTGGTATCAAAATTAGAGTGTGCACTGGAGATATGCAGCGTGGGGAACATTTTTTCATTCCCAGTGTGCCTCTTGTAGCATCTCATACTATTTTGAAACATTGCAACAGGCATGTGCTCACTTGTCTGGATGCAGCCGATCTCTCCTCAGATATGTGGCTCTCATTGAAATTAACAAGTTGTATTCTGGTATCTGTGGGCATATTTTCTCTTAGAAAGAGAAGTAAGTGGAGATGCTTTTTGTGTGTGTTATAGGCAAGGATCCGTGTTTTCTGTTTCCCATGGAAAAGCAGAAAACCACAGATTTCCCATTTTTATTAGAGAAAAATGGATTTTAGCTTTTAGCAGAGAAACGCACGGATTTCCCGCTTTTGCAAAGAGCTCTGCAGGCTTGTCTGGAGGGGAGAGGGGGAAGGGTGGGGCCTGAAGCTTGCACTCACACAAGGCTTGGATTAGGCTCACTGTTCGTTCTTGGAGCCTGTAAGGTAAGTGGGGCTTAAGGGTTGCAGGGCAGGGCTGGGGTCTGAGCTGGCTGGCGGGGAAGCTGACTGCAGGAAGCTGTCTGGGGGCTGAGCCAGATCGAGAAGTGGGGGGCTGGAGTGGGTCTCTGTGCTTGCTCCCAGGAGCAGGGCTTGGAGGGGTGAGGGCAGCGATGCCCGTCTGTGGGCTGTACACGTGCTGCCTGGGCAGATGGGAGGGGAGGGGTTCACATGCAGTGGCTGCCACTGCCCCGCTGCACCACAACTGCATGTGTAACTGGCCATGGCAAAGCAGTGCGGGGTGTGGCGGTGGTGGCAGCAGCATTGTGCAGCAGTGGCAGCTGCCGTGTGCGAACCCCCCCACCCTCCCATCTGGCTGGGCAGTGCATGTGCAGCCCACAGAGGGGCACTGCTGCCCTTGTCCCCCTCCCCCCCCCCCCCCCCCCGCTCTGCTCCTGGGAGTGGGCACAGAGACACATTCTCCCCTCCCCCATTCTCGATCTGGTTTCCCCCAGCCCCTTCCTTTTCCCCCGCCCCTTCCCCCCCACACACTTACCTGCTGTGGTCTGTGCCTGCATGTCTGTGCCTGCATGTCTGTGCCTGTGTGTCTGCATGTGTGTGTCTGTGTCTGCGCCTGTGGGGTGGGAGGCTGTTGTGGGGGGAGTGAGGGGCACCAGCAGGGCTTGGGAGGCTGGGGGGGAGCAAGGGGCACCAGCAGGGCTGGGTTGGGTTGGGGTGGGTGGGGCTGGGGGAAGTCTTTAATTTTAATCATGGATTTGGGTGGTTTTATCAAAGAATTTGTGATTTTTTTATTTTTTTTTTTATCAGGGAAAACCAGGATCTTTGTGTATTACCCTTTGTCTTAAGCTCAGCAACAACCAGTACACCACCATCATCAGCACATATGCTGACAGAGCTTGACACTAACAATGTCAAAGAACAGTTCTATTCGAACCTTGACCCTGTACTGACTAATATCCGCAAGGAGGACAAAATCATTCACCTCAGTACCGGAGTCAGACATGACCTGGAACTCTGAAATGGCAACATTGGGAAAGAAAGAGTAGGGAAAGCCAACTCTAACAGCATCCTTCTGAACAAATACATGGAGCACAGTCTTGTCATCAAGAACACCATCTGCAGACAGAGTGACAAATACAAGAACACATGGAGACACCCTCGCTTTAAGCACTGGCACCTCTTTGACTATGTTATTGTTAGAGTCTGTGATCGAATGGATGTCTATATCACATGAGCCATTCAAGGAGCTGATGACTACTGGACATCTTGTCAGATCTATCATGAACATCTGGCTTGGTCCAAAATGCCACAAACAATGTGAAGAACTCTCAACACCAGGTATCTTTGAGACCTGAAGGTTCTGTAAGGATCCTCCATGGTTTCTCCCTGGACAGCTCTCTGCCCTGTCCACAAATGAGGACAACATTGAGGAACTCTGGAAGGGGTTTGAAACCGCTATTCACAAGGCCTGTACTGAATCCATTGGCTATACCACCCACTGACACCATGCCTGGTTTGATGAGAGTGATGCTGAGATCCAAGCCCTCCTTGACCAGAAGAGAAAGACTCCTTCTGTTTGGCAAAATGACACATCATTTGAGCAGGAGACATAGCAGTTCCCTAAGTCTGAAGTTCAAAGGAGGATCAAGGAAATCAAATATCAACGGTGGCATTGAATACCAAATGGATGAAGGACTCTTCAATCCAGGTCATTTTTGCACAAAGACCAAAGTACTCAAAACAACCACCTTTGACCTTCAGTACACTAATGACTGTGCCATTCTTATGCACACTAAGAAAAACTTCCAGACCATGCCAGATTTCTGTGCAGAAGCCTAGCAAACTTTGGACCTATCTCTCAACATGAAGAAAACTGAAGTGCTTTGTCAGCCTGCTGAGTCCATTAATGTGACCCCTCCTCCAGGGAAAGACCCTGGAGGTAGTCCAGCAATTCCCCTACCTCAGTATCCACTTCTTTCAGAGAGTGAACGTTAATGAGGAGATCAAGCACAAGATCTGGTACGCAAGTGCCTCCTTTGCGAAATTGCTTCAGCATGTCTTTATTCGTCGTGATCACCAGAAAGACACCAAAATCCAGGTATACAATATCGTCATCATCCCCACTTTCCTCTATGCATGTGAAATGTAGATAACCTACCATCATAATCTCAAGACCCTGAAAAGGTATCACTAACGATGCCTCCAGAAAATCCTCCTCATTAAATGGGAAGATTGCTGCACAGATGACAGCACTCTTGCTGAAGCCAGTGTTACCAGCATTGAGTCAATGATTGTCAAATACCAACTTTGCTGGACTGGTCATTGTATGTGGATGCCTGACTCTCAACTCCCAAAACAAGTGCTCTACTTCCAGCTTAGTAACATCCTGAAATCTTGCAGTGGCCAGAGGAAATGCTATAAGGACACATTGAAGGCATACCTCAAAAAACCAAATGCTGATATCAAGAGCTAATGCCAACATCAAAAGCTAGGAGGAGCTGGCTGTTTACTGACTCCAATGGTGTTGCAACCTCGACTAAGAGGCAACCCATTTCAAGGGAAAGCATTTCACCCTCAAAGCAGAGAACAGAGAATGGAGGAAGGAAAACGAGAGAAATAACTTACAGCCTACCCTCCTCTATGGAAAAACCTGCAACTTTTGTGGATGTGTCCGTGGCTCTTAAGTCACCTCAAGACCCATCAATGAGCCGTGGTAAAGACTGTCCTCAAATTGAGGGATTGACAACAATGATGAGAGGTGCCTTTAAGTAGCAGCTGAGTTCTGATCCTTCTTCTTGTCCACTGTTACTCAACCTTCTGCTTTTTCCAGCTGGAACTGTCACCTCAACCTTTGTCTGCCTGGTAGCTTTTGAATTAATAAACCCCTGTCAGAGCCTGCATAAAACTGATTTAAAATAACCATAGAAACAGATGAAGTGTATTTTCTTAATCTTTCAGTCTGATGTTTTATTTCTCTCTCAGATTTTTGTATACATTCAACTGCAGAACATCGCATTTAAATAGAACAACAACTAAAGTAGGGAAAAAACCCAGCATCAAACTAGATTGTCATGCACTGAAGGTAGGATTTTATTCAATGTTTTTTAGCTAAGGCCTGTTCAAGGAGAAACTTCAACAGATTGCCAGGGGCACTATCCATAAGCTGTGGCTGCTGTTAGACGCTGCCATAAATATTCTGCTGTTTTACAACTGGCAACTGTTAAACTTGGCACAAACCCAAGTAAAAAGCTTAGATATAAAATAAATATTCTTTTTCTTCCCCTTCAGAGGTAACCATGTTAATATGATAAACATCAAGAAGAACAAACACCCAAATCTTATGGCGGTGATTCATTAGTAAATATTGTTGTCGCACTTGTTTCATTCACAAAGCTGCATCAGCCAGGTGCTTGGAAACCAATCAGTTTACCATTTTGACCAACAAATCACTGCACTAAATTCTGGTGGAATTGTCTTTTCGGTACACCTTTATTTACATTGACTGAAATGAACAGGTTGCTCTTGCCACTTAGAGCAGATGGTCTTGGTTCTCAAGTGCTGCTGAAAAATACACTTGCAATGAATTCCATAGATATAGAATTTATGTAAGGTTAATTTTGTAAATAACACGTGCATAAAGAAGATTATTAGTGTTCATGCTGGTCCTTTTGAATAATATATAAAGGATGTTTAACACCTTGGAATCATCAGGAATTGGTTGATATTATCAGTTATAAGACTGTACTAAAACAAATATTTATGATCAGGCTTTCTGATTTTATAACCAGTTTTTCTTACAACAATAAAAAATATAGCATAGACAGTTACAAAATACTTTCACTTTAAAGGCCCATGGGATCTTCCCATGGGCTGGAAATTTGGCAGCAGGGGAGTGGTTGGCAGTGGTGGGGCAGTCCCCGTAGGCCAGACATCATGGTCTTATGCGCTGGAGTACACAGTGGGGCAGGAATGCAAGATTGGGCTGCGCACAGGGATGAGCTAGTATATGCAGCCATGCAACAGGGCACCAGAAGCTCTCTGTTATTTTAAGGGAACAACAGCAGTAGGTAGAAGCTCCAGTGGGATAGTGTGCCTGCTAGGGGGAGCGCAAGATCAGGTTTCAGGGGTACCCTGGTCTGAGAGTGCTTACTGTAGGGCTTGCAAACTGGCAGTAGTGCAATAGGGCAGGGCCTGCCTGGGGCATTGGAGCACCTATTGCTGTGCTAGTTGTACTGCAATAGTACAATAGGGCAGAGTTCTGTGGAAACAACAGAAACAGCTTTGCCAGAGCTAGGAAATCACCTGGCTGGAAGAGGGCAGGTCTTGAGTGGCATATAAGCCCAGGGCCTGAGCCAGGGCAGGTAGTTTGTTTCTGCAGGTTGCCCGGGAAAGAGTTCCTCTGTGATAGCTGTGGCTGCAAGGCTACCGGAGGAATCCTAACTACTATGCTTCAATGAAAAAGGCCCTGTGCTACACCAAAGCTGCAAGCCCACCAGAAACCTTATACCAGGGAGGTTCCTAATAAAGAACTGTGAGTTGCCTGCAAGCTGGACTTCCTTATGCAGCTAAAGGACTTCATTTTGGTTATAGGCAGAGGGCTTAAGTTTTCTATAATGATTTGAACTGGTGGAACAGGTTAGGACTACTTAGGGGAGGTGGAAGTCCCAGGATGCCTGAGGAGCACATGGTTCCTTTGAACACTGCCAGGGCTCAGGGCACAGAACAAGCTTAAGCTGAGGCAGGTTGAAGCCTGGAGAAGCACAGTGCCAGGGGCTGGTGCCTAGACATGGAGGAGATGGGGTCAGGGGGCCTACAGACCTAAAGGGGTGAGACCTGGGCCCCTGAAAGGCGCAAGGCCCAAGTCTGTAAAGAGGCGAGATCAGGGCTGAAAGAGCCAGATGTAGGAAGGTCGAAATGAGGACTAGAGCCCCAAAGCCCAGTCCTGTGCAGTAGACCAGGGCTGGAGAGCCCAGCCAGAGAATAGGGGCAGAAGGCAAGCAAACCAACAAGGGACAGAAAGATCAAGAGCGGCCTCAAAAACAACTAAAGTGTTAACACCTGAAAGGCACTGGCACAGCTGTAAGGGAGGTTGGTGGCCATAAATATCCTTTAAGGTGACTCGTGTCAGAGAAGGGGCCTATGGGCCAGAAGTAGCTTCTGTGCACAACTCAGAGGCAGGTGGTCCATAAAGAATTGATAGACTGGAAGGATGTAGGCTTACTCGGCTCCCTGGGGAAACCTCCATTACACTCAAGATCTGAAAGTAAGAGCCAAATGGGGCAGGGAAGAATACCTGAAGAGCCAGAGTAAGAGCAGGAACTCTGAGGTTACCAGGCAGGGGTGTAACAACTGGCCCTGGACCCCAGTCCTGCCACAGGCCAGATCTAACTAATGGGGCTGGGTCAGTGTGCTGGATTGCAACAGTGGAACAATTCTATATTCAGGATCTGGCCTGTGGATTGGCCTTGTGCCACTCTTCTAGCTTACAGGGCCACTGTTTAGAAGGCTTTTAAGAGCAATAATGTACAAAGTATCTCTTTAGGTAAGACCAGAAGATGTCGCCTTATCAAAAAAGACGTCTCAAGGAGCATGGTACCATAACATGAGTGAGTGAGGTAGAGTCTGACCCCCTTCCTTTTATCTTTACTTTCAGACTTTGTTTTTACTATCTTATCTTAATTTTAATGCAGTTTTGCCTGTCTTGGCCTACTCCCCATTCCTTTACCTGCACTAAACCCCAAGTTGGATTAGTGCTACTAAGGAATTGTCAGATACCACCATTCATCTAATTCTGAAAACTGACTCTATTCAGTGTCTAATTCAAATCCATACCACATAACATTCAATGACTGAAAGACAGAAGCCATTCAGTTCCACCTAGTACACTAATACCTGAATGCAAGTGCCCTGATGTACTACTGGCAACACTGTGATGCCCAATGCATACAGAATGGGATAAAAAATGACTCCTGGCTTTTGATTCCTCAGGAAGCAGCATCTGATAGAGCGCTGGAATGAGTCAGAAGACTAGTATTATTCCTAGTTCTGCCATGAAGCTGCTGCAACCCCAAGGCAGCTCACTTGCTCTCTGTACCTTTATTTTCCTTCCATTTGTTGCCTTGTTTACGTAAGCTGCTCAGAGCTGAAACTCTCTCTCAGTGGCCGCATCCACATGAGATGTTTTACTCAAGTTTAAAGCAAATTACTGCACAGTGGGAGCATCTACATGAGGTGCTTTACTCAAAATTAGAGAAAAATTACTATGCAGGAAGCATCACCATCTATACATGCAGATGCTTACTGCGCAGTAATTTGCTGTAACCTTGAGTAGATTTTCTACCTGTAAACACAAGTAGTAAATTTATGTGGGAGTAATTACTGCTCAGTACAGCATGTGCAGATGGCCAACCAGGAGTGAATTTGTTGCCGGTCAGTCAGCCCGGTCACCTGGTCAGCCAGCAAATCTGCTCCCACACCCCCACATGTGTAAACTCCTGCCCAGGGTGGGTTTACTCTAGAGTACTTTAAAGTAAACCCACTCCATTGTTTTGCACGTGTAGACACACCCAGTATGCGTCAATGCAGTGCCGCATGGAATGGGCACTTTATTCTTGGTTGGGGCCTGTGGGTGCTACTGTGAAAAATAATTGCTCTTGATTCTCTGTCCTAAAGCAAGTGTTCTTAGATTTTTATTATTATTATTGTTGTTGTTGTTCAAGAGTTAATAGTAGCTCCCTAGTTAAGGGTGAAACCATTCCTGCCAAGGGCTAGACCTTCAGGTACTGTGAATTAGTGTGGTTTCACTGATTTCAGAGGAGCTAGTCTGTGCTTAAATTTCAGGTGCCTGCTCTCAGGCTAGAGAAGAATGCTTTGGGAAAGTCTGAAGAATACAGCCACAGCTTTGCTTTTCTCTGTATGGCGGTGAAATGTTAGCATTCCTCATTCTTTTTCTCCCCAAAATGCCTGAACTGTTTTACCTATTCATAACTCAAAGTGCCTAGGAGTTAAGAAATTCAGAGTTTCCCTTGTCTTGTTTCTCTTGTAGTGCACAGGCTTAGTTTGGAGGAAATATAGATCTGCAAATTAATGTTATTAGAATGTTAGCTCACAACAGATTATTTAGATGTCAAAACCTTTGGTGGGGAAAATATATATCACCTATTGTGACAAGTTAATGTCTACACATGGATGGCTGTGCCTACCAAGTATTTATATATGGAAAATGGTTGGTTTACACATTAGCTCCCTATGAATAAATGTTTTAGTTGTAAGTACCTGTACCAATGAAATAGATACCTGTGAAGATAAGGGGGTGGGGGGAGATCTGTAGTTGATGTGTGTTGTCATAGCTCTGTTCACCTCAGTGGTGCTGGCAGTTGACACCAGCTAAGTATCTGTTGCAAGGTACTTACACAGCACTAGAGGATATCAGCAAAGTATTTAATCAGGGGCTGCAGAAAGCTTTGCTTGGCACACATCCAGTTCCTCAAAATCACACAGAGCCTGCAATCTCACCTTAAATATTTTTTGGTTGTGGAACCTTGCCCACTTCTGTACCCTGCTAAGGTACGCAGGCACTGCTACTAATCTAAAATGTGGCGGTGTTTTGTTTGTTTGTTTGTTTTAAGCAAGTCAGAATTCAAGAAATCACGATGCTTAAGTTAAAACGTTAGTAGAGTTAACTACAAAAAAATAAGGGAGTTTTCATCATGTTTTCTCTTCTCATGGCAGAGCCCAGTTTTTCCATGTGGAAAAAAATGCGAAAGATGAGATCTTGCATGACTTTTTCCACCCCCGCTCTCCCTTTTCCCACACATTGACACCTACATACACATGTGCACACAGTGTGATACTGGGCAGTCATGCCTAGAACAATTTTTTAAAATTCATGTTTGTCCTCACTGGTGCTTCAGTTGGGTTTCAGTGCCCTGTGGTTCGCTCCCACTTGCCCTGGGATTTTGGTTATCTGTTCCTCTGACAATCTCTCGGGCATAAATTGCGGCTCTGCCTGTGGGAATTATCTGGTGGCTCTGTCTCCTGCATAGCCCATGCCTACCCGGCTGGCTGGCGTTGGTGCACTCAAGGCCAGACCCTCTCAGAACTCCTTTCAAAGCACTTCTCCTTAAATATATCTGCTTGTTTCCATTTTCTCTGGGTTTCTGTTCTGAGCCAGTCATCAATGCCCCTCAGGTACCAGGCAATTGTATGTGTCCACATACTGATGAATCAGACTTCTTTCAATCTCTGATTGTATTTCTCCTCAGGCATCTACAAACAAGAAGAATAAAGAAAAAGCCTTCAAGCCTATTCTTCATACCCTGCTGCCCTGTAGGAATCTCCTCATCTTCAGAAAGCTGGTCAAGCGCATGGTTCAAGAGCTCCACATTTAAGGTGTGAGGTAAGCAAGCAAGCCACTTCCAGTTCGATTTTTGCCTAAGGATGTCCTGAATTTTACTGGTAGCTTGTGTAGTGCATCTAGGCTAACACATCTTAAAAGCAGCTACTCCTGGAGCTGTTTTTTCTTAGGCTTGCTGTGGTGTTTTGGGGCTTCAAGCTCTTGTTCATATTCCTATAACAACCTCTTCCATTTTTCTTCTGTTTACATAGCGTGTTGAGTTTCCCTTACTAACAGCAGGTGTCTTTGTTGTAGTATTCCTCTTCCTTTTCTTCCTCCTCTCCTTCTCTTCCTCCCTCATTTGTCCTGTCTAAACAGGGTCATTGTTGTGGGTCCTGGCTCTCTACTATATCTCTCCACCTCACCTTCAGTCTTCCTCTTCCCCTTCTCCCTGGTAGTGCCATACTGGTAACTTATTTTCTCACGTATTCTTCCAGACTCCTTTGAACATGCCTATACCATGTCAGTCTTCTCTCATCTACTTTCTTAGAAGCCTCCACTCCCTTCACCAATCCTCTGATGTAAGTGTTTTTCACTTTATCCATCTTGTCATTGCACATCTATTGAAGCTTTCTCATCCCCACCATGTACAGTCTCCTTTCTTGAGTTTTCTTCAGAGGCCATGTCTCCGCTCCATACAATAGCACTACGTCTTAAAGAATTTCCCCTCCAGCTTCACTAATACTCTCCTGTCACATATTTCTGTTGCCAACTACCAGTTCATCCATGCTGCTGTTATTCAATGGTTCAACTCTTCATTTAACTCTGCATTCCATTGAATGACTGAACCCAGATGCTTGAACTTGTCCATTTTTTAACAAGTTTCTCATCAATTATTACATTTCCAACATCAGGTACCTCAAAGAAATTATAGTGCATATACTCCATTCTGGATCAACTAATCCTCATTCATCTAGGGTTCCCATATTTCCAATGCCAAAAAAGAGGACACCTGTGGAGGAGGGAGGGGAAAGAAAGGGGGGGGGGCAGTGATATGTCCCCTGCCCCACCTCCCAGCCCTGCCACTGCCCCTCACTCCCAGACAAGAGGTCAAAAAAAAAGAGGACATGTCTGGGAAAACCCAGACATATAGCACTTCTCTCCACAGGTCCAATCGAGCTTACACTTCCTTTAGACTTTCAGCGAAAATGACCACATTATCCACAAACATCATATTCTAGGGTGGTCTCCTTATTTGTTCAGTAAACACATTGATCATGACTGCAAATAGGAATGGGCTCAAAGTTGACCCTTGACGTATGCCCACTTTTACCTCAAAACTCTTTGTCTCTCCTGAACTGCTTCTCACTTTCATTGTACATTTCCAATACATGTCCTTGATGGTTTTGACGTATTTCCTCCCTGGGTATATGAATATAGGCATTCTTCAAGTCAATAAAAATGAAAAGAATATCTTTACAACCTTCTCTGTGTTTCTCAGTCATCCGTCTTATTGCAAAAACTGGATCCGGGGTACTTTTCCCTGGCATGAATCTGCACTGGCTTTCTCCAATGACCACCTCAGTCCTTAATCAGTTCTTCACCACTCTCTTTTCCACACTTTCAAAGTATGAGACATCAGTTTGACTCCCTGATAGTTGCTACAATTCTGGACATCACCTTTCTGCTTGAATATTGGTACCAACACACTCCCTCTCCATTCATTTGGCATCTTCTCTGTTGCAAATATCACTTTAAACAGCTTCCACAGTATATCAATTCCTTCTTCCCTCAAGACTTTCCAAACTTCCATTGGTATATCCTCAGGTCCTGTTGCTTTCCCATTCTTCATTTTCTTCAATTCTCTCTTTATCTCCATTCTTCTGATGTCAGTCACCATGCTTTGGTTTTCTATGGCAATTGCTTTCAAACTTTTTGGTTTCTCTTTGTCATCAGATCTTCAAAATAGTTCTTCCACTTGTCTTTAATCTCTTCTTGATTCATCTTTGATCATTTTTACATGCAGCACATCCCTTGTCAATCTCTCTTTGTTTAGCAATCCTGTACACTTCCTTCTGCCTCTTTTGTTTCTAGCCTTTGACACAAATCAGTCATTGCAGCATTTTTGGCCTTAGCAATGGTCCTCATCGCCTTCTTCCTGTCTACTTTGTATGCTTCAGAGACCAAAGGGTCCCCTGTATCTTTTCACTTCTTACATTTCTCTTTTTCCCTTACTTTTTCCTGAACCTCCTCATTCCACCACTGCATTTCCTTCCTGATGGGCATATTTCCAGATGACCCTTTCCAGATTTCTTTTCTCACTCTCCTGATCTTACCCACTGCCTTTTGTCACCAACTTCAGGGTCTTCTATTTTTCAACCTGTATTTCTTCCTACACTCTTGCTCTGAAGCCTCTCATTTCCTTGTCCTGCTGCAGCCTTCCCCATTTTAATTTTCTGAACTCCTTGATATTGTGTATGTCTCACTCTTTTCACCCTCATGTCCATGACTACCATCTATGTTGTGTGGTAACTCCTTCTCCTGGGATCACCTTTCAGTCTTTTACTTCTTTTCAATCCTGTTTCCTCACTAGCAGATAATCCACTTTTGTTTCTCTACCTGCACACTTGTACATGATTAGATGTTCTTCTCATTTTTGGAAAAAATGTATTTGACATCACAAGATCGTAAGATACTGCAATGTCTACTTTCCTTTCCTCCTCTGGCTTCAAATCTCTAAATCCATGTCCTCCATGGATCCTCTCTCAGTTATCTCTACTTCATTCAATGTGTGCATTGAGGTCTCCCCCTACAATGACTACTTCACTACCTGGCAACTGTTGCATCATTTCATGCAACTTTTGGGTCATACATGCTCATTAGTTGGCCTCCATTGTCCAGCTTTAATCTCATGACCCTGTCACGAAGTAGAAGGAATTTCCATCAAGCTCCAAAGACTGATTTCTAATTTAACTGATTTCTATCCAACATTCCAAATCCCTTTTCTTTCCTATATCAAATTCATCATATATGTAACATTGTTAAGTATAAAGCTCTTACATTTTCTTTCTAAATTTGCAGTAGCTGTGGTTTTGCTGTATTTATATTTTTTTATTATTATTTAATTTAGGACTTTCTGTGGCTTAGTCTCTTTAGTTTTCTTTTTGTTAAAAGAATAGTCTAACCCTGGATTTATCTACTTTTCTGACAAAGTAACAAACTCTAACAGCCAAAATATGCCAGCAGTGATTAGCATTGTTAGGCATGGTTCCAAAATATATACATTTTGAAAAGTTCATCACAGTTGTCCTGTATAATGGTAGTGGATCCTATGAAATGCCACACTCCTATTTTAATCATCACAGTCTCTACATACTATAATTATGGAGTCTTTTGGCAACGCTAATTGGGGATGATCAAAATTTGGCTGGAAACTTGAGATCCTGACAAAATATTTTATTTTTATTTTTGAGAAGTCCATTTTTCTCAAAATATTTTGACCTTTCATTACAAAAATGAAAATTAAAAAAAAATCTGTTTGAAGACATACCTTTGATTTGAATCTGTGTAAAAATATCAAAGATTTTCATTCTGACATGAATGAAAATGTTTGTTTCATAAATTTTCAGAAGAGGAAGAAATTAATTCCCATAAGCTCTAACAGTTTTCTATTGGACAGGAAGTTTTATTGATTAGAATTTTGAGACTTTTTTTGGGGAGGGTTTAATATAAAGGGATGTTATCTGTTTACTCTAACCCTGGTTCAGCAGGGTCCTAGCCTATCCATTGCGAATCCCACTGGTTATTACTTGCATCACCCATAAACCTGTACTACGTATCCTGTTAAATCTGAGTCTCTCTCTCTCTCTCTCTCTCTCTCTCTCTCTCTCGTTTCAATAAAAGTCACAAAAAGCTTTGCTTGAAGAGGGTTTTAAAAATTTTTTTGAGAACCAATTTTCTGTTTTCTTTTCCAAAGATAATTGCTACTATATGTCCTCATTCTCTCTCTTACACACCCACACTTTCCATGCTCCTCTTGTCTTCTCCATAGTCATTTATGGCCGCTCTGAGATTTGTGCCTCCTTCCTAGTTTGTATGGTAATAATGCCATAGACTGTCAAATTGCTGATTATTTTTTAGCTAATAGATCCTAGTTTTTTGCTTTAGGCTATACAGGCTATATAATTGAAAACATTAATAAATATACTTAAGTTGAACAAAACAAACTGGCCAAAGATGCTGAAAATAGATGCAGCCATGAGCCATGTGGACTTCAAGGGTTATATGTAATATGCTGATATTTTTTGTAGCAATAATCTGTTTTCCATTTCTAAACCCTCCAATTCTTATTTTGCAGTCAGCATGTCAAAAGCCATTCATGAGAAACACACTTTCAGCATCATTACTATAAACATTGTTAAAATGGGTGTAAACATTTTATAAGCAACACGTTCACTTTTTTTTTTTTTAACAGAAACATTATTTCACAGCTGCCTGCTTATTGGGTCATAAGTTAATAATGTATCTGCCTAGGAATGAAATCGGGCTGTTACTGGTTGTCTCATCATGAATTAGGCTACTGTAGATTTTTTTAATCTCTGGTGGTGGCTGCTGTAAATTCTTTTTCATCATTATTAGTCTTTCTTTTTACCT
The DNA here is from genome assembly GCF_030867095.1 of Alligator mississippiensis. NCBI lineage: Eukaryota > Metazoa > Chordata > Crocodylia > Alligatoridae > Alligator > Alligator mississippiensis. Next base: position 45,916,138 of record NC_081830.1, read on the forward strand.
TTTTTATCCTGTATCTTGTATCATCAGCCTCCCTCTTCTGTGGGAGATTTCACAGAAATCCTATACCAAGGATGTATAGTATATAAGAAACAGGTTTTTCAAAGAGGAGGAGTCATGTTCCTAAATTAACCACATTTCTCACTGGAGTCAATGGGAAATAGTATTCCCTATATTCTTGATAACTTTTAAAAGAAAACTGCAGGGAAATGGTCATAGTCCATAGAACCCATGGGGTACTAAGGATAAGATACATGTGTGGAAGGCGCTATATTTTGAGGTTCACAGCCACTTTTTCTTATGCTATATTGAAATGAAAGTAATCACAGCCTGTATGCCTCACCATTTCTTGACTAAGAAACCCAGGTGAAAAGCTAGTTAGATACAGTATCCAAATTCCAGAAAGTTCTTAGTGACCAGGGTGGTTAGTATTTGTATACAGAGATGCTAGAGGAAATGGCACCAAGTAGCAGCATCCTCATAAAGTCATGACAGATTTTCAGTGAGATGACCTTCTTGGTTTTGACTGTCCTGTAGCATGCATCTCCACCGGCTCCGAACTCCAAGTCAGTAGTGTCAGATGGTTGCATCTCTATACATCAGAAATGCCCTCTAGCTGTGCTCTGCAGCACATTCAGTAACTGTGCTGTGAGGTTACTACAACAATGTCTGAATGGTTGTTTTTCTTTAGTGTTAATATTTCTTGGCATTAAGATATCACAGAGCATTTTATAAACTATAATTTGAGCCTCGCAACACTATAAAGTAGATGGGTCTTATTATTTTGCGGAAAGTGAAATTTGTGTGCATCTCGGGGTATGCTAGGTTTGAACTTGTTACTAACCTTGTGCTTGAGAGGGCCTGTATGTCCTCTCACCAAAGAGGGGGTGAAATGCCACTCCAGTGCTTGTTTCTGATACTCTAGTACTGAGAATTGTGAGGTTCATGTCTGACTGGAAGCTATTTAGTGATTCCAGTGGACTTAACGTATCTCCCTTTTTACCTTGTCTCTGATTTGGAAATAGTGCAGGCTTTTCTCTCCTCTTTCCCAACAAGAATACTCAATTTACATTTCCCCTAGAACTCCCCCCCCCCCCCCCCCCCCGCATTCAGTCTGGTTCTGTTTCCCCCATCTTTCTGCAGCTGAATTTTCACCCCTGCCCAACCTTGAATAGATGGGGGAGGGAAACCCTTAAATTTGGTCTTTATAGCCAAGTGCTCCCAGTCCTAAGATGAGACAGATAAATGTGGTATTATCTGTAAATGATCCTAGAATAATGGATATACATATAGGACTCTGAGGAATATATTGTTTGTTCTGTTTCAAGATCCAGTCAAATGAAGGTGAAATGTTATAAGAGACCCTCAGTCTGAGGTAAGGGGGACACTTTTATGAGATGCAAACAAGAACTGATGAAATTGTGTCTGTCCCTATGATAAGCTCATGTGAATGTTGCATAATATCTGTGTCATATAAATTTACTATATTATGTTACCTATTTGATGCTTTCACCCTAAAATAAAATACTGTACTTTGTGAAAAGCTAGGTAGTCACTGATTCACCCAGTCCCTGAGAGAAAACAAAACTGCAGGTGCTGTACTAAGGTCAGCTGCTAGGAATAATCAAGTGAAGTGCAAAGGAAATACAGTCCTAAAACCTGTCCATAAGGGAGATGGGTGCAGGTCCCCATGAGGTAAAGGTGAGGCTTGGAGGACAGAGACCTGAGAAGGGTGCTTGGATTAGGCAATGAGGACCCTTTCATCTAGTTTAACCCTGAATTCTGAAAAGAGAAGACAAACCAAGATATGAAACTGTATAACCCTTATTGGAGAAAGGGTCTTGTACCAGATCATAGTGCTTGCAGTATACAGCCAAATAATGTCCTCAATATAATAATGGGCCAGATTCTGAGCTGGCAAAAATTACACAGATCCTTTAACTGCAATGGAGCTTCACTTTTTTTCACAAAAAGTGAGGATTTGGCCCAATATCTGGGTCAAGTCTTGGTAAGCAGTCAGACTACAAGTTATTAGCAGGAAAACACCATTTAAAATTCATCAGGTTTTGGACCATAGTCTCTCTTCTTCTGTAGCATTTAGTATAGATTCAGTATTGCAGGAAATTTATCTTGACTTCAAACAGTGACACTAACATTATAACAAAGTGCTTTAAGTTTTTTCTTATCTAGCAGGAGTGTTCCATTTCTGAGTGTTTATACAGGACAATTTGTGATACTGCAAATATTATAGAGATGCAATTACCTTTGGACCCAATGTTTTTTTGCTTAGCTACCCCCTGACATACTATATCAGGGCTCTTATATCCAAACTATTTAAACATCCAGTGTTTGTGGAAAGATAAATATAGCATGCACATAGCTATTATAGTCTACAAGATGTGTTTTGAATACTAATGGAAAAAAGGTGTTTCCATAGTTTGATAGTTAGTCAGAAGAAATCAAACAGCTCCTAAATGGGGAAAATGGTCTATTCTGTTGAAGAAAGATCTAAGGGCTAATTTTTGTTTCACTACAAAAAGAGTTCATGATAATGAGGCTGACCTTTGCCAGTTGTTCATCTCTCTATTTTACTTGGAAGGAATTCTAACTAGCTTTATGACTAAGGTCATTTCTGTTTCACTTTTTTTTTGGTCTTCTGTTCCATGCTGAAATTGAAATAGAACTGTTTTGTTTTAACAGTTGCAGTTTGACCTCGTTGAAAATGAATACATTGGTAAAGACAACAAAGGGTTACGTTTTACTTTAAGAAATCAAATGCTTATTTTCTGTAGGCATGGGAGTGGGAAGGTGAGAAAAAAAAGAATAGTTTTATGGTGCTGATTGTAGCACCAGATTGTGAAACATTTACTTACACTGAGTAGTGGTTTATTTGTCAGTTGTCACATACTACAGTGTGGATAACGGTGTCACAGTCTACCCCATGGTCTAATTCAAAATGTTTACAAGTCAGCAAGAGGCAGATTTTAAAGTTTACATGAGTGGAGGGTTTCAGTATCTCCTCAGAGGGGGGCAATAGATCCTGCCATTATTCTGACAGCAGAACTCAAGGCAGCCAGTCCATAGGCAACACTAGACATATCTATGGCATTGTATGAATGATAAAAAGTGGTGATCACTGTAGGACTGGGACATGTCTATTGGAGTCTACACTGAACTCTAGGCATTCTCCTTATTCTTCCTGAACCATGTAAGGTCAGGCCACTGGGAGACTGGCCAAGAACTTTGAATACCCCATCCTCCTAAACCTCTAGACTGGACTACAGAGGGAAAGGAGTTGTTTGTGTGAGGGAGGTGCACTGAGGATACATAAGGTAAAATGCAGGATTTTTCTGGTGAGGCAACATGAGGGCATACAAGATAAACTGAATGTTCAGGGAAAATTGGGCACGTGTTAAGGCAGGGGAGAGGAAGGGGATAAAGTGAATTAGGTTAGGAACATCAGTGAACTCTAAAAACAGAAATAATGCATTTAAAAATAGCAGTGAGTGAAAGCAATTAAAATGTTGACAGTGGTTTGAAGAAGAAGGTTTTACATCAGGTGAAAAGTTGCAAGCTAGGTAGTGGTAAGTGCAGCACAGTTAAAAGAGATGCATAAAATGTACAACTCCAGTGGGGGATCCAAGAGATTTTGATATCACCAAGAATCCTTGCTTGCATATTTCCTGAACTATCATCACTACAGCAGCACTCCAACTCTAACTCCAGTGGGAACAGAAATAATCCCCTGCTTCTGTTTTATTGTTTTAACTGCTCCTTTATATCAAGACCTCTAAAAACATGTGCATATTCAAGCATCCGACAAATCCAATTATTTAAAAAAACAAAACTCTTCAAAGTGTTAAAATAAAACATGTTAAAATGAAGACTAAATTCTCATAGTCTCATATAGCCAGTCAGCTAATGATAAATGGAAAAGGAGATATTAGCACTTCACTACCATTGAAAGGGCAGTAGACTTGTGTTCGGTCAAGGCAATAGAGGAAGAGAATTCCAGGGAGTTGGGCCGTACACGGAGAATAGTTTTTCCTTCACCTTCAGAGTGGAATCCGGAGCCTTGGTCAGGTACCTTTTAGCCATCATTGCTAGTAGTATGACAGAGGGAGAGAGCTGCAGCTTTGCAGAGCCAGGACCCATGCCATATTGATCATTTCAGGGACAGTGTCAAACACTGAACCACGCCCAAAGAGAACCTGAAAGCCAGGGCTTCTCTCACAAAATTAGTAAAATATCCTTCTTGTCTGATACAAAGCTAAGCATTTGGATGATTTCATTCTGCAATGACTGATGCTTCTCAGCAACCTCAAAAAGTTTGTATGGTATTTGGAATTAATCAGAAATGTCCCTCCAGTTTCCCTTCTTCCCAAAGTTTTTAATTTAATGTGTACCAGCAATCAACAATAGAAGGCTTTAATAAGTGGATGTGCATGAATAAAATATGATTGGATGCATTTAATTATAAATGTGATCATGTGTGTCTGTGTGAGAAGAGAAAACATCTAAAGGAAATATGATAGACAGAAGGGATTTGAAATAAAAAGACATTGCTTAGAGCTAAAAGCCATAAACTGTTGGGCATATCCAGTGATTTGTCACCTCTGCATTATCCACTGACTCAAAGCATTAATGACAAAAGCACATAATTATAGTGCTGTCCTCTAACAAAGGACCCATTAGAGCTGGGTAAATAACAGAACCTATAATATTTTCTAAAACTTGCATTTCCACAGCAGACAGAATTCAGTGAGCTCACGCCACATCTGCCTGTGTTTGTGGAAGGGAATTTTTCTCTCTAAGTTTAATGCGATCGCAACAATAAACAAAAGAAACTAGACTTGAGAGATTGGATTTTAAAGGCTCTAACTAGTGTCACCATATTATTTTAAAGGAAATACAGGACACTGTCCCCATCCCTTCCCCTTGCCACCCTAAGTCAGTGGTGCTGTGCAGGGAGAGGGAGGCAGGCAGGGGTGTAGTCCAGCAGGCAGGGCACAGTCCAGCGGGGAGGCGGAGCAGCATGGTGCTCCAGGCGGGCAGGCACAACTGCTGCTGTGCCAGAGAGAGGCAGGTGGACTGGATCAGGTGCCACCCTGCCTGCACGTGCCAGGCCCAGCCCCTCCTGAGCAACACCTGGAAGTGGTGGGCTGAGCACCACTCTAGTCCAGCTGCCTTACTCCTTCACATCACTGCCTGCTGACCTGCCTGCCTGGCACATTGCTTCTCCATCCCATTGCCAGACTGTGCCCCAAGTCCCTGCAATTCCAGGACTTTTGTTGAATCAGCTGGGACCTGCCCGCCAAACCAGGGCACATGGTCGCTCTAGGTCTAACTCATACTAAAAAAGGCAAAGGATGACTCATGGGATTGCTCCAGAGTTTTTCCTCTGGTAGACCACTGGTTCAAACCCTGCCTAGTTTAGCCAGAAGTGACACTGCTGCTTTTTGACAGTTTGTGTGATATTATTACTTGTTATTTGTTTAGCACCAACAAAGAGCTGATCACTACATGATAATAAAGAATGACACAAAAATAAACTTAAGCCCTGCTATGAAGAGCTCCTTGTGGATATGTATTATTTGACCACTACCACACTGAGTTGGTCCTGTCAGTATGATCAAGGGATGTGTAAGCCTGGAGACTGACTTACTTTTTACCACTGGAATTACCTCCTTAAAGAGCGATTGTACTTGCTGGCAAAAAAGCTTGCACTTGTGCAGTCATGCTGTATTCTTGAATATAGGACTTTGGTCTTCAAGCTCTAGAGTACCTCATTTGATTTCATGATTAAAACAAACCATTCAGGGCTAGATTTTAGGCAGAACTCTAAGCAAGGGGTTCAGTGTAAACTGCATCAGCTCAGAATTAGCTCTGTAGATGCATCAGATTGTCCCTTTAATCACTGGGAAGTAGTACTGCACTTTATGTTTGATATTTGATAACCCTATACTGACTCCTCATTGCCACTCAGCAAAGTCTAACCCACCCATCTGCGCTGTGAAGGAAAGGAGGAGGTGCAGAGCCCTTCTGTGGTCTCTCTCCAAGGTTTTGGATAGCCTGTACAGAAGTAAAAAGAGGCTTTTATAGATTGAAGGGGCTTTTATAGATTGAACCTTATGTTTCCTTCACTTCTTTGTACTTAGGTTTTGTAGTACAGTGGTTAAATAGATTGTCTTTACCACATAAACTACTACACTGTTGAGGCATATGGAAATTATTGAAGTCTGAACTCTGGAGTGATGACTCTGATGTATTTTAGTTACCGTTTTGTTATTTGCACATAGTTTTATTTGAATTTTTTAAAGGAAAATTCCAACACTAAGGCAGGCATGAAAAAAGCTGTCTTCAATGAATGGGCAGTAGAGGGAAAATGAGAATCTATCAGGCATCTCTCTGTTTTCTAATCTTAATTAACACTTCAGACTGAAAAAAGAAATGGCAAGCATAAAATATATCTCCAGGGGAAAAATTACCAGGACAACAGTAGTCATCAGTTCCAATAACAAAAAGGCACTTACAGTTTAAAAACCAGAAGCTAAAAATATGGTTATTCAATGAAGAGAAACATTTAGCATTTCCTGCTTTACTGATGCTGAGGTATGATAAATATGAAGTTTTATTAGTTGAGCAGAATTAGCAGCTACTGATAGCTTCTGTCCTCTTCAGATGAATCTACTTGTGACTGGCAAAATAATAGTCATGCATTTCCTCAAATTCCAACTCAATTCAGAGAAAAGGGTAAAAATAAAATTGCTTTTAGCCTTGATTAATGTTGAAAATACTGATCAAATTAAATTGCTTAACTGCCAAGAGTGAAGACCTCGTGAATGTTCTTTGAAGACTGAGCATCAATTTATTAGTAAATTATGTTTGTAAAAAATACGTTAGTAAAAAGCACGCCCATACTGTGCAGTAAATTTGGCAATTTACGCCAACTTGAGTGTAACATTTGATATCTGCATCATACAGGTATCAAATTTATTAGTAAAACAAGCTAATAAACTAAAATTTGAATAACGGTAGTAATGATTAATCAGCCTGATCCCAAGCCCACTAAAATCAAGGGGGCATTTGTATCGATACCATTCACTTTTGGATCTAGCCCTTACTGACTTAGGACTAAAGCAGTCCACACACACACTGTTACAATGCAGTAAAGTGTCTACTGCACAGTAGCGCAAGTGTAACTAATTGAGCGCTAATTTGATATGTGCATGATGCAGGTATCAAATGTTACACTCAAGTCAGCGTAAGCTGCCATATTTACTGCACAGTAGAGGTGTGCCTCTACTGTGCAGTAATTTTGGTTACTGCGTAGTAAATGAGCGTGTGTAGATGTACCCAGTATGTCGGGGGTGGATGACTGAAGGGGTAGTATACTGAGGAGGACCATAAAGGACATTTTTGAGATACTCATGACCTTTCATTCCCACAGTCATGTGTTCATTTGTCCAATCTTTTGAATAGTATAGAGCAGCTTTGGGATCGCTGTTACCTATGCCAAACAGTTATGTCCTTAGGAGACTGTCATACCAGTTAAGGATCACTGGTATGCCACAGATGTTAGGTTGCCTCTTCAATGGACCTCCAGGCAGGGCCAGGAACAAGTGAAATGTGCAGGCAGTACACCACCAATAATTCCTAAGCTCACTGGATCTACCAGCTGCAACAACACAAAAGGGGTATGTTGGCCCTTGGAGATCATACCTTGGAGATTGTGATTGGGGTGTGCCAGTGCTCCTGCTGGGGTTTACACCCAGAGGTTCCTGGCTAGAGGGTCTTGCTCTCCACTCAGGATCAGACCCATCATCATTTTTGGGGTCCAGAAGGAATATGCTCTATGGTCAGCTTGGTATGGACTGTGGGAGTTTTTGCTTTCCTCTGTAGTAGGGGCCATGGCCCTTTTTCTTAGATCTCTCAGGCATATTTTAACATTTGCTGCTACAGGATGTTGGTGCCTCCTTTTACTTGTGATGTTATATCTTGTGGTTGTCTCAGGGCTGACTGTAGTTTTGCTAATAGGTTAGATGTTGGATTTCTATAGGATGGTTTGGATAGGGATGATCCTGTCTCAGGAAGTGGGTTGGATTAGATGACCTCTGTAGGTCCCTCCCAGCCCTACTTTTCTATGAATCTGTAATTCTGTGATTACAAATATATATATGTGAAGGACCTGATTCTCCACTTCATCACCTCAGTTAATTACCACCATAAGTGTCTGCATTTTATACTGGCACACAATTGGACTAGAATTAGGGAGGGTCAGCATGCTCTCATCCATGTGGAAGAAAATATGTGAACATTTTCAGGAGCTGATGTTCACTTCTGACTAGCAAATTAAATTTAGTATTTCATAAGTCTCAGTTGTTAAACCACATTCCAGATATGGATTTAGAAATGTTCCTCCTATTATTTTTTGTCTTTTGAATTTTAACACTGTCTCTTTTATTTTTTCCTTATTGTCTTACTTCTGGCCATTGTTCACCCTCACTCTTTACCTTCCCTTCTCTGCCCCTAGTCTTCCTGCCTAGTCTGCTCTCTCTGAGTGGTATTATAGTGTATCTGTTTTCTGCTGTGCTGATTTCATTTCTTTTCCCTGTGCTCATTGCCTTTCTTGCATTAAGCACAACACATAGTTTCTTTGTTGACATATGTGGGATGAGATATGGCAATTCATTATTTCACTGAAAACTTTCCTCAAGGGATTATCCCTCGTGGGTAAAATGATTATTTCCCCTGTTTCACATTAACCACCCCAGGAAGGAAATATTTCATGCTTCTTTATTACCATTAATCTTCCAAGGTGCCCCTCTGAATGAAAGTCCATTGTTTTGTTTAACAGATAGGTACGCCAATATATGTATCTAATCTAATTATTCTCCTAACAGATGCATCTGTCATATTGCTTTGTGTTGGTAGCTAAACTTTACATTGCGTTACAAAATACAATTTCAACATGGTACATAGACATTCCCCTTCCTTTTATCTTTTATGGTGGTAATGGTGGTACCTCAGTTGTTGTGCCTAGGAAGTATATATACTTTTTTAAACTGAAAAAGACATCACACTGTGCTTTTTTTACAAAACTTAATGTGACAAAATGTAGACAAAGGATGACCAAAAAAAGGTTTGATCCAGTACTCACTGAAGTCAATGGTAAACCTCCCTTTTGGTTCTGCTGATGTAGAATCTGATTTTAAAATTTTAGATCTAATTTAGGGGTTTCTTTTGTTTGTTTATGTTTTCAAAAGAACCATTGATCCAAAGGTATTGAAGCATGGAGGTGCCTTTCCCCTAGAAAGCAGAACAGGTATTTTCCACAAGAAAAGAACACACATTTTATGCACCGACTGCTGCATTTTACTTTCTTGAATTACCATCTCTGGAAGGCAGCACTTTTGGTTACACAAAAGGAATGTTAATTTGCAGACTCTGCATGCTCTTTTCTTTAGATACCTAAGCAGTTATGTAAGAGCATTGTGTAATTAATATGTGAGATATGTGACATATCTCCTAGTATTTCCATCTGTGATTTATAAGTTATGTCTTTTTCTTCCTCAATCCAAAAAACTTGGGTGAAGAACACAGCTGAGTGGAGAAGCTTAGGAGGCAAGCAGCCAAGATGTTAGTGCTTGTTTCATAAAGTATGTGTCGTTATATGTGAAGATAGCACAGTCAAATGTTCAGTGCTTTTAGTTATAGTAGTATTTTTCAACTGCTTGGCTACTTATTGCAAATTTTGGTATTCTTTGTCACTGACCAGCTATCTGGCCTTGGAAAAGATAGTTCACCTCTTTGTTCCTGTTTCCCCCATTTCTCATTTCTATTTAGATTGTAAGTTCTTTTGGACAGTCATTCTATTTTATCATGTGTGTGCAATGTTTTTAGCATGAGAGAGCTCCAAATCTGACCTTTTGAGGCAAATGAAATATACATAATAATTACACATGCACACACACACACAACATCTTTATTAAGGCTACAAATTGAAGCTCTCGATTTATTAGTGAATGCCTGTGCAATCTTGTATGTGCATTGTGATACATGCTTTATTTATGTAATCCCAGGCATGGTTCCTCAATCATACTGTTCCTACTCCTTACACCTTGGGCACCAGGAAGTGGAAGACAAAGAAAACATAGGGAAGAGAGTTTTCCTGCTCTCATTTCCTGTGCTCTGCTAATGAATACCTGGATTCATAGAGAAATGTAACAAATACATTTATAATATGATGTCTCCACTGGGATCTGGAAGAGCATATTAGTCATTCCTATGAGCCAGGAATCCAGCAGATCTCTACTGTCATAGACAGGTCTATTTCCTTTCCTGTAGTTTAAAGCCTGTTATGTCTTCCAGATCTTCCCAGACAGGCTAGCATTAGTTACCGTGAAAGGGGGAAAAAGTTTAATGATTTATTTTTATATTTCAGTATGTTTAATGCTTCCTACCAACAAAGTTTCCATATTGGGAAAGCAAACGTTAAGCATTTTGAACGCAGATAATGATTTCTAATAATCACCACAGGAGTGATTGTCTCAGTTGGAGTTTTAATAGGGGCTGAAGCAGTTAGAAGGGTGGAGGCAAATTAAGGAGGGGAATGCAGAACAATAAATCTATATGCTTACAGGATGTTATTAGGGAAAATGGTTAATTCTGTAAAGTCAGCTCAACATACCAGCAACTGGCAAATCCAATTTAAGGTTCTATCTGCTTACTGTCTTGTGGCCTGATCCCTTTCCTCTTTTCTAAATGCAACTTGTACTGACTTCTTTAGCAGGCAAAAATCCCACTGAAGCCTAAATCTCCTATTCCTGTAGGAGCGAGAGAATTCCATTTCATTATAGCACAAGAGCTTTTAGACTTTGAAATAGGTAACTTGTTTACAACAGTTGAAAAATCAAGATTTTTTAAAATCAAACTTCTGGAACTCCCTGGAAGCAGAGGTAACCAAGGGCAGAAATGACAGATATTTTGCCTGGTGGAGGCAGAATGCTTCCTCAACCCCTTGGGTGCATAAAAGTAGTACACTAGTTGCTCTAATCCAGGGGTGGGCAAAATGCGGCCTGCGGGCCGGATGTGGCCCACCAGGCCATCCTATCTGGCCTGTGGGGCCCCTAAAAATTTAGAAAATTAATATTTATCTACCCCCTGGCTGCCTGTCATGTGGCCCTCGACGGCTTGCCCAAACTCAGTAAGTGGCCCTCTACCCAAAATAATTGCCCGCCCCTGCTCTAATTGTTGCTCTACACAGCCATCCCTCTCTGCAGATATGTGCGTAGTGGGAGTGTGGAATGGAACCACAGACCTGCCTCCTTCCCTCTGCCCCCTCAAGAGGTGGGTAGGGAGAAATCCTTATACTTCTCTAAGCAGAAGGACTATAACTTTGACTGGTTCTTCTGCATACCCTGCCTTTTGAGTCGGGGGGGCATGTCAGCAGCTAATCACGCTGACCAGGTAGGGGGGTCCTCCGGCAGCCGATCTCACTGGGCAGGTGGGTCCATTGTGCTGCCCCCCCCACGGCCGATCCCACTCACCAAAAAGGAGCTGCACCGCTTCTGGAACTCCCACAGCCATTTCTGGAAGCAGCACAGCCGCTTTTGCTGGCGGCCCTGCTCCCTGGCCAGCACTCAGGGGGCAGACCAGTGCTCCTGCCTGCCCCCTGCCCATCACCTAAACAGGGAGCGCAGCCTGACAGGATGTGCACCGGTGCTCTCAGGGGGTGCACGTGCACTCCCGTGCACTCCCTACGCGTCGCCACTGCTCTGTGTGACCTCCTCCCCAGTGCACCAGTATGAACTCCGGATACAATATAGCCTGGAATGATAAACTGATTTGAGCAAGGACTGTGGATTGGTCCTTGGATGTGCCTAGCAAACATCAAATAATAGCAATTCATTCTTTCCTTATGATAAGGCTAGTTTATTCCTTGCTTTGGGCACCTCCTATTAAATATTTTATGAATACGAATGTACACTGTGGTTGTGCCTAAAAATAAGTGAATGGAATGTCATGTCCTGGCTTGAATCAGAAGCCAAAATCTAGTGTTATTGGGTGTTTTATTATTAATTCATAACACCTACAGTGTGCTGGTGCCCAGAGAGCATGTAGACAGATCAGTTCTGGGCCCCTGGCAAACCTCCAATCTAAGGGAAATTTGGAGATGCTCCTGAATTGACCACACCAACTAAAGTACAGTTTGCTGTTTTGAAAGAGGTGAGGAAAGGAATCAGAAAGGAAGTAAACTTTCATCTTTATTATTCCTCTCCCAAAAAAGTATTTAGGACTTCTTATGCCGATTATAGAAAACATTGCCCGAGGATGTAGATAAAAAGCAAAACAGAAAGTCCCCACACAGTTACAAAGACTAATATGATAGTCATTGTTCTCAGTGCAGAACACAGTTTTAATTGTGCGCAGCAGCAATATTTCAGACATCTCTCTTTTGTTTTCATTTATTTATTTAAGATTAATGTCCTTCTAAATGAAATATAGTAACTGGGAATACAGAAGCTTAAGTCTTTGATAAGCTTCTTGTCTTAGTCTGCTCTGCATTTTTAATAAAGTAGTCTCATTTATTATCCATCTTCTCCTCGCCATTTGACCATTACCCTCCCAGTTTACCTTGGACTGAACAGTGGGTGTTGAAGCATCTCACAGCAGCTCAAGATTGAGGTCATGTAAGTGAAATTACCCTTTATGCAGCCCATGACTTGACTGCTATTTAAACACTATTTTAAGGTTTTAAATGGTACTGTGACTTTGTTTTGGCCCCTCTGCTGGGGATTCACACTCCCTAAAGAATAAAATAGTTTACAACACGAAATGGTTTGGCCTTTGCCTTCATAAACCAATGCAAGTTATGATTTATACATGACACCATTATATATGAAAGCTGTTTTAATCCCAGTTTATGTCCCCCATCATAAAAATAATGGCTTTTGATATTTCCTCATTCATTTCTAAAAAAATCCATTACCAGACAAGTCCTTTTTCCTTTACTCCTCCTACCTCCAGCTACCCCTTAGGGGAGAAGAGAGCTGACAGGAGCTTGTGCAGAAGGCAAGCACTGACCATGTGTGCCTTCTGCCTTCTTCCCCAAGAAGACTTTATTGAAATCTTCTAAGTAGGTGTGGAAAGCAGCTTGCTTTATTTTTTTAGTTTTTTTAATGATGAACAATTCCTCTTCATTTTGAATGTTCTCTTGAGGAAATATAGTTTAGTATTAGACTGGGTGGGCCAAATCTGTCCCACCAAAAGATTGGATCTGGCCCATGGCTGCTTGCTGGTGGCACTCTGCATGGGGCCAAGCCCTGTCCGCTCCTGCCATGCTCCCATTTGTTCCTGCTGGCCCCGGCCCCAGCCTTGGTCAGCACGTACAGCTTTCTGGCAGGGTTGCTGTCAGTGCAGCTGTAGTCACCCAGGTACTGTTCGGCTCCCCCATCTCCTGTGGCTCCTCCTGCCCCTGTTACACTGCTCCAGGTGGGGGGAAGCTGCAGCTGGGTGGCTCCTGCCCCAGCATGCAGGGATCCAGCTCCACCTTTTGGCCACCTTGCACCCATTCTGCTCACCCACAGGTGGCTGCTCATTGTGCCAGGTAGGCAGAGTGGGTGGAAGGCAGCTGGAAGTAGAGCTCCACAGGCTGGAGCCAGAGCCACCTGGCTGCAACTTCCCATCTGCTTGGGGTGGGCCAGAAGCAGAAGGAGGAGGAACTGCTGGAGATGGGAGGAGCGGGCTGGAGCCAGCGCCAGTCGGTGTGGGTATGAGAATGGTGTGGGCTGCCCTGGGTGGAAGTGGCTGGGGCTTGGCCCCATGCAGAGTGCTCTGGGGGCAGCCACAGGCTGGATAGGGGACGGGGGTCAGATTGCACCACCCAGGCAAGCTGTTGCATGTGCCCCATATCCCTGGCTGGTTCCTAGGACCTAGCACGTGGGCAGCCTTCCCCACACTTGCACACATCTGCCCCCTCCCTGACACCCCCTCTGCAGCTCCTCCCCACCACCCCCTGCAGCTCCCTACACACTCACCCCCCCACACCCCACATTCACCCCGCCCAAATATACAAGAGTAAAACTTTATTTTGAGCTCTTATTCCTCTATAGACACTACCTCTATAGGCACTACTCAGAAAAACATAAATCAGGAAAAAATATAGTTTTGAAATAAAAACACATTATAGTAGATGTTTGATTTTTAGCATATGATTTGTTTTTTTCTATAAATTGTTAAAATTGTATATTTTAAAAGATTTTTGTGTGTGTGGCCCTCAACAACTCACCAAAACTTAAGTGGCCCACCAGCTGAAATAATTGCCTATCCCTCTATTATTCCATGTAATTTTTTCTTCCAAATGGGAAATGAATTGTAGAAGACAGGGTGGATATGTAACTCATAGACTAGCTAAATCAGATATTTACAGACTGAGCACAAGCTTTTGTGAACTGAAACTCACTTTATCAGATCCTGTGAAAGAATGTGCACAAAGCAGTGTGTAAGAGAGAAAGAGAAATTTGAATATGAAAGATAAGGAGGTAGGAAGAGGTGGTGGAAGTGGGTCAGTGCTGGAAGAGACAAACAAAGAAGCAACAAATCCATAGAAACAAAGGAATCACAAAAGCTAATCCAGGTAATGGAATAAGAATCCACAGTCCTATTTAAGCCATTTTCCATTGGTGGAGGAATGGATTCTGGGTAAAATTTTCGAAAGCACCTAAATATCTTATTTTTTAAACGTAGATTTTTTAAAAGGTATTTGAATCCCCATTTTGATCTTTAGGCACCTCTATACTCATGTGAATCTTGTTGTAAATGTCTAACTTGCCTTTATAAAATAGAATTTAGGCTTCTAGGTCACTTAGAAGCTTATGAAAATCCATCAGGTTTATTCTCCAAGTTCCTAATAGAAACCTAAAAATGTACAGAATGTGTGCAACCCCTGTTCTAATACCAAGTATCCTCTTTTACATTTGGTAGCTTCATTGGTGTCACCATATCCTGAACAGAACTTTAGACAGTTTCTCAAGTTAAAAAAGAAAACCAAACAAAAGAAAACCCCGCCCCTCCCAAAAAATTAACAACAACTTCAAACTGAGCTCTGAAGGACAATGCTTTTTGTACCACGAACAAAGGTTCACAAGAGCTCAAGGTAAAACCTTTCATTACAGTCGGAACCAGTGAACTCCTCCATACTTTTGCTGGATAGTACCAATATATAGTGTATATTTGTTATGAATACAAAATCATTGGAAAAAATACAACTTCTTCTTTCTAAGATCATTTCTAAATTAGCTTAGTTCAGAAATGGGGAATAAGGAAGTGTTTAAATTATTTTTACACAGCATGATTTGGGATTTCCCTTAGTAATCATTTTAGATTTGCAACGTCTATATTTGTTTACAAGGAAAATTGACTTTTTGATTATAATGTTAACTAAAATGAAAGAACATTGAGTAAAAATGTGTGAATTACTAACATGAATTCATAACATCCCTGCAGTATGAAAATCTGATATTGTTACATGTACAAGAAAATGCAAAATTGGAATCTGAATGCTTTATCCTAGGTCATTATAAAGTGACTCATTATCCATGTTTTGGAAGTGGTGAAACGAAGTTGTTGCTGTGGTGGCCCAGAAAATATGAGGCAAGAATTTTTGTGGATGGTATCTTTTATTGAACCAACTGCATGATTGGGATAGACATAGACAAATTTTTCTCCCCCACAGTAGCCTTCCTCCAGCTCTTGGGATGGAAACCTGAGGAAGCGTACTGTGATAGCCAAAAACTTGTCTATGCTTATTCCAACGATGTAGAGATCTGAGGAAAAGTAGTGTGATGTCTATGTCTATCCCAACCTTGCCATTGATTCCAATAAAAGATCTCACCCACAAGAATTCTTGCCTCATTATAATTATCAACGCTTTAATACTTTCTGCATAGCAAATGTGAAGAACTGAAAATAGCACAATTGTAAAACTAGTTTTGTTAAATAATCCTTATATTATTTTTACCTTTTTATGGAGATGATCTTGTAATAGAGGAGATTGAGGTTTTACAAAAATACTGCAGCCTGTTTCCTTTTCCAGTCACCCCTCCTTTTCTCTCTGTCCCACTCCCTTTATCTTCTGCTTTCTTTTTCATAGATTTCATAGACATTAGGGCTGGAAGGGACCTCGGAAGATCATCGAGTCCAGCCCCCCGCCCAAAGGGCAGGAAGTCAGCTGGGGTCATAGGATCCCAGCAAGATAAGTATCCAGTTTCATCTTGAAGGTGTTCAATGAAGGCGCTTGAACAACCTCCGGTGGCAGGCTGTTCCAGACCTTGGGGGCTTGGACAGTAAAGAAATTCTTCCTTATGTCCAGCCTGAAACGATCTTGTAGTAGTTTGTGATCATTTGACCTCGTCATCCCTTGGGGCGCTTTGGTGAACAAACGTTCCCCCAGATACTGGTGGTCACCCCTGATAAACTTGTAGGTGGCCATCAGATCACCCCTGAGCCTGCGCTTTTCCAGGCTAAAGAGCCCCAGGGCTCTCAGCCTGTCATCGTAGGGTCTGCTTCCCTGACCTCTGATCATGCACGTGGCTCTTCTCTGGACTCTCTCAAGCTTCTCCACATCCTTTTTGAATTGCGGAGCCCAAAACTGGACGCAGTACTCCAGCTGTGGCCTCACTAAGGCCGAGTACAGGGGGAGAATGACGTCCCGGGATTTGCTTGAGAAGCATCTATGGATGCAAGCCAGCGTTTTGGTCGCTTTACTAGCCGCAGCATCGCATTGCAGGCTCATGTTCATCTTGTGGTCAATGATGACCCCCAAGTCTCTTTCTTCCATAGTGCTAACCAACATAGCACTGCCGAGCCTATAAGGATGCTGCGGGTTTTTTTCCCCAAGGTGGAGAACCTTGCATTTATCAGCGTTGAACACCATCAGATTTTCGTCCGCCCACTTGCTGAGCCTGTCCAGGTGAGCCTGGATCATCCGCCTGTCTTCTGGTGTGGATGCTTTGCCCCAAAGTTTGGTGTCATCGGCGAACTTGGCCAGTCCGCTTCTGACTCCAGTGTCCACATCATTAATGAAGATGTTGAACAGTATGGGTCCAAGGACAGAGCCCTGGGGGACCCCACTGGTCACAGGACACCACGATGAGTGACTTCCATCAATTACTACCCTCTGGGTCCGACCCCAGAGCCGATTTTCCAGCCAGTGGATCGTGGAGGACCCAAGGCGACAATTGGCCAGTTTCTCCAAGAGACGATCATGGGACACCAGATCGAAGGCTTTTTTGAAGTCAAGATATATGACATCAATCTCATCTCCCTTGTCCAGGTGATAGGTCACCTGGTCGTAGAAGGAAATGAGATTGGGCAAGCAAGACCTACCCGCAACAAACCCGTGCTGGCTATCCCTTAAGATGTTGGCGTCGGCCAGTCCATTAAGGATGGCCTCCTTAATAAACTTTTCTAAGATCTTCCCCGGGATAGAAGTCAGGCTGATGGGCCTATAGTTAGCCGGATCCACTTTCCTCCCTTTCTTGAAGATAGGCACCACATTGGCCTTCTTCCAGTCTTCGGGCACTACACCAGAGCGCCAAGAGTTTTCAAAGATCCGCGCTAGAGGCTGGGCTATGATGCTTGCCAGCTCCTTGAGTACCCTGGGGCGAAGATTGTCAGGGCCGGCTGACTTGAAGGTATCCAGCTTCTCAAGATGTTCCTTCACGAAGTCAGCATTAATGGAGGGCAGGGGATCACCCTCACCCGGACTTCCCGGCCCAGTAGCGGGCATGGGCGTCCCATGGGGCTGATGAAAGACCAACGCAAAGTACCTATTTAATAGTTTGGCTTTTTCCTGGGCGTCAGTTGTCAGTTGCCCCATCTGGTTCAGCAGGGGTCCAACGTTGCCCCTGCTTTTCCTCCGGCTCCCCACATATCTGAAAAAGGACTTTTTATTGTCCTTGATGCTCAAAGCTAGCTGGAGTTCAGTTGCAGCCTTGGCTTTCCTGGTCTGCTCCCTACAGGACCGGACCAGTGCAGAATAATCCTCCTTGGAGGTGACTCCCATCCTCCATCCTTTGTAGGCCTTTCTTTTTAGCCTCAGGAGGTCTGCTAGGTCCCTGGAGAGCCAGGGGGGCTGCTGTGCCCTCTTGCTGCCTTTCCTCCGAGATGGAATAGATTTAGTTTGTGCATTGAGGATCGCTCCCTTGAGGAGCAACCACTCTTCTTGAACTCCCCTCTCCCTGTGGTCACAGTCCCTTAGGGCCTCACTGACAAGCCTCCTGAGCTTGTCAAAGTCGGCTTTCCTGAAGTCAAGGACTTCCGTGTTGCTGACTGACTTGCCAGCTTTTCGGCAGATGGTGAAGGTGATCAGCTCGTGGTCACTGTCACCCAGCTTCCCATCGATCACTAGGTCGCCGACTGGGTCCTCCCCAGTAGCCAGCACCAGGTCGAGCAGCGCTTTGCCTCTCGTTGGCCCATAGACTTCTTGAGTCAGGTAGAGGTCATCCACGCACGAGAGGAAGCTCTGCGACCGCTCAGATTTTGCTGAGCGATCCTCCCACGAGATGTCTGGGTAATTGAAGTCACCCATGACAACCATGGTCCTGGAGCAAGCTGCCTCAGCCAGTTCCTGGGCAAACTCCTGGTCTAGCTCAGGACTTTGGGTGGGAGGTCTGTAATAGACTCCCACCATTGTGTCCCCTGTGCCGTGTTCCCCACGGATTTTAACCCAGAGGGTCTCCAGCCGTCCATCCTGGTCGCCAATATCGGCTTGCAGGGACGCGTAGCTTTCCTTAACATAGAGAGCTACACCCCCGCCCCTTTTCTCTACACGATCCCTCCTGTACAGGGTATAGCCATCTATCCCTGTGGTCCAGTCATGGGTGGAGTCCCACCAGGTCTCTGTGATCCCTATGACATCATAATTGTTTGCACTGAGCAGGAGGATGAGCTCCTCCTGCTTATTCCCCAAGCTCCTGGCATTAGTGTACAGGCAGGCAAGTGCCCCCTGGGGGGCTCCTTCCTTGCCCACAGATTTTACCAGGGCTGGGGCTGGGGTGGGCTCCCTTGAGTGCCGTGATCCGCTGGCTTTGCAAGGATTGCTCAGCAGGCCAGCAGTGGCGGTAGTCCCCCCGTCCCCCAGCGGGCTTAGTTTAAAGCCCGGTGGAGCAGGTCAGCCAGTCTGGCTGAGAAGAGCCTCCTCCCTAGGGGAGAGAGATGGAGACCATCTCTTCCCAGCAGCTCACTGCCTCTCTCGCCAAAGAGCGGGCTGTGGTCATGAAAGCACATGACCTGGTAGTTTAGTTACCTGGTATGTACATTTTTCATAGGGTCACTTTATATTTAGCTATGTACCCAGGAAAGTAACTAGCTTGGGCAAGGCTAAAAGTTTGGCTTTATATAAGCTTTGTGGACTACTAAAAATGTAACAGTTAGTCTTGAGAGGCCATTTGCCAGAAATGAATACAAATATAGATTTGATGATAAATCTCCTTTTTCTTTTGTTTTTTTTTTTGCATTTTTGGGGGGTGGGGGTTGTCTTAATACTTGATTCAACTTCCATGGATGTTAACAGCAATTTCTGTTCACTACTGAAGAAACTGGATCAGGGCCCAACCTCAGAAAACTGATTGAACTGCTGTAAAACAGCAAGCTTGAATAAGTGGGCTTATTCCAATCTACCAGTGGCCCTTTCCCACATTCTTTGGTCTTGATTACAGCCCCTTTGTCCACTGGTAATTAATTGATCATCTAAGTAGTTCTGTTCACTCATATAGGAGTATTTATATATTATTGACTTGCTAATGTGGAAAAGGGTTCATTATTTCACCTTGAATCCACAAGGAATCTGGAAGCTGAAAAGACGGGATATGAGACAGACACATCATCAGGAAATTTCTACTTATTTCATATTTTAGGAAGACAAAAGGTCCAGATCATAACCCTATGTGAAAAGGGCCAGGAGAGGAAAAATCCACTTAGAAAATCCACATAGCCCCTGCTCATGAAGGTTTCACCATATTGTTTCTTCATTTTTTTCTGCTTAAGTTTGGTTTTTCAGGGTGTGGAATAAATAAAATGTTTTTCAGCCCCAAATACCTGTGGAACCCTGAGATCTTCCATACAATATTCATATGCCTTGATGATGATATATAGATTTTAAAGATAATGTATGCATTGTGGTCATCTTGTCTGACCTCTTGCATAATGTAGAATATGCAACTTCAACCAGTGATTTCTGTTTTTGGTTAATCATCTGAACTAGAGCATATTTTATGGAAAGATGGCTAGTTTTGATTTGAAGACTTTAGTTGGTAGTGAATTTGTCACTTCCCTTGATAACATGTTTCAGTGGTTAATTAACTTCACTTAAAAATGGATTCCAGTTTGAATTTTTCTAGTTTCAACTTCAAGCTTTTGTCTTTGTCTACTAGATTAAACCCCACCTAATATATCCATTATTTTCTGCCTACATATGTGCTTTCAGACTACATTTTAACCTTTTTTCTTGATACATTTAATAGAGCTTGTTAAAGCTTTTGTTATAATACATGTTTCTCAGATGTCTAATCATTCGCAGAGCTTCTCTCTGAAGCCCTCTGATTTTTCAACAAGCTTTTTACTGTGTCACTAATTCTATGTACAGAAGTGGTATCCTCTCCTTTCTCCTATATCACAATCACTTGCTTTTACATCAAAGGATCATGTAAGTCCTTTCAGCCACAGGGTTGCATTTTAACTTCAGATTCAATTGGTTGCAGCCCACTTCTTGTAAGGTCCTTATTCTTTCTTCCTAGATCTTTCCTCCCAGATTCTGCTTGCACGTTGTGCAGCCAGATTGACTGTCCACTGTTTCAGGGACAGCAGATGGCAGAAGAAACATGAGAGAGCTGCTTCCTATGCCTCCCCCCTTTTCTCTTCCCAGCTATTCTCTTTGGTACCACAGGGATCTATTGAATTTGGTCTGTAATTTTTTTGCACAAGCTACACATTATTCTGAGAGTTAGAAGACCCCCATATAATGGGGATAATACCTTTTGCTGATTGTTATGAGATTTACTTAATGTTTACAGAATGAAAGTGCTATAAAAAAGAGCAATATATAGAGAACCTGGACCTTTTCAGCCTCCGCAAGAGAAGGTTGAGAGGCGACCTTCTGGCTGCTTATAAGTTCATCACGGGGGCACAGAAGGGAATTGGTGAGTATTTATTCACCAAGGCGCCCCCGGGGGTCACAAGAAACAATGGCCACAAGCTAGCAGAGAGCAGATTTAGATTGGACATTAGGAAGAACTTCTTCACAGTTCGAGTGGCCAAGGTCTGGAACGGGCTCCCAAGGGAGGTGGTGCTCTCCCCTACCCTGGGGGTCTTCAAGAGGAGGTTAGATGAGCATCTAGCTGGGGTCATCTAGACCCAGCACTCTTTCCTGCTTATGCAGGGGGTTGGACTCGATGATCTATTGAGGTCCCTTCCGACCCTAACATCTATGAATAAAAAGAGTAAATTTTTATTGAACAGTGGGCACATCTACAAGTGCATTAATACACTTTTCCTAACATGCATTAAATCTAGTACCTCCAATATGAGGGCACCTTTACATGTGCTCTACAGGTGTGGGGAGCAATGCTTTAATTAGAGCAGCTTCAAGAGCCACTCTAAGTAAAGACACTTAGGAGGCTGCTAGATCACAGTAATTACCACGCTCCAGACTCGATTAATAGTCTACTCCAATGTACTATAATTACAGCATGTTGAAGCAGCCTTTGTGTTCATGTACAGGCACTGTGAGGTACTAATTTAATGCACATTATACTGCATTAATTCATAGTAGCTCAAGCACATGCTTTTTGGGTGACACTTAATGCACATTAGCATAATAGCACTTTTTTATGTGCCGCTTTAATGCACAGTAAAATAGGCTACTGCACATTAAAGCGCACATGTAGGCACACCCAGTGTGGCTCAGAGTACCTGCTCCCTAAATCAAATTGATGGAAAGTGTTTCAATGGAGGAAAAAAATCAGTGAAGATCTTTCCATAGAATATGTCTACTTTGTTTCATATGCGATGGGGAATCTCAACTGAAACCATATACTACAATACCCACATCAAAACTCTGCTGATTTGGCATATCATGGCTTTCCCTGGTTGCAGCTGACTTTCTGCCACAGACTCCCTTTCAAAGGGGTTTCACAGACTGCCTGGGGTTGTCTGATTTATATAACTTGTGCTGAATGCAGTAGAGGTGATATATATTGTCCTGAGGTTCTACCTCCACTTAATGTGAGGTTTTACAAACCTACTCCCAGCTAGCCCTCATTCCACACAGATCTCCAGCCCAGGAGAGAGGGCTCCAAGATCCAAATAGGAATACAACCAGGGAGGTACTGGCGTTCTTTTTCATGTTGGGTCCTTGAGAACGTTTGTGCATGGGGGTCCCCCTTGATGCATTGATCTGATAGAAACAGTCTGTCCTAAATGAGAGAGGTTGTGGCGGGGTCAGAGATGGGTTGGAGGGGAGGGAGAAGAATAGAGAAGTCAGTGGTGGTTACTGCTGTGCCTACACATTTTCCATTCTGTTTAATGAAATCACTCCTACATTACATCTTGTCCCTTTAAAAAAAATGATTAGGATAAAGAAAAAAAAACAACCCAGGCAAAATGTTATCTACACAATCAGCTTTTCACTATGAAATTCTAAGACTATCCTTTTTTCTCTTCTTTCAGATTTCTCAACATGATCGCTTAGAAAAAAAAGCCTTATTTCTTAATGGGAGGTACATCAAAGAAAGCACGCAGCTGGCTGCAAAAAAAGAAAAAAAGAAAATACTAGCATCCAGGTCAGTTCTATATTCCTAGGCACGGAGTGTATGTGAAGATTTTGCTGCAGGTTTTCCAGTCAATTCTGCAGCCCTGTTTCTCTATCACTGTTGCTGCTGCCTGGCAAAGGCCAAGATATGAAGAAAAAATATAAGGGGAATTATAAGACACAAAGCAATCCCTTATAACTGAAGGCATGTAGAATGTACAGCATCTGCTAATATAGACTTTCCTTGGACCTTACTGGAAAAACATGCTTGGTTGTACACACTCAGTATGTCATTAAGTGTTCTGCATCTTTTGCATTTCTGCCCAAAATTAAGGGGAAAATTTAAGGAAGGAAGGAGAGGATGGAGCAAGCAATGGAGAAAACTGCAGGAAATGGTATCGGAATGGAGATTTAAAAGAAAGGAAAAACTGGAACAAAAGTAAGGTTGAGAAAAATAATATCCAGAAAAAAAATCAGGAACAGAAAAAGATGCTTCCTGAATTCTTAGCATGATGTGTGTAGGAGGCAGATCTATGCCTATAATTTAGAGAAACCTGAGAATTTCCTTGTTCTACACTGGGCCCCCAAGCAGAATTTGCAGGAATACAAAGCATTTCAGTATTTTTATCCTGCTCTAGAATGCCCCCTAACACATCGAAATACTAGTGGAAGAGTTGGCTACCTCACTACCCAGCTGCACAATCTCTCATTTATAAGGAATCTCCAGCTGGGGAGATCTGGCTGATTTTTGGTCCTATTGCAACATGGGAGTAATGGTGATGAAGACAGAGTTAAGTGGATTGATGCCAGTAAAAATGGCACAAATATGAAAGGTTAATTGACTCCAATGTGACTTTGTAATTTTTAGCATGTATGTTGTTGTGGCAGGGCACTGCTTGTGCCTGCCACTTTAAGGGCCTGAGACAGCAGCCAGCAGGTGCCTGATTAAGGCAGCCATTTTAGATTCAGGGCTGCCCATATAAACAGGGCATTTTGCTGCTGAGAGGCCAGGCAACAACATTGCCTGGCTGGAGGGCTGCTGGTATCATCTGGAGGTAAGGGAGGCACTGTAGGGGATGGTCAGGAGGCTCCTGGTCCTGGATATGACCTAAAACTGCACCCTGCCGGGTGTGGGTGGCCTGGTGGGGCACTCAGTGGCGCAGGAGCCCCCAGGAAATGCCAGGCCAGTTACCACCTCAGTGAAAGGTGGGTTGGGGTGCCATAACCCCTAGCCCCCACAACTGGGTGGGTTGCCCCTTTGTAGGGTCTGCAGGGTGGACCCCCAGAGAAAGAGAGTGAGGCCATAGACTCATGCCTGTCTGGACTTCCCCTGACTTGTCAATGCTGGGGCCAGGACCAGAAGGGTCAAAGGGCCAGGGACCCACCATGAGGAACGCCCAAGAACTGAGGGCCTCGGGTTCTGACTGGCCTGGAGGTGGGCCAGGACTAGTGAGCCAAAGGTCCTGGGGGGACCACACCTGGAAGGGGAAGCAGTTCAGGGAACTGTGCTGCCCAGGATGAAGGTGGATTAGGCCGCCAGAATGGAGGAGTCATAGAGGGGTTCAACATTAGGATTATAGGGCTCAGCATGGGGCTGGTGATTGTAAGAACTTCTGGATGCCATCTGCGAGGCTTGGGCTGCAGTGTAGGGGAGGAATGGAGCCACAGATAGTGCCCCCTGGCATTGGGGCAAGAAATGGGCAATCTTCCGCTTAATTACATCAATGAACTAATTACCAACAAGGCATGGCAGGTGAGAAGGTGGGTGGTTAGCCCAGAAACAGGAAGGCGGGCCCCAGAGAGATCGGCCTGGAGAAGGCCCCCTGTTACAGTTTTTATTATACTTTTTTTATTTAGCAGCCTCTGTGCTGTGAAATTAACAGTTTTGTCTTGAGGGCTAGGGACAGACATTACACACAGACCAGTTTAAGTGATCAGAAACTGGTTTAAACCTATAACAGAACAGACATGCAGTACATATAAACCAGTTTGACAATGGCTGAACTGGTTTGAGAGAAACTTGGTTGAATGTAGTATCAGTCTTAACTGATTTGGGTCAAACCAGTTTATTCAATGTCTGTCCCTTACCCCTTCCTGGTTTAACTTAAACCAGAGTCCCCCAGCATCCCAGATGCTTTGCGGCCCTGGGTGGGGCTCTCTGCTCCAGAGGGCTGGGCTGGCCCCTCCCTTCTGCTTCCTGGCTGGAGCTCTGGCAGAAACTTGCAGGCACAGCAGCATCTGCCTGGCTCCGCACAGCCCCCACTCACTGCTCAAGCAGGGATCCCTCCCTCCTCTCTCCAACAGCAGGGACCGTAGCCAGCATGTGGTCAGCTAGCTAATGCTGAGAGGTTTCTTTGTCAGGCAGACAGGATAGTATCCACTTTTGGCTCCAAAAGGCCCTTCAACAGGTAATATCCCTCCATTCCTTTCTTGGAAAAAGTTCTTTAAGAAGAGCTTGAACTAATGAGAGAAGCTTTTGTTTTGCTGATGGACTGATAAATGCTGTGTAACTTCCTTCTGTGAAAGGAAATGCTATGTAACTTTCTGCTGGCTCCATTGCTGGTCAGAGCAGCAGCAAGGGCAAGGAGGGGTGGGGGAGGGTGAGGATAGGAGGGGGAAGAACTCCTCCCTAATCAGAGCATCCTGCCAGGGCCCAGCCATCCGCCCCCTCAGCTCAGCTCTGTGGTAGGGAAGGGGAAGGGCTACACTAGCACCCCCCAGCTTCTAGTCCAGGGGTGGGCAAAATGTAGCCCGCGGGCTGGATGAGGCCTGCCAAGCCATTCTATCTGGCCTGTGGGGCCCCTAAAAAATTTAGAAAATTAATATTTATCTGCCCCTAGCTGCCTGTCATGTGGCCCTTGATGGCTTGCCAAAACTCAATAAGTGGCCCTCCACCCAAAATTATTGCCCGCCCCTGTTCTAGTCTGAGCCACTGCAGGCATGTGCCTGTATTTCTTCAGTCCAGTGCATTTAGAAACCAGTTCAGCCTAGCCAAGTTAGGCTGACCTGCAAAGATTGAATCAATTCAGGCTTAGACTTTTTGAATGTCTGTCCCTAGCCTAAAGAACAGAACAGTACTTGTGAGATTTCATATATTCTTTCTCTGCCTCTTTTCTTACTCTCTCTCTGTGTACTACTAATTTTATGTTACTTGAAATAACTTGTTATATATGCATAATTAACCTTCAAAACATTTATATTCCATGATTGAATACTAGTGAATAACATTATCTTTAAAAAATATATAATTTAGCATTTGTAATATAAGTGTTTGTTTAAGGAACAAGAGGATTCTAAACAATGGATGAAATGAAAACAGACACTGTTCACTTTAGCTGCAGCAGAAAAAGCCATGACAAATGCAGGTAAGTTTTTCTGTTTGTTTCGTTTTTTTTCAAAATCAGAGGAACTTACAGCTCAGATGGAGAGTAGTGAAGGCTCCAAGTCTGATATATGCAACCAGAGCAAAAAAAAATGGTGAATAATACTCTCTCTCATTATAGAAAAGCATCCAACCAAGAAATCCAGTGAGGGAAGAAGATATAATTATATCTAAATACTTATGGAGTGGATTTATCTGTGATATAGCTTACCCTATACTGTGCTCTATTTTAAAAACAAATTTAATGAGGACTAGTTAAGAGTATCTATTATAATAAAATATAGAAATGGAATTAAGTAGTTACATAATGAATATGTTGCATGTTCACATATAAATAATTATATATATTTCACATATATAATTGAAATATTATAATAGGTGTATGTGTGCATGTTTACATGTGTGTATGTATACATACAGCTATGGAGTCAAACATTTTTATTTTATTCATCGGAAATAATGATTTAAAACACAGCTGAGACACTGTAGTGCACAAGTAGAATCTTGAGTTATAACTTCTCCTTATGGTCTATATTTTTTCAAGAGCAATTTTCTGAGATCTGTCATGTAAGTATTCAGTAAACCAATTGTTTTATTCCTTAAACCGTTCAGAGCAAGCTTTCCTTCTGTCTGCTATTTTCTCTGGTGAGATCTCTCCAATCAGTTTTTAAAAAAAAATGAAATTTGCTTGATTTCCTTAGGTATTATTTGCATAGATATTTTAAAGGTACCGTCTACATTTGAGACCTGTACCAAACTAGACTGCAGTAGTATTAAATTAAAAGCTATGAAAGAAACATTAATTTTTAAACCTAATCCTCTGCACCACCCTCTAAAAATGACACCTTCCTTAGAAAAGGTGTAAACAGTCAAATATCAAAAAGCTTTAAAATGAACAGTTACAAGATCCAGGCTGTTCACTCTGCTACATAATTCTTCCTCCCACACTATATAATTCTACTCTTTTTGCCTTGCTTTCTCTTGCCTGAGACAACATCTCTTAAAAAAACCTGCTATAAAGTTTACTCAATGAATGCAAAGTTTACTTTTTTTATTTTTTATGTAATTATGTTTGTATTGATGGTCTTAGCTGTTAAGGTACCATTAAACCACTATCTCTTTTGGTTGACTGTCAATACTAGGGCTCTAGCAGGGGGGCTTGGTAATATCCCCTTCTAAATCAAGTATTCTGCCATACCACACAACATGTAATATACCTCACAAATATCTTGGAGTTCAAATTGTAAGTTCTACATTCTGTGCCTTTATATGGCTAAAACTCGGTCATCACACAACTGTTTATAGAAGTTAAAAAATTCAAGGAACCACAATCAAGCAAAGTCAAAATTATTTTTCATTTAATTTAAAAAGTGATGATTTTCACCACTACCTAGTAGAACATGAAGAAGGAGGGCAGCATCTAGAGAGGGGCCCCTGTAATAATTTATGTTGTATATTCAGCATTCTAAATGAATATGGATAGAAGTATTGTCACTGTAGATCTTTGAAGATATTTAAGGAAGAAATTTCTGTATCTGCCCAAATTCAGGATGGCCCTGAATTTAAGACAAGCCCCCAATAAATAGTTTTTATACATGGAAAATTTATAAATTTATTATAATCTTCCATTTATAGAATCTCATAGTTGGAGGATCATCTTAAATTAGTCTCCAACGCCACTGCAACAGGGAAAGGGGTGTGTGTGTGTGTGGGGGGGGAAACAGACAGTGGGGGTCAGGTGTTGGGAGAATCAGGAAAGGGGAGTCAGGGAGGCAGCATAGGGGCAGGTGAGCAGGCATTGGGGTGCAGGCAGTGGGGCAACTGTGGGAGACAGGCAGTAAGAGGATGGTGGGGGATAGGTGGTTTGGAGGTGGGATTTGGGGAGGCAGCCTACCCCCTGTTACCTGTTCTCCTTTCCTCATGCCCCCCCTGCCGTACCTGCCCACCCACAGCCTCAAGCCTCTCCCTTCTCCCCAACCCCGCTATCCTCCCCTGTTGCTTACCCTTGCTCTGGCAGGCACCATCCCCGTTCCAGAGCACAGCCCTCATGCTATTTGGCACTGTTGCTATGGGGTAGGGCTGGAGCCATGCTCCAGGCTTCATGTTCTGGGCTCAAGTAGGGATGGAGTCTGCCAGCACTGAACAAGTGTAAGGGGGCAGGAGGAGTGAAGGTGGGGGCAGAAACTTCAGGGTCTGGGGGAGACAGAGGAAGAGAAGATGGGAGACCAAGATGTGGGGGGCAGAAGTGGTGTAGGGGAGAGATGGGAAGAAGGAGGGTAGGGGTCTGATGCTAATGAATGGAGAGGCAGGGGGTGCAGAGGCAGTGGAAGGGGCAGGCAGGAACTGCAGTCCAGCCTTTTCCCAGGTTCAGGGCCATAGGCCACTACCCCTACCCCTGACTGTGTCCTCATATTCCCCCCATGTTACATAAGGGGGAAAAGCCTTGTCTTGGAATTGAGTAAATATGATAATCTATTTGCAGGGGTGAAAAGTTCCAATATGACTTATTCAGGAATTAAACATGACTAGTACTTGTGCATAATGAATCTGAAATAGCAATATATTTTTATACAAAAGGGAGCATCTAGGATACTCTGTCAGTGTGTGACATCTTAGATATTTAATAATCTTGTTAACTAATGAAACACTGCCCTATATAGGGCCTATATAGTTTGGCAGTGACAATGAAAAATAAGACTAAGGATTTTTCAGTCACTAGCCACACCAGTGGCAATGCATGTACACCGCTTTAGTGGGGGCTCCCATGACCAAAAGGTACCCTATAGAACAGCAAGAGCCTGACTACTGTACGGGCAGTCCTTGACTTACAACATTTCGAGTTACAGTGTTTCACACTTACCATGCTTATAAATTGACACCCTATTTCAACCCACGCTTGATCCGATGCCAGCGAACAAGTTAGATGCATTGCCCATCTCCCTGGAGAACATCTGTCCAAACTTCCTTGGACACTTTCTTTAAGAAAGCAGACAAGACACCAGAAAAACCTGCAGTCGAGACTCCTGAGAAGATTACAGCTAAGAGCCCTTCAAAAAGTCCAGCAAATTCATGTCAAAGAAGTCCTTCCAAATCAATATGATTGCTATTTACAATATAAATACATTAATGTAGCTATATTACTCATCTGTAATTGATTGAGTACAAAATTCGGGGTCATTTTTGGTGAAAATAGGGTATCAGGCCTTGTTTCAGGAACGAATCCTCCATTTATAACATTGTTTCCTATGGGAAAATTGATTCCAAGTTACAATATTTCAACTTAAGATGCGGTTTTCAGGAACCAATTGTGCTGTAAATCTGAAGACTGCCTGTACTTTGCTTTGAAAAGGCATGTGATGCTCCATGCAGCAAAGGAAACCAGCAAGCATGTGCTTCTTCACAGCCTTTTCTCATTCTCTGAGGGGTGAAAAGAATGTGCTTGTGCCCATTTCCTGTGAAAAGGACCTGATGAAGAATGTTCTGGCTTTGAAAGCTTGTCTATGTCTATCCTAGTCATGCAGTTGGTCCAATAAAAGATATGACCCATAACAATTCCTGCCTTAAAACCTGTGAGGCTTGCGCCCCTTTTACCGCCCGGCCTGTCGGGGTGTGGCTCCTCCCCTCAACTCGCCCGCCACGACTTTGTACTTCAAGAGGGGTCTGCAGTGGAGGTCTTTCCCGGGTGTGCCTCTCCGATAGGTGGTGGTACTTACGATAGTCTGACGTGATGTTCCACAGGGCTCTGCCGCCCCCGCCCCCAATCCCGTCCACTCACCAACCGGTTGGTGATGCATTAATGCTGTCTTCTGGTCCTGTATGATGACCGGGGACCTGGCTCCCAGCGCTCTTTCTCCCCTCTTGGGGTAGTTTTTTTTCTTCAAAGGAAGTATTCCTCTGAGTAAGAAGGGGCTGCAAGGTTGCCTCCCTTATCCCAGCCCCCTCTCGGGGTCTCCGATGCCGCCTCTTCCCTACCGTAAGCAGGGAGCTCCCCTGCTTCCTTGATATCCGCTTTTTCTGGCGGCTGTGCAGGTGCTCCTGATCTGCCTCCTGCACTGCCTGCTTGAGCCACGCAGGTTGGGTTCTCTCCTTCCCGTGCCGGAGCCCGACTCACGAGCTGCCAGCCCATGTTCCCTATCTCCGGCTCTCTCTCCACCCCAGCTCCAGCGGGGCTTTTAAACTTTCCCGCAGTGGCTGGTATGGCCGCTGGGATTGGCTTAGCTGTTCCCCATGCCGGGAGCAGCTGATTAAGCAGCCGGCATAATGCCAGTTTGCGTGGCTGTGGCTGTGGGCGTGGCTGTTCCGGCGGTTCTGCGGGAGGTACGCTAGTCCCTCTGCGGGCTTTTTCTCGGGGTCTGGGGCCCGTGGCGTCTACTTTCTCCCCCTTGAGAACCTGTGGGGGTGTCTTGCCACCACAAAACCAATCGCACTTTCTCCCCATTCTAAAACCGTTGGAAATACATACAAAATTGGGCAAAATCCATTCAATAGCAATGGCTACATTTTTAACCTCCCAAATAAATCTTTGGACCCTTTCTCAAGCAAGTAGAAAATTCAGAGGGTGGAGTTCTGTATGAGACCAGAATCAGGAAGTCAGGCAATTACTGATTTAGAAAATACTGTTGACACAGCATTTCTAGAATAGCATTTCTTTGTATGCTAGAACACACCTTAAGAGATCTGATGAACTAACAGTGAAGGTGAATTGGTTTACCAACTTGGGAATGGCAAAAAGAATAGAAATTCAGGAAACAAATAAGGAAAACAAGAAGCTGAGTACAGAGATCATAGTGATTAAGAAATATTTAGTTGTTTTGCATTTCTGTGATCAAAGTTTTGCATGTGGAAATACAAAGAAGTCTGGCCCTGAGGAGGTAAATTGTACAAGGATTGAAAAGATCAAGTCGTTGCTAGAGTTTTCCAATAGCTTTTTCTTTCTTTATGGTAAAGGTGCCAGGTCTTGTTTTGTTTCCAACTATCCATATACACATCAGCTATAATGCTGGTAGCTCTCTTATGATGAAAATTATGGATTTAAATCAGAAAGGAGGCCACTTGAAAATGTTTAGATCCCACTGGAAAACTATCGATTAAAGTCATACAGTTGTTCTAACAGACAATGCAATAAATCTTATAAAGATAACATAACAGAAAAAAGATATGGGTCAAACTCAGAATGATGAGGAGCTATTGCCAAGAGGTCATTTACATTTTGGCTTCCATGAAATTCTTGCACTTGTCTGTGGCATTATTGGAAAGCACAGTTTTCCAAAACATTATAGGATATGCAATATAAGTTCACAGGTAGGTGTGAACAGGAAGAAGCAGAATTAATTAGTAGGGCCCAAAATCTGTATAATTGGCACAGTCAATATGTGATACATGCTAAGTCTGTATAATTAAATATTGATTATTTAGGGCTTCTGAGAAGACATTATTAGCCAGTATGTTTTTCTTAAGAACATAAGAACGTTCTTAAGATAATTATATCAACATTTTATATTTGCATCTCCTTAACACTTCATAATGCCAAGAACAACAGGATGGAAAAAATAGATAGTCTAATTCCCAAAAGATGTGCTCCAATTAGAATTCTGTTTTTGTTATCCAGCAGTTCATAAACCTGTGAACCACAATATTTCATCCTAAACTGTTAGCTAATTTACTGTCCTGATATAATACTATTTCTATTACAATTGGTTTATTAATGGATTAATTTTACTATAGGGCTAGGAGGGCTGCAACAAGAAAGAGCTGATTCGAAAATCCATTGAAGTCAAGAAGACCAGTCCTATTAAGTTCTTTGTGGGATTTGTTCAGGTCTAACATCGAGGGGCCTGAGGTGAAATCCCAAAACTACTTAAGTAAATTCCAAAAATTTTAGTGGATTTCAACATATCACAATCTTGATTGGGTCGCATATAAAACGAAGGAAATTTCAACCCAATCAATAAATTTTATTCTGCATGCTATGAATTAAAGTTGGGATGGTCCATTAGTTGGGTACTAGCTAAGAATCAGATGGGACCAGTTTTTGTGTGGTGCATCTTGTTAAACAATGCTGACCACAGTTATAATTTATGATTTCTGAACATATGCTAACCTGAGACTCAGGAAATCTGAATGCAATTCTCTACTCTGCCACACACTCTCTTGTGACCTTTGGCGAGTCACGTTCTTTTTCACATGCTTCAATTCTCCATCTCTAATATGTGGGTAAAAGCACTTCCCTACCTATGTGGAACATTGTGAAGATAAATGTATTAAAATGATGAAACATTTAGATTCTAGAAAAATGGAAGTTGTATAACTATTTCAAGTAGTCTCTGTTTAAAAGAGTTGAAAAAGGAGTATTATAAGTCAGAGCTGAAATACATCAATAGATGCGTACCTTCAAAGGGAATTGTCATAATATCTGAGTGCAAACTAATTTTAAAATTTAGAAAAAAAGATCTGCTTCATCTATTTAAAAAACAATTTTTTGATAGTGTCCTTCTTCCAAAAAGAGAAAAGTCATTTTAATTCTTTTGGTAAATTCAGTAGATACTGAAGTTTTGAACCAGTAGTACATATAAGTCTGTGCTAACATCAGTAGCATAGCTTGGGAAGAGTGACGGGGGGCAATTGGGGTACCAGCTCCAGGAACCAATTCAGAAAGGGATACCGAATGCAGCGCATGTTGGGGGAGCTTGAGCCAAGGTAGCAGCAGCAGCCTGTGTCGCCACCACAGCCTCTGTGCAAAGAGGTAAGCAGTTATTTCCTGCCTTCCCCCACCTCCCCATGCAATTAAGTAATCATTTGCTTCCCCACTTCCCTCACCCCCACCTAAGATGCCAAAATTTAAAATTATGCCTCTAGCTTAAATTTAACTGGCTTAAATTTAACTATGTGCTTTAGTCCCATTGAATTCATTGGGACCACCTTCATGGTTTAACTTCAACAGGCATTTGTATGGATCAGTCTCTGCTTTTTCAGAGCAACTATGTTTCAATAACTCCAGTTAATGTTGATGAAATCTGTGGATGTTCATTGTCTACTTTAGTATATATCCCCACCCCTCACAGCTTCTCAAATATTGTAATGTCTCAACATTTCTCTGAAAAGCAGGCCCAACTTCTGTTCAGCCACAATTTTTCCTTACTGGGCAAAACTTAAGTAAACAGAAATGCCCTTTTTGGCCCTGATACACTTAGCGTTGCCATGATCCATGTCCCATGAAGACTGAGATTCCTCATAGTCATGGACATATTGACCAAAGCCATTCACTTTGTATCATGGCTCCAAATCCTTATGGGTGGCGCTATAATAACATAAAGGTCCACTTTGAGCAGAATTTATGGAGTTTGTCCCTGCTCCACCATGTAACAGCACTTTTTTCTTACTGAATTGGAAGCCTTCATGGCTTAGCATAACCATTGACATTACAAACCTCAGCCCAAAGTAGGGAAGAATAATGATGTACTTATTAAAACATTTTAGAAAAATCAATCATTTCCAGTGATTAACAAGCAATTTTAACTGAGTCAAGGTACAGGATATTCTCCCATTGATTCATGAACATCTGAAATAATTTCAAACTGCTTAATCATTTTAGTATTTTAATTGCATCTTTTGCTTTATCTAGGCTTTAGTAGTTATTGAAATCTAGAAGCTTTTGGACAGCAACAATTTTTCATGTTATCAAAGCCAACTAGCTGCCCTTTAAAACTGTAAAATGACTGAAACATACAAGCCCTCTTGAAAATGACAGTGACAGATGAAATATGAATGTCATTCATGATGTTGGGATATAGTGCTAAGCAGCACTTGGCAATTGTTTATTGTTGATAAGTTATCTCACTGAAAAGCTGACAGTCTCCAAATAAAGAAACTCTAACGAGAGAGGTAGAAAATACAACTCTTTAAACCTGCTGCTTTAACTTTTATTTTGCTAGCCCATTGACTCTAGCCCTTCCAATGCCGATAAGCTAAAACACTTGCTCTGCATTTCACATATGCCATGAGCTCAGTAGAAGTTTAACATCTAAGAACAGGAAATAATCAATAAGTCACAAAACCAACTAACATACTAAAAATGTAGAAAAACATAATTTTCCAATCCAGAGCACTTTCACTAATGAGACACTATGTGGAAAATAAAAAGGTTACCCAAATGCCACACACAGACATTCAGTTTCTCCTGGGAGAGTCACTGCTCTTCCAGTGGAAACCACAAGGGTACATATGTTCAGGATTTTTCTCCAAGAGCAGATGTGGCCTTTTGAGGAGAAAAATAACTTGGGAACAACCAAGGTTAAATCACTCCCAAGAGAATTTCTCATGGAAGAATGAATGTTCATACACATTCCCTTCTGAAAAAAGTCACAGCACAGTCCTCCAGCATCCCAGGGTGCTTTGCTCCCATTCTTTCCCCCCACCCTACCTTAGGGAAACAGTCTTTCACTTGGACTGGACTCTACTGCTCCACCTGAGCAGGGAAAAAAAAAACATGCCCCCATCATAATCCCCACATTATGCTTCAGGGGAGAGAGAGGCTGATCCCGAGCAGTCTGGGCCACCCAAACAGGGCTGCCCTGTGCATTGCTGCCATCTGTCTCCAGGCAGACTAGGGGAGCCTGCAGAATACAGAGAGATATATTCACAGGGGTCCCCCTGGCTGTGCAGCATCAGTATTCCAAGCTCTCCATCTTCAGGGCCTCAGTATTCAAATGCCTATACAGGCATCTCTGGGTAAATTTTTCCACCATGAAAGCAAATCTAGGAGAATTCTCCGAGATCATTTGAATGTGTGTACATAGAATCAGTTTGACATTGTACTGCCCAGGTGTGTTGGGGAGAAAAGGTCATAAGAAGCTACTTAAACTAGTTCAGGCAACAGTTCATAATAATTTCTTACCACTAAAGAGAATGCTAGAAAATGAGACTTAATAGGATGGCTTGTTTACTGATGTGCCACATGTCAGAACTGGTATAGCCTGCCAGGAAAGACTGTTTCAAGCCTCTCAGCAGCTAGCACATATTAATACCACACAGTAGCTTGGGAAGTATTCAACATTTTAGAAAAGCCATCAATCCCATCCTGCCTATCGTATGCCATCGTGCCCTGTTCTTGTATCCCATGTGTAGAAGCACCACTTCTCTACATCCTTTCCTTTGTGCTGATAAGAGAAGACTAAAGCAAGATGAGACTTCAGAGTAAGGACAGAATTTTACATTACCAGGCCTTTTTCCACACTAGCACCTATAACTTTGGGGGATAATAGTTACAATGTTTAAGACTTTTACAGTTAAAGGATTAGTATCTTTTGCAAATTTCAAACTTTTGTAGCCTAAGGATAGTATCAGTAAATAGAATATAGGCACAGCGTGCATGCTCAAACGAAGTAATATAATATATAGAATATAAGTAAGTAAGTAAGTAAAGTAAGTAAAAAATATAAGTTAGTAAAATAAGTAATAATATAAAATAATATCAACAATATTTGTCTGAAGTTACCCTGTCTCAAACTGAATTATGAGCAAGTTTGTCCTTGTCTTGTCTCAGTTTAGAGTTTTTTACAAGTAAGATTATCACTCTAGTTAAACCTATATAGAAGGATATAACAGCATATTTGGAATTGTCTTGGAGTGTGCACTCTATGGTGAGTTTATTTTCTTTGGTGAAGAAAATGAGATGAAAAGTTTATTTTATTCAGAATTCATCTTGCCAAGTTTATGTTTTTATTTGTGATGCATCTCTCATGAATCATTCTGGTCCTATCAAACTAATTTCTGGAAGTTGATGGCACTGGACTCGTTCAGTTTCAATTTATTTGTATTAGATATGGAAATTCCCAAATGCACCCACATAGCTGTCCACCTGTATTTCAACATTCCATTAATCTTTAATGTATTTTCCCATTATTTCTCATCTTTGAAATGCTGTTATTTCAAGACGAGTTTTCCTTGGTTATTTCCTGTTGATTCTCTTGCTTAGTTATGCAGTGTAGTTGTGGTGTTTATGGTTACAAATATCACCACAAGCTCCATTCTCTAAGCAAGTGTTCAATTACTGTCATGAATTCCAATATAAGTGGAAAAGAAGCCACAAACTACTCTTATACAGTACCAGGAACAACTAGATTATTTTTTAATTCAGCGAAGCATATAGTAGTGGTCTATCTCATGACCCAATGAACTAAAAAGCGCATAAACACTCATGCTAAGCTACCTATACTGGCTTGCTGCTTTTTCCTGCCTACTACAGTTCATGGTGCTGATGTTGATCCACAAATTTGTTAAAGAACCACAATATCTCATGGACTGATTCATGGCCCTAAGCCGAAAATGTCAGCTATGATGATACAGTTCCATTCAGCTAACTTAAATATTAACTAATACGCAGCTGCTAGGACTCACTTCAAATGCAAAGGTGTAGGAAGAAGACCCTTTCAAATAAGCAGGCATAACACTGGAAGATTCTCCCAAGGGAAGATATAAAGAATCCTATCCGTGCTTTATGCTGCTACCTTAGTAACATGGCATCTCAGCAATGCTAATGGATAGGTGGATTCTGCAATATGAAAAAAAATAGCTGTTAGCTATATTTGTGGTTCCAATTTGTGGAAAGAAAAAAATTGGGGTACAACCTAAAAAATATTAGTCAGTCTCTCATATAGTCACCCCTATTCTTTTGTCTCTCCCTTCTCCAATTTATATCCAATATCAAAGTGGAAACTGTTCACTTTATTCATTAAAGCATAGTGATCAATTTGCTAATTTCCTTGTACTAGACTGACAATCTCATCAATGTCATGAAAAAATAGATAATCTCTGCTTCCAATTTCTAATTAAATTATGTAAAAATGATGACTTAATGAAAGACCCAAGACAGATGACATCTAACAAGGATAATCAGCTCTTTGTCATTTCAAGGTATCTCAATGCTGAAAATGTCAGGCAAGTATATAACATTGTAGGTAAACATTAAAGCACATACTAGGTATTTCATTTTAATTAAGAAAAGAAAAGGATATGTGCTGGAACCAGTTGTTGTGTGGAGTGATCAGTAGTCTATTTGGAGAAAGTGAATGGTTTAGGATTGAATGACACTACTATCTTTTATTAGACCAAGTAAATAGTTGGAAAATTTGTGATCTGCAAGCTGTCGAGCACAAACACCCTTCTTCAGGCATATGTAGAGTCTGCTGTAGCTTTGTGTTCTTCTGGTGGAACAGAAGCCAATCTGCAAAATGCAGGTCTGTGAAAATGCAAATGCATGGCAGTGAGGATCAGAGGCCACGGGAGACAATAGGTATGAGACCAGTAGGTGGGGGGGGGAGGGGGGAATGTAGACCTGGTGATAGCATGTAACTGGTAAAAAGTTACCTGGGGTTATCAGATGGCAGGCAGGTTATAATGTACCGTATGGTCTGTATTTAGTCCATGATTTTTTTGTATCTAGTAGATTTATGAAGTGAAGTTCATAGGCTCATCTGTGAATGGTGTTTTGTAAATTCCTTTTGAGGATTAGAGCAGAAAGATCGGTGAGAGGGTGGTTGTCTTGGGAGAAGTGTGTGCCCACAGGCAATTGGGCATTTCTCTCTTTGATAGATTTTTGGTGTCTGTTCTTTCTGGTACACACTTGTTGTTTGGTTTCTCCTACATATTTCCCATCAGGACATTTAGTGCACTCAGTGAGATACATTACATTTCTGAGGTGCAAGTTTAAGATCCAGAAATGGTGATGGTTCTATTGTGGGGTGTAGTTCTTGTCAAAGTAGTTGGCAGATTTTACCTTTCTTGTTCCGGTATGGTCTGGATCCATTTGATGTGTTTTGGGCCATAGGAAGTTTGCTTCTGGTGATGAGACTGCCAAGGTTTAGTGCTTGTTTAAAGGCTAGGATGGGTGGTTCTGGGAAGATCTCTAAGAATTTGATCTTCTAGTAAGAGTTGAAGTTGTTTGAGGATTTTCCATATAGGTTCCAGGGAGGGATGGTATGTCACATAACTAATTGTGTGCGATTTCATGGGGATTTTCTTTTTAATTTTTCCGATGCCTCCATCTCAACGAATATTTCTACAACCAGAATGAATCCACTTCCAACAACAATTCATACTTTTACAACTTTGAGGAAAAGATTAACTCCCAAAATACCAAAACAAAAATCAGATTGGACACCTCACAATGAACGGAATTCAAGCATTCACTACTTTTTTTAAGTGCTTCAGGGAAAGAATGAACAAGAATGATGTTAACCTGGCACAGGGCACTGCCTGTGGCCACCACCATATAGTGGGATCCTGGGGTGCCTGGTAGCCACAGACCTTGCTCAGCCCTTCTAGTGGCTGTGGCAGGTTCCTCAAGAAGAGGGTCTCCCTGTACAGCAGATGAGCCTTGCAAACATATGATAAGCTATATACAGGATTTAATGATATACAATATAAATTACAAAACCAAGCAGGTTAACATATAAAGGCTATTAAAGAGAACATACAAAACACACCCATAACTCTGGTAATGACAGTCACAACATGTAACTTTTTCTTTGAATACCCCTAACCCAAAAGGAGAATAATAATCACAGATAGATAAAAGGGCACCAACATTTAGCCAACTGAGTTACAGACTTATAGGTTTGCCCATACTTATTTACACATCTAATCAATAACTTTTATATACATGAATGAATATGATGGCTCTCTGCACACTTAACAGCCAGGGTGATGCCTTGAGAGGAATAGCCACATGTTTTCACCTCTCACTGCAGCTGGGGACAGGTCCTCCTTGGCTTGGGTCCCTCTACGCTTGCTTCAGGCATCACATGCTGCAGGCCATTGCTCCCTCAACAGCGTCTCTGCAATACACCTCTCTCTGCCCTGATCCATGTCCCCTGACACAGCAGGGTGCGGGGACTGGGCTGCTGGCTCTGGCAGTCACCCTGGGCAGCACACATACAGCACACCAGGCAACCAAGTGAGGGTTTTGTCACCTCCTCATCCTGGGTTTCTCACAGGAAACCTCACCCCAGGTAAACAGACTCCAGCATCCCCTAAACCCTGCCTTTCCCCACCATGACAGGGATATTTTCTGCAGCCTTCCCCAATGGCCACTGTGTTCCCTTTCTTCTTTCCCCAAAATGGGTCTCTCCAGGTGGGCTTCATCTGCCCACACTATTGCACTTTTACTGGGACAAACATCCCCCTTTCGCAGCACGTTATTTCTAAAGGGGCAGCCTGCCCATTATGCTGCATAGCTGAACTCGTGAGACACTCCCCCTTTCAGGTAATTGCAATCTTACTGCTTGTTACAATGAAATAATCAACAATAAATGCCACCATAACAACATCTCCCTCTCAGAGACAAGGGCCATAGAACCTCTAAGATCCAACCACCATATAGTAATAAAAACAGCAAATAAAGGAGGACCTATAGGTAACCTTAACCATGAAGACTACATAAAAGAAGTCAACAGACAACTCCAACACCCCCTACTACAAACAACTAAAGAAAGATTCAACTCAGCGTTCCACCTTAAAACTCAAAACCACCACCACATCATTTCCATCTGAACTACAAGGAAAACTACAGAACTTGATCCCCGCCACTACCCAGGGACTTTTTGCATGCTCCCTAAAATCCACAAACAAGCGGACCCAGGCAGACCTATAATATCCAATCATGGAAACCTAACTGAGGAAATATCAGGTTTCATTGAGTCCATCCTAAAATCTCTTGTCACCCAAAGGGAGACTTTTGTCCAAGATGCAACGGACTTTTTATGAAAACTTATGAAGATAGACCACCTTCCCAGCAATATCCTCCTAGCCACCATGGACGTTACTAGCTGATATACCAACATCCCACACCAGGATGGCATCCAAGCTTGCCTGATGTATCTACAAGAGCAAAATTACAAGTCATAGTATAGACCTAAAGATAGCACTGAACTTATACACTTCATCCTCACACACAACAACTTCAGTTTCAATGACTGACACTTCCTCCAGATCATGGGCACAGCTATGAGCACCAAAATGGTCTCACAATATACCAACCTTTTTGTAGCCCACCTGGAAGAAGAATTCCTCAAGAACTGCACCATCAAACCCTGGCTATATTTAAGATATAAAGGTGACATCATCATTTGGACTGAAAAGCTGCAATCTCTGATATCCATCACAAATTCAGTAATCATCACCCCTCCATCAGACTCTTTCTTAAATATTCCAACATCAACATATCTTTTTAGACACTATTATCAGTATCCAGAATGGTAAAATACAAACCAACATATACAAGAAACTCATGGGCCAACATACATATCTGCACAGAACCAGCAATCACCCTAAACACACCAAGAATGCTGTAATATACAGCCAGGCCCTCTGATATAACCAAATTTGCACTGAGGAGAACACTCAATGATCATCACCTCACAAATCTCAAAAGGCTTTCATTCAACAAGGGCACTCCTCCAGAAAGAGAGATGTCACTTTTGAAAGAGCCACCTGGATACCACGTGAAGAATTGCTGGAGTACAAAAAGAAAATCCTCGCTAATTGTACATCATTAGTTATGATATGCCATCCCTCCCTGGAACCTATATGGAAAATCCTCAAACAATTCACAACCCATACTAGAAGAAGACCCAGTTCATAAAGAGATTGTCCCAGAACCACCCATCCTAGCCTTTAAACAAACACTGAACCTTCCCAATCTCATAACCAGAAGCAAACTTCCTATGGCCCAAAACACATCAAATGGATCCAGACCATGCTGGGACAAGACATGTAAGATCTGCCAATGTATCTATACCACTCCCACAAAAACTATACCCCACAATAAAACCATCACCATACCTGGATCTTACAGCTGCACCTCCAGAAATGTAATATATCTCACTGAGTGCACTAAATGTCCTGATGGAAAATATGTAGGAGAAACCAAACAACAAGTATGTACCCAAATGGATGGACACCAAAGATCTATCAAAGAGAGAAATACCCAATTACTTGTGGGCACACACTTCTCACAAGACAACCACTCTCTCACCGATCTTTCTGTTTAAATCGTCAAAGGGAATTTACAAAACACCTTTCATAGACGAGCTTATGAACTTCATTAGACCATATGGTACATTATAACCTGCCTGCCATCTGATAAGCCCAGATAACTTATCTACATTTTATCAGTTACATTCTATCACCAGGTCTACATTCCCCACTTTTCCTCCTCCACCTACTTGTTTCATACCTTTTGTCTCCCATGGCCTACGATCCTTACTGCCATGCATTTGCATTTTCACAGACCTGCATTTTGCAGATTGGCTTCTGTTCCACCCAGGAGAATGCAAAATAACAGCAGACTCTCCCTATGCCTGCAGAAGGGTGCCTGTGCCTGAAAACTTGCAGCTCATAAATTTTCCAACTATTTTGTTGGTCTAATAAAAGATATCACATTTGCCCAAATAACTGTCTGCTTATGTCCTTAGACCAAAATGGCTACAACCAACACCACCGATAAGATTTTGGACAAGCACAGGTGGTCAGTACCTCACTTTCATAATTCATTCAGAAGTGGGTACTTCTAGCAGCAGAGCTATACTCTTGTCATTAATTCAGTAATGACTTGTATCTCCTACTGAAGTGCCATCTCTGCTTCCTGCTCTGGAGGTCTCTATTTCTTCTTTTGAGGTCTCCACCAAAGGGCTGTTGTTATGTGATTAAGTGAGACTGAAATACAAGTGGCAGCTTTAGTTAATGATTTAACTTTTATTAAAAAGTAAGTAACATTCATAATGAGTTAAAGATCACTACTACTTGTAAAGTAAAAAAACAAAAAGCCAATTTGGGAGAACTCTTCAAATATATATATATATATATATTTGCCACTCCTTGATGTCATTGGCACAGATGTCAGCTCTTCCTAGTGAAGAGAGAAGATAATAGCTTTGCCTGTAAAGATCTGAGGTTGACCTAGGGAATTCTGGAAAGTAGTACAAGTGCTTCCCCCAAAAAGCACTTCCTTGAGATTAGGATGTAAGCACCCCTGTCTCTTCTCAGAAAATCCTGTAATGAGGATGTTAGGGACAAGTACTTCACCCCAAACTCAAAGCATCATTTAGCTTGGACACTGGATAGGAACAAGCACTTCTATCCCAAGAAATTCCATAGCCAGGGGTTTGCGGCAAGCACTCGTTTAGTATCTTAAAGTTGGAGTGCGTTTGAGTTACAAGGCCACTATCCAGCCTCCTCCCCACAAATTCTTTTCCCTTTGGGAAGTATTCCTGTTTACACAAACTGTCTTTCCCTATCTCTTGCCTTCCTGCCTCTTTCCTGACAGTTTGGTGAATGAACCTAATTGCTTTCAAGAGGCATCCAGCTGGTAGCTGGCTTCAAGGGCTACAGACAGACATTCGAAAAGCAGGAGCCTGAATTGATTCAAATTTTGCAAGTTAGTCTAACCTGCCTAGGTTGAAACAATTTGCAAGTGTACAGACATTCCCTCTGGACTGAGGAAATGCAGGCACATGCCTGTCCTGGTGTGAGTCTCTTCCTGGGGAGGGGGCTGTGAGTGGGGGTTAGAGCTGCTGCAGACTGCATGGTGTGAGCGGCAGCACCAGGGCTTGGAGGGGGCCATAGCCCTCACAAACCCTCCTAGCACTGCTGCCACTGCTCCCCCTGCACAGTCTGTAGCAACTTTCCTCACAGCACAACCCCAGCTCGCAGCATGGGTTGCCAGAAAGAAGCTCACACTCCAGGACACCATGATGGGCAGCTGCCCCCATCATGGTTGCTCCCCCCTCACCACTCCAGCAGCAGGAGTGGGAAATGGCCCTATAAGTGGGGGGCAGGGAGGGGGGCTTTTCCCTCCTCTGTCCCTAGGGGACCGCAGCAGGGTCTGCCTGCCCCAACTGCTGCCACCACTGCTGCTTGCTCCCTGCATGCGGTGAACCATAGGAAAAGCCTCCTCCTGCCCATCCACCAGATGCTGGAGGGAGGGGAGAATAACCCCTCCTCCCTGCCCTCTCATCTAAGAGGTTGTGCCATTGTCGCTGGAGTTGCAATGGGGGAGTGACTGTGATGGGGGCTGTAACCCCTGTCATAGTGTCCTGGAACATGAGCCTCTTTCTGGTAGTGGGGCCACGTTGCAGGGGCTTGCGGGGTTATGGCCCCATCTGGGCCTTGGTGCTGCTGCTCACACCACACAGTCCACAGCAGCTCTGATCCTCACTCGCAGCCCCTGCCAGGAAGAGGCTTGCACTCCCTGGACACCATAGCAGGGGCTACTGCCCCCATCAAGGGCCTTGCCCTCTCACTGCTTCAGTGGCAGGGGCAGGGACACAACCAGAGCTCAGCTAGCACAGCCCCCTAGTTGGGGGAGCAGAGAGGGGGGTTATTCCCCACTCCCACTGGCGCCTGGCGGAGAGGATAGGAGGGGGCTTAGCCCACTGCTTGCCCCGCACTGGGAGCGTGTGGCAGTGGGAGTCAGGGTGGGCAGACCCCATCGCAGGCCCTGAGGGCAGAGGGGGCGGAGTGGGGAATAACCCCCTCCCTACTCTCCCTTGCCTAAGGGGGCCTTGTTGGCTGGCCTCTGGCTGTGCCGTGGGAGCTGTGACAGCGGGGGGGGGGGGGGGGCGTGCCTGGCAGACCGCAGCTTGGGTCCGTGCTGGTGGGACAAGAAGGTGGGAATTAAACCCCCACCCTGGCCAGTTCACTCCAGGCTACTGCTGGGTCTGGCCATGCCCCCACCGCTGGAGTAGCCAGCAGAGAAATGCAAGTCGTACTGGTGGGACAGGGGAGGGAGGGGGGAATGAACCTCTTACCTGTTCCCTTTGGGGGACAGTGTCTGGCCAGACCCTCCGCCCCTGCCTGTCCCTGCTCTGGCTGGGGAGCAGAGGGGCGGGGCCAGCTCTGCTCTGCTGGAGCAGAGAGCACAGCTAAAAGAATACCAGGATGCTGACGGACTCTGGTTTAACTTAAACAAGGAAGGGGGTTGGGATAGATATTGCATAGTTGAGTTCAATCAGTTAAATCTGATACTGTATTCAACCAGGTTTATCTCAAACTGGTTTTGGCTATGTTGAAACTGGTTTATGTGCACTGACCTTTTGTTCTGTTACAGGTTTAAACCAGTTTTTGATCACTTAAACCAGTGTATGTGTAACATCTGTCCCTAGCCAAGGAGGACTAAGCAGCTGAAACTCCTTTCTTTTCTATTCAATATGTGTGGTGATGATCTAGGGGAGTAGGAAGGAAATATGATTAAGTCTTGATCCTCTGGATCAGAGACCTACTTCGGAGGGGTATATCTTTTTCAGCCAAGGAAATGTGAATCTGGAGGGGATTCAGAGTATATTCCTGAGCTATGTCTGATTAAGGCCTAAATTCAAGAAAAAAATTAAAATACATGCTTAAGTTCATACCTATTTAGGCAAGCACTTAAGCAGCTATTTATTAAGTACTTAGTTAAATTTAGTGATATGTTTCAGCTATTTTTGAATAGCAATCCTTTCCTGAATAAAGTAACAAAAGTAAAAAAAAATGCATTCCTTCCTCAAAATTAATCTTTAAGAAAATGGGTCATAAAATGAG
Source organism: Alligator mississippiensis (assembly GCF_030867095.1). Lineage (NCBI taxonomy): Eukaryota > Metazoa > Chordata > Crocodylia > Alligatoridae > Alligator > Alligator mississippiensis. Next base: position 45,960,900 of record NC_081830.1, read on the forward strand.
GTCAGTGATGCCTATTGGAATTTAACGAAGTGACAAAAGCAAGGAAATTCAGAAGTAAGACCAAAACTGTACCTGTAAATTTGAAAGCTGGGGATCTGGCCCTACATCTTTCATTAATTTTAATAGAAGATGTATGTTTGAACCTCCTGCACACCTTCAAAATTGTAACCTAAGTCTGTAACTTTTCCTTAAAATAAAGGAGAAGGCCAGAACATATTGGCAGCCTTATTTTAGCTATTCTGGATGAAGTCAGAGCCAAATCTTTAAGCCAATAAAGATTTTTCCCCTTTACAAAAAAGTCTGGTCTGTCTTTTGTTTTATATATATTTCCAGAAGATTATAAAACATGCATTTATTTATTAAGTTAGTTCATTTATTTAGGTTAAATTATTTAAACATAGGTTTATTCTTGAATTTAATTAACACATTAACAATTGCAGCATATAGAGAAAGAAATGTTTATATTTATAGTCATTGCTCAAGCTGAGTTTGTTAGAGCGTATTCAGTGGCTATGTTGTTTATTTATTAAAAGCTATTGACCTGCATAAATCTCTAGAGGAACATATGTGCGCTACTAGATATGGCAATGGACCTAGTTAGTAGCAGTGGCAAAACACTATATAACTCAGTTCTAACACTGAGGGCATTTTTAAAAGCACTGAGAAAAAAGAACAAGTAATTTGGAAGAAACTGGGTCTAAGTCAATTTTACTGTAAAGAATCATCAGTGAACAAAGTACTGTTGCTTCTGTTTATACCAGAGCTAAATTTTGCTCACAGATAAAAAAAGCAAGTCACTATATTTGACTAGCAGGTTCACACTCTGTTTTTCAGTTTTTAAAATAAGGTGAATACTATTTATTCTTCTATAATGCAATTACTGAAGTCATTTAGACTTAAAATATTAAGATACTTGTATTACAATGCTATATTTTAAGTCTGCTTTCTTCCTTATAGAAACACACAAATTCCTTCCCAACACTGCTGTAATTGTAATATCTTCCTAGAGCATGGTAAGCTATATGATCAACATTTGACCCATAAGATTAGCACTTTTTGTCATTTTCTCTTTGTTGGACACCATCTTGCAATGTGCTTTGGAGATAAATAAATAAGTATGACCTACAAATTGGTCAAAACATGGTCATATTGAAACTGCAATGTTATTTTTAAATGTTAAATAATGATGACATTATTTACTATAAATTTGTACTGTGGCTTGAGGCACCAATGAGATCACATCCTCCCTTTAACTGGGTGTTGTACAAGTGTACAGAAATAGCAAGTCCAAGTAAAAAAGAACAGATACCCCAGGGCCCTGATCTTGTAATAAGTGCTGCTTGAGTGTACAATGCAGGATCAAGGACTAACCTAATATAGAGGCATGCAAATTTGTAAGTAGAAATATGTCTTAAGCATTTTTTAAAGTTAAGAAACAATCTTCATTCACTTGTTTTTTATTAATGGAGCTTAGCCTTTTTAACTGTGCTGACACTATGATGTGCTTTAATATTATTTCTAAAAAAGCTGCTAAATTGTTTCATCTAGGCATTAGTCCCTTTAATTAGAAGAAATTGTAACCATCATGATTCAAATGCATAATGGAATGGAAAAAAATATAGTTGACTGTGACCTTGGAGCTACCCGAATCTGTGCAGCAGACTGTATATCTCTAAAGGCAAATCCCTTTGTCCAGCAGATATCTTGTATCCACACTGGGGAAATTACGACAAAAAATAAGCCTTAGATCTCCAAACACAAATGGAGCTTTCTGATGGACTGTCTCTGATGTCAGACCCATGTCAGTAATTCCTAGAGAATGCATGACTATGACCTTTTCCCCCTCGTTTTATAATTTCCATTTCACGAGGCCAATAAAACATGTCAGGCCGAAGTGAGTTTGTGTTTTCAGTGTGGGAGTTATTGCACTTCTCAGGAGATGGAAGGAGTGTGACTGCATGAATCTCAGATGAGAAATAATCCTTCAGAAATTGGGGGTCTGGGATCAGATACTACATTTACATAATATGACCACTGGCCGCAAAGAAACATAAAATGGAAATTAAAGTTACAGTCCTTAAATAATTAGAAATGTGTGAGTAAATGACTTACACAGTCTCCAAGGCAAAACTATGGAAGGTAATGGGCATGGATGTCTGTGGATCAACATAAAAGCTGACCCTTAATAATATCATTAATATTAAATCTGAAAATTGATGTCACACCATTCATATTATTTCAGTTATTAAAATATTTTATTTAAATGAATGTTTATCAGTAAATATCCTTGGCTTCTTATTGGTGGAAGAACAGTATATGGGATATCACAACAGATCATAGGACTCATTGGCTATAATGTAAAAATAAATAGAAATTGTGGTTAAGGCATCTGATCTGGGTTCACTTCCCAGTTATGTTATAGATTTCTTTTGTCACTTAATCTGTCTGTCCCGTAGTTCCCCATCTATAGAATAGAGTTATTTGTCCTTTTCTCCCACGTTTTGCCGGCTTTGCTTTTTTAGCCCAAGTTCTTTTAAAAAGAGATTTTGTCATACTGTACAATCCTAGCACTGTGGAATCCTGGTCTTGGTTGGCAAGACTGTGGGCCACCATAACACAAAACAAAATAAAGGTAAGCATTAAGGGTTAAAAAGAAAAAGAGTATCTCTTTCTACAACTTCCTCACAGCCTAGCAGGTTCATTATAGAAACCAATAGTATTGTATTTACATATATATTAATAAAGTATGCTATTCACCCAGAGTAAGCATATTCAAATCCTTTTCAAAGAGAAATTTTTGCATTACAGACATTTTTGGCTCTGTTTTCAGCATAAATTATTATTTAAGGTACTGAATCATAAAACCTATAGATTTGACAGTTCCTCAGTGCTTTTGCAGTCTGTGTCAGTCTGGCTGCTGTAAATACTCTCATGGGAGTGCATTTAAAGCAAGGTGCACAGAGATTTACCATGCGGTTTCCATTAACACTAATCACAGACATTCAGGTAAACCTCTCTGCATCACACTTAATATTTACTTCTTCAGGCTGAATGCATGGGTGGCAAGCACCGCAGTGCACCTTTTAAAAAGCAGCTGCAGTATATGTGGCTGATTTTACAAGATATGTAGCAGTATGCTCCCAGTTGGCTGTTAGGAAGCATGATCAAGCCTCATAAGATGTACCAAAGAGGTTTTATGAGATGTTTGCAGGAAAGCCTTACAGTTAACACTTTGGGGACCAAAAGGCTTCCTCCAAACTAGAGGAAGTGGAGTGGCTTATTACACCTTTCCTTTTTTTTTTAAATAAAAAGAGAAACAAGCAAATATTGATGCAGGTAAATTGTCCCTAGAGCCAATCTTTTACCTCTCACTTGATATTATTGCCAATATAATTTTCCCCCCTTTAAATCTGTCCCCCAACTCCACCCCCATAATGTAACTTACAGGGAAACAGCTGTCATAACCTTCCCTATAGTAGTCAAGGGTAGCACTAGAATAGACATCCATCATGATCTGTATAAATAGCTCAGGAAAGATTTGTCTGGGAAGGAGTGGAATGGCATGATGAGCTTGTGGTTCCATCAGTTCCCTATCAACAATAGGTACTGAAGCAGAAAGTGTAGACCACGGCTTGTCTGTTTTGCCCCTTGTCTAGTGTGTGCCCAAATGGAGGGGAATCCTTGGGTTCCCGCACACTGAAAGAATCTTGTTTACAGAGTTGCAGAAAGTGGAGGATGGACAACTCCCTTCTTCCCCTGGTAACCTCTAGTTTTATTCTCCTGTGTTCTTGCCTGCAGATGGACTGTACAAGTTCTGTTTTCTGGCCTATATGAAGGAGCCCACTCATAACTGAGGGCTCTGGGTGTTATGAACGCTTAAATAATGATCCTACTATTATAATGATGAATTTGCCCTTTCCTGCCTCTTTGGGTTTTGGCTACGTGGGAGCTTTCAGCTAAGTCAGTGTGTATCAACTAAGTGATGATGCAAGTGTATGCAAGGTAATGCATGTTAAACTGCACAATTCAGGAGGAAAGTGGCTTTATATACTTTTATCTTAATCTTCCTTCAAGGAGTAAGCTACAGAATCCAAGGCCACTTTAGTCTGAAATAGGAACATCCCCCTGGGGATTTAAGATGTTTAATTTATGTTTACACCTTTAGCTTCTTTTAGATGGATGGCCTCAGCATTCCTGAATGTCTCCCTGCAGCTAAGCCCTTACTCTTTAGCTAGATTCTTCCTGTATTCCCCAGGCCTTGCCAAGAGCTGTCTTTGGCTGGTGCTTTTTGTCTCCAAGTCTTTTCCATTTCGCCTGGTCACATATTTCTCCCTCCCCCTTTGTCAGAATCCTCTCAACCGCGTCCTTCCTTACCCTTACACTCCTCTCCCTTCTTTTTCCAAACTCTCCTATTTACTTTAAACCTGTCATACTTTCCTACCTCCACTGGCTTCTTGACCCCACCCGCAAACCTATTTATCCTCCCTAGTCTCCCTTGCTGAAGGACCTGCTTCTTCTCCTATCCAGTCTTTATTCTTTCACTCAACTAAATCATATTTCTCTTTCACTCAACTAAATCATATTCCCCCCCCCCCATTTTGTCCTCTTCTCATTTTAAACACCTGCCCCCAGTCTCTTTTTGCTCCCCATCAGTATCTCCTTACTTTCTCCCTCCAAGCACAGCTGCATTCCTCACTTTTGCTAGTCTCCCCTAGGTTGGCAGAGAACCAAGTCTCTCTTGTAAACCCTTTCCCCACCTTTCCCTAATCTCCCATTCTCTTCTTCCAGATTTCCTCTTTCCACCCTGTTATATCCTCTGTATTCTCCTGCCTTTCCCTCAAACCCCATCTTTCATCTCTCTCTCTCTCTCTCTCTCTCCTAATCGCTTTCCTATTTCTCTGAATCCTTCTGTACCTCCACAAACTCTACCAAAAAGAGGTTTGCTCACTTTTTCTTCAAACACCTTTTCCTCTTCTTCCCAGGCCCTTCTCTTCTCTCCCCTGTGGCTGCCCCCCACCCCTCTATTTTCCAAAACACACCACATCCTCTTCTCAAGCACCCTATCTTCTGCCTCCTTTTCTCCTATCCTCCTTGACTGGGCTTTCCTGGAAGAGGACAGTGGTTGTCCCATCTCCAAATCTCACACTCTACTCCAGTCTCCCTTGTATTCTGGCTTCCACATTTACCCCTTGACCCCAAGTGCCCTCTGAAACTTTCAACCACCCTGGTCCTCTCTGCAACAAGACCCCAGCCCTTCCCTCCACCCCTCTCGAGCTTCCACATGGCTCTGCCAGTCCCCAAACCCTTGGTTGCCCCTCCACACTCTTCTGCTTCATCAGCTCTGCACCCACGAGGCCTGCGACCCTCTCCTGCTCTGGGAGGGCCCCAGCTAGGACCCATCCTCACAGGACCCTTTATTCCCCTGCTGTGGCCGTGGCGGCAAAGGTAGGGCCCCTCTTTGGGTGCGTTTCCCTGCAGGGAGCCAGCGTTGGGGCCCAGGTTGTCCTGTTGCTCTTGCCCCAACCCTCCAGGATCACCTTGGAGTCTCCAGGAATTAGCTATAACTTGCCAGGAGGCTGCTGAAAGTCACCCAGCAGATCAATGTTAGGGCATTCATTGAAACAAACATGAAATGCGGAACCCGATTGATACAGTAGTCCAGTAGGTTTTTAAAATGTAATAGTAACGTGCATTTGCCTTCCTGATGTGAAGTCCTTCATGTCATTATGCCATGTGATGAAACCTCCCGGAATAGACTCAAACGGAGTTGGGAGGCGCCCCCCCGAGCGGGGAAGAGGGCAGGTGCGGGGAGCGCGGGTCCCGGGCGCGGGCTGCGGGAGGCTGCAGCCCCCTGCCCCCGGCGGCCTCTCCCCGCCCGTCTGCCTCTCTCTTCCCGCATGCATATGCATGCCTCTCCTCCCTGTGACGTCGCAGCAGTCCCGGGGTGAAAGCCGGAGCCGCTCCGGCCCCGCCAGTGAGGCTGTGAATGACTGAGCAGCGGCAGCCGCCGCCCGAACAGCATCACTGCTGTGCCGCCGCCGCCCCTGTGAGGCAGCCGGAGGGCGAGGCCGGCGGAGCCCGCAGCAGCCGCCGCCGGGGGGGATTCTCCGGCGGCGCCAGCGCGAGGGGGAGCCGGAGCCGGAGCCACCCGCCCGGGGGAAGATGCCGGGGCTGGGCTGGCGGCCGGCGCTGCTGCTGCTGGTGCTCGGCAGCCTCCGCGCCGCGAAAGGTGGGAGCTGCGCGCCGGGAAGTTTCCCAGCCGCGTGCGGGGGGCGGCGGCCGCGGGGAGGGGACGGGGCGGCGGGGCCAGCGCCCTCCGCCGGCTCGGGAGGGGCGGCCGGTCCTGGCCGAGCCCCGCGCGCTCCGGGGCAAAGTTTGAGGCGGGCGGAGGAGCGGAGCCGCGGGGCCCGCGAGGTTGGACGGGCGCCCCCGGGGCCGGGCCGCCGCTGCAGCAGCTGCCCCGCGGCGAAATGCTTACTCATGTGGCGGAGGTGCCTCGCAGCCGGGCGGGAAACACCGGCCGGGGGGGGCCGCGTGTCGCCCTCCCGCCCGGCGGGACGCGGCAGCAAGAGCCGCATGGCGTGGCCGCGGCGCGGGAAGGCGGGTGCTGGCTGGCTTCAGCACCTGGCGGGGCCGCGGCTCGGCACCGTCCCTGCCCAACTTGTTGACTGCAACTCTTTTGCTGCGGGCGGAGGCGCGGGTAGGACCGGGGATGGAGCGGCGAGGGCCGGGAGGGGTTTCCCAGGACGTCCTCGTTACCAACTCATCCTGGTTAGCCGCAGAGAGGGAGTCTTGCTTTGCGCGTGGGCTGGGGGCTGAGGGCTCTGGCTGCCAAGCAAACCAGCGGCCGCGGGAAGGGGAGAGTGAGGTGGCGGCACCGACTGTGCTGGGAAGCCCAGCCCAGCCCAGCCCAGCCCAGCCCAGGGGGGCTGTGTCTGTTGCCTCTCTTTGCCAAAACGGACTGCTGGAAATTCATTTACGCTTATTTTTTCAGTAACTTGTTTTTTATGTGGACCTGACCCTTAGCAATCTCTGTGTGTAAGCCTGGTCCATTCTGGCATTTGTGGTTTGCTTTGGTTCTTTCTCTAGGTGAATCTGATTTCTTTGCTTGACCTGTTTTTTTCCTTGCTGTCCTGTCCTGACTCTCTCTATAAGGAAGCCCCTCAGTGAAGGGAAGCTGAAGTTTTGAAAACTTTTGCTTCAGTTTGCTTCCAGATAACTTTAAAGTGATCTGCTTTCTCTTCCTTCTGTAAGAAGTCTTGTCATTTACCTCATTTGAGTATGGGGAACCTTTTGTGCCTATTAGAGCTGCACTGGTGTCAGTCCCAGTTCAATATGAAGCTAATTGTTTTTGGAGAAAAGATTGCCTGAAAATAACCTCGCAACACTCAGAAATAGTATAAAATCCCTTCAGACATATAGTAAGGGACTTGATACTTCTATTTGCAATTCAGTGCATGCATCATGGTCCCCATGGTATGCAATGTTTCAGGACAAATAACACTGATGCATAATAACCAACAAGAGTGTGTATTTTATATGAGGATTTTATCCTCCTCTTACCTACATAACATGTGCTTTAAGATCATCAGTTCTTGTTGTAGATCTTTTCCTCTGGCAAATATTCCAGATGTCATTCCTTCTTAGGTGTGTTTTTAAAATGTGGTAGGTAGTTCAGCAGTCTGGCACATTTTAATTCTTTTTGTCAAGGCTTCTACTTTCCATTTAACCACTGGAGGGCTGCAAAGAGCATTTTTGTACAGCAGTAACTTTAAAAATAAATATTTAATGATAAAAAATAGACATTTTAATGACACTTTTGTTGGTATTTAACATTGTTTGGATTTTCCTTTACTGCTTTACATGCATTTCTGGGTTTAAAATTTGACATCAGCTGAGGATAAAATATAGGAGAATAAACTACCATATCTTAATATCTAATACATTTAGTATCTGATGTACTTGTCTCTGAAGCTCTGGTTTTCATTCCCATCAATAAAGTGCGGAAAGCCAGTGTGTGTGTGCATAAGAACCTTGTATTGCTTTCTTCTTTCTCAATATTTTTCTGTATGGGACTAAAAAGACTTATACGTAGAATTAGTTAAAAAGCTTGCTAATGTAACGCTGGAGTTGGCTGCTATCTTGAAGCTGTATGCTTTCTGACTTGAGGCACATGTAAGATGTCATGTATGCCTCTTGCATTCTGTTCCTCTTACTAGGGGGTTAGCACAGGCAATCCATACAATGAAACTCAGAACAGTAATTGTATCTCAGCTGTTTTGGTGTTACACTACTCAAATGTTTATATTAAAATACATGAGTTTGGGAAATAGAGGAGGATCACTGAAATCAGCAGTCTCTGTTTGGGTCATTCATTAGTAGGGCTGCCTGGAAAAGGATAGGTCTGTTATGCGAACCGCCCCAAAACAAAACAACCTTCCCCTCCCCCCGAACAAAACCTCCGGAGATTCCAAATTGATATTCATTCTGATGTGGAACGAAGTCAAGACCTTTTGAAATGCTTCATGAAGGGACAAAAGGGAGGATATCTAGCATAGATAATAGCCCAGTGCCCCGGGTTCTTAGCTAGGATGTTGGAGCCTCAGGTTCAGGTCCTTTTGCTGCCTGGTTATAGAACAGTGTTGGACCTTGGTTTTCTGCTTCTCAGTAGAGTGGCTTAACCCACCAGGCTGCTGGCTGTTCTTTGACCTTACTTGCTGTGCTCTTTGGACCTGATGTTCCGTCCTGGACCCAAAAAGCTTTCTTGATTTAAAATTTTCATCAAAATTGATATTTCCACAAAACAGTTCAGTTTTAGTGCAATGGCACTTTTCAACATTAATGTTTGATTTCCTCCTCCCCCACCACCCCATTTTGAATGACTTAGAGGTTTCCTGTAGATAGATTAAGATATCTACTTCTACATCATGTCTAGAAGCCCTAGAATCTCATCCCTAATGTGGCCTTCAGTTGTATAACATACTAGTATTTTCCAGCAGATCTTAATACACTAGCACATATGGCCACAAGCAGGAACAAGTGAAAATCTACTGGCAGTTTCCTACCTTTCTCTCCATCTCCACAAATGCGTACATACATAAATCAGATCATTAAAATTATTTATTATCTCCTTTAATATTAGTTTATTAAACTGCTCAACCAAGCTTAACAAAGATTGCCAACTCCAAAATGCCTTGTGGAATCTAAATAGGTGCATATTGGAGCTCAGTTCTCATGGTATCTTGCAGCAGCATTAAACATCACTTTCATCCTAATTTAAGTACACCAGCAGGCATTTCAGTGATGTGAATAACTAGGATCATATTTGATAAAAATTCAATTAGTTACATATGCAAAACTTGCAGCCTTAGTCATACAGGATGTTTCCAAATAAAAAGAACATCCGGTCCCACTTATCAAGTCTGTTATCTGAATACAGCTAATGTGATTATCAGCGATATTCAAACAACTAGCTCAGAGACACAGACTATTTTACTTAAATACATAAAGTCTGAACGCCCCCCACTATCCAGTAAAATTGATAGGAAGATCCCAATTTCTAAATTAGTCAATAATATCTACACAATTAATATATTAACATGATGAATTTGAAGCTGTATTTTAAATTGTTTTAGTATCCTAGATATTAGTCTGACACTCTCCAAGTAAGTTTGAAGTGTTCTTACCTATGTAGAATAGAAACAGCTCTTTTATTCCCGTATCCAAAACATTACAGACAGCATGGATACCTTTATTAGAAACAAAGATTCAGAGTCAAGCAGCCTATTAATCTACTCTTGATGCTGCTGCCAGCTTGTCATGGGACCTTGGATAATCACTTAAATACTTTGTCACCAGTAAACACTGCCTCAGCTTCCTCACAGGTAAAGGTCTGAAGCACTTTGAGATCTTGAAAAAATCTCAAAAGTCAACTCCTACAAGTACCAGGCATATAAAACTGCATAATTGCAGAATCAGAACTTTCAGAAAACTAAAAACAGGATTTGATGCTACTTGTATTGTTTAGGAGAATCATAATATTTAGTTGATTTCTTTGAACCTAGCTAGAATAGATGCTCCATGTCCTGGCTGTGTTAAATAGTTGCCATATTTTGCATCCATTCCACTCCTGTTCTGTTCCCTGGAATATCACCAAAACTGAGACCTGCCACTTGGTGCTTTCATCCAAGGCTTTCTGTGCACTTCAAATACGTGCATGGAGAATGCAGGGGCTGTTAGCTGGTCAGTATAGATGGGGCAATTATTCATCACTTGTCTCTTTCAAAGTGGCTATCCTCATGGGAACTCATGGAGATGTTTGTAGCTAGGTGGGTCTTGTCTCCAAATGTCACCCTAGCACCATGGCAGGATGGCTACAGTCTGCTTGCTTAAATTTTTAGAGATTAGTTCCTACTCGGTAGGAAAGCCTGAAGTTGAGAGCTATTGTCACCGTGTTTTACTTGTTTACTATCAGTGAAAAATACTTAACTGGAAAAATATATTGATGGTTCAATCCTTCTTCACAACCATTAGATACTAAAATGAAAGCAGTGTGTGAAAATTCGCTCCCTGTAATTATAGCTTGGCCCTATGCTAAGAACACATCCAATGACTGCTTCAGTGTCCTCAAAAAGAAGATTCATAGTGTTATTGAATACCAGAAAGAACATCTGACATTAGTTCTGTTCATCCCAATGAAGCCAGTAAAGTTGTCTCATGCATTTTTGTTTTCTATGTTAGGTGGTGATAAGAGTATTTGGTAAGATATTTGGAAAAGCCTTATCCCAGCTTTCAAGAGTCCTTCTCTTTGCCCCATTTGTTAAACTCTTGTCTTTTAGGTCTCTTGCATTCTCTTTCCATCCTATTTTACTTGCTTTTAATTGGTTTTCTTTCTTTGCTTTAATGATATGTACAAGGGATATGCTGAAGAAAAAGGCAAATCTAGTGTGCTTAGTACACGCATGCTTTAATGTGCAGTAGCCTATTTTACTGCGCATTTAAGTGTCATGTAAAAAACCATGCAATTACGTTAATGTGCAGTAAAATAGGCTACTGCACCTTAAACATCACTTTAAAAACATGCATTTGGTACTGCTCAGTAGGGCAGCCTAATGAGCATTTATTTAGTATCTCATACTGGAGGTACTACATTTAATGCACGTAGGAAAAGTGCATTAATGCATGTGTAGACGTATCCACAGAGTAGCTGAGTGGAATAGCTAGTACAAGGGGGGCCACTGTGTAGCATGTAAGCAGAATACAGAGTAGATTGGGCAGGGAGTTGAAGGCAGGAAGCAGAATGCTGAGTAGCAGATCAGGTAGAGAGTTTAGGGAAGGACAGGGCCAATCTTACGTGTGGGCAATGTGCATGACCTCCCAGGATGCCATGGTCAGGGGGGTGCCATGTATATGTGCACACGTGTGAGCAGCCTGCACTCTCAGCCATGCTCTCCACTCACCCCACTCTAGCTGATCCCTGCCCCTGGCAGGAGGAGTGGTGCCCAGCCTAGCCTGCCCCCTGCTTCCAGTCTCTCCTGAGAAGGAACCAGGTTGGGCATGTGCAGGCAGGGTGGTGCCACTCCAGTCCGTCCAACTTGTTCCCTCACAGCAGCAGTAGTGCCTGCCCATGGGGAAGCAAGTCTCCTGATTCAGCCCAGCAGCTTCCCTGGGGCTTTAGTTCTGAAAATTTTGCTAATACTACTATATACTTAAACACAAAGAAAAGGTGCCAAAATACAGGTCTACCCAGGGTGCCATTTTCTGCAGGAAGCAGAAAGCGGAGCAGCAGATAAGGCAGCAGAAGGGGATTGAAATGGCACTCAGGAAGGGTGCTGACTTATTTGTGGCATACCTGCCAATAAGGTTGGCCCCTATTAGGCTGGTATATGTTAAATGGGGAAACTTCTCCATGCCTTACAGATAATAGGAAAGTGAAAAAATAAAATGTTTCTGCAATGTGTACAAGTTGCTAGGGTCATGTGTTACTCCTCTGGTCACAAAGTCCTTCTGGTAGCTGTGGTAAATAAGAGATTACTAATCTACACAATATTTTTTCATGAAATGTAATGTTGCACAATTCATTTAACAAGACAGTTTTTAAAGTCTCAATAGCAGTAATACTGTTATATGACTAGTGGGGGCTAAGCTTCATTAGGCTTTGCTAAAAATCTCTGTGAATGCTAGCGAACATGCTCAGAAGTGACATTTAAATATATTATCCATTTTGATTCAATGTTTGGGGTTTTTTCCCCAAACAAAAATAAACAAATCCTTACAAACACCAAGCAAGTATTCTGAGCAATTCCAGCTGGAGACTTCAGGGGACAGTAATAGAGATCAGGAAGTTTATATTTGGAAGATATGATAAAGTTTGTCAGCCTTCATGCTCAGCATGAAATTCAGATTACCATGAAAGGTCAGTATAGAATACAGTAATATATGAGTACAGATTATATACAGGCATGAGTACAGATTTCCAGACAGATATTTGACACTAGCCTCACTGCTTTTTCAGCTAGTTAGAAAGCCTTAGGAACTATAAAAGCTGTAGTCTATGAATGTAAAGTAACCTGCTTGGCCTAGTGCAAACTGGAGTATCCTGACAAAGGTTCTCTTTTGAGTTGAAAAATGTCCTGGTCATTTGGGAACTCGAAGACAGCTTTATTTCTACAAACTGGGACACCCATAAAACATGGGAAAGGACAATAAATACCATAATGATGCTGGTGACAAATCCTGTAATGAATGTGATGAGGGAGAAAAAAGAGAGCCTGTCTAGTTGCTGGGGTTAAAAATAGCTGAGCTGTGAATTAGTCTTTCAGGAGAACACTAAACCAGAGCACGTGGAAAATGTGAGACAAATAAGAAAAAACTTAATAAAGATAAAAGGAAAAAGATAAAACGTCAGTACCTAGGGGAGAAAAGACAAGATTAATATGAAAACAGAAAAAAAAAGAAATGTGGGATCTCATTTACAGTTGGATCTCATTCAGTTTTTCTATGTTACTTTGTTGTGATTATTTAAAATTAAGAAATACAAATGTGTCTTCAAATTAAGAGATGGAATTGGTCTGGAAGACATTCAAAATGTATTGAAGTAGACTAATAGGCTTTAAAAGAGTCAATGTTGTGTATATTGCTCTAAACAAAATTAGGTTTACCTGTCTGTCACATTTTAGGATGTAAGAAATAAATAAAACACTTAACTCTATCCTCATATGTCTCTCTGGGCTTCCTGTTACTTTCTGCACCAAAACACAGCATCATATATAGCTACATAGTAGGTATTTTTATATTATTTATACACATACCTGCCTGTAATTATGTGGGTAAGAAATGGCTTAAATCTAAACAAAAAACTCAAAATGCATTGTGTACTCCAAAGCCTCATTAATTTACATGTAAAAAATTGTTGTATAAAAATACTTGGATGAGAATTGTGGATTCGGAGGATATGTTTAGCTGTAATTCTTTTTTTCCTTTGGAGTAGTCTTTTCAACTGAAAGCATGAAACTGCAAGTATTCTTTTAGTGCTGTTTAAATCTTGGTAAATTCTAGTCAGGTAATCCTGTTTCCTCTGAACTATTGGGTAATTTCATTTTGAAGGCTTGTGGTTTTTGTTTTCATTTTTTTGTTAATCATTTCATTTAAACATGATAATAACTAAACCCAGGTGGAGAGAACCTAGTGCATTTCATTGTGTGGCATCAAAGGCCTGTATACTGCTTGGTTATGAAGTTTTCTTCTCTTTCAAATTATACATTTTCTAGGCCAGCCCCTAACTAAGAAATAAAAATGGAGATGTTGCTGCTTGAAGAAGATACGTGTAAAAATAGACTCCTCATGCTTGGGTTCAGGGGGAATTTGCTCTAAGTAGCTGCAGTTTGTCTGGGTATATTAGTGAATTATGCACACATGCTTAAATGTTGCTTGCTGTTGTCAACATAAGGAAAAAGTTGCAGAAGATATATAAACTATTAAAAAATAGAGGTATCAGAAACAAAACTATAGACAGATTCTTAATAAGGTTAGTATTTTAAAAGCTAGACATAGTTTCATTTTTGGTTTTGCTATCCACAATTCTCAATAGCAAGAATTTTTACAAGAGCCCAAAGGAACTAAATTCCCAAATCCTAATGAGTTTTTTAATGGGATTCAGATTCCTAATGACCTTTGGCTGCCTTCAAATTCCTACCCACAGAAGTTTTGTCTTTCTAAAGTAATCTGTGAGATCCAAAACACTGCCTTTCTGTAGGGCCAAATCCCAGTCCTTGCCTCTTCTATTCAGCAAGGTCCCTAGGGGCTATTTGAGGTGCCAGGACTGTGTAGGTAGGGAAATGTGTGCAAGATGGGTTTATTTTTATTTCTGTTCCCCAGATCATTCTTTGGATATTCCAGCTGAGGGGCAAGTCGCATGCATGGCTAGCTGAGCAAATGTGTCCCTTACAGCTGAGACTATGGGACAGGATCCAGTCTATTTTCTTGCTGGCATAGATTCTAAGTTAATTTTATTAGCTGGGTGTAATTAATCTGTTCAGTTTCAATATATGTTCATCACCTTTGTCTGTACAATGACTGCTAAGGGTGGCCCAATGTGGCCATGTAGATGCCCAGGAATTAGTGTTACTATTTATATGGGTTCTTGATGTTAGGTATTTATGGGTGAAATCCTAGCCATACAGGGTGCTTGTACACATGACAAAAATGTCACTTTGTATGGCTTAATAATGTCACACTTTACATATGTAACCCAGGCGGTACTTCAAGATGTACCCCCTCTCCAATGAAGGGATCAGAGCAGGTGCACAAGCGCTGTGGGAGGTGTAGGGACCCTCCTTCCCCTGTAGGGCAGAGCTAGACCACCAATAGGGACTTAACCATATACCACCTTTTAATGAGAAAACTGTAGTGGGAACATAACATGTATAAACCAGGGGGTATAGGAGACACTACAATGTGCCAAGGGGGCAGGATTAAATAAAGTTTAGGCAGTTACAACCATACACATATTCATCCAGTTGACAAAAGACAGGTTTAACAAAATATAAAACACAAACAGCAGAACAAACAATACTGGTTGGCGAATATAAAATGCACAAAATACAAAATGTTAAATAACAAGAAATATAGGGTCTAGGTACCTGGAGGGGGGGAAAGAGGGAAAACACAAGAATTCTTGTTCCACTGCAACAAGAATTTCTCCCTGTTACTTCATTCACCCCAGCTGAGACTTGAACTTAGATCTTCCACATAGTAGGCAGAAACTCTGCTCCAAGCTGCTAGGGGTTTTGACCTTTGAAGAGCCTGCCTCACATCAAGCTGCCTGGCCTCTTGCTGGAGCTGGGAAGCCTCTCCTGATGGCTGAAGCCTCTTGTACAGGTATCCTGGAGCCCAGCGGGGTAGCCTCTCCTGCCGGCCACACGTGGTGCTGCTGAGGGTCCAACTGCTGCCTACAGGTCCCACTCCTTCGGGTTCTTCTGGGGCAACTGCCTTCGCGCTGCTGGCCCAGCTCTTGCCAGCTCTTTGAAACTCCTTCCTCATGGTCCCTCACTGTTCCCTCTTGAGTCAGCTGCGCTGCCCCTTTTATTCCCCACCTGGTGACCCAAGGGGCCAATCAGGGGACATGGAGGGTAAGTCTCTGGGGTCTGATTGGGGAGAAAAGGAATCCCAAGCCCTCCAATCATCTTTTGCACTTTCAAAATCCCTGGGCCAAATCATTACCAGCTAGCCCATCACACATGTTCAAGAGTTTTGGGGTTTTTTAAAAATTACTTTGCATCATTGCAAACTAAACTACATCCAGATATAGTTTAGTTTGCAATGATGCATTGCAGCTGTGAGGTTTGGGTCCCTCGCTCCTTCTGCCTTCAGCAGGCCTAGCTCAAGGCAGAAGCAGCGAGGGGCCTGATCCTTATTTTGGTGGAACCTGCCCACCTCTGCCATGGCTGGGGGGTGAGCTGCCGGTGGGTTGAGGTATGGGGGCCCCTGGTCCTTCCTTCTGTGGCGGTGGCACCCCCTCCCCCCCCAGGGCCACCTGGGAGGGTTGCTAGTGGGCTGGGTGCTGCTCCAGCTCAGAGGTAGCACCCGGCCTGATCCAACTCTTCCCTGACTCCAAGCTGGCTGGGGCAGCACCTGGCATGCTGGCAGCTTGCCCAGGTGGCCTTGATGGGACACCACCACCATGGAGGGAAGGACTGGCGCCCCCCACAGCTTGGGCTGCTTGGCCTGCCGGCAGCTCACCCCTTGGCTGGAGGCGGGCCTCAACAAAAAAACAAACCAAAACAAAAAAAAGGATTGGGCTCCTTGCTGTAACCTGGTAGAAAATTTGAAATGGTGAGTTTTAATTAACCCCCCCCCCTTTCAATTTAGGGGACATAGAATACAACCTTGCGGATTAAACCCTCATCACATGTACAAGCACCCATTGAAATCAATACGAGTTTTGCCATTAACTTCATTGGGACCAGGATTTACATGTAGTTATATTTCTCTATGCAAGAACAAACAATTCTTCCATCATTGCAAAGCTTTTTATGCTACTGTAAATTCTGACCTGCTGTGACTCCAGCAGGTCAGAATTTACCCTTTGCACTGGCCCCAGTGTGACTCTGTGCATGTTTACTCTGCTTACTGATTGTACTATGGAATGCCTTGGTGAGGCATAGCATACATGCATGGGCTACTACAGCCCCCCAAAATGTAATGTGACTGGCCTTACTTCAGCACTCTGCATGTGCCAGAAGCATTCTGTTTGAGGCATGTTCACTCTTGTATGTGCAGCACCTGGACAGCCACATTCTCCTCTTTTGGTGTTGTAGTACAGGTTTACCATGCTTTGCTACTGGGTTGCCTGATGCAGTCAGAAGGCAGTAAAGACATGTGGGAGCAGTTCATTTTTTTTCTGTTGTTCTTGCTTTTCCGAAACTAGATCCCATCTAATCTGAGAAAATTAAATGAAGTGTTGACCCTGGTAACTGTCTGACCGGTTAAAGTGTAGTCCTTGAAACCGTTTTTGACAAGTTAACCTAACTTACATGAAGTAGCTACTTTTGCTGCTGTTTTCCCTCAGTTCCTTTCTGTTTCTAGTTAAGCATTCTCAGAATGGTAATAAAACAGCAGCACTATAATTTCATAAAATCTCAATTATATACATACTGTCCAACTGATTTTTTTTTCCCCTTTAATCAAACCACTGACCTAAAATCATGGATCTAGGATATACATAATGTTTGCAGGCTTTTTAAAAATAATGGTCTATAAGAGTATCACTTCATCTCTCTAAATGTTGCTATTGTATAAATATCATTAGGGTAATTAAAATAAAGTGGAACTTCTCTCTCTCATTTCAAGAAAATTGCAATATAATGTAAATATCAGGCATATGTTTGTGGGAAGACCATAACAAGCTTAAAAGGAATTTATGACATTGCCATTTTTAATGGTTTTCATCATAAATCTTGGATATTTAGTGTTTCTTTTTTAAAATTTTAGTTTTTGGAATGAGATTTTATATACAATCTTGATCTTAAAAAAATAATAGAAAAAGATTCTTGCTAATTTTTGGTTCAAATGCAGACTGAAAAAGTATCCCAAGTGTATCTTACATACTTAGAAACTGGAGGGGAATGAATCCTAAACTTAAAATGTTTTTAAATGTTCTGATTTTTTTGTGAATGTGAATGCTTTTTTCTTTAGTATATAAACTAGAGTCGAAAATCTGGTTCCATTTGGGGAAATGATGTAAAGTATGATTTATATTTGGGCAGCAATTCTATAACCCGTAGTTATGTTGGGGTATAAAATATTGTTCAATATAAGTTGAACAGGGGGTCAGACTAGATGATCTATTTAGGTCCCTTCTGATCCCTAACTACTATGAAACTATGACAGTTCCAGGGGTTCAGTCTGTTGTTCAGAATTTGCTTTTTGTTGTCTAAGGAATGGCTACCAAATATGGACAGACAGAGCAAAGTTAAAATATTGTTAAGACTGTAAAGAAGAGAATGAAGGGGTGATTAACAGAAAATGTTGGTTTCTGGCAGTTTTATTTCTCCAAGTTTACTGCCGTAGGACAGAATGCACTAGATCCCTAGGCAGTGATATTTATGAGGCAGTTGCATGGCAATCTTTATTTAAAGTACATTTTTTGCTAAAGGACAGTCTTAAAATACCTCATAACTAAAGTTGAAGAACAACATCTTTGCCATTGTTGCCATTCTCGGAAGAAATGAACCTTGGTCTTGGTTAACATAATCTGGAACACTCTTATTATAAACTCAGATCTGGAGACTAAAACCAGTATGACTTATGCTGGGTGATTTAGAAGGTCTGCATTATCCAAGTGGTTCATAAGTTCTGTCTGAGATCAAACAGTCTCACACTGTAGATTTGGTGTCAGAAAAAGAAAACCACACGGTCATGTGGTTAGGCTTATTTAATAGTTTTCTTCCTTAAAACCAATTTAAACAGAACAAATGGGTGTATAAAAATGTAAACCTCAGAGAACAATTGTTTCATTGTTTACTGCAGTTAAAGATAGGTAGTTTTAGGCAGACAAATTGTTTTGGGTGTTGTAGTTTAATGGTAAGAGTTCAAGGCTTATTTTGGGCAATGTCAGTGGTGAAAAATTCTCTTTTGATTTAACAAATTGACAACTTTTAGGTTAGACTGTTTTTGCTGGAAGGTTTTGATGCTGATTGTTTTTCCAATCAAATATTGATTGATTTGCAGAGTTAAAATAGGTGTTCTACTATGTAGAGCTATTCTCTATTCACAAAACTAAAACCTAAACTTTAGCTCTTAGTATGAAAAACTTAAGTGCATGCAAAATGACACTTTGAGTAAAAGATTAATAATATTATACCAATATCATTGAATAATTTTCCAGTTACTTTTTGGCACATTTCCAGAAATTTGAAAACTAATTTTTTTCAGTTCTGTTTTCTGAAGTATATTTTAAGTATAGAAGAACTTTCATGGTCAGATTTTAAAAGGTGTAATTAAAACAAATAGATTCACAGTTGGCATAAATTAGCGTTATTTCATTGACTTCAGTGGACCTGTGCCAGTTTGTATCAGTGGAGGGTCTACCCTGTTATACAGGGCACTACTGACCAGAAAGATTAAGAACGCATGTAAGAAGCTTCCAGTGAACAGTTCCCTGTGGGTTGTTTTTTTTCCCCACCTTAAGCCTGTTCAACCTTCCAGAACTGCTGTTTGGACAGATCTCTGGGTTTTTGCTTGTGTATATGCTACGCTAGTACAACAGAGATCTGTTTGTAATATCACGCTTCACTTCCTTCTTTAAAATCTTAACTTGGATTCAAAAGATGCCAAAATTCACCTTAAACTGTCTAGCTGTGAGTCAAATTAGTGGTGACATGTACCCTTAAGCAATAAGCGCAGCAGACCAGGATGCACTGCTGTGTCCATTTCCAGATTGTAAATCCTACACTTAACACACAACTAATGCACACATGCTTGGTTAAATTTGTTCCTGCTCAGAAGGTGACATACAGTATTCATTAGGATACAGGTGCAACAAAACATAGTTTTAGATGGTCAGTCTTTATAATGCTGCCTTTTGAGAGAAGGCTTTACACATATATGTACACAACTTTTCACAGTGGTATCACATTGGTGCCACGTTCCTTTCCACAGTGGAGCACCTCTCTTGACACTTAGATAATACAGTGCTTGAATAAGCAAGTGGGAAGACATGGGGTTCATGTATGTTTGGAAGCTTGTTAAGAATTTATGGGGTGTCAAAACGTATCTGATATGCCCACAAGCACTTAGTGAGTTGGTGCGACTGACATTATCAGAGGGACAGTTTCAAGGATAAAAGAGTCAGAGAGAGATAAAAATTCAAGTTGTATAGTACCCTAAGAAGTGAATGAATTATGTACCCCAGATCAGCTTTCTGTTTAGTGTTTGAAGCTTTTTGACTGGGATGTCCTCAAGCCATATAAAACCTCTTCAGTTAAATACTTAGTTTTTCCAGTGCTCCAAATACCTTTTACTTTGTTCATTAAGCCAGGGGTTTTTAACCTTTTTTAGTCTAAGTATCCCTGGTGGCCAGATTGCTGAGTAGGTTGGGGAGGGGGGGAGCGTGCAGCCAAACGCCAAGTGGGGGTGGCACGCGGCCGGATACAGCAGGGAGCTGGAGATGGTGTGTGGGCAGGTGGGAATGGAGTGCCACTGCTTCCAGGAGCAGGGCCGGGGCAGGGCAGGGAAGCTCACTGGGCTGGGGTAAGGGCAGTGACGCCCCTCTGCAGGGCAGGGAAGACCACCAGATTAGTGTGTGGTGGTGGCAGTGGCTGCCTGTGAGCTTCCCTACCCCACAGAGGGTCGCCGTTGCCCTCGTCCCACCCCAGCCCTGCTTCTGGGAGGTGGCGGCACTCCATCCCCACCCACCCACGCATACCCCTAGGACCAGTCCACGTTCCCCCAGGGGTACGCATACCCCTGGTTGACAACCCCTGCATTAAGCTATGGTTAGTTATTTCTTAATCTCTGTGGTTTTTACCCATGCAAGTTACTGTGGAATAACTAGGGTGTACCTTTAAAAGTGTATTATGTGTTGTTCTAGCTCACTGTGTGGATACTCTTATATTTCACTAAGGGTATTTTTATAGATGTTACACTTTAGATTGACCTAACTAGGATTAGGTCAATCTGAGTGCTGATCTGTATAGATGTATGGGGAGGTTAGATTGGGCAAAAAATGACCAGCCCAATCTAACTTAGTTCACCTGAGGAGAAGCAGGATTTATGAGGAGAAGCTGAGGGAACTGGGCTTATTTAGTCTGCAGAAGAGAAGACTGAGCGGGGATTTGATAGCAGTCTTCAAATACCTGAAGGAGGCTCCAAAGAGGATGGAGCTAGACTGTTCTCAGTGGTGGCAGGTGACAGAACAAGGTTGCAGCAAGGGAAGTTTAGGTTGGATATTAGGAAAATTTTCTCACTAGGAGCGTGGTGAAGCACTGGAATAGGTTACTTAGAGAGGTGGTAGAATCTCCATCCTCGGAGGTTTATAAGGCCCAGCTTGACAAGGATATGGCTGCAATGATCTGATTGGGGATGGCCCTGCTTTGAGCAGGGGGTTGAATTGGATGACCTCCTGAGGTGTCTTCCAACCCTAACTGCCTATTATTCTATGGCGTTAACAAATGTCTATATCCATTCAGAGCACATCCCTGAGACAGGGAAAGTTCAGGTGGTCTCCCCAGCCTCGGGACTGTTCTTTTCCTACTCCTCCCCCTGGCCAGACTAATTTTAGCCCCTGGGTCCTCCCATTCCTGAGCAGACAACTTCCCCTGCAGACCTGCCAGTTCTCTCCCTGATCCCTCCAACCTGCCCAGCAGACCCAGTAGCCCCCTCTTCCCCCATTCCAACTTACTTAAATCAGTTTCCTGGTGTGGCTCTCAGCACTGGCAAATATCTGCACAAGCAGGACCTGATCTACAATCATGAGCCATAAAGTAAGCTGCCTGAACATAGATTAGATCCAGAGAATGTGTATAGTACCCTAAAAGAGTGCAGTTTAGCATTGTAGATGGGTAGCTTACTCACGTCCTTAGGATCTGAATTTCAGCCTGCTTCCTCACACTTGCCTGCCTCCCCTTGATGGAAAAGTAATGAGAAGTTGATGGATCACAATTAGATAATCAGGACTGTAGCTTCATTCCCCTGATGGATTCTCTTCACAGGGCTCCAACCTCTCCATTACCCTGTCCTCACCACCCTGATGGTGCAAAATCAACATCTTTCACTCATAATCCTTAGAACGATGATTCCAGGTTATCCCCCAGCAATCTGGCAAGAGTACTTTGGGTCTCACCCTTTTTCTTCTCTCTCAGTCCTCTAAGGGTGACTTCTCAGCCAAATTAGCCAAAACCCTGTAAGGGTACTTTCCCTTCCCTCCACCCTTTTCTGCATATTCACATCAATGTCCACAAACTGTCTTAGGATCTTTAGTCCCTGGATCTGGGCTTCCTATAGCAGGTCCTTGCTGTCAGCAGGCTGGAATTCTCCAGCTACCGTATCGCTGTTCCATCCTGCTGTACCATACATCTTTGGCCTTCCCTGCCTTCTTCAGCAGTTGTGTTAACTCATGGCTCAGCCTGGTCCTGTGCTTCAGGCATGCACTCCTCTTGGTGGAGATTATCCCTCTTCTCCCCTCTCTGGGGAGAACTGTTATACACATAGACTTTTTGCCTATTGCTTTTAATCTTACAAATTCTCTTGAGTTTTGCATTGCCTTAAGAAACTCAATTTTGTATTGCTCTGTACCTTGACATAAGTGCTCAGCCATTGTATGCTGAATGGATGAGTGTGTGTCTGTGAAAAAGGAAAACATCAGCTGGTGACTGTCACAACCAAATTAAGTAGTGCCCATGTCACAAGCAAGTAAAACCATTCAAAACAGTTTTTTTTCTGTACTAGGTTAACTAAGGGTTAAGAAATGATAATAACAGTTTTTTTTGCTGTGCATGTCAAAAAAGAAATTTATTGCTGCACCACTAACAGAGATAGAACTTAGCCTTCTGTGCTGTACATAAATCATTATAATTGGTCAAAGAAAACAAGGAGTAACCCTATGATAACACCCTAGCGAAGACCGCTAGATAATTGGTGATTCTAATTAAATTTATGACGTGGCGAAAAGCAATTGGCTATTACACAAATAAAACCCATCTTCACTTCCATGAAGAAGGGGAGACCTCCGCACACGCAACCTGGAGACCTCTGAACATATGCATCAGAATAACTGACAATTTGATCACTTGCCAGTTCGCTCCCCTGTCTTCGACCTTATCTCAGACGTAAATCAACGACCTGCCGGCCCGACCTTCTGCCCGACCACCAAACTCTTATGCAGACCGACCTACGACCTACGAACCTTAAGCTATAACTAACCAAGTATATCTGACCTCCGTCTTTCGCCACCTTGACGGCATGAGTAAATAATCTTGCTTTGCAACCGATAAGCGTCCGCCTAATTAATTCCACTCCAAGCGTCACAAGTACCCGCCTGACGGACCCTTATCTGCCCAGGTGGGAGTCAGGGAGAGCTGCTGGCCGGCTGCCCTGGGTCCCGACAGTGACTAGCTGAAGAGTGCAGACAGATAAAACACCCAAACAAGAAGACTCCATCCCAGAACAGTGAGAGAACAAAGGCAATCTACCTTCAAGGAAGAACACAGTGATAACACAGCAAAAGCTGAGAGGACTGGGTGAACTGACAAGGCTGTAAAAGATGGGGCGAGACCTATTGATTTTGGGTCTTGTTCTGCATGTCATCCTGAAGCATCGGTTCATCTGATGAGATGGACTGGCAGGAGCCCGGCTCCCTACTCATGATCAACTTGACTGGCCACTAAGTTGATCCACGTACTGAGAAGACTGGTAATGTATACTAGCACAGAACAGAAATTGGGGTATGAATGTGGTGGTGTGTGTGTATTAAGTACTTAATCAATAAACGCGGCATCTTGCCTTGTCCTCCCTTATAAGGTCTCGCTTGTGATTTGAGCAATTGGCAATTTGTGTAACAGAACCAAAGTCTCTGCCTCCCCATTCTTATGTGGCCTGGGGCCCAACACGGTCCAATCACTGGCAGCTCCTTCTCTCACATGGACTAGAGGCCATAGCCCTGGCACAGGCGCTACTTCCAAACTCACTCCCAGCCATCTAATATGGCTGCCTGGAGTAGCTGTGACTTGAGTCTTTCCCCATTGGGAGGGGTTTCCCGTGATTCCTGGGACCCTTTCCCTGCACTGCCAGACAGACCCATCTGCTTGCTGCTCCCAGGTGAGTCTTCTAGCCATACCGCATTGTGGCTTGGCTCCAGGGACTGGAGGGTCTTGTGTGCAGCTTCTGCTGTGCTCAAACCTGTAACAGGGACTAAGACTTGGCTCCCTGTTGCAAACATAATCTGCTTTAGAAGTAAATTAAGTTAAACCACATAAAGGCACTTTAGTGCAGAAATATTCCATGGGAAAAATTCTTAATTGGTTATTCTGGGTTATTTGCATTTGCATGTGCACAGTCAGAAATATATGGCAAAATGGTTCTCATGAAAAAGGAAAATGATATGCAGGATGAGAAGCTTTGGGAGCCAAACTGCGAACCTTTGGGTTTAGATGTTTCCAGGATTTATGCTTCCAACTTCCCATCACCAGTTTCAGATTGTCAGGAAATCAAGTGTTTAGCAACTCTGGGACCACAGCTGAGCTGGGAACCTTGGCGTTTGAGCCCAGATTCCCAGCATTCCAGCTCTTTGCTAGGGAGACAGGAAGCCCTGTAATCCCTAAATCAGAGGTAATCTGCACAGTAGCCACGAAGACCCAGATTCCCCAACCCTGAGGCAGTCTTCATTATGGGCTTTCCTGGGACCATTCTTTTCAGCAGCCCACAATGCAAGCTGTGGAATCCAGCATGTAATTAGGTATGTCAGACTTTTGTCTGAATCCTACTTGTGTTTCACTGGCAATTGTGTTAAACAATCTGGTATTGTCAAATTGGGATATTTTGACAGAAATTTGTCTTTTTCAGGAAACTTCTGTCTAGCTGTAATTGTATTGATTTGGTTTCAGGTTCTCTTCTCTAGATTATACTATGTTTAAATGTATTGGTTTCCCACTGTCAGCATTCCTTGCAAAACAGATGGTGGAGTTCAACCTATATTTTTAAGCTGGCATGTTAAACATGGTTTGCAGGCCAGATTTGGTCTGCAGTGCCCCTCTGTTAGGCCTGATGGGCTACTGTTGGGCCACTGTAAATTGGAGGGCAAGGTCAAGGTGGAGTGTCTGCTGCAGAATCTGGGGAACTTGGGCCATGTTGGATATGGCCATTGGTGGCAGGAGAGCGAGCAAGAATTGATACGGCCCTGGTCACGCTCTGGCTACTTCAACTGTAGCCACTGCTGCTGCTGCCTCAGCACCTACCACCACCCCATGCTGGAGCTGCCACTGTAGCTGTATGCCCCATGTCAGCACTGGAGCTAGTAATGGTTCCAATTCTAGCTCTGCTGTGTGCCAGAGCTGTTGCTGTCACTGTTGTGTCCCTTAAGTTAGAACCACCCCATCCCAGGGTGGATCTGTCCTGCAAGGAGCCTTGCAGTCCATATCTGGCTTGAGGCACAAGGTGAGTTTGACACCTCTATTTTAAGTCAATTTTTTAGTTCACTTATTTCTGTTCTAAAGTATTCTTTATCAGGTACTGAATAGCTATGTTGTCAAGGGTATTTGATCTTCTTCACAAGTTTTTGAGAGCATGGACAGATGAACACATACCTATAGTGTAATCTATAGCTATATCAATGTCAGTTACACCAAGATTAGGAAAAGACAGGTGTAGCCACTCCAGGTTAGTTTACACAGGAGGCAGTTTGGTCTCACTGCTTAGCAGGATGAGAGAGAAGCCATGTGGCTGTGGCTGTACAGTCTCTTCCCTTCCTTCTAAGATGTGGCCCCCTTTATCCTGTTTACTGCTAGCTACCTAACAGGGGGATGTGGTCACATTATGGAGGAGAAGTCAAGAAAGTGGCTATTAAATTGGAATGATCTCTACCAGGACATTGCCATTTAAGTACATTTTGCATCATTTGCCTCCTTAGAGAATTTGTACTATCAGACAGAAAACACGCAATGATGTTTCACTGTCATTGTCTGGTTATTCACTATCTGTACCAGCCACGTTGTCCTACACACTTTTGTGCTTGTCCTAAGAAGATAATGAGTGTAGTGGCTGGTTAGCTTTCTACAGGTGAGAGCCCTTGGCCGTGGAGTTGCCTTCAGCATGGTGTTGGATTCATGCATAATGTAGTTGGGTCTTTACAATGTGCTTTCACCAGCTCCAAATGCAACAAGATCATTCTTACTCCATGCTGTGTTTTCTCCTCCAGAACTGAATAGTGTTTACTGATACACATTTATATGAGGTCATTAGCCTCATTACCTTGTCTTCTGTCTCTCAGATGTGATATGGATCACAAGTTAGTTAACTGAAGCGCTGTGCTCAAAAGAGGCTACAACTTTTTGCTGTCTTAAATTTATACCATGTTGTGTTTTGCTGTTCAATATGTGATTTCATCCTTAGTTTGATGCTCTTTGTTATAGATGTGTGTTTTTAGAACTTGGCATGCCTTAGGCTATTTTGAAAGTTGAATGGAAGTGGCTTCAAATTGTTTCATTTCAGGATGTTTTAATAGAAGGTATTGATTAACTTCAGACTTGAGACATCTTTTATTTAGACTTTCCACTTGTAAAATGGACTGTGTTGTGACCAGAGTTTCCTGACCTTCACTGCCTGTGAGATGATACACATGCTCTATTTCAAAGCATAGCATGCACACTAGCAAAGCTTAAAGGTGACTTCCATCCCTTAAGTGTTGTGTAGTAGATGCCACCTTCAAGAGAGCAGGATTCAAGACCACAGTCCAGTTCAAGTATGAGACAGCTGGAAGAATTGCACTCATCCTTGAAAAAAATCAGTGGGTGGAATTCCACTGAAGTTCTAACATCAGACAGTTGAACTAGAATTTTCACTTCAAAGTGTGTTTTGAAAGCAAGTGAATATGGTCAGCGAATTATAGAAAAGGAGCAGAAAGGTCAGAGTTGGCTAGAGTAAATATTCAAATAGTATCTCTGAAAAACATGAGACTGAATGTTAGCTAATTTGTTTACTGGCATGATTTCACATAAGACACATTTCTTTCAGAGAAGTTTCAAGGTATTTAAATGTCAGTTGAAAAAAAAAAAGTTTTGTGATTTTATTTTTTTCTTTTGTAGCAAGGTACTGTTGCAGAAATAGTACATGCAAGTCTGACGATCCCTGAAGTCAGTGGAATTCTTCTATTGTGGCAGGATCAGGCTCTAAATATAAACATCTCATAACCTTAAGACTACCCAGTCAAGATCATAGTGACAGTAAGATCAAAAGCTGAATTGCCAGCAGACATAAACTTGATTATATTGCACAGCCTTTAACAAAAATTATCTACATTTTCAGTACATGAAAACAGTAAAAACATTAAACTACATGTTTACTTACAACATTTGGAGTTAAAAAGTTTCACACAACATTTACAAATTGACATCCTGTTTCAACTTTCTGACGTCATTTTGGACTTGACAATGCTTGATCTGACTCCATGCCATGCCTGCGAACAAGTTTGCTGAGTCGCTCATCTCCCTGGAGAACATCTGTCCAAACTTCCTTGGACACTTTCTTTAAGAAAGCAGACAAGACTCCAGAAAAACCTGCAGCCAAGACTCCTGAGAAGACTCCAGCCAAGAACCCTTCAAAAAGTCAGCAAAGTCACCTCAAAGAAGTCCTTCCAAAACAATATGATTACTATTTACAATATAAATACATTAATGTAGCTATGTTACTCATCTATAATTGACTGAGTACAAAATTCTGGGTTATTGTTGGTGAAAATAGGATATCGGACCTTGGTTCAGGAGCCAATCCCCATTTATAACATTGTTTACTATGGGAAAATTGGTTCTGATTTGCAACATTTTGACTTAAAAGTGGTTTTCAGGAACCAGTTGTGTTGTAAGTCTGAGGACTGCCTGTATTTGGTGTCTTACCACCTTAACCTTATAAGGTAGTGACTAGAAGGCCATTGTAATAGTTAATTAGGTAAGCAGTGGACCAGATTCCTCCTATGCAGGGTATTTTCTTTCAGAGTTCTTTAGTTTTGGGGAACAAGAAGTGGATAGGGAAGCTGTCCCCAGTGAAAAAGACAGAGAGGTCACCAGGATTCTGGATTCTGCTAGTAAAGATCTCTTTACAGCTATGAACCTCCCTGTTTTCCTGTCATCTTAGATGTCATTCCTACTGCAGAGATGGTCCTGACTGTAACTGCTTCTGGGGGTAACTGGCAGTCCCAGAATTTGGATTGGAGATCAGACTTACCTGCCCTTAAAGTAACAGGGAGTGTGTGGTCCAATGGTGTAGGTCACTAAATCTGTATATGACAGTTAAACATTTTGTGCATCCATTAAAGTTTCTGCAAAGGGTATTGTCCCTTTGCTCCTACAGGTGAATGTCATTTCAATAACCTCACAGCAACAATGAGAAAAAGCTTTTAACAATATGTTATTATTCTCACAAAAAGCTAAAATTAATCTGTCACTAAGATTTGGTAGTCATTTTTTTTCACATGAACTGCCAGATGTGTTGTATTAATAAATCTATATATAAAACTAAATTATGTTTTCATGAGTCAGTCAGAATTACTTGCCTATATTCAAAGGTACAGTTTGGCATTTTGACATGCACATTTGTACATTTAGAGGGGGATTTAAGATAATGTAGAGTCCTTTTCAATATCCCACGTAAAGTGCTCATGAAAGGTACAAGCTGACAAGGAAACGTGAGGTCTCCTATTCATGTAGCAAGTATGAAAGGCCAGATATTTCTTTGCTTTGCCAGGACAGATGAAAACTGTCTGCTTCTACTTTTTTCTTTTCAAATGAGGCTCCAGCAAATGTCTGTTATGATGGTGGTTTTTAAAATATTAACACTTTCTTGGAACGAATACCTAAATGATCAAATCTGGATTTTTTGCCTTTTTTGAATCTGAGACAAATGCACGTTACTAATATAGAGGCTACAGATGCTAGAACACATTTTTGCATGCTCCTGAAATACCAGTTCCACAAATGTACATTATTAAAGAAGTACTACAGAAGTCTGTGTTTTGTGAGTTGTTAGATTTTGAGGCATATTATATCTATCTTATTTTTCCTACTTGTTGGTGTATTTTCAGATCTTTGTGAAGACTACTTAACTATTGTTTGGATGGGAAAATTGCTGAATAAACATGTAATTTGTATAACAAACAGCTTCAGCACAATAGTCATTGCTATTCATGAGCGACAAGATTCACTGCAAAGCTAGAAATGCTAATTAAAAAACATAATTTTTTCCCCCTAGTTAATGCTTCTTTTCCTCATTAGATTGCAAAATTAGACCTTGTCTTGAGTTTTTAAAATAGCTTGTCTTTTGTACTTTTAACAAAATCTCACAAGCAGTAGTTTTACGTTGTTTACCTGGAGGCTCTGCATAGGTGGACTGGGATGCCTTTGAGGGCTTTGTTTAGAGGCTCGCTTATAATTCAGGTAGGCTGAGAGATAATTCTTGCATGTTCTGACTCCTGTCAAGATGACGGAGCTAAATTTGGTATTAAAGTATATGTTAAAAAAAGAGAGAGAAAGAATTAAATTACGGTCACATTGGAAGGGCAGGATGCTATAGACAAACTAAGATTAAAGTTATGTGGGAACTTGTAACTGGGCAACGGATCTGCTGCCAGGCAAAGTAAGACATTGGTATCAGAGAGGTTATACCTGATATCAAGCACCACTCATAGGAGGACGCGTTTGCATAACATGGAACCTAAGTCTAGATCTCATCTGTAAATTGTGTGAGGCGGAAACTGCAAAATCTGTGAAATCAACAGCCGCCCCCCGCCCCCAAATAAAATTGTGGCTCTACAGAATTCTGGATCCCTGGGAGCTCGCGGTTCTTGCTGCTGGGAAGGGAAGGCACCAGCTGACAGGGTGGCACAAAGGGCAAAAGACAAGATGGCAGCTGCTTCCTTGTCTCTCTTCCCTCCACTGTGGCCTCTCCACCAATCAGCGCTAAGGGGAGGAGTGGAACGAAGGGCATCTGACAGTCAAGATGGCAGCCACCCCCTCTTCCACCTCGCCTCTGTCTCCCTCCTCCCTACAGGGCCTCTCTGCCAATTAATGCTGAGGGGCAGGGCCACTGTGAAATGTCCATGAAATCAGCTCTGTACATCGCAAGTGGGCTGTGAAAAACCCTTTGTCTCACTGTGATTTAAATAGGTTCTTAACGATGAGTATATAGCCACATTTAATAAGACAGTGAACAAGAGGCAGAGAACTTGCATGGTGTCACCCCAAATCCTTGACTTTTTATTGTGTTAATGAAAACATACATTATGGTGTTTTGCACAGATCAATAAACCATTACTACTACTCCTAATGCATTATTACTCTGAGTAATAATAAGATTGTGCCCCACAAAAGTGATTGATGTTAAAGAATTGGCAAGGATGTCAACAGTGAAAGAGGTATTTGTATATATGGATTTTACAGGAAGAAGACTGCATTATTAACAGGCAAAAGAAACTCCTGCCTGTTTGTTCAAGACTACACTGATTTATCATTGTGTAAATTTGAAATGCTCATTGTTTGTCTGATTGGCATGATACATTTTTAGCCCTATTCCCAATTGACCCACAAAAGTTTGTAGCATTAGACATATTTTATATGGATTCAACCAACTCCAGATGAATTAATAAAAAATTTGGAAAATGGTGAAAATAAAATATTTATTAGAAATAACATGGGAAGAATTATGAAAGAAATGTATTTAAGATATATGCAATCTGCTTTTCTGGCAAAATATGCACATATTTATCTCTTTCAGTTTACCTTAATGAAAATACTTATATATTATTAATTTAAATTAATATTTATATTTAAAGAAAATATAATTAATCACCTATAGTTAGGTCCATGGTCAGTGCTTTAGATTTGATTATGAGTCTCACAATTTTTAGTGGGTGTTTTTCTCCTAAATGTTAGTATTCATTAGTCATATTATTGAGTCCTTCGGCTTTCATTTGAACCATTAAAAACAAACAAATGCACAGAAATATTTAGTCTCCATAATTGCAAAGAAAACTGAAAATATATACCCTAAGTACACAAAACCTGGTAAAGCAAATAAAAAAAAACAACCACCCTTCTTTTTAAACTCCTCATTTTTAAGCCAGTCTCTTGATTATTTTTGACCTGGTTCATGATTTTGAAAGCTGTAGGTTGGCAAGACCTTTAGGATGTGGATGATACCAAGCTGGGTGGAGTAGTAGATGTGCTGGAGGGTAGAGCTAGGATTCGGAGAGACCTAGACAAATTGGAGGATTGGACCAAGAGTCCTAGACAAATCAGACAGACATAGGCAAATTGAAGGACTGGACCAAAGAAATCTCATGACGTTCAATAAGGACAAGGGTAAAGTCCTGTACTTAGGACAGAACAATCCCATGCATTGTTATGGACAGGGGACCAACTGAACAAGCAGCAGCTCTGCAGAAAAGCACCTGGGGGTTACACTGGATATGAGCCAACAGTGTGTTCGTGTTGCGAAGAAGGCTAACAGCATACTGGGGTGCATTAGAAGTGTTGCCAGTAGATCAAGGGAAGTGATTTCCTCCCTCTAGTCAGCATTGGTGAGCCCACATCTGGAGTACTGTGTCCAGTTTTGTGCACTCGTCCCCCCACCCCTCACTACAGAAAGGATGTGGACAAATTGGCGAGTCTAGTGGAGGGCAACAAAAATGGTGATGGGGCTGGGAAACATGCCTTATGAGGAGAGGCTGAAGGAACTGGGCTTATTTAGTCTGAAGAAGAGAAGACTGAGTGGGGATTTAATATCAGCCGTCATCTACCTAAAGGCTTATCCAAAGAGGATGGAGGTAAACTGTTCTCAGTGTTGGCAGATGATAGAACAACGAACAACGGTTTCAAGTTGCAGCAATGGAAGTTGAGTGTAGATATATTAGGAAAAATGTCTCACGAGGAGGGTGGTGACGTAGTGGCACAAGCTACCCAGAGAGGTTTTGAAATCTCTATCTTCAGAGGTTTTTAAGACCCAGGTAGAGAAAGCCTTGGCTGGGATAATCTAACTGGGGCTAGTCTTGCTATGGGCTGGTGGTTGGACTAGATGACCTCCTAAGGTCCCTTACAACACTAATCTTCTATGATTCTTTGAATACTGTTGTTGATTTTTGCTGTTTAGGTTTTATTTTCTGTAAGGAGGAATTAGCATTATTTTAGGAAAGCTGTTCTCAAAGGAGGAATGAAAGGCAACTTGTACTAGAAAGCAAAGTAGATCCTAAATCACTATGATTATATATGTGTGCTTTATTTTTTTTCTGTATATGTCTTTGGTTGCCAAGTCTCACAGCTTTCTCACCAGTGTTGTTTGTGCTTTTGCAAATGTCTTGGAGCTTGGGGTGGGGTTGTGGTGGTGTTATTGCTAGGATGGTCTAGGAAGCATACAAGAAAGCCAGGGGCTTTATTTATTTATTGGTTATATATTTATTGGACCAACTGAATATTTGGGAGAGGGGTTTGAAAAGGTTCTGGGCACAAAGTGCCCGTTGTCAGCCCAATTCTGGAGTTATGGGATCATGTAGCATGCTATTCTTTTTTTTTTTAATTTAAAAGATAAGTATCTCCCCTGCTTTTGGGTTTCTCTCCATGCTAAGCAGCACCTCCCCGCCCCTTCTCCTGCCCTCGGCTGTGCATCATTGTCATGGAAATGAACTGGAAAATGTTCAGCCCAAATAAGCTGTTTCTCAGAAAGCAAATTAAAAGAACCCAACAGGTCTTAATTAACTGTCTCCCTCAAAATATGGGTGGATCCAGGATTTTGTAAAGTGGGGTGAAGTAACAATGACAGGCACTGCAGGGGTGGCTGCACCCCCTCTCCCAGTTCCTCAGTACCACCAGGACAGGCAACGTGCATTAACAGAGGAGCAGTCCCTGAATCTGATAAGAATCTACCCTCCCTTCCCCTCCATGCTCAGCAGCACCTTCCCTCCCCCTCCTTCCCCTCCCCTCCCCCCTGCCCTCTGGTCTGCTGTCTAGGGCTCCTTCAGAAATGGGGTGGGGGAAAAGGGGGGAGCAACAGAGCTGATCCTACTCTGCTTCAGCTGGGCTGTATGAGGACTGTAGCTCAGCCAGGGCCTGTGACAGTGGCAATGGCAGTAGCGGGTTTCCTGTTTGTGTGCTTGCTCCTGCGCTGGTGGGGAACACCAAGGATGGGAGGAGATGAGACATGCAGCTGAGCATGGAGGGGAAGGGGTGGGGATACGAGGCAGTGATTCCTTAACTGCTTCAGAGATTTTAAAAAGAGTCCTTAGCTTCTGCTACTCCTGGCAGTGGGGTCTGAACCGAGGTTGTGACCACGCCACTGCACCCCTTCTGGATCTGTTCCTATGACCAACTTAATGATTTTTAACCCAGTGTTCTGATTGAGTTGGTGGACAGGGTGCATTTGACACTGCCCTTGCCGAGGCATGCCTGGGGGTGCAAAGTGGTCATAATAATTGAATGTTTGTGTATATTTATATACAGTTTTAGAAAAAAAAATGCTTTTATTTTACAGCCGTGTCCTTCAAGTTCACTAAATATGCTACTGCTTTTGTGAAAGTTCTTGCTATTCTCAGTATGTGCTCAACCTTGTGCTTTATTGCTGATTTCCTTACTACATATGATATAATGAAGTTAGGGTAGATTTCCTAATCTATGCTCACTATGGAAAAAACTGGATGAAAGCATTACTCATGATAAAATCATTAAAAATTTTCCAGAACTCTTGTTATTCACTTTAGTCTTTTAGGAGGGTATGTAATGCAATCTGTGCTCACTTTGAACTACAGTTTCAAGTAGAAATCACTTGGAACATATAAAATTAGTCTGTTAAAAGAAATAGACTGCCTACTGTAAGTAATGCATTAATGGGCAAGAGGTGACTTTAGTGTTTCTTCTATCTTTTAATGTTCTTGTCAGCATTTTTAAATTTAAACCATGATAGGTATATTTAAAAATGGAAATTCCTGATGAAATCAGTGCAGTAGAGTGTCTGATTCCCTTTGCAGATCGGTATTATTTCATAATGTTTTTTGAAAAAATACATTTTCAACACAAAAATATAATGGACCTGAATTTTGCTATTGTATTTCTTAGGGACAGCTGCTAATACTTTAAGTCCAGTCGTACTCCAAGTGTGGTCCTATCCTTTTTGGTGGCTCTGCTATACTTGTGAAGCAAGGGACTACTGACTGTGAAGAAAGGTCATGTCCATAGCAATTTCTACCCTAAAATTAAGCCATTTTTTGTTTTGTTTTGGAAAATGTGATCCATCCTTTCTGGTCCCTTTTGCCTTTTATTTTTTTTCTAAACCAATAAAAAAAATGCTTTCTGAGTTTGAAAAAACACTTTTCAAAGAAAAGTGGCAAGAAATGGACCTCCCTGTTGATAAAGTACATTTCTACATTGTACAGGGATAAGTACAGGACATGTACATTGTACAATGAAAGTGAATCTGGCTACTTTTTTGATGGAAACTATCACAAAATTTCCAAGCACATTGTATGTACACAGGCAATAAGAATAATTGCTAAAATAATTGCTAAGACTCAATCTTGGTTTTACTCATCTTTATATGCAAGTATACAGTCAACTCAAATTTATGCATTAAGATTATTAAAAATATTCAGCTATTACAAAGGGATTTGTAAAAATTGCTCATGTGTGAAAGGGCTCTCCTTTGATAAGGCTTTTAAATACATTTGGGAAATAGCTTAATATGTGAGAACACTGATGCTTTAAGTGGATTTTTTTTTTAAATGAAAGAACAAATGTTTTGAGGAAAGGAAGAAGAGTTTTAAAATGGAAATATGGGAGACTGTTTCTATGTGGTATGTGTTGTTTACATTACATATATACATATGAAGTTTAATTAACTAGACCAGAGTTTTGCAGTTTTTCAAGCAGACAGACTCAGGGTATATGCACAGTACCAGTGCTATGATTGTTTGATGCCTGTTCCAGAACCTCTTTTTTACAAAAAAAAAAAAATGAATGGGTTTTCACAACTTGTAACAGCTTTGAATGTGTAAAACTAAAAGGCAAAATGTATAGGTGTGAATATTTGTGTATTTAAATAGTGGATATTCCAAAAATGTCTTACGATTGCATATGTCCTGCATGTAATTCTTATATCTTATTCAGAAAGCAGTCTCTTCAAATCTAGGTAATATGCATCTTTAAAGTGTCTTTTTTGTTTTTTAAATCAGATGACACTAGACATTAATGTATGAGAGATTCAGTGTACAAGACAACAACAGTGTACAAGACATCAGTCCAAGATGGATAATGTCTTTTGAGCCAAATACTGTTTAGGAAAGAAGGAGCATGTAAGCCCCTACTACTATGTAATCTGACTGCATACTACTTGCACTCATCCTCAAAAGGTCAGGCCTGATGAAGAAAATTATATGAAGCAACTTTATTTTCTCTGTGGGTGTGTATTGCAGGAACATGCATGATGGATAGATTATCCTCACCACCTACATAAGACTATACACATTTTTCAGCTCACCTTCTGCAGAAGTTGCAACATGCCATAACTCTTGCAAAGCTGCCATAGGTAAAGAGGTGCATGAGGCAAGACCTTGTATTAATTAGAACAGCAGTCAAACTTGTGCCACCATACTGTTGTTCCCTAAAGTTCTCTGCATAGGTAGGTGAATGTAGGCATATTTATTTTCTGCATCCCCAGCTGTCTGGCCAGCACTCAGTGCTTCTGGTCCTCTGTGTCTCTCGCCACTTGTGCTCTTTCTTCCTAGCTTTCACCTTCCTGTGATGTTCTGCAGAATCAGGACAACTATATAATGTTCATAGAAGCAGTCTGGAAGCAAGAAGCTATATCTCAAAGATGTCATTGTTTTTCTTTGCTCAGCAATTCCTCCACTTCCTTAAAAGGCAAACCATAGTCATGGAATATTTGCTTGTAACTTGCTCTGTGCTACTCACACACTTAGGTAGAGGTTTTTACTTTGTGCATCCTACTGAAAAACAAACAAGCAAGGTGCACTCACTCATATTGAGCCAGGACATAATATAGTTAATCTAACTACTCTAGCTATCTTGATTGACCAAAGTAATATTTAAATTCTCCTGCACAGTGACTTGGCTGGCAATAGTCAAGTGAATACATTTTCATTAATGGTTCTCAGTCCTGTTACTTTGGTAAAACAAATGTGATGAAAATGCCTCAGTGTATAGACCAGTATAAGGCATGGTTGTTTGTCTTCCTCTGTTCTGTATAGAATGTAGCTTCACCAGCCTAACTGCTCATCCCAAAGGGTTTAGTTAGGGTTTGCAGGCACTCCAGCTGGCAGACACTTCTGTGTTTTCTTTTTCTTTTTTCCCCTCTTATTCCTTTTTTATTATCTGGAGAATTTTTCCTTAAAGTCATACCTTTGAGAATTTTGCTGTCATACAAAATAAATCAAATAACATTTTCTGAACACTGATGCGGATAGTGTAACACAACCACTGGCAGCTGTGCTGGCACTGCGGTTTTATTTTAGTTTTCCCCAAGTTTGTGTAGTGCAACAGTGATAAGTAGTTGCTGTTATTATTTTCCTTCTGACTGGTGTTTTGTTGCACAGTCAATATTCT
Source organism: Alligator mississippiensis (assembly GCF_030867095.1). Taxonomy (NCBI): domain Eukaryota; kingdom Metazoa; phylum Chordata; order Crocodylia; family Alligatoridae; genus Alligator; species Alligator mississippiensis. The sequence continues at coordinate 45,997,205 of NC_081830.1, forward strand.
CAGATTTTTTTTTCATATAAGTTGTTTTTATTGAAATTGGATGCTTGACTATAACTGTTGCATAGCTTGAAATGTTCATTTGCCCCTGGCCCCCCTCTCAGGAATGTAACAGCCCTAAATAGACATCACTGAGGAAATATGGGAGGAGGGAGAATTATTTTACCAAGAACTGCTTTCTGATCGGCTTGTAGGTTTGTACCTTGGCATACAGACTGACCAGATAGGCTAGGGACAGACATTACACATAAAGCGGTTTAAGTGATCAGAAACTGGTTTAAACCTGTAACCGAACATATGTTCAGTGCACATAAACGAGTTTCAACATGGCTGAAACCAGTTTGAGATGATAAACCTGGTTGAATGTAGTATCACACTTAACTGATTTGGGTCAAACCAGTTTATGCAATGTCTGTCCCAGACCCCTTGCTGGTTTAAATTAAATCAGTTTCCCAGCATCCCGACATGCTCTCTGGGCTGAGCAAAGCTCTCTGTTCCAAAGAAGGGCTGGCCCCCCTCTTCTGCTCCCTGGCCAGAGCTCCAGCAAAGACTTGCAGGCACAGCAGAGTCTATTGGCTTTCCCATGTCCCCTGCCTCCTCAGCAATCACTGCTTAAGCAGAGATCCCTTCCTCTTCTCTGCCACAGCACAGACCATAGACAGCATGTGATATGATAGCTAGCTCTGTGTCAGGCTCCAGCAGAGACTGCAGATGCAGCAGGGTCTGCCTGGCTTCCTCCTGCCTTACCTCCCCCTCACTACTCAAGCTGGAAATCCTCACTTCCTTCCCTCCTATCTAACACAGCACAGACCCCAGCCCCATGGACCCTAGGCGTGTGGTATGCTAGCTAATGCTGGGAGGTGTCTGTGTGTGTCTTTCTCCAGTTTCACTGGGACAGGCAGACAGAACAACTAATCACAGGTCAGCTGGTAAGCTGTTTAAGGAGTTTGAAGTAATGGAGAAAGGCCATTGTTTTGCTAATTGGGTGATAAAGACTGCAATCAGCCCCCTGCTGTGCTGGCTTGCTCACCTGTGGGTTTGCTGCAGACAGTATGAAGAAGCAGGGAGGAAGATTAAAAAGCTCATCATCAACAGATGCATGCACTGTACCCCACCCTTGCCTCAGTGCTAGCAAGGGGCTGGGGGCTGACAACACTCCTGCCTCTTGAGCAGCTACGGGGGAAAAGCCTGGGACCATGCAAGCAGACCTCCCTAATGAGAGAGTCCTGCCAGGGCCTGGGCATGGCCCCCTCAGCTCAGCTCTGTAAAAGGAAAGGGAGGGCTGCTCAGGCTTTTTGATGTCTGTCCCTAGCCTAACAGAACAGATATTCAGTTCACATAAACCAGTTTGAAAATGGCTGAAACTGATTTGAGATAAATCTGGTTGAATGTAGTATCACATATAACTGATTTGGGTTAAACTGGTTTATGCAATGTCTGTCCCATACCTCTTGCTGGTTTAAGATAAATCATACTCCCCTAGCATCCCAGCATGCTCTCTGGGCTGGACAGGGCACTCTGCTCCACAGCAGGACTGTCCCCTCCCCTCTGCTCCCTGGCTGCAGGTCCTGCAGAGACTGCAGGCTGCTTCCTCCCTCCCCCTTACCTTTCTCTGCTAAGCAGGAATTCCCTCCTCCCCTCTGCCTTGATGAGAGGTGTCTGTGTATTGGGTAGAAGACCACATGCTGGCTGCAGTCCCTGCTGAGTCAACAGGTCGAATCAACAAGTAGCTGGTAATGTACCTCTGTTGTTTCCCTAATGGGTGATAAACACAGAGTTAGGGGTGATACGCACTGTTATCAATTCCCTACTGGGTTAATCACAGCTTTCTGGCCATGCCCTCTCCTCAGCTCAGTACTGTGAAAGGGAGGGGAGGGCTGCTCTAGCCACCCCCCCAGCTCCTAGCCTGAGCCACTGCAGGTGTGTGCCTGCATGTCTTGGATGCTTATACAGTTACAAAGTGATTTAGCTTAGCCAGGTTAGACTAACATGCAAAGATTGAATCAATTCAGGCTCAGGCTTTTTGAATGTCTGTCCCTAGCCATGATCATTTCATGAGAAATGGCTAAGAATTAATAAATAGCTCTCCCCCACCACTTGTGTTTGAAGACGAGTCAGACATTCCTGTCTTCTTTTTAGTTATTAATATGATTTGACTTCCACTGAAAGGATCCTGATCCTGTCTTCTCTGTTTGCAGAATCTAGCAAAGTGAGATCTATTCTGAGGTGTGGAAGTGCATTTACTCCACATGTAACGGGGTTTCATAGGGCTTGCACTAGAGGTGCATTAATACATTGGTCCGATATTGGATCAGCACCGATATAAAGAAAATTGTCCGTATCAGAAGTCAGCCTGATTTGGCTGATAAATGGCCTGTGTATGCACAGCCACAGTGTGGCAAATAGGTGGCAAGGTGCACAGCCCAGCAGTTTGAAGAGCAGAGTCCAGCTGGTAAGTCTGTTGTGGTAGAAGGGGGGCAAGTGCTGCCCAGCCAGGGAGGGGCGGGCACGGGACATAGCTGCAACTTATCTGGGGGGAGTGGGAGGGGAGGTCAGCTCCTGCTGCTGCATGCTGTTTGTCCAGGAACCGCTCATCTGGCAGCTTGTCCAGCACTCATGCATTCATCCGGTGGTTCCCACCACTTGTCCAGGAGGGCATCGGGGTGTGAGGTGCACCCGATTTTGCGTGGAGTGGGCAGGGCTGGCGCTGTGCCAGGCTGCACTCTGGGCAGGTGGTGGCAGCACTGGGAGTGGTGGCTATGGGGGGACTATGGCAGATTTTAGGGTGGCTGTGGCCTCCCCCCATAGCCCCACTCCCAACCCTGCTGGGCAGATCTGGGGGGCACGCCCCCAGAACGCAGCTTGGCTCAGCCCCGGGCCCACACACCACGGGCAGATCTGGGGGCACATGCCCTCCCCCCCATACCCTCCTGGATGAGTGGCAGGAGCAGTGGCAAGAGCTGCTGGATGAGTGCTGGATGAGCTGCCAGACAAGTGGCTCCTGGATCAGTGGCGTGCAGCAACGGGAGCCACCCTCCCCGCTTCCTGCATCCCCCAGATGAGCCGTGACTCTGTCCCATGACCACCCTGCCCAGGCTGGGCACTACCTGTCCCAGCCCCAATGCCACTACTCCCTTCCTCATCGTGGCGGGCCTTGATCTTCCCCCCACAACGCCCCTTCCTTCTCTGCTCCCCTTGCACCACAACAGACTTACCAGCTGGACAGTGCTCTTCAAGCTGCTGGGCTGGTATTAGAAATTGGATCAGTATTGGCTGATGTGCCTTCTTAAAAATTAGCTAATGGTATCAGCCCCCAAAATCTCTATTGGTTTACCCCTAGTTTACTCTTGACGTGTTCTGTCAGGGCATCTGGAATAAGGGTGCCTGACTCAGACAGATACTGCTGGGGTCCATGTTTCTGTAACTGCTCTTGGGCTGGTACAGTATTCTGAAGGGCCAGCATGGCTACTTGCACTTCCCGGGTGGAGCATGTGGGCCTTTTCCCCCCAGATCTGTGTAGGTGGCAGGCTGTGGGCTCGGGGCTTCCTGCCCTGCTGCCCTGTCCCTGGGGCCTCTGTGGTTCAGCAGGTGGGACCCAGCAGGGCAGGGCGGGGAAAGGCTAGGCACCACTGTTTTAAGCCCTGCACCAAAATGATGAGGTGCCTTGCGTGGTGCAATCCCCACTGCTGCCAGGCAGGCAGGGGATGTCTTGCCATGGCAGTGTGGGGCTCCCATTGGCAGTGGCAGCATTGTGCTTCTCTTCCCACCCTCATTCTGCCCTGCTGTGTCCCTGGGGGAAGAGTAGCAGGGCAGGGAGTCCTGACCCTTCAGTGGGCAGCATGCCCCTGCGCTGCACACAAATCTGGGGGGCACATAAGCATAATGTTTTTAAAAAGGAAGTCTTCTGTTATGGTACAAGTTATTAGGCATATTTTTGGTGCAATATATATATTTGATACATTCTCTTTCAATCTGCATTATATCATATCTCTCTAATTCTATCCTGAATGTTTCACTAGACTAGAAGTGTCAAATTCATTTGTCCCGTATGGCACAGGACTGGTGCATGGGTCAGATTAATGATGCAGTACCTGCCCCACAGGCTGGATCATGCCCATGGAACCACCTTCACGTGGTGGATCCAGCACCCACAGTGCCCGTTCCAGCCAGGCTGTGACACTGGAGCATGTAGTGCATGCTCTGGCTGGTTTGGGTCTGTGCCAAATGAGCCAGCTGCTCCTGAAGCCACCCTGAATGTGTCACCTGCCCCACACCAGCCAGAGTGGGTGCCATGTATGATGCAGTCCTGGACCAGCAAGGGTGGGTACTGTGGGCACTGGATCTGGCACGTGGACTGGCTCTGCACAGCTGCTACATGTAGCATGGGTCCTGGAGAGGGCCCTATCTGGGCTGTGGGTCCTGGGCCCCATGTATGGGGCTGGTCCAGTGCAAGCTGCATGTGGGTCCACTTCAGACTCGGGGCCAACACTGGAGCAGATTATGTGGTTCTGTGGGCTGCATTCATCCCACAGGTCTTATCTTTGATACCCCTGAACCAGAGCTTCTTGCACAACAGGGCATTAATAAACTATTGGGGCTTCAAGGCAGTGTTCCTTCTAAACTCTGTGGCATGCGTGTCTGTGCAAGCATGCCTGACAGTGCGGCATGAGTGCACCTGCACAGCCGTGCATGCCATGCAGCTTAGAGGGAATGCTGCTTCAAGGCACTAGAGAATTACAAATGACAGTATAAAATGGTAAAGTTTTGATACTGTTCACTGAAAAAAGCAGGTAGTGTGTTTGGGTAGTGTGACACACCCTGACTTGGGATTTGTTTAGATCCCAGGTCATAGCCCAGGTGAGATGCACACTCCTAGGGTATCCTGACACCTTCAGGGGTGCCAGTCAGTCCCAAACTTCTCTCTGCAGTCTAGTACCTCACTACTAAGAACAGAGTGAGATACTCCAAGGGTCACCTCCCTGCCTGAATGTGCCTCAGCTTGACCCACCTCACCCAGTTTTTGCTAGCTGTGTTGCTGAAGATCTTGTCCAGGCAGCAAAAATACAGCATATAGCTGTAGGCAAGGCACTGAATGGCGGTGAAAGTAATTCCAACACTGTGCACTTTCCAACATGCAGGTACTGCAGAAAAGGCTTGGAGGTAGCTGCTTGAATAATGACAGCAAATGATGACAAGAAAATAAAGAAAGGAGAAGGTAAACAGTGTGTGTGTCTGCATGCACACACCATTTATTTTTTCCTTTCTTTATTTTCTATATTTAAGTGTAGTCCTATTGACTCACCTTGTTTATTAGCGTATATTTGTTAAGTTCGGTGCATCTAGCACTGTAGCTAACACAGAATGTGTTATATCTAATAAATGTGAATGTATGTATAAAAATTTGAAAACAAACATGCAAAACATGGTATCTGCATTGATAATCTTATGCATGTGCTAGTGAAAAGTATGGTAATTAGTGTGGAATCTGAGCATCATTCCTTGCAAGACTGAAGAACTGGCATTTAAAGAGCCTTCTTTTTTTGATTTGTTTTGTTTTTGTTTTTTATATTTTTGTTTTTGATCCATTCCTTTTTCTAAGGATTAAGAATGAATTAACACACACACAGTTTTATAAAAGTAAATAGATTCTCATAAGGCTGTAGAATGCTTTTAACTATTATTGATTTTTCTCACTTATGGAATGGATGCTTTGCTCTCTCTTAGCTCTTCCCCTGAGATTCCACAGGTCATGTGGCCAACATAATAAAGCACACGTGGATACATTATTTGTTACACTATACACTATGAATAGAGAATAAGACTCAAAATAACGTTTTGGCTTTTTATTTTATTTTACTGCTGACTTTGGTTTTGTTTTGTTTTTTCAAATTTGATAAAATATTAATGTGGAAAAAGCAATAAGAATTTCAGAAGCTGTAGTTAATATGAAATAACTACGTACGTTTTTTAGGAGTCTATTGGCAGGGAAAAGTTTAAACATAATTTAATTAATTGTCTTGATATACGAATCTAAGTGCCAAAATTATTTCCCTAGCCTTTTTATCTCTCTCTTTCTTTTGTGAAAGGAAGTATTGTAGATAATATTCCATGCAGGAAGAAAGGAGTGTAAAGATGGCATGAGAGCTGTTCTAAAAAATAAATGTTGATTTTTTTTTGTTTCCATGAAAAGGGACTCAGAGCTATGAAACGAAGAACAGGGTTCCTCAGTTATGAAGATCATTGCATGGAATATGGAAAGCTTTACAAAAAAAAAAAAAGTTTTTCAATTGTAAAGGGAGAAAGCTAAATCAATTTTTATTTTTAATAATTTAATGCATTTCTTCATCCTGGCATTTTTGTTTGAAAATATACCTTGCATACACTTTTATTTTGAATTTTAATAATACTACTTTGTAGTACTGAAAAGATGCTTTTTTTTCTGAAATGTTCCTTTTAAAAAAAAGGATATTCAGTATTGTTCAACATATGCAGGTTGGATCTCTCAATTTACAGCCAACACAGCTTCCTATTTGCCACTCTCTAAAGTTCACTTAGATGCTCCATAGAAGGCTGGATACAGACAGCATGGAAGTATGGGATGACAATAATAAATAAGACCCCCATTTTTACAAAGGAAAAATTCATTTTGTTTCTTTATTTTCTCATGCAGTCTAAAATGTGGCTTTGAATTGATACCAGCATAAACTGTCCCCAGTGCTTTGCAGACATTTATTCCAGAATAAGAGGATTTGTTGGTTTAGCTTCTAGCACATGTGGAGGGGCGGGGTGGGGGGGAGAATCATTTGCAAAATGAAGAGGAAGAAACTAAACAAATTGAAAATATGCTATTCTTGTACTACAAGCAGAAAATTCACAAGAAGGGTTGAATATCCTGGTATAATTGTAGCTATACAACTGTGTTGGATTAACTAGTAAAACTTTCCCATGCAGACAAGACCTGCTTTATGCATATGTTCACGTTTATGAATTTGACTCTAACAAAACTATTCTTAGTACATAAAAATGAAGCACATAAGTCTCTGCAGAATCCATGTCTGATGTAGTTTCATGCATATTTAACCCCATTGTGCTGTAGAAAGGAACTTTTCAAAATCATCCATTTTGGGAAGATCAGTGAGATCCTCTTGATTATGCTCGGTGGGGATGTGGTGGCAGCTGGCAGCCATGTTGAATTTATCAGTGAGGTCGAGGGAAAATTTTTTTATCTTAGCATCCAGGTTGGGGAGTGCGAGTGCAAGTGTGTGTGGTGAGCCCAGAAGGGTTCTGCATTTGGTATTGCACAGCCCTTTCACATATTTTGTAAGAACTTTTTTTGTTTATTGGAATACTTTGACTTTTTTACTCGAATACAGTTACAACTCGAGGGATCTTATAAAGAAGTAACAAGCCAATAAAATAACTGTAATGAAACAATGAAAAATTATACACATGGAAAATCGCATACTTCTAATTATACTAATCGTCCTTCAATGCTCCCTGTATATCCTATAACATACAGGCTAGTTAGGTTTTGTGATAAATGTGTTATTGTAATGTTCAAAAAGCTTTACAGGCTAAACTACAGAGCTTGCATGAGTGTAGGACTTGTGTGTGTGAAAGGAGATGTATAGTTTGACATTTGATAGGAATTGATTTAATCTGACAACACAGATAATCCTCCCCCTCTACACGGCACTGGTCAGGCTGCAGTTGGAGTACTGCGTCCAGTTCTGGGCGCCGCACTTCAGGAGGGATGTGGACAGCATTGAGAGGGTTCAGAGGAGGGTCACTCGCATGATCAGGGGGCAGCAGGGCAGGCCCTATGAGGAGAGGCTAAGGGACCTGAACCTGTTCAGCCTCCACAAGAGAAGGCTGAGGGGGGATCTAGTGGCCTGTTACAAACTAGTCAGGGGAGACCAGCAGGCATTGGGGGAGTCCCTGTTTCCCCGAGCACTACCAGGAGTGACTAGAAACAACGGTCACAAGCTGGCAGAGGGTAGAGTTAGACTAGACATCAGGAGGCGCTACTTCACAGTCAGGGCAGCTAGGATCTGGAACCAACTTCCAAGATAAGTGGTGCTGGATCCTACCCTGGGGGCCTTTAAGAGGCGGCTAGATGAATACCTTGCTGGGGTTGTTTGACCCCAGTGCTCTTTCCTGCCATGGCAGGGGGTCGGACTTGATGATCTGTCAAGGTCCCTTCTGACCCTACAAACTATGAAACTATAATAAGGCATTAATGACATTTAGTAGTAATAGATTGGTTAATCAACAAGGCTTTGCTTCTGAGTGTTTTTAATAGATGTATTCAAAAAAGGTCTGCTAAGCATAGGTGTAAAGGTTCAAACGGTGAGGGAGAGGAAAGGGAGAAAGGTCTGACTTAAGCCAATTGCACGAATTTGTGAAAACAGTAATTTAAATAGTTTTGCAAATTTCTTTATTTTTAATCTGTAAAATCCAACATGCGCTATTTTTGATCTTTTAACTATGTTCTAGGGTGGACCAAATATAGAGCCCCACTGGGACTCTGCTTAGGTCTTGGGATCCAAACACATGGGTCACAATCACTACATATGTAGGGATTAGGCCTTAGACTCCAGTGGAACACAACAACTTTAATATTCTTTGGCTTTCTACATGAGTAGTTCTGTTTTTCAGATGCTGACATGCAATGACACAAGCAGTTTATTGCTGATATCAGTGTTGATGCAGAAGCTTTTAGGGCATGATTAGGATGATCTGTGAGATCACATACTTAAATGTTTCTCTAAAAGCTGATATGGTGCAGTTACTGCTTGCTTTCTTACAGCAGATTTAGAAGACTGAAGGTGATCTAGTCTTCAGTCCATATAGAGACTTATATTTGTTTTTTTTAATTAAAAAAAATCTGCTGCAGTCAAAATCTTTGGTATTGTTTAGATTCCATGCACTGTTTCATATCGGGGAATAAAGGTTATTTTTGGTAGAAAACATGCAGCCAACAAGTCCATACTTTCAAGAACAAAGATCTTAGGGCCTTGTTACACATTAATTTTAGGTGGCTTTTGGAGCTCTTAACCCCTGAATTGTCCACATATTAGCGCCTGACACTAGTTTTAATAATGCTTTAGGCCGCTTAAAGTTATGCCACTCCAGGGCAGGTTTATCTCTGATACATGTTACCTGCTCATGTTCCATTACTGTGTGGCTACTTCCCACAGATAAGCCACCCAATTTTCAGTCCAGTGTCTCCTCCCTCACCTTCCTGTTCTGTGTGGAGAAACTTTCCACCCCTTAAACTCTACTGCCCAGGGGGTAGTTCTGGCACCAAACCAACTCCCCCCCTCCTGCCCCTGGGGGTTTGACCTTCCTACCCCCAGGGCTGCAACCCCATGCAAACAGCTGCAAAGCAGATGTCAGCTAGCCAGGCCCAGGAGTGGGCTCTAGTGGATGTGGGGGGAGGAACAAGGTAGGGGGTCAGATTGGGACCCCATGAGGTGGGGCTTCCTTCCTGGGGCAGGGCCAATAACTCCTCCAAAAGCACCTTCTCTCACTGCTCCCACCTTCCAGCCACCCTGGGAAGCATGACCAGCACCCACCCCACCACAATCCCAAATCCCATTTTATTAAAACATGAAACCTTTTTTAATTTACTTCCTCTTTATCTCATTCTTAAATTCTTCTATTTTTTTTATCCTTCAGTGGCTGGCTGACTTCATTTCAGCACCGTTCCCCCGTCCTCCTTTCCTTCCATCTCACACTTCATTACTCACCCCCATTCCATAAACTCTGCCTCTCAGATTCATGTCCTGTCCCCCTCATTCCCAAACCATCTTTCATACCCTCTGCCCAGAGCAGGGATAGAAGCCTGTCCTGGCTCATCAGCTGTGAGTTGCCACTGCAGTGCTATATATCTCCTAGTCAGCTCCCTGGTCACCAGCCCTCTAGTGGCAAGTCACAGCAGTATGGGTGGAGGACAGTCAGAGAAGGTTTTTTTGTCTAAGGGCCTTGTTATATGTTACCCCAGAGTGGGCAATTATTTTAGCTGGAGGGTCACTTAATGAGTTTTGGTGAGCTGTGGAGGGCTGTAAGGGTAACCTTGCCCTTTGACACATGCCTCGACCCCTGGTTGCTATCTTGGGACTGGAAGTCTTGCCTCCAACCCCTGAACCTTGCCACCAGAAATCCCTCCACTTGCCCCCTGAATTACTCCTTTTGGCAAAGAGAGTTTGCCATCTTGGACCTGGAAAAAAACCAAGTTATATACTAAAAATCAAACATCTAGAATAAAGTATTTTAATTTTATTTAAAAATATATTTTTGTCCTGATGTGTGTGTTTTATCGTGTACATAGAGGTTATTGCATAATATTTAAAAATGAAGTCTTACTCTTGTATATTGTGGGGGGGGGTGCGGGTGAGTGATTTATAGCATTTATTTGGGGCTATGAGTGTGGGTGTATGTGGGGTGTGGGGGAGGGTGTGGGTGTGTGTATGTGGGTGTGTGTCTGGTGTTTAGGGGGATGAATAGGTATGGGGCATGTGGAGGTGGGTATGGGGTTTGTGGGGGGCTGTGGGTGTGTGTATGTGGGGTGCAGGACCATGTGGGGGTATGTGGATGTATGGGGGTATGGGTGGGTATAGGGTTTATGGGAGGCTGTGGGTGTGTGCTGGGTGGTTGTGGGGTGTGTGGAGGGGGGAGGATGGCTGGGAATGCCTGCATGTGTGGTGTGTGGCACTGCAGATGGGTCTGCGGCACCACATACCACATGTGCACACTCATATAGATGCACCCAATGTGTGGACAATCCAGGTGTTAAGAGCTTCAGGAGCTACACAGAATTATCATGTAACAAGGCCCTTAAGGTGTGACTGTTCCAAACTTCAGCTAGCATTAACACCGATCAACATTTGAGCATCTCGAAGTGCAATATGTAACCAAGTCCTAAGAAGGACAAAATAGAGTCTTTATTTTTCTAAAAGAGGAAGTTTGGGGCTCTTTGGGGGCTCTTTGGGGCTCTTTTGGGGCTCTTTTTCTAAAAGAGGAAGTTTGAACTCTTTATTTTTCTAAAAGAGGAAGTTTGGAGGTAAACATTCAGTACGTGGATTTAGCTGTACAACTCCCATAAGACATTTCAGTAAATGGTTTCATGGCAACTGAATATTTATTGCAAATCAGTGTTAGCACTATTAAACTTTTAATATCTTTGGGCATTTTTTTTTTTTTTTACATGAACACCCAGATGATGGTCTAAGAAAAAGAACAATTTGAATTCTTCCTTGCAATGATCTGGTAGTGCTATATATGTTACCTTACATTGTTTCACGTAAGAAGTTTCTTACAGCCCTTATTTGAGCACACCTTTCATTGACTTCACTGGGAGCTTAGCTTGAGTAAAGATTTTAGGATCAGGCCCATAAGCACCACAACAAGCCTGCAAGGGACTTTTGTTTGAAAAATATTCATGAAGTTAATACCTGACATTCAGAAACTCTGATAAAAATTAAGGAGAAAGAGTCTAAGACTCCTTTTATGTAGCAAGGCACAGACAAATAAATGATATGGGATGGAAAGTCTCCAGGAACAACAGAAGAGAGTAGAGTTAGCATACCAAGCTCCCCCCTCTCCGTCATCCCCCACCACCCTCCAGAAGTGTATGCACTGCAGCAAAGGCACAGTAGAGCTTTATGGGTGTAACAGAGAAGTTGCTGTCTGCTGCATTTTTTTCTGTCTATGGATATTTCTGTACTGAACACACAGTCCAAGTTTTATGGGCATGTGGACCAGAGTGCTCAATTTAGACCAGTCCAAGTATGAGCCTTCCTACGGCCCTGCCTGGGTTATGTGTTGTCATTCTTTTGATGCTTGTTCTTGCATACCCAGGAGTATTTCCTAAGATTCTTCCTCAGTCAGTTATGACAGTGGTAAAAGAATGTGTCTATCCCTTGTGGGGTAATTATGCACAGAGTACTGGAGGACTATTCATGATAGAGGGATCTTTCCTGCATCCACACTGAAGCTTAAATGCTTCAGTGGATTGGGTCAGAGTGCTTGCACATGATGGAGCAGTCACTCCTCAGTCCCTAACCTAGAAAACTCTTCAGTGGAATTTGCATGAAAATGTTGAGTCCATGACATGCACTGCAGTACTGGACATCGCTGTTCTGGAATACTGCTAATATCAAGGGCACAGATGATCAAAAATATGTCAACAGCCCCAAGGATTATGCTGATTTCAGGTAAATTACACATTAGTTTGGGGATAATACTTGCCTAAAGGAAAGTAACAAAAATGGTAAAGAAAGAAATCCCTTTATTGATTGAATTAGTAAGGGCCCAATTAGGCAGCTTCTGAAGTCAAAATTCCTATTGAAAGGATAGCAAAAATTAAAAAAAAAAAAAAATCGGTGGATCAGATTCTGATCTCAGGTATACAGGTCTATCTGCTCATCTGAAATGTAAATGTAATTGAAAGTAAAGGAGCAAAGGAAAAACTCTTGTAAGCATCCGGAAAGACTAACAGGAAGAAAAACCTGAGAGTTACCATTTAAAAAAATACTTTTTTTCTGAAGCCTTGTTGTAATTCTTTGCACATGTGGTTTCCTTGTCTGTTAGAAGAAGTAATTTGCTTTCCATCTAGTTGTTATTGTTTTTAAAAGAACTTCATCATTTGTGGGTCAAAAAGTTTAATCTCGTGTTGAAATAGAATGCCCAGAGATATACATTTTGTTAGTGAGAATGTGATTTTTTTTTTTAAATAGCTCTTAAAAGTAATGATTGAATTAGGCTTCTGAGAAAGTATTAAAACTGAAAAATGGGATGCTGTCCTACACCTGAATCTGACGATAGTGTCAGAAACATTGTTTAAAATGATGGGGCTTCATTTTTAAAAACTTGGATAATAACTTCAGTTTTAAATGGTGTTGATTAGAGACATAAAGAAGCTAGTAAAAGTTAAGATTCCAAGTAGGATTTTTCAGGATTTCTCATCCTACTTCATTTCCCCCCCGCTTCTTTCTTCACTGAACTGGCAAAGGTGCCTCCGCCCCTCTGCTCCCCCCAACAATCTAGTCATTTCTGAGCATGGTTATTGGTATTCCTTCCTAATCACACTGCAACAGGATAGAAGGGAAACCATGAAACATTTCAAATGTAATCACTGCCAAATAAAATACTCATAAATAGTATTTCTAATCATGTGAAATAGTGGAAGCCTTCAGTGCTCAATTGTGGTAAGAGAAAAATGATTAGAAGGTGACACAAAGGTATAATTAATTATACTAAGGACAAATTAATCTCTTGTAGTTTTGAACTGGATAATGCAATACTGTTTCTGCTTTTCCAGAAGGACAGCATTGCTCCCCGAGGCTTAATAATAACATTATGTCTATGTCTAAATAACCCTTTGCTTTGACTTCTTTTGATCTTTTGGTTGAATGTATTGATAAAAAAATGACTTTGTCTTTGCATGATCAAAAGCAGTAGAAGTATACAGTGCAAATGTAGTTAAAAATCCATCACTAGATCAATATTTTTAAGGATAGCAAAACTTCAATCACATTTTCAAACAACCACAGAGAGAGATTTTTCCAAAAAAGGGTTGGCAGGATTGCCAAGTTGAGGATTGATTTCAGGACTTTGAAGTTCATTTAATACCATAATGAGCCAGAAGCAAGGAAATATGCAATGTGGAATCATAACATACTTAGCCATATAATGATAATAAGCGGAGTTTTAAAGTGGAGTTATAATAGGTTAAATTTTCAGTGGCTGTGTGTGTACTATATTTATTTGCACATTGAAGCTGGGAACTGGTTGTAGCCCGATCCAGCTCAAACCAAACCACTGTGGAGTGGCTATTAGTTCAAAAAGTGCTAGTTGCCAGATTCCCCCTATGCTCCCTAGTTCTGCAGCTAACGTACAGCTGCCCCTGAATTCAAAGTGCTGAGACAGAGATGGGAGAAAGTGTTAACTAGCAATCATCACTCAACAATTTTAAAATACGAAAAGGTTCCAGTGTATAAATAGTGTTCTGTAGAAAATCACTAGTTTGTATTTTTGCTGAGAAGTGAGAGGAGAGAAATCCATTTGAATCCACTTAAAAATGTAGAACCTATGTAGTTTAGGAACCTAAATCTTACCAACTTTAAATGACTTCCTAAAATACTTAAGGGTCATAGGGTCGTCATAGGGTCACTTAAGACAGTAAAGATGAAATTCAGTAAAGCTGTGACGTTAATGTGGGTGAGTTAAAACATACGACACTTCCTATAGACACTATTATTCATAATTTAATCCCCATTTGGATGCAGTCATCCAGAAGTAAAGTGATTTTGTTATTGGAGGATTAAGCTACAGTGAACTCAGATGCTTCACTTCTGATTTGAGATCATCTGTTTAGGAGTTCAGTGATCTCTAAAATTTAATGTCAGCATTTTCCTGAACTTTTTTTTTACCTCCACATATAGGTAAGTCCTAAGGTAGTTTCGGTACATTTGCCCAATATCTCTGATACCCAATGTCCTCTTCCCACCCCAAGCCCTTCAGAACTCCCCCCACCCCCCAAATATATTTGTGTGCTTTCTACCTGGAGACATTTTCTATCTGGAGGTAGCACACTATAGAGCACTGGAACACAGTGGTGTATAAAAATGCAATGAGACAACTAATATTACCAACAACTTGGCTGTCAAAACTGAGAGAATGAATATCCAGTTTCAAAAAAAGCTCAGTCATCTTTATCTTCAGGGTTGTGGGGTCACATAATCATACACAGATGTGTGTAGCAGAAGTATTACTTACACACCTTTTAATAGACCAAGTCTTTTTCTTGCAACAATACATGTTATTGCTAACTGTTTTATAGTGTATGTAACATTAAGTAAATAGAAATCAGGCAGAAAGCTTTTTAGACAATTCGTCAGTAGTGGTAACTTCTTTTAAAAAGCCAGAAATTAGTTTTTGCAGGGATAATAGCTATAGGAGGAGAAAAGTGGAATAATATTCTTCTGCTTCTAAATTATATATAAAATCAATTACCACTTTACTAAATCTAATGTATTCTGCTATAGTGTATGCTACCTGCTCAGATGGATGTTGATGGCAATCTCATTTTTTCCCCTCCCCAAATACAGTCTAGTATAGATCTGTTCTGAGGAATAAAGTTAAAAATATTAATTTAAATGTAGATATTTACAGTCTTCTGTACAAAGCTAAGGGCTATGTTGTGTGGCTATGATACAGTCTCATTGGCTGATACCTGTGCCTTTTTGAAGCTCTGTAAATGTCAGTGGGATTTTGAATAGACTTAAGATCTAGTCTCTGTTGATCAGATAGTAGAATTGGGATCTATAAATGTGCATGCAAGACTTGACTATACTTTCAACACATGCAAATATAGTTACTAAATGCAAATTATTTCCTCAACACTGAACTAGGAAGAGCACATTTGGAACAGTATATAGGCAACTGTTGATCCTCTGGATCTTGGTGTATGCGTAAGACGTCTAGTTAAGTGCCTGATGAATCTGCTTGTGGCTGACAAGCCCAACTTGAGAGGGACACAGCTCATTACAAGTTTCACAGAACCATGTGTTGTCTGAGTTGAGATCCAAGTTTACAGCATGCTGCTTCCTTCTTTCTCACGTCACTTCCATCCTCTGGATCAAAGCCACTTCATGTTGAGCTGTACCCAGTAGCAGATGTTCCCTCCAGATTGGACAGGATTCTGCACATTTCCTCCAGCTTTCTACACTGATGTTGAATGTCTTTGTATCATTTTTGTACACGTTGTGGTACTGCCGTAGAGGGCAACCCTGCTTTTTTAGAGCCATCTCGAATCTCACCGTACAAAATGTTCTTGGGGATACAGTTGCCTCACATTCCCTTGACATGGCTGAGCCATTACAGCCTCCTGTTTTTGATAGTGGTTTCTATGTGTGCCAGTCTTGCGTGCTTCAGCACCTCTGGGTGCCTGTACACGAGCGTGGGTGCTGCTCCAGTGCTCTGTAATTACATCATGCTGGAGCAGACTCGATTAACTGAGTCTGCTGGAGCGTGGCAATTAGCAGCCTTCAGTGTCTCATGTATCAGTGTCCCTGCACTTCAAAATGGCAGTGGAGGGGGTGGTGGTGGTGTGCTTGAACTAACGAGCTTTAGTTCAAGCACCCTGCCACCATTTTGAAGCATGGAGATGCTAATACAGAAGACACAGTGGTGCTGATGCATGAACTGTAGTGGTTCTTTAATTAGAGCAGTTGTCGGAGCTGCTCTAATTAAAGTGCTGCCCTCCCCCTTACCTCTGGAGCATGTGTAAAAAGTGACCTCTGTGTTTGACATTTTGTCTTCCCACTTGTTTTCAGGATTTTGCACAGGCATCTCATGTGGAAGATGTTCCGTCTCCTAATGTGCCTAGCATATGTAGTAAGAATAATCTCTTCACAATGCTTATGTATTTCAGATTTTAAAATATACAGTTTCTTGACTACAATTTCTTGTTGATGGCTTGGAAGTGTATTAGTTTGGAATCCAGGCAAAATCCAGGTCATTTTTAGATCTTGTTAAGTAATCTAATTGAAGATTTCATTCTTTCAACTTCAGTGTCAAATATAAGTGACAGATAGGCATTGAATCTATGGACATTCCAAGCCTTTAAATTGCCTTTACTCTATCCAAAAGACTATCATGGTTATTGTTTGCTTAACTGATGCAAGGGTAATTCTGTGGTTTTTGCCCATGGGAATACACTTACACAGTTTGCTTTGCTGAAAACTGCAGTGCTTCATTTAGCATTGTCTACTGCCTTTGTTGACTGGATTCTGGACCTGTAGTCCATATAGTAACTGTTCTGTTCTCCTCCTAAATTTGAGTGTAAGTTGCTTGTATCTTTTGTGTACATACTAATATGAGTTCAATTTGGAGCTACTAAATTTAGATGTTCCCTTTCCATAAAAGGAATTGTGGGTTTAGAAAAATCCATCCCAGTCCATCAAGATTACAGAAACACCTGTGATTTTGATCAGCACAACTCATCATTCTTAACTCTTCAAGTCTTGAGTGTCATATCTTTCATGGGAGTGACTAATCACATCGCTTACATTAATTTCTTTCAATATTTGCCTAGATTACATGAAAAACTTGGAAATGCTTTGTTTTTATTCTGTAGGTATGCCTTTTTATGTAATAGGCAGCAGTAAATAAATGTTAGAAAAGCAAACACATAAACGACATAGCAATTAAACAAAACTTAAGACTGAGCACATAAAATAAATAAGCTTAGCTTTGAATATTGGAGTATATTTAGTATGCATACCTCTGACCTTTTTGAAATTTCTTTTCATGCAAGACATTTACTTAGTATACAACTAGTAATTTTAGCATAGCATAAACATTGTCACATGGGGACAATGAGAAAATTGTAATACGTTGTATTAAGTATTGCCTAGTTTCTGAATTAGAGTTAAACTAGTCATTCTTCTGTATTAACTGAACAGGACTTCTTAGATTGAGGACTTTTGTATGTCATGAACGACCAGATTTCTCTTCTGAAAATTACCAACTTGTCTATTTTCTTATATTGTCATTATAATAATAGCCTGTTGCTTTCAAGTGTTACAAGATTCATCTTCTTATCTAGGCCATTGTTTTGGTCTATGTGCGGAAGGTCCTGACTTTGCTCAAAGTTTTAACTCTTGAATTTTATCTTTAGAGGCCTTTAACAAGGTTAACATAAAAATGACCCTCAAGCAAACATCTCACATTCTGAGATATCGAACCCTAGGCCCTTTGAAAAGATTGGGAAGAAAGGAAATTCCCCAAAGTAATTAAAATGGTCATCAAAAGAAACTGAACCCAGCAGAAATCTGTTAAGTAAGATCCAAGCCCAAATTTGGGAGTAGTGACAGGTTTGGGTAGGAGGGGCCCAAGATGGCAACTCACTCAATAAAAACTGTAACCTACTGTCCCAATTTGGAGGTAACCTCACTTGCAGAACAACGAAGGAAGAATCGCAAGCGTAGGCCGGATCAGACTGATCACCTGAACCACCCTCTCCGTGAACGCGAATCTCTTATCTCACGCTGAAGCTGCGGAGCGCCCGAAAGGGACTGAAGGAAGGGGACTTAGTCCTATCAGTATTGAGGCCAGCCCATTGAACCGTACTGCTGAGGCGAGCCCATTGAACCGTACTACTGAGGCGAACCCATTAAATTGTACTAGTAAGGAATGAAACCATATTTAGGTGTTTGGCTTCTCGGAATTCTAGGATTGTAAGTATATCATGAAAATAATAGTATTGATTCAAATTTAACTTTTAGTTGTAATTGTAGTTGTTTTTGTAATACTAATTCTTATAACATTGTTTGAGAAGGAAGTGCGTTTGGAGTATTGTTTCTGATATATGTAGTTATTGTGTTCTTAATGTTTGTGGTATTTCTTAAAGCTAAGCAGTGTTATATGCATAGCAAAGAATTTTAAAATAAAATTGTTTTGTATGAATTAAGTGTGTAATCATTGTGAAATCGTGCAAGTAGCTAAAAATTTCCCCAGCCAGTGCATCAAATGAATCAGTAAGTTGCGTGGGATCTTCTCTATTCCATAACCCACTAGAGACAATAATGTACTTATTGTTTTGTGATATCATTTTTTTTTCTATTGAAAGAGTTTTAGAATTGCAGAGTCCTTGCCCTTGAATTCAAAAGCGAGATATAAACCTGCTGTCTTTCATGCACTTTATGAAAAAAAAGTTTTCCTTTGGGCCTCCTCTACAAGTTACAGGTATCATGTGATTACCTGGTCAATTGTGGAATTACCTGGAGACCTACCACACAGAAGAAGTAGCGATCACACCATAAGAAACTCTAGTCAGCTATAAAGTTAGACTTTGAAAATGTGTACTGCTGTACCTATTTTATTAGAAGATGAGGCTCCCCACCCCATCTTTTTAACATGGGGGGAAGCCTCTCTCCTTACAGTTGAGCATGAGACAGTGGGGTTAGGGGGGGCAGGTATCTGTTGTGACTCTGGCCCTAATGCAGTGTTGGGGCTGGAGCCAAAGTCTCAGCTGCTGCTTGGCCCCTGCCCTCCACTGCTTTCACATGTCCTGTCACTTCTCCCTCTCTTCTGCACTCCTTACCTTTGCTTTAGGCTGGCAGGCTCTGTCTTCACTGCAGTCTGGAGCGCAGAGCATGTGCTTCAGCCTAGCTCTGCAGCAGTAGTGCCAGGTCTACCACTGCTTCAGGGCTAGGCTGGAGCCAGGCTTTTTGCCCCAGGCCACAGCAGGGATAGAGTCTGCCACTGTAGAGCAAAGGTAAGGGGGGGTGGGTGGAGGGGCAGGTGCGGGGGAAGATGAGAGGAACGGGGCCAGGGGTCTGAAGCTGTGGGGTGCAGAAGCAGAATGGAGAAGGGAAGGGCAGCCTGAGGTTGCAGGGTGGGGAGGCACAATGGAGCCTAAGTGGGGGAGGGGGAGGGGAGACAGGCAACAGGGAGTAAGCTGCCTGCCTCTTACACTGCCTGCCCCCCTACCTCTACAGTGCCTGCCCCCTACCACCTGTCCCCCACTGCCTGTCTCCACCATCCCCCCAACTGCCTCCTCCACTGTCTGCCCCTCCCCTCGTCTGCCCCATTACTACCCCTGTCATCACCTTTCCTCCCACCACCTGCATCAGTGAGGAGGGATGAATTTAAGTTGACCCTCCACTAATTAGATTCCATAAATGGAAAAATTAAAATCAATTTATGCACTTTCCATGTGCAGAATCTGATTATTGGGGGGTTATCTTATATTCAGGGTCACCTCGTATTCGGTAACTTTATAACTGGTTGCTTACTGAACTTTAATTTGCATGTGTAGCAGGGTTCCCCTCTGGCTGGGAGGGCTGTCAGCTGATGTCTCCCAGACGCAGGGGTACACTAAGCCTAGTGTGAAGCCCCTGGGTCTGAGGGATTGCAGCAGCCACTACCCCTCAGGTGGAGGGGGTGTGCGTGTGTGATACCCTTAGACCTGGGGGATTGCAGTAATTGTGGTTCCCCAAGGCCCGGGTGGGGGCTTATGGAGCACCCTTGCAGCTAGGAGCCCCTCAACTGCAACTGCTTCCAGCTGTCGGAGCTTGCTTCCTGCCAGTGCAGGGGGAGCCTGAGATTGGGTTCCCCTTGCACCAGCAATACAGTGCAAAGAGATGCAATGTGTGATCCCACAATCTCACCTCCTGCCATGCATGTGTGACATGTTATATTTTGATAATTTTTTTTTCATATATTTTATGAATATGTTTCCAAAAGTAATGGCAATTTTGTAAATAAAACCATTGTGTGTGCAGTGAGTGGAAAACTATATAGCAGCAGGAAACATGGGTGTTGGCATTGCTGAACACATCAATTAGAAGTGATGTGCTCCAGGAAATGATCATCACATGCAAAATTATTTTATTTTGAAGGTGTCGTTATTTTCTGAAACACCCTCATATGTAAATGTCTATTACAGAAGCATATGAAATTATTTTGCCTCTTTAGTATTGAAGACCTGCATTCTGCACTCTTACTGAACATATCATTGTGTTACAAGTGTAGCTTTTAATTATATTAGTCATTTATTCTGTTTTTGGCTGAATTTTCTGTAAAATTTAAAGGTACAGTTCTTACAAAAAATATGAAAATATTTTCATGCATCAGTGATGAAGTGCTTCGTTTTTTGTAAGCAACCATAATATCTAGCAGAGGATATACTGGTGTCATTATGTTATGATTTTGCAGGATAAATTAGTGTAGTAATTGTTGTCTTTCACATATACCAGTGGAACAAGACTGGAAGTTCTGGATATTAAGACTGAATGACAGATATGAGTGGAAATGCATATTAAACAAGGTTTAATTAGTTCATTCTTGCTAATTATACTATGTTTGGAATTGCTTTGGAATTCCGTGTGTGGAATTGTCAGTTATGAGGTTAACTCTTCTCTCGTACTCTGTTCCACACCATGGCACTGGAACTTCTTCACTCCCTATGCCCTGGGCTACAGTAGTCTAGACTGCATCAACACGCACCAGCAATGTACTATGTAACTATCATGAGTGAGGTGTATTCTCTTCAAACTCTACAAGGCCTTGTAAATAAGTATGATTTTTAACATTAACAGTTTTAAAATGTTATTAGTGAATGTTTCCTACTTAGAACATTTCAGTGGAAACAGTAATGCCAAAATAACAACTGAATTCCTATCTGATCATATAGAAGGCCATAGGCAACTTGGATGGATACAAGACTATTTACTTGAGGGGCTTTGCAGTTTTAATAAACTGTAAAGCTTTTTGCTCATGAATGTCATGTACAGCTACATAGCTTAGCTAACAAAGTCATCCTCATTCACTCAGGATCCATATGTTTTTACAAGACTTATTTTAACTTGATCTTTCAACTTTTTAAAGTTAAAGCTGTTACTTTTAAACCATTAGTAGTTTTAAGTCTGCTTTGATAGATGTCAATAAAAGTGTACGTTATACCTCTAAGTGAAGTCAATGAAAGAGCATCATCAGTTAGTTGCCTGCAGCAATAATCTTAAAAGAAATAAGAACAAAAGCAATTTTTTCATGGTGAATTTAATTCTTGGAGAAGGTGGCAGATTAACAACACTCACTGCTGAACTCCTTGTTTTACCCTCACACTAAATACAGTGGCAGCAGAGCAGAACTGTCCCTTGGGAGGGGAGTGGAAGGGGTTCACTCCAGATACTGTTTAAGGCCTTAACCTTTCTGCCAAAACTGCTAATGAGGAAGCAAAGGAATGCATTGCAATATAGTGACTTGTCACTGGCAAGATTACTAGCTTATTTCACATAACCAGCCATCAGCTGATAATGACTTTCTGCCACTACTGACCCATGTCAGATTTGATCCAGTGACCTACAGGTGAAAGTCTTTTATTCTATTGTCTGCCACCTGAGTCTTTCAGTCCTCTTAAAACCATTTTAATATACTTTTTCTTATAGAACTGCCAAGTTCACCTTGACTTTTGTCTGCACCACAATCTGATGATAGACAGACGTGTGCATGTACACACACACACACACACACACACACACACACTTTAATCCAAGTAGGTTAATATGTTGTGCTGTATATTGTATAGATGCCTAGGAAGTATAAGGGTGGTTGCACTTCTGCAATAAAATGTGTGTGTATGTTGTGAAGTGCCCTCCAGGAGGGCACTTGCTAGGGACCTCTGTGACCTTCTGTGGTGTCAGAGTACCTCTTGAAGCCAGCCTCGGCCCCAGGCATAGATTCTGGAGTGAGGGGGGAGCCCAAGTTCCTTCCCACTCTGAGACCCTGCCGTTTCAGTCCTTCACTCTCCCTGGTTCTGTGGCTGTGAATCAAGGTTCTGCTTGAGAGAAAGGGACTTCTCTTGGGGCAGCCCAGCTCAGCCAACAGTTCCAAGCAACAAAGTGCTTTCATTTATTAGGGCACAGGCCATGTGGCCAGAGGTTATCTGTCTTCTCCAAGGGGGTTAAGTAGTCCCTCTGTCCCCAGTCCAGCCTGCACAGACCTGAGCACCCCCAAAGATACCCAGCTGTTCCCTTTCCAGTCTCTCTAGCTCTCAAAGCTTCTCCACTTCCCCCAAGACTCTTATGGCCAGGAGCTGTAAAGCTCCTTCCATTGTTATGTGCATCTTATCTGGATACCTCTTGGGTATAAGGCATCTCAGTTTTGATATGTCAGCAAAGCCATTCAAGGCTCTGCTCATGCTAAAGGTCCTGTACATAGGTAACCCATGCCTTTAACCTTTCATTTTCTGTACATATACTAAAGAGCTAAACTCAGTCATTTACCTACTGTTATACAAACATGAACATAGTTAATGTAGAACTATCTTAACAAAACCAGTAGTCCATGTATGGAAGTAAACACACATGGACATTTACCCAGATATTCATACGTTTGTATAAAGAGGGACTTTGGAGCTATCCTAATGCAGGGACAAATGACACATGTAATTTACATAGATTTTGCACCCTTTTTTTTGTCTGGAACTTAGAGGTGGCTCTCCAAAATCATAGTCCACAGTCGGTGGTATTACAGTAGCTTGCCATGACTGCTGAAGAGCTGGTAATAACCTATTTGGGTTGAGTAAGTAGTTGCACTAAGATATTAAGGATGAAACAGCTATAGTTAATTTCATCCTTGCTATACAATAGAATATATGAATATACAGGCAGTCCTCGACTTATGACATTTTGAGATACGACAAACGATACTTACAACCTTTATGAATTGACACCATGTTTCCAGGTTTCAATGCGAGTTTTGACTTTACATCACTGGATACAGCTGCATCCAGCTGGTAAGTCTGGAAGGGGAAGGGGGAGGGAAGGAGTGTGTGGGGGGCAGATCAATGCCCCTGCAGTGAAAGAGGGATTGGGGCTGGAGCTGGGACAGGGGCTGGGGCTGGGGCAAGCGCTGCCCAGCCAGGGTAGGGGGTGTGGGATGAAGGTGCGACTTGTCTGAAGGGCACGGGGAGGGGGAGGGGACATTTCCCACTGTTGCACACTGCTGGTCCAGGAGCTAGCTGCGTGTCTGGCAGCTCCTGCCGCTGCTCCTGCTGTTCATCTTGGAGGGCACAAGAGGGGGCATATGTCCCCAGAACTGTGTGGGGTGGGCAGGGCCAGGGCTGCACTGTGCTGTGCTCTGGGCAGGCAGCGGGGGCTATGAGGGGGCTACGATGAATTTTTGAGTGGCTGTAGCCCTCCCATAGCCCCTACTCCACCTGATCCATGGGCACGCGCCCCCCGATGCCTCCCACCACTCGCCCAGCCGGGGTGGGGCGGGCACAGGATGGAGCTGCAGCTCATCCTGGGAGTGCAGGGACGGGGGTGTGGCTCCCACTGCTGTGTGCTACTCATCCAGAGGCAGTACAGTGGCTCCATCACATGCCCGCCCTGCCCCAGCTGGGCAATCAGTGGCAGGGCATAGCCCCCACTCCCAGTGCTGCCATGCCCACCAGGAACACAGTGCGGTGCAACCCTTGCCCTGCCCACCCCGCACAGGTCCAGGGGCACACTCCCTCACTCCCCTATGTGCCTTCCCAGATGAGCAGTGGGGGCAGTGGCGGGAGCCAAAAGATAAGCAGCTCCTGGACCAGCAGAGCACAGTGGCGGGAGCTCCTCAAACCCCCCCCGTCCCCCCATGCCCCTTGGATAAGCTGTGCCTTCATCCCCCCCCCCCCCAACTGGGCAGCACTTGCCTCCCCCACGCCCCTTCCGTCCCCACTCCCCTTCCAGACTTACCAGCTGGACGCAGCTGTATCAAGTGTTGTAAAGGAACCAACCACCCATTTATAACATTGTTTCGATGGGAAAATTGGTTCCAAGTTATGATGTTTTGAATTAAGATGTGGTTTTCAGGAACCAATTATGTTGTAAGTCTGAGGACTGCCTGTATCTTGTTTTTACCCATCAATGTATCTTAAAAAAAAATAAAAAATTGTCATGCCTATGCAAACTGTACCAATGGCTCCTTGTAAAATGCAATATATTGATATTCCAGAAATGCCAAAAAAAATATTTTTCACAAGTACATATTTGTTGCTTCAACATGAATTCTATTACTGGTATTCTAAGATTTCAGATTTCATCTAAAAATGTCACTTCGCTTATTATGTTTTTCATTTCTATAGTTCTTTGTATAAGTTTTTTCAAAACATTAGTAAATTATACCTAGCAGCAGTTCTGGGAATACATATTAATATTATCTTTTCATGGTTAGAGAACCAGAGGCACAAAAAATTCAGTCAGAGCCTTATTCTTGCAAATACTTAGCATCTAAGGCTCTATGGTCTTGAAGCAGAGGTTAAAGAGCCGCTCTAATTAAAGTGCCAGGAACATCTTGTATGTCAGCATCCCCATGCTTCAAAATGCCGGTGGGGGTGTTTTGTCTAAAGCTCATTTAAGCTTTAGATAAAGTGCCCCCGCCACCATTTTTAAGTGGGGGGATGCTGATAATGAAACGT
The DNA here is from genome assembly GCF_030867095.1 of Alligator mississippiensis. Classification (NCBI taxonomy): domain Eukaryota; kingdom Metazoa; phylum Chordata; order Crocodylia; family Alligatoridae; genus Alligator; species Alligator mississippiensis. The sequence goes on from NC_081830.1 coordinate 46,022,175, forward strand.
GGGAGGCTGCTGGAGTACAGATATTGCCATGCTCCAGCAGACTCGATTAATCGAGTTGGCCCTGACGCACTGGAAGTACAGCACATCGGAGCAGCCTCCCTGCTCCTGTATAGGCATCCATTATTCCTGAAAATTAGGCTTATAGAGATACTGTCAAGGTAAAAAAAAAAAAAATGTGTTGTCTATTTAGATTAGAAAAAACAATGCTGGTTAACCCTGCCTTATGATCTCTTTTCCTAACTTGAGGAAGACCTTAGACGATTGACTAGGGTCAAACTTAATTAGTTCAATTGAAATAAAAAACATATGCCATTACCTGCACTAGGGACAAGTCGTGATTCAGTTGAAGTTAGCTCACTCAACCTCTTTTTCTAAGCTTTCTATCTCCTCTGGGACAAGAAGGTAGGGAGTACAAGCTGTTTTCCCTTGCACCAGAAGAATATGATGATTGGATCTTCTGGGAGAAGGGTAAGTGTTTTCTAGGTAACTTATTATACTGCTGCCCTTTCCTGCATTGCCATAGAAACTCTGCCAGAAAAAGCTTCCCCTGGGAATTTGCTACAAGAAACTTTGTTGTTTTCACATGTAGGAATCCCACATGTGATCCAGCCTTCCAGATAAGAATTACTTTTTTTTCTTTCTTTTTTTAAATACCAGACAGAGAATATTTAACACAATTATAAAAGTAAATGACTATTGACCCACAGGTAGCCTTCAAATGGAAGAAAATATGATCTTTTAAATTTAACTGATGACTTTGATACTTATTAATCCATTCAACCAAGCTGTCTTTCTAAAAGACTTTAAAAATGTGCTGTGCATTTTGCTGCAGTACATCAAGGTTTTTATCTTCCAGGACTTAAAATGACTTACATAATGAAAGACTTAACAGAGGTGAAAGATTAATGTTCACTGGAAGATTTTTTTATTAGCAATCATATGATGGAAAAATTGTCTTTTCATAATGTTATCCCTGCCTAAGGAGTTTAGTTAATGTTGAGTGCCCACTCATTAGAAATTCTTTTGAAATTTGTCATAAATGTGAGTATTAAATATAATTATTCAACATTCCTTTGAATGTGCTATGAAAAACTATAGCAGTTTTTCAAAACCATCATAATTCACCATTATAAATGTATTAGTTAATGGACACAGAGACCCCTAATCATGAATGACTCACTACATTCCCTGCAAAAGGTCATTTTTTTTCAGATATTGCAACTGCCCTTTTGATAAACTTTCACCATCATGGGATACTAGCAATCAACAGGAAAAAGAAAGGCAAGAGGAATTCACAGTATAGGAAGTAGGATGGCGATTGAGGAGTTACAACAATAAAAATATTGGTAGCAAATCCAGGTGAAAAGATGGAATCCATCTTTGTTAGAAGTTTCATGCTGGGCTTCATCAGCCTGGAGTTTGATGGGATCAGCATTGTAAGGGACTCTGTTTCACTTGTTCAAATCCAAGAAAGATTCCAATGAATTTAGGGATTTGCATCTTCCCTACTGAGAAGTTGCAAGAATTGCTCTGTTTGGGGGAGAACTGTACATTTAAGAGGATTTGGCATGAGCCACTTGGAACCATTTGTGTTGTGGAGAAGCTCCAGTTAAACAGTGTTGATCAGTTACAACTCGGGCACTAAATGAAGCAGAGTTCTGTTAAACTCCTTGGCTCTGAGTGATTCAATGAGCAATATAATGAGGAAAGCAGAGAAGTGGGATATTTCTGAAGGCCCCTGACAGACATTCAAGTTGTGATGTGATTTAATGCAGGATCCCAACAATCACACTTCCTGCCATGCCACATGGTGCATCAGATCCCATTGCCCCATGTTGGTGGTGCAGGTGCAACTTAATTTATCCTTTTATCACACTATTAATTGATTGAATGTGTGACAAGGACACTAATTAAGATGTGATTAACCAGATAGTTAAACATATCTCAAGAGTAATTTCTGTCAGGGGCCTGATAGAGGAGCTATTTCTGAGTCTTAAAATATTATATAATTGTGGAAACAGTAGTTGCTGCCCATTCTTGCCTAAGGGGAAAGAGCCAGGCAGCCAGAGATTGGAAGGGATGGCTGATTCTGTTAGAAGAGGATTTTATTGGGCACTAGCTGAGGCAAAGAAAGTCCATGTCTGGTTATGCTTGTTCCCTGTGTCCTGGTGGTTTTAATAGATGAAGAGGCTGTATCCTAACTTTGACCTCTGCACTGACACTGATATTTTCCAGCATCACTTTTGCACCCCACTTTTCTCACATGTATCAATAGGAACCTATGTCACTTTTTCCATTAAAAATGAAATCTATTGTAAATCTAGTGCATATTTCCTATTGTAGTGCCAAAGTCTTTGGAAAAATGTTACACTGAATTCCAAGTAAATAGCCCTGCTATTTACTCTGATTAGAATGCGCTGGAACAGACTCAAATAATAGAGTCTAATCAGAATGCTCCAAAGTACTGCAGTATCTCGTGTATTCAACATCCCCATGTTTCAAAATGGTGGCGGGAATGCTTTAACTGAGGCTTTAGTTAAAGCACCCCTACTGCCATTTTGAAATGCAGGAGCTGAATACACAAGACACTGCCGGCATGCTCTCATTAAAATGCCTTCTCCCCACCTACCCTAGAGTATATGTAAAAATGCCCCTTATGTCTAGATTGAGTAGTTAAGTACATTTTTCTCTGAGCAACATTATTAGAATGGGTTCTTATGGCTATACTGCCAGGGGGTGTGCAATGTTGCAAATAACAGAGGTGAAGAAACCAGTACTTACAAAGCTGCTTTCCACAGTGCCAGCAGATCACATCATTTTGGAAGAGAGTGGGCACTGAGTAACATGTTCCTATGGCCTTTAAACCAATTCTGTTGCCATTGACATCAACGGAAATATTTTCATTAACTTCACAAGGGGCACATCTACACATGACTTAAATGCGATGCAATAAACTCCAGCTTTATAAATGCTGGGCCTGGGAGTTTTTATTGCTCCCAGACCCAGCATTTACTCCTGCGGTCCACCTGGAGCTGCTGTGCTCTAGCTTAACATGCTGTGGAGGGGCTGGGGCACAAGGGGATCCTATACATGTGCAGGGAGGCTGCTTCAACGTTCTGTAATTACAGTGTGTCAGAGCAGATTTGATTAATTGAGTCTGCTGGAGCGTGGTAATTACCACGCTCCAGCAGACTCCAGAATCATGTGCATCAGCATCCCCACACTGAAAAATGGTGTTGGGGCACTTTAAAGCTTGCTCAAAGAGCTTCGGTTCAAAGCTCCCTGCTGCCATTTTTCGGTATGGGGATGAAAAATGATGTTCTGGGTGCTTTTAATTAGCGTGGATCTTGGAGATGAGCTAATTAAAGTGCCTCCTCTCCCTTGTCACCCAGAGCATGTCCATAAATGCCCAAGGATGCTAGAGGGTTGGGCTAGGTGGCAGGCTTCCCCTTCACTGTAGCACCCTTGTGCCCCAGCCAGCCTCAGTCACCATCTACATGTGCAATGTGGCAGAGTAAATAACTCCACCGTAGGATAGTATTTGTTGGGCAGTACTAACCTACGGTGGAGTTAATTAGTTTACTAACCTACTAGCTCCACATGTGTAGATGGTGATGCTTTACTGCAGAGCTAATCAGGCAACTCGTCAGTAAGCAGCTCATGTACGTGCCCCTCGAGGAGATGTTTTAAGACTCATTCTGTTAAAATGTTCAGACAACAGAGAAAGCTAGTGGACCCAGAATATTGAAAATCTGTATAAAGCATGGAACCCAACTACTAAATTGGCAGGGGTTACTGTATGTTTGGGATACGTTCATTGATTTTATAGATCAGCCAATTCAGCCATCTGCCATCTGGAAAACTACACTAATTTAATAAACACAAGTTGCTAAATTCAATATTTGTTAATAGAGCAGATTGAAGGTGGTCTTTCCTTTTTTATCAGCATTGCCATCCATTCAAAGTCTTTAAATTTTTAAATAGTTAATTCAAATATTCAAGGAAAATATAGCCTAACTACCTATTACTTTGGGTTTTTTCTTTTGCTAATGGATCACAAGACATTAATGAAAGGTCAGTGACTATTCCTGCCTGTTCACTTCTCTGGCTCTATCCAATTAGAATTAAATGGTTAGAAAGGTGAGACAGACTAAATAAAAGGAACAAAGAGAGTTAGTTTATTCTTCCAAACTGTGTTCTTGCATTTTGCCAGATCAATTTTAATTACCTTCACAAAGATGTCCTGGGTCTTCTGTGAAGTACCGTTTTAAGTCTTTTGCAACTGGTGAAGGAGCTATGCAATTATTCTAGGTTTAATTTTAACATTATTCAGGAAAAGCCAAATTTTGGAATTAACTACCTTGAACTGACTAGTATCTACAATTAATTCAGTCAGCAAATATGCAAAGATTTATTGCTACTGTGCAGTCTTTTCAGATATTTTTGGTTGTCTAGACTGTTGTCAGATTTCAGTTTTAAGTTTCTTCCCTCTCCCCGCCAAGCAAAATAACTAGCTAGGTTTTTAAACAGTGATGTTTCTAAATGTAGAATGTTCTTTTATTTTTTTTTACTTTGCTTTTTATATAAAAAAATTGTTGGATGCTAATTTTAATTAAAATCTTGCTATTAAAAAGAGAGTTAGTGAACTGAATGTATGAAGTGACTAACAGAGAATGTCAAGATGGCTTGAAGGGGCAGACTTTTAATGAATCTGATGGAGTTTGGCATTATACCTATAACTTTCTAGGGTATTTTTTAAGAAGCTCTATTAGGTCACTCTGGCAAAGATTAAATAATTGATCATATGGTAAATGACTGCTCAATATATCGTTTTCCTAGTGGAATAACAGGGATTTATATGATATCTCCTGAAGTGTTTGACCAGTTATCAAAATTCACTCAATCTGTGGTTGTTGCTAGTCTCCACATAAGAGAAAACATTGAAGATATGTGGGAACGAGCTCAGGGGCGGGCAATTATTTTGAGTGGAGGGCCTCTTACTGAGTTTTGGCAAGCCATCGAGGGCCACATGACACCTGCACATCGAGTCTGCAAGGAGCAGATAAATATTAATTTTCTAAATATTTTAGGGGCCCCACAGGCCAGATAGAAGGCACTGGAGGGCTGCATGCAGCTCGAGCGCCACATTTTGCCCACTTCTGTCCTAGATAATGTTAAAGAGATTAGTTTATACAGCTGTTGCTACAGTATTTCCTGTGTATGAGAGATACCTATGCATAAGATACTCCTCCTGCAAAAGAAAACAACTGTGGGGAAAAGTTTTCAACATAAAATTGAATGTTGTTCAACTTTCATTACAGTAATTTTAAATTATTTTTGTCACGTTGCTTCAGTATATAAGACACGCTTTGATTTTAGACCTCTTTTGGGGGAAAATGTATCTAGAAAAATATAGTAATTTTCATTATTTTCCTGTATATAATTTCCATGTCTTGGGATATGATTTAGTGTCCTTTTTATTTTAACATCTTACCCCTTTGTAAACTCTGTTAATGCAGATACTGTAAATAGACATCCACACTCCAGGAATTATTATTATTCTCCTCTTCATAAGTTTGGCTTGCTTTATAGAAAAAAGCATTAAACTTACCTCTTTTGTAAAAAAACAAAACAAAACAAAACAAAAAACTTCCTTTTCTGGGTTCGTAGAGCAGTAGCCAAAAATTTCCCTGAAGCCTTAAAATTCTAGCCAACCACTTCCTCAATTCTCTAAGGTGTTTTGCAGTATGGATCCTAGAATAAATGATGATTTTGATTATCTTTCCATAACCTGTTAGTTCCATTGTCTGCTTCCAGGTGTAGGACATAAAATTTCATGAGCTGAAAATATGACATCTGCAATGTCATTAGAGTTTCCTTAGGAAATCTTTCATCTAGATGCAATTGTTGTGTCTTAATCAGGAAGAGATGAGGGATAACATACTTAGGTTCATTACTGTTTCAGATTTGGCAAGCTGCTGTGTCACTCAAGAATAAGATACTTTTTTTTTTTACCAATTCTGTCTTTATGCATTATAGAGTTGTCGTGGTAAATGGGGAAAATCTCAGTGTGTAGTGTGTTCCTGACCCAGGGGTAGGCATTTATTAGAGGTGGAGGCCTGCTTACTGAGTTTTGGCAAGCTGTCAAAGGCCAGATGGATAGCCCTGCCCCTTGACAGGTGCCCCATCCCCTGGTCGCCATATTTTTATCAGAAGTCCCACCCCCTAACCCCTGACCTTTGCCACCAGAAGTCCCTCCCCTTTCCCACAGAAATACTCCTTTCAGCAAGTGGTTTTGCCCTCTTTGAACCAGAAAAATACTAAGTTATATTCTAAAAATTGAACATCTACAACATTCATTAATTTGATTTCAAAAAATATTTTTGTCCTGACTTACATGTGTTTGTGCAGTGTACATAGATGTGATTGCGCAACAGCTTAAAATGAAGTCTTACTATTGTATACTGGGGGAGGGTGGGGGGCATAGGGAGTGGGTATGGGTTTGTGGGTGGGTGGGTTGTGGGCAGAGGGTGTGGGTGTGTCTGGGGGAGTTTGTGGGGGGTGGATAGGTGTGGGGGGTGGGGGTGAGGGAGCGTGTGGGTGTGTGTGCATATGTGGGGTGTGGATGGGTATGGGGTTTGTGGGGGAAGGGTGGCTGGGGTGTGTGAGGTGGTATGGGCATGGGAGTCTGTGTGTATGGCAGTGTGAGGGGGTGCGTGCATATGGGACTCGCCCTACGAACACACACACACACACACACACACACACACATATACATACTCTGTCCCTACCTCATTGTTCTCTCTGTCTCTCCCTCTTTCCCTCCCTCCCTCATTGCATGGTTGCACACACACACACACACACACACACACACACCCATCCCTCTCCTGGCCTCGGGTTACTGGCATGTGCCCTATGTTCCCATGGTCTGGTGATGCAGCCAGGAGCCACGTGGTGCTGGAGTGGCGGGTGGGCAGGAAAGTGGGGAAATGGCAGCTACAGGTGGGGGGTGGCACAGTGACACCGAGCGGATGTGTGGGAGTGCAGTGACAGCTGGGCAAGAGCATGAGGCCCAGAGCATGACCCGGGGCCAGCACTGGCGAGGCCCAGAGCAAGGTAGCAGGAGCATAGGGTCCAGGTTGGCAGAGTCTCTGGAGCCAGGCTGGCTCCTCCTTCTCTCTGCTGGTGCAGCCCAGCCTGGCTCCATAGAGTCCCTGCTGCCCAGCCCCATGCTCTTGCTGCTTCACACTGGGCCCTGGGACACTGGCACCCCAGTACTGGCCCTGGGACACCGGTGCAGGCCCTGCACTCCCTCCCAGCTATCACTCCGCTCCTGTGTGCCTGCTTGCTGCCACTCACCCCTGCCTGCCACCACTTTCACCACTCTCCTGTCTGCTGTGGTACTCCAGCAGCACGTGGTTCCCAGCTGCATGGCCAGACTGCAGGACTCAGCAGGAGCCAGCCTGGCCCAGAGGACTGGGACAATCATGTGCAGTCCTCCCCTGCCCCCTGCTTTTATCTGAGTTTCCCTCTTCAATGGAGGGAGATGGGAACAGCCCCACAGTCCCAGGCTGAGGGGGGTGGTGGGGGGCTGGAGGTGGGGTGGAGCCAGGCGGGCCTTGCTGCTGGACTGCAGGATCCTGCCACTGGCTTTGCTTGGGACCTACTGCACCTGGCTCCTGTCATCTTTGACAGGCAGGCAGAAGCAGATAAATTTTAAGTTTTAAAATTTTTTAGTGGTCCCCACGGGTCAGACAGAATGGCCGGTTGGGCCTGATCTGGGCCTTATTTTGCCCGCCTCTGTCCTAACCCATTCTGATTAGGCACAAATAAGGGGATATGCTCAAAATTTTAAAGGGTCACTCTAACACACTGCATTGCTCAGGCTTTCTGCTGTATTAAAAAGAGCTGAGCATGAAGCTAAGTGTAACTTTGAAATTCTTGTAATATGATTTAAGAATCCTACCATTAAATCCTATTCTATTTCATTTGTGACCACAATATGGTTGTTGTTTTACTCCAGCTATGGCTTCTATTAATCTCTTGTTGCATACATTATTTAGGGATACCCAAAAACCAAATATGAGATTTTTTTAAACGGCTGTTACCTTCTGCTTTGTGTCCTAGTAGTCTTGACTACACCACTGTTGAACTGAATTCAGTAGAGGCTGAAGCTGACTTTTTGTCCTTTCTTAGTAATATCTTTTCTTGATTATTCTCCAAATACCCTAAAATATATATAACAAGTTTCTCATGATATCACACCTATAAAAAGTAAACCCGACTGACTAATGTGTCAAGTCGAGGACTCCCAGATTCTCCTATTTTTCCTAGTGCAACAAGATGGGAAAGCCTTCACATTTTACTTCTGCTTTGAAAAGTCTGAAAACTTTTTTCTATAGTCAGATCTTTTTTTTTCCTTTTGACTTCTAAAAGGTATAGAATCAAAAGTGTTAAAAGAGAACAGAGAACTCTTGGTTCTGTCACTTGTACACATCATAAACAGAGTTGTCTGTGAGTTTCAATCAATTGCTGTCATGTAACCCCACTGGAAGCATAAGTATCACTAAGTGAATACTTGAAGAAAATAGAGATAGCTTAGATGCAAGTGAAGGCCCAATTTTGGCTGCCAAGCCTCTTATTCTAGTTAATGCACGAGATCTTACAGACTCTACCCACAATTATAGCATAGGCTATGCTATGGATATTCACTCAGAAAGAAACAGGGCCCAGATTTGCATACACATGTTTAACTTCCGTAAATGTAACTAGTCTAATTAACTTAAAAGTTAACCATGTGTGAATACCTTTTTAGGGTCAGGGTCACTGTGGGAAATGAGTAGAGTGTTTAATCCATTGTTTATTTAAAAGTAAACATCCTTGACACTGCATTGTGTAATGGGTCAAACCCTTAATAATAATATTGTGTTAATATAACTTTTTAAATCCTATTTATAACTTGCAATTGAATTGGCCTATTTCTGTTTTTTAAAGTAAATTTATCTTTGGTGCTGCACATTAAACATTTAGTTTTCTTTCACTGTTTAGCAAAATAAAAATATCTATTTTTATTACCTTTTCTGGATAAACCATCTATGTAATAACCATGCTTTCAAGGACCATTTAGTGCAACCTCTTGTGGTAGGGAAAGTAGGAATGCAGCTGGCTCAAATCAAGATGACTGAGTCTGAGTCTGAAATGTAGTTGTTATTTGGTGTGGCAAACTAACTGGGGTTTATAATGACATGTAGAAGAATAGTTAATGATGGATAATGTTTCCCACCTCCCCCACTTGTCCTTCACTTTTTTATGCTTGCTGGCCCACAAGGTCTTTCAGATGAGTGCTTATTTTCACAGCAGACACCTCAAGTGTAGTTTTGCATGGTGATGTGAACAATAAAACAGAGGCCGGTGCAGTTACCAGAAGAAAGATGTCATATCAAAAACCACTAATCTACTCCTCACAATCTCTAAGTAGCATTTTTGGCAGAGTCAGCAGGGTTACTGAAGACTGAACTACCCTCTTGTCACAAAGGTGATCCTTTTTGTTCATGGCTAGAGCTTCATTTTATGGGATAATATGAGGAAACCTATTAAAAAATTGTACAGATCCATAATGTATTTCTTTTTATTTATAAAGGAATTGAAGCTCAATTATTGTCAATGATCTTTCATGAGTGGCAGATTACTTTGACACGCACTCTAAGGGGACATAAAAATAGGTCTGTTAGGATCAGATAATCTATTAGAAGAGTTTATGATTTTACTTATCTTATTTCTTCATGATGTAGGTTATGGATTCTCTTTGTAATGTGCTACCAGGCAAGAGATACTCTGGTGATAGTCATGTTCAGTCAGAAGGGGTTTTATCTTAATTTTTGGGTTTTGGTTTTTGAGGAGAAACTACCTCCTGGCATATTCTAGGCTCACTTCCAAACAGAATTCTTTGGGTGCCCAGATGCCCAAGGAAGTATCGTCTGTTAGTATCATCTGAAAAAAAATTATTTCCAGCTGATATCTTTTATCTTTGTCTCAGAAGTTAATGTTTTTTGGAGTAGTTCTAGGTAAAATTAATTCTTCTAGTGTTGATTAAAGTAAACCTTCCTAATTTAAAGTAAATTTTCAGATGCATCTTTGGTATACTTTGATTCAATTAAATGTTTAGTTTGGGTAGTAGTCAGTGAGGGTTCTTGCTCAAAAACTTAAGTCCACACTTCATTCAGTAATCTTTTTGGAACTCCAAGCATTTGAATTGCTGAAGTAAAGGCTGCTTGCATGAGTAAGGTGGGTGAGCAAGGCTTGCAGGATCAATTCTAGCAGCATTCGGTCAAGTTCATGGCTAACATACAGGTAGAAGTATTTCACAGCAGAGAGATTTCAGTGCATAAATGTATTGAAATGTTTGTTTCTTGAGGGCTTCTAAACTTAAAAGAAATTATTAGTCTTGCAGAATTTAAATGCTTTGCTAACTTTACCAGCAGCACTTGTAAGGTCCACACTTTTGCAGTCTGATATTTTGATACAAAATCTTTTATTGAACTCCATTTACTAATATGACATTCTACACTAAAAACTTTTCAAATCCATTTATTGTAGAACATATTTACTGTTGCACTCAGTACTGTATTTTGGGGGAAATTAATATGAGTCTTTATGGGTTTTTTTTCTCTGCCCCCAACTCCCTCCCACCTTTTGGAAAAAAAACAATCTTAAAATGTACAGAGACTGACATCTCATCAAGATAATTAAATTTAACTAACTTTCTCCATTTCCTGATTTTTTTGTGAGTAAAGTGTTCTTAGTAAGATTAATTAGGCTACATTATGCATATAGTTAATTTTCTTGTGGGTTTTTTACACGCATTTATTAAATATATAGAAACTGATACTGAAAGGTGCTTCTGATTCTTGAGAAGGGTCTGGTTGGTATTTTGTTTCCAGATTAGGAATAATGTAAGTGTGAAACTCTCGATGCCAAATATTAGTATTAAAGGGGAACTTGCCTTTTGATTTTGTAAATCATGGAAGTAGGAAACATTCTCATCTCATGATCAGGAGGATATTAATTACTGAAAGAATAAGAAACCAGAGCTAGCCACAATGGCCTATTTAGACTCACTTATGAGACCATTATATTTATGCTGAGTTTTTTCATAAAATTGTTTTCTCTCCAAACATGATAAGGTATAATAGTGACCTGAATTATTGTGTCAATGGAATAAAAGTTTATTAGCTATGAAAAGAAGAAACCACCTGCCCACAGCACTAGTGTATTAAATTCTACAATGATTCACCAATTAGAGTTTTATATAAGAACACTTACCTGGGAGATGCAGCCTTCTACTAAGATCCAAGGTTAGTTTTTTTGTTTTTTTTTATTTACTGCTAGGAAATTTTGGTAGCTTGGTAAAAAGGCAATGCATAATAATGGTATCTTGGCTTAGATCTATAGAGGAATTTGGAGCAAAAGTGCTTCAAAATCACTTAGGAAAATCTCATCAATTGTGTCCAAATCTGATCAAAACTGGGCTGCAACTTTCTAACATATTGTCTGTATACTAACCATGTCACAACTGAAACAGAATACATTTTGCCGCCACAAAGAATGTCTTGGTACTGTGGGAGGCATCGAAACCTATGAGGAGCTAAGTAGTATCTTTTTGCACTACAGATGAAAGAAAACAGAGCCTTTAGAAAAATAAAATTACAAGAAGAGCTGGTGGAAGAAAGCTACAGTCATTGAGAAGAAAAAATTCAAAACATAGATGAAGTCTAGAGCATGTTTTTAGAAGTGCTTCGCTTGGTCAGGTTTTTATCTGGTCTTCTATGTACGTATGTACATACATACATACAATAGTATATTTACTTCATTCTAAGATGAAGTTTTACCCCCCATTTAACATGGGGGGAACCTTGTCTTAGAATAGTGGATGAGGGCAGTGGGGGGCAGCTGTCTGTTGTGGCTCAGACTCCAGCCTCTCCCCAGGGTCAGGGCCATAGCTGCAGCTGCTTCTTGTTTTCTCCTGCCCCTCCATGCTGCCTCTGCACTCTGTCATCTTCCCCTGCAGCCTCTTCTCTCCATTCTCCTTCCAGCTCGTGCAGCTTCTCCCTCCCCACACCTTACCTTTGTTCCATGCTAGCAGGCTTCATGAACGCTGCAGCCTGGGTTACTAAGAATGGATCCAGCCTGGCCCTGTAACAGCAGTGCACAGCCTGCACAGCTGCTGTGGGACCATGCTTATTGTCCCAGGCTAGAATGGAGATGGAGCCTGTCCGCATGGAGCAGAGGCTGGGTGCAGGGAGGAGCAGGACAGCAGAGGCTGGGGAGAGGGGAGTGGGGGACTTGAAACTTGGGGGGGCAGGCACAGGCAGGGGAAAAGCTGCAGCAGTGGGAGAGATGAATTAAAGATGACCCTCCAATAATTAGAGTCTATACATGGAAAATTATAACAAATGTATACATTTTCCATGTGTAGGCTCTAAATAAGAATCATCTTAGATTTGAGTAAATATAGTAATAATGTGTTGATATATATAAAACAATAGGTTGTTAACTCAGTGAAGATCTGAATGCCAGTTTTCCATGTGTAAAGTAGCACAAAGAAATGTGTTTGGAAAGAAAGGAGAACGCTGGAAATGATGAGAGATCACACATTTTTAGTTAAGGTATATAGGAGTCATGTTATATTGACAATACTAATGAAGCCATACATATAACTTATGGGGTATATAAGTGAGTGATACCTTGTAAGAGAAAAAGACCCCTCATTCTACATACAGTTCTTCTACATATGATGGTTATCAGTTGTAGTATTAGAATTGGAAAACCCCCTAGGTAGATTTGGCACAGAAGAAAGACCCAGGAGGAAATCTAACACACTACTCATATTGAGAAATAATCAGTGACAAACAAAATGCTTTGTTATATATAGGTGTTTTTATTTTTCAACTTTTAGTAACTTAATGACATTAAACCATCTGGAGGACGTCATTGTTTTGAAGCAGTATCTCCTTGAGATGAATGTAGAAACTAAGTAGAGTTTAGCTTGGTCAAAAATTGGATTTATGGTCTTAAAGAACATAGGTGCCATAAGAAGAACTGTTGGTGATACAGTATATGTACTCTTCGATCTGAATTAATACTGCATTGCTGAAAAATGTATCTTTTAGATTCAACCTAGAACTAGTGTCTAAGTCACTTGGATTCATTACAAAACTCATCGTTTCAAAAGTGTACAGGAGCCTGGGACTGGATTTGTTTGTCATGAAAAAATTCAAACAAGATTTATTGAATTCTGCTTGCCTGGAAATCTCGGTCTCAGCTCATCTAGGCTAAGTTATTTTTTCTTTTTTCAAAAACTGTTGATACTACTGTTGTGAAAGTTGAATTCTTGTAATTACATCTGGGGTAGAACATATCATTACAGGGTGGACTATAGCATTTAAATTGGTAGCTGAAACATCTCCATACAAATAAAGCCCATGAAGAGTTTTTTTTTTTGTCCTTCCCATACTGAAATGCCCTGCGTTTATATTTATACAATTTTAAAATGCAAAATGGCATAAGAGCTACCTGCTAGAAGGGTGTCCTTTTGAAAGATATAAAAGGAGGGTTGTTGGCTAAGTATTCTCTGAGGCTAGGAGTACACATTGCATATGTCTCTAGATAAATTGTGCCTGTGTTTGTCCTGGAACAGAAATTTCCTGGGATTGGTGTGGATGTACATTAGCATTCTAATCAGGGGTTAACAAGCAGCTGAGTGCACTACAGTTCTGCTATTGAATCAACGATGTAATCCTGAGACAACTATTCAGACGCACTTTGAGATATCCCAGGATAAACCATTAGTACTTCTTATTTCAGGAACCTTTTTAGGATTAATTCCAGCACAATGGATGGGAATGTTTCAATGATTGCACTTTGTCCAGTGTTAAAAATAGTTTATTCCAAGACAAATGGAGCATCTTTTTGAAGTCTGGGAGGGAGGCCCCAGGGCTTGAATCTGAATACTGGCCAGCCACTTTACAGGGATCATCTTTTCTCTCCAGTTATTTGAAAATGTGAACAAATGATAAAGATAAAGGTGGGGAATTCTTCAAGTCTGAGAATGATGTAAATTGACTTTTTAAAATTTATCTTGACTCAGGTGACCAGATAAAGCCCATATTCCCCTATCCAATACCTCCAGAATTAGGAAACTTGCTTAGTTACTTTGTTTGGGATTTCCTTAGGTGACCAGCAGCACCAGAAATTCAATTGCAGTTATTGGAAGCAATAGTCTGTATATTTGAATCCCACAGAGAGTTTAGTCATTGAGCTGACTTCAGCTGACACAATACAGCTAAATTGCTTTTGATTTGTTCCTTTAAATTTATTGTCATCTTTACCCCTCAAAACTTTACCATTAGAATTTTCTGAATAGACATGTAAGAAGCAGCTTTTCATACAGAATGAGAAATGTTCACCTGAATTTCTAGAGACAGCATACCAGTAAAAGCTTTTTATTTAACATGTGCTAAGTTAGTCTTTTCTTCTGCGCATTTAACTTTATTAATATTAAAGACAGACTACAAAACTGGCACTTACTTAATTCAAGGGATCTTAACTTAAACACTTATCTTGGGACCCAGAGTGAACATGCATTATCATGTGTATTCTAGTATAGTAAAGCATGGGAGTAAAGTGCTATATTTACTTTATCCACAGTAACTCTTAAGGAAAACAAATGCATCTAAATTACTCTCCTACCAAACACAAAAGAATTGTCTAAACTTAAATCTGTTTCCTGTGAAGCAGAAATAGATGGTTAAGAGGAGAAAGAGCTTGATTTAGATCAATCTAGTTTTTTCTTTGGTCATTACTTTTAAGGAAAGGACTGGCTGAGTAAGGCAGCTGTATGCTGTCCCCTGATCTCACAAGAGGCCCAGAAGCAGCTGATACCAAGTTTCTAACTTGTAGAAAATTATTCTTCACTACAGTACATCTATCCCACTCAGCCAACAGCTGTCTTGCCTCTGGGAGTATTACTTCCTGCGCTGCAATCGTGGCTCTGACCATAGCTTGGCTACACAGACCCGAGGCAGCTTTAGCCAGGCTATTATGGTTGTTGCCAGCAATGTGTCTTCAGAAGTGTATAACTGGGGTAACCAGAATGTTTACCCTTTCTTGGGTGGGTTTTGCAGCCCATGTGGAGCTCTGCAACTACCACAGCTACACTGCTAGCAATACATGAGTAAATATAATCATTAGCTTTGATCTGCCTATGTGAGTTGCATTTACTGCAGTGACCAGTGTAGACATACTGTGGGTTGAAGTGACTAGTTTTAGCTAGGTACTAGTTTTTATCAGTCTCTTCTTACACTAGTTTGCAGTTCCATACTGAGCAAACTCTTGGGGTATGTACAGCTGTTACATGTAGATCAACCCAACTAGAGTTAGGTTGATCTGAATGCCCATCTGTGCAGGTGTTCAGGGGGCTTTAAATCGCCCAGAAATGGTGGGCCTGATTTAACTTACATCAGGAATGAGTTAACCAGCTCTATCGAACTCCTGTGCATATGAGGAATGCAGCCCCGCATCTGGGAAAGCCCTGTTGCTTCCCCATCCCAGGAGCTGTGCTCTTCCTATTCCCTGACCAGCCTGTTTTTAGCTCCCCCCACCCATAATGCATGTTATGTGTAGCATGGGACTGACAGTGGTATGTAGTATGGGGCTGATATAGCACCAAACAGTGGGTTATGTTATTTTTCCATTACTGCTATTGTCCCTTGTAAGATGGCTTACCACTTTCCCCTCCTTTCTTTAGACCCAAAAGGATCTTATTATGGCTTTAAGAATTTGGTCTAAGTTTAAGCTACTCTCTCATGACAGAGCTAGGAAGGATGTGGTATTGGAAATCCATACTGTTGGCACTTGATTTATGACCCAGATACCTTGTTTCGGGTGGACCCAAGCCCTCAGACCAACCACAATCTCTCCATTTGATAATAGGCAAATTTTACTGATGCATTGTGATAGAAGTTAAGAATAACGCAAACAATTCTATATCTACTAGTCCCAGGGTTTACAGAGTCAAGGTACATCTGGACAGTATGTGAGCTTCACTCTGAGGTTCTCTCTTCAATGTCAGATGTCAGCTGTCTGCAGGTCTAAGGTCAAGGCCCCCTCCCTACCCCTGTCCCCTCAGTGGGGTGGGAGAGATGGGCTGGTACTATGCCCTCTGTCCATGGTGGCCTTGGATTCCCCTTTTGGGGACCTTTTGCTGTTCTGAAACCCTTTCTTTTGTATTCTCTCTCTCTTCTGATGACTCTTCATCTCTGGACATAGCTGATTGGAGTTTCTGTTGTAGACATACTGTCCATGTTCTGTTCTGTCAGCATGTTCCTTTGTTTCACAAGCCCATCACATACATATATCCTAATTTGGGCTTTTTCCCGTTGCCCTCTAATTTGGTTCATCTACCAAAACTAGAAATCCCAAGGGCTCTGCACTTGGACACTGTGACCTGGTGCTAATGCTGCAGAGTCCCTTATCTCATGTTATGGAACAGTGTGGTACATGTCTTCAATTTCCCAGCCTGTGTGTCTGCTTGCATCTCGGGCACAGTGGGCCTTGAAGAAACTGTCACAAAAAGGCTTTTTGAAATCATTTAACCTTTGCTGTTGCCCTGGACCATTGTTCTAATGCATATCTACAAACCAATTCCCAAAAGCAAACCTCCAAATATTCTCTAGCCATCACCTATTCCTTCTTCCGTACAGCTTACGAGGAACCAAGAGTATTTCCCTATCCACTCGTGCATCTCCATAGCAATCCAACTCCTTCTCTTTAGTCCTTATGAGGCTTGTAGTCTTGCTACAAATGTAATTAAGGGGAGGGGGGGGATCCCCAAAATAGCAGATACAGCAACTGTTGGCTGGCCATACTGCCATTGCCAGCAGCTGCTGCTGCCCCAGGACTGCTGCCCAGGGTGCAGAGCTGCCCTGTTACATCTCTGAGTCTTGCTCTCTAGGCAACTCACAGCTAAGCTGCTGGTCCACTTCCTCAGGCTGCCACCTTATTCCTCCTTGGTTGTAAACTCTGCCAACTGCTCCATTTCTTAATTCTTTAGTAGCTGATGGAATTTTCATACCTAACTCTGTGGCAGTCTCAAACTAACTGTCAAGTACTATTTTCTTTTTCCAGTATCCAGCTCATAAGAAACATGCCATTGTTAACAAATACGTCAAAGATTTGTGCTTGTGAAAGGCCACATCATTAGTTGGAGGATCTAAATGGATCACTAAGGTTCCTTAAGAAGTATGCATTCAAGTATTGGCTTGATTTTGATCTCTAATCCTATTGCAACAACTTTGTGCCTGTCAGATATGAATAAAGCTTCTTATAGTCATACATTCTCCTTCAATGCTAGTCACTAGTCATTTTATCATTGTTTCTGTAAAACTTTGTTAAAAGAAGATACTCTTGATACAATAACCTAAAATGGTTCTTTGATACATGCTCTTCTCACACTGAAGAAACAGATCCATAAATACAAACTGATGATAATTTCTTAGTGGGTATTTTCCTGTTTAATATCCCCATACATGCTCTTCTACAAGGTAGTGCATACGTGTTTAACGAAAAACTTTCTGTTTGTTTGGTAGATGATAGTCTTTATACCCCAAATTTCCTCTTACTGGATATTGCAAAGATTGTGAAATTTTCAACTAATGTGTATTTGTTTTATTAGCAATGTATTGTCTGGAATATCAATGCTGGAGGAAGAGTAAGCTGGAACTTCTGATTGTTGGGCACTCATTAGAGTGTCTCCAAAGTACAATGGCCCTATTGTGTGCGTGCCAGATTTGATTAGAAGAGAATCTTCATTTTGATTGCAGCTCCCCTGCTTTGCTCTGAAATAATAATATCATTTAGTCTCTCCATATTGTTTTAATTTGTTTCCATAATGAGATAAAATGAAGATCCTGTAAACAGATGTTACTTGATACCTGTACTCCATGGGAACTAATAGAATTTGACTGTATCGAACCCAAATACCTGTTCTTTTTCTGACATTGAAGAGTTTGTATCCAATGTTCCAAATTTTGTTAGATTAATTTTCTGTCTCAGTTCCAAAATGAATTAATTATTTACTTATGGGAATTTTGGGACTTGTACACAAAACAGCTAGGATATAGTTTTGATTTGGATATGCATTACATTTTATTCTTTCAGCACTCCTGCTGCAGTGACTTTTTTCAGAGAATGGTTCCATGACCACTGTAAGAAGACAGATGTACCTACTTTTATATTGTTTTAAGACTGCCATGAAATGATTCTTTTGTTCTTGATCAAAGTGTTTCTCTGGTTCTAATGCTAATAATACACATGGGTCTTCTTTTGACCAGGAGGAATGAATAATCCCCTAACTTTTCTAAGACAGTGTGGTTGCTGTCTGTAATGTAAGAAATCTGTTTGATATTAAGCAAGCAGGATTTTGTTTGATCAGTTAGCAAAATTAATAGGCAAAGTGAATTGATAAGAGAAGCAGACAGTGAGCTCTTATATTTCCTTGGCAAATTTCCATCAATGTAGTATTAAAAATCTGTTTAATCTCAGTAGACAGATTTTTGAGATTTTTTTTTTTTTTTGCAGAATATCTGTTTGAGGTAAGTATCTGACTTGATTTCCCCCCCCCCCCCCCCCCCCCCCCCCCCCCGGTCCAGTAGCTAGTTTCCTGCTTTTCACCTTTACTTCCTTTATGGCTTTCTTTCTCTACAACCGATCCTTTCCCCTGCAGTGTATATCTGTACTGAAAAATTAGAAGTCTGTAGATAAAGACAATTTTGGGTGGGTTTTTAAAAATTCTGCTTCCATTAAAATCAATGGCCATTGACTGCATTGGGATTAGTATTAGAGCAATTCTAAATTCTAGTAAAAAAATCTTACCTTTCATTTTCTCCAATTGACTGTTCAAATTGTAGTGGTACAATTGCTGTACTGTGCTTGCATCCATGGGTACATAATAGCTTTACTCTTTATATGGACAATTTTTCCCCGGGAAACTTTTAATTTTTGGACTAGGTGTTTGTCCCTTTTTATTTCTTTAACACATTTCTATTTTATATAGATAAGTGACTTTCTAGTTTGGTCTGTCAGTAAGTTAATTTCCCTCTTGCATTTTATAGCTGTTGACATTTTTACTCCGCACTGTTTTATGTAACTAGTTTATCCTATTTGTTACCTTTTCAGGCATTGTTCTATGCATTTTTTCTCTTTTGTCCTTTTTTTTCTGCTTTTAATTGGGAAGTCCTACTAATCAACTGATCTATTGTTACAGTGTTACCTGTCTCCCAGGGCTGGACCTTTCAATATTAGCTCTATTCAGTTCAGAGTATTTTAAGGTACTGATTTTCCCCGCCCCAACCCCCGTTCTCTTTACATAAGACAAATCCTGCTGTCACATGCCCTTCCCCCTGTCTGCACCCCTAGCTGCTTTCCTAGGAATTTATGCAAAAGGAGGAAGTGTGATGAACATGAATATCCCAGGAATTGATGCAACTAATTTGCTAGTGGAGGGAGAATGCACTAAGATCTTACAACATACTGTGCCCGGTGATGCTAAGTGTGAGAGAGTGTGTGTGTGTGTTGAAAAGCATTGTTGCATAATTTGTGTAGGCAAGAAAATAAATACATTCTTTGTTGTTTAGACTCCAGCAGTCCCCAAGACCCTGTTGATCAGAAATATTACTAAAATAGTTCCTGTTCTGTTGCTCTTACCCATTTTGCCATCAAAGCCATGACATTTTAGTTCCAGACAGGAATTAAAACCCGTTTCCCTCATCCAAAAAAGCTGTTAGTGTTTCATGTCTTTTATGAGTCTGTATGAATCCTATAGTAAATATTTCTTTCTAAGGTTACTTCCTTGCCACTGCCTTCTCCTCCTCCTTTTGCATTTTACTCTTGTGCAGGGCAAAAGAGTTCCAACACTCTTTATTTTTCTAATTGATTCTGTGGAAAAACATATATACTGAAATAACTTTTATCATTATTGCATCCATTTAATTGACCTCTAAGATTCATCTCTAGTAGGAAGATACTATGACACTGTATTTTCTTAAATGGTGTTAAAGCCTTTCATCATTTTACACCTAATTGAATTAACATGTCCAGCATATATCATCCTTAGGAGTTTTTTATACTACTACTAGCTGAAACCCGCAAAACATTTGCAATTAATTTTTTATTGCAAAAGTATTTTTTTTATACAGGATTTTTAGTTATCTTTTGACTGAATACTTTAACAGAATCAAAACTTCTCACCCTCAAAAAAGCTGTCCACGTGTAAACACAGGCTTAGGAATATAAATACATATTTTGTCAAAAGCCTGACCTTATGACTTGTTTATGGTCATAGAATAAAAGGCCCTTGTACATGTGAGGAAATTGTCCCTTTTAGTGGTTTAATTGCCCTTTTTAATGATTTAACTGTGAAACAGTGTAAGCATTCGGTGGCATGTTACGATTACATTTCGTAACAGTGTACACATTTGGCAGTGTATTTCGATTTAAATGACTTTTTTACATAGCAAATTGTCACAACCCAAGGGTGTGATTTTTGTTTTGTGTGTGCTTTGGCACCACTGAATTATTTTCCCGCCGTTTGAAGCTTTCTTTGCAGGGTGCATTTCTTCTTTGCAGCATAGAAATGCACGTTGCAAGGAGTTCCCGTCATTTGTATTAAAATTCGAGCCCCATTATTGGCTTGTGTTAAAATATTCCCACGTGGCTGCTAGCAATTGGCTTGCTAGCCGTATAAAAGGCTTGGGTGGTTTCCGCCCAAGTTGGAGAACTCCAAGGAGAACCCCACAAGGGAGGACTCCACGAACATCAGGAGGAGGAGACTTCACGTTTTGTGAAGATCTCTAAGTGCTATTGGCCTATTGGACCCAGTGTATTCAAAGAAGGCAACAGGGGTTTGATCAGCCTCTAGCCTCTCCCCGTCACCGAGCGCAATCCTCGACGTATCCCTTTTCCCTGCGCGCAAAAGGATCCACGGAGCCTCGACAACTCCGTGGGAGTGATCCGAGTACAGTCTGAGTCCTCAAACTGGGGATTTAAGCGGAGCTTTGCCTGGGAAACTGTCCAGCCTACACCGCGACCATCTACGGTGTAAGTAAACAATCTTGAATCAACCATTACGTGTCCGTGCCTAATTCTAGCGTGTCGCCTGCTTTCTCCGACCCAGCATGCCCGGGCTGCTGGCCACAGCCTGCGCGGTGTGAAAAAGGGCCCGGATAGCTCCCGGCCCGCACACAAACTAAAACACATCCCATGTATTTTAGTTTGCTATGTAACAAATTGCAGCAATATTCCTCACATGTGCAAGGGCTCTAGCTGGAGAAGATGGCAGGGACGATGCACGGGGCACTGGAAGCCCTGGCATGCTCAGGGGAGCTAGGACTTGGCAGGCTTCTAGTTGCCCATGCATCATCCCTACTGCCTTCTCCAGCTGCCAGCACACCCAGCTGTCCTCCTGCCACCATCCCAGGGCAGCCAGATGGTTTCCAGGTGATCCTAGGTGGTGGGAAGGCAGTGGAGGCAGTGCATGGGGCGCTGGAAACACGCCAAGCCCAAGCTTCCCCGAGCATACTTGGGCTTCCAGCACCCTATGCACTGTTTGATCCAGTGGGTGTTGCTGTGAGCTGGGGCTGCACATGTGCAGCTAGCACCCAGTCCGGGTGGCCTAGGGAACATCCACCAGTGCGGACAGAAGCACTGGGCCCCTCTGCAGCTTAGGAGCTGTACAACCCACTGGCAGGTCATGCAGGCAGGCTTTGCAGAGGAGGGGAAAAAAAAAAGCAGAAGGGGCCTGATTTTTTAAATTTAGTTGTAATATTTTTCCCCTCCCAGAGCCTGCGCAACTCTTCTGTGGTGAGGGAGTGAGCTGTTGGCAGGTCGCACAGTCCTTGAGCTGCAGGGAACCCCAGTGCTTCCCTCTGCGGTGGCAGCACCCACCCACTGGCACCCCACCTGGGCAGCCCCATGGGGTGCTACTGTCACAGAGAGAAACACTGGGGCCCACCAGCAGCTCGTTCCCCAGCTGTGGGAGAGGCAGGCAGGCTCCGGGGTGGGGGGGTGGGGGGGGAATTGGGCTACTTGTTGCTTTTTTTTTCCCCTGCCCCCTTCAGTGGAGCCTGCCAGCTCCTTGGCTGGGGGCACCAGTGCTTCATTCTAGCTCTGACTTGCCTGAATATGTTTTTGAAATGCATCAGGATTCTAATATTATAAAAGCCTACATCTGTCTGTCCGTCTGTCCATCCATAACACTTTATTTGCGCTCTGATTGGTAGACAGAAGTAGCCAATCAGAGTGCTCCAAGCGTGAGGGAGCACTGCCATGATTCTGAAACCTCTCTGAGGACCAGACAGAGCAGCACTGGCCTTGGCTCCCCCACCCCACTCCCTGCAAGCAGTGCCGAGGACTGGAGCGGGGGTGGGGGAGCTGGGGGCCAGCAGTGCTGAACTCTGCTTCCCTACCCTGCTCCCTGCAAGAGGCCGAAGAGCGGCAGCATGGGCCGTTAGGTGGCAGCACTCCATTCCAGCCCCCTAACGCCCCTGTCATTCTTGATGGGCAATTGGCTAGTCTATAATAATAACAACACACTTATTCTGTCTGTCTGGAGCACTCTGATTGGCTGCTTCAGTATGCGTTGTGATTGGCTGCTGAGACAAACAGAGTGGTCTGGACAGACAGAATAAGTGTTATTTTAGATTTTATTTAAATAAACAGATTGAGGCCCCCCACAATAAGGGAGGGAGTGGGCAGGGGCCCCAGGGCTGGTGCGGGTTGTGTGACAGAACTGTGGGCGGATCATCCAGAGGCGTCGGGGTGTGGGGATGTGGCTCACCATTGCTGTGTGCATGGGGGCTTGTGTCCCCTGGATTTGTGCGTGAGGCAGAGGCAGGCTGTCCACTATGGGCTGGGGCTCTGCACCCTGCCGCTTTTGCCCTAGGAGTTGTGTGTTGGTTGTGCTGTGCGTCCCCTGACTGCCTGGCAGCAGGAAGCACAACATGGCGTTATGTGGCTCCTGGAACAAGGCCCCACCCCACAGCAGGCAGCCTGCTTCTGCCCTCTGCACAAATCCAGGGGGCACATGTCCCCCCATGCCTCCCGCAGGGTGTGTGTAGCAGTGGGGAGCCGCAGCCCTCCCCCTCATTCCTCTGGATGAGCTGCCCGGAGCTCTATCACATGACTTGGCCGCAGGACCCCATTCCCATCCTGGCCCCTGGCCACTCTCTCCCTCACTGTGGGGGGCCTCCACCTGCTCCCCCCTCCCTCCCCATCCCTTCCGTCTTTCCCTGCCCCTTCCTACTGTCTTTTAATCCCTGCTCCGCTGGCAGGCTGTGCTCTAAAAACTGTGTCCATAAAGTGGCTGCTCCGCTTTCTAGTAACAGGGCTAGGGTTCCTTGTTACACATCTCCTTACCTCCCAGCTTACCAGCCAGCATTTCTGTTTTCAGGTGATTGCAGTCCAGACTTACATCATTTATTTTTTTCTTTGCTTCTCTATGCTGTCCCACGAGTAGCTTATAGGTATTCTCTAAAATATCCTCAAGAAATTAAGAACTTTCTTCCTTTCATTTGAAGTTTTAGTAGTAAAGGTTTTATTCTGATGGGAGTAGATAAGTTTGACTGGAAGCCAAAGTTGTAGCCCTTATTTCTTTTTCTTAGTTCTTTGGTTACTTCTTCTGTATTCCTAAACAGCTTCACTGTTATAGCTTCTAAACTGTGGCCTTGATAGATAGAATCTTTTTGTTACTTTTTTTTCTTTTCTCATCAGGAGATTATTTTAGTGATAATAGTATAATTTTTTAATCATGTCCCTGGAGTAACTTTCTTCCGTCAGCACCAGTGTGGGTATATCTGCTACCACATCTGTTGCACTCCCCTTTAAATGTATTTAAATCAATTCTGCACTAATGGAGTCACATTACCTTTTTTAAGTTTTATGGGGCTCTAGTTATTTCACTTTTTCTCTTGCTTTCACATTTGTCCATATCATGCTTTAAAAATCACATCATGCTTCTCTTTCTTCAGCTGCTTGATCCTCCCCATCTTCATGCACAATTCCTATACTCTCCTCTACTTTAGAAATGTCCATTTGTTTTGGAAAGCAGCTTGGGCCAGAGAGCTGTTCTGAGTGCTTTATGAATCTTCCATATAAGAAAGTAGGAAATCCATTTGCATTTTCCTATATTAGCACATGAGTGTCATTTAGTATGCTTTAAAGAGCTGAGATAAATCCCTCTGAACTGTTATACTGTCATTTTGCCTTGTGAAATAATTGTTAAGGTTTGCAAGTCTTTTGAGAATGAACTCTGGAGCCTTTTTGTGTGACTTTTTTTAGCTCTGATAGCAGAGTAGGTGTTTTGATCGAAGTGGATGTTACATCTGTTCACTTATGGTGGTGTTACAGGTTGCCTTTAAACCATCATAAAAGCATTTCAAATGGGAGGGCATTTATATATGTGATGGACCTCTTTTCTGACATGTGCTAATTAGCACATATTGGAGCAGACTCGACGAATTGAGTCTGCTGCCAGTCTGCTGGAACATGCGAATTAGCACACTCCAGAAGTCTGTGTCACATGTATTCAGTGGCTCTGAGAGCTGTTCTAATTAAATCACCTGTCCCCTTGCCCCCACTGGAGCACTTGTTTAGAGGCCCGGAGTTTTCACCTGTTAAAGGGTGTTAATCCATGCTAAATACCCTCTGCAAGTTTTAAAGTTATGCTCAGCTTCCCCCTCCCCATGATATCTGTTTGATCTGAACTGCCCTTTATTTGAAATGACTCTGCCAGTTCATCCCCTTATTCAATTCATGCAGTGATCCCACTGGGTCTCAGCTTTGCCCCAGTGTGGCATGAATGCAGCACGTCTGCTGGATCTTAGCCCTGCCCTAGTGTGGCATACAGTGAGCCTGCTGGGTTTCAGCTATTCCCTGATGTGAGTATTAGCTTAACTCTTGTGTTAGGACCACTGGGCTTCAAACCCAGAGTGGCCAATCCAGCAGGCAGAGGCAAAGTCCACAGCACCACCTGGCAGCTGGTGAGGCACCAGCCTAGTTCCTCCTATAAGGGCATTGATGGAAAATCAGGTGACCAGGAGGGACTTATGGGAAATGTGAACCCCTGACAGGGGGACTAGAAAACCCTTCCTACTTCTGGTGGGACTTGTCCCATAAACAACACTCCTGTGGGTGCTTCCAGACCTTTGTCTTGCTCTTGCCTGATCCCAGCCTTGCTTGGACCTCCTGGCTCTGATCTTTCATCTGCCCTGACCATGATACCACCTCAGTCCTTACTCTAATGACTTGGACTGCAGCAGATACCTGGTGTAACCCCTAGCCTGCCTATGGTAACCACCCATGGCTTGGTTGATCCTGACACTCCCCACTGACCCAATCCCAATTCAGGGAGATGTGCAAGATTTTGATCCTTTCATAGATTCATAGACTGTAAGGCTGAAAGGGACCCTGGAAGAGCATTGTGTCCAGCCCCCTGCACCAAGCAGGAAAGATAACTGGGGGTCATGTGATCCCAGCAAGGTGACTGTCTAGTCTCATCTTGAAGATTTCCAGGGTAGATGACAATTTTTTTTTAATTTTAATTTTTACTTTTTTTCCACTCTACTTCTCTGTAATTCTCTCCCCTGCCTTTTCACTTGAAACACATTTTTTCAAGGCTTTTCCCCTCCCACCTGTGGCTTTCACTGGCTCCTCCTGGCTGAGAAGTGAGGGAAGTTACATGACAGTTTCCCCACCTCTGAGCTACATGCTACCCTCTCTGCACTCCCGCTCCAGAGAAGGGATAGAATCTTAGCTCCTACCTATGTCTATGCTCACCAGGTCATCTGGCAAGTCACATTTGTACAGGTCTGAGACAGCATTACACCTTCACTTGTAACTGCTCTGAAACTATTCTAATTTTATAATGGCATAACATTCCACAGATTTAAAGTATTTGGAGGTAGGGACAGACATTTAAAAAGACCGAGACTGAATTGATTCAATCTTTGCAGGTTAGTCTAACCTGCAGAGATTGAACTGATTTGCAAGTGGATAGGCATTCACTTTTGATTCAGGAAATGCAGGCACATGCCTGCAGTGGCTCAGGCTAGAAGCTGAGGGGTGCTAGAACAAGCCCTCTTTTCCCTTCCACAGTGCTGACGTGGGGCGGCGGGGGGAGGGCATGGCCAAATCTTATCAGGACAACATGATTAGGGAAGGGTTTCAATCCCCACCCTGGCCTGAACAGTCCCCAGCTGGGATACGCATGGAGGGGGAGGGAGAAATAGTCCTCCCAGACCGTTCCTCCCCGTTCTCTGCTCAAGGGGCGGGGAGTATTGATAGACCCCAGCCTCCTTCTAGCATTCTGAGGCAAAGGGCGGAGAAGGGGGTGGTGGTGTGGAGAGGAGGGACTGCTTGTGTGGATTGTATGAATCTGTTGATGATACTGAGCTGTTCAATCTCCTTCTCCCTACTTCTTCATACTGTCTGCAGCAAACTGACAGGCACTGCATTCATTGCAAACCAGGTCATTTCTCACATCTCTCTCTTTCCCTTGTTGAACACTGGCAGCAAGCCAACAGCAGCAGGGAGCTTATCAGAACACAAAGCTTATCAGCCCATCCAGAAAACAAAGCTTCTCTCTCATTAGTTCAAGGTGGATGAGGCAGGGCAAAGCCTGGCAGATGCTGGTGTGCCTGCAGTCTCCATCTCCTTCTCAGCCAGCCAGAGTTCTGGCTAGGGAGGATAGGGGTGGGGCCAGCCCTTCTCTCTGGAGCAGACAGTCCAGCCCAGGCAAGCACAGGGCTGAAAAGCATTCTGGGATGCTGGGGACTCTGATTTAACTTGAACCAGGAAGGGGTCTGGGACGGAAGTTTCATAAACTAGTTTGACCCAAATTAGCTGAGTCTGACATTTTACCAGATTTATCGTAAACCCATTTCGGCCATTTTGAAAATGGCTTTAGTGCACTGAACTTCTGTTCTGTTGCAGGTTTAAACCAGTTTCTGATCACTTAAACTAGTTTATGTATAACTTCTATCCCTAGCCTTAGAGGTTACCTGTAACAGCATTCTCAGATGTAAGAGTTAAAATTGCCATTCCAAACGGTTCCCTCCTAACAATTTTTTTTCTTCCTTATTTGAAGCATTTTTTCTTTATTATTTTAAGTCTTGGTTAAACATGAACATCATCAAACTTTCCATCTAGAATAGAGTGCCATAAATCCTTACTTAATAAAAATTAATGTATTGTGTGTGTATATTTAAAAACAACAAAAAAGAGAATGTGTCAGCTTCTTTAATGGCCTCCTAGATGCTTTTGCATTCTCTCACGCTTTTTCTCCAGTCTTTCATGGCCTAAGTTTTGCTTCTGAAGAATGATTACAACTTCATGGCTCCAGCGAGTCCTGTCCTACCCTTGCTGGTCTCTCCTACTTGAATCAAATGCCTCCTCTCTAAGGATAATCCCAGCTCTGGTGTCTCCTTCTGCTTGTTCTCACTGTAATTCACTTATTTGATCTGATCTGGCAGAATCATTTTTAACATTCTTTGGAATAATCTGACAGTTTAGAGTGACAGAAAGCATTCAAATGGCACATTCAATATAAAAGCATCATTGAAGCTAAAAGGATGCTGTAATTCTGGAAATGACTTTAAAACTGCTTTTTGTGAGACTGCATGATTTCTAAAACAATTTTCCCCAACTTACAATAAAAAAGACAATTTTTTCCCCCGAGAGCCTGAAAAATTCAACCCAAGATAGGTGTGCAAAGTTGTGTTCTTCCCACTTCAGTCATCAACACTACTGGTAAAGCCTCCCAACTAAGCTCTGACCTGTTCTACCCTGTTGTCTTAAAAAATTCTGCTTTTGCTTACACTCTGCAACCCTATTTTCTTCAGTACAGATGAACAGATGAGAAGAATCCCAGAATGTGGCCCTACAATTGAAACTCTGTATAAATCTGTGAATACTATATAAAGCGAACATAATCCAGGTCATTCCCCTAGATGTGAATTAACATTACTACACTGAAAGAACTGAAATGTAATAGTAAACTCTTGCTGTCACAGTAGTAAGCTGATATGAAATTTCTATTGAGTAGGATGGTACAATGTTAACAGTCACTTCTGAATATAACTTCACTTTAAATATCTTTTGTTTAACAATAAGACTGTGGACTTCCTTCATTTAGTTGATAAGTATCTGCTCTGTCTTTTACAGCTCCTCCTCTTCATATAGTGCAGCTTCAGCCTTTTGAAATCTTACAATGATCTGTCTTCCTCTGATAAAATATAGTTCAGAGAACCATCTCTCAGACAATTTACATTGGTTGCTCCACTCTTTTTAGTGTTCTCTCAAAAGAGGTATTAAAATTAATTGAGGAGAAGGTAGAAATGGGAAAGAATTGGAAATCAGTCTACCCAAGGAAAGTTAGGACACACTTTGGATGTACAACAAAAATGTCTAGCTCACTATCGTTATGGTCTTTCAGAATCAAATTATCAACTGATTGTACTGGGGTCTTTCTAATATTGTAAAAATCAATCTCATGCCAAAGTCAACAAGTATTTTCTGTGGCCTCAGTAATTAAAAATATTTTCACTTACATTATTCCTTTGCTCCAGACAAAATCAGCAAATTTTATAGCCTGTTTTAAATATTCTATTTTACTAAATATTTTGTTTCTTTTATCTCAATAACTTCACATATTTGGCCTTTCCAATCTACTGTAAATATGCTTTCTATCAACAATTAAATGGTTTCTTATGTTACTAATATTTATGGAAATCATTCTTAGGAAATAAGTCATTTTCCATAAATGTGGTCTATAATGCATAGTTAGTAGATTCAACAAATATAGTGCATGCCTAAAAAGATCTTCTGATTTATTGTTAGGAACAACAGCAAGAAAAAGAATATAGTTATGGACAGTTAAGACTGAAATGCATTATAATTAATGAGGTTTTGCCTATTTCTGTACTTTACAATGATTTAAGAAACAAGGTCCATTTTTTTTTCAAATACAGGCAGTTAAGCTAGACAGCTAAACAGTTTACACTAGAAGTTGTAAGGAACATGGATCAACTCTTTTTGTTCTGTTTGTGTGCCAGCATTGAGGCCAGAGTCTAATGCTTTGGAGGAGCCACCGGACTGCACTGGGCTCGGGACCTGCTGCGCCTGTGAGGCTGCCCCTTTCCCCATGCCCGGGGTCATTGCCCGGTGCCAGCAGCCCCCATGAATCTGCTGCCCTGCACCACCCAGTGGGGCCTGGTCAGGGCCCAGCCTTGGCTGCACCACCAGGCCAGAGATAGCGGAGCCCCTGGGATTTCGCGCCCACCCTGAGTTGTTCCTGGGAAGAACCCAGCACAGCCCAGCGGCTCCTCCAGGGCTGGTGCAGCACTGGAGAGTGAAGTGGGGGGCACACGGGCCCCCAATTTTTGCATGGGGCAAGGGCAGGCCACAGCTGGGCTCAGCTTTTGCTCCCTGCATCTGCTGCTTTGAAAGTGGTGTGGCAGCATGTGCGTCCTGTCACTGGGAGGGCCAGGCAGCGAGGTACATGGTGCTGCACAGTGCTGCATTCAAAGCAACAGCGGCAACAAGGTGAAGATGGAGGGAGCAGAGGCTGAACCCAGCTGCAGTCTGCCCCTACCCTGTGCATAGATTGGGAGCCCATGCATGTCCCCCCTTTATTCCCTTTATTGTGGAGGAGCCGCCAGGCTCTGGTTGCCCCATGACTCGGCTGGGGCCCGATTCACAATGAATCGCCACTCTGGGTGGTGGGGCAGTGATGCAGAGGTGAATGATTCATGCTGCCTCTATCCCACTCTTGATCTGCGCCCACCCCCCGATTAAAAGAAACTTACCTGCCTGCAGCTGGGCCGGCTGCAATCCTGGATGTGAGCGCGCAGGGTATGTGAGTATGCCTGCCCCTCCCCCCTGCTGCAGCAGCCTGTGGCCGCTGACCTCCAGCTATATCTGCTGCCCTGTGTTTGGAGGGGCTGAACCCCATTAGTCCCCCGCCCCTCCCGCTGCCTATGGGCACATGGATAAGTGGCCTGGGTTTCAGAGCTGTGTACCACGTAAGAGATACCTTGTATCTGTAATCCAGTCCTTTTTGCTTATCAGTTGCTTTTCTCTTTTTTTTTATCACATGTTTAATTTATTAAGCTTTAAATATACAAAAAAGACTTTCAGGTTGCAAAATTGATGGAAGCATGAACCATTTAAGTCCTTTTCCGTAGTCAAAGTTAAAGCCCATATTTCAGAAGTATAAGAAGATATTTTGAATGGTGCTTTACAAACATGTAAAACATTCTAACATTTTCAGATATTATTTCATACGCTATTTATCCGTACCAAATTTGTAATGAGAAAGGGATTAGTCCAAACTAAGACTTAAGAAAGAAATAATGCTCTCTGAAGATTAAGTTTTCATTTTCTGTTTTTTATGCCCTAGTGGTCATAATATTCAACCTTCAGCCAGATGCAGGCTTTACAACTCAGAACTGGAGTATGAGTTGAGGCAGACTTTGAATGCACAAGCAACATGCATCTTGAGTGTGAAGTATGGCTTTATTGAGAAGAAGCTTGATTTTCAGTTACTACATTTAAAGGTCTGAGGTTTTACTGCTAGTACAAATGGCTGTGAGGGGAGAAGGGTAAGAATTTGTATATTTTTCTGTTTTCCTCTCAGTTCAGGATATGCTGACAGTGTAGTAAAGCAGTAGTATCTAATCTCTACTATTGCTTGGAAAATTAAGCAATAGTTTGCAAATTGCAGGAAATACTCTCAAGACATATCATATATCTTTATAAACAAAAGAATAAAAAGGTAAAGAAAGAGTAATGCAACCTAGTAAGTGTAATTTTTATTTTGCTATTGCATTTAGTGTTTGTAAAAGTGCCTGGTTGACTGCCCTGGAGAGTAAAGCATGAGCAGGACCTGTGTAGCCTTCTCCAAGCACTTTGATCAGTGGAGCTTTAGAGAAGTCCGGGTGTCTAGATCCCACTTCAGTAGGATGAGGAGGTATGGAAGGGAAAAAAATATGTGATGTAAACAGAAAAGAGGGTGGTAACTATGGGAGATTGCTGACCACATGTCCCTAACATCTTTATTTTTCCACATTAGAAGTGCTTGAAAAATGATGTGGAAGCTTCTATGACTGTTTTGGCAGCTGGGGTTAGGGTAGGAAATAAATTCCCTATTTAGCCTTCCCTAACAGTCACCCTCTGATCTGCTCCTTGGCTATCTATTGCGCTTGCTCTCAGCTCTTTGCCCGAGTCTGCACTCACAGTTTGAGTTGGCCTTGCACTTGCCTTAAAGCCCATATACTCTAACCACCTATACTGCAAAAGCCAAAGCTTAACTTCTGGTAGTAGTCCAGCCCAAATTTTGAAGTTCTGCTGCATTTCTGGGTGTGTGCAGTCTGACTTGTATTGCTACATAGCCCTCCCCTTTCTGCAATATGCTTGATATTTACTGGTGTAGCAATCCCACAATTTCCTGCTCCTGATTTTTGGCCCTTCTTCACCTTATTTCTTTACTGCTCATGAGATAAGCAAAGAGAGAGAGCCAAGTGGTCTGCAGACCAGTTCTTAGAATGGTTCTGCTTTAAAAGCAAGGATGGCTTTATTGGTTACCAAATACAATATAAAAGTAGAAGGGCAGATTATTGGACTGCTTGGGCACGTCCACACATGCAAGCATGCGCGCTTGCAGCAGCTCAAATAAAAGCAGTACAAATTTGAGTTGGGGCTTTTTGCCTCAGCACACGTGCTTGGACATGCATTTTGTTGTGCAGCAAATTGTCCCACCTGGGGCAAAATAACCCTTCCTGGCTCCTCCCGGATCTGCAGCCAGGGGGGGCTAGAGCCCAGGTCCAGCACCTGTGCTGTCCCCAGCAGTACAAAAAGCTGCCCTGTCCTGGCCCAAACAGTACAAAAAGCTGCCCTGGCAAGTAGCTCATGGATACTCGCTCTCAGGAGCTTCTGGACCCGGCCAGTTGGTCCCTGGCGACAGTACCCTTTGTCTCAGCTGGACTGCTGAAGCAGCCCTGAGAGTTTCCTGCACACTTTGCCCACTGCAGCAGTCTGGCAGTGGGGGCTGCTGCCTGGCTATGACATGCTGCGCATCTGCCAGTCTCGGATGGGGACTGCACAGCCAGTAGAGGCATCTGCCCCTCTGGGCCAGCTGCCAGTGGGCTGTGGCTGCAGAGTTGGCCTTTGTGCGGCACTACTGCCATGTGTGCTCCTGCCCAGCCTTCTGGGCTATCGTCCGTAAGATGTTCCATGTGTGGTGTCCTGCTTTGAACTGTTAAAGTATGTCCTCCTGGCCCTGGTTGGTCAGGAGGTCCACCATGGTCCAAGATGCCAGCTCTAAGCAGGAATTCTGATGTTCCTTATTTGCAAACTGAAAAATCCCATATAAAAAAATCCCAAAGTCACTCTGTAAAATACCCCAAAATCCATGTTCCTCCTCAATTAAAACAAAAGACCATTTTATATACACAGACAGCAATCAGTTGGGCATGTTTCATTGATATATCTACAGTCTTAAAGCAATTTGGAAGACTGCCAGTGTCTCTATCATCACAATAAAGTGAATTCTAAATAAATGTTTCATGAATTCATTAATATATGATTTGCTGCCCCCCACCAGGGGCCACAGCCCCCCCACCAGGGGTAACAGCTACCCACAGGGGTAACAGCCCCCAACCAGGGGTAACAGCCCCCCCCCAACAAGGACCAAATGGTCCCTGCAGAGGCTAACCCCACCTCCAGAGCCCGCATGCCCCACCCCAGCCCCCTGGTTGCTGCCCCACTTGGCCCCATCCCCACTGGCTCCTGCAGCCCCCCTGATGGCTGCCCCACCCAGCCCCCTCTGCTCCCCCAAACCCCCAATGGCTTCCCCACCTTGCCCCATCCCCCACTTGCACCCCCAGGTCTCCATGGCTTCCCCACTCCCAGGCACTGTCACTTTA
The DNA here is from genome assembly GCF_030867095.1 of Alligator mississippiensis. Lineage (NCBI taxonomy): Eukaryota > Metazoa > Chordata > Crocodylia > Alligatoridae > Alligator > Alligator mississippiensis. The sequence goes on from NC_081830.1 coordinate 46,055,207, forward strand.
AAAATAGAAAAAGAAAAAAAAAGCCTGTACTCACTGTAGAAGCAGGGGCTGAGGGGGTGGGGGTGTGGCTTCTTGGCAGAGCGCCCCCCTGGGCAACAAAGAGCAGCAGGGGCAGCAGAACCTGGGCTGGGGCTGCTGGGGCTGTCACCCTACCTTGCACTGTGTGGGTGGTGCCCCAGCGACCCAGACAGTAGCTAGAACTGTTGGTAAGTGCTGGGTTTTTTGTTTTAATCATTGGAATGCTGGGGTGGGGGGACATGCGGGGGATGGAGCCAGGCAGAGCAGGGATTGGGGGGCTTGTTGGGCAGGTGGGGGATGGGGCTGGCAGGGAAGGGCTTAGGGGGCAGGTGGAAGATGGGGCTGAGCAGGAAAGGGATCACAGGGTTAGGGAAGCAGGTGGGGCCAGTGATGGTCCCCCCATAGTTCCCTCCCCCCTGTTCCAACCTCCCCAACACCTTACTTACTAGCACTGGTGCCCTGCTGCTGGCATACTGCCATGGGCAGGTAGCGTGCTTCAGCACCAGGGCAAGGACCAACCACAGAGATGCTCTGGCAGCCAGAGCATCTCTATGGAGGACCCAGCCTCTGGTTGCCCCGCTTTTTCTAGCTCTTTTTTTTTTGTTTGTTTGTTTTTTTTGACCCCTGGATATCCAGGGGTCTAATTTTGCCAGCATACTGCAAACTTGCAGCAGGGGGAACCTTTTCCTGTTCCTGAACATACCTCTTGCAGCATCTCAAAGGGATTTGAGATGCTGCAAGAGGCACATGTGGGCTTGTCCAGAGGGCAACCTCAAATTCAGCCCTATATACCAGTGTAGAGGTACCCTAAATGTCTTTGGTCTCTTCAGTTTTTGCCTTCCGTGCCCATGGACATAATCTTGTGCTTGTGTTGCAGAAGAAGTTGAGCATGTGGACAAGTCCATGCATGGGTGACTTGTGCCTTTTGAGTCTGGGGGGGCACCAGATCGCTGACCGGGGGGGAGGGTCCCCCAGCAGCTGGTCATAGAGCCAGCGGCGAAACCAGAAGTGAACTTGTGGTTTCATGGCTTGCACTTTCAGGGGGTGCACTTGCACCCACATGCAGCCCCTACACATTGCTAATGGGTCCATGCTAAACAGGAGACCATGATAAAGTAGAAGTTAGCTCACAATTATTAAATAGTTGCTTCATTTAGGCATTTTGGTTTGGTTCCTACGTACCACAGGAAAGAATATATAAAATAGCTACTGTGGATCAACTGACATGTTAGTCCTCTTTTCCTCCTTTATAACTTGGTGTGCTTTTCATTGGTCCTTACCCTGCCTAACCCCCAACATGCTGCTGCCTCATCCCCTGATCTACACTTCTGATTGGCAGCAACTGGGTCAGGGGATATAGTGGTCGTAGCACTGCACGTGGGGGATCAGGCATCAGTGTGGGTCAGGGGATGGGGAAGCAGCACACTCTATTTCCCCTTTCCCTGACCTGTGCTGCTGCCGGATGCTCACTTTTGGCCCACCTCCTGACCCCTGCTGCTGCTGATCAAAAGTGTGGTTCAGGAAATAGGGCAGCTGCATGGCTCAGAGGATGCCACAGCAGTCCATGTGGGACTGGGACAGGAGTGTCTGTGGGGTCTTGGGCCTGGGATGAGGGCAGCAGGAAGAATGGTGGATCTGGGCAGTGAGAGTTAGAAATTGGGTTGTTGGGGTAGGCGGGGGGGCAGGCAGGTGGGGGCAAATGGCAAAGGCATGTGGGTCAGGAAGCAGGGGCGCAGGGAGGGGAGGGTGTAGGGGAGTGAGTACAGGGATCAGGCTGCTGCCCCGCACCATTAGGGGCAAATTGTATAATTTTCCATGTATAGAATCTAATTATTCAGGGTTTGTTTTAAATTTGAAGTTAACTTGGATTCAGATAAATATGGTAAATAGAAAGAAGAGAGGAAGTGAGAAGAAAAGCAAGCTTATTTGTGTAACACCTTGCATTTATCTGTGTTGAACTTCAGCCCAACCTTCCAATCATTCTGAATTGAACATCAGTTTTGTCACTTGCAAACTTGCTCAAGAAGCTTTCTGCCAGCATCCAAATAATTAATAAATGTGATTAACAGCACCAGGACCAGGACAGATCTCTGTGGGATTCAACTCAAAACCTTCTCCATTTTGACATGGACTCATTAACAATTACCCTTTGCTTGTGGTTGTTGAGCCAGTTATCTATCCTCCTTGTAGTAGTTTTTTCTAGCCCACATTTCTCCAATTTGTTTATGAGAAGGTCATGTGGGACCTTGTCAAAAACCTTGCTGAAGTCCAGATCCACTATATCCAGAGCATTTCCTTCATCCACCCAAGTACTTACTTTGTCAAAGGGGATCAAGTTTGTTTGACATGGTTTGTTTTTCCTAAATAGATGCTGGCTGCTTGTGATCGGCTTTTCCTCCAAATGCTTGCTAATGGCCTTCCTTAGGACGTGCTCTACAACTTCCCAGGTATTGACAATGAGGCTAACCAGTGTGTAGTTCCCCAGGTCATCCTTTTTGCCTTTTTTAAAGAGGGGCACTACATTGGCCCTTTTCCAGTCCTCTAATACCTCGCCCATCTCCCACAGCTTCATAAAGATCATAAACTTCATCCAAGATCTCCTTTGTCAGTTCCTTCAGGACCATGGGATGAAGTTCATCCAGCTCTGCTGACTTGAATTAATTCGGGCCCAACAAAACTCTCTGTCTCCTTTGCTATCTCCTTCCTTAGCTTGCCCCCTTCCTTAACAAGATAATCCTTATTAGGTGTCTGTCTGCAGGTTATTTTTTTGTGAAGAATGGCGATGGAGCTGTTGAGTAGCTCTGATTTCTTTATTTCTTCTGTTAAGCATTCACCCTAACTTGGTAACAGAGGACCCACAGCTTGCTTGGTCCTTCTTTTCAGACCAGTATACTTAGAATCTCTTTTGTTGTCCTTAACCTCATTTTGCCAGGTGCAGTTCATACTTGATCTTTGCCTTCCTGATTTTGTCTCTGCAGGTTCTTGCTATTCTTGGTACACATTCTTCATGACCTGTCCATTCTTCCATTGCCTGTATGCTTTCCTTTTGGATTTGAGGCATTTTAGAAGCTCCTTCTGGAGCCACATTGGTCTCTTGCCATCCCTCTTGTGCTTCCATCAGTTTTGGGACAGGTTCTTGTTGGGCTTACAATGTTGTGCCCTTAAAAGCTCCAAGCCTTCCTGGTTGCCGTTACCTTTCAGTCTATTGTCCCATGCCACTATGCCTGTTAACTTCTTGAGTCAGATGAAATCTGCCTTTTGAAGTCTAGCATCCTAAGTTTGCTGACCTCATGCTTTCCCCACCTCAGAATCTAGAATTCTGTTGTATTGTGATAACTTCTTTCCAAGTTACCTATTACCTGCACATCCTCCAAATTCTTCCCAATCAAGGCATCCCTCAAAACATGTCAGAATTTAGTGACAAACCATTTAAAGACTAATTTATTTCTTATAGTGCTTATCTTCTCACACTCCGTGGCACCCTTAAAAGAATTTCATGGGGTGGTAGTCTGGGCAGCAATTGGCAGGGGACTCCTGATAGCATGGCAGGGGTTAGTGCATGATGTTTGATGTTGGAAGGGGCTGGTTGCTAGGGCAGATTGGGGAGCTTGGCGGTGGGCCATTAGGCTCATGAAGGAGGCAGATAGCCCCTTCTGCTGACTCTTGGGCTAACAGTGGCCACTGATGCAGAGGCTGTTGTCAGGTGCAAGTGGCCAGGGAAAGACCTGTCCATGCCCCACTCTTTCTGTAGTCATCCCTCAGGCCATGGGTGACTGGTGCAGCCTTAGTCGGGGGGGCATATGCCCCCCCCGTGACCAGTTCCCCCGTGGCTGATCCTGCCGACCAGGGTGGGGACGGTTGATCACTGCAGCCACTTCCAGGAGTGGCTGCTGCCGCTTCTGGAAGCAAGTGCCTGGAAATGGCTGCAGCAATCACAGCAATCAGCTGGTGCTTACAGTGGGGGCACCAGCGCTCCCACCTGCCCCCCCTACCCATTTCCTAAGTGGCAAGTGTGGCTTGTCAGGGGGTGCACTATCTATCACCATACTTGTATCACCATGTACTTGAACAGGTGAGTGTAGCTCCTGCTGCTGTGGCTGCTCCTTCAGGGACTTCAATTCTGGACCATTTCCTACAGCTCCTCCCTTTCCCTGCAGCTCTCCCCTCCCCCCCACCAGCTCCAGGAGCATGGGAGGAGTAGGAAAATGATTTGGGCTGAATAAATATGGTCCTCTGTTTCCACTCCTCCACAGCAGAGCATGCCACTTGAAGCATGGAGGTTGACAGTGCAGGAGCTGCCAGGAGGTGGGGGCTGTACTTTTCAGTTCTTTCCTCTGCTCTTCCCATGCTCCTGGAGCTCAAAGAGTGCTTCTGGGATGATGGGGCAGGCACATGGTCCTAGGCATGTGGAGAAGCTAGTGTCTCTCATAGGGGCTGGGCAACACAACCATTCTCAAAGGACCTTGTGGTATCTAAGAGTGCTGTGGCACTGTGGTTGAGAACCACTGCCTTAAAGTAATTTGTTATTTAATAAATAAGATGTTATTGTATGATGACAAGCCTGGTGATTTGGTGTATACATATCTCCAAGAGTGCTCAATGAGTTGTCCAGGGGCCTGTGTCTACATTTTTAAATTACATGACTGTGATAAGTGATGGTGTTGTGACACACTGATGACAGTGTTGACAGAAACATATCAAGTATAGGGGGTATGAGTAGAAATATTTTGAAGATAAAGAGGTAGTCTAAAGAAGTTTGCAAATGTTCCTCTACACCACACAGCTTAGTCAGTGCATTTTTGTTAGACCCATAATACATGCATTGTTGAGACCTGCAGATGATGTGCTCTATTCATCTGTTTGCAAGGAACCATTTACATTGGGCACCAATTCCTGGTAAGTATAAATGCTGCTTTTCTAGCACTCAGAAACAGCATGAGGTGAATCATTCAGAAGTAAAAACCAATTCAAGTGTCGCCAATGGATCTATTACTCCACCTAGCTTGATCTGTATCAGTGTAAAAAAAATCTACCTCAGTAAAAAAGAAAAACAAAGTGTAAGCTCAAAATAACTAAGGTAAGGTAGCTTGCAATCTCCAGAAATAAATGGGGAGCAATAGTTGTGAAAATGTTATCATCAGTGATACAAAATTTCAGGTATGTAATTTCTTGTGTAAACATACCACTATTACGGGATTCTCATTCTTGAAGAGTAAGACTCAAAAGAGATCCCTAAAGGAAAACTAGGAAAAGTTTATTAACAAAGTCAATGCTAAGTATTGCCAGAGAGGTCATAAGATGAATAAGGCATTAAGTTACCTACGGTCTCCCTTGATATCAAACCACCTAGTTTCATGAACTGGTATGCTTAGAAAAATTCCCTAAAGTGCTTAATTATTAGAGAAAAGAGAAATGTGGGCTAGAGTGCCCAGAATAGCTCAAAGACTATTGATGTCTTGGTGCAGAAATGGGTGTCAAAACACCATCCTGAAACAGGGACTAAATGTAGAAGTGACAGAGACAGAGTCCTCTGCAATTTCAAGCAACTGACCTGATCTGACTAGATGACAGGGTGTAGGGGCAAATATCCACCAAAGCGAAGATGAGATCTAGGGGAAATTGCGTGGATAGACCACAAATGTATGATCTTTTACAAGGCAATAGCATTTCTCTTTGGCATAGAGTAATATGCAGTGGTCAGTGAGGGACTGTTCCTCTTCTGTTCGTGGTCTGAAGATTTTAAGAACTCGGGTAACGTTGAGGGCATAAAAATGCAAGAGTGGTGGCTTTGCAAAAACAGTATTATAAAGGAAAGATATATATTAAAATTCGTTGATAAATACCACACAGTACAATACAACACTAGACATGATGATGGAAAGATACAGGCAGTCCTTGACTTACAACTTTTTGAGGTACAAAGAACGGCACCATGTTGCCAAATTGACACCATGTTTTGAGGTTTTGATGTGGGTTTCAACTTTACAATGCTGTATATAGCTGTGTCCAGCTGGTAAGTCTGGAAGGGGCAGGGGGAGGGAAGGGGCGTAGATCAGTGCCCCCCACAGCAAAGGAGGGATTGGGGCTGGGGCTGGGATGGGCTGGGAGAAGCGCTGCCCAGCCGGGGCAGTGGGCTGTGGGATGAAGCTGCGGCTTGTCCAAGGGGTGCAGGGAGGGTGGGGGTGGCTCCCACCACTGTGTGTCACTGGTCTGGGAGCTGCTCTTCTGGTGGCTCCTGCTGCTTGTCTGGGAGTGCACGGCTGGGGTGGGGCATGTGCCCCCAGTTCTGTGTGGGATGGGCAAGGCCAGGGCTGAACTGCACTGCAGTTTGGTGGCACTGGGAGCAGTGACTATGCCCTGCTGCCACTTGCCCAGGTGCGGTGGGGTGGGCGCGGGACAGAACTGCTGTGCTATCTCTGGATGAGCAGCGTGCAGTGGCAGGAGCTGCCCCCTGCTCCCCGTACCCCCCAGATGTGCCGCAGCTCTGTCTTGCACCTGCCTTGACCGAATTGGGTGAGCGGCGGGAGGCATAGGGGCAGTGCATTTGCCCCTGGATCGAGGTGGGGTGGGCAGCAGAGCAAATATTCACTGTAACCCCCCCATAGCCTCCACTGCCCACCTGGAGTGCAGCATGGTGCAGTCCTGGCCCTGCCCACCCTGCGCAGATCTGGGGGCACCGCCCCCCCCCATGCCCTCCTGGACAAGCGGTGGGAACAGTGGTGGGAGCCTCCAGATGATCAGCTCCCGGACCAGTGGTGCATAGTGGCGAGAGCTGCCCCTTGGACAAGCCACGCCTTTGTCCAGTGCTCTCCCACCCCAGCTGGGCAGTGCTTGCCCCAGCCCCAATCCCTCCTTCACTGTGGAGGTGTTGATCTGCCCCCACCCCCCACACCCCTTCCCCTCCCCCTCCCCTTTCAGAGTTACCAGCTGGACACAGCTGTATCGAGTATCATAAAGGAACCAATCACCCATTTATAACATTGTTCCTATGGGAAAATTGGTTCCGAGTTACAACATTTCAACTTAAGACCTGGTTTTCAGGAACCAATTATGTTGTAAGTCTGAGGACTGCCTGCATATTTATTAATATGCCTAGAGGCAAACTAGATAGAGACTGTGACTGCAGACATATGACATTCAATGACATGTGGTTTTCCACCAAGTCAAGGCCCCATCTTTTGATCTTTATCTGCCCTTTTTATATAGCTCAATCACATTTTCCTCTGCTATGCTTCAGTATTTTATGCTAGTTCCATTGACAGTAGAGGCACCGTGGTGATATCTTATATTTTGCAGCTGTATCAGGCTTTTATGCTGGTGGTGACTTGAATGTCTGGAGTCAGGCTAATGATCTTGGAATGACATACTATGAACTTCTTTGAAACTTGCACGCAGGTTTCAATGAAGTATCATACTGGCTCAGATAATTTTAACCTTTATTTAGCATTCTGACTTCCTTACTCTGAAGTTCATAGCTCTCTTAGCCATCAATAAATATATTAGCTTCCACCACCGAGTTAAGTCATGTGAATAAACAGAAGGTCTGTTTTACAAATAGCTGCTATTTCACCGAGGATTTGTCTATATTGCGTAGTCTGTGTACTAGCCCCCACTTGCACATACCAAACTTAGAATGCAGTGATGAAGGCATCCCAAGGTGGCTGTTAAGAGCAGGTTGGACAGACACTTGGCTGGGATGTTTTAATTAGGGGTGATCTTGCCTTGAGCTGGGGTTTGGACTAAATGACTTTGTGGGGTCCTTTGCAGCCCTACTTTCTGATGGTCCCATGAACATTGGAGACATGTCAAGCTGGATCACAGGGATGTGTATTCTAGGTGGCTATATTAGTGCTTTTCTGGACTGGGTATGTGGTGAGGAGCCAGGTGAGGGGGTGACCCTGGCAGTTCCAGGGAGGCAGTGCAGACTTGCTTTTAGGTGACAGTATCATACTCCACTAGTATTGCATATTATATTTCTCTTGTGCGCGTTACCAAGAATTTCATTTACAGAAATATTTAAACTGGTGGCAAATACAACCTTCTCAGATTTGCACTATAGATCTGATGATGATCAGGTAAAAAAGTCACTTAAGCAACAAATATTTTCATTTTTATTCCTATTAATTCTTTTTCATTTTCCCCTCAGAAAATACTGTGGAAATCTTGAGCAAACAGTAAATCTGGCATTTTGTGGTATTTATATAACCTATATATAATGGGATTCTCTATTTATATAATACAGAATCCTAAAGAATACCTTTAGGTGAAACTTATATCAGCAACCTGGCATTGATATTGGTGAAGCTTTGGGGATAGAAATCTTACCATAAAGACAACTTAGCAGTAACAGCTTTTGTGACTAATGCTGCATGTAGCTGGAGGACTTTTGCCACTTGATCAGCTCCGTGGCATGAAGAGGGTTTCAGTCTTTCACAGCACCTCCTTGGCCTCCACAGAAAGACCTGATTGTTCAGGGAGGATACCAGCAAATCTTCCTCCCCCTGCCCCCCCACTATTCACTGATTTAAAACAAAACAAAAAACCCCTCAAGTCACTGTTTTCAATTTTCAAATCAGACACACACAATTTCTCTGGGAATTTTGGTCCAGGCTATGTAATATTTTATTTTTGGTGCATGTTTTGCACCTGTATGCAGCACTGGTGCTAGTGTTAAGACAGTGGGCCAGATTTATTTGGGTGGAAATCGGTGAAGCTATACCAGGGTAAATTAGGTTCAGTTCATTTGCAGCTTAGCTTTGTGATTTGCAAGAAAGTAGCTCTTATGCGATGTTTTGCTCAAAAGGCTATTAACTGGTTTACAAAACTGTAGCCAGTTTTTGTATGTATAATATGTAGCAGCATCCACATCCTAAAGCAGCCAAGCATTTCTCCTTGTATCTGATATGTAGTACACCTGACACCAATTAAAGTAATTGAACATGTACCTTAATTAACTCATGATTCTCCTGTTTATTCACAGAAAAAGGTAATTAATCAGCAGGAATTTGGATCTCTTAATTTAAACAGATGTCTGATAAGACCCCTGGTGTCAACATATGACAGCTCTAGTCCAAGAAATGTACTGCTGTTAACAGTAGAGACACTGATTGGAGTGGGCTGTGCTTATTGAGAATGTCATTGAATCATAACAAATTGGTCCCTCTAGCCATCTGGATCCTGGCTGAAAAACGGGAAGAAATCAGATGTAACCAAGGACAGCAGACAAAGGTGGCCTGACAGAACAGTTGCTGCAATGAAGTTCTAAAAGTCCTTCATTAATGCTAATTTTGTTGCACAAGAAAAGACTAATTATTTAGCATTGATAAAAGAAATTATAGGCTATTACTTCTTGACAGGCTGGTTTAACTGTAGTCTGTGTTCTTTTTTTTTTCAGAATAATATTAGAATGATTTTGTTCTATACATGTTTCTTCAGCACCAAATTAAAATGACTTTATTCTGAAGGCTCTAATAAATAGAGCCTTGTGGAACTATTTAAAAAACACAAGTCTCAGAAATACTAAGGGCAGCACAAAGATTTCAAGAGCACAAAATATAGAAATCATCTTAAAGGTGCTATGTTGAAATTTTTGTTCAGCATTATTTATCAAGTCATAACAGCAGATTGCTTCTTCTGTTACACATGTAGCTTTTAATTATGGGCAAATTTGGTCATACTTAAAGCTAGTCAGAATTCAGATCCTCTTCTATTAACATTTTTTACATTTTTAAAAACAGTTATCTTTTTTATTCAGAAGAAAATGAGTATTTTCAACAATTTTTGGTTAAAGGGATATTCTGAAAATATTTCTGTAAAATCAAATTGTTTTTGTGTTCGAATTATTTTACATTTTTCCCTGATACTTATAGGCCTGTTGAAGTCATCCTTTCCATAACAAGGATATTATAATGCTATTTTTAAATCTGTCTCTTTTGAACTTAATGTGGGCAGATTCTGAAGGCAGAAGTTGTGACACTGACTTGATAGCTTCATGCTGTCAAGTGCTGCAACTCTTACTGAGCAACTAAAATATATGGAATTACTTTCTAATTGTTAAAATCTTTGTGACCTATTTAATAATTTTTCAGTAATGACCATCTTAAAATTTTCTGAAGTAACTTTGATTTAATTTGTGTATTTGTTCTATTGTGAACGAGTTAGCAGCACAACACATTTTGAAGTCTGAAAGAGGTACTTGAGCCAGATTTGTCAATGGAAATAAGAATTTCAAGGTCACTTAAACATTATATTGTCTACTTAAAAGTATTTTGCTTACCTATTGGAAAGGAGAAATATTTTATTCATCCTTCACTGAGAAAAGACAGCTCTGGTAACTGCTTGACTTGGCTAGTATTTCAGATGCATTTAGAACAATCCAGGACTGCTGAGTATATACATAATTAGGAGAAAACATACTTTTATACCTGATGGTACTTATGTCATTTACTAGTTTCTATGTATTGAAATGTGTTACTAGCTGGTTAGCTCTAGATAGTGCTGATTTTCTTATTTCAAGTCTCAGATCTGTTTTCAAATCCTTTGTAAACAGCCTAATATAGTCTATTGGTAGGGTGACAGTTTTCTTTCTAAAATAAAAGCAGATTAATTTATTCTATAAATATTTTTTTATGTTTTAAAATAACTGACTCTTGGAATATTTTGTTGTACTTTTGGTGCCATTTATGAAGTGGATACTTAGATGGTTTAGATAAAATATTAGAGGCACTAATTAATTAAGCATGTAAGTAGTCCCACTGATTGTAGTGGGACTGCTTATGTGTATAAGTCAGGAATGTACCTTGCAGTACTGGGGGCTCTGTATCTAATTGTGTACATGCTTATGTATACAAGTTACTGTACTCTTGACTTAACTGAAAACACTTGCGTACATACATTTTTTAAGATTGGGGCCTGTCTAGTTCTCCTTATTAAGGCACAGAATTTGCATTACACATTAGAAGTTTGCAATATTTAAACTAAAATAATGTAATTGCAGTAAGATTGTACCTTACGGCACGTTGCACCACAGAGTCCCCTCTTCCAAAAGTGAAGGCTGACTGTCTGATATTTGCAGCTATACCACACAACTGGTGTTAACAGTAGCAGCTGCTCAACAATAGCTGCATATGTAACAAGTAATAATAATACTGGTATTTAAAATCCTTTAATTAGGGCAAAATTCTTAAGTGAGTTAGAGAGGGAAAATTTATCCCCAAACATGCATTCAGGACATGGAATTACCTTATAATCCTTCTGCAACCCTTTCTTTTGCCTGTGCCAATGGTTGCCACCCTCTGTGCTAGTCTGTGCCAGACTTTCAAAATATGAAACTGTCATATTTACCGGATTCCAAGATGAGATTTTATTTCCCCTAATTTAACTGGGGTGAGAGGGGCCCCCACCACCTGTCCCTTTACTGCTTCCCCTACTCCCTGCTGCCTCACTGCCTAATCCCTTACTGCCCTGCTCCCCTCCCCTCCCCTGATCCACAGCAGAAATGTCCCTAGCCCCTATTGTGGCTCTGGGGAGATGTCAATGCCCAGCCTGCCCCTGCCAAGAATCTGCAGAGGGGCTCCCCTGCCTGGGTTCCAGCCCTGGGCATCCCCAGCCAGGCCTGGGGGTCCCTTTCGGTCCTGTTGCTCTGTGATTCTCTGATATCTATTGTTGACAGAGCAGTGGGGGGAAGAGGAAGGGGGACTGCTGCCCCATGCCAAGCAGCCAATCAGGGGTAGCTTTTGCCGTGGCCTTTTTGAACGTCTATATTTAGCCGTGATGACTATCACTGCCTTGTATGGTACTGGAAATGACACAGCCAGTGATATGTTGATGGTATTTATGTCAAAACATGAAAGTTAATATTACGGCAGAAAGGAGGTGCATATTTAGCACTGTGGAAAGAATTACAGAGTTCATTGTTCTGGCAAGAAGAATGTGCCATGATCAGTTTGTTTGAGATGATCATTGTCATTGTCTCCCAAGAGAAATAGAATAGTTTTACCAGTAGAAGAACAAAAACCTATTTTCTCTTTCCTGAAAAAGTGCTGAAAAAGTCTGTATGACTAAACAAAAGTAAGTCTTGCATACCCTGTCTGTCTTTGGTCTATAATATAATTAGGTATAGTATTATTACCTTTATGGGACAGGCTACATATGCTAGGTTCTAAGATAAATCTGTTTTGGGGAAGGGCTGCAAGAGGGAAGCCTTAACTTACAGAAGTCAGACAGATTTGGAAGTCAATAATTACTTTATTCTAGATTTTTCCAGAGGAATTAAATTGAGTAGAGTGTAGAATAGAATGTATTGGAAAAACATTTACCTTAGTGACTTCTTTTAGAGCAGGGGCAGGCAGAGTCTGGCCCACAGGCTGGATCTGGCTGGCAGTGGACTTCTGTGGTCATGTGCTCATTTATGTGGTGCTTATAGGGTAGTAAAAGCACTAAAGCAAGCCCAGCATTTCCATTGCTAGCAAATTAGTCTTTATAAGATAAGAAGAACTCAGAATATCATTTTATTTTCTGCAGTTTTTGAGGAAACTTTCTTATAGCTTTGGTAACTGATCTCTGAAGAGGAACAGAATTGGCAAAGAAGGACCAACAGATGTTATAAGAATTCACTGCCAATTGGTAGTTGTAGCTGTCTGTTGTATTATATTAGTATTACCAGTAACTTTATAGTGTCTAGGTACTTCAATATCATACCAGGGATAACATTATCAAAATAACCTAAATGCTTTTCAAAAGTGTCTAAGTCTGACTTTAGGAGTGTGTGTAGTTGTTTGCAGCACCCAGTCTATGTTCATGCATCTTACTTTAATCTGTCTAAATGTAAAATAGTCAGGAGGGAGGTTGGGGGGCTAAAAGTAGCCAGTCGGCAGGGGTGGGGCGGGTAGTGGGAGGAATAGATAGTACAGCCATGGGGTTGGGGTGAATGGCTGGGCTTTCTCAGCACGGGAGCTGTGCTTAAAATGCCTGCAAGTGTTTGGGAGATGGGGTTAATCCTTTCCTAGATCGGGTTAACTCAATCTCGACCTAAGTTAGTGCACCTCCTGAGGCAACATTGACATGCCATTTCTGGGTGACTTTAATCTCTCTGAACACCTGCACAACTGGGCATTTAGATTGACCTAGCCATGTTTAGGTCCATCTAAATATAATGCCTGTATGTACCTTGGAGGTATTTGCCTTTAGACATCTAAAAATGCAGATGAGGAGTTTTAGTAGGAAGTAGATACCTCAGCACTTCTGTAATTCCAACAAGGCATTTATTTGTACCTCTAGGAAGTAAAGGACCTTTAAAAATATTAGACTTTAAATTACTTTGGGCAAGATTGCAGAAGTATCTAGTTTTTAATTAGTTGTGCCTCTATATTTGTTCCCAACCCCAATTACGTTTAAGAGACCTAATTTTCATAAAGCACTTAAAACTCATCTTCTTAAAATTTGTCATTCAGGTTGGGTACTAGGCAACTATGACATCCAAAAGCTTCTGTAAATCCTAGTCACAGGCACTTTTTCAAAACATGCATGCTTGCTTCCTTCATGAATATGTTTAACATATGCCCCATATTTGTGGTGTTAATTCAAATGGAACAGCAGTTTTCAAGGCAATCCTCCCATGCATATGAATTCTAGAGTTCTGTGAAAAATCAGTCCCTAAACAGAAAGTTCTGCTCAACCATATCCGTAGAAGTTGCAAATACTTCTTTCTAATGTGGGTTAGATGCTCACCCATGTAAAGCAGTAAAAATGCCCCCAATTTTACCAGCTCAGAATCTAGCCTAAAGTTAGCAAGTGGCATAAATTCATAGTAAGAAGAGATGACTTTCTAAAATGAATTCACAATTTTCACTAATAATACCACTGAGAAAATGATTACTTCTATTTTGGATCTTTGTATCCTTAAGAGCCTTGAGCCTTATAACCCTGAATATGTTAATAAAATGAGCTGAAGAATTGGGAGCTTTTAGAAAAATACTGAAAAATGCACATCATAAAGCATACCAAGAAGGTGTTTATCACAGAAAATTTATATTTGCCCTCTTAGTCGTGCTTTTCATAAGTTTCCATTGGTTCTTCAATAACATATGTACTTGCATGAATGATGGGACTGTACAATTTGTTCTAAAAGGTGTGTTATCATCCTTACAAATAGCAAGCTTTTAGCTTATTCAACTCGAAATGCCTCCATGCTTATACAAGATTCTTATTTTAGCTAAATAAATACACTTGAAAACTGAGTGCTCTCTGTTATGATTCTAGTAAATGCTACTGTTTCTTACTTTTTTTAAAATGTGAATACCTGTCTATGCAAGTGAGATGTGATTTACTGAGGTGTAGCTTCTCTGTAGGAGTTTGACACTGGTAGTAAAAAAGGATTTTGAATTGATCAGATGCATATAAATAATACACTGAAATATTATTCCAGATTAAAAGTTGTGTCTGGAATGTTTGTTGAAAAGGGATGCAGACAATCACCTAAAAAATGGAAATGCCAATTTTTAAAAACTTTCAGCTGAAAAAGGGGATGCCCCCAAAATTTTTCTCTTATATATTATGGGGATTGAAATCCATTTGTCAGCTTCAGAGCAGCAAAATTGCTGTACTGGTGGTTGCTAGAAAAATATAAAATGCAAAGCTCTGATCTTCATGCTGACTTTCCTGCAGTGATATAGCAGTAATCATCTTCATGTGTTACATTAACACTTCAGAAAAAAATGTATAATAGAATATAGCATCATAAATACTCAGTGATCTGACAATAATGTATTTTTCTTGCACGACGACATTTTCCCATCCCAGCTGTACAAGCATTGAAGTCATATTAAGAAGTATTTCCATAGAAGCTTTAAAAAAAAGGAAAACTGGTTTTCTGCTTGTTTCCTTGTGCCAAATCTGGCTCTCCAGTCAGCTGCAGCAGGGGAATGTAAGAATTGGGGAGTCTGAACCACTGAAAGTAATGGCAGTCTTTTTTTTTTTACTTTGGGTTAGATTTAAAAAGGTATTTAAAGACTTAAAATGCAAACAAGTATTTAGTAGAGTTTACAGAAGTGTCTAAGTGGTGAATTTGCCTGGCTTGTATTGAAAGTCAATGGGAGAGAGGTACCTACCTCCTATGGAGTCAGACTATACTGCTAGCCTAATTATACACTCTGGTTCATGCTGAAAACCCAACTCATGTGACCTACCCATGGAGAATTCATACACCCACTTTAGCAGCAAAAACAAGAATAAAAAACCCATCTTTTATACTGCCACCATGCGCAGCTCCGTTGTTTAGACTTCTCTGTGGAAAGTCCAGGAATGCACAAGCTTGATGATAATCTCTTTCCTTAATGAGAATTAGATGCAACTTTATCCTGTGCACAGGAGCAAAAGAATCAGAGGACCAAAAACTCCACACAATATCCTTTGTGTGGATGTGTAAAGCCTTTCATAGTCAACAATTTGGATATGGTAGAGGGTAGGGCCTGCAGTGCCACTGGTGTCCTTCTGAAAAGAAGGTTAACGAGAGAACAGAGTGGTAAGAAGTGGCTGAAGCCTTGGCTCCCCTAGCAAGTGCAAGCCAGTGAGGTTGAGTCTGCGTGACAGGTGGGTTAGGCTGCATGTATGACAGGCTGTAGCTCCTTGCCTCTTTTACCCATGTCTTATAACAAGAAGAGAACAGGGTTGAACTGGGACATTCTTTCCAATTATCTAAATGATTGTGCCCCATGGTGCTTCTTATAGCAGTTGAGACATTTTATATTAAAATTAAATTTCTATACAAGAAACAGGTTAATGGATGCTTATAAATAATCTGCTCTTACAGATTATAATAAACTCCAGGAGATGAAATAGTTTCTCATAACTAACCATAAAAATACCCGTATATATCTATACTCAGAGGGGAATAAACACTTTTTTTCTTAAGGTGAAATTGAATATTCTGAATAAAAATGTTCAGATGGAAAAATTGAAACATTTCATTTTTAAAATTTCGAAATGTTTAAATTTTTTCACAATTGTTTTGGTTTCTTTTGTCATTAAATAGTCAGTATAGCTGAAATGAATTGGTCAACTCTTCCAATGTAGCTGAATCTGGATTTGTCACCAAAAAACAGTTTCAGGCAAAAAAACCCAAAAAGACCTTACCCACGTTTAGATACAATAGAATGTTTGCAACATCTATAAACCATTTATGGAATCTTAATATAAAATGTACCTGTATTTAGCAATGTGCATCCCTAATGTATAGATCAATTCTCTCTGATTTAGCGCATAGTCAAATACTATGTTCCTACATAGGGAGGAGAAACTGGAGCATAAATTCTGTGTCAAGGAGCAGTGTAGGGCTACAGAGCCAGGATGCTTCCATCAGTGCTTGAGGCAGGAGACAAGTTGATATCTCCAGTCATCTGGGTAGCATGGAATTGGACAACAATAGGAACAGTGGGGCTTGTGGCCATACTCTGACCAAGAGGGATTAATGTCTTTCCTGTAGACCTGTTAGCTCTACAGTTAAAACCTAATACTAAATGCCAAGAGTCGCAGTAAACAAAATGTCACACGCTGAGTTAAAAATTGCAGTACAGGCAGTCCTCAGACTTACAACACTATTGGTTCCTGAAAACCGCATCTTAAGTCGAAACATTGCAACTCAGAACCAATTTTCTCATAAGAAACAAGGTTATAAATGCGGGATTTGTTCCTGAACCAAGGACCGATACCCTATTTTCACCAAAGATACCCCAGAATTTTGTACTCAGTCAATTATAGATGAGTAATATAGCCACATTAATGTATTTATATTGTAAATAGCAATCACATTGATTTGGAAGGACTTCTTTGAGGTGATTTTGCTGGACTTTTTGAAAGGCTCTTGGTTGGATCTTTTGAAGGGTTCTTGGCTAGAGTCTTCTCAGGAGTCTTGGCTGCAGGTTTTTCTGGAATCTTGTCTGCTTTCTTAAAGAAAGTGTCCAAGGAAGTTTGGACAGATATTCTTCAGAGAGATGAGTGACGCAGAAAACTTGTTCGCTGGCATGGCGTTACATCGGATTGAGCGTTGTAAGTCGAAACTGACGTCATAAAGTTGAAACAGGGTGTCAATTTATGAACGTTGTAAGTGCGAAATGTTGTAACTCGAAACGTTGTAAGTTGAATTTACATCCTGCCTGTATTTAAATCCTTCCTTACATTTGTCAGTTTGGAGCCCAAAGACATCTGTCTTATTGAAATTCTGAATGGATACATGTTCCTTAGAAGATGATTACTGATAGTGTTAGCTATATACATTACATCTGAGTCATTCACCATTGTTGAGACTACTGTCAGGAACATTGAAGTACTCTGAGCCACAGACAAACAAAATAGCAGATTTTCAAATACCAGAGAACTTTCTTTATCACCTAGGAAGAATGCCTACTAAATAATCAGGAACATTTCAGTTAGAACCAGCAGATCCCAAGACTTTGCATCCCAAGCAAGCCTCCTGACTATAGCATTATCTGTTTGCTTTTCTAAACCATGATACTTATTTCTGAAAATGACTTTCACTTACTTCTGAAAATGAGTTAAAAAATACCAAATGGAAGCAAGGCAGGTGGAAACCAATTTTCTGCAGCCTAAATGGATCCAAACAGACAATACAGATATAAAGGTGTTTTGAAAATGAAAGCCTTTTTCTCACATTAAGTAATATCACTCTGTATTACTAACTGAAAGATGGGAGCCTGTCTGGATAGCTGGTCTTAATTTTATGTAGGTGAATAAAAATCAAAACTCAGTCCAGTCATTGTCATGAGAACCATTATACTTGATAAAAAACAAAACTAATAGTAATGAGAGTGGAAAAGCTAACACGTTATCAAGAAAATGTTGCCTTTCTAGAACCTGCTGAATTAAGGCTAACAGTAAAAATTGGTAAGCTCAGTTAAGAACTCTTAAACTGCTGGATGAGAAGTATGTCTTTGAAAGCTACCAGATACCCTAAGAAATACATTAAAAAGTCTCTCCTTTGCCAAATATACCCTTGTTTTGGTGATTAAATAACATCTATATTCTCCTCCAGAGAAATGGCCTGGGAAATGTGGCAAGAGTCCTGACCCAATATTTCCCCTATATTTAAATAAAAAGGGGATAAATTTAAGAATTAAAGATGGCAGTGAGACTTTCTCAAACTTCCCATTTTTTAAGTTTAATAAAGCACTCTTTTGGCTTAGAAACCTACCTGTCTGGTGTGCAAAACTACAGACAATGAGAGTTCATTACTAAATGGAGATTCACTCTAATGAGATCTGCAGTTGTCATGGGCAGATGGTGTTGAACCCCATGTATTTAGACATAATAGGACTTTGTGAGAAGAATGAGATTAGATGCCATACCATACTTACTGGATTCCAAAACAAGGTCCCACTGCCTGCCCCCCTCCGCTCCAGTTTAACATGAAGGGGAAAAAGCACCTCATTTTGGAATAGAGTATGAAGTGGTGGCTAGCAGACAGCTGCTATAGCTCTTGTTGGGGCTTTTGTTGGCTGCCACCTTGGGCCTGCACTGAGTCCCATTTCCCCCTGCCGTGCTGCTTCTGCCTGTTGGAAGACTTGGGCCTTGCCCCCACCCTCATTCCTTACGCTTGCTCTGGCACCAGAAAGCTTTGTCCACGCTGCTGCCTGGGGCACAGAGAATGGCTGCAGGCCAGTCTCAGTCCCACAGCAGCCCTGATGCTAGGAGGCTGGGCTGAGGCTATGCTCCATGCCCCAGGCAGCAGCAAAGATGTTGCCTACAGGCATAGGAGCAAGCGTAAGGGGTATGGGGTAGGGGGCAGAGTTTCTGGGAAGGAAGGGTGTTGGGGGCCCAAGGTTGCAGGAGGGGGGGTTACATGGGGGGTGGAACAGGTGGCAGGGTGCAAGCTGCCTGTCTCCCACTGCCTGTCTCCACCACTTGACCCCCTACCACTGCTTTTCCTGCTGCAGTGGTAGCGGGGAAAAATTTCAGATGACCTTCCAATAGTTAGATTCTACACATGGAAACTTAGAACAAAACTAATTATTGGGATGGTGCCTTAAATTTAGGGTCATTTTGCATTTGGGGAAATATAGTAAATCCTTATTTATGGTCTTGTTTGCTCTTTGAAGAAAAAAGAGGAAAATGGATCTCTACATTAATGGGAAAATTTAAATACTAAGTTAACAAAGAAAAACAATCTGGCTTCTCTTTAACAATTCAGATCCTGTCCTATATGCTTTAGATGCATTTGTATTACTTACAGAAAGAATAAGGGAAAATAAATAAACTTTATTTTATTGTCCACAGCTTTATTTTTTTTTGTATTGTTCATCATATACTACATTCTGTTTTCATTTTGTGTAAACTAGTAGAATGGATAATCTTCTTAACTATTATTTGCTAAGAATATGCAATCTTTTTTATTTTATTATATAAAATTGCTATTGTTCACTTCATTATATTGTTCTTTCTTTTGAAAGATCATGACATCAAGGGTATAAATTCAGATTTTCAACTCTGAGAATTCCAAGATGAAATTGGAGCTAATGGAAGTCTAGTTGAAGCAGTAAAGATAAAAATAGAGGTCCTCTTTTATAAACTTAAACTGTAGTATGATGCACAATAAAGAACACCCAATATTATTTTATTCAGAGAAGCAAGGAATAAAAATCTTCTTTCTGGACAGAGCCATTAGTGTGATTATTAGGCTAAGAAACAATATCTTCCATTAATTCTTTCAGTGGCTCAGATAAGTCATTATAGTATTGAAAATGCAGGCTACATACTTGTAAATAGCTTCTTGTAAATTTACATGCCTTGATATTAAAACTTTATTCTTTCAGCTAAAGTCAAAGCTGCAAAAATACTTGAAACACTTTTTGGATTTTACTTTTCTTTTGATGTGAGGGATTTATTTTTCTAATATCCATCAGAGCTAACATTATTCATGTAAATCCTTCATGCAGCAAGATTAGAATGAACTTAAAAATGACATTTTAAGATGGGTTACTAATGCTACAGACTTGGAGAACTTGCACTTCCAGAACAAGAAGTTTAACCTCTAATCTTAGCTTTTTAGGCCCGTGCTTTCAGTTTTTATTTTTCCCTCCCCCCATATGACAAAAACAGTGTGCTGGACTCATATTTCACATTGGATAGAGCTGAGCTAGGAGTGAGATGGGTTGTCGAGGGCATTGGGGTTCCCAGGGCAATGGAAGATAGGGCATTCTGTAACTATGTGGTCTGCGGTCTGTGAGGGGACACTGCAAGTGGCACTTTTTGTCAGGCCCATTTGATGCATGCAATGGTGGAAGTGGCTATAGCTAGTTTCAAGTCTGAGGCAGATCCAGGAAAGTGTGTCCAAATCGAAGCCAGGAGGTCTTGTAGAGAGGTTTGGGATGAAAATTTTGAGCTTGCAGTTCTCAGAGGCCCATTGTTCTTCCCATAGTTCTGCAGCCCAGTTGTCTGGGGAAGAACCTTTGGAAATAGAGTGCAGGTGGTGCAGGTGGGCAATAAGGGGTTTCCTTGATCAGAGGCACTGCCCAGCTGGAGGGTCTGAACAGATGTGCTGATGTAGGTAGGGATTATGATCTAGTTCAGTGCAGTGAAGGGGCAGAGACTTTGCTGCTCACAGTGGATATCAGGGAGAACAATACTCCTGACGAGTTGGAGCTGTGATATAGGGGTAGAGTGGATGCAACTAGATATGAGTTGCATGCTATTGTTGAGTGCCGTGTCAACTTTGTGAGTGTGGGCACTTCTGCATCATGCTGGGGCACAGTACTCAGCTGTGGAGTGCTGGTGCCAGGGTGGATGTCTGAAATACAGTGGAGTTAACTCCCCATCTGAGGCCAGCTGGTCAATGGAGCAGGTTGTTGCAAGCTTGTACTTTGGCTTCTAGTTGGGTAACGTGTATTGTATGTGAGGATGCGGTCCAGGGTAACTCCACGATACTTTGGGTGGATTTTGAAAGGGATAGAGTTTGTTCCATACTTAATATTCAGTGTTGTTTCAGTGAGTTTATTGGCAAGGTGGAAGGTGCTACTGACAGTCTTGGTGATTTTTAATTTGAGTCTTCAGTTCTGAAAGTAAGTGCTCATTGTAGTGAGGTCCTTTGTCAGACCTTGCTTCAGGTTCCTGTGATCATTAGGGCAATGTTGTCTGTGTATATGTATTTTTTTGATGTTGTGGGGAGCAACTCTGAGATGTAGATATTGAAGAACAGGGTTGCTAGGACAGATCCTTGAGGTACAGCATTTCTCAGAGGGCACCTGTTGGAAGTGTCTGTTCCAATACAAAGAGTGAAGTAACGGTTGAAGATGAGTTCTTGCAGAAAGTGGACCGTGCTTGCTGGGGATTTTCTGAAGGAGCTTCAGAGTGAGGCTTCATTGCCATACTCTGTCAGGCTGCAGATAAGTCAACAAAGACTGCTCTGCACTTCTGCCTTTCTTCAAATCTGCCTCAATGTTGGCAGTGAGGCAGGAGACCTGGCCAGTAGTTGAGCAGCCCTGACGGAAGCCAGCCTGTTCCTCTGGGAGCTGGGACTCAATAATGGGGCAGAGGCAGTTGTAAAGAAGTCTCTCCATGAGTTTAAATCTCTCTGAGAGAAAACTGATTGGTCTGTAGCCACCTGGGTCTTCTGGTGGTTTATTTGGTTTAAGGATGGCAACAACTTTGGCATGCTGCTGGATTTGGGTGATTTTAAGGCTGTTTAGGCAATGGGAGAAAAAGCATTGGAGCCAGGAGAGAATGGGGTCACTGAAGTGGATGAAGAATTCTGCCTTCAGTGTTGAACCAAGACACTTTCACCAACAATTTTACTTTTCTGGCTACCCTATTTTGTGAACAGGCAAGAATTGTAATCGTATTTAATAGTTACTGGAAGACTGCACTCAGTAAGTGAACAGTATGAGAGGCTTACCTTTTTTTGAATTTGTTGCTAGTACGTTGTACATGTAGGAAACTAGAATGTTATAATGCTCTGAGTCGTCTTCCTCAGCTCTACATATAAAAAAAGAATACCCTCATACATTTCACTATTGAATGGCTTTGTGAATTGCAGACTAATTGTGAACTAATTTTTAAATTGCTGCACGTAGCAGGAGTGAGCTCCAAGGGTGACCGTGACACCCCCTAGTAGCCCAAAAGCTACTACCTTGCACTCACTCTAGGTACCCTCCTATTACAATTTCCCGCCATGCCTTGATGTCTTGGGGTGCAGACAGAAGGTGAAGCTCCCAGCCATAACTCAGGATGATTTCTGCAAAGAGATCTGATTTACAGTGTTACCCCAGACCAAGATCACTATTGGTTCCAGGGGGAGGGGAATCTAGCTGCAGGCCCTGAGCCTGCAGCCAGGCCCCCATAGCAAAGGCCCAGCTGTCTGCTAGTGCTTGCTGTTTTCAGAATGGGAGTGGGGAAGGGCAATGGAGGGAGCTCATTCTTGGGGCTGCTGAAGGGTGGGTGGGTGAACTGGAGCCCATCCACAGGGGGAGGAGGAGCTCCAATACACCTGCACCACCCTCTGGCAGGGGAAGCTGAAAACCCACCAGAATTAATTTGTTCCCTTTCTTCTTCCCTTTCTTCCCCCTGTCCCATTTTGAAAACAGCAACAGTCTGGGAGCTCCTCAGACACAAGTTATAGAAGATGCTACATTTTGAAATGTCTTTATCTGATACCTCATGCAATGAGGGGGTCAGATTTTCATCTGATTGGCCATTTTTAAGCTGCTTGCAGTCATGCACTTGTTTGGTCACAGCAATATGCTGTTTTCTGTGGCCAGATCAGGTGAAAATTGTCACTTCTGTCTGCACCCCTAGAGTGTGCCCTTATCCTATCTTTGCTAGCAACCACATCCTGGACCCTGCTAGCCCAAGTTCAGTCCTTCACTTGGTGGGCCGCCTGGGCCCATATGTGCCCTAGGGCACCCACTGCCTTATGGGTCCCATACCTCTCAGGTATTCTGCATCATCACTCAAGTGGGGCACTTGTCCCAAAAGCCACCAGACTGCCTCAGGTCTTTACTCTTTTGTTGGGATTTTGGCCTTCCCAGCTTCCACCACAATACTCTAGCTGGTCCCTTAGCCAAGACCCACAGACCTGGTGTCACAGACCCAACGTCTGAACTCCAGCCCTATCAGTTGTCAGTCTCTCTGGAACTATGGTCCTTGTCTCTTGTTCTGGTCCCCTGGTCTCTGCCTTTCTGGCGTGATCTCACCCCTCCTGGGCTATGAGTTTGCCCTGCTTGGGCTATGGGTCACTGTCCCTGGTTCTTGCCCTCCTTGGGCACTGGGCCCCCATCCCCATCTCTGCTACTGTTGCAGTTTTGGAGCCCCACCCCTAGCCAGGCTCAATGTAGTTGTGTGACCTTCAGTATGAATGATGTATGCCCCTGGAGGCTGTGAGGGCACAGTGACCGCCCATAGGTGGTGGCAGCAGTGAGGGAGTGGCGGCAGCAAACGGGGATTGCCCGCAGGTGCCTGTGATGGTGTTGGCGGTGAGTGGAGGGGGTGGCAAGCAGCAGGAGACGATCAGGGACTGCCTGTAATTGCCGTCCACATTGTTGGTGGTGGTGAGCAGGGACTGCCTGCAGCTGGTGGCAGCTGCATCAGAAGCAAGGGGGGAGGGAGGTGGTGACCACCTGCAGAAGCTGGCACTGGCTTCGGTGGTGGCCAATCTCAGGGGGGACACGTGCCCCTCTGTGCCCCCCTACATATTGCCTATGCCCTTCAGGCACAACTAGGACCTCCAAACCTCCTCTATAGTCCCAAACTTGGTCCACCGGTCTAACAGTACTTAAAATATAAGCCCCCTGGCTGTAACTCAAGCTATCCCCGCACTGGCTCTGAATATAAATCCCCAGCTCTGGGTTGTGTCTCCTCTGAAGCTTGTGGAGTCTTGCTGGTAATTCCCAAGAAGCTTGGCCATCAACCAAGCATTCCCTTGCAGCCCCTCTGACTAGGAGCTCCTCCATCTGCAGGTTCCAGGGCCAGACTACTCACCTGCTCTCAAGCCCTGGTTTTATCTGCCTCCTAAGCCCTGCCCTGTCCAGTCACATGACCCTGAAGCTCCCCACAAGTGTGTCTGATGATCTGGCCTGCTTTCTCAGAAAGGGCTTAGCTCAGCAGCCTGCAGCTTGCCACCTGCCTGTTTGCTAGTGGCCACTCCCCTATTAACCAGGTGGTTGCCTGGCTGCCAGCTCCCCTACAGCCAGTCTGTTCCGTGCAATAGTCTCTGGACTGGCTACGGTTTTTCCTTTTTTCTTTAATGCAGCTCCCTGCCTCAGCTGCAGGGATGCCTTCTCACAGCTAGACTCTATTCAACTATCCTGGGCTATAACTGCAAGGTTCTTTCTCCTTAAAGTGACAGGAGCCTTCAGGCTTCCTTTTACACTGCATAATTGTGCTTCAAAATCTAAACAATGTATCATTTAAATGAGAAGCATTTTTTAAGTGTCTAGCTTGTATATTTTGTGTATGCTAGAGTCATGTGGTGATTGTGCATATAGGATGAAAACAACTCCCACCAACACAAAAGTGTAAACATTTCAACAGTCATTTGGAATCAAGTTGCTCTGAGCAAGTTAATGGGGGACCTTTTTATCCTATTGTTCCTGCATTCACTAGTTGCACCCTGGAATGAGTCTTCCCCACTCTGTCCCCCCTCATTGACACTTGGCTTATGAGTTCTTTTAAATGTACATCACATAATATTTGACTGTATTTGCTAGCCTCCACACTGCATTATTTCAAGATTTCACTAACAGCTGACCCGCAACTTCAGCTAATGGAGAATGCACTGACTGGCTTACTTCGGGGTTAGTTTATATGGAGCAGACAGCATCTTTGTTCCACCAGCTGCACTCAACCACCTGTTTGTTTTGGGGTGCATTTCACTGAGTTGTTTCATTTAAAAAATACAGGTTACTTTGGCTGCTTCTTGGCATTTGAGATCAACTGCAACAGTCCTTGGGGTGCATCCCCATGAGTAGGAGGAATGCATATTTCCCTCAGGGACAAATTGAAGCAGCACATATTTGTGCCACAGCTACCTGTCCCTGGGCATGTCCCTACATGCATGCTCTGGCACGTGGTAGATAACCTAGGGTCAGGTAGGGGAGGCTGAGGCCAACACCTGGGTTGGCTCCAGCAGCCTTCCTTGGTGTCCTGGGGGCCATTTGGGGCTGCAGCAGTGGTGATCCAGGCATGCAATCCCTGGCTGGCATCTAGAGCATGTCTTTGGCTGACCAGACTCCTGTTTTGAGCAGTGCATGCTGCAGCTATGTACACTACCCTGCTTTTTTTTGCTGTGGTTTTTTCTTTTAGTTACTGGGGGTTCCCAGTATCTAATTTTGCCTTCACACTGAAAAGATGCAGCACAGAGAACCTTGTCACTTGTGCCATGTGTGTTTTGTGGCACCCCAAAAGTCTCTGAGGCACTGCAGAGTGCACGTTCCCACTTGTGGAGACGTGGCACTTGTTACTATCAAAATGTACATCTAAAAGATGAAACCTGGTGATACAGTGCTTTTAATGTGAGATGGAGGTGTTGGTGCTGGCTTTAGAAATCTAACTAAACATCAGACAAGAAGAAAGATGCATGTATTTGCTTTGGTATTTTCTGAGTAAAGATGATAAGCTTCTGTTGTGTACTGGGGAAGTCTGTTTCAGAGGTGAACTTCAGCCCAGTTTTGTTTTGTACTATGCTTTGAAAAAACAGTAAATGACCCCTGACATTTTGTTTTACTAGACATTCATTTTATTACTTGATAAACTTAATTAAACATTTTGTTGACCTCAAAAATTATGTGAGACTCTAGGATTTCCAGTCATTTCCTTACCTTTATCTTTCATGAGTTAGCTGAGAATAAAACATGCAAAATGGTCATCTTATGATACCTATGATAGGATAAAAATAATTTTTGTTTGTGGTCTTGGTCAGGAACCAAAGGGTATAAATTGTTCTTGAACAAATTTAGCTGGATGAGTAGTGCAGGGGCAGTTTCCAGGCTAAACTGGGCCCACAGACTTGGCCTCACATGCTGAATCCAGTGTATGAGGCCAGTCCAGTGAAGGCATCACATGCAGCACATTTCTTGGATTGGTCCTGTGCACCAAATGCAGTGTGTGCCCTTAGTTGGGCAGCACATGCCCCAGACCAGGCCCATGTGCTGCATGCAGTATGAGTCCAGATCATGGGCTGAATGATGAGACTCCATAGGCCAGATCTGGCCTGCAGGCCATATTTTTGATACCTCTTGAGATTTTTGACCATCCTTTCAAAGTAGGTGCAGAAACCTAATTTTAAAATGGGACTTTGTCAGTTTATGAATGGGATTACATGGCTCGTGACAGGAGTGAGTTAGAGACTAAAATATAGAACTTCCTTTTCAGAACTGTGTTAAGGTTAATCAATTGGAAGGGAAACAATGATTGTGTGTATATGTGCTGCTATGTCCATGATATCCAGTCTCATACATCTCTCTGCTTTCAGCATATTGACATACATACTGCATTTGCCACAACTAAGATCTTACCTGTTACATTCCTGAGGCTTGACTGGTGCCTTTTCATGTTCAATAACTGATGCTAAATCCTACCATCTGGGCACATCTACATGAGACGCTACACTGCTGTAGCGATGAGCTACGGCAATGTAGTGTTGACAGGCATGAACCATGAAGCTGAAGTAGGGTCTGAAACACCCCGTGCTCTACTGGGATTGTGCAGTAGCTAAAGCTTGTACTAAATGAGTACACAGTAACAACTTGGGCACACATATAGACAGACCCTCTGTTACCTTGGATAATACCTTATTCTACAATGGTCCCATTATTACTAAAATGATAGAATTAGACCCATAGTGTTCTCTGGTTGGTCCAAGTAAAAAATGGCTGCTATACTGATTATTTTTACACAGAGAAAAACAGTGAAGCCTTTCATATGCAGCTACTACAGTAAATCTCTCTGTTTTGAACTTAGTACTTCCCAAGAGGAGTGACTGCTCTGGAGGAAAGGGTAATTAGAGCACCATCTTGCAGTGAAACAGTACACACTCCCCTTTCTGAGGTAGTAATGCTCTGCTTAACCAGCATATTATGATCAAAATAATGTAGAAAAGAGTTGCTGTTAAGAGTTCCTTGAGTCTTTTACAGTTTTATTATATCTCTTAGTCTTTTCCAGTACCCTGCATGTGAGGATAATGGCAGAGATTTTAAAGAAGTCTGCAGTAATGGCTGGGAAATCTCCTTATTTTCTGTTTATTTTGAGGTGGTAGTTTTTCATGGTGATATCAGTTTCAATATTACATGGTCTACTGCCTTTTCCAGTCAAAAATAGCATTAGTTTTTTTATTGAGTATTTTAAATTATATTAAATTTGAAGTACTCTTGTCAAGCCACATTTGGACCTGTTTAGTCCTCCATTAATTTCCTGTTTTACTCTGGAGTAGGATTTCATCAGCATAGGCTACTGCTGTAGTATGATTTTTTTTATATTATTATGCTTAAATGATAATAATATTGAATTGATAAACCTCTGTCTTTTATGAACAACTAAAACTCCATTTTGTGCTTGTTCCCTGCTTGACATGACTAAATGAACTTCATATGCCCTGTGTACATGAGTGTCTGTGTGAGAGGCTGAATGGTGAAAGAATGGTAACTATTTGCATGAAAACAGAAGAATATTTAACTGATTGTATAAGCAACAAGGCACCAATGTATGAGTTACCAGACAGTAAACTAACTAAGGTAATGGATGGCTGAAGAGCTTGTCTGTGATCAGGTGCAAAGAAGATGGTGAGAAGAAGGAATTTTGCATATCCTGCCATTTGACTTCACAATGCTTCAAGGCAAAGCCACTGACTACACAATGCTTCAAGTCTAATGCCTCAAGACTGAAATACCAACTTAGAGATACCAACTTCACAATGCTTCAAGGCAGAGATACCAACTTTACTGGACTGACCTCAAGTTGAGATAACCAGAAGAAATAACCTGTAATTAAAAACTGAGCATGGAAAAACCCCAATGCTGAACAAAGACTTGAAATCCCTATAAAAGTGAGATGCAGACAAGCCAAGATGGGGCATCCAGTTCCTGCAACCTCATGGAGCACAGGTGTGTCTGTTTACCCCTGCTCCTATCACCCTCAATAAGCCTGGATTGGCCATCCAGTGCTAACATTGAGTCTGGTAACTATAACATCTTACTGGAGTAGTTTTGTCTGTATGTCTGTGTATGTTTGTATGACTGGTGTGTCCAAGATTATGTATCTACTTCATGTAATCAATAAAAACGGCATTTTGCCGTATCACCCTTTATAAGGTCTCACTTTTGATTTGAGCAGTTGGCAATTTAAAGTAACACTGCTACCTTTTGGGATACCACTACCCCTCACATCCTTTTCTTCTGTGACTTTTTAAAGTTAATTTGAGACCAAAGTTGTGGCTCCAGTGACTTTATACTACACACAATTTTTATACTGAGAGGCTCCTCTAATGTCACATGGTTGCTGCCAGGAGGAGAATCAGCTCTGTGCCATTCCCATGGCTGTCCCAGGTGCAGTATGAATGAAAAGCTGTGTGCTCAACAACTCTGTGCCTTTCATTAATGGTGTATGAGGGTAACATTGCAAATCACGGTGGCCCAAGGTGTTTCAGCCCTACGTAGAACAGTCTCAAGCTGTCTTCCCTCTGTTTCTACACTGGTAGCTATATCAAAATAGGAATACACCTGGAAGTTGGTTTGATTTTTGTATCCAAAACACTGGGTAAACAAAAACATATGATTTAAGACACATTTATATGCCGTTAGTTACCTAAAACTGCAAGTAGGTCTCTAGTGGAATTTTCAAAAGTATTTAGGCATCAAGTTCTTGGGAATTTGGTACCTAAGGGTGCCTATACACATGCAGGGAGCTGTTGTTCAACAAGCTTTAGTTAAAGCAACCCCCACCACCATTTTGCAGCATGAGGACACTGATACATGAGATGCTTCTGGCGCTTTAATTAAAGCGCCTTCTCACCCGCATTCCTGCAGCACAAATATAAATGCCCTATGTGCTTTTGAAAATCCCCTAAGAATTTGGACAGTTTGATTTTTACAGTTTGCAAGTTAACTGTCAATGTGTTTTGTTTGTTTTCTCCACAGCTCAGTTTCTCACAAAAAAAGCATATTCCTGGGTTGATTTACCAAAGTTTAAGCAAACATTTTAAGTGTCTTTAATGCAATAGATCTCACCAAATATATAACTGAATTCTCCTATAGCATTATTTTAATTTTAATTTCAGGAGAGCTGCATTATATATCTGGTTAATTTGGATTTCTTCACAAACAGTAATCCTTGCTACATACTGAGTTTAATCATACAGTGCCACAAATTATAATTAACTCATATTCTCTCAATCTTGATAATCTTCAGTATTGATATGAAATTAGTGATAATTTATTTCTACTACGTTTAGACAATTCTAGATAGCTTTTTGTTCTGCTTTACTCCTGATTGTCTCATAAATCAGATGCTGATGTGGGCTGCATTATCAAATTTAAAATTTGCATTCAATTGCAAAGTTGTTTTGAATTTCTCACATTAATAATAGGAAAAATAATGTGGACACAATCCAACCTCATTCATATACCACTTTATTACATTATTAATTTCTCTGGCTGCATGCACATTGCTTGATATTCAATTTTTTTTTCTTTGCAAAATATTTTTCTTTGCTACATGGTTTTAGGTTTTTCCAAATACTGTGCCCCTTCAATATGACATGATACACATCCCACTTTCACAGGTAGTTTATTGCTCCTTGGTTCTGCCAACATTTCATGAATACTATTATTTTTGGGAGTGAAATTATTGTTTTTATGGCATTGGCTCCTTTACTTTCTTTCTTCTATTTTTTTAACCAGGCCTGGGCTGTAGTTTAATTATTATTAGCTGCTAAAGTACTGAAGTAGGGAAGTCTTATTCTCTTGAATACTGCATCATTAAACTGATCCATATCAAAGAATCTCTTAATTTTGTAAATTTACTTTTTACACTTTATAAATTTAGTTATTATTGCTTTATTATTTGATCTTGTGTAACCCTGTTAATGTATCTTTCTTTTGGGAGGATATAGCCCTGTTAATTTATTAGTGTTCTATGTGGCAACCTCTCTGTGATGCTTATGTTCATAGTTCAATTGGTATACATGGTCAAATTAGTGGGAATTGCACCCCTTATCTACATATCCCTGCTGGTATGCATGCTGGATGGAATGGAAAACACTTTGTGCCTGTGAGCTGAGTTTTGCACATATTAGCCCTCCCTTCTAAAAGTGCACAATTTATAAGGGTATTGATGCTGTAAGGGAAAATTGGGTAAAGGTTGCTGTGGGGTCAGTGATCACCATGTCCAGTGTGGAAGTCTGAGGAGGAAAGACCCTCAGCTCAGGAATAGCAAGACAAGCTTGGACAAGTTCTCTTCAGAAGTTCTTTTCCTTAGCTGATGTTGTACGTTGTTGTCCAGTGTAACAGGGAAGAGTCTTTATGACATACAGATTGCTGTAATGGGTTCAGGGAGTGATATGTTATCCCATAGTTTCTGAAAAAATTGAAATGTCTAAAGTGCATGCAGTGGGTTCAGGTTGAAACCTGTATCCGCTAGATTTTAAAAGAACTGAAACCTCTGAGTTTGCTCTGAAAGAGTTGGGTTGCTTCTGCAACCAGAAGAGTATGGGCCTTGTTATACATTAATTTAGGCAGCTCCTGGAGCTCTTAGCCCTTGGATGGTCCACACATTATCACCTAAACTAATTTTAAACACACTTTAGGCGGCTTAAAATTATGCCACTCCAGGGCAGGTTTATCTCTAATTTAGGTTACCCAGCTGATGTTCCATTAATGTGTGGCCACTCTCCATAGATGAGCCACCCAAGTTGCAGTCCTCCAGTATCTCAGGTTGCAGTTTTCCTTTCCTTGAACTCTGCTGCCAAGGTGCTGTTTCTGGCAGCAAGTCAACTCTTCCCTCTTGCCCCTGGGGGTGTGACCCTCCTATGCTCATGGCTGCAACCCCATGTAAACAGCCAGCAGAACACATGCCAGATAGCCAGGTTGGAATATGGATGGGGTCTAGGGGAGATGGGTGGGGAACAAGGTAGGAGGCTGGATTGGGTCCCTATGAGCTGGGGCTTCCTTCCCAGGGCAGGGGAATTAGCTCCTCAAAAAGCACCTTCCCTCACTGCTCCCACCTACCCAGGAAGCATGACCAGCACCCCCCTATACCCCATCCAAATCCCAGTTTATTAAACCACAAGACTTTTACGTTACTTCTTCTTTATTTGTTTTTAAATTTTATTCTTTTAAACTTCTTTTTATTTTATCCTTCAGTGACTGATGACTTTATTTCACCACCCTTCCCCCACCCCATTCCTTCCACCTCCCGTTTCATTACCCTCCTCCATCCCATTAACTCTCTGCCTTCCACGTCTGCAGTGCCACATACTGCACATTCAGCTGTTCTCCCTGCAAGGGAGCAGTGCAACAGGGGGAGGTGGGGGGGGTTGACCCCTAGATATCCAGGGGTCAAGAAATCCCCCTCCCCGACAAAAGCAGAGTGGTGAACATGGGGGCAGTGCGCACCATTCAAAACCAGAGCCTGCCTAGCTGGAGCCATAGGCAACTGGTAGGGCGTGCATGGGGGTGCATGTGCCCCCTCTGATGGTGCTGGTGCCTCCCCTGATGGCTGACACTGTTGCTGTCAGTAGGGTTGGTGCCCCCCCTGACAAGGTTGGCTGTTTCTGCGGATGCTCCCCCAGATTCAGAAGGCACCAGTCACTCGTGGCTGGAGCCACACTCCAGTTGTCAGCCAGGCCCTGAGTGGCAGGATTACCACTGCTGTAGCCCCAGGAGGCCCCCAAGACTCCCGTATAGCCTTTTATACAGTTCTCTGTTTTTCAGCAGTCTTCAACTACTTCAAACAAGGTTATTCAGTTTTCTTGGGGAAAAGGGTCAGACTTGTTTATCTGCCTGAGGATTTATGTTAATTAGCCCCCAGAGAGTTTGGTACCTTTGGGAAACTCAAGTAACTTCTCCAACCCTATGTAAAATCTTCTGTCTTTATCATATCCATATAAATAAAACAACATATATAAATATTCTCTGGGCAGCTTTTCCTTTCATTTCACATTTGCAGCTTTAACAAAGTCTGCCTTTTTATTTTAAACGTAACTATCTCTTTCAAATTCAATTGTTTTTCTAAATGCAGGGCCAGCTTTTCAAAACTGGATCATTTAATAGCATGTGTGACTTTTGTATATACATGTGAACACACACAATAACAATCTACATTTATGAAAATTCCTAAGGGTGCATCTTATCAGGCTTTTTCAGACTGATGAGAACTGATGGCAAATACCTTTCTGTCTATGGTACCTATATGGCTCCATTGCAATAGTATCTAAATGCTTAGTATTTATATATGTACTTATATAAATATGAATTTACTTATTTATTATATAAAATAAATTAATTGTGATGAGGTAGGAAAGTACCACTCTTCCCATTTTATAGATGGAACACTGAGCTCATGTCTATGCCTCTGCCTTACTCTGCCCAGTGATCCTGTGTGGGAAAATGCTGCACTGCTTTATCTTCTGAACTAGAAGTAGGTAGCAATACTACTTTTGATAGTGAAATAGTATTTGGAGCAATGCAACCAACATGTTTCAGCATGGCCCCACCAGGCATGGTAACTTAGCAGTTTAGATATACCCTGAAATGCAGAATGATTTGTCCAATATCATTCAGAAAGTCTGGCCATTTGTATAGGACTTGGAAGATCCTGATTAAATTCCCTGCTTTGCCAGTCACTAGACTCTCCTTCCTTTGTATGAATCACATTGTAACCCTTCATGTTATTCCTCACACTACAGAGAGAGTCAGGAGGCTGCTGGGAGCATAAAGGAGTGGTTGAAATAAGGAAAATGAGATGTGTGTAACAGCCAGGCTCCTGATTCCCTTCACTGTAGTCTCCATGTTGGAGTGCACCTGTGGGTGGACCTGTGCATACTCACCTTTAAAAATCCAGCCAACAGTTGGCAGCTTGGTATGGAGTAATATTTTTTAACTACTTGCAATTAGTATGCAGTCAGGGGGAGATCCAGAGGAGGTGTAGTGGTGTGGTCTTTACCCACCTGGACCACCATGTGGGAGCAGCAGCCAGGAACCGTAAGTCCCCAGAGCAGGTAAGACTCACCCCCTCGCCCCCCATTCCCCTCCCCTATGTCCCTGACTGACCTGAGGGCAGGGGAAGATCCAGAGCTGCTCCTGCCCTGTTTCAACTAGACTGCTTAGGGCAGCAGTGGCAGTGGAGGTATTTCCCCTTCCTGCTTGGTCCCCGAAGGTGTTCTCTGCCAGCTAGGAGCAGGCTCATGAAAAATTAAACCACTTGCCACCACTGGTATCCTCAGCTGAGCCCAGCTACCTGCGCTGCTGCTCCCTGCAGTCCTGGCTGAAGTGGGGCAGGAGCAGCTGGGACAGCCATGGCAGTGGGCAGGTTTCTTGAGCCCCAAGGTTTAAATAGAGAGGGTGAGAGGGACAAGGAAAAGGGAGAGGGAGCCAAAAGTGAGAGGGTGGGGCTAGAATATTCTTACATGCTTTGGGGATTTAAAACAAGTCCCTGACTGCTTTCCTGCAGTATGATTTGCCTACCCTGGTGTGGAGGGGTGAAGCGAGAGGAGCCTGGGAGCTGGGAAAGCTTTAGGTGCAACATGCCTCCCCCCACCTCTGCCTGCAGGGTTGGTTGCTGCTCCTGCACCCCCCTTTAAAAATCCCAGATCTGCCTGTGTATGCTCCCACACCAGTAATTTGTTTTCTGTTTCAACAAAGGACATAATGTGTAGACAGCTACAGAAACAAGCCCTTCCTGCACCAGGACAATCGTGCCCAGCACAGTAGTTACAGTATCATTTCAGTGCCCTGAGTGCTTATTCTTGTTAGCTGTCTCCACCTTTTTTGTGTTTTTTCCAAAAAGAAAATAAACTACTGATCTTGAAACAGTGCAAAATACATTACTGGAAAACATGCATATTTTCAAATACTCTTAAATGCAGAACATTGAGTACCTATCTTGTCTGCTGTCTTTAATATTCTGAAATATATTTGTCTTACCTTTGGCTTGTATTTCTAAATCAAAGCAAACAAAGTTCTTTGAGTAAATATGATATCTTTTATTAGACCAAAGAAAATAGTTGGAAAAATTCTTCTTTGCAAGCTTTCAGATAGAA
This sequence comes from Alligator mississippiensis, assembly GCF_030867095.1. Lineage (NCBI taxonomy): Eukaryota > Metazoa > Chordata > Crocodylia > Alligatoridae > Alligator > Alligator mississippiensis. The sequence continues at coordinate 46,089,477 of NC_081830.1, forward strand.
ACACATTTCTTCAGCTCTGCCTAAAGAAGGGTGTTTGTACCCAAAAGTTTGCAAAGAAGAATTTTTTCCAACTATTTTCTTTGGTCTAATAAAAGGTATCAGATTTACCCAAAGAACCTTGTCTGCCTACATCCCTAGAGCAACACAGCTATAACCAACACCCCTAAATCAAAGCAACAGATTCACAGTTTGAACTTTAAAATAAAAGTCCTTGGTATTTTACTTCAGAACTCAGGCAGCTCCACTCATCTTACAACTAAGGGATGAATAAACTAGTTTACAGCTCCAAATGACTAAATCTTTAATGCAGCCATAGGCTACCTCAGCAAAACTTCTGCTTCAAACCTTCTGCTTAAACCCCTATGGTACACTAAAACTTCACTTGGTCATGGACCGTTTGTCACACAACATTTCAAGATTTCCTGGAGACAAAGCTGTAAATTTGGAAGAGGACAGCAGAGGAGATCTTTATATATCACTGGTGTCTAGCTCCTTTGGGAATCTAATAATTATTTTTAAAAGTGTGTTCAAGAAAAAACTGAGATTTTAAACAATATACCATTTTTATTATTTTATTTTTTTTAATATGTTGGTATTTGGTAGCAATATTTGGACTGTAGCCCTACAGAGACAGCAAGTGTTAAAGTAAGATCTCACTGTGCTACTTCATGTTGTCAGGACTAGATCAGATATTTCTAAACTATCCGTGTGCACATATAACCTGAAAGAAGGTGACTTCCTGTGTTCTGTTATTAATGGCTGTTGTGAAGTTATCCTAGTCAGGATGGCTGTGAAAACAGCACAAATGAAGTCATCATTGGTTCTGTGCACATATGGCTGGTAGCTTCCTTGAAAAGGCTATCAAAAGATAAAATATTCTAAATTCATGGCTTTCGTTACCATTTTTAGGAATGATTTATTAAAAACAAAATCCTACAAGCTGCTAAGTGTCCTCAAATACTACTAAACTAAGAACTATGCTGATGCCCCAATATCATCAGCTCTTGATTGAAGGAGGATGGGTGGGAATTTCAGAGGTCCCTTATTTAAAGCTCCTGACTCAGGCTGTGTTCTCAAGAAGTGAGTTTTGATTTTTCATCCTAATGGAATGCTGCAGAAAAATAGAAGCAGGAAACTTTTCCTTTGCAGCTGATCACAAATTATTTGCGTCACATGAGACAAGGACAATATTATTTTAAACTGAAGTTTGCCAATTACAAAAAAGTATTTGGCAAACCTTTAGAGGAAATGTATGATGATGGCACGTTAACTGTGACAGCTTCATTAGAAAACGCGGAGTTATCATATTGTTAGTATTGCTCTGTTTAATGTCGGGCAAGGGAGCAGTCTTTTTTTTCCTTTATGTTGATCTGCTTGAAATTCCAAGGGATCAAGGTGTAGAATTTATACACTTGGGCCAGGTACAAACATTAAACTTTTACCACTATAGGTGATCAGAAATCAGTCTATACTCATACCAAAAAAGAAGTTCAGCACACAAAACCAGTCTAGATCTGTTACAGAACAGAAGTTTGGCACACACAGACTGGTTTAAAAATGGCAGAACCTGGTTTAAGATTTGCGCCCCCACCGAAGGGTGAAGGTTTTCTCTTCGCTACTGATCTGAACTGCACTGCTTACAGAAAACTGCGTAACTTGATCGATTCCAAGCTTTTTGAATGTCTGTACCTAGCCTTGGAGCAACTGCTCTGGCTGCCATATAAATTGTGAATAAAAGTGTCAGTGATGAGCAGGAAATTTTCTAAACTCCATCCCAACAGGCAGCAGGTACGTTTGGGGGCAGATTCTTGGGAAAAGAAAAAATCAGGAAGTACTGTATTTTAACTCTTGTATTGTAATGAATCAGTGAGCTAAATCATATGCATTTCTTGCTGGGAGGAAACATTCTTCATTGGTATCAGAGCTCATGAATATCAGTAGGTATTGCTGGGCATAGATGCTGATTAGCTGACAAAGAGAAAGGGAAGTAGAGGATGTTACACAGTAAGGGAAAGAGAGGGGATCTGAAAGAACAAAATGCAAAATCACAATTCATCCTTAATGGTTGATACATTTCTAAATTGTTTTTGTGAGTAAATCTTACTTCAGTAATATATTTCATCTGACTTGTTTAACATTTCTGCAAACAGTGACTGATAAGTACTCACAATAAGCTTTCCCTTTGGCACAATATAAAGCTTTGCTTTTATTTTGTTATCCCTAAGAGGCTGTATTTTAGCTATGAAAAATTTCTACCAGCAGTTGTAGTCTTGCTTGATAGGTACATTTATACATTACTGCAGTATAAAGCTATGGTAAATTAGTCACTATAGACAATTAAAACTATAAAATTGGTTCTTACAGTTATTTGCCATTTAGAAAGGAAGACAGATTACAGTAATTTCCTTTGTGACCTGGATCCATGGCAAGCCTAGGATTCAGAGACAAGTTTGAGATGTATGATAAAAAACATGCTTCCCAAATGAAAACTTTCTTTCTGAATCTTTGGTCTTAACTTCACATTCTTAAAATGTATTTAATATAAAAATGTTACTAATGGAAGTGTAAAATTGACAAATGAAGCAAATAATTAGTACCAAAATATTCAGTAAGGGGTTTACATTACACTCTTTGGTAAGGAGTTTACATTACATTCTTTGGGGACTTCTTAATACTGTGAAACAACAGCTGCTCACAGAAGCTGATTTATTAAAAATTAGCGCTGGAAAGCAAAATTCATGGCAATTATTTACACCTTAGCATGGATGTAAATTTTATGGTCATTTTTACAGCAAACCTGAGTCTTGCTGTAATGGACTATTGAGACTGCTGTTATTGAAAATAATCCCATTGTGTACATTTTGTGTGTATTGCCCTGGGACATACCAGAGGAAAATAACCATTTATCCTATTGTTCTGTCTATTTTAAAGTGCCACTTAGCAAGATAAAGTAGAAATACAAAAGCAGTGTTCTAGCTGCTGAAGTCCAGCCCCAAGTGAACCTGCTTGACAGACTCAGCCATGTTTATTTAGAGTGTCTCAAATGAGAGAGTGTTTTGGTATTTTCCAAGTGATGCAGTCTAAAGCATTATTTCCCTCATGATTTGTCTCTCTGCAGGTAGCTTTAGTGCTCAAAAAAATCATCTAATGCAACTGGGATTACCTTTATACCAAAGTATGCTGGCATTACCAATTTTTTCCCCTAACACCAGAACATAGCTATGAAGTATATGGTCATACCTAGGTAACATAAACTAATATAGCCCTAATGGTCTACTAATTGAGGATATGTCCCATAGGCTTTAGTTTTTATGCTTGAAATTATTGGAGCACAGAGTCTATAAAAATACTCTGAAGCAAAAAGATTTTGCTAAGGTAAAGTTGAGGTTCCTAGCACATACTGATCATTTGAATGTATGCTATCTTTTAAGGACACTGCCATCAAAGAGAGAGAAAATAGAAACCCCAGTAATTCAATTTTCAATTTACAATTACGCAAGAGAACTAAACATTGAAAGTGTGGAAACAAGTTGGAAAATGATTCCAAATTAGTATAGGAGGAGAAGGATAGGTACCAGGGGGAGAAAAATATCACTCTCCAGCAAACCTTCTATAAACTCAGGGCTTTGAAGGTCCCTTTAGGTTTCATGGGAAAAGAGGAAAATGAGATTACTGAAGAAACCCATCTCTTGGGTTTTTTCTGCAATGGAGGTGCATTAGACCATATTCCAGAATCTCTGCATGGGCCTCAAGGAAGAGTAACTTGTGATACCATCTTGGGAGGCTGCCACCCATGCTCCCACTTTCCTGATTTCCCATTTCTGCTCCAGACTTCTGTTCTCAGCATGTACATGAATAGACTTTCTTTTTTTGTTCACCCACAGATGAAAGCCTTCAGGAAAGGGGACAGGATAAGCATGGAGGCTTCATGTCACCCTGACAAGAGGTCATTTCCTCCATTGTGCTTATGTAGTTCAATGTAGGTAATGTTTTGAGTTAAGAACCTCTTGTCTTCAGATGCCCCCTGCTGCTCCTTAGCCTTGTTTATGAAACATTGGTGGAACCAAAACTGACATGCCAGAGATGCCATTCCATCCTGATGGTACTATTTCAAATGGTAGGTTTGAAGCAAGACTTCAATGAGGTAATATTTGGTTATGGACAGTAGATTTTGACATGATGAATCTACTAAACCAAGATTTATTTCTCTCTTCTTGTATCATCTTTATTTGTTAGAGTGTGTGTATGAGCCAGGTGTCCTTCCATTTAATTTGTATGAGACCATGAACAAGAAAGTCTTTATCTGATTCACTTCAAATTCTGTAGAAAAATTATAGATCTATTCAGAGCCATTTTAGAATCAAGGATAGCTTCCTCAGTACATTCATGTGGAGGGAGGGGTGCCAAATGAACATACAAATCTGAGAATTGCAGAAAAACACTTGGATGGGATGGTTTAGACATGGATGATCCTGCCTTTGGCAAATGGCTGGATTAGATGATCTTTTGAGATCCATTGCAACCCTATTTTTCTAATCTGCTCTTAAAAAGCTTCCAGGGATGGTGATTCCACAACCTAAAGAGGGCATTTGTTCCAGTGTTCAACAACCCTAAAAGGAGAAAATTCTGCCTAATATCCAATCTAAATTTCCCTTGTTGCAATTGAAGAGCATTACTACTGACCTGTCTCCTGTGACCTCCTCTCATGTATCACCTCTCATACATTTGAAGACTGTTATTAAATATTTCCTCAGTCTCCCTTCTCAGACTAAATAATCCTAGTTCCTCTAACTTTTCCTTGTGCTTCCCACACCTACGATCATTTTTGTTCCTTTAATATTCAGTTGTGGTCTTGTCTATGGAGAGGCTAAAACTTTCCTTAATACCGAACATTGTCCCTTCTTTCATTTCTGTTGAAAAAAGAGCATTTCTCATTTACTAGATTAAATAAGACTTGTGAAAGTACCTGGAACAGATTTTAACAAAGAAGCTGCAAACCTGGTGGATTAACTAGATTTGCTCTGATGCCTAGAACATATTTTGATTAGAGTCACTGGGAAAAGTAGAAATAACTACAGGGTATCTCCATTCCTTCTCAGTGGAGGCAAGAGATTTATTCAGCACCTCAGCAGATGAATGCATTGTTATCATTCAGAATTATTCCAATTTATTATGTACAAGAAAATAAAAGGCCAGTTAACACACATGAATCCTTTTCTTCCATTAGCATTCAGCTGGTACCTGAAATAAATTAGATTTCCCAGCCTAGGCTGTGTATTGATGAATTCTATTTGATGAGTTCAGTTTTCACATCCTGGATATTTTTGACATGAGAATGTATTGCTGTAAAATCTTGGTATTCTGAAGTATTGTAATAAAGTGTTTTCAGATGTCAGGCACTGAAACACAGATTTATAGGGAAGAGTTTTGTAGGGCAAAAGTGCTGAAGGCAAAAAAGAAACTCATGGTTTGTATCTTTTTTTTAGATGGAAATTATACTTCACTACCTAAAAGGAAATGGTATCCAAAGAGTGTAATAATGTATTGCACTGGACAAGCAAGCTGTAAAGGTCCTGACAGTATATCTTTTATGCCTATCTGAAAAGGTTTGAAAAAAACAATGAGAGAAGTTGACCTTAAACACAATATCTTAATAATGATGGTACCTGGATTTTTATCATATCAGAGAAGGTGCTGGTCTGTGTTTGAGACCTGTTCTGGACTTAAAACTATTGTTGGCATAGCTGTGTTGGTTAGGCACATGGAAAAAAAAAAAAGCCATAGCTCTCTGACATAGTGATGCTGACAGAAAACCTAATGTACATGCATTTATACTGGCACAAAAAAACACAGTAAAACAAAAATACTTAGTATATTTTGTTCAGGCATCTAGGATAAGCTGCCAGCAAAAAAAATTTTTGGTAATATATGCTATAGTTCCACTATAGGGATAGGGACAGACATTCAAAAAGCCTGAGCCTGAATGGATTCAGTCTTTGCAGGTTAGTCGAACTTGGCTAGGCTAAATCACTTTGTAATTACGCAGACATCCCAGAAATGCAGGCATATGCCTGCAGTGGCTTAGGCTAGAAGGAGGGAGGGCGGGGGGGTACTAAAGCAGCCCTCTCTTCTTATGCACAGTGCTGAGCTGAGGGGGCATGGCCAGGCCTCAGCAGGATGCTCTGATTAGGGAGCCGCCCCCCCCCCCCCCCCAGCAGCCCATTGATAACACAGTGTTCATCACCCCTAACTCAATGTTTATCAGCCCATTAAGAGAACAGAGAAAACAAAAGCTTCTTTCCATTAATTCAAGCTCTTCTTAAACAACTTTTTCCAAGGAAGGAATGCAAGGTAGGGGCTTGCGAAGCAGGCCCTATTTGATTTGGATTCGGAGTCGGCCTGAATCAGGGACAGTGATTTGATCAGTTGATTCAGATCACTGATTCGATTCGGCCGAATCCAGATCTGAAGATTCAATGCTGATTCGGAGAATCAGCAACTTGGACATAGAAAAAACTTTTAAAGCTGTGTCTATATACTTTCAGGTAGCAGGCATGGGTCGTGATTGCTGCAATACTGGGGTGCATGGAGCATTCCACAGGAGCATGGGGGGGGCCCTCCACATGCTTGGTGGCGAACCCAGAACGGGACTGGAAGTACTTCTAGTCCACTTCCGGGTCTGCCAGGGAGCATTTTGTCCCCCCCCTCCCCCCGTGCCTCCCCAGCTTGGCAATCAGCCGCAGGGGGAACCCGGGTGCCCTCCCCAGGCCCAGGAGGCACCAGAGACCAAGCCGTCTTTAAGCCAGTACCACATCCAGTACTACAGTAACAGTAGTAGAAAGCAGTAACAGTCCATTGAAATCAGTGACCTACACACAAGCTTAAACCTGGCATGTGTTTTAGAACATAGACAAACACCTTGCTGGGGTCGTCTGACCCCAGTATTTTTCCTGCCATGGCAGGGGGTCGGACTTGATGATATGCTCAGGTCCCTTCTGACCCTACCAACTATGAAACTATAGATGAACTGAGGCTGAAGTGAAAGCAGAATTGGCCATTTAGTAGGTTGCAATCATACTAATATGCTTAATAACTTATTTACTCTATTTTTAGTAATGTATCTTATTTTAACAATTGCAAATGTTTTTATAAAGATTAATTTATTCTTTTTTCCTCTTTAGAAACATTTATGTCCATATCTGTCAATATAGAAGCTTGAATTCTGTTAACCATATTCAGTGGTCAAAGATAAAAAAAGAACCAAGAACATGCAATAGAGGGTGTCCTCCTTCATCAAGTACTCTATTAAAGTAGAATTGTCTTAAATGCTACATACACTTTTCTATAATGTCCCTAAAGGGGAAATACTTTTTTCTCTGTAAAATGAGAATAAAGCTGAGTACATTCATTACAGAGTTAGTGAGGAAAGTGCTTTGAGATTCTGTAGTAGAAAGTTCTATAGAAGTACAAGGTATTATTCATCATTTCTATTTTTAATAAAGGCTCATTTTACTGTTTTAAGTTTAATGTGCCAAAGGGTGAAATAACATATTAAAGGGGTTTTTTTGGTATGCCTAAGTGGATATATTGGTAAAAATAAAGAAAATCTGAAAAAAAGACAAAAGGCTTTCTAGCAAAGAATCCAATGTTTTTCAGATGTTTACCTAAAGTCTGAACGCAATTCTTCTGTGTAGCTTTTTGAACCACACTTAAAAAGCTGGTACATCTTTTGAATTGATTTTGAATGATGGATAGATCATTTGAGTGCCATGGGGTCATATATCTGATGATTGCTAGTGATTCTCCTTTTAGAATGTTTTGATGCTTTCAATTCAAGTATTCATAGAAAAATAATAGCTGTTGCCCTTTTGATGCAAAAGATCACAAGGAACTGCTGATTTGGATGTACAGCATGTCTGGGTAGAAGGAAACAGTATTGGTCAATAAGAAACCTTTGTTGAGAGATGTCAACAATTATTAAAACAAGTAGGACCTTGCATGTCACTTCTAGAGTACTGGGGATGCTATTAGTTCTAGTGGTTTGTCAGCCAGGTTATTGGTGACAGCTCTGTCAACAGCTTACTGAGAGTGCTTGCTGAGCTGAGAGTAGTGTTACAGGCATTCCTTGCCTCCCGCCCCCCAAAGTCTAAAAAGTGAAAATATATTAAATGGATTTAGAAGAATAAGGATGATGTCTGGATTTGATGTGTTTTTTGTGGAATCTAGGACTTCCGTTAGATTGGAATGCAAACCAAAGGCTTTCCAGAAAATGATTAATTATTTTCAAAAACTGAATTTTATGTGCCACTAGTAAACTACTGTTCAGAAGCAACATATATGAGGCCTGTAAATTGGATAATAAATCTTTTGCATTGCATTTTGAAATGCCCTATTGATTTATGTGGTTTAAAGTGCAAGAACTCTGTCCCATATCCAGCCAACATGTTAGAACTGCACCCTTGTGCATTGCTGCATAATTCAAATATGGCATGTCTTCAGGTCAGTTAGGGACCTCCTGGGAGCTGTGACAGGCAATAGTAACCAAAATCAACCTGAAGATTTAAAAAGAGTAGCAAGGTGTTGCAAGTTACATGACAGTGACTAAGTGAATTTAGAAGGTCTGAAATTCTTTGTTAAGAAATAAACTAGAAGAAGGCTTTTAGAATTTGGAAATGTAGTGACAAAATCACTTCATAGGGAATCCTCATGCTATAAATGATTGTGTCTTGGAAGGCATGGTAACCAGAGCATAGAGGTGGAGTGATCAAAAAAAGACAGAAATACTTTAAAATATTTTTTTTTTGTTCCAAAGAATGTTGTGGTTGTGCCTTTGTCACAGGTTCCCTAGATCATGGAGGGAAGAGATAAAAAAACTTGATGGGTTATTTTATGATATAGGGACAAGGTTAGAAGTGTGCAGTGACTGATGGGGGTCATGGGTGCTTAATTTTATACATCTCCTAGTGCTACTTGCAATCTTGTGAGACAACTGCTTGTGGAGCACCCCCTGGTTGCCTGTTACAGTTTCAGGGGATGAATAACACATTCTCATAACATAACTGGAACACACCGATCTCTTTCTAATATTGCAAAAGAACAATGTTCCTATATTTTATCTTCTAAAACCAAAACCAGGACAACACAACCTAATCATTCTTAGACTAAAGATAGTTCAATATTTAAATGAGTAAGATTAAAATAAATGAGATGACATTTTAAAAGCTTCATTAAAACAACAAAATCCATCATCAGAATAGGGAGCAGTTTTGTAATCGCAGGAGTGTGAATACTGCAGTATTCAGTGTGTGCATATGGTTTGAAAATCAGAACCCACCCCTCTGCTCACAGGTGTTGTTAAACAAAGCATATGTTTTTGGTTTGTATGGAAGGAGGTTTGTCTTGTAATGTAAACTGGTTGTGGTGTTGTATACAGGTCGTAGAAACAGTGGGCCACTACCCTGCCAATGGCCCCTTCAAACCAGAAATGTTGTAAGGTTTTTGAGAGTAAATGGAGCGGTTGTCTTGACTAAGATTTCAGAATTCTATTTCAGATTTCCTCTCTGAGCCCCCACTGACTGGGGTAAAACTTGTGCTTACATCTTGCACCTGAAGTAATTGGATACACCTGAGCCTTATCGTTTGGAGAGCCTGAATAAATTACCTTGGGGTCTAACTAGGTAACCTCTGAACAAGAAGTGGCTTTATGATGAACAGGCTTTTGCAAAACTGTTTTAAGATTATTTGTGCAGTACCTGCTAAGGGTGAGGCCTTTTAGTCTGTGTTTCTGTTTCCTCATATGTTTCTGATATTCTAATTGTTGGGCCTAAGCTTTTTAATGGTTATTTTCTAGTTAGAGGTGACTTGTGTTACACTGAGGAGGGACAAGAAAAATATCTACATAACCTTTAAAGTTAGATTTTTAGTAATGTATGTTCTTTTAACTCATTTTTAATCTTTTATTATGCTTGGCTTCATGCATGGAGTAAGTAAATTCTCTGATTGCAACACATAAGGAAGTTCACTTAAGGAAGATCCCTTGGATAAAAAAGTACACTATGCCTGTTATTTGTTAGATACCTGCTTCTTGGCTGAGGCAGAGAGGGATTTTAGTGGCTGTAATTTCTAAGGGATTTCATTTATATTAAATGTGTGGTAAGCCAGGAATCTCTTGTTGCAAAGTTGTAATATTAAGCAGCAGTAAAACCCCTACTTGGGTAATAATGAGGGGTGTGCAAATTGTTTTGAATATGTTTGGCTGATGAACTAAAAAATGGAAGTAAAAAATCCAATGTGTCTTGTTAGACCTAAAACTAGAGACTTTTTGTCTATCAAGAAGGTGAGGGGTAAGGTTCACAGTGAGAGGATTTTATTTTTTTAGTCAATCCAAATAGTTTTATTTGACCTTAAATGTTACTTAATTTTCAGGCACCTGTAATGAAAACAGGGTTTTAGTAGTAGTGGTAGGGGCTGCTTTTAACAAATAGCTTTAGGGTTAGGTACTCACTCCAGAGTGGGGAGCCAATGTGCCATTTCCTTCTTTGCCAGAGGAGTCTTGCATGTTTTTGAGGGTAGCCTACTCATGAATCTGCAGCATACTACAGGGGGGCTCATAATCATCTGTGGGTTATGTTCCACTTTGTGTAAAACACGTAAATACTTTAATACTTATTTGTTGAGATGGAGAGTGAGTATGACAATAATACTGCTGTATTCTGGTGGTTTGGGAACTCATCTGGAGGGTAGGAGAAAAGAGCTGGAACCTCCGTTTTAGTCAATATTTATAACTGAACAGCTTCAACAGAAGCAACTGAAAGCAAACCACCGTAGAAGGTCTTGTACAATGGTAGACAAAACATTCTTCTGTGAGATGTGAGGAGTTCAGATGATTTGAACATGCTTTTATACCCTATCGTAGCTGCTGGGCATTTGGGGAAAGGGGTACTACAACCTTCTCTATTTATGTCAGTCTAGCCTGTTATCTCCTTTGCCTCTCTTATATTGACTATAAACTAAATATTTTGGAGATCTCAGATTGTTTTGACATTGAATCTATTTGAGTTTGACTGAAACTATTTGATTGTTAAGACTTTGAAAAAAATTGTTTACCCTGAAATTGACATTTTTTTTTTTAGTGCTTTTTTTTTTTTTTTTAAATATATAGTAAAAAGTAAAATATTGCCAGGCTTTAGTCATAAGGGGCATCTATACACATGATGCAAAGCTGCTCTGATGCGCTGAAATTTCAGTGCGTCGGAGCAAACTCGATTAACCCAGTCTGCTGGAACATGGTAATTACCATGCTCTAGCAGACTTCAGTGTCTCCTGTATCAGTGTCCCCACCCTGAAAATGACAGCTGGGGGGTGGGAGGAAGGGATTGGGGTGTGGGGGGGTGCTTTAACTAAAGCTCACTTAGCAAGCTTTAATTAAAGTACCCCCCACCAACATTTTTCAGTGCAGGGATGATGATACACGAGATGCTCTGGTGCTTTAGAGTAGCTCTCATAGACTCTCTAATTAAGAAACCCCCCTTTCCCCCTCCCCCCCCTCCACACACTCACTCCCAGATCACATGTATAAGTACCCAAGGGTAGTAAAAAATAGGACACTTGGAAAAGAAACCTGTATATCAAAATGAATTATACAGGAGATTTCTAGCTCCTTTGTGCATTTTATTTAACTCATACTTCACGTATGGTAAGCTTAAGACAGTGAAGTATGCATTACTTATCATGCAGGATATACATGTAACATTTCTGGCTTTTTAAAATCAGCAGTTTATACAGGTTACAGGGTTTCTCTTCAGAGGCGCTAACATTTTTCAGTTGGCTGGGTTTCTTGGTGAAAACATAATCCCTTCATTTGTTCAATTATCACCCATCCTTCCAAAACATAGACAGGCAAGCATTGGGACTTCTTCTCATTGTAGAGGTCTAGGCTAAGGCTGTTCAGCTAGAGGCTCATGATGAGTTAATCTGCAACCCCCAGGCTCTCATTTAGCTACCTACCCATGCATGAAGCCCTGGGCTTGATATTTGAGGCCTATGGGGCAGGCAGTTCCTGCTGGTGCCCAGAAGTTGGAAACTGTGGCCTAGGCTGCCTTCCTTCCCTTTTACTTTCTTATTTTCCCTTCTTTTAGTATATTGTGTTTGGAGAGATACAGAGCAAACTGAGGCAGGGATTAAATTCTTCTCTTTGCAATAAATGTTATTGTTTTCTTGGAGTGTCTTGTACTAATATTATTACCATAGTCCTTTCCCTTCATTCTTCTATTTCCAAATCCCATCACACATAGGAAATTTGAAATTATCCAGCTCTCTGATTTTTATTCTTACTTGTCACTTCTGATTGTGTATGTAGCTGCCACTGATCAGTTTGCCCTTCTGACTGAGCTTTCAGGTCATACAGCCTTCTCAACAGCTGCTGCCAGTATTGCTGTTTAGCCAGCTGGTAGCAAAGCTTATGAACCAAGCAGCTCCCCCATCCCATATTTCTCTTTCTTTCTCTCATTTTTTTTCTTTCTTTTTTGACATATCCAGGCCATGTTGTCTTATCAAGTAGAATGTTTGAGCTATTTACTCTCCCAATGTGAGAATTGGGAGAAGTTTCTAATAAGCTTTAAGGGATAAATTACTTATGCTGTAAGACTTGGGGGGGTTCTATGGATAAAGACTGCAGCAGACATTGTGGGAGGGCTTCATCTATATCTCTTGTATCCAAAAGCAGTCTAAAATCATGAACTTGTAATGTATGGGTCTTAACACATTTAAAAAAAAAAATATTTCCAAAAAAAATTGGCTAAAACTGTTTTGGGCACTGAAATGTAATGGCTTGAATTACAGCAGAGAGAAAATCAGTTTGTGGTGTTAAACTATTAGAGAGAGCAACATTTCATTGTGGAATTTTAAATGGTCACATGGTAGAAATTTATCCTCTATTAACTAAACAAGTAAACCTCAAACTGTGTAAAAAATATTCTTTTTACAAATTATCTTTGGTTCATTTAATATAACCACGCACTTAGAGTATGCTTTAAAAAAAAATCCATAAGTTCATAAAAGATTTTTTTTTTTTTTTAAATCTTTTTTTTGGCTTCAGAAATATGGTTACTTTGCCACTTTTTTCATTTTATAGTTTATATTGATTACTTTAATAAATACTTCACTAAAATATATGGAACATTGTAAAAGATTTGTAGGTGTGTGGCTTTCTGTTTTAATAACCGGTTTAAGAATTCTGTCATTTGTTTGTTTTTATTTGGGAAGGTATGGATATTAGGGTGGCAGAAAACTTCTCTTCTGTGACCTGAGGTCTTACAAACTTGTGCTATTTTATGTATGTTCCTTACTGTTCTTCAGCTAAAGTATTTATCCACATCTTTGTGTTTTTCTTAGCTCAGCTGGTAAAACTTTCACCTGCCTCTGATTTCCTGTATTGGAACTGTCCAGTTAATCTGGGATGCAGCAAGTACTGTTTCCTTCATTAACTGCTTTCAACTCGTAATGCCCCAATGTCTAATTCCACTACTGTTAGTCTGACTCCTATATCCTGAATCTAATACATATTCTTGATTTTTTTCCCCCCCCCTTCAAAACTCCTCTGTTTTGGACAGATATTACACAAACTGGTTTAAATGATCAGAAACTGGTTTAAACCTGTAACAGAACATAAGTTCAGTGCACATTATCAAGTTTTAGCCATTTTGAAAATGGTTTAAGATAAACCTGGTTGAATGTAGTATCAGACTTAGCTGATTTGGGTCAAACCAGTTTATGCAATGTTTGTCCCAGACCCCTTGCTGGTTTAAGTTAAATCAGACACCTCCAGCATCCCAGCATGCTCTCTGGGCTGGGCAGGGCTCTCAGCTCCACAGCAGAGCTGGCCCTTCCCCTCTGCTCCCTTGATGGAGCTTGGCACAGACTGCAGGTGTCCCTATTCCCTACCTTTCCTCCCCATCCCCTCTGCCTTACACAGACATCTCTGCATTAGATAGCAGACCACATGCTGGCTATGGTCTGTGCTGTGGCGGATGGAACAAATGCAGAATCAACAGGTAACTGGTAATGTCCCTCTCTTTTCTTAATGAGGTGGTAAACATTGAGTTAGGGGTGATAAACACTGTTATCAGTTCCCTGACCGGCTGGTCAGAAGTGGTAGGGGGGAACACCTCCCTAATCAAAGCACTGGCCATGCCCCCCTCAGCTTAGCACTGTGCATGGGAAGGGAGGACTGCACTAGCACCCCCTGGCTTCTAGCCTGAGCCACTGCAGGTATATGCCTGCATGCCTGCATTTCTGGGATGTCTGTGTAGTTACAAAGTGTTTTAGATTTAGTTTAAAGATTGAATCAATTCAAGCTCAGGCTTTTTGAATGTCTGTCCCTAGCCCTCTTGTCTGTATGTCAGTTTCTTGTTACATATGTCCTTACTCTTGTTTGATGCTACTCTTTCAACTCCTTCCTTTTCCTTCTTCCAGGCTAGTTCCTGTTCTTTCTTTCCCTATATTCACTAGCACTACTCCTTCCCTTGCTATAAAGTACCCCCAGATCATTGTTTATTAGATTATGTTCTTTACACCTAAATGTAGACGTGATCATTGCTACTTCAAAAATACAGGAAACCCTCACTATTCGTGAGTTTGGCATTTGTGGTTTCAAATATTTGTGAATGCCAAACCTGCTTCTTAAATACACTTAAAGGAGCTCCTTGGGAGCTCTGTGCTTGCTTGCTGCTGGGCTCCCACCACTGCCAGGCTCCCACAGTCAGGCTTCTGCTGCCGCTACTGGGCTTCCGCCACTGTCGCTGCGCTCCCGCCACCGCGATCCCACAGTTGCCAGAGCAGCCATGCTCCCCACAGCCACTGGGGGCACTGAGTTCATGAACACAGACAACGTTCATGAACACAGTGCCTTTATTTATGGATTTCGCCATTCGTGGGGAACACAAGAACGTATCCCTGTGAATAGTGAGGGTCGCCTGTAAAACTAAACCTGACCTAGTCTATGGGTGCATCTTGCAGGGGAAAGATCATATCTGACTATCCCACATATAATACTGAACATAGTTAGTGCTTAGCAAAAGGAGTACAGATTGATCAAGGTGGAATATAATAGTCAGTAAAGTCTCCCCCCTCCCTCCCCCCAAACCACCCAGTAAAGGGTGGTGCAGCTTGTAGTGCAGGGCAGCCTGCAGCTCAGTGCAGCAGGGGAACCTTAGACTTTAATATAAATTAGGTTATTATGATAATTGCACAGAACTAATTGCAAGGAAAAGATATCTGAATAGTGAAAACACCTGCCTGTTAAGATTTAAATTTTGATTTACTAAAATCTCTGGAGAATGATGCTACCTTGTGAGAAGAAGCTTCCTGCATATTTTTGGTAATGTTATTATCAGTTCTCACTAGATCAGAAGATTTTTACTTGCTTGAATAAAAATAGAAGAAAAATAAGTTCAGCCTTTCTACCTTTGTAGTGCCAAGTACAGTAAGGCAACTTTAACTGGCATGTGTACTACAGTGAAGCCAGATAACTTCAAGGCTTTTAATTCCTGCTGCTATACAATGGAATAAAGTATTAAACTTATTTGTATCCATGCATTCTAGATAACCTGTCTCTTCAGGCATCCAAAGGCTGCATTTGCACATTTGAGGCAATGTTGGATTCCTTCTTCAATGACAGCCTTTTGTGAGAGATTACTTCTAAGGTACAGGAAATATTCAACATTCTCCAGAGTGTCACCATGAATCTAGATTACCAAAGCTGAGAACTGTTCATTAGGAGCTTGTTGGTGGGGGACCCTAGTCTTCTGAATGTTAAGTGTCAGTCCCATTTTCTTGTATGCCTTGGTAAAGATATTAATGATTGCCTGAAAGTTTGCTTCCAAGTGAGCACACATTATGGCATCATCAGCATACTTTGAGCTCAGTGGTTTGAAGTCTGGGTGGTCTTGGTTTTGGCTTGGAGTCAGCTAAGTCCATCCATTTGGTAGTTTAGCTCCACTCTGGCTGGAAGCCTGTTGATGGTCAGATGTAGCATCATGGTAAGGAATATTGAGAAGAGTGTTGGAGCGATGGCACAGCCTTGCTTAACTCCCATTTTAACCTCTAAGCAATCTGTGAGAGATCTATTACTGTGAGCCACTGCTTGCATATGGTCATGGAACAAGCAGAGAATGGTGAAAAATTTCAGTGGGCATCCATACTTCAGATGGATCCTTCACAACACTGCTTGGCTGACAGAGTTGAAAGCTTTTGTGAAGTCAAAGAAGGCCATGTAGAGAGGCTTATGTTGTTCCTGGCATTTCTTCTGCATCTGGTGAGCTGTGAAGGTCATATGATTCCATGTCAGTTGTGCCTGTTGATGCCCTAAATCCACACTGAGATTCTGGGAAAAGTTCTTCAGCAAGTGGTGGACAGCATGTTGATCCCTCTGTAGTTTCTGCAGTTAGTCTTGTTTCCTTTCTTGAAGATTTTCACAATCATGGTGTCCCTGAGGTCGCCTGGGATTTCCTCATCACTCCAAATCCTTAAGATGAGGGCTTGAAGCTGTGACGTGAGCTCCTCTCTCCCGTTTGAAGATTTCCACAGGGATTCCATCTGCTTCAGATGCCTTGTTCTTCATCTGCTTGATGACTTTTTCCTCACCTCATCAAGGGTTGCAGGGATTTTGAGACCATCTCTGACTGGGTGTTGCAAAATGGAGTTGAGAACACTTTCCTCAACAACAGTGTGTCAATTGAGAAGGTCTTCAAAATGCTCCTTCCACCAGGCATTGATGACTCCTCTTTCCTTGATCAGTTCTCCATCCTTGGGTCTCAAGGGGGTTGGAAGTTTGTGGCATCAGATCTGAAACCAAGCTCATGTTTTATCAAGCAGTCATGATCCCTACCTTGCTGTATGGAGGTAAGACATGGACAGTGGGCAGGAGACATTTGAAGTTGTGGAATATCCCTTAAATCAAGTGGGAAGATAGATGCACTAACATTAGCATCCTCCTGCAAGCAAACACCACAAATATTGAGGCGATAATCATTTGACATCAACTTCATTGGGGTGGCCATGTCTCCAGGATGTCCAACTCCAGAAGCAAGTTTTATTCTCCCAGCTCAGTCAAGGTATATGCTCAAGATGAGGCAGTGAAAGTGCTTCAGAGACTTCCTCGAGGCCAAATTAAAAAAAAAAAGCAACATTGATGTCAGCTCATGGGAGACTGTCACATAGGACTGCCCCAAATGGAGGAAGTCTGCTGCAGGGATTTCAGTACTTCAAAAACTCCCAACAACAACAGGAGTTAGGAAAGTGGGAGCAGTAGAAATACCAAATCAATAATCCAGTGCCGCCCACCCCCATAGAAATACATATCTTAGCTACGTCTGTCAATTCTGGATAGACCTCATCAGCAGGGATCCTGGTTTTCTCTGATTAAAAAAAATCCTAAATTTTCAGGTTAAAAAAGTACCCCCAAATCCACATTTTTCCATGATTAAAATGAAACACCTCTAATACATAGATGTGTATATATAGTGGTGTTTCATTTTGATTACAAAAAATGTGGATTTTGGGTTACTTTTTAACCTGAAAATTGGAGACTTTTTTTATCAGAGGGAACCAGGATCCCTGCTTATCAACCATCTTTAGATACACAGATAAGACAATCATGAAAGACAAATCATCCTTGATTGTGAGGGATTGCTGAAGATTTTAGTTAAACTTTTAGGCTCCTTGGTCTAACAAAAATTCCAGCATCTTGTAGTCCAGCAGTTCCCAAATTCTGACAGACTTGAGTACCGCCAATATGAAATGATACAGCCCTAAGTACCACCAGCAAACTTTTCATACACATAGGTAACAGACTGTATTAAAACAACATTTAAAACATTTAGTAATCATAAAACATTGTTTTATCAGTTACAGAATCGTATAAAACAATTGTAAATTGGGAAAAAGACAGTGTAAACTGGGGGTAGGCAACATTTTTGGCCACAGTACCGAAAAAATCACGTGTACCCTGTACGGTGCTGGAGTGCAGGCACATCAGAAAAACAACACTACACAGGACACACTGCATATTAATATAGTTAATAATCATAAATGTTGCTGCTTTTTTATTTTTACAGTAAATACCAGGTTTTCTAAAAATTCAAAACCTGGTGACAATACATAAAGCTTCAGGTACTATTCTTTTTTGTTAAGGATGTTGTGATAAGGGGAGAGAGGCATGGGGAGAGCAGATGCTGGGGAGGTGCTGTGGGCAGGCTGGCCCAGCCGGGCTCTTGGGAGGGTGGCAGCTGGAGGAGAGGGGTCAGTGCCCCAGGGCTCTGCAGACTCGGGCTGCAGCAGGGGTGCTCGGCAGCACCAGAGGTGGGGCTCGGCCCAAGCCACACAGCTCCGCAGGGGTGGGGTGCAGCTGCCCTGTCCACAGGGGAATGCCGCCTAGCTGGGGCAGGACGTGAGGCTTGGGGGGGCTCCCTGCTCGGCCTGTGTGCATCAGGTGCAGTATGAATGGGGTGGAGCCCCCTGGGTCACAGCAGGGACTCCCTGGGCAGGATGCCATGTGCCTGCTGCCACCAGGCAGGCAGAGGCACTAAGTCTGCATGTGGTACATAGGTAGTGGCAGCAGGGGGGAGGGGCTATATGCAATCCAGGGCAGGCATGGGTGGCATGTGCCCCCCATGCCTGCCCCAGAGTGAGTACAGTGTCAGGAGTGCCCCCATACCCCACTGCCTCTGGAGGTCCCCATGTCCCATTTGGGTCTGGAGGCAGCACCATATGGTGAAAAGGCAAGCATGCAGCACAATTCCCCCTGCATGCAGATCCGGGGGAAACATGCCCCCCATGTCTGCCCTGAGGAACCTCCTCCCCACATCCCTGGAAAGGCCCCAGCTGCCTTTGTGCCAGTCCTGCCATGGGGATAGGGCAAGTAGGTCCAAGGGGAGAAAACCCCTGGCAAGCAGTATGCTGCTGCTGTGCTCTTCACCGTGCTACAGCTGCCTCCAGAGCTGCATGGCACGCCATATACCTGCTGCTGCTGGGTGGGCAGAGGATGCAGTGCAGCCTGCATGTGGCAGGCACATGGCATTGCATGATGCTCCCAGGCCAGTGGCAGTGTGGTGCAGAGCTCATCATGCAGCAGCAGCCCACCTTTGCCCCATGCACAGATCCAGGGGGCCTTTTTTCCCCATGCCTGCCCCATGGTCTGTGCAGAGGCAAGGAGTGCCCCCCCCCATGCCCCTGGATGAGCCACGTGGGCTCTGACCATTGCATCACCCGTCCTGGTGGCCCATTAACCCCATCCCCTGCCTCTGCCTCCCTATCTCCCTCACCTTGATCTGTGCCCCACCTGTTCCACCCAACACACTTACCTACTGGGTGCTGTGTTCCTGGCTGTGTGCAGCAGGCTGCTGCTGGGCTCTGGGTATGTGTGGCCCCTCCCCACAGCCTTCCAAGTACTACTTCCAGGTTGTCTGTGTACCACTGGTGGTACGCATACCACAGTGTGAGAACTGCTGTTGTGTCTGTGTAAGTCCTGGATGTGCTTCAGAGTAACTGTAATAGGGAAGAATGAGCTCAACTGCTACTTATGCCTTTAGAATATGGCTTCTGGTCTCATGGCCATAATTCTAAAATAGATCTCTCTGACCTAAAAGAGAATTATAATAGTTATAAAAATGACAGTATTAGGGTTCATAGGCCATGGAACAGGGTGGGCCACTCGGACCATGGACTGACCAACTTTAACACATTAATTTAGCCAGCCATGCAGTTAAAAAATAGCTATACAGTTTTAACTGCAATGACATTTGTTGGTTATATAAATTAACATGTTAAAAGTTGGTCAGGCCATGGCCTGTGTGGCCCACCCCATTCTACGGCCTATGGCAGGGGTATTATCCTTTCTGGCCGATCCAGTCTGCTCTCAGTGGATTACAGAGACTATTTTTCTCTGTTGAAGAATAAAGGTCAGCTAGAAGTAGAAAGCTAAAAGAAGCAATAATTTCTCCTCTGAATTGTTACAGAACTTTTGGTGGGGAGGATGATCAGAGAGAATGATCATATGCTTCCCCCATGTGTAATGGGTTCTTATGTTCTGAGTAGACCTTTGGGACTTGACCTTTCTTGAAAGAATCTGAAGACTAATTCTCACCAACTGGAGCACCATTCTGTCTTTTCCTCCTGAAAATAAGTTTACTCTGGCATTGGAGTAGATTCAGGGATGGGTGACAAGAATGAACAGCCTGCTTTAGAGGGAGGATATCTTGCAGAGAATGCCAGAGTTACAAACAAATCATTTTGAAGCGGCTCTGGAGCCTTTGCTCAGGATTGATTGATTGTACTTTCTTGAATGGAACTTGAATGCACAATCAATTGTACTTCTTTTTCCATGTGGCATTCATTTAAATGCAACATGTAAGTATCAGTTTCTCTAAAATAAAGCCAAGAGTTGACACGGCAGGAGATGGAATAAAAACAATTAACTTGTACAATTAGACTCTGTAAAAGTCTTTAAAAGGTTCTGCCTAGTTTTGTGTGTTGCTGTGACTATTCCATTTAGCCCCATATTCACTTACATGTTCAGTATCTAAATAGTCTCCCCTCTCAAATCAAGTTGTAGACAGCACACTTTCTTTAATTGTGAGATAGACAGCCACTTAAGTCATTCATCCTGCTCCAGATGCAGTAGACCTATTACAGGAGCTAAGTGTTGAGTTGTATCTCTCCGAGGGCACTAATTCTAGGAATGTAGCTTCTGTTTCTGTTTGGTCTGTTGAGGATGTTTTGTTCTTCAAATCTAGGCTACAGCAGATGCCCACATACTGTAGCTAACAGTCTGAGTCAGTGAAGAATGGTAGAGGTCATGCTAATAGTAGAAAAAGGATTCCAGGCTTTCTTTGATATGCTAAAATTCTATTGTTGACAAATTGAAGTTTTAGTACAACCTGTTAAGTGTTAAAAATTCACTTTGCTGTGTTTGTTTTTTTTTTTTTTTTTTTTAACACCATACCCTTTCTTCTAATGAAGAAAGGGAGCGGGAGCTACTTTCTTCTGTCCCTTCCTTGATACTATGGAAAGTCCTTCAAATAGGGCTTTGAAGTGGTAGTTTACTATAGAGCAATGGTTCTCAACCTCTTTGCCATAGTGGGCCACACTTGTTGCTCTCACTGTCTTATGTGGGCTGCACCCCACAGCTGAAGGGGCCCATATCTGCCAGGCCTATGGGAGCAGGGCCAGCTTCCCCCCCCCCCCCTGCCCCCAGCAGCACCTGAGCCCTGGCTGCTGCCCACAGGAGGTGGCAGTTGCTGGCCGGTGGTGGGGGTGGCAGATGTGGGCTGCCCACTGCAGGTTTGGGGCATCTTGCCCCGCTGCCCTCCCCACAGAACCTACTGGTCTAGCAGGTGTGACCTGGCACTGGGCAGGAAGGCTTGGTGCTGTTGCTAAATGCCCCACACCAGCTGCACCCCCATAGTGAGGCACCCTTTGCCTGCCTGGCAGCAGCAGCTATGCAGAGTTGTGCTACTGTAGCAAGGTAGGCATGGGGCACCTTGTTATAGCAGAGTGGCCAGCGTGTGGCTCCTGGCAGCAGCACCAAGCCTCCCCACCCTGCTCTGCTACAGAGAATCCTGGGGGAGGGCAGCAGGGTCAGAATCCCCAAGCCCACAGCCTGCATCTGCCCTACACATAACTCTGGGGGGCATATGCCCTCCTATGCCTTCCTCCCTGGGAGTGAGTGAAGTGGTGGGGAAACTGCCCCCTCCCAGCAGCCCCCCAGATGAGTCATTGGGCCTCACAGCCACACATTCCTGCCCTGGCCATGGGCCCCACACACTGCCTCAGCTGGGCAGGATCCCCCCACCCCACCCCAGCCCTTGCCCTGCCCTACCCTACCTTACCTTACTTTGTTCCCTCCCTTATCATGGAGGCCACAATCTGTCCCCTCTTCCCCCACGTAGACTTACCTGGAGGGACTATGGGAGCTACTCCCTGCTGCCTGGCTGTCATGTGCATGTGTGTGTGCACACGCAAATGGTGCTCCCTGCCTCCAGTCACCCTCCTCCCCATCCCCACAGTCCCAAGCAGCCCCCTGAAGGCTGGAGTTCTGCCAGCCTGCAAGGGGAAACCCACTATTTCCCTTATTTTTCTCCCTGACTAACAAACTACAGGCAGCAATCTTTACTGTTTTTATTTATTTTTTTTTTTAACAGGAAGTCACATGGGCCACAGCAGTGTGGCTGATTGGGCTGCAGGTTGAGAACCATTGTTTTAGAGCAATTTGGGGGAAAAATCCTTGGATGATGGTGTTGCTGTGGACGTAGTCTTTCTAGACTTTAAGAAGGCCTTTGACACTGTACTCTCACCCCATCCTCATCAATAAATTAAGCGACTGCGGCATTGATGCCTGCACAGTTGGCTGGGTAAAAAATTGCCTGATGGGGCACACCCAGAGAGTAGTGGTGGACGGGTTGTACTCAACCTGGCGAGATGTGAGCAGTGGGCTCGGGGCTCGGTCCTCAGGCCCACATTGTTTATCATCTTCATCAGTGACTTGGACAGAGTTCTTTCCACCCCCTTGTCCAAGTTTGCTGATGACACTAAGATGTGGGGTGAGGTGGACACACTTGAAGGGAGAGAGAGGCTGCAACTAGATTTAGACTACAAAAAGTGGCAGATGAGAATAGGATGATGGGGTTCAATGTAGACAAATGCAGGGTGCTGCACCTTGGGAGAAGGAATCCACAGCATACATACAGGCTGGGGAGTTTCCCTCTTGAACGCAGAGACAGAACGGGATCTTGGAGTCATTATTGACTCCAAGATGAACATGAGCTGCCAATGCCAGACTGGCTGGCCTTGCTGGCTGCATACCTTGTCATGCATCCAAAGGTGCATCTCAAGCCAGTCCAGAGAGGTGATGCTCTCCCTCTATGCGACTTTGGTCAGGCCGCAGTTGGAGTACTGCGTCCAGTACCGGGTGCCGCACTTCAAAAAGGATGTGGCCAGCTTGGAGAGGGTTCAGAGGAGGGCCACCCACTTGGTGAGAGGGCAGCAAGACATGCCTTACGAGGAGAGACTAAAGGACCTGAACCTGTTCAGCCTCAGCAAGAGGAGGCTGAGGGGGGACCTGGTGGCTGCCTACAAGCTCATCAGGGGAGATCAACAGCAAATAGGCAGAGCCTTTTTTTCCCCAGCACCACCTGGGTTGACAAGGAACAGTGGTAATAAGCTGATGGGGAGAATAGGTTTAGGTTAGAGATCAGAAGGCAATATTTTACAGTTAGGGAGGACAAAATCTGGAACCAACTTCCCAGGGAAGTGGTCCTCACCCCTACCTTGGGCAAATTCAAGAGGAGGTTGGATGATCACCTGTCTGGGGTCTTGTGAACCCAGCGGTCATTCCTGCCTGTGGCAGGGGGTCAGGCTAGATGATCTGTTCAGGTCCCTCCTGACCCTAGCTACCATGAAACTATGAAGATTTTTAGGCATTCAGAACAAAGGTGCTGGGTGGGAGGAGGCAAGTCTTTTCTGGCATAAGGAAAAGGGAGCATTTGAGATGTAAGGGGTAAATGAAAGCTAAGGAGAATGGAAACTTGGAAAGTAATATATGTTCCTTCTCCCCTCTCCCTCCCTTCCCAGTAAAAAAAAAAATGCTTATTTGGAGGGGAAAATAGGTCAATGGGAAACTGGAGAGAATAAGGGAGAAAAAGTCTAATAAAGATGCAAGGCAGGGGTGGGCAAAATGCAGGCTGTGGGCTGGATACGGTTTGCCTGGACATTCGCTCCAGCCCACGGGGCCCCTAAAACATTTAGAAAATTAATATTTATCTGCCCCTGGCTGCCTGTTACGCGGCCCTTGATAGCTTGCCAAAACTCAGTAACAGGCCCTCCACCCAAAATAATTTCCTGCACCTGATGTAAGGAAACTGGATTAAGAAACCATATATTTTTAAGACCATGCACTGAAGAAAAAAGCAGAAAATACATATAAATATTAAGGCTAATGAAAAACAGTTTGAAAATCACAATTAAATGTAGATGGCTGGTAGCAATATGTATCAGCAATCCCTAGCAGTCAAGGTAATCCCTTGCAGTCGATTGTCATCTATGAATGCTTGATCTGTGGGTCTGAAGATGGCTGACGAGGCCTATCTGAGATTGACAGACTCTGCTGCAACTCGGGCACGTGCTTCTGTGTGGAGTGGGTGGCTCTGGATTCTTGATACAGTCCACGACACGCTGTTTCTGCTGCTTCTGATTTTCTGTCCCCTGTTGTCATTGTAAGGTTTCAAAATACTGAGGTCCTTGCAGCAGACTCTTCCTCCATTTGGGATGGTCCTGGTTCATAGTGTCCCATGAATTGATGTTGATGTTTGTAGAGAAAGAACCAGTGTTCTAGCACAGCATTAAAAAAGTCTGTGAAAAATATGGAACAGCTGTTTAAAGGAATCTAATTTATATTAAATAGGTAGAGGGCACTATTTTGTACTTTATATTTTATGCATGATCTTCATTGGCAAAAGACTATTAGATTATTGAACTAGAAAATATATTAAGCTCTGAACCTAAAGCCTCAGGGATCTTTTTAGTTTAGGCTTCTCCCTGCCTGTCCTAGCTGGCAAAACCAGAGGTACAGAGCTGTGAAATCTGCTGCTGACTAATAATCAGTTGTGTTGCCATTGTAGATGATGAGAGGATGCTCAAATCAATGACTTTCACAAAGATCAGTTGCGTTGGTTCTGTGTTGCTTTTGAGCATTGCAGTGTTTAACTTGTAGGTACCCAAGTATTTTAATGGAGCTGTGCTATTGTAATTCCAGAGGAACATAAAGACTTTGAAACTTGTTGAGGTCACTGGTCAATCTAATTCAATATCCTGCCTCTGACAGTGGGCCAGGACTAGATCTTTCAGAGGAAGATGCAAGACCCCTGCAATAGACATATATGAAATGTTTACAGCACAAATTTACAAAAATGTATTTCCAGTGATCTGGAAAAAGAGTGCCAAAATCAATATTGGAATTTTCCAGACATTCCAAATTCAGAGGCTTGTGAATAATGAGGGCATTGAGAACTGAATAGCTTGATAAGCTAAGTGCAAGTGAATAATTGTAAAATCATAATTGGCGAATTGGGGTATTTAGTCCTGGGAAACAATAATTCTAAAAAAAGAAGGGATGAAGGTCCCCATGGATAATCAGTTGATCATGAGCTCCCATTATGAGTCAGTAACCAAAAGAGCTAATGCAATCCTTTAGTATGTAAAGAATAGACTGTAGACTAGGAAGATTATATTATTCATGTATTTGGCACTGGTGTGACTGGACTGTGATTGTGCCAAATTCTGTTGTTACCAACATCCTTCTTGAATTCTTAAAATGGAGAGGGGGCTGAAAGAGTAGGCATGAAGATGAGATTTTTGGAGTGGCTTCCTTTAAAGCAGGCTTTCCAATCTGTTAATCTATTTAGTTAAAAAAGATAGTTAAAGAGATGATCAGTGTGTAAGAAAATTAATGCGACTCCTAGCACTCTTTAGTCCAGCAAAAAGTAAAACAAGAACCAGTGGCTGGACCTTAAACCTAGACAAATTCCAATAGAAAATAAAGTGGCATGTTCAAAGGGTGGCATAATTAATAATTAGAATAATTTTAAGGGCTGTGCTGGATTCTGATCACTTGAACCTCTAAGCAAGGATGAATGCGTTTGAAAATGCTTGTTTTTTAAATAGAAATCAGTTCAAAGAATTCTTATGATCTATATTAGGCAGGAGATCATCTTTAAGGTATGTCTATACTGCTAAGTCATGCACCAGGCAGCGCTCTACTGAGATTGTCCCGCTCTCTGCATTATTGTCCTCCCTACTGGAAGTAGCATAATCACCTTCTTGCAGCAAAGCCTATTTGTGTGTGTGTGGCACTATACCAAGGTGGCTTCATTTTTTCTAGTTTGGGAGGTAATGTGTGGGGAGCAGGTGCTGTGTGTCTTAGTAGTATGCTGCCTGGCACCATAAATCAACAGACCCTTTATGATCACAGTGGTTCCTTCCAGTGTTATGAATTAATCCTTTCCTTTTAATGAATTTTTCAAGGCCCTTGACCATTTTTCTTACTTCTCTGTAAACCACCTCCAAATGTGCGATGTCATCTTTTGAAATGGCCTGCCCTGTTTTGCATGTGAGATTCTGGATGAAGCTACCTCATTGATTTCTATAAAAGGGCATTATGTTTTCAATGTTTGCCATCCCATGCCTTATGCATCTTTTTACCTTGTTTGTTTCTTCATATCACGGCTTCAAACTGAGCAGAGATTTTCCCTGCGCATGCCCCCCCAGGTTTCCTATTTGGGTCGATGTAACTAATTATAGAAACATGTAAAAGAGTAGTTCAGATGTTTTCTTCAAAGTGCACTTGTCACTACTGAAGTTTTTAATTTGTCAGTGTTGCCTTTTCCACCTGATTTGTTCAGCTTTTATCTGAAGTTCCTCTCAGTCCTTTTTGATTAGGGCCTACAGAGTAAATGTCATCTGCGAACTTGGCTCCCTTACTGACCATTCCTCATAGTAGGTAATATTTGAATGATACAGAGCCTTGTGCAAAGGCAAAGAACTTTTTGATCTGAATAGTCTTCCATGGTGAAAAATGACAATTTAGTTGTACTCTATCTTCTGTCTGTTAGGCCATTTTAATCAATGATACCAACTCTAGCAGGAAAAGTGTATAATCTTTCAACTTCTTGCCATGGTTTTTTCTTCTTTGACTAGTTGGCGTATATAGCAGGTGGGTCACTTCCTGAATGCTAGATCCTTTTTTTTCCTCTAGTATTTCTGGCAGTTAAAAATTGGCAAAGTCACCAAAATAACATTTTGAAGAAATATTTTTAAGGGGTTTTTTTTTTTTTTTGTGAGAACAAACTTGCAAATGCTGCCCACACAGCAATCCATGTGGGAGGACTTGGATTATTTCAAACTGAAATAGAGTTAATGTTAAGTTGGTGTGTTTACACCACCTCTGCAGTGATCCCAAGACTGCTGCTGAGAACCCAGTCCTGACTAGTTGTTTCTACTTTGCATATGCTGCTTAATGAAAAATGTCATGCAACCGCTCTTTGGTGTATTACCAAGAATGGTTTCACGAACTTAGATGTGCTTCTAAGAATGGCAGTGAATGGTTTTGGCATTACTCTGCCTACAAGCATGTTACCTCCCTGCCTTAACCCACCACACTCTCCCCACCTTCAAATCACATATGTGGAGGGGGAACAAGTAGGATAGGCTTGTTTCTTGGAAGCAATCTTAGGATTACCCCTGAATGGTATGGATATATCTAGTGATTACTTACCTCATTAAAAAACAAAGCATTTAAAAAGCAAAGAAGTGATTAGTGAAAGTTCATTCTTAGGTTGTATCTTACCAGGTTGGTTCAGGCTTACTCTCAGGTGAGGGTTTGTCAACACTGACAAATTGAGTTAGGCTACAAGAGGTATTGCAACCACTTCTCTTCCATCTGACAACAGCTATTATTTTCTCTGCATTTTGATTAATACTGCTGTCAACTGTACATTGCTATTGCTGTGGTGTTGGTGGTAAAGTACATGGCACTTATGGAAGAGGACTATAAATGTCTAGTATATGGATATTTTGAAATTGAACAAATTTATAATTGGCAAACAGTGAAGTTGTAATTAGCTAGAAATTATCCTTAGGCCTTTCACTCAGATGTAATTACCAACATCAGTTTCTCCTCTTTGCCAATTTTGGCCCTGAAGAATTTTGAGTTAGGTTCCTTATTTGAGAAACCTACATTGCTTTAGGCTCTGTATACTTTTTTGCTAGCTATAAAACAAATGTTCTTAGCTTTTATGGCATCCCCAGAGGGACCACAGGTGCTGCCATGGCTGTTGATTTGGAAACATCAAACGTGTTGCCAAAGGGGATGTGGTCAAAGGATCCTCAAAAGCTCTCCTCTTTATTCCATATTCATGCAATGACTGGAGGGACAAGTACATTTATACCCGTTTAGATTTAACCTAATCCCCTCTGTTTTTGCCTTCAGCCCTTTACCCAATAATGTGCCTTTTGGGGAACAAGACATGATGTGTTTTGAGTCTTTTGTCTTCAGCATTTTGTGTATGAGCAAAAGAGGGGCATTTTTTATGGGCTTTGAGCTGCACTGCTTGTTGCTTTGCTGAATTTTCCACAGAAGTTCATCTATCAGTAATTCTTTATTCTTTTTTTCTTTTGAGGAGTCCAAATTTATCCTTTGTCACTTATTCCAGGATCAACATATCTCTGCAGTAAAGAACACTTTTCACAGGAAAAGGCCAATTTTCAGGTTTCCTACTAGATTCATGTAGTGGCTAACTTTTTTTCCCCTTATGATCCTGGTGAATCAGAATTCTGTTAGTTGGGTACAGCTCAGTTATTGTTGCTCTTCTCAATCCCAGATGAAAACCAGGGATATATTCATGTTGCAGTCCATTCCTCACATTTGTAATTGGCTGTGTAAAACTAAAGTGTGCTAAGGACTTCCAACATAGAAATAAAGGTTCCTGACTCAGCCTGAATTCCCCTGGGTGAGGGTTACATTCTTTCTTTTGAAAGTGGGGAAAGGAACAAAAATAATGACTTCTTGGAAAGTGGACAGTATGTGTCTGTATATTTGATTTCTTCATTAAATCTGAGTTTCATATTTGTGCATGTAAACACTATTGTTACTGAAACTTTATGAAAACTTGAGGACTTCCCTATAGTGGTCATAAATCCAATATTAAAAGATACCGACTAGCACCTTCCTGTGGGATGCAATATGAATTTCCCTGTCCTTGATAAAAATCTGACAACTGTAGAGCAGCAAAACCATGGAGGCCGCCAAGGATTAATGGTCAAACTGCTGCTGAACATTGTGTAGGTTTGTCTTGTGTGGTTTTTAATTCACTTTACCTTCAGTTTCAAAAGATTCCTCAGTTCCATCTGTATCTTAGTGTACTTATTTGAATGTTATCAGTGCAGTAGTAATAGGTCAACTGCATTATACTGCAGGTGAACAGAGTAAGTAAGCTTTTTGACGCGATTCTGAAGCTGAAGGTAAAATTAATCTTTAAAACAAACAAAATAAAAAGCTTTCAGAAGCAGCATGGCCTTTTAATGGAGTTACTTTCATCCATCACTCTTTGAGTTTTCTTGTTGCAATATATTACCACTTGCATTTATCACATAATAAACAAGTGATGGGGGTTGCAAGATTCATCTTGCATTTCCAGTATCAGCCTGAGATATAAGTTGTGATTTATGAACTTGACTTCCCTTAAAATTAAGGTGACCTCTTCACATGTTTCCCATTGGTCCTGGTATTGACAGAATTAATAAAATAACATTTAAGAGTACAATGTATGCTGTGTTTTTAAAAGCTGGCTTTTTAGCAGTTAAGATTTGTTGGTTATAGAAATAAGTCTATAACTTTGAATGCAAAGTCTGGTAGTACTTGTGGTGTATTTAACATTAAAATGCTACTTCATATTTGGCTGACAATTCAGATGAAGTCAATAAGGGTATCTATACATGAGCAGCAAGGCTGCTCTAACACTGTAATTACAGCATGTTGGAGTAGACTCAGTTAATCAAGTCTGCTGGAGTACAGTAATTACCGTTATCCAGCAGACTCTAGTGTCTTGTGCATCAATGTCCCCATGCTTAAAAATGGTGGTGGGGTCACTTTAACTAAAGTTCATTCAAGCTTTAGATAAAGTGCCCCCACTGCCATTTTAAAGTGTGGGGATGCTGATACATGAGATGTTCTGGGTGCTTGAATTAGAGCGGCTTTTGGCAGTTCTAGGAATCTTCTCTCATCATGATACTCGCCTCTCAAGTATCATCAGACAAGGCTGGTGAGAAGTTTGATTATGGACATCTAATTGAAGGAAGCCATGTCTCCACCCTTTTGTCAGGGCCTGGATAAAAAACTTATAGACAGGAGTATATTTTAATTAACCACCATACGACAAAATGTTGCTAGGAACAAGACGCATCGTTCTGATGGTCCCATGATCTTCTGGTTTCTGGCTAACGAACCCTGAAGGACTACATGTTAATAGATCCTAAAAAGGTGGAAGCTGCATGGGCCCACCTGCAACTGCAAGAGTAGAGATGGCATTGGGCCTGGGTTTGTGTGTCTAGCTGAGGAGCTGGGACAATTCAAAGCTCCTGGAAGTTTGGGGAACTTTGCAAATTTAGGTGTAATGGGCCTGGATTTGTGCAAGAAGACTATTCAACCATGATCTCCCCTAATGCATCTTTTAGAGGCTTGGTGGTATCCATCCAATGAACCTACTATCTTCAGGTATTGCTGTATTTCTTCCTCTCAAGTAGGGATTGTCATAAACCAGGTTATGTTTTGGGACTTGTCTGTTTTGTTTTAATAATTCTTTCATCCTATGTAATAAATCCTTTTGCTCTTTTTCTCCTTTCTGATCGCCTATGGAAACAGTGCTTTATGGGCAAATGATGTTCCAAGCTGACTCTCTTCATGGGGGGGAACAGGACCTATAATTTCTTACATAACCACTTGGGTCTGGTAGAGATCTTTCACTGCAGCTGCCAAGTCCTATGTATAGGCAGAGGAATTGAGGTTCTGGGATAGAGAGCTGTCTTGAGGCAACCTCAGTCTGTTCCTTAAGGTAAGTGGCAGCACAGTGGGGAGGAACTCAAGGCCCTGGGGGTGCCCCCACAGGCAGGTTTGTGGCCGGGATGATCTAGTTCAATGGACCTAATAGATTCAAGGGCATCCAGGAATTTCCTGTATTTGGACTTTGTCAGGGCTCTGTATGTTCTCTAATGAGTTACTGGAATCTGTTGACGACTCTTTCTTATTATCTGAACCTATTATACGGAGGCAACTACACAAAATAAAGAGATATTTCAGTTTGCTTTACTTCAGGTGTTTTGCTCCCTGGTGATCTTTGGGCATTCTTTGGTTCATCTTGCCTACAACAGTGAACAGGGAAGTACGTTATAACCCCCACCCTTTCAACTGGTGGATTTTTGTTTTTGCCCTATCACTGTCAAGTTGCAGTCAGTACTCCATTACTTATGTGGATAAACTAATAGAATATCCCAGGTCCCAACTATAGCATGGGGGGCCTCCCATGAAGGAGTCTGTAGGGTCAGAGAACTTGGCTGTATTTCCTGATAACTATCGGGATTTGCTGATGTCTTCAACAAGGAGACAGACAGCAAATACCCTGTCACCTCATTGATTTTAAACTACTCTATAGGTAACGCATTCCTGTTTCATATCACCTATTCTCTTTGCATCAGAGTTTCTAGCAACGCAGGTCTCAAATTCCATCTCTTCTTTTCCACTTTGTTTCTACAGACAACACTGTTGGTTAAAGTAGTAGCTTCCCATTCAATTCATGTTAGTTTGTTTAAATGCAAACCGTAAATAAGGTGTAGATGTAAAAATAATTTAAATACTGTCTGACACTTCAATAGGAGCAATGCTATTTATAATTCATATCAAATACGGACATAGTGAGCACATCTAAACTAGATACTGACTGCGCAGTAGCTAAATAATACTGCACAGTAACATGTCATAGCACCAACAGTGCTAATACGCTACTGCACAGTATTATTAGGCTACTGCACAGTAGCATCACTTAAAAGGCGTTCACTGCTGCTACGGTACAGTAACTCCAGTTACTGCTCATTTATTTAGTACTTGATTATACAAGTACTACATAAATGTGCAGTAACCACTGCATAGTAGTACCTCATGTAGACATGCCCAACATATGGGAAACGCCTTCTAAGGCTTGTTAGCTATGGTCCTTTATTTTCAGATTTTTTTCTTTTTGTATTTTTTAAAGAATCACAGCCTGAATTAGACTTCCTAAAATTTTGCAGTTTTGCTATTAGGCTCATCTGCTCTTTTTCTTTTTTAGTAGAGACCTTAATGTCATAGTATCTCTAATCAGCTATCAACAACTCATTTAACTGGCTTGCTTTGTTAATCTCTATCTAAGAATGAGCTAACGGATATTGGAGATGTTTGAGTGAAAAAATAAAAAGTGTTGGCTAAATAAATGAAGAAGTTACTAAGCCTTATTTTAAGTAGAAGGTACCAGAAATGTGTTATAAGGTAATCGGAGCTCCAAAAAAAGTTGCTGAACCATACCTGCTTAATCAGATAATTAAGACTAGAGTGAACTAATTTTTGACTGACTGACTGAGCACCAAAGTAAAACCTGTGACTACTGATTCACCAGCCATTTCAAACAAACCTTAACATACATTTTGAAACTATGGTTGGACTGTGGTTCTGTTCTAACTTTGAACAACAAAGAAAGTTCAGTGACCTGGATTGCTGTAATTTGCCTGGTCTCTCTACTCATTCCATAGGGTACTCCCTTAATCAGAAACTGTCCTCCAATTGCTTTGTATTTGTGGCCTAGAGATCTGCCCCGTTTCTCATTTGTTCAGAGCCTATTGTCATTTATTCCAAAGTTGTAGTGTGGGTGTTCAAGCACCACTGTGAAGTCAAGTTAGATAACACACAACTGCCCAGTCAGTACAGATTAAAACTAATGACAACTTTAGTAAGACTTCATGAAGGACTTGCCTTGGTTCCCCCTGGTTAGGACCTCCTGATTAGCATTTTATCATTTTATTTTTCTCACAATTGTGTTGCAATATGACTTACTATTACTGTGGCTAAGGAGTATTGGGGAGATGAGGGAAGGCTGGAAAATCAGAAGACAGAACAAAAGGGAAGGTACTGAGAGTGGTGGTAGTTGGAGGAGATTGTTGGGGTTTTTTGTACTTTTTTTTTACTGCATGCTTATTAAGCTGCTGTTGTCACAGAATGAGTATCTGTCTATAGGATATTCACAGCCTTTATTTCATGAAATACCCTCAGTTTTGGGCTCTAGAACCCATGAATCAAAATGGTATGGCTACATAGCACAATATGGCTCTAAGTAGAGAGAACAGAGGTTTTGAAAGCTGGGTATATGAGTGTGTCATGGTTTGCACGGGCTAACCTGGCTAAACTGATTGCTTTAAATTTCCCTCAGTGGCAATGTATTAAATTATGTAGACATACTCTGAAAGACAATTTTTATTGTCTGGTAATTCTTCAAGGACTCAGTTTTTTGCAACTGTCAGTTTATTCTTGCTCATATGATTGACACTGTCATTGATCAGAATAAATGTATTTTGCTGAAAAACGAAGGAAAAGTGTAGCATAACTAGGCACCTCTAGTGGATATCATAAATATGGGCAGGTTCCTCAGGGAACTGAAAGCACTCAACTATGTTTTGTGTAGTCTGAAACGCCAGGAAGGTGATTATCCTACAGTACCCCACTTAATCTCTGATTCAATAATTGGGTAATTGCTGTTGGTGAGCCACTGCATGTGCTTACATGAAAAGAATTATTATGGCAGTCTGTCTTTTTTTACAGATGTATGAAGGCTATGACTAGATGCATTTCCTATTTAGGATGACAATTAATGCTGACACTGCTTAGCTGCTGACCAGTGGGGTATGTTTTTACCCCTTTCCCCCCACTTCCAAGCATGTATTGCAGTACAGCTTTCTCAGTACAAAGCATATATTCTCATTTCTTGTATTAACTTTAAAATATGGCAGAAAACATACAGCATCCAATACAGTGCTTTTCTCTGATGGCAGAAAAAACACTACTGATTTTTCTGTTTCTGGATAAAGGCGTGTACTGTTTTTGTATAAAAAATCAGATTATCCTCTCTGGAGG
This sequence comes from Alligator mississippiensis, assembly GCF_030867095.1. NCBI lineage: Eukaryota > Metazoa > Chordata > Crocodylia > Alligatoridae > Alligator > Alligator mississippiensis. The sequence continues at coordinate 46,123,234 of NC_081830.1, forward strand.
GAAGGAGAAACCCAGGAGGGGAAAAAAGACTCAGATTTTCTTCAGATTGTGTTGGTATGATATGAACACTGTTTGAGTTATGAAAAATGTATTTTAATGCCCTGTCCTTGCCTTGCATCTAAAGTAATTGGAAAAAGCCTTCTGGCTCCAGGTCACCTGTCCAAACTCTCTCTGAAGGAGTGGCTCTGTTGGAGGTGTAACTTGAGTATCTTGGAGCTATAACAACAAAGAGGATTTACCACATTAATTTCTTCAGCAGATTCTCTGTTGGATACTGGTCTATAACGCACTGCTTTGGCCTGCCCTTCACGTGGATTCCTGGCCTCATCTCCATGGCAACTGGGACATCTCTTGTCCTCAAGGCACTAACTCACCCCAGCACATGGAAAGGGGTAGATCTATGTAGTGAGACGAGATTATCTTTATAGGCTGCTCCATTAAAAACGGTGTGTGTGTGTGGTTGTCTTGCAACGTGAAATTAGAGGCTGTTGAAATATACTCTTGCATTTGCTAGAACTGTCATCTTTTAACTGTGAAACACAGAGTTGCTAACATAAAAGCAGTAGCCTGACAGGCAGTACTCCCTGACATGTCAATATGTAGTCCCATTTGGGAGTCATCAGTTACTAACCATTCCCTGAAGTGCCATAATTGTGTGTGCATGCAAATGCGTGTGTGTGTTTACTGGAAGACTGTCCTTTGGGTTTAATTGTTTAAAATAACCGTGACTTATATCCAGGATCACAATAAACTTGTTAGATCAGTGACTTCTGTATTAGACTTTAAGGAAGTAGATGTTCATTATTACTGATGTCAAGAAAAGAGTGGGAATCCAGTGAGGATTTTGAACCCTCTCCATTCATTAAGGAGGGAGTTGCCTTCAATTCTTTCAAGGGTGTTAGCCTCACACTTGAGAAGCTGCAGGCACTTTGAACAACAATAGGCTTGAGAAGCTCTTGTGGGGGGTGGTAGCGGTGAGAAGATGGTTGGGCTGTCAATTTTCAGCCTTGGCACTTGAAAAAGACCATCCTTTTGAACTGACAGGTTTAGTTTTTTGTCCTACACACGTAAAGGGATGGTGGCTTCTGCTGCAGCTGCTCCATGTGAGAAGCATGGAGCTGTCCCATGGCTAGGAGCCCAGCAACTGGGGTGTCTGGGGCTCCTAGCCATGGGAGCTTGCCAGTGAAGGAAGAGTCTGTGATTGGGGCTCCCCCTGCACTGGTGATAAGGTGTGATGGGATCTAATGGCAGACAAGGTTCCTTGGGTGAATTTGATATCTTTTATTAGACCAACCCAAATAGTTGGAGAATAGTTATTAAGCAAGCTTTCAGGTTCAAAACCCCTTTGTCAGGCTAAGGAAGTTTTAGCAGTTGGTGTGTGCTCTTCCTGGATGGAATGAAAAGTAAAGAAGCCAGGGGCTGGGCTGGGGAGTCAGTTGCCAGGCAGATTGTAATGTATCAAAAATCCAATGTCTATGTTTAGTCCATGATCTCTAGTATCCAGCAGGTTGATGAAATGGAGCTCATAGGCTTGTCTCTGGGAAGTGTTGTGTAAATTTCCCTTGAGGATCAGGACTGAGAGATTGGAGAGAGAGTGGCCCTCCTGTGAGAAATGTGCCCCCACAGATAATTGGGTGTTTCTGTCTTTGATAGATTTCCGGTGTGCATTCATTCTGGTGTGCAGTTCTTGTTTGGTCTTTCCTACATATCTTCCATCAGGGCATTTGGTGCATTGGATGAGGTATATTACATTTCTGGAGGTGTAGGGGTAAGATCCTGGGATGCTGATGGCTCTGGTGTGGGGTGTAATAATAGTGGGGGTGGTGGAGATGTGTTGGCAGGTTTTGCATTTCTTGTCCTGGCATGGTCTGGATCCTTTTGGTGTGCTGGACTTGAGGAAGTTTGCTTCTGGTGATGAGGTCGGCGAGGTTTGGTGCTTGTTTGAAGGCTAGGATGGGTGGTTCTGGGAAGATCTTTTTAAGAATAGGGTCTCTTTCTAGTATGGGTTGCAGTTGTTTGAGGATTTTTCGTACAGGTTCAAGGGAGGGGTGATACATCATAACCAGCGGTGTGTGATTTGTGGCGGGGGTGGGGGGTCGGTTCTGTACTGCAGCAGTTCTTCACGTGGTATCTGGTTGACTCTTTCAAACGTGCGATCTATCTTTCTGGAGGAGTGTCCTTGTTGGGTGAAAGCCTTTTTAAGATTGGCGAGGTGGGAATCCCGGGTGTTCTCCTCAGTACAGATGCGGTGGTATCTGAAGGCTTGGCTGTATATCACAGCTTTTTTGTTGTGTTTAGGGTGATTGCTGGTTCTGTGCAGATACGTTTGTTGGTCTGTGGGTTTCTTGTATACTGTGGTCTGTATTTTATTCTGGATACTGATCATCGTGTCTAAAAAGGAGATGTTGGTGCTGGAGTATTCTAGAGAAAGTCGGATGGAGGGATGGTGACTGTTGAATTTCTGATGGAACTCAATCAGAGATTGCAGGTTTTCAGTCCAAATGATGAAGATGTCATCGATGTATCTTAAGTATAGCAAGGGTTTGATGGTGCAGTTCTTGAGGAAGTCTTCTTCCAGGTGGCTCATAAAAAGGTTGGCATACTGTGGGGCTATTTTAGTGCCCATAGCTGTTCTCATCATCTGGAGGAAGTGTTGATTATTAAAAGTGAAATTGTTGTGTGTGAAGGTGAAGTGTATAATGTCAGTAATATCTTTGGGTCTGTATTCTGAGTTGTAATCTTGTTCTCGTAGATATGTAAGGCAGGCTTGGATGCCATCCTGGTGTGGGATGTTGGTATATAGGCTGGTAACATCCATGGTGGCTAGGAGTGTGTTGCTGGGAAGGTGGTCTATGTTTTTACGTTTCCGTAGAAAGTCTGTAGTGTCTTGTACAAAACTTGCTGTGTGGGTGACAAGTGGTTTTAAGATTGATTCAACGAAACCCGATATTTCCTCAGTTAGGGTCCCATGGTTGGATATGATAGGTCTGCCAGGGTTCCCTTGTTTGTGGATTTTAGGGAGCATGTAAAAAGTCCCCGGGGTTAGGTAGCGGGGGGATCAAGGTTTGTAGTTTTTCTTGTAGTCTTGATGGAAATGATTTGATGGTATTGTTGAGTTTTTTGGTGAAAAGGGGAGTAGGATCTTCTTGTAGTTCTTTGTAGTAGGTGGTGTCAGAGCTGTCTGTTGGCTTCCTTTATGTAATCCTCACGGTTTAGGATGACTATGGCTCCTCCTTTTATCTGCTGGTTTTATTACTATTTGGTGGTTGGATCTTAGAGATTCTATGGCCTTTTTCTCTGGTAGAGAGAAGTTGTTGTGGAGGCTTGTGTTGCTGATTATTTCATTGTTCATTCTTTCCCTGAAGCAGTCAATGTAGCGGTCAAGGTTAGGGTTTCGTCCACTGTGAGGTGTCCAATCTGATTTTTTTGGCCTTTTTGGCGTTGATCTTTTCCTGAAGGTTGTCAGAGGATGAGCTGTTGTTGGGAGTGGGTTCAGTTTGGTCGTGGAAATATTCTTTGAGGTGCAGGTGTCGGAAGAATTCTTCTAGTTTTCCACATTGAAGTATTTTATTAAGGTATTTTTCTAGAAAGAAATTTAGGCCTTTAGAAAGGACAGATTTTTCAGTTTTGGTAAGCGTGTGTGGAGAGCATGATAATATTTGTGTGTTGGTTGCTGCTTTCAGTTTCATCGAGTCTGAGGTTGGAATGTTGTAAGGTGTTGTTCCTCTGATGGTTCTTTTGTGGCTGGGGAGCTTGTTCTTGGAGTAATTTGTTCCATTTCTTCTTTTTATGTAGGATGCTGTAGAAAGTGGGATCTAATGCACACTCCACACCCTTATAGTTGTGCCCCTTGCTAAGCATGTGGGACATGGCAGGAGGCGCGATCATGAATTAGATCCCATTGCATCTTTAGCTTCTCCTGTAGAAGGGGCCTGATAGACCACCATGATATAGCAAGGTTTACAAATTATACTAGTTGATAGGGGAGGGGAGGGTTTCATAGGAAGGTAAGAAATGTGAGTAGGAAACCCAGTTTTAGTTCAGTGAAAGTAATCTCTCGAGCACTTGCTTTCTTCCCTGAACATGGTAGACTTTAGGAGACTTGTCTCTCTTCAGTGATTTGTTGTTGCTATCGCAGAGAATCAGTTTCTCACCTAATAATGCAATACCTAAAAATTTTGTATATATTAAATGCATGGTGTGATCTTAGAATGAAGGTTTCTCTCTTTTACTAGAACATAACTTTTAAATGATGATGCTATTAAATTTGTACACTTCATAAATGTTATTATGCAGAATCAAACATCCTTCTGTGTTGTCTCCTATTTAATACATTACAAGCCAAGGAAAGATGCCTCAAACAGCCTTAAAAATTGCTGCTGCTGCTGCTGCTTCCTCTTCTTCCTCTTTAGCTCCCTTTGCCAGGCTTTCTGTGGCTTTCTGCATCCTGATTTTTTTTAAAGAAATATATAACTGAAATATCTCCTTTACTAACTGCTTTTGGGAAAGGCTGTGGTTTGGTCAGTGCAATGTGCTGCCAAACATGCCTAATCAAGGTTTCTGGCAGAGTTGCATTGTAACTAGTAAGTACCTAATTCATTACGTACTGCTCCATTTACTTTTCAGTCTTAGGTGTATTGGCTCTAATATTTGTATAAAGTGCAATGAGTAGACTCTTGCTTCTATTAGTCATTCTGATGGTAGGGGGGGAGGGATGGTCATTGAGGCATGGTCATGTGATATTAAAAGATAGTTTGTGTCTCAAGGGAATTTTAATCTGCATAAACAAAGGAGACAATGAGAAATAGCAGCACAGAGGTGAACATTCTCTGAAGGCAGGCTAAGAGGGGCATGGGGTGCCTTAGGGAGCAGATCCTAGATCCCTACTTCTGTAACATTTTTCAACTTAAATTGCAAAAAAAGATCACTGCAGGGCTGGAGTGAGCAAAGGGATGACCCATCCATCTTTTTGCCCTTACTGGTTTTCAGAGAGGAGAAGAAATCTTTCCTGAATTATAAATTAAGTAGATGGGATTTAACCAATAATCCATATCTGCTTCAATTAGGATTCCAGTAGAAATATAGTTGATTACCAATCATTTGGTTGACAGAATAAAATTTATGACTTGTTTTTAAGAAGACATTCTTAAACATTTTAAGAAACCTACTAAATTATTAGAAAGCAATTTATAATCAAGTTGGAGTACTAATTCCGGATGACTTAAAGTAGTTAGAGGTCATTAGTCATGTTAGTCTGAAGTTTGGCAGAAGGCAGGGAAGATTTGAACATTATAAATTAACTAAATCATAGAGATGATATAGCATACGTTTTCATGACCCTGAGGTCACTTCATCAGATACTATGAAAGGACATGCACAGAGCAGTGTATAAAATGGAGCGAGTAATTTGAATACAAATGGCAGGAAGGGAGGGAGGGAGAAAGAGGAATGAGGTGGACAGTGTTGGGAGAGGCAAACAAGGAATAAATGCATAGAGACGAAGGGTCACAAAAGCTAATCTAGGTAATAGGATAAGAATCTGTACTCCCTGTTTAGACCATACTTAAAGGATGATTTTTGTTCTGCAATTTCTTGTGCAATTTGTTTTTTAAAGTTTTGCTGATTTGAAAACGGCTACCTTGGGATCGGTGATCTAATGTCCCTGAGGGTTGAAGTGTTCTGCCACAGGCTTGTGTGTCTTTCTGGAACTGATGTCAGATTGGACAGACAGGACAATCCCTACATGCAAGAATGAATAAAAACCAATGTGCCTAGGAAATGAATTTGCTGCATGGACTATTCCAGAGGTAGTTTGGCCAGGGTGGAGGAGAGGGAGTGGGGTGAAAGTTGTTAAAGTCCCGATGACATTTCTCTAAACATTCTTTCCCGTGTATCCATATAATGATTGGATATATGTACCTTATGTATATGAGGGGGATGAGAGGGCAGCTGTGGGGAAAAGAAACTGCAAGGTCTGTCATAAATATATTGGGGGGCCATATATGTGCCCATTCTTCTGTATGTATAGGGAGCCCCCAAATCTGAAATAGCTTTTTGGGAGGATAGAGTGGGATAGTTTGATAGAAACAGTGTTCTTCTCAGGATTAATGTTCTTTATGCCTTGTCATCTGACCTCATGGTGTACAAGGATGTGACATCCACAGTAGCTAATATGATGACTGCTAGAAGCTTGTCCGTGGAGCCCAGTTTCTTTAAGAAATCTATGCTGTCTTTCAAATAGCTGGCAGCTTCACTGGCATATGGCAATAGGATGGAGTCAATGTAGGCAGAAACTCCCATAATAAAAGGGCCAATTCCACATGGCACTGATATAAAGACAATTGACTGTATCGTAAATTGACGTGTTTTTTTTTTTTTTGCCCGATGTGGCCAATTATATGCCCCACGCATGCGCTCAGCTGCAGCGCAGGATGTAGACAGCAAGGAGCACATCTGGCAGCTTGGAGAGCTGGGTCCAGCTGGTAAGTCTGTTGTAGTGGAAGGGGAGGGAAGGGGCGTGGGGGCACAGATTGAGGCCCCAGCAGTGAGGGGGGGAGTGGGGCTGGGGCAGGCACTGCCTAGCTGTGGCATGGCATGGGATGGAGCCACAACGTGTCCAGGAGGTGTGGGGAGGAGGGGAGGTGGCTCCTGCTGTGTACACCTTGGGAGGGCACGGGGCATGTGCCCCCAGATCTGCATGGGGTGGGCTACTGTTATGGGTTGGGGCTGCACTGGGCTCTTCCCGGTTGGGGGGGGTGGGCTGGGCCAGGCTGCACTCAGGGTGGGCAGCGGTGGCACTGAGAGGGGAGGTTGGGGGGTGCTATGGTGAATTTTGGTGTGGACTGTAGTCCCACCTATAAGCCCTTTTCCAGAATTGTTGCTGCCCACCCTGATTGCGGCCTGGCCTAGCCCCTGCTGGTAAGAGCCCAGTCCTGCCTCCAGCCCTAGCCTACAGCAGCAACCCAGCCCAACACATCCCATGCAGATCTGGGGGCACTCACCCGCTATGCCCTACTGGGGTGTGTGCAGTGGCAGGAGTCACCCCCCCCCCATGTCCCCCAGATGAGCCGTGGTTACTTCCTGTGCCCCACCCCACCTCGGGTAAGCAGTGCCTGCCCCAGCCCCACTCCTCCCTCCCTCATTTGCGGGGGCCTCAATCTGCACCCCCCCCATGCCCCTTCCCCCTCTCCTTCCACCACAGGTGACTTATCAGCTGGACACTACTCTTCAAGCTGCCAGGCTATGTATATGAAATCAGATCGGTATTGGTTGATATGCCTCCTTAAACATTGTCTATTGTACCGACCGAAAAAAATCTCTGTTGGTGCACCCCTAATGTTAGGGCATCCTGGGTTGCCAAGGCTGTGGATCTTGAGTAAATAAGTAAAAGTTGCGTGGCCTGGGCACCTGGGAGGTGGTAGCAGTCATCCTCTCCTGTTTCCAGAGGTAGCTTCTTTAAGAGTTTATCTAGTTCCTCCCTGTATTGTGCCTTGGGGTCCTCTGTTAGGAGTTTGTGTTGGAAGACTACCTCTCAGTTTCTTGTATATTCTGCTTTGGCCATGACAACAGTTGCACCCTCCCCCTCCCCCATCAGCCTATTGTTTGATAATACCTGGGCATGTCTACACATGCTAAATTGGGCTAAAGCACCTTAAATCAAGGTGCATTAAGGGCGCACATTTCCATGTGTGTGCCCTTAATGCACCTTAAAAATGATGATTTTAGACTCTTTGTGCCTAAATTTGATACCTGCAAAAGTAGATATCAAATTTAAGTGCAAATAGCTAAAACACACTAATGCACATATAGAAGCAGTGTATGGACTGGCACTAACATGCTTTAATGCGTGCATGTGTAGACACAAGCCTAAATAATTTTAATGCACATTAATATTATGTGCATTAAATTTAGGCATGCCTAAATACACATGTAGACATGCCCTCTCAGCATTTGAAGGCTGAGCATGGTTCTCCACTCTGCAGGACTAAAGTTGTAATATAAGTGTTGTGTTTTTTTGACAGTCTCAAAATGGGGATGGAGGTGAAAGCAGTTTATATACTCTGCTGGAGTATAGCTGCTGGAGTCTAGCACCTGTTCTTCTTGCCCTGTGTATGGGACCAGACTGTGGCAGATTGATCATTGCATGGCTCCTTATCATGGAAATGTTTCCTCAGTCTTAAGTGTCAGAAAAAAACCTTGATGTTTCCATGTAGTAGCAACTTATGTACTAGGGCAGAAAGAAAGTGAAAGAAAAGAAAGAACATCCATTTGGTGCTCCTGGGAATGCAGTTGGAGCCTCTGCACTGTTTAACCAGCAATATAATACCAATACATGCAGAATAGAACAGTTGTCACAATACAGCCTTACTGTGCCTCAGATCTCTTGTGTAGCATATAACAAATGACATGAACAAGCTAAAACAAGACAAAATAAAGTAACTTTCATACATAATCCTTTTTCAACTTGTATAACTCTTATTTGCATTATGTCAGAATTTGTTCCCTTCCAGTTTTAAATAAAACTAAGTAGAATAAATAACGTTTGAAGCACCCTACTACCCTGCTCCTGATCTCTGAAGAACCCTACTGGGAAACCTCAGGCAAATTTTAGAGCTTTTATCTGTCTTTAACAAGTATAAAATTTTAATATAATTCTGTAGACAATCCTTGCATCTCTGAAGCTGCTTCTGTAAGGAAGGAAGCTTTGTGTACTTTCTGTTAATTGCTGCTTCTCACATAAGCATGATGACTTGAATTTAGGAATACTTGAAGGTTTTTTTTTTTTGTTTTTTTTCTCATTTTTGAAAACTGGAATCCAAAATCTGAAGTTTATCAGATTTAAATTGCTATAATCAAGTTGTGATTTTGACTTTGAGCTAAACTACAGTCAACCAGACTAATGTTGACAATTAAAGGAAAAACTTCCAGTCATGATTTTATAGCTCAAATTTTCCCTTGTCCATTGTCTCCTAACTGCATTATGCACTCGATTTATTTCACTTTGGCAATGGTGCTGAACTTGATGCTTCATTAATCCTTTCCTCCATAACCAGCTTAGTGGGACTTTTTTGTTCCTTAATCCCAGATCCCTTTCCTAAACTTATTTGCAAAGCTGCTACCTTCCATTCCAATTATACCGCCCTATAAAAACCCACTTCTGTCATTACTCATTCTTTCCATTTAAGATGTTTTTCTGAACTTTGTTCATGTGGGCCACTCTTCACTATAGCTGCATACAGACATTCAGGGAGGTTATGGGGGGAGGGGGGAGTTAGATCAGGTTAAAAATGGCCATCCAACCTAACTTAGTTGACCAAGGTACAGACCTTGCATTAATTAGGTGGATCTAACTGTGAACTATACAGAAGCTCAGGACATTTGGATAGGTATAAAAGGGGACAACCCTATCCAAGTTGGCCCTGTCTCCAAGGTACACTCATTTTAGATCAGATTTGGCCATTTAGAGGCAGATCTAACTGACCTGAACTTCTGTACAGTTCCCAGCATAGTCCCAGGGCTGTGAAAGCCCAGATGCTGCCCCAGCCCTGAGGCTGCACTTTTCCTATCCCCCCAACAATGGGCTATTTTTAGTCCCCTGGTCCTACCCCCATCCCCATACAGACAACCCCCACACACAAGCCTGCCAAACCCCCATCCCACAAGCCACTCTCGGTTCTGCTTTTACTAGCATTCACCAGTGTTGTGAGCTAAGCAAGCAAGCAAGTCAGAGTAGGGAGAGGGATGGGAGGGATTAGGAGGTTGGCTCACTGGAGGGGTTGTTCATCTGGGGGTCAGAGGGGTTAAAAATAGTCCTTGGTCCCCAGGGATGGAGAAGAGAGCCCCCAAGTCCCCCTCCAGACCTTGTGAGCCCTCCTGATCCCGTCAACTCTTCCTGTGGACCCAGCCTGCTCTGCGGATTCCCCAATCCCCCCACTGACCCTTCATCCCCTCCATCCCAATTTACCTTAGATCAGCTGATTAACTTGATCTAACTTCCACCTAACCACTTGAAATGTCTGTACACAGCCATAGTCTCAGTGGTGTTGCCTCTGCTATTTTTCCTCCTGTCAAATTCTAAATTAGTTTGCTGTCTTCTTGGGGGAGGATTTCCATTTTTATTTGCACTGTGAACTGTCTAGCATACTCCTGCATTTGTTTAAAAAGTATTTTGTCACTAAAAATCTGTGTTAATGATTAAACTGACTTCAGCATGATTTACTTTAAATGCATTTTGTAGAGTTAAATTCATCATGAGATGCCACAACTCCCTGAATGTTAGTGGGTGTTGCTGTGATTTTGCACCATGGTACTATGAAATCGGATGGAAAGAGCCTATTAATCTATGAAAAGAAATAAAAGCAATGTACTAATAGACCATCTAGCACAAAAATGTTTGATTAAAATAAAAGCACCTTTTCAAATTCAAATATTTGCCAGTAGTAGAGCAGTTAATGTTCCTTAAAAAATGTTTTTGATTTTTCTATGCATAGTAGGATTTGTGATTACTATGCTCTGAAGAGTTTTGGCAGTGCTGTTGCCAGGAGAACGTGTGTGTGTGTGTGGCAACATAAAGTTGCCATTGCCTCCATGTGTTCCACTGCCCTGGGCACCTAGCTGTTGCTGTGTGCGTGAGCATGTGCACTCTTTTGAAAGTATACTGTAGTAAGAAATGTGGACCTGGTCTGCAACAGAGCAAAATAAACTGATTCATATGAACTGGCTTGAGAGAGAGAGAGCAAAAACTGAATATGAAATAATTTAACAAAGCAAATAAACTGAACAATATGTAACGTTAAACTCTTGGTTTGCAAAGCACAGAAATCGGCACCAGTGCCAACAGGCTACTGAGCTAACTGCTGTCCAGAGCCAGGTGCTTACCTCATATGCAGAGACGGAGGGGCACAGATGTGGGGGCTGGTGCCTGCACCTCCCTGGCACTGCCCCCTCCCCCCTCATTGTGTCCTCCTGACAGCATCCTCCTGCTGGCAGTGTCACACCCTTCCCCTCCCCCATCTATAGGCACCTCCTGCATTCTCCTGCCCCTGGTTCTGCCAACGTGACATTGGGCACCAGAGGCAGGGAGAGCAGAGCACAGGCAGGGACATAGGCACAGGCAGGGATTTAGGATTCGATCTTTGTTGATGGCAGCAGCTGCGTGTACACCTTTGGGTGGATGGCATTGCAGGGCTTGGGGTTGCACTGCCCCAGGTCCTCCTGTGCCCTGCAACCCTATATGGGTGTGCAGTTGCCTCCAGCATGGAGCTGATGCTGGGGCTCTGGAGCCCGGTGCAGCTATTTGCAACTTGCCTTCTACCTCCTTCAGCTGCCCAGAGCCTATGCTGGTTGCAAACAGCTGCACCGGGCTCCAGAGCAGGGGCGGTGCTGGGGGAGCTTGGGTGGGCTATAGCCACCCCAAAATTCACTTTATCTCCCCCCCCCGTAGCTACCCTTGCCAGCACTACTGCCTGCCAACCCGCACAGCGCTCCCTTCTTCCCAGTGGGGGGGGGCTGTGCTGGGCTGTGAGGCTCTACCCCTCCCAGCACCACTGCTGCTGCCACCACCTACCTGCCCTGAGCCTGCAAAGGGGGTGGGGGGTGGGACTGAGTCAGGGAAGGGCTCTGCTGGGCCAGAAGGCTTCACTCCTCCCAGTACCACTGCTGCTGCCTGCCCCATCCAGCTGAGCCCACAAAAATGCATAGTGTCAGCCTTTTCTGGTGAGGTGGCTGGGCTTGGCTGGGAGGCTGCACCTCTCCCAGCACCACCACCTGTCCCATGCAGTTGAGTCTGCAAAGGTGCAGCACTCCTGGCAGGGGCTGTACCAGTATTTTCCTGGTGCAGGGCCTGGACTGGGGCTGGGCTTGGAGCAGGTGGGAGCAAGTTGGGGTCAGCTGCGCAGGGCGGGTGGTAGCAGTGGCCACTCTGGGAGGGGTGGAACCACCTGGCTCTGCTGAACCCAGTCCAAGCCCAGCCCCTGCACTGGAAAGCTCCCAGTTTCTAGTGCCATCAGCTTAGTGCCACCATGCACCTCAGAGCAGATGGTGGGGGAGTGTCAGGGTTTGCCCTGCCTCAGGCCTTTCCCCTGCTGTCTGTTCTGAAGCACATGTGCAATTTGCCACTAGCACAATGCATGTGCACCTCAACATGGATGGCGGGGGAAGGGCTTGAGGCAGCGCAATACCGGTCCCTACCCTGCTGTCTCTCATGCCATGCTCTGGCACACATGCTGTGGGTTGCCAACCCTTGGTATAAAATTAATTAAAAAACCCTAGAATTAGAAAGAAGTGAACCAAAAGTTTTGTGAAATAGGACTGCTTATATCTGGAATAAGATGTTTTGTCAGCTTTTCTTGTTTTCTCCTAAAAAAAAATATAAATAAATAAATAAAAAGTTAACGTTAGTTCTCTAAAGTTATTTATGAAATAAGTCTAAAAGACTATCAAGGGAAGGAAAATGTTGCAAATTTGTTGGTCTGAGAATAGCTTGCCCTCCTGCTTTTTTCCACCCGTAATAGAAATGTATACTCTGACTACATAACAGTTTTTCTGCCACCAGGAGGGGAGATGTAACTGTAAGGCAGAGGTTTGGGTGGAACACGTAGATCTCCCAACTTGGTGGTAGTATTTCTGGGAAGGTCACAGCTTGTTAATAGACAGTACACCAGCTTCCATGCACCTTGCTCTCCTTATATTTGAATCCTCAGCATTACACTAGTCTCCCAGCAGCCTGTCCTCAATTTGCCATGAAGGTCAGGGAAAACTGATTCCTGTCCCTGCTTCTCACTTTTTTCAGCTGAGAGGCAGTAAACCCCTGATATGGCATCAGGAACAGAGGAGAAAAACAGGGCTATGTTTGATGTCCTGTTACTCCTGAAAGCAGAGCAAAGGGAAATGGTCTGGAAGGATATTTGATAATTGTTAGCTGCAGTGCTCAGCTTGGACTAGTGCATGTTGGCAGACCTGTTCTACCTGAGGAAAGCTAATCTTAGCTAGATCTCGATCTCTCTCTCTCTCTCTCTCTCTTCCCTCCCCACTAATTCCTGTCCCCTTGTGCCTGTCCTTACTATCTTGCCTCTCTCAAACTCTTTTATGGATAATCTTCTCCTACCCTTCCCAGGTGTTGTTGAAGGGGTAAGTGTTCTTAGACATTTTAAAGAGTATAGCCAGAAACTGCTGCCACCACCTGGAACACAGTCTTTGCTCTCCACTTTGCTGTTTTTGGCCATGGTTACACTCAGTGGGAGCTAAAGTGCATAAAGCCTGTTGCAGTGTTCACTGCAGCTGAAGAACAAACAATAGGGGAAAGTAATTTATATAATTGTAAACCATGCCAGTACGCTAAGGCCGGGTAATGCACCGGATTTTGGGTCCTCAGGGTGCCAGTATCCCTGGGAGCCCATCAGGCAGATTACTGACTGAGGTATGTTTTGGAGAAGTGTGTGCCTCACCTTCAGTGTCCAGGAATTTTCTCTGATCCTGATGAATATGTTATTCTTTATTATATACAACTTTATATACAGAAAAATAAATAAAAATAATGACAATAGTTGATAACAAAACTATTTAAATAATTTACAACTACATTAGACGGATAATTCCACATTGGGTGGTCCCATTTGTGTTAAATAACCTAAATAACTAAATTCACCTTGTTATACCCTTTAAAACAGTTCTCCCCCCATAACCCAATTGATTTCCTTCTGGTGACAATCCACTTTCCATAACAATAAACAGCAACACTACTATAACTATGAGCCACCACTAGATGGCAGAGGTGAGGCTTCTGCTGCTCTGGGAAAAATAATCTCCTTTAATCATTCCTGGTAACAGAGTGAAACAGGCTCTAAACAGCTGCTGCAGGCAATAGGCTCCCTTTTTGTTTCCTTTTTTGGCAGACTGTTCTTAAGCAGTTTTCTTCTGAAAATACACTTACTGAAAACACTAGTGGTTTGGTGTCCCCCCTCTCACTCATGCTGGCTTGTTTTCTCTCTGCCCACTCCCTGTCAGGGCTGTCTCCCCCTCCCAACACATCCACCCTTAGACAGGGGTTTCCCTCTGCAGGTCTCTGACTTTGTGGCTCAAGCCATCCCAGCTCAGATTTCACCCCAGCATCTCAGTTGCACACAAATCATAGCCTGGTCATTTAACCCTTTAAGGTCTCTGCTTCTCCCAGCCCCAGCAACCCTACCAGCCTTGCTTACCAACCCCTCCCCACACTTTCCCTGGCACCTGTGTCCCTGGTTGCTCAGCTCCAAACCCAGGATGACACAGGCTCTCCCCTATCCTGATGCCTAAAAGATTCAGCTCAGCCCCCCTGGCTTGAGCTGAGTCTGTGCCCCCTCTCTACAGTGCTGGAGTCCACCCCTCCCAGCTTCAGTTCTTCTTTTCCATTCCCCCCCCCCTTTCCCCTCCCCCTCCATTTTTATGGCTCAATAGCAGCCAATCAGTTTGGTTTAAATTGTGACCAGAGTCCTGGTTTGCAATGTGGGCTCTGGTCACAATTTAAGCGCTCCAATAAGAAGCATGCACCATGCACTGCATACCCTCCTGTCTGGTAAAGCTTATGCACCCTCTGCAAAGTTGCCACTCTTTTCTTGCAGAGATCTTAAGCACAGTTCACCCACTCGGCTTGCAGCCAGGTGAGCTTTGCAGCTGTTACATAATAAATGGGAACATTTGAACATGAATCTACAATAAAACTATTTTTATTTATGTAACTTAGTGAGGATTTCAGAATGCATTTTTAAGAGAGAGGGAGGCTTGACATATGAAGTTGCTCAAATTAATAATATCCCAGTTGGTAAATTGTGTTTTAATAATAGGAGGGGCCATCCTATGTGATTGCCATCAAGAGATCTATTGCCCTCTAGTGTTTACAGATTATAATTCGGAAGCTCCTGCTTTGGAAAGAAACCTAATAAGCTCTCTCATCTTCCCAGTACTATGCTTCCTCTGGTGAACATGGAGAGAGAAAAAAAAAAAAAAAGAAGAAGCTATCACACTACTTATGAACAACACGTTATACAGACACCTGTAGTAGCAGATTGAAAATGTGTTGACTGTGAAATAAATACATATGATTGGGTTGTTGACGCATTCCCCACATTTCTGATGGCTTCCAAGAAGTGAGGTAGCTTAGAATAACATCTTCAGGGTACTGGCCACTTAGGGCATTTGTACATGTGCTCCAGGTTGGTGTTGGGGAGGGTTTTTTAATTAGAGCAGCTCTTGGGCTGCCAAGAGCCACTTTAATTAAAATGCCTGCAGTGTCTCATACATTCAGTGTCCCACATTTCAAAATGGCAGTGGGGACACTTTTAAAGCTTGTCTGATTAAGCTTTAATTAAAGTGCCCCTGCTGCCATTTTGAAATGCAGGGATGCTGAATACATAGGGCATTGCAGCACACTGGAGCAACATTCAATTAATTGAGCATTGCAGTATTCAATTAATTGAGTCTGCTCTGAGGTGTTCTAATCAGAATGCATGAGAGCATGTGTAGAAGTGCCCTTAAATGCCATTGAGACCAAGGGGGTGGGAGGTGGGCTTCACACCTCTACTTTATCATCCTTAGGCTCAGGTTCTCAAAAACTATCAATTTTAATAATTCCTCTTGACCTTTTTGTTATACTATATTATTGTATGAAATGTCAGTGCATTTCAAACTACCTCATTTTGGATGCTATGTGATGACTGGCAATGTTTATATAGACAACCTTATCTCTGAGGCAATAGCCTGGGCTTTCTTCCCACATTCTTATTTCCTCATCTTTGTTTGGTCCCTGCTGCTTTGTCAATTGGGTATGACTCATTGGGCGCGTCTACATGAGATGCTAGAGCGATGTAGCATCAATGGACACGAAACATGACACCAATGCTACTGTGCAATAGTAACAGTAGGAGTGGAGGTCAACCTTATATACCTAGACTTCCAAAAGGCCTTTCTAGTAACCTATGATATCGTCATGGAAAAATTGGAAGGTTGTGGGCTTAACTGCTCAACCACTCGGTCGGTGGGAAACTGGCTGCAAGGTTGGACCCAGAGAGTTCTTATGAATGGATCTGTGTTGTCCTGGTGAGAAGTAAGTCAGTGCTGTCCCTCAAGGGTCCATGGTTGGTCTGGTGCTTTTCAACACCTTTATCAATGATTTAGATGTGGGGATGCAGAGGTCACTGGCCAATCTCGTGGATGACACCAAGTTATGGGGGAGCATAGTCATGCCTGCAGATAGGCTGCGGATACAGGCAGACCTGGAGAGGTGGGCAAATTGGAACCAGATGCAGTTCAATACTGAGAAGTGTAAAGTGCTTCATCTGGGGGCAAATAATCCCCAACACCCCTATGGGCTTGGTGGCTATAATTTGACTTGCACCACGGCCGAAAGGGACCTAGAGGTAATAGTTGACCTTTGCATGAACATGAGCCATCAGTGCGATGCAGTAACCAGCAGGGCAAACAACAGTGTGGCATGCATCAACCTATACATCTCATGTAAAACCGAAGAAGTGATTCTTCCACTGTACTCAGCACTAATGAGACCACAGCTGGAATACTGCGTCCAGTTCTGGGTGCCACACTTCAACAAGGATGTGGCAAAGGGGACAGCTGCTATTGGCTCTGAATTGCTATAGTTTATGGAAAGGATGCATACACTGCTTTTTCATTATGTCTTTATACTTCACTAAACTCGAGAGAGGACATGTATGGTGCTCTGGATGGAAAACATAAATGTTTGCATTAAAGAGGAAGCAAGACGTAGTTGAGAGGGTCTGGATTCCAAAACAGAGTTTTACTCCCAGTTGTGTCACTGCTTGGGTCTTGTGATATTAAAGAAGTAATTTCATTTCTCTGTGCCTTTGTTTCCTTCTGCCTGTCTGTTTCAATCATAAGTTCACTACAATAATAACTGCTTCACCAGGTCCTATGAATGATGCCTTATACAGTGGGATCCATATCTCTGTTGGGATATCTAGGTGATACTATAGTGAAAATCATAAGAAAATAAAAGTAATATAAATAGAACAAGCACCTTAAAACATCATCATATTTCAGGAGCATAACAATGCAGCCAGGCTCCTGGGGATGCTGCAACACATGGGGGCAGCAACAACATACTGTCACCATGATGCAGGAGCAATTTTATGGCTGTGGCAGCAGCATTTTTTTTTTTTTTCCTAAATTCCCCCTAAGGTTGCACTTGGGTAGCTGACTCAGTCACCCCTCCCTAGTTATTCTGCTTTCACATTTGTGACTTTTCTAGGTTTTTTTTCTCCATCCCCCCCCTCCTTGTTATCAAACTTCAAGGAAATGAATCAAATCTTGGAGGAGGAAGAAGAGGAGAAGAAGAAGAAAACCCTAACTGGCTATACACCGAAAACAAGGAAAAAGTCTAGGAACCCAAAATGTAATTTTTTGCAACAGTTGCATCTTAAATTCAGACAATAGCAGTCACAGGTAACCTGACATTTTAATCTTTTTTTTCCTTTGATACTTATAGACAACTGTTTACCCTACAGCATTTGCTTTAAGTGTTATGTGAAACACCACAATGTGGCACTAACAAAATAATGTGAGTTTTTTTCTTTTGAAGAATAACTGGATATATGCTCAGCATGACAGAGATCATTTAGGGAAAGATAAATTACAGTGAAGAGCTGGGTTTTGCTTACTAGAGAGCCTGCTTGCCTCTGTTTATGCTGACTAGATTAGCAAATGATGTCTCTTTCTTAAAATTCTTTTGTATGTGCCATGGGCATTAGAGTCCTCTTCCAACATTAAAATTATACATTCCGATGATATATCTACCACATAATATTTTCACAAATGTTAATGGCCTTATTAGTCATATATACACTTCTTTTTTTAATTGGATCTTTGGAGGAAAATTTACTTGGTATTTCTCTCGTGTTACAGTTCTCACTTTAAGCAACCTATTAACAAGTACAGTCTTGATCAGAAAAAGTTGAATGTTTCCCACTTCTTAAAAATATGCTTTACTAGAATAATGAAGTGCCTAATTATCACTGCAGTTACGAGCGGTGGTTCTCAGTAACAAATCTATCACAGATCCCTTTGAGGTTAATATGGGAGTTAAGCAAGGTTGCATCATAGTTTCAACACTCTCCTTGATATTCCTTACCATGATGCTATGTCTGACTACCAGCAAGCTTCTCACTGGAGTGGAGCTAAACTGCCAAATAGATGAATATCTGTTAAATCTCATGTGACTGAGCCAAAACCAAGACCACCCCAGTCTCAATTATTGAGCTCCAGTATGGTGATGATGCTGTAGTCTGCTTGCTCAGAAGCAGACTCTCAGGCAATTGTTGATGTCTTAACCAAAGCATATAAGAAAATAGGATTGATGCTTAACCTTCAGAAGACTAAGGTCCTGCATCAATGAGCTCTTAATAAACAGTCTCCAGCTTCCATAATTCAGATTCACGGTGAGACTCTGGAGAACATAAAGTATTTCCTGTACTAGAGAAGCCATCTTTCGCAGAAGGTTGACATCAATGAAGAAATCCAACATTATCTCTCATATGCAAGTGCAGCCTTTGGATGCCTGAAGAGACGGGTAAACTAGAATGTATGTATGCAAGTATATACTAGAATGCATGTATAGACCCTTAAGGGTGCAAGTGCAGCCTTTGGATGCCTAAGGAAACAGGTGTAGCACAGGTTATGAAATCAGATCTGAAACCAAGTCATGGTGTATCAAGCAGTTGTGATCTCCATTTTACTGTACAGAGCTGAGATCAGGACAACGTACAAGAGACGCCTCAAGTCACTGAAGAAGTACCATCAGTGCTGCCTGTTAAAGATTCTTTGAATCCAGTGGGAAGACAAACATACCAACCTACCAAACATACCAAACAAACACTATGAGTAATGTGATGATCATCTGACATCAACTTCATTGATCTGGTCATGTCATCTGAATGTCTGACTCCAGACTCCTTAAGCAAGATTTATTCTCCCAGATGACTTGAAGTGTACACTCAAGAGGAAGGGAGAGAAACTGCTTCAAGGATGTCTTCAAGGCTAACTTGAAAAAATGCTACCCTGACATCAGCTTGTTGGACAATGTCACCCAGGACCACCTCAAATGGAGGAAGAGTCTTCTCTCAGTACTTTGAAAATCCTCAGTACTTTGAAGCCTTATGATGACAAAAGGAGACAGAAAAGTAGGTGTGGCAGAAGCAGCATGTTGTGGACTGAATGGAGAATCCAGAACCATCCATCCCACATGGAAACATGTGCCCATGTTGCAACAGCATCTGTTGATCCTGGCTCTGCCTTCTTGGCCATCTTTGGACCCACAGATAACACAGTCATGGAAGACAATCATCCTTGACCCTGAGGATTTGCTGAAGAAGGAATTATCACTGCAGTTACAAGCTAATTATTGAGTACAAGATATAAATCACACAATTGCTGCTATCAAATAATATTTTTAAATAATTAAACCCCATAAACTGGAACCTCCTTTAAATGTAACATCTATTTGAGCCCTGAATGAATTGTAGCCATATTTTCTTTGCTTTAATATAATTAAAACATTCTCTTGTAAGTCCTGGGTATTATTATTGACCTGATATTAAAATTTATCTCCAGTTGGTCTGTCTATATTTAGTAATTGTGGTGTGTTCTCCTCTCTTTCCCGTGTGGAACAGGCTAAGGACAGTTGGTCACCCCACAAAGACCTTTCCAAACATTTCTCCCTAATCTTTCCATTGGGGAAAGACTTTGCTCTTATGTCTTTCCTTACGTGAAATCATCCATACATGATCCAAAGCTAAACTTGTCTAGAGAACTGTCCAGTGGGAATTATAGCTCTTAATGACACCTCTTTATTTTTTTTCTTCCTAATCATAGGGGTAAAATGCTGACTATTCCTTTCCCCACTTCTATGTAAACAGGGAGATTTGTGTTCATAAAATCTTATCCATATACATGTTATGGAGGGTATAATCTTGTTTGAGGCCTATGATTCCTTTATTAATCCACCAGCTATCTAATTTGCTAACATTTTTAATGAAATGTTTGAAGGGTGAAAGAGATTTTAAATGGCTATGGTAGCTTGTATGTAATATGTCATATAAATGTAAATATGTCACCTTGTGGTTTTATCACCTTTCTAATTAAGTTTTGTATCCAGCCATTACAAATGTAACGCCCTCATTGGAATGAAATGGGCCATAGATTTAGTGACGTGGAAACAATCTGAAGTTGCAGAAGATATTGATCTAGCTTCTGAGCCTGGGGAATCCTAAGCTGAAGGCTTAGACTGAGCTATGTCATGTAAGTTGAGAAGGTGATTTTTATGGAAAAAGAAAAGATGCAATATCTCATTGCTAGAAGCTCTATAAAGCACAGCATATTATATACTTAAATAATAACACTGGGTAGTTATTCCACTTCGATTCCTGTCTCTAGAAGACATACTGAAAGAACTCTCCTTACTCTCTCAATGATTTTTCCCTTTTGTCGTTTTTCTTTAGACTGAAGGCAGAGATGCTTGTAACTGTCAGTTGTCTTTTTATAGTTTAAAGACAGTTGTGTGCATCTTTTGTCCACAGATGTTTTTCTAGTTGCTTAGGAAAGTCTTCAAAATCAATGCATCTTCCCAAACAAAACAGAATGCAACTGACACTGTGCATTCATACTGTGTGTCATAGATACTTGTGTAGCAGGAGGCTTGGTGTGCCTGCCACTTTAAAAGAAGTCCGGCAGTATAAGAAGCAGCCTACAGGCATGGCAGGAGCCAATTAAAGAGTTGCCTGACCAGAAGGGGCCAGACTTGAAGCATATAAGCCCAGGGCCTGAGCTGGTCAGGCAGTCTAGCCTTGACAACCATGGAGAAAGGAGCTCCGAGGTAGCAGGGCTGCAGCAGGGTTCCTGGGTAACATCTGAGCTGAGGGTAAGAAACTCTGGTGGTTTGTGGAAGGGACTAAGGGTCAGTAAGGAGGCTGCACCTGGCCCAGAAGGCGGGGAGGGGCAGAGAGCCTGGAGGTTTGTAGCTCAGGATGAAGCGAGTGTCAGCAGGGTCAGGGAGCCAAAGGATGGTGGGGAAGGCACCAGGGTTGCACTGCCACAAACAAGGTTTGGGTTCCTCACAGCTTCCCTGCCATCTGCCCTGAGGGGTGCATGCCAAGCAAAGTGTCTTTATGTGCCATGCTCTGGCACACATGCTGGGGTTGCCTACCTGGACATAGAACATTGGTTCTGAGCCTCAGGAGATCCAAGACACCCCTTGGAAAATACCAGCTGTTATTTTTCACTCAGTTCTTGACTGGAAAAATAACAGTGAAATTCTTCTGTTGCAAAGAACTCAGAAAAACCACAGCAGGTTAGAATGTTTTTAACACCATGGATTCCTATTTGAAATCTTTTGGCTAAGTACAGGCATTCAAGAAGCCCATGGCAAAAGTGCTTAAGCTTTACTCTAAGCACCCAAGGTTAGGTTGGGAGGAAACAGAACACACATTAGCTCTTTGGGGAGATGGGGCTTGGAAGCTGCCTGTATGGGCTGAACCCAGCAGGTGCTCTTGCACACCTCCCAGCATGCCCCATGGACTGCTGAAGACACCTGAACAGATCCAAATGGCTGAGTCATTCCTGATTGGCTGCTGGGCATAGGCCACCATACCTCCATCCTCCTGCTGTTGTGACTTTTATGTGTCTTTGTTTCACAGCCTGCGCATCCAAACAAGCAGGGAGAACCAGATGCTGTGGCAGGTCCTACTGAATGCCCTGTGTAAGTGTTGCTGGAGGATGCAGGACATCATGGCCACCCACCTAAACCTGATGTGGCAGTGGCTCCCTATAGCATATGTCCTCATGGCCATGAGCCAACAACTGACTATCCCATGCATGGCCATCCATCTCGCCCTGTGACTGCCAAGTGTGCGCATGTCTCAGATCCCTGGGTTGTGTGTGTGTGTTCTGGATACCTGGATGCTGGGTGTGTATGCATGTGCCTCAAGGATGCCTGGAAGGTGTGTGTGCATGCGTTCATGTCCTGGACACCTGGGTTCTGTGTGTGTGCATCTGCACTTGTCAGATGCTTGAGTTCTGTGTGGGTGTGTGTGCGCTCTCAGCTCTGCTGTGCCATGGAGTGTCTCCTCCAAACAGTGGGTCACCATCTGGAGCCCCCAGTCATGTAACTTGGTAGCCTATGTGTACACACTCTTAGGCTTGTCCATTTCTGTCATACAAGTCCTGATTCATTCCTCATGCTGGTCTTATAGCCCCTTGAGCCAGGAGTCCATGGTGCACAGCCTGAGTTCAGAGGCTGTGGCAAGACCTTGCAAAATCTGTTATTTCACCGGCACCTCATATGCACATCTTTTAGGCACTCTCCAGGTGCTCAGTTGCCTATCCTGAGCACACCATGGTGGCTGCCACAAGCTGGCCTTCCATGCACAGAGGCGGTACCCATTGGACTTCACCCACAGATTGGATCAGAGGGGAAGGGGAAAAAAGTGATGTTGGGCTGCTTGTCTGGCTGTCCAGGTGTGGAACCCCGGTGTTACCCTGGCAGTGAGAGCTGAGCGGCTGAGATGACAGTTCCCACATAGGAATCTTTCCATCACATGTCCTTTTCCTGGACTGGGAGGAAGGTCTAGGGGTTTCTTGACAAAGGAATATTTTTTTTTTTTCTCATTCCTGCTGCACTTTGACTGCAGAGGTTGTCAGACTTAACTGTGTGGTAAATCCTGTACCTGACCTGGGGGTGCTCTCTGTTAAAAAATGCTATTTACCATTCGCCTGCTGAGCTCAATAAATACTATTGATACCTTTCTGAGTGCTTTGGGGGGGGGGGGGGGAGGAGAAGAAGGGAAGAGGGGAGAGCTGTTTCCACACAAGTATAAGAGCTTAGACTCCACTCTCCCATAGATGTGCATAGATGTGTCAATAGGCAGATTTATGATCCCATTGAATAGGACGTGGTCTTACACGCCCAAGTGTGGAAGGAGGGGGAACCTTGGTACATTGGCTGGGCTGGGCTCCAGGCTTCAGCAGAGGAGTGCATGGTTGGGGGGAAAGTGGGAGATTCATCGTCCCCATACAGCTCAATATTCCCAGCCTCCCTTCCTCTGCAAACCTATTGTGGGCCTTGGCCGTAATGGCCTGAGAGATAGCTATGACCACAGGGGATGACTTGTGGCAGCTTTGGCTCCTCCCAATGCCCCTTCCTTTTCCCTCCACCCCTGGGGGGGGTGTGGGGGGAGGGGTGCTCCATGTTTCCCCCAGGGCCTGGGTCCCTGTCAGGGTTTAATGGAGCCAATGCAAACTTTAACATCACAGGTTGCATGCATGGCATCCTTACATGGGGCGTGACTTGTCAGGAGAAGTGTTGGGAGGACTGGCTATGGGTCCTGAGGGTCAAGCTACTGCATTGGCTGCTGCGCTGTTCTTGTGGGGCTGGTACAGTGCAACACCATAGGATACATCTTGATTTGGAACAGCCATGTCCCTGTGTGGGGAACAGTGTCCTGGGGCCTCCCTGTGGCTCCTCCTCTTTTGGGGTCCCTGTGGACAACTCCTCCACAACAGCCCTAGTCCCTTGGGTGTGGGAGGTGTTGACTGGCCTGTTCTTGCCAAGGAGTTGGCACAGGTCCTTGTAGAATGGCATGCTCTGCCTCCAGTCCACAGATCACTTTGTAGCATCAAGCACATGGTAATACTGCCTCTTCAGCAACATTCTCTTGGTGAGATGCTGTGGCCAGTCTCTGTTGTGTCCCTGGGTATGCATCTTCTGGGCACTATGCTTGAAGACATCTCTGATTAGGTCCTATTAGGAGCTATTGCTGGATGCCTTCCTTGCCCCAGATGGTGATGAGATCCTTTATTTCCTCATGGTCCCAGTTCAGTTCCCAGAGGTAGTACCTGTATACATTAGATCCAGGCTGATTTGACAGGGTGCATTTATCCATGGACTGCAGTGGTTCCCATGGGGTCTTGGTGTCTGTGCATGGCTAAGGGTCTGGCTGCGAAGGGGTGGAGGGCACAGGGCCTAGTTTAAAGGAATCTTGCCTAGAATCTGATCTTTTCTACTGATTCATTGTGTTTTGATTCTCTAACCTATTAGCACCCATTTGGGTGTATGGAAGCAACAGTGTGTGGATGCACAAAGATGCAATTCAAGGCACATGGTTCTTGCTCTTCAGAAACTTAAGGCCTCTGCTCCTACCTCACCTGGGTTCCACTACTCAGGTTACTTCCACAATCTCAAAATTCCCAGGGGCTTTAAGCAGATGCTCCATGATTCTAGCAACACTACATGCCCCTTCCAAGGCTATGAAATTCAAGGTGATTTGAAATCACCCCCCAGTGAAAGAGGCAGCTGCCTGGGCCCCACATGGTCCTGAAGGTTTCAGGGGTGTTTGTCTCTTCACCCTGGCTTGGAGGCTCAGTGCCCCCACCCCACAACCATATTCCCCATGCAGTCAACTAGCTAGTTGATCCTTGAGGAAGAAGAGGAGGTGTCAATCTGAATTGAATGAGAATGAAGCATATGGCCTTCCCTCTGAAAAAAAATATGTGATGGCAAATATTAGGGCCTAACTCTCGTGGCACATCTGATGCACTTCATTTCGTGATGTTTGTTTCTAGCCTGAGTGACCAGCTTTGGGCACCAAAATCTGGGGCACAGACACCCCAGAATGATTTCATGTAGCCACGGTAGAACAGCCATGTAGGTAAGCCTGTTTCCTTCGATGAGAGGCAAAGTCCAGTTATCCCAGGTGCAGTGCTGTAGAAGTGTAGCTATACTGCTTCCCAGTAGCTGCCTCTCAAATAGAGGTTATCATAGCTGCATGCCTAGTCAGTATCCTTCTTCATTTTGAGAACCTGAATTTCTAGTTTACTCTAGAATGACGAGCAGCATGACTGCATTTAGCTTAGTGTAGTGCTACTTGGACGATAGTAGCAACTGATCTGTCAATCCCATCTCCTGCTTTACAACCGTAGCATATTGGCAGTCCACTGAGAAGTTCCTGAATTTGTAGGCCTGTGCAGCAGAACACAGAAACAGCTCCTCTGCTTCACTGTTTTTTAAAAATATGTCAAAACTGATTCTGAAAAGCCTGCAGATAAAAACTGTATAAGTGTTTTATCTAATGTACTACTTTAATTTGTACTACATTGTGTTTTCTGGGCAAAGAAAGTAACTGGCAACACAATCTTATTAGGACAGTGAAGCTGGTATAGGTGTGTGTGTGTGAGGTGTGTTTGTTTTTTTTTTTTTTTTTTTTTAAGTTAGCCTTTGTCCACAAACTTGAGCAATTCTTGTTGAGAGGAGGATTTATGAATTTTAATAAAAACATATTTAACTACCAGTATATAAACATTCTTTTAGTTTAGGAAAATTAGCCTAATGATAATACACTGATAAAATCCTGTAGTATGCCCTCATTTCCCCACAGCTTGGTATTGTCCACAAACTTAATCATAGAGCATTCCACCCCTGCATCCAAGTCATTTAATAAATATGTTTAAAAGCAGTCCAAGCACTGATCCCTGTGGGACACTAATGGAGACAGCCCTCCAGCATGAGGCCATCCCATCAATTACAACTCGCTGGGACTGGCCTGCAAGCCAGTTCTCCACCCACCTCACTGTAAGCTGGTCCAGACCAGTACCCTCCAGTTTAACTGAGAGAACTTCATGGGAGGCAGAATCAAAGGCCTTACTGAAGTCTAAGTAATTGATGTCTACCTCATGCCCCTTGTCAGCTGGTTAGTTACCTGGTTGTAAAAGGACACCAGATTTTTTTAGGCATGATCTACCTTTCACAAAGCCATACTGGTTGTTTCTTAATACCCTGTTGGTTACAAGCTTGTGATTGATGGCTTCCTAGATGTATATCTCACCCCAGCCAAAAGACTCTGAGCAGCTTTTAAGGGTGCAATGGGATGCCTCACAATATTAGCAAAAATCTATACATGATTCATAAACCCAGAGATTTGTAATAGGAATTAACATGGACAAACACATTTTGACTTGTTATATTCTTTCTGAGTTAATTGCAACAGACTTGCTCTAGCTTTTTTTAGTGTCAAGAAACAAGTGAAGGCTAACACCTGGCATTTTCTGAAGGGTGTCCCTAAATGTAATCAGAGGGGTACCTTGAGTCTAAAAAAAGTTTTAGACCCACTGTCCTAGTGGGTACTGAAAGTATGAGGGGTTTGGGACCTATATGAACTAGACAATACTCATTCCAGAGGGCAAGGAACAATGATATTTAGGGCTATGATGCTGATAACATGCTAAGAGGAGAAAAACTTTAGGGCTAGGGACAGACATTACACACAAACTGTTTTAAGTGATCAGAAACTGTTTTAAATCTGTAGCAGAACAGATGTCCAGTGCATATAAACCAGTTTGAAAATGGCTGAAATTGGTTTGAGATAAACCTGGTTGAATGTAGTATCAGACTTAACTGATTTGGCTCAAACTGGTTTATGCAATGTCTGTCCCAGACCCCTTGCTGGTTTAAGATAAATTAGACTCCCGCATCATCCCGGCATGCTCTCTGGCAGGCTCTTTGCTCCACAGCAGGGCTCGCCCCTCCCCTCTGCTTCCTGGCTGCAGCTCTCCTCGTCACAACTCCCCGCTAAGTAGGAATTGCCTTGCTGAGGAGGTGTCTGTGTATTAGCTAGCAGACCATACACTGGCTATGGTCTGTGCTGAATCAACAGGTAGAATCAACAGGTAGCTGATAATGTCCCTCTGTTGTTTTCTTAATGGGGTGATAAACACTGTTATCAGTTCCCTGCTGGGCTAATCAGAGCATACTGTCAGGGCCTGGCCACACCCATCTCTGCTCAGTTCTGTGGAAGGAAGGGAGGGCTGCTCTAGTGCCCCCCAGCTTCTAGCCTGAGCCACTGCAGGCATGTCTGTCTGATTACAAAACTGATTTAGGCTAGCCAGGTTAGACTAACTTGCAAAGATTTAAACAATTCAGGCTGAGCCTTCTTGAATGTCTGTCTCTAGCCCAAGAGTGGCAGGAGAGAAAGAAATGTAAGCAAAAAAAGCTATGTTAGAAATTTGGGGACAGACTTTGTCCTGAAGTTCTAAGACAGTGGGCTTGTAGAAAGGTAATAGGAGAAAGAGTTTTGAAAGAGTTGTATTGGAAATGGTGATAAATTAAATACTGATTTTCTTACTTTTAAGAACTACAACATTTTCTCTGGCTGCTTCTGCATCTTGGCAGTATTTCTGTGGTGACTGGTCATCCTGCTTCACAAGCAATAGCTTTGTGACCATACCAGGATAGCTTATCTCAAGAACCTGAGGTAACCTGCAGTCTGGGCTCTTGCTAAGAAGCCATGAGCAGATTTTTTTTTTTTTTGTATAATCTAGTTTATTTCTGTTCAAGCCTGCTCACACAAAACAAATAGATAATGTAAAAAACAGAATTACTGATTCAAGAGCCAAGAAGAATGGCCACCAAATTCTGACCACTGTAACAGTGTACATAGTAGAGAATGTAGACAGGATTTGGATATCCCCTTATAGATTTGTTGAATTTTATAGAAAATAGCAGTATAAGGATATTAAGTAAAAGACTGAGGTATTAGCCAAATGACACCTGCCTATAGTCCTCCTCTCTTGCAAAGTTGTTCTTTTATTAATAAACTATGTGTCTGCAAAAATCCTGAAAAGTAGTGCTACCAGAGATGGGATTCTCCATTCATCTTAACTGAAAAGCATTTCAGTGTTAATGGTCCTATATAGCTAGCTTAAATCACAGAAATCTAATTAAAAGAGATGCTTATGTCTGGTTTTGGGGTTTAGGAGGTTAGCTGCAACAACAAACTAATGGCTTCCTCAAATTATTTCTGGCTCAGTAGGCTTAAACACACTTTTTTAAATTGGTTATTTCTGTCGATTCTTTTTGCTTTTAGAAAGTGAAATCTAACTTCTAACTGATTCTTTTAACTAAAAAAAAACCTGTTTCTCTTTCTTTTTCTGCTGAAGAGAAAGAAATCTGTAAATCCTGTGTCTTGCTATTACAATAATGCCTGTAGAGTGGTTCTGTCTATTGGTAGCCCCACTGTGTTAGGCCATGTCAAACTTGCCAAAGCAATTTGGAGTAAAGGATCATCTTGAAGTGCAAGATGAGACGATAAGTGACTGTCAAACAGAATGGGAACGGGGAGCACTAAGTGTAGTGGTTATGATAGGAAATGAAAACAGTATGCCAAGGATTGTTAGGCAGAGAGCTATAGTATGTGGGACTCTAATAACTTGGTTATTGTAGGTTGGTCTGATTATTAGGGCTGTGGTTACTGTATGAATATATTAACCCAGTATGTGTCTGGCTGAAATACAAGTAGGAAGGAGAAAGAGAGCACACTTAAAGGAGGATGCCAGGCCTATTGGCTTTGTTTTTACCTCTTTCAAGCCTGCTGGAGGTTTTTAGAAATGATTAGGTCTGTGTTGTTTTTGCTGGTTGTAAGGTGCTAGAGAAGGTAGGCATGTATGCAGATAGTTTGTGCCTTCTTGTTTCTGAAGCTGGTCATATCTATAGGGTAATAATAGTGGATCCAGGTCTCCCAACTGCAGCTCTTGGGGCATTTTTACATGCATTTCCGATTCAGTACCAGGTGCTTTTAATTACTGAGCTGCACTAATTTAAAGTACCCACACATTACATGTATCAGCAGTGCAGCACACCTCCGAGCTGAGAAAATGGTGGTGGTGCACTTTGAACTAAAGCATGTTGAGCATGTTTTAGTTCCAAGTGTGCCCCTGCCATTTTCTCAGAGTAGAGATGCATTGTGCCACTGATGCACATCATGTGAAAAGCTGCCAGAGCGTGTCAATTTATGTGCTCCACGGTGTATCAGAGCAGGCTCCCCGCAGTGCATCAGAGCAGACTTCCCTTAGATAGTATAGATCAGGGTGGACAACCTGTGGCATGGACAGGCTCTGTGTGGGGCATACAGCAGACTGAGGAGGGACAGACAGCATAGTGGCAGATGGGGCAGGAAGCAAAAAGTAAAGCAGGACTTTGGGCAGGGAACATGGGTAAGAAGGAAGAAAGCAGAGTATCAGATCAGGCAGGGGAAGGGGATTAATGTGTACCTGGGGAGAGTGCAGGGCTAATTTGTGGCATGTCTGCCAAGAAAGGTTGGTGTTCACTATAGTTCATAGATGCTAAGGTTGGAAGGGACCTTAACAGATCATTGAGCCTGACCCCCTGCCCTGGGCAGGAAAGACTGCTGGGGTCAGATGACAGCAATTCTATGCAAATGAGAGAGACTGAATTTCAGTTACCTTATTTATTTTTTATAACATCATCTATTTATTTTAACTGTTTTGTAAAGCTGTGCGAAATTTCAGCAGCTGTTTCATTTTGGAGGTGTTTCGGCATCTGAAACACCGAATCTGAAATGAAACGGAAGGCTCTGAAACATCTCTGAAATGAAACCATCTGAAATGTTTTGGAAATGTTTCATGTGTTTTGTGTCACAACCCAAAGTTGTGAGTTTTTGTTTGTGTGCGCTTCGGCGCTGCTAAATTATGTTCCCGCTAAATTGCAGCTTCCTTGCATGGTGGAGTTCTCTGCTGCAGAAGAGAACCCCGGTGCAACGGAGAATTTCCCGCCAATCTGTAGCTTTCTTTGCATGGTGCATTTCTTTTGCATCTCAGAAATGCACGGTGCAAAGGAGTTCCCGCCATTTGTATGAAGATTTGTGCCACGTCATTGGCCGATTCTAATACATGCACACGTGGCGGGTAGCGATTTGGCTTGCTAGCCGTATAAAGAGCTTGGGTGGTTTCCGCCCAAGTTGGAGAACTCCGAGGAGACCCCCCGCAAGGGAAGACTCCACGAACACCAGGAGGAGGAGACTTTGCGCTGTGTGAAGATCTCTAAGCGTTGTGGATCCTCACGGACCCAACGCGTTTCTTAAGAAGGCAACAGAGGTCTAAACAGCCTCTGGCCTCTCCCCGTCGCTGAGCGCAATCCTAGACGTATCCCTTTCCTATATACTCAAGATCCGAACCCACGGAGCTTTAATAACTCCAGGGCCAGAGAGCCGAACCAAACCCACGGAGCTTCGACAACTCCGTGGGAAAGAAATTGCCGAACCCGCGGAGCCTTAACAACTCTGGGGCCAAAGAACCAAATTTGTCGTAGTCCTCCAATGAGGATTTAAGTGGAGCTGTACCTGTAAAACTGTCCAGCCTACACCGCGACCATCTTGGGTGTAAGTAAATAATCTTTAAATCAACCATTACGCCTCTGTGACTAATTCTAGCCCATGCGTGCCTTGCCGCCGCACGGTCTCCTCCGGCCCCGCGTGCCCGGGCTGCTGGCCACAGCCCGTGTGCGCAAAGACTGGCCCGGCTCGCCCCCGGCCCGCACATTTTGGAGCCAGGCTTGCAGGGAAACAGAAACTAAGAAGGGGGGGGGGCAGGAAGGGGGCAGAAGGACTGCTCTGATATTGACATCTGTAGCTGGCCAGCGTCTGCGATCTGTCCTTGAGGTCCCTTCCAGTCCCAGTCTGCTGTCATCCTGCGTGCAGATTCAGGGGCCCACACCCCCTGGGAGGAGTGTGGCATAACCCCATGCTGGCTGGGGCTCAGCGCCAGCACCTGAGTCTGCTCAGTGCAGCCTGTGCTGAGCACAGCTGGAGAAACCATGGGAGAAGCCCCCATGGCTTCCCTGCCCAGCCTCAGCCCCCTCCTGGCACTTTTTTTTTTTTTTTAAAGCTGGCTCTTTGGCAGTAGCAATCAGGGCCTCTGTGGGATTGTGACAAAGCCCCTCTACCCCGCACAGTGAGGGGCAG
The DNA here is from genome assembly GCF_030867095.1 of Alligator mississippiensis. Taxonomy (NCBI): domain Eukaryota; kingdom Metazoa; phylum Chordata; order Crocodylia; family Alligatoridae; genus Alligator; species Alligator mississippiensis. Next base: position 46,154,040 of record NC_081830.1, read on the forward strand.
AGAGGATGGGGCCTCCTCCCGCCTGGCACCTGTGTGGCAGCTGTCATATTGCGTGGGTGCAGCAGAGCTCAGCAGGGTGCTGTGTGATGTCTGGGAGCTGGGGCAGCTCCAGCAGTCAGCTGGAGCCCAGCACTACTCAGCCCCAGTGGTCCCAGCTCCCAGACAGCACACAGCACTCTGCTGAGCCACACTGCACCTGCACCATGGGGCAGCTGCTTCATGGGTGGCAAGCAGGGAGGAAGGGCAATCCCCGCTGCTTCCCACTGTGCTGCATGTGGAGGGGTGCTGCCATAAGCCCTCAGAGGTCCTGATCACTGCTGCCAGAGCTGGTGAGTGTGGGGCTTTTTTTTTTCTTTTTCTTAAAATGCCAGGCAGGGTGGAGGATGGGACTGGGTAGGGCAGCCATGGAGGCTTCTCCCAGGGCTCCCCTCACTCAGAGGGGCAGGCACAGCTGGAGGAGCAATGGGAGAACCTGCAACCGCCCAGCTGTGCTTGCCTCTCCCTGGCTGATCCAAATCTCCGAAACAGTATCGAAACTCTGAAACAGATTTGGCCGAATTGAAATGGAACAGTGATCCAAAACACTGAAATGAATCGCTGTCCTCCGAAATGGCTGAATTTGAAACTGAAATGAAACATAGCTGTTTCACACAGACCTTTTGCCCCTAAACAGAACACAGCAGGACCTGCCCTGTAAAAAGATGTTAAATAAAGGATCAGCATTCCAGGCAAAAATATAGTGAATGACCTGTATATAATGGGTGAGTGGCTAATCAAAGAGAGGGCAGGATTTAGAGAAATCTGATTATCCTACAAAACTTGTGTATTTGAATTTTTTTATTTTTCTGCATTCATTGAAAGTCAACTAAGTAAATGCTTTTTAGTCTTAAGGCACCCCTTAGAAAATGTGATCTCTTTGTTTTTATGTGATTTTTTGACTGCAGAAAAAAAGTCAGAATGGTTTTAACAATATGGATTCCTACTTGAAATCTCTGGGATTATTTTTTGTAAATCATGAGTAATTACTTGCACATGCACCAGTGCTACTAATTATTGCAGAATCCTTAAAATTCTGCTGTCACACCTTGGTTGTGAATCAGTCCCACAGCACACTCCACCTCCCCACCAGACTGTTCCCTGCCTTCCTCTGCCTCTGTTTCTGTCTGCAACAGCACTGCTGACTTGGGGGAGGGCGGGGGGACACCAAAATGCAAGTTCACCCAGAGCGCAATTTTCCCTAGTGCTGGCCCTGTGGAACAGAAGTGGTGAGAGAGAGTTGTTGCTTTTGTGTGTCTGAGTATAGCTCATGTAGGCATTTGGGGGTACAACTCCTGCCAGGTTGGAAGTGTTCAAAATCAAGGTGCTCACATGCTTGATAGAGTAAAGTAATACCTAAGCAAGGCAGAGAAAATGATGGTAGTCTGTAGCTAAATGTTGCTATTTGAGGCCATAAATCTTGATAGTAGCTACAGGGCTGAGGCGTACATCTTTCAGCTTCCATGTTTGTGGCTAGTTAGATTTGTAATGAAAGAATGGCTTCATTATTGCTAGAGAAGCAACCTAAATTTTGTACATTTAACATTAATTGTATTCACCTGAGTAAGGGTTACATCATTACACTTTTTTATCATTATGGATGAATAGTATAAAGTTTCAATGCTTATCTGTTCAACCTATTAAGTTTGGAATGCTGGCTTTTAGTTTGACCAAAGTAATCTTTGTGGCAAAAAGTGTGGTATCCCTTACTTCTACCTGCAATACAAACATGTTCTTGTGTGTACTTTCATTTTTCTGTCTGTTTGTTTGTTTATTTATATGAATTTCCTTCTTTATCCAGAAGACTTAGAGCAAAATACAGAAGTGTGCAAAAATGGGGAAAACTAATAAAATGAAAAATGCAGTTCCTTCAGGGGAAGATCAGGTTTATTTTTTAATTAAAATTGTTTTGCCCAAATAAAGAATGCCAGACAACTCCTTATTTTAGATACCCCAAGTTTTCGGGGGGAGCTTATGGAAATCACTCACAAGTCACATTTGATATGGTTACAACTAAAACTGAATGAAAAATGGTTAATACAATTTCCTAAAATGTAGTGTGAAAATCATAGTGTATTTTCAACATACTGTAATTGCACCACTACTGTTTGTGAAGCATTTTCTACAGAGAGCAATTATAGTAAAACATAATGGAGTGCTGATTGTACGGATTACTCAGAAGCAGCTGTAAATTCTATAGTGCCATGTGTGCACATTTGGCACACAACAAATGATAGCAAAATGCTTGCAAATCATGATTATAAAGCAGCAGTCATTGGATTGTTTGAGAAGGAAGTGTTGTGTTGTGGACCACAACTTATGGTCTACAGCACTAAGAACTAGGTTCTCTTCCTGGCTCTTGCAAATATTTGTTGTCCAATTTTTGGCAATTAACTTCCAGACTTGCTATCTAGAACTTCTCTTGACTTCAGCTGCAAGAAGACTGAGCTCACAAAATAAAGTGCTCAGCATGTTGGATCCTTGTCTCCCTCTTTGTTAGTTTTCTACAATTGGAGTCTCATTTCTGCAGCTCATATGACCAAGTCACTGGACAAGGTACAGAAACAATCCTTGGAGCAGGGTTGAGAACGCAAGGCTCTCCTTCTTCCCCACAGCTGTGAGCCACAAGTCTTTAGGCATGTTCCCTCTATTCTTTCTGAATCTTGGAATTTGTTTTTTCCAAAGATATATGGTTTCATTTGAAGGTGTAGAGAATGGTTCCCAAACCAGAAGTGCCCATAATCTTGGGGTAAGGGTACCACACAGTAGGGCTGTGCGAAGCTTCAGTTCCCGATTTTTGATTCGGCAGAGATTTGGCCCATTTTGGTGGCCGAATCTCTAAATTTGAATCGAATTGAATCGGAGGACCCTTTAATCTTTCCAAATTGAATCGGAACCCTCCAAATCAATTCAGAAAGATTCAGAGATTTGGACATAGACACAGCTTTCAATGTTTTTTCTACATACCTCTAGGTACCAGGGTCTCATAAGTGCTGTGCTGCTGGGGTGCATGGAGTGTCCCATGGAAGAATGGGAGTCTTCCCAGCACAGTTGGCAGCAGACCCAGAAGTGGACCAGAAGCACTTCCAGTCCACTTGTGGGTCCACCAGGGAGCACACTGAGGGGCCTCCCTCTATCCCCCTGGCTTGGTAACTGGTGCCTCCTGGGTCTGTGGGGGGTACCCGGGGTCCCCCTGTGGCTGATTGCTAAGCCGGGAGGGCCCCCCAGTGCACTCTCCACCGGACCTGGAAGTGGACTGGAAGTACTTCTGGTCCACTTCTGGGTTCATCACAGAGCACGTGGGGGGGGCCCTCCCCTGCACTCCTGTGGAACGCTCCATGTGCCCCCGCAATGCTGTATTCACAAGCCACGCCTGCTACCTCAAGATATATAGAAAAGTCTTAAAGCGGTGTCTCTGTCCGAATTGCTGATTTTTCCAAATCAGCATTGAATTTTCAGGTTTGGATTCAGCCGAATCAAATTGAGGACAGTGATCTGAATCAATTAATTGAATTACTGTCCCCGATTTCAGGCCGAATCTGAATCCAACTTGAATAGGGCCCACTTCACACACCCTTACCGTGCAGTAAGGGAGCAGAGGTTAATTCCTCTGAGGAACAGGAAAATCTTAAACCAGTCTTCGATGCCCTAGGCAGCTGCTCTACAATATTATGTAAAGATGGAGCTTCTCTACTTCTTCACCAGGAAGTGTTTTCAAAGGAAAGAATGACCCTTACTTGGTTTCTGAAACTGTTGGGTGTTCTTACCTACTGGAAAGTATTTGGGACCCAAAACTCAATTGTTAAGAAGCAGCTCCCTGCAGACCTGCAAGAAAGGGGTTGGATTTGACTCATCCCCATCCTCAGCATTTCCTATTTGCAAGGCATTGCACACAAACTTTTAGGTGGCTTCACATTCACATGTTGGCTGCTGGATCTTGTTCCAAAGTTTCTACTTACCCTGCCTGTAGGAGGGTGGTTGTGTCTTTTCTGGTTCCCTTCAGAGCCCTCCTGCCATGACTTTGATTGAAAGGAAAAGATGTTCAGTGTTTATCCCTGAGGGTGAGAACACACCACAGACCACCTAGATGGTTAACTTCCCAGTGCTAACTTTATTGGTATCTGTGTTACATTGTTGTTTCCTCCCTGCTAATTACCTCATTAGCAGAGGGAGCAGTATGGCCGTTCTAATTAACACTAAGCCGGTGAGTCTCCTGCCTGCTTTAGTCAATTTCGGCTTTCACAGCGTTATCACCGTCAATTACCTCATTGATGGGGGCATGTCTCAGCTGTCTCAATTGGCTGTCCGGTTGAGAGGGGTCTTCCATGATCTCTCTATACCTGCCGCATGCCCTGGCTGCCTGGTGGGGTGAATGGCTTTGCAAGGCTCTCCCCTCCATGCACTGCTGCAGGGTCCTCTGCCTCAGTGTTCCTCTTCCTGCTCAGCTCTGCAGGGGTCCCTGGACCTTCCCTTAGTTGCCTGTGTTATCTACGGGCCTTGGGTCGGTACCCCCCAACTCCTTCCTGGCACATCATGGCTATTCCCATCACTGGTCCCTGACTCCCCTTGGGGTCTTGTGCCTCCTGCTCTTCCTCTCTTTGCTCATTTGTGGTCTTCTCCTCCTCTGCTTCCTGACAACTAAGTATGGTCCTTAGCAGCCAGGGTTTAATAACCTTGATCTTCCCTAGGTGTGCAAAGTCCCTTCACCTGTGTAGCATGCTCCCTGTGGTTTCCTGCCCCCGAGGCTATCCTAGCAATGGGGCTTCTGCCCAAGCCCCTGTTACACTGCCTATGGACTACATAGGAAATGTAGGTATTTAATACAGAGTTCTAGATTCCATTCTGGAGGCTAGGTCTCTTGCTGAGGTTCTTTGTGCCCCTGTACAGTATCTGTAAAATAGAGAGAGTTGTTGTTTTCTTCGCCTTTTTTCTGTTTCATCTGTTTAGAGTAGTGATTTTCAGTGAGAGTGAGGGTGTCATGAGACTCTTTTAAGGGTGATGCGGGGTGCCACACACTGTTAGGGTGGGCAGATATGATAAACCCAGAGAGTTCAAATAGGAATCTGTAGTGTTAAAAAGGCTCTGCTCTGTTGGGGTCTTTCTGAGTTTTAGACAACAGAATAATTGCTCTATTATTTTTATGTAGTCAAAAACCAAATGAAAACTAAAAGGTGGTATTTTCTGAGGGGTACTGTGAGTCTACCCAGAGGTGCCTGGAATCTAAAAGGCTGATAAAGTACAGGCTTTTCCAAGCACTTATCATCATTAACATTTGTATTGTTACCCAGCAAAATGGATTTGTCATTATAAATGGGGTCAAAGGCCCCGTTGTGTTATAAATAAATACTATTTTCGGTACTCTGCCTAGTTTAATTTTAAATGTCTCAGTGTAAGGGTTTGATTATCATAGAGTTTTCCAAAGCTTTCTAAATTCCTCTCTTAGTCCAGAACCTATAACTTAATGAGGAGACTTCTAAAAGAATACTGCTGGGTAAACTTTACTCTGTGCTACGTTCTTTTTGCAAGGGGAAAATACTAACCTTAGTTGCCAGTGGAAACTGCCATCTAACAAAGTTTACCTACAAATGAAAGAGAATAATCCGCAGTAGCTTAGGCTCTGTTAGCTTTACTTCCCTTTTGCCTCCAGCTAAAATTTTCCTCATCAGCAGCAACAAATTATACCACAGTCCACAAAACTCAAACATCAACTAGAATTTATTGCCTTGTATAGTTTGAGGGGAACCATAATCATTTATATGTGGAGAGAATGTCTGTGAAGTTCAGAGAAATTCCTTAAGGCCTTTGAACTTGAAGATAGTTTGTTGCATCTACTTTTCACTCGACACTACTTAAGTATAGTCAGTAATAAACTCATGTACCAAATATTTAGAAATGTTAAAACTATGACAGTAGTAAGGGCATTACCATATACTGAATCAACAAAGTCTTTCTGCTTTACATACGTGACATTTCTGCATGTTGCACCTGCAAAGTTACTTGTCAATGTAGATGGACTGAGATCTCTTTCCTGAAACAGTTGCTTTTGCAAACCCCTTAAAGATGGGTCAGGCCCTAGACTCTACCCCAACATGGGATGCTGATGAACTGGCATAATAAAGATTCTAATCTGGGTCACTTAATTCATTGCCATTGTTATCACTATAATAATCATCCTAATGATAACTCCTGTTAAATTCAATTTTTCTTCCATATGTAAAGAGTACTAATAGTTGAGTTTTGTGAGCATTTACATCAGGGGTGGGCAGAATCCAGCCTGCCAGGCACTTTCATCTGGTCAGCAGCACCCCACAATGAATTGTGCTCTGCTCAGTCCTTCTGCCTGTGAGGGTGGGAGCGAGGTGCCCACATGTACACCCCCCCCAATATACCCTGTTACACCTCACTTCCAGCCTCTTGGGCACAAGGGCCCTACCCAGCCAGCAGCAGCTTCAGGGTGGGGCTCCTGCTGCAGCCATGGCATGAGAACCTGTTCAGCTTCCTGGACATCCAACTTGCTCAAGGCAGCAGGTAGGGAAGCAGTGGGGCTGTTGTGGAGGGGAGGGGTTACAGCTTGGTGGAAGCATGTAGTGTAACATGGAGCTTGTCTGGGCAAGTTGTGGGTGTGAGGGTGGGGGGTGTACACACTCCCCCCATGGCATGCAGCCCCCACTTTCAGCAGCAGCAGGCAGGGAGGTCAGGGGGCTCGTGCCCAGAGCAGGCATGCAGGGGGGGAGCACAGCCTGCCTGACTGCCTGTATCACTGGGGCTCTGTGCCATGCTCCTGTAGGTCCCACATGCAGCAGGAGAAGCCCCATGCTGGAGCCTGCTGCCTTCCCCGTCCCTGCTGCACAGGTCCTCACACTCTGCCAGGAGTGGAGGGAGCCCCACTCCCTGCTTCCCCACAGAGTCCAGCGTGGGGCTTCCCTGCTGTGATTGTGGGAGCTGCAGGTGCATGGTGCAGAGTCCCTGTGATAGAGGTGGCCAGTGCTGCAGTGGGGGCAAAGAGCACAGCCCCAATGCAACCTGCCCTGTCATCTCTATGACAGGGGCTCTGCACAGCGCACCTGCAGCTCCCACACATGCAGCAGGGAAGCCCCACAAGACTCTGCAGGGAAGCAGGGAGTAGAGATGTCTCCATTCCTGGCGGAGTGTGGAGACCTGTGCAGCAGGGGGGCAGGGAGGGCAGCCGGCTCCAGCGCAGGGCTTCCTCCACTGCGATTGCAGGAACTGCAGGTGTGTGTGTGGCACGGAGCCCCAGCAATAGAAGTAGCCAGGCAGGCTGCACTCTCTTTCCTCCCCCCCCCCCCCCGCCCCCTCACCATGCTCAGTGCTGGCCGGAGCCCGGCTGCCTGCACCGGGCATAAGTGTCCTGATCTCCCCACCTGCTGCTGCTGCCAGATAGAGGAGGCTGCATGCCATGGGGGGGGAGTGTGTGTGGGGTCCCTACAACCCCCACGTTTCCTTACACCCCACACACCTACATCCTGCCCTCACAACTGCCATTGACAGATACTTATACCCCAACGTACCCTATGCCTCCCTACACAGCCATACCCTCTCACAACCCCACAATACCCGCCACACCCTCCCACACCACGTCCACACATACACCTCCAGCCACACCCCACACCTCACCATACACATGCAATATAAGAGTGACCATTTATTTTTGAGTTATTATGCAATCTCTTCTATATACAGTACTCAATCACAAGTTATGATAAATATTTTTTGTAGTAAAATTAAAGTATATTACTGTAGGTGTTTGACTTCTAGTGTATGATTTTTTTTTTTCCTGTTCTAAGATGGCAACCTCCCAAAAGGAGAATGGTGAGGTGGAGCAGCAAGGGGAGGGATTTCTGGTGGCAAGTCAGGGGTTAGGGGGCAGGACTTCTGGTCCCAATGTGGACACCAGGGGGAGGGGCAACTGTCAAGGGGTGGGGCTACTTATGCTGTCCCCGACACCTTGCCAAAACCTGTTGAGCAGCCCTCCACCCAAATAACTGTCTGCCCATGATTTAGATACTGACAGTGATAGAACTAACACAGTAGGAAATACAATACTAACAGTGTAGCCTGCAGAAAGGGATTGTGTGCAGTTATAGGATGTTTCTGGTTCTGAAGTAGAGTTGTGAAAGAGATTCTTCAGAGGGATAAAATAAAATTGTATTAACGATGGAGTTATTGAAGAGAAAATAGCAAATTGCATGTGGGCGTGTACTCTTTCTTTTCTTTTTGAGAGTGGTATAATCATTTACAAGTATTTGAAAGAGGGAAGCACCATGAGAACTCTTTCTTACTGTTCCGAGTGACTCACGAGGATAGAACTAGCAATAGTGGGATGAATTTAACAAAAGAAATATTGGCTAACTTTAACCATGGGTGTTGGACCATAGGCTATTAGATTGTAGAATATATTTTCAAGACATCTAGTGAAAGTGAACTTCCTTGAATCACTTAACTCTAGGTTGGTCTAACTTTTCAAAACCACAATCCACCTTGTGGAATGACCCTTCTTGCAAAAGGAAAAGCAATATGATCAACTGCCTAACATGTAAAGCAAAGTACTTGATATACGGAAACCAAATTCAAGCTAGTGGTAATATCCCTTATGCTCAGTTGTACCTAATATATTTAAATAAATCACCTTATATATATAAATTGCATAGTAATGTGGTCTGCACAGGAAGAAGGGTAGGTGAATTCTGTCTTTTGCTTTGATGATTTTATGGAGTGTGCTGTTGCCATTTTGAGACGTGCACATGAATGCATGTTCTCCCAAATAGATTCTAGCTAAAAAAGATGTTTCAGGTGAATAAAATATCAAAATGTTGTTCCAGCTGTGAATGAGATATGTTAATACTTAGACAAATCAATTTCTGATTTAAGAATATATTGCAGATTTATTTTAAGTTCATTTTTCCCTGTGTAGAAAGATACTCCAGAGACATGAGCAACAACAACTCTTCCATGTAGAACTGCAACTGTGGGATAAACTGTTCCTTTTCAATGACTTTTTTCCTCTAGAAAATATTTTTCTTCTCTAAACAGTAATGCTCCACAGGTTTGTTTTTTGTTTTTTTGTTTTTTCTTTTAGTGCGAGAATTAATAATATTTTATATTTGCATTCAGAGTCGGAGGCCTTCTGCACAATGATGCATTATTTGTAATACATGAAACTAGCATTCATTTGGTGGTAGTATTAGTGTGTGTTTGTGAGTGTTGGGCAAAGAAAGAGGGAAAAGAGGAGGTAATAGTAGTCATTTATTATTTTAGGCATGTAGCTGGAATGGTAAATATACTGCTGGGAGCATTGAGAATTAGAGGTGCCTTTTTAATTGGTGATTGTATTATCAAATCATATGCATCTGTAATGTAACATGAATATCTTCACAAATAGGAAGTCCTGATGACTGATGGATGGTAAAGCCTCATAGGGTACTGCTATTATGGGGCATAGTAACTAAAAAAAAAAAAAAAAAAAAAGCAAATGAGCAACAATGTTGATCTTTAAGTGTTGTCCATCAGGGTTAATGATTAGGTTTTTAGGCTGCTGCTTCTCTCTAGAAGCTTAAAATTTGAAAAACTGAGAAATTGCTCCTGTAAACTGTGCCTACACAATAAACAACTTCTGATTGCTATCATCCATGGTCATGGTTATGAGCTAATTATAGCACTTGCTGTTAACTTTCAAAAGTGGAGTTTATGTATGGAGGTCAGCTCATGAAAACACTTCTGCAAGACATGGTGCTTGCTGTTGTTAAGTCCAGTGAACAGGAAAGGTGTATGAATCTTGCTTTTGAAATATGAGTCCCAGTGAGTTTAAATACCTGAAATTAGGCATCTAAAAAGACAGCCTGAATTTCAGGGCTCCCAAAGCTCTCATTAAAGGAATAAAGCAATTGGAGAGATGGTACAATTAAGAGTCCCAATGTTACTTCTGAGGGACTAAATCCTTTCAGGTTGCAGTTGCCTGTGATTCTTCCTTTCCTCATATAATAAAGGCTGAATGTGCACTGACAGGTAAAGCTAAATACTGGCTGTCAGTTCCCCTCCAATGCATTAATTCCATGGAATGTCAACTGGATCATGTTTCCCATTTTGTTTCCCCAATGGCTTTTTATATTAACACTGACTTGAGGAGGCAAAAAATGCTTTTAATATCAATTAACCTTTTAAACCTTTTCTCAGCTTTTGCTGCTTAATTTAACTGAAAGTATGATCTGTGCCCTGACAGTGGCAGTGGTAGTGACTGCAAGATGACTTGGCTTGCTCTCAGTGGACAAGAAATTGTGTGCCGAATACTAGATGTCTAATTAGCATTTATTACACCATCTTGTCCCTAATGGTTTGGATACTTTTGTAGCCTATTATTCTTTTTCCCTGAAGAAAACCAGAAACAAATACATTTGGTTTGTTAAAATAAGAATGAGAAGAGTTTTTATCACTGAAGAAAGAAATGGCGTTATCATAAAAGTGCATGTCCCACAGGCAACATTTTCCATTAAGAGTGGAAGATTTAACAGATGTCCATTACGAAAGAATGGGATTTGTTCTGATAATAGCTAGACAATGAGTTCCACACACAGTTTATAATAGCAAATCTTTTGCAGAACACGTATATCAAGGCTGACTTTTAGTGACGCCTGTACCAGTTCAAATATGTCCTTTATGACATTTTTCTCAGAACCTCTTTTAAATCTAGAATCTTGTGGAACCCATACATACAAGAGTTCAGAATAACATCTTTTCAAAGGTCATTTCACACTACTTCAACATTCCCAGCATACTTATAAATACAAAATATAAATATGAAAGTTAAAAATATTGTTATGTCTCTGGTGCTATTGATTACATTTTTTAAATCAAGTATTTGAAAAATGGGAGCATGGAGGGAAGAAACTTGAGCTCATGAGCAGGCTTCAGGTTCATGGATATTAACCTGTTTTTGCCCTTTCCTTCAGTCATACTGCTTAATATCAGCCTCCACTAAGGTATTCATTTATGTCCCAAATATGTGCTGTCAGAAGCGCTACTAGATATGGAATTACCTACTGTAAATATGTATTTTTATTACTAACTATATACATTAATTCACTGAATATGGATAAAAGCATAACAAACATGGGTGCATCTACATGTGTGCTTTACTATGGAATAGATTAATTAGCTTTGCAGTACAGTGTCACCATCTACACGTGTACTTTAATTAGAGTGGCTCCCAAAAGGTGCTCTAACTTAAAGCCCCCACCCCCTCCCGCCCTGGACCACGTATAAAGATACCCTAGGTGATTAGAGGAATACAGAACCTATTTTATGAGAGCAGATTATAAAAGCTTGGCTTGTTTATCTTTGCACAATAAAGGTTGAGGGGGAATATGGTTATTCTTTATAAAAAAAAAAAAAAATATGCTATGCATAATAGCCAAAGAGTAGAGCTACTTAAATTAAAGGACAGTATTGATACAAGAAAATGGGTATAAATGTTTACAAAGACTATATTAATTAGATGGTTCTAACCATTAGAGGCCTTAAGTTCTGGAACAGTCCCCAAACAATGAACTGGGGACTGGGAACTTGTATTTTTTCAAGGTGAAGCTTCATAATTTTGAGGAAGGCATTGTGTCATAGTGTGTATATGATTTTGGAGTAATAATCAGAGCATGGGCTATGTAGCTGTGTGTATGTTAGTATGCTCATGAGTGGGGATTGAAAAAAAAATATGATTGTGTAGGTTAGATGCGCGTGCACACACACACACACACACACACACACACACACTTTAATACATCATTTGGTTTCTGAGTGATGTCCCTTGCCTGCCCCTCCACTGCACCCCCCCTTTCTCTGAAGCTTTGAGTATTGGGTGTTGACCTTGAGTGGAAGTATGAGATTGGTTTGGGTGCACTGGTGTGCTACCAGGTGCTGGAGGGTATGCCAAATGGTGCACCTGCTCTAAGCAAAGATACTGCTTATTGTCTGTATTCTGGTGTGGCACAGGAGCCAAACCAAAAAGAAACCTGTTCTAGATAAAGCAAAGATTAATAAATAGCAGATGTGGTCAGAAAAGAGAGAGGTCAGGGTCAGTTTCACTGGTTGTATGCTCTACTCATTTGGTCAACTGACCAAAGAAAAGTCAAATTGGGCAAGATCTATGGCCCCAAAGTAGGCCAAGTATTGCATAAAAAGTCAAATTCTGGTTACAAGAATTATATGTCATTGCCCATAGTCATGCAAAGCACGTTATAAGCTGCATCTAAACAAAGAAGGAAGAGGCAGAAAATGCCTTCAAACTGCATTAGGCATTTTATTTTCTGGTCACTGAATGTGTATAATATATAACTGGTTCACACAAGATTAACTGGTTAACTACACAATTACCTGTAGATCATAGTAGCTATCACATCATAAAAAGCTCCAACCATCTATAAAGTTAGACCTTGAAAGTGTACTAACTTTATAGCATCTTGCTATCAAGCTTTAATTTCAACATATAGAAGGGTCTCACTTGCAGCTGGGAGGTGCACCATGCCCAGCATAAAACCTGTGAGCCCTAGGGATTGCAGGAGCCATGAGCCCTAGGGTCCAGGTATTTCCTATACTCCCAAGCCCTGGGAATCCCCAGAAAACCCCTGGACCCTGGTGTGAAAAACCCCTGAATTCTGGGGATTGTAGCTCCCATGATCCCCAGGTTTTAGGGGTGTGGGAAATCCCTGGACACTTGAGATCATGACTGTGATTCCCCAGGGCTCTGGAGATGTGGGAAACCCCTGGGACCAGAGGATCACGGTGACCCTTTAACCCCTGGGGTTTACTACAGCCCTGGGGTGAGGGTGGGTGGGTGAGGAGATGGGGATCACCCTTGAGGCAATCCTTTGACCCTGGTGGTTTCCCACACTCCTGAGTGTGGGGAGATGTCAGCAGTGGTGATCCTCCATCCTCCAGCAGTTGGGAGCTCCTCAGTTAAACTGTATGGGGCTTCCAGCTGCAGGAGCTTGCCAGTGCAGGGGGAGCGTAGGATCAGACTCCTCCTGCACCAGCAATAAGGCATGATGGGGTTTAATACGTGGCCCCACAGAAAAGTTTTTGGTCTTGGAGACTCTTTTAATGGTCAATTTCTCCCATCCCATTTGGCCAGCTGTCAAGCTCATTTTACATTTAGGAACCTTCCAATAAAAAGGAATCAATTTTAATAACCAAACCAATTAATTACAGCCAAACAGTTTGCTATCTATTTTGAAATAGAGTTTTAGTTATCATTTGGATTATGTTGAACTTCAATAAATATATCTTTGAAATGTTAAAAGTTTTCTCAATAAAATCTAACAGAGTAGGATTTAAAAAGCATGGACAAATATACAAAATGCTTACAGTATAGCTCTGGTTGTTGACAAACACCTAGGTCACTTTGGAGTGAGCACTGAGTCACTAAAGAGTAAGTAAAAATATTCCAAACATTACAAATTAACCTCAGAAGTTGAAAGTAGATGTGTTTTGCCTAAATTCTCTCTTGATTTTTAATAAGCCCCTGCCCCTGATTTTAATAATCATTGGTCTGCTGCGTGTGCTTGATGCAGTGTGACAATATGCTATTTTAGCACATGCCCAGTGGTTTGAAATAAATGGAAAAAAAATATTAGTTACTTTCTTTCCTGCTTTCTCAGTTATGTAGCTGCTTTTATGCAAAGATTTGAAGACAACACTGAATGAGATGTATTTCAACTGGTGGGACACAATTGAACTAATTAACCCCACTCAAGTTTCTTTAGATGAAAATTGCTGCATCAGATGCTCAAACTGGAAAATTAGTAGATCCTGGTCTCTGTTGGTCATTATGTTGCCTTCCCTATCTACTGGCATCCCAATAAATTATTTCACCTATGTAAAGAACAGTTAACTAATGTATACCTGGAGCAAGAATTGACAAAATCTTGACAGAGATTGTGACTGTAGAAGCTACTAGGGTATCTTTGCTTGCGGTAACTACAGTATGAATAATTAGGCAGAACAGGCAGCATTCAAAACAATGTTAGTTTCTTCATTGATACTGATTTTATTTGTAAAATGCTTTCAGAGGGAAAGCACTGTAGGAGCTTTATAGCTGCTTCTGTGGAAGAAGTATGGGAGGTAGGAGAGGAAAAAAAAAATATCAGGGTTTAACTCTGTACATTGGAAGTTGCAGGAATTTTGAAAGTTCAAATTCTGGAAAGCCTCTGTTAACCTTTTTGCTGTTTAAACTTCTGCTATAATGTTTCTTTTTCAGAATGTTTGTTCTCCTGTAATTTTCTAGCTAGTTGATTGTTCTTATTGCCTAAGTACAGACAGTCAAAAAGCCCAAGGCTGAATCAATTCATAATTCCAGGTTAGTTTAAGCTACAGAGATTAATCTGAGAAAAAGCTGGGCATGCATTTACTTTTGACTCTGGAAATGCTGCCACATGCCTGCAGTGGCTTAAGCCTGAAGCAGGGGGCTGCTAAAGCACAGCTCTCTGGCACGTAATCAGCATAGGCTGTCTTTTTGCTTCCTCTTCCTGCTGCCCCTGAGGCCTCTGAGATTTGTGCTCCAGAATCACAGCAACAGGACTCTTCAGTGTTGCTCATCACTTCCTCTTCCTGCTTCCAGGTGCTTATGGGATTTGTAGCCCACAACTGCAGCCAGCAGTAAGTTTAGCAGCAGGGCAGCCTTATACTCAGGAGAATATGGGTTTAACCCCTCCCTCTGGCCCCAGACACCAGCTGGGGTTTGCCTGTTTACTGGAGCAGACAGTACAGTACAACCCAGCCCAGCCCAGGTCTGGAAAGCATGGTGGGATGCTGGGGGACTGTGATTTAACTTGAACCAGGAAGGGGTCTGGGACAGAAATTTCATAAACTGGTTTGACCCAAATCAGTTGTCTGATATTACATTCAACCAGGTTTATCTTAAATCAGTTTCAGCCATTTTGAAACTAGTTTATGTGCACTGAGCTTCTGTTCTGTTACAGGTTTAAACCAGTTTCTGATCACTTAAATCAGTTTATGTGTAACTTCTGTCCCTAGCCCTTGAGACATTGGAGCTCCTGTGCAGGTTCATTTTTAGCTTCCTGTTGCTCACATAAAAAACAATGAATTTACTATTTACTGGGACAAATTCTGCCCTAAGATTTCAACACTGATTTCAGCAGGAATTGGTTGAGGAAGTTATTTGTTTTACAGTAACTGGGAGCAAAGCCTTGCATGTCTTGATGGTGTTTTGAGTGAGCAGATGTCAGAAAATAAATGCATGTGAACATCAGAAAAAAATATTGTTTTTAGGTTAGTAGTGGTACAAATTTAGGAATGCTTACTTTGTACCAGACTGATCTCACGTCCATGGGAATGAGGCAAAACTTGACTCCCTGGGTTAAATTTGGAATCTGGCTGAATCAACTGTCCATTGAACTTAGTGGAGCCATGTGCCAGTCGGCAAAATCATGACAGCGCTTCATTTTTGTAACATTTTCCATACAAACTGTATCAAAATGGGGAAGTTAGTACAAAATACTTCTGGGTGTGAACTGCATAAGCAATGCTTGAATAATTTAAATGTAATGCAACTATAAGACCAGATATTGTTAGAAACTAAAACATATAATGCGGAGAAAAATGCTGTTTTAACAGGTTGCTAGCTAACTTTTTACCATAGCTTCAAAGCTCCCTAGTAAACATCTCTAAATCACTATGCCTTGATTTTTTTTTTCCTGTCTTGCAACTTACTAAAACATTAGTGAAGCTTTTGACATTTTAAAACAACTGCTCAGCTTCAAAAAGTAGCAAACTTGTGTTTCTCTCAAACTTTGGCAAAGTAGTTTAAAATTTGGAAAGTTAGAATAAGTCTTTTCCACATCATTAAATTTTAACATTTCACATTTTCAAGTATTTGGCTACTAACACAGCATTACTTTTAATGAGAAAACTCAAAGCTGATTTCTCGCCAGCTGTCACAGTTAAATAGCTTGACATTATAAGCTATCAGAAAGAAAGAGAGAAAAGCCATAAAGTGACATTAATGGCTAAATAAAATATGTTTGTTAGAAAATATATAGATGTTATATGTTTACAGTTTCAAAGACAATAAATAATACCTCTAGGTTATTATTTTTTTTCCTTTTTCCCTAAGTATTTTATAATGCTTGATATACTTATAGTAAAAACAAATATCTTTCTAAAATTCAATACGTTCTGGATTTTTTAACCACTAATCTTAAATCTCTTCTCATCTTGTAACAAATCTTTTTATTTTATTTTGCTGTAGGCTATAACTATCCTGACAGTTTGAGTCAATCTGACCTATATTGTATAAGCCTAAATTTAGCCTCCCTGAAGCAGTGCATTTCAGCACTGGAAGCTATATCATATCCTTTCACTGCTCACCTCCTATCCCTCCCTTTTCTGTAATGTGTATGTGTGCTTGGAGCTAACCCATGTTCCTGTTTTCTAACCCTATTGCACTCCACTTCCCCTCTCTACTGCCTGTTGGCAGAGACTGGTTTCAACAGGAAGAGTACTACAAGGAAACTAGAGATGCATCTTAATGTTAATATAAAAAATAAAGAGGCAGTAGCCTTTGATGGGGAGTACAAGGTATGAGATAGATGGGGAAAGGTAGCTCAGGGTTGTTGAGGCTGACCCTAAATAAATTTGTAACTTAAAAAGTTTCTTACATTTCAGAATGGTTAGAAATGTAGAATTTCAGAATGTATTTGATGTATTATGTATTTTAGGCATATTCTCAATGCTAAAAAATCCACTTTTATTAAGAAGAGTAATATCCAGTAGGTTTCTCAGGAAGGTCCCTTTATAGGTGCGCATGGACCGCTATATTGGGGTGGATTTAAGATGTGAATGACCAAACTTGAGGAAGGTGGGGGAAGGGTGACATGTCACCAGATTTTTCAGGTGATTGGTGTTTAAGACTTTCAAAAGAACCCTGCATCCAATATCATGGGCATTTTCAGAAACCAGGGGACCCTGATGGGAGCTGAACTCTTGAAAACTTACTTGTATTTTCTCTAAATGCTACATTTTCCTCTTCTGAAGGTAAAATTTTGATCTGCTGAAATTGGCTAAAATCATTCACTTGCTGTATGAATACCATGAGCAAAACCACAAGCTAAACTGTTTCTATACATATTTATAGGAGGAAAGTGCTCTTTCTCAATTGTTTTTGGACAGTAGAATTTTGATTGTTTTTATATAGACCATGGTACAAAATCATAATCTTTTTCTGGCCTGGATGTGTCAGCTAATGGTGTCCACTCTTTCTCATGGACTTTTTTTTTTTTTCCCTTACACCTTATCTTTCCAGTTACTCTCTTTGTGGGACCTTATCCTGTCTGTGTAAAGAATGCACAGTGGTGTTAGGAATGTTTCTTTATTAGACAGCAACTAATTCATGCTAGAATATTTCATTTTTGCACACTTAAAATTTCAGCTGAATATCTGGGAGCTACAGTAGTGAACACTGAGCTTTTTAATTTGCCAGCCAGATACCCTATGTGAGCTGTCTCCACATCCTTCTTGTATTCCCTTAGGCATGGGATGCCAGTGTTTCTTCTTACATCTTCCTGTGATGTCAGTGGGCCAGTTCTTTTTGCTACCAAACATTTTTAATGCTGATTTGTTCATGTCTTTGACCATGTGCTAAAATTGCACTGATCCATTAAGCAGCCTTGAGTATACTTAAATACCATTTCGGTCAATGAGACTTAAGCATGTGGTTTGCTGAATCAATGCATTATTGTCCAGAACAAACTACGCAGAAACAGATCTTCTATCAGACATTTTTATTTCATGCTACAAAGAAATAATTCCTTGTTGCATATTTTTATCTGGTGTAATCTGTCATCTATGGAATCAAAGGGAAAAAAGTCACTCCAGTAAAGTAAGCAACACCCTAAAGCACTAGATTCCTGCAACTGAATGTGCTTTTAGTTGCTATTCACTGTTTAACATGAACAATGGAACAAAGTCCTAACATTTATTTCTGAAGGGTATTTTAGCTTGAAAAACATGTCTTTCCCTCTATTAGGATTTCTGTAGCAAGCTCTATTTATCTGGGACTTGAAACTGCTCTGCTCTGCACTGCACAGCTTTTGTATCCTGTTTTTTTTGTTGTAGCTGATGATGAACATGCTTTGTTTATCCTTATGTAAAAGCATACTTGTTCTTAAGTACGCATCTGAGTAAAAGCTTTTTTGCCTTTTGTCATGGAGCCAGAAAAAAGAGCATCCAGGCCCTATGAAATGCCTTGTATCATGTTCACGAGGAAGAAGTTTAATTGTTTTCTCTTCATAGTAGCAGTGTTTTCCCTTTTAGTTATAAACCTAAAAAACTTAAGTATACTATTCTTCCCTTTTCAGACCTTTTGTGTCTGTTTCACACAAGGGGTGCATCTACACAAGATGCCTAAATGTGCAATAGCCTAGTTTACTGTGCAGTAAGCGTGCATGTCTACATGTACGCTGACTTGCTGTGCAGTAAAAACCCTTAATCGTGTGTAAATTTGCTACCTGCAGATTTGTGTGGGATTAGTTACTGCAAAGTAACAAATGTGTAGACATGACCCTGGAGCAGATTTGCTCCTGGGTCTGCCCTGCATATAAGGGGCCAGCCTCAAGCTATCCCCAGGGCTCTGGACTAGGAACCTCTCCTGCCCCGGGGCTGGGCTTGCCTCCATGGCAGCCCCTGCCTCAGGCTTTAAAAACCTGCAGGCATTTTGAGCCCTGGGGCACACATGCACGGAGCCTGAGAGCACTCCAGGACCCCGTATCTGCCTGGGCAGGCCCCAGCCTAGTTGGGCCAGCATGTCTGCACCCTAGCACTGCTGCCTGGCACCACTGCGCCGCATGGCTGCCAGGACTATACTGCAGGCTGCTGCAGCCTCTGGCCAGACTTGTCAGACCTCAGACCCAGCTGCAGGCAGCTTCTGGCCAGCAGGGCCAGCTCCACTTGTCTGCAGAGCATCCCCTGCAGACTGTCCTGAGCCTGTAGGTGCTGCGGGGCATTGCCTCTGCTATGTGGCTGCCATTCCTGTACCGTGTACCTGCACTGGGAGCTGCAGGCAGCTGCCCAGGCCCAGCAGCACCTTGACAGCTGTGCGGGAGCCCAGAGAGCCAGTAAGGGATCCTGGATGGTGTCCTCCTTGCCAATGCCCAGGCCTGTGCCCTCCACCTGGGGCCTCACCTGGTACAAGGAGGAGATTGGCGACCTTGTGGCACTGTGGGGTGAGGTGGGGATGCAGTGCCAGTTTGAGCAGGCCAGGCATTTCAATGCCCACATCTGTGAGGTGCTGTCAGGCTGGATGCAGGAACACGGGCACAACCTGTCAGTGTGGGGGCTGCGCTGTGGGCAAGAGTGGAGCAGAAGTGCAGCAGCTTGTGTTGGAGGGGTGGCTATGGGGGCTAAGCCAAATTCTAGGGTGGCTGTAGCCTCCCACGCCCCCTCAAGCACTGTTGCTGCTTGTCCAGTGCAGGCTGCAGCAGCTCTGCTCACCCTGCTCCCACCTGTGATGCAGCCCCTCCACTGGGAAGAGGCTTGTGTTTCCCAGGACAATAACAGGGGCTGCTGCCCCTGTCAGAGTCCCTCCTCTGTCACTGCTCCAGGGGCAGGGGTAGGGGTGTGGCCAGCCAGCATGGGAGCAGGGAGGGGGTTTAATCCCCTTTTCTTCCCCTTTGCCTCTGGGGAACCCCTACCAGGGTCTGCCTGGCCAGGGGCAAGCAGTGGAGCTGATAGCTGGGGCTGGCAAATCCTGGCTGTGGTCCCACAGTGGGATAGGGATGAAGTGGGGAATAAATCCCCTCCCTGCTCCCTTTGCTTTATGGGGCCAAGCTGGCTGGCATCTGGCCATGCTCCCACCCTTGGAGCAGTGAGGTAGGAGGGACCCTGACAGGAGCTGCTGGGGGAAGAGTGGAGTGAAGGGGGAATAAATTCCCTCTCTGCCCTCCTTGCCTTAGGAGGCCATGCCAAGCCAGCATTTGGTGGGAGGCCAGGGTCTGGCCATGCTCCTTCCCCCCCCACCCCCCAAAAGCCTGGCAAGGGCTGCTTCCTCCCTTCCCCTTCAGGCATGCCCCAGCTCGGGTCCCTACAACCCAGGGTGGGGGTTTAAACCCTTCCCCAATCATACTCAGGTCTGCAGGGGCCTGGCCATGCCCCTTCCCTTGGCTCTACTTACCTCCAGTCCTGACACTGTGGAAGGGAAGGGAAGGCTTGCTCAAGTGCGCCTCCCCCTCTCCACCCCCCAGCTTCTGGCCTGAGCCACTGCAGGCATGAGGCTGTGTTTCTGGAATCAAAAGTGAATGTCTAGTCACTCACTTGCCAGCTTAATCTACTCAGGTTAGACTAATCTGCAAAGGTTAAATCAATTCAGGCTCAGACTTTTTGAATGTCTGTACTTAGCCATTCAATCTAACCTTTTCCCCACACCCCATTTCCTCCCTCTTCACTTGCTCTGCCCAACCACCCACCCCTCCTCCCCCATTTAAAATCAGCTTAGCGTCTTTGCAATGTATCTGGTTCTGTCAAGAAATTCTTTGAATCCTTTCCCAACCCCTCCCCCCCATAGCAGGCATCATTAGTTTACAGTTTCTACAAGGGGAAAAAAATAGTTTTAGTCACTAATTTGTAGGAAAGCTAGAATTGCCATTAGAAGTATTTCATGGTTCTCTAGGAATCATTTACTTTGCAGAGTTGTTACACCCTTGTTTTTAATACTACTATCATGAAATGTTATATTTCTAAATCTGGATGTCAACAAAACAGGGCTTGGGGACAAGATTTTTAATACATTTACACTAGTCTAAATCCAGGGGGGAAATGGAGTTCTGTATTTGCAGCAGTATACATTTCATAGACATTCGGGCTGGAAGGGACCTCAGATCATCGAGTCCAGCCCCTGCCTCAGGAGCAGGAAGTCAGCTAAGGTCAAAGGATCCCAGCAAGATAAGCATCCAAATGTTGTTTTTTTTAAGTATAAATGAATTAGGATCTATGTCTTAGTGCTTTGAAAGCTTCAGTGTTTATATTCTTACCTATTTATATAATACTTTTCTCTCCAAATAGCAGGCAGTGGGGAATTCCCAGCTACAAATGAAGGAAATGTTCAGAGTGAAAAGTGAGCCTTTTACATAATTCTTCTCCAATTGGAGATAGAGAACTTACATTTTTTGGTGCTTTGATATTCTGTATGCTTTTACACCATTGTACTTCAGCATTTCTTTGAAATCTTCCAATTATGTTTCCTATTGATCACTGTGCTCAAGATAGGTCTAGGTAGAATCAATGATCTTTGAACCCCAGGGAGGTCTCCAGTGTACTAATTCAAAGCTCTTGGATAATTCAAGAACAATAGTCAAAGTCTGGTAGGCTTAGAATGTTTGCAATAGAATTAATGCACTTGATAGTTCAAACCAGAGGCTTTGAAAGCCAAATGTCATTTTTTTTCTGTTAAACAGTTGTCTTTAACCTGCCACTAGAAAGCTGTAAAATTACAACAGTAATCTGTGTCAGGTTCCAAATACCAAATAACAACTTTTGATTTGATTTTTATTATAGGTTTAGGCATAGCCTGAGCAGTTTTTTAGAATTTTCAGCATTTAGAAATGAATGGAATACATGTTGTTGTTGAAGTTAACTTGAGAGTTTTTGTTGCAATTTTTTTTTTTCTTTTTTGCTTCCGAAGACCAAATGGTCTGGACTTCCTTGAGACTGAGGAAAGAGGTGGGGCTTCATTTTCTGTTATGACATGCTAAAAAGGACAAATTCTGTGCTGGTGTACGTTAGTGCTAGTTTCTGTTAGCCCATTATTCAGGCAGTTCTGGTGTTGATCTCCCCCTATGAGGAAAGTGACTCATTAAAGTCCTCTACTTACATATTACAAGTTCTCCCTGAGAGAGGCTAAGGGAAGATTAGGAGGGTTCCATTACCAGCTACAAGGTTTCAAAAAGCTCAGATTCCTGTCTGCTGTCTAAGGGACTGTACTAAAAGGGCACTACTGCAGTAGTCAATAAAAATGAGACTGCTGCGAATCCATAGAAGCTTTCTGTTTGTCCATTGCTGCATTTTGCTAAATTTTCTTTCAGTTACCTTCTGGTGAAGGGCTATATGTGGGATGTGCAGCATTAGCCTTGATTGATGATTTGGCTCTATAGGTTTCCTTCCCAGCGCTTGGATGAAAGAGGTCCAGATGTCTGAGATACTGTTGGGATAAGCCCTCATCCAGAGCTTGCTAGAATAAATGTCAGGATTGTTTTTAAATTAATTTGTAAATTTGAAAACATTAGCCCAAATTTTAATTGTCTGAATATTTTGACCAAGACCATCTCTATAGCTGTTTGGAAATGTCTGTCAATATTTTCAGACTTTGTTGCAGAATTGGACGTTTGTCAACATTCCATCAAATTCGAAGTTCAGTACAATTACTCTGACTCGTGATTTGTCTTAGTTCAAGTCATCCAAGTCATTTAATGTGATTTATTACTGAGTGTGAATAGTTCTTGTGCTCAATTCTGAGCAGACTCTATTTACAATTATGTAAATATATAGCTTGTTGACATTTTTTGGTGTGAAGAGCATTGAAGAATCCCATTAATTTCTCATGTTTTTCATATGCAGCCATTCTTCCTGAGGAAGCAAAGAGATATCCAAAACTATGCATAAGACTCAGCCTTGTAGTCTTAGATTCTTGAGCTACTCTTCTCTAGGGCTGGATTTTAACTCTTGGCTCAGCTTTGTCTTCAATGTTACAAGGTGTATTTTGACTCGGCTTCAACATCAATGTTATCTTTCTTAGTTACCATAGCACAGTCTCTGATACAACACTTCTTTGCTTAACATAATTTTTGTGCATTTTAGTAAAGTGAGATGAAGTAGTACAGTAACAGTATGCACAGTGTTTAATGGCAATATGTACTTTTTGACTTATTGCTAAAATAACTCTCCAGGTTTACTGCTGGTGATTCATATGGGTGCATGTTGCAGCCATCTCTAGGGCATGTTTATAATTTTTATTTCTTTACTTAGATTGATTTACTAATATTTGATTAAATGACTTAAGAAAATAATAAATAGCTTGGGCAGTTTCCACCTAAACATGCCAAAGGATCAATTGCTTGGCTAGGTTTTGTGGCTAAAGACCTTCTTACAAAAGAGTAGAAATCTTGCCCAAACATTCAACAAGCTGTAATCAGAGGTAGATCTGCCTGAGTAGTATATGACACAAGCTCTGTAATTTTGCACTGCATGAGTAGGGGGAAGAGAGAACTCATGATAACTTAATTATCACTAAATGTTTTTTATTAGCTAGGAAGTTGCATGACAAAAGGGGAAGTGGGAGGACTTAAGTATTCATACCTCCTTTGATAGATAATTCTTCCCTTTTTTTTCTTCTGATTAATATATTTAAATTTTGAGCTCTTTGGGGAAATTTTCATACTGTTAATTTTGTAATACACCAGACATACATGGCTTCTCCAGATATTTTATTCTTCCAGCCATGTGTTCAGGCCATGTCAGACTTGGGACCCACACCACAGTTGTGAAGCAATAGTTGCTATAACTCAAAATCATGACTCTCAAGTCAATAAGAGAGGGCAGCCCTAGGGCTTTGGGATCATGGCAGGGGGGGTGGGGAGGGGGGAGGGTCACCGGGGCAGGACTCTGGGTCCACATGCTGCCAGGACCCAGAGTGGCAGCTACTGGGGCTGAGAGTCCCCTCAGTTGCAGGACTCTGAGCCTTTGCTAGGCATGGTGCACCACGCTGCAGGGAGACCTTACTACATGTGCAAATTAAAGCTCAGTAACATCCAGCTCTAAATTTAGTACACATTTTCAAGGTCTAACTTTATAGCTGGTTGGAGCTTTTATTGTGTGATAGCTACTTTGTATGTGTAGCTGGTCTCCAGGCAATTGTGCAATTAACCAGTTAATTGCATTATACATATAATGTGGAGAAGGGGCCAATATTTCAGGTTATCAATTTATTAGTTTGTTTCAGAATCCAGTACATTAATCTCTGCTAATTTTACTGTCTTTAACATCTGGTGGAATGGTTTTGTTTTTATTTCACAACAATTGTTGCCACAACTGTTCATGTTATTTCCAAACATTCCTCCCTCTGACTTCCCTCTCTTTAAAACTAAGTTTTTATGTTTACTACCTTGTCTCCTACATGTCTCAGGAGAAGACGTAAGAGCTTAATTGTTCTCTTTGAAATCCAATCCTTTTATGAACTTCATGTTCTCAGACGCTTATACCTTAATGGATTTGAGTGCAAGAGCAGGGCCAAAAAAATTGTTTTCCATTGTTTTTTGATTTACTAACAATAATTTTTAAATGATTCATTCTTATTAGGGCACAACGTTCTTGTCCAAACATTAAGTTTATTGTGTCTAGGTATATTGGTAAACAAAAGTGAGATTTAAATGGGTTTTGTAAAAATGATTTTGAAAAAGTCTTCCCAATTTCTAAAGTTACAGAAGAAAACAGGATTCAATAGGGTATTACCAAGGGAGAGATATGATAATGAGGAGTTATGGAGAGTAAGGTGTCTAATATATTTTTTTCTTTTATCAAGTGTGTTTCACGTCTATTTCTGTTTATATGGCCTGCTTGATGGATTATCCTGGATTGTATGTTAAATAATAGGTTGCAAAAGGACATTTTCAAGGTCACCCCTGCAGGTGGAGTCTAATTTCATGCACCACATACCTGCTAGCACAGGACAAATGGATATTTAGTAAAATAAACAAAGATTTTAAAAATAGGAACAAAGCATGCTTCTGGTAATTTGTTGGAAGTAATGAAAGATTTATACCTACACATATTTTATCAGGACTTTCCTAGGTTACATACTTATTTCTGTAAATTAAGCTTTTGCTAAGTAGTTCTATCAAGGAAATTCCTATAAACTCTGCAGAAGGTTTTCCTTTGTCTTAATATAGAAACCCCTTTTAAACCTTCACAGCAGAGTAAAGAGCTCCTTATCAGCATTCTGGTTGTACATGTGATTTCCCTCCCTTAATTTCCAAATTGTATGGCAAAGCTTGTAATGCCATGCAAAAAAGTTTTCTGTTTCTGCTATTCTGTATCTGCATACATTTACAGATCCTTGGCGAGTATGAGAATTGGTATTGCTTAATCTGCCTTAAACACTACCATGTAGGTTTAAAGCAGCTGTGGTTCTGACTCATAGGCTGCATCCAGATGAACTCAGACGTTTGGTTCCCCAGGAACAAGAAACAGTGGCACTCCTGTAGCTAGGACCCTGGTTGGCAGCTGGAGCATGGGCCTGGTGGGCCAGGCTCCAGTTTTAGATGGCTTATGCACTCATCTGGAGTTATGTGCATCTCCTCACTTTTTTTCTATGCAGGTTTTTTTGACCCCAGGATCTACCAGGGTCAACACCCGCACCTCCCCCCCCCCCCCGCCCCCCCCCCCGGTGCTGCAAGGTAGCAGCACGGGAAATGCCTGAATGTCCAGTATGTGGTGCTGCAGATGAATCTGATGCTTGCACAGCCACATTCATCTGGATGCAGCCATACAGAGTATGCATAGTTGACATAGGAAGTAGAGAATGATGGTGCCCAGTAGATTTTGGTGAATACTGGAATTGAACATGAGCGATATTTGGCACCAAGGACTGAATCTCATGTTTGTTCGGGATAGCATGGACTTTATATCCTAAAATTTTTTAAAAGCAAACATAGCCTTTAGATCACTGATGTTAACAAACTCCAAGAATTCTATCTTTGGATGTAGCTTGCGATAACAAGTATTAGAGTACTAGTTAGAAAGGACGAAATCTAGCTGCACAAATCAAATTTGAACCTGATTTGGTCAAGGTTAATAGGTAACTTGGGTATTTGCTTACTTACGTGTCCCTCTATCCACTACATTTGAAGGTTACATAGTTTGGGCATGGCCATGCAAGATTTTCTATAAGGACTTCTAACTAAATCCATAACTTTATTTTTTTGTCACTTGAGATTATACTCTACTGTTATCTTGCAAAAACTGAAATGTGAGTGATTTTTAGTAGGTTATATTCTACTGTCCTCACAGAAAGCATCTTTCTGTTTATCCAAGAGAAGGTTAAGGAGTGATTTGATGATGATCTCTAACTACCAGGAAAAAGGGGGGAGTCTTGTAGGTTGCTTTCAAATATAGCAGAAAAAGCTGTAACAAGATCAAGTGTTAGAAGTTGAAGCTAAGCCAATTAAAATGAGAAATGTTACAGGGTTTTTTTGGGGTTTGTTTTTTTTTTTGACTCTCAGAGTAAAAAATCTGGTTTTAAATTCTAGGGAACATTTTTTCCATTGGAGAATGCCATTTTATCAAAATTGAAGTAGTCTTAGGGAAATACCAGTTTAGATAATTTCTTTTAAACCTATTAATTTGCTCAGTTCCCTGGCAGCCCAACTAGTGGGCTGCCACAGAGTTGGGGATCCCTTTGCTTTCTTCCATGCCTTCCTATCTTCCTATAGAGAGAGAATTTCTCTATGAAAACAGCAAAAAAGAACTGCTTTTTAAATTCTCATATCACATAGAATTTTGATTTTTTTTGTTTTTGTTATAAATTAGAATGAATGGAAACAAAATATAAGAACAAAACATTCTCCATCAAGGTCCTTGGCCAAGGTTGGTGTTCACATACTGGGATGTGATATATTCTCTGTTGCTTGAAGCCTTTCAGTTTTAAGCCTTACTATCTTTCTAAAGGCATAGTATTGCTCAAGTAGAGATTGTAGGTGCTCAAGAAAAATTAATAGTCATTGTTCATAATATTCCCATCTGTCACTAACTTCTATAGGTATCAAATTTAAATGCAAACTTTAGAGCCTGACTGTGAATACTTATGCTTGTGAGTAACCTCACTCATTTAAGTAGTTCCATTAGAATTAAGTAACTTCAATGATTCCATTAGAGTTAGTTGACATTACTGTGGACTTTCATATAAACACTTTTATTAATGTAAGCTGTGCATGGATTGGACCCTGAATTTGCTTATTAAATGCACTGTTTTTTCATTGGTATAATGTTCTATTTGATTTTGATGTGGTTGTTGGATGCGTGTATTACAGAACCCAAGACCTCAAGAACTTGTCAGTATGTCACTATTATGATAAATACAAGGTAATATATACTGAGATGAAGAATCTTAATTTCTCAGACACTGGTAGGCTCTGAAATCAAGTGATTTTGGTAAATTTTGACCAATTTTATTGTTGCATTAAGCTTAACAAAAATATCCAATTTTATCTTCTGTTTACAGATTCATAGGTGATCCAAACAACAGGAACAAAATATGAGAATGCTGTGATCGTTTAATTTACATACTTCCTGGAAAGGACTAAGATTTTTTTTTTTAGCTTGGAAGGAAGAAAAATGTGGTTTAGTGAAATCTGGTCAGTCCCTCTTTATTTTAACTTTTTCCTATAACAATAAACAAAACTCAAAAAAAAAACCAAAAAAAAAACCACCCCCAAAACCTATGAGGAATCATGGGATAAAAGGGTAGCTTGCTCAAAACAAGCAAAAGGAAATATTTATTCATCAGCTGTTTATAAAATGGTCACAGAAAGTCATCGAGTCATGCTGGATTCTTACAAAAGGTTGGGAAATGTTATGACCATTAATTACATCTGTAGCAATGTAAATTAAGTGCGTGATGAGACTAATAAGTATCTCATCTCATACTTCAGTTTTGGATCACCTCATAGGGTCAGAAAGAACTATTTTTCCTTGCGTCATGACTCATTATACAAATGGCTAGATGTATCATGGGGTTTTAGCATAAAGCTATTAACAGTGCCTGTTCAGAATTCTCTTTGCACTATCATGGCTATTGATCAATTGGTAGAATTTCCTAATACCATTTTATAATCCAAATGAAGACAAAAATTTTCTTGAGGATTATTTAAAGTTTTATTAATGGCCTTATTCTTCACCCATTGAAGTCAGTATGAGTTGCCAATGACAGCACGATTCAACTCTAGGAGACTTGGGATTTTGTTAAATCATGTTTCATAATAAAAATCGTTGGCCTCTGTAAGAACTGCGACAACATTTGGTGGCATAATTTCCGAACTGAGACATTACTGTAAGGTTGTGGCTGTAAACATAAAAATAGCAAAGCTAATTTTTCCAAGCTTATCCTTTTTTGCAAAACATTATTAATGTTGAGTTCTTTCATAATCATGCAAATTAATGTAAAGTAACTTATTTTAGTACATTTGCATTTGCAGAGTTAAAATTCACAGTGCTGAGTAATAATTAGCATACGGTGTAGTTAGCATAAATATGTTTGTTCTGTAAATATTCGTGTTAAGTATTTATTGATATGTTTTATGCTTAGCCACTCTGGTAAATATTTGTTAAAATGCTCAAAATATTCTGATCCTCTGAAAGCCTTTCTGCTCTCTCAAGAGTGGCTATAACACCTTTCCATGGAATATAACCAGAAATGAACAGAAACATATTTGTACCAATATTCATTCATTTTTACATTTGGTATTTGTGAACCCTTACTGTCTTTTCGAAGCATGTTTTTTTTTTTTCTATCCCTGACAATGATGTTGAAAGATATGAACATTTCTTGTTGCCATTTAAAGTAACATGATGCTGAAGAAAAAGCTCTTCAAAGTGTTTAGTTTGGTGGTTATATTTCAGTACTAATATGCCCTCATCTTATTGGTATTTTAAAAATACGCTGGTCTAAATATAATCTAAAATTTATTGTTCTTAGTGTGGTAGGCTCTTTCATTTCATGTTTCAAGGCAGGTGAAAAAAAAACAACTCCAAACAGTTTAATTCAACAAAAAAGGTTGTGTATGAAAATCCTAGTGTGGACATTCAGTTGTGAAGATGTTTTTTGTTTTAGGAAACCACTGGAAATCTCCAGGGTAGGAGAATAGGTCCCCTTGGCCATCAGTCAGTTTAGTGGAAGAAACGGCATTCTTGTGCAGTGGGAAATTATCTCAGAAAGGGTTCCTGCAGCGGGTGAAAGCCCCCACCTCCTGCTTCTGCCCCACTGCTCCAGATAAACCCATACCAGTGTAGGGTGAAGCAGGCTGTTGTGGTTCTGCAGCAAGGCTCACTGAGCCTTTCCATAGGAGCAAGATGCTGGGCTCAAACCTGCATCTGTCTGGCAGGGAAAAGGACAGGCTGTCAATAAGTAGGAAACTCTAAGGATGGGGATGGCCCAGGGAGCATCCCTCTAGAGCCTTCTGGCTGGAGTGCTTGCCCCTGAAGCTCTCTAACCATGGGGCTGGTATATGTATGTACTCTTCTACTCCCAGGTTATTTTTTCAAAGAATTTCTACAGAAATTAATGTCTGTATGTGGCCTAGAAATATTCTGTTCCCAGACTACTATGCTGCCTGTTTACAGTTAACACAGCCAAATAAATGGTAAACTCCCAGAGGCCAAAATCTGAGAGAAGTATCTAAAGCAGATTCTGACCTTCCATAATAATGCCAACCTTGGGGTTCTAGCTTGGTTTTTTTTTTCCCTTCTTTCCTCATCCCTTTGAATCCCAGGGAAGCTATAATAAAACTCAGGCTTCCTATTCTGATGTCCTAGCCTCTGGAACACAGCCAGTAGAACCTTGCTGAACTGAGTCAAATGGAAATAAGACACCCTAACTCTAAGTCAGAGTAGTGAGAGCTTATTTACAGTTTTTGCTTAAACAGTATAAAAAATTTACAATGGAAATATATAATTTATGATCATTAGTAAAGCATGCAGTAGCAGGGAGCACACCCTGGCCCTGACTGCCTCTGTGTGTGTGTCTCTTTCAGTAAGTTACTGGGTGGTGCATGCTCAGTTGTCCCAGAGCGTGACAAACAGACAGACACGCGCAGCC
The DNA here is from genome assembly GCF_030867095.1 of Alligator mississippiensis. Lineage (NCBI taxonomy): Eukaryota > Metazoa > Chordata > Crocodylia > Alligatoridae > Alligator > Alligator mississippiensis. The sequence goes on from NC_081830.1 coordinate 46,183,954, forward strand.
AGAAGTGCTACAGCTTTTATTATATTAGAATTTTTTACTAATGGATAGATCCATTATCCTTTTACTTCATCACAGAATGAAACTACTAAAAAATAGTGAGTTAGGTCATCTATCTTATTCTTTCTGCAAGAATATATCTTGTTTGTATAAGTAGGGGTAGATCTGGGGGGAGCAAAGGGATATCTGTAGGGGGTAGGGAGAGGATGCAATAGTATAGTTTCATCCTCCTGTGATTCTTGGTCCATCTGAAATTTAAAACAAACTGCCTAGTAGTGGCAGCAGCATTTCTATTTAGGCAGCAGTGAGAGTCAATTGATTGCCTGGCTCATTATAATCTATCTGATCCTCCTAAATTCTTCATTCCACAGGTGTTAATGACCCCCTCACCTTTTTAATGGACTTGATGTTCTACTAATTATACTATCCTTTCTTCTGCAATTCTGTTGTCTGTTAGCTGCTCCTGGTAATGTAGCTCTTATTTCAAAGCCCTTCAGACTTGTTTTAAATTCTAGCTAAGAGTATTAACTCAGGTTTTGACAACTTAACTCAGGTGAGCATTAACTCAGGTGTGGAAATAACGTTCAGTTGAAGTATTGGATGCACTGTCAAGATGCTCAAGAAAGCTAGTTTTTGTTCTGTGAATCTGAAAGAGATGTATATTTAATTCTGATCATTATAGGACTCAGAGAAACACGTAATTAGAATTTTTTTTCTGGCTTTTTTATGCATGATGTATAATATAGCTAGGGGTGCACCGATAGAAATATTTTGGGCCAATACCGATGCCTGATTTTTAACGAGCCATATCAGCTGATACCAGTCCAATTGCCAATTATGCAGTCTGGCAGCTTTTACCAGCCAAACACTGCTCTACGTTTGTTGTGGAGGAAGGGTGCAGGGAAGGAGCACTGGGGGCAGATTGAGGCTGCATGGTGAGGGAGGGAGTGGGGCTGGGGCAGGGCAAGGCGCTGCACAGCTTGGGTGGGGTGGGGTATGGGATAGAGCTGTGGCTTGTCCCGGGGGATATGGGGAGGAGGGGTTGGGCTTCTGTCACTGCACACACCCTGGGAGGGCTTGCGGGGCATGTGCCCCCTGGATCTGCGTGCAGGGTGAGGGGAGGCTGCTGCTGTGGGTTAGGGCCAGGGGAAGTACCGGGCTATTCCCAGCACATGAGTTGGGCTGGGGCTGCGCTTGGGGCAGACAGTGGCAGTGCTGGGAGGTGGAGCTATAGCAAATTTTGGGGTTCTGTAGCCCCCACATAGTCACTTGCTCAGCCCTGACCCAACCCCCCGCCGGGAGGAGCCTGGCATCACCCCTGGCCCCAGCCCACAGTGGCAGCCTGCCTTGCCCTGAGTGCAGATCTAGGGGGCACATGCTCCTCATGTCCTCCTGGGGTGTATGCAGCAGTGGGAGCTGGCCCCTCTCCCCACATCCCTCGGATGAACCATGGCTCCATCCTGCACCCTGTCCTGCACCCCTCAGTGCCCCAGCGCCAGCCCCAGTCCCACTCCCGCCCTCACTGCAGGGGCCTTGTTCTGCTCCTGCATGCCCTTTCCTTTCTCCATGCCCCTTCCCTCACAACAGACTTAGCAGCTGGATGCTGCGCTCCCCACTACCAGGCTGCACTCCTCCCATGCATGCATGCACTATTTACTGGCGATGTTATTGACCACATCAGCCAAAAAAAAGCCAATTGCCAATAATATCAATTTTCCTTTCTTTGGTGCCAATATGATATCAGACTGATGGTTTGGTGCACCTCTAGATATAGCAAATTCATGGGTGTTTCAATAAAAATACACTTTTTCCCTTCAATCATAAACTGAATGATATAGCTATAAGCCCCTCTATTACTAAATTTTCTAGTTTCTTTTAACTGGAGAAAAACATGTTGCATTATATGTGACAATGCACTGTACTGTCTGTATTCCCCTTTTTCAAAATCCTAGATGTGCTCCTGGTATAAAAGGTCTGACACCGCCTACCCATTTCAGGTCCCTTTAGAGTGAATTGGAGGTCTCCCCTACAGATGCAAGTGAAGGTGTGCACACGTGCATGGCAGGAGGTGTGATTGAGGGATCACGCAGTAGATCCCATTGTGCCTTATTGCCAGTGCAAGAAAAAACTCTAGTAGCTGGTAGTCCCCTCAACTGAGCGGGATCGCAGCCATGGGGAGCCCTATGTACCCCCAGAGCTGGAGGATTGCAGCAGCTGCAGTCTCCCAGTTTTAGGAGTGTGTGAAACACTCAGGCCCTTGGAATCATGGTTGCTGCCATCCCCAGGGCCCAAGGGTTTCAGGCACCCCTGAGTTCTAGGGATCACAGCAACCAAGATCCTCAGGGCCCAGGGGTTTTATGCTATGTATGCTGCATCCTTGCAGCTGGGAATTCTGTCAGGTGATAGTGCTCCCAGCCATGGAAAAGACCCTGCTACACATGGAAACTGAAGTATGATAGAAACCAGCTATAAAGTTGGTACATATTTTGAGGTCTAACTTTATAGCTGGTTGGAGCTTTTTATCATGTGATATCTGCTTTGCACATATAGCTGGTCTTGAGATGATAATTGTGCACTTAATCAGGTGCAATACCTGTAAAATTAGAGGGGACTGAAGCCTAGTAATGGCTTCTCATTGTTTGGATTTTTGTATTTCACAAAGGAAGGTTTCTGGGCCAAATGAATCGCTTATTCATTTCCTAAAAGAAGTTTGAGAGAATCCCACTGCCTGCATATCTGTTTGCATGCTGGCATTTTTAGTTCTTAAATTTTTATCTTGTTTTAAATATGGGGGAAATACTGGGTCAGTAACTGTCAGCATGTTTTCCAGGCCATTTGTCTCGAGGCATATATAATGGTTATTTAACCATCCAAATAAGCATTTATTTAGAAGAGGAGAGGCTTTTAAAATATACTTAGGGTATCTAGTAGGATGCAAGCTCTAATTTTTATCCAATAATTTAGTTTTTAATTGAGCTAAAGTGCTCATCTTTAGCAGCCCTGTTTCATTCAGATCACATAAGTCTCCCTGTCAGAATTGATGGCTTTAAGAAGTAATTCAATTTTTTTTTCTATTTTTTGGATAAACCATGGGGTCAGTACCCATAGTTCAGCTCCATATAATAAAATGGGCCCTGTCATAGATCTATGAACCTTTAGTAATGTCAATATTGTCCTTCTTCCCGGAGAAGTCAAACCATAGCCACAGATTTTTTTCTTTTGCCTCGGATAGTATTAACTCACATGTGCTTGCAGCAGCTGAAATAGAAGTGGTGAAAATTTGAGCCAGGGCTTTTTGCCTCAGTGCATGTGCTTGGACATGCACTGTGTTGTGGAGCAAATTGTGCCACTTAGGGCAAAATAACCCTAGCTGGCTCTTCCCAGATCTGCAGCCAGGGGGAGCTAGAGCCCAGGGCCAGCACCTGTGCTGTCTCCAGCAGTATAAAAAGCTGACCTGTCCTGGCTCCAGCACAAAAACCTGCCCTGGCAAGTAGTTCTGGGCTGCTTGCTCTCAGGAGCTTCTGGGGCCCAGCCAATTGGTATCTGGGGACACTACCCCTTGTGCCAGCTGGACTGATGAAGCAGTCCTGACTGTTCCTTGCATCCTCTACCCACTGCAGCAGTCTGGCAGTGGAGGCTGCTGCCTGGCTGTGACCTTCTGTGTACCTGCCAGACCCGGATGGGGGCTACACAGCCAGTAGAGGCATCTGCCCCTCTGGGCCAGCTGCCAGTGGGCTGTGGTTGCTGTGTTGGCCTCTGTGCGGCACTACTGCCAGGTGTGTCCCCTGTCCAGCCAACTGGGCAGCTATTGCCCAGAAGATGTTCCAGGTGTGGTATTCTGCTTTGAACTGTCAAAGCATGTCCTCCTGGCCCCCGTTGGCCAGGAGGTCAGCTACAGCCAGCTGGGTCCAAGGTGCCAGCTCTGAGCAGGCAGGGTCCTGCCACTGGCCTCCCTAGCACGAATTCTGGTGTCCCCTATTGGAAAACTGAAAAAATCCCTAATAAAAAAAATCCCCAAATCACTCTTTAAAATACCCCAAAATCCATGTTCCTCCACAAATAAAACAGAAGACCACTATAAAGAGAGAGAGAGAGAGAGAGACAGAGACAGCAATCAGTTGGACAATTTTTTATTGATCCATCTACAATGTTAAAGCAGTGTGAAAGCCTGCCAGTGTCTCTATCATAATAATAAAGTGAACTCTACATACATGTATTCATGAAACATGAATATATATTTTGCTGCCCTCCCACAAGGGTTACAGCCCTACACAGGGGTTATGGCCCCCCAACAGAGGCTACAGCCCCACACAGAGGTTACAGCTTCAGAACAGGGGCTATGGCCCCCCAACTGAGGCCAAATGGCCCCCGCAGGGGCTACGCCCCCTGCAAGGCCCGCATGCCCCACTTCATCCCCCAATTGCTGCAGCCCCACCCCCCACTTGCACTCCCAGGCCCCCATGGCTGTCCCCCCAACCCCAGGCACCGTCACTTTAAAAAGAAAAAAAGAGAAGGAAAAAAAAAAGAAGAAAAAAGTGATCGGGGGCAGGTTGGGGTGCAGGCAGGGGCTGGGGCTATGCAGGGCAGGGATTGGAGGGCTGGGGGAGTGGGTGGAGCCAGTGGGGGTCTACCCTGTAGTCCTCTCCCTCCTCCTCCAGCTGCCTGATCCCTTACTTATGGCACTGGAGCCCCGGTGCTGAAGCATCTGCCTGTCCTGCATGGGTAGGCCGTGTGTTTCAGCACCAGGGTGAGGGGCCCACAGAGATGCGCTGGCAGCCAGAGTGTCTCTTTGGAGGACCCAGCCTCCAGTTGCCTCAGGGCATGGTCTGGGACCGGGGAACATTTTTTAGTTTCCGCCCGTGCCTCTTCCCCCATCTCAAAGGGGTTTGAGATGGGGTAAGAGGCACATGCATGCTTGTTTGGATGCACGCATATGCTCTTAATGCTATAAAAGCTTACTGTGCAGTAAAGTAGTGCACAGTAAGCCTTCCCTGGGAGCACGTCTACGAATCTGTTCCCAACACAAGCAGCCCCATACAGGGAGCTGCCCCAGGAGTTCTAAACCAGTCCCTGGCTGCACAGGGAAACAGTGGGCTCCCCAGTCCTAGCACTGCTCAGCTCCCAGATCCTTTGGGGAACCATAAGCTGATCAGCTCCTGGACTAGGGTAGTGGGGAGGCAGAGAACTATCCCATCCTGGTGCTGCTTGGCTCCTGGCTCCTGGGGGACGAGTGGGGAGGGAGAGCTGGGAGCTGAGCCGCACCAGGTCTGGTGGAGTTCCATGTCCCTGGAAGCCCCCTGGTATTGGAGCTGACCTGGAGCAAATTTGTGTTTGTTTTTGATTTTTTTTTTCTTCAATTTTATCAATTTTTGGTAAAATATCATTTTTTTTTTTTTAATGGAAGGTAGACACTATTTTTGCAAAAATAAAATGATTGGGGAAATACTTATCATAAAAATATTTTGGTGGGTAATTCTCTATCAGTATTTACAAAAAGAAAAGAACAAAAGAACGCTTTCAAATAGACCCAGAATGTTAGCGTTATTTACAAGAACAATTTTCAAGACTTATGAACTTAACATGGTTTGAGAATATGTATATGTATCTGCATAGTTCATTGTGCTAGTATGCATACCTTTTAGTATCCTTGTGAGCAGGAAAGGTCCCTTTAAACATTTTACAAATTCTGAAACTTACATATTTCAAAGTTTGCTTGCTCAAAAATGGATGAAGACAATATACTTTAAATTGCAAAGAAACTGACCTATTATAGGTTACCCAAGAAAGAAATATGATTTTAATCGTGAGTAACATTGGTATTGAGGGGTAGGAAGACTCTATGCTACATGGAACTTTTGGCATTTCAGTCTGATTATAGCCCTCTGATAGTGCTGATAAAACTATTCAACACATAATCATGAAATGTTCAAATACCTTGAATGCATCTGATTGCATAGTCATTGAACATAAAATATTTTGGAGGGGATTAAGGACTATGTTTTTAATATTTAAAAATCTGACAGGCTTTTGGCTGACTCCGCACTTGAGTGCAGGTTTTAAATAGGGATGCAGTAAGCAGCATTGCATTTGGCCATATACTTTTAAATAACCATGCACATTTTAGTATAGAAGGTAGAAGGATTATTTCATATTCTATTCATGCAAGAACTGCCTCTATCAGCATGCAGTAAGGGATTAGGATGTGGAGGGAAAGTGAGAGATTCCATTTGGCTTTCTGAAACAAAATTAATATTTGGTGTACAAATATTAATTTTAATTTGTTTTATATGCATACCTCTCTGAAGGGTCTTGGCCTTATCTTCAGTTAACCTATTTTTGTTCCTGTAAAGGGGGAATATTGATTTCCCCTTAATCAAATGAGAGTTCAATGAGTGAATAGCTTTAAGTAACTTTGTTGTTTAAATCCTTTTTGTTTTTAGAGACAATGGAATTCTTAGTTAACGTATATTGTAGGGAAGCTGGACTGATAAGAAAGAACTGTGTGTGTGTAAAATATTACCAAATATCTATGAATGTTTGGGGCAGGAAGAATACTTGGAAACAGAAAAATGATATCCCAAACAGTATGAACCAGAATCTGTGGTGTTGTAGGAATGAATATAATATAGTGACAGCAGGAGAAGATTAACTGTAAATCTACATCTTTGTATTAGCATATAGCTGGTACTGTATACAGACAATAGTAAAATGTGTTCTGTATTGATGTTAATAAGAATTTGGTCCTTTGAGAAATCTCTGTGAATGGAGAGAGAGCAGTGGGTGTGATATACTACCCTGACTCCCCTTGGGAGACTGTTTGCTGGACTCTACTGCTACAGCTGAGAAGGGAGCAGAATATGCACCCTTCACCATTCCTATATTGTGCTGGAAGACTTTAGCAAGGCTTTTTACACCGTCTCTCATAACATTCTCATTAACAAGTTAAGGAAATACAGACTAAATGAAAACACTGAAAGGTGAATATGTAGCTGGCTGGATCATTGTGTTCAAAGAGTAGACATCGATGGCTCAACATCTAGTTGGGAAGAGCTATCAAGTGGGGTTCCCCACGGGTCTGTCCTGGGTCTAGTTCTGTTTAATTATGTAATTAAGGTTTTGGAAGGTGAGTGAGAGCATGCTTAGCAAATTTGCAGGCGATACTATGTTGGGTGCTTCGGAGGCTAGGACTAGGATCCAGAATACTCCAAATAGTCTGGAGAAATGGTCCACAATCAATCGGATGATATTCAACAAGAACAAGTGTAAAGTCTTGCACTTAGAATGGGATAATTGCATGCACAAACACAGACTGGGAAATGAGCGGCTAAGCTGCAGAGAAGGACCTGGGGGTTAGTCAACAATAAACTGAATATGAGTCAACAGTGTGCTCTTGCTCCAAAAAAAAAACAAGCCAGCAGCATACTGGGCTGTATTAACAGGAGTGTCACTTGCAAATCAAGGGAAGTGATTCTTCTGCTCTGATCAGCAGCGGTAAGTCCTCATCTGGAATAGTGTGTCCAGTTTTGAGTCTCACACTTCAAGAAGGGTACGGACAGTTTATAAAGCATCCATCGGAGACTGACAAAAATTATTAGAGGGCTGGACAGCATGACCTCCAAGAAAAGGCTGAAATGTTATTTTGTCTGGAGAAGGGAAGACTGAGGAGGTATATGATAATAATCTTCAAATTCCTGAAGGGTGATTACAGAGAGGATAGAGCTAGCCATTTCTCTGTGACCATAGGGGATGGGAGTACAAGCAATGCCTCAAGCTTCAGCAGGAGAAATTCAGGTTGGAGATTAGGGGGAAATTTCTGACTACACGGTTGGTCAAGTATTGGAACAGGCTACCTGGAGAGATTCTGGAACCTCCATCCTTGGAAATTTTCAAGATCAAGTTGGACACTTGGCTGGGATGATGTAATTGGAGCAGATCCTGCCTTGAACAGGAGGCTGGACTAGGAAACCTCATGAAGTCCCTATCAGCACTACTTTCTTATGATCCTACATATCCTACATGAGGGGAAAAGGCTCCTATAACTGAGTATCTGTAGCTTCCATTGACCTAATTTTCTCATATGAGAAGATATCTTTTTCTAACAGGAGCAAAAGAGAGACAAATTTCTGCTATACTGTTTCTGTTATTGTGTAACTCGTGATGCCCTCTAAAGTATTCCCCTACGATTTGTGCTTTAACTACATTTCAGTGTCTGGCTATTTTCCCCTCTGACTTTCAGACAAAGTTGCAATAAACATTGTCTTGAAATGAGGTTAAATGGAACCCCCAGCCATTACATAAAATGAGCTGGTGAATATGGGGGAAAAATGAACTTTGTGGAAGTACTCCTGTCACCATGACAGTCTCTTTTGAAGTGGCACTGCCAGAGAAAAGCAGACCCATTCCCAGTAATTGGTTTAGGCCATGCACAGACTTTCTGCCGAGACTGTTGTCGCTCCCCGAATAGAAACCACAGTATACAGATGTTTAGGATTTTTCTTCCAGGGCAAAAATGGTCCCTCTAGGAGAAAAATAACCTGAGAACATCTGGAGTTGATGAGACTTCATGCTGCCAAACGTCAATTCTCTATTCAGTCAGAACACCTAACTGCCTGATCTGGTCTGAACTGATGAGTGAAGAAGCTTGTGATGATTCAAAGAGAGGGATGGGTATCTATAAATATTATTTTGCATTGTGTTCTAAGGAAGGTTAGAGCCAGCCTAGAGACTAAGCACATACTTGCCACATGGAAGGAAACTTTTTATTTGCCGTGTATGGGCGTGTCTAGATGAGTGCGGTTGTGCAGTATGTGGCACTACAAACGTGTTTGCAGTGCCATATACCGCACAATCTGGTATGTTCCACACTGCAAGGGCACGCATGCTGTTGAAAAGAGGAGCCGGGCCAACCGGAGGCATGCTGTGGCTGCCAGTCAGGCTCTGCCTGGCAGGATCGCCACGGCTGGGCCCCAGGTAAGGGTGCTGGGGCCAGCTTAGTGCTGGCCCCAGCCTTCCCTACCACCCCAGGGATAAGTTGCTACACACAAAAGCATGCATAGCATGGGCATTCCCTGAGGACAAGTAGCAGCAGTGCACTTTGCGCCGCTGTTGCTTGTCCCCAGGGAACCAAATGTCCACACACGTCTGGATGTGCCCTGTAGGTTCAAGCAGACCTCAGTCTCCTTTAGACCTTGTGGTGTTAGCTCATAGTATTGCTGAAAACTGCTTACATCAGAAATGGTAAATCCTTAAGTTCTTTCTCAGGATGTGAATGCACATTAGTGTTGTACCAGGTTCATTTTGTCTTGAATGTCCTTTATATTTTACTTCTGAAGTAGGTATAGTGGCTCAGACTTCCTGAACTTATGGGTTTTTTTCCTTATGCCCCTTTTATCTCCATTCAGCATATAATATTTAGAACTGAATGCACAGAAAAAATAGTCTGAGAAACCTTTCTGTGTACTGTATAGTGTCACAACCCAAAGTTGTGGTTTTTTGTTTGTGTGTGCTTTGGCACTGCTAAATTATTTTCCCGCCGACTGTAGCTTTCTTTGCACGATAGAGTTCTCTGCTGCGGGAGAGAACTCCAGTGCAACGGGGGATTTCCCACCAAATTACAGCTTCTTTGCAGGGTGCATTTCTTTTGCATACTAGTGATGCACGTTGCAAAGGAGTTCCCGCCATTTGTATTTGGATTCGCGCCACATAATTGGCCAGTTCCAAATGTAGGCACACATGGCTGCTAGCTATTGGCTTGCTAGCCGTATAAAAGGCTTGGGTAGTTTCCGCCCAAGTCAGAGAGGAAGGGGAGAGAGAGAACTCGCCAGGAGGTGGAGACTTCGTACTGTGTGAAGATCTCCAAGCGCTGCGGACCCAACGCGCCTCTCTCAAGCTTAATAACCGAACCCGCGGAGCTTTCGCTTCTAGCCTCTCCCCGTCGCCAGTCGCAATCCAAGATGTATCCCTTTCCTGTAAACCCAATTTTCGAACCCACGGAGCCTAAACAACTCCGGGGGACCAGGGAATCGAACCGAACCCGCGGAGCCTAAACAACTCCGTGGGAGCAACCAAATTTGTCGTAGTCCTCTAGCGAGGACTTAAGCAGAGCTGCTCCTGGAAACCTGTCCAGCCTACACCACTACCATCTTTGGGTGTAAGTAAACAATCTTTTCAATCATCCACTACGCGTTTGTGACTAATTCTAGCTCGCCACCGGTTTTCTCCGACCCCGCGTGCCCGGGCTGCTGGCCACAGTCCGCGTGCGCAAAAGACGGGCCGTGGATTGCCCCCCCCAACTCGCACTTGGCGGCGGGATTGGGGCCCGGCCTGCACATGGCGATGAGGATGGGATCAGGAGAGAACACGCTAGAGCTAGAGTTGGTTCAGAATTGCCCTTGGCACGATAACCAGCGCCAAGTGAAAAGTTTTGAGGAACTGGAGGTGCATATCGCTTACCACCAGGCGGGCGGAACGGGTGAAAGATTTGTGAGCGGACGTCTGTCACTAAAGGGAGAAGAGGGAATCTCCAAAGACGGAGCCCCGAGAGAAAGGGAAGTGTACTTGCTCCCTGCGGCGTTCGGGTGTATAATGAGAGATGAGCAGGTCCTGTTTAGGCCCCTCGATACTGTGTCCCTCTCCGGACCCAACCCGGCGGGCGAAATGAACTCGACTTTCACCCGGGAGTGTGCCCAATGCCTACGATGTGCTCGGGAGAGTGAAGAACCAGAGCCAATCGGCCGGTTCTCCCCGTGTATGGTAATGGCTAGATTACGGGGTCATGAGCTTCCATCTGAGCTCCGCGAAGATTTGGAGACGGAGGAACGCGCCGCGGATGAAAGAGTGGCCTTGCGGTACGACAAGGGGGGAGAATGTTGTACAACTTTTCGTACTGTGATGGATTTAATGCAAAAAAACTTAAGTTTGAAAACCCAGCTGCAGATGGCGATCTGATCGGTCAAAGAAGCGGCTGAGAAAAAGGAGCCTGAAACTCCGGTCCAAGATGGCGCCGAGCAAAAGGGAGACTGTGTGGAAGAACCGGAAAAGAAGGGTGGAGCTTCTGAAGACCCCACGAGATTTCGGTCAGCGACTCCACCCATGGACGCTGCGTCGTCGCCGGCAACCCCGCCTAGCGACGCAGCGACGACTCTACCGACCACGCCTTCCTGCCAACGAAGGAGAGAGTCAAGCGGAGGAGTGCATCCGTCCCTCCTGCCTGAAGCAACGACAGCAGCAGTAACCCCCGTGGCAGCAGTTCAGCCTATAACAGCATCAACTCCCGAAGGAGCAGCATATTCTACAACAACAACTAACCGAGTTGCTACTACTTATTATGCTCGCACCAAAACTGAGTTGCAGGATTTATGTAGAGCATCAAGAATTCAACCTGAAGAGACTCTAGCTGTATGGTTAGGACATTTAGTCATAGAACTTGGATCCGACCTGCTGAACCAAGAAGAAGCAAGCTTCTTATTGAGACAAGCTTCGTGGAGTAGAGGGCATGTCACCGACTTCGACATGATAACATGCAATACTCACTGGCCTATTCCACTGCCAGCGCTTGTTGCAGGACTGATTAGTCAAAAGGCCCACATGTGGCATGCAGGACAGCCAGAATGTACCGGCGCAGAGCATCTTATGCTGGCAATTATTGGTGTCTCGTACTGTGCTTGGAACCCGAGAGCATGTGCGCTGGGACTGACATCACTCCAGCGAATAAGACCATGGCCTCACCGTCACTTGCGAGATCCTGGAACCGTTCCACTAACTTCTCACAGTCTAGACAGTTGCCTCGAGATTGATGGGCAAAAGAACATTGTCGTCCTTCGGATTCTGCTCAGTCCAATGGTAAATCAACCCGTGAGTAATCTTCTTTGTCAGTTACCACGACTGCTTATCCTGATGGAGCCAAGATTGTCTTTTGATCAGGACTGTCAACACCCGACCAGACCTCAAGACACCAGACGACGTGGATCCGATCTTCTACCACTGCCACCAAGAACCCTAGAGGAGCGATACATGTTTGGATTTCTCCTACAGCGTTCCGGACTTAACAAGCGGCAGCTTCGGATTTTAGGAGACGCAGGCCAATGGCAGTTAGCTTATGAGTTAGGTTTCCGTTATTTAGAAGAGCCAGATGATGAATCTTTGACGATTTCATCTAATTGAGCCATGAAAATTGTTTAAGTTTGTTGAATAAGATTATTAATCTGTTTTTGAGAGTTTTCTGTTTACAGATCTGGAATTCAGAGCGCGTGATAAAGAGGAGCCCTGAGAGGGATGACATCACCGAGAGAAGTGAGGGCTTGACGTATGACTTTGCCACGACGCCCACTGAAGCCCTGATCGTGCAATTTTGTTATGAATCAGATTATATGTTTGTGTTGATTATTACTTCTTGATTGTTCTGTAACTTAATCCCAGGGCAGCGAATTTTATGTTTGTTTATCTGTTTGTTTGCTTATCTACTCGCTTGACGACTCACGACAAAATTCTAGATTGCTAAAAGAGTATGGCATAATTTAGCTATGCTCTCAGCAAGGGGGATGTCACAACCCAAAGTTGTGGTTTTTTGTTTGTGTGTGCTTTGACAACACTAAATTATTTTCCCGCCGACTGTAGCTTTCTTTGCACGATAGAGTTCTCTGCTGCGGGAGAGAACTCCAATGCAACGGGGGATTTCCCGCCAAATTACAGCTTCTTTGCAGGATGCTTTTCTTTTGCATCCTAGTGATGCACGTTGCAAAGGAGTTCCCGCCATTTGTATTTGGATTCGCGCCACATAATTGGCCAGTTCCAAAAGTAGGCACACGTGGCGGCTAGCTATTGGCTTGCTAGCCGTATAAAAGGCTTGGGTAGTTTCCGCCCAAGTCGGAGAGGAAGAGGGAGAGAGAGAGAACTCGCCAGGAGGAGGAGACTTCATACTGTGTGAAGATCTCCAAGCGCTGCGGACCCTTGCGGACCCAACGCGCCTCTCTCGAGCTTAATAACCGAACCCGTGGAGCTTTCGCTTCTAGCCTCTCCCCATCGCCGATCGCAATCCAAGACGTATCCCTTTCCTGTAAACCCAATTTTTGAACCCACGGAGCCTTAACAACTCCGGGGGAGCAACCGAATTTGTCGTAGTCCTCTAGCGAGGACTTAAGCGGAGCTGCGCCTGGAAACCTGTCCAGCTTACACCACTACCATCTTTGGGTGTAAGTAAACAATCTTTTCAATCAACCAGTGTGCATTTGTGACTAATTCTAGCTTGCCACTGGTTTTCTCCGACCCCGCGTGCCTGGGCTGCTGGCCACAGCCCGTGTGCGCAAAAGACGGGCCGCGGTTCGCCCCCCCTTGACTCGCACTTGGCGGCGGGATCAGGGCCCGGCCCGCACATATAGTTTATGAAATTCATGAAAGCCTAATGCTTCCATAAACAAAGGAGTCACCTGGTGTCCGCAGTGTATATTTATGCTGCTGTTTCCCTATGATATGAATATACAGTGGATCAAATTCTGCACTGCAAAGTGCTCTGTGCAAAGCATCAGTGGGGTTGCTGGTGACTTAAATTCATGCTGAAGCCAGTCCATTGTTTTGTTGTGGAAGAACAGAGTTATTTGAAAGGGACTGAATAAGATCTCCTGGATTCTAGCTAACAATATTTAGTGTCTCTCTCTGGTTGGGTGGCTTAAAGACTGGGAAGATGGAAAAAGTGTATTTAATATAAAACAAAACTTTGACATAAGTGTCCGTTCTCTTGCTGCTTTGTTTATTTACCTTCAGGGCTCAATATAGGCAGTCAAAAAGCCCTAGGATGAATTGATTCAATCTTTGCAGGTTTCTCTAAACTGCATAAGTGGAACTGGTAATAAAGTGAACTGATGTTCACTTTTGAAACTGGAAAGGCAGCCAGATCCCTGCAGTAACTCATACCAGTTGCTGAGTGGTGCTAGAGCATGCCTCCCAGCCTGCCAGTCACTTCTGAGGACACCCAAGTACAGCCGAGCAGGACTCATCCTTGATTGGCTGCCCAGCCCATGCCCCCCAGCCAACACCTTATCTCCCCCCAGAGGAAAGCAGTCTGTCCAGCCCAGGGCTGGCCAGATCCCCCAGCCTCAGAGGGGGTTCCCTGCCCATGGCAGAGTCTCCTGAGCCCTAACCCTAGTGCAGAGAAGGGATTCCCCCCTCCCACCCTTCAATATGGTCCCAGCAGGCTGCCAGGCACTTTACGCCTCGGTCTTCAAGGACAGCTGACAATGGACAGGGCTAATGTGAGGGTCAGAGTGTTGGCTTGAGGGTCTGTGGAGCAGGAGGGTGATAAACCCCACAGAAGGTCCTTTCCCTCACCTTGTGCTGTCCAGACCCAGGCTCAGGTGGGGCTGGGGTCCATTCCCTTTCCCCACATCCTGCCAGGCTCACAGGCTAGGGAGCAGATGCTTTACTGCCTCAGCCATGTGAAAACAGGGGGGTGGGACCAGCCCTGTTCTGCCAGAGCAAACAGTATAGCCTATGGCTGCAAAGCATCCTGGGATGCTTGGGGACTGTAAATTAACTTAAATTCATAGATTCATAGATGTTTGGGTCAGAAGGGACCTCAGCAGATCATTGAGTACAACCCCCTGCCCTGGGCAGGAAAGAGCACTGGGGTCAGATGACCCCAGCCACGTGTATGTCCAGTCCCCTCTTGAAGACCCCCAAGGTAGGGGAGAGCACCAGCTCCCTTGGAACCCCATTCCAGATTCCCTAAATTAGGGACAGAAGTTCCATAAACTGGTTTGACATCAAATCAGTTAAGTCAGATATTACATCCATCCAGGTTTATCTTAAACCAGTTTTGGCCATTTTGAAGGTGGTTTATGTGCACTGAAATTCTGTTCTGTTACAGGTTTAAACTGGTTTCTGAGCATTGAAACCAGTTTGTAATTTTTGTTCCTAGCCCAGATATCACTGCTTACGGATGTGTGCCCTGTACTAGACAGAGTTCATCATCCATTCCCAGCTCTAGTTTCAGGCAATCATTTTTAGGAGGAGCCTAATCCCCTCTGCATATGTCAGAGTTGCCAGTCTCTGCTACAGCTTTAGGCTAAAAGCTCTTCTTTCCTTCACTTGAAGAATACTGGAATTTTGTATAATATTGATCAGAAGTTTCTATGAAGAACAGCCCACCATTTTTTCCCACAAATCTAAGGGAAAGTCTGGCAGCCTGACTCCATGCTGTACTGTGCAATACAGAAGGCAATAGGGAAAGAATGTCAGAATAGGGTTTGGCAGCGCAAGGTTTTATATGGGTGCAGAAGTGGAATAGCTGTATACCAGAGATGCGAGTTCATTAGCCCTATTGTCCCTATGAGGGTGGGTGGGTGGGTTGGTTGGTTTGTTTGTTTGTTTTTGGCTTATTTTACTCTCCCAACATACCACCCCTTCACCCCAACCTTCCTGCTCTCCCTCTGTCACTGCCCTGTTTTTTATATTCAGATCACTGTGTCTGATACACTGCTCTGTGTATGTCCGTTCATAGCATCTGATGAAGTGAGCTCGGTGGCACAAATTTACCCTACCTTCTGTGTGACTTTGGACTACCATGGCCAACTACCTCTCTGTTCAAGAATATCTTTAAACCAGCAAAGGAGGGGCTGAAGCTAGTATAAAATACACCCCTACGTGGTGCCCCCTACTTTATCCTTTGCGAGATGTCACTATGCAGACACAACTGAGGTAGTTAATCTTGGCATGTTTTAGTATGAATCATCCATAATGTTGGAAGACCATACTATCAAGGAATACAAGATGGGTGATCTGCATTGAGATTTCAAGGATTTGGGAGAATGGATCCTATCTTTAAGACCTCTATTTTTAAGCCTCTCCATCCTTTAGAACCATGCTTTGCCCTGATGTGGCCTGTAAAAATAACATACAAAGCAGTAACAAAAATAAACAAATCTTAAAAAGGATGCAAGCCTAAACTGATGCTTGCATATTGCAAGGTTGTGCTGGACAGCAATATTTGGGACCTCTTTACTGTAATTGTTATCCATTTTAATATAAATGACTGGTTTCATTGATACAAAGATCCAACTCCTGCAGTCTTTCAGGAATAGTTTCTCCTGATATTTGAAACAAATTTGTATAAAGAATAACAGTAAGAAATACTGGGATTCATGGTGAGATGCTTTGATAATAGCCTAGGTGATAGAATTACCAATTGCCATGTTTGCACAGTATATTAAGCAAATCACTTACTTAGTAGTCACACATTTATTGAATTTACAATCTCAACATTGCATTTGGATTGCTGTCTTGGATAACTTCTACCTACATGCATGTGGTGAGCTGTACACAAGTTTCATATTGCAACAAAACAACGCATGAAGTCTTCTGTGACTGCTTCCCTGTTCTACATTAGAGAGCTTTAGTCTTAGGGCTGCATATCTTTATAAAAGGGTGGGATACAATACAACAAATTAATAGCCTACTAATTAGTATACTGTCAAAGGGTATTTCCTTGACACTATGCAAAGATGAATTAAGCTCCTTATTTAAGTATTCAGAAAACCTCTGCTCAACAAAGACAAAATTGATATTGATCAAAATTGACTTCCTTTTGTGCCTGATATTTCTTCCAACTGATCCTAACTGTAAAATCTTTATCACAGAAAACAGTCCCATGATATCTTTTTGACAACCTCTTAATCTCCCTGAGATTCTGGGAGAAATGACAATAAACCAGTCTGTCAGTATAACATGGCTTTCATCTTAACATCCTAGAGGTACATTACATGTAATCCCCTAAGGGAAAGAAACCCTTTACAAGTATATACTTTACTTAGAACACAGTGTAAATTGGAATCTTAACAGGCCGTCTCCTCTGTCACTTATATTGTTTCAAATTGCTGACAGTCTTAAATGACAAATGCATATAAAATATAATCTTTTGATCTATAAACAAACCTTGAAAACTGATTGGTTAACTAGGAACAGTGACCCCCATAACAGTACTGGGATATGCTGTAAATTCGACAAGAAAAATAGCCAATATGGGCAAAAGTCAACAATGATTTGAGAAGCCTTGATGTTTTTTGTTTCTTTCTTTTTTTTTTTTAATCTGAGATCTATTTACTTGGTCCATCATTAGGAGTCTATAGATAGTAAGTTAAGAACTGAAATGTGTCCCCTCCTGAGATGCAGAATACTGCATTTTCCATCCTCAGTTGTCATTGATTTCAATGGGCTTAATTAAACGCTTATGGAGCAGTACCAATATAAGTATCTTCAGGATTGAGAAGTTTGCATAAAGATTTTTTTTGGAAGAAAATTAATCTCTCTTTCTCACCTAACTTGATTTGTGAAAAGTCAGTTATTGAAGAAACAAACAACTACTTCCCTTGCCTCCCTCCCCCCACTCCTCTCCCCAAAGCCCAGAATATTAAACAAAAGGAGTGGGGTTGAGAAAGTTGGAACAATGTAGAGCAAGCTGTCTGTGTTTTACATATGTTATTTGTTTGTGTTTTATTTTAAGTAGGTACAGAGAACAGTCTCACTTCACTGGTTATGATTGTTTTTTAACTCTTCTATGTAAAGTAAAAATAAATATTATCCATCAGGCAGCTCTACCTGTCCACCAAGGGCACTTCCAGACTCTTTCTCATTAGAATGTATTAGTACGATGGTATATCTTGACAAACTTTACTTTGAGATCTCTTATCCCTTGGTGGGTGTGAAATGTTTATAATTAATCTAATTGCTGGGGTAATTGAGACTAGGAGTCTTACAGAAGATGTCAGTGTATGTAGAGGTCTACCCAGCTTTGTAGTAAGCAAATGAGGAATGATGAAGAATGAAACAATTTTTTCTCATTTAAAAATCATAAGACATCCTTTATGTCCTTTAAAAACTGTGAATGCCTTTCTACAGCAGACAGAAAGTTACCTTTACAAACTGCATGTAACAGTTCTATTTAAAAACTGTGCTTATAGTTGTGCAAAAAAGAAAATAATTTGTGAATGAAATTGGAATGCAAAATAAAATATGACATATAAAAGGCAGATTTGCTGAAAAATAAGTTCTTAGGGTGGTTACAATTCCCTTCAAAGTCTGCCTATGGAGAGGGAGGAGAAAGTGGGGCCATAAATATAAAGGAGGGAAAAGGTCAATATAAATTGGTAGATGTTATTCTCCATTTAGCCTGGAGAAAAGCATAATTTTTCAGCAGTTCATAACCATTCAAAGTAATCGGTGAAAGAACAAGAGTAGTAATTTTAAACTGAAAATGTACATTAAGTCCCAGCCTCTATCATTTTCAACACTTAAAGAAGAGGAAATTAATATTAGATGCAAAGAACTCAAGAGCAAAAACTATAGGATTGTCTCTAGAGCTCTGTTGGTTTCTATTTTTTTTTTCCTTTATAAAAGGATGATATTTCCCCCCAGCCCTCTAAAATTATATGCAGCTATCAGTCTCTTATTTTGTGCACTTTAGGGACACTGATTTGTACAGATGGGAGGCCCTTTCATGTTTACTTAGTTAATGGTCAGTTTGTAGGTATAAATAACAAAACTTTTGGTTGCCTTTGGAGTCCCTAAAATATTTTTTAGTTTTGCTCTAAGTATTGTTCATCTATCAGGTTCTTTCAAAGCAGGTGGAAACTTTAGCTCTCTGAAAACTGGCTGAAAGAGTAATAGGAAGAGGCAGTCAACTGAGGTGTCATGAGATGTCTACTGAGATGTTGCACGAATCAGTGCTAGATTATTTCTGTCTTAACATCCATATTCCTTCTCTGGAACAGAAAGTAAATATTGCAATAATGAAATCTGGTGAATGTAAACTGGGAGCTGCAGTTTTGTGGGCAGGGGAAAAAAACAGTGAAAGGCTATAAATATACTAAAGAAACAAATCTTCATTAGCATGGGTGGACTAAAAATTTACTGTTTTAATTATCTGGATATAGACTATTTGTTTTAGTAACTAGATAAACAAATCTAGTCCAGGAAACCAATGCATTAAACCACTTTACAGCGAGCAGAAAAATCAGAATCCGTAGATAAAGCCCTATGGAGTGATTCAAACAAGACCAGTTGACAAACTACATAGAAAATAAAACAAGCTGAAGGACCCAAATCATTTTAAGATATGTGGAAATACTCTTTTTTTTTTTTGTCTCACAGACTAGTATTAGCCTCAGAGGAAGTACCATTTCCTAGATCAGGGGTAGCCAACCTGTGGTATGCATGCCACAAGTAGCATGGGCAGCCTGTGTGTGTGGCACATAGCAGAGGGGACAGGCAACATAGTGGCAGGGAGCAGAAAAAAGGAACACATTGGGAAGGGAGCATGGGACAGGAAGTAGAAAGTAAAGCAGGAAATTGGGCAGGGAGCACAGGACGGGGCAGCCAGTTGGGCAGGGGAAGGGGATTGGAGTGACACTCAAGGAGGGTGTGGGGCTAATTTGTGGTATACCTGCTGAAAAGGTAGGACCTTACTGTCTTCAGTGGTCATTGCATTTGGTGTGACTGTTCTTTTAATCAAGGCCATGGGAGACAGGCTGTCTGACTGATTCTATGTGGACATCAGCTGGAGGTAGCTGCACTGTTTCTGCTTTCCGTCCTTCAGCCAACTCTTTTGACTTGGCATTTATTCTTTTGAAAGGGGAGAAAAATTGAGATAGTTGGGTGGAATGTCTGTGGATAATTAAGGCATTCTTAAATAACATTGAGGTAAATTCTCCAGCTCTACCCTGGGGCTTTCCCTGCTTTTCTCAAGGAGGGTACAAACTCTCCCCTTCACCACCTTGTCAGCATTGAGTCCAGTGCAGATATGACTTGGTGCCTTAATGGCTAATCCAGTAGTCTCCAAGTTTAACAAACATGACACCCTCTGAAGTTGTATTTGACAACAGAAAATTGAAAAATGTAAAACTGAAGTTGACAGGGAGATTGAAGTGTGCTTCAAGCAGTAGATGGGTATGCAAAATAATAAATTCTTGCCAAATTCTTGCCTTGTTTTAGGATCAAAACCCACTGAAATTTGCATACAGCATATACATTGGTGAGCTGCCCTGTAATTGATCATGACTAAAAGAGAGAAACCAGTGTATTTGGTGAAAGCATATGGTGTGCAGTACAATTAAATACAACAGTTTGATGTCATTCAGAGAAATTCAGAAACTTTCTAGTGATTTTAGTGGAACCAGGATTCCTCTCCAGATTTGTGTGTGACAGGCTTCAGATTGAAAAAAAAATGTATAAGACGACAAAAACAATGAAATGGCCAAGCATGTCTGGCTTTCAGATGGAAATTAGACATGTTAAAACATAGTGAATAAAGGTCTCTAAATTAATTTAAAACTATAATAAAGATCAGGAAAGCATAAATACCAGTTTTGTTATATATAGAAACCTAAGCCATAGCAGGAATGGGAAGATAGAGGGACCTAGAGAATAAATGGTGGATTTGATTTCTTTTCCAGGGCTGTGGTGAAGGAACAGTGGAAAAATAAATTACAACTGAAAATTCAGTTGAAAAAGTAGGATAGATTTTTAGAGGGATTTGAGGCAAAGTTGATCAATATTGATACTGTAGCAAAGTTGTTAGACCAAAAAAAGATTAGACACTTGTCCAAAGTGATAACATACAGTGATCATTAACGATACTATAGCCACTTTAATGACACATTAAGGAATCTGACTGTCTCTATCCTTAGTAACTAATCTTTTAGGTATGCTAAAGCAGACAGAGAAAAATATCTTCAAGCCTTTCTGAAAGCCATGAATTCCATGGGTTCTCAACTGAGCCATTGGACCTTCATCGTGAGCATACTATCAAGGCTAGGGAATTTCAGGGAAATTTGCAGCACAGGGAAGGGTGGTGAGAGGTGGGGAACTTACATGTGTTCCAGCCCTCTGGCTAGACAGCAGCAAAGTTGCCTCAAAAATGAACTCTCCAGGTCTTCATGGGGAACTTCTTTGTAACCCTACCAACATGGCTATCTCCAGCTCAGGCCATGTGGGCATCAGCTATAGGTAGCTGCATTACCTCTGTTTTCTGATCCTTGTATAAACTCTTTTGACTCTGTGCACAGATGAGTGCAGGAGACATTGGCAACTCAACCTGTCCCAGTCCAGGATTGGTCCAGCTGTGAGAGACTACCAAGCATAGACCCTGAGATGGTGCAGAGGCACTTGGAGGAACTGGATGCCTTTAAGTCGGCAGGCCTGGATGAGCTCCATCTGAGGGTACTGAAGGCACTGGCTGATGTCATTGCACAGCCACTGGTGGAAATATTTGAACACTCGTGGCACATGGGCCAGGTCCTGAAGGACTGGAAAAGGGCCAATGTGGTCCCCATTTTCAAGAAGGGGAGGAAGGAGGACCCAGGCAACTATAGGCCAGTCAGTCTCACCTCCATCCTAGGCAAAGTCTTTGAAAAAATTATCAAGGCTCACATTTGCGAGAGCCCGGCAGGAAAAATTATGCTGAGGGGAAACCAGCACGGGTTCGTAGCAGGTAGATCATGCCTGACTAATCTAGTCTCTTTTTATGACCAGGTCACAAAACACCTGGATGCAGGAGTAGGGGTTGACGTCATTTACTTAGACTTCAGGAAGGTGTTTGATACAATATCCCACACCATACTGGTGAACAAGTTAAGAGGCTGTGACTTGGACGACTGCACGGTCTGGTGGGTGGCAAATTGGCTAGAGGGTCATACCCAGAGAGTCATAGTGGATGGGTTGGTATCGACCTGGAAGGGTGTGGGCAGCAGGGTCCCGCAGGGCTCGGTCCTTGGACCAATACTCTTCAATGTCTTCATCAGTGACTTGGACGAGGGAGTGAAGTGTACTCTGTCCAAGTTTGCGGATGACACAAAACTGTGGGGAGAAGTGGACACGCCGGAGGGCAGGGAACAGCTGCAGGCAGACCTGGATAGGTTGGGCAAGTGGGCAGAAAACAACAGAATGCAGTTCAACAAGGAGAAATGCAAAGTGCTGCACCTAGGGAGGAAAAATGTCCAGCACACCTACAGCCTAGGGAATGACCTGCTTGGTGGCATGGAAGCAGAAAGGGATCTTGGAGTCCTAGTGGACTCCAAGTTAGTCCAACCTGCAAAGCTTGAAGCAATTTGGAGGTGGATAGACATTCCCTTTTCATTTCAGAAATGCAGACACATGCCTGCAGCAGCTCAGGTTACAAGCTGGGGGGCACTAGAGCAGCCCTTCCTTCCCTTCCACAGTGCTGAGCTGATGCAGGGGGGGCATAACCAGGACCCACAAGATGCTCTGTTTAGGGAGGGGTGTAAACTCCCCACCCTACCTTCAGTCCCAGGCTTTGCCCTGCTGGCTGCTCAAGGGACAGGAGTGTTGCCAGGACCTGCATCTGTTGATATTGAGCTTTTCAGTCTCCATCTCCCTGTTTCTTTGACTGTTTGCAAACCAGGTCATTTCTAACATCTTTCTCTGTCCCCTCTTTAACACTGCCCTGTTGCACCCAGCAGGTTGTTTGTCAGAACAAAGGTTATCAGCCCATCAAGCCCTACAAAAGAAAACATCTCTCTCGTTAGTTTCAAGCTCTTCTTATCTGGAGGGTGCATTTGTATTTGTAAGCCACTAGCCATCTACCTTTATTTCAGTGAAATTGGAGACCCACAGAGATGTCTCTCATCATTAGTTAGCATGGGGGGGAGGGTATGGCCAGATGCTGGGTCCCTGTGTTTGGGTCCCTGCTGTGGAAGAGGGGTGGGAGTGGGGATCCCTGCTTGAGCAAGGAGGGTGATGGGGGAGAAGGGGAAGCCTGCCAGATGCTGCAGTCCATCAGCCAGCTAAAGCAATGATAGGCTAGGAAGGAGAGGGACAGAGCCAACCTTGCTCTGTTCCAGCAGACAGCTGAGCCCAGCATTGCAAAGCATCTGGGATGCTGTGGGACTCTGGTTTAACTTAAACCAAGGAGGGAGATCATTGGCTCCAGGGCTGCCACAGCTCACTGCTGAGCAGGCTGTCAGGGAGTCCATGATTTCCCTGGAGGAGGATGGAGGGAGAGTGGAACAATGTAGGATATTGTGGGTCCTTAGGAGCATACAGCTATTCAAGCTGATATGAAAGAAGAGATCTCCCTGGTGCAAACTGGTCTCACTTGTTCAGTTCTCTTCTGCAAAAAAAGCCCTGTTTGAATGGCTGTAAACTTTTTGAGTGCTAGGAGAAAGGCTTTCTTCTGACACAAAAGTAGCTCCTGTCCCCTGCAGGGCCATTATTTTGATTTCAGGTTGTTGTTTTTATGCACCTATTTATGTATGTACTAGCCAATTGCCTGTCAAGAATGACAGGGGGGTGGGGGGAGTGGGCAGGGATGGAGACCCCCTGGGTCTGGGCCTGCTCCCCCTTTCCCTCCTGCTGCTTGGGATCCAAGCCCTCTACCCCCTTCCCTGCTGCAGCAGCAGGGGGAGGGGAGGAGCAGGCCTGGGCCCAACGTGGGAGAGGACCGAGCCAGCGCTGGTAGCCTCGCCCCCCTGTGGCATCCTGACCCTGGTCCCCCCCATGCTACCATTGCTGTCACCTCCAAGGAGCAAGAGAGGGGTGAGGCCACCTCTGGTGGCCTGCTCCCTTTCCCACCCCGCTCCGTCATCACCACCTGCAGGTTAGTTAGGGCTTGGGGGGGGGCAAGCCCAGCTGTGATGGCTTCACCCCTCCACTCCATCCTTTGTGTCCCTGCCATCGTGGCAGCATGCTGCCACCTGTCCAAACACTTCTCCGCACTCTGACTGGCTGTTTGGTGAATAAAGCATTATGGATGGATGGACAGACAAACAGACAGGTTAAGGCTTTTATAATATTAGAATGTATGTATTTAGTTTTAGTTAAGCAGCTCACCTATGTTAGGAGCACTCGAAGTCACCAAAGGATGTTCTTCTTGAGAAAAGGCATGAAAATCAATATTATTCATTAATATTGATAAAGAAAGATTTAATCAAGAAGTGAGTTTGGGCTGCCAGTCTTTTCCCAGCCTAACTCAGGATGGAATGTAAGAAGCGAAGAATATTTCTTTTAGGTTTACTTCATAATCGAGCCCCAGGGAAAACTCCGAGCTGCATCAGACATGACTCCAATAAATTATATTCTCCTGTTTACTTTGATTTTTCCCTTTTTATAAACATTAATTATCTTTTAGTGTACAGAAATGGAAGCTAAGATAATCTTGCATTCATTGTTCTTTTACCCCTCCATTTGGCAAATGAATAATTTTAGTCTGCTGTCTGCAAACTTCTACTGAATTTCAGACTGCTTCCAAGCTGTGCGGTTTATAGAACTGAGAAGATATTTTAAGATCTCATTACATTGCTAATATAAATTAAGTGCAATAAAAAAGCATTAATGCTGTGCTAAGGCTGTGTATTTAGCATCAGACAATTCCAGAAGAAAACATTACGGTTCCTGGCCAAAGGTAACTTGTTTGCAGTAATGTAACTAGAGTGAGGTGAGCATTTCTCAGCTCCTTTCTTTTTAGTGCTCAGCACCTTGCTACACTTTCCAGCACTCTGCCCAGAGTGCCCAGAGAAACTGCTGGTTATGCACCTGCTTGCATGTATGAAATATCCTTTATAATTTGGAACACATTCGAAAACCTAAGTATTCCAGTAATATTTTTTATATTGTTAAGGAAAATTCTTGCCCATCCTTTAGGGGGAATTTTACAAAGGACAGGTTCCTTTTGCTGAGTGCAAGCTGCTGCTGCCCACACAATGAATTACAGATTGGCAACAGGAGTTGCCAATTCCACCAGGCAGGGGAGGGACTTGAACTCTCAAACTTCCATATCATGAGAGATTACTCCTGAGCCATTGGATACAAGGGTGTTGCCAATTCCACCTTCTCTAGAAAATCATTCTTTAGGCATACTCTGAGAATGCCTACTGGATTGAGCCTGTCTGACAAGACGGCAAAAACAGATCAGTTTGTCGATCCTCACTGAGGTGTCAGTGAGGTAGTTATGAGCTGCTCAATTCTGTTGAGACAGAGATGCTTCTGGTTCTGCTCACAAATGGAGTTTGGGCACCTGGGAAATACTCTTAATATCAAAATGAGGCTCTTTTGTGGAGGGGGACTTGGAACTTGGTGGCCAGTCTTTTCTGTGGCTCTAGACCGCTGTCTCCATTTATAGTGTCATACTTGTTGGGGGCTGAAAGGGACCTTACAGATAATTGGGTCCAGCCCCCCTGCGTTTGGGCAGGTCAGATAACCGCAGCAAGGTGGATATGATAGCTGTAAAACATGAAGTGTGACTATCCCTTATTACACCGCACCCTGGCAAATGCTCAGATGCTGCTGCAAATGGGGCTGTGTAAATAACTTGGACAACTGAAGTATTGGGCACAATTTGTGTCCACAAAAAGTAGGTCTGGTATAAGTGCAGCTCTAAAATATACCCAGAAGGTGCTATGTGCTATATTAAAGAGACCTCATCAATTCTGAGCATTTCCCCCCTTCTATTACCAAGAATAGTTGAAAAAGATTAGAGGAAAACAAATAGGTTGGCACTGTTGTTACTGAGTCATTTTCTCCTACTGTGTGTGTAGGCCTTTCACAGAGCAATAAGAAAAAAAACATTTAATAAGGAAATTGGGAAACCAGAAAAATTAGCTGAACAATTCAGGGAAAATACAGTGCATGGAACTGCCATTTTTAGCTACTTCAGACTGGATAGGGGTCAGATTAATACTGACCTTTTTACATTTAGTGGATCCTAGAATTTGTTTTGCAGTTCATATCTGGATACATAATATGCTGGTATTAGAAAACTGATACCTTGTGTACACATATAATGAGCTGAGAAACAAGGCCTTATTCATCTAACCTTGCTTTTAATTAATAGGAGGTTGTTCTGAGGTACTGTAATGCCCTGGGATGCTTATATAAAGTACATCATGTAAGGCTGGTATTGCATTGCTGGTATTGCAGTTTAGAGAGGATCAGATATTTTTCCTTGAGGCCATTGATCTGAATTGTACAAACGCTGCTTGTAATAGCTTGACTTGCTTGTGTCATAAAAAACACATAAGAGCCAGTTAAGAAAGTACATTAGACTTTTTAAGGCATGTTGTTTCTGTGTCTGGTCCAAATATATTCTGAAAAGTGTCTCAGAAATACCAAAGGAAAAGATAGGCCTAATTACTAGCACTAGGCTCTGGCCCTCATAGAGGGGGTCATCTTTCCAATCCCAGGAAACATTTTGTTTGTTACGAATTGTGAGAACCCTGCTATTCCCATTGGTGTTAGTGATGCCATTCATGGTGTAACGTGGAGCTCAGTAGAAGTCAAGATGTCAAAATCTAACTTTTAGTGACTACTTATTGCTGATGTTTTCCAGTGTAGGGTTATCTGTTTATAGGAACCTTTCAGGACAAGCTTTTCCAATGTTGGCACTTTAAATTTAAACTGGGCTAATGTAAACTTTTTGCTACATATTTAGGGACTCATTCAAATCACAATATTGAGGATTTGGTGGAAATCATGATTTTGTGGACATTGTCCAATTTCCATTGTTGCGGGGAGGGGAGGCTTACTAAAAATAGAATGCTAGCTCACCAGTGAAAGTCAGTAGCCTTCATGGCCACTGCTGCCAAGGGGGGAGGGGCTGCCAGCTGCCATGGCAGCAAGATGGCTGCCATGCCCCATCCCTCACCACTGATTTGCTGAGATGGATGCCTGTCATGAGGACCCATCCCTCTACACCAATCAGTGGCGAGAGGTAGAGCTGTATGATAGCCCTCTCAGCTAATCAGCAGTGAGGGGTGGGGCTGTATGATATGCAGCCCACTTAACCAATCAGTAGCTGGAGGAGGGGTCACCAAGGCCTCTCAGCCAGTCAGAGGTGTGGGGTGGGGGGGCTTGCATGATAAGCCTGTGAAAATGCCAGCTGGCCCCATGATCTGCCCATGAAAACAGCTGCCTACCTCCTCTAGTTGGGTAGAATCCTCATATCTCTTCTCTTATTCTCTTATAAGGTATTATCTTATGGTTAATGTGTGCAGAAGGGGTGTGCAGTAGGGGTGTGTGATTCAGGCTGACTGATTTACACCCACTCAGTAATAATCTAAAACTTACGTTAGATAAACTCTGAAGGGTTTAATTTTTAATGAATGTTTGGAAATTCTCAGAACTGAAGTTGTGGTATAGCTTTTGCAGTATGAAGACATGCAATATTAACAACATATGTCTAATGACCATGAGTTAGATTCTTTTTAAAGTTATTGTTAGGAATAGACAGTACTTACTTCAAAGATTGCAGAATGCAATAGATTTTTGTAATAAAAAGACCATTTGGTAGACAACAGAAGTTAAATGGCAACCCTCAGAGATAAGTGTTAATGCAACTGTGCTAGCTGAATCATGGGCTTTTGATTCCTAACATAACTGTCTTTTATTAGATAATAA
This sequence comes from Alligator mississippiensis, assembly GCF_030867095.1. Classification (NCBI taxonomy): domain Eukaryota; kingdom Metazoa; phylum Chordata; order Crocodylia; family Alligatoridae; genus Alligator; species Alligator mississippiensis. The sequence goes on from NC_081830.1 coordinate 46,211,344, forward strand.
AGAATGTTTTTGCTCCAAGCAAATAGATTTCTTTTTTTTCTGGAAAGTGCCAATATGGAAAACCTACTGCAATCAGGCTGGTCCTCTACTTCTGATTCACCATGCAGTAGCTTAAAAGCTAGAAGAATATGACATTCCTCAAGCTGACAATTATAGAAAAGGAACAGCTGAATTCCTCTAAGTGCTTATAATAGTTACATGCTAAATTATATTTCTGTGCAGTACTAACACTTAATATTTCTATGGTTGGAAAGCTTTTACTGATTAGGGAACTATTTCCTAGTAATTGAGGCCTGAACCTGCTCTCAGTCATGTTAGATGAAACACTTCAGAGCCTTCCGTGGTGGCTGGCCCTAACTAGTGTGAAAAGTATGGTCTTCACTAAGCATATGAAGATAAAGTAGGTGTTTATTAACCATCAGTAAATTGTTTATATGATTTGTCTAATAGAAAAATTTGCCAGGGCGGCAATTTTTCCAAATATGTAAGTAGGGCTGAGTAAGTGATGAAGGGTTTCAGCTTTTTTTCTTTTCTTTTCTTTTTTTTTTTTTTTTGTGGCAGCTGTATGTGGGAGACCCTGGACATTTGTTTATTCCTATAAAAAAAACAAAACAAAACAAAAAAAAAAGACTGTACTCTGGTAAGAATGAATGGACAGATGCAGATTATTTTTAAATGACTGCTAATTTTAGATTCCTTAATGTTTGGGGGTCCAGTTTTGAGTCTTCTGGTTCCTGACTTGCAAAAAATACATAGATGCCCTTGACTTCTTGTGGAGTTGTCAGCAATCAGTACATCTGAAAAAGAAATCGTACTTGGCTTCACTGGTCAAATAGCAGGACATCTAAAACTGATGTTGATTTTTTTTTTTTGGTAAATTGCCAGACGCTTTTAAATAATTCTTTATAAACCAAAAGTGTTTTTAGTGGGAATTGTGCAGGAGGAAGGGTTACTGAATAGGACAAGGATGTGAATGCATGCTATTTGCTATCATTTCCATCAGGGGTAAACTCCAATAGACGTGTCTATATGAGACATGTTAACGCACATTAGCCTAAGTCACTGTGCAGTACAGTTGCTCATCTACACATACATGCCCTTATTGTGTAATAACTTAGGCTAATCTCACCTAAATTTGATACCTTCAAATGCAGGTATCAAATTTAGTTGTGATTAGTTAATGAGCCTTAATGCATTTGTAGATGCGACTTAGCACCAACTTTAGTGCCAGATCTACCCAGCCACTGGGGTTGGCCTGAGTCCAGCCTCAGCTTCTGGCTGCCTGCCTCTCCTGCTCCAGGGCTGGGCTGCTCTTTGGCAGCCCCTAGCTGCAGGGTATACAAGCCTGCAGGCATTTTGTTCCTTGAGGCACACACACCTGGAGCCTGCACAAGCCTGTTGTGTAAAGGAACCTAGCAGGCCCCATGTGTTCCCTTGGATAGGCCACAGGCTGTCTTTACCTGGCCTGTCCCCCTTCAGAGCTTCTGCTTGGCCACAGGTGAGTGTTGCAAAGGGCTGCAGCCTGCTGCACCCCTTGCTCAGCCTTAAGATCCACCCAGGGCTGCTACCTTGCTGTCTTTGGCAGCAGGGCCAGCAACTGCCCCCCATATACTCTTGCTTGGCACGGCAGTGCCACATAAAGGTCAATGCCTTGTAGGCGCAGTGCAGGGCCATGACAACTTTAAGGGTTAGTCCAGTCATGTCCAAAAGTCCACAGCCTTTTTGCTCAAGTTGACCCACATTTTGGCACCCTGGGAGCAAGGCCACACCCCTGTGAATGGCACTAGCAGGGGCATCCTTCCCAATCCCCTGCCATGCCCTGATGCCTGGGCCTTCAGTGCAGCATTCCCTCTAAGTTGTGTGGCGTGCGCAGCCATGTAGGTGAGCTCATACCACGTTGCCAGGCACACCAGCATGGCCTTGCATGTTGCACAGCTTAGAGGGAACACTGCTTCAGTGCCCTCCCTCCCCCTCCTCCCCAGCTACTGCCTTCACTGCAGGTTGAGATGCCCTGCTCAGTGGCTGCCTCACCTTTGGCACAGCCCTATGCCCCACCATGAGGACACCATGAGGCAATGATACCACCAGCTGCCAGCAGCACCAGCTCCTCCTTGGGGTGAGGGCCATGGCTAGGTGCCAGTCTGCTGCATACCAGGGCAACCTGGACTTGTCCCCTCATGCTTTTGTAGCTCAGGGTCCTGAGCCAGGAGTGCAGATGTACCCAAGGCACTAGGAAGACCAGTAGCATAGTTTTATAGTTGGTAGGGTCAGAAGGGACCTGAGCAGATCATCAAGTCCGACCCCCTGCTGTGGCAGGAAAAAGTACTGGGGTCAAATGATCCCAGCAAGGTGTTCGTCTAACCTCCTCTTAAAGACCTCCAGGGTAGGAGCCAGCATCACTTTGCTTGGAAGTTGGTTCCAGGTCCTAGCCACCCTGACTGAAGTAGCACCTCCTGAAGGCTAGTCTGAATCTACCCTCTGCCAGCTTGTGACCGTTATTTCTAGTCACTCCTGGTAGTGCTCGGGGGAACAGGGACTCCCCCAATGCCTGCTGGTCCCCTCTGACTAGTTTGTAACAGGCCACTAGATCCCCCCTCAGCCTTCTCTTGTGGAGGCTGAACAGGTTCAGGTCCCTTAGCTTCTCCTCGTAGGGCCTGCTCTGCTGCCCCCTGATCACGTGCGTGGCCCTCCTCTGAACTCTCTCAATGCTGTCCACATCCCTCCTGAAGCGCGGCACCCAGAACTGGATGCAGTACTCCAACTGCGGCCTGACCAGTGCCTCATAGAGGGGGAGGATCACCTCCTTGGACCTGCTTGAGATGCATCTGTGGATGCATGACAAGGTGTGGTTGACCTTCCTGACCGCGTCCCCACACTGTCGTCCCATGTTCATTTTGGCATCAATAACGATTCCAAGATCCTTTTCTGCCTCTGCACTGACAAGAAGGGAGTTCCCCAGCCTGTAGGTATGCTGCTAGTTCTTCCTCCCCAGGTCCAGCACCTTGCACTTGTCAGTGTTGAAACCCATCCTGTTCTCATCCACCCACCCCTGTAACCTGTCTAGGTCCAATTGCAGCCTATTCCTCCTTTCTAGTGTGCCCACATCCCCCCACATCTTAGTGTCATCAGCAAATTTGAATAGGGTACTTTTTACCCCCTCATCCAAATCACTGATGAAGATGTTGAACAGTGCAGGTCTGAGGACCGAGCCCTGGGGGACCCCACTGCCCACATCCCTCCAGTGGCTTGGACACCTCTCCACTTGCACAAATAGCAGGGGCACTCTTGGGGTGTAGTGGTGGCATGGAGAGGGGGGTGTCCCTGGGTGCCTCCTGGGAGAGGCCCCCTGTGGGAAGGGTGGGGGCATGGCCAACCCTTTACCCCAGTTGTCTGGGAGTTCCACATGCCCCACTGTTGGGTGCTGTGGGCTGGGTGGCAGTGTGGCAGAGTGGCTGGCCTGCAGGGATTGGGGTCGGGAGCCACAGCAGAAAGTGCTGCCAGCAGGCTGGCCTGTCCTGCCCTGGGAAGTGGGTAGGGGAGGCAGACTGCCTGTAGCCAGCACCCAGTGGGCTGCCAGCCCCAGAGAAGCACACAGGGACAGGGGACTCAGGCAGCAGCTACCTGGGCTCAGGTTCCTGGGCACCCTTGCATGGCTGACCCCCGATCTGAGGCTGGGCAGCCTATGGCCCCTGGTGCAGAACATCTAATCTCTGAAATGTTGCAAACTCTCACAAAAGGCTTTTGGCTAGAGCCAACACTTCATCATGCGGGAGAGTCCACCAGCCCCAGCAGGGATATGGGCTCTGGTTCACCACTGCCTACCACTGGAACGGCCCAGATGTGCTCGTATATCTGCGGTGCACCAGGGACTGGACCCTCCTGCTTCAGTGGCTGGTGGTGATGGAGGAGGAGAGGAGGCATGGGAGCAAGCATGGGAGGTGCAGGAGCAGGCCTGGTAGGAGGAGGTGCAGGACCAGATGTAGCGGGGTCACTGGGCCTGAATGGAGGCTCTGGAGTGTCTGGAGTAGCTCTGGCAGCAGAGACATGCCAACCACCAGGCCATGGACACCCTTCTAGCCTTGGCATCCACATACATGTCCACCTGTGACAGGGGACAAACTCAAGACCATATCACAAGTTGGCCCACCCATCTGCCTAGGACAATCTGTCCTAACTTGCCTGCCATGACTTGAATGTTAATATGATATAATAAATGGGAGGCTGCCTTTACATTACCCCGATGCCAGGAGTGCTATCCATGGCTCCATACCTCCCCTACACCATAGCCTATGCCTCCCAGATGGCATCTAGATTGTGATAGTTCCCCAGTCTGAGGCTGAGGCAAATTCAGTCCACCATTGGGCTCATTCGCTCACACACTCACTCTGCCCCCCCCTGCCCTGCTCACAGACGGTTTCTTGCACTCCGCCTCCCTCTCCCAGGCACCTCTAACATAGTGCCCATTACTGGGCCACACTCCACTACCCTTGTTCCCCTTGAGTGTCCTCTTTGGGCTGTTGGGCTTCACTATTTGCACTCTGGTAGGACACACACAGCCTTTCAGTTCCCTCAAAGTCACCTATTCTATGTGGCCTGGCCTTATGCCAAATAGCAGGCTGATTCTACCTCAGGCCCCTCACCAGGCCCCTGTTCTCAATTCTGAGTGTTGGCTCATGTATTGTCCTTCAGGCTGCTTTTTCAGTCCTACTCAGTATGCCTCTGGTGCAGCCCTTCAAGCCCTGCTCAGAAGCCATACCCCACACATGCAGTTCTTCAAGTGTCCCTTTTTGCACCCTACTCTGTGTGGGTCCTCACCAGAACTCTTCCCAACAACACTGCCCACTCTGGGGCCTTTGGCACCCTTTGTCCATGCTGGTCTCAGATGACTACTAATGGAGACGCCTGGCCCCGCTACTCCCACAGCTCTCACAACTACTCACAATGGTGGGGGCCAGGGTTAAGGTGCCCCTACCTTTTACTGGGGGGGAGTAATTGGTTTGGTAGTTCTTGGGGGCTGTCCCACCACAGACAGCCCTGCCAGAGCCTCCTCCCCCACCCTTACCTGGCAGATTGCAGTTTTAGGTCATGTCTGGGACCAGGAGCCTCCAAACAATCCTCATAGCTCCATAACCAACTATATCAGCTGATACCAATCCAAGAGCCAATATGCAGCTTGGAGAACAGTGTCCAGCTGGTAAGTCTGTGGGGGACAAGTGGTGTGGGGGGCAGACCAAGGCCCCCATGTTGAGGGAGGGAATGGGGCTGGGGCAAGGGCTGGCACAGAGGCAGACATTGCCCAGCCAGGGTGAGGCATGGGACAGAGCCATAGGTGGCTTGTCCAGGGAGGAGGGTGGGGGGCTCCCCACCACTGCAGCCACCTCCAGGGGAGGCATGGGGGGCATGTGCTCCCTAGATTTGTGCACAGGACAAGGGCAGGCTGTATCTTTTTATATCCAAATGTATATTTTTACTATAACAACAAATACAATAAATAAATGTGTACACACACACTTATTGATTGATTTATTTATTCATTATTTTTCACTGAGGAAAGTTTGATGCCAGGTATTCCATACTATGTGTTGCTTGAGGGGGGTTTAATATATGTGTAGAGAACCCAGGGGGGTTGTTCATTTGGCATTGCATAGTCCTGTCACTTCCACCTCAAGGAGGAAAGTTGTGGTCATTCTAGTTTTTGAAGAAGGGGTAGATTTTGCATTTAGCTCCCTGTTGTGGTGAGGCTGAGGGTCTTTCCTGCCCCATCTGGGACTGAGCTGCACAGTCTTAATTCCTCTCTTTTGAAAATGAAGTCTTCCGCATTCGTGAGCTCTTTTTATTTATTGCAGCATAACCATGGCTGCTATCAAACTATCCCACTACAGTCCAAAGAGCTGGGACCAATCGCGGGAAAACATTTGATGAGAATCCACTTCACAATAGTTGTCCTGTTTTCCGAGAGAGAATAAATGCAGACACAGTGGCCTGTATGCCCAGGAACACATCACCCTGATTGCTGTGCTTTGTTTTCTTCACTGAGGGCAGTGTACTTGCTTGAATGGACAACTACTAGGGTAAGAGGTCACTGGAGGGGAATGGTGTCTTTATTTAGTGGCATAGTTATGCAAGTATCTGTGGTTTACATCCATCATCTTTTTATATTATATTTGTATTATTATTTTTATAATTTATTTTTATTTATTATTTAGTAACCAGGAGCTTAGCCAACTCTTACTGTTTTTTCTTGTAGAAGTTGACTCCATGGGTGCTCCATGGCTGAATCGCCCGCCAAAAAAATTAGTGGGTGCTCAGCACCCACAGAACCACTTGCAGATTTAAAAAACCCAAACAAACTGCACTTTACTGAAAAACGCAGTGTGTGACTTCAGCCCTGCTCTGAAGCATCTGTAAAGATCGGGCGCTTCTTTGTCACTTTTATCTAATAGGCGATTCAATCAGCCATTAGATAAGTGTAAAAAAAGCCCCACTAAAGCACCTGATCTTTACAGATGCTGTAGAGCTGGGTAGAAGTAATGCGCTGCTGCTTCTGGGTATGTGCATGCTTGGCATCTCCGAGTTAAAAGTGCCAGGTTTTGTTTTTTACACCTGCAAGTGCCTACCAGTGAAAAAACCAGTTGGCTCCTATGGTGGGTACCTTCAGTCTTATGTATGGATGGGGCATGTATTTCCTTCTATGCCATTGATTCTTTAGAAAGTCAATTTGAGTTGGGGGAAATAGTAATTCTATTTCTGCTTCCTTAGCTATCTCCTTCTATGGCATAGTCAATCCTTCTGCTTTTCTCATCCACATATAATTATACTATTTGGGATTGCTGTTCAGGGTGTTTTGATTCAGAGGAAGGAGTAAAGTAGTTAGAAGCAAGCATGCTTCATCTTACCTTCTTGTCTCATGATAGGTGGAGATGTATAGTTGATAAAAATGATTTTTCCAGGGCATGAGGCACAAACAGTCAGACAAATAGAACTACTAGTGGATAGTTCTTATTATTTGCAAGTCTCTTTCTCATTTGACTTTCTATTTAAATTGTTTTCTTTAACCTATTTTGATAGAATAACAAAGCTGGGTTGTTTGTTTGTTTTTGCAGGGGGGGTTGTTTTGTTTTTTTGCTGGGTTTTTTTTTTGGTTTTTTTTTGAGTCTGACTAGAATATTGTAATATTACCTTGTAAATGGATGATGCATTATGGAAATGTTCTGGAAAGTTACCATCTGGATGCTTGTCTGATGTGTACCTTGATGCTGATCTTTTGATTAATATGATGTTCCTATACTGATTAGTAGGGTGACAGCTCATGCATCTTATGTACTGTGTAAATGTTGCTCACCCAGCCCCTGTCTGTGAGCAGTAGGATGTGATCTGTACAATTTATTGCCAGCATAGCCGGTGCTGAGTCTGGAGAAAACTGTAATGAGGTAACTCAGCAAGTGTTATGTTATCTGTTGCAGTGGAAGATGCCAGTTGATAACTATCTGTACCAAAAAGAACTGATTTAAAACTGACGCTTTCTCTATTTTTGTAAGGATTGTGTTTCTATGGAAACATTTTTTTATTTTTTTTTTTTAGATGTTTGGGCCATTCAATTTTGTTTTTGTTGTGGGCTATTTAAGTTTTTTTGTGAGAGTCTTTGTGTGGTAAATGGCATGAGCTGAACTTTGGTTGAAAGCAAAATTTGAAAGGAACGTTTTATGGCAACATAATAGGATTTAAATTACGTACAGATAGTTTCAAGAGCAATGACTTTGCATGGAACAGCTTACAGCTCTTACTAAGGTCAGACCAGTTTCTCATTTTACACTGTTCTGTATAAACTGTCTACCTCTGTTGTTAGCCATACAGAGGGAAAAACACAAAAGGAAGGAAAAAACATTAAAGTTTAATTAAACATTAAAGTTAGTTTGGATCTTGTTTTCTCCAAATTAGGAAGGCTGCCTCTTAGAGAAAGAAAGGAAAAATTTGATATTAATTGATGAGAATCAAAATAACAGTTTTCATGTTATCCATAGCACATGTTAGCCAGGTTTAAAGTAGAGATCTTTCTTCTATCTTACAAGTTTTCAATATGCTATCAAAGCAACATTCCCTGTCTTCCTGTGGATTGTTTCATTTGTTTCTTTTGTTTTGGTTGTGGAAAGTTCAGGTTATAGCATTTTTTGCCCTACAAAAATAGCAATACCCAGAAGCGGGATGCTTATATTTATAATGTGTAAATCATAATTTACATATAGTGTGTAATCTTGCATCTATGCAAGATTTCATGAAATGTTTTGTTTCACATGTTGATGTTCTCTTGTCATTTCAGTTAGAGAAATCTTGCATTCAGGCTTTTGTATTCCTATAACTTCACCTTCTCACAATGAAAAATAAAAATTTGAGTTGTGATTTAATATAGCAAATAACGTGCATTTCTTCCTTTCTCAGTTATTATTCATTTATATATCTTTAAAAATGACTGGATTGCCCTTGGGTTTTGGTTGTAGGGTCATTATGATTTGAGATCCTGTATAGATTCTGCTGTGGTTAGATACAGGACAAGAGGGACCCTTGGGTATTAATAAATCATTCGCTCCACTGTGGTTATGCATAGTAATTTATATCACCATGCTGCTGAAGGTTTAGGCAGACTTTCAATTAGCCAGTTCTTAAGTCTAGATTTCCTTAAGTGTGCTAAATTTCAGTCTCAAATATTAAATGATATAGATAAAGTTTTAAATCATTGTTCTAATGCACTTTGTTTTTAGAGGTAACTGTATAAAGCCAAAACTTCTCCAGCAACCTTTTCAAAGGATTTTTGCAATCTCGATGACATGGGATGAGAATCATCCCACATGTTGTATCCTTCCAAGTCTCCAAGGAAGACCAGGTCTGGGCTAATCACTGACAGGAGAGTACACTTAAAACTTCTGAAAAATACATATTTTGGGGGGGATCAGCTTATCCAAAATCTACACCCTAATTGTAATAAGTTCTACCGATGATGTAAACAAACACTGCATATTTCTTTACATAGAGTAACCAGGGGAAAGTCTTAAAAACAAGATGAATAAAAGGCTTGTCTGTATAGAACCAGCTACATTGCTATAGTTCACCCTGAGCTGGTGGTTTTGAAACACTTTCATTTAAACTTTTTGTGCACAATAGAAAACTGAATCTTCAACTAAAAGAAATTTCTCAGAAAATGAGACGTTTCTTTTACTCAAGACATTGAACAGTCAAAAATGGAAGCATTTTTGTTACTTCGTGGGAGTTCTCAGTTGTGTCGTTCCAATTGTCCTATATGGACTAGATTCCCCAGGTGAAATACATTCCCCATGCTACATCTTCTGTTGTCACCAAAAGGGGAGGCTGTAGTGTATTGTGGGGTGCCTTGATATTTCCATTATAGGCCAACTATAATCAGTAGAAATGTGAAGGGAAAAAGTATAAATGATTTTTGTAGGCTGGGTCCCATTTCCAAAGTGATTTAGGTCAGGGGTGTCCAAACGTATCTGGCCCTGTGCGCTATGTGGGACCTGGACCAGCTGGAGTGTGTGCCACATGCATCTGCTGCTCCAGTTGGACTGTGTGCACTCATTCTGGCCACTCCAGAATCTATGCCATATTCAGTGTGGTTCCAGACTAGTTGGAGTAGCCCCTGGATCATGTGTGCTAGGGAAGGGGAGATGGGGTATGTGGGCTGGATCCAGATTGCACGCTTGCTGTGCCCTGCATGGTTCTGATCAGACGCAGGGGCAGCACCAAGAGCTGGATGGTGGTTTCTGAAGTCTGGATCTCGCCCACTGGCCATATGTTTAACACCCTTGGTTTAGGCCCTTAGGCCAAGTACCCACATTTGAAAAGCCCAAGGTAGAATCAGTTCAATTTACTCGGGTTTCTCTAAGCTGCATAGATTGGATCAGGACTGAAGGGAACTCACATTCCCCTTTGATGGGGGAGCGCATGCTGGCTAAGGCCAGAAGGTGAGGTCACTCCTGCATGCCTCTCAATGTGCAGGATCTTGCCCAGGGCAGCTGAGTAAAGCCAAATGGCTGTACCGTTCCTCATTGGCTATCAGGCACATGCCTTCCCCTGCTGTCCTGTTATCCATCAGGCAATGGTCAGCTGCAGGCAGCCAGCAGAGGAGGCTGTGCTCACCTCACCTTTGTGGCAACATGGGGGTCCCTGGGCTTTGTCCGTGATGGGAAGTGCAGGGGTACATCTCAGGCATGACAAGCAGGGTGGAGCTCATTAGCTGCTGAGGAGAGGCAGTACCAGCGGTGCACTTCGCATTCTCGATCTAAGTCCCTTCCTGTCCCAGTTCTGTCCAAGCCCTGGTACCATGTGCTGGAGCAGCTCCAGGAAGGGCTTGCAGGATCTTCCTCCCCACCTACCCTCCCTTCCTGACCTGAGACAATACCAAGTTCAGGGCTGAAGCCACTTCCCAGGAAGCTGCGGGGCTGTGGTCCCTGGGAGGGCAGGCACCATGCCTTTACAGCTGCATGGGAACTGATTACAGCCTTGACTGGTGCTGGCTCCAAGGGGGAGGAGAGGGGGAGTGGGGTAGAAATCCTGCGAGTCTGTCCCAGAGCTATTCCAGCATACGGTCCTGGGGCTTGGACAGAACCAGGACAGAGGAGGAACACTCTGAGTTGTGAGTTGGAGTGGTTCTAAGAAGGGCTTGAAAGATCCTCCCCCAAGAACCAGTGTCCTGTTTAGGGCTGAAGCCACTTCCTGTGCAGCTGCAAGTGCCTGACTGTTCCTTCTGGCCCCACAGCTGCATGGGATGTGGCTTCAGGCCCCAACTCTGTTCAGGCTCCAGGAGCAAAATCCTAGGCATCCTTCCCAGAGCTGCTCCAGCACATGGTCCCAGGGCTGAGACTGAACTGGGACAGGGAAGGGACACCATGTGCTCTGCTGACTCAGGCCAGAAATGCTGAGTGCACTGCTGCCCTCCCTCTCCCCCACCTTGTGAGCCCTGTTCTGCACCCCACACCCCTGCCTCTGTCCTACCTGTGGCTGATAGCTAGAGAGCTCAGGGGTGGGACTGGCTAGGCACTTCACTGGAGCAGCTGAGCTGTGGCTCCTTTTCAGGGGGTGGTTAGCAGGGGGCCTGCAATGACCCCTTGGATGCCAGCAGACAGCAACCCACCTTGATTGATGAACAGACCTGGTACTCATATTTGATTCACTAGTCTAACCTAGATTGAGTAAATCTGATACCACATAGATCCAGGACTATTTTAGACTGGGATCCACCATTTTTCAAGCTGTCTGTATGCCCCAAATTGCTATTCTGTTCTGGTTATAGACTGGTTTCTGATCACCCAACCTGGAGAAGGAGTTATGTCTGAAATTGGCCATAGGATAGAAGCAGATGTCAGCTTTATGCTGCTATAAAAACGTTATGGTAATACATAGTAAAACCAAACTGATGTCCATATTTTTTATCTCACCAAAAATGTTCAGATTTGTAGCTGTTGCAGAAGGTAGTAATGAATTGGGTCACTTTTTGCAGCCTACATCTGTTTATGGAGGGAGAGCACAGGCGGCGCAAGGCTGCCTGTGCTTGCCAGCTGCCCTGAACAGGGGCTCTGCAGGCTTGTAGGGCCCAGCCCTTCACACCCCAGAAATTTCCAAGCAGGTTCAGGTCCCTCAAGTCTTAGAAACACCTGCCTCGCTTCCCCTACTTACTCAGAGGCTTCCTAGGGATCTCCAGTGATGTGTCTGGCTAAATGGGGAAAGTCAGGGCTTTACCCTAATATAGTGTGTATGTTTGCAAGCATATTGACTTGCAGGCGTGTCCCACGCAGCAGCAGTATGTGCACTAAGTCTCTGGCAGGCATTTTTGACAGCAGTGTGGGACAGCCTGCAAACCTAAAAGGAGGTCCCCTGTGGGAGGTCCCCCCTCTGCATTTGCAGATGCATGTGGGGAAATCCCCTATAGTAGGATTCTTCCATGTGCCTATCTCCAGGTGTAGAGTGGAGATCTCCTGTGGGAGTTTCGCCCTCTGTGCTTTTGCAGACACCACCAGGGAAATCCTCTGCATGGGATTCCCTTGCTCTCCAAATTGAGGTGTTCAACCAACAACTTCTGTTGACAGCCATGAAGTGTGATCAGCTGTGGTGAGGCATATTGTGGCACAGTTGATCGAGCTCCATGGACAACACCTTTTTCCAGCCTTAAACTCCTAGGATATCTACAGGTGCTCCAGAGTAAAGTGGAGGGGGGCAGGGAGGGGGTGTCCAAGAACTGTTGTAATTAAAGAGCCTGCACTATCACATGTATTCAGCATCCCATAAAGCTTGTTTGATGAACCATTTCAAAGCGTGAGGACACTGAATACATGTGATGCAGAGGCTACTGGAGCATGCTAATTAACACAGTCCAGCAGACTCAATTAATCAAGTTTGCTCCAATGCAGACAAATTAGCTCATGTGGGAGCAGATGTCTGGCACGTGTAAAGATGCCCCTATTGCCCAGATTTCCACAGTCATTTAAGCATTTAGGAATACCATTGTGTACTTAGTGGGATTTTCAAATTGCTCATTAAAAGTTGAGATCTAGCTTACATTTGTAATCAATAGAACTTTATTACACTATAGCAACTTACCATGAAGTACAGACAATGTGAACTTACACTACATCAACTACTCTGCAGTATCTGCCTGTGGCCACGTTCTTACTTAACATTAAGTGAGGTGGTAGTTGTATATACTTATGAAAAAATGGATATGCATCAAGTTAAAGCACTAGCATTTCAGACTCATGCTGCCTGTTGCTTAATAGCTATGCAAGGCAGTGGGGGATCAGCTTTATATTATTTTTCCACTCTATCCAAAACACTATTGTTGATCTTATTATGGTGGAAAGTGTATTGGAAATGTGATTAGTTTTCATCTAAATGCAAAGAAGTAGGTCAGGAACAGGCAGTGGAATGCGAATAGAAGCTTTTTAATAAAATCCTTTTTTAATAAAAACACGTCTCAAAAAAAGCAAAGACTGAATATGGAAAAGATGTTTGTTGCCTACAATACACTAACATTGATTTAATATGCAGTATTAAAAGAAAAAAAAAGATACTTTTATTTGCCTTTTAAGACCACTGGATTATTACCAGCCCTTCTCAAAAATGCTTTGTCTTGGAAATTGGAATTCTCTTCTGGACACTTTTTAAAATTGGGTCTGATGGTTTTAAAACTAGAGAGATTATTGCATTATTTCAATACTGTAGATTTGTTTTAATCTCTTGATCTATATCTTATACACAGAATTGCAGAGAAAAAGCAACCATATACAAACATACCTCTATTTGGTATAACTCAAATTGATAGTGGTATCATAATGTGAAGTAGTCTTATCTTCATCATGTCAAAGGTGAACACTTTATCTATTGTGTGATTGGGTCTTTTAGAGTGTACTCACCTACTTGTTCAGAATTCTGTGGAGAAAGCTGATTTTCACTGTATATTAGGCAGTTTAGTTTAGCAGAAGAGGACATTGCTGCTGCTTGATAAATGAGGATCAAAATACATTTACATGAGGGACTGAAACTGTGGTTTTCAAAGTATGATAAAGGAAATAGCAATACATCACTGTATACAGCAGTCATGAATGATAGATTTTGCATTCTGAGATGGTCTGTAGACCTCTCTACAGTGTGCAAACCTGGAGGCTCTGCTTATCTATAACTTTTATTATGGGCATAAAAATAACGGCAAAACAAAAAAGAAAAATTAAAGTACATTTGCATTAGAAAGTCCTGCAAGTTCTGGGACAGTTGTAGTATCTTAAATCTTTCTCTGCTACTGTCTGTGCACAAGGCATTTACCATTAAGATACCTGTATTCAAGATAGGGTGTTAAAGTGGAAATTGGAGCCTGATTCTCAGCTTGTAGTGGCTCAGCTCAAGTCACTGGAGCTGTCACATGGCTCAGCTCAAGTTACTGAGGCTGTGACAATTTATGCTAGCTGTCCATCTGGCTCTAGTCCTAGATGCATCTAGATTGTTTTCTTGATTCTAGTTTTAACCTATGGTGGTTAAATGGGGTAATAATATCTATTTAGCTTTGAAAAGTGCTATAAAAATGAGATGCAATAGATTTTGATCATGACTATAATTCCATAGAACAGCAGCATTTTCAGCAAGATGTATCAAGAATGTGAAACTGTGCTGCATTTCCTTTATTGATTCTGTCTTTGGTTCAGTAGTGACCTGATCTATTGAGCAAGCCTCTATTCCTACTACAGCTGGGGTTCTCAGCCTTTTTCTTCCTGAGGCCCCCCCAGCATGCTATAAAAATTCCACGGCCCACCTGTGTCACAACAACTGTTTTTTAGGCCTGTGCGAATAGGAAAGTATTTGATTCAGATTTGGCCAGTCGGAGGACAGTGATTCGATTCAGAGCTTCAGATCACTGTCCCAAATTGATTTGTCTGAATCAGCTTCGGAAGATTCAGTGCTGCTTCGGAGAGATTTGGTGACTTGGATCGGGCGGGGAGAGGAGGCACAGCCGGGTGGCTACAGGTTCTCCTGCAGCTCCTCTGGCTGTGCCTGCCTCTCCCCAGGTGGGGGGAGCTGCGGGAGAAGCCCCCATGGCTGCCCTGCCCCCATCCCTCACCTGGCCTCAGCCTAGACCCGGCACTTAAAAAAAATATCTATATATCTATATAGATATCTATATAGATATATAGATATTTTTTATAGATATTTTTATATATAGATATATCTATATAGATATAGATAGATAGATAGATAGATAGATATAGATATATAGCCCCATGCTCACCAGATGCATACTAACCGGATGCAGGAGCAGTGATTGGGGCCTCTGGGCTCTTGTGGGAGATTCCCCCTCCCCTTCCCCCCCCCCCCCCCGCTTGGCACCCGTGCGGCAGCTGTCTCATCATGCAGGTGCAGCATGCCTCGGCAGGGTGCCGCACACTTTCTGGGAGCTGGAGCCACTGGCAGTGAGCAGTGCTGGGTTCTGGCTATCATGTGGAACCTCCTCAGCTCCTAGGCAGTGTGAAGTGCCCTGCCAAGCAATGCTGCATCTGTGCCATGTGAGGGTGGGGGGTGATCGCCACTGCCCTGCACTGCAGTCTGACTGGACTGTCATGGATAGGAGCTACCTCCACGGCCTAGCAGGCAAGTCCCAGTGCAGAAGGATGAAGCAGGGTGGCAAGACTCATTGCCACTGCCCCTGGGACCCCATGCTGCCAGCAGTGCAAGGAATAATGGATGTGGGGGTTGTACTGCAGTCACCTGTTCCTGCCACCAGCCACTAGCATGCCAGGTCGTGGCTCTACCCTGCCACCATGGCCTGGTTGCTGCTGCTGCTGCCACCACTCCTCTCAGGCTGTGGCTCTACCCTGGAGGGGGGGTGGAGTGGGCGGCAGCATGGACCTCCCCAAAACCTGCTTATGGCCCCCCTAGGGGGTTACAGACCCCTGGGTGAGAACCACTGTGCTACAGCACAGCTAGATTCTATGGGCATGAACACAAGTGTGTTAACTTGTGACAAGTCAAGCTTTTCCAGTTTTAAAAAGCTGAGACCATGATGTAACTGCTAAAAGCAACACAATCCTGGCCCAGTAGCAGCCAATTTTCCTCCTGAATGAATTATAGGAATTTTTCTTATGCTTTTAATTGCCTACCTTTCAAATGCAGAGTCTACTTGTTTGTAAGCAGCTGCCACAGTGCTGTTTGCTCCAGGTTTGCGCCTCAAGCTTTGTCTCCTTGTTCATCTGCCCATAGAATGACTCAACTGAAACACATTTCATGGTATGGCCTCCTTTAGTTCAGCACAAGGATCTGAGTATTTTTCAGATGTGATGGAGGAAAATCCAAGTAGTCACTCATACAAAATGCCTGTTTTAGTTGTTGATGAAAGATACAAATGTAGCCCAGGTGTGCACAGGTTTGTACTTCTATCTCCAGTTGAGGGAATTATTGGCAGGGCAGTATGCTGCGGAGGGACACGGAGCCTAGCGACTGCCTCCATCCCCTATAGAGTCAGGCCCAGTCAATCAATTACTTAACTATAAAGAGATTTATTATTACAACAAAACCCTTAAAGGGTAAGGACATAGATGATATATATGTACAAATTTACAAAACAATAAACCCCCCCCCCCACACACGCACACACACACTCTTATTATTTAAAAATACAGATGAACAATAGAAGAAACCAGACCAAAGGATATTGATTGGGCAACCTTATAACTCTATTCCTATACAGACTGTTACTTCAAATTATTCACATAAACTGTAAAGCACCGTCCACACACACAGTCCTTAGACTACCTGGGTGCTCCCTAGGGCAGGGGCCCCACTCCCAAGGTACCACTACAGGAAAGGAGGTGGGGGGGGGGGAAAAAGGAGAGGAAGACCCCAAAGACTCCTAAGCTTCCCCGCTATCACCCAGGAGGGGCCCATGTGGTGCACATTCGCAACCCTCGGGGGGGGGTCCTTCCCCTGTGGGGACCCTCTCTCCAGAGTAACTTCACAGTTCCAGAGGGTTGCCTCTTGTTCTCCAGGTCATGCTCTGTTCCCCGCCAGGTTTTCCTGCCGTCTGGCTCTGTTGCCACTGTCCTGGCTTAGGGCCACATGCACTGCTGCGTGTAGTGGGCACTTTGCCTTGTGCTAGGGGTTGGAGGCCTGGAAAGCCTTGTGCAGCACCGGGGCTCGGTCTGTTCCCAGACCCTCTGGGCAGTGTCATCTGCACTGAGGTGCTGCTCTGTGCCAGCAGCTGTAGACCCGAGGCACCTCAAGCGGCTCCCAGGGTCTCTCACCCTCCATGCAGTGCCTCCTGCACTGAGCTCCTGGCCTTGTTCTGGGAGTTGAGGACCCGAGCCACCCCAGGGGCTCCAAAGATCCTGCTCCATGCACCAGCCTGTGCACCGTGTCTCTGGCCACACGCCAGAGATTGCAGACCCGAGCCACCTCACGCAGCTCCCAGGGTCTGGACACCATGCTGCACACTGAGAGCCTAACTGCTGGAGCCATCCGCCGCTCCCTCCTGATAGAAGTCTTTAGGGGCTCTTTCTGGGCTACTGCTTTACCCTGCTGGGCAGCTCTCCTCAGCCCCACTCTTCTCTCTTCTGTCCCTGATGCATCTCCCCTGTGCTGGGCTCCAGGGCTCTGCCCCGATGTCTTTTGGACCTGACAGTTTGCAGTCTTCAATCAGGTCCGGGGGAGCTCTTCTCACCCTCCCCTCAGGAAAGGAGTGTGATGTTATTTCTCTTGCTGCCTCCTGATTGGTGGATGGGCTCCACCAATCAAAACAGCAGGGTCTCAAGCCTGGGACTCAACTCAAGCTCTGAAAGGTAAGCCTGCTACATAAACTTTTGCTTTTGCAAGTTAGGAACAAACACATATCTGCAAAAGAGCTTCAAACATCAGAGTAGTTATGTTGCATCCAAACTCTTTTGGTGAGTGTGTCCCTGACCATAAGAATAAAGGAGTTGGTGAGGATTGTTCAAAGCAGTAAGTAATTTAGGGGCATGCTGAATTTCCCTCCAGATTCAAGTTAACTCACAGTCCCCCAGCATCCCAGCATGCTTTGCACTTCCTCCACAAACCATCCCTTGCAGGGTGGATGGGCTAGCCATGACTCAAGCTAGCTGCTCCAGCTGAGCAGGAGGCATACTCTAGCACCCTGGCCTGGCCTGGGCTATTGCAAGCATGTGGCTGTATTTCCAGAATCAAAAGCAAATGTTTGTTCACTTGCTTATTTGTTCAATCTATGCAGCTTAGACTAACATGCCAAGATGGAATTGATTCAGCCTCAGATTTTTTGATTGTCTGGAACTTTGTGCTCCTAAATCCTGTTATTAAACTTGGTTGTGTGGAATGGAGTATCTTGAAAATAGGGCTGTGTTTCAGTAGAAGGAAGGACAGAGCCCAGAATGCAAAGTCTATCAGAATGTTGTGAAATGACTGCTCTACTATATGACCTTTAGCTGCTAGAAAATGTGCTGTTTGTAAACAGAAAGCTTAGGGAATGCAGACACTGAGAGCATTCGTTCCCTTAGGGCAACTCTGCCTTTCAGTGTGAGGCGATTATCTGGAGTATCAAGGTGTATGTTACCTGTGCTAGCTGGAAAAATCTGGCCCACAGACTTTAAACTGTATTTTACCACCTTAAACACAAATGACATGGCTTTCTTCACAAAAAAAATTAAAAGGCTTTAAATATTGCTGGGAGACAAAGTCTAAGAATTCTCTTGGGAAGCTGGTTAGGTGTTCTGTTGCTTCTGCTATTGAAAACCTTTATGGCCCGATTATGGCAATCCTGATTCTGATATCAGCTTACTTTCTCATCTGATAAAAATTAGTTTTATCTGCTAGTTTAAGGGGCACCAAATATTATATGTATTTTTAATTAATCCAAATATGCCTTCAAATGCATAATTAGATTCATTTTGGGAAAGTAAGGACAGATTTTTTTCCTTTTCTTTAAAGGTACAGCGAGCAGTTGGACATCTAATTTCCAGAGAGTTTAGTGCTCAGTGTGGTGTGTGTGATCACTCCACACCCAGCTTCTGTTTGTGCATCTGAAAACTTACTTCCTCTTCCTTTAAAATTAACTACCCAGCACCATGTTCATTACCTTCAAGCAAAGTGCTGTTATACAGTTGGTTATATACAGTTATCTGTCTTCTCCCTAAGGTACTACTGTGGTTATTGGAAGTATCCGTCAAATGACTGTGCTTGAAATATTCTTGCAGAAGTTTCCTTTACTTTTGCCCCATAATGATTCATCCCACAGAAGAGATAAGGGCATGATCCATGTATGATCTGTACATCATTATAGTAAACGAAAAAATGAAAGCTGGTGTCAGTAGGCTTAGGGCAGCCTCCAAGTAGGAGGAAACAATTGTATACCAAATTTACCTGGCTCACATTATGAACATTATTGGACAGAAATTGTTTTAATAAAATAATAAAGTAACTTAGCCTTACTTATTGCTCTCAAATGATAGATGAACATGGAGATTTATATTTAAGCCCTATGCCTTGCAACAAATACAAAAGACTAATATCCCTTAGCAGCAATGGACAAGAGAATACTGAAACCTGGTTTCGTAACTGTTGTGTTGACTTTAAATAATAGTACATTACCTGTTCTGATCCAAATAAATAAACTTGATATCCCGAAGAATGGTTTGCGAAGGTTTCTACTGTTGCAGTAATGGCATTACATTCATTTTGTAGAATGACTTTTCTATCTGGAAAAGCTTGGCTTGCTAAACATTTCCTTTCTTATTACCTCCTTAAGAAGGCACTCTAGACATGAATTTGTGACACAAAGTGATAGTGAGTAATTTTGTGTGATTACTCTATCTTTGCCACAGGGTCTGCAACATTTAGAACATTTACCATATATTATACTACAGACGGAATTGATTTATTTGACATGTGAGAGGATGAAGATATGGAAACAATGTTGGAGTAGGTTTAGTTAGATGCTGCAGCATGTTTAACAAATAGCATCCTGGTAGGGCTCCCAGCTTTATGAAAAATGAGTATAATAACTAGAGATCAACATACAATGCATAAAACACTGCAGTCTCTAAATAGTTAATGTCTGTTATTGTGAATGTTAATACTACTGTAGATTTCTAAATTCAGACACTACTTGAAAGAGCAGGCAATTACCTCTTGCTCTATATATATTCCCAGTAGAGTGCTAATAACCATATTTTGGAAAATGATTCACTTTGCTCTGCTCTGAAACAATTTCTTGTCACGGTTAGTCTCTCATTTTAATCAGTGGTAATGGTATATGTATTATAGGGCAAATTTTTTAATTGGCTGGTTTAAATTTTGCTTTTCAAAATAAGTGAGGGAATTTAGTATTTATGAAAATGAGAGGTTAATACCACTAACTAGAGATATGCCTAGAAAGATGCTCTACAAGATTCTCCATAAGACTGTCAATGCTGTTTGATCTTATCCTGAAATGTCATTACTTTAGTAGTCATGAGCTGGCTTGCCTACCATATTTATAAAGCAATTACTACTGTGGGTAAGGAAGACTGCCCATCATAAACCGGTTTTGTGATACAGACAGATGAGGACAAGGATGAAACCACAAAGCTCTCCAGCTCCAAGTGTATGTAGTAACCAATTGTGCCTTTCAGACTGTGACTATTTATTCTTATTGTGGCATCATAATAATTGTTTTTACATTTAATATAATTTGATAGAAACATACATTACAAGAAGGTTGAAAAGTAAAGCCATCAAATTTCAGGAAATGACAAAAATAAGGATGCGTTCATGAGCTAGTATATGTGCATTATGACCCAGCAGGACCCTGCCTTGTTGTGCAGATTTGTTAAAGTTCAACAGACAACACAACTTTTCAACATTTATTTTCATCATCACATTTCAGTGTGTGGCCCAGTGCTCTTTACTGCATATGCTACATATACTATACTGAATACAGAATTTTTTTTTCCTTTATAGGTCTTTATATGGTCTTAGTATCTAAGCACTTGATGAATCCTAGGCATACTCTCAATGTCCCTAGGAGATTAGGAACTATTAGGCTAAGTACAGACAGTCAAGAAGCCCAAGGCTGAATTGATTCAGTCTTTGCAGGTTAGTCTAAGGTGCAGAGATTAAATTGAAACAAAAGTGAGCAGATATTTACCTTTGATTCAGGAAATGCAGCCACATGCCTGCAGTGGCTCAGGCCACAAGCTGGGGGTGGGGGGCACTAGAACACAGTTCTCTGGCATGTAGCCAGTATGGATTGTGTGTTTGCTTCCTCTTCCTGCTGCCCGTGAGATCTCTGGGATTTGCAGTCCACAGTCATAGCAGCAGGATTCTGCAGGGTTATTACTTCCTCTTCCTGCTCCCAGGTGCCTCTGGGATCTGTAGTCCAAAGCTGCAGCCAGCAGTAACTTTGAGCAGAGGAAGGGGTGTTTAACCCCGCTTCCTAGCCCCAGACCCTAGCTGGGGTTTGCTTGGGAGGCAGTCCCCCTGCCCCTCCCCCCCCTTCAGACTGGGTTGCATCCACAGCTGGGCTTGCTGCCCTTCCCCCCCCCTCCCCCCGACTTGTCAGTCAGAGAGGTTGGGGCCATGGAAACCATGCTGGGATGCTGGGGCACTCTGATTTAACTTGAACCAGGTAGGAGTCTGGGACAGAAGTTTCATAAACTGGTTTGACCCAAATGAGTTAAGTCTGATACTACATTCAACCAGGTTTTTCTTAAGCCAGTTTTAGCCTTTCTGAAATGGGTTTATGTGCACTGAGCTTCTGTACTGTTAGAGGTTTAAACCAGTTTTTGATCACTTAAACCACTGATGTGTAACTTCTGTCCCTAGCCTTAATGTCCTAATTTACAGATGCATAAATGAGAATCTGAGAAAGGAGGTGATTTATCTATGATGATAGAGGCTGTGGCAAAGATGAATGTGGAACTTATAATTTTGTGTCTTTACTGAGCACCTTATCTACTAGTTTAGTGGCCCTAGAGCCCATGGGCTGGATCTAACCTGTGGAACCATGTGATCCAGCCTGCAGACATGATTTTGGTGGTATTTGTGGGGGAGGGAGGAGGGACTTTGGTAGCTGTTGCTTTGCTATACTGCTGTGGGGAAAAATGCTAGCCACAGGCACTCTCCTTGTGCAACAGTAAAGGAAAGCACTGATGAGAACTGGGTCCTAGTGCCCACCTACTTGCCCACACACCTCTGACATGAACTGAATCAGTCCAGCCCAAAGGCTTAAAAAGTTGCCAATCTCTCTACAAGACCATTCTTCCTTTCCCAGCGGACCTCTGCTTTATTCACTATAGACCTGCTGCTATGAATGAGTCTGTGAGAGTGCTTTGAATCCCCAAGTCCACTCCCTGGGGGCCTGCTTCTTTCTTTTTTTTTTGCCACAGTATGCTCTGAAGTAAACAAGGGTTTTATTGCCTCCTTCATACTGCAAATATAATATTTTCATGGTACTCGGGCCTCAGGTTTTAGTTTTTCTTTTTTTTTTCCTCCCTTACTTTTTTTCTTTTTCTATGACACTTAACATTAAAGAAACAAAGAAGTTTACTGTGTCCATCTATTCCCTAGGCACTAGTAAAATACCCTTTACTGTGCTGTATGTGCAACCATGCTGTGCAGGATTGCTGCCTCATTCTATGTCTGTTTGTCTTGGACTTCTGCAGAGTTGTGCCTCCCTATACACAAATTCCATTCCACTTTAGACCGTTGCATACTTGGCAGAATATTGAAACCTTTCCCATTTGCTGAAAGTTTCCATTCAATTTGTACATGAATGTGTTGCCAGTATGATGTAGGGAACCTCATAATATTAATGTTTGCATATCGTGGTGGACATGCATTTTAAAAACACTTTGGAGTTCAGTCCAATTAAATTGTTTTTCACTGTATCAAGGCAGAAGGCAGAGCAGGTGACACCTAGGGTGATTTTACATGTACTCTGGAGGTGGGGGAGCGGGGCTTTAATTAGAGAGGCTCGGAGAGCCGCTGTAATTAAAGCACTGGGAGCATCTTGTGTATCAGTGTCCCCATGTTTCAGAATCGTGGTGGGGGTGCTTGATCTAAAGCTTGTGAAACAAGCTTTAGTTAAAGCACTCCTGCTGCCATTTTGAAGCATGGGGACCCTGATACACGAGACATGGAGTGTGGCTTAAGCATGGGAATTGCCATGCTCCAGCAGACTCGATTAATTGAGTTTGCTCTAATGCACTGTAATTAGAGCATGTTGGAGCAGCCTACACTCTTGTGTACAGACACCCCTAGAGACTAGCTGATTCACAGAGGCATGAGATCTCGTAGGCAACAACCTATTTTGTCATATTCTACAGTATTTGAAAAATATCTTAATGAACCTTGATGAACATTTCAATAAAATATACCCACCTGACTTGGAGGTAACATACTAAATACCACTTCAAAAGGTAGAACACTGAGGAAATTACAAACAACAAATGGCCCTTTATAAAGATGTAGGTCCCTATACTTTAACTATGTATAGGGACCTACCATCTGTAATATGAACTTGTTAGTGCTGGAAATTCAAATTCTGACTCCAAGATGCATTTTAAAAATCATGTAATGTTATTACTGTCACATACTTCAAATATGAAAGGAATGATGTCTGTGTGGCCTAGTGCCAGTTTATTTTTGTTCCTCCAGGTACTACACTTGATCTTATGGAAACTAGTAGTTCTGACATCTGTCAATCTAGTAAAACTCTAAGCAGCTTTTTTCTCCCTCTACCTCTACTCTAAACCCTTTCCCTTTTCCATATCATCATGCTAACCAGCAAAAGTTTTAATCATTACTTTTCTTTCACAATCTCTGGAGCAGGAAAATACTTCTATAAACCATGCTATTCTTTTAGATCAGTTTTTTGAGATAAAGGTGCTAGGGGCGGACAGATGGTCAAATGCTGGAAAAAAGACATGACGGAAGAATACATCTGCAGTTCAGTGGCAGAGGTGGTGGGTGGAGATGAAGGAACCAAGCCAGAGTTTCATGTGTTTTTTGAGACACATTCTCTGCCTCATGCAAAATTTGGGGTATTGTCGCCTTTAGCTCTTTCGTCACTTGGAGAATTTGATAAGTGAGTCCAAGTCACAGCTAAATGTGTGAGTACTGATCCATGGAAAACAATAGGTGAACCAAACAACAGCTGTGTACCAGAATGAATGCGCACTGAAAATCTATCAAAGACAAAAATACCCAAGTACCTGTGGGTGCACACTTCTCACAAGACAACTGTTCTCTCTCCTAATTTCTTAGTTCTAATCCTCAAAGGGAATTTACAAAACACCTTTCATAGACAATCCTACAAACTTCACTTCATAAATGACCTGGATGTAAAAAATCATGGACTAAATATAGACATTGGATTTATGGCACGTTATAACCTGCCAGCAATCTGATAACCCCAGGTAACCTCTCTACATTTTACCAGTTACATTCTATCACCAGGCTTACATTCCCTCCTCTCCCCCTCTGCCCCATCCTGTCTCACACCTATTGTCTCCCATTACCTTCTGATCCTCGCTGCCATGCATTTGCATTTTCACAGACCTGCATTTTGCATATTGACTTCTATTCTACCCAGAAGAACACCAGAAGATTTTCCCTATGCCTGAGGAAGGGTGTTTGTGCCTGAAAACTTGCAAAGAACAATTTTTCCAACTTTTTAGTTGGTCTAATAAAAGATATCACATTTACCCAAAGAACCTTTTCTGCCTACTAATCCATGAGGCCTTTTGAATGAGGTCTATCTGACCATAATAAGGTTTCTGAAACCTGTATTCATCAACATCTTGGGTGAGATTTTCAAAAGTGCCCAAGTGAGGTTGGCATTCCACTGGGATTTGGGCTTCTAAATCAACTAGGTGATTCTGAAAACTCTATATTCCCTATAGATCCTACATTCATTTTCTTGAATTTTTCCCCATTGTCCTTGTTACTTATTCTTACTCATGAAAGGAAAGTCCCCAATGAAAGTTCCTTTATTTAGAACGATGAGGGGTCTGACATCCGTACTATTTGCTGATTGTAGATGGTCAGGACATTTTTATCAATGCGGTTCTCCATTGGAACATAAAACTTGAAAAAAACAATTCTTTTTCACTGTCACCTTAATTTCAGAAAAAAAGAATGGGATAGCTTTAAAATATGAAAACATTACCTTTCAACATGCTCATACCTACTTGGAAGTGAAAAAAAAAAATCAAAACTTATTTTCTATGAAAGATTAAATCAAAGGAAGAATCAAATTTATAGAAATTTTTCAGTGACCTAAAATGTTTATTTTAAAATGTCATGAAACAACTTAAAAAATCTCTGTGGTTTGGGTTTTCCTTGATTATTCCAATTTAAGATGAAATAGCTGGTGGTAAAATACCAATTCTATTATGTAATGCACACACACTGTTCTACCAGGTGCATACTGCAGGGTATTCTTCTCTGTTACTTTGATCCTTAGAACTTCAAGTACCTCTTATACCTAGGAAGGGGCCTCTAGAGACTTAGGAGGAGCATGTTAGGGTTGCTGATCCTTATTTTTTTCTCCCCTGATTTGATTTATATTCCCATTTCCAAGTTTAGTGGAAAGGACTCTTCAAAATTTAATCATTATGAAATAGATGTCTCATTTTTTGTATCATTTTAAGAGCTGTGTTGAATGAGACTTAAGCGGTTTTATGTCTTGGAGTTCAAAATATTAGCATTTTGATTCCAGTGGATGGATATCTACCTGGAAGTTCAGTGTGTCTGACTTGGATGAACTTTCTTGGTATCCCATTGCTCTGCTTAATCTGACCTTTGTTCGGTTATGTCTATAGATAAAATTGACAGAAGATGAATTGCTTGGCAGTGAGCTGACAAAATCACATGGGAGCAGAGCCGTCCCTAGGGTACGGCAAATTGGGGCAACCGCCCTGGGCCCCGCACTTTGCAGGGGCCCCGCAGAGCCAGGCAGAGTGGCCTTGAACTCTGTTAGTGCTGGAACTAGCGGCTCAGCCCTGCGCTGCGGAAGAAGCACAGAGACCCCCCCTTTGTGGGGTACTATGACCCCACTTGCCCCGGGTCCTGCACCCCCCTAGGGTTGGCACTGCATGGGAGAATAATAGGAAGAAAGTTAAAAATGTATTTGGAAGCCATACATGACCTAAAGTCAGGTATGCACCCAGGTCAGTGGAGTGGTGTGAAAGAAACTCAGTCTTCAGGTAAAAATTATTGTCAGGGTATTTGCTATTCAATATAATACAAAAGAGTATAAGCTGAGTTAGCATCATTTTGCCTTGCAATTAGTTACTGTTCTTGATATACCTTCCGTTGTCTTTTTAAGAAATAATTTTCATTTTAATGTATTCTTTCAAGAGGATCAGGGAGTTACTTAATATGCAATGTTCATACAGTGAAATAGTCTTTACATTCTTCCTTGCTTCTCCAACACTTATTGAAATGTGCTTGGAGTAATCAGCCTCCCAGTGGACTGTAGCACAAAAACAAATCTCTTTTTAATTTAACAAACTTAGGTTTACAAGGCAATGCAAGGAAATTAAATTACCTGTTTGCAAACACAACCTTCGCTTTCCAGTAACATTTTTAATATCACTTTCAATTTTCATATAATTCTTTCCATTCTCAGGGTTTTTTCTTAACTGTCGTGGTTGAGCCATTAATCAAGAGTGCAGGCAGGTGGGCAATAACTCAGACTTTGTCAGCTATTGGATTTACTGCTTTGGGATTTTGAGCAAATAGTGTTCTTGGGGAGGCTCCTATAGATTGGGAGGTGGGGTTGGGGGGTGATGCTGAACTGGAGCTCACTCATCCACGAGGTAAATCTAATTGAGTGCAGTAGTTACAGTGGGAGAAATATCAAGCTTCATTTACTCTTTCAGCTGCGGGCCTGGAAAACCATGCTATCCATATATCTAGCTTTCATGCATCCCAAGATATATTTTTAAAAATATGTTTCATTCTATGACCTATGAGACATGCACTACTGAATTTGTGTTTTATGCCTGGACTCTGCCAGCCATACACATGGGTTACTGGCACCCATAGGAGTATAATTTTCTTGTAAATTACACACATGCATAGCAAACCGTGTTTGGTAATACAAATTAGTGCTAATCTTAGGGGGAAGATGTAAAATAACTGCTATTAGAGGTGGTTTGTGTTTTCCAGTATAATGTGTTTTATCAGAAAATGCTGATTTGCCGCAACTGAAACTTTATGCAGAAATGTACCAGATGTGATGAAACTTTTGCTAGCAATAGTTTCCTGGGTCCAGGATGGAAATAATGAGAGAGACCTCTACATCCTCACCAGTAGTCTGCTGGTCCTAATACCAGTCTCAGAAGTGGGACAAGCAGGTTAAAGTTTGAATTTCCCAACCGGAATAGTTAATAGACTGTTGGCTATTTTGGCTGTTTGCACACTTCCCCACCTTTCCTCCAGTTGTAAATAGTACATTCCTGTTTGTTTCTTTTAGAGTGGTGGGTTGTTTTTAGGCCTTACATAGTTGTGCAGAGGGAGGTGGGGGAGCAAGGGGCACGTAGGGTTTTCTGTTCTTCTTTTGATTGGCACAGTAAAGGCTGCTCAGGTTGCTGTTCTGGTGAAGATAAGAAGTAGAAAGGTGAAGATGAGAAGAGCCAGGGTAGCTGTTCAGGCAGATGGGTAAATCACTCTTGGAATCAGTGGGTGCATCTACATGAGCCTTCCACTGTGCAGTTATTACTGTGCAGACATTTAGTACTTGGTTATGCAAGTACTTGGTCATTTAGTACTTGGTTAAGTAATTGCATAGCCAAGTACTAAATGACTATTCAGTAACCGGTGTTACTATGCAGTAGTGTCCCAGCATGGTTGCGTAGTGACACTTACTGTGAAGTAGCTCATTACTACTGCGCAGTAGTGTTGCTTCATGGTTCGTGCCCAGTGACACTACTGTGCAGTAGTAATGAGCTACTGGGCAGTAAATGTCTCATGTAGACTTGCCCAACATGAAGTACTTTGCTACCCCAGAGTGACTTATACATGCCAAATGTGCATATGTACAAAAGCATGATTGGTAGAGTTTGCACCCTAGACTGGTGTCTTCTAGTCAATCTTACCCTCTCACCCATGGGAGATGTCATTGATTGATGAGGAGGTGTTGGTATGGCCAGCAGCTACAGGCTTAATGCAGCAATAGCATTGATTCCTATGCTGAGTGGAGATTTGAAAATCTGAATTTGGTGGCAAAAGTATGGCTGTGGGGCTGCTACCCACACTGACACAGGGGCAGTGGCATCTCCTAAGGTGGGGTGGTCATGGTATTGATGAGGGTACTTCTGGCCCTGCTTTCCATGACTGGAGCCATGCCTGGGGTTCTCCATTCTAGAATCCCCTGCCTCCATTCTGGCCCTCTCTTTAGTCAGTGCGTGGGGGCTCGTGCCCACTCACCTATATCTAATCACACTACTGCATATGTGGCAGCAAAGCTGCCCAGGTAGTGCATAGCCTACTGCATAGGCTCAGTATCCACAAGGATACTTTTACCCATACAGTTTGGATGCATTACAATCGAAAATAATCATGTGTGTATTTGTTAGCTGCCTGGCTGAAGAGGGTCTGAGTTTGTTTTTTCTCTGCTCACCTATGAAAAATCCTGAGTGGTCAGTTTATGCCCCCCTCCAGAGCATCCTGCTTTCAGCTGCTACTTTCTGCTTTACCTTTCTTAATGCCCATTTCTGCTCCCTTCAATGAGTGACTATCATGATGTAAGTGGAGTGAAGTTTTTGAGTCTAAATGGAAGCTGGGTAGAGAGATGATGGTTATAAAAGATTGCACATGACATTTCTGTACATGCTATTGATGCATCTAGAGCTGCCTCTGGCAACTTCATCTTCTGCAGTTTTCAGTTTGGCACTTATGTGGCAGATAATCCATGCAGATGCTGATCCAGCAAATTCATCTGTCATAATGCATGGCAGGTCCACAAGAAAAAGCATATGTGTGTTCCAAAAGTCAATTATCTGATATTAGAGCCTTAACACTGGAATGATCAATGCTGAGCCGATTCTATTCTATTTTTTTCTATCCATCTCTTATGTTTAGAAATACACCTATTCATTTTTTAAACTTGGTCAGTCCACAACCTGTAAATCCCAAGCAAAATCAAGTATTTTCACCTGTAACCCAAGCACTGCAATTTGTAACGTACGACACAATCACACTGCAACCTTCATTGTCATTTTTCAATTTGGCATGAAGTAAATTTGCAAAATATTAATTCTCCTGCTAAGAAATTATAAATGTCAACTTTTTCTTTATCCTTGTGTATATTTGAGGTTTAATACTTTTTCATTTACTAAATAATTACCAGAAATGATTGCAGTCATTAAATTAGCTTTGGTAGAAGCAAATGGCACAGTCATCTATTCCTCTCAGCTCAGTTTTGTATTAATTTGAGAAAGGATGTCAGTTGATTCTTTCATCAGCTTGCCATTTCAT
Source organism: Alligator mississippiensis (assembly GCF_030867095.1). Classification (NCBI taxonomy): domain Eukaryota; kingdom Metazoa; phylum Chordata; order Crocodylia; family Alligatoridae; genus Alligator; species Alligator mississippiensis. Next base: position 46,240,342 of record NC_081830.1, read on the forward strand.
TCTACATCAATTACACTTTGAAAAGTAAGACCTAGTATAGAGGCTAATGGAACATAATACTGGCAACCTGTTTCACCTACCTCTCTCAACTTCAATCAAAAATGCAGCTGCAAGGGAAATTGATAGCTTTGATTTCTACAGCATTTATGAGTTGAAGTATTGTTATAACCTTAGAACAGATGACCTTTTTATTTAATACCTCAGATATCTCTTCTTTCAGGACAAACATCTTTTCTACTACCATACAGCCTACGAGGTAGCACAAACCAGTCTACTGCAAATTCTGTTATATCCAGATGACTCTCACCTGGAGCAGCAACTCTGCAATATGTAAACAATGTTCTCTTTTATTGCATTAAAGCCAGGTGTGGAGTAGATAGGAGGCTTCTGTATAAATGTAGGAGGAAAGAGAGGAAAATATGGATATTTGGGACTCTTTATAGTTAACTGAAACATGCAGCCTTAGATTGGAATTTTACGCATAATGGCATGCAGTTAAGCTTCTTCAGGAGCAGCAGGGGCTGAATTGTGATTCATAGTGGCATTTCAGTTTTGGTTTCTCCTTTGCAGCATGGCAGAAGTGATCCAAACCAGCCATTACTAGCTGATGGCTTGGAAGTGGCACAAAACGGTGCCCCTTCTCTTTGGAGAGTCATAGTGTCATAGAAAAGTAAGGCTGGAAGGGATCTCCAGAGGTCATCTAGTCCAACCCCCTGCCTGAGACAGGATCAATCCTATCCAAACCATCCTATACAACCGTAATTGAAACTCTACATCTGACACCCTCATCCCTGATGCAGCATAGAATTAACACCCTAAACTGCCACAGGTAAATCAGGGAAACCATGGCAGCCAATGTCCTGATCCTATAAAATGTTGTCAATATAAGCTCAAGAGGTCCCAGTAGAGACCCACATCCCCTGCTACAGGGAAAGGAAAAAACCCTCACGGTCCATACCAAACTGACCATGGGGTAAAATTCCATCCCAAACCCAAATATGGCTATTGGTCTGACACTGAGTGCAGGGGCAAGATCCTTTAGCTCAGAACCTTTGGCTTTGCTTCCAGCAGGAGAATCAGAATGCCCCAGTTGAAGCCCCCAGCCTTAGCTGTAGCCAACACCCAATGCCTGTGGGGAGGCTTAAAAACATCCTGACACATACAGCAGAAAAAAGTGGGGCAGGGGCAGGAGCAACCAGCAGAGTCCAGAAATATGGGAAATGCCCATAGTAGTAAATAGTCATGATCATGCATAGTCAGCCTCACCTCCATCCTTGGCAAAGTCTTTGAAAAGTCAGTCTCACCTCCATCCCTGGCAAAGTCTTTGAAAAAATTATCAAGGCTCACATTTGCGAGAGCCCGGCAGGACAAATTATGCTGAGGGGAAATCAGCACGGGTTCGTAGCAGGCAGATCGTGCCTGACCAATCTAGTTTCTTTTTATGACCAGGTTACGAAATGCCTGGACACAGGAGGAGGGGTGGATGTCTTATACTTAGACTTCAGGAAGGCCTTCGATACGGTATTCCACCCCACACTGGTGAACAAGTTAAGAGGCTGTGACTTGGATGACTACACAGTCCGGTGGGTGGCGAATTGGCTGGAGGGTTGCACCCAGAGAGTCGTGGTGGATGGGTTGGCTTTGACCTGGAAGGGTGTGGACAGTGGGGTCCCGCAGGGTTCGGTCCTTGGACCGATACTCTTTGATGTCTTCATCAGTGACTTGGACGAGGGAGTGAAATGTACTCTGTCCAAGTTTGCAGATGACACAAAGCTATGGGGAGATGTAGACACGCTGGAGGGCAGGGAACAGCTGTAAGCAGACCTGGACAGGTTGGACAAGTGGGCAGAAAACAACAGAATGCAGTTCAACAAGGAGAAGTGCAAAGTGCTGCACCTAGGGAGGAAAAATGTCCAGCACACCTACAGCCTAGGGAATGACCTGCTGGGTGGTACGGAAGTGGAAAGGGATCTCGGAGTCCTAGTGGACTCCAAGATGAACATGAGTCGGCAGTGTGACAAAGCCATCAGGAAAGCCAATGGCACTTTATCGTGCATCAGCAGATGCATGACGAATAGGTCCAAGGAGGTGATACTTCCCCTCTATCGGGCGCTGGTCAGACCGCAGTTGGAGTACTGCGTGCAATTCTGGGCACCGCAATTCAAGAGGGATGTAGATAACCTGGAGAGGGTCCAGAGAAGGGCCACTCATATGGTTAAGGGCCTGCAGACCAAGCCCTACGAGGAGTGACTAGAGAAACCGGATCTTTTCAGTCTCCGCAAGAGAAGGTTGAGAGGCGAACTTGTGGCCGCCTATAAGTTCATCACGGGGGCACAGAAGGGTATTGGTGAGTATTTATTCACCAAGGCGCCCCCGGGGGTTACAAGAAATAATGGCCACAAGCTAGCGGAAAGCAGATTTAGATTGGACATTAGGAAACACTTCTTCACAGTTCGAGTGGCCAGGGTCTGGAACGGGCTCCCAAGGGAGGTGGTGCTCTCCCCTACCCTGGGGGGTCTTCAAGAGGAGGTTAGATGAGCATCTAGCTGGGGTCATCTAGACCCAGCACTCTTTCCTGCTTATGCAGGGGGTCGGACTCGATGATCTATTGAGGTCCCTTCCGACCCTAACATCTATGAATCTATGCATGACCAGTGGCTGTCCAACCTCCTCTTGAGCACCTCCAGTGATAGAGAAACTATCGCTTCCCTAGGCACGCTATTCAACTCTCTCACTATTCTAACAGTCAAGAAGTTTTTCCAGCTATTCAATCTAAATGTACTTTGTTGCTACGTTAAGCCTTTGGTTCACATCCTCCAATCTGGAGCAAGTAAGAAAAGGTGCTTTCCTTCTTCTTTATGGCAGCTCTTCAAGTATTTGAAGACTGCTATCATGTCCCCTTTGAAGCTCCTTTTGTGCAAGCTAAACATGCCTGGCTCCTTCAGCCTCTCCTCGTATAACTTGCCTTCCAAGCCCTTTATCATCTTTGTTGCCCACCTCTGGACCCTCTCTAACCTCCACATCATTTTTTAAATACGGAGCCCAGAACTGCACGCAATACTCCCATTGAGGCCTAACCAGTTCCCAGTAGAAAGGTACTATCACTTCCTATATTTTGCACCTAATGCATCTCTTGATGTATACCAAACTTGCATTTGCCTTTTGTGCAACTGCATCACACTGCAAACTCATATCGAGTCAGTGATCTACCAAGACTCCCAAGTCCTTTTTCATAGTGCTGCCATCCAGCCACGTGTTACCCATTTTGTATTTGTGTTTTTGATTATTCTTCCTGAGGTATAGCATTTTGTGTTTGTCTGCATTGAGCTTCATCCTGTTAGCTTTAGCCCAACTTTCCTCTCTGCTAAGAACCTTCTGAACTGTGCTCCCATCCACTGTGTTCACAATCCTTCCCAGTTTTGTGCTGCCCACAAACTTTCTCAAGAAGCTTTCTATGCCAGTATCCAAATCATTAATAAACATGTTGAACAGCACCAAGCGCATGACAGACCCCTGTGGGACTCCACTTGAAACCTCCTGCCATTCTGACTGGACCCATTAATAATTACCCTTTGCTTGTAGCTATTGAGCCAGTTATCTATCCACCTTGTAGTAGTTTTATTTAGCCCATATTTCTCCCATTTGTTTATGAGAAGGACCTTGGGAAAAGGTTTGCTGAAGTCCAGCTATACTATATTCCACAGCATTCCCTTCATCAACACAAGTAGTTATTTTGTCAAAGGAGTTAATGTTTGCTTGACATGATTTCTTTTTTCATAAATCCATGCTGGCTGCTTGTGATCAGCCTTTCCCCCTCTATATGCTTGCAAATAGCCTTCCTTAGGATCCACTCCAGTAACTTCCCAGGTACAGAGGTAAGGCTTACCAGTCTGTAGTTCTCATGTTGCCCCCTCCTGCTTGAACATCCTCCAGGTCATCCACTTACCATAGGGCCTCAGTCTCTATCCCCTGGTGAACCTAGTTTTAAAGCCCTCCTAACTGGGTTAGCAAGCCTGTCTGCATCGATGCTTTTCCCTCTCTTCGTAAGGTGGATCCTGTTTCTTCCTAGTGGTCCATCTTGTGGTCAAAAAGGCCAAAGCTTTGCTGGCAACACCATCTGCACAGGCATGCATTGATCTGCTGGATGTGTCCACTCCTGCCCGGGCCCTTCCCCTTAACTGGTAGGATTGAGAACACCACCTGAGTCCCTATCCCCTTCACCCTTGCACTTAGAGCCCTGTAACAACTTTTGATCTACCCAGGGTCACCCTTCATAGTATCATTGGTGCCCACATGGATGAGCAACCTGGGGTAGTAGTTAGAGGGCCAGATGAGTGTCAGTATTCCTTCCATGACATCTTGGATCTATGCTCCAGGTAAGTAGCAGACTTCCCAAGATGACAGGTCAAGCCAGCAAACTAATGCCTCCATTCCCTGTGGAAGGAAGTCTCCAACCACCACCATCTGCCATTTCCTCTTGGTGGTAGTAGTAGTTTTAATCCTCCCAACCTTGGGGTTGCCTGGCCTGGCTTCTTCCACCAATGGAATGCGCCTCTCCTCCTCTGTTACTAGGGCTCCATATCTGTTCTCCAGGCAAACCACTGCAGGTGGAGATGAAGACTTCTGCTTGCTGCCAGAGGTCACAAACTTCCTGTTTCCACCTTCCTGGAAGTTCATGTCCTTTTCCTTCTTTACTGCTGCATCTGGCAGTTCTTCTGTAGTCCTAGAGGTCTTTTCCAGCACTGAATCCATAAAGCCCTCATGGTGGGGGATGCTTTGGAACCTCACCACCTCTTCCTGTAGCTTTCTTGCCTCCTGCCTGAAGGACACCACCAGGAGGCACCGCTCAAATTTCAGGCATTCCCCTACCTGGCTGTTATTGGAAGGAACCTGCAAGCTGAAGTCTCCACAGTGCCAAACCAGACTTAGGTGGAAGCCTTCATGGTAAGTGGTCCTGCCTGGACAGACACTTCAAATGTGCAAGCAGAGGTAGAGCTGGCAGTGGCAGTAGCTCTGACATTACAGCATCCTCCAGCCATTTCTCTGGGTCTCTTAATCTGCTGCCTCTCTTTTCCTGCCCCTCTTTCCGAGCAGACCTTTCCTAGCTAATTCCCCTCTAAGCTGGTTTGTTCACTGCTCCTTGGTCCTAATAGGTTCTCTTTTCCCTGCTAACCTGCTTTGTCTCACCAAGCTTACAGTGAAGGATGGTGAGAGAGAGTTTCCAGGCAAACTTCCTAGTGAACTCACTTCACTCTGGACTCTACTTAAACAAGGGGCTTTAAGTATTAATCCAACTGCTGTGTTTTAGCTACTTATACTAGATAGATTTAGGTTAGTTACTCTTAATTAAAGAAAGAACTTACCTTCAAAGAAAGTCTGGTCTTCAAAGAGGAGGGGAAGCAAACTGACCTGTGAATTGACTTGTAAACCTAATCCCTATTAGGTGTTTGGCAGCTTAATTTCTTTATGAAGATGGAGGCAAAGTAGCTGTTCATTAGCTTCACCTTCTCTGTATCTGCAGTTAGGAGATCCCCTGGTTTGTTAACTAAAGATCCACAAATTCCTTGGTTCCTTTTTTTTTCTGGCCAGCATACTTTTTAGAGCTTCTTCTTGTTGCCCTTAACCTCCTTTGCCAGGTACAGCTTCTTCTTTATCTTTGCCGTCCTGCTTTTGTCCCTGCAGATTTTTCCTATTTCCTGGTATGTGTCCTTGGTGACCTGCCCCAGGGTGCATTGCCTCCCTAGTCCTATGCATGGTAAAGGCCAAAATCTGACTCGGTTCTTTTTAGTATCATTTACACGCAAGATGTAAATGTGCATATATGTATAGACCTGCTATTTCTGTTCTCATTCCTGCCCCTCATCAGATTTTTCTGCCACACTAATTGCCATTCTGTTTTTCACTTCTGAAATGCCTTTGTGTTGTCTGTCACTTTGGAGCTACCACTTACTACATGCTGTTAAGGCAAATTATATCATGACTGACAACTTAATAGATGTTTTCCTCAGAAGTGACATAGATCTCCTTTTATCCATCTTGATAAAATTAATGTAAGTGGACAGGTCTGGTCTTCTGTCTTTTAATTTTACACACTGGGGGAAAAAAAAGACCACTGCTGTAGCAAATAAGAAAGGAAGTTATTTATCTACAAAATTAGCTGAATTTATATTAGACCACAAGCTAGCTTATTTCATATGGCAAAATTGAACGGATCTGTTTAATGAGTGGCTTATCCCTGCCTTTTCGTCTTCCCTCTCCCCCATGAGGATAATTTCGCAGGAATGTGTGAATTGAGTAATTACCCAGTTACAGCCTTGGTGAATGGGAGTTGTTCAAAACTATATTCTGTTCCTCCTGAAGAGAGGATATCCCTGAGGGAAGGCAATCCTATGAAACTCTGGTATATGGTTTCTTCCCTGTAAAGGGTGGTGTAGGGTTTCCCCTTAAGTTCAGATGCAGGAAAAGACTGCTATTCAAGAATGTCCTTTAGTACTAGAGCCTGTGGAAATTAAGCATGCATATAAGTGCTTTCCGTAACTGAGGCCAGAGCAAATGGGATATATTTTGATATGGATGGTTCCTGGAGGCAGATTACTGATTTTTGTGAGAGCTTCCTGAGGACAGGCTCATCAGCATGTGGCTATTACAGTGATTCTCAACCAGGGCTCTGTAGCACACGGGGGTGCCTCAAAATCCTTTCAAGGGCATTGCAGTGTGTGGTGTAGATAAGGAACCCATAATGTTAAAACCATTCTGACCTGGTATGGTCTTTCTGAGTTCTTGACAACAGAAGAGTTGCTGTATTATTTTTCCATAGTCAAAAAATAAGTCAAAATGAAGACTTGGTATTTTATGAGAGGTGCCTTAAGTCTAATAGTTCAGAGAGGCACTTGGCTATTTACTTCATACTGTTTTGCTTTTCTCTCTCCTGACTCTTTGGCATTACAGCTTCAATGAAGCTTTGGTATCATCACTCCTGTGGACCATGAGTAGTTTTGAGACCCTTCTTACTGGTTTTCTTCAGACTGGAGAAGGCTCTGCAAAATTTATCTAGGATGAATTGTGTTTTGGCATAGATTATATGGGTTGTGATAAACATATCCCTACTTCAACCTTATCCCTCCTATCCCAAACATTTATACGTTATTCCCTCCAGCAAATCTTGGAGATGAGGATATTCTCTGTAGGATTGTCTTCTCTGCCTTCGGAGCAGGAGATTTCCTCTCATGGCTCCTTTCAGTGAATTAAATTCATAGCACTGTCGTATGCAGTCAGCAGTTGTACAGTCAGCACTGTGGCAAGGCAAACATTTTCTTCAGTGCTGCATTTTGTTAGGTTCAGTGATGCACCACTGTATGGGGTATGTGTGAGTATGATGGTTGATAACCTGGCTATTGTCTTCTCCCAGGATCTTAAAATTTAAAAACTAAAATCTAAGGGCATTTCATGCAAGGCTGGCTATTATCTGATAAAACTGTCTGAGGATATTATTAGAATTCTAATGTGGTAAGTAGGGATTTAAAAATCTTGTTTCCACCATAGTGTCTCTTGTCTTGTTCTGTGAAAAAGATCACTGATCAGTTACCTACATCTTTCTAAGGTATATTTCGGATGTTTAGCTCCCCTCATACAACAATTTCATAACTATTTAACTATAGATTATTTCTAAAGCAGGAATTTTAATGATCATATTGTTGAAGCAAAATTGCAGATTTCTAGGCCATTTTCTTCCTGTTGCTGTGCTATACAGGTGGAAGAAAGATAGACAGTATACGAAGAAAAGCTAAGGAATTTTTAGAACTAAACCTGAACATTTCATCGTGCGCCAAAGGGTCTCTGGTTTAAAAGTAATTGCTGTATAAGTGATGCATACAGTAATTTAAAATTTATTTAAAGGAATCCTTTTTAGCTGCTCTGGAGCTTATGCTCTTTGTAATTTTATATCACAAGCCTCTTGAGGGGAGAGAGGGGACTTAGAAATCCAACCAGTCTTCCGGGCACTTCTGATTATAGAACTTTTTTTCTAACCAACTTCTGACTACATATGGTCTTCAAAAATGCATTAAAAATTCAGAGTGAAGTTTTATAATTGGATAAAAGTGTCAAGCTCTGTAGTAAGTCTCAGATAACCATTTCAAGTTTAGTGTTATTCTTAGTTTTTACCTTGAGAAGGAAAACACTTAGCAGCAACTTCTTTGCAGGAGTTAGGAGAGAAACCTCATTCTGAAAAAAAAATGTAAGGGTCTGGGGTCCACTAAGATTGCAAAAAGTAGCAGAAACAGTAACTTGGGCACCTAGTACAGGGATGGGCAATTATTTTGGCTGAAGGGCCTCTTAACAAGTTTGGGAGAGCTGTCAAGGGCAGCTTCTGTAGCCCTACCCTCTGACATTTGCCCTCCTTCCTGGCCACCATCTTGGGACAGGAAGTCCCTCCCCTAACTGCTGACCTCTGCCACCAGAAGTCCCTCCCCTTGCCCTGGAAGTACTCCTTTTGGGAGGGGGGAGGGTTGCCATCTTGAAACTGGAAAAAAAACAAAACATATACTAAAAAAATCAAATGCCTAGTATAACTTATTTGAATTTTATTATAAAAAAAAAAAAATTGTCCCGATTTATGTGCATTTGCCTAATGTATCTAGAGATGATTGCATAATAGCTCAAAATACACTCTTACTCTTGTATACTGTGTGTGAGGGTGTTAAGAGTGTGTATGTGGGGGCTGTGTGGTTGGGAGTGGGTGTGGGGGGTCTGTATGGGGAAGGGTGGCGGACGGGTGTGGAGGGGTATGGGTGTGAGGTCTGAGGTTGGGGAGAGGGTGTGGGGGAGAATGTGGGCGTGGATATAGTAGGGGTGGGAGGGTGGGGGTGTTTGTGGGGGCTGTGGGAAGGTGTGGGTGCCTGGGGGTATGGTTGGGAGTGTGGGAGTGTGTATTAGTGTGTGTGGGGCTATGGTGGGGGAGTGTTGGACTGTGTGTAGGGGCTGTGGGAGGGTGTGGGGTTCTGATGGGGGCTGGGAGTGTGTTTGGGGGCTTTGGGAGGGTGTGGATGTGTTAGGGATATGGTGGGAACTGGAGAGCCAGCCCCACCTATCCTATCTTGGCTGCAGTGCACAGTTCCTGGCTGCAAGGCTGGGATCCATGTGGCACAGTCCTAGGGCGAGCCCAGCCCGGCACAACATGGTTCTGGCTGTAAGGCTGTGGATTGCATGGTGCAGCATGGAATGAACCCTGCCTGCCCTTTCCCCTCACACATGCTGCACTCTGGAGGGCCCAGGGGAGGGCAGCAGAGCTGGGAGCACGGCGTGTGTGACCCAGAGCAGCAGCGCACAGAGGGGCCACACAGGGAAGCTGCCTGCTGCTGCAAGCTTTGTGTTGCCTGGGTCACACTTTCCCTGTGTGCAGGGGAGCAGTGTGGGCAGCACGCAGGGTTGTGTCTCTTGCTGCTGCCCCTGCCTGCAGGGGAAGTGTGTCTAGAGCAGCGGGGAGCTCTGAGCAACAGGCAGCTTTCTGCAACCCCCGCTGTGCCCTGCTATGCCGGGTTCCACATGCTGCTTTGCAGAAGTGGCGGTGAGGACAGCACAGTGGGGAGCATCACCGGCACCTGCTGCCTCCCTGGACCTTGGGGCTGGGAGGTGGCTGGGGCTCGGGCCAGGGCAGGGAGGCAGCAGTTGTTTGCAGCCTCCTGGGTGCAGCCAGCCCAGGTTCTGGGTAGGTGCTGATAGCCATGGAGCCTGAGCTGGGGGGCAGGGGTATAAGCAGAGCTGGGGGTCAGGGGCTTTGGGTCGGGGCAAGGGGCAGCAGGGCAGGGGGGGAAGGGGCTTTGGGTGAGGGACAAGGGGCAGCAGGGCTGGGGGACAGGGGCTTTGGGTAGGGAGCAAGAGGCACAAGCAGGGCATCCTGCCATATACCCCCAGCCCTTTTTTTTTTCTTTCTGGCATGCCAGCACTCCAGCACCTTCCAAGGTATGCATTGTGTTTGTTTTCAGCACTCCGGCCAAAAAGCGTTGCCTACCCCTGGTTTTAGAGTGTGGAAGATCCCCAAACAGAACGGAGGGATCAGGTGTTATAAACCACATAGCTAATGGTACTCTGAGGAAAAGGAACCTTGGGTAAGAAGAGGAAAAGGGGGTAGGTCTGCCCAGTGAAATGGTGTCATTGTAGCTTGTGCTATAGTGTATCTATGCTCGTTTAGTTTAGCAAAGATGGGTATTGATATCAGTGAAGACATAGTAGCATGGGCTTTAGCATATGCTTGCAATCAGAATACAGGGTAGAACCTTAGCTGTGCTGCTGCATCTTCACTGCTATTGTTACCTGCACTCTGTAATTAGATTATGCTTCCAAAGGATATAGTTACATTCCATTTTGCTGCGTAGTTGTATCCAGAGGGTTAGTTTTCATAGCAGGGGTGGCTGGTTACAACAAGGAAGAGAGGAAACTTGCTGCAAGGAGGAGAGAAGGATAGAGAGACAGACCTGCAATTTAGAAGAGAAGCCATGTTGGGAATGGGGCATGTGAAATAACCCTCAATTTTTTAGTCAACTCTAAGTCCAAAAAATACTTGAGTGGTGAGAGACTGAGGCAGGGAAATGAGTGTCTAGGCATGTTGTTGCTTGTCTACATCAGTGTAGTTTTGTGCAAGGTAAAGCGAAGAATGTTTTTTGTTGTTGTTTGTTTGTTTGTTTGTTTTAACCCTTACAAAGTCTGTTTGTATTCCTAAAAAGGTCAGCTGTAAAACCAAAATGTGGAATTTGGAGCTCAGGGAAAGTGTGTGTATAAGGTTGTGTAATTTCATGTGCTGTGTTCTTTTTTCGTTTTTCTTTTTCTTTTTTTTTGTGGGTGGAGGGGAGGGGTGTCACTGCTTATTTGAGGAACCCAAAGCAAATGAGTCATGAATAGGGACCTACTTAATTCGCAATTTTTCAGATTTTGTGGAAACCATGAAATTGGGCATTGTCTACAAAATCCATAAAATAACTTACTAAAAATAAAATACTGGCTCCCCAGTGGGATCCAGCAGTCCTCATGGCTGCTGTGACATGGCCTCACAGCCTACCAGCATAGCGGGGAACCACGAGTGTAAAGGGGAGCAGCCAAGATGGCAGCCATCACCCCTGCTACTGATTGGCAGAAAGGGCTGCCTGTTGAGCATCCCTGCCTCCCTCCACCAATCAGCAGCAAGGGGTGGGGCTGCAAGATGGGCAGCCCTCTTGGCCAGTCAGTGGCAAGGGGCAGAATCTCATGATGGACAGCTCTCTTAGCCAATCGGCAGTGAGGGGAAGGAACTCCCTCTGCCAACTAGAGGCGGGAGGGGCGGGGGGACAGCTGCCACAATATGCTTGTGGTGAGAGTCCAACAGGGGGGATTTTACTAGGACTGTGATACAGCTACAGTTTATACATTAATTTTGTGAACTAGGGAAACAACCCGCTAGTTGTAGTTGTACCAATTTCTTGTTGGGCAAGGCCAGACTGCAACCCTCTTACTTCATTAAGCATTTATTCCTGCATTGACCTGTTGATTTTTATACTTATTTGAGTAACTGTTCACCAGTTGTAATAGAGGTATTTAGCCTGGTTTGCAATCAATAAATGTTGGTCTATCTGAATAATGATGTTGTAGAAGGAGCAATGAGAAGCTTAGAAAAAAACATTTTGAAAATTAGCAGCCAAAAGTTAATGGGTTTTAGGTTTCTTTAAAAATGCTAATATGATCCTTCCTGGTAAAGGTATTTGATTGGAGATGGGGGGGGGGGGGGGGAAGTTGTTAAAATATTTCAACCAGTCTAGTGGAACATGGCAGCTGTCTTGCAACTGATGACCACATTCTGGTACCCTTAGTCATCAGTAGTAACTTACTGCTATTTGAAGATTATCATTTTCACATAAGTTTTCCCAAAACCACTGGTTTATACAGTTCAGAAATCCTACTTCTGACCTCACTTGATTTTTTTAAAGGTAAATCAACTTCTTATCTTTGCCATCATTTACTGTATCTTGCTGTCCTTGGACAACATGCTTTTCTGCCCCAGGGATATGAGGTATTTTCTTCCATTATTTTAGTTCTTTTTTTTTCCCAGTACCTTCTGTTGTAAATCATTGGTGGGATGGACTCTGACCAAGATATCAAACACCCCTCTAAACCAGTTCTCAGTTTTGAGGATATTTCAGTCTGGAATTATTATTTATTATGGTAGCACCAGGAGCCCTCATTAATGCATTTTATTTGTTTGCAAACACTTCTGAAGACTGGTATTTGCATTCCTATCAGATCCAGACTTGTTTGGAACTTTGGATCTGAATCTAGATGGAAAAAAAACCTCATGCTTGGGCCTCCCTCTACTAATTGAACAGAATCCAGAAAAGAAACAAGAAGGAAAGAGGAAAAAATGCTTTTACAGACAAGGTTTCACTTGGTCGGTGGTTTGCCTTGTTCTAATGGCATTGCTCCTAGAATACAAACCAACAGTGAGCGAGTTGATTTCATGAACCTGATTCTCATCTTATTCTGAAATTGTAGAAATACACCTACATGGAAATCTGGGGAATTACACTGGTATAAAATCTAGATGGAAGCAAAATCCTACCCAGAGTTTTATTACTGTAAATAAAGAGTGCAAACTATACTGTGTGTTGGAGAAAAGTGTCTAAAGCAGCATGAAGAAGCATTGAATGCACATTTTAAATGCAGGGCACATTTTTGGCTGTATTATAAAATGAAAGAGGTAGAAAGGGCAATAACTATGTCACAGGGATTTGGGGAGATAATCTGAAAAGGTTAAAGGATGATGGTTTGTATTCCTTGGGGAGAAAAAAAATTAAAAGCTTTCATTGATGTCTACAAGATACTGAGGGGAACAGTAAGAACTGTTGCTAACAAAGCTATTTGAAGTGTTGTCAAACATAACAAGGAGACATGTACTTGAGTTCAGAGAGGGCTGAATTTAAGTTGAATTATTTTATATCTAAAACAGTGATTCTCAATCAGGGTGTTGTGGCACCCTGGATGCCACAGGGTGCTGTGTAATGTTAGCATTGGTAAGTGTGCAAGCCTGATTCCCAAGCTAAACCCAGAGATTTCAAATAGCTTTAAAATCAATCTATTGTGGTCTGTCAAGTTCTTGGCAACAGAAAAATTACTTTATTATTTTTCTGTAGTCAAAAATTGAGTGAGAACTAAGAGCTGCCATTTTATGAGGGGTGCTTCAAGTCAAAAAAGGTTGAGAACCACTGATCTCTACAGATGTGAGTAGTCCCATTCAGGTTATGCATCTGGAATGTAGGGTTTAAAAACTCAGTAGTCCAGCCTACATTTAAGGGGAACCTGAGGAATAGGAATGTGGGAAGAGCAGTCCAAATGCATTGTGCTGCCTTCTCACTCTCTTTTTAACTTCTTTTTACTTGCCCCTTTTCTGGGGCCACTCATTGTCTCTGTCCTATTATTTTGGGATTTGCATGTTTAAACAAGTTTAGCTTTGACTGGGTCATAAGGATCTTCATGGGTCACTGCCATTGGGTTCCCCCTGACCCCTAGCTTTTTTGCTTTGCCATTTCCCTGGACAAGAGTTGAGGATGAGTATCTCCTCTGAGTAGGATACCATTACTACTCCATTTCCAAAGGGATGCTGTTGAAGCACCATAATTTCTTTCTCAAGAGTAAGTTGAATCCCTTAGATGCCAAAGAGGAAGATTCCCTACAAAAGATGGGTAGATTGACTGATTTTTAGGTCTACTCCTCTCTGCATGATTTTCCCATCATTTTTTAATTTTCTGTGTTGTTGTCAAATTAGTAAATCCTAATGGCCAGATTTTCAAAAAGAGGTAGGTAGCCACATTATAGTATGAAGTCAGGCAGAAGACAGGGTAGGTCTGCCCCTTATAAATTAACTAAATTAGAAATACAGACTGTAAGATTTCATAAGCAGCAGGCTTAGTTCATCAGATCTGATTAACAGGGATCTAAGGACTGGGAGGTTTGTAAAGGTTTGTGGGTACTTAATGATACAGAAAGGTGCTTAGCTGTATTTTAAAAGCACCTATCTGCGTTTCTAGGTACTTAAATACTTCTAAATATCTGACCCTGGGTGACACATACAGTCTACAGCAGAAATGATAGCTACATGCAGCAAATGCCTTGAAGTTCTCCAAGGTTCTCTTTTTTAACTATTATATATTCTTCACCTGTTTGAAACAGAGATAACAAGCAAAAACTGATATTTTCCTTATGAGAGAGAGCATGACATCATCTTGGTGTTCTGGCTGCATATACTTGGAATGATAGCCCCAGGTAGCTCAGATATGGAATATTAAATGGAGACTAAATTTACAGACAGTGCTACCTCTTATAACTTCATTTTCCATGCACTTTTTAAAACACCTCTATCCAAGTCCCTCCGAAAGTGTAACATCCCACTGTGGAGGAGAAATCCTGTATTGTGGCCGTTACATGACTATAATGTGTCATCTCCAATACAAAACAAAATGAATGAAAATATTGATCTAAAAGAAGCAATAAAAAGAAAAGGTAAGTGTAGCTGGATCGATATCATATCAGCAATAGTCCAAATAAATAAATATCTAAAATTAGCAGATACACATGAAAAAGTTCAACAACTCCACTATGAAAAACTTACAATTTAGTATTTTTGTCTGTATATGTTTAGTTTTCACCTGCTGAATTACTATTGCTTATAAACATTGATTGACATACCATGACAATAAGTGATATTATGGATACAATGGCACCTTGACCTGATGGCAGAAGTATTCTGTTTGGAATGGGAGATACATTTTGGCCTAGTGTAAATCTTGTAGTCGCCATCCTTTTATACAGTGCAAATGTTGTATTAAATGATGTTGTAGGTCTTTTTGAGGTCCCCAGGGCCTGAATATTGTTTTATCCATCTGCTATTAACCATCATTTATATTTTCATATTGCTTTTTTTAATTTTAACTTTGTTTGGTAAAAAATCATTCCATTAGTTTTAATGTTTTGGATATTCCAGGGTGGTGGTTTCACATCACTGCATTTTATAAATGTTCATGCTGATTAGAAATTTTATTTTTCATAATGATCCAGTAATTTAATGATAATGCAAGTAATAGTCCATACCTAATGATTTCTTGTCCAAGGACTAAAAGAATTAGTATAATATATTTAGTGCCAAGTTCGGAGGGAGAATTGTTAAGCTACTGGATTTACTTATGCATTTTTATTACTCACATGGTAATAAGTGAGTAGTTTCTGTCTAGCTGTCAAAGAAAAGTCCTTTAAGAAAGCATGCAAGACACCTGGTTTCTGCTTCAGCTGTTTGGAATATTATGTTCTGAAATTAGAATGTCTGAACCAATATTCCAATTAGATACATGGGGTATATGCATCCCCCCTCCCCAATCATCTCAGATAGCAAAACCTAGATACTATAGACAAAGGATCATGGACATTTTCTTTATACATCTGCAGAAGAAACATCTCTGGATACAAACAAATAGCATCTGAAGAAGTGAGCTCAGGCTTACAAAAGCTTATGCATCTTTGATTTAGTTAGCCCAAGGATGTCAAACATATGGACCATGGAACTGCTGTATCTAGCCTGCTGGGCTACAGAAGTTGGTGAGTGTCACTTGGTGGGTGGTGGCCTGGCATAGGTTCCAGGGCCCTGCAGGAGAATGAGCAAGGGCTTAAACAACCTCAGTCACTCTTTGGCTGCTTTACCCATCATTACTACAGTGGTCCTAGTTCCTTGGCCATCAGCCTCCCTGCTGCTTGCCCTGTGCCAGATCCAGAACTGAAACCCTCACTCCTGTGTGCTCTGTGCTGGAATTGGAGCTGCTGCCCTGGCACAAAATGTGTCAGTGAGAGCAGCTTCAGCTTCAGCTTCAGCTCCAGCATGGTGTGTGTGGTAGGAGCTTGGGCTGCTGCTTTTGTTGTTGTCTCCACTGCCACATGCACCAAGGAGAAGCGGGACCTTCTGCCCCCCCTCCCCCGCCGCCACTACCACCATTGCTGGAGCCACCCTGTGCCCTAAGCTAGATCTGTCTGTTGTCCCAGGAGAAACCTAAAAAGGTTTGTTATGCACCCATGGTTGTAGAGGATCACCGAAGCATAATCAGCCCAGAGTTTAACACAGAATACACCTCACAAAGTTCTATTTAACTAAAATCTAACTTTTATTAATATGTTAAATGTTATCTTAATAACTTCTACTTAGAGAGAAAAACATTTAGTTCAATGGTTTCACCTAATCCCAGATGTTACTCCACTTCACAGAAAAGGTGGCCAATCAGTTCCTGAAAGCAAAGGGTGGTCATCTGTGGGTAATGGCTCTTTCTCAGTCCAGATGTTGTTGGACAATGACACACATCCAACTTTCTTGTTGCCCCCTTTTTATGCTTTTTCTTTAACTTTACTCCTCAGATGACTCTTCATTTCTGTGTACCATTGACTGGTTTCCCCTGTGATCATCATACTGTTCATGTTTTTATCCTGTCAGCATATTCCTTTGTTCCAACAAACCCGTCACAGGCACACCACTTTATTTGGTCTTTTACCCGTGTCTTAATTTGGGTATTGTCTCATTGGTTCCCTCTTATCACCTTTTGTTAACATATCCAATCATGGCATCCTTCTGATTTAGTGGTTAGTGCCAAGTTCAGTTAATTTGAGCTAGTAACAAGTCTTGCATTATACGTGCCTATGTTGATAATGTTAAAACATAAGCTGCCTTTCCCACATTAA
This sequence comes from Alligator mississippiensis, assembly GCF_030867095.1. Classification (NCBI taxonomy): domain Eukaryota; kingdom Metazoa; phylum Chordata; order Crocodylia; family Alligatoridae; genus Alligator; species Alligator mississippiensis. The sequence continues at coordinate 46,257,076 of NC_081830.1, forward strand.
TAAGAAAGGAAACAAAGAATGTGAAAGTGAACTCAAGACTATGGCTGACCATACAGATGCAAGCAAAAGAAAAGTTCAAATAATAATGAAGCTATACAAAAACTTAAGCAATGGTTAAATAAGGCTGAATATAAAATACAAGTTTAAATAATACTATAATTCAGCACTGAAGCAAGTGCAACTAAAGCTAAATGTGACAAGCTACCCTAACAGGTTTTCAGGATAAGAAGTGCTAATAGTTTGTCTTGGGGCATTGTGAAATACATCTGACAAGGTGTTCTGGGATTTCATCAGTGAATTAATAGCAGAAAACTGGCAGTGCATTCAGCTGCTCACTAAATTATGACTGTAAAGGCAATGTGTATGCATGCCAAACCCGGGACTTACCTGTTTCAGGACAAATACAGGCACAACTTGTCACAAAAGAAATGCAGTGTCTGTTCCTAGCCTATGAGAGACAGCCACATAGGGTAAACCACAGGGAGTTCTCTGGGGTAGAGAATAATAGAGGAATCAAATTTGCAAATTAAATTGGAATGAACTTCTAGCTCCACTACCAACTTGTTTTCTTATACTCTTTAAAATGTATGAATCAGGGTCAAAGCTTCTTTGATATGAAATTTCCCATGTCTATATCTAGAGCAATTGTATTGAAATAGATAATGCTAATTTGAATAAAGACTGATCTTAATTGTAAGACAGGATTCAATGTATTATTTCTGTAGCAAAAAATGTTCTGGATTTGTCAAAATTCCCTAGATACATATTTTCTCTAATGAGAATTGAGAATTGAACCTCAGTAGAGATGCTACAAATCCTAAAACTTTTCTATATCATTTTCCTTGTGGGTCTGTGCTCCCTTCTGCTCTAGCTCCCTTCCTTTATGCCTGATACTCATATGTTAGTGTAATCTATATCTCCCTGATCCTCCAAGGTGCCTTAGCACTACAGCTAGTCAAATCTCCTTAAGCACTGTCTAAAAGCAGGTATATGTTTTGTTTTGGTTTTTTTTAATCAATTTTCTATGAAAATGATTTGAAACTGCTTGAAATAGGTGTGGTTTTTTTCTTCCTTATTTCATTTTGACTTATTCTTAACTTGTTACACTATCGAATGAAGCATTTTGAATATATCATTTCTGTGTTTCTGATTCAAAATAGTTCAGTGTTTCCATTCCATAGAATATATAGAAATTTTGCCTTTTTGTAGCAATTTAAATGAAGAGTTTTCTGAAAAGTCAGAACTTCATTTCCCCCTTCTACCTCAGCACTACTTAGTACCTTAACTAAAATTCAAGGGTTTCTCAAGGGTATCTCTAAATATGGGGCAATAGGCCCTTTGTATACCTCGGACAATGAATAGAAAACTGGATATCAATAAATCCTACCAAACTTGGAATTAATAGAACATTTAAAAATGCTGTATCTGAGCCCAGCAGTGGTGTATGTGAGCATACCACACAGTTGGTTAAACCGCCTCTTTTGCATCTGGGGAATCATTTGGTGTATTCTGACTGTTGTCAAGGAGCATACTGAGAATTTCACATAAAGATTGAAACATTGGTAAGAAACTATATGCCCTTAAGTAACGAGCTCAACTAAGAATAAACAGGGATGTCTTTTGAATTGTGACTTTGTCAAAACAATGCATAAGTAATGCTGGCCAATTGCATAGGAGAAAATTTCCTTACAACGAGATGAAAAGCACCTGTATTTTAATAGTAGTTAATGACACCCCTATGCCTTTCCCAAAGGAGATCATTTGTTTACAGAATCTGAAACATTAAGTATTTTAACCATTTTTAAACTTTGCCTCTTATATAAAAAAATGCCCAGCCCAGTCAATGGAATTATCTCCCAAAATCATTCCAGATACTCTTCCTTATGTCTTTCAAAGTCAGGTTATAAATGCAAGGGCAGGAGGCTAGCAATACTAGTACCACCATGCTACCTATTGTAGGGCTGGATAAAAGATTTCATAATTTAATATCATATATCTTTATGTAAGACTAAATTTTCTTGGGGGAAAAATAAATCAGGCAGAACGTTACATAATTTTGGGAAAAAAAAACAACTTAAATTGAACCAGTTCTGCAAGATTTGATGTGACATTTCTTTTGTTACAATTTGCCTCTGACATTCCTCCTTCACAGATGCACAGGACTAGAAGCTATACTTCTAGGCTAAGTACAGACAGTCCAAAAAAGCAGGGGTTGAATTGATTCAATCTTGGCAAGTTAATCTGAGCTGTGTAGATTGAACTGATAAGCAAGTGAACAAATACTCACTTTTGATTCCAGAAATGCAGCCACATGCCTGCAATGGCCCAAGCCAGAAGCTGGGAGGCACTAGAGTACGCCTCCCTGCTTGCCAGGCAGAGACAGCTTGGGCCAACACTAGCTCACCCGCCCTGCAAGGTCAAGGTTTGTAGGGGAGGTGCAAAGCATCCTGAGATGCTGGGAGACTGTGAATTAACTTGAATCTGAAGGAGATCTGGGACAGAAGTTCAATAAACTGACTTAACCTAAATCAGTGAAGCCTGATATTCCATCCATGAAGATTTCTTAAACCGGTTTTAGCTACTTTGGAAATGGTTTATGTTCACCAAACTTCTCTTGTGTTACAGATTTGAACTGGTTTCTGACCAGTTATGTTGGTTTATGTGTAATTTCTGTCCCTAGCCTTAGTGCATGAGGATGTGGGGGTTGGGAATACTTGGAATACTTTGCCTTTCTCTGCTTCTGTTAGAAAGCAGTCAGATTTGGAAGTCTCTAGACCATTTCTACCAAAAAGATATTGCATTATGCTTGCTGTATCAGTGTATGTCAATGTGATATCATAATGTGGCCAAAAAAAAAAAAAAAAAAAAATGGAACTGGAGTGTTTTTCTGCCAGATGGGCTAGTGGCAAAAGTAGCCCTTTCTCATTACCACCTCAGCCTGCTCTTTGATTACTGGGTATCCCTGTGGCTGGAAACAATGAGGTTGCTGAAAGCTGTTTCTGCTTGTAAACCACCAAATGAAGTTGTCTGCAGAGGCTCCATCTCTGGGAATGGCACTTCACAGACAAAAAGAAATCTTTGCCCCTAGGAACTTACAAGAACATATTGTGACATGACAGTCCTGAAGCAGGAGTGATAGAGGAGAAAGGAGGTAAGAATCAACAAAGAGCAAGAGATAGAAAAGACTGGTCCTTAGGATAGCACTCATTTAGAAAGTGGTCAGGTCCCCTAATTTTTTGTATCTTGCCTAGATTTTGTTCTTGTGACCTTTTTAGTCAGCAGCTGAGAGCTTCTGTTTTTCTTTTCTTTTATTCCAGTCAAGACTTTTTCTAAGCACCCCAAGCTATGAACCTTTTTATTTGAGTATAATGTTTTCAGAGAGGGGTTGGAGAAAGAGGTTCGAGCAGTGGTAGTAGAAATTGGATAGGATATTTTGTTAACACAGCCATTTTTGTGTATTTGTGCTTCACTAAGTATCTCTGCATCTAGCAAATATAGTGCCTGTTTTTCACACGTGTGTTAGCAAACATATAATCCGTAGGTTGAAACATTTTAATATTTTGTCATGCAAATATCCTTTAGAGCACTGGTGCTGTGAAAGGGACAAAAAGTAATTTCATCCCTTAGAGTAGAAAGATTTCTTTGCTCTTGGTTCACTCTAAAGCACCAGTCCTACAAATGCTTAAGTAGTTGTGTAGTTCTGTTGACTTGGTGAAACAAGCTGCATTTATAAAATTAAGAATGGGTCGGGCTTCAGTTAGCAACTCTTGCCTTTCCTTTACTTCACCCATCAAACACTTCTTTGTTAATTTAAATAATGTTTTTTAATTAACTTGCATTTCTACCAGGAAAAGTCAACAATAGTTTGCAAATGAGGTTCCATTGGACAGAAAGGTTCAACCATGCACCTTTTAGGCTGTATGCTCTTCTAAGCAAGGGCGGTTTCCCTTTCTGAGGTTGCAAAACATCCGGGATGCATCCAGAGGAGTGTGCACATGCTGCACATGCAGGCGTTCGCTGCAGTACTAATTTGCAGTCTAGCAGGGTTTTTTGACACTGGAAGAATGCCTGCACAAGTGGGCACTTAGATTGTATTGGCCTTGTATAGGCCTATTGATATGATTATAATTTCAGTGTTTATGTAGCTGTAAGCTCTTGCCTTTTTTTTTTTTTTTTCAAACGATACAAACATTCAGTTGACTCTGCTACTTCTTGTTACACTTTTATAAATAGCAAGTTTGCTGTTTTCAGAGGTGTGGTGGTTAGATTATTGTACCCACATCATAAATGAATTAGGTTTCTAGCCATCAAAAACCTGGAGTTAATCAGTTTTGGCTACTACAGGCTCTCCTGGTGGAAAGAACCTGGACTCAGTTTTAAAGCTTTTGTGTCACATCTGTGATATGCATACATTTAAAGCTTTGAAAATAGTGCTTGACTGAAATGAATGAACCATATCTGTCTTCTGTATTTGCACAATGACTACTTCAAAGAGGATGGGGCCTTTGGATACTAACGTAAGATATATCTTCAGTAATATAACAGGTGAGATGTCACTCCTTCCTTAGTTCTTATGTATAAAGAAACTGGCCCATACAGATCATGCGCATTTTTTTCCAAAAGGGAAGAACATTTGAACCACCTCTGTCTTATTTACAGCAGGAAATGTATGTTGTTTGGACAAAAGGGATTATTAGCATCTGTCACTTTAAAAGTTACAACTATTTTGATCTACATCTGTACCTTTATCTTAATCTTATGAATCAGGTATAGACATTACACTTTTACCAGTATAAGTGATCAGAAACTGGTCTATACCCATAACAGAACACAAGTTCAGCACATGTAGACTAGTTAAAAATGCCCAAAACAAGTCTAAGATTTGCCCCTCACCTCACCAAAGGGCAAATGTATGGCCTGTTTGCTACTGATCCAGACTATATGCCACTTACAGAAAACAGTGTAACTTAGATCTTTTCTGCCTTGGGCTTTTTTAATGTACCTAGTCATGATGTACTCTACCAAGTGAATAAGCAGAGGGGCTTCTCATCAGGAACTGGCATATCTTTTTTGGTTTTGCTGTCATGTAGTCAGTTATTTTGGTATTATTGTTTGTCTCTGGTTAGCACAAAATTGCTCTTGGCAAAATGCATTTTAGATTCTAATGATTTGCCATACATATATTTTCTGGTACTATTTCCTGCCTGTGCTTGCCTTTCAACTTTACTCTCATGTGCCTATTTTGGCACATTTGCCTACTCTCATGTGCCTATTTTGGCACTATTTAGGCCTTGTAAATAGCCACATTCTGGCTTTGGTCCTGATCCTGTTCTTCCTGAACATTTGGTGAATGACTTAAAAGGAAAGAGATTCTGGGCCGCTTTTTACCAATAATGACCCAAATTACGTTTTGGCAGAATATCCTTTACATTTAAAATGAGTATTGGCTACTGTCATACACAGATACAAGTTTCCCTCAATTTATGAGGGTTATGTGAATTTGCTCTTATGCGATCAGCATATTTAGACCCTTAGTTCGTTATATGTGAGGTAAATTCACTCTTATGCGATCAGCATAGACACCCCTCCCCACCCCACCCCTGCCCAAGCAGGTAAGTCTGTGGGGGGAGGGGAAAGGGCCGTGGGCTCCCTCATCACAGCTCCACCTGCAACAGCCCCAGGAGCGGCCGGTGCCAGCTGCATTCAGCTGCTGGGCTGCACCGTGCTCTTCCTGTCCCCCCTGGGCTTTGCTTGTCTGCACTCACCTCTGTTCCTGGTCTGCACTGTGCCCTGGTGCAGGCAACTGGTGTTGGCTGCTTCCGGGGCTGCTACAGCACAGGCTGGGGTGAGTGCGGACAAGCAGAGTCCTGGGCGGTGCAGGGCGCGGCATTCACCCCAGCCCTGGCTGCAGGGGCCCCGGGAGTAGCTGGTGCCAGCTGCCTCCTGCAGGAGCTGGGCTGAGTGGGGAAAGGCAGAGCCCTGGGGGGTTTGGGGCATGGTGCAGTCCAGCAGCTGCAAGCAGGAGCTAGGGTGAGTGCCTCTCTGTTCCCTCTGCTTCATTGCCTTGTGCAGCCCTGGGAGTGGCACCCCTCCCACTACCCCTTCCCTAGTCCCAGCCTCCCTCCCTCCCTCCCTCACTGCCTTGGAAACTTATCCGTATTTGTTAGATTGTAAAGTGTGCTCCTTTTATGCAGATTTGATTTATGCGTCATTCTCTGGGAATGCATGTACCGCATAAATTGAGGGAAACCTGTAATCAAATGTGATTATCATTGCATCATCAATTGTCAAGGCAAGAGGCCCAGGCTGCCAGATCCAAAGAGTTTTGCCTTCAGGTTGAGTCACCTGTCATTAGATTTGTTGTTTTAAGATTATCAAATATACTCCCTGTAATATTATCTGTGTTTCAGAGCAGTCATTGGGTATGAAGTATTGCAACCTTCTGAAATACCAAAAGTAATAATCTCTGTGTTTTGTTTGACAACTGTAGGCTTAGAAATAAGGTGAAAAATTGGTGAAATATTTATTTCTGTAAAATGCATCAAGGTGCTTTTAACCTTTCCTGGCTTTGTCATAGTGATTTAGATAGTTTATCTCTTTTTATGCCTGCTTTTTTGAACAAGGATGTAAGAGATATGAGAAGTGTGATTTTAGCCCATTATTCTTTTGACAGGAGACAGTAAAGTTAGTATAACAAGATTGCTTTTTTTTTTTTTTCAAGTGGCAACTTAGTTGAAATCTCTTTTCAAAATTACATAACTCAGTTTAGAAGTAAAAAACTGAAAAAGTACAGATAACCATGCACATAAATAAAGGGTAAAACTGACAGGACATGACTTATACTGGTGCAGTGAAAAAGAAAGGATCAGTTTGTACTGGATGAACTGTAAAATATGTAATTATCATTCGTTGTTCCAAACATTGTGGAATAAAAAGCATGACATGAAATATGTAATAAAATGTCTCCAATTTGCAATACTTCAGGACAAAAGCTGATATCCTCCAAGTTGAAATAAATCTAATTTATTAGCTGTTTATGCAATAGTTGATGATTGAGGGATAATCCAGTTATATAACCTAGGGGAAATATGATAGACATCAAACCTAGCAAATTACCTAAAATAATTAACAATGTATCCATAGAAAATTTAGTTTAAATTTCTCCTCAATTATGGTTTTGTACTCTGAGTAAAAGCGTTAGGAGACACTGGCTAGAGGACTGGGTTCTTAGCTCTTGTTCTTGTAGCTAATTAATGGAGCTACCAGTCATTATAGAAGAGCCACAGTCAAGGAAGTTTATAAACAGTCAAGATCCAGATTAAGAGAGTGAACTCTTAAGAACGGAACAAAAAAAACCCCCAACTAAAAATGGGATGAAAAAGAAATGAACTATGAAACATGAAACCTATATAAATCCTATGTAATTATTGGTATCAACCAGCTTTGAGCTTGCTTTATTCAGATGATGTAATATGAACAATTATTCACAGGAAAATATAACTTCCCATGACTGGTGAAAATTTATGAATATCAAAAGTCTTCTCTCCCCCCACCCATTGGCTTCTATATATAATCCGGACCTTCAAGTTCCTAAGCATTGGAATCATGAAGATGACTAAATGCCATGCGGTTGTGTTGTGCTTGTTATCTCAGCTATTTGGTATTAGGCTGGTGGAACGTTTCTAATACGATGTAATGAATAAAACAAAGGTTCAAACATTTAATTTTTCTAAATTGGACTAAATTATTGTGAATACTTTAGTCCCATCAAAAGAATCCTGTTGCTGCTTTTTTTACATGAGATCTATATCTATATATTACACGAGATATTTAAAAGTGTACACCTACTTGTGTTGTACATAAACTGAATAGCTAAATTTGACACTGTGCTTGCATACCTTTCAGTTTTTTTCAAAAGGTGGGAATTGAAATGAATGGAAGTTCTGTGCATCTAAATAAAGGTGCAGATGCAAGTGTGTGAGCTTGGAGACAAGGTTATTTGTTTAATACAAGTGGGCAATTGCATTTTCATCATAATTCATGCCCAGTTATATGCCAGTTTAGATGTGTGCAAATAATCAGGGTTTATTTTAAAACTCTGTGGTCCAAATGCTACTGTCAAAGTGTCTGAATAGCTCTTATTAACTGATGAGTAATATGCTAAAAAGAATCATAGAAAATTAGGGTCAGAGGGGACCTCAGGAGGTCATCTAGTCCAACCACCTGCTCAAAGTGGGACCATCCCCAACTAGATCATCCCAGCCAAGGCTTTGTCTAGCTAGGTCTTAACCTTCAAGGATGGAGATATTACAACTTCTCTGAGTAACATGTTCCAGTGCTTTACTACCCTCCTAAGTGAGAAGGTTTTTCCTAATATCCAACCTAAACTTCTCTTGCTGCAATTTGAGCCCATTGCTCCTTGTTCTGTCATCTGCCACCACTGAAAACAGTTTAGCTCCATCCTCCTTCAATCCCACTTAAGGTAGCTGAAGGCTGCTATTAAATCCTGTTTTCTGCATAATTGCTGCTTAGCCAGTTGGTCCCCAGACTGTACCAGTTCATGGGTTTGTTCTGTCCAAAGTGCAGGACTTTGCACTTGTCCTTATTGAACCTGCGTAGATTGCTTTTTATCCAGTCCTCCAATTTGTCAAGGTCTCTCTGAATCCTAGTTCTACCCTCCTGAATATCTACTACTTCTGTCAGTTTGGTGTCATCCACAAATTTTCTGAGGGTGAAGCCATTCCATCTTCCAGGTCTTGATGAATACTGCAAATAATAAGGTTTTCCTTTCTTCTGTTTTAAAACTGAGAAGGTTCCAGGATCCTTGACTTTGCACAGCATTCAGATGCAAAACAGGTATGTTACACAAACAATTTCTTTAAATTTGATGGGTTTTTTATGTTTTAAAATGGTTCTTGTTTTTAAGCATCAATCACAGAATTCATGTGCTGCTGGGTAACTTTACTCTGACTGCTCTGAATGAAAGTAAAGACCTTTTACTTCTGCTGTCAAAAGGTGTTTCTAGAATCAAGTACCCTTCATGGTATGAAACTAGAAATTTTACAAGTGTAAAGTGTACTACCACTGATATCAATAAGTGGAGAATTCTGATCTACTAGTATTTGTATCTGTTTTGCACGGAAGAGATGACTGTTTACAGTTCAAGGTAGTGGAGAATTGAACCCTTGCCCCTTAAGGATTTACAAAATAACCCCCTGTACTCATCACTGAGTAGCCATCTGCATCAATTAAATTGTGGAGTATAGCTGTAATAATGACATAGTAGTGGGTTACTTCAAGTCCTATCAAAACAGATTGCACTGTCACAAAATAGTTGTGTTTTTGTTGGACTCTTGATCTCTTGAATTCAGAAGGCAACTTGTGTGATTGCTCTATGTATTTTTTCTAAACAGCCAAAGGTTATAATTTTAGAAGAAACGGGATTTTCAAAGGTGTCATAAGTAAGCTTCACAGTCATTTTCATATAATGTATGATATTTCACACTTATCTATTTAGTAATTATGAAGATAACACTATTGGATATAACAGTAATTGAACAGTAACTTTTGTTAATATTGGTATGTGATCTTCTAACTCTGCAAGTAATTCATCACCTCAGGGCTAACAGTGCTGTAGTCTGCCACCTGCACTCATTCCATCTCTTCTTTGCTTTGGTATTTCAGCTTCCTTCCTTTGTTTTACTATCATATCCCTTAACAGAAGGAGAACTTCTAGCAATTCTCTGTTTCATACCATGAAGGGGGGAGGACTTGATTCTAGAAACACCTTTAGATCATAAAAGTAAAAGGTCTTTACTTTCATTCACAGCAGTCAGAGTGAAGTTACCCAGCAGCATGTGAATTTTGTGACTGATGTTTGAAAACAAGAACCATTTTAAAATAGGAAAAAAACATTAATTAAAAAAAAATTGTTTGTCTAATATACCTGTTTTGCATCTGAATTCTCTGTAAAACCACAGATTCTGAAACCTTAAATAATCTTAAAATTTCAGTGCTGTAAATCTCTTGTCCCACCTCTCATGAGCATTTTGACAGCTGCCTCTGTTGTGTCCACAGAACATCTTCATTTCTCACTTAATCTTTGTTAGAATTATATATTATGTTAAAGTGAGATTAACACTTGGATAAGGAGTGTTTTACCTGGAACCCCTCATTTCTGTTGCATTATTTTGGAGGGTATAGTTTGACACAAATAAAGACAGATCCTTTAAAAATATCAGAACAAAATGAGGGCAGGGACATGTGTAATTGAGTTGTCATTGTCTTCGTACAGAAAATCCCTGGTGCTAGATAATTCTGTTCCAGATTGAAACCAAATATTGTCTCACTCTCAGTTTGACCATCAAATTTACACAGGATAAAAAAGTAACAAGAAAGTACTTGCTAATCCATGTACTACATTAAAAAACTGGTCTGCTGGCACCCCAATTTCTATGTAAAGAAACTAGAATATTTTTAATTACCTGAAGATTGAGAAGAGCTCAATGTGGAGGGTGGGGGAGCAGACATGGAGGTAGACAGCAAAAGACCACCCAGAAGAGATGAGTAAAGTAATCCTGAAGAAAGACAATCATTTAAGGTATATGAGTGACAGATTTAGGTTTAAATTTGTAGGAGATATACTGTGAGAGAGAAAATTGCCTTGAAAAAAATAAAAGCTATATTGATGATGAAGAGGAACATAAAAAAGAAAATTTTATAAAACAGCACATTAAAAAGTCAGAGCTTATTACAGTGAGAAACGCACTCAAACCTGAGGGAAAACATTTCTCTCAGCAGTTACTACATATGAACTAAGTTTTAAGAATTTGGTTAAAAATGCAGCATTCTTGTGAAAAAAAAATGGGATGTCTTTATCCCACTACAGTCATGGACCTTGACCCGTGGTGATGGTGACCACTCTCTAACTGCAAAGCACAGATGACTTGCTATAGAAAGTTTACTTTTCAAAGGAAAAAATGAGGAAGCTAAAACTAGTGACCTTGTCTGAGATTTCTGGTTTGTTTCCCCATTGTTTATGAAGGATGTGACAGAGGCACAACTGTGTTTTGGACCCTAACCAAACAATTTAACCATAAGACCATCTAATCTCTTCTTGTTTCTCCAGGCCTTATTTATTATATTTCTCCTAACTTCTTATGTGGGTGAGACAGACAGCAGCTTCATTCACCATCTCGCCTATGCAGTCAATGCATCTGGGAGTCGGTGATGGTGTTTGAAAAAAAAAGAAAAGAAAAAGTGATTTATCCATTTTCATGCCTATTTCCAGAATGGTTAATTGAAATGACATTAAAATGATTTTAAGAATGAAAATACAGTCACATAATTTAGGCTAAAACTGTAGATTTAAAAAAAAATATTTCTGTACAAATATTATACATGCAGGAAATTTAGAGTTAAGGTTAACTTTAATAGAAATTCATACACAAAATATATGGGAAAGAACAATTAAGGCAACTAAGTAACTTTAACTGTCTTTTCATTCTCCAGTACATCATTGACACACATTCTTCACCTGAATTCAATTCTAATTTTTTTCCCTCTTGGAATGTTCTTGTTTTTTTGTTTTTGTTTTTTAAAAAAAGGAAAGAAGCCCTACAGTAATGTTGCCATGTGAGAGGCTAGTTATTGAAAAACATTTATCATCAATATCAATATATATATATTTTTTTTTATGCTGAGTATCAGATTCACTGTTTGCATTCTAGTTTATGCTACTCTGAAGCAGAAATGAACCAGGGTGGACTGACAAATATCAGGCTCTGCATTTCCTCATTTCCTTTCATATGTATGGACATCAACTCAGCTCCTTCTCACTTCTTCTGGCTCTACAATACCCTATTTCCATGCCCAAGTTTTTTTTCTCTCCTGACCTGTTTCATTTACTGATGAGGATTTATGGTGAAATGAGTAGTTTTGGAAGTAAATGTGCAATATAAAAAAAAATGTTCTACAGAGAACTTCATAAAGAAGAGTTAACCATTTTTCAAAATGGCAATTATTTCCATTTGTCCCCAGTCCCTTTAAGACCATAAGCAGTCATCAGGGAAAACTGAGGCTCTATCTGTCAAAAAAGCTATTACCGTTTTAAGGGCAACTTGCATTCATTCCAGCAGGAAATGGTAGCTTGGCATCGAAGAAGGGACCATGATATTCTTTGTGGATAGTCTGTGGCTTCAGCCCCAGTGGGGAAAATGGAAATCAAACATCTTTAAAACAGGCAATTCTTTATTAAATTCTCCATAGAAGATCATTGCCCTCAGTTGTTTGTGGGGAAAAAAACCTCAGTTTGAAAGAATAATGGCAAAAATTAATGATATTTTTAAAAAGGTGAAATAATCCTCCTCAAATGCAAATAGACTTAAAATTTCAGTTAATTTTAAGTTTTATATGGGAAGACTATAGATTAGTAAAATGAAAAACAATCTACTTCAGCACGCCAAAATTCTTAAATAGGCCCTTTTAAAGAATATAATAAACTAATTGAATTCCAACACACAGATCTATCTATCTATCTATCTATCTATCTATCTATCTATCTATCTATCTATCTGAGGGATTTAATTCTGAGGATATTGCACTTATCTTTATGCAAAATTGTTAAAATTGCTGTAAATGCTTGGTTTACCTCTGCATTAACTAATGAATGGATGGTAGATGGGGCATAGCATTGTAGTTATCTGAGCAATATTTTAAACAATAATTTCTTAGTGTTATATTTAAGCATTTGTTCAACAAATGTGAGGATGTTTGTTCTAAAATACCGCCTGTTTTGATTTATGTAAAGGTTCATTGATACCAGCTCTCCAAGGAGAAATGCCAGCAATCAAAATTTTGTTAGATAGTTTTTAATTTCAGGCAATCAAAGCATCATTGAATATATGAATATTTTAAATTAAATAGGACACTTAGATCTAACTTTGGTGCTGTTAAGGGACTATCCATGGTTCCATGTAAAATTAGTGTTTTTTGCACTTTTGGCAACACACAATCAATTTGGAGATATTTATTGGTATTATATAATAAAGGTAATTGGGTTATTTACAGTGCATTGATGTCTATAAGACACTATTTTAACCTCTACCTAGTTAACCTGCAGTAGAAACATTAGTGTGTAAGCTTCTTAGGGCAGAAATTAGTTATGAATTTATTTTTTAAATTATTTGCCATTTGGGATCTGCAATCCCTGACCACAACCAAGGCTCCTTTGCATCTAGTCAGCATAAGAAAAGAAACAGTCCAGGGGAATAGCTTACATCTTAATAGGAAATTCAGGCAACGTGTAGGAGAATTGGAACATTTTCTCTATTTTGTAGGTAGGAAATTGAGGCATAAAATTGCTATAATTTGTTAAAAGTCATGCTGAAATCGATCCAGGAGCTGAATTTATCTGTTGATTTCCATCTGGTACCTTTCCAACACCAGTATGCCTGAGCACTATTTTGTGTTCAGGTCAGGATATGGATCAAGTGACATCAGCAATCTTATTTCTATGAATGTTTCAAAATATTTTCCATAACTGAATTTTGATCTTGTTTGGGGCTTTTGGACAGTCATATAAAACAAATAATGCAGTGACCATAGTCATATTAAACTGTGTAACATATTAAATCTCAAAACAGGCAAAGTTTCCTATCTTTGCCAGTTATTTTGGAATAATAAAAATGCAGTGCAGACACTGAGAGGCCTCTAATCTATATCTAACAAGCACATTAAATGAAGCTGAAAGGATAGGGATGGGGAGGACAGGGTTAAACAAAGATAATGTGAGTTGCATTGTAAATGAAGCTAAAGTGTTGATTTTTTAAAATGAGAACCTGGCAGCATAGAGGTAGAGTATATTTCACTGGACAAAAGGTCAACTTTGGAAAGAAAGGTGGGTGCAGCAGGTTTTGAGTAATACCGTGACTGCATAATTATCAGGAAAATTACTTTCTCTGATTCCCAGTCTTCTCAGCTCATCTTATACCTATGAGGAGAAAACAATTTTTAGACAGTTGTTTTCTGCAATGTCTTTAACTATACATGAAATGACTATGAACAGTTGTCTGCAAGGAATTAATATTAAATATGTAGCATTGAAAATTCAATGGCTGGAAAATGAAACTATTTGCTTGAGCCAAAACAATTCCCACTCCCCACCCCCACACAATTTTTTGCTGAACCAAAGTCCCCTTCAGGTTGACCCAGACCAACAATTTGACTTTTTAGCACTGCAAGTGAATCAAAACATTATTTATTTATACAGTTGTAGGGTATGTCTAGAAATGCAATTGGAAATTTAATGGCAGCTTCTGCAGATAGCTATGAGCTACCTTTAAACTAACTAGCTCAGCTATTGGCAGCTGTGTAGCCATTGCAGCACTGTGGTCAGTGGGAGCTAAGCACGGGGGTATTTACCCAGGTTTTTGACCTGGTGTTGTAGCTTGTGCTGCATGTTGTCACAACTACACTGTTTTCAGTACCCAGCCCAGCTAGTCTAAAGCTAACTCAATGTCATGAATTTGACTGACACAGCTGCACTCTTAGAATGCACATATAAAAGGGCTGTGGTTATGGCCAAAATGTATGCATTTTAATTATGGAAGTGACTGGAGCCCTGTCCTAGACACGTATAAACTGTTCACAAAGAACAGGCAAGGGAGAAGAGGAGGAATTGTGCTTTATGTAAAAAAGCTGTATGATTGCTCAGAGCTCCAGTATGAAACTGGAGGCAGGCCTGTTGAAAATCTCTGGGTTAGGGTCAGAGGTGAGAGCAACAAGGGTGATGCATGGTATCTGCTATAGACCCCCAAGCCAGAAGGATGTGGTGGGAGGGCAATACAACAGTGCACAGGCAATCCAGGAAGTCCTTAGAGACTGCTGTGGACAACTTCGTGGTGCAAGTATTGGAGAGCCCAACTAGGGGCTGTGCTCGTCTTGATCTGTTGCTGACAAAAAGAAAGAATTGGTAAGGAATATGAAAGTGCATGGCAACTTGGGCAGCAGTGACCATGAGATAATTGAGTTCATGATCCTGAGGGAAGGAAGGATGAAGTGAAGCAGAGTAAGGACCCTGGACTTCAGAAAAGCAGACTTTGACTCTCTCAGGGAACTGATGGGCAGGATCCCCTGGGAGGCCAGTCTGAGAGAGGAGTCCAGGAGAGCTGATTGTATTTTAAAGAAACCTTACTGAGGGCATAGGAATGAACTACCCCAATGGGCAGAAAGACTAGCAAGTAAGGCAGAAGCTACCAGCTTGGCATAGCAGGGAACTCTTCTGTGAGCTCAAGCACAAAAAGGAAGTGTACAAGAAGTGGCAACTTGGACAGACAACTAGGTAGGAGTATAAGAGTATTGCTCAGGTATACAGGGATGAAATCAGGAAGGCCAAAGCACAATTGGATTTGCAGCTAGCAAAGGATGTGAAAGGTAACAAGAAGGATTTCTACAAATGCATCAACAACAAGAGGAAGATCAGGGAAAATGTGGATGCTTTACTGAATGGGGGAGGCAACCTAATGACAGATGATGCAGAAGAGACTGGTGATCATTTTAGAGGTCAGGGTGTAAATGATTTTTACTTTTCTTCACTTTCAGTGGCAGGTAAGAATTTTACACCTTTCTGAGTATCATTCAGCTGGAAGGAAAGAATTGAGCAATTTATGGGAGAGCTGGATAATATAATCTGCTTGACCAATCACAGTATTAAAATGTAATTTAAAAAGCCCATCTTTGAGAGTTGGAAATTTTGCTTTCATCTCAGTCCCTGATTTGCTTGCTTTTTTATGTATCCGGTGAACATCTGGATTAAAATGTATGTTGTCCAAAATAACCTTTAGAGTAATATTCTATTCTTTTCTTTTACCTAGCCCTGATCCAGGAAACAGCAATATTGAAGTATGACTGATATATCATTACAGAATTCCTTTTAAAAGTGGGAGGACTTTTTTTTTTATCCTTATTCAGGATGACCTTACTGTGCATACATAGGAATAAAATAAATCTTACATATCCAATCATAGATTTCCTGTTACCTAATTTTGCAGTATATTAGTTTAATTTAGAAACAGCTTACAGATTAATGTCCAATATAAACAAGTTCTGCAGACAAGTTGTAACTGTTGTTTAAATATACTCCCTTCTACAAAAAAAATGTAGACTGCTTTTAACAAACTGCTCTGTGATTTGTTAGAATTGTTATGTGATTTTTCTCTTTGCTAAAGACAAAATTCCCCGGTGGAACTTTTGTTGAATTAAGAACAAAAAATCTGGAACACTGCCCTTGCTGTTGTTCACAGGTGATTAATGTGCAGATTCTGTTTGTGCAATTTTATCATCACTATCTGAGAACTATCAGCAATACCTCTTCTAATTATTGATGCTGGCTGCTAAGAAAAATTGCATAGATGGTAGACACTAGTTAAGATTAGGGTGACTATATGTCCCAGTTTAGCTGGGACACTCCAGGATTCCATAGCCCGGTCCTGGCAGGTTGGTCAAAAGTCCCGGGCCGGAGTGCAGTGTGGAGATGATGCAGCATAGTGCACTAGGCAGGCAGGCAGCCAGGCACGGCTGCTAAGGTGTTCCCTATTTATTTGAGTTAAATAACTTCTTTCACACTGCCAGCAGGACGGGGTTATTGAGAACATAGGAGGGTCAGGTTTCTTCTGTGAGCTCTGGAACATGGTCACACTTGATCTTAGAACATTAATTACAGAAAGGTCTGGGTTCACACCTGTAGCCTTGGGCTGGAGAGAATATGGTCAAATTGCTTTATTGGGATGATGCTTGTGGGAGCTGTTCGTGATGGAGCATGTTCAGCAAGGATGGAATCTTTGGACTTTCCAGCTGTGAACTGTGAGTTTCCAAAGGCTTCATGAGCCAGCCAGTTTTGGGTAGATTTTCATAGGTTTAACAAAAGGCACACCCTGACATTAGGTTACCTCAAAATTAAAATTTGTGTTCTCAAGTAAGAAAGTGTGGGTGTTCCTAAGAAAAAGACACCAACAGTCAGCTTTGGAAAAATATTTTTCTCTAGGTATATTCTCAGAAACAGCTAAGTTTTTTGGAATTATAATTTTTTTTCCAAAAAAAATAAATCACATGAAGCAGAGGCCCAATATAGAAAGTTTCACTTCCAATGGTTTTTCTGGCACAGTTTACAGTCAACTGAAACACACAGCCTTATAATGGCAAGGGTTGGGCAGCCCTATTTAATGGAGGCTGCTACCAGCCCTACCTTTATGTATGTGTATTGCAGATGCCAACATACCGGCTGTATTCTAGGGGCATTGCATTTCATTGCTTATTCAGTGATTTAATGAGGCATTAGAGTATTTCTTTCCTGTGCACTGTAAAAAAGCAGCCTGCTAGAGTACAAATGTATGAGGATAAATCCAGAAAGCTTGAATTTGGTAGAAATAAATGGGACTTCAGGCACATGTTTGAAGTTTCTTGAACTAGCCTTGTAAGGTGCTGAACATCCTATACTTCTGCTCAGTTCAGTGGGAATTTGAGGTTTTAAAGGGCTGATCTGACCTCATTGAAGTCAATGGATAAACAGCCTTAAAGGGAGCTAAGCCACTTAGGCTCTATCAACACATTACAAGTATTGTGCAGTTAACTGGTTAATTGCGCAATTACCAGGAGAACAGTTATACGTGCAGAGTAGCTATCACATAATAAAAGGCTTCAACCAGCCATAAAGTTAGTCGTTTAAATGTGTACTAACTTTGTAGCTGGTTGCTATTGAGCTTTAATTTGCCCGATAGCAAATTACTATAATAAGGTCTCATCTACACGTGCAGATAAAGCGCACTGGGATCTAATATGCAATTCACACAGTCACCCCTCTACCATGCACTAAATCACTTCCCCCTCCTCTAAATCACTTCAGAAACCTACTATCTGAAGTACAAAACTACAAACAACAAGTGGCCATTATCAGACGATAATTCACTCTAATGAGAACTGTAGTCATTGTGGGCAGGTGGTGTCTGATGCTACATACAGACAGGATATATTTGGGCAGGAAGAATGAGATAGATGACTTAAATCACTATTTCTAGTTTTGCTCATTCTTTAAAGAAATGAGAGGAAAATTGGTTTCTCCATTAGTGGAAAATTTTAAATATTGAGCTAATGAAGATTAAACAATGTGTTCCTGTCTAACAATTTACAGCCTGTCTTATACTTCCTAGGTTTGAAACTTAGGTTTGAAAACTCTGTATCTTTTTGCTTTTTTCAAATGTATATTGTTATTGTCTGGTTTTAGAAAACTTCTGTACATAGCACCTTTAGCTCTATTTAGCTTCAAAATTTCAGAGAAGAGATGGAATGGTATGTGACTGATTTGGAGTGTATTAAATAGGTCATCTTCTGTGGACTTGGTTAGCCACAGGAAAAATGAAGCCTATGTATCTGTTGCCTCAAATAAGACACATAAGCCAGGACACATGATGGCTATATGAAAGTTTGAGAATTTTTCAGTTAGAGCAGGGGTGATGCCTTCTTTATGCTTTTTTTCAAAGCCCTAAATTTTACAATAAAAAACATTAAATAATAACACTGAATTTACCAGGTTTTGATGTCACCATGTTTTTCTAAGGCCCTTGGCCCATGTTACAGTTAAAATATGATTAACCAGTTAATCGCATCTTATAAAGTTGTTACCCAGTGACATGTTCATGCAGTTAATGGTGTGATAAAGCAAGGAATAAAGCACAAGGTTATTGCACAAAAAATATACAATAACTTTGTAGCTGGTTCCTATCACACCATTAATTAAATGTGTAGTCAGGCTGTAAGGTTTTTTATCTCATTATTTATTGTTCATATAATTGCTAAAAAGGAATTGTGTGTGTTGCTTGTTTCCTGTCTTATGTCAGGGAAAGTAGCAGGGTATCAAAGAGTATAATATTTGGAAGACAGGGAGCTCTGCTGGGGTTTGAGGCATGGGATACTATGGCATTGGGTGCTCTTCATTTTTCCAGAATTCTCTCCTCTCATGAGCTAGGGACAGATATTACACACAAATTGATTTAAGTGATCAGAAACTGTTATAAATCTGTAACAGAACAGACATTCAGTGCACATAAAGCAGTTTGAAAATGGCTGAAACCAGTTTGAGATGAACCTGGTTGAATGACCATGATTTGGGTCAAAGCAGTTAAATGCAATGCCTGTCCTAGACCCCTTCCTGGTTTAACTTAAACCAGAGTCCCCCAGAATCTCAGATGCTTTGCAGCTCTGGGAAGGGCTCTCTGCTCCAGAGCAGGGCTGACCCCGCCCCTCTGCTCTTTAGCTGCAGCTCTGGGAGGGACTCCAGGCACAACAGTGTCTGCCTGGCTGCCCTCTGCCCCAGTCCCACCTCACCACTTCCTGCTCAAGCAGGGATTTCCCTAGTCTCCTCTCACACAACATGGAAGCTATCCAGCATGTGGTATGCTAGCTAATGCTGAGAGGTGTTTGTGTAAGGCAGACAGGGCAGTGTCTGCTTAGGGCGTTTTGGAGCTAATCAACAGGTCAACTATTAATGTCCCTCCATTTGTTCCCTGAAAAAAGTTGTTTAAGAAAAGCTTGAAATAATGAGGGAGGCTTTTGTTTTCTTAATGAGCTGCCTAACACTGTGTTAGCAACTCCCTGCTGGTTCCCTCACTGGTAAGGAGCAGCAGAGGTTGGGTGGGGAGGAGAACCCCCTCCCTAATCCGAGTATCCTGCTGGGCCTAGCCATGCCCCCCTCAGCTCAGCATTGTAGAAGTGAAGGGAGGACTGCTTTAGCACATCCTGGCTTCTACCCTGAGCCACTGCAGTCATGTGTTTGCAACTCTTCAGTCCAGAGAGGATGTCTGGTGCACCAAACTAGACTTTAAGGTTCAGAAGCATCCTTCTAGTCCTTTATTCCTTTGTCTAAAGCAGTTTTTGCAAACTTTGAAATGTGGCTATTCCTTTTTTCACTTGCATACTTTGCATGTTGAATGCACTTTGAGTTGACAACAGAGGGTGGCGGTTTTTTGGGTTTATTGGAATCAAGGCTTTTGTAATCGTGACCTCTTCAGGTGCAGAATATGAAAATGCAGTGTAAATGGTGTATACAATTGTTAATGAATCAATCCCATATTATAATTAAGGAAAAAGATTAATTGTCTTACCATAAGTGCTGCAAATTATTTATATTACACTTTTATTCTGGTAATAGAGTAATAGAAGGAAGGGCAAGAAAAAAACTGAACATAGTTATAATACTTCTATGGCTTATAATTGAGTACAGGTATGAATTCAGAAATTACAGTATTGATTTCAAGGCTAGCCAGTTAGACCTTTAATATGAACATTTAATCTTCATGCCTTTGCATGTAATTTGATTAGAAATATTTTCTGAGAGTTTCTTATAAAGGTAAAGATTGAAAATATCATTTGCCATTTTTTTTAGTCATTTTATGTTATAATTGCATGCTAGAACCGACTACATCTATAGATGCCAAAGAGTTTTCTTTTCATCCCTTTGTTTTTACATGGTCAAAGTAGCCTATTTATAGTTTTGGCTGCAGGAGTTCTCTATGTTGATGATTTCTGACAGTACATTTTATTTTCCCTTGCAAGACTGGAAGTTGGGAAGCTTTCTCCTTTCCACTTTTGGTGGATGGATGCCAAAAATACATTTTTTACTACTTCTTGGAAATAATTTGCTAATTTCAAACAGTAGTGAGGCATCTTAAAATATGCATGTTGTTAAAACATAGACATTTGTTCTCCTTTTTCCTCCTGACTATAATTAAAATTCCAAAAAAAAAAAAAAAAAAAAAGAAAAAGAAAAATCAATGTTAAAATCACAACTGCTTTGGAAAAGCAAAAGGATTTTAACAGCAGTTCATGTTGAAAAAGATAGCACATATTATTGCAAAGTGCCTTTTTCCTGGTTAAGTGTATGGATCAAAATATCATGGTAGAAGTGATATATTTTATTAGACCAACTTGATTTTTGAGAGGAAAAAAAAAAGTCTTTATTTGCAAGCTTTTGGGCACAAGCACCGAGTGGTACTTTCAGGTACAAGGTGGTAAAATTTGCTTCCTCCTTATAAAGTTATGAAGAGTTCATTAAAAAGAAATCAGCTAAAGTTCAATGTCTCCCAAGTGTCAGGTATCCAGGTTATCTGTATCCAGGTAATCTGCCTAAAATGAACTGTTCCAAACAGGAGATTTTGCCACACCTTCAACTCTTCTGTGAAATATGAACTTTCATTTCTACCTAGGAGAACTTTTATACTCTTTTCTCCTATGCCTGAAAAAGGGTGCTTGTGCCTGAAAGCTTGCAAATAAAGATTTTTTTTTAGAAATGTAGCTGGTCTAATAAAAGATATCACCTCTACCAAGAGTTCTGATTCTTTTTGCCTCTAGACCAACTACAATCTGGATACATGGATCAAAATATGAGTCTCATAAAAAACACAGCTTAAAGGATATAGCGATGCAATGCAGCAGCATTAAAACTGTCTTTGATTTATAGGTTCTGTCTTTCTGTGACATCAGCTATACAGCCTTAATGTTATAAGTGTCCAAAAATTGGATGCAGATCTGTATGTATGTATTAGAGTCAAGTTTCTCAGAAAAATAGGTTTTGTATTAAATTCAGGATCAGGAAAGGTCTGTTTTCATGGTCTGGCTTTGGTGTGTGCCATCATGGCAGGGCTCTCAGAAAAATAGCTGATAAGAAGGTCAGTTGATTTCATGGGGTTTCTGTCACATTCTGCTAAAATCCCCTGGGACCAGATCACATAAATTTAATGCCATTACACTTAATTAGACTCAAACAGGAGGCCAACTTGTTATCTAGATGAGGAAAAACCATGCTGTCTTTTTCCAGCTTATATACTGACTTGTATTGTCTGCAGTTATTAATGAAAATGTTATTTTCATACTCTCAGCCTTATTAGTCTTTTCTCTCTCTTTCTTGTTGTCCTCTTTTTGCCGGTATTAATACAAAATACTTGTTACAGTAGCATAACCTAATAGTGCCACTTATTAGAATAGGCACATTGCATCAGCACAGATAAGTAATTTGTATAATCTGTCAATTTTATAGGATGCACAGAATTCCCTGCGTGACTGTAAACTGCATCCAGCTGGAGGGCCTGGTGGCAATGTGGTGGAGCTACTTGGGATGAGGTAGCTCCTATAAAATACAACAGTGTTGCAACCTCTAGAGTAAGGCGAGTATAGGACACTTATAAACTCTAGCCTCCACTACCTTGTGGGTACTTCTTGGTTGGAGAAAGGCTAAGGGCTATCATCCTGGCACAAACATTCCCTTGCTGAAGTCATAGGTAGTCAGTAGCAGTTCTTGTCTGTTGCTGTCTGGCAGAAGCTACAGCCATTGAGGCATTGAATGTCTGGACTCGAATAGAAAGCTCAATTGGAAGCCCGTTTGGTTGTTTGCAGTTGAAACTCAGTATTTAGTGTTGTTCAGGAGGACCTGATCTAGAAAACTGTAGGCTAGAGGACACATTGTTTAAATTGCATGCAGCAAATCATGATAGAGAACAGGTGAGGTGGTAACTAAGGTGAGGTGGTAGAGAAGGAGAGACAATTGCTGGCTGAGTTTTATTGTAGGACCTTTTATTTTACTTTAATAATAGTGGTGTATTTAAAAGAAAATGCTGTACAAAATGATCGTAGAGGAGAAATGTACTGCTTCAAAGGTTGGAACAACAGGAAGGAAAGATTAAATGGTTGTGTATTGCTCAAAGCTTCAAGTGAGAATCTGGATGGGAAAAAGTAGTCAAAAAGAGAGCAAATTAAACTAGTTCATCAATTTTTTAAAATCCTTTTCCCACAAGAATGGAATGGGATTCCTCATGAACGGGCACCTCTCAAAGCCCTCCAGTAGTCAACATAAGCAATTTCAGTTGTTTGGTGATTTTTAAACCATAAATTATATGATTTTTTTGGAGTAACAATTGCTATTAGAAAGATGAACATTGCGATTCAAATACATCCAATTAAGGACTTTGACACCTGCACACTATGTGTGGCAGCATCCAAATTCTAGGCATCTGGCCCTGGAATCCAGAAGTAAATGCCTAGACTCATAATATACTCTGTGAAGGTACTTGAGCATCTCAGGGAAAAAATGCTGAGTGAGGAGCTGCCTGGAACTAACTGATAGAAAATACTTAATAGAGGGGTATTCTGAATCCCCACTCCTCTGGGGTTTAGATGTTCTGTCCATTTGGGATCCAGAACCTCAAACCCTTCCCTGAGTGTAGGTACCTCCAACTATTCTGTGAAAGGACTGAGCAGAGATCAGGATTATGGCAATATTACAGATGAGGAATGGCTATATTACAGATGAGTTGTTAGAGAACGTGCCCAGGAAGTGGCAGACCTCTACTGGATGCCCTGCATTTACCCTTGTCTGTAGACTCATGGCCTTCCTTTTTATGTGGTCAGCAGCTCCTATGGTGATATTTCTGGCCAGGTTTTCAAAAATACGCTGAATCTGGCCATTTATTTAGTGTGTCTAAATTGGCAATGGATTCTTATGAAAATCTATTTGAGAAATGTCCCAGATCTTCAACTTTCCCACCAGTAAATTGGGTATAAAATCTGCATCATGTATGTTATACGGTTTAATTCTTTTAATGTTTATACAGTATTTTAAGATCCTATAAATTGTCATCAAATAGTAACATTAATATTGTAACGAATTATATACTAAAGAACCACTTTCTGTTGAACAAATTGAGCATAATTGCTTCATCCTAACGGAAGATTCTGTATTTTGTTTTCCAGTAAACAAGCACAAGCCATGGATTGAAACTTCGTACCATGGGGTCATTACTGAAAACAATGATACTGTCATTTTGGATCCTCCCCTTGTTGCTTTGGATAAGGATGCCCCTGTTCCCTTTGCAGGTAGGAAAATACATTAACAGGGGAATTCAGTTTATTGACTATGTGATAACATTAGTAGTGATTAGTTGTAAGCACTTTGCATGTAGCACCATGTTAGTATTATTTAAGTGACCTGTTTAATACTTCTGTCTGAGGACATATAGGACTTGGACCCATTGTACTTGAAGTGAAAGGTTTTTTAAAATAAGTCTCTCTTCTTCGATTGTAGATGCAGGACATATTACACACAATATGATGCAGCAATCTTGTGCTCCCAGTATTTTTCTTTTTAAATGAAAACCTGGAGGACATGTAATTTGAATGTACTTAATGTAAGCCAATTGTTCTGATTACCTAAATTAGTCTAATATAGCTAAACTCATTTATGACATTTATGTTAAAAACTGGGTATAGGCTAAACTAGGCAAAGAATATTTAAAGAAGCTTGCATTCTAATACTATTTAGCACTTCATAACTGTCAGAATCAAGATAGAAAATTTAATGGAAATTTTCCAGATTTCTGGTAAGATTGCTTTATAACAGATATATGCCATATTGAGGTTTATACGTATATTAAGCTTTTTTTTTTTTGACAGTCTGTCACATTAGGAGCTATTTAAGCAGAAAAATAGCTCTTTTTCACATCAAGTAACTAATCTGTTGTAGTCCTTGTTTCAGTAAAAAAAAGATGAAAGAATAATAAGACCTGATGGTGATATAAAGATTACAAAAATATATACTTATTAAAAATACGTGTTTTGTATATAAAATTGAGCTGTTTTTCTGTGGGTTTCATTCCAAGTACACATGAGCATTTTTTTTCTATAGTGCAGGATTATCTTCGATTATTCTTAGTGCCTGACTTCAAATAGCATGTATTTATGAATCATGATCAGCCATTTTCTGCCCTAATATGTGCTGATGTGCTATGTTAGGCTTCATTCCTGTAAAACAGAGATTGTCAGATGTTTCCATGCTGCAAATTCCATTTTAATAACAAGATTTTCTTATGGCCTTATCCCTCCCCTTTGCAGTTCTTGTAGTTGTACTGGATGCGCCCAACCCATTTGCAATCACACAGTTCCCCTGTGGAAAAGTACTGTCAAGAATGTAATGTGTCTTCAGCTGATTTTAATATGATGTAGCAGCTGGAAATGAGGAAGAAAGCCAGCATCATGAATTATCAGCCTGCAGCCCTTGGGTCACAGATTGAATGGCGTATTATGCCAATCTGAATCTTTTAGCAGAATCAAGAAATTAGTGATTTTCATGCTTTTCTTGAAAAATAATATTCTATAAAGTATAGTATTTGGGTTCCAAAGGAGGTAGGTAGAGACCTTTAAAAAATTAATAAGTCACTTCTGACTGGGAACTGTTTGCTTAATTAGACAAGGAATAATTCCATCAAAGATTCTTTAGGGCCAGCAGTCACTGATTCTGGTATTGATGTTTTTACAACAGAATATTGTTGATTCAAACAAAATATTTTCTGTTGTATTTGAGTTTTCTGTATTTTTTATTTATTTATTTATTTATTTATTTATTTTTTAGTATTTTAAAATATTTATCTATGAGCTATTATTGCCTTTGGAAAAATATGGAAGTGTATAACCCATGGTAAGTAGCTACCTGTGAGTGATGTATGTGAGGGTTGCTCTTTAGGGTTACTGGTTTTTATGTCAAATTAGATCTCTTTTTATGTGTGTAGATTATTCAGTCTTCCAGCCATATGTGAAAAGTAGCAACATAATCCAGTGTGCAATAAACCTTTTGCACCTTATAACTGCAACTAATTATTTAGGAATAAAAGATGAGCTAGAATGGAAAGAATCCAAAATGTTGCTTTTAATGATGTTTCTTGATATTTCTATTAGCACTTGTACCCTCTTTCATATTTATTCTACATACTTAACAACTACAGAGTCATGTGTATTATTGTCACTGACATTTTATCAAACTCACTGCTGACTGAGGATATTCTAGTTAAACTCTTCAGTGCTTGTGGATATTTTGGTTCTACAGGTAGCAATCAATGTGTGTTTCATAGTAACATAGTAAAATTTACCCATGCCATTTAAAATAATTCTTTGAAGGACTGAATCAGAAGCTTTCTGCATCATGTAGGTAGATAGGTTTCTACGATAGAGTTGATACTGGGGGCTGGGAGCTGGCACTGATTTTTAATGTATTTATTCATTTAACATATTTGCTAATCCTTTTGCATTATAAAACGTATTCAGTATAAACAATGAGTAGGAAACCTTGCTTTTAGGCCTTCTATCTTCATATTGTTACAAGTTTATGTCCAGGTATTATATTATAATTGGCACTAGCTTAAATAGACTTGTAATATATTTGCACTCTTGTCCATCCAAAGATCTGTATCCCTTAATGAACTGTCCTTTAATAAACTGTACTCTAAACTTCCTTTTAAAGAAATGAGAGCCTAGATTCCTTGAAATCTTTGAATAAACAGTTCTCCAGTATTCCATTCATACAAAAAATGTTCTTGCCATAAACTGTGTTCTGAATCCAGTTTCCCTGGTTCTTTTTATAGATACTGAATCATTTTCTATGAATCCTTTATGAATGTGTAAAACTATGCAACGGTATTTGAAATGAAGAATAGAATTGGTTCTGGACTTATTTTCTTCCAAAGAACTTTCCCCCAAATCATTGTCTATGTAGCACTAATATCTGAACGTCATGTCATAGAATCATATAAAATTAGGGTTGGAAAGGACCTCCAGAGGTCATTTAGTCCAACCCTGTGCTCAATGCAGAACCATCCTCAACTAGACAATCCCAGCCAAGGCTTTGGCTAGCCAGGTCTTGAAAACCTCCAAGGATGGAGATTCCATAATCTGTCTGGGTAACCTATTCCAGAGTTTTACTACCCTCTTAGTGAGAGAGTTTTTTCTAATATCTAACCTAAATTTCCCTTGCTGCAACGTGAGACCATTGCTGCTTGTTCTGTCATCTGCCATCCGTTATGTTGCATAACCTATTACTACATCTAGGACTGTCTTGATGGATGATGAATGAGAAGTTCTAGCTGCTTGGAGAGTTCATAAAATTATGTTGTATCATCTTGGATTTTATTTTATAGCTTGAATGTTTCAAACTTGCAATCCTAGAATACATTTCTAGTAGGTAAAACTGAAACCATATACTGGTACACTAAATGAATATTCTTAAAGGTTGTACTAGAGATTTTAGTATCTTATCCATTATACACATAACCTCCCATCGATTGTATCATAAGCTATTAAAAGTGTGTTCCAGTGTTACAGTCTTAATAGTGTCATTACTTATTTTTTTCTACATTTATTTGCCTAAACCACTTTGCTTTTAGTTGCTACACCTTTATTCCCAACAATTCTGTTCACAACTGCATCACCCTCCTTCTTTTTGTTGATTCAGTTGTGTACCATCAGTTAATGCTAGCGAAAAATACTTCCTTCTCTTCAACCAGCTGGATCTAGTCTAGGTTTGATCCATATAGCAATCTACTGTCTATTTACTAGCAGACTTGCAATTCACAAATCAAACCTATATCCACCTAAAAAAAACTTAACTCTTTCTTACAATTGCTGTTATAGATTATTGTATGTTATATATGACTGTATCAAAACATTCTCTAAAATCAAGCTAAATTATGAGCGTTAAATCTGAGTTTTTAGGTATGGAAATCCCATTCTGGGAATTCATACTATGTACCTTTGATCACAGAAAAGTTTCTGCATGCCTTCTATTAGTTCATGATCAATGTTTCCAGTATTTTCTCCTATTGTTTTAGCTAAACATATGGATTTGTAGGGCTTTGGGATCTTTCCTTAAGAACCTCTTGCATAAAATCAGATCAGCTTTGTAAAACGTCTACATTCAGGAGACAAGTTCTGTATTACATTTGTGCACAACTGTGTTGTGCTCTGCTTTAAATTCTTCAAAGTGAACTAAAATGAAGTGTATAATTAAATATTTTCCTGAATTAAGCTGCAGTACTTACAATAGATTTCTTGTAGACCATTGCATTGGTCGGGGTTTGAATAATTTTTAAGACTGAAGCATTTATTCCTCAATCCTTGTTTATATGCTCATAGTCATATATTTTTGCTCTGGTTAAAATTCTTTCTGTGTCTTCCTTGTTTTTCAGAAATCTGGAAGAAGTTCCATATAGCTCTAGAGTTGAATTGTTACTATTGAAAAATTGAGGGGGGTCTTTGTAGAGGACTTCATCACTCAATAATGAGCCACAAAAACAATAATGAGCCTCAGTAATCCAACCACAAAGAAGTTACTTGCTGGTGAATGCTAGAAAACCAAGTTCCCACTGTGCTTTTTTCCCTTCTGGATAACTTGCCCTGTGAACGTGAAGCGGGTCATATGGAGCAACAGTTTCCATCAAGCAACTTTACCTGTTGATTGATGAAAACAATATCTGACAGGGGCTTATAGTACAACTGAGAAAGCACAGCTCCTGTATGTTAAAACAGCCTTTTTTTTTTATATCCAAAATTACATTTGGGGCTCAGAAGAGAGTAGCTGCAGCTTCAGAAACAAGAGCAGTTGCAGTGATGTAAAGGCTGAGAAGGAACTACACCCACCTAAGTGGGAATTCCCAAGCTGCAAAATGATATATGGATGTCTTGTAGCTGCTGATACAAAGAGGCAGGAAGTGGGTGCTTAGTTCTCAATTCTGTATTGGATTAAGGGATTCCTCACACTGCAGTACTCCCCACAGGGCACGTCTACACACGCACATTTACTGTACAGTTACTGAAATTACTGCACAGTATGGGCATGCATCTACACGTGAATGCCTGTACTGCTTAATAAGTATGGTGACTTATGCCAACTTAAGTGTAAATTTGATACCTGCATAATCAGGAATTATGATAATTCCCCTCTGGAATGGGCTCCCAAGGGAGGTGGTGCTCTCCCCTACCCTGGGGGTCCCCCTACCCTGGGGGTCTTCAAGAGGAGGTTAGATAGGCATCTGGCTGGGGTCATCTAGACCCAGCACTCTTTCCTGCTTATGCAGGGGGTCAGACTCGATGATCTATTGAGGTCCCTTCCTACCCTAACATCTATGAATCTATAATGCAGGTATCAAATTTACACTTGATTAGTTACTGCACAGTAATGCACGTGTAGATGCCTTATTGTGCTGTAACACTGTGTGTGTGAACTGACTTAGAACTAACTTTAGTTCCAAGTCAATCCACACACAGCATTACTGTGTTTTAGTGTGCCTGCACATGTAGACGCCAGCCTATTCCAGTTTACTGTGCAGCAATTTACTGTGCAGTAAATTTAAGCCAGCATAAATGCACATGTAGATATGCCCACAGACAGGTAAATTAAATATCGTGAAAGTAGTTTTGATTTTTGGAGACTCCACCTTGGCTCCACCACTCTCCTAGCGGTGAAAAGGTAGCCAGAAGCTATCTTTGCTCTTAATAGCTAATGTGGTCTAAAGCACATAAAAAAAATCTGTTCCCTCTATAACAAAACACAATTGCAGAGCTGAGTTATTAAAAACATATGGGTTATTTAGCTTGGGGTAGCACTATGAAGATGAGCTGTGTATCAGTTGGTTGTAAATAGTCATAAAAGTATTTTCCCATATATTTAGACCTTCTGGCTTCTTAAACATCAAGAGTGGCATAGTCCTAGTATCACTATTTCTGCCTATTCACTTGGGAGTGTGAACATAGTGCCTGGCATCTGTTCCCTTTTTTTTTCTTGAGAACAATGAAGCAAAGATTTTATTAATTGCAGTGTCAACACCTTCTGTTAACACACATATTACCTGCACATCAGAATCCTTTTCATGCTGTGGTCACATGCATAAATGTTGGTAGTATTCTGCAAATATCTCCTTTCCCTCAGCACTGGCTGGTGTTAAAAGCTGGCCTTTGAAAATGAATAGATGTGAAGGGTTGTGGGAAGATCATCTTGCGATGCCTTAAGTGTTGCCAAACTTCATGATTTGATTGAGTCTACCTGTATTTTGGAGTTTTCTTAAAGCCACAGTCCCTAGAGACATCACAATCTGATAATATTGCATTTTTGCTTTTAAATAAATCAATTTTCTGGTGCCCATGGTTGTGAGGGTGAGATTGAAAATGTGCCCCTTAAAGCTTCAAATACCAGAAAACAAAAATAAAAAATAGCCTCCATTGATTAGGTTTTTAAAAATTATTCTAATATAATAAAAGGCATAGTTCATGTCTGTTTGTCCATAATGCTGTTGGAGCACTCTGATTGGTTACTGAAACAACCAATCAGAGTGCTCCAAGAGCATTATGGACAGGAGGCAGCAGAGGCATGGCAGAGCAGTACTGGCCTTGTCCCCTGCGGCCCCCCTGCCCCCCCTGGCCCTGCTCCCTGGAGGTGGCGAAGCACTGCCATGATGGTGGGGACAAAGGAGATGGTGCTGACTTTGTGCCCCCCTCCCCCCCCCCAGCCCTGCTTCTTGGAGGTGACAGCAGCACAGGGTGCTGGTGGAGGGGGACAGAGGGGACGGTGAGGCAAGCTTCTCCCCCCGCTCCTGGAAGGTGGTGGCAGCATGGAGGTGGGGGAGGTTAGGGATAGGGATAGGGTTAGCAAACTTCCCACCCCCCATTCCCACCACCCTTCCCCATCATTCTTGACAGGTGGTTCACTAGTTACTATTATATGCTTGCAGTTGGTGATCCTATATCTTCATGATGGTGCACTTAGCATGCTTCTTAGGCATGCCTCTGATTGGAAGCTTCAAGAGGAGCTGGATGCAACTGAGACACAACTGCACCCTTTAAATTAAATTCAGCCATAACTAGACTCATCATGGATATCTGGTTACAAGTTATATGACCTTTTCCCCTGAGCATGCAATGTACTGATGCTGTCGCACCATCTTTGAATCCACACGAAATCAAACTCTCTTATAGAGTGGTTATCTATTCCTTTTTTCTTTCAACATTTATTTTTATGGCATTACACAATTTTGTGAAATTCTTACAATTCTTATTATATAATTTAAGGACACCCATTGAGATCCTTTTAATAGGTGACTTGCAAAAGTCATGTACTCTCAAATTATAGTTACATTGGCCTGAAGGTTTAGCCATAGCATTAATCAATTGTCACTCACAAGATATGTCATTAAAAATGGCCATAGGGATTTGGTTTCGTAGCCACAAGGTTAGTCACAGAGATGATCTGAATACAAACAGTGGAAGCTCAGCTGCATCAATCTAAAAGAAGCCTTTTTATTACAGCAAAAATAATAATGCCAAAAATACAAGGGAGCCTCTCTAATTAAAGCACCTGGAGCATCTTGTGTATCAGTGTCCCTGCTCTGAAAAATGTTGGTGGGAGTGCTTTAACTAAAGCTCATCAAATAGGCTTTAATTAAAATGCCTCCACCACCATCTTTCAGTGTGGAGATGCTGATACACGTGATGCTGGAGTCTGCTGGAGCACAGTAATTACCATGCTTCAGCAAACTCAATGCTCCAGCAGATTCGATTAATTGTGTCTGCTTTGCCCTGCTGTAATTACAGTGCATTGGAGCAGACTTGCTGCACGTGTATAGGCACCCTAACAGGTCAGGTCTTTCCCCCACAAAGTTAGTTGTGATCATTGTGGCACTTTCTGAGAGCAGGTAGGAGTTTTATACTTAGTTGGAGGGTAGTTATTTACTGTTACTCATTGCTGAAAAACTGAAAGAGGAAAAGAGAAAGAGGTAATTTGTAGAGCAACAAAATTGTGAATGCACTTCTCACTTTGAGGCATTCAAAATGGAGAGTCTGATTGACTTCTGCCTTCCTTTGTTGTTATAAAGAAAACTAAGGAAGGGGAGTGAAGTGGCCAGGATGGACCTGTGAGGCTAGGAGGGGTGAGAGGCAGCAGGTGGGGCTCTTTGCCAGGATGGGCAGAGAACCATCAGCAGGGGTAAGGCTGGGAGGTAGGGAAGCAGGAGCAGCATGATATGGAGTGGGAATATATGGATGTGGGGTGAGTACAGCACCTCTGTGATGGTGGCAGCAGGGTTTAAAACCAAGTTATGATCCATGTAGTAATCTACTGTTTATTTGCCAGCAGACTTGCCATTTACAAATCAAACCCTATATCCACCTAAAACCAACTCAAGACCTTTTTTTTTACTGACAATCTGCAAAGTTTTTACTGACAGTCCAACTTTACTATGGTTGGTGTTAAACTCCTAAATTTGAACTGAGTCCTGTCAGGTCTTAATTCTTTTAATGATGTATGTAATGCATATATTAGTAAAAACATATTTTAGTTTAAAAAAAAAAGTTTAGTTTTCAGTAAAGAGTATACAGATTGTCAGTAATTTTTTTTTCTTGAGCTGGCAACCCTGGTGTATGCATACACACGTGTGTGCATGTGTGCACACACACATGTGTATACATGTGCCAACATTTATCTAAATATTTACAAATCAGACTTGCCTTACAAATACAGTTCCAGTCTCTGCAAATGCAAACTTTAGCATTTTTCTTGTACAAAAATGACTAAAAAGGAGAGGCAGCCAGTGAAATAAAAATATAAAGGTGTCTGATTAACCACTAACTCACAGGTATTAATCCACACTGGTACACATCACTGATATTTTAATAGCTCAGAGGAGAATATCCATTCTCAAGTGAAGCTTCGCAAATTCAGTTTCTTGTCAGTCTGTTATATTCAGGCTTGAATACTGAAGTCCATTTGGGCTTCAACTTAGTACTTTAAAACTGTTTAGATGCTTTCAAAAAATGAAGCATTTCTAGGTTTGGTTTTATATCTACTGGTTAGCAGGTGACATTAATAACAGGAAACAACATTTTTTACTTAAATATTTCCACATTTGTAATGTTAAAATTTTTACTTTCTGAATAGTAGCTTTTGAACTTTCACTGTAGGCAAGACATAAAACATGTTGCCAGGTTTATGGTGCCCAAAATTTATTATTGTTAGATATTTTACCTTTATAGCAATGCATGACCAAACATCTGAGCCTTAAGCCACAAAGGATTTAAGTTGTTTGTAACAAATAGCTCAAATTTTTTTTAATTTACTTTAGAAGGATTTGATGTACCTAAATTAGTTAAGATATTTAGTGTAGCCTTTAAAAGACAGTCTCTTGATACCAATAAAAACCCAAGGTAAATTAAATGCCTCCAGAAGATTTTCCAGTAGTACAGTCAGCTATAGAAGTATTAGGAACAACCTTAGAGCTACTGTTTTCCATCTAGTAAGGTCAGACTTGGTTTTCAAATACAGAAAGTACCAAGAAAATTATTCTTAGAGTGACCTCTATTGGTTAGTTCATGAGACTCTGTCAAGTCTGGGTTTTTTTGTTTGTTGGCTAAGTTTGATTGCCTTGTTAGTCATCATAGCAGCAGTCAAAAGCATGATATTTATTACTGACTCAGGAGTGAAACCAGCAGTATCAGGAATTCACTCAAGTTAGTTCTTGTGAGGCTTTTAGCTACTGTCTAGTTGTCTGTATCTGATGTAACATGGGAAGAAAGGTATTTTGACTTCCAGCATGGACCTAGGAAGTTAGAATAAGGACAAGGTGACTCTGAGATTAAAAAAAAAAACAAAACACTACAGAATAAGCATAATTAAATACAATTTTGTTTTATTTAAATAGATCAAACTATTTTAATTAGTAAAGAACCTGGTAAGGTCACCAATATGAAGAAACTTCTTTGATATTGAACATTAGCTTCACTTAATCTTCTAACTTGATGCTGTTAATTTTATAGCTTCACAAAGT
Source organism: Alligator mississippiensis (assembly GCF_030867095.1). Classification (NCBI taxonomy): domain Eukaryota; kingdom Metazoa; phylum Chordata; order Crocodylia; family Alligatoridae; genus Alligator; species Alligator mississippiensis. The sequence goes on from NC_081830.1 coordinate 46,290,753, forward strand.
CTAACGACAGTATAAATATAACTACACAAATTTAAAATATTTTATTTTACCTTTCACTATTTGTCCATTTTGGACCATGACAGCAGATAAGGTGTTTATTTGGGGAAAAAATAAAGTATCAGTGCCCTTTGAGTAATAGTGGTATGGATAAGAAAACATACTTTAGGTAAACCTAAATCTTAGGCCTAATGCATGTAACACTGTGTTCTTCTGACTTCACTAAAATAACATTTTCCTGTTCGGTGAATACAGCCAAAGCAATAACTCTCCTGGTGTAATGCAGTAGTGGAGACAAAGGGCTACATTCTAATTGGTTCCTGAGGCATTCCAGTGCCCAAGTATAAGGTATCTAAATGATAGGCACCATGAGCCAGGAAGGTGATTCAGATTGGGTGGCTGGTCTATCCAGCCAATGATCAGAAATGTAGGTTTATGAATCCAAGTGCTTCCCACAGCAAATGAAGAGCAGTAGGTGCTTGCAAAGGGCAATTCCTAGAGCTACTCAATAGAAAACACTGATTACAGGGATGTACATGAACTTGCACTCCTCAGTAGCTTAAGCACTTGACTCATGCTGCACATTAGGCTACATCAGGAGTTGTTTACCAGGGGTACGCGTACCCCTGAGGGTACTTTGAAAGGTCCCTGGTGGTATGCGGGGGCAGGCAGGGACGGAGTGCTACCACCCCGCACCACTGCCTCACAGGAGCAGGACTGGCCCGGTGTAAGAGGCTGCGCTGCTCCCACTCCATGCCTGGCTTCTCACCACCCCCGCTCAGTATCCAGCTGCTTGCTTCCCCCACTCAGCGTCTGGCTGCTCGCCACCCCCCTGGGGGTACACTTAATAAAAAGAGGAGTGGCCAGGGGTACACTTATTAAAAAAGGTTGAAACCCCCTGGGCTACATTATTCACTTTGTTTCAAAACATTGTTTTGCTTCTCAGGAGGGACTGAGGTAATTTAGGGCAAGGAGTACTGTCACGCCATGAGTTGGCACTATAGGTATGGCTCCACGCCCAAGGTTGGGGTTCCCCCAACTCTCCTGCCATGTCTTGATGGTGTATATAAGAAGGAGGGTGTTCAGTGGTGTCTTTCTTTCCCCTTTTGCCCTGGGGAAGGGTACATGTGGGTACGCCGCACTGTTCCTCGGGGGTCTGCCTCCTCTACACCCTGTCCACATGCCAACCATTCGGGTACGCAGGCCTATATCCTGATGTGATGTCTACCCCTTGACCATGGGATCCAGTATAGATGGCAATGTCCTGGCTTGTCATCCGGATGAAGATTTGGTCTAGTAGCCCCAACCCCCTATCCTCAGGGTCTGAGCCTCGGATGATAGGCTTCCTCTCCAAGAGGAGTGCCTGCCTGGTTTTCTTTAATGAGAAGAAGCTGGGAACAATCTTTCCCCAGCTTGCTGCTAGCCATTGCTCCTGCTCAACCTCTGTGGGGCGGTGCCTATGGGGTCTCTGCTCCTGGAGCCTGGAGCTCCCCTCTGACCAGTGCTCTCCTGACTGGCTTCTCCCACCATGCCAACTTCCATTGGGGTTTTTAAACTTCCTGCGGTGGCGGTGTCAGCTGCTGCCATCAGCTGGCCACCACCCCACCCGGGAACCAGCCACTTAGAGTCAGTGGAACGTCGGCTTGTGTGGCTCCTGCTCCACCCCCGCCAGTCTGGACAGTAAGTTTCCTGGGGTGTGGGGGGGGTCTCTTTTCCCCTTCAGAAACTCTGGGGGTTGTCCCCGGCATTCCCAGCACCTGTGGGGGCTTCTCACCACCACAGATGTGTCCCCTTGTGGCATCTTGGTATCTTGATGTGCATCCCAAGTCATCTGGTGCTGCTTCTGGTGTACTTGGCGTGCCTCCTTGGTCGGCTCATCCAGACTGATGTATCTGGAGAGAAAATCTGCCATGAGGTTATTTTTACTGGGGTGATGCACCACTGTGAATGTAAAAGGTTGCAGAGCAAGTGCCCAGTGGGTTATATGGGTGTTCTCTATATGGGTTTTGGTTAGCCACTGAAGTGGGGCATGATCTGTTACTACCAGGAACTCCCAGCCCATCAGATAGTATTTACAATATTCTACCACCCAGCGTATAGCTGGGCACACATTTTCTATTGTAGCATGCATTGCTTATGCTAAGTTAAACTTACAGCTTGCAAATGCGACTGGTCACTCATCTTCTCCCCATCGTTGCAGAAGGACCGCCCCCAAGGCACTACTATATGCTTCGGTCTGTAAGATAAAAGGGATAGAGAAGTCTGGGGTATGTACTACTATGTCTCAACACATGGCCTCCTTCAGATTCTCAAAGCTTTTTGTCATTTTGGTCATCCACTGTAAAGCCCTTGATGTCCTTCCTTGGCGTGCATCAGTGAGGGGTGCAGCAAGCTCTGTGAAGTGTAGTATAAATCATCGATAGTAATTAATGAGCCCTAGGAAGGACCGGAGTTGGGGACGGTTGCATGGTTCCTGAAAGCGGCATATAGCCACCACTTCGTCTTTGAGGGGTTGGATGGTTCCCCGGCCCACACACAACCCCAGATACATGGTTTCTTTTCCAGCCAGTTTACATTTCTTGGGGTTGGCTGTCATTCCGGCTGCTTTGAGTTCTCCCAGGACAGCCCTCAGGGCATCCAGATGCTGTGGCCAATCTGTGGTAAAGACAATTGCGTCATTGACGTAAGTAGCAGCATAGGTTATGTGTGGCACCGGCAGGAAATCCATAAGCCTTTGGAATGTGGCTGCAGCTCTGTTGAGCCTGAAGGGCATTTGTAAAAACTCAAATAAGCCCCAAGGTGTTCCAAAGGCTGTTTTGGTGCAATCAGTGGGTCTCATTGGGATTTGCCAATACCCTTTGCCTAGGTCAGTGGTAGATACATACCTTGCTTCCCCAATCTTCTCCACCAGGTGGGCGATATGGGCATGGGGAAAGCATCAAAGGTTGCCAGTGCGTTCAACTTCTGGTAGTCTATGCACAGGCGAAGTGACCCATTGGGCTTGGCTGCTGGTACTATTGGACTGTGCCAGGGGCTCTGAGAAGACGGGATAATCCCTTGCCTTTGCATCTTTTCTATTTCCTGCCATATTTCTTGTTGTAATTGATGTGGTATGGGCCTCCACTGCTCCCTGACTAGAGTGCCCGGCAGCATCCTGATTTTGTGTTTCTTCTCCCTGGGCCCACCCCTGGGTCTCTTGGAATACATCCCAGAAGACTTCTACCATCTCCTCCAGCTCCCACCATTGCTTGGCATCTAAGGCTTTCCCAAGCTGAACTTACATCCCATGAGTTACTCTGCCCTTCAACTCCAGGTAAGGAGGTCCTAGCTCTTCTTTCGCCTCCTCGTGTTGTGCCATCCAGCCTTGCGGTGTCCTCCACTCTTTGAGGTGGTTGACATGGTAAATCTGGCATTCTGGGTGGTGTCCAGGTTTGAGTACTTCTAACCCACTTGCCAGGTCACTTCAAAGGGGCCTTACCACATGGAGAGCTGCTTACTTGTTGAAGCTGGAAGCGATACTAGTACCATATCACCTGGTTGGGATGTTCTGGACTTCGTTCTCCAATCATACTGGGTCCTTTGTCATTCTTGAGCTGCCCCGGAGATTCTGACAGGCAATTCACTGGGCCTTGTTTATACGCTAATGGAATTCCTGTTGATACCTTTCCACCATAACCCCTGGCCTCACTGGCCTCTCCCACTCTTCTTTAATAATTTGCAAGAGACCCCTTGGGTTGTGTCTGTATACCAGCTGAAAGGGCAAGAATTGCATAGACTCCTGAGGAGCGCACAGAGTGAATAATAGTGGGTTTAATACCATGTCCTACCTATGTGGGTCCTCTTGTCTGCATCTCCTGAGCATTCTCTTGATGGCCCTGTTGCATCTTTCTACTAACTTGTTGGTCTGGGGGTGAAAAACGGACGTCTTCAGATGGTTGATGCCCAGGGTGCTGCATAGCACTTTCATTACTTCCGACATAAAGTTAGTCCCCTGGTCGGTTAGTATTTCATGGGGGATTCCCATGTGGGCAATCCACTTTAACAGCTCTTCAGCCACTCAAGTAGCCGTGATTGACTTAAGCAGAACTGCTTCTGGAAAACATGTTGCATAGTCCACCAAGACTAATACATATGAAGTCACTCATCGTGGTGTCCTGTGACCAGTGGGGTCCCCCAAGGCTCTGTCCTTGGACCCATACTGTTCAACATCTTCATTAATGATGTGGACACTGGAGTCAGAAGCGGACTGGCCAAGTTCGCCAATGACACCAAACTTTGGGGCAAAGCATCCACACCTGAAGACAGGTGGGTGATCCAGGCTGACCTGGACAGGCTCAGCAAGTGGGCGGACGAGAATCTGATGGTGTTCAACGCGGATAAATGCAAGGTTCTCCACCTTGGGAAGAAGAACCCGCAGCATTCTTATAGGCTCGGCAGTGCTATGTTGGCTAGCACTATGGAAGAAGGAGACTTGGGGGTCATCATTGACCACAAGATGAACATGAGCCTGCAGTGCGATGCTGTGGCTAGTAAAGCGACCAAAATGCTGGCTTGCATCCATAGATGCTTCTCAAGCAAATCCCAGGACGTCATTCTCCCCTTGTACTCGGCCTTAGTGAGGCCGCAGCTGGAGTACTGCATCCAGTTTTGGGCTCCACAATTCAAAAAGGATGTGGAGAAGCTTGAGAGAGTCCAGAGAAGAGCCACGCGCATGATCAGAGGTCAGGGAAGCAGACCCTACGATGACAGGCTGAGAGCCCTGGGGCTCTTTAGCCTGGAAAAGCGCAGGCTCAGGGGTGATCTGATGGCCACCTATAAGTTTATCAGGGGTGACCACCAGTATCTAGGGGAACGTTTGTTCACCAGAGTGCCCCAAGGGATGATGACTAGGTCGAATGGTCATAAACTACGAAAAGACCGTTTCAGGCTGGACATGAAGAATTTCTTTACTGTCTGAACCCCCAAGGTCTGGAACAGCCTGCCACCGGAGGTGGTTCAAGCGCCTACATTGAACACCTTCAAGAGCAAACTGGACGCTTATCTTGCTGGGATCCTATGACCCCAGCTGACTTCCTGCCCTTTGGGCAGGGGGCTGGACTTGGTGATCTTCCGAGGTCCCTTCCAGCCCTAATGTCTATGAAATCTATATTGATAACCCCCATGAGACTTTGGCAGAGGTCCCATGATATCCAGCACTATGCAAGAGAAGGGTGTCTCAATCACCAGCATGGGTTACAAGGGGGCCCTCTGAGGCCTCCACTCCTGCTCTCTCTGGCACTCAGGACATGCTCCACCCCACCTATCCACATCATCTTGCAGCTGGGGCCAGAAGAAATCATGGACCAGTCTCACCCTGGTCTTGTTGCACCCTAGATGGCCCCCTAACAGGGAGTTGTGTGGCAGCCTCCAAATTTGCCAGTGGAATGGGGCTGGGACCACCAGCTGGTGTCTCTCCATAATCCTCTCCTGACCCCTCTGGATCTGATACAGCAGAACCCCCGTTACCACATAATAGGAGGCGCTCCTGGACATCCCTTCTCCTGGGTTCTCGATGACCAACCATTGCAGCTCCAGATCTTCCCTCTGTGCTTGACAAAATTGTGCCTCACTGGCCACATGATCCATATCTCTACTGCCCTCCACAAGCACATCCTGCTGGGAGGATATTTCCCCTGCCCAGCCCTCACCTCTGCATAATTGCTTCCCTCCTTCTTCTTTTGCTCTTACTCATTCTAGCACCATTTAGATAGGTTCCCATTCTCAGCCTAGGATCATTTCACAGGCCAATGCCAGGGCCAGTCCAAACCTTAGCTCTCCTTGAAACTCCATTACTCTCAGCAGGAGATAGCAACTCCAGAATTGCATTTCACCCCCCAAGATGCAGGTCATAACCAGGGGTCCAGCCTCCCTCACACCATCTTTCAGCACTAGATCTGCACGGAGTAAGGACTGTGAACATCCCATGTCCAGGTTAGCTCTTACCACCTGGGCACCGATCCACACCGTCACTACTAGTCATTCCCAGCCTCCCTCCTGTAGGGTTGCACCAAAACTACAATCCATGGGCTAGCTCCATTCAGCTTCCCTTGGCTTATCTCTAGGGCTGGGAGGTGGAACCAAGCCTCGACTTAGCTTACTTAAGCCCAGCCCACGCTCCCTTGCGAAATGGCTGGTCCAGTGACAATGATAGTGGACAACACCCCTCGCTGTGTCCTTTTGGGGCCCTATCCTTTTCTTCTCTTCTCGGGTCATGCCCCTGGTCAGGGCCTGGAAGCCTTGCCCATGACTACGCTCGTTCTCTGAGATGGAGAAAGCCTCAGTGAGGCAGAGGGCCTCTTCACTGTTCCACGGTTGGTGTCATCTTACCCATATCTCGGTGTCTTCCTCTAGGTCCCAAAGGAATTGTTCCAGAATAACCTGGTCTATGACCCCATCTCAGTCATACCGGTTCATGGGAAGCCACTTATTTAACACATCTCGTAGGTACTGGAGTAAGCTACGAGGCCTCTTGACATCTTTTGCCTTCCATGCTCAGAAGGCCTATCTATGGCTCTCGGGTGAGATGTCGAGCCTCTATAGGATCGCTGCTTTCACTGTGTCATAATTGCAGGCCTCTTCCCTTGACAGTGCCCGATATGCTGCCTGGGTCTTGTCCACCACTAGGGCAGCCAGTTGATGAGCCCACTGAGTACAGTCCAACCCTGTCTGTAGGGCCATCCTCTCAATGTAGACCTTGAGGTCATCATACCATGTCGTCCACAGCTTCTTGAACAAGGCTGTGTTCCGTTGCATCCATTCTTGCTGGTGTGCGCCCTGTAGCTGCTGTATTTCTAGCACTTCTCTGATCACCTGGATGGCTTGCATCAGAAGTTCAGCATGGGCTGCTGCTGGTGGCTGCATGGTTGACTCTGCCTGGGTCAGGATCACTGATCCGCTATGGCAGGAGCCGAATTCCTGGCCAGTGCACCACTGTCATGCCGTGAATCGGCACTATGGGTATGGCTCCACCCCCAAGGTCGGGTTTCCCCCAACTCACCTACTCCCCTACATCCTGTCCACATGCCAACCATTCAGGTCTACAGGTTTGCATCCTGACCTGATGTCTACCTCTTGACCATGGGTTCCAGCATGAATAGCAATGCTCTGGCTCATCATCTGGATGAAGATTTTCTCTGGTAGCCCCTATCCTCAGTGTCTGAGCCTCAGATGACAGGCGTCCTTTCCAAGAGGAGTGCCTGCCTGGTTTTCTTTAATGAGAAGAGGCTAGGAACAATCTTTCCCCAGCTTGCTGCCGGCCACTGCTCCCACTCAAATGCTGTGGGGCCGTGCCCATGGAGTTTCCGCTCCTGGAGCCCAGAGCTCCCCTCTGACCAGTGCTCTCCCAGCTGGCTTCTCCTGCCATGCTTACTCCCAGCGGGGTTTTTAAACTTCCTGTGCTGGTGGTGCCAGCTGCTGCCACCATCTGGTTGCTGCCCCACTCGGGAAGCAGCTGCTTGAAGAATCGGTGGAACACCGACTTGTGCAGCTCCTGCTCCTCCCCCACCCGTCTGGATGGTAAGTTTCCCAGGATGCGGGGGGATCTCTTTTCCCCTTTGGAAACTCTGGGGGTTGTCCCCAGTGTTACCAGCACCTGTGGAGGTTTCTTGCCACCACAAGTACCTAGAACCCAAATCTTCCAACTCCTGGGTAAGTGCTCTACCATCAGGCTGTAAGGCAAAACCGGGGTATCACCATCAGCAGTACAGCTGTTTATAGGCTGAATTAAATACAGTTGATGGTTTTGAGCATTCCAAAACCCTTTCTAGGCACTTAGGCAGAACTTCGATGCCTTCCATTTGAATCCCAGGAGAGCTTGGGCTGGGAGTTAGGTATTGTGCTGAACCTCATGGGCTAGGAACAGACATTACACACAAACCGGTTTAAGTGATCAAAAATTGGTTTTAACCTGTAACAGAACACAAGTTCAGTGTACATAAACCAGTTTCAAAAAACTGGCTGAAACCAGTTTGAGAGAAACCTGGTTGAATGTAGTATCAGACTTAACTGATTTAGCTCAAACTGGTCTATGCAACTTCTGTCCCAGACTCCTTCCTGGTTTAAGGTAAACCAGAGTCCCCCAGCATCCTGGCATACTGTCTGTGCTGGGCTCTCTACTCCAGAAGAGCAGGGCTGGCCCCACCTGACTGCTCCCCAGCAGTAGCAGGGACAGGCAGGGGTGGGGGCCTAGCCAGACACTGGCCATGAAAAGAAGTAGGGAAGAGGTTTATTGCCCCTGCTCTCCACTGTCCCACTAACACGGATCCGCAATTCTCCACTAGCTGCTTCAGTAGCAGGGGTGTGGACAGCCCTGGCAATAGCCTGGAGTGAACTGGCCAGTTCTGCCTCCCTGTCCCACCGACATGGATCCGAGCCAACATCCACCCGGCACTCTCTAGATACTATTATCTACCTTAGTATGATAATACCATTTCATGCAGTCACTTATGCTCCTGTTATTCTTTTTCTCTTAACATAAAAAATACTAATCTGTGAAGGAACTGCAGTTTAAATTGCTTTATTTGAGTTGAGGTCTATAAATAAAACTTTTCTACTGGAAACACAGTACAGAACAATATTGGTTAAGTACTAAGACACAAATGATACCAACAGGACTGGAAGTCTAATTTTCTGCAGTATTATGCTAAAGAACCACTTGTTTCAAATGAATTAGAATTCAAGGCAGGAAAGAAATACTCTTTGCTTTTGAAATGTGACATTAGTGACATTTTTCATCATGGAATCAGCATAGAACAAATGAGGGTCAAAACAACAACTGTTCCATACACACACCAGACCAGGTCATATCTGTTGGCCTGGGAACCAATACCTCACTCTGCTTGTGATTGAAAATTGTTCATCATGTAGCTCTCGTGTATCTGTATTGGACACTGTGGCTCTTTACCTATGAGGATATTACCACACTTACTCAAAGATCCAAGCCCCTGCAAGAAGGGTAGATGAAATGGAGACAGCCAGGAATAATATTTAATGGGTTATCAGAACTTGAGTGGGTCAGACATTTTACAACAAGGTCTTTTTTGTCAGAAAATCATGTTTTTTTGAGCCGAATGTATTGTGTGATAAATACTTGATTTTTGATAACCCAATTTCACGAAAAGTTTCAGAGGGAACACTGTCTACACTTTTGCCAGGTTGGCACTCTGGAAACTGTGGGATCCTTGGATGCATCGCCTGTGGGTTTGCAAAGCTGAGAAGCTTCTGGCAGATGCTTAGTGAAATGATTACTGGTACTATCAGTGAAACTGATAGAAACATCAGTTTCTCCGAGGAGCTACAGTTTCCGGGGAGCTTTCAGAATTTTGAAAAAACTTTGGTTTCAATCCAATTCCAATCCAAACCGATTTTGAAAAAACAAAAGGTGTGTGCGTGTGAAAGGGACATAGAATTGGAAACTGGTATTCAGGTTGTTTTATTTAGAACTGAAGAAATGCGTGTTTATTTTTCCAGACAATCAGTTCTCCCATGAAATATACAGATGAACATAATAACATTACCATAGTTGTTCTTGTTAGGGTGGTTTTTGTAGCTCTTCTCATAACCACTAGAAGGGTGCTATGTTTTTAATTTCATAGTGTTTTAATTTCTATAGACATTGTGTATTGGGTTTGAAATCTTCATGGTTTCCTTTAGTGGTCATTCAGAGTGAAAGTGAATTTGATTTCAACTTGTAAAGCTGGTAATTTCACAAAAGGTTCAGCTGGAAAGGAGACTGATGTCATATGTCTTGACTTCAAAAAAGCCTTTGACCTGGTCTCCCATGATCACCTCTTGGCAAAACTGGCCAGCTGCGGCCTTGGGTCCACCACGGTCCGCTGGCTGGGGAATTGGCTCCATGGTTGGAGCTAGAGGGTGATGGTTGATGCAAGTCAATTGTCACGGTGCCCTGTGATCAGTGGGGTCCCCCAAGGCTCTGTCTTTGGACCTATATTGTTCAACATATTCATTAATGATGTGGACATTGGAGTCAGAAGCAGACTGACCAAGTTTGCTGACGATACCAAACTCTGGGGTAAAGCATCCACACCTGAAGACAGGAGGGTGATCCAGGCTGACCTGGACAGGCTCAGCAAATGGGCAGACGAGAACCTGATGGTGTTTAACACCGAAAAATGCAAGGTTCTCCACCCTGGGAGGAAAAAGCTGCAGCATCCTTATAGACTCGGCAGTGCTATGCTGGCTAGCACTATGGACGAAAAGGACTTGGTGGTCATGACTGACCACAAGATGAACATGAGCCATCAATGTGATGCTGCGGCTAGTAAAGTGATCAAAATGCTGGCTTGCATCCATAGATGCTTCTCAAGCAAATCCTGGGACGTCATTCTCCCCTTGTACTCGGCCTTGGTGAGGCTGCAGCTGGAGTACTGCATCCAGTTTTGGGCTCCACAATTCAAAAAGGATGTAGAGAAGCTTGAGAGAGTCCAGAGAAAAGCCACGCCACATGATCAGAGGTCAGGAAAACAGACCTTATGATGAGAGACTGAGAGCTATGGGGCTCTTTAGCCTGGAAAAGTGCAGGCTCAGGGGCGCTCTGATGGCAACCTATAAATTTATCAGGGTGCTCACCAAGATCTGGGGGAACGATTGTTCACCAGAGCACCCCAAGGGATGATAAGGTTGAACGGTTATAAACTACTGCAAGACCGTTTCAGGCTGGACATAAGGAAGAATTTCTTTACTGTCTGAGCCCCCAAGGTCTGAAATAGCCTGCCATCGGAGGTGGTTCAAGCACCTACATTGAACGCCTTCAAGAGCAAACTGGATGCTTATCTTGCTGGGATCCTATGACCCCAGCTGACTTCCTGCCCCTTGGGCAGGGGGCTGGACTCGATGATCTTCCGAGGTCCCTTCCAGCCCTAACATCTATGAAATCTATAATACAAATTTTGTCTGCCAACAATTCCAACAATTCTTGTTAAAGTAATCTGGTTATACACATAACCCTGCTAATGAAGACGCAGACCTATATAGTGAAGTTAAACAATTAAGCAATTCTAAAATAGGATAAATCTCAAATCAAATGCATTCAGTTCCATTCCCTGTGAGAGTTTTAGTAATTTATGTACCATGTGCATCTTGTGTCCTTTTGCAGAGACACAAAATGGCACAACACAGTATGATTAGCCAATTATTTTAACTTGTTCATGTTGAAAAAGTAATATGCACACTATGGACAAACACGTATGACTTTGCCCTTAAAATATGCACTAAAATTATTAATTTTAGTGAACTGTGCTTATTGCAATTTTTCTTTGCAGCAAAATATCTAAAATGACTTTCCAAGAGATCCATAAGAGACCATTTATGTAGTTGAAGTGTTCTTTAAAGGTGGAACAAAATTGTTCTGAAAGCTAAGAGGATATTTTAAAGAGATTGCTTAAGGTAATGAATTGGGTATTGGAAGTTTTTCTTAGTGCATATTTATAAACTGATTATGCAAACAGAAGTGTTCAAAATTAGAAGTGATTATTGTTAAATATATTTAGACATACTATCTCAGGGACCCAAATTTGAAGAGAATGTGGTCTAGACAAATCAGGAACACTTCCCTGGGATCCAAGATTCCAGTTCAGTTTTATTTAGCACCTCTCTAACTACTGGAACTAAAAATTGTTTCTCAGCAGGAGAAACTTATGGTTAGATTTTAAAGTATGTTATTTGAAACCACCATGAGATGCATTTTATAGTAGGATTTTCAAAAGCATTGACCAAACTCTGCTTCCAAAGGCCACCGAAATATATGTTTTATGCACAAGTCGGCTAAGTACATATTGTCAAAAAGCCCAAGGCTGAATCAATTCCCTCTTTCCAGGTTAGTCTCAGCTGTGTAAATTGAACCATCAAGTAAATGAACAGACATTCTCTTTTTTCCAGAAACGCAGCCACATGCCTGCTGTGACTCAGGCTGGAAGCCAGTAGGGTGCTAGACCACACCTTCCTGCTTGGCTGGAGCAGACAGATTGGGTGAAGGCTAGTTCACCCACCCTCTGGGGGGAGTGGGGGTGGTTTGCAGGGGAAGTGTAAAGCATCCTGGAATGCAAGGGGACTGCGAGTTAATTTGAATCTGAAGGGGATCTGGGAAAGAAGTTCAGTAAACCAATTTAAACTAAATCAGTTTAGTCTGATACTACATCATCCAGATTGATCTTAAACTGGTTTGGCCACTTTGAAATTTAAGAACCTAGTTGCTATTAAGTGTTGGTGTTCCCATTTTGGTTTAGAACAAGTGTATAATTCAAACACAAGCTTAATAAATAGTGACTTGTGCACATCTTGTGCTTTGTGATGAAAAAGTCCATGGCCTATTTCTGCTATTGTCTGAGGGGTGTACCTATCTCTTGAAGTCAGTATTAGTTCTAAGTCTGGCTGGGCTTTGGCTTTTCTTCTTAGAAGAATGCTCATTAAAAGTGTAGGAGCCTAAGATAATCAATAATAAAACTAAAAAATTAATATAGAGGGCACTCTGAACGCAGACCTTTTTGTGATTTAGATTGAAAAGCACAATGGCTCAGCTGTTTCTGAGCATTGCAGATACAACTAAGTAGGAAGTACAGCAAATTTGGTATTTTAGCTATCTAGGTATGTTCGCTGATTTCAACTGCATGATAAAGATGGTAATGACAAAGCAGGTGCAATGGAGTTCAGGCAATAAAGGCAAGTGAAGCAGAGACCTGGCAAGATCACTTAATGCTCTTCCTTTTGCTGTATGGTTTGGTTCTTTTTATCACATGGAGTTTGCAAGCTGGCTAATTCACCTATCATTTTATTTTCAGCATTTCAGGGATTTCCTGCTGCGATTGGACTTAAACTCTTTGGCTTCCCCAGCTCATTATCTCTTATTTCCTGTTGAGTTTCTGTCCATGTTCTCTCTTTCACATATGTTTACGCTCTCTGTTTAGAACTAGTCCACAGCTCTATGGACTACCCTTAAATAATGCATAAAAGATGTTTCTTAAAAGTGAACATCAATTTTAAGTCACCCAAATAGCAAATGACCAACTTGAGACTGCTATAGTGAGATCTCATTTTCAGAGGTACCAGATACTCACAGTTCCCAATTACTTCATTTGGAATGTAGCTGTTCAGCACATCTGAGAATAGGTCCCAATGGTGTCAAGTTGGGTTCCCATTATTGGTGGTCAACAAAACCATTGGGTTTAGTCGCTTACAATAATAAAAATAATCAGTCTTTTTGAAACAACAGTGGGAAGGCTGCAATGAAGATTGCAATGCAGAGAGCCCAGAAATGGGCTATAAGACACTGAACTTCACAGTGCAATAAATACCTTCAAAACTTTATTCCCAGTGGTCTCCTTGAACTTTCACTCATACTGTAGTAATATTGATAATTTAGCTGCACCCGCCACCATGCATACTTATCTTTGTGCATATGGGTTCCCTTTGCTGTGCTCTTAAGTAAGCGATAGAAGCTTTGAAAAATAATTTGTAACAGCCTAAAGTGTTAGTAACATGACTTAAATTTTCACCACTTTATAGAGTTTACTTAAAAAAATATTCTTCAGGAGTCCTGGTCAATTTGCTTTAAAAATAGAATCAGTGAGAAAATATGGTTGAAAAATGCCATGTTACAATGTGTTCACCTGACAATGGAAGCATTCAAGTTAATGTAAGTCAGCTGAGATAAATGTATTTGTCACAAATGGTTTCTAAGCATTAAGGACATTTTTAAGAATAACAGTAGTAGAGCACTATTTAGCTATCTTATCCTGATAATCTTTTGCAAGAGTCATAGACGGAAGCTTTCAATGATATAGTATTTCATTCAGTGGTTAGAAACTGTTTGGAGGATTCTCAAACCCCCTTTCATCCTTCCATCACCACACTATTTTCTTTCTCCTCAGAAAAACAAAGCAATTATTTATCTGGACTAGAAAACATACCTTCCAAATAAATCTTTCCAAATAAATTCCATGCAGGTGTTGTGGTTCCCTTATTTTGGGTTTGACTGTACTCTCTAAAAAATCATAGGATTTTGCTGCTGTGAAAAATACACTGCTTTAATTTTTTTATAGTGGGATATGGGTAAGAAAGGGGAGTGAAAGCATGTCCAAATGAATAGAACATTGGACAGGGTGAAAGGAATTCCACATTCTGTTCCAGTTCCCTATTTACTTTCTTGAGAAGTCACTATACCTTTCCACCTGTCTCTTTTTTTTTCTATCCCTTCTCCTGTCTGTTTAGATTATGGAAGCAAGGACTTTCTCTCACTGTTTGTATGGCCCCAAGCACAGCTAAACTTTACAAATAAAGAGGAAGAGGCATTAATGCAGACATTGATAGGTATTAATGATAAAAAAAACAATGGGAAGAAAGGTCTTGAATTGCATTATTTCCTTTCTTTTTGAATGGCTTTATCTCTTTGTGTGTGCAGGGCAAGTAGTGTGGGGGCTGGCTATTCAGCTTACTTCCCAAAAGGTGCCTTTATAACTACACTTAATAGATTATATGGGTCAAAATGGAAGTGTAACTCAGTGGGGCTACTTGTATATGTGAGATGATTACAACTTGGTCATACTTTGGAAAATATCTTGCCTAAATATTCAAGAAAGGGAGGAAAGTGGATCTGGCTAACTATAGGCCCATTAGCCTGACTTCTATCCCAGGGAAGATCTTAGAAAAGTTTATTAAAGAGGCCATCCTTAATGGACTGGCCGACGCCAACATCTTAAGGGATAGCCAGCACGGGTTTGTTGCAGGTAGGTCTTGCTTGACCAATCTCATTTCCTTCTATGACCAGGTGACCTATCACCTGGACAAGGGAGAAGAGATTGATGTCATATATCTTGACTTCAAAAAAGCCTTCCATCTGGTTTCCCATGATTGCCTGTTGGAGAAACTGGCCGATTGTTGCCTTGGGTCCTCCACAATCCACTGGCTGGAAAATTGGCTCTGGGGTCGGACCCAGAGGGTAGTAATTGATGGCAGTCACTCATCATGGTGTCCTGTGACCAGTGGGGTCCTCCAAGGCTCTGTCCTTGGACCCATACTGTTCAACATCTTCATTAATGATGTGGACACTGGAGTCAGAAGCGGACTGGCCAAGTTCGCCAATGACACCAAACTTTGGGGCAAAGCATCCTGAAGACAGGTGGGTGATCCAGGCTGACCTGGACAGGCTCAGCAAGTGGGCGGACGAGAATCTGATGGTGTTCAACGCGGATAAATGCAAGGTTCTCCACCTTGGGAAGAAGAACCCGCAGCATCCTTATAGGCTCGGCAGTGCTATGTTGGCTAGCACTATGGAAGAAGGAGACTTGGGGGTCATCATTGACCACAAGATGAACATGAGCCTGCAGTGCGATGCTGCGGCTAGTAAAGCGATCAAAATGCTGGCTTGCATCCATAGATGCTTCTCAAGCAAATCCCAGGACGTCATTCTCCCCTTGTACTCGGCCTTAGTGAGGCCGCAGCTGGAGTACTGCATCCAGTTTTGGGCTCCACAATTCAAAAAGGATGTGGAGAAGCTTGAGAGAGTCCAGAGAAGAGCCACGCGCATGATCAGAGGTCAGGGAAGCAGACCCTACGATGACAGGCTGAGAGCCCTGGGGCTCTTTAGCCTGGAAAAGCGCAGGCTCAGGGGTGATCTGGTGGCCACCTATAAGTTTATCAGGGGTGACCACCAGTATCTGGGGGAACGTTTGTTCACCAGAGCGCCCCAAGGGATGACGACTAGGTCGAACGTTCATAAACTACTACAAGACCGTTTCAGGCTGGACATAAGGAAGAATTTCTTTACTGTCTGAGCCCTAAAGGTCTGGAACAGCCTGCCACCAGGGGTGGTTCAAGTGCCTACATTGAACACCTTCAAGAGCAAACTGGATGCTTATCTTGCTGGGATCCTATGACCCCAGTTGTCTTCCTGCCCCTTGGGCAGGCGGCTGGACTCGATGATCTTCTGAGGTCCCTTCCAGCCCTAATGTCTATGAAATCTATGAAATAAATATTGATCTTTTCCTCATCAAAATGAAATGGACTGCTTATCTGTGGAAACATTTGTAGGACTGGGAGAGTTGATTGACAGGGCAGTAAATTAAAAGCTAGTTGCTGAAAGCAGGATTTGGGGAAGGCCTCCCCCACATCCTGGCTCCCCACAAGCCTTGCTTGCAGTCACTGGTTCAGATGGGCAGTGGAGTGGAAAGGGGGAGCGAATGTAGATGGCAAAGCCCCTGCCTCTTTCTGAAACTGGGGAATGCCCTGGCTGCCCCAGCAATTATTCCAACAGAAACTGAACATCTGTACCTGGCCTTAATCTTGAGAGATCCTGTTTTGAAGTAATATATATCCTATCTTAGTTTATCCTTTTCACTGGGTTTTTATCTCCATGATAAGTAGTTAACTTTAAAAAATAATCTAATATTTCCCTATTTGCTGTGTACCGCCAAGTCATTCCCATAGAAAGATTTTCAATCCTATTTGCTATTTCCAAGATGCCTAACCTCCTGCCCCAGGTGGGGTGCATAAGATGTGCTGGTGTTATACCCTCTGCCCTGCTAGCCTCAGGTTCACCCTGCTTCTTTGAAAGTTCCTCCTATTATATTCTTTTCCCCCTGATGATTCTTCATTTTTGGGTACTATTGATTGGTTTCCCTGTGGTTGTCATGCTGTTCACATTCTGTTCTGTCAGCATATCCCTTTGTTTCTCAAACATATCACATGCATACATCTTAATTTGCTTATTTACTGGTGTCTTAATTTGGGCATGCCTGGCCTCCTAATTTGGTCCGTCCACCAACACCGGAAATCCAAGGGGCTTTGCGGCTGGTCACTGTGACCTAATGCCAGTGCTGTAGAGTCCATTATCTTTGTTATCAAACACTGTTTGGATGTTTTTAATTTCTCAGGATGTATATGCCTGCTTGCCTGTTAGCTTCAGACACAGTGCCTTGAAGGCTGAGAATGCAAAACGTTGTTACAAACAGGCTTTTAGAAACCAATTAACCCTTGCCATTCCCCTGGACCATTGTTCTAATTAAGTATCTACTTTACCTACAACCCAGTTCCTAAAAGCAAATTTCTAAATATCATTTTCTATCTATTACAGTCCAGCTCCTAGGCTATTCTTTTACCAGAATACATTTCTTCTCATATAACTGAACATCTGTACACAGCCTAAGGAGCCTAAGCCTATTTTAAAAAGAAATCTTACCATCTTAAGCTACTTTGAGTGTTACTACTGCAGCCATATTAAATGCAGGCAAAAATGGTGCTCTTCAGCAAATATTAATTATGAATTAATTATGAATATGAGTTCCTAAGGTCAATTACCTCATGCTTATATGACTGCAGAGGCTCAAGTGAAGTCTTTAAATGCCTTGTACTCATTTAAAATTCAGAGGAAAATTTAATAAGGATAGTTGAAAGCAAACTGGCTGCTAGAGTTAATTCTTCTTGGCAAAATGTCCAGATTGTGTTGAGTGAACACCTTGGCAATGGCTCAGAGACCATTTTTATTATCTTGTATAGCTACTCTGTGCTGACTATAATCACATAATAGTCATGAAAGGCCAGATGTCCCTTGTGAATCTTGACAATATATATAAGCTATTTACTTTTTTATATGCCATTCTTTTAGAGTTTTTGAAAGAGTATATCAAAGAATAGTTGGACACTTAAACCATACTTCTTTTATTATTATGTACTGCAACTCCAGCTGTTGTTTACCTATAATCTTTTGATCTTTTGATCTTTTGATTCCCAATTTTTGCAGTTATAGTAATTTAATTAAAATACAGGATTTTTAAATAAACAGTTAAATGCTAATGAAATTAGAAGCTGTGGTTTTTTATTTATTACTTTTCATACATTCCATTTTTCTGCTTAATTTTGCTAGACCAAATTTTGGAAGAAAGGCATAGGAAAAACTATTTTTATATTCAAAGTTTGCTACATTGTTTGATATAGGATATATTCCAGGTTCATTGCAGTTTTATCATTTACTTTTAATTATGAATGATCCCTTTAAAGGTTAGAGAGTTTTCAGAAAGATGAAACGGGTAGGTAGTAGGTGTTTTGATCTCCTTACTGTAATATACTGTCTCTTTCATTTTTCTTCATTTCATCTGCAGAGATAACAACAAATGAAGAACTAGGAAGGCAAATGTAGAAATTGCTTTGAAACCTTCTTGCTAGATCCCTGAGTTTTAATTTTATTCTTTTGTTATCTTTTGCAATTAAAAATGGAGGAAATAGGCAGCTCTGCCACTTAAGTCATAATTTTCCAATTCTCGGTGTTCAAATCAGCTTCAGAATTTTTTTAAGAAACTGCCTTGATAAACTCATGATTAACTCCCACCCAATACTTCATCAACACTTTATTTTTATTTATTTATTTTTTATTATTTTTATTTTTCCTTTGCTTCTGTGAGGGAAAATACCTTAATCCAGAATACTGAATGCAGAGAACTGAGTTATTAAATTTAGGAATGTTAAATTTAAATTTGAAATTTCTAAAATAATGCTTCTATGATGTTGTATTTTATGTTGCTTGAAACTGTGATGGCATACCTACATTAGGATGTAAAATTAGATATAAACAGTGGTTTGTCTGCCAGGGAATAAACCAGTTTAGCTATCCCAGTTATGGCCATGGGAATAACTGATTCTTCTGGTTGTGTAATAGGCTCAGCTGGAGAAGATGATATCTCAGGGCCCACATAGAAGAAGGCTGAGCCATCCCCAAGGGCTACAGAAACAAGGCCCCATCCAGGCTTTCATATGTGAAAAGCAGACAGTAGTGAGCTGTGCTTCTGGCCTCATTGGAACTTCTTTAAACTTGATTCCTGACTATGAACTCCTGGCTTGTGCACTTGCCCCATAGGTGACATATCTTTATCTTTATTTTCTAGTTGTTTGCAGTTTGGTGCCCACACCATAGATTCAGAGAAAAAATCTGTTTGGTTTGACTTGAATGACAACATTTAGGCTAGGGACAGACATTAAAAAAAACAGAGCCTGTATTGATTCAATCTTTGCAGGTTAGTCTAACATGGCTAGGCTGAACTGGTTTGTAACAGGACAAGCATTCTCTCTGGACTGAGGCAATGCAGGCACATGCCTGTAGTTGCTCAGGTCAGATGCCAGGAGGCACTAGAGTGCACCCTGGGTTTCAGCCAAGCAGTGCTGGGGGGGCGTGCCCAATCAAGGCTGAACTGGCCACGGAGGGGTTTAATTCCTCCCTCTCAATTCCACCTGCTGGGACCTGAGCCGGGTCTGCTGAGCACTCCCCCGTTGCTGCTGCAGCAGTGGAGCACCATGTCCCATGAGGCAGAGCAGAGAGGAGGGTTAGTCTCCCATCTACCCCCACTGGAAGCTGGGTCTGCCCACCCTCACTGTTGCACTCCCTGTCCCCACCCCAGGGGCCCTGCCTGGCTGTGCTAGCCCTGCTGCAGCAGGAGGGGGCAGGGCCCTTGTTGGGGGCAGCAGTCCGTGTCATAATGTGGGGGAGCATGAGCCCCTTCCCGGTGGGGGTGCTGTGCTGAGGGGCTGGTAGAGCTGGCAAGCTTCATGCAACAGCACTGGGGTCTGGAGTGGGCCAAAGCCCTGCAAGCTGTCTGCAGCACTGTGTTCAGCAGTCACAGTTACTCATCACTCGCTGCTTCAATGGTCTATCAAACCAAAAATTGACATTATTTTACTATTAACACCACAGGAAACATCTTAGAGTAATTGGATTGGTCCACTACCTGAGCATCTCTGGCACTTTAACATGTAGAGAGCTTTCTTAGAACAACAGGTGTATTCAGGACTAAGTTGATCTGTACAACAATCTCTTTAAATTCACCTGCATATAGGCACCTGAAAGTAGTTCTGTAGCACATGTGTAGACAAACTGTCTCTTCTGCAAATGCAGAGAAGTCATCATTAGTGATGTTTTATCTTTTTGTCTACTTTATCTGTAAAATATTTCTTGCATTTTTGCCCCTTGTTTAAAGGTAGTTAGGGGCTATCCAACTGGCAAATTGCTGGCTGCATGTGGACCACAAGTGGTAAACTGTAGTTGTAGGGTTTGTCAGTGCAGCTGCTGGAGCTGTTGCATTGTCATGGCTCCAGACCCCAAGAAACAGCTGATTGCCCTCCCCACTCCCTTGCCCAGCACCAAATTTGGGGTCTTTGCTATTGGCAACTAAAATCAGTAGAAGGAGAAAAGAGGAGATGAGCTGCGGCAGTAGCCCTCACTAACCTGAGCTCTAGAGCCATGCCAAAGCAGTGGTTCTAGCAGCTGTGCTGACAAGCTGCTGTCCCCCCACCAGAGGTTGTAAATGAGTTATAGTTTAATCAGTGTTCCCTGAATGCTATATGGGCAATAAATTCTTTATTTGCTCATTCGTTTCTGTGACTGGACTCCCCTGGTGAACATGATCCTAATGATCCCTGTTTGACCTTCCAAAAGCCAGATGGATATTGTTCTCTCTCTGTTCATTTCTCTGCCAGCAGTTGGCTGCTTGCAATGTGTTACTTCCCTGTGTTCCTCTTTTGATGGACAGAAATTTACAGTAAGGTAGCTACTATTCAATCAATCATCTAAGATAGCAGTACTTAACCCTCAGCCTGTGGACCAGATCTATTCCCCAGCACCAGGTCATCCAGCCCAGAGGGAGCCATATAGGCCCTGTGTGCTAGATTGGGTGCACAGGCAATACAGGGCCTGATCCTAGTGTGTGGGGCTAGGAAGAGGTGGCACAGGGCCCAACAGCTCAGTCCCGGTACATGGGGCCAAGCAGAGGAGATTCAGGGACCTGGCGCCCAATCCCAAAAAGTGGGGCCAGACAGAGGTCTCAAGGGGCCCTGAGGCCCAGTCTTGGTGTGAGGGGGTGGTATGGAGCTTCATCCTAGTATACTGCTTCTGATCTGGCTTGCCAGCCAGCACCATGCCATTCATTTGGTACATGGGACAAAAATGTTGAGCACCACTCATCTAAGAGATTTCTGCACCCCATATCAGTTTTATACTGAAGAGAGAAGAGCATGTGATTGATGTAGTGCCATTACAAAGAAATGCAAGGCACTAAGTTGCACCAAATCTGTTTCTGTCATCAGAAAGATGTAAAATTCCTTCAAACTTTTTGATTATGGGATAGATTATTCTTAATTGTAATCCTTGCTCCTTAAATTCATCATATATATACGTGTGTGAGAGATTTATTTATATATTTTGTAGCATACATGGAACATTTAATTAGATTTCAATGGGATTTTATTTTAAAAAGTCAAACAAGATTTAAAAATGCAGCAATTTTAAAAATTAAGCTATGAGAGATGAATATTAATCACAAATAGAGATCTAGGTCTAGACTGCATAATTTAAAATTTTGCTAATTTTGTTAATAGTAACAGGCAATCTCTGGCTTCGTGTTACAGGTAATATTTTTTCTTGCTTTTTTCATGATGGGTGGATGGCTAAATAGAAGAAAATTATCAGTCTTTCCTTGGAGCCAGTAATGAAATATCTGTAGGCTTCTCCAGAGCAGCCTTGTGAAAGGACAGTGCTGATAAAACTACCATGGATGGCACTAACAGTATTAACAGCTGCCTATCAGGTGCCTCCAGTTTGAGCAAGTTGGATTAGGTAGGTGGCTAAGATTAAGATATTCCTGGTTCTGACACTCTGTAGCTTACATGAAGTCATCATTTTTGAAGTGGTCTATAATTTTGGGTGTTGCTCATCTTTAGACAGTTGAGACCCTAAATATGCAACTCTGCTTAAAGCTAGCAAAAAAAATCTATTGCTTTGTTTTAGTCTTTTGTCTCTAAAATGAGCAGTAAGTATTTCACAAGCATGTTGGGTCAGTAGAAGCCCATAAGGGCTGCAGGTTCCTGTCATGGGTACTGGATTTGACCACTATGTTATACATTTTATTTAGATTTTTCCACACTACAGAACTTCCAGAAATGTTGACTAGTGCACATATACCCTATCACTATTGCTGAGGCTCCATTTCTCCTACTGAGGTGGAAGTATGTGTTGAATCCCAAACTTCCTCCATGTCCCCTTTTTTTAAAAGGAAATGCTCTTATACATGTCCTAATCCTCCCCAGAATTCTTAAGACTCATCTTCACTCTTTATATCACAACAGACACAAGCTGGTAGTCAAGTTATGGGGAAGAGCCTTCCTTAGTGTTCCCCTCCATATTTCTCCTCTTCTCCTCTGGCATTGTTCCGCTCTATGCTACAAACTGTACTATAAATAAATCCCTTTTCCACATCTGCTTCTGTTATGACATTAATAAGATATCCACCAAATAAGAATGGCTAGATTCAGCTGCTGTCAGAGTTTATATTTTGTATAAATAAGGAAAAATCTCTTAAATTAAATTGAAACCTTTAGGTTGTACAGCATAGACAACCACAACCATTTCACCGTTGCCCTCATCCTTTTGCTGTCTTGCCAATCATTTGTATAATCACTTAGTATGTTTCAAATTTAGAGTGTAAGTTTGGTAGAACAGAGACTGTCTTCTTGCATATTTGTGTGATGCCCAACATAAAGTACCATTTATCATTATCGGAATTTTTGGATACAACCATAGTCTGACCCTTTCTGCAAGTTGGTTATAAATTGGTGTATGTTTGCTTGCATGCTCTGCCCACATGATATGTAAGAGATAAGTAAATGAAAGTAGAAAAAAACCCCAAACAAACCCAAAACTTCTCAATATCCTGTAATAATAGAGAAATAAGCCTGAATGTCTTTTTAAAAAATCTTGTACACCTAACAAATAATGCAAGGGAGGGATGAAATTTTGGTTTCTTCAGTTTAGCTTTACTTCCAAAATTAAGAATAATGTAAATATTGAGATAACCTTACCAATGGATGAAAGTTAATTAGAAAAATGTGAATGTTTACCACTGTCATCTTTTTAACAAAATGTGGTGCTCACATCAAACTATTTTGTTTATAACGTTTACTTTGGGTGCAGACAGAAGAACAGCTCCCTGCTATAACTGAGAAGGCTTTGCAGGAAGCGTTCAGAGCTACAGTGATCTCCTGGAACAAGCAGATGTTCACTGTTGGTTCTAACTGCTGCTGGGAGCCTGCTGCCAGTTTCCGACAGACTAAAAAGAAACCCAAATGGGTGATGGATGCAGTACAACATATAAAGCTAAAGAGTCTTTATTTCAAATTTGGAGGTTTTTCTTTGTGCTAAACTTGAAGTAACCACATGCAAGGAATAAACTTTAGAAAGGCCCTTTGGTACACAATTGATTTGTTAGTAAGCTTGACAGTTTTAATGGACTTTTCTGACAAGATTTCAGCTCCTCACTAAGATGCTTGCCTTGGATAGGTTCCAGATGTGCTAATGAAGAAAAGTTATGAACAAAGACAGCAAAAGCTGATGTTTTATTTGACATGTAATCTGGAGTACAGAAAGTAAATGAAGTGTAACATTGTGGTTAATTGGCAAACTGGGGTAGAAGACATGACAGCAAATTAACACCAACTTCTGGGTGCTTTGGGGATTAAACTGTCTTTAGGACAACAGAGGCTCAAGTTATATTCCCAAAGCATGGGTAGATTTGTATCTCTGGATGTGCTGTTCTACTGTCTGTAATTGCTGCTTGCTTCCTTTGCCTGAGTACAGCTATCTTTTTATCATGTTTAGGCGAAAGAACAACATTTATTGATGCTTCACTGAGCTCCGTGTTCTACCCAACTTTGCCAGTGAATTGGCTGGGTGCATGGAAAACTGACCACACCACAAGAACTCCATTGGCCCAATCCCCCCCCCCCCCACTTTTATGGGTGTAAACAGGAATAACTAACTTAAGTCAGTGTAAACTGATATAACGAAAGAGAACCAGGCCTTGAATTTCATATAAACCTTTGATCAAGACTGTTTTTTTACATCAATCTAGCCCAGTTGATATCATCTGTCAGCTGTTCAATGGCCTTTATGAAATGGATTTGGACCAAGAGCACTGAGTCTTTTGGATATGTGACCACGCCATATGCCATTGCACCTGGCACTTTCACAGTGCCACTAGAGAGGCCAAGAATTGAATCAGCAGGGAAGCTAAAGTTATAAATTCATCTCTATGGATGATTCCCTTTGCTTCAGGATTGAAACAGTTTGTTCAGGCATGCCTGCACTTTTGCTACTTATGATGCATGTCCCTGCTGAATAAAAATATAGCTTTATGAGGGTCCAAAATGACAAATGGCATTGTTTCAATCTCTAAAGGTAGGCTTTTTGAAGGGTCCTAAGAGAGTTTAAGTACCCTAATGCTATTGAAAGTCAGTGCTAATTTAGTGTATCATAGCCTTTAATTCCCTGTAAAAATCTCACTGTAAATTCACTTATAGCGAGGTTCCAAAGTCTTTAAAATTAGTGGTTTGCCTGAGTAATGAATAAATAATGTTTTTAAA
The DNA here is from genome assembly GCF_030867095.1 of Alligator mississippiensis. Taxonomy (NCBI): domain Eukaryota; kingdom Metazoa; phylum Chordata; order Crocodylia; family Alligatoridae; genus Alligator; species Alligator mississippiensis. The sequence goes on from NC_081830.1 coordinate 46,315,197, forward strand.
AGTAACAGGAAAATGTATGGGTGCCTTTTGTGGCTAAATATCATCATTGGCTTTATTCTGGACCAAAGAAACATAAAGCAGTTTATGATGACCTGCTTCGGTAATTGAAGAAGTCTATTCTTTGTTAGCACTGAGCTGTTTTGTAATGCTCAAGTTCCAGTCCTTTCTGCACTATTCTTAACTGTCTCAAAAATGGTCTTTCATGTTACCTGTCATAATACAATGACAGCCTATTCCCTAGTTAGATTATAAGCTTGTGAATCATAGGGTATATATTTCACCTATTTAATTTCCTCCAAGTTTTGCAGTACTCCTGTATGTGGAGGAATATGCCGTTTTGTGGATGGCTAATAAGATACTTCCCTTTTTCAAGGAGTTTTAGAGGAAGACAGGCATGGTAATTGATAGCTACAACATATATAGCATTGAATATCCTTATGGACTAATGGCAATAGAAATATCTATGGTCCATACATATATTTCAATTATATGTTGTGGGAAGCCATGCGAGTCATGCCTTGATATATCAACCCAGGATGGGATGCCATGGTGCCATGTTTGATTCCTAGAGAAGCATTACTAATTTTTTCAAACTTGCTGTCTTACTGTCTCAGCAATGTTTATATAAATTAGTATCCCTTTCCTTGCTAATAGAAGCTTTTTGGTAAGTTAAGTTCAGGTACTACAGGTTTCATTGTAAAAATCAAAGTGTTGAAAGGGTAATTGGCTGATCTTTAGACTAAACTTGTTGTGTCACATTGAAGGAGGCAATCACATACTGATAAATGGCCTGTTTTATCAAGGCACCTTTTCTTGTTTTTTAAAAAAGACAAGAGAGCAGGTGTTTATTTTATGGCTACATTCATTCTGTCAACTTCTGTGCTAAGAGCTGACTTAAAGTTACATTACCACTTATTTTCTATCCTTATTAAACAGATACAACTTTGCATTTGGAAATAATACACCTTCTTAACTTGATCTTTTCAAGTTGCCACTTTGGAAGCTCCTGGGTGATACATGTATATGATTGTTCCCTAAATCTGCCAGACAGAAAGGGAGTTTTGTTGTCTTGTTGAAAACAAAGATCAGAAGCCCTGATTCCTTAGCTATACAGTATTTATCTTCCATAGTAACCTGATGTCAGTTGCAACCCAGTAGTAAGTTATTGGTTGAAACTAGGATTTATTGACCCAAACCATTTCCTAACTGGGGTATCAGTTGCCAATTTGAATGGTAGTATTTTGTACCTTTTTCCTAGAGTGGCTTACTCTGTTACTGTGTGGTTCGATAGTTGTTACTTTTCCATGAAATTCCTAATTTTATACACAAGAAAACTGTGGCATTTCAGACTTTGGTTTGAAGGAAAGAAAGGTGCACTTGTGTGTGCATGGAGTTTCATTTTTCTGTTTTAAATATGCTCAGTACTATTCAATATTTCACTTCTATAAGGATAGTTCCTAAGTCTCATTAATTTTCCATTGCTTTCAGCCTGTTGGCTTCTAATGAGACCATTCATGAATAAAAAAAAATGTTCTCTACACCAAAATGATGCTGTTCCTAAATTAATTAATATTTGTGGCTTTCTGCATATACTGTCCTTTCTTTTTCAGATTGTTGAGGACCAAGGTCTGTTTACTGATTAAAAGGCATTAAGAACTCTTGCTTTGTTATTTTCTGTCTGTGTGGTATATGTATTCCCCCTCACTTACTCTTTTATTGTTCTCAGGGCAGAGGTAAACTAGGAAGGAGTGTGTGAAGGAAGGTAGACTGATACTAGAAAAGAGTTGGTGGCAGCGGATGGCTTCCAGCAGTAGTCGCAGCTTTGAGATACTTGGGAGATAAAGGCATGGAGAAGCATCTGTGTAGGTAGTAATTGGAAAAATCTTTCCTTGCCTCTCTTGCTCCTTTGCTTTTCACAGTTCTTATGTATAATGTCCCGCAATTCTCCAGCTCTCAGATACTTCTACAGAAACCATTGTTGGGAGCTACAGAAATATGACATGAATACACAGTTTTATTCTAGACACTAACGCTGACATCTACGACTTTTCAGAAATTAATCTTCCTGTGTATTACCCTTTGTTTAAGGAGAAGATGGGGTAAATCAGGATGAGGGTGAAATAACCAGTAATTCTGGGGTCAGATTCTCTTATTCGTATGGAAGGCATTCAAATGAAATAAACGCTTTTACCGAAAGTGTAAGACAGAGTTCAACATGGAAGAAGCTGGTCCTGCAGGACTGAAAATCAAATGTTGTTAAAATTCCACCTAAAAATAAGTAGCCAAACATGGCCTATTGATAGTAAGAAAATATGCTATGAAGTTTCATGTTTAAAACAAAAGCAGCCCCTTTCCTCCCCAACCAAACAAACTTCAGCAAACAATCTAAATGATTTCTCTCATGTATTTCTATTTCCATGGGCCTACACTTAGAACTTTTATCCATATTTACTTTTTTCAATCATGGGTATGGCTTCTGAACCAAAATAAGTTTATCAGTACAAGTCCTACTTTGAACATCATTACTGCTGTATAAAAGTAACTTATACCAAGACAGTTTTTCCCTTTTTCAGGCAGGAATAAGCTGTAGTGAGATGGATGCTTTTTATACTGATGAAACATTATACACACTAGGGGGTTGTAACACTTTTATCTATACCTGCTGTATAGTTAAAGTAGTATAAATTTAATGTGTAGGCTAAAACTTTAAACAAAATTATCTGGATTTCCCAAACTATTAAGAGGACATTTAGGAACAGGGAAGCTATGCAATGATTTTGAACCCTTTTTTCTCTGAGGGTTTGGAGAAAGCTCTCAAAAGCATAAAAAACTTCATGCAACACCTTTTAAATTCCTTTTATGTATTTTAGACAGACTCACCATGTACAAGTTCCCTACACTGAAAAATGGTTAAGTGAGCCTGGAATGAAATAATTAACTTTGACTAGCTTTCAAGTCATAGAGTAGGTACATTTTAGAAGTTTAAATAATTTCTAAATAGATAGCAAGGACAGTGACTTGCATTATTAAAGTAAAAGGAAAGGATACTTTAATAGCTCAGCATTCTGTATAATATAACTTCATATGCATTAGCTCTAATATTTTGTTACCTTTATTAGACTGACTGATCCCTTGCCACTACTGCATTTATTAATATTAGTGAACCAAAATAAAAAGCCAAACAACAGCACTATTTAGTTTAAAGAGCATTTACAATCTCCTAAAACATTCCTTGAACCTGTTTTACTGAAAATGATGTTAATTCTTATACTTGGCCTTGAGACAGACTCTGAATCACAAAAGATCTCGTATTCCTCTGGGCAATAAGCAAGGCTATACCAGATTGAAATAAATCGAGATTATAGCAAGGGTCTTATCAAACTGTTATCAAGATCACTTCTTTTTAATAAAAATTTGAGATAATGAGGTCTGCCTCTATAACAACTAAAAATGCAAAAATCCAGACACAGCAAGGAAATTGGAAGCATATTTAAGGATGAAGGTTAAACTGTGAATGTGAAATGAAAGCCAGCTAAAAATACTGGGAAGCAATTTAAAGTGCAAGGTTAAGCTTTATTGATTTTAACTTTCTAATTATTTTTTTAAGTTCATAGTTTCATAGATATTAGAGGCTGGAAGGGACCTTACAGATCATCAGGTCCACATCCCCTGCAAATGGGCAGGAAAGACTGCTGGGGTAAGATGACCCCAGCAAGGTAGGCGTCAAGACACTTTTTTGCAAAAGGGGGATGCAGGAGCAGCAACCAGTGCTTCAGAGGTGTCTGTGCCCTGGCTCCTAGCCTCCCCCTACTGCCTCCCACTGGGGTAGGCAGACCATGCTACAGAAGCACCAGCCAAGGACTCCTTCCAAGTCCCAAAACAGGCAAGAATCCTCTCCTCCTGCTCTTGGCATCCCCTCCCTTCCCCCGCCCTTCCCTCCTCTTCCGCTTGCTGCTGTCCCCAGCTGTCCTGGGCGTGGAAAGCTCCAGAGCCCATCTTGTCCTACTCCAGCCAGGCTGCACAGGGAGCCAGGCTCAAGCAGGGAGAGAGGCAGCAACACTAGGAATTCATAATTCATTGAGAAAACTTTATGAAACAGGTTACCTAGAAAAAGGAAAATTCCTTTTTCATATTTCAGATAATCTTAGATTAGGAAATGCACTAGCTATATTTATTCTGAGTTAGTCTGCACTTAGTGTGCTATTGTCAGAATTTATAGAGCTTTACATTTAGAAGAATGAACTGGTAAAATCAAAATTTAATGAAAACTATAATTAGTGCTATTGCACTTAACTGTGTTCTTGTGAGGTTTTGTGTACAGACAAAGGGTACTTTTGCTGTGCTGATTTTTTAGTTTTTACACTTCGTTAAAAGTAGGCTTTTTAAGAAGTTCTTTCTGATCAGACTGATCAATTTTTTATCAAGCAACCAAAAGAAGTAACTACTCACACTTACGGATATTGCACATGAACATGAAACTAGGGCTCAAGAATTAATATTTTAGTATTCTGCACTTAAGCCATTACATGTTCTTTTGCCAATGACCATCAAAACACTGTCTTCAAGTGAGGTGAGGGCAGTGAGGGGAGAATGGTGGTGGGAGAGAGAGGTTCCTTTTTTCTCCCATTACTTACAGCAGTGTGTTTTGTCTAAAGAGAGACTCTGCTGGTTTTTTTCCATCTTCTGTGCTAGCCAATTTTATCTTACACTCATTTTATTTCATTCATTTGAGACCTATCTGAGAAGGGGTCAGTGCTAAAATTCTTTTCCTCTTTATTCCAGACTGTATGTGTGTGTACAGATGCAAGAGAATATTTTAAAATATCTTTGAGGTGGATGATAGACCAGCAGTTAGGAGTTAAACATGGGACTTTGGTGATACAGGGTTCATTTCCTTGCTCTTTCATAGATTTGGGGTGAGGCTGGACAATCACTTTTTCTACCAGTGTTCCTCCATTTTTAAATTGGGCAACAGCCTTGTTGTTACTATCAGTATATTAAAGATTATAAAACTCTCAGATAGACTATGTACACATGTTCAGATGACCTGGGGGAATTCTTCTGAGTTTATTCTCCTGGTAAAATAAACCTGACCCAGAGACACCTGAACACACATTCAAGTGCTGGGCCCCTGAAAAGGAGGGAGCTGTCAGTGCTGATTTTGGAAAACCATGGGGCCCCTGTGCATGCAGTTCAGCATGCTCAGCATGCTTCCTCAATCTGTCTGGTGACAGAGGGCTGCCCTGTGCATTTCTGTCATGATTAGCTAACCCTCACTTCTCAGTCAGCCTTTGGCTCCCTATAGCACAGCATGGGATTGTGAAGGGGGCAAGTTCTTCTCCCTGTTTGGCTGGAGTAGAAGAGTTCAGTTTGAGCACTATGTTGTCTCCCTGGGAGGAACAAGAGCAAACCACCCTTTGATGCTGGAGGACTACCTACTTCTCTTAGAAGGGCAAGCTGTACAGACATTTGCTATCCCAGGAGAAATGAGAAATTCTCCTAGGAGTGATTTAACCCTGGTTGCTTCCAAGTAATTTTTCTCTTGGAGTGGCCACTTTTGCTTTGGGAGACAAATCCTGAATATCTATACAATCTTGGTTTCTCTGGAAGAGCAGCAGCTCTCCCAAGGGAAACTGAATGTCTGTATGTTGCCTTAGTGAACACAGTACAAAGCTCTGGGCAGATGAGCATTATTTATATTATTGATATCTTTTCATGCCCTCTTTTCATAGAATCATAGAAAATTAGGGCTGGAAGGGACCTCAGGAGGTCATCTAGTCCACCCGTTGCTCAAAGCAGGACCATCTCCATCTAGATCATCCCAGCCAAGGCTTTATCTAGCTGGATCTTAAAAATCTCAAAATGTAGCAGAAAGCCCCCTTTTCCTCTTGCCTGCATTTGCTCTCCCCTCTTTGAATATGTTTTCCTCTTCTACTTTTTCTTCCTTCCTCTTTCTTTCACTTTAAGATAAGGAATTGTGTTTTAAAATTTGTATGTGTGCATTTTGTATCTCCCCGTGTATTTTGGTATTTTTATCTATTTGTGTGCCATGGCATTACTTTTGTAGCTTATATTTTATACTCCTCACCTTTCAACTAAATGAGTTTTGTTTCAGAAGTAAGTTATACACTATAACAATGTTAACAAGGGCAGGAGTCAAACTGCCGCTTCCCTGTATCAGGCGGGCCCCTGAAAAAGTGAGTGAATCAGTGATTGAATGCGTAACACAGTAGCAGGCAGCAATTAACACCTAGGAAAACTGCAGATCAACCAACGGAAGAAATCAATAGAAGACAGCGTAGCAACCGGGAAATCTCTAAACGTCACTGATCAAGGGCTAGAAGCCCTGGCCTGAGTTAATCAACGCTGGGGACCACATTTAGGCTAAATATCTCCAGATCGGCCACTCCCAGAGCCCTATTCAAAATTCATCAACAGACTCCCAAACCTGCACGTACATGCGGACGACCCCTAGGGCTGACAGATGCCATCCAGCAGCCACCAAGGGGGAAGTCCCATGAGGGTCAACGACCCCTGAATTTTCCTCCTGTCTTTAACCACTGGTCAGATTTTCTAATAATGCTCAGAATTCAACAAATTGAGTTGAAAATAGCAGGGGTTCTGGCAGTTTTTAAAACTGGCCATACCTCCTTACATATTCATTACAGTCTAAAACATCCAGCTTAGTCACCTTGGTAAGGTTCTCTGAGGCCATCAACATTGTGTCATGAGCAGCAAAATAAAAAGTTAGATGCAGTTCTATCTTTAATTGCATCATAGTAATATTAATATTATATTTCAAAATCTGGAAGGAAAATTGAAAAGAGACTAGTTCATTCTGAGGAGAATGTGAAAACTAAAGTCATCTCTTGTGACACACATTTTGTTCACTCTGTTTTGTGACCTTTCTTTCCTAGAGTGCTGCTCCCTGACTTCCTACTTAATCTTTGTCATTGTTAATATAATCAACTTGATTTCCTTCTTGTATTCTACTTGCATATCTTATTCTGACCTCTGGCCAAATTTCTACTATTAAAGAAACCTGTTGAAAAGGCAAACTGACTCTTTCGAACTATATCTTGCTACTTGGGAATTCATTCATTTTGTATCTGTCTAAATAGAGTGAAAATCTATACACGAGTCAACCCTTATCAAATAACCTCCTGCCTTAAGGGAATACCCTAAATAGTACAATTTTGTTAGAAGACCACTTTCATTAAGCCAGCAGCATGTGGTGATTTTACTAAAAGTGGGTTTCACTGTGAGCTCTACAGTTAAAAACTTCCTCCTGGGTGGGTTGACCATAAGTAAAATAAGATATATTCTGTGGTCTGGAAGATGCCATTTTAGAAAATCTAACAGTTCTTAATTTTCATCCCCAGGTGTTTAACAGAGGGAAACCTTGCAATAAAATCAAGGGGGTTATAAACTCTGAATGTCCATTAAGTTACCTGTTTTATAGCATTTATTGTGAAGCTTCACAAAGGTATAGTAAACCTTAATCATAGCACATGTATTTTTGGAGTGCTGACTGCAAGCACCTCCCTTGCTTCAATCTGGGAGAAGCATGTTTTTTAAAACTTTCTCGCATTATGTTTTATTAATCTCTTTCCACCCTAGAAACAGCTTTGCAATGCAATTCTCACGTTCTGTTGACTTTCTCAGTCATTGTTCTCATTTAAATCAGTCTATCAGCAGGAGAATCAAAAGCAAACCATCCATTCAGTCCATTTCTGCTTCCCAGAAAACAGATCTCTGGTCATAATTTCCCCTTTGCATTTAAATGATTATGTGATATATTCACAGCCTTTCCTATACCTTAGCACTTCAGGTGCGAGGGACTGTAGTATTTGGCATTACACTGTTTTATTCCCAAGTGAAGCAGCTGACAGCACAAGGCTCCAATGAAGAGGCAACTTTAAAGCGTCTTGTGGGGAAAGACTAACATCTCCTCCAGTGGCTCTTACCAGCACCTCTTTTAAATTCCTACCTCTCTAGCCCTCATAATAAGATGAGAGAGAAAGGAGCTAAGAAATAAAGAATCATTTCAGTGTGGTGATCGCTCCAATTCTGTGTACGTGACATCCCTAACAAGTGAACAGTGCTAACGGGAATGACATTTTCAGTTGAGATACTGAACTAGTTTGGGCACCAAAGTAGGTGCCCTTAATGACGATAGACCCCCAAGTAAAAAGGACTCTATTACATCAGCTTCCTGCCTTGGACTTCTTTGTCATATAAACTTTTACTGTTACATTTGATGACTTCAGGGGGTTATAATCTTGGAAAGTGGCCAGAGCCTTTGACTGGGTATTTTCTTTTTTCACTTAAGTTTTCCCACTCCTGGAAACATGTCGTATCATGACCTTGTGAAAAGCCTTCAGAGTCCTCTTGGCAAATGAGGGACAGATCCCTGCAAGGTGCTGAGATGCAGAGCACTTTTAGCTCCTATTGATTTGTTGTTAGCTTCATTTACTGAGCATCTTGTGGGATCAGGCCCCAAGTCTGTCATTGTGTCTTGAGTCATAGGTGACAAAATGCTTGACAAGAGTGGCGAAAAGCTCTTCTGAATTAGTCAGCATTTAAGGATACACAGGAACACTTGGACCTTTTTAATATTTCATAGAGATTTTTAGTTTCCTAAAAGCTATTTTACGAGTGCATTTTAGATTTAAATCTTGTTTGTTCTTTGTCTCGTAACCTAAGACTGTTCTGTCATAACAAAATGTGGAGGTGAAAAGCAGTTCTATTTTAGTGCTGGATATAGCCTACTGGGGCAATTCAGTTTCCAATAGGTTCTACTTTTCCCTTTCTGTGGGGACTTGGTCAAGGAGGAGGCTTGGCAGAAGCATTTTGCTCAGTATCTTGTGATGAGGAACCTATCATTATGAAAATCACAATTCTGTTACCATAAAAATTCCAGTAGCTTGCAAACAGTAGGATACCAAGTAAATTGCCTAACAACAGATGAGTATTTTCTTGGAATTCAGTATTACTCATCTTATCTGGAATACTGCTTTACTTTGTAATTAGAAATGTTAACGGGGTACCTGAGAAGCATTTTATATACAAGGCAAAAATATTGGGGGGTTTTTTTGGTTTATTGGGGTGGGGAGAGGTAAGCCACCAAAAATCCTTAAAAGAAAGAATATCCAACTTTCAGCCAGGGATCTTTAATCTTTATAATCTCTTCTTTAGTTACAAGCAGATGCATTTTTCCTTCCCAATGCTAATGTATTTACTGACATCCCAACTTAAGCTGCAGCATTATGACCAGGTTAGACAAAGCGTTGGGTGGGATGATCTAGTTGGGGTTGGTCCTGCTTTGAGCAGGGTGTTGGACTAGATGACCTAAGGTCCCTTCCAGTCCTAACTTTCTATGATGCTATTTCATTATACCATCGAAACAAATTTTGCCCCAGCTGTACTCACTACTTATAATTTTGCTAATCAGAGCAAACTATTTTGAATGTATCAATCACATTTGATTTTCTAGTAACCTTGTGTCTCATACAACTGGAATAAAACAGGAATCCTGAATTTTATAATTGTAACATAGGCATAAATGCTTTCCCCTGCCTATTGGAATATTTTGCTTATACTGCTTAGAAGGGTGTTTTTCTGAAGAGTTTAAGTTTTAATTAAAACTGTAGATTCATAAATGGCATAAAATTATTTTAAGCACTACCTTGGTAGAACTAAACCTATAAGGGCTCCATGAACAATACAAATGAAAAAAGCCCATATGCCCATTCTCTAAGGCCTCTTGGTACCTACAAAAAACCCAACACAGGCAGCATTCTGGTAAACTCTGAGTGGAAAAATCGTAAGTATACATAATCCATATGTTTAAAGATGATTATTAATTTGACCCAAAGCACTACTACTTAATTTTAAGCATATAAGCATTCTGATTGAAGTCTATAGGATGGTTCACATAGTTCATTAAATGGTTTAGGAATTTAGAATGTTGTAGTGATTCAGCAAAGCATATAGATGCATACTTCAGTCCATCCAAATTCAACACACCAGTCAGTATGTGCCCATGTCCTTTTAAAGTTAAACATGTGCTTAAATGTTTGCTCACCGAAGGCCTTAGCATTGTTATCATGTTTATCATTTCATTTTCTGCTCATAGCAAAAGATTTTCATAGTTCAGGTCCATATGTATTTATGATTCCCCCAAAAAAAAACCAAGCAGTTTTTTCTACTCTTAGGCAAACATTTCTGCTTTGATTCTATGAAAATAAATCAAACGTTTATTGCAAACCAGCGCAGGTCAGATTCCACCTGCCTCTTACATTGGGGCCTGGTAGAACTATGGAGGATTGTCAGTCTCTTTAGTTCCCCCACGAGTCAAGTAGTGTGTTGCATTCATTCTCCCCCTCCCCACCCCCTGGCTCTTTCCAAAGTACACTGCACCCAAAAAAATCAGGGAACAGTTATATCTGTAGTTCACCTCATTCTACACTGGCCCAAGGACCAGCACCAAACTTCTGATGGGAGTAGGCTGCAAACCACTAGCATATGTGTTGCTAATGCACATCTCATGGAACTGTACTGATCCATGCTGACTGTAAGCTTTACATAGGAGGCATTACATAGCCCAGTGTTTCTCTTCTCAGCTATTTTTAACAGGGAAAAAAAAAATAGATATTTTTTACAAGCTGCATTTTTCTTAGCAATTTTGTCAATAATGCTAGATGTCAGTCTAAGTCACTCCAAAGCAAGATTTAGGCCAAATATTTATCTTTAAAAAATCAGAAGTGTGTCTGCTAAGCCTGCATTTATATACAGCTACCATAAAACACTATGCAGTAACGCCAATTACCTAATTTTGTATCAAAATCAGGGTTTGTGCATACAATGTCTCCCACCCCGCCCATTTTTTTTTTTTTTTTTTTTGCATTTGAAACTTGGGAACCAACATCCTAAAATCCGGCCTATAATTTATTTAAATGTTACTCAAAGTAATGACTGAAATGTAAATATTATGCCTGTCAGTGTAAGAGCTACCATATTAAAAGACCATTCATGTTTCTGTAATACTTTACAATAAACCATCTGCCTTTTTTCTCTAACAGAAAGTACTTGGTTCATCCAAATTTCTCTGGTATTCATTTATAATTTGCTATACTAGTATAGATTTGATGGATGCACCTGATTTCACTTTACAGCAGGGTTAGATCAATGGTCTATGTTATGTACAAGGTCAGACATGATGATCAAAATGATTTCCTTTGTCCTTGAAATCCATTAATCAATGACGAGTTTAGGCATCAATTTATCAAAATACTTAAACAGGCATTTAATTTTATGTACATGATTTAATCCACCCAATTCAACGAAGTATTGATGTTGATGGAAGTTCTCTGATGAATTGAGGGCTTCATGAACTATTTAGATCTTGTCCTGTTGTGTTTTTACCAATGGATGCAAGTCACTTCATGCTGAACCAGAGTAAAATTCCATCACAGAATCTGTCAAGGTCACCAGGCTACATGTGTGTGAAATATACACACATTTTTGTGTGTCAGGATCATCCATCTTGATATGGGTAGTTAATACGAGATTGTAATGTAGATGACACATCTGAACACCTTTACTTTCCCCTAGAATTTGATAGTCTTTGATGTCTATTGATACTGTACAATGGTAATGGTGTGTGTGTGTGTGTGTGTCTGTCTGTCTGTCTGTCTGTCTGTCTGTCTGCGCGTGTGTACGCACACCTGTTTCTGTGCTTTGTGAATTTTCATTATAATTGTATCCCCTCTCCCCTCTCCTTTGGAACATAAGACTTACTGATTTTTCATGTCCCAATTTAGCATTGCACTTTTATCTTAAACTTTCAAACAATGCTCATTGACTTGCACTAATGATTGGCTACAATATCTCCTTTCTTACCATACAGTAACATATAATATTCATAGCATTTCTGGCTAAGTAATGAAGCTAACCACTAATGTTAATGAGCATAGTGACAATGTAAGCAGGTTTTACTTTCTTCTTCTATGTCTGATACATCTCATTCATAGAATCATAGAAAATTAGGGCTGGAAGGGACCTCAGGAGGTCATCTAGTCCAACCCCCTGCTCAAAGCAGGCCCATCCTCAACTAGGTCATCCCACCCAAAGCTTTGTCTAACCAAGACTTAAAAATCTCCAAGAATGGAGATTCCACTACCTCTCTGGGTAACCTGTTCCAGTGTTTTACTACCCTTCTTATGAGAAAATTCTTCCTAATATCTAACCTAAACTTCCCTTGCTGCAACTTAAGACCGTTGCTCCTTGTTCTGTCATCTGTCACCACTGAGAACAGTCTAGCCTCCATTCTCTTCAGGTAGTTGAAGGCTCCTATTACATCTCACCTCAGTCTTCTCTTCTCTAGACTAAACCCAGTTCCCTCAGCCTGTCCTCATAAGTCATGTCTAATGCTGTACCTAGACTCCTGCCAGCCCCAAGCAAACTTTTAGTATCAGCCCCCACCCCCCATAGATATGATAATAAATCGGACAACAGGAAAAAATTACCGTTTTTTATAAATTTTAATAGACAATGAATATAAGATGTCATGTAAAAAAAAAGAAAATCAGATGTTCAAATCAAATGTTTTTATTATAAGATGTTTATATAAACTCCACTCTGTATGCAGCATTTGTTGTTGCAAAAGTCTTTACACATCTGCCATATTGATGTCTTTAAATAGTTCATTCTCAATTGCTAACACTGCCAGTCCCTTATATGCATAATATTAAAACCTTTATTTTTGCAATTGCAATTTTTTGTTTTCATTTTCAGGCCCCCAATCTGTCTGGGCCCTGGGCAGCTGCCAGGTTAGCCCATGCCTGTGTCCAGGTCTGGTCATGTCCTCCAGCCCCCTCACCATTTTTGTTACCCTCCACTGGATTCTCTCCAATTTGTCCACATATTTTCTGTAGTGGGGGCTCAAACCTGAACACAGTTCTCCAGATGTGGTCTCACCAGTGCTGAATAGAGGAGAATAATCACTTCCCTTGACCCACTGGCAACACACCAACCAGTGCAGCCCAGTATGCCATTAGCCTTCTTGGCAACAAGAACACACTGCTGATTCATGCAGTTTATTGTCCACTGTAACCCCCAGGTCCTTTTCTGCAAAGCTACTGCCCAGCCAGTCAGCCCCCAGCCTGTATCAGTACATGGGACTGTTCTATCCTAAGTGCAAGACTTTGCTGCACCTTGTTATTGTTGAACCTCATGAGATTTGTTTTGGCCCAATTCTTCAATTTGTCTAGGTCACACTGAATCCTAGCCCTACCCTCCAGCATATCTACTACTTCCCTCTAGCTTAGTGTCATTTTCAAACTTGCTGAGGGTGCACTCTGTCATCTTTCAGGTCATTGATGGAGGCATTGAACAAAACCAGCCTCAGAACCAACTCCTGGGGCACTCCACATGATACCAGCTGCCAACTAGACATCAAGCCATTCATTACTACACTCTGGGCCCGATGCTTCAGCCAGTTTTCTGTCCACCTTACAGTCCATTCATCCAGCTCATACTTGCTAAGCTTGCCTGAGAGTATGTTGTGGGAGACCGTATCAAAAGCCTTGCTAAAATCAAGGTACACCACATCCACTGGTCTCCCTGCATCCACAGAGCCAGTCACCTCATCATAGAAGGCAATCAGGTTGGTCAGGTATGACTTGCCCTTGGTGAATCCATGCTGACTGTTCCTAATCACCTTCTCCTCCAAGTGCTTAAAAATGGATGCCTTGAGGATATGCCCCATGATTTTTCCAAGGACTGAGGTGAGGCTGACTGGTCTGCAGTTCCCTAGATCCTCCTTTTTCTTTAATGGGCACTATGTTTGCCATTTTCCAATCATCCAGAACCTCTCCTGATTGCCATGAGTTTTCCAAGATGATGGCCAATGGCTCTGAAATCACAATAGCCAACTAACTCCCTCAGTACCCTTGGGTGCATCCCATTCAGCCCCATGGACTTGTGTATGTCCAGCTTTTCTAAATTACGTTTTTTTGCCACTTTTGGATGCTCACCTCCTCCTCTAACTGTTCTGCCCAGTGCAGCAGTCTGGGAGCTGACCTTGCTTGTGAAGATTAAGACGAAATAGCCATTGAGTATTTCAGTGTTTTCTGCATCCTCTGTCACCAGGTTGCCTCCTCCATTCTTTCTCTGATCTTCCTCCTGCTACCAACATACTAAGCCTTCCTGACTTCATCCCTTCATGCCTGAGCAATGCTCATATCTTCCTAGTTATTTGTCCAAGTTTCCACTTCTTGTAGCTTCCTTTTTGTGATTTAGTTTGCTTAAGTGTTCCCTGCTAAGCCAACTGGTCTTCTGCAATATTTGCTAATCTTCCTACGCTTTGGGATGGTTTGTTCCTGCACTCTCAGTAAGGCTTCTTTAAAGTACAGCCAGCTTTCCTGGACTTCTCTCCCCTTAGACTTGCTTCCCAGGGGATCCTGCCCATGAGTTCCCTGAGTGAGCTGAATCCCTCTTTTCTGAAGTTCAGGGTCCTTACTTTGCTGCTCTCCATCCTTCCTTTCCTCAGGATCCTGAACTCCTGTCTCATGGTAACTGCTGCCCAAGTTGCCATCTTCTACTTATCAAAGTTGTGTTGTTGCTGGGTACTGTATAGTTACTGAGAGATGCAAGCTTCAAGAGTGCCATTCAGCTAAGAAAAGCAATTATGTTTCAAATCCTAAATGGAAGAAAAATCCCTAGACAGAGAAATTATTTCAGCTCTGGTAAGTGGAAAAAACCTCCATAGTCATCCTTAGGTTCTGTTTCTTCTACAGGCTTTTTAGGTTCAGTTTAGTAACAGGGGCACACATAGTATGTATAAAACAGTGAATCAGATCTTCAGCTGGTATAAAGTTGCATAGCTCAACTGTAGTAAAATTCATTTGGCAGGAGCTATAGCCCAATAACTCCTTATTTTGTTTTCTATCTTCTCAGGAAAACAGTTTCATTTCAAAAGTCCCTTAATTTTTTTTCCAGTTACCAGAAATTGTATTACATAATGAAATTAAAAGTTGCTACAGAATTGATAGAGCACACTAATCCAGTTACCTGTGATTTCACTGAATCCTGACCTCAGAGGGAAGGTAGAAAGTGGATGTGCACTTCCTTTTTAAACCATTTTTTAAAACCTGGACAGTGGAATATGCTAGATCATTTTTCCAGGGAGAATTAATTGTCTTGGTTGTGTATAAGAGACCCAATGTTTTATAGTAAAAATAAATGTGAATGTTCATTATAAATAATAAATTATAAAAATAAATGTGAATGTCCCAAAAGTTTGCAGAAAAGGACAATTTTCTTGCCATTTTCCAATTGGTCTAATAAAAGGTATCATTTTGGAACCAAGAGTTCTATTTTTTTTTTTTTATGTCTTTTTGTCTCAGACCAACATGGCTACCAAGTACACCCCTGAATGTTCATTACAGGCACTTCTAGAGACTATGATGCAAGTTAAAATAATGAGTATTCTCCTGAAGTCTTGTCAGTCTCTAGAGTTTCTGAAAGATAAAAGCATCTAACAGTTGTAGTGTAAGGAAAATAATATGATCAGAAAATTCTGTCTTTCTGTAGGATCATTGAATTTCTTATTGTGTGATGATGGCAAGATTTTTACAGCAGGTAAATAACTACTGTTCCTGTACATACTAAACACTTAATTTCTGCTTTAAAAAAAAAAAAACAAGGCGCTGCTGCCTCCGTTCCAAAAAACTGAAAGTTAAAATGTTGTTTTAACTCTGCAGCACCCTCATGGACCAAGCCTTGCATTTATCTGTTATGAATACTGGTAAAATACAGAAAAAATAGCATTGCCCTGTTTATATCCCTAATCTCACCTTTAAAGCCAGCTGCCTGAAAGCCAGCTTGCTCCAAATGGACAATCCTCTTTACTTTCTCACCTGAAGCCCGGACCATCCTCCCAGCTGTCTGTGTTGACTCCCATCTGCTGACTCTCAGCACTTAGCTAGCACAGGATAACATGGAAAAAAATCCATCCGACTAAAGAAGTTGCTGCTGCGTGCTGCAACAGCACTGTTAATCTTTACCAACCCAGACCATAGAACTATCTGTAAGAAAGATCTATGAGAAGGGTAAAGAGAGGCAGAGCTATTCTTGGTCAACTATGATAGTTACGTGGTGACACCACAGCTGATGCTTTGTGTACATGGTTTTTAGTGAAATCTGCAATGTGTGCTAGTGTAGGAAGGACTTCTGAAAAGAGTTTCTTCCAAAGAAGAACACCTACCAGGTTTATAAAACATGAATGCCATTTTTATATGGACTTCAAACACTCCTCTGTAGATTGACTCTGTTTTTCAAGCAGAACTAAGGGTAGAAGTGCACCTTATAAACTAACTGACTCAGAGAGGCATAAGTTTGTGAGCAATAGCTTACTTCATCAGATGCTATAAACAGGATCAGCTAATGTTATATACAGTTAGTCTGTAAGGTGCATCCCCTACCCTACCTTCTGCCTGATGGTAGACAAATGCAGCTAACTACTCTCTTTTCCAAAAGAAAAAAGCAGAAATATTTCCAAATTCCAAACATAGGTAAGCCTTGTCCATCATGTGTCTTCCTAGCCTAAAAGATTCACTTTGTCAGGAAGTGAGAGTTTAAGAATGAAGCAAAAACAAAACTTTATATTCTCTTAATTTTGGAAAATTGAAGTGTACTTTTTCTTGGGGGCTCTGATCTCACCCCTCACTGGCTCAGAATTCACCTCTCAAGGGGCTGTGGTCTTACGCCTCTTGGGCTCAGACTTCCCCTTTCCCAGCATCCTCCAGGCTAGGCCTGGAGCCTAACCCTATGCTGAGTTTACAAACAATCAGATGCTCTTTATGCACAGCTGGGACCTCTAGCCTTTCCTGCTAGTCACATTTGGTCTCCTTGCTAGTCCCATTTGATCCTCCAGTTTAAACTGTAATAAAAGAGTAAGCCCACTGGCTATAACGTAGACTGTAAGCACCCTGGCTACATACCAAAGCTGAGAACTTCACCAGCCTGCAGTTCATTCTTTATAATTCTCAGTTCCCAGTCAGTCCATCCACCATAGTCCTCTTAGTATAAAGCTCCTTTCCAAAGAGGCCATAGGGCCTACTAACTTCCAAGCTTTCCCTGAGCTAATATACTCCCTAAGCCCTGCCCCTTTGGGTCATGGGTCTGACTAGGTCAGCTGTAGGTGTTTCCCATTAGGTTTACTGGATGACCTAAATGCTATGGCTGTACCTTTCTTACCGAAACTGGGTCAGGCCTATTGTACTACTGCTGTGCCACTAGTACTGCAATGCGTACCCTGTTGTCCAGGCAGGCTCTGCCCTATCATCCTATTGCAGATCCACATGCTCTGCAGTAGGCGTTTGCAGCCTATTAGTCCTCCATGATTTTGTCTTTTGCAGCCCTGGTGGGCAGTTCCCTTCACCTGATACCCTTGGCTCCCTGTTATACCCAGGAATAAAATTTTAATGAAAGTTATTTTTTCCTTAACTCAGTTAAAAGCATAGTAGGTATCAATTTATAATTACAGCTATGTGGTACTGTATATATACTGACATTATTTTTGCAGCGTTGCAGCCCATAGTAGTTATGTTTTATTTAATATATCTATAGAAATTTGGCTAACATTCGAGGAGCCACTCCTGTTTAAGCTGCGTGATCACTAATTGGATGGAGAGAACATCTGCACATGCCCTTCGTTATTGTTGGGATAATAACAGTATTGGCTTGTTACTATACTCTTCAGTTTGGAGTCATGTGCAAGGGATGCATATCCTTCTACTTCGGAAGTGTGAGTGCTCCACTGGCATCTATATGCTTATGAAAGGCTCATCTAATATTGTAAACAATAACATAAATCACCATCAAGCTTGGCATCCTGGTGCATAGAAAGGTGTGCATGCAGACAAGTATCTGTTTGGCATAGTTATGATTTTTTTGGTCAAGTTTATAACATCCAACTGAAAAAAAAATGTTGATAGGAACAGCGTCTAGAAAGAAAACGTACCCATATCCAAGGAAATGCCCAGAGTTTCTACACTGCATATTGGATTGTCAATTTTAGTTGCTTTGATTGACTAGATTCTTTTCCGGGGCGCTGACATTGACTGTATTTTTGATAGACTGTGAGTGTATATTTTATACACACAGTCAATGTAATCAACAATACCATGCGTGGGTGTGTGAGTGGGTAGGTGAAGACAGAGAATCAAGAAAGTTAAATTATTATATATGCTCTTCTACTCATGCTGCAGGCAACATTTTTATATTTAGGCTGCATGCAAGCATTCATTTCTATGGGTAAGAATTTCTTTGAAATTCAAACCTGTAGAAAAATAGCCCGGGAGCTGGAGTATGCATGGGTTGTAGCCCCCTGGCTGGAGAGCTACACAAGTGAGATCTCCAGCCTGGGGGCACTCTGGGCCACCCCCTCCCTTATGGGAGCCCTTCACTGACAGCCTGTCTTTCCCCCTGCCTGGGAAGGGGGTAGGCTGTAAATAGGAAGCCTTTGTGTACAATCCAGATGGACTGCATGTGGCGCGATTTAAATCCAGAAGCCCAGGGAAGCAGTGCTGTGGACAGCTTCTTAAACTGCATCATGTTCTGCCCAGCTGGGCAGCAGATGTAGCATTTTAAGCCCACAGGGCCATGAACTGGGGTAGGGATAGCTTCCCTGGCAGGAGTTTCTGGCAATCCCCAGCCCTGATGCCCAGCTGGGTAGCAGAGGTGTAATTTAAGGCTTGGGGACAGCTTCTTCGAGACCAGTTCCTGACCTCTGGAGGTTTGCAGGGTCAGAAATGGGAAACCAGGAGGGGCTGGCAAAGCCCCTGGCTCTTCCAAAAACTGGGGTCTGCATGTTTTGGAAAAGAGTCAAGGGGCAGCAGCTGTTGCTCCCCTTCCTTCTGGACTTGTCTGGGAGGGGAAGGGAGCAATAGGGCAAAGCCCTCGGCCCCCTCTTCAAACCAGGCAGTCTCCAGTTTGGGGAAGAGTTGGGGAGCAGCTGTTGCTGCTGTCCTCCCCTCCTGGACTGGACCAAGACAGCAGCACACAGACATTTGCCCTTGTGAGAGAAACTCTATTGCAAGAAAAATCTTATGAGTTGATACCTATATGATCTTTTCCAAAAAGGGACATTTTTGTCTTGGTAGAAATTCCCTGCATACTTACATGCTTCTCATTTTTAACAGGAGAATAGCGATTCTTGTAGTAGAAATGTAGTGCCTGTGTGTGGCATTAGTCTTCTTTGTGCCTTTCAAATTCAAGACAGCTTTGTTACTAGGAAAGAAGCGAGGGAATAAATAAATGTTTCAGATGTTGCATTGGAGACAGATGACTTGTGAAAGTAGGCAAATGGAACAGACACATTAAGGAGCCTTCAGAGCCAGTCTGAAACAGTCACTAAATATTATAATTCAAAAATATTATACTTCAAAACTCAGGAAACACTACTGATTTGTGTAGTTTCTTTTACTTCTTCCACCGTAGAGATTTTTAAAAAGATTCTCTGCTTCCCTTTGTGATGAGATGAATTCCATAGATTCTCCTAGCAAGCGTTTACCATCAGGATTCTTCTGCTTATTGTTTAATTTGGTAGTGTCTTCTTCCCTGAAATTATACTGCAGGCTTGCCAATGGATCTACAGTGTCAGGGATGCCTATTAGCTACTTACTATCAATTCCAAGTGTAGCTCCTACAGTAACTACTATACCGTGCCATCCATTTCTGTTTCTAATGCTCCCAAAAAACACCCTTAGCTTTCACAAACATAAAATATTTCCCCAAACATTGTAAAATGATTAAAATTCCATTTGATTCCTAAATTATGCATAGGTTTCAATTTCGTGAACTCTATTTGTTTTTCTAATAGCGTTTTTGGTGGGAGGGAAAAATATCTATACTATCAAATAAATTCTTAATAGATCTTTTCTTGTATTAGATAAATGTTAAAATCTAATCAGTTTTTTTAGAAGATATCTAAATATTTAATTTACATTCCTTGCTGTCCAATTTGTTTTATAAATGGACTATTTCCATTTATAGCCAAGGCTTTGAGGAGAAAACATACACTGAAGAGAGCAAAATCTATTAGATCACTGTTTCTCTTTAAACGTACATTGTAATATTCATGCAACTTACCAAAATATGAAAATAATAATCAGCAGAGCACACTTTCAAAAATGTTAATCAAAGTTCAGAATGATTAAGAACTCTTCTTTTAAATACAGAATATGTTATGAATTTAAGATATTTTCTGCTTCTGGAAATAAGTTAATTATGTATTAAAAAAAACAAACAATGGAAGCCTTAAGATAAAGGAGTAGCTTTCAAAATTTAGTTTCTCTCAACATGTTTTCTGCTCTTAATCATTCAAAGTGCAGCTTTCAATGTTTTTTTTTGTGGGGGGAGAGGGGACAGAATCTATTACATATATCTGAAACACGTACATATCTCATAGTAAATGTATTTGATTGTGTCATGATGATCATTCATAAAAATAAACATAATTGTTATTAATTATTATAAGCAGTACTAATATTGTAATATATTATAAAAGTAAATATCATCATACAATTGAATCTATTGAGAGAGAGAAAAATAAGCCACCAGCACAAAAGGTGTCACCATTTCCTCGTTTCATTCAGATTTTGCTTCTTTTCTCTTGCCCCTGTCCTCCCTCTTCTCCCAATACACTTCTCTACACTTTTTGACATATCCAGGATTTTGTTAATTTTGGAATAGTGATGTCACAAAAATAGTCCTTGTTTTGTCTGTGTTTTTTCAATAGGAAAGAAACACAGGAAAACAGGAAAACCTTGTAGTTGTAAATAGCTTAGCCTTGTGTTTTTCAGATATACAAAATAACCGAATTCCAAATACTAACATGACCACAGTTCAATACAGCATGCTGAGCATTGGGTCACCACACGTCCATTGGCTTAGGATCACATTTTCAGAATGCATTACTCTACATAAGCCATTTTAAGTGATCAGTAACTGGCTTAAACCTGTAACAGAATAGAAGTTCAGTGCACATAAACCAATTTCAAAATGGCTGAAACTGGTTTAAGATGAACCTGGTTGAATGGAGTATCAGCTTAAACTGATTTAGGTCAAACTGGTTTATGAAACTTCTGTCCCAGACCCCTTCCTGGTTCAAGTTAAATCACAGTCCCCTGGCATCCCAGCATGATTTGCAGCCCTGTGTTGGGCTGGGCTGGGCTGTGTGCTCCAGAGAGCAGGGCTGGCCCCACCCCTCTGCACCCTAGCTGGAGCAATGAGAGCTGGCTCACTGGCAGACTCAATGCCCGCCTCCCATCCCAGGCAAACCCTGGTTGGGGTCTGGTGCCAAGGAGGGGGGTTAAACTCCCCTTGTACCAAGTACAGAACTTCCCTGCTAAAACTTAGTGCCCACTGTGATTGTGGACTACAAATCTCAGAGGCACCTGGAAGCAGGAAAAGGAAGTGATAAGCAACCCTGAGAGTCTTGCTCCTGTGGTTGTGGACTGCAAATCACAGAGACCTTAGGGGCAGCAGAAAGAGTAAGTGAATACAGAGCCAAGGCTGTGTTTCAGTTTATAGATTTTCAGAGAACTATTTTTGTTCAAGCTTTTATGATTCAATGCCACTACCTCCCCCCACCCTTGCTTCCCCAAGCAGAGCAGGGCTGGGGCCTGGCCATACCCCCTCTGCTTGAGGAGGAAAGGGGGAAAACCTTGGAGCTTCAGTCCCTTCCCTTTGGCAGGGGCTGGCAGGAATGCTTTAGCTCCCCCCAGCTTCTGGCTTGAGCCACTGCAGACATGTGGCTGCATTTCTTGAATCAAAAGTGAATGTGTGTTTATTTGCTTATTAGTTCCATCCCTGAAGTTTAGACTAACTTGCAAAGACTGAATCAATTTAGCCTCAGGCTTTTGATGCTCTGTACTTAGCCTGTGAGTTAAGGGTGTCTAACTGAACTGCAAACTAAGAAGTGCCAACCCACCTCTAACGTTTATATCAATATTTTTTTTTCTCTCTGAGATCTACTGAGAATATTTTAGGTTGGTAGTTGTTTGCCAAAAAAAAATGCATGTTTGAGTTGATTAAAATTATAAACAAATTTAATTAATTGTTTAATCCAAAAAGCCCTGAAGAACCCCAGTAAACCTAAAAGTATTGATATTTGTTTTGATATGATTTCCCCCCCCCCCCCAATTTTACCAAAACGTAATTTAAAACATTTTGGTAAAATGTAAAAGAAATGTAAAGAATTGTACTTTCTTTTACAATGTAAAAGAAAACAACAAAAAAAAAAATATTTTGTGCTGGGTCAGACACAATGTTTGTTTGACCCAAAGTAAAATTTTGACCCAAATAAAATTTTAAAAGTAAAATTTATCCCAAAGAAAAATGCAGAAGCCACCCATATATTTTAGCTCGAACAATGCTTGACTTGGCCCCTGAATGTAGAAGAATCAGTTATTCACACCTTATACATTATCAGTATAAATGTTTTCTGCTTGTATGTTGAAAAAAACCCATGGGCTGATAGGTTTTCCTGACCACAAATAAACCTTCTGAACTAAATCCTGTTTCAGTAACAGGTTCATAAATCAAGACTTATTTGACTGACTGAACTCCGAAGAGAAATCAGTCGAAATCATTGAATTCTGGGTTCAGTTATCACCTCTTCTTCCTTAACCTTTTTCTTTTCTTTTTCCAGAAAATAATATTTTAGAATATACTATCAAAGGCCTGAGGAAGACTCATGCAGCAGATGCTAAGAGAGAGATTATAGAACCTTTTCCCTTATTGTTTTATACTTACTCAGACAAGTAGTCCTTTGACTTCATTAGAGCTGTACAGATACATGTTCACTAAGATGAATAAAGAATCCTATAAAGCATAGTTTTTCTAACCACACCTTCTAAATAGCATAGGAAATGAAAAAAAAGTATTGCCTTCCGAACTCATAACTAGTTCAGGATACTTTTTTTCTTTTCTTTTTTCCTTTTTCTATTTTTTTAATTAGATAAATATAGCTGACCATAGAGTGTTCCATAATTCCACCACCTTCATTTCATTGCATCCTTTCATTAGGTCTGAAAGTGGGGTCCTGTGCACAATGAAAGAAAAAGGCACTTCAGTGTTTTGTGTTATCCGTTGAAATTCACTTTAGAATTGGATCATGAAGATATGGCTGCTGATATCAGTCATACCAATATTACCCATCTGTGTATGACTAAGCAATCAAATCCAATTTCAAAATAATAAATTACCAAACCCCTATTTTGTGTCTCCTTAAGCCCACAATTCTTCCAGCATTAGGTCTTCTTGATTGCTTGAACTTCAGTTGCACCCAGCCATGTCCACTGTTGGATCATCTTAGACAAAAATCAATTTGATACCTTTGAAAATGTCTTTAAACACATTAAATGTCATTTGGATTTTAAAATCAAGTGATCACACTTTTGAGCTTCACCAAATAATTTCCCAAGGAAGATAAAGTATGAAAAAGGTTGTGCCTGTCTTTTAACAGGTGACAGTTCAGCTTTATAACAACTATTATACCCTATATCCATTGTATAAGTACACAGGTTTTGATATAGCTCTATAAATTAAAAGCAATTACACTATTTTATGTAATTGTGGATAAAACATTATGATCCTTAACCCTTATTAATCCTTATTTTTAAAATCTCTGCTCATTGTTTAATGTGATAGGGTCTTCTTCCCTGAAATTACTACATGCTTGCCAATGAATCTATAGTATCAGAGCTGCCTAACTCTGATGGAATTTTAATTATATTTAAAATTCAAGTTACTAAATGATTTGTTCTTCTATTGAGGAAAACTACAGGATGGGAAATATAAGCACTATGGTATAAAATATTTGTTAGGATTTGGCTTTGTCCATGTTATACTGGTTTGAAAGTACTCCAAAAAAAAGGCCCGAGCATTCTGGAGGGGGATTTAGAGGCATACAGTTAGGTATACAGATTTTAAATAGTTGATTTCAAGGTTTGTACAGATGTATACTTTGGTTGATCTAACTCTAGTTAGACTGATCTAAGTGCTGAACTGTATGCAAGTTCAGAAGGTTAGATCAGGCAAAAATGGCTGCTGATAGAACTTAGTTGATTAACCTGCACATCTTACACTTAGGTAGACCTAACTAGGGTTAGGTTTGTTGAATTGCTGAACAGTAGAGATATTTGAGAAGGTTAGATCTGTCTGGAGGTGATGCGACTCCACCAGATTGTTGTTTGAGGCGTTAAGTGACATGGCTACCTGTGAGTGACTTTCGGTGAAGCAGTGGCGGAGGAATGTGACCTTAATATGCACCATCATGCGGACAGTGCGTGATTGCTTATAGCCTAACCAATCAGGAGTTACCCCTAGAGCGTGGCTGGCCGGACCAGCATGCTGAGGCCTCCAGAGTGTTCCATCAAGGGGGGGACCCTGATTGGCTAGGGAGTCTATAAAGGGGACTGTGTGCCTCGGCGTAGGGTTCCCAGACGCTCCCAGACTCCAGTCCTTGGGATCAGATCAAAGAGACAGCCTGATCACCTGTCTTGCTGTCTGGACAGACCCCTAGGCTTCTAGCTAAATTTCTAGCATAGGCTGCTATAGCTTATAGTTAGACCACATGCAATCCGGAACCCCCTGTGTGTTGCCCAACTAGGCATCATACTTGTATCATGACTACACCTTACTTGTCACTCGCCGCTACCTATCATTTGTTCGTTTTTCTACCCAAACCACGTCGTCTGTGTCCACCTGCTACTGTAAATAGTCCTTGTAATTAGTTCCTGTATTCATCAAGTTACTTCAACTCGTTAATCATCTGGTTGGCTTGTAAGTAAACTTATAAATTTTCCTCAAATACCATTTGTCTCAGTATCACGCTCTTTCTCCCTCTCTCTTACACCTGACATCCCCGAGTGTGTCTGGGTTGGTGTCACTACCCGGGTGCCCCACTCGACACGCAACTGCAGCCGTTTCCCAAGCACTATCCGGGAATCGTGGCCCACATGGCGATGAGGATGGGATCGCCAAAGGGGCAAGAGAGGAATAATGCCCAAAATTTAAGATCCCCAAAAAGTGAGGAGGATGGGGTTGATTATGTGTCATTAAACTGCCCCTGGAGGGGCCGTCGACGGCCCCTGGTTGAGAGTACCACTGATTTGCAAGATCATGCCCGGTACCACCGAGCCGTAATGGGCACGATTGAAGGGTACTTTTCTGTAACTGCCGCTGCGAACTCCAAGGGCAAGAAGGAATGGGCCGTGGAGAACCTAACTCTGGCCTCATTTGCCTGCCTAATGTTGAGCCCAGCAGTGAGGTGTCGACCTTATGATCAAGCACAAGACTTAATTCCTTTTATAACATCGAAAGAAATCGCCGACAACAAAGATAAAAACCCCAGACAAGAATACGGGCGATGCATCAAATATGTAAAACAGAGTAGCGGCTATGCCACACTGTTGGACAGATTCAATTGCCCCACTCTCCGTGAGGAGAGTAGAGAGAGTGAAATCCTAACAGAGTTCAGGGAACAATTAGAGGAAAAGGGGCGAGAGTCCTCCCGGTGGAAATGTGGAGGAGAAAAATGGAAAAAAGGAAAAGTTATCAATATAATGTTTAGAACAATAACTGAGCTCTTAAGACTTGCAGTGAACCAAGCCGGTGACATTGAGGCCTTGGCCCAAGATGTCGCCGACAAGAATGCAAAACTTTCAAGGTTAAAGTCTCAAAATGACGGCGACGCTGAGGAGAAAAGTACGGTTGGCGAAGAAAAGGCGCGAAAAAACCTAACGGACGTTGCGGGTAAGGAAGGCGTAACTCACAAGATGGGAGGGTAAGTGACATCACCCCAGGAGAGGAGGAGAACACCGGCCCCCTAGCACCCCCTACCGTTTCACCGGGAAATGTAGGGAATAATGCTCCGGACAAGATCAAGCAAAAAATGCTAGTTTACCCTAGGAGCTAAACTACATAGATTGGTTTAACCCATGCCCTATCTAACCGAAGAATGTGAATGGCATGGACAACTCCTCCTCCATGCCCCAGCCCCAGAGACTTACCAGCTCCTCCTCCAACCTGCCTCTTACCCTGACTGACTTAGATTGTGTTCCTGGCCAAACTCCCAGCACTGGTGAACATATGTACATGCAGGACTTGATCTACAATCACAACTTAAACTGAGCTGCATAATTATAGATCAGGTTCTGGAAATGTGTGTACATGTTCGCAGCACAGCCCTGGGACTGAGAAAGGCCAGCTGCTTGCACCAAGCCTGGGACTGTGCTTTTCCTTTCCTCCCAACCCTGACAGAGCTACCTTTAGTCCTCTAACCCCTCCCCCTTGATACCGCTAACTCACCAATCCCACCAAATTCCCCATGGACCCACCAACTCCCTTCTCCTCCCCCCTCCCCCCTCCCCCCCCCTGCAGACCTGCTAACCTGTCCAGTATTGCCAACCCCCACCCAGACCCCATCAACCCCAACCCCCTGCCCACAGACCCCTTGATCCTGCAAGCCTCCCTTCCCTACCCTGATTTATCTAGATAGGGCTCCCAGCACCAGTGAATGTCTGTACAGCTGGCACATGGTCTTTAATCATGCTGCTTAAACTAAGTTGCATGATTGTAGATTGTATCCAAGACCGTCTATACGTGGCCTAGGTATACCGGGCATATACAGTGAAGATAATGTGGAGTAGCAAGGGCTATGTTAAAAATGATGAATTGCTATCCTGTTTTGGTTATTTGTATTTCAGGAGGGAAACCTGTATCTTAAAATGATACCATGTAGGGCAAGCAGAGTTCCATCCTGCGTATATAAAACCATTTAGCTAGAACTATATATTAGTTTCTAAAATGGAAATTTTGGGTGTTAATGCTAATGAGACGTAATATGTTGTATTGAGAAACTTGAGAATGATCATGCTACACACAAATAATTTTAGTAAAGTGACTCCTGTTTGTATATAGAAAGCCAGAAGCAGCAGTTTGGCATTGTCTTTTCTACTTTCATTTGTTTGTATTTGAAATTATTGTCAGTATATTATGAAAATGCACACAAATCTCTTGAATAACTCTGTCTCTGAGTTCTGTGACCTGCTTCCCAAACATGCAGTATTGAGAATGTAGTATGTTCAGAAAAGGCTTTTTGATTGTTTCAACATCTAATGGATTACAGGTCCATTTTTTGAGCAAGACACCATTTGCAAAGCTTACCTTAGGTTCATGTTTCATAAAGTTTGATCTTCAGCTCTTCTTCTGTATAATCCTGTTTTCTTGTAGAGCTGTTAATTTATTTTAGTCAGTTTTCTGTTCTGTTTTCTTCCCTTCAACAGAGCTGATGATTTGACAGGCAAGCTGCCAGGAATAATTTAAATAAACTTTATCACTTGAAAGATAAAATCTCTATTTTAAACAGTGTGGCCTTCAATAACATATATCTCTAATTTCAAGTCCTGGCTGATTTTTCGAATGTCAAGTTTATTTTCTATATGCACTGAAACAATTTACTAAAATCAGAGTTCTTTTAAGTGCTCTGAGAGAAGCTGTGTCATGAAACAATGTAATCAAATATCTTTTTCATGATGCCAGTCATCATAGTACTTTAACAGCTTCCAGGTAGTGAACATATATTTATTGCCATTCCTTTTTCTTACGGAGGTAATGTAAGAAGTCTTGTTTGAAAAGTGGTATCCAGTGTTTTCCTCTGAAAGTTTATGGTCACCCTGAACTTTTCCAGGATTGAGATCCATATTTGTTGGCTGAACATACATTTTGTCCTTGAGGATGACAGGTCCATTTTTTTAGTGCAATGTAGTTGGCTTAGGATGTGGTGATCATGAAAGGAGAATTGGTACCTTAAGCCAGTGCTATGAATACCTGTGAAGAAAAGAATTAAATCCCTCTAACTGGTCATCATTCAGAAGGAAACTTGCAAGGAAGCAGAGCACTAAAGAGCTTTCTATACTACATATTGAGAGCACATCAGGCATACTGCAGCTGGGTAAAATACAGGAGGAAAAATAATGGGTTTTTGGTTTGTGTGTTTTTTGTTCTTTTTTTTCCTTTTACAAAAATAATATTCTGTATTTTGACTTGTGTTGACTGCTTTGTATATAATGTGGAAAACACTAGCAATATATTTTTAAAACTTATTTTAAAAATATTTCCATTGAGCTTTTTTCCTGATTCTTCCTGTTGTGTAAATGATCTTGGATCTAAAATGGTGCTATGTTAGCAGACCTAATCTACTGTCTACAAACCTGCTAAACTGCAATTGAATCACAGGATTGGGGATATGGTTAAGGTGACCATAATAATTTGAGGGAAATCTAGGCCAGGGGTGTGGGGCTGGGCTGGACAGAGTAGTGAGGCATGCACGCATACATACACACACACATGGATTTTTCTTCAGTGGCTGAGATGTTGACACATCCACCAAAATCCAGGACTGTCCCAGCCCAGGACATATGGTCATCCTAGGTATGATGTATCTGTTAAAGGCTCATATATTGTTCCCCTGAAATAAGGAAGCTTTGGAAGGTATTCTCTGGGGCACCCTGATGCTCCTTCTGAGGTTACTCAGTTATCCATTGTGTTAGGTCAGTGATTCTCAATCAGGGGGTGGGAAATAAGTGAAGTGTTAGGAGCTAAGCACAGTCTAAAGGGTGTCCCTGCTGGCCAGTCCCCCATTCTCACTGCCTGGCCCCTCTGCAAAGAGGCAAGCACTGTAATATATTAGCTGGTTTTTGAAGTTAGGTACCACTCAATTCACAAAGGTTGTAAACCACAGCATTAATTAGTGTCTAAATATATGTTCTAGCCTTTTGTTAGCAAGACTTTGCATGTACTTATTTTAATCACATGTACAATTTACTGGTAATTGAAACCATGTAATTGAATTTAATGTAAACAAACATGTTTAATACAGGTGCTGCTATTATTGCTTATACTGCATTTATTGTTCTATTTCTGATCTTTATATAGTCTTAGGCCTCCCTTACTGACATTAGTTGTAGGGTTGATTAGATCTTCCTTCAGGTTATTATACTGTTAAATCCTGCTGGCAGCTACCAGCTGGATCATTGCTTATGAATTATAATGCAGTAGAAGCACCTGACTGAAGCCATTGGATCTTTAAGGGAAATATGTCATAAATGCATTTCATATACCATAAATAGTGTAGGTATGTTTCCAGAGGGTTTTCACTTGTGATAGTGGCTTGCTAAATGTTCATATCTGATTTAGGACATTGTTGAATGATAGTAATCAGGTCTCTGTCTCCTTAAGTAATGATATTCTGATGACTACTAGTCTCTTGATGATAAGTGCTTCCAAGGCATTAAGTGCTGCAAGATTCATAACATGTTAAGAAGCATAAATGGAAAGCCCCTTAGTACTTAAAATAGAAGTAATGGTGTTTTATAACTCTTCATGCCAAGAGATAAGGTTTATTGTCTGTCTTTAGCCCCTGGGAACAGAGATTGCCTTTTTATTTGTGTTCTTCTCTGTGCTGAATAAAAAGTAAATAATAATAATATTGCATGACAGGAGTGCAGACCAAAATAAAATAATATTTAGGTTTGGGAGGATATTGCAAAAGAGGAAAATACATTTGACCTTAGTTATATAACCAGCCCAAATATCACTGAAATATCAAAAACTTCCTGCATACTAGTTGCTGATGTCTTGCCACCCCATGCAACCAATAGACCCATTAGAAAGAACTGTTTCTTCCTAAACATTATTTTAACAGGGTATTCCAGTTTATTTGATTAGAATAACCTGTGAACTCTATTTGAAATTCACTATTTTAATAACCTGTGTCAGTCTGCCTATTTTAGTTTATCCAGTCTCTTCAAGCTGTATTAATCAGTAATAAACAGCATTTTAATTTTATTTTGCTTTTTATTTCAGAGATATTAGTTCCATTCTAGTTTTATTTTCCATTATTCCATAATTTGCCTTATCATTACACTTTCATTCCTTCTGAAATGGTGATATTAAGAGCTAATTTTATATGTGGTGATCTAATATGACTTTTTTAGCGTTTTCTTCGTGTCTGCCAAACCATACATCATAATGTCATACATCTTATTTATACATCATGTTGCACTATGATCAGTAGGCAATAGGCATGATGTAAACTAGGTGAGAGAGATGACTGATGGAAAGAGCTGGCATTATAATTTTGCTCAACTTTCAACTTTTGTCATTAAAGTGGCTTCATGCTGCTTAATTCACTGGGAGGGAGAGCTTAATGTGGTCTTATTATGAACAGTCATTGTTTACAAGGACTCTGTGTCAGCTGATTTTATGAACTCTTGAAGCCTTGCTGATGTGGCAGCAGATGAGTTTAGCAGAGTTTTAATTAATTTGAAAAAGAATTACATTCTCTTTTATGAGATTATAAAATTAATACAATTAAAAGTTCACTCCCTTTAAATTCATAAACTTAGAAAAATCAAGACAAGAAGATTGATGAGTACTGCTTTATTCCTTGAATTCATGACTTTACATTAAACAGGTTGATGAACATTGAATGCAGAGGTTTCAGCAATAAGAATTATATTTACTAAAAGGATGTGATGGTATGAGCTAATGAAACATCTGTTTTCCTTCGTCCAACAGAGGCATTTTAGAGTTTCAAGCTGTTTAACTTGTTTGTAGGTATGCAATTTCCTATTGTTTCTGTTAATTATTTCTAAGGCAGCAAAAATCAGATTAAATATCAAATCAGCTTCATTATGTTTTCCCACTACCATTTATCTCAGCATTCCTATTTTCAAAAAAAAAAAAAAAAATGAATTTTAGGGGAAAGTCTTCAAAAGTATTTCAGGACTTTAAACAGAAGTCTCTATTTCACAGTTGTGTAGATTTTAGGGTTAGAAGGGATCATTTAATAAATCACCAAATACTCCTGTGTTGAACTGAATAGTGATAAACTGTTAAGTATCATAGAGGGCAGGAAAGACTAGGACAGACATTCAAAAAGCCAGAGCCTGAATTGATTCAATCTTTGCAGGTTAGTTTAACCTGGCTAGGCTGAACCAATTTGCAAGTTAACATTAACAAGCAGGCACATGTCTGCAGTAGTTCAGGCCAGAAGCCTGGTGGCATTAGGGGAAAGTTGGGGAGGGGAGGGAGGGAGGGGGCACGGCCAGGCCGCAGCAGTAGCTTGGTGTGAACTGGCCAGGGAGGGGGTTTCATTCCTCCTTCCCCAGCACACCAGAACAGACCTGATCTGTGGTCCACTAGGGGCTCCCTCCTTACTGCTGCAGCAGCAAGGCATTGTTCCCTGAGACACAGGGGGCAGGGAGGGGGGGTTATTCTCCCTCTGCCTCTGGGGGACTGCAGCGGGGGCAGCCAGCCCTGTTCGCCACCGCCACTCGCTCTGTGTACTGGGCAAGTGGTGGAATAAGTCTCATCCTGCTCCCTCACCCAAGGGACCCTGCTGGCCAGTCTCTGGCTGCTCCCACCCTACCACTGGAGTGACAAGGGGGCAGGGCTCTTGATGGAGGCAGCACCCCCTGCCATGGTGTCCCGAAGCACAAGCCTCTTCCCAGCAGGGGAGCTGCGAGCAGGGGTCAGAGCTGCCATGTACTCAGTGGGGTGCATGGCAGCACCGGGACTCAGAGGGGACTGTAGCCCTGCAAGTTCCTCCAGTGCTGCTGCCATATGCCCTGCACAGTCTGCAGCAGCTTTTCTCCACCCCACAACATGGCTCCATCACCAGAAAGAGGCTTGCGCTCTGGGATACCATGATAGGGGCTGCAGCCCCTGTCACGGTCACTCCCCCCTTGCCGCTCCAGCAGCAGGGCAGGGGCATGGCCAGATGCTGCCTGGCAGGGCCCCTTATGCAGGGTGTGGGGAGGGGCCTTATTCCCTGCTCTGCTCCCAGGGACCCACAAGGTATGACCCCCACCTCTGCAGCTTGCTTGCAGTCAGGTAGGGTGGGGGCTAATTCCTTCCTGTTTCCCCCCTCCCCCCCACCCCGGGACCAGGACCAGGACCACTGCAGAGTTGACCGCCTCCTTGCCTGGCTGTAGGCAACTGCAGGGGTCCCCAGGGAGAGAGAGGGGACAGAGGGAGGAATTAACTCCCTCCCTGCTTGTCTGTGGGCAAGCCACACAGGTGTGGCCAGGGCTGGAAAACCTATGCTGCAGTCTGTGGGGGGAGATGGGATGGAGGGAAGAATTAAAACCCTCCCTCGATGCCTTTGCCCTAATAGGGCCAGGTTGGAATGGCATCTGACCATGCTTGAGGCGGGGAGCAAGGGAGAAGCTGAAGGTGCATGTAACAGGGGGCCTGCTCAGGGCCATTCTCAGAGTAGCCCGCCCACCTGTTCCTGGGCTAACCGGCCATGTTCTTACCTGCCATGCCTTGTTGTTATAATTAATTAGTAGATATTAATATACGGGAGGCTGCCCATTTCATGCCCTGATGCCAGGGGGCACTATCTGCAGCTCCATTCCTCCCCTACACCACAGCCCAAGCCTCACAGATGGCGTCTCAATGTTCCTTTAATCACCGGCCCCCACACTGGGCCCCAGAATCCTCCTATTGAACCCCACCTGGATTCCTCCCCTCAGGCAGCCTCTTCCGCCATCATACCAGGCAGCATAGCTCCCTGAACTGGTTCCCCTTTTGGGTGTGGTCCCCCCACCAAGACCTTCAGCTCATCTAGCCCTGGCCCACTTCCAGGCCAGTCAGGACCCCAGGCCCTCAGCTCTTGGGCATCCCTCACAGTGGGCCCCTGGCCCTTTTACCCTTCCAGTCCTGGCCCCAGCATGGGCTACTCAGGGGAAACTCAGACAGGCCTGAGTCTATGACCCTTTCTCTCTCCGAGGGTGCACCCTCTGGGCCCTCCAAACAAAGGGGTAATCCACCCAGTCATGGGGGCTAGGGGTTAAGGCACCCCAACCCACCTTTCACTGGGGTGGTAACTGGCCTGGCATTTCCTGGGGGCTCCCATGCCACTGAGAGCCCCACCAGGCCACCCACTCCCAGCAGGGTGCAGTTTTAGGTCATGCCCAGGACCAAGAGCCTCCTTACCATCCCCTACAGCTCCTCCCTTACCTCCAGATGATATCAGCATCTTTCCAGCCAGGCAATGTTGTTGTCTGGCCTCTCACAGCAGAACTGCCATATTTATATGGGCAGCCCCAGTTCCAAAATGGCTGCCGTAATCAGGCACCTGGTGGCTACCAGCTCCAGGCCCTTAAAGTGGCAGGCACAACCAGTGCCGTGCCATAGTGCAGTATCATGTGCAGTACCATGTATGGGGTGCTACCCCTACAGCTTTGCTGCCACTGCCATCTGCTTGCCCAGCATGTGTGGTGCCTACCAGTAAGGCCAGGGTAGGCTTCCCTTGGTGGCATGGTGACAGTGCCAGTGGTGGGGAAACTGTAGGTGTGGACCTGATACATGGGGCTGTGCTGCAACCCCACTGCTCAGTAGGGGAACAGTGAGCAGGGCATGTCCAGCTCAGTGTCCAGTGGCTATAGGTACAGGGCTTGGGGCTGAACCTGTGCCGTGTGCAGGTATGGGGGCAGGGCTGGTATGGGCCCTGCTGTTCAGCAGGTAGAAGGGGCCATTGGGCAAAAGCTGCTCCCCCAGCTGAATTCTCAACTGGTTCTGCCCCTGGCTAGCTCAGTGTGGGTGGGACAAGGTGGGGGAATAGATTAAACCCCGCTCTGTCCCTGTTTGCTGGAGGTGGCAGACCAGACCCCCCTCCCACTGCTCCAGGTGATGGTGGGGGGGGGATGCCTGACAGGGGCTGCTACAACCACGGCCAGGCAGACACTAGCTAGGGTCCCCTGGGGAAGAGTGGAGAAGCGGGGAATAACCCACCTCCCTGCCTTCTTAGATTCAGGAGCCATGGCAAGCCAGCATCTGGCCATGCCCCCACCCCTGCTCTGGCTAGAGAACAGAAGGGCGGGGCCATCCCTGCTCTCTGGAGCAGAGAGTACAGCCCAGCCCAGGGCTGCAAAGCATCTGGGATGTGGAGGGAGTCTGGTTTAAGTTAAACCAGGAAAGGGTCTGGGATAGACATTGCATAAACCTGTTTGACCCAAAGCAGTTAAGTTTGATACTATATTCAAACAGGTTTATCGTGAACCAGTTTCAGCCATTTTGAAACTGGTTTATGTGGACTGAACTTATTTTCTGTTACAGGTTTCAACCAATTTCTGATCACTTAAACTGGTTCATGTGTAATGTCTGTCCCTAGCCTAGATGATCTTTGCAAGTGATCCTTTGAAAAGCAAAAGCATTCTGTAACATTCCTATCAATCTAACTGTGGATAAAATTCTATCACCATGCCAAATCTAGTGTAACTGGTTTGACTGTGAATATGTGAGCAAGGCACAAAAGATAAAGAATTTCATCTACTACCTCAGATCATCCAGTTGCTAATCTCTAGCTATCATCAATTTTTGTTTCAGAAGAAGGAAGGAAAAAACACAGGCTATATCCAGCCAGATGGGCTTGTATGTTTTGGGGAGGGAATCCTTTCTGAACCCTACTGGGGACTGGCTCAAATTCTGAAGCATGAGATTTGATTATAGTTTTAACATAAAACTGCACAAATTTGAGGATACTGAGTTTAATGCAATCAATCCTGTTCTCCCCATGGCCCATGAAGGAAGGGGGATGAGAAGAAGGATATATGGATCAACAGATTCTAAGGCCAAAAGGGACCATTGTGACCATCTAGCCTGAAGCTGGAATAATTATCTTTAGAAAGATATCTAAGGATGCCAAGTGAACAGTAAGCTCAGCACCTACCCCAATAAACTGTTTCAATATTTAATTACTATAATTTATAGGAGACTGCATCTTGTTTTACAGCTAAAATTGCCTAACACCTAGTCAGTTGAATTTATTATTTTTTTGTCAGCTAGATTGAGAAGTCCCCTGGCATTAGATATGTTTTTCATATGCAAAATAGCCATATGTAGTAAATTAAGTTAGCCTTTTCTTCAATATGGAATATATTCTTAGTCTCTTAAACATTGCATTGTAAATTGTGACTTCCAGTACCTGCACCATTTTATTTCTTTTAAATATCAGTGCTACCATATTTACCTGAATCCAAGATGACTTTGAATTTAAGACGATCCCCCAACAATTAGATTCTGTACATGGAAAATGTACGTATTTGTTTAAATTTTCCATGTATAGAACCTACGTTTTGGAGGATTGTCTTTAGATTAGTCTCCCCCCCCTCACTGCTAGAGCAGGGAAAAAAACAGTGAGGGGGATCAGGCATTAAGTGTGGGTAACAGCCTGTCCCCTTCCCCTTTCCTCTGCCCACTTTTCCATCCTGCCTCCTACCACCTCTCGTGCCTGCCTTCCCTATGCCTGCCCCTCATGGTGCCTGCAACCCCTACGTCCTTCCCCCATGCTTGTGCCCCCCCAGCAGCTGCCCTGCCCCTGCTGCTTGCCCTGCTTCTTCACCTGCTTCCCACATATGTCCCACCCATACGCTCTACCCTCCAAGGTGTCCAAGGGTTGGAGCTGCTACCATGGCAAACATGGCTGTGAGGCCTGGCCAGGCTGGGGCTGGAGTTATCATGTGCTTCATACCCCAGACAGGAGTAGGGCTGCAGCTGCAGAGGGCAGGCTGTGGGGGGCCAGGCAGGAGAGGCAGGCACCAGGGGGCCAGAGGCTTCAGGGGGAAGATGGAGGCAGGGGGCAGGTAGCTTCAGTGGCTTCAACTCTGGCTCCAACCTGGGCTCAGGGACAAGAGTTGAAGCGGCAGCATCCACCTGCCCCTCTCCCCCCACCAACCTTGCGCACAAATTCAAGATGAGAGGCTTTTATTCCATATGTTGAATTGGGGCAGGGATCTCATCTTGGATTTGAGTGAACATGGTATACTGGTAGTTCTTCAGTCCTTTGTATTTTTATCTGTTTTCCAAGATTTGTTAACATTATTAAATAAGAGAATTTCTCAGCTAGTTCCTTTAATACTCTTAGATGCAACTTTTCTGGACTTGCTGATTTGAACATGCTTAAGTTTAGCTAATGCTGCCTCATGTCTTTCTTTGTTACAGATGGAAACTTTCTATTCTATCTGCACTGTCCTCTGGGATGGATACATCCCCATGCTTCATTCCAAATGCAAAATACAAACATCTATTGAACATGTCTCTTTCTTTCATTAGTAGTTTCAGTATTACCATACCAACACGCTTATAATGGACCTAGAATTTTTTTTTTGTTCTTGATTGTGTTTTAAAAATACCTTTTAGGTTTTGATATTTTATTCATCCCTTTGGTGTTCCTTCTCAGTTGCTTGTGTGTTTAAAATTGTAACTTAAATAGTAATGAATGTACTTCCCCTTTTTACTGTGTTATTGTCTCTACAACATCTCTTTCATATGCTGTTTCTAGTGGTTTGCTCCTGCAGGTTGTTCACTTCATATATCTTACCTGGCAGTTGGTAGCAATTCAGCGCTTTCATCTGTGAAGATAAGTTTTGGGTTCTCTTACTTTTGATGGTAACAAATATTCAAACTCATTTGTTTTACTTGACTCTACTTGTCAGTTGATTTCCATGGTTTTCTCTGCAAAGTGTCCAATTGGATTTACCAGATGTGGCCATTCAGGAAATATTCAATATTCTTGTTGCTTTACAAGGTAGTGAGTAGTTTCTCAAGGCAATATGCCTTTTCCTCCATCAGGGTTTCCAACTTGCACTTCATTCAAAGGAAGTCTCTTCTTTCTTCAGGCAGAAAGCAGAACACAACCCACAATGCACGTCGCAACACCTGCTGACTTTTCCCTACCTGTTACTGACACCTAAATGTACTTATAAAGCCAACCCCCCAAATTTAGTCATATGGAGTATGGCTGGTTTGCTAGTAGCTGCACACATGTTCTCCGTTAGTATGGTTAGTTTTGGTTAGTGTGGTTGAATCCTCATCAGTGATGTAGGGTGCTCATTGAATGCCCAGAGCAGAGGAGGGGGAGCATCATTTTGCTTTCCCCACTCTTCCCCCTCTCCATCCCCTAGATACTTTGTTTAGTGCAGTGCTGCACTGCCCAGCTCCTGTGACCAAGTAGAGGCCATGCAGGGTTTCCCTTGCACTCCAGAGGTTCTTGGGAGGAAGAAAGAGAAAGCAGGGCAAGAGGGGATGGAGAAGGGGACTACCATTCTGCTTGCTCCATCACTTCCTCCTGCTCCCACTCCCAAGGTACACTGATTAGTATGGTACTGCCCTGCCCTGCCTGCCTCTTATGGCAAGACAGAGTTTCCCCTGCCATGGCAAAGGCTTCCAGGAGTGGGAGATCCTGATGCCCCCTCATAGTTGGTGCCAAGGGCAGATGCCCCACCTCATATGACCCTGCTATGCTCCTAGTCCTCATAAAGTATTACCAGCAAACTCACTTAATGAAAGCCATACACCTGGCAATAAACACAGAAGATCAAAGCTGTACTTCTATAATCAGTCACATAAGTCTCAAATATACTGACTCAGTTACTTCCAAAGGACAAAATTAGAGTTCTCCTCTTATATAAAAAGGCCATGAAAATTCAGCTGTTAGTCACACCTTGTTTATCAGTGAAAATCAATTGTAAACACCTGGGTTTTAAAAAATATTGTCAATAGCTGTTTTGACAGCACCTGTATTTGATTGCTTTCTTCTGTGTTGAGGAGGGGAGAGGATCAATAATGAATAAAGGGTCAAATTTTAAAGACTAGGGAGAATAGATATGTTTTTCTGGGGAAATAGGACATGTGGTCTTGTTTGGTCAGAAAGGGACCATGCATTGTGCAATGGTAATTCACTTCTGAGGCCTGAACATCTTTCTATTGTTTAAGCATGAGCTAAGTTCAGGCCAATGGGCAAAGCCTGTGTAAAGAAGGCATTGCCCTCAAGAAATAAGACGGGGCTGAAGAGCACAGGGTCTTTCTTCATGCTGTGAGCAGGGTCAAGGTACCTTGCACTGATGGACTGCATTTGCCTTTATGGGATAAAGAGCAAAGTGTACTGCTGTACACTACCCCACCACCCCTCAATTCTCTACTGGTGTACTGCTGTATACCACCCCTCAATTCTCTTATGTGTTTAGGGGGGCAGTGGTTTAAGGTTGTGCATGAACTTACCTGCTGGGATGTCAGCATGCCTTCTGCCCCTCCATACTGTAGTGAATGTTGCTGCAGTAATTTCTGCTGCATGGACTGAGGGTGTAAGAACAGGTCTACTTCCTTTATTTATGAAATTCAGTATGTATTTTATAACATTTTAAAATACCTTTACTGTACTGCCAATTGTGTACTTTGTGATATTGATACCATTAATAACAATCTTTCATGCCTTTTCTGTTGCTATGTTTGCAGCTCATGGAAAACATAGCACAAAGCGCACAAGTAACATGTTTTTACTGATGTTGACTTTGACCATCAGCCTTTAATCTTCATGCTAAGGTACCTACCTGGTGGTGTCATTATGCTGTGACCATTTTTCCTGTGATCCCTAATATTAGACTTACCAGAAAAGAATGTCATATATTTTGATGTCACAGAGCACTGAGGTGCCCTGTGCCTGAAGAGGGGGAAACTGCTAAGGAAGGAGCCCTAGCAGTGACTAAGGAGCACAGCTGTGGGTTGCCGGGGCAACCAAAGAAGGTCAGCTGACCAGAAAGGGCAGGGCTTGACCCTTATAAAGCTTAGGAGCAGAGGCCTGAGGGAGTTCCCTGCCAGCAGCCAGAGAGGCAGGAGCTCCCTAAGCTAGGATACGGGAAGAAGCCTGACCGCAGGTACAGCTTATGGCAGCTCTTGAGGCTTGATCAATGTTGTTTTAGCCAGGCAGCTTCAATTTATGTTACAGCCCAGGGGCTTGTGTTTTGTTGTTGTTACAAGACCGGTGGTTTGGGTGAGGCTATAAGGGGATGGAGGAGGCCTCATAGGGGACTCACAGCAGAGTGTGAGGACCCCAGCGCCAGTACGGGAGCAGCATAGGGGGTACATAGACCCAGCCCCAGAGGGGGGGCGACTGAGAAGCCCCAGTGCGGGCATGGTGAGCCCCAGAGAGGGGGCACTACTGAGAGGCCCCAGTGCAGGCATGGCAAGCCCCAGGAGAGGGCAGTGTGATTGAGGAGTCCAAGTTGGACACGGTGAGCCCCAGATAGGGGGCAGCATAATTCAGGAAGCCCAAGTGTGGGTACGGCGAGCCCCAGATAAGGGGCAACACTATTAAGAAACCCAAGTGTGGGCACGGTGAGCCCCAGATACGGGGGGCAGCATAATTAGGAAGCCCAAGTTGGGCACGGGGAGCCCCAGGAGAGGGCGTTAGCATCACAGAGAAGGCCCAGAGAGAACAGGAAGCGGCCAAGATAGGGATAGACCTGAGTTAACATCTGCAAGGCTTGGACTGTGGTATTGGGGAGAAACGGAGCCGCAGATAGCGCCCCCTGGCAGCGGGGCAGTACCAGGGCAGCCTCCCGCTAATTAACACCAATTAATTAATTAACAAGGCATGGCAGGAGAGTAGGCGGGTGGTTGCCCCAGAGACAGGTGTGTGGGCCACATAAAGGGCAGCCTAGATCGTGTACCTGTTACACATGACTTCAAAAAAGCCTTCGATCTGGTATCCCATGATCTCCTTTTGGTGAAACTGGCCAATTGTCGCCTTGGGTCCACCACGATCCACTGGCTGGAAAATTGGCTCTGGGGTCGGACCCAGAGGGGAGTAATTGATGGAAGTCATTCATCATGGTGTCCTGTGACTAGTGGGGTGCCCCAAGGCTCTGTCCTTGGACCCGTATTGTTCAACATCTTCTTTAACGATGTGGACACTGGAGTCAGAAGTGGACTGGCCAAGTTCGCCGATGACGCCAAACTTTGGGGCAAAGCGGCGGGTGATCCAGGCTGACCTGGACAGGCTCAGCAAGTGGGCGGAAGAGAATCTGATGGTGTTCAATGCCGATAAATGCAAGGCTCTCCACCTTGGGAAGAAAAACCCGCAGCATCCTTATAGGCTCGGCAGTGCTATGTTGGCTAGCACTATGGAAGAAAGAGACTTGGGGGTCATCATTGACCACAAGATGAACATGAGCCTGCAATGCGATGCTGCAGCTAGTAAAGCGACCAAAACACTGGCTTGCATCCATAGATGCTTCTCAAGCAAATCCCAGGACGTCATTCTCCCCTTGTACTTGGCCTTGGTGAGGCTGCAGCTGGAGTACTGCATCCAGTTTTGGGCTCCACAATTCAAAAAGGATGTGGAGAAGCTTGAGAGAGTCCAGAGAAGAGCCACACGCATGATCAGAGGTCAGGGAAGCATACCCTACGGTGACAGGCTGAGAGCCCTGGGGCTCTTTAGCCTGGAAAAGCACAGGCTCAGGGGTGATCTGATGGCCACCTATAAGTTTATCGGGGTTACCACCAGTATCTGGGGGAACGTTTGTTCACCAGAGCGCCCCAAGGGATGACGACTAGGTCGAACGTTCATAAACTACTACAAGACCGTTTCAGGCTGGACATAAGGAAGAATTTCTTTACTATCTGAGCCCCCAAGGTCTGGAACAGCCTGCCACTGGAGGTGGTTCAAGTGCCTACATTGAACACCTTCAGGAGCAAACTGAATGCTTATCTTGCTGGGATCCTATGACCCCAGCTGACTTCCTGCCCTTTGGGCAGGCGGCTGGACTTGATGATCTTCCGAGGTCCCTTCCAGCCCTAATGTCTATGAAATCTAAGAACAGATGCAAGAGTGTTGCTACTGGAATAAAAGACTGTAAATTATAGACATTAGAGAAAGATAAAATAGATAAAAATAAACTTAAATATATTAAACAAGCAGAAAATAGGAAACCACATTACAATAACGAAGTGAAAATTATGAAGGAAAATAAAACATTGATATCGTTCTAGTTAAAGTTGTGAAATACATTGTGTTACATTTGTTTAATGGCCTAGGAGCTGGAGATTTATTTATTTATTTTATTCAGTAAGATGGTTCTTACTCAATATTATACCATTACATTCATGAAGTTCAAAGTATCAGAATACTGAGGGGAAAATTGTTCTAAGGAAGGTAGAATACAGAAAATGTCTTGGAAATTGTGGTGCTGAGGGAACTTCACAGATATTCATCCAACTGCATGACATTTTTGTAGAACTATAGAATCATGTAAAGTAGGGCCATAAATTAGGAGCTGTATTATAATAACTTGAAACTCTTTGTATTTACACATTGACTCAATTCCCATGAACAATCTCTGGTGGAGAAGTTAGACTGTTTTTGGCACTCATTCTGGAGGGCACATACTGTTTTAATTACCTACCTACAATAGATTTGCAGTACAGTTTATTCACTGTTTATTAGCAGGTGCAGCATCCCATTGAACAAATATTATGGTGTCACATTTTGTGGTTACAACTGATTTGGGACATTATGTAAAACTGTGGTGATGCAGTAGAGAGTCACTTTTAAATGCTTGCTTATTAAATGGCATAGGAAGACAGCTGTGCTAGCATGAAACTGAAGAAGAAACAACCTTATAACCTTCTTATTCACTCAACAAAGGCTGAAGAACCGCATACCAGGGTGGTAGGATAAGTGTTTTCATAAGGATGGATAAGTATTGTAACCCCTTTTTTACATGTGCATAGATGCTGTAACACAGCATATTATGAATATGCCCGTCGTCAGAGCTGTACTGTTACCCAGTGCATCCACATGTGGCAGATAGTGGAATGACCTTCAGAGAAGGTTAGCTGCAAAATAAGCAGGGGTAACTCTGACAAATAAGCAATTGTGGAACAAGGAGCAGCAGCACTGCAGGATGTGGTGGGACAGCACATGGCAATGCTGTCTGTTCTGAAAAGCCACATATATCTTTTGATGGTGCTGTGACATAGGAAGTACAGGCCACCATTATAATGAGCCTGCCCAGCCCCCAGCCATGGGTCTACAAGTCCTTAATGGTGGAGCAGGCAGAAGAAGATGCTAGAATCTCAGTGGCAGCAGTGGAATGAGATCTCCAACTGTCTTGGCCCCCTTGCTTTTGGATCAAGGTCCTGTTCTGTCAAGAACCATGTGGAAGCTGATGTGCAGCAGCTTCTCCATGATAAAAGAAATCAAGCACAGGCATCTTTCATGGACATGTATTTTCCAGAACATTAGTTAAGCCTTTGGTGACCAGCTAGTGATGACAGGAGCAGGATTGTGAAGCCTGGAAGCTCCTAGTCATGAACTGGCATAAAGGCAGCAGTTACAAGAAGGTCATCTAGCATTTGGAACCAGGAGTGCAATTCAGCAGCTGTAACTGAGACTGAGAGGCTCTCTTCAGGATCCACTCTGATCACCCTACATTGGGAGGGAGCTAGAAAAGGTTCCCTAAAGATAACCTTGCTACCTTTTTCCTGACTGTATAATCATGTGCAGTAGGATCTGCTTTACTGCAGTCAAAATCAATGAAGATGCACAATCAATTTTGGGACCCGGAATATCAGGACCCTCATGGACAGTCCTAATAGTGGCCCAGATCGTATTACTGTAGTCATAGCTCAAGAACTTGGGCAAAGCTACATTGGCATTGCAGCACTGGGTGAGACCTTACTGAGCAGGAGAGGGCAGATCAAAGAACAAG
Organism: Alligator mississippiensis; assembly: GCF_030867095.1. Classification (NCBI taxonomy): domain Eukaryota; kingdom Metazoa; phylum Chordata; order Crocodylia; family Alligatoridae; genus Alligator; species Alligator mississippiensis. The sequence continues at coordinate 46,357,829 of NC_081830.1, forward strand.
GAGGCCATTCTAACTTCTTTTGGAAGGGTAAACAGTAGGGCTGTGTGAAATTTCACCGACTGTTTCATTTGGACTCATTTCAAACTCAAAATAGTGAAATCAAAAAACAAAGTCTTCGAAACAGCCTTGAAATGAAACAAGGGCAGTCAAAATGTTTCAAAAGTTTTGAAACATTTTCAGTTTCGAAGCTGAAGCTCAGCTTGCCTTCAGGGAAACAGAAAGGGGGGGAGGGGGATGGACTGCTCTAACATTGACTGTGTAGCTGGCCAGTGACTGCGAGCCCTGAAGTCTCTTCCAATCCCAGTGCTCTGGGGGAGGGATTGAAAAACAGCATAAAAGGCAGCATTGTTTGAAATGGCCTGCTTTCTGCCTTGGAGTGTGACAGTTACTGAACTATCTTCCAGAAGCTCAGGAGCATTAGGCAACACAGGCTACTACTAGCATTGATTTGAATGATTTCCTACTGGCTAGCCTAGCATGTGGGATTCCACAATACCTTTTGCTTTCTTCTAGACTATTTTATTTGATTATTATATTCATTGATCCATTCTTTTCAATTTTATAATTATATTGGATCTCACACTATAGAATTTATTTATGAAGGGTGATACTTTTATATTTTATTTCTAACATTTATACCTTGCAGCATATTACATACATTATAGAATGTATATGGGATTGCAGATACATTTATATATTTGTATAAAAACAAGACACTATGAAATACACCATGAAGTGTGCTGGAAAGGCAGCTGGCAAGCCTTCAGGGAGGGGTGGAAGATGGGGTAGAGGGAGAGGTGTAAGTTCTGCCCCCCCCCCCAACTGAGCTGCAGCCATTTGCTACAGCTAGCAGGGATGAGGCTCCCAGAAGCAGCAAGGAGAGGGGAGAAGTGCCTGAGACTGCATCCCCTCCAAGAGCACCAGCCATAATCCCCCACCACCACCACCATGACAACAAGCAGCAGCACCAGTACCAGCATGACAGTCTCCTCCACCCCATTTCACTTCCCATGCCTTCCAGTGACAGAGGAAGAGCTGGAGCTGAGTGCCCTAGCAAAGGAAATACTGGGGAAGGAGGGGGAATCAGCTGACTTGATTCTCCACACCCCTCAAGTTTCTCCTAGAGCTAGGCCTCCTTCTTCAGAAGGCATTTCAGAAGAGGTTGAGGTAGAGGTTGCACAGGCAAGTGGCTCAGCTGAGTCCACTCTTCCTTTTGCTGTGCCTCTGCCTGCTGAGGAGTGGGAAATTGCAGCATCTACACATATACCTGCACCCCAGAAGTGAGTGGGTAATGTGATCTGGGATCCTTTTGAGCTGGCAGATGATCCCACATATGCTATCTGCCTGCACTGCCAAGCCAAAACCAGCCAGGGCAAGGGAACAAAAAACATGAGCACCACAGGGATGCTGTTGCATCCCCCTTGCCTTTGCTCCTCCTCAGCCTGGCACCAGTGGGAGTGTGCCCAAAGGGAAGTCCCCCTCTTGCTCAATAGCCCCCGTCCCCCCAAAGCAGATGCAGGTCACACTGGAACAGTGGGAGAAAGGTGGATAGAAAGGGGGGTGCATTGCAAGGGCAAGCAAGATCACCCAGAGTATTGGGGAGATTAGTTGAGCCAGGGTTCAGGTGGCTCATTAAACAGGACAGTAGTGCCCTCCCTGTATGAGACATGCAGAGAGTACTTGAGGGAGAAGCTGTGCAAGGCAGGTCCACAGGTGGCCTTAAATTTCACCTTGGACATCTAGAGCAGCTGGGGTGGAGATCACACCTACCTCTGCCTCACAGGGCACTGGTGCGACCAGCCAGGCCATCAGTGGGCTCTCCTTGAAGCTGAGTTGATGGATGAGTCCCACATGGCAACAGAGATCATGGGGCCATGGACCAGTTTGTGCAGGGGTGGCTCATTGGGCAGGGCGAGCTCACCCATGGGTTCATGATTACCAACAATGGGGCCAATATGGTCAAGGTGGTCCATGATGCCCACTTTGTTGGCATCTGCTGTGTGGCACACAAGTTCCACTTCATTGTCAGGGACGCCTTGGAGGGGGGCAGGGCTGCCAGTGTTGGCACCAGCACTAGCACCATCATCAAGCTCATTTCCAAATGCAGGAAGGTGGCAGGCTACTTCCACTTTAGCATCAAGGTGGGAAAGATTTTGTGGGACAAACAAGCAGAGTTGAAAATCCCGCCACACAAAATCATGTAGGATATGGAGACTCGGTGAAACTCCACATACCTGATTCTCAAGAGGCTGGTGGAGCAACAGAAGGCCATCCATGAGATGGCCTTGCTCAGGGAGATTGGGATCAGCAGCCCCCTTAACAGAGCTGAGTGGGATACCATCTTCCAGATCTTGGTGGTCCTCAAGTCCATCCTCGAGGCCACCGAGACCCTCAGTGCTGGTGATGCCCTCCTTAGCCAGGTGATCTCTGCAGTGAGAGAACTTCAGAGCCAAACGGAGAGCTTCCAGGGGATCAATGTTCCTGGCTGGGGCAAATGACCGTCACCAGATGTGTAGGCACCAGTGAGGTGGCTGAAGGAGGACATCAGGAAATGGCTTGATCCCTTGCAGTCCAGTACAGTCCTCGTGTTGGCTGCCATATATGACCCGTGGGTGAAAGGCAGTGTATGCAGCAGCCAAAGCCTGAATCAGTGGGCAGAGTTGCTGGTGAAGTCAAGAAGGCAGAACGGCAGAGGCGAGGGGATGTGGAAGAGGTGGATCCACTGTCTCATGCTAGCATGCCATCTACCAGCCAGTCTCCTCCTCCATCACAGGTGCTGCCAATGTGGGCCAAGGGCTTGGCTTCCATGGTGGGGTCCAAAGGCAGCAGACCCCACCATCAGGCAGTTAGCACTTAGGCCCTGGTGGTTGCCTATCTCACCAAGAACATGGAGCTGCTGCTGTGTATCCCGTTGGCCTACTGGGCAAGCTGTAGCCAGATGTGGCTGGATCTGGCCATGGTTGCCTAGGAACACCTGTCCTGTCCACTGACCAGTGGCACCCCACCACACATGCTTGGATCCTGGTTTGGTGGAGTAGCTGGTGTTCCTGAAGGTGAATCTCTCACTGCTGCGGTTCCCCAAGCTCCAGGTGCAGATGGAGTGAGTGCCACCCTCCTCACCCAGTCTGCACCTATTTCCTTTTTTCATTTTTTAAAAGCCATTTAATGTCCTGCTTTCAGAGCTGGAGGGGGTGTTTACTGCATCACCAGCCAGCAGGGGAGAACATGTCCTTGCTGAGCTTCCATGCCAGGATGAACTTGGAGGTATGGACTGGGGCTATTTGGAAGGAGGGGGCCCCAGATTCTGGGCATGACCACTAAAACTGCACTCTTCCTGGTGGGACTGCTGGTGGCAGGGAAGCCCCAGAAAATGCCAGGACCGAGGATCCCCCTGGTAAAAGGTGGGCAGGAGGCACCATAACCTAAAGCTACCACATGTATGCACAGAGTCCTGGCTGGGGAAAGCCCAGACCTGTCATGTTTTTGACAGGCCTGAGGCTTGCTGGTTGCAGCGGAGTTGTGAGGCTTCAGGTGAGCTCAACATAGCTGCCTGAGATGCCAGCTTTTGGTTTGAAAAACCCTTTGTCAGGCTGAGGAAGCTCCTGCAGTTGGTGTGAGTATGTGCTGTTCCTGGATGGAAGGAATGGTAAAGAAGCCAGAGGCTGGCATGCGATACAGACAAGCAAGTCAGTCAGTGAAAAGGGAAATGGAGGCATCAGGGGGTGAGGGACAGGCTGGGCTGGGGTGCGGGGAAGGAGGATGTAGAAGTGCAGGTAAAAGTGGAGAGGTACCTGGGGATTCAGATGTCTGGCAGGTCGCAGTGTGTCAGAATTCTAGAGGACTGGTTATATGAACAGATGGTGGGAAGACAAGGCCAAGGAGATTCAACATGTTGCTGACATCCATGATATGCATGTTTTTTTCAGTGCCACCAAAGCTATCTACGGTCCAAGCACATGGTGACTAACCACCTTGATACCTAAGTATATAGGAGACCTGATCAAGGAAAGGGGAGCCATCAGTGCCTGTTGGAAAGAACATTTTGAATACCTTTTCAGTTGGGACTCTGTTGCTAAAAAGTGTTCTCAATTCATTGCACAACACTGTCAGAAGTAATTTTGGAATTGCTCCAGCCCTTGACAAGGTGAGCAAAACCATCAAGCAGATGAAGGATGACAAGACTTCTGGAGCTGATGGAACCCCCATCCAAATCTTCAAGCAGGGGGAAGAGGAGCTTATATCACAACTCCAAGCCATCATCTTAAGGATCTGGAATGATGAGGAAATCCCAGATGACCTCAGGGACACAGTGATTATGACAATCTTCAAGAAGGGAGACAAGTCTGACTATGGAAATTACAGGGGGATCACCTTGCTGTTCACCACAGGAAAGATCATTGCAAGAATTCTCTTGAACCAACTCTTTCCACTTGCTGAAGAACTCCTCCTGGAATCTCATCATGGAATTAGGGCATAAAGAGGAGCAACTGACATTATTTTCACATCTTACCATCTGCAGGAAAAATGCCGGGCACAACAGAAACCTCTCTACATGGCCTTCTTTGACCTCACAAAAACCTTTGACTCTGTCAACCAGGAAGCACTGTGGAGGATCTTTCTGATGCCCACTGACATTTGTAACCATTCTTTGCCTGCTCCATAATGGTATGTAAATGGTATTTCTCAATAACAGATTTATCACAGATTTCTTTGAAGTTAAGATGCGAGTTAAGTAAGGCTGCATCATTGCTCCAACACTCTTCTCTATATTCCTTACCACAATGCTACATCTGGCCACCAACAAGCTTCCAGTCAGAGTGGAGCAAACTACCAAATGGATGGTAATCTATTTAGTCCCAGATGACTCTGAGCCAAAACCATGAGCACCCTGACCTCAATCATTGAGGTCCAATATGCTGATGATGCTGTAGTGTATGCTTACTTGGAAAGCAAACCATCAGGCAATCATTAATGTCTTTAGCAAGCATGTAATAAAATGGGACTAGTGCTTAACATTCAGAAGACTAAGGTCCTTCATCAATAAGGTCTTAATGAACAGTCCACAGCTCTGGTAATTCAGATTCATGTGAGACTCTGGAGAACACTGAATATTTGCCATACCTTGGAAGCCATTTCTCATAGAAGGGGGACATAAATCAAGAAATACAGCATCACCTCAAATGTGCAAGTGCAGCCTTTGGGCACTTCAGGAAATGAGTGTTTGAAGATTGCGACATCTGATATGAAACCAAGTTTGTGGTTTATGAAACAGTTGTGATCTCCACCTAAGTGCAGGGAGCTGATACCTGGACAATGTACAGGAGATGCCTCAAGTCACTGGAGAAGTGCCATCAATGCTGCCTGTGAAAGATCCTTCAAATCCTGTGGGAAGACAGATGCAAGAAAGCAAGCACCCCAAGAATCAATGCAATGATCTTCGAACATCAACTTTGCTGGGTCAGCTGTGTCATGCAGATGCCGAGCTCCAGGTTCTGGAAGGAAATTTTATTCTCCCAGCTCAGTAAAGGTGTATGCTCAAGAGGAGGGCAGAGAAAGTGCTCCAAGGAGGTCCTGAAGGCCAACTTGAAAAAATGTAACATCAACATCAAGTAATGGGAGAACATAGCCCAGATCCACCCAGAATGGAGGAAGAGTTTGCTGCAAAGATCTCAGTACTTTGAAACCTTACAATGGCAACAGGAGATGAAAAAACTAGAGTGGCAGAAACAGTATGTTCCAGACTGAAGCAAGAACACAGAACCACCCACCTCACACAGAAACATGTGCAAGAGCTGCAACAGAGTCTGTTGATCTGGCATAGGCCTCATCAGTCATCTTTAGACCCACAGATAAGATATCATGGAAGACAATCATCTTCAATTGTGACGGATTGCCAGTGATGATGATAACTATACATGAGACATAAAACCTAGTTCAACACCTGTGTCACAGACATAGCATGAACTGCCATTTAACTTTTTAAAAGTCTCTCTGAAGTGAATTGCACTAGTGAAAGATTTTACTATCTTCACCAGTCTCTGGATATAAAGCTGCACATTCTCAGCACTCTTAGATTGTGTCTCTGGACTGTCTATGCACTGCCTGTGTCCAGCAAACAGTGGAAGAATCTCAAATCCAGTTTTATCAAAGCAAAACATCTTTTACCCACCTGAAGGTATTCAACAAGCAGATATAAGGGATCAGATATCAAAAGTCCTATAGACAAATCCATTTGCAAATAGTATTCTAACCTTGCACCTGTTACAGAAGTTCAGTTCAGTCCAGATCCCCATATTCTTTATCCCTATCTGATAACCAGTCATCCTACTTCCAATCTCAACAGGGGGATTGAATGTTTAGTATGCTTTGATTCTAGGCCAGACTTTATGTAGCTAATACCAGGGAGGGAGAATGATGTATGGGGATGTTGGGAGAAGTGATTAATTGGAGATTTGAGCCAGGTAATTGGGTAGACAGACTAGCAAGTTTTACTATTTCCAGGTCTATTCTCCAAGATCAAAATGCCTAGGTATAACCAGTGTCTGCAACACAAAGCTGCTATCAGTAATCCCTGTAGTAAAGTAGAAGGGATGGTATGATAGTAAGTTTACTTATTACTACAAAAAGGTGAAAGGAAAAATAGAAAGTGCTGGATCAATTTTTATTTGATCTAAGAGCTGCAGTAGATTAAACTTTGTGACACTTACAATGTATTGAAATAATGATGGTAGAAAAAGACTATTCTAAATGTTAGAAAACAAAGTTTAAATTGCAAAGAAGTCAAGTGAAATTTATATGGTTAGTTTTAAGTGTGTCTGGTTACTTCTAAACTAAAGAGGAAGACAAGGGAACCAGTGGTTCCTTACTGAATGGGGGAGGCAACCTAGTGACAGATGATGTAGAAAAGGCTGAAGTACTCAGTGCTGTTTCCCCTCAGTCTTCACAGGCAAGGTCAGCCCCCAGACTACTGCATCTGGCAGTACAGTGTGGGGAGGTGAGCAGCCAACAGTGGTGAAAGAAGAGGTCAGGGACTAGTTAGTAAAACTGAAAGTGTACAAGTCCATGGGGCTGGATGTGAGGCACCCAAGGGTGCTGAGGGAGTTGGCCAATGTGATTGCAGAGTCACTGGCCATTATCTTTGAAACTCTTGGTGACTGGGAGAGGTTCTGGATGATTGAAAAAGGGCAAATATAGTGCTCATCTTTAGGACACCTCAGTCCTTGGAAAAATCATGGAGCAGGTCCTCAAGGAATTCATTTCTAAGTATTTGGAGGAGAAAGTGATTAGAAACAGTCAGCATGGATTCACCAAAGGTAAGTCATGCCTGAACAACCTGATTGCCTTCTATGATGAGATGATGAGCTCTGTGGATGAGAGGAGAGCGGAGAACTTTAGCAAGGCTTCTGATACAGTCTCTCACAATGTTCTCATAGGCAAGCTAAGGAAGTACAGGTTGGATGAATAGACCAGAAGGTGGATAGAAAACTGGCTGGATTCTCAGGTTTAAAGGGCTTGATGTCCAGTTGGCAGTCAGTATCAAGTGGAGTCTCCCAGGGGTCAGTCCTGGGGCCAGTTTTGTTTATTATCTTCATCAACAACTTGGAAGATGGGATAGAGTGCACCCTCATTAAGTTTGCAGATGACACCAAGCTGCGAAGAGTTGTAGATACACTGGAGGATAGGACTAGGATTCAGAGAGGATACATTGGAAGATTGGACCATAATAAATCTCCTGAGGGGTTCAATAAGGACAAGTTCAAAGCCCTGCAGTTAGGATGGAACAATACCATGCATGGGTACAGGCTGGGGACCAACTGGCTAAGGAGCAGCCTTGCAGAAAAGGACCTGGAGATTACAATGGAAAATAAGCTGAATATGAGCCAACAGTGGGACCTTGTTTGTGAAGAAGGTTAATGGCATACTGGGCTGTATTTGTAGGAGAGTTGCAAGCAAATTGAGGGAAGTAATTATTCCCCTCTATTGGGCACTAGTGAGGCCACATCTGGAGTACTGTAGCCGGTTTTGGGCCCCCCATTACAGAAAAGATGTATACAAATTGGTCTGGGGCAGAAACCAAGGGTGAGCAATTATTTAGGGTGGAGGGCCACTTACCGTGTTTTGGCAAGCTGTCAGGTGCACGGGTAGACATGCCATCTTCACAGGTGCCCCACTCATCTCATGGGGTTGCAGTCTCATGAATAGAAGTCCTGTCCCCTGACCTTTGCCACCAGAACTCCCTCCTCTTGCCCCCAGAATTACTCCTCTCAGCAAGGAGTTTTGCCATCTAGGAACCAGAAAAATACCAAATTATATTCTAAAAGGTGAACATCTAAAACATTCAGTAATTTGATTTCAAAAAATATTTTTGTCCTGGTTTACATGAGTTTGGTATACATAGAGTTGATTGTATATAATCACTTAAAATGAAATCTTACTCTTGTATATTGTGAGGGGGTAGGTATAGATTTGTGGGGGGCTGTGGACATGGGTGTAGGGGGTAGGTGTGTCTGTGGGGGATGGATAGGTGTGGGTGTGGGGTAATGGAGCGTGTGGGTATGTGTGTGGCTATGTGGCGTATGGGTGGGTATGGGGTTTGTGGGGGGTTTTATGTGAGGGGGAGAGTGGCTGGGGGCATGAGGGGGAGTGGGTGTAGAGGTCTGCATGTATGGGGCTGCGAGGAGGGTGTGGGTACAATGTGTATGGTGGGGTGTGCATGTGGGAATCGCCCCCCCCCCCACACACACACAGGGTACCGGTGTGGTCCCATGCTCCTATGGTCTGGTGGTGCTGCTGGGAGCTATGTGGTGCTGGAGCAGTACAGGAGCAGGAAGACAGGGAAATGGCTAGTGGTGGGGTGGAGCTAGGCTGCTGTGTCCTGCTGCCAGCTCCCCCTGGGTCCTACTGGATTCTGTCATCTTTGACAGGCAGCCAGGAGCAGATAAATATTTTCTAAATTTGTTAGGGGCCCCACAGGCCAGATCCAGAATGGCCTGGCAGGCTGGATCTGGCCTGTGGGCTGTACTTCTGAGGAGAGGCTGAGGGAACTGGGCTTGTTTAGTCTGGAGAAGAGAAAACAGATAGGGGATTTAATAGCAACTACCTGAAGAGTGGTTTCAAAGAGGATGGAGCTAGACTGTTATCTACTGTTCTCACTGCTGGAAGCTAACAGAACAGGAACAATAATCTCAAGTTGCAGCAAGGGAAGTTTAGGTTACATATTAGGAAAAACTTTCATTAGGAGAGTAGTCCTGCAGGGGCTTCTCTCCGTCTCCCCTAATCCCCCTGGATCCCCTCTTATCTCACCTTTTGATATGGGAGTAGGGAGGGGGAACCTGTTTGCCTGAAACCATAGTTGCCACTTTCTGGGGTGAGCCTAGCCCCCACACTTGTGTGGGGAGCTGCCAGGGAGCCATGGAGAGAGGAGGGTGATCCACCTGGATCCCCATTCTACCTGCCCCCCCCAGCCTGGACCAGGGTCCTGCCAGCCCCTCTGGCCTAGATTGGGACCTGGTTCTCCCCATGACTCCCCAGCAGTTCCCTACTCATGTAAGATCTGCTTAAAGGGTGGCAGCGGTGGCCACATGGGGTGGGTGGGTTCCCTGCTGTCTTCTGGGATGCTGAATGATTTCTCCTAACTTGATTTAACCCTGTGGAGCAGTCTGATGTGACTGCAACATGAGCTCCCTAATACCAACTGAAGATCATCTGCATCCTTATCTAAAAAGGACTAGCTATCAGAGTGTACTTTGTTCATATTTTCCTGCCTTAGCATGTGGATACTTGAATTTTAAGAGCCCTTAACCCATATGAAGGGTAATGTGTAACAGCACTGTCTGATACAAACAGCTATCTCCACCTACTCCCTGAAGTCTCCTCATAGCAAAAGCTTTGCATATTGCTTTTTACTCCAGGTGTCTAGATTCCCTGTTCAATTCTGTAATGAATAATATTTTAAATATCTTTGCCACAGTCATGTCAGCAATATCCTTGTTGTGTGAATTTGTACATTTGGAAAGATGAGCATGGAAAGGAGATTAAGTTTTTGCTGTGGCATCAGTACATGGGAGGATCTTGTGCTGAGGGATATAGCCTCAGTAAGGTGGTTTTTAAATGCAGTTCAGTGCATCTCAAAGGCATGTTTGTTTCTCACTAAAACATGTCTGAGCAAGGGATAAATCATCCGTGTCAGGTGAGTTCAACAGTCCACAGAAAGAAGAGCGAACTTTGCCAGAGTCCAGGGATATGGTCCCTTATCTTTCCTAGTACTGGACACTTCAGGGGCTATTGACCAAACACATCTCCTTTACTATACCGCTTGGCTGATTCTCTGAAGGGCATGACAGTCTCCCTATTTAAGAGGCCTGTTCTATTCTGCACTCTTTATTTGAGGTAAACCACAATTAAACTTAACCTGAATATGCAGTGTTGTTTAGGCCATGAATTTCCCTGTTGTCCACGTCTTTGATTAAAGTTGATTGACGGTACCCTCAGTAAGGAGCAGACAGCAGGACCAATGGGCATATGTGAAGCCCGCATGTGAGGAGCAAAAGTGATCAAAGTATGAGGCACAAAAAAGACAGCAGGAAAAGGAAATTTTAAAAATCTTTTGGACTCTAATGTGGTGTTTTTTCATTATTGGTTAAACTTGAAACATTCCCATACAGAAAAACATTCCTTGAAAGTAAGAGCATGATTCCAAACATTTGCAGAGGTTAGATAATTCACCAGAAACTTAATTATGCAGCCCTCAGTCTGCAGTAGGGTTAAGTACAGTAATATCTTCAATCTCTTTTGTGAAGGCTGTATTTAAACCCTGTAGAAGGCAGGGTGGATTTGCACCTTAGCATACATTCATGTATACTAACTTTCTGACACTTAAACAGATTTAACTTTTTAAAGTCAACTTAACCTTCAGAGTGTAAACACGTATATGGAGCAGAATTAACTTAAATGCAGCACATGATAATAACCTCCGAGGTGTATTATCTTGAGTTGCATTGGTTAAGCTGACTTAGCTCACAGATGGCTGCTACCATGTCAAGGACCTGTACCTGTGTATACTCCGATGTGGCTTAATGTAAGTCAATTTAGTCAATTCGACGACTTAGTTAAGTTGCCTTATTTTAAGTGAACTTAGTATGTATGTACACACCTTGTAGACTAACTAAAGCTGCTTTATTCATGTCTTTTTGCAGCATCTAATGAAGTGAGTGTTAGCCCATGAGAGCTTGTTCTAGATATAGATATCTACCACAGGTGATGCGTTGGGGGGGCACAGGAAGGCACATGCTCCCAGAGATTGGCCACCGCCAGCTGGGGAGTGTGGGGCAATGGCTGGTGCCCCCCCTGAAAATGTGGGGGTGCCAAGAGAAGTGCCAGTGGCACTTCTGGGTTTGCCGCTGGCGTTTCTGTGCCCCCCCCCCCCATGTGGGTGGGTGGCATTCGGCCACTGAGGCCTGCCCTACCCCCCAGTCAGTGATCAGCCACTGGTGCCCCCCAGGATCAGGAGGCACCAGTTGCCCATGATATCTACTGTAGTTATTCTATAAGGTACAAATCTACCCTGCTTTCTACTTGACTTCAGAGTAACACAGCTAACTGTATCATAAAGCCATGTACCATGCAGCACGAGCTGGGACATATTCTAAGACTTATTTTTCCTTTTGGTGGAAGTTAGTTACTGCAGAAATCAGATTATGGCAAAACTAGGGGTAACAGAACAACACTATGTAGGAAAGGGAAAGAGCATTGCACAAAAAATTAATTAACAAAGAATTGTATTTACCTCCTTCATGGTCATTTTGGTAGTAGTAATGCTGCCGTGGCCAGCCAACCAGCCAACACACCTTAAAAATCCCAAATTGCCTACCTGCTTTGATTCAGTGTGGCAAATGTTGCTTAGCATAACATGCAATCCAGCTGTGAACCTACTGCCTTTCTTCTCCCTCGCCAATGAAATACAACTACTTAGAGAAGATAAAACAATAGATAGCAATTTCTTGAGGGTTGGATTTTTCAAAAGTGCTTAAGATACTATATTTACTTGAATCCAAATCAAGGATTTTTTTTCTCCCAGTCAACATGGAAAAAACCCCTCATCTTAGATTCAGGTACAACTAGGGGAATAGGAGACTGGGGTGGGGGGAGGGCATAGCTGTAGCTCTGACTCTGACCCCGAGCCTGGGGTTGGAGCCAGAGCCGCAGCTGCTGCCCCTACTGCCACCTGCCCCTGCAGCCTCTACTTCCCCCTGCTACCACCAGACCCACCTCCACTGCTGTTGCTTCTGTTGCTTCTGGTTGGGGGTGGGGCAGGTGCCAGGGGGCACAGGTACTGCAGGGAGGAGCAGGCATCAGCAGGTATAGGAATGGAGTGACAGGTTGGGTGGGAGTGGCAGGGGTGTTAACAGGGGGATAAGTGGTGGGGGCAGGCATGGAGTACACAGGCACTGGAGGGGGTAGGCACCCAGGTGAAGAAAGTAGTGGTGGGGGCAAGCAATAAAAGGTGTCAGACCACTCAACTCTCCCACTGCCCGCTCTCCCACAAACTGCTCTTCTGCCACTGCTTTCCCTGTTGTCTATTTGGGTCAATATGGTAGTTAGGTGGCCACGTCTTATTTTGTGGAACTCATGTGTTTAATTCCTTTACGTTTCTTTGCAAAATCCCAGCCTAAATCTATTAATGGGGCAGTTAAAAATCTTTGTCCCTTGCAGAGTAAGGGAGTGCTACAATGATTAGCATTGTCACTTTAGTAGTGAGAATTGGAGTTTCTGCAACTGGACCTGAATCTGCTATGAACAAGTAAAATGTTACAGTTTAGATTGTATGGTGTATCTGGGAAACATGCTGTGCAGACACAGATGGAGGCAAAAGTATTTTAAGGCACCTTTGTACCTCCAAAATTTTGTCTTGTTCTAGGAACTGGAGTACCATTTCTGACATATGTAAGAGCAGCCTCAGAGGTGCTCTAACTTACAGCATCCCCCCCCCCCCCCGAAGTGAATATATTAAGTGTTTTGCAGTCCAGTGTAGCCCAGTATATGCTAACAAGATTGCTTTTATCTCCAACATGCCTGTTTGCAAGGTAGGGATGGAAGAGTGCATGATGATCACTTATAGGGACCTTGTCATGTGTTTTGCTGGGGGAATTTTCCCTTGACTCCTTGTCACAATGCCATCCCACCATGTTACCAATTTGCCCCTCTTCACATGTGTGCTGTATTCAGGATTATACATTCATAGATATCCAAATCTGGGATCTGTTGACATTGCCAAGGAGGAAGGGTTGATTATATCTGTTCTTCATTCTCATTTCTTTTAATTTATCTGTGTGGTATGACATTGGCATCCCAAAGCAGGGAGGAATTAAATTTTGAAGTCTGAGCTGAAAAAACTCCATTAAATTTAAACCAGTTTCCATCAATAGAGGTACTGCTAAAAACAGACTGTTGTCCTGGGGCTGGGAGGAGGAGGATGTGGAAACAGAGGCAATAAAGCAAACAATAAAGAAGTGTTTGTCACTGGCAGCTTTATTGCAAAGCATTACTGTACCAAATGAACCAAGCAGAGCATTTATGTTAATTAAATTGACCATAAAGTAGGGCCTTCTCTAATGTTTCATTTCACCTTTCTTTTGGGACTGCTTAATATTAAGTATCCTGGCACTCAGACATACCTCAGTGGAAATGAGTGTGTGCCATGAGAATTAATATTTGTTGTTGAAGAAGATTTAGGACTCATTAATTAGAACGCATTAAGGTAAAAAATACATATGAAAAATAGTTTTTCTCTTGTGTTGTTTCAGAGTAGCAGAGGAAGCAGTACACTATAGATAATGGCATGGCTTTTAGCTGCAGTGTTAACATTTGTTATACGTTTGGACACATGGCCTTTTTGATCTATAATGTCCTGGTGTCGTATTTAGAAAAAGGATATCCCAATATCTCAATTTGTTCTCCCATTACTTCAATGGCAGTGAGGTCTGGCTGATAGTGTGGTGACTTTTGTTCAAGACAGAATTGAGCAGACATTGAGAAAATGATAAATAGGCGCATTACTCATCAGCAATGATATTACTTCATTGAAATAGCTTTGTCCTGCCTTTCCCAGTTGATGGTATTGGTTGTCTGTAGGAAATGTGGTAACTCCAGAAAAGAGTAGGCACACTAGGTACAGCTCTTGACACTGATTTTGGCTCAGCTGTTGTGGCTCAAGTGGCACAAGTTTGGCTTAAATGGCCCTAGAGGAAGACCCCAATTTAAGGTATTGCATATAGACAATGTAAGCTGACCTGTACTTTTCCTTTTTCTCAATTACTGTAGAGGTATGACAAGGTGGGAGCATTCAAGATGTTTTTTGTGTTGCAGGGGGTGGGGCAGGGTGTTAGCTAGAATACTTTAGCTTCCAGACTAGCCCACTGGAGTTTCTCTAACTGGTTTGGGAGACTGCAGTGCCCCCAAATGAGGTACAGCAGGAGAGATGGTAAAGTGCCTTGCTCTGAATTGAGAAGCAGTAGTTCAAGGTTCACTCTGAACTTGTGCTGATATTCTGTCCCCAGTTGATACAGCCGGGTACCTCCAGACCAGGAAGTCAAAAGAGCCAGATGTGACAATAGCCACATCACTCCCTTGTATATTATGAACTATAGACACTGGCCTTTCTTAACTACATTAGTCAGATCAAGTCAGAATGGATCCTTGAATACTCCCCACCCAAAACCAGTCACCACCTTTGTACCCTCTCCTGGGTTAGTCCTCCTGCAAGGTGCCACACAGAATCAGCCCCATGGGATTATGGGAGCAAGGCTGGCCACATGTGGTGATGTCATTTTGGGTATTTGAAAAATGGATTTTAGAGCATGAACAGGACAACCATTTACTTAGTAACAAGGAAAGTTTTGGAAGTAATATAGTAAAGAGAATATAATCAAAGGGCAAAATAGATATTTTATATATGCCCCAGTTGCTTTATCTCACTAACTTCGTGTCAGTTTTTTGGGAGGGGAGAGGGGGAGAGGGGGTTGTTTTTTAAAGTAATTACATGCTTATTTGGGTTGCCAGAAAAGATACCCAAATGTATGATGGTAAAATTTTTAATTTAACATTTAAATATTCCCAGTGATTTTGAGTCATTTTTCTACCAATTTCCCAAAGCTGTTATTAAAGTGCAGAAAATACTGTGCTTGAACCTTCAAATTGATTTCAGAGAGAAATGTGTCATCGCTTTGCACTTTCTGCAAGCTTCTCTACTTCCCGCCAGCCCTACATTATAGCTGAACGTACCTTAAGGAGAGGAGAGGTTATGTTGAAATCTAAAAGCTTTTATGTATAAAATAAAGAGGAGGTAGAATTGTTTAAAATGGCCATAAAAAATAATTTAATTTGCAACAGATTTAGCACTTTGGTTTGAGCAACTACAAAAGTGTAGATTCAGCTATGTGAAACACTAAGTGACTGAAGTTTTCCCTGGAATTCTTAAGCAGGAATCAATTACTGGGGTTGTAGTTTTTGACTTTTACATGCATTTGGGAAGATGTATGTATGTATTTATTTATTTGCACTGGGATCTATTCCAGCTTCAGACTCTTGGATGCCCCTGTAATACAGACAATAATAACAATAGGGGAAAAATAATCACCTCCTAATAGATGAAAACATACTCTGCATCATGTCCTAGTAACTCCAAAGAATATAGTGAACATCCATCTATAGTTTCAGGTGCAGTGAAATGATTTATTTGTTAAGAACTCTGAAACTAATTCACAGTATCATTTTACTTATATTCTCTATTCCTGCTACATCACCTTCAAAAGCTGTAGTGAAGATGTGATGTTCTCTTGCCACTCTGACTCAAAATGGACACCTATGTTTGGAGAAAATAAACAGCCTCATAATAGCAATCCCAAAACTGAGCTGAAATTCAGAACTATTCAATTCTTGTATTAAAAAGCTTGAATAGTTGTTTTCTTCAGTAGGTTTTTCTCTGTACTTATATAACTGATGGGCTTTGGCCAAGATCAGCTTTAAAAGGCCTACTAACCCAAATAGTAGGCTGCTTTCATTGTTTAATTTTACACTTGTTTTTTAGGCTAAAAAGTTCTGGAGAAACCTCTAGACTTCTACATGGATGTCTCAATAATGACGCAGAACTGTGACACAGTTCCTTTGGCATTATTTTTCTTTCCTTCAAAATATTAATTTCAGTCCAGTTTTTACTGGGATTTTTTTGCTGAAACATGTAGGCAGGTATTTATCACAGGTTATTGTTTGTAAGAAGTGTCCCTACAATCCAGGAGCCATATTTTCAAATTATATAAATTGACATAAGCTAAGATCTAGTTATGAACAATTTTAGGTTCATAGTGCAACAATAAGGCTTATGATCTGTGGACAGAATACCCCTCATTGCAGTGGAGTGCCACTGTCAACTTGCAGTTAAACAACAGCATTATATCTTTTGCTGCCCATGATGTTGCCAAAATACAGGAAAGTTAAAATCATCATTGTTTGTTGGCTGTTCATTATTGCTATTAAGAAGCCCATGAGTTTGGCAAGCCTTAGCCCAGTTTCATTCTAGTGTTGCTTGGAAAAGTCATAGGCAGCTGCTGTTCCAGACAGGAGGGTTGTTTAGTAGGGATGTGCAAAATGGGCCGTATTCAATTCGGATTTGGCCCAAATTGGGGACAGTGATTCAATTAGTTGGTTCGGATCACTGTCTTGATTTGATTCAGCCGAATCCAAATCTGAAGATTCAGTGCTGATTCAGAGAATCAGCAATTCGGCCATAGACACAGCTTTAAATGTTTTTTCTACATACCTGAAGGTAGCAGGCGTGGGTCATGAATGCTGCAATGCTGGGGTGGATGGAGCATCCCACAGGAGCGTGGCGGGGCCCCCTATGTGCTTGGCAACAAACCTGGATTTGGACGGGAAGTACTTCCGGTCCACTTCTGGGTCTGCTGCCAAGCATGTTGGGGGCCCCCCATGCTCCTCCAGCTTGGTGGTTGGCCATGGGGGGACCCTGGGTTCCCCCCCAGACCCAGGAGGCACCAGTCACCGAACTAGGGGAGTACAAAGGGGCCCTCTGCACGCTCCCTTGAAGAACTGGAAGTGGACTGGAAGTGCTTCTGCTCCACTTCCAGGTCTGCTCCTGAGCACGCTGGGGACCCCCGCACCCCTGCGCTCCTGTGGGATGCTCCATCCACCACACCATCACAGCATTCATGAGCTGCCTGGTACCTTGAGGTATGTAGAAAAAACATTTCAAGCTGTGTCCATCTCCAAATCATCAAATCTTTCCAAATCTCTCCAAATTGATTCAGAGGGTTCCAGTTCAACTTGGAGAGATTAAAGGGTCTCCTGATTCGATTTGGAGATTCAGCCACCGAATTGAGCCGAATCTCCACCGAATTGAATCAGTGACTGAAACTTTGCACAGCCCTATTGTTTAGTGAGGAAAAGAACTCAAACACAGAAACTTAACAGTAGTAATAGTAGTAAAATAAAGTAAATAAAGTAGTAATCGATGGAAGTCACTCATTGTGGTGTCCTGTGACCAGTGGTGTCCCCCAAGGCTCTGTCCTTGGACACATACTGTTCAACATCTTCATTAATGATGTGGACACTGGAGTCAGAAGCGGACTGGCCAAGTTCGCTGATGACACCAAACTTTGGGGAAAAGCATCCACACCAGAAGACAGCCGGGTGATCCAGGCTGACCTGGACAGGCTCAGCAAGTGGGCGGACGAGAATCTGATGGTGTTCAACGCCGATAAATGCAAGGTTCTCCACCTTGGGAAGAAAAACCCACAGCATCCTTATAGGCTCAGCAGTGCTATGTTGGCCAACACTATGGAAGAAAGAGACTTGGGGCTCATCATTGACCACAAGATGAACATGAGCCTGCAGTGCAATGCTGCAGCTAGTAAAGCGACCAAAATGCTGGCTTGCATCCATAGATGCTTCTCAAGCAAATCCCGGGACGTCATTCTCCCCTTGTACTTGGCCTTAGTGAGGCCGCAGCTGGAGTACTGCGTCCAATTTTGGGCTCCACAATTCAAAAAGGATGTGGAGAAGCTTGAGAGAGTCCAGAGAAGAGCCATGCGCATGATCAGAGGTCAGGGAAGCAGACCCTACGATGACAGGCTGAGAGCCCTGGGGCTCTTTAGCCTGGAAAAGCGCAGGCTCAGGGGTGATCTGATGGCCACCTATAAGTTTATCAGGGGTGGCCACCAGTATCTGGGGGAACGTTTGTTCACCAGAGCGCCCCAAGGGATGATGACTAGGTCAAATGGTCATAAACTACTACAAGACCGTTTCAGGCTGGACATAAGGAAGAATTTCTTTACTATCCGAGCCCCACAAGGTCTGGAAGAGCCTGCCACCAGAGGTGGTTCAAGCGCCCACATTGAACACCTTCAAGAGCAAACTGGATGCTCATCTTGCTGGGATCCTATGAACCCGGCTGACTTCCTGTCCTTTGGGCAGGGGGCTGGACTCGATGATCTTCCGAGGTCCCTTCCAGCCCTAATGTCTATGTAAAAAATAAATAAATAAAAATACCAGAGACTGTCCTCACATGCAGCGTCACACCCAGGAAGCTCTGTGGGTAGAGGATGGAAGCAGAAATGCTCCTGGACCCTTTAAAAACAGAGGGGATTCAGATTCTGTAGATACCTCCATACTAGGTGGGCACTGGTATAAAAACAGAATCTCCTAACCAGCAACCAGAGGAAAGATCCTGAGAAAAATCTTAGAGCATGAAGGTGGTGGAACACCTGGCTTCTTAAGTGGCTGGTACCTAGGGACCATAAAGCCATGTTCAGGTTTGGCTGGTGGATAAATCCTTTGATTATGTGTCTGGAAATTCTCCAGATCTTATTGGTGGATGGATGGAGAAGAGAGCTGAATGACACAAGCTATGAGAGGAGAGAAAATAACAAGGAATAGAATGAAAGGACTATACTAGGGAATGCTGCAGCCTAGCACAGCATGCTGGCTCTGCACATAGTAAGCCTCAGAAAGTTGTAGTATAGCTAACCTTAGCATAGTGCTGAATGCATGCCAAACATCACACTCAAGACAGAAAGCTTTTGGCATGTGACCAGGGTAGCTGTATGATATCCTTTTGGAATACATGGCATACATGGAGCAGTTGTACTGTGCTTCAGTGTAATGGTCCTTAATGCTCCTTTGAGGGTATAGACATACCCAGTGTTGGTAAAAGGAGGGCGCTGTATTGTAAAAGAAGATTGGCAAGAGTGAGAGGAGAGAATGAAGAAAGAAACTTTGAAGGTGACCTCAGAAACTATGTATCACCATCTACATATGGAAGATAAGAAAGGAAGTGAAGTGGTGTGACACAGAAAGGGCGAGGAGGCAAAAGCAATAATGCTGGAGAAAGTTGCATAGATTTACAAAGAAAACTACAGAAACTTTGTGTATAACTTATAGAACACAATAAACCTCCCTCAGTGGCTTTATCCCTGCATGACCACGCAGGGTGGGGCAGCACTGGTTATTTTTAACTTGAGTTTTAGAGGGTAGTGTTGGGTACTTCTCTCTGCCCCTCTCTCCAGCCCCGAGTCTTTTATATGAAGGGTTATCCTGGAAAAAACTCACCTTGGAAAATCACAAGGTTGGCACGGAAGTGAGAGTTCTGTTTAGTTCCTGTGTACTTAGCAAAATTTTACAAAGCCATAATGGTTATGGAATTGAATGTTATTGATGGATAATTTAATTTTAATTATTTTGTTTGCAGTGTACTTTTTAATAATACACTATTCTTAATAAAGTGGAATGATAATCTCAGAAGGCAGTGTAAGAGAGATTATTTATCTAGAGAGGTTTCATCATTACTATTGATTTTAATTCCTTATTATTCACCTTACAGACACTGTAAATAATGCAAGTGAAAATTAAGGCATTCCACGGTATGTTAGAAAATGCTTCATTAAATGGGAAATAAATATATGTGGACAAGCTATATTTCTTAGTCAAACATTATTATTTTCAAAAGATTGAATAATCTGCATTTACAAACAGGCAGCCAGTACTTAATTTTGTAGTTGTGAGAGCCATTCAAGGTAGGAAATATATAACATACCATTTAATAAAAGCCCTTGCAATTTAATGGCTCTTCTATTGTATATTTAAATTAGGCTCAATAAGCAGGTTCTTAATAGTCAAGAGAGGTCTCCCTGAAGGCTCTTTATGTCTTTATTGTCTACTTATTATTCAAGGCTTATTGATCTGAACTGTGTTATACAAACACATTGTCTGTAATCCTTGAGGTATAGTACAAAATTACTAATATAATTCATAGTACAGTTACCCAGTATTTTAAAATTAGGGGAAAACCATTTACAAACCATCTTAGGAACAATTTGCATTTATAGAATTACTAATATGATTATTTATGATATATGAATTGCTCCCCTTACATGATACTGGTGAGTGTTCTTGGGCCTTGGCTGCTTTCCAGTGTTGCTCAAGAGGCACACTCATTTGGGACCTGATACAAAGCTCATTGAAGTAAGTGGTATTTTTTTCATTGGGATTTGCATTCAATCTATTAGAAGGGTAAGTACAGGAGCTAGATATTTCCTGTTTTGTGTACCCTTAAGCTGATCACATATGAAAGGGCTGTTTCCTGTAAATTGGGATTAGGGGCTGAAGTCTGGTTCCTTAGGAAAGTATTTAAATATTAGGAATGTAGTCAATTTCAAAATAATGCATGCAGTACTGTAGCCCTCCTATAATTGCTATTATGAAAAACAGGCACGTCTGTCTGACCAATTTAAGTTGTGATGTGTTTGATCTGTGCAATTTGTATAACCATTTGTTTACACTGTCCTGTCTGTCCAGTAGTAAATGTATGGCCTCTGCATTTTCTGCTTTTTGTGGTTTATTTGTGATCTCTGCTTCTCGCCTCCTTGCATAAGTCATGTTTCTATTGGATGTTGGGTTTTTTGCAGTCCTATAGAAGATCACATTAAGTATTTCTGAAATATTATTAAATGCATAATTATTTCATAAAAGTATTATTTCAACACTGGAGAGAGATGCATCCTAAAATGTTGCATGAATATCAGTTATGCCCAGATTACAGAGATCAAATTTCCATCCTTTCTTACAGTTAAATGGTGGCCTATGCAAGCATCTGAATCCTTACTGCCTAAAAATCTTTAAACAATGGACAGATGGTTTAACAGTGTGGCAAAATGTGCCATGTGCCTTAGAAGGTGTGTCATCCACGTGAAGGGTAATAGCCTCCTACTGTGATCATAAAAATTAGTCTGAGGGATAGCATGCTCTGAAAAAGTTTGGAAGCCATGCATCAAAATAAAAAAGGAAAGATAAAGTACAAGTGAAGGAAAACTAAGAAGTTTAAAGTAGTCCTTTTATGTTAGAGGAAGACTCTTTTAAGGGAGTTCAGAGTCCACAATGTAGTAGTGGTTGGACTTTATTAATAGAAATAAAATAAGTTTTCCATATTCTGGTAGTACCTGGGCCAAATTCTTATCTTGAATAGCAGTGTTAAATATAAAGTAACTTCATTCTCTTCAACTGAATTACTCCAATATATGCTTCTGTAACTGAGAACAAAAGTTGGTTCCAGTTTTCTGAGAAAGCTCTCCTTATACCCTCAATTTCTTTCTGAAATGCTGGTAGCAATAGAACAGTGTCTCTAACTGGCAGTGAGGGTGTTGCCTTTTAGTTTCTTTAAACAGTTCTCCAATTATAGTAGCAGAAAGACTGCAATCATTTTTTATCAGCATTCTCTGCAGGATGAACATGTGACCTTGAATTGCCACTCTTTTTAGTCAGATTCTCTTACTATTCCCTCAACCGTGAAAGAAGCATGTTATGTGCTCCATCAGTACTCCTCACCTGAAATAACTTGACTATAAATGTTTCCAAGCCTGCTGACAGTGATACTGGTACTGTTAACAGATAGGTACAGACCATTCAAAGGTACATATGATTGCCAGTTGGATGATATAACTCAGTTAAAATGGACAGTGATACAGATATAGTGTACTCTGTCTGTCTATAATGTTATTTAGTTAATTTATAAGGTGCATATCTACCCTGTCTTCTGATGGATATATCCTGTTATTTATTTGTAGACCGGTCAAATATGTGGTGGATTTTTTCCAATGAGCACAAATGGAATTTAAACTTGTATGTCATTAACTGGTACACTATTTTGCAAAAGGGTAGATTTTTTTTACTTAAATTCAGCTTAGGGTGCTTCCACATCTTTCCTGTTGCAGTTCCATATATTCTGATGCACTTTTGGGTGAAGTGCTTATGACTTGCTAAATTGCCATATCCAGTTCCCAAAGTGGCTGTATTTCAGTGGTGAGGCATAATAATTTGATTAAAGTATTTTGAAAGCCTCTGGTTATAACTACCTTGTAAGAAAAAAGTATTACTGTAATTTTCAGCTCTTTCTCCATATCTTAATCAGAATGCTTTACATTTGAAACTTAAACAGCATTGAGAGTCAAAACTGAAACTAAAAAAGAGAGTAGAGAGTTAAATCAATAGAGTGATTGCAATTTATATAATAAATTCAGTGTACATAAACTTGATTATTTTGTTCCTTCTCAGAGTGTTGTAGGGCATGTCTTGAAATGTACATTAATGAATATAATTTACAATATGGAACCGGAAAACGTTTAGTTATATTTTCTGCAAAATTTTAATAGCTTCATTATGTCAACAAAGCTAGTAAAGTGTATTTTGTGCATATTAGTTTGCGTAGAATAAAAGTGGTTTATAAATAGTGTGTCTGACTTTTTTAACAAAGTGTAGTTGGATTGTGCTCATTTTTACAGTAAAGTAAATGTTTTGAGCCATAAGTTTGATTTATACCAGCAAGGAAGTTTTTGTGCCTTTGCTACTTGTTAGATCCTTGTTGTATAACCTTACTTGAATGCCAAGTACTCATATGCTATGCTGAATAGAATACTAGCAGCATATATAAAGTCTAGCACTGTAAAGTCTAGCAGCATATATAAAACCAAGTAAAAAATCAGAAAAAAAAATCAATAGTGTGTGACTGAATATGCTGTAAAGATTGTTATAAAAAGATATTGAAATACATGCATAGTAGCTCTTTTAAAAAGGGTCAGTATATTAGCTTTTTAATAGCTGTATCAGTTCTTCATATTAGAGCTGAGGGTGCAAAATGTACACCCATTTCCGTCCCATGTATTTAACTTCTTGAATGTGAAGTTCAGCAGACTGTTGGCACTTTGTGGAATCTCTTTACATTTCATTGCCTAATCCATTGCTAGTTTTTCACAATCATAAACATTTAGGACAAGGAAGATCCTTGCCCTCAGACAAGGAATTCTGGCTCCCCCACAGGCTTAAATAATACCATTACTCTTGGGTAAAGTTCTCTGGGAACTTCAGTGAGGATAAACCCCAGCATTGGTACAGGATTCCCTAGTAATGTGCTATAGAAAAGTGTTATATGTTAGTGCCCATCCCCTATTTCTATGGAACTAAGATTCCCCCCTCTATCCCTCCCCCCCCAAAAGGGAATACATGCATTACAATTTAGGGGCTTCTTGTCATTGACTTCAGTGGGTACATCCATATATGCAAGCACGTGCGCTTGCAGCAGCTCAAACAGAAGCGGTGCAAATTTGGGCCCCTACAGGGTGCGCCCCCCCCCATACAGCACATGGACT
The DNA here is from genome assembly GCF_030867095.1 of Alligator mississippiensis. Lineage (NCBI taxonomy): Eukaryota > Metazoa > Chordata > Crocodylia > Alligatoridae > Alligator > Alligator mississippiensis. The sequence continues at coordinate 46,381,534 of NC_081830.1, forward strand.
GCCCCTGCAGCGCCCCAGCTCCACCCTAGAGGGCCACAGCCTCCCCCCAACTCTGCAGGATCTCACGCACCCTGCAGGGCAACAGCCCTCCCCCCCCCGCCAGGTTCCCAGGCACCCTCAGGGCCAAAGCCCCCCCCCATGGGGCTCTCAACTTACCCCCTGCAGCAGCAGCAGGGTTGGGGTGCTCAGAGCCCGCTGCTACTAGCCCCCCCCCCCCCCACAGTGGAGCCCTGAGCAGCTCAGAGCCGACACTGCCTGTGCCAGTCACTGGGGACCAGTGTCACTTGCCGGTGTCACCCTAGGGGCCAGTGCTACTTGCAGGGACCACGTGTTGTGCTGAGCCGGGCCCTGCCAGCAGTGGGGTGGCTTACACCACCAGGCCAGGCCAGTTCCATGGTGGCAGGACCTGGATCAGCATGACACGTAGTCCCTGTGTGCCATGCCAGGTCCTGCCACCATGAAACAGGCCCAGCCTGGCAGTGTGAGCTACCCCAGTGCCGGCAGGACCCAGATTGGCTCAGTGTTCTGTCCCTGTGTGCTGCATTGGTCCTGCCTCCAGTGGTAGCACTGCTTGCCCCATGGTGCCTGCAGGGAGGAGGCATGCAGCGGGACCTGGCTCAGCCCAGCTCACTAGCCTGGCTTTGCACTAGAGTGGGATGCATGACTTTGGGAGGCGTGGCTCCTGCACAAATGCATGCTAGCTATATGGCCTGGGTCTGGTCAGGTTGGCAGGGTGCATTTTCCATGAGGCTCAGGTGCACCTGAAAAATGCACCCCATTAGCCAATCTGGCCCATGCCATGCAGCTAGTATGTGTTTGCACAGGAGCCGCACCTCCCGGAGCCATGGGTCCCACTCCAGTGCAAAGCTGAGTTAGCAAGCTGCACTGGGCTAGGCCAGGTAGGGTCCCAATGCCAGCTCTGCCACGGCTGCTGCATGCCTCTGGCTCTGTGCTCTGGCCACTCGCCACCCCAGCCTCCCCATTTGTCACCTCCTGGCCCTGCACACTCTGGGGACAGCTCTGGGACTGCCACATGCCTGCTCCTCCATCCGTCAGCTGCGGCACTGTTGGCAGGAGGCAAGTGGGGTTGTGCAGGGCTGTGACTACTGCAGGCACAGCAGGCAGCAACATGGCGCTATGTGACCTGGGGTTTGTACATGCTGAATGGATCTGGCCCAGCCCATACAAGGCCACATACTAGCGGGTCAGGCTGGGTCTGTTCAGCATATACAGAGCCCAGGTGGGTCTCTCAGCACCATGTCACTGCCCGCTGTGCCTGTTGCAGAGCCACAGCCACACTGCCTGCTGCTGCCAGTGTCACAGGGGCTGGGTGAGAGGGCAGGCATGTGGCAACCCCTGCAGGGACCAGAACCTCCACATCTCTCCTTCCCACTGGTCTATGCAGTCTTCCAGCTCAAAGTCTTGCTGGTCCCATGACCATTCTTTGCCAGTGGCAAAGAAGATGGGAGAGGGCAGTAGGAAGGAGGAGTTAAGGTTCACATGTGAAGGATGGGCAATTCAGGCTGTGAATTCTAGTCTCATGTAGCTGTGTAACTTGGGGCTACATGGAGGCACCAAAGTGGGGCACTTGTACATGGGATGAAATTGGCCTTTTTAGTTGTTTAATTGACCTTTTTACCAGTTTAATTGCATCACACTGTATATTATGATTCAATTTCATCACACTGTACATGTGCAGTGGTATAGTTCCATTCAAAGGACTTTGTTATGTAGCAAAGTAAAACACATCCAATGTATTTTAGTTTCTTATGTAACAAATTGCAATGATACATCTGGAGAAGGTGGTGGGGATGGTGCATGGGGTGTTGGAAGCTTACCCCCAGCAATGGGAGGTGTGGGCAAGCTCTGCAAGAGAAAGGATCAGGCCCCTCACTGCTTTTTTTTCTTTCTTTTCTTTTTTTTTGGTGGAGCCTGCCTGCTTGAGCTGCTGTCAGGTTGTGCAGCCCCTGAACTGGGGGGGGAGGAAGGGCTGGTCCTTCCCTTCTGCAGCAGTGCCCCCTGGGGCTGCCCAGGTGGGCTGCTAGCAGGCGAGTGCTGCCAGGGGGAGGGGTCAGGGGTGAGGGGGCACTGCTGCCATGGAGGGAAGGATATAGGCCCCCTACAGCTCAGGGCCTGCCAGCAGCTCACCCCCTGGCCACAGGAGAGAGGGCAGGCTATGTGAAGAAAAAAAAAAAAAAAAAAAGGATCAGGCCCCTTGCCAATTTTTTTTGTTTTCCTGGTGGAGCATGCCCAATGCTGGTGGGCTGTCACTTCCATAAAAATGATGGAAGTTCCCAAATTGAAACAGTGGGTTTTTAGTCATCACAATTAAAAACCCACCATTTTTAATTTAGGGAAACTAAACCCCCATCACATGTACAAGCACCCCTGGAAACTAAGTCTTGGAGAGAGGTGAGATTCAAAACAAAACTCTGTTTCTGTACTGGTTTGCTGAGCATTGTGAATCCCATGTCTAACCACAAATACTCCCCATTTAAAGTCTCCTCATCTAAGCAGCTGAATTCCCCACAGGGAACTCCTAGAGCTAGGTGTCTAACTTTTAGGTATGTTCAGCATCCTCTTAAGTCCTTTTGTGAACCTTGCCCTTAATGTTTGTTCTTTTGTATGCTTCTGGAGATTACTCTTTTCTTAATTGAAAATGAAATTAACTCCAGGTTGAATGTTTTCCAAGTTTTATCCCAGAATGAAAATTTATCATAAAACTGTAATTCAGTTTGGTATGAGCCTGCTGTGAACACTAATTCAACCTTAATTAAAACAATACCAGTGGGAACCAAGTTACAGTACATATCACTTTGACACCATGATTTTGCCCCCTAGAAGTTTAAACAATAAATGAGGATTATCAAAGCAGGAACAGATGAGAGCATGTTACTTCTTCTAAGTACCCAATGTCAACCTTAGATAGAAAAGGTGCTGATATGTGCAGCATGATAAAGGGAAAAATGCATGTAGGAAGGCTTCTATACTATTGTGGAGTTCTTTACTTTTGTTGTTGTTTTACATTTATATTCATGTTTGGTTTTAATTTTATTAATTTGAGTCTGAACTTGAAACTTCCATGCTACCAAAGTGAGGAAGTGAGACATCAATACTATGTTCGCAGAAGCTGACCTTTTCAAACTGCAAATAGATTTCTGTTACTTCGCATGCTGAGGATGGATCAAGCATTCTCCCATTTAGGCCCATCGCACGGAACTGGAAAGAGCTAAGCTAAATGCTTGCTTCCTTCTGAAATGTTACCTTACCAGGCATCCATTTTCAGGTGGGAAAGCCATTATTAGATCGGAGAATGACTTTGAGTTGAAACACAATAGTGAACAAATGCTGCACTGAAAGAAATACTTCAATTGTCTTTGAAGTTCATAAGTTTAAAATAGAGCAGGCTTGCCAGTAGGCAAAAAGCAAACTTTTCAAATGGCCAACACTTTAGTGACTGCCCTTGTGTGAAACAAAGGTTATTAACTCTATAGGGGAGGCTAAGTCCACTGAAGTCCCTGGAAGTCCTGATGACATCCCAGAGCTGTGATGTAAGCCATAAAATAAGTACTGCCTTGGAAAGGAATACATTTCTGAATCAGAGCACAGCTGTGAGTTTGTGTGCCTTTTAAAGTTTTGTTCAGCATCTTCAATGTACAGATCTTCAGCACCCTGTGGGATCAGCCCAACATGTCAATGCGCCTCTCTCTAAGATGCATTTCAGTCCCGCAGAATGTACAGCATTTTTGAGGAAATCATGGACTTTCCCCCTGTGGTACATGAAAGTTTTCTTAACTGATGGAGTTACACCAGTAGGAGTCCAGTTTTAGATTGTGGGTGTAAGAATCCTGTAAATTAAATCAGGAGACATTCAAAATAGGCTTTAGATGACTTAAGAGATAAAGTTAGTTAGAAAAGAATGTTACAACAAGATAATGACCTCCAAGTGCTAAAGAAAAGCCAAGGGGATGCCAAGGCAGTTATTGGAAATAAACATTGAGGTGAAGCTTGAGGCATTTATTTTTAAAATGGAAGCCATTTATCCTGCAATAGCATTGTATTCCAATAATTTTATTTCCATTATACCACACAATTTATGATGGATGATTCTGTCATTTGATTTGATGGATATCGATGTAGTATACTGGCAATTACTCTTCAAAGAACTTATAGTCAACCTGCGTATATATGGTGAGAAATATTACCTGATTGCCTTAGATAACAGGTTTGTTCTGTGCTGTAGCTAATCAAAAACTGGTTTACTTGTATTACAGTCCATTTAAAACTGTATGGATCTAACATTTTATTAGCCGAAGAGTATCTAATACTTTTGACACATATGGAAGTTAACAAGCAATTAGTTTAATTTGACATTCATTATAGAGCTGTCCTGAGTGGAGTACTGTAATTAGATGGCAACACCACTTCCAATATAAATGGTGGCTCATAACTTATATAAAAAGTTTTGGGGTGCTGAAACACTGTGGGCAAAAAAGAAAACAGATTTTGGTGAAGTCAGTGGGAATTTTGGCACTGATTTTAATGCAGACAGGTTCTCGCCTTCTGTGTTCCCTCTTCTCCTACAAGTGTATGGCATTATTGTTTTACTGGCAATGGGGATATATTGTTTAATCTTTAACATTTTCCAGTGGGCTAATTTTCAGTCAGGATTAATCACTGGATATGCTTGAGTAAATACCTTTAATGAATAATTGTTGTTAAATGAGCTGTGGGGATGCTGTGAAATCCTACTAATTTTGATGTTGCAGAGTGGAGTTGGAGATCAGGGAGAGAGAGAAATTCAGACACAAAAACATATCTAGTAAAACCTCATCTCAGCAGGATCCTCTTTGAATAAGTCATCAGGATGGCTGAGTGGTCTCCTTTGAATAATATTATTAGTAACTTAAAGTCATTTGTTTATCTTAATTTCTTTGTAAACTTTCTCACTTCCCACTTTGTTAATAGTCCAATTAACTTCCTTGGCAAGGCAGAACCCTATACAGAAATGGGTATCTTATGTCTTTACTGCTTATTTGGGTCCTCCAGTCCTTCACAGGCTGTTTTTTATATCAAAGGTCCATTATAGCTGGCACACTGGCTGAAATTACACTGATACTTCAATAGCAGCAAAAAAATATAATAGTCTCTTTTCATACAGTTGTGATTTGTCCTTTCTGTCTTTTAATATTCAACTCCGTATAGAATTGGAGTATCCCAAATTCATTTCTCAAAACTTGACATTTCAAGTGTTCCTTTGATCTTGTCTGGACTTCAGTAAGAGCCTAAAGGATCAAGGTGGAATTCTTTGTTCATTGTCTGTCATTTATCCCTGAATGGAAGAGGAAGATTGAGTCATATTTGGCCTGTCTTTTAAACCAACAGTATTTGTAGCACTTTTCTGTAGAGCTGCTTCTTACAAGTACTTCTAGTCTAAACCAAGTGTGAGTTGCTGACACACTAAAGTCCATCTGTCATCAAAACACAAGGGAATAGCTTTCAATGAAAACAGAAGAATCACAGGGAATGCATGCTCCTCAGTGCTTTTCTGATATTTGTCTAAACTACAAATATCAATATATAATTCTATACTGTCTCACACATTTAGCACAATCACATACCTTTATATCATAATTAATTTGTGTCTGGATAGTATAATGCAAAATAAATACTATTAATATGTACAGACTATAAGGATTTATTTTTACATTCTAAATTCTAAAGTAGAGTATGAACTTCTAAAAATATATACATTAGCACTACAATCTCCTTTCTATTTCCTGTATGTATTCTATAGCAGTCACTTGATATTAACACCATGGTTTTCAGTATAACTTGATTTTTGGACACTCTAATTGGTTAGTGGTATCTGCTGGTTCCTTGAGCAGCCATTAAAAAGGTGTCACTGCATTTGTTTTGTATTATTTCTGGCTTACTACATAGCAGTTGCTCAGGGTCATCTTTAACTTGTGTAGTGACTTGGAGCTATGTTCACTTCAGCTCCATATAATAAAGTATTAAATTCAGCTCAAACTAATTAGACCTATAAGCAGATTAAGGTCTTGGACTGTATGAAATAGTGAGAGTTTAACTTGAAGCTGTGTGCAACTTACTTGGTTTGGGGTTTCTTAAAAAATGTAAATCTTCCTACATTTAGCTGTCAGGGCAAATGGTTTGATTGAACTCAAACCCAGTTTTAATAGAACTTGAAGTAATAATAATATGTTCAAAATGTCATTCCTCAAGGGAGCAATCCTATGGGCACAGAAGGAGACAATCCCATTACACATAAAGTGGGCAAAAGGGCCAAGAAGCCCTCTTGAATGAACAGGGAAGTCCATGGAAGCCCAAGGGCAAAGCAAGAGGTATACAGGCTGTGGAAACGGGGTAGCTACCAAGGAGGACTATACCTCCCTGGCTCACACCTGAGGGAATCAGTTAGGAAGGCCAAAGCAGGATTCAAACTTAGGCTGGCGATAAAAATTAAAAAGGACAAGAAAAAGTCCTTTTTCAGGTATATAGGAAGTAAAAGGAAGGCTCAGGATAGCATAGGACCCCTACAGGACAAACTAGGGCAATTGGTGACAGAGACGGGGGGACAAAGCTGAGCTCTTCCGTGAGTTCTTTGCATCTGTATTCCTAGACACAGACCAAGACAAATCTCCCAATTGGTTCATAGATAGACACAGAAGGGACATCAGCCCACCAACTGTTAGCATAGACTTAGTGAAGTGGCTGGATGTGTTCAAATCAGTGGGCCCAGGTAAACTTTATCCAAGGGTGCTGAAGGAACTGGCCAGTTTCATAGCAGAGCCACTGACATGGCTGTTCAAGCACTCATTGTGCTCTGGTCAGGTCCCAGAGGACTGGAAAAGGGCCAGTGTGGTCCCTATTTTCAAGAAGAGGAGGAGGGAGGAGCTGGGAAACTATAGGCCAGTTAGTCTCACTTCTATCCTTGCGAAAACTCTGGAAAAAATCATTAAGGCTCACATTTGTGGGAGCCCAGCAGGGGAAATAATGCTGAAAGGAATTCAGCATAGGTTCATTGCAGGTAGAGCCTGTCTGACTAACTTTGTTTCTTTTTATGACCCGATCACAAAATGCTTAGACGCAGAAGTCAAGGTAGATGTCATCTACCTAGACTTTAAGGAGACCTTCAATACAGTATCGCATTCCATTCTCATAAATAAACTGACAAGCTGTGATGTAGATGATTACATGGTCAAATGGGTGGCACATTAGCTTAGGGGTTGCACCTGGAGTGTGGTGGTGGATGGGTCGATATCGACCTGGAAAGATGTGGGCAGGGGAGTCCCACAAGGCTCGGTCCTTGGACTGGTGTTATTCAATGTTTTCATCAGTGACTTGGATGAGGGCGTGGAGAGCACTGTGTCCAAGTTCGCAGATGATACCAAATTATGGGGCAAAGTTAACACACCAGAGGGTAGGGAATAGATCCAGGCAGATCTGGACAGATTGGAAAAATGGGCAGAATGAAATAGGATGCAGTCCAACAAAGACAAGTGCAAAGTGCTGCACCTGGGCAAAAAGAACAACCAACACTTACAGGCTGGAGGATGACCTTCTCAGTAGCAGAGCAGCAGAAAGGGATCGTGGAGTCATAGTTGACTCCAAGATGAACATGAATTGTCAATGTGCCAAAGTGATCAGTAAAGCTAATCGCTCTTTTTCATGCATTATCAGATGCATGATGAACAGGTACAGGGAGGTGATGCTTCCCCTCTATGTGGCACTGGTCAGGCTGCAATTAGAGTACTGCCTCCAGTTTTGGGCATCACACTTCAAGAGGGATGCGAAGAATCTTGAGAGAGTCCAGAGGAGGGCCACTCGTATGGTCAGAGGCCTGCAGGCAAGGCCCTATGAGGAGAGAATGAGGGACTTAAATCTCTTCAGACTTTGCAAGCGATGGCTGAGAGGTGATCTTGTGGCTACCTATAAATTGATCAGGGGAGGGCAGCAGTGAATAGGAGATGTTCTTAGGGCACCCCCTGGAGTAACTAGGAGCAATGGCCACAAATTGACAGAGAGCAGATTTAGGTTGGACATTAGAAAGACCTTCTTCACAGTAAGGGTTGCCAGAATCTGGAATGGGCTTCCAAGGGAGGTGGTGCTCTCCCCTACCCTGGGGGTCTTCAAGGGAGATGGTGCTCTCCCCTACCCTGGGGGTCTTCAAGAGGTGACTGGACAAATACGTAGCTGGGGTCATCTGACCCCAGTGCTCTTTCCTGCCCAGGGCAAGGGGTTGGACTTGATGACTTACTGAGATCCCTTCCGACCCTAAAATCTGTGAATCTATGAATCATGTTTTCTTTGTATGTCCTTAAACAGAAAATAGATTGAGTTTGGTGCCTTTGACCTTCACTACGAGATTTTAAGTACTATGAGACTTGGAACTCAAAATTGGATATAGGAACAGGGGGAAGTAATAACATCCAATTCAGATCCAAAAATTTTACATGAAATCTCAGAATAACATATAGTTCTAGTTATTGGCTAGAAAGCTTTTTGCTACTCAAACTGCACGTGTTTTGCCACAAACCACACATTGCTTGGTAAACCATGTGCGGCACTGCTAATTTGCAGCATGGGGGCAAAATTTGCTATGAGGATTTCCCAGTAGCAAAAACCTGGGGGGAAAAAAATGGTGCAAAGCACGCCAAAATAGTGTGTGCCCAGATGAAGATGGAGATGGAGATGGGAGAGCAGGCTGCCTAGGACTGCCTGCTTTCCTGTATGTGTGCGTTGTGGATGGCTGGCCCACAGGGGGACAGTGTGTCCCCCAGCAAAGCGCACAAGCAGGGGCATGGGGTTCAGCACAAAGCAGCACATACTATTTGTGCTGCTGCAGGCACATGCCCTTGTTTGTCTGGACAATGGCCTATGGGTATGTCCAGACAAGTGAGCATGTGTGCTTCTCTAGGGATAAATAGCAGTGACACATAGTTGTGCCAGTGCTACTTGTCCCCAGGGAACACCTATGCACTCATAGTCTGGCACACGGCAGATTGTCCTGGGTGGGGTAGGGGAGGCTGGGGCCAGTAAGCCGCAGCAGCTTTATCTGGGGTCCTGGGTGCCTCCTGGGGCTCCAGCAGTGGTGATACAGCAGCAGGGAGCCTGGATGGCAGCTGGAGTGTGACTCTGGCCGGCCAGGCTCTGGTTTTGTGTGGTGCGTGTTGCTGCCACAGGCACTGCCCCACTTTTTTCTAGCACTTTTTACTTGTGCACTGCAAATTAGCAGCACAGTGGATGCCTGCATATGTAGTGTGTGCGGTGTGTGGCACCACAAGTGAGTCTGCAGCGCTGCATACTGTGCATGCACCTCATCTGGACACACCTTATGTGGCTACATTATGGAAAATTAGCTCAAAGTTGAAGGCTGACAGGGAGAACATTCTGGTTTCTTTATTAATTTAGATTACTTCTTGGCCTCTTGAAGGCTCAGATCAAGTGAAGTGCACGTAACTTCATGGTCTATAATTATGCACAGATAAGGGGAAAAAATCTGGCTATATTCCACATATGATCTGTAAAGAAAAGGTAACCACCTCCCAGCTGTAGAAAAACTGATTAATTTGCCTACTAAATGATAATACATCTAAGACTTAGCTCCAGATATGACTCACCATGATCAACATCATCACTTAACAGCTTTCAAGAATAATCACTTAAGGTGGGAAAACAATGGGCTGCTTCATTGTACTAAAGTCCGGTTTATTCTAACTACATAGGCTCAGAGCTGAACTCTCCAGTTTTCTGGGTACTGGGGAACAGATATGTTTACTATGGTCTTTACTTTTATTCTAGCATCCTAGTTTGTTGTGATAACACCAATACACCCTTTTTACATCTGCATACTAAAGGTCTATTTATAGAGAATTTTGGGGCTGATACCAATGGCCCATGTTTAATTAGCCATACTGGCTGATACCAATTCAATCGCTGATATGCATCCAGGTGGCTTGGAGAGCAGCGTCCAGCTGGTAAGTCCATCATAGGGGAAGGGGTGTGGGCCAGGGGCAGGTGCTGCACAGCCAGGGCAGGGTGCAGAATGGAGCCATGAGCAGCTTGTCCAGGAGGCACGGGAGGGGGTGATGACTCCTGCCACTGCACACACCCTAGGAAGGCATGTGGGGTGTGTGCTCTCAGACATGTGTACAGGGCAAGGGTGGGCAGAGGCCAGGGCGGTGCCAAGCACTTCCCACTGGAGGTTGGGCCAGGCTGCTCTAGGGACTTGTGGTGGTGGCACTGGGAGGGGAGCTATGGGGGGTTGCAGCCACCCCAAAATTTGCCGTATCCCCCTTGCACTATCCCCCCCCTTGCACTGCCGCCCACCCTGAGCACAGCCCAGCCCAGCCCCCCAGTGGGAAGAGTCTGGTGCCACCCCAGCGCACAGTGTCAGCCTGCCCTCACCCCATGTGTAGATCCAGGGGCAAACACTACCCTGCATCATGCCGGGGTGTATTCAGTGGCAGGAGCTGCCACCCCCTCCCTACCATTCCCCAGATGAGCTGCTCACAGCTCTGTATAAATAGGAATGACTTATTTAAAACCAAGAGAAACTGTCCATTATTATCTGTCATTTGTTTAAGTTCATTTAAGTTAAGTTAAATCATCAGTAAAATATACCTCCCGATCAGTGCCTTGATTACTTATATTATTAAAGTTTAGTTCTAGAAACAACATTCTTGGCATTTAAGTTATAACTTGTTTAGAAAATAGATATTGGTATTTTCTGCATGATCTGCTTTTTCTCAAGTGAATTAGTTTCCTGTCTGATTCTCCTATGGTAATATCAACCTTAATGGAAAATCCAACTAATTAAAGAAGAACTGGCAAATTTAACTTTGGGCAGAGAGTCTGGGTTTTCAGTTAGAACTGATGCATCTATTGATCTGTTAAAATAATAACTGAAAAATAGCAGACTATTACAGTAAACATCAAGGTGATTGAGGTCAAATAGTCATTCATCCCTTACAGGTGAACATAGTGTTTCCCATACTTTTCAGCTAATTTCACAGTTTGCAGAAAGGCAGGGCATATGCAAGAGAGACAGGCTGTCATGCCCACTATTTTTATATTGCTCCACAAGATGAGAAAAGTAAAGATGGATCTCTGTAGTAGTTCCACATTTGCACAGTTTTAATTTTTAGTTAAGGAACATGTCTTAAATGGGGCAGGCATTTGGTAATGCAGGAAAAAAAATAAAAAGAGCTTATATAGGAATGACTGTATACCTCACATACAACATCCTGGTTTTTTTCATAAGTTCATGAATGAGGGCTCTACCAAATGTCTCACAAATAAGTGTTCGTTATTTGTAACTAGGTTGGTAGTTAGCTGGTTTTTTAAAGCTAGCTCTCTCTCTGCAATTTAATGTACCAAAAGGAAGATATCTTTAGGAAATGATTATTCAGTGAAAGCATATGGTGCTTCTTACTGTCTAATGTTCTCCCTCTAATTAATGCAACTGTAAAAGAATCCTAGATAGTAACTGTAATTGTTAAAGTCGTAATTACAACAGTGTTAACAACTGCAGTGTGGGTAATACTCTTTTCTTATTAGTTTCACGTTTGAGGATCAATTTATTCACTTTCAAGGCTTTTACACAGCAATTTCCATGCAACTTGTTTGGAAATGGATGTGTATACTGACTAATGAGCCAGCTACAAGCACTTACATGAAATCACAAGCAGATAGAGTTCCAATCTCCAAAGTGAAGCTATAAAATCAAAAGTTTGAAGAAATTAAATCAAAAGAACTAGTCACTCAATTGATGGAGTCTTTTGTTAGGAAATCACTGTGTTAATTATGATATAATACATGGGAGAGTCAAAGGGGACTGGGGAATCAAGGGCTGCAACATGGCTGGTTCACTGTGCAATGTTAAAGAGTTAAGCATGGTTCAATGTTTTGAGTGCATACACTTCGGTCTTAGTCTTAAGTGAACCATGTAATTACACATCTTTTCAATCAATTTGCAAAGGTGCATAAAGAAGAAGGAAAACCTGCTGAAGCATGTGAAATGGAAAGGATGAAGTAAAGATTTTATTTAAATAATCATCCTTTTCCTTTAGCTGTATAGAGGTATTAAGGGGACACAACCCAACTGACAGTCTTTAAATGATATTAAAAATGAGAATAGCTGTTCTTTGGGGGAAAATGTTAAGAGTTTTTTGAGATGAGCTACGATTGCTGGAGACTAAAGCTCCTTCCTTTTTGACAAAACAAGAGATGGCCAAAACAGGTGAGATATGAGAACTGTCACGGCAGGGTCCTACAGAAGGGCCGTGATCTCCCTAAAGCCACCTCTCCGTGCCAAGTCGGCCCAAGGGCACCCTCAGTTTCTCACCCGCCATGTCTTTGCTGTTAGATAAGGTTGGGAGGCTGCCTCACGTCTCCTTGGGCACAGTTAGTTGGGACCTCTGTCCCCGTGTTCCCCGGATGCACCGGGGGTCTCCCTGTATGATGGGTGCTTCCCAGGGACCCTAGCCCTATGGGCTACGTGTGGCTCCAGCCACCCCTGATACCACGCCCCAAGCCTCACAGATGGGATAGACATTGGATTGTCACTCTATATGTACACTGCCCGTCTCTTGGGCCTCCTCTGTGCACTCGCTCACTCTCTGGGGCCTCCTGTGTATATTCGCCTGCTCTCTGGGGCCTCCTCTGTTGTGCTGCCCCCTCTTGGGCTCCCCGAGCCCACTCGGGGCCTCCCTGTAATGTCGCTCCCCCCCCCCACGTCTGGGGCCTTTGGAATAGCGCCCCGCCTGGGGCCTGGTACGTCCACGCTGGGGCTTCTCGATAACACCCCCTTCCTGGGGCTCTCTCTGCGCCCACACTCTGGCTTCTAAAATACCACCCCCTGTCTGGGGCTGTCTGCGCCCATGCTTAGGCTTCTCAATGTTGCTCCCTTCCTGGGGCCTTCCGCGCCCACTCTGGGGACTTCTCGGCTATGCCCCCTGACTCTTGGGCCCAACGCGCTGCTACCCCCTTCTCCCAGGGCTCACCGCACCACTACCCCCTCTCACTGGGGTTCACCGCAGCACTTCACCCTTCTCCGGGGTTTACTGCAGTGCTACGCCCTTCAGAGGTTCACCACGCCCGCACTGGGCTGCTCAGTAGTTCCTTTTTTCTGGAGCTTGCTGTGCCCACGCTGGGCTTCCTAATAATACTGCGCCCTCATTGGCACCAGGGTTCCCACACTGCTGGGGGTTCCCCCTGAGAATACTGTGCCCTCACTGGCACTAGGGCCCCACACCCCTGTGGGTCCCTCCGAGTACGCTGCTCCCACTCAGGCACTGGGGTTCCCCCATCGCTGGGGGTTCCCCCTGAGGCCTCCTCCAACCCCTTATAGCCTCACCCTAGCCACTGGTGTAATACAAGTACAAAACAAAACCACAAGCCCCTAGGCTACAACATAACTATAAGCCTCCTGGCTATAACTTAGCATCATTGCTCAAGCCTCCACAGCTATCATGAACTGTACTTGCAATCAGACTTCTTCCCACATCCTGGCTGAAAAAGCTGCTGGTAGGGAACTGCTAGCCTAGCCTCAGCCCTGGGCTTTATGAGGGCCAGGCCCTGCCCCCTCTGGTCAGCTGACTTCCTGGTTGCCCCAGGCAACCCACAGCTGTGCTCGTTATGTCCTGCCAGGGCTCTCTCCCTGGCAGTTTCCACTCTCTAGGAGCAGAGCACCAAGGTGCCCTGTGACAAGAACGTTAAAGATAGAACATTAAAGACAAAAAATGCACCTTCTGTCCCTGGTATTTACTCCTGTTTGCAGCCTCTGTGCTGCAGAAACACGGGTACAGTACTTATTAGCTACTTCAAGACCTAGCAAACTTGTACTAGTATCAGGCTGTTTAGGTCATAGCTTTTAACTGCCTCACTAGCCACAGGCTCACAGTAGCATTGTGAAAGATGGTCTTGGCTGGGTAAGCCGGATTCTTATTGAACATAAAGCAAATAGAGAGAAATAGGCAAGAGAAAGAATTGGGTCTAGACAGAAAAGGACACATGCAGGAAAGGGAGGTAATAGGTACCCAAGTCTGACATTACAGAAGTAGGTCTGGACTTGGAGCCAATGGAGGTAGAAACATTTTTCTTTCTCTTTTTCTGTGGTCCAGTCTGCTCAGGCATCTTTTGGTATAAGGCCAGTGCCGCTCCTAGTATATTATAGTAGGACACAGGACACAGTGGGGATGGCAGCCATGATGATGGTAGAACTTTTTGTTTCAGTCCACACATTCTCTAACCTCTCTGATCCTACTCCACAAGCACTTTATTTATTTCTCAAGAAATTTATAAAGTAGTAATGGGTGTAATAGCCCATCCTGTCATGAGTTTATCCAGCAATTAGGCTAATTCTGACATACCAGTTTTGATTTGTTAGTTTAGACTCCATTCTCCTTTTTTACCAGCAGAGGCTATATTTTTTGTTCTGTGTTTGCATAGCAACCTCAACTCCTAAGTGCTACAGTAATACAAATACTAATTATCAATGCTATCCTTGTATGACAAAGTAAACCTTTTGTTTGGATTAATTCAATCTATTTCCCTTTTGTATCTATATTTTTCTAAACAGTTTATGTAACAATTTTACCACAAGCTTTGCTACGTTGGGCAACTCGGGCATCTGCATAACAAAAACTTAGGCTTTTTAGTCTTATGAGGATGGTGGTAGAGGTAGTTGTAAGGCTGAATTTTACTATCCTTTTCTATTCAAAGATATCTGACTCAATTCTGCCTGGTTATAGCACCAGGAAGTCAATGGAGCAGCATGCACCCAATTGATTAAAAAAAAAAAAATCTGAATTATGGTTAACTTGAGGAAATGTTATTGGCTGTTAATATTTTGAGCCCTCTTTTCATACCCCTTTCATAACTCTGATGTGGCACCAGAGTTTGATGAATCTTTTTTTTTTTCTTCATGGATTGTCATGTTATAAGATCCATTATTCTAGATCCAGAGTCACGGAACAGCAGACAGCATTTAATGACCTTCTGTATCAACAGTTTCATCTTTTGGGAGACTAAAATTAATTTGTTTCATCGTTGATAGTGAAAACCAAAGTACACCTTTTCTTTACTGCTTTGTGTAATGGCAACATCTGTTGCTTGGGTTTATCAGTGTCATCATTATTGTTGTCCTCTTCCAGTTTTTTTGATGTTTTGTCAGTGTTGAAGTCGACCTGCAGTGCCAGCGAAGTCACAGCCAGGAGATCCCAACACCAATTTTGTCTGAAAAAACAACCACGGGCTCAATTTGATGGCAAAGATTTGGCTACGTTTATTGTTTACAGCAAGGGTGTCCAACCTTTTTGAATGTGGGGCTGGATCACAAACTTTTTATCACCCAGTGGGCCAGCAAGCCATATTCAAAGATGTCACAGGAAGTGTTATCATATCAGTAAGTGACGTCACGTGACCTTTAACACCAATGAAGTTACAGGGGTTGACATGGTGCTGGTTGACATGGCATGCATGCCTGGGTTGACATGGTGATGCAGGAGCTGCTTGGCTACAACCGGGTTGACCTGGTGCTGGAGAAGCTGTGGGGCCGGGCTGGGGTTAACCTGGGACCCGCCCGGCCTGCCAGTGCCATGCCTGGTTTTGACATGGTGCTGCAGGACCAACCTGGGCAGAACCAGGTCAGCACCTGCCAGGAAAAGCATCATGCAGCTGAACCCATCTTCCCATGTGCTGCTGAGGATGCCGGCCAGGTCTGCACCAGCAAGCAGAAGTGGCAGCAGAGCCATGTGCCGCTTGGGACTGACCAGTGCAGGCTCATCCTGTCCTGAGTGGCACACGGCTGCACCGCTGCTTCTGCTGGCCGGTGTAGACCCAGCCGGGCTCCTCCTGTCCCCAGCAGCACATGAGAAATGGCCTTCTTGGGGCCTCATGCGTAGGGCAGCTGGGCCCGGAGAGCCGCAGCACTCAGGGGGAGACTGGCCGGGGGAGCAGGCACCGCCTTGCTGTGGGGAAGGGCAGGGCAGGGCAGCAGGGCTGGCTTGAAGCGGGCAGGTGAGGAGGCAGATGCGGGCCGGCAGTGCCAGCAGCTGCTGCTTGGCCTCCCGCGTGGGGCCATTCTGGCAGTGCAGGGTATGGGCACAGGGACGGGCACGGGCTCGTGTCGGGGCAGGAAGGCGGGGGCAGGAGCACGGGTGCTCCTGGACATGCATCCTCCCCGCCAGCGACCGGCATCCAAGGAGGTGGCTGGATGTAGAGTGCCTCTGGGCCAGGCTCCTTCTGCCTCCCACCCAGCCTGGCTCTGGCACCCATGTGCCCTGCAGCCCTGGCCTGGCCCCAAGGCACCCCCATCTCTGTGTGCTTACTTACCCCAGGCCTCTGTCCGCCCCGGCCCAGCCCTGAGACACCCCCAGCTCCATGTGGGAACTTACCCCGTGCCTCCATCCACCACGCATGCGGGCAGGGCACGGGCCATACCGCAGCTCCCTCTGCCATGCGGCAGGGGGCAAGGGGTGGAGCCAGAGAACAAGCTGTATGTGCTGTCCCCAGCTCGTCTAATCAGGTGTGGCTGGGGCAGTGGCGGCAGGACCCAGCTTATTGATGAGCCAGGCTTCGCAGGGGTAAGCAGCTCCCCTCCCCTCACTGCTGGCAGGGGCCCACAGGCCGGCCCTGCCTGCCTCGCCGTGGCCCCGCCACCACAGCAGCTCCGCATTCTGCTGTGGCTGCTGTGGCTGTGCCGCACTCCGCGGCAGCGCCGCCGCCACTGCCATGGCTCCGCGCTCTGCCGTCGCCATCTGGGGCCAGATAAAATGGCTTGGCGGGCTGCATGGTGGCCCATGGGCCATATGTTGGACAAGCCTGGTCTATGGGCTCTGTCTAACATGTTTTGGCCTAACAGGTACATCAGACCAGGAGCTAAGGCATATGTACCTGTGACAAGGTAGTCACTACAACAATATGCAGGCTCCCCCAGGTTGCTACAAAATTCCCCTGCTTTCCAACTGCATATATGATCAAAACAACTTATGTATTGCATTTCATCTGTATCTTGAATGTCTCAAACAATTTTGTACTGTGGACTTGTTTCACATTTTGACCTGGGTGTTCCCATTCCAGCCTTATCAACTTGGTACTGGACTATCCTGTCCTATTTCCCCTTCCCATCTCTTGGTAGGAATGCACATCTGGCTCGCATGCCAAGGTTTGTTTATGTGATGAGTTCATGCATCGGTCAGATTTGCTGGGCCTACTCTGGCCAATACTTTAGCAAAGCCTGTGTGTGAGCAGCATATATTGATCAATGCCCCAGGGAAACCTACAATGTCTACAGTGAAAGAAAGTGTCAAGGAAGCTATTCCTAGGAGTAGAACATATGATGGCATCCCAGACTGTTAAAGTATCAGGTTTTCTTGAATCAGTTATCTCAGGTAGCACAGTACAAAGTAGGTTAATATTAGCTGACATAGGTTGATGAAAACTGTTTGTAATATTAGTCAACAAATTCTGCTTCAAGGTTAATGCTGTTAAACAAAGCCTTGTGGATAAATATGTTTTGGGCATGTTCACACAATGGCATCAGAGAAATGACAGATATAGTAAAATTTTCAGAGTTCCTTTTGATTAATGTGTTGAAGCAGCAAGGCTGTCACTTAGATGGAAGTAATGGTAACTACAGCTGATATGCAGAATTTCCATCTTTAATCATTGGAGATATGTATGGTGACATATGGGAAGTGATGGGGAACATGAGTTTAGGAGGGTTTCCAGTTTTAGATTTAAAATGGGGATAGAAGTGTTAGTTCAGAGAAAATAGATGTTCCTTTGTTCCTTTTCTTTACCCATTTCAATCCTTTGCCCATTTAAAAAAAGTAAATATTTTTCAGATCATTTTGGGGAACCCACTAAAAACAAAGTGGCCAGAGTAGCTAAAAGAGTCTTAAAACTCTATGGTGGACATCCAAACCTGCAGTATTCAAGTGTGGGAGCGAGAAGATAACTTTTGGATTAGTTTTACATTAATATTTCACTTGAATATATTTTATGGCCTCAACAAAATGATTTTTTGTCTGTTGTCTGTATATGTGTTCTCAGAGGTGTAATAAGCAGGGTTTGCACCCCATGCAAATCCCTGCAGGGGAGCATAGGCAGGGGCACAGGCAGGGGGTGTATCAGGTGGGTGTATGTTCCAAGAGTTGGGGGGGATAGGAGGGGTTTGTGTAGAGTCAGTGTCACCAGTGTAGGGGTTCTGAGAGCAGGGGGTAGGGAAGTATAGGAGTCTTACCTATGCTGGTGACTCAAAAACAGCCCACATCTACTTTTGCTACTGCCACCACTGCAGTGTAGTCTGCTTACCCTAGCTGTTGCCCTTGTAACAGCAGGGTGTTCATGTACCTAGCCACTGCTGCAAGAGCAATGCCATGGGGCTGCTCTTGCTGCTGGGGTGCAAAGTCAAGCTATGGTGGGGGGTTGATTCTGGTACTTCTAAGTTTGCACCTGGGGCTGGTGCCCCACTTGCCCACATCTCCAGGGAAAATCTGCCCTTATTGTACAAGTGTGGAATGCAACTACTGGCTCTTTTGGTTGCGTTCTAGTTGCCTCTTTGCAAATATGGTGGCAGGATCAAAAAAGTGCCATTTTGGGGAGCCATAGAAACTATTTGGGGGCAGATTCTTCCATCAAATGATAAAACATCCTCTTTTTGAAGGTTTGCTGAGGAAGGAGAGACATGAGCCCTATTTGAATGAATAATGCTTTTTAGGTTTTCAGTAGAGAACCTGGAAAGGGAATCAGTATTCCTTAGGCCATTCCAAGAGTAGCTGGGGAGGAAGTTCCATCTAGGATAATTTCAAAGAAATTGCAAAAGGACAGGACATCAGGTCATCAGTTTCTCCAGCAACACACATACAAGAAAATTGCTCCATTTTCCTTTGCATTTAATTGTAATGAGAGAGCAAATATGGGATCCCAATATTGGGACTGTTCTATGGAGGAAAGTGAGAGGTGCATTCATATTGTGGTTTTTACCTTGCACTACTTAATCACCAGCTTCCAACACTCTGTTTTCTTTTTTCTGGCCATGCCACTGTGTGTGTTGTGATTTTTATCAGCTTTCATGAGATCTTGAACTGACTGAACTAAGCCAGTATCTGGAGGAAATCACTGATGCCACAGGAAGTGATGATAATTTAATACATGGTTCTGACCCTATGAGCTACACTATTATTAGGGTAGTCTCATGTAATACCAGAGGTATCATCTCTTAGATGAGACCTAAAACTGGTAGTCTAGTTCATTTTCATTATCAAAGACCCCATTGCACATTTTGTAGATTCTGATAATATTACCTCGCTGTTTTGGCAAACTTCTGACTCAGGTAATTGCTATTTATTTTTTTTCTACAATTTCAGTCAGATTATATTTTGTCCTCTTCTAGGACTAAATTGTGATTAGCAGTATATATTCCATCAGCAGGTAAAAGGATCCATTATGGGGATTCTGCAAGGTGAAAGTAATTAATGTTTGCCAATTATATGCAGATTCTGAAGAGATTTGCAATAGAAATGAAAATCATCATTTTTTTTATTTTTTTTTTTTTTGGAGTGGACAGCAGTCAGACCACTTCTGCAACTGAATCAGCTATCTTTGGGATGCCATCTGCCATCAGTGTTCATGTTAAAAGCCACAGATGTCATCAAGACAACTGAGTGTTTTTATGCAATACTGCCCTGGAATCCCAGGGATACTTTTCCTGTCTGAGATACTTAGTCTTGATGTCAAAAACAGAAATATGTGTCTTCAGTTCTTTTTCTCTGCTTCATATATTTTTTCCTTTTGTTCTGTCACGTGCACATGCAACTAAAGTATTCTAATTTTAGAAAGACATTTTACAATTTGTATTCAGAAGACTTTGAGGCAGAATAATTAGTCCTTTTCAGGTTAATATTAATACCCCATACTAAGGGCACAGCACTTCTGATGGAAAGGTTCTCTTTACTGATATATATTGTATTTTACACAGTTTCTTTTACCCATCCTCTAGACTTCATTTTCTCCTTACTTGTGGATTCAATATGTCTTTTCCAATTTGTCTGATCATTAAGAGTCAAATGATTGCTTCCCACTCCGTTTTATTTTAGAATGTTTCTAATGTCATAGAATCATAGGAGTTATAGATGGAAAAATTGTAACAGTTTCAGGGGTGTTCACTACTTGGAGCCTCACAAATTCTTTTTATATTTACCACAAGAAACCTGTCAGGCACTAGAGACTCTGTTATGCCCCTTTTATTAATGGAGCCCGGAAACATAGTGTCTCAGATAGTCCCCCAACTACTGGATCACCCTACCTTTCTATTGCATATAATCTACATTTTGTTCATTTTACATTTCAAATTTTTCAGTCAACAAGGCTTTCACCACCTCTCTCAGATTCTTTGGCTGCTTTCAAACATTAAAAAAAAGTCAACCACACTTTAATGGAAAAACAGTGTGTTAAAGTAAAGCACCACTTTTTTTTTTTCTTTAACATCTGCAAGCAGCCCTTGATTTTATGATGTGTATATGTCATAGCAGGCAAACTTGTGTGTGTTATCTTCTAGTTTTTTTTTTCCCTATGAGCCTCAGAGAACTATACATAATTATATGGACCTGTTAGGTGTTCAGTCTAGTTTCTTGTTGTATCAAATACACCGTCACTCAGATTTATCGAAAGTTACCTGATTTTTTTTCCTGCTCTTCTCTTTTCTTCAGTGGTGACCTTGGCTCTCGTCTGCCACGTCTTGATAATGGATTTATACAGGGAGGGTACAACTTAAAAACAACTAGACAAAAGGGGTTCTTGATCAATTCCCTTATGTTTTGGATTTTTTATAAAGATGAACTAGCTGACAAAAAGATAAAGACTCACAGGGTGTTCTTTATAATAAGGTTCTTTTATTAGGTATCTATCTTTCTACTTCACTTTTTCTTGTTTCTTAAGTACTACTGTATCATGGGCTGAAAGAAGTAACAGGATTCAGTTTGTCTAGCAACTGTTCCACTTTTTCTCCAGGGGAGGTAAGTATTCAGTCTTAGCTATTTCATTAAACATCACACGATAGACTCAGGGATAGACCAAAAAAAACAAAAAACTAGCTCTCATTCTTTGGGTTCAATGAGCCTATTTTTCTTCTTTTTCTTCTTTTTTTTTTTTTTTTTTTTTGAGTATCAGACTAATACAAAAAAAATTGCCTTTCCCTTTAAAACTCTACACGAAGTTGGCCTTATCTTTTCTTTTTGTGATTTCTTCTGTATAATGCTACACTAGCTTGACTCACTTAAAAAAAAAAAAAAAAGAAACATAAGAGAAGTTTTACTTTGCGTTGTTGGGCTCCATCGGTTCTCCTGGCTCTTGAAGTTGCTCTGGCTCCTGGATCACACTCCCAATGAAGTGTCCTACATCCACATCTTCAGTTCCACTGCCGCTCTCGGGGTTCTCCAGCTGGCTGTCATTCCATTCTCCTCCACCCCCACATTTCTGGTCATTCCCCCATTCATTCCAGCGTGTCCTGCCCTTCTCTCTCTCTTTATACAGGGCTCTCCTGCTCACTCTCTGGAGTCACTGTAGCTTCATGGAGCAGCTGCTCCGGAAGCACGGTGCCCTTTTCTCCTTAATTGGTTCTTGGCGGTGTTTGCTTCATACTGTCACCAGGTCCAGCTCTCACTCTTCATTACAGGACCCATTTTACTTATTATTGTGTCTTAATTTTTCAAGCATTCTATCATAAATCACACCCTCATTTCCCTTGATTTTATTTACGGCACTTCTCTAAATTCTTTCTATGCATTTAGCATGACTCAGTTGAGACAAGATTTGTAGCATACAAATATGAAATCTGCATGTATACCTTTTATTACTTTTGTTTGACCCTGGCCTCTTGATCTCTACCTTCTTTAACTTACCATGTATGGATACTTCTGATGTGTATGTGCATGTGTTTCTCAATATATCTGTACGGTATAAGATCTTACAAATAAAAAATGTTTCTAATCTGAGTTGCAGAAGAGTCACGCCTAAAATATTAGTGCAATATTAAAATACAATATTTTTGTATTTTTTTCCCTTTTTCATGGCATAATAATATTTAGGATAGATGATAAGCTTGCTATAACATTTTTCTAAGTTCCTCCAGCTAAGTGTAACCTGAACTCTTCTTTGTCTAACACAAAGAATGCCACCACCCTGAAAGTTACAGTATCTGTGTGCCCCGAAGGCATAATTATGTGGCTTATGATTTAAGAGTGTTTTCCCTGTAAGCAGTGACTTAAACTCTATAGTAATCATTCCATCGCACAACCATAACCCGCCTCCCCTTTCATAGGAGTACCCAAAACTAAAGCCAAATAACAGTATTTCTCAACAAGATGGATATTTTTAATGCCTAATGGCATTAAAAAAGAAAATTTTCTAGGAGATGCAATAGGTTTTCATTGTGTAGATGGTTTGAGATATTGTTTCTAAATGCATTTTTTACCTTGTCTATTTGCAATATCTCTTAAGAATGAAAAATAAAAATCAGAAAATGTGATCTGTTATTTCCCAGATAAATAGATTAAAATGACATTTTTTGCATAATGAGGAAAATCGGAATGTTGAAGTGTTCTTTTTAATTGTAGATTTATATCTTTATGTTTTCAGCATGCCAAGTGTCTCAGTTCAACACCAACCTACTGGATCTGATACTCTTGTCAAAACTTCTTGCATTTTTTAAAATCTGATTTCATTTGTACTCCTATCATTCTGGAATGTGACTACATCAGTCTAATGTTGCTATAACAACAGAAGGATCTGGGACAGAAATTCAGTAAACCGATTTAACCTAAATCAGTTAAATCTGATAATACATTCATCGAAGTTTATCTTAAACAGGTTCCAGCCATTTTGAAAGTGGCTTATGTGCATTGAACTTCTGTTGTGTTACACATTTGAACCAGTTTCTGATCACTTGTACATGTTTATGTGCAAATTCTGTCCCTAGTCTGCAGGTTTAAAATGTATTCAGTTTACATTTTATTCTTGAGGAGGCTACATAGTTGATCCTTTTTTCAGGTGAACATGAAGTGGCTGGTAAAAGGAACAAAACAAATCATAAAGAATAACATAGAAACAAACAAGCAAAACACACCTTTTTATTCCTAATTATACAATAATATAATTATGTGTGCTTTCTAATTAATGCAGATTTAAAGCCAGTATATTATTAAACTAAAAATTTAGTTCAAAACATAAATAATTTTACACAGTGGGGGCAACCAAGCTAATTAAAACATATTAGACAGGGTTAATTAATTGATGATATTTACTATTTTCTTTTGGCAAATTATCTTTGTAGGAACCAATAACATTGGCAAAATAAAGAGGGGGGGGGGGAGAGAGAACAAGAACAGAATTCAATCCCATAAGGATCCAAGTTATAGGAATAAATAGGGGGGAAATCTCACATTTTGCTGAATTTGAAAAATTAGTTGTGGGGGGGAGGCAAAGAATTTTCATTTCAGTATATGTTGATTCATAGGATTTGATAGAAACTTAATTCAGTGACCTACAGACAATTAGTTGCTAGTAAATCAGCAGAAAAACTTTTTCATGAAGTCTTGGAAACCAAATGTAAATGGAATCTTTGTCTCCCATTAACATGGGCAACTGATGTTGCCTTATTCGCGGGGGCATTTGCCCCCCTGCGACCAGTCCTGCTGATGGCGGGGGGGGGGGGAGAGTCCCCTGTGGGTGATCCCATGATGGCCAATCACTGCGACCGATCATTTCAATCACTGCAGCCGCTTTCGGGAGTGGCTGCGGCTGCTTCTGGGAGCAAGTGCCGGCTGATTGCTGCAGCTACTCCCAGAAGCAGCTGTAGCAATGAGAGTGATCAGCTGGTGCTTGTGGGGGGGCACCAGTGGTCCCACCTCCCCCCCCTGCCCATCGACTATGTGACGAGCGTGGGCAGTCAGGGGGTACACATGCACTCCCTATGCATTGCCACTGCCCATTAAAATTCATGTTCAGTATGTAAATTACAATTTCAGAAAATATATTAACTTTCCGCCTGATTTGAATTTTTGTATACCTCTGTGTGTGTGTGTGTATATGCATGTTTATGGGTATACATACACATTACATGTTACCTGTATTACAGAATTACCTGGTTAACTGTATAATGTATTTACTTGGCTACAAGTACAAATTATCTATGGTGCCTTAAAAAGATCCAACCAGCTATAAAGTTATTTCTGAAAAATGTATAATAACTTTTATAGCTGTTTTCTATCCAGCTTTAATTTGCATGTATAGCCTGTGCCCTCATGGTGGGGAGCACTGACAGCTGATTGGAACTCCCAGCTAGGGAGGCCCATGTGTACCCCTGAGCCTGGGAGCTCCCAGCTGATGCTGACTCCCAGCTGTGGGAGCACATACTCTTGCAGTTGACAGGGGTCCCATGGGGGTTCACCTTGTACTCTACAGCTGGGAGACCACTACTGCTGTGTTGCGGAATGTATGCACCATGCACCCTGAGGCTGCAAGACCACAACTGCTGTAATCTCTCATCTGCAGGGGTGTTTAGTATATCTCCATGCTGGGAGATCACAGCAGCTGGTCTCAAAGATGCAAGGGTACATGGAGTGCTACCATGGATGAAAAAGAACAGCATCTGTCGTCTCCCAATCACATGGGTGCATGGGCTGCCTCCATGGCTGGGACCTTAGTCAACTGAGGGGGTTCCCAGTCATGGGAACTGACTTCTTGCTGGTGCAGAGGAAGCCTGGAATTGGGATCCCCCTGCACTGGCAATAAGGTGGGATGGGATCTGATTCACAATCCCACAATACACCACCTGTCATGCATGTATGACATGCCAGGAGGTGTGATTGTGGGGATCGCACATTAGATCAGATTGCACCTTTACCTGCACATGTACAAGGGTTCTAATATACCCATATATGAATCTTTTCCATTTGATCACATTGTACATGGTTAAAGGGAAAGACCAAATCAGAAAGCACAGATTGTTTAACAGGAATTGATTTTAAGGGGACTTTTGAGATTTGATTTTCAGAGATTATACCTCTCACTGAAAAACAGTCCCTTTAATGACTTGCTGGTGAAGACCAGTGGGAAGGTGGAAGGGAAGGCTGCATTTTCATTCTATGACTCAGGAAGTTTTAAAGACAAATACTGTGAACAAAGCAATTACCTTGCCCTCTGACAGTATAGCTTCTCTATTAGCAACTTGTTTTTGTTTTCTTGCTTTTGTTGAATGAAAGTGCAAAGAGGCAATTCTAGGGCAGTAGTTGTTGCTTTGTTGTTTTCTTCAGGTCTTTGATGCATTAAAACTAAGCTTTCTTTGGTGCACACCTGGCTCATGTACTTGGCCCAGAGGAAGAGTAGGATGTCTGGCATTCCTCTGCCTCTGAACTGTTTCGCTTTGTACATCTTGGTCCTTACCACTTTCTTCCATGTGGAGTTCCAGAAGAATACACACATGGCTCTTTGGATTCTTCAAATTACTTGCTCTAAGGGAAGGAAGATTAGGGTGGTGTATAGGAGTCTCGGCAGAGGCACTGCCTACTTCAGCACCATGTGTCCCCTCCCCCATTGACAGGCAGTGCGATTGCCATAGTCCCAGTTTCTGTTTGGCTTTGGACTCCATCTTTTTTCCATGCCTTCTGTACCTATAGACCTCCAGCAGGTCCAGGCCTACCAGGTCCCAGAAACCAAAGCATCTGCCCCAGGAGTCTTACCATTCTAGAAGCTGCGGAGCATTGTGTTCATCTCCAGCATCTACTCCTCCACCAGCTTCTGTCCTTCATGCTCCCTGAGGACCTGCATGAGTTTCTGCAGGCAGTCCTGTATTGCCTGGGGTTCTTTAGTCATGCCATGTAGAGCTCCCAGTAGAATGCTGCTGCCATCTCCAGCATCCCCTCATTTGACCAGTGCTCCACCCCTGCTCCATCTACCAGGCTGGTTATTACTTCTTTCTTGGTTTCCTTTATCTTTCTAAAATAAACAAACCACTCTTCCCCCTTCTCCACCCAGGGGGCCAAGATCTTCCTGGCCTGTTTCCTGTACCAGGCCCTCATCCGGGTCTTCACCTCCCTCATGGCCTCCCTCATAATTCAACTCCAAGCTGCCTGCTTGTGCAGGCTCTGCAACTTGCAGTTTAGATGTTCCTATTACCTTCTCTGGAACTAGGCTTGCTGCCTTCCAGAAGAAGTCCCTTGTTTTCTCTTTAATGCTAGCTCAGTGCTTTGTGTGGTTCTGGTATCCAGGTCAGAAGGTTTTCTATCCTGCATAATGCTGCCTGTACTCTCACTGTATCTTCTCATCTTCCAGAAGGGCCATGTTCAGTTTCCACACGCCCTTGCCTCTCTTGGGCTGCACTCCCATTTCTGCTTTCACTGTCAGGAGGCAGTGGTTTGAGAAGCAGATGGGTGTGGATTCAGCCCTGGCTATCTTCCACCCTTTTGGGAGGAGGATGAAGTCTATGCATGATTTGGCCTGCTGCAAGGGGTCTGCCCAAGTGAACTTCCCCACGGTCCTGTGGTCTCTTTGCCTGCATCCACCAGGTTGTGTTGGCAGATGAGTTGCTGAAGCAGTCTGGAGGATCTGTCTGGTCCCTTCATTTGGCCTCTGTTTATTCTGCTGTCCACCTTGAGGATGTAGTTTAAATTTCCTGTGGCCATCACTGCCAGCCTCTGAGCACTGCTACCATCATGTTTTTAAGGGAGGTGTGTTTTGCTGTTCTATTTCCTGGTGCATATGCATTCAAAAGATCAAAAGTCCCATTTTCTGTTTCCATGGTGACTGGCAGTAACCTGCCTACAATGATTTCCCTCTGCTGCAGCGGGTGCACTTTATCTTCTTTGAGGAGTACCTCTACACCTGCTGCCTGATTGTCATTGGCTCTTGACCAGAAAGAGGGGCCATGTCACCAACTCTCCTTGAACAAAGTATTGTCTTTAGAACTGGGCAGGGCACATTCCTGAAGACAAAGGATGTCTGCCTGCAGTTGCACAAGAGCCATTTCAATGGTGTCCCATTTCTTCTTCATAAGCAGGCGTCTCATATTCACTGAGGCTATATGGTTCCCCATGAGTAAATGTGTGCTGGTCGGATGGATCTATAGCCTTCCCATTTTCCCTGTTTAAACTGAAGGATTTTCAGGCTCTCTCTCCTATACTGACCCATCTGGTCCATCTTTTTGAAGGGTCCTTTCTGGGATTGTGCCCCCTCTGGCTCTCTGGTCTATGTTCAGGGGGACCTCCTTCTCTTATGGTAGTGAGGGGTTACCGAAGGGCTCTGATTTTCCTCTAGAGTCCCTGCCTGAACTTCCATGTCAGAACCTTCACTATCTTCCTCTTCTTATGGGGCTCTTTCCAGATCCCCCGCTTGGGAGTTTTGGGTCTCCCCATCTCTCTCCTCCTTTTCTGTCCTTCTCATTTCTTCAGTCATTTCATCTTCCCCTTCCTGTTTCCCAAGTATCTCAACCATCCTTTTTAAGGGTAGCACATTTTCCTGAGTGCAGGTTTCTTCCTTTTTGGAGAGGGTTTCCCCTTCTGCCTCCTCCCTTTTAGGGGACTTTTCTACCTCCTTCCTTTCTGTTTTTGTCCCTTTGGTTGTAGTAGGGCATTGTGTGAGGGGCAGTGGCATACCAATGGGGGTGGAGGGGCACTGGCCAAGCCCTCCGGGGGTACCTGGTCCCCTGGTGGTACTTCCAGTTTCACCACCAGCACTTCCTGTTTTGCCATCAGCGTTTCCGGGCTTGGCGATCAGCCGCTGAGGGACCCCCCCCCCCACCTACTCAGCGATCAGCCATGGATGCGGGGGTGAAAATGTAGGTATTGGTCCTACCAGAGACCCATGGTATGCCGCTGGTGAGGGGCTACTTTCTGCCTCTTTGGCTGCAGTTGGGTGTTGTGGGGGAGGGTCACTTTCTGGAGTCTTTCTCTTATTTTCCTTTTTCCCTACATTAGCATGGGCTCTGGCACCACACAAATTGCACTTCCATTCCTTTGTATACTCCTTGGCTTCATGCCCCTTTTCCGTGCACACAGCACAAACTTTGTGCATTGTGGAATCAGGTGGCCCTTGTCCCCACTTTTTCTGCCGACCTTGAGTTGTCCCTGGTAGAAGATGAAACTCTTATGAAACCAGGGAGATGGATGGAAGGAGATGCTATGCTTCCCCTGGGTCCCCTTCCTCTCCTAGGTTGAAATGTATTTTAATTGTCACCAGCCTTTCTTTTCTTGTGTTTTCCACAGCAAATTCAAAAAACTTCACCAAGGGGTTGTTCAAGGCTGCCTACAGTTGCACCCAGAACTCTACCCTGCAATTTGCATCTTTAAAGCAGAGCTTCCACTCCACCCCTCCCAGCATATCAATGAGTGAATGCAAATTAGCATAGTTTACCTTTTAGCAGTTCCTGGAGGATCTTCTCCCCAAACTCTTTCTTTGCCATGGCTTCCCTGGGTTTTCCAGGTATTTCTTTTTCACCCTCAACTTCACAGGGTAGTATCCTGGAGGTCTCACCATCTTGCTGGTAAGCTCCTGTGCAGGGGTACAGCAGCAGCAAGCCTTGGGGTCCAAGCTCCCCCTACCCGACTTCACACAAGAGGGGGGAACCTGCAAGTTCCTAACTGCCATGGGAACCAATGATAGGTGTGGGAAAACCACCTGCAAGATCATGGTATATCCCCTGCCAGAAGGACTCCTTACCTCACTATGGTCACCTCAATCTGCCTTCCCATTATCGCCTATGCCCCCCACTCAATGTCGCTTATGTACCCTTCCTCCACCTCAATAGACTTACCTGCAGGCAGTTGGGGTACTGCTCTCCACTGGTGCCTGGGGCTAGTTTGTTGGACACGTGCATGTGTTTGCACACACACACATGTACATGGTGCTCCCTTCTGTCTGTGTCCTGCTCCTCCCAACCCCAAGTAATCCTTTGCAGGCTGGAACTCTGCCAGCCTGCAAAGGGAAACCTGCAGTTTCCTGGGTTATTCTTCCTTAAAGGAGAAAATCCATGTTTAAAGGACGAATCCATGTTTTTTCACATTTTTCTAAGGCAAAAAGAAAACCCAGATCCTTGCCAAATACAACGACATAGCTGTAGGGGAAATCATCTGTGTGGCATACCTGGTGTGACCCATCCATTAGAACATAACAGATATCCCTGTTTAAAGTTCAAGAGAAAGAAAAGAGAAGGAGAGGAAGTAGGATGTTCCTTATGATGTTTTCTGATGGAAAAGTAAAGCTTGCTGAAGCAAATATGCTTAATCACGTACATAAATCATCAGCTCTTTTTACTTTGCACCTCCATTATATTACATAGAAACCTATGTAAATTGATGAAATGCAGAGACAGACTTCAAAACCAAGAGCATAAATATTGAAGAAAAAAGACAGTTTAATCAAAATCATTAATATTTTTCCCAGGAGAAGAAACCACATTTATTTTTCAGTTCTGCATGGAAACCTGTACTGTTGGTCACTCAATATAAGGCTTTAAATGTCATGGGGGGGAATTCATAAGTATGCTTCCTTCAGTATCACAAGTATAGGTAAGAAAAACTAATGAAAATTTGAGCTTTTATATTTCACACTAAAGGTTTTATTTGTATAGGCATATTTTAATGGAAGTACTTCATTGCACAGATGTAAAAGAGAAAAGTTTACATTTATTTTTGTTGCTTTGCTAATTTGTTTCTTGAGTGCCATATGGAACACCGACGTCACACTTCTTAATTGTATTTGCTTTAATAGTGTATCTTGTTTAACAGAGTGCTGTTATTGATTTTACCAGGTTTTGATTCATGCTCAGTTCATTGCTTTTTAAAGCCTATCTTCTCCAGTCAATTGTGCACTGCATTTCATATAGTTTACATAAGCAACGTGCATTAGAAGTAACTTAAAATGAAATGGCATCCAGCTATTCAGTCCTTCATCTGCATTATTCCTACCGTGTAAGAGGAATGCAGTTTGTATACATCATATATTCACAGATTAAGCCACCCCTGGATTTTGTCTTTAAGCTAAATAGATTGAGCTCCTGGAGTGTCTTACTATAGGGCCTATTTTTCCCAACTGTTAATTATTTTTGTTGTTCTTCTCTTCTCTTCTCCTCTCCAATTTGTAATGGCTTAATTTGGTTATGCACATGTGTATCAATCCTACAAATCCTACAATTAGCTTGTAACTTTTGGACCTTATACTCTCTGCCCTTTGTACTTTATCTACTTTTAAATTGGAATCATGCTTTTGTAACCAGGAGATTAATCCAAGCCTTTTACTTAATAAAAATAAAATTTGAACATGTCAGGGACTACAGTGTGCTTGGCAAGCTGTGAACAAGCTCTGCATTCAAGCTAAAGAGCTCAGGAGGAACACATATAATTGGACATTTTAATCAGCTCAATCAAAACCAAGAAACTAAAGTCGTGGAAATTGGGTCTATTGCTATCATCATAATGGAAACAAAAATGTTTCTTACTCATTTAAAGACATGAGGGGAATCAAGTTAAGATAATATAATAAGATTTTATTCATGTTCTAGGGGGAGGTGGCATAACTCCTAACATCTGCCAGTAAATTCTTAAATCTTGCTGTCATATATGGGAAGTGACCCAATATGCAAGGAGTTAATTCATTTACCATTTCCAGGGGAATGGGCTAAGTGATTGGAAACTCTAGCACCTGTGGATAAATGATAATTTAGCTGTCTGAAATTGGAGGCAAACTTGGAACCTGGGAAGAATAGTGAAAAAGATACTTCATCATAACCTTTGTTCTTTTGCTTCCAACAGCTAAAACTTTGCAAACAAAAAATGCTTGGGAAAAGAGAGGACTTATTTCCTTAATGTACTCTCCTGGAAAATAACCTCAGAGAAGCAATTCTCTTCCACAGCAAAATTGAACATATATTACAAAGACAAATCATTACGGTTTTGAGCTATGTAGAGGGCTTGTAACTATATTGAAAATTAAGCCAGCAAAAGACAAATGGATCAATGAAATGCAAAGATAATATAGAAAACACTTTAATTTCTCTAAAATTGAGTCGCATGCTACTCTTTATAGAGGAGAGAGAAGTGTGTCAAAATAAATCCAGAACAGGTGGCTATAGTATCAGGGCCTTGTTACATGCTGCATTTTGAGCTGCTCAAATGTTGAATAGTGTTAGTGTTATCTCAAAGTTTGGAACAGTCACTTTAAGGCTAAAAACTTTCTCTGACTGCCCTCTACCTGCACAACTGTGACTTGCTACTAGAGGGCTAGCAAGTAGGGGCCTGACTAAGAGCTACAGCTGTGAGTTGCCAATATAGGGCTGGTGATTCTAGGTGTATTGTGTGACAGATGGGTTGGGGGAGGTGGGAGGCAAAGAGTTAATGAGATGGAGGTATGTAATGAAATGGGAGGTGGAGAGGAAATTGGGGTGGTGAAGGGTGGTGAAATGAAGGAAGTCATCCACTGAAGAATAAAATAAAAAAGTAAAAATAAAAAAAAATAAAAGAGAGATAAACAGGGTCTCCTGTTTTAATAAACTGGGATTAGGATTGGGATGTCAGGGGTGCTGGTTGTACTTCCTGGGGTGGTTGGGAGGTGGGAGTGGTAAGAGAAAGTTCTTTTGGGAGAGCTACTAGAAGTTAGCCACAGCTTATGGGGATCTGATGCAGCCCACTACCTTGTCCCCCTTTCCCTCCCCCCCCCATAGACTCCACTCTTGGACTCTGCGACCTGCTAGCTGGCATGTGCTCTGCAGGCTATTTCATGGGGTCACACACTGGGGAGTGGGCGGGGCAGTTGGCTCAGTGCCAGACGTGCCCTCTGGGCAGTAGAGTTCAGGGGATGGAAAGTTTGTCCACACAGAACAGGAGGGGAGAGGAGGGGACTCTGCATCCTGGAGGACTGCAATTTGGGTAGCTCATCTGTGGGGAGTGGTCACTGGTCACATATTATTGGAACATGAACTGGGTAACATGAATCAGAGATAAACCTGCCCTGGAATGGCGTAACTTCAAGCTGCCTAGAACTCACTTCAGGTGGGAATTTGTGGACAAGAGCTCCAGGAGCTGGCTACAATGAATGTGTAACAACACCCTCAGTGAAAGATTGTAAAATGCCCTTTGTTTGTCATGGGCTGCAAAAAATCCACGCTTACCAAAATTTTGTTCTACATGGTATACATACACACTTACGTCTGCAAAGGTTGATTGAAGGTTTGCGTTAGTGATTGGAAAACAGAATTTTCATCTGCCTGCCAGAAATTCCAGTGTTTTGACATTTCTTTATAACCCATATAGGGACAGGATCCCAAAATAGTGAAGGTTTTTGGAAATGAGTTCTAAAAACTTTAATCTTCTTGATATTTTCATTTAAAAATGGAATGCTTTAGCACTCCAAAATCTCAAAATATCCTCTCTCAGTGATTGTCCCCAAAGAAAACATTAAATTCGATGCCATCGGGTAGAGGTAACCTCAGGAAAGGTCAGCTAGTCCAACACCCTACTCCAAGCAGAATCATCCCTATTTATGTCAGTCTACAGAAGTGTTTGTCTAACTTAGTCTTAAAACTGCATGAGCAATCATCCTCCACCATAATGAGGCACTGTGCGTAAAAACATCAAGAGCATCCTAACTTGCCACAGGTTAAGTACAGGGATGCCCTTCAAGGACAGGAACTAACTTGTTAAAACATCCTGTAAAGGTCCAAGAAAGGGGGCCATGCCCTCTGTTGTCTGGTTGTCAATCTCTATATCCACTTGAACACAAGTGTCTTGTGTTCCCTCTCTTCTCCATGGACACCATGATAGCTCACCCACAGAGAGATACAATGAGGCAGTAAAGTGAGAGGTGTAGATCCCTCAGAGAGGAGGACCCATAGGAAAAGAATGGGGTCATGAGGAACCCAGAACTATAATGAAACACTGAAGTAGCTTGGATGGGTACAGAAATTAGTTAGCTTATAACAAAATGGGGCAGGGGGCTGGACTCGATGAACTTCCGAGGTTCCTTCCAGCCCTAATGTCTATGAAATCTATGAAAATCTTAAATATTGTTTTTTATGATGAAAAAGAATTGCCAAAATGTAGCCAAATTCCAGTTTGACAGTCCCAGTTTTCAGTGATGAACATGTTGATTTTATTCTAGATTTTTCCACCTACTTTTAAAATACCACAGAAACAGGCTCTTCTCACAGTAGTTTGTTTATTTTGCTTCCGTCTATTTGGAACACAAGGAATAAAAGTGGTAAAGGCAATCGTCTCTGAATTCCTTCCAAACTGGAAAAAAAAAAAAATCAACTTGAGTTTTTGATGAGGTTTATGTTCATTCACTTTATATCCACATCATTTTTCTGGACCTTAATCAAGTGTTCATATTATTTAGAAGGAAATGCCGCAGAACTATAGGGACCTGGCTCTCCACTGCCATGCATCTTGTGCCATCATTTATATTTAGATGGTGATGCTTACTATGCAGTACTTCAGTGGCAATGCATAGGGGGTGCACAGGGGTGCACGTGCACCCCCTGAGACAGCTGGTGCACCCCCTGACCAGCCACACTCCCCATTTAGGGTGGGGGGGGCAGGCAGCAGTGCGGCCACTCACCACTTGGTAAGATTTGCTGCAGGTGCTCCCCCCTCCCCCCCCCCGGTTGGCAAGATTGGCCACGCAGGGACCCCCCTACCCTGGTCAGTGAGATTGGCCACAGGGGGACCCCCCCCCCCCGGTCACTGACTGGTTGCTGGGGGGGCATGTGCTCCCCCCCACTAAGGTGGCACCAGTTGCCCATGAAGTAATTAGTTCTAGTGTGCAGCAAAGTGTCTCGTGTAGACGTGCCCACTGAGCACGGCATTCTTTTCTACAATGAAACTTACTGTGCAACATTTAGAAGGGACAGAAATACCCTTATGTTGGTAAGCAGTTGTGAAGAAAAAAGTGTCTTTAATAAATGAAATTATAATGAAATTAACATTGCTGTTGATAAAAACGGTTATAATAGGTTTAGTGCCTATCAGAATAGACTGTATCTGAGAGCCTCATATAGGTAAATAATTTTAAAATATGTCATGTTACACCAGTCTTTTTTGTCATGCAATTCATAATGAAACTTACACATGATCATGTAATCAGTCCTGTAAAATAGCACATAGATGAGCACACTGAACATTATGTTCATTGTGTTCACAATTATAAAGAAATACACAAATTCGCTATGGAAAACGATATCCAGTATTACTGCACTTGATGCGAGATATTTTGTTTTATTCCATCCAAGGCTTTCTTGACACAGAAAATAAACACTTAAAAGACTGCATTTCTCAGGGAGCTGCTACCAGAATTTTGCATTAATAAGCATCTAAATTACATATCTTGCCATGTAGAACAAATTATATTTCTTTTCATTAATATCAAGGAAGCAGAAAACAAGCTGAATCCCCAGGGAATTAAATGAACACAGTTATTCACCATTTCTTTTGCTCTTATAAACCAGTCTTTATTCAATTAAGCAGCTCATAAGCATGTGCCCACTGTGCCAGCAGAGATGACAGCAGCTGGTATCAAAATTAAATAGTTTCCGTATACATCACATTGTAGTTTAAAACTTTCTATTACGTTAGTCATGGGCACTGTTCTTTTACTTTTTAAAAATCTAATCAAACCAGCAATGTGCTAGTAATTGTGTCATATTTTTCTTCTAGGCAGGCTTTTTAAATGTTTTACAGTCTTATAAAATATAAAAGCATGTTTTGTCTTAGTTTATTACTTAAGTTAATTCTGATTCCATTTTAGACTACAAAGAAAAAGCCACTAAAACAGTGGTTCTCGACCTGTTTAGACTCAAGCAAGTCCTTGCTAGACTCAAGGCACACCTTGGAAAATGCCTGTCCTTGTTTTTTCAATTGTTGAAAAATAATACAGTATTTTTTTTTGTTGTGAAGAACTCTTAAAGACCACAGTAGGTGAGAATATTTTTGACACTGGTTTCCTGTTTGAAATCTCTGGCTGCATTCAGATGAGCATGGCCATGGGATATGTGGCACTGCGGACTTATCTTTGCACCACATACCAAACGTTTAGTTGCTCTCTGTGCTGCAGGGGAGCAGTGCAGGGGTTGGGGTTTTTTGAGCCCTGAATATCCAGGGGTCAAAAAAAACCCACAGAAAAAAAAATGGAGTGGCTCACATAGGGACAGTGAGGCAGGGGGTGTGGGCACACACCACACATGGGAGGACAGAGAGGGCACAGGTGATGCATGAGGGGCAGGGGGCATGTGGCCCCCTAGATTTCTGCACCTACAGTGAGGCATGGGGCTACAGCTGGACCACACCACCTCCAGGCAGCAGCTACCACTTGTGTGGCCCAATGGGTGGGACCCTGCGCATGAGGGACTGTTGTGCTGCCATAGCCAGCAAGATGAGGCACTGTCATGGTTTCCAGGGTGAGGCATCCCTTGCCTGCTTGGCAGCAGTGGAGGCACAGCTCTTTGCTGCTGCTGCTACTATGCCTTACATTGATGGCCATGGCAGTGCAGTGCTCCCTCTTGCACCGGGTCCTGCCTGCTCAGTTGTGGAGGTAGCTCCTGCCTGGAGCTGGTCCAGCCCAGCTGCAGCCCTGCAACCTGTACCCCGCTGTGAGAACAGAAATCTGGAGTCCATGTACCCCCTATTCTCCCCATGTATCACCTGTGCCCTCCCTGCCCCCCCAACACGTGGCATATGCCCTCCCCATAGACTTAACTGCTCTCCACAACTTCCTGGCTGCCATATGCATATGTGCGCACACACACACATGCACATGGCATCCCCTGCATCCTGCTTCCAGAAGCACCAGGCAGCCTCTTGTAGGCTAGAACTCTGCCAACCTACAAGGGGAAACCTGTGGTTTCTTAGGTTTTTCTCCTTTAAAAGAGAAAAATATGCATTTTTCCTTAGCAAATGGAAAACCCAGATCACTGCTTGTCACCTATTGCTGTAGTATCTGAGCACTTTCAGTTATTCCCCACCACTCTAATCCATGCTGAAATGCCCAAGTGGGTCAAGATGTTACATATCATAGGAAACAATGACAGCGCTGATATTTAAAGGATCACCGTCAATTCTTACTTGATATTTACTCTCTTTGGGTGATCTACACATCACTGTATGGCAATGTTGTTATAGAACTGTGCTTTAGTACTTCCTTTTGGAAGTGACAGGCGGAACAGGTGGTTACTGCACTGTTACTGCATGGTAACAAGCAGTTACTGCAGCGTACGCGTGGCACACAATTACATTTTGCCGCTACGTCACCTCAGCAGCGCGGTATACCAATAGAGCACACTGCTACAGTGTTGTAGCTGCTGATCACGTGTAAACCCACGTGATCGCTACATTGCCGTAGCACATCATACAGCAACATAGCGCATTGCTACGTCATCATAGGGTGATGTGTAGATGTGGCCTTTTAGTATCTGTCCAACTGGGAGTACATTTTCACTGTATGGGAGATTAAAATAACCTCATAGTATTGCTTATGAGCTTTTTTTGAGTTTTCTGTCATATACATCCCCATTTTTGGCTTAGCTTCTTAATGTTTCTGGCTGTTCAGTTGAGGCTACTTAGGATCCTCATGATCCACAAAACCAGGATTCCTGTCAGGATCACTAGAGAAACATGTAGATGGATTCAATTTTCAATGTTAAAGCATTAATACACAAAAATAAGTCCCTTAATAATATAATGGAAAGAGTTTCTAAAGATAAAAATAATTTTCTCTTAGTACTGTTGTGTACTGAGACCATATATATTATGGCATATTTTTTAATATGTATTTTATTGCCCTTGGTACAGCACTATGGATCCATTTAAAATGGGCATTGCACAAAACCTTTATGCATAGGAATGCTTTAGCAGAAAAATTTGTCTATAACTAGGAGCTACACTGGAACACTGAGATTACAATACCAGAGCAAAGCAATAGTCTATCTAGTCCACCGTATTGTTTTGTCTTTAGCATAAGCTTCTTATGCTTCATAACAAATCCAAGAGTTGGTGAAGGTGTTAAATGTGCCTCTTTCAAGTGAGAGTGAAGAGGGAATATGTGCCTCTTTTGAGCACTGATTTAAGCCTATCGTAATGGAGACATGGGGCTTGGATGTAAGTAATACATTTACTGTTTAACAAGAAACAGGAAAGGAAAGTGAGACCCTGACAGCTCTCTTGGGTGAAGAGTGATAGGAAGAAAATGCATGGACTGCAGTAGGATTTCAGATGAGAAACAGAGTAAGTTCCAAGAGAAGGCCAGGTGCAGGACACTTGCTTGCTTAAGATCCTAAACTATAGAGTCAAACCTCACTTTCCCACATCAAAGGTAAGTGGCAGAACCTTCCTGCCTATTTTGGGATTGGTGCCTCTGGTTTTGACCAGGAATTCCAGCCTGCACCCGAGAAACCTTTTGTGCTCATTTTAAGTGATATCTTCCTGTGAAAAATTTTGTTCTTTATAGAATGATTGTCCACATGTGTCTGCTTATGGACAGTGTGCACTTCCTGGATGGAACACGCCTATCACTTTGCCCCTATGACATAGAAACCATTTCAAACCTTCTTTTATAAACACTTTTTGTTTATTATTTCTAACTCCAAAAAAAATTAAATGGACCTTATTTATTATTTCCTCCCACCTCATTTTATTTTACAATACCAGATGGTTGCTTCCTGCAGTTATTGATGACATTTGTAAATGCCCCAGTACCAATGATATGTCCTCATCCTTTGGATCCACCAGTGCTCTTCTGGCTGGGCCTGCAGCATGTCAATGTCAATTCAATGGTCGGGGGAGCAGCACCTAGGTCACAAGA
Organism: Alligator mississippiensis; assembly: GCF_030867095.1. NCBI lineage: Eukaryota > Metazoa > Chordata > Crocodylia > Alligatoridae > Alligator > Alligator mississippiensis. The sequence goes on from NC_081830.1 coordinate 46,419,400, forward strand.
GGCAGTCAGCCTTTGGGGCAAGCTACACTAATTTAGTTCACTGCTCCTAAAAGGTTGCCAACCCCTTGACAGAGTAGCTTTGTTTCCAGTCAAATGTCAAAAAGCCCTAGTTTCAGCTTCATCCAGGTGGGGTGAAAAGGGACTTCCTGCACCAACTCCATCCTGTTCTCTAGCAGTGTCATGTCCTCAGTCTCTCAGCTGCACAGTTTTTGAGTGATTTTGTATGACTGTTGTAACTGATACTTTCAACTTTGGTCAACTTAGCAATGTTTTTCCATGGGTGCACCCCCTATATCTGGCCCTACCATAGTTCTATCCTTGACATAGGCTCTAAATCAGATTGCTACTATACTGCCTGTAGAGGCTAACTGGTTAGAGTTCCTATATTGTTCTGATTCTGAGCATGGTTCTGTACTCCCTATGGTTCCACCTTCAAGACTCTCAGAATCCTTCAAAAATTGTCTTCCCAAGTCTTAACATCAAATATACCTGTATGCAGTGTAACTCCCTAGTTTTTAAAATATTAAGACAAATAGTCTCAGTAGATTCACCTCCCTACACCACATGTGGGAGAGAAAGGATGACTCAGTTCACCAGTACTTTGTGGTCTGGGGTTACATGAATATAGACTTGTTTGCATTCAATGTCAACAGGACGTGCTAGTTCATCTGCTCCAAGTAAGATGTTTTCCCATCCTCTCTCTCTGATACTTTCCTTATCCCATGATTCTGAATATTCTGATATACTTTCCTATCCATCCCTCTGATTCTTCAGATGTTCTGTCAGGTGAAAAAGGGCTCACTGTGGATGATCCTGCATGGGTGAGATAATTGTGATGATACTGCTGTCAGTGAGGGATCTTATAGCTCTATTCTCTTCACCTCGTACACTGAATGCTAGATGGCTGTCATGGATAGAGCAAAAATAATTTGGTCAAATATAGGACAACAGAGAGAAGTTCACCTGGACCATGTTTTTCAGATAATGTAAGGGAAAAAATGCTCTGGTAAATAAGAGAAAAAATGGTAAAGAGGAAAGCGGGTGGAAGGACAGACTGCAAATAGGAAGTTGCTTCAGTAAAAAGACCAGGTAATCTAATAGGTAAGAACCCTGTTCTTGTCTGGAATTACTGGTACTAGCTAATAGCTGGAGGCAGAGAAACACCTGCTAAATAACATCTTAGTCTTTGAAATTGTTTTCATTCTTTGAAAACCAGCTGGTGGGAAGGCATACATTGAACTAGTGTTGTGTATGGCCTTAGACTGACAACTTCCTAAACTTGTAAAGCAAACACAAAATAAAACAAAAAAATCAATGCTTTTATTACCTGTTAAAAGTAAGGTCTAATTATATTTCCTTGTTGCATGAATTGGAAATAATGCTTATATTTGGAACAGGAAGTAAAGTGTTTATCTCTCTGCTGGTCCACAAGCTTTAAACACACTGTTTTTGATCTTATTGAAAGGATACACAAGCAATCCCCATTTAACGCTGTTTCACTTAGCACTATTTCACTATAACACTCATTTGAGCTTGATACCTGATTTCAATTAGCGCTCATCAAGTTTCATTATAATGCTCATAGTCACCATCTTGGGTCATTAAAAAACAATTGCAGTTGCCATCTTGGGTCATCAGATACTTTTGGTTTCACTTAATGCTCGTTTCACTTAACACTCAGTTTTTCAGGAACCAATTAAGAGCACTAAGCGAGGGTTGCCTGTATATTTGAAGGGAAATACTATAGGACAGTTTAGATAATACAGAAACCAATGTTAATCCTTTTATAGGAATTTTAAAAGTTAACCCATTTTACATATTTATTTACTGCTGTCTTTCTCTTGCTATCTGTTTGTGTTGGCATATGGGTAAAGTATAGGAAGGCAATTGAATATACATATTTTATATAGCTCTTAACTAGTACTAAGAACATACTTACATCATTTAGAACCTGCTTATTATAAGTTGTGAGCTGTCAGCCAGAATTTGCTATTATTTACAGTTTATTCTGAGTTTTAAAATCTAGGAAAAAGTGGAGCAATATTGTCTCTTGAACATTTTTCCTTCTTTTTGGACCAACTTGTTTCTTCTTTGCTTCCTTCCTTCATACATTAAGGGGTTTTTTTATGTGTTGGTTTACCTTTAGAAGCACGTATATCAAATTGTTACAATTTATATTTCTTGTATAAGGAACACTTTTTTTTTCCAATAAAAGATGAAATACTACAAAGAGTGATTCAGGGACCATAGGGCTTACATTTGTTGTCTGAGAAAGACAATATATTTTAATTTGAAGTAAGGCACTTTTGTATGTTAATATGACTGCCAGTACCATACTACAAACTCAGTTTAGGATGCAAATTAAACTGTGTTCATTCTGGCCATGTATCATTGCCAATAAAATAATTTGGCACCTGGTAGTTAATCAAAAGATTCATTTGGTGATTCATGAATGGAATCCAGCTTGTTCACTCATAGTGGAATTAGGCCTTGCTAGCAGAGCTAGCAAAGTAAATGGTAGTGAAGAGGCATTTTTGTAACATATGCAACTGTATATCACTTTGAAAACATGGAGTGGGCCACGTACTAACAGGTTCTCAGCACCTGTCACTCTTACATCAGTGAAAATTATAGTGCTTACTGTGTGCACCAAATTGTAAAGGTTAGGCCCAAAATTATTTTTAGATGATATTTACAGTCACTGGCTGACCATTTTTGCTTGGTAGTATGCCTCTTTAAGAGTCTGATCAGTACCTTTATGTGCCAAGGACCTGGGATACCCAGCCCTGCCCAATAATATGACCTAACTGGGAAGATGCAAAGTGTTTTCATTTTGATATTGTAGGATGCTTGTGGATTCCTGGAATGCTTTGGAGCAGAGACTAACTCAGAGTGGGAGGCTGAAAGACCATGGAGTCTGTGCTACCTGTTTGGTGAAGGGAATGGCTTAGCTTTTTGTTGCTTTTTGAGTTTTAGCTGAATTATAAACTGAGCCAGTATGTAGTGTAAGTGGTACACTTCTTGTTAAACATTAATCCCTGCCCCTTGACAGATGCCTCTCCCTTTTGACCATCATATTGGCACCAGAAACCCAACCCATAACCCCTGACCTTTGCCACCAGAAGTTTTGCCTCTTGCCCCAGAATCATTCCCTTTTCAGAGGGTCACCACCTTGATTGCCATTTTGGAACTGGGAGTCCCACCCTGTCACATGGTATTTTACCCCAGTAGTTCCACCCACATGACCCCCAAACCTGCCCTCCTTGCTCCCATGTTGGCGGCCATCTTGGTCCCAGAAGACCCTACCATGTCACATGGTCTCTGACCCTGATAATTCCAAGCATGCGATCCCAAAACCTACTATGTTGGCTGCTGTGTTGTTCCCAAAAGCCCCTGCTGATATCATATGGCCCATGATATCAGAGGGTCCACTCCCTGACAAGAAGCACTGGCCCCAAGAGGGCCTACCTTCATGTCACATGGCTCAGCCCAAGGATCCCAGAAGTCCTTCCCCCTAGGCCGCAAGACACAGGCATGAGGGGGCTTGTGGCCCCTCTAACAACTTGCCTTACCACCCCAGACCAATCAGCATGGGTTTCAGGGGTGTTGGACCTCCCTGAGAGCAGCACTGAACCAATTGGAGGAAGCACAGTGGTGGGAGCTAGACTGGAAGCAACAAGAACTGTGGTGGGGTCTCTCAGAAATGCTGTGTGAAATTTAGATGGTTGAGACATATTCCTGGACTCCCAAAATAGGACATGTGACAATGATAGAACCCCATCAGCCAGAATCAGAGTTGTTGTCAGAGACCATGGAGGTGTTGGATGACCTGTCTGTAGGGACTGTCCTGAGGTAACTAATCTAAACATTTTTGGGGGTGGCTTTGTATTGTAACCATGGCGTCCAGTGCTAATTACAAGTTCTTTGCAGGTAAATGACACCATTAAAACCATTTTCAGAAAGGGCCATATACCTCATAAATTACAGACTGACTGGGGGAACAAATTTTTAAATAACCCTTTAAGCAAATTGTTAAAGCTGTATAATATCCACTACTTTGTTATGACTAATGAAGTCAAAGTGGTGGTTGTAGAGTGGTTAAAATTGAAGGTGTGGAAGTATTTTACAGCTCACTACACCTTTTGCTACACTGATGCATTATCAGAGTTTATAAAGAGCTATAACCATAACTTTCACAGAACCGTGTGTGTCAGACCTGTTAACATGAACTCCTCAAAGTCAGTAAGGATGCAAAAAATAGTGTATGGGGACTATTTTAAAATAAAACAAGCAGCACTTCTTTTTAGAAAAGGATATTAAGCTGTCTAGAACTAAAGGGAGATTTGAAAGAGGTTATGAACAAATGTTAACTAATGAAATTTTCATAGAGGGTAAAATTATTAGATGGGTACAGACCCCTATATACCATTTAAAAGACTACCAAGACAAACATATCATGGGTTCTTTTTTACCCTGAAGAATTACAAAAAGTGAACCCCAAGCAGGACATACAGTTTGCAAGATTTTAAAAGTTCTAACTGGGCTTGTCTACATGTTCATTTACATCAGCTTAAATTTACTGAGCAGTAAGTTACAGCATAGCAAGCAGGAATAGGTTAGCATCTACATGTGCAGGTGTTAATCCTGTGTGGTCTGATTTGGGAATAAAGTTAGTCCCAAGTCAGACCACATACACAGTGTTACTGCACAGTAAGGTGTCTACATGTGCATTACTACACAGTAACTAATTGGGTGTAAATTTGATACCTGCATGATGCAGGTATCAACTTTACACTCAAGTTGGAGTAAGTTGCCATATTTACTGCACAGTATAGGCGTGCATGTATAGGCGCATGCCCATATTGCACAACAATTTCAATTACTGTGCAGTAAATGTGTGTGTGTAAACACATTGACAAAGGGGAGAAAAAAACAGTTACTGGTAAAATGGTTGTGGTGACCAGCTAAATTTAACAGCTGAGTGGAAGCCTCCCATGTCTGTAATGTTTAGGTTTTTAAAAAAAATCATTACCTCTATTGATAGGAAAAGATGAATAACAGTCGCTTTTACATCACTTTGCTTAATAGTGCCTGCAAACAGAATTTTTCCACAAAACACCAGCTCAAACTTTAACCAGTGGTATTGTGTATTGTAAACAACTGGATCTCCTGGGGAGCGGAGAGGTAGAATTAGCAGAAATACAATGCCCACATAGATTGAACAGCATCAACAAAGAAACCCCTTTCTAAATCATTTTTGGGAGTAAGGGATGGGGTTACCTCCTGCCTCATCTCAGAGTTGCTAGATCATATGACCATTGTTATTGTCAGCCACCTTACCACACCCAAATTAGTTATGGACTACAATCACGTGAGTAGAAAAGTGAGACTGAGAGTCCCTAATAGCTCTTATGCTTTTTCTACCATTGGTGAACTAGTCAATATTTTGGGTCCACCATTAAAAAGAAACACCTTCATAGCCAGTATTACCAGAGGATTCAATTTGTTGTATCTTTACATGGGCTTTGTAGAACATCAGCTTGAGGGGAATTTTCAGTACCCTTATTATGCTGCATTCCTGTCCGCAGAGGAAACCACATATTTGTCACCATCACATATGACAAGCCACATTATGTTCCCGTGAGTCAGCATCACATTGACACAGTCACCATTGAAATAAAAACAGACCAGAACAGATGCAACTCATTTTGCTTTGGCAAGGTGATCATTAAGCTTCACCTGCACCCCTGGAGGACTTTGGGATTTTAAAACTAAGTAAAAGCACAATGATGACCTTAAATTATGGAGACTCTATCTTGTACAGAAGTTATTACAAGTCCCAGGCAGGGCATCATCTCCCCATGCATAAGGGGGTGCCCGTGATGTATAGAGCTGGCATGAGGGGCATATTTCACAGTCTCTTTAGAAAAGCCACCCCACTTTGTAGAAGAGGCCTGGGTATTATTAAACCCCATATAAAAATGTGGCTCAAAGCATAGCCAAAGACATGGTTGGCCAGATCTCCCACGCAGTTATGGATAAGGTCAGCAAGTCTGAGAAGCAGGAGGATTCTGGTCTCATGTATAGCAAAAGAAGGAGCCTTAAAATAGAGATGTCACACCCCCAATGTATAAGTCCTCTACCACCCATTAAAAGAAAGAGGGTAAGATGATGGTTCAGCCATACATGAAAGACTAAGTAGCAGCAGCCAGGTAGATAGATGGGACACTCTCTTTGGGAAAAATAAATATATTTTAACTGCCGTGGATTTTGCTCACTGCAGGTCTGAAGATTGTACTAAATCCAAACAGGATTCGTTTCAAATAGCCACAGACAGACAAGCGTCAAGAAAAACCAGTCACACCTCCCACCCAACTTTTTCATCACTGAGAACAGTGTAGACTATATTGATTTGAACAACATGCTGCTGTACCTTTTTTCAGGATTGTAAAAGTTAACGGAACCAAACTTTATGCCAGGACCACTATAGGCCTGGTGAATTACCCATTGACCTCTATTTTCAGCCATATGGATGTTACGCTTGGAGATTGTCTCATAAGTAGGGATCTACTTAAATTACGGTTTCATGATTTTCATAGAAACTGCAAGAAAATGGCATTTTCCATGATCACTGTGAAAAATAGCATTTCCCGTCATTTTGCATGGAATCACCCAAAAAATAAAAACTTACCAAAATTCAAAGAAAGTGCAGCAATCCCTGCAGCCGTAGAGCACATGGTTTGAGAAAGAGCTACTGAAGGACTGAATGAGTTATGTAGACTCTGTAAAGGTGCCAGTCAGGAAAGCAAAAGGGTTTTGGTGTGGTCTTTTAAAATGCCAGATGCAATGCTGTACTCTGAAGATGATGAGTGAAAAGAAATCCAAGAAAGCTAAATATATTTCAGCTCAGGATCATGTAAGGCAGTTCCTTGCAGGAACATAGCATGCAAATGATGGTAAATTGTTTTCTTCATCATGCAATATGAATCTGGATGCGTCAAGGAAAAACAGCATTGATCAGCATTTAGAGTCTGAATTGCATAGCAAAAGGCCTCTGCAGAGGCTGAAGATTAGAGCAAGAAAGAAATGACTATGTACTCAGTCTTTAGAAGAACCACTGAAAGTAGCTTGAGAAGAAGAGAGGCTACTTTTATGCTAGTGAAGACATTCATGGCTGCCAATATTCCTCTGGAGAAAACTGATAACTCTAAATTAAGGGACTGTACGAACAAACACTTCCAAATACTGGCAGTGTCCCATGTGCAAATAAGCTTCGCCAAGATTATCTACCAGGAGTAATTGCTTTGCATGTTCAGTCAACAAAATCTGAATTGGCAGAGTATTAATAAATCTCAACTGTAGGAGACAAAGCAACAGATGCCCAAGATAACCGTTCTGCACATTTTATTTGTACCTGAGAGCTTAACAGACCACCACTTGCCTGTTTTTCAAACAGAGCCGATTCACCTTGCATCTGTCAATTTTTCTACCATGGCACAAGCTGTAGTGAAGGTTGTAGTAAAGTATGGCATAGGATTTAACAAGATCTCAGCATTTCTGTCTGATAATGCAATGTATATGTGCAAAGCTTTCTCTTGTGCTCCATGAAGCGATGCCAAATACAATTCATGTCACCTGCAGTGTATACATCCTTTCTTTATTAAATGACATCTGACATGTATGTTTTCCTCTTTTTAAAAAAGTGTTCAAACTTTGTGCAGGCCATAAACTTGATACAGGGAGTCCATTGCCAATGGAAGTGGAGATCTACATGGGACTGTCACTTACACCAGAGCCAGCAATGTGGAATTTTTGGTTTACCGCAGTTTGTTACTATGCAAAGAATATGAAGTACTACCAGCTATTTATATGCAAAGAGAATGAAATCATACCCAGCGCACCATTCATGCTCAAACTATGCAATCTCTTAAGAAAGGGCAGCATTGAAGATCAAGTTAAGTATGTGACTGAAAATACAATCCAGTTCATGGTGCTTCTAACATGTTTTGACAATCATCGGGCTTTGATCTACCAAGTAGACAACCAGATGATGCATTTAATATGTTGAGTTGAAGACATGGCATTACAACAACTTTAACAAAACTATCAATGCAAAACCAGAGAAAATGAGAACTGTTCCAGGTAATAGCTGCAAAGTTGAATCAGTACTACAAGTATGATCAGCCACTATCACTGAGGTTTAAATAACTGTTTGCCTCCTATTTTAGTGCCATTTTCATTTTTGACTGAGGGTAGGTGCCTTTTCTGAGTTTTGACTCTCAGCTACTGAAATCAATCCCTGGGGCTGCTTGCAGATGTTAAAAAACAAAACAAAACAAAATGGTGCTCAACTTTAAACTGTGCATGCCTCTACAACAAGCCCAGCACATGCCCAGGAGAGCCAGTGCATTAGTTGGACCTGGCTTGGCCAATATCTGTATAGATTAGGTGCTTTACTGGGGCTTTTTTGTTGCTTTTATCAAATAGCTGATTGAATCAGCTATTAAATAAAAGCACCAAAAAGCCCCACTGAAGCACCTGATGTCTACAGATGATTCAGAGCCTGGCCAAAGTAACATGCTGCTTCTTTCAGTAAAGCATGTTTTTGGGGGATTTGGGTTTTTTCTTTTTTTTTTTTTTCTTTTTTTTAATGTCTGCAAGCAGCCTGGATGGCAGAAAGAGCATGACAAGAAGTGTGCTACTTACGTGAACTTTGTCAAAGACTGACAGATGCTTTTGATTGTGACTGTGTTTTGGGAGTCTGTTTTTGATCAGTTTCCACATTTTTACAACTTTGCAAAATGCTGCCTTACCATTCCAGCCAGTTCAGTGTATGGACAAGTGTTCGCACCACAGAGACAGAGGATGTGAGCTGGAACTGCCGATGGATGCTGCATGCTAGCTTTTAACATCTAACATGAATTGGTGGTAGTTTCTACTAAGATTAGCATTATTTAGTATTGCTAAACTTTTTGTAGAATACTAATAATAAATTATAAAGATAGTTACAATTCATATTGTCGATCCATTTATATTCATAATATATTTCAATTTACATTTAAACGTGATACTTAAATTTATAATAATGCGGTCATTTATTTGATATTTCTGAAGACTTTGCTATTTAATTATGCCATGGCTTTTGCCTCTTGGCCAATCAGCAGCAAGGGGGGGATTACTGTGAAAAACCATAAAATCAGCTCCACACACCCAGAGTGGCCCACAAAAATCCCTTTTTCTTGCCACAATTTAGGTAGGTCCCTGCTCATAAGCCAGAGCAATAACTGTTACCCTTACCAGGCCTTCATTGAATTGGTGCTCAATTACAGTTATGACATCCTTACCACACAGTTTTCACTGGCTTGTTTTAGAATGACACCCCCAGATAACACAAAGCTGCTGCACTGGATGGTGACAGTTGTGGGTTTCAGATGCTGGTGAACTTAACAATCCACAGCAGGAAGATGGAGCTGCTAGGCCATCTTCACAGCAATTTGTATTTTCAAGAAAACTTCAGTTGAATGGCATGGACATGACAATTAAACTGACTCACAATAAAGATGCCTTCTGTTTGATGGGTGCCTCAGGGGCTGGACAGTGTAAACTATAAATCACATCCACCTTCCTTTTTGTGAAGACAATGCAGGTACCCCCAGGCATCCAGCTCAGCCATGAGCAGGCCTTGCTTATGGCCAATGCTAAATACCCCATAGATCGCGTGGGTATTAAAGTGTTTAGTGTTCCCACAGGCAACTGGGTCAGTACTCAGCTACCTGCTGGGATGCTATTTTTTGGGATATACTCTGTTTTTGGAACAGCTGCCCAAACTCATCGTCATCAGGTTCATGGATAATGATGCCTTTAGCAGGAACCATAACCCACATTCAATTTTAAACATTATGATATTAATTTTGTTTCCCTGTATGTTGCTGGAGAACAAATGCCAGCAAAACCACTACAACCAAAGTTTAAGAATGGTAATTGCATGAGAGAATGCATGTACTTAGTGCAGATAGACAGTACACTTATGAAAGATCTTTCGCTGTTAATCGGTCGTGATAAGTTTGCCCAGAGGTATGCCTTGTTTGTCTTTGACCTATCTCCAGACCAGGAATGCAATGACCATTATTTGCTGATTAAAACCAGGAACCTGAGAGCAGAAATATGCTTTTCTGAGGCTTTACCCACCACTGTGAGCATGATAGCATATGGAGTCTTTGACAACATTAAAGAGAGAAAACAGAGGAGAAACCTTCTGTTTGACTACATATGAGGAAGGACACTGAACAGCTCTCCTGGGTTTTATCAATAGATGCTTACACAAAAGAGACTCTTTTAGATGTGTTCCTCTATAACTGGCTCCCTGAGGCTTGGGTGTCTTGAAAACCCTTGGGCTTAGTGGTCAGCACACACTCATATAATCAGCCTGGTGAACACTGGCTGGCAGTGTACCTGACTGATTAGAACCATGGGGAGTTTTTTTTACTTGTACAGCCACCCCTTAAACAGTGCTCACTTTCCTCCAAGTATTATGTTATTTTTAAACAAGAATGGTATCAGCACTGCTTTTCAGACTAAACAGTTATGAGATCCTGGCTCTGTTGCCTGCAGATACCATTATGCATTTTTGCTACACCACTATAACAAGGGGCTAACAGATTTTAAAATTGTATTCTGGTAATTTACTACAAAATGACTGAATGGAGGATAGAGACCAAGGTCCTTAAGAAAATGCAGAAGTTGTTTAGCAGGAAATTGTGTATGACAAGGGCTCTCACAGAAAACTTTACTAGCTTCCCTTTTGGCTTTTGAATATGCACTGGAAGTACCCCTTTTAATGTTTTTGCTTGTGAGCTTGCTTAAATAATTACCTAGCAGAGAGTTCTAGTCTCCCTCGTGTGTCACAAATGATACAGAGTCAGTGTCATGTTATAGGCGTTGGTCTTAAACATGTATAAGAAGTGGCGAAATAGGCTATAAAGATGTTTGTGTTACCAGAGAGTGGGTAATGCTTTGGTGTGCTTCCAAGATACATAGATACATATCAACAAAGTCACAAGAGTAGATCTCATAAGAGGGAGAAAAGGGAAAGCCAAAGAGTTCATCGGGGTCTCTCATTTGTGGGGGTTGGCTGAATTTACCCAACAAAGATTTTAGAAACAATTTTACAGTTTGGCACTTTGCAGGGTTCAATTTTGTTTGTTCTTGGCACTCCTTTCTCATAGAAAATGTTGGTATATCTATTTTTTTTTTTTTTGGCAGTACACCAGGTGGGGTACCCCATGGCTTTCTGTTTCTCTTGGAGGTGCAGTTTTTATGTACTGTGTAAAAAAATAAACTATGTTAGTTGTCTAAGCAAAATGCCAGACTTCATAGATTTTAGTCACTCTCTCGTGAGGTTCTGTGATGATGCAAATTAGCTTGAACAAAGGCAGGAGCAGTATCTCAGGTTTCAGGTGGTCATAGTTGCTTCCTTCTTGGCCTAAAGTGGGTGAGCATTCAGTCCTAGATTTTAATTTTTTTTATTTTTTTTATAAAACACAAGCTTTAGGACTATGAATCCTTGTGTTTTTACACAAGGTTCTCTCAGGATTTGGTGATGAGTTTACCTCTGAGGGACTACGTGGCCTTTTCCTTTTATTGTGTCCATCTGCACTGTCCTGCTGCCCCTGACAGGTACTGCTGCTGTCAGAATTGCTGCTCCAGCTCCAGTGTCTTCACCTTGGAAAACAGCATCTGCCACTTTTTCTTGGCAGTACCGGGCAGCAGTGTGGGGTCCTGTGTGCTTGGCTCTGGCCTGCTCTTGACCAATACTTGGGGAGACAGGAACACGGGGAAGGGGTTAGAGGGCCAGGGCCAATGCGGGGCCAATCACACGTGGGGGGACTGAAGGCTCCCTCCCCCTTGGCTGGTGCTGGGCTATACTACCCAACTACATTGCGATGGGCTTTGGGGCACCGATGGGTGGCTTAATATCCCATGGCCAGGCCCAGTGCTGGTACAGCTGCCTTGAGTCACTAGACATGGCCTGTGCACCCTCTGCTTGCATGTAGCCAAGCTATCTCTGGCTGTGGTCCAGCAGCCCAGGCTCCTCATGTGCCACTGACAGACCCCGTGACCCCTAGGCATGCCCCATGCCTTTCTCTGCACTCCCTGACCAGAAATGTGCTCATTGTTTGCTCTGCCCCTGGCCACTTTCCCAGCATGGCACCTGCCTGCCACCCATGGGCCCTGGCACAGCTGTGCATGTAAAGGACTGTTCAGGCTGTTGCCCAGGGCAGGCTGAAAAGCATTTACCCAGCGAGTCACGTTAAGGCACCTTAAGGTGTGCACGTGTAGATGTGCACATAAATCACCTTAATGTGCCTTTGGCTAAAGTGCATTAAGTTTAGGCATGTTTTAAATTCATGTGTAGATATGCTCAGTTTCAAACATCCTCTTTTCACAAACTCATGTCAAGGCTTAACTTCATATACATGCTACAATTCTGAAAAAAGGCCCCAGACTTAAAAAAAAGTTCTCAGAAAGATTAGAATTCCAAAACACAGTCCAAACTAGATGTAAACAGATAGATACCAGCCTCCGCATAAATAGAAGAGTACGTTTGAAAGACGCACACGCGCGCGCGCGCACACACACACACACACACACACACACATACATGCAATGTACCTTGGACCACAAGGTAAAGACCTAGAGATATACATTTGTTCTGATTTTCCATTTTAAGGTTGGGGTTTCTGTTCAGGAGGACAAACATAGTTATACTCAGCTTTATGATTTTATGTACTGCCTTTATATTAACACAACCACACAAGGGCATAAAATTAAAGGTATCTATTGTTTAAATGAATTTTTTACTTTGCTGTGGTAAAATTGCATGCAGTATCTGCTGTTTTCCCATTGGACAGGCCCTCTATAATGACGTCCAAAAGACACAGTAAGTAATGATGGCATGTTCAAACAGAACAAAGAATGTATATTTAGATATTTATAGTAGAAATGGTGAATACATACCTGGCTTTGTTCTAAAGCAGATTTGCCATCAGGAAGAAAGTGTTTTCATGAGAAAAATTAGTGGTGTTTACTATTTTCCCATTGGACAGACCCCTCTATAATTAAGACCAAAAGACACAGTAAGTAAAGACAGTATACAGAAACAGAAAAGGGGTGTGTGTGTGTATGTGTGTGTGTAGTAGAAATAATTGTTAGGGTTCACAGAGCCATTATTCCTAGTGGTTAGAGCCAGGGGTGTTACCAGCACCTGTAGTAAGGGGACAAGCCAAAGTCAAACCAGGGTTCACATAGCAAGCCATAGGGGTGTTACCAGAAGAGTATGTCAGGAAGTGAGCCAAAGTCACACTGGGGTTCCAAAGTTTGGGGACTGGCAGGAATACAGGAGCAGGCACCATGGAAGCCGTCCAGGCAAGTGCTACTCACAGTCTGTTGAGCAGCAGGGGTAAGGTGCTGAAGAGCTCCTTAAAAGCAGCCCTAGAAACAATCAGTAGGCTGAGGCAGTTTAATTGTCTGGCTGTAGTGCAGAGGCCTTACAATAATTAATACATATCAAGACTTGTCCTTATGCAGATAGACCATGCAGAAAAAAGGTTTTTTCTGACCCAAAATGTGTGTGTGTGGGGGGCGGGGAGGCGATTTATACTTTGTTGGAGGGTTTTTTTCAAGTTTGATTGCATCTGGTGCCTAGGCCTTTGATTCCATTTTGTATATTTATGACACCTCTCTGATTTGTGCAGTGGTTCTAGTTTGCACAGGTTGTAGGTTTCAGACTTTGATTCATCCCTGTAGGATCATTGTGATGTATTGGTGGAGTCTAACCTATTCAATCCCATTGGGGTACCACAGCAGGTAGGCCTATTATAATGTTCAATGGTGAAAACACCCCACCCTGCTGTGATTAACAGGCCTGATTAATTGGGGTGGCCGCCCATCAACATTTTCCACAGACTTTTCATCTTTCCTCAGACATGTTCTAACATGCCCTTTTGAGGGGACCCTGTTTACTTTCATTTTGAAGGATAGGTGACAATACACTGCCCCATCTAGACCTTTTGTAATGTTTTAAATCAATAGAATCCGCACCTCTTCATACTGCCTACCCCCAGGTTTGATTCACCCTGCTCCATCCACACACACACCCCTGGCCCCCCATTCACTTCAAGAGAGATTGAATTAGTAGCACATGACACCAGTGAGAATGCGTTTTAAAACAGTCTTTATTTCCATCAAAATTTGTACAAAATGTACTGCTTTTTCTAGTCTTGTACTAGCTTATACTATATACTAACTAGACTTTTCTCCTAAGTAGGGTGTTATAATTTCTAGTGCCAATTAAGGTTTCAATATAGGGCACCAGAGGCTTATCCTTCTTATTGATGATCATGCTGTATAGAGCAGCATTAGGGTCTTCAGCAAAATGAACAGTATTTAAAATTGCTGTAAGGCACAGACAATTCATGAATAATCTATTGCAATAACAGCATTTAAAACACATACACAATTCAGCACAGAGCTCCCAAATTGTATGGTTTATATTGTCATTTGATCAGTTCCCACAGTCATGACTTCCTTGCCCTGGTGCGTCTAGGAGATGACCCATGCAGTCTTCAAAAAATCTCTAAGGCAGTATTTTATGATATGCCATTAAAAAACACATGCACAAGAGCCTTCATGAGTCTTTTATGTTCTTGATACAAAACAGGTTCAGTTAGTTCTGTTCCTAACTATCTTCTAAAAGCCACAGTATCATCAACTTCTGAAACACTGGGCCTCTGTTCTTTACAAAAACAGCTTTTCTTCTCCAGTTCCAGGACTACAGGACTGCTGGTGTGTTGTCTATCTGGAGTCATTAGAAAGGCTTCTTCTAGCTCCAGAGGTATTTCAAATGAAAAACTCCAATTAGCAACTTTTAACCAGCTCATAGCCAATTCCTACATCACCAAATTCCCTAAAGGGCCCACATTCATGGTTCAAGCCTCTCACCAATGACTCCGCTTCCTCCTAGGCTAGGGACAGACATTACACACAAACCAGTTTAAGTGATCAGGAACTGGTTTAAACCTGTAACAGAATAGATGTTCAGTGCACATAAACCAGTTTTAAAATGGCTGAAACTGGTTTGAGATAAAACTTGTTGAATGTAGTATCAGACTTATTTGGGTCAAACCAGTTTATGCAATGTTTGTCTGTCCCAGACCCCTTGCTGGTTTAGGATAAAACAGACACCCCCAGCATCATGGCATGCTCTCTGGGCTGGGTGGGGCTCTCTGCTCCACAGCAGGGCTAGCCCCGCCTTCCTGCTCCCTGGCTGCAGCTTTGGCAGAGACTTGCAGGTTGCTTCCCTCTCTCCCCCTCATCACTCCCTGCTAAGCAAGAATTTCCCCCTCCCCTCTGCCTGGTGGAGAGGTATCTGTGTATTAACTAGCAGACCACATGATGGCTATGGTCCATGCTGTGACAAAGGTAGAATCAACACGTAGCTGGTAATGTCCCTCTGTTGTTTTCTTAATGGGGTGATAAACACTGTGTATGGGGTGATAAACACTGTTTTCAATTCCCTGCTGGGCTAATCAGAGCATCCTTCCAGGGCCTGACCTCACCCCCCCCCCCCCCCCAGTACTGTAGAAAGGAAGGGAGGGCTGCTCTAGCACCACTTGGCTTCTAGCCTGACCCAATGCTCGCATATGCCTGCATTTCTGAAATGAAAAGGGAATGTTTATCCACCTCCAAATCGATTCACGCTTTGCAGGTTAGACTAACCTACTCAGGCTTTTTGAATATCTTTCTCTAGCCCTAGACATCTTCTTCCCACATAGGGTCCAGTATGAGGCACCCCTCTTCTGAATCCTCAGGATCTGCTCTGGGAGTCTGGGCATCAGACTCCCTGGCTTGCTGTATGTTTGTGCAGGCCAGGCTCTGGTGTTCAAGCAACAGTTGTGCTAATCTAATGAATCTTCTTCATCTCGGAACTGCCTAAAAAATGGTAGAATTTTCTCATCCGGCATATGGCAAGTCTTGTTGGTCAAGCAAGAATGAAGGGTCCTACTGGTGTAGTGTAAGAATCCATATTGGTCTCTGTCTGTGTTAGTGTGGTCTGGACACTCTGCCTTTGAGGGTTCCCAACAGGGGTTGGAAAATAGTCTGGGACTTCAAGTCTAGGTTCCACCACTGTACTTGCTCCAATTGGTTCAGTGCCGCTTATGGGGAGGTCTGATGCCCCTGAAACCCATGCTGATTGGCTAAGGGAAGTGGGGCATGTTGTTAGAAGGGTGACAACCATCCATGACCTAATAGGTCATGCCTGTGTCTCGTGGCCTAGAAGGGGACTCCTGGGGTCCTGGGATGGGCCATGTGTCATGAGGGTAAGCCTTCCAGAGGGTGATTACTCCCAGTCAGGGGGTGGACCTTCAGATGTCATGGACCATGTGATGATGACAGGGTCTTCTAGCACTAATATGGCATTCAAGATGGCCACCACGATGGCGGTGAGAAGTGATATGGGTGGAGCTTCCAGTGTCACAAATCATGTGATAGGTCAGGGGCATCTGGGACCAAGATGGCGACCAGGGTGGTGGAAAGGGCCGGTAGGTTTTGGAGTAATTTGGGTGGAACTACCAGAGTTAGAGACCAGGTGATAAGGATGAGGCTTTTGGAACCAAGACAGCAGTCAAAGATGGTGATCCCTTCCAAAGGGAGTGCTTCTGGGACTAGGGAAGGAACTTCTAGTAGCAAAGATCAGGGGTTAGGAATGGCAGCCAAGATGGTGGACAAAAGGGCAGGACACCTGTCAAGAGGCAGGACTTTAGTTTTGACAAGAGTCATACCCCTTATAATACTCCCATGGGAAGAACCTAAAAGGATTGTGGTGTGATGTTCATAGATTCATAGATGTTAGGGTCGGAAGGGACCTCAACAGATCATCGAGTCCGACCCCCTGCGTAGGCAGGAAAGAGTGCTGGGTTCAGATGACCCCAGCTAGATGCCTATCTAACCTCCTCTTGAAGACCCCCAGGCTAGGGGAGAGCACCACCTCCCTTGGGAGCCCGTTCCAGATTTTGGCCACTCTACCTGTGAAGAAGTTCTTCCTGATGTCCAGTCTAAATCTGCTCTCTGCTAGCTTATGGCCGTTATTTCTTGTAACCCCCCAGGGGTGTCTTGGTGAGTAGAGCCTCACCAATTCCTTTGTGCACCCCTATGATGAATTTATAGGCAGCCACAAGGTTGCCTCTCAATCTTCTCTTGAGGAGGCTGAAGAGGTCCAGGTGCCCTAGTCTCTCCTCGTAGGGGTTGGCCTGCAAGCCCTTAACCATATGAGTTGCTCTTCTCTGGACCCTCTCCAGGTTATCCACATCCCTCTTGAAGTGTGGCACCCAAAACTGGACGCAGTATTCCAACTGCGGTCTGACCAGTGCCTAATAGAGGGGAAGTATCACCTCCTTGGTTCTGTTTGTCATACATCTGCAGATGCACGATAAAGTGCAGGTAGCTTTGCTGATGACTTCATCGCACTGATGACTCATGTTCATCTTGGAGTCCACCAGGACTCCGAGATCTCTTCCTGCTTCTGTGCTATCGAGCAGGTCATTTCCTAGGCATAAGTGTGCTGGACATTTTTCCTTCCTAGGTGCAGCACTTTGCATTTCTCCTTGTTAAATTGCAGTCTATTGTTTTCTGCCCATTTGTCCAACCTGTCCAGGTCTGCTTGTAGTTGTTCCCTGCCCTCTGGTGTTTCCACTTCTCCCCACAGTTTTGTATCATCTGCAAACTTGGACAGAGTACACTTCGCTCCCTCGTCCAAGTCACTGATGAAGACATTGAAGAGTATCGGTCCAAAGACCGAGCCCTGCGGGACCCCACTGCCCACGTCCTTCCAGGTCGATATCGACCCATCCACCACCACTCTCTGGGTATGACCCTGTAGCCAATTTGCCACCCACCGGACTGTGTAATCATCCCAGTCACAGCCTCTTCATTTGCTCACCATTATGGGGTGGGATACCATATCAAAGGCCTTCCTGAAGTCTAAGTAAACGATATCTACCCCTGTCCTGCAGCCAGGTGTTTTGTAACCTGGTCATAAAAAGAGACTAGATTAGTCAGGCATGATCTACCTGCTATGAACCCATGCTGATTTGTCCTTCCTCAGGTGAGAAACAGGGTAATAGCCATCCATAACACTCTGATATAAGAATCTGGCTTCAGGTTTACTTCAACGAGTTTTCTTTAATATTACTTTATAAAAACATTTATGATTGTTGTATGGCTAATGCTTCAAGGACCTGATCAAATTCTCATTGAAGTTAATGGGAATCTTTCTAGTGATGTCAGTGGGTTTTGGATCAGGGTGTTTGTGTAACTGTGCAGTAGATTTATTAATAATTTAAACAAGTATCTTTCTAACTTAAAAGAACAAATTAGCTTTTAGTTTTAGTGGATTTGTAGCAAGGTTAAAATATGCACAATGTATATTTTAAATTGTTTTAACAATATCTTTTGACTTCTCAAAACTTCATGTTTAAAACAATCCTGTTATGTGTTTTGAGTATACCTAAGAAACGAGTTTCTTTTGCGCTCATGTATGCATAGTGGGAATGAATGTTATACTCTATGTATTGTTAGGCATGCATGATCATAATTTTCTAGTGTCTAATTTTCCTCCACTCAACACAGAATTTGTTTTCTTATGTTAAATTAAAATGCAACTCATAATTACATCCTCTTGTTGACTGCATTTCCATTGTGTGATGCTATAAATCAACTACATCAACATACCACAGTATCATGTAAAATGAGCCATAGTGATCCAGAGACAGTTAATCAAACATACTAGGTAGTAACTAATTTGAAATGCTCAGATGAAAACCCTGAAGTTAATGGAGACTGTTTTGTTTGTCTATTATTGTTTCTTTTTTCTAACCAACAAAGCAATGATAAATCTGTGAATAATGTTGTGCAAGTTACTGAGCCAATGTCTGCAGTTGTTGCTTGGGTTCTGATCCTGCAAATTTATAACATGCATAAAAACAGTCACTTGTGTAGTCACATTGAACTCAGTGGGACCATGCAAGTGTAAAGTTTCATGGAAGAATAAGTGATATATGAACACAGACTCCATGCTTCCTAGAACAAAGAGCTCATTGTACCTATTCTTACTTCCACTGGAAAGTTGGTGTTAGCTGCAAAGAGGAGCAGGATCAGTCCTATCAAATTAAGAAGTTTTGCTTTAATACTGATTGTGAGAACTTTGCATAACCACATTTTCACAAAAATGAATAAATTTATTAACGGCTCTTGAAAAATATATTTTGTTTGGTTAGCACTAGATGCAAAATTCTTTGAAGTCAACAGAAATCCTTCTAATGCTTAAAGGTCTCTGAAAAGTGTTAGACTGATGAACGTGAAAAATGGATTATATTTAAAACATCTTAAGATGGATAGCAGCATTTTAGATTTCCAGTATCTTCCTGCCATTATTACTTAGACTTAATTTGGAGAGACAGAATAACATGCAAGTATGAGAGCAGTAAACTGTCAAACATACTGAGGTACAGAAAGCACTGTTAAGATATTCCAGCAATGTTAACTCTATTCTGTATGATGCCATGCAATAAACCTGCGATTTAAGCATATTCATGTTTATGTAGACAGAACTGATTTTTAAAGATAAATTGGGTTTTTTATTTCATGTTCTTCCCTCATGTAATGTGAAATTTCTTGCATTTTGAATCACTGTTCTTATAGTTCAAAGTTACTTTTCAGATCCACCAGTTTAAAAGAAATAACAGGGTTAGTAACAGCAGCAGGAGTCAAAGAATGATTTATAATATGTTAATTGTTCACTTGCTCATTACCCTAAATTCTGAGGATTTTCTCCTATATTTCCTTCCTCACAACAAGATATTTAGCAGACTTTACTGATTCACTGAAATGTGACAGGCCATGTTGTAAGCACTTCTGCTATGGCCTCAAACTTGTGACCTCTGGGCTGTCAACCTTAGCACCTGCACCACCCCACTCCCCTTCCCTGTGCTAATTAATTTTCAAATCAGTAATGTAGCAACAACTCTGAGCTTATTGCACTGACGTGTGTATGTGCATACATGTGAGTCAACATGTATGTTTATTATTGATTGATTATTATTTTCCTTCTTGCACTGGTGAATTGAAAGAAAACTGATATCATATTCAAATATCATAAACAATATGCCTTTGAATGATCTTTAAAGTAGACAGAGAGGCAGATGGTTAATGGTAAAAAGAAGATGCATATAAATGAAATGAGTTTCCAGTGACTTGGAATATTTTTCAAACAATATACTTTTGCTTCAGTACAAAGCAGGAAACATTCAATACAAGGCAGGATACTCGTATGCAGCATGCTTACTTGACAGGAGTTTTAAAATATTGTTCCTTACTCTTACTCTTAAAGCATCTTGACATTCTTATGGGTTTGTTATCATGCTGGACGTGCTATGATTTACTAAGGCCCCCTCTACACGTTATACCAGAGGTGTGATAAACCAGGTAATCACTCCTTAAGTTCAGCCAAATACTGGTGTGATCAAACAAGCAATAAGCCACAAAGTTATTCCACAAAAAATGTGTAATAACTTGTAGCTTGTTTTAATCATGCCATTCATTGAACATGTGGCCAGGTGCTGCCCTGTGGTTGGGAGCCCCATTAACTGAGTGACTCCCAGCCACAGGGGTGCCCCAAATGCTGCCATTCCCAACACTGACAAGGGTTGTAGCAGTGGAAGTGTTGTCAGCTGTGAAACTTGCAGTGGGGAAAATGCTGCCACACCTATGAGCCTCCCCAGCTGCAAGACTTGCAGGAGGCAGTGCCTTCAGCTCTAGGGCTTGCAGTGGGGACAGCAGGGAAAACATTACCTCCATTGCGAGCCTGTCAAGGAGCAGATCTCACTGCGGCAGCAGCATTCCCCTGCGCTGCCCCCTGCTGTGAGCACCACAGCTGACATCACTGCAGAGCTCTCAGTGGGGCAGGGAGGAAAATGTTACCTCTACTGGGAGCGGTGTGCATTCCTGGGTTTGTAGTGGTGGCAGCGTTCCCCTGTGCTGCCCTTTCTGGGAGCCCCACAGCCCCATGGCTCATGATCACATGGATCCTGATGGGCAGGATCTCCTGGGAGGCCAGTCTGAGGGGGAAAGGAGTCCAGGAGAGCTGGTTGTACTTTAAAGAAACCTTACTGAAGGCGCAGGAACAAACCATCCCAATGTGCAGGAAGAATAGCAAATGTGGCAGGTGACCAGCTTCATAGATTCATAGATTGTAAGTCCGGAAAGGACCTCCGAAGATCATCAGGTCAGCCCCATGCACCAAGCAGGAAAGATAACTGGGGGTCAGGTGATCCCAGAAACATGACTTTCTAGTCTCCTCTTGAAGATTTCCAGGGTAGGCAATTGCACCACCTCTGGAGGGAGCTTATTCCACAGTCTGGACACCCTAACTGGGAAGAAATTTTTCCTAATGTTGAGCCTGAATCAATCTTCCAGGAGTTTGTGGCCATTACTCCTGGTTTTCCCCTTGGGTACTCTGGTGAACAGTTGTTCACCAAGCCCTTGATTTACTCCCCTAGTATAGCAGTAGGCTGTTACCAGGTCCCCTCTTGGTCTTCTTTTCCTCAGGCTGAAGAGTCCCAGATCCCGCAGCCTTTCCTTGTAGCTAAGCTTGGCTTAGCAGAAAACTCTTCAGTGAGTTTAAACACAAAAACAAAGCTTACAAGTGGAAGCTTGGACAGATGACTAGAGAGGAGTATAAGAATAGTGCTCAAGAAGCCCAGGGGTGTGGGGGGGGGGGGGGCAGCAGTGCAGGGAGCCCCAAACATGCAGCAGGCAGCCCACATCAGCCTCCACCCAGTGCACAAATCTGGGTGGCATATGTCCCTCCTTCCAGAATGCACACAGCAGCAGGGAATCAGTCCCCCTGCTGTACCCCAGAAGACCAACCTGTGGCTCTGTCCTGCTTCCCACTTGGGCCCTGCGGCCATACATTGCCACCCCAGCCTCAGGCCCCACATAGCACTCTAGCTGGGTAGTGCCCCCAGCCCTATCCAACTGTCTGCCTCCCTCCCTCCCTCCCTCCCTCCCTCCATCACTGTGGAACACTGAATCCCCAACCCCACCCTCGCCAGAGACTTGGCTACATACCTCACCTTGCCTTTTGTTAATAATGGGCAAACATTCATCTACAGAAAGAATTTGTTCTGTATTTCAGAAAACATAAAAAGATAAGGTTTAAATTTCCTAATTTCATCATCTTGTTGCTATTAAGTCTTAACATGTGAAAAAAGGCCAGGTGTTACTGAAATAAGAGTGTTTCCTTAAAATATATTTTGTCAATTTTAGCTTGTCAAAATCAAAGTACTTGTCCTTCACTGAAACTGAATACATTATTACATCTTTCATTTGTTTGAACATTGCTTGTACTTTTCTCTATGAAAAAAATTGCACTTTAGGACATTCCGTTATCATGGTGGGCAATATTTTTTTCTTAAATTAACTTCCGGGGTCAGCAACCTGTGACCCAGGGGCTGGATCCAGCCTGAAAAGTCTGATCTGGCACAGCGGACTGATGGCACCGAGCTATGCCATGTTGCCCATTCCCTTTGCAGCACAGTCTACTGCTCCTCTGCATCTGTACATACCTTAGCTGCAGAGGGGATGGGCATCAGCACTTTGGAAACATAGGCAGCTGGCTGCTTTGTGGGGAGACTTACAGCCTGTGGCCAGGACTGGCTTGCAAAGGTTGCTGATTCCTGGCAGATCCCAGAGTATACCACATCTAATGTATGGTTGTTTAAACATAGTTTCCAGCTCCTGTTATCAAATTGTTGTGAAAATGTTCCCATACAAATAAATAAGCATTTCCAATATTTGCAGACTAGAAATTTGCTAAATTAGATGCTAAATTTAAATAAGAACTCAATTGTGTTTTAAGTGGATCTTTTTATTTACTGCTTTTGCACTTAAAGGATCTTTGTCCAGTACATACAACTACATATAGCTGAACAGTTCCAAACACTTTACCAAAAAGACCAGGCAGAGCACACAAGACAGTAACGGTAATATCTCCTGGATATGTGAGTCTTTTATACATTATTGTAGCACTGTCTTAAAAAGAGATTCAGAATAAGAACAAGCTATATTTTTAATTAAGGCAATTGCTTTAGATCAGGGGTTGGCAATTCCTGGCATGTGAGCCAGAGCATGGCACTTGAAGCCATTTTGCTCAGCACACCACAGCCAGCTCTGGCTCTGGGTAGGCTCCTGCCGCTAGCTATGGAGTCCAGGCTGCTCACAGCAGGTGGCAGAGAGGCTACAGTCCCTGCTGCGAGCAGCCCGGGCTCTGTGGCTGGTGGCAAGGGCCCGCCCAGAGTTTGGGTTGTTTGCAGCAGGCAGCCACAAGGCTGCAAGTGGCAGCACCAGGGTCCAGAGCCCTGGACTGGCTCGTTGCTGGCAGCGGCTGCATGCACATCAGGGAGCAGGGTGAGAAAGGCCAGGGCTGTGCTGCCACAACAAAGATTGGGCTCCTCATGGCTTCCCCACCATCCGCTCCTGGCATGCCAACATCTTCCAAGTTGAGGTTGGGGGGGCAGGGGTTGGCACTGAAACCAAAAACATTGTCAAACCCTGCTGTAGATTAAATTATTTTTGTACTGACAAGGGCCAGAATAATTATTAGTAATATTTTCATACAAACTAGGAGCCTAAGAAAATGGACATGGACAAACCAGCTGAATGTTGAACAATACTACTGAAAGAGAGGAATGAGAACCTTAGATTGCCTGAAGCAAGGAATATCCTAATCAAAAGGAATGAAAAGAAAATTTAAGATCAGGCTACTGTTTCTGGATTACTAACTTTTTTTCTCTTTTATGTAGTTAGTTTTTTAATCACAAAGCAGCTCAGTGAGCGTTACTGTCCGTTTCTGACTGATTGTATTTTGCTCTATTTGTTAAAAAGTAAACTGCTTTAGGACAGCCACGTCTTGGTTCTTTTTAAAGAGCCAGACATTTTTAACAACAGAAAGAAAAGGATGTGATAGGAATAGTTGATGCCCTCTTCCTTTGTAGGTTATATGACATGTAAACCAGCATTACTATACAATGACCTACAGTGTATACAAATGTTCACCACATCAGGTCTATGATCACACTTAAATCTGTGTGATTATAGACAGGAACCAGAGTGTACAGATGTTTGCCAGTGCCAGAAGCCACACAGAGAACCTGATGTAAGTAATTTGAGGGGGGGGGGAATGGGGAAGGGGCATATGAGATCAGAGTGGGCTAGTGGGTCTGCAGAGGGCTGGCAGGACTGTGGAGAGGGTTATCCATCAGAGGGTGAGAGGCTTAAGGGACTAAAAGCCCAGACAGGGACAGAGGGGCAGGGGGAAGGTGGGCAAAGGAAGAGTGCAGTCCCAGGGGGAGTGGTTGGGCATACCCAGCCCGTAGGCCATGCTCTAAATTAATGCAGATGTTTGCTGGATCAAGATAACCTATTCCAGACCTAATTTAATTCATCTCCTCAGGTGAAAAAACTTAGATCAGGCCCACCGTTTTTGGCATGAGTTAAACCCCCTGAATGTCTGCAGGCATGGGCAATTAGATTGACCTATCCCTAGTTAGATCAATCTAAAGGTAATGTCTGCATGTACCTCTAGCGTCTAGCTGGCAAATAAGACTATGGGTGTTGGTAACTCTGACTGATAAGACTGGGCTCAAAATACTGGAATTTTTCAGAAAAGGTCAAAAGCAATTAAATGAAATTAAGCACTTAGAAATTTAGGGTTCGTATCAGGAAGCATTTTCTATCAATAAATTATTTTAACCTATGAACTAAATGCCCCGAAAAAAATAGCAGATTCAGCACTAGGGCTGTATGCAGCTTTGTTAGCCAATTCAATTCGGAGGAGGTTCGGTCTGATTCAGCATCCAAATCTCCAAATCCAAATCAAATCGAGAGACCCATTAAAAGGTTGAAATTGATTTGGAAGCCTCCAAATTGATTTGGAGAGATTTGGCGCCGATTCGGATATTTGGCCATAAACTAAACAGGCAGCAGTCCTTGACCACGCTGGACAGAGCTGGATAGAGCTGCCTTCAGCTAGTAAGTCTGTGAGGAGGGAAAGGGTATGGCGGGGGGGGGGGCAAATCAACACGCCCACAAGTGAGGGATTGGGGCTGGGACAAGCTGCCCAGCCGGGGTGGGGAGCTCCCACCACTGTGTGCTACTGCTCCGGGAGCTGCTCTTCAAGTGGCTCCTACAGGTAGTAGTCCTTGACCATGCTGGACACAGCTGCCTCCAGGTGGTAAGTCTGTTGTGGTGGGCAGACGGGGGAGGGAAGGGGAGTGGGGCTGGGACAAGCTGGGGGACATGGAACTTGGGGAGGGGGGCTCCCACCACTGCATGCTGCAGCACACTGCCATTGCCAGTCTTGGAGCTGTTCCTCCATTGGCTCCTCAGGCAGCTCTTGCCACTGGTCTGGGAGGGCATGGGAGCAGGCGTGTGCCTCCGAATCTGTGCAGGGAGAGCTGGGCCGAGAGAGAAAGTTTTTCCTAATATCTAACCAAAACTTCCTTTGCTGCAACTTGACACCATCACTCCTTGTTCTGCCACCACTGAGAAAAGTCTAGTTCCATCCTCTCTGGAACCACCTTTCAGTTAGTTAAAGGCTCCTATCAAATCCCTACCTCAGTCTTCTCTACTCCAGACTAAATAAGCCCATCTCTCTCAGCCTCTCCTCCTAAGTCCCTTAATCACTTTTGTTGCCCTCCACTGAACTCTCTTGAACTTGTCCACATGCCTTCTGTAGTGGAGGGACCCCAAACCAGACACATTACTCCACATATGGCATCCCCAGTGCTGAATAGAGGGGAATAATCACTTCCCTGGGCCTACTGGCAATGCTCCCAGAACAGCTAACAGCCCAGTATACTGTTGACCTTCTTGGCAACAATGGCATATTGTTGACTCATATCCAGCTTATTGTCCATTGTAACCCCCCGCATCATTCTCTGCAGAGCTGCTGTTTAGCCAGTTCGTTCCAAGCCTGCAGCAGTCCATGGGATTGTTCCATTGTAAGTGCAGCACTTTGGCTTTGTCCTTGTTGAACCTCAGGAGATTTATTTTGGCCCAATCCTCCAATTTGTGTAGGTGACAATGAATCCTAACCCGACCCTCCAGCATGTCTACTACACAATCCAGCTTGGTGTCATCTGCAAACTTGCCTTGAGTGTAATCCATCCTATCTTCCAGATTGTTAATCATTGTCAAATCATTCAGTTTTCTGAGTTAGTTAAATCTTTTCCTTGTTCATTTGGTTTGCTAATTTTAAAATACAGACACTCCTTGAAATCTCTAGCTGGCATTTGTTTCTGCAAATGGATAGAAATCACATAAACAGCTAAGGAAATCTTAAATAAGAACACTTTGCACTTCAGTGGTGCCTTTTATCTGTACATCTCCATGCTTTGTACAAACAAATTAATTAAACCTCTTAGCACCTTACAAGATAAATAAAAGATAAACAAATGGTAACAGTGCTGTGGAACATGATCCTCTTGTGCAAAATAATTAGATTTCAATATGTATTTCCCTGCATATATGCCTGCTTTAATTAGTAGGGCACACTACTAGATACTGGGATGCCTGGATTGATGTTGCTGTATTTAATAGAGCAACCATTGTAGGCCTGTCACCACTAGCAGGCCTAAAAATTCCTGTCCTGTTGAAATCAGTGACACTATTCATGTGACTGAAGCAACTCATGTATGTTTGCAGAATCGCGTTTCAAAATTTTAACACTGTCAGGAAAGGCTAATTTTCAGGCCTTGATACTGATGACAGTGTACTATTAAATAAAGCAGTATCAATCCAACCATCCCAATATATAATAAAGTTTGCCCTACCAATTAAAGTAAGCATATAAGCTGACAAAATACATGCTGACATCTAATTAGTTTGCATAACGGGATCATGTTTGCTGCACCGATACATCTATGATTTTTTTTTTAATCTCATTAATCTGGTCAGGTCTAATTTTACCCTCCTTTGACATCTAATGCACTGAAATTATGTTTCTGTTTTATACATTTTAAAATAGAAGTACTTACTATTAATTAGCAACTTTTATTAAAACAGAGTTTCTTTACATATAATTTTCTATGAAGACTTAAGAAATTAATACCACATCTATTTTTTCTCTGTGCCTTTCCATCATTTAAACTTGTTGTTAGCATGAGATCGGATGCTGAAGACTTTACTCTGGGCCATATCCCTCCTGAAAGAACTATAACAACGTTATGTATTTATAATGTGATGCTACTCTAGATTCTTATTAGTTTATGTGCCTGTTTTGTTGACTGCTGATCTTGCTTGAAGCTGTTAGAGCTTGAGGGTGTTATATTTAGATGTTCTTTTAGTTGTGGTTCTGGAGTATTATTTTAAGATGAAGATCGCTTTTTAAGGGTATGACTGGAGGTTTATTATAGCGCTGTGGTGTCACTGGACCCCCCAGCAGCTTTGCTTAGTCTCTCTGAGTACCTGTTGAAACCAGCCCAAGTGTGGCTTATAGAGTAGGGGGAAGCCTGAGCATACTCTGACTTTGAGACTCCAGCATTTCAGTCTTTGATCTTCCCTGGCTCTCCATAGCCCTACTCCAGTTCAACTTCAGCAAACAAAGTACACTCCAAATACCAAACAGCAAAATAGTTTCTCTTCAGGTAGGTTATTCAGTTGGGGGTACAGGCCATAGAGCAAGAAGTCCCTGTCTTCCTCCAAAGAGTTAAGCTGTTCTTCTGGCCCCAGTCCAAACCACACAGCTCTGAGCATTCCTGATTTAGCTCAACATTTCTTTTTCCAATCTGTACAGCCCTTGACTATGCGCAGGTAAATTCAGCTGTTGCTCCTCTTTAAACTTTCCCTGACCACTACTCCCACTACCCTCCTTTTCAGCTTCCCCATTCATTGTGATATTTATTTCAGGCTGCATCTCTTGATGTCATCTGGTTGTTACTTCCAGTTACACCAGGGGTGGGCAAAGTCTGGCCCATGGGCTAGATCCAGTTGTCAATAGACTCCATTTCCCAGCAGCCCTGTTCATATATCTGGGACTGGTTTCCATGGAGGTCCCAGCAGCAGCCACACTGTGATAGCGTGGGGTCAGAATTTCCATGGCAACTGTTGCCAGCAGTTCTGGCAGGCAGCAGCAGTGCCAGCCTCTTCCTGGTGGGGGGCCTGAGCAGGGGCAGAGAGGGGAGCTGTGCTGTGGATGGGAGCAGGGTAGGCTCAGCTGCCACCACCTGTGCAGGGCAGGCAGCAGTAGTGGCAGCGCCACTGGGAGGGGTTACTATGGGGGCTACAGGGAAGTGGGGCTGGCTATACCCCCCTCCCCAAAATGCTGTAGCACCGCCACTGCTGCCTGGGCATGTGGCAGGATGTGGAGCTGCTCCGGAGCCCAGCTGGGATCTTATGGCAGTGACAGCATGATCCACAGCCAGGGCAGAGCTGTGATCTGCAACTTCTGGCCTGGCTCTAGTCCATGCTGTCACCGCTGCAAGGAGCTGGGGAAGAGCCACAATCTGCTGCCTGCACGCCCCTGCCTGGAGCATGCAGGCTGCAGGTTATGGCTCTGGATCATGCTTTCACTACTACAAAATCCCAGCCAGGCTCTGGAGCAGCTTTGCACCCTGCCATGTGCCATGCCAGTGCTGCTGGGGCCAGTTCCACAGAAACTCCGGCCTTGTGCTATCACAGCATGGCTGCTGCTGGGGTCTCCGTGGAAACTGGCCCTAGCCATGCTGGCAGCAGCTGCTGGGAAATGGAGTTCAGCCACTGGCCAGATCCACCACTTTGCCCACCCATGAGCTGCACATTGTTGAAGGGTCAAGAAAGCTATTCAGTTCTCTGTCAATGCTGGAGGCCTATCTTATGTTGTTCATCTGGTAGACAGCTCCAGGACATAGCAAGGACTCCAATCGTTCTTTCCCTGTATGCAAGATCATCAGAAAAAATAAGGCACCCAACATGAATACATTTAATATGGAAATATTAATAAAATCTGTAGTCCACCACATATGGCTTCCCATGTCTTTCTTTTTCCATTTTCATTTACAATTGAGAAAACTGTTTTTGATCAGTAACATTTTTGAAGATTCTTGAGAATTTCCATATTTCCAGCTCATAAAAACACAGTTCAAAGCTTTTGAAAAGAGTGGGTTGAGGTAAACTGTGAAGAGGCATAGTTGGTATATAAGTTGACCAAAGTGTTGGATTTAGGATGTGTGTGTGTGCGTGCGTGCGCAAGGAATGGCCTGTTAACAAAAGAAAGTTACTGCCTTAGGTATGTTCCTACAGAGGGTTTTTTCTGCTTTTGAAAAAAGAAAAAAGCAGAGCTGAAATTTTTACAAATAAATACCAAAAGTAAAATCCTGGTTCAATGTAAGTCCATAAGAGTTCTGTCAGTTGTTTCACTGGGGTTAGGATTTCAACAGAAGCCTCTGTTGCTGCATCCAGATGAGGGTGTATGTGTGGTTTGCACACAGTGCATATGCAACTATTTGCCATGCTGCTAATTTGCAGCACAGCACTGAATCTTGATGCTGGGAGATCCTGGTGTAAAAAACAAAACAAAACAAAAAAAATGCTGCTAAAAAAAACCATGCAGCCTACACAGCAGCAGCGTGAACTGCCAGAAATGGAGCCTGGCCATAGGTAAGACTGCTGGGACCAGCACAGATGTTGGCTCCAGCCTCCCCTTCCCCACCCAGGTCAATTTGCCGTGCATCAGCGTGCATGTGCAGGGGAGTGCCATGGGACAAAAAACAGTGACTCAGCTAAGTGCCGCTGCTTTTTGTGCCTCAGGAAAGGCACAGCTCTGTACATGCATACTTGTCTGGACATGCATCCATCCATTGTATTCTGTCTCTTTGAGGACACAAGAGTTAGGACATATGAACAAAAAACCATGGAACTCCATATAATTTTTGAAGATCCCCTAAGAAATTTGTTTGGCTGAAATAATAATACTGGTAAATGCTGAAAATAAAGCTGTGTTACAAGTATTGAAACAAAACAGTAAAACCTCCTCTCAGATACCACAGGCTAAATTTGGATGTTGGTCACAATTATAAATCCCACAAAAATCAGCAGATTTGGATGGTTTTGGACCAAATGATAGTTGCCTGTCACTTGGGGCCCAAAGTGGCTCCTAGTTTCTATTATGTGTGTGGCAGAGCACTAGTTTTGCCTGCCACTTTAAAAGGTTTAGGCAGCCTGTTGAACAGCTGGCAGGTGTGGTCAGGCCCAATTAGGTGGTCACATGACCACAAGGGGGCCACCTGATTGATTGAGGGATGGGTAGCCAGGGTATAAGCCCAGGCCCTAGGTGCAGAGCCAGCAGTTACATCTAGGGAGCCAGTGAAGTAACATCACACAGCCTGAGGAAAGCAGCTCTTGGAACACCTGGAGGATAGGGTAGGAACTATGGGGATGGAGGAGGTTCCTTCTGGTACTGGGTAAGACCTAAAATGGCACCCTGATGGGGTTAAATGGTGTGGTGGGGCTGTCTGTGGCAGGGCAGTCTCCATGAAATGCCACACCTGTGCCTCCCCAGTGAAAGCTGAGATGGGGCACCATGAAGCCTCAGCCTCCACTGCCTTGTGGGTACCTTATGAAGGGGAAAGGCTAGGAGAGCACATCCTGACAGAAAAGCAGAGGGCCCAGGTCCACTGAAGCCTGAGGCCCCAGGGTCAAAAGGCCCAGAGTGTGAATGAGTGAGATAGCCTGAAGGGATGTGTAAAGTACAGACAGAGACATGACCCAAAGGACTGTGTGGAGAAGGATGAAGTGGTTGCGGCCCAACAAAGGGCAGAATGATAGAGCCCCAGTAAAGGGGTGCAGAGTGAGTGTCTTGGTTTAGTAAGGGGCCGAGGAAGTAATAGTGGATTTGGATGGCATCTACAAGGCTTGGGACATGGTATTAGGGAAGGTTCAGAGCTGTGCATGTGGTGCTAGTCATCAGGGCAACAAATGGGCAGACTCCCATAGTTTAACAACAATTATTGTAATATCAAAGGCATGGCAGGTAAGTAAGGGCAGACTGCCTTAGGCAGGGAGTGGACCAATGATATGCATAGCCTGAGGGTGGAGCTTGTAGTTGTCCCCTTGCAACAATGCACTATTTTATTTTACAGCCTTGAGTAGATTGGATATTGTAAAATATAGCTCGAGCCATTAAGACTAGTTATCCAAAGAGAATACTAGAGCTGCAGATATTTAGTTTATAGAAGTCTTTAAACAAGATAACAGATTTAATAAGTTAATGTAAACATCAATATTTAGACAGACATCGGTCTCTACTAATGATGGTGTTTTTTCATGAATCAAAAAGAAGTTTTTAAATGAAATTTATATGGCAATATAACTTAGAATTAATGCATTTTGCCATGGTCTGCTAGAAAGAATTTAATTTCTACATTACCTATTGATCTTAAAGAAAAATGGCCACCACTGAGTTGTCATCGTGTTAATTGGAACAGCAGTGGTAAAAATCAAGTGTACTGTTATGCGTGCCCAGAGCAAAATGAAGCTGCAAATAAGAAGGTAAAATAACTATTTAAAAACATTATTCATTAATGTTTTTGATTTTTATGTATTTCATAAAAAATACACATTAATATCAGGCAAATTTTTAAAAGTGGCCTTACACACCTAGTTGCACATCTTCAATTTTTATACAGTTGGTATTCTCATTTATTTCAATGTAGTTACACAGATTTTGAAAAATTAAGCATTGCTTAAGACTCAGGGCCTAATCCTGAAATAGTAATTTCATGCACATATTTTTGTGCACACACAAGCAAAGGAAATAAATTTACACATGCGAGGGTGCATCTACATGTGTTATTAATGCGCTTTAAGCTTAAAGCACAGTAAAATAAGGTGCAGTTAGTTTTCCCTGGGAGCATGTCAATGCATGCGCCTGTCAGGAGCAAACTTGTTCTTGATAGAAGCAGTTTACAGTAGAGCTACTCCTGCCCTCCTCTGCCCCCTTACTGCAGCCAGGTGCTGCTCCAGGTCCCCCAGCTACTGGCACCGGGTTGGCAGGGGGCACTAGGGTTATGCCTGGGCTCCAGGAGAGCTTTCCACCTCCAGGACAGCTGCCTTCCAGCCCTGTGGCCCAATTGGCAGAGGTGGGAGGGGACAGTTCCCCCACCCCCTGCTGCCTGGGCTGACCAGGAACAATTTGTCCTGGTCAGCTGTCTACATATGCACTACTGCACAGTAGCTACTGCATGGTAAATCTACCTGTATCTGCAGGTTGTAGCTGTTGACACTGGATTTGCAACCCGGTCCTGATACCTTGTTCTGGGTGAGCACAACCTTCAGACTGACCACAACTCCATCCAGTTGATAATAGGCTAATTTTATTGATACACAGTGATACGAAATAAGAGTAATTCAGGCAAAGCAAGTAAGATGATTACAGAATACACCAGAATATTTCCCAGTCCTGGGGTGTTAGCAAGGTGAGCAGTACATCTGACTGGTATGTGAGCACCGCCTTGTGGTTCTTTGCTTGAATGTCCAGTGTCAGCAACTTTGGAGGTTGGGAGCCAATGCCAATTTGTTGTTATGAAAACTCTTCCTTTTGTATTTTTTCTCCTCTGATGACTTTTCATTTCTGGGTAGCAGTGATTGGTTTCATTGTGGTCACCATGCTATCCAGGTTCTGTTTTGTCAGCCAAAACTATATGACCATCAACTCATCACATGCACACATCTTAATTTGGTTATTGCATTCCAAACTGGAAATCCCAGGGACTTTGCAGCTGGGCACTGTAATGTGGTAGCAGGCCTATCTTTGTTATGAGTTTTCAGGGAATGGTATGGTACATATTTGTAATTTCCCAGGATGTGTATGCCTTCTTGTTTGTTGGTCTTGGACACAGTGTCTGCCTTGAAGGCTGTGAAACTTTGTCACAAACAGGCATGCAGAAACCAATTAACCCTTTCGGTTCCCCTGGACTATTGTTCTAATGCAATATCTATTTTACCTATAAGCCAATTACTAAAAGCAAGTCTCTAAATATCATTTTCAAGCCATCAGTAACCAACTGCGCAGTAAACTAATTTATTGCTCAATAAATGCTATGTATGTATAGATGGTAACGTGCCAGAGTTGGGTAGAAGCCATAGATGTTTACTGCCATATGGGACTATATTGACTTCTGTTGGTCTCTAAACTTATTCTTTAGTTGGACTGAGATTAAAGTTGTCATCTTGTCACACTGTTGCTGAACTTTGACAATTGCATCGATTTCTAAGGAACCACATAAAAAAACCACTTGCATACTGTTTTGTATACAATTGATGGTGGTTATTCAATAATTAAAGTGCATCTTCTACAAACTTCACCTTCCAAATGGTTACATTATGGCTTTCATTTCCACAAAAATTTACTCCAGCCAGCCCCCTGTACAACATGCCATATGTAAAATGCAAAAATTCTTATGCGAGCCATTAGATCCTATAGATATAAGAACTGCTTCCTTATGTTGTTGGTCAAATTACTTTCGTTAAACCACCAACTGTAGTTTGACCTCTGATTCCTTCATTGATTCCTTTTGTTTTGTAGACTTTCCACCAAACAGCAACATAGTAACAGCCCATCTTTCTTCTTACTCTTGCTTTTCCCCTGGAACAAATGTGATGCGACTTTAAATATAGATTAGAGAACAGTATTTACAGTATCTTTTGACTGTAATATATTTGAGATTCATCATTTTATTATAAACTGCTGTTCCACAAAGCTTTAAAACTGACATGAAAAAAACTTCGGAATTAATGTCTTGCCAGGCCCTTACATGAGACCCCAGAATGAAGATTTTTCTAGGTTTTACAATAGCTGTTAGCATGTGTACTCTTTACTTCCAAAATTTGAAAAGAAATAATATATTTTTCTCCATTGTGGACATGTCCAGAAGAGGCACATGCAGGACCAGAAAAATGTTTCCCACACTGCGAATTTGGGGGGAAAAATTAGACCCTTGGATATCCAGGCATCAAAAAATACCCTGGGTTAAAAAAGCGGGGCAGGGCATGGTCCTGTACCATGCTCTGAGGCAACCCGGGAGTCTGTCTTCTAAGAGAAATGCTCTGGTTTGTGGCCAGAGCATCTCTATGGTGCTCCTGCTGCCCCAGCACATGGGACATGAACCTTTACCATGATGGGGCAAGCAGAAGTGCTGCAAGGATCCGGACCCGGGAGCTGTCACAGGTAAGTAGGGACACAGAGGTGTGGGGGGGTCATGGGTGTGGGGGGCCATGGGAAGTGGCAGGTGGCATGTGTGGTCTGTGGGTGGGTTTGAAGAGGGGCTCAAGCAGGGCCACCACACACCTGCCCCCTCCTGCCTGCCTGCTCCCCATTGCACCGGTGGCATCAGGCAGCGTGTGTGCGCCCTGGCTGTAGCCACAGCTGACAGTGATGCGGTGCTACAAGACCAGGCTTTATACATGCTGAAAGGAGCCAGCCTGGGTCTTGCAGCACCATGTTGCCACCAGCTTTGTACATACTGAATGGAACAGCTAGTGCATCACAGCATGTTGAGCCAGGGCAGAGCAGCATAGACTCCAAGGGATCAGTCTGCCAGTATGGGGCTGCTGTACCCTGGCTCAACATGGTGTGGTTCTGGGAACATGTGTAAACTCTGAACCTGGGAGCAATAAACTCCAGCATGAACTGTGGCAGAGTCTTTTGCTATGTGCTAATTGTATGCCTAGATGCACCTTGTGAAGAATAGTCCTTAAAGATCATCAAGCTACCTTCAAAAAGAGCAAATTAAAAGCACAGTTGGAATTGGTGAATCAAAAAATAAATCAAAGCTCTCGCTTACAAACAGCAATTATTGAAGATGAGCTGGAAAGAATTTGCTGGCTGGGCTGATATTTCTTACAATACAGTTTTCTTCATTGATACAAAGTGATATTCTTGTCTTCCTCAAATAAATAAAATATGTAGGCTGAACCACAAATTGAAAATAAAACTAAACCTCCACCAGCTTGCTCTTTTTATTTTCCTTATTTAATGGTCTCAGCCATTCTCCTACTTTCCGTGTGATGTTATTACAGCCATAAATATTTGTAATGTTTTTTTCTGATCTATTGCATTTGTCAAAGGAGCCTCTGCACTGACGTATTTTGAGAGGGGGGGCAGGGATGGAAGAAACAATTTAGAAAAGGGTAGGGAGGAGAGGGAAGCTAATAATAACATACGAATCAAACCAAGTTATTCTCTATTTCTGCAGCTGGCTGAAAGGTAGTGACAATAAAAGTAACTTGTCACCTACTATGTGTAGAAGTTCTGCTATAGTTATCCTTGATCACTCTAATCTCTCCTATTTTAATCTATTGTCTTCACTAATTAAATAATTACTAGATCCTTACTTACGTATAACTGTACCACTAAACCAGGAGTGTCCAAGCTTTTTGAGTGTGGGGCCAGATCATGGAGTTTTTATCACCCAGTGGGATGGCAGGAGCAGGCGCTTGCGTGGCCTGTCCAGTCTAGCCACAGCTTGGGGGTGCAGGGGTCAAGGGGCACTGCCTGACCCCACCCTGTCCTCCCTGGGCAGCCTCGAGGATGCTCCCACACCTGCATGCCTGGGCTCAGCAGCCAGGGGGACATGCAGGGACCCTACAGGAGGTGTGGGATGTGCAGGGACACCCCTCTGCTCCCTCTCCCCCAGAGCAGCCCGAGCCTGACCAGCAGGGCTCCCTCCCTCCCCAGGGCCCGCTACTCACCACTCTCAGCACAATGTCTGCAGGCACAGGGGGACGTGGGGAGGCAGGAGCAGTGCCAGCTTCCTACCCCTACAGCCACAGCCACAGCACCAGCGGCAGCAGCATCTCTCGCAGGCCCAGCCGCAGCATCCTTCCGAGCCAGCATCTGAGCCTCCTGCGCCCACCCGCCTGCTGCACCGTGACCTGCCCCAGCCCATGTGGCTGATGGGGACCAGTGCAGGGTGGGGCCAGCATGCAAATGAGGAAGGGAGAGGCGGGGCTAGGAAGGGACACCGTGAAATGAGGGGGGAGGGGAGGGGAGGAGCCACACCGTATCAGCAACGTCAAGCTGATGCGGTGCGTGTGGGAACCTTCTCCCTTCTCCAGCCCTTCAGCAGCCATTAGGAAGCTGCTGAGGGGCTAGGGGAGGGACAAGGGGTGGGAACAAAAGTAAACATTGTTTACTTTCGTTTCCTGTTGCAGCACCTCAGGCCTCAGAAAATGGCTTGGCGGGTCGCATGGCGGCCTGCGGGTCATATGTTGGACAAGTCTGCACTAAACAGAATATATTAAATAGTTTAAGATAGTTATTTTAATTCTTCCTTAATATTTGGTGATTTTTGCACTAGGTATTTTCCCACTTCTTTACCAATGGCTAGATGGTAATAAAATATAAAATTGTGCTATTATTAATTCATAGTATACCCTTTTTCTCTAAAAGTTTTAAAAATCAATTAGTCCAGTTAGGATATATAGCTCAGTATTTAAGTTAAAAAAATGTTTCCTGAATTATTACATGCAGAGAAATTAAGAAGAATGCAACAAAAATGTGTTAAGCAAACAAGGTATGGTTTATACATGAAAATAATATTCAGGTAATGTAAATATTAAACTAATTTATCAGGTACTCAACTTGTATATATCAGCATAGCTCCATTTGAAATTAATCAGAACTATCCAATTCTTAGTGCTTTTTCTGGAGAAAGCTCTAATCTCTGTATCAGAGCTGAGCAAGATTCTTTTTAAGGTATTTTTCTTTGGAAAATGTATATTGACTTAGACTTTTTGTGGGAGTGTACCATTTTGCCAATGAGAGGGAGAGATACCCTGGAATAGCCAAGGGGTTAGGGTACATAACTGGGGTGTGGCAAACATTTTTCTAGTGACTTGAATCCCAATTTCCTGTATTCCAGCTGAATACTCTAACCACAGCAGTATTGGTTGTTTCAGGATGGTGGATTCTCCTTGCCCCTCTCTCAAGAAAAGTCAGAAAGGTGTTAAGTTTGCTCCAATGCAAAACTGATTTAAAAAAAAAGAATGAAATCTCAAATTTTCGTTGGATTGGAAAACAGTCTCCTGTCCACGCTCACTTGCTCATCCCATTGGAATGAATGTTGAATGACTGCACACAAAAATATACTGCAGCTGTCTTGCAAAAGGAGAGGGCAGAGCCCACATTTATTTAGTTACTACTGTATAGCAACGGTATGAAAAAGGTAAAGAGATATGCTGGTTACAGGTGAAATGCTTGTCTGTGAAAAGCTAGCCATCGGCTTCAAAACCAAAATGCTGACATGAATGGGATTACCCCAGTGTGAATGTGGTCCTTTCTAGATTACCTTTCAGTAGTACACTATGTCATTAATTACCTACAACAAATGTAGAAATTGAATAGGTAGAAGTTGGACTGTAGTTGATATAACTTGGCCCTAGATAACTTTGGAAACATCAGAGGTTTATGAAATTTGGAGATCACAGTTTATTAGGTAACTTCCTACCAGTCATCTATAATTTATTTCTTTGTGAGTCCATGACTGAAATAATGAAATAATGGAGGAACTCAGAAGACTCCTTTCTTATTTTACAGAGCAACTTTCTCATTTACACCTGCCAAAGGTTCAACACAGAAATTTAAGTGATGCTTTTACCATGTTCACATAGAAAGCAAGAACACCCAATTAATTTACATGACAGCCTGTTCTAAGATTCACTGATTTATCTTCAGATTTCAGTGCGGAAGCAGATGCTCCTGGACATATTGTTCATTTCCAATGATACTGCCAGGAAACATTTCTCTAGAAACAGAAAAGTAGTTATTTTAATTTTAACAAATTGTCAGCTTCTAATAACTTTTTCTTGTTTTGTTTGCTCTAAAAGATGGTTTCAAGAACAGAGATGAGGAAAATTGGAAGGGAAGGGTTAAGGAGCTTGGTTCAGAGGCTGACTGTTGTGTCAAAGTTTATAGGAAATATTAGATTACTGGGCAACCACTATACTTCCTTTGTGTTGTTGCCCTGTCACTCAGAAATAGGGGAAAGTTGTATTATTTCAGTGGGGTAACTATGGTACTTAAGTCCTCACTAGTGATATGTTAATTTTACACATGGGAATAAAGCACTTGAAATGTCAAGCTGGAAGTAAGGCATTGTTACTGGTCAAATGGCATTAGAGCACCAGTATATTAACCATTGATAAATGTGCTGCTCATAGGGATGTCAAAGCAATGTTCAGACTATAGAGGGAGTAAACTTTACCAGAGGATATGTTGTATTCTATCTCTTCATATTAAATTCAGTTCCTCTTCTTTTCAGTGTTCTTTTACAATAACTGTTAATTAAATTGTAATGGTTCTTGTAAAACCAGATAAAGCCTGGATCGTGACAAAACTAAGCGACCTATTGGGGAGGACACAATAACAATCTCTTTATGTAGTGTTTGTTTATTCTAATCCCCATCACTGTCCCAGTGGGTTGGAAATTATTATATTTTGATTAATTACCACCATAGCCAACTGTTTATAGCTCTAACGGCCACATCCCCCACTGATGGAAATCAGTATAGTTCTTCGAACAGCTGTGGATCTGGCATTAAGATTCTGAAGCTTTACCAGAGCATTCAAGTTTGTTTCTGACTTTCAGGTATCTTTTTACCTCATCTAATACCTTATCTCATACTCTTCCACCAAGGCTTTGAAGGATATGCTGTTTATTCTTTTTCCTTTTTATTCATCCTACTAAGGGATTTTTCCTCCCTTGTGAATCCTCTCCTCTGATTCCTCCCAGTTTTAAACTATGATCCAGGGTCAGCCTCATTTTTTTCCATGGGTAAGGAAAGGTATACATATTATCTTCTTGGATATTCTACCCAGATAAAAAAATTAAGTAATTGTAGACTGTGCTTTTGCATAACAGGTTTATGTCATGGTTCTCTAAACCAGAGTAAATTCAGGAAGTAAGTGTTTGCAAACAACATATGAAAATGGAATTCATTACCCTATGTATTCAGTGTTTTATAAATTAATGAAAATAGTGTCATGTACTGGATCAAAAAACCCTGCAATTTCCTAACAGAACAAAATTAATAATAAAAACACATCATTTTAGTTTCTGTATGCATGTCATGAGAAAAATATATGGAAATATCACTTCTTTTTTAGCGAATATTTTCCCCAAGTGTGTTCAGTTCTTATCTACTTATATTACTGGCAAAAAACCCTAACAACGCTGTAGTTTCTTGAACAGTTCCAATTACTTCAATGAGGCTTATATAAACATGTTTCAGGATCGAATAGTGACCTATGAAAAGATAAAAGAGCCGTGCAACTAATATAATGATTAAGACAGTGAACTGGTTTCTATTCTCCTTTCTTAATCAACATCACAAAAGAGAGTTAATTTCCAGTTATAGATTTTTTTACATTGGCAGTGATTAGGGACCTACCGAATTCATAGTGGAAGTAGAGTACATGGTAGGGGAACACAGATTGAATTTCAGGTCCTAGATTGAGTTCCTGGTATTGTCAGTTTTAAAATAGAGGTGAAGTTACATGTTACACTTAGACCATATTAAATCTGTGGAATTTAATTGTATTAAAGTTAGAAGGTGCTGTGAGCAATTAATAGCTTTTCTTGCCTTCACACCTCTGAATAGAGAGCTGGTGAGCAGGGACATGACTGGGAGCCAGGACACCTGGACTTTATCCCTGCTTTAGTGAGGGATACTGGGAGTGGTTCATCCTGGGATGCTGGAGGACTACAAATGGCTTTTTTATCTTTGTGGAGCAGACTGAAGTTACCCTAACATGAGCTAGGTAGCATAGCCCAAAGTAAACCTTTACAAATTTCAGATGCCCAGAGGGCACTTAGAATGAGTTAACCAGTTTTAACACGTGGGCATTTGTGATTTTTAGTATGGTACTTTTTAGTTGGGCTAGTAAATGGTATCACCTGTGAACCAAGAGTTTTGTATTTCTCTTTTTTTCAGGCCAGCACAGCTACAAAATAGATTCCTGAGTATAATATGTAACTTCACCCTAAGTTTTAACCTATAAATGAAGATATTTTAATGTGTCTATCAGTGATGGAAAGTCAGTGGAAGCAGTTAAACCCACGCAAAGAATTTCTGCCACTTAGCAGTAGGGACAGAGTTTTGTATTCATCACTTAAGTTCAATTTCTTTTTAACTGATTTTGATACCATTTGAACTTTAGCTGGTTGAATTTGAAGAGAGTTTTGCCTTAGCAAAGGATGTTAGACTGAGTGTAAAAATGCCTCATTTAAAAATATGGTTGCACAGATGGGCCATTCATAGTTGAGATTACTTCAGTTATTGATTTCACTTTGAACACTCTGTTATTGGTTGCTTGTAACTGTCCTAAACTTTCACTAGCTTTACCTAAATGTTATAAATCATAATTTTTCTAAGGAACAAAATCTTTTTAAATCTCTCTCATTTATGTGTTCTTTAGAAAGGACTATGCTCCTGAAGCCAGTGTCTGCAAGTCCTGTTAATTGTGAGTCTGGTAGATTTCAGGTTCTCATTGGGCATGTCTACACAAGATGTTTACTGTGCAGTTGATTATTTAACTGTGCAGTAAACATCTCAATGTCTACACGTGCACCCTATTAGGATGCATGAAACTAAAACTCTGCAGCAGGGTAGGATTTATAAATACAAATCCTACCATGCTGTGGCGTTTTCTTGTGTGCATGCAGCAGTGCATATGTAGACACTGACCAGCTGGATGGAGCACAAGGGTGCTTCAGTGAAGGGGCTGCCTGCTGGCTAGATCCCACACTGAATCACCCTTGTGCCCCAGCCAGTCCCTCTTTAGCACACTAAGTGTGGTTGGAGCAGCCGTGCTGGCATGTTGACCCTTGTGGTCCTCTGCCACCTGGGGCTGCTTCAATTGGGCCCCACATGCTGTGCATGAATAAACTCCAGGGCTAATTGCTCCAGAATTATTTGCTCCCACATGCTGTGCATGTTCAAGCAGCATGCCTGAGAGCAAGAAACTCTAGAGCAATAAGCTCCAAAGTTTATTGATGTGCATTAACTGCATGTGTAGACGTGCCCATTGAGGAGTTGATTAAGTTGCAGAAAACTAATAAAAATTGTTTTGTGGTGTTTTGTTTTCAAATCATAGTACCTCTGGTAAGCACTGAAATGGTTTCATTTGGCCAAGTTAAACAGGAAAAAGTGGAAGTGAGAGCTTAGTTTAGGGATTGACTTTCTACTAAATTTGATCACTGACATGTCAGGAAAAGAAATATTCATCTAATAAAGGAATTTGCGGCAGTATTAATGTGGTCTATATGCTTGCACTGTGAAGTTCTTTTATTAAACAATAAATAATGGCCTTCCTTTGATTCACCTACAGTTACCAATGAGGCATTCAGTCCAGTAGTTTTTACTAAGGCAAAACTCCTATGGAATTCAAGGGGTTAAAGATCATTGGTATCTGTTGCAGGGCACCCCGGTGCCCCTGCTCCTAGAGAGGAGAGACTGCCAGGGAGAGAGAGAGAGCGTGCAAGCCCTGGCCTGATATAACGAGCCCAGCTGAGGGTTGCCAGGGTAACGAGCGCAGCTGTAGGGGGCAGGGCCTGGCCCTTATAGAGCCCAGGGCTGAGGCCAGGCTGGCAGTTCTCTGCCAGCAACCGGAAAGGCAGGAGCTCCCTTGGTCAGGATGTGGAAAGAAGTCAGATTGCAAGTATAGCTCATGATAGCCCTGGAGGCTCGAGCCATGATACTGAGTTATGGCCATGTTATAGCCTAGAGGCTTGTACTTTGAGTTTGTTTGGCTCTGTTTATTACACTGGAGGCTTGGGTGAGGCTGTAGGGGTTGGAGGAGGTCTCATAGGGACCCCAGAGGGGTGGGGCCCCAGCGCCAGTGAGGGTGTAGTCTAGTGCCAAGAGGGCACAGTATCCTCGTAGATACCCCAGTGGTATGGGGACCCCAGCGCCAGTGAAGGCGCAGCTTGTGGTGAGGAGCGCAACCAGTGGGTTGTGGGCGGAGAACTGAGACCCCGGGTTGTGTGCGGGTGCATAGACCCCAGCCCCAGAGAGGGGCACTTTGAGGAGCCCAGTGTGGCCCAGAAGGTCCCAGAGAAGGGGACCAGTGCAAACCCTGAGAGGGGCAATACTGAGGAGCCTGAGAGGGGCAATATTGGGGAAGCCCAGGACGGGCGCAGTAAGCCCTAGAGAGGGGGCAACATTGTTAGGAGGCCCAGTATGGGCGTAGTGAGCCTCGGGAGAACGGCTACTGCCTAGGCTAACCCTGGAGCAGGGGAGAGCGCTGCGGTTGACCCCGGTGAAAGGGGGTAGCCGCGCGATGTGCCCTGAGAGAAGGGGAGAGCAGCACGGTGGGCCAGAAAGGCCGGAGGCTCACTATAGAGTCCCAGAGTGGACAGGGGTCCCAGAGTGGGACAATACTTTTAGAGAAGGCCCAGAGGGGGCACTGAGACCCCAGATTGGGGGA
This sequence comes from Alligator mississippiensis, assembly GCF_030867095.1. NCBI lineage: Eukaryota > Metazoa > Chordata > Crocodylia > Alligatoridae > Alligator > Alligator mississippiensis. The sequence continues at coordinate 46,461,977 of NC_081830.1, forward strand.
TATCTAAGAGAGAGCCTAAAATCGGCCTCGAGAGCCCCAAGAGAGGGGCAGTATATTAGAGAAAGAGCCCGGAATGGGCACAGAGAGGAGGAGCCTGGAGGTGGTGCTTCCATAGAGTGTACAGAGCGGGCGAGTTGATTGGTGACAAGACAACGTCCAGAAACGTTTGCGAGGCTTGGGGCGTGATATCAGGGGAGGTTGGAGCCACGCATAGCCCATAAGGCTAGGGTGTCTGGGGAGCACCCATCATATCGGGAGACCCCCAGGGGGTCCGGAAGAACTGTGGGGACAGAGGTCCCAAGTAGCCGTGCCGAGGGAAGACACAAGGCAGCCTCCCTATTACATTTTCCAACAAGACGTGGCGGGCGAGAATTAGAGGGTGCCCTTGGGCCGGCCTTGACACGGAGCGAGGGACCTCGAGGAGATTGCGGCCCTCCTGAAGGACCCTGCCGTGACAGTATCAAAATCAGTTCTTTAAAAATAAACTTAAATACCAAATACAAAAAATCTGGAGCACAAACTGTCGCTATTGCATGATGGGACCAAAGGGCAGAAACTCTTTGCTTACACTCTTTCTAGCTACTCTGTTGAATACAGGGCCAATGTAATGTGTGCCCATGGGTATGTTTAGGGGTATTTGATCTGAATCATGCAGCATGCATACAGAAAAGCAGAGGAGCCTTTTGACTTCTTACCAGCAAGAAGGATCCTTCCTCAACACTTTGTGTCCCATGGGACAGGCTGCCCTAGAACCTCCCTTGTTTTTGCAGTGGCAAGGGGTGTGTCTTCCTCTGGAGACTATACATACCCTCTTCTCTTCCTCCAGATATTGCTTCTTGCTCACCAAAAGACTGGCACTGCCCAGTTCTCTCCCCTGAGCCTTGACCTAGATTTCATAGACATTTGGGCTGGAAGGGACCCCAGAGGATCATCAAGTCCAGCCCCCTGCCCCATGGACAGGAAGTCAGCAGGGATCATAGGATCCCAAGAAGATAAGCATCCAAATGTGTTTTGAAGGCGTTCAAAGTGGATGCTTGAACCACCTCCAGCGGCAGTCTATTCCAAACTTTGGGGGCACGGACATTAAAGAAGTTCTTACTTATGTCCAGCCTGAAACAGTCACGGTGGAGTTTGTCATCCCTTGGGGCGCTTTGGTGAACAAACGTTCCCCCAGATCCTGGTGAACACCCCTGATAAACACATAGGCAGCCACCAGATCACCCGTGAGCCTGTGCTTATCTGGGCTGAAGAGTCCCATGGCTCTCAGCCTCTCATCAAAAGGTCTGTTTTCCTGACCTCTGATCGTGCACATGGCTCTCCTCTGTACTCTCTCAAACTTCTCCACATCCTTTTTGAATTGTGGAGCCCAAAACTGGACGTAGTACTCCAGCTATGGCCTCACCAAGGCTGAGTACAAGGGGAGAATGACGTCCTGGGATTTGCTTGAGAAGCATCTATGCATGCAAACCAGCATTTTGCTCGCTTTACTAGCTGCAGCGTCACATTGAAGGCTCATGTTCATCTTGTGGTCAATCATGACCCTCAAGTCATTTTCCTGCACAACCAGTGGATAATGTGCCAGACTGTGGCCATTTCCTTTTTTTTCCTCTTTTATGATACTGTCTCTGGGCCCTACCCAGTCCTGGGTCACCATTCCTTCCTTCATATGAGGAGTAAAGAAAAGTAAATGAAGAAGAGCAGAGTGCAGTTGGTTGATTTTTGAAGCTGAACCAGGGTCTCTGACACTCTGATGTGGTATTCCTAGGAACCACAACTGTGACACCAAGCAGGGATTGTCTGTGCTCTAGCTTGGGTTAAGTCAATTCAAAAGAGATGGAGTCCTACAAAGAATGGGTGAATGTGAATACGACTTGAATTTTTTTCAGTCAGAAGATGCCTTTCTAATGAAACCAAAAGGTTTTTGTTGTTGCTTTTTGTTGTTTGTTTGTTTGTTTGTTTGTTTGTTTTAATAAGACTATTTGAACTTACCCCAAATTAATATTTTGAATTTTGTTTTGGAGGATTTTTTTTTTTAACTGTGTGTCTTGATTTGGAATTTAAAAGAAGAATCAACATCTCATCTTCTTGTGTAGTACTCCTTCATATACCGTTCACTATGAGGACAGTCAAGTATTGGAATGGGCTACCGAGAGAGGCTGTGATATCTCTATCCTGGGAAATTTTTAAAAGCTGATTGGACAAGCACTTGACTGGGATGGTATAGTCAGGGATGATCCTGCTTTGAGCAGGGAATTGTTCTAAATGATTTACAGAGGTCCTTTTCAAGTCTACTTTTCTGTGATTCTCCTCTTCTCTCCTTTGTTGCTTCTCTCAGAGCACCACCCTCCGGAACTGTGGAATGAAACTGAAAGGAGTTGCCTTACTGGTGCTTCCCACATGATTGTCCACATGTTGGGCACAAAGAAACTGTAAGGCTAGAGCTGGCCAGAAGGAGAAGGCTGCCAGAATTGTGTTCCAGTTCTAGCAGATGATGGTAACACGATTGAGTGGCCAAAGCCAGAACTTTTCTATCTGGTCTAGTTCCCAAAATACAGGGCTATCAGTGGTTTCCCATGAATTTGTGAAAAACAGTGTTAATTCACCACTGCAGAATTTGAAAATATATTGACACTGCTAGCAACTTTGTGAGTATTCTCTACTGCAGGGATTGGATGAGTTTATTCACATTTTCTGTCATCTTATTCTCATTTTCTCCCTACTCTTATGGATAACTCTCCAAACCAAACACAGAGATTTTGAATCCGCAAAGTATCTAAGAATTACATGAAGTTAAGTATGTGCTTGCATACTTTACTGAATGAGGGTCTGATTGACAACATCGTGAGCTTTGTCTGGAAAGAAAATGCAAGGATGAACTCATATTTTGTCTCTTATTCCTACAAGATTCCCTGGCTCTCCAAATATTTATATCCTCTCAATATTTAAGTCACAGGCTTAATATTATTAAGCTCCAGGCTCCCCTCCTCCCACCCTGGGGGCTGGCAGGGAGCATGGGACCAGTCCCCATGCACATGGGGAATGGAGAGCTCTGCTGGCTGCAGTGGCAGCTGCCTCCTTGCCCTATACACTTTGGGAGGGGTCCTGTTGTGCAGGGGCTGGGAGACAGCTGCAGCTCCTAGCAATCTCCAGGCTAGGTGGGGATTTCTCGTGGGGTACTGGGAGCTGAGCAGCACTGGGACAGAGGGGGGCAGAGAGCTACCCTGTCTAGGCTACCCCACCCTGCTGGGGGGAACCAGGAGCTGAGGAGTGACAAAACTGGGAGAGTTCCCCGTCTCCTGTGGCCCCCTAGTGTTGAGGCTGATGGCTGACCAGGAGCATATTTGTTCCTGGCCAGTCTCTATATATGTGCTACTGCACAGTATCTACTGCAGTTAGTTTACTACCTGTATTTACAGGTGGTAGCTAACTATGCAGTAAACTAATTTACTGTGCAGTAAATGGTTCATACATGTAGATGGTGATACTTTACTGCACAATAGATTAGTCTACTGTGCAGTAAAGCATCTCATGTATACATACCCACAAGTCTGCCTCATCGCCTTTAGCATACTTTAGAATTAGCAATGAAGTCCTTTTATATTTAGATGAAACAAACTTTTTTGTTTTGCAGTAATGTGATTTTAACAACTGGCATTATTTAGTAGTAGCAGCTGTATTTTTCAACAATTTCCCTAGCCTCTGCCCTTTTTGTAATAATAAATGAATACATTAAAAAATGTAAGTTGTAATGAAAATAAGTAATGGCTTTATATGGAAGATCCTTCTTCTTGAAATGACAGTTTATTTTTTTTATTCTTTGAGATTACACAATAAAAACTGGGTCAACTATTACTGTTATATAACTTGACTGGAAATAGAAGAAGCTTTTGGAAGAAGTGGCTGGATACATGGAGAGACTGTTCATAGGGCAATCCTGCTTTCAGATATTGTGAGTGCTGATATTGACAGTGAAGCACAACTATTCAAATTAGATGAGATCCAGGGGGAGGCATTGAGTAATTTATGATGGATCATATTCAGTAGCATGGAAAAGAATTTGGTTCTGTACAGTTTCCTTTATCCTCAAGGTGCCTTGAAGTTATTTGCACTAGCAGGATGTGTAGTGCATAGTGCAGTGGCTGTTTCAGGAAGACTAGTAATTTAGCAATATGCCTTATACACAGCCTTTGATATTTGAAACCAGTTTCTATTGAGAGTGTAGATTGCTTTCCTGTGAGTGACTTTCTGTTACAGTCTTCCATGCCAGATATAGGAAAGAGTGGGTACTTATGAAGTATCATCGAGGCCTTCTGCTTTTTATCCCCACCCTTGGAACATATTTTTGTTTAGAGAACTTTTCTAATGTTAAGGATAATAGCATCCTCACTTTCAGGGCTTAATCCCTGACAGGTTATCTGAATACCACTGGTGGTACGTGTACCGCAGATTTGAAATGCTGTTCTATTGGCTTCAGTGAAAGATAAACATTTTAAACATGCAGTTACATATTATAATTAGCACATGCTAGCTCTGAGGAATGTTAGGTGGTGTTAAAGTTAGCACATGTTGTGAACAGGCTCACATTAAGGGTTAATACCCTTTCTAATTTTCACTGCTCTAACCTGCTAGAGCAGTCAGAAGGGGCATGGCTAGGAGCTGCCACTTCTCTCCCATGCCTGCCCTGCTTGCCAGCTTTCTAGAAACAATATAGGCTCTAGGAATGGGCCTCCACCAAGTTGCATGGGTCCTGGCTGGCACCTAATCACCTGCATTTCCCTTGCTGTTCCTCACTCACTGTAGGGAAGCAGGGTCTTGGTCCCAAAATTTATCCTTTTATGTCAGTGGAGAGGTTAAGATAGGTAGAAGGGTTCAAAGATAATCCTCACCCAAGGTAGCATAACTTTAAAACACCTAGATGGCAAGGCTTAATGTGAGGACACTTGGGGTGCCTGTACACAAGTGTGGAGACCGCTCCAACATGCTGTAATGACAGCACATTATCATAGAATCATAGAAGTCAGGTCGGAAGGGACCTTGTAGATCTTCAAGTCCGACCCCCTGCCTGGGCAGGAAGAAAACTGAGCTCAAATGACCCCAGTCAGGTAGGCATCAAGCCGCTTCTTAAAGACCCCCAGGGTAGGAGCCAGCACCACTTCCCTTGGAAGTTGGTTCCAGATCCTAGCCGCCCTGACTGTGAAGTAGTTCTTACAGATGTCTAATCTAAACCTACTCTCCAACAACTTGTGGCCGTTATTCCTTGTTATGCCGGGGGGCGCTAGGGGAAACAAGGTCTCCCCTAGTGAGTTTATAGATGGTCACCAGGGCCCCCCTCAGCCTTCTCTTGTGAAGGCTGAACAGGTTCAGGTCCCATAGCCTCTCATTGTAGGGTCTGTCCTGCTGTCCCCGGATCATGCGGGTGGCCCTCCTCTGGACCCTCTCAATGTTGTCCACATCCCTCTTGAAGTGGGGTGCCCAGAACTGGACACAGTACTCCAGCTGCGGCCTGACCAGTGTCATGTAGAGGGGGAGGATCACCTCCTTAGACCTGCTTGAGATGCACCTGTGGATGCACAATAAGGTCCGGTTAGCCCTGCCGACCGTAACCTCACATTGTCGGCCCATGTTCACCTTGGAGTCAATAATGACTAATTGTGTGTGCTGGAGCTTGGTAATTACTGTGCTCCAGCAGCCTCCTGCATCTCGTGTATCAGCATCCCCACACTTAAAAATGGTGGTGGGGGGTGCTTGAACTAAAGTGCATCAAATGAGCTTTAGTTCAAGCATCCCTGGCCATTTTTAAGCAGGGGGACACTGATACATAAGACACTTTGGTGCTTTAATTAGAGTCCATTCTAAATAAAGCACCACAATTCCCTCTCCCCCCCCGTCCCACCTTGGTTTTTAAGTGCCCTTAATGTGGTCTAATTGTAATGTATAACCTCAAATCTCATGGGATAGAGCATTTATTCTGTTTTTCAGAGGCAAGTGCAATCTGAACCTAAGGACAGAAAGTTAAATTATTTGACTATTCTGGAAGAATGAGCTTTAGAGCTGATTAAGACATTTGGGAAATTTCTGGTAAAAGAAACTTTAGTCAAAGGTCCATAAAAAAGTTTTCATTTTGGAAACCAGTTTATTAAATGTTAGGCATTAAATTGTGTTAAAATCCATAGATAGACAGACAGATAGATAGATAAACAGGCAGGTTCATTGTGTTGAAGAGAAATGATAAATTATAGTTCAGTTCATGGCAAATTTTATTGGAATAATGCCTGGGAAAAATGATTATTGCTAAAGACTTTTTCTCTTCACCCTTCTCAACCCACCTTCCCTTCCTTTCTGTTACTTTTATCTATAACCGAGGGGAAAATATTAAACAAAATTTTAAAATGTTATCATCTTGTTGCAGCAAGGACAATTTCATGGCCAATAATGAAGCTTTCTCCATTTTTGTTAATATAATGGTATTTAAATCTATTTTATATACTAATCAGCACAGTCCAAAATTACATGGTTTCCAAGTGTGATGAAACTTTACAAGGAAATATTTTTAAGGTCAGGTTCAATAAAAACAAGCAGCTACAGTGCAGAAACTCCACATCATAGCTTATTCAAGAAGACTTCTCAGTACGCCTTCCTTTGTTATAAGCAGGGATATGGATCACCACACAAAAACATGGTAAAACCTGAATTTTCTCTTTTTGAGGAGAAAAACAAGAAAGGTGAAAAACTCGGATTTTCTCCTTTTAAGGAGAAAAAGGCGGGTTTCCCTTTGCAGGCTGGCAGAGTTCCAGCCTGCAAGAGGCTGGGGGGAGGGGGCAAGAGGAGGGTGGTCATGTGGGAGAAGGGCGGTCAGACGGGGGAACCATGTGCATGTGCGCACTCCCACATGCATATGGCAGACAGACAGCATGAGAGTAGGTAAGTCTGTGGGGGATGGATTGAGGCTTCTATCTATAGTGAAGGAGGGAGCTGGGCAGGGCTGGTGCATGGGGTTTGGGGCCAAGGGCTGTGTGTGGCTGCAGGGCCCAGGCAGGGAGTGGGACATAGCCTTGTGCAGTTCATTTGTAGGGTCATAGGGGGTCTGGATCTCCACCACTGCGTGCACCCCACAGATTTGTGTGCAGGGCAGGAGCAGTTTGAGGCTGCCTGCTGCAGGCTCGGGGCTTCCTACCCTGCTGCCTGCTCCCTGGGGGCCTCTGTGGCCCAACAGGTAGGTCCTGGTATGGTGAGGTGCCCCATGCCTGCCTGGCAGCAGCGGGAGCAGCAGTGCATAATTGTTCACCCTGCAGCTGCCAGCTGGGTAGGGGACACATTGCTGTGGCAGTGCAGGGATCCCAATGGTAGTACTGAGCCTCCCCACCCCACACTGCTCTGTCCGCTGTGCCAGGTCCTGCCTGTTGGGTTGCAGATGCCCCAAGGGAGGGCAGGAGGGCAGGGATCCTTGAGGCCACAGCTGCCAGCCTGCATCCACCACACCCAAGAGCTCTATTCTAGCCGTGCTGCCCAGGGGGAAGGGGAGCCAGGCTCCGCATTCTACTTCACTGCAGTAGCTGCAGCCTCCTGTGGATGACAGCCAGAGCTCGGGCACTGCTGCAGGGGCAAGGGGCTGCCAACTCGGTCCCCCAGCCCTGTAGCCCTGGCAGCTGCGGGCCCCCCTCTGGCAGCTGGGGCCCCCTCCATCAGGGCTGGGGGGAAAGGGAACTGTGGGTTGGGAGTGAGGGGCATCAGCAGGGGTGGGGGGGTTGGGAGTGAGGGGCACTGGCAGAGCCCAGGGGGCTGTGTTTGGACAGTGAGGGACAGCAGCAGGGCCTGGAAGCTGTGGGTGGGGAGTGAAGGGCATCAGCAGGGCCAGGGGGATGTGGGTGGGGAGTGAGGCTTTGCCTTAAGAGTGAGGGACAGTGGCATGGGCAGGGCACCAGCATATCAGGGCTGCTCAGCATCACAAAGCAGTGGAGTGGGGACAGCCACAGCTGCAGCTGTGTCCTGGTGAGTGAAAGGAGTAGAGAAAGCTCTGATTTTCCACGATAAAAAAAACCTAAAATCAAATGCCAAAATGTACAGGTATTTAGAATTTATTTTATTTTATTTATGGAGGCACTGGTAGGCTTCCGAATTTCTTTAAAATTGTAAATATATCAATAAAATATTGTGTTCAACTGATACTAATATATATAGTGGCGTTTCATTTTAATCCTGGAAAACCTGGATTTGGGGGGTGGTTTATCAGATAATTTGTGATTTTTAAGAAGAGAAAAGCAGAATCCTTCATTATAAGGATTACAAGGTGGATATAAACTATGTTATAAGCTTCTGTGGCACTGCAACCATAAACAGTTTTAGTGGTAACTTCATGGGTCTTGCCACTAAATATAGCAATTGTGCAATGTGCTGTACACAAAAACACGTAGACATATGTACAACAAAGCAAGAATAGCTCAGCTTGCACTGAACCATCTTGCAGATGTGTTAAACCACAATAGAAAAACTGAAGAGGCAAAATTAAATTATTCTTTGTATGCTATTTTGGCATATTTAGTTATTTACAATACAGTGCACTATTAAAGAATCCATTGTAAGCAGAGCTTAAAGTACTGAGATTAACCTTTAAGCGAGTCTTAGAAGTGCTTAAAATTTTAGATATTAAGTCATGTGACGCTCTTCTGCAATGTAGGCTGGAAATCCAGTGAAAAAGGGTTTTATGGCTACTTTAGGGTTTTATGGGTACTTTGGCACTTTGGTTTCCAGTTCCTTGGGGAATTAGGAGTGAAGTAATAGAAGCTTGAACTCTAGATATGTGGCCAGGGGTCTCTGCCTTCTGGTAGGACAATTCCCCCCCATTTCAGAAAGGAAAGCAAGTACTGCATCCCCTTCTCCAAGAAGAGAAGCTATGGTCTCCCGTACCTGGCGAAGACAGAATGCCAGCAACAGACCTCACGGTAATTACCCCAGCAGCTGAGTAAGTCAACCTGTTGCACTTTACACACGTTGTCTTCTGCCAATGTAGTACAGGCTGCATGCTCCAAGGTGAGGCAGTTCCCATTACTCGGAGCTACAGTTTCAAGTTGACCTTAGATTCAGACATCACTGAATCAAATCACACTTGGTTCATACTTTTCTCTGCAAGCATGATCCTATGCTTTAAAAAAAAACAAAAAAAAACTGAGATAACTATGAGAGTTCAGGGGCCTTACAGACTGTTCATGCCTTTGCCTTTTTTACCAGCTTAGCTGAAAAATTACATTAATGCACAGTGCATTTTTATGCATATTTCCGAACACAAGCAATTAGAAACAGACAATTATTAACAACTGTAAGAGCAGCAGAAAAAATGCTTATGGCATATAAATCTTGTATGGCAAGAAAAAGTGAGAACTGAACAAGGGACATAAACAGAAAATAAGGATAATTTCCTATCTGTAAAAGGATTCTGAAGAAGCATGAAATTGTTGTATTACCTGCTGAAGGAGCAGAAAGTTGAAAAATTGAGAAGGCCAACATGTGTGAGAGCAAGTGATATAATTCTTATTGATATGTGTAGACAATTAGGACCAAAGGTTAGCAAAGTTTAGTAACTTCCTCGGTTTCACGAGAATGCTGAAGAAACTACTACCAGAAAGTGTCTTCTAAAGTATAATAGGTTGGCAAACTGCCATTTTGTCAATTTTTTTCTGAGTTTATTATTATTTTTTAAAATTGCTTCAGGAGGCTAAAGTGTTATTACTATTTTCAAAATCCTTGTTTTGAGTATAGGTTCCTGCACTGATTAAGAATTTGATAGCTTGAAGTAAATACAAAATTAATCAAATTTTCCTAGACATAAAACATATAGATAGTTTAAACTGAGAATATGATCCTTAAATAGTTAAAATAAGAAATAAATCAATTAATTTTAATATATGATCCTTAATATATGAAATTAATGATTAATTTTAATATATGATACACTGCATTCATTTATTTATGTGTGCGTGTGTCCCTGTGCAGGTATGTGTGTATTTACACTACAACAGTACATGCCATACAGAAGAAATTCAGAATTTCTGGTTAATTTTCCCCACCAAGCTTAACTCTGGCAACATTTACACCTCCCAGTACAAGATATCATCTCTTTGCCACATGTAAATTCTTTTTTGTCTTTATTGAGTATATTGGGCCCAATATCTCTTCTGGGAAAGGGCCAGAGTGTGAGAACATTTCCAGAGCTCAGAACTGTAAAGGCTCCTTTTGCTGGTCTTAATTCATAAAAGGGACTTTGACAGGAGAAATGGGGAAGATACAGAAGGTTAATAAAGCCTAAGGCTACAATATTTATACCTACAGATTCACAGCAGGAATCGTGAGGGACAATGCAAGCCTGACATTTGCTGTTTTGAAGCCAGATATCAATAAAAGTTTCAAGGCAGTTACAAATGCAGTGGGCATGGAGCCCATGGGATCTGTAACTTAGTGGCAGGATTTAAAATATTCTGCATATTTCAAGACCTAGGGCACTCAGGACAAGAGCCATCAGAAGCAACTTCTGATTGGTTTGATGGCTTTAAAAGATTTCACTTTAAATATATTTAAATACAAGTATATTCAGGTCCTAGCGTATGCATTTGAATAAAGTTATGGCAGACCTTGGCCAAAGGCCTGAAAACTTTCAAATGTGAAACTCATACTTAAATGGTATTAGAATCTAAGTCTCAGGGTTGGTTTGTGTAAAGAAACGACATGAATTAACTAGAGATATGAGAAAAAATTACCGTGATGAAAAAAAGGGATGGGGTTTGCTGCACAACAGCTGCTCTGTGGTAACTGTACTTGGTCTTAGCCCATGGTAAGTAGAAGGTGAATCACAGGACCTTTGCTAAATAAAAAAAAAAAAAAAAGTTGCCTCAATGTAGCTCCCATTTACACTGGAATAAGAAGAGGAGTGCTCAGCCCTCAGTCTGTGGGCCAGATGGAGCCCATGTTATCTGGCCCATGGTGCTCCCCGTTGGTCTGGAAATTCATACCTACAGTAAGAGAGCGATACCACTCCTCCACAAACAAACTTCTAAACCCATGGGGAGACCTGGGCTCTATGTGCTGGGTTGGGCACCCAATCCCAGCACACAGGGCCAGGCAGGGCTGCACCAGGCCCCGGGGACCAATCCTGGCACATGGGGAACTTTGGGATGGGGAGTTGTCACCGGACACCCAGAACCCAATCCCAGCACTCTGGGGCCAGAGAGGATTGTTTCATGCCCCTGGGACTCAATCCTAGTGGGAGGGGTCAACCAGCCTGCAGGACCAAAAGATGGAGCACCACTGGTGTAGACAACAGTGACTGTAGAGTATCTGACATACAATAAAGTCCCTTCTGTCCCCCATCCATTTGCCTTGTGGGAAGGTTTTTGTATAGTCATACCATAAGGTGATTTTTACGTATTCTTAAAGTTAACCACGTGCTTCAGTATTTTACTGTTTCTGATTCAGAGTACTCATGACTCGTCCTTAATGTCTAAGGGAGCAATTTTGAAAAGAGCATTCTACTGAAATTAATTAAGATTAAATATCTATATCCCTTCAAATTGCTTTGAAAGGCTCAGCCTGAATGTATGCTTGCTCTTTGTGTACAAAAAAAAGGTAACATTGCTAAATATGTGAAAGTGCATATAAACAGCATTGGCTCTTAATCCAGTAATCACCACTAAGAATACATTCAAGCAGGGAATTCCAGTTTATGAAACTGTCACCATAAAGCAGAGGTCTCTTTCACAAAAAAAGGCATCATGACAAACCACACCACTAGTGATAAACAGCCAGATCTGACTTGCGAACTTATCTTGCAAACTATTTTGTCTTATTACAAATCTTTAAAAAGAAAACCCACAAAAATGTCAAGTCATCCAGAGACAAAAAAATGTTAGATTTTAAGTTTAAATATCCTTTTGAAATAATAAATATCCTGTGAGCTAGCATATAATGGATGGGGACCATTAGCATTGGTTTAATGTTATGCTTGCTATCGTTAGAGTACTGTGCATCATGTTCCTGTTCTTCAGCAAACTGACTTATTATTGGTTTATCATGCTTTCTTATTCTTCAGTACTAAACAATAAAGCTACAAGCTTCATTAATTCATTTTCAGTGCCACCTTTATTACGGACTAGATTCTATTCAGGTTTTCATTGACAAGCAAGGAGGAAACCAGAGGAGCACAGAGATGCTCCCCAACCTGAGCCTTGCGCAGGTTCCAAGCCAAGTTCAGTTTTTGCATTCTTGACATGCTGTGGATGCTAACACCTGATGCTGTTTTTCAGAACAATCACAACTTGATCCTGATTGGTCACTGTGGTTGGGTTCTTGTGGCAATAGGAGGAATGAGAGGAACAATGCATGCTGCATCCTGTAAAAGGTTGAATGATCTTGTTCTCCCAATGACAGAGACTTTGAGACTTTTGAATTGTATGAAAAATGATAGGTGTGTAATTCTCAGAAACCTAAGGAGTTAAGCTTATAGAATGACAAAGCTTGTTTATTCAGAGCGCCTTACCCTGCTGCAGTTCTGCTGTTCCCTCCACAATCCTCAGGCAAATGTAACAACTTATACATAACACTCTTAAAGGTATCCACACAGTAGAGACTTTATAAACATCTAACATGCCACAAACATTATGCTTCTTGGAAACTGTTGCAGAGGTACAATGGCAGCTCCCCACTCTCACTCTCAATCTGTGTATCTGGAAACCATAGTCTAGTCCAGGGGTGAGCAATTGTTTTGGTTAGAGGGCCACTTACTGAGTTTTGGCAAGCTATCGAGGGCTGCATGACAGGCAGCCCAGGGAAGATTAATATTAATTTTCTAAAATTTTTAGGGGCCCTGTGGGCCAGATAGAATGGTTGGTGGGCCGCATCTGGCCCATGGGCCGCATTTTGCCCACCCCTGGTCTAGTCCTTTGTTTTTTTGTAATGTTTTGATAGTAAAAATTAAACAAGGTGCAAAATCTAATCAGGAGCTATAAACATTCTTGCAGATTTTTACTTATTTTTGTTTTGGCAAAAGAACAGAACTGACGTACTGCCTAAAAAAAAGTCTTACAAAAAACACACTTCAGATGTGCCAACAAACACCTGTGTAATTGCACTTTAGCACATCCTGTAGATGATTATTCATATCTTCATATAATAGATCCTAAACATAGAAAAGCATGTTTCTCATATACGATTTCAAGCAAATGCCTGAAAAAACATCTTTTGAGGGCTGGGATTATGTTGTTGGGCTTCTGTGTTGTACACAATTTTTTGCACTCCCTGGAAATTTGCAGCATTTCTTTGAAGTAGATAAGACTACAGGACACAAGACATATGGGTGTTGCTTTACACTCTACAATTTAGCACATTTAAAGTTTTGTATTTAATTTGGAGATGGCAACAAGTAACATCCCATTTGGAAGAGAACAAATGAATCATGAAGTTGTTTTGCAAAACACTATGGACTTTTTGAAAACTTGTAAAAGCTTTGCAGTTCCCATTCACTTGTGTGTCATCCTTCATTCTTGTCAAACCACCTGTGGCCTGATATAGCAGCCATACTCAGATGATTCTGCACTGTTTTAATGCAAGTTACCATTGCTACGTGTAGCCCAAGTGGGAACAGTGGGGCCGTATAACTAGCAGGTGTCAATGTTAGTTAGGCATCTAATTCCTCTTTGTAAATTTACCCCACCCATAGTAAGGTTTTGTATCACCCTTATATGTGTATCTATTTGCCAGTCAACTTATTTCTCATTTAACCATTCAAAACATTGTGGAAGCTTTTCAGTATTGTGCATATATGGTGAGAATGTAAGCGTACTTTTGATGAAATGTGTATTTTAATTTTCAAGTAAATAATTCAGCAACATAGTTTCATAGAAAATATCACTTCCATTGGCATGAGCATTAATGGGCAATTTTAATTCTCTGTAGGATCAGGTTCTTGATATGACCTTATAGATATTTACTTTTTATTACATATACAGATGAGATTGACATCTGCTTGGGCCTTTTGCTCACAATAGCTTATGGATTTCTTTTGGAAGAAATAAAGGATTAATATCTGCCTAATATCTACGCATTTGATTCAATGGGAAGATCCTGCTGTTGACATTGATCTGGATCTTGTGCCAATATTCATGCAAGAAATCACTGACTTCAGTGAGTAGTTTCAGGAGTAATTTTTTTTTGTGACATGGGCATCAGCCTGTGAAAGGGAAGTTGAGCTTAATCAACCTCTATATAGGGAATCTTGCATGGAAAGGATATTTCAGAAATACTGGCAAATCATCATGTGCATTTGGAATGCACACATCAAAATTTATATTCTTGAGCAGTCTGTACCTAATCCCCTTTGTGAAAAGCTGGCACATTTCTGGAGATCAAATGTTAATCGAACATAGTGAATTGGATCTACAAGTTATAGTTGTAGTCACTAGAGCCTTCCAAAATAGCATGCATCTTCTCAGACCTAAACAACGATAATCATAACTACTACTGCTGGGGGTACAGGGCCCTGTCCTCTGTATGTGTGTCATGGCATGGCTCCCACTCCTGATCTGTCTGCAACAAAATTGTTGATGAAATATGTGTTTACATTGTGTGACTAATAAAATAGCTACTTTCATTTTTTTATACCTGATTGTTTAATTCTAACTTTTGTTGCAGTTTTTCAAAGAGGCAAGATATATGTATATAGAAGTTTGTGGAGAATGTAGGTTTTGTATAAACTCTTTTGAAGTAAGGGTGTTGGGATTACTTGGAAATGTTGTTTTTCCACCAGAAATTTAAACACAATTAATGAATGCATGATATCTCTATAAACAGTCTGTAACATTGGCATGATCCATCCCCATGTCTTAATCTTTATTAATTCAGTTGCATGCCACTCATTGAAAATAAAACTTTACTTTTTTAATATAAGCAATAATATACATTTCAAATAATGCAGCAAGTAATCATTCACAGAATATTAGTGGCATGGCTTTTCTATCAAAAGCAGTTCACTATCTATGAAGTTTAGCTTGCTTGCCCTTGTCTTTCTCATCTTCTCCTTGTATTTCCATACTGTGCTTTCTTAGATGGCATTGTGTCAGTCCTTGTAATGAAGGTGCAACATCCAATTTGTTTCCTTCAGTAGCAGTTGTATTGCATGGGGCTGACTTTATTTGATTGCTCAAGATGGAAGGTCTCCCATGAATACCAATACTCTTCCAGCTTTTCCCTTTTTTTCCCCTGAATTATGAAGTTCTTCTAAACTTCCTTTTAGCTACATGTTCCTCAGTTTTCCTTCCATGAAACGATCAGTGAAGCTCTGGGAACCCTACAGCTCTGTAAACCTAGATGTCTCAACCAAAGTTCGTGTGTTATAAGCTACTGACAATATTTGCAAAGTTTTTTTTTTTTTTTTCTTGTTACCCAAAAATACTTAGAGATTAAATTTCTAAAGCTGTTATGTCTTCCCAATTGCTTTTGGTATAGACTTTCTACAACCATTTCCCACATCTTTTTTCCCATGTTGCTTGCAACAAACTTTGGCCTTCTTCCTGTGGCTGGCTGAACTGAGTAAATAGAGGATGTGAGCTACCATGTTAAAACAATGCTACCTACTACCCGTCATCCTTCCAGGATAATTCTGCTCGCTGGGTTAGATACCTTTACGTTTAACTAGCTGAAATGATTTCAAGCTTTGATCTGACTTAAAGGGTCAAATACAAATGTGTCTTTTGGGCCTTGATAATACTTTGAGGCAGAGGCATGAATGACAGTAATTGTTGTTCTAGTGGCCAACCAAATTTAACACATTGCAACAACTAAGTTCAGGTTGAATATGAACTTCTGAACCTACACTAAGGTTATTTTCTTGTGACCTTATACTGAATCAACAGACCTTTCCAAGTTTGATTGTGATATTGGTTCAGGCAGCAGTCTAAAATAATGTGGTTGTGAGACAGACCTTCCATAGAAATTTACATAGTTGTGTATAGCCTTTTATTTTTCCTGAGGTGGCTCTGACCATTTTAATTATGCACATTCTGACAAATAAAAACCAAGCCTTGGAACTATATAGACAGTGGGAAATTCCCTATAAAAGCAGGCTGGTTTAGTGATGACATTTGAAAGAGAGAGACAGCATCTGTACATTTTTTATTAGTTAGGATGCAAGGCAAGCTAAAAATGAAAGTGGTGCATAAATGCTCAGATATTCAGATGTGCTCATGGGCATATTGCCTTTGAATGGAGCTTTTGGGATTCCTGTCCTTGAATGTAAATGTAGGCTACAAGCAAATAGAGCAAACATGACAGCTTTTTAAAAGTATAAGGAATTGGTGACTCCAAAAGCACACTTCATGAAAATTGTGTGTCTACTGGGGTTATAGGGTTATATTAAGAATTACTGTTTTGTTGATGCTTAGAATTTCTTATTCATATTTTCCCCATATTTTACAGGGAGAAAATATACCAGGGCCAATGTTTGCATGGCTAGTAGTATTGATCCAAGCTCCACAATTTGGCCCAAATCCTGTAATGAATCTGCAAATGGTGGTTGCCATTAAAAATGCAGCATGTGTCAATGATTGTCACATTATCCAGGTATTTCTAAAAATTAAGTCCAGCATTTTTATACAATGAATGAAATGGACCATTGGCTAACAATAACTAGCACACTGATGTTTCTAAGAATTTCATAGATTTCATAGACATTAGGGCTGGAAGGGACCTTGGAAGATCGTTGAGTCCAGCCCCCTGCCCAAAGGGCAGGAAGTCAGCTGGGGTCATAGGATCCCAGCAAGATAAGCATCCAGTTTCATCTTGAAGGTGTTCAATGAAGGCGCTTGAACGACCTCCGGTGGCAGGCTGTTCCAGACCTTGGGGGCTTGGACAGTAAAGAAATTCTTCCTTATGTCCAGCCTGAAACGGTCTTGTAGTAGTTTGTGACCATTCGACCTCGTCATCCCTTGGGGCGCTCTGGTGAACAAACGTTCCCCCAGATACTGGTGGTCACCCCTGATAAACTTGTAGGTGGCCATCGGATCACCCCTGAGCCTGCGTTCAGTGGAATCATCCACTGTGCCTGTGTTGTCTCCTTTCTTTAACAATATTATCAGAAAATCCCAGAAGAACTCTTAGACTAGGGCAAACGAAGAGTAAGGAGACTAGCATGACTGCATTTAAATGATTATTTCATTCTCCCACTCATCACTTTTTAGAGTGCTTCTTAATTCTTACGCGTATAGCAGAATTTTGTGTCTCTGGAAATATGTATGTCTGATCCACAGACTTCAGGAGTCTTTTTTAACTTAATTTAATGGATTTATTCCTTTCAGTACTGTAGCAAGGAGGGGACGAGTGGGGCGACCACCCCAGGCACCGAAGCAAAGGGGGCACCAGTAGGCTGTGCCCAGCCAGGGTGGGGCACAGGACAGAGCTGTGAGCAGCTCGTTTGTGGGGGTGCGGGGACAGGGGAAGGGTGGCTCCTGCCACTGCATGCACTCCCAGGCAAGCATGGAGGGGGGGGTATGCCCCCTGTGTGTGGGGCAAAGGCAGCTGCGGGCTTTGCCCCAGGTGCCAAACTTAGTTGCTACAGCACTGATTGCTTTCAAGGAAAAGGAACTTGAATCAGGAGACAGGCCACACACAAGATTTATCCCCAATGCATAAAGTCCTTCTATCTTTGTTCTGAGGTGCTAGTAAAGAAAGAGAAACAAAAATCTTGCTTTCTCATGCTCTGTTACTCAGCACCAATGACATTATAATGATCTGACTGCATTTTCAGTCAATGTGGAAGGTTCTTTAAAGTCTAGTGATAGAATCCTATATAAAAGCTTTTTTTTTTTCTTTCATAAAAGACATGGCACCATGTTTCTCCCTGTTCAGCAGAATGCCAAATGGAGCACAGAGTCATTTTCACATTTTTCAGCACTTCGCTATATCTGTTCAGTAACACATTAATAAATTAAACTTTAATTTTCTTTGTTATTTTTGATGCGTTGTATTCTTTCCTAGACACTATGAGGAGGTGTAAGGCAAACGCATTCATTTCTTCTCCACCCCTTTGCCTGTATGCTTTCTGCCTAAGCATACTGTAACCCTACTGGATAATTTGATAGTTTTACTGGACAGAGGCTCCACAATCTCTCTCAGCTCCCTTAAACTGTCTCATCTCAAACTATCAAGAGTTCTTCACACTCCAGGGTCATGACTGAGTAACATTTGTAAGTCATTCTGTACAACCAAGCCATGTAGTATTAGGGAGTCTTCTTACTTTTTACTTTTGGTCTTGGACATTTGTGGAGTAATAATGTATTCTCTGCACGTTCTTTTCACATATCAAAGAGAGTCCCAGTTGGAGTCCCTGGCACAAAGAGGAACCAAATAAAATATTAAATATCAGTGGCCAAATAAGCTGTCTCTGTGTTTAGCTGCCATCACTGACAATGCCTGGATCTGCCCAGTTCATTTTTCTTAATGATTAATTACTTTAATCCCATCTTCCTTTAAATAAGTGTCAGACATCCACACAGTTTTATGGCATTGCCCATTTAAAATTAATAGATTTGGAGTCCCTCTGCAGCACATTTAGGCTTTTTTGGAGTGAATATGCAGCACAATGCATCCTGCACAAGCTTTAAACGGATCATCTGATTATCAGGACAGCATTGGTTAGAGTGGTCTTGCTCAATCCAATATTTTACACTCTGCCCTTATCCTTCTCAACCCAGCCCTCCTCTGTGTCTCTGTCAAATTCTCCTGGCTGCCAGAGTAAGAAAAGGAGGGTCATTGATTGGCTGAGTCTCAGGGAGTGATTTTTTTTCTCTCCCCTTTCTGAGTTGTTACTCTTCTCCCATGTTCACTTCTTTCGCCACCTCAATCTGACACATTTCCCAGTTTCACTTGTAAGTCCCCAGTCACTTCGGAGAGTTGGTGGACCAGGTTCTATTAAAAAAGCAACATGATACATACTCCTCAAGTAAAAGTATCACTTCATTTGAAATATCTGTAGGATCTGAAACTGCAGGCTAGGTCTGAACTTAACCTAATATGTTTAATTCAGCCCTTGGGGAAATTAGCTTTTAACTTTGAATTACCATTCCATCCCAACTGATGTGGATGAGAAAAAAAGATCTGATTCTGTTCTCATACTAATGTTTGGTACAAGATGTGATGGATGCCTAGTTGATAATCCATTGCTGATATGCAGAAGAGCTTTTTACACGTGTGTGGTGATGGAGCCAATTGTTAATAATTAAAGGTTTTATAAACCAATCTATGCAGTGCTCTAATACCATCTCATGATGAAACACAGATATCTGTATGGTATGACATTTTCAGCCTGCTTCACTGCAGAACTCTTTCTACTGTTACTTGACAAATCTTCCAATCCTGCCTTGGGAGCTGCATGGGCGGAGCATTCTGCCTTCATTGAAAACTGTTGAAATAAATAACACTCCAGTGAGTGCATTGCAAATAAAATGTATCTTGCCATAATTCTGCAACTGTCTCTGTCTAATTAGCACTGTATTACTAATCTTAATTTAAATGTTCTTTTTATGTTCTTTAATTTGTAGTTGTTTTACTAAACTCAGTTTTTATACTGATTCTAAGGGAATGCGATTCTTTGAAATGAGAGACCCATTTCCTACAGCAAAAAGCTTCTATTATTAAAGGGCTCTTTTAAGAGATCAGTTAATTATTAAAATAATTTCCGGGCATTTTGGCTATTTTTTTTTAGCTTCTTTACATACTTTTATGCTAAGAAACATTATACAGCTACATGATTTGTGATTTCTATAAATGCTTTTGGCTTCATAGGTCTTTTTTTTTAGGAAGTTTTACTGGAAATAGGGTAGAGTCAGGAAAGAATTAAGAATATTAAATGTGTCGCATCGAACAAATGATACATTCAGTTAGAAGAACTTGTAAACTACCTATTAAATTGCAGCACATTGTCAGTAGCTCATCATCATCAGTTCTGGCTAGTTTTATGCATGCTGTCTTCTACCTCATAATTCAGCTAGTCTGCACAACCTCTTGGCATCTTATCACTTAATGAAAAGCATTAGCACCAAATAGAATTCCATTCATATCTTGTAAACTAACGTCATATCTTCATGTCTTGTAAAATAAAACTGCAGTTAGTCCAGCATCTATGTAGCATCATGGAGATGGTAAATTTGGAGTCATTTTGTAATATTTTGAGTCATGCCTGGCGTGCCTACATATTAAATTAATGTGAAGCAATAAACTCTGGTGCAGGCTGCACTGTTTATTGCTCCCAGGCATCGTGTCTTCTTGTGCACCCAGGATCACAGCCCACTTAAATGGGGGAGACACGGTTGATGTCGTATACTTGGATTTTAAAAAGGCCTTTGATATGGTCTTGCATGACGCTCTTATAAAAAACCTGGGGGATTGTGGGCTGGCAAAGTCCATGGCCAGGTGGGTTGGGAAAGGACTAAGGGGTCAAACCCAGAGAGTGTTAGTGGATAGGTTTTTATTGTCTTGGTGGGAGTTAGCCGGTGGTGTCCCATAGGGTTCCGTACTTGGCCCTGTGCTGTTCAACGTCTTTATCAATGATTTAGATGAGGATATGGAAAGCATGCCGGCCAAGTTTATGAACAATACTAAGTTATGGGGAAAAGTGGTCATGTTAGGGGATAGGATGTGGATCCAAGCAGACCTGGACAAGCTGGAAAGGTGAGCGGAGTGGAACTGGATGCCGTTCAAGAAAGGTAAATGCAGAATGCTTCATTTGGGGTGAAGTAACCAGTGACACGAATATAGGTTAGGAGGTTATGTCCTGGCCAGCACAATGGCCGAAATGGGTTATGGTTGATCACAGGATAAGCATGAGATACCAGTGAAATGCTGTAGTCAACAGAGCTAATAGCATACTGGGATGGATTAGATGATGCATCGCAGGCAGGGCTAAGGAAGTGATACTTCCTCTCTACTCGGCATTGGTGAGACCCCTACTGGAGTACTGTGTCCAGTTCTGAGCACTGCACTTCATAAAAGATGTGGAGAATCTTGAAAGGGCCCAGAGAAGAGCCACAAGAATGATTTAAGGGCCTGGAGGACAAACCTGAGAGAATAATAAGTGATCTGGGACTGTTTAACCTGGGGAAGAGAAGACTGAGGGGGGACTTGGTAGCCATCTATGAGTATGGAAGGGGTGAATATTGTGAACTGGGAGAGAAAACTGTTCACTAGGGCACCCCAGGGGAGGACAAGGAGCAATGACCACAAACTGTTAGAGGATAGTTTCAGGTTGGATGCAAGGAAGAACTTCCTTATGGTAAGGGTGAACAGAATCTGGAATAGATTTACCAAGGATGTGGTGCAGTCCCCAACCTTGGAAGTCTTCAAGAGGAGACTGGATGGACATCTTGCTGGGATCATTTGATCTCAGCAGTATTCCTGCCCAGAGAAAGGGGGCTTGGACTCAATGATCTTTCAAGGTCCCTTCCAGGCCTTAATTTCTATGTTTCTATGATCGAGCCAGGTTGAAGCACCTTTGGCTGGCAGGGGCCCGCAGGAATCAGCCTGCCAGCCCGGGGCGCTCCCATCTGGTTCAGTATGCTGTGGAGGGATTGGCTGGGGCATGAAGATGCTTCAGTGTGGGACTAGCCGGCAGGCAGCCCCACACTGAAGCACCGTCATGCCCCAGCCAGCCCTGTCAGCATTTACATGTGCATTGCTATGCACTAAAGAATGCTGCCACAGGATAGTAATTGTATTTACAAGTACTAACCTGTAGCAGAGTTGATTCGTTTCCTGAAAATTAATAGGGCCACATGTGTAGATGTTGAGACTTTACCATGAAGCTAACTAGGCAGCTTGCAGTAGACATCTCATGTAGCTCCTTTCACTGGGTAGTGGTTTAAGCCAGTAATATCATTAGTTTCAATGATACTATTAGTGATGTAAGGTAAGGCAGTTTGACTGGCAGACTGTGGCCTACTTGCAGCCACAAGGGGTTAAATTGTGTTCCATGGTGCTTGTTGGTGCTGTGGCCAGAGCCACTGCAGTGGTATGGCTCCAGAACCCCAGGGTGAACAGCATGACTGCTTGCTCCTCCACTCTCCCTTGCCCGCTGATGGGGTCATCAGTCATCATTGGTAACTAAAAGCAGGTAACAGAAATGGCAGTGCAATCAGTGACAGTTCTGGAGCTGTGCCAGTGAAATGGCTCTGGAAGCCATGTTGACAAGTCTCTACCCTGTCACTGGAGGTGAATCATCTGGCCCATGGGAAATCCTGTGGTCTGTGTCCAGGCCATGGGGACAAAAGTGTTGGACACCTCTGATGTAACTTATTATTCAAAAGGATTAAAAGAATAACAGTTTGGCCCTAATGGGATGCATAATACATCTACCTTTGCCTAGAATGCATAAAAGCTTACTCCACAATGAAAAGGACTATTCATATAATCAAGTATATACCTTTATTACAGATGTAGTTTTATATGCAATTTTCATGGAAATGATATCGATCTACATATGGTTTACATTAACAATGAGCAGGACATATGTAGCATCTGACTTTTTGCTTTGTTTAAAACAAGGTGTTGCTATAAGCTCTGTATGTCAAGTGACTGCGGGACCTGCCACAGAAGGAGACATGAGGGTCCAGAAGAAAATTCTAATAATCATCATCCTGCAGCTGCTGTTATGTTTTCTCCCCAAATTTTTCTGAGGTTATTAATTCTTAGGTGCATCTTTCTAGTCACCAGGTGCTAGATTTCCAGAAGAAACAGACTCGCATTAAGGTACAGTATTAATAAATAGTCACTTTTTCAAAATACATCAGCCATAAATGTTTCAATGAGAAGCAGTAAGTTCTGAAGCACTTCAAAAGTCTTATCTCCCCCATCTAAGTTTTTTAATTTATAAGTTAAATGTTCCCTATGGCTGCATCCAGACATGCACAGACATTTGATTCCCTGGGGACAACTAGCAATGATGCACTTTGCATTGCTGTTAATTGTCTCTGGAGAATGACTGGGCCATGTGCACACTGGTGTGAAGCAAGTTATCCCAGGTAGGATAGGGGAGGCTGGGGCCAGCACTGGGCTGGCCCCAACAGCTTTACCTGGGCTCCTGGGGGCCTCCTGGGGCTGCAGCAGTGGTGATCCTGTCACACAGAGCCTGGCCAGCAACACAGCAGGTCTCCAGCTGGCCAGGCTCTGGCTTCAGGTGGCACATGCTGTCACCATGTGCCAGGCTGCAGCTTCCCTGCTACTGACTGGAGTGCCTGGACAGCTGCAAAGCCCCCCCCCGCCCCTCCCCCCCCTCGGCCACATACATACACTCTGAGCCGGCTGCAAACCCCACCCTGCTCCCAGCTGGTTGCAAATCCCTTGCTCCCCCCTCCGCCCCCCCCCCCCACCATGGGACACTCCACCTGCCCTACCAGTTTGAGTTCAGCCACACCTGCCATGTGCACCACTCCACTTTTTTTCTCCATGTGTTTTTTTTCACCCCTGGATATCCAGGGGTGAAAAAAACCCTCTGCGCTGCAAAGGAGCAGCATGAAGAACAACAGAACATGTGGTATATTGCGCCACAAAGATGTCTGTAGCACCACATACCACACAGTTGTGCTCATTTGGATGTGGCCTGCTGTAGCATCAATAGAAGGATTATCTCTTTTACTTCTATTGGCACCTACAGTGTGCTATGTGCTTTCTAAACATGGAGGCCAGGAACAGAAGTTACACTTGTTGTGCAGAAAGCACCTTATAGCTATAACTAAACAGAATGTCAGGTCACATAGAGCACTGTAAAAATGGCGGATCTCACTCTAAGATAACACTGGATGGTTGTGGTATCAGACTTTAGCACTGTAGGTTAGAGCTCCATAATGAGCATCTGTACCAGTTTCCATTGCGACTCACAATAGGTGGCATTCCTCTGGCAACCCAGGGGGCTTTGCAACACACTGTTCATCTCCCTCCCCTCCTCCCCCCACACACAGGGCAGTGCTCTGTAGCCTTGGCGAGAGCTTGACACCTCGGCCCAAGTGGTGGACCAGTCCTGGCCCCGGGCTGTCACTGACAAGAGTCAGCAAAGCCTCTGCCCCCAGGCTCCGTTCCTTTCTTTCCATGCGACCTTGCTGACTGATCATGTGGGCAAGGTCTTGGTAAGGATGGTTATTGCTCTCACCCAAAGGCTAGGCCTATTATCCCCTTCAGGCTTACTTCTCCCCCCTCTGACTGCTCCAGTTAGCATAGATCCATACACACAAAGAAAACTGCTTATTGCTGAATTTCTCTTATTACATACTGTCATGGGTGCTGATTAGCATGTGATTAATGTGTTTCAGATCCAATTTCAGTCTGAAAGAAACCAGGAATACGTCTTTTCACAGTTAACCTGTCTTAAAAGTTGATTCATCTGCACTAATTTCTGGCAATGGGCCAGTTCCCTAATGGAAGTAAAAAATGTACATGCCCAAGCATATACTAATATGTAGCGTCATTATTTCCCAACTTGTCTGGGGAAACTGAATGCACATGTGCGCGTGCGCGCGCGCGCACACACACACACACACACACACACACACACACACGGTGGGCATAGGGCATGATGGATGGGCATGTGCAAGACAGCTGGCTGGTGACTCATGGTCATGAGAGCACATGCTAAGACAAGCCACTGCTGCCTCAGGTCCAGGTGGGAGGTTGTGAAGTCCCAGCCAGCCAGTCAGGGGTGGCTTGGCCATTTGGCTCTGCTCAGGAGTCTGGCAGCCTGGGAAGCCCTTGGGGCACAGTGGGAGGTATGCTAGAGGCCCCTCCCCACCTGCTGGGCTTGGGCTGCACTGGCAGGCTCCAAGCCTCCCCTCCCACCACCCTCCAAGGGCTAATATGTATTCTGCTTGCTCCTGACCTAACAGATATCATATTCACTCAAAGAACCCTGTCTGCCTATGACCTTACCTTGGCTACCTAAAGTAAAGCTTGCAAGTTAGAGCACTTCTTCCATGAGTTTCTTGAACATCTGCCAAAAAGATGCAGTCCCTGACCTGCAGTGCTTGCAATCCCATAGTAAATTCTACATAGGTGAACTGTCCCGTCACAAAGCTCCCTGTAGAATAAGGTAACAATATAATCAAGTAATAATGTCTTGCTTTTTGATGAATACTTTGCTGGTTAGATGCATAAAGAAAACCTTCCCTTTTTACAGGTAATTCTCAGGTTACATACTTTGTTAGTTGACATCTGGTATTGTCTACCCTGTTCTTCATGACCTATATTTACCAGTTCTTTTACTGTTGTCCTTGGAGTATGATTTTAAATGGTTCTCTATAAAAACAAACAAAAAAGGTGCCCCTATTTCCTAAACAAGGAATATCTCTTAAACATCGGACAGCATTTTTTTTCTTTTAACAATGTTAGCATGTCTCTAATTAATAGTGTAAGCCTACATCATTTCTATATAGTAAAAACGTCACCAGAGGCAAAAGCTTCCTAAAATAATAACAAATAAAATGGCATGCATTTTTTCATTTTGCATTTTTTATTTTTATAAAGCTTGAGATATTTGTATGATATTGAAAATACACAAGAATATGCACGGATGAGAATGGGAGGAAAATACATCAGATTGTCTCTATATCACCACCTGGACTAGAATAATATATTAATGCATTTGGGTGGCAATGGTAGTGATGAGTAATAATTAATATCAGCTACTAGAAATAACAACCTGATGGCCTTCAACCCACTACAGCACAAAGGTGCAGTATTTGTGATTTTAGTATTGCAATATATACCTCTGTTATTATCCCAAGAAAAACAAAAGCCAAACCCAAGCTCTGTTGGAGTAAGGAAGAAAACAAGTTTCCAGGTCAGGGACATTACAGGAAAAAAATCAGGTCCTTTCTTGTTCAGAGTACTAATGGTTACATGCTTACAAGGACTGGAGAATTATCTGTGAGGGGAAAGATACTCCCTCAACCTACAGGTATTTAGTAGCTCAGCTTCATCTTAATCTCTATGTCCAAGCCAATGCATTGTTTTGAGAAACAGGCAGCTTCCCAAGACACAGAATAATTTTAAGAATGTTTTTGGCTGTAGCACCTCCCTGAGGATTTAAAAGCAGCCCAGAATCTAAAAAGAATTTCAGCACATATATGAAATATAATGGCAGGCCTGATAAATCAGGGATGCTGGTATGCTCTGTGTTAGTTCTAGGGCTTCTCGGCAAAATAGAAACTGACGTTCAAAAACCATGATGATTAATTTATGCTTCATGACGGTATTTATATATAGAGAGAGATATAGATATATATAGATTCATAGATGTTAGGGTCGGAAGGGACCTCAATAGATCATCGAGTCCGACCCCCTGCATAGGCAGGAAAGAGTGCTGGGTCTAGATGACCCCAGCTAGATGGTTATCTAACCTCCTCTTGAAGACCCCCAGGGTAGGGGAGAACACCACCTCCCTTGGGAGCCCGTTCCAGACCTTGGCCACTCTCACTGTGAAGAAGTTCTTCCTAATGTCCAGTCTAAATCTGCTCTCTGCTAGCTCGTGGCCATTGTTTCTTGTAACCCCCGGGGGTGCCTTGGTGAGTAAAGCCTCACCAATTCCCTTCTGTGCCCCCGTGATGAACTTATAGGCAGCCACAAGGTCGCCTCTCAACCTTCTCTTGAGGAGGCTGAAGAGGTCCAGGTGCCCCAGTCTCTCCTCATAGGGCTTGGCCTGCAAGCCCTTAACCATACGAGTGGCCCTTCTCTGGACCCTCTCCAGGCTATCCACATCCCTCTTGAAGTGCGGCGCCCAAAATTGCATGCAGTACTCCAACTGTGGTCTGACCAGTGCCCGATAGAGGGGAAGTATCACCTCCTTGGATCTGTTCGTCATGCATCTGCTGATGCACGATAAAGTGCCATTAGCTTTTCTGATGACTTGGTCACACTGACGACTCATGTTCATCTTGGAGTCCACTAGGACTCCAAGATCCCTTTCCAATTCCATGCCACAAAGCAGGTCATTCCCTAGGCTGTAGGTGTGCTGGACACTTTTGCTCCCTAGGTGCAGCACTTTGCATTTCTCCTTGTTGAACTGCATTCTGTTGTTTTCTGCCCACTTGTCCAACCTGTCCAGGTCTGCTTGCAGCTGTTCCCTGCCCTCCGGCGTGTCCACTTCTCCCCACAGTTTTGTGTCATCTGCAAACTTGGACAGAGTACACTTCACTCCCTTGTCCAAGTCACTGATGAAGATATTGAAGAGTATAGGTCCAAGGACTGAGCCCTGCGGGACCCCACTGCCCACACCCTTCCAGGTCGATACCGACCCATCCACTATGACTCTGGGTGCGACCCTCTAGCCAATTCGCCACCCACCGGACTGTGTAGTCATCCAAGTCACAGCCTCTTAACTTGTTCACCAGTATGGTGTGGGATACTGTATTGAAGGCCTTCCTGAAGTCTAAGTAAATGACATCAACCCCTACTCCTGCATCCAGGTGTTTTGTAACCTGGTCATAAAAAGAGACTAGATTAGTCAGGCATGATCTGCCTGCTACAAACCCGTGCTGGTTTCCCCTCAGCATAATTTTTCCTGCCAGGCTCTCGCAAATGTGAGCCTTGATAATTTTTTCAAAGACTTTGCCTAGGATGGAGGTGAGACTGACTGGCCTATAGTTGCCTGGGTCCTCCTTTCTCCCCTTCTTAAAAATGGGGACCACATTGGCTCTTTTCCAGTCCTCCAGGACCTGGCCCATGCACCATGAGTGTTCAAATATTCCTGCCAGTGGCTGTGCAATGACGTCAGCCAGTGCCTTCAGTACCCTTGGATGGAGCTCATCCGGGCCTGCCAACTTAAACGCATCCAGTTCCTCCAAGTGCCTCTGCACCATCTCAGGGTCTATGCTTGGTAGTCTGGCGTCCTGCTGCTGCCTCTCTACAATCCCAGTGAGAGCCTTGTCTTGCCCCTCGCTTAGGAACACTGAGGCAAAGAACTTATTGAGGAGTTCAGCCTTGTCCCCCCTGTCTGTCACCAATTGCTTATGCCCATTTAGTAGAGGTCCTATTTCACCCTGGGCCTTCCTTTTACTCCGTATATATCTAAAGAACAATTTTTTGTTATCCTTAACTTGGGATTCCATCCTCAGCTCCATGGTAGCTTTGGCCTGTCTAACTGCCTCCCTACAAGTGCAAGCAGAGGAGGTATACTCCTCTTTAGTAATTTCTCCTCATTTCCACTTTTTATATGCCCCCCTTTTAGCCCATAGACAGCTCTGGATTTCTCTGGTCAGCCAAGGAAGCCTCTCAGCCCCTTTCCCCTTTTTTCCCTGCATCAGGATCATCTCCCTCTGTGCCCGAAGGATCATTTCCTTAAGGCACAGCCACCCTTCCTGGGCTCCCAACTCTTTAAAACTCTTACTCTGCAGTGCGTCCTTGACTAAATGCCTGAGTTCATTGATATCAGCTTTCCTAAAGTCTAGCACTTTCACCCTACTAGTTACCTTACCCACTCGACGTCTTATGGTGAATTTTGTTATTTGGCGATCACTGTCCCCCAGGTGACCACTGATCTGTAGGTCTCCTACCATGTCATCCCCCATTGCCAATACCAGGTCCAGTAAGGCTTTCCCCCTAGTGGGACCATGTACCTCCTGCATCAGATGGAGGTCCTGTACATAGGATAGGAACCTGCGTGAATGGTGGGAATTTGCTGTCTGCGTCTCCCAGCAGATGTCTGGGTAGTTTAGGTCCCCCATGACTACCGCCTCCTTAGTTTTTATGGTCTCCAAGAGCTGCCTCAGAAGCCCCAAATCTAGTTCTTCCCCTTGGTATGGGGGTCTGTAGCAGACCCCTACCACCAAATCCCTTTCTCCTTGACCTCCATGTAACCTAACCCACAATCCTTCTACTTTCTCCTCCTCTGATTCCATTTCAATAAGGGTCGATGTATATTGCTCTTTGACATAGAGTGCCACCCCTCCCCCTCTCTTTCCCACTCTATCCTTTCTGTACATCTTATAACCCTCAATGTGTACTGCCCAGTCATGGGAAGAATCCCACCAGGTTTCAGATAGCCCTACTAAGTCGTAGGTGTTTCCTGCAAGCAGGAGTGCTAGTTCATCCTGCTTGCTCCCCATGCTCCTAGCATTAGTGTATAGGCACTTGAGCCCTGTGACTGGTGCCTTTTTTGCCCCCCAGCTCCAATTCCCAAAGGGCCCCTTATTGCTTACCTGCCTATTGCTTACCTGTGGTGTACTGCTGGCTGTCCCATGGATTGCAGGTTCCCAATGTTCTCCTTCTTCAGGCTGGGCTGTCCTTGTGGGTGCCACATGGTTTGGTGGTCCATGGCTTCCCCCGCCCTCATCATCCCCTCCCCGATGAGCCTAGTTTAAAGCCTGCCGGAGGAGATCCACCAACCTAGAAGAGAACACGCACTTACCTTTGGGGGACAGGTGAAGCCCATCCCAACTGAGCATATCTCTCGTCGCAATGTGCGGGTCATTGTCAAGGAAGCCGAAGCCTGCCTCGAGACACCATTGCTGAAACCACCAGTTGGTCTCTCTTTAATACAATTCTCATGTCGTCTTCCAAGTCCACTCACTGGTAGGACAGAAAAGAATACCACCTGTGCACCTCTTTCCCTCAGCACGCCGCCCAGAGCATGGTAGTCCATCATCAGGTGATCAGGGCTTCTCCTGGCCGCATCATTAGTACCCACATTGACTAGGACCATGGGGTAGTAATTGGTGGGCTGAATCACGGCCTGGATCATTCATTATATCATTTAGATATAAATACCTATAGGTTATATACCTGTAGGATCGATCTATCTATCGATCTATCTATCTATTGATCGCTATAGCTATATATTATTTTTGGTGTACTTTTCTTTACCATCTTTCCAGATTCTCTTAGGTAACATTTTTGAGCTTTTCTCAAAAGAGCTGGAAACTTACTTTATTTTTTTTTTAATAAAAGCTGAACTTTTCTGGTGATTTCCTAAAGGTTTAGGGAAAACTTTACTAAACCATTAGGGGCTCTAGAACAAAACAGGAGTATCACAAGACTCAAATATAATTCTAATAATTGGTAACATTTTATAAGGCTGCACATGATTATGAGTTAGTCATAATCACTGTGAATTTAGACACGATAACATGACATCAGCATTGCTGATTTTATGGCTGAAATTGTGACTTTATGAGGTGGTAGGAGTGGGGATTGGAGAGAGAGAGAGTCATCGTGGCACAAACTGCTTGCACAACATCTGCTGCTTTACTTCTGGAAGAAGGAACAAACAAATCCACAATCTTTCAAATTCCAAAGGTCAGACATGTCATTTAAGCGGGTGCAAACACCACAAAGGCTTTATTTCAATACACTAGAAAATAAATCCATCAACGTGTGTCCTGTGCTGCGAAGGACAGTGGACTTCGAGATATAAATGGGTCCTCTCCATCTCTAACTACAAATTCCATGGGCTTCTAAACCTGGAAGTTCAGGTAACATTAAGAATGAAGGTAGGCTTCACTAATTGGCCATTCCAGCCAATAGTGCAAAATTTTGCATTAGCAAGTACAATAGACAAACAAACATTTTGAAAACCAGATTTGTCTCACAACACAAGGGCAAAGATATTGTATTCCAAATGTTGATGAATTTTGATAAATGTTAATGGTCCTCTTAAAGTAATGACATCCACGTAATATGAGAGCACTGTTTGATCAGATGCTTGCTCACAGAGTGAGACCATTGTTTTTGCTATGAAAGTCAAGATGTGTGGTTAAAATGCCCTGATTCAGAAAAACAGTCAAGTGTGTGTTTTATCCAGTACCAGCAAAGTGATATTAGATAAGTACCCCCAGTTTTTTCTTGAGTACCATACTGCTGGCTATTTCTTAACTCAATGGGAATAATTTCTGGTGGACTTAATGGTACATCCATTTTTTTTTTTGTGCGATAGAACACATCATGGATTCATGCATACAATTTAAATTTGACTTTGGCCTACAACATTTTTCTTTTTCCAAATGATGTATTTCTGTTTTTGTTTTTAAAATGTATACTATCTTTTAATATAGATAGCTACTTACTATGAAGTCTTTCAACTGCATAATATTTGAAATGGCTTCTCTTAGCCCAATCATTAGGTAAAGAGTTCTAATCAAGATGGAAGTCCAGGGATGTTTGGAACATTTAATTGGCAGAAAAAATTGCCTCAGTCTCTATTATTATTTTTGACTGTACAGTCCTTACTCAAGCAGCTGCCTCATTGAGAGGCTTAAAATGGAGATGAATATTCCAGATTTTCTTTATAATGGGAATGACTTCAAACTAAACATGAAGCGTGGTGTGTCACAAACCTGAAGGGCTCCTGGAGTATATTGCATGGTTTCTTGAAGATGTTTTACTGATATAGCATGTGTAATTTCTATGGATAGATAGAATTAAATTGTATTCAGCCTTATCTTTCTTATGTGTACATGAATTTTATATCAAATTTATGTTTATGTCAAATACCACCTTTATACTACAATTAGGACTGTTTTAGTGGGTGTTGCAGAGCACCGAGGGGCAGAAACTGCCAGAGGAAAATCTCTGGCAGTGCATAGGGAGCCCTAGCAGGGAATAGGAGCCCACCTGTGGGTTGCCGGGGGCAACTAATGAGAGTCAGCTGGCCAGAAGGGGCAGGGCCTGGCCCTTATAAACCTCAGGGCTGAGGCCAGGCTGGCAGTTCCTGGCCAGGCTGGCAGAGAGGCAGGGGCTCTCTCAGCCATGATACAAGAAGCAGTGAGAACTGCAAGCACTGCTTGAGCAGAGTTACAGAAGGCAGCTCGGGAGGCTTGAGCTGTGGTGTTAAGTTATAGCCAGGCGGCTTCAATTTGTGTTACAGCCTAGGGGCTTGTGGTTTTGTTTTGGCGTTGTTTTGTTATTACACTGGTGGCTTGGGTGAGGCTATAGGGGTTGGAGGAGGCCTCATTGGGGACTCACAACGAAGAGTGTGAGGACCCCAGCGCCCGAGTGGGCGCAACATACTCATAGGGACCCACAGTGGTGTGGGGGCCCTAGCGCCGGTGTGGGGGCCCTAGCGCCAGTGAGGGTGCGGCGTACTCAGGGGGAACCCACAGCGGCATGCGGACCCCGGCGCCAGTGAGGGCGCAGCTTACGGGGTGCTTAGACCCCAGCCCTAGAGAGGGGCAACTTTGAGAAGCCCAAGTTGGGCACAACGAGCCCCAGGAAGGGGCAGCCTTTTTAAGAAGCCCAGTACGGGCGTAGTAAGCCCCAGAGCAGGGCAACTCTTGAGAAGCCCCAGTGCGGGCGTGACGGCCCCAGGAAGGGGGCAGTATTTTAGAAGCCCAAGTGTGGGTACGACGAGCCCCAGGGAGGGGGCACTATTGAGAAGGCCCCGAGAGAGGGCGACAGCATTGAGAAGCCCAGTGCGGGCGTGACAAGCCCCAGGAAGGGGGCAATACTTTAGAAGCCCAGGTGTGGGCGCGGAAAGCCCCAAGGAAGGGGGCGGCATTTTAGAAGCCCGAGTGCGGGCGCAGAGAGAGCCCCAGAAGGGGGGGCATTATCAAGAAGCCCCAGTAAGGGCATAGCAGGCCCCAGGAGGGGGCACTATTGAAAAGGCCCAGACAGGGGGCAACAGCGCAATGAAGGCCCTGAGAGAGGGCGATGGCGCAGCGAAGGCCCGGAGTGGGCAAGGAGAGCCCCAGGAGGGGGTGTCAGTGTACGTAGAGAGACAAACCAACATCTATCCCATCTGCGAGGCTTGGGTCGTGGTATCGGGGTGGTTGGAGCCACACGTAGCCCATAAGGCTAGGGTGCCCTGAAGCACCCATTTGTGCTGGACAAGATCCACGAGGGGTCCAGGAGTCTACGTGTCCGAGAGGGCATAAGGCAGCCTCCCAACTTAACTTAAGATCAAAGACGTGGCGGGTGAGAATAGAGGGTGCCCTTGGGATGACTTGACATGGAGAGGGGGCCTCAAGGAGATCACGGCCCTTCTGCAGGACCCCGCCATGACAGTGGGGCAGTGATTAACTTAAGTGTTCTCATCTATTCCCCCTTGGAAGAGGTAATTGCTGAGAATTAACATCTGACAAGAGTGTCTTTACTCACAACTAAGCCCTCCCAGACAAAGACAACTTTACCTTTTATAAGAAATAACTCTAACATGTACAACACCTGAGAAAAGGAATGGCATTTCTCTCTGTTGAGGAAATTAAGTGAGAAGTGGCATTTTAGGATTAGTAATCTCAGGGTGCGTCTACATGCAATGCTTTACTGCACAGTAGAACTAATTACTGTGCAGTAAGCATCTGCATCTACACATGCAGATGCTTATTGCCCAGTAGTTAGCTCTCATCATGAGTAAATTTGTATCTGCAAATGCAAGAAGCATATTTACTTGAGATAAGTAATTGCGCAGCAGTGCATGTGTAGATCCCTGACCAAGAGCAAATGTGCTCCCAGTCAGCCAGGCAGCAAGGGGCAGGAGATTGCTCCACCCTTGCAGTTCTTTACAAGCCCTGCACGTCTATTGCCCGATCAGGGCATGGGGCTGAGACCTGCCCCTGACCAAGACACTTCCCAGCCCCTGCTTCAGAATTGAAGGGTCGGGGCTGGAGAGCCTGTTCACTGCCTGGCTCCGCAGTCACGGAGATGGGTAGGGAACAAGCTGGGGAGCCTTTTTGCTGCCCAGATCTGCAATCACAGAGCTGGGCAGAGAACAGGCTCCCCAGCCCCCACCAACAGGGACCACCCAGTCCCTGGTCTGTGATCGGGGATCAGGGGCTGAGAGATCCTTATCTCCCAGTTTTGTGACCGTGGAGCCAGCCCTGGGAGGTCCTTATTTCCCAACCTGCGACTTGTGTTCATGGGACTCAGGCTGGAAGATAAAGATCTCCCACGGGGATGCTTCATGGGGCCAGTTCAGGGCTAGCAGGGGCAGGAGCAGATTTCTGCCATGATCAGAAAATCTGATCCTGAGACCCTGCATGCATAGACACCTACCTGGGAGTGTTTACTCATGGGTAATTTACTCGCGAGTAAACTGTTCCCAGATCAAATGTGCATGTAGACACACCCTCTGAATCCTTATCATAAAGGACCCACATATTCTCCTCATCTTAATTAGATTGTGAAAACCTCTTAATCTAGTAAACATACCTTTTGGGGGAAATGAATTTAGGCATTGGGCCCTCCTACACCACAAATCAAAAGGGTGAGGTATGTAAATAATCAGATAACTTGCTCTTAAAGCTCTCTTGAGAATGGGATAGGGTTTTTAGTTTTCCTGGGGCATGGGGAAACACTGGAGTCCCTCGGTCTGGGTAAAACAGGCTGAGTAAAGGAGGCTGGAAGGGGAAGTTGCAGGAAGCCCTGGCAGAGGGGTCAGAGACAGAAATGGTTTTCTAGCCTGTTGAGCTGGGTAAGATTTAAGTTGCAGGGTAAGAATACATTATTGGGATATTTTATTATGTTTATTTATTCTTATATCACTGTGCCTCAGCATATGTTTAAAGATTTCTTATGCTTGTTTTTGTTTTTATAATAATTCTTTTTGTCATCTTTTATAACCCACTTATTGTCAGTGATAACTATGATTCCAGAGCATTTCACCATACGGGTGAGCCTCTTTTAAAGAAGGGAGGATCTATCTTTGTTAGACGTGATTCTTGTAGCTGACAAACTCCCCCTCCTTTGAGAGCTAGCAAAACATAGGTGAGATTTGTAAGGGCAAATTGCTGCAAGCCCAGGAGTTGGCCATGGTATATCTCAGCTGGTTCTCAGTGGTCATCCAGTAGAGAACAGGGAGGAGTTTGAAGCAAAAAGAGCAATGCTGAAGGTATGAGAACATCCCGGGAATGTGTCTTAGAGGTGCACTTGGCCACATCTGGGCTTGGGGAGTGTCACAGTAGTTAAGTGTTCTCTTTGCTATTAAGATCCGGAATTAAATTCCCCAGCAAAATGGTGAGGGTTAAGAAGGCTACTCTTATAAACCTAGATCAGTTACTCATTTGAAGCAGCCTTTTTTTTAATGGTCTGTGTTCCACTTAGATTCTATTGAAGATAACAACCAGTGATCACTTCCTATTTGCTCGTTAGGTTCATGCGCATCAGAACCATGGATAAAATCTGTATTATGTCTGAAGGGTAAATAGGGCCTATTGTTAATATTTAAAAACAGCTTTATTTCAGTGTTAAAGTGACAAAGGTGTCTTTGTAAGCTTCATTTTACCTTGGATTAAATTCATATGGATAATCTGCACTAAAAACACATGAAGATGGAGGGCTTTGTAAAAGGGAATGCTTTTGGCATTCAAAAGTGAACACTAGCACAAGATTTGGTTGTTAACAGTCATGGAAACAAAGCAGTAGCAGTGGTGTAGTGTTGAGTATTCATGAGGTGCAACTCAGCTGTCATTGAGCTAACTCAAAAACAGCTTCATTAATGAGGATAATGCAAGAAACTCAAAAGAAGACACATAGGTAAGGAGAATACATAATAGCTCTAAATCAATAGCAATCAGGTTGTATTGTGGAGGTGATTTGAGTTGCTATTGTTCAAGGTCTGTCAGTGTTTCCTTTGTAAGCCCCTATTTTTAGGGATTTAAAACTCAGTGACATTTCTATTTTAGAGGTGCAACTTATAACTTATGGTTTTAACACAGAGATTTAGTAGAGCTTGTTTGGGGGGAAAAGTATATATCTTCAGAGAACTGTGGATTTGTTTAGAATTTAAGATCATTTCCAACCAACTCATAACCCCCGACCTTGAACTGGTTGGGAATGTCAATCCAATAATACTTTTCATCAAAGTGATGCTTTTGAAAGTAAATTTATTCACATCAGATAATGCTGATTGGACAGCATATTATTCCCAGCAGCTCAGCTTACTCCACTGGTATTACTTGAAGAGTGATTTCATTCAGGATAATTGAAGTTCTCTGCACCTGCAGGTAGGGAATTGCAAGTGAATGTAAGTCAGATGATGCACTTTCCTAACAACTGACTTTTACCTAAGTGGGAATGATTAATTTTTATTTTAGTTACAAATTATGTGGCAAAGACAGTGATGTAAGCACTAAAAAAAAACATTTCCTTGTTCTGGTTGTTTAGACTATACTTCTATAATTTACAAGTTATGTTTTGAGTTTTACAAGAATGTTGGAGACTTATTTTCATGATGAGGACATGAACCTTGGATATGTACAGACCTGGATGGAAAATGTGGTGTATTTTATATGGGAAATAATCAAATACTATGAAAAAGTTTAATGTCATTCAATGTTTTTCCTAGTGTTTTCATTTTTCAGTAAAATCAATAAATAAATTACCCTTCAGACAAATACCTCTTGCACCCTTTCTCCTATTTTTTCCACCAGAAAGACTGGAAAAATGCAGTCTTAACCATACCCGAATATTTCTGCTAAGATTTTGTATTGATTTAAAAGAAACTTGTTTGTTTTAAACAAATATTGACCAGTTCTAATCACTGGTGTTATGTATGCTCTATTATATTGTGGAGAAATGAGCAGGGTTTACTGGCAGTGTTGTCAAAATCATCTCATTAGGACTTCAGAGCCATAAGACTATATCTCATTCTGGACTTATACTGTCCTCAGTTTAAAATGGTCATTCAACCATGTTGTTCCTTTCTGTGGTTCTGGCTATGAATGCTAGATTATCTTGGTCACACTAGGCCAATGAACTGTTTGGCTCAGGCAGACCTTTGACTTTATTTATTTTTTTAAATTCAATATCTTCCAAGCTGAATGATCATGAAGTTCAATAAAGGCAATAAGTGCAGCATGGCCTGCCTCTTAAAGGTCATCAGAAAACTGTAAATATGCAAGCCAGGCTACAGAAAATTAATAATACAGAAAGAATGAGATCATTTATCAGACAAGAAATCAAGAAGCAATTCACTAAGGGCCTTGTAAGTATATTCTAATATAATATCTTCTGATGCTTTAGAAGAGGTCTTCATATATATTCAGATCTATATTTCATATATTGACTGAGAAATGTGTTTATACATTCACTACTATACTGAAGATCAGAAGGTGATTAGAATGTCTGAAGTAAGTACATTTTGTATCATTACAAACAAACTGGATACTAGGCACTGATATGCCCCAGTGGTGAGCAGGGTATAAGAACTCTGAAGACTAGGTACAGAAATGACACAGAAATTATAGTATAAGTGATCAGAAACTAGTTCAAATCTGTAACACAAAAGAAGTTCAGCACACACAAACTGCTTTCAAAATGGCTGAAACCAGTTTAAGATAAACGTGGATGGATGTAATATCAGACTTAAGTAATTTAGGTTAAATCAATCAGGTTAGATCCCCTCAAGATTCAAGTTAACTCACAGTCCCCCAGCATCCCAGGATGCTTTGCACCCCCTTGCAAGGTAGCTTGAGCCAAAGCTAGCCCTCCTATCTGCCCCAGCAGAGCAGGGAGGTGTGCTCTTGCACCCCCTGGCTTCTGACCTGGGTCACTCCAGGCATGTGGCTGCATTTTTTGGATCAAAAGTGCATCTCTGTTCACTTGCTTATTTGTTCAATCTATGCAGTTAAAACTAACCTGCACATATTGAATGAATTCAGCCTCAGGCTTTTTGACTGTCTGTACTTAGCTGAACAAAATAGAATACAATATGTTATACACTCAAAAGTCACTGAGTATAATTTTGCAACAGGCTTTAGTGTAGTGGGGGAAACAGAATCTGCTCTCAAATTTCTGTAGTTTCTATAAACTATCCATACATATAGACCTACCTCCTTCATGTAGAAAGCAGATTGGCCTTTGAAACAAATGTAAATGAAAGATAAGCTTGGACCAGGGTTGGCAGCCCAAAAATGTTTTTCCAACTTAAAAACTACAAATGTTTTACCAACAACAGAACTTTTTCACTGATGCATATTTTTACTGTCAGTAAAACTAAATTTTCTTGAGTTGCCAACCCTGTGCGGCAACTCCATGTGAAGACAGCAATGTTTTTACACACTGGTGGGGTCTTTTACACCACAGGGGTCTCTTAATCACCCCACACTTAAGTACCCCCAACTGCACCCCACAGCATGCTGCATCCCCCAGCCTGACCTCTGTCATCCCCACTCAACCTCCATTCCAGCACAACCCCCAACCTACCACCTCTTCCCTCCATTCCAGACCTATAGCTTTGTACCTATTCTGTCAGGCTCAGCAGTAGCTCGGATGCTCCTCTGCAGCACTTGCTAGGCCAGTAGGGTAGAAGGATCTACAGACACTCCAGTGGGCCAGAAAGCCCTGACAAGCTCTCTGATCAATGCTTCCACTTAGACACCAGGTGCTGTTGCTCTGTTCTCTCTGTCCAGTGTTGACTCTTATAGTTAGTTTCAATCTAACATGGATCTAGAAATGAACTCAGTGTTTCTATTTTTTATGGATGGATTCATTTTTCTTATGGACTACATGGACAGGCATTTTCTGGCTGCTTTTTACAGACTGTCTGGAAATCTATGCCAGTTGGCAACCTTGGCATGGATGCATGCAATATGGGTCTCTTGCTGTTTCATTAATACAGAATCATGCTCCCTGTCTTGCTTATCACTTTTACCTTAAGTTTACTGGCATAACACTGCACACCTCTACCATGAGAATCAAGCTCATCCTTGCAGGGTAGAGGTTTGGGTTGTTCTTATCATGCTGACCACTGTGTTGATCACCCGGGGTCCTGGTTTTCTCTGTTTAAAAATGCAACATTCTCTGATAAAAATCCAAACTTATTTAATTAAAATCCCCAAAATCCATGTTTTTCCAGAACTAAAATGAAATGCTGCTTTACATTTAAGTATTATTTGAACACAATTTTGTATTAATATACAATATAATAATATTATTACAATTTCAAATCAATTTGGGAGCTTACCAGTGCCTCAATCATTATAATAAAATAAATTCTAAATACCTACATAGTTTGGTGTTTGATTTTGTTTTTTTATCAGAGAAAATCAGAGCTTCCCCTGCGCCATTTGCTCACTGGGCCACAGGTCCAGCTGCAGCTGTGCCTCCTGCTGCTTTGTGGTGCTGAATAGCCCAGAAATGTCAGTGATTTACTCCTGCCCATGCTGTTGCCCCTCACTTCCAACCCACAGACCCCTGCCACCAAGACCCAGCCTCTGAGTGTGTGGAGAAGGACGTGGGTGTATGGGGCAGAGCATGGCTGGGGAAGGGAGGGTGTATCTGGGGCAGAAGGCCCATAGGCAACACCATAGCTGACACATCAGGGGAGCATGGTGGGCATGTGGCTCCCCCCACCAATTTCTGCATCTACAGTGGGGCATGAGGCTGCAGCCTGGCTGGAGCAGTTCCATGTAGGAGCTGTCTCTGTGGCCCAGTGGGTAGGACCCAGTGTGGGAGGGAGTGTCAAGGCTGCCAAGGTGAGGTGCCCTCTGTCCACCCTGCACCAGTAGGGGGGGCACAACTCTTCTTACCGCTGCCACCACCAAGAGCCCTACTCCTGCTGTGCTGCCATGGCTGTCAAGGTGAGGTGGCACAGAGCTGTGCCCCCCCTGCTGCTTCTGGGTGGGCAGGGGGTGCCTCACTTTGGCATCCAGGGTGTGGCATTCCCAATAGTGGCAGTGGCAGTGTCAGCTTCAAGCCTACCGGTGCCACTCTGCCATCTACACCAGGTCCTTCCACTGGGCTGCAGAGGCAGCTCCTGTCCAGAGTGAGTCCAGCCACGCTGCAGTCCATGCCTTGCTGTGGAAACAGAAATCTCAGGGGGCACATACTCCCCCATGCTCTTCTGACACATCACCTATGGTCCTCCACCCTGCCGCATGTTGCCTATGCCCTCTCGCCCCCCACCCCACCCCATGGTTTCCAGAGCTTTTCTCCTTGAAAGGGGAGAATCTGTGATTTTCTCATTTTAATGGGGAAAATTCATTATTTTCTCCTTTGAAAGGGAAAATCCATGATACTCTCCTTTCAAAGGGAAAATCACCATTTTTCTGTGAGAAATTCATAGATTCATAGATGTTAGGGTCAGAAGGGACTTCAATAGATCATCGAGTCCGACCCCCTGCATAAGCAGGAAAGAGTGCTGGGTCTAGATGATCCCGGCTAGATACTCATCTAACCTCCTCTTGAAGACCCCCAGGGTAGGGGAGAGCACCACCTCCCTTGGGAGCCCGTTCCAGACCTTGGCCACTCGAACTGTGAAGAAGTTCTTCCTAATGTCCAATCTAAATCTGCTCTCTGCTAGCTTGTGGCCATTGTTTCTTGTAACCCCCGGGGGCGCCTTGGTGAATAAATACTCACCAATTCCCTTCTGTGCCCCCGTGATGAACTTATAGGCAGCCACAAGGTCGCCTCTCAACCTTCTCTTGCGGAGGCTGAAAAGGTCCAGCTTCTCTAGTCTCTCCTCGTAGGGCTTGGTCTGCAGGCCCTTGACCATACGAGTTGCCCTTTGCTGTACCCTCTCCAGGTTATCCGCATCCTTCTTGAAGTGTGGCGCCCAGAATTGCACGCAGTACTCCAACTGCGGTCTGACCAGCGCCCTATAGAGGGGAAGTATCACCTCCCTGGACCTATTCGTCATGCATCTGCTGATGCACGATAAAGTGCCATTGGCTTTTTTGATGGCTTCGTCACACTGCCAGCTCATGTTCATCTTGGAGTCCACTAGAACTCCAAGATCCCTTTCCACCTCTGTGCCACCCAGCAGGTCATTCCCTAGGCTGTAGGTGTGCTGGACATTTTTCCTCCCTAGGTGCAGCACTTTGCATTTCTCCTTGTTGAACTGCATCCTGTTGTTTTCTGCCCACTTGTCCAACCTATCCAGGTCTGCCTGCAGCTGTTCCCTGCCCTCCGGCGTGTCCACTTCTCCCCATAGCTTTGTGTCATCTGCAAACTTGGACAGAGTACATTTGACTCCCTCGTCCAAGTCACTGATGAAGACATTAAAGAGTATCGGTCCAAGGACCGAGCCCTGCGGGACCCCACTGCCCACACCCTTCCAGGTGAGACCAACCCATCCACCACGACTCTTTGGGTGTGACCCTCTAGCCAATTCGCCACCCACCGGACTGTGTAGTCATCCACATCACAGCCTCTTAACTTGTTCACCAGTATGGGGTGGGATACCGTATCGAAGGCCTTCCTGAAGTCTAAGTATACGACATCCACCCCTCCTCCTATGTCCAGGCATTTTGTAACCTGGTCATAGAAGGAAAATGAAGAAATGGAAAACCTGGATCCCTACTGGTCATTTCCTCATGCCTGTCTGCTGAACAACTTTGCTCACGCGATAAGCCTTCTGTACTTGCACTTCTGCTGGATATCCTTTTTTTTTCCAGCACACTATCAAAAAGGAGTCCTAACTGGTTTAAAACATGCTGTTATTTTAATTTTCAGTTCAGTGTTATTTCTGTTGTTGTTGCTGTTTTTTTGTAAAGAGGGAATTTCATGAGTTTCTTGTTTCCATGATCTGATGTCTAGTTTTTGGCAAAGAAATATGTGCTGATTTAGAAACTTGATGTAGTTCCAAATCAGGACATTCCTAAGAAATTGTGAGAAGTGATTATGTATTGACATGACTAGGGTTAATAGAAAAAGTATTTTTAGGGTTATTAATCTGTCCATGGTTACATTTGAACATCAAGTTATTGGTGAAATTAAATCTAGTATAAAAGGTGTAATGCCCTAAAAGTTCATTTTGGTCCAGTGGATAGAGCATAATTCCTGCTTGAGGTAACTATGTGAAATGATAAATCATTGGACTGATTCATAAGCAATATGAAAAATGGTGCATATTAAACATTTATCATGCTTTTCTTCTAGTTAACTTTTATGCTAAAAACCTCACCCATTTGCTCAGTTACCTTAATGTATTCATTTACACAGACTTGCTAATGCGTTATTTTTAATAGTCTAGAATTCTGGAGGATTTCACCCATTGTGTCTTCTACCTCTAGAAGCACAGCACTCACTACTCTTTCTTGCCTGCATCTTGAGGATACAACAGTTATATTATTTCACTCATATGGTCTTAAGCTATCCATCCTTCATGATGGTGGAAGTTGCCTCTTTTGTGCTGGTCTCTTCCCAAGGGTGGAATAAAACAGAGCAAGTCACTTGATCTTCCTAACTGAGAGAAGAGGAAGGAAGAGTGTAAATTTTGATGTGAATCCCAAATTCACCCTGTTTCTTCCCAGGACAATTGAGGGCTAACTAATTGGTATAGACAGTGCACTTAAATCATAGTACTCAAAATATCCATGTGTTATGTAAAAGCAACTTCTGCTGGCTGATTTGATATGAGGCTGAGGAGAGAAATTACACACAAACCTGTATAAGTGATCAGAAAGCAGTTCAAATCTGTAACACAGAAGAAGTTTACTGCAT
The DNA here is from genome assembly GCF_030867095.1 of Alligator mississippiensis. Taxonomy (NCBI): domain Eukaryota; kingdom Metazoa; phylum Chordata; order Crocodylia; family Alligatoridae; genus Alligator; species Alligator mississippiensis. Next base: position 46,504,361 of record NC_081830.1, read on the forward strand.
ATAAAACACTTTCAAAATGACCAAAACCCTGTTTAAGATAAACCTGCATGGATGTAGTATCAGACTTAACTGATAGGTTAAATTGGTTTATTGAACTTCTGTCCCAGATCCCCTCCAGATTCAAGTTAACTTGCAAACCTCCAGCATCCCAGGATACTTTGCACCTCCCTTGCAAATGCCCTCTCACAGGGTGTGTGGGCTAACCTTAGCCCAACGTGTCTGCTGCAGTGGAGCAGAGCAGGGAGGTGTGCTCTAATGCTCCCCTGGCTTCTGGCCTCAGCCACTGCAGGCCTATTTCTGGCATCAAAAGTAAATGTCTGTTCACTTGATTATTAGTTCAATCTATGCAATTTAGACTAATCTGTGTAGATTAAATTGATTCAGCTTCAGTTGTTTTGATTGTCTGTACTTAGCTTAAGTGAGCTTTAATTAAAAGTGCTTATGAATGCTGGTAGGTTTTGTTCAACAATTCTGCTATTTACCTTGTGGTTTAATGTGTTGAATTCTGTGGTGGTTGCTATAAAGTATGGATTTAGGAAGTCTGGATTATGTTTTTTTTCTTAAGGCTTTCCTACCATAATACATATGGTATGGTTATGTAAGCATTGAAAAATATATTTGTGGGACATTCACAAAAATTTCCCACTTATTGAAAGCAGGTCTAAATCCTGATTTGGATATAAACTGTTGTGCCTTGAAGAGAGTGAAATGGTTGAATGCTATAAATGATTATAAGTAAATAAGCACAGAAATACCTATTATAAAATCTCAAAAAGCATAATATTGTTACATTAATAATTAAATGCATTCTTAAATAGCAGTATACTTGTTACTGTAATTTAGCTGGGGGTGGGGGGTATCCTACTAAAGTCTTGAGTACATTAGCAGGCCATTTAAACATACGTTCTTTGGGCAAGGACTGGATTGTCCCCTCTGTGTGTGTGTGTGTGTGTGTGTGTAATATTTACTAGAATAATAAACATATTTATGAATGGCCCCTTTTTATATATTCATCATCAATGGGTAAAATTCTCCCTGACTTCAGGTGAAGCACATTTAGGCAAATATTGAACACCCTTGAAAATCCTACCCTTGTTGCTTTGTAAGATCTCTTCAGACAGAAGACTTCTGAAAGCCTCAGCAGAGAAACTAATATGCCAAAGAAACTAGAAAGAAAAAGAAAGCATTTAAAGAAAGCACATTTTATACTTTAACTCAGAGAAGCCTTATTTTAAACAGTTAATATATCTGATAGGTTAATTATTCTGTTAAATGCCCCATGTAGAGAAACAACAAGAAAGCAATGAAAGTAGCATTTCTGGCTGTACTTTGGATGCCAACAGAGTTCCCGACAGCTAAAGAGAGAGCAATCATATCATGGAGGCCAGAGTCTGCTATGCCTTCTCTTGTTGAATAATACCTTCCTTGACTAATAGCCCCTTGGCTTAAATGTGGACTGTTCATGGAGTAAAGCACTACCCTGCAAGGATGAAGCAGCAGAGCTGTGTTACAAGTGAATACACAAGAGCAGCATGCTAGCCTTGGGGCAGCAGGTGATGTAGACCAGGGCTATCCAGCTTCTTAGCTGTCAGGGGCTCCATGTCCCAGGAGCTGCAACAGTGGTTGCCAAACACTGCCACAGCTCATCCTCAGATTCTCAGCTGTGGGTTTCTCTGCCTGTACCATATCACATGGGCAGTCTGGGCTAGAGGCACCCATAGCACCATGGACTGCGCTGTGCTGTACCACTCTACCCTGGGACAGGGGTAGGAAATGGAAGCTGAGGGATGGAGGGAGAGCCTGGAGACTCTGGCTGCTACTGCATCCAGAGCAATGGGGGAAGAAGTAGCTAGGTGGGAGCCCACGGGCTGCAAATTAAACCTTGTGGGATGCATGTGGCCAATGGGCTGCCTGCTGGACAGCCCTGACATAGACAAAATAACTGGCTGAACTTCAGTGACTTGATTTTTGATGAATCAGAGAAACTGTTGAACCCTCAGTTTTAGACACCAGCCACAGAAGAAAATGCAAAGAAGCTGGGACGTCTCCCATCTCCTGTTTACGCTGAAGTGAACTTAGGCATGCTTCCTTGGATGGAGCCTTTTATATGTTTCCTGTATCAACATCATTCTGGTTAACAGTTAGAGGAGCATTCTGAGCACTTTAGAAATGCATCAGAACAATGTTAGCTTTCATGAAGGAAGATGCACTGCATAGGAGGGAAAAAACATATTTTAGTAGAGATCTGCAACCAGCCTCGTAGGTCAGGTCCTGAGATGTACTGGGGATTAGGTTGGTCCCCAGTACCTGTCCCACCTAAGCTTCCTTTCCCTTCCAGGAGTCTCTACCCTAATTAATTGACATGGAACAACATCGGAGTCACTATTGTGGCAACAAAGGAATCCACCAGGATGCAGGAAAAATAGTTTACAGCTATTTTGTTTTGCTGGATTACAGTGGCAAATTTGAGCTTGTCTTTTCAAAAGTTCTGTTTTAATTTTGACAGTAATTGGAAGAGTCTATAGGAACATTTCCTTTGTGCATTTGCCATGCTTTCTCCATCCTTTCTGAGCTTACCATTGTCATAAGAATATGTGCTTCCTTCCTGTTGGATTTTTTTTCAGAAGCTAATATCATAAGGATGCCACTTGCACTTCACCTTGGGGATGAGGTCAACTTCTGGGCATCAAAATCAGTTCCTTACACATGAATTAACGTAACATCTTGTTATTCATGCATTCAAAATAGATTTTAATGCCCAGCTTCTCTCTGTGTCGAGATAGTTGTTTTTTGTATTTGTGTATCTAATTGTGACCTCCATGATAGGTTCTGGGTCCCTTGCTGTGCTAAAGACTGTGTCACAGAATGGACACAGCTTCTAATTTCCTCTGACCAGGATTTTGTCCTTGAAATTGCTAGCAAGCTGGAAATGGAAAGAGAATGCTTTGGTATTCTAATCGTAGATTATTCAACTATAATCATAAGCATATTCATTTGAACATTCTTGTAAGCTTGAAAGACTGCCAGAAGTTCTGCTTTCTCTCTCGAGTTGATTGGTAACCCTGCTTGTTGATAGTTATGATTTAATTCCCACATAACTCATTTGTGATGCAGCCTGCTGGAATTGCTTCCATAGCTACTCCATTTTGAAATAAATATGAGCTGAAGTTTCTATGATTTAAAGGTACATGCAGCAGGAGTTTTTTGAGCTAACTGATTTAAGGACTGGTCTTTCTACAGTAGAAATGATTTATAAAACTCTTATCAACTTCAATGCCAGTAGTATCAGTTTTTACTGGAGCACAGTTGCTCAAGTTACTTGTGCTTAAAAGGACCACTATCCAACCTGAGGCAATGTATAGTGCTTGATGAGACACTACTATAATGAGTAAAAATAATGTGCCAGGCAGGATTGAGGGCCTCTATAATGTCCCTTTGGTCATACCTTTTAACTTGGCCTCATCCCAAGCTTGTTTCTTCTTTTTTTTTTTTAAGTACTTAAATGTGCTGTTAATTAAACAAGAGGATTTGGCAAGCTTTAGATGCTCCTTGTTTGTTTGTTTGTTTTAAATCTTTCATTTCTCATTTCAAAATTTAAATCAGCATCTCATTGATATAATATGTAGGAAGAGGAGCGTCAGACGTTCTTTGTTAATAGGCATAGGCCCATATGCTCTTCACCACTACACTGCATGGAGGTAAGCAATTTGTAGTAAATTATTGCAAGATGATGCTGCCTGAGAAAAGTCCAACGACATGGCATGCTTCCAGTCTTAGATATGCATGAGTGAAGCAGCAGCATGCAAATTCCAGTGGAGTGCACCTGGTGGGCAAATTGGGTGCCTTGCAGAAGGGAGAGAGAAACTAACATTTGCCAGCAGTGAGTATATTATGTTATATGCTATAGAATCTATGCAAATCTGGGGAACAAATTAAAGTTAGTGTTTCTGCAAGCAGCATTAACATCTGATGCAGGAGAATTGAAAAGTGTGGAAGCTGTTGAAAAGCTCTTTTGCATTTTATAGAGCTAAGAAGTACTCTGAACTTGAATAGGGGATGACATTTGGACTTTCAGGTTTCCAGGAATAAGAGAAACTCTATGCATATAAGAATTTTCTCAGCTCATGTAAAATATACATGAATTAGGAAGCATTTCATGGACCCAGGATGTCTTTCCCATGTCATGCCATTTTTTCACTGCATTAATCAGGTGCCCTCCCAACAATTAACAAAGCACAGATTCCAGAGGGAATAATGCACCATATTTTTCTTTGTCAGTGAATATTTTGGTGGCTTTCCTCAAAGATTAATGCTAAAATGTACAATGTACTACACTGTCCAGCAATACCTGTCTTAACATTTGCTTTCCACATAAAATCTTAAATCAATGACAAAAGTAAGGCTCCAAAATTAACCCAAGAATAAGAAAAAGGTGATATACACAATGTGTAAAATTAGTAATTTACAGTGTCTTGAATTTAATATCATACATAGCATGTTTTTGTACTGGCTTCCAATAGATCCCATAAAAACAGATAAATAAAATGGTGTGTGTATGTGTGTACACATATACAGTATGTATGTAATTTATTTATATATGTTCAAACTGTAATACAGCAAAAGCTGTGTTAACCGGCACTTTATTAGCTGGAAAACTCTATTAACTGGCATCCGAGGGACGTGGCAAAAGCGAAACCAGAAGTAGCACTTCTGGGTTTTGCTGCCGCCGCGAGCAGAGTTCTTGCCACTTCTTCAGCCCACGGCCCAGGGCAAAGCAGCCTGTGCCGGGCAAAGCAACTTGCGCAGGGTCCCCCTCCCTGTCCCCTGGCACACTGACGCCGGAGAGTGCACCAGACAGTGCACATTTGATTAATCAGAATATTTGATTAACCAGCATCCCCCATTCCCAGGGGATGCTGGATAACAAAGCTTTTACTGTATCTTTGTCTAATCTAAATTATTATTCTGTGGTCTTCAACTGATACGATTCCATGGGAATAGACAAACAATCTAGGTGGTTCCTCAAACCAGGAAACAGAATAAGTTATTAGCACTAGCAAATTCAGCTTTGCATATCTATACTGTATTTCAAAGATAGCTGCTAAATATGCTGCATTTAAAAAAGAGACCGTTCTGATGGGAAGAAAGGAAAAGGTATTGGTGACTGAGATATGATGGATCAGCTGGAGCCAATTTGGTATGCAAACTGGACAATAAATTCAGAGCTACTCAGTACATTGAAAAGTATAAGAAACTGACCAAATGCTATTTTAGTTGTTTTGTTAATGCCAATGTTTTGATAAAATGTGTCTCTTTCATCTCAAATACATGCAACAGGATGGGTGGCTTGAACAAGCTGAAACCACCCTTGCCATTACAGAATGATGGGCTGTGCTTAACTAATTGGCCTTTATGGGAGAAATCCAGAGGAGCAAGCAAAGATTTTTGCTGTCCATTATTTTACTTTTTTTCTTTAGTCAATCAAAAAAGAAAAAATCAAGACACCGCTACTTACCAAAAAGTAAGTAAACATCTAAATGATGTTGAATCCCAGTTGGACTCCCTATGAAGATTATTATTTCAGATTGCCCTTTACTTTAGATAAAGGATTTGTGGCATACAGGGGAAATCCCTGAGGATTGGAAGAGGGCCAACATTGTGACCATCTTCAAGAATGGGAAGAGGGAGGACCCAGGCAACTATAGGCCAGTCAGTCTAACATCTATCCCAGGGAAAATCCTGGAAAAGCTCATTAAAGGATCTATGTGCGATACCCTTGCAGAAGGTAAGATTCTGAATGACAGCCAGCATGGCTTTGTCACGGGTAGGTCTTGTCTTACCAATCTTATCTCCTTCTATGACCAGGTCTCTCGCCACCTGGACATGGGAGATGTGATAGACATTATATACCTAGACTTCCAAAAGGCTTTTGCTCTAGTATTCCACAATATCCTTGTGGGAAAACTGGAAGATGTGTGCTCAGCTGTTTGACAGTTCAGTGGGTGGGAAACTGGCTACAGGGTAGGATCCTGAGAGTTCTCATGAACAGATCTGTGTCATCTTGGTGAGAAGTGGCCAGTGGTGTCTCTCAGGGGTCCATGCTTGGACTGGTACTTTTCACCATCTTTATCAATTATTTGGATAGGGGAAGTGAAAAGCTCGCTGGCCAAGTTCATGGGTGACACCAAGTTATGGGGTAATGTGGTCACACCAGAAGTTAGGTTGCAGATACAGGCAGACCTGGACAGGCTCAAGAGTTGGGCAGACCAGAACCAGATGAAGTTTAACACTTCCAAGTGTAATGTGCTCCATCTGGGGGCAAACAACCCTCAACCCATAGGCTCAGTGGTGACAGCTTGACTTGCACCACAGCTGAAAGGTACCTATGGGTAATGATTAAACATTGCATGAACATGAGCCATCAGTGCAATGCAGTGGTCAGCAGGGCAAACAACACGCTGGCATGCATCAACCGATGCATCTCTTGTAAAACTAAGGAAGTGATACTCCCACTGTACTCAGCAGTGGTGAGACTGCAGTTGGAGTAATGTGTCCAGTTCTGGGTGCCGCACTTCAATAAGGTCATGGCAAAACTTGAGAAGGTCCAGAAAAGAGCCACCCATATGATCAGGGACTTGCAAGGCAAGCCACAAGAGGAAAGGCTAAGGGACATGGGCCTTTTCAGCCTAAAGAAGGGAAGGTTGAGAGGGGACTTAATAGCAGCTTATCGCTATATCAAAGGAGTGCATCAGGAGATTGGTGAACATTTGTTCACTAGGGCACCCCCGGGGAAGACCAGGACCAATGGATACAAACTTCTGGAAGAACATTTCAGGCTTAATACCAGGAAATACTCTTTTACAGTCAGGATGTCGAGACTGTGGAATAAACTCCCTCCAGAGGTGGTGCAGTCACCTACCCTGGAGGTTTTCAAGAGGAGACTAGACAGTGACCTCACTGGAGTTGCCTTACCCCAGTTGTCTTAGAGCCGAAGGGGGGAGGGGGAAGGCTGGACCTGATGATCTGCAAGGTCCCTTCCAGCCCCTAACAATCTATGAATCTATGATTCTCAGATCCATTGTCCCCCTTTTCTTTTTTTTTCAGAAATTGATAAGTTACCTTTTCTATAGGAAAGGAATGGCAGCTGAGAACATAACAGACTGGAGAAGAAATTGCAAGTTTAATCGCACAAAAATGTATGTGTGTAGTGTTAAAGAAGCTGTAGAGGGAACACAGTCCTTTCTTCCTCATTCAATATGGCTTAAAATACCATTGGTCATTTCCAACTTTATACCAAAGGATCTTTTTATTTGTTAATAAATTAATGGAAATAAGTCCTACTCCTTTCTCTACAGTCATGGAAGGCCTAGGGCATAGTGAAATTGGCATGTGGGTGTCATACAGAAATTCAGGAACCAGATATATGACAGCTATACCTCATATATTTTGGCTTTGACTCTGCTCTGTTGTCTGTGGCCATGTACAGATATTCAGTTTCTCCTGGTAGAGTTGCTGCTCTCTTATGAGAAACCACAAGTGTGCAGATGTTCAGGATTTTATTCCAAGAGCAAAAATAGCCACTCCAGGAGAAAAATAACTTGGGAACAGCCAAGGTGAAATCACCCCCAGGAGAGTTTCCCCTGAGAGAGTGAATGTCTGTATACATTCAGTATCTCTTTAGGTCAGGTCTACTGCAAGGCATCCTTGGTAGATCCCCTATTTTACAGATTATCTAACCTTTGATTCTTGCAAAAGGGCAAAGTATTAGAGCTATGGCTGTTTCTGTGTTGGAGTAGTAGCTGCAGCTTACTCTACTTTTATCTGGTATAACAAAGGTTAGACTTGACATACAGGAGTGTCTGGAAGAAATATTTTTATTTTGTTTTGTTTTCCAGCCCGTTACCTGATAATATGAGGTTATAAAAGGTTAATTCCCCTTTTCATGCCTGGGGTCATTATCCATTAGCTCTTGTGGCTACTGCTAAACTCTACATTTGGGTAGGGAAGACCCCTCTCTTTATCTATACTACATTCCTCTAAGCTAAACTGGTTGTGATTGCACCTTTTGGAAGGATTTAGCTCATTGTCTTAAAGTCAGGGCAGCATCTGTCAACTTGTAAGCAGTAACATAGATTGTAATGCAAGACAAATTCTGAAACTTTTTTTGCCAGATAGTTTTATACCAGTCTTTGATATGCAGAATAGAAATGAAAACTGACCTAGGAATAACTCAGTCTCTTAACATATTTATCCTTAAAATTTCAAATCCTTTTGGAGTAAGAAGAAAGCTATCCTGAATTAGATAAGGGGTAGAGACCTTTTAAGATGTACAACCTGGAAGTATAATCTAGGAGGTCTGTTCTGTTCCTTTACTATTAAGCTTGTACTTTTATTTTGCCCTTCATTCAACTGGTTCTTGTCTGTATGTGCTAAAATTATCCTCCCTTGCCTTATAATGAAAGAGGATGAGACCTTCCTCTTTGTTTCTCTTCAGAGCTCATTGTGTTCAGAACAGGCAATATCTTGTTTTGGAAGACCCCTTGTCAGCTCTGTTTCTTGTCCTTTGAAAAAATGTTGAGTTTTTCTTTGGCCCCCTTAACAGACTTAAAGAATATTTTAATCTATAATAATCTAGTTATTGCTCTGAAATAAAAAGGTGCATAAAGCTGTACTTCTAATGCAAGAGTATTCCCTGAGTCATTCCTCGTTTGTTTGATAATCAAACAAAAATAATCTAAAGAATGTACCTGCAAACTATATAGTATACTTGCTCTCCTTCTGTCACTAGAGTTTATGACAGATTACAACTGTGGCATTCAATAAATGGTTGTTATGGTACAGATTGAAAAAGGGCATAAATGTTACCATGAAATATTTCTTGGAGAATTTGCCATCAGAAAAACACAGCAGGGAAAGTGAATATGGTTAAGCCATCTACTATACATTCTTTTACTACAAGAGTTAATTTTAGATAGAGGAATGGTGCATTTAGCATTAACTAGGAAATATTTGAACTTGTTTTAAGAATACATCTAATTTGCTGCTTTCCATAGTCTTTCTAAACAAACTTCTTAGTACCGGACCTTGAAAAAGTAGTCTTTCTAGAAGGAAATGTTGGTATTTTCAAGTTTATGAATATAGCACCCATTTATTTCTTATGCCAGAAGGAAAAGAAATACCAGCCTGGCATTTGCAAGGATACGGCTACATTTTTTTATGTTATTCCTTTTCTATTATGGATATATCTGGCATTCTTGTCCTTTGGAAGAACTTTGCATACCACCTTCTTTGCCTCTAAGTAGGTCTGTTTGGCCTTAACTATGATCAGAGGCTGTTTTTAAAAATGGACATGCTCTCTGTCTAATTCATAAAGAATGGATGTCTGAGCTAGTTAAAATCACTTCGAGAAAATCTTCTTATCTGGAGGGGTTAAAAGAAATATGTACAATAAAATCTGTTTTCATTTGTGGTAAGTTAGAGAAGGCTGTTACATAAAACTTTCCGTTCTTTTTCTCTGTTTCTCATAGACTACTGACACCTAAAGCTGTTGTAATGCTTTTCTTCCCCAATTAATAACATACTGAAATTTCTTTATACATTTTACCTTTCTGTTTTGTTTTGCATATTTCATTTCTATACTTTGGTTTTTTCCCCTGGTTGTATGTTTTGATATGTGAAACATTAACAAAAAAAAAATATTTGAGAACTAGAAGAAATACACAAAAAATTTTTTTTCAGGCTTCAGGACTGCTTTATATTGCATCCAACTGCAATTATGACTAATGCAACGTTCTAGCAACTCAGAATCACTACAGCACTCCAGCTATAGCTCTGCTTCTCTAGATCAACCTCTGATGTGTCCCTTAACCTAGATTGGGTTAGCACAGTCCATGCTAGGTATATGTGTATGTAGCCAATTAAGCATGCCTTTTGGCCCTTTGCTCTAGGGTGGCATGATCCAAAGACTACTCTATCAAATACTTCATTAAACTGGCTATTTATCTTGATTCTTTGCCTGCTGATGGATTATCTTTCATTAATTATTTGTATTACTGAATGCCCTTGAGCCCCTGACTGAAATTGGAGTCTCATTGTGCTAGTGCATGTGGTGAGAGTTTGTCTCTGCTCCCAATAGTTTTAGCAGAGTGCTGTTCCTAACAAGAGAAGTCTCCTTTATCTTAAAAGGTCATTTGCTCTATTTCTGCTGTTGCCAAATTGTTCCAAAAAGCTGAGAGACAAATGGGATGCTTAAGAAGAGCACATATTTTATACAAATCACTTCAGAAGTGGAAGAGTGCCGAATTGCATGCATTCTTTTTTGTAAAGCTTTTTGGTTCATAAATATGATCCTTCCCTTTGACAGAAGTGTCCTCGCTCGCAATTTTCTTGATTTAAAATCTCCTAAATAGAACATATGACTCAATATAGTCTCAACTTCTTCAAAGTGACGTGACTGGCTCACAGAAGAGATGAACTGTTTATAGTTGGTTGGTTAGACTGGGCATGTCTACACATGCATTAATGCATTTTACTAACATACGTTAAATCAGTATCTCCAATATGAGGTACTAAATAAATGTGCATTAGGTTGTACTAATGCGCAATAGTACAAGCACATGATTTTTAGGTGGCACTTAATGTGCAGTAGCCTATTCTACTCTGCTATAGTGTATTACTATTTTTTGTGTGTGTTGCTTTAGTGCACAGTAGAATAGGCTATTGTGCATTAATGTGCACATGTAGACATGCCCACTAAGGACCTTTTAGGTTAAAAGTAATGCCAAATGCCCTGAACAGATTTTTCTTGTAGTGTAATCCATAATGCACAGTGAATGAGGGGACCACATTTCAAGATTTACCTTCATAGATGCACTCCTGTGGCCAAAACCCAATGGAAAAAAAATCATGGAAAAATCAGACATGGGGTTTTTTTGCACTCACTGTCCTGAATGGGTGCTTGTAAGGTTCTATTTCAAATGGAATCTGGAAAGCTTTTAATCCATTACCAGAATGAATATAAACTCTGACCAAAGATGCACAGCAAACAAAAAGGTCTAGAAGAGACTTCAAAATGCTGGTGATTTGCGTCTAAGGATATTTTACAGTTTTTACCCTCTGGACAGTCTTTCCAATGTGCTACCTGGATGCTCTCTCTAACACTTGGCAATCCCCTGCCTTGGTTGGCTCAGCTCAGCCTCATTGACGACACCTCACCACAAAAATTCTTTCTTACCCCTTTTATCCTCTGTACAATGTGCACCCTATGTGTGTCCCCACAAGTGGGAACATGCGTTCTCTGGGAACAAGCAGCAGTACATATTTGTGCCACTGCTAGTTGTTTTTGGGGAATGACCCTTCACATGTGCTCTGGCACGTGGCAAGTTGCCCCAGGTGAGGAGGGGAGGCTAGGGCCAGTGCCTGGGCTGGCCTCAGCAGTCTTACCTTGGGTCCTGGGGGCCTCCTAGGGCTTCAGCAGTGGCAATCTGGGCATGTGGAGCCTGCCCAGCAGTCAGAGCTTGGCTCTGGCTGGCCAGGCTCCAGGTTTCAGTGGTGCACACTGCCACCACATGCACAGCCCTGCTTTTTTTTGGTGCGCTGCAAGTTGTCAGTGTGGTGAACACTTGCATGTGCAGTGCATGTAGTTTGCAGCACCACAGATAGGTCTACAGTGCCACAAATCATACATGTGTGCTTGTCTGGACGTGCACCTTGAGACTCAGCACCCCCCATGAAATAAAATGCTGGCATTGTAATGTCAGTTGCAGGCCACTTTAGTATTAGCTTGGCTTGCTGTCTGCATAAAAGAACTAAAAAATACATTGTTTCAAATCATCTTTTTTGGTTTATAGTGGAGTCCCATGGGGATCTGCCCTGGGCCCAGTGTGCCCAGGATTTGGATGCTGGAATACCAAGCTTCTTGAGCAAATTTGCAGAAGACATGAAACTGGGAATTGTCATAAACACAATGGAGGACAGAATTGCAGTTCAGAAACATCTTGACAGAGTGGAGAGCTGGGTTGGATCTAACATAGTGAAGTTCAGTGCTGACAAATACAAAGTGCTATACCTCAGGAAGAACAATCAAAAACACAAATATAGGATGAGTAGCAGTTGCTTAGATGGCAGCACTACAGAAAATGATCTAGGAGTCTTGGTGGATTGCTGATTCAATATGATTCTACAGGGTGGGATAGCTTATCAAAAGGTGAATGCACTTTTGGGCTGCATCAATTTAAGGTTCAAGATGGGAGATAATAGTGTCTCTTACTCATCACTGTTTAGGCCTCGTCTGGAGTATTGCATGCAGTTTTGGGCTCTATCGTTCAAAAAAGACATGGAGCAATTAGAAAATGTCTAAGAGATGGGCAACAAAAATGGTAAAAGGTTTGGAAGACAAGTCATATTAGGAAAGGCTGAAAGCAATAGGCATATTCAGCTTGCAGAAAAGACACTTCATGATAGCTGACTACAAATAGGGATGCCATAAAGAAGAGGGAGAATACCTTTTCTCTCTTGCTACAGAGAACAGGATGTAGAGCAATGGCTTAAAATTGCAGCAAAGTATGTTTAGATTGGATATCAGGAAAAACTTCACTGTTAGAACAGTGAGGCAATGGACTAGGCTGCCTAGGGAAGTTGTGGAATCTCCATGGATTCCATAGATGTGGAACCTCCGTTGGTGAAAGTGTTCAAGAAGGGGATAGATAAGCATTGGTCAGGATGATCTAGGAATAGCTAAGTCTGTGGTCTACTATGGGGATTTCCCATACTTACAGGCTTTGCTGTTTGCCACATGGGACCAGGTAAGAATTTTACGTGTGACAGCAGAGGGGTTTGCCTAATATTTCCATGAGATACTCTTCCCTAGTACTATGATCAAGTTTCCACATTTTGCAGGATTCCTTTTTGAGTTTCAACTCTTTGAAGAGATTGCCATCTAGCCAAGCTGATCTCTGGCTGCACTTCCCATTCTTCTATCTCATCAGGATAGCCTTGTCTTGAGACCTTAAGAGTGCTTCCTTAAAGTACAGCCAGCTCTTCTGGGCTCCTTTTCCCATCAGACTTTCCTCCGAGGGGATTCTACCCATCAGTCTGCTTTTCTGAAGTCCATGCATTTATTCTGCTGCTCTCCTTCATTCTTCCCCTTAGGATTTTGAAGTTTATCGTTTCATGGTCACTGTCACCCAAGCTATCTCCCACATTTACATTCTCAAAAGATTCCTTCTTAGTTGTGAGCAGTAAGTCATGGAGAGATTCCCACCCAGTTGTCCCTCTGTCATCATTCAGGGCTGCAGCAGAGCTGCAATCTGCTCTCCACATGCCCCTGCAATGAGCGCACACAACCTGTGCCCATTGCCAGGGCATGTGGGGAACAGATTACAGCTCTGCCCCAGCCCTGGAAGTCCAGCAAGTTCCTGAATGATGACAGAGAGGCAGGTGGGAAGTTCTTCATGACTTACTGCTCACAACGATGAGATGAGGCCGCTTAGGGATTTGTGGTGAGCTATGTGCAGGGGGGAGGGATGAGGGGGGTGCTGACCCTGCCTGCAACAGCTCACCAGAACCCCCTGTATGGCCCTCAAGCCCAAATAATTGTCCACCCTTGAGCTATACCCATCTATGACTATACTCCATGTGAACTATCCCACCACGTCTCTGTAATCCCAATTGCATCATCATTTTATGATTATAATAGGACATCCAATTCTTCCTGTTTGTTCCCCATACTTGTCTTAGTGTATAAATGTTTCAAGTATCTAACTGACTGTCCTATCGTCTTTGAGAACAATGCTGAGGCTTCCAGTATTGCTTCCCCTTAGTCACTCTTATCTGTTCAAGATTGCTTCTGGCAGTATCATTAGTACCCACATGGATGAGCTGCATAGGATAGTAGTTAGGGCATCAGATGGTCATGATGTCTTGGATGTGGGAACTGGCAGACAGCAGATATCTCAAGTCAACAGGTCAGGTCACCCTGAATGCCTCCATGCTCCACTGGAGGGCATTACAAACCACTAACAACCATTGCTTCCTTGTGGTAGCATTGGTCTTGATCCTCCCTCCACCAGCAGTGCACGGTTCAGCCTCCCCTGCCACTGGAATGGGCTCCTTCTCCTCGTGGTTGGGATATGGATGATTTTGCCTCTGGCAGGAAGTTAGACTATATGCCTTATAGGGGTCCCTTCCAGCACTGCTTTTCTATGATTCTATCATTTCATTTTCAGTGTTAACCTTTTTCAAAGATTTGCCATAGAACTGTTTCTCAAAGCCCTTTGTACTCTAAGGGCACAGACAGGTGCAGCTCCCCACTGTAACTGAGAGTGCTTTGCATAAAGTATTCTGAGTTACAACAATCCCCCAGACCAAACAGAAGTTCACTGTTGATTCCAGGGGGGAATCAGGCTGCAGAGTCACAACCAGCAGCTAGTTTCTGCTAGCAACAGCCCCCTGTCATCCAGCCTGTCCCTGTTTCAGAATGCGAGGCAAAATCATCCGTATCCCAACCAGGATGAGAAGGAGCCCATTCCAGTGCCAGGGGGAAAGGGAGGAGAAGGAGTTCATTCTAGGGGTTTCCCAGCCAGCACTGGAGGGTGGAGTAGGTGAATTGGAGCTCTCCCATCTTTGAGGGGTTCCAACCCATTGGCCCCACCATCTAGTGGGGGCAGAAAGACCCCAGACTGCACTTCTTTCACTTCCTTTCCCTCCTTCCATTCTGCAAACAGCTCAAGGCTAGGAGGCAGCACAGACAGAAGTTACAGAAGACATTATGTTTTGAAACATCTTAATCTGACCCCTGATGCAATGAGAGTTCAGATTTTCACCCAACCGGCCATTTTTGAAGCAGTCTACAGCTGTACATTTGTTTGGTCATAGCTATAGACTGCTTTCTGTGGCCAGACCAGGTGAAAGTTGTCATTTCTGTCTGCACCATAAAGGAAAAGTTTTATGTACTTCACTGCATCTTGGCTCAGGTACCAAATTAGGGACCAGTGAAAATGAAATGATAAAAAGAGTTCTCTCTTGGAGGATACCCTGTAAAATTGAATTAATGAAAATAATTTTATTAGAATCCAGGTGGTCGAAGATAAATATCTAGTTTGATCCAGGCAGGTGAAGAACATAATTCCTTACTTTTTATTAAGTGTTATAAAATAATAGCAATTTATCCATCATTTTCATTATTTACCAGGTATTACCAATGCAATCATTACAATAATAACTAGAGAAAAAAGTAAGTAATGTCATGTGAAATTACTGCAGCAGCATTTCATTTTAGTCTTGATCTCAGTAATGAGTTTCTACTTTGTCGTCTATCTACTTCTCTACTGAAGAGCAGCAGAATTCATTCATACAAACATGTATATAATACAATATATAATCCTCTTTGAATGTTTTTATTTTGATCCCTGATAATTTTATTCTTAAATCTAAATGTTACATGTGTATTATACTGGCACTATTCAAGATTATTTAATTGAGGGTCCTTCAGAGTGATCATTGTGCCCTTATAAACTACAGATATTTTTTTCTCTGGTGTTACGTCTCAGCTCTGTGTTCTTGGGCAACCCTGGCACAGGATGCAGTCTGTCTGACTCACAAGGACTCACCCCCCCCTCCCCCCCCCCTCCTCTACCTAAACGAAACTGATTAAGATGCAGTGAGAGACGCACCTAAAACTCTCCAGATAAGGGTGATAAGAGTGAACAACTGCCCTCGGTCTCATTTGCATCTGAGATGGAACCAGATGACCATTCATTTACATGAGAGATGGAAAACAGAAAGCCTGAAGCAGAGACTGCAGTGAATTCTGGGACCAGAGAAGCAGGAGAGCGCTGCATGATGGGGAATCTGTGCTTCCAATGTTAATTAACCCATGTTCACACACACCCAGCTCAGCATTTATCAGACCAGTTCTAATCTGGATTTGCTAAGGACTTCCCCCGCCCCCCCCCCCCCGACACACACACACAGCTCTAAGTTTAATAGGCATCTCGGACCGTACATTCCCCGGTCCCACTATGGGAGGCCTATTTAAACTTGATTGACTAAAACTCGGTTGCCGGGTTAGGGAATGCTGAGGCAAGAGACTGAGCCAGAGGGGGTATGGGCAACATTTGAACAATGGTTAAGGGTTCATCACAGCATCCAGCCTGCTGGAGCCCTAATCCCAGGTGTTGTCGTATCTTTCCCGAGATGACTGGTGGAAGTCCTCTCCACAAAAGGTTATGAGCACCCCAATAATTGCTTTAATCTGGAAAAGTCATGCTAAACTGAGGCTTGTGCACAAGTAAAAATCCCAAATCCTGATGCTGCAAGCTATCTATTGTTCCTGAAGAAACCATGAGATATCCCATCAGTAGATCTGCCATCCATAGGAATTTCAAGCTGGCTCCCAAGTATTTGGGTTACTCCCTAATCTTAAGTGTTTCCTGATTATCAATCAGTTTCCTGAGATGGTCCAAACCAGATAACCCCTTGTCAATAGAAAAGACAATGATTTACACTACTGAGGGTGCTTCAAAGCAGCTGAACTGAGGGTATAAAAATCTGTAAGTGTGTGTGCTTAAAAGAAAGAAAGAAAGAAGAAGAAGAAGCAGGAGGAAAGAAGGAAAAGGAAAGAAGAAGAAAACTCCTGTACTGACACCATCCCCTGTCGTTCTTGGGACGCTGGAAGAACAGATCGTCTCTCTCTTCAAGGATTGTGCTACGGACTGTGCCTGTCAGCTTTGCAGCCTGAGTACCATGGATTAGGTGAGATTACAGCGTTCTCTCTTCTGTCTAGGCATAAACTTCTGAACCTGAACTGTATCAGTTAAGCTTGAGCTAAGTTTCCCCAAATACTTAGTGAAACCAGGGTAGTATTGTCATTGTTTGTGTTTGTTTTTCTTTTGCATGTCTATTACTACTAGTACTATTATATATTTCATATGCTTAGCAAAAATAACTTTTATAGGCAAACTGGTAGTGATTGGGTATATTTTTCCTTCTCTGCTTCTTTTTCCTCCTGTGCTCTGCAGCAACGCTTCTTTTACCTATGCTAAAGATCCCTGTGAAGCCTAAATTATTGTGGGGTCTGCTCATCAAGAGGCCAAAGATTGGGACGTGCTGAGTTTGAAACACATAAGGGGATCAGCTTGTACAGGATGATTGACCCAGTTTGACTCAGACGTGCCCTTATGAACTGAAGGCTGGCCCATGAGGGTGTCAGCTGGACACTCAGAGGGATTCTGTTTACCTGTGTACTTGTGTCTGACTGCATTTTATTGTTGCTCTTATGAACTGATTCTTGGCATATGAGGGTGTCAGCCTGTCCATGCTGATCAGCCCGGCCAGGTCAGGCGTGTCACGTTAATTTGTGTGTGTTTGTGTGTATGACTGATTTGGTGACTGGAGGAACCCAGTCCCATTGAGATTGAGTCCTGCAAGATAGCTCCACTGGGGGTGAGGGCTTGCAGAAGGGAGAGATACAGCTCCATATAGTAACACAAGCAGCACATTGACAGAATCACCAAGACCCTAGAAACTATCCCTAATAAATGAGCACACCCCAAAGTAATGGGCAAATTTGGTAACACTGGATTAACATCTATTACATACGATTTTAAAACACATTGTAAAGGTAACAGTTCTTCTGTATCTCCACCTGTGTGTAGCTTCTGTGGATTTCAGTCTCTCTTTTTCCCTTTCCTCCTGCAAGCTCCTAAGCAAGTAGACAAATTGCTTCTTGTATATGTCAATACTTAAGCTGTTCAAAACCCATCAGATGTAATTTGCATGAGATTTGGTTTTCTTACCAACTTTTTTGCTTGGCTTTGTTACAAAAACTGTGCCAGAACTAGGCTTAAACTAAGCACTAAAAAAAAGATTAAAATACAGCAGAGTCCCAGTGTAAGGTGGAGGGTGGAGGAGGAAGGAGCATACCTAATGCCCACGGAGCCTCTGCTTTGAATTATTTTTCTGAATGTAGTTTTCAACTTCCCCACAATGCTTCAAAGGGTATAGGCTTGCTCACAGCTTCTGTTCTGTTTGGAAGACCGGATGGTAGGTTGTGGTCTGCTAATTTGCATAGTGTACTTCAAGTCATGTTTCTGCTGTTTTTATTAAAGATAATATTAGATAACATGGCAACTACAAGCGAGCCAGCAAAATCCTATTCTTCCCCGTGACTCTCAGAACTTCAGTAAAAACTCCAAGCAGTTATATGTATCCCTGTGAACTCATTGAAACTAACAGGTTTGCAGGGTGTTACTTCAGACCAATTTGAAGACAGTGGTATCAGTGGTGTTACTGAAATGGGTCACTTGGCGTATAAAAAACATTATTAGCTATGCTGGTGTAATGGAATCAAGTTTAACTCAGATACTAGGTTCAGTGAACATGCTTTGGTAGTTAAAGTGTTTATTGAGTGTCAGCTAAGCACATTTCATATGGGGAACTTCAAGGATAAAGAAACATACTCCTACAATAATGTTTTTACAGTCATTTGAGAGAAAATAGAACTTAATTTTTATGGTGATTTTCTGTTCAGTGAGTATTTTTCTACTGAAAATTCATAAGGATTTAGACCACGCTTACTGGTTCTCTACAGTACTCATTCCAATCTGCTAATGTCACAAGCAGTTTCCACAGATTTACAGCTCAGTGGACTTTAAGATTGAAATTCCCTCAGGAGCCCTTGGCATGACTATAGAAGACATTACAGGCTCTAGTACAGGGGCAAGTAATTATTTGGGCCTGTGGGCCACATAGGCAATTTTGGGGAGCTGTCTTGAGCTGCGCAGCACCCCCTTCCCCTCACAACAGCCCGAAGTCTATATGCCCTGTGACTCCCCCCCCACCACCGCCAACATCACACAGCCCCAGCCCAACCCCAACTCACCCTGTGCCTGCTCTGGACGCACCCCAGTTAGAATGGACCAGCTGGAATCTGCATGTTCAGCCCAGTCCCCAGCCCGCCCTGCGTCAGCTCCAGACCGCCCACCCATGCTGACCAATGGCACTAGCTGGGCAGAAGCTGCTGCTTAGCATGGGGGAAAAGCAGCCCTTCTCCCTCACCACTGCTGGGCCCTTCTTGCTGCTGCTGCCCGGTATGCCTGCAAGGCAGCAACGGCAATGCAGAGCAGCTGCAGGGCAGCCTGGGCACAGACTCTGGGTGGCTGCAGCAAGACAGGCCCAGCAGTGTGGTGAGGGGGAGAGGAATCTTCTCCCAATGTTGAGCCACTGCTACTGCTGCCACTGCCACTGCTCTGTGTGGCCAGGCAAGTCTGGAGTAGGCTCAGGGTGGGCCAGGGTTGGGGCTATGCATGCAGAGTCCTCCTATTTCAGTGTTGGTCCACCCTGCTGGGCTGAGTTTGGAGCTGACGCGGGGCTGGCTGGGGTCAGGGCTGTGCATACGGGTCTCTGCCAGTACCGTGGGACTGGGGGTAGCAGTGGCAGCGGCAGCCAGAATGAGCCACAGCTGCCTGGGCTACCTAGAAAGGCAATCCAGCTGTGGAGCTGTCTCAGTTCCACTGTATGTCCAGTGGGCAGCAGGACGCACCACAGGCCAGATGGCACCTGGACCAGGCAGGACTGAGGGACTCACTGTGGGCCAGACAAAGTCCCTCTGCAGGCTGGATCCAGGCCGTGGGCCATATTTTCCCCACCCCTGCTCTAGTATTCTCCTCTTTGAAGAGTTATGCCTTTGGTTGCATTAGTAGGTTTATTCATACTTTTGCAGAATTTTTTTTGTAAATTTATCTGTAAAGATTTCAGAATCTGGTTGAGCACCCTCTGTTGACCACTTCCCAGGCTGCTGACATGTGACCTAGATGTCAGATCACTGGATATTTGAAGCCTCTGGGTTGTGAACAGAGGCTAAGCAGTATCTTAGATCTGTGGGCGCAGTCTTAGGGTGCAAACCCTCTGACTAGCACTTCCTGGTAAGAGTTGAAACCCTAAGTTAACTGCTTGTCTCCAGGCTCCCATACTGACTCTTCAGACTCTTGTAAATATACCCTTTCTCAGAATTACTCCAAAGGTAATTTTGGTTAAACAAGTTAACTTTGAAGGAACCAGTTGGTAGATACCAACAAACATGATACAGGTGGAAAGAGGCTTTTGCACAGTATTTCTGTCCACATCATTGATTTTTTTTTTCCCTTAAAAGATAAAGCAAAAAAGAACACAAATCATAAGAAAACAATAGGCCTCCTAAACTCCCTGTGCCTCTCTAATTTACCCTTCTCTTGGAAGTCTGTGGTATCCATCTGTCTCAGACTAGCAAACAGAAGGGCAGTCAGCTCATTACTTTTCTCTGAACTTAATCAATCCTGCAGCTAAACTAAGAACCTCTGCTAGAAAAAAAACCCACATTTTTTCTTCTCTCCTACCCAGTGTGTCTTGTGTATCTCTTCCAGCATTAATCTATAATGCATATTTTTTTAAAAACCCTTCTATGCCAACCCTTTTCATTTTATTGCTGCTCTTTCTCCCACTTAGACAAGCATGTTTCTACTCCCAGGCTAGGCAAACTTATTATCCTAAGATGTTTTGTCTTGACTAGAGTCATAGAATTATAATGGCCCGCTATTACCTGTAGTGCGGTAGGGCATGACACAACCTTGCTAGTCCACAATGGATGCACATAACCAAAGGTATTCAGTGATAAAGAGATTTCATAAAAATGTAATAACAACAACTAGAATTCATAAGTTGTAAGGGGAGAACCCCCAAATTGCCACAGAAGGTAGTTAGGGTTATATTTACAGTACAAGACATAAAGAGCATATGGACTCCCATGTTTGTGCTTCCCACTATTGTAGTTTGCATTTGCAGTTACTGTATTTGTGCAGTACTTCAGATGTAAATAAAGGAGCATTTAATTTGAGTTGCAGCTAGCAAAAGACATGAAGGGTAACAAGAAGGGTTTCTACAAGTATATCATCAACAAGAGAAAGATTACAGAAAGTATGCATCCCTTACTGAATGGGGGAGGCAACCTCCTGATGGATGATGTAGAAAAGGCTGAAGTATTCAATGCCTTTTTTACCTCAGTCTTCACAGGCATGGTCAGTTCCCAGACTACTTCTCCTGGCAGCACAGTTTGGGAAGGAGGTAAACAGCCAACAGTGACAAAAGAACAGGTTAGGGACTATTTAGAAAAGCTGGACATGGACAAGTCCATGATACTGGACATGATGCACATAAGGGTGCTGAGGAAGTTGCAGAACCACTGGCTCTGTCTTTGAAAATATGTGGTGGTCAGGTGAGGTCCCAGACAACTAGAAAAGGGCAAATATAGCACCCATCTTTAAGAAAGGGAAGAAGGAGGATCTGGGGAACTAGAGACTGCTCAACCTCACCTCAGTCCCTGGAAAAATCATGGAGCAGATTCTCAAGGAATTAATTTCTAAGCACTTGGGGGAGAAGGAGGTGATAAAGAACAGCATGGATTTATCAAGAGCAGGTCATTCCTGAACAACACAATTGCCTTCTGTGATGTGATGACTGGCTCCATGGATGCGGGGAGAGCAGTGGACATGATATGCCTTGACTTTAGCAAGGCTTTTGATACAGTCCCCCCTAACATTCTCACAAGCAAGCTAAGGAAGTCCAGGTTGGGTGAATGGTCTGTAAGCTAGATAGAAAAGTGGCTGGATTGTCAGATTCAAAGGGTAGTAATTTATAGGTTCGATGTCTTGTTGGCAGCCGGTATCAAGTGGAGTACCCCAGTGGTTGGTTCTGGGGCCATTTTAGTTCAATTATCTTGATGACCTGGAAGATTGGGTGGAGTGTACTCTCAGCAAGTTTGCAGATGACACTAAACTGAGGGAAGTAGTAGGGCTAGGATTCAGAGAAACGTAGACAAATTGGAGGATTGGACCAAAAGAAATCTCCTGAGGTTCAATAAGGACAAGTGCAAACCCCTGCATTTAGGACGAAACAATCCCATGCACTGGTACTGGCTGGGGACCAACGGGCTAAGCAGCAACTCTGGAGAAAATGACCTTGGGGTTACAGTGGAGAGTAAACTGAATATAAGCCAACAGTGTGCCCTTGTTGTGGAGAAGGCTAACGGCATATTAAGCTGCATTAGTAGGAGTGTTGCCAGCAGATCGAGGGAAGTGATTATTCCCTTCTGTTTGGCACTGGTAAGGCCTCATCTGGAGTACTGTGTCCAGTTGGAGAAAGAGCAGAGGGCAATGGAAATTGGTAGGGGACTGGACCACATGAGAGGCTGAGAAGACTGAGAGGACTGGGCTTATATAGTTTAGAAAAGAGAAAACTGAGAGGGGCTTTAATAAAAGCCTTCAGCTACCTGAAGGGTGGTTTCAAAGAGCTAAACCATTCTCAGTGCTGGCAGATGACTGAACAAGGAGCAATGTTCTCAAGTTGCAGATAGGGAAGTTGGGTCAGATATTAGGAAAAAACTTCCACACTAGGAGGGTAGTAAAACACTAGAACATGTTACCCAGAGAGGTTGTGGAACCTCCATCCTTGGAGGTTTTAAGACCCAGTCTTGGTTGGGATGATCTAGTTGGGGATGGTCCTGCTTTGAGCAGGGGTTTGGACTAAATGACCTGCTGAAGTCCCTTCCAGTTCTAATTTTCTATCATTTTATGATCCTTAACCTCCTTAATGAAGCTTGTCTAGGCAGCTCCCAAGGAAAGAACAAAAGCTATGTACCCCGATGTGAGGTTTGTCATGGACTGAAGCCAAAACCCTAAGTGAAATGGCTGCTAAACTAAATTAAGCTGAGGAGAGAACTAGTGGGTGCTGTTTAATCTTCCAACCTATGTATAGTTTGACCCAGATAGTCCACACACTGCAGAACAGTGCCTATCTTTTGGTCTGTCATATCCATCATAAAGAAGTTGGGAAGATTTACCCAGATTTACCCTCTAGGGTTTTTTTCACATGACATGGTGTGCAAGATACCATTCTTGAATGGTATCTCTGTTTTTGCTGACCTGTTGCATAGTGAATCCATAATTGTTGGGCTGCTTTGTGGCCTCTTTGGAGCTCAGGATACTTCAGGGTTAGTTGTTATTGAAGAATCTGGCTGGGATAGCCATGAAAACTGTCATAAAAACAAGTTCACTACTGAATCCTGACTATAGAACCTCTCTCTCATTTTCTTATCTTATCTAGTAAGAGACATGAGCTAGAGGGTGGGAGCTGTTACAAGGCTTCAGAAAGTGTATAATCTGCACTATATATGTACAATAAGCTTAAAAAGCATTGCTAGCAGTACAGTACATTGTGCTAAATATTTTTATGGAGATTTTTTATAGGATTTTATAAAAATGTCTGGCCCTATATGTGATTTATTAGACCAGTAAAAGCTCAAAGAAATTGCTTGGTAACTTTTAGTAGCAGTTAGTAAGTGCCTGCATTACTTCTTCCAGGTGCCATAATTTTAAGTCTGCCTTCAAGCCCCCAAAGGCAAAGAGACTCATGATTTGAAAATCTGGGTGAATCTTCATCTGACCCCTCATTCAATGAGAGTTAGCGTTCAGTTAGTAAGTGCCTGCATTACATGCAACCATGATCTGTAAGTTTTGTCTGGTTTGTGCCAACAAAAAAACCCTCCAACATAAAAGATTTTCAGCCTTCACTATGAATCTTGCATTTAGGAAGTTCCATCAGAGACTTCATGACAGTAAAGTAGAACAGGGAGGGTTGGGGGGCGGGGGGGGAGGAGGGGGTTGTTTTGTTTTTTGGTAGTTGAATTCTCTAAATTGTTATGCATGTCCTGATTTTCACACTTTGTGGAGATTAATAAAATGCCAAAGTGTTTCACAGTGGGTACCCAATTTAAGGTCATACCTTTGACAGTGTAAATCATTTAACAGTTTCAGGGTGTCTGTGAATTGGCCTGTGAAAACATATTGTTTCAAAAGGATAATTATAGTGATGTTGGGTAACAGTAATATAGAAAGAGCGGAGATGGAGGAAACACGAGTGCATTTTTGTCTTCCTCTGCAGATTTAAATATCTATAATGTAAAAAGTAGAGGACATTCAGAAAAGATTTACCAGTGATACACCAAAACATGCTGCATTTTACTATATTCATAGACTAAGAGTATATTACGAACGTGTACAATATATGCATACATCCCTAGTTTTACTTATGATTTTTTGTTCATCTTGAGATATGAACATTATACCTAATAATCTTGGCTATCATTTATCTATCATGCATGACTGCATAGAGTTGTATCTTGAAATAACTGTAGATATAAGTGTAATTTTTGCACGTTCAACAATGAGATAATTATTTACTAATAGTGGAGAAAAGGGTGGGGAGACAGCTTGGATTCCAATGTGGTAAGGAGGAGGCAAAGTAGGCTGCCCATATGGTTGGAGTGATCCCAAAGGCATATCACCCATGTGACCAGTGGGCCTTAGTCTGCAGCCCATGTCACCTGTGGCCAATGCAGCATGTGGCCCCTGGATGCCTTTATTTGGACACTTGTGCCCAGAGCATAGATAGGAAGTATCCTATAGTATTTCATGGAGACTGTCAAGCAGCTGTCAGATGGAAACAACTCTCGGTTAATAACTTGGGCTGTAAAACTATCTCATTTACAATTGAGAGAACTGATTTGATCTAACTATATATTTATGTAATGAAACCCATTTTGGCTGACAATGGGAAATGAATTGAAAATCTAGTTAACAGTAAGTGTCTGCTGCTTGAGATCATGAACTAGGCTGTATATATGGTGGCTATAACATAATCATATCTTCAGTAAGTCAGACAGAAAAGACATAACACATGCAAACTGGTGAATTACATTTTTATGTATTGTGCCTTCCTTGCTTCATGCAATATATCAGTAATTATTTCTATAAGTCTTCCCCAAAGGTCTTAATAGTATGGCAGTGGTAAATTGTTACAGATCTGCCTCTGTTCCCTAATAAAATGCAGTTATTTAGCAACTATGCATACAAGTAGGCTTTTTATTGGGAAGGTGTAGTCCCAGACATGGGCATAAGTTGAAGAACTAAATTATTAATGAGGTAACTGTATTAATCCCTAAATAGATTTGTTTAATATTAATCTTACATTTCTAGCCTCTGAAAATCTTTAAAGATAGTACATTTAAAAAAACCCTAATCTTTTTAAAGTGCTGAACTATGTAAATGTGTTACTTACTCAGCATATTTGTACTTTAAAAGCAAGAAAAGTGGAAAAATAGTTGCCACAATTCATGCTGCATACTATGTTAGCTAATTAGTGCAGAAGTATATCTTCATGTATTGACATAAATATATTTTGTTAACAATAGAGGAGAGCAACATGTTTTTCAGACTTAGCATTTTAATTCCCTGCTTTTGATGCTATTGATCCTAACATTTTAATTGTATATGGTCATTAGGATAGAACAGTATTTCTATCATGTAGTAACTCGTTTCTAGCTGGCATACCTTAAATGTTGGAACTGGGCAAGTGCTCCTTTCAGAGATCCCTTATTTTCCATTAAATGTTAATATCTACATAAAGACATAGGAGAGACCAGGTGTGATTCCAAGACCCGTTGAATTCAATGGAAAGAGAGCTATTATCTTCAATTTGCTGTTGCTATTGGGCTTTGGTTGAGAAAATATGGGATCGTTTATATTCGGTATGCTGATGATTCTCAGCTTCATGTTGCCTTCACATTACCTGTGCCTGGTAG
Organism: Alligator mississippiensis; assembly: GCF_030867095.1. NCBI lineage: Eukaryota > Metazoa > Chordata > Crocodylia > Alligatoridae > Alligator > Alligator mississippiensis. The sequence goes on from NC_081830.1 coordinate 46,530,030, forward strand.
AATACAGTCATCCAGGGTGTGTTTACACATGCATTTGCTGTGGCACCAGTTTACTCGCAAGTAAATTACTTGTGAGTAAATAGTGCTGGGGAAGCAGGAGCAGTTTTGCTCCAATCTTTTCCTGCTTCCCAGGGCCCTGCAATGGACCCCTGCTGCCACCTGGGGGAGCTCCAGGATCTGGCTGTAGCTGTCAGCAACCAGGAGCCCTCTTCAAAAGCCAGCCCCACTTGGTGCTGTCTGGCCAGCCACTTCCCTAGCCAGGAGCAGCAGGTGGAGCACAGGGACAGCATGTGGTAGCACTCTGTTCACAGCCTCTGCCTCCCTGAACCATGGCTGCTCCTGGCCCTGCCCTGGCAGTGATGACCAGCGCCCCATGCTCCTGCTGGCCGCTGCACTGGCCCTGCTGGCCTGCCACACCGGTCACTGGCTGACCCAAAGCTGTCTTGCCCCCCTGGCTCCTCCATGTGCAATGACCCTCTGCCCACCCAGTGCGTGCTATCCCAGGGCTGCTGCTGGACACGTGCCACCCTGACCCCATCCACCTGGCCAAACCATGGCAGGCAGTGATGCTGACGATGGCACTGCTGGGATGCCGCCACTGGGGTCACCATTGCCCTCCTGCAACTGGTGGCAGCACATCGTCCAGCACACTTGCGATGACAAGCAGTGGCTAAAGGCCTTCAGGATGACATGGGCCACCTTCTGGGATCTCCTGGAGCAGCTCTGGCCACACCTGGAGTGGCAGGATACTGCTATGTGGCCACTCCTCCCCATGAATACCTAGCTGTTCTCACCCTGCTCAAGCTGGCCACGCCCACCAGCCTGCAGTACACTGGCCACCTATTTGGTCTGGACAAGGCTGCTGCAGGGGAGGTCATCCTTAAGGTGTGCGGTGCCTTTCAGGCCATGCTGGGGCACACTGTGCTCCATGTCCATGACTTGCTGGCACTGAGGGCAGGGTTCCATGCCCTGGGATTCCCCCAATGCAAAGGGGCTCTGGACAGGACCCACATCCCCATCACCTGCCCACCCCATGGAGATGGCCCTACTACAGCTGGAGGGGCTTTCACTCCATGGTGCCGTCGTGGACCACGCACCGTAGGGCCAGCTGGGCAGCAGCACCCATGACACCTGCGTCTTCAGGAACTCTGTCCTGCCAGGCATGGTGGTGAGTGGGCACTTTGCGCTAGGAGTGCCAGACCTCCAGCTGGGTGCCATGACAGTCCCGCCTCTCCTCATCAGGGACCCTACCTATCCGCTCCTGCCCTGGCTTATATGACCCCTGCCAGACCCACTTGAGGCACTGCCTGGGATGCTGGTGCACCCTCACTACTCTCCTCAAGCTTACTGAGGACAACTTTCCCTGGGACATTCTCACAGCCTGCATGCTACATAACATGCACAAGGCCCGGGGGGAGCTGTTCTGTAAGTCCTGGGTGGAGGAGGCACCATATGTGGAGGACACCTGGGAGCAGGAGCACTACCTGTGGTGGCAGCAGCAGCTGCAGTCCCCCCACTGAGGCCCCAGGAGAGCTGTACACTAGCCAGCGGCAGTTAGGGCGCCAGGTACAGCATAGGCAACATGTAACTCCTGAGGCTGGCAGGGCACAGCGACTGCCTGCAGGAAGTGATGCAGGCACTGGCAGTGAGGGTGGGCTGAGCAGGGACTGCCCTCAGGCAGCCATGGCAGTGCCAGTGGTGTGGTGGGGGGTCCCCCCACAGCCAGATGCCAAGCCTGGAAGTGCTAGTGGCATGCCCAGAAGTCCCAGCGCTACTTCTCAGGGGGGACGAGTTGGGGATCAGCGCTCTGCCTGCCTGCCTCCCCGTCCATCACTTAAGCTGAGGGTGCTCACTCTCAGGATGGGCACCAGCGCTCTCAGGGGGTGCCTGTGCACTCCCTACGCCTTGCCTATGAGGTGCAGGAGGCAATGGCCAACCATCTCTTCCAGCAGTCCCCACTCTAACCCATCTGCACTACTGCCCGTAGACTGCCCACCCCCAGCACCATGCTCATTGCAGATGCATCTCAGAAGAACAAGTTTTTATTCCCCCCCACATCAAACAGTCCCCCTCTCTCCCTAATGAACAAAGTCCCCCTCCCCCTTCCTTTCCCAACAAACAGAGCCCCTCCACCACCCACCAACAATAAAAAACCTCTTCCCTGTGAAAACTATGTACAGTGTCCTTTGTGTTCTGCCCTGGGGTGGGGGGCCATGGGGTGGGGGCACTTAAGGGGGAGAGCCCAGGGACAGGCTGCCAGTATATTGGTCTCTGGTCATTCCCCCATGGGTGCACATGCCACAGCAAATGCAGCAGGCAGGGAGCTTGCCCAGCGGTGATGGGGGCCCGTGCTCCCCTGGCATGGACAGCTCCCCTTTCATCCATTGCCAGCAGCACCAGTGTGCAGTCCTGGCCCACCTGCAAGCAGCTCTGGCTCTGCACCCACATGAAGCTGGGGTGAGTGGTGGGGGTGGGCCCAGGCAGGGGGGCTGGGTGATGCCAGACCTGGGGCAGGGTGTGGGCTAGGGGCCACACAACAGGTAGCCCTCTCAGCCAAGTGGCAGCGAGTAGCAGGGGCAGCAGCAATCTTGCCTGCTTACCTTCATGCCAGAAGTCCCCCTTCCTCTGGCAGGCTGCATGGCTGGGAGGACTGCTAACTTCCACTGGGGAGCTAGTATTTTATTTTTAGTAAATTTAGGGGATTTTTTATTATTTTCCTCAAGATTTTGCAGAGATCACCCAATTTCACGATTTCCATGAAATGATTTGACTAGGTCTTTACCTATGATTGCTGTGGAGCATCACTGTCAGGTTTTTACATCTTTAAATTTTAAGTCAGTTGACTTTTTTTATACATTAGATTTTGATGAATTGACTCCACACACTGCACTTAAAGCATACATGTTAAGTGCATGAAGACATTTGGTGTGGATAGAGAAATATGATGATTTTTCTCTCCATTCGAAGTTCAAAAGAATAAATGTTTTCAAGGAAAGAAAATTAAGCTGCTACAGAATTTATCTTTGCAAATAAATGTGTTTAATGGGAATGCTGCAAAGTCAAAGTTAAGTGCATGCTACATGTCTTCCTGGATCAGGGTCTAATCTTTGGTTCTTAGATGAAATGCTATGGCATAATACAGTCTGAGTCCTCTAAGTTTGTCGTCACTGCATTCAACATCCATTATGCCACCATTCTATAGGAATTGTATTTATTTTAGACCTTTTGGATTTAAATGTATCTTGTGCTGCCCCTCCAACATGAAAACACGTTTTTATTATATTTGTAACCTTAATTTATCAGCAGTCAGGTAGCCATGGGTACAGCTCATTCATTCAGATTTAGAAAATAAATACCATGCTGAAATTGTATACAGCAAGCTTCATTTTCACTTTATGAGAGCTTCCAATGGCTTTGAAATTCTTAGAACATGGAAAGAATGATTTCTTTCTCTTTTTTTTTGGTATTGTAATAGCTTTTGATGTGCTTTTTGTCTGTATAATTTGTCTTGTTCAAACTGTATTTTATGTACAATGTCTGTCTTGTGTATTTTATCCTCCTAAGTATTAATCTTAAAAAAGCTGTTCCTTCTGATAGACTGTTTTTACCTAGAAGGAGACAGATGCCTCCCCCCACACAAATGCTCAGATTATTAATTGGATCTATATGTCTGTCTGTCTAACAATAATTGTGTTTATCACTAAGTATCTAAGCTCTGAAGATGATAAAGACCATGTAATGTTGTCTATACAGCATTACATAGAAAACACTGTTGTTTTTCTCTACCAGGTTCTTTTAAGCTTCTCCTTTTTTTATTCAATCTTTCTCGCATTTGTAGGAAAGTAAAACTGGTAAGGACCTTACAAAGTCACGTAATCCATCCCTGTGCTCCAGGCAGGAACATCCCTGAACCATCCCAGCTAAGTGCCTGTCTAACCTGCCCTTGAAAACATCCAGAGATGGAGATTCCACAACTTCCTTAGGTAGCCTGTCCCAATGTTTGACTACGCTCATAGATAGCTCTTTCTAATCTCCAGTCTTAATTTCCATTTTGGGGCCAGTGCTCCTAGTCCTGTTCATGTCAGCCATAGAGAAAAAACTATCTCCATCCCCTTCATAATTGTCCTACAAGTGTTTGAAGATTATTATCAAGTCTCTCCTTCTGTCTGCTTTTCTCCAGACTAAGTTCTTTCAGCCTTTTTGCATAAGTCATTCTTTCCAGGCCTCTAATCATTTTTGTCAGTTTCCACTGACTCTTTCCAATCTGTCCACATCCTTCTTGAAGTGTGCAGCCTAAAACTGGACACAGTTCTCCAAGTGAGGCCTCAGCAGTGCTGAACAGAGTGGAAGAATCACTTCCCTTGATTTGCAAGTGGCACTCTTTTTAATACAACTCAGCATGCTGTTGGCTTTTTTTAGCAAGTGTATGCTGCGGGATATTCAGTTTGTGGTCTACTGTAACTCCCAGGTCCTTCTCTATGGTACTGCAGCCTAGCCAATTATTTCCCAGTCTGTATTTGGGCATACAATTATTCTGTCCTAAGTACAGGACTTTTGCACTTATCCTTGCTGAGTCTTATCTGTTTGATTCTGGATCATCTCTCTGGTCTATTTAGGTCCTTCTGGATCCCAGTCCTACCCTCCAGGGTTTTTGCAATGCCACCCAACCTGGTGGGTGAAATTACTTCACTGGGAAAAGAATTTGGCCTTAATAAGTCCATCTTTATTCTAAAATGCCACTGAACATACTAGCAAAAGAAATTTGAAATAAGGGATGAACAAATATGTGTGCTTGTTTAAATCTGTGTGTTGTAGTTAGGGTCTTGTATAATACAGATGCTTGTTGCAGTATATTTCTGTGCCATCCTAGATCCCCATTAAGGGTTGGGACCCTATATTCTCAGGATATTCTAGTACAACACTTGTGAAAAAATGCACAAAGGGGAAAAAGTAGCTAAAAACTAGAATATTTCCAGAGTCAAGGTATATAATCAATGCAATTTTAGCCAAAGACTATTTTAACTCGATTGCTACTGCTCTCATCTTTAGTCTTTGTGTAGGAGGATGGTTATGTGTATGTATGCAGGTAATAGGGCTTGGTGCATCACTCCCATAAGTTTTATGCCAGGGCAATACTATTGTTACTGTTGCATTAAATTTGTAAAACAGAATGGGGAACTGATCCCAGATTATAACACAAAAGAATAACATCATATTGTGTACTCTAAAGCTTTTGTTGGCATGAGGTGGCAAGCACTGTATTACTCACAACGAGCAATAATCAGATGTCTAGCCAAAAAGGCCAATATTTTTTTTTCTACTGAAGACCAGTTGGCGCTTTTGTAAAATATTATACTGCATATCTGTCTGATTTGTTCAAGAGGTAAAGCATGATGTCAGTTGATTCCAGAATGAATACATTTCTAAATCCAGTTTATTATTTATTAGTTACATAGCTATCCTCTTTCATAGCATCTACCACTTTGCTTGATACAGTTTATGTTGTAACTCTTGAGAAAACTGTCGGAACTCTTAATATGGTTGACCTTGCTTTACTTCAAGGTTCTTCGTGTACAAAGCTTTTATAAAAGCCATCATTATCAAGATTAAGCAAACAGATGCAAGAAAAATTCTTAGAAAGATGGTCCATCATTTTAAGATGGAGATTAGAAGTTGAAGGTAGTACATTTTTAGATTGTAAGATGAATTGAATGGTATGGAAAAGACCATCTGTAAAGCTGCCTTGTACTTTTTCCAGAAATAAGATCTCTACTCATCTAAAAATGGTTAAGAAGTTGCCAACTAAGTTTGAAACCTACCTTTATAATACAAGCTATAGTTAGTGAAATCTAACAACATTTTCCCCATACCATTATGACTCTGAGAAAATTCGGTTGTCCATAAAGATTAATGTGGCCAAGGGACCTAACTTGAAACTGCTCTTGTATTGCTGACTGGAATCCCAGTGGTAAGAGATTACATCCTGGCTGGGCTCATTGCTTCATATTTGGAATTTATGGTTCCTGGTGTTTTTTGTAAATTAAATCAGGGAGTTGTTTGCTTTATTTACGCACTGAACGATCTTATTGTCTCACTCCCTTCCCAATTTTTCTTGTTGTCATTTACTGCAAAGGACACTCTAATACTAAATTGAGAGTGTAATGTGTCTTCACAAGATATGGTTTGTTTTCTCCTAGATTTGTACATTAAGCTCAGCTAGAGTTAGTAATTATTGACAGCCATGCCTCTGTGGTTTTAGTTTTGATTTTTGACACAGTATGTTTTGTCTCTTACCTAATTTGAATAAACTTTTTGTCTCTTTTAAACTGTCCATGTACATGCAGCATATTATGCTGGGTTGGTTGACTCAAAATGAAATGGCCCAAGTGCCAAAATGGGTTGAAAGTTATACATGTTGTGGGGTGTGACTCCAAATATCCTACTATTGTGTAGGAGTATATGGAAAAGACCATTATTCTCCTGTGAGACTGCTCGCTTACGATTTGTCTTTACTATCGTGTTTGATCGAATTACTTATCCTCTGTAATTAATACCTTGTTAGTCTAGTATGAATACTTATAAACAAAAAAATACGGGAAGCAGCAGAGTTATTGTAGTGTTGTCCATTTAGAGCATGTTTCTAATGCTAAATATATGTGCTAAGGATCCTGTATTGGTTTACTACATATAATAGTAAATTATCTAGTAGCATTTTTTATGGCATTAGGAGGGCTGCCTAGTGGTTTCTGAGGTGTGTGTGTGTGTGAATTTTTGCTTTCAGAGCTGACACCATTGTGGCTGGCTCAGGAGCACTAAGTGTTTTGCAATTTCATCAGGGAGTAGCTAAGTCCTCTGGATTACTATTACTTACTTTACTATGAACAGCATTTGATCCATACCCCCTGACAGGCCAGTCAGTTTGAATTCAAAGTACTACTTAACTCAAGCTCCAGACTCTCTGGGTATGTCCATATAGAACAAGGCAGCACCATGCAGAGATACTTAATACTAGCTCTGCTCCCACTAGCAGCAGAACCAGAAGCAGCCTATAGCTCAAGGATGGGCACATATTTCAGCTGGAGGGCCACTTAACAAGCCTGGTGAGCTGTCAAGGCCCCCACCTCCTGGTTGCCATTTTGGGACAGGAAATCCTGCCCCCTTAACCTCTGACCTTTGCCACTGGAAGTCCCTCCCCTTACTCCTGGAAGTACTCCTTTTGGGAAGAGGGTTTGCCTCCTGGACCTGGAAAAAAATTATATACTAAAAATCAAAAATCTGTAAAAATATATTTTAATTTTATTTTTTTTAAGTTTTTGTCCTGATCTATGTGTGTTTGTGCTGTATAAATAGAAGTGATAGCATAATAGCTAAAAATGAAGTCTTATTCTTGTATATTGTGGGAGGTGTGTGGGTGGGTGGGTATGGGGTTTGTAGGGAGCTGTGGGTGTGTATGTGGATGTGTATGTATGTGGGGTGTGGATGTGGGTGGGTTGGTATGAGGGGTGGGTGGGTGGGTATGGAGTATGTGGAGGGAAAAGGTGGCTGGGTGGTGTGGGGCGGGGTGTGGTGTGTGTATGTGGCCATGAGTGGGGATTCCCTAGAGGCGTATGGGTGTGTGTGTGTGGAGGGCTGGGGGGGTGAGTGTGGGGAAAGGTGTGGTTGGGTGCAGTGTTTGTGGGGTGTATGATTGTGTGTGTGGGAGAGATTGTGGTTGTGGGGTTTGCAGGGAGGAGGGTTTGAGGGAATGTGGGCTGTGCATGGGAGTCCTCATACATGCCTCCCTGAGCCAGTCAGCTTCTGCCCCTGCCCCCACCCTGCAACAGCCCAGAGCCTGGGTGTCCAGAAGTGCCTCCCCCACCACTGCCAACAGCGTGCAGCCTCAGCATGGCCCATGCCAACTCTGAACTTCCTGGCCATAGTGCATCCTGCGGCCCCTGGGCATGCAGCGTGGCTAGGATGGCTCCTTCCAGCTGCTGCCGCTGCTGCTCCTACCCTGCAGTAGTAGTGGGGACCAGTGTATGCAGCCTTGACCCAACACACTCCATGCCAGCTCTGGGCTCTCCCATCTGGGCTGATCAGCAGCAGCAGCAGCCAGGGAGAAACTGTTGCTCAGTATGGGGAGAAAGTGGCCCCTCCCCCTCGCCACTGCCCGGCAGTTTTGGTGCAGCTGCCCAGAGCTCGTGATGTGCCAAGCTGCCCTGTGGCTGTTATCCACTGTCACTGCTGCTACACAGGGCAGCCCAGTGGTGGCAGTGATGGAGCTGTTGGGCAGCCTAGCATGGGACAGGCTTCAGGTGGCTGCACCAAAAACTGCCCGGTGGTGATGAGGAGGAGAGACTGTTTTCCCCTTGTGCTGAACAACAGTTTCTGCCTGGCGCCACTGCTGCTGCTGCTCAGCCTGCATGAATGAGCCTGCAGCTGGCGCTGGGGCCCTGGCTCAGCAGTGGCAGTGCGGGAGAGAAACTGCTTCTCAGTGTGGGATAAAAGCAGCCCCTACCCCTCCCACTGCCAGTTCTTTCAGGTGTAGCCTCCCAGAGCCCATGCAGGGCTGCCCTGCATCTGCTCTGCACTGTCACTGCTACCCCAATGGGCAGCCCAGAGGTGGCAGTGACATGTTGTAGATGCAGGCCATCCCCACGCAGGCTCCAGGTGGCTGCACGTGGAATCGCCAGCAGCAGCAAGGGGGAGGGATCACTTTTGCCCCACACAGAGCAGCAGTTTCTGTGCCATGCTGCTGATGCTCAGCCTGGACGGGCAAGTCTGAAGCCAGCATGATGCATGCAGGGTCAGGGCTGCACATCTTGGTCCCCACTGCTATTGTGTGGCTGGGGGCAACAGCAGTGGCAACTGGAAGGAGCTGCTGCCACCTGGGCTGCCTAGAAAGGCAGTCCAGCTGCAGAGCCACCCCAACCCCACTGGGTGCCCAGGGGGCAGCAGGACACACCATAGCTGGGCAGCCCCTTTGGCAGGTAGGCCCAAAGGACTTGCTCTGGCCTAGACAAAGCCCCTCCACAGGCAAGATCTGGCTGGTGGGCTGTATTTTGCCCACCCCGGTATAGTTATTCTCAAACAAGAGTCTGTTAGCCTACAAGCATCATTACACAAATGTTGCTACATATCTATGAATGTCAGTTAGTACATACTGAACTAGTAATGATTATCTAGCAAGGCATTGCCTTCTACCCTAGACATACCTTGTGTGTGCCCGGGAGTTGAATTAGAGGAAGCACTCAACTTCTTCTTTGAGTTAATGATGGAAATGATGTCTAACAAAGACAAGCAAGCTTTGCAATGAGTAAATGGTTCATAGTTTGGACCATATTTCTAATCTGCAATTCTCTAGGTGGCACTGGTGATCTATATAACTTTATAAGGCTTGTAAGGCTAATTCATGTGTGTTTCTTTATTTGAGCCTCTGGGTTTTTGGCTGTAGCCACATTGGTCTAAGGACATAGGCATGCAAGAAGCTTTGACTAGATGTGATATATTTTATTAGACCAACTGAGTAGTTGGAAAAAAGTTCTTAGCAAGCTTCTGGGCTCAGTCACCCTTCTTCAGGCATAGGAAGTCTCTGCTGTAGTGTGTGTGTGCACACACACAGAGGACAGCGCGCGCGCACACACACACACCCCACTGGGGATTTATACATATATAAATAAAACAAGGCAAGGAAGGATGTGTCTCTATGTAAATATAAATCTACTCACTACAGGGTGCCCTGCTTCTCTGAGACCGTCATGAATCACAAAAGTACAGCATGTACCACAGAAATAACTGTCATTATCTCTCTCTCTCTCTCTCTCTCTCTCTCTCTCTCTCTGTCTCTTGTGGAAAAGATTTTCCTTTTCTCATTGTTTTCCATTAGCACCAATTTTACAAGCAAGTATATCCTCTTTACAAAATAGCTGCAAACCACCATAATAAAGAAACGTAGAGTTTGAAATTACAGATTGCAACTTCTCAGCATCTTAAGAAGCAAGTAACAAGGCTGTTCCACTTTAGACAGGTTTTCCATCAAAAATGTTCAAGTTGGATACAGAAGTATAAGGTCTGTGGTAATGTTCACATTAATCTGGCCCTCTGCTACTGTGAACAAATATTGCCTCACTGTGATGTTCCTTCAAGAAATGATCAAATCTGTCACCTGAATTAGCCTAGAAAAACTGGTCGTCATCTTATTGGCATTTATAGTTGGAGGTGATTTTAAGACATCGGACAGATTTCTAGGACAGATAACTAGTTTTGTTTCTTGGAAGGTGTATATGATGTGCAGTCAAACAAACATTCCTCGCAGCCACTGATGCTGTCTCTGTCAAATAATCATCAGGCCCCTATAACCTGTCCCTGAAAATAAGCACAGAGGTGTTTATCCATGTTTGCCTGAAGTCAGACAGATGGTAGTGCAGGGTAACACCTTGGAGATGAACCAGTTTAGAGGTGTGAGCTTTCGTAGGCAACAACCTACTAGTCAGATGCTATGAAAGCTCATGTCTTTCTGAATGAGTTAGTCTCAGAGGTGCTTCCCTGCCCTGTCTTCTCTCTGAAAATAAAAATAATTGGAAGATATAACAAAATGCTATACTACTACAGGAACCCGAAAGATAACTGGAGGCATGATCTATTTTTTTTCTGACTTTCAGTGCAGGCTGAAGTTGCCTCTCTCTCAGAGATTTGTTTATCACTTAAAATACAATAAACTGTTGGATTACATTGCAAGTATTTAATACCTGTGAATGCTGACATGAAATGAAAGCAAGGCATACAAACATATAGGATTGGTACAAATGGTTGCCTCACCCAGTTTAGGTTTAAGCAGCTTTTAGCCCCTGGTAGGTCTGGATGGGTGAGGTCATCTGGTGTGTGGGGGAGTAGTTGGGGGACCAAAAATAGCCTAATAAGGGCTGGGGCATTGTAACAGGGTGCCGTCTCCAGCAGCATTTTTAAAGGCTGGTGAGTGGGGCACCCTTCAAGTCTTGCTATATTTTCCTCCTCCTCTGGGGACCAGCTTCCCCCCTTTGCTCACCTGCCACGATTTGATGTCACTTGGTTCTTAAAGAGGGAGGCTGATCCAAAGGGTCCCAGATGGACCCTAAGGCTCACCACCTGTAGTCTAATGAGCTGTTGCCTAAAGGGCAAAATGCATGCTCTGACCTCCCCTTGACTCCCCATGCCTCACAGTTGTTTATAACTTTCTCCTTATGTTGGGGTCTCAGTTGCTGTGGGCTTACCCCCTCTCTCCCTAGCTAGGCCTGTCAGTCAAAACCCACTAAGCAGGGCTTGACTTCCACGCTCTAGCTCTCTAACCTACTCGGGCCCCCAGCCCTCCGTTTCATACTTTCCATGACACCAGGCCTAATGGCCCTTCTACGCTTTGCCCCTTTGGCACCAGGCTGTTGGGGCCTCAGCCCCCTCTGGCTTTGCCCCTGTTTCTGTAGTTAGGGCCGTTCACCTAAGTCCACCCACTAGTACCTGGCTTCAAGGCTCCTAGCTTCCTTTCAAGTGACTCTGGTCTTGTGGTCCTAGTGCTGCACCCCTAGGGCAGCAGGCCTTCTTGAGCCTTCTATCATGGTGCTCCTCGGTGCTAATGAGTTCTCCTCCTCCCATATAGCCTCAACCACAAATCACCAGCTTTAACATTAAGCATGAACAATAGGCCCCTGTGGCCATATAAAAAAAATAAAGGTAGGCGAGGCAAACTGCCTGCTTACATGCAATTGGGCTTCTGTCTCCCAGCTTGTCGCGTTCTTCCCGAGGAGGCTGCCACATATTCTTTGTAGTCATCAGGAGTCCCCCTCCCTGCTGGCCCCCTGGCCTTCTCTGCCTGAGGTATGTATGGCTCTGGCCTTTCCCTTCCGGTCATCTGACCAGCCAGCAGGGCTCGATGCTTAACCCCTGCTCGACTGGATGACTGCACCCAGAAAGTTCTGGATTTAAAGGGGCTGCCCTGCTTCCTGATAATAAGGCTAGGGTTCCCTGTTACAGGCGTATATACATGAGGGCTGTGTTCAGGTTAAAAAGGAACTTTATTTTTGGTATTTCTTAGTTTTTGACTGCCTAACTTTGCAACTCATTGTATTCTTTTAATAAGATGATAAGAAGGGCCATGTGTAATATGGAGCCTTGTGTAATAGGAATGTAATGTGTGTAGCAGCAGGTGGAACCAGGGGCAGTCTGCAGAGCTATGATGTCTGTTAAATTGGACTGCAACTCCCAAAAACCTCCATGGGCTCGGGGGCAAGGGCAAAAGGAAGAGGAAGCTTGAGGCTGGAGTAAGGAGAAAAGAAAGCATTGTGCATATGAAACCTGGTCAGTAAGGCTGTACGAAGCTTCATGTGGTGATTCAATTCAGAGGAGATTCAGCCTGATTTGGTGGCAGAGCCCCCCATGCAACATGGGGCAGTAGAGAGGCAGCAGGGATTGCGCCCCCCCCCGCCACCTGGCAGCACCCAGTGAGCCAGGGCTTTTTTTTTTTTTCTGAAATAGCAAAGAGGTAGGGTGGGTGGGGCAACGATTGCCGGGCTAGGAGAGTGGGGGGGATGGGACAGGCCCGGGTGATTCAGCCAAATTGATTCGGGACAGTGGTTAGAATCACCAGATCAAATCACTGTCCCCTGAATCGGCCAAATCTGAATCCGAAGTGAACACTAGCCGCTTTGCACAGGCCTACTGGTCAGCCGTATGTAGAGGAGTGTACAGTGGAGCTGGAGATCTCACTGGCTCAGTCAGCCAGGACTGTGGGCTCAGACTTTTGCTAGACTCAGACTTGGGGTCAGGTGCAGGATGCTGTTTGAGTGCTCTAGGGACTGTAGACTTGTTTGGGGACACCTCTAGAGGTGCATGTATGTGGTGAGGTGGGGTGGGGAATTATCTGCTGAGTATATGTTACCACAATGTTGATGTTTCTTTACCTTTTCCCTATTCCCTTCCTTTGACCCATTGGCTTATGACTGTAACCCCTATAATTTTCTATTTAAAAGTGGGAACTCCGCCTTGCTGCTTGTGCCAGTTTCTGGGGCTGCAGGGTTAGCACAGTTGGTCAGACTATAAATCCACATAGCCTACAGTGGCCTTTATCTCACAATGACAAAGAGTAATGCTAATGTATACATGCAGAGCCTATCCAATCTGGCCCTAGCCCTTCTTGTTTTACAGCATTCTGTATTTAGAGGTCGGGGAAGCCCTGATTTCTATGTTGTACCCCTAATTATAATGGTTAATACTCACTAAAAGATCTACATGAGTTTGTCCAACCCTCATCTGAAGCTGGTTAAATGATCAGCTTCTAACGTAGGTTTTCCATACAGAATGTAAATACATTTACCCAATAACTTCATAATTTTAGTGGGCATAGCAAAGCTTTACATGCAGATTATGAAATAGTTTACATTAAACTCCTACTTTGACTTCATCCTCAGTTTAGCAAAGCATTTAAACAGGCACTAAGTTTATCCTTAATGAGCCAAACAGTTTGGGACATATTCAAGACAATACTGAAATACTTGCATTGCTGAGTGAAGTTCAAGCCAACAAGACTTTAACTCAGTGATTCTCAATCTTTTTAGACAGAGGGCACTCTTACATGTACCTTTTTAATTTGGTAGAACCTTGGTTAAGAACCACTTTTGTGCTGCTTCAGCTTATCTCAGTGATTCTCAACTGGCATACTGCCACTACCACCACTGCAGTCACAGGAAACCATCCTAATCTGGTGTAGGGCAGGTCTGTCTGCCTGCTTCACTGGACACTATACCATGGCACCTCCTCATGGCACCTAGGATGCTCTGGCATCCCAGTTGAGATCAACTGGTTTAACTGAAAACATTCTAACTTAAAATGGTTTTCTGTATAGGTGATCTCAGGATGTGAGAGGTCAGTGGCAGAGCTTTAGGCTCACTAAAGCACGGAAAGTAGCATGCCAAAAGTATATTATTAACTAATCAACCTTTGTTCTGCATATTATTAACTAATCAACCATTGTTCAGAGGATAATCATGCAGGAAAAATGTCCTACAGAAATGGAAAAAATTTTTTTCTTCAGTTTTTTGTCTAAATGTCCTTTGTTATATATCCCTTGCCTGCTACTGATTCTGTCTGAAATATTACACCCCCAAAAAAGCACAATTAGTATGAATGGCAAAGCAAAGTGATATGTAGAATAACCAAAGAGGAGCTAAGAATAGCAAATCATATATACAGTCTGGCTCCTTGGTTGATGATAAAACTTAGTCCCCCTGCTGAAGACACAAAGATAAAGACACCAGGAGCAAATGTAGACAACAAGAGGAAGGCAAACTGATGTGAAAAAGTTCATAGATTTAAAGCAAAAGGTGTAGTTCAAACACTGTTGACTCTATGCCCTGTGGCATAGAAGAATACAAATTCTCCAGCCTTTGTTTAACTGAAGGGAATACATAGTGAGGAAAGTTGCAGAATAAGAAACCAGAGCTTTCCAAGTGTTGGTTCATTTCCCTATATCCTCTAGCAATTAGCCATTACAAAATAATATATAAGGTTAGTAACTAGTCAATAGGGTTAGTAGAATTATTAAAATATACATGTCAGTGGAGTGTGTGTGGGAAGTAATGCCATTTTTATACAGTAGTGTGTGATTTGTGTGTTCATTATTTAATAGCAGAGGTTCTACAAAATTTGTCTAGAGGGGGTCCTCGCATCAAGAGCTGTCAAGAATGTAAAGAGTGGGAACCAAAGCTAGGAAGATCACAACCTGGAGTTTACACAAATATATCTATTTTTAAATTTTATATGAAAGTAGGTTACATATCCAAACCTAAATATGCATTGGGTACAGTATGGGGGCAGCTGCTGATTTATTCCAAATTTAAATTGAATACCATACTTTCTTTCATACCTCCAAATAAGATCCTTACCTTATTTTTGGGAAGGTAGAATGGAGGAACAAGTTTTCCAGAGTTATGGCTGCATAGAGCAGGGGCAGAGTCTCATCTTCACTCACTCACCTTCTCTTTCCTGTTCAGGCCAAAGCTGCAGCTTTAATCCTTTCATGGTGGAATTGTCAGCAACTTCTATGTGCTCAGCCAAAAGTTGAACCTGTAGCTGCTGCTGAAGACTGAGCTCCACAGGAGAATCTAGGATTTTGAAAAGAGATAAAAACAGTTAGTAGGACTGTGAAACAGGCAATGAGAGACCAGGAATAGCTAACAGACAGCAACATTGCCAAATAAAGGATAGCTTGATTAGTGGAACACCAAGACCATTAAAAAGGATATGCAGTCATTAACCCTTATGGGGGGAAGAATGATTAGGAGGAATCAGGTAAATTAACCACTAAACCAACTGTCTCCCTCAGAACTGCCTGAATACAAATGCTGCTGCTGCTGCTGCTGCTGAGCAGTTGGCTTTAAACTTTGGATGAAGCAGGAAATAAAAGGGGGCAGGGGATAACTTTGCCACTGCAATTCTTCTCCCCCAACTTTATCTGGCCTCTGTCCCTTTCTCCATGAGGCTGTGGGCAATAGGAAAAGGAAAAGAAGCAGCAGCCATCTTGTACCATCCCCATGCTTCTATTTTAGGAAGAAAATCAGCTTCTCCTGGTGAATGTGCAAATAAATGTGGTAATTTTTTTCTTAACAATACTCTGAATTACTGCATAGATAAGAATATTTTGAATTTATCCACTAGTTTCTCCAAAATGTTATTGTTAGAATATGTCTTACAAACTTACTAGACAGATTTTCAGGAAGAGTAAAAGTTGTTCCTACCATTTCTCTTTCAGAAGGTGTGTTTAAGTACGTCTGCCTTTTAGCTGTTATGCTGAGATTCAGGTCCACAGGAAAGACCTAAAAAAACATTGTAGAAAATATATTCTTTCTTGTAGGCAGTTGTTCAGTGCCTCTAAACCAGTGCTTTGAAATGCATCATTCTGCTGGCCTGTATGCTGTGTGTCTTTATTTGATCTCATCTGGATTATGTACACTCTTACTTCATGGAGTGGTGTGATTTCTGGCTCCAATTGCAGGATCTTTAGGACCCATGCTTCTAGGTAGGCAATAAAAGAATCTCTTGCTTTCTTAGCAAGCAGTAACAAAAAGATGATTTATGCTTTCATTTGGGTTTTTGATAACTTGATTCTATAGAGTATAGCTTCATTTTCTTTTATTATTGTATTCAGAAGAGCTGTGGGAAACTGCTGAAAATGTTTCTTTGAAGTTTTTCACAAAATTGTTTGCTATTTCAGGCAATTTTGTGTCTCTTAAGTTCTACTTTTCCATGAGATTCTAGAAAATAGCTTTTTAATATTTTACATCAAAAACAAAAATTGCATTTTGTCTCTCAACTTGGAATGAACAGTGAATGGGCTATTTTCTATTGGAAAAAGAGTTGGAAATGATGAAACATGGTATCTTTCTCAAATTTAAAAAGCTCCTTTGCATAATACTATGCAAGTCCTCCCTATTTAAAATACCTATTTTTTGTCCTTAGTTAAAAATGTTGTGATGCTCCAATATATGCTTGCTTACTAAGATGGTTATATTCATTCTTCAGAGTTCAGTAACATTAGTAACTTCTCTGTTTTCCCATATTTTATACAGTTACCTAATTGCTGACCTAGTAATACAGCCAAGTTTATAGTTCATATCCAACATAGCAAGTGAATTCTTGTGTCTGTAATCCAATTCTGAGTGCAGAAGGCTTCCTGACTTGCAGCACTGCACTTCACAGTATGTTTTTTCTGAGGTGTGTGTGACCACATAAAACTATCATACTGGCTAGTGTCAAAAAAATAAATCTCAGTATCAGTTATTTTTGCCAGGACCTTCCTTAGACACCTTCTCTAGAATTAATAAATAATAAAAAGAAACATCACAACTAGTGAGGAACTCTCTAATATTTGTGCTCCCAGAATGCAAAGGCAATGTTTGGCTTCAATTTGTTGTTCTTGCTCTTTCCTCTTGTGTGTTTGGTAGCCATTCATGTGCCTAGGTGAGCGGTAAAATAATATCTAAGGCTGTTTCTTTATCACTAATTCTCATCAACTACTCCTCAGATATCTGTGTTGCTATCACCTTTCTTTCAAGAACTGAGCTGTTCTTCTTTGTGATGTAACAAATCAGTCACAAAAAATGTTTAGGATGAATATCATGTCTAAAGTAATCACCTTAATTACTGTATTTATCACATACTAAAACTAAATTAGAACATAAGAGAGACAGGGGATGGGATTAGTTCCTAGGGAACAGATTGATCAAATAAACCATCTAACTTCATTATGTCATAGTACAAACACAGAGCTCAAACATTATTCCAAAATTGTAAGTAACTTATTTAGAGGAAAAAAAAACATTTTTATTCTGGGGCAGTCTTTACTCCCATATACCCAATAATGGCATATTGTCAGCAACTTCACATCAGGAACCTTTCTTCTTGCAGCTATAGTTTCTATTTTTCTGGCAGCAGCCTGGTCTATTACATGATGGCTTTGAGGGGTTTTCTTTCTTTATTAAGGCTTTTATTACTATACTGCTGGATAGTTTGATATATCTGCTTCAGTAATGTTGCAATTATAGTAGTGGGTAATGGACTATCTGATGTCAGAGATTTTCAATAAACTGTTCAAATCTGGGTGCCTAGAGCTCGGGACATTATTAATGCAAAAATTACCTGTTTTGTAAGACTGCTGAGCATCTGCCATATCAGTTGACTTTAACAGGATTTGTTAGTGCTCTGCACTTATGAAAATTAGGCCATTTTTAGGGACCTGTGTAGCTAGATGGGAATGGAGTATTCAGTCTATGTGCCCATTTCAGATTCTTATATATATATCCTTGCTAGATGAAAAAGTGGAATTAGCTCCTTCTAATATATCAGCACAACCTCATGATTAGTTATCACAGGAAGATAGGCCTGAATACAAGGGTCTAAATTTCTCCCCAGTCACTGGGGAGAAATGATGCATTACCCCTGGCACCTAGAAATAATGAAATCTGAGATTGTTCCCCAAATCACATTGTCTATATTGCACTGCTGACCTATACTAAATGATGACTTCTGTGAATGCATTTGAATTAAGGTTGGGTATTTGACCTGTCAAATAAAGTTTGGTCAATTGACTGATCAAATAGTGGTAAAAAATTGTTAAAAATTGTCAATAGGTCCAAAAAATACACAGAAAAACCACAAAATTTTCTTTAACATTTGTGTCAAAAAACAATAAAAAAATATATTTCTGTCAAGAAAACTAGAAAAAAAATGTAGGTTGTTTGTTTGTTTGTTTGTTTTAAAAATCGCTATAGTCTTTGACCAGTGAAAAAATATGCAATCAATTGACAAGATTTGAGTGATCAGTTGACTGCCTTTTGAGTATATATTTTAAATTTATACTTTATGAATATACTCTATATTATATACTTTGTATTATAAATGAATATGTATTTTAAATATATATTCACGGTTTTGCTACTGAAAACAACAGGGAGAATGTGAACCTGCTAGCAGCGAAAGTTCCTGAAGAGGCAACTGTTCTGTAGTTAGCATTTTACAGAAATTATAGAAGTTAGACCACATCTGCTGCTGGCATATATAGGCATAATTCCATTGCAGTTAAAGGATCTATGCCAATTTATTCCAGCTGAGGAATCTGGTTCGTTGTTTTTTATCATATATGTGTACATTTAGAAAGTTTTATACTGTTGATGGCAGGGATGAAACTAGGGGAGTGTGTTGGCATAGACATACCCCTTCTTTCCAGGGGTGGATCCAGAGGGGATGCAGTGGTATGGTCACATCACTCCTTTCTGACCATGCCGCCAGAGCAGCAGCCATGGATTTAAGCCTCAGAGAAGGTAAGCACTCCCCTCATCTCTCCCTCCTTTGCCTGGTGCTGCCAGGGTCTGTGCTGCTGCAGGGGTCTGTGCTGTCCTAGTCTTGCCCACTCCAGCGAGACTGCATAGGGACTGCACTAAACCAGGGACTGTGGCAGCGGGCAGATGCATTCTCCCTCCCTGTCTACTTCCCCCAGGTGTTCCCCACCAGTGAAGGAGCAGGTGTGGGGAGGGAGAGGAGCTTCTGTCACCCTAGAATAGTGCAGACACCAAGAGCAGCAGGCAGGGAGAGGGGGCTGGGGGTGAGGGTGGGGGTGGGTAGGCAGGGAGGCAAGGGAGAGGCTTAGGAGGAGAAGGGAAGGGGAGAGGCAGGGACGTCCCTTCGAGCATGAAGGGGAAGTGTGGCTCAAGGTTACCTTCCCTAGAACTTAAGTCCTTGGCTGCTGCTCCTACAGTGAGGGGAACAGCCGAGGGGAGGAGGTTGGTAGCCAGGGGTGCAGTCACCCCTGCAGGAGTGGTCATTGCAACCACACCCTTTTTTATAAAATCCTGGGTCCATTTCTTCCTTTTTAGTCATCCACACTGCAGAGGCAGTAGCCTGGGACTTTTTTTGTGCCTGAAACAAGTTAAAAAAATTCCCCTCCCCTTCACCTTCTGCCCACTGATGCTGTTGTCTCCAGCTGCCCTGAGGGTACAGCTAGGGAAGAAATCCTACTCCTGCCTCTTCCAGCTAGGCTTTTAGAGTCAAGCTTAGCCAGGGACAGTTTCAGCAGTGGGTAAGTCCTTCCTCCCTGGCTGATGACCCTAACATTCCTTGTCAGTCTTTGAGCAGGCATAGAGGAAGGGAAGCAAATTGCAGCTGTCTCTAGCCAAGCCTAACACCATGTGCAGCCTAGCTGGAGTGGAGCAAGAGTGGTTCTGGAGCCACGCTTCTCCTCACCCTCAGGTCAGCTGGGGACAGTAGCTTCAGCAGCAGCAGGTAGTAGTGTCTTTAGTCCTTGTCACTTGCAGCCTTGGGCCCTTCCAGCGGAGCCCTCTCACATGATCCAGAATTCTGGATATGTTCCTTGTGTTTTAGATCATGATGAATATGGGAGATTGAAAGTAGAGAGAGATTTGAATGGATCAATGATGTGATCCAGCAACCACATCACTGCACCTGGGCTGGTTTTCTCAACAAGCAGAATGCAAAAATTGGCATGTCCCCACCCAGGCTCTGGTGGTGAACTCCAACTCAACAGCAGGCAACTTCCAGGGGCAAGGAGCAATGTCCCAGCCCCCACCAGGGGAGAGCTTCTGCTGGCCTCCCATGCTCCCTGCCAGCCTAGAGCTCCCTGGTGCAGGTCCAGCAGGGGTGGCAGCAGGCAGCTGCCATGAGCAGCAAATCTACTCCCACATCCCTGCATGTGTAGATGCCTGCCTGGGGTGGGTTTACTCTGGGGTAAATTACTCTAGCATAAAGCCACCCTAGAGCATTTGTACATGTAGATGAGCCCTACAAGTACTCCCAGGAAAAACTGCTGTTAATTTAGAAATGTATTTCATTGACTTAAGGAATCTGCTTTTGGCCATTAAAATAGATTACCTGTTAATTCTGTGTTTGCTGTAATTGGAATATGCTCCAATATTACACAAGCATTGGATATGATACCAGTTGTCTTGCTGGCATTGTGAGGCTTACATGTCTTCGTTGACCTAGAAAATATGCCATCTTAAGTGTTAGCATCTAACTCGGGGACGGGCAATTATTTCAGCTGGAGGGCTGCTTAATGAGTTTTGATGACCTGTCAAGGGCTGCAAAGGCAGCCCTGTACCTTGATGGGTGCCCCGCCTTCTGTTTGCCATCTTGGGATCAAGAAGTCCCATCCCCTAATCCCTGACCTTTATTACCAGAAGTCCTTCCCCTTGCCCTGGAAGTACTCCTTTAGAGACAGAGAGGGCTACTATCTTGAAACCAGAAAAAACAATTGTATACTAAAAATAAAACATCTACTATAACTTGTATTTTAATTTTATTTGGAAAAAAAAAATCCTGATATATGTGTGTTTGTATAGTGTGGCTAAAGGTGATTGCATAATAGATCAAAATACAGTCTTACTCCTGTATATTGGGTATGGGGGGGGGCAATGGGGTGTATGTGGGGGGTGTGGTTGGGGAGTTGTTGTGTGTGTTTGATGGGGAGTGTGTGGGGTGTGGGTATGGTAGGTGGGGTGTGTAGGGAGGCTGGGGATGGGTGTGGAGGGGTGTGGGTGTGGGGTATGTGGTTAGGGTGGGGCTCTGGGAGGGTGTGGGTGGGGGTTTGGTGGGGGTAGGAGTGTGTTGGAGGGTGTAGATGTGTTTTGGGGTATGGTGGGGGGATGGGAGTAAATGGGGGCTGTGGGAAGATATGTAGAGGTTTATGGTGGCAGGGTGGGAGTGTGTGTGGGGGCTGTGGCAGGGTGTGAGGGGTTATGGTGGGGTGGGTGGGAGGGTGTGCATTTCTGTGTGTGTGTGTGTGGGGGGGGGGGGGTCTTCAGAGTCCCTGGAGTGTGCCAGTCCCTGGATCTGCATGTGCTGGTGGTAAGTGGGGCCAGCCTTGCCAGGCCCCATAGCGCACAGTTCCCTATACTCCCACCCCAGTCCCTGGCCACAGGTAGTTACAGCATGTGGGGCCAGCCCCATAACATGCAGCTCCCACATATGGCAGCAGCATAGGGGGCCACTGAGTCCAATAATGCTCCTGCCTGAGTCCACAGCCCTAGGTGATGGCAGGGTATGGGGCCAGCCCCACCCGGCCCTATAACATGCTCTTGCACTCCCACCTGAGTCCCTGGCTGCATGTGGTGGTAGTGAGTGGGGTGAGCCCATCCTGACTCCAGAGCGCACAGCTCCGCGCACTCTTGCCCCTTTCCCCGAGCGGGAGTCCCTAGCCAGGCCCAGTAGGCCCCTTACCTGAATTCCTGCTCTTGCTGGCAGGAGACTGGGAATAGTCCCGGAGGGGCAGGCACAAGCTCTGCCAGGCAGAGACCTTGTGTCTAGTGCCCCCTAGCTCAGGGCTGGGGCAGGTCAGGCCAGGCTGGGGTGGAGGGATGGTTTCTTAGCAACCAGAGCCACACCTCCTGCATGGAGGTGTTGGCTTGCAAAGGGGCATTGAGGGCCAGGGTTTACAGAGGGCTCCTGGAGGGGACCCATGGGACAGATGGAACTGCCTGGCAGGCCAGATCTGGTTCGCGGACCATATTTTGCCCATTCCTGGTCTAAGTGGAATTATAAAATTACATTAATTTTTTTCTTCCATGCCAAAAATATTATTTTTGTTTTAAAGATGTTTTTCATAAGTTATTCCATATGCAAAGTTGTTTAAAATTATGCACCAGTATTAGAGGAAGTTAGAAGGGATATGTTAAATTTTCATTTGCATTTCTCCTTGTTAAATCGCATTCTATTGTTTTCTGCCCATTTGTCCAGCCTAGCCAGGTCCGCCTATAGTTGTTCCCTGCCCTTCAGTGTGTCCACTTCTCCCCACAGTATTGTATCATCTGCAAACTTGGGCAGAGTACACTTCACTCCCTCGTCCAAGTCACTGATGAAGACATTGAAGAGTATCAGTCCAAGGACTGAGCCCTGCGGGACCCAACCGCTCACATCCTTCCAGGTCAATACCGACCTGTCCACCACCACTCTCTGGGTATGACCCTCTAGCCAATTTGCCACCCACTGGACTCTTGTTACCATCCAAGTCATAGCCTCTTAATTTGTTCACCAGTATGGGGTGAGATACTGTATTGAAGGCCTTCCTGAAGTCTAAGTAAACGATGTCTACCCCTTCTTCTGCATCCAGGTGTTTTGTAACCTGGTCATAAAAAGAGACTAGATTAGTCAGGCATGATCTACCTGCTACGAACCCGTGCTGGTTTCCCCTCAGCATAATTTTTCCTGCTGGGCTCTGACATATATGAGCCTTAATCTTTTCAAAGACTTTACCAAGGATGGAGGTGAGACTGACTGGCCTATAGTTGCCCAGATCCTCCTTCCTTCTCTTCCTGAAAATTGGGACCACATTGGCCCTTTTCCAGTCCTCCAGGACTTGGCCCATGTGCCACGACTACTTAAATATTCTTGCCAGTGGCTGTGCAATGACATCAGCCAATGTCTTCAGTACCCTCGGATGGAGCTCATCCGGGCCTGCCGACTTAAATGCATCCAGTCCTTCCAAGTGACTCTGCATTATCTCAGGGTCAACACTTGGTGGTCTGCGCCCTGCTGTTGTCTCTCTACGATCCCATTGTAAGACTTGTCTTGCCCCTTGTTTAGGAACACTGAGGCAAAGAACTCATTCAGGAGTTCACCCTTCCCCCTCCCCCTCCCCCCCCCCAGTCTGTCACAATTGCTTTTTTCCATTCAGTAGTGGTCTATACCGCCCTGGGCCTTCCTTTTACTCCCTATACATCTGAAAAACAATTTTTTGTTATCCTTAACTTGGGATGCCATCCTTAGCTCCATGGTAGCTTTGGCCTTTCTAACTGCCTCCCTAAAACTGCAAGCTGAGGAGGCATACTCCTCTTTAGTAATTTCTCCCTGTTTCCACTGCTTATATGCCCCCTTTTTTGCCCATAGTCTGCTCTGGATTTCTCTGGTTAGCCAAGGAAGCCTCTTGGCCCCTTTCCCCCCGCATTGGGATCATCTCCCTCTGTGCCTGAAGGATCGCTTCCTTAACGCACAGCCACCCTTCCTGGGCTCCCATCTCACCAAATCTCTTACTCTGCAGTGCGTTTTTGACTAAACACCTGAGCTTGCTGAAGTCAGCCTTCCTCAAGCCTAGCACTTCCACCCTACTAGTTACCTTATCCACTCTACGACTTATGGTGAATTCTATTATTTGGTGGTCACTGTCCCCCAGGTGACCACTGAGCTGTAGGTCCCCTACCATGTCATCCCCTGTTGCCAGTACCAGGTCCAGTAAGGCATTCCCCCTAGTGGGATCATGTACCTCCTGCGTCAGGTGGAGGTCCTGCACACAGGATAGGAACGTGTGTGAATGGTGGGAATTTGCTGTCTGCGTCTCCCAGCAGATGTCAGGGTAGTTTTGGTCCCCCATGACTACTGCTTCCCTAGTCTTTATGGTCTCAGAGAGCTGCCTCAGGAGTTCCAAATCTAGTTCTTCCCCTTGGTGTGGGGGTCTGTAGCAGACCCCTACCACCAAATCCCTTTCCCCTTGACCTCCATGTATCCTAACCCCACAATCCTTCTACTTTTTCCTCCTCCAATTCCATTTTGATAAGGGTCGATATATAATGCTCCTTGACATACAGCGCAACCCCTCCTCCTCTCCTTCCTACTCTATCCTTTCTGTACAGCTTATAGCCCTCAATGTGTACCTCCCAGTCGTGGGTAGAGTCCCACCAGGTTTCTGTTAACCCTACTAAGTCATAAGTGTTTTCTGAAAGCAGGAGTGCTAGTTCATCCTGCTTGTTCCCCATGCCCTTGCGTTAGTGTATAGGCACTTGAGCCTTGTGACTGGCGCCTTTGTTGCCCCCCAACTCTGATGCTCAATGGGCCTCTTATTGCTTACCTGTATTGCTTACCTGTGCTGTACTGCTGGACGTCCCATGGATTCCAGGTTCCTGATGTTCTCCTTCTTCTGCCTCCCGGTCCCCCGTCTGAGATAATTTAAAGCCTGACGTAGGAGATCAGCCAACCTGTTGGAAAAAAGACTTACCTTTCGCTGAGAGGTGAAGTCCATCATGTCCCAGGAAGTCCCTTGCCAGGAAGTGTGGGTGGTGGTCCAGGAAGCCAAATCCTGCATGATAGCACCAACTCCTGAGCTGCAGGTTGACCTCTCTTACGCAGGCGCTGTGATGCCTGCTGCAACCTCTGACCAGGAGGATGGATGAGAAGACCACCTGCACCCCCGTCTCCCTAAGCCTGGCCCCCAGAGCCCTACAGTCACCCATGACACGGTCAGGACTACTTCTGGCCACGTCATTGGTTCCCACATAGATGAGGACCATGGGATAATAGTCCAAGGGCCAGATCAGGTCAGGAATCCTCATTGTGACATTGCGGATCTTGGCCCCTGGCAGGCAACACACCTCACGCGCCATGGGATCTGGGCGGCAGATGTTTCCCTCTGCTCCTCTCAGTAGGGAGTCGCCCACTATGATGACACATCTCCTCTTCCTCTGGTAGCTTGTCTGGCCCTCAGCTTGCTCAAGGATGGATTGGGGCTCCTCCCATGCCGGCCCCTCCAGTGCACTCTCCACCAGTGCAGCCAGGGCTTCATATCTGTTCTCCAACTGCACCAGTGGATCCATTTCTGCGGTGAGCCCTTTGGCCCTTGAGTTGTGTTGTCCATCCTTCCATATCAGCTTCAGGGCTTCTGCAGTCCACTCCTCTGCCTGGTGTCTGGCTCTGCAGAAAAAGAAAGTACCCATCAATCTACTCCTCAATTGCCCTGATCCCCCTCAACCTGCTCACTTCTGCCTGGAGTACCGCCACCTGCTCCTCCAGTGTCTCAACCCTGGGACATGTGGGACAGGCAGGGGGGACCCCTGGTCTCCCCCCGGGCCTCTGATGACCCACCAGGCAACCCCTGCATGCAGGGGGCCCAGGAGCCACTGCCCCACCCCAAGGCTCCATCTGGGTGGAGGCCTCAGAGGCTTCCGAGCGGTTGGCAGCATCAGGGCAGGGTCCATGGCTGCACTCCAAGTCACCACCCCCATCAAGATCCCCACACGTGCTCTCCCCTGGAGAGTCACTGGCCCCCCCTGCTTGCCACCCTATGCTAACACCTGCACAAACACCGACGTGCCCCCACAGAGTGTGCCTGTTTGCACACTCTGTTAGCGTATGGCTCGGAAGCACGGCTCCCAGCCGGCTCAGCCAAGAGCCTCCAGGGGGCTTCCCCTCTGAATCCTCTTCAGCTGCACTGGCCTCTGCCCCTGCCCCACTTACCTTTCTTCCCGCTCCACTGCTGCTACTGCCTCTGCTGCCTCCGCTGCCCAGTAAGTCAATTGGGTATGCATGTGCTGTTGGCACACGTGTACCCACTCTGATTCAAGCCCCGACTGCCAGGGGCCTGTTCAAACCGCAGCTTTCTAGAGCCATGGTTTGAAATTCCTGCTCCAATCCCACAGCCAATCAGGCTGCTCCGGGCTTCCCCAGAAGAGCCCTCTGGCTGCCCCACTCCCTCCCACGGGGGAGAGCCCTGGTTTCTGAGGTGGCCTCAGCCGCTGCCCCTGAGCTGTCCCCACTCACCCAGGGGGAAAGTCCCCCCTAGCCTACTCCCGGCCTGCGCCCCACAGACCGTGCCTGTTTGCGTGCTCTGTTAGCTTTGTTTAGGATGATTGTTTTCCATGATTATCTTATCTATGTGTCTGAAGATGACTAATGAGGCCTGTGTGGGATCAAAAGACTCTACTGCATCTCAGACATGTATTTCTGTGTGGAGACAAGCTGTTTCTCCCACTCCCACTTTTCCATCTCCTGTTGTTGTTGTTGTGAGGTTTCAGTGTACTGAGATCTCTGCAGTAGACTCTTCTTCCATTTGGGGTGGTCCTGGGCAATAGTCTCCCATAAATTGACATCAATATTGCATTGTTTTAAGTTGGCTTTGCGGACCTCCTTGAAGTACTTTCTCTGCCCTCCTCTTGAGCATACACCTTAGCTGAGCTGGGAGAATAAAAGTTGCTTAAGGAGTCTGGAGTCGTACATCCAGTTGATGTGACCAGCCCAGCCAAATTGATGTCGGATGATCATCGCCTCAGCAGTTCTGGTGTTTGCTTGCAGGAGGACACTAACATTACTGTGCATGTCTTCTCACTGGATTTGGAGGATCTTCTTCAGGGAACGTTGATGGTACTTCTCCAGCAACTTTAGATGTCTCAGTTCCTCACAGCAAGGTGGGAATCATGACTGCTTGATAAACTCTGAGCTTGATTTCAGATTTGATGTCACAATCTTTGAACACCCTTTTCTTCAGGCATCCAAAGGCTGCACTTGCATATTAGAGGTGATATTGGATTTCTTTGTCTATATCCGCCTTCTGCAAGAGATGGTTTCTGAGGTATGGAAAATAATCAACATTCTCCAGTCTCACCGTGGATCTGAATTATCAGAGTTGGGGATTACTCATTAAGAGTTTGTTGGTGGAAGACTTTAGGACACGTGTACACATGCTTGTACCACAGTACTGGGCACTTTTAAAAGCAAGCAGTGCGGTACATACAGTTGTACAAGTGGTGAAATGCATGTCAGCACTGAGAAAATGATGGTTGTGTGCTAGGAAGTACTACACCGGTGGGTAGGCCTTTCTACACTGGCGGGTGTATCAGCTAGGAAGTAAATCATCGACATCTTTACCAAGCCAAACAAGAAAATGGGACTAACACTTAACATTCAGAAGACATAGGGCATTTATACACATACCTTTTTGTCCCATGGTGCTCCAGGGACTCAGCAGGTAGGAGTAGACACAATTAACTAAGTCTGCTCCACATGCAAGCTGACGTGTACTGCGCTGCGTCGTGTACAGTTGTATAAGCGGCGAAATGCACATCAGCACACAGAAAATGGTGGGGGTGAGCTTTTGAACTAAAACACCTCCTACCCACCAGATCTGTGGAGCATCATGGGATAAAAATGTATGTGTATAAATGCCCTGTGTCTTCTGAATGTTAAGTGTTAGTCCCATTTTCTTATATGGCTTGGTAAAGATGTCGGTGATTTACTTCCTAGCTGATATGGGTACATTTTTTTTCCTAATATATGTTCTTTCATTCTATGGATGTGGTGCATCAGTGGTGACCTTGATCTTGTCTGCCCTCTTCCTGTAGGTCATCATAGTTTTTTGAGACTGTGATACTAAAGATATTCAGTTTGTTTTGAGCTATTAAGGAGTGTTTTGTGGCTTTGTTGTGTGGAAGTAGCATGAGCGGATATTTATGTAGATCCTTTTGGCATAAAACTTGCATTGCTTGTGATCCCAGAGAACAGGGTCATTCCTATTCTATGTTCCTAAATGTGCATGTTTACAAAGTCTTATGTATAAAAAGGCTGGAAACTCAAAGTAGCTTAAGGGTTGAACAACCTTACTAAGTGGCAAGTGAGGTAACTTATCACTTACTCAAGGTTCCATAAAAATTACATAGTAATTTATCAGTTTGCTTAGAACTTGGGAGGATCATGGGTTTCAGGAAAGAAGAGTTTGGAGGAGGCACCAGAAAGTCATCCTTCATATACATAACTCATACACATTCTAATATTATAAGAGTCTTAGTCTGTCTGTCTGTCTGTCTGTCCATAATGCTTTATTCATGCTCTGATTAGCTGACAAACAGCCAATCAGAGTGCAAAGAAGTGTTCAGGCAGGTGGCAGCATGCAGCCATGATGGTAGGGACACAGGGGATGAACGGGGGAGAGGGGGGACAAAGCCAGAACAGCTCCCTGGAGGTGGTGGAAACAGAGCAGATGGAATGGAGGGGCCCTTCTCCCTTCTGGCCTCACTCCACCTTCCTTGATCCTTGGAGGTGACAGTGGCGGTGCGGTGATGGGGACAGGGTCAGGCCATGCGCTGGTCTTGGCCCATCCCTCCCTTCTTCCATCATCACTACCTGCAGGGCCAGCATGGAGGCAGTGGGGGAAGGAGCAAATGCGCCATGGCAGTGGGGAAGGGAGGAGTGGGCCTGGGCCCAGTGCAGGTGGGGAGAGTGAGCCCGAGCAGAGGGAGAAGCCAGCCCGCCGCAGCGGCGGGAGGAGCAGTGGGCCTGGCCTGACTCGGCAGTGGTGGATGGAGGGGAGGAGTCTGCTTCTCCTGCCCCCCTGGCCGCTGGATTGTCCCAGGCCTGCTGCTCCCCCCCACCACCATGGGGGCCTGGCTTCTCCCCACCCTCAGGCCTGGTCCTCCCCCTGCATCGGGCCTAGGACCAGTCCTCCCCTCCCCCTGCTGCTGTGGTGGGGAGTGGGGAGCGGAGCCAGACTCCAAGCAGCACGGGGGAAGGGGGGAGTGGGCCCAGACTGGGGGAGGGGGCACGGGGCTCCATCCCCACCCACTTCCCCCCACCCCCAATCATTATTGATAGGCAACTGGCCTTGTATTAACTGTAGTTACAACATCTGTGGAAAAAAAACCTCTCTTAATAAGAGTCACTATGTGGGTGCATCTACAAGTCACTGTATGGTGACATTGCTACAGCGCCGTGCTTTAGTATTTCCTTCTGGAAGTACTAAAGCATGGTGCATTAAATCAGGTTACTGGTAAATTGTGCTGCTACGTTGTCCTAGCAGCACGCTATACCCGGGGAATGTGCTGATATGGTGATGTAGCTGGTGATCACATGTAGACACACATGATTGCTACGTCACCATAGCTCACAGTACAGCAATGTAGTGCATTGCTACATTGCTGTAAGGTGATGTGTAGACGTGCTTGTGTTTACCAGTATGGAGTCCTTTCATATATTAACCTAGCACACAGTACATGAGACAGTTCCAGTTTAATGTTAAATCCATATTTTTCATCATAAAATTGTTACCACCACCTAACACAACAACAAAAATTAAAGTAACTTATTTGAAAGACTTGTATAGATAGATTATTTTGTACTTCATGGGAATAAGGTCCTTCTGGACATAGGCGAAACCAGGAATAGCATGAATATTCTGAAAGCATTTCCCCCACCCACTGCAGTATTTCTAACAATGCACTTCAGTCCTAAATTATTGTGCTGTTGTCATTTTACACTTTATATTTCTTGAAGAGAGATCAGTACATTATGACATGCATACCCTAAGCTATGTGGGGACCAACAAGCTCCTTTTCAGTTTTGACTTAGCTCTGACATAGATTCATAGATTCATAGATGTTAGGGTCGGAAGGGACCTCAATAGATCATCAAGTCCGACCCCCTGCATAAGCAGGAAAGAGTGCTGGGTCTAAATGACCCCAGCTAGATACTCGTCTAACCTCCTCTTGAAGACCCCCAGGGTAGGGGAGAGCACCACCTCCCTTGGGAGCCCGTTCCAGACCTTGGCCACTCGAACTGTGAAGAAGTTCTTCCTAAGGTCCAGTCTAAATCTGCTCTCTGCTAGCTTGTGGCCATTGTTTCTTGTAACCCCCGGGGGTGCCTTGGTGAATAAATCCTCACCAATTCCCTTCTGTGCCCCCGTGATGAACTTATAGGCAGCCACAAGGTCGCCTCTCAACCTTCTCTTGCGGAGGCTGAAAAGGTCCAGTTTCTCTAGTCTCTCCTCGTAGGGCTTGGTCTGCAGGCCCTTGACCATATGAGTTGCCCTTCGCTGTACCCTCTCCAGGTTATCCGCATCCTTGAAGTGTGGCGCCCAGAATTGCACACAGTACTCCAACTGCGGTCTGACTAACGCCCTATAGAGGGGAAGTATCACCTTCCTGGACCTATTTGTCATGCATCTGCTGATGCACGATAAAGTGCCATTGGCTTTTCTGATGGCTTCGTCACACTGCCGGCTCATGTTCAACTTGGAGTCCACTAGGACTCCAAGATCCCTTTCCACCTCCGTGCCACCCAGCAGGTAATTCCCTAGGCTGTAGGTGTGCTGGACATTTTTCCTCCCTAGGTGCAGCACTTTGCATTTCTCCTTGTTGAACTGCATCCTGTTGTTTTCTGCCCACTTGTCCAGCCTATCCAGGTCTGCCTGCAGCTGTTCCCTGCCCTCCGGCGTGTCCACTTCTCCCCCATAGCTTTGTGTCATCTGCAAACTTGGACAGAGTACATTTCACTCCCACGTCCAAGTCGCTGATGAAGACATTAAAGAGTATCGGTCCAAGGACCAAACCCTGCGGGACCCCACTGCCCACACCCTTCCAGGTCGAGACCGACCCATCTACCACGACTCTTTGGGTGCCACCCTCTAGCCAATTTGCCACCCACCGGACTGTGCAGTCATCCACATCACACCGTATCGAAGGCCTTCCTGAAGTCCAGGTATACGACATCCACCCCTCCTCCTGTGTCCAGGCGTTTCGTAACCTGGTCATAGAAGGAGACTAGGTTGGTCAGGCACGATCTGCCCGCCACAAACCCATGCTGGTTTCCCCTCAGCGTAATTTGGCCTGCCGGGCTCTCACAAATGTGAGCCTTGATAATTTTTTCAAATACTTTACCAAGGATGGAGGTGAGACTGACCGGCCTATAGTTGCCCAGGTCCTCCTTCCTCCCCTTTTTGAAAATGGGTACCACATTAGCCCTTTTCCAGTCCTCCGGGACTTGGCCTGTGCGCCACGAGCATTTGAATATTCCCGCCAGTGGCTCTGCAATGACGTCGGCCAGTGCCTTCAGCACCCTGGGATGGAGCCCATCCGGGCCTGCCGACTTAAAGGCATCCAGTTCTTCCAAGTGACATCAATTAGGTCTGCACATATAAAGGTAATTTATTCAGCCACTTAATTCCCTTAGTACCTCATGCTTTGTAACATTACCTGAGGTGTGGATGAGATTGTTATTGGATATTTTAATAACAGTTACTATGTAACCAAGTTATATGTCTGAATTTGGTATACCACTTCAAAATGCCATTTGGATGAGAGTATACCAAGATAAATGTGCTCTCTCTAGCTGAAATATCAAATCCAAAAGTTGTACTTTAGATCTCCAAATATCTTCATCTTCGCCTCTTCAGCTTCATGCCTATATAAGCATTATTGGAGAAATAGACAGTCTATAAACAAAATGGTAGTTTCTCTCTCTTATTCTATGAAGTCTGAGTGGATATTAAGCAGTAAACTGCAGAATCTTGTATTCCAGAGTATTCTTGAATGTTCCTCATTGTTGAGAATGATAACTCAATCAGTTTGTTCCACTTCTGTCCCATATCCCCTCCAGATTCAAGGTAACTCACAGTCCTCCAACATCACAGGATGCTTTGCACCCCCCCCCCCCGCAAACCCCTCCACATAGGCTGAGTGGACTCGCCTTGGCCCAAGCTGTCTGCTCCAGCCGAGCAGAAAGGCACGCTCTAGTGTCTCCCAGCTTCTGGCCTGAGCTACTGCAGATGTGCAGCTGCATTTCCAGAATCAAAATTGAATGTCTGTTCACTTGCTTATCAATTCAATCCATTCAGCTTACGCTAACATGAGAAAATTGAATTGATTCAGCATTGAGCTTTTTGACTATCTGTATTTAGGCTAAGAGAAGCTTATGTCATCCAAAAAAGAATCCTAAAGTCAATTAGAGATGGAGAAGAAATCTAAGCAATGGGAAGAAGAGCTGGAGCAAGGGGTATAAAAAGAGGATGGAATGAATTTATTTGGATAGCTAGAAGGGATGAAGAAAGAAAGCAAAAGTAACGTTTCTGTGTTAGTGATGAGGGAGAAGAAGAATAGAAGACTTACTTGGGTTCTATTCTCTCTTTGAAGAAGTCTTTGCAATCTGACCATGAGAAAACTGAGAGAGTTAGGATATGGTTCAAAGGAGGGAGTAAAGGTAATGAATACATGTCTGGGACTGCAAGTTTGCGGTTTGAGATATAATCACTGTGAAGAACTAGAATATTACAGTACATGTGTTGAAGTAAAGTAAAATTATTTATCTAATTAAAAAGCTTTATTGCTGACCCTTGTGTCTCATGTTAGCCAATAAAAATGCTAAACTTAGGAAGACACTAATAAAAAGCAAAAACAGTTTAGGAATCTTTAAGATTAATGTCAAAGATACAATAATATGAAAGAAGTTGCTATATAGATGTCATAGAGTTCCTCTTTAAATATTTTTTTACTGTTTTCCATGGATAAGATATCCCACAATTTCATAAAATATTTAATAATTTCAAATTATGTTAGAAGGATTCCTTTATGATCATGCCTCTCAATTAGCCCTTCACACTCATTGGTTTAAAAAATTACATGTCATTTACACAAACTTGGTGTGCCCTTATTGCTACAGTTGAAAATTATTTATTTCAGAAATAAAACATTATGAAGCTGACATAGAATTAAAACACCGAAGGACTGAATCACAGTCTTCTAAGTTTCTTGCATTATTTTGTGTGGGTATGTGTCTCACTTAATGGGCCTTTGTTATATATTGTGCCCATACACAGTCCTTTGCAGGTTAAGAGGTATGAGTCTGAGGCTACTACTCTGGCTGCTAGAGGCAGTTACTATAAAAGCTGATGAAGGAACTATGTATACTATCATCACAGCCCAGTAAAGCTTTTTAATAGCATACTTTCAAGAAACCATCCTAGCTTCCTTTATAAATCAAATAAACATGTGGCTCTTAGAAAAGTCCCAGATCACATTTTTGTTACAGAATGGCTCTTATTAAAATTGCATCTTCATGTAACACACTTTGGCTTTGCATTCACTTGCATAACTTTTCTGTTGAATCAGGGATAGCTTCAGACTGTTTCTATAACTGTAACTGAAAAAATACAGAAAGGGAAAGATCAGAAACAGTGTTTCAGGTTCACTTGAAGTTTACAGGGCTGAAGGAAACTATTGTGTAGCTGACACAAGTAACACTAAATAACACAGGTCCTCCAGAGCCAAACAGCACAGGATGAACAAATACCAATCTGATTTAACAACAACGCTTTTTAGTGCTCTACACAGGCTGCCTTGTAGCAGTATGCATTTGCACATGGCTCTCATTGCCATTACTCCTGCTGAAATATTTCTTGAATTAGAATTTACAGTTGTTTTCTCAATTTCTTGAGAAGAGTAAGAAAAAAAATCCTACTTTCATTGGGCAGTTACGTCTACAGGCTTTTAAACCAAACATGTATTTCTTTAAATGTATGCCACAGCCTGCATACACAATGCACACATCTAGCAAAACAATAATCCTGTAGGGGAAGGGTTGAATTGAGAAGGACAGATCCTAATCTAGTGTAAACTGGAACAGCATTAGTAGAAGCCATTGTGATTTATGCCAGCTGAGGATGTGTCCCTGAATTTTTTTAAGGTGCTATATTTTGTTCCTGAAAGCAAAACAAAACAGGCAAATAAAACTGTAACTGTTCATTTTGTTTCTGTATTTAGTATGCCTAAATTTTTTCCCTTTGCCCTCTGCTTCTCCATTGTCTTTCAACACCTGAGTTTTTGTTTAGCTTATTTAGATAGTGATCCTGTTAAATCTTTCCGAGTACCAAAACGTTAAGAACTAATGGGTCCATGTTTCTTTTTCTGTTTTGACAGCTTGTCTTTAGTGACTCAGAGCCTTTCCCAATCTCAAAAATTGGAAAAAGGATCTCTATAAACAGAGTTTTGATTGCATCAACTGCCTCCATTACATATACAGCTGAAAGTAAATGTTAGTTTTTATTTTTTACAAGCTTTTTTTCAGCTCACCATAGTGGAGGGGATTTGGTGTGGACAGATACAATGTGGGGAGAGGGGAGCAACTCCTGGTGTCAGAGATCATTATGATTACCCCTGCTGAACACAAATTAATAGCATATCCTCAGTTCCTTCAACCAAAAAAGTACTAGCTGAGCTGGAATATATATTTGAGAATAAGTCAAGTCTTGATTTAAAGACATTGTGACAGAATACAGTACATCTCAGGTAAATTATTCAAGTGGTTAATCACCCTCAGTGTTAAAACTTGAATTACTTCTCATCTGAATATGTGTAATAGCAGCATCCAATCATTGGATCCCATTATGCCTTTGTGCATTCAATTAAGCAGTCCTCTGCTAACAGAAATTTTCCCTTAAACTATTCTCGACTTTCCTCTTAACTCTCTTGGATATGCTAAATAGATTGAGCTGCTTTAATATCTTCATATCTGTGGTTTTTTTTAAACTTCACATGATTCTTATCACCCTTTTCAGAATCCTTGCAACTTTGTCAACATCTTTTTAATATATGTATGTGTGGGTATATTATATATGTGTATATGTATGTATCCCATATCAAGTGGTAATGCTACTTTGAATTGACCTGACATTTCTATAAAAGTATGAATTGGATTCTATTACTTTTTGCTTGTCATCAGCAGAATATTGTACTATATATCAATCAGTAACATCTAGGCAATTGCTTCTCCCAGTTGCTTTGGGGCTGCACTAGGCACTAGATAGAGGAATGAAGGAAGCAGATCTCTCCTGAATTATTAATACTTCCTCTTATAGCAGCTCTAATGTTAAGAATTTTGTAACTTTTGAATGTTTATTTTGCAACCTTAAAGCTGTTTTAACTTTGTGTGTGTGTATCTATGTTGTCTAAGATATTGCATAGAAGGCACTGCTCACAGATTTAAGTTGCTGAATTTTGCAGCATGTCTTCAGTCTCCATTTTATTACAGGAAAAGAGAACATGTTCTGTTGCTGTTTGTATCAGGGAGTCCATCAAATAATCCCCAAGGCTCTGAGATTAAAGGAGCAGAACTAATCCCTAAATTCTTGATGCACTGGTGTTAGTTGCTGCTATCCCAGAAAAGGATATGCTTGTCACTTGGGGAACTGAGTTTAGGGAAGTGCAAAGAACTCTGTCTCCTTTTCACTGAGAAGGAACTCTCTGCTGGTTGAGGGGAGAATCACATTGACCAGACTACCTCATTTGCCATTAATAAGTAAAGGGAAAAGGGACCAGAAGTATAATTTAGAAACTGGAAAAAGACAGTAGCAAAAAAAATCTAACCATTCCTGGTAGATGTGCTCAGTCTCTTGCATTATATTTATGATAAATTGTATAATCACACCTGTATTCTGGTTGGTTTGTTGTTTTTTTTTTAGTGGTGGGTGTCATATGGTGACTGATTTGTTAGATCATTTCTCCCCATTGCTGCTGCACAGTTGTGCAGATCTACCACTCCTTTGTCTGACATCAGACAAAGGATCAAAAGACTAACTGTATAGGAGAGAATTGAGCTGGAGTGGCTGATTATAAGCAATGCATTTCATCCAATTATTTCATACACCTGGCTTAAATTATTTAGGTCTCTTTTGTGCTGTTTATAACCTGTGAAGCTTTTTCCCAACACAGTTCTAGGGTCAGCAGTTTCAAAACAGTAAACACAAATAATAGGCTGGATAGCCTAATTGAAGATTTAGTTGGGTTTTGGGTTTTTTGGTTGTTGTTGTTTGTTTTTTTGTTTTTTTTTTTTGGAGCTTGACTTTTTAGAGTATTTCATATGCAAACCACTGTGTTCTTACTTGTGTTGAATAGAAATAATGTGTCTTTTACCCAGAGTATTGAATCAAATTACAGAGAAATTTACTTGCCTACTCTGAAACTATTTTGTTCACTGTCAGCATTAACTTGGCAGTTGGACCTCACCATTAGTTTTCAATCAGTCCTACCTGACAGGAGTGAGAGGTGCTAATAAAGAAGCAAAAATGGGTGAAAAAACACAGGGGATATAAAGCAGTCACAGCTAAAAGACACAGATTACTCATTTTCTTCTTCAGCAAGTGTACCCTGATCAGAATGAGAACCTGTATGCATTAAAGCCCAGAAAATAGGGAAAAAAATGTAATTTTCTCCCTAACTAATGCTGTGATGGCCGCAGGAAAAAAAATTAAAACATGCATCCCATTTATAGCTAAAACATGTTTCCATGGATAGCAAATTGCCAACCATGACAGATGATATGGAACTTTTTTTCAGCATGTGGGGTTTTTTTTTGAACAACTGCTTTGGACTGGCTGTGACAGAATGAAAACGGTTCAGTTTTGTACCTTGTGCTTAATATCCCACTGCTGAGTTTCACAAAATGCACCTAAATACATCACGCTTCAATCTGTTTTTCAATAAGTTATGTTTTTGTAGCAGCATCCAAAGGTGACCAAGAGGACCACTGTTCCCTCCCTTTTTTTTCAGATGCGAGGTACAAGGATATATTTTCACCATTCAAGAAAACTGTTTTATGGGAATCATGGTTAGCTTAATCCTCTTTCATGTATCTTAAAAAAAAAAAAAAAAAAGTTTTTAAATATAGGAGAGTTGATGCAATATGAGCAAAATTTTGTTCATGTATTTTTTCTGTATAATATTCACATATTTAGCAATGAGATACAGGAGGCACCATTTTTAGATTCTCTTGAGAGAATCATGATGTGAAAAAAAATATTTCATTGTCCTAACCACTTGGACAGAGACTCCATAAACTGCTTTCACTCATTTTTATATTAAGTTATAGGCCTCTTGCATGGCAAATGTAATGCCATCTTAAAGATCTGTATGTGAAATCTCAGAAATCTCATTATGCCAGAACGGCTTGATAATTTGCTTTCTACATACATAATTTAGGACTAGGTTTCTGTCTCCATCAAATACAGCTACCTCTTGTAGGCTCTGAAGTAGCTCTCCATCTGAATAAAGTAGTTCTTTGTTTCTCTTTACCTTTCTAGCTTAGCATGTCATAATCTTTGAAAGTCATCCTCAGAAAATCCCTGTGGCTAGGGACAGAAGTTACACATAAACTGGTTTAAACCTGTAACAGAACAGAAGCTCAGTGCACATAAACCATGTTCAAAAAGACTGAAACTGGTTTAAGGTAAACCTGGTTGAATGTAGTATCAGACTTAAATGATTTGGGTCAAACCAGTTTATGAAACTTCTGTCCCAGACCGCTTCCTGGTTCAAGCTAAATCACAGTTCTCTGGCATCCCAGCATGCTTTCCAGCCCTAGACTGGGCTGTGCTGTCTGCTCCAGAGAGCAGGGCTGGCCTCATCCCTCTGTTCCCTAACTGGAGCAGTGAGCACTGGCTGACAAGGGGATGGGCAAGCCAGTCTATAGTGGGAGACTGCCCCTCTCCCAGGCAAACCCTGGCTGGGGTCTGGTAATAGGGATGGGGGTTAAACCCACCTCCCCTTACTTAAATTTACTGCTGGCTGCAACTGTGGACTACAAATCCCAGAGACACCTGGAAGCAGGAAGAGGAAGTGATGAGTAACCCTACAGAGTCCTGCTGCTGTGATTCTGTACTGCAAATCCCAGAGACCTCTGGGGCAGCAGGAAGAGGAAGTGAACACAACCAGAGAGCCCTGCTCTAGTAGCTCTCTGGCTTCTGGCCTGAACCACTGCAGGCATATGGTTGAATTTCCTGAATGAAAGGTAAATGTCTGTTGATTTCTGTTTCAATTTAATCTGTACAATTTACACTAACCTGCAAAGAATAAATCGATTCAGCCTCAGGTTTTTTTACTGTCTGTGTGGTAGGGAAGTGCTGCATGCTGTATGTCACAGATGAATAAGTGAGGCACAAAGAAACTGACTGAGTTGTCCAATGTCACACAGAAAGTTTTTGGAATGGAGCAGGATATTGAACCTAGGTCTTCAAAATCTTACATAAGCATACAAGCTGAGCACTCACCTTATGCGGGGGGGGGGGGGGGGGGGGGAGAGGAGAAATATGCTACCCTAATTGGATGGCATGTGATGCTACTAATAAGCCTGAAAGTAGAAAAAGAAGATGAAAGCATGGGTTATTTTACTTACCATGAATGGTACAAAAAGCAAACTAACTGTAGTTTTGGCTTAAAAGCTTTTTGGAAGTATCTACTCTACCTTGGAGTATCATCACTGTTGTTCAAAATGATTATTATTTAGAGTTTATATTTGGATGTACAAGCTTGTTTTGGGTGTTCATAGCTGATGGTTTAAACAAATATGAGAAGGCTGCTGAACCCATATATAAATCATAGAAATCTCTTATTTTGTCATCATATACTGTATAGGGCTTACAGGCAGAGTTAATTTTTGAACTCTTTGGAGGACAAAGTGTTCCAGGGAAAAGTATACTGAACAGTGACTAAGATGGATGAATGCTAAAGGAGAGCTAGAGAAATAAGTTTACTTATTAAATGAATTTGATTTGGGCATTAAGATTTCCTGTGCAACTATTTTCCTTAGTTTATACAAGCTGGGTTTTTGTTTGCACACAATAGATTTTTGATGCTATTCACATAATATGCAATTCATTTTCCTGCTGCAGCTCCTTGCAAGCAAGCCCTTCAGATTATTTAAACCCTCAGAGATGATTGCACAGGATTCTACATGTTCTGAGCACTGCTGTGCAGTTTCCATGCCAGCTGCATCACTGGGCATGGCAAGGGTCAGCATGGGCAAAGCCATATGGCTCTAAGGATTAAAAAGATGCAGTTCCAGTAGCTCTGGCAAAGTAGATCAGTCAAGGTGTGCACCCTGGGTGGCAAGGGTTGGGCCATCTATGTCAACTGCAGCAGCTGAGCCAGCAGTGGCAGCAACTGGTATATTTGCACCATTTCTCATTGGGCTCCTGGAGCTGGTGACCCAGTTGCCCACTGCTAGTGATACTGCTGAGCTCTGGCAAACTCACAGGAGCGGCATGTGCTGGATAAAACTTGTGTTCTAACCATTCCCATGTCCTGACAAGTTTATGAAACAGCAGATTTTGCCCCCTACTACAGTCGTAAAACATCACTGACACAATGCACGGTTACTTGAACATTTTACAAATTAGGGGATTTTTACCTACAGGATACTGGAAACCATAAGATGGAGCAGACCTGCCTGCAGCTGAGAAAACAGTATCACCTCTGACTTGTTGAAAACCGAATAGTAGTTTGTTCAGTTTAGATATATGATTTAGTGCACATTAAGAAAAAAGTATTTTCAGTTGAATTAGGCTTCTCTATTGTACTCTTGAGAAAAGTTATGTTCCTCTGAACATGCTGTTTTACATTGATTCCACTTTAAAAGTTTCCGCTAGTTTGAGGAACCTGTCACTATTCCACATTTTAAGAACATTATAATATTTGTCAAATCTGTAGAATCTTATAAAATGAAAGACACTTTTCAAGTAAAGCTACTATGGAGAACATTTTCTCTTACTGAAAACTTGAAACATACTGAAATTCTAGCCCCAACAGTGTAATTCGCTAGCTCGAGGGAGAAATAATACCTACAGAATTATGTTTCTAATATGCAAATGACTGATTCTCCATTATATTATAGAGGGGTATATCTCCAAGAGCAGGCAAAACATGGCCCAACGAACTTAAGAAAATGTAAAATATGGAGGGAGAACTGTATTGTATTTCAAAATTAAGGGGTCCCATTTTAATTAAAAATGTCATTAGCTACCTCATAAAGAGAATTGAGATAAAATACACAGTGCATTAAAAAAACACAGCTGTCAGATTTGTAAAACTGCAGTTTGGATATTTCTTTTTTTTTTCATTTCTATATATTTCAGCACATGTACTTTGGTGTCCAGTCCTGTTGATTTCAAAGGAAAGATGGATAATTAGTGAAAAGAATGAAAACATTTTTGGAAATCCTGCCATGATTAAATATGAATACAGACACACACACACACAATTGAGATCCCAGCTGAAATTAATGACTCGTATTGTCCAAACTTCCCTTTAAAATAATATTTAATCCATGTAGTTATTAATGGAATAATTAATGTTCCCAGTAACAGACAAGGCCTGCTTTAGTTGTCATTAATTTGTTCATTTATGTGACAGGCTACTTTAGTGTGCAGAGAAGAGCTTTATATGTTCTCTTCCATTAGGCTGCCGATTTTAAACCTTGAACTCGTGAGCATTTCAGATTGCCTTGTGTTGCATGAAGTCACTCAGCATTTGTTGACTACAGATTTTGCCTAGGACAGTGGTATTTCGGGATATTGCAGTCCTGATTTTGTGTAATATATACAGGCAGGATGCAACACTTTAAAAGAAATAATGAGAAAAATATGAGAATAATAATAGTATGGGTGAAGTCCATTCCTTATCTTATGTTGTGCTTATAAATTAAAAGAACCATATGTTCAGGAAACAAGGTATAGTGAAACACCACCTAGACGGGTGCTGTCTCATAATAGTTTGCTTCCATCCCATGAGAAAGGATGCAGAGTTCAATCTCCCCTACATGAGACTAGCTTCCCTGGTCAGTGGCCATATTGACGCAAATGCTGACTGCAGCAGCGCCACATAGCATAAAGCAAGAGGTGACACTACTGCACCGTAGTAACGAGTTACTGCACAGTCAGCATCACCAAAAAGCCATTTGGGGATGCTAGTGCGCAGTAATGCCTGTTACTGCAGTCATTTAGTACTTGTGTATGCAAGCGTAGTAAGCATGTTTATTATTACCCTGAAATAAAATAGTTTTCTAATAGCATACTGTTAAATTAACAATAATTTGGATTATTAAGAAGTATTAGCTTTACAACTAAATACAAGGCATAACCTGTGGCCTAGCAATGCCGCTGACCACAAGACAGAATAATAGCTAAGCCTTTACTTGTGTCAAGTAATCATTTTAACTGTGTTAAGCATTTTCTGAATAAAATGCAGCAAGTGAATCTGTATCTATATGCTGTAAACCAAATACAGCAAAAAACAAAATAAGACAAAGAAGCCATTGTTCTAAATACAATAATCATATCCTTAAGAAGTATCTACCACTGCAAGTTCTTGCTAACGTATCATAATGTTACTGTTACTTAACTTTTAACTTTTCAAAAGTACTAGTTCAGCTTAATAAAAATATGCTGTTATAAAAATTTATAAAACACCGCCCAAGTATTACTTTTGTTAACCCTATAATCTTACCTTATTATAAAAAATATAAAAAATCACCTCACCCTTAAAAAAGGACCATTTTACCTCTTTACTAACTTAATAGTCATGACTCAAGCAAATAAACTACAATAAACTTTACCCATAATTGTCTAGTTCCTATACAACTAAACAATAAACCCCAAAGAATTTTCTCCCACCACACAAGTACTAAATAACTGCGCAGGAACAGCTGTGCAGTCATTTCGTGTAGATATGGCCAGTGTGGTTGGGGAGGGACAAGTGCTTTCTGGAATCAGTAATTTTATGGGATCCTATGCCCAGAGGAATGAAAGGGCCAGTGCTGTAAAAGCATAGGTGTTGACTGGCAGAAAGAACTCCATGCATCTAGTCCTCTCCCTTTGCACACAGATTCCCAGGAAGAGGCTCAATCTATCCCCTGTATTTTAAACCAATGTTATCTGCTACCTGGATAACTCTTACATGAAGAAAAAATAAATGGAACAACTTTGCATTCATGGAATTTTCACTGAATTTAAGGCTGGGATCTGCTTCCCACACTTGAGAAAACACCTAGGTATTAAATTTAGTGATCTGCTCTATAAAGGATTGGTCTCTGAGAGCTGTGTGGGCCACAGAGACACTTTAGGGATACAGAAACCCTATATTTTTGCACTGACTCCTGTCTCTCTCCTCCCCTCTACACTTTAGGGAAGTAATGTAATATGAAAAGATGACTAGGGCACCAGCACTGGGTGCTAATTCAAAGGGGCACCAGAATGACAGCTACAGAATAAGTGACTGTTGTAGACTGTTGGATGAGTGTAAGATGAGGCAGCAGCAAACTGTGATGTTGCCACAGCTTGTGAGAGGAGGTAAACACTTCACCCCCAAAACTGCCCTTGGCACCAAAGTTTTTAAGTTCATGCATCTCCATGTTTCAGAGATCTCTCTCTAACTTCTGTGGGACCTTTTTGAGGCTGAGGTTGTGTTGGTTCTACATTGTTGTCGAAGGAATTCTATTACATTCTAATACATGGCAATTGTTTCCTCAAACAGTAAATACACAGTGATGCTCTGAAGCACAAGCTCACACTGTAACCGTCTACTTCCAGTGCATCATTCCTGCAGAATTCAGTCTCTACAGAGTCCCAGGGATGAGACTCCCATAAAGGAATGGGGAATGATACTGATCAAGCTGCTCTCTGACCTTCCGTGTCTTCCTCAACTAACATTAGTGGTTTATCTTCATTGGCCCACTTATCTGATCTTGGTGGGGTTATAAAATGAAATGGGGAATGGTACAAAATGATCGTATAGAAAAGATAAAATTCACCCTTTCTCTCCCCTGCTGATGGAAGTTGGTATTCCTCATCAGCTTGAGTTGATTTCTTCTGGCACTGAGCTCATGTTTCTTGAATAAAGTAAGCTCAAAATAAAAATGGGAAAAAATTTATAGTTAATTTTTCCCCTTCCCCTGTCCATAAATCTGCACAATGGAGTACACAACTTTGTTTTATTCACAAGCAGAAAATGGGGAACAACCCACTCTGAATCTCTATGATAAGTGAAAATGACTGTGTGTTTAATATTGGCACAGTGAAGGCTAGAAATGTTTCATCATGACTGTCCATCTGGTATCACTTTTGGAATGTTAGTAGGGCTTAAGTGAGGATTGGGCACTACATTTTAACCTTGGTGAGGGATGTAATCATGTTTTTGTTAATTTTGTTGGAAGCTAGCTGATTATCCCCATGCTACTACATAGACCATCTACCCCTTGGAGTAGAAATTCTATTTTCCTCACAGTGGTCCAACATCATGAATCACGTTGAAGTCTAATTTATTTTTTTAAGCTTGAAGAATCAGCTGCTATATTTACTGTATGCTGAAATGCATCATTAAGAGATAATTTATCATTCATAATACTGTGTGGGAAATGAGGCTTTATCCTAATACTGCTGGGTTGTCTTAATAACAATAGCCAAATTAGCGATTATTCAATGCCTTGATAATAAAAATGTATATCATTGTTGAAACAGAAATGTCAACAAACCGTTCTGTCTAAAGGGAGAATATTTTGCATTTAAAATTCATTAACTCCTGATATGCAGCTCCATTGAAATAATTTACATC
This sequence comes from Alligator mississippiensis, assembly GCF_030867095.1. Taxonomy (NCBI): domain Eukaryota; kingdom Metazoa; phylum Chordata; order Crocodylia; family Alligatoridae; genus Alligator; species Alligator mississippiensis. Next base: position 46,573,442 of record NC_081830.1, read on the forward strand.
TCTTCCAAGTTATTTAGAATAAGCTTCACTGATACAAACCATATATATTTTCATTGCCTGTCTGTTGCTAGTTGAAACTGAACATGAAAAGTAAATTGAAAAATTATTTAGAGCCAATAGGCTGACTATTTTTGCACAACAGGGTGTATGTTGTCAGTAAATGCCGTTTTAAACAGCTGAAACAGAACATAGAATAATTCTTTGAAAGTTATCATTTGTAGATTGCACAATAACTCATTGAACTGTTAATTGGTACAAAATATATCGAAGGATGACTGAGTTTAAATGAGTTTAAAGTATTAATTTCAGTGATCTGCTGTTTTCACCTGCTGGAAAATGCTACTAAAATGTTGGTTCTGTGCCAGAATTAATATTTTAATCCACATGTGCCTGTTTGCATTATTTAAGAGAGGATGACAAAGTGGGGAATAAAACATGCAGCTGTTGCCAGGTGAATATTATGCACTATCTCTTGTTCTTATATGTCATTAGTTGCGTCTTTAAAACATTGGCCTGTGCTGTTGATGATCTTCAGCTGCCCCTCCTAACAAAGCAGCAGAAGCCAAATGTGTCTCAGAACCTCCTGGTTTTGAGGAAAGTCAGCTTGCTCCTAAACTCCTCATGGATGGGTAAAGGGGAAGGTAGGGGCAGTTCCTGCCTGCCACTTCATTTTGCTGCTACATAAGAGGGAGAGAAAACACACTGCTCCTTCCTCCACTGAAAATGAACTCTTACATGTTCCTGCAGATTGGCACAGCACAGTGCTTTTCAGGAAGAGGTTGGAAATGGCTGATGGTGGATGACTGCAATTTGTACCACAGCAGAAAACCTGTCAGACCCTGTCTGCTGCAAGTCTTCAGCCGAAAATGTGCAACAGAAAACCTGTTACTTTAAATAAGTAAAATTAACTTTAATTTTACTTAATTAAAGCAGAATGAGAGAGAATATCCTCAGAACCAATGAAGTATCCCTGTAAAGTGATCCCATGAAATAGCAATTGACTGTGTAAAGCCATTGATGGAACAGTAAAAGAGTCTGTATACAACTGTATTATTGATTGGATTACCTTTGCTTTCATTTTCCTTGTACAGAAAATGGATTTTATTCTCCCTTTCCTGAATTTAAATAAATGCATAAATGAATCAGCAGTTCCTTAAAGTGTCCAGATTCACAACTCGGGTGCCTGCAATTACGTCCGACATAAGGGCAAGAGGAAATGTCTTTTCGTCCTCTTTCTTATTACAAATGAACTTTTAGTATCGGGCATGTATATGTCACAGGAACCAACTGATGGTATGCACAGGTTTTCCTTTGGTGTCATCTAATTGATTTGTTTTATGCACATAGTCATACCTAGGTATTTTAGAGTAAAAATAGTTTGTTTGTTTTTTAATTAATGTTTATTACTATTAGCACATCTACTACAAACCTATGTCTGGTAAAGTGAATTGTAGTCTGGCTTTGTACTCTTTCAACAGCAAGCTTAACTTTTCCAGTTTGGGGGACAAATTTTGTTTTCAGTCATCTTTTGTGTGTAAACTTCCTGACAAAATTTGGACTGCACTTGAGTTAGAATAAAAGTATAACTTTAATTCATCTGATGCATGAACATAGATTGTCCTCAAGTTCCCAGGTTCAGTTTGCAAAGAAACCTTTTCTCCCAGGCTAAGTTATGTTTTTTACCAAGACTGAGGAAATGTGTTGTTTTTGTTGTGACAGCAGTCACTTTTCAGAGTAGAATCACAGATGTTTGTTATGGAAGGGAGAAAAGGCTGTTTAGCCTGGTAGAGTTGTATTATTCTATGAGCAAGGTGTTTCCTTTCTTATTTCCTATCACTTTAAAAGTAAAACTTGTTCTTTCACTTTTTTTTTCTTTTTCTGTTTTTAGACTCCATATCTTGATTTTTTTTCTTAAACATGTGACTAAATGGTGGGGGAGAAGGAAAGTGCCGCACATTTGAAGGATACAGTTTGTGACTCACTCATAAATATCTAGAGACAGAAGAGGGTTGTGCTGGAAGAAAGTATGTATCGGTGGAGAAAAGCAAGGTTTGTTTTAGTGGCAACCTGGGATTGCATAGGGGGAATACTAAAAATACATGGTGAGCACTAAAATGATGAGCTGCAAAGAAATGACTTAATGGATATGTAATAGTTATGTTCGTAATACAGAACTAGGACAGCAGAAGAAGAGGATCTCTCAGATCCCCAGTGACTTGACTAACAGTTGCCACAAATGTCTTCATTACAGTGCAAGGGAAAAGTGGTCCACAGGCAGGAATGGATAGGCAAGGTTGGCCTGATAGTACTAGGCAGGTGAAGGAGTCACGTGGGAAGGATAGGAGGAGGAGTAGGTTCATAGAAGTGGCTGGCTGTTCACTCATCTTATTTAATAGAAATCAGGATAAGCATTCAAGTTTGGTATGCTGAACCTATAATTATTGAACTCTTCTCCAGAAAGTTTATTTTTTTTCTTATGGTAGTAATAATATTGCCATGATGGTCAAGTAATTATGTGAGAGGCTAGGATTTCCTTGGGTGATATCTTTTATTGGATCAACTGCATAGTTAAGATAGCGTTAGACAAGCTTTCAAATGCAAGACATTCTTCTTCAGGTCTTGCATTCAGAAGCTTGTCTAACTATCTCAACTATGCAGTAGGTCCAATAAAAGATAATCACCCAAGAAAACCTTTTTTCTTGAGTTCATTATCCTATGCCAATGATTGTACTTTTTTTAAAGTAATCATTTTCATAGAACTTAAAGCCATCTAAGAAAAGGTCAGTGGAGGTGAATCAGAAAACTATGAGTTATATTCAATGAAATCAGAGCTCAGCTTGAGTTAATAGGCATGTCTACACGAGATGCTTTACGATGCGGTAGAGCAAATTACTGCATAGTAAGCATCACCATCTATACATGCAGACCCTTACTGCACAGTAATTTGCTCTACTAGGCAGTTAATTTGCTATCTGCAAGTAGCAAGTTAACTGTTGAGTAATTACTGTGCAGTAAGGCACTTGCAGACAGCCAACTGGGAACAAATTTGTGCTTTTCTGTTTCATGTGGAAAAATATAGAAAAAACACGTATTTTTCCCTTTCAAGGAGAAAATCACAGGTATTTCACTTTCAAGGAGAAAAACCCAGACTAACCCTTTGAAGCAGGAAACTGCTGGGCCAGCATGGCCGAGCCACTAGGGGGCATTACCCAGATGTGGAGCTGTGCCTTCCCCTGCATGGGCTGGGGCTGTGAACCTCTTGTGCCTGGATTCCTATCCTGCTGCCATTGGGGGATGGGGGGGAGAGAGGTACCAGCCCCCCCACCCCTCTCCGGGATTAGGCAGGACCTTTCCACAACAGCACCGAGACTCCTAGCTACATGGTGTGTCTGCCCACGTGGATCTGTGTCTTCCTTGTGTCCCAGAAGGGACAATTCCTGGCCAGCCCCAGGCTGCTCAGGGAAATCCGTGCACAACCTGGAGATGCCTGGGAGTTGCCTCAAAACGGGGACAGTTCCCGGTCATCTCTGGGCTGCTCAGGCAAATCACTGCACAAGCCAGAACTGGCTGGGAGTTGCCCCAAAAGGGACAGTGTCTGGCTAGCCCTGGGTTGCACAGGGAAGCCAGGAGGTCCTGAGTCCTGGTACTGCACGACTCCCAGGTCCTGTGGGGAGCCAGGAGCTGAGCTTTGCTGGGACAGGGTGTGGCAGAGAGCTGGGTGCTGGGGGGAGCTGGGAGGTGAATAGTACTAGAACCTGGGGAGTTCCCTGTTCCCTGTGGCCTCCTAGTGTTGGTGGTTCTTCCTGGTCAGCATCTACATATGCACTAGTTAGTTAGTTTACTACCTGTGTTTACATCTAGTAGCTAATTGCACAGTAGGCTAATTTACTGCATGATACATGGTGCATACATGTAGACACTGATGCTTTACTGCACAGAACTTTAGTCTGCTGTGCAGTAAAGCATCTTATGTAGACACATTCAGTATGTATTATTTTTTACTTTCCAGGGGGTAACTCTAGAGTCATGTGGCTCTCACCAGTGTTGTGTGTCCATTCAACATTTACACTATATAAATGTGTTGTGTGTTTACACCTGTACGCTTGTCCTAGTTTAAACTACTAACCCAGCTATTCTTATTTTGTGTGGATTATATAGGTGCAGTAAAGGGGAGTTGATTTCCTTGCCACAGGTTCAAATGTTATCAAAATTGTTTTTAATTACATTTAGAAGTTAAAGAATAGTTTTATCCTGGAAATGCGGGTTTTCATATTTGTCACCTCCCTGTATCTGGGTGGTAGTTTCCAGGTCCCTGTATAGGAAGAGCTCAGGTGGGGCCTGGCATGAATCCTGTTGTGTTTTGGTGGTTCATGACATGTGGATATTTTCTTCTTTTGCTGTGCTGGTGTGGCAGCTGTGGTCTCACTGAGATGCCAGTGTTTCTCTGTGTCCATTTGTATTGCATTTTTAATCTGTGTGGATTGTGTCATACTGTCTTTATACATCTTTCTTGTTTGGTGTATGGTTAGGAATGGCCCATCCAGCCAAATGTATGCCAGGCACCTCAGGCAGAGCAGAACCTTTTGCAGAGTTCTCATGTGTTGAGAATGCTGGGGAAGGGGGCACTGGTCGAGAGGAGATGGGTAGTTAGCTGTGGGTTAGGTAGGGTCAGGGAGTCCCCAGTGGTCAGGGCTAGCAGAAATCAGCAAGGAAGACTGATTTCTGCTGATGCTGACAAGAAGGCTGAGGAAGGCAAAGGTGTAGCTAGATGTAGGGGAAAGGAACTTTTTCTTGTTTTGTTTTTCAGTGCCAAATATATATTATCATGTCATATATATATAAACATATTATCATTATTATGTTGACTTTTATCCTTTTATCCTATGTAATTAACCTTTTTGTTGTTTGGCTTCTTACAGACTGCCGGTGGAAAGAGTAATTTGTAGGCAAGTGATATTGTAGTCTAGCCCCCTCCATGAAGAGGGGGGCCTAAAAACATTCTTTTGTGACATAGCAGGGTGGCAACCTGGGGCTCTGAGAGACCCCCCAGGCAGATTTGTGATAGAGCCATCTTAGGATAAAGTGCTAAACAAACTACCATGCCCCATTTTGGCATACAGATCCTGGAGTTATCTGTCAAAGGAGAGAGAAAAATAGACACTGAGAGGAGCTTCCATAGGGAAATCCTTGGGACAGCTTAGATTGGGAAAAAAATAAACTAAAGTTTCTATTTGCTTAGTGATGTTAAGCAACAAATGAAGCCACATCCTAGATATAGGGTAAGTTTAATAAACTATGCACAAAGTTATGTATGTTGTGCTTACAGTAAGGTAGGAACATAATCTGTTTACCATCCCGGTTATTTTCATGTATACTCAGTTTGCAAATAACAAAAAAAAAAATTTTAACTAACAAAGTGTGTAAATCCATCCTGGTGTCTGAAAGACAGTGACTTTATTTCCAAAATTGTGCCCTCGGTGATAATTATTTGATCCGACTCTTCAAATTGTGCCTGGAGAGAGACTTCTGCAATTCTGTTTCTGTCAGGGACTTTATAGAGATATATCTAAATAGCTTTGCCTTTAAAGGTGCTAAGTACCAACAGCTGCAAATGAAGTCTGTGGGAACAGCAGATTCTGAAAATCAGGCTTTTAGAAAACAAATCTGCAATGTGATCCAGTTCACTCTCGGCTGTGTTGGTACTGCTGGACTAAAAGGAGTACAAAGCAGCCACAATTTTTTTTGCCTCAAGAGTAGCAGGTCTGGCTCTGAATACACATAGCAAACTGCTACAGCTAGCAAGAAGCTGTCATTGTTAGTCTGTTTGTTTTTTTCAGAGAACAACTACAAATTTAAATGTCTGAAATATATTCATAGAAAACATCATTTTAAAATAAAAATAACTTGCTACATGTTTAGACAACAATATTTTTTTGCCTATGAAGAAGTGCTTAATTGCCACATTAGACAAGTTGCATAGATTTGGTACTGAAATATATTACTGCACTTGCTCCCATTTTTAAGTGAGCAGTTAATCATTTGATATTGTTTAAATAGACATATTTGCTACATGTTAATAATCTAAGAAAAGAAATCAAGGGCATTTAAGGAATATTTTGAGTTTATTATCTAATTGTCTTTCAAAATTATTTTTAAAATGATGTAATTTTTGCAAGCAGAGCTAGGTGGTTTCATTAGAGTGACTCTAAGAACAGGCTTGGATTTGCAAGGTGTAGGCTTCTCTTTATCACCTGGTGTAGGAATCTGCCCTCCTGGAACTACTGAAGCAGAAAATTATGATAAACGCCTCCTTTCTTTGCCTGTTTTCCCCTTTTTCATAGGTGCTACCTCTTCTCTTACCCTCTGCCTTTTTCTAATTCTAATCCCTTTCGCTGTAAGCCCATGTTCAGTGAGCATGATGGATATAAGGACTCAAATTGTACATGGTCCCTGTTTGATCACAGAGAGAAAAATAAGATGGTCCCCATTTTCAAAGCTGTGTAGACGGTAATCATAATTACTATCCCTGGGTGCCTATACACGTGAAGGGCAGGCATTTCCAAAGGTGCTTTAACTTTTGCACTTAAAGAGCTTTGGGTACAGCACCTTAAAATTTACCAGACATTCCCCAGCTTGGTGCGAGTATCATGCTTTGCTGTAACTCTGTGGAGTAGGAGGCAGGGTGTGCCAGACACTGCACAATGCAGCTTGAGGTCATGGGGAAGCCCTAGTTAAATACAAGTGCAATAAAGGTGAACTAGGTAGGCTGAGACACACTATCGGAGTTTCTCTTACATTTAAAACACATACAATGAGGTTTAATTAGGTGACTTCTGCCATTTTAAAAATGTTCTAAAGTCGCCTATGTGTATTAAGTGATGGCTTTACAACACTTTAAATGTTGAAAACTGTAACATGAATAGGCATCCTCTCTTCTTCCCATGCTGAGTGGACTTCAATGAATAATCCTGCCTTCTGCTTCTTTTGCAAGAGGGGTTTCTAAGCTGAAGGAAGCTCCATTCTGCTACACTCTAATGGCTAATACAAAAGGCACAGTCATCTTTAGTGCTCTGTTTGGAGGAGCCTATGTTAACCCTTCATATGGCTTGCTGTGAGATGCCAGTCTGCTCCAAGCAGCCTTGTTTGCACAATGTATACCTCTGTAAATGTTGAACAAACAATGAAGACAACAGAATAGCTATATTTAACGTGCCATTTGTAGCAAGTAAATTTCTCCCCCAAACTTTCAAGTTTTGCAAGTCTCTCAAATATCTGCTCTCTTGAAGCATATGAAGGATGCTGAATTGAAGCAGGTAGTTGAACATCGGCAAAACACTATTGCCACAGTGTTGACTGTAGGTGCTATAGGGCTTGGGCCTTTATTGGATGATGTCTTCTTTTCTACATAGGGTAGGGGATCCTATAGCATCCTTAGCCCCTTCCAATTGATACAAATCTCACCTGCAATGACTTTGATGGTAAGTATATATTTTTTCTTTTTTATTACAAGGAAAAGGTATACTTTTCCCAACAGGAGGATGTTTGCCAAGAAACAAGGCAGAAGAAAGATGACTCAAAAAGCAAAACAGAACAAAAATCCCAGAAAAAAAAAATGAGACTCCACTATCCCCTGCACCTCAGCCTCGCACCTCCCGAGACCCAGGATTCTTTTCAGGGTGCTTTAAAAAAAAAAAATCTGCAGAAAAACAAACAAACAAAAAAATAAAATCTGTCTTCAATGCTTCCTGCAACTTTTACTATACTCAAAAACAATGCTGCTATTTATTATCCAGCTCCCAATCGTCGTTGCCTGGGTGCCACTCTTCCTGGACAGCCTCCAGTGTGTCTCTTACTCATCCTGGGAGTTTCTCTTGGCATCTGGCTACAGCCTCCATCGCGAAGCTCTCCTTGTCTTCATTCCTCTGCTCCTGGGAACTCTCCAACAGCCCTCTTCCAGGCTGTTTTTCTCCACTCTGGGCATTTCCTCTCATGCTGCTTCTCTCCACACCCTTGGCATTCTCTTCTGTGCTGCTTCTCTCTGCATCCCGCTCGCTGTCCCTGGGACCAGAATTTCCCTTCCCCAAGCTCCGTTGGCTCATCCAGAGCTGGCGCTCACTCTGGAAAAGCCTCTTGCTTCCCCCCATCTCCTGGTTTCCTGGGGTAAGTGCAGGGAAGAATGATTTCCCTGCAGGAAATCCATTTCCCCGTTTTTTTTCTTTTTTACACACATCAGATGTTGTTTGTCCAGCTTGGATGATTAAATGCAAATAGCACTTAATATTGTTTTTTGTTACTTGGATAAATTGTTTTGAATGAATTGCTAAAATGCTTCATTTTTATTTCTAGAAATATCCACATTACAGTTGTAATTTACTTCAGAAACTGTAAATCTAATGGTGTTTTTTGTTTTGTTTAGTTTTTTACATTATTGAGGAGTGGTTAATTAAAAGATATGGAGATATTTATTTTCATCCTAAATTACTGAAACAATTTATTACCATGGTATTTTTATAGCATTACATTTTTATTGCTTTACACATGTTGAGCTTTAATATTTTCATCCTTCATTCATTAATTTCAAATTAAATATTAAATTGCAATGAAAGTTCAATCATAGCTTCTAAAGAGTAAAAAATAAGCTTTGGCTTAACTTCCTAAAATGAAAGTGATGAGGGAATACAGTCTAAAGAATAAAAAAATTATCTTTTCTGTTCAAGATCTCTGCGCATCTGAGAACTATGTACATTTTTTATGTTACAGGAATTGGTTTAATAGGGTCCACTTATATAGTTCTGCATTTTACTAGCACTCAGAGGTCAGATCCAGATGTGCAGGCATGTACAGCTTGTTGTGTTGTTTTGTTTTGTTTTTGCTGTGCCACAAACTGCATGTGTTGCATGTTAAACCATACACAGCATTGCTAATGTGTAGTGCCAGGGCAAAAATTGCTACTGGCATTTCCCAATAGTAAATAAATACCCTGATTAAAAAAAAAAAAAGCGGTGCAAAGCATGCGAAAGTGGCATGCGCTGGGACAGATGCAGAGACAAAGGAGCAGGGTCCTAGAGCTGCCTTCTCCCCTGTCTCTGCACGCTGTGCAGTCCCCACACTGGAGTATCCTGCGCCCCAGCCAGTCGCTCCCCAGCTGACTGGGGCACAGTGTGCCTCGAGATGGGGGAGTAGGCAGCCCTTCGCAGGTTGCTCCCCTGTCTCTGCATGCTTTAGCACAGGGGTGCACTGGAGAGCTTGTCTCTGTCTCGAGGCAAACTGCACCCCAGCCAGCTGTTCCCAGGCTGACTTAGTACTGGGTGCCTCAGTGTGGGGGTTGCTTGCTTGCTGCCCTGCACTTAGTCACTCTGTGCTCCAGCCTTCCCCCCCCCCCCCGCCCCCAATGTCCTGCTGCATAGTGCAGGGGGAGGGGCGTGCACTGCAGCACAAAGTAGCGGCACCAATTCGTGCTGTTACTATGTGTGCTACTGCAAACATGCACCCCTGCTCATGGGGATGAGGCCAGAAAGGAGCTGTCTTCCTACTGAAGTCAATGGGATTTTTTATTCCAGATTCTATTCCAACAATCAGGTGTATAAAAAAGTGCAAAAGTGCCTGTCTAAGTCTGATAAGCTACCCTGCTTGAGTCCTTGAAAGAAAGTTAATGGGGAATCCAGGTTATAGTCGTATTGGTCTAGAGGCAATCAGGACTCATAATAGAGATGATATCTTTTATTAGACCAACAAGATTTTTGCAAAAAAAATTCTTTAATTGCAAGCTTTTGGGCACAAACACCCTTCATCAGGCATTGGAGAAAAGGTTGTAAAAGTTTTCCTGGGTAGAAATGCAAGTTAATATTTCATAGGATTTCACAGGGGAGTCAATAGATGAAAAACTCCTTTGGGCAGTCAGTTCATAGCTGGTATGGGGCCTCTCACCTCCTGTGAGGGTCTGTGATGATGCAGGTCACTTTGAAACAAAGGGAGGAGCAAGGTCTCAGGTTTCAGGTGGTCATGGTTGCTTTCTGATTTGGGAAAATAAGATTTAATTAATGGGAAAGGTGTTCAAGTCCTCCTCCTCCTCCTTGCTACTTTTTTTGGTGACTTAGTCTTAGGGGTAAGGTGATGATGTGTTACAATAGTAGATGACTTAAAGTATTTTCATGACTGGGACAGGTTAGAATAAAATCACATGTAGGTATGCAGGTGTACTTAGATGCCTAATAGGTAGAATGAAGCCAGGTCCAAAGTCTCCCCAGTTGGAGTGAATAATAGTCACCACAGGTCTAGGCATCCTAATGATCCTAACTATTTTAGTCAGCCATAGCTAGGATGGGGGACATTGTCTGTTTAGTTAACTGACTTGAATGTCTCTGGCCCCAGACTTAAAGACAGCCCAAGCAGTTGCACAGTATACCTCACTTCTGAAGGAGCTTCCTGACCCTACTTATCTATGACCTTAGTTCCTGGATCTTACCTTGTTTCTAGTTCCTACCCTGGATCTTTCCTTAGCCTTGTCTCCAGTCCTTGCTTCAGCCTTATTCCTGCTTCCTGTCTGATCTTCAGTTCCTGCCCTGGATCCTGGCTCTCAGCCTTGTTCTCCACTTCTGACCTAGCCTGATTTCTGTTTCTGCAAAGCTGCCATAAGTATCTTGGATTTCCTAGCTCCTGGTATCTGGCACAGTCCTGGTCATGATTCCAGGTTCCCAGCCTCCGGTGCGGTTCCTGCCTTTATACCCTTTGATTCCTGATTCTAGTTTCTTCTCCAATTTAGGCTGAAAGTCTAACTACCCTTCTTACTGCCTAACAGGTTCAAACGTTATCATTAAGGTCCTGTAAAGTTTTTTGGTTACAAACTATTGTTTTTAGGTGCTTGTTCTTCTTTTACATGATATGTCATATCATTTTCTTGAGGTCTGGATACAAGAAGATCAGAATGCAGGTTTTTCATTTAACTTTTAAAGGGTTGCTTTTGCAAGTGTTTTTGCACATGAGCAAACTTAAACCTGTAGGTACTCCCACTGAAATCTTAAATCTTGAAAGCATAAAGCGCAAAGGGCAATGAAGAACAAGCGTAAAGTTTTAGAGAGAGCTAATAAATCTAAGAATACTTAAATGTTAACAGGACAAATTGGTGATGAGGATCTGATTCATAATCAGATTGAAGTCCATAAGAGCTCTTCTGTTGAATTCAGTGAGGTATGAAGGCTGTCATTATTCCCTGGACAGGTTGCTGATGCCTTATGGGCCTTTGAAAGCAAGTGATTTATTCTCATATTGAATATTTGTGGGGGGAGATGGGAGAGGAAAAGGAGGAGTCCAGCCATATCACTAGATAATTAGAAAGTTCAGCAGGAGGTCCCACATTTTCATAGTGCCAGGATTTCCCCACATCTGTGCAGAAGGCAACTGAGAAATGTAAAGATTTGTAATGGCAACATTTGTTCTGAAAGGCAAAATGCAAGGAACAACAAGTGACTAATGTACCATATCACCGAAAGGGCTGACAACTCAGAGTCTCAGGTTAAGCAACCTACCAAAAAAACAGATTAGCATGAGAAAAGCAAAGGAAGAACATATTGTAAAATAATAAATTCATTAAACGCTTGGAGTAGACTTGATCAGAATATTTTTTACAATAATTTACTTTTTCACCATAACTAGAACATTTGAAGATGTAACAATTTTGTTGGGATTTTGAGAGAGAAATTTCTGAGATCAAGATTTCACTGATCAGAGACAGAGAGGGAGTGCTCATGTAGCGGAGGGTCGGGGGGAGATGAATTAGTAACCTGATCTTTTATCTGAAAATGTATATTTCAAAACAATTCAGTCATGGGAAAACATTAAAATAATTTTACTTTCGTACCAATGTTCAGTCATTTTTTTTAATTGACAACCAAACAAATTTGGTGTCATCTGGCTGGTTCTAGCTTGTAGGGAAAAAATGTAAGCAACAAAAAACAAAGTGGGTACTACTACATGAAGGATATAATGGAGAGTAAATAGAATTTATAAGTATATATGGGGAGTTAAGGACCCTCTATGCCAAGGTCCTTTTGGCTTTTTTCCTCTTAATGAAAAGATATTTTTGAACAACAGTATCCTGTTAATGCATATGGGATATCCCACCATAAAGCACTAAAAGGCACCTGTAAATTAGGTAAATTAGTTGAGGATCACTTGACCTCACCAAGCTACCTCTAGATAAGACCCTAAGAATTACAATACTGAGTCAAACCAAAAGTCTATCTAGCCTAGCATCCTGTCTCCCATAGCAGTGGCATAATGAGGGCAGAGTGAACAGAGCAACCACCCTGGGTACTGAACTGGGTGTAGGAGGGTGGAAAAAAGCCGCTGTTCTTGGCAGCCATGTAACTGCAGCTATGACTGTGATGATCCAACAACCAAAAGTCAGTGCTGTTGCTGTACCTCTGGCATAGATTCATAGATGTTAGGGTCGGAAGGGACCTCAATAGATCATCGAGTCTGACCCCCTGCATAAGCAGGAAAGAGTGCTGGGTCTAGATGACCCCAGCTAGATGCCTATCTAACCTCCTCTTGAAGACCCCCAGGGTAGGGGAGAGCACCACCTCCCTTGGGAGCCCATTCCAGACCTTGGCCACTCGAACTGGGAAGAAGTTCTTCCTAATGTCCAATCTAAATCTGCTCTCTGCTAGCTTGTGGCCATTGTTTCTTGTGACCCCCGGGGGCGCCTTGGTGAATAAATACTCACCAATTCCCTTCTGTGCCCCCGTGATGAACTTATAGGCAGCCACAAGGTCGCCTCTCAACCTTCTCTTGCGGAGGCTGAAAAGGTCCAGGTTCTCTAGTCTCTCCTCGTAGGGCTTGGTCTGCAGGCCCTTAACCATACGAGTGGCCCTTCTCTGGACTCTCTCCAGGTTATCTGCATCCCTCTTGAAGTGCGGCACCCAGAATTGCACACAGTACTCCAACTGCGGTCTGACCAGCGCCCGATAGAGGGGAAGTATCACCTCCTTGGATCTATTCGTCATGCATCTGCTGATGCACAATAAAGTGCCATTGGCTTTTTTGATCGCTTTGTCACACTGCCAACTCATGTTCATCTTGGAGTCCACTAGGACTCCAAGGTCCCTTTCCACTTCCGTGCCACCCAGCAGGTCATTCCCTAGGCTGTAGGTGTGCTGGACATTTTTCCTCCCTAGGTGCAGCACTTTGCATTTCTCCTTGTTGAACTGCATCCTGTTGTTTTCTGCCCACTTGTCCAACCTGTCCAGGTCTGCTTGCAGCTGTTCCCTGCCCTCTGGTGTGTCCACTTCTCCCCATAGCTTTGTGTCATCTGCAAACTTGGACAGAGTACATTTCACTCCCTCGTCCAAGTCACTGATGAAGATATTAAAGAGTATCGGTTCAAGGACCGAGCCCTGTGGGACCCCACTGCCCACACCCTTCTAGGTCGAGACCGACCCATCCACCACGACTCTCTGGGTGCGACCCTCTAGCCAATTCGCCACCCACTGGACTGTGTAGTCATCCAAGTCACAGCCTCTTAACTTGTTCACCAGTATGGGGTGGGATACCGTATCGAAGGCCTTCCTGAAGTCTAAGTACACAACATCCACCCCTCCTCCTGTGTCCAGGCGTTTCGTAACCTGGTCATAAAAATAGACTAGATTAGTCAGGCACGATCTGCCTGCTATGAACCTGTGCTGGTTTCCCCTCAGCATAATTTGTCCTGCCGGGCTCTCGCAAATGTGAGCCTTGATAATTTTTTCAAAGATTTTGCCGAGGATAGAGGTGAGACTGACTGGCCTATAGTTGCCCAGGTCCTCCTTCCTCTTCTTCTTGAAAATGGGGACCACATTGGCCCTTTTCCAGTCCTCCGGGACTTGGCCCGTGCACCACGAGCGTTCAAATATTCCCGCCAGTGGCTCTGCTATGATGTCGGCCAGTGCCTTCAGCACCCTCGGATGGAGCTCATCCGGGCCTGCCGACTTAAAGGCATCCAGTTCTTCCAAGTGACTCTGCACCATCTCAGGGTCTACGCATGGTAGTCTGGCGCCTTGCTGCTGCCTCTCTACAACCCCAGTGTGAGATTTGTTGTGCCCCTCGCTTAGCAACACTGAGGCAAAGAACTCGTTGAGGAGTTCAGCTTTGTCCCCCCTGTCTGTCACCAATTGTTTCTGCCCATTTAGCAGGGGTCCTGTTCCTCCTTGGGCCTTCCTTTTACTCCCCATGTATCTAAAAAAACAATTTCTTGTTGTCCTTTACTTGGGATGCCATCCTCAGCTCCATGGTAGCTTTGGCCTGTCTAACTGCCTCCCTACAATTGCGAGCAGAGGAGGTATATTCGTCTTTGTTGATTTCTCCCTGTTTCCACTTTTTATGTGCTCCCCTTTTGGCCCTTAGGCTGCCCTGGATTTCTGTGGTCAGCCAAGGAAGCCTCCTGGCCCCTTTCCCTCTTTTCCCTTGCATCGAGATCGTCTTGCTTTGTGCCCGAAGGATCATTTCCTTAAGGCACAGCCACCCTTCTTGGGCTCCCATCACTTCAAAACTCCTACTCTGCAGTGCGTTTTTGACTAATCGTCTGAGTACATTGAAATCAGCTTTCCTAAAGTCTAGCACTTTCACCCTACTAGTTACCTTTATTCACTCGACGTTTTATAAAGAATTCTATTATCAGGTGATCACTGTCCCCCAGATGGCTATCGATCTGTAGATCCCCTACCATGTCATCCCCTGTTGTCAATATCAGATCCAGTATGGCATTCCCCCTAGTGGGACCATGTACCTCCTGTGTCAGGTGGAGGTCCTGTACACAAGTTAGAAACCTGCATGAACGGTGGGACTTTGCCGTCTGCATCTCCCAGCAGATGTTTGGGTAGTTTAGGTCCCCCATGACTACCACCTCTTTAGCTTTTATGGTCTCCGAGAGCTGCCTTAGGCATCTAGCTGTGTCCCTACGCTGCTGGTCAGTAGAGTGGATATTTTTGAGTATGAGTATAAGAAACAGGGTACAATGAAAAACATCCTGTTTCAATGGGTTAAAAACATTAGTTATGCATTGTGTAAGAAAATACTTCCCTTTGTTTTAAACCTGATGTCTGATAATATTATTAGTAAAAATTGCAGGTACTTTGTTTCAATGAGGATTTTTCAGTGATATAAAAAAATATGTTAATTTTCTCAGTGTTTAAAAAAATAAACAACTTATTTTTGCACCAAATTCATGGACTTTGCATTGAAAGTAGAATTCCATTTTTAGTTAATGCCTGTGGGTCAGAGGATATTATTTTGGACTCTCTATTTGTGTACATAGCACACCTCCTGCTGGTCAGAGAAGGAGGTATGTGGCCAAAGGTGGTATTTATCTCCTAGATAATCTTTTAGTTAATTATTATTTTCTCAATAACTTAAGTCTGGCTTACCCACATTTTGGTCAGTTTAATTATTTCAGTAGTAGGTGTGCTACTTGGTATTTTTTTAATAGAAAGAGATTGTTAGTTTCTTCATTGGGCTTTTATTCAGTGGTGAACCTATACGGGTACCACCTGGTAATGTAGACACTGTTTATATCACTGTAGCATAATTTTACAACCGAAATAACCTTCACTTCAAATAGTGTTCATATGTGAAACGTGTGCACTTGTGTAGCTGTACCAGTGACTGAAATCCTGGGGTCGATATAACATGAATATAGCATTCAAATCACAAAAATCATAGAATCACAGAATCATAGAAAATTAGGGTTGGAAGGGACCTCAGGAGGTCATCTAATCTAACTCCCCGCTCAAAGCAGGACCAGCCCCAACCAGATCATTCCAGAGAGGATGGAACCTCTCTTGCTGCAACTTGAGACCGTTGCTCCTTGTTCTGTCATCAGCCACCACTGAGAACAGTCTAGCTCCATCCTCTTTGCAACAGCACTTCAGGTAGTTAAATGCTGCTACCAAATCCCCCCTCAGTCTTCTCTTCTGCAAACTAAATAAACCCAGCTCTCAGCCTCTCATAGGTCACATGCCCCAGCCCCCAAACCATTTTCATTGCTCTCTGCTGTACTGCTGGAGGGATCCCCCAGCTACCAGGGTGCCGGGGCCAGGGACATGTGTCTGTAGCCCCCTGCCCATGGCAGGAGGCGACTGCTGCTGCAGCAGTGAAGCCCAGATCTCCCCCCTGCCACAGGCTCGGGGTGGGGGGAATTGCTCACTGCTGCAGCACACAGTCCTGGGGGACAGGGGAACCCGTGCCCCCCACATCTGTCTGCAGTGCCCTGTCCCGCTCCCTGCTGAGGCCCTGCAGCTGCACATTGTGGCCCTGGGCCCTAAGCACTGCTCAGCTGGGCAGCAGTCCTAGCCCTACCCAACTCTCTCCCTCCTTCCTTAAGGGGGCCTTAATCTGCCCCCCCCCCCCCCAGTTTACCTGTGGAAGCTGCCCTCCAGGCTGCCTGGGGCCATGTGCATATACATGAACATGACTCCACCTGCCTGACCGCCCTCCTCCCACACCCTCCCAACCCATCGCAGACTGGAAATCTGCCAGCTTTCAGGGAGCTCATTGCAAAATTTGTGGGTTTCTCCAGTAAAAGGAGAAATCTGTGTTTGCCTCCGGTAAAAAATCCGCAGTTTATTCCATTTTTCCATGGGAAATGGAAAACCCGGATCCCTGCTAATTACCTTCTTCTCCTCCAAGTGCTTAGAAACAGATTCTTTGAGGACCTGCTTTGGTGTCTGGTTCCTTTCCCCCTTTGTCCTTTTGCTCCCAGCAAACTGCTTGCAAACTATCCTGTTTGCTTCTCCCTCTTCAATGCTCCCATGGTCACTGGAAGTGCCTCCATATATACCTCTCTTGGGCCTAGGTTGGCTAGTACATCAACTAATACTAGCTGATACATTAACTGCCCCTGGTGCTTGATACATATGCATTTGAGAGGAACAGGCTTACTTATAGATAGGGACCTACCTAAGTCATGGTAAGTAAAAGGGATTTTTGTGGGCCGCTCATGGTGTGCAGAGATGATTTTGCAGCCTTTTGTGGCCTGCCCACTCCTTGCCACTCATTGGTCAAGGAGCCCTGGTGGCCCTACGCCTCGCCACTGATTGACTGAGGGCTGTCTGTCATGTGGCCCCATCCCTCACTACTGATTGCAGAAAGGGGTGGAACAATGCAACAGGCAGCCTTCTCATCCAATCAGTGAGGGGGGTGGGGGTGGCTGCAATCTTGGCGGATCACCTTTTAGTTCCTAAGCTTTGAAAGGTCCATGTTTCTATTTATTTTTACTTATGTATTTATAATCTTTTACTGATTGATTTCCATTCTGTAGACTAGCTTCTATCTACAGATATCAGTAATTTTACATTTGTTGTTGGCCTTCTAAAGTGGAGGGGATGAGGGAATACCGTCTGAGGAAGAAAAATAATCCTTTTTTGTTCAGGATCCTTGGTAGTTTGATATCTATGTAAATTACTTATGGTTTAGGACTTTGTGATGATGCTTTGGATAGTGAATCTGTACTGCAAAGTAACTCATGTCTAGAGATACAGTTCAAAACAAGTCTATACCTAGATCTGATTTTTTTTTTTCCATATTCTTTAAAAAAAAAAAATTCAAATTGTAGGAAGTGGGAAAGAAACCTCACGATCAGGAGAGTCCATATGGCCCTTGACAATTATACTTGGTGTTCTGCTTTACTATACTGTTTGTCTGCTGGATTCAAAGATTAAAGCCATGGACTCAGGCTCCATGCCAAGATCAAATTAGTGTTCCTAAGCTTTTTATTTTAAGCTGCTTCTCTTAGAAATGACACATTGAAGTAAGTCAGTTGATTGGAAAACTTGGTGAGGTATTTGTATTTCATATCCTTTCCCACTTTTCTGTAGTATTTATTTCTCTTACATTTTCATGGATATCGAATCAAATAACTTGGATAGACCTACAGTATACATTATTTTAAGATCTATTTTATATGCATATTTCTCCATATTGCAGATTACACAAATAAGTATGTATTTAATAAGGGAATTATATGTGACAATTGGTGAGAAGTTCAAAACCTCATCATTTCTCTTATATTCTAATGTAATAATGCAGGTGTGCTCAGGGCAAAACCATCCCACAGAGCTATGCCATCTGGCCTGTTGTGATCTTCACAAGTTAGGAAATTTGGTGATGGGAGGAGAGGTAGAAGTTCTGCGCGGCCTTATTTAGTCTGCAAACTAAATAAGCCCAGTTCCCTCAACCTCACCTCAGAAGTCATGTGCCTCAGCCCCCTAACCATTTTTGTTGCCTTCTGCTGCACTCTCTTCAATTTGTTGACATACTTTCTATAGGGGAGAGGGAGGCAGCAAAACTGGACACAGTATTCCCGATCACCAGTGCTGAATACAGGGGAATAATTACTTCCCTTGATCTGCTGAACATGTTCCTACTAATACAGCCCAGTATGCTGTTAGTCTTCTTGCAACAAGGGCACACTGTTGACTCCTGTTCAGCTTATTGTCCACTGTAACCCCCAGGTCCTTTTCTGCAGAGCTGCTGCTTAGCCAGTTGGGTCCAAACCTTTTCCCCTTGCTCACTTTCTTCCCAAATTGTTCTGCTGGTGCAGTAGTCTGGGAACTGACCTTGCCTGTGAAGGCCAAGGTAAAAAAGGCATTGAGTACTTCAGCCTTTTCCTCCTAATCTATCACTAGTTTGCCTCCCCCATTCAGTAAGGAACCCACATTTTCCCTGACCTTGCTCTTATTACTGACATACATGTAGAAACCCTTCATGTTACCCTTCACAATCTTTTTTAGCTGCAACTCCAGTTGCACTTTGAACTTCCTGATTTCATCCCTGCATGCCCAAACAATGTTCTCATACTTCTCTCTAGTCATCTCTCCAAGCTTCCACTTCTTGTAAATTTCCTTTTTGTCCTTAAGCTCTCTGGAGAGTTCTTTGCTAAGCCAAGCTGTTTCCTGCCCTATTTGTTATTCTCTCTGCATGTGGAGATGGTTTGTTCATGCACCCTCAGTAAAGCATAGGAATAATAATATATAATAATAATAATATGGCTTTTGATTCCTCAAGCACAGAACCTGGAGAGACAAGGTAGGGATGAGGCGATACTGGTATAGGACTGACAGAAAAGATGAGCTCAGATGTGAGACTAGCACATGTGTCAGATGACCTGGGTGCATGGGGACACTGCTGGAATCTAACTCCAGAGCTCAGTGAGTGAAGAGCTGTGGGTCTGTAATGTTACGGGTGTGTCTTATTTTCAAGCTTAATGCAATTTGGATCTAATTATCTTAGGCACTGGGCTGCATGACCTTGACCTATCCAACCAACTGTCTCAGTTCAAGCTCCCAAAATCACTGTTTTGGATTTTTTTTCAGTGGACCTAATGTAGTACCACTTTAGCTTTTGTTCAGTTGATCTCTTTTAGATTTTACTCCAGCAGAAAAAAAACAGTAGTTGGCCGACCAAAGTGAAATACCTGGAAATAAATTCTAAGAATAGTTTTTGTAAGGGCATAGCAGGAAGCATAATTGTAGAACCCAGTATCAGATCCCATTGTTTCATATTGCTGATGAGCTGGCAAGTAGTAAGCTTAGTTCCTTGCACTCTCTTACTATGGAGCCCCGATCAGTTGATCAGAGCTCCCAGCTGTGGGAGTTCATGCTTCTAGGAGCTCTGATCAGTTGACCAGGCTCTTAGTTGTGAGATCATATGGTGTCCCCCCCCCCTTTTTTTGGGGAGCCATTGAAAGGCTCCAGAGGCTGGGAGCATTTGCCATGCATTCAATTAAAGTCATGGTAAGAACCAGTCACAAAGTTTTTACATATATTTTGTGTAATGATTTTGTAGCTTATTCCTCATTTTAGCATGCCATTAATTGAATGAATGTCAAGCCAGGTCACTACCTAAGACATAATTAACCAGTTATTCACATCTTAAGTGTAATGTCCATGAGGGGCCTAAGTAAATTATAGATGTGTACACAATATGAAAACTCAAATCCCAAACTTATCTGTATTGTCTTGGTTTAGTTAAGATATATTACATTAGAGAGTCATGGTTCTTCAATTGATTTTATTTGGTTTTCTGAATAAGCCTCTACAGCCCACAGATATTTCTATCACAAACAACTCACAGTGCCTTGCAACTGTATATACCATATAAGTTATCTTGTCAGACTTTTGTCATGAGCTTCCTTGTCAGAGCTCAGGAGTGAAGAAATAAGTTACCAATAAGATCATTACTTAACATCTTCTCATCTTGAACACTAATGGAGTGAATTCTAATTAAAGAAGGTCTTATATGTTCAAACTAATCCTAAGAAAGCTAGGCATTTTAAAACTTATTGAAGTGAGAGCATATATAGCAAATCAGCAATATGCTTACATTCACACTGCAATACTACAAAAGTAAAACTGCTTATCTGTGAAAATCAGAATATACCATGTACCTCAAAGGCTGTCCAAATGGTGGCCTATGAGTGACATGTGGTTCACAGTGGGTTAAGTTGGGACCTTCCAGGCTTCGACCCAGCCACTGCACTCCCTATAGCTCCTTCTGCTATGGTGGAAGGAGTTTACAGGTTCCCTTGACTTCTGGTTGTGCATGGCATGAGAGAGAGCCAAGCTGCCCATGTGGCAATAGATGGGCCAGGTTGTTCAAGCTGCACCACCAAGAGAGAGGCTATACTGCCTAAGCAGTGTGTGCAGCTGAGAGACTTGCACTATTCCCTATGCATGTTCAGCAAGCAGAGTGAAGAGCTAGGCTGCCCACTCTGCCTGCATAGTAGAGAAGGTGGAGGAGGGAGCAGATCTAAGCTAGTTGCATGGTGGGGGGCTCATGCAGTATGCCCTCCCTGCTTGCAGTCCAGAAGTTGGACCGCCGTGATGTACATTATACACTGAAATTGAATTACCACAGAACAGTTCAGAGTAAAGCTTACAAATGATGGCTTACAAATAGGGGACCAAATTTAGTCTTAGTGGAAGCCAATACCTCTCTACTAACTTTGATGGTGCAGTCAGCTGCTTACATTTTGTCTAAATATGGTCCAAAGTTCCTTATATGGGATATTATACATGCCACCTTCAAACTCTGAGAAATAAAAGACTAAGAGTTGGTGCACAGTTACCACCTCTGCCTCACCTAATAAGTTAGTTATACCCTAAATAACACATTTAAAAATATTTAGAAAAATAATTTAAAAAAATAGTGTTGCAAGCTTCCTGCTCAAAGAAATTTTATATCATGCTGAAAGGCCTTGGGGAAGACAGTTTAATTAAAAATTAACTTTTTCTGTCACTGCTGAGTCCTCCAAAGACTAACAGCCGCTAGTTTTCTAATCCAAACATGACATGCCACCATTTTTTTTCTTATATTCTGTGTGCCCTAGAGGAGTGATTTTGTATGTCTCACAAGGAAACTGAGTGGAACAGATCATGTTGGTGCACCCATCAAGCTGCACTGTAGTTTTTGTTGAGTTTAATTGACTATCAGGGAGTGGTGATTCTGCAAGCAGTAGGTGTTTGCCAACAAATGTTCTTGATCCTAGATCTCTGTTTAATTTGAAATTCCAGTCACATTATGAATCATTAACTTCTTAATATGATAAGCTACTTTCATATATTCTATTAGCATTTGTCCTTTAACAACTCAGCAATGCTTAAAGTGATAACAAATTACTGCATCCATTGTAATTCCCTTTTTAATCTTACACACAAAGTCCTCTAGGTCTTTATTATAATAATAGTTTCACCTTTTTCAAAGGATATGCACACTAAAATGGGTCAGTGCCTCACAGAGCAAATTATCTCCTATTTTCATCACTGTGGACCTCACTAATCTGAATGAGAAATTGTGGCATGATCCATCTTTCAGACAGACATGGAATTAGGGCATTTGCAGCATCTGGCCTCCACTGTTTACTGCGAGATGACTGACTGACTGACATGAATTGATGTTCCATCTACTACTACAGATTTCTGATATGTAAATGGAAAATATGCAATCATTGATCATAAAGGTGGAAGCTACATTATGTACTTGGACTACACAATAGCCAAACAGAGCTATGTGTTAAAGCAAAAAGCATTACTCTGTGTGGTTACAACTACTGTTGATGTTCATTAAACATAGATAAGGAAATGAAACAATTGGAAACAGATTAATTAGGTCCCAATTAGTCCACAGAGGATAGTGTTTCTGGTTAATATGTTTGCAGTTTTAAATTTATAATTGTAAGATTATTTTCTAAGTATTTTATTATTACTTTGAAGCCTTTAGCACATGATTGTGCCAATATAGTTAATAATTATGCACCTGTTATTGGGACTATGCTATGCCTTTTCTAAGCATTACTAGCAAATTGCCCATCAAGAATGATGTGGGAAGAGGGGGACAGAGGCCTGTGTCCTGTTCCCCCTCCACCTTGGGCTGGGGCTGGAGCTGCTGCCCCCCGCCACTTCGGGCCATGGCTGGGGCTGGGGCAAGGGCCATTCCATCCCTCCTTCTGCTGCTTTGGGCTGGAGCCAGGGCTGCTCCCTGCCCCCACCCCCCCGCCCCGCCGCTTCGGGCTGGGTTTGGGGTCTTTCCTCCAACCCCTCTGCTGCTTCGGGCTGGGGTTGGGGCTGGTGCCTGGGTCATTCCCTGCCTTCCCCTGCAGCTTTGGGCCAGGGCTGTTCTCCACCCTTCTCCTCCCCTCCCCTGGCTTCAGGGCAGGGCTGGGGCCTGGGCTATTCCCCACCTCCCCCCACCACTTTGGGTTTGGGTCAGGGCCGCTCTCTGCCTCCCTCCTGCTGCTTCGGGCTGGGGCCGAGACAACCAATCAGAGTGCAAATAAAGCTTTATGGACAGATGGACAGTCAGACTAAGGCTTTTATAATATTAGAATGATTGAATTCTTTGTCCTGTATGTGCACGCACTCAAAAAAGTAAACTGCTGATGAAATGTCAGGATTACACAATCAACATCAGGAAATTTACCAGTGTGACTACTAGGCCTAGAAACAGTTTCTCTAAAAAAAACCCCCAAAAAACAAGTCTCATAAAATCATGATTGACACTAGAAATTGTATGAAAAAACGATGAAGTCAAAATAGTTGGTAACTATGGAAAAGTAAGAGCACAGGGGTGGAGTCCAAGCTCTTCACAGGTGACCTCACTGGCACAGCTCACCCTACTGTTGAATGGTATCTCTGCCCCCATGTTAATACAATCATGAGTGGACCCAGCATTTTGTGAACGGGGTGCAGAGGCTGCACCCTTGCTCACAGACAGACAGACAGATCATGTTGCAGGCTTAGGAGCAGGGACTTAAAAGCAGTTAAGAATCCTGTTCCCCTCCATCCATGATCCCTATTCTCCTTATCCCCTTCCTCCCCCTCTGTCCTCAGCACCCCACCTGGATTTGCCCCTGTAGACAATACATAGGGATACTGATGAATACATGTAAACAAGGAGCTGCCAAAGTTTAGAAAGTTCATATGCTGTGGCTGGCACAATCTGAATATAGTTATGAAGACATTTGTACCACTGGTGGCTGGAGCCCTTCTATAGATTGCACGCTGTAAATCCCTGTCACTGTTCCTAATATCTAAACACTCTTCCTTTATTCCTTTTCTTAATGCTGAAGAAGTGAAGAAACAAAAAGAATTGTTAAATATTCAGGATTACTTAAAGGCTAGTCACAATAAACAAATGAAACTCTTAATATGGTAAGTATTGATTGCTGAGAGAAATGAATTAACATACTCTGTATTTTAATAATGCTTTAGAACTAAGGATCTCAAAACACTTTTAAATATTTTAAAATTTAAACAGTAACCCTTTGGGAGAAGTAAGTATTATTTCCTTTTTATGTAAAACTGTAGCCACGCAGAAGATTAAAAGAGAACATTTTCTAGTTGCCTAAAATTTAGCTACCCAAGTCAATATTTACCATGAGCTCCAATCCAGCAATTAAATTCAGGGGAAGAGACTTTTTTATGAACCTGAAGTTTGTGCGATAAAATTCATTCAGAGTGTAAGGTTGTCTTTGCACAGATCCGACTGCAGGACATGAGCTCTTAAGCCTTTGACTGCAATCTGATATTCAGCTGAGCTGTAGGCTCACATTTCTGTTTTGCTCAAGGTGTTCAGAGGTTTTTAGCAGCTCTGATAAAATACTTATTATGTGGTTTGTTTATGCATTTAGAGTAAACTTTTCAAACATTTGAAAAGCTTGGTGTGCTGTGTGACTTAAGTGACTTTCTTGTGCTGGGTCCAGGAAGATAGCCTAGATCTGACTTCAGGCTTGTACCCTAGCCCAGTGTTTCCTAACCGGTGTGCCGTGGCATAAAAGTGTGCCGTTAGAAATGAACCAATGTGCCACAGAATTTTGCCATGGCAATTACAATAGGTATGAGGATGAGGAATGCCTTAACAGGTGTGCCGTGGAAAATTATTACTAATGTAAGTGTGCCTTGAACTAGAAAAAGTTGAAAAACACTTCCCTACCCTCACAAGATCACCTTTCCTCCCAAAGTAAATGATTTTCCTTTTTACGAGCAGAATAAAGTTAGGTGAAATAAGAGACTTAATGACAATAATCAAACACTTAAAGTCCAAGAATAATTTTCTCAATTTTTCAACTTTGAAGACCACAGGAATAAAGCGAAGAGTATGGCCATGGTTTTGCACTCTGGTTGATTAAGTCCATTGCTCATAAAATTAGACACGATCAAAAAATAATTACTCTCTTTTATTAAGATACCTACTTCTCCCTCCGTTTATGATTCTAGTACAGCTTTCTAGATTTTAGTAGTTCACTAAGTTTAATAACATCAACTTCATTGAGCTGGAAAAGAATATGCAGTAGAAGTAAAACCGTACTCATGCTAGGTATAATGTTTTGTTTAGAACTAAATATTATCTTACATATCCCAATTTAGGAATAATAACTATTATTTTGCCCTTTTCTTTGGGAAAAATGCTTGTCCTAATTATTTAAGTGATAGTTACAGTGCACAGTCAGGGGAAGTGACAAAAAAAAACAACCCACGTGAAGAAAACAAGCTTTCTTGTGCCACTGAAAAACTCCAAGAACATACAACAGTGACTGTGTGAAATATTTGCACAATCTTAGCTCGCATACCTGTCAATAATCATTATATTGGAAGGTTTAATATAAAAATAAAAAAATCATTTGTATAAAGTGGCTACAAGTTGGACTTTTAAGATAGGTGCATACATTTGTTGCACAGTTCTATAGTGTATATATTAGATGATTACACACACATGAACACCCACACACACTCTAGATATTCTTAAAAGACAATTGTTCATAAAATAGTGATTGTATGTGCTGAAGGACACACAGGCTGGATCCAGATATGCAGGTTTGCAGTACTGCAAACCACACATGTTGCATGTCAAACTGTGTGACATTACTAATTAGCAGCTCTTGGGCAAAATCTGCTCCCGGGATTTCCTGGTAGGAAAAAAAACCCTGGGTAAAAAAGCAGCAGAAAGTATGACAAAATGCTGTGTGCTGGGACAAATGCAGAGATGGGAGAGCAGGTAGCCTTGAGCTGCCTGCTCCTCCATCTCCATGCGCTGCAGACCCCCCACACTGAGGCACCCTGAGGTGCTTCAGGACTGGCTGGGGCACAGTGTGTCTTGGGACAGGGGACCAGGCAACTCCCTGGCTGGATGCTACCCTGTCTCCACATGCCTCAGCATGGGCTCTCCTGCAGAGCTCCTGTGCTGAGGCATACAGAAACTTATCTCGAGGCACACTGCACCCTGGCCAGCCTCAGAGCAGCTGCCTGGGGTGCAGTGTGACTCGAGATGGGGAAGCAGCCAGCCCAGGGACCTGCCTGCTCCCCTGTCTTGAGACACACTGCACCCCAGCCAGCTGTTCCATGGCTGGTTGGGGCTCAGTGTGCCTCAAGACAGGGGCTGCATCTGCCTCAGTGTGGGGGCTCTGCGGCAGAGCCCTTGTGCTGAGGCACACAGAGACAGGGGAGCAGACAGCCCATGGGTTCCTGCTCCCTGGTCTTGAGGCATACTGCACCCCAGGCAGCTGTGGTGCAGTTGGCTGGGGCACAGTGTGCCTCAGTACAGGGGCTTTGCACCACACAGAGATGGGTGAGCAGGCAGCCCTGGGCTGACTGCTCCCCCATCTCCATGTGCCTCTCTGGCTGGCTGAGGCACAGGATGCAACAGTGTGAGGGCTGCGTACTGGCTAGGCCCATGCTGAAGCACCCTGTGCCCCAGCCAGCCCCTCCTGCAGCACATGCAGCAGTGGGACAATGTGTCCTGCTGCAAACCACACGAGCATGCACTGCAGCACAAAGTAGCTGTGCAAATTTGTGCCGCTACTATTTGTGCTGCTGCAAATGCATGCCCCTGCTCTTGTGGATGTGGCCATTGAGGGCTAAATAAGGTGTGAGAACCTGTTTATGTTTAATGCCACTATAATTTAATTTAATCAACCTCACTGGATCTCATCCTGATTTACTTTAAGGTCAGAAATGTATCCACAAACAAATTTGAAATGAATCCTTGAAAAGCTCTTGGAGGGCTGGTTAATTCATCTGATAGACATAATGGGTTCAGAAGGTTCCACTCCTGCAGTGATTAACCTTGGGTGGTATTAAATGCAAGTGGTACTGATAACTTTCAAATACCCTATGTCAGTGGCAACCTTTTCCAGCTGTAGGTCAGTCTGACCCACCTTGGGGCAGAGGCAGGCAGGCAGGTAGGTGTTAGGACCTGCCCATGGCCACCGCCTCTCCTTTCAGCAGCATGGTGAGATGTCCTACCCAAAGCCTTCCTCTGCTGAACACTGTGAAAGCCTCATCTTTGAGGGCTGGGTCCAAGGGCTCTGCAGGCCATTTCTGGCCCATGGGCCATAGGTTGCTAACCTTGGCCCTATTGTGAAGTGGCTGATTTAAATCCAGCTGTTCAGTCTAGTTTCTAAAAACTTCACATAAGCAAGAATGTATTGGTAGGTAGAAACCAACAGCTGAATGGGCATGATGACTGAACTTCCCATTCCTACCTAGGCTCCTTTGAGAGAGGATAGAGATGCAACTTCAGTAAGGTGTTAACCAGATTTGTGAATGAACAGAAAACTTGTGCCTTTATAAACAGGCAATTTGGTATCTTTCATGAGTATAATATTTACCTTTAAAAAGCAAGCCAACAAAAATCTGTAATGATAATATTCTAAATAAATGATCCAATACACAATTATGGAGTTTTCTCATCTAAGTAGATATACCTAGAAATGCAATAAGAATTGCTCTGAAAACTAATAACAATAATTTAAAAATATCTGAGCTCAACTGTACACCCTGCGCATGTATGTGGTTCCAATTGGAGTCAGTGTAAGTTGCTTATTAGGAACTGTGTATTCAGGCCCAAGTGTCAGTTAATGCTAAATGTTGATGAGTGATCAAATGCTGAGAAGTGTGAGCATCTCCACAGAAGCGTTGCATCTTCTAAGTGCTCTGTATGTTGACAAATAAGGAAAGGTAGACTCAAAGGTCAGATATAAGGAAAAACAAAACAAAATAAACGTCTATAGTATATTTTTATAGATGGCAATCTCTTTATTGAATTGAAACTCAAAAAGGAATCCTACAGAAAGTGAAAACTTGGTCATAGTATTAGGGAAGAGTATAAGAGTATCATGTAGGTATGAAGGGAATAAATTAGAAAAACCAAGACACAATTTGAAATGCAGCTGGCAAGGGACATGAAAGGCAATAAAAAGGGATTATACAAATATGTCAAAAGTAAGAGGAAGACCAGAAAAACCATATATCCCTTATGCAATGCAGAAGGCAATCTAGTTACAGATAATGCAGAGAAGCCTGAAGTATTTGATGCCTTTTTTTACTTCAGCCTTCACAAATAGGGGCAGCTACCAGATGACAAATTCAGTTGGTAACAAAGATGGGGAAGGAGATAAATAACCTAGGGCAGCGGTGACTCCACTGGCTATTTTGGTTTAAATAACCACTGGCAGTGGTGACTCCACTGGCATATTTTGACTCCATGGGCTAGGTGAATGGCATGGGGCGGGTATGCAAGCTAGATTGGAGCATGCGTGTTGGGATTGGGCCTGATGCTGCACGTGCATGGTGGGATCAGACCCCCTGGGCTTTACACTGCCTCTGCTTTGCACGAACCCTCTGGGGACCCATGCTGCCTCTGCCCAGTCCTGCATGCTGGGCCAGGCTCCAGGGCACTATGCCACCTCCACCCAGCACAATACACTAGGATTGGGCCCCATGCTGTCCTGCACACATGATTTAGCATGTAGGGACATGGTTTGTGGGGATCCCTGTGTACTCTGCAAGCTGCAGGTTGAGCACACTTGGCCTAGAATAGAAGAAGAACAGGTAAGGGATTACTTAGAGAAACTAGATGATTTCATGCCAGCAGAGCCAGATGGAATGCACGCTAGGGTACTGAAGAAATTGGCTGAAGTAATTTCAGATCCGTTAACTATTTTTTTGAGTGCTTGTAAAGGTCAAGCAAGTTCCTGCATGATTGGAAAAGGGCAACTATAGTGCCCAACTTTAAGAAAGGGAAGGAGGATCTAGGGAATTTTAGATCAGTCAGCTTGACCTTGATACCTGGAAACATTATTGAGCAGGTCCTCAAGGAATCTTGTGTGAAGCACCTAGAGAAATACCCAGCATAGATGCATCAAGAGCAAATCATGCCTGACCAACATGATTTGCATCTATGATAAGGTGACAGGCTGTCTGGATGAGGGAGAGCAATGTTATATCTTGACTTTACCAGTATTTTTGACGTTGTCTCCCAAGACCTTCTTATTAACAAGCTAAGGTAACACAGCATAGATGAAAGTACTGTACGGTGGATAGATAACTGATTGGATCATCATACTCAATGTAGTTAGCAATGGCTCAAAATCCATGGGGGAAGAAGTATCAAGCAGGGTTCCCCAGTGGTTCCTACTGGGCTGATTTTGTTTAATATCTTCATTAATTATTTGGAAGATGGGATTGAATTCACACTTAGCAAATGTGCAGATGACACCCAGTTGGGTGGAGTTGCAGATACTGCACAGGTTAGGGCTAGGATCCAGAATAACCTGGATAGACTGAAGAAATGGTCCGCAATCAATGAGATGTGATTCAACAAGGACAAGTGCAAAGTTCTTCCTTTGGGATTGAATGACTGCATGCACAACTATAGACCAGGGTTTATTAGTTAGGCTGTAGTACCACAGAGAAGGACCTGGGGGTCATAGGCCGTGGAATGGGGTGGGCCATCCAGGCCATGGCCCGACCAACTTTTAGCACATTAATTTAGCTAGCTATGCTGTTTAAAAAAAAAAAATAGCTGTACAGTTTTAACCGGAATGACAATTGTGCATTTGTGGGTTATATAAATGAACATGCTAAAAGTTGGTCGGGCCATGGCTCCAGTGGCCCACTCCATTCTGCAGCCTATGATGGGGGTTATGATGGACAGTAAGATGAATATGAGCCAACAGTGTGCTCTTGTTGCAACAAAAGCCAACAGCATTCTGAGTTGTATTCACAGGAGTGTTACGTGCAAATCAAGGGAAGTGATTTTTCTGCTCTATTCAGCACTGATCGAGTACTGTGTCATCTGGAGTACTATGCCCAGTTTTGGGCCCTATACTTCAAAAAGCATATGAACAGTTTGGAAAGAGTTGAACACAGAGAAAAAACATTATTAGGGGCCACACAGGCATTGCTTATGAGGAAAGGCTGAAAGAACTAGTGTTATTTAGTCTGGAGAACAGAAGACTGAAGGGGGATATAGTGGAGATTACTAGACAGAAGATTATAGAGAGGGCAGAGGTACACAATTCTCTGCAGCCATAGAGGACAAGACTAAGATTAATGGCCTCGCATTTCATCTGAGGAAATTTAGGCTGGAGATTAGGAGGAACTTTCTGACTATGAGGCTAGTCGAGCATTGCAACAGGCTACCTAGAGAAACCGTGGAATCTCCATCCTCGAAAGTTTTCACAAACAGGTTACACAAACACTTGGTTGGGATAGGTTAGTTGTGGATGATCCTACCTTCAGTAGGGGACTGGACTGTGTATGACCTTGTGAGGTCCCTTTCAAACCTACTTTTCTATGAAGCCTCCTTAAATTCATTTGATAGGCTGTATTACATATCTCTTATAAATTCCAATGGTTTCCTCTGTATAACCATTGAAGTAGTAGCAGAAATGTTAGGAGCCCAATTTGCTGCCTTTAAAGTCAATGAGAGTTTTGCCATTCACTTAAATGCGAGTAATTAGCACAGTCTGGCTAATTGTTGTTTTTAATTAGAATCCTAAAACCTATACATGGAAATAATGAAATATTACATTTTGTTTTTAAGAATGCATGTCAAAGAAAATTGTTAATTATGTTTCAATAATGGAAAATTGTATAATTCCTCAGAAGGAAATTATATGATTAATTACCTCATGTTAGTAGTTTACAGATCTCTACCTGAGTGTACAGCTTTAAATAATGTGGGTCTCTAAATTAGTAAGTGCATCATATGTTTGATGCCAGTATGGACAATATGGACAGAAACATATTAAAATACAGTATCTCAGACCGCAATGTAATGCTTCAGTCAATAGTTAATGCTATAAGAATTACCTATTATTAGACTGGAAAATAACAGATGCACCCTGGTTTCCAAGGATCATTCCCAATGTACTGACATGAGCCACAGCAATACAAGGGAAGAACAGAGTGATCCTATATCACCGCATGATAGTAACACCTTTGTTCATTCCCAGTATCCAGGACCACTCTCTCTGAACAACATTCTTAGGATACCAGTTCCCAAACTGTAAAGTAAAATAAATCATTGCAACTAACCTCCGCTACTGGAGACTTGAGACTGCAAGTTAACAGCATTTGTCTCAGGCCTTCTTATTCAAAGATAACAGGATAAGGGTCAAATGCCCTCAATGTTTCTTTCTAAAACTAATGCAGCCCTCTCTGCAGTCATTTTGGGAACCAGTGTTTCACCCCTCAGTTCCCTTCAGATCAGTCCTATAGAAATTTTTGAGGGAAGGCGAAAAGACTCAATTAAAACCAAAACCCAAGCCTAGTACCTTCACTTATATTATGTAGCGCGGAAAACTAAATCAGTGTGTAAGGATTGTTTTGGGTTGTGGTTGTGAAAGTTGTTGTCCTTTGCTTGTATTAAAGCAGACCAAAGTTATTTCTCAGGCAATGTAGGAGGAAATGCAGAATGACCAGTGTGGGAGCAGGAATGACAACTACATTCATCACTGGTCTCTGATGAGAGTGTTAGTAGTATTTATTTACCATGTGGATAACTTAAATGAATCTGTGTACAATGAGCTGGTGTTATGCTTGCAACCCTCCCTTAACTCACTGGAAGGCCAACGTTGGCACCAAAGCAAACTTCTGCATTGTAGAGAATCAACTGCTCAAAACCAATGAAAGGGGGGAAAGGCTAAGCACAAATAAACTGGTATTATCTGTTGGGTAACAATGAGCAGTTCCCCGGAAATCCTCATTAATGAGCAATATACCCTAACTGATTTTGCTTTTGGAATTGAAAGTCAATTAGTTAGTGTTGTACTGTTGCAGCCAAAAGTGGCTTCTCAGGATGTTATGTTATGTAAATTGATGTTAGAGTATAAAAATACAAAAACTTAGTTCCTGTTCCTGAATAGGATATTTCATAATAATAATGAAAGTACCAAGTGAGTAATGTAAAGCCTATATGCAACTGGTCCCAGCCTGTATTGACTTCAGTTATGCCTAAATTTGATCCCCTATTTTTAAGGAGTAACAGTTAAGGGCTTCATGTTATAATTATATTTCTGAAACATTACAAATGCATCAGTCAGGAACAACACTCATTTGATATATTTGTAAACATTGTGCTAGAAACATACCGACTACTGCGCTAGTATTGTAAACACAATTAAAAATGACTTCATCTTCTGAGCCACTAAGGCTAATATAAGCCATGTCATTGGTTCTATTTTTAAAATACTTAAGGTGCCATAATATCTTAATAATTT
Organism: Alligator mississippiensis; assembly: GCF_030867095.1. NCBI lineage: Eukaryota > Metazoa > Chordata > Crocodylia > Alligatoridae > Alligator > Alligator mississippiensis. The sequence goes on from NC_081830.1 coordinate 46,605,471, forward strand.
TTAGGATTTTAATTTAATTTTCTCATTAACGTGCACTCTATTTGGAAATAATTGTGAAATATTCCTTTTAAAGGACATTTTTATCCATTATTCAAATATTTTCTTTTAGTGTAATTGTGTTGCTTTGGCCAAATCAGAAATGTACATGGTTTCTTTGCTTCATTTTTACAAATGCCCTGTGTCCACTGTGCCTGCAAAACATTGTCTTTAGCATTTGGGGATATAAAAGTTGTAATTAAACTACATAAGTCTTGAGTATCCAACATAGTAGTGGGACATGCATTGTTTAGTAGATTTGTAAAATATTAGCCAAGAGGTAATCCGAACCTATGTTGCCTCTACGTACAATTTTTATGTTGTGTAGAGAAGGGAAATTGATGTAAGAGCTTAATTTGAAGGAGACCTTTAAGGTTGAGCTTTGTCTTTCTTTTCTTTTTTCTTGGCGTAAGCTATTTTTATCCTAAAAATGATGCCAGATTTTGATTTTGAAAATATTGTATTGTTCATAATCAAACATTGGATCAATAAAATAATAAAAGCAAAAACCTAAAACCTAAAGTTGGAATTTATCCTGACAGATTGTATAACTGGGGGAGAAACTTCATTATTACAAAACATGAGAAAAAGCCATTGTTACAGGATGCAGTGAATACTATTTCTCGTTTCAGTTTCTAGTTGTTACATAACAGTGACCACATGAGATGCTGTTGCCTCCAGGGTGCCTGGGACCCTGGGCAGGGGGGTTGGGACCCTGTGGGGGATAGGGGCTGTGGCTCTCCAGGGGGGAGCTGGGACGCTGGGTGGGCAGGGGCATTCCATGTGCTGGGGGGCCTGCACCCTGTGGGGGGCCAGGGGACCCACCCCTCCTGAGCAGCCCCCACACAAGGTCTTCCACACCCACAGTGCCCCCAGCAATTGCCCCAGTCCTACCCACAGACCAACCCACATCCTGCCACATCCACCCACCTGACTTCCCCCATACCCCTTATCATTCCCTTCCTGCAAACACCACATCCCCCCCATCACACACCCATCATGTATGAAGAAAACCAAAAGCACACATCAACACATATAGGTATTTAGAATTTATTTTTTCATGATAATAGAGACACTGGTTGGCTTCCAAATTGCTTTAACATTGTAAATATACCAATAGTTACCCAATTTATCACTCTCTCTCTCTCTAGATATGTGTGTGTATGTATAGAGTGGTTTTTTGTTTTAAATGTGGAAGAACATGGATTTTGGGGTATTTTAAAAAATGGATTTGGGATGCTGCTGCAACAGTCCAGCTGGCACAAGGGGTAGTGTCCCCAGGTATCAATTGGCTGGGCTCCAGAAGTTCCAGAAAGCGAGTAGCCCCAAGCTGCTTACCAGGGCAGCTTTTTGTATGGATGGGGCCAGGACAGGGCAGCTTTTTATACTGCTGGGGACAGCACAGGTGTTGGCCCTGCCTCTAGCTCCCACTGATCCGGGAGGAGCCAGGCAGGGTTATTTTGCCCCAAGTGGCACAATTTGCTCCACACCAAAGTGCATGTTTGAGCCTGTGCACTGAAGCAAAAAGCCCGGGCTCAAATTTGCACCGCTTCTATTTGAGCTGCTGCAAGCGCACATGCTTGCATGTGTGGACACGCCCTTAGAGTTCATAAATAGCTATCCAACCCTGATCCTGGATGCTGAATACTCAGACCTCCCATTACAGCTAACCAAATCACAGGATCTTAGCCCTATCAGAACCTGACTGAAGGTGAAATCTACTCCACCTGGATAAAGCTCTAGCATTCAGGCATTTTGCAGACAGAGTGAGGAAAGACTGGAGTTTTAAAATATCACCATACCTTCAGATTTTGATATCTGGCCATTTGCTCTCCTACCACTGTAACTTTATCAAATATATATGCTCTCTCACAAGAAACGTCACATACTCTTTTTTCCTGCACATAATGGAGAAGTCTGATGATTTGTACTCTGAAGCTGTAGCATTTTGTAAAGACAGGGTGAATCTACATGTTTATTAATGCACCCTAATTACTGCACATTTAGTTTAGTACTTGTTTAATGAAGTACTGACTAAATGCACAGTACTAGATTTACTCTGCAGTAGCACCAGCGCAGTTTTTTGTGACACTTACTGCACATTAGCTTAATAACACTGCGCAGTAGGCTGTTAGCATGGTTTTTAACTGCCATGCTATTGCACAGTGTTATTAGGCTAATATGCAGTAAGCATCTTGTATAGATGCACCCACAGAGGATGAATATATAGATTTTTTTCTGAAGAACTGTGTTCTGCTAAATCAGGATGATGATACAGGTTTCTTTAGATGAGGTTCCTCTTATTTCAGCTGGAAATATGGGTTGTTAGTATGTTCAGAGAATAGTTCATGTTTGAAAAACAAGTAGTTGCCAGTATGTGTGTTGTCACTTAAATGTGCATGAATCAGTTTTTCCTATATATATTCTCATGTTATTTTTTACAGGTGAAATCTGCGCTTTTAAAATTCATGGGCAGGAAATGCCCTTTGAAGCTGTTGTGCTAAACAAGACATCTGGAGAAGGTCGTCTTCGAGCAAAACGTCCAATTGACTGTGAACTGCAGAAGGAGTACACATTCATCATCCAGGCTTATGACTGTGGAGCAGGACCTAGCGGAACAAACTGGAAGAAATCTCATAAGTGAGTGACAATGAGAAAAGAAAAGATTGACTGGGGCATGTATTTACAGTGTGATGCAGTTCAGGTTGAAGAGCTTATTTTGATGTTATCAATAAGAAGCAAATGAAAACAAAATACTATCACCGGAATTGAATGCCCATTTTTAGTGCCTTTTCTTTATGAACATATGTTACTCTCTCCAGCATCAGTTTGATGTACTGGACTGTGTATTAAGCTAAGCATTTAAATATTTGCAATAGCACTGGTGATTAAATGGACTATAGCATTTTATTTTTTTTAATTGTGAAACCAAAATATGTTGTCTCTTGATTCTGCTCATTTCAAATGGTGAAAAAAAATCTTCTTCAGGAGGGGAAAATAGCTATCAGTGTTGGGTTTTTTTTGCTTCTTTTCCTGTGTATGCTGCAGCAACTCTTCCTTTGCACTAGGTTTTTGTTAGATCCAAGCCTGACTAGGTCAGCACTTGGATAGGAAATCTCCACAAATTCAGATGCTGTTGGAGGTGATATTGAGGGTCAGCAAGCGGCTCTCTTGACTGAATTAATATGGAGCCAGTGTCTCAGCATGCAGTTAAGGACACAATGCTGCTTTTTTCATCTGATACTTGTCCTTAAAGATGAAGTATACCTGAGAGGAGAGAGGAAAACTGTCATATCAAGTGTTCAACCTGCTGTCTGATCCATTTAACTAAGCCAGTTATTGCAAGCTTTTGTTTATATAGGCTGCTCAGTAATTTTTATATTATAGAATATATTCTGGCCTGCACTGTTATCTATTTTAAACGAAAATCTAGAATGGGGTGAGCAAAATGTGGCCTGCAGGCTAGATCTGGCCTGTCAACTGACTGGATCCAGCCCATGGATTGCCCAGTGGTGCTCTGCCTGAGGCTGAGCCCCAGCCCTACCTTCTCTGGCTGGGGGAGCCCGCACCATACTCCTGCCTGCATCTGTGAGCCTGGGCCTGGACCAGCATATGCAGCTTCTGGTGGGGCTGTTCCCAATGCTGCTCTGCTCTCCTCACCTCCAGCGGGAGCCACCCAATTGAAGTTTCCCCTCTGCCCACCCTCCCAAGTGGGGCCTCAGTGGCAGGAGGAGGAGTTACCATTGGAGGCAAGGGGTGCACAACAGCCCTGCCAGCCTGGGCCCAGCCAGCAGATGCAGCTTCCGGTGGAGCTGTTCCTGGTGTGGCTAAGGCCAGCCAGGTGCTGCTCTGATCCCCACGCCTCTAGCAGGAGCTCTTCTTCCCATTCCTGCCCCTGCTGCATCACTCTAGGCAGGCGGGGAGGGGTTGCTTCAGCAAGGTGGCTCCCACTGGAGGTGAGGGGAGCAGAGCAGCATCTGGCTGATTGCAGTTGCACTGGCAACAGCCCTGCCAGAAGCTATGCTCCCAGTGTGGGGGGACTCAGCTAGGTGGTTCCTGCCTCACCATGTGGGGCTCTGCTTTTTCCATCCCACTCGGAGTGGCACAGCAGGGGCAGGGAGGAGGAGTGGGTGCTGGTGGCGAGAGAAGCAGAACAGCTCTGCAAGCCTGGGCTTCAGCACATTCAGATTCTGGCAGGGCTGTTCTTGATGTGGCTGCAGCCAGCTAGGTGCTCTTCTGTTCCCCATGCCTCCAGTGGTGGCTCCTCCGACCTCTCATGTCCCTGCTGCACCACTCCGGGTGGGTGAGGAAGCTTCAACAGGGTTGCTCCCACTGGAGGTGAGGGGAGCAGAGCAGCACCCAGCTGGGTGCGGCTGCACTACGCTGGCTGGGGCCGGGGCTGGGGCTAGGTCAGTGGGTGTGTGCTGGAGTGTGGTGTGGGCTGGAGTGCTGTGTGGGCTGCCCCTGGTGGGGCTGATCCCTGTGAAGAGTGCCATGGGAGCAGCTGCAGACCACACCACCTAGGCCAGTTATGCTGCACACACACTCTGCCTCCCCCTTCTTCCCCTTGCCCCTTGCTGGCTCCCAGGACCTAGTGCCCAGGCAGCCTCCCCCCACACATGCACACATACTCCCCCCATGCCTCTCTCCCCACCAGGCAGGGCATGCAGAGAGCAGATCACAGATTAGCCCAGTTCCCAGCCCTGAGCCGTCAACACCCTGCAACTCATCCCCATGATCCCAACCTCACCTATCCCCAACTACCGAACACTGCCCTTGACCTGCCCACAGCCCTATAGGGAGTTTTAGTGAATGGGTTGTTGCGCACAGGAGTGTGGAGGGTAGGAGGTACTGACCCAGCCCCTGACAGCTCATCCAAACTCCCTATGTGGCCTGTGGGTCCAAATAAGTGCCCAGCTCTGGGTTAAACAGTCAAGGTCTGCCATGAGAGGGGAGAAAGATGCTCACTTGCAAAGGGGACTTCCATGGACTTACTTTGTATTTGCATCCATGATATATGAAAGCAGAGTCAGGCTTTCCCCTAGATAACTTTGTGGCACAATTTTTTGCTTAGCAGATGAAATACCATATTCGAATATAAAAGTATGCATATTAAAAATAGAAATGAAATACAGAAAAAAAAAGTTGAATTGTGCAGATGCTTTATTTACAGTAGATAGATATTTATGTTCCTAGCCATCTTTCCTAGCAATCTTTCATGTGTTTTGAAAATGACTAGATATTGACGCTATCTTCTTTGAAGTAGAGATAAAAGTCTTCCTGTCTCCACATTCTTCATTTGAATCTTTTTTAGGGCAGTGGTCCATATCCAGGTAAAGGATGTTAATGAGTTTGCACCAGCTTTCAAGGAGAGCTCATATAAGGCCACAGTAACAGAAGGAAAGATCTATGACAGTATATTGCAAGTGGAAGCCATAGACGAAGACTGTTCACCACAATACAGCCAGATATGCAATTATGAAATTGTCACTACAGAAGTTCCTTTTGCCATTGACAGAAACGGTGAGTATTAGAAGGATACAATTACAGCCTGTAGGCCAGATCTTCACCTGGTGAAAATTAGTGGTGTTCAAATAATTTTTGTGTAGTAGTGGGTCCTGTAGCTCAGAGATTCTCAGGGTGTTTTTAATTGTGGTTCATAGTATACTCAACCTTATGGCCCAAAAAGCTACCTACTCAACCCCAACAGCCATCCCAGAGCCAGTCCATCTGCTCATTGACATACACAGCCTACCACGCTCATTCTATGAACAGGTATGCTGCAGGGATACTTGCCCTACAACTGTGTGTAGCAGCCCTTGAATAGGAGCAGAGTAGCCACATTTGTGTGATGTTGTTCCCAGACAATGTAGCCCTCCTTCTCTGCAGAGCTAATTAGCCTGCCTCCAGTGTTGTATTAAAGAAGTCCTGCTTGCTTCCTGTTCAGTAAATAGCATATTGAGGACAGTACAGTGCTGCCTGGTGCCACAGGAATGTTCAGGCCGACCTTCCCCTGCCTCTGTCTGCTCTTGCAGTCCACCCTTTGCACCTTCTGTTGAGAAGTACTGCTATAGACAATGGAGCTACACTGATTTACACCAGTGGAGGATCTGATTTTTTCCATTTCAAACTTAAATTATATTTAATCTTGTCATCCCTGTCTCTGCATTAAGTATGCCCAGTGTCTGTGGATTCAATAGACTTGCAGTTTGTAATTCATTTTATAGCACTGCAGTATACCTGCTTTGACACCAAGCTAAATGTTCTTTAAAAAAAAGAAAGCCATATTTGACCTCTTTGTTTTGCTTTCCCAAGCTGGACGTTAGTGCTTGCTTATCCCTCAAGCATGGTGGAAATTCATTAGCTAGGGCTGTAAAAGGCCCTTTGAAAATGAAAAAGGGACTACTTATAGCCTGTTCAAACAAATATTATTATTCTGTGCCCTATATGTGGATTATAAAATTATCTGAAACATACATGCTAGTGAATAAATTCTGTCCATATCTCTGTATCTTAAGCATCAGATATAGTAGACACCTGAGTGGTTCTGCTGCATTTGGGTTGTAAGTGCAAGAATTGTTTACCCTGGGATCTGAAAGTTCCTGTTTTAGAGAAGCAATTTATTTCTTTGTTAAAAAAGCCTATCTTTCTCAATCTCCCCCAAATTTAGTTTCTAATACATGGTGTTTGCTGGGGGTAACTTAAAAAAAATTGGCTATCAATTTAGTCTCCTAAATTCAGTTTTCAAATATGTCTAAGTCCTCCTGAGAATCATGGTTCATAAGTGACTACTGTGCCTTTCAAAATAGTGTCTACCTGTGGCCTCCTCTAACCACTTGGTTCAGAAAGTTACTTGACTGCACATATAACTAAGCACAAAAGCCAAGGGCAATATTAATTAGTTTAGATTAGCCCATGATTCTGTACCTTTCTGAATGAAGTGATGGTGGCACCTCCTAGCTATATTTTCATCACAGAAGTTTTCATGAAATGGATCAGCAGGAGAAATGGCCAATCCAGTTATCTGGTTGTGGTCCCTACTGAGAGCCTACTCCCTTCCACAGTAGTAAAGAATGCAAATACTCAGCTCATGTAGTAATTTGCTTTCTGGCCTTAGGGTTAAGTGCATTTCATGGTAAACATTTGTTGATCTATGAAAAGTTTGTGTTGGAAAAACCTTATATTTTCCATATGTAGTAGCTCCTGGCCTTTACTGCTCTACTTGTCAGCTTCTCGCAGCTTCCAGTCATTTTGACATTAGTAAGCAGCAAGTGACTTCTCAGTAATGGTGGCAGTGGCAAGATCACATTAAAAAGGTTTGGAAGATTTTATTTATTTCCTGCATATAATACAAAACCGCAGCTCTGTTTGTAGTAGTATCACCTTTTAGATTGAGAGCACTGCTTCTTGTGTACTTCTTGTGAGGGAAAAGACCTGTGATGGGAAGTTGAGCAGTTATATTACCGTAAATTCATCAGACACTGCATTCTGAGATTACACAAGAAAAATCCAAGCCTATCTATTTATATTTTATATACGCTTTATTGATCTTTCACAAAATGTTAATTTTTGTGCGCATACGAAACTCTACAAGCAAGTGCTTTTTGTGTATGATTGAGAAGGCTCTGATTTATGTCTCCCAACAGAATAATTTAATCCATACTATATTTAGGAAAAGAGCACCTTTTCTGAAGTTGAACCTCATTTTTGTCAGAATTACAAATTGAAAGCATACATGGAGCTGCTGTTTTCTCCCAACAGCCATTTTTAAGCTGTAATGCTTTTTAGAAAATCTTTATCCTGCTCGAGAAGGATTTGTCTTTAATTTATGCTGCTAACTACTTATTATTATTATATTAAGCCAGAACAAATAAAAGTAGATGACACTAAGTCAAAAAATCCTCCTTAATTATAATGCCATTAATGGAAGACAGACATTTTGGATATTATATAGAGGTTTAATAATTATGATTAAAATAGCAGTAATAGGAGTCAATTGGTACAGTAATATTTTAGAAGAAAGAGTATTCAGTTGGGGAGGAGGGGAGGAATGCTATATGGTAAACTAGGCATTTGCTTGTAATTCTCTCTAACTCAGTCATTATAACAGATTATTTCATTATTTTAATATTAACTTCTCCAGTTCATGCTAGGAGCAAGTACAGTGCTTTCATTTGCATCCATTATCTGTCCAGATTTATAGGCAGTTTAACAATGGACATATACTGGTTAGTATATACAAACTACACAAAGGGATTAGCAAGATACGCTAGAGGAACTTCTGTTGTTATACCTACCTTGGCAGCTCATATCAGACAGACTGACTGGCAAGAAAGGAACTGTAGGTTGCTTGAAGAAAATAATACAAAAGAGGAGGAATGCCAGTGTTGTTGGGCCACCATAGTTATCCTGGTACTCATGTGAACAAAGTCTTTATAGCCTTAGAGCAAAGTCTTTGCCTTCTTTGAGTAAAATTAGTAACAAAGTTGCCTTTTATGTTAGGAGCAGGAGGATTAGGCACATCTATATTAATAAAAGGGCGCGCACGTGCGCGCGTGTGTGCGTGAGCGACATAGCTCCAAGACCATGATCCCTAGAGACGAAAGCTTGCATGCATACTAAGGGGACCCTGGGGGCATGCATCTGGGTGCTATTTTTTTTATTTGGCTCAAAAAAAGTTTTGCCTTTTTTTTTTTTTTTTGATCTATACTGCATAACCCCCTGTGACAGGTCAGCCCCAGGAAGCAGAATAAATTTGCATGTGCAAAACATTCTTTAGCAAATCTCAAAGCTCCTGGCCAAGGTCAACTGGTACAGCTGGAGAATGCTCCCTATTTAGGAGTATTCCCCACCTATGGGCTGTGGTTGAGACTGGTTAACAGGACCTGGGAGCACCCACAGGCAGAGTAAGGGTTTAAGGAAGGTCCAGGGAGAAAACTGTACTGGGCCTTCTCAGGGACTGATTAGGGGGTTGTGAGAGGCATTCCCTGAAAGGCAATCTACAAAAAGCAAACTTGCCAAAAATCATCTTGCAAAAGCTGCAGCCAGAGCAGCTGAAACTCCAGAGCAGCAAGTTACAAGATGACAAACAAACAGAGCAGCAATGGTTGCATCCAGAGCAACTGAAACTCCTGCATAGCAGGTGGTAAGAAGAGAAACAATTAGAGCAGCAATGGCTGCATCCAGAGCAACTGAGATTCCTGCACAGAGAGTTGCAAACAAAGCAGCAATGGCTGCAGCCAGGAACCAGCCCTGGAGGGAAAAAGAAAACTGCATTCTTCTACAGTCCAGCCTTCGATTACGCTTCTAATGCATTAGTTGCAATTGGCTCAATGACGACTTCTTGCAGCCACTGCCTTGCAATGAAAAGTAAAGGAGAAGCTCCAGGGATAAGCTCAATAGTGGCAAGGTTCAACTGCCCCAAATGAATGATCCTCCTGATCCTGCAGACAAACAAGTTTGCCCTTGCCGTGACATCATCAGGCATTGCTGTCACACTGTTTACAGGAGGAAGAACAGCTCAGCCTTCAAGTTGCCCTTAAATCTGGCAAGTGCAAAGGCACCAACCTGCAACATTGCCAGGGGTACTGGCAAAGCAAAGGTCCTGCAGGAGTGCCAGCTCATTGTCTGGGATGAGTGCACAATGTCTCACAAAACTGCTTTAGAGGCTCTTGATCGCACCCTCCAAGATCTTCGACATAATGACAGGGAGGAGTGACTCTGGTGTTGGCTGGGGATTTTCAACAGACACTGCCAGTCATTCCACATGGAACCAAAGCTGATGAACTGAAGGCCTACTTCAAAGCTTCATACATTTGGAAAACCATTCAGCGACTCAGCCTCATGACCAACATGCGAGTGCATCTAACAGGTGATGCATTTGCTGTAGAGTTTGCTGCAAATCTGCTCAAACTGAGAAATGGGACCATGGTATCTGAGAATCAAGACGGAACTATCTCAATGAACAACATTGGGAAAACAATTGCAACACTTCAAGAACTGAAAGAGGCAGTTTTTCCAAATGTTGCACATCATTTTCATGACCACAAGTGGCTATGCCAAAGAGTCATCCTGGCACCAAAAAATGATGCAGTCAATACCATAAACAAAAACCTTCTTTTTCAGTTGCCTGGCACTGTGCAAAAATACAAGTCAGTGGACACTGTCCCAGACACCAGTGAGGCAGTCAACTACCCAACAGAATTTCTCAACTCTCTCAAACCGCCAGGTGTGCCTTCACACAACCTGAAGCTCAAGATTGGTGCACCCATCATTCTTCTCAGGAATCTGGACCCACCAGCACTCTGCAATGGAACACTATTGGCTGTCAAGAAGCTCATGCTACACATGTTATTGAAGCCACCATCATAACTGGCCATGCAGTGGGACAGGATGTCTTCATTCCATGCATTCCAATCATTTAAATGGCTCCAGTTCCAGATCTGCCTCAGTTTTGCCATGAGCATCAACAAGGCATGGGGACAATCACTCAAAGTTGTTCGCCTCAACCTGCAAAGCCCATGCTTTTCTCATGGCCAACTCTGTGCTGGTTGTTCCCGAGTTGGCAATGGCAAAAACCTTTTCAACTTGGCATCAGGTGGCAAAACATGCAACATTGTCTATCCTGAAGCTCTACACAGATAAAGTGTCAAACACCATCATAAACTGGGATAGAAAAATGTGATGTGAAATCCTCAGTGCTATGAGAAAGTCTTACAAAGTAAATAAATAATTCTACCTCACAATTCAGTTGTTTAATACATTTAAATGTTCAACTTTTATAGGTTTTTGGTATGACCAAAAGCTCACAGTGTCAAGCTGTATCACACTAGTAAAATAGGGAATAAAACTAAACACACAGACACAGCTTATTACTAGAGGGAAATAAGATAGTATGAAAATATTTTATTTATAAAATATTAAAATTTGATTACTGCAACCTGTGCGAAGCCGGGTACTTTGGCTAGTGTTGAACAATGGTTAAGCCAGTAGTTCTCAACCTTTTTAGGCTCCAGGCTTCCTTCAATAGACTCAAAACATCCCTCAGAAAATGTCAACTATTAATTTTTTCTCAATTTATGAATACAGGAAAGTAGTAGAAATTCTTCTGTTGTCAAGAAACTCACACTATAGCAGGTCAAAATATTTTAACATGATGGATTCCTATTTGAAATCTTGCACACCGATCAGTGCTAACATTGTTTGTCAACCTGCAGCACCATTGAAAGGATCACAAGGCACCTGCAGAGCTATGGGCAGGCATAAGGACAATGACTGCAGCTAAGCTGAGCAAACTGCAGGAGATGGGAGCAGGCTGTTCATTGAGCTAAGGGAACACACCTGTGACTTATCAGAAGAACACATGACTGGAAGGGGTGGAGCTCAGGAGGTGTAAACCTTGGTTCTCAAGCCAGGGAGCCAGCCTGGCTCTGAATTCTGAGCAGAGAAGAGGTTCTGTATACTGAGGCTGGGCCCTGCTTGGGCTAGAACAAGACTGCATGCTCAGGAGAGAGTGAGCTTTGTAGGACTGGGGGTTTGGGTGTGGCAATAGGGGTAGTTGGAGACTACAGAGGATGTCTGGGAGGCCATGCAAAGGCCCGGGGGCCTGGTAGGCTAAGACAGTGAGATGAAACCCAGTCACAAAGATAACAGTGAAGTAAGACTCTGAAAAAATGTTGCAAAACAAACACCAACACAGAACGGTGAGCCAGCCATGCACATCCCTGGAAACTTTCAATAGTAGGTTAGACAGACTTGACTGGGTTGGTTTAGTCAGGGATGAACCTGCTTTGAGCAGTAAGTTGGACCAGATGACCTCCAGTTCTACTTTCCTACGATCTTTTTACTTCCATTCATTCCTCCTTTCGTTTTATTTAGTAACCCAGTATGGGTTATCTTAGGGCATGCACATCTCACATACTTTTACTAGCTGTTGTCAACCACAAGCATTCAAGCATGAGTCAGGTTGAAAAAAGAAATCATGTAGTTTTACAAAAATAATACATATTTTATTTCTCCTCTGGCTTACAAACTCTTAGGGCTCATGTTTTCAAGTCTTTCTGTACAATCAATAGGGCTAGAAATGTACTTTAATTAAAAATAGGCAACATTCTGTTCATTATTTAAGAGTTATAGGGTAAGAGTCTTCATTGAAATGAAAGAGCTGATAGTTCTACTCTATTTGTAGAACAATGAAAGAGAGGGAGAGTTTATATGAGCCACGAGTCATTGCAATGTTTAGAATATCTGTCCTACTTGGGTTAGAATGTCTGACACAGGACAGGTGCAAAGGTATCCAGTGGATACAATCTGTCTTTGTATTTAGATTTCTGTAACAGGATGTGGGGTGAATTTCACATTAAAGAAATCCTCAATACCATCTTGTATTTGAAAAGTGAATCTTTTGTCCTAAGTAGATATGAAATAATGCCACATACATTCAGTCTGAAAGGCAGATTGGGAAAATGTCTGATAATCAGGATTTCCTTTGAACCTTGATTTGGAACTTGTAAACCTACCTTAGAGACATGCATCACATCTCTAAACTGTATTATATTATATCTCAGGATTGTGGGATGTATTCTGTGTTTGAGATGCTGCTTCATATCCCTGTTTACTCAGAAAGCAATTGACTTTTTTTAGGAGTGATGTTACTAATCATTAGATTCTTTTTTTAACCATCTGTGAAATGAGCAGTGCAATCAAATTTGGGAGAGAACTACATGCTATTTGCCATGTGAAATTCAAGTTATGAAAATGGCAGAACAATATAAGCCAGATTGGTAAAAATCAGTTCTGTAGCTTCATTAGAAGTCAGTGAAGTTATATAAATTTGTACCAACTAAGAATATGTCCCTATAGCTCATTTACATAAAATGCCTTTGATTGTGGGTCTGTAATTTCCCGCTGAACAAAATTACATCCATGTGATGAGACCACAATATGAATAAAAGGGACTTTTTCATTTACCAATAAAAGGGAGATACTTTTTCTATGTTGAACTTAATTTTGTAGGTAATGAACTATTGGCCATAAAATAAAATAATTTTATAGTAAGGACCAAATTCATGCATTGCTGCACAAAGAACTGAGGCTGAAGTTGCAAGATATGACATTTTTAACAAGCTATGGCTGGCAATCTTGTATGGTTTCCTTTTAGCAGAAAAATGTGATGACCAATTTGATAGTTCTTTCTCTTAAAAAAAAAAAAAAAAAAAAAAAAAAGAGAGAACCAAATCAATATGAAACTGAAAATTAAAGTGCATCTCATAGATCTGTTGTAATTACAAGTTTTTTTAATACAAGGTTATCTTTACTACTTTTCCTACCATTTTTGCATATATTAAGTCCAAGGAAGCAGTGAGATAAAAGGTGACATGCGTTTCACCCAGCCTAGCAGATCTGCTGTTCTTGGACACATCACAGCATGCTGATCCATCTTGTTTGGTGACATCTATTTCAAGTCATATATTCTGTTCATGGATCTGCCTAGCTATATGACTTAAGAAAATCATTTTACTTGCACCTTCATAGCAGACCCTGTCGCAAGGCACTAAGGTGTGCCTGCTCCAGAAGCAGCCTAGCAAAGGAGCCTTGCAGGTTAGGCAGAGCTCTACAGCTGTAGGTTACCTGAGTAACAGGTTAATGAGGTAATTAACTGGAACCTGCAGGCTGTCAGGTGACTGGAAGGAGGCAGGGCCGTGGGAGCATATAAGGTCAGGGCTGGGACTGGCAGAGTTCACTTTCTCTGGCAAGTACCAGGGGAAGGAGCTCTTGCACAAGAGCTACCTTGTAACATTTTGCTAACTCTGAGTGCAGTAAACCTCCAAGAGCTCACAAGGTACCCAGGGCCAGGGGGCATGCTATCTCAGGGGTAGAAGTTTACCCTCTTAAGGAGGCAGAGAACTGCCTTCATTGTTAGTGTTATGTTATAGCCCTGGGGCTTATTTTTGTGTTATTGTTTGCACTGGAGGTTTGGGATGAGGCTGTAAGAGGAGGTATGGTGGCTTCATTAGTGCCCAGAGTGCAGCATGGAATCATTTTGAGCCCTGCCAGAAGTGGGTGCAGGGCTCAAGCAGTCAAAAAAGCCTGCAGCAGGCAGAGGGTGCAAGGCACAGGGCACACAGGGCCAGCGGGCCTGGTGCCAGAAGGGAGCAGTCAGACAGGGGCCATGGGCCTAGCACCCAAGGGGCATAGCTACACAGGAACCAGTAATCCCAGTGCCAGAGGGGCATAGCAGACAGGGTCAGGGAGCCTGGTACCAGAGGGGTGCCCTCACATGGGGCCAGGAGCCCAAAGACTGGAAGAGTGATTGGAGCTAGTGCCTCAAAGCCAGACCCAACCCAGTGGGCCTAGGCTAGAAGGCCTAGCCAGATTAAAGGGGCAGTGGCCAAATAGGCTGAGGCCCCAGTAGAAGTGACAACAGTTGCAACACCTGCAGGGCATAGGGTATGGTAAAGGGAAGGTTTGGAGCCACGCAATTAGCCCATAAGGCTTGAGGTGTCCTGTGTGGCACAGTATTGAAGAGAGGTCCAGTGAGGGTCTCAAGGACCAGAGAGTTCTGGTGAGGTTCAGTGGCCCAGGGCCAACTGAAGGCCTGTGGGCAGCCTCCTGATTTATTTTACCAGCAAGACATGGCAGGCAAGATGAGAGGGCATCCTCAAATAATGGTTGATGCTAATGGACACTAGTGCAGCAGAAAAAATCCTTCACTCTCTTGCAGCAGTTGTGAACTTCTATTTCACATCTATGTTTAAACAGGAGACAGAGATGAAATGTAAGGAACAATTCTGATGTACTGGGTATGGGAGCATAGGAACTGCCAGAGTAGATCAAATTAGGTGGCCAGTTTGTTTGCTGTGCTGTCATCAAGTGAGATTTGTATGGACTGCTTCACAAGAAGTTACGTGAAACCCTATTACGGGAATTTATGGGCTGTGTGAGTTTTGTCCCTGGTAGTTGACTCCTGACAGTTAGAATATGTTTTGTCCTGGGAAGCAAGAGATTTATGATTTATTAACTTCTTGTCCCTTGTTTGGTTGTTCTATGTCTTTTTAAAAATGTTTACTGTTATAATTCTGAACACACCGTTATCCATATAAATGGATAGCTGTTCTTTCTGGTGGGGATGGGGGGAGTTTGAGTATTGTGAATTTTCAGACTTGGTCATATCATTGGACAGCCCCCAGTTCTGTGAGCTATTTGTGAATCATATTATTAATTGCTTACTTCTATCAGAATTAAATGTCCCTTCTTTCATCAGTGAAGCGTGGGGGCAAAAACATTAAGGTGTCTTTGCTACTTCCCCACAGATGCAAGTTCAAGCCTTGCTCTGGATTCATACCAAAGGTTGTTCTCTCTGGTCCCAGTTAACCTACTTGTTAGTTGATTCCCCAGCTCAAATCAACCAGGTAGCAAAGGCAAATGGGTGTATTGTGACCCACATCACTCTTTGTGCCATTGGCTACAAAACCTGACCTACCACAATCACACTGTGTATGAGTTGCTTGGCTTAGGTTGGCCTTTGACCTTTCAATTGCATTTCCTGTGCTCTCATATGAAGTGTGATAAATAGAAATTCCCAACATACCTTTTCTAGAGCACTCATCAACCTGTTTTTATAATTTTCCCTCCTTTGTTTATGTTAAAAAAAACCTTATTGATTGAATTGTCAAATAACAAAGTAACATAAAGCTATAGCCATCAGCGGTAACAGAAACAAAGAATAATTAGAAAACCAATAAACTACCTAGAATCATTTAGAAGACATTCAAATGACCTTCTAAGAATAAAAACTAAATATTCAGGATCCTTGAAATGCAAATCTTAAAAGACTGTAATGAAATACAAATCTTGAAAGATAGCTTTAATGAAATACAAATACATTTTAATGATTTATAAATCTTAGAAGACAGTTAATGTGCCAAGCAAATTCCAGCTGGCTGCTAATGTTAATTTACCGAACTTTGGCATCTTGAGGATTAACGCCACAGGTTGCAGAGTAAAACAATAGTAAAGAGAACAAAAGGAGCAGGGGCAAAAGAATATGCATGGAAGAAATATTATAAAATGTAGCCAGAAAGGGGGAAAAAATGAACACATACTAAATGCATGAATAAAATGGCAACATTCCACCAAAATCCCCCTCACCAAGAACTAATCATGCAATTTAAGAAATATATTTCTTGTGCCTTATATTCATAGTTAATGCCATATTTGACATTAACATTGGAACATAACTGAGACGTGTATGTTGTCTCATTCATGGTGAGAAGAAGAACCTACTAAGTTGAATACATTCCTATCCATGGCAATGTTAGTAAAGTGGACTTGGAGCAAGAAATATCTGAAACCTATGTGTTCTTTAACCAACCACTCAAACATTTTATTTCCCTCTTTGTAACATAGGGATTGCAATGGAGCATGTATATCTTCATAGTTTGACAGGGAAAAGTTTAAGGAAGGAGGAGAACAGGAGATGCACCCTATTCTCCAGCTTATTGCTACAGATACCGGACAAGGATCCTTTTCGTCTACTTTTATCATATAAAACTGAGAATATCGATGTATGGGTAGAGGGCAGTTCTCACTGACAGCCCAAGAAACTATCTAGTACAACTATAAGGAACCTATTAAAGATTTGTACCAAAAGATGGCAATAGCTTGATCGGAGAGCAGAAGGCCTCTTAAGACCTGATGTGAAAGTTTTCCACTGACTTCAATGGGGTTCAGGCAAACTTATCAAAGATCAAACTCTGGATATAGAAAAGGATGACTGGAGGTAACCCCTTCCTGACACTTATTGATTGGTTGAGCTGGAAAAAATCAGGTAGTTTATATTTGGAAGAATTCATGGAAACTTCTAAAGAAATTAGATTAAGGTGTTGTTATACTTTACAGTTTGCATACGCTAAAGAATATTAGGTAGTAAAGTTACCACATACTGTGACTGAGCAGTTGCACATTAAGAGTTAATACTCTCTCTAACATACATAGCTTTGATTTGCTGTTAAATGGCTGGCAAGCAGGGGCATAGTTAAGAGCTGCCAAGTCTTCCCCATGGCTGTCTGCCTCTCCAGAGACTCCCCTTTCACCTGCCTCCCCCTCCTCCTAGTCCCTTTCCTCAGCTCTCTTCTTACCCACAACTGCCTGGCTCTCTCTGAGTCTGTCAGTCCAGGGCAGTACAGTTAGTTCATCCACATGGGGGGGAGGGCTGAGAGAAGTGCATCCTGGGATACTGGAGGACTACAATGTGTGGATATTGGCTCCATAGAGCAGACATTGGCCCCATGGAGCAGACTGATGTTATTGCAACATGAGCTGCCTTATACCAGCTGGAGATAGTCCTTGACCAAACAGGTGTAACTTTGAAATGCTCAGATGGTACTTAGTTCCTTTTTTTCCTGGCCTTAACCTGTAAACCCTTCTAACTTAAGGGTATTTAACACATGGGAAAGGTAATGTCTAACACCACCCTTAGTATCAGAGCCATCCCTGGGGGTGTGTGAATTGGGTGAACTGCCCCGGAGCCCATGCTTTGAGGGGTCCCACAGAGCTGGGTGGAGAGGCTGCAGCTGCCACTTTTGAAATAGAGTCCTCCCACCGGCCCCGTGGGTTGGGTGGTCTTTGCTTGTTCTGGCTGCCACCCGTCCCACTGTGTCTGGTGTGTCAGGGCTTTCACTCCCTGACATAAGTGTGCCATGGCATGGGGATGGGGGGCCCCACACAGGCTGCTTTGCCCCGGGCCCTGCACCCTGCTGGGATTATCTCTGCCTAGTATCCATAAAATATTTGGGTTACCTGAGGCAGGGGAAAATTAACATAGAAAGATTTGGTTCAAAGTGTCCAGGAAGAGTCCATTTTGCTCCCTGACCAGGATGACAGCCTTTTTTTATAGACTTTCTAGACCAGGAGAGTACAACTTAAGCTAAACTGAGAGCCACATTCCAGTGGAGGGCATCACTAGTGGGAATTGATCTTGAAGCACATTTGCCAGCTGGGAAATGGACAGTGTGTACAGAGATCAATGAATTGCTGCTCACTAAGGACATAATTTGAGATGAAGAATAATTTGATTCTCAGTTTTTCTTTTCAAATCTTTTTACATTGATGTTCATGGAAGAAGAATGAATGAATGAATGGCAGACCACATTGTGCTTCCCTATCCTATGGCTTTAGTGAGAATTTTATTAATATACATCACTAAGGAAATATGAAGTGATAGGTAAACACCAAAGGGTCAGTGTAGTCTGGCTCAAGATCTAGATTACAGTTCAGAGGTTTCCTTGTATTTTAGGGGATAATGCAAGAGAAGTACCCTTCACCAAACCTATGCCTGTCACAGTCCTCTTGCATGCTAGATCTCTAATTCTGCATACATAGCCCCCCCCGCCCCCCCCCCACACACACTATTGGTGTCATTTGTGCTCAAAAATGACTAAATCTTCATGCCAAAATGGCAGTTACTTGCAAAATTCATACCGGTGAAATGAAAAATAGAGGGGCCAGATTTTGAAACTGAGCTTTTTACCTACGGTTAATTTTTAGGGTTTGTGTCCCCTCTTTCCCTCCCCCCCCCCCCAGTCCTGCCCTACCGCCTGAAGTTTTAACCTTACTGAAAAGCCAGCAAAGGCCAGCATGTTCAAATATGTGACTCCTGGTCTGTTTATTTGACAGTCATACTGTTTGTTTATGTATTTTTAAAGTTGTATGGTGTCCAGGTTTTGAAATTTTGATCAAACTACTTGATTCTGCAGTATACTACTTCATATAATGGTTACAAGCATATATGATGTGGTGATATGATGTGTATATCTATTTCCATTTACAATAAGTTTAAATTTAGGATGTGAGTATGATTTTTTGTTTGTTTGTTTTTGTTTTTTTTTATTAGCATGTGAGATATTCTTGGTCAAGGAATATGTTAGACCAAACAAATGAAATATATATTAAACATTTCCAAGTTGCAATTTGAATGAAAACTGCTTTTTTAGCATAAATGAACTGAAGTGAAATGTTGACCTTATTAATTAGCTTCACCTCCTTTAGAATGGCAATTCTCTAGGAGTGACTAAGAAAGATGTTGGCATTTTCATGTACAATATATCATTTCTTGTTTGTTGGAAATTTTTCACCTTTGTGTCAGTCAGATTTGGCAGATGATTTTGTTGACTTACTTTCTTTCTAGTAGCAAAGCACTGTTATTTAAGTAGCAGATATGCTTTGTTATGTAAATAATGATGATGATAATTCTAGACCTCCTAATCCCTGTAGAAATGGAAGTCCTATATTTAAAGAGGGTCCTATATATAAAAGCAGCTGAGCAGAAATAAATTTTTAAGATGGGCTGTAATGTCTTTCCCCTGTGATTTCTGCACAGTAGTAGGCAAATAGCATGAATTGTCTCCTAGCCCTGACTACCTAATTTCAGCTCCCTTCTCACATGTACAGACATGAGCCTCCATGCATAGACTCTCAGATATGTGGTATGAAATAGATGCTAATCAGTGCTCATGAGAGGACTGAAGTTTCACCTACTAATATAAAACCACATATAAGGTTATTAGCTCTGTTTATATCTTGAATCTTACTTTTTAAAAGTGCCTTTGCATGTATGTTTTTGTTGTTGTTTTGGGGTCTTTTTGTTTTTATAGAAATGTATAAATACCCAACACAAATAACAATTATATATAACTCTAATATATTTCCTTTTATTTTGAGGATATCTTAGAAGAATATTCAGAGACATTTTTCGTAATTTTCTTGCATATAGAACTCTTTTCGATTCCAATGACATTCTCGCCAAAGGCCTGCTTTACTAGGCTCTAATTGTTGGGAGATAGTGCATAGTTGCAATTGTAGTGGTCAAGTATATAAACTTCACCAATTAGTAATTTCTGGATTCTTTCTTTCCTCCAGGTAATATCAGAAACACTGAGAAGTTGAGCTATGATAAACAGCACCTGTATGAGATAATGGTAACTGCTTTTGACTGTGGGCAGAAACGTGCAACAGAAGATGTGTTAGTACGAGTGGACATCAAACCAGTTTGTAAACCAGGGTGGCAAGGTAGGGTTTGATAATTTTTATCCCTGGATTTCTTCTCATTTGCTTTTGTGCAATAGATAGTGTCTTATATCCTTTGCAGTGATAAAGAAAATGATTAGAATGTTTTTATTTTTTACTGAATACAACACCAGGCAAATGCCTGGGTTGTCACTCCAACCTGGTTTATAATGCCACATGCCTCAGAAATAAGTGATTCTCCACTAGTTGGATCAAAAGACTCGGGTTATATAAAATCCTAATTTTAAACCCTCTCCTGAACTGTAATCCAAGATTTATTCTGAGGTTCAAAAATAACTTTTCTTTTCATTTTTATATAAGACTATCTAAAGTCCATAAGGCTAGGATAGAACAAGCAAGGCTGATTTAAGTTAGTGCAGTGTCAACAGAACTATTCATATCAGTTTATTCCAGTTAGTATCAACCAATCGACGTCATTGCTGTATTTCTACAGGCACATCAACAAGGGCATATTGTACAGGAAATGAGGTGGAAGGATGAGGTGATAGTTAGGGTTATGCCTTGAACCTTGGGAGGTACAGGTTCAATTCCATACTTAGCAATGGATGTCCTGTGTGGCTATGGGCCAAATCAGCACCCAATCCACAAAGGAAGTCAAAAACCAAACACCAATTAAGATACAAGGATTCACAAATGTATTTATATATTAATCCCTATGCCATGGCTCCCTGTCTGTAAAATGGAGGCAATAACTATTCCCTTGGTTGTCTTGAGGATAAAAGAGTTGCAAAAAAGACAGCTCAGCTTCTGTTCATGAGGATTATATAAGTAACCAATGTAAATAGAATCTGTAGGTGTAAGTAGGGGCTAAATTTAGCCTTCCCAATCTTAATTATTAGTGAGGATACATGAGTAGAGAGAATCCATCATGAGTGTCATAGAGTTAACAATTATAAGAAACAACTTTTTCCTTGGAAGCTGAGTACACTGGGTCAGGAAGTCAGAGAGATGCAATACATCCAGAAATTATTACTTAATTTTTTGGAGTGATTATTTAGAACAGAACGACACTTTCATGATTAGGAATTGTACACTTCTATTGTACATGTGTCCAGAGCAAATGAAGGACATACTTTCTAAAGATAAGCAAGTATCTGAAAGAAAACAATATGATATAACCTTATCTTGGAATCAAGTAAAATGTTTTTTTCCCCATTGAACATGTACGTGTGGCAGGGAGTCCCTTGTCTCAGAATCTATTATAAGGTGGGTGCCTGGAGAGCAGGCATCTGCTGCGACTTAGCTCTCACCCCAAGCCTGGGTCAGGGCCAAAGCCATAGCTGTTGAGTGCCCTCCATGCCACCTTTGCAATCCCTGCCTCTCCTCCTGTAGTCTCAAGGCCCTGCTTCTCATACCCATCTCCCTCCATACTCCCCTTTTCCCTCATGCATCTTCTCTCTAACCCCATAGCCTCTGCACTACTACAGACCACCCCCCCCCCGCCATTGCTTATCCTTACTCCACCCCAGTAGGCACTATCCCTGTTCCAGCTTGGAGCATGGAACATGGCCTCAGCCCAGCCCAGTAGCAGCAGTGCTGGCTGAGGCTGTGCCCTGTGCCCTAGGCTGGAGTGGAGAGGGTGCCAGAGTGAGGGTAAGCGGGAGAGGGGAGGCATAGGAGCAGAAACTGCAGGAGAGGGCAGGCACAAGGGGGATAAGTGAGGGGCAGGTGGTAAGGGTCTGCTGCCCCTGCTGCCCTACCGTCTGCCCCGCACTGCCTATCCCACTACCATTGATTTTCCCACTGCAGTGGTGGTGGGGACAAATTTAAGGCAAACCTCCAATAATTAGATTCTGTACATGGAAAATTATAACAATTTCACATATTTTTCTTCATGTATAGAATGTAATTATTATGGGGGTCAGCTTAACTTCAGGGTCATCTTGGATTTGGGTAAATACAGTATTTTTGTAGGTGGTTTTATTGATGGAAAAACTCTGTTTCATATACAAGACAAATGAGAGCTTTTAAACTAGGATTTTATTTGCAATTGCACTAAAATTTAAACTCAGAAACAAGTACTAAATAATGCAATTGCTGGTTGGTAACTGCTTCATTCCACATACAAATTTTATTGAATGAGTATTCAAAACCAAACAAACAAAACAACCAGTACTCCATACATAGCATGTTGATGGCACAATTATTTTGCTCTTCAAAACAAATTTCAATTTATTTTAAAGGAAGTCTATAAAATATTGCACAAAACCTTATGTAATCTCTGTTTCTGGGTTTGTTTGTTTTTTCTTCTTAACAGTATATGAAATGTATGTAACCTCTTTAGGGTCTTAGCAAAAGGTTGGACTTTAGTTCTTTTCACATATAGAATTTATATTTCTCTATTCTAGAAATCAAAGCAGTATGTGGCTTGTTTTGACTGTCTAAGAAGATTGGGATACCAGCTCATTTTAATGTAATAACATTAAGAGAATGGACTGGATTCTTTTACAATCTTTGGATTGTAAAAGAAAATGCATTAAACTAAGGAAATACCTATTTAAAATTAGTAGAGAATGCATTGGCTTTAAAAATATACAGTATGGGGTACCAGAAAAAAACAGCATGTCTAAGACTTCTCTAAGATGCATGCAGTAATGTGATCACAGAGTTTTAGGCCTCATTATGATTGGTTGTAACACTGGATATTGTTTCTGTAGGCAATTTTGCACAATTGTGTTCTTTGTTCCTTAGAGGAGCTATAGTTTAAGATTATATGCTGAGTCTTCAGTATAGGCAGTGGAGAAAAACTTTGTTAGTTAACTCTGAGCTAAATTCTGCTGCCAGTTACACCAGGTACTTCCATATTAGCTCATGGCATTGGAATCACTCTGCTTTTACATTAGTGAGACAAAAGGCAGAATCTCTCATCATGTATATTTTTCTTCAGATCACTCAGCCTGACTCCATTACATGTTTATGCCTGTATTTTAAGACCCTTACATGCCATTTTCTGTGTGCTTAGCAGCACCAAACTTGGTCATGATGCTTAGCAAAGATAAATAATATTTTACCAGTGAGATATTTAATGTTTACCAATTCTATATTTCCATTGACAAGAAGAAATTTAAGAGAGTGGCCCCGTAGTCTCAGCATATTATTTATATCTTCCCTTCTAAGTTGTATCTTGTCTGTAAACCTTTTTGTTCATTGCTAGAGAAAAGGGAAATGCAGAATATTTCTGGTACTTAAAAAGTATTGGATTCCTAGATTAAAGTATTTGATGTGTAAACCACCTATATGTAGGATGACAATTACTTTTCTCACACAGTCACAGCTCCTATGTTCTTTGACAACAGTGATCAATTTTAGTAATCTTGGGTCAGTAAAATATTCTTAATGGTGACTAAATTAAAGACCATTCTTTGGATCCTGTGACCATACCACAAAAAATAGAGAAATCTCTTATAATATGACATTTGAAGTGGCCTGTAGTGTTAGCCTCATTGTTTTTTAACCAAAAAAACCCCAAAATCTACTCAGAATTTGAATTTGTCATTTTAATTTTGGTTTGCAATTTGTTTGTATTGTTTGTTTGTTTTCAAAATGTTATTATCCAAACGCTGTGAATTTGGATATCAACATTTTGGTAGCAACATTCAGCTCTTTGTGATCTTCATTAACTGAGACAGCAGTTACCCTAACATAAACCTAATGTTAAAAATTTCAGTGAGGTAACAGATGTCCTTCAAATAACCCAAATCGCTCAGGGGTAAGGCAGCAAAGAATTGGCATATACAAAGTGCAATTCAAGTACAAATTGATTCCTGTTTCTTGAGGCTAACTCCACATGACTAATATATATAGCAGAGCAAACAAAATTCAACAGACTTTAGTCCCACTCTTTAAACAATTTTCCCTTAGGCAGAAAATAATTCTAGTATAGTTAAAGGTCTCCATCAAACTTAGCAGCAACTTTTAGTCTGATGTAATACTAGAGTACTTACAGCAAACCTACAAACAAAATCTACAAGCTCTTCAGGAGGGGATAAAACTAATGTTTTATTGAGAAGCCTCCTTAGGCCTAGGGACAGAAGTCACACACATACCAGTTTAAGTGATTGGAAACTGGTTTAAACTTGTAACAGAACAGAAACTTAGTGCACATAAACCACTTTCAAAATGGCCAAACACAGTTTAAGATAAACCGGGATGGAGGATGTAATATCAGACTTAACTGATAACTTAATTTAGGTGAAACTAGTTTATGGAACTTCTGTCCCAGATCCCCTACCAACTCAAATCACCTCACAATCCCCCAACATCCCATGATGCTTTGCAGCCCTGGGCTGTGGTGTCTGCTCCACTGAAGCAGGGCTGGTCCTGCTCCCAGCTAACACAGAGCTGAGGCAGTAAAGTCTCTGTTCCCCAGCCTGTTTCCTGCTTTTGCCTATCAGCCTGGCAGGATGGGGTAGGGGGCAGGGGAACAGACCTACAGACTACCCTTGCCCAGATCTGTACAACATGGGTGGGAGGGTGGGAAAGCCCCCATGGTCAGGGCTCCCACCCTCTCTTGCAGTCCAGTGAGCTGGGCTGGGATCACTCCAACCCTGTCCCCTCACTAGCCACTGGCCTCTGAGAGGCGGGATATCTTGTGGGGGCCGGGGGGGAATGCACCCTTTGTCCTGGTACTGGGGGAGCTCACTGGGGTGCAGGCAGGGGAAAATCCCTCCCATGGGGGCTCCTGTTCTGGAACACTGAACACCAGTTCGGTTCATTATTGGCCCAATCTACACAGCTTAGAAAAACCTGGAAAGGTTTAATCAGTGGCAGCATCCTGAGGGATAGCCAGCTTGGGTTTGTTGCGGGTAGGTCTTGTTTGACCAATCTTATTTCCTTTTACAACCAGGTGACCTATCACCTGGACAAGGGAGAAGAGATTGATGTCATATATCTTGACTTTAAAGAAGCCTTCGACCTGGTATCCCATAATCACCTCTTAGCAAAACTGGCCAACTGAAGCCTCGGCTTCCCCACAATCCACTGGCTGGGGACCTGGCCCCGTGGTCGGACTCAGAGGGTGGTGGTTGACGGAAGTCAAATTGTCATGGTGCGCTGTGACCAGTGGAGTCCCTTAAGGCTCTGTCTTTGGGCCAACACTATTCAGCATTTTCATTAATGATGTGGACATTGGTATCAGAAGTGGACTGGCCGAGTTTGCCAATGACACCAAACTTTGAGGTAAAGCGTCCATACCAGAGGATAGGAGGGTGATCCAGGCTGACCTTGACAGGCCCAGGAAATGGACGGATGAGAACCTGATGGTGTTTAACACCAAAAAATGCAAGGTTCTTCACGTTGGGAAGAAAAACTTGCAGCATACTTATAGGCTTGGCAGTGCTACGCTACCTAGCACTATGGAAGAAAGGGACTTGGGGGTCATGATTGATCACAAGATGAACATGAGCCATCAGTGTGATGCTGCGGCTAGTAAAGCAAGCAAAACGCTGGCTTGCATCCATAGGTGCTTCTCTAGCAAATCCCGGGACATCATTCTCCCGTTGTACTCGGCCTTGGTGAGGCTGCAGCTAGAATACTGCATCCAGTTTTGGGCTTCACAATTCAAAAAGGATGCGGAGAAGCTTGAGAGAGTGCAGAGGAGAGCCACGTGCATGATCAGAGGTCAGGAAACAGGCCCTATGATGAGAGGCTGAGAGCTATGGGATTCTTCAGCCCGGAAAAGCGCAGGCTCAGGGGTGATCTGGTGGCTGCCTATAAGTTTATAAGGGGTGTTCACCAGGATCTGGGGGAACGTTTGTTCACCAGAGCATCCCAAGGGATGGCAAGGTCAAATGGTCACAAACTCCTCCATGACTGTTTCAGGCTGGACATAAGGAAGAACTTCTTTACTGTCTGAGCCCCCAAGGTCTGGAATGGCCTGCCGCCAGAGGTGGTTTAAGCACCAACTCTGAACGCCTTCAAGAGAAATTTGGATGTTTATCTTGCTGGGATCCTATGACCCCAGCTGACTTCCTGCCCCTGGGGCAGGGGGCTGACTCGATGATCTTCCAAGGTCCCTTCCAGCCCGAATGTCTATGAAATTCTGCCTTGGACTTTTTGAACCTCTGTACTTAGCCTAGAAATGCAAACTTGAGCCAAACTGTTATTAAATGGGTCTAAGCAGGTGAAAATTCCTTTACATTAGTACACTTAGCAAACTAGAAATAGAAATTATTGTATCAAATTAATTTCTAGTCAGTTACTGTATTGGATTCACTAGAATTAACCAGGCACAATATTGGTCCAGTAACTTTACAACAAGCTACAGCTTTGTCTCCAGATTGCTTGTGTTCTCAGTTCCATTCGTTTCAAACAATGTAATGTTTATTCTCTCCTTGTTATCGAAGTTGTATGAATTGTAAATCAAAATTTTAGGAGCTTTGCTGTTATGGACATTTTTTTTTTTTACTAAAATAAAAGACGAGAGCAGAAAAAGATTGTCACAAATAATCAGTACCCGCCATCGTATTTATTTGTCTGCAGTAGTATTTTTGCCGTTGCTAATTTTCCATGGACATTTTGGACTGTTTTGTTTTTGGTTGCCATACTACAGTCTTTGTTTGGCTAGCACCTAATATAGAAATATCGCAGCCTAATACCCATCACTAATTTAGTTCCCTAGCCATGTAAATATTGACCTATGTAGAATTATTCCTGACTTATATCACTGAGAGTAGATTCAGACTCATTCTTTTAAACTAGGTAATTGTATTTTAATTAACGTGTACAATTTAAACCTAATATTTAGATACAGCCACCTAATAGTTGTTTAAAAATTAAGTTATTCTACGTATTTGTAGAACGAGTTTTTGATAATCAACTGAAAAAAGCTAAAGGTCAATCCTACTTTCTTTTTCCAAGTAAAATTCCCCTTAGAGGTGCAAGTATCCCTAGAGGTAAGTGATTCAGGATTATGTCAGTGAAAATTTATATAGACATTGACTTTAATGAAGCTATCATGATTTATACTGGCCTAAGATTCATTCCTAATGATGCACCTACCTGTAGCCCTGTACAGTTCTGCTTGCTTTGTATGCAACAAGACAAATCACAGGCCCAATTTTTCTTGCTACATTGGTTCCATAGCCATATAAATATTGATCTGTATAGAGGTACTCCTGATTTATATCAATGAGAGGAGAATCTGGTTTAATAGAAAATAGATTATGAAAAAGATTCTCTCAAGAATGAAGGTTATTACATATAATTGTAGTTTTTTCCAAAACAGTTATATAAATATAGAGGCAAAAAGTAGAAGTGATAAAAGTGGATGAAAAAAAATGTGAAACATTTTCTTCATTCTTGACCTGCCCTACAAATCTGAAAGCATTGCTGAACTCTTGAAAGCAGAGATGTTTTTGTATCTTGGCAAAGTATCTACTATGAAATTTATTCCTCCAAATCAGATTAGAATGACAGCTTTTTTATTGCTTGACGACTGCTCTTCTATTTTTCATGCCCTTGACTGACTAGCTATAGCTGGAATGTAAACTTTTAAACTCATTCCTGTCTTCAGCTCCACAGCATTGTTTGTATAAAGAGTATTTTTAGTTTATATGCTAATCAGGAGCTTAATAATAACAACTTAAAGTGTCTTTGAAGACCGCACTAATTGAGTAGAACTAGGGTACTCCCCTGAGATAACTCCCAAGCTCAAGTGCCTGTTTCAGTATACTGTAGGCTTTTTCTCTAACATTGCTTCATTGATGACTTGTATTCAGTTTGCAGTCCACTATAATGCTTCTGCTCTCTGCATATAATCTCTCTGTGCCGTACTGCAGCCTGGCCAGTCATTCCCCAGTTTGTATTTGTGGCCTTGATCGGTCCATCTTATATGCAGTGCTTAGCACTTGTCTTCATTGTATTTCATTTGATTTATATCATGCCATTTCTCCAGGTTAGCAAGGTCATTCCAAATCTGGTCTTCAAAAGTGTCTGCTCCCTCACACAACTTGGTACCATTTGCAAACTTACCAAGTGTGCACTCGGTTCCATCTTCCAAGTGATTAATTAGGATATTATCATATTTACTTGCATCCTTTCCCCAAAAGCCAGCCTTCCAGTAATTGGGGTGGATAGTGAGGAAGCTGATTTTTCTGCACTGGAATGGAGAGGAAGCATGAAGACTGTTACCTACTTCATTTATTATACTCTAGGTATTTAGAAATAGATTCCTTGATTATATGTACCAGTATCTTTTTGGATATCAAGTTAGGCTGACTGGTCTGTAATTCCTTGAGTCACCTCTGTCCCCTTGTTTACAAATGGGCGCTATATTTACCCAGTTCCAGTCATCTGGGACCTTACCTAATCTCAATGAGTTCTTAAAGGTAATAGCTAATGGCTGT
The DNA here is from genome assembly GCF_030867095.1 of Alligator mississippiensis. Taxonomy (NCBI): domain Eukaryota; kingdom Metazoa; phylum Chordata; order Crocodylia; family Alligatoridae; genus Alligator; species Alligator mississippiensis. Next base: position 46,633,937 of record NC_081830.1, read on the forward strand.
GCTATTATTTCAGCCAATTATTTGAGTACTTTAGGCTGAATCTCATCTGGCCTTGTTGATTTAAAAATCTCCAGACTGATTAAGTAATCTCTGTACATGTCTTTTCCTACTTCAGGTTGATTATCTATTTTCCCAGTGGTTAACTGTGCTTATCAGCTGATAGTTGGCCTTCTTTTGTGAAGACTAAAGTAATAAAAGCATTAGACACTTCTGCATTTTCTGCATCATCCAGTATTACATCCCACTCCCTGTTGAGTGAGAGATTTGAAACTTCCTAGGTCATTCTTTTATTTCAAGCATACTTATGGAATTCTTTTTGGGGCCTACTATTTCCCTTGTCAGTTGTATCTCAATTTGTGTTTTGCCTTCCTGACCTGCTCCTATCATCTTTATGCTATATTCCTATACTTATCCTTAGTAATAGGTAGGGTTCTACATAATTTGAGAATGCAGGTGGCCAATTTCATGGGCAGATTGTGGAGCTGGCTACCATTTTTGCGGGTTTATCATGGCAGGGCCCCCCACACATCTTATTGGCTGACGGACCCCTGCCAACCAGGGGCCCTGGAATCATGGGCTCCCTCGGGAAATGGCAGGTTTCCCTTTGCAGGCAGGCAGCATTCTAAATTGTAAGGGGCCCTGGGAGTGGGATGCAGGGGGTGCTGTGTGAATGTGCATGGTCATATGCGTGCACATGGCCTAGAACACAGCTCTGCAGTGTGGAGAGCAGCTCCCTGTAGGTAAGTGTATGGGGGGGAAGGGGTTTGGGAGAAGGAAGGGGCATGGGGAGGCAGATTGAGGGAGAGATTGGGGCAGGGGCTGGGGGGGCTGCCCAGCCAGGGAAGTGCATAGGACCTGGGGACAGGGCAGGGAGCAGGACAGAGCCACAGGCAGCTCATTCAGGAGGCAAATTTAGGCATGACCGTACCAAACCCCAGGGTACACGTCAGTAAAAATACTTTGTTTTGATTTTTTTTTATTGTGATTAGTTTACATTTCAAAATATAAACAGTTTTAAGATAAAGAACCGGAATATTTTATTTTAAAAAAAGGTCAAAAACAAAAAAATTCCAATTTCAAAACTTATTTGAAAAGTGTTCAAATTTAGATGCTAATTGAAATTGACCTTTTGTCTCACAAAAAAACTTTATTTGGAAGAATCAGCTTTTTCTAATGAAAAAAAGATTTGGGGAATTAGCAATTTAGACAGAAGTGGGAAAGCAGAACTTCCTATTCTAAGCCCTATGGTAGATGTCCTAAAATATTAAGACCTGAGGGAGCATTTCAGGATGTAAATATATGTCACACACGACCTGGATTAAAACAGGAACACTACAGTCATTTGCACACACAGTCTTTCCCAGTTGCATTGCTGCTTCTCCACCAGCAGGTTGCTGACGAGAGTACACAACCAGGCCAGTTAAGGAGTGACCGTACAGATGCACACTGCAATATCACACATTCTATCCTGCATTCTTTGGTGGGATTTGAAGTGGGACCATGGTCTTGTTATGTCTGCAGGATCATGAGACAAAACACTTTTCCCAGGACGAATATGTCTATTTACAGCCTTTATTTTTGTTTTGTTTTGACAAAAGGAAAGAAACTGGTACAAAGATCATCTAATACGTTCAACCTACCAAAAGTCTGACCAGTTGCTGATAAATTAAATGAAAAGTAAAATGTTTATTTTAGTTCAGAAAAACAGACTGATTTTAAAGAAATAACAGTCATTAACATGATGAGAAGCTGTAAATCAGTCCTAATTCAGGAGAACCACGTGATTAACTCTCTCTTCCCAAAATGCACAATAAAAAACTTAAGGTTATAAATTTTTTTTCAGGCATGTCCAGCTCTCACTATCCTTTCTATATAAAAGCCACGCACCTAACAATTGGATTGCCTATATATGGCAAGTTAAGGGTTCCAGCATGCTACTTTTTGCCATATAATCTGCCATCCCTCACTCGTTCATGTGGTTCATTTTGCCCATCCAGTTTATCAGCTGTCTCCTGACATTTGTACTCGTAACTCAGTCTGAAAATAACAAATGACTGAGACTTTAATATAAAATGTATCCTTTTCTTTACAATTTTTTTTATCACCAAGTCCTACAAATCTACGTATGCAAGCATGCCATTTAGTGGATCATTATCTGACAAGTACACTTGTTCAGGAGCAAAATACATAATTAAAGGCTCAGTGATAGAAATATTTCTAGTATACCATGAATATTACCTATCCAAGGGAGTATGAATACCAAAAAAATTATTGTGGAATAATGATATTTTGTTTAAAGTAAGTCTCTTGGAATTGGTAACTTCTCTACTGTATGTACTGTATGTAAATGTAGAAAAGTAAGAGTTGCACAGGTGTGGCAGATATATTATCCAAGTAATTCCTGTTGTCCTTAGTCACACTTGGGTTTGACCTGGAAAAATTACTTGGGGAGAATTACATTAGGTTGATTTTTATTTTTTTTTGGGGGGGGGAGGGGGAGTTGTTCGTTTGTTTGTTTGCTTTTTGAGAAGATGTATTGTGATTATAGTCACTAAGACAACACTACAGTCCTGATCTTCAGGAGCACACTGAGGGATACATCCAATTTTGCCTTTACACACTTGTCTGGCATTTAAGTAGCTATGTAACTTCAATTTTCAATGCTTATGCACAGTTTTGATTCCATGAAGGTGTGGATCTGGGGAAGTTAAGTTGCACCTCCTTCAGCCATGTTGCAGATGTGCACTAAACTCTCCAAGTTCACCACCTCATAATTATGACTTCTGCCAGAGTCACAGGTATTGTATGGCTCCAGGACCCCAGGAATGAATGCTGCTGCTGCTACTTGTCCCCTCCCCCCACACTTCACTTTTTTTTCTGCCTTAAGGAATGTCCAAGATCTGGGGAGGTGAGCAGTGCAGCATTTACCCCTTGGGTCTCAGACCCATGTTGAGGTCAGCTCTAACAGAAGCCATATTGATGAACCAGTGAGTACAGAATGTTCACTGTGTGTGTGCTGCACAACCTAAAGGGAATGTGACCATATCCCTCTATTCCCTTATCCTGAATCACCCCATGATTCATGTAACTACCTTTGCCCTATGCCTTTCTACTCTCAAGGCCCAAAAAACTATACTCTGGTTGAATAGGTGACCAGGTAGAATAGGATTTCTTAGGCATAGCACTGAATGGGCATGTCCAGACAAGTGAGCACATGGGTTTCCCCGGGGACAATTAGCAGCGGCACATGTTTGTGCTGCTGCTACTTGTTCCTGGGGAATGCCTGTGATATATGCTCTGGTGCGCAGCAAGTTACCCTGGGTGGGGTAGGGGAGGTTGGAGCCAGTACCTGGGCTGGCTCCAGCAGCCCTACCTGGGGTCCTGGGTGCCTCCTGTGGCTTAAGTGGTAGTGATCCAGATGCATGGAGCCTGGCTGGCAGCTGAAGCATAGATCTGTCTGGTTAAGCTCCAGTTTCAGGTGCACACACTGCTGCCACATATGTTGTCCTGCTTTTTTCTGCCTCAGGGTTTTTTGACACAAGGATCTGCCAGTATCAACCCCCACTCACCCTGCCACATTGTTAATTAGAAGGGATCCTCGTTTTCTCTGTTTAAAAATTGCAAATTCTCTTATAAAAAGCTGCACATTCTTGGATTAATCCCCCCCAAAATCTGCGTTTCCCCACAGTTATATGTATATGTGTGTGTGTGTGTGTGTGTGTGTGTGTACATACCTATAGCTATAAATGTTGGTGTTTGGTTTGGGGTTTTTATCGTGGAAACTCATAGCTCCCCCTGCCCCCTTCGCTCACCAAGATGTGGGTCCAGCTGTCCCCCTCCACTGCTTTGTGGTGCTGAGCAGCCCTGATATGCTGGTACCCTGCCCATGCCATTGCCCCTCACTCCAAACCCACAGCCCCTGGCCTGCCGGTGCCTGTTCCTTCTGACCCACAGCCCTATGGCCCTGCTGCTGCTCTTCACTCTCTCCACCTACAGCTCCACTCCCACATCCCCCACCCTTCCCCAGGTGTCCCCCACTCCTAACTCACAGCCCTTCCATACTACTCACTCCCCAACCCACAGCCCCTCCACCCCTGCTGGTACCCCTCACTCGTGACCCATAGCCCCATGGCCCCACCAGCCCTGCTGTAGGGAGGCACTTAGCTGCTAGCTCTATGAGGCCAGGGACCTGGTGCTGCAACCCCCTGCCCCCTCAGCGGCACCCCAGCCCTAGGAGGCAGAGTCTGCTGTGGCCAAAGTATAGCACAGAGCTCAGCTCTCCCCATCCTCAACAGGTGGCATGGCAGGAGTGGACCCCATGTGGGGGGTGGGGTGGATGAAGGCAGCCTTCTGAGGGCTTGAGGCTCCCCACCCTGCTTCCCTCTTGCTAGGGGGCTCTGGCCCAGCAGGCAAGACCTGGTGTGGTAGAGCAGAGCAGGGTGAGAAGACTTGGTGCTGCCACTAGGAGCCCCACATCACTGTGGCAAGGTCCCCCCCTACCCACCTAGCAGCAGTAGGGGGCCCAACTCCATGCCACTACACCCACTGCTTCTGGGCAGGCAGGGTGCACCTTACCATGATGGTGCAGGGTTCCTGGCAGCAGCCCTGAGCCTCCCTGCCCCACTCTGCCCTGCCACATAAAGCCCCCCAAAGGGAGGGCAGCAGGGCTGAGAGCCTCAAGCCCACAGAAGGCAGCCTGCATCTGCCCTGTACACAAATCTGGGGAGCACATCCCCCCCATACATCCACCCTGGGTGTGCACGTAGTGGCAGGCAGACAGCCCCACCCCACACCGCCCCCTGGATGAGCCACCCATAGCTCAACCCCGCTCCCTGCCCTGCTATATATTCCTGCCCCGGCCCCCAAGTCCCAGGCCCCATGCACTGCGCCATCTGGGCAGAGCCCCCAGCCCTGCTCAACTCCTCCCTTCCCCCCCCCCCCAAAATCCACATTTTTCTGTGGTGAATAGAAATCCTAGATCCATGCTAATTAGCAGTGCAGCAAATGCATGCATGCCTACAGCACCATAAACTACATGTACGTACTTGTCTGGACATGGCCAATAAGACCAAAACCTTTAGCCTCAGAAGACCCAAGAATAGGGAGATCTCATAAGTAAGAAAGGAAGTCCTTCAGTGATTTAGCACAATACAGGCAGTCCTCGGATTTACAACACAATTGGTTCCTGAAAACTGCGTCTTAAGTGAAAACGGTGTAACTTGGAACTGATTTTCCCATAGGAACAATGTTATAAATGGGGGATTGGTTCCTGAACCAAGGCCCAATACCCTATTTTCACCAAAAATAACCCAGAATTTTGTACTCAGTCAATTATAGATGATTAATATAGCTACATTAATGGAGGATTTACTCACCAAGGCGCCCCCCCGGGGTTACAAGAAATAATGGCCATAAGCTAGCAGAGAGCAGATTTAGACTGGATGTTAGGAAGAACTTCTTCACAGTTAGAGTGGCCAAGGTCTGGAATGGGCTCCCAAGGGAGGTGGTGCTTTCCCCTACCCTGGGGGTCTTCAAGAGGAGGTTAGATAGGCATCTAGCTGGGGTCATCTAAACCCAGCACTCTTTCCTGCCTATGCAGGGGGTTGGACTCGATGTTCTATTGAGGTCCCTTCTGACCCTAACATCTATGAATCTATGAATGTATTTATATTGTAAATAGGAATCATATTAATTTGGAAGGACTTCTTTGAGGTGACTTTGCAGGACATTTTGAAGGGTTCTTGGCTGGAGTCTTCTCAGGAGTCTTGGATGCAGGTTTTTCTGGAATCTTGTCTGCTTTCTTGAAGAAAGTGTCCAAGGAAGTTTGGACAGATGTTCTTCAGGAAAATGGGTGATGCACTGAACTTGATCACTGGGGTGGCGTGGCGTCAGATTAAATGTTGTCAAATCGAAACTGACATCAGAAAGTTGAAGCAGAGTGTCAATTTATAAACATTGTAAGTCCTGTTCATTTATAAATGTTGTAACTCCTGTTTATTGTAACTTGAAATGTCTTAAGTTACAGACTGCCTGTACTCTATTGGCTTAGGTACTTGCCCAAAGAGCAACCCCGGGGATCCAGGTTCCTGGTTCTACTAATGCAGAGGGGGTATAGAGATATATCTCCCATTTCCCAGCAAATTACTCTAACCACTATGGCATTGGCTAGGTATTACCTGGAGCTCTTTCTTCTTGCATCTGGCCAACTGGGCAGCCAGAAGCGGAAGGTATCTGGGGTCAGGGGGAGGAAAACCCAGACATCTGCTGGGAGATGCAGACAGCAAAGTCCCACCATTCATGCAGGTTTCTAACCTGTGTACAGGATCTCCACCTGACACAGGAGGTACAAGGTCCCACTAGGGGGAATGCCATACTGGATCTGGTATTGGCAACGGGGGATGACATGGTAGGGGACCTACAGATCGATAGCCATCTGGGGGACAGTGATCACCTGATAATAGAATTCACCATAAGACGTCGAATGGGTAAGGTAACTAGTAGGGTGAAAGTGCTAGACTTTAGGAAAGCTGATTTCAATGAACTCAGGTGATTAGTCAAGGATGCACTGCAGAATAGGAGTTTTGAAGTGATGGGAGCCCAAGAAGGGTGGCTGTGCCTTAAGGAAACAATCCTTCAAGCACAAAGCGAGACGATCCTGATGCGAGGAAAAAGAGGGAAAGGGGCCAGGAGGCTTCCTTGGCTGACCACAGAAATCCAGTGCAGCCTAAGGGCCAAAAGGGCAGCACATAAGAAGTGGAAGCAGGGAGAGATCACCAAAGATGAATATACCTCCTCTGCTCACGCTTGTAGGGAGGCAGTTAGATGGGCCAAAGCTACCATGGAGCTGAGGATGGCAACCCAAGTAAAGGACAACAAGAAATTGTTTTTTAGATATATAGGGAGTAAAAGGAAGGCCCAGGGAGGAATAGGACCCCTGCGAAATGGGCAGAAACAATTGGTGACGGACTGGGGGGACAAGGCTGAACTCCTCAACGAGTTCTTTGCCTCAGTGTTCCTAAGCGAGGGGCATGACAAGTCTCTCACTGGGGTTGTAGAGAGGCAGCAGCAAGGCGCCAGACTACCATGCGTAGACCCTGAGAAGGTGCAGAGTCACTTGGAAGAACTGGATGCCTTTAAGTCGGCAGGCCCGGATGAGCTCCATCCAAGGGTGCTGAAGGCACTGGCTGACATCATTGCAGAGCTACTGGCGGGAATATTTGAACGCTCGTGGTGCACGGGCAAAGTCCCGGAAGACTGGAAAAGGGCCAATGTGGTCCCTATCTTCAAGAAGGGGAGGAAGGAGGACCCGGGCAACTATAGGCCAGTCAGTCTCACCTCCATCCTTGGTAAAGTCTTTGAAAAAATTATCAAGGCTCACATTTATGAGAGCCCGGCAGGACAAATTATGCTAAGGGGAAACAAGCATGGGTTCGTAGCAGGCAGATCGTGCCTGACTAATCTAGTCTCTTTTTATGACCAGGTTACGAAACACCTGGACACAGGAGGAGGGGTGGATGTTGTATACTTAGACTTCAGGAAGGCCTTCGATACGGTATCCCACCCCATACTGGCGAACAAGTTAAGAGGCTGTGACTTGGATGACTACACAGTCCGGTGGGTGGCGAATTGGCTGGAGGGTCGCACCCAGAGAGTTGTGGTGGATGTGGTCGGTTTCGACCTGGAAGGGTCTGGGCTTTGGGGTCCCGCAGGGCTCGGTCCTTGGACCGATACTCTTTAATGTCTTCATCAGTGACTTGGATGAGGGAGTGAAATGTACTCTGTCCAAGTTTGCAGATGACACAAAGCTATGGGGAGAAGTGGACGTGCCAGAGGGTAGGGAACAGCTGCAAGCAAACCTGGACAGGTTAGACAAGTGGGCAGAAAACAACAGAATGCAATTCAACAAGCAGAAATGCAAAGTGCTGCACCTAGGGAGGAAAAATGTCCAGCACACCTACAGCCTAGGGAATGACCTGCTGGGTGGCACGGAAGTGGAAAGGGATCTTGGAGTCCTAGTGGTTGAAGGTTGAGAGGCGACCTTGTGGTTGCCTATAAGTTCATCACGGGGGCACAGAAGGGAATTGGTGAGTTTTTATTCATCATGGCGCCCCCAGGGGTTACAAGAAATAATGGCCATAAGCTAGCAGAGAGCAGATTTAGACTGGACATTAGGAAGAACTTCTTCACAGTTCGAGTGGCCAAGGTCTGGAACGGGCTCCCAAGGGAGGTGGTGCTCTCCCCTACCCTGGGGGTCTTCAAGAGGAGGTTAGATAAGCATCTAGCTGGGGTCATCTAGACCCAGAACTCTCTCCTGCCTATGCAGGGGGTTGGACTCGATGATCTATTGAGGTCCCTTCCGACCCTAACATCTATGAATCTATGAAAACAGGCCAGATAGATGAGGATTCAATGATATGGATTCTGCCATGGAAAGGAGGAGACTTCTCTGTTTCTTTCTCTTTCTTACACAGTTTAGAATAACTTTTATTCCTTTTTCACTTAAACTGTGCTCAGTTTTTTATTTCTTGGTATTTTAAAAAATAAAACTGGCTCAGAGCAGAAAACATTTGTGTTCAATTCAATCTGACTTGCTGTTCACGCATGAGGTTTGAAAAATGGAATATATAATAAAAGTGACTTCATTTTAACGTAAGGCTTTAATTTATTAGGAAAGTTCAATTGGCATTAAAGCCATTTAGAGGAAAATGAAACAAAATAGGTAACATGACTATTCCAAGTGCCAGCACAATCTGAGTTATGTCATTTGGTCACCATTTTATTTTTTTTAATAGTTTAAATGAGGAATTTGAATTGCAAATAAGTGAGGTATTGAATAATTCTACTGAAGGTATGCCTTAAGACTGATCTAATGGCTTTGGGTGAAGCACATGGGAACTTAAGACTGGATGAGATCTCATTGTTTATCAAGTTCAATCCCCTGGAGGCAACCATGTTATACAGTCCCTGTGATAAATTGATCCATTTCCATCTGAAGGCTGGTTCATTGTTTTGCCCCACTACTGCTGAAGGCTGTTCCAAGACTTGACTGCTCTGATAATAAGAAACCTCCTCCTAATTTCAGCCTAAATATATTCATATTTGGTTTATGCCTATTTGTTTTTTTCTTGTACCACCATTATCTCTCAGCTGAATTATTACCTCTTGGATTTTACCATTTGATACAATATAGGCTCTTTATTTCTCCACTCATCTTAGGAGAACATTTCTGTATCTCTTCCAGTTTGAATTATTCTTTCTTGAATATAAGTGATCAGAACTGTACACAGTATTCTTGATAAGGTCTCCATACTTTGTACACTTGCATTAATAATTTGCTCTCTACTGGAAACTGCTAAACTGAATGGACCACTAAGCTGTGTGCTGTGTGCACCTGTATACCATAATGGGGATGTGTTGATTGATGAGGCCTATGAAGTGTGATCAGTGTTCCTGAGTAAGCAACCAGTGTTTAATTAATTAAGCTTCTTGAATGAGTGTATGGTACATTATTTAGGACAAGGTAGTATTCTTAGTGCAATGCCATCTAGGCAAGGGTCTGACAAACTCCTATTTGGATAATCCATTGAAGTCACTGCAGATATGAGATGAGACCACATACATTAACATCTTAGGTTGAAGCATATCGGGCATGTGTACATGAGACATTTACTGTGGAGCTGCCTACTTAGCTTTACAGTAAATGTATCAGTGTCTACATATATAGCCCTATTAGGCCTCAGGAAACTAATATAATCTGCAGCAGTTTAGTATTTGTAAATACTGACCCAGCTGCCTGGGACATGAGGGTGCTTCAGTGTGAGGGTTGCCTGCTGGCTAGCCCTGCACAGGAGTACTCTTGTGCCCCAGTCAGTCCCTCCACAGCACATTGAGCCAGACTGGAGCAGCCCTGGGCTGGCAGGCTGACCCCTTGGCCCTGTTCCAGCTGGGTTGCTCTGACCCGGCTCAAGGTGCTGTGGTCCTGGGCACTCATTCAAATGGTACACCCAGGAGCAATAGACTCCTGCGCAGCATGCACCAGAATTTGTTGCTTTGAGTTAGTTGCATGTCTAATACAGGTATTTTTGTGCTCTTTATAGGGATTTGTCAGAACTTGAAAAAACAGGTGGGTGTTGTCCATAGTAGATCACTGAAAGGGGGATTTTTCATCTTTCCACAAAATTCTACCTGCTCAAAATTGTGTGACAGTGTTGGAAACATCTAGTGGAAAAAGATAATCTATCTGGGGGAGATTAACTGGTTGTCAAAGTATATGCATAGGCAGAGATGTGTATCATGTATCCATAGATCAGATAGTGTTAATGTATGTTACAAAGCAAGTATTAGCAGTCAGAAATACTAAGCTGATTGTCAACATTCCCTGGAGGCTAGATCCTCTAAGACTCCATGAAATTGGGTTGACATCCTGGAAAAGTATGGTCCAGATCCCATATGTTTCATTCTAAACTAAGTAATCACTATTCCTCATTCTAGCCTTCAGCAAATACCCACCTGTCAGCATAAAATGCCAATGACAGAAGATCTTTTATATATTAAAGCAGTGAATTTCAACCTTTTTTAATGAGTGTAGCCTGGCGGCCAGCTGTGAAGTGGGGGCCCCCCTGGCCCTGCTCCTGGGAGCCGGTGGTTTGGGGTTGTGGGTGGCAGTGCTCCCTCCCTGCCCGACCGAGCTTACCCCCTAGGGCTTTCTCAAGTATCCCTGGGGGTATGTGTACCCCAAGTTGACAACCCCTGCATTAAAGTATTTGTAGCGTAAACAATCTGAAACAAACTAAACCAGCAGTGCATGGAAAAAAATTAGCATTGCTAACTACTTTCTTTGCTGTCAGTACAAGAAAACGCTAGTTACTCAAATTCTTTATAAAGTAGGTCCATGCCTACAGTGAAGTCTTGTACATTTCCATATTGGATTATATCAATTCTTGTTTGACTCCTTGCACTGTATAAGTTTAGGCCCTGATTCTGCAAGTGAATCTATATGTCTGAAATATTGTAGTTACATGCATGTCACCAAAGATGAATATACCTCCTCAGCTCGTGCTTGTAGGGAGGCAGTTAGACAGGCCAAAGCTACCATGGAGCTGAGGATGGCAACCCAAGTAAAAGACAATAAGAAATTGTTTTTTAGATATATAGGGAGTAAAAGGAAGACCCAGGGAGGAATAGGACCCCTGCTAAATGGGCAGAAACAATTGGTGACGGACAGGGGAGACAAGGCTGAACTCCTCAACGAGTTCTTTGCCTCAGTGTTCCTAAGCGAGGGGCATGACAAGTCTCTCACTGGGGTTGTAGAGAGGCAGCAGCAAGGCACCAGACTTCCATGCGTAGACCCTGAGATGGTGCAGAGTCACTTGGAAGAACTGGATGCCTTTAAGTCGGCAGGCCTGGATGAGCTCCATCCGAGGGTGCTGAAGGCACTGGCTGACGTCATTGCACAGCCACTGGCGGGAATATTTGAACGCTTGTGGCGCACGGGCCAAGTCCCAGAGGACTGGAAAAGGGCCAACGTGGTCCCCATTTTCAAAAAGGGGAGGAAGGAGGACCCGGGCAACTATAGGCCAGTCAGTCTCACCTCCATCCTTGGCAAAGTCTTTGAAAAAATTATCAAGGCTCACATTTGTGAGAGCCCAGCAGGACAAATTATGCTGAGGGGAAACCAGCACGGGTTCGTGGCAGGCAGATCATGCCTGACCAATCTAGTCTCTTTTTATGACCAGGTTACGAAATGCCTGGACACAGGAGGAGGGGTGGATGTCATATACTTAGACTTCAGGAAGGCCTTCGATACGGTATCCCACCCCATACTGGCGAACAAGTTAAGAGGCTGTGACTTGGATGACTACACAGTCCGGTGGGTGGCGAATTGGCTGGCGAGTTGCACCCAGAGAGTCGTGGTAGATGGGTCGGTTTCAACCTGGAAGGGTGTGGGAAGTGGGGTCCCTCAGGGCTCGGTCCTTGGACTGCTACTCTTTAAAGTCTTCATCAGTGACTTGGACGAGGGAGTGAAATGTACTCTGTCCAAGTTTGCAGATGACACAAAGCTATGGGGAGATGTGGACACGCCGGAAGGCAGGGAACAGCTGCAAGCAGACCTGGACAGGTTGGACAAGTGGGCAGAAAACAACAGAATGCAATTCAACAAGGAGAAATGCAAAGTGCTGCACCTAGGGAGGAAAAATGTCCAGCACACTACAGCCTAGGAAATGACCTGCTGGGTGGCACAGAGGTGGAAAGGGATCTTGGAGTCCTAGTGGACTCCAAGATGAACATGAGTCGGCAGCGTGACGAAGCCATCAAAAAAGCCAATGGCACTTTATCGTGCATCAGCAGATGCATGACGAATAGATCCAAGGAGGTGATACTTCCCCTCTATCGGGTGCTGGTCAGACCGCAGTTGGAGTACTGCGTGCAATTCTGGGCGCCACACTTCAAGAAGGATGTGGATAACCTGGAGAGGGTCCAGAGAAGGGCCACTCATATGGTTAAGGGCCTGCAGACCAAGCCCTACGAGGAGAGACTAGAGAAGCTGGACCTTTTCAGCCTCCGCAAGAGAAGGTTGAGAGGCGACCTTGTGGCTGCCTATAAGTTCATCACGGGGCACAGAAGGGAATTGGTGAGTATTTATTCACCAAGGCGCCTCTGGGGGTTACAAGAAACAATGGCCACAAGCTAGCAGAGAGCAGATTTAGATTGGACATTAGGAAGAACTTCTTCACAGTTCAAGTGGCCAAGGTCTGGAACGGGCTCCCAAGGGAGGTGGTGCTCTCCTCTACCCTGGGGGTCTTCAAGAGGAGGTTAGACGAGTATCTAGCTGGGGTCATCTAGACCCAGCACTCTTTCCTGCTTATGCAGGGGGTCGGACTTGATGATCTATTGAGGTCCCTTCCGACCCTAACATCTATGAATCTATATATCGGTCACTGTGGAAATTACCATTTTTTTCGTTCAATTCATTATGTTGTTAGTTTTATTTTTCTCTACAAAATGGCATTAATAGTATACAGATGAATTACATTATAAAACAAATGAAAAACTTTGGTAGAGGAAATGATTAAACCATATATATACACATAGAAAGGAATTATAGGCACACACATAAACCAAGTAACCTAAAGGCATTATTTAGAGAAACATATGGTCTGCTAATTGAACCTGCAATGACTTTGAATGCTAATAAAGGCATGAGTTAGACTTTCTAGATTACAGAGCCAATTTCTTGTTTTAAGAATTCAGGGTAGGTACATTGCTAACAAAAATTACTGCAGAGATAAAAATATTTTTCTCTCCATCTTCAGCATGCTGTGGTGTACAAATTTCAGTGAACAACTGATGAAGGAATGGGAATTTTTGCTAACTGAAATTGTCACATCATGAGTTACTGATGATGAGATACCTTTAAAATGTTATTGTAGTGGGTGTGATATCCAAATGTTTAAAAGCAACAGAGGAATCAACAGTGTGTCCATGCCTACTGCTCTTAACTACTTAAACATTCTCTAAGAGTATATTATGTTCAACACAAGAAGCAAGAGCATGTGGTGATATTTCTGCACAGTCAATTGAGCTGAATGATGATGATGCAGATTTTACCTTTCCGGAGAGCATAGCACTGTTCATCCCAGATATAATGGAACAGGTATCCAGAAATGATGTGTGCTTGGCCTTTGTACTGCCAAGTTACATGGTGTACCTAAATCATGATGTTCTCAGGACACTTAGTGCAGTGTTGAGATGTTTGTAACTGTTATTTGTAGCTCTGTATGGGTATTTGTCTTTTCTATTTGTTCTAATGTTTTGTTTGATTGACAGTTAATACAAAGAAAATATTTATCCATAGCTGATGATTGTAAAACAAATGAGGATAGATCCATAGCCCACGCAGCTGACACGGTTGCAGGAAAGATGCATATAAATTGCTCTTAGGCCTTTGGGTTGCAGAAGGTCTCCTGGCCTCAAAAGGCAATGCTTTTGCAAGAAGATTGAACAAATTCTCACCAACCCTTGACAGAACTCCCAGTATTCTTATTCACTTTTGCATGCAGACAACTGTGTTGAAAGCAAAGTTCATCACTACAGAGAAGCTGTGCAGTCTCTACAAACATTCTCCACAAGCCTGAGCATCATCCCCTTGCACTGTCAGCTCTGTGCTGCTCATCTTTCAGGGCCCCACTTCTTCCAGCTGGAAAGATAGGCACAGAATTTCTCTTTCAGCAAATACAGGAAATTAATCTATATTGCTTTACAATTTATTTCTAATGTAAAAGGGAAAGAAAGCTACATAATTTGCTATTAAGCATAAAGGATGAGGAGAGTATCTCATCGTTTTAAATAATATCTTGAATATTATCTAGTACTAACTCCTGATGCTAAATAGCAGAGATGGCAAGAGAGGGCTAGCTGAATGAGACAATTAACATCTTCTTTGGGATTGGACACAGCAGTTCTCACAAACTTTTGCATGGGATTAAAAATTGGGAGCTAAAAATAGCCTCCAGTTGTGGGAGGGCAGAGAATCCTACTAAACCTCCATAGGCCCCAGATCGTGCTAACTTTCTTCCCACCCCCCCGCTGCAAAAAAAAAAAAAAAAAAAAAAGCTACTAGCCTTCCAATCTACCGGCTCTCCCACCCCATAACTTACTTCAGGTGAGCTTGTGGCATAAGGAGTGGTTTCTGGAATTGGGGGCAATTCAGCAGGATCAGACCCCCACCAACCCCCTGCAGCCACTGTTGGCCCCCAATCTCCCCAAACCTCCCTGCCGACCCCACTAACGCTCCAATATTGGCAACACCCCTCATGGTTGCACTAGCCCCCGATCCCATGCCCAATCCCCCTACCCTGATTTACCATAGATTGGGCTCTCAGCACTTATCTAATAACTGAGTTAGATTAGGTGGCCATTTTTTACCATAGCTAACCTCCTGAACTTCCAAGTATAATATCTGTATACACCTAAAGCATGTAGACAGAAGTGCAGCTCCCAGCTGTAACTCGGAATGATTTTTTGCAAAGCATTTTGAGTTATAGTGTTACCGCCGACCAAACAGAAGTTCACTGTTGGTTCCAAGAGGGAGGGGAATCTAGCTGTCAGCTGGGAGCCTGCAGCCGAGTTCCTATAGCAATGGCCAAAGCTCTCTGCCAGTGCTCACTGTTTTCAGACCGGAAGCGGGGAAAGGCAGTGAAAGGTGGGGGCTCCTAATTGGTGCTGAAGGGTGGGGTGGGTGAATTGGAGACCCCCACTTCAGGAACTCCCTCCGCTCCCTTCCCCTTCCTCCCATTCTGAAAACTGACAGGCTGGGATCTCCGCAGCCAGAAATTACAGAAGATGCTACATTTTGAAATGTATTTATCTGATACGTCATGCAATGAGGGGTCAGATTTTCACTCGCTTGGCTACTTTTGAATCTGTCTGCAGCTGTGCACTTGTGTTTGGTCACAGCTTTTAGCTGCTTTCTGTGGCCAGATGGGGCAAAAATTGTCACTTGTGCCTGCACCCAAAGGGCGTGTCCAGATGAGCATGTACATGCCTGTTGTGGAGTCTCAAAGCAGTTTGAGATGTTGCCAGAGGCACGCTAGGAATGAAAAAATGTTCCCTGCACTGCAGATTTGCAGCACTGACTCTAATTTTGATACCGGTAAATGCCAGTATAAAAATAATAATAATAATAATTTTAAAAAGCCCTGAAAAAAGTGGTACAGGGCATGCTTCTGGAGTGTGCACTGAAGCAACCAGAGGCTGAGTCCTCCAGAGAGACTTTCTGGCACATGGCCAGAGCATCTCTCTGGCTGCCTTGTGCCCTTCCTGCCCCAGCACCCTGCCATAGTATGCTGGGGTAAATAGGACTGGGGAAAGGCTGCAGTGATAGATTGACCCTGGCTCTGTCACAAGTAAGCAGGGATTGGGAGTGCTAGGGCCGTGTGCGGGTGGGGGCAATGGCTTGGTAGGTATGCGTCCCCTGCCATCCCCTTTACCTGGCACTCAGCTCACTCCGCAGCAGCAGCAGCTGCCATTGGGGCTACTGCCAGAGCCCTGACCTGGAGCTGCCTGAGGGACATGGTGCTTCATGGGGCCAGCCCACTCATGCATGCCCTTGGCCAAAACCAGGCCACTCATGCTGTCACCTGGGGTCCTGGTACTGCATGCAGGGGTTGTGTGCCCTTGTGCCAGGCTGGATCCTACCTGCATGGAGCTGGATTGGCCTGAAGGTGCACAGGGCTCATGCAGCTGGATCTGGCCCGGCATGAGGGTGTGCGGCCCCTGAGCACAGTGCCAGGACCCCAGGTGACAGCACGAGTGCCCAGTTCTGGCCATGGGCATGTGCAGCACTGGGTTGGGGCTCTGCCAGTAGCCCCAGTGGCTGCTGCTGCTGTTGCTGTGGGGTGGACTTTGTGCTGTGTGGGTTGGGAGGGTCAGGTGGAGGACCCACCCCTCCAAAGCTCTCCCTCCTAGCCCCCCACACACATTCCTCCCCACCTGCACCATCTTCTCACCCCCACACAGTCCCCCCACAATCCATCCACAAACCCCACCCCCACAAGTCCCCCCACAAACCTCACCTCCATAAACACTACACCCACCCCTACACCTATCCACAATTCCTCCCACAAGTCCCAGACCCCCCCCCAAACCCCACATCCCCCCACACATCTCACACCCTGCATGCCCAGCCACCAAATGGGATGGGACAGGAATGGCTGGTGGGAGCCATGGCTGCAGGGGTAACTGTCACATGGCAGCTGTGCCCTATGTCCACACTGGTGCTGGGACATGCGGCCCCAGCCTAGAGGAAAGAGGGGGGACTCCTGGTCCCAGGAACCACTTGATTGTGTGATGGGCAAGGGATAGGGTGGAAGTGGCAGCAGAGGTGTGTGTGAGAGAGAGGTAAATGGGGGTTGGGAGTGGGCAGCACTGTGGGTAGGATAGGCCACTAGAGCTAGGTTTAGAGCCCCCCTGCCCCCCTAGAGCAGCCTGTACAGGGGGAGGCCAGCCTGGAAGGGAAGGGGCTTGCCTAGCCCAGCCCCTGAGGACCAGTTGAGGGTTTCCCAAGAATGGCATGGGGGAATAACTGGGCCCTGTGCACATGTGCAAGGAGCAGAACAGTAAGGGCTGGCACTGCTCAGAGGCACAAAGCAGTGGGTGATACAGCTGCAGGTGGACTCTTGTCCTGGTGCTGGGACAGAGCTGCAGCCGAGAGGGAACTAGTGGGGGCAGGCAGGGGCTGTGGGTCAGGAGCGAAGGGCATGTGGGGGGGATGTGAGTTGGGAGCAAGGGGGAAGGGTAGGGGCAAGGTACTAGCATATCAGTGCTTTTCAGTGCCCCACATCCTTGTGAGTGAAGGGGACAAGGGCAGCTCTGATATTTCTATGATAAAAATGCAAAACCAAACACCAAAGTGTATAGATGTTTAGAATTAATTTAATTATGATGATAGAGGCACTGGTAGGCTTCCAAATTGCTTTAAAATAGTAAATATATAAATAAAACATTGCCCAACTGATCTCTCCTATATATAGTTGCATTTCATTTTAATAGCAGAATAACTCAGATTTTGGGTATTTTAATGAGAGAATTTGGGTTTCTTATCAAAGAATTTGCAATTTTTAAACAGAGAACTAGGATCTGTGCTGGTGAAACAAGTGGTGAGACTCGGGCAGAGGAGCCTGCCCAGGGCTAGCACCAGGTACCCAGTTGGAGGGCAGACAAGGTGGCTGACCTGGTCATTTGGGGCCAAGAGCACACGCTTTGATAATTCAAAGTGGGCCATCAGAATGAGCACATCTGCTGGACAATAGCTGCCCAGATGGCAGGGCGAGGGCACTAGAAGACATGACAGCAGTGCTGCCTGAAGGCAAACTTTGCAGCCATGCCCCACTGGCAGCTGGCCCAGAGGTGCAGGATGCTCTGCTACAGTGCCCATACCACAGCCCAGGTGGCCACGTGGTCTCTGTCTGTGTCTGGCAGACATATAGCCATGGGGCTGCAAGTCCAACAGGGCGAATGTTGTCACAGGTGGCAGCGGGTCACAGCCAATGCCAGAACTGCTGTAGTGGGTAGACGGTGCAAGAGCCACTCTAAGTTAGGGCTCCTTCAGCAGTCCAGCTAGCACAAGGGGCTAGTGTCCCCAGATACCAACTGGCTAGGCCTCAGAAGCTCCTGAGGGCAAGTAGCCCTGAGCTGCTCACCAGGGCAGGTTTTTATGTTGCTGGGGCCAACACAGATGCTGGCCCCAGGCTCTATCTCTCCCTGGCTGCAGATCTGGGATGAACTGGGCAGGGTAAGTTTGCCCCAAATGGTACAACTTGCCCCAGAGCAAAGTGTATGTTCAGGCACATGCTGAGGCACAAATCTCCAGCACAAATTTGTTATTTTGTATGTAGAAGCATATTTAGTCTTACTTAGTAAATGTGAGACTAGAAGGGGCAATATTTCATATATCACTCTGGCATACATGTAACAGCAAATATTCCTATTTTTAAAGTATAATGTTAAAAAGGAAATTACTTCACATTTTCTTATGGGAAAAATGCAAACCTGATATATTTTGGAATGGGTAGGGAACTCAAATGTGTTGATGCACTAATGCACCACGGTAGATAATATGTTTTAAGGAAATAATGATCTGTTAGAGCTAATAATTGTAGGCAAAATAGTCCAGTCCAGACTGCGAAGTGGAGCACCACTGGACTAAAGTAATTGGAGCCTTTGGTCTCCTCTCCCTCATGAATGTATGTTAACTTTAAGCAGGTTAAGCCATTGAACATTTCAACTTAATACATTTATTTGTTTTACCAAGTCCCATTTTTATTGAGGTTAAAACACTCCAGACAAAACTGAAACTATACATGTGGCAAGAACGCTCTGTCTGAAAAATCTTCCAGATACCCAGATGTGCAGATTAGAGAAGCACAGATTAAAGTGGCCTATGACTTTAAAAGAATTGACTATTTAATCAAGTTTCAACATTAATGCAGCATTCATTATATATTCTGTAGTAAAGTTTAGTTGGCTGAAATATGAACAAGAGGTATAGCTGCAATGCATTAATTTGTTCATAACTTTAATGCAGCATTGCTTTTTAGGGACCAGTATATCTGAATTCACTAATCTCAGAAACCACCATATTTATACAGATTTAAAAACTAAACACTTCAGTTGAAAAGGTCAGTGGCATGTACATTGTGCTACAAAACTGGTGACTGCGTAAATCTTCTGGGTCATGAGACACCTGGATAACAGGGCACGGATTAACCAGATCTGGCTGTAAGTTTACAGAGAGCTTTCATCTCTAGTTTGTAGTCAGTGGCAGCGCACAGAACTAAAAAGGACATTGTGGGAGGGGAAAGAGGTGGCACTGTGGATCTTTTATACTAGCCTTTCATGTCTTTGGACTAGAGTTAAAAAGCTTTAGATCACAAGTCAACTGAGACTTATGGTTATATCCTAGTCCTTAGAAGACATTTGTTCCATATCACAGAACTACATGGATCCATCAAATTTGGTGTGATTAACAATCTCATTTTAGTAGAGTCTCAGAACTATGATAGGAGCAATATCGCTGCAGGTCAGGACTGAGACGTATTAGCAATTTTTGTCAGGAAATTTACACGTTGCTTATCTGAGTCTAGAAGTCATATTCTAACTTTGCTTTATTGAGCATGGCATTCTTCTGCAAATGGCCTAAAATATTTTTAGGGCCATTAACCCATTAAAGCCAGGGTTCAGTCTCAGTAGCTTTAGTCAGAGTCCTGCACTTTTAGAACAGTAGAATTTCACAAGTCAACCAGAATTCATCCTTTAAAGCCCATTAAGGCTATCTGGTCAATATTAATAATCCTGTTTATTTCTAATTTGAATGCCAAATTGTTTGTCCATTTTCTCCAGTTAGCTAATTACATCAGTCACATTGTTCAGTATAACTCAACTCAACAAATTAGGGGTGTAAATACTGACTAAATTAATATTTGTTTAACTTGTTTCAATCATAACAGGTTAAACAATTAATCAGTATGGCAGCCTCCAGCCTGCCCCATGGGGGGCTGCTCCAGCCAGGCCTGCAGGACACCCTTGCTCAGGCTGGCACCAGTGGGGCATTTCCAGCCCTGCAAAGTGCAGTGGGGAGCCAGCAGTTTTCCAGGGTTGCACCTCACAGGCAGGCTGGTGGGTCCTCTCTGAGCCCGGTCCGAGTGCAAACAGGGCAGGCAGGAGTTGAACCACAGGCCCAGGTTAGTTTCCCTGCACCCACTTACCTCCACCTTGCCTTGCCCTGCCCTGCCCTGTTGTGGAGGAGGGGCTACACCCACCCACTTGGATCAGCACAGGGAGCTGGAGGCTAAAGCAACTCTGCTAGGCAGGCAGCACAGACCAGAAAGTCTCAGGAGGCTGTAGCTACTGGCGCGTAGCTTCCAAGGGCCAGCTGCAGCAGCGTAGGAGGGAGCTGCCTGCTTCTCCCCTCCCTCCTGCACGACTGCAGATGGCCTCAGGAAGCTGTACTGCTGGCTGCTGCCACCTGGGGCTTCTTGGGCTGCGCTTCCTGCTGGGTGGGGCCATGCCGCCTGCCACAACACAGGAAGCCCCACCTGGGGCTGCAGCCACCAGCGAGCAGCTTCCTGGGGCCAGCTGCAGCAGTGCAGTAGAGAGGGGAGAGGCAAGGAGCACAGCCCTGCCAGGCAGGCAGCAGCCAGTGCGGGCTGTACGAGCCCACTCCAGTCACCGGTGTGCTGTGAAGAAGGGAAGAACCAACCCCTCCCCTCTCCCCTTTCTCACCCCTCTCTCCCTCTCTCCATGTAGTCTAGCTATTAAGTCACCCCTCCTCTTTCCCTTCCTCCTCACTCTTCTTGCCCTTCCTCCTTACTGCCTTCCACTTCTTGCTGTGGCACCCCAGAGCTTCCTTCCCCTCCCAGGATGCACCTGGCTAAACGATAACTGATGAGCTAGAACTGGTTATCCCTGAGCTGACTGGTTAAATGAATAATCATTTAACTGTTCATATCCCTGCAACAAATACACCTGCTTTTGCTTGCTGGTGGGCCAGCTGCCTCATCACAACCCTTGTTTTATCTTCCAGATTAACTCGATGGGGTTATTTTTAATCTCAGCAAGAATTTTGTACGTAGCACCTGAGGAGAACTTCCACGTTTGCTGTTTCTGAGCACCATTTGTTCAGCTCTGCTCTACAGATGTCTTTCCTGTCTACTGTCCTGGCCTGTATCACTTAGTGCAGGACAGGAAATAGTCCTACTACTGTAATCACCCTAGTCCCCTGTCTCTCTTTTTACTCATTCTGTGATGTATATTTTTATTTCTCAGACTGGAGCAAGCGTATTGAGTATAAGCCTGGTTCTGGCAGCATGCCTTTGTTTCCCAGCATTCACCTGGAAACCTGTGATGGGCCAGTTTCCTCAATCCAGACCACCATTGAACTGCAGACTAATTATATTGGAAAGGGCTGTGACCGGGAAACATACTCAGAGAAATCCCTGCAGAAACTATGTGGTAAGCACTTGGCTTTCTGTAAATTTAATCAGTCCTTTTATGTAGCTTAGCCACCTTTTCTCCATGTGCTTTATGAATACAATCATATACCTGCTTTTAAATCAACCATGAATGTGTGGATTCACATCAACAGCATCACATACCCACATGATAGTACCATATTTACTTGCATACCACATGCACCTTTCCCTTCAAAATCAGTTTCCAATATTAGTGTGGGTGTATTAAGCAAGGAAGCTGATTTTCTTTGCTGGAATAGAAGCATGGAAGAATACAAGCATGAAAAACTGTACTACAAAATGACTGCTGCTTCTCTCTGAGCCAGAAAGCAGCAGGGGTGGAGTCCAGTGTTAACTCTTCCACAGCTACTACTAAATTGGCAATAGCTTTTGGCCAAGCAGGCAAAAGCTTGTGCCAGTTTGTGAAAGGGACTTTGTCTCTGTTGATTGCTGGCTGAGAGAGCAGCAGTAACTATTTTGCAGAAACTATATTCCATGAAAAAATCAGCCGTAAACCATGACTGGAAAAATCTTTCTTTCTATATTCTGTCTTCCAAGAAATAGGGTGTGGGTCTTATTTGAGAAGGGTTAGCATGTCAGAAAATATGGTGTGTGTATGCAGTGTCCATTTAAGCTGAGTTGTATCTATTGTTTATCCTTTGTCAGAAGAAGGATGTAGATAAACCTATAATTGTAGCTGCTTTTAAAAAGAAGAGGCTGATCAGGAGCATGCAGCAGCTGTTATCCAGTACCTCTTACATCTGCATAGTCCTGCAGCAATACAAGTGAATACAAAGCATTCTTTCGACTTGAAAATGTCTTGCATTTGAAAGCTTGTCTAACTATCTGAAAGCTTGTCTAACTGTTCAGCTGTTCCTACCCAAACTATCATGCAAAAAAAAAAATAAAAAATCCCTGTCTCTATTGTAATGGTTTTCATCCATATCCATTTCATAGAAGTACAGTTGTTACCATTGTCTATTCACCAAGTCTCCAGGTAAGTGTTTATAGTTAAATACATCAAATCATATAGTTCAGTTTAACTCAGTTAACCAACTCTGTGTGTGGCAATTAAACCTCCTGATGTCTTCTATTATTTTGCACTTATGCAAGTGAACAAAATGTTGTAATTGTGACATCAGAAAAAGAAACCTGTTCTTTTATTATTTCTTTAGCAATTGTTCTTTAGCAATTAGGAAAAGCTTCACTTTTCCTCCATCACCTTTCCTTAATATCATTTCCTTCTCTTTTTCCTCTTCACTTTCTGTTACTTAAAAATATTGATGATTGATTATTTTTATTATGTTCTCTTGTTATGACCTCAAACATGAGTCAGGATTCTGTTGCAACAAGTGCTGTATTTATCAGATAACCTATTATAAAGCTCACCCTTGGAGCTGAATTTGCATTTTCCATTCCAATGATCCTTTCTAATTTTCTTGCACTAATTAATGCATGTAAGAAATTTCATGCAGAGTCCTTTGCCAGAGATAAAATAATTGGAAAATTTGGGGCACAAAATAGCTATTTTATAGCCAAGTGGATTCCAAAAATATCAAAATTCACTAAATAAAGTGTTCAAATGTTTCTGGCAAATTCCAGGAGTCCAAAAATAGCTTGACAAAAATGTTTTAAATGTATTCTGTTTTACAGGTGTCACCAACAAGGAGTGCCTCTTCCTATCTTTAGAGATTAAAGGCCTAAGTGTTTAGTTAGTTATAGGTGGAAATATATATTTTAAGATTCATGCATGTTCCCATAATGCTAATTCTGTAGGTGGATAATCCCTAGTATAGTTTCTGAGCCTTGCAGCTGTCAGAACAGCAGTTAAAGTCTTGCACTGGATTTTTACCCAGTGTCTGAAGTCTAAGCCTGACTGTCCACCTTACCTTATTATAGAATCATAGAATATTAGGGTTGGCAGGGACCTCAGGAGGTCATCTAGTCCAACCCTCAAAGCAGGACCAACCCCAAAGGGATCATTCTAGCTAAGGCTAATATCAACCTAAACTTCCTTTGCTGCAACTGCTGCCCCTTGTTCTGTCATCTCCCACCACTGAGAACAGTCTAGCTCCATCCTCTTTCAGACCCGCCTTTGGGCAGTTTAAGGCTGCAATTAAATCCCCTCAGTCTTCTCTTATCTAGACTAAATAAGGCCAGTTCCCTCAGCCTCGCCTCAGAAGTCATGTGCCCCAGCCCCCTAACCATTTCCATTGCCCTTCGCTGGACATTCTCCAATTTGTCTACCTCCTTTCTGTAAAGGGGAGCCCAAAACTGAATACTTCTCCAGATGTGGCCTCACCCTTCCTGAATGGAGGGGAATAATCACTTCCCTTGGCTTGCTAGCAACACCCCTACCAATGCAGCCCAGTATACCATTAGACTTCTTGGCAATAAGGGCACACTGTTGGCTCATATACAGCTTATTGTCCTTACTGTAACCCCCAGGTCCTTTTCCTGCAGATCTGCTGCCCAGCCAATCAGCTCCCAGCCTGCACCAGTGCATGGGATTGTTCAGTCATTAGTCCAGGACTTTGTACTTGTCCTTGTTGAACCTCATGAGATTCCTTTTGGCCCAATCTTTCACTTTGTCTAGGTCACTCTAAATCCTAGCCCTACCCTCCAGTGTATCTACTACTCCCCCCATCTTGGTGTCATCAGCAGGCTTGCTGAGGGGTATATTTGGTAGCCATGTTGGTCTGAGACAAAAAGAAATACAAAAATCTAGAACTCTTGGTTCAGACAAACTAGGAAAAGAAAATTCTCATTTTCTGCAAGCTTTTGGGCTCAAAGCTCTGGAAAAATTAAAGCTGGTAAAAATTCCCCATAGGAAGGAAATGAAACTTCATTTTTGCAGAGGGAGCTGTAGATGGAAAATCTGTCCCTCTGGGTCCATGAGAATGTCTCCATGAGATTGACTCTGAGTTGTAATCCGTTGTGTAGATCAGGTAGGATTCCTTATCCTGGAAGTATTGGGTGGCAAGCAGGGAGATTTAAAAATCTTTCTTGTTGTTCTGCAATGAAGTTTAAAATTCAAAATCGGCTAAAATTTGAAACCTTCAATGTTTCAGAGTGCTGAGGATGCCCTCTATGCCATGTTCCAAGTCATTGATGAAGACATGAAACAAAACTTGCCCCAGGAAAGACCCCTGGAGCATTCCACTTGATACGAGCTGCCAACTAGACATCAAATCATTGATTACTACCCTCTGAGCCTGATTCTCCATCCAGTTTTCTGTCCACCTTACAGTCCATTCATCCAGCCCATACTTCCTTATTTTGCCAGCAAGAATGTTATGGGAAACCGTATTAAAAGCCTTGCTAAAATCAAGGTATACCACATCCACTTGTCTCCCCGCATCCACAGAACCAGTCAACTCATTATAGAAGGCAATCAGGTTGATTAGTCATGACTTGCCCCTGGTGAATCCGTACTGACTGTTCCCTATCATTTTTTTCTCCTTCAAGTGCTTAGAAATGGATTCCTTGAGGATCTGCTCCATGATTTTTCCAGGGACTAAGGTGAGGCTGACTGGTCTATAGTTCCCTGGCTCCTCCTTTTTCCCTTTCTTAAATATGGGTAGTTTGCCCTTTTCCAGTCACCCAGGACTTCTCCTGGTAGCCATGAGTTTTCAAAGATGATGGCCAGCAGCTCTGCAATCACATCAGCCAACTCCCTCAGCACCCTGGGGTGCATCCTGCCACATGGACTTGTACAAGTCTAGGTTTTCTAAATAGTACCTAACCTGTTTTTTTTTACCACTGCTGGCTGCTCACCTCCTCCCCAAACTGTGCTGCCAGGTGCTGGGAGCTAACCTTGCCTATGAAGTCTAAGGTGAAAAAGGCATTGAGCACGTCAGCCTTTTCTGAATCCTCTGTCACTAGGAGTGACAGTGCCTCCCCCATTCAGTAAGGGACCTGCACATTCTCTGATCTTCCTCTTGTTACTTACAAACTTGTAGAAACCCTTCTTGTCACTCTTCATATCCCTTGCTAGCTGCAACTCCAGTTGCTCTTTGGCCTTCCTGACTTCATCCTTGCATGCCCAAGCAATGGGCTTGTACTCCTTCCTAGTTGTTTGTCCAAGTTTCCACTTCTTATAAGCTTCCTTTTTGTGATTTAGTTTAGTAAAGAGATCCCTGCTAAGCCAAGCTGGTCTTCTGCCATACTTTCTAGTCTTCCTGCACATCAGCATGGTTTGTTCCTGCACTCTCAATAAGGCTTCTTTAAAGTAAAGCCAGCTTGGCTGGACTTCTCTCCCCCTCACACTGGCTTCCCAGGGGATCCTGGTGATGAGTTCCCTGAGCGAGGTGAAGTTTGCTTTTCTAAAGTTCAAAATCCTTACTCTGCTTCTCTCCATCCTTCCTTTCCTCGGGATCCTGAACGCAATCATGTTGTGATCACTGCTGCCCAAGTTACCAGCTACTAATACATTCCACACACATTTTTCCTTGTAAGCAGCAGATTTAAGAAGTGCATGGCCCCCCAGTTGGCTGCTCCAGGACTTGCACCAGGAAGTTGTCCCCAACACTCCAAAAACTTCCTGTATTGCCCTCCCAGAAGATGTCAGGGTGATTGAAATCCTGCACGAGAACCAGGGCCTATGATCAGGCAACTTCTGCCAGCTGTTTGAAGAAAGCCTCATCTACCACTTCCTCTTGATTTAGTGGTCTATAGCAAATCCCCACCATGACATCTCCCTTGCTGCTCTCTCCTCTAACCCTAACCCAGAGATGTTCAAGAGGTCTGTTTCCAGTTTTATACTGGAGCTCTGAGCAATTATATGGCTCTTTTATATAAAGTGCAACTCCTCCTCCTCTTTTCCCCTGCCTGTCCTTCCTGAACAGTTTATACTTATCCATGACAGTGCTCCAGTCATGCAAGTTCCCACCAAGTCTCTGTTATTCCAGTCATATTATAGTTCCTTGACTGCGCAAGGACTTCCAATTCTTCCTGCTTTTTTCCCAGCATTTGTGTACAGGCACCTGAGGGTAACTAGTTGATTGCCCTGATTTCTCAGGAAGAATGAGAACACCTTCCATGTTGCCCCCCCTGCTTTCTCTTCTTCCAGGTCATCAACTTCCCCACTTACCTCAGGTTTTTGGTCTCCATCCCCCGGCAAACCTAGTTTAAAGCCTTCCTCACTAGGTTAGTGAGCCTGTCTGTGAAGATACTCTTCCCTCTCCTTGTCAGGTGGTTCCCATCTCTTCCCAGTAATCCTTCTTGGAACATGATTCTGTGGTCAAAGAAGCCAAAAGCCCCTGGTGACACCACCTGTATGGCTAGGCATCAATCTGCAGGATGCACCTGCTCCTGCCGAGGTCCTTTTCCTTGACTGGAAAGATCAAAGAAGACACCCAAGCCTCTGTCCCCTTCATCCTTGCACCTAGAACCCTGTAGTCACTTTTGATCTGCTCAGGGTTTACTCTGGCAGGATCATTGGTGCCCATGGATGAGAAGAAAGGGGTAGCAGTCAGAGCGCTGAATGAGTCTTGGTAATACGTCTATGACACCTTGGATCTGGGCTCTGAGCAAGCAGAAGACTTCCCAAGACAACAGGTCTAGTCATAGATGGATCCTTCAGCCCCTCATAGAAAGTAGTCTCCAATCAACAATCACAACCCATTGCTGCTTCTTGGTGGTGGTCTTCCTTCCCACCTTGGGGAGGCCTGATCTGTCCTCCACCAATGGAACGTGCTGCTTGCCCTTTGTTGCTAGGGATCCATATCTGTTCTCCAGCTGAAATGCTGCAGGTGGAGATGAAGATTTCTGCTTGCTGCCAGAGGTCACAAGCTTCCATCTTCCTGGGAGTCCATGTCCTCTCCCTTCTCTACTGCTACCTCTGGCAATTCTTCCTTCACAGTCTTGGAGGTCTTCTCCAGAATCAAATCAATGAACTCTATGTAGCAGAGGATGCTTCAGAGCCTTATCACTTCCTCCTGTAGCTCTCTTGCCTGTTCCCTGAGAAACGCCACTGGGAGGCACTGTTCACACTGCAGGCAGTCCCCAACCTGGCCATGACTGGAAGGAACCTGCAGGCCACAGTCCCCACAGCACCAAACCTGGACATGGGTGGAAGCCTTGATGGTGAGCAGTCTTGCCTGGACAGAAACCTCGCAGGGGCAGGCATAGGCAGAGGCTGTCACTATATTCTTTAAGCCCACCTTGAGTATTTGAAGATTTACTGGATCTCACTCTCAGTTCTCTTCCTAATTCTTTCAGCCTTTCCCCGTAAGTTGTATTTCCCAAACTCCTAACTTGGGAAAAAAAATGTTTATTTTTTTAATACTCTCTAGGTTTTCCAGAAGCAATTGAAAGGCATATACATTCTTAATTCTATTTTATAATTTTAATTAATAATATCTGTAGGCTAAATCTGATACAGAGATGTTCAATCACAAACAATTCAGCAAATCTAACAATGCCAATTTATCCTATAGAAAGTATTACTTGGGAAGACATACAGACACTGCGACTAACTCCTGTGGGAGTTTGCCCTAAGCATATCTGTAAAGGAAAATAACCTTAAATACTAAAGAGAAAACAGCTGAAATGAAAAGAATAAATACAAAATACCAAGGGCAAGGGTGGGGAATCTGGGGAATCTAATAAATTCAAAGATATTGTCCCATGACTGGGATTCCATTTTTAAAGTGAGATGTGGGCAAGATAGAAACTTATTATAGGAATTTGATGGAAAGTTTATGAAAGAAAATAAAATTTAAATCAAAATTGCATCAGGGCTGGTTTATACTCCTGTGTTTAGTATTTACTGCCCAACATTGCTATAGGGAGAGCTTCTATGATAGCAGGTTAATTTTTTTTCTGGAAAATAGTTTTCAGCCAGAAGTGCCTTTATTGTATGTAATGGCTTGTGGAATAAATTCTTTGAAAAGGAAAAAAAAAACGAATTACTTTTTCCAGTGAAACATGTGATTGCAGAGAGAGCAGTGTTGAGTGATTTTAGAAAAATAATTACTTCTACCACATAAGGTACAAGCTTTTATAATTAAAGACTCAATTCATAATCATCACATGTTCATTACTTAACTTGTGTATTGGAAATCCAAGGAATTCAAATGCTAAGAAAGGAAAACACATTAAAACAGTCTTTTGAATTTCTGTTCATTTATACCTGCTATTCAGAGACCAAATGATTGAATCTCATTTTGAGAATCAAGGTGTGTAATGTAGTTTCCAAAAAAGTTGTCTGACAGAAACTTAAAAGCAAGCCTCTAGCTAAAACAATTAATTTATGCTTTTTGAGTCAGTGTAAGTTTAAGTAATTGGAAAAAATTGTATCTGTAAGTGTTGTACTTCCATGAGGGTGTAGGTTGTTTTCTAACTATTTAAGTTGGTCTAATAAAAGATATCAGATTCACCCAAAGAACCTTGTCTACCATACTTCCTTAAGGACATTTTAGTGAAAATCTTTCCATCTTCAGTCAGTCAAAACTAAAGTGAGTTAAAAAAACAATCTACCCCTCCCTCCAAAACCATACAGATTCACAGAAGTTCAGGGCTGGAAGGCACCTCGTGAAATCATTGGATCCAGCCCCCCTGCTCTGGGCAGGAAAGACTGTTGGGATCAAATAACCCCAGCAAGGTATGCGTCCGGTCTCCTTTAGCAGATCTCCAGGGTAGGTGCCTGCATCATCCCCTCTGGGAGTCTATTCCAGAGTCTGGTCACAAACCAAACAAATTAGTTAAGAAGGCTGGAGTAGAAGGGACTGATGACCGTGATATTTCCCTTTCCTTTATATTTGTTATCTACTGTAATGTAATATTCCAATTTTAGAGGTGGGGAACTAAGATGCAGAGATTCAGGCCAGACCCCATGAAGTACTTAAAATGTGACTTACCGTATGTACCCAAATATAAGATTTTTTTTTCTAGTCAGCATGGGGAAAAAAAAAAAACCCTTATCTTACACTCAGGGATGTATTTGGTAGCTGTGTTGGTCTGAAACAAAAATAAATGCAAAACTCCAGAACTCTTGGTTCAGAGATGATACCTTTTATTAGACCAACTAAGGAATCACAAAAAAAAAAAAAAAAATTTCTGCCGACTTTCAGGCTCACATGTCCTCCCTTAGGCTCAGGGAAAAAGTCTCCATAGGTAGGAAATAAATTTTGTTTTTGCACAGAGGAAGCTGAAGATGGAAGTCTGTTCCTCTGGGTCCATGAGAGTGTCTTTGTGAGTTGCTCTTTGATGTGCAGATAAGGCAGGATTCCTTCCCTGGTGGTGTCAGATGGCAAACAGGCAGGGAGATGTAGGTCTTTCTTGTTGTTCAGCAATGAAGTTTAACTCCAAAATAGGCTAAAATTCAGCATCTTCCATGTTTCAGGGATGTATTTGGTAGCTGTGTTGGTCTGAGATAAAAAGAAATGCAAAACTCTAGAACTCTTGGTTTAGAAATTATACCTTTTATTAGACCAACGAAGAAATCACAAAAAAAATATTTTTCTGCAAGCTTTCAGGCTCAGGGAAAATGTGCTTAGTCATGGAAACCAACTATGAAGTTAATTAAATGCAGCCAACCCTGAGAATGACTATAAAATACTTGACCCATATTGGGAAACATGCTGATGGGGAAACTACCAGAAAAAATGTGTAATATATATATAAACAAATACAGACGCACACCTATACCTTTACAGTGTTTTCTTGTGACTGATCCGGTTCACTTGACAGTCCATAACGCACATATGCAGTCAACCAGCATTATCCCCATTACAATAACTGCAACCATATGCTCATTGCTATCTTCTTTAACCATCACAAACATACAAAACCATCTCCATTCCCTCCTTCCTCTCCTCCCCCACCCCCCAAAACCCTTCCCTTTCCTTCCCCAGTCTTTAATGTACATCATCTTTGTCATCTTACTCTTCTCAATCACCCTCATCACTTGCCTCTGCTTCGTCGCTAGCATCATCATCCTCATCCTCATTGTCTTCTCTGGGAGTCTTATTCCTGAATATTCTGTGCCAGTTTATTCTCTTTCATGTGCCCTCTGCTGTCTTTTCCCTATTATCTTATCTTGTCTTCAAGTAGTACACCTGCAGCTCGCTCATTCTCATTCTGACAGTCATCAACTGGGAAGTTTGGATGGCTGTAGTTGAGCAGGTTTATGGTCTTCCACAGGGCATTCCTGAAGCAGGAGATGAACTGGTCAAAGTGAGCTGTTGGGGTTCCTTGCTGCTTGGTTAGGTGTCTGAACACCAGTGCCTTTCTGGTCAGGATCTTGACCCCTTTTACCATCATGAGGAGTACAATTACTGTCTTCTACCCCTCCCTGGTGTATGGACAGTTTCAGAGGAGGTGCTTTACTGTCTTCTGCTTCTACCAGGAGGTTTGCCTGGGGCTGGTCAGAGAACCTCTCTGTGTCTCAGTACCCGCACAGGCAGTACCCATGGGCTACTTGCCAGTTCAAGTCTGTGTGTTCTTTCTACAGGTGCTTGTAGAAGACTCACTCCCATATGGCCTTGCAGCTGTTGCCTGGGAGTACATCTGTCTCTTGCTCTTACTACTTCCTTCCTCTTAAGGTGGTTTTTCAGGATCATTGCACCTTCTTTTTGTAGCTCATATCTTCTCTGGAAATACTCCAGGGCCTTGTAGAACTATGGCAGTTCTAAGGTCTGTGGGCACATGTGGGCAGCTGTACAGCCCCTAGCGTTGCAACAAGTTCCCTGAAAAATACTTCACAAAGCAGGCTGTTTTAGAATTTGCCCCAGCTACCAGATTGCAGATCTGGCTCATGTACTTGGCATAGAGTAACAGCAGAATGCTAGCATTCAAGTCCCTGGTCATTTTCTTTTTATACAGGTGAAATATGTGGTTATCTCAACCTTCTCCCATCTGGAGCCCCAGAAGAAAATGCATATGGCCCTTTGGATTCTACAAATGCTTTGGTCTGAGGGAGAGAGAAGACCAGTGCAGTGTACAGAAGCATCAGCAGCAACACTGCCTTCATAAGCACCTTGCACCCCCTCATCGATAGGTGGTGCATGTTTCACAGTCCCAGTTTCTGTCTGACCGAGGCTTCAGTCTTTTCCCATGTTTTCTATTCTTTCAGCTGTGAGTAAAAAAACACCCCGAGGATCTTTACCCCCTCATGGGGGATGGAGACCCCCAGGGTATAGGTCTCTATGATTGCCCAGTGCCAGGTAGGTGCTCTTGCCCACATTGAACTTGGCCCCTGCTGCCACTCCGTACATCTGGGCATGTTGCAGCACTCTTTCCATTGACCACTTGTCCGTGCGTAGGATGCTGAGGTCATCCATTTAGGCCAGGACTCTCATCTTTTTCCCTGCTGCCCCTGGGGTTCTCCACTCAATGGATCTTGGGGTCTTATCTGAGCTGCTGGGCTACTGGTTCCATGATGCAGATGAAAAAGTTTGGGGAGAGCAGCCATCCCTGCCAGACCTCCAACTCTACCATGATCAGGGTGGTCAGGAACCCATTCACCAGCACCTTTCTGCTCACATCAGTGTACAGCTTTTTTTATCCATGCAACAAAGGTCAGGGGAATCCCGTTGTCTTCAGTGTCCCAAAAAGGAATCAATGTGACACCCTGTTGAAAGCCTTCTCTGGGTTGAGGTTCAGCACAGTGATGTCCAGCCCCCTCTCCCATTGGTACCACAGTGTGTCCCACGGCTGCAGTAGAGCTTCATCAATCTGTTGCCCCAGGACTGTGCACAACTGGTCCTTGTAGATCACCACACCTATAACAGACTTAAAACGCTCAGTCAAGACTTTAGCCATCAGTTTATAGTTGAGGTTCAGAAGAGTTATGCATCTCCAGTTCTTCAACTCCTCCCTTGCCCCTTCTTATGAAGAAGCTTTATGAGGCCCTGATCCATCCCAGCCCCCAAGTGGACCTTCTACATCTGCTGTCTATACACCTCCTAACTAGTCCCAGGAGGTGACAGAACTCCTTTGGCAGGTCTTCTGTCCCAGGAGTCTTCCCATTCTTGAAGCTGTAGAGAGTCTTGGTGATACCCTCCGGCATCCATTCCTCCTCTCAACCCCACTGAGGACCCAAGTAAGCTCCTGCAGGCAGTCTTGCATGGGCCCTGGGTACAGCTCCCAGTAGAAGGCTACAGCATCCCTTTGTTCAACTTGTTTTGCACTCCCACTCCTACCAAGCTGTTCATGGCCTTCCTTTTGATTTTCATTAACCTGCTAAAGTAAGCAAACCACTCCTTCCCCTCCTCCACCTCGGGGGCCTGGGCCATGAAAAACTTCTTTCTAGCCTCAATCTGGGTCTTTACCTCCCACATGGCCTCCATCACATCCCAGCCCCAAGCTGCCTGCTTGTGCATGCTCTGCAACTTGCAGTTTAGGTGTTCATGGTTCCTCCTCTGTATCCAGGCTCACCTCCTACTGGCAAGTTTGAAGACGGCCCTCATTCTCTCTTTAACACAGGCCCACCACTCTGTGTGGTTCCGGTACCTGGGTTTGAGTGCCCTCCACCCTATGTAGTACTGTCTGAACTCTCACTGGGTCTTTTCATTATCCAGGAGGCTGACATTCAGCTTTCCACACCCCTCTACCGCTCTTGAGTTGCCCCCCACCCCCATCTCTGTCTTTACTGCTAGGAGGCAGTGGTCTGAGAAGCAGACAGGTATGGATTTGGCCTTTGCTACTTTTCATCCCTTGGGGACTAAGATAAAGTCTATGCATGACTCTCTGCCCTCTGGGATCCCAGGTGAAGCATCCCCCAGGGTTCCTGGGCTCTTTTGCCTGTGTCTACCAGGTTGTGGCTACAGACCAGTTATTTCAGCAGCCTGGGGAATCTGTTTAGGCCTTTCTTTTGGCCTTTGCTTATTCATTAATGACGCAGTTGAAGTCTCCTGCTATCACCACTGGCTGAGTATGATGCACTGCCACTATCATTTTCCAGGAAGGCACATCTTGCTTCTTTATTATATTTAGGAAGTCAGATTTCCTTTCCTTTGTTTCAATGTTGGCTTGCAGTAGCCTGCTGGCAATTATTTCTCTTCTTTAGGGGCTGCATTCTGTCCCTTTTCAGGAGGATTGCAATCCCTGCTGCCTTATTGACACAATTCTAGTTGTGCACTGTCACCAAGTGCCCCTGCTCCCCATATTTGCGGCAGAGATTGAGCTGCCTCTGATAATGGGGGCCCAGGGAGATTGTTGAGGGGAGGTGCTGTACCTCACCTGGATTCCCAGGCCAGTTTTTCAGCATTACCCTGGCTTTCTAGGCTCCAGCCCATATCCCAAACTTGTCTAGGACTTCCTTTGCTTTCCTTACTTTTTTGCAGTGTCTTCTGAGCCAAATATTCACCTCCTTTTTTCCTTATTTGAGCTGAATACATTTGCCTCTTCTGTTTCTACTGTTTTCTCAAAAGCTTCCACTATATCCCTCCCTACCCAGGCCTTAAACTTCTCAAAGAATTCCATAGGCAGTCCATCTGCTCCTTGTGATTTCCCTCTTTTTAAGGTTTTTAAACATTCCTCCACTTCCTTCAAACTTATCTCTTCTTCCATTTTCTTTGCTTCCTCCTCCTCTACTTTCTCGTCAATCTCTGCCAAGAAATCCTTCATCTTCTTTCTGTCTGTTTCCTTCTTCTGGTATAGATAGCTCTTCATAAAATCTCCTCATTGCTTCCAAACCTCCCCCTGCTTTTTTCATCCAGGCACCATCTTCTTCTAACAATGCTTTAAGTTCTCCTTGTGCTGACTTTACTCTGACTGAAAAGTATCTGAACCACTCTTTGTTTTCTCTCACCCAGGGTGCTTGTGCTAAGAACATTTTTTTTCTTTTTCTTTTTCTTTGGTTTTTAAACCAGGTTTCTAACTCTTGCCTTGTTCCTTATAGCTCTTCTCACACTGGTCTTTCTCCTGTGGCTTCCTTTAGCAGCTCCTGCATCTTTCTTTGCAGCTCTTTTAGCTCTTTCATTCTTTTTCCTGTGCATCTTCAGCCTTTCTTCCTGAAGAATTCTCCCATGCTCTTCTTCACCATCATCCACCATTCTCCGATACTGCTGAAATATTTCTTCAGTGTTTGCCACCTCTCCTACTGTCTAATATATGCTTGACATATCTCTTCATCTTCTAACCAGTGCACACTTAACTTCTACAGTCCCTTCATGGGGATCCTACCAAGACTTCTTTCCACTTTGTTATTTGGTGATCACTAAAAGCACATGTATAGTTTTTTTCTTCCTTATCCCTATTTCTTTTGATACAAGCACAAAGTCAATTCTTGATTGTTTCTCTCCACTGTGGTCTATTCTAGTGAAAACTTTTACCCCTGCACTTTTATTTATTGTTACCAGCTCCATTTGCTCCTTCCCCTGTTCTGTCATTGGCCTTCATTATACAATCTACATCTCCTGCTATTATGCACCTTTCAATCATGTAAGCAGGTAGCTTTCTAAATGGCGCGTTTCTTCCCTCCCTTTCCAGTGGTGCATGTCCATCGAAAATTTGGAAATTACATGGAAAAACTTTTTAAAATGTCCATAAAAGAAAGTCTGAATCTTATAAAAATATGGTACTACTGTGCTGGGTATAAGTAAAGGATTTCTTTAGTGACTTGTATAATATAGAAAAAAACACCCAGAAATAAAATATATAGATTGAGCCATCTGGATAAATTGAGTTTGATGTTTTCCAATAGATAACATCTGTGTATTAGGCAATGTGGCCTGGTGTGTTACCACAATTAGCACTTATAAAACAAACACAGTTTCTCCTTATGCACAGTTTGCAAATGTATATTTTTATGCCTGATAAAGCTGTCACTTAAAATTACTTTTAAATGACAACAGTAATAATAGTAAAAAAAACCCCAAAACTTTTCAAACTGTTATAAAGGTCATGGAAATATATAAAAATGTCAGAGTTGTTAAATGCTATCGGATGCTTTTATAAAGCTGAATGTTGATTACTACAATATATGGTACTTAAGAGGGAGGGAAGGCATTTTTGCCTAGGACATAATCCCATATACAGCCCTTATAGAATGCAAGGCTAGACATAAGAGTGCTTTTATTCTAGGTAATGGTAACTCATTTTTTGAGATGTTCTGTTACCTTTTGAGATTTGTCAGTAACAAGGACCATCAACAAATTCTACTTTATACTTGTAACTCTCACAGATGTAACTTAGGCTAAATGGTGTCCAGTAACCTTAATAAATTGACTCCAAGAGCACAGGCCAGTAGCTATTTAAAAAAAGCCTGAACATTGTAGGTTTTAGGAAATACACTGTGCTTCCTAGTCATTCAGTTCTAAAGCATTTTTCTGTCCTATTCGTTTTTGTGTACCATAGTGTTTTCCATTTTTTGTTTTTCAAATTAATTCCATCAAAGAAATGCTGAATAGCTGACCGCAGTTTCATTAATCATTCACTTTTTGATGACTGATCTCAGTCATAAGTGTTACCAAATTTGCCCATTACTTTGGGGTGTGCTCATTTATTAGGGATAGTTTCTAGGGTCTTGGTGATTCTGTCAGTGTGCTGCTTGTGTTACTATACGGAGCTGTATTTCTCCCTTCTGCAAGCCCTCACCCCTAGTGGAGCTATCTTGCAGGACTCAGTCTCAATGGGACTGGGTTCTTCCAGTCACCAAATCAGTTATACACACAAACACACACAAATTAACGTGACACGCCTGATCTGGCCGGGCTGATCAGCATGGACAGGCTGACACCCTCATATGCCAAGAATCAGTTCATAAGAGCAACAATAAAATGCAGTCAGACACAAGTACACAGGTAAACAGAATCCCTCTGAATCTGGCTGGGTGTCCAGCTGACACCCTCATGGGCCAGCATTCAGTTCATAAGGGCACATCTGAGTCAAACTGGGTCAATCAGCCTGTACAAGCTGATCCCCTTATGTGTTTCAAACTCAGCACGTCCCAATCTTTGGCCTCTTGATGAGCAGACCCCACAATAATTTTGGGCTTCACAGGGATCTTTAGCTTAGGTAAAAGAAGCGTTGCTGCAGAGCCCGGGAGGAAAAAGAAGCAGAGAAGGAAAAATATACCCAATTACTACCAGTTTGACTATGAAAGTTATTTATTGCTAAGCATATGAAATATATAATAGTACTAGTAGTAATAGACATGCAAAAGAAAAACAAACACAAACAATGACAATACTACTCTGGTTTCACTAAGTATTTGGGGACACTTAGCTCAAGCTTAACTGATACAGTTCAGGTTCAGAAGTTTATGCCTAGACAGAAGAGACAGAACGCTAGGGTCTCACCTAGTCCACGGTACTCAGGCTGCAAAGCTGACAGGCACAGTCCATAGCACAATCCTTGAAGAGAGAGACGATCTGTTCTTCCAGCGTCCCAAGAACGACAAGGAATGGTGTCAGCACAGGAGTTTTCTTCTTCTTTTCCTTTCTTCCTCTTCTCCTTTCCTCCTGCTTCTTCTTTCTTTCTCTTCTTTCAGCACACTTACAGTTCAGCTGCTTTGAAGCACCCTCAGTAGTGTAAATCATTGTCTTTTCTATTGACAAGGGGTTATCTGGTTTGGAACATCTTAGGAAACTGATTGATAATCAGGAAACACTTAAGATTAGGGAGTAACCCAAATACTTGGGAGCCAGCTTGAGATTCCTATGGATGGCAGATATACTGATGGGATATCTCATGGTTTCTTCAGGAACAATAGATAGCTTGCCGCACCAGGATTTTGGATTTTTACTTGTTGTGCACAAGCCTCAGCTTAGCATGACTTTTCCAGATCTTACTATAGTCTTTTAACAGACTTAAAGCAATTATTGGGGTGCTCATAACCTTTTGTGGAGAGGACTCCCACCAGTCATCTCGGGAAAGATACGACAACACCTGGGATTAGGGCTCCAGCAGGCTCGATGCTGTGATGAACCCTTAACCATTGTTCAAATGTTGCCCATACCCCCTCGGACTCGGTCTCTTGCCTCAGCATTCCCTAACCCAGCAACCGAGTTTTAGTCAATCAAGTTTAAATAGGCCTCCCATAGTGGGACCGGGGAATGTACGGCCTGAGATGCCTATTAAACTTAGAGCTGTGTGTGTGTGTCTGGGGGGGGGGGGGGAAGTCCTTAGCAAATCCAGATTAGAACTGGTCTGATAAATGCTGAGCTGGGTGTGTGTGAACATGGGTTGATTAACACTGGAAGCACAGATTCCCCATCATGCAGCGCTCTCCTGCTTCTCTGGTCCCAGAATTCACTGCAGTCTCTGCTTCAGGCTTTCTGTTTTCCATCTCTCATGTAAATGAATGGTCATCTGGTTCCATCTCGGATGTAAATGAGACCTAGGGCAGTTGTTTCACTCTTATCACCCTTATCTGGAGAGTTTTAGGTGCGTCTCTCACTGCATCTTAATCAATTTCATTTAGGTAGAGGAGGGGAGGGAGGGGGGGTGAGTCCTTTGTGAGTCAGACAGACTGCATCCTGTGCCAGGGTTGCCCAAGAATACAGAGCTGAGACGTAACATAAGTTACCATTTAAATGTCGCTTAGTAATCATTAGGCAAGGACAAATGGAGTAACAACTATCAAGGAATATAGTTGGGCTAGTGATTTATTAACGTGATGTAATGGTGCTGCCATGTAATTACTAAAAACAGTAATGACAGAGATATTACTTAATTTGTACTACTATTAACATGCTAATAATTTCCCTTTATTTTGAATTTCCATGGCTTAGGATGGAAATTGTAGGGTACGTTCAAAACATGACTATAAAACTTTTGATGATATCACATTGCCAACTATTATCAACACTTACATCACCTGGGAAGGGAGATTTTAAATTCTCCAAGTGGGCAAAAAACAGTTCCTTCTTGTGTTAGTAGTTCTAAAAATTAGTATCTGATGAAGTGAGCTGTTGCTTATGAAAGCCATTGCATCTGATTTAGTTAGCCTATAAAATGCAAATCTACCCTGCCTTCTGCCTGATTTCAGACTACCTACCTCTCTGTGTTCCAAAACTACCAGACTTAGAAGACACTAACATTAATGCTATTTTAAATCATTATAAAACATATTAATCTTTCACCAAAGCAAGTAAAATGGAGCTTGAGGTAAACAAGGTACTTGAGGACTTCATTTATAGTGTCAAACAAAGGAAGACAAAAGAAATAATCTCTCTAAAACGTTTTCTAAAACACATTTATGTATAAAACATATAATTTACAGAACCTGCTGGTTTGTTTTAGTTAATACCATATAAAAGTTTTCTTGACTTCTGCCATTGAAGTCAGGGGGTACCATTTATATAATAAAATATCGCTTATTAGTCCAGTGTAAGGTAGAATCTGCCCTAGAGTGAGTTTAACTGAACAGCTTTCTCATTAATATGTCATTGCTCTGTTCATTGTATATCATCTTCAGGAGCATCATCAGGTGCCATTGATTTATTACCCACACCTAGTGCAGTAACAAACTGGACAGCAGGGCTTCTGATGGACAACAATGATATGATTTTTAAATTTGATGGCAAACAAGGAGCCAAAATTCCCGATGGAATAGTACCAAAGAATTTAACTGATCAGTTCACCATCACAATGTGGATGAAGCATGGACCCAGTCCAGGATTAAGAGCAGAGAAAGAAACTATTCTTTGTAACTCAGACAAGACAGGTGAGTCTGTATATTTAAAATCTTTCTGGCAAAGATCCTAGTGATGTTAATTAAATGCTTTTTTCTTTATATCCGGTTTTGTTTTTCCTTTCCCCCTCAACAGTTAATAGAAATGAGTACTCTCTGAATACTCAGTGCAAATTTCCAGCAGGACTTCTGTTTTTGACTAATTTCTCAAATCGCATCTGTGGAATGGCTGGCAAAAAGGAGAGAATTGTTATTTTTTCTTGTTTTATTTGGGAAATTAATTCTAAGTATTAAATGAAACCGATTGGATTAAATATTGATTTGAAGACTGTGCTGACATAATTATCTCACCAACTAAATTTATAGGGTCTGATTCAGGAAGGTGCTAAGCCCATGTAGTCTCTTCCAGGCCTGTTATGAGCTGAGTCTGAGATATGTCATGCATTTTAGTGTTTGAATTGGATAGTGCATATATAAGTAGAATTTTCTCTGAGACAAAATCAGTTCAACCCAAGTAATTGTCAATCATTGCTCCTCAAAGTCTCTTTATTTGTTTGTACCTGTTTTTAGAAATGAATAGACATCATTATGCCCTTTATGTGCACAACTGTCGGCTGGTGTTCCTGTTGCGTAAAGATTTTGACCAGGCAGATACATTTCGCCCTGCAGAATTCCATTGGAAGCTGGATCAGGTACTTGAGCTCTTTTCATTATGTGTCCCACTCCTACAGTTTGGCTTTCTGTTCTTCTAATGTGGAGGCTGGACCACAGAGACTCATTAATTTGCGGCTGGCTTTGAGTTAATAAAGTAGGCCTCTTAGAGGGTTCCTCTTACTCAGGTAGAATGATGTGTGTTGCGATCCAGAGAACCTTGGTTCAGCTTTGCTGCCAGTAATCTACGTAAGGTCATCATGTTGCATTGATTCCTATAGACTCTTCCATTTATCACTAAAGTTCTAATTCATCAGTAGAGCAGAACTGATATATGCCTTTCCAATAACTGCCACAGCAGATAGAGAGAATGGTGTTTGATAGTGTATGCTGGTATTTCCACCAAATTGCAGTTACATAGTTTATATTTAATTTCTTTTGATTATGAAGAAAGCATCACAGAAAAAATATTATTAATTAGGTGAAAGTCACTTTCTGGAGAATTTTAAATTCTAGTTATGAAAAGGGTCACCTAGACAAACAATGACCGAATTAAATTGACTAATATTTGTTCAGCACATATTTTTATATTTCTTCATAGTAATAATTCTAATTTTGCTGTAAAAATGGTTCAGGAAGTTTCCTGAATATCAAATGTCATAGTGGTAATGATAATGAACCTATATATAATGTTTATACACAGCACTTGTTTCTTATTCATAGTGTCTGGGTTAGAGTCAAAGCTGGTTTTCGTGAAATGAACGTATCTTAATATTTCTTAAAAAGCTGAACTTCTACAAAAGAGTAGTCTAAAGTTTTGAGTATATGATTAATTTCAATTGCTATTGTTTTGACTACCATAAAAAGACTTATAAATCAGGGCACTTAAAATGAATCTATCATGTAAAACTACGAATTTGAATAAACATCTAAAATCCCGATTGCTTATATAGAACTTACGTGACCCATTTTGATATGGAAAGCCAAATAAAATCAGATTCTCTTGTGGTAGATATTTTTTCAAACTTTAGGAAGAAAGAGGACCAAATTCTTTGAATAAGTGAAATTTGAATGAAACCCTAGTAACTTAGCCACGACAAAGGACTGGAAAATGTACTGTCAGGGATAATTTTCCTTTAGAGGGGATGGATAGAATCATCTAATAGAACTTTTTCATCTGTGTTATAAGCTTTTTCATCTCTATTATAATTTGCTATCATTTGATTCAGTCTTCATGCCACTTGCATATTTTTTCTAATATTAAAAAAATGAAATATACCTGAAAACATAGATGTGGCAACAGCTTTTCAATTACAGTATTCTTAAAATATAAATGGGGGAATATGTATTTCTTATCTGGGCTCTGAATTTCCATTTTTCTTATCAAACCACATTCTTGCTTGTGATTAGCCTTGACATGGAACTCCGTTAGCACTCATGGTGTGGATGAGAATTAGCCATTATGTATACTGTTCATATTTGATGGTATGTATAAGTGGAGCTAAATTAGAGTGCCTATATCAACACTTAGTAAATTACTGATGTAGCATCTAATGTCCAACAAAGAAAGGTGAATGACTTTGCCCCATGGCTGTGGGGAAATTTTTCTATGAAATCAATTAAATTATGACAGTTACACCAGCAATTTGTTTCCAGGTCTTTAACTGAAGTTTAAACATAGCTTCAAATACTTGGTTGAACATGCATGTTCTTTGTAATGACTATTTCAAAGAAGTTTAAGGATTTCTTGTAGAGATTTCGTAGATTTCATAGACATTAGGGCTGGAAGGGACCTCGGAAGATCATCGAGTCCAGCCGCCTGCCCAAAGGGCAGGAAGTCAGCTGGGGTCATAGGATCCCAGCAAGATAAGCATCCAGTTTGCTCTTGAAGGTGTTCAATGTAGGCGCTTGAACCACCACCGGTGGCAGGCTGTTCCAGACCTTGGGGGCTCAGACAGTAAAGAAATTCTTCCTTATGTCCAGCCTGAAACGGTCTTGTAGTAGTTTATGACCGTTTGACCTAGTCGTCATCCCTTGGGGCGCTCTGGTGAACAAACATTCCCCCAGATACTGGTGGTCACCCCTGATAAACTTATAGGTGGCCATCAGATCACCCCTGAGCCTACGCTTTTCCAGGCTAAAGAGCCCCATGGCTCTCAGCCTGTCATCGTAGGGTCTGCTTCCCTGACCTCTGATCATGCGTCTGGCTCTTCTCTGGACTCTCTCAAGCTTCTCCACATCCTTTTTGAATTGTGGAGTCCAAAACTGGACGCAGTACTCCAGCTGCGGCCTCACCAAGGCCGAGTACAAGGGGAGAATGACGTCCTGGGATTTGCTTGAGAAGCATCTATGGATGCAAGCCAGTGTTTTGGTCACTTTACTAGCTGCAGCATCGCATTGCAGGCTCATGTTCATCTTGTGGTCAATGATGACTCTCAAGTCTCTTTCTTCCATAGTGCTAGCCAGCTTAGCGCTGCTGA
Organism: Alligator mississippiensis; assembly: GCF_030867095.1. Lineage (NCBI taxonomy): Eukaryota > Metazoa > Chordata > Crocodylia > Alligatoridae > Alligator > Alligator mississippiensis. Next base: position 46,676,161 of record NC_081830.1, read on the forward strand.
GCCTATAAGGATGCTGCAGGTTTTTCTTCCCAAGGTGGAGAACCTTGCATTTATCAGTGTTGAACACCATCAGATTCTCTTTTGCCCACTTGCTGAGCCTGTCCAGGTCAGCCTGGATCGCCCGCCTATCTTCTGGTGTGGATGCTTTGCCCCAAAGTTTGGTGTCATCGGCAAACTTGGCCAGTCCGCTTCTGACTCCAGTGTCCACATCATTAATGAAGATGTTGAACAATATGGGTCCAAGGACAGAGCCTTGGGGGACCCCACTGGTCACAGGACACCATGATGAGTGACTTCCATCAATTACTACCCTCTGGGTCTGATCACGGAGCCAATTTTCCAGCCAGTGGATCGTGGTGGACCCAAGACGACAATTGGCCAGTTTCTCCAAGAGGTGATCATGGGATACCAGACCGAAGGCGTTTTTGAAGTCAAGATATATGACATCAATCTCTTCTCCCTTGTCCAGGTGATAGGTCACCTGGTCGTAGAAGGAAATGAGATTGATCAAGCAAGACCTACCTGCAACAAACCCATGCTGGCTATCCCTTAAGATGTTGGCGTCAGCCAGTCCATTAAGGATGGCCTCTTTAATAAACTTTTATAAGATCTTCCCCAGGATAGAAGTCAGGCTAATGGGCCTATAGTTAGCCGGATCCACTTTCCTCTCCCTCTTGAAGATAGGCACCACATTGGCCTTCTTCCAGTCTTTGGGCACTATACCAGAGCACCAAGATTTTTCAAAGACCCGTGCTAGAGGCTGGGCTATGATGCTCGCCAGCTCCTTGAGTACCCTGGGGGTGTAGATTGTCAGGGCCAGCTGACTTGAAGGTATCCAGCTTCTCAAGATGTTCCTTCATGAGGTCAGCATTAATGGAGGGCAGGGGATCACCCTCACCCAGACTTCCCTGTCCCGTAGCAGGCATGGGCGTCCCATGGGACTGATGAAAGACCGACGCAAAGTACCCATTTAATAGGTTGGCTTTTTCCTGGGCGTCAGTTGTCAGTTGACCCATCTGGTTCAGCAGGGTCACCTAATAATAGAATTCAATATAAGACGTCGAGTGGGTAAGGTAACTAGTAGGGTGAAAGTGCTAGACTTTAGGAAAGCTGATCTCAATGCACTCAGGTGATTAGTCAAGGACGCACTGCAGAGTAGGAGTTTTGAAGGGATGGGAGCCCAAGAAGGGTGGCTGTGCCTTAAGGAAACGATCCTTCCGGCACAAAGCAAGACGATCACTGAGCGAGGCAAAAAAGGGAAAGGGGCCAGGAGGCTTTCATGGCTGACCAGAGAAATCCAGGGCAGCCTAAGGGCCAAAAGGGGAGCACATAAAAAGTGGAAATAGGGTGAGATCACTAAAGATGAATATACCTCCTCTGCTCGTGCTTGTAGGGAGGCAGTTAGGCGGACCAAAGCTACCACGGACCTGAGGATGGCAACCCAAGTAAAAGACAACAAGAAATTGTTTTTTAGATATATTGGGAGTAAAAGGAAGGCCCAGGGAGGAATAGGACCCCTGCTAAATGGGCAGAAACAATTGGTGACAGACAGGGGGGACAAGGCTGAACTCCTCAACGAGTTCTTTGCCTCAGTGTTCCTAAGTGAGGGGCATGACAAGTCTCACACTGGGGTTGTAGAGAGGCAGCAGCAAGGCACCAGACTTCCATGCGTAGACCCTGAGATGGTGCAGAGTCACTTGGAAGAACTGGATGCCTTTAAGTCGGCAGGCCCAGATGAGCTCCATCCGAGGGTGCTGAAGGCACTGGCCGACATCATAGCAGAGCCACTGGCGGGAATATTCGAATGCTCGTGGCGCACGGGCCAAGTCCCGGAGGACTGGAAAAGGGCTAATGTGGTCCCCATTTTCACAAAGGGGAGGAAGGAGGACCCAGGCAACTATAGGCCAGTCAGTCTCACCTCCATCCTTGGTAAAGTCTTTTAGCATCCTCCATCCTTGGTAAAGTCAAGCTAGCAGAGAACAGATTTAGATTGGACATTAGGAAGAACTTCTTCACAGTTCGAGTGGCCAAGGTCTGGAACGGGCTCCCAAGGGAGGTGGTGCTACCCTGGGGGTCTTCAAGAGGAGGTTAGATGAGTATCTAGCTGGGGTCATCTAGACCCAGCACTCTTTCCTGCTTATGCAGGGGGTCGGACTTGATGATCTATTGAGGTCCCTTCCGACCCTAACATCTATGAATCTAGGGGTCCAACGTTGCCCCTGATTTTCCTCTGGCTCCCCACATATCTGAAAAAGGACTTTTTATTGTCCTTGATGCTCGAAGCTAGTTGGAGTTGAGTTGCAGCCTTGGCTTTCCTGGTATGCTCCCTGCAGGACTGGACCAGTGCAGAATAATTCTTCTTGGAGGTGACTCCCATCCTCCATCCTTTGAGATGACTGAATAAATTCTTAGGGACAGTTTGAGATTAAATTAGTTTTACTCTTGAGTTATGGTCTGGAGACATCTGAAGAGCAACATTAAGTCCATGGAAACTCAGGGGGGTCAGGTACCTTTAGCAGTCCAAAGTAGTTCTTTTTCAGTGCTCAAACCAAAACTACTTTATACCTTAAAATATACCTTCCACTCCAACTATCATACAAACATTAAAACTGGGATAAAGACTCTTAGGAACTCCACCCTTCCATACATTTTTGCTTAAAAGCTATTGAAAGAAATTAAAGGTAGAAAGACCCCGTATGTGACCTTGGTCATTTCCTCTCAGTTAGTGTTGGGTGCTTCCTACAGTACTTTTTTAGCGCTGTTCCCAACTGACATGCGTGTGAGCCTAAATTACGAATAAGTTTTGTTTTAATAAGTGTGGCCAGATTTCTATGTTATTTTACTTATTACTGTCCTAACAGTATTTGAGGTAGCTTTGACATCTAGGAAAGGGATATGAAACATCACTTCTCATAGATAGTACATCTGCACCCCACTATTTTTCTCAGCTTCTAGCACTTCTTACAATTAAATGTAAAGAGTAGGAGAATGTGTTCCTCATCAGAAACCACTACATGATGATGGCAATAATCTTATCCAGGTTGTGCTGAGAAGAATTCATGAAACATGAATGAATGTAGAGCATAGACTTGTGCAATATTTTTCACTAGTGCTGCAGAATAGTAGAATTTATGATACCAGCTGCTCAACGCCCTATGTAGAATTCAAGATGTTGGACTTTTCAAGGCACAGACCATGGAAGTCAGCTTGTTGTCATGCAAATATACTTTCCTTGGTTCTGTTTATGTTGCAGAAGAGAGAGATACTTGAGTCCCAGATCTCCTTCTCAGGTAAAGGCACAGCATGGGGAGCAGCCTAAACTTGTATACAGCTGCTCCAAATTAAATGCTTTTCCTCTCCTCAGCAATAGAGTTAGGCGTGGAAAAGTTAGGCTTTTAAATCTGTTCTTTGGCTGATGAGTTTATTTTCAATGTGCTGTGCATTTAGCTCTCCTTCTCCCTTGATCTGAAAATACTATGACCCTTGGTATATGCCTCTATAACTACTGGATTGTTAAAAGGTTAAGGGTGCATAGTTGCAAAAAATATGGATAATAATTGTTTCTTTAGGGCTTTGAACTGAAGGTGCATTTGTTTACTGGTAAGAAACAGAAAAAAACTAATAGGGACTAGCACTGATTTTTTTTTTTTTCTTTCCTCCCCTCTTTGATCATGTCTGAAATTGACTGCAGCTGTCATTCCAGCTTCTGAGTGAGCCCATTAGTAATAACCCGGAAGACAAGGTGCAGATACATTTCAACAAAATCATGTTCTCCCTTATGCATGCTCTGTTTCTATAACTACAGTGTTTTCCCAAACAAGTCCATTACAGATACCCAGATAGAAGTGGCTCCTCTGTCCTTGTAATTGTAGCTTAATATAAAGCACAGAGATACCTCTTATTTTACCTGATAAAATCATAGCCTCCTTAATTTCTCTAAGTTTCTTGTGTAAAGGATTGAAAGTATGCAAAGGAGACATTTGTAATAATTTATTTTCTTCTAATTATGGATCCCAATTTTGAATTGATTCATCAACATATTAAGACATAAATCAGCACCTTGCTGTCTACAGTTGGCAGCTGGGTTTAAAATATGGATTTAATTGGTTACTAGTAGCCCATGAAAAGAAAAAAATGAGGTCTATAAAAATCATCTCTTGGGAACACTTTCCTTCTTCATCTTAGGCAGCTACCGATGAGTCAGTATAGGACTGTTCTCTGGTTATCTCTGGAAGTAGGGTAAAACATAAGTTTCCCCAAAATGCCATGGTTGGCTCCTTCTCCAGCAGAGTGGCAGCTTCTCCCTCTGCCTCCACTATTATAAATCTGAGTACAGAATGCCTTATCCTAACTAGCATAGAGCAAATTTTCCTTTCTCTTTCTGAACCTCCTTTAACTCCTGTTTCTGTCACATCTCTCTATAGTCCTGCATGGACTAAGTCCTAGTAATGGTTTGAATAATTAGCCATAGTTTTAAAGTCTTTCAATAACAGTGGAGATCACAATATTAAATAGGTCAGTGCACAGTGTATTTCACACTCTGTGTACCATGAATATTACATTTTTCCAGCTAATATTCAAGACAATCAGAGAAAAGATATTTTTTCCTTAAATCAACAAAATAAGAACACTTCTTTAGGCGATATCTGAGCTGGAAATATATTAATTGTTTTAGTCACAGTGCGGAATTGTTCCTGTTGCTTATCCACTTGCTCATTTTGAGCACAGTCCTGAAGCCCATTGGCAGACTTATCATTGATCCACTGCAAAAGTGACTGTACTACAGGATTAGAAATATTGTGGAGTCATTCTAAACTGGCAAAAATAGATAAAGATGCTGAAAATTATCATTCCTTTTGTAAGACAAATGAGCTACTCCGAATAATCCAAAATGAACCCAAAGTACTATTGGTAGTGGAACAGCCTCAAGTCTTGTTTTATCACACATAAAACAATGATTTGTCATAATAAGACAGGGAAAGTAAATTATTTAGATAAATCAGTTTTCTGTCTCTTTCTACATACATGGACACGTGAACACATACATACACATGCAGGAAGAAATGAATTGGTATGGGCTGGAGACAGGAAAAGAAAATGGAGAGGGAAAGAAAGTACTTATCATGGCCTTCTTTTTCTATTTCAGTGATTCATTGACTATGTATAATGAGATCTTACAGTTCTTAGTAGACAATCTTGTCTTCTGATACACTACATTCCCATTCATTTTGGAAAATAAGCAACTTGTACACAGGCGGGGTAGCACAGTAACTGCTTTTCGAAGATACGGAGCTGTGTTAGAAGAGGGTAAAACTGAAGGGACTGGTATTTATATAGAGCTTTCATAGGTAGACTAGTTGTTTTAATTAGATTTGTGCCAGTAGTATCTGAAAGCTTTTGGTATGCAATGGCTGTTTATCTTATATGAAATTAGCTAGCAGTCTTACTCTTACCTAGAGGACAAGTGTCCAGATTACAGAAACCATAAATAATATTCTTGCTGATATATTCAGCAGAAAGGATGATGAGTGGGTAGTTTGAGAGACTGAAGTTATCTCTGAATGCTAGTTGAGTGGGTTATTTTGATAGGATAGTGAGGCATAAACTTGAATTGTTCCTGTACATTGTACTTTACCTTTGTCTATGGATAATTAAAATACTCCTGGGTTACCAATCCAATGCTGTTCATGGACAGCTAACAAATAATGGTGAATTTAATTGCTTATTCTATTTGGAGTTGAAAAGAGTTTCTTGAACTCATAACCACTTCCCCACAAATTGGTATACAGACCTGTAGTGCATCTCTAATAAGAATCCTGCAAACTGAAAATTACAAAATACCTTACATCCTGCACAGCTAGTAAGAGATAAATGATAGATGAATCATGCTAATCCTGTAACTGAAAAGAAATAATTCCAGGGCTTAAACAGTCTCTGCAGTATCCAAAGCATCCCAAGTCTATTATATTTCAACACTGTAATGTCTTATCTGGCACAGTTTATTTACCATTTTCTGTCTTTGCTATTTTGATCCATGTTATGCAGTATCTTGTTTCAAAGCAACTTTTGGTAGCTCAAGGATATTTCATGAGTCAGATAAATTCTGAAAATGTTCTGTGAGATCCCTATTTAAGTTTTGCTTCTTTTTTTAAATGTTGTAATACCTCATTTAATCACACACTTTGACAAAGGAAATGCATATTGTGTGGTGCAAGGGCCAGCAGTATTATATAGTCCTGAAACTTGCTTTGCTGGCAACTCTGAAATATGGCCTGCAAGTATGCCAAGCTCTGTACATTTTTTATTTCTATAACACCACACAGCAGCAGCATAACTGAGGGTGGGAAGTGACAGGGGCAGCAGCAGCTGATTCTGTCCCACGTGCTGCTGCTGCCCTGTTATGCCTCTGCCGCACAGTGGGCATGTCTATACGTGCAATGAGTCACAACTAGATTTACTGCGCATCAAGCTAATTTTTGGAATGTGTCTACACATGCAGAGATCTGGCACTACATTTATTGCCAGGTCATTCCAGCCCTGCTATGTGCCCTTGTGGCCACTGAGGGGAGGTCTAGCCTCTTGCACCAGCTGCCAGCACTTGGTAGCCATATTTGTAGCCAGAACCAGCTGCCAGCACTTGACAGCCATCTTTAAAACACACCCTGCTCTGTGCTTTCTGGGCAGCCAGTTCCAGTATGCAGATGAGTAGCATGGCATGGACACAGGCAGCACTTGGCAGCTCTTGGCAGCTCTGCTCCTGCCCTATCTGCAGTCCTCAGCTATGGCTGCCCTGGCAGCCAGGAACAGGGTCCCCCAATCCTTCTTGCATCCTCAGTTGTCCTGCTGACCTGCCATGGTCACTGTTGCCTGGCTCATGGCCATCTCACTCCACCCAGTTCCCCCACACAGTCGCCAGCTAGCCAAATGCCACATGCCTTCCAAGGGCCCATGCTGCTGCACAGCTGCTGCCACCAGCCACAATGATGAGGGATTCCAGGAGGCCACCTTCATGGCTGCCATTGTCTTGTGGGCCCTCCAGCCCTATCACCACTGGGTCTGCTGTGCCAACCAGGACTGGTGGCAGTGCCTGGTGCAGTGTGACTGGGATGACAAGCAGTGGGTCAACACCACGATGACCTGGGCCACCTTGGCTAACCTTCTCACCTGGAGTGCCAGGACACTGGCATGCACCCGACAATCCCTTCTGACACCCACCTGGCCCTGACGCTAGTCAAGCTGGTCACACCTGCCAGCCTGCAATATGTGGGGCACCTGTTCAAGGTGGACAAGGACACTGGTGGGGAGGCCATCTTGGAGGTGTTCAATGCCCTCCAGGATGTGGTGGCAGACACCTCCGCATCTGTAATCCCCAGGTGGTGGTCACAGGGTTCCATGAACTAGGGTTCCTCCAGTATATCAGAGTCCTGGGCAGGATGCACTTCCAAGTCACCTGTCCATCTCATGCAGACATGCCCTACATGCCCTAGCCGCACGGGGGTTCTGCTTGGTGGTCCTGCAGGTGGTTGTTGATCACCAGGGGACCTTCACCCACATCGCTGCTGCCTGGGTGGGCAGTGTGTACAATGTGCACATATTCAGGATCTCTGGACTGGGCACAGACTCTGGACTCATGGAGAGTCCCGTGGAGTGGAGGACCTGCAGCTGGACGCTGTTGTCATCCCACCCCTGCTCATCAGGAACCCAGTGTACCTGCTCCTCTTGAATCTGATGAGGCCCTACATTGGGCATCTAGATTCCTGCCAGGTCCATTTTAATTGGTTCCTCAGCTGGACCCACGCCTTCATCAAGTGCGCCTTCCACTGTCTCAAAAATGGCTGTGGGTCTACATGTAATTGCCAGCTACATTGCCATAGAGGTGCACTTCTTCAGTATAGTACATCACTACAGCAATGTAGTGGTGAACACTAACCATACGCAGCATGCACAGTGCAGCAAGCACCTATACTGCACAATGCTTTAGTACACCTGTGCTGCACTGTGTTTTAGTACCTGGAAGTACTAAAGCATGGTGCTGTAGCAACATCACTGTATGGCAACATGTAGATGCACCCACAGACTCCAAAAATGGAGATGAGTTAGGTCATTGCTTTTGAAAATACCATGCACGTAGCCTAACCCCTCAGCCTTTACTCTCATTAAACCATTTTAGAACTGGGTCCATGGGAACCACTACTCAGTACAAATCAAGCAAGAGAGGAGAAAAAAATGGGGAAGGGGATGTGTATTGACATTAAATATTATTTAAAGTCAGTTACAGCATTAGGAAGCAGTGAAGGAGGTACACAGGAGACACTTTACTACGCAGTATTGCTAATTACTGGGTGCTTTTTACACATGCATTTACTTCAGCCCAAATTTACTCTGGTGCAAGCTACTCCAGAGTAAAGGATTTTGGGTAGGCATCTACACATGTCAGAATTAGGGAGCAGATTTGCACGCAGTTCCCTTCAGTTCTGCCATGAGTCCCTGCCACCTTCTGGGGAGTGCCAGGCTCCCCCTGGATACTAGCCTAGGGGCTGGCAGGGAGTACCAGGCCAGGAGACAGTTCCTAGCCCCAGCTCCCTGATCAGGGGCACAGGGCTTGGAAAGGGCTGCAGGGGAGGACAAGTCCCAGCTCCCTGCCCTGATCCACTGGTGGGGCAGCTATCAGCTAGCCCCACCAGCGGATCAGGGCAGGGGGTTGGGACCTACCCCACCCCTGTAGCTCTTTCAAATCCCCATGCCTCGATCATCAGTTCCCCTCCCCAGCACTTCAACTGTCCTCGTTTCATTTTGAGGCTATTTCGAAGCCCTTCATTTTGTTTTGATTTCGCTGTTTGAAGCTTGGAATGAGTCGAAACAGTGTTTAAATGAAACAGCCAGTGAAATTTCCCACAGCCCTAATAGTCCCTGCCCAGGATCTCGTAGCAGATCCTGCCCTGACTGCAGGCAGCTCCTAGGGGCAGTTAGCTATTTCCTGCCCCCCAGTGGATGGCTTATGGAGAGTAGATTTTGCTCCTGGTGTGGCATCTACATGAACACTATCACCATTACTAAATCCTGAGTAAATTTGTTACTTGCATTTGCAGGTAGCAAATTTACTCAGGATTAGGAAGGTTTTCTGCAGAGTGAGCATGTGCACCTGTAGATGCAAATGCTTGCTTTGTAGTAAACTATGCTAATGCGAAGTCGAGCTTTTCATGTAGATATGCCCATTATGTAATAAGTGTCACTGTCTACATGTGCTGAGCCTTACTGTGCAGTAATTTCTTCTACTTGGCAGTTAATTTGCTACTAGTAAATGCAAGTTGCAGATTAACTGCTGAGTAATTACTGTGCAGTATGGCATGTGTGGATGGCTGACTAGGCGCAAATTTGCTCCTGGGCAGCTGGGCAGCCAGCAGTGGATGGGAGATTGCTCCCTGCCCCCAGGAGCTGCCTGCTTCCAGGGCAGGCTCTGCCACCAGATCCTGGATAGGGACAGTGTCCCCCTGCCCTGGCAGTAGAGAGCTCCCAGCCCTCACTTTGGGATAGTAGAGTGGGGGTTGGGAGCTTGTTCTGCACCCAAGCAGCTTGTTCCCCACCCAGCCTGACACTGGCTAGGACCTGCCCCTAACCGGGACAGTTCCCAGTCAGCTCTGGGCTGTGTGGGAAAGTCTACGTGTGCAGCCAGGAGGTGGCTGAGGATTGTCCCACTTCAGCCAGCCCCACAGATTTTTCCCAACCCCATGCCCCAATTGGGTGATTAAGGCACAGGGCTTATAAAGAGTTCCTGCATAGGAGCAGGCCCCAGCCCCTTGCCCCAATCCACTGGTGGGGCAGCTAGCATTGAGCCCATGGCAGGGTGGGGAATCTGTACCCAGCTGGGGGCTGAGACCTGCCTCTACCCTGCAACTCTGTCCAAGCCCCCTTCCCAGAAAGGGGGAGGAAGGGCCAGGAGCTCCCTGTTGCCCAGGTAGGGGGATATTGTCCCCTCCCAGGCTCTGCCACTGGAGCCTGCTCTGGCAGCAAGCAGGTCCCAGGGGTAGAGAGCAATCTCCCAACACTCTCCAGGAGACAGATGTCTCCTTGACCCATGCTCCTTGCCAGGGCTGCCGGGCCTCATGCTCCCTGCCTAGAGCTCCCCTTAGCAGCTGCAAGGAGCTGGTGCAGAAGCAGACTGCAACCAGAAGTAGCAGTCTGGGTAACATCTGTCTTTCTGGGAACTAAGACCACAGCTTGACTTTGAGCATTGAGCTATTTGAAATTTTTTAATAAGTGAACAATTAATTATTTTTTGTGTCCTGCTGGTGGGTAAGGGTAGAAGTAACTTTAAATGCAGTTTGGGCATAAAAGATATGAGGGTTTGTACCATGAAATGATTAACAATGTCAACCTTTAAGTGAGCACCAGTTACTGTAAGTTATCCCAACTAGATGAAGCTTCTGTTTCTGGATGTCTGCAGATTCAAGAAGAAAACTTTTTACCAGTTGCTTGCTTTCTTACCTTTCAAGTCTAAAAGGTCTTCTTGGTAATAGTAAGGATTAAAAATGTAATTTTTGAGGCCCCTGGTGTGCAATTCTCTGGCAAGAGTGTATGTGACGATAAGTTTTGCAGCTCCAAAATTGCAAAATACGTAGTACCCTGTATATATGTATTAATCAAGTATTAGTGGTCTACAGTGCTTTCTTTTTGCAATTTAGTGGCAAGAAAAGTGCATAACAGTAATGTTATTTCATCATATGTGAGCTATGTACCTAATTTGCTAGGACATATTGAAGTTATAGTATGACAGCACATAGACATGTTGCAGTTATAGTACACAATCAAGGCTTTCAGGTACTTTGACTGTCAAGAAGATAAAGCAGTTTAATTATTTAAAGCTGTAATTAAACCATCCATATTTGTTAAAAGGAATGGAAACAATAGGTACTATGATATCTGCATATTACGATTCTTGAGTCTTACACAAATTACTTACAATTCACCTGGAGATAACAGTTTGCAAATTTTTGTACTTCACTGCTGTACCGTCACATTACATTATTGTAATATAATTACATATGTATACAAATTGTATATTAGTAGACAGTAATATACATTATTTTATAAGGTTTGCAATTATTTTCTGGTAGCAGGCAACCCTTTGTCTCATGTCAGCACTTCCTCACTGTGCTCTAGGAGTGCAAGATAGCAGACATAGCCATGAGCTTCACAAGCTTTGCCAAATTATTGACATTCATTCAGCTTGAGGCTTGGAAGATTATGTTACCATTTAAAAGAGACCTCAGGGAATGCATTCCTCTAAGGTCAATGAAGCCTCAGATCATGGCAGAGAGACTGATAGATGGTAAGTATAGGTATGATCTAATCATGAAGCTCCTAATGGCTAATTTCCAAAGTGGAATTAATAGTACAGGAGGCCACTTGAGAAGTGAGGGGTTGTATGACAATTCTGCATTGTAAGATGAGAGGGGTCATTGCAGCAATATAATGGTGAAACACCTCTAAATGAAGAGACCTGTGCCAAATGATATTAAGGGCCTGATCCAATGAAGTTCCAATTACAATAGTAAGTTCCAATGAATTAAAATAGCTCAATCTGAAACAATGAATGAACACAAACTTACAAGACAACTTTGAGTATGACCTCTACATCATTCTTCTACATTACTGTGAGAGAAGAGAAGAGAGAGAGAGAGTGGGACAACCAGCACCCTGGACTTACCACAGTACAGGCAACCCACAGAACTGGCATGCGAGAGAGTGTGAGGCTCTGGAATGGCAGAGAGAATGCTGAAGAAAGTACTTCTGGCCCCGGAGAGGGGCACAGAGGTAGCTGAGCTGTTCCCAGAGAGGGAGCAGAGAGCTGTTGAAGCAGAGAAGCCAGCCCAGCCCAAAGGGCATGGTACTTGGAGGAGTACCAATCATAGAATCTGGCAGCTTGCAGACACTGGAGCAGCAACCAGTGACTCCAGGTAGATGTGTGAAGCCACAATAGCTTTCAGGTCAGGAGGACCTCAGGGGGAGGCAGATCAGGTGGAAGATCTGAGTGCTGGGACACTACTCACCTCCCAAATGTTGGGATCAGACCCAGAAGTCAGAAGCCAGTCTGGAGCAGGTCCCTACACCCCAGCCCTATACACACTGAAAGGGGAGGGGCAGCTGGAAGCCCCAGAGTAGTTAACTAGATCCCTGACTAAGGATTGAGGGTTGTTGGGGCTTAGCTAAACTGTTGAAGAAGCCTCGAGCAGTAGGACCAGGGCATGTGAAGGCCACAGCCCTAAAAGGGACCCCTGTTGGGTAAGGACATGTTTTTATGTCAATGAAGTAAGCCACCCATGTATGGACTTTTGGACTCAAGTAGACATAGGTTTGTACCGTTGACTGCAAAATTAATTTGATCAAGCAGCTGTGGATTGTTAGCTAGTCAGATGGAACAATTAAGACTGAAAAGGGGTCAGCTAAGTGGATCCCCAACCACAATGGCTGCTGAGGGGAGTATGCATCACTAGCATCATCAGAAAGTCTCGACAGTATACATGCTTATCAGAAATAGGAGGTGGTCAGGGTGGGGTAAAGGGAAGGTTTGGAGCCCCACAGAAAGAACAAGTTAAGGGATCTTGAAGGTCATCTGCAGGAAACTGCCTCCCAAAAACTATATCAAAGTTGTGGCAGGCAAAGAATACAACACTCCATAGGTGGACTAAATGGCCTAACCTAGGTCCCACCCTGTCACCACCAGTAGGTCGGCGATCCCTGGGAAAGGGTCTGAATCCATGTAACACCTACAGCTGGCACAATTATCAATTTTTTTACATTCATTTTAAAGACCAAGACACAGAAATGTACTGGAGTGAAGTTGCAAGTAGTCACACAAGTGTGTATTAGAGCTGGAATAGAATTTGAGTTTTATGATTCCCCATTTCTGTGCCTGAACTACTAAACTATGCTGCCTCCATATGAATGTGTAACATGTCATGTTTAAGATACTTCCTTTATATTATGATTTTACCCTCTTACCACTTATGTGCATCTCCCAATTGTCACTGAAAATGTCTTTCCCATTTAAAAAAATCCCCAAAGCCTACCTACCATACCTACCGGAAGAGCTATTGGAGAATTTTTGTGAAAACTGTAGTAGGCCAAGGTAGAAATTTATGATTTGCATAAGTTCAAAGAATGACTGGTTCAGTGTATAATTCCTGGTCACCTCTTATTATTATTATTATTATTATTATTATTAATGGTAGTAATAATAATAGAAATATTATTAATAATTATTATAAAATTCTTACTTTGACTAACAAAAAAAATGCCCAAACAGAAATGTCACTAAGGATGTATCTATGTGTGCGGGCCGGGAGCGGTCCGAGGCCTTCGGGGGCGCGCAGCGGGCTGTGGCCAGCAGCCCTGGCACGTGGGTCAGGGAATGCAGGCCAGCGGACTAGAATTAGGCACGGATGCATAGCGGTTGATTAAAGATTATTTTACTTACACCGTAGATGGTCGCGGTGCAGGCAGGAAAACTTGCTTGCGTTGCAGTTACAGATAGGAAAGAAGAAAAGCGGACAAGAGTTCTAACCGCGAACTCTAGTCCAAGGCCGGCTGAAAGCTCTAGAATCGCCAGCCTGTCGAATCAACCAGAGAAAACAACTCGAAGAGCTCTGGATATACACACACACGAAGTTTGCTAGGCTCCATGGACCTAAAGTGCGCAGGGAAGGGTACGTCAAGGGATTAGGCGGTGATGGGGAGAGGCTAGAGGTTGATCAGGCCCCTATATCCTTCTTAAGGCACACGCTGGGTTTGTTAGTCTCCGCAGCGCTTAGAGTTCTTCACAAGATATGAAGTCCTCCTTCTCCTCCTCCATATGGTTGTGGAGTCCTCCAACTTGGGCGGAAACCGCTCAAGCCTCTTATACGGCTAGCAAGCCAATCGCTAGCCGCCACGTGGGAATAATTTAGAAACAGCCAATAGTGGGGAACAAATTTGCATGCGGGTGGCGGGAACTCCTTTGCACCAGGGTCTTCTCTCTGATTGCTTTGTCACATTGACAACTCATGTTCATCTTGGAATCAACAGTGACTCCAAAATCCCTTTCCACTGCTGTGATGTCCATTCCTCTACTCCTCCGTAAACTCCTTACATACTTTTTCATCACGAAGCAGCCTAACATTCAATTTCCAGAGGCCTTTCCCTTTTCCCATTCTGTTTCCTCATTCCTATCTCCACCCATGACGCTCAATCGTCACTAAAACCCACATTGTGTATCTCTTTCTTGTGCACCACCACTCCTTCCAAGACTAAAAGGAAGTTGATCCTTGGAATTTTCCTTCCTCCTGGCTCCACTCTCATATGCACTTTCCTACCCACACATCCTTGAAACCTTCTTCCTTGATGATTTTCTTTAACACCTTCAAGGAACTGTCTAACTCCCCGTCCCCTCCCCTCATCCCCTTTCTCAACTATGTAGTTGAAGTCACCAACTATGACTCTGTCTTCCCCCCCCCCACCATGTACATTTTCAACTTTCAGAATAGAACGACCCTCCCATTCCTTTCCAAAAGTGAGTTATATGTTAAACAACTCTACCAACAACACCCTCTTCATTCTTCCTTTTACTAACACTTACACTTGCTTAACTTTAACCCCCAGGTTTTTAATTCACACCGCCACCTCTCCCACCTTGTTTGCATTTGTCCCCACCACCATGACCATCCCACATGCTATCTCTTCTCCAGTTATTTGTATTCATCTCCCCAAGGTATTCCAAACTCTTGTAGACACATTACATCCACCTCGTTAGACTTTAAAGTTGTTGCCATTCCTTCCTTGTCAATAAACTTCTTACATTTACACTGATAACAGGCTGAGAAGTGGTATGCTGATAAGAACCTATCACAAGGGTCAGTTAGTGCAGCTCATCTGAATAAGTTATATGACAGTACTCATTACACACACATCCCTCAGTGCTGACTTCTTTTTCAAGTCATGGTGAGCAACTATATTTAATACATTTTGACTTCCTTTTCATTTCCATCATTGAGTTGCACCTTTCTTTCCCATGTCCAATCATTCCTGTTTCTTTACCATGCTTACATGTCTGGCAAATATCCCCAAACAGTTCATCCAGTATCCCTCTGTCACCCCCCTCTCTCAGCCTGTTGCATATGATTAGTGTGGCCAAACCGTTCATGAGGTGGGGCCAGACCAAGTAGCCCTGTGCCTCATCTGCATAAAAATTTTTAGAGGCTCCCAAGACTTATGACAAGACTAGTTAGTTCCATTCATGTGGAGGGCTAATTATCTAATGGATCCTTTGTGGGGGTGTTGGGGGCGCACACATATATTGAGCACTACTGAGCTATAGGGTCACTATGGCTTGACCCTGTTGATTCTTCTGGGGCCTAGCACAATGAATGCTATGGTAAATCCTGAGCCTCTTGGCTCTGAACTAATATCTTGCATAGCTTCTACTACATATAAAAAGCTACAAAAATGCTTATATGTAACCAATTTTTATATGTAACAAATATAGAAATTTTCCATATATAGAACTTAATTACTAGGGGGTCAACATATATTCCAATAAATGCAATATTTTATTGTAATACCTGGACAAAATTCATAGCAGTTTATTCTACAAAGGCCACTTTTTCTGGTAATTTTTTTTCCAAAAACAGATTGCAATTTGCTTTCATTTGTTTTTTGCAATTATTTTTTTTTTCACTACAGCATGCTGAGGAGTATTTATTTGTTATTTGGAATTCAAAATATTTTGATTGGGCACATAGGTCCTGTGTTAATTTTCTAAACTTTGCTTGAGAGGCTCAGTCTGTCTCCTTTTGAAATAAATTACTAAATTTTCACTGAATTAAGTGAGGGTTAGGTCAGGACCCTGAGAAGTTTAGCTCTTAGAAACAGACATGTTACATAGATATCTGTTATTTCACACATTTTTCTCCAGTAAGTGGGCTAAGCATCTGCTTAAATTTTGCTAATTCAGTGAATGTTCCTGGTAATAAATATATCTCCTAATGTTTACCAAAAGGAAACCACGAAAGAGGTACAAGCATGGTTAAAACATTTGTAAGTCAAACAGAAAACGTATTGTTTTATTTGCCAACTCTAATATGTGTTCAGCAAAGGACCATTTTGCATCACATATAGACAAAACAGGAATGATCTAATTCTTTCATTTAGCAACCATATGAATGTCAGAACTAGTCTTTCTGATATTAATTTTAAAAAAGAAAAAAACCCCTGAGGGTATGAAATTGCAAAACAAGAAATCACCCATGAACTGAATTATGTTAAGTATGGTTTTAACAGGGATTTCTGTGCCATTCCCTGGATTAGTTTACTTCTATGGCCCCTCTTGTTCCTATGGGTTTATTACTGGTATGCCTCTCCCAGTACTATCACCCCCACAATCTCCTTCCCTCCCCTCTCTGTATTTTTTTTTTTCAAATGACTCTCTTTATTCTGTGCATATCCTTTTGCAGCATCTTATGAAGTGACCTTAGGCTAACAAAAACTTATGCACCTCTGATTTAGTTAATGTATCCGGTGCATCTCTACCCAGTCTTCTGACCAGTCCAGCAAACCATTTACCCATATGCCTAAATACCTGAGTAATTCCGCAGGATTTTCATTTAAATTTGAAGCATTAGAGTGCTTGCCTGCTTAAATATAGGAACTTGCATAAGAGATTTGTTGGTTAGGGGCCTTAGTTACAAAGTTTGTTTTTGTTTGGGACTTTTCTGTAAGTTTGAGCATGTGTCAGCAATCTGTCTATAAATAACATTGCATCTAAGTTAATCGAAGTGTGACTCTAATAAGAAAATTGGATTTCTCATCCAGATGTCAGTTTCAGATTGCATATAACAACAATCTGGATTTATGGAAATATATTTTTACAGTATGATTTCTTTATGAAACCTGTAATTACTTGCCTCTAAGGGTTTTAGGGGAAAAAAAATAGCTTATATGGTAGGAACATTCACTACAGGTTTTCTTGAAGGCACATACTGTAGATCTGTGTTGAATCCTGGGTAGGAATTCTGTCACAAAGAAGAAGCCTGAAACCTTATCTTCCTGTAAATTGTATCCACTAGCACTGAAGACCTTTCATAGCATCAGGATGATAGAATTGAGTAATTCTCAGGTTTTCTTACATTATAGGCTCCTTCAAACAATATAGTTACTGACTACAGAGATTTGCAAAGGCATGGATGGGAGTAGGTATGTTAGGGACTGAGAGAAGCAACAGCAGGCAAATTACTTTATACAACCCTGTCTGAAACAAAGACAGGGACTCATACCACAACACAGTTCTGGTAATGAATAAGGCTCAAAATATATCAGGGTATATTAGAGACATTCTACTATTATTTCAGTACCACCACACAACATGTTTCTCCTTTTAATGGGATAGCTCTAAAAATAACTTAATAATAAGTAGTTAGGGACAAGTAATTATATGTGTAATTAGAAAACAAGAACAGACCTTGTTTAAAACAATTCCTCTGCCCTTTTAATAATCCTAGAAGCAAATTTACTAACTCTATTACACATTTGCTCCTGGTCCTCTTTGGATTTTGTTATATTGAGGTTGTACTGCACTTATAGCTAGAGACTAAAACCCACTTTTCATAGTATGTATCAGTGGTTCCCAACCTGTGGACTGGCCTGGGAGCAGGATGGGGTGCACAGAGCCAGATGCCTGCCTCCCGGTGCTGCCCCACTGCCCAGCTTTAACCCTGCACATGACTGCTGGCAGCAGAAGCTGCTCACCCGGGCAGACTGACGGGGATCCGAGTGTGGGGCTTATGCCACAACACAGCAGCCAACCCTTTCACAGCCTGGTACTGGGCCACGGCCTGGTGTTTGGGAACCTCTGTTTTATATAACAGGGTCTCTATTTCATGCAGGTAGACATCTGAGTTGAAAGGATATTGGTCACACACAATCTCCTTTCAGGTGTCTTGTTGGAGAAGATAAAATGAAGTTATCAGTTACAGATATATAATATGAAGCATGTCAGTTTTGCCTTTTATAATTGCATGTGAAATGAGTAGCATTCCATAGTGAATGGCTTGTAGGTGTAAGGTGCTTTTTATACCTTACAGATAGATGTTTTTCTCAGCAACCTGGAGATGCATGAAGAACTTAGATCCTGCTATTTGTAGGATACTATGATCTTAAACACATACAAGTAAGACACATTTAAACTGCAGATTCTTGGCATGATGGCATTTGTCTCTGTATGCTTTGTATTGCACTGTTTCTATTTTAGATTCAGGTATCTGTATCCATCCCTCTTACATGTCAGCTGGTGACTCTTGCATTATTTCATGATATTGAAGCCTGACGTTTGGTAGGAAATCTGTGGGTTTTTTCAAGCTTTCCCTTACCTGTTTATAAGCTCTCCTTCAGAGCTCTATTAAATTGTTTACTTTTTCCATTGATTTTGTGTTTAGGATACTGGTTATCTTCTGTATATAATGTTCCTCTTTTTCCAAAATGTTTCATATTCTGGGCTATGTATAGCTATTCAGGGAGATTAGGCTGAGTTAAAAATGGCAACTCAATCTAAGGTAAGTTGGGATAAGGGAGGCTGGCCGAGGAGGTCTTTGAGGGATTGGGGGGGGGCAAGCAGACTTGGGGTGGGGGAATCAGGGGGACCTGCAGGACAGATTGAGGGGCAGTCAGGAAAGGCAGGCAGTCTGTGGGAGGGATCAAGGGGAGCAGCAAGTCCGCAGGAGTGATCAGGAAGCCTGGGCAGCAAGTGAAGTTCATGGGTATGGATTGGTGGGAAGGGAAGCCAAGTAACATCCATGGGGGGGGGAGGCATGTGGCGTCTGCAGGAAGGGTCAAGATGCCAGGCATCATCTGTGGGGGGAATCGGGGGTTAGCAGGGTTCAGGGGAGTCTTCAGCATTGGAGAGCTCACAGGGTCCATAGGAGGGTTTGGGGGAATGGGGGCTCTCTCTCCCCCACCCCCAGGAACCGGGGCAGTTTTTAGCCCCCTGACCCCCAGAAAAAACAATGCTCTCTCCCCCCCAAGTGAAACAACTTCCACATTCCTCCTGCCCCTCCTATACCTTGACTTACTTCCTCAGCTCCCAGCATCAGTGAAAACTGGTAAAACAGGCACTGGCAGCAGTTTGCAGGATGGGGAATTTGCTGGGCTTTGAGGGACTGGCTGGGCTGGGGTGCTTGTCCATCTGGGAGTTGGGGAGGGGCTGGTGAGTCTAAAAATAGCCTGGGGGCAGGAAGGAAAAATGCAGCTCCAGGAGTGGGGCCAGTGGCTAGACTTTCCCAGTACTGGGGCTGTGCTGGGAAGAGTAGAGAAGTTCAGCAAAATCAGTTTTGCCAGACCTTATCTAAGTTAGACTACCTCAGATGTACACTAAACTTGGATCTGAGTCAGCCATTTTTAGACTGATTAAACTGTCCTGAACGTCTATATAGTTCACACTTAGATTAACCTAACGAGGGATCTAAGTACAAGGTCCATACTTGGGCATACTAATTTAGATCGGGAGGCCATTTTTAATGCAATCTAACTTATCCCTAACCCATGGGCGACGGGTGCCTCCCAGTCTGAGGGGGCACCAAATTGCAGCCGATCGCTGACTGGCGGGGGGGGGGGGCAGGTGAGGGTCGGGTCCCCTAGTGGCCGATGACCAAGCCAGCGGCGAAACTGGAAGTGCACTGGCACATTGGGTTTCATGGCTGGTGCTTCCAGGGGGTGCATAGCTGATCTCAGGGGGTGCATATTCACCTGCATGCACCCCCTATGCATCGCCAATGCCCTAACCTCCCCAAATGAATGTATGCACTGAAGAGATGAAATGTGATCTGTTGCCAGATATTAATTCTTTTCCATTTCCTTCTATGCTGAAGGCAATAGATAGGTGGAACTTGTTTACAGCAGCAGAGGTGACTTGTGATGTAAATGGCTAGTACTAAAGTAGCCTGTCAGGGTAGTAGCATGGCAGCAGTCAACTAAAGTGCACTGTTAAATAGTCATAAATGTCACTTGTAAGCTTTTATCATGATGAATCAGAGAATGAGACAGGTTGTAAGGGTAGAATATGAATCAGTAACGCTAGTTCTAACATGAAATCTTAGAATAGCTTCCACTTGAACATTTGTTCCTGGACATCAATTCAGGTATTGTAATTGTTCATCTTACAATCCCTTGGTGAAAAGCATGAGCAAGTTGTATAATAGATTTGCATTAACTTTTGGAGTATGATGTCACTGATCCTTAAGAACCAGCGTGGAGTCCAGTATTATCTGTATGACTTTATTATGTTTGGGAAGAGACTGGATGAACAGGAACACACTTATTTACAGGCTGTGCTAAAGCACATCACTGCTATGCTCTTACCCTGACAGACTATGTTAGTACATGGCCATGCACTGAGTAACAAAAGAGTATCATTTATATATCACAAAAAGGTGATATTTGTTAAAGGTTCCTTCAGATAGACAAAGTGATCTGTTCCTAAATATATACTAATATGTGGTGGTGGGGTTTGTAGATTGCAGAGGATACTTTGAGCTTTGCATATTGGCATAAACACATTGTGGTATGAGTCCTTGTCCTTGTGCAAATTTTCCCTGGTTTGATCTACAGTAAACAGTGTGTTAAAGTAATGTGGTTGGCTGCTACTTCTCTTGGCCCCAAACTCAATAGTAAAATAACACCCCACTGTATGTTCTGCCTTTGAAAACTATTATCTATGTCTGAAGCCACTACTTTTGGCTGAAGATTGTAGAGATGCATATTATAGTTTCCTTTTCCCTTAGGGTTGTAAGGGACCTAAACAGATCATCAGGTCCAACCCACTGCCCCGGGCAGGAATGAGTGCAGTGTCATAACACACTAGCCAGTTATCTGTCGAGTCTCCTCTTGAAGGTAGGAGAGAGTATCAGCTCCTTTGGGAGCCAATTCTGGAGCCTGGCAGCCCAAACTGTAAAGTAATGTCTCCTGATTTCCAGCCTGAACCTTCTCTCTAAAAATTTGTGGCCATTGTTCCTAGTAACCCCCGGCGGTGCCCGGGGGAACAGAGCCTCACCCAATTCCTGCTGGTCCCCCCTGGTGAGTTTGTAAATGGCCACCAGATCCCCTCTCAGCCTGCTCTTGTGGAGGCTGAATAGATTCAGGCCCTTCAGCCTCTCTTCGTAGGGCCTAACCTGCTGCTTCTTGACCATGCAAGTAGCCCTCCTCTGGATCCTCTCAATGCTAGCCACATCCCTCTTGAAGTGCGGCACCCAGAACTGGATGCAGTACTCCAACAGCAGCCTGACCAATGCCGCATAAAGGGGAAAGATCACCTCCCTGGACCTGCTTGTGATGCATCTGTAGATGCACAACAAGGTGTAGTTAGCCTTACTGACCACTTCCTTGCATTGGTAGCTCATGTTCATCCTTGAGTCAACAGTGACTCCAAGATCCCTTTCTGCCACTGTGTTGACAATAAGGGTGTTTCCCAGCCTATAGGTGTTTTGTTGGTTCCTTCTCCCTAGCTGCAGTAACCTGCACTTATTTGTGTTGAATTCCATCCTATTCTCATCCGCCCACCTCTGTAACCTGTCTAGATCTACCTGGATTCTGTCCCTCCCCTCCACCATGCCCCCCACATCCTGTTGCCATCAGTAGATTTGGACAGTGTGCTTTCCACTCCCACATCCAGATTGCTGATAAAGATGTTGAGCAATACAGGCCCCAGAACAGAGCCCTGGGGGACTCTACTGCCCACATCCCTCCAGGTTGAAAATGACCCGTTCACCACCTGGGTGCGACTATCTAGCCAATTTGCCACCCATCTGACTGTGTAGCCATCAATGCTACAATCACCTGTTTTTTTGAGAGAATGTGGTTGGAAACACTATCAAAGGCCTTCTTAAAGTCCAGGAAGATGATATCCACCTCAACGCCCTCATCCAGGGACTTTGTGACCTTATCATAGAAAAAAACCAGGTTAGTCAGGCGGGATCTACCCTAAATGAACCCATGTTGGTTGCCCCTGAGCATTACCTCTCCTGCTGGGCCCTTGCAGATGTGCTCCTTTATAATTTTCTCAAAGGTCTTCCCAAGGACCAAGGTGAGACTACTTGGCCTATAGTTACCCAGATCCTCCTTTCTCCCCTTCTTGTAAATGGGGAGCACATTGGCACTTTTCCAATCCTGTGGTACCTGGCGAGAGCCCCACAAGCGCTCATAAAGCCGTGCCAAGGGCCCCGCTATGACCCCCGCCATTTCCCTCAGCACCTTCAGGTGAAGAGCGTCTGGACCTACTGATTTAAACATGTCCAGCCCCTCCAACAATTCCCTAACTAGGTCATCCCTGACCGTAGGCATGGCAGTGCCTCCCCTGGGTCCATCCGTAATTCTAGTGGGGGAAATGTCCTGGTCCCTGTTCAGACATATGGAGGCAAAGAATTTGTTAAAGAGGTCATCTTTTTCATTAGCTGCAATCACCAGATTGCCAAGCCTGTCCTGTAGAGGTCCCATGTTCCCCAGTGCCACTTTCCTACTCCCTACATATTTGAAAAAGGACTTTTTGCTACCCCTAATTCTGGTTACTAGCCCTAGATCCATCTCTGCCTTGGCCTTCCCAACAGCCCCCCTGCAGTCATGAGCAATGGAGATGTAATCCTCCTTGGTGATAGTCTCTTGCTTCCACTGTTTGTACGCCTCTTTTTTTGCCCTCAGGCATCCCTGGATGCTTTTGCCGAGCCATGGGGGCTTTTTAGCACTCCTGGCCCTCTTGGTATGCATTGGGACTGACTCCCTTTTAATTTGGAGAATCATCTCCTTGAGGAACAACCACTCGTCTTGGACTCTCATCTCATTGAAGCTCTGAGACTCCAATGTCTCTCCTACTAATCTTTTTAGCTCATTGAAGTCAGCCGTCCTGAAGTCAAGGACTCTTGTCTTACTGCTTGCTTTCATCACCCTGTGCTGGATAGTAAATTCCAGCAGGTGATGATCACTGTCGCCCAGGTGGTCAAGTACCCACAGACCCCTCACCAGGTCGTTGCCTGTGGCAAGGACCAAGTCCAGCAAGGTATTTCCCCTGGTGGGACTGTGCACCTCCTGGGTTAGGTGGAGGTCCTGTATCCTGGCTAGGAATGTATGTGAGTGGTTGGACCCTCATCAAGACAGAATCCAAGTTGAGGAAGTAGAAGGATTGTGGGTTAGGCTACATGGGGGGCAAGGAGAAAGGGATTTGGTGGTAGGGGTCTGCTACAGACCCCCACATCAAGGGGAAGAAAGAGATGCGGGGCTCCTGAGGCAACTCTCGGAGACCATAAAAGCTAAAGAGGCGGTAGTCATGGGGGACCTAAACTACCCGGACATCTTCTGGGAGATGCAGACAGCAAGGTCCCATCGCTCATGCAGGTTTCTAACCTGTGTACAGGACCTCCACCTGACACAGGAGGTGCATGGTCCCACTAGGGGGAATGCCATACTGGATCTGGTATTGGCAACAGGGGATGACATGATAGGGGACCTCCAGATAGGTAGCCATTTGGGAGACAGTGATCAGCTAATAATAGAATTCAACATAAGACGGCGAGTGGGTAAGGTAACTAGTAGGGTAAAAGTGCTAGACTTTAGGAAAGCTGATCTCGTTGCACTCAGGCGATTAGTCAAGGAAGCACTGCAGAGTAGGAGTTTTGATGGGATGGGTGCCCAAGAAGGGTGGCTGTGCCTAAAGGAAACGATCCTTTGGGCACAAAGCAAGACGATCCCCGAGCGAGGCAAAAGAGGGAAAGGGGCCAGGAGGCTTCCCTGGCTGACCAGAGAAATCCAGGGCAGCCTAAGGGCCAAAAGGGGAGCACATAAAAAGTGGAAACAGGGTGAGATCACTAAAGATGAATATACCTCCTCTGCTCGTGCTTGTAGGGAGGCAGTTAGGCGGACCAAAGCTACCATGGAGCTGAGGATGGCAACCCAAGTAAAAGACAACAAGAAATTGTTTTTTAGATATATTGGGAGTAAAAGGAAGGCCCAGGGAGGAATAGGACCCCTGCTAAATGGGCAGAAACAATTGGTGACAGACAGGGGGGACAAGGCTGAACTCTTCAATGAGTTCTTTGCCTCAGTGTTCCTAAGTGAGGGGCATGACAAGTCTCTCACTGGGGTTGTAGAGAGGCAGCAGCAAGGCGCCAGACTTCCATACGTAGACCCTGAGGTGGTGCAGAGTCACTTGGAAGAACTGGATGCCTTTTAGTCAGCAGGCCCGGATGAGCTCCATCCGAGGGTGCTGAAGGCACTGGCTGACATCATAGCAGAGCCACTGGCGGGAATATTTGAACGCTCGTGGCGCATGGGCCAAGTCCCAGAGGACTGGAAAAGGGCTAACGTGGTCCCCATTTTCAAGAAGGGGAGGAAGGAGGACCCGGGCAACTATAGGCCAGTCAGTCTCACCTCTATCCTTGGCAAAGTCTTTGAAAAAATTATCAAGGCTCACATTTGTGAGAGACCGGCAGGGCAAATTATGCTGAGGGGAAACCAGCACGGGTTTGTGGCGGGCAGATCGTGCCTGACCAATCTAGTCTCTTTCTATGACCATGTTACGAAACGCCTGGACACAGGAGGAAGCGTGGATGTTGTATACTTAGACTTCAGGAAGGCCTTCGATACGGTATCCCACCCCATACTGGTGAATAAGTTAAGAGGCTGTGATGTGGATAACTACACAGTCTGGTGGGTGGCGAATTGGCTAGAGGGTCGCACCCAAAGAGTCGTGGTGGATGGGTCGGTCTCGACCTGGAAGGGTGTGGGCAGTGGGGTCCCACAGGGCTCGGTCCTTGGACTGATAGTCTTTAATGTCTTCATCAGTGACTTGGATGAGGGAGTGAAATGTACTCTGTCCAAGTTTGCAGATGACACAAAGCTATGGGGAGAAGTGGACATGCCGGAGGGCAGGAAACAGCTGCAGGCAGACCTGGATAGGTTGGACAAGTGGGCAGAAAACAACAGGATGCAGTTCAACAAGGAGAAATGCAAAGTGCTGCACCTAGGGAGGAAAAATGTCCAGCACACCTCCAGCCTAGGGAATGACCTGCTGGGTGGCACAGAGGTGGAAAGGGATCTTGGAGTCCTAGTGGACTCCAAGATGAACATGAGCCGGCAGTGTGACGAAGCCATCAAAAAAGGCAATGGCACTTTATCGTGCATCAGCAGATGCATGATGAATAGGTCCAAGGAGGTGATACTTCCCCTCTATCGGGCGCTGGTCAGACCGCAGTTGGAGTACTGCGTGCAATTCTGGGCACCACATTTCAAGAAGGATGCGGATAACCTGGAGAGGGTCCAGAGAAGGGCCACTCGTATGGTTAAGGGCCTGCAGACCAAGCCCTACGAGGAGAGACTAGAGAAGCTGGACCTTTTCAGCCTCCGCAAGAGAAGGTTGAGAGGCGACCTTGTGGCTGCCTATAAGTTCATCACGGGGGTACAGAAGGGAATTGGTGAGTATTTATTCACCAAGGTGCCCCCGGGGGTTACAAGAAACAATGGCCACAAGCTAGCAGAGAGCAGATTTAGATTGGACATTAGGAAGAACTTCTTCACAGTTCGAGTGGCCAAGGTCTGGAACGGGCTCCCAAGGGAGGTGGTGCTCTCCCCTACCCTGGGGGTCTTCAAGAGGAGGTTAGATGAGTATCTAGCTGGGGTCATTTAGACCCAGCACTCTTTCCTGCTTATGCAGGGGGTTGGACTCGATGATCTATTGAGGTCCCTTCCGACCCTAACATCTATGAATCTATGACTGCTCCTCCCAGGAGATGTGTGGGTAGTTTATATTACCTATGACAACCACATCCCTTGACTTTACAGTCTCTGTGAGATGACCTGAGAATTCCAGGTCCCGCACCTCCCCTTGGTGAGGTGGTCTGTGGTAGACGCCCACTATCAAGTCCCTTTCCCCATGACCCCCTTGCATTCTAACTCAGAGTTCTGCCTCAGTTAGCCCCTCTTCTGAACCCGTCCTGATCATTGAGGATGTGTATTGCTCTTTGACGTAGAGCGTTACATCCCCCTTTTTTCCTTGCTCTGTCCCACGTGTACACAGGCTGTAGCCCCCAATGTTCACTGCCCAGTCGTAGGTAGAATCTCACCAGATTTCCATGAACCCTGCTAGGTCTGGGTTTTTGCCAACTTGCAGGAGGATGAGTTCCTCCTGCTTATTCCCCATGCTTCAAGCATTTGTGTAGGAACATTTGAGGCCTCTGGTAGGTACGTGTGCTGCCCTCTTGTTTCTAAGCCTGCCCTGGCCCCGTCACTTAATTGAGTACTTCTTGTGCATGTCATCTGGCTTGACGGCGAAGTGTCCTCATGTTCCTGTGCATCCCCATCCCCTGGCGAATCTAGATTCTATATTAGACCATATATTAGATAGCTCCCACAAAAATATATAAAATGTTACATAGAGCAAGCATTTCTATTAAACTTGAAGTCAGTCTTTTTACATAGGTTTCCTGATGTGATAGAGAACAGATATGAACCCCTCACAATGGATGAAAAGGAACCCAATCCAGTGGCAGGGAGGGCCAAGCCATGCACCCCTAATAGAGGGAGGATCAAGAGCACTGCTACTAGGAAGAAACAGGTGGTAGTGGTTGACAGCTCCCTCCTGCAGGATGTGGAGGCATTCATCTGCCACCCTGACCTATTTGCTTGGGAGGTCTGCTTATGGAAGATTCCAAATCACAGCATTTGGTTCTCATGGGGGACTTTAATTATAGGACATCTGTTGGAAAGGAAACACAGCAGTATACAAGCAGTCCAGCAAGTTCCTGGAGTGTGCTGGGGATAACTTTTTGATTCATATGGTAGAGAGGGTAACAAAGTGGTGTTGGAAATTCTTCTTGACTTACTGCGAACAAACAGAGAGGAAATGGTTGAGAATGTATATGAAGGTGGATGGTAACATGGGTGACAGTGACCACAAATAGATAGAATTCAAGATCCTAAGGAGAGGAATGAAAGAGAGCAGAAGAATGACCAAGTAGAAATGAAAGGCAAACACTTGTTCCCATGGCAAAGTTTAAGTATAGTTTATATTATAAATTACGTATTAGATTCTTGAGGAGCCCATATTACACTTATAACTGCCTTTCCTCCAAGGGCGTGTATGTGCAGCAGACCAGAAGTCTTTTTAATCTAATTACAAGCAGGAGAATATTTACATCCTTTTAGACATAAAGACTAATAATCCAATATCCTAAAGATATTGCTTCTCAGTTAATTTCCCCACTGTGAGAAGTGTCCTTCCCTGTATAGTGTCTTCAAGGTGTTATTCTGAAATGGCCTGGTTCACGTGCTGTTAGCCATGCAAAATACCAATTCTCAGGGTGAGACTGAACATTCGGTTTAGCAGGTACTTAATTCTAACAATATTAGTCTGTGTTAAGGTTAACTAGTGCTAGTGATCAGTCACACATTGAGTGTTAATACCTTTTCTAATGTACATTGTTCAGACTTACCACTAGGGCTAGGGGCAGACATTACACATTAAGTGGTTTAAATAATCAGAAACTCATTTAAACCTGTAACAGAACAGTTGTTCAGTGCATATAAACCACTTTGAAAATGGCTGAAACCAGTTTGAGATAAACCTGGTTGAATGTAGTATCAGACTTAACTGATTTGTATCAAACCAATGTATGTAATGTCTGTCCCAAACCCCTTGCTGGTTTAAGATAAATCAGGTTCTCCCCTCTTTCCTCTGGGCATGCTCTCTGGGCTGGACAGGGCTCTCTGCTCCACAGCAGGGCTGGCCCCTGCCCTCTGCTCCCTGGCTGGAGCTCTGGCAGAGACTGCAAACACAGCAGGCTCTGCCTGGGATCCCTCTGCCCTACTCTTCACCTCCCCTCCGTCACTGCCGAAGCAGGAATCCCTCCTCACTCCATCTCCCAGAGCATGGACCTCAGCCCCATGGACCCTAGGCATGTGGTATGCTAGCTAATGCGAGAAGTGTCTGTATGTGCATCTCCAATTTCACTGTGACTGGCAGACAGAACAGTGACTACTTAGAGATTTTTGGATCTAACCAACAGGTCAGCTGGTAAGCTGTTTCAAAGAGTTTGAACTAATGGGGAGAGGTTATTG
The DNA here is from genome assembly GCF_030867095.1 of Alligator mississippiensis. Lineage (NCBI taxonomy): Eukaryota > Metazoa > Chordata > Crocodylia > Alligatoridae > Alligator > Alligator mississippiensis. The sequence continues at coordinate 46,704,280 of NC_081830.1, forward strand.
TTTTGGTGATGAGGTGATAAACACTGTTATCTCCCTGCTGGCTTGCTTGCCTGTCAGTTTGCTGCAGACAATATAAAGAAGCAGGTACAGGGAGATTGAAAAGCTCCATATCATCAACAGATGCATGTACTGCACACACCCTCTTGCTTCAGAGTGCCAGCAGGAGGCTGGGTTTGGCCCATACCTCTTCCCCTCCAGTTCTGTTCCTTCATTGCCTCTTCCCCATGCCCTACCTCCCCCTCACTCTTTTCCTCTCTCCCTACTCACTCCATCCTCACCCACGTGTTGCTCAGCTGTTCCCAGATAAATTCAGGGCTATAAAGTGTTGGGTAATAGCTAGTCCACCTGGGAGCAATACCTCCTGTGATACTGGAGGATCAGAAATTGGTGGTTTTATCTCAGGTGAACACCCAGAATTTAAAGTTAACTTGAGCTAGGTAGTACAGCTCAAATCCTTACCCAAAGTGCCTTAACTTTAAAGATACCAAGAGGGCACTTAGCATTTGTTAACAAACCTTAATGTGTGATTATTCATGTTTTAAGTGTTCCTAAAACAGTCTAATTGTGATGTGGAATCTCACCCCCAGTCATTTAGGTTTCCTCCCTGAAATACTAAAACTCATAATTTGAGACAGCATTTAAAAATCATTATCATGTTGTACAATCCTGGCCCTTCCATAACATAAAAGACATGCATTTATATCAAATACTACAATATATATATAAATGTAAGACTGATACAGTTAAATACATCTTGATGCTACCTATAACACATGCTACCTACATATACTATACCAGTAAAAACAAATTCAAGAAAACATGCATGATATTCCATGAACACCTCAAAATATTGTAGTTTCCTGACAGCTGATTCCTGGAATTTGCATTTACCTTTTCACAATAGTCCTGTGTTAGAACTCTGATGCAAAGAATTGCAAGATCTATCAACCCTGTTGACATGAATGGAACAAGTTCTTGAATTTTAAGTGTAGAAAATCCTATTACCAACTTCCAGTCTCATGATATACCTGACAATGGCAAAACTAATTAATTAGTTACATGTTAAAGGGAATCTTCAACAACATCTATAATAATAATAATAATAATAATACAATAAAAGTTCTGCTAACTAGCATCTTACAAGCTGGCATGCTCTACTAACTGGCATACCAGCTTGTAAGATAAAGTGAAACTGGAAGTGCCCACCATGGCACTTCCAGTTTCTCTGAGCCCCCATAGCCTGGGGGCATAACAGGCTGTGCAGGGCCCGCCTCCTACCCCCATGGGTCCACCTGGGCAGGGTGCCAGCAGGTGGGTGCTGCCTGGGGGGGGGGTACTGCTGCCATGGAGGGAAGCACCAAGATTCTTCACAGATCAGGGGCTGTGCAACCTGCCAGTAGCTTGCTCACCAGCTGCAGGAGACACAGCCAGGCTCTGTGAGGGGAAAAAAGAGAGAGAGAGAGAAAAAAAAAAAAAAGATCAGGCCCCTCACTGCTTCCCCCCCTTGGCAGAGCCTGCCAGTGAGAGCTACTGCTGGGTCGTGCAACCCCTGGGCTGTGGGGGGCCTGGTGCTTCCCTCTGCAGTGCTGATGCCCCCCAGGGCTACCCAGCCAGGGTGCTAGCTGCATGGGTGCAGCCCCAACTTACAGGCAACACCCACTGGATCCAATGGTGCATGGGGTGCTGGATGCCTAGGTGTATTCAGGGAAGCTTGTGGTATGTGTTTGGCAAGCTTCTGGTATCCTGCGCATCACCACCTGGGACTACCTGGGAATGGGCTGGCTGCCCTGGGAAGGTGGTAGGAGGGTGGCTGGGTGTGCTGGCAGCCAGAGAAGGTGGTGAAGATGGGGCGCTGGCAGCCTGCCAAAACCGAGCTGATCTAAGCACACCCAGGATTCCAGATTCCCATGCACTGTCCCTTCTGCCTTGTACACATGAGGAGTATCACTGTAATTTGATATGGAGCAAATGAAAATACACAGGATGCTACATAAAAAATGTCATTTAAATCAAAATAATGCTGAACGTGTACAGTGTTTCAAAATATAATTGTAACATGCTGCTGAATGTGTACATTGTTACACAATTAAATTGTTAAAAAAGGGCAATTAAGCCACTAAAGCGGATAATTTCCTTACATGTACAAGGGTCCTTAGTCACATGTACAAGACCCCTGTTTTTCTATGACTATAAACAAGTCACACAGTCAGAATTTTGACAAAATATGTTGTGACAGGAGGGGGGCCTCTTGCGGCTGAACTCTGTGACCCGCCCACCTGTCACCGTGACAGCGGGCCTACTCAGGGCTGAGCTCTTCATGGCCCGCCCACCTGTCTCTGGGCAACCGCCCCCTTATCTCGCCCGCCACGCCTTTGATGATAATTGATCCATATGTTGATGTCAATTAAGCAGGAGGCTGCCCATTGTAATGCCCCGATGCCAAGGGGCGCTCTGCGGCTCCGACCTCCCCTAATACCGCAGCCCAAGCCTCGCAGATGGCATAACGGTGTTCTTCCTCACCGGCCCCACACTGGGCCCCCAGAATCTTCCATGCAAGACCCAACTATGATCTTTGCTACTCAGGCGGCCAATCCGCCGCCAACTGGGCTACCTCACCCCCCCCGAAGCTATCTTCCCCTCTCGGGTGTGGTTCCCCCGGAACCTTCAGCTACCTAGCCCTGGCCCACCTCAAGGCCAGTCGGGACCCCAGGCCCCCGGCTCTTGGGCGTCCCTCGCGGTGGGCCCCCAGCCCTTTTGACCCTCACTGGTCCTGGCCCCAGCATGGGCCAGTCGAGGGTACTATCCCCTTCGGGCTGGGTCTCTCTAGCCACTCACTAACACTGGGCCTCACCGTGCCGCTACTCCCTTCCTCCTAAGAGCAACCGCAGCACCTCACCCACATCACTGCCCCTCTTGGGGTCTGCCCTCTCTGGGCCCCTCACAACCCTTGCCCTCTCGGCCCTCATAACACTGGCCCTCTCGGCCCTCATAACACTCAGGGGTCACCCACCCGGTGGTGGTGGGAGCTAGGGGTTAAGGCACCCCGACTCACCTTTCACCAGGGTGATAACTGGCCTGGCATTTCCTGGGGGCTCCCACACCACTGAGAGCCCCACCAGACCACCCACTCCCAACAGGGTGCAGTTTCAGGTCATGCCCAGGACCAAGAGCCTCCTGCCAACCCCTTGCAGTTTCCCCCTTACCTCCGGTTCATTCATAGCAGCCCTACAGCCAGGCAATGTTGCTGCCTGACCTCCTGCAGCCAAACTGCCTGGTTTATATAAGCCTCAAAAATGGCTGCTGTAATCAGGCACCTGGAGGCTGCCAGCTCCAGGCCCTTAAAGTGGCAGAGACACCCTGTGCTCTGCCACATATGTATTTATATTCCTAAGCTTGTCTTTACACATGGACAGCTTTATGTAGCCTTTTGGAGGATGAGAAGTTTTGATTCCGTTGAAGTATTCGGTCAAAGGATAACTAAAATCCTGTATTTAAAAACACAAAAACTTTTGCATAAAAATTTAATTGCAAATGTTTTGCAGGTTTTAGTTAGTATCTATATAATATCTATCTCACAATGAAAACTTAAAAAATATTTTTCACAATAATATTCTGTTATAAAAGGTAGCAGATTAGCTATCGTACAAGGAATGTTTATGTTATGGACCATCATTTACTGTTATAGTATATCTGATCAATTTAGTTATCAGTTTAGAAAAGTTAATGAAATCTTGATCGCATTCCATTCCCCAGCTGTCTACTAACGTATGAAATGCATCCATACACACTGAAAATAAAGATTATCTTTAGAGTAGCCTAACATTTTAAATCCTCTCATTTAATAACATATTATTGCTATCTTAACCCCTCACCACTAATTTGAAATTCCTCATAAACTAAAGCCTTTTTAAGTTGTGGAATTTATACTCTAGTCTAAATTCAAAGTAAATTACTTCACTTTCCTAATTCTGCCATTTTCTTAATGGAACCTAAATGAAGATGAAAGTAGGATATGAAAGTGAATAATTCCTATATACTAATGAATTGGAATAAGATTGCTGTGCACTTGAGGGGGTAGCAGAATCCTGCACTATTTGATGCTATTTTAGATTCATTTTGATAGTTGGATGCCCTAGAGAATTGCTTTTTTCTCTGATAATAAATTAGCTGTGTCCTCAGCTGTGGTTTTTGGTATGACAGATGTAGTGTAAAAGTGATTTCTTACACTGAGTGCATCCTGTCTTCACACTCTTCAGACACTTTTAGTCATCATCAGGAAAAGTGTATGAGGAAACACTTGATACACAAACCCTTTTAGGAACTACAGAATCTTTTCTATAAATCCAAGATGGCTTTTATACAAGTGGGTAAAAAGTGGAAAATAAAATAAAAATACTAATTTAAAGTCACATTTCAGAACAAACTGTCATGTTTCAGAAGCAATTACTTTGAGAAAAATCTCAGTAGGAGATGTATAAACCAAAAGCCAGTTACATAATTGTACTATGATGACAGAGAACTGCCCAAAATGCATCCATTTAAATATAGCACTTTACTTAGTCCTAACTTTTATTCTATAAACAGAAACATATGCCCTGGCAAAGGCCAAAAGGTAAGTAGAATCTGTAAAGACCAGTTATTTTTAGTGAGAGAGTGTGGCGGAGCACAGGGTGCTCCTGCCACTTTAAGGGCCTGGAGCTGGCAGCCTCCAGGTGCCTGATTACAGCAGCCATTTTTGAGGCTTATATAAACCAGGCAGTTGGGCTGCAGGAGGCCAGACAGCAACATTGCCTGGTTGTAGGGCTGCTGTGAATGACCTGGAGGTAGGGGGGAGCTGCAAGGGGTTGGCAGGAGGTTCCTGGTCCTGGGCATGACTTGAAACTGCACCCTGCTGGGAGTGGGTGGTCTGGTGGGGCTCTCAGTGGCGCAGGAGCCCCCAGGAAATGCCAGGCCAGTTACCACCCCGGTGAAAGGCAGGTTGGGGCGCCTTAACCCCTAGCTCCCACCACCACCAGGTGGGTGACCCCTGAGTGTTATGGGGGCCTAGAGGGCCAGTGTTGTGAGGGGCCTAGAGAGGGCAGATCCCGAGAGTGGCAGTGATGTGGGCGAGGTGCTGCGGTGGCTCCTAGGAGGAAGGGAGTAGCGGCACGGTGAGGCCCAGTGATAGAGTGAGTGGCTAGAGAGACCCAGCCCGAAGGGGAGAGTACCCTCGACTGGCCCATGCTGGGGTCAGGACCAAGTGGGTCAAAAGGGCCGGGGGCCCACCGCGAGGAAAGCCCAAGAGCCGGGGGCCTGGGGTCCCGACTGGCCTTGAGGTGGGCCAGGGCAAGAGGCCGAAGGTTCCGGGGGAACCACACCCGAGAGGGGAAGATAGCTTGGGGGGGGGTGAGGTAGCCCAGTTGACGGTGGATTGGCCGCCTGAGTAGCGAAGAGCATAGTGGGGTCTTGCATGGAAGATTCTGGGACCCAGGGTGGGGCCGGTGAGGTAGAACACCATGATGCCATCTGCGAGGCTTGGGCTGCGGTATTAGGGGAGGTCGGAGCCGCAGAGCGCCCCTTGGCATCGGGGCAGTACGAAGGGCAGCCTCCCGCTTAATTAACAACTTAATTGAACTAGTTATCATCAAAGGCATGGCGGGCAAGATAGGCGGGCAGTTGCCCAGAGACAGGGGGCGGGCCGTGGAGATCGGCCCGAGGAGGCCCATCTGTCACAGAGGGTATAATGGCTTGAGACCATTGATCAGATGCACTTCTTGGAACGATTATCTAATCTTAGTTGTATGGATAGGATGGAGAGAAAGGTCAGATAACTAAAAAAAACTATATCTCATCCACACAGTGTCTGAGAAGGTAGAGTATATATGGGGTTTGCTTGCAAGTCCTCACCCAAATTAGAAATGGACTCCAAGGGCTTTAAGCTTATTTTTTAGGGTTATACACATTTATCATGATTTACAAGATGTCCATTATTGATGGCTAGGGAAGTACTTGGTCTGCATGTTATTGGGGTCTTCTGATGTGTATGATGTTCATGTGCTTAATGATGTATAGGAAGATTATTGGTCAGGGTTAATTTTACTAACAATTTGACATGTGAATACATGGTCATCATAACTACATTTTATCACCTAACCTGATGAATGCTCACTTGGGCAATATACATGCACACTTCATAACCTCTTCTATTCCGTATTGTTATGTTCATTGGATAGGCTTTAATCAATGTCTTTTCAGGACTATCAACTATATTTAATAGGATACACAGTTGATATCAACTCAAAGAATGAGATGTAATAGAAAAAAATTAAACAGTAGCTAAGATTTGGAAAAAGAATTTACCTCTCATGGAAAGAGAGTGTGGCAGATCCTTATTTCTGTTACAATCTATTTACTTTTATGAAGAAGAGACTATTTGACTATTGAAGGCATGGCTGACTTGAGTGTCAGAACTGGGTTGGGGAAATATTAGGATCTCTGAGAAAGGTGCTAAATCAGAGACTGATAGAGAAGGGGCCCTTTACCTTCCTTGTTTGCCATAGCTGGGAAGAAAAAATAGCTGCTGGAAGCTGTAGAGGAAAGTGGAGTTGAGGACACAAAGAGAGGAAGACACTGCTGAAATGAAAGGGAAGAGAGGGGGAGTAGAAAATAAGAGGGAAGCTGAGATGTTGGCACTTCCTGTGGGAGATATCTGAAATAAAACAGAGGCAGGAAAACAAGATGCTGCTGCTAGTGTCTAGATCTGGAGTCTGCTAAGCAACTGGCCTATTATCTATATGTACCTTGTTAATACTGCCCCTGGGGAAGATGGAAACGTCTGATGGAACACCATTGAGACAAGCTTGTAGCTGAAAAGAGATTTGCTGTGGTGGCTCCAATTTACACGCATGTTGCTAATCTGGTGTTGTCCCATTTGCATGAAACACCAAATAAACTTCCAGTGAAACCTTGTCCCTCATTCTACTGATTTATTTCCACACACAGATCTATACATGCACATGTAACTGGAGGAGGCTGGTGGTTGGTTACGTTACCTCTGAAGGTCACAGCAACATTGCTTAAACTGAGAGTTTCAAATAGAAAATGTGGCTAATAAGCCATTTTGTTCATTAGAAGGGCTAGAAAAACATAGCATTTGAAGAAAGGATAATCACAAAAGTTTCATAAGGCACATTTTAATTAACATGAAGTAACAGGTGTAGCTGAAAACCTTCAGAAAATTAAGTCCTTACTTATATATTATATTATGTAAATTTAGTGACAACACACTTGATTCAGACAGAACAAATAAGTTGAATCGTTCAGTGAAAAAAACAGAAATTGTCAGAGACATGCAGTTGAGTAACAAGCAGTACCATAAGAAAATATGAAATATTAATCCTTCAAGCAAACAAACCAAAGTTCTTTGATAGAAAAACTTTGGAATATGATGGTTTGTTTTAATTTTCATACTTTACCTGTGACTTTCTACTTTGAAAAATAAAGTTTTCATGTTAACTTTCTTCTTTATGTGATCAGAGGTTCTGGAAATCTTGGAAGAGAACTTTTCAGTCTTGTAAGATTTCCCGAACAAAAGCAGTTGTATAAAGTTGAATACTGTTTAATAGAATTGATCAAAGAAAAGATTTTTGTGTATTTCTTTTCTTTATTTTTAATTACCTTACAATTTTTGCCTTTTTTTCAATCTTTTAGTCAAATATCTCCTATTTTTTTTTCCATTTGGGAAACAAAGTAAATCTCTGTTTAAAATTATTTTTGATAAACCCTCAACATTTTAAACAAAAATAAACAATGTATTTCATAATTCTGTTTTGTCAAATACCCAGTTTCTAATAAAACAGTATTTTCATGAAAAAAAAAAATATAGCTTAGCTAGCTCTGGGGACAAACCCTTGAACTTTTAGATAACTTACCTAACTACATCCCATAATTTTTGCAGGTCTTGTGTGTCACTGATGTATACTATGTGCTAGTAAAAAAAAAAAAAAGTCTTTTAAAAAGGATGTAAAACTAGAGTTATGCCAGAGAGATCAGAATCTGACCTTTATTGTTGGCTTGCTTCCCTACAAATGCATAACTAGCCTGGCTGTAGTTAATACTGAAAGAATGCCATCTACTGACTAAATACCAACATTCCCTGGCCATCTCAAGAAGAGAAGAGGTACTTAATTACCTCTCGATAGTACCTAACATATAATCAGTCTGTCTACATCATGTCAACTATGTAATTATATAGCTAACATTTACCATTTAAGTAAAGAGGTCATGCATAGCATAAACATAGGACGCTAAAAATGTAAGCAGTCTTCCTTTTACAGAAAATTAAGATGGGGGCAAAATATGAATATGTCACCTTCCATCTGCAGTTAACATGTTGGGCAAAAAGGAAAAAATATATACTTTCTTTCGCTGCCCTAATTACCAGACCCAGCTGAGGAGCACATGGCATTTTTTTGTTCGGGTGTGTATTTTTTGTGTGCCTTTCTGAAGATATAGCTCTTACCATTGCATGCCATCTCGAGTTATAATGGGAAGTTTCTATTTGAATAACAATCATGTTTCTCAAAGGTCGTTTTCTTAATGTGACATGAAACTGTTTAGAAAGTAGAATCTTTTGTATCTCTGATATGCACTGAATCCCTTCATCAGGGAAAAAAAGTCTTGCAAGTAAATTGCCTTCCCAAAAAGTGTTAAATTTGTAAAAGAGTGTATATACATTGCAAGTCTCCATATTCCTTTGCTGCTTATATTAAAAAAACAAAACAAAACAAAACAACCATCCTGGGCCATGACAACGTTCTCCTAAAAGATAACAAGCCTTTGATGATGGACCTGCCAGATGATTCAATCTTCAAAGAGGTAGCTAATAGCATTTAGTGGGGGGGGGGGAGAAGGCAGGGGGCAAAGAGGTCATTATCTCTGTGGAATATTACTCATGAATATTTTTCTGTGTGCAAGTTACCGAAGTGTCTATCCAGTATTTTTAGATTCTCAGTTAAGAACTAAGAGATAAAAACTACATTTTCAAAGTAGAAATGAAAAAGGGCATATACTGTTTCCTGTGGGGTTTTAGCAAATATAGGGCACAACTGTGTCCTCTGTCATTTAATAGAGTGAAGTATGGATTAAGAGGAGAGGGAGAAGCCCTCTGTTCCTTTCCAGCAATGGTAGGATGCTGGGACCTCAACTTTCGGAGCTGTAGAGAGATGAAAAGCTGCACCCCAGTTGCTTGCTTTGTCTTTAGGTTCTACTTTAGTGATGTGCAAACTACTTCAGTGATGTGCATTTGCAGATGACAAAATTATTCAAAGTGGTAAAGACCAAAGTGGACTGTGAGGACGTACAGAAGGAAATACAGAAGGATCTGGAACTATTGAGTGAATGAGCAACTAAATGGCCGATGCAATTCAAGGTAGATAAGCATAAAGTGATGCACTTGGGCAAAAGTAACCCACTCTATACCTACATTATGATGGGCTCTACATTAGCTGTTACCACACAGGAAAGAGATCTATGGCCATCTGTCTAAAAACATTTTGGTGGCTGCTAAGCACAGAGTAATGGCAAACAAAATGTTAGGGATTATTAACAAGGGAATTGTAAACAAAGCAAAAAGTATCATTATAAATCCATGGTGCATCCTATTTATAGTCCTATTTATAAATCCATGGTGCATCCAGACCTTGAATACAGTGCCCAGTTCTTATCCCCTTATCTCAAAAAGACTGAACAAGAACTAGAAAGCGTACAGAGAAGGACAACAAAGATGATGCAATTGAGAGGCTTCCATATGAGGAGAGACTAAAGAGGCTAGGCTTATTCAGGCTAGAAAAGAGGTGATTAAGGGAGGACACGATAAGGGTTCACAAAATACTAAATGGTAAAGAGAAAATCAATAGGGATTTATCATTTACTCTCTCACAATATAAGAACTAGGGGCCACAAAATGGAACTAGTAGGTAGTAAGGTTAAAACTAACAAAATCAAGTTGTTTTTCACACAGTGTGTAATTAGGGAACTCATATGGTGGAACTCATTGCCACCATATGTTCTGGAAACTGACAGTTTAGCTAGATTAAAAAAGGATATGACAAATTCTTGGAGGAAAGGGGCATCAATAGCCTTTGAGCCTGGGAGTTAGGGATACAGCCTCCAAATCAGAACTTCCTAGACCTTAAATGCTGGAGGCTGCAAGTGAGAGAGGAACAGTGTTTAAAAAAAAAAAAAAAATGCCTGTGATCATACCCAGTTCAGTCTTCCTTTCAGCATCCACTCTGTCACTGGGTGACACAGGATACTGGGCAAGATAGACCTATGGCAGGGGCAGGCAAAGTGTGGCCCACAGGCCAGATCCAGTTAGCAGTGGACTCCATTTCCCAGCAGCCCCTCCTCACATGGCTGGGGCTGGTCTCCATGGAGACGCCAGCCACTGTACTGTGATAGCTCAAGGCTGGGGTTGACATAGAGGCTGGCCCCAGCCATGCTGGCAGGGTGTGTGGCATGGCAGGGGGCTGCTCTGGAGCAGCTGGAATCTTGTGGTGGGGGCAACTTGGTCCAGGGCCAGGGAAGAGCTATGATCTGCAGCCTACATGCTCCGGGCAGGGGTGTTCAGGAAGTGGTTTGTGGCTCTGCCCCAGCTTTTTGCAGCAGTGACAGTGTGGTCCCAAGCCAGGCCAGAGCTGCAATCCACTGCCTGCATGCCCCTGCCTGGAGTGTGCAGGCAACAGATTGCAACTCTGCCACGGCCCTGGACCAAGCTGGCCCCCACTGCAAGATCCCAGTGATTCTGGAGCAGCCCCCTGCCCTGCCACATGACCAGCCCAGCCATGCTGGCAGGACTCCATGGGAGCCGCAATCTTGTACTATCACAGCCCAGTGGTTGGGGTCTCCATGGAGACTGGCCCCACCTATGCGGGCAGGGGTGCTGAGAAATGTGGTCCAGCTGCTGGGTAGATCTGCTATTTTTCCCAACCCTGACCTATGGTCTGACCCAGCAAATGACAGTTCTTTTGTAAAATTTAGAAGTTGTGTAGATTTGCTTAAAATGAGTAACTGAAACTAAAGACCTCCCTTCCCCATGTGCTACAAGCAGATGATCAGCACACTGAATTCTGTTCAGAGTTGTAACAAATTACTTCCTTAGCAGTATAGCTTCAATTGCACCACTTCTGTGCTCTCAAAGAGGAAAACTTTAGTTAAGTCTTTTATTGACTGGGATCAGGGTTTCTGAGAACACGAGATCAAGATGTCTATCTTGTTTGTTAAACAGCACTGACATCAAGCCTTTTTGGCAGATATCAGTTTATGCTAAAGGAGATCTTATAGGTCACATACACACAGTCTCTTAAATAAAGATTTTGGCATCAAAGCCTCCAAGTGAAGCCACATTTTTCTGTTTCAAGAAAAGTAGCTAAATATCAGAATAAAATTCTAAAATTTTGTTTCTGAAATATTTTTTAAAAAGTATTCAAGCCTGTATGAACCAATCAACTGAAAGGTCTTGCTTAACCCTCTTTTCTCTAAGAATATGAATAACTAACATCTGAAGAGATTATAGCAAGATCTAAAATTTACAACATTATTTCCAAGCACATGGCCATAGAAATGAAAACACTTAACATCTTCAGTGGAATGAGATCCATTTTCCAGAGGGGACAGAATTTATAATTTGAATTATTCATGAGAAGCTTATAGGTACAACAATGTGTGATTTGCTAGCTAATTTATAATCATAGTACTCAGATTTGGATTTGGAACACTGTTTTTTTCATGAGAGCTAAGACAACTCTTACAATTTGTTTCTAATAGTATATTTATATACAGGTAGGTATTTATATAATATAGAGGCAAAATAAAAATATCTTAGACTACATCTATGGAGTACTTATTTTATCTCAGTAATCTCTGTTTAATAAGGAGGTGGTAAGCTCCACAGATCCTTAAATAAGGGAGCTGCTATTTATAACACTAGCACTCTATTTAGAAGCATTTATTCTGCACAGACAAGGTTTAGATTTTCTGTAGAACAGAGCAGGACTGGAGGACAGTCATGAAGTCCTGTAGATAAGATTTCTCTTCCTGTGTTTTGTGAATAAACTTGGGTGCTTAGCATTCCTTGTGCTTATTGTCTCTTTATATTCAGTAGCTGGAAAGTTGTAATTAATGAAAGGAAAATGAGTCCTTCTTACAAATAATTTTTTTTTTTTGTCTAATAAATTTTGCTTATTGTGGCCTGTTTGTCACCAGGAGTGGCCCAGATCTGTTACTGAGGCCTCTCCCACTCTACTGCCTCTCATGTGGTCTCTCTCATACTTCCCCTTTGCAGGGCCACTCTGATACCACCCCTCCTTTTTCTGGGGCCACACTCACCCTGCCCTTGCCTGGAGGGTCCTGGCACTTGTTTCCCTGCACCTCTTGGCCAGCAAGCCTCTTGGGCCTCTCCTGCAGCCCTCATCCAAGCGAGCAGTGGGAGGTTTGCAGAACACTGGAGTGATTCTGCCTCTGGTCTCTTGCCAGGTCACTCCCCCAGCTGCTCTGAGTTAGGGGCTCCTGACTCACCCCAGTGTTTACTCGCAGTACTACCTCAGCCACCCCACTCAATTGGCCTCTGGCCCACCTGTGGCCTCAGGAGCGCTAAGGCTTTCCTGGACCTAAACTCAGCCATCATGTTAGCAGAGCCTATCCTCGAGTGCCCTGCTCACCAGGACACATTTTGCACCCTTTTCTCACAGTGCCTCATCTCAGGCCCCCTGTTCGCAGGGCTTCACTACTTGCCCCTCTCTCCAGGCCTCCCTACTACAACTCTGGTGCAGGCCATTAGGGGCTCCACTGCACCCCACTCTACACCTCCACTGAGGCACATACTCTGTCCCTTACTCTGGGGACTGGGGTCAAACAAACACCCTGAAGGCTCAGGTGCCACTTACCAGTGTGCCTGGCCCACCATTCTCACTTTCTGGGGTCTTGCACCCCACATGGGCTCAGGTGGCCACAGACATGCCTGGCCCTCAACTGCCTCCATTGTTAAATGACCCACCTGAAGGTGGGGACTGGGGTTTAGGCACCCCTCCTCACCCTTCACTGGGGTGGTAACTGGCCTGGCATTTCTGGGGGGCTGTTCTGTCACAAACAGCTCCACCAGGCCACCCATCCCCAGTAGGGTGTAATTTTAAGTCATGCCCAGGAGCAAGAGCCTCCTAACCATCCCCATGCGCTCTTGCCCTTATCTCCTAGCATTACCGGAGCAGCAGCTCCACCAGGAGATGTTGTTTCCTCAGTGCCAGGCAACAGACTGCTGCTTCCAGCTCTGCTGGCCTGAATCTTAAAATGGCAGATCATCAGAGCTGGGCCGCACCTGCCAGTTGCTTCTTCAGGCTCTTAAAGTCTCAGACACCAGAGGTGCTCTGCCACACACCTTCCCCCCTTAGAATAGTTCCTGGGAGAGGTTCCCCCTGCTGCTCCACCAAAGCAGGCTCCCCTCAGAGCCTGTGAAAGCCCTCGAGTGGCAAGCAGCCCCCAAAGGTGCTCTGTCCCAGTCGCCTGTGGAGGGTTCGGTATTGAGAGTATGGTCGGGGGTAGAAAGGTAAGAAAGATGTATTGGCTTAACAAAAATACAACTACGCATAGTAACAAGACAAACAATGACAGACAAAAGCAATTTGTGTTGGCAACTTATTGGCAGTCCCCTCTGATGCCTGATACACAGCAAGCTTCTCTTTCCAAAAAGTTCAGCGAAGTCAGGCGTCCCTGAACAGCACTGCCCAAAGGGGTACCGGGAAGGACCCTGGAATGCAGTTTTTGGGCTCCTCGAGGTCCATGGGCCCACTGATCCAGGCAACAGCTAACTAATCCTTTTCACAGAGCTATATCTTCCTTCTGAATGGTTTCCCGATATTCCAGCCAATTTAAAGCTTCTGAATGGTTCTGATAACATACAACCACTCAGATTCCTTTTACTTCAACTGTCCTTACACTGACCAATTAGCAGTACAAACCTTGCATTCCTTTGATAAGGTAATTTTAACTATGCAACAGGGCCTTACTGCTTCACGGCTTTCCTAAATTTACTAGGCCTTACTTTATACAAGGCCTCACTACATCTTAAACTTTAATTAGGCTCTTAGCAACAACATACAGTTTCATATCTAAACAAATATAGAAAAACACTTGGTCTAATTTTCATAGGGCCTTCAGCAAGCACCTGTATCACATAGACGTAATTTCAGCTGCCACAGTGCTCTGCCACACACCTCCCCCCTCCCCCCCCCCCTTAATCATGACATTCAGGGGCTTCACTTGGCTGCCTTCTTTGCTGGCTTTGTCCCAGTCTACTGCAGCCCCTGCCACATGGCAAGCACCCCAGCTGTGCTCTGCCACAAAATGCCACAGAATTTCAAAGATAAGTGAAATAGCCTATATATGAAATAAAATGGACTTCTATATTAGCTTACTGTTAAGGAGAATGAATTGGTAGACAAAGACTTCTTCCAGTCATCTTCAAGAAGGGTTGACTCAAAAGTCAAGCAGATGTTCCATTTTGTTTGTAGATCAAATTTAGGAGATATATTAATAGTAAAAGAATGTATGTCTAGCCTAATTTTTCATATGATTCACATTAATAAACTATTCATAAACCATCTGGTCACTTTTGTTAACATATTGTTAAAAAGTGCTATATATAATATGCTAAATATTTGTCTGAAGAGACTATAATAAAAATAGGGAAAATAGCATGTTTAAGTAATATTGGGTTTAATTTAAGATCCCAGTATTTCATCTGGACCAAATACCTTATTGATTCCAGTTAGACAGGGACCATTTAACAGTTTTAATTATTGAATTGGTTTATTTACCCTGCACTATTTTTATTTATTAAAAGCCAAACCACTTTGTTTCTGTTCAGATGTTGAGTAATTCTCAAATAGATGCTACCTTACTGAATCCTAAGATCTTGTATCTCTGTCAGTTCCTGAATAAGCAGTAAAATATACATATATTCTATCACTCTTCAAAATTTAAATGTAGGAGGAATTTGACAAGAGTACTGTATTAACAAATTACTTGCAAGTATCTGGAGTAAGAAATGAAAAACCTCAAGAGGCTAAAGAGCTTTTAAATACAGAGACAGAAAGTCAAAATTTAAGTATTTACTAATGGTCATTTTTTCTTCTTTGTTGTGTTTAGAGATGATTTGGTTCAGTTGGATAAAAAAAAATTGTCAAGATTAAGTAATAAGCAGAGCAAACATTTGTTTCACACTATTGACCATTCATTTCATTTAGAAAGTAACAGTGTTCAACTCAGACAAGACTAACAAAACATTTTATTTTATTTTATTTGATGTAGTATGCAATCATATGTGGACTGGCAGATTAATTTCTTCTTCTCAATCCCAACCATCCCCAAAGAAATAGATTTTAAAGTGCAAAATCCACATTAAAATCCCCACAGTTCAATAGAATGGTTTCTGTTATTTCAAATAGCTTTATAAATTTGCCAATTATATAAGTTAATTCATTGGCAGGGAATTGGAATGGTTTGCAAACCAAAAATATTTGGCTCTAGTCTAGTGCTTTTCATCAAAACACTTTGAAAAGACACTTAGTATGATTATTTCCATTTTGAAAATGGGAAAACTATGAAATAGGGTGTCTGTATTTGATATGACCAGTTTTATTGAGTCTTTTGAAAAGGCATGAGTAAATCGGACCGTTGTTTATATATTTTAACAATGCATCACAGGTAAATGATATAATGCAGGGATGCACAACCTCCTGCAGCCCAGATCCATCCCACAGTGCTGTCATCTGGCCTGTGGGGCTCCCTATGGGTCTGGAAATTTGGTGGCATTACTCCTTTGCTGCCAAATATCCAGACCAATAGGGAGTCCTGGGTCTTGTGCACTGGATATGGCTCCCAATCCTAGAGTGCAGGGCTGGGCAAAGGTAGCATGGGCCCCAGAGCCCAATCTTGCTGTGAGGGGACTAGACAGGGGTGGTGCTGGCCTCCCAGCACCTAATCCCAGTATATGGGAGGCAGGAGGTGCTGACCCCCTGAAATTCAATCTTGGCACATAGGGTGGGGGGGATGGTGCCAGACCCCATGGCTTAATCTGGCCAGCAGATAGACTCCACACCACTTATCTGGCCTGTAAAGCCAAAAGGTTGAGCACCACTGGTAAAATGCAACATCCCATATTGGTAGAACAAAGTTATTTGTATGATTATTTAAATCATAAATAATGATGGATACATGAAAAACCCATCCTACCAATGTTATACTTTAATGATGGGGCAGAAATTACTTTTTCAGCATCAATTCAAACATTGATGATAACAATAGTTTATAGTGGTCTGCTGTCATTTGAAAAATAGTGTATCCTTCTCAAGCCAATATCAATTTGACCAAGTATATTAAAAATATTTAATGACTAAGAAAACAAATAAAAGGGAGAATCAATGGTATAGTTGAAAAATGTGTGAAGTTGGCAATCCTTATTCCAGATTTGGCATGAAATAAGCATATTTTAATCTTGTATTTATAGTAAAATTTGACAGTAGCCCTAAATAAGATTTTATTTCCAAGTCAGTGTAATAATATAGACTAGTCAGGAGAAAGCAGGAGTATCTTAGAGAAGACTGAAGAGAATAAGTATATACCAATATGTATATTTTGGGATAATACCATTTGAATTCTTATCGTCTCAAATAAATCACTGCAAAATTACTTGAGTAGAATAACAGTGTTGCATTTATTAAATATAAAATGGTTTTCATTTTCAGATTTAACTTGTTCTATCTGTAACCTTATACTATGTAGAATCAAAAACTATTTATAAACATTGTAAATTTAGTGGGAATGGTTGATTTCTCTGCTACTTCCCCTCTTCTAAATTTTATATAGGATCATGGATTTTGACTTGGTTAATTGTTTCTGGAACTTGTAAACAACAACTACTAGTCTTCATTTAATGGACCAGGGTGGGAGTATATCTGACAGTCTGGAGATGAAATTTCAGGCAGCCTCAACTTAAAAAAAAAAAAAAAAAAAAAAAGGATTGACCTCAAGTCAAAAACAAACAAAAAAGATCTATAAAACATTAAAATTTAAATGACAACCAAGGAAAGTATAGGGTCCTTACTGAATAGGGAAGAAAAACTAATAATAGATAATGTGGACTAGGATGAAACATAAAAAAGGCGTCCACACAAAAAGGTCTTCACAAAAAAGGTCAGCTATCAGATACAAACATAACTATTGTCAAAGATGTGGAAGTATTTATTCAGCCTGCAGTAAGGAAAAAGTTAGAGATTACTTATATAAACTAAATGTTTTCAAGTCAGGAGGTTTTGCTGAAATTCATTCTGGAGTACACAAGGGATTGGCTGATGTAATTTTATTTGGATGGATTTTAGGTGGGGTCCTCAAAGACTGAAAAAGGACAAATATAGTAGTAGCTATCTTTTTTAAAAGTTGGATGAGGAAGCCCCAGATAATTATGGGCTGGCCAGTCTAATTTCATTGTCTCAAAAGGCATTGGAGCATATCCTCAAACAATCAATTTCTAAGTATCTAGATGATAGCACAATGTTTAGTAACAGTCAACATAACTTTATTAAAAAGAGATCATGTCAACTAACTTGATTTCTTTCCACACAGTTTGAGAAAAAATGTTAAAAAACTGAAAGGGATCCAGAGGGGAACAGCAAAAATGATTAGAGGTCTGAAAATATGACATATGTAAATAAATTGCAGAAATTAAAATGAGTTGGGCTAGAGAAGAAAAATGGAGTAGGAATTTGTTGAGTCTTCTAATGGAAAAGGAAGATAGTTCTCAATTGTTCCTTTTGTCTTCAAGGGATGGGGGAAGTAATGGATTTAAATTGCAACAAGGTACACTTAAATTAAATTTTAGGAAGAAATTTCAAACTGGGAGTGCAGTCAACACTGGAATGGATTACCAGGGAAGATATAGGATTTCTGTCATTGGAAATTTTTAAGTGCAGTTTGGACAAACTTTGTCTAGGATGATTTAAACAGTGGTAATTCTGCCTTAAGCAGGAAGTTAGACAATGACTTTGAGGGCCCTTGTACACTTATTTTGCTGTGTTTACCATAATTTTGGGGGAGTGTTACATTAAGATTTAATATTATGATAATTTATAAGTTTAATGGGTATAATATAACAGGTTTAACTGTAAAATAAGGACAAAAATAAGGATTGAGGAAGGCCCTGCATTTCTAAAATGTTGTAAATCATAGCATCAGAGAATTAGAGCTGGAAGGGACCTCCAGAGGTGATCTAAGGACTAGCCAATTGCCTGTCACGAATGATGAGGGGGGGAGTGTACAGGGACAGAGCCCTGTGCCCCCCCCATCTGGGCCCACTCCCCCTTTACTCCTGCTGCTTGGGGTCTGGGCCTATTCCCTCGCTCCCCGCCACAGCAGCGGGGGGAGGGGAGGAGTAGGCCTGGGCCCAATGTGGGGGAGGACCAGGCTCAAGGGTGGGAAGAAGCCAGGTTGCTGTGGCAGGGCATCAGTGAGCCAGTGTCAACCCAGTGGCAGTGGTAGAACGGGAGGAGCAGGCTCGGAGCCAATGGCGGGGGTGGAGGAGCAGTGGGCCTGGGCCTGAGATGGGGAGGAGGCCCGAGTCTGAGCTGGGGGAGAAGCTGGCCTACCGCAACAGTGGGTAGGAGCAAGGGTCCCAGCTTGATGTGGCAACGGCTGGGGGAGGGGAGGAGCGAGCTTCCTCCCCGCCCTCGGGCCCACGCCCACTTCTCCCTTACCCTCCATCCTCCCCCCCGTTGGCTCTGAGCATACTCCTTCCATCCCTTGCTGCATCAGGCTGGTTTATTCCCTGGCTCAGGTTCGGTCCTCCTCCTCCCTGTGTGTGAACCGGGCCCACTCCTCCCCTCCCCCACTGCTGCCACTACCACTGCAGCATGCCCACTATTCCCCCAACCCACATCAGGCCCACTTCTTCCCCACACTGCTGCTGCATTGTCCCATGTTGGGCCCTGCATGCAGTGATGACAGAAGGGGGGAGGGGTAGGCCAGAGCCAGTGGCCTCACCCCCCTGCAGCTTCCTGACCCCGCTATCCCCCGCCCCCATGCTGCCGCCACCATCACCTGCAAGGAGTAAGGGGGAGGGCAAGGCCAGCTGTGCTGGCCTCCCCCACCACCTCTGTCTCCTGTGTCCCCACCATCCTGGTTGGCTCTCCACCGGCCACCAGCTCCTGTTGGAATGCTTGTCCGCACTCTGATTGGTTGTTTGATAGCCAATCAGAACACACACAAAGCATTACAAACAGACAGACAGACTTAGGCTTTTAAAATATTAGAATTCTGGGTGAAAGCCATGCTCTCGAAAACAGTGTAACAGACATACAACCATAAAATAAATTCAAGCAAAAATAACAGAAATGTAAATATAATAACACAATTGGGCTAACCATTATAAAAACTTTATTATTACTCCTGAAATTAACATAATCAAGTACAAATATGGTGATAAATCAGATCGTGAATCTATAAAAATGTTGTGCATAGGTCCACAATTAACACAGTTATAAACAAATACAGTGATAAAGTTTACTGGTCATAACAACAGTAAAGGAAGTTTAGATCTGATTGCTTAAGCCTTGTAAACAAAATTGCAAGACGGTCTACCAAATATGGATCTGTTCATTGGAGGAGCCATATTAATTTCTCTCTATTTGAGAAGTAAGTTAGTTTCTGCAACAACGGCGATAAATACATTCTCCTTATGTCATTATATAGAGATCATTCTAAGACATAATGAATAGTGTCTTCCAAAGCTCCTAGACAGGCTGGGCAACATCTTCTAGCCCTTGGAATGGAAAGTCTATGTCCAGCCAAAACAGCTGTGGGCATCTGTTCAGTCCTGAGCCTAGTCAAAGAGGTTCACCATTTACTGTTGAGATCCAGCTGTAAATACCTTTATCCCCCCCACAGTTTAATTTCCAAAGAATATGTAGAGGGGAGATGCACATAGGCATAGCCCCTGCAAAATAATTCTGCCGGGCAATATCTCAGAACCTTTGCAAAACCCTGACCTTTTCTATGGGGGAGAAGAGTCTTTAATTGTCTTTGACATAATGTCCCATCCTGGAAAATGCAAAAATGCGGAAAAGAAAAGCTAGGCAGAGAGACTGAAGAGAAGGGGGATTATTCATGTCTTCTATATAGCACAATTTGATCAAGTGAGATGGTAGAGGAAGCAGAATTTTAAACCAGAATCCCGCCATTCTAATAATGATTTTAGTTAAAATGGAATCTAATCTCATCTGTAATCTCAAGAAGGATGTGGGAGTTCAAGGATGAAGACCCAGAAAAGCTCCAAGAAACTTATTCTGAGGTATGTCTACATCATTACTGGCGAAGACCCATGCTTCAGCACCATATAGGATATGAGACACAACTTTGGCTGAATATGCTAATATGGGAGCTTGTACAGATCGTCCTGCTGTGGTCTCATAAAATTTCTTTATAACTACTGGCTGTTGGGCTGCCTTTGTTTTAACCAGCTGAATGTGGTGTTTCCATGATGGGAAAGCTGTAAACATCACACCCAAGTACCTATAGGTTTTAACAATTTCGAGTTTGATTCCCCGCCCCCCCCCCCCCAAAGTTCCATGGGTATTTTGTCAAACAGCTTCCCCAAAACATTATTTTGGATTTATCATAATTTATCTTTAAGTTATTTTGCCTACAAGGATGCCCAAAAGTTGTAACTGCTCTCTGTAATCCAAGGGAGGTTCTTCATAGTATGATGGTGTCATCTGCATACATTAAAATAGGGATCAGGATTGCTAGTCATTTTGGGGAATGCAACGGAACATTGTGCATGTTTCCAATATTGTCATTCATATAAAGCTTAAATAGCAAGGGGGCCAAAATACATCCTTGTCTAACCCCTTTTTGTGTCTGAAATTTCTGTGTAAGTTTGCCCCTCAGGCCCTACCTAACTTGGGCCCATGTATCTTTATGATATTCTATCAGCAGATGCAAAAGAGAAGGGCCAGTCCCATAATTTAACAATGTCTCCCAAAGTTTACATCTATTTATACTGTCAAAAGCTCTTGTCAGATCAACAAATGCAACATACAATGTTGATTTGTGCATTTGTGTATATTTGTCACAAAAAAAACTGAAGGATAAATGTGTTATCAGTAGTGGACTATCCACCCCTAAATCCAGTCTGATGCTCATATAATATGTTTTCTCTTTTTATCCATGCTATGAGATGATATAGCAAGTGGCACCCAAAGATTTTAGCTGAGATGGCTATTAAACTTATGGGATGATAAAATTCTGGCTTATCTTTTAGACCTTTCTTGGAAATAGGTATGATGGTACTCCCTTTCCAGGAATCTGGGATTTGGCCCAGCTCAATTATAGAGTTATACCAGTTTTTCCAAGACTGGGGTCCGCCATTTAATATTTTCAATATAAACTTCCACCGGTATTCTATCTGGGCCTGGGGCTTTATTCTTCCATTGTACTTTGAGGAGATGTTATATTTGATCATTTGTTCCCTGATACTTAGTTGTATCAATAATGGGTATGTTACCCCCTTGATTTCTATTTATTTGCTCCATGGAAGAAGTAAACTGATTGGAAAAATATTCTACCCAACTATCTGTGGTAGTGTTATTTTTGATGCTATAATTATAGTTATCCATTCCCTTTGACAGAAGTAGCCAAAAGGTTTTGCTATCTTTGGCAATAATTGCCAACCTCAATTTGTCCCATTGCTGGGTTGTAATATTATTTTTTCTTATTCTGAAGGAGCACTTCATATGCTTTGCATAACTTTCAAAACTTGCTCCAAAAAGTTTGCTTCAGTTTACCTCATTTTCCTTAATTCCCTGGTTTTCCTATTTAATGTTCTTTTCTGTTCTACATATTCTTTATTGAACCAGGAAGCACCTCATTTTTTAAATGTCTGTATGGCATGGGAGATTACAGGTACTGAAAGGAGTGAATACAGAAGATCTTTAATTTGCTGGCAGTGCTTTAAAATCTCTAGTATTTGGGCTACTATTACCAAATTTCTTAAAGTACTTAGGTAAATATTGGTCACCTTTTCAGCTACATGGATGTCCCATTTCAATCTTCTATTGACAAATATACATGTCCTATCTCTGATAAGGACTGGAGTGGTATCAAGTTCTTTCTTAAGGTTGAGGACTAAAGGGAGGTGGTCACTTTCTAAGCAAAATGATATCTCAAAATCAGCTATATCCCAAGGGGTATGCAAAGTGGACTGTATTTGATTTGGATTTGGCCAGATTCAGGGGACAGTGATTCAATTTGCTGATTCGGATCACTGTCCCGGTTCTATTTGGCCGAATCCAGATCTGAAGATTTGATTCTGATTCAGAGAATCAGAAATTCAGCCATAGGCACAGCTTTATATGTTTTTTCTACATACCTTGAGGTACCAGGCATGGCTCATGAACTCTGAGATGGTGGGGCAGATGGAGCATCGCACAGGGGCCCCCTGCATGCTCAGCAGTGGACCCTAAAGTGGACCAGAAATACTTCTGGCTCAGTGATCAGTGATCAGCTGTGGGGGGACCCCAGGTGCCCCCCCCCCAGACTCAGTAGGCACCAGTTGCTGAGCCAGGGGGCAGAGGAGGGGTGGGTCCTCTGCACACTCTGTGGCAGACCCAAAAGGGGACCGGAAGTGCTACTTCCAGGTCTGTGGCTGAGTGCACTGGGGACCCCCTGCCATGCACCTGTGGGGTGCTCCATCTGCCCCACAATCTCAGTGTTCACAAGCTGCCTGATACCTTGGGTTATGTAGAAAAAACAAAGCTGTGTCTATGGCTGAATCATTGAATCTCTCTGAATCAAATCGGAGACTTCCGATTTGATTTAGAGAAATTAATGGGTCTTCTGATTCGATTTGGATTCAGAGATTCAGCTGCTGAATTGGGCCAAATCTCCTCTGAATCAAATCAGTGACCGAAACTTCACACAGCCCTATATATCCCCCCATATAGAGGGTTCAATCAACATATAATCCATGGTACATGATCCTTTAATGGAGGTGTAGGTTGAAATCTTTGAGGTAATGCTAGGATATGATCCATTAATTAATCTTAACTTCAGGTTAACAGTAGCTTCTGTAATCTTAGACTTTCATTATTAATCTCTATGTCATTGAATGATGGAACATCAGTTTCCCATACCTTATTAAGTAACAAATAATCTTCATCTTCCCATTTCAGCCCTCTTATTCTAGCACTGAAATCTCCTACTAATATCAATTTGTCAATAGGATATTCTAATTGTATAGATTCTAAATGCTCAATGTTGTCAATATATTTTCAAGAGATCCCTGGTTGGGATCCTCCTGCTATAGAGAATGGGAAAAAACCCCACAGTCCATACCAATCTGACCATGTAGAAAAATTCCTTTCTGACCCCAAATCTGACTATCAGTCTGACCTTGAGTGGAGGGTGTGGTGGGCCAGTAGGGGGTGCTCCTGCATTGAGCCACCCACCTTTACTGTACCCAACCACCTTCCAGGCTCCGAGTGCCTCCCTGGGGGTGCCTCACATCTGGCCCACCCCCTTCCTGGAGCATACTCACTAGCCTGGGGTAAAAACTGCCACCACCCAGGGCTGGGCTTTATTCTGGCTCTGTGCACCCTGGGAAACACAGTTCTAGTTGCTCTTGAGGGTACTTGACTCACTTCAAGCACTTGGGGTTGCTTCTCTCAGTTGGAATCACAAGTAGTGGTCTCCCTTAGTCAGCTGAACCAAGGGGACCCCAAGGCATAATCTAGACCTACTCCCAATAAGTCTCCCACACTAGGTACAAAGGAGAACTTTATTGGTTACAAGGGGTAGGGTTGGAATAGTGTACAGGGTAGAGCAATATCAGAGAAATCCCATAGAGCAAACTGGCATGGCTGGGTAGCCTTTGATCACACATCTGAGTTACTGCAAGCTATATACCTAGTTAGATTTCAGGTAGCTTACTTACGAGTATCATCCAGAGCCAGGTGGAGATTCCCTCTAGAGGCAGGCAGTTCCTTGATCATGAGTTTTGAGAGAGAGAGCAAGTTTCAGATAGTTCAGCTCTTCTCTCTCTCTGAGTCTTCCTCATGGCTGCTGCCTCCTACTCCTAGGCAGTTCTTAACTTATATAGCCCTTATGACCTCATTTACCTGGTCCAATGGAGGCCAGCACCTGTCAGCCAACCAATTTGAAATGCATCACTAGTTGCTGGGCAGACTGGCAGTTCCTAGCTCCCCAGGGAGCAAGCCCCTCACCCAGCTATGTGATGCCAGTCACATAGGCAGAGGGAGCAGGTTTCCCCCCTCCCTCAGGAATGTATACAGTTCAGGTTACCTAAAGAGATATGGTAAGGTGTGTACCCTCTGTAGGGCCCATCTTAACCAAATTGTCACAGAGCAGAGTTTTTGGGGAGAAACAGAGGTGGCCTTCTGCCACAGAGGGGCAAGCTCCTTTAGCCAAGAACCTCCAAGTTTGGTCCCAACAGGAGTATTGGCATACCCCAGGGAAAGCTCTGCCTTGGGTATAGCCAATACCCAATGCCTCTGAGAGAGGCATAAAAACACCCTGACACACGTTGCAGAAAGTGGGGGAGGAGGCAGGGCGGGGGCAACTAGCAAAGCCCAGAAGCATGGGAAATAACCATAGCAGAACGTAGGCATAGGTACACGTATGTCATCCCCAATCAGTGGCTATTCAGCCTCTTCTTGAATACCTCCAATGATGGAGCGTCCACAGCTTCCCTCAGCAATCTATTCTACTGCCTCACTGTTCTAACACTGAAATTTTTTTCTGGATATTCAATCTAAACTTACTTTGCTGCAGCTTCAGCCATTGGTCTGTCTCCCTCTCTGCAGCAAGAGAGAAAAGATTCTTTCCCTCTTCTTTATGGCAGCTTTTCAAGTATTTGAAGACTGGTATCATGTCGCCTCTTAAGTACATTTTCTGCAAGCTGAACATGCATAGGTCATTCAGCTTTTCATCATATGACTTCCTTTCCAAGCCCTTGATCATCTTTGTTGCCAGCCTCTGCACCCTCTCTAACTTCTCCACATCCTTTAAAAAATATGGAGCCCAGCACGGCACACAGTAAATCAATTAACATCTTCCGGTAGTATACTATATGAGTTAATATACATTTAATATGCATATTAGATACATCTACAAGCCACTTAAGAAATTTGATGGTGTTGAGAAAGGGGCAGTGGGAGAGGGATTAATTCAAGACAACCCATCAATAATTAGTTTCTATACATGGAAAATTATAACAAATTGATACATTTTCCATATATAGAATATAATTACTGAAAGGTCGTCTTAAATTCAAGAGTTATTTAAATTTGAGTGGATATGGTATATTTAGCATTTATTAATTGCCTGGTCTTTATTTTCACATAATGGAAAGTAGTTCAACAGTTACTTTTATTAACTAAAAGAAACCAACAGAAACAATCACAGGAGGCATGATTGTGTGGATTGTACACCAGAACCTATCACACCTTTACTGGAATGTCTAAATGGGCCCTTAAAGATCTAGATTCCTATACAATTTAAATCCTGAGCTTTTTAAGGTCTTCCATCACTCTTCTTAGTTTCCCTCTTTCCAGAACACCTACTCCAGAAAAGAAGCTAGCTGCAGTAGTTTGACAATATTGTTCATTTATTGTATTAGAAAAAAAGAAGAAAGAAAATGAATCAATACTTTTCTTTCTCCTTTGATGCTGTGAGAAAAAGTACTAAAGAAAGAATTGTAATGCAAATGCAAACCTGGTTTTAGATGTATTGATTGTGTTGCAATAAAAATGCATCAAAATACATTTAAAGAAAGAGGAACAGCTGGGAATTGCAGATTTGTTAATTTAAATTTTTTCATCAGTGTTTTCTTCTAGTCTCACAGCTACTTACAAACAAACAAACTAATCTCAGTCCTTAGGTACTATGTTTTTTGGTGGGGTGTGATAGTCTAGCAAGAAAAGCTGGGAATCTTTTCTAGAATGAGTTACGTGTTCCATGTCAAAGTAGAGTGGTCCCTCGTGAAAGAAGGGTTTTTGATAATGTGGTATAAGACATAACATGTGAGCAAAATATATACATATGAATTATACTTTATTTTCTTCTATTTTTTTCCCTCTGTGCTTGATGCTGATTCTGTTGCTATTCATAAATTTTGGTTTATCTTTGGTCTCCTTGGGCATGTCTACATGTGGTATTAATGCACAGTAAGGTTACTGTACCTTAAAAAAGGAACAGTAAATTGTCCCCGGGAAAGGGTCTACACATGTGGTGGCTTTGGAGCAAATGTGCTTCCAACCAGAACAGGTGAGACTAGAGATGTTCCTGCCCCCCTGCCCTGCTCTGCCCCATTGCAGCAGCCAGGGGAGTCCTGGGTACTAGCCCCAGCTTTCAATTCCCGAATGGCTGGGAGATGTGTCCCCATGGGGATGCTGCCTAGTAGCCACATGGGAACCAGGAGGGTCCTGATCGCCATATGGCTGGGACATGGCTGCCACATGGGGCTTGAGAGGGTCTTGATCCCCACATGGCTGGGATGCTACCTCGCAGGCATGTGGACATCAGGAGGGGCCTAATCCCCATGTGGCCAAGAGAGGCATCTCTGCCTTGGGAGGACAGCCGCATGAGGATCAGAAGAATCCCAGTGCCCATGTGGCTGTCCCCAACTGGCTGGGAAGCCTGTCCTGGCCATGCAGAGATCAGAATCCTCCCAATCCCCACATGGCTTTCCCCACCAGGCAGGGATGCCTCTCCCTGCCATGTGGGGATTGGGTCCCAACACAATCCCAACTTGGTTGGAATGCAGCAGACCCAGCTGCCAAGACAGCTGTTCTGGTCATGTGGGTATAAAGACAGTCCTGATCCCCACATAGTGGGGAGACAGCTGCCCCTGTAGCCAGCACAGCTCCTGCCACATGGCTATTTTACTGCAAAATAGCCTAGCACACAGTTAAATAGTGATACTTTACTGTGCAGTCAGGCATCTTGTGTAGACACACCCCTTGCTTCCTTGTACTTCTTATACTCGGAGTTCTAGGTTCTAGATGCTCCCAGAGCTTCATATGGTTGAAGAAAGATGTGCTTAATTAAATGACAGAATAACATGTACGTTTAGACTGAGGGGAAAAAGTAAGGGCTAGGTACTGATTACCAAAGTGGGAACTAATTCCTATGTTGGAAGACAGCTGTTCAGTGTCAGCAGCAGAATGGAGAGTAAAGGATCTATGTAGCAAAGAGCTGAGTACTACAAGTAACATCACCTCTATGGGATGTAAGGAAGATATTTTCTGGTTTTGTCTAAACTAAATCTTGGAGAACTCTGAGCAGAATCTGTATTTGATGCTTGTAAATTGAGAATGACACATAAATCAGATTACAATTAAGCAAACTGATAAAATATTTGCTGCAATTGTTAAAGGGTGAGTGCAGAATTTTTATTCACACCCACATTCCTCAATCTTCAAAAAAATTTTTAAAAGATATGCTGGATTCATTCTCTTTATCTCAGGGACCATTAAACTTCTATGAGATGTTAAATGCTCAGAGCAGAACACACCCAAAAGGGCAAGAGATGATATCCCCTGTTGTTGCAAAGACAACTTGATGCCTGGCATAGCTGTGGATGTAGTAATTGGGCTTATTAAAAAAAGGGTGCCAACCAACGCTTAATTCAGGGTTCAGCCATTTCAACGTTGTGCTCCATGCTCAATTTTTTGTGCTGAATGTGTGTCATGTAAAAGCAGGGTGGTTGGACACTTGGGACAGCTGGGACTGTAATTTTACTGGTTGCTGCTGTGCTCCTGGATGCCTGGCTTAGCTCACCCACCCTGATCTTCAACCCCACAACACACCCCAGCTGTCAGTACAGTGAAACAGGAGACAACAAACACAAAATGGTTTCTTTGACCTATTTATTTAATGAAGTAAGAAAAAGAGGTCAGCAGAAGATTGATTCATGTGAGGCTCTGCAGCTACACCTGGTGTGCTAAAACATTCATTACACACCAATACCTGCAAATTGCACTTCAAATTACCTACAAATTTTAGCAACACCTGGTGGACAAGGGGGCTCACTCTACAAAAATTGTGGCGACACCTAGTGGACAAAGGGCCTCAGTACATGCAATTCACTGAATTACCATGTACATGTGACAGATGTAGGGCCACATCATTGCAATTTGCAATGTGTCAAACTAAACTACAATGGGATGTTTAGTTTTTAATGATGAAATCTAATTTAAAACCCCCAAACCTCATGTAAATATAAAGTGTGATACCATTAAGCCACGCAAAGGGGAATGTTCATTATGTGCACATGGCAACATCATTATGTGTACAAGTGCCTTCTCACGCCAGTGTGCATTGCTCTGACTCTCTTCCCCACCTCTCCAGAGAGAGAGGCTGTGACTTAACCAGAATCTACTGCTCTGGCTAAGTCACAAAGCACACCCCTCCCCCAGTCAGCGTTGCAACTGAGAAAGCCCAGCCCTTCTCCACAGCCCCAGTATTGTGTAGCTAACAATCCCCACAACTAGCCCCTGGGTTTTAAATGTTGTCCATGCATCCCAGCTGGCTTGGAGTCAGGATGGGGGAGCTGCCAGTCCCCAAACTGGAGCTACCAGTGTGAGAAGTGCATGGGGTCTTCGACTCAATACTCCAGTTCACCTGGGCCCTGTCTGGGAGGGGAGGAGAGCAAGGGATAATGCTCCCCGCTCTTCCTCCCCAGACTAGGAAATGCCTGGTCTGGGAACAGGTTAGAGGCTTTGCCCCTTGTTTCCTCTGCTCTGGGGTGCTAGGGATGCCAGCTTTTATGTGTTCCATGGGGCAGATGCTCCCATCTGTGCAGCACTTGTAATCAGAGAAAATTAGATCTCAGGAAATCATCTAGTCCATCCAACTGCTCAAAACAGGACCATCACCAACTAGATCATCCCAGCCAAGGCTTTGTCTCTCTGGGTCTTAAACCTTCAAGGATGCAGATTCCACAACCTCTCTGGATAGCCTGTTCCAGTACTTTATTGCCCTCTGGTGAGAGAGTTTTTCCTAATACCTAACATAAACTTCCCTTGCTGCAACTTGAGACCATTGCTCCTTGTTCTGTTATCTACCACTACTGAGAACATTCTAGCTCCATCCTCGTAACCACACTTCAGGTAGTTGAAAGCTGCTATTATATCCCCTCTCAGTCTTCTCTTCTTCAGGCTAAATAATGCCAGTTCCCTCAGCCTCTCCTCAGAAGGCATGTGCCCCAGACCACAAACTATATTTGTTGCCCTCTGCTGCACTCTCTCCAATTTGTCTACATACTTTCTGTAGGGGGGGGGGGGGCGGTAAAACTGGACACAGTAGTCCCAATGTGGCCTCACCAATGCTGAATAAAAGGGAATAATCACTTCCCTCAATCTGCTTGCAGAACTCCTCCTAATAATACTACCCAACATGCCATTAGCCTTCTTGGCAACAAGGGCACACTGTTGGCTTATATTTATCTTATTGTCCACTGTAACCTCCAGCTCCTTTTCTGCAGAGCTGCTGCTTAGCCAGTCAGTCCCCAGTCTATACCAGTGCATGGGATTGTTTCATCCTAGGTGCAGAACTTTGCACTTCTCCTTATTAAACCTCATGAGATTTATTTTTTGTTCAATCCTCCAATTTGTCTAGGTCTCTTTGAATCCTAGCCCCAACTTCCAGCATATCTGCTACCCTTTCCAGCTTGGTGTCATCTGCAAACTTAATGATGGTACACTAAATTCCATCTTCCAGGTCATTGATGATGAGATTGAACAAAACTGGCCATAAGACTGATTCTTGGGGCACTCCACTTGACACCAGCTGCCATCAGTCAAGCCATTGATTACTACCTTCTGAGTCCAGTGATCCAGCCAATGAGCCTGATGATTTTATCCACCTTGCAGTCCATTCATTGCATATGTACTTCCTTAGCTTGCTTGTGAGAATGTTGTGGGAGAATGTTTCAAAAGCCTTGCTAAAGTCAAGATGTATCACATCATTGGTCTTCCCACATCTACAGAGGCAGTCATCTCATCATAGAAGGCAATCATGTTGGTCAGGCATGACTTGCCCTTGCTGAACCCATGTTCACTGCTTCTAATCACCTTATTCTCCTCCAAGTGCTTAAAAATGGATTCCTTGAGGACCTGTTTCATGGTTTTTCTAGGGGCTGAGGTGAAGCTGACTGGTCTGTAGTTCCTTGGATCCTCCTTCTTCCCTTTCTTAAAGATGGGTACTATATTTGCCCTTTTCCAATCATCAGGGACCTCTCCCAAACCTCATGAATTTTCAAAGATAACGACCAGTATCTCTGTAATCATATCAGTCAACTCCCTCGGCACCCTTGGGTGCATTATGCCCAACCCCATGGATTTCTACACATCCAGGTTTCGTAAATAGTCCCTAATCTGCTCTTTTGCCACTGTTGGCTGTTCACCTCCTCCCAAAACTGTGCTGCCAGGTGCAGTAGTTTGAGAACTGTCCTTGCCTTTGAAGACTGAGGTGAAGAAGGCCTTGAGTACTTCGGCCTTTTCCACATCTTCTATCACTAGGTTGCTTCTCTCATTCAGTAGGGACCCACACTTTCCCTGATCGTTAGGGCTGTGCGAGGCGTTGGACCATGCTTTGGATCTGGAGAAGGTTTGGACACTTCGGCATCCGAAACAGCATGTCCAGCATATAGGTTAGGGAGTGTCCTTCTCAGCAGCTTGGAGGCAGAGAGGGATCTTGGAGTCATAATTGACTCCAAAATGAACATGAGCTAGCAGTGTAACGAGGCCATCAACAAGGCCAGTCGCACCTTGTTGTGCATTAGCAGGTGCATGACTAATAGAACAAAGGAGGTGATGCTTCCCCTCTATGCGGCACTGGTCAGGCCACAGTTGGAATATTGCGTCCAGTTTTAGGCGCCACACTTCAAGAGGGACGTGGGGAATCTCAAGAGGGTCCAGAGGAGGTTCCACTCACATGATTAGTGGCCTTCATGATAGACCCTACGGGGGGAGGTTGAGAGAGCTGAATCTCTTCAGTCTTCACAAGAGATGCCTGAGGGGAGATCTTGTGGCCGTCTATGAATTTATTAGGGGAGGTCAACAGGGAATAAGGGAAGCGCTGTTTACTAAGGTGCCCCAGGAAGTGACTAGGAATAACGGGTGTAAACTAGTTGAGAGTGGATTTAGGCTAGATATTAGGAAGAAATTTTTCACAGTAAGGGTGGCCAGGGTCTGGAATGGGTTTCCAAGAGACGTGGTTCTATCACCTAGCTTGGAGGTCTTCAGGAGGAGGCTAGATAGTCACCTGGCTGGGGTCATCTGACCTCAGTCCTCTTTCCTGCCAGGGGCAGGGGGTCAGACACGATGATCCATTGTGGTCCTTTCTGACTCTACAATCTATGAATCTAGCTTCCTTTGCAGAAGGGCAACAGTGGTGTCATGATTGACCACAGGTATCTGCAGAAAAGGCAAGAATATCCACGCTACCTTGAAGTGTATAAATGCCCAACTATTGAACTAAAGCAGAAATTTCTGGTATTTTACAAATTAACTGCCCATTATGAAATTGATGTAGTGCCAGCATATTGTACAGGCCTCTACCAAAAGCAGGTGTCAGATGCAAAAGCATTATATATTTTCCTAGTAAATTAAGTCTGCTCCTAGAAGGGTACAAAATAGACCACCTAATAATCTCTACCGCTGATGTTTGGAAGAGTTTTGGTATTACAGTTGTAACCCAGATGGTACATGGCTGGTACCCCCCCTTCAATTAAAGGAAAGCCAGTGGGGGGGGGAGAGGGGTGTGCTTAGGGAGTGTGACTGCTCAGCCTAAGCCATCTTACCTCCCTCCCCTACAGAGAAGAGCAGACACCATGGACACCCAGTAGGGTTTAACTATTTCCAGATTTAATTTTGCAGTGTCAGTAAAACATATTGAACATATATGTAAATCTATGAACTATTTACAGGTTTGCTTTACATATATGCAGACAAAGACACTTTATCAGCGTAGAACTTGAGCCTCAGTGGTCTTCTTGTTAGTGTAGAGCCCCTACAGTCAGCAAGCCGTCTGGCAAGAAAATAGGCAATAGCAAAACACAAGTTAAACAATATGTCAGCAAATGGAACCAGGCAGGGATAAAAACAATAGTCTGAGCATACATAAATGAGACTATAGCAATAAAATTCAACACATAAAGATGACAAACACGTAAAATTAAAATAATAGACAAGGGGTGCTCTAGCAAGGGGTGCTTAAGCAACTGAACCACTAGCAGGCAACACAAGGCAGTTCATAGGCATCTCATAATACAAAAGTGAAGTACACAAGTTTACAGCAAAGGATACAACTTACAGGCTACTCAGCAGTATAAGGAATGAGGGCAATCTTAAACAGTTACATAATGAAACAAACAATTGTACAGCAATTTGTGCCAAAGGAAGGAATAATACAAGGGGAGAAACAGGTTACCATAAAGAAACTCAGTCCACCAC
This sequence comes from Alligator mississippiensis, assembly GCF_030867095.1. Taxonomy (NCBI): domain Eukaryota; kingdom Metazoa; phylum Chordata; order Crocodylia; family Alligatoridae; genus Alligator; species Alligator mississippiensis. The sequence continues at coordinate 46,736,838 of NC_081830.1, forward strand.
AATTAGTCTATGAGACTAGAGTGGCTCAGTAACCACAAAGCCTCCCCTAGTGAATGGGGCCCCTCACTAGGCTCCGTAGGCACCCATCTTCAGTCCCTGGGAGTTTCTCTCTTTCCCTCTCCAAGGGACTTTGGGTTCACATCAACTTGTGGCTCACAATCAGGACTGTTCCTTGCCTAAGTAAATTCTGCTGCCATAGGAGGGTCCTTACTTCCATTGTCGGGCTTCCCACTGATCACCAAATGGGTGGGCCTTCCTCCCCTGTGAAAACCCTCATCTCTTCTCCACCTTGGGACTGCAGTTCTCTACCTGGGCAACTCATGACTCCTCAGCAACTCCAGTGGGCTTGGCTCATCTTTCTCTCTCTCTCCATGGGTTTTGCTGCCGGGGCTTCCCCCTCAATGGGACTGCCACTCAGTCCTGCTGTCGCTTTGCAATAGGAAGACCCATGCTGCCTCTTGCAGCTAACTGGGCCCATCAACCCTCCCAGGCCCTGTGCACCACTCTGTGTACCGTGATGGGGCTTCTGTTGCTTGCAGGCACAGGGATCCATGCTACCTCATTCAGCTGCAGGGTCCCCTTCAGCTCCTTCTAGGCCCCATGTACTGCTTTATGTACCATGGGGCTTCTGCCTGTCACAGGGATGGGGACCCATGCTGCCTCGCGCAGCCTCAAGGTCCCTTCAGCTCCTTCCAGGCCACATGCACTGCTCTGTGCACCATGGGGCTTCTGCTTCTCTCAGGGATGGGGACCTGAACTGCCTCGGGCAGCTGCAGGGTCCCTTCAGCTCCCTCTGGACCTCATGCACTACTCTATCCACCAACACCGTGGCTCCCTCCACCATGGGGAGCTAGTTGCAGCCACTTGCTGCCTCTTCCTCAGCAGGTGCATCTTCAGGGCACATCTGGGGCAACTGCTCCACCAGCCCCTTCTGCAGCTGTCTTCGTCACCCCTTGTTGAAGCCACCTGTGTGCTGGATACACGGGCTTTTATCTTTTCCAGAGGCTCCACTCCCAGATTGAATATTGACCAATGGGAGGGCCCAAGGGGTTAGTTCCCCCTCAGGTCCTGTTCTTCACCTTGCCTTTGGGGCAGGGTGAGGCAAGCCAGCCCTTCTGCCTTCTCATGATTGATGGAGAAGGGAAATACCCCACCAAGTGGCCTGAGCCATCCGTGCTCAAGCTGACAATCCAGGCTGCTGGTGAGCCCACTGGCCAGCCTGCCACGCAGTCTTATAAGCAAAGAAGCATTGGTCCAGAGCAAAGCAGTCTGGCTTTTCTCTTTCCTGCCTGCCTCCAGCTGTCAAAATTCACAAACTTGCTGAAACAGACTGGGTGATCAAATATAACCAGGGCTATAAAAGCTAAAATTGTAACTGTATAGTCGATGTGGAATATAAGCATGCAACAGTATCCTTTATTATGGAAAACCATTGAACTTGCAGAATACAATGCCATGTTTTAGTCCGAAGTCTATTAATTTAACTAGTTTGGGTATATTAATTCTTTCTTTTCCTATATACGCTGTATTTTTCTTCCTTCCTGTTTTAACATCTGTCTACATACTTTTATCTATTATCAGCTGGGTGGTGGGCATATTGCCTTCACAGATCCATAACCAAGATGTCCTGTTAGGGAACTGCCAGAAGATAAATGTCAAAAAGGGAAAACAAAAGCCAAAATTAAATATATAAACATTATACGAATATTTTACAGTTTTATTATAATTTTTATGAGGAAGATGTGGAGTTATTAGTGACTTGACTTCAGCAATCTGAGCAGTTCTGCATGATGGTAAATAGTATGCTGACCCTTTGTCTCAACTCTCAGTTTAAATCCTTTTCAAGGCAGTAATGCTTAAATTAAATGAAGGTAACACATGCAGCAAATATCTGGATGTTAAAAGACGAAGGCAGAAGGAGATCAGACAGATGAGTTTGGAATGCACAGAACCCATTACTAGCATAGGAGAAATATTGCAACAAACTATAACTGCAATTCTGGGACCATCTATTTGTTAGATGAATTTGATTGAACTGTCTGTGCATTAGTCCTGTCCTAATTTTCAGTTACTTCTAGAAAATGTTTTTTTCTGGCAGGATTGTTTATAGAACTAGTCAATTTTAAGTGTATACTGGATAATTTTCCCAATAAGTGAACTTTAAATGTATAAACCTATGTATCCACACTTGGAATTTGGTTGTCATGGTTTTGCTTATCCTATTAGAAAACATAAATTTACTGTGTGCTACAAATGTTCAGCGACAACTAAAGAACCTCACCTAAGATACCGAATAGTTATACTGAATTATTCACATTCAATCCATGGATTAAGATGTATTTGTTCAGTTTTTTGGCAAATAATTAAAAAAAAAAACCCAGCTGAAAAATCATATGCTTTTTGTAATTGTATGCCTTACCGGGAAGGAAAATGGCACTAAAGTAACTGAATTACTTGCTCTGCATAAGCCAGTCAATTTTACAATAAAACTCTGCTAATGACATTTAGCAGGAATGAAATTTAAAAAGAGAGACAGCATAGTGAAAGTATAGCAAACAGTTTACAGTTAACATAAAACCTCTAGATATTTGTATAACTAAACCCCTTTTTGCTTAAGATATTTATCTGCTTGCTTTACTCTAATGTGCTTTTACAGGGATAGCTTTCTAAGAGGTGAGACTGGAAAAAGGAAAAAAAAAAACCCAGTTAAGACAAATACATTATATTTTTAAATGAAAGTTAAAAGCTTATTTGATTTCTTCTCTATTCATGAGGAACAGCACGTTTAATTCACAGTAGAGCCTTTATATGCTCACCTTTGCATCACCTTGATGCAAGACTCATCAGTCTTGTGCACAATGAATCATTTCCAAATAGAATACCTACAGTTCTTCTCACATTTGATTTACATGGCATATGTAGAAAAAAATATATTTTCAAGCTTTAAAATTCAATTTAAATCCAGAACCAAAAGAATTCCTGAATTAATGACATGTATATCCTCCTTTTGATTTCTTTTCAAACACTGGTTGTATTCTTTAAGCATAAACTACCCATAGAAGGTTCAAATGAAGCTGTCTTTTGGAACATTCAAGTCTATTACCTTGGGAGCCACAGTTTATATCTAATATTGTGATGATTGTACTCTGAGCTGGATGTTTTAACAATGACATGTTTTTCCATTAAAATATATCAGATCCATTTAACTATCTGTTTGCTGTCATTGGCATAAAAGGATAATGCCAGAATTTGTAAATTTTTACAAAGCTCATTCAAAAAGGATTATTCTGTAGATTTTAAAAAGTGACAGTTTTTTTTAAGTTCCGATTAACACCCCACCCCAACATTCTGTATTCTATACAAGGGTAATGGGTGTCAAGCTCTGAAAAAGATTTGCAAAGGACGTGGCCTCTTTCATAGCAGAGCAGAATGTTTGATCTGGTGCCTGTGGCTGAGTGGATAATGCTAATGCCCGTAAGCAAAGGATGAAAGGGAAATTCCCATAGCTGCATTTGTTATCCTCTCTCATGAAGTTAAATAAAAATTCTGAGCCTGAATTGTCTCTCCATGTTTACCAACTTTTTCCCAATGATGACCTCTGTAAGCTCTATAGAGACATGTTTACAAAATGGAAAACTGTGCAACTGTTAAGATTTATGTATAAGCAGCACACATACTATATAGCACAATCTATGGGGATTCAAAGTAAATATATTGTTCAAGTTATGACCTGCTGATTAGTAAATATAGTAAATTTACTGAGTTAAGAGAACACATGGCTCTTAATAAATGTAATAGTTATCCTATTAGGAAAAGACTTTATCCAGTCTCAACTCATTAATTATGAGGCATAATGTTGCTCACATTCTCTATTAGTTTCAAATTTTTCTGCAGATGGCCAAAACTGTACATGAGTTGGTGGAGCTAAAACAAGTTCAAACAGTATTTGAAGAGCTACAAGGTGATGTTACTTGCTAAAGCATTGCTTTTCCAATGTTACCTTCTGAAATGATGTCACTTATGATCCTGGCCCCCCCATGTACCTGGCCTACTTGGGAGTCAGCATACCCAGTAGGGGCCCATCTTCATATGCAGGTAAAAGTGTAATGGGATCTAATGCGCATTCCAAAGAGTTGCACCTCCTGCCATGCCACATGTGTGTGGCAGGAGGCATGATTGCAGGTTCATGAATTAGATCCCGTGATGCCTTATTGCCAGTGCAGGGAGATCCTGATCTTGGGCTTTTCCTGCATTGGAAAGAAGCAAGCTCCCACAGCTGCTGCAATATCCCAGCCAATGGAGTGTGTGAGGTACCCCCATTGCTGGGAGCTCGGTCAGCTGGAAGCTCCCAGGCTCAAGCCCGTGGGCTTCCGCAGTTGGGAGCTCTGATCAACTGATGGGGCTCCTAGGCACAGAGGCCCCTGGCCACACATTCAATTCATGGCATGATAGGAAGCAGCTTTAAAGTTATTATACATATTTTGTGGAATAACCTTGTAGCTTATCCCTCTCTTTATCATACCATTGATTGGACATGTGGCCAGGTGACTACCTAAGTCAGGGGTGAATTCAGCCTATCAATGGATTTTGTCCAGCCTGTGGCAGGTCCTTCAGTTCCAGGTGCAGGGGGTAGCCCATGTCATGGTGTGTGCAGATGGACCCACCACCCCCAAGTGTGCAATGAGGCTGGGGTCACACAGAATCCGGATTCACTTCCTGGCAGCTCCAGTGGTGGCTCCTTCCAGCTGTTTTAGCCACAAGCCCTATCCTCAGGGGGCTGGGACTGGGATCATGAGGTAGTGACAGTGTGGGGCCAGGACCTGGGAAAGAGCTACAATCCACTCCCCACATGTCCCTGCCACGAGCGCCAGTTACGCAGGAAGGGACGTGCAGGAAGTAGATTGCAGCTCTGCCCTGGGCCCCAGCCCACACTGACACTGCCCCAAGATCCCGATCTTGGCCCCGTCTGCCTGTTCCACTCCCAGATGCTGCTCCCTCCCCACCTGTCCAGAGCCCCATCCCATCCATCTGGCCCTATGCCCTGCCCGTATGAGTCCTGGCTGGTCTCCATGGAGATCCTGGGATTTCAGAGTGGTGACAGCATGGGGCCAGGATCTGGGGCAAAGCCATGATCGACTCCTTGCACACCTCTGCCCACAGAACCAGTGCTTATCATAGGGGTGTGTGGGGAGCAGATCATGGATCTGTCCCAGTCCCTGGCCCCCTGCTGTCACAACCCTGCAGTCCCAGCTTGGGTCCTGCCCAGATGTCCCACTCTCAGATGTTGCTCCCCATATGCCCACAGTGCCAGCCTTGCCACCGGGCTGAGCATGGAGCAGAGCCACTTGTTTTAGTAAGCTATTGTAGGGGCATAAGAGGGGGAGTGCTAACCTAGCCCTTGACAGCTCACCAAAATTGTCTAAGTGGCACTTGGGCCCACATAATTGTCTACCCCTGATTTAAGGTGAGATTAACTGTTTAGTCACACTTTAAGTGTCATGCATTGATGAAGCCTGGGATTTAGATACTTTAAACAATACAAATGTTTACCTGTTAATGGTTGTTTCTGATTGTTTCTTCATTAGTGATCCTGCCTGTTGCAAAGGAACTATATTAGTCTTCTCCTTTATAGTCTTGAAAATAAATGTGGTCAAAATATAAAAGTTTTGCCATTTGAAATACTGTTGAGTGGTATAAAATAGGTAGCTTGAAAAGATGCAGGAGAACATAACAATGATGAAAAAAAGTGTGCCAGTGGAGTACTGCATGATTTTGTAAACAGATGTGCTACTCTAAAGGCTAATACAACTTGGAGTGACATTCTGGACCGTGTTGTACATCAGCTGGGAGAGCTGACCTACATTCTGTACTGTTAGTCAGAGCCATCACGTTAGAACCACCCAGGCTTTTCTGAGCTAAACAGACCTGCTGTTGTTGATGTCCATGCATGGTAAAAATAAATTATTCCATTAAAAGTTTCGTGGTTAATAATAATATTTATGGAGAAATTTCCATCCAAACAGCTTAAAGGACATGCATTTGAAATACTAGTTATTTAAACTCCCAAGACCTCTGTACTGGCAGTAGATATTTTTATATTCATTTTTAAATATGCAAATTAAAGCATTTAGAGAGTGAGTAACTTGTCCAACATCATAGGATATGTCAGTGGCTGTAGTGAGAATAAATTTTGAATGGTCTGACCTCTCCAATTATTTGCTTCAATTAGTACTACAAATGCCCATAGTATTTGAATTATTGCAACTCAATTAATGTTATATACAATACGTATGAATTACTTAATAATTTCCATGCACAAAGTATAGATTAGTATAATCTGCCTTTCACCAATTATAATTCAGTATGGAGACCAGTAGGTAGAAGACTATGGCCTTTATGAATGTTAGTGCATACAACCAGTGTATACAATGCTAGTTTATACAATCCATACACAATTCACATTTAGTATATCTTGGGGTCAGAGCCTGTTTCTCATTGCACCGGTTTTGTGCTACTTGTGAGTGATTCCCTAGCTATCAAGGAAGAGAAGTGGCTGTGCTTAATTACTACTAATTTTTGCTGTTACTTCTACAGTAGTAGGTGAAAAATTAAAACAAATGTATTTTAAAAAATAGGATAGTCCAGCCAACATTCCCGCTTTTCCAACCTGACTGTACTGTATCTGTGTGTTCATATTTGAAGAAGATGGTTACATTTCAAGAACAGAGAATGCAGCACTAGCTAATAAAGAGGACCTGCATAGCTTTTACTGAATGAAAAAGTAAAATATGAATTTCAAGTGTATAAGTTAAATTATGTTCTATGGCTTGTTTTATAGCAATGTTACTTTCTTGATTTCTGTGGAGGTATTTGAAATTTATACAGTTGTAGCTGATGATAGAATCCTGCCTGTTATGTGTAAATCAGTCTTGTGCTGATACTAGAGAATATATGGCACGTAAATTGAAAAATAAGTGTAATCTAAATTAAAGTGATACAACTTTTTTCTCTATCTAAGCTTGACAGTACATTCATCTACAGATGGGATAGCCATACCATTTCCTCCCAATTCTTTTGCCCACCACCACAACGAGATCAGAGAAAAGATACTTTTATGCTATCTTCTGTGTAGTGGGTCAGAAGAGCTTACACTACTCTGCTCAAACTAAAACATAGTATGGTCATTAAGGTACATATTGAGAAATGTGGCATCATGATATAAAAAAGCAGAAAGAGAAAGCAGGCATGAGAACACGTAATATCTATTATCCCTATTATAAGAGGAATTTGTTTTAAAGAAAAGTTTGCATTTTTCAGAAATTTCATAAGGGCTTGTGAATCAGAGATACTATGACCCCCTCCCACCCTCCCCCATGCCCCTCACACACACTCACCATAGGCCTAATTCTGATGTGAATGGTGTTATACTAGAGCAACAGGAAAATTATGCTCATATTTTGCTTTGTTGTGCCACCAATGGCACCTGTCAATTCCAGTTCTACAAACCCTTATAAATGGCTTTACTCATAGGGGGTTCTCAGGTGCTCATTTGTCTGATGGATTTCACCAAGTTAGGTACTTTTAAAATTCATGGAGGCATTAAGGTGCCTAAGGCCGTGTATGGATGAAACAAGGGGCACGTGTGCATGACACTTTAAAGTGAGCAAAATGCTTATGCACCGCATTAATGGTGTCAGTGTTTGCACACATTGATGGCGTATTGCACATTAATTCCAACCACTGTAGCAAATTTGGTGACATAATGCGCTTAAATGACTTGAGGTGCAGCAAACTAAAACTCCTCCAAGCAGTTCTAGTTTGCTACCCCTACAGCCATGGAGTGAAGCACCAGGCTCTGTGCAGCTCAGGGGCTCTGCAGAAAGCCCTGCAGGCAGCCTGACAACAGCCTGGGAAAGCAGCTCCACCCAAGAAAAGCGGCAAGCCTGACCTCTCTCCCCCCCCCCCCCCCCAACGCCTGAAGCCTGTCTGCATGAGCTGTATGGGGGCCCAGTGCTTCCCTCCGCAGCTGCAGTGCTCCCCAGGACCACTTGAGCTGGGTGACTGTGGGCAGGTGCTGCCTGGGTGAGTGCTGCCACTGCCATGGGGGGAAGCACCAGCCCCCGCCACAGCCCAAGGACCACTCTGTCCACTGACAACTCAACTTCTTGTCCCCTCCACTGGTAAGACAGGTAAGTCAGCAGGGTGTGTGCATGACACAGGGGTTTTAAAGGGCCCTAAATTGAAATGGTGTTTTTAAAAACCCACTGCTTCAACTTAGGGTCCCTGTTTCATCTACACACACCCTATGAAAGCTCTTATTCTTTAGCAAGGAACCATCTACTCTTACTAGCCAGTAGGAAATAATGGCTCCCCTCTCGAGGATTTAGGCACTTAAGGACCTTATTATACATTAATTCTAGGTGCATCCTGGAGCCCTTAACCCCTGTACTGTCCACATATTAACACCTGAAACTAGTTTTAACCACACTTTTTGTGTCTTAAACTTACGCCATGCCATGGCAGGTTTATCTCTGATCTGTGTTATCCAGCTCATGTTCCATTAATGTGTGGTCACTCCTCAGAGTTTAGCTGCCCAACTTGCAGTCTTCCAGCATCTCCGGGCACAGTGTTTCCTCCCACACCTTCCTTTTCTGTGCTACCCTTCCCACCTCCAAGACACCCCAGGAAGCATGATAAGCACCCCCACACCCCAATCCCAAATCCTAATTTATTAAAACCTGAGACCTCCTTCAGTTTACTTTCTCTTTATTTATTTTTAATACCTTTTTTTACTTTATTTTTATTTTAACCTTCAGTGGCTGACATCCTTCATTTCACCACCCTACCCACACTCCCATTCCTTTCCACCTCCCATTTCATTACCCACCCCCATCCATTAACTCTCCTCCTCCCAGCTTTGTGTTCCAAGTGAGACACTTAGACTCTCTGCCTAATGGGATTTGAATTCACATCTCCCAAAAGAATGACTTGACTATTGGACTGCAGGATATTTTAGGGTTGGGCACTTCCAATTTCACCTGTGAAAATTGTTCTGTTTTGTGTCAGCATTAAAATATACCCTTACCTTGTGGTAAGTGGAAATTAGAAAGGTATAGTTTAGCTTCCATTGAAAGGGGAGTAAGTTATCATGGGTTACCTTCCACACACTATAGGGTAATAGCCTGTTCACAGGCAGTTACCATAGAGAAGCTGACATGCAGTAAAATCCCAACCTCTTTTGCCCCACAGCAAGTTATGTTTGATCATGCAGTGGATACCCACTAAAGTTGGGCTATCTGCATGTATTTTGTTACTAAAGATGTGACTGTAGATCAGATATTGGGACAAGGTAAATATACCATGACTTCAGTTTCATTCTAATTATATCCTTATCAAACATAAAAAAATCTCATAGGTTGCTTGCAGACATTTAAAAAACCCTCAAAAACTGGTGCTTTCCTTTAAACTCAGCACACTCCTGTACTGAGCCCAGCATATGCCCAGTAGAGGCATTGCATTAGTTGGACCCAGTTTGCCCACTGTCTGTATAGATAGGCTGCTTTAGTGGGAAAGGGGTTTGGTGCTTTTATCTAAAAGCTGATTGAATCAGCTATTAGATAAAAGTGCCAAAAAAGCCGCTGAAGTGCTGAATCTATACACACATTGCAGAGCTGGGTTTAAGTAATGTGTTGCTTCTTCCAGTAAAACTTTTTTTTTAACATCTCCAAGCAGCCATACATTCTGCAACTACATCAGAAGATGGTTAGTGCTTTTATTGCTTGAAGTGCTGTGTCTGAATATATATATTAGTCTATTAAAATATATTACATTACTTTCATCTATTATATAAAATGCATCCTGATGGCTATAAATACCATTGAGACTCCAACCTGCTTATTTAGCTGTCATTTGATTAATAAATTTAAGGGGTAGGCTGACATGATAAAATGATTAGACCAACCTGGCCACCCAGTGGTCTTTTAAAGCCAGGCTTGCTCATCTGTAATTTATCTCATTAAAATAACTTTATAAATTAGAACCTTTTTTTTTTTTTCAATGCTCTTACCAGAGATGATTAAAACTTCTTGATTTGCCAAACCAGTATATTTTTTCATTTTACTTTCACAGCCTTACTGCAATGGTTTTATTATATTCCAGTACAACAATGAAATGCATGCAGGGAAAATATTGGCTCCCTATGGTCAGAAGGGTCAAAAAGGTGTCAGAAATGACAGCATAACAAATTACACGCTGCAATTATTTATTTCATTATGCTGTTTTTTGAGAAGTGGCCAGGCATGAAATACTCGCTGCCTGCTGCTCTCTGAGTGATTGGGATAAAATCCAGTGCTCATGGATAATTGCATTAGCTTCTTCTAAGGTATGTGCTCCTATAAAGAACCTAGGTCTAGGTTTCCAAAGGCATTTAGGTACAAAGGATAATCCTTAGGGTTGTCTGTACACAAGTGCAGAGGCTGTTCCGATGCGCTGTAATTACAGCACATCAGAGTGGATTTGATTAATCAAGTCTGCTGGAACGTGTTAATTACTGCTCTCCAGCAACCTCCCGCCTCTTGTGTATCAGCATCCCCATGCTTCAAAATGGCAGTGGAGTTGCTTGAATTAAAGCTTGTTGAACAAGCTTTAGTTCAAGCATCCCTGCTGTCATTTTGAAGTGCAGGGATGCTGATACACAAGATGCTGCAGTGCTTTAATTAAACCAGCCCCCCTATCCCCAGAGCATGAGTAAAATTGCCCTCAGTGCCTAAACTGCATTGAAATCATATGAGTTAGGAACCTACCGAGTTAAGGTGCTTTGAAGAGTCTCAGTAGGTACCCACCTATATATATAGGTGCTTCAATACTCCTGAAAATGTAGCCACTTGTGAATGGAAAGAGCTGGGTGTATGCAGTGGTGATGAGACTTTTTCAGCTGTTATAAATTTATGCCATCAGAGATACTGAAATGTAAGTGGGTGGTACTTGCCAAGGTAGCAGCATTTAAGTGAAGCAAAGGAAAAAGAAATAGGCTTTGCATTCTCTGCAGGCATTTGGTCATTAGGCAGGTTTTGTAAGCAGTTGTAAATTCTCACAAGTATGCAGCAGAAACAGAATTTAAAAATTTAATAATATATTAAAGCAAGTGTTCATGCTAAAAAATCTGTTTTTGTTTAGTTTGCCTGGAAACATAAAAAATATTTATGTTATGTTAAATGGGTATAACATTATTTTGGTCAAATTCTAGATGACTAGAGGAGAGCTTTCTGTATAATCCACCTCTAGCTAAAACAGGTCAAGTTTTAACCTATTTTCTACTTCAAACAGAACAACCAAGTATGCTGTTGCTAGTGTGCCTGTGAGGCCAACTTGAAAGGGCATTATGCTACTGTATGCTTCCATGGAAGTATTACACTAGCATAATGCCCTTTCCAGTGTCTTCAAAGGATTTGGGGCAGAGATAGAAGTGACAATTTTCACCCAATCTGGCCACAAAAAACAGTCTATAGCCATGACCAAACACAAGTGCACAGCTGCAGACAGCTTAAAAATGACCAATTGGGTGAAAGTCTGAACCCTCATTTTATGAGGGGTCAGATGGAGATGTTTCAAAACAGAGCATCTTCTTTAATTTTTGTCTGCCTGCCTGCCAGCCTGTCACTGTTTTCAGAATGTGAGGGGGGTAAAGGGAGTTGAGGGAGTTTAGTCGGGGGGGGGGGTTCAGCCCCCCCTGGAGGGTGGGGAGGATGTATTGGAGACCCCCTACCCACCCCCCCCACCCCCAGTGTGGGCTGTGGAACCCCTAGAATGAGCTCCCTCTGCTCCCCTTCTCCCCTCCCATTCTGAAAGTGTTGCAGCCTTGCAGGGAGGAGTGGCCATTGCTAGGGGAAGCAAAATACAGGGTGCAGCCAGAAGATAGATTCCCCTCCCCCCTGGAACCACCTATGAACTTCTGTTTGTTTCAGGGGATCCTTGTAACTCTGAACACTTCTTGCAATGCATTCTCAGTTACAGGGGGGAGCTGCATTTCTGTCTGCACCCCTACTCACAATTTAACTTGTTTGAGAGCAAAATCAGGAAAACATAATATCTAGGCCATCAGTGGGTATAGTTTGCATTCATGGGCAAATTTAAGATGAAAGTTGCCCATACTCTTGTCAGTATAGTGAAGAAAACAGCAACTTAATGAACTAAATCAAAGCAGAATATGGTGGAGAATGTTCTATTTAATTATTATTTTAAAAAATGTAAGGGGTATTTGGGGTAGTACATATTGCTGAAGAATGAGTGTTCTCTCAGAAACCCCCCGTCAAATTTATATATTTTTTAAAGAATCTCAAGTTAAATAAACTTTTCGTTTACTCAACTATGTCCAAGTTTTAAAATGTTTTGAGTTTCAAAGCAGCCCAGTGGTGGGAGGCAGGGGAGAGCCAGGGCTGTGCTCTGAACAGCTCCACAGCCCCATGTAGCTCAGCCCATCAGGGAGCGCAGCCCAAACTCTCCCTGCCTCCTGCCACTGGGCTGCACTCTATGGGGCTGATGGAGCCAATAGGAGGGCAGTGCCAGCTCTGCCCGCCTCCTGTCACCGAGCTGCGCTCTGATTGGCTCCGCCAGCCCCACAGAGCACAGCCCGGTGACGAGAGATGGGCAGAGCTAGTGCTGCATGCCGATTGGCTCCATGGAGCTCAGCCTGGTGGTGGGAGGCAGAGTGCCAGCCCTGTCCACCTCCTGCCACGAGGGTGTGCTTCGATTGGCACCGCCAGTCCCTCGGAGCACAGCACCGGCTCTACCAGCTTTCTGCTGCCGGGAAAGCCAGCATAGTACAAGCAGATGAGCATGGGCCTGCTCCACAGCAGCATAGCTATGTGTGTACCATCTGTGCTCCTGGAGAAAGCTGGCAGGGGCCTGAAAGCTTTAAGACCCCAGAGTGTGTCTAGTCTCTGAGGCATCTCAGGTTTACAAGTTTCTTGCACAAAGCTAGAAGCCTAGAATTCCTGGAACAGGCTCCAAGGTCTATGCCCTGGGGCAGCTTTTCTATACAGTCTATATAGGACTTAGGTGCACCAGAGCTTTCAGACTCCTGGGTTGCTCAACCTAGTCAGTAGCAATTGATTTACAAGAAATGGTTTTCATGTTAGTAATAGGGTTAACACATTGTAAAGTGTCCTGTTTCCCTTTTTTTTTCTTAAGAAAAGTTCAAATACATTAAATTCTGAATGTGGGTCAGTTCTACCTGTTCATCATGGAGTCCATAAACCTTCCTACAGACTAATTTATAAATACCTTAATCACTATGGTCATTTACAGTTTTCTCTAAAAAATATAGGTCACTGTCAGGGAAATTATATTAAGCTAGGTAGACTTTTGTTCAGTATCCGTAGGGTTATATATATAATCTTGCACTTTTCGATAAAAATAGCTGATTGTTCGGACAATTGCATTAGCCACACATTCACAGGCTGTTTATATATAGGATCTCTCCAGAATGTTTTTCTTTGTTATATTGAAATGCACTTGTTTTTGTTGGGTTATATCAAGAATTGTTCACTTGTAGTTAGCAATACTTAAGATCTTTGGAGCACTATTGCTTTAGTAGCCAAGAGAGGCTCTATCTGAGGAACTCTTACAAATGTATAAAATACTAACATCTAAGACTTAAATCAAATGAGCTCCCTCTGCTCCTTTTCTCCCCTCCCATTCTGAAATGCAGCCACATCAGTCATTTTGTTTTATGTAAAATGATTGACACATGATAGGGTTGATACTTCACAGTCTAATGGTCTGTTCAGGAAACCTGAAGAGCTAGTTTTCCTTGCAAGGAAAGATTGCTTAGTCCTATTTGTTGTTGCTGTTTGTTCAATACATTTTTCAGTTTTCCCATTTATTCATTTCATTTTGGTTTCAGTTCATTTAACCTTCAGAAAAATATTTGTGCTGTCTATTGCTGAGGAAAGGAAGGCTCCAGCAGCATATTGCTGTATTTTTCTTTTACTGTTTGTCTATGAAGTCTGTAATAATAAATGTATCCATTTGAAATGGAAGTGATTAAGTTCTTTCTGAAATATCTTCTAGAACAAAGCGTTAGCTTTTCTTTAAAAGGGCAGATATTGCTACAGCTAGCATTTAATCTAGCCAAGGACAAAGTGTTATGCTTAAACAGCATTTACCTTTCTTCTCATATCTGAATCAGCTAGGATATCTGCATTCAAGTGTTTTGGGTTCTAAACTTTCAAAAAAATAATTATCTGTAGAAACTTTGTACAGTTCAGAGGATGACTGCAAATATTGTGAGATCTTTAAAAACACCCTATTACAATATCAGTTTACTGAGAGTTATACCTTTGAACTTCAAAACCCCAAAAATTCAATGAAGGTACTGGTAAGGGGTATGACTGTACTTGGGTTTGCATGCTAGCCTTTCATCTCTGGAGGCATTGATCCAAATCTCTTTACATGCCACAAGTAAAAATAAATGTAATGTTCTCACATTAATCCCCATTTTGTTTGCTTCTCAAATTATTATGAGGTCTGGTGTAACTGGTATTCTCTCTTTAAAAAAAGCCCAAATATACAGGAACTGAGGACGTTGTCATTCAGGGCTGAAGTACATTGACTGAATAGAGTGAAACATATTTGAAACAGATGGCAAAATGTTGGTGAACAGTGAGGTGTATTGATAGATTTCAATGAAGGAGTTTGCCGGTTACCTACGATACAATGACTCAGCTGACTGGGCAAAGCCTTTTTTTTTTTTCTGTTTATACAGCTCCTAACACAGCGGTGCTCTGCTAATACTGCGATACTGTGGCACCTCATAATAGTGCAATACTCATAATAAGACCACTAAGAACAATGATTGTAGTGGTGATTTTTGGATCAAAGTAAATGCTAATCATTATACTAATTCAACAGGTCCCTGACAATAAGTTCTTCATGATTTAAAGCAAATAGGAAAGTTTAATATAGTGTTTCTCAACCATTTTAGACTCAAGGCATTCCCTTGTTAGGCTTCTGGCACCCCTGGTTAGACTAAAGGCACTCCATGAAAAAATACCACCTCTGTTTTCACTCATTTCTTGACTACAGAAAAAAAATAATAGAGCAGTTTTTCTATTGCAAAGAACACAGAAAGCCCACAGTAGGACAGAATATTTTTAACACTATGGATTCTTGTTTGAAATCTTTAGCTGCCTATACACATGCTCAGAGTTGGGCAGGGGAAGTTTTTTAATTAGAGCAGTTCCCTGACAACTGCTCAAATTAAAACAATACTCAGTCCTAAACCTCATTTGCTGAGGTTTAGTTAAAGTGCCCCAACTGCCATTTTGAAATGAAACGTGGGTGGGCTTAATACATGTGATGGTGAGGAGACGCTGGAGCATTCTAATTAGAACATGAACAAGCACATCTAGAGACAGACCTTGGGTTTATCTTGTGAATCATTTTTTCCATGCTGAGCAGTGCTGTGGCACGCTGGTTGAAAATCATTGGTCTAGAGCAATTGGTCGGGGGTGGGGGGGCAGTGTGTGTATGTGTGTGTGGAAGGGGTGGATGCAAGGGAGGAAGGTGCTTGCCGGAACTTGGGGAAGGTGGCTGGGCGGCCGGGCACTGAGGCTGCAGCAGGGCAGGAGTTTGGGGGACTGTGGGCCAGGCATCAGCAAGGCCAGGGGGTGTGGGTCAGGACAAGCCATTAATCTTTGCAAATGTGTCCCGGGACGAAAAGGTTGAGAACCAGTGGTCTAGAGTAACCTTTTTGAGTTATTAAAAATATAAATTTTGGTCCTTTATAAAGTTTTATATTTTTGAAAATCTAAACAAACTAATCTGATGAACAAATTAATCTGATTTAACTAATAAGAGAATTCAATCAAAGCGTTAATTCCACTCCTTCAAAAAGACTATGTGTTTTTTAAGATAAATTTATTCATAAAATTGATTATGTTTGTCAGAGGTATATGCCATATTTATTTACTTATCAATGGAAAGTAATTTCTCTGAATCATGTGTGCAAAGATGCAACCACAAATATATAATCTATCATAACCCCTAATGATAACAGCAATGCTTCTTTAAAGTCTAAAGTGCAGTAACTATTATCTTCTATTATTAGAATTCCAGGACATGGAAATAATACAAGTGAAATAATGTATAATATATAAAACAGTAGTAGGATAAATGGTGCTAAAAGTCTTTTTTTCTTTTTTTATTCAGATTTGTGATAAAGAGTGGCATTACTACGTCGTCAATGTTGAATTTCCTGTGGTTACCTTATATATGGATGGTGCAACATATGAACCTTACCTTGTGACAAATGATTGGCCCATTCATCCATCACACATAGCTATGCAGCTAACTGTTGGTGCTTGTTGGCAAGGTAACACTACATAAAGTGCATAAAGTGGATATAAAGTTTTTAAACCTGATGCAAAGAGGGTTTTTCTTGTCTGCCTCTAAAGTGAAGTACACCAAATTTACAGTTATTAATGAGTGGCATGGTTAATGAAACTAATTTTACTTTCAGTTTCATGGGAAGATCTTCACAGAAGATAGTGGAATTTCTCAGACTAAAATTGGTGGAACTAAGAGTAGAATCAGAGCCTGTATTTTCATTTTCTAATAACACAGTTTGTGTTGTCTATAAAAATAAGATCTGATGCATATTAGATTTTGATCAGTCAGATAAAATTTATGATAATGAGATAATTATCATGGAGCCAATCTTTGCACTCCTGACCCTGGAAAGAAAGAACTATTTCATAATCAAGTTTATACATACAGGATTAAGCTTAATAATTTAAGTATTACAAAAATATTCTATTTTATTTCTTCTATAAATGAAAAAAAATCAACGTTTTACATTTAGAGCTTTAATTTACCTTGTGGTTTGGTACAACAGTTGGTTTAATTTAACCAAGGTTTCTTTTAATTTGATAGTATTTGTTTCTTATGCAGACTTTGCACAATATCTATGAAGCAACAATGCAAGCATCAACACATTCATTTACTGCTACTGTGGGAAAACAAGCTCATCTGCATTCCATATTTTACCTGGATCTGTGGAATCTAATAGCAATCAATATGTTTAAGGATTTGAAGAATTATCCATACTGATAAGTGTATATGAATATGTGTTTCTATATTCTCCAAATTTCCTTGCTGAGGAAACTTCATTTTTATCCCACAGTTCATAACTAGTCCTGGGTCCTGTTAAGATTTAGGTCCTTTTAATGTGGGTCCTGTTAATTACTTCTTTTTTATTTACTTATTTTCATCACTTTCTAATACTAACCTGTTTTCCCTGAAATTTCATCTTTTGAAACTCAGGAAAATCCTCTCCACTAACTTAGTGTTTACTAAAAAGGCCACATTTTGATGCCTATGAGGAATACAATTCTACTTTTATTCAGAGAGCAGATGCTGCATGAGCGACAGCTGTGCACATCTTCCTACACAACTATTTCCATGTGCCTTACTCTAGTTTTAATACAGTCACCTAAAGCAAAGAGGATAGGTTTCTCAGCTCCCCATCATGGACTCTTTTCTGAAATTTCAAGTAGGGATAAGAATTAAAGCCAATTGTGAATGCTGAGTTTATGATATAAACCCACAAACCGCTGTATTCAAAAGTATTACATCGGGCCATCAAAAGACAGCAACTGGTAACAGTTTTCAGTTTTTTCTGGCTCAGTCTGGTTCATGGGTGACTGGTGCCTTCTGGACTGGGGGGCACTTACCCCTCCAGTGGCCAGTCAGCGACCAGGGGGGTGGTCCCCCCACGGCCAATCTCACCGACCCTGAAGTGCCAGATGTGTGCCCGGAAGTGCGAGCGGAGCTTCTCTTGGTGTCCCCACTCCCCAGCTGATGCTCTCAAGGGGAACACTAGTGCTCCCACCTGCCCCTCGTGCCCGTTGCCTAAGCAGGAAATGCTGGCTGTCAGGGGGTGCACCAGTGCTCTCAGGGGGTGTACATGAACCCCATGTACCCCTTCCATGTTGGCACTGGTCTGTTTATTATCCAGTGGCCTGTAGGATTTGATGCTTCAGTAGATGAGCTTCTCCCAAAACAGTCATACTTTTGTCCAATTAAACATATGATACTAAATACTCAAAGGTCACTCATATTAATACTTATAGTAATACCACAGTAATATAAGGCCTTTAATGAGACATGGATTAGAGCAGTTCTTAAAATGGTTAAAACATGTCAAGGGGAGAATTATATATTACCCTGAATCAGGACAAAAATAAAGCCTTTTGAAATTTCACATGAAGCAAAATTTCAAAATATTTTATTTGTAAACAATAGAACTATTCTATTAAATTCAAAATGTTTGTTTCCACTTTGACAGTTTTAAAATGTTTTTTTTCAAAGTCAGTCAAATTTGAAATGAAAGATTGAAACTTTTCTTTTAGGGGGAAAATAAAAAGCAGAACGTGTAATTTTCAAAAAAAAAAAAAATGTCCAGCTGAAAATTTGTCTGCAAAAGAGGTACACTTCATGAAAGAAAAGGTGTTGCCACATCAGCATTTCATGAATATAAATTGTTTGAATGAAAACTTTAACTGGCTTACTGGGGAAAAAAATAATCTCTGCCAATAAAAATACTTAATCTTTACATATTCAAAGTAATTGAGAAACATATCCTCATAGTAATATGTGGTGTATGTAAGTAGATTTGGGAAATGACAGAGTTGACTTGCTGACACCCACAGATGGGACTCTTGTGTCAGTGAAAGGAACAGGAAACACATTTCTGTTTCTGGTCTTTTGGATGAATAAGCATGCTTCTGTTTCATTTACTATGAAATTTACTTTATTCGAGGATCAAAACAGAGTCCTCTCTCCTTTTTATCAGAATCTGTAATATTATCAGAACTCCATGTTGATCTCTTGCCTCAGAAAGAACCAATCATTTTCTCATTTGCTGTTTTTAACTGTGGTCTTCTTGTAACTCTGAATGTGTGGATGGAATCTACCGAAGTCAAACTATTTTCAAAGTGATCCAGACCCAGAAACCAGAAGAAATAAGAGACTCGAGTCCTTAGGTGACAGTGTAACGTGTGCACGCATGCGCGTGCATGTGTGTGTGTGGGGGGAGTGGAAGTATACAATGAAATCAAGGACTAAAGTTCTTAATTAGCAAATACTAACTAGAACGTCTGTTTCAGATATAAAAAAATCTAACATTTTAGATAGGACAAAGTTCATTTCTTGCCTGGAAAATGCAATCTATTTTCAGAGCTGTCCCTAGGCATGTGTGGGGCCCAGGTCATAGACCATGCAGGGCCCTGGTGGGTGGCAAGCAGCTAGAGCACAGAGCTGGCAATGCATGGTGACCATGGTGGAGCCTATACAGCACTGTCTGTGGGGCCCCTCAAAGTGCGGGGCCCAGGGCGGTCACCCTGATTCACGCCCCCACAACTAAGGACGGCCCTGGCTATTCTGCTCTCTCATATTCCCTCTGTAGGATTCTGAGCCTGTACCAGGTTATGAGGAAAGGGGAGTCTCTTTCAGAATAGCCTTTTGCATCATCTACTTTGGCATTCTGACTGTGCTTACCTAAAATAGTTTCACATATGTGCCTCCTACCCTGATCTAGAGGCACATCATGTAGGGGACTCAGAAAGAAACAAAAATTATTCTTTATCATAAATATTTCCTGTTAATAACATTTCAGTTCCACAGTAATTCTTTTCTCCCTTTTTATAGCATTGTTTATCATGCCCATTCTGAAGAGTTAGGGGAGTTATCTATCTGTCTTTTTAGTCACTCACAAAATCTTATTTCTCCCTTCAGCTGTTCCAGTGAAATACAGGAAGTGCCAGGTTCCATTCTGGTCTTCTCTTGAGTCCAGAATCAACTATAGATCTTCGTAATGAATGCTCTCTCACACCTCTTGTGTAATAAATTTTAGCTTTAGTCTTTGACATGCCCAGGGTCCTATCTGTGTCAGCTAACTTGCTTTAGATTAAATTTCTGGAATTTTTCTTCCCATAGACCTGCATGAGGTTAGAAACCATGGATTGCCTATATAAATCTGTCACATTTTTTTTTCCTGTCATGAATATCCCAGGCCCAGAGAGCCTAATTCTGATCCTCATTTTACAGAAGATTTGCAGAAATAAATGCTTTCACCAAAACTGTTGTGGGCAATGAGAATTGCCCCCAAAACATCCATAGAACTTAAGCATATGCTACTATATTCTCTTTTATCAGAAAGGCTTTTTCATTTTGCATTTCAAGATTATAAGTAATCTTAGTTGAGATTTAAGACCCTACATCTAATGTAGATCTCACTGACATTTATTTTCTGTATTTCCCTTCCATATTTACTATTACTTCTTCAGGAACCAATTCTTGCAATGTACATCAGCCACGATTTCCTTCGTATTTAGCTTCTCTGAGCACATCGGCAGTGAGGTACTTTTTATGTCAGTCTATTCATGTCTAGTTTGGAATGTGCACTTTTTAGCATGATTCAATCATAGAAGATTGATATAATCAGCTTTAAAAAGGCAGAATCTTGACGCAGCCATTTGGAGATACTGACAAATTTAGCTCCGTTTTTAATAGGATGTGATCTGGTTTCTACAGAACTACAAGGAACTTTAAATCCTTTTGGGGGTTTGCAGCAAGGATTTATGAAAAATGAGTTGGTTTCATATTTCTGTTGGTGATACTGAAAATGGTAGACAGAATTGACAAATACCTTATTTGCCATATCTTAATGAAAGCTTGAAAAACAAGGAAAAATAAACAGCCAGCCAAACAAATACTTATGGCTTTTATTCTTTCTACCCCTTATGCTTAGGGCCCTACCAAATTCATGGCAGAAGCTGGGTGTGCTACAGCTCCTTTAATCTTTCAGGTACTCCTGTGTGCCACCCCCTGCCCCTTCCCTCCCTCCACAACTGATTGGTGGAGGGGCCCTGCTTGCATCTTGCTCCTGATTGGCAGGAAACTGAAAACCACGGTATTAAACATGGCGCTGTCTTTGCCTCCCCACCAGTCAGTAGCAAGCAGTGGGGCTGCTGGGCCCCTTAGCCAGTCAGTGGCAGGAGGCAAAAACAGCGCCATACTTAAACCTGTGATTTTTGCCTCCCCACCTATCAGGAGTGTGGCACAAGTGGGGTCCCTCCATCAATCGACAGCAGTGGGGGGAGGGGTGGGGTCAAGCAGGGGCATTTGAAAGATTAAAAGCCACAACACACCTGACTTTCTCTGTGAATTCAGTAGCGCCCTACTTATGCTGCTCTGCAATACATAAGAACATTCTCTTTACTTTTTTCTCCTTGTCCAAAAATATAATCAAAAGGTTTTACACACAACTAACTTCCTAAAAGTTGTTATTGTTTTCTAACTTCTTGGTACCCTGAGTAGTAACATACTTCCTGAGCAGTCTCCCTGAATTCAAAGTCATTGAACCTAGAAAAGGTACTACTGACAGTAAGATACTACATGAACATGTTAGAGTAGAAGTACAAGCGTTTCTTAAATGATGAATTTGTATATGCTTATCAGTTATAATAGTTTTCTTTTCAGATAAGTAAGGAAATGAAATTGACCTATTGCATCTGTGCAAAAGGCCTTTCCTGGTGAAAGCAATGGACTGACATAGCAGTATAGTGTAACTGGGGTGGGCAAAGAGGGCAAGAGCCCTGGGCGCATAGATTCAGAGGAACTGCCAAAATGGTAGGTCCTGTGAGTCACTGCACTGAAGTGATAGCTTGTGTGTGGGGAAATAACATTCTCCAGTACTCAGCACTCTCGACTCCATACCCACCTTTCCCAAGTACTCAGTGCTTTTCCTGCCTGCCACTCAAGGACCAAAATTCCCAGCTATATGTCTGGTCTGATAAAGCTGGGCTATGGTATGACTTTGTAATAGGATTGTTATTCCATTAAGTCCAAAGATGTGCTTTACCTTCAATGCTGAAAGAAGTTTATTTCACCTCATTAATTGAGAGGGCAGATTGATTTCTTCTCAAAACCTTTAAGGTCAAAGGTACTGCTTGCTGATGCCCTCTATATAAAGAAGGTCTCTTCAGAGACATAAAGGAAATGTTGCTATGAGCTTACTCCAGGCTTCAATATCCAAGTCACTATAAAAGAGTGTAGCAGCAGGCATACTCATTCTGCCTGGCAGAGTGCCTCCCCCCCCAAGTGATGCAACTTTCTAAATATCTCATTAAACGGTTGGTACCACGAAGGCACAAAAGAGTCATTTGGAAAATGCATTCTGAAAATTTCCGGGTACTGTGTTGGAAGCTCTCTACCCATATTTAAACTGCACTGAATTAAAAATATCATTACCTAAGAGCATAACTAGCGCATTTTAAACCACATAAGATAATGGCACCTTAAAACTTGTTTGGCTAATTAAAAAAATTTTGAGGATAAGAGCATGAAAACCAAATGTAACTTGATATGAATAAAACTTACATCTCAGATTCAAAATGAACTATTAGAAGCAATGGAGGGTGCAGAGATTAGGGGAAAAAATGTCTTTTTACAAAACATTTAATGGCAGTAATGGAGCTTTATTTCCAGTATTGGGCTGGGGAGTGTGTTATCCTGTTGAATACCTAAAGTGCACTTTTAATAAGATATTTAGTTATGCTTCTGGTGAAACAGTACTTCAAAGCATGGTAGGCCATTTAGAGCTCCTGAGACCAATTTGATATTGACTACTTGCCACCATTAGGACAAATGTGTGGTCTCTGTTGTGGCTGTAATACTGGATACTGTTTTGATAGGTGTACTTTTTTGGTTCACAGTCCCAACAATAATTAAATTTCCAGTCACAATTTACTGCCAGTAAGTCTGTAGAAAGTGTCCGGTGTACCTGTCTCCTCACCTATTAGAATAAAATAATTATAAGACTTTGCACTTGCATAGCATTTTCCATCGAAGGATCCTTCAAGTCAGTTGAAACCTGGGAACACCCAAGGGTGTGCCCATCCTCAACTGGAAGGGATAGATGAGGCAGGCAACAGTGCTGTGAAAGGGACAGCAGTCATCTAAGCGCAGTTCCCTCTTTTCTCTATAGAGTCAACTTAATGGCAATGCTCTTAACTCTTTACAGTTTATTGAATTATAATATACATATTATTTCTTATTTTATATATATACAGGTAAATATTCTAATAGGTAACAAAGGAAAACTTTCTGAAAATATTCTTTGCAATATCTTTTAATGACACCAAAGGTATACAGATGAATATTTACAATATGATAAGCCAAAAAACCTTTATACCAAACTAATGCAATTCCATAACATTTTGTACAACATATTCATAATTATGATAACAGTCATATAAAATATGAGGCACAGTCTTACATGATATAAGGCACGTTTACCCCTGGATCCCAGCTAGCAAGGGGTGCTTCCGCTTCTATTGGTCTAGCTAGGAGGGAAACTTTCATCCAGGGCTTCCCTCTGGGTGGGGGTTGCCTTATTTCAGGAATGCCTCCCCTGCAGGACCTGCCTCTGCCAGCAACTTAGTTTTCTTCGAGAAGTCATCAACCGGGCCTCAGAGACATTTGTTCAATCAGAGGCCCCACCAGCCTTGTCTGTGTCACTCCAAGAACTCCCCTCCTGGCCCTGTGCCCCACTTCGGGTATTGAGGGTTCTTCCAGCTCTCATGGGGCCAGGGGAACCTAGCTTTATACCTAGGCCTCCCCTTTCCCGGGGCCTGCTGTAGGCTCCAGGGCTCTTTTAGGTCTTTGGCTGGGCCACACTGTGTGGCTCCAGTTATCTGGCTTATGCCAGGGCTAACCTGAGCGGCCTCAAGCTGCACCCAGGGCAGGTTGTCCATGTGCCAGACTACACATTGTGTGTGCCCAAGCAGCCTCGAGCTGTTCCCAGGGCCAGCTCTCCATGTTCCGGTCTGCACACTGCGTGGGGCCTGAGCAGCCTTGAGCTGCTCCCAGGGCGGGCTCTCTGTGTGCCAGTCTGCACACCGCTCTGGCCAGCCTTCTGCTGAGGATGCAGGCTTGAGCTGCCTCAACACAGCTCCCAGAGCCCGAGCCCTGTGTGCCAGCCTGCACACTGCTAGGGCAAAGAAGGGATCCTGTGGAGGCTCTTCCCTCTCCAACATCCTTCATTGTCTCTGCCCAGCATGCTGAACATGCTGGACATTTATTTACACCAGAGGCCCTGCTCCTGAAGTCTGCCAACTTGAAAAGTGCAGTCTTCAATCAGGTCCACAGGCTTCTTGCCGTGGCCCCCCCCGCCCCCAGTGAGCAGGGGCAGGGCAAGCCCCTCCCAGCTGTTACCTGATTGGTAGAAATGTTCCACCAGTCTGAAGTGTCCTTCTCCAAGCCTGGCTTGCCAAGCAAAAGCAGCAAGCCTGCCACATAACCATTAAAGCTTAGCTCATTACAGCACCCTTCTCTAACAGAGACATAGCATCCCCACTTTTTAAATTGGACTATTGTACCCTAAAGAAAACAGGTGATTTGCCTAAGGTCATACAGGAAATTGACATCAGCCTAGGGAGGAGAATCAGGCTGTCTGACTCCGAGGCTTGGGAGCCCATTCCAGAGCCTGGCAGCCCTAACTGTAAAGTAATGTCTCCTGATGTCCAGCCTGAACCTTCTCTCTAACAATTTGTGGCCGTTATTCCTAGTAACCCCCGGTGGTGCCTGGGAGAACAGAGCTTCCCCCAATTCCCACTGGTCCCCCCTGATGAGTTGGTAAATGGCCACCAGATCCCCTCTCATCCTTCTCTTGTGGAGGCTGAATAGGTTCAGGCCCTTTAGCCTTTCTTCATTGGGCCTGCCCTGCTGCCCCTCGGCCATGCAAGTGGCCCTCGTCTGGACCCTCTCATCCCTCCAGTGCGGTGCCCAGAACTGGATGCAGTACTCCAACTGTGGCCTGACCAATGCCGCATAGAGAGGAAGGATCACCTCCCTGGACCTGCTTGTGATGCATCTGTAGATGCACAACAAGGTGCAGTTAGCCTTACTGACCGCTTCCTCACATTGGTGGCTCATGTTCATCCTCGAGTCAACAATGACTCCAAGATCCCTTTCTGCCACTGTGTTGACAAGAAGGGTGTTTCCCAGCCTATAGCTGTGCTGCTGGTTCGTTCTCCCTAGATGCAGTACCTTGCACTTGTCTATGTTGAATTCCATCCTATTCTCATCCGCCCACCACTGTAACCTGTCTAGATCTACCTGGATTCAGTCCCTCCCCTCCAGCGTGCCCACCTCGCCCCCAACTTGTTTCATCAATGAATTTGGACAGCGTGCATTCCACACCCACATCCAGATCTCTGCTAAAGATGTTAAACAGTACAGGCCCCAGGACCAAGCCCTGGGGGACTCTACTGCCCACATCCCTCCAGGTCAAAAATGACCCATCCACCACCACTCTCTGGGTGCAACCATCTTGCCAATTTGGCACCCATCTGACTGTGTAGGCATCAATGCCACAGTCACCAAGTTTTTTTTAAGAGAACGTGGTGGGAAACCATGTCAAAGGCCTTCTTAAAGTCCAGGAAGATGGCATCCACCCCAACACCCTTGTCCAGGGACTTTGTGACGTGATCATAAAAAGAAACCAGGTTAGTCAGGCAGGACCTACCCTCAATGATCCCATGTTTTTTGCCCCTGAGCATTACCTCCCCTGCTGGGCCCTTGGAGGTGTGCTCCTTGATAATTTTCTCAAAGGTCTTTCCAAGGACCAAGGTAAGACTGACTGGCCTATAATTGCCAGGGTCCTCTTTGCTCCCCTTCTTGTAAATGGGAACCATGTTGGCCCTTTTCCAATCCTCTGGTACCTGGCCAGTGCCCCACAGGCACTCATAAAGCGGTGCCAGGGGCCCTGCTATGACCCCCGCCAATTCCCTCAGCACCCTCAGGTGAAGAGCTTCTGAATCTACTGATTTAAACACATCCATCCCCTCCAAAATTTCCCTAACTAGGTCGTCCCTGACTCTAGGCATGGTGGTGCCTCTCCTGGGTCCGTCCACAGTTCTAGTGGGCTAGATGTCCCGCTCCGTGTTCAGGAAAATGGAGGCAAATACTTCGTTAAAGAGGTCAGCTTTTTCATTTGCCGCAATCACCAGATTGCCAAGCCTATCCTGTAGGGGCCCCATGTTACCCGGTGCCTTCTTTTTACTTCCTATGTATTTGAAAAAGGACTTTTTATTATGCTTAATTCTGGTTGCTAGCCCTAGCTCCATGTTTGCCTTGGCCTTCCTAACAGCCTCCCTGCAGTTCTGAGCAGCGGAGGTGTAATCCTCCTTGGTGATAGCCCCTTGTTTCCACTGTTTGTATGCCTCCTTTTTTGCCCTCGGGCATCCCTGGATGCTTTTGCCAAGCCATTGGGGCTTCTTAGCACTTGTGCTTCCTTTGGTGCACATTGGGACTGACTCCCTTTGAGCTCAGAGGATCATCTCCTTGCAGAACAACCACCTGTCTTGTACTCCCATCTCATTAAAGCTCCGAGACCCCAATGCCTCTCCTACTAACCTTCTTAGCTTACAGAAGTCAGCCCTTCTGAAGTTGAGGACCTCTGCCTTGCGGCTTGCTTTCACCACCCTGCACTGGATAGTAAATTCCAGCAGGTGGTGACCATTGTCGCCCAGGTGGTTGAATACCCACAGACTCCTCACCAGGCCGTCACCTGTGGCAAGGACCAAGTCCAGCAAGGCATTTCCCCTGGTGGGACTATGCACCTCCTGGTTTAGGTGGAGGTCCTGTATCCCAGCTAGGAACCTGTGTGAGCAGTCGGACCTGGCTGATTGCTCCTCCCAGGAGATGTCTGGGTAGTTTAAATCCCCGTCTATCCCCTATTTGCTTGAGGCTTCCACCAGGGCTAGCCGTACCCCCTGCCACTCCAGCAGTGAGCAGGGTGAAATGCCTGACAGGGGATGCTGTGCCCCTGCCTTGAAAACCCTGGCTGGGGTCTGTCCTGGTAGGACAGGGCAGGAGGGGGAGAATTAAATCCCCATCCATCCATTCCCCATTCACTTGAGATTGCTGCCAGGGCTGGCCGCACCTCCTGCCACTCCAGCAGTGAGGTGCAGAGTGGGAAATGCCTAGCGGGGGCTGCTTCCCCCTTCCCTCTCCAGGTACACCCCAACTGGGGACCATGCAACCCCTCCCCAATCAGCCTGCCAGGGCCTGGCCATGCCCACTCCACCCTCAGCTCAGCTCAGCTTCCCTCAGCCTTTCAGCCACTGCAGAAGGGAGTGGGGGGGGGGGTCTCGCTCTAATGCCTCCTGGCTCCTGGCCTGAGCCACTACAGGCATGTGGCTGTATTTCCAGAATCAAAAGTGAATGTCTGTTCACTTGCTTGCTGGTTTAATCTACACAGGTTAGACTAACCTGCAAAGATTAAATTAATTCAGACTCGGGCTTTTGAATATCTGTACTTAGCCCCAGTGCTTCTTTTTAACAACTAGATCATCCTCTACCTTCCCACCCCCACTACTGCTCTCCTTTTTAGCTTTTGCAATCTTGTTATGTCTTCTTAAGCATATTAAAAACAAATTAGGTTACAGTTATATTTTCTAGCAGCCAGCCTTAGCAAAAAGTTCTTAGTGGGATCATTAAATTGAGAATCAGTTGTCTCAGGATGTAGCAAATGAACCCTCTTGCAAAGTGAAAAAATTCTTCCATTAAACCAAGGCTTATAGGTTCTCACTTTGATCCCCTGGATGCTAGTGATCATTCTGTAGCAAAGACAGAAAAATGAGGAACTTATCAGACTTGATAATCTAATCAGCCCTTTGCACCACTAACTCTGAACTTCATCTAGGTTCCTTTGAAAAGATAAGGTCTCAATTTCATAATTTCTTCAGGGGCTGATCGTTTTTTATGTATTGTCCCCCACCTCTTGTCAGGAAAATGGTTACACAAGTTAATTACTGTCACAAGGTTATACTGTAGTTTACCATAGCCGAAAGTCATTATTTTCAATACCATATTCTGATGTCTTGGACTCCATATATGAGGTAATTCACTTATATTGGCTGCACTCTACATTTAGGGAAAGGGAAGTTCTCTAGAACAGGCCTGCCACCAATGAAGCTATAGGTCATAAACAGAAAACAGTCACTCCAGCAGTTCTGTGGTGGGGTTTTTTTTTATTATTATTCTGTATTTTATCTCATTTTAATCTCCCCTGCAAATCTCAAGAATTGTTAGAGAATAATTTGTCAGTAATTTTGCCTTCAAAGAAAAACATAACAATCTCAACTCTAATCCTGTATGGAGCATGAGAGCCCACTTCTAATTATATAAAGCACTGTACATATTTTAAAATCTACATGAAAAGAGGCAGACTAGAACCAGTAACAGTCAGATTCCCAAACCCACCAAGAAAAGAAACTTCATGCGTTTCTCCAACTAGGGTTTTCACCAGTGTTGGAGAGTCCTCAGTGAGCACAGAACCAGGGCATCTGGTGTCTATCCCCATATCCTATGGGCCTAACATAAAATAGATGGTTGAGTATGGTGCATAGCATCTATCTGCAGCTAGTGCTTGGTATTTTGGGATGAAATGCCAGCTGAGATATATTAAAACAGATCTCAGGTTACTCCAACATGGGATTGGTGTGGAGATAAAAGCACTGAGGTGCCCTTCTTTTTCCTGATGTGCCAAGCAATTGTGAGCTGCAGCGGAAAACTTAACCCAGAATGTATGTACCCAAAAGCATTTAACACTCTATCAGGGGAGTCTCTGTATTTTTCTTTTTATCACGTTATGACAAAACAAGATACTTATTTGGACCTTTACATAGAAAAGGAGAATCAGAACAGGTAGTTTAACTGAGGTGGGTATGTTCTGTGAGAGTTGAATCAGTGTTTAAATACGTGGTTAATTCAATGTAGATACATGCCTCTTATCTAATTTATTATCTGTTATAGTCAGTGTATACCAGCTCTGGGATGTTTTTCGGGGAGTAGGATTATAGTGCAGTGGTTCTGCCTGCAACATTAATTAATTTAGCATGGATTGTGATTTGCTTTTAGAAACATAATACAGAAATTATACACTGACTGAATTTTGTTTTGGTTGACATCACTTTTGATAGATATATTAGCTATGAGAGACTACAAAATCTTAGTATACTTCATCATAACTTATTTCAGCAAAAACCTGCTTTTCTGAAAGAGTAAAACATGCATTTCTTGCGCGTATACAGGTTAGAATGTGTGTTGTTAATAGGAGATTGGCATCATATGTTCTCACAGTTATCCAGTTTTTGAGTTGTACTTTCAAATCTTAAGGCATGTGGAGCCATTTGGTGACAGAAGCTTCCACATCAGAGCATGGACAGGTTGAAATAGTGTGGTGTTCACTGAACAAGATTCTTGGTTGAAGAGTAATTGCTTTGTACTGAGTCTTTGGGGTTATACCATGATCATCTGAGGAAACAGGATAGTTCAGGATTTATCCTATATTATACTGTAGGCTCATCTTGTTTCTGTTTAACGGATAGACCTCTTGCCATGACTTTAAACTTTGATTGCAAATGATGAGGCAAAGAAGCAAGTAGAAGCAGATGGTGCTAAATCTTGGGTCTTGAGCCCAAGGAGAATTGTTTAGCAGGCTTCAGATTTGTATGAATAATCTGTGTCAGAGCCACAAAGAACCCTTCAATTTTTTACTCCCAAAGGACAGAACTGAACATTTCTCTGAACTGCCACTGCTCTTCAATTTTCCACTTTAAGTATTTTGTTATCCAGGATCATCAACTTATTACCATATTGTTTTATTTGTTCTTAATTTGATTTTTATGGGGGTGGAGGGGTTGGGGTTTTTTGACCTTCTGTAGACTGTTGTAAAATTTGTCCTAATTTGGCTGGGCTCAGATAGTTCAAAGCTGTAAACTGTACTAAATGTTTATGATCCAGATTGTTTTATCTGATGACTTGTAAAGAATTTCAGTTCTACTCCTTTTTCTGATTACATTTGCTATTTGGTTGTAGTTTCCTATGTGCACCTGGAAAATGTGTTACTCAGCTAGAATGAAAGGCTAATTTCTTGACATCTATCCCCTGAAGACCTTTTCTCTGGACTTTCTTATTCCATTTTCAATTACAAAAAACTACTGAGGGAACCCTATGTGCTATATGAATGTCCTCAGCCATGTAACATGACCTAGAAATATCATGTACCATTTGCGTAAGTGGTTGTAGCTGTTACAGATGCAGAGCAAGAATCTGCCAGTCAGTGATGGTGTAAATTCTTTTCTGCACTGGTCTAAAACTCAGCAAGACCACAGGTGACTGGCAAAGTTTATGCTAGGACAGAAAGACTGTGGTACAAATACAGGAAAGGAAAACTGTTTCTGGCTACCTGAGAATATCAGAGCTAGGATCTGTCTGGCAATATTGATAATACAAACTCCATTGACAGTAGCTAGTGGACATTCTTATACACTTATGTACTTTTCCTACTCTTTCAGATGCCTCCCAAAGCCAGTTCACATGACCTCTGTTTGGTATGGGTCTAATTCATGCCTGTATCTGCCAGGTGTTTGGGAACCCAAGTAAATGCTGTTTAGATTAAAATATAAATGTATAGCGCCTTTTCAACATATGAATAATATTGTGGATCTGTTGCCTTACAGTCTACAAATACATACATACATACATACATACACAATCAAGAAGAACGAAGAAGGAATAAGAGAAGCTGAGAACATTTGGATTGATTTTCATCACCAGTGTCTAGAACCTCTCTAATAGCAATCAGCAGTTCCACCCTCAGGTTATTCCAGGTCTTGATGTATTAAAAATATATCAATCAGCATCTTATTGTCACCAAGTCTAAGTGAAAACGAACAGAAAGGACTTGATTCCTATTTTTGCTTTTCCCCCCAGTAATGTAAAGTTGAATTGAATCACCATGTCAGACTGAGGAACTGAAGCTTAATTTTGCAGATGCTATATTGGATGTTGTTTATATGTAAAGGCATAATAATAGCTTTTATTTCCTTCTGTACCTAGCTCTTTTTGATCAAATTATCCATAAGTATGTGTTCCTGTAGTGTATAGAATGCATCAGCACAGTCTGACTTATTTGTATTTCTATATAGGCACTAAGGGTACCTGTAGATGTGCCAGGAGCCTGCTCTGACATGATGTAATTATAGCATTTTGGAGCAGATTCGATTAATCAAGTCTGATACAAGAAACGGTGCAGCGCTTTAACTAGAGTGGCTCTCAGAGCCACTCTAATTAAAGCACTCCCTCCTACCACCACCCCTGGAGCACATGTAAAAATATCTTAAGAGCATTATATATGGCCACCAGTGTGTTACTTGAGTATATTTATAAGTATTGTTGATGTTTCTGGAATTTGTACATCCCCGGAGAATTCTATTTTAGGAAACTATCATATCATCTTTCATTAAAACTAACCTTTTGTGGTTCTGGTTTTACATTTTGAGAGTCATGCAGACTTGCAATACCTCCTGAAACTCTCCAGCATCAAGTACAGTCATTGCTTCCTCCCATAGGAAAGAAGCATGTTCTTCTTGCTCTCCTAGCTAGTTATACAAGCCAGTTCATAATTAGGGACACACGGTCTGTGTGTTGCCCAGCCTTCTTCGTTCCCTTTGGAATTGTTAATTTCACTGATAATTGAAGCTGTGTGCCATCAAGTGCACTGCCATTTTAAACTGATCTTGCCAAAGAAAGATGAAATGGGAAAATATTATTTGCTTCCTCTTGGACCCTTGTACACCTCTACCAATTGTCTGCACTTGACAAATGCAAATTTGCAGTACAGCAATATGTTAATAGTAGTGGAGAAACCATTTAAAGCTAGGAATCTTACTGAGTCTCAGCAGCACAGTTAACTTTTAAAGCAAGAATTATATACCTGAGAGAGTGTAACAGTTCTACACGGTCATTTTGTAATTGCCTGTAAACCAGTTTTCAGTAGCATGCTGTAAATGTTTTTGGCACAATATATTATCTTATATTTATGTAGTATGAGTTATCATCAGTGTTGTTTGATATATAAATGATAAATGGTAATACACAGTCTAGTTTTGGCTTTATTGTGGATGTTTCTATATCTTCTGTCACTGGAAGTATCAGACCTAGTAAGAGAATATCAAGGAGGAATGGGGATGTACATTCAAGCTGCTCAAGTAGAGAAAGATGAGGGCAAATGTTATTTTTTTTCATATTCTCTACGTCCTACTCTATGGATTATTAAATGGCTTTTCAGTCTCATTGGCCCTGCTTGCAAATGCCTGCATTTCAGCATTTGTCAGGAGGCTGAAACTGATCATTAAGAATGTGGCAAATGACTACAATGACCAGTATAAACTGAAGGACCTGAATCTTGAAGGTAAATAGTAACAGTTATGGAATACAGGGGCATAATCTGGCTAGTAGATTCAATAATTTTTATAATTTTTCTATATTGCTGACTTTACAGTTATCATCTTTCCTGTTGTCACCTACAGACAAGACCACTGCAGATCACCCTTGTTATTGCCATGTGTCTCCTTGAAGTCTGTCCAGAAGCTCCATCTGGTACAGAATGCATCTGCCCACCTACCCATGCCCCTGTGAGCAGAGTTCATCTGTTCTGAAATCTCTGCACTAACCTGCAGTTTATTTCCTGATACCGTTCAATGAGATGGTTGTCATCTTTAAATCTTTTAGTTTTCTAGGATTCACCTCTCATTCTGCATCACGTGAGAACAATTCAGATCACAGACAGGCTCTTGATGTAGGATTCTAAAGTTAAACTCCAGGGTCAATGTTGGGGGTTTAGCCAGAGCCCTTGAAACTTGGTCTTCTAAGCAACG
Organism: Alligator mississippiensis; assembly: GCF_030867095.1. Classification (NCBI taxonomy): domain Eukaryota; kingdom Metazoa; phylum Chordata; order Crocodylia; family Alligatoridae; genus Alligator; species Alligator mississippiensis. The sequence goes on from NC_081830.1 coordinate 46,769,627, forward strand.
TGCCAAGTGCTAAGAATATAAATTTTCAAATCTTGATACATTGGTTGCGTTAATTGCATTCAGTACTGCTCTCATCATGGAGAGGCAGACATTAGAGAGGAATTTAGAGACAGTCCAGTTATAAGAAGTTTTTGCAGAACTAATGTGTTCATGGTATGTTAGCCATTTTCCAAAGGTAATTACCTTGGTAAGTGCCAGAAGGGCCTAATGTATGGTAGGAACTAGTTCTCAGCTGGGCTGTTGAAGAAATGAAGGTTTTGTCCTCCTCTATAAAAATACCTGTAAAAATTGATCCATTGGAATTTTTTTCTATGTGATGGACAGATTGGTTAATTAGAAAAAAAAATCACTGAAACAAGTTTGACTGGAGTACATAATGATGTGATATGTTCTATGATGTTAGAGAGCAATGATCTTTAAGCAAAAGAAAGCACCTACGAGCAACATGTCTGCTGCCATGAATCTGAGTCTGGTAACCTCTGCTTATAAAATCTTTTTTTGTCTCTTATTATAATAATGTGTATTTCTGGCATAATTTTGGCCTCTTCCATAACAGGCAAACGTTGTAGGAAGAGAGGTAGTTCTCAGTGCTTCAGGCATCAATGCTTAGAAGCCTTTCTGCACTGTATTGCTAGCTCAGGGTATAATTCAAGATCTGCCTTGATCCTAACCCTAGTTCACACACACACATTTTCAGCTTTCTCCTCCTTTGGAGTAGAAGGGGATTAGGAACAGTCAGCGTGGATTCATCAAGGGCAAGTCATGCCTGACCAATCTGATTGCCTTCCATAATAAGATGACTGGCTCTGTGGATGCAGGGAAAGCAGTGGATGTGATATACCTTGACTTTAGCAAGGTTTTTGACACTGTATCCCACAGCATTCTTACAAGCAAGCTAAAGAAGTATGGGATGGATATATGGACTGTAAGGTCGATAGAAAATTGGCTGGATCATCGGGCTCAGAGGGTGGCAATCAATAGCTCAGTGTCTGACTGGTAACTAGTATCACGTGGAGTGCCCCAGGGTCAGTCCTGGGGCCAGTTCTGTTCAATATCATCATCAATGATCTGAAAGATGGTATTGAAAGCACACTCAGCAAGTTTGCAGATGACACCAAGTTTAGGGAAATAGTAGACATGCTGGAGGGTAGGGCTAGGATTCAGTGTGACCTTGAAAATTGGAGTATTAGACCAAAACAGTTTTCCTGACGTTCAGCAAGGACAAGTGCAAATTCCTTCACTTAGAACAGAACAATCCCATGCACCAGTGGGGTGGGGACCAACTGGCTAAGCAGCAGCTCTGCAGATAAGGACCTGGGGTTAACAATGGACAATGAGGTGAATATGAGCCAACATGTACTCTTGTTGTAAAGAAGGCTAATGGCATACTGGACTCCATTATTAGTAGTGTTGCCAGCAGATCGAGGAAAGTGATTGATTATTTTCCTCTATTCAGCCCTGGTGAGGCCATATCTGGAGTACTGTGTCCAGTTTTGTGCCCCGTGCTCCAGAAAGCATGTAGATAAATTGGAGAGTCCAGTGGAGGGCAACAAGTATGGTTTGTGGACTGGTGCTGAGCGAACTGGCCTTATTTAGCCTGGAGAAGAGAAACCTGAGAGGAGATTTAATAGCAGCCTTTGACTACCTGAAGTGTGGTTCCAAAGAGGATGGAGCTAGACTGACGGCCGTGGTGGCAGGTGACAAAACAAGGAACAATGTTCTCAAGTTGCTGCAAGGGAGGTTTAAGTTAGATATTAGGAAGCAACTTTCTCTCTAGGAGGGTGGTGAGGTACTAGAACAGGCTACCCAGAGAGATTCTGAAATCTTCATCCTTAGAGGTTTTTTAGACCCAGGTAAACAAAGCCTTGACTGGGCTGACCTAGTTGGGGCTGGTCTTGCTTTGAGCAGGGGCTTGGACTAGATGACCTGTTGAGGTCCCTTCCAACCCTAATTTTCTATGATTCTGTGAAATTCAGCTAAGTAGTGCTTTCACTCGAGGTAGCTCAGGGTCAGCAAGCTTTAACATCAAAGTACTGTTTAGCTACTCTCAGTTGGATTGCTCCAGCATTGTGTTGTGGTCTTAGTACACTGTCTGTTAAACTAGGAGGTAAGCTAGTTGAAGTGCAGTAATTTGTGTGTACTAAACTAACCACTTGTTTCTGTGACCATAAGTCCCAGAAATGTACCCGGACAATCTTCACTAATTAAAAGACCCAGTTTAATAGCTCCAGTTTTCTTCATGCGTGGATGTCAACATTTTAATTATTCACCACTAAAATAGTACTACCCTTTAACACACCTAAGATGCATATTAACCTGCCAACATACTGGATTGACTGTATTATTTCAACACATCTCATAGTTACACTACACTTCTGGCTATAATTTATGATGTTGCTTATTGATTTCTGAAACTCTGTTTGATTTGAATCCTGAGAAACTCTCTCTATTCCTTCACATGTGTGTGGCAGTTGGTTAAGTAGCTCAATGAGATCTCAAAACAGTTAGCATGTTTGGGAGCTAAAGGCAGAGTATTTATAGAGGAAGGACCTCAGTGCTGAAGATATCTGTGTAGGGGGACCTTGGGGTCATGATCATGTAAAATGGCAAGAGGTGAAATCAGTGAGGTCATGGGTCAGATCCTGTCCACCTTTAACTGAATGTGTGCTGGGGGTAAAAGTTATTACGCACATGTTGTGTAATAGCTTTGTGGCTTATTCCTTGTTTTATCAGTCTTTTAATTGCATTAATGTATGGCTGATTTAATACTTACATGATTGCTCATGTCTTAAGTCTAACATCTGCCAGAGGCCTTAGTTCCACAAAGATGAATTCCATTGACTTCCAGAACATACTGCTAACCCCATCTTTTTCTCTTGTCCTCACTTTTGTTTGCAGGTGCAAGGTAAGGAAACACTCTTGGTACTTTCTGGTTAAGATAAACTTCTGGGCAAAGTCTACTTTTAATTAATATTGTATACCAAATCTTCCATCAGTTCTTCTTTTTTTTTGTCAAAGAAATGCATATTCCCAGTGATAATTATAATGGAAATATATTCACAACAATGGGAAAACATATACCCTACAAATAAATATATTTTTCTTCAAGATATTCTAAAATCCATGTTCAACCTATGCCAGCATAAAATGGTTTCCAAAATCTGCCAACATTTCATGTTTAAAAATGGGCCAAAAGTTTTTTATTCACATACTGTTATATTCTCTGGAATTTTCTGTATGCTGTTTCAACCCAGAGGAAATTATTGAAGCCAGTTTGTAAGGCCCTGAAAATAGGAGTTTAAAACAATGGAAATGCTGGCAGAATCTTAAATACTTGGCACATCTACACATGCAATTAATGCTATATGGGTTTACTGTGTAATCAATTACTGCACAGTAAACCGCCCTGGGCAAGCATATACACGTGCAGCCATTTGGGAGCAGATTTGCTCCTCGTGACACTCGCCTGCTCCAGGCCTCCCCTGGCCCTGGTCTGCCCCTCTGCAACATGCAGGGAGAGCTGGAGGCTCCAGCCACAGCTGCCTGGGGCCAATGCCACTCTTTGAAAAGCAGCCCTGCATGGTGCTCCCTGGGCACCTGCATTTCTGGCCAGGAACAGTTTGCAGTGTGTTGGCACAGCCCTCACCAACTCTGTTGCCAGACCCTGTGCCTACTATGCAATAGGTACTCCGCCTCCAGGCTCTGGGAACAACAACCCATGCCCTGGGCTCCTGCTTGCCACCCTGCTTACTGTGTTTTGCTGCTGTGGCAACCACCACCTGGTCCACGTTTGTCTTGGCCCTGCCTGCCCCTCTGTTCTGCATAGCCATGTAACCAGGCTCATCACTGCATCTGATGCCTTCTGCCCCCACACTGTTGCCACTCAGGCCCTGGGCTGCTGCCTGAACCTCAGCAGGGATGCCAATGACATGCACATAGATGCCATCACCGGTGCCATACATGAGCTTCTGGGGTTCCTGTGGGCCTGCCAAGCAATCCAGGACTGGTGGATGCACATCATTCAGTGCACCTGGGATGATGAGCAGTGGCTAGAATCATTCTGGATGATCCAGGCCACCTTCCAGGAGCTCATCAACAAGCTCCGCCTGCACCTGGAGTGACAGGCTACCACCATGCGGCTGCCTCCCCCACCTGTTCACAGAGACTTGGATGCTGACCATGCCCACCAGCCTGCGCTATGTTGGCCACCTCTTCAGTGTAGGCAAGGCAACCACCAGGGAGGACATCCTGGAGGTCTGTGGCACCCTCCAGAACATGCTGGGGCACACCGTGCTCCAGTTCCATGACACCTTGGAGCTGGTGGTGGGGTTCCAAGCCCTGGGTTTCCCCCAATGTATCAGGTCCCTGAACGAGACCCACATGTTTGTCACCTGCCTGCTCCATAGAGATCGCCCCTACTAAAGCCAGCAGGCTTTCATTCTGTCATGCTGTAGGCTGTCATTGACCCCCAGGGTGCCTTCACCAACATGAGCACCATCTGGGCTGGCAGCACCTACAATCCCTGCATCTTTCAGAACTCTGCCCTGCCAGCCTCAGTGAAGAAAGGGCACTTTACACCAGGGGTGCTGGACCTCCAGTTCAGTGAAATGGTGGTCCCACCCCCTCCTCATCAGGGAACCCACCTACCCTGGCTCATGTGGCCCTACACCAGCCAGCTGAATCCCCTCCAGGCACATTGCAACACCTGGGCCAGACCTCCTAGCCACAGGAGGTGCTGCTGCACTTCAGCCCAAGCCCACTAGGGAGCTTGTGGCTGGGCAGTGGGTGGCTGCCAGGGGGCAGGCAGTGCTAGGATTGTGGGCAGGGCAGTGGGAAGGGTGAAGGTGACCACCAGGGCTAGTATGGTGTACAGCATGGTGGCCTCTCTCTGAATGCTCGGTCCTCCTGGTTCCTCTCCTGGTATCTCTGCTACTTGCGCATAATGTCCTCCACATGCCAGACCTGCAAGTCCACCAGCTATTCCTCTGCCACAGTGACCAGCCAGGCCAGCAACAGGGTTTGGTCCTGGGTCCACCACTGCTAGAGCCAGTACATGGTGAAAGTGAAGGTGCATCTCCACACACAGCTGGTGCATTTCCCCTGTATCCAGCTGCTGGTCCTGCAGAACCAGGAGAAAGAGGCTGTTTGTGAGAGTTTGCAACATTTCTGATATAACGTGCACTATACCAGGGGGCTGTGTGCTGCCTGGCTTCAGATCAGGGGTCATGTGCACATAGGTGCCAAAAGACAATGGTAGGTAGGTCGGCCATTGGATGAGCCCCCCATCCCCGTTCATTCTACAGGGGCAGGTGGGCTGCTGGGTGCTAGCTGCAGGCAGCCTACCTTCCCCAGCCCCTTCCCAGGCTAGGACAGGTCTGACTTCTGGCAGCACCTGCTGCAGGTACTCCAGACCCCCTATCCCCCTTCTCCTCCTGCAGGTCAAGCAGTGTCCTCTCTTGCCACCAGGCCCATGGCACCCAGGCTCAGGTGGCAAGGGGCTTTCAGCCAACTGCTATGCAGAGCTGGTTGTACCCCAGCCCTTCCCCCAGGGTGCCACCAGAGCAGCGCCTCCCCCCCACCCCAATGCATACCCTGCACCCTGAGCATGCCCCTGGTGCGAGTGTCCTGGGTGCACTGCAATGAGCTGTTTGCACAGACTGAGGGGTGCCTGACCCACTACACCCAGCTGCCGCTGATTGCCATGGTGCCCCAGGTGCACCTGAAACCTTGGCACAGGACCCTGAGCTTCAATGGTACAGTGGGTAAGCCCAGGCTTCCCCACAATGTTTGCTGCCCCCTAGAAGGGTATATGTGGCTATGCTATGCATCTCTGCCCCCCACAGCTGAGGACAACATTGTTGCCAGCATCGACATGTTTCTTCGCATGTGAGTGGCCCTTGCCTGCATAGCCGAGCAGGTACTGGCTGCTCAATAACATTTTGCACTGCACCTTCTGCCTCCATGCGCTGTGGGGGAGAAACTCCAGCAGCCATGAGGGAGTTCATCCAGGTCAAGTGAGGAGGAGGGCAGGGGCAGGGGCAGAAGCAAGGAGAGGAGGGTCCTCCTCCCAATGTGGGGCTTGCCAGGTGGGTGTGGAAGGCATACCTGGCAGCCTGAGTCTATTCCTGCTGGCTGCAAAGACATGCAGCTCCCAGTGGTGTCTTGGGCTGCAGGGCCACAGTGCCTGGCTGGCCAAGCAGGGCCCCCCCTCTGGGGAGAGACTGGAGTTGTTGAGGGCAGGTGGTGACATGCCCGGGCTGGCTTCTGGGTGGGGCTGCACACCTGGAGCTGGTGGGGCAGGCGCTTGCCTGGACTGCTAGAGCTGCTGGATGATGCTGGGGTACAGACTGGGGTGGGACATACTCTTGGTGTCCTGAGGGGCCCTCCCCTGGTGACAACTTACTGCCACTGGCAGGCTGTGTGGAGGCTTCAGCAGGATGGCTGTGCTGGAGAACGTGGTATGGCTGTGCCATGAACACCAGGATGTGATCCAGTTGCCATATAAAAGGCATGGTTCTGCAGGTAGCCCCTGACCAGCAGTTGTGGTCAGTGACATGGACTCACTGCTCCTGCAAGGCCTTGACCTTTATGCGGCACTGGCGTGCTGAACAGTCATGCCCGTGCTCTGCATGTGGCCCATCAGGACCTCATAGATGTGGGCATTAGCACACTCGCCCCACGTGACCTGGCTCTGGACCTCGGCCTTGCCCCACAGTGCAGTGAGGTCTGTGGTCTCATCCTAGGACCAGTTGAGCCCCCAGGACATGATGTGTGGCACCAAGGATGACACCAGTGTGGCTCCCTCTATGGCTCATCAGTGGCTGTGGGTGAGAGCAGACAGTAAACTAACTGACTGCATAGTAGGCACCTGTACGTGTAGACGGTGATGTCTTACTGTGCAATTAGTCTATTATGTGGTGAAACATCTCATGTAGATGTACCCACCATGAAGTTTCTAAATTCCATCGCAACAATACATAAAACCTATTCTAGTTAGGATTCTGTTCGCTCAGTCACAGTACCTGGCATAAGGTTAAAATAATTTGATTACAGCAGATATCAGATCTGCAATTGTACATTATAACATTGTAAGCTCACTTATTAGAAAAATCTGTATTTGTATTTGTGTTAATTATAATATTTTTTTATTTCCTCTCTTGCAGGAGGTGAAGTCACTAAACCAAGATTTGCTCAGTATTTCCATGGCAGTCTTGCCAGCCTCACTATCCGGCCAGGCAAAATTGAGAGTCAGAAAGTGATTTCCTGTTTGCAGGCCTGCAAGGAAGGTCTAGATATTAATTCTCTTGAGAGTCTTGGCCAAGGAATAAAGGTGAGAGATGAACTGACATCATCTTTGATAAAATTTAGAGCTGATTTATGAACTGGAGAGCCCAAGGTGGAGTACACAAAGTACAGATGTACTCCCAGAAGCAATGTGATTTCCCATAAAGTCATGCAAAAAAAAAAGTGTAACAGGAGAAGAACTATGACACTGCCAAGGAAAGTGTTCCCATTATTTCAAAGATGTACACTTACAAAGTAAGGTGCCACAGGTATTTCATATTCCCTAGGAAGTGCCAGGTCATGCTGTCCATGCCCTGTTTTGGCACCATTTACAGCAACAGACATGTTTGCAGAGACTGTTATATTTTATTGAGTTTTGACCTGAAGTAGCTTTAAAGTAGCAGAAAATATAAAGTAACAGTGGAATACGTTTCATTTGATGGCAACTCTGAAAACAGGGGCTATATGTTCTGACTGTGACATTCAAAATATATTCCACCAGGAAAACTACATTATGATCTCATTAAGGTGGAACAATTACATATGAAAAAAATCAGAAAATGCTGCAATTTAACTTCTATGGATTAACTTAACTATTTCCATTTTGCACGTGCCTTGCAGTATAAGCTTTAAAACATGATCATGTTAGTACTGCAGAAATACAACACTATATAAGGAGTGACATTCTGGTCAGTGACAAAATTTCTGACTTCAGGAAGGCAAAAATATCACATAGCTCTTTTCAGAATGACCCACTCCTTCTATTGATAGATGTGTTAGATGATGGATATTCTCTTATCCCAACTGTAAATTTTAATAATCTTGTCACTATTCAAGTAATGTATACTTTTTTTTTCAATCAGCTATGTAATTTTCCTAGGGTGCATTTCAAGGAAAGGGACAACTAACTAGAAGTAAGCTGTTTTGTGGCACAGCTAAACACTGTACAGCCTTTCTTAGGAACAATGTGTGGAATGAAACACTTAAGAAAGCAGGTGATGTAGTTGTAAAACTAAGTGGCCTGCATGTGGCAACAACTTATAATTATTACTTGCTGTTGTAATACTTAAGGTAGAATCAGTTGTGCAATCACAGTTCACTGTTTTTTGTCAGGTAAATTACTATGGTTTCTGGTGTGTACCAACAGTACATAGACCTGTGAGGTGTCATGCAAATACATATAGAAATAATTTTTATTAATGATTTCCATATTTACAGACAAGAAACAGAATTTGACATTTCTAATTTAAATTTAGGGCCAGATTTTGAAAAATGTAGTCATAATTACTATCAGTATTAGACATATTGATTCCAATGGGAGTGTCCATTGGTGTAATACCCAACTTGAGTAATTGTTTCAGGAGCTAAAGTGCCCACATATTAAATGCTGCATTGTCTTTAAACATCATAAATGTCAGGATTGTCTGGCTGTGTGTTATGTCATTTTGTGTCCTTTTTTGATAAGACATATTTCATGGCCCCTCGTTTTTGTGGCATTAGCCTTTAAATAGGGAAAGCAATCTATTTCTATGTCTTAATTTTATTATAGTAAGAACATTATTAATGATTTCACTGGACTACTATCGTAGCAATGCAGAACATTTTAATGACATACTTGTTAGGAAAGTCCTTTAACAAAGACTGTGCATGTAGCTTAAGGCTCTTCTGCAGAAAACCCTACTTGCTACTATATGGATGTCTATAAATATACATGCACACCAGAAATAGCAAGGCCCAAATGTACATATTCTAAATCAGCCTGTATTTGGCTTATAGTTACTAAAAATGCACTTAAAGTCATTGCCCTGCTAGGCTAAGTACAGACAGTCAAGAAGCCCAAGAGTGAATCGATTCAATCTTTGCAGATTTCTCAAAACTGCATAGATTGAACTAATAAGCGAGTGAACTGATGTTCACTTTTCAAACAGAAAAAGCAGCCAGACCCCTGCAGTGGCTCATACCAGTACAGGGTGGTCAGGATGGGGAGAGAATAGAGCACATGTCCCAGCCTGCTGGCCAATGTAGAGAGACAGGAGCTGACCAATTTCCCCAGCCACACCCCCTCCTCAGCCTCTGGGCCAGTTGAAGAAGGCATGGGGGGAAAACCCACCCCTTTGGCCCAACTCTGGACCCCCAGCCAGGAGCAGCCCAGCATGGGGGAATAGGGAGGGTCTGACCTGGGGGCTTTACTCTGCCTGCCTGGAGCCCAGGATGTGGCTGGAGTCTTCCAGCCAGGCCCCCTTCTCAGCCTCCATGTTGGCTGGGGGAAGGTGTGGGGGGGAGGGGAAGCCTGCAGTGAGGACTGGGGGCTAGAGAGGGGCTGGAGTCTCCTAGCCATGCAACCTTCTCAGCCTCCCTGCCAGCTGAGGGGACAGTGGAGAGAAGCCCAAACTGGGCTTGACTCTGCCCCCCAGAGCCAGGAGCCATGCTCCGTCCTTAGGCTTGGGGTTCTCTGAGGGTAGCTGGAGATAGGAGTCCACAGCAGGGGGCTTGGCTCTGCCCCTGAAAGCTGGGAGCAGGGCTGGAGTCCCCTAGCAACACCACCTTCTCAGCCTCTGGCTAGCTGAGGGTGAAGGGGAAGCCTACCTTGGTTCCTCTCCAAGAGCCATGCCCCCACCTCAGCCCCTGGACTGAATGGGGGGAGCGGGGGGCTGCAGCAGGTGGCTTGGCTCCACTATGCCCCCCTGCCCTGGGAGCTAGGGTGGGGCTGGAGTCCCCTAGCTAGACCTCCTTCTCAGCTGCCAGGCTGGCTGATGGGAGGGGTGGGGGGCTTGGTCTGCTTCCTAGAGTCAAGAGCCACACTCCCTCTTCAGGCTCCAAGCTGCCTGATGGTGGGGGAAGGGGGCAGAAGCCTGCACTGGGGCTTGACTCTTCCCCAAGAGCTGGGAGTCATGCCCCCCCCATCAGTTGGTCTGGAGGCTGAGAAGCAGGAATGACTAGGGGACTCCAGCCCTGCTCCTGGCTTTGTGGGGGGGGGGGGGAGGCAGAGCCAAGTCCTGGTTTAGTTTTTCCCATCCCCTTCCCTCAACCAGCCCAGAGGCTGAGAAGGGGACATAGCTAGGGGACTCCAGCCCTTCTCCCAGCTCTGAGAAGCAGAGCCAAGGCCCCCAGTGTGGACTTTCTCCCCATCCCTCAGCCAGCCTGGAGGCTGAGGTGTGGGTGTGGCTCTCAGATCCTGGTTTTGGGAGTGGACACAAGCCTTACTGTGGGCTTCTCCCCCCTCAGCTGGCCTGGGGGCTGAGAAGGGGGTGTGGCTGGGGGACTCCAGGCCTGCTCCCAGCTCTGAGGGTGCCGAGTCAAATCCCCTGCTGCAGGCTCTCCCTCCCACCCCGTCAGGCTGAGGAGGGGGCATGGTTCCTAGCTTCCAGCTCCTGGCTCTGGAGAGGTAGAGTCAAACCCCTGCTGAAATCTCCTGGCCCCTTTCCCCAGGCCAACAGGAGGGACAGGGCAGACCCTGCTTGCTGGAGCAGACAACAGAGCCCAGAGCTGCAAAGCATCCTGGGATGCTGGGGGGACTGTGAATTAACTTGAGACAGGAGGGGATCCGGGACAGTTCATAAACTGGTTTGACCTAAATCAGTTAAATCTAATACTATTTCCAACCAAGTTTATCTTAAACCATTTTCAGCCATTTTGAAAGTGCTTTAAGTGCACTGAATTTCTGTTGTTACAGGTTTAAATCAGTTTCTGATCATTGAAATCAGTATATATATAACTTCTGTCCCTAGCCCTACTGTTATTTTGAAATCTACAATATTACAACACCCTGTTGTTTTATAGGGATAGAAAAAACTCTCTTCAGTTTTACTTCCCACTGTTGCTCCAGCATGGGTCATTGGTTTTCTTAGTGGAACAGCAGTAGGTGAGAAAAATTAAGACAAGGGATTTTTTTCTCTCTTTTCACACACTGAATTCCATTTTTTATTTTTTTGCAGAATGATAGCAGGGGCTAGCTGTTTCTTTAAAGCTGCTTCTTTTCATTTTTTACTTTCCAGCCAGTCCAACAGAGTAATAGCAAAAAGCCAAAAATGAAAGAAGCAGTCAAAGATACACAAATGTTGGGTTTCCTAGTCAGCATGCCCATGGGAAGTACAAATAAAAGAGAGTGAGTTGGCATCTGACCTTGGACAGATATTAAATAAATAAACAAAGTAGAATAAATAAAATAAAATCTAAAATAAACAAAATTGATATCAGAGTTGCTGCATGCTACTGTCCACTGGTAGGTATAACATAGGTATTCGCATGGCACTTCATAGATTTCATACATGTTAGGGCTGGGAGGGACCTCATGAGATCATTGAGTCCAGTCCCCTGCCCAAAGGGCAGGAAGTCAGCTGGTGTCAGATGACCTCAGCAAGATGAGCATCCATGTGTTTCTTAAACGTATGCAGAGTAGGTGCTTGCACCACTTCTGGGGGGAGTCTATTCCCCACCATGCCTGGGGGGAGTCTATTCTTCTTATCTCACATTAGGTAAATCTAACCATATAGTAATACGAACAGGAGTGTCAGCCAGTTACTTTGGACTCTGAATCAAGCTGCTGTGTATCTGCCTAGGAAATAATATTTTAACACAATATTAATAACACAATATTTCTTACAGTATGGTTTTGGTATTTCTGCTCTTTTCTGCAGACTAATTTTCATATATCCACAGTACCTCTCAGAGATACTGTCCACATTGTTGCTATTTTTAGCCTATTTTTTTAATGAGAAAGAAAAAGGGGGCTAGACTAGGGCATTCTCTAGTCCCTTTGGCAGCCTTCCAGGTGTTCTGGCAGCTGAGGTATTAAGTTAACTAGCTAGGTTGAGTTAATTCTCTATTATTACTACCCTAAAAAAGCTAAAAAAGTATGATATGCATGACCATGCCTACATTCTTTTGTAAAAAAAAACAAAACAAAACCCTCTTAAATGTTGCATGATCTGTATGCACAAGGCTTGAACCTTTTTCTCTGTTCTACTCATCTGAAGGCTTATTCTGCCTCTCATCTCCATATTCCATTTAATCTTTATCTTTTAACATTATTTTCTCATAGTGTGCAGATACTTGTGTTGTATATAATATAAAACATGTTCACATAATCAACAGTCTTCGTTGTGGGGGAACACCATGGAATGAAAGTGCATTTATTGTACATTTCCTTATGTTTTATGTAACACAAGCAATAAGATGTAAATTTAGGGATTGATATGGTTTTCCAGTAAGTTGTATTTCTATGTGACACAAATGGTTTGTTGAACCGATTAATAGGCATATTTCAAAAGGAGATTAACAACTACAAAAACCCAAAAAGAAGACAAACTTATTCGTCTCAGAAAATAATAGAATTTGAGTGAGTCCCAATGGTGGGAAAATGAATCGCTGTTTGCAGTTTGTATATAGATGGTGTCAGCAGGCTAGTGCCTTTCCACTTTCAGTGCTATAGACATAGGAGAGATCAGCAGGGCTACAAGGAAAAAGGTTGAATCTTTAAGACCTGTCAGCTCAGATGAGCATCTGTTTGTACCAAGGCAGAGCCCCAATATTAATAGTGGTATTTCCTATGGTCATAAGACAGGATGGGGAGAATCCTTTTGATTGTGATTGTGATTGACATTGATGGAGCTGTGGAAGGGAAAGTTTATAAAAAGCTCGATTTTTATAAAGCTTGGGAAAGCTTGGTTCATTTACAATGAAAAAATGTCTCAAAAGTTACCTGGAATAAAAACACACAAAAAATTTAAAAAAAAAGCAGGACAAACACCCTCATGGCATAACTCTGAAGTTAACGATTTTCTGCCATGAGTAAATTTGACCTAGAATATTTTGCAGTAATAATAATAATGGTGATGATGATGGTAAGTTGCATTTGTGAAATACAAAGTTGCAGTAATATGAGAAACTAGGTAAATAAGCTAGATTCAAAATACTTTGCCTGGCTTCTAATTTACTATACAGTTAATTATAGCAGTAATTATTAAGACGGGTGATTGAAGAGTATTTGGCTGGTACTTATTCCTAAAAGCAGTATATGTATACCTAACTAACAGTAGCTACTAACTAGTTTTTTTTTTAATTTTTATAATTCTAATGAGTCTCTTTGAGGAGTTCCCTAGCAAGGTGTTATTCTTTACTCTGCACCAGTTTTCTTATATACTAATTATGTGCATTTTCCTAGTATCACTTCAACCCTTCCCAGTCAGTCCTTGTCATGGAGGGAGATGATATTGAGAATATAAATCAAGCTCTCAGAAAGGTCTCATATATCAACTCTAGACAGTTCCCTACCGCAGGTGTACGGCGTCTTAAAGTCTCTTCTAAAGTCCAGTAAGTTGTATTAAATTAAGCTGATTATATCACTAATATTTATTAAATGAATTACTGTTTTCCTTTTGAAATATAAAAACTGAATTTTGATTCATAGATATAGATACATTATACAATTAAATTATGGACATTTACTTTTATGCTGAATTAATTTGAGGTTTTCTTATGATACTTTGCTTTCATGATACTGTTCTTATAAATGTAATTTAGCCGTGTACAATATGGAGCTTAAAACATTCAGTCTACTTTGACGCTTGAATGTGTTTATTATATAGCAACTGAATGTAAATATAATCCTTATTCCTTTTTCCCCAATTAAAGTATCTTCTGGCATACCTAGAGCTATGACTTTTAACCAGGCCTATTGTAATTAACAGAATATCCATCCAGGGTGTCAGTATCCCTAATGCTAGAAACATTCTTTCTGCTTGCTGCTGTCATAGTAGCATTGGAGCTATGGGCTTGTGGGCTAAATAAAAATGAATGTGTCCCACTGTTATCATTCCACTGTTATAATAAAACAATAACATTTTCACTTTGGCATAGCAAAAGACAAGTCTTTCATTTGTTGTAGATCCTGAACATCCATTGACTTCAACTGAAGTTGTGGGGTGCACATATGCAGCACTGAGCTAATGATGCATTCAGTTTAAATATATAGTTAGGCTCTTCATTCACATGTAACAAGATAGTCATATTATAAGCATTAACTTTCAACCTGATTACTTTTAGGTTTGCTAATATTAGTTGCTGTCTAAATAATTTTAACCATTGATGGCTTTGTTATATGCTGATTAACCATCTAAATGTTACCTACATACTGACCTTATTAGAGATAGCACTTGCCATCAGTATGTTGAACTATTCAAGAGTAATGAACTTTCTGTGTATGTGTGAAATTGGTAACTCAGAGGTGGTACTGTCACCACTAACACATGCAGATGGCTGCATGAGTTTAGAAAGATGTTCTGCTGGAGAAGAGTATGTCATAGACTGAGCAGGGTACAAAGGTAGTGAAAATAAGGATGGGGTGATGGGTATAAAAATTCATCAGCCAGGCACTGGATAGTGGAATTGTGCATAAAAAAACTGGGTTAGGGAGCCAAATCAGCTTGCTGTATAGCATATGCCTGTAATATATAAAAAAAAACAGTTCATGTGGTTAATGAATAATATATTTTTCAGATGTTTTGGTGAAGATGTCTGCATTAGTATCCCAGATATAGATGCCTATGTCATGGTGTTTCAGGCTAATGAGCCCAAGATTACAGTAAGTGGAATGGATCACTTTGCTAGACCAGCTACACAATTTGAAAGTGAGAGAGGTGTGACTCTGTTTCCAGACATCAGAATTGTCAGCACAGTCACCAAAACAGAACATCCTGTGGACTTTAAAGAAAATGATAGAGGTTTGTGGATTTGTTTTCAGCACTATTACTTCTATTGTAGTAGTACTTTAAGCAGGAATTAATGTCTTGTGTTAGGTATACAATACAAGCAAATTAAGAGTCCCTCTGCTAGAGCATTGACTGTCTAAGGCAGCATTTCCCAACCTTTTCCATCACATAGGCACACTTACATGAATAAAAAAAAATTGTGGCACACTGGACTTGAGCAGGGGAATGGCATGCGGCCAGACACAGAGCGGCGGGGGGGAGGGTGGTGCAGTGCTTGAATCATTGGCTGGAGCTATGCCCCCCACCTGATGCTGCTGTGGACAGACAGACAGTCAGAAGTGGGGGGTGTTCATGCCTGACAGCACACCACTGTGCTGTGGCACACCAGTTGGGAAACACTGGTCTAGGAGTCAGATAATTGTAGTGTTGTCCAAAGAAAAGATTTTTAGATACAAGGTTGGAGAGACCTTATCTGGGGCATGGTAGCAGAGTTCCAACAAAATCCACTAGCAAAAGTTTGTCAGACCTCTAAATGACTGTTCTTTTGGAGCAGTTCCCCTAAACCATTGGCAATCTTGTTTACATTTGCTTTTGAAAAGTGACCTCTCCTTATTGTGATGTAACATCAAATCTCATGACTTAGGGGGAAAGAGTGGATTCTATTCCTAGCTTTGCTACTGGCCTTGTGATTGAATCTGGACAAGTCATTTTACCTTCCTGTACGTCAGGGTTTGAATCTGTGAAATGGGATTAATATTATTGACCTCCTTTGTAAAGCATTTTAAAAAATTACAGATGAAAATAATTCTATAATAACCTATTACTATTATTAGCATTATCATGAATATTAATAGAAATATTAGTATTCAATGGTAGGTGAACTTCAGGAAATACAAGTAACGTGACTAAAATCCTCATTAAAAGGTCTGGCTTTGAGCTGTGGTTCTAAAATGTAATTCAAAAATAAATAACAGCTGAAGAATCCTTCTGAACAGCATGCATCAGACCAGTACAAGTAGCAACCATTCACACATCTTTAAGAAACGATGAATCCATTAATGTTTAGTAGGTTTAGGGGCATGGATTCCCTGAGGCCGTTTCTATAATAAACCTAATTATCAGTTGCCTTAAACTATGCCTGTGCTCTAAAAACCAGAAAGTATTTTATATCATAATGTGCACTTCATGTGGGCTAATGCATCAAAAAGTTACCTGTGTAGCAAAGAGAAGACCAATTCCTTCTGCATGTTAAGGATGCTGCTAATAAATAACTGCATATCCATGAACATTAACAACTTTTTAAAAGTCTCTTACATAAGAATCTAGGTAGCATCAGTTTAAGTTCTTGAATCGCTGAGTCCCAATGTTAACTTAATTTATCCATTGATTTGATCACTGCTAAATGTCTAAGCTTTGTTTTCAAATGTGACTAAGGGAGAGATTTTAAGGTTATGTAAGTTCTTGGGAATTAGGCACCTACACACCTGTAAAGTATGGGCCTGAGGCATTTTTGCAAGGTTGTTTTTAAGGAGTCCACAATTGTTATGTGTGTTTAAAGACAGATGGTTGAAGTATTTTTCAGCTGAAATGCTGCAATAATTGTGGGGAAAGATTCCATTTTTGCAAACAATATTCAATTATGCATAATTACTTTGTTACATGACTTGAATAATTCTTTCAGTCAACTTAGTTATTGCATGAGAGATTGAAGTACAGAGGCTATTATAAACATTGCTGTATGTAACCTGAGTTAATTTTTCACCGATATTAGAAAAGTTCATTAACATAATATTTAAAACTAGATCATCAGGTTCCGTAAAGATATATGTAGCATAGTTGAGGGGACTAAAGCAATGATGACTCAGTCCCATATGTGTTCCCATGATCCTGGGGACTGGTCAGGTCTCTGGTATGACTTAGAATAGCCTTAAAGTTATATGACTGAGTTAAGCTAGTTATGACTCACTATCCTAAATGCAAGAGAGGCTAAGGCAAAAGGTTCTTCTATTTTTGCCTCCTGCAAACATTCCCTGCAGTCAAAGCTTGGCAAGGGGTGACAAAAGTCATTGTCATTCTAGAAATTCATCTTATGTAAGGAGCATCCTTGGGCAGTCAGTTAAACAACCTTTCCAACCACTTTGTGCCAAGTGGACCAGAGAATTGAAATCTTAAATCTACATACAACTCTTTCTTCTATGACAGAATTTTTTTTATCCTACACTATTTGAAGAAGAGACAGTTTGCAACTCAATTTCTTTAAGTCAAGATAATATGTGATCATTTGGTATTTCCATTTATGACCACACTAGTTCTTGGATAGATGGCACACCATTTTCTGTAATGCAGAGTTTTTTATGGGCCATTGAGTCATTGAGAGAATCATGCAGTCATAGAAAGAAAAAATTATACTTTGAGTTCTCAATTCCTTGGCATGTGGAGTAATGTCCTGCATCAAGAAACACCAGGATGATATCAATATAGTCTTCAAAAACAAAATTGTTAACGTGAATTTACTCCCAGATGAAGTCTTAATTTTATTTTCCTAATATACTCCTTAGTGGTTGTTTTTATTGTGGTGCAGTGTATTGTGCATCAGTCTAGGTAGTCATGTGCTCTCATCACCACTGTGTTTGGGCATTTATGACTGCTTCCTTTTGATTTGCATACTATAGTTTGTGTTTGATACCTGCCAAGGACTATTCATCCATTCCCAATGAAAACTGACAGCTGTGATGCAAACCACATTATACTATCATGTGACTGTGTTTCTCTGATTTTGCTTATTTCTGTATGGTGTGTTCTCTATGTTCACAGTCTATAAGCCAATTGTGTTAGAAGAAATGCTTCACAACTTGGATTTCTGTGACATTTTGGTTATTGGCTTGGAGCTAGATCCCAAACAGGAATGTTTAGAGCTGGATCATAAGGAAATTCAAGGAAAACATCTAGATGCTACAAATTCCACAACAGGATATTCAATCTATGGTACGCTCATGGACCTCTCATTTCTATTTCTATTACATTTTTCAAATGAAAGGGCTAGTTTGTTTTTTCCTGGTAAGGCTGAAGAGAACTTACCATAGACAAGCTGTAGAGCAGCTTGTACCAGGGAAGAGCACAATTTTACCCTGAGATCCATGGTGTAGCCCACCCCTCCCACCCTCGGGTGTAACTAGGGTGCTTACAGAAGTTTAGGGGCTGCACTCTAACTCATGGTGCTATACACAAAGTGCAATGAGTTAAGAGCCCCCTCCCAAGCCTTTTGGGTCATGGAGGCTCAAAGCTATCTTCACTGTCCCTGGCCAATAAGTGGGGGTGCTCCAGCAGCCTCTGAGGAGGCCACCACACCAGCCCTATCTCCAGCCCTGCCTCCCCCTCAGCTCTGGCCACAGCAAAGCTGAGCCGACAACTGTAGGCTGCCCCTGTCAAGAGGCTTGGTTGGGCGGACAAAGGGGATCTCCTTTCCCCCACCCCCAGCTCAAGCCTATTGACAGCAGCAGCATGCAACTGCCAGCTTGGCTTTGCCTTGGCCAGAGCTAGGGTCATGGCAGGGTGGAACAGAGTCCCCTTGTTTCACATGCCCAGCCTGGCTCCCCGCTGTACCTTAGCTGGGGTAGCTCAGAGGAGCCCATGAGGCAAAGGGACTCTGTTCCACACCCCCACCCCCTCTCTAACCATGGAAAGCCCAGCTGGCAGCTGCATGCTGGCCCCTCATCCTCTGCCCTTGCCCCCCACTTCCCATCCCCCCGGCTGACAGCCCCAGGGGTGGGGCTGGGCCAGTGCTTGCTGTTAGCCCTCGAAGGAACCTGAATACTGTGCACTATAGTGCCTTCAGCTAATAGCTGATTTATTGAGGGTTAATTTTTCATGTGACCACCCATTTTAAAAGCACTCTGCAGCTGTCACTGTGTGTTGTGTCACAGCTGTAGAGCAGTTTCAGGAGCCAGATCGAGTGAAAAATGTAACTTGTGTAAGTACCCTAAATCACCTTGTTGGAGCCAACATCTGCAAACCGCTTGCAGGGAAACAGGAGACTCCTCCACAAGCATACAGTGGAGCAGAATCTGCATTCCCTTTGACTGGAAAAAGCTATGACAAGTTGCATAAAACAGTATACAAGGAGAAAGGCTACCTTTGGTTACCAGCTCAGCAGTGACCACTGCCTAACCTATTACAGTTCATATTATAATCTGGGTTACAACATTTAAATTATTTTTCCTCTCTATTATGGAAATACCAGATTTTGTTAAAGTCCCTAATGTCCTAACATTTCTGTCACATAATTTGATGCGAATTGGAATCCATGATACATTCCTATTTTCATGGAAATATGTTCTGTTCAAATTATTATTCTTTCTCATATCATGTAATTTCCCTGTACAGTACAATGCTTCTACAGTACAGTACAAGTATAAGGGTTTTTACAGTGTTTGTCTTAAAGCACCCCTGGGTACTCATTAATGCTGTGTTATTGATTCAGGTGTGGACACAATGAGAAACTATGAACAGGTGCTTCGACAGGTTCGATATCGTAATTGGCATGCTTCAAACATCTTTGACAGAAAGTTTAGGGTGAAGTGCTCTGAGCTGAATGGGCGTTACACCAGCAATGAATTTAATTTGGAGGTGAGTAATATGAAGATGCATTTTTTTCACAAACTTCACCCACTTAACTTTGGCAAACCCTATTTCTTTCCTCAAGGCTTGAATATCTGTGTGTGTGTGTGTGTGTGTGCATGTGTACATTGATTAGTACATTTTATGTGCTGTAATAAAATAATAATAATAATGTAATATAAAAAGTTAAAATATATCACCTGCCATATAATATATAGGGCTGTAATGTCTTTAGTAAGGAAAACTGAAAGCATTTTCATCTTTCATTAATGAGAGGTACTCAGCATCATCCAATGAAAAGGTGAACTTAAACATGACACTAATATACAAAATTACATTTTTTCCCATTCAGAGTGGAGGTTTAGGTTTCCCTTCCTTTTTTCCCACTGCTTGCTTCCCACATGCAAGCTCCAATATATTTTTCAAGTTTTATATTCCCGCTGAAATGTTTCACAGGGGAAGCTCATTACTTTCCAGTTTCACTCGGTTTACTTTTTTTAGTAGGCATTACTGGTGTTTTTAGTGCCACCAAAGGTTAGTCACTTGCAATAAGTTAAATGGTACATCCTTGATCTACTGATCAAGATCATCCAGGTGAATTTACTCCTCCTTAATCAGTGACTATAGAGGTCAGTTCAGTTTTTTAGAAAAATGAGTCTCTTATTGTTAGTACTGTTTTTAGGAATAGTAGGAATTAGTGCATATTTCAACTTCAGAATCAATACACTGCTCATACATGGTCACTTACCATGCAAGGCATATATAGCAGCAAGTTTGCATGTTTTGTCTCACGCTAATGACTTTAAATACTGTTGCTTCCTCTGCACAGTAATGTGAGATATTGCAGGTGGTTGCAGAACTTAAATCAACAGCCTCTGCCTAGCATCAAGCTGGCTGTTCCAGCATGACCAAGAACATCCTTTCAATTCTGTATGCAGTACTATTAAAAGCATCTCACCAGAACATAATCCACTGTACTTTTTCTTTGCAATGAATTCCATAATGGTAAAATGTATCAAATTAAGATCCCCAGGATTAAACCTTTCTGTTGGTTTGCAAAACATATATAGCACAGGGAAAAGGTGTGCAAGTCCCATTCTGCTGTCCTTTCCTGTACCAACAGTAGGACCCAAATCCAATGGTCAACTTTTCTTGTTTTTTAATGATGATTTTAATCTTCCTTAACCTGAACTCATGCGTCAGCTGTGGCAGCCATTTTTAAGAGCATGATCAAGTATTAGGCATTCCAAAAGGCACGCTTTAAAACTAGATGGCTCAAAGTCCCAGTCTAATATGCCAACTTTTCAAGTATATGTTTAATTCTTCATTAGGGGCCATGAAGTAGTCATTACAAGAAGTTGTAACAACTGTTTTGTTGTGGTTTCCCATTCAGCCATTGCTCCCCCTACTGTTCTGGCTGCAGCAGCAGCTGGGGACCCTGGGCTGCCCCTCCCTTCTTTGGCTTGCACTTCCTGCCCTGATCCCAGGGCAATACAGCCCATGATACCCAGGCAGGAGTGAGAGTCTCTATGTGTTTTGTAGCCCAGTGGTGTGACTTGCATGGCATGTGACACTGAGCTGCTTGGAAGTTGAACAGCCCTAATGTATGCAAATACAGTTGGTAGTACTTGATAATACTTCTTGCTATGGGGTTGGTTAATTACTGGAACAGGTTGCCTAGAGTGGTTGTGGAATCTCCATCATTGGAAACTTTTAAAAGTAGGTCAGACAGACAATTGACTGAAATGGTTTAGTTACGAATGATCCTGCCCTGAGCTGGGGGCTGCCCTAGATGACTAACAGAGGTCCCATCCAGCCCCATTTCTCTAAGTTTCTATGATTCTGTATTTCGGGGATGGCTACTTCTGTTGTTTTTTTTTCTGATTAGGATCCCAAATTATACTGGCAAGATAAGCTAAATAGTTTAAACTACAGAAAATGGTTCAGAGGTTTGAGAGATTCAATCTGTGTTCTAAAACCCAAACGGTGTTTGTTCTGCCAGTGATCAACCCCCTAAAGATTCTGTATATGCTCTTCTTAGCTACTGCCAGAGGAAAACAACTCAAACTTTATTGAGGGCCACTTGAAAAGTTCACTTTCCCTTGGGCATCACTAGTGGGATCCATTTTGATTGGATGTATGCTCTCAATACGTTTGTAAGAAGGAAAGTGGATCTCTCATCCAAGTTAATTAATTGTTCTACAGTGAGGATGCAGGACTCACTGATTTGTTTTTTAAATCCTTTTTCTTTTAATAAAAAATTATGGCAGAGTATTAAGTTTGCCTTGGTGGGCCTCATGCAGCCTTCAGTCTGCATGTTGTGCATAGCTGTTATATGCCTGACACTATTATCTTCAGTGAAGGATGAATGTGACCATTCATTTGGAACTAAATGAAAATGTCTATTGTTTCATGAGTTAAAACCAAATTCAAATCACTCTTCCATATCTGGGATAGCTCTGCAATACGAGGAGATGTAAATATATATCAGTCACTTACATTAGTAGATATGACACTGTACATATAGGAAGCTGCCTTCTTGAATACTTGAATACCATTTTTACACAGTCACTTTCCAGAGTAGACTTTGTAGCAGACATCCTGAAGACAGCTGAATAAGAAAAACTGGTATATCTGAGTAAGTGAATTTACAGAAAAATTAAGAAAAGAAAGGGATTGCCTGTGTCAATTATTGAAGACAGACTCAAAGGCAGAAAAGTGGACCAGAATCAGAATCTAAAATGTGTGTGCATTTGGACAGGGTGTTATTCAGTCATTTTAGAGGTAGCAATAATTTGCATATATGGACCCTCCTTAACGTTTCAAATACTATAAACCTTTTGCAGTGTTCAGCTATGGGCTATCAGTTCCATGCCCTTGCTCTTATATGTTGTATGTTAAGTGCTGAAACAGCAGACATAATGAAAACATGGATACTATAGCAGTATAAAAAGGGCAAGAGTCTCACAACAGACTAGAGCAGCAAATATTCTCAGAACAAATACATGAGCAGAAAGATGTTTGGCCTGTAAAATTGTCAATAAAATAAATATGAACTAGTTCCAAGGCTCAAATGCTTTTGCATACCTAAAATTTAGTTCATGCCAAATTATAAAATAAGGGCAAAACTCAACTTCTGCTAGTTATTGTGCTACTGAATTCAACCATGTAGTTTGTTTACCTAACAAGGATAATACAAATACAAACAATGCTATTGTTACATTCCTTGTTTTGGATGTGCAGCTATCAATTTTTGTGCGTGAACAACTTACTTATGGCCATATGGATCGTCCCAAGTTTCCTTGGAAAGTTTGGAAATCATTTTACTAGAATTAAGTTATCAGCTTTGGCATGAATTATCAGAGTTAGTCTGAAAAAAATCACATTATTCATATTGGAACGAAAATTTAAAAAGTGAGGGCAGTGCTGGATTTAGGTATAAACTACCTAAGCTACAGTTTAGGCAGGGGTGGGCAATTATTTTGGGTGGAGGGCCGCTTATTGAGTTTGGCAAGCCATTGAGGGCCACATGACAGGCAGCCGGGGGCAGATTAATATTAATTTTCTAATTTTTTTATGGGCCCTGAGGGCTGGATAGAATGGCCTGGTGGGCCACATTTTGCCCACCCCTGCTTTAGGGCCTCACAATATGAGGGGCCTCTAAATTAGAAAATATAACTGACTCAATATCAAGTTTTATAATAATCATTTGGTAAATAAAGGAGATATGGGAAAATGACTCTCTAAATATGGACATCTTCATTCTAATATGACAAAAATATTCATACATTGGATTTATTTTTATTAATGTATCAATGGGGCCTCTTAAACTGCATATCGTTTAGGGTCTCAGCCTGTCATAATGCAGCACTGAGTGAGGGGCATGGAACCTTCTCAGCAACAGGCCCAGGACTCAAAAATCTCTCCCCATGGAGATAGGGAACAATCCAGTTTGCTACAAAACTCCTCTCCTACCATGGCATTTCTCAGAAAATAAGAATGGATATGTGATGCTAAAAACATCCAGGATTATTCTTAAAAAAAAAAATCCAGGATTATTACTTACCTGACCTATAGAATGTCAGAGAACAGGCATCACTGTCAAACAAGGGGCTCTGCTTGCATACGGCCAGGGAAAAAAAAGGAGTGCCTATCCATATAAGGCTGCTTACAGACGTGGGGGTGAGGGGAAGCACTTTAAACTCAGTGCACCCCCGCACCAAGTGCAGTGCATGCCCAGAAGAGGCATCACGTTTGGTTGGTCTGACTCTCCCAATGTCTGTACAGATTGGGAGCTTCAGCAGGACTTTTTGGCACTTTTATCTAATAGCTGATTGAATCAGCTGTTAGGTAAAAGCACCAAAAGTCCTGCTGAAATGCCCAATCTGTACAGACACTACGGAGCTGGGTCTAACAGTAAAATACTGGGGGGAGGGTGGGGTTCACATGTGTCAGTGCCACTAGTGCTCTCTGTGTTGAAGTGCTTAAGACAATTTCAACCTGTGTTAATAAGCATTCTACATTCCCAGTCTTTCCCAGTCTTTGCTCAAGTGATAAAACTACTGATGTCAATAGGACTCCTTAATATGATAGTTATATACAGATAGATGGTATTCCTTCAGAGAAAAGAAAAAAGGGTTTCTTTAGTCTTTGAGTCCATTCAGAACTAACAATAACAAAGCAGCTCAATAAAATCTTAAAATAGCCAGGGATAGGTTAGCTGGTTTGGGAAACATCTGATCCTTGCCTCTCTAATCAAAACACACTGAATTGTCATCTTATAGAGGAGGTCTGTCTGCTATCAAGGATCTGGGTTTTCTGTTTGTGGCAGAAAAATGTGGGAAAATGTGGATTTTCTTCCTTAAAGTAGAAAATCAAGGATTTTCCCTTTTAAAGGAGAAAACTTCAGGAAACTGTGGGATTCCCCTTGCAGGCTGGCAGTCTTCTAGGCTGCAAGGAGCTGGGCGGAGAAGGGGGAGGGTGACTGGGGGCAGGGGGCACCATGTGCATATGTGCATGCACACACATGTGGCTGACATAAAGCCACGCAGGGTGGTGGAAGCAACTCTGGCAGCTGGATACAGGTAAAAGTCTATGGGATAAGGGTGGTTGGAAGGCCAGGGCTTGAGGACTGGTGGACTCCGGGGGGAGTGGGGGAATATGTGTGTATGTGGCAGGGTTATGTGGAACAGGAGGCAGGTGCCTGCTGGGGCTGGGGGATGATGTCCAGGTGCCTCTTGGCTGCAGTGGAACAGGAGGGCAGAGGCAGTACGTGATGCCACCAGCAAGCCTAGCTTTGTGCTGTTGCCAGCAAGGCCTGTCCAGAGGCACCTGCCCCTCCAGCAAGGGAAGGGAGTGGCGGGGAGGCGGGGCTTTGGGGGTGGCAGGGAGCTGCATGGTTGGGCTGGCAGAGCCAGGTGTCTGTGGGTCAGGAGTGAGGGGCACTGGCAGGGCCAGGGGGGTTTGAGTTGGGAATGAGGGGCAGGAGTAGGGCATCAGCATATTAGGGCTGCTCAGGGCCACAAAGCAGTGCAGGGACAGCCACAGTTGGATCCACATCCTGTTGAGTAAAGGGGGCAAAGGGAGCTCTGATTTTCCACAGTAAAACAAACAAATCAAATGCCAAAATTTATAGGTATTTAGAATTTATGCTATTATAATGACTGAGGCACTGGTAGGCTTCCAAATTGCTTTAAATTTGTACATACATCAATAAAACATTGTGTTAAATTGTAGATATATAGTGGCATTTCATTTTAATCATGGAAAACACAGATTTGGGGGGGTTTAATCAGAGAATTTGAGATTTTTAAACAGACAAAACCATTATCCCTACTGATGATCACATTTCCCTGTCAGATAAGGAGCTTCATATTACAATTCCAGACACAAGGAAACAAGCTGTTGAAATTTTGTATCACTTAATAACAACAGACTTTTTTTTTTCCAGGTTAATATTCTACACAACTCCAACTCTAATTTCATGGAGCACATAAATCATATGGTAGTACAGCCACAATTTCTGCAATCTATTCACCATCCAGAGGAAAGCATAAACAGTATTCATGGCTCAGGTATTAACTTTATAAAAATCACTCATACAGTACTTCTGATTTTTCCTTTTGGGCGTGTCCAGATGAGCGCATACATGCCTCTTGCGGCATCTCAATCCCCTTTGAGATGCTGCAAGAGGCATGTGTGGGAACAAAAAAACGTTCCCCGCACTGCAAGTTTGCAAGCTGCAGGCACCTGGACCCAACTTCATGCCAGGAAAGTAGTGGGTTGACTGGACTCCCTGTTCACTCCCTCTGCTTACTCTCCCACCTGGCCCCATCCCCCCATACTCACAGGCAGTAGCAGCACGGTTGGGAATGCTCGGGACTTCATGGTGCAGCCCCCCTGCATGGGGGGGCAGCAGGGCTCAGCCCCAGCTGCCTGACACCCCTGCTGCCACATTGCATGGGTGCACCCAGCTCGCAGGGCACTGCACACTGTGTCAGAGCTCTAGACCGCTCAGGCTGAGCAGCACTGAGCTCCAGGTAACAGCTGCAGCACCCCCAAGCTTCCAGACAGTGCATGGAGCCCTGCTGAGCAAAGCTACACCCACACAATGTGGCAGCTGCAGCACGGGTGCCAGATGGCCAGGGCCAAGCCCTGCTGCCCCCCGCTGCTGTGTGCCATGTGGGGGAGCTGTGCCATGAGGCCCTGAGCGGCCCCAACTGCTGCTTCTGTTGCTGCTGGTAAGCTGTGGGCAGTGCGGGAGGCTGGAGCTGGGTAGGGGTGCCATGTGGGGGTAGGAGCTGAGAGCAGGAGCGATCAGTAGCCTGGAGCCAACTGGGGGAATCTCTGGATTGTCTCCAGCTTCCTGATCACTCCCCCACTCGTCTCCAGCCTCCTGCTCATTCTCCTGCTCATCTCCAGCCTCTGGAGGGCTGGAGACTGAGCAGGAGAATGAGCAGGAAGTTGGAGATAAACAAGAGAATGGAGACAAGTCCCTGGAGATGTTTTCCTGCTCATCTCCAGCCTCCCGCTCATTCCCTTGCTCGTCTCCAGCCTTAGGAGGCTATGGATGAGCAGGGGGATGAGCGGAAGGCTGGAGAAAGCAGGGGGATGTCTCCAGCTCATCTCCAGGAGCTTGTCTCCAGCCTCCTGCTCATTCCCCTGCTCATCTGCAGCAGGGGGCTGGAGATGAGCAGGAAAACAAGCAGGGGGCTGGAGATGGAGGGGTGAGGAGTTGGGTGCAGGGGCTGTAGCCCCTGGGGGGGGGGAGGCTGGGACCCTGCAGGCAGGGCAGTCCATGTGCTGTGGTGGGGGGGGTGGGGCTCTGCCCTTTGGAGGGTAGGGGACCCACCCTTCCTAAGCAGCCCCCATACCCACTGCCTCCCCACACCTACCCACACACTGACTCGCACCCCCCACATCCCTCCACACCCACTTCCTTTCCCACTCCCCTCCTAAAAACCCCATATTCCCCCATCACACACCCACCATGTGATAAGGAAACAAAAAGCAAACATTAAAACGTATAGATATTTAGGATTTATTTTATTACGATGCTAAAGACACTGGTGGGCTTCCAAATTGCTTTAACTTTGTAAATATAGCAATAAAATATTGCCCAATCTGATCAATTCCTTCCCCCCACTTTTGTTCTAATTGTGGAAGAACATGGATTTGGGGGTATTTTAAAAAGTGAATTTGGAATGCTACTTCAGAAGTCCATTTGGCACAAGGATAGTGTCCCCAAATACTAATTGCCCAGGCCCCAGAAGCTCCTGAGGGCAAGTAGCCCTAGGCTGCTGGTCAGGGCAGGTTTTTATACTACTGGACTCTAGCTCCCCCTGGCGGCAGATCTGGGAGGAGCCAGGCAGGGTTATTTTGCCCCAAGTGGCACAGTTTGCTCCACCACAAAGTGCATGTCCCGCCACATGCACTGAGGCAAAAAGCCCTGCCTCAATTTTACACCGCTTCTATTTGAGCTGCTGCAAGTGCATGTGCTTGCATGTGTGGGTGCACCCTATGTCTCTTGTGATTCAGTATACTAAACAAATGAAAGTACAGAGGTTCAACTGTACCCTGTAAAGAAGTCAAAGCACTTCTTAAGCCTAGTGCCTCACTTTCTGTAGCCAGTGGCACAACTAAGAGTGAGGTCATTGACATCACATTTGGATCCATATGACTTCCCAGCCTGAATGACTAGGTTCTCATGAATGACTAGCTTGGTCCGTTGCAGGGAACATTTACTGCAAACTCAGAACAAGGCTCAGATTCATATTTCTGGCAATGCCTTCACTGGTCTACTACCCTATCTTTTGCCTCTGAACAATCTCACAGAAATCATTGCACTTTAATATTTGTTAATATTGTTACTTTTTGAAAAAATTGACTGCTGTTAGAAATTTCAAGACAATTCTTTTTTTTTAACTGAGACCACTAGGCAGAATTTTGAAAACTGTCAAATTATTTAATTATAGATACCAGTTTTTCTCACAAAGGAAGTCAGCTCTCTAAATGGATTCTTAACAGAAAGGGATAATATGGAAGAAAGACATTTGAACTTTCTTTTATCAAAGGCCCTATGTTCTGAAATTGATTTGTTCTGCCTTCGTCTTATCACTTGTCACCTCTGAAATGCAACTATCAGAAATTAGCAGTAAGATGGATAGAATTTCAGCATAAAGAAATAACAGAGGAGGGAAAAATCAAAGTTGGTGGAAAGTTAGTGTTGTATAGGAAAATCTCTTGCATAAAAATGACTTTGTCTTTTTAAATTTTCATTTCAGTTGTTCCAGGCGTAGCTACCATTGTTATAATAATCTGTGTTAGCATATTAGTCTTCATCATAGCCTTGGGTGTCTACAGAATTCAGACAGCTCATCAGCACAGCTCTACAGAAAATGAAGGAAACAAAGAAAATGAAATGGATTGGGATGATTCTGCTTTGACTATTACTGTCAACCCCATGGAGGTACATAAGAAAGCTTAAAAGCTGTAGCACTTCCTAAAGATAGCATTTTGGCTAGTAGCTTGCTTAATTTTTATGCTTTGATGTGCTTGAAAGATAAGATCTACTGTATTTAGTCGATTTTAAGATGAGTCTAAGAAGTGGGGAGCAGAGGCTGTGAGGAATGGGGGAGGGGCAAGGCTGTTGTGGAGGGGAAGCAGAAGGCAGATACAAGCAGGTGACTAGCTGCACCACCTGCCCCCTCAATGCCTACCCCTCTGCAGAGGTGCAAGGGATGAATTAAAAATGACTCCCCAGTAATTAGATTCTATACATGGAAAATTATAACAAATGTATATATTTTACATTTATAGAATATAATTATTGGACTATCATCTTTAGTACAGGGTTGTCTTAGATTTGAGTATATACAGTATTTAGACTGATATTTTATGTGATTGTTCTTCAGTGTGGATATTGCCTCTTTGCGCAGATGTAGCACCTAGTACACTGGAATCCCACTGCCAGTTGGGATCCCTAGGCACCACTATAACACCAATTGCAAGTATGATTATTAGGCTCTTATTTATCATCATAATGATTATTACTAGAGAGGATGGCAAAGGGGATTATCTACCAGGTGGTGAAGAATTAGCCAACCTGTCCATTTTAAAAGTATGATAATAATAAACAATTGAGAAATTAATTACAATTGTGATAAAAATGATCAGTGGACTGAAGAAAACTGACTATAAGGAAAGATTAAAGCAACTAAATGTAGGTGGCTCAGTTAAATTATAACAATTATATGTCATGTGTGTTACAACAGCTTAAACCTTTACAATGTATTGTCCACTTAATTGTCTCTGTTTGCTGCCTAATAAACATGGAATAGTGGAAATCATGTTTTGCCATAGTAATTTGCATGGGTGTTACAATAAGAGAGCGTAAAAAGGCCTTTCACAGCATATGATGAAGTGAGCCTTAGCTCATGAAAGCATGTATGCGTGTGTGTGTAACTACAACAGGTAGAGTTGCACCTTATAGACTAACCAAAGTCTGTGTGTGCATGTGTGTACAGACACACACACACACACACTTTAGTTAGTCTATAAGGTACAAATCTACCCTGCCTGTTACAGTAGGTATCAATCTAGTGGCTCAATAGCTTCATATTCCCTTAAATTACTGAGCAGGCATCTTTCCTTCCTTTTTCTGTTTTGCTATTGCAATATAGAAATATGAACAGCCTCACCAAGCAGAAGAGGAGACTGAGGAAGAGGAGGAAGAGGTAGAAGATGAAGAGGAAGATACAACCAGTGCTGAATCAGATGAAAGCGATGAGGAGGAAGAGGTGGAGGACGAGGAAGAAGAAGAACTTGGAAATAAGGGAAACAAACAGAATGCCACCAGGCAAGAGCAGTTGGAGTGGGATGATTCAACACTCCCTTACTAGAGGCCTCCAATCCCATTGCTCCTTTTGTAAACACCAATACAATGTATTCCTGAGTAAAGTTAGTGTGAGTCTATGAATTAACTGACAGGCTTTGAACTACTTATTGCCAAAAACTGGCATACTTGTTTTCCCTATCTGATATGGATTTATCATCAATTGATATTGATAGAATTGCTTTATTCTCTCATTTGTGGGTGATTGGTGAAACATACGGCACAAACTTAAATCTTGTTAACTATAATATAACTAAACTGAAGCTTGAGCTATTGGTGTACTTTCTAAATTTTCTGTTTCTATTTCAAATGGGAATACAACAGAAATCCTGTCACTCAATACATAGAGATTTTGCCTTTGCTATTTTTTTCATATAGGAGAGATTTCAGCTTGTTATGGAGAATTACGTCTTAATTCTCAAATAACACTATTGTCCCTTGGCTTCACTGTATTGTATTTCTAAGGAAAAATAATCCACCTCCAGATAAGGGCAGAGGTTTAGGTGACAGAGGCTGAATTCCATTTGCCATCTTTTCTTTTTTGGCCTTCTTGGATATTAATTGTCTATACCTGTATAGTAATGATTAATACCTTTCTCTGTAATGCTGCCAAAACTTGAAGATAAAATCTTTATCCAGTTTGCTTATGGAAATTCGACTAATATATAAAAACCCTGTAAAACGATTCCCCTCTCGCCCTTTGGCAACTTTCAAAGGCCCTCTGTCCAAAGGTTAAATCATTTTATCTTGTGTGAAATGTAAATCCTACTGGAATTTGATCTCATAGAGCTGATTAGTAGCCACAGATTCAGTACTTTGCAGCAAGTCAATGTTTTGTAATCTGCGCTAAAACATTATTTTTCTTTTACATTATCTCCGTATCTTGCTGCACTAACAGAAAACCTCTGAGCCTCTTTATAGTGTATGTGTGTTTTGTTGAGACTTGGACGAGTGCATGAAACTGAAATTTAGGCCCTGGACAGACTAGCATGTACCTGAAATAATTTACATCAGTTCTGTACACTGATATAAATTATGTCAGGATTAGGAATGGACAGATAACCAGCTGTCCTTGGATAGTTCACTATAGTAGTAGGCTATTATAATGTCTTACCACTACTTGGCAGGAGAGCAAATAATATCCTATGCACGTTTAGCAAGGGATATGATCAGACATGTATACCAATGTAATTTACCAGTAGGGTTTTATCCCTGATTATTTCAAGGATATTTCTCCTTTGGAAGGTAACCCCAGTTTAGGGGGATGTAGGAGGACTGTGTTATCTTTCAGTTCCTTTTTACACTGGAATAATGGCAGTAATGTCAGTGTAAACATATCCTGTCAAGGCACCTAGTCTTGAGATTTTTTTTTTTTTGTTGCCTATCTAAATAATGCCAGATTAAGCTGATAGTAGTTATTAGGGGTGTGCAAAGCAGACCCTATTTGATTCGGATTCAGATTCAGTCCAAATCAGGGGAAATGATTCAATTAGTTGATTTAGATCACTGTCCCTGATTTGATTTGCCAAATCCGAATCTGAAGATTCAATACTGATTCAGAGAATCATTGATTTGGACATAGACACAGCTTTAAATGTTTTTTCTATATACCTCGAGTTATCAGTGTGGCTTGTGAATGCTGCGATGCTGGGGCTCATGGAGCATTGCACAGGAATGTGGGGAGGCCCTTCACGTGCTTGGCGGCGAACCCAGAAGTGGACAGAAGTGCCCCAGCACCACAGCATTCATGAGCCCCTGCTGCTTTGAGGTATGTAGAAAAAACATTTAAAGCTGCGTCTATGTCTAAATATCTGAATCTTTCCAAATCTCTCCAAATCAATTTGGAGGGTTCCAGTTTGCTTCGGAAAGATTAAAGGGTCCTCTGATTCAATTTGGATTCAGAGATTTGGCCACTGAATCAGGCCGAATCTCCGCTGAATCAAATCAGGTACCGAAGCTTCGCACAGCCCTAGTAGTTATGACTAGCCAAATGGTGGCATGGGGCAAACTGATATAATAGAAAACTTTCAGGTTTCTTTTGTCCACGTCACTCCTATTTTATTCTTCCTGAAGCCTTTACTTTTAACAAAGGGATTTTATAAAATAGAACTGGAACAAGTAAAAATAATACCCGTATGGAACCAAAAGAAGTGAAAGAACAATAAGAGCCTAAGAAGGTGAATTAGTTTATTATTAGAGTACAGAGTATCTTGTCCTAAACACTCTTTAGAAAAAAAGTACGTAAGATGTATTGGTGAGTCTTATGGTTTGTTTCTTCCCCAGACCTCTAAAATCCTTTGCATTAGAATACATGAATGCCAAATGATACGGCACTTGCTAGAGTAACTGTTCTACTGGACATCAGACAAAACAAATGACAAGAGAATTGTTGCTGCCTTGTGGTGTTCCACCCTTGTTTCCAACCTTTATATATATATATCTAAAACATAATATTAATATCTAAAATATAATATTATATGTATATAATTTTCTTCAGATTTTGATTGTTGTGTTTTGAGTTTGGTTTTGTAACTTGCTGTTTAGAGCTCTTTCCTTTGTGCTCCAGAAGAAGTTTGGTAGTGAGTAGTCTGTATTACATAGGCCACATCTACACAAGATGCTGACTGCATAGTAGCTCATTCAGGGATGCTACTGCATGGTAAGTCTGGTTACTGCAGTAATTTAGTGTGCAAATACTAAATGACTGTGCAGTAATAACTGTGCAGTCAGCATCTTGTGTAGATGCGTTCACAACGTAATAATGAGTGTAACAAATGACAAGAACATTTATGCAAATCTGTCTGCTGGGATGCCCCTGCCTCCATGTGTAGCTGAGCCTGCACAAGAGTAACCCTTTTCTCCCAGGGCTTATCTGAGCAACTTTCAGTGTTCTCAACCCCCATATTTTGTCTATTTCTCAAAGTTCAGCTCCCATGATTTTCAATAATGAGAATCTAAGCTAGTCAGGTTTCTGCCACATGGTTTAGAAGAAGATGCTAGCATTGTTCAATTGATTGATAAACATTAATGACTTAGGAAGTAAATTAAAATTGTATCAATTTGTTTTTCAATGGTGAACCACCCCATTTAATCTCCCACCTCCACACACAGATACCACCTTAGGAGCTTTACTTGTGTGGTGACCCATTTATCTTAACAAGGCTTCTTATATGAGTAGTTAAATACATGTCTACAGAATAAAGACTGTGGTGGTAAAAGTTACTTGAGGGCTTAAATATTGCAAGATCATGCCTGGGTTGTCTTTTCTTAGACTTGTAACTAAATTAAAAGCCTACTTTGGACCACACACTGTTTGTAATTATAGACTCTGTATCACAACTAGTTATTAAGAGAGATATTTTGCACTTTTTCCTCCAGAGTAAGATGAAAGAAAATGTAGTGAAAAAGCATAATCCTTTTTTCCCCCATTAGTAGTATAAAATAGGCCCTTAATTTGTGGCTATTTTCAGCGCATATCTAAGCAAGTATTTCTCTGCAGACAGAAAATAAAAATCAGAGATTTAAAAACCCATTAAAAAAAATAAAACTGGATTGAAAATTTAAATTTTAATCCATTTTCACAAATATGTCTCTCTCTACCAGGAAATGTTCCCTTTTTCATTTTTTTTTTGTGTGTGTTCTTGTAGTGTTTGAAAACAGCAACTTACTCCCAGCCTTATTAATAGTATTTTAGTATTATAGTATTATTTTTAACTTATTCACAGCTTAATAGGTATATTTGAACACAGTGGTTAAATATTTATATTTTTGTTACTGGAAGCAAATCTGTTCAGGTTGTGCTGGTACATTACAAAAGGAGCAAATATAAGTAATTTTTTATTCTATACTGTAAATATGTCTAATTTAAGAAATATTTCCTCCTTCATTATCTCTGTTTTTGTCTTCATTATGATTATTTTATGGTTGCTCATCTCAATAGGTTATGCAGTGTTTTCCATCCATTTGATCAAAAGCATTGTTTTTTATGAAATGTCAACGAGGATTGGCTGTTTCTATACAGAAACAAAAAGGGTTACAGTATTCTTTAGTAATGGCAAAAATCTAGAATTGGTTAAAAATACCAGAGGTTTTTGCAGGAATTTTCTTAAATTTCCCATGAAAATGTTTAGTTTTTCAATGAAAAACCAAAAACTGAAAAAAAGTTTTCAAAATCAGTTTCAATGAAAAAATCAGTTTTCTAAAATCAAAGGCAGATTATTTTTTTATAAAAAAGATGTTTACCAAAATTAGATCACTTTTACAACTCAGTTTTTAGCTTTCATTTCCAATTTTTTGTTTTCTTTAAAATGGAAAAATATATTTTTGTCCAATTTTTTGTGTTCATGAAAAAATATTTATCTGAAAAGATTGTAACCAGCTCTAGAACAGACTGCAAGTCTATTGGCTGCTTACTGAAAATGCTATATAATCATTTTTAATAAGGGCTCTCTAGGTTTCTCTTCCTTAAAATTCTAAGTATGCTTCTGCAGATCAAGTTTATCCTTTTGTCATGTGGCTGATGTTAATATTGTTTGTCATATGAGATAATAAAATGTGCAAGGGCTTTCCAACCATTGCATCTCCAATTAGGAGACATTATAAGTGTAGACTTTGTACTCGAGAAGCTGTATCCTGCCAGTCACTCTATTCTGTACCTGTCAGTGGAGTTCACTACCAGATGAGGAAAAGTGCACATTGCAGCCTTGTAAAAGGGCAGTACAGTTATCTGTACTCTTCTGAGCAATTTTGCTTTTTGAGGCATAATGCTCCCTTTTATTCCTGAGTCAGGGGTGGGCCAGCCAGGCAGAAATACGTCCTTATTTTGGAGTAGCAAGTTTCAAAATGGACCCAGTTTTGTAATCCATCCTCACCTACCTCGTCCACTGCTACTGTTAAATAAAATAAGGAATCTGCCTTCTTAAGGACTTCAGGATTGGGCCTAGTAATGATACAAAAATAGCAAAAGAGAGACCTCCTTAAGACACCTAGATTCTGCAGTTTTTGAGACATTACAATACATTAAGATACATAAAATTAATTTTATACATTTTAAATCTTGAAAATCAAAGGCAGGCACAAGGCTGGAAAAAGCTGCAAAACCTAGAATTGCAAATTCAGTCCAGTGGTGCAATGTGTTATCTGAACTAATATCACTGTTTAATTTGTTTTTTGTGATCATGAGCTCAGATTTCTTTTTCACTTCCACCCCTATCACAGGTATTATATCTCTACAAGTGATTCTAAAGGCACGAGGCTGTTGAAATCAATATCAAGATATACTGCACCGACTGACACCAGTTCAAGTTAGAAATAGACTGCTAGGGTTTGTTAAATCTTACTATTCTCTAAAATGGGATGGTGATATTGTTTTGGAATAATCATTAATTCAAACAGATAATGGTTCCTGGGTGATATACAATATACTACAGAAATTAAGAACATGTAAGAAACATTTGTTTGGAGAGAGAAGAAATATAGCTTGTTCAGGTCTTTGTAATCACTAGGAACACCATCCTTTCTCTGACAGTGCATAGATGCTGATTAGATTAAGTAAATCTCTGCCAGTTGTTATATGTTTGTTGAAAATGACAATATAAAACTTGTAGCATAATTTAATTTTCATGTAACCTATTTCCAGTAATGTAGCTTGAGGGAAAGGAATCAAGTGCTGAAAATCTTGATGTCTAACACATGATTAATATCCTAATTTCTTTCACTATATTTGCTTCACCTTTATGGAGTATGTTTTTCCTGCAATGTTTTGTACACTATTTCTCCATTCCCTCTCCAGAACAAGGCAGTCAGGTGGTAGCAATAGCTAGGGAGCTGTTCTACAGGAAAGACAGGTGTCTTAATATTTAGACTAATACTTTAAATGCACCTGGACATTCATCCCCTATCTGATAGGTGACATTTTGGTGTTTGCTAACACATTAGTTTTGTGGGTGAAGTTATGTGGTAATTGGATCTTTGCAACTGTCAGACCAATGAGTAAACACAGTGATTCAAGTAAGATTTAGTGATTTTATATACAAAAAATTCTCTTTCTGTTACTCCTGGTGGTTCATTCACATGCACTTGGAAACACACATCAAGCTGGTTCATTTGTTTAGTTCTGTATCCTAAGGAGATTCAGGCTGATGACAAACATAAGATTGATGCACCCTTGGTTGTAAATTCCCAACCATCTGTGTGAAGGAGGTTGCTTACTCTGTCAACTGCAGGGCAAATTAGGAGAAGAGCAAGAGATAATTGATGTTGTAAGAGTGGGAGCCTTTAAAAATACTACAAAATGTATTGTATTTCTTTGTGAATTTTAAATGTCTATCCCATTACCTATCCCATTACAGCTCTATGTTATTTTAATGTAACATACCTAATGTTTTTACCAATATCAACAATTTCACTTTTCCCAAAACTATGTAACAGCTTAACATTCATGCCTTTCTCAGCTAAGGCATAGGGTAGGTAAACTAACTTACACTAAGCCCTTAATGACCGCAGATTCTGGCTTTGCTGGTCTCATTGGGTATGAATTCTAGAGGAAACAGTTTTCACAGAGAACCAGCTCCCTTCTAGCCCTCAGACTGACAGTAGAATTGCCCCCACCAACCTTGGCTGTACTGCCTATGTCCAAATGACATTGAGCTTTGCTAGCTAGTATCCTCGTTTTGATCTGCATTGAAAAACCAAATAGGAAGTCAATGGGGTCTGTGAAAATTATTTCTACATGGTCTCAGAGGGTAACAGTGTAATACCAGCCAGGGATTCCCTCATAAGGCAGAGTAGTGTTGGGACCATTGCTCTAGATTATTCTAATATTTTTAATAAAGGAAATAGAAGCCCATTATAAAGGCATTAGTTGAGAGTACTTTGGCTGATTTAGCCTTTCTTTTTAGACAATATTAGCTGGAAAAATAGCCCTCTTTTCACTGGGAAAACAAGGCAAAATGGCTATCCTCCAGTGTCTGAGAGTTAAAGCAAATTAAAATAAATATTGCGTAAGCCATGTCAAACCTAAGAAATATCTTTGCTAAAAAAAGACTGCATTGTTTTAAAACATGCTTGTTCATTTCACGAGGCTTGAGTATCATTAAGGGTAAAAAATATCACAAAAAATACTAACAGAAAAGACACCATATTTGAAGGTCCAGTGATGTAAAGGGGATTCTACAAATTTGTCAGCATTCCCCGGGGTTCTGTGAATTCATAATGCCACTCATGGTGACTAAAAGGATGGTTTGTCCTTGGATCTGATCCAATATCTCCTGAAAAAAAATTCTTGATTTCAATGGCTGTTGGAATAGACCCACTGACAGCTTAGTTATTGCCTTTGTTTCCTCATCTGACAAACGGGAACAAGAATAGTGACATCCAGCTTAGGGGACACTGTTAATGCAGATAATGAATGACAGTCTTTGCCCCAAAGTGTGTACAATCAAGACACAGGACTATTGTTTTATTAACTGTTGCTTATGGGGAAATATGATAACTGTTTTGAAAAAAAAATGTTCTCTGAGTAACCAAAACCCTGACAGATTCAATATAGCCAGACTTTGATAGTTAGCGTACATGTAGAAAAGAATTAAGAAAAAAACTTCAATACCCTAAATTCCGTTTGCCAGCAATAGAGATAAGGAGTCCATGTACCACATAGTGCTGGAATGTGTGTGCTAGTCAGAAGGGAAGGGAACAGAAGAGCAATTCTGCAATTCAGTATGTTCTGTGATTAAAGAAAGACAATGGGTTTTGCTAGGCAAGATGCTAACAAATTCTGCCAAAGACAAGGAAAAACATTTTAAAGAATCAAGCCCTTAGGCTCCTCTCTTGTCCATTTTAATCAGATTTTCTGCAAATGGTATTTAACAAGATGAAATGCACTTCAAAAATACTAATGAATAGAAAAAGAACCTTGACAATGCTAAAAGCTCATATTGATCCTGTAAGAAAAAATGAGAGCATCAGATAGAAGGATTTTTTGTTGCTGCCTTAAAAGGTTGTGATGAGGGTTTTTTTGTTTTTCTTTCCCTTTTTTTGTGACAAGTAATGATCACTCTGTGTCCCTTCATATTTAGCCACTTATGAAGCCACAGTCCTCAGTCAAGTGTGCTGTTCCCAGGGGATCCAAGGCATGATTTTCTTGGCCCTGTACCTACTTCAGTCATTTCCAGCTGGGCAAAATGTATGTAAACTAGTATAGTTATGCTTTGATAGCATCCAGTCTCTTTCACTTTGCATTGGTATAAAATGGCTCTCCAAGGGAATGGAGGCTGCCAATTTCTCCTGTGAAAATGAAATATACCTAGCTTGTTTTCCCCTATGCATCTATTATCTCCTTCAGACAGGAGGGCCAATCAACCTCTGGCTGTAGTTATTCCTTGCTCCAATCTCTAGTATAGTATAGGATACTCAAGACCATATAACATTACAGCCTACATAGGACACCAACTCAAGACTGCTACTCTAATAGGATGAAGGATCCTTGTGTTGCCCTCTCTGTTTCTTAACAGAGGCCTCATAAAAAATCCTGATAGCTGGTAGGATTTTCAAAAAAGCTTAATTTTTTCAGTCAGAGTTGGATACCTCCTCCCTTTATGTCCATTTGAAAATCTAGCCTTTAGTAGAAATTTTGTTGTTTTTCATGATTTAATTCTATTTTAATTTTGTTGATGTCATTCTGTTCTCAGTTCCTCAAGCTATTAACAATTAGCTCAATTGAACAAAGGTTATTAAGATCACTGTGACTATGTTTATCACTAAAGTGAAGTCTCCAATTTGCAGCAAAAATGGTAATGTTATTTTCAGTAGGGTGCAAAGACTCTGCAGTACTGGGAAAGATTAACATTGATATTTTGGCTACGCAACCTTTGTTGGAAGGAGGAAAGAGAATAGGTTAATATTAGTTGGGCAGTGAGGAAATGGGATGAATAGTTAGGTAATGGCAAGAGGTAAGGTAAAGCAAAATAATTAATAGTAATGAATGCTGGATAGAAACTCAGAGGGTTAATTTTTCATGCTGCTAAAGAGATGAGAAAAATTGAGGTTTCACTCAAAGTCTCAGAGTATCACTCAGTTAGAAAAGGGAACAAACCTAGTTACTTCTGGACTAACAGGTATCTGCAATGAGCAATTTTAGAAAGGAAGCTGAATGTTAAAATTAAAGATGTTCTGAGATGTATTTCTGCTTAATATTTAATCTTTTACGGCTTGGAGGTAGTTGTTGTGGTAATGAAATAAAATTATGTTTGATTTAGCTTGGGTTGCTGCTGCCAGTGGCTGAGTTGGTACATTAGTTATAGCACCTCCAGCAGAGACAGGAAGGCAAAAGAACCACGACAAATGTTTATGCACTGTTCCTGTCTTATGTAGGGAATGTTTTATAGGCAGGATAGGTCTGCACTGATTTGTATGAATGCAAATTCTGTAGGTAATCACACACAATTTAATAACACAGTCACTGGATATTTTAATTTGACAGAAGATGCAAAGACATTTCAGCATTCAGAACTGTGTTAAGACATTTCAAAGCTATGCAACACAAATTCATTTGATAACTAAAGAATAAGGTATGCTTGATAAAGATTGCATTTATTATTACAGATTTCTTAACTGCTATATTAAACAGGTTTTAGGTTGTTGCAAAGGTCCAGATGTTCAAGTTTCCCCTAATTTTGTGTGCTGCAATTTTGAAAATGCTCCAGATGTGATACAGTTTCAGGTATGTTGATCACACACAAATCCAGTAGAAGGTGGAAGTGGAAGATGTTTTGTTTCACAAAAATGTCTCAAACTAAGCATAAAAAATGAATGGAGCTTTGAAAAAAAAGTTTGAAATACACAGCCTGTATTATATGTACTGCACCACCAGAATCCAAGTAAATATCAGTTAGTGGCTAATTGGTAGTACCACAGTTCAGAAGATAAGAATGGTGATGATAAAAGGCGTGGGTGAGAAGTCATTCATCGCTTTGGAGAGTAAAAAAAACATTTAAGTCAAGTGATTTTTAATGATATGCGCTTCCCAGTTACAAGACACCAAATTGTAAGAGAGAATGAATTACCAAAATGTTTAAAAATTGCTCTTAGAACATGTATTAGCTCATCAAATCCCAATAATAGAAATTAAAGAATGGTAAAAAATTAGTTCAGCTAGTCTATCACACTAACTCTTTAGGATTATTCCTTATAATACATTTTCTTGTGCTTCCCCTCCCCACCGCCTGCTCCCAGTCTAGTTAAGTGTTTCTAAGCCTGGGGCTTCCACTGCTTCCCTTGGGTGACTATTCCAGAGTCTAATAGAATTTGTCATTAGAAATCTTTTTCCTGAAATTCAGTTTAAATGTTCCTTTTCTTAATTTCATCTAATTTCTCCTTGTTAAAGTATTACACACTTTTTCACTAAGCTAAATAATTCCTCTTCCTAACTATGCCCTTTGAATATTTGTAGACTGTTATTCAGTTATACCCATTGGTCATTTATTAGACAAGCCATACTTAGTTCTCATATCCTTGGTCCCTATACCATCCTCTCTAAACCCTAGATCTTTTGTGTTGCTGTCTTCATGAAGTTCTCGCCTCCTCACAAGAAGTAGTATTTCCCTTTATTAGTCATGGTCAGTTCACTCTCTCAAAGTGCTATGTGCTATTGTGTAGGATCTCAAAGATGAAACAAATACTAAATTTATAATGGAGCTAATTTTAAATTACCTTGGTAGTATCCTACAGATAATCTCTGATGCCACCACATGCATGTCCAAATAGAAACATGACAGTGTCCCCCTTCATATCAGTTGGTTTTTAACACTGGAGTTCAAGCGGCCAGGACATTAAGTAGCTCTAGTATTTCATTACTTAGATGAATTTGATACTTTTAATATAAAAGAGACACTTT
The DNA here is from genome assembly GCF_030867095.1 of Alligator mississippiensis. Lineage (NCBI taxonomy): Eukaryota > Metazoa > Chordata > Crocodylia > Alligatoridae > Alligator > Alligator mississippiensis. The sequence goes on from NC_081830.1 coordinate 46,810,521, forward strand.
TTGTGTGCATATCTTATTAAGTTCCTAAAATTATTAAAAGAATGAAAAAATACCCCTCCTCTTTGAACAATACAGTCAAAAGTCGTCATTAGTTTCACATGGTTATTATTAAGAGTTGCTAGTACATTTAGCTATTCCTGTGATCTGATTGGCTAAATGAGCTTGACCACATAGATAATTACTTGAAATCACTGATTTTGCATACTGTAGTAAAATGAAACTGTGTCAGTCTCTCAGGGCATGTCCAGACAAACGCGCATGTTTGCTTCCCTGAGGACAAGTAGCAGCAGCACACCTTGTTACAAGAGTATCCAGGGGTAAAAAAAAACATGGAAAAAAAAAACAGCACACACATGGGCAGCACACCCTTTCAGTGTGGCAATCACCAGTCTGTGAGGTATGCAGCATTGCAAATGTGTTTGCGGTGCCATATACCGTGTGACCACACTCGTCTGGATGCACCCTCAGAGTTCTGGGATTCTGTAACTGGCCCATATTTCTGTGCTGCAGTTGCCTACATGCTGATTGGCATGATAATTTTGTACCAAAATGTGGTTATTTTTCAAACAACAGCATGCAAATTCCTGTTCTCTGGCTTGGAATCATTCAGCAGGTTACACCAGGAAGCTGGAATATGCCTCTTTGTTACACAGGTGCGTAGTGGAGGCAGTAAGGCAAAAGAAAACTCCCCTGCTGGCTCAATATTGTATGGCCAACTTAAGACCAAGGCAGAACTGTAGTGCCTGTGCTCAAACAGAATATAATTTTCTGTATCCACACTTCCGAGCATGTTTTGAAAAGCTGGACCTATTACTCCTGTGGCTGGCAGCAGTCTATAAAGGCATGTACCAGTACATACCTGGGAGCTCCAACTGCCATTGTGAAGGCCCCAATGAAGCAGAAGAGCTTCTGATGTTTATGAGGTTACTGTACATTTGCTCCCTTCCCAGGACATGTATGTGCTGAACAGGCATGATCTAAACATGCATGGTCTCCTAGCTGGAAAGATATAACCCTTAACTGGATACTGCATGTCTCATGTTATTACTTGCTACTGCTAGGTCATGTAGCCAAAAAATATGCCATCCCAGAGCTAGCCAGAAAGCACCAACAAATCATAAGAACAAATTCACAGGAATATATCAGTTTCCAATTTCAACACCTAAACTTGTCCTGCAACAACCTCCCTCTCCCCCGCAACCACGAATGCAGTTTAATAGATTTTAAAGGATTATGTTTATTAGGTGTAAGGGAGCTTAAACATTCTGTGGTAATGTAAAGAGGTAAGAAAGAGCAAGATGGTGAAAAACCAACTAGAATGGAGTGCAGAGATAGATCAAATATCAGAAATTCAGGCATCAGTGTTAATTGGATCAATTTTCTGAAGCAAATCCTACCTGCAGCCAATCAGTAAAGTATAAGGCTTTGCACAAATGAGAAATAACCATACAGTTTTGGGTATAACATCCTTTTGCTTTAATTGGCTGGAGCAGTTCAATTTTCCTGAATTTCATAGTAACTTGGTAGTAAAATGATGCTTTACCTTGGTGCATATTCCAACATTACGTAATTAGAATATGCATACTTTTCACATTAAAATTTTAATTGGCAAAATTTTCTTCCATTTTGGTGCATTAGTTCTTGCTGATGAGCAATAATTCTATCTGTTAGCATTATTTTTTTCTCATTTTCAGAAAGTTGCCGAGCAGGTAGACAGTTTATTTTCTGTGTAATCAGGACTGCTTTTGTTGACAAGAAAATATATAAGATGGGATACAAATGAGTCAAATGCATACAAAGGTTGTTGTGAGCTCTTTAATGTCTCAAAGAAACAGTATCTTCAGCCTTGGAGAAGTGCTAATTATATTAACTATGTTATTGTACATGTGAAGCAATCATAAACCACATCTTAAAATGTCTTGTTGCAAGTGCTAAATGCATTTATGGAAGAGTGGATACATACAATTTATGCAGGATGATGAGTTATATAAATATGCAATTAAAAAGTGAGTATGAATTGAGAATGATTCTTGAGCATTGACTAAAATATGCTTACTGATTTTTTTAAAAAAATCTTTTCTTTAACAAAATGTACAGTTAAAAAAAATGACACATGGTAAAGTGCATTGAAAATTAACTTTATATGTAGTGGGAATACGTTATTTTTTCCCCCATAACTTTGTGGTATAATCCATAGAAACCAACTCACTTTAAACGATCATTTCTGAATATGAGATTGTTAATATCCTGGCATTTCCCACATGATTTGTTAAATGCATATTGAAAATAGACCTGTTATTTTAAAACTTGGCCTGTACGTGTATAAAAACAGATTCATTTTTGTGGTCACTATGGCACTTTCTGTGAATTGGCCAATAAATATGATTTTAGAATTTCACATAAAATATATGTTCTGCAGTCTTTATTTCATCAAGTAATTATTTGGAGCATCTCATTGGCCAAGCAGTAGCCCTCTTTACAGGACTACCAACAACTCTGAAGTCAAAGGTGAGAATTTAGATGGTTCTTGTGGAAAGATGGCCTCCAGTGGAAATATTGGATAGAAAACTTCTCTTACATTTAGGGAGGATCAAGATTGATAGGATAGGGATATAAAAAGTCTCTTGACAGGTAACTGGTTGCAATAGATCTGGCCATATTGTAGTTATTTGGATACTAAAGTCAAAGTGCATGTGTGTTTGCTTTGCCTGATTTGGCAAAGAATTTCTGCACTTGCTTAAAATTAAGTATATGAAATGGTTTGCTAAATTGGCACTTCAGTGGCATTTGAATCATCTGTTTAATGCATTGTATGTTTTAATTTTTTCCTATGAATTGTAGGGCTGAGACCATGTAATAAAATATAAAAAAATTGAAGTAAGAATATAGTAAAATTCTGTATATTTTTGGACAGCATTTAATAGCTTAGAGTTTGTGTCAAACACCAGCATTTTGAGATTCAGTTTACATCAGTTCCTTCAAAAGTGCCTGAGTCTCATTTCAGAAGCTTCATTGAAAGTCAATAGACCATACCTTCCTAAGTGCCTAAGCCATTTTTGCCATTTTTACTCATCACCTTTATTGATTTTGCATGGTATTTCTTGACTGTTTCTTTCATAAAGTTTCTAGAGGTAACTGCCTGTTTATGAGACATAGGCATGTAGTTAATGAAGCTGTGCACTATAGAACTATCAGTCAGTACAAATCCTTTGTCAGGTTCCATTAGGCACCTGAGTATACTTGCATGGTAACACTACATTGTGAAAGATTCCACACAGCAGTCCTGATGAGTACATTGACTGAAAGATTTTGAATTTCATTTTTTGTTATGAAAGACAGGAAACTACGCAGTAGATACGAGACTGACAAAAGTAATGACACATTTTTTATAAAAGATTAATCAGAAATCACATGTACAAGGTGGCTAGCAACTAACGAGTAGAAAGTCATTTGGATAACATTGAAAATTTAATTTTATATGACTATAATATACAAAAAAGATAAGTTTGGCCAAATACAGGTGGAGTGTATGAGGTATGTAAAATTGTCTGATTACATGAGCTTATGAGCTGCCATAACACTTACAAATGAATATACCCAGAAGTTCAAGGATATAATTTTGATCATTGTATTGTTCTATTATTATTTAGGCTTTTATATGTGAAAGAAAGAAAAAATATATATCTGAGAAATGGCTTCCAAATTTCAGGAGACGATTAAGGACTTGTAAATCTCAGAAATACCATATCTGCATGTGACAGACCCTGGCCTGATTCACCTGCTCATGGCAGCATGGACTCACAGAGCCCACACGGCTGAGTTAGCACTGTGCTGTCTGGAAGTGGGCCCCCAATTGTCTTGGAGCCCCAGGGTGATGTACCAAGAGTGTGCCAGAGATGGGGGCAAAGGGGAATAACAGCTGAGAGACCAGAAATGGGTTCAGTCATTCTTCCCACTGCCAAAACATGGAAGGCTCTCCCTGCTGCTGGGGAAGCGAAGGAAGCATGGATTGAGTGCCCCACAGGGGCTATACAGCCAGCCATGTCCTATGTGGCAGTGGAGGAGCCAGCTGCTTCTTGTCCAGAGGAGACTCATGGAGCCACAGTGAGTACAGTGCTCACTGGGAGCACAGGAGAAACACCACGAGCAGGCCCCTTGGCAGAGAGCACCAAGCTGGGCCCTACTCACAGTGCAGCAGGGGCAGAATATGTACCCAAAGACACCTGCCTGAGGACCCTATCCCAGCAGAACCAGCTGCAAGTACCCAGGGGCTATGCACAGGAAGCAACCAGTGAAAAGCTCCTCAAAGCAGTGCCCGAACTGCACGAACCCACCTGTGACACCCACAGCCCAGAAACTCACCAGCAAGTGGCTGGTAGGGAGCACAGGCCTCATGGGAGCACAGGAATGACTACCCTGAAGCGAAGCCAGATTTGGCCTGGTGCCAACCTGGGAAGGGTCCACCCAGAGAGGGCACCTATCCAAGGGGCACAAGGGGCCCAATAAGAAGATGAGAGGGGTATAAGGCCCAAAGTAACTCTCACCCCCAAAAGGGGGAAGAAGCTCAGGGCAACAAGGCACCAGTGCCCTTCCTGGCCACCAAGTTGAGCCATTTTGAATTTATCTTATCTGCTTAGTTGTCATTCTTTTATATTCCTACATTAATCCAAGCAGGAGATGGACCCCATAAAGATCCAAACTACAGCTTAACACCAGGTACCAGCCCACATGGCAAATGCTTCCAATGTCCCAACAGATGGCAATAGCACCTGAGTGGAAAGGGGTGAGGTGTAGGGAAGGAAAAGTCCCTTGAAGATACAGCTATGGTCACATCTGACTCATAGAGAACCTCCAGGTGAGTATAGGATCATCTTGGAACATCAAGTCGTGGTGGGTGAGCAGGTCAGGTGTCATGTAGCCAAGGGTGCAGGGTGTGAGCCTGTCACACTGCACTTCTAATAAAATTTAGACTAAACACTGTCACCAGCAGCACCAATCTCAAGATTGTGTTGAGGGCCATCAAAGTCTCCACTCTTTCTGGGATCCAGGGCATCTTTTTCTAGGTATGGTGTCCATAGTAATATAGTTATCTTGTCTGTGATAATTATTTCCTATGTTTTTCTGCTTATCCACTTAATTTATATTTGAGCTTTTACTTCTGGTCATTGATTAGCAGTGATCCCACAATTTAGGGTTGTGACAGATAGGCAATAAATAAATTGATGAAGAAAACTGAGCTCATAGAATGTGGAGGCATCTTGTGGTCCCAGGACCACTTTATAGAAGTCAATGGATCTTCATTAGCTATTGGCCGTAGGTCTTTTAGTCTAGGCCATAGTCTCTTACTTTTTATAATCCAGCATTCCAGGGTTCAGTCTTCATAATTAACAATTTATGTGAGGGGGTAGTATTACAGTGGACAAAATATGATAGGTCATACATATTCTCATTCACATAAGCCGCTATAAAGCCTTGATTTGGCTGTAGTTACTCATTTATCTTCATTACCTCAGGAAAAGCAGAGAGGGGGTGAGTAAATTTTATTCTCTCTGCATTCCTAAAATTTTATTCCCTTCAGTATACCATATGATTAAACCTCATCATTTTCATTTTTTAATATAAAGCATATGGAGTGTCAAGGATATTGCTTAGCAGTAGCTGTGCTGACTAAATCACCTGAGCCAGCTTAGGACACAGCAAGTTTGCATAGCTCCAAGGCCTGTTTTCTTAATAGGAAAAACTCTTTTTAAAAAACTAATTATCATCATCCCCTTAGAGAGTAATTCCTTCCTTCCTTTTCCCTCCACTCTCCCTTGAAAGCAATCTGTTTATACACCTTTTTCATTAGTGCAAAAAAAAATAATCTATTGCACCCCATTCCTTCCAATAGTAACCATTAACTCTTGGCATTCTTGTGAGCTATATGGCCAACTAAGCAATGACTTAAAAATGACATATGGAGAATGCTTTTATTATCAACATTTTTCACTGAAATAAGTGCTTCAGGATGGGATTATCAAAACCTTTGGTCTAGGTATACACACTCCCTTCACATAGAGTTGACTTCTGAGTGATTTTGAAAAACTTCTTCCAAAATTATTACTCATTACTGATTAAAAGAAATAATATTGTTTCATAATAAAAGTTATGTGATGTCATAATATGTTGCAAAAGTCTGAGATCATTGGAATAAGCAGGCATAAAGTATCTAATAAGTGTTTCAAAGCATCTGTGCAAAAGAAGGCATACATCTCAACATAATCAATTTAAAAATGATTTCCATTCATCATTTTGATTGTTATTTAACAGTTACTGTATTTGCAGGTACTATGTTAGCAAAATCAGTAGTTTCCTTCCTGGCTCTTGGCAGTTCTTTGAAAAGTAAAATCTTGGTCCACTTCAAAGAAACACCTTTGGGTGCCTATAGATGTGCTGGGAGGCTGCTCCAATGTGCTATAATTACAGTGCATTGGAGCAGATTAGATTAATTGATTCTGCTGGGGCATGCTTATTTGCTTACTCCAGCCAGCGTCCACATCTCATGTAGCAACATTCCTATGCTTCTAAATGGCGGTAGGGGCACTTTAACTTAAGCTCATTCTACATTCCCCATTTAACTAAAGCTTGTTCTCCATTTCTGAAGTGTGGAGATGCTGATACATGAGATCATGTGTAAAATCAAATTGTTTTTCAGATTCTAAGACAAAGCCTAATGAACTCTGATTGTTTGGCAACTGGAGAGCTCTCAGGACAGACTCATAATGTTTTAGGCAAGTGCTCTTCTCAGTTCCATCTGCAAACATGAAATAGAAAATGATAGAAATTAAGAGAGAAAACAGAAGAAAAGAAATAGTAAGAATGGAAATAGTAGGGAAGGCAAAGAAGAAATTTGGTTGATATTTTGAAACCCCAAATGAGTTGTTTTCCTGTGAACAAGTCATTTATTCTTAGGGGCCAAAATTGTTGTGGATGACATCTTTTGTTGGACCATCTGCTTGTCTGGGATAGAATTAGATAAGCTTTCAAATGCAGTGCATTATTCTTCAGGATTTCACTTATGACTATCTAATTTTTGTATCGTGGTATTGCAAAAAAGGTAGGTTCCCATTACATGAGACAGTGTGAAGATATAATTAGAAAAATGGTCCTTGCCCAAAAGAGTTCTCTTCTACAGATGGTAAAGACAAAACAGTATTAGATAAAATGGATAAATAAGGGGAGCTAAAAACTTGATCTTATTTTATATTGGTTGTCCCTCTTATATCCCCAAACATTCCCATATTCAGGTCTCAGGACTGCCTGAAGAATCACAGGCCCAAATTTTCAACTGTTACATAGTGGAGTTTGCACCACTGTAATTGGGGGTGGGCTTAGAACCAAGGGGTTTGGACAAAGTACATTACGTCATAGTATTGTATCACATTGTTCTGCACAGTGCCATCACCAACCAAGAGCTCTAGTAGTCAGAAAATCTACATCCAATGCACAGAAGTCGCAACATTTGGGAACTGTGAATTTGCTGGACAGATGCAGAATCCAAATTGTAAATCTTCTGAGTTCACTCCATTCAAAAAGGCAATTACCTCTGGCCTAGTTCTTCCTTAGAAAGGGCTCATATTTGTATGACTTGTTGTTTCTCTACTTATTGCAGCTGACTGTGTTAGAAAAAATAGGGTATGCATTTATTTGGTGGTAGTGTAGGTGTTTGGTTGGCCATGTAAATTAAGGACATTGTTGCAGTCAGTCGTAGCATCCATATGGAGTGCACACAACTGGAAAATGGCTTGAGGGTGACAGAAAAAATGGTTTAATTGTTTTTGTCTCTCGCAGGTGCTCGTGTGGGAGCATTGCAATTACTACTGCTAACTGATAAATGAAAACAATGTAGGAAGCAGCAGAAATGCACACTGGTCTAGAATTTGGGGGAATGCCAAAAGCATAACCACTTCATTCTTAATTTGCCTTTGTGTGTGTGCATATTCATGTATCCAAACAAATTTATATCTGAGGTCAGAAAAAATGCAGAATATTTACCAAAGAGGCTTCTAATAGTGAAGTATGGATCGTTTATGTGCCAGGCAATGAATCATCTGTCAGCACCATTCCCACAGCAGGCAAGATATGGTAGCTCTCATCTGCACCTACCCATTTATCTCAGATGCACCAGAATCCATTGGCACTCAGGACCTGTGGCACCCAAGAACTGCTCTTAAGATCAGTGTACTTGGGGAAGTCACTGGTTGTTGGCAAGTTATCTCTTAGGCTGCATGCAGTTGTGGCTTTGCTTTTCATATGGACAAATGACTAGTGTGAAAATGAAGTTTTTTCATTACTCCAACTGGGAAAAGAGGAAGGATGCCGAGGCAGCCTTTCTTTCTAGTACTACCCTGACTGCTCTATCCCCGTGTGTCCTTCTTTGTCTCTGATCTGTGCATATAATTGTGCCCTAGGCTATTTTAATTCTTTGGCTGTGCCAATATCTAGATGGCTAAGCAGAGTTGGTAGAAAGGAGTTGAAATAAAGCCATTATAACATAAAGCAGCTGGAAAATCTAGAAAAATCAGAACAATCCAGTAGGGCTGTGCGAGGTTTTAGACAGACCTTCGGATCCAGAGAAGCTTTGGACACTTCAACATCTGGGTTGAAGTGCTGGCCTCGTTAGGATTCTCAGAGAAGTTCAGAGCTTCCAAAGAGCTTTGGAGCCGCCTCGGAGCCACCTTGGAGATCCGGCCATAGGGTATAAAGGGGAAAAAATAAAATATCTATAACTTTGTTGTTTTTTGTCTGATTTGGATGAGATTTTCAGGGGTGGTAGACTCTGCAGAGAGAATGAAGCGTATCGATGTTCAAGAAGACTGGGTGCCTGAAACTGCCTCTTAGCCCTAGAGTATCTAAGACATCTCTTTGAGTATGAGTGACTGACTGGCTTACTCGTTTCTTTTGAAATGGAGTTACAGTGCATCAAGCCTTTTATTTAGGGCTAGTGATCAGAGTTTCACTGTGCAAGATTGAGAGCAAGCAGCAGGGTGCTTGACTTTGTAGTCCAGCTGAAGGAAACTTGGTTGGAAGATGTATTGACTTTTGGTACCTACTCCTCAGGCTGTTGGTTGTTTAGTCCTATGAACATTTTGTGCAAAATACATAAGCAGTCTCAGGAGCAGGGACTTGAACCCAGGTCTTCTCCAACTTGCACAGAGCCCTCAACATTAGACTACAAAGTCATGGTCCTTTTTGCTTCCTGTCACTATCTGGCTGCATGAATCTTACATTTTTCCCTGTATAGTATAAATATGCACCAAGAGTACACAGTATCCCTGTCTAGCTATAGCCAGAAATAGGGCATTGTATTGGGAGGCTGAGGAAAGCTTCAAACCCAGAACATACTTTCTGGGCAAGTACTCTAACATATAAGATGAGTGGCCAAGCATCATCACTATGACTTCTTTCTTTACCCAGATTTTAAACAAGTAGAGGAAGCTGTTGTGCTTTGCACTAAACTCATTTTTACTAATGCATGTTAAGTGTGTTGACAGTATGTCTGTCAGACTGTGATCTCTCATAGGATGGAAGGCATGTAGATGAAATGATGGGTATGTGCGCACGACACTTTAAAGCTGGCTAAATGCTTTTGCGCGGCCTTAATGGTGTTGGTACTTGCATGCCTCGGCAGTGTGTTGTGCATTAATTCCAGTTGCTGTAGCAAATTTGGTGGCGTAATCCTCCAAGGAGTTTTAGTTTGCTGCCCCTACAGCCGCGGAGCAAAGTACGAGGCTCATTGCAGCTCAGGGGCTCTGCAGGAAGTCCTGCAGGCAGCCTGACAGCAGCCTGGGAAGGCAGGCTCCGCCCAAGAAAAGTGGCGAGCCTGATCTTTTTTTTCCCCCCAGGCCTTCCTGCCTGCCTGAGCAGCGTGGGGGCCCAGTGCTTTCCTCCACAGCTGCAGTGCCTCCAGGACTGCCCAAGCCAGGTGCCTGTGGGAGGGTGCCACCTGGGGGGAGGCCCACCACTGCCATGGAGGGAAACACCAGCCCCCCCAACAGCCCAGGGACCTCTCCACCTGCTGGCAGCTCGCCTTCCCCTCCCCACTGCCAGAGAGGCAGGTAAGCCAGGCGTGTGCATGACACAGGGGTTTAATTGACCCTAAATTGAAGCGGTGTTTTTAAAAACCAGCCACTTCAATTTATGGCCCCCTGTTTTGTCTACACATGCCCCAAATTTTTTAATCCAAAACATGTTTAGGCATGAACTCTTTAGCTCAGCTTAGCCAAGATAGCTTCAGTTGTGGGCATGTGCAAATCAGCAATCTGAGACTATTGGTGAAAAGGTAGGCACCTAGGACCTCTTTGGCAATTAGGGGAAGTTGTGTGAATCACACTCTTGGACTTAGGTACTTTAATTCCAGCTAGGATATTTATTAAATGCCTTAGTACTTTTGGAGATCTGAGCCAAAATTATTTGGAGAAGGGACCATCTTTTATATTTTTAAAACATTTTACATGAAGCAACACTTTTTCAGGAGTAAGCCTCCTAGATGCTACCACAATACAGCTAAAAACAATAACAACAATAATTATAATAATGTTCACGAGGGAGGCAATGTTGTCTAGTGAATAGGGAACTGGATTGTGACTTGGAAGTCAGGGTTCTGTTCTGGGATCTACCAATGGCTTCCTGAGTCACCTTGGGTAAGTGACTTCTACTCTCCAGAGCTTAGCTTTTGCCACCTGTAAAATAGAGATAATGATACAGATCTCCTTTCTAAAATGCCTTTAGACCAGCTGATGATAAACACTACATCAGAGCAGGGTGTTTTTACACTAGAATCTAACAGTGGATGTGTTGACATTAGTTTGTGCATATTTTTCCTTGTGCTGTGCTTTGCAGCTCATATCCTCCCACTTCGCTCACATAGCTGGCAAACTGTGATAGTGGCAGCCAGTTGCCTAAGGGTTAAAGCTTGTGGGAGTAATTGCAGTAGTAATGATCACCCCATGATGAAATTCATTATTTTATACTGAGAGCATTTTTCCTCCACAAATAGATAATAAATACACAAAGAGAAGGCAATCATTGTACACGAGGGAAATGCTTAATATGAATAAAATGATTGGTGCTGCCAGGCTACATAAATCTCATTGTTCATTATAAACATTATGTCCAAATCTAGAGGGGTCTCTGGGACATAGAGAAATCCATTATAACAAACTCCTTCACATTTACTGAATATTGCACTCTTAAGAATTAATAAAACATTTCAGTAGATGGTGTGTCTTCTTTCATGTCAATAGGCATAATAACCCTTTAGAAAGGTTCAAGCAATATATAAATAATAGACTGAATAAGCCTTACCAGCAAATTGTACAACCTCATTAATATTATGCACCTAACTCAACCATTGTCTCTGTCTTTCCACTGTGGATTTAATGATAAATGGGCTGGAATGTCAAAATGGACACTAGCTAATTAGATTTATTAGACAATAAAAACAAAAAAGAAATTTCAGAAAGTCATCTGTGGAATTAGAGAAACAAATCATTGCATTTTTGGGCGTACACATATGAGAAAGACACATGTGTATTGACCTAGAATAGTTAGTGTTATCATTATTCCATTCAAAAAGGGCAATAAGAGCATTTCGTTAGCAATAGAAATTCAGACTTCAAAATCTTTGCATAAAGGCACTGAATGTCTCCTTTAGTGTCTTTAGTGAGTTGAATGGAGCTATGTCCAGAAGGAAGTTAGTCAACAAATGTTATTAATGTTAAGAGACACATTAATGTATAAAATGCATTGTGTGTGGCAGAGCACTTGTGTGCCTGCCACTTTAAGGTTTGAATTTGGCAGTGGAGCAGTGGGCAGGTGGGTACTTGCCTCACCAAGGCTAGCACATGACCCCAGGAGGGCCCTGGGATTGACTGAGGAGGTAGAGTAGCCTCCGTTTTAACCCAGACCCTCAGAGGGGAAAGCAGCAGTCTTTTGGGGAAGAACCAGAGTGACAATACTGCCTGAGCGGCTGCTCAGAAACACCTTGGAGGTATGGGCAGGAGCTATGGGGATGGTTTGGAGGCTCCTGGATATGACCTAGACCCATACCCTGCTGGGGAAGGATGGCCTGGTGGGACTCCCTGTAGCAGGGGAATCCCCAAGAAATGCCAGGCCAGTTACCTTCATGGTGAAAGAGGAGGACAGGAGCCTGAAAACCCCAGTGCCCACCTGTAGGTGAGGAGAGCGGGGCTGCCTGAGCCCAGAGAAGGGGACCAGGCTTGGTATCAGCAACCTGAGCCAAATGGGTGAGAGATCCCAGTGTAGGGGGCCCAGCATGGCATTAGCCACCTGAGCCCAACGGGCGAGAGACCCCAGTGTTGGGGGCCAGGTATGGCATTAGCAGCCTAAGCCCCATAGGGTGCAAGACCCCAAGTGAGTGAAGCAGCCCAGTGAAGGGCTAAGCGAGTGGAGTGACCTAGTGAGGTGTGTGGTGTCTGCAGTGGCCCAGTTGAGGGGCTGTAGAAATGAGTGGTCCTGGTGAGAGGGTAGAATTACTTAAAGAGAGAATACAGAAATACAGAATGTGAGAGTGCAGAATTACTGGATGCGACACAGAGTTACCTAAAAGAGAGAATGAAGAATACCGAATGAGGGAATACAGAACTACTGGATGTGACAATGTAAATTACAGGATGTATGAATATAGAAATACTGGATAGAACTTAGATGCCATCTGTGAGGCATGGGACATGCATAAGGGGAGGTTGGAGCATGTACTAAGGCCCTTGTCATCAGAAGAGTGAGCAATGGGCAGCCTCCTGCCTTGGTAACATTTTTCATATTTATTTTCATCAAGGCATGGCAAGACAGTGAGGTGGGGGTTTAGCCCTGAACAGGAGAGCAGCCAGCCCTGGGAAGACAGCCTGTTATGGTGATCAATTTGGATAAGTACATAGTATAGTACTTTGGAAGTGGATTAGGACCTTGAGGTCTCTTACTTCCAGACAAGGTGGGTCCACAACAAATCAAAGGAAAAGAAAGATGTCAGCCTCCTGGCATATGTTTAAGTCCATCATGGGATCAGGAGATGACATAAGGGCAGAACAGTGAGTATACTTATACTATATAGGCCTCCACAAAAAAAAAGGAAAAAAGAAAAAGAATGAAAGATATTTTAACATCAACATTTAAATATCTCAAATGTTGTTTTAAATCGGAGAGGCAATTGCAGATGTCAGTCATTATTTTGGGAAGCCATTCTAAAAGTGAAATTTGTATCTAGTATACAACTGCATTCCCAAGGCATATAAGTGCTCAGGAGACCATAATAACCACAAAGTAGGATTAGATGTCTTGTAGAAGTGATATTACTGTTAATAGAAATTATCTGATTTCTGAGGCTGTATATCAAAAATTCCATCTATTCAGTGGTGACACTATGATCCTCCTTTTGTTTCAGCAGTAAATAAACACCAGCCATTCTGATTAGCTAATGTTAATCCCATTTGGAATAATAATTGTGAAAGCTAGTTAGTGGAATGGAACACTGATGCAGAGTGTTGGTCTTCTGTTGCTTAAGTAATGCCAATGCAAAGCAGAGGCACTTAGCCAAAATAAATGTGAAAGATGCCAATTTCATTTATGCTGCACCAAAAGTTTTTTGACTTCATGCAACTCATTTTGTCTGTTGGACTTTAATGAAATAAAGAAATGACTGTTTCTTGTAACATGCATTTCATATTTCCATTGTGAATACTATAGTTGTCTTGAAATTCAGAAAGTGCTAAGCACCTAACCTGTAATATTAGATGTCTCAGCTTGGCACTCAAAATTTAGGTACCAGTGTTCTTTATTCACCTTAGAAAACCTTTATTATAACTTTATGCAAAAATGCAAAAATCACAAAGAAATTGGGAGAAAAATGTGGAGCACCTGCGACTGGATGTTAGTGGTGTGAACACGAGATTGAGTGTGTGTGAGGAGTTGGGAGTGCCACGGGTGGGTAGCAAGAGCACAGGGGATTTGAAATGGCAGGTGATGGGCTGCTACATGGCAATGGAAAATGGTGGTTACTCAAAACTGTATACCATGGTAGCCAAAACGGTATATAAAATATTAAGTGTGGATGCTCGAAACTGTGGTCGGCAAGGGAAACCTGTATATATATAGAGAGAGAGAGAGAGAGAGAAAAGTGTGTGTGTGTGTGTGTGTGTGTGTGTGTGTATAGACCAGGGCCAAGCAATTATTTTGGGTGGAGGGCCACTTACTGAGTTTTGGCAAGCGATCGAGGGATGCATGACAGGTAGCCAGGGGCAGATAAATATTAATTTTCTAAATTTTTTTCGTGCCCCATGGGCTGGATAGAATGGCCTGGAAGGCCGCAACTGGCCCATGGGCTGTATTTTGTCCACCCCTGGTATAGAGGAAGAGAGAGAGAGAGAGATAAGCCTTTGTGCTTTCAGTAAACTCAATCTCCTTGTGGAACTCCAGCTGATGAAGGAGACATGGAATTAACACTGAGACAGCTCATCAGACACTAGATTCCATCATCTCTCAACAAAGCCAAGTATTAGAAATGTTGAGGACCAGACACCAGTGCCTTGCTGCATCTACATCAAATACTTCAGAAGAAATAAGACTGGATTCTTGCCTTCATACAAGGAGGTGGATGCTTGTAATCTAGAGGAAATAAGCATTTCTGCTGCAGAGACAGGCAATTCAAAGTTTTTAGAAGGAAGGACTGTGCACTGGGGTTGGGAATCTGGGGAAGAGAAGTTGGCCTTGCCCTTAAAAACAAATATTTCAGTCTAACCCAAACTTTTGATGTAATATTATAAGGAACTCAAAAGTGAAATTGCAGAATTGGTGGCAATAAGATGTAACCTATCACTGGAAATGGTCTTGGTTTCAGAGAACTGTCAACGTAACACCCATCTTCAGAAAGGACTCCAGAGATGATCCTGGGAACTACAGACCAGTGAGTCTCACTTCTATCTATGGCAAGTTGGTAAAAACTATAATAAAATATAAAATCAGGAGTCACATGGACAAATATGATCTGCTTTGGAAGAGTCAACATGTTTTTTTGTAAATGAAATCCTGCCTCAATCTGCTGGAGTTCTTTAAGGTTGTAAACAAGCACATGGACAAAGGGGATCTAGTTGACATGATATATTTAGACTTTCAATAAGGTCCTTAACCAAAGATTTTTTTTTAAACTGCGTTACCATGGGATTGGACAGGAGATTCTTTTGTGGCTTGAGAGCTAGTCAAAAGGATGCAAAGGTAGGGATAAATCAGCAGTGGGCAATTCTTTTGGCTGGAGGGCTACTTCATGACGTATTTAGTGAGCTGCTGAGGGCTGCAAAGGTAGCCTTACCTTTTGACAAGTGCCCTGCCCCCTGGCCACTATCTTGGGACTGGAAATCCCACTCCTAACTCCTGATCTTTGCCACTGGAAGTACCTCCCCTTACCCCCAGAACTACTTCTTTTGGGAGAGGGGTTTTGTCATCTTGGAACTGGAAAAAAAAGAATTGTATACTAAAAAATCAAACATCTACTATAACATTTTAATTTTATTTCAAAAAATATTTTTGTCCTGATTTATGTGTGATTGCATAGTGTATATAGAGGTGATTGCATAATAGCTTGAAATAATATCTTTCTCATGTATACTGTTTGTGGGGTAGTGTGTGGAGTGTGCTTGGTGGGGTAGGTGTGGGGTTTTTGGGGGGCTGTGGATGTGGAGTGTGTAGGAGGGTGTGCATGTGGGTGGGTGTCGGGTTTTTGGTGGGTGTGTGTGGCTGCTATGGGGGTATGTGTAGGGGGATGTAGATGTTTGTGGGGGGTGTGGGGTGTGTCTGGGGGGGATGAGGGGTGTTTGTGGGTGGGTGTGGGTATGATGGGGTGTACATGTGGGCCTGCCACCACACATACCACATGGCACACAGCCCCCCAAACATGGCACACAGCAGTTGGCCCTTGGGGCGCTCATGGCCCATGGCATGCAGAGCCCCCCAGTGGTGTGTGGCTCCAGCTGAGTTTCAGGAGCTGCACATGGTGGCACAGAGCCTGGTCCAGCCTGATGGCATGCGGCTCTCCACTAGAGTGCCAGTAGCTGCAGGGAGTCATGTGGCTCCCAATGGTACACAGCTCCTGGATGGAGTGCAGGGAGCCACGTGTGGTGACATAGAGCCTGCCTAGTCTGATGGTCATAGCTCCCTGCAGCTCACAGCTGGAGCTCCTGGCTCCATGCTGCCATGTGTGGCTCCTGTCTAGGATGTCAGGAGCCCCACAGAGGTAGAAGCACAAAGCTGGCCCAGTCCAGTGGTGTGCAGCCTCTAAAAGTGTTGCACTATTACTCATAATATAGTCATTATTCTTAGAGCCATTATTCTTAATGTGTCCATTAATCTTCAGCCATTTTCACCATTCTTCTGAGGTAAGGTTAATTAACCATTTTAAAGATGAGGAAATTAAGCAGAGAGTTTAATGATTTGTTCAGAGACAAGTAGAGAGTGCCTGAGCAAGGATTTAAGTTTGGGGTGAATCTTGGCCCTGGTGGAATGAAGGGCAAAATTCCCACCATACCAGTAGGGTCTGGATTTTATTCCTTAAGGCGTTTGTTCCTAGAATTATGCACCCGGTGTACAGAACTCTGAGAGGCAGGATATTGAACATGGAGGACTTAAAACCTTTGCAACTTGGACAAAACACCAGCCAGGTGTTGGTACCAGCATTCTTTGAACATGAATTCCCCTGGAATGTTCCGGAGGTTCATATGCACGCATTCCGTTCCTGTCACCACAATATAGTGTTAAGCTCTAAATTGCTATGATCCGTGCAGAAATGATATTGTGTTAACAGTGGATGAATTGCATATTAATTGTAAAATGTAGTTTGAGTATTGATTGATTAACTCTTAAACATGAAAGTTAAAACATTAAAACATTCTTGATATTTGGGAATAGAAAGCACAGTGTGAATATAAACTATTCCTGTTAGTCTTTGACATGGCAATTATATTACTCTTTGATCATTAAATACATATCCTTAGCTTTTCTTAGCTGACAAGAGGTTGTTATATTTGTCTGAGGTTTCCTTTCCTATTTTCCATTCTACTTCCTTAATGCTTTGTGCTTTGCAATTCACTGATAACCCTGTTAAGATCATCTTTTCTTCTTTGGAAAGGAGATCTTAGTACAGAAGGAGATAACTTGGGCTATGATTCATGGGCAATGGCATTAGGAATTGAAAGGAAATCTCTAGAGTGCATCATGAACTGGACATTGCTACACTTAGCTGCCTGAGCCATTGTCAGACTCAGTGTGTTGAGTGCAAATTCCTATTAAGCTATCTAGATTTAATATCTTCTAGTAATACAACTTATGCTTCGTTAAGCATGAATTCGAAGTGAACCATATTCTGAAGGCCTGGTTCAATAAAGAACTGAAGGACAAACAGAACGACTATTTTTTACTCCTAGAGGTGTCAGCAAAATGGGAAAGGACATTGTTTCTACAGTGTACCAACCTCAGCACTAGAAAGCTTTTTAGAATTGTAGTATCTCCAAAGACTGATTTTTTTTTTCAAATAAACTTACCTTTTTCAGTCTGTCAAGAAGATGATGACAAGAGCATTGATATTCTTTTACTTATTTTTTTAAGTTTCCATCATAAAAATTGTTAGTTAAAGATAAAGTTTTTTCTTCCAACTTGTTTTGAACTTGAGCTATCACTCAGTAGGCCCATTTGTGTGTGCATTTAGGTGCAACTAGATTTACTGCATAGTAAGCTACTGTGTAGTAAGCAATTTTGACTAGGCGTCTATATGTGCAGAGACCTGGCAGAAAATTGCTGGCTCTGGCCACATCGGTAGCACCTGGCAGCTGTGTTTGAAGCCAGCCCCAGCTGCCAGCACTTGGAATCCATCTTTAAAACCCAACCCCACTCTGTGCTCTCTGGGCAGCCAGTTCCTGTGCACAGAGGAGCAGTCTGGCATGCACAGAGGCAGCACATGGCAGCTGTGTTTGTGCCCAGTGTGTCTCCCTGCACTATGCCTACCCCAGCCCCTGGCCCTCGCAGCAAGAAACAGTGTCCCTCAATCCTACTGGCTGCCTTGGTTGCCCTGCTGGCCTGCCATGCTGACTGACAGGTGGCCTATGGATGGCTTGCCCTGTCTGGCTCCCCACATCCAGCAATCATCTGCCCGCCTGCTGCATGCCCTCCCAGGGCCCTCTCCACCATGCAGCTGCTGCCGCCAGCAACACTAACAAGGGGCTCTATAAGACCACTGCCAGGGCCACCATTGCCCTCCAGGGCCTCCAGCCCCATAGTCTCTGGGCCCACCACACCAGTCAACACTGCTGGCACCACCTAGTGCAGCAGGACTGGGATGATGAGCAGTGGATCAACACCTTCCATATGACCTGGGCCACCTTCATGGACCTGTTCCACCAGCTCTCACCCCACCTTGAGCACCAGGACACTGGCATGAATCCAGCCCTCCCCACTGACACCAGCCTGGCCCTGATACTGCTCAAGCTGGCCATATCCACTAGCCTGTGGTATGTAGGGCACTTGTTCAGTGTGGGCAAGGCCACCACCGAAGAGGTCATCCTGGAGGTGTGTGGCACCTTCAAGAACATGCTGGTGGACACCGTCCTCTGTGTCAGCAACCCCCAGGTTGTGGTAGCAGAGTTCTGTGCACTGGGATTCCCTTAGTGTATCTGGGCCCTAGATGGCACCCACATCCTGGTGGCTTGCTCAGGGCAAGGTTGCCCTGGCAAGGCTCTAGATGAGCCACACACCGTCCAGCAGGGGACAGGACACCGGGTGCAGGAGGCTCTGACAGACCACCTCCTGGAGCACTCCCCACTCTGGGCCACCTGCCCCACCACCCAAAGATCCTCTATGCCCTGCCCACCCCCAACACCACTCTCATGCCAGGCAGGGATCCAAACAAGAAATCTTTATTTCCTTTACAGTTCACACACCTTATCACTTCCCCCTCCCCCCTCAACATATGGAACCCCCTCACCCTTCCTTCCCCAGCACATAGAACCCCCTTCCCCTTCAACCAACAGAGCTCCTCCACCACTCTCCCAACCTACCAACAATAAATAACCCTCTTCCCAGTTTCAAAACTATTTACAAGAGTCTGTGTTTTTGTGCCCCAGAGTGACGGGCTGTGGGGTGGGGGCACCTAAGGGACAGAGTCTGGGGGCAGGTGGCCAGCACCCCAGCCTCGGGCTGTTCCTCTACAGGTCTGGGGGCTACAGTGTTCATGGCAGGTGGGGGGCTTGCCCAGGGCAACGATGGCAGATGCTCCTCCAGAGTGGGGGTCTCCCCCTCTGGCTGAAAAAGTCCAGGGCCAGCACGTCCAGTGTCTAGTTCTGGTGCCACTCCAAGCATGTCTGGCACCATACCCGTGTGAAGCAGGGGTGAGCAGTGGGGCCAGGCCCAGGCAGGTGGAGGTAGACCTAGGGCAGGGGCCAGGATGGAGGCTCCAGGTGGTAGAAGACTTCAGAGGACCTCCTCCCATGCTAAGGAGGGGGCCTGCTCTGAGGTAGTGGGTGGCTGCCAGGCAACCTTCAGGGCTAGGACAAGGGACTGGGCAGTGGGCGACATGCATGAGATTGCCAGGCCGAGGACATTGTCCAAGGTCCATCAGTCATTGTCAGTGACCTCCACTGCCCAGCCCATGATGGCTTTTTGCTCATGCAACACCTGCCTCCTGGTGCCAGGCCCATACGTGTGCCACCCTCTCTGTAGCTACCTCCATCAGCAGCTTGAGGAGTAGGGTCTGATCTTGGGTGCACCTGTGGCACAGCAGGTACATTCAGAGGTCTCCAGCGCTCCATGGTGGTATCCCTGACCTAGCATCCCTACTACAGTGTCTCCCCCGTGCCCAAATGCAGGCCGTGCAAAGCCAGGAGATGGAAACATTTTGTGAGAGTTTGCAACATTTCAGAGATAAGATGCTCGGCACCGGGGCTGTATGCTGCGTGACCTCAGAGTGGGGGTCAGCTGTGCATGGGTGACCAGGGACTATGGTAAGTTGGGTCAGACAGGCCTGGGCCCAGGCAACTGCTGGCCAAGCTCGCCATCCCCATGCACTCACTTGGGGCCAGTGGCCCGCTGGGTGCTGGCCACAGGCAGCTTTCCTCTGCTGCCCCCTTCTGAGGGCAGGACAGGCCAGGCTCCTGGAGCACCTGCTGCCACAGATTCAGACAACACTCTCCACCTCTCCCCCTGCAGGCCACCTGCTCTGCTGCGCTGCTGCCCAGCCCACTGCACCCAGACTTGGGGTGGAAGGGGCTCCCAGACAACTGGGATGAGGAACTGGCCATGCCCATGCCCTCCCTGAAGGGGTCTTTTCTGAGGAGGTGCCCTGGGGCTGCTCCCCCAGCAGTGCTGCTACATCCTAAGCATGCCCCTGCTGTGCATGGCCTGGCCAGTGCATGATGAGCTTTTTTTGCAGGCTGAGGAGTGCCTAACCCACTACACCCTGCTGCCACTGATCCTCCTTGTACCCCAGGCAAGCCTGTGCACCTGGTATGGGACCATGAGCTACAATGGCATGGGGACAAACCCAGGCTGCCCAGCAACCTCTGACAATGCCTGGAGGGCTACCTGTAGCACTGCTACATGTTCCTACCTCCCACTGCCAAGGATATTGCCACTGGCATTGACACTATCCTCAGGTTGTAGAGGCCTGTGCCCACCCAGCTGCAGGGGAATGGGCTGCTCAATAAAGTTTTGCAGTGTGTCCCACCTCTCTGCATGTTGTGGGGGGGAACTTGGGGCCAGAGAAATGTGGGCAGGCTGGATGGGGGTGAGGGCAGGGTCAGGGGCAGGAGCAAAGGTAGGGGTGAGGAAGACTCTCCCCCAGTGTGGGGCTTACCATATGCCTGGGGCTGGTGAGACTGGTGGCTCAGCATTGTCATCCCTGTCAGTGATTGTGTCCAGCTGCATCCAGTGTCCTTGGCCTGCAGTGCATGGTGAGTCAGCTTCCATCTAGCCCTCCCGCTCCTCTCCTGGGGAGCAGCTGGTGCTGCTAACAACTGATGGTGTTATAGCCAGCCATTCCTCATGGTGCGTTCTGGGGCTGTGCAGCTCCTGATTAAGGTACTGACCAGGGCTCCCTGAGCTGCTAGTGGATTAAGCAGCCAGGAAGCTGGGTGGGGTGGAATGCTGAATGCCCAAGGGCCCCCAGTAACGTGTAACCAGAGGGGTCAAGGAAGGGTGGGGGCTTCAGCAGGCCACCCATGCTGGTGAAAATTGCATGACCGCAGCCTGTTTGCCAGGGCACCAAAATATCTGTCAGTTGCTGCATAAAGGGCATGGTCTTGTGGGCATGACCAGGAAGATGATTGTGGCTGTTCATGGTCACCCACTGTGCCCTCAAGGCCTTGATCTTGATATGACACTGATACGCTGACTGGGAGTGCCTTTGCTCCTCCATCTTGCCTGACAGGGCCTCATAAATGTGGATATTTGAGTGTCCACCCCACTCAAATTGTCTCTGCATCACCCCAGAGTGCCACGAGGTTGCCAATCTCCTCCTGGGTCCAGTTGGGACCCTGGATGGATGGCATGGATATGTGCAAATAGGTGAGGCCAAGCCTGGATGGGGAGGCTGAAGCCATGTTGCTGGGTCCTGCACCAGCTCTCTGGGCTCCTGTGCAGCTGTCCTTCCATTTCCAGCCCTGGGCAGCTGCCAGCAATGCCCAGCACTGCGGCACAGTGAGGGACTGGCAGCTGTGCGGCAGAGGCTATGCCCCACAGCAGCTGCAGGTGCAGGACAGGCTGCTGAGGTCTGCAGCAGGCAGGTACTGCTGGCCCTGCTGCCAGATGGAGGCTGCAGGCAGTCCTAGGGCGCTGGCAGGGGCTACAGCAGCCTGCAGCATGTGCTGTGTACCCTGCTGGCCAGGCAGCAGTGCCCTGGCAGCTGCAGTGCTGACCAGAGACAGGCTGCAGGACAGAGCTCCAGGTAGGCAGGGACAGCAGAGCTGTGGCCTGGCCAGGGGGGCACACTGGGCCTGTACTACCCTCAGGTTGCTTGTGGTGTATGCCCCAGGGCACAAAATGGCTGAAGGCTTTTATAGCCTGCAGGGCACAAAATGGCTGAAAGCTTTTATAGCCAATAGCCTGCAACTAGGGGCTGCCACAGAGGCAGCCCAGCCCTGGAACAGGAGAGGCTGGTCCAGCCCCTGAGAGGCTGGGCAGACCTGGCAACAAATTTGCTGCTGGGTTGTGTCTACACGCACGTTACTGCACATTTACTAATCATGCTTAAATTTGCTACTAGCATTTGCAGGTAGCAAATATAAGCATGATTAAGGGAATTTACTGCCCAGTAAGGGTGTATGTGTGTAGATGCTCACTCATACTGCACAATAAACTAGGCTAATGTGCAGTACAATCTCTAGTGTAGATGCACCCCATCACAGTGAAAGATTATTGCATTCTTTATCTGATACCATACAGTAAATATTTTGAACTAGTATGTTAAGGTTGTGTGAGCAGGCTCATATGTGCATTCAGATCCTTAAGACATAAAAACAAGAATCAGCTGTAGCTCACAGACTGATCAAATGCATATGCAAAGGGATTTGGCACTTTCTCTCTCAACAGTATCAGAATCTTCTGAGCATGTTCATAGACTCTTATACTCACCATAAAATTTCCATCAAGTCCCTTATCATTTGACTTCATTTTCATCTCCTTGATGCTAAAGGATAAATGACAAACAGTGGGGTTTCCCAAAGCACCTATGGCTCCATCAAAAGTCAATGAGAATTAGGCCCGTAAATCTCTTGAGGACCTTGAGCACAGCCTTATCCAAATAGGCAGTTCATTTGAGTCATCTACAAACATCCAACCTCCAGATCGACTTGTAGGCAATAATTGCTGATTCAGTATTCTGGAAACCTGTTTTTCTCTGTGTATAATGTGGACACCCACAGTCAGAGAAAGACTGCATCATACACTGCCAGCCTCTCCTGGATTTGGAAAGTACAGACTAAAGACAATCTCTGCCTCAACATTTTATTTTTGTGATCTAATACATCACAAAGAGCAAGTGAACTTGAAGGTGCCCTTGCAACAGGTTTCCTTAAAATGTTAATAACACAATTAAATGAATACACAAATCAGAGCAAAATCAATCTAAAGCAGAAATTTAAAATAAAACTAGAAGGGAAGATGACAGATATAGGCACAAAAAATATTTTTTTCTAAAACGTCTGAAAGTTCAAATCACCAACTGGTTGGGGAAAAAGCTTTTGAGAAATTACAGGATGAAAATATGGTTTAAAAAAGGAAAATTAGCTCTATTCAAACTACATGGTCATTGCTTTGAGGTAGAAAAGGTCAGAATAATACATTGTGCTTCTCACTGATGAACCTTCATGATTAGAATGAAGTTTATGTAACTTGGACTGATCAATTAAGTTACTAAGAATTCTCTTTAAGAATGGATGCTTTGAGTTTGCAATGTTTGGATACAAAGTATGGGTCATTACCAGCCACATGAAGGGTAAGAGTCTTGTCCAAAGCGTCTAGAAAGTCTGTAACATGCTGGAAATATTTTTGACTCTTGGTACTGAGTCTTGAATATGAGAGAGCTTTTTCTCCCAGCAGTACTCTAATTACTGTATTTCTATTTTCCTCTTTTGTCAAGAGTTTGCTGACAAACTACCAGTTTATCATATGAATGCTAGAAATAAGGGGAGTGCTCATAAACTGTTCATTATTTATATGAAAGACACCTTCTGCAGAAAGCTTTAACTAGTATTGAAAAGTATCAAAATATCTTCTCATGTGCCTCTGTTCTGCCTAGTGATTAAAATGCCAAGGCTGTACCTAATTCATTGGATCCTATTTAAGTGAGGGAGACCCTGACACTTCCTTTAGTCATGTCTAGCTTCCCCATTGTGAGGTGAGGTAGATTTAATGATCTACTTTAATGGAATACTTAAATCACACATATTTTATTGTCCTTGTAAAGAATTGTTGACGCTTAATGCCCCAAATACCAATGCATGTTTGATGCTTGTTTCTGCACCTCTTCTTCACATTGTATTCATACCTTCTTTTCTTGCCATAAAAGTGCTGTCTCATTTCCTAGAGTTTAATACCATCTTGCATTATAATGTAGTCTTACATATTGAACACTAAATCCAAGTACTTCAGTTGTGCCTTTTTTATCTCATGTATTAGTTGTGTTAAGGATGCCTGTTCTCTCATTCTAATACCTCACTAACAATGTTATACAAATGTCACCTTGCATTTTCTACAAGATCCTTGTCTACAGAAAAATACTAAGAAGGTTCCACTGGCTGCATTATCCATGATGCAATAGGTAAGCCAATACAATTCAAATGCTCTTTTTTTGTATTGGAAATATTGATATATCTATTAATTCATTACTCAGCTGTCCCTCATTTGGTTATGTTCCTCATTCACTACATCCATCTTTGGAGGTTTTTAAGACCCGGCTCAACAAAGGTTTGGCTGGATGATCTAGTTAGGATGGTCCTGCTTTGAGCAGGGGGTTGGACTAGATGACCTCCCGAGGTCTCTTCCAATCCTAATTTTCTATGATACTATGATTCTGTGACACAGAACTGGGATCCAAGAGGTAAGACAAAATGTGACAGAGCAAAATGATGGAAGTAATAAAAATGACATGATATTTCAGCACAGACTTGCCTGTGTAAAGGAATGGCCACACCTTAATGAAACAGGAGCTGGGTAGTACAGATCAGAGATAATCCTGCCCTGCAGTGGCATAACTTTGAGCGGAATAACAAATACTTAAAACCACATTAACATGTTAATGTGCCAACAATCCAGGGGTTAATCCAGGAATTCCAGGAGGCACCGGAAATTACTGTGTAACAAGGTCCTAAATAATTGTTAGCCAATGAGCAGTAATCAGGGCTTGCTTCCTGCATAATGATTATGATGAGACTTTTCTACACACATTATGACAGAAGTGATTTTTGAAGGGGAGGACTTGAAGGAATCAGTATTATATGTATGATACATCTAAAGCTTGAGGAGTAGCTATGAAATATGAAAATCTAATTTACAAAATTCCATAGGAAGGCAAAAATTTGATCTATCCAATATGCTTATATGGGAAAACTCTTACAGAAATGAATATATGATGGCAGTCTTTCCATAGATTGTTCAAGTTTTCCTGCATAATCTTATAAAATGTATTTATTACACTGTATAAATGGTCAGAGTAAATTCAATACAACCCTGTTGGTTTCATCCTTAAAAAGTTTTAGTTATTTTTTTTCCACAACAAATGCATTCTTGAGCAAAAATTCACTGAGATGTTTTCATCATGTTTACATACCTCTGATCATCCATCATTATTGAAAGCCTGTTATATTTCTAGTTCGATGTCTAATGTATAGCATGTTTTCTTTTGACATTTCCTTTGCTATATCTCGGAAGCTAAAGGACCACAGCAAGCTTGCAAGAACGTTATGTACAGTATTTGATAAGCTACTTGAGTTTGGAAGTAAGGGGAGATTTAACAAGCATGCTGAGATGTATATGTAAATGAAAGAAATCTTGAAAGAAACAAATTTATAGGCAAAGTCTCCTTATTAATACACCAGGGTTATCATCATTTTCACAGATCAAGTGCTTATATTTATTATGTTTCTTGCAAACTACTTATTTTTAAAAGGAAACATAGCACTTTGCAGACAACTTCAATTTATTACTAAGAACCAGGATAACTATTTTCCCCTGTGACTTACCTCTGTCTGTTCTGAAAATTAAACACTTATCCTACCTCTTTTCCACCTTTTCATGATGGTCAAACTGTACTTTTGGTCAGCATTTACCTGAAGATTCTGTGTCTAAGCTGCATTGTTCAGTACTCCTGGCCATCTGTCTCACATACATTTGGTTTCTGAAAATATAAACAAAAACCTTATCTGTATGCCATTTTTACAAAAAGGATCCAAAAGAATCACAGACCTGTCTAACTTCTATACCCAGAAAGATACTGGAGCATGTAATCAAGGAATCTATTGCTAAGCATCTAGGGCACTTGTACATGTGATAGTGGTTAATCCTCACTAAATTAAATAGGTTTATTAAAATGGGCATGGGTATGTTTTAATTTGTTATGTCAGTGTGTACAAGTGACAGCTTTTAAACTGAATAAAGCACAATAAATTGCAGCAGGGGTGCCGCATAACAATCCACCTCACTGATCTCTTTCATACTCAATTACAGCAGGGGGTGCTGGCAAACCAGTAATCCCCTCACTCCTGAAATGCATCCCCAGAAAACCATAGGTGCCTGTATGGAGCCCCATGCCAAGCCACAGTCACATTCACAGTCATTCCCTGCCACCCACATGGCCCTGGCATGGGTGCCCCCTGAACCTTGCTGCCCGTGGCTCCCCAAGGGGTGCGCTTACTAATAGTGACACCATCACCCCATAATCCATGCCTGATTTCATCAGGGAATTAAGAACTGCTTCAGTGCCTGAAGTGTGTGTGGGCCGGGGGGGGGGGGGGGTGGTGGAGGCGGGGGCTGGAGTACTTTCATTTGTCCTTCAGAGCAATTGCCTTCTGCCTGCTCACAGGACTCCTCAGGTCCAAACAGGTTAAGTCTCAAAGACTCCCCAGGTCCAAAGTAAGAGGCATCATATTAAATTATTTTATTTTCAGTCAATGTGCAGGCATTTCCCCCTCCCTGTCACTCCTCACCCCTTCCCCAAAGCTGATCTACAGTTTTTTAGCAGATTTGTCAGTTCTACCAGTTTTTCCCACCCCCCTTGTGGGTCCTTCTGCCAACTACTATGTTGATTTCCTGCTAATTGCCTATAGTCTGCCTTCAGCAGGCTGCTTTGGCCAGCTGCCTCACACCCTGGGCAGCACTGGAGCAGGGGGAAGCCGGGGGTGTCAGGCAGGACTGGGTATTGTATACAGTGGCAGCTCTGCAGTTTTGTAATGGAGTTCTCAGAAACCCACTAGTCAGTTTTGCATAAAAGTGGCCAAAGATTTAATAGGGTTCTGGAGGGCGGCATTCCAGCCTCAGCTGACTGAAAGATTTTTGGGATGACCTGGCCAAGGGAAGTTCCCCTCACTCCCCCCCCCCCCACAACCAACCCTGTAGTTGGGATGTGGTTTATTTTGAATCACAAACAGGTCATTTAAATCCCCCCCAAAAACCCAAAACTACCCATATGTGTAAACTGTGATGCAGTTAAACCAGAAAAAACAAAAATTTTTGTCATGTGTACAAGCACCCCTAAAGGATAATAAAGTGTTCAGGAATAACTAGTACGGATTTATCCAGAGCAAATCATGCCTTACCAACCTGATTTCATTCTATAACAAGGTGATGGGCTTTGTGGATTTGTAAGAGTAGTGGATGTGGTATACCTTGTCTTTAGCAAGGCTTTTGACACTGTCTTCCATGTATGTCATTTTCATAAGCAAGCTAAGGAAACAGAGACTAGATTAAACTACTTAAAGTTGGATTCATAACTGGTTGGATAGTGATTAGGGATGATGGCTTCAGGTGCTGATTTGATTTGGAGGAGATTTGGCCCAATTCAGCGGCAAAATAGCCGAATCCGAATAGAATCAGGAGAACAATATAAAGGTCTGAATTGATTTGAAGATCTCTGAATCAATTTGGAAAAGATTTGGAGAGCTTCAGAGATTTAGGCAATCCCCACTTGCTGCCTCAGGGAGCTGTACCTGGACTCCATGCTGGTAAGTAGCGGGCGGGCAGGAGCTGGAGGAGTGGGGAGGGGACCATGGGGGGACCCCTGCCAGGCCCCATCCCCTTCCTGCTCCCCCAGCTCTGTTGAGTTCCCCCTCAACCCACCCCACTCTCCCAGCCCCCACATGGCTGCCCTGCCCAGCCCCAACTCTCGGCTCTTAAAAAAAAAAAAAAGTCCCCACTCACCGACTGCTGCAACAGCCATTGGGGCTTCTGGGAGCTCATGACATAGCCCCCCACACAGCATGAGGCAGTGGGGATCTCCCTTCACCCCCAGCCTGGGAGGAACTGGTGAGTCTGGGGCATTATATTTTTTAAGAGATGGGAGCTGGGGCTGGGCGGGACAGCCATGGGGGGCACTTCACACAGGGCTAATAGTCATGCTCAAAAATTAGCCATCAGTGGCTCAGTTTCAAACTGGGAAGAGGTAGGGCTCCTAAGGGCATGGTCAAAATTCTTGTACTGTTGATTTCAACATGGTTGTTTCTGCCTAGCACAGGGAGTTGGATTACATGACCTCTGGAGATCCTTTCCATCTCTGTTTTTGTGTGATCATATATGAGGCCTGCAGTATGCAGACTGTGAAAGGAAGAATCAGAAGAAACTTGGTGCAAATGCCAGTTGTCCAACAGAAGATGATTACCAGAATTCTAGTTACAGAAAGCAGGTGATAACCTTTCCACATAGGGAGAGAAGGGACAGTTTTGGCTCACAGCTAAGCTTCCCCAATTTGACTTCTGCTACACTCTAGGCAGCAGCTGTCTTTAGGAAGACAGAAGAAATAGGTCTCCCTATTGTTTGCTGCATCCCAGCGGGCTAGAAAACCCTGCTTCTCTCTCTTTCCTGTTGCAAGTACTGAATAACTTGGATTATTAAATGCATTAATAGGAGCTTGGGTTCAGGGGGATTAATATTACATTTTTTTCTGTCACATGGTGAATGTGCTAATACAGGGGTGTCAAACATATGGCCTACAGGCCAGATCTGGCCCCCTCCATCTGGTCTGCTGGGCTACTGGTGGGCCATGGAGCTTGGGGGTGGGGCCAGTTGTGGGTGGGGGCCTGCTGTAGAACCCAGGGCCCTGTATTTCCAGTGGACATGGCCCTCAGTGGCAGGCAGGGCAAGTGAGGCCTGTGCAACACAGCCCTCAGTTATCCTGTGGCCATCTGGCCACTGTTGCTTGCATGTCCCTGCCTTGGTAAGCAGCTTTTTGGCACTATTGCCACTTATTCCACCACCATGGTAGTTGCCATTGCTGCTGTGGTGGTGGCCACCACTCCTGCCCTGTGCCCTAACCTAGATACAACTCACAAAGAGTCCCCATGTTCTGGATCTAGTCCAGGGCCCAAAGTGAGTTTCACATTTAATGTATGCTGGGTTTTTAGTTGTAGCTGTGTTGATCTAAAGACATAGACAAACAAGGTTCTTTGAGTAGATGTGATATCTTTTATTAGCCCAAATGAGTAGTTGGAAAAAAGTGCTTAGCAAGCTTTTGGGTGCAGTCACCCTTCTCCAGGCATAGGGAGTCTCTGCTCGTCTGAGGAGTCCAAAGAGTCTCAGAACAGCAGAGACTCCCCATGCCTGGAAAAGGGTGACTGCACTCTAAAGCTTGCTAAGCACTTTTTTCCAACTACTCAGTTGGTCTAATAAAAGATATCACATGTATTCAAAGCACATCTAATGTATGTTAGCTAAGCTTCTTGATGCATCTTCCCACCATAAAACCTTCCATTTGTCATCTACTCTTTTGACTTTTTCTCATAAGTCTTTATTTTGAATCCAGTTTTGCACTTATTTGTCTTTTCTCACTAGAGTAAATGCTGCTGAAGTTAAGGGAACAGAATGAGCTTAAGTGTTATCAGAGTCAAGTATTTTACAAGAGGAGCTCTATGAGTTTGTTGAATTACTGTAAAAAAGCCAAGGACAACTCTGTGGCATGATGACAAGGGAATGAAGGTTCTTTTGTGCACTGCACCATAATGAGTAGCACTGCACTTTACAAAAACTTGTTAGAGACCCACCTTTCAGAAACAATGCACCAGTTGACTCTGCCTTATGACTCCCTAGCTTTTAGATATTTTTGGATCTATGCTTTTCCTTTTCGAACTAAACATAACTGGTAGTGTCTCAGGGCTAAACTTTTAATGGTATTTATATGTCCAAAGACACAGATTGGTGCCCAATGGAATCCCACTGAAGTCAGTGGGGACATAGCCTTGTGAAATGCCAACTGGATGCCTATTTTCATTTTTGGACTTAATCTAAAAGTCTGGGCCTTAACTCCAAAAGTACCATCTATTGCTGAGATAGGCTTGTCTTCCAATAAATATATAGATGAACAATAGGGGCTATTGCTTAAGTCCTGTGTATAACTTGCATTCATTCCACCCACAAAGTGGTTTGTAATGGAAATGCACTGTCTAGGGACTTAACACTGGGCAAATCCACATGTGCAGTTAGTGCACATGAATAAACTCCAGAGCTTATTGCTCCAGAGTTTTTTGCTCCCAGGTGCGCTGTTTGAATGTGTGCCACCTGGGAGCAGTTAACTCTGGAGCAATCAGCTCTGGAGTTTATTTATGTACAGCATGTGAAACCAGGTTGGAACAGCCCTGGCTGGCAGGGGGTCTGGGGGGTCAGTCTGCAAGCCTGGGGCTGCTCCCCCTGGCTCCACATGCTGCACAGGGGCTGGCTGGGCCATGAGGGAGCTTCAGTGTGGGACTAGCCAGCATGCAGTCCCTACATTGAAGCATCCTCATGCCCCAGCCAACCCCAGGCAGCATGAGTGACTGGTGTCTCCCGAATCTGGGGGGGGGAGCACCCGCAGAAGCCACTGATGGAAGCAGCCCTGTCAGGGGGGACACCAACCTTACTGACAGCATCAATGTCAGCCGTCGGGGGGGCATGTGCACCTCCTACCAGTCGCCTATGCCAATCATTGTCTACACGTGTGCTGCTACAGTTTTTTACTCTACATCAGGATGGTACTTCTATTTACTTGTAAATATCTCATGTAAACGCGCCCATGGGGAGGCAAGCTAGAATGGGAAGAAATAATTGTATAATTCAAGTGGCATTGCTTCCTTGCAAATCAAAAAATCATTGCTAGTTTTTAAGGAATGCTCTTATTCACTTGACACCTAGATGTCATCAAGGGGACCTAAAAAGCCTTTTAGTTTATGTAAAACAAAGTGTAATTCATCCTCAATAAAGTGAGGTGAATCTAACCTGGTTAATTTGATGGGAAACTGCTGAGATATAATCAGGCAGCTTCATTCTCTGCTCAGGAACAACATTAGGGAAGTTTTACTGGCACAAAAGGAATGTGGCAAGGTAGAGAATCAGGCCCATTCAACCAAAGTCTGTCTGAATTTAATAGGTTCTAACTCTGAATGAAAACATGTCTTCCCTTATGTGGGGAGATCTTGGCTATGTAGCAGTGATAGTAATTTGTTAGACAAAACGGACTATATAGTCTGTATGACTATGCTTATTGCAGCCATATGTCAGCAGTTATTTGTGTCATCCTTAATCAGATGTAATATCTTTGTAAACAATAAAGACCCGTAAACCTCAAATAAAGAAAAAGAAGAGGGATTAAAAGCAACTGTACCTCTTCAGCACTTTCAGTGGGACTTTCAAAGCATTTTATCATCTTTTTTCATAGGTGATTTACAGGCTTTACTTCCCAAAAGCATAAGATTTAGTTTTACAATTTATATATTTTGGCATAATGTAGGTTTTCTCATGTATAAAATCCTATTTCATTTTGAGAAACTTTACACTTCCTTTTACAAAAATAGCGTCAAAGTGGACCCCCCATATATTTCCCTTAGTATAATTTTCTATTATTATTATTATTATTTATTTATTTGCTGCTCAGGTAAATCCACAAAGCTTTCTAACTTCAACAATGTTCATCAGTATGGTTTCTCCAGACATGCCAGTGCCATTCTCTGTATGTTCAATAAGTTTTTTATAACAATCAGGATACAGCAGAGCCTTTTAGATTTATTTGCAGTAGGCCAGTTAGAGAGTTTTCCTTGAGGACAGCAAGTCCTGAAGACTGTGTGCAAAGTGCACTTCTTTAGCCTTGCCTTCACTAATAACCATCCCTCCTCCCCCCAACAACCACCACCAAAACACAGCACATTTGAAAAGCAAAATTAAAAAAAAGAAAATGTCATTCAGGAAAAAATCTGAATGGAATTGTCTCTCAGGGATGGAGGAGAAAAAGAAGAAAAGAAATAGATTCTAGTTATTGCACTTTATATGTGACTAGAAGGTGCTTAGATGTCACAGGGATGGCTATGGTGGAAGAATAAAATAGAGGAGCAGAAATACTTTTATATACTGTAACTAAACTTGATTTTCTAAGCTTTCAGAATCCATCTAATAGGTGAAGTTTTGTTCTCTAGGGCAAGAATCTTCAACTGGTGCAATTTTTTCCCACTAGTACTAGGATAATTACTTCCCTGAAACATCGTTAGTGCCTGTTTAGGGTTTTCTACTTCCTTGGCCAAAGAGTATAATTTAGTAGAAAGTGTTTAATCTCCTTCCAGGGAGTTTCTATGAAGTTTAATTTAATGTGTGCAAGATGTAATCAGCTCAAGCATTTCTTTAACACAGTCAGTCTAGTTTGAACTGCTGGCTGCATGAGCTAGTCTTTGCATAGTGGAGAACTGCCTCTAGGCTGAATTGAAATATGTCCATGCAGCCTCTTTGTGAGGGAGGTTCAGAAGTGTAATCATAATAATGGGGACACAGGTTATATTCATATTGATCTCCAGGCAAAAGGAATCTGAGCTCATGGCAGAAGTGATATCTTTTATTAGACCAACTAGATATTTGCAAAAAAAGGGTCTTTATTTGTAAGCTTTTGAACACACACACCCTTCCTCAGGCATAGGAGAATGCAAAGATTGGAAAATTTCTCCTGGTTGGAACAGTTCATTTTGTGCAAATTAGACTCAGATAGACATTAGAACAGTCTGTTTATCTCAATGTTGTCTAGTGTCAAGCAGGATGTTGAATTATGTTTCCTTCTGGTTATGATAGTTCATATTTCACAGGAGGATGACGTGATGGATACTGTCCTGGGCAGGAAATTCTCCTGTACTGAGGCACTTTGAGCTCTGTAACTGTGCAGATTGAGCTGGAACAAAAGGCAGGATCTAGGAGTTCATAATAAAGGAGCTCTGGACAGCCTTAGATCTGCATCACAACAGTGCTTCTCTGCCAGTGTGTGCCTTCCTTCAGACAGACCCCAAAGCTCTTCAGACTCTTTGAAATGCAAGGTGGAGTTTTTCAGTCAGGAAGGAGTGTTAAGCAAACACGTTTCAATGTTCTCAGTAGTAATCAGATGCCTGAATTCTTAGGTTATAAGACTCTCAGCCCAGGGCTGCAAAGACTTTCAGTGAGCCCAGCACATAAATTGCAGGCAATGAAGTGGACCTAGCCTTTGCATTGAATCCACAAACAAACAAGGCACAGTCTTGTATAGGGCCTGGACTAGCTGTGTTGTAAGTAAAAGCTTATTCTTCCAGCTTCATCAGTGTCCCCAGACATTATGCAGTTTGGTTTCCATCAAATTGGGTTAATTTTACACTAACTCTATTAATTTCTATTCATTCTATTCATAAATAAGTTAAATGATTTCACATCTCTTTAGTTTCTTTTGGTTTATTATCTCTGATTATTTCCAAAATGTTTATGTACATGTTGGAATATGCCAGGAAGAGCCTTATAGCCTTTCTTCTAATTCACTGAAATGTTGCCAGTTTTCATTTTTGGCTTTGAGAACTTCACACCTTAGGCAGTTAAGCTGTCTCTGCAGGGGACCCATTTAGCAGCAGTTCCTATCATCTCTTGATGACATATTCTAATTATATCAGCTAAGGATGGGTGAGGCAGCAGGGGCAAAATCCATTAAGACTAACCACTACCTGATTAATTTCATCTGAGTGAAATAAATAATTTCATCATCACATCTTGTCCACGAAGAATCTGCTTTATTTTGAGTTTAACGTCCTGAACTAGATCAAAGTGGAAGGAGTATTATGAAATATCCTGAGCCACTAATTAATCTATGGTCACATGCATCTTTCAGGTATTTTGCTTAATTTCATTCTGGGTTGAGGAAAAGTCCCATGCAATTTGTACCCCTCTGACTTTTATCTAATAAACTGTCTCTGGATAAGAAAATTGGGGGCTTATTATGTAAGAGCATAATTGTAAGGGGGTTGTTAATGGCATGATTTCTATGCTACTATATCAGGCAATTTATCTTTTTTTAAAATGTTTTGTCCTTTGCAAGTGGCCAGAATTAAAATATTTCATAATGTAATTGAAATTCTTATCCATAACACTCCTTAGACCTGCTCTGCACACAGCCAGTCTAGACAGTAGGTGTATTTTTAACCAAAATTATTATACTGTATGGTTCCAGAGTACATATTGTTCCATCAGAATTAAGATGATTTACACATCTCATGACAGCAGTTGATCAAGTTCATGTTCATGAAAGTTTATGTATCTCCCAAATCAGTTAGTCTGTAAGCTGTATCTCTACCCTGCCTTCTGCCTGACTTCAGACTAACATGGCTAACTGTCTCTATCTTATAACTTCCTCTCTGGATATAGTTCCTGTACTAGTGAAATCTTTATACAAATACATTCATGTGGTTGCCAGTGGTTCCGGGGGTGAGGGTTGTACTGCTTTCAGTATAGTGGAACAGCTAATGCAGTGCAGCTTTTATATTCAGCTAAGGCCTTTGGCACAGATCCATGGTACCTAAAGTGGAATTCAACATCTTTGAATCCAGAGCACATCAGAGAGCTTACCTGGGAGAAGGGAAGCCTGGGTTTCAGTTCCTGCTCTGAGAACTGCTTCTACATTTTATCTAGTGCCTGTTTCATGATTAATGTACCAGGCATCTTGGGAGCAGGGATTGCAGTTGGGTCTCTCTCAGGTGAATGCATTAATCTCTCTGGACCAAAACATATTGATTCTTTTCTGTCACCTGATTTCCACAAATGTAGTGCAGAGTACTCCAGAACAGCCTATAGCCTGATAGGACAGCCATGTTCATATTCCCTTCAGGTGTTATATCACATGAAGCTGGTGCTTGACTAAAGATCTTGCTCATGTTTTTGCGTCCTATCTCCATTCCAGTTTTTTCCAGCTTACCAGGAAAGGTATTAAAGTGTTGGTCTATGGAAAATTAATAAGTATCAGGTGGAGCCCAATATTGAAAATCTGTTTATTAGAAAAGAAATTCCCTGCTATCCCTCTAACAATGCAAAGATATAAATCCTATTACCTTTTGCTAGTGCCATACAATTGCAAGTGGTTGAATATTGTAAGATTTTCACCTTGAATATTTATTCTGGCTTTTAATGGAATTCCTTCAGGTCTGTTTTCACCCTTTCTTTGTATTCACATGCATATTTGGCAGAAAGAGGTATTATTGGTATGACTGTTCATTCTAATAAAAATTTTAATGTGCTCATGGATGTCTTTGTGCAAGATATGCCTATGCACTCATGCAATCAAATGAGAAAGAGTATCATGTGACTTCTTGGAGCAATGACAACGAGTCAAGGTGGATCAGATTTGCAAAGAAAACTGCTTGTAATAAACCCCGAGACACAACTGATATCAAACCAATTTTTTTCTGAAAATTCAGGAAATGACTACTTCAAAAAAACCCTGATGACTCTGACAAATTCCGAAAGAAGGAAAGAGAGGTTAAGTGCATTTTACAAATTAGTCCTAAGAATTATTTCCTCTGCTTGATTCACAGAATACTTGTTTAATTTCCTTTTTTTGCCAGCTTTGGCTGACCAGTGACCTCTGAGAAGCACTGAGAAGCAGTGACATAACCAATAATGAATTACTCCTGATGTTTTATACTATGTTGTAGGCCCCTTTGCTTTAGGGAAAGAAAATTACCTTGCTCCTACTGACTGAAAATCACCCCATATAATTAGCTGCACGTTAGTTAAAAGAAGCTGGCAGGAAAAGTTATTTCAGTAATGATCCTTTCCCCAGACTCCTTATTTTCCCAGGTACTCAAGAATAAAAGTCTACAAACTGGAAAACATAGGCCACATCCAGATGAGCGTTGCTGCACAGTATGATAGGATTACCATATTTCCAGGTCCAAAAAAGAGAACACCTGTTGGGGGGCGGGGTTGGGGCAGGGGAAATATGATGGGGGGGGGCAGTGACATGCTGATGCCCTTCCCCTGCCTATTCTGTTGCCTCTCACTGATAAGCCACAGTTCCTGCCCCAGCCCTGCTGCTGCCCCTCACTCCTGACTCACTGACCCCAGCCCTGCCAGTGCACCTCACTCCCAAAAAGCAGTACCCTGCCTCCTCCCTCCCCGCTGGTGTCCCTCCCTCCTGACCCACAGACCCCTGGCACTGCCAAAACCCTGCACATCCAACCCACAATCATCCGCTGTGCCCTGTGCCCCTCAATCCTGGTCTGCAGCTCCCTGCTGGTGCCCCTCACTCCCTATCCTCTGTGCTCCCTGCTGCCTCAGATCTCTCTCTCTCTCTCTCTCTCTCACACTCACACACACACACCACACACACACACACACACACACACACACACACACACGGTATTCTGGGAACTGTAGTTCTACCTAGCGGTGGCCATGTTGAAAATAGACCAGGGGAGGAAATCCAGGACTTTTTGCTTGCATTTTAACCATTTCCCTGTATTTCTTTTTTTTAAGTTAAAGAGAAAGGACTTCAACTGGAAGTCCAAAATCTGCATAGCTATTAGGCAGGTACTCTTCTGTCACAGCAGTCTTTATTCATGGGGAGTCTTGCAGGAAAACAGGGAGAGCTGTCATAGCTAAGGGGCAATGGGAAACCCAGCTTACAATATGTGGATCCCTGCCCAGACAGGACACCCTATGTTAAAAGTAACTTAGTTGGCTTGATTGCCATGTCATAGGAATCACATAGCCAAACTGCATTAGAGGGAAATCAGGCCATTGAAGTAGTTGTTTGTTTGGGAAGGAAAGGGTGAAGAGACTATTCAACTATTCAATGTGTATACCAGTAGACCTGTTTTGCTTATTTTTGTCTGTGGGCCAGAAGTAATAGGGACCAATGGATGGTGGTTTCAGATTCCTTTATGAGTATGGATATTGATACTCATTAGTTGGTCATCCAGTTGCAAGTGAAGAGCAATCTCGTTTTCTCCTCTCATTCTCGTTTCAAGCTTCCAAAGGTGAGGGCACTAATTTACTGCATGGCATAGCTCCATTGAAAAAGCAGAGCTGAAATTTCCAGGACAATCCTTTTAAAGGTGATAGGTCTGAATGCTGTACTTCTTCAGAAAAATTAATTTGTTTCGTAAGATCTTGTCATTTCTCTGATTTACAGAGTGGGTTTAATTTTAATTTTGGAGGTATTTTTTCCTGTATATTACCAGAGTGCAACTCATACCAAGGGAAGTCCAATAATAATAATAATTATGATTAGTGAAACTATGTCTGATAAAATTAATTGCAGCTTGTTATGAAAACAAGTACTTGTTTACTGAGTATATTATAGAGCTAGACATTTGTCATCATTTATATAAAAAAGGAAAAATAACTTAACTTTGAAAATCTAACATATTTTTTAGAGAGAGAATGGATATCTTCTCAATTTTTAAAATTTGTTAAAATTCCTTTTGCAAAAAAACCCTTCTTTATAGCTCTTTATGGAAAATGGTTTTCACTTGTACATATTTTTTATTTTTACCTGCCAAAACAACATAGCATTGCTTTGAACTATAGCAACTACTGATATATTTTTCTAATCAATTTCCTCTGTGCTACTAAATGCTTCTAAATGTAGATAATGTAGATTTTACTTTTCTCTGAGGGAGGAAAATTATCAAACAATGAATGAGTTATCCAAACATTTAGCCTGGGAAAGTGAAGAAAGGAAAAGAAAATGTTTGGCAAGAATTCTACATCTTATATTTTCTGGAGTAACAACCTGTTCATTTAACAAATAGCTTTTCTTTTTACAAGCTACAATAATATCAGCAAAATAGAAGATAATGGAACAGAGAAGAGGATGCATTTCCTCTGCTCACTCACCCCTTCCCCTGCTTAATTAGTCCAACTGTAACAAATAAATTAGTTCTTGTGGTGCTGCTAAATTCAGAAGCTTTATGGGGGGATACCTTGGGTACATCCAGACGAGCGTGGCCCTGTGGTAGGTGGCACCACAAACACATCTGCAGCATTACATACCATAGTATGGGTGTGCTGCTCGTGCATGTGCTGCTCTGCTTTTTTTTTTTTTCCATGTTTTTTTTTTTTCACCCCTGGATATCCCATTGAAAAAAAACCAGAGCAGTGCATCCATGGATAGCACATGCTGCTGAAAAACAGAGTCAGGCTGGCTGGAGCTGCAATGTGGCTACCAGCCAGGCTCCACCTGGCAGGATTGCTGCTGCTGCAGCCCCGGGAGGCCCCCAGCATCCCAAGTAAGGTTACTGGGTCCAGTATAGTGCTGGCTCCAGCCTCCCCTTTTGCCCCCAGGATAACTTGCCCCACACCAAATGCATGTGGCATGGGCATTCCCGAGGGACAAGTAGCTGCAGCGCAAGGTGTAACACTGCTACTTGTCCCCAGGGAACCAAACGTCTGTGCTCGTCTGGACATGGCACTTGAGTCTAAAATGTTTGAGAACTACTAGGTTAGACAACACTTGGATAGGATGGTTTAGATACAAATAATCCTGCCTTGAGCAGGGTGTTGGATTAGATGACCTATTGAGGTCCTTTCTAGCCCTACTTTTCTGTGGTGATTCTATGATTTACTAAAGTAGGGGACAGGGAAATAATTCCAGTTTTCATAATCATGAAGATGATGTCAATCAAAATATTATTGTCAAAGAGGGCTCTTAAAATATAGATGATGAACTAGAAAAGGGGCAAGTACCAAATACCCTACTAAGAAGAGCATTTCAACCTCAGTGGAAATTGACGCAAGTAAACTGATCTGGAGAATTAATAAGGTAATGGCGTATGTGCTTTTTGTAAATTATACAATGTAATGCTTTTTCTATATTGCCTTTTTACATTTCAAAGTTATATTGAAGTCTAAAGCCTATGCTTCAGCTATCCTTATCTTACCTGCACTCTAGAAATGTAATATTGCTGGGGTGGCCAACCCGTGGCTTGAATGCCATAAGTGGCACAGGTAGCCTCTGTATATAGCATGTAGTAGATCAGGGAGGAGACAGGCAGCACAGCAGTAGACAGAGCAGGAGATCAGGCACAGAGCATAGGGCAGTGTTACTCAAATTGCCAATTGCTCAAATCATGAGTGAGACTTTATAAAGGGGGATAAGGCAAGGTGCCACGTTTATTGATTACATGAGTTAGACATAGAGGTTCAGAAACACCATTCATACAAACCCAAATCATCATACACATCATTACACACAGGCAGGCATACACACACACAAAACAACCATTTCATTCACACATACACCAGATATAGTTACCAGCAACAGTTGCTCAATATCAGCCCAGGGAGTAGATGATGATGATTGAAGATAGCAGATTTGAAGATAACAGCTGGGGCAGGGTGAACAGAGGCATCTGCGCTCCAATGAAACAGCAGTAGAGAAAGAGACTCACCCAACTTGCCATTTTCAAAATGTTTTTTTATAGGGATTGGCATCCCTTGTTTCAGTGCTTTGGGGTTTTTCCATACCCAGCTTCTGCTTTTGCGTTTGTTCTTCTTTTGTCTTCAGCTTATCTCAGCCTTGGGGTATGGGTGCTTTCTTTCTCCTCGTTATCTTCTTTGTGCCGTAGACCTAAAAGGGATTCTTCAGCCATTCATTCATTAATTAATTTATTGACTGGTAACTTACATTTGGCACCTTTTTGCTTACATAAACAGTTAAATCTTCTTCCCCTATCTCTATGCCATTCTCTCACCATTCACCCTTTTACACACACTCATACATAAAGGCTATGGAGAGTTCATTCACTTATGTCAAGCAGAAGGATACAAAATGGAGTTTTCAAGTTGCTTGCAGGACAAGACTAACATGGTTACATTTCACTACTATTACACTCTTATCTTCACATCAGTTACATTAGTTTAGTTCGTGCTATATGTCCCCTCTTTGACCCTTTAAACATCAAAGAATGCCTATCTTCAGGCATTTCTCTATTTTTCTAATGTGGTCAGTCTAACCTGAGACCACTATACTTAACACTGTATGTTAACATCAGCTACATTAGTTCAGGTCATGCTACAGCAGGAAGCAGAAAGCAGAGCAGGACATTGCATAGAGAGCATATAGTAGGGAACAGAAAGCAGAGTAGCAGATCAGGCAAGGGACTGGGATTGGAGTGGCACTTGGGAACAGCATGGGGCTAATTTGTGGCACACCTACCAAAAAGGTTGCCCCTACATTGTATTAAAGAATCTCACCTTTGCTTTGCTTTTCACTCATGCTTTCTCCGTCAACCCTCCCTCTAGTAAAGACAGACTTAAAAATGTAAATCACCATAAATTGATTTTTAGAGCAGAAAGAAACTTGAAATAAATCAAAGGAAAATACATGCACGTAATATTTAAAATGGATCAATTATGGGTGGGGACTTTATTTAGGAATCATTTTGTTGAGTTTCTTTGACATCTTAAGTTTAATACTACGCAAGATGATAACAGTGGTAACAGTGAACAAGTCATTGGCATAAAAAGGGGGCACTAATTTTTTCAGACCTACTACTGCTGGCTTTAACTCAGTCATTCATAGAGAATACATACAGCTGCACTTTTTGTGAAAAAAATAACACTTTTGCACACCCAAGAAGACTGATTCATTTGGAAGTTCATTGAAACTTCCCAGTCTTTTCTCTTTGAATGGTTTGTATTGGCCCACGACTAACTGAACCAATAAGAGAAATTCATTGTTTAAACATTAAATAGTATAGCTAAACAATATATGTAAACCCATTATTTATAATTAAGCCAGGATCAAAACATGAATATTAGCCAATTCAAAATCGAACATAGGTTTTCCAAGTCAGACCTGTAGCATTTTAATTAGAGCTGCACAGAGCTGGGCAGTCTTGGCTCTCAGGGGTTTTCATGAAGGTTTCTATTGGTTTTGATGCATGTAGTTTCTCACACAGTCAAGGACTTGTTTTGAGAGTTTTGTACAGTCATAACAAAGGAATATACTTAGAGGACACCCACGGGTGTTGTTTGTAATAGGAGTTTAGCTGGATAGGGAGGCTTTGTACTTTTTAGAAATTTTCTCATTCAAATTACTGGTATCTGCAAGGTTTTTCTCCCATGGAAATACTGGTATGTGCAAATTTTTCCATTGTGAATCCTGAAGTACCAGTACACCACAGGGACTGATATACAACTCAGCATGATAGCAGATGGTGATTCTCTCTGTAAGGTCCTTTCAGGATTCTTACAGGTTACGAGACCTCTAAATCAAAATTGGAGATTCACAAAACGTTTCTCAGGTTTAAGCCAATTTTGGTCCTAATGCCATTAGAAGAAACAAGAACTGTAGAATGAACTGGGACTTGATTTCACAAATACTCCCACTCTAGTTTTACAGGTGGAGAAACTGAATGATGGAAGCTAACTTACTTTATTATCATAGAGAAAATGAAAAGGACCTCAAAAGATCATCTAGACCCCCATTAATTTAATTAATCTATAATAGTTTAATATATAGCATGTTACTATAGGCTACAATATCCACTGGTTTCTTTCTCTGTTTCTTAAGGGCATATATGAGACCAGATCCCAGTGGGAATTGCTTATAAAAATGTGGAAATGACTGTGACATTTTGTGGTGTGACATGCCACTCAGTGAAGTGAAAAGTATTTAATACTGAATTCTTTTTTTGATATTCTAAAGCCAAAAAGGAAACTTATAGTATTGTTTTCACTTTACTGACAAATGTGTCATATACAACAAAATCCAGCAAACTTAATTACAGTATAAGTTATCCCTGGAAAAAACAATTTTAATGATTAAAACCATTATTGAAAAAAAAAAGAATAGGATATGGCAAGTAAGCATGTATGTTAAGGCAAAATTCTAATTGATTTCAGTTAGAAGAATCATGTCCTCTTTATATAGATATAGATATATCCCAAGTTAGTTAGATTTTAGACCACTGTTTACTATTACAAGCAAAGAGAGTTTATTTATCTCCAAGACAGGCCCCAATACTGAAAACCTGCTGTGCACAGAATGAAAGTTCTCTGTATAGGAGGGATGGAGGCTGGGATTGCTAATGCTTCACTAGGTTCACTGCACATAATCGCTATGGTGGTGTTATAAAGACATAATTTACAAGTCTTTATAGTATAAAAAAAAAAAGTCACTTTGTGGAAAATAATGCCTAGATAGAGACCTAAACCTGAACATGGCATCAGTGTAGATTTCATAGTGAAATTTTCTTAAAACTTGGATATGTGTTATCCATGGCCATATACACAGATAGTTTAGCAACACAAATGGTATATAACTGGAAATATTTAAATCAGGTGCAAGTAATGAAGGCACCTAGCAGTGCACCATGGAGAAAGACATGATGAAAACACACTGAAAAATATTATCAAAGCATTTTCCCAGGGCCTGAGCTCAGTGATTCTCAAGGTGAGTGTATTAAGATGCAGCAGA
Source organism: Alligator mississippiensis (assembly GCF_030867095.1). Taxonomy (NCBI): domain Eukaryota; kingdom Metazoa; phylum Chordata; order Crocodylia; family Alligatoridae; genus Alligator; species Alligator mississippiensis. Next base: position 46,852,975 of record NC_081830.1, read on the forward strand.
ACAATGATGCACTATTACCACATTGCATCCTCAGGCAAGGGCCATGGATAATCAGGCTACAGGATTTATAATAGAAACAAGAGATATGATTGCAATTAAATAAGAAATGAAGGGCATTTGGTTTAGCAAGTAGGACATAAAACTGGGAGATGTGGATTTTAGCTGTGCTTTCCCGAGTGACTTTGTGCATGTCACTTCATCTCTCTGGACCTCTATTTCTCCTTAGTCTGCTATTTTATTCACATTGTAAAATTTCTGGGACTGTCTTTCACTAGGTGAATTCACAGTAGTTAGTGTAACAAAACCCTGATTCTGGTTGGGATATCTAGACCCTGGTGTACTACGAATAATAATAAATTAACTAAATTTTCTCCCAGGAAGAAACAGAGTCAAATCTGTTTATTTTGAAAAAGATTTTCCTAGTTACCAAGTAATGAAGGATTTGAATATCAAGTAAAAACCAGACATAAGCATGATTTAATTTCCAATTTCATTTGGAAATAAGAGTGCTTAGTGTGCACAATTATCTATTAAACTCCTGATTTATTTCCCCATGTTCAGTTCGTATTTTAGTACTCCCTTTGCAGACTGTGCTGAGAAGCAGATGGAGATTAAGATCCTTTCCTGATTGGTTTATGCAACCTTAAGTTTGGACATATAGCAGGGTTTCAGTCTGGCTGGGGATATTTTTAGGTTTTTAAGAGGATTGAAGCTGTTCTTTTTTTTTAGAAGGCTGTTATGGCAATTTTTTAAGACTAGAGACATTTATTGATATTACCCTCTATATTATAACAATACTGGTGACAAAGTTACTTCCCAACAAATTGTACCTCTCTTTCTTTTCCCTCCTCCAGTACCCCACAGCTGCCATACTTCCCATCCCTGCTCCCATTCCTATGTGGGGAAGAATACACACTGCACCTCAAGTCCTTAACATATTTCTAAACAGGTGAACATTCAAATCTTCTTTCTGATAAAATTTTACCATGCAAATATTTTGCAGAGTAGCAACAACTTCCCAGCTACATGTCTCTCTCAACCGTGGAAGGAAATAGTGATGTTTATCTCAGGATTTATTTTTTTTTAAGTTGGTTGGTTGGCTTTGGTCCATCTGTGAATATTCATCAGCATCATTCTTGGGTCAATGAGATAGAGACTTGTGGCCTGATCTAATAAGAACCGTAGGCATCTTAGGCTGATAATGCAATAGCTAACCTGTAGGCATATGGCTCCCAGAGTGGAATCCAGAATTTTGACTAGTCACTCAGGCGACCTAATCTGCGCATGAGGAGAGTTAGGTGAGGAGAAGGATGGCACCTTGAACCAGGACACTAAGCAGAGAGCTACCTAGTGCTAACCAAGGAAGAAAAGGGCACCCAACTTGGCAGTCTGGAAGCACAGTGAGAGAGGGAAGTCGCCAATTTACTAAAAAATATGTGAAATGGCCTCATCAGTGGTTCCCATCAGGAAAGCATACAACAAGAACACCTGTCTCCTTCTGGAGACTCACACTGTTATCCCATGCACTTCACAACCCCAGCACATACTGGCCACAACACATGAATGATATAGGGGTTTTATTAACAAATTGTTGGGAGAAAAGTGGAATGGTGGAGCAGGAAGAAAGAAAGGAGAACAGAGAACACCTACCTGTTCCATAAACCTTTCCTAGAGTTCTGTAGTGCTACCACAATTTGTGTTTGCTTTTGCTTATCTTCTAAGATAGACAGGAATAGTTTTTGCTGCCCTTTCCCCTTACCTTCCAATCTGTCTCCTTGATAAAATACTAAGAAAACTAGGTTCAACACAAGATTCGTCAGCCTTGTGTTTGAGAAAAAGTCAAGAACTTTATATCAAATATACAAGCAGTCCTTTAAAGATCCTTTTCACAAATCTTAGAACTAGAAGCTAGCATCTTCAGTGAATTTCACTTTTCTTGCTTTAATTTATGTGAACTCCTGGATCAATCATTTACATCTACACACTCCACACTTTGAATTTCAATTCAAATGAAATTAAAGCAATATCCACTGAAAAAGACCGAGGCACTGTAGTGTGCAAATATATCCTTGTAAGCCCAAATTTAAAAAAAAGTTGTGTTATCTGCTTGTGACAGATAAAGACAAGGTTAATAAAATCCTGAGTGTGATGGATAAATTTGGAAACAAGGACAAAAGCTTATTTTGTCCAATGTAGCTCTGGGCATTTTCCAAATTTCAGTTGCCTGCCAAGAGCTTAAAGTTCATTGCAAAGATCCGTGGCATTTATGTCAAAGGATGTCTCCTCACCAGGCTGTCCAGTTGCTAATGCTTTGTTTAAAAAAGTGCATTGTTGTTGGAATTCTTTGTGAAGAATCTACAGTGTTTTGGAGTTATGATACAGAAAAATGAACATCTTATAATTCTGCTTAAGTTTTAAGCATATTTCTCCTGGTAACTCTATGGCAGTATCCAAAATAGAATAGAAAAAAAAAAAACCCTGACTTTTTTTATAATTCTTTCCTAGATTTCTTAAAGGATCATCCTTACCCTCCTAATTAAGGATTTTTTTTTTTTTTTAGTTCATATTTCATATTCTTTTTATGGTTTGATTTTTCAGAACAACAGCCAGTTCCGTGGTGTCAATCAGGACATGTGTGAATATATTATAAAAAAGGTAGGTTACAGGAAAATCCTTTGAGAATTTTAGCTGATGGATAGCTTGTTCAATATCCATTTCTACTTTGTGACACACTTTACCTGTAATTCTGATTTTATAAAGCGTATAATGCCAAATTACAACACCATATATGTATAGCACAGATTTTCTGAGTTGGCAATTTAGCATCATTTTAGTTTTTCATTCCTGCAGGTTTCTTTAAGTTTGAATCACTGGCATTTCAAACTGAGACATCAGAAATGTAGGAAATGGGGTACCAACATTCCCATATTGCATCTATTTGAATTTCTTGTCTCATTTCAGTTAAGGTTTTAGGGAGCACATTGCTCATATGCTAGAGCATTACATTGCAACAAACTCATGGCATTATAGTATATGAGAGCCAAGGAAAGTGTGCTTCATGAAACAAAAAATTGATCTCTTGTGAATGTCTCCAATTCCCTCCTGAGCATGACTGTATTTGCTTTTCACATTTGCCGTATTATTATAGGCTTGCCTTTTCATATTACCAAGTGTCATTTCTGTTTCTCCTAATTGTTCAAGGAAAGCTTCTGACATTCCAGTGCCAGTAATATCCGTCATGTTCAAATACCCAACACAATGTTCTTTAATTGTAAGACTGTCTTCTCACATTTCAGCTAATTCTTTTTCAACCCCCCCCCCCAAAAAAAATATATGAATTTTGATTAAGAAGCGAGAGCAGATGTCTCTCTTAATGAGGAGTGTAAGAAATTCCTTGATGTATTTCAGAAGAAGCACAGCCCCATTTGCATTGAAAGCAGAAGAAATATGAGCATTTGTAGAATCCATGTCTGTACAACATATGAATTCCAGCTGGTGACTCTTTATATGTATCTGTCTCAGACTCCATTTTGGATGTAGACTTTCCTTGTCTGTTCTGCTGTCTTTTTCCTCTGTAGAAAGTAACTAAATAAATTCTTATAAAGAAAGAGGGATAATAATAGAGTACTTAAACTTTGATGATCATCTATGGAAAAGGAGCACCCCATGACAAATAAATGGCTGTCTCCCAGGACAACATTATATCAAATAGTCATTGGATAAAGTACATAAAAAGTTTTTGGAGACTGGAACCAAGGCCATCCTCATCCCAGGTAAAGGAATGTGTGCACTCTCTCTCTCATGCAAAATTCAACAGCTTTATCATCAGAGATGGAATATGTCTGTCTCTTCTAGAAGACAGGGCCTGGTGGTTAAGGCACTTTCCTAAGAGCAAGACAGTGAAACTGGTTTCATCTTTCCTCTTGCGTACCAGAGCAACTACAATCACCATCACCAGAGGTATCACCAGGCCATAGAAGGTCCAGGATTACCCCCAGCTGGGAAAAAACCATCTTCAGATAAGCCACCACCACCACCACTATTGCTAGTTAGCAATAACTAGCACTTACTAGCAGCCTTGCAAGCTTGCCCTTGACCAGTTCCTTTGGGGTAGCAATTCTGTGCTCCTGTCATCCTATGGACTGGAAGAACCAACTGAAGCACTGCGCTCTAGCAAAGCTTCCTCTCAACCAGCGAAAACAGTATACTGATCCAAAACAGATTAAAAAAAGGACCAGGATGCCTGGTTCTGGCAATTAGAATCCCTTTCTATTTAATCATATTATTTTTTGCAGCTCATTGTCAAGACAAGGGCTATGGTACTGGAAAAAGTAGGGATATAAAAAAGGTTAGATGTGACCAGGCTAGAAGTATTATCTCTATGCTGGGGTGCATGGATCTACCAATCCAAGAGGTCTACAGTGACATCAACAGTGAGAAAGAACAAGTCAGCTGAACCATGAATGATAAACTGGACAGCTATACCAAGGCTTTGACCAGAAGAAAAGACAGCTACACTGATGGCTACCCTGTTCCTGGAATCATGTACTCTTCCTGAGCATACAGCCCCATCTGCATTGACTCAGTAGTTAATTCTATCATGGACTAGAACACAGCCTTGACTCTCCCCTCCCTTCATGGTCACCTAGGCATCTTTTTCTCTTTTCCCAGGTCACCCACCTCCTCTTTAAAAATCAACCTCTTCTTGGTTTACGGCTCTGTGAATATTTTGCAGTATACATGGCTTCCTGGCTATAAAATTAAAGGGTATAGTTGAGTTATAAAACATTTAGTTGTTTTTTATCAGCACCATAAAGATGAGTCTATGGGTGGGACATGAGCCCTGAGTCCTGCCTAAGGGGTGGGGGTGGGGGGGTGCTAAAATGGAGCTGGGAGGTACTTCACTCTCCCATCATTTACTTAGACTTCAGGAAGGCCTTCGATATGGTAACCCACCCCATACTGGTGAACAAGTTAAGAGGCTGTGACTTGGATGACTACACAGTCCGATGGGTGGCGAATTGGCTAGAGGGTCATACCCAGAGAGTCGTAATGGATGGGTCGGTATCGACCTGGAAGGGTGTGGACAGTGGGGTCCCACAGGGCTCGGTCCTTGGACCGGTACTCTTCAATGTCTTCATCAGCGACTTGGACGAGGAAGTGAAGTGTACTCTGTCCAAGTTTGTGGATGATACAAAACTGTGGGGAGAAGTAGACACACTGGTGGGCAGGGAACAACTACAGGCAGACCTGGACAGGTTGGACAAATGGGCGGAAAACAACAGAATGCAATTCAACAAGGAGAAATGCAAAGTGCTGCACCTAGGGAGGAAAAATGTCCAGCATACCTACTGCCTAGGAAATGACATGCTTGGAGGCACGGAAGCAGAAAGGGATCTTGGAGTCCTAGTGAACATGAGTCGTCAGTGTGATGAAGTCATCAGAAAAGCTAATGGCACTTTATTGTGCATCAGCAGATGTATGACGAACAGAACCAGGGAGGTGATGCTTCCCTTCTATCGGGCGCTGGTCAGACCGCAGTTGGAATACTGCGTGCAATTTTGGGCCCCGCACTTCAAGAGGGATGTGGATAACCTGGAGAGGGTCCAGAGAAGGGCCGCTTGTATGGTTAAGGGCTTGCAGGCCAAGCCCTATGAGGAGAGACTAGGGCACCTGGACCTCTTCAGCCTCCACAAGAGAAAGTTGAGAGGTGACCTTGTGGCTGCCTATAAGTTCATCATGGGGGCACAGAAGGGAATTGGTGAGGCTTTATTCACCCAGGCGCCCCCGGGGCTTACAAGAAATAATGGCCATAAGCTAGCAGAGAGCACATTTAGACTGGACATTAGGAAGAACTTCACAGTTAGAGTGGCCAAAGTCTGGAATGGGCTCCCAAGGGAGGTGGTGCTCTCCCCTACCCTGGGGGTCTTCAAGAGGAGGTTAGATGAGTATCTAGCTGGGGTCATCTAAACCCAGAACTCTCTCCTGCCTATGCAGGGGGTCGGACTCGATGATCTATTGAGGTCCCTTCCGACCCTAGCATCTATGAATCTATGAATCTCCATCTCCCCCACCCTGCACATTCATTGCAGTGGCTCTGTCTCCATTTACACCTCACCTTCATCTCTGGTTGCACAGAGGGCAGAAGAGCAGTGGCAATACCTAGTATAGAAGCCAGGGAGAGATGTCACCTCTTATTTTTACCCCCCCCAATGCATATTTAAATAGCTACTTCACATACATGCTGACAGATCCTCCCCTCCCCTGCTCCTGTACCATGCATCACCTCTGTCCAAAGGCAAAAATGACCAGTTGCACCTCTGAATTTTATCCTGAAAGGTCAATGCACTCTTGACTAGTAAGCTAAAATGGTTTTCTTGGAACAGCCTTTTTTCCCCAACACCTGGATGAAAAAAAGAAGAAAGTAACAAGTAAATGGGGCTACAGAGGAAATGAAACAAAACAGCCCTTTCTTAAGCAGCCAGGAAAATTCAGTTGCTCAAAATTTTGGCATCTTAATTTTGTGATTAAATTATTTCATAGATGTCATAGATGTTATAGGCAGTAGAGCTGGAAGGGATCTTTGAGTCCAGCCCCATATCCAAGGGGCAGAAAGTCAGCTGGGGTCAGATCACCCCAGCAAGATAAGCATCCAAGCATTTCTGAAAGGTATGCAGAGTAGGTGCTTGCACCTCTTCTGGGGGGAATCTGTTTCAGACTCTAGGGTCTTGGACAGTAAAGAAGTTTTTCCTTATGTCCAATCTAAAATGGTCTTCCAGCAGTTTATGATGGTTAGACCTCATCTTCCCTGGGGGTGCCCTGGTGAACAGACATTTCCCAGTTCCTGATACACACCCCTAATATACTTATAGGCTGCCACCAAGTCACCCCTGAGCCTTTGCTTCTTCAGGCTGATCTTGCTTAAAATGCATCAGTAGATTCAAGACAGAGTTTTATTTGCTTTCCTGGCGGTGGCATTGCATTGGTGGCTCATGTTCATCTTGTCAATCATGACCCCCAAGTGTCTTTCAATCATGATGTTAGTGAATGTAGCACTGCTGATGTAAGTATGATGTGGGTTTTTTCTCCTGAGGTGGAGTACCTGGCATTTCTCCACATTGAATGTCATCAAGTTTTGATCCACTTAACTTGCGAGCCTGTCCAAGTCGGCGTGAATTGCTAGCCTATCCCCTAGTGTGACCGAACTTCCCCATAATTTGGTGTTATCTGTGAACTTAGACAATCCACTTCTGATACCTAAATCTAGTTCATTTATTAATATATTAAAGAGTACTGGTCCAAGTACTGAGCCCAGGGGATGCCACTGGTCACCATGTACCAAGTTGACTCAGTTCCCTTAACTGTCATTCTCTGTGTCTGGTCACGGAGTCAGTTCCCCAGGCATTGGACTGCAAAGTTGTCAAGGACACAGTTTCCCAATTTTACTGTGAGGACCTCATGGGAGACCAAGTCAAAGGCTTTTTGGAAATCTAAATATATGACGTCAACCTCTTCTCCTTTGTTCAGGTGATGCATCACCTGGCCATAGAAGGAAATGAGATTGATCAGGCAAAGCCTACCAACAACAAAACTATGTTGTCTCTCTCTCAGGACATTGCCTTCTGTTAGCCTGTTGTTGATGGTTTCATTGATGATATTTTCCAAGATTTTTCCAGGGATTGAGGTCAAACTAATAGACCTGTAGTGCCTTGAATCTTCCTTTCTTGAAGATAGGCACCACATCAGCCCTCTTCCAATCTTCAGGAACCTCTCCTGAGCATCACAAGTTCTCAGATATCCTCACCATTGATCATGCTATGATGTCAGCCAACTCTTTTAGCACTCTTGGCTGCATTCCATCGGGGCCAGCTGACTTGTGGATGTCCAGCCACTCAAGCTGTTCCCTCACAAGTTCTTCACCAATTATAGGAATATGATTACCCTTACCCTGGTAGTCCTGCGTCCTGTCGGGCAGATTGATCCCCTTGGGCTGGTGGAAAACCAATGCAAATAATTGTTGAGGAGATTAACATATGTATTTGTAGCATGTATACATTATAACCAAATATTAGAGTACATTAATGTAAAAGTGGCAGACAAGGTTCTTCGGGTGAATCTGATATCTTTTATTAGACCAACTTAAATAGTTGGAAAAAACATTTTTAGCTGGCTTTCAGGTTTAAAAACCCTTCATCAGGCTGAGGAAGTCTCTGCAGTTGGCGTGTGCTCTTCCTGAATGGAATGAATAGTACAGAACCTTCTTTTAATACAAGAACTGATGTGATACCTGGCTATTTTTACTTATGCCCTGTTCTCTTAAAGGTTGGATTTTTCTAAAAGAAGTTAAGGGCATACAGATCTGATGAACATGCACAGGCAAAATATGGCCTGTGGGCTGAATCCAGCCCATCAGGCAATTTCATTTAGCCCATGGGCACCCACCACCTAATTGTACAGGGGCAGGGAAAGCAGCCAGCTCCTTTGATGGGGCTTCCCCCCACTGGCATGCAAGTGCTAGGAACTGCACATGTGCTGTGGGGAACCCTGTGTGATAGAGGCAGGCCAGCCTGGCTGCACTCCTTGCCACCATGTACAGGTCTGGCTGGAGCTGCATGCTGTTGGGTATCTGTGCTTGCGTGGGCCACAAGCACCTTGAACACCCACTGCCTCCTGCTGCTGCTGCCACTGGCAGCATGGGTTTTTTGTCATGGAAAGGAATAGGGTAGGGGTGAATCCTCACACACCCCACGGTCTCCATCCCACACCACAAACCCCACACATTCACACCGTGCTCCCACAGCGCCCCCCACAACATACCCTATGCCCCACACACAGCCACCCCATCACAACCCGCCCACACACCCCAACCACATCCCCACACACAATATACAAGAGTAAGACTTTATTTTAGTTATTATGTAATCATCTCTATATATACACTATGCAAGCACAAATCATGACTTCTTTTTAAATAAAATTAAAACACGCTATAGTAGGTGTTTTGACTTTTAGTATATGATTTGTTTTTTTTCTGGTTCCAAGATGGCAACCCTGTCCTCCCTAAAGGAGTACATCTGAGGGCAAGGGGAAGGACTTCTGGTAGCAAAGGTCAGGGGTTAGGGGAAGGGAATTCTGGACCCAAGATGACAACCAGGGGGTGGGGCACCTATCAAGGGGTGGGGCTACCTTTGCAGCCCTTGACAGCTCACCAGTACTCACAAAGTGGCTTCTGTTTACCCTTGGTATAATCATACTTAGAGTGATGGCCCAAAAAGTCTCACAGAGTAGATCTTATGTAGTCTGCCATTTAACAGAAGTATTAATAAAATATTCCAGTTTAAAATAGCACCTGGATCTGATAACCTAGCACATGCAAAACCTTGCATCTTCCTGATTAATTTGCATACAAAATTTTTGTCAGTAGGTTCAAAGACTGGGTAATTTTGCATTCAGATGTTGGGAATATATGTGTATGGCTCTTTGAGCATAAAATCACCTGATGTGTACTTATGTTAACTATAGCTGGGAAGTAGGCACACAGTTGCAGATGAATATTTGAATTTCTAATCTTCGTGCACAGTTTTGAAAATCAGGACCTGTAATAATTCATCACTTTTAAGAATAATGAACACAAGCATTTTGTAAAAGAGCCTAGTACAATTACCCTGTAATCATTTGGGAAGGAAGAGTCTAGTTTGAATAATGATAATAGTAACAACTGAAGGAGCAAGCTGGACTTTCTCATTTTGAAAAATTCTAAGTACTTCAAGTGAATTAGTACTGCTTAGTTTCAGTCTCAGATAACCACTTTGAATATGAAAGTCCAAGGTGATTATAGTTATGCTGGGTGAAGAAGTAGAGAGGACAAAATCTCAGTCTGGGGTAATTATTTCATCCTTAATCTTAGCTTGAAAAAAACAGGCATTCATCAATCACATTTAATGAACCTGATTTTCTCAGTGTTACTCATTTGAAAATCTAGCTATTATAAAATGCCTACATAGGAAACCAAATATTGCTGGTCAACACTGAAAATTTACACCTGTGTTTTTATAAACATCTCCCTTTTTTTTCCTAGGTAACAGGAAATGGGATATATTTCAAGATTAAAGGTGAGATTTTTCTTTTCTCTGTATCTACTTTTTCTTTCTTTGACTACTATCTGAGATACTAAAGAATCTAATTCAAATTCCTTTAAAGCTAATGAGAGACTATGTGATTTCAGCTGTTACGGATCCATCCCCAAATGCTGAACAAATAAAATGCAGAAAATCACCTACAGATGATTAATACTGCATAAATTCTATTTTCAAGCACTCAAATTCCTGAATGTTGACTATTCATAAATATTCAGATAAACTGGCTTTTCTATTTGAGGATTACCTCCTCTTCATAGAAATACTGACACTCACATAAAATCAAGAGTATTCCTGTATTTGCTGTTCACTGTTTTCTTTTTGTAACTACCTAGTCAGCTTTCTTCTACTGTTCTAAAACATTTTGTCAGCTAATCTGGGATCAGAAACCATATTGTACATCTTAGGTGACCTAGGAACATAATGAATAAAGATTACAAATAACTGATATGAATAGTTTGTCATACCCAATAGATTAAGTTCAGACATTTAAAAAGCCCAAGGCAGAATCGATTTGTGTTATGCAGTGGCATAGTTTAGGTCAGTAGTGAACAGAACACACATTTGCTCTTTGGTGGCAGGCAGGGTGGGGGCCAAATCTTAGTCTGCCATTTTTTAAATCTACCATTTTTAAACCAGTCTATGTGCACTGAACTGCTGTTCTGTTATGGGTATACACCACTTTCCAGTCACTTATACCTATAAAAATGGAATGTCTGTACCTGCCCTTGGATTGGTTAGCTTAAACTTTTGGAACAACATATTCATTTGAAGCAATCAATGATGGTTTGCAAATGTTGTTCTAAAAGGAAAAAAAAGAAAAAGGGAAATAAAATTAACCCACCTCTAGTAAGTGCTAAGGAGAAGGAGCTAAAGACTCATTTAAAAGTAAAAGATCTTTTGAAGTTTTAGCTGATGTTCAGTAACAGGATTACTGGCAAGAGTGAATTAGAGAACATATATGAGAAAAGAGTATAAATCTCCAGTCACTGGTTTTCAGGAATTTCATGGGTCATCAACAAAGAGTCATCATTCATGTCCGTATCTTCAAAAACACTGACAGGAGACTGATGAGTCTGAGCTTTTGTTACTATTCCATAATACCTGTTGAGGAAATGGAATCATGTATAATTTTTAAGACTTATATCAAAAGCCTTATATCAAAAGGGGAAAAAATCCAATAGTTTGAATCTTATACAGAATAAATTACAAACAGGCTCAATGAAAATTTATATATGAAAAAAATGCATCTATGGAAATAGATCAGTACACATGACAGCAGCCCTGATTCACCACACTAGTCAAGCTTCATTTGACACTCATGACACTTGTTGTAGGGGGTCAGATGAAAGCATTAAATCTTGATCCTGGTGCTGATATTACAGCAGCCAGGTCCACTGTATGCAAAAGAATATTGTCAAACCTTCTATATCTTACTTCAATTGTCCATGGGTTTTTAGAGCACAGCTGCTGTAGTCACACAAAAGCACCGGATTTCCAGCCATTCTGTCATACAAAAGAAATAAATTTGTCATCCAGCAATGAGGATTTCTTATGATAGAACACTCCTAAGGAGGTTACAAATACCAATTTAAAGCTTCTTATGCTCTATGGCAAACAAGCTAAGCAGATTTAATGAATTGGATAGCCACTCCTTTTCAAAATCTTATAACAACATTTTGATTTTCCGTCAGTGAAAGAAGTTCTGATTCCTAGGCAGTGATGACAAATACTGACCCCAATAGAATAGTTGTTGAGTCATAAGCACCTGTTTTGCTGAGACAATAGATATCAGAAATGTCAGAGATGGTAATCTGTGTTGGTCTGAAGTCAGCAGGCAGAAAATAGGGCAGGGCAGCCTATACAGCCAGTTACAGACATTACACTTTTACAGGTATAAGTGATTGGAAACCAATCTATGCCTGTACCAGAACAGAAGTTCAACACACAAAACCAGTCTATACCCATAACAGAACAGAAGTTCAACACGCATAGATTGGTTGAAAAATGGTGAAACTTGCTCTAAGATTTGTTCCTTTCCAGCCCCCAATCAGTTTGTGAGTACTAGACACTTTTCTTTTTCACACCATCCAGCTGAAGTTTGCTGACATTACCCTACCATGGAACAGCAACAGAAATTAAATTAAGCCAGGCACCTGGATTTTTTTTTAATGGTTTTTGCTTTATCCGTATATAAGAAAAGATAGGTAAGAATTAGGAATATTCATATCACAACTCAGTGCCCTATTGTGAATTTATTAGAAAATACATCTTGGAGCAATTGTTAGAAGTGGGTATGGCCTTTCTGTACAGTATTAAACAGATTTACTTCCAGAGAGAAGACATTTTCTAAAAATATACAAAGAAGCTTTCCTACTGTCATGAAAATAATGATAATAAAAAACCCCACTTCAGATAGAAATATAATTTCTGACTTCTTTTCAAAGGTGTCAGTGTTATTTTCTCTAGAGACAAAGGTTGTTTCTCTTCATACAACATCAGTATTGTCATTTCGCTGACATCTGGAGACCTCCGTCAAGTCACACTCTTGACCTTGTTACAGGTGTCCCTGCTGAGCAGCTGAATGAACCAAAATCACTTCTTTGTGTATAAGGAAAAAATGAAGCTTTTTGTTCTCCTAGGAACAAATATTTAGATTCCTCAGAGGAACCCACAGAATATAAAGAAGAAAATAAAAATAGGCAAGAAGCATTAAAGATTAAAGAGAAAAATGAAGGATGGCAGCATCTTTATAATACCACAGTAAGTGCTAGCAAGTGGCTGTAGACAAATAAAAAGTTCTCGCTATTCCATACAGAGTTTCAGTAAAATATATTCTCCAAAAATTATCTAATAAAGTGATATTAGGGCTCAAATAATAGGTTTTTTTCATGAATCCTATTGTATAAGGAATAATTAAATTCAGAAAACTGTAATATGAAAACAATGAGCTGTGTCCTTAGTGGGCACATGCACACGTGCATAGGCTTGCATTTCAAAGGGTAAAAAAAGCAGCGGTACACATTTGTGCTACTTCTTTGTACCCCAGAGCACAACATGTATGTACGTTTCAAATTGTTCTGGGTGGGGTAGGGGAAGCTAGGGCTGCTTCATAAGATATTTATGGTACTAGTATTGGAGAAATGGAGGAAGCCATGGCTGTCTAGGGCACAGAGGCAACAAATAGGAATGGCTGGAAACAAGAGTTCTACATATATCACAGCAGTATCAACCAAACCAGAAATGGGTAGAAAATGAATATTTTCCCCTGATTTTTTTTTTTCTGCTGGGTCCACCTGGTAGCCTGACTGTAGTGACAAGGACAGCCTGATTCCAGATAGGCAAAAAGCAAAGAGCCAAGCATCAAGATGGAACAGAAGTTAAAAACGAATGCTTTTGTGTTGAAAATCCAAGCACACAGTGTTTTGAAACATAACTGCTGCTATACCATGTTATTAGGTCTTTCCTAGAGATGTAGAAAGACCATATCTTTGAAGTACTAAATATCCATCCTGAATGTGTTGCCCTGAGGAGTCAGGCCAATGCTTGGGATCTCAATATTGCGCTGTTAGACAGGAGGGCATTGTGTACAATTGCACATGCACACATAAAAATCAATTAAGCTCACATACACCCCTACTAGGTATACGCACTCACACTAGCAACTCAGATGCACACACATTCAAAATAACCAGTCTAGGTTCATGCACACCTATCACCAGTTTAAGCCCATACATGCTACACACACCAAATTTAGACAGAATCGATTACCAGTTACCAACACCTGCACATCCAATACACATACGTGGATTACTAGTTCATATACCACACACACACAATGATATCTTTATATGTATATATATGTGTATTCACTAATTCACAAACATACCACCCACCTACACATACACACAGGTGAGTTCCTAAGTCAGGTGTTGTGATGTGTATGTATGTATGTGCTTGGTGTACTTGGGAGACCTGAGGAAAGGTTAAGGTAAAAAAGTAGAAGTGTAGGGAGTTAAAGTTACCAGGACTGGGATTAGAACTGGTAGACTACAGGGGCCTGGGCTGAAGAACTGAGGCTCAGGGGTAACTTTAGGTTAATTGATCTTAATTGATTAAAAGACAACACCTAAAGCCTTCAGGAGAGGGGGATGCCAGCACAGAGGCTGAGAATAGAGCCAGAGCTACAGGGGAGCTGAAAAGGTAGGTGGGGAGAGGGAAAATGGGACTAGGGGAAAGTGTGGGTGTTAAAGAGGGGCTCTGGGTGTGGAGATCCAGAGGGTGGCTCCCGGGCAGCTAGAGAAATTGCAGGGAGCAGCAGTAGGTGCTGGGAGCTGGAGAAAGGCTCCCGCTGCTGGAGAAAACTGCAGGACAGCCAAGAGGAGCTGGGAAGCTGGGTGGGGAGGACTACAAAAAGTGCAGGGGAAGCCTGAAAACAGAGAGAGAGACAACAGAAAATCACAGGAAAAGCGGCAGGAGAGACTGAAAGGCGGCACGGCAGCAGCAAAGCAGAGAAAGGCAGCAGAAAGTCACAGGGAAAAGGTAGTAGATGGTACGGGAGGCTGAAAGGCAGCAGGGACAGCAGGAAAGCAAGGAGTGGCTGAGAGGTGGCAGAAAAGGGGAGATGGAATTGAGAGGAGATCGGGAAAACTAGCAGAGGGGTTGGGGACTGGAGCTGAGAGAGAGAGAGAGAGAGAGAATGAGGCTGGAATTTAAGATAGGGAAGGGACTGGGATTCAGTAAAACATGACCCAACTCAGGGTTGCAAATGACAGTGGTTTTATCGAACAGGGGAGATGGTGACACAATGTCAAATTGGTTCGCTTGCACACGCACACACACACACACACACATGCACACACACACAATGACAGCAGGGGTTACAGAGGCTTGGTACAGGGGTTGAAGTCCACTGAAGTCCAGGAGGAGAGAGAGAGACAGAGAAAGAGAGACAGAGAGTCCAAATTGTAGGAGTAGGCATTCAAGTAATATCTACCTATCCCAGGCTGGAAGTTGATCCTCGATGGCCAGTTGGTGTCTCCTTCAGCTTGGTGTTGTCCAGAGGGGGTCACCGGCAGGGCCTCTGGGGTGGATAGGTGACGTGAAGCTGGTCTGGTCCGGATGGAAATGGCGTTCCCACTGGGTCTGTCTTCACCTTGTGTGACCCTAGTGACAAGAGGCATGCCCAGGCAAGGGGCAGCCCCTGGCATATTGAGCATGTGTGCTTCATGCAGGGATGTGTAGTTTGGGGCATCTGTAATGGTGGGGTACAATGGTAGAGTTGCTGGGTCTGCAGGGTCTTTTGTCTTTCAAATGCTGGGTTCTTGTCTCTGTTCCTGGGTGAGGTCCATGGTTCCTGGATGAATCAATGTGAGGTGATGGCCCAGTCATTACAGGCCATAAAGTAGAGGCCTGCTACCATTGTATTTCAATCATTCCCAATCATTCTCATTCATCCAGGAAGCAATTTACATGGGAGGGGTACAATGAATCATATTGTTCCAACATGGGATGCCCAGGCAGAGGACAGAAGATGGAGGCTTAACATATAAAATGGAAACTTGACGTGACTTTGGTTCACTTACAAACATAGGCCTAAACCATACAAAATCCATTTGAAACAATAAAAATCAATACAAAAATTATAACAATACAATATACAACAGTAAAAATCAATACAAACCTAATAATTATACAATATAAAACAGTGGATGTCCAAAACCAAAAACTTGCTACCAAAATAAAAATGTTAAAGCTTATCCCAAGTCTGAGCTCACATATTTATCTATAGGGAATAGAGAGAGAGAGAAAATGTCATAAATGGTTGGGGAGGGAATGCATTTTAAAATAAATAAAAAAAAGAAAAACTGGGAGTTTTGCTACAAATGAACAGTGACACATGTGTAGGAAGCAGGAAGAAAGAGTGGTATTTGCATGCTGAGTGCACCAATTCAAACTTGGAGTACACCTTCCAGGTGAAGCAAGCCAAAAAGTAGGACTAAATGGACTTGTCAGGAGCCAGGGCAGCAGGCAGGCTAAACTGCATCCAGTTGACCCTGGTTACTAGTGCCCTAACTACCCTTAGCTGGCCCCAATTGCCTGTGTGACTGCCTGCTTATAAACAGCAGCTCTTTCAATGCCAAATAGGCTACTGAGCAGGATAGATGTTTCTCTGGTTAGTTTAGGCTTCTGATTCTTGATCCCTAGTTTTGTAAGTTCTGCATGCTGATTCTCCTGCTTCCTCAGTCCTCCTTGTTGGCTTCCTGGCTTTATCCTTGTTCCTGGTTGCTGCTTGTTGGCTCCTTACTCTAGAATTCAACTCTAGACTGACTTACCTGTTCCTGATCCCTTTGCTACAGACTTGATGACTCTTGACCTCTCCTTGTTGATGGTTGACCTCTCCTCTTGCCTGCCCTGTTTGTTCCTTACTTCAGCCCAGATTCCTGTCTTCTGACAGTTGACTCTTGGCTTGTGGCATAGCGTGGCAGTCATGTGGGTACATCTCAGTTCCATTTTTTAAAATTCAAAGAAATTCCTGAGTGAAAACCATTGTCAGTCTGGTGCTAAACCTGAAGGGAATAATTCTGAATTGTTTTTATAAATGCCTGCAAATTGTTTTGTTATTTAAAAACCCTAAACTTTGCAAACTGATAACATGTCATGTTACAGTTTAAGAAGATTTTCATTGATAAGCATGGAAATACTCATTTACTAGACAGACACATGGGTGAAGAAAATGAAACCAGTAAAATATGATACAGTAGGGCAAAGAAATAGACTGTCATCTTGGATAATGCAAAGTACCAATACCAAGAACAAGAGTATACTACATAAAGAGAATAAATCCCAAGCACTGTAAGCAAAGCAGAAATAGGTACAGGGGGAAAAAAGAGAAACCAGACCTACTGTGAAGCCAAGTATGAAGTTACATATACAAAACTGATATGAAGGAAGCAGAGTATTTTAATCTGACTGTGTTAAGAGTTAAATGAAATGTTTTGAAGCTTTGGGCAAAGAAGTGGAAGTCCAGTCAGTATAAGATGTTTAACTTCCTTAGGTACAAAGGATTGTGTGCATCTGGTGAGTGGTGCATGTATCTTCATTTCATGCACCAGTAGACAGGGATACTTGAGAACTGTGCATCTTTTACTTTTTTTTAAATTGAATTACTTACCACAGAAAAATGATGGTGGAGAAATGGGGTTGGGGAGAAGGCAAGTAGACGCATGGTGAAGATGCAAATCTTATAGTATCAGCTTGTTATAGACAAGTCACTCTGTGTTTTTGGTGGGGGTAGATGATGCCTTCCCAGGAACACAATTAGGGACACAGTGAGAGGGGACTACACTTTGTAATTCAAAAAAATTAAATAAGGCAAGTGTAATCAGTCAGCATTGAAACACAATGACAATGACAAAGGACCTAAAACAGACATTTCCACAGCAACCCACACACCCTGAGTCCACTGCACGGAGGGCATACAAAACATTGCAGCTAGATATTAGAAGTGTATCCTTCCTTATGCCACCAAGTGGCAGAATGCAGCTGCATAAAACACTGATCAGAGAAATGTGTAGTATCCCATATCTGTGCTCTTTTTAGTACTGATAGGCCAAGCACAGACATTCAAAAAGCTGGAGCCTGAATTGATTCAATCTTTGCAGGTTAGTCTAACCTTCTGGCAGTCGCCAGAAGGCTAGAGCAAAGCTGAGTTGAAGGGCGGAGGTGGTGTGACCAGGCCCCAGCAGGGGGCTGAGTATGATTGGGGAGGGGTTTAAACCCCCACCCTGGCCTGCCAAGACCCCTGCCAGGGTGTACCTGGAGACAGAGGGGGGAAGCAGCATTTGCCAGGTTTGTCCCTGAGCAGCAGGGGGCATGGCTAGCTGGCATCCTGGGAAACACCTCAGGTGAAGGCGGGGAAGAAGGGGGATTAAACCCCCCTGCCTCCCCTCTCCCACTAGCATAGGGCCTCAGCCAGGGCCTGGCCAATTTTTCCCTTCCCCACCGCTCAATTGGCAAGGAGGTGTGGTCAGCCAGTGGCACAGGCAGCATGTTAGGCAAAGGGGGGGGGGAGAGGGATTAACCCCACCCCCGCCTCCCCTCTCTTACCAGTATCGGACCCCAACCATGATCTGGCTGGCTTTCTCCACCCGTGCTCATGGCTCGAGCATTGGGAGATGTGGCCAGCTGGTGACCTGGGCAATGCCTCAGGCAAAGAAGGGAGATGGGGTATTAAACCCCCTTTCCTTCCCTCTGGCTGGGCTAACATGCTGTGTCAGTAACCACCAGGGGTTGGCAACCACCCACAGACGCTGCTGGCAGGTGATCACTGACCGCCCGCATGTGCCGCCGACAGTGTTGGCAGAAAGGGGAGGGGAGGTGGCGACTGGGGGTGCACCACCATGCTCAGGAGATGCACGTGTACCCGCATGCACCCCCTACGTGTTGCCAGTGGTGGATTTGATACAATTCTGTACATGATGTTCACTCAGATTCTTCCCGAAAATATCTTGCAAATTTAAATTCATAGTTTAAATTAAGGGGGGATGTACAACTACAAGGATGTCCTGTGAAATCAGATATCCAGTTTTAAAATTAAGCTTTTACCCTTACATTAATCAATGTTTTATTAATTGAAAACAATAAGGAAAAGTTATTGATATTCTAATCTTTTTCTTTTTTTAAAGGAAGGTAAAATATGCTAAGTAAATATAAAATTCTGAGTATAATTGGAATGATAGCACAATGTGTCTGCCACAGGATCTGTATTTATCAGCACATACACATGCCTTTATTATGCTATGTAGGTTGTAGTGTATTTCACTTACGTGCAAGGACGAGACGTGGGGGGCATCTTTCAAGTTAATTATCAGCCTGGCTTATTGTGTCTTTCTCTGTTACTAAAATTTAATATTCTTTCTCTTTTCACCTGCATATTCTTATTCTTTTCAGGGCTGGACATCCAGATTGCTGTGCAACATAGAAAATTTGGGATGAAAGGTGTTATAGAAATGCAAGTCATTATCAGTCTTGTATTCCTCTGAATTTTGTTGTTCCATTCCTATTATATATTTTATTCCTCTTATGGTTGTTTTTTTCGCCAACTGCCTGCCTCATGTGTAACCCTCTTTTAAATTGAGTTACCTTGTTCTATCTGTCTCTCTTTGGCACCTTATTCAATCAATCAACCTCTCCACAGTGCTCCATCACATCTTGTTATTCAACCTGTATATCATGTCTTTTTACTTCTAGGTGAAATCTCTTACACTCAGAGATAGTAACAAATCCATGGCCAGTCAGGACTCCATGCTTAAAAATGTACTGTTCCACAGTGATTCAGACTGGCAGTAATGAGGCATAGTACTAAAACCTCCAACCCCTAATGTCTGAGCTGCAGAAGAAACTCCTTTAGATTTTAGCAATATGGGGCCCTGGACACAGAGCTGAGAAACTCTGATACAAAAGGCAGCAATGCTCCACAGGTAAAATACAGACTGCCCTATTTAATAATATATATTCAAAACACACTATCATAGTGCTGATCCAGGTTGTCACCCATCCATTGTACTGAACTGAGACTAATGGCTAGATCCAAACCATAATTTAGGGACATACCATGGGATTTAATCATTGTTCAGGCTCTTAAATACGAAGCTTTGTAATCCTGAAAACTTCCACTCAGCTTCTGTCTAAACTTGGAGGCACCTAAACTCCATAAGAACCAGGTTTTTTTCTACTTTAAAGTTCCCTAGGTGCTTGACAATTTTATTTCTCTGCATATGCTGAAGTACTATATATTTTGCCTGATCTACATTAGAAAATGTAGCTACTGTACTACTTCTGGAGAGTGCTCATGACAGAGCATGGTGGAGAAGTGGGACATGAGGTACTCAAAGGCAAGGAGAGGACAACCATGTAAATTAGGGAATAGGGAAATTATATTTTTTTCTGTTTTATTAAAGAACAGAATCAATAAAGCATTGGAATCACTGGATTCCAGCCTGTATGAATCAATAATTAATGATTTTTCTTATAAAGATTAGAATATGCCAGTGCCATAATATGTGTACAAATGTAAAATGATCTTTGGTGTCACCTGCAACAAATTTGACTCATATTTTGTTAATTTTTAAAAATTGTTTGAATATGCAGCTACATGTTAACTCCAATGCCTAAAAAAGAAAAGCAAAGATAAATAAATGCATCACTGAAAAAGCTAGGGTGAATGTAAAGAAATGAATATAAAATGTACCTATAATCTTTTTAGGGCATAAGTCAGTCAACTCCAGAGGTGTATCTGTTGCCTCTGTGCTGAGCTTGGAATGCCACTTAGAAGCACTGCCTACTTCCTTGCTGCCAATCTGTGCATGACAGCCACAAAATGAAGTAGCTGAAATTGAGACGTTAGGCTCTTTCTCAAGTAGGTTTATTGGTGTGTTCTCAGGGATTCTCTAAAGTCAGCTATGTTGCCTTGTTTAAGGGATTTGGTGATTTCAGAGGGCATATGTACTTTTCAACAGTGCTCCTGGACTCAGCCTATAGGCGATATAGAAAAACTCTACCTGTCAGATTTAAGACGAAACTTTGCTTGGTAGCAGCTTTTCCCACAAGTGCCTTTTGCGGGTTTTTTGTTTTGTTTTGTTTTATTTTTTTTGCACCTTCTTTTAAAGAATATTGCATTGGCCAGTACTGGAGGCAGGATTCTGCACTAGATCAATGACTAGTCTGATCTAGTATGGCAGTTCCTAGTTCCATAGTGACAGAGTCAAGACAAGACTGTGCTTACACTATATGAGTTTAATCATACTTTCTGCTTCTTGCCATTAAAAGAACATCCAAAGGTTCCAAATTGCAGTGGGCAGTAATAATCTGAATCTGAGCTTGTGGTAAGACAGAGCAATGACTCTAAGCAATATATCTATTTAAAAAAGGAGAGGAAAACATTAATGGACAGAAATTTTACAAAATAAATAAGAATAGCAGCACATCTCACTTGTACCTGTCAATGATGCACTGCAGCTGAAATGTAAATGACACTGAATTTGCTTGTATTAAAAATACAGCTTATTATTTGCCCCCAGTCCTACTCCAGGCTCAGTACAAAGTAGAAACACTTTGGGCGCATCTACATGTTGCCCTACAATGATGTCGTTACTGTGCTGTGCTTTAGCACTTCCTTTTGGAAGTACGAAAGCATGGCGCAGTAATAGCCTGTCCTGCATTGTACATGTGATGCACAGTTGTTTTTAGCAGCTACTTTGCTGTAATGGTGTGCTATAACTGGGGAGTGCGCCACTACGGTGAAGTAGCTGCTGGTCACATGTAGACACCTATGGACACTACGTCACCATAGTACATTGCTACAGTGACATGGTATCCTGTGTAGACACGCCCTTTGTGTCTTCACTGCTGCATGCAGGTGAATACTCTCAGCCCTGCTGCTGCAGTGCTTTCAGCTGCTGTTACGGAGATGTTTGTTCATGCCTCCTGCAGCAACAGCAACACACAAATCACTATCTTGTGCTCGCTTCATGCAATCACTTGCCTGCAGCGTGCCTTAGGCTCAGCTCCCCTTGTGCATGACAATGCTGATTTTGCCAGTAAAAGAATGCCCTTGCTTTATACTTGAAGGAAAGACTAGGGGGGGAAATAGACATATGAGGAAGAGCGAGTAGGCAGAGAGGTCAGGGAGCAACAGAGAAACAATTGAGCTGCTTCAAAAGAGACAGATGCAAGCTGGTCAATTAGCCTGGAAAGGAGAGACAGGATACTTGTAATTCCACTGGCATTGATAAGACCTGTAGCAACCATGTATTTCCATGCTCAGAGATCATTTTAAGAGAGCAATTTCATAAAAATATTAATTACAATTAATACAAATTTGTCTTGGGATCAGTAAATATCTATTTTACTGAGTATCTTGTCCTGGGCTTTTCTTTTTGGTGGCTTTTTTTTCTAAAAAGGAAAATGAAACCCACCAAAAAGGGGGGCCTAAGACATATTTTCCATTCATTTTTTCTTAATCCCCTATTTTTATTTGGAAATTCCATCCTCAGTTTCTCATTTATAAAATGGGACTGCTACTACTTCCTTTCCTTCACTCTGTTGTCTGTTTAAATTATGAAACCAGGAGAGCTGGAAGTTACAGTTTGTATAGTGCTCATGATGGGGAAGAGACTCTTTGCAGGGGTCTAGGTATTAATAAATACTAATATACATACTACCTAGTAATATATGTGATAGGATGGAGGGAGAAATGGCAGTGAATGGGACAACATGGTAATTCACCTCCAGGTAGACATGCTAGGTACATCCAACTGTACAATGCCATGACCAAGGTAATGAATCAGCAGCTGGCTCATAATAAAAAGCAGATCAATGTCATTGCTCCTTGCCATAAATCCAGGTTCATCCAGCACTGGAACACAATGAAACCAAAGTTTATAAAGATGTGACACTCATCACAGCCCCAATAATGACTTTAAATTATCCAGGCAACGTGGCTGTGGGTAAGAAGGGCTAAGACAATACTGCAAATCACTACTTCTATTCTCCTAGATGACAATGTGCATTGTGCCATCAGAGAGAAGTTAAGAAGGTTATTCATTCACTAGCAAATTGCCTGTCAAAAATGACAGAGAGGGTGGGGGGGGGCAGAGCCCCATGTCCAGCCCCCCCCCCCCCCGCCACTCTGGGTCTGGCCTCATTCCAGCTCCCCACCCTCCGCTCCGGGTCCAGCCCCACTTCACCCCCCTCCAGCTTCTTCAGGTCTGGCTCCACTCTACCACCCCACCCACACTACTCCGGGTCTGGCCCCACTCTACGCCCCCCCTACCACTTCAGGTCCACCATCCACCCATGCTCCACCCCCCCACCCCACTGCTCTGGGTCTGGCCCTGCTCCACATTCCACCTACTCCCCCGCTCCGCTGTCCACCTGGCCTGCATTCACTTTCCTCCCTCCCTGCCTGCCGCCTCCCTCTCTCTGCTGGCTATTCTGGGAGGGCATCAGGGCTGGGCAGTGGGGGGGGGGTACGGGTGTCACCACTGTGATCCTCCCCTTCGTCCTCAGGCAGGGAGGCGGGGGAGGTGGAAGTCCCCTGCTTGGGTGGCTGGGGCATGTTCACCGCTGCCACAAACTTCCCTGGCAACTTGGGCACATACAGCCCAGACCATACAGGCAATCCCTGCCCACCCTCTTGGTGGCATATGCATAGTTTCCCAAAGCAATACAGACAGACAGACATACAGAAAGACATACAGGCTAAGCCTTTTATTATATTAGATTGTAATGGTTAATTACAATTAATGGTTAATTTTAATCTTTGTTAAGATGTTTCTGTCTGATCAGAATTCTGCGTCTCTCTGACATCATAAGGCATATATATCTTAAAAGGACTTCTGATCTGAGTAGATAGACATCTACATAGGCCACAGCAGTTGCTGCTTCTCTGCTTAAACATTAGAGTACATGCCCCCAAATGGAGGACCTTGGTCTAAGCCCCCTTCAGCTTCAGGGGGTTTAAGTTCACACCTCTTATGTACTAGCAGACTTCTAACCCACAAGCTGTGGAGCAAGCATGGTTTTGGCAGAGCCCTGTGAAGAGGGGGTTGGGAATTCTAGCTCCTCCTCTAATGATTGTTTATGCTTTGTACGCACTGGATTTACAGTGGTTTTTACTGACATACAGTGATGCATATCTATCTGAAATCATGCTGTTGTAAGTCATGGTATTGTTCTAGATTATATTTTAGTAGCAAGGGACAGGATCTTGACTACTGTGTGCAGCTCTGATCCCCACATCTCAAAAAGAATGTAGTAGAATTAGATAAACATAGAGAAGAGAAAAACAGAACGTGTGGCAATGAACAGAATGTGTGTCAATGTTTTCTTTGGCATCTCTAAACCAATAAATGGTAGAAGCCAGGTAGGGTACTGAACAGGGAATAGATCACCCTAGAGATATCCAGTTTGGTGCTCTCCCTGTATAGCATCCTCTTCTGTCCCTATCAGAGACATCCTACTGGGCTAGGTGGACCATTAGTCTGGCCAAGTATGGCACTTCTTATGTTCTTATATGTCCCAATGGAGTTGCAGCAATGGAAGTAAGAACAAAATTTTGCATGCAGTGCACAGGGTGATCTCAAAACAAATGGATTACTCCACACTCTGTCTGAGCTGAGAGGTGCCACAGGCAGCATGTAATTTCAGTAGATCCTTGACAGTGGAGAAAGTGAGCCAGTGTTCAATAAGGGAGTATGTTAATACCAGCAGGTTGAAGCATGCTGAGTATTGTGCTCTTAGGGTGCTCCTTTTCTTTAAAAGACCTTAACTTTGTTTACTTTCAATCCACTAGACCTCTTTTTCCTCTCCCTTACAGATTCAGATTCTGAGTAATGTCCAGCCAGAGGTGTTTTGCGTATGGAGAAGGATTGTAATGAGGACTTTCAGTAGATGGCTTTCCAAATAGTCCATTCGGGGTATTTATCTAACCCCCCACAAGAGCGGCAGCTTTTAGCACCACATGAAGAAGCCTGTTCTCTGCTACCAGTGATCTTTATGCAGTTTTTCACCCTCAGTGGCTCTGTAATACAAAGTGTACAAACAACATTGGAAACAAGGGATCAAGGACCCCATGATCAAGGGATCAAGGACCTCATCTATGTCACAGAGTCAGGCTTTCTCTTTTCTATTCTTCCATCACTGGGATTATTTTCTGGGCACTAAGACACTCAAAGTTTTGCCTGGTGATTAGTCACTCTGCTTGCCTGTACATGAGTGGGGAGGCTGCTCCGATATGCTGTCAGTACAGCGTCTGGAAACAAACTCAATTAATCAAGTCTGCTGGAGCATGGCAATTACCGCACTCCAGCAGCCTCCCATGTCTCATGTATCAGCATTCTGTGCTTCAAAATGGCAGCAGGGCCACTTAACTAAAGCTCATTGAATGACTTTTATCTCAAGAATCCCCACCACTATACTGAAGCATGGGGACACTGATACATGAGACACTATGGCACTTCAATTAAAGCAGCTCTCTGAGCTGCTCTAATTACAGCGCTACCTCCCCCCATCCCCACCCCACCTCCCCGAAGCACCCTCTTAGCCCACTGGATAGGGTGGGATACAAATCTAAATAAAAATAAATAAATTAGGATGTCCTGTGGTCTGGAAGTTAAAGGTCAATTCTTCACAGAGGAAGATGACCCTAGAACAAGGGTTGGCAATTATTTTGGCTGGAAGGCCACTTAATGAGTTTTGGTGAGCTCACAAGGGTAGCCCCACCCCTTGAAGGTGCCTCATCCCCTGGTCACTATCTTGGGACTGGAAGTCCCACTACACCCTGGCCCTTGCCTCCAGAAGTTTCTCCCCTTAGCCCCAGCAGTACTCCTTTTGGGAGGGGAGGATTGCCATCTGGAACCAGAAAAAAAAACAAATCATATACTAGAAGTCAAACACCTACTATAACATATTTAAATTTTATTACAAAAATATTTTGTCATGATTTGTATTTGTATAGTCTATATAGAGATGATTGCATAATACATAAAAAATAAAGTATTACTCTTGTACATTGTACATGGGGTGTGTGTAGGGGGTTGTGAGGAGGTGTGGCTGTGTGAGAGGGCATAAGGTATGTTGAGGGTGTATATATGGGGGGTTGTGGGGGCAGGGTGTGGATTTGTGGGATGTGTGGGGGGTGTGGGGATTCCCCACTCAGCTCCTGCTGCTGGCAGCAGCAGCTGGCATCAAGTGGTCAGGGTGCTCATGGTCTGCACAAATCATGGTCTGCACAAGCCAGCAGCACATGGGTCCAACCAAAGCTGCACCTTGTGGCAAGCAGAACAGCCAGGCCACCTCGCCTGTATTGCATGGGGTTCCCCACAGCACACATGCAGCTCCTGGCACTCAGGTGCCACTGTGGGGAAGCCCGACATGATGGAGCTGGCTGCCATGCAGGGTGGGGCTCCCCTCCACTTCCACTGGAGCCCCAGGTGGCAGCACCAGTACAGACCACAAATGCTCTGAGTGCCTGTTGCCTGCTGGTGCTGCTGCTGCCACCAGTGGGGACTGTTCTCCATGGAGGGGAATGTGTGGTGAGTCCCCACCCTCCCTCATACCCATACCCTGCCCACATGAGCTCTGCATTCCCGCCACCCCCCTGGGCATGGGTTCTGCACTCCTGCCAGCCTTAGCCCCATGGTCCCACCCAGCTGCAGCTCACCCTTCTCTCTCCCTGACTACCTGCTGCCTGGAGTGAGCAGTGCAGCAGGGAGATGAGGAGGAGCTGTTGGACACTGGGGAAGCTGAGCAGGTCCCCCAGTGGTAGCAGCAGCTCCACCTGAAAGCTGCATGCTGGCTGGACCAGGCCCTTTTGTGCACAAGGGTGGGAGTGAGGCACATGGGGGGGCAGGGTACAATTAGTTGGTGGGTGCCTGTGGGCCAAATGAAATTGCCTGATGAGCCGGATGCCTCCTACAGGCTATATTTTGCCTGCCCCTGCCCTAGAACCTGGATTTCCCCTGCTCTGAGCAGATGTCTTAACCTCTAGGGTTCTGGGCAAAAGGTGAGTGGCATCAGTGTCACAGCATGCTAGTCTCAGACAGATGCTAGTCATGGTGTTTTTGGCTGGCTGTAAGTTCAGGGGAATTGCATAGCACTTCTGTTCATGCAAAAGCATTGAAGTGCAGTTGAATGACAGTGGTGTATAAATAGATATAGATGCTTGTGGCACAATAGTGAATTGACATCCTTAGTCACATGAGGTGGTAGTGTGACCACACAAGAAATTTATTCATGTAAGCCTAATTCAGGCCTTTACACAAATTGAAATAGAAAGTTATAGGGTGGTTTAAATGTCTAAAACCACATAGGTGACATATGGCTTAGCAATAAGGTAAATATAATTCTGATCCTAGTTTCTACTGCATTTTTAAGGTATTTGAATATCTAAGTCCCTTTGAATCCTTTGGCAATGTCTGCAGTAAGAATTACAAGTGTACAGTATAAAGTATGGATTTGTGTGTACTCAGTGCACAATGTGCACAATGAATAGAAATAATTAAGCTCTAAAGCCAGGTGCAGACATTACACTTTTACAAGTATAAATGATCAGAAACTGGACTATATTCTTAACAGAACAGAAATTCAGAACACAAAACTGGTCTATACCCATAACAGAACAGAAGTTCAGCACATACAGACTGGTTAAAAAATGGCAGCACACAGTCTAAAACTTTTATCCCCTTCCCCACCACACCCCCCCAGACAAATATGTGTTCTGTTCACTACCAATGTAAAGTATGCCTCTTACAGAAACTGCATAACTTAGATCGATTCCGCCTCAGGCTTTTTGAATGTCTGTACCTAGCCTAAGATAGCAGCCACTTAGAAACAGAGGCATTTAAGGTGAGTCTGTAAGTGGAAGGTTGTCTAATTAACTCAATTATATCAAGAGATATATAAACTAGACAAAACAACTATATTTTTAGAATAACCTTTTAAAATTTTTTTTGAAATTAAAGCACATAATACAAAAGAGAAGGCTCATAATTATACTTCAGCTTTCATTATATTCCTATTCACATAATGGTTCTTAAAAACTAATCTATATAATGGGTCATCTATTTTGTGCTCTACTGACTCAAACTCTTGCAATATATGATGTATTGAAGGCTTGTGGCCAGTCTGAGGGCCACATTTAATTTGCATATAGATATGCATTGAATTCTTAGCAAAGAAAATTGCAAACTGTTTTCTTTTTCTTTTTTAGTAGTTGGAAAGATCTGCAAAATGCAAAGAATGATAAAATACTCTCAGATCTATGGAGAAAAGAATATAGTAAATAGAAAGATGGTGCTCTTCCTTTGAAGCCAGCTTTTTGAAGTGTGGCAGTATATTTGATGTGGTCAGGGCCATCCCTAGGGTGGGGTGAACCAGGGCAACCGCCCTGGGTCCTGTGCTTTGGCAGGCCCCGTGGAACTGGGCAGAGCTGCCACGGCAACTCCACACCACCACCACCTGCTTCGCGTCCAGTTACTCACTATCCCCGCCCCTCCTGGCGCCACTGCTGCTGATGGTGATGGCAGCATCTTCACGTCTAGGGCGCATCAGATCAGAGTGGGGGCAGGGCCCCTCATGAGCTGATTTGCCCCAGGCCCCACACCCTGCTTGGGTCAGCTCTGGATGTGGTTATACATATGTTGCACTGTAGGTTTGTGTCTGATAGGGAGCTGTGATGATTTGACATCTTCAGTTTCATAAGAGAGAAGATGCATTCACAATTACAACCATTTCTACAGTTGCTTGCACAAATAACCTTCATATGTAACTCCAGTTATCTGTACTCAACAGGCATTTATAAGAATTGAGTAAGAATCCAATCCCTTCCCACTGAACTGCAAAATTCCTCCTAGAATTAGCATTATGTCCTGATTTTCCCTTAAACTGAGCACTGAGTATAACTGAATTCTGCTTTGGTTTCAACAACATCATACTTGGCTTAAAATGAATGATCATCATCTCTTTGTCTCTGAAACACTGTTAAAATGAGTCATGTTGATCCACAAGCAATAAAGAGTGTGATTGTACTGATATTCCTTGAATATTTTTGTATAAAAAGAAAAGAGGATGTTGAATAAAGGTGTGCTTTGTTTGGAAAGCAAATCAGAACCTGAATTTCAACTTCAGGTTTTTGCCTTGAAGTGGGAGATTTACATTTTTTTAATGTGTTATTTACTATCTATAAGTAAGTAATGCAAGATCAAAAAGCAACCTTATAATCTTCAGGAACATCCACAGCTTTCCCATTCCCAGTTAAAAATATTTTTATCTCTTCTATAACTACAAGAAATCTGATGAAAACCTGCCTTCCTTTGAACTAGTTTTGGAATAGTAAAACAAATCATTATATTCAAATCTGAGTTTAGTAAAGAAAATGTTACAGCATAAGTTCAATGTATAGAATGCTGGACTGGCAATGAGGAAACCTAGCTTCTAATTATCACTCTGCCAGTAACTCATTTGGGGAAACAGTTTCACTTTAAGCTTCTCTTCATCTTATCTACAATATTTAAACTCCAGAGCCCAAACCCAACACTCATTTTTGCAGGTAAGAGTCAGAAAGTGAACAAGCCACAGGCAGTGGTTGGGAGAACTGGGCTTCTGTTCTGGCCACTGTTCCTGCTGCCAATGACATTTTTTCATTTTTCAGTGACTGGATAAAATGGATAGGCAGGGGTGGGATAGTATCTTCCCCATTAGGAAAAGTCCAGAATCCAAGGGCCATAAATCCCAGTGTTTACGAAGTCATATTTCTCTACTTTGCTCTCCTCTGGGTCCTATTTATTTTCCCTTCTTACAGCCCAGTAGGAGTATGTTCTTCATACCTAAACCTTTCCCTGGAAGTTAGGTCTCTTTGCTAGAAAATGAGAGATGTAATTTCAGTTCCCCTGCCCCACCTGGATGAGGGGTGGCTAGAATGTGGCTCTCATTCTCTGCCCATGTGAGAACTGAGGCTACCCCACCACTGATCTCTGCATAGCTCATCATGCATGGTGCACCTGGATTAAGGTGCCTTTCTTCCGCAACATGTGTGCGCCTATAAATTCCATCATGCATCCTGCACCTGGATTAGGGTACTTTTCTTCTGCAACATGTATGCGCCTATAAATTCCACAGTTTGGGATGTAAGGGCCTGTGGATGCAGATTTGATCCAACTGGCCATTTACATTTGCACATTTCGTCCACAAATTGTAAAACCAGTCCCAAGTAGCCCCCTCATTCCGTCCCCTCCATCATGGCAGCGCTCTGGTCCTCGTTGTCCTTCTCTGCCGCCAAGGAGTTGGGGGGGGGGGGGAGGGGTGTTGGGTCCAAATCAAGTGCCAACAGTGTGTGGTGGATCACAGCCTCCTGGCCTTCAAACCAGATCAGGAGCTTCATAAACCAGGTGGCACTGTCAACCACAAACATGGCCTCCTCACCCTAAGGCAAAATGTCAGGGCACATGTTTCCCTGAGAGATCAGGAAGCTTGAGCATGCACTGTGTGCTGGGTATGATTTCCAGCTTCTCTCACAAACTGCTGGCAGTGCTGCATGTGCTTGGCATGGTACTGGACTATGTTGAACCAGGAATTCTACCATGTGAGTACAGGCTCTGATAGCTGCAGTACAATGGCATGTGAGTCTCCACTTTGGCGATGGTCTCCCTGTACTGGACCTTATAATCTAGTCAGTGCTTGAAGGCTTTATTGAAAGAAGACATCAAACTACCTACCTTGGGGAACAGCATGCACCAAATGTCACTTACTAGGGACAGAATGTATGCATTGCAGCTAATATGGACAGCCTTGGGCAGTATTCCTTGCAGCACATCAGAGAAAGTCTTGTACATGTACATGTACATGTACATGTACATGGCATGGTCAGACAGGAGTACTGAGATCTTGTTAAAGTCTACACCATAGCTGACAACTACCTTTATGATGGCTTGAGACATGGTGGAAAAACTGACAGAGGTGAGGTTGACTGGTTCAGTTTGAAAAACAGGCAGGTCTCAGTTAGTCCAGCTCCCCAGTACAAATAAAATGTGCAGCACATAGTTGTCCTGAAGGTTGGGAGCTTCATCAGCCAAAATGGAACATGAATACTACTCTGCCAGGGTGGCCTTTGTTGACTCTACACATGAAGCAACACTGCAGGGAGATAGTCCTGGTGAAGCTTGTTGGCATACAGAAAACTGCCAGCATTTGGCACATATTGTTTCAGGTAGCTCCTTATGTA
The DNA here is from genome assembly GCF_030867095.1 of Alligator mississippiensis. NCBI lineage: Eukaryota > Metazoa > Chordata > Crocodylia > Alligatoridae > Alligator > Alligator mississippiensis. Next base: position 46,883,893 of record NC_081830.1, read on the forward strand.
ACAGCTGCTGCTGGATTTGCAGCAGGGCTACGGATACCTGCAAAGGCACAGGGGGAAAGTTGCAGAAAGTTGCAAGAGCATATGCATGTTTTTGATTGACTCCTAAAGCAGGAGAAAGGTGGGGGACACTGCCAGGCTCAGAGAAGGGAGGGAGCCCCAGGACCACAGAGCTGGGGGAGGAACCACCCTGCAGCCTGCCTGTGAAGTGAACCTGCCCTTATTGACAGGGAGAAGACAACCTGGTATTCTTTTTCCCTCTGTGAGGCAGAGGGACCTGTGTGGAAGGAAAAGGGTAGTGAGGTAGACTTGTCTAGGAGAGCAGGCTGTTGATTTGAGATGGCTCTGGGGAGAGCTAACTGAGAAACAGCCTGGGTTTGGGTGGGTGATAAGCCCAGGGTTTGTTTCAGTTATCAGCACAAGGGTCCATGTCTGGGAATTGCAGAAAGGTGCTTTTGGGGAAAGGGGACAGTGTGTTTTTCTTTGCAGATACCACAGACAGATGGAGCAGAGGAAGCTGCCTCTTCCCCATGAGGCTCTAACAGAGACCAGGACTTTCTGGAGCAGGAGCACCAGCCATGGGTATTGTGTTGCCTGTGTGCAGAAGACCTGATGTCTTGTTAACTCTGTGTGCTCCTGCTGAAATTCACTGGAGTCTCAAGGTTTAAGCTGGGGAGTTGTACCGAGGGTGTCTTTGATTAAATTTATATAGAGTGTTTTAGTTCATTGATACCTGCCTTCAACAATTAGATTATTGATATCCTGTTCTGCTATTAACCTAATTCATATGTCGACTGTTTTGTAAATAATAAACTGTGTAAATAGTTAGACTGTATGTACTCCAGTGCGTGGGGAAACCATAAGAAAGTACTCCACGGAGTTGTGGCTCCAGCCTTAGGGGTTGGGAGGTTGACGGAGGCTATTTGACACCCCAAGACCCTGAATTCAGATGTAGCCATGGGTAACGCTGTGGCTAGGGTGATCAAGTTTCTTTGGTGGGACGTTGGCCTCCATGACTGCTTCCACAAGGGAAAATGCCAGTCCTTGCCTTGCCAAGCTGCTTTCTGTTGTCCTTTTAACCAAGGAGGACATGGTCACTTGCTTCTTGCTCTGACCTTCAGTCTGTGCAGCAGGCTTCCTCTTCATGTGTGCCTCAGACTCTAAATGACAATCAATGTTGGTTTTTCTGGACACATCCTGAATTAATTTGCAAGTGGTACAGCAGAGGATGCCTTTGTCTGCATTCAAGGTCCCTGCAGGATACAGTCTTGCACAGTCCACCACTGAAATGTATTTGCCCATCTTGGAAGAATTCTTTGCATGCATCTCTGTTCTTTCTTGGGCAGAAACAAGCATGCATGTTTCAGTTGCATGCCTGTGATGCTTTAGAAGCTGACATCAAAACCATGGGTGACTGGTGCTGCCTTAGTCATTAGTTGGGGGGGGCATGTGCCCACTCCCCCCCCCCCCCCGTGATCAGTCAGTGACCGGAGGGGGAAGGAGAGGTCTTCCTACGGCCAATCACAAGGTGGCTGATCGCTGTGTCCACTTCCAGAAGTGGCTGCGACTACTTCTGGAAGTGCCACAATGCTCCCACTCCCTGGCCAGCACTTGCGGGGTGGAGGGCACCAGCACTCCTGCCTGCCCCCCTGCCCATTGCCTAAGCGGTGAGTGTGGCCAGTCAGGGGGTGCACCGGGGCTCTCAGGGGGTGCACATGCATCCCCTATGCATTGCCACTGACCAAAACCCTCCTGGCTTCCCTGGCTGGCACTTGATTGGCTCCTGGAATGAACCTAGGTCAGGGGCTCAGCCTCTGATGAGCTCGTTTCCCTCCTCTCCCCTCTCTCTCCCTACCTCTCCCTTTCTCTGCGCTTCAGGATGCCAGGCCTTCCCTCAATTTTCTCTTTTGTGGTCCTTTATTTTTCTTTTCCCCCGCTCACTCACCAATTTTGCACCTTTTTGCAGTCCCTGTGCTTTTTTTGCAGGAACCGGACGTTTTCACAGGGAGTGACCAAATTCAGTTTCCATGAAAATAACAAAAACTCAAATTCAATCAGTCCCTAGATATAACCATAACAGAAAAGGATTACAGGGTCACATAATCAGGGTTAAATATGCAGTTATGTGCCTTCCAGGCATGAGTAGGATCCTTGCATAGCCATTTATATAGCTAAGTTAGCATTTCAAGGGCTACTTACCCCTTTAAAGGGTGGAAGTTTGCCCTAAGCTCCTTAGAGCAGCGACTGTATGTTTGCAATGTGCTTAGCACAGTGTGGCCTTGATTTCCCTGGGATGCATTATACGTGACTGAAATATAAGTAGTTGACAGTGCTGTAGGCCATATGATTTGATGAAGTACAATGCAACAATAATGACAATCGTTACACTATTGATGAATAAATCTTCTCATTACATGGTTTTCAGAGTCAGTGGCACTGGATTATCCCTCTCCCCACCTCTCCTCAGGGGTTTATGTAAAATTGGGCAATAAAAATACATACAATTCTCTACATCGTCCAGTAAAGAAATGCAGTTCTGTGCTGAAGCTAGTAAAAGTTGACAAATCAAAATTCAGAAATTTCACATGTTCCAGTAGGTTATTGAGAAGGTCAGAGCCTTTTATTGTCCTTGAACTGGTGTGAAATTGAAAGAAGACTCTTAAACTCTTGACATACTTCGTAGCCTGTAATTATCCCATGGAGAAAAATTAAGACTTGGAGCTATAGATATTTAGTCAATAGACCCACCTGTTGCCAGGGAAAACTTGTGAAATGTTTTTGTTGCTACTTGGAGCCACAGAAAAAATGTGATGTTATAGTCTTTAGTGGACTCGGACTCAAATTCGGACTCGGACATTTGACTCGGACTCAAATTCACAAGGTTCTGAGTTGATTTCTTCAGCCTCAACACCTCTGTATTGTTTTCTGAAATTCCCTTTGATGAAAGACCTTGATCATCTTTGCTGACAATGTAGGCATTTCATAATCTCTCTGCTGCTTTCAGCCTGGACATGAAATGGTTTGAAGAGGTTCTGTTGACTGGAAGAATGTGATCAACTGGCACTATTTTTTTTCTATCCTGTTCACCTGCCTGCTCACTAAGCTGGCTATTTTTCATACTGGACTGTCCCTTTTTACTGTCTGAGTACAGCCACTGTTCCTTTGCACAGCAGGTGCATGATAGAACCCCCTTTTTGGCAATACAGGGTGTTTATTAAGTCCTCATACAACTTTAAACTTTAATAACTTTGGATGTATACATGATAGAAGCAAACTGTAAATGGTGATTGAAAGCATAATTCATTAAGTTTAAATGCAATACAGCTCAAATTTGTAGACTTCAACATAACCACCATCTTTTGTGATACATTTTTCAATCTGATTTTCTAATTCATAGAAAACATTTTCCAGTTGCTGCTGAGTGATTTAATGAATTACATTTGTGATTCTTAGCCTATGCACAGCTTACACTATGCTAAACAACTTAATGAATTATGCTTTCAGTTGCCAGTTACAGTTTGCTTTTTTCATATGTATATCCAAAGTTATTAAAGTTTAAAGTTGCACAAGGACTTTACAAACACCCTGTATGGTACTTATGTCTATATGTAATTTTGTACCTGAGTTATCATTCTCCACTTCTACTTTTCATATGTTTAGTTCCAAAATATCTGCCATTTGACAGATGCACTTCTCTAAAATCAAGCAACTCTTACATATCTGTTGCCCCACAACTTTTTACATATTGTAAATTATTTCTTTCAAGGGGGCTATCCTCTTAACCTTATCTGTAATCTTTTCACACAACTCCAGTGTTTCTGAAAAAGAGGCTTGGCACAACAAAACTGTGTGCTATTTCCCAAAGTGTCTGTACTGGTAGCAGTGCTTTCCTGCTCAACATATCTATTCATTGTACCACAAAGAGCTGCTTCCTCCTCTGTCTCCATACTTATACATCTCCATCCTGTTGGCACTGGATTTAGGACCCAGCCCTTATACCTTTGTTACAGGCGAGCACAACCCTCAGACTGACCACAACCTTTCCATTCAATAATAGGCAAATTTTTATTTACACAGAGTGATAACAAAAAAGCACCAATACAAACAACCAACCAATTCTATATCTACCAATCCTGGGGTTGATATCAGAGTCAAAGTACATCTGGTCAGGATGCAGGCTTCACTCTGGGGCTGTCTCTTAGGTGTCAGACGTTAGCATGGCATGTCAATATTCTGGAGGTGGGATGCCGAGGCCCACAGTCCCCCTCCAGTGGGGTGGGGTGGGTGAGATGGGCTGCTAGTGTGTGCCCTCTGTTCATGGCTGCCTCAAGGACCCTTCCCGAGGGACAGGAATGGGAATGGGGATGGGGACCCCTCTCAGGGAGGAGAAAGAGGAGGAATGGGGAGGGATGCAAAGGAAGACAAGGAGGGACAGGGAGGGACCCTATGTTAATCTCAAGTCTCTGCTTTTGTATTCTCCTTCCCTCCTGATGACTCTTCATTTGTGGCTATTTCTGGTCAGTTGTCTCTCTAGTCACACATCAACGTAGCCTTCCAGGCCTTCTAGTTTGGTTTGTTCCCCCCAAAACCGGGACTCAGTCCCCCTGCTGCTCTAGGGCCTTGTAGCTTGGTGTCACTTATCTCATGTTATGGGACAGTATGGTGTATATTTCCTTGGTTCCCAGGCTGTTTTACAGACTATGTGTCCTTGTTGTGTTAGACAACCTGTCTGACAACCTTGAAGGTTGTGATCTCATGTTATGGCATGCCCCGCTCAATTCTCAGGCTGTGTCCATCCCTTGGCCTTGTCATGCTAGACAGCCTGTCTGCTTCCAGGGCTATATGGAACTGTGTGTGTGAAACCCAGGCTCTTACAAATCAATTAACCCCTGCTGCCCATCCTGAACACTTGTAATATATATGTATACCTATAAGCCAATTCCCACAAAAACAGGCCTTTAAATACAAGTTCTAAGCCAAAACACCTTATATTCTGATTATCTTGAATCCCAAAACAAGTGCTGCTTCATTCCCCTACAGCCATCATTATTGCCTGTTCCCCAATCTCCCTTAGTGGCTGCAAACAGTCTTTTCAGCAGAAACCACTGGACCCTAGACTTTTAGACTCTACCTTATCCATGCATCTGCAACTTGGCAGAATCTTATATGTTGTGAATTGAATGCAACCTTCTCAGCCACATGAGATTTATGCCTCAAATTATCATTTTGAGAGCAGTTTAATATGTAAAATAGGTTTCATTTTACAGACAGTTTTAGAACTGTAAGATTTCATTGCAACACTCCATCATGTGTCAATCTACCCTTGGGATGTGGGAAACCTCTATTCTCATTGGCTGCATGCATCTGGGGTTAAGGAAAAATGCTGCATAACAAATAGGAGATCCAACATTAGATATAGTGGCTATGATTCAATTCCTAGGTAAGAGAGTGAACTCCCAGCACAACTGGTTAAAATGTCACTGGAGAAAATTAATTGTCCTTTTTGCATTTTGTCCTTACTCAAACAGATGTTTATGATTTATTTCTTATTGTGTGTAGGCCGTAAGACAAGCCAAGACCAGTAAAAGTTAAAAATGCTTTCCACTTGTACAAGTGACAGGGGTTTAGTCCCTTAAATTGAAATGGCGGGTTTTTAATTGCAATAATTAAAAATCCACTGTTTCAATTTAGAGGCTTCTGTTAATGTTATGGTAAGGGGCCCAATCCTAATTTTTTTTCCCCTGTGGAGCCAGCCTGCCTCTCCTTCAGCCAGGGGACTAGCTGCTGGTAGGCTAAGCAGCCCCTGAGATATGGGGGCCCCTGGTCCTTCCCTCCATGGTGGTAGCATCTCTGGAGACTACCTGGGTAGGCTGCTAGTGGGCAGGTGCTGCCTGGGGGGGGCATCACCACCATGATGGCAAGGTCCAGGGCACCCTGCAGCTCAGGGACTGCCAGCAACTCGCCCCTCAGCCATGGGAGAGGCTGGCAGGTTCCATGGGGGAAGAAAAAGGATCAGGCCCCTCACTGAATTTTTTTTTCTTCAGCAGAGCCCGCCCATGCAAGCTGTCACCAGGCCGTGCAGCTCCTGAGCTGTAGGGGGCTTGGTCCTTCCCTCTGCAGTGGGAGCACCCTCTGGGGCTGGCCAGGCCAGGTGCTAGCTCTGCGAGTGTTGCTCCAGCTCCCAGCAAGCTTCCAGCATGCAGGCTTAGGGAAGAATGGGATCTGGCAGGTGCTGCCTGTGAGCTGGGGCAGTACCCGTGCAGCCAGCAGCCTGCCCAGGAGGCCTCAGGAGTCTCCAGCACTGTGGAGGGAAGGACCAGGCCCCCTGTAGCTCAGGGGCTGCATGGCCCAGTGGGAGCTCAGGCAGGCAGGTTTCACTGAAGAAAAAAAAAGTGGTGAGGGGCCTGATTCTTTCCCCATCTCATGGAGCCTACCCATCTCTCCAGCAGCTGGGGTGGGGGGGGGGGGGGGAAGCGGGAGCTGCTGGTGGCCCCTGAGCTGGCTCTGGACCTTCCCTCCATTGTGACAGCACCTCCCAGGAACAGACACCCAGGCAGGCAGCATCCAGCTCCAGGGGGCACCACCACCATAGAAGGAAGGACTGGGGCCCTCCACAGCTCAGGGACCACTCAGCAGCTCTCCCCCCAGCTGCAGGAGACATGGGCAGGCTCTGTGAAAAAAAAAAGGATTGGGCTCCTCACTACTTCCGCTTTCAGCCTGCCTCTCCCGTGTCTGGGGGTGGGGGGGAGGAGGTGCTGTCAAAGGCTGCAGCGTTACAAATAGCTACACCGCAAACTAAACTACATGTTGATGTGGTTTAGTTTGCAACATAGCAAACTCATTTAAATAGTATAAAACCCCTGCATGTGTACAGCGTGACACAATTAAACCAGAAAATAGCCAATTTTCATCAAATGTACAAGCTCTCTGCAAGTCTAAAGTTTGAGGGACAACACCAGAGTGCAGCAAAACACCTGGAATCTAGTTAAGAATATCCTGGGATGGAGAACAGAATCAGTGCAACCTGCCATAGTAGAGAAGAAAAGCATATAATATGGTATGACCAAAACCCAGTACATACCTGGGAAGATCTATGGGAATTCTGTAATTGACAAAGTTCATTAATCAGCAAATTGCAAGACGAATGGCACCAAACATGATTGATCATACATAGGGAATAATACAGACTTGATGTAAGTGCTTTTAATGTATAAAAAGAGTAGAATAGAAAAAACATTTCATATTTGTGTTTAACCCTGACCTAACCCTCCACTAACCCAGTCTGATTATCTGGCTGATAGCAGGTACAAAGATTCCAGTAAGTTTATACTCACTGAGCAAGTCTAACTTTAGTCTCAAGTTACTTCAGCACTGCCATGTGCCCCTGTGGCCACTCAGGGGAGCTCTAGCCTCTGGACACATGGCTGCCAGCACTTGGCAGCCATGCTTGAGGCAGAGCCAGCTGCCAGGACTTGGCAGCAGTCTTGGAAGCACACCGTCTGCACTGTGACTTCTGGGTTGATGCTTTCTGTGTCAAAGCAGCAGCGTGGCAGAGAGACAGGCATCATGTGCCTGCCCTGCTTCTGGTGCAGCTATGCTTCCTAGCCCTGACTGCCCCAGCTCCTGGCCCTGGTGCCCAGGGACAGGATCCCATGCTCCTTAGGGCTGCCACAGCTTTCCTGCTTGACCACGGCCATTCAACACCTAGTGCTTGGCCACCTTGCACTACCCAAATCCCCCACTTGCTCTGGCCACCTACTAGACAACTGGTACATGGTCTTTCTGGGCCCCTGCCACTGCAGAGCTGCTGCCAGTCATGATGACCATAGGCTCCAGGATGCCCCTTTCGGGACCAACGTTGCCCTCCTGTCCCACCAGCCCCACTATCTCTGGGCCCACCACACCAGCCAGGACTGGTGGCAGTGCATCGTGCTGCAGGAAGGGGACAATGACCAGTGAGTCAACACATTCTGGATGACTCGGACCACCTTTGAAGACCTGCTGCACCAGTTCCAGCCCTGCCTGGAGTGCCTCTAGGAGTTTGGAAGAGGTCCCTGATGATTGGAAAAGGGAAAACATAGTGCCCATATTTAAGAAAGGAAAAAAAGGAGGATTCGGGGAACTACAGACCAGTCAGCCTCACCTCAGTCCCTGGAAAAATCATGGAGTAGATCCTCAAGCAATCCATTTCTAAGTACATGGAGGAGAAAGTGGTGATTGGGACCAGTCAGCATAGATTCAACAAGGGCAAGTCATGCCTGACCAACCTGTTCACCTTCTGTTTTGAGGTGTCTGGCTCTGTGGTTGCAGGGAGACCAATGAATGTGATATACATTGATTTTAAGAAGGCTTTTGATACAGTCTCCCACACCATTCTTGCAGGAAAGCTAAGGAAGTATGGTCTGGATGAGTAGACTGTAAGGTGGATAGAAAACTGGCTGAAGCATCAGGCTCAGAGGGTAGTAGTCAATGGCTTGATGTCTAGTTGGCAGCCAGTATCAAGTGGAATGCCCCAGAGGTTGGTCTTGAGGCCAGTTTTGTTCAACATCTTTATCAACAACTTGAAAGATGGCATAGAGTGCACCCTCAGCAAGTTTGCAGATGACACCAGGCTGCTGGGGTTATTAGATATGCTGGAGGGTAGGGCTAGGATTCGGAGTGACCTAGACAAATTTGGAGATTGGGCCAAAAGAAATCTCATGATGTTCAAAAAGGACAAGTGCAAAGTCCTGCACTTAGGATGGAACAATCCCATGCACTGGTACAGGATGGGGGCTGACTGGCTGGGCAGCAACTCTGCAGAAAAAGACCTGGGGGTTGCAATGATAAGCTGAATATATAAGGCCGCAGCTGGAGTACTGTGTCCAGTTCTGGGCAGCCCACTTCAAGAGGGATGTGGACAACAGTGAGAGGGTCCAGAGGAGGGCTACCCACATGATCCGGGACAGCAGGGCAGACCCTACAATGAGAGGCTACAGGACCTGAACCTGTTCAGCCTTCAAAAGAGAAGGCTGAGGGGGGACCTGGTGACCATCTATAAACTCACGGGGGGGGACCAGAAGGGTTTGGGGGAGACCTTGTTTCCCCTAGGCCCCCCCCCCTGGGATAACAAGGAATAACGGCCACAAGTTGTTGGACAGTAGGTTTAAATTAGACATCCGTAGGAACTACTTCACAGTTAGGGTGGCTAGGATCTGGAACCGACTTCCAAGGGACGTGGTGCTGGCTCCTACCCTGGGGGTCTTTAAGAAGTGGCTTGATGCCTACCTGGCTGGGGTCATTTGAGCCCAGTTTTCTTCCTGCCCAGGCAGGGGGTCAGACCTGAAGATCTACAAGGTCCCTTCCGACCCCTACTTCTACGATTCTATGATTCTATGAATATGAGTCAATTGTGTGCCCTTGTTGCAAAGAAGGCTAAAAGCATACTGGGCTGTATCAGTTGGAGTGTTGCCAGCAGGTCAAGAGAAGTGATTCTTCCCCTCCGTTCAGTACTGGTGAGGCCACATCCAGAGTACTGTGTTCAGTTTTGGGTCCCCCACTACAGAAAGGATGTGGACAAATTCAAGACGGTCTAGTGGAGAGTAACAAGAATGGTGAAGGGGCTAGGGGACATGACTTATGAGGAAAGACTGTGGGAATTGGGCTTATTTAGTCTAGAGAATAGTAGACTGAGAGGGGATTTAATAGCAGGCTTCAACTACCTGAAGTGGGGTTCAAAAGAGGATGTAGCTAGACTGTTCTCAGTGGTGGAAGATGACAGAACAAAGAGCAACAGTCTCAAGTGCAGCAAGGGTAGTTTAGGTTAGATATTAGGAAGAATTTTCTCACTAGGAGGGTAGTAAAACACTGGAACAGGCTACCCAGAGAGGTGGTGGAAACTCCATTGGAGGTTTTTAAGACCCGGATAGACAAAACTTTGGCTGGGACGATCTCGTTAGGGATGGTCCTGCCTTGAGCAGGGCGTTGGACCAGATGACCTCCTGATATCCCTTCCAAACATAATATTCAGTGATTCTATGTTTGGTGAACCACAAGGAGGAACACTGCTATTTCTACTTCACATGAGCTGCACTCAGAATGAATTAACTACAGCTGGTAACTTGGCTCATTATAGCCCAGATTAGGTCTATGAAATTCACCTTGTGTCCTGGAATAGGTCAAGGTCATGCAGCAGCTTTCAGTTTGGATCCAGCCTGGTATGCAGCAATGGCAGTGGTGGGTCCAGCTTTGACACAGGAGCATGTGGTGTTGGTAGCAGCTCCAGTTCAAACAACAGGACACTGGCAGGGCCATTGGCTGAGGAGGTAGGGCCACAGCAGTAGTGACAGTTGAAGTGGCTAGAGGGTGACTGAGGGCATGTCAACTTTCACTCACCCTCTTACCAACAATCACCATGGCCACCACCAGAGCACAATGGCCCTGGATTTTTGGCACACCACTCCCCTACTGGTCATATCCTCATACTTCAGTAGTCTGTTGGAGTGGTTCTGTGGGTCACATGTTTGACATCTCTGGTCCAGAGCAGAAGAGAAAAAGAACAATAAATGAAAACTTATAAGGTATTTTCATTTCCTGATGATATTATGTTCAACTTGTAGCCTTTCTTTATCATTAATATGTGCTTCACTGTATTTTCATTTGCTTAGCATAACTACGTCAAATACAGTACCTAATTCTTATAAAGCGATTAGCAACAAATCCTTTTGAACAGCAATTAACAATATTTATTTTCCTTAAGACAAAACAAAAAATAATCAGAACCATAATCTCTTGTTATTACACCTGGAACCTCTATCAAACAGGAAAGGAGCATATAAAAGAGCATAATACTTTTTCCATTTTTTCCTCCACTTTTGATTTATGTAGTGATGACTTCAACTGTTCTTACCCTGACTTTCCTATCACTAGTAAAATGACTTTACTACATTATTTTTATCATAGTAATTATCTTAAGAAATGAACAGAATTTATTTCTTAAGATGAAACTAAAAGCTTTCATCTTTGTTTTATTGAACTAGTATATAATGAAATTTCAGTTGAATGTAGAAAATTATAAGCCATTTCAAATCTCTAACATAAAATGTCTTTTCTTGTAATAAGCAAATAGAAGTGGAAGAAGCCAAACCTTTATATGACTCTCTTTTTCAGGTACTACATTTTTGCAAGATTTTTTTAATTGTGCTGAAATCTTGATGGCATTCTGAGACCTGTAAATATAATTTACCTAAGGGAGCAGACAATAATAAGTTTTACAGCTGGTTCTGCTTGTTGTTTTTTATAGGCTCTTCAGTTAAGGATGCCTCAATTAAATTGTTATCCAGTAGTGTTAAAATTAAACCAGCCTCCATCCTTTTCTGTATATAAACCTTGCGCCACTTTTAGGGTGGTATTACAGTTACCTTTGAACTATTATAAAGCCACTTAAAATGGGAACATTCACTCATTAAAGTGTTTTAACCCATGCTCAGTACCCTCTAAAGGTTTTAAAGTTAAGCTATTTAGGGTGAGGACTCTCTTTTAGTTGTTCTACCCAGGTTGCAATAAGGTATTGTTAGCCAGTTCCCCAAAGGTAAAGCAATCAATGTGCAGTCCTCCAGAATCCCAGGAGGCAGAGGTCCCAGCTGCTCTACCCCTTTCTACCCTCTAAACTAGGATGTAAAGGTTGGTGACATGGTGGTGGGGGAGGACTTGAGGGAAAGCTCCCCCCACTACAAACTACCCACCTGGGTAGGGGAGAACAGGAAAAAGATTGTGCCGGGCAGGGGGGACGGACAGATTTTCAATTAACCTAATAGAAGTTTTCACACTCCTGAGGTCATTTGGCAACACTCTTTTCAGGCACCTGGTATGAAGCCAGCTGCCTGACCTCTGCCCACAAGCTCTCTCCCTTGTAGTCTTCAATAAGACCATGAGGACTCAGAGGGAGGGATCTGGGACCCCTCTAAATCCCCCCATCTGGGATGGAACCATGGAGGGCTCAGCAGCCTTTGTTGCAGGCAGCTGGTGCTTGCCAGTCCCCAACCCGCCAGGATGGGAACACACAACTTTCTGCATCTCAGCAGTCCCACTCCCAGCCTGTATGACCTCCCTGTCCCTGACATGATCACAGCACCCCCTCAGCCTTCCTCAGAGAGGTCAGTGATGGTGGGGTTTGTTGGAGTGGACTGTCGTGGGACCAGGCAGCTGGGCTCAGCTAAGGGACTTCTTACAACCTAGTCCTCTGCCACCACCCTCAGGCCCAATCCTAACCCAATACCAATTCATTGAGACAAATACAACATTTGGTCTTTCAATTTTTTAATTCTTTTTTTCACTCCTTTCTCTTTACTTCTTCCTTTCCCTCCCCTTTCACTCCAAACAGTTTTTCAAGAGTTCTCCCCTCTCACTCTTGGCTCTGGCTTGACTCCTACTGCTGTGAAGATAGGAAAGCCACAGACCCCATACTGATTTCTTTGCCTCAAAGCTACATGCCACTCTGACTCTTCCTTTCCCACTCCAGAGGCGGGGTACAGTCCTGGCTTCTGCCCGCACCCCTGATCACCAGGCCCTCTACTGGCAAGTCACATGAGTGCAGGTCTGAGATGGTATTAAACCTTAACCTGTGTCTGCTCTGAAACTCTTCTAACTTTATGACAGCATAACATTCCACAGATGAAGAATGTTTTAAAGGTAACCTGTAACAGCACGCTAACATCCTTTGTCACTGATTTAGTTAAGATGATGCAAACTCCTATGTACATGGACACACTTTCACTCTTTCATAGATTCATAGATTCATAGATGTTAGGGTCGGAAGGGACCTCAATAGATCATCAAGTCCGACCCCCTGCATAAGCAGGAAAGAGTGCTGGGTCTAAATGACCCCAGCTAGATACTCGTCTAACCTCCTCTTGAAGACCCCCAGGGTAGGGGAGAGCACCACCTCCCTTGGGAGCCCGTTCCAGACCTTGGCCACTCGAACTGTGAAGAAGTTCTTCCTAATGTCCAGTCTGAATCTGCTCTCTGCTAGCTTGTGGCCATTGTTTCTTGTAACCCCCGGGGGCGCCTTGGTGAATAAATCCTCACCAATTCCCTTCTGTGCCCCCGTGATGAACTTATAGGCAGCCACAAGGTCGCCTCTCAACCTTCTCTTGCGGAGGCTGAAAAGGTCCAGTTTCTCTAGTCTCTCCTCGTAGGGCTTGGTCTGCAGGCCCTTGACCATACGAGTTGCCCTTCGCTGTACCCTCTCCAGGTTATCCGCATCCTTCTTGAAGTGTGGCGCCCAGAATTGCACGCAGTACTCCAACTGCGGTCTGACCAACGCCCTATAGAGGGGAAGTATCACCTCCCTGGACCTATTTGTCATGCATCTGCTGATGCACGATAAAGTGCCATTGGCTTTTCTGATGGCTTCGTCACACTGCCGGCTCATGTTCGACTTGCAGTCCACTAGGACTCCAAGATCCCTTTCCACTTCCGTGCCACCCAGCAGGTCATTCCCTAGGCTGTAGGTGTGCTGGACATTTTTCCTCCCTAGGTGCAGCACTTTGCATTTCTCCTTGTTGAACTGCATCCTGTTGTTTTCTGCCCACTTGTCCAGCCTATCCAGGTCTGCCTGCAGCTGTTCCCTGCCCTCCGGCGTGTCCACTTCTCCCCATAGCTTTGTGTCATCTGCAAACTTGGACAGAGTACATTTCACTCCCACGTCCAAGTTGCTGATGAAGACATTAAAGAGTATCGGTCCAAGGACCGAACCCTGCGGGACCCCACTGCCCACACCCTTCCAGGTCGAGACCGACCCATCTACCACGACTCTCTGGGTGCGACCCTCTAGCCAATTCGCCACCCACCGGACTGTGCAGTCATCCACATCACAGCCTCTTAATTTGTTCACCAGTATGGGGTGGGATACCGTATCGAAGGCCTTCCTGAAGTCCAGGTATACGACATCCACCCCTCCTCCTGTGTCCAGGCGTTTCGTAACCTGGTCATAGAAAGAGACTAGGTTGGTCAGGCACGATCTGCCCGCCACAAACCCATGCTGGTTTCCCCTCAGCATAATTTGTCCTGCCGGGCTCTCACAAATGTAAGCCTTGATAATTTTTTCAAATACTTTACCAAGGATGGAGGTGAGACTGACCGGCCTATAGTTGCCCGGGTCCTCCTTCCTCCCCTTTTTGAAAATGGGGACCACGTTAGCCCTTTTCCAGTCCTCCGGGACTTGGCCTGTGCGCCACGAGCGTTCGAATATTCCCGCCAGTGGCTCTGCAATGACGTCGGCCAGTGCCTTCAGCACCCTGGGATGGAGCCCATCCGGGCCTGCCGACTTAAAGGCATCCAGTTCTTCCAAGTGACTCTGCACCACCTCAGGATCTACGCATGGAAGTCTGGCACCTTGCTGCTGCCTCTCTACATCCCCAGTGAGAGACTTGTCGTGCCCCTCTGTCTTGTATCAATAGGACTCTGTCTTGTATCAATCTAGTTTAAAAGATACAAGGAATCAACTTGATTTAAATGATATAAAGCACATCAAATGAAAAGTCCCCGTGAATATTTTTTCACTGTATTTAAATATTTGCTTTAAAAAATATCTTTAGCTGATTTGGTGAAAATGTTCATAGAAACCAGGCCTCATTTTCAAATGAATTAAGCGTGGGCTGCCGATTTAACAAACTGATTTCTTTCTCTAAGGTTTTCACCTTACTCTTCCAAGAACTAGGGGATCTACAAAGCAGGTGTTAATGCAGCCTCAGTTGTCAGAGGACCCTAACGTTAGTTTTGCTACTACAGTGTTAATGTTGCACATAGACCAGGTATCATCTTCTATTCCTGTGTTCTTTGTCCACTGGAAAAGCTTTATGTATTGGCTACAGCTGTGCTTTTCCCCACCTCCATGATGTGTCTGTGTTCCAGATCTTATACCTAACATTTAATATGTGCTGGCAAGTAAGATTCAGATTTTTAACCAATTTTTTAATAATAATATTGTCCCTTTGGCCTGAGAAATTAGTCAAAAATCAAACCCTTGCAGAGCTGTTCCCCTTGGGATGAGAAGCTGGTAATACAAGTCAAATATTTTACTAGCTACATCTTATTTATTCACAAAATAGGTTAACAAAGTTTTGTTTCCTTGAATGAACGATCACATACAGCCCAAAACCAGTATCTTAGCTTCTTCATTTTCAACAGTGCAAACCCCAATACTCTACCTGCTTTTCCTCTGTCCTGGCTTTGTGACTTTGTGCCTGGGATGATTGATTGCCTCCATTGTTTACAGCTATTTTTACTTGATTGATAGAAAGCCTTGATTGCTCTTGTTGAGCTTAACAGTGAGTAGCTGGCAATCTCATGAGCTGTTGTGAAACATGGGGGTGTTTTTGGATCCAAGCATCCTGTCTCTCATGGCAGCTGTGAGTATTTTTTAGCATAGAATTCATTTTGTTACAGCACAGAATATTTATTGTGAATTATTATACGTTAATGATAATACCTTGGGAATTCCACTGAGATCTTGGGCTCATAGAAAGTCCTATGTATTCTTTCACAGTGTGGAAAGCCTAAAACTCACATTCCCTGTCCTAAAGAGCCTATGATTGAATGGGGCAAACCAAAGATTGTAGGGAAATAATATATCGGACATTGAATTTTAATCTTTCAGAATATGAATAGACCTTTGCACTGGAGGAAGGCTACAGTAATGAAGACTTAGTAGTCTTCATAACAAAAAAAAAAAGTCCTAAAATCCTGATCAGCTCACATATAATACAGATTGAAAATCAAAACAATGCATGATGCATTCTTCTCTAATCTGGGAAAGAAAGTTGATCTTGCAATATTTCCAAGGTGGGTGAAAATAAGTACACATTTGATATCACATTATCTTCCCATGAGAAGCTGTTTGACCAGATCATTTATTTATTTATAATTAATTTAGTAATTCAGTCTAACCACTCATTCAGTGTGTCACTCTTGGTTTTGGTACTTCCAATCACTACAATATTTGTAAGGGAACGTGTCTGAGGGTATAGTGGAATTAACTGGAATTTTAGAAGATTGTTTTAGATTATTATGTGAGGGTTGTTTTTTTTTTTTTCTTTTTTCATGTAATTTCTTGGAGAGTACAGGAGCCCAGAATTTATAGATATATTTAAAGTGAACACATTTACATAGTCACTGTATAGTGAAAAACCAGTAAAGTATAGATAAGGACAAAAGAGTTATGACCCCGCACCGCATTCACTGAAATCACATTGATGAGGCTTCACTAGAATCACAAAATGAGAATGAAGAGGAGGAGGAGATGGATAGCAGCTGTTCTAGCCAGTCATATCTGTTCTCCACATGCCCACAAATAACTTTCAAATGACTTTTCCTCAGGACTGAGCTGGGCTGGTTTTGGGTTGTTGACCAAGTAGTTAAGATGTTGTTTTCTTGTTCCCAGTTTCTTGAGCAAACTAGCCCCCAAACTGCAGCCTTACACAAGAGTTACTGAGCTGTTTACTATATCGTTTTGCATGTCAGCATTCAGACTATGGACTGATTATCTACTGGAAATTATAGACTGGTCCCCAAGAAGGATACAATTCATGGGTGACAAAATAACCTGTCTGGAGATTATAGTAAATGTTAGTTTTGCTCACTAGCCAATGGAAATACATGGTAACTGTATTTCAGATTGATGTGTAATGTTTGAAATATAGATTTTCTCTTTCACCCAGAAGCACTGGCTTTACTGCAAAGTATCGAGTTAGGATGCTGATGATATGATCCTACACAGCCTTTGGGCTAAGTATTAGAGATGATTTCAGATAGTACGAGATGGATGAGAAAAAGCATAAGTACGTGATCAGCTTCAAAAAGAGGTGGCTCTACCCTCTGGTGGATGGGTAGCAGCTGTTCCAACCTGGAAGGTAAAACTAATTAAAATATTTTGACAAGATGAGAAGTTTAGCATATAATTATTAATACTTATAGAAATAAAGGGATATTAACAAAACATACAAACAGGAATTAATGAAAAAGTGTCCAAAAGGGGGGATTTAACAAAGGAAAATGTGACAATGTGAATATTATATTTACAGGTAAGCACAATGGAGACTCACTGATAGCATTTGGCTAGCTGAAGGGGTGCTGGTGAAGCCTTGCAGCACCACCACACATAACCCACATTATCACTGAAGTGTGCCCTGCATAAAATGTGTGAGTCCCGGGGAGAGGTCTTTGAGCTCCAGTCGATGGAGGATTCTTGCCAGGTATCACAGCACATCCAACAGAAGCTGCAGTGGAGCTGCTGAGCCAGGAACAGTGTCACAGGTGAGGACCACCCCCTCTGGCAGAAGCACTCAGGAGCCAGAGTGAGTGACATCATCACTGCCCACCTGTTGGGCCATCTCCCTGAGTAGGGCACCAGGCTGCTCACTACGAGCATCAGGCCACCTGCCCAGGGGCCTCCTTCCCCACCCACTGCCAGCACAACAGCACAGTGTGGCCGTGTTGAAAATAAGGGAAATTTTATTTCATAGAATCACAGAATCATAAGACCTGCAAGATCATCAAGTCCAGTCCCCTGCCATGGGCAGGAAATTATTGGGCTCAGATGAGGTGCTTGTCCAGTGTCATTTTGAACACCTCCAAGCAGTGGTGATGCATAAGGGGTGCATGGGGGTGAACGTGCACCCCCTGAGAGTGCTGGTGCATCCCCTGATAGGCCACCCTCCTTGCCTAGGCTATGGACGGGGGGGGGGGGGGAGGGGGGGGCATGTGGGAGCATTGGTGCATCCCTGTGAACACCAGCCAGGAAGTGGGAGTGCCGCAGCCACTTCCGGGAGTACTGCGGCTGCAATTGGGTGTGGGTGGGGGAACTGACCCTGGTCAGCAAGATTGGCCATGGGGGGAACCCCGCAGTCACTGGGGGGGTGGGGGGGAGGGCACGTGTCCCCTGTGACTAAGGTGGCACCAGTCGCCCATGTTCCAAGGATGGTGACTGCACTACGTCTGCTGGGAGTGTGAAAGGGTCACCAGAATCTGGAACAGAGAGAGTTTTTTCTTATGAATTTACCTTATATTAGCTTATACTCACTGGTCCTTGTCCTCCCTTGAGGTGCCTTCCTGAAGAGTTGCTCCCTTAGATCTTGATGCTCACCCCTGATGTACTTGTAGGTGGCTATCCAGTCACATCTCAGCCTTCTCTTACTCAGACTGAACAGGCCCATTTCCTGGAGCCTTTCCTCATACAACCTAACCTCCATGCCTCTAATCATATGGGTGGCCCTTCTTTGTACCCTCTCAAGCTTATCCACATCCTTCTTGAAGTGCGGTACCCAGAACTAGACACAATACTCCAGCTGTGGCCTCAGCAACACCAAATAGAGAGAGAAGAGCACCTCCCTGGATCTGTTGGCCATACATTGGCACGCCAGAGTTCTATTTGTCCTTCTGGCAACCTCATCACACTGTTGGATCATGTTCATTTTCTGGTCTATTGTGACCCCCAGGTTCCATTCAGATGCTGTGCCAGCCAGTGGACCACCACCCCTTGTACAGTTATGGTGAAGGTTCTTCCTACCCAGATGAAAAACCCTGCATTTCTCCCCATTTCTCTTTCCTTTCCCCAAAACTTCTTGAAAACCAGCAGTGCATCATGCCCACAGTACCCCATGCAAGACCCTCCACCACCCAAACATCATTAACCCAAGCCCCGCCATCAACAAACCCACCACAATCCAGAAAGCAATGAGGACTGTGTAGATGTGTCCCAGGGGAATGAGAAGGGTCCTAAGGGGTGAGAAGAAATCTGGGGAAGGAGGAACAGTAAGGAGGGACTCATGGGTTGGTGGCCCTGCAGTCCTGACCCAGGCCTCAGGTCTGGGTCCTACCACCTGGTATGTAGGGACCATGGCAATGTGGCCCAGGGCCCAGCTGCTCTGGGGAGGGGGGTGGACACTCCTCCTCAGGAGCAGCTGCCACAGGTTGGCCTAGGCTGGGGAGAGGTAGAGCAGGATCCATGACCCTTAATGGCCACAGTGGGCCTCTGGGGCCTGCAGAGCCTGCTGGGGTGCCACCTGTGACATTGTCCCGCAGCCAATATGCTCACAGCTTGGCCCTGCCCCTGGTGCCAGGGATGCATGCTGTCCAGGGGGGCCAGATGGCTGTGGTGGGGCTGGTGCAGCCTGGTGCACAGTAGTAGGAAAGGTGGAGGCAAGGATGACAGCCATGAGCTGCTCAGTGACCCTGAGTCCATGCACTATGGCCACATCAATGCAGACCCAGAGTTTGTGCATCTCCTCCAAGCTCTCCAAGACCAGTTGCTTCTCCCCCTCAATCCGGGGACCAAGTGCTCCAGGGCCACCTTCTTGGCCCACACCTCCTCCATGGCCATGGCCTGTTCATGGTGAAAGTGGTGGAGCTCCTGTAGGACCTGGGTGTGGAAATCCCGGCAGCGCACCTGCTCCATGTGGAGCACATCCTGCTGCCAGCTCTGTCACCAGGCACGTGGCTTCCAACACAGGTGGTGCATCCAGATTATCCCTGGTGTCTGTGAGGCTCAGTGGATGATTTCTTGGTGCAGGGCAGCAGCCTCTTCTCTTGTAAATGGGTTGTGTGGAGAGAGAACAAATGGAGGGCCATCTTCAACTATAGCAACATGGTGTTGGCTTAGAAGTGGCATTTCATAGATTTCATAGACATTAGGGCTGGAAGGGACCTCGGAAGATCATCGAGTCCAGCCCCCTGCCCAAAGGGCAGGAAGTCAGCCGGGTTCATAGGATCCCAGCAAGATGAGCATCTAGTTTGCTCTTGAAGGTGTTCAATGTAGGCGCTTGAACCACCTCCGGTGGCAGGCTGTTCCAGACCTTGCGGGCTCAGACAGTAAAGAAATTCTTCCTTATGTCCAGCCTGAAACGGTCTTGTAGTAGTTTATGACCATTTGACCTAGTCGTCATCCCTTGGGGTGCTGTGGTGAACAAACGTTCCCCCAGATACTGGTGGTCACCCCGATAAACTTATAGGTGGCCATCAGATCACCCCTGAGCCTGCGCTTTTCCAGGCTAAAGAGCCCCAGGGCTCTCAGCCTGTCATTGTAGGGTCTGCTTCCCTGACCTCTGATCATGCGCGTGGCTCTTCTCTGGACTCTCTCAAGCTTCTCCACATCCTTTTTGAATTGTGGAGCCCAAAACTGGACGCAGTACTCCACCTGCGGCCTCACTAAGGCCGAGTAGAAGGGGAGAATGACGTCCCGGGATTTGCTTGAGAAGCATCTATGGATGCAAGCCAGCGTTTTGGTCGCTTTACTAGCCGCAGCATCGCACTGCAGGCTCATGTTCATCTTGTGGTCAATGATGACCCCCAAGTCTCTTTCTTGCATAGTGTTGACTATGCAATTGTATGCATAGTATTAAAAGGTTTGCTGTTTGGGAATTGGCTTATAGGTATACCTATATGCATTAGAAGGGTTTAAGATGGGCAGCAGGGGTTAATTAATTTCTAAGAAGCCTGGGTCACACAGTTTCTCAGCCTTCAAAGCAGACAGGCTGTGTAACATAACAAGGCCAATGGATACACAAATTGTCTAAAAAGGTCTGGGAATCAAGGGAGTATGTACCATACTGCCCATAACACAAGGCAAGTGGCACCAGCTAACAAGGTGGTGGTGGTGGGGCTGAGTCCCAGTTTTGTGGGAACAGACTAAATTAGGGGAAGGCCCAGATTTTCCTTCTACCAGGTAAGATTGGCATTCATAGAGGTCCTGGCCCTCAGGCAGTTGCTGCAGTGGGTGTGGACCAGGGGCCCCATGGGCTCGTGGCCCCGGAGAAGACTACACCTCCCCCCTGCCCTCATAAGCAGGGTCACCTCTATCCAGCAGGGAGTTCTGGCAAGGTGGGGAGGTTGTCCTGGCTCTGCTGGGAAGTAAGCCCCAGCACAACTTACTAGTGGGGGTTGGGACAGGAGGGAGGGAAGGAGGGAAGTGATGAGAATGGACTTGAGGTGTAGGCAGTGCCTGAGGAGGAGCAGATCAGGGGAGAAGGGAGGGGGAGGAGGGTGGCAGGGAGAGGCTCTCAGTTCCCCACACCCTGTGTAGGACTTACTAATCTTGGTGACAGAAGGCCAGCTTGGCTGGGAGACCTCAGACCCTGGCCCCGGGCTGCACAGTGGGGGGGAGGTGGAGCCGGACCAGGTCTCTGGTGGGAGTGAGGCCTGGTGTCAAGGCCATTGGGTGTGCTCTCCATCAGCCTGGACAACACCCCGGGGCAATCCTCAGGTTTCTCCCATTCCCATTGCTGTTCTGCAAGAGGAAGGGGACCTCTCACTTGGGGCTCCCCTTGTGCGAGGCAGTGGCACTGGCTGTGGCCTGCAGTCTCTGCCACTTACTGCTTTCACTCACAACATAGCTGGATGGCAGTGGGGCAGCAGGCCTGGAGGAGGGCCCTGCCTCCAAGGACTCCAGCTGGGTCTCTGGGCTGGCTGTCTGTGCCTCTGCTTCTCCTCTAGTGTCAAAGGAGTAGTGGGGGGGGGGGAAGGGGGGGCGTTCAGTGGCTGATATCTCTATTCCAAATACCCCTCATTTTTATTGCACTGTGGTGGGAGTTATGTTATAATGTCTTTTATAAACATCAAGGAAAAACACTAAAGCAATGACTGCATCTTCCAGTATGAGGTTTGTAAAAAAAACACTTTTTTCATAGATTCTTTTAGTTTCACTTGGGGTACACAAAAGCATAGCATTGATCAAACTGGGGAAAACATTTTATTTTCAGATATATACTTAAACAACTACTAAGTGTTTTTGGCTATGTCCAAGGTATTTCCACCTGTGGAAAAAAAAAACCCACCCACACACACACTTCATCTTAGCTTAAAGGCTGAGAAGCCTACTCCCATTTACCATGGCTCAACTCCAGAAATGAACCTCAACCTCATAAATGAATTGGTGATGAACCATGCTCAGGATCTTGTTTTCTCATGTGATTATGTTGTCTCCAGGGTGCCATAAGTACCTCATTTCTGGGGTTGGGGTGCATGGGGTTAGAGCAGGTGGGCAAAGCTTATTTTCTCAGCAGCATAAATGGGCACTCTGCAGCTTCAATGTAAACATATCCTAAGGTGTTATCCTGAGGCTTCAAAGATAATCAGTTAGTTCCAAGATCAGATTTGTGAGTTAACGTACGTGTGTGTGTGTGTGTTTGTGTGTGTGTGTGTGTGTATTCACACACATATATCTGACAAAAGGAAGCAAGGAGAGCAGCAGAGTATGAACCCTGAATTTCAGAAAAGCAGACTTTGACTCCCTCAGGGAACTGGCAGGGCAGGATCCCCAGGGAGGCCAGTCTGAGGGGAAAAGGAGTCCAGGAACATGTTGTATTTTAAAGAAACCTTACTGAGGACTCAGGAACAAACCCTCCCAATGTGCAGGAAGAATAGCAAACATGGCAAGCAACCAGCTTGGCTTAGCAGAGAACTCTTCAGTGAACTTAAACACAAAAAGGAAAGCTTACACAAAAGGAAGCATACAACAACTTGTGAAGAGTATAAGAATATTGCATGAGAGGATTAAGTCAAGAAGGCCAAAGCAAAACTGGAGTTGCAGCTAGCAAGGGACATGACAGGTAACAAGAAAGGTTTTTAAGGGCACATCTATACACGCAGGATAATACACTTGCAGCAGCTCAAATAAGAGTGGCATAAATTTGTGCCTCAGCACACGTGCCTGAACATGCACTTTGGTGTGGGGCAAATTGTGCCACTTAAGGCACACTGACTCTGCCCAGCTCCTCCTGGAGCTTCAGCCAGAGGGAGGTAGAGGCTGCGGCCAGCATCTGGATTACCCCAGCAGTGTAAAAAGCTGCCCTGGTGAGCAGCTCAGGGCTACTTGTCCTCAGGAGCTTCTGAGGCCTGGCCAGTTGGTATCTGAGGACACTAGCCCCTTGTGCCAGCTGGACAGCTGAAGCAGCCCTAACCTAGAGTGGCCCCTGCACCCTCTATCCACTGCAGCATTCTGGTAGTGGGGGCTGCTGTCTGGCTGTGACCTGCTGCCACCTATGATAGCATCTGTCCCCTTGAACCTGCAGCCCCATGACTGCACACCTGCCAGACCCAGACACCAACCACACAGCCGCCTGGGCTCTAGTACTGGCACAGCAGCAGAGCTGCCTGCACCTCTGGACCAGCTGCCAGTGGGCCATGGATGCACAGCTGGACTTCAGGCGGCACTGCTGTCATGTCTTCTGGTGTCCCTGCTTTGCCATCTGGGCAGCTACTGCCCACAAGATGTGCTCCTTAAGGTGGCCTGCTTTGAACTGTTGATGTGAGTCCTCCTGGCCCCAAATGGCCAGGAGGTCAGCCACCTCATCTGCCCTCCAGCTGGATCCCCAGTGCAGGCTCTGGGCAGACTTCTCTGCCCAGGTTCTGCCACTTGCCTCACCAACAGGGATCCTGGTGTTCCCTGTTTAAAATTTGCAAATTCTCTGTTAAAAAAAAACACATTTTCTCAGCAAAATCCCCCAAATCCCTGTTCTTCTATGATTAAAATGAAACACCACTAGATATAGAGAAATAAGTTCAGCAATGTTTTGTTTACTAAAGCAATTTGGAAGCCTACTAGTGCCACTATCATCATAGTGAATCAAATTCTAAATAGCTATTCACTTTGGTGTTTGCTTTTGGTTTTTTTTATCATAGAAAAATCAGAGCTGCCCCTGCCCTTTTGCTCACTAGTATGTGAGGTGCTGAGCAGCACTGATATGCCAGTACCCTGCCCTTGCCCCTGCCCTTGCCCCTCACTCCCAACCCACAGCTCCACCAGTGCCCCTCACTCCTGACCCACAGCCCCTGACTGCCCGCCACTAGCTCCCTCCCGCCAGCAGCTCTGTCCCATCACCAGGACATGAATCCAGCCGCAGCTGTCCCACTGGCTGCTTTGTGGCTCTGAGCAGTGCCAGCCCGTTCTGTTCTGGTCCCTGAGCTTGTGCCAAGGCCCCTGCAATCCCCATGTTGTTCCTGGGAAGCTCTCAACTAGGGCTCAGGGGCTGGACTGAGCACCCCCTTCCCTTCCAGGCTGGTCTCCCCCTGCACAAACTGTTTTAGGTGGCCAGGGGGGCTCTAAGTCTGACTCTGGCAGCCTCTCCTACCCAAAATGTTTCCTCACAATTCCCCCTCCCCTGGCCCCCCAGCTCTCTCTTCCACACACACCCCTGCTGCCACCTCCACCCCTCCCCCCAGCCCATTCACACCCCACAAGTGGTTCATGGGACCAGAAGCCCCTACAGGCCAGGGCCCCTTGTCCTAGCACCAGTGTAAGCATGGGGCAAGGCTGCAGTATGGCAGTTGCCCTTGCAGCTGTGGCTCCCACCAGCAGGTCCTGTCCCATCTGGGAGCAGCAGCAGCAGTGGCCATCTGGGTGCTAATGCCCACTTCTGGCAGAGACCCCTGGCAGTGTGGGGCCACCTCAGACCAGCGGCTGCACATGGCACTGGCCCTGCCCAGCCTGTGAGCTGTCAGACAGAACAAGGCCAGCTCCTGCTGTCACCTGGGGGCTTCCAGGACCGCAAACAGAAGCCACACGCCCTCCACCCCAAAACCAGTCCCCCACCTGCTTTTTTCTGGTGTGTGTTTTGTTTTTTTTTAAATACCAGGATTTCCAGGTATCAAATTTAGAGCCCACACTGCAAATATGCAGTGCAGGGAACCTTTTTTTTGGTCCTAGTGTGCCTCTTGCAGTGTCTCAAATTTGACGTTCCACAACAGGCATTGTGCACTTGTCTGACATGCCCCGCAAGTATGGTAGCAGCAAGACAAAGGTTGTGGAAAGTGTGAATGGGGGAGGCCAACCTAGTGGCTGATGATGAGGAAAAGGCTGATGTACTCAATGCCTTTTTTTACCTGGCAGCACAGTCTGGGAAGTAGGTTAGCAGCCATCAGTGGTAAAAGAACAAGTTAGGGACTATTTAGAAAAGCTGGACATGTGCAAGTCCATGGGGACAGATTTAATGCATCTGAGAGTACCAAGGGAGTTGGCTGATATGATTGCAGAGCCGCTCGCCATTATCTTTGAAAACACATAGCAATTGGGGAAGGACCCAGATGATTGTAAAAGGGTAAATATAGTTCCCATCTTTAAGAAAGGGAAGAAGGAAGACCCGGGGAACTACATACCAGTCAGCCTCACCTCAGTTCCCAGAAAAATCATGGAACAGGTCCTAAAATAATCCATTTCTAAGCACCTGGAGAAGAAGAAGGTGATTAGGAGCAGTCAGCATGGATTCACCAAGGGTAAGTCATGCCTGGCTAACCTGACTGCCTTCTATGATGAGATAACTGGCTCTGTGGATGCAGGGAAAGCAGTGAATGTGATATACTTTGACTTTAACAAGGCTTTTGATATGGTGTCCTGCAGCATTCTTGCAAGGAAGGTAAGGAAGTATGGGCTGGATGAATGGACTGTAAGGTGGATAGAAAGTTGGCTGAAGTTGGCTGATGGGATGGATTGCACCCTCGGCAAGTTCGTGGATGAAACCAAGCTGAAGGGTATAGTAGATATGCTGGATGGTAGGGCTAGGATTTAGAGTGACCTTGGCAAGTTGGAGGAGTGGGCCAAAAGAAATCTTATGAGGGTCAACAAGGACAAGTGCTACGTCCTGCCCTTAGGATGGAAGAATCCCATGCTACAGGCCTGGGACTAACTGACTAAGCAGCAGCTCTGCAGAAAAGGACCTGGGGGTTATAGTGGGCAATAAGCTGGATATGAGTCAACAGTGTGCCCTTGTTGCCAAGAAGGCTAACAGTATACTGCGCTGCAGTAATAGGAGCATTGGCAGCAGATCATGGGAAGTAATTATTCTGCTCTATTCTGTACTAGTGAGGCCACACCTGGAGTACTGTGTCCAGTGTTTGGTCTCCCACTATAGAAAGGATGTGAACAGGTTGGAGAGAGTCCATTGGAGAGCAATGAAAATGGTTCAGGGGCTGGGGAACATGACTTATGAGAAGAGTCTAAGGGGGGAGGGATACAGGAGTTGGCAGAGGGTGAATGTTGTATGCGGGGCCCTTCCAAGCAGCCCTACACACTGGCTCCAGTGCATGGTCCCAATTCAGCACACAGGCCAGTGCAGAGACCCTCATCATGCCTGTACAGGCTATATGAGCTTCAGACCCCCGTTACAGACTAAGCAAATTAGAGATGTATATAGATAGAATCACAGAATCATAGAAAATTAGGGTTGGAAGGGACCTCAGGAGGTCATTTAGTCCTCCTGCCCCAACTAGATCATTCCAGCCAGGGCTTTGTCAATCCAGGCCTTAAAAATCTACACAGATAGAGATTCCACAACCTCTCTAGGTAACCTGTTCCAGTGTATCACTGCCCTCCTAGTGACAAAGTTTTTTGTAATATCCAGTCTTGCTGCAACTTGATACTATTGCTCTTTGCTCTGCATCTGCCACTGCTGAGAACAGTCTAGCTCTATCTTCTTTGGAACCCCCTTCAGGTAGTTGAAGGCTGCTATCAAATCCTTCCTCAATCTTCTTTTCTCCAGACTATATAACCCCAATTCCCTCATCCTCTCTTCATAAGTCATGTACCCCAACCTCCTAAACATTTTCATTAACCTCCACTGTACTCGGGAGTGTCTCTTATTATGAGTTTGTACAGCACTTAGCAAAACTGAGCTTTGTGTTCAGTCTTTTATCAGGACAACACTGTAAAGCAAATAACAATAACGATTAGCTGGAGACTGACTTAGCTATCCTTTGACCCTCAGTGGGTGTCACCTGAAAAGACTTGTCAAAAGCTAATAACAGGCTACAGTATAAGTTTAAAGAACTTCTTATATTTGGGGATGTTATGGTTTCTATTGCTGACAAATTAATGAGACTAAATCTGAAAATGAAGCAAGATCTTATTCATGTTTAATCAGATGCAAGGAAGTTTAATTGCACTGAAGGCAGGGGGAAAATATATACTAAAAACTAATGAGCAGAACTGGTAACCTGTCCTAGGGCCAAACTTAAAGGCCAAAAGTTATCCCTAATATTCCTGCTGATTTATTCCTGTATGAGATGGCATTTTACAATGCTCCACCAAAGTCAGAAGAGAGTGCTTTGGTAATTGTGGGTGTGAATTACTGAGCTTGGTTGAAGCAGTCATAAATATATCAAACCAGCATATGCATTATCACAAACACGGGCTTGCAATTTACTCATCTAGAAGTCAGGATGTTGTTTTGTTGTGAGGCCTGGTTCAGATGCTGCCCTTGTCTATGGCAAGAATTTAAGATCAGGTCTAGTTGATGGTAAACTGCCATCAATATCCGTGACAGGTTAATGGTTCTTCAGAGAGCAGGGAGGATGGTATCCATGCTTTAATGAAAAAGAAAGAAATATGATAGGTGTAAATAAGCCCGATAGATGTTTCTTTGGGTAACGATCGCCTGTGAATATAGGGGAATGCACTTGATTGCCCCAGAAAGCCCTTTCCAATCTCATTTTACAATGCTCTTACCTTCCTTCTTTAGCCAGGGTCAGTACTGCCATATCTCGCATTCTTTGACATTTCCAACTGGCTGACCAATAATGACTAGGAAGAAAGGAACTGGCACTTTTTTCTTAGCTGTTTTGTATGAAATCCATAGTCTCTTATTTCCTCTTGACATCTTGGTTGACAACAGTTTAAGAAAGAAATATGCTTTGTTTGTTTGTAGGGATGGGATTAATATTCACTTTATATTTGATTTGCTTCCCTTTCTTCATATTGTGCCATTGATTTATATTTGAGTTAAATATTTATATTTGTGCTCATCCTGCAGAAGAATGAACAGAATACTGGACTAAATGATAATCATCTAAAGTAGTTCTATAACTAAACCAACGTAACAGTAATATATTAGTGCCTCCTGTTAGTGGCCAACAGTTTTTAACTTGGGTGTATCCAAAGATAGATAAATCCACACTAAAGTAACTCAGTGAGTGAACTGATTTTCACACATCTCAGTGAAGAAAATAAGTCATATTTTCAAAAAAATTAATTACCTGTACTGGGGACCAGAATGTCAAAAGGCTCAGTTCTCATTTAAACACCTTCATTAATGGGAGTAATGCATGCTTAGTATCCCTCAAAAAAGGCAGGGGCCTTTAAAAGCCAAAGCTTTTAAAATTACACTCATTTTGGTAGTCCATTTCTGTAAAAATCGAAGTAAGAGTTGAAGAATCAAGTCCCATCTTGGTGAATGCCTTAACAAGTAAACTATTGGGCTAAATCTAGGTGTCAAAC
Source organism: Alligator mississippiensis (assembly GCF_030867095.1). Taxonomy (NCBI): domain Eukaryota; kingdom Metazoa; phylum Chordata; order Crocodylia; family Alligatoridae; genus Alligator; species Alligator mississippiensis. Next base: position 46,912,127 of record NC_081830.1, read on the forward strand.
TTGGACTAGATCCAGACTATATTGCTTCTCATGGGCTGGATGAATCACAAGTAGCGACATTAACTCCTTTGGCTGCCAGGACTGCTCTTTTGCACAGTTCCAGGGCACAGGGAGTTAGTGTTTCTACCCCCTGCCCCTACCTATCTTAGTTACCAGGGGTGCTGAAACCCCCAATTTCAGTATCAGGTAATGTGGGAGGGTGAGCAGTATCAATCTACCTAGTTTCAGAGTTGTGCCAAAACATCAGGGATTAACACCACTACCACAGAGTCTCCGGCAGGCACTGCAACGAGCCCTCCAGACTGAATCCAGCCTGCAGAGGTGGATGGTTTAGCCAACAAGAAGCCCTGAAGGCTGAATGACCCACCTCTGTGTACCAAATACAGCCCCTGAGCCATACGTTTATACTCCCGGGATAAATCAGGTGGTCCGTTCCCATAGGAATCAATGGGAAATAGCCATCTTTTTAAGTTATTTGCTGAATTAGAGTCCTGGGCATTATATTTAGGCACAACATAATAGTTACTAGTAACAGAATTATCATTTTACCATGAAATTCAATTTAAAACAATAGTAAAATGTTAGATAAAGATATGACAAAAAGTGACTGTCTTAAAACTATTTCCATGTGCTTATGAGCTATTATTATTTTCAATATTTGTCAGTCATTTGCATAATAAATATAGTAATTTATCACAACACTGTTTTGCAGATAGAATGTATATAGAATCAGCCTTAAGCCATGGAATATGTCAATTTATTTGAGATTATGTAGGTCTGCGGTACTCACCATTAGTGTCCCTTGCTTGCAATTATCTGAGAAAGAAGAAAAACAATCTCCCAATGTAGTTTTTCCTTGTCTCCACTTATAGCATTGAGAGCAAGTGCTATTAGTATTGGAATATGTAAGGAATTTAAGTGAATTTTGTGCTTTAGATTTTAGAGATGTAAGGTCAAGATAATTCTTTATTGTATAGTGTGCTTGCTGTTGCTACTGAGTTGAAAATAACCACTTCAGTAGAACCTTTTGTACCCAGTAAATTAATTGAGCATCTGAAGAAAGCTTTTTGCCATCTGAAATGTTTTTCTACGTCTCAGTCTCCTTCACAGAAAGGAAATGATATGGCTATCATAAGAGTTGGCTGATGTGTATTCCCAGGCTTCCAGAAGGACTGATGTAGAAAACCTGGAAGATTTTTAAAGTTATCATCAGGTTGCAGAAGCCCCCCAAGAAAGGCAAATATGACTTGCCCACCATTTGGGTGAATCCTAATACAGGGGCCATGTTCATAGCTGTCCACAATTTTCCTTTCAGCAGATTAGATACAAAATGTATTTGGACCATTATTTTCATGTATTACAGTTGTTTGCATCTCTTACAATGCACATTTGTATGCATGGCATTTTTAGTGCTTTGATCTGACCCCATTTCTGCCCCACACCTAATCTTTTATGCTGGTGACATTTCATCCTTAATGAACAGAAGGGTAGCAGTCTAGTTTGCCAGAACAGATCAAGCGCTGCAATTTAGGATTAAAGATCTGTACTAATAAAAATGTTCACAGTTCTATTGGAATTAGCATATCATTTATGCTTTATTCCATAACATGAGTTTTTAAAAGACACCTTAGGCATGTCAGTTTTTTTTGTTTTATTGTAATACAAGCTTTAACTGAGGGCACAGATCAAGAAAAGATATTCCTCTTAGAGATGACAGACAGACATTGATTTTAAATGCTGCTTTACCAATAGCCTAAGGGTGCCTACCTTCTAAAGAATTCAGATAAAGTTTTTCAATAGCAAAATACTAGCATATTGAAAAACTAAATGGTTTCTCACATGCAATAAGTGACCCTGCACCCTAATTTACCTCCTGTACTTTCTATAATAGAAAGCTGAAGAGTAAGTGCTGCACTCTATCACTAATATGCAATAGATTCATGCATTAGAATTTGCATATGCTTTTCAAAGTAAACTGCAAAGATTCGACTGTGTACTCAAATTTCAAGCCCTTTTAAACTACTATAGTGTGCATAAATACTGTGCTAAAAGATAGGAAATATAGATTGAACATTTTAAGAGACAAGCACACTTTTATAAAAGATTGACAGTTCAGTTTGAGTGCTCTGTATACTTCTTTTCTCAAATGAACTCTTATATGCACTTTATGTATGTACCATATATTGCTTTTTAATATGAAACGCATGCTGTGAAGCTGGAGCTGAACTTGCCAAGAGCTTTCTGGTTGCCTATGTATTTTTTTCCTGAGTTCTTCATTCCTGAACTCAGTAACTTTACAAACCAAAAGGGTTATCTGTGTGTATTGGGAGATACTGGTCCTCTTCCTCCCAGAAGTGACACCTGCCTTAAATACTGATGCAAAATCCATTATTTTTGCACTACAAAATTCTGCAGTACTACAAAAATAAGGCAGCAACCTGGCACATATAGAACACATGCAGAAAGTCTTTTGATTATATTAACTAGTGAACTGAATAGCAATGAACATAATGCAATGTTTAAATCTCACAGTTTCAGACTGCTTTTCTAGATAACATCACAGTCATTAGGTCAGGACAAATTTGGGCCATATTTTCCACCAAAAAAAAATCACTGGGCTGCAAAATTTTGATCTACCCCCATTGCAATTTGAACATCTGAGCAAACTGTTGCCTTTTTATCATGCTGATACCTTGCCCTGAATACAGAATAATTAAATTTCAGAGGGGACAATATGCTGAGACAGCTGTGCTTGGATCAGACAATATGGCACCTCCTTAACTCGTCATGGAGTTTATATATAGCTTGCTAAATACAAATATATTTAAGTTCAGTGAGGAAAACCTAGTGCTGATGGGTTACTTCTTTCATTGAGTGGTACATAGTTAATTTACAGTAGCAGCAAAAGGTCTCCATAAATATTAACATCTTAGCACTAAATCCTCTCTCACCTTTATTCATCCAGGTGGCACTTCAGTAGATACAGACTGAATTTTTTTGGCATTTGTACACAGTTTAGAGTTTATGCTGCTATGCTCACCCTGCACTGTCTTACTGAGCATGCTCACTAGGCTTCACAGATTCCTGGGTGGAATAGTGTCACGCAAGTACACTATTAGTGTACTACTTAGTGTGTATGACTGAGTCCCATAACTTTAGTTGCAGAAAGACCATTGCAAGTAGCTGTTTGATGCTGGACGATGGGGTCCTCTAAGCCACTAGGGTTGGTTTGAACCTATATCTTCTGCTTTTTATCAATAATCTCTAACCACCAGACTATAGGATGCTGCTGCACAAGGCACGTACTATTTGTTTACTTAAAGCTGTTCCACTGTGCAGTTAAGAAGAAAAATATGTGGGGTCAGCAGAGGCAAATAAAAGCCAAAGAAAGGGTGCATCAAGGACATAAGCCATGTTCTGCAAAGGGATGGGGCCTGGGTTGTAGCCGCAGCTAGCCCCTACTCCCAGTGGGACAGAAGCTGTTCCACTGCTGTTTCTCCAATCACTATTAAATGTGTTCAGGGTGTAGACATATGTATCTGGAACTGTTTTAAAAGGGCAGCAGCTTTTTGATTGCTATGCGTGAACAAGCTGAGAACTACTCAAATGTAGCAAAACCTCTCCAGGTTTACCAACTGATGCCCTTTTGAAACTTTCTCTCCTTTGAAAGGACTTCAGATGTATGGGGGTTCACACCTTAGCCTCAAAAAGAGGGCTTGGGAGCAACACTTATTCCATGGCCTGATAGTTGCTGCAAACATTCTTGGGGACAGTGCCCCAACCAGTAGGCTATTGGGCTAAATCATGGAAAGGGCCTCCACCATCTCACTTCTCTCAGGTACACCTGGATGGTGTTCTTAGTCCACCACAGACTGAAACAGACTTCAAACTGAGTGTAAATGCCAAACATTGCTGTTACATGTCTTCATAAGTTCCACATACATTGGTGTGTATAGGAGAAATAGGACTTGACCCTTAGTGTCTTAGACACTGCACAAGCACCTAAGACAGTCTCTGTCCCAAACGCTTGCTCACATAATAGACAAGTCACACAAAAGATGTATTATCATTAGCCTCACTTCAGAGACAGAGAATTCAGGCACACTGGGCTGCAATGAATTGTCTACAGCTACAGGGCAGAGCTATGAAAAAAAATCAAATATCTCAAGTCTTAGGCTAGTGTGTGAAGCATGAGACTATTTCTTGTGTTTTCATAGAGCACTCTGGGATTTCTTGTTTAACTCATTGGCCACCTAGTCCAAGGGGAACTCAGAGACCTTGCATTATAGTTGCACTGCCAGTTACTTCCCACAATATAAATATGACTGGGGGCATATGATTGTTTATTTAGAGTGACATTCAAACTTCCCTCCTTGAATTATGCAGATATCTATAGATTACAGTATGGTTTCTGAAACAGCAGACAAGGTATTTAGCTATAAACCATAATAATCTGTAGTAATGAAGTGTTCTTTAAAGAAAATCACCACCTTATGAGCAAGCAACATATGCAGAAATTATTCACGCCAGTTCACTTTTGTTTAAAGTCATCCAAAAGGCAAGTGTGCATTTTGGAGGGAGATATGTCATTTCTTTGCCATCTTGCTTGTATGTTTTGAGTAGTATGATGCATATTGCAGTTGCAGTCTGTGCCCTCAACTAGGTGGTCCACAAGAAAATAATTAAAGCCTGGAAATACTATGTTGTGACATTTCAGTCAGTTTCTTGCAGCGGGTCTGAATGATTTACAGAATGTAGTGAGCATTTTCAATGGTCTCTAAGCTACAGACGTGAAGGAAGAGAAGGAGTAACATCTGTTTAAAGTTTAAGAACTCTGGCAGGCACATACTACTGTCAATGCCCTAGATTTTTAGGTTGCTATTAAATTGGTAGAAGAATTTTTTCCCTAGTGTTCTTCTACAAGAAGTGTGTAATGATGATTCTTGGAAGGTATTTGCACTCCTAGTGTGATGGAAAACACTTTTTTTCTCCACAGGTTTTAGCTATTTAACCCAGATAACTTTTAACCCACATACTTGCAGTTTAAATAATGGAAGCTAACTGACTCTTTGCTGGGGATGAATGTTTAAGGATTGAAGAATAGATTCATAAGAAACTAGGGCTAGAAGGTCTACTTCCTGCAAAAGGCAGGATCATCCCTATCTAAACCATGGTAGACAAGAATTTAACTAACCTACTTTGAAACTCTGGGAACAATCCTTATGCACAAATATACTGACATAAAAAGTGTAAATCAAAAAGTAGACTACGCTTATATCCAACACAGGAAGGTCACATGGAAAGACAATATTTATGGTCTTTTCGTGTGACCTTACTGGCTTGCATTTCATAGACATTAGGGCTGGAAGGGACCCCGATGATCTTACGAGGTCTCTTCCAGCCCTAATGTCGATGAAACACGAGCCAGTAAGGTCATATGGAAAGACCATAAATATTGTTATATTAGGATTAATAGTTGGCCCAATCCCATTTCCCATTTTCTCTACTGCTTGAGGGCCAAGTACTAATAGGGTGAATCTATACATCACCCTACGGTGAGGTAGCAACATGCTATGGTGATGTGCAGGATGCTAAAGCGATGTAGTGATCACGTCTGTCTGCATGTGATTGCCAGCTATGTTGTCATAGAGGCGCATGCCTCAGGGATAGTGCACCACTACCATGATGTAGTAGTGAAATCTACCCATGCACTGTGCGCACAGCACAGTAACCATTCATACTACACTGTGCTTTAGTACTTCCAAAAGGAAGTACTAAAGCATGGTGCCATAGCAATGTCACCATACAGCAACATGTAGACACACCCATTGAGAAGGAGAATTGTATCAAATTTTGCAGTATTAAACAACTGAGGGAATTTTTTTCCTGGCCACAGCTAGGCTTACAATTTTATCATGGCTAGTGTAAGCATCTATGTTGTGCACACAGGGTGTACAGTGTGAATTAAAAGCAAGCTGGAATCTTATCAGGGGATAAGGCACAACGCCACATTTATTGGAACATAAAACATGCAACATGCAACATGAAAAGAATAAAGAACAGTAAAGTTATTTGCTTCACTCATTCCCATACATACTCATTTACTCATTTATTCATCCATTCATTCAAAAGAAACAAACACAGACACAGAAGTTAGACAGTCCTGCAAAGGTTAAGGTGTTGCCAAGTTTCAAAGTTGCTCAAGGTTATTCTGGTGGCTGACCAGGCTGGCCAAGAGAGTTGGAGTCAGGTCTTGTTGTATGTGCCCAAAACTCCTCCTTGCAGGTGGAAGAGACCCAAAGCCTTGTCTTTGTGTTTATTTTTTATAGTATTATAGTATAGCTGTCCATAGAGCCTATGGATTCCTCTGAGTCAGATGCGAAGGCTGTCCTTCTTGTCCTGTTGACAAGCTGGGAGTGGTAGGTAATGATCTTCTGGCTTTGTGGTCTGCAATCTTCAGAGACCGTCATTTGCAGTCTTCAGCCATCAGGATGGAGCATGATTTAATGTTTGATAATCCTTTACTGCTGACTCTAAGTCGCTGCAGCTTTAACCATCAAACCACAGAGGCTATTTTCACCTGCTGCAAGAGACTTGTCTTCTTGTGTCGTTGGCACATATGTCCATCATTCATGCTTTCATTACCTCTTTCCTCTTTCCACACAAGCCAGACATATTTGCACACACCAGACATACCACAAACCCTTACACAAGCATTCTCCCTATACTAAATTTAAATTCTAAAATTATAAGCCAAATATATTTAAAATCATAAGACCAATGTCAAATATATTTTATGCTAAGCAATAAGAGATTTAAAATAGATGTTCAGTTCCAAATAATACAATAATTGATTAAATAACTTTATCTTGATGGTTAGTAAATCATAATAGGATTAACCATTATCTTAATGGTCCTTATATAAAAAGAAAAATAACAAAATAAACAGTCAAAACAATTATAATTAATAACAAAATAAGCAATCAAAGCAAAATCTTCATTGCAATACTACATCTACTGCTGCTTTTCCTCTTTGGTTTAACATGAGAGTAAAAATTTAGAATCTGTATGGCAAGTGCTCCTTTCCCTCAATATCTTGCAAATGGATAGTCATGATGATAATGCCAATATTTTTTATTTGGGCAGTACTTCTCATCCTAAAGGATTTAAATCAGTAGGTCATGGGTACAACCCAGGCATGGGTGGTCAGGGTTCAATGTTTAAAGGCATAAGCTTTGGATGTCTTGAGCGGAGGGGTCAGGATCTGGGCCATTCAAGAGTCAGGGGGCTAAGCAGGGATGCAGGCAAGAGATAGAGACCTAGGATCTAGGGAGTACAAATCAGATTAGGGAACAGCGAGCATCAAGAACTAGGCATCAAGGCATCAAGAGCACTGAGGCTAGACAGAAAGGGGCCCTGTCTTGCTACAAGCCCACAGAATATGACAAGACACAGGGATAGGTGAGGGCACTCAGGCACTGGACAGTCTCCACCCAGGCTGTCATGGCCAGCTGGGGCTTGTTCAGTATAGTGAAAGTGGATTAATCAACACAGTGAAATGAAGCAAATGTAGTCAGTTTTTGGTAACATAGAGCACTTTGGTAGAATAGTATAGAGTAGAAAGTGAAGAATGTAGCTGATAATGAAGAAGGAGTGATACATAGGGAGAATGCATTTTATTCAGCTTGGAATTGTGGCTAGGACTGAATATGCTACAAAACTATGGATAACTATTTGCAATTTGGCTATATTATCCTATCTCCCCCTTCTACAGATGGTAAGTCCAGTGACAGAGTTTTGTATTGGATCATTGATTCAGTACTTAGTGGAATTGAAAGTCTTCAAGAATTGAATTACTAATGATAATACTGACAGACCTTACTATAGATGTTCTGTAGGGGCCTTCCATTTAAATGCTGATACAGAGAGTCCAGTAAGGCTGGCTCTGGTCAAATGTCTGGGGTTTAAATGTCTAAAATTTTAGTCCCCAATATGTAATAGGATTAACCTTCCTTTAGCAGTTCTGCAACCATCCCGCTGCTGTTGAGAAACAGTTTGTAGTCTTGGTACCATAAACCCTCTTTTGCTTGGTCTCTGTCATGCTCAGTTCCTGAAAGTCCCTAACAGAGAATGTTAACCAAGCAGAAGAGCCAGAGGCTGAGCAAAGGAGAGTTAGCTGCTTGCAGAGAAAGCTTTGTCACGATATCAGTAGTGCTGTACTAAAAGATGTGGGAGGGGAATTCTCCTTAGCAGAACCATTAATCCTCTAATTCATGGTGAAGAAAAGACAAGTCTCTCATTTGACTAGCATGTGGCAGATGCACAGGCTGAAACCTCTTTATTACAAACAATATTGAATTGCTAATTCCAGTCTCCTTGCTCAATGCTGCTGCCTGGGGGATTTCTGGTCATGAGCCAGATGCTACAGAGAAGTCTTTAGAATGTTATGATCTAGAGGAAAAAACTGGAAAAGGAGGTAGTAGGAGGATAGCTGGGTGATGGTTGACAGTTTGGAAGTGAAAGGAGAGTCAGTGTCGACACAAAGGCTGGAAAGAAAGAATCTGTGAAGGGCTTTGTACTGTGAGGCGATTGCTGGAGTACTAGGATGTATATGTACATGATTGATTAGATATGCACATTTAAATTGAAATCCTTGGCTCACAAAAGTATAAAGTAAGTTATTTCCTATGTCCAGACCTAACTAAGTTTTTAGCATGTTCTAATGAGGTCATGACATACCTCAGAATGTCTCCAGGCTAGGAATATGTGAAACCACTTAATTTTATACTGTGTGTTACAAATATAAATCAAAGGCACAAAGTATAATAGCCCAGTATTTTAGCCAAATTTACTAATATTAAAAAAAATATCTAATGCATCTTTCAGTGAGTCTGTTAATTAGACAAAAGGGTCTAAAAATGCCAAATGAAAAGTAATTCCTGAATATCAAAAAAATACCCTGTAAGTATGCATACAACAAAAAATTGTGACTTGAAATGTCCTTTCTGCTACTTTTCATGGCATCCTGAATTACATTATTTGTAACTACTGAAGGATGCTCTGATAGGCCACGTCCAAGCGAGCATGGCTGCACAGTATGTGGCGCCACAAACATGTCTGTAGTATCACATACCGCACACTTAGATGTTCTCCATGCTGCAGAGGTGTGCTGCCTGTGTGTGCACTTCTCCACTATTTTTTTCCGTGGGTTTTTTTGACCCCTGGATATCCAGGGGTCAAAGAAACCCACGGAAAAAAATGTGGAGCAGCGCATGCACAGGCAGCGCGCACGCCACTCAAAGATGGAGCTGGGTCTACCCAGAGCCATGCTCCAGCTGCCGGCCAGGCTCCATGCAGTAGAATCACCAGGTCTGCAGTCCTGGGAGGCCCCCAGGATTACAGGTAAAGCCAGCCTCGCCTATCCCACCTGGGGTGAAGTGCACACCAAAGCTCATGTGGCATGGGCATTCCCTGGGGACAAGTAGTGGCAGTGCAAGGTGCACCACCGCTACTTGTCCCCAGGGAACCAAACATCCATGCTCATTTGAAAGCAGCCATACTATTGGAAAATTCCTGCCTCCCTTGGGGATCCCCACAAAAACAAAATGTGCATCTCAAGAGACGATCCAACTTCCCAACATCTTAATTAAATGCAATGTCTTGTTAATTTAAGTCTTTATCATTTAGCGTAACAAAAAATGTGGGGGGAATTGGTTGGCAGCATAAGGAAATAGGAAATCTCACAGTCAAATTTACTATACTAGAACTATAGAGCACTAACAGTCTCTTAGATCTGTTTAACAATATTAATAATTAATTAAGTTTGTAATGAACATCCATGAAAAAATGTTATGCAAAAGGTTAAAGAAGGACCATGAATAAGACAAGAGTCCTGCTTTCTTTTTGCCTTCCTTGAAGTACTAAATCACAAAATGTAATATCCACTGCTCCCTCCACCTCATTTTTTCTAAGCCTTTGCTCTTTCTTTGTCCAATTGATATATGTCAGTTATGTTTTGTTTATATGTATGTAATATATAAAGTTCTGTTCTTCTGCAACTAAAGAAGACCTGGTAATTTGGATACTGTTTGATAAAATTATTTTAATTTACATCTACAAATAATGTTCACCTGCTAGAGCTTTTCATATCTCCAGGGCAATGAGACTGATTAATTTATAGAACTATGAATCTTACCATAAAATGCTTTTCAGAGTTGGGTTGGCATTATTTAATATTACTTTATAATGATTAAATTCACCTCATGTTTCACCATCCTATTTTAATCTTTTCACAATTTAGTCACTGAGTAACATTTAAATGCCTGTGCTAGTAGATACTACTATCCTGTTAAGAGTATGGTATCAATAGTGCTAGTAGAATACTATAAAGCAACCTTTGTGAGTATTCATTTTAATTTTAAAAGTGTATTTGTATGACCATGCTAAACCCCCCTTTTCAAAGTGTTTTGAAGGTGCTTGAAGGTGTGTACCAGTGGGTCATGCTGACTCCATTCACTATTGGCAGCCTCCAGGTCTCAGGCAGCATCGCACTGCCACAGGGCTGTGCCTGAAGTGGGCCATAAGCACCTCAATGGCCCAGCTGTCTGCTGCTGCCAGTGCCAGGGGCTGTGCACCACAGAGGGGTGGGGGTGGGCATGTGATGCCCCCCCTCAAAACCTCCCCACAAACCTCCCACCATCCCCTCATATCCATCCACAAACCCCACATCCCCACACACAGCCACACCCACAACTCCACACACTTACCCACATACCCCTCACACACCCCATATACACAGACACCCAAGAACCCCAACCCCACCCCCATGCCCCTTCCCATCCCCATCCCACAAACCCCACATCCCCCCACCCCACACAGCTCACACCCTGCATGCACAGTAACCAGACAGAATGGGACCTGCTGGTGGGAGCTGTGCCTGCAGGGGAAGCTGTCCCCACATCCTGGTTAGTGAAGGGGGCAGTTGGAGCTCTGATTTTTCTGTAAAAAAATGAAAAGCAAAGCCCAAAGCATATAGATATTTAGAATTAATTTAATAATAATGTTAGAGGCACTGTTAGGCTTCCAAATTGCTTTAAAATTGTAAATATATCAATAAAACATTGCCTGACCAATCCCTCCCTCTCTCTCTCTTATCTGTCTCTCTCTATATACAGTAACATTTCATTTTAATCATGGAAGAACATGGATTTTGGGGTATTTTAATTAGTGAATTTGGAATTTTTTTTCAGAGAATTTGCAATTTTTAAACAGGGAACACTAGGATTCCTGCTAGTGAGGCAGGTGGCAGGAACCAGGCAGAGGAGCCATCCCAGGTCTGGCACTGGGAATCCAGCTGGAGAGCAGGTGAGGTGGCTGACCTCCTAGCCATTTGGGGCCAGGAGGACATGCTTCAACAGTTCAAAGTGGGCCACCACAATGAGGACATCTTCCAGGCAATAGATATCCAGATGTCAAGGCAGGAGCACATGTGGCAGCAGTGCTGCACAAACACCAACTGTTTAGCCATGGCCAAATGGCAGCTGGCCCAGAGGTGCAGACAGCTCTGCTGCAGTGCCTGTACCAGAGCATCCTGGGCAGTTGTACAGTACCTGTCCAGCCCTGGCAGGTGTACAGACATGGGGCTGCAGGTCCAAAGGGGCCGGATGCTGTTGCAGGTGGCAGCAGGTTACAGCCAGGCAGCAGGCCTCACTGCCAGACAGCTGCAGTGGGGAAAGGGTGCAGGGGACACTCCAGGTCCAGGCTGGCAAAGGAGGCTAGTGTCCTCATATATCAACTGGCCAGACCTCAGAAGCTCCTGAAGGCAAGTAGTCCTGAGCTGCTCACCAGGGAAGCTTTTTATACTACTTTTTATACAGCCTCCAGCTCCTCCTAGCTGCAGATCCAGGAAGAGTTGGGCAGGGTCAGTTTGCCCCAAGTGGCACAATTTGCCCCACAACAAAGTGTAGGCACATGTGCTAAGGCACAAATCTCCGGCACAAATTTGTGCTGCTACTATTTGAGCTGCTGCAAGAGCATGTGCCTGCATGTGCGGACACAGCTGAATAGTGGAAATTGCAACTGCAGAGTTTGTAAATAGCCTGAAATGTATTTGTATAAGCTATTTGGTAAATTCTTACAATTGATTATTTTATTTCCAAGAATGAGGATCAGTTTTGAAAAGATTTGTAAACAGAAAAACAAAGGCTTAATTAGCTAATGGTTTATTTAGACCAAATCATTGGTATTTCTGGCTAAGATTCAAAATATTGCATGTCTAGAGTTAGACTCTTCCATTCCTAAGTGAGACTGATTTTTCAAAAGTCAAATTTTAGGATTCAATTTTTTAAACCCTTCGCTTAAGTGACTTCAATTTAGGCATGTGGAAAGCGGTGTGCTTTGCAATATCATTTATTATTATAAAATATTCTTTAAAGATTAATGGGGACAAGAAATCTTATTTTCTCTCTGTGTGGGCCGGGCCCCGATCCCGCCGCCAAGTGCAAGTAAGGGGGGGGGGGGATCCGTGGCCCATCTTTTGTGCACACGGGCTGTGGCCAGCAGCCTGGGCACGCGGGGTCAGAGAAAACCAGTGGTGAGCTAGAATTAGTCACAAACGCACAGTGGTTGATTGAAAAGATTGTTTACTTACACCCAAAGATGGTAGTGGTGTAGGCTGGACAGGTTTCCAGGCGCAGCTCCGCTTAAATCCTCACTAGAGGACTACGACAAATTCGGTTGCTCCCACAGAGTTGTTTAGACTCCGCAGGTTTGGTTCGGTTCCCTGGTCCCCCGGAGTTGTTTAGGCTCCGTGGGTTCGAAAATTGGGTTTACAGGAAAGGGATATGTCTTGGATTGCGATCGGTGACGGGGAGAGGCTAGAAGCGAAAGCTCCGCGGGTTCGGTTATTAAGCTTGAGAGAGGCGCATTGGGTCTGCAAGGGTCCGCAGCGCTTGGAGATCTTCACACAGCACGAAGTCTCCTCCTCCTGGCGAGTTCTTTCTCTCTTTCCAGTTTTCTCTCTCTCTCCCTCTCCCTCTCCCTCTCCCTCTCCTACTTGGACGGAAACTACCCAAGCCTTTTGTATGGCTAGCAAGCCAATAGCTAGCAGCCACGTGTGCCTACATTTGAAACTGGCCAATAATGTGGCGCGAATCCAAATACAAATGGCGGGAATTCCTTTGCAATGTGCATTACCAGTATGCAAAAGAAATGCACCCTGCAAAGAAGCTGTAATTTGGCGGGAAATCCCCCGTTGCACCAGAGTTCTCTCCCGCAGCAGAGAACTCTATCATGCAAAGAAAGCTACAATCGGTGGGAAAATAATTTAGCAGTGCCGAAGCACACACAAACAAAAAATCACAACTTTGGGTTGTGACACTCTCTATTTGGAATATTCATCAGGGCTGTGAGAAGCTTCCGTCCCTGATCTGATTTGGCAGAGATTCGGCCTGATTCGGTGGTCAAATCTCCAAATCTGAATTGAATCAGGAGACCCTTTAATCTCTCCAAATTGAATCAGAACCCTCCAAATCGATTCAGAGAGATTCAGAAAGATTTGGAGATTCAGACATAGACACAGCTTTAAATGTTTTTTCTACATACCTCAAGGTAGCAGGCGGCTCATGGATGCTCTGCTAGTGGGGTGGATGGAGCATCCCACAGAAGCACAGGTGGCTCCCCAGCACACACAGCAGCAGACCTGGAAGCGGACTGCAAGCACTTCCAGTTCGCTTGTGGGTCCACCAGGGAGTGTGTTGCTGGGCCCCCCTCCCATGTCCCCTCAGCTCAGAAACTAGTGCCTCCTGGATCTGGGAGGGCACCCAGGGTCCTCCCATGGCTGAACACCAAGCTGGGAGTGCAAGGGGAGAGGCCCAGCACACTCCCTGGCAGACCCAGAAATGGACTGGAAGTAATTCTGGTCCACTTCCAGGTTTGCTGCCGAGCATGAGGGACCCCTGGCCTGTGCTCCTGTGGGATACTCCATCTGCCCCAGCATCACAGCGTTCACAAGCCATGCCTGATACCTCAAGGTATGTAGAAAAAACATTTAAAGCTGTGTGTATGACCGAATCGCTGATTCTCTGAATCAGCATCGAATCTTCGATTTGGATTTGGCCGAATCGAATCGGGGACAGTGATCTGAATCGATGAATCAAATCACTGTCCCCAATTTGGGCGAAATCCGAATTGAATACGGCCCATTTTGCACACCCCTAATATTCATCTTTATGTTGTTATAGTGTGATTTCAATCATCCTGGCCATCAGCAGGGATTAAGCCAGGCTTCTCCAGAGTATCTACAGAAGCTCTATGCAGATTGCAAGAGGGAATAGACCTATACTCTCTATGGAACAGGCAGAATGGGATACAGAAGACACATTAGCCAGTGGGCTGCAGCAACATGCTATTTTCACTAGCTCATAGTCATATGGTCATGTTAGTGAATTCCATTTTTTAAAAAATCACCAAAATATATGAACACAAAAATGCAAATGCATCCTGTTGCTTAACTTAGCTACAATCCTTGTGCAGCTACATCACATAAAAGTGTGACTATGAACAACACATCAGAAAAAAATGTAGTTGGTTTAGCAATATAAGCACTAAGGGAGAAATGTTCAAACTTTATCTCATTCTCTTATGTAATTGAAAAAAAAAATGTTAACTACAGAAAGTTCCTTCCCCTTTCCTGTTGTGTTCCAGCTGATAGGCAGGGATTCTTTATGGGCATGCCCTGTGTGTTTCCAGAGGGCAAGCCAGACACATTAAAAATATAAAATGGAAACTGTAGTAGCTCTTTATTAACATGTAGAAATTAAATAAAAAGCTAAGTGATCACCATAGATGTTAACTTCCGTGTGGAGGTCAGCAACAGCAAGCTGCTCATTTTAATAATAATATTTCTTTACCTGCATCTTTCACCATGAAGGAAAGCTGCCCCAAAGGATGCCTATTATGTTAAGTCTTGCCCTCAAAGTTATGCCATTGGCTTAAAAATTCTGATTTTTTTATTTCACGGTAATAAATATTTGTTGTTCTATATTCTGACATTGGATTAATTTGCCTTTTTTTAAAGCTGTTTTCACAACTAGGAGGCTAGTAACCCATTCTTTGCTGAAAAGTGAGGTTCTTCTATAATTCCATTGTTTTGCTAGCTTCAAGAAAACGACTACATATAGAAATATTGGCAATAAAATAATAAGAGTTCACAGTACCAGGATCAAAAAGGTCTTTGTATCCATGTTCCACAGTAGTATAACCAGGGTGAGGCAAACAGACATGATTTAGTTGGGGTGCCAACAGCATCCCACAGCACTCTGTACCCTCACTGTCTGGCACTCAGAACTGCAATGGGACTGTTTCTATGTACTTTTATGTGTCACCTTGCCCTACCTCCTGCATGTTAAGAGAGATTCAGATTATAGGGGGTTTAGTTTGGAGGGGAAACTAGTAAATAAAGTCTTATATTAAACTGCCTGGTGTAGAGTTAATCAAATGTGTCTGTGTGTCACAATACAAGAACAAGGGAATATCAATTATAACAAAACAAAAAGCAATAAAAATGCATGTGTTCAAGATCCAAAATAAATAAGCAAGTCTCCTTGCCATAAAATATTATTGAAGCCAAGATTTTAACAGTTAGACTTTTATGTGGCTAATTCACGGTTACATAAGATAGGATAAAATAAATGGCCCATAAACCTTCATGCTTTGGATTATATCTCCAGTTAAGGGCTTAGTCCTGGAGAAGGTTGAGCACTCTGGCCTAGATCCATCAAAACATTTTAGTAAGTGCTTAGTGTGAACATAATGATGTCACCAGGAGGGCTTTGGCTTCTTTAACCATGGGACAATGTTCCTAGGAGAAAAGTTGCTAGGAAGAGATGGGATCCACCTGATGAAGAGAGGGAAGAGCATTTCCATAGACAGGCTCGCTAACCTAGTGAGGAGGGCTTTAAACTAGGTATACTGTGGGATGGAGACCAAAGCCCTGAGGTAAGTGGGGAAGCAGGTGACCTGGAGTAAATACACACAGGAGAGTGTAACAGGTGAAGTCTTTTCATTCTTCCTAAGAAAGTATGGCAATCGCCTAGTTATCTCAGGTGTCTCTACATGAATGCACAGAGCCTGGAAAACTAGCAGAAAGAATTAGAAGTCATTGCAGAGTCACAGAACTATGATGTGATTGGAATAGCAGAGACTTGTGATAACTCACATTACTGAAGTCCTGTCATGGATGGATATAAACTGTTCAGGAAGACAGGCAGGGAAGAAGAAAAGGAGAAGCTGTGCTTTATGTAAAACTGTTGTATGATTGCTCAGAGCTCCAGTCTGAAACTGGATAGAGGCCTGCTGAAAGTCTCCAAGTTAGGGTCAGAGGGACGAGCATCAAGTCTGATGTTGTTCTGGTGGTCTGCTATAGACTACCAGACAAAGAGGATGAGGCTTTTTTTAAACAGCTAGTGGAACTTTCCCAGCCATAGGCCCTGGTTCTCAAGGGAGACTTCAGTCACCCTGACATCTGCTGGGAAGGCAATACAGCAGGGCACAGGCAATCCAGGAAGTTTTTGGAGAATGTTGGGTGCAAGTGTTAGAGATGCCAACTAGGGGCTGTGCTTATCTTGGTCTGCTGCTCACAAACAGGGAAGAACTGGTGGGGAATGTAGAAGTAGAAGGCAACTTGGGCAGCAGTGACTACAAGATGATTGAGTTCAGAATCTTGAGGAAGATGGCATACAGTGCACTCTCAGCAAGTTTGCAGATGACACCAAGCTGGGTGGAGTAGTAGATACACTGTAGGGTAGTGCTAGGATTCAGAGTGACCTTGAGAAACTGGGATATTGGAATTGGAATTGTTTTGGTCTCCAGACAAATGCGCATGTGGTTTTCACAATATGTGCTGCTGCTACTTGCCCCAGAGAACACCTGTGCACACATGCTCTGGCACGCAGCAGTAAGTTGCCCTGGGTGTGGTTGGAGATGCTGGGGCCTGCACCTGGGCTGGCTCCAGAAGCCTTACCTGGGGTTCTGGGGGGGTCTCCTGGGGCTCCAGCAATGGCAGTGCAGCATGCAGAGCTTGGCCATCAGCCAGAGTGTGGTTCTGGTTTTGGCCAGCACACGTTGCCACCATGTGCACTGCCCCACTTTTTTTAGGTGTGGGCGTTTTTGTCATTGGGAACTCCCAGTGTCAGAAACCCTCCCCCATGCTGCAAATTAGCAGCACAGGAAACATCTGCATGTGTGGCACATGCGGTGCCACAAATGGGTGTTCATTAGTAGGAGTGTTGCCAGCAGACTGAGGAACACGATTATTCCCCTCTATCTGGCACTGGTGAAGCCACATCTGAAGTAATGCGCCCAGTTTTGGGCCTCCCACTATAGGAAGGATATGGACAAATTGGCGGAAGTCTAGTGGAGGGCAGCAAAAATGGTAGGGGGCTGGGGCACATGACTCCTGAGGAGAGGCTGAGGGAAATGATTTTATTTAGTCTGGAGAAGAGAAGACTATGGGGGGACTTAATAGCAGTCTTCAGCTACCTGAAGTGTGGTTCCAAACAGGATGGAGCTAGACTGTTTTCAGTGGTGGCAGATGACAGAACAAGGAGCAATGGTCTCAAGTTGCAGCAAGAGAAGTTTAGGTTAGATATTAGGAAAAACTTTCTCAGTAGGAGAGTAGAAAAGCACTGGAACAGGCTACCCAGAGAAGTGATGGAATTTCCATGTTTAGAGGTTTTTTAAGGTAGATAAAGCCTTGGCTGGAATTATATTGTTGGGGCTGGTCCTGCTTTGAGCCGGGGATTGGATTAGATGACCCCCTGAGGTCCCTTTTAACCCTAATCTTCTTTGATTTTATGACTATTCACATGCTTAAAGTTAAGTCCATGCATAAATGCTTTCCTGGATCAAGGACTGGCTTGGCAAGGACAAAGCCTCACAAGCAAGGTATTAGGTTGCATAGACCTCTGATAAAAACCTAAGATGGAAGTCTTATGTTCCTATGCATCATTATAATTGTAAATTTCAGGTTTCATATGGTGTCTAAATATTATAATTTGGAAGTCTGAGTTTGCAGCACCATGACTGTGTACTTAGGTCATTAACTCTCTTTGATGGTGAATGTTCCTAAGATATAACAATTTTCTTTTCATCCTGAAACCATCTTTAAAACTGGCCAAACAGTGCTTGTTTTATGATCTATTCTACTACGGCTGTCAATATTTATAAAAAAAAATCTTTCACAAATACTTATTCTTTCAATTCAACAAATTCTATGTTTTTCTGCATGTCATTGAGGAATTGACTATGATGGAGAATACCTGAAAAGCTTCCAGATGTGTGTTTAAATTACTTAGTCCATTGAGTGGTCCTAAATAAATTAAACAAATTTCACTGCTTTGTAACTATAAGGAAAAGCAGTAGAGGCAGGCTCGTTTTTTTTTCCTCCTGTTTATTTATTCATTAGCATATGGTGCTCAGTGTGGTCCATTCCTTCTGCAGCTTTGAGGCAATGAAGCAAGCATAAGTTTACAATACATCTCTTGCTGTTTTACTTTACTACTGATCTTGATCTGAAGTCTTCCTCACCTCATCGTCCCAACTTTGGCATGGCTGCCGTTTCCAATATGCCTCACTGGCAGCTAAGCCGTTTTGAACTTAAATTTTCTGATCGTAGAGTAAAAGAGATTGAAGGGTTTAATTCTTCAAATCTATCTTATTTAACAGATGCCAGACCATCAAAACATTCCTGTCACCTGAAATTTAAGTTGTAAGGGACAGACATGGCCAGCAGAGGAAATCACGGAATGAAGCCAAATAAACTAAAATCAGTTATCTCCTATAGCAGGGAGTTGCCATGTAACAGGCATAGCAATGCTCATTGTAAAGTGTTAGGAAAAATAATGCTCTAGAAACAGAGAGGCTTCTTACAGGAGGAAGGTGTGGGTTTTATTCTTATCTCTCTTGCAGGTTGCTGCAGTGAGAAATCATAGGCAGCCAAAAAAGTGGATACTAATTTGGGGTACCTCAAAGTTTGTGCATGCAAAGGGTGACACTTATATATTGTGAATTGGGTACCCAAAGTCAGGCAATTCAGCATTTAACAACTGTAGGAGAATGAATAAGCTGCAGTGCTGTCAGGACAGTGGACCCTGCTTCTTTTGACATGCTTGGTCTGCCCTGTGGGGTGGTACCAAAGGAAATCAACCCTACCTCGAGATCTGTCTACTTGAATTTTTCCATTTGTCTTGCACATCAGCAGCCTATGAAGGAAGTAGATATTGAAGGTAAGGACTGTAATTCTCCCATGCTCTTGTATGACGCCTGGGGCAGAGGAGAAAGGGTACATTTGCGTTTTCTCCTTTTCTGTGCTCTGGAGAAATGGCCAAGGACTATCTGGATTATTGACAGTAAGCTCCTCAGTGCAGGATCCTAAAGACAGGATGTTCCTGGAGCATTGTCATCAAGTATATGATCAGCACTCAACACATAATTAATAAGTTAGATGAATAATTTAGTAGGGGAGTAATATTCAATTCAGCAGAAGAGAGGCTTATGGACAGGTTAATCTAGCTCTTGTTTCCTTCCTTGTATTGGAGCAACACAACCAACTGCTGTTTTCACTTCAATAAAGTAGCTAAAGACATTGCCACTGCTCCTATTACTGTTGCCCATGAAAAGTCCAGATAGTGACTGGTGACATAGTTTGTCTAAGCAGCCCCTTAAAGCATTCTTTTTAGGGAACAACTGTAAAAATGTTTGTGCCTGCTTTCATTCCTGCTGATTGGAACTGCAGCAGGATTCTAAGCATGCTCATGACTTTCTCCTAGCATCTAAGTAAGATGACTGTGGTTGGATGGGGTGGACACATTGCTACTCACAGGGTACATCCACACATGCAAGCAGAAGTGGTGTAAAATTGAGCTGGGGCTTTTTGCCCCAGCACAAGTGCCTGGACATGTACTTTGTCGTGGAGCAAATTGTGCCACTTGGGGCAAAATAACCTTGCCTGGCTCCTCCTGGATCTGCAGCCAGGAGGAGTCAGGGGGAGGTAGAGTCTAGGGCTCCAGCAGGATAAAAACCTGCCCTGGTCAGCAACTCAGGGCTACTTGCCCTCAGGACCTTCTGAGGCCCAACCACTTGGTATCTGGGGACACTAGCACCTTGTGTCAGCTAGACTGCTGAAGCAGCACCCCAGATTCACTTTCTAAAACACCCCAAAATCCACATTCTTCCACAATTAGAAAAAAAGAGAGAAAGGTGGGGGGTGGGGGTTGATGAGATTGGCAATGTTTTCTTTCTATATTTACAATGTTAAAGAAATATGGAATCCTACCAGTGTCTCTAGCATCATAATAAAATAAATCCTAAATATCTATATGCTTTAATGTTTGCTTTTGGTTTCCTTAACACATGGTCAGTGTGCGATGGGGGGATGTGGGGTTTGCAGGAGGGGGTGGGAAGGGGGGTGGAGGTGGAGGGATGTGGGGGGATGTGTCAGTGTGTGGGTAGGTGTGGGGGGACTGTGGGTGTGGGGGCTGCTTAGGAGGGTTGGGTCCCATGCATGAATGCCATGTGCCCCTGGTGGGGCAAGGCAGCACTGGTGGTGGTGGGAGTGTGGCAGTGGTGGCAGTAAACAGAGAGCTCCTGCAGACGCAGCCAGTGCTGTCGGGACAGGGGGAGGGGTGGTGAGCACCGACCAGGTGTCAGTGACCACCCGCAGACACTGCTGGCAGTGACAGCAGTGGCCAGAGGTGATCACTGACTTCCTGCAGATACCGCTGGTGGCAGGGGGCGAAGGGTGGCAAGCATTCTTTTCTGAGGGGGTGTACCGCCATGCTCAGGGGGTGCACGTGCACCCACTATGTGTCACCAATGGTCCCCTGCCCCCCACAGTGCAGACCTCCCCCACATAGCACATGGACTACCTGCCTGCAGGGTCCCAGCCCCCCCAGAGGCTACGGCTCCCCCCAGCTCCCCTGCTGGTCTCCAGCCACCTGCTCATTTCCCTGCTCCTCTCCAGCCTCCAGAGGCTGAATGTGAGCAGGAGAATGATCAGGATGGTGGAGAGAATAGGAGAATGAGCTCGTTCCCCCCACCCCTACCCCTGTTGGTTCCCCCAGCTCCCATTTGTTCCCCTCCCCCCATTTATTCCCCCTGCCCCCTGTTCATTCCTCCCATCCCCTTTTCATCCTCCCTGATCACCTTTCATTCCCCCATCCTCTGTTCATTCCCTCCATCCCCATTCATTCCCCCTGCCCTCCCACCCCCCACCCCACACTGAGCAGCAGTAGCAGAGAATGAGCAGGAGGCTGGAGAGAGCAGGGGAAGTCTCCAGCTTATCTCCAGGGGATTGTCTTGGGAGGCTGGAGACAGCAGGGTAATGAGCAGGAGGCTCGAGACATTCTCCTGCTGTCTCCAACCTCCTGCTCATTCCTTTGCTCATCCCCAGGCCTGGGAGGCTGGAGAATGACAGCTATTCCTGCTAGGACAGGGTTAATTTCAAAAGCTAAAAGCTGAGAGAATGAGAAAAAAGATGTTTATATTAACTACAGAGATAAGTATCTGGGAATGCAGCCATAAAAAACTAAATGGGAGAGGGAAAAGGATGGAGTGAAAAGAAGCAGGGGGGGGGGAGGCAGCATGAGGGTTAGGAAAAAAAACAGAAACAGAAAAAAAAGAAAAAAAGGCGGGGAATTAAGCGCACCCCTCGAAAGGGAAGATATAGAAAAAGATAACTTCCCACAATAAGCAAGCAGAAAAGAAAGAAAGAAAGAAAAAGAAACAGTAAGAAAAAAGCTGTAATGTTGCAACTTACAACCAAAGAAACCGGAAGTAAAGGGGGAGGGGACAGAGAACAGAAAAAAAGAGAAAAAACACTGTGAAAATGCAAGAATAGAATCAGAAAGGGAGATAAACAGAAGCAAGAGACCTTTAGACAGGTGGGAGTCAGAAAAGAAAAGAGATAGGAAGCCAGGGAGTCTTACGCTCAGGATCACCCCATGTAGCTCCAAGCGAGCCTGGGCCAAAGCATCCAAAGTGGAAGGAAGGAAGGAAGGAAGGGAGACAGACAGACTTTTAAAAAAGGAAATGAATAGGATAAGCTGTCAGCTAAAAAGTTGAGTTGAATTCAATGAATTAATACTAATAAAGGTTCAGTAAAAATAGTCTTTCCTAAGTCATCTAAGTTAAATTGAAATTGTATTCTTGCAGGACTTAATACCTCAACCTTTTTATTGTTCTTCCATGCTAATTTTGCTTGAGAACTGGGGATCCAACACAGTATCAGAGTAGCTAGGGTTGGAAGGGATCATCCAACAGATCATCAAGTCTGACCCTCTGCCTTGGGCAGGAATAGATGCTGGGGTCATATGACCCCAGTCAGGTGTCTATCCAGCCTCCTCTTAAAGACCCCCAAGGTAGGAGTGAGCACCACTTCCCTTGGAAGTTGGTTCCAGGTCCTAGCCGCCCTAACTGTAAAGTAATACGTCCTGATGTCTAATCATGCAAGTGGCCCTCTCTGGACCCTCTCAATGTTAGCCACATCTCTCTTGAAGTGCGGCACCCAAAACTGGACACAGTACTCCAACTGCGGCCTGACCAATGCTGCATAGAGGGGGAGGCTCACCTCCCTGGACCTGCTTGTGATTCATCTGTGGATGCATGACAAGGTACGGCTAGCCTTACTGACAACTTCCTCACTTTGGCGGCTCATGTTCAACCTGGAGTCAACAATGACTCCAAGGTCCCTTTCCACCTCTGTGCTGATGAGAAGGATGTTTCCCAGCCTATAGGTATGCTGCTGGTTCCTTCTCTTTAGATGAAGTACCCTGCACTTGTCTGCATTGAATTCCATCCTATTCTCATCTGCCCATCTCTGGAGTACAAAGGAGTACATCAAAGGAGTACAAAAAGCACGTGAGGGCTCTAGCATGAATGTGCCTCTGTGAAGCCAATGGGAGCTATGGGAACTTTGCAGGGTAAAGCCCATGAATTGGGGAAACCAACAAAATCATAGTTTAACTGCTGTGCACTTTCATCATTAAGTGGCCTCTTGGCCAAACCATGTTGCTGAAAAACTGTAATTTTTGCTCTGGCAAAAGGAGCGATTAGATGTTTTAGTATCTGCTAATGGTGAACAAACGTGGATAAAAAAGAATGGGTCAGTCTCTAAACCTGCTGCATATCAAAGCAAAGGTCTTAAGGCAGTGTAGTCTATACACAGAGTATAAGAAACAAGAAAATGAAAGAAGATTGGAGAAGCAGCATATAAACAGGGTAACAGAAAAGGTATCATCACTGGCATATCACAATGTAGAACAATAAAAGATGATGAAGATAAACAGTGAAAAATATATCCGAAGACAAAGACAAGAGAAATAATGCAGCAGAGAAGGAGAATGTATTACAGAGAATCAAAGAATGGGGAATCTTGGTCAGAATGACAGGCATGAAAGATGGCTAGAAAGCGGGGAAATAAATATCCAGGAGTTGGTTGCAGCAATCAAATCTTGTCATATCAAGATTTTGCTTTGATCTGAAACTTGACACGTAAGATGAGTAGCTGCTTTTTTTTCCCTTCTTTTTTAAAATATCTATTTAGGAATATCTGAATTATAAGACTGAAAAAAGCAGCAAGCATTAGTATTACAAGATATGCTTTCATGCTCATGGAATTCAAAAGTGTTTTAATTTTCTAAATTAAATATGCACAAAGAAGAGAAAAGAAAGCTTAGCCATCAAAGGAACCTGGGGAAATAAAATGTAAAAACCCACAGCTACTAAAGGTCTGAGTATTTGCAATAAATTATTTTGCTCAAATATTCTAGAAAGATTTTTCATACACAGACGTAGTACTTCTACTTCATTGACACAATAGCCCATAACCATTCCAAAGGCTCTATTATGGTCCATCATGTAAATGGCCGCCTATAATGACTGAGCCATTATGGTCTATTGGGCTATGGATCAGGGAATTAAAAATTCTCTAACTAGAGTAGGTTTTGTGCATATAGGCTCTAATGGCTACAAAGGAGCTGTTACAATAAAGTATGCCAAGATGCGTGCCTTAATAATTCCCAAATTAGGCATTAACCGATTAACCCAAGCTAATGAATATTTTGCATTTTAAAGAAACTCTTAATTACCTACAGTAAGTACAGTGATCACCATTAAAAGCCAACACTCACCAACAGCTACCATACAGTGGTCACTCTTATTTTCAGTTTTGAGTTGAGGAATAAAGTACTCAACCCTAAATGCAACTGCGTGGTAACTGGTGTCAATAGTTTTGTAGTAATCAGTGTATCAGTCTGTTAGTGTGTGATGCTTAGAGGCTTTCAAGTGAGGCACCAATACAATTTTAATGTTTTAAGTTAACTTTTTCCCTTATGTTTTCCTTTCCACTCCCTAAGGTAAGTAAACAGTATAGTTTAAATTTGAGAAGATAAAGATTTATAAATGTCTGAAGTGGGCTAATACAAACCAATGAGCACAGAATCTGTGAAAAATGCTGTATCACATTGCATTGATGTAATCTCAGTGAAGTTAAAAAAACTCTATGCCTAAACTGTTGGAGACTACCATGAGAGAGGGTTGGCGCCAGTGCAACCCTGTTATATCACTTTCAGATAATTCCTTTGGTCAGTCCTTAGAGGAGAGAGTGCAAGACATTGTTCAAGAGAAACCCATTGTCTTATGAAAGCTTGGCAGTGCTTGGCTCTACAGGGATGCTTTTGCAGTAATTACTGACTAGGAAGATATGTGACTATCACACAGCTTCACATATAATCAGTTTAAAATATTTTCCTGTTCTCCCCGCCTCACAAACCTGCCTCTTTCAAAAAGGTACATGGCTTATCTCTTTGGAAAATGTGGATCCCACTTCTGAGGTATGGGGATCATAAGCACTGATCTCCTTCATCACGCTGCAGTGCAATGCTGTATAGTGGCAGCTAGTCTACCATGGGAACCAGAAGGAATATAGCTGCATCAGTACAGGTTAATCTATCCTGGTCAAATCCCTCAACAAATATCAGCATCAATGGACAGTCTACCTGAGAGGATTTAATCCTCCCAAAATAATAATCTAATTAACAACCTCTTTGGCACTTTGGGATGGCTGGGAGTGAGGTGCTCTGGTACAGTCCTGTTGAAATTATTCCACTTTCCATTATATCATGCACTAGGAAAAGAGATGGAAAATGACTACAGTCACATAGATCATTCTCAGAGAGAAGGAGAGAGCAGGGTTCTAGCCCCTGCTCTACTAAATATTTAGCATAATATAGTGAAATATTCAGTAAGGTAAAAACTTGAACCCAAGGTTTTCCTTTGTCCTGTGAGCCCCTGACTTACCTATTTTATGCTAAATATTCAATAGAACATAATTTTCCCTGCTGAGTATCCTAACTAGTAGGCAGAGGTATCATACTCACTTTCTTTCCTGCTCTTCTAGCACAGTAATTTTCATAGAGGGGCCATATCAGTGACTCCATGGCTAGTTTGGAGAAGTCTGATACAAAAGGTGTACTCTGAGAATGACTACTAGTGAGAGAAGCAAAGGAACTTGTAGTTCATGAATGCTGATTTATGCCTAAGATAGGTGCTGACTGAGCCACTTGTTATTGTCAAGCCTGAGGTGTTCTTGGGCATGCCCAGAAGAAGACTTTTAGGCTTCTAGGAAGCTTCAGTACCAGAAATATAGGTACTTTCACATTGTAGGCAACTCAAAAGTTAGAAAGCAGCTGAGCAGTATTTTGGAGAATCTATATTTTAAGCTTTGGTGTCTAAAGTTGCACCTGAAATGTAGCTATAGAAACGTGCATGCAAGCATTTGAAACAAAGTGCTGTAGATGGCTCTTAAAGATACTCAGCTTATAGTGTCAGCTCATAGTTGAGCTGATTCAGGTATTCAGCTCATAGCTGAGAACTGATATTACAGCTGATGTTGGAAAATATAAAATTTTGGTTTGACCACATTATAAGACATCCTGCTTTGGCCAATAGAATACTTAAAGGAGAAGTGAATACAAGGAGAAAAAGAAGCTGGCCAAGGAAAATGTAGATACATACTATTACTGAGGCCCTGGAGAGATTTTACATGCAAGACATGATTAACTGGTTAATCATGTCTTAAGTAGTGACCTAGCCACACGTTCAATAAATTAATAGCATGATAAAATCAGGAACAAGCCACAAAATGATTACATAAAATATGTGTAATAATTTTATGGGTGGTTCTTTTTATGCCTTTAATTGCATGTGTGGCCACTGGCCAGCCTCTAGTGCACATGGGAGCCTGTCAAGACTCTTGTATGCTCCAGACACTGGGAGGCACCTCAGCTGATTGGGGCTCCCAGCCTGGAAGTGCACCATGTACATGATGTGTTGAAGCCATGCTTGCTACTTGCTGAGGCAAGGGGAGCTCTGGTTCAGGCTCCTCCTCCACTGGCAACATAGCAAAATGGGATCTGATGCACCTCCTGCCACATACATGTGACACGGCGGAAAGTAAGTTGTGGTATTATTCTTGGATCTAGGCCAATAGAAAACAAATTTCAAAATAAGGCATTGAATGAGCTCTTGAAATAAATGGGGATCATACAAATGGATAAATGCTGAAAGTGTCTCCTCTGCAAAAGCAGATAGCATTTCTTTTATCATGTATTCCTTTTGAAGCTATTTAATCACTGACTGAAAAGGACAGGGAGAATCTGGAAGTAGGTGAGGTAGAAAAGTAGAAACCAACACTGCTTTGTTTCTTAGGGTGTATCAACAGGTCACCTGCCCTGAGAAAGAGAAGACTCCATAAAATGTCTTTCTCCCACCACGAAGGAAGCAAGCGAAAAGTCTCTATGTTCTCTCTGTGGTAAGGTGGAATTAAAATTTTCATCAAAACCCCAGGGATTCTTTGGCACACAAGAAATTCTGGGGCATGTGATTTGAATATGTAATATTTTGCACATATTAAATATGAACTTGAACAACCAGTGAAATATTAATTGTTACTTATTTTTATATCAAATTCATTTTATTTCACGCTGCTTCCAAATTTTCAACATGTTCCAGAATTCTACATAACTTGCATTGGCTGTTGGGGCAATACGTGAATTTGCCAGCTTAGATATACTAGTGTTTAGTGCCAGTGGAAGAAACCTGAAAGGCAATGCTTAGCAACTGTGATATAAAAAGATAATCAAGTGAGTAATGTACATGTGCAAATATGGCCATGTTCATGCCCTTATTTGGAATCTCTTTGTGATGTCACTATTAGTCTCTAACCAGAGAAAAAAAATCCACCTCTCCTCCAAAGCACAAAGCTTTGAAGAGGGGAGTGCTGCTGTGTAACATAAAGTGAGGACACGCTGAAAGGCTTGGCAAGTGGTCTTCTAAGTGTCTTACAGGGTGATGGCCAGGACTTTATGCTTATGTTGCTTATTTTGGCCATGTTGTCCAGGCTGCCATTGCTGTCCGCCGATCTTAACAAAAGAAGAAGAATGCTGCTTATGTTGGCGTTTTTTATTTACTGAAGAGCGGAATTGCAACTGTTTTCCCTGCGCTTACCATGAAGATCGATCTTGCCAGTGTTGCCATTGCACATGTTCAGAGAACCCAAATTGTATTTGGTGCTGCTGCTCTTTCTCAACTGATGAAGACTGTAAGTGTTGCTGCTGTGCCACCGATGAGAATACCGTTTGTCAGTGTTATGAAAGCACATGCTGCAGAAATGTTGCCCATTCACCATACCATCCAAGAATCCCAAGGAGAAATCAGTAAGTGAAACCAAAGCCTGTTTTTGAAATTCCTTCTTTTTAAATTTATATTATGGTCTATTAGCTCTGTGGAATTTAGGGGCAAAATTTTGGGCACCTTTTTCTCAAGGTGTTAGACATGGCTGGAAATAGTG
The DNA here is from genome assembly GCF_030867095.1 of Alligator mississippiensis. Lineage (NCBI taxonomy): Eukaryota > Metazoa > Chordata > Crocodylia > Alligatoridae > Alligator > Alligator mississippiensis. Next base: position 46,940,031 of record NC_081830.1, read on the forward strand.
ATAATGCCAGACTGAGCCAAACCAAGAAAGAGGAAAGGAAAAAGTGTGGAGTATTCCAAGAAAACAACAAAGTAGACTACTAAAGAGAGTAAAGTGCTAATCAATTGTAAATGAGGGAAAGGATTATAGTTAGGGGGAAGAGAAAGAGGAAGAAAACCAAATATATTTTTTAAAAAGTGCTCTGAAGAGAATTGGAAGAAGAAATAATATTACAAAAAAAGTATTACTAATTTTAGAGATTCATCTGAAGAGCATATATTAAAATGGAGACATAACTACTGACTAAGGCAGGCTGAGGATGGAGGAGGATTGCTCAAACATGGAGGGATACATGACTGTGTCAGTGCTTTTTTCTGGGACTAAAAATCCTGGAGGTTCATAGTGAGAATGTCTTACTCCTCAACCCAGGGTCAGACTAATCACCACATTTGAGATCAGAAAGGAATTTTACCATACAGCTCAGCATGGGCACTGCATGTATGTGGAGTGGATGGGGGTTACCTCCCTCCATACCTCTTTCTATAGCAGGGACCATAGGCCCTCTTCCTTGGATCCGTCTTGTGTTTAACAATTACTTCCTGTGCTTGTTGTGGCAGGATACTGACAGTGCCCTTTGTCCCCGAGCTTTACCTGTGGCAAGTGAGGCAGTTTGGGGATTGTGTCTGTTAGTTGTGCATGATGTTTTTTACGCAGTTTTAAGAATAGCTTATGGAGACAGTTGGTCACAGTTTTGAAAATGAATAGTGATTTTTGTGTACCTGACTGGAGACATATTAAAATAGCCTTGACTTTCAAACTATAAATGGTCAACATTTCTGAAAACTGGGTAACTTTGTGGCATTCCAAGCTGTGTATCTCAAGTGCAAGAAAACTTACAAGCAACTTTTGATAGTCTTAACCCTAAAAATCTAGAACCAGTACCCAGGGTCACATTGGAAGGCCAATTCTTACCACCCTCCTAAATAAAAAGAAAGCTGTGCATGAAAATCAGGAGATGGAAGATAGGCAAGGGGTTTTCTTTTCTTCTCCACTGTATAGTAAGTTTACTGACAAATGCAATTCCAGACAGACCAAACCTATAATTAATAAAAAAAGTTGAAAATGTTAAAAAAAAGTTTTGATATTTTTTAATTAAAGCATGTATTTTAAGAAATAACTCTCAATTTAATACTTTCAGAATGAAACATTCTGACTTTTACTTTCAGCAAAACATTCTTCATTTAAAAACTGACAACAATAGTAATAATAAAATGGAGTATTTAAAAAAAAACAACTAGGATATCCTGAAAATGATACAAACCAATTCATTTCAGGTTGAAAGAAAAAAAATCATGCAAAACATTTCAATTTAAATCAAAACATTTCAGGTTTTCCCATTTTAAAGCAAAAATAATCCCAAAATGCTGGGAAATCCCAAAATGAGGGAAAAAATATTCTTTAGGTTTTTTCCTCCTGCTTGCTATCCAAACCTCCCAGAAATCCATTATTCTGCTCATTCCCAATGAACTATCTGCTTATTGCATATTCTGTTTCCTGTCTATCTATTTGTATCATATCTTTATAAAAATGTAACGAAATACACAGGTTATAAATAAGGAATAAGAAAACAAAATGCAGATGTTTGTTTGTGTTAGTTTGTGTAATGCTTGCAATATAAATGCTGGAACTGAAATGGATAGTTTCATACGTATTGGCTAAGTAGAGACAGTCAAAAAGCTTATTCATAAGTATTCACTGGGGGAATAGAGGATCATACCCATATTTAAAGTGTAAGATATCTTCAGTAAATAATGCAAAGCTATATATATATATTACAGCCTGTTTCTTAATGAACATTTGGAAGCTGAGAAGATCTTGTTTCTTTCTTTTTCAGTTCAAGGCTGTCTTTACCAGGCCCTGGAACTACAAGTGATACATCTGTCATTACACTGGACAAGGATGTCTCAGGGCATAGTTTTCGTGATCAACTCACCTGTCCAGCGTGTAAACAACTGTACCTCCACCCATTTATGCTTCCCTGTAAACATTGTGTTTGTGGGGATTGCATAGGTAAAAGGAGGGCCAAGGCTGAAGTGTCTGAGAACTTTTTCATTCTCATATGCCCAGTGTGTAACAAAGCACATTGCCTTCCCTATTCTAATAAAATTCAGCTGAAGAAGAATTTACTGAGAGCCAAACTGGCTAAGAGATATATGCAGAAACATGGCCTTATCAGGTGGAGATTTGACAGAACTCAGACATCAATTTATTGTCAAGCTTGCAAAGAGAAGAAAAGAAAGGCATCCAAAAGATGTCTGACATGTCAAATGAATTTTTGTAAAGAATGTCTCAGTTTATATCATAGAGATGATTCTGCTCAAGAGCACATTTTTACCAAAGCCTATCAAGAAGATCAAGAACAGTCAAACTGTTTAGTACATTCCAGTTCACCTATCTCTGAATACTGTGTAGATGACCATGAGCTAATCTGTGACTACTGCAAGAACTCACTGCACAGTGACCATGAGACATTGCCCTTGATAGTGGCATGCTCAAGGGAGGCTGGTGCCCTCTTCAATGCTATTGCAAAATTTAAAAAAGGTTCCTATTTTTCTTTTCCACTTATTTACACTTATTGAATATTTTGCTGCATATCATATAAATGGTAGAGAGACACTCAAATATGATTTCCAGTGCCCAACTGTTCTCCATTCTCCTGAAGTCAGAAGGAATAAAAAGCTGGTGGATGGTCATGGGGAGAGGTAAAAAGGGTCCATTTTCAGCTGTGTGGCATCACAACACAGGACCCAACAAAAAGCCCTCTGAAGGAAAAAGGCCTGCATGAGAATCTGTAGGATCCAGAGACCAAAATTCAATTAATTCTTTCAAGAGTAAAGACTACTTCCTCCTGCAGAATGATACGATAAACAGTCTTCAACGGGAAATTCAGAGATGCTCCTTTTCTCTACCAGGGAGTTCTGCTTTTCATTTTCTTTTAGCCCATTTTTTTTATCTATGCTGAATGAGGTCTCTGAGGTCTCACAGTGAGATAGCTCTGCTTAGTTCTGAATCAAGGCCATTCCCTAGTTTCTTGACCTTTTCTGTGATCATATGTTGACATAATCTCACTTAAATATTATATTCAGCTTCCTGTACTGTGTTAGTCTCCATAGTAATTGAGCAATTGAATAGGAAATGGAATTTTATAATCTTCTTTTAGATGTTTAGCTCTTTGCATACATTTTTGGCAAGTGCTCAAAATGGGGCACATTAAGTTTGGGTGGGAAATGTGAGTCAGGAAGGCAAGTGTGAATAATGGGTAGCACAGGGCAACCAAGGGCCATTGAACTAACAATATCTAGGAGCAAGAAAGTAGACTGATGTTTTTAGTTGGGAGAGCTGCAGGCAAGCATTTATGTTCCAAGCATGAGAAAAAAATCATTAACCTAAATTTGTTAATGAATTTGACTACTTGAAAAGGAAGAGGGTACTTATTATCCATGCTGTAAAGAAAACAGAAGCAGTAATGGCCCAAACTAAGTAGAAACTGAAACTATAGCTTAACCTTGACACCCTAATGAACTAGGTCACTAAAAAAGTAAGTCACAATTTCTAGAAAGTCCAATGTTTGTACTGTAAAAGGGGTGCAATTTTGGACAGAAAGAGTGCATCTACATGTGTGTTTTACTGCAGAGTTGACTAATTAGCATACTCTCTATGTGCCTTCCCACAGTTCCCTCGATCATCTCTCTAGATTTCCAGCAGATACCACTCTTTATTTTCCCTGTCTATAATTCTATACACCCTTTCCTTTTGCCAACCTCAGACCCAATATGGTAAGTCTGCCCCATATAATTTTTCGCATCACTACGTCTTAACTCAGAAGGATCCTCCAGACTTATCTGCATCATTTTATAATTTATATTTATTGCCGCCTTAACCAGGTAACTTCTTCAAAATTCAACATGAGGTACATAGCTACTACATTCTTACAACAAAACATTGGAAACAGCTCAAGAATAGAATTCAATAAAATATGCACAACAGAAGAAACTCAAACACTCATTGTTATTTCCTATTATTTTAGTACTACCTTATATTAACTTAATAACTCCCCCATTAATACTGCAACTCCCCCATTAATACTGAGCTTCAAGACCATTAATAAGCTAAGCTTCAAAATATCCATTGTGAGGTAGATAAACAACATCACACGCCTTTTACAAGAAGGTAAGCTGAATCACTGATAGGATAAGTTTAAAAATTTAGCCTCAAATGTATAAACATATTAATCTAACACCACATTTAGATATCTAAAAAACCCCATCATTTTCAATATGAAACGTGGACTATTATGGGTTTTTTTTATTACTATGGCTAATATGAGGCCAATGCGGTTAACTTTCTGTGCTTCGCTTTGAAAGTATTGGCCCAAACAATTTCCCAAGGGATCCTAGAATGGAATAACCTAGAGTAGAACATCAGCATTTCCATTCTGTGTTCCATTTTTTTTTTTATCAACTGTGAAGTCCCCATGTGCTAGACCAACTCTTGCTGATCACTATATTTCATTGCTGAAGTTAATGACCTAATTCAGTTTAATTTTTATTTTTATTTTATTTTACAGTCCGGTATGGGGTTGATAATGACTTATTGGAAACCTTTGTGTTAAAAAACAACTTTAAATCCTACAAGGACACTAAAAGGAAAGAGATCAGGAATGGATTCTTAAGATTACGAAGCATACTCCATGAGAGAGAGAAAGAGATGATGGAATTGCTTGAGAACCTTGAATTTAAAAAACAGAGAGGAATTACAGAATATATGGAGCATGCTTCCAAAAAACTTGCTTACATGGACAGCCTTCTTCAGTATTCTAAGGAAGCTTTGAAGGAAGAGAATCAAATTGCATTTCTTCAATCTTCAAATTCTTTGGTAAATGAAATAGAAGATGCAATCACTAACATTTACCAGCCTAACCCATGCCTTAGAGAAGATCCCATTCAGAATCTTAAACTGAACTTTGAAGAGCTTTCAACCAACTTGAATGGAATTTTCCCAACCTCCGTTAGGATAAAGCAATCAGATGATAAAGTAAACAAATATCCCTACCCCTGTAATTCGGGCATAATTGTTCCAAAGCGTGTTTCCAGTACTCATTTATCGAAGCCAAAAATAGCACTTCAAAGTCCATCTTTAACATCGCTGTATGACCCAAATGTACTGAAAAAAGAAATGTATGGAAGACCAAAATCCACACCTCCTCTTCATCCTAAACAGAGTAATAAAATGTTTGCATGTTGGGATACATCTGAAATTTCACGTAAAGAAACATCTCCCAGTATTATTCATAGTCCAGAAATGTTTGAAGATGGATCGTTGACAGCTCCAGGTCTAGTCATTATCTACCAAACACTTGCCTACCCAAAATCTGCCAAAGTAAGACTTTATACTTTTTAAAATTGTGTATAGACTAGATCATGTCTTAGACAGAAATATACTATCTCCCCATTTCAGTTCCAATATAAATCATCAAAAAATGTTAAGAATGACTCATGCTTATAAAGTTTGAGGCAACATACTAAAAATTACAGTGGACTTAATATTGTTCAGATTGTAGTCAATAGGATACAGAAGTTATAGTGCCAGTCCAATGTAAACATTTTGAGATTAAATTTTAGCAATATAGGGGGTTGGGACTATATTGTAGCCTGATAGCACTGCTCATAATTTCTCAGTGTTGAATCTTTTATATATGTATATAGAAGCATTTGGCCACTTTGTTTGGAATATTTTAATTTGGGGGTTTATTTAAAAAAATGCTTGGACAAATCTGTGTGCTCAGGGATTTAGTATATCACCTAATACAAGTTTCCTACTAGTATTATTTTGATCTCAGTACATGCTATATTGGGAAAAATAATGTACATAATTTAATAACATGTTGTGTGTGTTTTCACATTTATATAGTCATAATATAATTAAAATATGTCAAACAGAAAGCATCAAAATGTATCTAAAAGCACAGAAATTAAAATGGGAGAAAATAAAGAAAATACAGTTGGACAGTATAGATATTTTTTCTTCATAGATTTACTGGACATGCCCTACAGAAGATGTGGACTTCTTTGATGTAGAGTTCTATGAAGTCATTGCTGTTACTACTGATAATGTTATCCAGACACAACTAGCTGGACAGCTAAGTGGGATAAAGCATCAAAACCTTGAGATACATAATCTAGATCCAAGTACAGAATATCTCTTCAAAGTTCGTGCTGTAAATTCAAATGGTACAGGTCAATGGAGTGAAATCTGCAAGGTACCATAGAATCTTCTTGCCTCTTTCTAGAACTTTTTTGCCTTTACAATCTCTTATATGTCAGTTATTTTTGTCTCCACCCCTGAACAAGAGCACAATGTTACTTGGTACTGACTGTCTCAGGCAAATGATTAAATTGTTAACCGAGTCCCTAGAGATATTGGATATCCTCACAGAGTTTTTTTACTATCAAAATTCACCACTTCTGGTGCTCCTGAGTCTGTCTTTCTCAGTCTGAGGGTTAAACTGTGTTTATATTGCTTAAATTATCATTATAATTTTGCATGGGTTTGTTGGCTTAGGCTCCATACACACATCGAGGAAGAGATAGCCTTTGCCACAATGCTCAGCTTAGAAGGACAAAACAGATACAGAGAAATTGAAGGTAGAATTTTCAGCAAAGTCCTTTGAACACTAATCTTTCTACTGTAATTTTAGAGGATAGAAAAGATTTTCTAAAACAAGTCCCTAAAGTTTCCTACCCATATGTGTCAACTCATCACAAATGTTGAGAACCCAACAGTTTCCACTAGTTACCTCTATTTTTTTACACCCTGGCCAAAAACAGATATTCGTTTTTCCCAGCTGAGGACATGATAAGAGTAAATTATCCCAGAAAGAAGGTCTGTGCACCATGTAAACCCCAGTAAGTGTTTACATTATACCGTAGGACATAAGTCCTTACTGGGATTCTAGGCAAATTGCTGGATTTTGTTCTACAGCTTCAGACTTAACTGTTCTTTCTCCCTTCCCTGATTCAGTTGGCAATGAGGTTTTCCCTTCCCAGGCTTCTGGTCCCTTGTCACTTCTGCTCAGTGAAAGTCTAGCTTTGAAATGGTACACAAAACACCCTTGGGGAGTGCTAATGATAACATTACCCATGGGTCTCTAGGACAGCTCCGCTTCCCAGATTGAATGTGTTCTGCAAGGCATTTTCTTTTTTACCTCACATACTGAAATACTATATTGATTTTTCTTTTGAAGCCTCTTCTGTTTATAGGCAGCAGAGTTGTATTAATATTCCAGAGAAACATAAACGTGCTTAACATCTGCTGAAATTTACATAAGTAAAGAGCTCTATAGCAAATGAAAATGAGACAGCAAGTTTGACAGACATTTATAAATATCTTTAAAAATAACTACCTTATTTCTTTTTGCATAAAATCAGAATAGTTTACTGTGCCAGCCATGCTGCATGGAAACTTTGAAAGCATAGGAATTTAAGTAGAAAGTGTGAGGCCTGGATTTGACAGCTTCTTCAGCTTGATGGCATTCAAAATCACATTTCCCTAACTACCATGATGGGGGCTATGCTGTGTTGAGAGCACACACTACTTTTCCAGTTGAAGCTGGGCCACTGTGTAGCCAAGAATGCAAGTCACAGGGCAAAAAACATAAAAGTAAGAAGGATTAAGAGTCTAAGTGGCACTTTAAAAATAGAACAGAAGAGCATACCCACCTTGCAAATCATGCATTTTAGGAAGGGATAATAGTGCCTTAAGCAAACAAACAATCTAGTACCTAATTAGAATATTGGTGTTTGTGAATTTTCTTGGATGAATAATGAAGCACCAACAGCACATACCTCTCACTATATTCTGGAAAGGCTGCTTCTGGGGAATGAAGTTCAGTTTCTCCACACATTCCTTGGCATGTTTGTTGAGCTTGCCAGCAGGGAAAGCAGCTGAACCAGTTCTTATCCCATTTTCTTCTATGGCTGAACACTTGTCCAAGTTATGGAGGCAATTTTTAAAAGCATCTCAGTAATTTAGGAGTATCCGCTAATTGATTTTCAATGGGACTTGTGCTTCCAAATCTCATTAGTTCTTTTGAGAAGCTCTCTATATATGACTATAGCCTGTACATTTCACTAATCAAATTGTACAGACTGTCAATCAGTAGCCATTTGAAGATGACTTATATTAAGGATCAGATTTTCAAAAGAGGCCAGCAAAAAAGGATGTGTACTGGGAAAAATAAACTCCAACTGTGGGTGATCTGACCCTGAATTCTTTTGAAATTCTAAGCCCATTTTCTTACAATAAACCTAAAGGGGAAGAATTTAATTTTCCCATCACCTAATACCTGAAATATCCAGTTGCTACAGACCTTATGTATTTTAATATATTCCTAATTCTGTGATTCTGTGCCCTTCATTCCCCAATTTCAGGTCATGACACCAGATGACCGTGGAAAAGTCCAAGGTAGATGGGGCTTACTGAGGAGTATTCAGTCTTCTCTGCATAAAGAACTCTAAAGCTGAAAAGAAACAAAGCAATGATTATTCAAAAACAAAAAAAAAAAAAAAGAAAGGAGTAAGGAAGGGAAGAAAGAGAGAAAGAAAAAGAAAAAAAATGGAAGAAGACTGCTCCATTTCCTCATGCGATAGTCCCTTTTTTATTAAAACTGGCATGCAGCCTAAGATCTAAAGGTGAATTCTTTAGGATAAGATCTCCTTCCAGGAAATAAAACATCAGTATTTTCCTTTGTCTTTTTTATTCTAGACCCAGCACCAAAATCTAAAATCCAAGGGAAACATTACGAGGTACATGCAAATATAAAGAGCAAATCCTCCAAACCAACTCTGAGGTGCATATAGAATCCTTAAAAAAAAAGTAATGCTGACTAACTTCTAAATTCTCATCACAGAAATTTCCTAATGTAATGCTTTGGTTATTCCTTCCCTTTAATATCCAATTTAAATATGTTTATGTGGAGCTAGGCGGGCTACCAACACACTTCATATACTTTTAGTGCAACATACTTGCACCTTCCTGTGATTTGTGCCAGGAAGATCTTTCCATTCTGCTGGCTATATGTCTGGACCTTGAGTTTGTACAGTGTTGGGTCACAATTTTGTGTGCATGGCTACAACATAAATAGTGATCTGTAAGAAAGGTTCATTCATAGCACCTAATCCTAAAGAAAGGTTCATTCATAACAACGAAATAAGTTGTTACTTAGAAAAGCTCATACCTCTCCGAAGCAATGACATCTGAGGTGCCACCCTACCCTACTTTCTGTTTTACATGCTATGTGAAGGTAACATTAATATGGAGAGTACCATATAGTTAAAAATAGTCACCCAAGGTAAATTCTGGGACCAGCAAGAGAAGATATAAACCAGGGAATCATATAATCATAGAGAAGCAGGGCTGGAAGGGATCTCCATAATTCATCTAGTCCAACCACCTGCCTCAGGCGGGATCATCCCTATCCAAACCATCCTATTTAAATCAATAATCTAACCTGTTAGTAAAACTACCATCTACCCTGACACAACGTAAGATATAATATCCGAATCTGCCACTAGTAAAGCAGGGGAGCCTTGACAGACAACTTCCAGCTTCTGTAAAAGGTTGTTAATATATTTCATAGATTTCATAGACATTAGGGCTGAAAGGGACCTCAGAAGATCATCGAGTCCAGCCCCCTGCCCCAGGGACAGGAAGTCATCTGGGGTCATAGGATCCCAGCAAGATAAGCATCCAATTTACTCTTGAAGGTGTTCAATGTAGGTGCTTGAACCACCTCCGGTGGCAGGCTGTTCTAGACCTTGGGGGCTCGGACAGTAAAGAAATTCTTCTTTATGTCCAGCCTGAAATGGTCTTGCAGTAGTTTATAACTGTTCGACCTCATCATCACTTGGGGCGCTCTGGTGAACAAACGTTCCCCCAGATACTGATGGTCACCCCTGCTAAACTTATAGGTGGCCATCAGATCATCCCTGAGCCTGTGTTTTTCCAGGCTAAAAAGCCTCATAGCTCTCAGCCTGCCATCGTAAGGTCTGTTTTCCTGACACCTGATCATGCACGTGGCTCTTCTCTGGACTCTCTCAAGCTTCTCCACATCCTTTTTGAATTGTGGGGCCTAAAACTGGACGCAGCACTCCAGCTGTGGCCTCACCAAGGCCGAGTACATGGGGAGAATGATGTCCTAGGATTTGCTTGAAAAGCATCTATGGATGAAAGCCAGTGTTTTGGTCGCTTTACTAGCCGCAGCATCACATTGCAGGCTCATGTTCATCTTGTGGTCAATGATAACCCCCAAGTCTCTTTCTTCCATAGTACTAGCCAGTGTAGCACTGCTGAGCCTATAAGCATGCTGCAAGGTTTTCCTCCCAAAGTGGAGAACCTTGCATTTTTCGGTGTTGCACACCATCAGGTTCTTGTCCGCCCATTTGCTGAGCCTGTGCAGGTCAGCCTGGATCGCCCTCCTGTCCTCAGGCATGGATACTTTACCCCAGAGTTTGGTGTCGTCAGCGAACTTGGCCGGTCCGCTTCTGACTCCAATGTCTACATTATTAATGAAGATATTGAACAGTATGGGTCCAAGGACAGAGCCTTGGGGGACCCCACTGGTCACAGGGCACCATGACAATTGACTTCCATCAATGACCACCCTCTGGGTCTGACCACGAAGCCAATTTCCCAGCCAGCAGATCATGGTGGACCCAAGGCCACAATTGGCCAGTTTTGCCAAGAGGTGATCATGGGATACCAGATCGAAGGCTTTTTTGAACTCAAGATATATGGCATCAACTCTTCTCCCTTGTCCAGGTGATAGGTCACCTGGTCGTAGAAGGAAATGAGATTGGTCAAGCAAGACCTACCTGCAACAAACCCGTGCTGGCTATCCCTCAGGATTTTGGCGTTGGCCAGTCCATTAAGGATGGCCTCTTTAATAAACTTTTCCAAGATCTTGCTCAAGAGATCCCAGGTAAAGGCCACACCCCCCACAAAAGAGGAAGGCACAATCCCTCACAGTCCATACTCATATGACCATCAGGTAAAATGCCTTTCTGACCCCAAATATGGTGATCAGTCTGACTCTGAGTAGAGGGGCAAGACCCTCTAGCCACAAACCTTTGGAGTTAAGTCCCAGCAGGAGCACTGGCCCACACACCAGTCAAAATACCCAGCCTTGGCTGCAGTCAATGCCCAATTCCTCTGAGAAAGGCTAAAAAACACCCTGAGACAAGTAGCAGGAAAGGAGGGTAGAAAAATAGAATTCCACCCCAGCCCCACGTGGCAATCAGCAAAGCCCAGAACCATCAGAGTAAAACATAGGCAGAGCTAAGCCTATGTCATCCCTGATGAGTGGCTGTCCAACCTCTTCTTGAACACCTCCAGTGATGAAGAGTCCACACTTTCCCTGGGCAGGCTATTCCACTGTCTCACTGTTCCAACTGTGAAGAAGTTTTTCCTGATATTCAATCTAAACTTACTTTGATGTAACTTCAAGTCATTGGTCCACTTCCTACTCTCTGCAGCAAGAGGGAAAAGGTATTCTCCCACTTCCTTATGACAGCCCTTCAAGCATTTGAAGACTCCTATCATGTTGCCTCCTAAGTGCCTTTTCTGCAAATTAAACATGATTAGCTCCTTTAGCTTCTCCTCTTATAACTTGTTTATGTGCTATTTATCATCTTTGTTGCCCATCTGTGGACCTTCTCTAGCCCTCTCGGACACATCACTTTTAAAATGTGGAGCCCAAAACTGCACACAGTACTCTAGATGTGGTCTAACCAGTGCTGAGTAGAGACAGAATCACCTCCCATGTCTTGCACCTAATGCTTTTCTTGATGTAACCCAAAAATACATTTGTCTTTTGTGCAGCTTTATCACACTGCAGACTCATACTAAATCTGTGATCTCCCAAGACTCCTAGATCCTTCCCCATAATGCTGCCATCCAGCCAGGGGTCACCCATTTTGTATTTTTAATTATTCTTTCCAATCTGTAGCACCTTGAATTTTCAGTATTGAACTACTGTTAGCTTCAGCCCAGCTTTCCTATCTGTCAAGATCCTTCTAAACTGCAATCCTATTCTCCAACATGATCACAGTCCTTCCCAGTTTCATGTCATCTGCAAACTTCCTGAAGAAGCTTTCTATGCTAGCATCCAAAACAATAAACATGTTGGACACCACTGGGCCCAGGACATACCCATGTGGTACTCCACTTGAAATCTCCTGCCTTTCTTAATAATTACTCTTTGTTTACAACTATTGAGCCAGTTGTCTATCGACTTTAAGCAGTTTTGTCCAGCCCATGTTTCTCCAATTTGTTTATAAGATAGGCATGTGGGACCTTGTCAAAAGCGCTGCTGAAGTTCAGAACCAGAGAATAACTAGTTGGTCACTCTGTCAACCAGTTACTCTGCCAAAGAAGGAGATCAAGTTTATTTGACATGATTTGTTCTTAGTAAATCCATGCTGGCTGCTTGTGATCAGCCTTTACTCCTCCAGATGCTTGCAAATGAACTTCCTTTGGATATGCTCCAGTAACTTTCCAGGTATTAAGGTGAGGCTGACTGGTCTGTGTTCCTCAGGTCCTCCCTTGTGCCTTTTATAAAGAGGGGCACTATGATGCCCCTTTTCCAGTGCTATGCCTGTCTCCTATGACTTCATGATTATCAATCAAAAATTTTTTGTCTCTTTTGTTGTCTCGTCACTTAACTTTCCCCCTTCCTTATCCTTATCAGCATTTTGGCTGGACCTTAATTTTTTTGTGAATATTGAGGCAAAGGAACTGCTGAATAGCTCCGCCTTCTTTGCACCTTCTGTTAGGTTCCCCCTGGCTATTTTACAGTGGATACACAGCTTCCTTGGTCTTTCTTTCTGGACAACAAATGTATAGAACCTCTTTTTGTTGTCTTTAGCCTTCCTTGCCAGGTGCAACTCTTTTTTTAAACTTTCACCTTCATGATTTTGTCCCTGCAGCTCCTGCTGTTTCCTGATGAACTTCTTTGATGATCTGCCCATGTTTCCATTGCCTGTCTACATTCCTTTTGCATTTGAGGCATCCTAGAAGCTCCTCATGCAACCACATTGGTCTCCTGTCATTCTTTCCATGCTTCCATTGTGTTGAAATAGTTTCTTGTTGGGCTTCCAATATTATGCCCTTTAAAATCCCCCAGCTGTCCTGGGTGCCTTTATTTTTCAGTCTGCCTTCCCATGGCACCATGTCTATTAATTCCTTGAGGCAACTAAAATAATTAGACACTGCAGAAAATATAAGTCAAATGCCTATTCTGTTTTTTATTTGGGGTATAATATAATTGTTGTTGCTCTTTGGGTAGCATAATCAGATCTGCCACATATCCTTTAGACAAATTACCAACACATATTCTCCTTACTTGCACTGGCTCTATAGGAGCAGGATTCTATCCCAAAGAGCACTGAGGTGTAAATATAGTCTCTCATTAGTTACTATTGGGAACTAATATCCAATGTCTCTCAGATACTACTACTCAATAAGGCCCCGTCTGTGAATGCATTTCTTTATACAGACAGAGGTGGAAGAACAAAGACAATATATTCTAATACACTGAAGTCTGAAGTTGACACAGAACCATACATTCTTTGCACCAGGTGTTCAGTGGCTGTGATTTACTATAAATCCTTTTAAATCAATGAAGTAGTCCCCTGATTTTTAACCCATATATAGCACCTTAGGGGTCAATTTTTCCATAATGCACGTGAGCATTATACTAACTGAAGAGCAACAATTAAATGTGTTGGACAAGAACACTGATTTATTTTTGCTAGTTAGATTATTTAGAAGTATTTTTCCTTTTCTTTATCCATGATAATCACCATATCAGGGCTGCTGATCAGGCATGCCTGGATGGGCCAAACACATGAGTAGTCAAACCTGCCCCTGACCCCTAGCTAATATGACCGGCCTCATTCCCTGCAACTAGATTGGCTGCTGAAAGTGCCGCTCCCCTTAAAAGTAGACTTGCAGCATCAGGCTACAGGCATGCATTCACACAGCCTCAGTCTGTTCTAGCAAGTCTTGTGTTCATTGCTTCTCCTGGTTCCTGGCTTTCTTTGACCCTCATCTTAGAAATCCCTTGAACCTTGGCACTGACCCTGTTCTCTCTAGTTTTCCCAGTATCCTGATGCCATTTGGCTTCCTTGACCTTGTCCTCAGATCATCCTTGGGACTTAGCACCAGTTCACTGACTCCTGGCTCTTGACCTTGGCTTATGTCTCAGACTATGTCTCTTGAATCTCCCCTCTTGGCTCTGGTAACCTGTGCTCCTACCCTGCTGACCTCCAGGTCACTCCTAGTGGCCTACCACAGGTCCAGTCAAACCCTCACACATCAGAGAGCTTGTGTAGGCACTGAGCATGTCCTGATGAAAGCAGATTTCTCTATATAGGAAGTATGTATTTGACAAATCAAATATGTACAGAACACCAAATGGTTGAAGGGCATGACCCAAAGTATTTCCTTGGAGCCATAGGTGGAAGAAGAAAAAATTATTTGGGGGGGTGGGGGAGGGCTGAGCACACACGCACCTGTACATCCCCCGCCCCCCAGTAGGTAAGTCTGTGGGGGAAGGGGTGGGAGGGAAATGAAAGGACTGGTGGGGGCGCAGATTGAGGCCCCAGCGGTGAAGGAGGGTATGGGGCACAGGCAGGGATAGAGCCTGGGTTAATGTGGCCCTGGCCGCGGTGGATGGTGGGACAATTGGAACCCAGGTGGCTCATCCAGGGGAGTGGGGGGTGGGGTAGCTCTCACAGCTGTGTGCACCCTGGCAGAGGCCCGGTGGGCATGTGCCCCCCAATCTCTGAGCAGGGCAGAGGTGACTGAAGCTGCATGGTGGGCTTTGCTCCCTGCTGCCACTGCTGCTGCCTGGAAAGCTGCGTGAAGCCACATACGTCCTGTGCCAGACGGGCAGGGGTGTGGGGCAGCACAGTGGTGGCAGGCACGTGGTGTTCTGCTGCTCCTGGTGCAGCTGCAGCATGGAGCAAAGCCCAGCATGCAGAGGCAGCCACCTCCTCCCCATGCACAGATCAGGGAGGCATGTGCCCCTCAGGCCTCTGCTAGGGTGCATGCAGTGGTGGGAGCCCCCGTGCCCATGGATGAGCTGCCCCGGCTCTGACTGTCACACCACCTGGCCTGGCCAGGGCCCCACGCACCCCAGCCCCTGGCCATGTCCTACTCCCTCTCTCACCATTGGAGCCTCAATCTACCCCCTCTCACCAGCCCTTTCCCCTTTCCCTGCACCTAATAGATTGATACTTGCCTGTCATGCTGGGCAGCCAGTTATCCGCACGCCAGACTGTGATCCTGGCTTTGTGCACCCTGCTCCCAACCCCTGATGCATCCACCTGGAGTCTGCAGCAGGGCTGCCTTGTAGCCCTATCCATTGCCCTGTGTTTTGTGGGTTGAGCTCCCTTAGTCCCGGCCTTCTGCTGCCTATGCTTGGAGCCCAATTACTTATGCCCAACATATCAAGAGAGAGGCATTAGGCCTCATGTAATAGACATAACACACCCAAACACAGGACTGAGTCTGATCTTACCTAAACTAGTTTTATATCTGTATAACTCAATTGCCTTTAATGTAACCATTTCTGATTTATACTGATGCAAGATGAGAATTGGTTTCCCTGCAGGTTTTAATCTTGCTAGTGAATTTTGTGTGCCTACTGAGCATTTGTTTCTTTTAAAATGAACAACTTTCAGAGTTCTCTATTGTGGCTTAATTTGCTGCTTTTCCAGAGTTGCTTCTTTTTTAAATAGAAAAATGTGTTAAGTTCTTTACAGACATTTCAGTGGTTGCCTTCTGTGAGAATAGCCATATCCCATAGTGATTGGATGTCTGCAGCCCAATTTACTGCACTCCTTCCCCTCAATAAACAGGCAAAGTGAAGAATGGAACAATTTCTCTTATCTACTGCTTGCTGCTCAAATGCAGCTAGTGGCAGGGAAGCAGGACTCTCCCTTCATCTTGAGCAGACGTTTTTCAGTTGCCTGCCCTGAAATTGAAATTTTGAGATGTTTATAAATAAATAAAACCCGCCTGAATTTAATGCGGTATGATATTTACATAATTACTTTTCAAGGTAATGAGCATGACTGAAGCCAAAACACAGAAGTTGAATATCTTTAGAGCAATCCATGCCAGTAAATAAATACAGCTCTTGTAAGCAGCAAATTGCAGAGCTGTTTAGGACCAGCATAATTTATGTAGGAAATAATGGGCATCTATTTGTTTTAGGCATGTGGCCAAGTTGAACAAATGAAAGATGTATATGTAATTGAATATTAGATGAGCCATCATTTCATTTCATAAACATTTGTCTCTTTGAATATCCATAAACAACCAGCCAACTGAGCAACCAAGCAACAACCAAAGCATGATTTAACAAAGGTGACTGTCAAACCACCTCTTCCAAAGCCCAGAGCTTACTGGAGGAAACAGCCAGCCTAAACAAAACAAAAAGTCTGAAAGAAAATATTCAGAGCAACTCAATACTCTGCTTAGAGAATATCCTCTCTTAAAAAAAACTTCTTGTACATGAGGAGAGCAAGATAAGCACAGGTCTATACACAGAGCTTTTTTCCAGTTGGATATCCATATGCTCTGGTGTACAAGGTCCCTAGAAGACAATACGGAATGGAGTTGAAGCTAGCTAATCTGCATGGCTACCATTGTAACCCAAGACTACAGAAGGTAATGAAAGAGTGATGCTGTTGTTATCTGGCTGCAACCTACAGTAGAAATGACTTCTACCATCCCTCTGTCTGTAGAACTCTCCTAGGAACAGCTATATATTAGTCAATCTGAGGCTAAGGCTCAGATCCTTTAAACTATTTAGGTGCCTAATTCCCTTGTTCCTTTTATGCATATCCACAAGAATGCGGGGGGTTGTCAAAGGAGTGGGGCAGTTAATATACAACAGTATTACTACTATACCCCCATCACTACTCAGTGGGAGTTAGGTATCAAGGGATTATTATGGATCTGGGCCTAAATACTCAGCTGCCGTTTGCGATTTTGAAAATCTCCACAATAATTTTGTGACACAGACAATGCACATCATATAGCATGATTCAGTATTGAATACTATTTAAAAATAGAGCTTAATTCATCATCAAATTAAGTTTCTGAAGTTACCTAAATACAAATTATCATTATCTTAAGTTTCAGCACAACAGTGCTATGTATACACACACATACAGGAAAACTTCTTATCATTAAAAAAATTAATAGAAAACTTTTAGGAGGACAATGAATGAAAAATGGAAACTAATTTAAAAGCTTTGATTCTTCTATCAGAAAGAAATTAACTTTGGTTAGGAGGGAAATGTGAAAATATCTGTAAAACTATAATCATTATGCAAGTCTTTTATAAATATCACTATATGTATTTTATATACTGGGAGGTACTTTAATAAACAGCCCACATAACATGCTGATGACAAAAAATACACTTTTGCTATTGTAACAAAGAAGGATATAATGCTAAATTTTAGAGGCTAGTTTTAGTCTGTCTGTCTTTTTTATTTTAAATTACTAGGTTGATATAACTTGAATCCAAGTGTTTTAAAAGAGTTGGCACAAGAGCCCACTAAGTCACTGATGTGACTTGTTAGTAAGATTTAAAATATAGTATAGTTTCCAAAACACTGAAGGAAAGGTGTTGCCATGCCAGTATTTAAAAGAGCAAATAGAATTGTTGAGGCCACAAAGGCCCAAGTAACCTGACATCAACACCACACTAAGTAACTGAACAACTGACAGAGCTCCCTTTCAATGAACAATGTAAATATTGTTTCTTTTTAATTTCCAAATTTGTCTTATCAAAGTGACATGCAGAGGACAACTCCACTGAAGCCAAGAAGGCCCTAATGTAGCGTGCTTTCCCCACAACACAAATAATTTAGTGATCAGGCATGCAAAATATTGACTGTTATTATGAGTCCACCTTCCACTTGTAATCCAGCAAAGTATTTAACCCAGGTACTTGCTTTGTTTTTTAATTTTTTTTTCTCAGGAAGAGACAGAGCTACTCTGAGCCCTTTTGGATAGGGCAGGATATAAATCTAAATAATAATAAGATGAATAATAAAATATTGTCACTTTTTTTTTTTAACTACAGCATCACCTAAATAAACTTCACACTTCTGTTACAAGTTATCTTTGTGAAAACATTATATACCTAATCATTTTATTGAAAAACTACTTTTTTATTTTGAAGAATGCATTTTTAAGCAGAACGCAAATTTTATGAGATACCCTGGAGGGATCTGCATCCAGTTGACCAGATTTAAACAAGGCATCATGAGTGGGAAGTAGGCAGGAAACAATCAGATTCCAAACCTGTTGTCAGAGACAGAGATCACTCAATAAGTCCTAAGCTAGGAGCTATTTCAATTCAGCATGTGAACTACAAGTCTATGCAACAATTTAAGATAAGTAAACAATGGCTTGTGACCAGTTCTTGGAGCAAATGATAAATGATCTAACATGCAAAAAATCCTGTTTGGTTAGTTGACTTCTAAACTATAGAAAGGCCTACCCTAGAGCTTCAGGAGAATGTGTTTTTGCCTATGCAGGTTTGTCCACATTAAATGGACAAATGGACAGAATTTCAAAGCAAACATTTTCTGATAGGAAAACTGCCTAAAACCTAAGCTGACTATAACTGCCTGTGCAATATACCAACATAAATAATTATCTGGCTCTGGATTTGCCTAGAGTTGTGCTTCCTGCCATGAGCTGGGGACACTGAATAATATGGAACTCCCCAAATAACTAACACTTTCATAAATGCAAGTGCACATCCAGGAGATTTTTTATTTGCATCTTTAAATCCCCAAGAATTTACAGAGTCTGTGTTAGTTACTATAGTGGAGGGGGGAAAAACCAACAGTAAATTCATTTAAAAAGATTGATGAACTGCTGGGAGAGTTACTGACAAATCAAGATTCTTCTCTGAAGGGTTGCTTAACATATATATAGCAAAAAAGGTGTTGGGGAAAGATGCAAATTTTTCTATGAATTTTTGAAGTACCTTGAATCCAGCAAAGTAACCAAATGATTGAAACACAAATTTTGTATAACTGAGAAAGCATGGCATACAACTTTAAAACACCAGAATTTATTTTGGGAAATAAAAGCAGGAAGGTTTATAGGCAGGCACATGTCTTTGGGTAGATGTGATATCTTTTATTAGACCAACTACACATCTACCCAAAGAACCTTGCCTGTCTATATCCTTAGAGCAACATGGCTACAGCCAACAACCCTGCAACATGAAAGGTTTACAGGGCATTTCTGCTATTGGTAAGCTATATGTATATGCATGTAAAGCCAAATTGAGCATCCCCATTCCCCTTGTGAGGGGGATGATTAGCAGAGACAGAACAGTTCTGTTGTGAGAATCCTGAGCTGTAGAGCGACATTTCTTATGAGATGTATACTTAACTCGATCAGGGGTTGGTCCTGGGGATGGTTTTGTTCCATATTTTCAACAATGACTTGGAAGGTAGGATAGAGTGCACCTGCAGCAAGTTTGCGGATGACACCAAACTGGGGGAAGTAGTAGATATGCTGGAGGGTAGGCCTAGGATTCAGAGATACTTCAACAAATTGGAGGACTGAACTAAAATAAATCTCCTGAGGTTCAATAAAGACAAGTGCAAATTCCTGCACTTTGGACCAAACAACCCTATGCACCTGTACAGGCTGAGGATCAACTGGCTAAGCAGCAGGTTTGCAGAAAAGGACTTGGGGGTACAGTGGACAGTAAGCTGAATATGAGCCAACAGTGTGTCCTTGCTGCCAAGAAGGCTAACGGCATACTAAGTTGAATCAGTAGGCGTGTTGCCAGTAGATAGAGGGAATTGATTATTCCTTCTATTTGGCACTGGTGAGGCCACATTTGGAGTGCTGGGTCCAGTTTTGGGCTGCCCATTACAGAAAGGATGTGGACAAATTGGGGACAGTCCAGCAGAGGGCAACAAAAATGGTTAGGGGTTTGAGGAACATGACTTCTGAGTAGAGATTAAAGGAACTGGGTTTATTTAGTCTGGAGAAGAGAAGACTGAGAAGGGATTTAATAGCAGCCTTCAACTACCTGAAAGGTGGTTCCAAAGAAGATGGTGCTAGACTGTTTTCAGTGGCGGCAGAACAAGCAATGGTCTCAAGTTGCAACAAGGGAGGTTTAAATTAGATATTAGGAAAAACTTTCTAATTAGAAGGGTAGTGAAGCACTGTGACCAGGTTACTCAGAGTGGCTGTGGAGTTTCCATCCTTGGAGGTTTTTAAGACCCAGCTAGACAAAGCATTGGCTGTAATGATCTAGTTCGGGATGGTCATGCTTTGAGTAGGGAATTGGTCTGGATGACCTCCTGAGGTCTCTTCCAACCCTAATTTTCTATAATTCTATGATTCTAAGTCTATGCTAGAAGAATAAGGGAAGGGGTGGACTCATGAACCAGCAGCTGCATAAATACACTTGCTACATCCTCTCCCCATGGCATGAAGAAAAAGAGTAACAAGGAAGAAGTCAATCTAGACCACTCCGTTCCCCAAGGCTGATTGTTTAGGCTCATCATGAGTACTGGAATTTGGCACATGTTGTTCTATTCTAAAGAATAATGACAGGACTGGGGCACTACCCAAACCAAAACAGGAAATACATTTATTCCATCTGTTATCTAATTATATTATTAAAGGCCACTGGCCTGATCCAGTATGGCAGTCCCCACATTTATATGAAGCATTGGAACTAGAAATAGAAAGATCCATTGGGGGAAGCAGTTTCATCTCCCTGCCAATGTGGGATTGTTCCTTACCTTACATTTCCTCCTGTGTCTACTCTAGATTGAAAACTACCAAGCACTTGCACTACTTCCTTTGGAAGAGTCCTATGGCCCCATTATAATACTTTATCAGAAATATCCTCCTGATATTCTGTCTACATTTTCCCATCCTCCTTTGCTCATTGCTTCTATATGCCCTGCTTACCTCCGCTAAATTTTAAACTCTGTTGTAAAGGCTATTATTTCTTATATGGGAACAACTTCATTCTGGTCTTTAGGCACAACTACAACCTAATGTTATGGGATTATTAATTATTCCTCTTCCTCTGGCTGTTTATGCTCTTTTAGAATTTGTAGCATATTATTATGCTGTTTCTTCATTGTCACTGAGTCAAACTTTCAGAATCTTATCCTGATACATACTTCGCAGCTCCAGGTAAGATCAATGGGAAATAGCATCACATAGAAGGAAGTTTATAATTATTTTTTATTTTTCCTTTCAAATCAATCCTGCCAGCCCCCTAATTTAATTCTCTGAACTTATTGCAGTTTGCCATATTTCAGGTAACATGATGCCCAGACTTGAACTTACTACTCTAAGTAGAGTTAATGCCACTTTCCATTCTATTTTCCTATGACAGGAGCAAATAAACTGCATCCTTGCATTTATGTGCATGTAATTTATTTTTAATGCATTTTGTTTTCATAAAATATATTTTTGGGATGGATATTTATTGTAGAGCCTATAACTTACTTTTCTATTAGTATTAGTTTAAATGATGCTTTTTAAAGCTTAATATCAGGTAAAATGCAAGCCTTTCCCATGGGATGCTAGAAGAAAACTATAAACTACTTTAGGGGTGTACTTGGTAGCCATGTTGGTCTGAGACAAAAAGACATACAAAAAACTAGAACTCTTGGTTCCAAAATGACACCTTTTATTAGACCAACTGGTCTAATAAAAGGTGTCATTTTGGAACCAAGAGTTCTAGTTTTTTGTAAAAACTATTTTATGAATTTATATGGCAAATAATACCTTATACTAGCTACTACAACTTGGCAGGAAATTGTTCAAACCATCCAGTTTAATACATGTATTATAAATATAAGTTCTGGTATAGACTTTAGAAAGAGAGCTCATAGAGCCTCCAATTACTAAGACTGCCCGATGCTTCCCATTAAAAGATCCTCTTTGCAGTTTCTCAATAACTTAATCAAACTTTAACCATTTAGGCTTAAAGTACTATATGTCTGCCTTAGGCTGAGTGCTCTGGGCAATTTTCATCCAAAATAGTTCAGCCACTTCTGATTATGAACCTAGGGGAAAATATATTTTGCCAATGCTAAAAAATTCCAGTGACGCTGAAAGAAAAAAAAGGCTGAGTAGTGAGTTACTGATAAAGGAAGCTAGAGCTTATAAAAGGATCCCTTGCCAACCATTTTTGAGGGAAGCTGAAATAAACTAGGAAAAAGTAACTCCGTGATTCAGAGAAAAAGCCATATACAAGTGAAGGAAAAAAAGTGGACACCTTAGAGGTATCTTTTCTAACTCCAATTAGACTCCAGACAAGTGAGAAAACAGGCAGGGAAATGCAGAGAGGCAAGTTTATTACTTATCTAAATCTGTGTATTTCTTATGCTGTTGAAGTATCGCAAATTGTCTTTGGAACCCTTAAAAAGCCTTTATATCTGCTGTCACACAGCCCTAAAGGGTAAACATGGAGCTGAGCTACTGAGGAATCTGGCAGGCCAGCACCAGTCATGCAGACTTGGAGCAGCTGGGCTACAAGTGAAGACAGAGCAAATTGAGAGGCTATGTATAGGGAGGATGCCACAGGGACCAAGGGAAAACAGACCCTACATAGGCTAACATTAAGAACACATGAGGCCTGTGTGTTTGAGACCCAGCGTAACAATGTGTGAATGTCCAGCAGAGAAAATCTTGACAGGGCAATATGTGGCAACAGGCTACCTAATTTCTACTCTCATAAAGGCAAGAGACATTGCTCGGACCGTGATGCCAGCTTTACCCCCTCATCAATACAAAGCACATCATCATTGGACCAAATAACACAGATTATAACATCTGAGGTTCATTCACCTGCTCCTCTACCAACATTATGTACCTGCTTATAATGCCTTCTGCTGTCTGCATTGGACAGATGGGACAATCCCTATGTGTAAGAATGAATGAACATTAATCTGACATCAATTCCAGAAAGACACACAAGCCTGTAGAATAATTCTTTACACTCCCTGGATATCCTATTACTGACTTCAGAGTAGCTGTTCTTAAACAACAAAACTTAAAAAGAAACCCCACTTGAGTAGAAAATTGCAGAGAAAGAAAGCATGAACAGATTGGATTGTGCTAAGTATGGTCTGAACCAGGGTGGACAAAATACAGCTCACAGGTCAGATCTGGCCCATCAGAGGATTTTATGTAACCCATGTTGTGTCCCTCATCCCCATTCTGCCCAGGTGCAGGAGATAACCTGGTCCTTGGTGCATAAGGCCAGTTCTGCCACCCCTGAGTGTGCAGCAGGGCTGGGGTGGCATGGCAGCCAGACTTCACTTTCCAGCAACCCTAGCAGCAACAGCTCCTTCCAGTTGCCACTGCCACTGCCAGTATTGCTGCTGCCGCCCAGGCACCTCAGCCCACCCACCCTGCACCCACCACTGGGGGTGCCAGACAGAGCAGGTAGGTAGGGTCTCCATGAAGAGTGACCTGGGACCCCTGCAGGCAGGGCACACTGAGGTAGGGGGTGGGATGGAGCCAGGGGTAGGTAGGAGTGACGTCCAGGAGCAGGATGGGTGGTTGGGGCTAAGGCCAAGTTTGTGGGGTGGTGACAGTGCAAGGCCAGGGCAGAGTTGTGATCTGCTCCCTACATTGGACTGTGACTGGGCCAACCCAGGAGGGAGGTAGAGCATATGCCCATGATCCAGCCCCCACTACCCCTGCCTCAGCACCAGCACACGTGGGCAGACTCAGCACAGCATGGCTGTGAAACAGTGCAGCCTGGCAGTGCAGGGTGGCCTTGATGCATTGTGACCATATTAAACTACCCCACACTGCTGGGCTACACTGCTCCACAGCCACGCTATGCTGGGGCTTCCCACATCCACCTGTGCTGGGGTGGAAGGCAGCATGGCCTGGGTTATGGGCATGCACTCTGCCCCTCTCCCAGATCTGGCCAGTCACAATGCATTGTGTAGAGAGATCACGGCTCTGCCCTTGCCTTGGCCCTAGCCCCATGATGTCACTGCCCCGCGATCCTGGCCCTGACCCCACCTGCCCGTCCCACTCCTGGACTCTGCTCCCCATTTGCCCATGGTCCCATCCCATTCCCTGGCTTTGTACACCCTGCTTGCTGAGGGGTCTTGGGCCTGTCTAGTAATTTACCACTTGGGGAGTTTTGTTAAGCTGTTGTGGGCTGGGGCCAGCGCTTCTTTCAGTCCCTTTGCAGCATCTGATGAAGTAAACTACTGCTTCTGAAAGCATATGCCTCTCTGATTTAGGCAAATCTACTCTTCGTTCTACAGTTTCAAGCCATTGTATTCTATGGGCTGTTGAAAAGTATGAAGCAGCCTGTCTTATGGGAGACACAGAGCAGCAGCACTTCAGGGGTGCCTCTGGCAGAATTTTAGTACAATATTTTTAAAGCTATTTAAGTGCCAGCTCCCACTGATTTTCTAGCTCCCAATGGGGTGTGTTAACCTTTACAATGCTTTACTTATTCTGCTAGCTTGCAATAAGGAGGGCAGGAGATGTGCCAAGCTCTCTCTCTCTTGAAATGTTGGAGAGTCCTGAAATTCAGATGTTAGGGGCTCTTGCCAAAGGAATATGAATGCAGAGATGGCAGTCAGGCTTCATCCTTGCAGGATGAGTACATAACATGGAGGAACAGATTCTTGAAACCCTCCCCCTCTGCTTCCTTCCTTCCTTCTTTATTTGCAAATGACATATTTACATGGCAGCTCCACGCACAGATTAAATGTAGAGTCACAGAATTTTAACTTTCTCTGCTTACAATGAATAATAGTTACAAACCTGTATTTGTGAGTTGAGAATAGTTTTTTATGCATGAGAAATCAAATTCTGATTATATAAGGTCCACTCCTGGATAGACCTAAATGAACTTCGAAAGGTGGGAACCTTCCCTTTCCAGTCATCTCAAACTTCTGTTTTCACCACTGAATGCCATAACCAGAGCGAGTCAGAAAATGGACTGCTTCCATGGAAACAGGTGACTTTTTGGGAGAAAGAAAAAAATTGACTAAAAGCTTTAATAAAAACATGAAAATGGATACTTTTCATGAAAAAAATGCTGTTTCATTGGAGTTCTAAATTTCCAATGAAAGACAGACGGTTTAGTAATAGGTGTTTGATTCAAGCTAGTCACAACATTTCTGACCTTAAACCTGCCACTCAGTGCAGCAAAATGGTACACAGAGTAGGACATAATCTATATTGTTTAGCCGCTCTATGAAACTACCACTTTCTACCCCCAATTGCATGCGTCTCAGCTGTATCATTACTCTGATTTTGAATATAAGCCTTCATGCTCAATAAATAATAATAATATTTTGGTTGACAGGTTACTTCCCTGCATTCTGCTGGTGTGGGATGACTCAGAACACCACTAATTGGAGAAGCTAAAAATGCCAGGGATTTGGAAAGGGAACAGGTGACAATTTATTTTGTGATAATTGAAAGCTAATTATATTCAGCTAGTAAATGGTCACCAGGTGTTCTGTGCTGCATGACAAGACTAGAGAAAAGCAATGCATATTTTTTTTTCCTTTGGCAGCAAGAGCTGGTAAGAACAAGTATACAAAGAGCTTGGTCTATGAGGGGATTCAGCTGCTTAATTCCAACATTTAGGTGTCACTGGAATTCACCCAGCCCCTACTCAGCATCAAAATTCCTTGTGGTATGTCTACACGTGAGCTAGCTCAGGAACCTAAAGCATCATGGCTGCGCTAGCATGGTGCTCTGCTTATGAGAAACCAAGTATACAGGTATGCTGGTCCTGAAATCTGAGATGTCTTGGGTATTTCTGCATGGTGCCATTTAGATACATATCTACTTTACATTTTTATGGATAAATTATCTTTGGCACCTCAGTGTCTGCCAGTGGGCATGTACAGAATTGCCAAAGTCATGACAATCTTGAATAACTTGGTGCCTACATCAGACCTATGTTCAGTGAGATTACCACACCCAGCAATTCCCTGCCTTTGTCAGTTTAAATACATCAGGTTGCAGTCTCTGGTCCAATGAGCTCCTAGGTCAGTGTTCTATCTATTACAAATTGACAAAGAGAGTCCATTATATTCTTTGATGACAGAAAAGCAAAACAACAACAAAAACCCTCCCAACATAGTAATGTTATAACATTGTAACATCAAGGGCACCAAAGGAATGACATGAAGGCTAGGAAGTCACAAAGCTAAGGCAGTCAGAGCCCTACCTTTTACAGTACCCCTGCATCCACTTGAGCTGGCAACTAAACAATACTCAAAACAGTGCATTTCTTATTTATGCACTGCATGGGTGCATCCACATATGCAGGCATGTACACTTGCCGCAACTCAAATAGAAGTGGTACAAATTTGAGCCTGGGCTTTTTGCCCAGCACACGTGCCCGGACATGCACTTTGGTGTGGTGCAAGTAGTGCCACTTGGGGCAAAATAACCCTGACTAGCTCCTCCAGGATCTGCAGCCAGGGGGAGCTAAAGCCTGGGGCCAGCACAGGTGCTGGCCCCAGCAGTGTAAAAACCTGCCCTGTCCTGGACCATAAGTACAAAAAGCTACCCTGGCAAGTAGCTCAGGGTTACTCACTCTCAGGAGCTTCTGGGGCCTAGCCAATTGATACCTGGGGACACTACCCCTTGTGCCAGATGCATTGCTGAAGCAGCCCTGAGAGTTCCCTGCATCTTCTACCCACTGCAGCAGTCTGGCAGTGGGGGCTGCTGCCTGGCTGTGACCTGCTGTGCACCTGCCAGACCCAGATGGGGACTGCACAGCCAGTAGAGGTATCTGCCCCTCTGGGCCAGCTGCCAGTGGGCTGTTGCTGCAGAGTTGGCCTTTGTGTGGCACTACTGCCATGTGTGCCCCTGCCCGGCCATTTGTGCAGCTATCGCCCAGAAGATGTTTCCAGTGCGGTGGCCTGCTTTGAACTGTCAAAGCATGTCTTCCTGACCCAAGTGGCCAGGAGGTCAGCCACCTCCAGGTGTGTCCCAGGTGTCAGCTCTGAGCAGGCTCCTCTGCCTGGATCCTGCCACTTGCCTCCCTAGCAGGAATTCTGATGTTCTCTATTTGAAAACTAAAAAAATCCCTGATAAAAAAATCCCAAAGTCACTCTGTAAAATACCCTGAAATCCATGTTCCTCCACAATTAAAAAAAAAAAGACCACTACCCTGTTCAGCACCTTAACAAAATCCAACAGCTTGTGATAGAATAAAAAACAGAATAAAATTCATACAGTAAATTCACTAAAAAATTAATGTTTAGGGGGATCAAAACTATCCTTGACACAAGGTTAAATTCAGTTTTAGCTGAGTATAAAAATACCCAGAAACAATAAAAATTCAGCACCTGAAAGAGTTGCTTATTATCTGGCAGGACTGAGGCCTCAGTTAACAGGACTTTAAATATGCATTCATAGAAGAGTTTGGTCTGCATAGTAGTAGGTATAGGCATTTGCTTGTGCATTTCCTAGCAATTTCATTGATGAATGATCATTACAGAAGAAATACTTCATGGACCAGAAATGGTGCATGTATACATATTCTCCTGAGTATATACAGGACACTAAAGAACATGGATGTACATTAATTATGAATCTACTACAAGTGTAGTAAATACCTTCATAAATGATGATACAAAGTTGGGAAATGGAGGAAGAAGGGCTTCAATAGGTGTGATATAGAACAACCCACCCCAGAATTGTCTTTTTCGGAGGACTTGCTGTACTGGTAAAAATTCCTTCAATTAATAATATTTTAATAAATTATTGACTTTTGACAAAAATAATCTTTTTCTTGGAGACTCAGTGTGGATGAAATTTTCTTGGTTTTTTGGAATAAAAGAAAAGATTGACAAAAGTACTGAACAATGGTGTTTGAAGTTCAATTATTTTTGTTTTTGTTTTAGTTGAATCATTTAATTTAGTTAGAAATTAAGAAAACATATTTTCCCTCCAAATAGTTCGTGAAAAACAGTTACTATTTTTTACTTTCCTGTTAAAGGTATATCCTGTGTCAGTTAAAGGGAAGTATACAAAGTCACATCTGTTGAGGGCTTTGTCTATTCAATATATAGGAAAAATCCCTTAAATGTCATGATTTGGCCCTTACTGAGTCAGTATATAAAGTCATTTTTCATTCTTTTAAAGGTTTTCAGCTACATTTTCAAATAATTTTCCTGTCAAATGTTTTGTCAACATGTGTTGCTGCTCATATGCTCCTTTTGCTATTCTATTACAACTGCTAGGCAACTATCACTTTTTATGAAACATAATTATGTTGTATCAGTTGTAGGATCTAAAGGATTAAACCAATATAAGGTTGCTATTTGGAAAGAATGATCAAATTATAAATCATGTCAACTCATTGTATTCCATCAAATGGAAAGAGGCTTTAATTAAAACGTCATGCTTTGGATGTTTGAACAGGATGCCTACCATCCATCATCAACAATAAATATCATCCACAATAAATAATTTTGGAGGTTTTTGAAGGCAGACAAGCTGAAAATACTGGTTTTGCACAACTTAGAATAGAAATTCACTGTGATAAGTTGCTAATCTACTACACTTCTCTGTGCATACATAATTTGTCACATTTATGTCAAATGCCCTTCAAAAAGGGACCTGGGCACAACAGATTTACAACAGAGTAAACAAGGAGTGAACACATGACATACAGCCCTGTACTAGTGTAACCTCATAGAAACTAGTCTAAAGTTATCCTGAGAAAAATTTGAGTAAAACTTCACTATTGCCAGGTCTTCCAACCTCTAGGGGTAAGGCAATGTAACAAAACCTTCTGCAGCAGCTATTCCATATGAGTAGGCCCTCTATATCATTTGGACAATGGTATAACGTATCAGTATACAAATCATGTAAGTTATGCTGGTATTAGCATGTTGTGTGTTCGAAGTTA
Organism: Alligator mississippiensis; assembly: GCF_030867095.1. Taxonomy (NCBI): domain Eukaryota; kingdom Metazoa; phylum Chordata; order Crocodylia; family Alligatoridae; genus Alligator; species Alligator mississippiensis. The sequence continues at coordinate 46,969,072 of NC_081830.1, forward strand.
GCCCATTTACTAGAATGATCACTCAATGGAAAATGCAATTTGTTTAAAAATATCAGCCTTTGTGGTTGGTCCAATAAAATCATCCTTAGAAATCCTTGCCTTTCATAAAAATCCTGGACCATCACAGCTACAACATTGCTCTAACCCTACCATAACATGGAAGAAACTGAAATCTGCCACTTACAATAGACCGGATGAAGACAGTCTTGCATTTGAAAGCTTGTCTAACTCTAGCCCAATGATGCAGTTAGTCCAATAAAAGATACCAACCTAAGAAATCTTTGCTTCTCTTAAATAAAGGTTGTATTCATGCACTTGTGATATATGTTTCAACAAAAACTGACCAGCAGTTAAGGGAATGAGCTTCTTAAACTTGTTTTAATAGATTTATTTTCATCCACAGAATGAGCATCATTAAACATTCCTCATTTACCTACAGCTGTAATGTCATCGTATTTCAGGTGCTGCATCATTTCCCTACATATTGAACACGAAATAATTCTGGCAATGATGGGGTAGTTGTCAGTAAGTGATTATGATTTTAAGAATTACTGCATCTGTATATCACAAGGACCCAGAACAGTCCCTGAAAAAAATTTCAGTCAATACTGCTGGCAAAGCACATAAGTATCTAGTTAACTTAAACATGTATAGTCCCACCTAAGTCAACAGGCTCACTTAATAGACCGCCATACTTTAATGTAAGCATATGCTTGAGTACTCTTCTTGGATTGGTAGCAACAGGCTTGCCCCTTGATCCACAAAATCCTTCTTAAATCGACTGCTACCTCTGAAGATGCCTAAATGCTCTAACAGTGCTTGTTTCCATCCATCAGAAAAATCCCCTAAGCATTCATGTTTCTACCATATGCAAAAACACATAAGAGCTGATGGCAATGAATTAATTGGTACTCAGGAAGATCTGGATTCAAATATCCCTCACTGCTTGATTGCATCTGGAGCAGAAATGTAAAGCCAGTTCTTCATCTCTAAAACAGTGTCTTAACCACTGGTCTGTAAGGTATTCTACATTTTTCTCTATCTGGGCCAATTAATATGTAGTTATGTATACAAAATTATATAATATGTAGTTATGTATACTTCGATAGGACATCCACCACAGAACAGCATATAATCCAGTGGTGAGGGCACTGAATAATAGACAATAGGTTCAAACCCCTTTACCAAATCAGATAGAGTATGGATATGAACCTGGGTGGAAAAAAGCCTCACAATCCTATTCAAATCAGTGTCAAAGGTTCCATCTCCACTGCATTTCCTGCTGACTAGCTTATGCTGGCTTTTGCAGATCACAATTTTAGGTGATTAACTCTCCCCATGCATTTTATATGGAAACTAGGTATCTAACATATTCCACTAGGTAGCAGGTCCTTACAAATTTTGTGTTGTAATCATAGGTGGTGGAAGGCCTGGGCTAATGGGGCTTAGCTCCCCCAAACACGAGGCAATGGTGGCAGTAGAGAGGACCATAGGGCAGCCTGGGTGCAGGGGACGGGTGCACACTGATACAGACACGCAGCCACAGCCTGCTGCAGGTAGCCAGGAACATAGCCCAATGGTGTGTGGAGCAGCATCCAGCAGGTAAGTATGTGGGGGGAAGGGGCAGGGTGGGCAGATTGATGTCCCACAGTGAGGGAGGGAGTGGGGCAGAGGCAGGGCCAGGGATGAATGGGGCTCCAGGGCGGGTTGTGGGATGGTTGGAGTCCCAGGCAGCTCATCCAGGGGTGCAGGGGAACTCCTGCTGCTGCATGTACCCTATGGGGGCCATGTGTCCCATGGATATGTGCATGGGATGGTGGTGAGCTTCCACTATGGGCTGAGGCTCTACGCCCCACTACCATTGCCCTGGGAGCTACACGATACAAATAGGGGACACAGCACAGCCAGTGTGTGGCTCTCAGGGCAACAGCAGTGGGGTGCAGAGCCCCAGCCCACAGCCTGCCTCTGCTCCATGCCACGTACAAGTCCATGGGGCACATGGCCCCCATGCCTCCTCTTGGGTGTGCACAGTGGTGGGAGCCACCCCGTGCCCCTAGACAAGCTGCCCAGGGCTCCAACCATCCCACAATCCACTCCAGGGCCCCATTCACCTCAGCCCATGCCTGTGCCCCTGCCCCACTCCCTCCCTTCACTGTGGGGGCCTCAATCTGGCCCCTTATGCCCCTTCCCTCCCCCCCCCCCCACACACACACTTACCTGCTGGGCAGTGTCTGTGTAGCAGCAGAGTAGATGTATATTTTAAGTCTAAGTTTTACTCATCCCCCAAAATAATATTTTCTCCCTCCACCTATGGTTGTAATACTGACCCTAAATCCCCTTTGTGGATCAAGCCCTGAGTCAGTGGTAGGCAGATATACTTGGGAAAGTGACTATATAAGCCTTTCTATTCAACAGTTCTGCCTTCTGTGGATATTTAGGTCCATGGGCCTCATCCTATGTCCTTCCCCAATCCTATGGCATGCTGACTTGGATTCTTCAACATGCTGGCCCAATCTCGCTGGCCTGATCTGGCCCACAGGATCATGTTATCCAGCCCACAGGGCTCTCAAAATTTGAAAGTAGTGAAGAGACAATTAAAGCTGCCACCTTTCCTCCACCAGAACATTTCTGGACCCTTGAGGCACCCCACAGGCCAGATGTGACAGCTCTGAAGTCCTGACCTGGCCCATAGGTTGGGAATTGAGCACCTCTGCATTAAAACTTTAGTTCTCAAATATTGAGTGCTGTTTGCCCAAGAATAATTTTTTACATTGTTCTTTTTCAAGGTATACAATTATACTTTTCATGTATACTAAATGTACATTAAGGTCCTCACTTACATCCTGTCATCACACCCATTAATCTAAATCTATGGGAACACACCCAGTGAGACCAAATGTAGTCCCCTTATTAGAAGTTTCACAGAAAACAGTTTAGCACCAACTACCATGAGTTAGAGTGAAAGTTGTGCATGCTTGGTTTTCTTTCCACTGATGCTTTCATTATGCAGTAAAACTGTATTCATAATAAATCATCTGGCAACTCTAATTAGGTTTCCTAACTGATAATTACATTATGAGCATTAAACTAAGATTTTAGACACTATTTCACAACTGTCTTAGTCTTTCAAAATACGTCTTCCTCCCAACCTAGAGAAAATTCCCTGTGAGCTATAGAAAAATATAGAATTTAAAGGTTCTATTTCCTTTTTCATAGACTCTAATTAATTTTGCACTGGTTGGTAAGCATGGTAAACTTGAGAAAATATTTTCATTCATGGCTATGCCTCAATAGATGTATATTATTCATATTAGTCATCAAATAAATAAATTGAGCACCATGAAAAAACACTTCTCTACTAAGAGTACAAAGAAAGTATTTTGGTTGCAGAATGAAGTTGTACTTAAGAAGGAAGAAAGAAAATAATGAATCATGACAAATGGTACTTCAGTTGAAAGATGGTGGGAACTCACACACTGGAATATGCTAGTCACACAATCTATGGGAACATGGATTCTTGCAACATGATATAACAGAATAAAGTTATTAAGAAAGAGAAGTATTTAACTTTGAAACATTACATATACTGCTCAAGAATACTTATGGATGAGTATTGGTGACATATTAGCCAATCTTGAATTCCTTACAATCTCTGGACTAAGATGGCAGGGAATATAGGATCAAGCCATTACCCTCATTTTGCTATAAGCAGCATTTCAATAGGCTTCTGCTCTTTCTCATTTGCTTTTTCTCATAATTCTCTATATCTCATCCATTTTTAATTTTCATAATTCACCTTTAAGATTGGAAGGCTGCATGTATTTATCATGTACTTGTGTTCCATTAGCAGTAAGAAGCCATAGACAAGAGAGAAAGCTGGGGATCTGAGTAGAAGCGGTAATATAACACTGAACTATTAGATCTCATGGGAGTAGGAACTTGTTCTGTCCAATTTCTTTTCACACAGGTAATATTAAAACAGTATTGTCATCTTTGACCAGGAGGTATTGAGCTGCTGAAGTCAGTGTAGTCCAAGATTTTTAAAACAATGCAACACCAAACCTGTGCTATACCTGTAATACACAGGTAATATTTTCATCATCTGAACTGAACATCTGGACTAACTTATTGCTATCTACTAGAGGTTCAACAACTACTACACTTTGAAAAAAATCTCTCTTGAACTAACACCAATTTGCTAGATACCCTGACCTGCATTCATAATGGCATCCTAAAAAACAGGTATGTACAAAATACCCCATGGACCACCACACTTACCTCCAAACAATCTAATAAACATCCTAAAAATAATAAGAGAACTGTAATCTATAGTTACATCCTCAGATACCACCACATCTGCTCTGGAGAAAATACTTCAGATTTATAACTCACCAACCTAAAAATTCCTTTGCCCAGCAAGGACACTCCATCAGAGAAGTAGACTACATCTTTGAATAAACCACCTATATACCCCTCACTTACCTACTACAATATAGAAAGAAAATCTCACAGACCTCACACCCCTTGTTGTCACATACCACCCCACACCTGAACCTATAAGAAAAATCATCAAACAATACAGATTATACTAGAAGAAGATCACATCTTGAGAAAAAATATTTCTTACTATTCATATTAGTATGCCCCCTGCTCCTGGCTTTTAAACATTTTGCCAACCTACCTCAACTGATCATCAAAACCAAATACCCTGATTATCAGTAAACATAAACTGGAACAAGACCAGGGCTGGTGCTAGGGGGAAGTTTGGGGGGGGGGGGGAGCTATAGTCACCCTGAAGTTTGCCTTAGTCTCCCTGTAGTCACTACTCCCAAAACTGCAACCGTCACCCACCCACTCACCCCATGCAGGTAAGCCCACGAAGGTGCGATGCTCCTGGCAGTGCCGGTGCCAGCCTCTTCCAGGTGGTGAGCTGGGCCAGAGCTGGGCTCAGAGTGGGCCGAAGCAGGGTGGCCAAGTGGTGATAGTGGCATTGGGAGGGCTGAAGCCTCCCAGCCCAGCCCAGCCCAGCCCAGCCCAGCTCCCACACATGGAAGAGGCTGGCACCACCCCTGAACAAGACCCTGCCAGAACAACAAATGCTAAACCTACAACTACATCACCACCATTGCCACAATCAACACATCCCACAAAAGAAACCATCAGAATCCATGGAACCTTTACACAGATCTATTTCAGAAAGCAATATATCTCATCCAGGGCAGCAAATGCCCTTATGGAAACTATATGGGTAAGCTACCACTGTACTCCAGAATGAACTCTCACAGAAATAAAGAGAAAGGATAGGCACATCCACTGACCAACGGGAGAACACTTTTTCACAGAACCACTACTCCATCTCTGACATTATATTCTTTGTACACTTACATGATACTTTCAGGCAGAAAGCAGGGCACCTTAGAGACTAGCTGTTTCAGCAGCATAACCTTTTATAGGTAACAGCCTACTACACTGGCCTAGGAACACCAGTTTTACGGCTGCTTCCTCTGCTAACCTCAGTACCCAATAGGTAATAATGATTTTTTCTTCTTTTGAATGGTTTTATTCTTTTAAAGATGTAACGGACTGCCAATGTGGGCTCACCAGATTGGCTTGAGATACTTACCCTGGGCTAGAACCAGTGCTGGTGAACTCTGAGCAACCCCAAGGTTGGAGCAGGGGAGCCCTGCCCTGTGGAAAAGGAGAAGCCAGTCTAAAGAAGGGGTTTTCAATCCCCTCATTCGCATGGAAGGGGGGTGACCGGTGTTGTGGGCCAGCCACCCTGAGCCTTGGTTGGCCGGTTTGCAAGCCAGGGAGGGACTGCCGGAGGGGATAAAAGCAGCAGCAGAAGTGGCGTGTGAGGGGATGCTGACAGTGACTCCGGGGAATGATGCAGGAGGCCTAAGAAGAGCTGGGGTGAGCTGACCCAGCAGAGGGAGCAGAGAGACCCTTCTGAAGAGCCTCAAAGTCCCTGGGAGAAGAAGGCAGTGGCAGTCGGCTGTGCCTCCAGCAGAAAGGGAGCCATGGCCAGGGCTCGGAGCACAGAGCTGGTGCCCCAAGGCCCCATCACAGTGTGCTGGATGTGTCAGGAGTCCCAGAGGCTAGGGGTGGCAGTTGCCCCCCCCCACTCCACTGTGGAGAAGAAGCAGCGGCCAGGAGCATAAGCGGCATCCTTATCCAGAGCAGGGAGCTGGGAAGGTGAGTTGAGGAAACCCCTTACTTTCCCCAGAGAAGCGGGACAGCAGCAAGCACGGCACTGGGATCTTGAGGAGTAGCAGAGTGGGAGGACTAGAGTCCCTGGAAGCTCAGGGCGCAGGCTGGCACTTGAAGTGGGACTGGTGAGCTACGAGGCGTGTGGGGCACCCAGCCAGTCATCTGGAGCAGGGCTTTAGAGCAGCAACCCCTGGGAGCTGCCTGTGCTGCTGACCCTCTTGCACTGACTGCCCCAGAGGGGACTCAGTCCTGTCCCTTATTCTGCAGCTGATTGTCATCAGATGGAGTCCCTGAGCTTTGCGCCTGGGTCATGCTGATTGCTGCAGGAGCCTACTCTGTTGCTTGCCTTTTTGGTTGCCATGGGGGGTCACCCTTCAGCCTCCTTGTGGGGTTGGGGTTTGAATCAATTTGATTGCTGCAGACCAGAAGAGCTTACACTGTTGCAGCCTGTCGCTTATTGGGAAGCCTGTTGGAGCTGTTGGAAATGTGCACCCTGCTTCCTTGCTGTAGCATCTCAGCAGTGGCTGAAAGCTGCCAGTTGACCTACCTGTGGGTTTTGAGTCAAGGCTTGACTAATGCATTCTGGTTTGTTTTGCCATTTAAGTTCACTTGTAAATAGCCTTTCCTATTATTCTTGTTTTGTAAATAAAGTGTAAATAGTTAAATCAGTTGTGTTAGACCTTCTTGGGACCACGGGCTGCTCTGTGGGGAGCAGGGGCCGGCTGGAAAATAAATTGGTGCTGGCAGGAAGCCCTGCCCCGCTCTCACCACACCATCCCTGATATTTGGGCAGAGGTGGCAACTACTGGGCCGCCACCCGGGTTACAGAGAATTAAGTTTACCTATTTCAATTCCCTTTACTATGGGCCTTGTTTTAAGTCACACTGGGCACCTCCACATGTTCATTAATGCACCTTTTCTAACGCACATTAAATTTAGTACCTCCAGGTGCCCATACATGAGCATGGAGGCTGCTCTGACATTGGAATTCCAGTGTGTCGGAGCAAACTTGATTAATTGACTTTGCTGGAGTGTGGCATTTGCTGCACTCCAGCAGCCTCCTCTGTCTCATATATCAGTGTCCCCATACTTTAAAATGGTAAAGGGTGCACTTGAACTAAAGCTCACCAACACAGCAGCGCTTTAATTAAGCAGCTCTTGGGACTGCTCTAATTAAAGCTCTGCCCTCGCACCCCTGGAGAACATGTAAAAGTGCTCTCCAATGTGAGGTGCTAAATTAATGTGTGTTAGGCTGTGCTAATGTGCAGTAGTGCATTATCATAGATTTCATAGACATTAGGGCTGGAAGGGACTTTGTAAGATCATCAGGTCCAGCCCTGTGCCCAACAGGCAGGAAATCAGCTAGGGTCAAAGGATCCCAGCAAGATAAGTGTTCAAATGTTTCTTAAAACTGTGCAGAGTAGGTGCTTGCACCACCCCTGTGGGAAGTCTCTTCCAGGCCTTGAGGGCTCGCACAGTAAATAATTTTTTCCTTATGTGAAGCCTAAAATGGTCTTGCAGGAGTTTTTAACCGTTGGACCATGTCATCCCTTGGGGTGCTCTGGTGAACAGGCGTTATGTACTTATAGGCTGCCACCAAGTCCCCTGAGCCTGCGCTTCTCCAGGCTGAAGAGTCCCATAGCTCACAGCCTCTCTTCATAAGGCCTGTTCTCTTGACCTCTGATCATGCACGTGACTTTCCTCTGGACTCTTTCAAGCTTCTCCACATCCTTCCTGAATTGTGGAGCCCAGAATTAGATGCAGTACTCCAGATGTGGCTTCACCAAGGCTGAGTACAGTGGAAGGATAACATCCTGGGTCTTGCTTGAGATGCATTGGTAGATGTAAGCCAGAGTTTTGTTCACTTTGCCAGCTGTGGTATCGCATTGGTAGCTCATGTTCATCTTGTGGTCAATCATGACCCCCCAAGTCTCTTTCGGTCATGGTACTAGCATGCCCAAGCCTATAAGTGTGATGTGATGTGGGTCCCCCCACTGCCCCGGAGGTGGAGCACCTTGCATTGATCCACATTGAATCAGGTTTTCATCAGCTCACCTTGCAAGCCTATTGAAGTTGGCCTGGATCACCAGCCTATCCTTAAATGTGGATACTCTTCCACAAAGTTTGGTGTCATCAGTGAACTTAGCCAGTCCACTTCTGATACCAGTGTCCAGATCATTTATGAAGACTTTAAAGAGTACAGGTCTGAGAATGGAGCCTTGGGGGATATCACTAGTCACTGATTGCCATGTTGATTCAGTTCCGTCAACTACCACTTGCTGGGTCTGACCTTGGAGCCAGTTCCCCAGCCATCAGACTGTGAAGTAGTCAAGGCTGAAGTTGCCCAATTTTTCCATGAGGACATCATGGGACACCAGGTCAAAGGCTTTTTTAAAATCGAAAAATATGATATCAACCTCTTCCCTTTTATCCAGGTGATACATCACCTGGTCATAGAAGGAAATGAGATTGGTCAGGCAAGACCTACCCATAACAAATCCATGCTGGCTATCCCTCAGAATGTTGCCTTCTGTAAGCCTGTCAAGAATGGTTTCTTTGATAATTTTTTTCCAAAATCTTTCCAGGGATTGTGGTCCAACTGATTGGCCTATTGCTTCCCAGGTCTTCTTCCTCCCTTTCTTGAAGATAGGCATCACATTGGCCCTCCTCCAATCTTCAGTTACTTCACCCAAGCACCATGAGTTCTCATATATCTTTGCCAGTGGCTGCACTATGATGTCTGGCAGTTCCTTTAGCACTCTTTGGTTCAACCTCTCCAGACCAACTGATTTGTGGGGGTCTGTAGCAGAAAGCCCCCTTTTCCTCTTGCCTGCATTTGCTCTCCCCTCTTTAAATATGTTTTTGCTCTTCTACCTTTTCTTCCTTCCTCTTTCTTTCACTTTAAGATAAGGAAATGTGTTTTAAAATTTGTATGCGTGCATTTTGTATCTTCCTGTGTTGTTTGGTATTTTTATCTATTTGTGTGCCATGGCATTTGTAGCTTATATTTTATACTCCTCACCTTTCAACTAGAAATGTGTTTAGTAACAATGTTAACATGGGGCAGGAGTCAAACTGCCGCTTCCCTGTATCAGACTAGCCCCTGAAAGAGCAAGTGAATCAGTGATTCTGTGTGTAACACAGTAGCAGCAGACAGCAATTAAATCAATAGAAGACAATGTAACAACCGGAACATCTCTAAACATCATTGATCAAGGGCTAGAAACCCTGACCTGAGTTAATCAATGCCAGGGACCAACTTTTGGGCTGAATATCTCCAGATCGACTTTTCCCAGAGCCCTATTCAAAATTCATCAATGGACTCCCAAACCTGCACGTACGTGTGGATGACCCCTGGGGCTGACAGATGCCATCCAGTAGCCACCGAGGGGGGAAGTCCCACGAGGGTTAATGACCCCTGGATTGAGCAAACCTGAAAACTGGGGAGTCACCAAAGTCTGCCAAGGACAGATAAAAAGCAGTGAAAAGTGACCCTCAGTGGCACCCTCTTGATCTCCAACTCGACCAGCACCCGACCTGTCCAGCCAGAAGGACCAGCCAGCGACCCACTTCTGGAGGATAACACCATGCTGAAAGAAGCCTCGACTGGCCATCAATGGCAGACTCCAGCACTTGTAGGATAGGTATACCTGACTCTTGTAGCTTGCTACTGTGTGTGTGCATGTGTATGTGTGTGTGTGGGGGGGGGGGAGGACCGGCCCCAAGGTTTATGATTTAACTTCATTACAGTGTTTCAATCCACCTAATAAACCAGAATTTTAAGGATCCTGAGTTGGACATTTGTAGCCAACAGGTCCAGACTCTCAAGATGCTCCCTCACAAGATCCATGCCAATAGTTGGCATATATTCATCTTTAACCTTTTCATCACACATCATGTTAGGCAGGGTGGTCCCTTTGGGCTGGTAAAAAAACCAACGCAAAGTAATCATTAAGCAGATTGGCTTTTTCCTGGGTGTCGGTAGTCAGCTGCTGAAACTGGTTTAGCAGGGGTCCAATGTTGCCCTTGCTTTTCTTTTGACTCCCCACATATGTGAAGAAGGACTTTTTATTGTCCTTGATTCATGTAGCCAGTTGGAGTTCAGTTGCAGCCTTGGCTTTCCTAGTTCACTCCCTGCAGGTGTGGACCAGTGTAGAATGCTTCTCCATAGTGGTGTTTCTTGTCTTCCATCCTTTATAAGCCTCTCTTTTTAGACACTGGAGTTCCATGATTTTCCTGTTGAGCCAAGGGAGTTGTTGAGCCCTTTTACCACCTTTTATGGGTAGGGATGGACTCCCCTTGTCCTTCTAGGATTACTTCCTTAAGGAGCAACCACTCATCATAAACTCCCCTCTCTGTGAAATTATGGCCTCTCAGGGCCTCAAGAGCAAGCCTTTCCTAAAGTTAAGGACTACTGTATTGCTGGCTGACTTGCCAGCTTTGTGATGGATAGTGAAAGCAATCAACTTGTGGTCACTATCACCCACATTCCCTTCGATTCTTAGGTCACTGATTAGATCATCCCCTTTGGCCAGTATCAGGTCCAGCAGCGCCTTACCTCTTCTCAGCCCATAAACTTCTTGAGACAAGTAGAGCTCATCCAGGCATGTAAGGAAGCTTTGAGACCAATCGGATTTGGCTGAGTGCTCTTCCCATGAAGATGTTCAGGTACTTGGAGTCTCCCATGACAACCATGCACCAAGAGTGTGCAGCCTCGGCCAGTTCCCGGTGAACTCATGGTCAAGTTCTTGTTCCTGATTTGGAGGTCTGTAGTAGACTCCTACCACTGTATTCCTTTCACCATGTTCCTCTCATATTCTAACCCAAAGGGTCTCCAGTCATCCTCTTTGGGTGCCAATCTCAGCTTGTAGGGAGGTGTAGCTCTCCTTCACATAGAGAACTACACCCCTGCCCCTTTTTTCAGCATGATCTCTCCTATACAGGGCATAATCATTTATACCTGTAGTCCAGGCATAAAAGAGTCCCACCAGGTCTCTGTTTACCCTATGAGATTGTAGTAATTTTTGTTTAGCAGAAGGACCAGTCCCTCCTGTTTATTCCCCAAACTCCTAGCATTAGTGTACAAGCAAGTAAGTGTACCATTGGAGGTTCTAGGCTTCCTTCTACTCATGGAGAAGCTCTGTTCCTTGGCTGGGGTAGGAGTGGGTTCCCATGAGCATTCTAACCTGCTAATTTTGTGGTTGGTGCTTGGTGAGCTTGCTCTGGTGGTTATCCGCCCATCCCCCGGCGAGCTTAGTTTAAAGCCCGGTAGAGCAGGTCAGCCATTCTGGCTGAGAAAAGCTTCTTTCTCAGTGGAATGAGGTGGAGGCCGTCTCTTCCCAACAGACCACTGACTCTTTCTCTGACTGTGGTCGCACAAGCCAAAGCCTTCATGGTGGCACCAGCACCATAGTCTTCTGTTCACTGCCTTGATTCATCTCTTCCTCCTCAGTCTGTGACTGGTAACGAGAAGGATTGAGGAAAAAACCACTGCTTCCCCATTTGCATGCTTTTTTAGTGATGTTTAATGCACAGTAGACTACCTTACTACACATTACTGTAATATCATGGGTTTTTATGTGATGCTTTAAGGTGCAGTAAAATAGTCTACTGCACATTAAAAAACACATATAGACATGCCCGCTGTGAGCCACACAGATGTTGAATAGCTTAGTGCTAGCTTGCAATCATAACTTCAACGTCTGTAGGAAATGGCCAAACCTTAAGAGAACAAGAGCTGGGTTATGCGGATCAAGAGATAATTCTGCCCTGGAGTAGTGTAACAAGTACTTTAAACCACTTAAAGGTGTTAACATATAGACAATCCAGGAGTTAAGAGTTCCAGGAGCTATACAAAATTAACATATAGCCAAGCCATAGTTTTGTAGCTACTTATGATGGCTGTTTTTTGCTCCACAGGTTTGTGGCCCTTCTTTCCTTCTTTAAGAGACTATTTTCAGTTAAAATAATAAAAGACATTGTTTTATTTTGTATTTTATTTTGTATTTGCTTCTTTCCCAGTCCTGAGGAAGGGCATTTTGTATCCAAAGCTTGTTTAACATCTCTTCTAACTATATAGTTGAAGCAATAAAATACAGGCAGTCCTCGACTTACAACATTTCAAGTAACAACGTTTTGCATTTACGTTTATAAATTGACATTCTGTTTCAACTTTCTGATGTCAATTTTGACTTTACAACACTTGATCCAATGCCATGCCATGCCATGCCAGCAAACAAGTTTGCTGCACTGCCCATCTCCCTGGAGAACATCTGTCCAAACTTCCTTGGACCCTTTCTTTAAAAAAGCAGACAAAACTCCAGAAAAACCTGTAGCCAAGACTCCTGACAAGACTCCAGCCAAGAACCCTTCAAAAAGTCCTGCAAAGTCACTTCAAAGAAGTCCTTCCAAATCAATATGATTGCTATTTACAATATAAATACATTAATGTAGCTATATTACTCATCTATAATTGATCAAGTACAAAATTCTAGGGTATTTTTGGCGCACATAGGGTATTGGGCCTTGGTTCAGGAACCAATCCCCCATTTATAACATTGTTTCTTATGAGAAAATCGGTTCTGTGTTACAATATTTTGACTTAAGACTTGGTTTTCAGGAACCAATTGTGTTGTAAGTCCGAGGACTGCCTGTATGTTATTCTCCCGTGCCTTTGCATAGAGAGCCTAAGTTTACTCAGGATTGTGAATTCCACTGGTCAGTAAGAGCTAGAGAATACAGCACTGTGTGTTGCAACCCACACTTTTTGGGGTAAGTCCTAAATTCTTCATATATTCCATGGATATTACAGTGTTCTGAATTATGGATTAATGTTAGTCTTCAACTTGAATTCAAATTGTGGCTATTTTTGCCTCATTAGAAGAACACAAATCTCACTTAAACTTTTTAAATGGTCTATTCTGTTAACTAATCAGGTCATGCATTGTCTTACAGAGAATATGAAAGTGTTATTGCCAAACAAATCTTTCAAAAGGCTAGAGAGCACACACATGCTATGGCCCTGCTTAGACAGCAGAGCTAGATTTAGTGAAGTGCTTCTGAGGTTCATGCTGTTTAATAGCTGCCTGACCAGGTGTAGTTCCACTTACTACTCAATACAATACATGCCTCGCTCAGCAGCAATTAACTCTGAAGCGGCAGTCACTGAACCCGATGAATGTGTTATTATGTAATCAATTATCAGATGACAGTGATGCAATGGACAAAAACATACTGCAACATCATAAATAAAAGTGTGCAGGAAAGCTACTGAGTAGAAGCCAGGAGTGCAGCCAGTAATTAATTTTTAGGTTTATTGTATATGTTACACTCAGGAAGCAGGACTATCAAATATCAAACCAACCAACCAGTTGCTTGCTGCAAAGCTCTACTATCAATTAATTTAAGATGAGGGTTGAGTTCCTCTTTTCCCTAAATATTAATTCCCTCAATCCACAATTTGTTGCATTCATACCAGAAAATAATGGGGAAAGACAAGGCAATTTATGGATCATTACTAAATTACACTTGGGAAACAAAGCTTGAATGAAAAGTGTGTGATAGACTGACAGTAAACTGGCCAGAGGAGAGTTTGGTTGTTGTGATGCAGATATGAATTGCAGCCTCTAACAGTATTTGCAATTCATACATTTATTGACACTACCTGTCTGCACTACTTATATGCTAATCTCAATGTCAATAGAATACAGAAGAACTATTTGATCCAAACCCTTTTTTTATGTGTTTGGACTTCAGCAGCAATTCTTCTGCAAGTCAAATCAGTCTTTTCAGATCTAGTAGTACCCAATTTTGAAAAAGATTAGTTTTGTTAATAGGCTCGCACAGCATATGAAAAGGGTTTGTTTACTTTTAAAAAAACTCCCCAAAACAATACATTTTTTTACTTCTTTCTTAAAAGGAGGAACTCAGATTGCTATAGAGTACTTACTCATTTTCCAGTCAATTCCACTAGCTTGTATGGTCACTGGGTAGATTATATACATGATTCAGTTACAAATTAATTTAATGTGGTATATACTTCTTCATTAATAGTTATTTACAGTCAAATAGCTTCCCCATGCATTATTGCCCTTATTGATTTTGATAAGTTGCCATGTAACCTCACACATCTCTTTCTATTGTTTTCAACTAGAATTCTAAAATATGTAATTATTTTAACCTTGGATTTGGAAAAAAAAATAACAAAGTTTAATTCTGAACATGATCAGTCACTTTAGCAGTTTTTGCAGTGGGCTGCTAAGGTTCCGAGACCATATTTTATGTTGGACATTTTAGAAAGGGATACACAATATGGAGTGATTTTAAAACCCATTTCTCAAGCAAGCACTCCCTTTGAAATGAACTAAATCTGGCCCTTAAATCAGGATTTTGGGATTGGACTCCCAGTTAGAAGGTGACAACAGAAAAGTAGCAGCTATTGTTTTATTTAACTCTTTGTGCTATGATATAAATATTTTAAATGTTTCCCCCTAAACCTAGATAACATGCATGTTTTTACATTTATCCCATTTCTTGTTCTAAATACACCCCGATTAATAAACCTAAGAAAAACTCAAAGCTTCTAAAGACCTTCCCAGTTCCCACTATAGTTTAGGATCTTTTTGGTCCATATCGCATGTGACACTTAGGACATGTTAACTGCACTTAAAATGTGAATGTCCATGTGTTCAAGCAGTAAAACACATGCTAAGTTTGATCATTTCATAGCAAAGCTAGGATTTTTCATGGAAGGAGCATCACCAGAACGTATTAAGCAGTATGTTAGCAGTATGCTATTAGGGCTGTGCAAAGCTTTGGGTGCTGATTCGATTCAAAGCAGATTCAGCCAGTTTTGGTGGCTGAATCTCCAAATCCAAATCCAAATCAAATCAGGGAACCAATAAAAAGGTCCAAAAAGATTTGGAGAACTTCAATGATTTGGGCAGTCTCTGCCCGCTGCAGGAGGGAGCTGGAGCTGGAGCTGGACTCGGAGCTGGTAAGTAGGGGGTGGGGGAGGAGAGGCTGCAGGAGGGGAGGAGGGGACCATGGGGGGACCCCTGCCAGGCCCCATCCCTTGCCTGCTCCCTCAGCCACCCCTGACCCCCGCCCACTCCTCAAACCCCATCCCCCCATGGCTGCCCCACCCACACCTGGTGCTTTAAAAGAAAGCCCCTACTCACTGGGTGCTGCTGGGTAGGGGGGGCAATCCCCCTGCTCCCTACTGCCTGATGCTGCATAGGGGGCTCTCCATGAATCCCCCGACTCCCCCTGCTCCCCCAGCTCCCCCAAGGCTACCCCACCTGCCCCAGCTCCAGCATTTTAAGGAAAAAAAAAACCCTGAAAAATCCCCCACAGACTCACCAGCTACTGTAGCATCCTTGGGGGCTCATGGAAGAGCCCTTCACGTGGCACAGGGCAGCGGGTGTAGTGGGGGTTTCCCCTTGCCAGACAGGAATTGGTGAGTCTAGGGTTTGGGGGGGGCTTTTTTTCCTAGAATGACTGGAGCTGGGGTGGCCCTAGGGGGGTGCTGGGACAGCAAGGGGGGTCAGGGATCTCGGGCAGAGCCCCCATGCGGCATGGAGCAGTGGGGTGCAGCTGGTATCACCTCCTTGCCTGGCAGCAGTCAGCTGAGTTGGGGCTTTTTTTCTTTTCAAAGTGCCGGGAGCTGGGGCAGGCAGGGCAGCCATTTCCCCGCCTGGGGATGGGGCCTGCGTGATTCAGCTGAATTGATTTGGGACAGTGATTTGAATCACCAAATTGAATCACTGTCCCCTGAATCGGCTGAATCCAAATCCAAAGTGAATACTAGCTGCTTTGCACAGGCCTAACCGCTATCATCCCACCACTCCATGGATAATATGAGCAATTTACAGTCCAAGGGCTAGGACCCACTTGGATTGTGGGTCCAAGCCCTGGGACCACGCTAGAGTCTAAGCCAACTCTGGTACAGCGCCTTTTGATAATAGCCCTTGCACTGCACCGGACTCTTGAGCCAGCTCTGGTATGACACAAACATGCTTTTTAGGAACTATAAATATGGGGATCTGGGGCCTTGAACTGACTAATGTGCAGTCCCCAGGCTGGGATCAACAATCACTTGATCGTCAGTTCTAGTTCCCGCTCCACAATGAAGTCTTGAATCAGCTCTAGTACAGTGTCCAAGCTGGGACCAACAAACAGTGAGCTGGAGATTGTGTTAGAGATCATAGTAAACCTTACTGTGTGACTGCTCAGAACCCATTCTAACTTTTAATACCATTAGGTAATGCTTACTGCAATCTAAATAAAATATGTTTTCAGTGTCCCATGAGACAAGGCCCCTCATATATCCCTATTGTCTAGCCTAGTCACCATTACAGATTTCTTTACAGGCTCAAAGTTGTTCTTTCCAGTTCCTTGGTCACTTTCCCATATTTCTCTCAGGACAGGAGATGAATTTTGCATCATATCCAAGATGTTACTAATCTAGGTTCTGGGAAACCAAGTTCATAAGTGACTTCCATGGCTATCGATTCTTCACTGAAAATGCCTTTACTAAGGAAGGTTAGGCAGCTCAATTACATCTCAAGATCGCAATTGCTGAAGTATCGCATTGTTTTGTGGGTTAAAACCAACATCTGAACATTTATTCAGAAATTGATAGATATCCAGCACCAATTCTGGATGCAGCTATAGCACAGTATGACCAAGAAATGTCACTTAACAGCTGACTGATTTCACAATGTGTCTTCATGTAGTAACTTTTTACAGAACAAAATTATAGAGCTGACAACAGGGAAGTGGAAAAGACGACAGTATTTGATCCTATTAACTGTATAGTAAGAATAGAAAATTAGTGATTTCACTGGCTGAAGTTTAGAACATCAGTCTGGGGTCAATGTACCACAGTAAACATGGACACTAATTGACTACTACCAGATATTCCCCATATATATCATTGAGTATTTTGACAGCATGGTTTGAGAAAATTATCATACTTATAAGATGCTTATATTGTAGACAGAAACAACAGAGATTTTAGAAAAATGTAGCAACTTTGTATATGAAACAGTATAGGATGACATACAGTGCTAATTAATGTATTATCACGGTTCAAATAACATTTAATATTGTACTTCCGTTGCTTAGATTAATCCATCAGGATTAGAAAGCTACAATTATAAGCAAGGTACTCTTCAATGAAAGACTTGCTTACTAATAAAACACAATTAATTTGTGGCAGCTGGATAAGCTCTTAGTATTTTCTTCAATATTGCACTTGCAGAGGGGCATCAGAAGGTTACAGAGGACGATAACAAATTCTTACACTCCATATACCATATTTTTTATTTTCTTTCAGCCTTTTCGTTTATTTGAAATCTACACTTCTAAATTGATGTTATATGTCATTTACTAAATTGATGTTCAGAAGAACTGTAAATCTATAAATTCTAATGACACCAAATCAAGGTTCTCTCATGCAGTTTTACTGAAATTGGTGAAATCACAGTAATGCTTGGTTTGGAACTGGTCAAAAATGTCAAAACTTTTGAATTTGACATTTTTTCATTGAAAATCCAATGAAAAAGATGACATTTTTGGGGAAAGTTACATCCTAACTTTTGGGGCAGCTCTAATTTTGATTAATTTAAGCAATTCAGTGTTAAACAAGGCTAAAAAATGTTAAACAAAATGGTTATCTAGCACTACCTAATGTAACTAAAGAGTACCCTCTTAAAACGCTGATATTTCTGACAGAACTGGCTAGAGCAATCAAAGTGCTTGTAGTTTTTAGTTTTGTTTAAGGTAACACACTGTACCTGGAAATACATCCATGAATGCTAAAGAAACTCAAGGAGACTAAGGCATGAAACACTATGATCATCTAATCTGACATCCTTCAGTTCTATCCCATAGATGTGTCAGAATCTGGATATGTCTTCTTTTACAATAGTCTAATTTTGTTTTAAAGATTCCTACTACTTGTGAGCCTGCTAATTCCACTGTTTTATTATCATCACTGCTTTTGTTAGTTGCATTTTATTTCAAAGCTGAATTTGTCTAACTCAAGCTTCCAGAAAATGGATATCATTGTCTTTCTCTGCAGGACTGAGAAGCCCTATGCAGCGGGTACAGAATATATTAGATCATTTGTTGGCAAACACAGGTCAACACACCACTGGCTCACCACAAGCGATCGGATCAAATGTAAAGTCTGATTCATGGATCTGTAAATCTCATAAACTGAAGATGATATTTCTTTAAAAAAGAAAAGAAAAGAAAAGAAGTCACCCACCCTTACTGATGAATACGTCCTCAGACATCTGTAGTTCTCAGGAACATGGAAACACCTACAATGGATAGAATAAGAGGTTTCTTCTTGGAATAGAAGAAACTCCTGGGTCATGCAGTCTAGCTTCTGCTATCACTGACAACCATGTCATAAGCCCCTGTTCATAAAAGTTACAAGCAACCTAGAACCAGTTAAGGTTTCTGGAGACTATGGCTTGTATTGTTTAGCTGTTTCAGAACTTCACTCCTCTGAGTATGTAACATCCTTTTAATTTCTACCATCATTCCTAGTTTATTTAAAGAGAAAAAGGATAACCCATCTCAGGTTTTTGGCCAATTCTCAAAATTATCATGGGAATGGGAAAACATTTCTTCAAACAGTTGCTTTCTGCATCTGTTTCATTAGTGTGAGTGAACCTGACCACCTTCAGGCTACAAGACAGACCCAGCTGCTTGGCATAACCTTCTCATAATATCAGTATAGGCACACACTGTGCAATTTTTCAGCATTATTAAGACTCAGACCATTTTGGATTGTGACTTCAGGCATCTTGCCTTAAAGTGTTATAGCATATAGCATTTATATTTGGCTATATAAACAGACAAAGATCTAGGGTATGTTTTGACAAGGTGCTATACAAGCATGGAGGAGAGTAATTAGGATAGATATTGCCACTAGTTATTCAGATCACTTAATCAGACTTTCCTGCTTTGAGCTAAACATGATTTGTCATAATTTCCTTGGCAAACTCAATGTAATATACAGTGTTTCTCATTTTATGAAGCAGGCTTTCCCCTTCTAGTATTTATCTTTGTTCAAAATGTTCCTGTTAATATTACTAAGTTTAGAGATGAATCAGCTTATATTGGCAGGGGTAATATACGATTCAAAACTGAAGTTACTGTCATTTTGAATCTGTAGAGGAATATTTCATTCTGAAAGACTAATACTTTCAGGATCTCACTCCTGCAAGTAATTTTGCAAATCAATTTGCAGGACATAGTTTTAGGACATTGCAAGCTAAAAACAACAGGGTTTTCAATTTTTGTAACTGTGGGGAGGGGGTGGTTTTAACTGTTTCTAAAAGCTTGTGTTAACATGCATAATTAATTTAATCTTGAATCCAACTGGCTCTTTTCTATAACATATGGTACCAAGCTTTCTGAGGTATTATGTTGCTGAGCAACTATAACATTTTATTATAAATATATAAGAACATTTTAAATTGATTCTGATTGTCATTTAAAATTAATATCTATAATTTAGACATAATACTTTCATTCATCAATATAAGGTTGTTATTATTCATTTTAGGACTCATTGTTACCCAATTTTTTTTACATAAAAATATACCAAATGCTGAAAGCATAAACTTAGTATGTGGTTATGCAATATTCTTAGCGCTATATAAAATTGTTTTGACTTACCTTTACTCTTTGTTTATCTCATCATTTTTTTTGCTTTTAATGTTTTGCTTGACACTTGAGAACACAATAACAGGTCTATTGAGGTTCTTCAGTTACAAAAATATTTTTCTCTTAACTAAATATGATTCATACAGAAAATGTGAATGTTTCCTTTTTATATACAACAGTTATTACTTGTTTGTGACTAGATTAGCTTTTATTGACTGGGCCATCATTCTATCAGTATAATGGAAATGCTGGAATAGATCAAAAGTCTGGGAAGCCAAAGGAATTATGTTCACAATGCATGAGTACCCTAAAATTAACATTGCTTTGGTCAATGTTTTGCACGGTGCAGATCTGTGCTTGATATGTGCAAAAGTTGGGAACAGATTTTTCTAATTTAATACACAAAGTTCACTGGGTTTTTAGAACCAGAATTCTGATTTGTTACATTATCTGTTTAGAATTTTTTAAAAAGTTTTCCCTGTAATAAGCAACCATACTAACCTATAAGTACCCTTTTATGTTGGTCTTATATTAGTATCCAGAACAGCAGTAATTTGGTATAGGTGTGCATGTTTTAATGGAGTAAAATGCCTACGCAGAAGAACATTCTATCAAGCACCACATTTGCAACATGATTGTTTGGGAAGAAGATATAATATTCTGATGAGAAATTCACATGTTCTTTAGACACTTCATGGGCACGTAAAGGACTTGAACTAAAACGAAGATTTTTCATGAACTTGTGTGTACTGATGACTGTATAGTAAGCAAACATAATATTGTTGAAAACAGTGACTATAGAGCTAGGAATTGTAATATGATTTTAGAACGTAGATGTCACATTGATGTGTTACATTCTCAAATTAAGAAGGGGAGACTTTATACAATGGCATTGACAAAGTGCAAAGTTCTGCTTGCCTTAATTCCCTGTGGAACACTTCTCTTTTTGAAGGGCAAGATAATCAGACCAGACTTTTGGAGAACTCTGTTGAATGAGTTACTTGCTTAGAATTAAACAAGGAAGCTTGATTAAAAAACAAACAAACAAATAAAAAATAACTTTTTGGAAGCTAGTTAGGGAAAGAAATTCAGAAGCTTGCCCAGGTCTTCCAACTGACTGAATGGGTGACAAAGCTGTTGAGATCTCAAAGCTGACCATAAATGAAATCAAAACAAATTTCCTAAGTATGATCCAATCCCCATTGACTTTAGTGGGGACATTCCCATTGATGTAATTGGCTTCTGAATGGTGCCCATCAGGAAGTAAATTTGTGTGATGCTTTTGAGACTACACAATCCTGTTCATACCTGCGATATTGTACCACAGAAATAATTTGTCATCACCACCGTTGGCAATGAAAGTAAACTGAATTGTGACTTCCCCTCCCCAGACCTACAATCAGGTTGGGGAAGGGAACTAAGGAAATGGAGAAGGGAGCTGGGCTGAGTTCCCTTCCACAGCCCGATTGCAGCACTGGTTCTCCCCTTTCTCCCACCACCTGGCTGGCTGCTTTGAAACTTGAAATGTTTCGAAACATTTTGACTGCCCTCGTTTTGTTTTGAAGCTGTTTCAAAGCCCTTTGTTTCATTTTGATTTCTATGTTTTGAGCTCAAAATAAGTCGAAACAGTGTCAAAACGAAACAGCCGGCAAAATTTCACAGCCTTAATATCTAGTTTATTCAAGAATGTATACTTCAGTGGCCAATAAACTCATTTGTCATCTGGAACAATGGTTACAGAATGGACTAGGGATGGTGGGCTCAGAAGCCTGATTCTGATGTCAAAACTTCCATTGTAGACACTTGTTCTCTGCATCCATGATTCATTGACTTGCAAAGCTAATTCTATCATCATGGACTACTTTGCATTCATTTCATTCATAGGCTTGCTGTTCCAAGCTTAAAGCAACAATACCACATTAATTCAGGATTGTTTTTAAACAGTACTTGTAGCTTTACAATTGCCTACAATGTGAACATCATTACAGCACAATTCTCCATACAGCATTTTCTTAGGGATCTGATTATCAGATGCCTTAATTAGATGACCAGACAATCTTTCTTGTGTCTTCATAATTATAGCATCAATAGTTGGCATGTTCACATGCCTGAGGACTTCAGTATTTCTGATTCTACCTTGCAGTATATTTTTATTAGCTTCCTTATACTGCTGTGATAAAAATGACACAATGGTTGCCAGCTGCTTTGATTCATAAATATAGAGTAGGAAAGTCAGGACTACTGCCTTAGAGACTTTCAATTTTGTTTACAAAATTACATCTCTTCTATCCCAAAGACATTTCTGCCATCTTCAGAAAGCTGCACTTCTTTTGTGATTCTGTTTGGAAACTTTAATATCAACATGAACTTTGTATGATAATATGCTACTCTTGATATGTAAATTAATCCACAGCTGGAAACAAATACTTTCCAGTGCTGTTGTGTGGTGGTTTACAGGGTTTATCAGGAACAAAATGGTATATTATCTCTGCCTTCTTAAGAAAAATAGTCCAAAATGGCAGTGCGTAGCTGCAAGGCAATCTATGATGACTTGTACATTTTTCTAGGAATGATCGACCAAGGCACATTTATCAGTAAACAGAAGTACATGGGCAGGTTCCTAAAGTATCCTTGTTTTTATTTCAGCAGCCTGTGGTTAAACAAGTTCAGTCCAGAATCTATACCAAATATTTATAGCCAAGCCATACTGTTCATAGACCTTTAGATGTTAAAAATATTTGACTGCCAAAAGGAACTTTCCTATCAAGTCATGTAATGATATCAAGTGACCACGAGGAAAGGAATCAAACATTTTTTTTTAAGTTTACAGATAATGGCCATTCAAATAAAAATCCTAAGAGAGTCAATATTGAAAGTTTGACTCTACTACTACAAAATCAAGAGAAAATTCAATAAAAAGTTGCTATGCTAACCATATTTATTGTTATTTATTGTACCTATTATTTTTACAACAATCAAATTTTCCACACATTTTACAGAACAGGTAATATTCACATTACAGTAGAAATAACAATTAGCACAACACACTTAAGGACAAACATATCACTTTATCTCAGCTTTGACACAGCAAAAGTGGGGCCTGATTCCAAGTCCAGTCCATAGAAACACTGCCATTGACTTAAATGGCCTTTCAATTAGACCCGTTGTGTGACATGTTGTGTATCCCACTATTCTAAAACCTCTTTACAGAGCACTTCATCTGCTGCTATTGGTAGATACAGCAGCTGTTACTGACTTAACTGATTTCTTTTTCCATTTATTATGGGCTTATGCCAGAGCCATAACTTTTCCCCTTCATTTTTTTGGGCATGTGTTTAGTTATATATGCTTTGTGTTTAATTCCAAATGTCTAATATT
This sequence comes from Alligator mississippiensis, assembly GCF_030867095.1. Taxonomy (NCBI): domain Eukaryota; kingdom Metazoa; phylum Chordata; order Crocodylia; family Alligatoridae; genus Alligator; species Alligator mississippiensis. The sequence goes on from NC_081830.1 coordinate 46,992,346, forward strand.
TGTAAAAATGTCACTGCAATTACTTTGAAGTAGAGAATCATCAAAATGTTATCAGTGGATTGTAAAATAAGATTAATTACTACCATTAGCAAAACATATAAAGACATACCATATCATATCAATACTAATTCCAGAAACCATTTGGAGACTTGTTTGAAATGATTTCAAAGGCCACTAAAAATGTTAATTTAAAATCTTTCTTTTTCCAGAGTGGTCTATTTTATCCTGCTCAGAATTATGATGTTTGCTTTCCATTTTCCATAATATGTTCTGCAATTGTAGGTATCTTATTCCAATTAATTCAGGGGTAATTGACGTTCCAGTTAATGGACTGCCTGGCACACTTTGATATATTTAATTTTACAATGAAGGGGTAAACTTCTAGATAAAAAAGTGAACTTGTGTACTAGGCGAGGTGCATTTGTGCACTAGAACAAAAAAAGGCTTGGTATAAATACCACCTAAAAATAAAGAATGGTGCTATACACCTGAATTTGTTTGCATTGTGTTTTGTTTGATTTGGCTGACTCGGTAACAACCTAATTTCAGTTTTAGGACTGCTGTTTTGATAATAAAATAATTACATGTATAATTTAGTTTTGACCTCAGTTTTGCATCATACATATAAAAAGACAATAGAAAAGAAATCAAATCAGTTAAAAATAGTGTTTTAATGTAATATTGATAAAGTGATCTACATTTCTAATTGATCCTGTTTTCCATTACATGTTTTATGTTCCTCAAGATTGATTAAATGGTAATTGCATGTGATGTAGATATTATACAAGGAAACAAATGGCTCATCAAAGAAAAAATGATGAGCCTGCAAGTTTAATTATTGATTGATTCATGCAAGATTTATCTCAAAGTTCTCCACATTAAAAACTATTATTGCTACTATATTCCCATAGAAAAATGCCCCATTTGAGGTATTTTTAAAACCACCATTTACTTCAGGTAGAAGATATTAACATGGCTGGTTATATATTAATAAAATGTCTTTTATTCCTTCAAAATTCATTAACATGGAAATGAGTAGGCTTCTGGATTTTCATAACAGGCTCAATCCAAAACCAGTCATTAAAATCAATAAGATAACTTCCTATTGACTTGAAATGGGCCTTAGGCTAGATCATTTATGATAGCTATCAAAATAAAAAGTTCCCCCAAAAAAGTATTTATTCCAGCTTCTTGATTTCTAGGTTGACATTCTTGCATCATTCTTTGCCCACTCAGGGATTCCTGGCCCTGCTGCCTACCACTCACAGTGCTTGTATATAACATGCCATGAAGCCAAGCTAGACGTCACAGAGCTTAGGAACACTGACTCCATTTTCTTTAGAAACAGAATGATTTCATATTATTTTGAACTTCAGAATTTGCCATAGAAAGGAAATTCTGGCTTTTGAATAGCAAACTGGGGCTATTCCATGCTCTGTCTCTGGGTAAAATACATCACCCACCTATCTGAAAAAAATGGAGATGACCTTGAAAAGTACTTTGAACTCTTCATATAAAAAACTGTTTGTACAAGGTTTTGAAGTACTATTCTAGGTGAATCAGAATACTTCTGGTAACAGACTTTTCCGACCCTTATAAACTCAAACTTGTGCTTTTTTGGTAACATTTAGAAATTATATGGGTTGCAAGAGCCAAGTCTGTTTCATGGGTGTTTGGTGCCTCTTGAGGCAGGGGGTCTTGTGCCCCCTTGACACCAGTTAGTGACTGGGGTTCCCCTGGCAGCCAATCCTGCTGACCGGAGGGAGTGGGGAGGTCCTCTGCAGCCAATATCAGTCACCATGAAAGCGGCTGCACTGCTTCCGGAACTCCTGGGACCCCTTCTGGAAATGGTACGGCCAATTTTGCTAGCAGCCCCGATCCCCGGCTGCCGCTTGCAGGGAGGTGCACTGGTGCTCCCGCCTGCCCCCCTGCCCACCAGCTAAGCAGAGAGCACAGCCTGGCAGGGGGTGCACTGGCGCTCTCAGGGGGTGCATGTGCACCCCTGTGCACCCTCCCCCCCACATCGCCCCAGCTCTGTTTCCTACTTAATCCTGCACAGTTTGGTGAATGAGTCTTAGAAGCTCTCTTAGATAAGCTGTTTTCTATCAGAAATTTAAAATTCCACCATGACTAAAAAAAGAACTAAGGAATTATTTAAAAAGCCTTGATTGATAGAGCCTAAAAATGGCATCTGACACACTGAAATAGTCCTATGCATTAGATTTTTATAAAAGACTGATAAAACAGATTAAACATTTCTAGATCAACATGGAATGACTTTTAAAGGTATTACCATATTTACCCAAATCCAAGATGACTTTGAATTTAAGATGACCCCCCCAATAATTAGATTCTATAAAAGTATAAATTGCTAATAATTTTCCATGTATAGAATCTAATTAGTGGAAGGGCATCTTAAATTAATACTGCCCCCCTCATAACCTGTCCCTGCTCCTGATGCCTATGCCTGTCCCTTCTTGTGCCTGTTCCCTCTGCTGCCTGGCCTCACCATGAACCCCCTGACACATGTCCCTCTGTGGCTATCCCTATTCTGTCCCCATGCCTGTGTCTGCCCCCCTACTCCCTGCCCCCCTGAAGCCTGACTCCCCCACCCCCTGATCCTCCCTGAAGCCTGCACTCTACTCTCTGCTTCCTCTGAAGACTGTCTCCCATGCCTCCTACCCCTGTCCCTCCCACCCCTGCTTAACTTCTGGGGCAGTCAGTCAGCCCCAGCCCAGACTGGCTAGGAAGAAGTTGTGGCAGCTCCCATCCACGCTGAGTCAGGGCTGGAGGGACCAGAGCCAGAGCAGAAGGTAAGGAGGGCGAGGGCAACCTGGGAAAGGGTAGCAGAGGGTGGGAGAAGGTGGAGGGGCAGATACAGGCATAGGGGCAGAGAACAAGGGGGAAAGGCTGCAAATACATCCCTAGCCCCTCCATATTCCCCCTGGCCATGTGTCTCCTCCCCTGACAAATAAGCCATCCCAGCCCAGGGCAGGTGGCAGCTCAGCTCCAGCTCTAGCCCCAAGCACAGGGCAAAAGTCAAAGCTGAGCCACCACCTGCCTGGGTCAGTATTCAAATCCAAGACAAGGCTTTTTGTTCTCCATGCTGAACGAGTACAAAAAAACCTCATCTTGGATTCAAGTAAATAAAGTCCTTCACAAAAATACATGGAAAGCCTTTTAAAACATGAACCACTTAATAATTTCTTATCACAAGAAGTCCTTACCTATTACACCTCAGAGTTCACTAAAGTAACAGATATATTCTTCCATTTGGTACAACCTCTTTGTGTTATGCTGAACTGTAATTTGGCACCAAAAGCTGCACCTAGACTAGTGCGGCCATGCTGTATGTGGCACCACAAAGCTGTCTGTGGTGCCACACACCACACATTCAGGCATTCCCCACACTGCTACCTTGCATCACGGGAAGGGGGAGGGGTGGGAGAGAGGAAAGGAGGGCAAGGTTTGACCTCTGGAGATCCAGGGGTCACAAAATCCTGCACAGAAAAAAAGTGGGGCGGTGCACATGGAGGTAGTGTGTGCTACCCAAAACTAGAACCTGGCTGGCCGGAGCCACACTCCAGCTGCCAGCCAGGCTTCAAGGTGCAGGAACATCATGGCTGCAGCTTTTCCAGGCCCCAGGGACTGAGGTAAGGCTGCTGGAGCCAGCATAGTTGCTGGCCCCAGCGTCCCCTACCCGACCTGAGTTAACCTGCTGCATGTCAGAGAATGTATGGTATGGGCATTCCCCAGGGACAACTGGCAGTGGCACAAGTCTGTGCCTTGCTCCTCAGCCCTGCATCTTGGTCCTGGTCCCTTTACCTGGTTCTGGCTCCAGTCCCTCCAGCCTTGACCCAGCCCAGCCAGCAGCTGCTGCTGCTTATCCCTGGCTAACCTGGGGTGAGATGGGTTGGGATTGGACAAGGCTTCTTTTGCTGCTGAGTGCCTGAATCTGAAACAGAGCTGCAGCAGAAGGTAATTGGAGGGAGCAAAGAGGGGAGGAGGGTGTTGGGAGGCAGGCTGCAGGCACTTGACAAAAGGACACATAGCAGAAGGGTGCATGGTGGGGGACAGGCAACAGAGGGGACAGGAATGGAGAGAACAAGGGGCAGGAGAGCAAGGGGAAGGTGCCTGCCCTCACCCCCCATTGCTGCTTTCCTTGCCACATCGGTGGTGGGGATGAATTTAAGACTACTTTCCACTAATTAGATTTTATACATGGAAAATTATAACAAATTTATAATTTTCCATTTATAGAATTTAATTATTGGGGGGATCATCTTAAATTTGAAGTTGTCTTAGCTTCGGGTAAATACAGCAGCATGCAATGCTTATAGTGTTAGTTTGTCAGAGCTACCATTCACATTACGCCACTGACTTTAATGGAAGTGAGCCAGTTCACTCTAGCTGAAGATCTGGTCTAATATCACTTCAAAAATCTTTAAAAATGTAATTCTAAGGGGGAAAAATGAAATTAACAGTGCCTGGATCACATGATTACTTTACCCTGAAACCACATGATTCATTGATTCTCAAGGTGCTGCTCTCCTGCTCTGCTATAGATAAGGCACTATTACTACGTCATTTAAGGAATGTATTACAAGTCTGAAGTTACTAAAGTCAGTCAATAACCAGAGCTGCCTTCAATGTGTTCTCAGACCTCCACAAGCTAGTTTGTTCTTCAAGTAAAAATACATTGGTGATGGATACTGGGAGCTGTTGCGGCACTTCATGGGATATTGGAAAACTTTGGTTGAGGCCATTATAGAATGGACAAAAAAATAATAGAAGCAATATAACTGAGCAAGAGGAGCTGAGCTGAGCTTTTCGGCAGGTTGAATTTACCCATTTACTACAGAGTCTGAGTGATGGTTGCTTTTAAAATATGTTTTTCCTCTTCAATGTTTATAATATTTTGCTGCACCCACAGAAAAGTAAAAATAAAAGAGAATTGTTGTTCATCACATTCCTATTTATTCCTAGGCCCAAATTTTCAAATGACTAATGCAACAATTACTAGGTGAAATTCTATGATTTGGGTTATGCCAGAGACCAGATTACTTTATGATAATGGTCTCTTCTAATCCTAGAAAGAATTAGCAAGAATATCTGAATATGGAAATTTTAAAGATCTGGCCAGGTTGCCACTAAAATGGAATCAGCAGTCTAGACTTTACTGCTGAGAACACCTGAGATACCTAGGTAGCTAAGACCACGAATAGGGAGAGGGTCAAACCAAGCTTCCCCTAACCATAGTCCTCAGATTTACCGCATCCTCAGTATCCTGTTTCTCTCTCTCTCTGGACAGCACGTAAAGCAGACACTTCCCTAGGTCTAAAACAGAGTGGGGAGAAAAAGCTGGCTTAGGCCAGCCCAGCCTGGGCAAAGCTCCTCACAAAAACTGAATAGACTAAGAATTTGCCTTGCTAGACATTCTTCTGTGGCTACCTAATAGAGTCTGTCCTGTGGCTCTAGAATAATCTCTTCTTCAATGCTGAAAATTCAAGGCTAAATTCCTGCTGCTGATGTATAACATGGGGTAGTTCCAGTTTGAATTTAAATTTTCCTTTCTTTTAAAAATAATTATAGAAAATAAATAGCTGCATTAAAAGGAAGGTAAGTTACAAAATCAAACCTTTAAAAATGAGAAAATTCCAAATTTGTTACTCATGCTATCATAATTTGGCCCTTTTGGACATATATGTACATGCTTCAATCCTTCATTATGCAATCACATTTCTCACCTCCCCCCCCTACCCCCTCCCTTCCCAGGACTCCTGCCTGTGTAGTTGGACACTCAAAGGAATAGAATTTTTAGTTGGGCAAATATAAAACTGGCATTCTATAAGTTTTGAAAACTTACTTTTCCCATCTGATTAACTTGCTTTCCATGTTATTTAAATATAATTAATATCTGTAAATGAGGATAATGATTGTAGAACACTAGCATTCACAGCTTGAAAAAAATGCTATGTAGGAGCCAACTATTCTCATTAATATTATGTAAAGACTCTAGCTCCAAGAGCTGCATTAAAGAGAGTACAGAACTTTGCAGGGTAGGGTATTTTTCATTATTATTATCTTTGCTTCAATATATAAAATAAATGTGCATGATAAACCAAGTGTGAAATTGCTAAGGGCAAAAGACATTAACAAATCAGCAAATCAGGTGCCTTGAGGAAGTAAGCAGGATAAAGTTGCCTATCTTAAATTGCTGTTTTGTCACTGTCTGAATGTACAGTTCCGTCAAGTGCTTGGGGGAAAACTGAATGTTACACTAACTAGCTTTGGGGATATTGACTGAATACTTTCAAGTACCTTGTATGGTAGGAAGACTTCATTTGTGATGGCAAAGAAGCGCACCAGTGCGCTTGTATGATATGTTCACTTGAGTCTTCCTGGGGCTTTGGGAAGGATATTATTCAAGTATGCTGTGCTATGTGTTTGCATGAAGTTCCCCATCATATTTATTAGTAGGCATGGTGGAAAGGAAATATTTGGTTTAAATGCCCAATATACTGAGTTACAAACCTGGTCTGGTCCTTTGTAGTTCAGCTACATACATTTTATGCTCTTTTGATTATTCCTGGCTAATTGGATCATCTAATTATAAGCTTCCCTTAGAGTAGCAGGAGCCAACCTTTGTGGCAGGTATGCCACAAATTAAGCCTCATGCCCTTCCTGAATGCCAGTCCTCTTCCCCTGATTGATTTGTTGCTCTGCTTTCTGTCCCTTGCCCTGTGCTCTCTGCCCAAGCTGTTGCTCTGCTTTCTACCCTATCTGCTGCTGTGCTACCTGTCCCCTTCCTTGTCTGCTGCATGTCACACACAGAGGCTGCCTGTGCCATTTATGGGCATATTTCTTCCCATGCTTAATGAAAAGATGGAAATTATGTTCTTTTTCACCCTCTGGCATTCTTTTCTATTTATTGATAACCCTGCCACACAATGAAATCTTTGAGTGTGAGGATAGGAGAAGAGGGAGCAAGGCTAAGGGTATATGCAGATATTTGTCGCACCCAGTCTACAATCATGTGGCTTACTTTTAAGCCATGTGATCATAGATTAGGAACAGCACATGCAGATGTTTGCCAGTGCTGAGAACCATGCCAGGAACCTGGTGTCAGTAACTCAGGGGATTGGGAGGTAGGAGGGATGTTGCTAGCAGGTCTGTAAAGTGGGGTTGTCTGTCCAGGGATGGGAGGTTGGGTGGTTAACTTAGATTGGACTCATAATTTTTTTGCAAGGTTTAACCTCCCTGAACATCTGCACAGATCAGCATTTGACTGACCTACCTCTAGTTAGTTGATATAAATGTAACATCTGCACATACCTAAATGAATTTATCCCTTTCAGTGTTCTCAGATATCTAGCAGAATTACTATTGGCATTTAATGTTGTTTGAAGCAATACAGCTTTATATGAAGCAATATTAACTCGACAGAATCCCTTCAGTCACTACTACTGAGCAGCTGCAGAGGGACTCAGTACTATACTTGCTGCCAAAGACAGCCTGTTTGGGAGCTAGTGTTCCCCTGCAAATTTATTGGTAGGTGTCTCTAGGAAGCTGTAGAGCTGGTCACCCTTGAATGCTACCAGCCTCTTAAATTTTGAAAGCATTTACAAAGGCAGTATTAGCTGACTAAATGGGAGAAAAATTCACAACTGGCAGAGGTGGAAACAAAGGTGTGTGAGGGCTGTGTATGAATTAACAGTTAAAAACCTAAGTGTTGTATTTCTCAAAAAAGGTGGAATATAAGATTTCAGCACAGGTTTGGCATGGCTGAGCAAACTGGGAATAGTAAAGACTGTTCAAACGTGAAAGGAGAAAAGAATCAAATATGTATGTGTGAAAGTGAAATCTTGGTAAGCAATACACAGTTCACTGGAAAATCAAGCAGTGTCAATCTTTCAAAACTTGGGGAAATGGTTAGTGATGATTTGTGCCACATAAGCTGCTTGGTTTCTGCATTCTGATTAATTTGGAACTCATAAAAAATGTCCTCATTAAGATTTGCCAGTGTGGCTTTCTAGTTTCCACTTTGATTGTCACTGCTACTGCTAAAGCAGTTAGTAGCTGTAGGTGTGTTCTAGAAGAGAAAACCACCTCAGGTAATAAAAACATTTCTCACTTATCCATATCCATTGCCCCTCAGATTTAAGAAATTTTACTCAAGACGATGAGACATCTCATTAAAAAGCATTGTTACCAACACCTTTTTAGGAAGGTATTCCAAACTGTAATAGCTTTTCCAAGGCCAATAGAGTAATTAGGGGCACCAGTTCTAGGCGCCAAATAAGGAGAGGCATCAGAATTGTCCACCACCCCTATGAAGTCCATGCCCTGGCAGCAAAAGCAGTCCTTTGGCATTGCTCTTTCAGCAGCAACCAGGTGGCCAGACACCGTGCTATTGCCCTAAAAGCAACAGCTGGAGAGGGCAAACCACATGGCTGCACATTAGGTGCCACCCCAAACTTGTTTGTTATACTTTCTATCCATGGCCTTGAGATTTTAATCTTATGTCTAATGATTCAAAACAGGAGTAACTCCACTGAAGTAAATTTAATTAACTTTGTACAGATTCTATGTAAATTAAATCAATATCTAGTCCTTAATTTGTAGTAATCATAGACTGAAAGAAAATTAGGGTTGGAAGGGACCTCAGGAGGTCATCTAGTCCAATCCCCTGTTCAAAGCAGTACCAGCCCCAGCTAGATCACCACAGACAAGGCTTTGTCTAGCTGGGTCTTAAAAACCTCCAAGGATGTAGATTCTACAACCTCTCTGTGTAACTTGTTTCAGTGTTTTACTACCCTCCTACTGAGACAGTTTTTCCTAATACTAACCTAGACTTCCCTTGCTGCAACTTGAAACTATTGCTCCTTGTTGTGTCATCTGCCACCACTAAGAACAGTTTGGCTCTATCCTCTTTGGAACCATCCTTCAGGTAGTTGAAGGCTGCTTTTAAATCCCCTCTCAGTCTTCTCTTCTTTAGAATAAATAAGCCCAGTTCCCTCAGTCTCTCCTCAGAAGTGATGTGCCCCAGCCCCCTAACCATTTATGTTGCCCTCCACTGGATTCTCTCCAATTTGTCTACATCCCTTCTATAGTGGGGGGCCCAAAACCGGACACAGTACGCCAGATGTTGCCTTGCCAGTGCTGAATAGAGGGGAATAATCACTTCCCTTGATCAGCTGGCAATACTTCTACTAATGCAGCCCAGTATATCATTAGCCCTCTTGGCAACAAGGGCACACTGTTGGCTTATATTCAGCTTTTTGTCCACTGTAACACCCAGGTCCTTTTCTGCAGAGCTGCTGCTTAGCTAGTCAGCCCCCAGCCCGTACATGCATGAGATTGTTCCATCCTAAATCAGGACTTTGCACTTGTCCTTATTGAACCTCATGGATTTTCTTTTGGTCCAATCCTATAATTTGCCTAGGTCTGTCTGAGTGTGTCTACACTAAATTTAGTGCCAGGTCACATCTACACACGCATTAATGAACTTTAAGTAATCGCGCCTACATTTGATACCTGCATTTGCCTAATTGAATGAACATTACGGACATACATCTATACATGTGTGCACTTAACGTGCATTAAACATGACAAAACTAGGCTAATCATGCCTAAATTTGATACCTGCAAACCTTCAGACCAGGCACTAAAGTTAATGGGAAAACCTGGGCAGCCCCAGCACTAAAGTTACTACATTAGCAGGTACCAAATGTAGGCGTGATTTGTTAAAGTACAGTAACACACATGTAGACGTGACCCAGAACTACCTTCAGTGTTGGGTCTGCCCAGGCCTGCCCACTTACTTTAGCACCATGTCTGTATCTGCAGGTATCAAATTTAAGCACGATTAGCCTAAAATAGTTTTTAATGTGCATTAAGGGCACATGCGTGTAGACGTGCACCCATAATGAGCATTAAATTAAGGTAATATGTATTAACATGTGTCATGTAGGCATGCCCTCTGAATACTAACCCTGCCATCCAGCATATATACTATGCCCCCAGCTTGGTGTCATCTGAAAACTTGCTGAGGGTGTACTCTATGCCATCTTCCAGGTCATTAATGAAGATATTGAAGAAATCCTCAAAACTCCTCAAAATTAAGCTTCAAAACTCCAAATGTGACTTGATTCTTTGAAAACTGTATCACTTGGAGAGATTACTACAGAAAGTTTCATCACATTTTATGACTTCCCCATTTATTGGGCCCTTTTATCTTACTCAAATTTAAGGGCACTGACAGACATGGAAAAAAAACAAACGTGCTGTACCAGAAGCAGCAGTACAATACTTGGACCCAGCTCTGCAGCCTCTATATAGATTGGGTGCTTCAGCGGTGTTTTTTGGCAATTTTAGCTAAAGCTGATTCAATCAGATGTTAGATAAAAGCACCAAAAAAGCCCCACTAAAGTGTCCAATCTTTATAGACTTTGGGAAAGTTGGATGCAGCTAACATACTGCCTCTTCTGAGCATATGCAAGACTAGACATTGGAGCACACTGAGTTTAAAGTGCTGGTTCCCCCCAAACCCCCTTCCCCCAACCCCATGTCTGCAAGCAGCCTAAGTGCTTAAACCCCACTGAGTGATCAATGCACAGTAGGAATAGGAATACAACAGAAAAAAAAAATTATGCTAATTTACACCTGGGTCCCAGATTAGGCCTTTTCAGTGGAAGTGCTTCTGTAGTAACCACCTTTTAGTAAGACAGAACTTGCTACAGAATCTGTGGCAAGGATATTTAATAGTACTTTGTTAAAATAATGTTAAGGCAATTACTCTACACTTTTTTTCTCTTATTTAAAACTTTTCAATTAGGTGTTGATATCTTTGTTTATTCTAACTTCCTTTCAGCATATTTCCAAAGCACAGCCAGACTTTCTTTAAGTGGCCTAGACATAGCTAGTTAATTCTGATAATGAAACAAGTAATGTACTGATGTATGTCATTTCTTCACTGTCAAAATTGCATATTCTCATTTAAATCAAGACTTATCAAACTTACTTCAGTATTCTCAGTAGGGAGTATTGCTTACCTTGCGACACTTTAAAAGAAGACTGACTTTCAGAAAGTGCTAATTATCACTCCCTGGAAAAAAATAAGGTCACATTTCAAGGTGACTCAAGGGGCAATTAACAGCAATCTAAATTCTTATTATCTTGAGTGGCATTTTTTCTATCCATGGACAGTTTTTAAAAAATCCCCAGGAGGAACTGATATGGACTTCTGGCTTCTGGGCTGTATGCATAAAATTAGTTGGTGCTTCAGTCCAGCCTTCTGTGTGCAATCAGTAGCATTACAACAATTAAAATCACATTTAACATGTCAGCTGCTATCTTCCTAGAGAAGACAAGCTGGTTAAATTGCCAGACTTCTGTTCTCTGTCAAAAAGTTCTACACTGATACCTATTTATATGCAGTTTAGTGCTGAAGAATAAGAATTCTAATCTCTTTTCAACCGCTTAAAGCTGTGCAAACTCACATATCCTCTTTATAGTACCGCAACTGCAGAAGTAAATCTGAGAATAATGGTTACATTTTTCTCTAACTTTATTATTGCCCTTTCTTGTCCCTAAGGGAGCAGTACATTGTTTTGTAAGGATCATCTGTTGGAATTCTGGATTTGCTACCTTATCGTTAGCAAGCCAGACACTTGTGTAGCTTTTCATTATGATGGACTATCTGGAAATGAAAAAGCTGCTGTTATAACAGGCAAGCATGCCGATATCTAGTTAGGTTGATCTCTATGTCTCTTTCTCTAGCAAGTTTTCTGTAGAACTGCCATTAAGAAATGGTGACAGAAACATTCAAGTATGAATTCCCTTTACTGATTCTATTTAAATTCAAATCCTCACATGTTGCACACTTCCATATTTTTTAAGAGAAGAGGATCAGAAATCTTGTTTTTAAGAGACAATGCAAAGAATGCTTCAGTTTATCACAAGGGTGGGAAATTATTTCAGCTGGAGGGCCACTTAATGAGTTTTGGTGAGGTGTTGAGGGCCACAAGGGTACCCCTTGACAGGCTCCCTAGCCCCTGGTCGCAATTTTGAGACTGGAAATCCTAGCCCTAAACCCTGGCCTTCGCCACTGGAAGTCCTTCCTCTTGCTGCCAGAAGTACTCCTTTTGGAAGGGGGTGCTGCCACCTGAACGAGAAAAAGCCCACATCATACACTAAAAATCAAACACCTGCTATAACATATTTTAATTTTATTACAAAAAATATTTTTGTCAGTTTTTTTGCATAGTGTGTGTAGAGGTGATTGTACAATAGGTCAAAAATAAAGTCTTGCTCTTGTATATTGTGGGGGGAATACGGCGGGTGGTGGTTGGAGGTGTGTGTGTGTATATGGTGGGGTGTGAGGGTGTGGGGGTGTGGATGGATGCATGTGAGGTTTGTGAGGGGATGTGGCTGTGTGTGGCGGGGTGTAGGTTGGTTGCAGGGTGTGTGTATATATGTGGGAGCAGGGTGTAGGTGTGTAGGGTTTGTAGGGCATGGGGGAGGGTGGGGAGGTTTGGGATCACCTCCATATTCCCCCTACCCTATTGTGCACAGCCCCTGCTGCCAGTGGCAGTAGCAGGCAGGGGTCTTTAGGGTTCTCATGGCCCACACAGGCACTGCCACCCAGTGGTGCACAGCTCCAGCCAACACTGCACATGGCAGCAAGAGGTGCAGCTAGGCCAACCCACTTCCATCACACAGGGTTTCCCGTGGCATGGGTGCAGCTCCCAGCACTCTCTTACCACCAGGGGAAGCCTTCCCTGCTCCCTCCCACCATGGACACAGGTGGTGGGGGTCCCCACCACTTTTGGTGGGGTCCTGGCAGCTGCACATGGTGGAGAAAGCATCTGGCTCCATTGCGCGGGGCTTATCTTGGTGGCACATGAGTGCCAAGAGCTGCATATACACCACAGAGAGCTCCATGCAATAGAAGTGGGCCAGTTTTGCTGCCATGTGCAGCTCTGGCTGGAGCTCCGCACTGCCAGGTGGCAGCACCTGCATTGGCCATGAGTGCCCCAGGGGCCTGCTGCCTCCTGCTGCTGTTGCCATTGCCATTGGCGGTGGGGGCTGTGCACCATGGGGGGGGGGGGGAGTGTGTGGGGGAGTCCCCACACCCTCCCAATTCTCTCTCACACCCACACTCCCACCTACCTCCACACTCTCTCCAGCCCTAGCCACATGTTCTGTGCTCCTGCTCCCACCCAGCTGCATCTTTCCCTCTCCTCACCCCTATCACTTCCCTACCTGCTGCCCGGAGTGAGCACTGCAGCAGGGAGATGAGGAGGAGCCACTGGACCCTGGGGAAGCCAAGCAGGTCTCCCAGGAGGTGCAGCAGTGGTAGCAGCAGCCCTGCCTGGAAGCTGCTTGCTGGCTGGGCCAGGCCTTTTCATGAATGAGGGTGGGAGTGAGGCACACAGGCTGGGTAAGATACAATTAGTTGGTGGGCACCCATAGGTCCGGTGAAATTGCCTGGCAGGCCAAATCTGGGCCATGAGCTGTATTTTGCCTGCTGCTGGTTTATCATTTTACCTGTACCAACAACTGCATATGCTTAAGGCAAATATATATATATAATATTATAAAAAATGGCTAATATATTATAAAAAATGGATCAGCACCTCAGACAACAGTGCTTTCATTTTCCAGCTAGGTTTTCAGCCTTACTGTAGAAGAACATTATTTTGATCCTAGGTTAACCATTATCAGCATGTTGATTTAGATGAATCCTGAACAATTAATACAGTCCTATAACTGACAGCAGTAAAGTGGAACAATTATAAGCCCCTTCAGGAATACAATTAAAAATTAATAATGAGCCAAAACCCAAATGATAAATATGTAAAATGTGCTCAATAAACCATATATAATAGACCAAATTAAATCAATGCATATTAAATGCTGACAAATGCCCAATTAAGAGATATAGTGGTAGGCACTGTAAATCTGACACAGCTCTACAGATAGATCTGATTATACAGGACATTGATCAAACACTCAGTGATAAGCTTGAGATCAGTGCCTCAGCAACCGAGACTTAGTTTGCATGTTCAGAAGACAGCCAAAAGTTACTGCTGAGTATATAGTTCATAACATTCATATTTCATAACATATAGTTCATAGTTTGTAACATCAAGTAACTGGTTCTGCAACTACTGCAACTGATTCAATAAACAAACTGTGTATAAACCAGCAAAACTTTATAGTACTATTGGCTGGGTGATCAGGCAAAATGACAAAATGCAGCTCCAAAAAAGTTACAACTCACCTCCGAAACAGTTTCTCAGAATAGTATTTGATATAATACGTATGTTACATAAGCCATTCAAACACAAACCTAAGTATGATTAAATTCTCCAATCAATACTTGGGATCACAGGAAAGTAGGGATGGAAAGGACCACATAAGGTCACCCAATCCAACTCCCTGCTCAAGGCAGCATCATCCCTGACTAAAATCATTCCAGCCTAGTCTCCATCCAATCTACTCTTGAAAACTTCCAAGAATGGAGATTACACATTTTCTCTAGGTAGCTTGTTCCAGTGAGATGCTATCTCAATAGCTCCCTTCCATCAGCTGTGGCCAGCAATAGCAGTGCAAGTTTCCTGCGCTGGTTTTCACTGCACCAGTAACTTGGGGGCTGGTGTGAAAAATGAACTCCCCTACCCCAGCTTGTGTTTTGGCAGCTACAGGGCTGGGCTCCTTTTCCACCCCACTCCCACCAGAACTCCCAGTGCAGGGAAAAGCAGCACAGGGAACTCACGTTGCCACTGCTGGGAGAAAAGGAGCCTCCTACAGCAGGGACCGTGGTCCAGCCTCCATGAGACCCTCGCCAGCAAGCTGGGGGAGGGCCTCCCTGCAAGGGGACTCCTTTCCACCACCTGAAGCCAGCAGCAGCCAGCAGCAACAGTGTAAGTTCCCTGCATCACTTTTTGCAGAGCTGGGACCTCTAGCTTGGGGAGGGGTTGAAAAGGAGCCCCCCTGCCAGGCTGGCCCAACCCCAGATTCCTAGTTTGGGTCTTGCTGGGGGCTGGGTCAAGCTCCCTTGTGACAGGGGGTGCTCCTTTTCCACCTCTCCTACCCCAAAGTTCCTGGCATGGTGAAAAGTGGCACAGGTAACTCTTTTGGGACAGCTGATCTGACATTACAGGCTTGTTTCAATCTTCTCATAAAACCACTCATATTGGCCATTCTGAATAGCCAAAGGGTATTATACTAGGTAGAACACTGGTCTAACCTAATATGGCAGTTCTTATATACATTCATTCTTTTATTTTCCATTATTGTCATTAAAAATAGGTCTAACATTTTCAATATTGAGCTCCTACGTATGGAGTTGGATGGTTAAATTTAGTCACTCAAGCTTGAAAATTTTAGTGCTTGGTTACATTAATCAGGCATCTTCCCCTCCCCTCCCCACTGCCCACCACTGCTTAATCTAAATGTATACATAGAAGCCAATTATTTTTTGTAGAAGTTAAAAGAAACAACAGCATCCTGAGAAAAAGTCCTCAAGTCTGACATAAAAACCAGAATTCATAAAAAAATTAGATATACCCAGCTGTCTGCTGGATTTTTAAAAACAACATATGTAACAATACTTTCTTAGTTTTCTGTGTAGCTACATACCAGATACTCTCTTTTCCTTCTGTTGTTTTGGACTAGCTCTTGCAGTATGTAGTGGTCATCATCATTACAAAAAAAAAATAAAAAAAAATCACCTTTTGCCAAAAGGTAGCGTACAATTATCAGAGAGATTCCCTGTTTTTTGTGAGGGAAACTATATAGAAGTTCATATCCCGTTGTTTAAAGGCTGCCAGATGAGAACTTTATAACCTATTCCCTATGAAAATGACCTGTTGTGTAGATCTCAATTTTTACTGCATGTCCATAAACTGAATTCTTTCCTGCTATAACTCTGTCTTCCCAGACTCTAAATTATACTCATGCTGACTGACACTGATTTACTAGCATATAATTTACACCACCATTTATGTCACTAAATTTGGCTCAAAGTTTCTCCAAGCAGCAACATGCTGTGCTACAGATAGATTTGCTGGGCCTGACCAGATGGTAAAATTCTGTTTTGCAATTATACTGACAAAAATTGGGAATATTAGAAGTTCAGTTCTCTCTTGCTTTCATCATCATAAAAGGCACATTTAAAAGATAGACTTACCATTTTATTGAATCCCATAGTGGTTTGCTGCCTTAAATCTCTCTAGTTATGGTTGAAGAGTAATCTTTATGCTCAGTTTTATATCGATAATATCAATCTTGATTTATGAAAGTGTCCCTGGGTTGCTGTTGCAAAAAATAATACAAGATAAAAAATATGTACGAAAGACTCAAAACCTAATAATTCTCTTATAAAACTTTACACATATGTA
Organism: Alligator mississippiensis; assembly: GCF_030867095.1. Taxonomy (NCBI): domain Eukaryota; kingdom Metazoa; phylum Chordata; order Crocodylia; family Alligatoridae; genus Alligator; species Alligator mississippiensis. Next base: position 47,008,755 of record NC_081830.1, read on the forward strand.
ATTTCACTGATGTCAGTGACATTGTTTCTAATGAAAGTTGTTTGATATTTATTCAAATTTCAAGAAAATTTAAAAATTAAAAATAATTAGAAAACAAACCAAAATACTTTTTTTTTTTACTTAAGTTGCTCAACTGTTGCTTAGAACTAAATCAAAAGGAAATGAAGGTCTCCTCTTAGTTATTCTTTAACATTTGGAGTCTACAGAAGTAAAAATGTGTGGTTTGAATAATTAATAGTAGGATATCCAAGATTATTTCAAAAACAAAAAATGATAAACTTGCTACTGCGTGTCTTTCACTGTAGGTTTAGGTGAAAAGGCACTGAAAAAAAAAAATCACTGGACTCATTAAGATATGGATAAAATGTCAATATTAACAATTTTTACAACAGGACAAAATATGCGTAATACCCCAATAGACATAACTCTCTCTCTCGCTATATGTATATGTATATGTGAACTTTGCTCCTGATCTTATTGAGGGCATGAAGAAGTCTATTGATGGTGTTATTAGAGTAGTCTTGGACCCTTTTTAGCATCACTGCAGCAAGCTCTAAATGATACGTGAAACAAAAAAATCCCCACTTGTCCAGTGCACACAGTTCATATACAAAGTCAGACATTGCTTTGCAATCCCTGCTGTGCTGGACTAATTGCTGTAATATTCCTTTTCAACACAGCTGAAAAATACCCACCAGGCACAGAGGTCACAAAGCAGGGGGGAATAAAAAAAGCAGACTACTAATCAAGTTTCACATTTAGGATATTTTTCCTTGAAATATCCCCTACACACTCACACACTTTTCGCTTCTCTACAGAAGCCCTTATACTCAGCAAGTTTCTGCAGCTGCATGCATTACTACAGAGATTTCTTTTTCATGCACACTCAAAGCCTTCCTCAGTCCCTTCAAACTAATAAGCATAGCTCTTCTAAACAAAACTGTTTTAAAAAAACATTTTATAAAGCCCAGTTCTTTTCACCTGTTTCTCCAGTGAGTCACAGAGGCACTGGATTGGTTCGCATATTGGTGGAAGCAAATTAAATATGGCTGAAGATTGCTGTCAGGCTCTCAGCCATATCGGAGTACGGAGCAGAACTGACAAAACAACAGAAACAACAGCATTCTCTCTTTCATCATCACCTGTGCTATTTCTCTAAGGTTAGTTACATAATTGATCATTAGAGAGGCAGATAGCAAAATATACATCCTACGATAGCACTAGTGGAAAAATAGAAAAAAAGTGATTTATAAAAATGTTCAGATTCCAAGATCTCTGCTTGTAAGATGACCATGTTTCCCTAACAACAACAACAAAACAACAACAACAATAAATGATTTTGTGAATACATTTTGGGATCACAAAATACTCGTACAAAAGACAGAAGCATGTATTCTTGCAATGTGTGCTGGACGGTAACATGGGCATTGTTCTCTGAGTCCAGAATTTTTTCAGCAAATTAGTATTCTGAATTTACCAGGAAAGACTGAACAAGTGCCATTATTATGCACTTTGAGCAAAAGTACAACATGGGCAGGGCACTGTTATCAACACTTGTGGATGGATTGTACACAATAGTTGCTGTTTTTCTCAGGGTGCATCTACAGGATACGCTTTACATTACACTAATCTAAAGCACATTAAAGCATCAACATCTACACATGCACAAGACTTACTGCACAGTACATTAGACTAATGCTTTGTTTGCCAGTACCAACAAACAAAGGTACTAGACTAACGGTGCACTAGCTACTGTGAAGAAGCACATGTGTAGATAACAATTGGGTACAATTTGCTCCCTGTAAGTCTAGGCAGCAGGGGGCCACAGGGAGCAGGGCTCTGTCATCACTCAGCCCCCAGGTCCCCACGGGAGTCAGGAGCTGAGCAGCACCAGGACAGGGGAGCTCTCTGTCCCTGGTCCTGGTGCTGTTCAGCTCCTATCTCCCCGTAGAACAGGCAGGGTGTGGGCAGTAACAGGACTGAGGGACAGAAAACTCCCCCATCCCCTCAGTCCTACCACTACCCATGCAGTGCACACCCCAGTCACCTCTCATTCCCTACCCATGCCTGGCAGGAGCTGGAAGCTGAGTAGTGCCGGGACTGAGGGAAGACATGGGACACAAAACAGCAGTGGGATCAGGATGGGAAGCAGTGAAGTAATGTCTAATATTGTATGTGAACTCTGCACTGGGCAACAGGGGATTTTTTGTTTGTTTCACGTGTACTTTAGAGCTTGCTGCAGTAATGCTAAAAAGGTTCCACATCTACTCTAATCACATCAGAAATAAAATTCCTCATGACCTCAATAAGATTGGGTGGGGGTGGGGAGGGGGGGAGAGGGGAAATGCCCTATTGCCAACACTGCATTCTCACTGAGAATGGGACAAAAGTGGTCATTTGAATGCACCAACTGACAACTGTTTAAAACAGGACTGTCCCAGTGAAAATGGGATGTATAGTCATGTTACCTAACCTACTCCTATGTAGATATTAGCTAAAAACAAGCCAGGAACTGCTCCCTTGCCACATATGGTGACCCTGACATATCAGTACATCTATCTGTTTTGGACCCTGGAAGCAAAGATTTCTTAAGATTTCTTAAGACTTCTTAGGCTAGCTTTTATTGGGATAAAATTAAACAAGCTTTCAAATGCAGGAAGTTCTTCATCGGGTCTCTGATCACAGGAAGCCAGGAACAGCCAGGAATAGTCCTAGAGTAATTTAGATCAGTATAAAAGTACTGTAAAGTTGCACCTGTAGTAATGTGTTCCAGGTCCAGGCCCTTAAGGCACAATGGGCAAAATCTTCTCTTGGCATAACTCCACTGACTGCAGTAGAGCTGAGTCAGCTGGGCGGAGGTTTCTGTGTTATAAAGTAACAGTAACTGTTTTCCATAATGTTTTTAAAGATTTAAAAAAAGCTCTGGGCCAAAGACACAATACTAATGTATGTGTACCTGGTTAGGGAATTTGTAAGGCCTCTATAAAGTGATTTATGTAATTAACTGATTAACTGCACAATCACTTTTCAAAGCACCCGGCACTGGGGTGCTTACACGTGTAAAAATGCCCCTAGTATCTAAGCACCTGCAGTCATTAAGCACTAAGCCATTTTTAAGAAGCAGGCTGTGGCGACAGGTTGTGCAGGAATATTTGTAAGGAATATCATAGTTTATGTTTCTAAAGTACTATACTGTACTAATTCTTGTATGATAACTGAATACTATGATAGTGACGGTGCATTAGCTATTAAGAGATAAAAGGAAAGATATTCCTGGATGTAAATTCTAGTCGCCTAAATTATTAATACTCATCTCAGTCCCTAGAAAATTTGCAATCTCTTTTAACTTCTTGTCAGAATTTCTGCGACACAATTAAGTGATCAGAATATATTGTCATATAGAGCAAAATGCTCTACAGACTGAACTTTCACCTATGTTACTTAATGTAGGTGCCAAGCTCTCGAAAGTAAATTTTTGCTATGGTGGGTGGTGTCTGTGCCCTAGAAGTAACTCTTCCTAGTAACAAAAGGTGTCTTTAGAAAATTGAAAAGCCATATATATCCAGAACACTTGAATCATCATCTTAAGAACTGATTTTCAAACTGACTGAGATCTCTTTCTCTCTCTCTTTTTCATTTGAAGCAGAAGGCAGGGCAGGGTGGTACATTAGAGACTAAGGCCCCATCTACATGTTACAGGCATTGCACAATTAACTGGTTAGTTAGTACTGTGCAATTAACTGATTAATTTCACAATTACCTGGAGACCAGCTACGTGTGCAAAGTAGCTATCACACAATAAAAAAAACTGCAGCCAGCTATAAAGTTAGACCTCAAAACTTTGTACTAACTTTACAGCTGGTTGCTGCTGAGCTTCTCCCCTGCTGCTAGGAGGCCCATCTGCTGATGGGGCTTCCATTTGTAGGGGTATGCCATGCAGAGTGAGAAACCCCTGAGCCCTAGGAATCATGGCTGCTGTAATGCCCCTGCCCTGGGGGAGGGGAAACCCCTGGGCCCAGAGGGTTGCCACAATCATCTGGCCCCAGGGGTTTCCTACACCTTGAAAGAGGGGGGGATGTCGCCCTATAATGATCCTCTGACCTCAGGAGTTTCTCTCACTCCTGGGATGGGAGGACCACTGTAGAGAAGATCCTCCAGCCCTAGGGGTGGCATGGGTTGCCCCCACAGCTGGGAGCCCCTCAACTAGGGTACACGGTGCCTCCCAGCCACAGGAGCCTGCTTCTTGGCAGTGCAGGGGGAGTCCAGGATCAGATTCCCCTTGCACCAGCAACAAGATGTGATGGGAAATAATGCACAATCCCCCAGTCATGCCTTCAGCCATGCACGTGGGCATGGCAGGAGGTGAGATTGTGTGAATCACACATTAGATCCCATTGCACCTCTACCAGCACGTTTGGGGAGCCCTAATTGGTTCAGAGAGACATGAGCTTTCTTAGGCAACAGCCTACTTAGCAAATGGTAAAAAAGTATCTTTTGCATCTTTTAGATTCAATACCTTTCATAATCTTCATAGAAAAGGATACATCTAATATTGTTAAGCTTGTGAATGAAAAAAGGAGAACCCAAATGAACTTACCATAGGGGGAGATGAGATGGCTGGAAAAGATACTGTGGTACTAAGGGAGAGGAGGAGGCCAAGAGAGCTGTGCTTCCAGAGCAGCTGTTTGATGCAGCTGGAGTGGCCTCAGAGTTGTAGTAGAGGCTTATCTCTGGGTCTGAAGGAGCCAAAAGGAAAAGTGCTGGAGTTGAGAAGGGGAGAGCTGAGCCCTGAGCCCCTGGACATGGGGTGGGAGGCTCTGGGCCCATGAGAGACGGCTGTAGGCTGGCAAGAGTTTGGGAGAGCTCTGGTGAGCCAGGAGATGCTGGTTTTGGTGGTGCTGTAAAAAAAGTGGCACAAGCGATGGAAAAGCCGCGCCACAGATAAGCCAGCTGTGGGAGTGCTTCAAACCAGGTTTTGTTTTTTTTTTTTCTTTTCTTATCCATTTATTGAGTTCTCCATAGGAGACCAGAGTGGGTCAGCACGAGTGACATCCAGGCAGGCTGGGCCCGACCGCAGAACAATCATCTGAGAAAAAGTGAAAGTCCATTTGGCAATGGGCAAATATATAGACAAGGGTGGGACACACAACACAGGTGCAGTGTCCAGGAAAGGCCCTGATTAAGGTCTGCTGAACAGACTGGAGAGCATCTAGTCAAGAGCTGACAGATGTCAGTCTCAAGGCACCAAAAGCCCAGATGGAGTTCTATTTTTGGTATTAATTTTCAGAAGGTGCCCCCCCCAAAGAAGGGAGAGGTGCCTTGCCCCCTTTGGCCTGAGATGGCGAGACTTACCTGGGCTAAAAGAAAGTCCTAGAATTCTTTAGTTAGTTTTGTTGATTCGTCCTTTTGGGATGCTCACGAGCCTGTAAAAAGGTAAAGAACAAAGACAAAGTGCCTGTTAAGATCTAAGGGCGTTAGTGGCATAACATCAGTGGCAATAGGACGGGGTGTAGGAGAGTTTGGAGTCCTAGAAGAAGTCTCTATCCAGACATTCCCACCGTCTGCTGCAGAATCAGACATCTCCTAATCCGTAACATTGAACATCAATATGTAGCAGGTGAGAGTCGGGTAATTCCACAGCGAGTTGAAGGCAAGTAAAAGCATCACCAATAGTCTAGTCCAGGCAGGTACCTGTCCACTGAGTCCCTCAGCCTCAGCCACTGCCACACAGACAAAGCTCTATGAGCAAAAATTGCTTTCCTGGGAATATTTTTAAAGATTGTTATGTATTCATTTGTCTCTTTCCCATTTCTAGTGCATCTAGCATTTAAAAATATTCATGAAAATTAGGAATTGAAAAATATCAATACATTTACTTTTTAAAATAACTATGGACTACAACAATAAGTCTTGTCAACTATAGAAAAATACAAACAACACATATTATAAATTTACAATGATTTTTTTTGATTTTCCCCGAGCTGATGACTTTAAAAAAACACCAACCTCAATGTTTGGGTCAGCTGAGTTTGAAAACGCCATTTTCCACAAATTCCAATATCATCATATTTTTATTAGCTGTTCTTCTAATCCCTTACAATTTTTTTGTTCTTTTTGTTATAGTACTTTCTGTACAAGAAACAAATATTTGCTTTTAGGAAAAAAAGCTTCAAAGATATAAACAACTCTACATAATCTCTAGAGAAAAGTCCTTTGTAACTGGACTTAGGGATGAAAGTCCTTAGTAGTGACTTGAATGCTAATAGCCTTAAAAGAAGAGTAAGTACGTAAGTAAAATAAAGAACACTCCAAGTACTTGAAAACTGTGGAACCCATAGTAACAAATACAAGAGGCCTTATACTTTATAGATTCTTCCACAAATTAAAAAAGAAATGATACATTAATATTAATATAACAGCACATACAAACATTTGAATAAAAGAAAATTCAGTGTCAAAACTTACCCCTAAGGTGTTAACCTTTTCCTAAAAACAAAAGTTTGGCTTAATATATAATAAGCATTAATCTAGTAACTGATGCCAAAACTAGATGTCATCATTCAGTGATTCTCAACAAGGATGTCATGGCAGCCTGTGGTGCCTTGAGATTGTTTCTGCAGTGCTGCAGGGTGTCACAGAAAGTTAGCACTGGTAGGTGTGCAATCCTTATACACAAGACAAACCCAATGATTTCAGGTAAAAGAATATATGGTGTTAGAAAAAAATTCTGGCCTATTGTGATCTTATTTCATACTTTGCAATAGAAAAATTGCTGTATTATTTTTCCATAATAAAAAATGAGTAAAAACTAAGAGCTAGTATTTTTTGAGGGATGTATTGAGTCTAACAAGGGGTGCCATGGGCCTAAAAAGGCTGAGAACAACTGTCCTAATTGTATCCTGAATGAATCTAGTCAGCGATTGGTTGTGCTCTTGGTTAGCTCACTGGAAAACACATCTATAAACAGTTACTGTCTTGACATAAAAGAGCGTGTTGAAAGCAACCCATCTACCAGAGTCCATCAATGAGAGGAATATTCTAAGATACATTGGTCATATCTCTCCATATATGAAGGCAAGCATCAAACATGAAATTATAGCACTTATATGAAAAAAAACAAATATTTATGTGGTGAATATATTGCGTACTTGTTAGACTCATATGCAAATAATGAATTTTAAAAACAATGCTGTTTGGTCATGATTTACTTCTGAATTGTGCATTGTCTCTCAATTTTAGACTTCTTTAGGCTCTAAGAAAAACTATGGATCCATAAATAACCTCTTATACAAAAGAAGCAAAGAAAAGAATATGAGAGACTGGCATAGATATGAATGCAGAACAAGAACAATTCATTTTCTCTAAAAGTATAGACTAAGGTGAAGGTAGGAAAAGCTGACTCAAGAAAGAGAGGGAGCAAGATGTAGGGACCAGTGTGGTAGTAGAGAAATTACTAGATCTTTCAGGGTATATGCAGGTCATTGACTACAATTAGGTCAATCTAAATGCTGATCTGTGCACATCTTCAGGAAGGTTAAATCAGGGCAAAAATGGTCAACCTTATGAGGTGAACAAAGTTAGACTGGAAGCAAGTTAGCCCAGTCTACCAAACATCTGCACACATTCAGGGCACAGCCCCAGGACTGAGAAAGCCGAGCTGCTCGCCCCAGTCCTAGAGCTGCACTCTCTTACCCCACAGCCTTCACTGGGCTATTTTTAGCTGCTCAATCCCTCCTACTCCAGACGGACAACCCCTCCCCCACATAATCACCACTTCCTGACCCATCAGAACCAGCAAACCTGCCACCCCTCTGCCTAGACCTACCAATGCAACCCAATCCTGGTTGCCCCTTCCCCCACCTTAAGTTACTTAGATGAGTTTCCTGAAAGCTCCCAGCACTGCTGAACATCTGTACAAGCCACAGTGCACAAGCCACTGTCCCAATCTACAATCACATGGCTTAAAGTAAGTCACATGATCATAGATTGGGTGTGGCAAATGTTTGCACGTATCCTCAGTTTGAATGCAAGGGATGGGTTTCCCTGCATGTTGGGTAACCAGGTGGGCAGTCAAAGAACCCCTGCATTTAGAAAGGAGAGCCATGTGTAGGGACGTTAAGGGTGTTCCTGAGAAGTTAGTGCAAAAGTTGATTTCATTCTTAAAGGAATGAAGTTCTTTTCTGTCTTTTTACCAGCGTATACCATGTAAGCTACATAGTATGTCTGTGGTAATATTTGTCCAACACTTTCACTTCTCTCTGTAACAATTAGGTTCTCATTTCCCAGATCCGATTTGTTTTTTATAGTTACTAAGAGAACTGAACACATATTGAGCAATTTTGGCAGCTTTTCTATGTGAATTTAGATTACAGTAGTAATAAATATAAGGTTTATTGCTGAAAAGTTTTTTTTCTTTATAAAGAAACTAACAAGTCCCTACTGTTCTCACTGGAAAACCTGTCCCCTAGAATTTACAGGCAGCAAAACAGCACTGTAAATAAAACAGTGCATGTAAGTAAACACATGAAATTAGCTGTATTTTTCCTCAGGGGAGTGTCCTACTGTTTTTTTTGGTGAGAAAAGAGCAGATCTTGCTTTGTATTAAGCAGGTTCTTGAAATCTTATTTCCTTCCATCTCAGCCAACTCCTGTCCAACTTAGTCTTTATTCCATGGTCATCAGCATAATCTCAGCAGACTTTAGGCAGCAAGTCCTTTCTCACCCCTCTCTAAGGTCTGGGGAGGAGAAGACTGGTCTTTGTGCACAGCTGGTTGTTGCACAGAACCACATGGAGTATTTAAATGAACCACTAAAGGACACAAGAAAGAGCAAATAGCTATTCCTTAGCTATCAAGAGACCAGCTTTAGTGACTGGAACAACAGCTGCAAAATAAATGCATCTTTTCAGCCTCCTTCTGCCATATAGATTTTCCTGAGCTAGGGTAGGGAAGGTCAGTGATGGCTAGTTTTACTGTTCCTCATCCTATAAGAAAACCATGTAAACGCTTATTTCTCCATGCTTGTACACATGATGAAAATGTCACCTGTGTGGCTTAATGGCATCATACATTACATGTGTGCCAGTTTTGGGGGTTTGCGATGAGTTTTCATCATTGCAAACTAACGTTCAGATGTAGTTCAGCTTGCAATGATGTGTTGCAACTGTCAGCTCACCCCATGGCTGCAGAAAAAAGGATTGGGCTCTGCACTGCTTCTGCTTTCAGGAGGTGCCTGTTGAAGGCTGAAGTGTTGAGGGGCCTAATGCTGTTTTTTTATTATTATTATTTTTAAGGGGAGTCTGCCTGCCTCTGCTGCAGCCGGGGGGAGGAGGGGGGGGGAAGCTGCTGGTGTGCAAAACAGCCCTTGAGCTGTAGGGGGCCCTGGTCCTTCCCTCTACAGCAGTGGCACCTCTTGGGCAGGTTGCTAGTGGGCTGGGTGCTGCCCCAGCTCAGAGGCAGCACCCTACCTGATCCAATTGTTCCCCAAGCTTGCCCACTGGAAGCTCGAGTGCTGCTCCCTGGGAGGGCTTGGGGAACAGTTGGATCAGGCCAGGTGCTGCCTCTGAGCTGGGGCAGCACCCAGTCCAGTAGCAGCTCACCTGGGGAGCCTTGGGGTGCACCACCACCATGGAGAGAAGCAGACCTGATCTGGTACGTGTGGTCTGTTAAAAGCTACTGGATTCAGTCCATTTGGGCAAGATACGCAGGGGAAAATTTCTAGATCCCAAAAGGCTTAGATGCCTAGCTGCTTTGCATCATCAATATTGAGGCACTGGTTAGCATGCTTAGAAGCAAATGTTGGGTACCAAAAATATTTATTGGTGCCTACAAACTATAGAATTCTCCAGCATTAGGCAGCCATGTGGTGAGCTAATTTTAGACTTACACACCTCAGTCTTTTTGCATCACTTAAAACACACATCCTTTTTTTTTAATACTGACTAGAATTACAGAGAGGATTTGATTTGCAATGTAGGGGAAAGATGCATAAAACTACCAGTAGCCAGCTAGGCTACTTACAGATGTGGGGAAAAAAATTGCGCTTTAATGGAAGAAGCAGGGCATTAGTTTGACCTGGATCTGCGGCATCTGTATAGAGCAGGTGTCTCAGCAAGACTTTTTGGCATTTTTATCAAGTAGCTGATTCAATCAGCTACTAGATAAAAATACCAAAAAAGCCCCACTAAAGTACCACATCTATACAGATGCTGTAGAGTCAGGTTGAACTAATGTGCTGTCTCTTCTGGCATTCACTAGGTTTGGCATGGGAGGGTGCTGAATTTAAAAAGTAAAGTGTGGGTTGTTATTTTTTCACATCTGCAAACAGCCCTAGTGAATGGCCCAAGCCTGTTGGTAGGGCCCAGAAGACCTACATTTATCCTCTATAATTAGCATTAAAATAAAAGAAAAAAAGAGCAGTAGATGAGAAAGGATATAGAATTTTCACTGAATTTCTGCGTTAGAAGAAAAATTCTGGGCAGAGCTAGAAGCTGACAAAGATAAAAGCATAAAGAGGGAATAGAAAATGTTCAAAGATTAATTTTATGTCAAGGATTATGTGTGACACGAAGTAGTATGGGGCAATAGAGGAAGAAAGAAGATATACAAAAAGCAATTCAGGTAGCAAAGATATCTAGGTGATATAATGGATCTGCTTCCAAGTAGAACCATATATTTGTACAGTTATTTTAAGTGGACTTTAATTGAAAAAAAAAACAACCCATACTTTTAAATAAAATCAAAGATAAAAAATGATGAAGGTTTATAAAGAGAAAAATATGAAGTTTTTAAAAGGAGGAGGTCCCTAAAGGAAAGCTTTAGAGATATGGAAGACATTTTCTCTCTGCTCTATTGATGGAAGAGATATTGTGAAAAAATAAAATATTCCAGTCTTTACAATGGAGGAGAATAGCTGTCAAAAAACAGCAAATGCAAGGACCCCTAAAGTACTTTTTTGGTTTGTTTTCTTCTCCTGGAGTTAAGACTCCTATCTCTAGGGTTTTTCTGTTGCTGTCGAAATGTGAAGTATGATAATAGCCTCCTTTTTTTCCTAGAGTGTCTTTTATGACATGATAATTGAATTTATTATAGTCCTGGTCCTAGAATCTGAAAGCAATTATGATTTTATGGACTGCTTATATTACTTAACAGTCACACAAATATATATTTATCTCATTAGTTTTATTAAATGCACAACACTGAACATGCTTCTGCATATATCAACCCAAAGTAATAAAGATAACATTTTTGTCCCTCTCAAAGTGAAAAGAGTTCTTCAAAAAGCAACCGCTTCCATAGCTTCAAGAAAAAGAGGATGGCCCCTCAACTAGCTGCATTGTTTTGGGCTCTGATTGATTAACCGAGGGAATGTCTACACATGTCTAAGTGTGCATTTAAGCGTGACTAAATTTAATGTGCATTAAGCTAATGTGCATTAAGTGATTTTGGCACTAAAGTTGGTGCCAAGTCCCTGCAGCCCTGCCATGTCCCCCTAGTGACCGGGCAGAACTGGCACTAAAGTTACTGCCGGGTCATGTCTACACATGTGTTAATGCACTTTAACTAATCACACCTACATTTGATACTCGCATTTGAAGGTATTAAATTCAGGCATGACAGTCTAATTTCACCATTTTTAATGCACATTTCAGTGCGTACAAAAAGGAGGAGCTTAAGATGAAAATCCAGATCAGAACTTGGCCTCTCATTTCTGCTGTGCTCAGGAACATGACTGGGTCCTAAATTACTATTCATTAAATAGTTCAGAAAGAAGATGTAGGTTGACATGGGTCATGGCCACATCTAAGTCTTGGTAAATAGTAACCATGACAGAGTGCTACTTTAGTGTTTCTCAGGGTGTAGATTTTGGCTTGGCATGGAGAATTGGTGAAATGGAAGCATATTCATCTTCAGTGTGCTATATTTTTCCTGAATGCGGTTCTTGAACTGTAGGAGATAGCTACAGTGGTCTGTTTTGTAGTGGTGAATTACCCTTTGTAATATAAGGATATTTCATCAGTATTTTTTCCTATCAGTCAGCCTGAACTGTGACATACTCCCCTATGGACTTTCTTTTATAACCTAGCAAAGTTTATGATAGGTCCAAATTAAACAATCTGTGTAGGCATTTCTTCAATCAACTCCATGGTATCTAAGTACTTGAGGATTACAGAGTCCTTACTTGCACGACATATGTTGCCTTCCCTTTATGTGACAGTAATAGTTAGCCTGACTAGTGATTTTATTTTCACTGTTGGGTTCAATACCGCTGATATCCTGGATTTCTCTCTAGTTTACTAGTGAGCTGTCTGAGGAGCAGATAAATTACTTAAATCATAGGAGTAAGTTTGTTTTCTGCACGCACATTGATCTTGCCATTCCAAACAAGATTTGGCACACACTTAAGGAGTAAGAGAGAAAAGTAAGATGTGAGCTATTCTCATTTCATAGACAAATAATCATAATGGTAATATATCTTATGCTCAGATTGTTATATTAATATTGATCACTCCCTATAAATAACCATTCATAATGTTCCTCTGATTTATTATTTTATATTACTGTTGTGGATAGAGGAACATTTTTCACTGATGGACAATAAAATAAATGATTGATACCTATAATACCTTAACTTCATCCAGGGCTTTTGTTTATAATGTGATAAAGTCTGCATACATGCATTCAAATAATCTGGGGGAATTCTACCAGGTTTGTTTTTCTGGTATGTGACAAAAGGAGCCAACTCCCAGGCCCAGTCATGAGACCAGCCCACTTCTTTGTCATTGGGTAAACCTCCCACCTTGTTCACTTGCCATGCCTTGTTGCAATTTGTACTAGATGTTAAATAAGTGGGAGGCTGCCCTTCGAACCATCCTGATGACAAGGGCCAAAACGTACATGCTCCGACTACCCCTTCATGTGTCCCATGCCTCTCAGATATTTCTAGTCCTAGCACCCAGCCACCCTTCTAGTGCACACACCAGGCCTCCAACCTGGAGCACACACCAGGCCTTCACATATGTGGCCCAGCACCCAGCCTCCCGTTGGGTGGCACACTCTGGGCCTTGCCAACTGTCTCCTCTTCCCCGGGGCCTCACAACTGCACCCCACAACACTCTGCCTTCCTACTCGGGCTGCTTAACTGCCTCCTCATCTCCAGGGCCAAAACTCTCTGCTCAGGTCATGGAGTCGAATACTCCCAGAGGCTCAGGTGCTGCCCCAATTAGTTTGCCTGGCCCACCACTCTGCCCTCCCTTCAGGGCATGGGGTCAAACACCCCTGTAGACTCAGGTGCCCTCTTCAGAGTACCTGGTCCACTGCACATGTTAACACACTCACCCTAAGGTGGGGGCAGGGGTTTAGGTGCCCCAACCCACCTTACACAAGGCAGGTCCTCGGTCCTGGCATTTGAGTGGCTCTGTCCCACCACAGGCAGGACTACCAGGCCTCCCTATCCTGGCAGGGTACAGTTTCAGGTCATGTCCAGAACCAAAGAGGTCTCCTCCTTCCCCATAGCCTCACCCTTACCTCCGTGATGTTTCTGGAGAAGAAGCTCTGCCATGTTACTCCCAGGGCTGCTGATCACAAACTGCTCCCCATAGCCAGGAGCACTGGGCTCTAAAATGACTGCCCTCATCAGCTACCTGGCAGCTGCCCGCTCCAGCCCTTAAAGAGAAAGAGCACTAAAGCTGCTCAGTCACATGGTAGAAACACTTACTCAGAGGCACATGTACAGACATTCAAATGCTGAGGCCCTGAAGAAGGGAGATCTTGCAGTGTTGTCTCTGTGCAGGTGCGGGGTGGGGTGGGGAACATGGTCTGTGCATACATCTTGGCATTCTCTGTAGGCTTTCTTAGTTCATAGATTCATAGATGCTAGGGGCGGAAGAGACCTCAATGGATCATCAAGTCTGATCCCCTGCCACTGGCAGGAAAAAGTGCTGGGGTCATGTGACCCCAGCCAGGTGCTTGTCCAGTCTCTTCTTGAAGACCCCCAAGGTAGGGGAGATCACCACCTCCCTTGGAAGCCCATTCCAGATTCTGGCAACCCTAACCACGAAGAAGTTCTTTCTGATGTCCAACCTAAATCTACTCTCTATCAGCTTGTAGCCATTGTTTCTGGTTATTCCAGGGGTACTTTGTTAAACAGAGCATCTCCTATTCCCTGCTACCCCACCCCCGCAGTGAATTAGTATACTACCACAAGAACCACTCTCAGCCTTTTCTTGCAGAGGCTGAAAAGGTCTAGGTCCCTCAGCCTTTTCTCATAAGGCCTTCCCTGCAGGCCCTTAAGCATATGAGTGGCCCTCCTCTGGACCCTCTCAAAGTTGTCCACATCCTTCTTGATTTGTAGCACCCAGAATTGGACACAATACTCTAGCTGTGGCCTGACCAGTGCTGCATAGAAGGGGAGCATCACCTCCCTGGACCTGTTTATGATGCACCTACTAATGCATGACAAAGTGCAGTTAGCTCTGCTAATTACTTCATCACACTGATGACTCATATTAATCTTGGAGTCAACAACAACTCCAAGATCTCTTTCTGATGCTGTGCTGCTGAGAAGGTCAGGCCCCAGCCTATACGTGTGCTGGTGTTTCCCTTTCCCTAGATGCAACACCTTGCACTTGTCCTTGTTGAACTGCATCCTATTGTTCTCTGCCCACTTCTCAAACCTGTCCAGGTCTGCCTGGATTCAGTTTCTTCCCATCAGTGTGTTTGCTTCACCACATAGTTTGGTGTCATCTGCAAATTTGGACAAAGTGCTTTCCATACCCTCATCCATGTCGCTGATAAAGATATTGAACAGTACCTGCCCAAGGACCGAGCCTTGGGGGAACCCCACTTCTCACATCTTTCGAGGTCAATATAGACCTGTTCACCACCATTCTCTGGGTATGACCCTTAAGCCAATATGGCACCCACATGACTGTGTACTATGGCACAGCTATTCATTTTGTTTATAAGAATAGGATGGGATACCCTGTTGAAGGCCTTCTTAAAGTCCAAGTAGATGACATCTACCTCGACTCCTGCATCTAAGCATTTAGTGACCTGGTCATAGAAAGAAACAAGGTTAGTCAGACAAGATCTACCTGCTATGAACCTGTGCTGGTTGCCCATCACCATTATATTACCCGCTGGACTCCTACAAATGTGATCCTTGATAATTGTTTCAAGGGTTTCCCCAGGATAGAGGTGAGACTAACTGATCTATAGTTACCCAGCTCCTCCTTCCTCCCTTTCTTGAAAATAGGGACCACATTGGCCCTTTTCCAGTCCTCTGGAACCTCACCTGAGCACCATGAGTACTCAAATAGTCATGCCAGTGGCTCTGCTATGACACTGGCTAATTCTTTCAGCAACCTTGGATGGAGCTCATCTGGTCCCACTGATTTAAACACATCCAGCCCCCTCCAAGTGTCTCTTTACTAGGTCAGCATTGACAGCACTTACTAGGACAGTTGGTGGGCTGGTGTTTCTCCTGCTTCTGTCGGTAATGCATTTGGGAGATTTGTCTAGATCCAAGTTCAAGAATACAGAGCCGAAAAACTCATTGAAGAGCTCTGCTTTGTCCTTCCTATCTGTCACTAATTGCCTTTGTCTATCCTGTCGGGGTCCTAAGCTGTCCTGTGCCTTCTTTTTGCTCCCTATGTACCTGAAGGACCTATTGTTGCCCTTAATTTTTGTCACCAGCCTGCGTTCTAATGCTGCTTTGGCCTTCCTCACTGATTCCCTGCAAGTGCGAACCAAGGAGGTATAGTCCTCCTTGGTAGCAACCCCCTGCTTCCACAGCCTGTATGCCCCTTTTTTTGCCCTTAGGCTTTCTTGGATTTCCCTGTTTAGCCAGGAGGGTTTCTTGGCCCCTTTGCTCCCTTTTCTACGCAGTGGGATTGCCTCCTTCTGCACCCAAAGGATTGCTTCCTCGAGGAATGACCACACTTCCTGTATCCCCATTTTGTCAATGCTCTGGAGCTTTAATGCCCCACTAACTAATCTCCTAAGCACACTGAAGTCAGCCTTTCTGAAGTCTATCACTTCTGCCCTGCTGGTTACTTTTCCCACCCTTCATCAATAGTGAATTCAATCAATTGATGGTCACTATCCCCTAGGTTGCCTTGTACCTGAAGATCCCCTACCAGGTCATCCCCCATAGCCAGCACCAAGTCCAGCAAGAAATTCCCCCTAGTGGGATCATATACCTCCTGAGTTAAGTGGAGGTCCTGTATGCAGGTTAAGAATCTACATGACTGATTAGTTCTGGCTGACTGATCCTCCCAGCAGATTTCAGGGTAGTTTAGGTCACCCATGACAACCATATCTCTTGACCATATGGCCTCTGAGAGATGCCCAAAGAATTCCAGGTCTAGCTCATCCTCCTGGTGTGGCGGTTTATAGTAGACCCCCACTACCAAGTCTCTTTCCCCTCGACCCCCTTGTATCCTAATCCACAGTACCTCAGTTTGTTGTGCCCCAGCTCAAGTCTGGGATCATGCCTGGTATGCAAAGGCCAATAAAGATACCAGGGGTGAAAGTACAAAGAAGGTTTATTGCTAGCAATAAAAGGTGCAAGCGGAATAATTCACGTAACAAGCACACACATTACTACTTCTAAGCATCTTTTATACAGGAGTTTTCAAGCCTTCGCAAGCGTGCTTGTTTGATGATTGGTTATAAGTGAGTGACACAAGAAGTTCTTTACTGAGTATGTCTCTATACCTGTGTTTTAGCCATGTATCTCATTTACATACATGTGTGTTTCATTAGCATACTTTTTCCCCACCTAGGGGCGTGATTTTTAGTATTTTAATGAGCCCTCTAACCCAGTTCCTTGTTTCTTCTTTTTCCTTCAAGCCCCCTTTATCCGAGACTGTCTCCTCCTTATCATTGCAGATGGGCATTCTTCACATAGCATTCTCTTCTTCTTATTGTCTCCGAGTAGAGGTTTCTAGGTCACTTCTTACAAGTTTGGTCCTCCTCTGATCCTATCTTGATTATAAAAGATGTATATTGCTCTCTATGTTAAGGAGAACCCCCCCACACACCTTTTTCCCCACTCTATTCCGTCTGTACAACCTATAACCTTCAATGCTTACCATCCACTTGTGAGTAGGGTCCCATCAGGTTTCAGTTAGCTCAACCAGGTCAAAATTGTTGCTTGCAAGCAGGAGTGCAAGTTCCTCCTGTTTGTTCCCCATGCTTCTAGCATTAATGTAGAGACATTTAAGGCCCCCAATGGGTGCCCCAGTACCCCCCGCCATCCTGATGTCTATCGAGCTCCTTAGTGCTTACCTGGGCTGATCCAACACATGGCTCATGGTTCTCTGAACCTAGGTCCTCATTATCCACTTCATCCCCGTCCCCTGATAAACCTAGTTTAAAGCCCTTCAGAGGAGATCACCCAACCTGTAAGAGAACAAACTCTTACCTTTACAAGAAAGATGAAGACCATGTCATCCCAGGATAACTCTCTCACGGAAGTGCAGATCATGGTTGTAGAAGCCAAAACCCACACGATGGCACCAACTCCAGAACTGTAGGTTGACTTCTCTGATGCAGGCATCTTGGTGTTGACAGTGACCACTGACTGTGAGGATCGATGAGAAGACCACTCGTGCCCCCAACTTCCTAAGCCTGGCCCCTAGAGCCTTGTAGTCACTAGTGCTGTGGTCTGGACTACTCCTGGCCACATCATTCATACCTACATGGAAAAGGACCATGGGATAGTAATTGGAGGGCTGGATGAGGTCAGGAATCCTTGCAGTGATGTCTCAGATCCTGGCACCGGGCAGGCAGCAAACCTCCCATGCCATGGGATCTGGTCAACAAATAGGCCCCTCCGTGCCTCTCAGGAGGGAGTCACCCACCACCGTGACCCAGTGTCTCTTCTTCTGGATGCCTGGTTGTCACTCAGCCTGCATAGTTGTTGCAGATGTGTCTTCCCCTGAAACTTCCTCTGCTGCATCATCTTTCAGTGCTGCCAAGACTTCATATCTGTTCCCTAGTTGCATTGAGGAAGCAGTCACAGCCACATGCTGTCTGGCTCTGGAGGTGACCGTCTTCCATTCAGCTGCTATGGGACCCTCCCATGTTGTTTCTGTATTAGGTGTCTGGTCCTGCAGAGAATGAAAGTACCCATCAATTTCACTCTCTTCAGCCCTGGTCCCCCACAGCCTGCTCACCCCAGCCTGGAGTTCCCTCACCTGTCCCTCCAGAGCCTCAACCCAGGCACATGTGGGACAGGCGAGGGGATCCTCAGCCCCCATGCTGCCCCCAGGCCCCAGAGATCCTACCAGGCAACCCCCACAGACCAGGGAGCAAGGCACTGCCAACCCAGCCAAGGACCCTGTCTGGGTGGAGGTCTCACAGATGCTCTGGGGCAGAGGCAGCAGCGCAGGATCCCTGGCTGAGCTCCGGGTCACCACTCCCATAGTAACCCCCTTCTCATTCACTCACCTGAAGTCTGTGTCTGAAGCTGCTGACTCTTGGAATTCAGGCCCCTCCTGTGCATCCTCCTGCATGAACCCATCAAGTTAGCTTGTTGATAGGTGGCAGCATTGCATGAGACAGCCCTGATTGGCTGAGATTGGCTGACCTGGACTCCCAATCATCAGCCAGTGTTTCCCTGAAGCACAATATGGGGATTGTGAAGGGGTTGTGTTTTGCTTCTTGCTGGAGCAACAGAGTTTAGTGAGTGACACAGTGTCTCCCTGGTAGGGGGTGAAGAGGAGTGCTGGAAGATTCTTTTCTTCTGAGAGAAGCCACATCATGCACAGACATTTATTTTCCCAGGAGAAACTCTCTCAGGAATGATTTAACCTTGGTGATTCCCAGGTTATTTTCCTCCTGGAACAGCAATTTTTACTCTGAGAGAAAAATCCTGTACACTCCTGGAAGAGCAGCAACATCCCTAGGAGAACTGAGTCTGTATGGGGCCAAAATCTGCTTAATTTGGTTATTGTGATATGAATGCTTTCCTTCATTCACGCTGTTTTTTAATCCATAGTGTATGTATAAGTGATGTGTGAAAATTAGTATGGTTGGCTGAATTAGATACCAACACAATAGTATCTAAAAGAAAATCAGTGGTATGGAGAGTTGTGATCTCAGAAGGCTGTTTGGTCCCCAGCTCTGCAAGTGTGTGTGTGTAACCTTGGGTTCATGGATATTCAGATACTAGAGGTGACCACACTATAAAACTCTACATAAAAAGTAAGGGACTGAATCCACCAGTAAAATGGAAATAATAATACCACTGCTGTAAAATTCTGTAATGTAAGAACACTGTTCAAAGTGAAAAAAAAATTATTTTAGTGCAAGTATATATCTTCTAATGTTATTAGTAGGGGGTCTACTGAACTCAAGGAGGTGGCCAGCTGATTTTGCAGGTAGACTGCAGAGCCGGCAGGTATTTCCATGGGTTGATTGTGGTGCCCCATTCCCCCATGCCTCTGGAGGGCCTCTGGTGGCCCTGCCATCGGTGGAGGGGGCTGTCTGCCATACAGCCACACACCTCACCACTGATTGGCTGAGGGCTATGTTATGTGGCCCCGCCCCTCACCGCTGATTGATGGACAGGGGCAGAGTTGCACAACAGGCAGCCCTCTCAGCCAATCAGTAGTGAGGGACAGGGGTAGCAGCCATCTTGTCTGCTCCCTTTTCACCCCAGCTGGGCCACAGTGGCTGTGAGGGCTGTTGACTCCCACTGGGGAGCCAGGATTTTATTTTTAGGAAGTCCCGCCCCCCCCTCCCTCCCCCACTGATTTTGTGAAAATACTCTGATTTTACAATTTCCACAAAATCCATGAAACTGCAATTTGAGTAGATCCTTAGTTATTATGCTGTTTATTTACTATTCATCAATCTCTTGAAATAGGAGGTAGCAGCACAGGACACGATTATTGCGTTTTGACTGACTTGGAAGATAATTTTTGAGTGGACTGAATGGCAGTTGTTTAATACACTTCATTGTTTAGATTTTATTTGAATAGCTTGTAGTTTTTTAAATTCTTCTTTATTTAAGAGCAAGAAATTGATTTAAATATTGTTTCTGTAGTAGGCTCTTCTTTCCTAATGATAGAGAAAACAGTTCTTACTGAAAATTATCAATACTTTCTAATAAGTGCACCTATATAATATCACAAAATATATCCTACATAATATGTACTGTCAAATAAATTTAACAGCTTTCTGGGATAAGCAGATACTATGTCCTTTCATAGGACAAAGCATAATGAACAAAAAATTCTCTTGGCTACAACTGGAAATAGATTAATAGATTCATAGATGTTAGGGACGGAAGGGACCTCAATAGATCATCGAGTCCGACCCCCTGCATAAGCAGGAAAGAGTGCTGGGTCTAGATGACCCCAGCTAGATGCATATCTAACCTCCTCTTGAAGATCCCCAGGGTAGGGGAGAGCACCACCTCCCTTGGGAGCCCGTTCCAGACCTTGTCCACTCGAACTGTGAAGAAGTTCTTCCTAATGTCCAGTCTAAATCTGCTCTCTGCTAGCTTATGGCCATTATTTCTTGTAATCCCCGGGGGCGCCTTGGTGAATAAATACTCACCAATTCCCTTCTGTGCCCCTGTGATGAACTTAAAGGCAGCCACAAGGTCGCCTCTCAACCTTCTCTTGCGGAGGCTGAAAAGGTCCAGGTTCTCTAGTCTCTCCTCGTAGGGCTTGGTCTGCAGGCCCTTGACCATACGAGTTGCCCTTCTCCGGACCCTCTCCAGGTTATCCGCATCCTTCTTAAAGTGTGGCACCCAGAATTGCACGCAGTACTCCAACTGCGGTCTGATCAGCGCCCGATAGAGGAGAAGTATCACCTCCTTGGACCTATTCATCATGCATCTGCTGATGCACAATAAAGTGCCATTGGCTTTTCTGATGGCTTCGTCACACTGCCGACTCATGTTCATCTTGGAGTCCACTAGGACTCCAAGATCTCTTTCGACCTCTGTGCCACCCAGCAGGTCATTCCCTAGGCTGTAGGTGTGCTGGACATTTTTCTTCCCTAGGTGCAGCACTTTGCATTTCTCCTTGTTGAACTGCATCCTGTTGTTTTCTGCCCATTTGTCCAACCTATCCAGGTCTGCCTGCAGCTGTTCCCTGCCCTCCGGCGTGTCCACTTCTCCCCATAGCTTTGTGTCATCTGCAAACTTGGACAGAGTACATTTGACTCCCTCGTCCAAGTCACTGATGAAGACATTAAAGAGTATCGGTCCAAGGACCGAGCCCTGCGGGACCCCACTGCCCACACCCTTCCAGGTCAAGACCGACCCATCCACCATGACTCTCTGGGTGCGGCCCTCTAGCCAATTCGCCACCCACCGGACTGTGTAGTCATCCACGTCACAGCCTCTTAACTTGTTCACCAGTATGGGGTGGGATACCGTATCGAAGGCCTTCCTGAAGTCTAAGTATACGACATCCACCCCTCCTCCTGTGTCCAGGCATTTCGTAACCTGGTCATAGAAAGAGACTAGATTGGTCAGGCACAGTCTGCCCGCCACAAACCCGTGCTGGTTTCCCCTCAGCATAATTTGCCCTGCCGGGCTCTCACAAATGTGAGCCTTGATAATTTTTTCAAAGACTTTGCCAAGGATGGAGGTGAGACTGACTGGCCTATAGTTGCCTGGGTCCTCCTTCCTCCCCTTCTTGAAAATGGGGACCACGTTAGCCCTTTTCCAGTCCTCTGGGACATGGCCTGTGTGCCACGAGCGTTCGAATATTCCCACCAGTGGCTCTGCAATGATGTCGGCCAGTGCCTTCAGCACCCTCGGATGGAGCTCAACCGGGCCTGCCGACTTAAAGGCATCCAGTTCCTCCAAGTGACTCTGCACCATCTCAGGATCTACATATGGAAGTCTGGCGCCTTGCTGCTGCCTCTCTACAACCCCAGTGAGAGACTTGTCGTGTCCCTCACTTAGGAACACAGAGGCAAAGAACTCGTTGAGGAGTTCAGCCTTGTCCCCCCTGTCTGTCACCAATTGTTTCTGCCCATTTAGCAGGGGTCCTATTCCTCCCTGGGCCTTCCTTTTACTCCCAATATATCTAAAAAACAATTTCTTGTTGTCTTTTACTTGGGTTGCTATCCTCAGCTCCATGGTAGCTTTGGCCCGTCTAACTGCCTCCCTACAAGCACGAGCAGAGGAGGTATATTCATCTTTAGTGATCTCACCTTGTTTCCACTTTTTATGTGCTCCCCTTTTGGCCCTTAGGCTGCCCTGGATTTCTCTGGTCAGCCAGGGAAGCCTCCTGGCCCCTTTCCCTCTTTTGCCTCGCTCGGGGATCGTCTTGCTTTGTGCCCGAAGGATTGTTTCCTTAAGGCACAGCCACCCTTCTTGGGCTCCCATCCCTTCAAAACTCCTACTCTGCAGTGCGTCCTTGACTAATCGCCTGAGTGCATTGAGATCAGCTTTCCTAAAGTCTAGCACTTTCACCCTACTAGTTACCTTACCCACTCGACGTCTTATGTTGAATTCTGTTATTAGGTGATCACTGTCTCCCAAATGGCTACCGATCTGGAGGTCCCCTACCATGTCATCCCCTGTTGCCAATACCAGATCCAGTATGGCATTCCCCTAGTTGGACCGTGTACCTCCTGCGTCAGGTGGAGGTCCTGTATACAGGTTAGAAACCTGCGTGAGCGGTGGGACTTTGCTGTCTGCGTCTCCCAGAAGATGTCCGGGTAGTTTAGGTCCCCCATGACTACCGCCTCTTTAGCTTTTATGGTCTCCGAGAGTTGCCTCAGGAGCCCCGCATCTATTTCTTCCCCTTGGTGTGGGGGTCTGTAGCAGACCCCTACCACCAAATCCCTTTCTCCTTGCCCCCCCATGTAGCCTAACCCACAATCCTTCTACTTCCTCAACCTTGGATTCTGTCTTGATGAGGGTTGATGTATATTGCTCACTAACATAAAGTGCAACCCCCACCCTGTCTTCCCCGACCTGTCCTTTCTGTACAATCTATAGCCCTCAATATGTACCGCTCAGTCGTGGGATGAATCCCACCAGGTTTCTGTTAGCCCCACTAAGTCATAGGTGTTTAGTGCAAGCAGGAGCACCAGTTCATCCTGCTTGTTCCTCATGCTCCTAGCATTAGTATATAGGCACTTGAGCCCTGCGACTGGTGCCTTTGCTGCCCCCCAGCTCCGAGTCCCAAGGGGCCCATTGTTTCTTACCTTCTTGTTTCTTACCTGTTCTGTAGTGCTGGTCTCCCCATGGCTTTCAGGTTTCCAATGCTCTCTTTCTTCAGGCTGGTCTGTCCTTGTGGGTGCCACATGGTTTGGTGGTCCACAGCTTCCCCTGCCCTCGTACTCCCCTCCCCCCAAATGTTGAAGATGTTCTATAGAAGGAAGTCTTTGGGATTCTGGAGAAGAAATATTCCAGAGGTTTGGGAATCTAGGAAGGAAAGAATCTGAAATTCCTACTCTGATGGCAAATCTTCATTCAAATTAAAGTCAGTAGAAGAAATCCCATTGATTTAATGGACTTTGCTTCAAGCCCTAATTGAGTTTGGCTGATCATGTTGTCTGGCACAGATAAAAACCACTTAACTGTGGAATTAGACTAGTCATGACATCCAAACTACTAGCACAAATAATGAAAGAAGTATTTGTTTGCAGTTAGTCTCCACATATAAAAGCAAGCACACCAACTAGCTGCAATATGAGGTACAGCACCTCAGGTTTTATTAGTAAAATACTTTCACAGAGTTTGGTATTATTGAAATCCATTTGTGTGAACTCATAAATTCCAGGTTGATTTTATGAATACTCTCTGTTGGTTTACACCCTTATGACCTTCTTTCTCTGTATCCTTGCAACATACCCCTTCTGTTAATATATGTGTCTTTGAATGCGGCAGTTATAAGTAACCATGGACAGCAGAATGATTTTGCTGTATCAAGATAAGCTGAATAATAGCTGGATGAACGGGATGCCATGTAGGCAAGTTACAATGCAGCAGTTGACTCAATGGGGAAGGGTTTTTAAGTTACCGAGGAGCTCATCTGGCAAAGGGGACCATAGCTTCATAAAAAGACTTACTCCAGCCAG
This sequence comes from Alligator mississippiensis, assembly GCF_030867095.1. NCBI lineage: Eukaryota > Metazoa > Chordata > Crocodylia > Alligatoridae > Alligator > Alligator mississippiensis. Next base: position 47,032,816 of record NC_081830.1, read on the forward strand.
AGAGGAGCCAGGCCAGGACTAGCAGCAGAAAAAGCTGAGAAGTGAAAAAGGAGAAAGGGCATGAAATATGAAAGGGGTCTTGGAGAAGTAATAAAACTGAGGCTGAATTGTTTAAGCAGGTTTGTTGTTTTTCCATTAATCTATGTATTTCTTAGCTAAGCAGTAAGTAGTCAGGGAGAAAATATTTTAAGTCTATGTGACCCTGACAAATCAAAGCACATGGAAGACCCCGGCCCAAACTCTACAAAAGCCCAACTTGGAGGAAGGGAAACTGTCTGGTAAGGACAATAGTACCCTGGAATCCAGACCTTTAATTTTATCACTTGTTTCCTTCACAAAAACATCCAGCAATGCCAAGAAGCAAAAAGAAAAAAAATGCAACCTATATAAAGTCTGAACACATGAAAGAAACAGTGATTGCATCTCATCCAGGTTAAATAAATTAGTTTAGAAAAAAAAACAAAACATTTTTCAGAGATAAATCTGATTTGAACCAAAACCTTATATGAGTTACAGAGACGTTCAGTGGACATATTTTGCTTGCACCATGCCTTGGGTTTAATTTCAAGTACAATTATAAAATTATGCTTAAATGACACTTGTTTTGGTAATTCAACCCTCATCAAATCTTATGAGGAAACATTAAAACAAAACTTCCTCTAGCCAGTTTTCAGTCTAATCATGAGGACAGAAACAAACACAACAAGTTTGAACAGGCTTCAGATATACTTTTTAGAACTTCTGAAACCTTTTTCTGTCTTTGAATATTTTGAGGCTCAGCTGCAGCTAAATTCAAACTAATAAAATATGACCTCTACTGCTCACCTCTCTTCACTAAAATGGATAAAACGTTGATATTAGAAGCTCTAAGGAAATACTTCGAAATGATCTTTTAGCTTTAAAAAAATCAGTGCAGGAAATAGGAGTGGTTCTGTGTACACCCTGACCTTCAGCTTTCATAGCTGGAAGAGACACATAATTGAACCAAACTCACAGGAAAAGGAAAAGCTCTGGAATCCCAAAACACACAGCATCTATGCCAAAATAATTCAGCTGGGTATGAGGTGGTAAGAGGGCAAGAAATAGACAGTTGGAATTTTTCAGTTGCTTCTGTAATATATGGGGCATGAACAGATGAACACATTTCTGGTGTCGATTACATCATTTTTGTAGAATGGTGCATATACCACCAGGTTCAGGAAGGCTGAGATGTGTAGCCATTACTGTGTCTTGCTGTTAGGCAGTAGAGGATCTGGTTATGACCTCTTTCTCTTAGCCAACAGCTACGTTGGCATAGACCTAGACAAACAAAAATCTAAACCACTATAATGAATATCAAAAGACTAACTCCTGCATGGTTTGTCCTTAGCTGGGATGTTTGTATCATCTTTCCACTACATATTTACATGGGTTTGACTCCAATTACACCAGTAAACTTTTCTTTAGTACATTTGCTTGTATGCATATAACTTTAATGCTCATAAAAGGTGCCAGACTGAAGCTCTAAGAAGAAGAAATTTTCTATTTATCCAAAGAGGTATTCTTTGGATTATAGCACTGGTACTACCAGTGCACCTTGATTATACTCAGGCAAAACCTTAGAATTTTTTTTTCCCGTTTGGAGGCCAGATTTTCAAAACTACTCAATTCACTCAATTCACAGTTAGGCACCAAATAAGAGGCAGATTTTTGACAGAAGTATGAATGCTGGGTGTCAAACTACTGAAATTCTGACACAAAGTGATACAACAAATGTCTGATTCCTCCGCCAGCTGCCACTACTATCATTCTTGGTATTAGATGACCAGAGGCTCCCACCATGTATCTGTGAACTAAAACCTTTGACAATTCCTAGCATTTTTTGCCCTTTCAATAGGATTAATATAGCGTTATTATAAAAATAGCATTTGCAGTGCCTGCTTTTCTTGCCAGTTATAATAAATATGTAAGAGAAAATAATCAAGAACAGTGCATAATCAATTGGAATTTATATGTCTAAATAGTTGCACATTTAACAAAGGTATGGGTTTCTTTTTTAAAATGTTATACCCAGGTGATTCATTTAATTATAAACTAGCTAATGCTCTTGAATCTGAAGGTTAAACAAGCAACTCAGACTGGTCATTAGAAATGAATAATCCTATACTATTTTAAAAAGGCTCTACATGATAAACTGAACCTTTGATTTTGGGCATCATAAGAACGTTATTATGTGGGGACTTACTTTTCTGTGTTCTTTAATGGAGACACTGGAACATGTGTGCGCTCTCTTAACAGCACTTACAACAATAACCTCTCTATCCTTTTCTTCTAGCTGTGATACACATAAAAAACATTGCAATCCATGGTTCCAATTTCCAGTTCCTGGAATAAGCTGCAGTTCTTAGCAAACCTAAGATAGATAATACAACAGGTTCCTAAAATCTGATACAGTTGCATTCATTCATGTTTTTAAAGTATGCCAAATAATTAGCTAATTATTAACAGTTCATACCCCACACACACAGTGACCCTTTCTACATCTGGGTCCTCCCTGTCCTGCTTTCCCCCCACACTAGGGCTGTCCAACTACAGTATGGCTGGGTGCTGTGCACCATGTGGGCTGCAGGCTGCAGAGGTGGCCCCACAGAATTCTCTACCCCCTCCTCCACCACATGCACTGCACCCCCAGCATATGGACCCCATCTCCATCATGCAAGTGTGTAGCCAGAGTGCAGACTCCTGGAACTTCTTCCACCACACAGCAGCATGAGATACAGCTATGGGGGGAATGAGAGCTAAACTGCTTGCAGGATAAATGCTAGCCTGTGGCCTGCCAATTGGACAGCCCTGCTCCACACCATCATTCTTTTCTCCCTTAAACTTTAATTTGGATCTGTGGGGAGAAGAGGGTCTGGGTTAGATACAATTGAGGTGGGACAAACTGTAAGCAGGGCCAAGGTGATGAACAGTCAATCCACTAGCAGGGAAGAATTCTGTCTCCCAGGTGGAGAAACTCCCTTTAAAGTGATATTTGAAAAGCTCTGATAGCATCATTCAACTGCAGCAATTAATTCTTTATGGGCAAGATAACTTTCCTACCCCAGATCACTAAACCTGCCAACTGAATCTTTCCTGAAAATCCACTGAGTTCTATATGCAATTATTTTTGCTGGATTTATAGAAGGGAAAACACATGTTTCAATCTTCTTCTCTAAGCTTTTGGGTTGTAAGTAGTTCAGGCCAGTGACTTCCTATAATATAAACAGTGTTGACTTTTAATAATAATCATTCTTAAAACACAAGTACTACCCAGGTACTATAAATTAATCAGATTCTAATCAGTGTAATGATGGGGAAATTAAAATGCTACCCGTACCTGCATGGCTGTCTACTTCAAATACTTCTTGCTGCTCAGGCTTAAATGAAAGAATTGGAGAACTCTCACTACTACCAGTAAGTGTTATAGCAGCTACTGTCCATCTAGTATAACTAGGTATTAATAAATATAGCATGTATGTAGCAGCTTCCATATCCGAAATGCTCTAGAAATGTTGACCTAAAGTTTACTCTGATTTGCCAGGGTTCAGCTACAACTGTTATCTGTCTAAATCCTCACCCTACTTTTGTATTCAATATAAATAACATTTTCTAAATTTGGTGGAAGCTGAGACAGAGAACTTAACTGATTTGTCCAAAAACCACAGGGAAAGCCATGGAGAGACTATTAAATTAGGATTTAAGTATTCCTTTCTATCAGTCATGTATTCAGATTACATACTCCTTCAAAGAAAAATAAATATATTAGTGTCAACCAATCTCCAGGGGTACAATGTTTAGATAAGCATGCATAGATGATCCACAGTTTGACATCTTCAAAGATGTTCAAATGCTGCTGAAAATATATAGTGAAATAAATTAAGAGAAATTACTCTTTTGTAGACCTTCTTTGCTCCTTTCCCTTATTTAAAATGACTAGATTATCATTTTTCTTCCTTTTGAGCATTTTGCTTCTATTACTGTAATTCTCATGACATATTACTGAGATAAGAGTTTTCCTATAGGTAAATGTAGTCATCAGCCTTTTGCATCATTCCATTATTTTCATGGGGTTTTTTTTCTTTTCTCAGACCAGCAGGACTGACTAACAATGAAGCATGGATCAGAAACAACTGATTTAACTTTCATAGCCATGGGGAATGAAAACCTGCCAGTGGGTAGCCAAAAAGAAAAGAGATACAATTTCAGTACACCAAAAGATGTTGTTCAGGATTTTAGTACCCACATTATTAACCTAGATTATCCTGTCCAGGTTGGTTCCACATTTTTTATCATTAGTTTTCAACACTACTGCTGAAATACAGAAACATAAAGAGAGGAGATAAAATGCTAGCAAGGAGGAGATAAAAAAGAGAACTACAAGGAGATAAAAAAGGCTTTTTAACTGTGGTGTAGATTTTAATTCTCTCCTCTATTACACTCCGCCCTAAATTAAGTTGGTGAGCTGTGGTATTTTTGGTAGAACTGGTAGAATGACTGTACACACACACTGCACTCTACTAAATATATGCTCCATGCATCTGAGCTGGTGTTTATTCTTTGCTAGTAAGCCATCACAGGGTTGGATCAGACCGATGATCTCTAAACAATTTTCAGAAAAATATTATTGTATTTTCCACAGTAAAAAAATATAAGGACCCTTCTCCATTGCAAGTAGAAATTAAAGTAGATAGGCCATGAAGATGGTATTTGGTCACAAATTAAGTTTAAACTAGGAATCTCGACTTTAACATTGAATAAAATATTCTTGTGACTGTTATTTCAAATATAAATTGGTTTCTATTCTATTCATGCTCTCTATGTGTTCATTTCCATGCACTTTGAAGTAGTTAAATTTCAGAGATATAATTATTTACATGAAGTGCAGGCGTGTAAAACAAGGGAAAATTGTTACATTTTGTGAAGGATGTTGATGTTTGAAATTTGTTGTTGTTTTTCCCTGATACACAATGAAAACCAAAAATCTGTGAAAAGGCTGTCATAGGGCTGGGTACCGTGAAAGCCCTGAGTCTGAGTCAGTCTGCCTGACAAGACGCACTGGAATCCTAAACCCTGAAAACCTGTGCCTAGGAACAAAACTTGCACATCAACTGGTACAAGTGATTTGAAACTGGTTCAAATCTGTAACACAACAGGGCTAAACCTGAGGCTGAATCAGTTCAGTCTTTGCGGGTTAGTCTAAACTGCAGAGATTAAACTGACTAACAAGTGAACACACATTTACTTTTTGTAGCCACATGCCTGCAGTGGCTCAGGCCAGAAGCCGGCGGGGAGGTGTTAGAACACAGCTCTCTGGCATGTAACCAGTATGGGCTGTGTTCACTTCCTCTTCCTGCTACCCCTGAGGTGTCTGGGATTTGCAGTCCACAATCACAGTGGCAGGACTCTTCAGGGTTGCTCATCATTTCCTCTCCTGCTACCAGGTGCCTCTGGGATTTGTAGTCCACAGTCACAGCCAGTAGTAAGGGCAGCTTGCTCTGTACTCAGGGGAAGAAGGGTTTAACCCTCCTTTCCCTGGTCCCAGAGACTCCAACTGGGGTTTGCTTGTGGGGGGGCAGTCCCCATCTCCCTTTCCCTGCCTCACCCCCCCAAACCTGTCTCTGCAGGAGTACACAGCACAGCTCAGGCCAGGGCTGGAAAGCACGCAGGGATGCTTGAGGTCTGTGCTTTAACTTAAACAAGGAAGTGGTCTGGGACAGAAGTTTTATAAACTGATTTAACCCAAATCAGTTGTCTCATACTACATTCAACTAGGTTTATCTTAAACCAGTTTCAGACATTTTGAAACTGGTTTACATGCACTGAATGTCTATTCTGTTACAGCTTCAAACCAGCTTCTGCCCACTTAAACCAGTTTGTGTGTAACTTCTAGCCCTAGCCCAGAAGTTCAGCGCACATAAAATGCTTTCAGAGTGGCCAAAACTAGTTTAAGATAAACCTGGATGAACATAGTGGTATCAGATCTAACTGATTTAGGTTAAATTGATAGAGTTAACTTCTGTGCCAGATAACTTGAATCTGGAAGGTAACTCACGGTCCCCTCAGCATTCCAGGCTGGCTTGCACCTCCTCTGAAAACCTTGCTCTCGCAGGGTGGGTAGGTTAGCCATGGGCCAAGCTGCCTGCTCCAGAAGATCAGGGAGGTGTACTCTAGTCCCGCCCCCCCCCCCCGCACCCCTCCCCAGCCCTGGGCCACTGCAAGCATGTGGCTGCATTTCTGGAGTCAAAAGTGAGCATCTGTTCACTTGCTTATCAGGTAAATCTATGCAGTTTAAACTAACCTGCAAAGATTGAATCAATTCAGCCTAAGGCTTTTTGACTCTCTGTTCTTAGCCCTTGAGTCCAGCTTTCAGGCAGTCTTGCAGGTAAACTACAAAGGACCCAAATGGGCAGGCTGGCAGAAAATTGAGCAACTTCCAATGGCAGGCCAGGTTATTGAAATTTAACTACATCCTTGGAACATTACAGTTATAGAAATCACTCAACTATAATTGAAAAATTCAGATAAAACATGTATTTTCTTAATCCCATGTAGTTATATGCAAGTGGATTTGTAGAAGCTATAATTTAAATTCACAGTCACTAATAGAAGCAATGAAAGAGAAGAAATTGAGTTAGCTGGCTAATTACAACAAAGTAACTAAGCTTAAAATTCAAATATTCTGAATCACTAAATAAATTTAAATAATGAATACATTTGTGGAAATTGCAATCTGCTCACATCAAAGGGAAAGAATGGCTTTTTTAAAACTATAATTGTTTATCAGAAAAAGATTTGTTGATCTCTGCATGGGATGAGTTTGGATTCTCTGACTTGACTATGATGACCTCATTTCCCCCCAGTCTGAAGGAGCCTGTGATTGGATGCATGTTTGGATGCTTTCCAATTGGCAACCAATAGCACTTTCCTGTATGAAATATTTTTAATGGACACTGAACAAATACTAGACAGACACACTGTATCATAAATAAGAGTATTGATGATAACATGCCCTGAGATAGGAAAGCTTCAATACATGGAGCTCATTACTGGATCAGGTCTTGACAGAAGCAGAAAAATCTGTAGAACCAATGAGAAGGTCAGTGTTATAAAAGTGCACAGCTAAGTTTCTTCCTTCTATTCATTTCTTGTCATTATTTTTGCAGTTGAACTCTGCACTAGACTATTAGCTTAATGATAGAAAGAGTACCGGTATGAAAAGACTTTACTATGGTACTGAATATAAAAAATGTGTATGACAAAGGTCAATTATAAGAGGTTACTGGAAACTTTTTTCAGAGACCTGGGATGGTGATACTGTATTTGAGATAGCACTATGACATAGTAAAAAGAAATTAGACTCACAAGATACCCAGCCACAACAGGATTTTCCAAACTTCAAAATAAAAATTGGTTTTCCTTTTCATTTAAAAATGTAAGCTCTTTTGTGTTTGTGTGGTGCAGTGACAATCAACAGCAGACTGTGCTTGTTTTGTCAAACTGCCGCATGTGACCAGCACCTGGGTTATAAAGCAAACAAACAAAAAAAACCCACACTCCTAAAACAACAAAAACCCAACCACCAAACAAAAATCTGCCTTTCAAACAGTAATAAAAATTGTCTGCCTTGTATTGTTGACCAGCTTACAGGAAAATTATCTCCCTTTCTGCTCAGTGCAATGAAAATTAAAATAGAGATTGTTCCTAAGACAGACACAAATCAAATTTCTCCCATTTTGAAAGAAGTCAGATGACTTAGTAAAATGACTGCTTTAATACAAAACACCCCTGGCTTCCTGGACATAATGGTTTGTTTTATTCTCCAGTAGCACTGGTAGTCAATGACAATGGTGACATAAGTCAATATAAACAATACGAAGAAGGTAGAGAGGGAACTTCTCTTTTCCTTGTCTCTAAACCCAACAAGGGACATTTAATAAAAGTTAGAAATTCAAACCTGACAAATTATTTTTAACATAATGCATTATTAGATCAGGGAACTACTGCTATATCATGTTCTTGAACCTAAGAACTCAGTAACTGTAAAAAAGGGGTCAAACATACAAGAATTACCTCACAGCTATCTCATAGTTACCATAATTAATGTCAAATATTAGATTTTAAAAGGCATATGGAAATTCATTTGACTAGTCTTATGTCAAACCTATGTGGTGGCCAATTACCTGATATTTATGAATTTCTACACATCTGCCTCAAAAACATAATTACTATCAGTGACAGGATACTAGACTGAGCATAAATCTGATCCTGTCTTGCAATTCATATATGTCCTCCTGGGACATATTCTTTTGAGTTTTAATTTGGATAAGCATTGTTATGATGTCTGAAGCTTTCTAGGTAGGAATATGGACTGAACATTTTGTGACAAACAGGCATTTGTGAAATCTGTCATGCTTCATTGTTTGAGCTGAATCAGATATACCATGAGTTCAGTCTCTGTCATATTACCTCTCTCAGAAACTTGACAGAGATTTTTCCGTATTTTGTAATTTTGCAAATGACTGGTTCAATATGCATTCATTTTAGAGTTCCATATCTCAATGTCTTTTTTAATACAAAAGATTTTTTTGGTAATATGAGATTTTTGGACTCTTCAAATTTTAATTCTATTTGGTTTGCAAATTCAGGATAAGTTTCTAGGCCTCTTAAAACTAGAAACATATTTTATAGGCTCTTCTCTATTTTATATTCCAGCTATTGGTGGATCAAAATGATGGTAATAATTAAAGGAAAAAAATAAAATGGAGGTAGCACAGTGAATTTCTTTATTTATAAACATATATTCTTACACTCCATGCTTTACTTCAGACCTCAACCTTGGTTCTTTCTAACTGGATTCTTTCTCTTACTTTTGAAAGCCCCAAATATTCTATACAATATGGTTCTTGTTCCCTATTGCCAGGTCTCTTGGTTAGTTCATTCAAGGCCTGATACAAAGTCTATGGAAGTCAATGAAAATTCAGACCTTTATGAAAGTTGGGAAGGTTGCCAATGTCTTTACCTAAAAGTTGGACTAAAACACTACTTTGAACTAAGAGTAAAAGGGAGTAATAAGCTAGGAACAGAAAATGCATTCGTCTCTGAACCAGTTGTACCTGTGCTTGTCCCAGAACAGAAATATCCCAGGATTGGCACCCACTCTCACATACCCACTTCTAATTAGGGTTTAATGAATGGCTGAATGCATTGCTGCTTTTCTGCCATTGATTCAATTATGCAATCCTGAGATAACTATTCAGACATACTTTGTGATGTCCCAGGATAAGCTGTTAATAGTTCTTATCCTATGAACCTTTCTAGAATTCATCCTGGTTCAACAGATATGGAAGTCTGCATGATTGTACATTGGTCCAGGATAAAATGGTTTGCCCTGAGATAAATGTGACATCTGTTTGTAGTAATTAATTGTGTTACTTTTTAACGCTTCATACTGCTGCAAAAAGGGAAATAATTATTAGTTACTTTAAGCATAATACCAAACTTGTGATAGATATGGTTAACTACTGTTTAGTTCTTTTATTAGTCTATTTGCTTCACTTAACTATAACCTAGTAGCAACTACATCCTTACAAAGAAATGAAGAAAACAGGCTTTAAATACAAACAATCAGCAATTAAAAATATATGTTATTGCTAACCATCAGTATTTTCTCCCAGTTTGTAAACAGAAAACAAACAAGCCAGAACTTATACTGTTATTTATATCATCATCTCTGAATCTGAACAGCACAGCTTCCTTCCTTTTTTCTTTTTCACAAGGGATAAAATCCCCCAAACAAATCAAATTGGCTGTCAACACATGTGAAATAAGCCAGAGTCCCCCTCTCCCACCCTTTTTTAAATACTTTTAAACTCACTTAACTAGACTGTCTTGCAAACCAATTTCACTCTCCATCGGTGGTTTCCTGGGCAGCAGTTCTGCTCCCATGACTATGCAACATGCTTGTATCAGTTACACAATTGTTTACTAGGAAAAAAATTCAATTGTTTTAGTTCTGCTTAATAAAAATTTAACACCTGTAAACAAAGAGGGAAACCAGCAATATTTGACCAGCCAGCTTAGTGTATTAATCAAATCTTCTTAGTTTTCCCTCACTTGTCCCATCTAAACATGGGTTGCTGTTGTGGATCCTGGCTTTCCACCAGCTTCAGTCATACACATCTTCTTCCAGCTCCTTCTCTCTTGTGTCCTTCTACTATATGTTTCCATCTCACCTTCAGTCTTCCTCTTCCCACCTACCTGGCAGTGCCATTCTGGTAACTTTGTTTCCCAGGTTTGAAACTTTGTTTCAGACTTCTTTGAGCATGCCAATGCCCGTGTATTAATCAAATATTAATTTTATATCAAATCTTAATAAGATGTCTCTGTCCACTAGTTTCAGAAAACAGCCAGAATGGTAAAAGATGTTGTTTGCTTTTTAAAGCATAGCAAGAAAACAGTAAGGACTTAGGTCTTGAACAGTCCCAAGAAACTAGAAAAACTCATTTGGAATTGCTCTGCATGTTGTCTGAGAATAGGACTTAATATGCCCTCATTTCTAATAACCATTTGTTTTTTTAGGTTACAATAAATTGCTATTTCTATTGAAAGTGAGGTTTCTGACCACTTCTATAGAGGAAATCTATCAAAAAGTGAGATTATTCTTTCATGTACCTGATATACTTACGCTCCCTCCAGATAATACTTATACTCCTTCATATCAGTATCTCCTGGGTGTTTTCTCATTAAATCTGACTAATCCATTCCTAATCTAAGATACTACACCTCCTCAGGTGAACTAATTTAAATCAGACCCACCAGTTTTTGCCCAGCTTAACCTCCCTGAATGTCTTCAGGTACCTTTCATATCACAAACATAGAAACACATAAGTAGGATATTAAACTCATTTCAATCGCTTGAAAAGAGGAAAGTAAATCAATGCACAGGGAATGAGTAATAGAAAAAGCATCCTGTATTTTAAAGGTAACATATTATGCTCATGCCTCTATTTTAGGGAAACATACATCTGGGTTAAAACCAGCAATTTTTGTTTCTGTGGCACCCTCTACATATTACAGGTACTGTGCAATTAAGGTAATTGTGCAATTAACTAGTTAAGACCAACTATATGTGCAAAGTAGCACTACAAAAAGTTCCAACCACCTAAAAAGTTAGACCTCAAAAATGTGTACTAACTTTATAGCTGGTTGTTATAAAGTTGTAATTTGCATGTGTAGCAGGGGCTCCCCTGCAGCTGGGACCCCTGTCAGCTGATTGTAGCTCTCAGCAGCAGTGCTGCACCATGCCCAGCCAGGCTGGGAGTCCTGCAACTAAGGTGACTCTCAGCCCCAGCAGCTGCTGACTCTGGGTCCTGGCAGCATGGGGGGACCTAGAGTAGTGCAGCTGTGGATGCTGGGTGTGTGAAACCTGTGGGGATGAGGGATCATAGCTGCTATGATCTCCTAGGCTTAGGTGTGCATGAAACCCCTGGGGCTGAGTGATCATTCCTGCCACAATCCTCCAGCCCCAGTGCTACCTGGGGCACCCCCACAGCTAGAAGTCCCTCAACTGAGGGGGCCACAAGCCAGGGGAGTTTGCTTCTTTCCGATGCGGGGGGGAGTCCAGGATCAAGGTCCTCCTGCATCAGCAATAAGGTCTCCCTGCATGCCCCTACCCCTACAATGGGATCTAAAGCATGCTCCCACCATCATGCTCCAGCCATATGTTGGTGTAGGGGGGACCTGAAATATTAGTGTATCTCCTATTTGGAGAACAGCTCTTTTGATCTACCAGGGAAAAATACTATTGTAAAAGGATCACTAAGAGGAAAATTAATAAAGATGCAAGATGAGTGTTGATGTCTCATTAAGTGATAGAAATCAGCTGGTACTGATACTTCCTACTGGTCTGTGCTAGGAGCCAGTGTGATTTGATTTGCACATATATGTGCATCACCATTTTTATTTCTTCTGCAGCAACTTGCCATTCAATGAAAAGTGAAATTACTGTCAGCTCCTGTATACAAAAGACAGCTTCTTTGTCTGTTGCCTTATAAAAATGTCACTATTAGGCTTTTTCACATCTGTCTCCCTATTTCATTAAATATGACATACAGTCAGAGGTTAAAAGGCTTTCAAAATTTAGCAATTTCCTTTCCTCTCACTCACCCCTGAGTATCACCTACACTGCCTCTGAATACTGAAAGCTCTCGAGGTGCTGTCCTCCATTTTGGCCCTTACAAAGAAATGAACCTGAACTGTGCTTCTGATCATGCTGCTGTCACAAGGCTGAAATACCAATCACAATTCTAGAAGAGCAAATAAAGTGCTTAGCAGTTGTGTTTTACACTCTATCCTAGATCTCTGCATATAATTGATCTTAGATTATATCTTTTCATGTAGAACAGCCCCATTGCACATTACAAAAAGCAACCAATAAGATTATGAAGAGCTTTAGATTGCTGCTTTCAAAAATATAATAAAATAAAATAAAAAGAGAGACCAGAAGTTTAGTATAGTTTTAAATGTATACATTAAAATGTAACAATCAGTACTGTAGCAAGGGCTGTGCCAGGGGTGCACTGGCACTGGGAACCCTGACATGGGTGGTGCCAAATGAAATAGAAATTTGCATAGTAGCACATAACGGGGTGCTCTGCACATGACCTTCACCAAGCACCAAAATTCCTGGCTATGGCTCTGGTTACAAGAGCCTTACTTTTGGTGAAAGAATGAACAAATCTTACCCATGTAAAAGAATGTATATACAGGTTTATTGTCTATTCCAACTCTCAGTAATAGCCACAGATTTAACTTCAAAAATTTGAGTACACAACTAAAAATTCTTGGGCTTGATTTGCATTTGTATCCATGTCCTTTTACACTATTACAATGACACAAAGGAACCTTAAGTGGGCATGCAACACATTTGTAGCCACTTTAAGGGCTGTTTACACTCCCAGGGCACATCTACAAGAGACACTACTGCACAGTGGTTACTGTGCATTTCACTAGTATTTGTATAATCAGGTATTAAATAAATGCACAGCAACCTGAGTTACTGCAAAGTAGCACCAGCAAATGCCTTTTTTCTAACCTAATACTACTGTGCAGTAGCGTCCCCTCATGGTTTTTGCCACACGACATTACTGTACAGTAGTATCAGGTAATAGTCGTGAATAGTAAGGTGCATTTTATCTAATTGTTATTCAGTAATGAGTTGAATTAAAGCAACAACCCCTAAATATGTATCTATGGTATCTATCTACAGTAAAATGTATACCTTTTAGAACTTAATAAGCAACTTCACTGTTTTGTATAGTTATATTCAAAGCAGGATACCTCTTGCAACACACACAGACGCCAGCCTAAAAAAAATATAAGCAGTGTTCCAATCTGCTTTGGCATGAAAAATAGATTCCCCTTACAGGCTTTTCATACAGATTTCCATCTAACTCGTTTTCCTTTCCAAATTTAAATCTAGAATCCCTGCTTATACTTTTGCATTTCAAAGAGATAAGAAACAGTGATGTTTAGGTCTAAAAATCTTTTCAGTCTAGGAAATGCATCATTTGGAGGAATATTTAATTTACTTACTTATATTTTCTCTGGCCAGAGGTCCTGGCTGTCTGAACTCATCTCACTGTTAATCCTATAGTGTGGGGAGTGGCGGGAAAGAGTCACTTTCTATTGGATTTCTCTCCATGATGGAGAGGTGGTTGTTAAATGTGTGTTTAAAGGCTGTCTGCCAAATCTCCTGTGGTACTCTGGAACTCTGCATTCAATTTTTCATTTATGTGCTGAGTTTTATTTGGTTTTCAGTGCTATTCAAGCAAAGGCAAGAACAGCAGCATTTTTTCCCCATTTGATCTAACTTGCTTTCCTGAATCCTTATAATTCATTTTCACACTTGAACAAGGATTATCACGTCAGCCTAGTCTGTTTTTATGGAGAGTAGGATATCATTATATAAAACAAACCCTTGGAAGTCGTATTCTGGAGCAAATCAGTTCATGTCTGAAATCTACAAAAAAGCGAGTCGTCTAAAAACCATATCTTTCTGAGTTCCCGTGAAATTGTGATTTCATGGAAGAGTACAGAGGTAGAATCTTGTGCACTCAGCATGCCTATTTGATTGTGGGGAGGTAGATTTTCAAGACATGGACATTTTTTAGCTAGTATTAGCCACAGAGCTAATCAGGGATTTCACTCTTCAGGCTTCTAGTAGGATTCACAGATTTGTTCTGTTCTTAATATTTCGTGATCCAACACAACCTTGCCACAGGGGCAAGTACTCTCTAGTCACACAAAAAGACAGCTACTTCAGAAATCTTTCCTTGCTTAGAATATAGTAGACAGTCCCAAAACAAACCTTACAATCAAAGAAACTTTTCAATCCCCAGTCCATTTGACAGCATGGGAACAAATATAGACCAGTAGAGTTCTGGCAGGATACACAGAACAGAGACAAATAGCCTTCCCTCTTCAGGATTTAGGCAAAGTTCTTTCAAATGAAAAGTACTTCCAGTTCAGGAAATAAACAGGGGCCCCCAATTCCAAAATCCACACTCTCTCCTGTTAGTCTTTCTTCCTTTATATTTTGCAGATGGGACTGAAAGCTTATTTAGGTCATCTGCTGATGTTCTACAGCCTTTTAACCATTTCCCATCTGCTCTTATACACCTGAAGAGCTGACAGGAAAATAGATTTCTAGCAAACTTCAGGTTAGATGAGCCAGGCAGTGAGGTGGGTAAAGGGGACTTTAAACCACTTAGCACCTCCTAGACATTGCACCTTATCTTCTACACAACCCATAGCAGACCCAAGGATTTATAGTACCTTTCCACAACATACTACCACATCCCACCTATAAGCAGCATGACTATAACCTTATAAAGAACCATCAGCTCTCTAACTTCAAAAAAATTATTTTGTGGAAGTGGTACAGTAATTTCCAATTCAGTTCTCTCCACTTTTAGGACATAGTGAAGTTGAAAATTAAGGTGAGACATTTGAGCAGAGGTTCTTCTGGTGGATTGGGGCTCCTATGGACAATACACTTTGAATTAGTCCTCTTCTCTCTATGTATATAAAGGATTTTTAAAAATAGGTGAATGAATAAATGAAAAATCCTTTTCCCATCTGAAGCATGTTTGCCAGCTGCAACATATTAAGGACTGTGCCCCTCTGCCTGAGACCAGGCCTGTGCAAGAAAGAATACTTATGTCTGATCAAAAGAAACAGCAATGAAGAAAGAGAATAATTAATTGTTAGGATACTGTTGAAACCTCATATATACAAGATTCTATAACAGCCATTTTCCCTCTTTCACAGGCAAGATGGGCTAGGAAGTACACTCTTCCTCTTAAAGGTACAATTCACTAAACATCATTACAGTTTCAAATTGTAGCTTCCCATGCTGACACCTCAATGCACAAATCTTATTGGTAGCAGCATTTGTATTGCTATAGCACCTAGGTGCCCTAGTCATGGACCAAGAACAGTTTGATTGTGCTAGGCATTGTACAAACACAGCACAAAAGACAGTCCCGATCCCACATGTCAACTGCTGCCTTAACCTATCTGAACAAACACAAATCTTCTAGGATACCTATCTCCCACAGAGATAAGGTCAGAACCGTGCCTCTCTCAATTGCACAGATTGCTTTCAGTTCATAACTTGTTGAGCCTTGGAGCCTGTACAAAAACTCCTCATCACTTTGATGAGAACATAATCAGAATATTAGGAGTTTTACTTGTGCATTCTCTCATCTGATAGTCATCCTCTAAAGGGATGTTGTTCACTTATGTAAGCAGTCTGGTTCAAATTCTAATTTCATCTGTGTTTTTCCTATTGCCTTCAGTGGAGTTCTACCAGTAAAATGAGATTCTCTAGCATCTTACAGAGCCTTGCCTTGGAATCAAGTTACTTTATTAAAAAATGTAAGCCTAAGGTCAACACATGTATATGAAAAAGGCATTTTAGATGTGTGATATAATGTAAATCTTCCTGGTATTGTGTAAAATAATGTTTTTAGCTCATCTGTCTGCAAATAGATCCTAAATAATACAATTCATTTAGGATGACTGATTATAGGAATCCTGTTTATAATTCCCAAACATGCCATTTTTAAAATCACATCTTTTCATTTTTAAGGAATCAAATTTTTATATCCTGACATGATTAATCATTCAGAGATTAAGCCAGCTGTCTATATGTGGTAAAGTTATACCTCCTAGGAAATATTACATATTATAAAATTAAAATTTATTCAAATTGTACACAGTGATCCTTGGCAGTTGTCAGGGAAGAAACACAAACTGGAGCAAATATTTATTTTAAAGGGTTTTTAGCCTAGTAACTCTCATCTATTCTGTTACTCAAGGGATGTACAATCTGATGATGGAAGATTGAAAGGCTAAGAAGATTTCAAATGGGAGACTTCCATCTCTAAGCTTCAGGTTCATATCAAACTGAGAAAGGTAGTAATTAAGCTGTTGTTGCCATCCGATACTACATGGGAGCTTGCCTAAAGCCATTTGATAGCTTCTTTCCCTTTCCTAGAGGATGTGCCCATGCTGCTACCATGACTGCCTTCATCATAGGCAATGTCTAAGAGGAAGCAAAAATTAGTCTTAGTCTGGAGATTCTTTTTCCACAAATAACAAATACCATGTTATGCAAGAAATGTAATACAAAAGGTAATCCAGATTTAAATGACAACAGTTAGAATAAATTAGATGAGCCCACAGTTAAACTCTGCTATAAGTTCAGAGCTGGATCTAAATTTCAGAGATTTAGAATTAATTTGTTTTCATCATTTAGCTTTGAGTGTCTTCTACATATTGTTCAAAAGCTTTAATCAAAGTCTGATCAAAGTCATTGTGAGCTCAGTTATATAAACGAATACATCTCATAATGTCACAGCAGAAAATGTTGCTTCAAGAAATATTTTGAGAAACTTGTCATATATGGTTCATTATATGACTAAGCAGAGAAGCAAAGTACAGAAGCACTGATACCAACCCTGAATGCTGAATCAGCATTTTTATTATGAAGTTTATTTTTTAACAGCTTAGAATTTGTCTATAAAAGTTTCATTCAGGCAACATTTTCATAATGGTAACTTCTCTCAAATGCAAATTCTTTCTGTAACGTGAAAATGTGGTCAGCTATTTTTGGATATGACCAGACAAAGAAGAACGTATAGATAGATAGATAGATAGATAGATAGATAGATAGATAGATATCTATATCTATATCTATATATAATTCTCTTTCTACTGAAACACTAAAGCAATGCCTATTTAAAAAAGTAAATACAAATTAAAATGACAAGTGATTAATCTTCAAGATACCATTTTCAATATTTTCTATTCAAGCTATATGTGCAAATCATACCAGGTTCATACACAAACAAGTAGGTGGGTAAGAAAAATATGGATAGCAGTTTCCTGTTCTGAATGTTTATTATCATTTCACCTATTTTGGAATTAGGCTTTATGTATATGTCAGAGGCTTTTTTAATTAGGCTTTATTTAAATTCAGTATTTGAATAAAGCCTAATTCCAAAAGGGCTTTGCCATTTAGATTCGTGTAAAGAATGACCAGTGTTATAACAACCACAGATAAAAAACTAGGCAAAAATAAAGAGAGAATATTCAGAAGCTTATAAATTGTCATGTTCCCAGGTGTATACCAACCTAAAACTCATGGAGGTAGAAAGAAACATTCCCCTGTAACAGGTTATTCCATAACTGCCTATTTCCGTGTCTGGGCAACTTCCTGTGATATATCTGCACTGGATACAATGGATATCTGGTCTCATTTAGTATGACAACTTCCATATTTCCCATTTATTAATCCTCACAACAAGTACACCAGATAGAAATTAAACCCAGGCCTAGGATTTCAGACATCCCTAGTTCCTAGTTTAGTCAAGCTCAAACCATGCCTTCTCTGATGTTAACTTCCCAGAAGCTCAGGCTCCTTTCTTGTAGATGCTATCTGTGCCACTAAAACAAGCAGCTCAAAATTTGTGCCTGTATTTGTACACAAAATATGCTGCACTCCGAGAGCAGTTTACTTGTGAGGACAAAATGTGGACGATAATTTTGCACTCAGAATTCATGAGCACAGAATTTACTGACACAAATTCTACTGTTAAAAAGACAACTGCTTCTTAGCATGGCAGAAGATTTACTTCAGAAGCTCTGCCTAAGAATAGTAAGAACCCAGGAAGTGTCAGTAACAATATTATCCTTTGTGTATGAAATAAATATGAACAGACTTTAACAGTCTCGCTTCCCCATTGGATGTTCCCCACCTTATAGTTTAGCTCCCAGTTTAGCTTCTATAAAAGAAAAATCCTTTCAGAAGGAAATGTAAACATTGCAAAGCCCCCTGTCTCTCTAGCAACAGTGCTCTGACCAGGTGCAAAAAAACAGAGTGCTTTCTAATGGGCCATTTGGGCTTCCTAGTCCTGCTTTATCTTATTCAAGTGTTAGAGTTACTGAGTAATTCTGTAACTTAAGCTACTGAACTAAGGCCCAGTGAGGGATATTATTCCAGTGGAGAACTGGCTTGGCAGAGCTCTTTCACTTTGAGATCCATCTCTTCTCCCCTCTCTGACCAGCACAGAAGCTCTCTCTGCAATCTCAACTAGCCTTAGCCCTCTAGAAATCAGATTTTCTGCTGGCCATTTCTTGCCACCTCAGCAGTACAGAGTGAATAAGTGTCTGTCCTTGGATAATGCCTGTAGCAACCACGCAGTTGTGACATCCTTCCTTGTTGAAAATCTAACTTGCCTCCTCCTTTATCTTGTGCTTAGATGTGTGACCTGGGCAAATAAGTGTTTCTGTTTGTGTGCAACTCCAATTTTGCTGTTGATGGGATAAATGCCTTGACAGTCTTATTGGCAAATTATTTCTTTAATGATCAAACTCCTGTCTCCAGGCAAGGTGATCTGGGGAAAATGCCACTTTAATCAACTGGCCTGTGTGTATTAGACCCTTGGGGCCTATTGGGCAGAATTCATACTTGCTCCTCATTGTCCTTCATATACTCTTCATAGCATAGCAATATGCCTTTTAACAGTAACCTTTAAGGGAATAAAAATGAATGCAAGAGAGGCAGAAACTAATATCTTGGGTTGGAAGGAGAAAGAAAAGACATACTGTACAATTCTTGTTTCTGAAATACCCAGCAGCCAGGTTACATATTCTTGATCACCTGCCACTGCTCCCTAACCACCCCAGTCATTTTGATAGTATCCTACTCCTGCCCTCTTGTCAATTTTTTAGCCTTTTTTCATGCATCTTTGTATAATCAGACCTTTGGGTCCCAATTGTCCAATGAGGCTTTTCAACAATAGTAGTATATAGATTATTAATAATGCCATAAAACAATCAAAACATTTTCTATTTACAGGGAGGCATTTTATGAGGTTATTAATATGGTAGCAATCTGCTATCAATCCTCTTGGTTAGAGCTCTTGTCAGAGTGGTAGATTTTAATCTGTAGCCTTTGCTTTTTCTAAGTAGTTCTCCACTGGCATTCGCATGGGAAGAAATTCTTCCATTGGTTTGAAGGTAGAAGATCTTGGCCTCCAAAGATAGCAAATCTTGGTTTCTAAAGTAATCAGACTAATCCACATACCACTCCACCTGCTGTTAATCTGTTCCATCATCTCAGGAAATGAATCAGCAGCAATATAGGAACCAACAAGTTACACAGGCATAAAGAGGCTGATCTGACATTTTGCAGCTGAATTTTGAGTCTTTTTGCATTGCTTAGGATTGCAGCTAGAAACTGAACAAGTTATACCCCTTCTTTTACCTGGATTGACACTGCATTCCCAGCTCTACAAAGCCAAAGGGGAGGGGAGGGGAGGGAGACCCACAAAAAGTACCCAAATACCCAGTCCTCAGGAACACAATATCCACTCTCCTCATTATTTCAGATCAGTTGATAGCAGGACTGATTTCCTTAATTCCTCATACTTTGCTGGTATTATGCCATGAAAGCCAAATTCTGCCCTCAGTTATGCAGGTGAAGTCCTTGAATGACTTTACTAAATCACTCAGGATTTTTATAATTGTGTAACCCTTCTGCCAGGCACCAGTTGGCAGCACAAAGTGCTGGGTTCACATTTTGGGGTAACCCATAAATTATACTAGTGGTTTGAGCTCCCACCCAAAAATCTGAGAACGCTAAATTTGCTAAGGTGTCCCTTATAAATAAAACCCCCTCCTTGCAAGCAGTATAAACACCCCCCAATTTATTACAGAGAATAAAAAACAAATGAAAACACTACATATAATTTTAAAAACACTATTAATTACAAAGCAGAGTCTATAGCAGGGGTGGGCAATTATTTTGACTAGAGGGCCACTTAATGAGCTTTATTGAGCTGTTGAGGGCCTCATGGGTAGCCCCACTCCTTGACAGTTGCTCTGACCCCTTGTTACCATATTGGGACTGGAAGTCCTGCCCCTAACCCCTAACTTTTGCCACCAGAAGTACCTCTCCTTGGCCCCCAGAAATACTCCATGGAGGGTTGCCAGAAAAAACAAATCATACACTAAAAGTCAAATACCTACTATAACATAGTTTAATTTTATTAGAAAAAATATGTCATGATTTGTGTTGACATACTGTATATAGAGGTGATTGCATAATAACGCAAAAACAAAGTCTTATTCTTGTATTGTATGCATGTGTGCAGTGTGGTGCGTGGGTGTGTGTATATATGTGGGGAATTGGGGGCGTGAGGAAAGGTAGGGGATGTGGGGACCATCCCCATACTCCCCCACATGGTGCATAGATCCTGCTGCCAACAGCAGCAGCAGGTGTGGGGTGCTTAGGGTGCTTGTGCCCAGCGGCACACAGCTCTGGCCAGTGCTACATGTGGGGGCAAGGAGTGCAGCCTGCCCAGTCCACCTCTATCATGAGGGCTCCACGCAGCATGCCTGCAGCTTCCGCATTTGTGTGGCACTGGGGCAAGCCCTGCAATGCAGCCAGCTGCCGTCCTCGCTCCCTCACATGCAGGTCCCAGGACTCTGCCAGGAAGCAGGGGCTGGGGCTTCCCTCCACTTCTGGCAAAGTCCTGGGACCTGTGCAATAAGGAGCTGGGAAAGCAGCAGGCACCAGTACAGAGCTCCCTCCAGTGCCACACAAGTATGGGAGCTGCAGGCACACCTCATGGAGCCCCTGTGATAGAGGTGGGCCAGGCAGACTGCACTTCTCTCCCCCACGCACAGTGCTGGCTGGAATCACATGCTACCGGGTGCTAGCGTTGAGCATGAGTGCCCCAAGTTCCTTCCCCCTGCACTGCTGCTGCCAGAAACTCTTCCTGCCCGAGCTCCGTACTCCCGTTGCCCCCCTGGGCATGGACTCTGCACTGCTGCCAGCCCCAGCCCTATGCTCCTTGCTCCTGCATAGTTGAAGCTTGCCCCCACCACTTCACTACCTGCTGAGTGGGACACTGGGGAAGCTGAGCAGGGCCCCTGCTGGCTGCAGCGGGTGCAGCAGTGGCAGCAGCAGCTCTGTCCAGACGCTGCTGCTGGCTGGGCCAAGTCTGTCCATCTATGAGGTTGGGAGCAAGGTGTAATAGGGTATGTTGAGGGGTTGTATACATGGGTGCCTTGCTCCCACCCTTATGGGCAGAAGAGCTGGGCAGGATACCGTTCATTGGTGGGTGCCTGCAGGCCAGATGAACGTGACTGGCAGGCCGGATCTGGCTCACAGGCCATATTTTGCTCACCCCAGTCTATAGGTTTCACCCATGCTTAGGCATTCTGGGATCCAGGGCTCCCCAAAGAGTAGTTCTGGGGTCCTTCACCACTACACCTGCCCTTCAACAATGGGCTGGAGAGGGGGGCCAAAACAAGTCCCATGGGTTCACTGTACTACTGAAAGCTTCTTGACAGCATGGGTCCTTCTGCATTGCAAGGGTCTCTGTTTCTCCTAGTGATGTGGTAGGGTGCTGACCTCCACTTCTGCATAGTGGCTTTGAGGGGATAACTACATCTTAATCAGCATACCACACCCCAAAATTCCTAGTCCCAATCCCAGCTCTATGGGGCAGAAAACTGCAAAAACAAACTCAAGGAAAAGGTTGGGCCTATTTCAGCTTGGGCCTGAACTACAACTAGCACTTAACGATACCACTTTGTTGGGACATACTAGAATAAGAGACAAAAGGAGGCCCAGGCCTATTTTGCTGGCCCTGGACAGGGCAGCAGAAAGCTGGCCAGGCCTATGCTGCACTGAAGCCTGGATAAACAACAAGTAGTGCCAGGCTTCACCCTGGCTCAAATCTGCCAGCCAAACATATGGCTGTGGTTCAGCCACATAGCAAGGCCTTAAGTGCAATAGCTATGAAACAGCAAAAAGGGCCCAGGCCCATGGCTGCTGCCTGGCCATCCAGTCTCAGCTATACCACAATGCTGAGACACTACAATTACAAAACAGAGGAGGCAAGGCCCATGTGGCCAGTAACTGCTAGGACCTGTTCCTGGTCAGTCTGCTCCAGGGATTAACACCCCCACAGTATTATCCCACTCAAGGCCTCTGTGGCCAGAACTGCCAGGACTCCATTCTTGATCAGTTTGCTCCAGGGATCAACACCCCCACTCAACAAAAAGTGTGTGTGGGGGGGGGGAGGATGGAGGAAATAGGACTCTGAAACTCCAAGACAGACTTTCTCTCCCTATGCTTGAGGCTTTCCAGTCATATAGCTTTAGCTTTTGCTTGCCTCTTCAGTGAAGCAGCCGGGGGGGGGGCACAGGTTTTCTGGCTCCCAGTTCAGCTGTGCAGCTCGCAGCAGCCCCAGGAGAAAAGTGAGAAACTGTAGTCGAGCTGTTCTTCTATACCTGATGTGGCATCACCCAAGCCTTGTCCAATTAGGGAGTGCCACGCTCCAGCCTCTCTCTTACTCAGTCTGCCTGAAATATCTTTTGCTTCCTCTGGCTGATAAGGCCAGAGGGTTTTACATATTTTGCCCAGATACAGGCCCCAGCTTACCATGTGCTAAGCATATGGCCAGAGCAACAGGGGCCATCTTGCCCACAAACACACGCATGCATACACAATACACAACCAAAAGCACACACTTTACCATACAGAACCAAAGTGTGTGATTGTGTGGGTGTGATACAATTGTAACAGCTATCAGAATTGAGTCTTTAGTGTATAATCAGTTATTTATCTGAAAAGTACTCTACATCAGCCCATAAGCAGCAGATGCAAACTTGGGCTAGACTGCTTGGCAAATGATAAAAAGGACAAGGATTCATTTCCTAGAGAAGAGAAAATTGTTAGTTCATTAAGGACTGCTTTGAAATAGTCAAGGTTTTTGGTCTAGTTAGATTACATACCTTTTGGAGCTTCAGAAAGGCAGCAAATTATGTGATCATGATATACTGGTGTATAAACATTTGAGCTTTAAAACGAGCCTAGAGTAGTTCATATTCAAATTAATCTCTCTGTGACATTTTCTACTGTGCTAGCTATGGTGATCTGCTAGAGCAATGGTGTCACCCTGTGGCCAGAAAGATTGGCCTAAAAGATTTCTTCTTTGTACTTTATCCACTTTACCTAATGCAGAGTCCAAGCAGAAGTAATTTGATTCTTTTCCCTTCTACAGTATTAAAAAAATGACCCTCCATTTTTCAAAATGAACAGAAGGATAAATAAAATGCTGCATTCCATTACAAATTGATGTGTCAAGTACTTGCCTAAAGACTCTTTAATTAAATGTGCATCATCCAAAAAGAATTAAAAACAAAAAAGATCATTTAAATAATATGTTCATAAATGTTCACCTCTGCTCACCCTCTAACTCTGAAGAAACAGAAACAAGCCCAGAAAATTATTAAACATTGTCAATCATTATAAGATCTTCAAAACTTGACCCATCTTTTTCTGGCACCTGACAGAATTCTGGTCCAGGATTAAGGTAGGTAGATGCTATGCAAGACAAATAATACATACTCACTTCATAATTGACCTATCCACTACTTCTAGGCAATAACACAACTGTTTAGTAGATGTTTCCCATTATAAGGATAGTTTCCAAATAGAATTTTCTGAGGTAGAAGTACATCAACCTTGCTATCCTTCAGTCATTTTATAGATGAAAAGTAAACTTTCTGTGAAACGTCTCTCTCCTTCAACAGGTTAAGCATACTGGAGAAAGTTTATAAGCAGAAAGGCAAAACATTTTGGTATTGAGACACAGAACATATTTGTACTGCCACTGACCACGGTACAGAATACCGGAGCAGAATAGCTTATCTGCTCTGAACACACTAAACCCTGAAAAAAAATGCAGCTGCCCTTAGTCAGGTGTTAGGTGCCAGTAAGCCCACCCAACACAGAGTAGTTATTGGCGCATGCTGAACAACATTTTAAGGCAGCTACCCAGCATTCATTCCCAGGCTTAGTGCTCACAGAGTGACACATGAGCATGTGTGTTTCACTTATAGTGCTCCCTTGCACAGTCCAGGGACTGTACAGACATGCTTAAGGTAATTAAACCCCAAGTGGTTCAGAAAGAACTACATGCCAGGAAACTATAACAGAAGAAATGTTATGACAAGGACGCTAAGCAATTAACCTCTTTCCATCTATATAGATGGATATAGTTTTAATGGAAAGTGGCTGGCAGCCTTGAATTTTAAGAGCGAAAATACTCAAGGGCTTATGTCAGGGTCACCCATAACTTCCTTTGAGTTGCAAGGAGTATCACTTGCAAATCAAGGGAAGTGATTTTGCCACTCTATTTGGCACTGGTGAGGCCTCACTTGAAGTACTGTGGAACCCCAAACTGCACACATTTCACTTCACAGCTTAGTAAGAGTCCAGTGAATAGTAAAAAAAAAATGATTAGGGGCCTGGGAAGTGAGAATTACAAGAAAGGGATAGAAGGACTAGTCTGGAGAAGATAAAATCAAGGAAGGATTTGATAATATTCAAATACCTGATGGGCAATTACAGAGAGGATGGAAATGGGCTTTTCTCTGTGGCTGAAGGTGACCAAACTAGGAGCAGTGGCCTCAAGCTTTAGCAGAGGAAGTTTAGGTTGGAGATTAAGAGGACCTTTTGGACTATGAAGGTACAAAGGAACTAGAACAAGCTACCTAGGGAAACTGTGGAATCTCCATCCTTGGAAGTTTTCAAAAGCAGGATAGGCAGACACTTGGCTGGGATGATTCAGTCAAGGATGTTCCTGCCTTGAACAAGGGGCTGGATTAGATGACTTCCAGAGTCCTCTTCCTGCCCTACATTCCTGTGATCCTATATCACAGGAAAGAGAGAAACGAAAGTCAAAGAGGATACTGGGCCCAAAGTCCTCTGGGTCCCAACACTGGCCCTCCATTTCTTGATTGCATTCAGGGTACCCTCACACTAACATAAACAATAGCTGACCAACACCCAATCACCGATTATTCAAAATATCGACAGCCTTGACTTTAGGTAGCAGAGTATTCTTAGTAGCCATGCAGACCACAGAAGAAGAAACTATTTGTAGGATAAGAAGTGGCCTAGCAACAGGGCTGGCAGTATGGCTGAGACAGTATTTTTTGATGGATACAAGTAAAAGTCAAAATACCCTAACCTGGTAAAGTCATTCAGGCAGTTACTCTAACATCTGCTGCAGATTTCCATAACCAGTATATTTTGTTAAATCAACCTTACTGTTTTGTGGTTATTTCTCTTTGGTTTGTTAAAGGCAAACTGAAGTCAGTAGCTTCACTATTTTGAAATGATAAACCCTTTCCCTCCCCCTTCCCCTTCCATGCATCTTTGTATTTCTAATTCTTTCTGTCAAGCCCTATGGATGTACCCATTTATAAGAGAAAAATAACTATGCACCCAAGTACAGCTGTTCTGCCTTGCTTGTCAGTAGAGTGTAATTTAGACAGCTTTGTTTTCCCTGTAAAACAGGACTATAAACTTGTGTGTGTGGGATATAACATTTTGCCTTGTGACAGGGTCACAACCTTTGGTAGTTCTGGCACATATCATTGGATATAACCTTTTTTCTGTGTGACAGGGGTATAACCTTGTTGCACATCATGACTGGAGAGAGGAATTAAGGAACACCCTTTTACTAGTATTCCTAGGTATCAAACTTTATTGCATGGGGAGAAGCAGGAGTCTTACAAATGAAGACAAAAACATAAGACAGTAATAAAATAGGATATACCTTCATGGCTACAAGGTCTGGCACAATACAACTGTATTTCTCTTCTCCATTACTCACAAATTTGTTAAGCCTAAAAGCTGGGCTTCATAAATTAAATCAATATATTCAAGCTGTTTGTAGAACTACAAAGATGGCAAAATGACTACCTTTTGACTACCTTTTTCAAAGAGGTAGCATACATATGACTGCCTTTTTCAAATCGGACCTTCTTACTTTTGTATAATTAATGTTAACACTTGCAGTTGTGTAGTGCTACAAGCGTCTTTATAACCCTTAGCATCCTATGGTCCTTTGCTTTCCCCTGCCTACTCCAAGAAAGAGGGAGGGAGGGAGGCAGGAAGGAAGAACAGCTGACTTCCTAATACTCCACCCAGTGGTAAACTGGTAAGGAGCCCACTGGGACCCTACTGCTGCTGCCACTTGAGGAGCCCTGACTCTTTCCAGGGTCCTTTAAAGTAGTGGCAACAATTCCTGCAGGGGAAGCTCTTTCAGGAGAGCTGAAGCTGCATGCTTGTCTGGCTCTGCTAATCAGCTGACCAGGGGAGTGGAGCAGGGGGAGGATTAGAATCAAAGGAGTCCTTCCACTGATTCAAGAGCCCTAGTAAAAGCTGGGACTGGCAATGGTAGCCACACTACCTGGGGTGGCAAGAGTAAACAGGGCAGTTCTCCTTGCCCCTGCCACCCTTGCAGGTATCAAGGGGCTACATTTAAGAGCCTGTCTCCTTCCCAGGCTTCCATGGGCAATTGATGCCTCCTGAGTCGGGGGGCACTTGCCCCCTCTCCCCCTCCCCCCCCACGCGGCCAGTCAGCGATCGGGAGGGGTGGGGGCGGTCCCTTCATGGCTGATTACGTCAACCGGGGGAGGGGGTCCCCCGTGGTCAATTGTGCTTCTCCTGGCACCCAGACTGCCTGGCTGGCATTCTCAGGGGGTCACCAGCGCTCCCGCCTGTCTGCCCCGCCCATCACCTAAGAGGGAAACACAGCCTGTCAGGGGGTGCACCAGCACTCAGGTGGTGCACGTGCACCCCCATACACCCCCTACATGTCACCACTGTAAGCTCCCTTAGGGGTGGATGAGCCCAAGTAGCAGTCAAGGGACTCCTATCCCCCATGGCTAGAGAGTTCGGGTTTGAAGCAACTTTATAGCTCTACAGCCAGGGAACCAGAATGCCTGTGTGCCCCATAGTGTTATAGCTACATAGTGCTATAAATGAATGCCTATCCATACCCTCCTTTGAAAGGCCCCAATATCAAGGCCCTATTATGATTTTGTGTCCATTCACACCAAAGTGTACTTGTGACTACACTCCAGTTCTAGTAGCTGTGGTGTCACCAAAGAAGGTTCCCACCTGTTTGCCAGGAGGGATAGACCTGACTCAATGTGAGCCATAAGTGGTGCTGACTAGCTTGCTGTATTTAAGCACTCTGCCTTGCTTCCCTTTGCAAAAGGTTTCATATCTAAGTTTGACTATCCCCCACTGTGCCATGTTCCTGCTTTCCTGTTGCACCCTCCCACTACACTATTTTTCTCTACAGCTGGACAATCTTGTAATGATTATGACAACCATTCAGTTAGCAAATGGCTGATAATGGATTCATGATAGTCATAACTAGACTTCTGTCTCAGATTGGATGGGTCACCTGGGCTTTAGCCCTAAATAAGACAAAACAGGTCCCAACTGGTGGTCCTCATAAATAGCTTAGCATGATTAGAAATGGATCCCAGTTGGAATCTGCACCTGAACTTCCGTAAACTGTAAGAGTGTTCAGATTTGAAATTATGAGTTGGGCTACTAGTTCTGTATCCAAAGTACAAAAATAACTAATTTCTACTTCCATCATTTGGAAGCAGACATTGAGCACCAGTCCCTACCTATCCTCACTGTTCCTTATTCTCCCTCTTAGGTTTCCTACTTATCACTCTCCCCACTTCCTTTCTTTATCCTCACTGATCCCTTCCCCTCCTCTCCCTACTTACCCCAAACACACACACAAGTAAGGAAGACTGATAAAAGGAGAATTTTGCTGATAGACTCATTACAGTTACAAATACCAGAGACGTTTGCATAATTTCTGCATATCTGTGAATTAAATATAGCTGGTTTTGATTTAGATGACAGATCTGAATTAAGAACTAGTCTCTTTTAGGAGTCTGAATATAAATCCACTCTCCAAATTCTAATTTTGGTGACATTTGGACACTACTGAGTTGCCCATCTCCTATTATGATGGGAATTCACTGCCCAATCTAAGTATTTAGGAGGAATCATAGAATCAGGTTGGAAGAGGCCATCTAGTTCAACCCCATGCTGAAAGCAAGGTCATCTTTAACTAAACCATGCCAATCAAGATTCTCTCTAATCTGCTCTTAAAAACATGGATGAAGATCCCACAGCCTTTAATAGGTAGCCTGTTCTAATGCATAGCCACACACAGTGAGAACGGTCTCCCTAATATCCAACCTAAATTTCGCTTGCCACAATTTAAAAACTTTTGTTCCTTATCCTGGTTTCCTATAGCCACAGGAAGTGTTCTACATTGTACAAATAATTAAAAATTCATTGAGCTAGAGAAGGGGTGCTCAACCCCCTGGCTCCCAGGCCAGAGTTAGCCTCTGGAGCCATGTCACCTGGTCTAGAGGGTTTCCAATGGGTCTGAAAATTTGGTGGCAGGGGAACAGTGGCAGTGTTAATTACCACTCCCCTGATGCTAAATTTCTGGACCCACAGGGAGTCCTGTGGTCTGGATAGTGTGGCCCTTTGTGCTATATCAGCTACCCAGGGCTTGCTCCCAGCCTGCAGGACTGGCTGAAGGCAATGCAGGGCCTGATCACAGCATGTGGCACTAGGTTGGGGTGGCACAGGATGCTACAGACCGATTCTGGCCCATGGGACCAGGCAGAATGGAGCCCAATACCAGTGTATGGGGTCATGCAGAAAGGAGCTTGATCTCAGTAAACAGAGGCCAGCCAAAGTCACACTGAGTCCAATCTGGGCATGTAGGTCAAGATTCACCCTGTGGACTAGTCCAGAGATTTAAATATAAAAAAAAATTCCTGACTGGACTGGAACAGGGCTGCCTCAGAAGTGCCTTGGAGTTTCACTTAGCCAGAGGAGGGATTTAGACCAGGATCTCTCACATCTCAGCTGATTGGGATCTTTCCTCCAGAAATTGTCACCTGGACCTGAGACCCAATGCCTGGGAGAGTGAGGCTTACTAGACAACGTGGGGGCAGGAGGGCCCGAGGCCTAAATGAGAGTGAAGCCTAGAGGGAGGCCTGAGTAGGAGTGAGGTCCAGGTATGTCAACAGATTCCCAAGGCCCGAGGGGCGCAAAGCCCAGAAGCCCCAGTGTGGGGGCAGAGTTGAGGGCTGCCGGAGGCTATGTAGAGTAGAGTCTGAGGGGGCCTGAAGGACTGTGCATAGGCCAGAGCAAAGGCCCCAGTGAGGCAGCATGTGGCCAAGGCACGTCTATGGACACCTGAGGCCAAGTTTGGGTCCGCTAAGGGGCCAGGGAAGTTTGAAGTGATACATGGTAAAAATGCAATCAGAACTGCTGTTTCTACAAAACAGGTTTCACAAAAACAAAAGAAAAGAAAAGGGCAGGGAGCACATGTCTAGGTCTTTGCACCACTTTAAATACTTAGTGTTAAAAATTGGACCCCAGTGAAATCAATAGTTTTTCCACTGATCTCAACAGCATCATGATTTTTCCTAAGGGTTATACAAATCTTAAGAGGTGCATAGGGCCTTGTGTACCAAGATAAACTTCACCTTTAGGTCCTTCATTCACTTTTAATACTAACAGATTTATTCTAGTTTCAACATGAAAAATGCATTTTTGTGGGTGTAACTGATCCAAGGTTGATCCGCATGGATCCTACAACAATATCAAGTAGTCAGTAACCTACAGTTTTGATACTGAGAGTGTGTCATAGATGAGCCACACAACCCAAGGAGATCACACAGAGGCAAAAAGTAAAACGTTTGACCCCATTCAAATCAATGGCAATGCTCCCATTGACTGTAGTGGGATAAGGATCTTACATACATGGCATTCTTGGCCAGATGAAATCAATTGCATTTTCAAACAGTAAAGGATTACTTTGAAAAATGCTGAGTTCAACATAAGCCTTCAGATAAGTTAGAAGTACTGGCCCATAAGTAAAAATAAAATGCAAACATAGTAATTCATTTGTCTTTCTATAAAATATCAAGCATAGGTTAGGTATTGGCTAACCTAATATATGCTTATTTCTTTTCAAAAAATTGCTTATGACTGTAAATCCATGTGTGTCTGATTGAGCCATGACTATAAACCCAATGGCATTCAATCTTAATGCAATAATTTGCCTTAAAAGCCAGCCACCATTACAGCTGTTTGGTGCTTTCTTCTATATAAATTACATGAAAAGTATGTGGTTTTTCCAAAATATTTTATTCTTCATTTATAAACAACTTCTATACATATATCAGCCACTTGCATATTTCACAAGAGGGACTTAATGGCTAATCCAATTAAAAATAAGGCATATAAGATAGTGCAAGACATGTTTTATGAGTTTGCGACTCAATTACTTGTTTTCAGGCAGCCAACAATTGAGAGAAATGATTAGCCTTTCAAATATATTCTCACATTACTCATATATACACACAACTTGTCAGGAATCATACTAAAAACTGACATATATGAACTGTCTTTTCTTTCATTTCCAGCAATTAATGTAGAGGAAAATTTATGAAAAGCTGACTTGATGCAAGTCTTTAGAAAAAGAATTTGCAAGTGTCAACCCTAAAAATATAATGTATTTCACGTTCTTCCCCACCCAATGTGTTAGTTGCCTTCAGTGCAGAGCTGTCTTGAAACACTCTGGAAGCTTTCAGGGTATGGTTCCCTAAGCTGTCCAATAAAAGAGTGTCTAATGGATATACGTGTGTTTGCAATCCAGTCTACTTGGTGAAACCTTGACTCTTTAGTTACTGTTTGCAGTTGAGCATGATCAACAACAACAACAAAAAAACCCTTCCAACACGCTCCATTAAAGTCCCTCAAAATAACATAGTATAAATTCTAATGACATCATTCAGATAAATTGTTGGAAGACAATATTAAAATTGATTGTATTAAAAAGGTTAATACCAAGAAGCAATTGATTTTCTTAAATCTTTTCAAATCTAAAATTATGGCTCAGAAAGCTACTAAAGCAGACTGAAAGAAAACGCCAATATATATATTTTTGTTTTAAAGAATAGACTGCAGTACAGCACTTATGGGAAGGATTTATTATGGTTAGGATTCCTCATATGGTACCTACAGTCATACTTGTTTTATAGTGCCTGTAAACTCACCTGTAAGAAGAGTGGGCAAAGCTTGACTGTTGATAGGCTGTACAAGTAACAGCCCCAGTCTGATATTCTTCTAGTTTCTGAGTAAAGTTTAATTTTCCTTGACTGTTAAATACAAGAGTCTGATTGGTAATTATAAAAGATAAATGTTGTCATTACTGTATATCATTGCTAGTCTCATTACAAATGAGTTTACTAGTCTCTAATCAAAATCATATCTGTACAAGTCTATCGTAGAAAATAACTGAGATTTTCCTTTGCTTATAGTGGTATCTTGTAAAGCTTCCATATGCTTTCAAATTTTGGCTATTGAACTTGGAATGGAATCTGGTTCTGAACCTTTTTAGACTACTGATTTCCGTCCCCCCTCCTCCATTCGTTGTAGTTTAGGAGGGGTTTTAAGATTATAATCTATTAGTTAGCATGGAGATATGCTTGACTATAGAGAATTTCTCTCTCACAAACAGTTCTCCCGATCTGTCTCCAAAGCTTAGCTTATTTTATTTTCAGAGCCATACATACACATATTCTCTATGGCCTATTTCTGTTAGTTGGTTGGCACATTCAAGCTATGTGTAGCTGAATCACTAAATATAGAAGATTTTGAGGTCTTATTTGAACCTGACTACCTGCTTCATTTAAGTCTTTTCTGTTCCACATTGGCTACATCTTACAAAACAAACAAACAAACAAAACCTGTGTGCCAGTAAAGGATATTCACACAGGCATCAACTATCATCTCACGCATCCCACAAACAGTATCTCCATTTTGGCTGAAATAAAGCTAAACAACACTTTTAAAAACATTGGAAAAAAGCTCTCTTTCAAAATTCTAAAACTTCACAAGAATTTCAGTTAAAAAAAAATCATTTTTTCAGAGAAACCCAGAAGTCTCTCTATATAAATCAGTTTTCTGCCCTTAGGCTCCACTGACGTCTTTCCCGTAGCAAAATGGAAAGAGAAAAATATGCGGAGAAGTAAAATAAGTAGGGAAGTTTTTAAAAAAGAATAAAATGTGGAAAGATTAAGCAGCAACACTTTTCAGAAAATTTCCAATAGAACCTTGAGAAATTTTGAGTAAATGATAATTCTTTTTTGGCACCTGTAGAATGATATTTGTTTGAAATTTGTTTGAAAAATGCAAAGAAACATTATTCAATTTGATCTCTCCTGAGTTTCTCCTGGCAGCATCTGATATCCTGAAAGGATAAAATTGATGATAATTTCTGGAGATATTGCATGTGTCAATAAAGCTTACCACACATTGTTTCTACATCTGATCATTGTTTATAGCACACTGACTGGCTCCGAGCTGTATATGTTTAATAGCGGAGAAAAAATAAGAGCTCTGTGGTTATCAGAATATATATTTTCGGTTTCATAAATATTCTCAACTAAAATACAACAGTTAATTCTTTAAAGAGTACATTTTCTTGAAAAGTAGAATATGATCACTGTTGGGCTGAATTTAGGACCCAGTCCCTATACCTTTGTTCCAGGTGAGCACAACCCTCAGACCGATCACAACACCTGCCAGTTGATAACAGGCAAATGTATTGATACAGTGTGATAACAGAAAAGCAACAATACAAACAATCAAACGATTCTATATCTACCAATCCTAGGGCTGTCAGTGTCAAAGTATATCTGGTTAAGATGCAGGCTCTACTCTGAGGCTCTCTCTCTTAGGTGTCAGCAGTCTGGAGGTGGGATGCTGAGGCCCACAGCCCCCACACCAGTGGGGTGCATGAGACAGGCTGCTGTGCTGCTCTGTTGCTTACTACAAGGAAAGATCATTGTTCCCTTTTTTCTATGTTTCAAAAACAAGGTGTATCTTTTACTCTGGGGCACATTATATGTGAAAAAATATAGAATTAACAGCAGTAGTAATATACTAGTGAAGAGAGACCTCATTGTGCTAGGCTCTGTGAAAGAAGATAGAAAATAAACGTCTAATCCTCCTGCTCCTGCCACACTGCTCTGGGCAGGGGGGAAAAGCTGCAGCAGGGCAGCTCCTGCCCCAGCATATGGGACCAGCTTCAGCTCACAGCTGCCTTCCACCCACTCTGCCCACCCAGTGTAATGAGCATCCACCTGCGTTGGCCAAGTGGGTGGAAAGCTGGTGACTGGAGCCCTGCATAGGAAGTGGACATAAGTTTCTCAGAATCAACATGAGAAATTGTTCCAGATTGTAAGTGAACAGAGATTTATTATTTTTACAGAAAGGATAAGAGTACATTAGCAGTTAGCCCTTAGAGAAATGATTCCAAATAAACTTATGTTGTTTTGCTGATCTCATGATATGAAAAGTTTATCAGGTAGCCAGATGCTGCTTCTGAAAAGCAATCTTGTGCTACATGGCACTTTGAGTCTGTGACTACCATCTGAACAGGAGATGCCCAATTCTGATCCAATTTGTACATGTTTTACATTGGCATGACACTTTTTATACCATTCAGGAATCAGAAATATGCCCAGAATATATGGGAAAATATATACTGTCAACCAAAACACATTTCCTGTTTCTTCCAGTACTTAAAGATGACTAGCCGAGGGAAAAGCTTCTACAGTATAACACCACAGGTAAGGCAATATATAAACTAAACTCACTAGTGAAACAATAAAGGATGATAGAATGTATGTAGGTTTCCAGGCTTGTTTCCTTGGCAAGGAAGAGAATCCTCCTGAGAATAGTGTCAAGCTTATCTGTTGCATGAGACATTAGAACTGGTGAAGGAAGTGTCGAGGGGGGCAAAAAAAACCCCAACACATCCATCTATTCCCGTGAGTTATGCTGTATGCTCACATTTTGAATGCTTTCTTTTTAGTTGAAGTAAACTTCTTGTAAGGGCCAGGCACACTGCTTGAAAAGCAAACTGCATCAACATTTGTCCCCTAAGGAACCTGGGGGTATTTGTATCAAGGATTAATGGGGGGGGGGGGGACCTACACACACACACAGTTGACCTCAATTTACACTTTAAAAAAGGGCATCACTTATTCAGTTAATTTTAAAAAATGGTATCTATGAACGAATCCATTAATTAGTTTAACTTGGCTTAACTTGGCTTAATAAACTGCATTTAAAAGGAGATCATTGGATGAAGGAAATCTGAAAAATAACTTATGTTGACTTCTTAATGTCCATTGGTTTATAACAAATAATAGAACACTATGTTAATTCAGAAAATCATAAAATGTATGTGATAAAATTCTCTGTCTTTGATTTATAACATTAAAATATGTATATACAAGAAGCTGTGCACTCAGAGGCATGCAGGATCTAATTTTCTCACAAAGGTCTCTGAATTCTGCACCACAGACATGGTAGAATAATAGAAAAAAGAACCCAAAGCAGTTTAATTAGAAATATATAAAATCTCAAGTTAAATATAAAAATAAATACTATAACCAATACAGTAGCCTCCATCATAGAAATAATAGGAAAAATAAAGCAGGCAGTATGTTCTAAGCAACAAAATTGTTTGCATTACTTCCCCAAATTCTAATTTCTTAAGTAATCGCTCATTTTCCAGTAGAACAATCACCCATTTTATTGGCTATTTAGGCTCTGGCAATAAAATCTGCCCCTGCATGAAAGCTCTGTCTCCAGTTTCAGTAACGAATGAGTTCTGCCCTCGTTGATCAAATTTAAAGTTAGTTGGTGCTGTCATGCTAAGGAGACCACACAAAGCCAAAAAGCAGTAGCAGTGGTTATTAATGACATTACTAATATATTTAGTAGACAGAATTTAGAGTGAGAATTAAGATCCAAATTTGTCTGATTTCATCAGATCACCCATTAGCTCTGTTTTGCTAGAGGCATCAGGCCAGCTGCTAGACTCACTCTGATACTAATTTTATTTTGTTTTGTTCAACAGTTTGTTTCCTTGATATAGTTAATTATTTTAAGTAGGAGTGTTTTAAAGGAGTTCTATTTAGTTTTCACTTTTTTGGTCTCCTATTCTATTATTCTTTGCATATAAAATGAAGAGAAAATAAAAGAAGCAGATATGCTGTACACCTTTTTTTATTTATATATAGTTATGTTTACACACACATTGTGCAGTCTCTATTCTGTTCTCCAACTCTGTTTTCGCAAGCAGTCAGGACAGGGATGTCCAACTTCTAAGCAGTGAGGGGCCACATGGCACTGCTCCCAGCCACAGGCCTCCAGGCCCCTTGGCTACATGGATCTATCATAGCTAGTTCCGTTTAGAGCTAGAATTTGAAAAACTGAGATAATATTCTTCTTTCAATAGTTCAGATCAAGCTTTAGCTGGATATTTATCTGTTCACATTACCATAGGACTCATGTGCCTCACAAATATTAACAAGTATTATTAGCCATATTAAACATGGAGGAAAATTAAGTCAGGGACCAAATACAAGTAATTTGCCCAATAGTACATGGCAAAAATTGGGAACTGAGCACAGATTTGCTGAGAACCATTCTAGCTCTTTCATTCCATTCCCAGCTCAGACACAAGGAAGCCTGAAAAGGTTTCTGGGAGGATTTCATGTTCAGTTTACACAAACTAAGATCTGTTCCGGATGAGGACTCAGATTTTTGGACACTTACCAAACAATTGAAATTTTGGATGTTCACTCATTATTACCAAGTACCATATGTTCACTTCTTATTTTTGGAGTCCATAGCATTCATAGTTTCTGGCAATAATGAATATTATCATAAGCACAGAAAAATAAAGGAACATAAGTACAGATTTGAATTGTACAGTTCAGAGCAACTTATTTTAGGTATAAAGTGTGTCAGTGAAACTCCTAACTGGATCCTTTGAACTAACTACGTATAACAATTTCTATCTTTACTCTAGCTCTGTATTGAGGATGCCATTGGCAGCCTTCAGAAAAGAGTAGAATAGGTAGAACTGGAGGGAAAAAAATGAAAATCATGTTATGCTTCATATGCATGATGGAAATTCGGGTAGTGTAGATAAACTTAGTATTGTCATTTCTGGACATGTGAGAACTTCTTTTTAATGTCCTATTGGTGTACTCCTAATATCCTGTATCACTTTCAATAAATCTGATTATACAATATTCATCCCTAACAGGCACAGGTTCTCACTTTTTATACATAAATTGCCTAATAATACTTGTATCCATTATTATCACCAATTGAGTTAGTGAACCATATTCTCAGTTGCTTTCAGGTGGTTGACTGCTTATATAAAAATCCACATATGCTGAGAATCTGTCCCAACAGAATTATTTGTTGAATTGGATTCTAATAAACTGAATTTAATCAAAAGATGGTTTGAAAAGGTGTCAAACTAACAAGAATTACCAATACTAATATTTCTGGCAGCGAACCTCAAGCCAATCCAGAGGAACTCCCGCACTTGGTCACAGCCAGTGCCATATAGAAACAGTTCTTCATGCGAGCAGTTCTAATAGTAGTTGCCAGCCCAATAGCAACAGCAACTACTGGATTCCCTACTGTGGCTTCTTCTAGTTTAGACAATACCATATATAACATATATAATATCTTTTTCTTCATGTTGCTTATAAATATCATCAGACCTTGAACTCAACTAAGAAACAATCTTTCTTTGTCCTGACTGTTAAGAAGCCTGTGAATAACTTGCATCTCGGCCTCCTTTAGTTTTTAGACACTTTCCTATCAGTCATTTCGTAAATTGCTGCCTCTAATATAGTGTCATATTGAGACTATGAGCTAACACATTTCTGCTAACCTTGATTTTGCTCCCCTATTTTTATCTATGCAATTAATCTGGTCTTCAGGCATATTTTCTCCATAGATTCATAGATGTTAGGGTCGGAAGGGACCTCAATAGATCATCGAGTCCGACCCCCTGCATAGGCAGGAAAGAGTGCTGGGCCTAGATGACCCCAGCTAGATGCATATCCAACCTCCTCTTGAAGACGCCCAGGGTAAGGGAGAGCACCACCTCCCTTGGGAGCCTGTTCCAGACCTTGGCCACTCTAACTGTGAAGAAGTTCTTCCTAATGTCCAGTCTAAATCTGCTCTCTGCTAGCTTGTGGCCATTGTTTCTTGTAACCCCCGGGGGCGCCTTGGTGAATAAAACCTCACCAATTCCCTTCTGTGCCCCCGTGATGAACTTATAGGCAGCCACAAGGTCACCTCTCAACCTTCTCTTGCGGAGGCTGAAAAGGTCCAGGTTCTCTAGTCTCTCCTCGTAGGGCTTGGTCTGCAAGCCCTTAACCATACGAGTGGCCCTTCTCTGGACCCTCTCCAGGTTATCCGCATCCCTCTTGAAATGCGGTGCCCAGAATTGCACGCAGTACTCCAACTGCGGTCTGACCAGCGCCCGATAGAGGAGAAGTATCACCTCTTTGGATCTATTCGTCATGCATCTGCTGATGCACGATAAAGTGCCATTAGCTTTTCTGATCGCTTCGTCACACTGCAGACTCATGTTCATCTTGGAGTCCACTAGGACTCCAAGATCCCTTAACACTTCCATGCCACCCAGCAGGTCATTTCCTAGGCAGTAGGTATGCTGGACACTTTTCCTCCCTAGGTGCAGCACTTTGCATTTCTCCTTGTTGAACTGCATTCTGTTGTATTCTGCCCACTTGTCCAACCTGTCCAGGTCTGCTTGCAGCTGTTCCCTGCCCTCCGGCATGTCCACTTCTCCCCACAGCTTTGTGTCAGCCACAAACTTGGACAGAGTACACTTCACTCCCTCATCCAAGTCGCTGATGAAGACATTAAAGCGTATCGGTCCAAGGACCGAGCCCTGCGGGACCCCACTGCCCACACCCTTCCAGGTCGAAACTGACCCATCCACCATGACTCTCTGGGTGCGACCCTCTAGCCAATTCGCCACCCACCGGACTGTGTAGTCATCCAAGTCACAGCCTCTTAACTTGTTCACCAGTATAGGGTGGGATACCGTATCGAAGGTCTTCCTGAAGTCTAAGTATATGACATCCACCCCTCCTCCTGTGTCCAGGCATTTCGTAACCTGGTCATAAAAAGAGACTAGATTAGTCAGGCACAATCTGCCTGCTACGAACCCGTGCTGGTTTCCCCTCAGCATAATTTGTCCTGCCGGGCTTTCACAAATGTGAGCCTTGATAATTTTTTCAAAGACTTTGCCAAGGATGGAGATGAGACTGACTGGCCTATAGTTGCCCGGGTCCTCCTTCCTCCCCTTCTTGAAAATGGGGACCACATTGGCTCTTTTCCAGTCCTCCGGGACTTGGCCCGTGTGCCACGAGCGTTCGAATATTCCTGCCAGTGGCTGTGCAATGATGTCAGCCAGTGCCTTCAGTACCCTCGGATGGAGCTTATCCGGGCCTGCCGACTTAAAGGCATCCAGTTCCTCCAAGTGACTCTGCACCATCTCAGGGTCTACGCATGGCAGTCTGGTGCCTTGCTGCTGCCTCTCTACAATCCCAGTGAGAGCCTTGTCCTGCCCCTCACTTAGGAACACTGAGGCAAAGAACTCGTTGAGGAGTTCAGCCTTGTCCCCCCTGTCCGTCACCAATTGCTTCTGCCCATTTAGTAGGGGTCCTATTCCTCCCTGGGCCTTCCTTTTACTCCCTATATATCTAAAAAACAATTTCTTGTTATCCTTTACTTGGGATGCCATCCTCAGCTCCACGGTAGCTTTGGCCCGTCTAACTGCCTCCCTACAAGCGCGAGCAGAGGAGGTATACTCGTCTTTGGTAATCTC
Source organism: Alligator mississippiensis (assembly GCF_030867095.1). Classification (NCBI taxonomy): domain Eukaryota; kingdom Metazoa; phylum Chordata; order Crocodylia; family Alligatoridae; genus Alligator; species Alligator mississippiensis. Next base: position 47,072,082 of record NC_081830.1, read on the forward strand.
TCCCTGTTTCCATTTCTTATGTGCTCCCCTTTTGGCTGTAGGCTGCCCTGGATTTCTAGCCTGGCTGCCCTGGATTTCTAGCCATCACTAGCAGGTTATGAAGTTGCCCTAGTAAACCATTTATTAATGATCCCCACTCCAACAGGATTCAATTAAACAGGACATTCTTATACAATATTACTAAATGGAGATTAACAGTCCGTGTTAGTATGCAGCAGACCCAAACCTACTAACAAAAAACCTGATGTCAGCCATCCAACCAGATGTCACTAACTCATGCAGCTGGTCCAATATAAGATAGCACAACAAAAAGCCTGGCCTCTCACACATTTTCTAGATTATTATGACTACAACATCCCCCAAACACTACCATTTATAAGTAGACTCTTGTGGCTCACCAGTGGGGATAAACCCTTCTCTTTATTGACAGTTCAGTACATTTCGTTCTGCTTCACTACAGCCATCTCAATATAACGCTTGAATTCTTGAAGGAGACATCTGCATTGATCATTACATGGTAGTGGACTCATTTTACTTTTCCCATGAATGTGCTCCATCCATAACTTAAATGGAAAACCTGTTAGAAAAGGATGCTAAATTAGTTTCCATGTATTTTAGTGTGATGTTTTCCATCAATATTGCCACCAATGATGCCAGTTATTGAGGTGGATTTCCTGATATGGAATGCTGCCAGGCTGCCAGACAGGCATTGGAGGGTAGTGGCTTTGAAAATAGTTATATGGAGCAGTTTTGAAATTTTCCTTCTGTCATTAATGAGCCCCTTGAGAGGCCTTGTCTTTCAACCTTTATTCCATCTCTTGAAAAAAATAACAGTTTTGCTTGCGAGTTGCTATGGGATACATTATGAAATGGCAAGCTATGGAAAATTTCATAATGCTAACATTTTTGTGACATTTGTTAATGTTTGAAAACAGTCACAGATCTGCAACTGCTATATAAAAACGTGATAGCAATATTTATGATGGAGACAAAATAAAACAATGTGTACTTTGCCAAAAAGCAGAATACTTCAATGGATACATCCAAGAGAAAGAATGATCATCTGGTTAAGTCACCAGACTGGGATTCAGGGTCTCTATCTTCCATTCATGACTTCACCACAGACTTTCCGTATAAGAAAGTAGCAAAGTAATTTAATTTATTTGGGACAGAATTTCAAAGACACACGCACAAGCTAGGAGTGTCAAGTAGATATCTTGGCAAGAATGACCGACAGCACAGAACTCCTGTTGGACTTCCCAATTACTTAGACCTGATCAAAAATTTCACTAAAACCTTATCTGCAGTTCTAGACACCTGGGCACCTTTGGAAGTCTGGTTCTCTGTGCTTTGAGTCTTAATTATTTAATACAGAAAGATCATCTTTGTTGTCTCTTCCAACAGCACTTTTCAGAGCAAGAGCCATCATCCAATAGTTTAAAGTATTGGTGCCCGGGCTTTTGGTCCCGTGGGCTGGATGGCAGTGCCAGGTTCCTCCATGGGCTGAATATGGTTTGTGGGTTCTATATGACACATGCAACAGGCCTGGTGGGGGGCCAGTCTGGGGGGAGTTGATGAAGCGTGTAAAGCTGGGCCCCGATCTGGTTCCATGGCAATGGCCTGGCCCTGGCTGATCCAGCCACCTAGTAGTCACACAGCGCCAGTCTATCTCAATGGCAATGGCCCGTGTTTGACCTGACCCTACCGGGCTTAGAAATTCAGTGGCACAAAGTGGTGGCAGCATTAATTGGCACCACTCCCTCACTGTCAAATTTCCCAACCTGTAAGGAGCCCCACAAATTGGATGCCATGGCTTTGTGGACTGAATTTGGTTTGCAAACCAAGGGTTGAGCACCTCTGGTTTTAACAAGTGTATTTACACAGAGGCTCCAAATGCAGTTGGAAGCCTCTGTACAATAATCTAGTAGAAAATGACTCATTAATCATCATCATAAATCACTCTTCTTAAAAGGAAATCCTTCTCTGAAGTTAATATGCAGCACAGCCTAAATACATTTGACAACTCTTCAGTTAAGTGCTTTTCACATTTACTTATTTCTAGGAGAATGAGAGCCTTGTTACATGTTACACTGTGAGCCATTCAAAATATTGATCAGTGTCAGTGCTAGCTCAAGTCTGGAGCAACCACACATTCAGACCAGCAGGGGCCCCAAGACTAAAAAGTAAGAATGCCTCCCTCTACACCTAGTCCAGATTTGGCCCCTGCCCCCCACCCAGGGCTCCACTGGCTCCCCCCATCCCTAGGGCTTCTCCCACCCTCAACTTACTAGTGGCTGCCCACATGGTCTGTCTCAAGGAGCAGGCAGGGAAGGATTAACCTCTGTCCCCAGGCCCACCACCACCCTGCTGCTGCTCTTCTCAGGTCTGTGTCCAGCCCAGACAGCAGTAGCCAGGAAGGTACATTAACCCTTCCTGACTGCTCAACTATGGCTGTATGTACCTAGGGAAGTAGATGTTATTAAAACATGAAGCCTTCTTTCATTTATTTCCTCTATTCCTTTTTTAAATCATTATTTTTTAAGTTGTATCTTTCAGGGGCCAACTTCATTTCACCACCCTTCCCTTATCCCCCTTTCTTTTCCACCTCCCATTTCATTACCACCCCTATCCCTTTAACTCTTTACTTCCCAGCTTCATTCCACACCCCCAGAATCCATCTCTCACATACTCCCACCTAGAGCAGGGATAGAAGCCTGTCCTGGCTCACCAGCTCTGTAGTGGCAACTCACAGCTGTAGCTCCTAGTTAGGACCCTGCTTGCCAGCCTTCTGGTGATGAGTTACAGCTGTGCAGAGGCGGTGGGGTAGATGGTCAGAGAAAGTTTTTAGCCCTAGGGTGTGACTGCTCCAAAAACATGAGCTAACACTCACGTTGACCAATATCTGAGCAGCTCAAAGTACAATATGTAACAAGGCCTTAAGTCTAATTTAGTAAAATCTCACTCATTTTGAATATTTTCTACACAGTTCCTATGAAAATTTATTTTTCTGCACATGTTGTCAAAAATACAAAGTATCAAGTTATCTAAATCACACACAATATTTAAAGGCTCCAGCTTCTCTTACATTCCCCATCCACTAGATTTGATTTGAAGTGTGACATTAGAACAGCCTTTATTATAATGGAGTCAGCTTCACATCAATTGCAAAACATTCAGCAACTTTGAAATGCTTAGCACCTAAGTTCAAGTGAGTATTTATGTGTCTTTATTCATGAAACATCTTTCACATACCATTTGTAACTGTAACTTGATGTTAAGTCTTCCTTGTTATTGAAATAAGGATAATGCTGATATCTAATCTTTCCATTATTTCTCAAGCTGCTCAAAATGTCTTTTGATGGAATCACTTGTGCCAAGAACTTTCTTTAATGAGTATTTCAGTAATGAATGTTCTTACTAAAACAAAAGTGTAACACAAGCACAAACACATGGACTAGAAATAACTGAGCTAGAGGAGAGTACAAAAATATTCTTAGATTCAGTGGCGTGTATATCACTTACAACAGCAGTTGCAGGAACACTTTAAGCAAGTACCGCATTGTACATAGGGGGAAGATGGATGCCACCCAGGGATAGGCCTCGCCAAGCATATCCTTCTCAGTACCTCCCAGATTCACACAAACTTAGGGCTGGAAGGGACCTTGTGAGATCATCAGGTCGAGCCCCACTGCTCTGGGCAGGAAAGACCACTGGGGTCAAATATCCCAGCAAGGTGTGCATCCAGTCTCCTTCTGAAGATCTCCAGGGTAGGTGCCTGCACCACCCCTGCTGGAAGTCTATTCCAGAGTCTGGTCACACAAACAATGAAGAAGTGTTTTCTTTTATCCAGTCTGAAATCTTTTTGTAGGAGTTTATAACCATTGCTCCTGGTTTTCCCCTAGGGTGCTTTGGTGTTCACCTAACCCCTGATATATTTGTAAGCTGCCACCAAATCCCCTTGAGGTCTTCTCTTTTCTAGGCTGAACAGTCCCATATCTGTCATCCTTTCCTTGTATGGCTTGCTCTTCAGGCCTTTAATCATATGAGTGGCTCTTCTCTGGACTCTCTCAAGCTTCTCCACATCCTTCTTGAAGTGTGATGATTCAGAATTGTGTAAGTACAAAACGGCCTGCATAGTCTCTCCAGGTCTTTGTGGCATTAGGGAAAGAAAGGAAGTAAAAGAGAAATGAGCTGGACAGAGACAGAAGTAGCAGGAGCAGCTTCAGGATCACTTAAAAAGCAGGAGCAATCAGATATTGATCAAGTCCACACAACTTCTTACAACTTTATCCTTTTGTGCTGATTAGCTATTTACTGCTACCCTCTCTCACCCAGATCCTCAGAATCCCTTCACTTCATTATCACTCTACTTGACCTACACCCGCCCTCCTCTTTGACTTATCCACTTCTGTTCAATATTACCACTCTCTAAAGTGTCTTAAAGAGACAAAAAGAACTATACACCCCCAAAATTACAAGATTAACATGATTTTTGCCAGTCATGACATTGCTTATTTGGTGTCATATCCCCACCCCTGTTCTTCATCTTCTTTATATGTTCTGGACTGTTAGGAATACCTAGATCTATACTCACTATTTTGGAGTCCCTTCACAAAGTTTACTTCTAATATGCCAATAAGCAGGTTACTCACCCAACCTCCTTATTGCAGCCAGTCAGCTCTGAGGTCACATTCACAGACTTTATTTTTACAAGAGCAACCTTGTCCCCACAGTAAAAGCAAAACAAGCAAGTGCACAAGCAGGAAACAAAGAAAATGCAAAAACTGTAGTCTTTTCCAGGTGTGTGTGTGTGTGTGGGGGGGGTGCTGGGTGGAAAACACAGACAATTCTTCCTCAGCACCACACCTCCTCTGTGCCTCTGTGCTCCTGAAGTTTTTAACCTTCTTCCTGGCTCTAGACTAATCAGTTACAGCTGCTGTCAGCCTTCCAGCCCAGCAGACTCTTAACTGCAGCTGGGTCTCCAAACAGCACCTCCTTACAGTGCCATAGACTTTGACTGTACAGTGACAATAGTGAATTACTAACAAGAAATACATATTAGCATCAGAACAGGACATCTAACTGTCACAAGCAACCACAGAATCCAGAACTCTTTGGTGATAGACACCTATAGCAACTTTCTTCCTTGGGCTAGATTAGTATTTTATTACCTTTCCAGAGACAGAGGGGACCATGCTATTAGGCTTATTCTATAGATGGACTTATCTTGTTTTATTTTTCCGCATCAGCTTCAACATTTCCCCTTCTTTTGTGTCCCATTCCTTTTATCTCCTTGTGCTGTCTCATTTTAGAAGGACCATCAACTCATGACTAGACTGCAATAGATGATAACCTTCTAGAAGTGCTTATACTTCTATACTGATTGTTTCTTTAAGTGATTAAAGGACGAATAAACAATAGCGTCTATTAACAAACATTGATTTTTCTTAACATCAGGACAAATTTGACCTTGTGGAAATATTAGACCAGGTGATAATGTGTGCATTACACAAATCTTCCCAGAAGGGATTAAACAGGTCATTAAAATGAAACTTTTAAAAGATGCTATTGGATTATATTCTCTTAAATTCGGTAAAGCTTCGCATTCTAAATGCTTGTTGCTGCTGTTCTTTCTTCAGTAGAACCCATTGTGTGGTAATGAAGCTACCAGAATGATGTTCTAATAATTTTAAGAACTTAATGCAACCTCACAGCTAGGAAATGAGGATTCTGTATTGGGACAATCAACTTTTCACTGAATATCAGGGAGGACATTTCTATAAAGCAAGTATGAGATTCAGAAGAGGGGAAATTTTCCTCTTGTTCAATGCAATCTTTTTTTTATAGCATTATCTGGATAGCAGGTACTACTTAAGCTAGGGATGCTACATGGAGTGGTTGCCCTTGCCCATGCAAGACTGGAAGAGTAAACCTTGGTAAAAAAAAACAAACCAAAAACCAAAAACCTGTGATAACAATGTCATTTGGAATGCCACTGTTGCCTTGCACGTGAAAAACTAAAAGGAGGTCCTGGCAAGTAGTTTTGGCAGCAGCTGAACAGCAGTTGGCATCATAAGCCTAAAGAGTTGGCTATTGCTGGGCCAATCTACCTCAACCCAAATTGGAATTCCAAAGCATTCCATCAAATTCAACTGACGAGAGATTCAGGGCATGTCCAGACGAGCACGGTCGTGCAGTATGTGGCTCTACAAACACATTTGCAACACCACATACCTCACAGTCCAGTGTTCTCTGTCCTGCAAAGGCATGCCGGCCAAGCATGTGCTGCACCTGGTTTTTTTTTTTCCATGGGTTTTTTTGACCTCTGGTTATCCAAGGAAAAAAAAAAAACTGCTGAAAAAAATGAAGCAACACACACTCAGCCAGTGCACGCTGTGGAAAAGCAGAGGCAGCCTCCTGAGGCCGTGCTCCACTGCCAGCCAGGCTCTGCGTGGCAGAATCACCATGGCTGTAGCCCCAGGAGGCTCCCAGGACCCCAGGTAAGGCTGCTGGGGCCAGCCAAGTGCTGGCCCCAGCCTCCCCTACCCCACCTGGGGCAACTTGCCAGGAACCAAAATGCACATGGCATGGGTCTTCACTGGGGACAAGTAGCAGTGGTGCACCACTGCTACTTGTCTCCAGGGAACAAAACAAACTTCCATGTCTGGATGCACCCTCAGTGTGCATCTTAAGGAGCTGCAGGAACATCTTTGGCATCTGAGCACAAGCAGGGAATAAGTCCTACAGAGACTGAGTTTTTCGGTCAGACAGGACTAGTCTTGTACCAAGAAGTTTGTTTTTTGTTACTACTGCCATTCAACCATACTATTCATTCGGTTCTCAATTATTGGTATTTTCAAGATCCTAATAACAGTAGCATAACCTTATTCTTCATCAAAGCTTTTTCTACTTTAAAAGCATCACCACTCTAAAGCAAACATTGGGGTCCAAGCCTAATTAAGTGGTGGCTGAGGTCCATGGTGGATGTACCTATCTTCCTAGCCATCATTAAGGGAGAGTCATATAGGAATGCCTTACCTCAGATGGGCCTTCCATTAGTTTTGCAGCGTAATTGTGCTATGCCAGGTCCCAGGCAGAAAATGTACACCAAATAATTTAAGTGCCCTTGCTACCTTGGCACATTGAACTAAAGCTCCATAGACTAGACTTATTCAGAACAAAGGCCAAAGGAGCTAGTGTGCTCAAAAGAGCACAAGGGAACAGAAATAGAAACAAGTAATCTAGGAGCTAGCTGTCATAGGAGAGAGAGACCTATCTCTGACCTTGGTCATAGGTCAGTAGTCTAGGTATGTCCTTTGCAATACATCATCATATAGAGATTTTCTTGGGCAGGAAACTGTTAGGATAGGTACCCCACAGCTATGGGATGGTGCTAATGGCACTATTCCACTATGGTTGGTTTACTTACTTATAAGTCAGATTTTAATCCTTGCTTACTATATGGTACACATTTGCTAGGGCATTTTCTGCAGATGATTTTCTTCCCTTTTTAAACTCTGCTATTCTAAAAAAAACCCAAATTAAAAAAAAAAAAAAAAAAAAACCTCTAAAATGCACTCTCAAAAATTCCCAAATCACCTATTTGCTCCATTACTGGAAGCATTATGGTCTCTCAAGCAAACAGTAAATTACTTAATAGTTAATTATGTACTTACTGGATTGGATAAATATGTAATTAAAGGAGCTATTAAAAAATAGATTGTAGATATGATAGGCTGTAACAGCCCCCCATGGAGTATGGAATACTTTGCCATTTTGGTATCTCACAAGAGAGCTGTTCATTCCTTCAGATTTACTTTAAACTGCTGTATTTGCTTTATAAGATACTGCTCCTGTTCCTGCTACCCTTGTATTCTTAGATTGCTAGGGCTCATGGTCCATGACTAGCTGATGAGTTGAAGGAGCACTAGTGCCATCATCATGTAGCTAAAAAATGAAGTCCCATATCACCCCGCAGGGAAACTATATATATAAGTACATTCAAAATGGCTGTGAAAGAATTTCTCTTGCATTGCTCTCAACGTATAGTAATACCTTCAGCCTAAAATATCTTCTACTTCTGCCAGTGAGCTGTTTGCAAAAGTCCTATCTGAAAAATCTTAAGAACTTCAGTTCACAAGTTCTATCCTTGCCTGAATCAGCACTGCTTAAATACCCTTGAACAATCATAGATTTCACTTGAAATTGAAGAGCAGCAACAAAATTATTTTCCTGCCCAGATAGTGGCTCCCTAATGGAGGAAGATGAAGAATATGAAGCACATGAGAGAGATGTGGAACATTATTTATTCTTTATGTATTAATTAATTGAATTGTTAATTATTTAATTAGTATGAAGTTATGAGTTAACAAATGAATCCATTGGAAGAAAAGACTGCCCCAAGCCAGTACAACTGGCACATTCTTTAAAGGGAGTCAGAGTTGATCTAACATAAAAATTAGGCAGAATGGAGAGAAGCAGAGTTTCCCTTTCATCTGCCGAAAGCAGCAGAGAACCACCCCATGTTCAGTCTACTTGTATATATATTTTACTATATATGTTAATAGTTTAATTCACTTTATTCAATAGCTGTGGTAAGTATTTTTATAAAAACAGATCTTGTCAATTAATAAATATATTTAGCTGAATAAATTTTCCATTCAACAGTGTCCCACAAAACCATAAATTTAAACAAAGATCAAAGTTAAGGTTGTTGCATTGAGCTGAAGTATTCTTTACACTAGCCAAAACAATGGGCTGGAAACTCAGTATGGCCAAGCCACAGCTACAGGAAGCAAAGAACTCTAATAAGAAGAATAGACATTCACTCTGTATAAATCACATCCCAAAGAATATAATGTAGCTGCCCCTAGTTTGGCATTATGCACATGCCAATAACCAGGCTCAAGACATATCTAATAGAGCAGTGATGCTCAACCTTTTGGCCCTCCAGGACAGATAAGTGGGGTGAGGCCAGCCTACAAGCTAGATCAAGCCTCACACACCAGCAGTGGGCCTTGGGCCCTGACACTACCCCCCTCATACCTGGCATGCTGGGAGTGGTCCCTGGAGGCCCAGCACTGCCCCTACCTGGCTCTGTGCACTGGGCTCAGGTGCCCAATTCAATGTTCAGAGTCTGGGGCTCTGCACAGGTCTGGAAATTTGGCGCTGGGAGAGCAGTACCACCACTCTCCCACTGCTAAATTTCTGGACCTGTGGGGAGACCTGTGAGCTGAGTGGCACTGGACATGGGGTTGGGCTGGCTCACAGGCTGGTGGTTTAGTACCCTTCTAATAGAACTTACACGGGATTGTTACATTACGTGCTTTCAGGATGGAATACCCATGGATTACAGGTACCATTCTTCACTCCTTAGCGTGATCCTTCAACTCATTAGCATGGTCCTTCAACATTGTGGACATACTATAAAGACACCTTTCTATTTCCCAAACCCACACTAGTTAGGCCAAAAGCTCATGCCATAAATGTTTCTGTAAGGTACACCATCTTCTTCAGTTCCTTAGAGTCTGGGGATCAGGCAGAACACCGTGTACTGTACCTAGCCCCTTGATGGCATGACTCTGGCATGCCCCTTCTCTTCCCTACCTTGACAAAGGCTTAACACATGCATTATACTGGTGGAGAAGCTAACTTTGCTCACCTACTTTGGGGCAGCTTTTCAGCAGCTTACAATACATGAAGCCAAGAAGCTGTCCTGCTGTGGGCAGAGAAAGATTTATGGTGTCCTTAACTATTCATCACCTTTCCTTGCTCTAAAGTGCTTAGGTTTTGCACATAACATAATAGGTAACTGTTCTGTTGCTACACAGTAATCTTATCTCATTTTTAAGAAAATAAATCATTTGGGTGTTGGAAAAGTAAGAAATGCTTGTATAGACACAGGAGGAGGAACTGAGCTGGAAGGTAAACTTTCAGGTAACTCTCACATAGTTGTTAAGTGCAGATGAAATTCATGACTATTCTCAAAGATCACCTATCTGTGGTGCTACAGGAAGAAAGAAAAAAATTGGATTCTAAAGTCCTGAAAAATTCATTTACTGTCCCCCTAGAGCATACTCTGGCTGTAGTTTTCTCTCAGAAAAAATATGAACAAAGATGATATACATAAATACAGAGCAGGCAGAGGTGGCTTAATCCAATCACAGGAACACTTTTTCTAAAGAATGGCAGAAATATAAATTTAATGATGTAATAAGATAGTTCACCAAAGTAGCAGGTGGTCTCCCCCAAGTGATGAAGTTGACTTTAATCCAAAATGATTTCTTAGTATTCTACTTCACTCCTTTCTGACTTCTTCCTTAATGATGTTCTTGAGGCATTACCATACATAATGTATAAATGATCTCTTCTCAGCATTACATTTATTGCAATAAGAAGTATTTAAAAAGTTCATCAGATGCTGTTTCACAATGACAGATTGGGCCATCTTGTAAAATGCAGATCCCCATGGTGACCCTGCAAGAAATTGCGCGCATCTTGTGGTGCATGCAAATTGCTGCTTACTAGATATGCAGAACAAAACCGAAGATGATACAAAATCCAAGTGGGTTTGCCTTTTTTATACTGTAAAGTGTCTCAGGTTGTGAGACCCATATCTAAGTTTCAACAATCCCATAAGTTATGCAGTGTTCAGATATGTGTTGGTGGGTTGTTTCTTAGTTTATAGTAAAATTAGGATTCATTATTAAATATATTTCTTAAGCTAGCAGAAACAGGATGATTTGGATCTCCACATTTAATGGGGGATAGTCTCTAGTTGTTACAATCCATATTTGAAAAGAGAAGTCAAATTTGCCAGTCTTTGGAGTAGACCTGTGCCAGTTCTGGTTGTGATATAAAACAAGGTGAAACCCAGTAGCTTCAGATATGTTTCACTTTCCTTTTGTTCAAAGGAAATATTGGAGTCAGCAGTATCTACTTCCTTTAAATATTTGATAACAACTGAAATGCGTTATATTCTGAAGTATCCTTTTCTGGGTATAGCAAAAAACTCCTATACAATGTGGAATGTGTGTGTATAGACAGATACATACACATGTAGCAGAAAGACCCCACACTTCTTTCCCTTCCACCATCCACTTCTATCTTTCTCTTTTCCCTCTCTATCCTCTCTCTCTCTCCCCACCCCCCATTCTTATATGAAATCAGGTCTAGGATAAATCTTTTGTGAGTTAAGCTAAGGAAATGAGTCTGTGCATTGCAATGTGTTACGATAGATAGATAGATAGATAGATAGATAGATAGATAGATAGATAGATAGATAGATAGATAGATAGATAGATAGATAGATAGATAGATAAGCCTCTTTTAGGTTATGTATCACTAATTTTGCTCATTTGTATTGTTTTATATTCAGATTTTTGCTATTTTGTGCTATTTTTACATTGGTTTTCTATACTTCAGTCCTGCTTCCGTGGTTAACCCAAGTAATGTCAAGCTCCATTTTGTAATGTCAAGATTCCATTTTGTTATGTTGTAACCTGCTTCTCCCCTTGCTCGTCAAGACATGCTTTAACCCCACTGTAATGTCAGTTGTGCCTATATGAAAAGTTGGTCCCCGAGTGAATGGAAACTGTGAGTCTGTGTGTATGATAGTGACAAAGGTGGAAATGACAGACCCATCAACACAATGATACACAGGAACAGCCCTGCATTCAATTGGAAAAAAATTCCAGGAAGCAATCAGGAACAGTATGGACTTCCAGTAACCCAGCACTACCCTCATTGTGAATTCCAAGAAGAAGCCCCCCCCACCCAAAACAGTCAGAAGAATGGACACTTTGAAACTGCATGTCCCACCGGGTGGGGCTCCCATCAATGAGAAAATGACAGCTGTTAGCACCTCTTCCATCTGGGCTTTGAACCCACAGGGATCACAAGGGAACTGCCTGACAAAAAGGCAGGGCAAAGTGACCCTGGTGGACACCTCCCCTATCCAGACCAGCACCCCACCATGTAACCTGCACCAGCCATCTACCAGAGGATCAGCTGGCAACCCCCTCTGGACCCCAGCCTCAGCACAATATTGACTGGCCATTGATTATCAACCCATGGCACCTGGATAGGACGGGATACCAGCAATTTCAGTCTCTAGTTACCAACCCACAGTCACCTTTGTGTGTGTGCATGTGTGAGTGTGGGTGTGCATGTGTGTGTGAACCAACAGTTTCTTGTACCTGCTTTAGTTTCTTGTATTTGTTTTATGTTTGCATAATTACATCCTCATCTAATAAACCTGATACTGTTGATCCTGAGTGTTGGTTTTGCTTGTCAAGTCAACACACATGCGCACACACACACACACTTTCCACATTGTATAGGAGTTTTTTGCTCATTAGGAAGGTGTCTATAGAGTTACTTTCTCTTCTGGTCATCTATTTGCTTTTTGTGTAGCATTCTACTAGTGAGGAGAGCCAGACATAGTTGCATGGTGGTGACCCAGCTCCCAATTAACTCAGTGGGAGTTTATATATTAACAGGAGACATTTAGACACTCTTAAATATAACAATAAACATTTTGGCCTTTTGTACATTTGATGGGGGGTTTAGTTCTCCCTAAATTGATAAGGTGGGTTTTTAATTGCTTCAATGAACTGTTTCAATTTAGGGACTTCTGTCACTGTAACAGAACAGTGACAGCCCCCTGCCCTGCTGCTGCAGGTAGGTTCTGCAGGGGAAAAAATAAAAGGATCAGGTCCCTCACCACTTTTCTCCCCCTTCCCCCCCACCCCAGAGCCTGCCTGCCTCTCCTGAAGCCAGGGGGGCAAGCTGCCGATGGGCCCTGAGCTGCAGGGGGCCCTGAGCCTTCCCTCTATGGTGGCAATGCCCCCTAGAACCACCTAGGTGGACTGCTAGTGGGCAGGTGGTTCCTGGGGGACACCACTGCCATGGAGGGAAGGACCAGGGCCCGCCACAACTCAAGGCCTGCCAACAACTCACATCCTGGCCACACAAGAGGTGGGCAGGCTCTGAGAGAAAAAAAAAAAAAAAAGAAAAGATCAGGCCCTTCACCAGTTTTTTCTCCCCCGCCCCCAGCAGAGCCCATGTGAGCTGCTGCCAGGTCACACAGCCCCTGCCCTAAAGGGGGACCTGGTGTTTCTCTCTGAGGTGGCAGCACCCCCTGGGACTGCCTGGGTGGGGTGCTAGTGGATGGGTGCTGCCTGGGGGGCACCACCACCATGGAGGGAAGGTCTGGGGCCCCCTGCAGCCCAGGGGATGCTTGTCCCACTGGCAGTTTGCTCCCCAGCTATAGAATAGGTAGGCAGGCTCTGCCAGGGGGAAAAAAAAGTGGGCCCCTTGTCACTTTCCCCCCCACCTCAGCAGAGCATGCCTGCATGAGCTGCTGCTGAGTCGTGCAGCCCCTGAGCTGCAGGTGGGGAGGGGATGGTGCTTCCCTCTGCAGCAGTGGCATCCCCCAGGGCCCCTAGAGGATGGGTGCTGCTCCAGGTCACAGGCAGCACCCACTGGATCCAATGGTGCATGGGGCACTGGACACCTGGGCATGCTTGGGGAAGCTTGGTCTTCGTGGGCTTCCAACACCCCGTGCACCATCCCTGCCACCTGGGACTTACCAGGAATGGGCTGGCTTGCCTCTGGTGCAGTGTGGGAAGACAGCAGGAGGGCAGTGGGGGTTTGCTGGCAGAAGGTGATGGGAATGGAGCACAGGGAGCTGGAAGCGCACCAGGCCAGGCTTTCCAAGCATGCCTGGGCTTCAAGCACCCAGTACACTGTTGCAATTTGTTATGTAGCAAACTAAAATAGCAAAGTAAAACACATCCAATTGTAAGTAACAAAGTAATTTAAAACAAAATACATCATCACACGTGTACAGCATGACAAAATTAAAACAAAATACGCTGCCTCAGGTGTAAACAGTGATACCATTACAGCGGTGCAAAAGGGCAATTAAGCTGCTTTAAAGGCCAATTTTGAGACTCATACAAGCACCCTTTGTGCCTTGTCATTTGATTTTTTTCCCTTTAAACATTTAGATCATCCTTAAAAGAAAGTCTTTCATAATAACCTTCTTCACATAACACAACACTAGCTTATATCACATTTGAAATGAAAAGCATTCAATAATTTCAGTCACAAAAATGTATCTGATTCCTAAAGATCTAGATAGGAATGTAGTCAGTGTGGTAGAGGCAATATCTTTTATTAGATCAACTAGACAGTTGCAAAAAAAATCTCTACGTGAGAGCTTTTGGGCTCATGTGCCCTTCCTCAGGCAAAGAAGAATGCAAAGACTATAACATTTCTCCCAGACAGAAATGAAGATTCATATTGCACAGGACAGCTAGAGGCTGGTATCAGTTCCTGGCTAGAAAAGTTCATTTTATGCAAATTAGGCTCGGATCAAAGTAGGAGCAGTCTATTTAACTCCAAGATATCTGATGGTGAGCAGGATGAAATGCTTTTTTTGTTAAGATGTTTCATATTTCCCAGGAGGACTGGTGATGGAAACGTTCTCCAGGGCAATAAAGTTCTGTTGGGTTGAGGCCGCTCTGCAAGATGGGAATGTATCATTTAAGCAACAGTCTGTGGAACAGAACATTACAAGGCAGCACTTTTGTGCTTCATCCTGTGTGTACTAGGAAAAAAATATATCATCTATGCAAAGGGTTATTAAGAAAAGGTATAAACTTCATCTCTCCAAAAGAAAATGATTGCATAGCTTATGGATTCTTCAGCCAATCAAAAAACAGTCTTCAAGTCCTATGATCATTAAGCTTTAGTAATGGATTATGATACTTGAGTGTTCACACTCAAAAGGGTATCATTCCATATTAATTTTAGCTAGTATTAAACAGTAAAAATAAAATGTGAAGAGAGAAAAAGAAGAAGGTTTCAATATGCATGCTGTAAAGCTACAACAGAAAGGTAACGGCAGTGATAACTTCTTGGGCACAAAACCTGGTTAAAGGCCCCATTTATGAAATGTATATAAGTATACGCCAAACACTAAGCACACGGGTGGTTCCTTGGACGAGACATGTTTAAAATTAGGTACATAGGTCCAAATTCAAAAGTAAGGGAGTCAAACCCTCATTTACCATGTGCCAGAAAAATGTCAGTCACCACAGAATAGGTAGATTCACAGGAGGTGCTCTCCACCTCTCTGATTGAAGTTGTGGCATTTTGTAGAAATGAATGTCCATGGTCCCAGCATGATTTCTCGGTTTTATCCATTGGCTGGTGCAAAATGCATAAGAATTCTCTGGAGCAGGGGAAAAACTCAGGACATTCTCTCCCAGGAAAACAGCCTCCTTACTAAGCTACATGTGACCTCGTGTGCCCTCTTGCTTATCCTGTCTTTGACCCTATGAATATTCCCTTCCTTTCTCTGTAGGGTCCCAGTTTCAACAGGAATGGTGAACAATGCTCCCATCCCTTATCTTGAGCTTGGTGGCTGAAGCATTCTTCTGAAGGGGCAGCTTTGAATTCCCTCAGGCTGAGGAAGGCATTGAACACAAATGCCCCACTTCATGAGCAAATGTTCCAACTATTAGTCTGCTTTTCCTATACAAACAAAAATGGGGAAGGGAAGCGTTATCATCACCTGTATTTGAGTAAAAGTGCCATGGTTATTATGTTTTGTTACAATCCAATCAAATCCATATTTGAAAAGAAAAGTCAAAGTTTGCCGGTCTTTGGAGTAGCTCTGTACCAGTTCTGGTTGTGATATAAAACAAGGTGAAACCCAGTGGCTTCAGATTTGTTCAAATAAAATATTGGAGTCAGCAGCATCTACTTACCTTTAAACATTTAACAACTGAAATGCATTATTTTCAGAAATATCCTTTTTCTGGGTATAGCAAAAACTCTGATACAATGTGAAACACGTGTGTGTGTGTGTGTGTGTGTGTGTGTGTGTGTATGTATATTTATATACACACACATGCACACATGAGTTGTGCAAAATGGGCCATATTCAATTTGGATTCAGATTCGTCCCAAATTGTGGGATTGATAGTGATTCAACTAGTTGATTTGGATCACTGTTCCCAATTTGATTCATCCAAATCCAAATCTAAAGATTCGATGCCGATTCAGAGAATCAGTGATTCAGCCAAAGACACAGCTTTAAATATTTTTTCTACATACCTCGAGGTACAAAGCACAGCTCATGAACGCTGCAATGCTGGGGTGGATGGAGCATCCTACAGGAGTGCGGGGGACACCCTGCATGCTTGGCAGTGAACCAAGATGTGGACTGGAAGTACTTCCGGTGTACTTCTGGACCCACTGCTGAGTGTGCTGGGGGCTCCCCCATCTTTCCAGCTCAGGGAATCAGCCATGGGGGGACTCCAGGTGCCCCCCCAGACTCAGGAGGCACCAGTCGCTGAGCCAGGGGAGTGCAGGGAGTCCCCTAGAGCACTCCCTGGAGGACCTGGAAGTGGACCGGAAGTGCTCCTGGTCCACTTCTGGGTTTGCTGCCAAGCACACTGTGGAGCGCCCCCCCCCCTCCCCCCGTGGGATGCTCCATCTGCCCCACAATCACAGCATTCATGAGCTGCCTGGTACCTTGAGGTATGTAGAAAAAACATTTAAAGCTGTGCCTATGTCTGAATTGCTGAACCTTTCTGAATTGATTTGGAGGGTTCTGATTTGATTCGGAGAGATAAAGGGTCTCCTGATTCAATTCAGATTCAGAGATTTGGCCACCGAATTAGGCCAAATCAAATCAGGGATTGAAGCTTCGCAGAGCCCTAACGCACAAACGCATTTCACATTGTACAGAAGTTTTTTGCTCATTAGGAAGGTGTCCGTAGAGTTACCTGCTGGCTGTTCCACAGCCTGCTCAAGCCTCTTAAAGTGGCAGGCACAATCTGTGGTCCGCCACAACTACAAATCCCAAAGACACCTGGAAGCAGGAAGAGGAAGTGATAAACAACCCTGCAGAGTCTTGCTGCTGTGATTTTGTACCGCAAATCCCAGCGATCTCAGGGGTAGCCCGAGGAGGAAGCAAACATGCAGCCCATGCTGGCTATATGCCAGAGAGCTGTGCTCTAGTGCTCCCCAGCTTCTGGCCTGAGCCACTGCAGGCATGCAGCAGCATTTTCTGGATCAAAGGCAAATATCTGTCCAGTTGTTTTTCAGTTTAATCTCTTCAGCTTAAACTAACCTGCAAAGACTGAATCAATTCAGCCTCGGGCTTTTGACTGTCTGTACTTAGTCCTAAACTCCACCTAAGTTTCATATTAAGCATTGAAGTCCTTACTTTTTAGATCTAGACTTTATTTATTACCTTGCCTAATCTTAACTTAAACTAGCTAAATGAGACGTGATTAAAAGAGGAAAAAAGTATTCCTTTCTAGTTCCTCATCCTCTTTGAAATCCAAAATCTTTTGTATTGATCTCCAGCACCAAACAGAACAACACACCATACAGTAAAGTACAGTTCCTACCCTCCCTATAGACTGAAAATATATTAATGGAGAGAATCTCCATATCTTGAACTCTGCGTGGCTGTTGAATGAATTTACCTCCCACTGAAATAAAATAGTAAATACATCACACGTAGGTGTAAATTCCCATTACAATGCACAGACATTTAATCAAAGCTCACATTAATGGTCCATCTGTAATGGACTCTCTCTTCATCCACCCAAAACAATTTCTAATTAATATTCATGTGATTTGCATGTTCCACTACACAGTAAAATGAGTTTATTGAGTGGGAACCAACCCAGATCTCCTGATTCCTACACATCTCCTTGTGAAGTGAGTGAGAGTTTTGCCCAAGTGAAAAATAGAAATGAAATAATTATCTATTAAAATCTTAAAGCTAGATTGTAATTATTGGGAGAAAAAATAAGAGAAAGGACTCCCTTCCCACATACACTTTCCTAGCCCTGGTATAGCTGCCCAGAACAGAGCTCCCAGTGCCTGCAATATGGTTAAGAACTGATTACCAGATATTTGTGCTGGCATATGGGACTGGTAGGGACATCCTGGGTCAGAAAATCCAGTCCTTTGCTTTGGCAGGCAACCATGTTGTCTAATCCCATTCATAATCTAATCAAGTTCCATCTTGAAGCTTGCTGGGTGTTTTGCTCCTGCTACTCCCAAGTGGGAAGCTGTTCTAGACCCTGATCACTTCCCAATTTCCATTCAAAATTTATTTTTTGACAATTTTATACCCATTAGTTCTTGTGCCAACACAGGTTGTTTAATCTAAAAGGCATTCTCCTTTGCTGTTGTTGACTCCCTAATATATTTACAGCAAGCAATCAGTTCCTCTCCCAGACTTTGTTCTGCAAGTCTAAATGATCCAAGCTATTTTAGTATTGTCTTTCCCTTCCACTAATAATCCCAGCAGCCCTTTTATGTGTCTATTCCAGTGTGAACACTCCCCAAAGGAATGGGAACTAGAAAGGAAAGAGGTGGAACTAGGTTTTGTCCATTAAACTAGCAGTGCTGAAAAGAGCTGTTGCAAATTACTCTCTCTCTCTGCCATAAGAGCAGTGCATTTACACATCTGACATAATGCTTCTTGTATGCTTCCTGGGCCAGTTCACCTCTTCCATTACCCAGGACTGTATGTAAAGGAATAATCCTTTTTTTTTTTTTTAATGAAAGAAATGGCTGGAAAATATCCCAACTATGCAGTTGGTGTTATAAATGACATAACCCTCAGAAATCTTGTGTCATGGAAGTGAAGAGAATGTTTTTTAAAGTTATAGCCTATGCTCCCAAGACATCACAATGAACAATGCAGGCAATAAAACAGACACACATGGAAGAAGTGAAAGGAAGCTCCAATGTTAAAAATGGCTATGCTACGACATAGCCAGAAAAATGCAGAGTTCTAATAAACTCTAATAAAGAGGTCCAATACAGAATAAGGTTGCACAATACAGGAGAACAAGCATGGGACAGGCCGCAGAAGCAACAGCTAAAGCAAAGTGAATGTTTGAGGAAGAGTTTAGAGAAGATGGAGGATGGTTGGCACACAATAACTGCTGGTATTCTGATCATGGGAAGTAAGCTGTTGAAAGAATGTAAAGAAATGTGGGGAAGAGGGAATCCCAGGGAAAACAAGGCAAAAGTGAGGAAGACTAACAGAAAGGAAAAATGTTTGTGAGAGTTAAGCTGATCAGAGCCTTACAAAACAAGGTTGTGGAATGTGAACTTCACCCAAGAATTGGTATGAGTAAATGAACTGTATGGAAAAGAACCATAAATAAAATTCAGGTCTGGTGAACTGCCGAGTGAGCCTGTATCTTTACCACTGAACTCTACGTATGGCCAAGTAAAAAAGACATACTGCTTTGCTGAGGATGAACATTTCTGAAAAACCCAAATCACATTATATGCTAATGTACTTTCTGAAGCCATTATAGAAATGGATAGTGATCTGCCTTAGAAGCCCACAGCTATCAGAAGGACACTAAATGCTCTATTCTGAAGCATGCTTGGGAATTTTCTAACTATTTTTTTCTTGGAAGATATTAGTTTGTCAAAACAGAAACTTTTTTTCACAGAAAGATACCAGTTCCAATAAAACTGCACCTCATTCCACCCTGGCACACACTTCAGAATAACCAATAGCCTGGTCCTTATGTCTATTACCTAGGGTGGGGTAAGTGCCTGTTCTTCCTGGGGTAAGTGCCCAAGTTCAAGTGCCTGCTCTTCCTATTTCAGACCAGAGACTTGGTGCTTGATCTGTCACATGCCAACCACCAGGCTATTCTGTGGTCTGTCTCTTATTCTTAACCAAAAAACAGGTCTCAGATAATTTTGAAGGACTGAAAAACCATTTAACACCCACCTCCAGTCACTCTACCTATTCAGGACAAGCATGTGTTTGTTCTACCAATATCTCTAAGACTTATTGGGGAAACTGAGGCCATTGTGTTCCCTAAAGTCTCTTTTTCTCCCCAGAGATTACCTGAGTTTAAGTACTTTTGAGTTTAAGTCTGCTCCATGCTTTGGTATCTGCCCCATATAAAAGTCTACTTACTCTTCCTTAATATCCTAGATCTTTAATTCCAGGTTATAGAGTATGGCAACTCCTCTCAGGACTAAGATCAGCGATGAATGAAGTGTATATTGAGTCCTGCCCTACTCCCCCTTTCTCTCCACTCAGTATATCATTTTCATTCACTAAGCAGACTTCCCAACTCATCTTGCCAATGTGCTTCATCCTTACCTCAAAGGATGATCTTCAGCAGTAGAAGCATCTTCTGAGAATCCAGTGGTGGGACTCCATATGCATTTTTCTTCTTGCAGTATTAACATTCTAAGATTCTGTTCCTATAAAATCTCTTCTATAAAGTCAGCACTAAAAATCTCCACTGACTTAAACTTCTTCAGAGTATCCAGCACTGTTTTTATCTTCATAGAGCCTGGGATGATGACCTTACATCATTTTCCTTTCCTTTAGAGACCCTGCTTGATCTTCTGTAAGAAAATATAACAACTTATTTTAAATGTGATCCACCATTGCCCATATCCAGATATTGATTGTCATAATTAGTATATTTTTTATTCTTTGAAGCAATTAACTGAATAAAATTGCTTTTAAGTAAACTAGTGTCTGAACTACTTTTAGAAATTGTGAAGAGCTTCATGTATAATTGATATTATAAAAAATGTGATTGTTAGGATTGCACAATATTCTATATGCATGACATTGTCACTAGTGATTTTAGTAAATATTTTTGGCTGATATAAATCCATTGAACAGATCTATTCCAGTTTACCCCAGTATCAATCCGAACATTTTATATTTTAGTTAATAGCAAAAAATGGTATCCCTAGTTGTAAGTAATTGGAGAATGGACAAAAAGATGATCCAATAAAATTGATAGCAACACAACCTTTATTTAAGGAGCTTAGCTATTAAAATCTACCTCTATAAACCACTATAACATTAAAAAAGTGAGTGCTTTGGGAAGTTATGCCACTTAGCTGTAACACAGAGATACATAATTTGGAAGCAGAAATTGAATAATAAAACAAAGAATGATCTTGCATGTAAATCATCTGGAAATAAAATGAACCCAGAAGTTTGCAGCTGCATACATCTTGGGTACAGGTACAAATTTATCCAGAAATCTCTTACCAGAAAGGGTTTAGCTTCCCAGCATTCTTGAAGTTTTACTACAGGATAGATTAATAGATAAGAAATGTGTAGTAGGAAAGGAAACAGCCTTGAAATATTTTCCCAAAGAAGGCAGTATAAGAAACCAAGAGCAGCAATCCAAGACATGCCCAATCAGTCTCTGTGTGTGTACTTTTACTAAACATCAGGTCTTGGGAGTGGAGGCACCCCTGATTAGACGCAAAGCACTCCCCAGAAAACACCAGTTCTTAGTTTTCACGCAGTTTTTGACGATAGAAAAATAAAAGAGCATCTATTAAGGACTCATTAAGAACTCAGAGAGACCACAACAGGGCAGAATGGTATTAACACTAAGGATTCCTATTTGAAATCCCCAGGTTTATCTCATGAATCATGTTTGTACACCTAACAGTGCTAACATTGTATCATAACCCGGGGCACCCTTGAAGGAACTCAAGGTACCCCAAGCATGGGGTTGAGGATCACTTGTCTAGAAAATAATGTACTGCTCAACTCCAAAAAAGTAAGGGTGTTAGATATTCATGATTAGCATGTACTATACCTGGGGGAAGGAGTGTCAAAATGGCCCATGGGCTGAAACCAGTGATTGTATATGGCCCACGATGGGTTCCTTGGCCCAACCCAGCCCAGGTATGGGGAACATCCTGAGCCTTGGCACAGCCACCTAGCCAAGTGTGCCCTGCCCATGGGGCCCTAGGCTGATATCCATGGAGACCCTGTTGTAACAGGGGGCCATCCTGGGGCTGGTCAGATGCTGTTCTGCCCACCTGTATGGGCTAACCACCCACCTCTCTCACCTGTCACACTGATGATAACAATTATGATGTCACTCAGGTGGAAGGCTACCCATTTAATACCCCACTGTCTAGTGGTTACATATGACTCCAACCTCCCCTTTATCATGTCCCAAGTCTTGCAGATGTTACTACTATCTATCACTTTGGTGCCCCTCTGGTACTGCACTCTATACCCCCATAGCTGTGCCCCTCCAGCACTAGGGTTCTCTGCGACCCCATAGCTGCATGCCTCTCTCTCTCTTCCTCTGCCTGACACTGGGTTCCATCCAAATGTTGTGCCCCTGTAACAGGAGGCATTAGTGAGGCCTCTAAACCTCCCCTTATAGCCTCATCCCTGTCCTCCGGGAAACAGAAACACAAGCATAGGCCCCCAGGTTATAACTTAAACATTATCAATGACAACAGTGCTATGCCCCTTTAAGGGGACAAACTTCCAGCCTTAGGGCAGCATGCCCCTAGCCCTAGATACCGGGGCAGCTTCTGAAGTCTCACAGCACTTGGGCAGTAAAGCAGGCAGCACCAAGTCTCGGGTAGCTTCCTCATGCTAGAGCTCCTTCCCTTGCAGTTGCCAGAGGGAAAGTCTCTTTGTACCAGCCCTGGGCTTATATGCCCCAAACCCTGACTCCTTTCAGTCATGTGATGCCTACAGGTGCTGTCCAATTACCCACCTTGTAGGCTGTTACCCAGGCAACCTGCTGCTGTGGAGCTCTGCTTGGCCTGCAGAGCTCCCTGGCCAGGCTGCTTCAGCCTTAAAGGAGCAGGCACATCTTAGTGCCTTGCTACACCTGTCCACCTGCCAACCCATTCTGTCCAGCACCCCTGGTGGTGGGTGCAGGATGGATGGGGCCAGATAGGATCAACTGGCATTTTGCCAGCCAACAGCCACCACCCCCCTGCCATGCCAGTGTAAACAGCTGTGATAGAGGGCCAAGGCTGGGTCAGCCTCCCAGCTGGGTGCAGCTGGTTCTGCCACCTCTGGGCATGGAGGTGCCACCCACCACAAAACACAGCATGCCCAATCCCCATGTGTGGCTCTTCGGCATGCCAGGAGCTGTACTCTGTGGGAACAGGTAGTGCGGTGGCAGGGCAGGGGCAGGGGCAGCACAGCAGCCAGGTTCAGCTTCCTGGCAGCCCCCAGGACAGTTGCTCACTGACCCTTATACTCTGACTCTCACTGCCAGTGTCTCTACCACTGCCACTGGATCTGGCCCAACTGCTCAGGCATCCTGGCGTGGAGTGAGTAGGCAGGCAGGCAGGGTCTCCATGGAGATGCTTACTGGCAGGCACTAGGATGCTCACTGGCAGGCAGTCTCAGGTAGATGGGATGGGGCTGCAAGTGGGCAGGAAACAGTGTCTAGGAGTGGGATGGGTGGGCAGGGCCAGGATTGTGGGGCAGTGACAGCGTGGGGCTGGGGCCTAAGGGAGAACCACTATCCACTCCCCGCACATATCTGTGATGGGTGCCACTTCCATGGGGAGGAGTGATCCCACAATCCTGGACCCAGCCGCAGCCACCCATCCTATTCCCAGACACCACTCCCCATCCACCTGCGGCCCCATCCCAACCACCCAGTCTAGTGCGCTCTGCCCAGGGGGGTCCAGGGTTGGTCTCCATGGGGACCCTTCCCACCTGTCCACCTATTCCACCCAGTGCCCCTGGTGGTGGGTCCAAGGTGGATGGCATTCGATAGGATCAATTGGCATCTCCCCAGCCCCCACACCTCTGCCCCCCACCATGCCAGTGTAAACATCTGTGATTGGAGGGGCAGGGGGGCGAGGCTAGGTCACCATCCCCCATTAGCCCTCAACAGCTCACCAAAATTCCTTAAGTGACTTCTAGCCCAAATAATGGCCCACCCTGTTCTAGATATTAGATATATTCTAATAAAAAAATGACATCCCATTGATTGTAAAAGCAACCAGTTGAGACTAAGCTACAACTATGCTTGAAGGGAGGCACTAAGTGTATAGGGAACCCTATTCCTTTACAGTTCTTCTTCAAAAGAAGCTATAACCTGAATATAAATTCAGGACACACAAGAGATTGCTAGTTAGTGCTGCTTGAAACCTTGCTCTTGTATACTCTACAACACATAGAAGGTATTTTTTACATGTAGCTCTGGCTACATGCTTAACACCATAACAAGTTCTACTGGCCAGACTTCACTCTTCACTTCCCAGCAGCCTTTGGAAGTGTTATGCACTACACAGGCATAATGACTCTTGACAGGGCCAATTGGCAGTACTTTTAGTCATTCTCCCTATAATAATTTAGCCTGTGGCATTTTCCTGACCTTATCACTTCCTGTTTGTAGCATTTGAGTGTTCATAAAGAAATAACATTTTCCATTGCTTATTTTTTACCTGTAACAAAAGTGCAAGCAGCTAAGGGAAATAATTTAGAAACATGAGATTAGCAAGCACATGCAACTGACTGAAATATCAGGTTCATGTAGAATATGGGATTATTTTTTCAGTTTGGACTTCAGAGCCAAATCTCTTTAATTTGTCCCAAGGTAAATAGTTTGACCCATCAGATATTTCCCCCCATAATGTAGTTTCAAATGTAAATGTAAATGCAATCTATAACTCTGGAGCAGTGTCCATTAGTAAGTATATAATACCCTGGCCACACAGATGTCAAGTCACTTTTAAATATTATTTAAGCTGCTAACCTGGAGGAGAATGCATATATTGAGGACAAATGCATGCTATGATTTCTCCTGGCAATTCAAGTATAGATTTTTGAGAGGATACAAAATTATTATGTTTTCAGGAATGGGTTAAGTTTAAACTCTCCATTTTTAGTTCTGTCTTTATAGATTTATTTGATGTAATTTGTTGTGCTCTTTGCAAGGGCCATCACAAAACTGACATATTAAAATTCAAACACTTTGTGTACTTTTAAAATTATTATCATGTGCTGCTGCTGCTTTGACCTTTTCAATATTCTGCAATTTCATTTGCTGTCATGCCTATTTAGGTGCTTCTCTCATGTCCAAAACTAACTAAACTGTAGGTAAGAGATGGAAACAGTCAACCAGTAAAAATATAACGTCTAAAATAAAATCTCAAAATATAATAAAGATATCACTACATTTCACAATGTGAATTAGAAATTTAAATTCTGATGTGTCATCCCTTTAGTGAAGTGCATGATGAAAACAGCAGATGGTACTAGTTGAATCTATACCTTTGGCAAAGCTTGTAGTAAAGGTGGTAAATAAAACAAGATTAACCCATTCTACCGAAAGGCATAAGATGTGTTCATATAATAATTTTTTGAATGCTAAATGTGGTATCAGAACATCTTGGTGTTTTTTTTATTTTGATGTTAAAGTGCTTACTTTTCCTCAACTTACCCAAAAATGAATCAAACTACCCACTAATAACTCTGATTCTATTTTTCAAAATAATATTTTTTGGATCTTTAGCTCAATGGTGCTAGAATGCATGAATCAATGTATTTTGAGTGGGTCAGGGCACTAAACCATGACTGTCATCCAAATATGTATCCAAAACAACAGAAATCTGGGTAAATTTGAATATAGTTCCAACCTTTGTCTCTAGTTTTCTTTAATTAAGGAATACTCATAACAACTCTATATTTAATACTTTTCTTTCTAGCATAGGCATCATTCCCAAAAAATATTTTGCCTTTGTATCATTATATACATTATTGCCCACAGTAGCAGGGCACCAAGATGTGCCTGCTACTTCAGCCTGGCCAGGCTGCTCAGAGGGCTAGACAGAGCTCCACAATTGTGGCTTGCCTAAGCAACAGGCTAATAAGGTAACTGGCCTCACCTGCAGGCAGTCAGCTGATCAGGAGGAAGCAGGGCCCTGGGAAAATATAAACCTAGGGTTGGAGCTGGCAGAGACATTCTCTATTTGCCAACTGCCAAGGAAAGGAGCCTCTGACCAAGCAAGCTACCTGAGACTAGATGCTACCTATGTTACTGCCTATAAGAACCAGGAGCCTAAGGTACCCAGGGCTTAGAGATGCGTTCTCTTAAGAGTGGAAGTTTTAAAGAGACAGAACACATGCCCCATTAGAGTTATTATGTTATAGCCCAAGGGCTTGTATTTGAGCTACTGTTGACTCCAGAGGACCAGGAAGAGGCTAGAAGGGGAGGTTTGGAGGCCTCATTAGTGTTTGGGAAAGAGGGCACAGGAGCTGGGCAGAACTCAGAGAGAGAGAGAGAGAAGCACAAAGAGGTGCCCAGAGAAAGGCACAGCAGCCCAGGTGAGGGGCTGAGAGTGTGAATCACTCCAGATAAAAAGATAGAGTTACTTAAAGAGTGCCAACCAGGGGGAGAAACATCTGCAAGGCATGGGACATGATAAGGGAAGACAGGAGTCATGAGTGAACCCCTAGATATTGGGGCATAGTATGGGCAGCTCCCCATGTTATTATAACTAGTATTTTAACAAGGCATGGCAGGAGAGACCAGGCAGACTGCCCTAGACAGGTGAGTGGGCCAGTGCAACGCCAGGCCCTGGAGAGTGCTCCCTGTCACACCCACATTAGTCCTATTCCTCACTCTGCATAACATACACCTGCATAACATACACTATTAATACTGTGGCTATAATAACTTAACTTAGCTCATAACTTCATCTTATCCTTGCCTATCAGCATATGCTTCGACAACCAGAGCCATTTCATAGAATTCCTTTAAAATGGAAGTGCTTAATTTAAAAACTGCATGCCAATTACTGCTGTGAGAACAACCTAACTATGTTGGCATCAGCAGGATCATCTAGATTTAACCCAGCATAAATGAGAACATCATCCCTTATAACTCTATGGACATAGCAAATAGGCCACTTCTACAACATAGCATATTGAAATATATATGTACAATTAACTTCTTGAGTACCTCAAGGACAGTTTTCAGTGGATTTGTGGGCCCTGATTTTCCATCATTTTGATTCAGTTGCACTTTGCATCTGATTGAAAATCATATCTTTTTACCCCAGCTGGTTACATGTAAGAGAAATAAAACTTTATTCTATTGCAGTGGCATCAAAATGGCAGAAAGAAACAAAGTAGTAGGAAGGAACAACTTCAAAGAGAGCTACCAAAATTTTAAATTGGTGAAGAAGAATGAGTTACAGAGATACCTGCAGGCAGAGACAAGCAAACATTTTGGGAGACATCATTTAAAATTCCGATCATTAACATTTAAAAAGAGGAAATAAAGGGATTGGGAAACTACTACGGGTATATAGAGATTTCACCTGTAGGACACCGGCTCAAACCAGATCAAGTTTTTTTAATCAATGAAAGATTTTGCTAAAAAATGAATTGGTGATCCCACAGAAAAGTGTTTGTTTCGCAACAGAACACTGCTAAATTTGACTTATAGCGAAGTTACTTATTATGCTTAGACCATACTAAGGGCACATAAAATGTGATCATCTGCAATGTTATTAACTCATGCTAAGTGCCTTCTATGGCCTCACAAACATTCAATTTCTCCTGAGAAACTGAATGTCTGTGCACTTGTGGTTTCTTGGGAGAAACCACAAGGGTACAGATGCTCAACCTTTTTTCTCACAAAATGAAAATGGCTGCTTCAGGAGGGGGGAAAAAAAAAACCTGGGAAAAAGCAGGATTAAATCACTCTCAGGAAAGTTTCTCCTGGAAGAGTGAGTGTCTGTACATTTTAAGAGAGAAGATCATCTCAGAGAAGATTCCCCACAGAAGATTCCATATTGATTCCCCATTGCCATACCCTGGGGGAGTCACTCATTGGACTCTGCTGCTGTAGCTGGGAAGAGAACATATCCTCTTCACAATCCCTGCATTGTGCTATAGGGAAATGCAGGCTGACCCTGGGCAGTCTGGGTTAGCCAATCAGGGCTGCCCTATGCACTATTATCATCTGTCACTAGGCTGACTAAGGGAGCCTACAGAGCATGCTGACATTTGTGCACAGTTCTCCCCACCCCCTGCTCTTTCATAGTGTCAGCAGTGCAGGCTCTCCACTCTTCACATGTGGCTTAGGGTAAGTTTTTCTACCAGGTGAAAAAAAAAAAAACAAAACCTGAGAGAATTCTCCCAGATTATCTGAATATGTATACACAGACTGAGTGTCTCAAAATTATGCCACTTCAGGTGAGGATTAACTCTGGACCATGCTAATTAGGTTGAATTTGGTTAAATTCAGTCTTCTTCACAGAGATAAAAGGAGCAATTTCCAGTCCTCCAGAATCTCAGGATATAGCATTCCTAGCAACTCTCCCCTCCCCCAAGAAGGGAGGTAGCCCAGATGTCCTGGCACTGCTTAACACTCCACAGATTTAGAATGGTCTAAGTGTTATGCGTAACTTCACCCTAAGGACCCCCTATACATTACAGTTAAGGCATGATTAACCAGGTAATCACACATTAAGTTGTGACCCAGCTACACATTCAGTCAATTAATGGTGTAATAAAACAAGCAATAAGCTACAAGGTTATTCTATAAAAATGAGTAATAACTTTGTAGCTTGTTCTAATCATACCATTAATTGAACATTTGGCCAAGTTCTCCCCTGTAGCTGGGAGCCCTATTAACTGAGGGGCTCCCAGACAGGGGGGTGCACCACTCGCTACCAGTCCTGCAGGTGACAAGTGGCTGCAGTGTTGTCAGCTGTAGGGCTTGTAGTGGGCAGAACACTTACCCCCTGTGAGACTCAGGAGGTGCAGGGCATCAGCAATCTGCTGTGCTGTCCCCAATGTGAACCTTATGAGGTTCAGGACTCACAACAGTGTCAGAATCCCCCCGTGCTGCTCCCACTGTGAGCTCTGCAGCTGATGTCTCTGTGGGGACAGCAGGGGCAGCAGGAAGAACACTGCCCCTCTTGTGAACCTTATGGGCTGTGAGGCTTGCATCAGGGACAGCACAGGGGAACACTATGAGCCCCACACTTCAAGACTTTCACAGTGCTGGCAATATTTTTTGTGCTTCTGCCACTGTAAGCCTCACACGTCACAAGGCTTGCAGCTAGGGCCACATTTTCCCTGCTGTCCCCACTGTGAGCCCCATCAGCTGCAAGGCTTACAGCCATGACAGATTTTGATCCCAGCCTTCCCCTTCACTGGCTATAAGGCACGATAGGGTATAATGCATGATCCCACAATTGTGCCTCCTGCCATGCACATGTGGCACGGCAGCAGGTGCAATGGTGTGGACTGCACATTAGAAGCACCTGCAAGTACCGAGGGGCCCTTAGAGTATTTGTATACAGCACAATATAAAGTTGTATCAGAATACCTGAATCAGCTCTAAGCAACCTGGCTGAGGTTCAAAAAGTAGTACAACTGCCTTAGTACAATGTTGTTCTACTAGCTTTGATATCTCTACACATCACTGTAATGCCAAGAAGCAGAACAATCACTGACTGAATGAGCTTGTAAACTGAATTATCCTCTGACTTCAAGAGGTCTCCCTTCAGGGCATGGCACTACTTCTATGGTTGTAAGAGAAGATTTGGATCTTTAGAGCTGTCAAGACATCCCCTTTCAAAACACTCAAGAGATTGCCTAATTCTATTTCAGTTGAAATCAGTAAGAAACTCACACTAATTTTTATGGGGGCAGAGACAAGTCAGCACAGGACATTTTTGGAAATCCCACCCTAAACAGACAACTGACATTGTTTTAACAGCAGCAGCAGCAGCAGCTGGAGATTCACTGCTGCAAGGAGAAGGTCACCTCCTTATTTTGCTGCTGGCACATGTGTCGAGCAGCCATTTAAACTCTGATTTTCAGCAGGAAATAAAGGAGGTGACATCAACTACTCCTACACGGTGCACCACTACTTATGCTTTGCCCTCCTCCTGCTGGAGCCAGAGCTGGTACAGAGGGAGAATGGAAGATGAAAGGGTGAAACACTCCTATAGCTTCATTCCAGCATACCCTCTAAGGCAGCTCATGGCCCACTCACCCACCAATCATTATGCTGCCGAGAGACTGTAAAGGTCTGGGGTGGGGAGCTAGGTAAAGAAGCTAAAATCAGTGAGCATGTAGGAGACTATAAAAGAGAATTTGAAAACCAGGAAAGCCATCTGAGTAACGAATACAGGATTATTATAGGAGGCTTGACCTGGGGCCAAATCCTCATTCAAACGCAGGCAATACTCCAGTAATGTGCAACCAATGAAGATTAAAAATAATGTCATCATTGAAAGCAATGCTTAGTTTATGAGAGACATTGAGTTATGTATATTTAGTACATAAGCCTGATTGTGATTTGTTGGAGATCAAATGTACCAATCTCTGTTAAGATTTTCCTGATGATTACTGGTTTCCTTCTATAGCATAAGCATTTGTGTCTATGAAGGGTGCTTTTGAGAAGCTGAAAGTGAACACCTGTCATTATTAACTTCTGTTATACTAGTATTGTCTGCAGAAAACCTGTTTGGAGAAAAAATACCTGTCTAATGAATCTGCTTATTGTGACACTTAGTAAATAAAATAAAAAAATAAAGAAGTTAATCACACCTTATTTTCTTACTTTTAGCAATTGTACTATATTTCTAGGAAGTTTTCCGATTTGACTATCATGCTTTATATGGTAATATGCTATAGCATTTATCTGCTTGGTTAAGCTTGCTCTCTGTTGGTACATGGATGACTTTCATAATTCTATGCTGAATACAGCACCCGCTACAGGCAGAACACACAGCTACCTAGAGCACAACTGAGCAGAGACCGTTTTCATTAGCAAATGTTTTTGTTAGAAAGAGCTGGGGTATTTTTCCCCATCCACGAAGATCAGTGGATATGAAAACTCCCATGAAAAAGGTATTTCCTAAATGAAAAACTGCTTTATTATGTTATTTCACAATAGGCCAGTGGTTTGTGGGTATATAATTCAGTACTATTACTACTGGCCTGGCATAATATTGCATTATATATCCATTGTATTATTATGTTTTTATTTTACATTTGAAATCATGGCAAATAGTTTTTTCTGGATCACAGTGGGTGCATCTACATGAGATATTTACTGCACATTTGACTAATTAACTGTGCAGTAAGCATCTCAGCATCTACACGTGCACCCCTATTAGGATGTACAAAACTAATAAACTACACAGCAGGTTAGGACTGCTGCAGCAGTTTTTTTTGTGTGCACAACAGCACACATGTAAACCCTGCCCCAGCTGGCTGGGGCACAGGATACTTCAGTGCGGGGATAGCCATCAGGTGATCCCTGTGCTGAAGCACCCTCCAGCCTCAGCCAGCCCCTCTGCAGCATGTGGAGTCCCAAAAAGCAGCCCTGAGCTGGCAGGCTGACCTTCTGCCTCCCCTTCCAGCCCAGGCTGCTCCAATCAGGCTCCATATGCTGCATACAGATAAACTCCAGAACAATATGCTCCAGAGTTTTTTGCTTCTAGGGGCACATTCAAATGGTATGCCCAAGAGCAAAAAACTCTGGAGAAATAAGCTTCAGAGATTATTCATGGGCATTAAATTGTACATGTAGACATGTCCAGTGGGCGCTTCTATATGTGCACTTTACTGTGGAGCTGACTAATTAGCTCTGCAGCAAAGTGTCACAGTCTGCATGTGCACTGGTATTAGGGTGGAGTAAATTAATTAACATCACCATAGGATAGTACTGTCAGGGACAGTATTATCCTACAGCAGAGTAAATTAATTTGCTGAAATGTTATGTGTAGAAGGAGACAAGAGCTGGCTGGGGCAAGAGGATGCTAAAGTGCAGGGGCTGCCTGCTTGCTGCGTAGCCCTGCACTTCAGCACCCTCATGCCATGGCCAACCCCTCTGCTTCCCAACACTGCCACCAAGGCTGACCCCCTCTCCACAGCTGAACTCCTTGCCAACCCATGGTTCCTTCACCCTGGCTCAAACTGCTGCAGTCTCCGGAGCACACATAAATGCTATGCCTGGGAGCAGTTTTCTCTTGTGTGAACTGCACCAGAGTTTATCATGTCACCTTTATAGCATGTGTAGATGCACCAAGTATCCCCAGTTTGTATTGTACTTAAAGACTTACAAGTAACTGCATTTACATACAATTACTATCAGACCTTCATTTCAACCTCCCATTTGCTCCCCTTTCTGCAGCAGAGGCTACATAGTGAATGACTAAAACATAAAGGGCTTTGTCTCTTCTGAGGTTAAAGATGATCCAGCTGAGTACAGATGAATGTGGCTGTCTAGAGATCCAGTTACATCTCCTAATGTTCTAGGATGCATCCTTACTTAGATTGCAAGGTATTCACTCAACTGCCAGTAGGTAAGAACCTATTTCTCTGTGACTGAGGGCACAGAAAGTGGGGGGAAGAAAAGAGGATGGGTATCTTTCTCTGAAATGAAGCAATGATTAGTGTGACAGGAGTAGGTGGCTTTGGATATGTATTTGTGGGAGTTGTGTGATTGAAGAAAGGGAGAGGGAAAGAGAAGAAGACATAAAGTAATGAGTGGCACAGGGATCCTTCCTTTTTATATCCTTGCCCTTGTAACAAGGTACTTATCAAAATTTGCAGAAGTGTTGGAATCTGACATGGCCACGCCATGAGTGCTTCTGCTATGGCCTCAAACATACAACCTCTGGGCTGTTAACTGGGCTGTAGGACCCATGCCACTCCAGCTATGACACAGGGATAAGAAACAAAAGAAGAGAGGAGTTGATAGGGATGAGGTGATCAAGAAAGATAAAAGGAGCTACTGAAAAAGAAGAGAGATTACGTTGCACAGAAAAGGGAAGACAATTATTCACCTTAGGAACTGAAAACTAGGCCTGTGCGAATAGGGAAGGATTTGATTCAGATTTGGATTTGGCCGATTCAGATAACAGTGATTCAATTCAGACATTTGGATCACTATTCTGAATCAATGGCTTTCGAAGGTTCAGCACTAATTTGGAGAGATTCAGTGATTTGGATCAGCTGGGAAGAGGCAGACACAGCCTGGTGGCTGCAGATTCTCCTGTAGCTCCTCTGGCTGTGCCTGCCTCTCCCTGGGCTGAGGGAGCCACAGGACATGCCCCCATGGCTGCCCTGCCCTGCCCCATCCCCCACCCTGCCCCAGCCTAGCCCTGGCACTTTAAAAAAAAGTTTTGCACTCAT
The DNA here is from genome assembly GCF_030867095.1 of Alligator mississippiensis. Classification (NCBI taxonomy): domain Eukaryota; kingdom Metazoa; phylum Chordata; order Crocodylia; family Alligatoridae; genus Alligator; species Alligator mississippiensis. Next base: position 47,105,083 of record NC_081830.1, read on the forward strand.
CGGCTGTAGCAGGGGCAATTGGGGCCTCTGGGTGCTCATGGCAGAGTCTCCCAGTGCAGCATGGGGCAGTGGGGGGCATCAGGGATCATGCCCTTCAGGGACCCATGCAGAAGTTGCCCTACAGTACAGGTGCAGCTTGGCTTGGCAGGGCACCATACACTGCCTTGGAGCTGGGGCTGATGGGGCTGAGTGCTGCTGGGCTCTGGCTGACATAAAGAGCTGCCCCAGCTTCCAGACAGTGTGTGCTGCCCTGCTGAGCTGCACTGCACCTATGCCATGGGGCAGGGTGTGTGGGTACCAAGCGGGGGTGGGGAAATCCCTGCTACCATGCCCTGCAAGGCAGGGCTCTGCCATGAATGCCCAGAGGCCCCAATCACCACTCCTGCAACCGGTGAGTGTGAGGCTTTTTTTTTTAAAGCCCTGTATTCACCGGCTGCAGCAGCATGATTGGGGCCTCTGGATGCTCATGGCTGAGCCCCACCATGTAGCGCAGGGCAGTGGTGGGCAGTGGGGATTGTTCCCGCCACTTGGCACCCGTGCAGCAGCTGTCATATCATGTGGGTAAAGTGTGGCTCAGTAGGGTGCCGCATGCTGTCTGGGACCTGGGGCCACTGGTGATGAGTGGTGCTGGGCTCTGGATGACATGTGGAGCTGCACCAGCTCCCAGACAGCATGCGGTGACCTGCTGAGTTGCTCTGCACTTGCACAATGGGGCAGCTGCTGCACAGGTGCCAAGCGGGGTGGGGGCAATCCTCACTGCCTCCTACTGTCCTGTGCTATGTGGGTGGGGGGCGGAGAGGGGGCTCTTCCACAAGCCTACAGAGGCCCCAGTTTTTTTGTTTTTTTTCCAGTGTCAGGAGGCTGGGGCCAGGCAGGGGATGGGGCCAGGCAGGGCAGCTATGGGGGCTTCGTCTGCAGCTCCTATAGCTGTGCCTGCCTCTGCCCTGGTGGAGGGAGTTGTGGGAGCTATGCCCTGCCACTGCTTGACCAGCTGGTGTGGGGGGGAGGGGAAGTGTGATGCAGGCACAGCTTGCTTCGGGCTGCAGCAGGGCATAGCCCCTGCTCCCAGTGCTGCTGTGCCCGTATCAACACTGGGAGCAGGGGCTCTACCCTGCTGCCGCTTGCCAGCCAGCATGGACAGTGTGGGATATGGGCACAGTAGTGCTGGGAGCAGGGGCTCTGCCCTGCTCCTGCTAACCCCCTTCTACCTGGAGCCGGCAGTGCCTGCATCCCATCCCCGTCATCCCGGCTGCGCAAGTGGCAGCAGGACAGAGCCCCTGCTTCCAGCGCTGCTGCACCCACATCCAACCCCTCAGCCTCACCCCAACCTTGTCCCAGCCTCATCCCTAATCCCTCCCCCCTCACCGCCCCTTTCCTCCTCCCTCCCCCAACCCTAACACACTTACCAGCTGGAGGCAGCTGTGTCAGCTGCTTGTTTAGTCTATGGCTGAATCTCCGAAGCAGCTGAATCTTTTCCAAATCAATTTGGATGCTTTGAATCAATTCAGAGATTTAATTGGTCTACTGATTCAATTTGGATTCGGAGATTCAGTCTCCGAATTTGGCTGAATCTCCACAGAATTGAATCAGCTAGTGAAGCTTCACACAGCCCTAATGAAAACTTAGGAAGAAACAGAATGAGAAGAGAGAAGGTACTGGCTGGAGAGCCTGCAAAGATTTGAAAGAAAAGTAAAAATACAAAAGATAACATAAACTACTAGAAATATGTATTTGCTTAAGAGAAAATATAATGCAAATATTATAATAAAACTTAAACTATATGATAGGAATAAAGAGAGAAAGAGCTGGGGAGAGCACAGGTAAATGGCATGTATACTGCATTTTGCCTATGGCTATAAAATGTTTAGGGACAGTTCTGCCTATGGGGCAGTGGAGTTATGCATAGTAGTTTGTCAACAGGTTATCTTCAGCTCAAATCCAGATATGAATGGCTAAAATCAGGTGCTGCCTAATACAATAAAAACACAACATTGTTAATGATTGGCTTAAAGCATGAGTGTAAGCTTTTCTGGTTTGTATTTGATAGGCCATGCTGGACTATCAAAATTGTGTTCCAACTCATTCCTTATCCTTAAATTCAGGCACAGAATCCTCCTTCTGTTAAAATCAATGGGAGTTTTGCCTTTCTCTTCACTGGGACCAGCATAAAAACCTTAGATTTCTGCAATATGAAAAGCAGTATCAATTAGTGGCAGATAAAGGGATTCTCATTTGTATTTCTATTACAGGTGCACATAATTGGAGTAATGTTCTTATTTGTTGCCTTCTTACTGCTTTGGTCTCTGAGGTAGCAAAGGCTGTTTACACCAGTGAAATCTGCCGACCATGTCAGTCATGTATTGCAGTACATTGGCTCCTTGAATGCTAATGAGTTGATTTTTTTTAATGATGGCTTTTCTTCAATATATTCTAGGGTCATTAGGGAACAATAACAGCTTGTTTACCTAAGATTCTAGCATGTCTCTGTTCTTGCAGTTCTTTCAAGACCATCATCTACCCTACACACAAGGGCAGTTGAAATACAGAACTCAAACCTAAAAGAGAGATTTAAATTGTTCTGCACTCTACACTAACCCTGATTCTATAATTTCTGTGCTCTGTTTTGCATATCTGCTTCTCATTAATCCCTTTCATATCAACTGGTTGCAATTTCAGCTCTGTTCTCTATTAAAAACAGGTCTTGATTGTTCTGGGACATTTCTAGAGACCTTCCTCACCTTAGTGAGAACTTACATTGCCTGCAGTAAGATTACTTGTCTATTTACATACTCAGCCCACCATCTGGTTGTTAGCTCCCTTTTACAGATCTTCTAAAGATCTAAGCATTCAAAAATGTTAAAAAGATTTCAAACATTTTCAGAGGTAGTAGGTTTCTGTAACTATAACAGACTTCAGCTGAGGTTGTGAGTGCTGAGCTGTGGAAGTCAGGTTTAGTTTCTTATTCACTTTAGCTGATGGATGAGATTTGTTTTCTTCTAATACAATTGAAAGGTAGTTATTTCAGATTCCCACTAGATAGAGCCACTTATTAATTGCATTGCACTGATAAGCAAACACCAGCAATCTGGTAATCCTTCCATTTATAATTTTCAGGACTATGGTAGGAATAAGTGGCTTATTAATTTATAATAATCAAAAGTAAGGAGAGACTTCCATGTTCCATATATTGCTTTGCTGCAACAAGCCAGTTCCCTTGAACCAATAATTTAGTTTAGAAGGTTTGAAACAAATCTTGAAAATCTCTCTTTCAAAACAAAAACTTATAGGAGAGATTGTCCTAGAAATTCTACCCAAGAAATCTAATTACCTAATGGAACCTACTGACAAAGTGCTTCCTTAGGGACACTCAGAATGTGCAGTGTCCATTGGGACATTGTGAATGTGCAATTTCTGTGAAGGAGTGAGTCTTAACAAGTGAAAGATCACCTTTGTTTGCTGCATTCGTTCCAGTTTCAGCAGTAGCTAATGAAGCAAAGATTCAAGTTGAGAAGTATTCTGGTGCCCAAAGCAACATCTGAAAACTGCTGGACTAATTTTCATCCAAAGCAATCTTGAATGTGAAATGAAGCATCAGCGGACAAATAGACAACTATTTTCAATGCTACCTGGAAAATAAAAATAAACAAAAAAGTAACACTATATACCAACTCTTAAAAACAGTCAGAGACTTTCTGCTGTCTTTGGCAAAACATGAATTTAGGAATGAGTGACACATTGCCTCAGGGCAACTAACAACTATCAGAACTTAAAATAGTTGAACTGGGCACTAGTCTGATAACTGATTCACAACAGCTTCCAAATGAATAAAACAAAAGGTGCCTACATTAAGGTGTACTGTGGGCACAGGCTGAAATGAAAGCATGATTGGCTCAGAGAAACGCTTGGGTGTTCAGTATTAACAGTGTGTTTATCACTCTATCCTATTTCTATGAGGACAATTGCCAAAGCTGCTGTGCCACAACATGATGTTTAAGAACAGTAGAAAAATAAAATAAGAAATTGGCTCTGTTCCTGCTCCCCTACAATTTGGCTCTATACTTAGAGTCAGAGTGACCCTGTTCATTATCCGCAGGTAGATGGAATTACTATAATCCAGTCTCCGTGTGATAAAAACATGGATTAGAGAAGCTAGATCATTGTTAGAAAGGAATGGCCATTCTGGCAAGCTGTTATTCTCATTACCTGATTTTCAAGATAATAGCAGGGAAGAACCAATAGAACAGCTATCCCCCAAATAATAAATATCTTTATGAAGAAGAGCTACAAACCAAAATCACTGTATCTTCTTATTCTCATTAGTGCACACTTTAACATGAAAATAAAAAAGACAACAATGATCGGTAAGAGCCACCAAGAGGTCTGCTCGGCATAATGTTGTAACCTTTTAAGGTCACCAAAAATACAGCTGAGAACCACAGCATTTCTGGTGGAATCAGTTAATAGTGCACATCTGTTGCAGAATGTAGATCAGGCTACTGGGGCTTTGCCAATAAAACAGTGTTGGATTTGTTCCTGCATGTGTGTCTGGATTTACTTCCCACAGGCAGTACAAATGGTTACAGATGGAGATGGAAACACAGCCCCTACAGCAAGGTGGGAGTAAAAGGGAATGGTAAGAGAACTACACATTCTCACAACATCCAGACTGTGTAAAGAAGTTGACAATAGATGTTGATACTAAAACTAAAACCAAAGAAAGAAGTTGGAGGTCTGCTATTCACCAAGCCATATGTGACTTAATAATCCAAATAAGCAAAGAAACAATTGACAGCTGGCATTTCAGAGCAGATGCTGTTCAGCTACCAGGTACAAAGCTGCCACAAAACATTTTAATGTGCTTTTCCCCAGTACTGTGCTGATGTTTTGTAGGTACAGATTCAGGCACATAAAATGTTATTAGCCCCAAAATAGGCCAACTGACCCAGACATTGAGCAGGGCATTATACCAGATGGCCTGTTGTGATCCCATATTTCTATGATTCTACAGATTTCAGGTAGTCTTGTAATACAGGATTTCAAAAGAAAAAAATAAGTATTTTCTATGCAATTTTCCCACAATTTCTTGCATTTGTCTTTGTCAAAGGGAATCTATGCTTTCTTATTAAGCTCTAGGTTACATGTCCAAACTGCCTTCATCTTGCTTATAGTCAAACAATGTGTTCACAAAACCTAATTGGGTAACATCAGAGTAACTTACTAGACATGCAATTAGTGTGCATTAAAAATTTGCATACTCCTCCTGAAAGTCTGGCCCTCTTGTGTTTGCTTGGAAAAATCCCTTGTAATTCCAGACAAGGACCTGAGCAGTATTAGCAAAGAAAGCAGAAGCTCCTCACTTTCTACCTTTTACACAGAAGGTGAATATCCATAACAGCATCCAGGATTTGACAATTCCTGGGCAAGCTGGCAATTCATCTTGTGTGTTCAGATACTGACACATTACTGCCACCAAAATAATTTAAAAAAAATTGTCTTGAAAAATTAATGCATTTGTTATGTTTGTGTAGCAGTATAATCCCTACTGAACAGAGAGGCAAAAATAACCAGTCTAAGCCAGTTCTAGCACATATAAATGCTGTTTAAACTTCACCCCACAGCTCTGCCAGTGCCACTTAGTCATGACCAGCAACAACCTGCTTATTCAATTGCTCGCCTTCCCTTGAACAGAGATACTGACACTGAAAAACAAATTGAAAAAACATCAGCTAGAACAGATTGCAAAAGGGAACACAATGCCTATTGTTATTATTAAGAAAGCAGTGAGTGCCTAAGGCCCAAATATCTTATGTCTTCTAAAAAAAAAATTGAGCCATCACGTTAAGCCATGACATTTTATTTTCACTGCTGGTGCAGCTTCACTGATCTTCCTCAAGCTTTGCTTCTGGCTTTACCTGATCTGTCTCCCTAGTATAAGCACTACATCTATGAGTGGACTTGGTAATTGAAAAAGGCCACTCATTTGAGGCTGAACTTGGCTAATAGAACTGAACTGATCATACATTAATAAGGGGACATGAACTGCTAATAAAAATGTCCCTAATAGATACCTTGTAAAAATGCTTCTTGACCTGTGGGAGCTTTAATCAATATCTCTTCATGCAGGACTAGATAGAGACAGATATTTACACAAGAGTGCAGGAAGAGAGTATGTCAGGAGCCTCAGTTCCCTGGGGCTTGTTATAATACAGATCCTATATGCATGTGTTTGCCGAGAGTGCTCTGTTAATGCATGTCACAGTGACAAAAATATTTCACAGGAGGTAGGGTAAAAACAGGCCCATGGGCTTACAAGCTTCTCTATCCTGATCGGCTGAGCACCAGGGAGAACAGGTGGTACCATCTCAAAAGATTTGGCAGACTGTACATTGGTAATGTCAGTGATAGAGCATGCCTCCTTCACCACTCCTTACAAATCAATGGAAGCTTCATTAGCAATCTCTCAATTCAAAAATGATCTCTACTATAGCTCACTGATGGGTTCTGAGCTGACTTAAGAGTCCAATGCTTCAGCCACAGAACCATACACAAAAGTTGCAGGTCTCTCCGCAGGGGAGAGTAGACCATAAAATGGGATTCCTATTATTTTCTTTCTGCCCCTCTCTCTTCTCTGCCTTGAGGACAAGACACTTCAAAATGGGCTGCCATTTGATTGAGGTTGCAGCACCATTGGAGTCGGTTAGTAGCCTGTTCCTCCCAGGTGTTGATATCAGCTTATGTTTTTTTGAGGTATGTCTTCAATGTATTCTTGTAGCATTCCTTTGGCCACCATGAGATCTCAGGCTGCAACTAAGCTGACAGCAGAGCACTTGTGTAACCTGGGCACACTGAGGGTGTGTCCTCCCAGCCAAATGGAGAGGAAGTGGTGACAGGCTAGGGTGCTGAGAGAGGGACATCGCCGCCCTACATGTAGATCCCTCCATTTCCCTACAGAGACAGCCCCACGAGTGTACACTTAACTATATACAGTTTTATTATTACAAATATAATTAATACATTTACATACCAGAAATAATTGAATACCTGATATTACAAAATAACTTTCATAATCTCCAAGTCAAGAAATGAGTTAACCGACCCAATGAATCCAATAATATTCACCCCAGTGGGTAAAACACAGTACTTAAAAATATATATATAACTGATCCAAAGATTTCTTCAAGCTCTCAAACCCATCAACATCACAGTTAGCAACACTAAAATAATAAGAACAATTTTATAAAATATAAAACATAACATAAACTCAGAACCTCAAACACACAGAAGTCTAATTATGAATTTGTTCCCCAAGCCTGGAGAACAGGTCCCCTCACCCACTCCCAATAAGGTCTAGGGGCCCACCCACCGGGAGGGGTCTTCCACCCAGCTCTAGTGAGGCCACTCCTAATACCTGCCCTCCTTTTCAGGGCCCCAGTGCTCCAATAATTCACAGCCCATCTGATGGTCCAGCTTGTCCCAGCATGATGCTCTCTGACAGAGTCTCTTCTCCCATACTGCCTCTGAACTCCCCTTATGGCCTGGTGCTTCTGGCCTGGGCACCCAAGCCTTGCAATGTCACTTGCTTCAACTCTCACAGTCCTCGGATTTGTTTGCACCACTCTATGCCCACTCTGAGCACCAAGGGCTAGCTTCACCTAGCAGGGTTGCTGGGCTTCCAAATGCCCGCCTTACACTGGGGCGGCCTTCCCCATTCTCCATGCCCAGCTCGGCACCGGGGCTCTTTCAGCTCGCCAGGGCCCTATGCGGGGCTCCAGCCTTCCAGTCTTACACCAAGTGGTGAACCTGAGCAGCCTTTCACTGCTCACCACTCCTGGATTTTGCCCAGGTCCTGTGCACAGTGGTTGCCAGCCACTTGCCAGGGTCTGCAAGCTCAAGCTGCCTTGCTGCGCTCCTAGGGCCTAGACTCCGTGCATTGGACTAGGCACCGTGACAAGCCTGAGGGTCTCACACTCTCCCAGGGCTGCTTCATGCAGGGGGTCCCTATACCATGATGGGCCCAAGGGTCTCACACCCTCACAGGGCTGCTCTGTGCAGTGGGTCCCTGCACCGTGACAAGCCTGACAGTATCACACACTCTCTGGGATCTTCAGGAGCTCGGAGCTATTCCCCGCTGGGGCAGCTCATCCCCAGATTTTCTCACCCCAATCTTTCTTCTTCAGCTTCCCATCACATCTTCCTTGTGTGCCGGGCACGCTGCTCCTTTTATACATTTCAGGGGCTCCACCGCCCAAATTCTCCAGGCCTGGCAGGGGGCAGTCTCGAACCAAGTCTGGACTGCTCCTTGTCCCACTCCCTTTGGGGAAAGGGCATGGCCTTGCTTACCTTGGCTTGGTTCTGACTGGTGGATGGGCTCCACCAATCAAAATTGCAAAATTTTGAGCCCAGGACTCATCCAGAGCTCAAAAGTTAAGTCCACTACAGTTGTTTTGGGAGTCAAGAGTCAGGCATCTGCACACAATGTCTGGTCCACTGAAGTTGGTGCTTGAGGATCACCAACTCAGTGCTAGTTAACAATGGCTTCAGCAAGCATGCTGTCATCAATGGTGGCGGGGGAGGGTGGCAAGCACTGACTGGCGATTGGCGACCAGCCACAGATGCTGCCGGCTGTGTCGGCGATGGGAGGGGGGGAGAGGGTGGCAAGCACCACCAGCAGTGTCAGTGGCAGACAATCTCAGGGGGTGCATGTCCACCTGTGTGCATCCTCTATGCATCGTCAATGGTAGCATTGTTGGTCTTGGTTTCCTTGATGGTGTGCCAAGCTTCCTCTGGGATAGGAGGGTTGGTAAGGGATCCCCTTTCAAGATGCTGAGGGATCGACTTGATAATGGCATCTGTGACAGTTGACTCACAGTGCTGGAGTGCCTCCAAATGGTCTTTCAATCTAGCTTGGATAATTTACTGTCTTTAAGGAGCCTTGAGCCATCCTGTGATTGGAGGACTAGGACCATGGAAACTTGGACCATAGATGGCTTTCATTGCCTGGAAAAAACTGTGTATCATGTTTGTCAACATACAGCTGAATCTCCTTGGCTTTATCTTGTCATCCCTGACTTTTGATTTTCTGGATCCTCCTTTGAGTTGTGGTTTTAAGAAGCTAATACAACTCCTTCTGCTGAGATGAGGTGTCATCTTACCATGTAGGAGTGCTTGGATCTCAGCGTTGCTCTCTTCAAGCACATCTTGCTCGGGTTATCTGATCCAAGCAGTATTTCCTGCCCAAGTCCAGGGGGGCTGGACCCAAAGATCTCCAAGGTCCCTCCAGCCCCTAACAACTGTGAAACTGTGAAACCAGCTTTGGTATCAATGGGTGGTATAGCCAATAGATTCAGCACAGGCTATATGGGCAATGGTTTTAACTCCATCCCAGAGTTCCTCAATGTAGCCTTCATTTGTGGGCAGGGCAGAGAGCTGTTAATAAAGACACTGATGGAAATCCTTACAGATCTATGGGTCTTGAAGAGGTCTGTTGTTGAGAGTTCTTTGCATTGCTTTTGGCTGTTTTTGGTGTTTAAGAGCAAGCCAGATGTTCATAATGTATCTAACAAGACAATTTTATGTCTAGCAGTCATCAGTTCCTCTCATGGCTCATGTGATGCAGGCATCCATTCAATCACAGGCTCTAATAATAACAGTCATGGAGCTGCCAGTGCTTAGAGCAAGGGCAGGCAAAATACAGCGCACAGGCCAGATCCAGCCCACCAGCATTTTCATCCAGTCTGTGATGCCCCCAACTAATTGTACCCTGCCCAGCCATTCTGCTCCTGAGGGTGGGAGCAAGGCATCCATTTATGCACACCCCCGGCCAAAATACCCTATTGTGCCTCAATCCCAACCTCATGGTCAGAAGGGCCCAGCCTGGCAAGTATGCAGCTTTCAGGCAGAGCTGCTGCTGCCACTGCTGCAGCTGCCAGGGACCTGCTTGGCTTCCCTGGAATCTTGCTCACTCAGGGCAGTAGGTAAGGAAGCAGTGGGGGCAAGGGTGGAGGGAGATCTGCAGCTGGGCAGGAGCACAGAGCGTGGGGCTGTGGCACCCCCCTGCCCAGCCATCTGGGCAGCTATCACCCAGAAGATGTTCCCAGTGTGGTGGCCTGCTTTGAACTGTCAAAGCATGTCCTCCTGGCTGCAATTGGCCAGGAGGTCAGCCACTTCCAGTTGAGTCCAAGGTGCCAGCTCTGAGCAGGCAGGTTCCTGCCATTGGCCTCCCTAGCAGGAATTCTGGTGTTCCCTATTGGAAAACTGAAAAATCTCTGTTAAGAAAAATCCCAAAGTCACTCTGTCACATACCCCAAAATCCATGTTCCTCCAAAATTAAAAGAAAAGACCACTATATATAGAAAGAGAGTGAGAGACAGAGAGACAGTGATCAGCTGGACAGTTTTATTGATATATCTATAGCAGGGGTGTCCAACTTTTTTGAATGTGGGGCCAGATCATGAACTTTTTATCACCCAGTGGGCCGGCAAGCCATATTCAAAGACATCACAGGAAGGGGTATCATATCAGGAAGTGATGTCATGTGACCTTTGACACCAATGAAGTTGCAGGATTTGACATGGTACTGGTTGACATGGCATGCATGCCCAGGCTGACATGGTGCTGCAAGAGCTGCTTGGCTACAACTGGGTTGACCTGGTGCTGGAGAAGCTGCGGGGCCAGGCCAGGGTTAACCTGGGGCCTGCCCGGCCTGCCAGTGCCATGCCCTGGTTGACATGGTGCTGAAGGACTCACCTGGGCAGAACCAGGTCAGCACCGGCCAGGAAAAGCAGCATGCAGCTGAAGCCGGCTTCCCATGTGCTGCTGGGGATGGGAGGAAGTCGGCCAGGTTTGCACCAGCCAGCAGAAGCGGCAACAGAGCTGCGTGCCACTCAGAACTGACTGGTGCAGGCTTGTCCCATCCCGAGCAGCACATGGCTCCGCCGCCGCTTCTGCTGGCCGGTGCAGACCTGGCCGGACTCCTCCCATACCCAGCAGCACATGAGAAGTGGCCTCCTTGGGGCCTCGCACCCGGGCGGCCAGGCCCAGAGAGCCGGAGTACCCGGGGGGAGACTGGCCAGGGGAGCAAGCAGGCGCTGCCTTGCTGTGAGGCAGGGCAGGGCAGGGCAGGGCAGGGCAGCGGGGCTGGCTTGAAGCAGCGGGGGGTGAGGAGGCAGGTGTGGGCTGGCACTGCTAGCGGCCACTGCTTGGCCTCCCATGTGGGGCCACTCCCCCAGGCCCCGCGGGGGTAAGCAGCTCCCCTCCCCTCGCTGCCGGCTGAGGCCCACAGGCTGGCCCTGCCTGCCTCACCACAGCCCCGCCACCTTGGCTCCATGCTCCGCAGTGCTCCCTGCCCGCCTCGCTGCGCTTCCTCCATGCTCTCTGCCCTCCGCGGCTCCGCGCTCTGCAGCACTCCCTGCCCGCCTCACTGCTCTTCCTCTGCACTCTCTGCCTGCCTCGCTGCTGCGGCTGTGCACCACTGCCACTGCCATACTGCAGCGCTCCCTGCCCGCCTTGCTGCGCTCCCTCTACACTCCCTGCCCGCCTTGCCACCACCATGGCTCCGCGCTGCCGCCACCACTGGCCCTGCACTCTGCACTGCTGTAGCTCTGCGCTCCATGGCGCCACCGCCGCAGGCCAGATAAAATGGTTTGGCAGGCCGCATGGCGGCCCGTGGGCTGTATGTTGGACAAGCCTGATCTACAGTGTTAAAGCAATTTGGAAGCCTACCAGTGTCTCTATCATAATAAAGTGAATTCGAAATACCTATATGTTTTGCTACCCCCCCAAGGGCTACAGCCCCCCAAAATGGGCCACAGCCCCCCCACCGGGGTTCCAGCCCCCCAACAGGGGTTACAGTCCCCCAACAGGGGCTTCAGCTCCCCACAGGTTCTACAGCACCCCCAAAAGAGGCCCAATGTCCCCCACAGGGGCTACTACCCTCTTTTCAGGGCCCACATGCCCCACTCCCGCTTGCTCCCCTAACCCCCTGGATTGCTGCCTTGCCTGGCCCTATCCCCCACCAGCTCCTGCAGCCCCCCAATGGCTTCCCCACCCAGCCCCACCCCCCCACTCCTCTAGACTGCCCAATGGCTGCCCTGCCCAGCGCCATCCTCCTGCTTGCACGCCCAGCCCCTTGATGGCTGCCCCCCCCCGCCTCCAGGACTTTAAACAAAAAAAAAGCCTGTACTCACCCCAGTAGCAGGGGCTCTGGGGGCTCTGGGGCCTTCTGGTAGAGCCCCCCCCCCAGGCAGCACAGAGCATCAGGGGGCAGTGGGGCCTGAGCTGTGGCTGCTGGGGCTGTCACCTGGCCCCGCTGTGTGGGGGGAACCCCAGTGATCCTGACCAGCAGCTGATAGTGGGAGTAAGTGCCAGGTGGGGGGTTGTTTGTTTGTTTTTCAATTGTGGGGATGCTGGGGGGGCAGAGATGGGGGGTCTTGGGAGCTGGGGGGTTGGGGCTGGGGGGGCAGGGATCAGAGGGGCTTGGCGGGGATGAGGGGAATGGGGCTGGATGGGGCAGGGATTGGGGGAGTTGGGGGCTGGGGGTGATGGGGATGAGCGGGACAGGGATCTGGGGGGATGGGGGAGTGGGCAGGCCATGTTCCCCTCTGGTGTCTTCCAGCCCCCCGACCCCCCACTTACTTGCACTGGAGTCTGGGTCCAGCTCCCTGTGGCTGGCACACTGCCTGCCCTGCATGGACAGGCAGTGTGCTTCAGCACCAGGGTGAGGGCCAGCCATAGAGATGCTCTGGCTGATACCAGAGTGTCTCTGTGGAGGACCTAGCCTCCAGTTGCCTCAGGGCACAGTCCCAGACCTGCTTTTCTTCACTCGGTTTTTTTTTCTTTTTTTTTGTCCTGTGCTTCAAATTTTCAGCATGGGGAACATTTTCTCATTCCTGCATGTGCCTCTTGCAGCGTCTCAAAGGAGTCTGACATACTGCAAGAGGCTCGCGTAGGCTTGCCTGGATGCGCCCATTAAGTGCAGTGGGGGTACATTATTTATCATATATAAGTAAAATTATCGTTTTGTTATAAGAGATTAATGAATACTTCTAGATATGGGTAATTAGCTGTGTTAATCTGAATTCAGGAAGAAGGCAGTGCAGAGACTAACTACTTCAGAGAAGCATAATCCTTCATAAGAAAATGTAACTCAGTATTGCTCCCTCCTCCAAAAAAGCTGGACTATTTCTCACAAATGCTGCATATTTTATATACTATAACATAGTACATTTCTATGAGTAAATTTTGTTTTGGCTTTTTAGTTGGTATTTACTAGTGAAAGGCTGGCGGTACACTGAACTTCTCTAAGGTCTGTGGTTTATTACCAAACAATAATAGAGTCTACTAGGTTCCTTCATGAATCTTATTACCATGCTAACTGATAAGATTAGTAAGCACCTACGGGTGTGCTGATATCAGTTTTATGAAACATCTCAGAATGATAACTCAAGTAAAGCAAGTCCCCAAGTTACTAATACAAGCACTTTCCCTTGCAGTGCTGAAGTGCTATTCCACAGAGGCTTAGGAAGCAATTGAGCAATGGAGAAGTAAATATTTTTGTTTGCTGGATCTCTGTTCCAAACTTTCTATGACTTGTTGAATGGTATAGTCGCTGAAGCTGAATGACAATGAAAAGCTATCCAACACTGAAAACATTTTCATGAATACCAAGTGACTTCATTAATATAATCTGCTTTTCAGAAACAGCAGGTCTAAAAGATATCTCAGTAGTTTGCCCCTGCGTGCTGTTCCAGGATCACAAAATGGTTTGGTCTTCTTGTTCATTTAAAAAAAAAAACTATAGGTTTTATATTTTGGTTAAAATAAAGGAAAATTACTTCTTTTGAAAATGTTCAGAGTGGAGTGATGGAAACTGTGCTTTGCTATAAGTAAGGCCTGGTTTAAATTATGATTTTACATTTTTCATGAAAATCATGAAATTAAGTTATTTTAATGAAAAAAATGCAATTAGCAATGAAATCCCACAATATGGCCACTTGCTGGGGAGTTCCCCAGCAAGCAGCCATACCATGGCATTTTGTTGCAACAAAACAAAAAATGGGGTCTTCATGGTCTCTGTCCCCATCCTGCTGTGGTGGTACCTAGCCAATGACCCTGGCCAGGGAGGGGGAAGCTGCCCCCACTCTCCCGGCCAGCACTGCCTTGCGGTGCCAATCTTCAGGTGTAGGGAAGCCACAGTGTGGGGACCAGCTGCATCCACACAGGTCCTCCCACAACATGGTGGGGGTTTATCCACACCCTGGTCCAGCCTGGCCTAACCTGGCCCCACCCCACCATCCCTTGGGACTGACTACCTATGGTTATAGAACTCGGGGCACCCTTGCGTCACCTCACATCACTTCCTCTCTATTGCAGAAATTCAATTCTTAGTGCAAAATACCTTTCCAAGTACACTGGAATTTAAAATGAGAAATCCTGTCAAGTTTCCCAGTTCACTTTTAGTAATACAACTTGAATTCTCAAGGGCAAATAAATCCCAGGAAAAAGACCAGTTCTCCACATAGAAGTATGATTTAAAATATGAGCTTTTAATTTAGCTGAAGTACTTAGATCTTATAAGTAAATTTTGAATATTCTCAACCGTGTAACTTTAGACTTTTCCTCCCTCCTATTTACCCATTCTAAGTTAACAATCTTTGTCTTGCTTAAAGAAACTATCCATTTGCTTCAACTACACAGAAAAGTATGTTTTGAAACGAGTTAACATATTATGACAGGTGGCAAACTTTGCATTAAAAAAACAATAAAGGACTATAGAAGTGTGTTGCTATAGAAGCATTGTACATGTAAAGTTCAATGATTCCACCCCCCCCCCCCCCATTTCAAGTTTTATGAAGGACAGAATGGGATCTGTATAACACTAGGCTCATTTCACATGGAAATATTTCCAAATTATCTTGGACTTAGCTCATTGCACACACAAATTCCACAGACATGTCCATTCTATTAGTTCAAATGTATCAGTCTACAACTGATGAGCACTACTTTCCTCCACTGTAAGCTATGTTGTACAAATGAAGATATCAACCCCCCAAAGTATTACTGGTATTTAGTTTTTCCCCTGTTTGGTAAGTCATCTGGCTCTTATTTCCTTTGCAAGCCAGCATTGTTCTGAGTGCATTACTGAAATGCCATTTTGTTAATACTACAGCAAATCATAGTGGGGAGGCGGGGGATACACTGAACCTATTACTAATATGTATTGATTACTGCTTACTTCACTGCAGACCTGGTCTAACACGCTAAAATTTAGTAGTAAGAAATGGTAAGTAAAAATGATATTGTGGTAGTATAATGGAAATAGTCACTGTGGTGGATACTTTATATTACAGAATATTCTGGTACAGAAAATTATAGGTTTGATTAAAAATGACTAAGCAAAGAAATTTACAGTCAAGACGCTGCTCATCCTACATTTTTCTTGGTTGACACCGCTTATATAAAGCCTTCTTCATAATTAAATTATACAGGGTAACTTCATATCAGGTGACTGCAGAAGTGCCCATGCACTGTTTGGATGCCACACACAATACAATCACAATGCAATTGGTGTAGCGGGGAGGAGTGTGAGAGAGCAGAATAGTTATGTTGAGAGCTCCTGTGGTCTCTATCCATTCAGTTGACTTGAGAAGCAATGACCATTGTTCTAGTTTGCAAGAAGGGACTGTCCTGGCTGGAGATTGAAAGGTAGAGCTCATCCCCTAAGCATCATTGCACTCAACAGTGCAATGTCAGAGTACATGAATTTTATCAGGTGGAATGGATATCACCCTTTGTGAGTATATAATTTGGTGTCTATGATCATCTAAAAAGGATTTCCAAATAGTGAGTGATGTGCATACCTGTACAGAATATTTAATTTGTAACTTTAATGCTATTTTAAGTGCATTTTTGTATTTAATGTCTTTCTAAGATGATATGGGATATTAAACTGTATGTGATATAAATTGTCTGGGTTACTGCCAATTACATTATTATGGGTATATGGAGCACTTCATGAAATATTCTAATTTACATTGTAATGGCCCTGTTGCAGTACTGCTGCCATTACAATGTTATTGAAAGTACATAGGACACTACAGTTGACAATGTCATTGCAATTGTATGGCATTTCAGTTACTTCAGACATTCATGGGATCTGCAATGTTTTCCTAGTTGTAAGGTCTTGATGCCTTGGATTTCACATTGCCAACAAATAATTATGGAAACTACTGTAGCTTCTGTATTACGAATCTGCAGCAGTTGAGGTTGATAAATGAAGTTAGCTGGCTATCTTGGCTGAAAATTCTGATATTTAATAGGGTTTTTCTTAACCTACAAAGCTCTGTTAAAATTTTAAATCAAAAGACACAATGCCATGCTTCTTTGGTCTAAAATATGAACTTCTGTGGAATGGTTTTCTTTCTTCACACGTTCCATGGACTGTCTATTGCTTCCAAAATAAGATTTTTTAAAGCATTTGACCCTGAAAAAATTCACAGACCCATTAAAACCTTATATCTTCAACACATAATTATACAGACTCTCATCTCTGCCCCCTCATATCTACCCTACATCTGTGTCTTTTTCTTCTAACATACATGCTGCTCCTCAGATAACATTAAGACAGGCACCAACTTGGTACTTTCCGTTAAAGTTTGACTAGGAAAGGATCGTGCCAAAGCTTCTTAAAAGTTGAAAACTGCATTTGAAAAGTTATATGAAAAAATAAAAGTGCATATACAATTCAGAATGAACAACTAGATATACACATGAACCACAATAAAACTAACAAAAAGCAATAAATCTGTGTAGTAAAAGTTATAGAGTAATTTATGAACAAAAACATCTTATCATTACAGAAAAGAATTATGAAAGCTTTCTGATGACAAACAACCTTCTCATTTGTGGCAGTTTTGAATGTTAATTCACCATGTAATGCCTGTGGAAGGGACTGCAATATCCTTATTATTACTAGGATCAATAAATAGATAGTGCGGCGATGCAAGTATGATGGAATAGCCTGGTAAACCAACTGACAAATCAGTTCAAATATAATGGAATTCTTATGGGGTTTTTAATCAACTGTTTATCCTGATAACTCACATAACTTAATATGAAATATGTAAAGTAGAGAAACTCTCCTGTCTATGGAAGATAAACTTTTTACAAACAATTACTTTCTCTTAGTACAGTTAGCCCATTCTATTTGCCAGGAAAATGCTTTGTCTTTTAAAAGTTTTTTCTTTGATTGACACCAACCCAAATAAAACTACAGACATGTTAATTAATTTAGTGATTGAATGCCATGGCTGAACAACATTGGAAAAATGAGAGAATAATATTCTATCATGATTAAATATGTTTATGCAAGTCAGCTTTGTTTCAAAAGTGTGTGGTTATAATAACAAGAAATTGATTTGAATGTACAAGTGTACCATTATTCAAATAATTTTCAAAAGTAACTTAGCTGAAAGAAAAATGCCATTTTCTACACCAGCAGAGCATGTAATAGTTTGTCATTACAAGTAAAGTTTAATTTACAAAAAGGTTTACTGTAGCTCCTTGCAAGCTTTCTTTTCCCCAGAAACAACCAATCAAACTTCACTGTGACATACAGTATTGATGTGTTATCCACTTGATCTTCTTCATTTTTGACAGTTATCATCATAGAAAGATGGTAACTGGTTTACATAAAAAAGGAAAGAAGGTTTATTTTCTTAATAGAATCTTCTTCGTATATATTTTGGACCAAATTCTATTCCTATCAGGTGCCTTAGTGTTATACTATTACACCCTGCTCAAGTCCCTTAAAAAGAAGACTGTGTCTACTTCTTTAACATGCCATCATCTTACCCTTCAGACTAAGTCACAAAAAGCAATAGTCAGGAGGAGTGACAACTGTTTTTCAGGGACTCAAGCACAATGGAATAGGCATCTAACAAATTTAGGCACCTAAATCCACTTAGGCATCCAACAGGGGGAGTAGGGTCTAGCTTTTTATGTTTTCTTTAAAAAAATCAAATGTAACCAACTACCTGCTTAGAATAATTAAAAGTCAAAGAAATGTACTTAATTTGCAGTCAATAACATATACTCTACTTCAAAGTATGTTTGTTGCTTAATATTTACTTTGATCAATTGTGTATGATTTATGGTAAGTTTTAATCCTTTAATTCACAGAAGAGTAATACTTTGCATCAAAACTTATTTTGTGTCCATCTGAAGGGATTGCTATTCTTTGTTATTTAAATACTTATTGATTATTAGAAGAATATTTTAAATTAACTGTGTTGTAGATACTATAAGATCTATTGTCTCATCAATATGCAGTGTGTTTACTCTTATTAATTCTGGTATGTTACCAAATTTGCCCATTACTTTGGGGTGTGCTCATTTATTAGGGATAGTTTCTAGGGTCTTGGTGATTCTGTCAATGTGCTGCTTGTGTTACTATATGGAGCTGTATCTCTCCCTTCTGCAAGCCCTCACCCCCAGTGGAGCTATCTTGCAGGACTCAATCTCAATGGGACTGGGTTCCTCCAGTCACCAAATCAGTCATACACACAAACACACACAAATTAACGTGACATGCCTGACCTGGCCGGGCTGATCAGCATGGACAGGCTGACACCCTCATATGCCAAGAATCAGTTCATAAGAGCAACAATAAAATGCAGTCAGACACAAGCACACAGGTAAACAGAATCCCTCTGAATCCGGCTGGGTGTCCAGCTGACACCCTCATGGGCCAGCATTCAGTTCATAAGGGCACGTCTGAGTCAAACTGGGTCAATCAGCCTGTACAAGCTGATCCCCTTATGTGTTTCAAACTCAGCACGTCCCAATCTTTGGCCTCTTGATGAGCAGACCCCACAATAATTTTGGGCTTCACAGGGATCTTTAGCTTAGGTAAAAGAAGCGTTGCTGCAGAGCCCGGGAGGAAAGAGAAGCAGAGAAGGAAAAATATACCCACTTACTACCAGTTTGACTATAAAAGTTATTTATTGCTAAGCATATGAAATATATAATAGTACTAGTAGTAATAGACATGCAAAAGAAAAACAAACACAAACAATGACAATGACAATACTACCCTGGTTTCACTAAGTATTTGGGGAAACTTAGCTCAAGCTTAACTGATACAGTTCAGGTTCAGAAGGTTATGCCTAGAGAGAAGAGAGAGAGAGAGAGAGAGAGAGAGCGAGCACTGGGATCTCACCTAGTCCAAGGTACTCAGGCTGCAAAGCTGACAGGCACAGTCAGTAGCACAATCCTTGAAGAGAGAGACGATCTGTTCTTCCAGCGTCCCAAGAACGACAGGGGATGGTGTCAGCACAGGAGTTTTCTTCTTCTTCTTCTTCTTTCTTCTTCTCCTTCTTTCCTCCTGCTTCTTCTTCTTCTTGCAGCACACACACTTACAGATTTTTATACCCTCAGTTCAGCTGCTTTGAGGCACCCTTAATTGTGTAAATCATTGTCTTTTCTATTGACAAGGGGTTATCTGGTTTGGACCATCTCAGGAAACTGATTGATAATCAGGAAACACTTAAGATTAGGGAGTAACCCAAATACTTGGGAGCCAGCTTGAGATTCCTATGGATGGCAGATATACTGATGGGCTATCTCATGGGTTCTTCAGGAACAATAGATAGCTTGCAGCATCAGGATTTGGGATTTTTACTTGTTGTGCACAAGCCTCAGCTTAGCATGACTTTTCCAGATTTTACTATAGTCTTTTAAGAGACTTAAGACAATTATTGGGGTGCTTATAACCTTTTGTGGAGAGGACTCCCACTAGTCATCTCGGGAAAAGTATGACAACACCTGGGATTAGGGCTCCAGCAGGCTGGATGCTGTAATGAACCCTGAACCATTGTTCAAATGTTGCCCATACCCCCTCTGACTCGGTCTCTTGCCTCAGCATTCCCTAACCCGGCAACCGAGTTTTAGTCAATCAAGGTTAAATAGGCCTCCCATAGTAGGACCGGGGAATGTACGGCCTGAGATGCCTATTAAACTTAGAGCTGTGTGTGTGTGTCTGGGGGGGAAAGTCCTTAGTAAATCCAGATTAGAACTGGTCTGATAAATGCTGAGCTGGGTGTGTGTGAACATGGGTTGATTAACATTTGAAGCACAGATTCCTCATCATGCGTTCTCCGTCTCTCATGTAAATGAATGGTCATCTGGTTCCATCTTGGATGTAAATGAGACCTAGGGCAGTTGTTTCACTCTTATCACCCTTATCTGGAGGGTCTTAGGTGTGTCTCTCACTGCATCTTAATTAGTTTCATTGGGGGGGGGAGTCCTTTGTGAGTCAGACAGACTGCATCCTGTGCCAGGGTTGCCCAAGAATACAGAGCTGAGGTGTAACAGGCATGTGGTGACATTTACCCCCCTTATCTGCCATTTACCTGATATGGTGCCTCTATGCCTGAATAGCAATATAGATTCTCATATTACCTAGTACTAAAGTATTTGCCTGCTAGGCAATGTGCAGGTTTCGAGTTTCATGTATTTTTGTGTTTGGTATAAAATGAACCCAACCTTTTATAGACTGTGGATGCATCTACATGAGATGCTTTACTGTGCAGTAGAGTAATTACTGCATAGTAAGCACCACTGTCTACATGTGCAGACCCTTACTGCACAGTAGCTTGCTCTACCTGCAAATGCAAGTAACAAATTAACTGCCGAGTAATTACTGTGCAGTAAGGCACATGTAGACAGCTGACTGGGAGCAAATTAGCTCCTGGTCAGCCAGGCAACAGGAAGTGGAAGATTGGTCCCTACCCCTAGAAGCTGCCTGCTGCTGGGAAAGCCTCCACCAATGGTGCCTGGGTGTGGACAATGTCATCCTGCCTTGGCAGCAGGGAGCTCTCAGCCCCCACTCCATGATTGCAGAGCCAGGGCCAGGAGGCAGTTCCCAGGAGCAGGGAGCAATCTCCCAGCCCCTGCTCTGCGATCACAATCATGGAGCTGGGGCAGGGAGTTCCCTGTATGAGGAGAGTTTCCCATCCAGCCTGGAGCTGGCTGGGACCTGCCCCAAACTGCAATAGCTCCCAGCCAGCCCTGGGCGGTGTGGGGAAGTCGCACATGCAGCCTGGAGCTGACTGGGGACTGTCCCAGTTTGGGCAGCCCTCAGCTAGCTCCAGGCTGCACTTGCAGACTTCCCCGTACAGCCTTGGTTTGGCTGGGAACTCTCCAGGTCTGGGGCATGTCCCAGCCCTGCAGCTTTTTTCCAGACCCAAGTCCCAGTTGGGCAGTTTAGGCATGCAGCTTCGAAAGACCTGCAGGGGAGGTGCAGGTCCCAACCCCCTGTCCCAATCTGCTGCTGGGGCAGCTAGCCACAAGTCCTTATCTGGGTGAGAAATCCCTGCCCAGCCAGGGGCTCACTGCTAGATTCCCCATCAGCGGATTAGGGCAGGGGGCTAGGTCCTGCCCCTCCCCTGCAGATCCTTCCAAGCCCCCTGCCCCTGATCAAGGGATCCAGGAACAGGAGCTCCCTGCTGCTGGGGCAGGGGGACATTGTCCCCACCTGGGCTTTGCCATTGGAGCCTACCCCAGCAACAGGCAACTCCCTGGGGCAGGGAGCACTGTCCCAACCCCCACCAGAAGATAGCTGACTCCTGGCCTCATGCTCCCTGCCAGGCCCTGGGCTAACACCCAGGAGGAGTCTAGACCTCCCCCTGGCTGCCAGGGAGCAGAGCAGGGTAGGAGCAGCCATCTCCATTGGGAACAAATCCCATATGTGAGCAGGTGTAGATGCCTGCCCAGGGTGGGTTAACTCCAGAGTAAACTCATCCAGCAGCATTTGCACATGTAGATTCATCCTGTGAGTACTTGAAGGTCACACTGTGTGTGTGTGTGTGTGTGTGTGTGTGTGTCTCCCTGCAATTTATGAGTTCACTATTTTGGAATAGGGTTGTGTGTATCTGCTTTCATCTCTGTAAAATATGCGTATGCACTATAATAATGATAGAGACTATAATAATGCACATGTACTATAATAATAGTTTAGAAGCAAAAATGGTATTGCTTATAAATCAATATAACAGTAATAGCACTGAAAGTCAATTTCCCCAAAGTCTCACATTTGATATATGGATTCAAAGTTCTGAGTTATATACATCTGTATAGTTCAGGCAGTCTGATTGTATGAATAGCTGATCTTTAGCTGTTTCTACACCTGTCATTCAAAAGCTAATTTTCTTCTCTATTTGTGAAAAAGTTTTGGATTTCACCTGTGACCTTGATATATTGCTAATGAATTCCACCAGTTTTTGAATAAACAATTTCTATTTTACTCAGAGCTCTCTTGTAAATGGTTCTGTGAAACAATTACCAAAAAAAATTACTCATTTGCCCCAGTCCAGCATGAATGAACTGTGAAATGTATTTGACAATAAAGTTTTTAATTACCATTGGCACTTCTGAGCATACTGCTGATGGTTGTCACTTAATAGCAGCTAGTAAAAGATCCAAGTCAATACCCGTCATCTTCTAGAAATAATTGACTGTAGATAGCAAAGATGACGGGGTTCTTTGTAGTGCATTTCTTTGTGTTACTTCTATTTCATCTTCCAACCTTTGGTGGGGCAAGTTATTCCATTAACTATCTATTATTTAGAAGGTTGTATCTTTCCTTAAACCCTGTGGCATTGGCCAATACTAGTGAAAAGATGCTACAATAGATGGACTGATCAGAATGGCAATTCTTCCTACCTTTGTTTTAACTGAGTTTTGCCCTTCTTTTCTTCATTTATCTTGAAATGGCTGCAGTAAGGTCCCACTTTACTCCCAATATTTCATGATCCTGGGAGCTGCATAAATTAAAAGTCAGTGCTCCCTCCCACAAAAAGGTTGGGGGGGAGGGCAGTAATTTGTTTCATGGTTGCTCAGAAGTTCTATATCTGGCTCCATTCTCTAACTATATGTTTGGCTTATTATTAGTCTGCTACTGTCACATCACTATGGTTCTTACTGGTATATGTTCACATTTTGTTATAACAGTTTCAGTTTACATAGTGTCATTTGAAGCTATCCCCTTGGGAGACATAAAGCATAATGGAACTGAGCATGCACCATGTGTCAGTAATTCAGGAAGCCATGTGTTGCTTCCGCAACCTGGGGCATTAGGATCACTGAATATGTTAATATAAAATCTGTGATTTTGAGAGCTTTTTAATGGAAAGCAGTAACTCTAAAAGAGAAGTAGAGGAAAGATTTGGGTGTTAATTTGAAACTTCAGAAACTTAGGAGTTATTGGAAAAAAAAAAGAAAACATCCTAGGGAGATGTGTGGGAGCAACATGATTACTGGCTAATCTGGGTTGCTGAAAGAAAATAAATTAAGAAGTGCCAATTTACTTGCAAAAGGAATGTAAATTCTAATTTCGTTGATATCCCATGTCTATTCAGTACAGAGAGAGAAACATTAAAGTGTATATCAATAATTTGCATTTAAAGAAGCAAAGAACACATATTTCTCTTCACCTTTTGTATGTTCTTGTGCTAAGTTATTAGCAGGCATTCATCCCCAAAGTCTAGCATGAGTTATATATATATATATATATATATATATATATATATATATATATATATATATATATGAAAGGGTAGGCAGTGACAGATATAAAATGGTTTCCTTTTATTATGTGGCCAATTCATCATACTGTGATTTATAAATTAGAACTTTTAAATGCCTATTACACATATAAGTTTTTGAGTTATATGATATAAAGCTGATTTATAAGTTATACCAATAATTTATAGGTCAGATAATTAATTTATTGGTCATGCACAAAATATATGTTACCCAACAATTTCCCAAATGATGTCAATGATTTATAAATCATTTAAATGACTTCTAAAGTATGTAACTGAATTGGTAGCAGGGAAATTTTGGAAAGCAAGTTAGAATAGGATTGTTTATTTTCAAGAGGCATACATAGTATTTTTGTTCCTCATCCCTAAAGAAAGAATGTTGCCAGCATGTCTTCATCTCCAATATGATAGGGCAAGAATGAACTTGACAATGAAAATGGGCTTTCATCAACATTTAAAGCATTTTTTTTGTTCTTGTACAACCTGTGATAGCTAACTATGGAGAAACTATAAACTTTTATCCCATAAGGCACTGGGGGGCCAGCCTTTTGGCAGGTGTACCATAATTTAGCCCACACCTTCCCCAAGTGTCTCTCTGATCACTTTCCCTTACCTGATCTGCTATTAAGCTTCCTGCCCTCTGCTCCCTGACCAAGGTGCTTCTCTGCTTTCTTTTTGCTGTCATGTGCTCTCTCCTGATCTGATACTCTTCTTTCTGTCCCCTGTCCAATCTGCCACTGTGTAGCTTGTGCCCTCACCAATCTGCCATGTGCCACATAGGGTGCTTCCATACATGCAGGCACGCGCACTTGCAGCAGCTCAGATAGAAGCGGTGCAAATTTGAGCTGGGGCTTTTTGCCTCAGCACACATACCTGGACATGCACTTTAGTGTGGGGCAAATTGTGCCACTTGGGGCAAAATAACCCTGCCTGGCTCCTCCCAGATCTGCAGCCAGGGGGAGCTAGAGTCTGGGGCCAGCACCTGTGCTAGCCCCAGCAGTATAAAAACCTGACCTGTGCTGCCCCAGCAGTATAAAAAACAGCCCTATCAGCCCTATCAAGCAGCTTAGGGCTACTCACTCTCAGGAGCTTCTGGGGCCCAGTCAGTTGGTATCTGGAGACACTACCCCTTGTGCCAGCTGGACTGCTGCAGCAGCATCCCAAATCCTTTTTTAAAATACCCCCAAATGAATGTTCTTCCACAATAGAACAAAAGACACCCCCCCATATGTTCAGATGGCACATGGGGTGGTGTCCCCAGATACCAACTGGCCAGGCCCCAGAAGCTCCTGAGAGTGAGTAGCCCTGAGCTTCTTGTTGGGGCAGGTCTATATATATATATATATATATATATATATATATATATATATATATAGAAAGAGAGAGAGGGAGAGAGGGATCAATCAGTTGGGTGATGCTTTATTGATATATTTACAATGTTAAAGCAATTTGGAAGCCTACCAGTATCTCCATCATCATGATAAAATAAATTCTAAATACCTATATGTGTTGATGTGTGCTTTTGGTTTTCTTCTCACATGATGGGTAGTTATGGGGGTTGTGGGGTTTGGAGGAAGGGGGTGGGAAGGAGTGTGGGGTGTGGGTGTGGGGGGACCTTGTAAAGGGGCTGCTCAGGAGGGGTGGTTCTCCTGGCCACCACAAAGTGCCCCCCCCCCCCCAAAGCACATGGACTGCTCCCCCCTGCAGGGCCCCAGCTCCCCCCTGCAGGGCCCCAACCCCAATCCCTCGCAGGATCCCAGGAACCCTGCACAGCCACAGTCTCCCTGCACAGGGTCCTTTGCACAGCCCTAATGTGGATAGCTAACACTCATCTCCTGAAGCAAGTCCTCATCTCTCAACTTAGTCATGGTAAGAGGACCTTTGGAGGACAAAAGAAGTACTACAAGGACACCCTGGAAGCATACCTGAAGAAAAGTGACATCAACCCTACAAATTGGGAAGTGCTGGCTGGTAAAAGGTCTCAATGGTGCTGAACCATACATCAAGCTACAGCCAACACTGAAGAGAACCATCTTGCTCAGGAAGCCAAGAAACAGCAGAGGAGGAAGGAAAGTGCAGAACATCCTGTCCAACATTTGTATCCCTCCAAAGACACCATTTGTCATATCTCTGGCAAAACTTGCAAAGCACAGATTGGACTCCTCAGCCACCTTAAAACACACCTGTAATCCCCCCCACCCCAGAAGACATCATCCTCATACCAAGAGATTGCCAACGAGATACCAATGTCTTACCCATTTTCGGGGTGCCAAATTGTATGGGAAAAGTGGTGGCTTGGACTGAGGTCTGCACATACCCAGTGTTCACCATGGCTGTAAGAGTTTGACCCCAACTTGGGCATCCACAGCAGACCTAGAGTGTCTATTGAGACCAGGGATAAGGGAGTTTCCAGGAATGCCTGGCCAAAACTACAATCCATCCTTTTGACCCCACCTTTGCCAGGTTTTGGCTCTGAATCATGCCATGAAAACTCCCAGGCTGTGCTATGGTGAAGGAACCCAGTGGGGCAGTGCCAGATCAGTGTTCAGTGGTGCCACACCAGGTGCACCTATCTTTATGCGGTGCTGGCCCTGGCCTATTGTCCCATCCTGCTTTGCCAAGGGGAATACCTTGGGGCCTTGACTCAGCTCATGACCCCCACTCATGGGCAGGTCCTTCAACCCCCTCCACTTCCACTTCCACTTCCACTTCCACTATCCACACTGTCTCATCCAAGGCCTGGGGCTGATGTTGCTGTACTCTTTCTGGGCCTGTTCTTTTAAGTCCCACATGAACTGTTCAACAACAGTTATCCTGAAAAGTTCTGTGCATGGTGTCTCAGTGGCCTTATCCACCTTGCCCTGATATCCTTCAGCCCTTGGGCCAACATCTGGGGTCACCGCTGTTCTTTGGCTTTTTTGGCCCCAAAATTCTTCCTGAAGTGTTTGGGAGAAATCCCCAGGTGATACAAAATGACATCTTTAATTGTAGGTTCATCCCCTGTGTTTGCTGCCAGATTTCATCTGGTCTCATGGCCCCTGTCTCATCCATGTCTGATTAGTCCATGGGTCATCTTGTTTCCTGGCCAATATTTTATTTATGGATTGATTTATTAGGTTTATTGGTTTATTAGGTTTATATCCTGTTCTATCCAAAAGGTTCAGAGCACATTATAATAAGCCAAAAAAAAAAAAAAAAAGAAGCAACACCCCCAAAACCTAGAAAAGGGGTGTCCAACTTTTTTGAATGTGGGGCCTGATCATGAACTTTTTATCACCCAGTGGGCCTGCGAGCCATATTCAAAGACCTCACAGGAAGTGGTATCACATCACTCCCCCCGAAACGAAAGTACACTGTTTACTTTCATTTCCCATCGCAGTACCTCAGGCCTCAGAAAACAGCTTGGAGGGCTGCATGGCAGCCTGCGGGCCATATGTTGGACAAGCCTGACCTACAACTTCAACACCACCTCTGCTCCTAACCATTGCCTTTCTGCCTATATCCCTACATAAGCATACCACCTCACTAATCCCAAACCACACCTCCCAACTGCCACTCAAAATTAAAAAAAAAAAAGCCTTTTACTAACCTGTAATAGTAAGGGCTTTGCTTAATGCTCATAGCAAAACTTTGTATGCTGACTTCATAGTAGGCCGGTATTGTAGCACATAGCTTTCTGCTTTGTGAGAGTGACCGAACCATGAACCTAAATAGTAAAATGTTGTAATAAAGCAGAATGTGGTAAACACCAAGTGTCTTGAATCACAACTCATCCCCAAATTCTTAGCTTAAGATAACCAAATCCCTAGTTTGAAATAATGTTATTTACTCCAAACTATATAAACTGTACATTCTTAAGCCATGGGAGTTCCCCACACTCTAGCGAGAATCCTGACTTGCACAGAGCCCAGCGCAGGCTATCGCATCCCTGGAAATGAGACACTCCGGAGCCAGGGGAACCATGCAGGGTAGCGGCTGCTGCCTTGAGCCGATGTGAAGTCATCATCCTCTCTGCTTTTTCTTATTGCCTGCCTCTGCAAGTATCCTTAAATAAAGCTTTGCAAGAGTGAGAACAATCATGAGTACGTCCTTTGTTCAAGTGTGGGGAATCTTCTGAACCCAGTAGTTCATTCTAAGACATACTCTATGACCCATACCTCACCCATCCACTCCTACCACCTCACCTCAACTCCAGGAGAGATCCTTCCTCCCTCCCCTCCAAGTCTGAAACCCTTTCCTGCAAAGGGTCTGCAGCTATCACCTCCCTCCCCTTAGTGGCCTGCTGGCTTTGTTGGGCCTGCAGGTTTGTGGAGTCTTTCTCCCTCCTCTAGGTGGTTGCAATGGTGCCTGGTCTGGGGAGATGAATAAGAGGAAGGGAGGAATGGTGGCAGGATGAATAAGGGGGAGGGAGGACTGGTAGCAGTTCTTCAGCCCATGGGGGCCCACTGGCTTTGTAGGGTCTGCAAGATGGCATTCTCCCATATACTTATCTTCTCCTTATCTGATCCCATGAACACAAGTGGACATTTCTAAATTTTCACAGATTCAGGAAAGAAAAAAGCAAATTGGAAATGTCAAAATGTTTCATTTTTAACTGAAGCAAAATATTTTCCAAAAACAAAATGTTTTGTTTCATATTGTTGAACTCACCTACATGCTTAATTTTCAGTCAGCTCAACACTCAACTGCAGTTTGCCACTATCATGCATTTCCTCATGTAAGCAGTAGTTTGGAAGCCTGACATCCTCATACTCCTCTAAGGATCAGACTGCCTCTCCCACAGTGTATGCTTTGCATGGCCCCAAGCAAAATATTTGAGTTCAGTTTTCTTGGTGGCAAATAAAACATTTTTAGAAAAACCAATACTTGTTTTTCCTTTAAAAAAATCTTTCTGATGGAAAATTCCTGGCCTACTTTGTTTGTTGACTTTATGGGTAACATCTAAAGTTAAGTGACCATAGCAAAACAAGATGCCACAGATATTCATTCAAATAAAAACTACAATAAAGTTCCCAGACCACCAGGAAAATTAAACTGTTTGATGAGCTATTCCCATGTTTTTTCTTCCAAAGAAGGCAGCTGAAGTGTAAGGCTGCTTATTATCACTAATATTTTAAACATGCTAATTTCTAGAGGCAATCATATGATTTTAATTGCTGAAAGGTCGCTATCATTATTTGTGGTGGTTGTTTATATCAGATTCTGAAGTCAACACTGAGGCCAAGCACACTTGTGATAGCTAGAAAATGATATTTAGAGGTTTGTTTTTAGGAATTGGCTTATAAAGTAGATATGCATTAAAACAATGGTCACAGGGAACAGCAAGGGTAAATAGGTTTCTAAAAGCCTGTATGTGACAAAGTTTCCTTCAAGGCCCACTGTGTCTGAAGCCAACAGACACACAGGCTGGACAAATTGAAAACATGTACCACACTGTTACCTGAAGCTGCATAACATGAACAGTGTGCCCAAAACAGGGATAAGGGACTCTCATAGGTGACAGTGCACAACTGCAGAGCCTTTGGGATTTCTGGTTTTGGTGGACATACCAAATTCAGATGTTTGCATGTGATGAGTTTGTAGGAACAAATGAATATGCTGACAGGACAGAAGATGGACAGTATGAAGACCACAGGGAAACCAATCAATGTTGCCTAAAAATGAAGGGTCATCAGAGGAGGAAAAGAATACACAAGGAAGGATTTCAGAGCAGCAAAGG
The DNA here is from genome assembly GCF_030867095.1 of Alligator mississippiensis. NCBI lineage: Eukaryota > Metazoa > Chordata > Crocodylia > Alligatoridae > Alligator > Alligator mississippiensis. The sequence goes on from NC_081830.1 coordinate 47,134,402, forward strand.
GTCCCCAAGGTGGGAACCTGAGGCCACCAAGGACAAGGGACTGGTAGATATAGAATCTGGGGGGGGGGGGGGGGAGTTATATTGTTTGCCTAGCCTGCTTTATTCTTATCTGCGATCATTGTTTGTCAATAAAATGTAATGATCGTCGAATGGAAAAGTTGTGGTCAGTCAGGGTTTGAGTCCACCTAGAACAAGGTATCTGGGTCATAAATCCAGCACCAACACCTTGGACACATACCATGTCTGTAGTATACAACAGGTTAAATTATGTGCTAGTGTAAACTTGCAGAGATGCAGTCAGTGGAACTCTGCCAATTCACACTATGCAAAGAACTCATCCCGTATGTGCCTCTGTTTGTTATGATATTGTATAATCAGGTCCTGTGCAGTGGTTGAAATCAACAGGCACCACCCATTTCATGCCTATATGTTTCACAGATTCAAAGATTGATTCATAGATTGTAAGGGGCGGGAAGGGACCTTTCAAAATCAGCAGGTCCATCCCCCCTGCACTAGGCAAGAAAGGCAACTGGCCTCAGCTGACCCCAGTGAGATGACCATCCAGTCTTCTCTTCAAGATTTCCAGGGTAGGTGATTGCACCACCTCTGAAAGGAGTTTATTCCAGTCTGGACACCCTGACTGTGAAGACGTTTTTCCTACTGTTAAATCTTAAATGGTTTCCCAGGAGTTTGTGGCCATTACTCCTGGTTTTCCCCAAGGGTACCCTGGTGAACAGTTGGTCACTGAGCTCTTGATGTATTCCCCTGATGTAGCAGTAAGCTGCAACCAAGTCCTATCTCAGCCTTCTCTTTTTTAGGCTGAAGAGGCCCAAATCCCTCAGCCTTTCCTCATATGGCTTGCCTTGCAAGTCTCTGATCATATGGGTGGCTCTTCTCTGGACTCTCTCAAGTTTTCCCACGTCCTTGTTGAAGTGTGGAAGAATCACTTCTTTGGTTTTGCTTGAGATTTATCAGTTGATGCATGCCAGAGTATTATTTCCCTGCTGGCTACAGTATTGCACTGATGGATCATGTTATTACTATGGTCCAGGGGTGAAGCGTAGTGGGGGGAATATGGGTGCACATGCACACCCTGAGCGTGGTGGTGCACCTCCTTCAAAAAGGCGCAACTGATACTGTCGGCTGTGCCTGCAGGTGGTCACCACTGGCCACCCCACTGCCAACACTGCTGGCAGCACCTGCGGGAGGTCCATGATCATCACTGGCCACTTCCAATGCTGCCTGCAGCACCTGTGGGTAGTTGCCAACCCCTGGTCATCACTTGTCACCCCCACCCCCCCACCAATAGTGCCGGCGGCATCTGTGGGAGCTCCCAGCTTACCACCACTGGGGTCCCACTGCTGCTGCCGTGCTCCCACCACCGCTAGCACAGCTGTCCCCCTGCAGCTGCCGAGAGCATGTGCCATTTATGCTATGGTCTATTATTATCCCTAGGTCCCTTTCAGTCATGGTGCTATTCAGTATGGCACCACTTAGCCTGTAAGTATGTTGGGAATTGTCTGTATCTGCAACCTATCTTCTGGCATGGCCACGCTTCCCCATAACTTGGTGTCATCCTCAAACTTGCCCAGTGAGCTCTTCACCCCCACATCCAAATCTTTGATAAAGATGTTGAAAAGCACTGGACCAAGCATGGACCCCTGAGGGACACCACTGGCCACTTCTCACCAGGATGACACAGATCCACGGGCTGTAGAAAGCTCTGGGTTCTACCCTGCAGCCAGCTTCCTACCCACCTAACTGTCGAGCAGCTAAGCCCTCAATCCTCCAATTTTCCTGTGAGAATATCATGGGATACCAGATCAAGGGCTTTTGGAAGTCTAGGTATACAATTCATAGTTTCATAGTATCATAGTTGGTAGGGTCAGAAGTAATCTGAGCAGATCATCAAGTCTGACCCCCTGCCATGAGCAGGAAAAATTGCTGGGGTCAAACGACCCTGGTTAGTGTTTATATAGAGTCCTTTTGAAGGCCCCCAGGGTAGGAGCCAGCACCACTTCCCTTGGAAGTTGGTTCCAGATCCTAGCTGCCCTGACTGTGAAGTAGTGCCTCCTGATGTCTAGCCTGAATCTACCCTCTGTCAACTTATGGCCGTTATTCCTTGCTACTCCCGGTAATGCTCAGGGGAACAGGGACTCTCCCATTGCTTGCTTGTCTCCCTTGGCAAGTTTACAGATGGCCACCAGATCCCCTCTCAGCCTTCTCTTGTGAAGGCTGAACAGTTTTAGGTCCCACAGCCTCTCCTCATAGGGCCTGCCCTGCTGACCCCTGATCATGCGAGTGACCCTTCTCTGGACCCTCTCAATGCTATCCACATCCCTCCTGAAGCACGGCGCCAAGAACTGGATGCAGTACTCCAACTGAGGCATGACCAATGTTGCATAGAGGGGGAGGATCACCTCCTTGGACCTGCTCATGATGCATCTATAGATGCATGACAAGGTGCGGTGAGCCTTCCTGACCGGGTCCTCATATTGGCTGCCCATGTTTATCTTGGAATCAATAGTGACTCTGAGATCCTTTTCTGCCTCTGTGCTGATGAGAAGGGAGTTCCCCAGCCTGCAGGTATGCTGCTGGTTCTTCCTTCCTCGGTGCAGTACCCTGTGCTTGTCAGTATTGAAACCCATCCTATTCTCCTCTGCCCACCCCTGTAACCTGTCCAGATCTAGTTGTAGCCTGTCCCTCTCTTCTAGCATGCTCACTTCTCCCCACATTTTAGTGTCATCTGTGAATTTGAATAAGGTGCTTTTCACCCCCTCGTCCAACTCGCTGATGAAGATGTTGAACAGTGCAGGCACAAGGACCAAGCCCTGGGGAACCCCCCTGCCCACATCCCTCCAGGTCAAAAAAGACCAGTCCCCCACCACTGTCTGGGTGCAGCCCTCCAGTCAATTTGCAACCCATCTGGCTGTGTAGGCACCAACACAACAGTCACCTATTTTTTAATGAGAATGGGGTGAGAGACGGTGTCAAAGGCCTTCCTAAAGTCCAGAAAGACTACATCCACCATGACACCTGTGTCCAAGGATTTTATGACCTGGTTGTAGAAAGTCACCAGGTTGGTCTGACAGGAGCTGCCGCTAATGAACCCATGTTGATTGCCCCTAAGCATAAACTCCCCTGCTGGCCCCTTGCAGATGTGCTCCTGTATAATTTTCTCAAAGAGCTTTCCCAGGACCGAGGTAAGACTAATGGGCCTATAGTTTCCTGAGTCCTCCTTCCTCTCTTTTTTGAAAATGGGGACCACATTGGCCCTTTTCCAGTTCTCTGGCACCACACCAGAGCACCACAAATGCTCCTAAAGCTGTGCCAGGGGTCCCACAGTGACCTCTGCCAATTCCCTCAGCACCCTGTGGTTGAGATCGTCTGGACCTGCTGATTTGAACACATCTAGTACCATCAGAAGTTCCGTGACAAGGGCCCCACTGACCCTGGGCCTGACTGCACCTCCTCTGGGTCCGTCTGGGAACCCAGTGTGGACTCTTGCTCCCTTTGATCTGCTTTGGGACTGTCACCCTTTGGGCTTGGAGGATTGTTTCCTTAAGAAACAACCACTCTTCTTGGACTCCCAAGTCCCCTCCCCTATGGGACCTCAGTGCCTCCCCGACTAATCTCCTTAAATCATTGAAATTGGCCCCCCTGAAGTCCATGGCTGCTGCCTTGTTGCAGGCCTTTGACACCCTGCTCTGGATGGTGAATTCTAGTAGGCAATGATTGCTATCGCCCAGGTGGTCAAGAATCCGCAGTCCCCTCACCAGGTCATCTCCTGTGGCCAGGACCAGGTCCAACAAGGCATTTCCCCTGGTGGGACTATGCACCTCCTGAGTTAGGTCGAGTTCCCGTAACTTGGCTAGGAACCTACGTGAGCGGTTAGACCTGGCTGACTGCTCCTTCCAGCAGATGTCCAGATGATTTAGGTCACCCATAAAGACCACATCCCTTAACTTAACTGCCTCCATGAGCTGACCTGAGAATTCCCAGTCCAGCTCTTCCCAGTGGTAGACCCCCACTGTTAAGTCCCTTTCCCCATGACCCCCTTGAATTCTGACCTTGAATTCTGACCCAGAGCACTTCAGTCTGTCCCTCTTCTGACCCAGTGCTAATTATTGAGGACATGTATTGCTCTTTGATGTAGAGTGCCACACCCCCACCTTTCCTCCCCATTCTATCCTGCCTGTACAGCCTATAGCTCTTGATGTTTATCACCCAATCGTGCATTGAATCCAACCAAGTTTCAGTGAGCCCCACTATGTCTGGGTTTCTGTTAATTAGCCGGAGGGCAAGTTCCTCCTGCTTGTTCCCCATACTATGAACATTAGTGTAGAGGAATTTAAGTCCTCCTGAGGGTATATGCTCCACCCCTCTAATCCAAGGACTATCCAGACCCCTGTCTCTTTCCTGGGTACTTCTTGTGCTCATCACCTGTCTTGGCTGGGCTGTTCTTGTGGGTGTCTCTTGGTTCGGTGTTCCATGGCGCCCTCCATCCTCATCCTCCCCTTCCCCCAATGAACCTAGTTTAAAGCCCGCCAGCTTTAAATGTCAACCTTCTTTCTCTTATCCAGGTGGTGAGTCACCTGGTCATAGAAGGAGATGAGATTCATAAGACAAGACCTGCCCATGATGCAGCCATACTGGCTGTTGCTCAGAATCCTACCTTCTGCAAGCGTATCATACATAGACTCCTTGATGAATTTTTCCAGGATTTTCCTTGGGACAGAAGTTAGCCTAGTTGGCCTATAGTTGCCTGGGTCCTCTCCCTGTTTTGAAGATGGGCACAACATTGGCCCTCTTCCAGTCTCCATGGACCTCCCCTGAGTGCCATAAGTTTTGGAAGAGTTTTGCCAGAGGTCCTGCAGTGACTTCAGCCAGCTCCTTCAGCACTCTCAGATAAAGTTCATCTGGCCCTTCTGACTTATAAATGTCTAACTTTTCTAACTGATCATGCACCAGATCAACATCAACAGTGAGAAGGCAATCATTCCCACCATGCCCATTCTGAACCTTATCTAGCATGATTTTCCCTTTAGTCCAGTGAAATAACAAAGCAAAGCAGTCATTCACGAGTTCAGTTTTCTCCTGAATGTCAGTAACCATTTGTCCTAATTTGTTAAACAATGGCCCGGCCCCACACTCTCGCTTGTTTTCCTCCTGTTCCTTATATACCTAAAGAAGGACTTCTTATTGTCCTTGACTTCTGTTGCTAGTTTAAAGTCAGTCACCGCCTTAGCCTTTCTAATCTTATCCCTACAAGTATAGGCCATTATTGTATAGTCCTCCTTGGGGACTGTCCCAAGATTCCATTGTTTGTATGCCTCTTTCTTCTTTTTTAAGAGGACCACGACATCCCTATTAAGCCAAGGTGGCTTACCAGCCCTTCTGCTACCTTCATTCTGCATGAGAATGGACTTCTTTTGTGGTTCAAGGATTGTGTCCTTGAGAAACAACCACTCTTCATGCACTCTTTTTACCTTCAGTCCGTGGTCCCGCAGCTCTTCTCCTACTATTGCCCTGAGACAATATGTAACTCTTAGCAGAATCCAAAATAAACAAATGCAAAAAGATAAATGGTGATTGGTAAAGAAGCCTCCAGAAATTTCTAGGCTTTAGTCAAAGTCTGCCCCCAAAAAGATAAAAAGGCAGTAAAAAAACAGCCTGACGAGTGCCCTGACCACCAACACCAACCTACCCATGTGTCGAGAGAGAGAGAGAGAGAGAGAGATGGCGCCCCCTCTCGACGACATCGCCTTGAAAAACCCTGAGACTGGACATTGCAGCATGACTCCAAGAGCCGTGGATAGGTGACTTAGTGTAAATAGTGCGCATGACGACTGTATAATATGAGTGTGTGATGTGCTACTGAATAGTCTGACTCAGTTGCCCATTACTATGCAATAAACCCTGGTTTGCTGAACCCGCATGTTGGTTTTATATCCAGCAGCTCCTCCTGCTTGTTCCCTATGCTTCTGGCATTAATGTACAGGCACCTGAGTACTCCAATTGAGACCCTCAATTTCCTGTCACATTGAGGGAGAATCATTCTCTCAGCTTTTGCAAAATTGGCTCTCATATTGTCCTCAGTTTTGGAGCTTTCTTGTGTGCTGGTCCCAGGGCATGCTCCAGTCAGTGTTTCCCCATCCCCCAAGGTCTTAGTTTAAAGCCCTATCTAGAAAATAGCCATCGTGGCCAAGAGCAGAGACTTACCTCTCCATGTGAGGTAGATGCTGTCCCATCCCAAGAATCCTCTTTCCTTGAAATATGTGCTGTTGTCAAAGAAAGCAAAGCCTTCTTGGTAGCACCACCACTGGAGTCTTCAGTTTCATAGATTTCATAGACATTTGGGCTGCCCCAAGGGCAGGAAGTCAGCAGGGATCATAAGATCCCAGCAAGATAAGCATCCAAACGTGCCTTGAAGGCATTCAAAGTGGGTGTTTGAACTACCTCCAGTGGCAGTCTATTCCAAACCTTGGGGGCTCAGACAGTAAAGAAGTTCTTTCTTATGTCCAGCCTGAATCAGTCACAGTGGAGTTTGTGACCATTCGATCTTGTCATCCCTTGGGGTGCTCTGGTGAACAGACATTCCCCCAGATCCTGATGAGCACCCCTGGTAAACTTATAGGTGGCCATTAGATCACCCCTGAGCCTGCGCTTTTCCAGGATGAAGAGTCCCATGATTCTCAGCCTCTCATCATAAGTTCTGTTTTCCTGACCTCTGATCATGCGTGTGGCTCTTCTCTGCACCCTCTCAAGCTTCTCCACACCCTTTTTGAATTGTGGAGCCCAAAACTGGATGCAGTACTCCAGCTGCGGCCTCACTAAGGCTGAGTACAATGGGAGAATGACATCCTGGGATTTGCTTGAGAAGCATCTATGGATGCAAGCCAGTGTTTTGCTCACTTTACAAGCCACAGCATCACACTGAAGGCTCATGTTCATCTTGTGGTCAACCATGAGCCCCAAGTCCCTTTCATCTGTAGTGCTAACCAGTGTAGCACTACTGAGCCTATAAGCATGCTGAAGGTTTTTCCTTCCAAGGTGGAGAACCTTGTATTTTTTGGTGTTAAACACCATCAGGTTCTTGTCTGCCCATATTCTGAGCCTGTCAAGGTCAGCCTGGATCACTCTCCTGCCCTCAGGTGTGGATGCTTTACCCCAGAGTTTGGTGTTGGCGAACTTGGCCAGTCCGCTTCTGACACCAATGCCCACATCATTGATGAAGATGTTAAATAGTATAGGCCCTAGGACAGAGCCTTGAGGGACTCCACTGGTCACAGTGCACCAAGATGATTGGCTCCCATTGACCACCACCCTCTGGGTCCTACCATGGAGCCAATTCCCCAGCCAGCGGATCATGGTGAGGTTGAGGCCACGGTTAGCCAGTTTAGCCAAGAGGTGATCATGGGATTCCAGATCGAAGGCTTTTTTAAAGTCAAGATATACAGTGTCAATCTCTTCCCTCTTGTCCAGGTGATAAGTCACTTAGTCATAAAAGGAAATGAGATTGGTCAGGCAAGACCTACCCGCAACAAACCAATGCTGGGTAACCCTCAGGTTATTGCCTTCAGCTAGTCTGTTAAGGATGGCCTCTTTGATAATCTTTTCTAAGACCTTCCCCAGTATAGAGGTCAGGCTGATGGGCCTGTAGTTTGCTGGATCTACTTTCCTCCCTTTCTTGAAGAGAGGCACCACATTGGCCCTCTTCCAATCATCAGGCACGTTACTAGAGTGCCAAGAGCTTTCAAAGATCTGTGCCAGGGGCTGAGCTATGATGCTTGCCAGCTCCTTGAGTACCCTTAGGTAGTAACCCATCAGGGCAGGCTGACTTGAAGGTATCCAGCCTTTTAAGGTGTTCCTTCATGAGGTCAGCTTCGATGGAGGGCAAGGAATCTACCTCACCTGGGCCTCCCTGACCCATAGTGGGCAGGGCCATCCCATGGGACTGGTGAAAAACTGACAGAAAGTACCCGTTTAGCAAGTTTGCTTTTTCATGGGTGTCAGTTGTCAGTTGCTCCATCTGATTTAGCAGGGGTCCAATGTTGCCCTTGCTTTTCCTCCGGCTCCCCACATATCTAAAAAGGACTTTTTATTTTCCTTGATATTTGTAGCTAGCTGGAGTTCCATCACAGCCTTGGCTTTCCTGATTTGCTCTCTGCAGGTCTGGACCAAAGTAGAGTATTCCTCTTTGGTGGCAGTTCCAACCCTCCATCCTTTGTAGGTCTTCCTTTTAAGATGTAGGAGGTCTACCAGTTCCCTGGAGAGCCAAGGGGGCTGCTGTGCCCATTTGCTGCCTTTCCTCCAACACAGGATGGACTTTGCTTGCGCATCCAGGATTGCTCCCTTGAGGAGCAACCACTCATCCTGAACTCCCCTTTCCATTGGGTTGTGGCTTTTTAGGACCTCTCTGACGAACCTCCTTAGCGTGTCAGCTTTCCTGAAGTCGAGGACTTCTGTATTATTGGCTGACTTGCCAGCTTTACAGCAGATGGTGAAGGTGATCAGCTCATGGTCACTGTCACTCAGCTTCCCTTCAATCATTAGGTTACTGATTAGGTCATCCCTAGTTGCCAGTACGAGGTCAAGCAGCACTTTACCTCTTGTCGGCTCGTAGACATCCTGCATCAAATAGAGATCATCCACACATGAGAGAAAGCTTTGTAACCACTCAGATTTGGCCAAGCACTCCTCCCACAAGATGTCTGGGTAGTTAAAGTCTCCCATGACAACTATACACTGGGAGCATGCGACCTCAGCCAATTCCCAGGTGAACTCCTGGTCAAGGTCTTGACTCTGGGTAGGGGTTCTGTAGTAGACCCCCACCATAATATCCCCTGTGCTGTGTTCCCCATGGATTTTAACCCAGAGGGTCTCAAGTCATCCACCATGGGAGCCAATGTCAGCTTGCAGGGACGCATAGCTTTCCTTGACCTAGAGAGCTATGCCCCTGCCCCTTTTGTTCACTCAATCCCTCCTGTACAGGGTATAGCCATCTATACCCATGGTCCAGTCATGGGTGGAGTCCCACCAGATCTCCGTTATCCCTATGACATCATAGTTATTTGCATTTAGCAGGAGAACAAGTTCCTCCTATTTATTCCCCAGGCTCCTGGCATTTGTGTATAGACACACAAGTGTCCCCTTGGGGGCCATTGCCTTGCCTACATTTTGTTCCAGGGCTGGGGCTGGGGTGGGATCCCTTATGTGCCTTGGCCTGCTGGCTTTGCAAGGGATGCTCAGTGGGCCAGCAGTGGCAGTAGTCCCCCCATCCCCCAGCAGGTTTAGTTTAAAACCCATTGGAGCAGGTCAGCCAGTCTGGCTGAGAAGAGCCTCCTCCCCAATGGAGAGAGGTGGAGGCTGTCCCTTCCCAGCAGCTTACTGCGTCTCTCTCTCCAAAGAGCGGACTGTGGTCATGGAAGCCAAAGCCTTCCCGATGACACCAGTGACGCAGTCTTTGTTTGACTACCTGGATCCTCCTCTCCCTCCTCAGCCCATAGCCTGAGACTGGGAGGATTGAAGAAAACACTGCCTGTGCCCCCAGATCCTTTAGCCCTGCACCCAAATCCCTGTAGCACCTCATGACCCAGCTGGGAGCACTCTGAGCTGTGTCATTGGTGCCCACATGGATGAGGAGCATGGGATAGTGGTCAGTGGGCTAGAGGAGCTTAGGGATCTTCTCTGCAATGTCTCAGATGCGGGCTCCCAGGAAACAGCAAACTTCCCAGGCTAAGGGGTTGGGGTAGCAGATTACCCCCTCAGGCCCCCTCAGGATGGAGTCTCTCAAGACAAAGACTTTACGTTTGGTCATAGGGAGAGCGGAGGCAGTAGCTACAGTGTCATCTGTGTTGCCTGTGGGAGCTGGCAACTCAGAAGGCTCTGCTAGGGCTGCAAGAGGTTCGTAACTGTTGCAAATCTCCAGCCAGGCAGGGGCCTTGGTGCGGTGTGCCTTGGGGCCCCTTGCCACCTTGGTCCAAGCCCTGTTCTGGACAGTAAGGGAGGTCCCTGAGTCCTCCCTTGTCTTGGAGGGAGACCGTGGTCTACCCTCCATCTCCTGGGGGAGAAGGGCCTGGCAGTAGGAGTCCTGCTCACAGTCCCTGATGCTGTGCAGTCTCTGGACTGTGGCCTGGAGCTCCTCCAGCTGGTGCATCAGAGACCCCAGTAGCGAGCAGACCCCACAAGGGAAGGTGGCCATGCTTCTTGGCCCCAGAGCCTGAAAAAGTGACAGGCAGCCCCTGCAGCTGAGAGCCAGGGGCTCCATCTGGGTAGTGGTCTCTGAGGTGCCAGAGGCAGGGAGCTGCAGAACCTGAGGGAACCCTCAGGGTGCGGCGTGTGCCCATCCATGTCATGCCACTGGTGGGCTGGCTATAGCTAGGACTATCTATTCTGGGGGGCTCACAGGCAGGGCCTCGGGCCCTCCCGTGCACCCATATGTGCAAACTCTTGTGCTAACTCACGCACTGGGCCCAGGAGTGCAACTGTTTGCACAGCCTGTTCATGAAGCTCCGGTCATGTGGCTCCCTGGGGGGCTGAGTGAAGTAGGAGCCGGGGGGGGGCGTGACCCTCCTTGGCCCACCTAGCCTGCTTCCAGCTGACTAGGTCCCTCCCTCCATGGGCCCCTGCTTACCTGCTGGCAGGCTGGGGCTCATCGGGGGTCCTGAGGTCTCTGCTGGGGTCCCTAGGCTCATGGGGGTGCAGCGGGCTTACACCCACACATCTCGCACCAGAGCTGCACCAGTAAATTCCCAAATCTACTGAGGCTTATGCCATTGCCTGGCCCTTTTTTGAACTGTGCACATGTGCAGAAGGGCTGGCCGGTGCTTCGATGTTTTTGGGGGGGCTAGGGAGGGAGGGAGCAGGTGGGCAACTCCCCCCTGACCTGGCACACATGCCTGCAGGGGGGGGGTCGTGTGGCTCCCTGGGGGGGCTCCTTGGGGGGCTGGGCCAAGTAGAAGCTGGGGGGGGGCCATGACCTTCCTCGGCTCACTTAGCCTGCTCCCAGCTGATTAGGTCCCTCACACCATGGGCCTCTGCTTACCCACCAGCAGGTAGCCTAGGGAGGTCTGGGGTCACTGCAGGTAGCTTGTTAGGGGTCCTGGGGTCACTGCTGGGGTCCCTAGGCTCATGGGGGTGCAGCGGGCTTACACCTGCGTGTCTTGCACCGGAGCCAGGACTCTACAGTTCACTTCTTAGATGCATCCTTCCCTCCTATGTCCATGACCTGCACCCGGGAGCACAAAGGAAAAGACTACTTGTGCTCCTGACCCCTTGATCCCAGCTCCTAGAGCCCTGTAGTCACTCATGACCTGGTCTGGATTACTCCTAGCCATGTCATTCATATCCATGTGGATGAGGAGCATAGTGTAGTGGTCAGAGGGATGGATGAGCCTAGGGATCCTCCTCACAACATCCTGAATGAGGGCCCCAGAAAAGCAGCAGACCTCACAGGATAGGAGGTCCATAAGACAGATGAGTCCCTTGGTGCCCCACAGGAGGGAGTCATAGGTTCATAGATGTAGGGTTGGAAGGGACCTGAGCAGATCATCAAGTCTGACCCCCTGCCATGGGCAGGAATGAATACTGGGCTCATGTGACCCCTGGTAAGTTTAAGCTTATAATACCCCAGCTAGGTAATTATTGAGCCTCCTTTAAAAGACCCCTAACGTAGGAGCCAGCACCACTTCCCTTGGAAGCTGGTTCCAGATCCTGGCCACCCTGACTGTGAAGTAGAGCCTCCTGATGTCCAGCCTGAACCTATTCTCAATCAACTTGTGCCTGTTATTCCTTGTTACTCTGGGAAGTGCTCAGGGGAACAGGGTTTCACCCATTCCCCTCTGGTCCCCCCAGAAGTTTATAGATTGCCACTAGATCCCTTCTCAGCCTTCTCTTGTGAAGGCTGAACAGGTTCAAGTCCATTAGCCTCTCCTCGTAGGTCTGCCCTGCTGCCCCCTGATCATGTGAGTGGCCCTCCTCTGGACCATCTCATAGTTTCATAGTTTTGTAGTTTCATAGTTGATAGGGTTAGAAGGGACCTGAGCATATCATCAAGTCCGGCCCCCTGCCATGGCAGGAAAGAGTACTGGGGTTAAATGACCCTGGCAAGGTGTTAATCTAGCCTCCTCTTTGTCGGGACCGAGGGACGGTCTAAGGCTAAGGCCAGTAGCCCGGACCGTCAGGTGTGATTTTTCCACGACGGAGTAGAGTTAGGCACGGAAACGTATTGGTTTTATAAAGAAAGCTTTACTTACACTGCCGATGGTCACAGTGCAGGGAGGAAACTTGCTTGAGTTGCAGTTGCACACAAACAAACACAAGTGAGATCTCTTCTGAACCGCAACGAACCCAGATGAGTCGTCGATATACGACTCCACCAGCGCTTTTTCACATGGGGGATACGTCAAATTACACTATGATGGGGAGTGGCTAAGAGCTGATCAGGCCTCTCTGTCCTCCTCCAAGACACACGCGGAGTTTGCTAGGCTCCACGGCACGCTCAGAGCTCTCCACGAGGTGGTTGTGGAGTCCTCCAACTTGGGCGGAAATGCTCTGACCTTTTATACACCTAGCGAGCCAATTGCTAGCCGCCACGTAGGAATACTTTAGAATCAGCCAATAATGGGGTACGAATTTGCATATGTGTGGAGGGAACTCTTTTGCACCGGGGATTTCTCTCTGCAGCTGAGAAATCCACCGTGCAAAGAAAGCTCCATGTGGCAGGAAAATTCCAATGTGCTGAGGCACCAAAAATCATTGGGTTATGACACTCTTAAAGATTCCCAGGGTAGAAGCCAGCACCACTTCTCTTGGAAGTTGGTTCCAGATCCTAGCCGTCCTGACAGTGAAGTAACACCTCCTGATGTCTAGCCTGAATGTACCTTCTGCCAGCTTGTGACCATTATTTCTAGTCACTCCTGGTAGTGCTTGGGGGAACAGGGACTCCCCCAATGCCTGCTGGTCCCCCCTGACTGGTCTGTAAATGGCCACTAGATCTCCCCTCAGCCTTCTCTTGTGGAGGCTGAACAGCTTCAGGTCCCTTAGCCTCTCCTTGTAGGGCCTGCCCTGCTGACCCCTGATCATGAGGGTGGCCCTCCTCTGGACCCTCTCCATGTTGTTCACATCCCTCCTGAAGTGCAGTGCCTAGAACTGGATGCAGTACTCCAGCTGTGGCCTGACCAGTGTCACATAGAGGGGGAGGATCACCTCCTTGGACCTGCTTGAGATGCATCTGTGGATGAATGACAAGGTACATTTGGCCTTCCTGACTGCATCCCCACACTGTCAGGCCATGTTCATTTTGGCATCAATAATGATTCCAAGATCCTTTTCTGCCTCTGCACTAATGAGAAGGGAGTTCCCCAGCCTGTAGGTATGCTGCTAGTTCTTCCCCCCCAGGTGCAGTACTTTGCACTTGTCAGTGTTGAAACCCATCCTGTTCTCAACCGCCCACCCCTGTAACCTGTCTAGGTCCAATTGCAACCTATTCCTCCCTTCTAGTGTGCCCACTTCCCCCCACATCTTAGTGTCATCTGTGAATTTGAACAGGGTGCTTTTTACCCCTTCATCCAAGCCTCTGATGAAGATGTTGAATAGTGTGGGTCCGAGGACCGAGCCCTACAGAACCGCAGTGCCCACATCCCTCCAGGTCGAATAAGACTCAGCCACCACCACTCTCTGGGTGGCCCTCCCGCCAGTTAGTGACCTATCTGACTGTGTAGATGTCGATGCCATAGTCCCCTAGTTTTTTAATGAGAATGGGATGAGAGACAGTGTCAAAGGCATTCCTAAAGTCCAGAAAAACTACATCCAATGTTATACCTGCATCTAAGGATTTTGTGACCTGGTCATAGAAGACAACCAGGTTGGTCTGACAGGACCTGCCTCTAATGAACCCATGTTGGTTGCCCCTAAGCATAATCTCCCCTGCTGGTCCCTTGCAGACATGCGCCAGAATAATTCTCTCAAAAAGCTTACCCAGGATCAAGGTAAGACTAACTGGCCTATAGTTTCCTGGGTCCTCCTTCCTCCCTTTTCTGAAAATGGGAACCACATTGTCCCTTTTCCAGTCCTCTGGCAGCATACCAGAGCACCACAAGTGCTCATAAAGCCATGCCAGGGGTTCCGCAATGACCTCTGCTAATTCCCTCAGCACTCGGGTGGAGATCATCAGGACCAGCTGATTTAAATGCATCCAGTGCCTCCAGAAGTTTCCTCACTAGGTCCTCACTGACTCTAGGCCTGGGTGTGCCTCCCCTGGGGCCTACAGGGGTCCCAGTGGTGGGGTGTGACCTGATCCCTGCTCAGAAAAATGGAGGCAAAGAAATTGTTAAATAGGTTAGCTTTGTCATCTGGTGCAGTGACCAGATTTCCTAGCGTGTTTTGCAGAGGCCCCACGTTACCCGGTACCTTCTTTTTACCCGCTATGTATTTAAAAAAGGACTTCTTGTTGTCCTTGATCTGGGTAGCTAATCCCAGTTCCATCTCCGCCTTGGCCTTCCTGACAGCCCCCCTACTGCCCCAAGCAACCGAGGTATAGTCCTCCCTGGTGATGGCCCCTCCCTTCCATTGAGTGTACACCTCCTTTTTAGCTAGGAGACATTCCCATATGTTTTTGATGAGCCATGGGGGCTTTTGCGCCCTCTTGCTCCCTTTGATCCATTCTTGCCCCCTTTGATCTCGATGCTGGTCACATCCCTCCTGAAATGCAGCACCCAGAACTGGACACAGTACTCCAATTGTGGCCTAACCAGTGTCACAGAGAGGGGAAGGATCACCTCCTTGGACCTGCTCATGATGCATCCGTGGATACATGACAAGGTGTGGTTAGACTTGCTGACCGCGTCCTCACATTTGTGGCCCATATTCATTTTAGAATCAATGATGACTCCAAGATATCTTTCTGCCACTTTTCCTTCAAGAAGGGAGTTCCCCAGCCTATAAGTATGCTGCTGGTTCTTTCTGCCAAGTGCAGTACCCTGCACTTGTCAGTATTGAATCCCATCCTATTGACATTCACTCACCCTGTAACCTGTCCAGGTCCAGTTGTATCCTGTCCCTCCCTTCTAGCATGCCCACTTTGCCCCAAAACTTGGTGTTGTCAGTGAATTTGAACAGGGTGCTTTTCACCCCCTCATCCAAGTCACTAATAAAGAAATTGGTAGGAGAGGCATTGTGGTCCTGGAGAGTAGGGGAACTAGGTGTCCAAGATGAGTGATCATTCCTTAAGGAGATGATCCTCCGAGCCCAAGAGGTGACAGTCCCAATGCAAGTCAAAAGGGGCAAGAGTTTTCAAAAGCCCCTTTGGCTCACCAAAGGCATTCAGGAATGCCTGAAAGCCAAAAAGGAGGTGTACATCCAGTGGAAGGGGGGGTGCTATCACCAAAGAGGATTATACCTCCATTGCTCAAGTTTGTAGGAAGGCTGTTAGGACAGCTAAGGTGGAGATGGAACTAGGGCTAGCAACAAGGATCAAGGACATGCTTGGCAATCTGGTGCTTGCACCAGATGAAAAAGCAGACCTTTTTAACAAATTCTTTGCCTCCATTTTTCTAAGCAGGAACTGGGACATCTCCCCCACCGGGATTCAGGACAGACTCAGGAGAGACTCCGTCAGGCCTAGAGTCAGGGAGGACTGAGTTCAGGAACTTCTGGAGGGGCTGACTGCTCCTCCCAGTAAATGTCCAGGTAGTTTAGATGACCCATGACGACCAAATCCCTTGACTTAATTGCCTCCACGAGCTGACCCAAGAATTCCTAGCCCAGCTTTTCTTCCTGCTTGGGTGGTCTGTAGTAGACCCCCACCATTAAGCCTCTTTCCCCATGATCCCCTTGTATTCTGATCCAGAGCACTTCGGTCTGCCCCTCCTCTAACTCCATTCTGTTAGTTGAGTTACATGTATTGCTCTTTGACATAGAGTGCCACACCCCAACCTTTCCTCCCCATTCTGTCCTGCCTGTATAGTCTGTAGACCCTAATGTTTACTGCCCAATCATGGGTTGAATCCCACCAGGTTTCAGTGAGCCCTACTATGTCTGGGTTTGTACTAGCTATCTGGAGGGTGAGTTCCTCCTGC
Source organism: Alligator mississippiensis (assembly GCF_030867095.1). Classification (NCBI taxonomy): domain Eukaryota; kingdom Metazoa; phylum Chordata; order Crocodylia; family Alligatoridae; genus Alligator; species Alligator mississippiensis. The sequence continues at coordinate 47,150,481 of NC_081830.1, forward strand.
TTATTCCCCATACTTTGAGCATTAGTGTAAAGGCATTTAAGGCCTCCTATCAGTGCATGCCTCCCTCCCCAATTCCTAGGACTATCCGGACCCTTGTCACTTACCTGGGTACTTCTTGTGCTCATCATCTATCTTGGCTGGGAGGTGTCCTCATGTCCTCCTGTGGCCCTATCCCCCCACAAAACTAGTTTAAAGCATGCCATATGAGATCAGCCAACCTGGAAGAAAAGACATGCTTGCCTTTAGGGAAGAGGTGAAGCCCATCCCATCCGAGCATGCCCCCTGTGCGAAAATGCAGGTCGTTGTCCAGGAACCCGAGGCCTGCCTGGTAGCACCAACTCTGAAGCTGCCGGTTGACCTTTTTATCTTTTTTTGGGCAGACTTTGACTAACGCCTGGAAATTTCTGGAGGCTTCTTTACTGGAGGTGATCTTTGTCTCTGGGATGTCACTTTTGCTAGCTCTCTGAAAACCCATGCGTATTTGACTAGATTATGAAGCATGGAGGGGGATACTGTAGCAAAATTCTTAGGAGATAGTGAAAGTAATACAGTAACATTTATGAGGACTTAATCTGCTCTGGAAATGCTTCAGACCTGGGTTGGGAAGATTTTCTGATTCATTGATGGTTTGTCATGCTATCCCAGAATTGAGGGCAAGGTGGCTGCTGTTTGTCTTGGTATCTCAGTGATTGCATTGCTGGGGACAAATGTCATGGGGGAAGAATCTGCTTAATTCAAACATAGGGGGGACAAGAGGCAGAGAATTAAAGACACTGAATGTGGTGGGAGGCTAATCAGGCTATAATCAAGCCTTTGATTTTTTTGTTTTTTTCAATTTGGCACCCAAAATTACTGGACACCTTCGATAACTTCAACCTTGATCTCTGTGTGCTTGATCTCCTTAACTATAAAATTGGGAAATAATATTCTCACAGTGGATATCTGCAGGTGTATAATGGATTGGGAGTATCTCAGTAAGTCAGTTGCTTTGATACATTCATGGGATGTGGACCTCAAGAGATTTTGTTACAACAAATAAGTTTCTGCAAAAAGTTTCAGGTGGTATAAATGCATTCATTGAATAATTACTAATCATTACTTATAGAAATCTTGGACATTAATCATTTTTACTCCAAGCAGGGGTTCAATAGTATACATTAAATAAAGCTTAAAGCAATGAATCTGGAGATGATAAAGAAATATTAAATAAGTATTCTGAGAACAAGGCATTAAATGTATTGAAAAAAATACTATGTGCTTGTGTAGTCAAAGATTTTCATTATCCATGAGCACAAGGGGGAACAATTAAGGTTGCATTAATTATGACACTAAATTTTTGAGTGCTTAATTTTACATTCTTAAAAATAATAATGACATTGAAAGAACATTGACACAAATTAATCACATTCATATCTGTGGAATTATACCAGGAATTCAACTTTATACCAAAATTGCCTTCCAACTCCCACTGAAATTCAGTCTAATACCTTAAAACTTTCTTTAAAAAAAAAGTCTCACTATGCAAGTCACAGCTGTGAAATTATGCCAGCTGAGGGACAGATCCTGGGGGGGGGGGGGGGGGGGGGGGGGGGGGGGGTGGAGAAGGGTGTTCTGGTGACCTCTATATCCCTGCCTTTGATTCCTGCTCCACCCAAAGTCTCAAACCAACTGCCTGGCAGTGGCAGCAGCATATCCAGTCAGGCAGCGTTGAGGGAGCCAATTGACTTCATAGTCATTATGATCTATCTGATCCCTTCTAAACTCTTCATTTCACCCTCTCTTCTTTTTAATGGTCTTGATGTTCCACCAATTCTTCAATTCTGCTGTCTGTTAACTGTTCCTGGTAATGAAACTCCTATTTCACAGCCCTACTGAATTGTTTTTAACTCATTCCAATGAAGTTAAATTTGGTTTTGTTTCAATCTTATATTGAATAATACAGGACTAGCATATTAGTAAAGCTTCTAGTTTATTTTTAACTAATGAAAATATGGGTGCCTGCAGATATGCGGGAATGCTGCACTTCAATTACAGTGAGTTGGAGCAGATTTAATTAATCGAACCTGCTGGAGTATGCTAACTGGCGTACTCCAGAAGCCTCTGAGTCTCATGTATTCAGTGTACCCATGCTTCAAAATGGTGTTCTAACTATGCCACTTTTAACCACAGAAGCCTGCATAAATAAATGACTGACCTGTCTACCAAATCAATATCAGCTTAATGGTGTCATACTGCAGACAGGCAGTTTGGTGTCAAACAACAGAAGACACTCTGATCATGTTAACAGCTACCAACTTCACAGTTTCTAATTGACAAACATCTCAAGTACAAATAAAAAAATATACAGGTCAGTGAACTTTACACAGTAATTTTTGACAAAATGGCAGAGAAAAACAGTTTGTGTGTATAGCAGCAGAAGGGGCTGAAGGGAGACATTAGAAAAACTTATGATAAAAATAAGTGATCAGAAGATGTGTTGGTCATTTGAGATATTACTTGTGAGGATTGACATGAGTATCACTCAAGAAGAAAGAATTATCATCATAAACATGGACACTCTTGGCGAGGATAATGAGAAATACAGATTGCAACTCTCAGTGACAATAGACTGAAAACGAAATGAAATACTTTAAGCCAAAGAGAAGAATGAGAGCAAATGGAAAAGAAAAAGAACCTGTAGAAGAAACTGTGCAAATAAAGAAAGCAGTAATGATAACTAGCAAGAAGAACAGAGAGAAAATTCACAGGAGAAATTACTAAAGGCAGCAAGCTGTTCAATTATGAGGAAAGCCAAAAGCAATCTTGCAGAAAGTTTAATAAAAATTCAGGAAAGGAAAGGTGGAGGTGGCTAAGCAATTCTACAGAACATTTTCCCAACATCTTCTTCAGTGTTAATCTTTTGCAGCCAAAAAAATGTGTATCGTATTTTGTTTTATTCTCAATATATAGACAATATGAAAGCCCAATATGAAGTCAAGATTAAAATCAAGAAACAATCAGGAAGAAACACTCTATTTATAATTTGATCACAGAAGCCTGAACAGCCTGACTAGTCTTGTGACCACAGAGAAACTTTTATTATTGAAACTCATGTCTGGTACAAGCATAGGAGCTGCCAGGGCCCCTCAGCCAATCAGTGGCAGGAGGCAAAAACAGTGCCATATTTAAACTGCAGTTTTTGCCTCCCTGCCCATGAAGAGTGAACTGCAAGTGTGGCCCCTCCAGTGGTGGAGGGACACACGAGGGAACCTGCAATTTGGTAGGCCCCTATGTATAACTGAAATGCAAAGGGGAAACATTCTGGACTGGGAAGGCAAAGAGCACAGATTGGGGCAACAAGCTAGGTAAAGGGGCAAGAGAGAAGGGCTCATAGATGAGAGCAATTAAGAAGTAGATAAGAAGCAGTAGGTGGGAATGACAGCTGAGTAGAATTGGCTAGGCAAGGACACTGGTGACAGGATGAAGAGCTGCTCAAGACAGCAATAAGACCAAAGAGTCCTCCCTAGGAATAACAGTGATTAAATAGGTCAGCTTGTACCCTGTGACTGCCACCTCCCTGGCTTCCCTCTTCAGGAATATGACAAGTTATTTGGGCTGAACTTTGAGAGAGACTTTGGCCCATAGTAAGAAAATCATTTTTACAGCAGCGAAACGCATACATTATCCCATTACCCAAACTCTCCCTTCTCCTCCCCATGTAAGTTACCAAACTCTTCTATAGGGTGGGGCCATACCTGGACAGCAAGAATGTCTTATCAACAGACTTTCTTCCACCTGTGAAAAGAACAGCAGCAATTATTCACATGGAAAAGTGGCACGAGCAGAATATGTAATATATTTTGATCCATCTCCTTACAAATTTGCTGTTGCAGACAAGAAGGGAGTCATCACTGGGGTAATAAACAACCTATGTGCAGATCATCAGTGAGCACAGAATGTACTGCAAAGATTCATAGACTACACAAAGCTCACTTGTGAAGAAGAAACCCTAAATTACTTTGTTTTCTAGAAGGAAGGGAGATAAAGAACTGACACACACAAGATTAGCCACACTGGATCTGAGCACTTTACAGATATTTATGACCTGTCAAAGCATGTGGTACATTGCACTTTTCATGACAAGTACTTCACTTTACAGAAACAAATCAATATACACATGAAATAGAAATAAAAGTGATAAATCTATTCCAAATAGTTTATTTGACATTTAACTAGTGAAGAGCATTTACAAATGACACAGACATCAATGGAATTACACTGTATTCACCTTGCTATAATTGAGATTAAAATATGGCCCTGCACTACTTTAAAGACACTTCCAAAAGTTGGGAAGGTAAGCTTTAAAGGAGCCCTCCTACTGTCCTCTTTGTATCCAGGCTGAAATGTATATCAATGACAAATTGGTAAGCAAAGGAAACAATAAAATGTGACTGAAGGACATGAAAGTATGGCAAATCATGCAAATATGAGGCCCAAGGTCCCACAGGGCCTTTTTTGTATGTCAAGCAAAAAATCTTAAAATCAATAAAAGCATGAACAAAAGTCAATATAAAAGACTTCAGAACAGCCATAATGCAAGCTGAGCTCTTCAAGCAAGTAATGACTGTAGCAGTGGCATTTTGCATTAATTGAAATCTTTTCACTGAGGTGTCTGGCAGATCATTTAAAAGAAAACTCTATTATTCAGGCTTAGAAATAATAAAGATATATATGTCAATATACCTTAAAAGCATAGAGCACAGATTAATCCTATTTCATCAGTGATTAAAAAGAAAATGTTTGTGGTTTCAGTCATACAGTGAGAATATTACAAATGTTATCATAAATTTAGAGGAGATGTTTTAGATTAGAGACACAAGCTAAAAATTAAAACTAATACTCAGAAACAGAATACAAGGGCCAATAAGCTAGGCTAAAAGAAGGATTGGCTACAGTGTATTTGCACATTCAAAAAATGAAATTCCCAAATTTTGGAAAATCACTTTTCCTAATTATCAGTTTACATTTTGCTCTGTATTCAACAATAAACATTAACTTTAAATAATGTTAAATGCAAAAAAGTGACAAAAATGAAGAAAACAATTTGCACTTAATTCAGTGCATAAAGACCTCAACAATTCATAGTTAATGAGTGTGTGAGTATAGATCCTGACGTGGTCCCCGTATTATGGAATAGATACCAAACCTCCAGTCCTCTCTCATTCTACTACTCCCTTTTTCCTTCTGTAACAGGTAGGAAGATGTATTCTGTATTCTGGCTGGAAGAAAATCCCTTGGACATTTCCTCTTGCTGGCATAAGCTACAGAATACCAGGATGAAGTTCAAGGCAGACAAATGCAAGGTGCTACCCCTTAGGAGGAATAATCAAAAACAGAAATACAAAGCAAAGGGACTTTGGAGTCTTGGTAGATCACAGACTCACTAATTGTGCAGCATGATGCAGTCACACAAAAGGTGAATGCAGTTTTGGGTTGCATCAAGAGAAAAATTAGGTGCAAGGCACAGGATGTGATAGTGCCTCTCTACTCAGCACTAGTTAGGCCTCATATGGAATATTGTGTGTAATTTTGGACTCCACATTTTAAAAAGTATGTGGTGAAGTTAGAGAGGGTTCAGAGGCGGGCAACAAGAATGATAAAGGGCTTGGACAGCAAGTCCCCTGAGGAGAGGCTGAAGGAGCTAAGCATATTTAGCTTATGGAAAAGGTGCTTGAGAGGGGACATGATAGCAGTCTTTATGTAACTGAAGGGCTGCCATAAAGAAGAGGGAAAGCACTTTTTTTTCTTGCTGCAGAGAGGAGAATGCAGATCAATGGCTTGAAGTCAGCAAAGTAAGTTTAGACTGGATATCCAGAAAAACTTACTCACTGAAAATAATGTCAGTAAAATAGCCTGCCTAGGGAAGTTGTGGACTATCCATCACTGGAGGTATTCAAGAAGAGGTTGGACAGCTGTTGGTTGGGAATGATTTCGGTGTAGCTATGCTTATTTTCTACTTTGTATATGTGTCAGGGCATTTTTAAGCCTCCCCAGAGGTACTGGGTGTTTGTTATAGTTAAGGCTGGGGACTTCAACTGGAGTGTGACAATTGTCCTGCTGGGAGCAAAGCCAGAGGTTACTGGCTAGAAGGTCTTGCCTCTCCACTCAGGGTCAAAGCGATCATCATATTTGGGGTCAAGAAGGAATTTTACTTCATGGTCAGATTGGTATGAAGTGTGTGTGTGGGAGGGGGTGGTCTTGCAGTTGGGGGTGTGGCCCTCTACCCAGGACCTCTTGAGCATATATTAACAACATTTTATAGAAACAGGACATTGGCTGCTGTGGTCCCCTGCTTTATCTGTGGCAGCTTAGGGTGTTAGATCTATGTTATGCCAGGGTTGATGGTAGTCTAACGTAGTTTAGATAATGGTTGTATGGGATTGTTTGGATAGGGATGATCCTGCCTCAGGTAGAGGGTTGGACTCAATGAGCTCTGGAGGTCTTTTCCAGTCCTACTTCCCTATAACTCTATGACCATGACTCTATGTCACCTCAGTGTCAAACCATTCCCTAAAACAGTACAGTTATCAGGGCATACAAACATATCTTACTCTTTGGTTCTGTATGAAGTGCTATTCAGAACAAGATTTGGATTCCACATATTTTCACAACTCTTCTATTTATTTTTATTTTGCAAAAAAAATAAATAATTGACCTGTTTGTCACTTGATGAATCGGAAATATTTGATATCTCAGCTGTGCAGTGGGCAGAGCTGATCCGAGCAGGGTGCAGGGCCCAGGGCAAATCAGCCCATGTACGGCCCCACCCCCCGCTCTACTCTCATGTGCCCCAGACCTGAAGAAGCTGCTACCACCATCGGCAGTGGTGGTGTCAGCAGTGCGGTGGAGGGGTAGCAAGCAGCTGGACGTAAAGCTGGCGGTGGTGGCACAGAGATGTCACAGCTGATCCACCCAGCTCCACGGGGCCCAGGGCAATCACCCTGATTCACACACCCCCAGGAACGGCCCTGGCAGTGGGGCACCGAAAATATATTTTTTCTGTCCCCTGATTGCATGACTTAATCATGGCACTATGTACTACTTCTGCTCACAAATCAACATTTCATCCTAAACTTACATATTGCCATTATAAAACTAATTTTGGCTCTAGGGAACAACACTTGCTCTTGCTGTTAGTTTCCTATGTACATTTGTAACTATACATAACAATACATATAGATTTTTTTTCGTAGATTTTTCAGACATTAGGGCTAGAAGGGACATCAGAAGCTAAATGAGTCCAGCCCCTGCCCCAGGGGCAGGAAGTCAGTTGGGGTCAGAGGATCCCAGCAAGATAAACATCCAATTTTCTCTTGAAGATGTTCAGGGTAGGTGCTTGAACCAACTCTGATGGCAGGCTATTCCAGACCTTGGAGGTTCGGGCAGTAAAGAAATTCTTCCTTATGTCCAGCCTGAAATGGTCTTGCAGGAGTTTATAACATTTCGACCTTGTCATCCCTTGGGGCACTCTGGTGAGCAATCACTCCCCCAGATCCTGGTGAACACCCATGATAAACTTATAGGTGGCCATCAGATCGCTTTTCCAGGCTGAAGAGTCCCATGGCTCTCAGCCTCTTATCATAAGGTCTGTTTTCCTGACCTCTGATCACGTGTGTGGCTCTTCTCTGGACTCTCACAAGCTTCTCCACATCCTTTTTGAATTGTGGAGCCCAAAACTGGACGCAGCACTCCAGCTGCAGCCTCACCAAGGTGAAGTACAAAGGGAGAATGATGTCCTGAGATTTGCTTGAGAAGCATCTATGGATGCAAGCCAGTGTTTTGCTCACTTTATTAGCTGCAGCATCACACTGATGGCTCGTGTTCATCTTGTGGTCAATCATGACCCCCAAGTCCCTTTCATCCATAGTGCTAGCCAGCGTAGCACTGCCGAGCTTATAAGGATGCTGCGGGTTTTTCCTCTCAAGGTGAATAACCTTTCATTTTTCGGTGTTAAACACCATCAGGTTCTCATCTGCCCATTTCCTGAGCCTGTCAAGGTCAGCCTGGATCATCCTCCTGTCCTCAAGTGTGGATGCTTTACCCCCAAGTTTGGTGTTGTTGGCAAATTTGGCCAATCCACTTCTGACTCCAATGTCCACATCACTAATGAAGATGTTGAACAGTATAGACCCAAGGACAGAGCCTTGAGGGACCCACTGGTCACATGGCACCATGATGATTGACTTCCATTAACCACCACCCTGTGGGTCCAACCACGGAGCCAGTTCCCCAGCCAGCAAATAATGGTGGACCCAACCTGCAGTTGGCCAATTTTGCCAAGAGGTGATCATGGGATACCAAATCAAAGGCTTTTTTGAAGTCAAGATATACAACATCAATCTCCTCTCCCTTGTACAGGTGATGGTTACCTGGTCGTCAAAGGAAATATAATTGGTCAAGTAAGACCTACCCACTACAAAACTGTGCTGGCTATCCCTCAGGATGTTGCCATTGGCCCGTCTGTTGAGAATGGCCTCTTTGATGATTTTTTCTAGGACCTTCCCTGGGATAGAGGTCAGGCTGATGGGCTTGTAGTTTGCTGGATCCACTTTCCTCCCTTTCTTGAAGATGGGCACCACTTCGGCCTTCTTCCAATCTTTGGGCACTTCACCAGAGTGCCAGCAGTTTTTGAAGATCTGTGCCAGCGGCTGAGCTATGATGCTCGCCATCTCCTTGAGTACCCTGGGGTGCAGATTGTCAGGGCCGGCTGACTTGAAGTTGTCCAGCCTCTCAAGGTGTTCCTTCACAAGGTCAGCATTGATGGACGGCAAGGAATCTCCCTCACCTGGGCCTCCCTGTCCCATAATGGGTAGGGGCATCCCATGGGATTAATAAAAGACTAACACAAAGTACCCACTTAGTAGGTTGGCAACCCACAGCCCTACCAGTGCCCCCACTCCTGATCTGCAGCCCCTGCCTGCTCCCACTAGCTACTTCCCACCACAAGGACATGAGTCCAGTTGCAGGTGTACCACCCACTGCTTTGTGGCTCTGAGTAGTGCCTGCCCTTGCTGTTCTTCTCCCTGCACCTATGCCCAGGCCCCAGCAATCCTCATGCTCTTCCTGGGTAAGCCCCTTCCTTTCCAGGCCAGCCTCCCCCTGCACAGGCTACTCTTGCACTGGGCCAATTTCTGCCTCCATGTGCCTCACATGCCAGCTCCATAGAGGCAGGACCCAGCCTGGCCCAAGGGCATGTGGCTTCTGCATGTGGTGCCAGGACCCTGGGTGACAGCAATAGTGGTCCTGTCCTGCCCAAGGATGCATGTGAGCAGGCTGGGTCCACACCCTGTGCCATGTGCAGCTGCTGGGGGTCTCTGTCAGGAGTGGGCATAAGCATCCCGATGACCACTGTTGCTGCTGCTGCTGCAGGGGGGCTGTGCACCTTGTGGGAAGACAGGTGGGGGACCCACCCCTTTCACATATTTACCCCCACAACCACACATTCCTCCCAACCACAGCCCTGCCCATCCCTACATTACCCCCACACCCATGTCCCTACTTACCTGGGACAGAACTGGGGTCCAATCCACTGCTGCAGCCTCGCCCCACTCCTATTTGCTCCAGCACACTGAGGCAGCATGCTGGAGCAGTAAGGGCATGGGTCAGCCATAGAGATGCTCTGGGCACATGCCAGAGTGTCTTTTTGGTGGACCCAGCCTCTGGTTGCCTCTGGGAACACTCCAGGACATGCCCTGCACCACTTTTTTTCTGTGTGTGTGTGGGGTTTTTTTTTATATACTGGGATTGCCCGGTATCAAATTTAGACTTCAAATTTAGAACATTTTTTCATTCTTAGCATGCCTCTTGTGGCATCTCAAACTGCTTTGGGGTGCCACAACAGGCATATGCTCACTCATCTGGATGTAGCCATGATGGTCATTTCCTTGTATTGGAAGGAAAGAACTTGATTCCAACATTTTCACTTTATATGTTCTCACTTTACATCTATGGTGTGTTGACCCCCAAAGGCAGCTGTTTCTTTAAGGAATATATTGTACAATATCTTAAATTCAGATTTTTGGTGCTGATATTCAACATCAATAGTACTGTGGATCAGCTTTCTTTTTTAACAATAGCAAGTTTTAGCGATGGCATACTGAAGTAGCGAACCACAGCCTCATTAGTGAAGCTGGACTGTGTTTTAGAATGGTTTGAAAGATTGTAAAGCTTTGTTGTTGTTATTACTTACGGCTTCATGATGAAGTTGTTAGGGACTGTGTAGATACGCTGGCATAGCCAATAAGAAGTTCCATTTTTCAAATGTCAAAAGAGAATTGAAAGATTAGAGGATCATCATATTTTCCTTTCAAAATGGAACATGGTTGGATCCAACTGGCCAAAGAGATGAAGGTAATGAATTACCTGGCTAAGGTAATGAATGGCATGTGGTAGCATGTGGTACTGAAGCATAACAAGCAGTTTTTGTACTCTAAGAGGCAGCACTAGCTGGGGCAATGGCTGGGGCAGCCACATTTTGCTCACCCCTACGGCTAATCACTGGTACATCTACACATGCATTTGCTGTGGGGTGGGTTTACTCTACAGTAAATAACTTGAAAATAAACCCACCACAAGCAGTCATCTATGCACGCAGGGACATGAGATTTGCTGCTCATGGCAGCAGTCTTCTCCCACCCTGGCTGGCCCTGCATTGGCCCCCTACCGCCACCAGGGGGAGCTGGAGGCTACAGCCACAGCTGATTGTGGCCAGCAGCTATTTTTAAAAGTCAGCTCTGCATGCTGCTCCTGGGCCACCAGGTTTCCTGGCCTGGAGAAGTGTGTAGAGATCAGTGGTAGCACATGGTGTCTCTGTTGCTGCATCCTGTGCCTGCCATGCTATGGATGCTCCAGCCCCTGGCCCCAGGAGTGATGTCCACTACCCCAAGCTCCTGTTCACCAATGTGCTCACTCTACTGGCCCACCATAGGGATCACCACCTAGTCCAGGTAAAAAGCAGATTTTCTCCCAGTCAGTGTCTACATGTGTGCTACTGCACAGTAACTAATCACGAGTAAATTGCTACTTTTCTATACAGATAGGACATTTACTCACTATTAGAGCAAATTACTGCACAATAAGCATCCTCACGTGTAGACGGTGATGCTTTCTGTGCAGTAATTTGCACTAATCTCAAATAAAGCATCTCATGTAGATGTGCCCACTGAGATGTTGAAAAGGATGCAACCCCAGGCCTGAGTTCTGGAAGGCAGGAGTTGGGCACCAGCTCCAGAAAAGGATTTATGGCTGAGGGTTGCTAACAGAGACAGAATTCTCCCTGAAGCCTAGAATAAGGTAGAATTTAAGATGTACCACTCTGTATGGGACTTCCTATTGGCTACTTTTGATCACTCCAGTTTAGCAGAAATCCCAATTTTAGGTGCCTACCTCTTCCCATACATTGTATAGGAACTCTAAATGCCAAACTCGGAGCTGCACATTCTGATACATAAAAAGGTGCTTAAAAGTTAGGCAGCACAATATTGAATGTCCCAAGATCAAAGTCCTTTGGGGAATTGAGCCCTTAATGCCAATCATTTATACCTGTAAAAATGCATGGGATCACAGAGACAGTGATACTAATAAAATAATATGGAGACATTGAGCTCCATGGGAACAAGGGTGTATTTTGCTTTCACAGCCTTTATTGAAGGTTATAACACATGAAAGAAGGAAGAACTCAGCTTGACCTTTAGACTGAGTTTGCAAAGATGGTTAGATAAGTGTCTTATACATATAAACTGGGTCACTTAATATGCAAATTATTTGGAAAAATAAACATGGAACCCTACAATGCCACTTTTACAATCACATTTCAGAGCTAGCTCCACTTTAAAGTACTGTGAGCAGATATTGTTTTCTTTTTCTTCTTTTACTTCCTCCTCTTTTAATTACTAAACCAAATCCCTACTGCGTAGCCTTAGAAATATTGCTTATTTTATTTACAACAACCCCAGAAATGTGACTTGCCATATCTTGAGCAATATTTTTACCAGCTATTCCACATGAAGGAGATGGTCCTCTAAGACCAAAAGGTGGCAATCCCAACATGGATCAATGTGGACAAGAGTGCTCAAAAGCCCCCATGGCTCACCAAAAGCATCCAGGAATTTCTCAAAGCTAAGAAGGAGGTATTCACCCAATGGAAGGGAGGAGCGATCACCAGGGAGGACTATACATCTATTGCTCGGTATTGTAGGGGGGCTGTTAGGAAGGCCAAGGTGGAGATGGAACTGGGACTAGCAACCCAGATCAAAGATAACAAGAAATCCTTTTTTAAATACATAGGGGGTAAAAAGAAGGTCCCGGATAATGCGGGGCCTCTGCAGGACACACTTGGAAATCTGGGGGTCTCACCAGATGACGAGGCTAACCTATTTAACAATTTCTTTGCCTCCATTTTTCTGAGCAGGGACCAGGTCATCCCCCCCACTGGGATCCCCGATGGTCCCAGGGGAGGCACAGCCAGGCCCAGGGTCACAGAGGACCTAGTCAGGGAACTTCTGGTGGGACTGGATGTGTTCAAATCATCAGGTCCTGATGATCTCCACCCCAGAGTGTTGAGGGAATTAGCAGAGGTCATTGCAGGACCCCTGGCACAGCTTTACGAGCACTCATGGTGCTCTGGCGAGGTGCCAGAGGACTGGAAAAGGGCAAATGCAGTCCCCATTTTCAAAAAAGGGAGGAAGGAAGACCCAGGAAACTATAAGCCTGTTAGTCTTACCTCGGTCCTGGAAGCTCTTTGAGAAAATTATACAGGAGCACATCTGCGAGGGGCAAGCAGGGGAGTGGAGTGTATGCTTAGGGGCAACCAACATGGGTTTATTAGAGGCAGGTCCTGTCAGACCTAGCTGGTGGCCTTCTATGACCAGGTCACAAAATTCTTGGATGAAGGTGTCGCAGTGGACGTAGTCTTTCTGGACTTTAGGAAGGCCTTTGACACCGTCTCTCACCCCATTCTTGTTAAAAAATTAGGAGATTGTGGTGTCAATGCCTACACAGTCAGATGGGTGACAAACTGGCTGGAGGGCCGCACCCAGACAGTGGTGGTGGCCGGGTCATTTTCGACCTGGAGGGATGTAGGCAGTGGGGTTCCCCAGAGCTCAGTCCTCATGCCTGCACTGTTCAACATCTGCATCAGTGACTTGGATGAGGGGGTGAAAAGCACCTTGTTCAAATTTGTGGATGAAGCTAAGATGTGGGGAGAAGTGGCCATGCTAGAAGGGAGGGACAAGCTGCAATTGGATCTGGACAGGTTACAGGGGTGGGTGGATGAGAATAAGATGGGATTCAATACTGACTAGTGCCAGGTACTGCACCTAGGGAGAAAGAACCAGCAGCACACCTACAGGCTGGAGAACTCCCTTCTCATCAGCACAGAGGCAGAAAAAGATCTTGGAGTCATTATAGACTCCAAGACAAGCATGGGCCGCCAATGTGGGGACGCAGACAGGAAGGCTAACCGCACCTTGTTATGCATCCACAGATGCATCACAAGCAGGTCCAAGGAAGTTATCCTCTCCCTCTAAATGACATTGGTCAGGCTGCATTTGGAGTACTGTGTCCTGTTCTTGGTGCCGTGCTTCAGGAGGGATGTTGGCAGAATTGAAAGGGTCCAGAGGAGGGCCACTCGCATGATCAGGGGGTCTTCAAAAGGAGGCTAGATAGACACCTTGCTGGAGTCATTTGACCCCAGCATTCTTTCTTGATCATGGCAGGGGGTCAGACTTGATGATCTGCTCAGGTCCCTTCTGACCCTACCAACTATGAGACTATGAAAGTTAGTACTTAACTATCTCTCTCCTCCCATTGGAAGAGTGGTACCAATTTTCTAAAACAGCTATGGAATATTCCACCTATAAATGTTGTATAAATAGTAGGTAGCCTAGGAGTCGCCCAGTTAATCATAACCAGACTGTGTCCTTATAATACATCAAGATCCTGCAGTTTTCTTTATAACTGTTTTCATATTTGTAATCTAAACTGAAAGCTTTCCAGGGGAAAAAGAAACTTTATGATCATTTTTCAATAAAAAAAATAAGAGCAGTTTATTCTGGTCTATCATTATAACAGTGATATCAATGCAGCATTAACTCAATCCGATAGAATATAACTGGCTATAACACTGATGGTCAGATAGCCATTTCCTTTATTTTATTACATTAAAGCGGATATATAATTGTTCCTGACTAGCTACTATTTAATCACATGGTTATGCAAGCAAAATAATTGCATTTACATAATGGGCCTAGGCATGCATCCTGTACTGAGGCATAACTTCCACTGAAGTCAAGAGGAAGGAGTACAGAAATCAGAATTTAGAGAAAATGGAGCATTCTTTTGTCCCTTCTTGGACAGCTCCAAAATGTGTACCTATTACCCATTATAAAACAGTTAAGCAACAAAACTTAATCTTTCCAGGTAAATAATTATTTTAATTGATTGATCTGTACAGAATCTGTCTGTCTAGCCTGAATGGGCTTTCCCTGGAAAACACCACCCGATTTCATGATATAAACATGGATATATGAGTTTTCTTCTCGTTATATATGACCCTGACTCTGAATGCCCAGTCACTGAGAAGAGACAAACATAGTAAGGTCATATATAGGACATGACAAAGGAAAAGGGATAGTTGTGAAACTGATGCTTCACTCAAAATATTCATGGACTAGCCAATTGCCCATTATGAATGGCAGAGTGTTTCAGGGAGTGTTTACATTCCCCCCTCCTCACCTTTCGGGGCTGGCCATGTAAACAGTCCATCTGCCACCACTACCTACTCCTCCAGCCTGTGGCATGGCAGCTCCCTCCCTCCACCCACCTCTGGCTCCTCACCCACCTCCCTGCCTGAGGTGGAAGTGAAGACAGAAGTGGAGGCAGCGGCAGTAGCAGTGGCGGCAGTGGTGACTCCCTCCCCCGCACCCACCTCCACTTCCTCCTCTGCCTCCATCCCTGACTCCCTGGCTGAAGTGGAGGCAGCAGCTTCCTCCCCCCTGCCCACCTCCATCTCCATGTCCATCTCCCTGCCTGAGGCAGAGGTGGAGACAACTGCAGTGGCAGCTCCCTTCTCCCCTCACCTGCCTCTGACTCTGCCACTGCCTCCTTCCCCACCTCCCTGCTTGAGGTGGAAGCGATGGTGGCAACAGCAGTGGCTCCCTCCCCCTTGCCCACCTCCACTTCCTCCCCCACCTCCCTGCCTGAAGTGGAGGTGGCTGCGGCAGCAGCAGTGGCTCCCTCTCCACCACCCACCTCTGCCTCTGCCACCACTTCCCTGCCTGAGGCTTTGGTGGCAGCTCCTTCCTCCCTGCCTGCCTTCACCTCCTCCTCCACCTCCCTGCATGAGATGGAGACGGAGGCGGAGGAGGAGGCAGAGGCAGAGGTAGAGGCAGAGGCAGAGGTGGCAGCAGAAGCCGTGGTGGTAGTGGTCTCCTCCCCCACCTCCTTGCCTGAAGTGGAGGCAGTGGCTCCCTCCCTCCTCCCCCACCTCCCTGTCTGAGGCAGCGGTGGTAGTGGTGGTGGCAGTGGTGGCTCCCTCCTTCCAGCCTGCCTCCACCTCCTCCCCCACCTCCCTGTCTGGGGTGGCAGCAGTGGAGGCAGCAGCAATGGCACCTTCCTCCCCCCTCCCCCTGCCTCCTCCCTTGGAGCAGTGGTGCTCCCAACCACCTCCCTGCCTGAGGAGGCAAAGCCCATGCAGCCAATCACTACCCACCCTGTCGGCAGCACATGTGCAGTTGGCTAAAATCATTATGAACAGATGAACATACAGACAAACACATAGACAGACAGACTAAGCCCTTTATTATATTAGAATAATGAAGCAGTCCTTTGGGGACATAGGCAGCAATTGAGACAGTCTTAAAGTTGTCCTACCCAGCATTTGGGGCTACAGTTTTCCCCTTCCCCTGCGTATGCAAACTCAAGCACAGAAGAGGAAAGGCTCACAAGTGGTATATATCCATCTCTGCCCCTCCTGTCCATTGGGAGGAATTTCAAACTGAACTTGGATGCACCAATGATCAACCTCAGTGTATTTATAATGTGCACAGCACTTTACAGTATCAAATGTTTCACAACCCTGCAAGTGATCACCCCTCACTCCCCAACAATGTTTTTACAGACCGGGGGAATGAACAACCAGAAAGGGCAAGGCCAATGTTTCTCAACAGCCAAAAGTAAAAGTTTTAAACTAAGGCTAAGTACAGATGTTCAAAAAGCCCAAGGAGGAAACAATCTAACTTGCACAATTTTCTGTAAGTAACCTATGGTAGGTAGATCAGTAGTAAACAGTACACATATTCACCCTTTGCTAGCAGGGGCATGCAGGCTACCTGCACTGGCTGAGGATAGCAGGCTGGGGACATTCCTGCATGCCTCCCAGCATTCCCTGTGGGCTCACAGAGATTGCTGAGTGTAGCTGAGCACCTGAGCAACCCCTGATTTCCTTGGATGGCCTGTAGTGCCCCCCCCCCCATTCTCCCTTCATCCCCCACTTCCCTGTAGGGACTCCACATTATCCCCAGGACCTGGGTCCCTGTCCTGGGTGTGTGAAGCGGGGGTGAACTGTACTTTGTTGGCCTGCACAGCTTCCTTACTTGGGGCAAGCAGAATTGGGGGAAGGATTGGCCATGGATTCTGCAGCTTGTGCTGCAGCAGCAGCCCATGTGCTGGTAGTGGGAAAGTTGTGGGGGGGCACTCTATGCATCTGGAAGGGGCCAAAAAGGTGTCAGAGAAGTGGGTCTGGAACACCCATGGCATCAGTGTAGGGAATAGTGTCCCAGGTGTTACGTCTCAGCTCTGTGTTCTTGGGCAACCCTGGCACAGGATGCAGTCTGTCTGACTCACAAGGACTCACCCCCGCTCCCTCCCCTCCTCTACCTAAACGAAACTGATTAAGATGCAGTGAGAGACGTACCTAAAACTCTCTAGATAAGGGTGATAAGAGTGAACAACTGCCCCAGGTCTCATTTACATCCGAGATGGAACCAGATGACCATTCATTTACATGAGAGATGGAAAACAGAAAGCCTGAAGCAGAGACTGCAGTGAATTCTGGGACCAGAGAAGCAGAAGAGCGCTGCATGATGGGGAATCTGTGCTTCCAATGTTAATCAACCCATGTTCACACACACCCAGCTCAGCATTTATCAGACCAGTTCTAATCTGGATTTGCTAAGGACTTCCCCCGCCCCCCCCCCCCCGACACACACACACAGCTCTAAGTTTAATAGGCATCTCAGGCCGTACATTCCCTGGTCCCACTATGGGAGGCCTATTTAAACTTGATTGACTAAAACTCGGTTGCCGGGTTAGGGAATGCTGAGGCAAGAGACCGAGTCCGAGAGGGTACGGGCAACATTTGAACAATGGTTAAGGGTTCATCACAGCATCCAGCCTGCTGGAGCCCTAATCCCAGGTGTTGTCGTATCTTTCCCAAGACGACTGGTGGGAGTCCTCTCCACAAAAGGTTATGAGCACCCCAATAATTGCTTTAAGTCTGTTAAAAGACTATAGTAAGATCTGGAAAAGTCATGCTAGGCTGAGGCTTGTGCACAACAAGTAAAAATCCCAAATCCTGATGCTGCAAGCTATCTATTGTTCCTGAAGAAACCATGAGATATCCCATCAGTATATCTGCCATCCATAGGAATCTCAAGCTGGCTCCCAAGTATTTGGGTTACTCCCTAATCTTAAGTGTTTCCTGATTATCAATCAGTTTCCTGAGATGGTCCAAACCAGATAACCCCTTGTCAATAGAAAAGACAATGATTTACACTACTGAGGGTGCTTCGAAGCAGTTGAACTGAGGGTATAAAAATCTGTAAGTGTGTGTGCTGCAAAAGTAGAAAGAAAGAAAAAGAAGAAGAAGCAGGAGGAAAGGAGAAGAGGAGGAAAAGAAAAGAAGAAGAAAACTCCTGTGCTGACACCATCCCCTGTCATTCTTGGGACGCTGGAAGAACAGATCATCGCTCTCTTCAAGGATTGTGCTACGGACTGTGCCTGTCAGCTTTGCAGCCTGTGTACCGTGGACTAGGTGAGACCCCAGCGTTCTCTCTCTTCTGTCTAGGCATAAACTTCTGAACCTGAACTGTATTATTTAAGCTTGAGCTAAGTTTCCCCAAATACTTAGTGAAACCAGGATAGTATTGTCATTGTCATTGTTTGTGTTTGTTTTTCTTTTGCATGTCTATTACTACTAGTACTATTATATATTTCATATGCTTAGCAATAAATAACTTTTATAGTCAAACTGGTAGTAAGTGGGTATATTTTTCCTTCTCTGCTTCTCTTTCCTCCCGGGCTCTGCAGCAACGCTTCTTTTACCTAAGCTAAAGATCCCTGTGAAGCCCAAAATTATTGTGGGGTCTGCTCATCAAGAGGCCAAAGATTGGGACGTGCTGAGTTTGAAACACATAAGGGGATCAGCTTGTACAGGCTGATTGACCCAGTTTGACTCAGACGTGCCCTTATGAACTGAATGCTGGCCCATGAGGGTGTCAGCTGGACACCCAGCCGAATTCAGAGGGATTCTGTTTACCTGTGTGCTTGTGTCTGACTGCATTTTATTGTTGCTCTTATGAACTGATTCTTGGCATATGCGGGTGTCAGCCTGTCCATGCTGATCAGCCCGGCCAGGTCAGGCATGTCACGTTAATTTGTGTGTGTTTGTGTGTATGACTGATTTGGTGACTGGAGGAACCCAGTCCCATTGAGATTGAGTCCTGCAAGATAGCTCCACTGGGGGTGAGGGCTTGCAGAAGGGAGAAATACAGCTCCATATAGTAACACAAGCAGCACATTGACAGAATCACCAAGACCCTAGAAACTATCCCTAATAAATGAGCACACCCCAAAGTAATGGGCAAATTTGGTAACACCAGGGCCCACATGCTGAGCCATGGTCCATGGGGTCAAAGACCAAGGTTGGGGGGAGCCTCCTGTGAGGTGGAGGGTGTGAGTTCAGATTCTAGGTCCTGGGTCCCAAGTTCATGACATCAGGGCTTTTCTTCCCCACTCCTGTATGCCATGTTTCCCACTCTCCGCCATACCCAAAAAGATTCACTTAGGTCCAGCAGCAGGTGCACTTCCATTCCCACATCCTACTCTTGGGCATCTGGTTGTCCTGTTGTCCTGGGGCCTCCCTATGCCTCCTCCTCTGGTGGGTTCCCTACCAATGACTCCTGCCACCCCCTGCTGGTGCTGTATGTGTGCAGGGTTTTGATGATAATCTTGTCCTTGGCAAGGAAGTAGGGCACCTCCTCATAGAAGGGCATGGCCTGCCTGTAGGCCCCAGATCTTTTGTTGGCATCATGCACATGCTTATACTGAATCTTCATCCATTTAGTCTTGGTGAGGTACTGCTCCCAGTCCCTTTTGTGGTCCACGCCTGCATCTGCTGGGTGATGCATTTGAAGACATCCCTGTTCCAATGTCCCTTCTGGAGCTGATGCTGTGTCACCTCTTTGCCCCAGATGGCAATGACAGCCCTCATCTCCCTGGTAATGTGATCAGGGTTGGGTAGTGGAGGAGTATGGGACAGGGTCATCCATGGTCCAAAGTGATGCCTGTGGGGTCTCAGCATCTGTGGGTGGGTGAAGATCTGGCTGTGAAAGGGTGGAGGGAAGGATGGAAGGAAGGCTGAAAAGATGGCAAGAAGGCTGGAAGGGTGTATGGAAAGAGTGGACGATGTGTGAAAGTGTGGGTCCTGGCACATTGGTCTCCCTCTCCCTCTCACTGCTGCTGTGGTGAGACCTCCACTGGTTAGGCCACCCCCACAACCTTGAAACTTTCTAGGGGTTTCCAGCAGATATCCCATGGTTGTGGTAATGCCCTATGCCCCAGCCTGGAAATCTCCAGTATCCTCTATTTGCAACATGGAGGCAGCCGGCCATGCCCCACCTGCTCCTGAAGTTTCCTGGGGCATCTGCCTGCTTTCCCCAGCTTGGCGTCTCAGTGCCCCTGCCCCATCCTAGCACTCCAGGACCCTATAGCTGCAGGCCAAGAAAAGCCATGCAGTACCCTAGATGCCCATGGCCCATATACCTGCCAGCAACAGCCAAGCCACAGAAGTGACAGGGTTGCTCCCATGCAGACCCAACACCTATGTTCTACTCCCTGCCATTCCAGCCTACCAGAGGTGAGCTGCTCACACCAGCTTCTCCTTGGTGGGGTGGGGAAGGAGGGGGTTCATGCTGGGGTCCAAGTGACAGAGTGCATGGTTCTGGCCACTGAGGTATGGTATGCAGAAGCCAGGGTCAGGGTCCATGTGGCTGTATGCACAGGTTGGGACATGGGGGTCCTTGGCTGGGTGTGCAGGAACCAGGGTCAGGATCTGTGGGGCTGTGCCTATGTGTGGAGCATTGGAGAGCCCTAGATGGGGTTTGCAGGAGCTAGGGTCAGAGTCATATTAACCCTTCAGTAGACCCTAGGCAAATAAACTCATGGACCCCTACTTAATATTGTATATTTATATTACTTATTCACTCAATAATTATAATACTTAGGGCCCTAGACTTGTGGCTAGTTTGCCTATGTGTTAATCTGGCCCTGGTCAGGGTCCATAGTATTGTGCCCATGTGTAGAGTTTCTCCTCAGCTCAGTGTCAGGTCTGTCTGTATATCGTGGAGCAGTTAATGACAGATTGTGGGGGCATGGCCCAGGGACTTGGCTGATGAGGTCCTGGGGCTCATGCATGGGGGACAGATGCCTCACTTCTCTCTGCAGCTGATAGATGGCTGGAGGAAAGAGTCAGGGCCAGGGAGAGGGGCTGAGCTGACTCAACTCTCAGAGAGCTCAGGGATGGGGCCCACTGGGCACTCAGCTGCCACATAATGTGGCTGAGAGTGGGACAAGTGCTCGTGTGCCTCCCTGTGATCTGGGGATACTGGGGGTGCACAAAGAAGCCTGGGATGGTGGAGGACAGCAATTGAACTTGAATTGATAGGGGATCTGGTACAAAAGTTTGATTCACCGGTCTAATCTAAATTGATCAGATTTCAGTTAACATCAGTCCAGGTCTATTTTAGACCAGGTTGCACCAGTTTTAGACCAGTCTATGTGCACCAAACTTTTGTACTGTTATGGGTTTAGAACAATTTCTGATCTGGGTTTAGATCATTTCTTAGATTGGTTTACGTGTAATGGCTGTATCTGGTCTAAGTAGCTTGCTCAAGGCAACACACAGAGTCAGCATCAGAGCCAAGTTTGCAATTGAGAGGTCTCTGTCTCTTAGGCTAAGTACAGACTGCCAAAATGCCAGAGGCAGAATTGATTCAATCTTTGCAGGTTTCTCTAAGCTGTGTAGATTGAACTGACAGAGAACTGAACTGACTTCCAGTTTTCAGTTTGGAAAAGCAGGCAGAAGCCTGAACTGACCCAGGCCAGAAGGCAGAGGGCACTGAATCGTACTTCCAAGCTTGCAGGCCAAGATGAGGCTAGCTGAGCACATGTCCCTAACCCTCTGCTTCCCCCCACCCCCACCCCTGCTACCCCCAGCTGCAGGGAGAAGTAGCCCCATTCTGGGTGCCAAGTTGGGATCTTCTCCCATCTCTTGCTGGCCCAAGTCCCCACATTGACCCCTCATCCACCCTCCCCAGCACCCCTAATCCCCACTCACTTTCCCCCTGCCAACTGATTACCTGTGACTGCCCATGCTGTCTTGTCCCAGACAGCAGGCAGGGAAGGGTTAAGTTAAACTGCCTACCAGCCCCTGCTACTTCTGGCTGCTATCAGGGAAGAAGAGATGAACCCAGAAGGTTAAACCTTCCCTGCCTGCTCCCTGGGACAGGGCAGCACAGGCAGCCACAGGTAGTCAGGGGGCAGGGAGAAAGTGAGTGGGGTTCTGGACCACTGGGAAAGGTGCGGGGGGGAGCAGTGGGCCCAGTCTGGGACAGCAAGAGATGAGGGCAGATATCAGCTCAGCTTTGGGTTGGGGGCTTCTTTCCCTTCCCCCTACAAGTCAGAGACTGGCAGGGATGGTGCTCAGCACCAAAACCAATGCTCCCACAGCTGGCCAGATCCTCATGGGAGTCAGGGGTGGGATCTGGGCCAGGGTTCATAGATTTCATAGACATTAGGGCTGGAAGGGACCTCGGAAGATCGAGTCCAGCCCCCTGCCCAAAGGGCAGGAAGTCAGCTGGGGTCATAGGATCCCAGCAAGATAAGCATCCAGTTTTCTCTTGAAGGTGTTCAATGTAGGTGCTTGAACCACCTCCGGTGGCAGGCTGTTCCAGACCTTGGGGGATTGGACAGTAAAGAAATTCTTCCTTATGTCCAGCCTGAAACGGTCTTGTAGTAGTTTATGACCGTTCAACCCAGTCATCATCCCTAGGGGCGCTCTGGTGAACAAATGTTCCCCCAGATACTGGTGGTCACCCCTGATAAACTTATAGGTGGCCATCAGATCACCCCTGAGCCTGCGCTTTTCCAGGCTAAAGAGCCCCAGGGCTCTCAACCTGTCATCGTAGGGTCTGCTTCCCTGACCTCTGATCATGCGTGTGGCTCTTCTCTGGACTCTTTCCCACTCCCAGGGTGGGAGAACCCCTGCCAGGCATGGGGCTCCCCCCATGTGGGCAGACCCCAGCTCAGAGTGTTGGACCCAGGATGGGGGAGTGCTTCCCATCAGAACCTCAGTGACTCATGCTGGCCCAGCTGCAGGAGGGAGTAACCCTCCCAGACCATTGGGAGCCAGGGCTGGTGATGGGGCTTTTTCCCTTCCTTCACCAGCCTGAAAGTACAGGCAGGATGCAAGGTAGGGAGCTAACCCCGCTCAGCTGGAGAAAACAGCTTACGCCAAGTTTAGCTCACCCATCCTAGGAGGGGGTGGGGGGTTTGCAGGGAGGTGCAAAGCATCCTAGGAGCTGGGGGATTATGAGTTAACTTGAATCTTGAGGAGATCAGGGACAGAAGTGCGATAGATTAGTTTAACCTAAATCACTTAAGTCTAGTGCTATATTCATCCAGGTTTATCTTAACCTGGCTTCAGCCATTTTGAAAGCAGTTTATGTGCACTGAACTTCTGTTGTGTTACAAATTTGAAATGGTTTCAAATTACTTATACTGATTTATGTGCAACTTCTTTCCTTAGCCCTAGTCTACCACTTGATTTACTAAATTGCAAAATATGAAATTCTAAATCCATTATGTTTATGGCTAATTTGCCATTTGTTTTAGTGGGGCCAAGATTTCATCCTTAATATTTTAGAACAAACCTTATTCTTTGCTTTTTAAATGGTCCTGGTCACTATTCAAAATAGCCCGATGACTATGCTATGATGGGGCACCAAGATAGTTCACTGATCACTTAACCTGTTGCTCACCCCTTTTGCACTATGAAACTCAAGGTCTTCATTGTGATGCTTAAAACTGAACATGTGCGCCAGACTCGCATGTTAATTTGAGATAATTTACTTGTAGCTCTCTCTGTACTCATGTCATTGAATGAATTCTGTCCTCGTTTGCACTGTTTGCATTATATCTGTGTGAAAAGATCTCTCGACCTCTCATCTGGTCTAATCTTCTAAATACAGAGGAACCCTTTTGCTGTGCTTCCAGGAACCATGGCCATTTTCATATGTAAATGTTTACTCAGGCCTTTTTTTCCAAACACATCTTTCATTTTAAATCTTTCCTAGTGAACTCTTTTAAAAGACAAAACAGAAAAAAAGAAAGAAAGAAAAATAAAAATAAAAATAAAAGAAAGAACTATCTTCAGGTGTTTCTTTTTTAAACTACTGCAAACTACAGTCTTTACAGTTTCAGGGAGTTGAATGGATTTGGATCTGTACTGCAGTTTTCATTTGATTATAACTGTGAAGGTAGTTTGGTAACATATCAATCTACTCAGAAGTGCTGTAGAGGGAAAAATAACTCCCTGGGTTTAGTTTCAAGTTAAGCACATGAATCAAAATAACCTGAATCCCCTTGCTGACAACAAGAGCAGGTTAATGTCAATGAAGGTGTGTTTTACCTTGTTTGCCTACAGACTTTGAAGTATATGGCTAGTACCAAGGATATTAGTTATGGTGTTTACTAGGAAATTTCAGTAGACAGAGGGAAAAGGGATGACAGAATTGAAATTAATTTCCTGAAATTAATGTTGAGGATCATAAGAGAGTAGGGCTGGAGGAGAGGGCTCTAAATTCATTCAGTCTAGCCACCTCCTCAAGGCAGGATCATCCCTGACTAAACCATTTCAGTCAAGTGTCTGTTTAACCTGCTTTTGAAAGTTTCCAAGGATGGAGATTCCATAGTTTTTCTGGTATTCTGTTCCAATGCCTGACCACACTCATAGTCAGAAAGTTTTTCCTAATCCCAAACTTAAATTTCCTTTGTTGCAGCTGGGGTCTGTTGCTCCTAGTCCTGTCCTCTACAGTCAAAGAGAAAAGCCCATCTCCATCCTCTCTGTAATTGCCCTTCAGGTATTTGAAGACTGTGATCAAATCCTTCCTTAGTCTTCTTTTCTGCACATTAGTCCTTTCATCCTTTCCTTGTAAGTCTTGCTTCAGGCCCATAATCATTTTTGTTGCTCTATGCTGGAGTCCATCCTGTCTATAATCTCCCTTCAGGTATCTGATGCTACATAAGTCTTTCAGACTGAATTCTGAGCTTGTTGCTCTGCTTTAAAGTTATTGAAAGTCTGCTCTCTGCCTAAAGATTTCTCAGGATCAATCTCTTATCTCCTAAAATCCCTTTCATTCTAGAAGGAGCTCAGCCTCTATGGCAACATTAACTTAGTTCACTAACTTCACTCAAGTTCAGATTCATGTAGCTCATGTTAGATTTCTTTCTTACAGGACCATTTTTGTCATGCCCCCTTTTGTGTTCCTTGAGAGTCCACTTTAGGGCTCATCTTTTCACATTAGTATCCAGTTTTCTCAGAGGATAGCCAATTCTTTTTCATTTTCCTTCTTAGTGATAAAATGGATCTCTCCTTTGTCATGTGTAGTTACTCATTAGTTATCCATTCCAGTAATGCAATATCCAAAATCTGACACTGACTTATGGAGAACCAAATTTCTCCATGTGTTAAAGATCCAAAGGTTGTTCCTCAATCAAATTTGTCTTGATTTCCAAACTGGTTCCTGTAGAGTGAAGGCTACTTGTGCTTCCCAAGTGTTGGCATAGGTATCATCCTTGGGTTTCATAATACCTAAAGTATTAGCATGCCCATAGAACTGTACGAAGGTGACTGACTATGCTATTTCTGGTTCAGGAGGTAGCATGAACAGAGCAGTACAGCATATGCTGTCTCTAGGCCATAAGGCAGACATCAGCCACAAAGTCTAGGTCTTCCAAGCAATGGTTTGATTTGTACTAGAACCCTCACCTTTCATTTTCAAGCACATTTCTCATCATCAAGCCTGTTGTCAGATGTCCTAGAACCTTAGAGATTCTTGGCAGAGTATTCACACAGGAAGGTTTTTTTCAAGCCCCACTTGATCGGGGAGATAGCAGGACAAGAGGAAAGAAAGATGAAATAGTTACACTATTTCCTTAGAGCACATTAGCTACCTTGTGATTGGAGGGAGCTAATCTAAAACAGTTTGGGGGCCTGGCAGGTAGGAGTGTGCAAAATGGATTCAATTCGAATTCAAATTCAGCCCAAATCAGGGACAGTGATTTGATTAATTGATTCAGATCACTGTCCCCAATTCAATTTGGCCAAATCCGAATCTGAAGATTTGATGCTGATTCAAAGAATCAGTCACTCAGTCATAGACACAGCTTTAAATGTTTTTTCTACATACCTTGAGGTACCAGGCATGGCTCATGAATACTGCAATAGTGGGGCAGATGACACATCCCACAGAAGTGCAGGGGGGTAGGGAGGGGGCTACAAGCTTGGCAGTGAACCCAGAAGTGGATCACAAGTACTTCCAGTCCACTTCCAGGCCCACCGCCGATCATGCAGGGGGGCCCCCCATGCCCCTCCAGCTCAGCAATCAGCCGTGAAGGGACCCCACGTGCCACCCCCAGACTCAGGAGGCACCAGTTGCCAACCTGGAGGGTCATGGTGGGAGGGGCCCAGCGCACTCCCCGGCAGACCCAGAAGTGGACCAGAAGTGCTTCTGGTCCATTTCTGGATCTGCTGCTGAGCTCACTGGGGAGCCCCCAATGCTCCTGTGGGACACTCCTCCGCTGCATCATCACAGCATTCACAAGCTGCCTGGTATCTTGAGGTATGTAGAAAAAACATTTAAAGCCATGTCTATATGCAAATTGCCAAATCTTTTGGAATCTCTCTGAATTGATTCAGAAGGTTCTGATTTGATTCAGAGAGATTAAAGGGTTTCCTGATTCAATTCGGATTCAGAGATTCAGCCACTGAATTGGGCTGAATCTCCACTGAATTGAATCAGGGACTGAAGCTTTGCACAGCCCTAATGGCAGGCTCTGATTAATTTGTAAGAAGAGTGTGGATGCTCTTAACCACACTCCTTTATCTCTTTCCCTCTCATGTCCTGACAGATTCTTTATATTCCAGTAACCTCCTTTAGAGCCTAGCAATTTGCATCTGATCAGCCACTGGCCAAACACTGTCCAGTAAATTATCTGGTTGACAAGCAACGAAACTCCATCCAGCAACTGTTTACAGAATTGCCTGGAACAAACATACATATTTACTATTTATGGATCCTTGCAAGCCTGCAAATATGAGCTTCATAGTTAATAACTAAAAGAAATAGTACAGTGGACAAAAGGAATCTTTGTCATACGATTCACACACAATTTTACCTTTATATGTTGATTCCTGAGATAGAAAGGATAGCACAAACAATCAACACCTAACAAGAGTTTTCTTGTTATAGAGAAAAACATTAGGAGTTTACACATGTGCTCCAGGATGCGGGGTGGGGGGCCACCCTAATTAGAGTGGCTCCAAGAGCCACTCTAATTAAAGTGCCCAGAGCATCTCATGTCTAGAGCATCAGTGTCCGCGCGCTGAAAAATGGTGGCGTGGGCGCTTTAACTAAAGCTCATTCAATGGTATGGTATTCTCTTCCATCCTACCAGTGAATGGACGCGGAAGATGGCATGAGAACTGCATCCGAGAAACCAACTGGCGGCTCCAGCAGTGGTGTCTCGAGGCAGGCTTCGGCTTCCTGGACAACGACCCGCACATCACGACGAGGGACATGCTCAGTTGGGATGGGCTTCACCTGTCCCCCAAAGGTAAGCGTGTGTTTTCTTCTAGGTTGGCGGATCTCCTCCAGCAGGCTCTAAACTAGACTCGCCGGGGGGAGGAGAAGATGAGGGCGGGGGAAGCTGTGGACCACCAAACCATGTGGCACCCACAAGGACAGACCAGCCTGAAGAAAGAGAACATTGGGAACCTGCAAGACGCGGGGCAGCCAGCACTACAGCACAGGTAAGAAACGTGAAGGTAAGAAATAAGGGGCCCCTTAGGACTCGGAGCGGGGGGGCAGCAAAGGCACCTGTCGCAGGACTCAAGTGCCTATATACTAATGCTAGGAGCATGGGAAACAAGTAGGATGAACTAGCGCTCCTGCTTGCACAAAACACCTACAACTTAGTAGGGCTAACAGAAACCTGGTGGGATTCGTCCCACGACTGGGCAGTACATATTGAGGGCTATACATTGTACAGAAAGGACAGGGTGGGGAAAAAAGGGGGAGGGGTTGTGCTCTATGTCAATGAGCAATATACGTCAACCCTCATCAAGACGGAATCCAAGGATGAGGAAGTAGAAGGATTGTGGGTTAGGCTACATGGGGGGCAAGGAGAAAGGGATTTGGTGGTAGGGGTCTGCTACAGACCCCCACACCAAGGGGAAGAAATAGATGCGGGGCTCCTGAGGCAGCTCTCAGAGGCCATAAAAGCTAAAGAGGCGGTAGTCATGGGGGACCTAAACTACCCAGACATCTGCTGGGAGACACAGATGGCAAAGTCCCACCGCTTACGCAGGTTTCTAACCTGTGTACAGGACTTCCACCTGACACAGGAGGTACATGGTCCCACTAGGGGGAATGCCATACTGGATCTGGTATTGGCAACGGGGGATGACATGGTAGGGGACCTACAGATCGGTAGCCATCTGGGGGACAGTGATCACCTAATAATAGAATTCACCATAAGACGTCGAGTGGGTAAGGCAACTAGTAGGGTGAAAGTACTAGACTTTAGGAAAGCTGATTTAAATGAACTCAGGTGATTAGTCAAGGATGCACTGCAGAGTAGGAGTTTTGAAATGATGGGAGCCCAAGAAGGGTGGCTGTGCCTTAAGGAAACGATCCTTCGGGCACAAAGCGAGACAATCCCCAAGCGAGGTAAAAGAGGAAAAGGGGCCAGGAGGCTTTCCTGGCTGACCGCAGAAATCCAGGGCAGCCTAAGGGCCCAAAGGGGAGCACACAAAAAGTGGAAACAAGGAGAGATCACCAAAGACGAATATACCTCCTCTGCTCGTGCTTGTAGGGAGGCAGTTAGATGGGCCAAAGCTACCGTGGAGCTGAGGATGGCATCCCAAGTAAAGGACAACAAGAAATTGTTTTTTTAGATATATAGGGAGTAAAAGGAAGGCCCAGGGAGGAATAGGACCCCTGCTAAATGGGCAGAAACAATTGGTGACGGACAGGGGGGACAAGGCTGAACTCCTCAACGAGTTCTTTGCCTCAGTGTTCCTAAGTGTGGGGCACAGCAAGTCTCTCACTGGGGTTGTAGAGAGGCAGCAGCAAGGCACCAGACTACCATGTGTAGACCCTGAGATAGTGCAGAGTCACTTGGAAGAACTGGATGCCTTTAAGTCGGCAGGCCCGGATGAGCTCCATCCGAGGGTGCTGAAGGCACTGGCCGACATCATTGCAGAGCCACTGGCAGGAATATTTGAATGCTCGTGGCACATGGGCCAAGTCCCAGAGGACTGGAAAAGGGCCAATGTGGTCCCCATTTTCAAGAAGGGGAGGAAGGAGGACCCAGGCAGCTATAGGCCAGTCAGTCTCACCTCCATCCTTGGCAAAGTCTTTGAAAAAATTATCAAGGCTCACATATGTGAGAGCCCGGCAGGACAAATTATGCTGAGGGGAAACCAGCACGGGCTCGTGGCAGGCAGATCGTGCCTGACCAACCTAGTCTCTTTTTATGACCAGGTTACAAAATGCCTGGACACAGGAGGAGGGGTGGATGTCGTATACTTAGAATTCAGGAAGGCCTTCGATACTGTATCCCACCCCATACTGGTGAACAAGTTAAGAGGCTGTGACTTGGATGACTACACAGGCCGGTGGGTGGCGAATTGGCTGGAGGGTCGCACCCAGAGAGTCGTGGTGGATGGGTCAGCTTCGACCTGGAAGGGTGTGGGCAGTGGGGTCCCGCAGGGCTCGGTCCTTGGACCGATACTCTTTAATGTCTTTATCAGCGACTTGGACGAGGGAGTGAAGTGTACTCTGTCCAAGTTTGCGGATGACACAAAGCTATGGGGAGAAGTGGACACGCCGGAGGGCAGGGAACAGCTGCAAGCAGACCTGGACAGGTTGGACAAGTGGGCAGAAAACAACAGGATGCAGTTCAACAAGGAGAAATGCAAAGTGCTGCACCTAGGGAGGAAAAATGTCCAGCACACCTACAGCCTAGGGAATGACCTGCTGGGTGGCACAGAAATGGAAAGGGATCTTGGAGTCCTAGTGGACTCTAAGATGAACATGAATCAGCAGTGTGATGAAGCCATCAGAAAAGCCAATGGCACTTTATCGTGCATCAGCAGATGCATGACGAATAGGTCCAAGGAGGTGATACTTCCCCTCTATCGGGCACTGGTCAGACCGCAGTTGGAATACTGCGTGCAATTCTGGGCACCGCAATTCAAGAGGGATGCGGATAACCTGGAGAGGGTCCAGAGAAGGGCCACTCATATGGTTAAGGGCCTGCAGACCAAGCCCTATGACGAGAGACTAGAGAACCTGGACCTTTTCAGCCTCCGCAAGAAAAGGTTGAGAGGCGACCTTGTGGCTGCCTATAATTTCATCACGGGGGCACAGAAGGGAATTGGTGAGTATTTATTCATCATGGCACCCCCGGGGGTTACAAGAAATAATGGCCACAAGCTAGCAGAGAGCAGATTTAGATTGGACATTAGGAGGAACTTCTTCACAGTTCGAGTGGCCAAGGTCTGGAACGGGCTCCCAAGGGAGGTGGTGCTCTCCCCTACCCTGGGGGTCTTCAAGAGGAGGTTAGATGAGTATCTAGCTGGGGTCATCTAGACCCAGCACTCTTTCCTGCCTATGCAGGGGGTCGGACTCGATGATCTATTGAGGTCTCTTCCGACCCTAACATCTATGAATCTATGCCATTTTTCAGCATGGGTATGCTGATACACAAGATGCAGGAGTCTCCTGGAGTACAGTAATTACCATGCTTCAGAAGACTTGATTAATTGAGCCTGCTCCGACATGCTTTAATTACAACACATCAGAGCAGCCACACTGCTCATGTATAGGCACCCAGTACATCTCTCCCAACTTAAACTATCAAAGATTTCCTTTCTACAAGAGTTTGAGATAGCTGCCTTCTCATCTCAGGGGACATTTTCCCAGATTATGCCAAAGAAATCATGGATGACTTCAACAGAATGGTATTTCCTTCTTTTAACACCTCAGATGTGATACTACCCTAATATATTTCATTGTTTCCACTTTACCTGGCCTTTAGTAGTCAAATCTCAAACTTTGGGCATATGAAGAGGGTTTTCAAGTTCTACCCTATTTAAAATATCTTCCAAATTAAATTTTCTCTGCCTTCAGTTTAGCTTTTCATTTGGTGATCATGTTTTCATTGCCATCCTTAACAGATTTTTTTCCTAGTTGGGCCTTCCTCTGCTTAACTCCACTGTAATTTGCTAATCTGTCCTTGTGAGTTTTCACTGAGCAGCAATTTCAGCTTCTCATGCCTGTGTGTTTAAAAAACTGGCTCCTATGGTACCCTTTATTATTCCTATGAAAAATTCCTTTGCATCCTTCCATCTTGTCTAAGTTTCAGCTGTTTCTTTAGCATTCCAGGTATTTTGATGGTCTTCTACCAGGTACCTCTGTGCAACATAAATCCATGAGTCTATCTGAATCATGTCTGTTAGAATAGGAACTTTTTTTCAGATTTTTTAATCTAGGTAACGGGCACTTAAGAAAAAATCAGTTCTTCCCAAGTATTTACCAGGCCTTCCAAACTTATGAAAATCATGTAATTATATTATTATTATTATTATATAGTTTATATATTATTGTTAATACTACTTGTGACAAGCTTATGCCTGGCACCACTGGTATTGTGCCATAAGCATGTCTCAGGCTCTTGGAGCCCAGTCACACCTAACCCATTCACCTGCCATGACTTGATATTCAAGTAGATGAACAGGTACTTGGATAGAGGTGGTACCAGTGGTGCTCTGAGGGTTCAGGTGTGATCACAGTGGTGTATTTTCTGTGGGGCTCCTCCTCTCCTACACCCAACCCCTTTCCACTCAGATGTTGTAGCCACTTTTGTTGATGCATTGAGTATGGTGTGACCTGATCTTCTCAAGTGAGAGACTGACAGGGCTTGAATCCATAAGGATCCAATTATAGCCTTTGGTTTTTCAAACTGGAAACTAAATGGGTAATGTAAACTCAAATGACTCAGACCTGGCAGCCAGGCAGGACAACGATGCTCCAGTGCTCTGAGCTTCCCCTTTTCTGGTGTGTGGGTTGCTCCAGGACCTTGCATACCTCTTTTGTCCCAACTATTGGGCTCCTTGTGCCTCCTGGTGCGATGGCCTCTCAGTGTGGGCCTTCCCACTTTAGTGCTAGGCAAGGTCTGGCTCTGCTTTTTGATGGTTACTAGTGTGTTCACGCAAGGCCAGCACTCCCATAAGCTGCCTGCTGGTGCACTCCTGAGGTCCACAGACACCTCTGTTGGGAGTGCACTATGGGAAGCCCTTTTCATGGAGGCTCTTCCCCTGTTTTCCCTTGCAGGCTCCCTTGGTTTACTTGCTCCCAGGCCCACCAGACTTGTGTCCCTCAGCATGGGCTTCTGGGTGAGTGCTTAGTTCCTGCCTTGCTTCATGTTGGGCACTGCTCAGTAGGGCTGTGCAAAATTTCAACTGCTGTTTCATTTTGACATTGTTTCAACTCATTTCAAGGTCAAAACAGCAAAATCAAAATGAAACAAAGGCCGTTGAAATAGCTTCAAAACAAAACGAGGCTAGCCGAAACGTTTCAAAAGTCAAAACATTTTGACCATAGCGCTGGGGATAGGAAGTCAGTCCAGCTGGACTGACTTCCCATCCCTGACACAAGATCTGGAAGGGAGTGAGAAAGCAGCCCAGCTGGGATGTCTCTCCATCCCCCACCGCACTAGATCATGGCACAGTGGGGAAGCAGCCCCGATCTAACACCAGGGATGGAGAGGCAGCCCAGCTGAGCTGCTTTCCTGCCTTCTGCGATCTAGTGTGGAGATGGATAGGCAGCCCAGCTGGGCTGCTTCTCTTCTCCCCATGATTTAGCATTGGGGATGGAGAACCAGCCTAGCTCAGCTGCTTTCCTGCCCTCCTCCCCTGTAATCTAGCACAGGGGATGGTGAGGCAGGCCACCTGGGCTGCTTCCCCATCCCCCGCATGATCTAGCAAGCAGGCATAGTGAGGCAGCCCAGCTGGGCTGCCTTGCCACCCCAGCACGATCTGAGAACTCATCCCAGCAGGGCCAACTTCCTACCCCTGGCTGGGTTTGAGAACTCAGCCCAGCTAGACTGAGTTCCTTTCTCCAGCCGCAGGGAGAGCATCCTGGGGTGCCTCTGATGTGCGTGTGGCAGGGAGAGCACCCAAGGTTCCTCCAGGTGTCCCAGCCAAGAGGAAGACCTCCCTCTGCCACTCAAAGAGCAGCTAGCCTCTTATCAGCTGTCAGGAGAACTTCTGGTTTCTCTTCCTGCCCCCTAGCAGCAGGGAGAGAGTTGGTCTCTTCCCCAGCACTCTGGTGGGACAGACAGTGTCCAGACACACTTCTAGTGTCTCAGCTAGAACTTCTTCCTTCTCTTTTCTCCAGTGCACTTTTGTCCTGCTGCTCTGGGGCTTCAGGACAATCAGAGGAGTGTTTCTGGTTAGTATGGGACCAGCCAGCTTGGGTGCAGCCTGGCCACCTGTGAGCAGCAAGCAGGCAAGTGGGGTATGCACGGGTTACACTACTATATCAATTAGCAAAAGCTGTATATAAACTACTACTACCAAACTTATGAAGTCATGCAAAGACAGGTAACCCAATAGATAAAATTGCTAAATTATAATTTTAGAATACATCTTCATTAATGACTGATACACAGGGAGAGAATAGACAACAATAGATCACAGGGAGTTAAGCAGTTAGAAGAACAAAAGCAACATTCTCTCCCTGTGTAAATTGACTCATTGAAATCAAGAGCTATGCTTCTTAGCAACAGAAAGATTGGCTCCAGATGCATAATCATCAGTTAGGGCAGTTCTCAGAAATGTGGACCTTAATTGTCAACTGCAAGTCAAGAGTTAAGTAAAGAAGAGTTATTGTGAAGTTACATCAATAGAAATGAGATCAGAATCTGCTCCTTATTCTTTTGCCAGTTTCATACTATATTAAAATGAAAATCCAAATTGCTATTTTTGGTCTAAATGATGGTGATATGAGTGAAAACAAATACTTGACCTCCCACCCACAATGTTTTGCTGCCTCTTCGCCAGCAAATGCCTTAATATATACCAAAGACACAGGGCTTGAAATCCTATTTCTACTTAAGCCAAAGAGAGTTTTGCCACTGCTTTCACTGGAGTCAGAATTTCATCCATTATTGCTGTATTCAAGTTATTATCTTCTACCTCTGCAGAGAACTATGAGGGGAAAACTAACCAGAGGAAAATAAGGCCTTCTATAGCTCTGCACATTTTTAGAACTAAATTCAAATTGCTCTTTTCAAGATGTTCTGAAATGTGTGTAGATAAATATTTCATGTGCTTTTCAAGACCAGGATCAGTAGTAGAAGTCTGGGAAACCTAGTGAAATTGCTTGTTTGCGCAATTTCCAGTCAAGTTTGCAACTCAAGAGGTTCAGGTATCCTTGGGAGAAACATACGGTTGTTTACCCTGACCTAAATTCAATCCTGATCTCTGTAGCAAAAGTAAAATAGTGCTTTGTATATCTAAAATCTTTTCCATCCACTGTTCTTAAGGTATTTTTCACAAGCTAGCATAAGAACTCTGTGCACTAAGCAAGCATAATTTTTATTTCCATGCTTACCACAGAACAAAATTGGAAAATGAAAAGTTAAGAACAAACTGATCTCTTTTATAATGCTACTGCTCTGTTTTCTTTCACTGATGAAAGCTTTTTTTATTTATTTATTTATTTATTTTTTTACAAAGAGCATGATATAGGTTAAGAAAAAACTCTCTATTACCAAGGACCTAAAAGCGATATTAGCTGTGAACACCCATTCAGGACCAGATGTCTTCTACAAGCCTATTCATGTGAGTAGCCAATAATATACAAGATTAAGAAATTCACAGATGACC
Organism: Alligator mississippiensis; assembly: GCF_030867095.1. Taxonomy (NCBI): domain Eukaryota; kingdom Metazoa; phylum Chordata; order Crocodylia; family Alligatoridae; genus Alligator; species Alligator mississippiensis. The sequence continues at coordinate 47,185,033 of NC_081830.1, forward strand.
CTTAAATTTACAGCATAAAGATATAAATGAATAAAACCTTTTGTCATTGTCATCCAGCCCAATCTTCCTATATAGTCCGCTCACAATATGCCACTTCTTCTGGTGCTGGTATTGCCAAATCTTGTGGGTGCATTGCTGTGCTACAGGGCACCTCAGGAGATGATTCATGGTTTGCTTCTCCTGACAAACACATTAGTTGGTTGCGTAGAGGCCCCATGATTTCATAAGACAGTTGCATCTGCCAAAACCCACTCAAACTATTCAGGCTCTGCCATGTGTGCCATTTGTATCTGGAGCCATATGCTAATTCTTCACTGGTGGTAAACACCAACCAAATACCTGACTGTTAAACACACACCTTGTAAAGAGAAGCTTGTTCTGTTAAGTGAAGGTAACAGTCCATGCCCTATTTGCAAGATTACTTAATTGAAGCAGCTTTATTTAAAATAATTGATGACACTAGGGCCAGGTACAGACATTACAATTTTACCTCAATTTCATCGGAAACTGGTCTATACCCAGAACAGAAGATTAGCACAGGTAGACAGGTCTAAAAGTAGTGGAATCCAGTCTAAGATTTACCACTCTCCCCAAGCAAAGGTGTTTTCTGTTTGCTACTAATCTAAATTATGCTGCATAACTTAGATTGATTCCACCTTGGGCTTTTTGAAAATCTGTTTCTAGCCTAGATCGTCACACTTTAAGAGACTATGCTACAATAGATAACACATGGAGTAGAACTGAGCAATGATCAAATCAGTCTTTCAGGCAGGTAGGTTGTTTCAGTCAGTCCATGACTGCCTTCTCTTATGGTGTCCCTTCATAATATCAATTATTCCTCTCTAACCTTCATGTATATATACGTTGTACCTTTTATTTTCCTTTTGATCCTTTGTGTTATATAACCATTTTGTGACCACATTTACTTCTTAAACAACTTCCAAAATAAATTGGTTTTCCTTATGTCAGAATCTATCCATTTTGAGAAACCTGTTCCTGCTTATCTTTGTTTTGTTGAATACACACACCACCCATAAGGGTCAAATATGTTTAACTACATTTTTAGCATACTGATAAGAGTCTAGTGGAGAGCAACATAAAAGATTAGAGCTCCAGAAAACATGACTTGTGGAAATCTTGGAAGACTGGGGATTATTTAGTCTAGAGAAGAAAAGATTTAGGAGGGGCTTGATAACAGTCTTCAAATAGTTAAAGAGTGGTTATACAGAGGAAACTGATATGCCTAGAGGAGACAGACATATCAGTTAACAATCTTGTGTAGCAAGGGAAATTGAAATTGCATATTAGAAAGAACTTTCTAACTACAAGGTTGGTTAAGCAGTAGAACATATTACCTAAAGAGGTTGTGGCATCTCCAAAAGTGGAAATTTTTAAAGTGAATTAGACAAACACTTGGTTAAGGTGATTTTGACAGGGACCCTACCTTAAACAGGGGATTGAAATAGATGACTTCCTAAGGATCATTCCAGCCACACTTTTCTATGAATCTTCCAATGAATACCCAACATTATGGGAGCTCTGCTCAACTTAGCAAAACTGTTTTCTTCAAAACAACTATAATACTTATATGTTTTGTTTACATAAGCATGATTAACCAACACAGCACATTTTAGAGCATACTTTAATTCAAGTACCCTGAATCCCATCTTATCTTAGTGCAGAAACAGATGTCTTTGAGAAACACAAAGATAAAAGCTTCCTCCTAGATGATATACTGGAGGTTTTCAGACAAATTCTTTCCAAATCATTTTAGAGAATTATTTAATGAAGTTATCTAAATGAATAGTACAAGAATAAACCTATTTAAAAATTAAGCTTCTTGCCTATCATTTAAAGTTCAAATTTAATTAATTAAACCTTGCTAACAGCTACTGACAAGTTGCTATGCTATGATTTGTCTGGTCAAAGGAATAAAAAAAGAATTAATAATAAATAATAATAATCCATTAAAGGAATGTGTGATTCGCACCAATTCATTATGATCTAGTAAAGCAATAGATTTGCCTTTCCAGTATCTGTGCAGCAATAGGTCACATAATATTGGAGACTTCTCAACATATGATATTTTTTCTGCATTATTCATGAACCTGTTAATCAGATGCAATTGCTAATATGACATATTTAATTGTGTAATGTTTTATTAATCTCTGCTCTTGAAATGTTAATGGTGAACTTTTGCTAATACAATGCAGAGGTCTTATTGCATATAGCAACTTTTGTTCCTGATGGATCTTGATGCTGCATATTTAGTTATGGTCATGGAATATCAGTAGCATAAAGGTGACAGAGAATGAGAATTATGATGTACACTACTGTTTCTGTGGAGCTGGTAAGCAAAGTCCAGATGATAACCTGAAAAACAGAGCAAGAAAGAATAGCAGTTGTTTCATGGAATCTCCCTAAAGACCCACAGAAGGCCAAGACTAACTCTCTACAACAGATTCTCCAGCATTTACTCCAGCTTAATGGGGAAGTAGGAGACCTAGAGGAAGAGCAAGCAGGAAGGGGCAGCAGGGAAGGTGCTCTCACACTTCCTGAGAAATCAGGGCAATCAACTAGTTACCTCAGGTGCCTGTACACAAATGCACAGAGTCTGGGAAACAAGCAGGAAGAATTGGAAGTCCATGCACAGTCAAGGAACTATGACATGACTGGAATAACAGAGACTTGGTGGGATAGCTCTCATGACTGGAGCACTGTCATGGATGGGTACAAACTTTTCAGGAAGGACAGGCAGAAGAGGACAGGAGGAGGATCTGCACTTCATGTAAAAGATCCATATTGCTCAGAGCTCCAGTATGAAACTGGAGATAGGCCTGTTGAGAGTCTTTGGGTTTGGGTTATGGTCAGAAGGGAAAACAACAAGGGTGATTTTGTGGTGGAAGTCTGCAATAGACCAGCAGACCAGGAAAAAAGTGGTGGATGAGGCTTTTTTCAAACAGATAGCAGAAGTTTCCCGATCATAGGCCTTGGTTCTTGTGGGGGACTTCAGTTACCCAGCCATCTACTGGAAGGTCACAGGCAATCCAAGAAGTTTTTGGAAAGTACTAAGGACTGCTTCCTGGTGCAAGTGCTGGAGCAGCCAACTAGGGGCCAAGCTCTTTTTGACCTGCTGCTCACAAATGGGGATGAATTGGTAGGAAATGTAGTAGTGGATGGCAACTTGGGCAGCAGTAACCACTAGAGTTCAGGATCCTGAGGAAAGGAAGGATGGAGAGCAGCGGAGTAAGGACCCTGGACTTCAGAAAAGCAGACTTTGACTCACTCAGGGAACTGATGGGCAGGATCCCCTGGGAAGCCAGCCTGAGGGGGAAAGGAGTCCAGGAGAGTTGGCTGTACTTTAAAGAAGCCTTACTGAGAGTGCAGGAACAAACAATTTGCATGTGCAGGAAGAGAAGTAAGTACAGCAGAAGACCAGCTTGGCTTAGCAGGGAACTCTTCAGTAAACTAAATCACAAGGAACCTTATAAGAAGTGGAAACTTGGACAGATATCAAGGGAGGAGTAGAAGAACAGTGCTCGGGCATGCAGGGATGAAGTCAGGAAGGGCAAAGCACAATTGGGTTTGCAGCTAGCAAGGGATGTGAAGGGTAACAAGAAGGGTTTCTTGTGTAGCAAGAGGGGCATCAGGGGAAGTGTTGGTCCCTTACTGAATGGGAGAGGCAACCTTGTTACAGAGGATGCAGAAAAGACTGAAGAGCTAAATGCCTTTTTTTACCTCTGTCTTCACAGGCAAGGTCAGGTCTCAGACTACTGCATCAGGCAGCACATTTTGGTGATAAGTAAGCAGCCCTCAGTGGTGAAAGAACAGGTTAGAGACTATTTAGAAAAACTGAACATATACAAGCCCATGGGGCTGGATGGGATGCACCCAAGGGTGCTAAAGGAGTTGGCTGATGTGATTGTGGAGCAACTGGCCATCACAGTGGCAATGCATACGAGGTGCACGTACACCTCCCTGAGAGCACTGGTGTATCCCTTGACAGTCAGCATTCCCTGGTTAGGCAACAGGCAGGAGGGACAGGTGGAAGTGCTGGTGCTCTCCCCCCCCCCACCCGGGAGAGCACCAACTATGGAATGGGGGTGCCAGGAGAAGCACCACTGGAACTTCTGGGCATGTTGCTGGCACTTCTGGGTCACTGACTGACTGCTGTGGGGGCAAGTGCTTCCCCCCTCCCCCCAGACTCAGGAGGCACCAGTCGCCCATACACCATCATCTTTGAAAACTCATGGCAAACAGGAGATGTCCTGGATGATTGGAAAAGGGTAAACATAATGCCCATATTTAAGAAAGGGGAAAAGGAGCATTCAGGGTACTACAGACCAGTCATCCTCACCTCAGTCCCTGGAAAAATCATGGAGCAGATCCTCAAGGAATCCATTTCTAAGCACTTGGAGGAGAAAAAGATGATTAGGAACAGTCATCATGGATTCACTAGGGGCACCTCATGCCTGACCAACCTGATTGCCTTCTATGGTGAGATGACTGGCTCTGTGAATAAGGGGAGACCAGTGAATGTAGTATGCCTTGCTTTTAGCAAGGCTTTTAATACACTCTCCCACAACACTCTCACAGGTAAGCTAAGGAAGTATGGGCTGGATGAATGGACTGAAAGGTGGATAGAAAACTGGCTACAGCATTGGGCTCTGAGTGTAGTAATCAATGGCTCAACATCTAGTTGGCACCAAGTGGAGTGCCCCAGGGGTCAGTCCTGGGGCTGGTTTTGTTCAATGTTTTCATCAATGACCTGGAAGATAGCATAAAGGGCGCTGTCAGCAAGTTTGCAGATGACACCAAGCTGTGGGGAGTAGTAGATATGCTGGAGGGTAGGACTAGTATTCATAGTGACCTAGACAAATTGGAGGACTGGGCCAAAAGGAATCACATTAGGTTCAACAAGGACAAGTGTGAAGTCCTGCACATAGGACAAAACAATCCCATGCACCAGTACAGGTTGGGGGCTGACTGGCTGGGCAGCAGCTCTGCTTAAAAGGACCTGGGGATTACAGTGGACAATAACCTGAATATGAGCCAAAAGTGTGCCCTTGTTACCAAGAAGGCTAACAGCATACTGGGTTGTACTGGTAGGTGTGTTGCCAGCAGGTCAAGGGCAGTGAGTATTCCCCTCTATTCAGCACTGGTGAGGCCACATCTGGAGTACTATGTTCAGTTTTAGGTCCCCCACTACAGAAAGGATGTGGATAAGTTGGAGAGAGTCCAGTGGAGGGCAACAAAAATGGTGAGGGGGCTGGGGCATATGACTCACGAGAGGCTGAGGGAACTGGGCTTATTTCATCAGGAGAAGGAAGACTGAGGGGGGATTTAATAGCATCCTTCTACTACCTGAAGGGGAGTTCAAAAGAGGATGGAGCTAGACTGTTCTTAGTGGTGGCAGATAACAGAACAAGGAGCAACAGTTTCAAGTTACAGCAAGGGATGTTTAGGTTAGATATTAGGAAGATTTTTTTCACTAGGAGTGCATCCACACATGCAGGTACATGCGCTTACAGAAGTTCAAAAAGAAGCGGTGCAAATTTGAGCCAGGGCTTTTTGCCTTGGACAAAACAATCGCACATGAGCTTTGGACATGTGCTTTGATGTAGTGCAAGTTGTGCCACTTGGGGCAAAATAACCCTGCCTGGCTTTTCCCGGATCTGCAGCCACGAGGACATAGAGCCTGGGACCAGCAGTATAAAAAGGCCACCTGTGCTGGCCCCAGCAGTGTAAAAAGCTGCCCTGTCCTGGCCCCATCAATACAAAAAGCTGCCCTAGCAAGTAGTTCAGGGCTACTCCTTCTCAGGAGCTTCTGAGGCCCATCCAATTGGTACCTGGGGACACTACCCCTTGTGCCAGCTGGACTGCTGAAGCAGCCCTGAAAGTTCCCTGCACCCTCTACCCACTGCAGCAGTCTGGCAGTGGGGGATGCTGCCTGGCTGTGCCCTGCTGTGTCTATGTCCCAATCGCTGATTCTCCGAATCATCATTGAATCTTCAGATTCGGATTTGGCCAAAACGAATCAGGGACAGTGATTCGAATCACCAAATTGAATCACTGTCCCCGATTCGGGCCAAATACAAATCCAAATCAAATAGGACCTATTTCACACACCCGTACTAAAATGCACTTAACAGAGCAACAGTAATGTAACGTGGGGGGGGTCTGGTGAATTATAATGGGAGTACTACAATATTAGTAAGGTGTACCAGAATGAAAGTGCAAAGCCTCTGTTTGAATGATCTCTGAGTATGTTGTATGTTTCTCCAAACATCAGGTATTCTCTCTCTCCTCCCTTATTTGTTTATCCAAACCAACTTTACCTCACTTTTTCTCGACTCAGGCATTGCCTTCTGGACTTATCATTCACCAACAAACCCTTAGTTTCTCCTTCATGTAGAAGGAAAAAAAAAGTTGTATCTTACCTTCATGGATGCCCATCTGGCAATAAGATGACTACAGCCAGTCTACAGACCTTTTACATCCACAGAATGGATATCAGCGAAAATAGAGAACCTCCTGAGGACCAGTGGAAACAGGTCAGGTTATCTGAACAGTCACATTACTTGGAAAACCAGCTCCACTCAAGATACTCAGCCACACAGTATGCCAGGCATTCACATTCTATCACCTGTCTGATTCACAAAAGTTGTAATATCTGGCTCTAAAATACACAAAGTCGTATATGTTAATAGAGTGCACGTTTTATTAATTTGGCCTAAAAGCAACGCTTCTAATTCTCCCTTCTCAATGTAACTCCACTGAAATGAATGAAATTACAGCGGTGTAAACAAGCAGAGAGACTTTGACCACACACTTTCAGGACATGGCTCTATCTAGTCATACCCATATTTGCATACACAATACATTGGCCCCAAATGGGCATTCATTCATTGTGCATCTGTAAATAAACCAGTTTGCCCGTTTGTTCCTGTTTGGTTAACTGTACACACACAGAAAGTCCCTACCGTCTTTTCCAGGCAGAATGTATAGATCTTGAAAAAATGCCGTAGGTCTGCAAAAGTGTATTACATGCAAATTGGCATATGAGCTAAGAACGATACCTTTGTCTTGATCTTAACCTATTTTTCAAAATAGATTTTTTCAAACACTTTTTTGTATAAAATGTACAGCATGCCCTGGAGTTACCCTGCTGTCTTAAGAGCAGAACAGAATTTAACAGAAGACTGAGTACATCACAAGCATGGGTTGTTTTTTTTTTTTCTGTTCTTGTGTATGACAACATGATCATAAGCTCAGAAGAAAAAATTACGAATTTCTCTTTTGTTTATTTGTGTGTTTCAAAACTGAAACCAGTTACAGAATCTAAAATGACACAGAAATAAAACACTGAATTCATACCTGGTGCATTATCAGCTTGAGAAAATGTAAGATACCGTTAAAAAGGTTGGAAAGAAGGAGCAGAAATGCCTTGTGGTAAATGCCCTTAATAGCAAGGATTGTGGAGAGGCAGAGTTAGCTCACTGAAATGTATAGCAAGGTTCAGGGCAATTGTTTAACATCATGAACAATCCTTAAGAGGCCATTACCTCCGTTACTACCGTGGCTCTGCTTATAACCTCAAGAAAAGGATCATTTAATCTGCCGTTTTACTTGAACTAGTCTCATACTTCTGCAGTAAGTAAACAGTACACTAAGTAAAGACCAGTGAAGGGTTTAGTAGTTAATACCTTCTCTGGACCTTGTTTTATAGATGAAACCAGTAATACTGCAGAGCAGAGAGTTGCCGTTTCAGTTGCAGCAGGAATGAGACTTGCTGTCCAGGCAGAGTTTACCAATAAGTCATGTACTAAGACTTGACAAGATGATGTGCCTGCAGCATCCCCTTTTTTGCATTGCCATAGAGTGGGGAGGTGTTGATGACAGAAAAGTTTAGCATAGTGGTTGGAGTGAAGTTTAATCAATAGATGTGAGTATCATTGTAAACTTGTAAGTATGAGGAGAGCTAAACCAGTGGAGAGCTCACAAAGCAAGGTAAAGAGGCCAAAGGACAGCCCCAGAAGAGGGGATGCCAAAGAGAAACCATAAAGATGAGGGGCTAACCTGAGTATAAGTATAGCATTTTTGAAGGAAACTATTTTCTTGTCACATTGAACTACTGTTATTAGGCAGAGCTCCAACTGCCAGGGTTGTTTCATGCAAGACATGAACCAGAACATGGCAGAAAAGTACTTTATCTCCTTCAAGCCTCAGCATGCCCACTAGAATCATTACATCTATAATTTAAGAAAAAATATTCCCAGGGTGTGAGAGCATTAAGCTCACCTTCAAAAACCATTTACAGTACAACAGCCATTCAAGAGAAATACTTCTAAAAATAAATTTCAGTTTAAAATAGGCCCAGCTGATGCTATGCTAACACCTCACAAATTTCTTCTTCCTCTGGATGGCATCCCTGCTACTCTCAATGTGCTCAAATTACATGCAACCCAAAGTATCTGAAGCAATTATGCTATTTGTACCACATTGTGTGTTTTATATACTAATGTACTCAGGAGGCAGGCAATTGGAGAAATGACACAACACTTTTATTACCTGCATTCTCATTCCAGCACAACGTTTAAGCACACAAATAACTTTAAGCAGTTGTGTAGCCCCATTGATTTCAATAGGACTAGGCTAACTGTATGCTCTAATTTACATCTAAAAGTGATTCCCTGGAGCAGATACCAAATGAGCACCAACCTAAGACTAAGACTGATATTGGCGTAGGAAATTTTTTATACCTGCTGGACATATTCAGGGATTTACAGAAGTATTGTAACTGATAGGGCTCGCAGCCACAGGGACCACCTGGCCACATGTTCAATTAATGGTGTAAGAGAAACCAGCCACAAAGTTATTACACATTTTTGTGGACTATTTTTATGGCTTATTCCTTGTTTTATGATGCCATTAACTGCTTTAACATGTAGCCGGGTTACAATTTAACTGGTAAATCACATCTTAAGTGTAACATGTGGCAAGGGCTTCAGATAGGTAACTTTGAGGGCATCAGAGAATTAGTATGGTATGAAAGTACAATGTCTTATATGCATATATTTATATGCACCCTGTCACTGTGATAACTGGGCACATTGGTCCCAGATGTATTAAACCCTATAATATAATACCACCTTCCTCTTTTACAGGTGGGAAAACTTAGGAAAAAGACTTAGGAATGAACTTGCCCAAGGTCACACAGGAACTGAGGATGGAGCCTAACGGCACTTCTACATCTCTGGAGGACCATTTTAGAGCACATCCCAGTAAAACAAATTATACTTGCTTTATATGTATAGATGCAAAGAGACTGCTTTACTGTGGCATTAAGCACCTGCCAAAAAGTTTGTTCTCTTCGGAACAGCCAGCACCAAGCTAAGGAGGGTACATTACACCTATTTCAAGAACAGAATGTGCAAAGTGCAATCCTATGGTAGTATAGATATGCCCCAAGTCTCCTATGTCTCGGGTCAGTGCCTAAAATAGACTTCCTTCCTTCCCTCACAGATTATAGGAAAAACAAATCCATCTATATACATTATTATACACTATTTATTAAGCTTAGGAGCTTCCATCCACAACAGCATAGAGAAATTTAACTGGCATATGGATTGAAACACTGGCAATATTTATGGATATTGTATTGTATTTCCAAGATGCAGCTGTCTGTGTCAGGATGTGGTAGGAACACAGCATGGAGGCAGATCAGAAAATGATGCAATGATTCTTCTGTCTCTTGAGTATACCTGAAATAGTGCCAGACCCAGTGCAGCATCTGATGGAAACTGCAAAACCACAGGGGCTGTGAATGATCACTGAATGATCACCTGGTATACATTAGGAGTAATTGCTGTTGATAGGTGTTTGGGATGATGCCCCAGATCCTATATCACTCCAGTCACTTCTGTTTACCATTTCCTAAATGTTGCCAAATTATTGCACAGTAAATGTAATTGATCTGTATTTGTCTCATCATCATAAACACTTGTGACAGGAGACCTTGAGTTGTGCTAATATCCTGATTAAAAAAAAGCATGCTTCCTCTCTGTAGTCATAATCACTAGTCTATGAGGCACAAACATCCATTCCATTCTGGTCCCATCAGCAAAAATGCCAAGAAGGTGAAATAGTGGACACAAAACTGCAGGAAAAACAAAGTACAGCAGTTCTTCTCTCTCAGCTCTTTTTATTATTTCATAAAACCCCTGAAATACCCTATTTGCAAAGCCTACTTAGAACATATATTCATGCTTATAAATGCCCTATTGGTTTGTTCATCTTTGGATCACAAATATAAATAGTAGCTTTTATCTTCTCTTTTTTCAAAATTTGATACAGGGTAGATAGATATAATAGTATCTATTTTTCTCTTTTCTTACATCATTAGTTTTTGATTTGTTGGACATTTTTTCTCAGGCTGGCCAAAGCAAACCAAAGGTTTCTTTCTTTTTCCTTCGATCAGGATTGAATTATGGCCTTGACTAACATGATGCAAAATTCAATTTTTAGTATCCTATTTTGTTTTGACAAAACATGGGAAATAGGAGTACAGTGAAGACAGATGTTTAAGTCATGTAGTTAAGGCACTATTTGACTTCTAGTTACTAACAACCTAAGTTCTAGTGCATCTTACAAAGTTCATTGAGATACTTAACTGATCCTGATGGTGGCATTTTTGGAACACTATCTGTATTTGTGGAAAGAATTTGACTGGTTATAAAACATCTAAGCAAAGACTGATATCCTCACTATTATTGTTTCAACAGCTAATTTCCAATAGAGTGAAACAGATGAGTACAATTTACCAATGACTTTATACATTTTGTGTTACAAGGTTTACAGAAACCTTGTTTTCTACCCTGCACCTTTCTGAGAAACACTTGAGTTAAGCTGAGAAACAGGCAGTTGAGGACAGAAGACCAGTTTATGCTGAGCTAGAGGTTATCATGTGCACTGCCTCTTCTCTCCAGATTGATAGGATATGCTTGTATGATTTATAATGCACTATTCTTGCTAGAGAATGAAACCCAATTAATCTTAACATCTCACAGCTGCATATAACAACTTTAAAACCTTTCCCCTGCATTTCGATACAAACCTTAAGTCTCAAACAAAAAAAATAACCCAGCCCATTTTATACAGCAGTACTATCATCTGCAATTCATCAGGATTGCATTTTTATAGTTTGAGTAATCTTACAATAGCTTTTCAAGGGGATGAAGGATTTTCAATTATGTTTGATATATATATATATATATATATATATATATATATATATATATATATGGTAATAGCAGCCATGTGCCTGAAGACTTACAAAACTTACTTAAAATTCCAGTATTAAGCGGTAGGATATCCCTTCATTTTAGCAGAATTAAGTGTGATCAGGAGCAGCTGGGGGAAGTAGGGAACATTATGTTGTAACTGAGGTGTATTGTATCAATCAAAAAAATAAAGTCAAGCATTCATTGCATATGCTACATTTTTTAGCCATAACTAAGGGAGATAAAAATAAATGCTGCCCTGGCACTAACTAGTAAATTCTACAGGATCTTTGGAGTTTATCTAGACAGTAATTCTGGAATAACTCTCAATCTTTCTATTCACACCTCCCCTTTATCCAAATTAATTTTTGTGAGGTAACAGGCCTTTAGCGTTTTCATGATAATATTTTTCAAAGAGAGCACATAAATAAGCATTACATCAAAAAGAACAGTACAATGAAAGATACAAATGAAAACATCATTAAGAGAAAGGATAATGGACAAAGCATGCTTTGCTGGATGCAAAACATAAGAGAGTACTTCAGTAGTTTTCAGTATGTTTTTTGCCTGCTATTTGATGATATTATGGTGGCCTAAGCCTAATCATTAGTAGCGAGCTATCCATCTCATAAGTGTCCATGATATTTGATACAAATTGCTATTCCTAGTGGTGATCTCTATACAAAGGCTGCCTGGAGATTAAATTCCTTTGTCATTCTCATGGATACTTTCTCTGTTGTAGGGCTGAGGTACATGGATGTGGGTATGTGAGAAAACTGGTACTCCTGTTACTTTCATTATACCTGCTCAGTGGATGTACAGAAAACTTCTGTCTTTAGAGCTGTCAGGCTGGCACCTTTCATAAGTACTGAAATCTATAAAAAAAATTAAGGAATTCTACTGTAAAATTAAATTGCTAAAATTCTAATTTTTTTTTTTACTAAGCACCTAAAAGTGGGGCAAGTCATAAGGAAGGGAGGGAAATAATGTGCTTCCATTGAAAATCTAAGGCAAAATGCAATGAGGTAAAGCAATAACAGTGAGGTTGAGAGGTGGTGAGGGCTGGAGAAAGGTAACAATAATTAAGGTCCATGAAACTGTTATATGGAAGATACTGTGTGTGTGTGCGCATGCATACTGGAGTGTGCAAAGCTTCAGTCACCTATTCAATTTGGAGGCCAAATCACCGAATCCGAATCAAATTGGGAGAAAAAAAACAAACAAACCTCCAAATCAATTTGGAGCCTCCAAATGGATTCAGAAAAGATATGGAGATTCAGAGATTCAGAACACTGTCTTTCAGGGGACCAGAAACTGAGAAGAGGGCAGGGGAGCAGTGGGGGAAAGACTGACATCTGTAGCTGGCCAGTGACTGTGATCTTTCCCTAAGTCCCCTTCCAATGACAGTGCTCTGGGGGAGGGATGTAGAAACAGCATATAAGCCTCTTTCTGCAGCCTTTCTGTCCGTTTTGTGAGCTTTTTTTGATTAAGCAAAAGAGGGGTGGGTGGTTGGCCCAGAAACAGGTGGGCAGGCAGAGATCCAACTGGCACCAGAAAGACCCCCTGTTACAGGCTACCAACCCTGCTGTTTTCATTCAAATCTGCCTTAACACACACAAGTGACATGAGTTTTGTTTTCAGAAGTTTGAGGTGCAGTTTCCCAGAAACCCTTGCATGTATCTCCTTGAAACTTGGCAGACTTCATGCCCTCAGAAAGGGATACTATCTCTGCCATTTTAATCCAAATCTGCCAAAAAAATGACAAAGTTATAGGTATTTAAGTGATTCCCCATTATAGTCTACGGCCAAATCACCGAATCTCTCTGAATCAGCACCGAAGCTTCCAAAGCCGATTCAACTGAGTCAATTCAGGACAGTGATCCAAATCTCTGAATTGAATCTCTGTCCTCCAAATTGGCCAAATCCAAATTGAATACTTCCCTATGCGCACAGGCCTAATGCGTACATCATGGTTGTGTGTGGAAGGGTCACAATAAGTGAGGACAAGATGTCTAAAGGTTATATGGCACTTGTTCATCAGCAAGTGATGATGGATATTTCAGGTATTCTACTGACTGATGGTGCATTTTCTCTTGTGGCTGTAAGGATCGATGTTATACTTGCAGGTCCTGCCACAGTGGTCACAGGTATACATGGCATTAGTGGCTACTATACTGACAGTCTGTTGTTACCTTTGGTCACATTTCTGTTGTAATTCAAATGACCATTTCTCATCATGATATTGTACCCAATGATTGAGAAGAGAGTGCCACTTTGTCCTGTCTCTTGCTAAGGTCTCCCACAGGTTTGGGTTGATTCCAAAAGACTTGAGAGCCTGTTTGCAGATGTCTTTGAAGTGTAATTTTGGGTACCCTACTCCTCTCTCCTCACCTGCAATTTTCCCATACAGGATGTCCTCCAGGATGCACCTATCTTCCACCCTAAGAAGATGGTCACTGCTGTTTGAGTAGTGCAGTGATGGTTATACATCTCATCATGCAAATATTGCAGGTAGACAGTTTTTCTTGAAAAGATGCCAATCATCAGATGCCTTAATTTCTTATTCCTCTGACTGCCATGAGCTTCACTAAGGACATCTTGAATGAAATGAAAGTCAAACAAGACATTAGGAGCATGCCTTCACATCTAAGGACTGCACTAGGAGTGCCAATACACTCACCACCATACTCAAGCAGCCATATTACAATTCTCTGGGGGAATGGTATCCATGGAGCAAGCCTGGTGCATGTTACTGCAGTGTTCACTAGTGAGGTCCTGAGGTGATGTGGACATGGTCTGTATGGATACTGTCACGGCGGGGTCCTCTAGGAGGGCCGTGATCTCCTCGAGGCCCTCTGTCCGTGCCTAGTCGGCCCAAGGGCACCCTCTATTTCTCGCCCGCCACGTCTTTGATGTTCAGTAGGTTCGGGAGGCTGCCTTGCATCTCCTTGGGCACGTAAACTCCTGGACCCCTCGTGGGTCTTATCCTGCACCCATGGGTGCCTTGGGGCACCCTAGCCTTATGGGCTACGCGTGGCTCCTACCACCCCTAATACCACGACCCAAGCCTCGCACATGTAATAGACGTTGGTGTGTCTGCACGCCCGCTTCCCGGGCCCTTCTTCTATAATACGCTAGTCCCCTCTGGGACGTCCCCTCGAGCCGCCGGTCTTTTAGGCCCACCGCACCACTACCCTCTCTGGTACGGGCTCACCGCGCTGCTACTCCCCGTCCTCTCGGGGGCAACCGCAGCACCTTGCCCTTCTCTGAGACACTGTACTGCTAACCCTTTCTGTCTGGGTCCACCGCAGCACCCTTCCCCTGTCCTGGGTTTTCCACGGTGCTAGCCTGTTACCGGGCTCGCTCCTCCTGTCCTGGGTTCCTTAAATATTGCCCCTCTCGGGCTCCTCAGTAAATCGCCCCTCTCAGGCTCCTCAGTAAATCGCCCCTCCCTGGGGCTGGGGTCTATGCACCCCGCAAGTGACGCCCTTGCTGGCATCTGCTGCGCCTGTCCTGGGCTCTCTAATACGGCGCTCCCCCTCTTTGGGGCTCGCCGTGCCCACCTCGGGCTTCTCAATAGACCAATGTGGCGCTCCCCCCTCTTTGGGGCTCGCCATGCCCACCTCGGGCTCCCTGATAAAATCGCCCCTCTCTCTGGGGCTGGGGTCTACATACCCCGCACACAACCCGGGGTCTGTGTCCCCCATCCACAACCCACTGGTTGCACCCGCAACCCACTGGTTGCGCTCCTCACTGCCAGTTGCGCCTGCACTGGCGCGTAAGCTGTGCCATCACTGGCTCTAGGGTCCCCATACCACTGGGGTCCCTATGAGGATACTGCACCCTCCTCGGGTGCTGGGGCCCCCACACTCCCGTGGGGCCCTTTATGAGGCCTCCTCCAACCCCTACAGCCTCACCCAAGCCACCGGTTGTAATACAAACACTAACCAAACAAAACACAAGCCTCCTGGCTGTAACTTAACTTAAGGCCTCCTGGCTGCAACAACATAGCTCTTACGCCACAGAGCCACCATCCTTCAGCCTGCTCGAGCAGTACTCACATCTTAGCCCCATGAGTTCCTACCTCTCTAGATGCTGGCAGGGAACTGTTCACCTGGCTTCAGCCCTGGGCTTTATAAGGGCCAGGCCCTGCCCCCTTCTGGCCAGCTGATTCTTATCAGTTGCCTTGGCAACCTGCAGCTGCGCTCGTTATCTCCGCTGGGGCTCCTTATGCACTGTCAGAGCTTCTCCTCTGGCAGCTTTCCCCTCTTTAGGAGCAGGAGCACCGAGTTGCCCTGCAACAGATACCTAAAACCATATTAATGAAGAAGACTCTCCTTTAGGCTCTGCTTCATTTCTTTCAAAGTATGCAATGCATGATTCTGGGAACATTACCACAACCTCTGTGTTAGTGATTCTGTCTTGCCACTTTATGTCAAGGATGCATGATAGACTGCATAGGTGGAAGCTGTTCAGATTCTTTTCTTGTTATGTATATATTGACCATGTCTCACTGCTGTACATGATGACACTGAGGATACAGGTTTTGTATAGTTTTGTATAACCTCTAAAGGCTATAAACATGGAAACTAGAAGGAGGTGGAAAAGAGAAGTATACATGGTAAGATGACTGCTCACAAAGGAAAAATGAATTCCAATAAACATTGGCAGAAAAGTCTAGTAACAGCAGCTGGAAAAGTCAGGGGCCAAAAGTACAGATGTGGGGAAATGCAGACAGACTTAGGAAGCAGGGTTCTAGTAGAAATCTTGAGGAGTTGTAATATACTGCTGTTGCATCTGAGGACTCTAAATCAGCTAAAGCTTTCAAGTTCTTTTCCCAGAATGTTGAAGTTAATGATCACTTGGAAAGACATAAAGAAGTGCTACCATGGACTGTGTTCCCTACCTAGCTTCCTGGTGACTGACTTGGGATGAGTATAGTCAAGTAAGTCACGCTGCTTCCATTTCTCTACAAAAGCTAATAGCAGGTCTATATCTGCGGGAAACTTTTAAGTTCTGACCACTGGGAACCAATGATGCAGGCAGACCTGAGTAGGTTTTACTTGGCTGAGGTAGGACGATTAAGGGAGTCCATCTGTCCTCTTCTCTTCCTTTCATTTCTGGGTGTTATCAATTTTGTAACTGACACGGTTTCTGTGGAAGGTCAATTTAATATTTTAGTCCAAATATTAGAAGCAATTAAACTAAACTTGGCACTAAACACCAGGTGAATTTAATTTTAATCATTAATGTTTCCTAGTGAGGGGAATATGAAAAAGCACATCGCTTCTGTTTTACATGTTAAAACTGCAATTTAGGCTCAGAAGCAATTTGGAGGGTAAGGCTAATATATTCAGCATCTGTAATGAAATAATGTCCCAGGCCTTTGAACTCAGAAAGGGATACTACAAAAGGATATCCATTACTGCCCATATTGTCTGTAATAGCTTGGAACGTCTTGCTAAAGCAACCAGGAAACATATGGGAATTGCTGAAGTTGTGATATAGGGACAGGGACATAAGGCATTTTACTACCTGAGTTATATCTGTTGATTTTAACTAATGCAAAAAAATCTAAAACTCATTTGATGGAACTAAATTAATAAAAATGCAATATTCTCTAGATGTAAAATAAATTGGCAAAAAGTAGATCCCCTGGTTTCAATTTTGCTCTGAAGTCTCACTACCTAGATGGAATTTAGTATGGATAACAAAGAATATGAACTACTCAAATATTTCATTAAATAAAAGACTAGAAAATGTGGTAGAAGACAGTATCAATTCAGAAATCCATCCGTTGTAAACCTGTTTCATGACTGACAACAAACTGATTCTTCTTTTGTGCTGTCAAACTCAGACTATTATAATGCAAGTCACTCTGTGTCTAAATCTAAATATTTAACATACTGATACTTAAAATCTTGATGAATTATTTTTTCCCCTGTAGAAAGAGAAAGGACTGACTATGAGTTAAACTAGGAAGTCATAAAGAAGGATGTGCACTTGAGCTTTCACATACAGTGCTCTACTATACATGTAATTTGGATCTACATACTTTCAATTTGGGTACATTTATAAGTGATAGAAACTGCACCAATTCCAGCTTTATCCTGCCTTGTTACACTATTTAAAAAAAAAATAATAGATGAAGAAAGGTACTAGAGAGGAGGTTTTTGAATAAGAGCACATGGACATATCAATATTTTGCCAAGGTTAACCCATCATTTTTTAATCTGGAAAAATGCTTGAAACCAAAAAATGAGGAGCAATGTGTTTTGACAAGGCTTTTTCTCTGCTTGAGGACTGAGATCAGCAGCACTTCCCAACTACTTCTTTTACAAGATAGTTTGAATTTGTGAAGCAGTGAATAACTGACATTTCTATTATTTCCATCATCCTCTGCATTTTTGTATCCCATCAACTAGCTTGTATTGCTCTTTCCATTTTAAAGACTGCAACCTCCTCTCATCTAAACTCAAAACTGTATATAAAATTACTTGGACCATAATATCCTATTCTTGCATTTCGGTCTCTCAAAGTGCGATGGGAATGCAAGGCAAAAGCATTGATTAAGGATTGATAAAGGTCAAATCTTACATGATCTAAGAAAGACTCAGAGTGAATCAAAAACTGAATTCCAAAAACTGAAGTCATCCAAAGGATGTCTCAAACCTTGCACTTGTACAAACATGCCCATCTAAACATGCCTCCTGATAATTTAACATGTGTTAACTTGCAGCTTTCTAATGTTTGACATATTTGGTCAAAGACTATAAATATTGTGGAAATGTTAAGGCTTCATGAATTATCAGTTGATTCAGAACTGCAGAATATTTGCTACATGATTTTTTTTTCACTCCACAGGAAAGAAAAAGTCTTTTAAAGAATGGACTCCAGCTGGCAGCCTACTAATTTTTAATGAGAACTGAGCATTCAACTCATTAAGCAGCCTGGAAAATCCCACCTGCTGCTTATAGTTTCATATAATTGTTTTAAAAGCAAGGAAGGATTCTCTTTTTAAAAATGTAAACCAGTTTTATTATCACCCAACAGTATTCACAACGCAGTATGACCTGAAGGCCCCAGTGCAATGCACTGCTCTGAACTGAACAAATAATTTTCAGAGAGAATCCCCACCCAAATAAGAATAAAACCAACCACTCTTTTGTTTTACACATACTGAAGTACATTGTAAGAGAATGGTACTTTTGTAGCATAGGGCCTAATTTGGGTTCCATAGCATAGTTTAAGAAATGGTCAAGCTAATCTTTTATTATAACTATTAGCCAAAAAGAAAAATTCAGGTATTAGCAGTAACATAGCATTTCAAAGCAGAAATTTTGTATGTCATAGAGTTTAAAAACACAGAGTTTCTAGTGAAATTGCCAGTATCTTAACTCTAACAGCAAGAACACACCTCCATAATACATTTTAATGGAATAGTCAGAATCCTATAATGGGTTTGCCAGTGACACTCACTTAGCTTTTCACAACTTGTAAGCCTTTTACTTGAGAGAAATGAGCTGAATTCCTTTAGATGTCTGTTTGCGGATGTATAAGAATGATGTATTCCATCTCTCCTCCACAAGACTAACTATATCACCTCTGCTGTGTGTCTAGTCTCCTTTGTGCCAGTGCTGGGAATCTGAGTCAGACCAGAGCTTTAGATCACAAAGACTTACTGCTTTGCTACTTGACTGGCTCATTTTGTGTTGCTTCTTGAATATGCCCTTCTTGCAATATTTTCTGTGCCTGTGGTGAACAATCTCTTTGCTCATGAGTGCTTTTTAAGAAAGATGTACCAAAGAGACAGCATTGATTACTTTAGAACGCTCTATACTATACATTACACAGCATGCCTGCTGCATCTGTGCAGCTGATATACAACTGATACATGCATTGCATTGCATTGCATCTGTAGACTAAATAAGATACTAATGTAGGTGAGGAATACCATGTGAAAAAATATATCTCTGGGCCAGCTTCACAGCACAAAGGTACTTTGCAGAAGATCTGGACTAAAGTTTACCTTTAGGCTTTCATACACAAACACTTCTGGGACTCGAGCTGTCATGAAGCCTCAGGAAGTATATCAACATTGTTTTTTATGGTTTGAACATCTGACTTTCAGCAGTACTGAAATCCTAGAAAAGTCCCACAAGCCCTTTCTCTGAGGAACAGATTCAAGCATTGCAGAGTATGCTGAAAAGCAGTGTCAAGATCCAGTAGTGGAAGTGCTGGCTCTTACAGGGCCACACTGCTAGATGAGAGGCCCCTTGGCACATATCCCAGCTGGAATTAGCCAGTGTCACAAATAACAGTGCTTGACTTAATAAATAATGCATTTATCAAAAAAATTAAACCACCCAATAAACCATTTGATTTAACAGAGATCTATTTAACTGCAGGCAACTTTGATCATTATCACAAGGAGTTGACAGAAAACAAAACTTGATTTAGTGGGGAATTATCTGATAAGGGAATGTATCAGATCAGCTGGACTGAGTAGTGATATAGATAATGGTGTGCAGTGCATTCACTCAGTGACTTCTTATCAGTAGCAATACAAGCTGTGTAAAATACACTCTGCAGTGAAGTCCCATCAACATGTCATGCCTAATATGCCAAGTTAGTTCTTATAAGAATGCCAGGATAGAAGTATTGGGATCCAAATTCCTATGTTTATCTGCAGAATAGTAATGCAATCTCTGGCTCATTGTCCGGACATAGGCAGTCTACATCCAGAAAGGAGAAGGCTTTTCATCCCTCATACTGAACTGGGCTCACTATAGATACTGATTAGCTACAGCCTTGAAAGGAGTAAAGATCTTCCTGATCCTCCTGAGCTGAGTTGTTGATAGCCTATCTGTATCCAATGACACACCAGGCAGCATTGTGACTACTATTATATCCAAACGTTTTGACTTCCTCAACCTACAACATTAATTACCCATTTACAGTGTCATACTTCCACTTCTGAAGGTATAGGTGAGTACTTAAACCATTTTGCCATCATGCCCAAAAAACCTAATGGCTTCTTCATAAATAACAAAGTGGCTAGAAAGAGTGAAAATATAAACAGTGACTTTTTTGTCTAAGTAAAACCTGAACTAAAAATTACATGTTATTATTGCAGAGGCCAGGCAAACAACAGACATCAAATAACTCTATTCACTACTAAACCAGGCCAGATCCTCTGGTGAAAGGATCCATAATCTATTATCACTTCTGCTAAGTTTCTATATGTACATTATTTATTATTTATTATTAAGCACCATATGCAGGTAATTTTGTGAATGTCCATTTTTGAAAGTCTCCCTTAATTTACCAGTGCTGCTTAAAAGGTACCAGTTGGACAGCACATTTCACTGACAGACCTGATTCTCTGTCAGTCTCAAAGCTAATAAATTACTGTCATATTTACTCTGAGGAACTTTGGTGTAGTTTATGAGTAAAGAATTACAAATGTCTCTGGCTTGAAATTATGATCTTGGCTCTTAGTGAAACAAAGTACACCTTATGCTTATGCAAGTCATAAGGTGGGATGATTGATGTCTTGTATACATCTCATCATGCAAATATTGCAAGTAGACAATTTTTCTTGAAAAGATGCAAGTCATCAGATGCCTTAATTTCTTATTCCTCTGACTTCCATGAGCTTCACTAAGGACATCCTGAATTAAATGAAAATCAAACAAGATATTAGGAGCATGCCTTCACATCTAAGGACTGCACTAGGAGTGCCAATACACCCACCACCATACTCAAGCAGCCATATTACAATTCTCTGAGGGAATGGTATCCTTGGAGCAAGCCTGGTGCATGTTACTGCAGTGTTCACTAGTGAGGTCCTGAGGTAGACATGGTCTGTATGGATACCTAAAGCCATATTAATGAAGAAGACTCTTCTTTAGGCTCTGCTTCATTTCTTTCAAAGTATGCAATGCACGATTCTGGGAACATTGCCACATGAGACTATATGCCAAGTCATTCATATATACATACTAATATAAGTATACATACATACATACATACATGTATATCTTTGTGTGTATGTGTGTATATATATGAAAGACTTGGCGTGTGTGTGTGTATGTGTATGTGTGTGTGTGTATATGAAAGACTTGGCATGTGTGTGTGTGTGTGTGTGTGTGTGTCACATACATATACATTTCTATGCATTAGGCCTGTGCAAATAGGGAAGTATTCCATTCAGATTTGGATTCAGCTGATTCAGAAGACAGCGATTTGATTTAGTGATTCAAATAACTCTCCCCATTTGATTTGGCTGAATCAGAATGAATTGGAGATTCGGTGCTGATTCAGCACTGATTTGGAGATTCAAATTGGCCAGGGAGAGGCAGGCACAGCCAGGTGGCTGCAGGATCTCCCGCAGCTCCTCCAGCTGTGCCTGCCTGCCTCTCCCCTGGGGCTGCCGGGGATGAGTGGTGCCAGGCTCTGGCTGACATGTGAAGCTGCCCCAGCTCCCTGACAGTGTGTGGTGCCCTGCCAAGCCATGCCATACCTGCACCATAGGGCAGCTGCTGCATGGGTGGCAGGCAGGGGTGACAATCCCGCTGCCCCCCACTACCCCATGCTGCATGGGGGAGCGGGAGGGGAAGGGCTCTGCCATGAGTCCCCAGAGGCCTTGATTGCAGCTGCTGCAGCCGGTGAGTGCAAGGCTTTTTTTTTCCCCTGCAAAGTGCCGGGAGGCTGGGGCTGGGGCCATGCAGGGCAGCCATGGGGGGCTTTTTCCGTGGCTCCTTGTGCCAAGACAGAGGCAGGCACAGCCAGAGGAGGCGCGGGGGAAACTGCAGCTGCTTGGCTGTGCCTGCCTCTCCCCAGCCGATCCAAATCTCCAGTTCTCTCTGAATCTTTTCCAAATTGATTCAGAGGCTTTGGATTTGATTCAGACCTTTTAATGGATCTCCTGACTCGATTTGGATTTGGAGATTTGGCCACCGAATTGGGCTGAATTTCCTCTGAATCGAATCAGTGGCTGAAGCTTTGCACAGCCCTACTATGCATACACCTAAGTGTGTGCACATTGTAGAGATGTATACATACATATTATTAAGTATTTATTATAAGAACATCGATTTGAACCTCTTGAGCAAGGATAAAAACATTCTATTTTTAGTTCTGGTATGAGTAAAATAAAATTTAGCCTCCATCTGAGATCTTTAAAGTTCAGACAAATTAAGCTGAATGATATTCATGGAACCTCTACTACTTTGCTGCAGGAATCAGCAAAACACAATACCAAAATAGGTGCTATTAAATCTTAGTCTTTTATTCTCCACAAATACCTGCTTTTTGATCCATAGTTAAGCTGTATCCAAGATTTGTAAGTGCTTTATTCTGCTTTTTCTTTTAGTGTGTCATAATGGATCTACAGCTTCAATGGAGCAGCACAGGTGTAACTGAGGGAAGAATTTGCTCATTAACAGTGAAGGCCACAGTCACAAGTGGTTTTAAGTTCTGAAGTACCTCACAAATCACAGTCATATCAAGCAGTTCACAGTCTCTTCTTTTCCATTTTAATTTCCAGGAGTAAATGAAGCAGTGCACAGTCACAAATCCCACTGTACCTCCTTGAACATGTGCAGCTTTTTTACCATAGCTTTTGAGGACAGAGTTGCTGGCCTCATCTGTTGGTTTGTCAGCTTCTCATGCAAGCATGCCTTCCTTTCCTCCCCATCACCCTATTTGCACACAGTGACCTCTGAACTAGCTTGCTCTTTCTTCACAGCCCTTCTCAAGACTTCTCTCTGTCATGATGCTTCTAAGAAATAAGCCAATTAACTCTGGCTTATGGGGCAGATGGGGATAGCTGGCATTTAATTATATAAATGAAGGTAAAAATTGTCAATGTGTAGAGAAATAAAAATGTATTTATAAGATTATACTCAAGTTGTTCATCAGGTGATTTGTTCTCTTACACTGTAAGCTTTTGGGTGGGTTGTCAAACACATGCTTATTTATATAAGGGTCCCTAACACCATGCTAACAGTGTAAAGATGACGTAAATGGGTATAATGTAATTTTAAAATACAAAAGCAGGATTAAACATCCTCTGTATAAATGAGAATAAGGTCTGATTTATCACATATATTTGTAGAACACTTTAACACCAAGATAATTGTAGCATCTTGGCCCTCTCCTATTAGCACTGATATACAATAATCAATTATGACATACGGAAAGTACCTGAAGTTGGAAAATCTCTATATGCAACTCTTCTATGCCCCCAAATCCCTGCACCGAAACATACAATGTGACATGTTCTGATCATCTAGTGCTTTCTTGGACACATTTTACAAATCACTAGGTTTTTCTTTACCTAGACCTGCAGCATCTCATCATTAAAGACACATTTTCTTGTTTCACCCACAGTCACCCCTTCTGGTCTCAGAGGCAGCTACATTGCATGTCCAAAGTAAGTTATGTGCAAATTTTTTCCTTGTAGTTCTCCTGTGACATTGTTCATATTCCTGCCCTTTCTCTTGGATGTGCTAAGTGAGCAGTGCTGAACTCAGAACCTCCTGGCAGTTAGAAAGGATTATGTGCTTCATCCCTAGCTCCACTAACTCTGTAGATGAGTCACTTTAACACAGTTCATCAAGCACTTCAGAATAGGTTGGGAAGAGAGTAGAGAGATAAGTGAGGGAAAAAACAGACAGAGAAAAGGATGTTATATTTCTTGAGCATTAACAGGCTTCCAGAGTGCACATTGGCTTCCAATGTAAAATCCTTGATCTCCATAAGTTTAGGATTCAAGATGTTCATCCAATCTATTTTTTTCCCTTTCAACAAACACACTCTATTTCCCTGCATACAACATTCACCTTTTTCCCAAAAACCAAATGTTGGAAATTGGGTTGTGCAATTTAAGCAAGATAATATGTTAATAGTAGCTTCAGCCACATGAGTCTCTGCCAGGAAAAAACCTATATGTTCTGCACTGGGGGGCTCCTTAGCTACTGGCTGTGGACACTTTCTCTTTTCCCCAAAAAGAGGCTTATGCTGTATTTCTAAAGTGGAGATGAAGCCTGGACATAGACTCCTATAACTGAATTCTCCCCTGATCTGTACGTGCTGCTGGCTGCCAACTCAGTTCAGCCTGAGAAGATGAGTTGGGCACTTTGGCTCAGCCAACAGCATCCTGCATTTAGGGGGTAACAGAGCAGCTGCAATGGTGTGCTAACACCCACAAATGCAGCTGCCTGTGTTTTCCCTGGAAAACAGGAACAGTATTTTCAGTATTTTCAAGTACAGATGTTTTTTAAAATTTGTTCTGCTATTCAAAAACAAGGTGTTCATCTTATTTGGCTATGTGCTATACACAAGAAAATGTGATGATTTATTTTGCTTATGTACCTACAGATACTCACTGAGCTCTGTGCGATACATATATATATATATATATATATATATATATATAACTATATATGTTCCCTAGTGCTACGTTTTCCCAACACTTCCCTTCACAAAACCTTTTGTCAGCTGCCTTTTTAGTTTGCCAAACTTTAATCACTCAGACTGAAATTCTCCATGCCATGTGTCTGCCTCAGGCTGAATGTTTTTGGAAAAGCTTAGCAAAAAACAGTTCAGCTGTTACTAAGGACAAGATTAGGAAATAATATATTATTTTGCTTACCTTTAAAAAAATAACTTTTCTTTAAAGGTTGTAACAACTGCATGTTTCAGAACAGAAATTTGAATCTCAGTACAGAGGTGACATCATCCTGTGAGAACACCACCCAGAATGGGCCTTACATAAAAAAATAATTGTGTACATACATACCCCCATGTTTGGCAGCTAAATGACATAAAGAGTCCCTCTGAGGACAAAGCTCCATTCTTCTGGAGATGAAACTAGTATTGTATACTGCAGGAAACAACCATTCAGAGGATTTCTCATTTGATGCAAAGTTGAAATGTGCACTGAAAGAGGCAGGGGCTTGCAGGAATAGAAAGTCCTCCTTGGTAAATCAGTAGGGTAGTACCTTACTGATTATTTCCATCCCTTCTTCTGTGCTTCCACGTGATGGTGAGATTAGACCATGGTCTTCATAGGTGCTTACCAATGGCATATTCCTCACTTTCTGGATGCTTGGCCAGAAACCTTAGGTTCAGATCTGCAGCAATAGTGAGTACTCACAGCTGTCTTTCCAATTAAAGCAATAGGACTTGTGCTTTGAACACAAAGTGTAAGTATTTGGTTTTTTGGCATTAAGAAAGCTTTGGATGTGCACAAAATACTCACTTGCCACTGTCCACTTCCCAGTTTAGTGACTTTGGGATGACACACAGCTAGAAACAAGAAGAAAATTGGTCATCCTCTTCAGCCACTTCCATCATTTCTGGAATAAGAATTGTGAATAAACAGTTAAAAATCTTCCATTGGAAAGGTCAAAATGTTTCACCTTGCGATTCCTGTCACTAGCTTTTAATGGCTATAAAATGGTATCTAGGGGTTTGCTTTTGGGAACTGGCATGTAGGTAAAGTAGATATGCATTATAATAATGGTCCAGGACAACAGCAAGGGTTAATTGATTTCTAAAAGCTCATTTCTGACAGTTTCTTCAAGGCCCGCTGTGTCTGACATAGGCAAATAGCAAGCAGACAGACACACAGGCTGGGAAACTGAAGACATGTACCACACTGTTCCATGACATGAGATTAGGAACTCTTAGCCTTGGCGCAGAGCCCTTGGGATTTCTAGTTTTGGGGAACAGACTAAATTAGGAGGCCCAGAAAAAGCCCAGATTAAGATGTGTGCATGTGATGAGCTTGTAAAACAAAGGAATATGCTGACAGGACATAACATGGACTGTATGATGACCACAGAGAAAAGCAATCAGTGATGCTCACAGATGAAGAGTCATCGCAGAGGGGAAAAGATACAAAAGAAAGGATTTGAGAGCAGCAAAGGGTCCCCGAGAGGGGAACCTGAGGCCACCATGGACAGAAGGCACGCCAGCAACCAATCTCACCCACCCCACTGCGGGGGTGGGCCTCGGCCCTCAACCTCCAGGCTGCTGACATCTGACATTCAAGAGAGAAGCTCAGAGTCATGCAAGGTATTGGCCAGATGTACCTTAACTCTGTAAACCCTGGGGCTGGTAGATATATAGAACTGTTTGCATTATTCTTATCTGCTATCACTGTGTATCAACAAAATTCACCTGTTATCTAATAGAAAGGTCATGGGCAGTCTAAGGGTTTGTGTCTGCACAGAACAAGGTCATAAAACTAGTGCCAACAGCTTCCACTAGCTGACCTAGAGAAAACATGGTAGAATAACCTTCAAGTGTGAATTCTCTCTGATCTTTTGCTTGGAACTCTGTGTAAAAAGAGACATTTTTGTGTATTTCAATTTCTTCACAGTAAGCCTGAGCTGCCAGTAATTCCTTTGTAAAACTGCAAATAATCAAGCTCTCATTTAAGGAACAAATTAGTTTCCAGACTTTGAAACTAGTATTTTAATAAGAGAGAAAAGCGAAAACACCAGAGTTATCTGGTTAGCTTTGAAAGTAGTTCCTACAGTCTCTCAGTGTAAAAGACATAAATTTAGTGTTGAACATACGGAATAGGATTTAGCTAATAACAGAATCAAAACCATGCAAGTAAAAATAGGGCTTGAAACTAGACCATGCAAAAAAACAGCCTCCAGAATTCCTTGAACAACTATATTGTGGAAAAGGTTCTACGTGAAATTTTGGCAATGTTTTTGCTTATAAGGAAAGTTCCAAGAAAAATACTGATTTTTCACGAGAGCCTTAAAGATGTAACAAAATTTGAGTGGTTACATTTTTTCATTAGTAATATTTTGCACAGATCTAATAGCAAAACAACCTTCCATTCCATCCTTACAGTAGAAAACTGGAAAACATAGACAAGTTGCAAAATCTACCTAGCTTCGGTGGCCCTACCATCATTTCCACTTCATCCACATTTTAAAGAAAAGGGTACCTCGTGATTCCATTTTAAAAGAAATGCTATTAACTACCCACTTTCAAGAGAGGATTCTGAGCTGGGACTCCCATATGACGAGAGAAGGCTCCTGGTAGTTCTGATGAGGGTCTCTAAAGCCTGGACAGGGACAGGATTTAGAAGTACATTCCTGTCCTCAGTATTTCCTCTTGCCCTGCTTAGCATGAGGGATATTCCTTGTAAATTCCATTCTAAGGTGCCAAACTCTCCCTAATCATTGTATAGGAAGTTTGGGTGCCCAGTTTAGACTTAAAGAAATGCAAAAATCTAGAACTCTCGGTTCCAAAATGATACCTTTTATTAGACCAACTGAGAAATTGCAAAAAAAAAAAATCATTTTCTGCAAGCTTTTGGGCTCATGCCCTCTTCATCAGACTCAGGGGAAATTCAAGATGGTAAAAGGTCCCCATATGTAGGAAATAAACTTCATTTTTGCACAGAGGAAGCACAAGTTTGAAAACTGTTCCTCTGGGTCCATGAGAGTCTCTTTGTGAGCTTGCTCTTCGTTGTGTAGATCAAGTAGGATTTCTTGCCTGGTGGTGTCAGATGGCAGGCAGAGAGGTGTAGAAATCTTTCTTGTTATTCAGCAATGAAGTTTATAATCCAAAATAAGCTAAAATTCACCATCTCCCATGTTTCAGGGATGTATGTGGTCTTAGACCATACGTTCTACCATAGATGCTACCAATGAAATTCTGCAAAGCTCATTGTCACAGCACCTAAGTGCCTTTGCAAATTGAGAACTGGTATCCAAATTAATCATTTTTCTTTTATGAATCCCCATAGTACCCAACTTAGAATGTGGACATAAGACAGAGGAGGAGTAAAGGCATACCTTGGAAGCTCAGCATACCAGTAGCCTAAAGGCTCCATGCATTTTCACAGCTGTAGCAAAAGCTTGTCATTTTTCCTGGTTCCAGAGCTGCTCTTTCTATGGTCAAGGCAAAATAGAAATCTAATAAATAGATCAATAGTAAGGCTAGATCCACAACACTTACTTATGTCAGCAGTCATTTAATCATATATGTACCTCTCAGAGTTAACAGCACTGCTTATGTGGGTATGATGGGATGCAGAACAAACTCCTGAATTTGTAACAAGAAAGGACATTGGTGGGTATTTTTAGTGATTTCCAATGTAACCTAAACTAGATAACAATTAAATGATAGAAATGTTACATATAAACTGTAAGACCTTTTCTTCCAAAGAGCTGAAAGTCTCAGCATAACTATTTAGTTACAAATGAAGCAGTACAGAAATGTACTCTGTCCAGGTT
Source organism: Alligator mississippiensis (assembly GCF_030867095.1). Classification (NCBI taxonomy): domain Eukaryota; kingdom Metazoa; phylum Chordata; order Crocodylia; family Alligatoridae; genus Alligator; species Alligator mississippiensis. The sequence continues at coordinate 47,213,591 of NC_081830.1, forward strand.
TGCAGATGACACAAAGCTATGGGGAGAAGTGGACACGCCGGAGGGCAGGGAACAGCTGCAAGCAGACCTGGATAGGTTGGACAAGTGGGCAGAAAATAACAGAATGCAGTTCAACAAGGAGAAATGCAAAGTGCTGCACCTAGGGAGGAAAAATGTCCAGCACACCTACAGCCTAGGAAATGACCTGCTGGGTGGCATGGAAGTGGAAAGGGATCTTGGAGTCCTAGTGGACTCTAAGATGAACATGAGCCAGCAGTGTGATGAAGCCATCAGAAAAGCCAATGGCACTTTATCGTGCATCAGCAGATGCATGACGAATAGGTCCAAGGAGGTGATACTGCCCCTCTATCAGGCGCTGGTCAGACCGCAGTTGGAGTACTGCGTGCAATTCTGGGCACCGCACTTCAAGAAGGATGCGGATAACCTGGAGAGGGTCCGGAGAAGGGCCACTCGTATGGTTAAGGGCCTGCAGACCAAGTCCTACGACAAAAGACTAGAGAAACTGGACCTTTTCAGCCTCTGCAAGAGAAGGTTGAGAGGCGACCTTGTGGCTGCCTATAAGTTCATCACGGGGGCACAGAAGGGAATTGGTGAGTATTTATTCACCAAGGCACCCCTGGGGGTTACAAGAAATAATGGCCACAAGCTAGCAGAGAGCAGATTTAGACTAGACATTAGGAAGAACTTCTTCACAGTTCGAGTGGCCAAGGTCTGGAACGGGCTCCCAAGGGAGGTGGTGCTCTCCCCTACCCTGGGGGTCTTCAAGAGGAGGTTAGATGAGTATCTAGCTGGGGTCATCTAGACCCAGCACTCTTTCCTGCCTATGCAGGGGGTTGGACTCGATGATCTATTGAGGTCCCTTCCGACCCTAACATCTATGAATCTATGAAGCCAAGCACAGTGTATGCCACCAGTTTAAACTAGGTGAGGGTTTACCCCTAAAAACATAATCCTTTGTATGACAAGTTCTATTCTAATGTTAAGTATATAAGTACATGAAAATCATAACCATTTCCCAGTAGAATTTGAACTTTTACTTTCTTAACCATATAAGCTAATACAGCAACTTGATCACTGACCTAAGCAAATAATGTGAATAGGAACAATTTGTTCCTAAGTCTTTTATAATATCTGAAGTGAACAAAGAAATAATTTCCCTGCAAAGGGATAACTCCAGTTATTTATTGAACACTGCCATCTGTAGCTCATATCAGGGGAGTGTAAAAAATCTTCCAAATAAAAAGAAAAATTAGTTGGAGGTAAGTAAAGCCAGGCTGTTTATTTTGGTTTGCACCGAGGAACACCCAAGACAGCATTTTAACAAAATAACTGCTCTTCAGAGCATGGCAGCAACTTCTGTACATTACAGTCCTTTTGGAAGGATTCTAATTAGAAGTGATGAATGTCTTAAATGATTAAGAATAGTCTTTAAAATAGGTCCCACCATCTAAAAATACTCTTGTAGAAAACTCCAAGGAACAGGATGTGTTTGTTTTGTGCCTATTAGCCTTAGTTGAGAAAGCAGAAGGTAGCTGTAATTGCAGTTACAGAACCCCTATCTATAAATCCCTTTGTGCACTATAACAATCTATATTTTATTAGAAAAACAATGAATGTTTAACAACTCTTGTTGACAATGGCAACAAAAGCAGAGGGCTTTGAAAAAGTAAAACTTTTTAGTTTGTGTATAACTGAACTATTACTACCTTCTCGCAAATTTAATTTTAAATAGACTTCTAAGGTCATGTACAGACATTCAGTTTCTCCTGGGAGAGTTGCTGCTCTCCCAGAACAAGCCATAAATATACAGATGTTCAGGATTTTCTCCCAGAACAAAAGTCGCCACCCCAGGAGAAAAATAACCTGGGAACAACCAAGATTAAATCACTCCAAGGAGAGTTTATCCTGTCAGAGTGAATATCTGTACATATTCTCTTCTAAGAGAAGCCACATCATAGTACTCCCACATCCCAGGATGCTTTGCTTTGCTTCCACTTCCTCCTTACCACAGGAGAACAGAACATGCCCTCTTTACCAATTCCCATATTGTGCTGCAGGGGGACAGCACAATACCAGACAGGCAGTCTGGCTTGGTCAGTCAGGGCTGCTCTGTGTTGTGTTGCTATTCTGTCTCTGGGCAGACTAAGGGAACCTGCTAAGATGCTGAGATGGGTACATAGGGGACCCCTGGCTGTGCAGCATCAGCACTGCAAGCTCCCTTCTCTTCAAGGCCTCAGCATTCGAATGCCTGTTCAGGTGTCTCTGCATAAGGTTTTCTACCAGGAGAACAAACCTGGAAAAATTCTCCCAGATAATCTGAATGTGTGTAAGCAGCTCAAGAGTACAACTGAAAAAAAAGTTTCAGTTACTCAATTGAAGAATATGATTGATGATAGCATAAGCCAATGGTTTCTATATTCTTCTAGTACAGAGGTGGGCAATTATTTTGGGTGGAGGGCTGCTTACTGAGTTTTGGCAAGCCATCGAGGACCCCATGACAGGCAGCCAGGAGCAGATAAATATTAATTTTCTAAATGTTTAGGGGCCCTGTGGCCTGGACAGAATGGCCTGATGGGCTGCATCTGGCCCACAGGCCGCATTTTGCCCACCCCTGTTTTAGTACCATAGAGATTATATACCCAGAGGGGAAGAAAATAAATAATAGGTTGAGTCCAGTAATTGCTGAATTATAGGGAAGCTTCTTCAGTGAAACTAGTGGAAAGTTATTTGTGAAGATCTTTATAGGATTTTGAAATTCATAATTTTGCCAAAAATTTGAGACAAACTTTTCAATTATTTTTTGTGTCTTTGATGTCCTATTAAAAATGTCAGTGTTCAAACTATTGATGAGTTGTTTTGTAAAATCTCCAGTATAAAAGGACTTATACTTTGAAAACTTTCCTAAAGATTATATCTTGTTTTTGATCAGGCCTACTTCTGTGCAAAGATATGACTCAAAGTAAGAATACAAAATGGAAAAGAGATAAAAGAAGGGCTGGAAGACAACTGTTTGTTAGAGACAACAAAGGGTAAAGTAAAAAATTTCTAGACATTGTTTCTAACTTGCTTTGCAAATAACTTTCTCATTTATTCACAAGTGAATAATTTCCCCTCCAAAATCATGCCAATATTTTGTAACAAACTTTACCAATTCATGTGATCAACATGATACCTTCTCATCCCATTTTCTCAAGGATTCTGAATATGTCCCTAATAAAGTATAATGCAATATTAACTCCCATGCCAGCTACTTATCTTCTCATTCTGTGACCTATTAAATACATTATATAAAGACTATTTATTCACTCCCACTTAGTACAATTCCAAGGGGAGGGGAGCGGGAATTGGGACAGGCTGGAATTGAGTTGAAGAAGTTTATGGCATGTAACAATTCTACTTCATAGTAGTTCAGCTCAATTTGATTTCTCAGTGGGGTCATAACTAATGAGTTTTCATTACATTTGAAGATATGGGAATGTGCCCGTCTCTGCTCCAGAAGGTGCTCCCGGGCAGCTCTTGCGCGGGTGGCTAACAGGGCCTGCTCTCGCTGGGGAGTCCCCGGAACTCACCGACCGTGGTCGCGGCTGGGCCCGCAGCAGGGGGGTCCCCCTCACTGCGGCCTCCAGTGCCGAAGTGCCCCTGGGCGGGCTCACACGGGGCTCCGACCTCCCCTACACCCCGGCCAACGCCACCTTTGGTTGTGGACCTTCTGTCCCTTGTCCCCGAACAAGGACTGGGCATCGAGGGCCCTTTTGCGGCTCTCTTCCCTGACGCCCCGCCGGCGTCTCTGCCTGGTCTTCCCTAGTTCCCTCACCGGGGTTCCCGCCGGCTCTAGTCCGGTTCCCTCACTGGAGTTTCTGCCAGCTCCAATCCAGTTCCCTCACCGGAGCTTCCGCCGGCTCCAATCCGGTTCCCTCACCAGGGTTTCCGCTGGCTCCCATCTGGTTCCCTCACCGGGGTTTCTGCCGGCTCCCCGGAGCCTCTGCCAGCTCGTCCCCAGTTACCTCACTGGTGGTTCCAGCTGGCCCTCTCTCTGGGCTCCTCCTCGGAGCTTCTTCCGGCTTCCTCGTCAGTTTCGCCGCTCTTCCCCAGTGGCACGGCTCTCCCAGCCTCCGTTGCTCCCGGCGCGGCTGCAGCCTGTTCGGCCCACGGCCAAGGCCCCTTGCGGGGGCTCAGTTCCACTCCCAGGCTTCCTCCCGGGCTCCACGTCCTCCCGCCGTGCGCCGCCTCTGTCTTTGGGGCCGCGTTTTATTTCCCCTGAGCGGCGCCTCTCCCTAACGTCGCTCCGCCCCAGCTGTATGAAAGCGTGGCTAACGAGCTGCGCGGGTGGTTCCCCGGCCTGCACACCACCGCTGCTCCCCTCTCCTGCGGAGCATAAGTGAGTGTTTCCCCTGGCCCTGGGCCGGGGGTTCCCTCTAGTCCCGTTGCCCCTGGGACAGGGAAATTTTATATAGAACTGTAAGCTTCATGTTACTAACCACATTTCATCAACCAAAAGATTCTAAATAACTCAGTGAACCTCAACTGAATTTGAGTCTATAAGAAAAGCTGAGACCTGGCTAATTTGCACATGCATAGTTTCAGAAATATATATTTCTTATCCTTTCAGTGCCTGTAATAGTACTTTCATGATGCAACAATGTTAATGGCAGTCTTTTAAATGGTAGGTAGTGAAAATGTTTTTTATCCAAGAAGTTATTTTGCCAACCCAGAAATAAAACTTTAAATCATCATCAACTCTCACGATATTTTCACAATATTTTTTGGTAGATTCTTTTTTAAATGATGTTAATAAGAAGGTCAGTAAAATTTCTCTAAGAATGCTTCTTCTTTGAAGCATGTGGAATTAAAATGGCTAACATTTTGAAACTTCATTAAAGTGTTTTTTCTTTTTGTTTTCTATTGCTTTTTAAGCAATTTTAAATGGTTTGTGGATTTAGAAAAGCTCTGATTTGTATGCCTCTGCATCCATGTCTATCCAGGTTACGTACTCCAGCTTGACCTTAACCCCTAGCTCCTATTTGTGCTTCTAATTATCATCTTTATAGACACTATGGAATGATTTGTCAACTGCTTGCACCTCTAGCCTAGTGGTTATGACATTCCCTTAGATAATGGGAAATCTAGGTTCAAATTCCTGCTCCAAATCAGGCTGATAAAAGGTTTGAATTTGGGTCTCCTGTTCCCTCTTGGGTTACAAGTGGGAATGGTATCACAGTGACTGGAGGATTAAGCATGTTCTGAGCATACTCACCAAAGACAAGCTTATGCATACCGTGGCTTTAAGACTTAATTGTGCACATACCCAACAGTCAAAAAGGGGTATGCCAATATGTTCCAAGAAAAAATTGGAAACTGAGAGACCTGGATGACCTTAAAGATTTAGTAGCAGTTGAGAAAATTTTCTGATTAGCAGTGGTGATTAGTAGTGGTACCTAAAGTTTGTACCTAGGTAACTAAAGAGGCATTTATGTGCATAAGACCCCTTTGAATCTCCTAGCCCAAAAAGATTCTCCCCTTCCTAGGTTAAAAAATAGCAATCAGGTCAATAATATTTTGAATCTTTCTGACAAAATCTTGCTGAACATAAAGTAAAGATAACTACAACAACCAATTTTATTCTATGGTTGATGTGAAATATCACACACCTCAGAGTTCGAAAGGCTTCCTCCCTCATCATTTTTGACATTGGGAACTATCCCAGTGCAGGCACCTGAAGTAACCTCCAGACAGTTGAGTGAAATTGCAAAGAAAAGGATGCAAAAGTACAGGAACAATTCTGCAGGCAATTCATCATTACTCTTTCCACTCTAGAAGCTTAGTCCTATTGCAGACTACCCTTGAATTTTATCTTTTGTCCTTTCAAATAGAAATGAGTCAGAAAGTTTAATAGCTTGGCAGCAAATCATTGAAAGATGCTGACCTAAAAAAATTGGGTACTATCAGGACAAAAAAAATGAACAGACAATTGTTCTGATGATTGCATAACTGCTCTAGGAAATAGGATGAAGATCATTTAGAAATACTGCATAAAATGCACCCATTATGTAGTGATCTAGTTTTAGATTCATGAGATCAGTTGTACACAATTGATATCAATGCAAAAGGTATGCAGCGTTGATGCTAACAGGAGTTAGATGTACACACAAAGAGGACAGTACACGTTACATGTTTACTGTTTTGCTGTCCCTAAGTCAGCTTGGCTTTCCAATTGTGCATCTGACAAGCATGTTCACTAGGTACCATCCATAAATCATTAAAGGTATTCTGTTCTTCTAAAGACTACTACTTTAATTTGTTGATAGTTGTTTCAATCAGTCACCCAGCAAAGTAGGTCATTCTGGGCTTCTGCAGCACTGCCTAGAGAGGCTTTGAGAATAGCTCAGAATAATTTGCTGAGTTCTACCACACTACTATGACTTCCACAAATCCTTAGTAAAAGAATTCAAGGCTCATGTCAAAATTTATCAAGACAATTGTCACCAGAGGGAAAGAGTTCCTTAAAAATCAGAGTACAAAACAAGCTCCACAAAAAACAAGTTCCTGCAAAAAGAGACTATTTATCAACTAGTGAGACAGAGATTTAATCCTGGATAGAGACAATAGAAAACTTATTACATTGATTGTCACCTGGCAGTCATCAATTCAAGCAATTGTGTGTGTCTGTTTTATAGATGTTTAAAATAATTAGTCATACAGAAAATGTGTTCAGTGTAAGATGCCACTGTCTACCTCACCATAAACCTGTCCATACACCACTGGTACAATCTGGTACAAGCTGGCAGGTATGCCAGCTTGTAAGATAAAGTGAAACCGGAAGTGCCCACTGTGGCACTTCCAGTTTCTCTGAGCCCCCATGGACTGGGGGCATAAAAAGGCTGTGGGGGGCCTGCCTCCATGTCAGGCAGCCAGGCAGCCCGACTCAGTAAGCAGCCCCTGCAGGCCCACAGGAGGGGCGGCAATGTAGCAAAAGAGGTGGCGATGCTGTGGGAGGGGCAAAGGGATGCCACAGATGGGGCGGGAGAAGCAGCGGCTGGGGCTACTCAATTAACCAGCATATTTTGTTATCTGGCATCCCCCATTCCCACCAAGTGAGGTGGTGCTCTCCCCTACCCTGGGGGTCTTCAAGAGGAGGTTAGATAGGCATCTAGCTGGGGTCATCTAAACCCAGCACTCTTTCCTGCCTATGCAGGGGGTCGGACTTGATGATCTATTGAGGTCGCTTCTGACCCTAACATCTATGAATCTATGAAAACAGAGCTTTTACTATATCAATAAAGAGACACTCCAAGGCAGAACATGGAAAAGGTTATAGAAATATAAGAAATCTCTGAAGTTGGAGACACTGGGAGAGTCACTCTTGCAAGAGCTGAGGGAATGATTCTCCCCCAGCATGCCAGGAAATTGAGGATCTCAATTGGAAGACTCAGGTACACTAATGCCAGGAGCACGGGGAACAAGCAGGAGGAGCTAACCCTCCTACTCCCCAGTGGGCATTACGGAGACCTGGTGGGACTCCTCACATGATTGGAATGTAGCTATAGTGGGCTACACCCTGCACAGAAGGGACTGAGTAGGGAAGAAAAGTGGAGGTGTAGCTCTCTGTCTGAGGGAGCAGTATACCTCCTTCGAGACTAACATTGGCTCCAAAGAAGAATGGCTCGAAAACCTCTGGGTCAAACTATGGGTGGGTACAGTGAGACAGACCTAACTGTAAGTGTATACTACAAACCAACAAACCAGGGGGAGCTCAATCTGGAGTTCTCTCGAGAACTGGTAGAGACTGTGCACACACAGGATGTGGTCATCATGGGTGACTTTCATTACCAAGACATCTCTTGGGAGGAACGCTCAGCTAAGTCATATCAGTCAGTTGCTTCCTGACCTGCACTGAAGAGCTCTACATGACCCAGGAAGTACACGGGCCAACCAGAGGTAATGCTCTTCTAGACTCAGTCTTGGCCAAAGAAGACAATCTGGTAAATGACTTGAATATAGAGGGTAGCCTGGGCGACAGCAACAATGACACCATAAGGTTCACTCTCCATCGCGAAGCAGGAAAATCAGCTCATAAGGTTGAAGGTTTGGACTTCAGAAAAGCAAATTTCAACAGGCTCAGGGCAATAGTAAGGGAAGTACTGTGGGGGACCAGGGACCGAAGGTGAAGGGAGTGCACAAAGAGTGGTCATTCCTCAAGGACACCATCCTTGAAGCACAAAAAAAGTCCATTCCCATGCAGAAGAAAGGTAGTAGAAGGGCTGGTAAACCCTCTTGGCTTAATAGGGATATCATGGTCCTCTTGTAAAAGAAGAAAAAAGCATACAAACAATTGGAACTTGGGACAGTCCCCAAGGAGGACTATACAACAGTGGTCCACAGTTGTAGGGATCAGATTAGAAAGGCTAAGGCCGTGACTGAATTTAAACTAGCAACAGAAATCAAGGACAACAAGAAGTCCTTTTTTAGGTCTATAGGGAACAGGAGGAAAACAAATGGAAGCATAAGACCACTGATTAACAACTCAGGAAAGCTGGTTACTGACACTCAGGAGAAAACTGAACACCTGAATGACTATTTTGCTTTGGTATTGCACTGGACTAAGGGGAAAATCATACTAGATAAGGTTCAGAATGGGCATGGTGGGAGTGATTGCCTTCCTACTGTTGATGTGGAGCTAGTGCGTGATTAGTTAGAAAAGTTAGACATTTATAAGCCAACAGGACTAGATGAACTTCATCCAAGAGTGCTGAAGGAGCTGGCTGAAATCATCACGGGACCTCTGATGAAACTCTTCCAAAACCCATGGCACTCAGGGAAGGTCCCTGAAGACTGGAAGAGGGCAAATGTGGTGCCAATTTTCAAAAAGGGGAGAGGATCCAGGCAACTGTAGGCCAATTAACCTTACTTCTATCCCAGGGAAAATCCTGGAAAAATTCATCAAGGAGTCTATGTGTGATATGCTTGCAGTAGGTATAATTCTGAATGACAGCCAGCATGGCTTCATCGTGGGCAGGTCTTGTCTTACTGATCTCATCTCCTTCTATGACGAGGTAACTCACCACCTAGATAAGAGAGAGGAGGTCGACATTGTATACCTAGACTTCTAAAAGGTCTTTGATCTGGTATCCCATCATATTCTCACAGGAAAATTGGAGGATTGCAGGATTAACTGCTCGACAGTTAGGTGGGAAGGAAGCTGGCTGCAGGGTAGGACCCAGAGAGTTCTAATGAATGGATCTGTGTCATCCTGGTGAGAAGTGGCCAGCGGTGTCCCTATGGGGTCCGTGCTTGGTCCAGTGCTGTTCAATATCTTTATCAAAGATTTGAATGTGGGGGTGAAGAGTTCACTGGGCAAGTTTGAGGATGACACCAAGTTATGGGGAAGCGTGGTCACACTTGAAAATAGGCCTCAGATACAGGGGGACCTAGACAGGTTGGCGAGTTGGGCAGATCGGAACCAGATGAAGTTCAACATTGAAAAGTGTAAAGTGATCCATCTTAGGATGAATGATCCCCAACATACTTACAGGGTTGGTGGCACTACACTGACCAGCACGATGACTGAAAGGGACATAGGGGTAATAATAGAACATAGTATGAACATGAGCTGTCAGTGCAATGCTGTAGCTAGCAAAGCAAACAATACTCTGGCATGGATCAACCAATGCATCTCAAGCAAAACCAAGGAAGTGAGTCTTCCACTTTACTCAGCATTGGTGAGACTGCAGCTGGAGTACTGCATCCGGTTCTGGGCACTGCAGTTCAACAAAGATGTGGAAAATCTTGAGAAAGTCCAGAGAAGAGCTACCCGTATGATCAGAGACTTGCAAAGCAAGCCATACAAGGAAAGGCTGAGAGAGTTGGGTCTCTTCAACCTAAAAAAAGAGAAGGCTGAAAGGGTACTTGGTAGCAGCTTACTGCTACATCAGGGGAATACATCAGGGGCTCAGTGAACAACTGTTCACCAGGGCACCCTTGGGCAAAACCAGGAGTAATGGCCACAAACTCCTGGAAGACCATTTTAGGCTCAACATTAGGAAAAGCTGTTTCATAGTCAGGATGTCCAGACTGGGGAATAAACACCCTCCAGAGGTGGTGCAATCACCTACCCTGGAAATCTTGAAGAGGAGACTGGACAGTCACCTCACTGGGGTCACTTGACCCCATTTGTCTTTCCTGCCTAGTGCAGGGGAGCTGGACCTGATGATCTTGAGAGGTCCCTTCCACCCCCTTATAATCTATGAATCTATAAATGCTTGGAGTTATTACTATAAAGAAGGGGATACAAACTATTTCCTGCAAACTGAATGGTCACATGTTGGCCCTGCCCATAGGACACAGTAATGTACAGCCACACAAATCCTGGGAGGGTTTTGAGTATGGGAGTTTGCTTTTCCTCCAGGAAGGCAAAATTCTTCCTCCATCAAAGGCATAGAATGATACATTCAATGAGTGCAGCTTTCATCACCTATTGCACTGGTCCAATTTTACAGGGTTACGTGGATGGGATATGGCCATAGCCCCACCACCTCCTACTTCTTATCCTTTCTTAGGCCACTGTGAAAGGAAAGAATGAACTCTTCTCTGACCACTGCAATCAAACATGACTCTTACATGGGCTTCTAGCATGGGAGACTCCATGCGTGGGTGTCTGGTACCTCTTGAGTCGGGGGGGGGGGCATGTGCAGCTGATCCCACTGACCGGGGGCAGGGGGGTCCCCCGCAGGCAATCTCACTCACCTGGCACTCACAGAGGGAGCACTGATGCTCCCGCCTGCACCCCTGCCCACTGGCTAAACAGGGAGCGTGGCCTGACAGGGGGTGCATGGGCACTGTCAGGGGGTGCACATGCACCCCCGTGCACCCTATGCACATCGCCCCTGGCTCCATGTATGTGCACCCAGCTCAAAGGACCAGGCAAATTTGTAAATGCAATCCCCATATAATGATTCTCATTTTGTTCTTGGTCAGGAACTGAAACAGGATCTCCAAAATCACAGCATGAATTGAAGAAATTATTTTTCTAGCTGGTACTATAGCATAGTCACATTCTCTTCAGACTGAGCACAGTCTCACACACATACACTCTTTACCTTACCCATGTCTAATTTTGATTTCAGATATTAAATTGTAGCTCTCCTTCTCTGTATCATCCCTTTCACTGAAGCTAGTATCTCTATTTCAGACAAGAGGAGAAGGGAATTCTTCTTCATTTTTTCTTCAAGGGGATTTTCACAGAGCATGCTAAGCATTGACTTTAGATCAAAACATCCAAGCAAGCAGGTTCTTCTGACTATACATCTTTGTTCAGAAGCCTGTGAAACTGAGACAATTAGAGTTCAGCATCTCAGCTAAAGTGACTATAGGGAATATTCCAGAAATTGCTAAGGTAGGTGGAAAACAAAGTCTGTCTAAGAAGATTTTCTTATCTACATTTCCTCTTTTATGTTGTTTGATTTGGGGAGGTATAATTTAATTTAGTTATATATTAACAACAAATTAGATGTTTGTTTTTCAGTAACGCACAAATAAAGTACAACATTGGACTGTGTGATTCTGAAACGTTTGCTTTGTTTGACAAAGATGGTAGAACACTATCTGAAATTTGGGTGCATCATCATTAGCATGGCACTTCTCATTTATATGATGTTTGATAACATTGGCTTGGGTTACTTTACTGGTGTTAAGTTTGCTAGTTTCCTGGTTGCTAGGGTCTGGAAGGGACCTTACAAACCATCAGGTCCAGCCTCCCTGCACTTGGGCAGGAAAGACTGCTGGGATCAGATGACCCCAACAAGATGGGCATCAAGTAAAATAGTTTCTGTCTCTGTTCTTAAAGAACCTCATCCATACTTCTGAGACAAAGTAACAAGGTCACTTATTTGTTTAAGAGACTCCCATGAGAAGCAATCCTGAAGATGGGCAGCAAAGTGGGGGGAAGAGGGGAGGCAAAGAAGATACTTGTGAAAGTCATGGACAATGCTGCCTACCCCTGTTTGTCAGTTATAACGTGACCATGTGTGCTGGAAGGGGACAAAAAAATTCTTGAAGGTTAGTCTCGACTTGACTTTCAACACTCCTGTCAAAGCAGTGGCCTCTAAGAAAGAACTCAGTATGTAACAAAAATGAGGAAGATGCAATGTTCCTGGAGATATTTTTAGTGTTGTGCCCTTTGATTTCATAGATTTTATAGATTTCATAGACATTAGGGCTGGAAGGGACTTTGGAAGATCATCGAGTCCAGCCTCTGCCCCAGGGGTAGGAAGTCAGATGGGGTCATAGGATCCCAGCAAGATAAACATCCAAATTTCTCTTGAAGGTGTTCAATGTAGGTGCTTGAACCACCTCCAATGGCAGGTTATTCCAGACTTTGGGGACTTGGGCAGTAAAGAAATTCTTCCTTATGTCCAGCCTGAAATGGTCTTGCAGTAGCTTATAATCATTTGACCTCATCATCCCTTGGGGAGCTCTGGTGAACAAATGTCCCCCCAGATACTGGTGGTCACCCCGATAAACTTATAGGTGGCCATCAGATCACCCCTGAGCCCGTGCTTTTCCAGGCTAAAGAGCCACATAGCTCTCAGCCTGTCATCGTAAGGTCTGTTTTCCTGACCTCTGACCATGCACGTGGCTCTTCTCTGGACTCTCTCAAGCTTCTCCATATCCTTTTTGAATTGTGGGGCCCAAAACTGGACACAGTACTGCAGCTGTGGCCTCACCAAGGCCAAGTACAAGGGGAGAATGACGTCCTGGGATTTGCTTGAGAAGCATCTATGGATGCAAGCCAGCATTTTGCGCACTTTACTAGCTGCAGCATCGCACTGAAGGCTCATGTTCATCTTGTGGTCAATGATGACCCCCAAGTCTTTCTTCTGTAATGCTAGCAAGCATAGCACTGTCAAGCCTATAAGCATGCTGCAGGTTTTTCCTCCCAAGGTGGAGAACCTTGCATTTTTCAGTGTTAAACACCATCAGGTTCTCATCCACCCATTTGCTGAGTCTATCCAGGTCAGCCCTCTTGTCTTCAGGTGTGGATGCTTTGCCCCAGAGTTTGGTGTCATCTGCGAACTTGGCCAGTCCGCTTCTGACTCCAATGTCCACATCATTAATAAAGATGTTGAACAATATGGGTCCAAGGATAGAGCCTTGGGGGACCCCACGTGTCACAGGGCACCATGACAATAGACTTCTATCAATTACCACCCTCTGGGTCTGACCACGGAGCCTATTTCCCAGCCAGCAGATCATGGTGGACCCAAGGCCACAATTGGCCAGTTTCACCAAGAGGTGATCATGGGATACCAGATTGAAGGCTTTTTTGAACTCAAGATATATGACATCAATCTCTTCTCCCTTGTCCAGGCGATAGGTCATCTGGTCATAGGAGGAAATGAGATTGGTTATGCAAGACCTACCCGCAACAAACCCGTGCTGGCTATCCCTCAGGATGTTAGCGCTGGCCAGTCCATTAAGGATGGTCTCTTTAATAAACTTTTCTAAGACCTTCCCTGGGATAGAGGTCAGGCTGATGGGCTTCTACTTTCCTCCCTTTCTTGAAGATAGGCACCACATTGGCCTTCTTCTAGTCTTCAGGCACTGCACCAGAGCTCCAGGACTTCTTAAAGAACCGTGCCAGGGGCTGGGCTATGATGCTCACCAGCTCCTTGAGTACCCTGGTGTGTAGATTGTCAGGGCCAGCTGACTTGAAGGTATCCAGCCTCTCAAGGTGTTCCTTCACGAGGTCAGCATTGATGGAGGGCAGGGGATCTCCCTCACCCGGACCTCCCTGTCCCGTAGTGAGCATGAGCGTTCCATGGGACTTATGAAAGACCAACGCAAAGTACCCATTTAATAGGTTGGCTTTTTCCTGGGTGTCAGTTGTCAGTTGTCCCATCTGATTTAGCAGGGGTCCAATGTTGCCCTTGCTTTTCCTCTGGCTCCCCGCATATCTGAAAAAGGACTTTTTATTGTCCTTGATACTCGAAGCTAGTTGGAGTTCAGTTGCAGCCTTGGCTTTCCTGGTTTGCTCCCTGCAGGACCAGACCAGTGCAGAATATTCGTCCTTGGAGATGAATCCCATCCTCCATCCTTTGTAACCCTTTCTTTAGGAACATAAAACCAGTGTGTGATAGTAAGCATTTGAAATTTGCATTTTCAGTCTGTCACAATGGCGGAGACTGTAATTCACCTCACTCTGCCTCATGGAAAGTTCTCCCTTTCTCTTTTTGTCCTATTCTTTCTTCTTTTAGGAAAATCAAATTGAAAAAGCTGCCCATGAGAAAGCAAAGAGGCATTTCTTCATGACAACAAACTTCTATGGAATGAACTGGAAGCTGAAGGAAGAATGGCAAGTTGGACATTCACCACATTTTGCTGCATAGCACAGAATGAGAGAAAGGAGGAGAGGGAAGATTGTAGCTGCTTTCCCTTTGCACCCTCATGGGTGCACAAAGAGAGATCAGATGCATACACAGTCCCAAGGGGCACTGTCTTGTTCAGAAAAGGTGCCCAGTTTGCACCCACTGGGGTGCTCCCTGACCCAACCTCAGTAAAAAGGACATGGTTCACTGGCACCAATACTGTGAACCCCTTCACCCATGTAAGAAACTAACTGTTGTCCACAGAGTACTGGAGGAACTGAAAATATCTTAACTTGCCCTAGATATATCTTAATTTGCCCTAGACATGATCCTTAACACCTGTACCAGCATAGTGAAATTGTACTTATGTAAAAAAATATAAAGATCATTACATAAGCCAGAGAGCATGGTAATATTATGTGTAATTACCACAAGCATTTTAATTCAGTAATCAGTGTTGATAAATATCTATCACCACTCAGTAAGTAACTTATGTTACCATTATACGTGCCACAATACCCAGTTGTTTCATTTCCCACTCTCTCAATGAGTTACAAGCAGTTGCAGGACTTGAATATATTAAATATGTTTCCAGTTGTTCTGATAGCTAAAAGTGAAGAAGTATATACAAGTTGCTGTTAGTTTCACTTGCCATGAAGAAATGCAGTTTGTTTTTTACTACAACCCACAAAAAGAAATTCTGGTTATAGTTCACATTGTGATCATGGTTCAATACTCCAGACTGATGGTTATGCAACACAAATAATTTTGGTAGAGCTAGCACCAGCATAGTAGCTGAGCACCAGAGACATGAATCCACCCTAGTGGTTCCAATAAAGATTTGCTTCAAAGTCCATAAGGTAATTATACTTTACAGAAAGGAACACAAGGTGACTAGTAAGAATATACTTACTAAATATAAATGATATATAACAGATTCATTCTTCCTATGCAGCTAATAAACTGTAAAACATGTCAGCAATCTATTTGTATTTAACAATGCACAATAAATATTGATATTAGATGTATGGGTATATATTTGATGAGAGTTGTTGTATATTAATTCCCAAGATACTGTGTTCTCTGAATTGCAAAATCTGCTTTTGTTTCATAGCTTTCTGATAACCTTAATTCCAGGATTCATAACTTTAAAAAAGATATTTATCGTAGGTGAAATTCATCCAACAATGAAACCTATTATAGGACTAACCAATTACGACTTGAAAATAGTATTTTAATGCTAGTTGCCTGAGCACAAACTTTGTGTTGGCCTTTGGCAGAGAGGTGAATTTCTCACTAGAAGGATGCATTTTGCTGATTTTGTTCCTTATGTAATGTGCCATACCCATCTTATTCTTATGTCATCCAAAAGGCTTTTGGAAGAATTATTATTGGTTAAAAATCATGGAAAAGTTTTTTAAGCTTTTCAAAATTGGTTTGATTTTACAGGGGCCACGCCAGAATAATTTGCTTTTTTCAGGGAAGTTCCCATGACATTTTTATTGTTTTTTACATAAATATTTTATTGTAAATTATACTCAAAACTATGATTGCTTATTACCATTTAAAGAGCTACTTGATAATAAATCTGCTAAAATGATGATTAAACACCAACATAATGGTCATAGAAACTTTTGTGAAGCAATATTTTTCATTTAATAAACTATATATCAAAAAATTCAGCCAGCAAAAGGAATAAGCCACAGTTGTAGACTTAGGAACTTACTTGTGACAATTCTATTAAAATATCTCAATTCATTTCACAGAGTCACACAGATTCACAAGTCATATTGTTTCCTTATATTCTGGATTCACAAAATGTTTATTTTATTCTATTTGCATGGGGACATCCAGAAAATAACAATTATGGGCAACAAAGAAACTCAGTGGATCAGGACCTCAATGAATATAACATTTCCTTATCTCCATTGATTTCAGTGGACATTAAGAAATGTATGCTTACTAGGGATCTGGGACATTGTTCTCATACATTTCTACATTTTTTCTTTGCAACAGAAACAGGACCAACCCTTGAACATTATTTATTTTTCCAAAACATAATTTCTCTCTCTAAATTTGTTAAGGGAGCCTAAAATCATTAATGTGATCAATTGGTTTATTGGTCAGGGATGATCTAAGTGTAGGTATGCCTATATTCTGCTTTGGGGGTTTTTGTGTTTTTGGGCTTGGACATGGGTCGGAGAAGGAATCCTGCCCCCCAATGCTACATGTATCAGGGCTTTTTTTTTTTTAAGCTTTCCTCAGAAGCACTGGGTTTTGGCTACAGCCAAGGCTGGGATTTGTAACTGAGCTGTGCCACTGCTCCTGCTGGAACTTAAACTCCAAGAAAACAGCTAACATGCTCAACTACCAACAGCACTTTCTGCAGCAAGTGGATGAATCCTGGAAGCCCTTCATTCAGTTACTAGCTCACTTTGATGCTATGTAGTGAGATACGCCAGGACCACAAGCAAACATAGAATTAGGGGCTGAAAAGTAGGGCTGAAAAAGACCTCAAGAGAACATCTAGTCCTACCCCATGCTCGAGGCCTTCCTGACCCCCCCCCCCAAAACGTGATCAGTCTGACCCTGAGTGGAGAGGCAAGACCCTCTAGCCATCAACCTCTGAACTTAATTTCCAGCAGGAGCAGTTACAATCCCCAATTACAATTCCCAGCCTAGGCTGCAGCCAATACCCAGTACTTCTGAAGAAGGCTTAAAAACATACAAAACCCCCCTGACATGTAGCATCAGAGGGGGGAAAATTCCTTCCCAGACCCATGTACAAAGCTCAGAAGCACAGAAAAAAAATGAAGTTAAACATAGGTGTACTTACACCTAGATCATGCCTGACCAATGCTTGTCCATCTTCTCCTTGAACACCTCCAGCAATAAATAGAGCACAGCTTCCCTTGGCAATCTATTCAACTACCTCAGTACTCTAACAGTGATTTTTTTTTCCTGATATTAAAGAGCAAATCTCCTTCACTGCAGCTTCAAGCCATTGGTCCATGTCCTGCTCCCTGCAGCAAGAGAAAAAAAGGTGTTTTTCCTCTTGTTATGGCAGCCCTTCAGGTATTTGAAGACTGCTATCATGTCTCCTCTTAAGCACTATTTCCACAAGTAAAACATGCCCATTTCTTTCAGCTGCTCCTTGTATGACTTGCTTTCCAAACCCTTTATCATTTTTGTCTCCTGCCTCTGGAACCTCTCCAACTTCTCCGCATCCTTATTAAAACGTGGAGTAAAAAACTGCACACAGTACCTCCAGATGAGGCCTAACCAGTACTGAGTAGAGTGGTACTATCACCTCTTGTGTCTTGCGCCTAATGCTCCCATTAATACAGCCAAGAACTGCATTTGCCTTTTGTGAGGCGGCATCACACCGCAGACTCATATTTAGTCTATAATATACCAAGACTCCAAGATACTCCTCAATAGTCCTGCCATCCAGCCAGAGGTCATCCATTTTGTATTCGTACGTTTGATTATCCTTCCCAAGATGTAGCACTTTGCATTTCTCAGCATTGAACTTTATCCTGTTAGCTGCTACCCAATTTTCCAATCTGTCAGGATCCTTCTAAACTATGTTCCTGTCCTCCAATATATTCACAATCATTCCCAGTTTAGCATTATCTGCTCAGGAAGCTCTCAATTCCAGCATCCAAATCATTATTAAACATGTTGAACAGCACTGGGCCCAGGATAGACTTCTGTGGGATGCCACTCAAAACCCTGCTGCTGTTCTGATACAATTATAATTGGATATAATTATAATTATTATAATTATCATTGGTGGCTATTGAGCCACTTGTCTATTCACCTTATAGTAGTTTTGTCCAGCCCACCATTTCTCCAGTCTGTTTATGAGAGGGCCTTGTCAAAAGCCTTGCTGAAGTCCACTAAATCCACAGCATTCCCTTCATTCCCTCCCTCCCACACCCCCAAATAGTTACTCTGTCAAAGGAAGAGATCAATTTTATTTGGCATGATTTGCTCTTAGTAATCCATGCTGGCTATTTGTGATCAGCCTTTCCTCTTCCAGATGCTGGCAAAAGGATTTCCTTATGATATGCTCCATGAACTTCTTGGGTGTTGAAGTGAGGCTAACCAGTCTTCAGTTCCCTGGGTCCTCTTTTTTGCTTTTTTTTTTTTAATTCCTACTATTTTTTAAAGAGGGGCACTATATTGACCCTCTTCCAGTCCTCTGGTACACTGCCTGTCTTCCATGACTTTGTAAATATTATTGCCAAGGGCTCTGAGATCTCCTCTGTCACTTCCTTCAATATGCTGGGATGGAGCTTATTGGCACCTGATGACTTGAATTCATTCTAACTTTTGTTTTTGTCATCCTTCAGCTTGTCCCCTTCCTCAGCCAAATAATCCTTATTAACTGTCTGGTTACAGCTTGACAGTTTTGCAAGACTGAGACAGAGTAGCTGTTGAGTAGCTCCATCTTCTCTGCATCTTCTTTTAAGAGTTCTCCCTGGTTATTTAACTTCCCACAGCTTCCTTGGTCTTGCTTTTCTGATCAACATATTTATAGAACCTCTGCTTCTGGTTTTTAACTTCTCTTGCCAGATGCAGCTCATTTTTACCTTTGTCTTCCTGATTTTATTCCTGAAAGCTATTTCCTGGTATGCTTCCTCAGTGATTTATCCACTTTTCCATTTCCCATATTCTTTCCTTTTTTATTTGAGGCATCCTAGAAGCTTCTTGTGCAGCTACATGGAGTTCTTACCATTCTTCTTATGCTTCTGTCAGGTTGAAACAGTTTCTTGTTGGACTTCCAACACCGTGCCCTTTACAAGCTTACAATCCTCCTTTATCTTTCAGGCATCTTTATCTTTCAGTCTGTCTTCGAATGATACCATGACTATTAACTCCTTAAGTCAGCTGAAATTCACCTTTTTGAAATCCAGTGTCTTGGTTCTGCTGAACTAAAGCTTTCCCAATCTCAGAATCTTGAATTCCATCATATTGTAATCATTTCCTCTCAAGTTTCCCATTACCTTCACATCCTCTACCAATTCTTCACTATTGGTCAGGATAAGGTCCAAGATACATGATCCCCTAGTTATCTCCTCAGCCCTCTGAAACATAAAGTTGTCATCCACACAACTTACAAACTGGCTTGACATTTTATGTCAATGTATATGGCTTCAACCAACTGTATCTTATATTACTAGACACTAGGTCTTATAAATGATTGATTAATGATAGGTTCATGAATGGATGCAAAGTGATTTTGATCAGTACATCCTATACACCCTTCACCAATGTCTTACTCACAAAACCTATGTGTTTAGTAGAGCTGCCAGCTATAGTTATTCCTTTACCTCAAATGGTAGAACACTTCTAATGCTGAAAGTCTTGGTTCTATTTCAGACAATGACCCATGACAGCAATAAGTGCAAATTTCAGATTACAGAAAAGAGTGATTTTTTTTCCTAAGAGGATAATGCTTTATATTAGAAGATGTCATTGTCTGATGAAAGAGCAAAACCCTCAGTCTAATTGGTTTGTTTTAGTAAAAATCAGTTATCTTCCGTGACCCAAATATTTTATTTTTAAATAGATTTTACTCTTCATCCTGAGGTTCTGACTTTTTTTAACGCCTTCATAAAGCTCCATTCCAGCCCCTAAAATAAGCAGCTGTCGCTGTGATTAGTAATTCTGGTGAATAAGCATGCAGTGAGGCTGTGGAAGTAATGAAATGTTTTACAATCCAAAAGTAATATAAAAAATGTCAAGAGTCAAATTAGGTGTCACTTTCCTTTGATTAAACTTCTGTCAAAACAAAACTATTAAGCCTCACAAAATGTGAAAATTAAGATATCCATAGAGAAATTCAAACCTGCACATAACATTTTCTGTATAGTTTATCAGAGATGCAGTACATCACAGTATTAGGAATGCATTGGAGGTATTTTCTTGCTCTTTCCTTTGATTTTATGGAAAGAACAAATCATTTGAAAGAAACAGTGTTAAATCTGTGTTTTGGTATCCAAATAAGTTATAAGATATATTATAAGAACTTGGGGTCAGAGCCTCAATGTATATACATTGGCAAATCTCCATTGACTTCACTGATTTACCCCAGTGATACTTAAAGTTTTGGATCTGCAAGTCAGATGAGTACCATTTAATTGTAGTGTAATTGTAACATTATTGAGGGTAATAATTCACTAGTATTTTGTTATTTTAGTAAGATGAGCATCCACATGATATTTATCTTGTGGAAATGAGGAACCATAAAAATTAGATGGGAAGCAACACTTCTTTTTCTCATTTAGGACACTCAGGTCTCAGCCTGTGGGTCAGAAACCCTATGGAAGGGCAGAGGCAACTTGCTGAATTGTGGTGGAATATATTTGAGAAAAGATCAAGCCAGAAGACAAACATAACTTGATAGATTCATTCCATTATTTTAAGGAGATGATATTTATGTGAGGTAAATTGGTTTATATTACTGAGCTAAATATGTCCCTAGTGCATCAATGTGGATCTCAAAACATCTATATGAGGGAAATATTTAGTCCATTAGTATTGATGTCTCTATTTTATACCTTAACTATTTTATTATTAACCCTACTGGTAGGTTAATGTTATATCATGACACTTTCAGTGGAAAGTAGGGAAATTAATTTCCCTTTCTGTGGTCATAGGTATCATCTTCATAGCATTTATTGAGATGGCATGTTTCAATTAAATTTAATTCTAGTTGCATCTGTACTGTTTTATAATTATGTTTCTGGTGGAAGTTTTACCCCAGTATTTGTATAAGTTGAATTATTTACATTTAGAGTTTTATTGCACCTAAATTACGAATTTGGAATGTTACTTCACATGTGATTAGTTTGAGTAATTGTCAGGAGTCTGCCAAACAGCCTGTGTCCACTGAGATGAGGGTTGTATAAAATAGGCAGACAGTGAGTCTACCAGGAGAGTTTTTCCAATAGATAAAGACTCTGAAATAGCTAGCAGTGCCAGTGTTTTCATGTGTAATTAGAAAATGCATTGTTCTCCAATTAAGGAAATTAATTAAATCCAAGCAGATGGTAATCAAGCCATATTGTAATATAATCTTCTCTGGTACCTGTATTGCTCTTATGTGCTATCAATGTACAGTATTGGTTTTAAACTGCAAATTTAACTCCAGGATAGTTTTTCTTGAATATCTGTTTTTTACTACACTGTTCTTTCTCATCCTTGCCATTTGTTATTGTATCCTGCTAGAGGAAAATTTAATTATCTTCTGTTATGCATAAAAGGGCATGGTCAGCAAAACACAGAAGCTGTTGGGGGATTTTTTAATTCCCCTCAATAACACTGGTCAAATAAAAACAAGCTTAATGACTAGTAAATATTATCATGAATGGTACAAGTTCATGTCATAATATGAAGCATTAACATTTCAAATATTTTTACATTTCTGAATATCAATAGTCTTCTATTTCTGAATGTACTAACTTGGGTACCAGATGCAGTATATCTGTGTTCTAACCAAGCTAGTATGTGGCATATGTCTCGTAGCAGAGCTAATGAGTTTGGGTGTAGCACTGCTATTGTAGCTATACTGCTTCTGGTACCTGAGATACCTTGTTTAGTGTTGCCTCTGCACTGAGCAGCATTCTATAGATGGATATCTCCTAATTGCCTTCAAAAAAAGAAGAAAAAAACGTCCCAGAGCTGGGTCTAGCTTAGAAGGACCATAAACACAGGGAGCCAAATTTTACTTTTTCCTATGCAGAAACACTGAAGTGAACAGGAAAGGAACATTAACAGGGCAAAATTAAGAAATACGCACTACTGATCCATGCTGAGCAACTGACAAAGTAACTGACAGTAACCAAAGCTGTCTTCAGACTACTTGAAACAATAGCAGAGAGGAGAACTGCCCTATGCATCTTAACAAATTATTAATTCCAAGACCTACTACTCAAGGGTCTATATTGCTATGCAAATAGCACAAATACCAGCTTGATGTTAGATAAATAACATGGAATAGACTTTTGCCTATTGCTTTTAATGTTATGTATTTTCTTGAGTTTTGCATTCCCTTAAGAAACTCCATTTTGTATTGCTCTGTAACTTGACACCTTTTACACTTTTGTATGCTGTATAGGTGAGTGTGTTTGTGGAAAAGCAAAACATCAGCTGGCGACTGGCTGAGGAATGCAAACAGATAAAAGACCAAACAAGAAAAATCCACCCCAGAACAGCGAGAGAACAACAGCAATCAACCTTCAAGAAAGAACACAGTAATAACCCTGCAAAAGCCCAGAGGACTGGGTGAATTGACAAGGCTATAAAAAAAATGCGGCAAGACATATCGATTTGGGGTCTTGTTCTTCATGTCATCCTGGAGCATCTGTTCATCTGATGAGATGGATTGCAGGAGCCCAGCACCTATTCATGATCAACTTGGCTGGCCACTAAGTTGATCCAAGCACTGATAAAACTGGTAACGTATACCAGCACAGAACAAAAATTGGGGTATAAATGGGGGGGGGGGGTGTATTAAGCACGTAATCAATAAATGCAGCATCTTGCCTTATCCTCCCGCATAAGGTCTCGCTCATAATTTAAGCAACTGGCAATTTGTGTAGCAATATCACCTACAGAACATTTCTCAGCATGTATGTAAATTGCACCATTATCATAGATTCTTACCTGAACTTTAGCCTTAAATCTTCTCACCCACACAGAAAGACCTCTGACTATATTTGGATGTGCTTTAAGCTGCACTTTGCCTAACTGGGAGAGGAGTTAGATCATAGCTTCCTCTTCAACTTAGGCCAGAATCCTTCTACTGTGCAGTAACAATGCAAATTAAATTGCTGAAGCCCCATTATTTTCAATTTTCCAAACCGATCTCCACTCACAAACAGAGACCCAGGCATGCACACACAACACATGCATGCTAATTCTTCCATAATTGCACAAATTCCAGAAGACAAAAGCTAAGATAGCTAAGATTCAAGAGACTGCCTGGGTTGTTGGTTTGAGTTTATTTGATAATTTTGGAACAGATTGTCATGACCCAAAGGGTATGATTTTGTGTGTGCTTCGGCACTGCAGAATTATTTCCCGCCACATGGAGCTTTCTTTGCACGGTGCAATTCTCAGTTACATGGAGAAAACCCTGGTGCAAAGGAGTTCCCGCCACCCGCATGTAAATTTGTTTCCCACTATTGGCTGTTTCTAAATTATTCCCACATGGCGGCTAGTGATTGGCTTGTTAGCCATATAACAGGCTTGAGCAGTTTCCGCCAAAGTTGGAGGAAGAGGACTTCACATCCATCTCGTGAAGAACTCTAAGCGTGCTGTGGAGCCTAACAAACTCCGTGTGTGCCTTAAAGGAAGGATACAGGGGCCTGATCAACCTCTAGCCTCTCCCCGTCGCCGCACGATCCCTCGATGTACCCTACCCTGCGCGCTTGTGGAGAGTCACCTTTCGGACTCTCGTTTCGGTCAGTCCACGGAGTCTAGCAAACTCCGTGAGTGGTATCCAGAGCTCTGTTCATGTTCGTTCAGCAAAGCCTAGCAAACTCTGCTCGTGTGTCTTCAGTGGAGCCTAGCAAACTCCACGTGTGTGGGGTTTTTTTTGTAACTGCAACTCAAGAAAGTTTTCCTGCCTGCACCGCGACCACCTACGGTGTAAGTAAAACAATCTTTAATCAACCTCTACGCATCAGTGCCTAATTCTAGTTTGCTGTGCTGACCTTTTCCCCGGCCCACGTGCCCGGGCGGCTGGCCACAGCCCCTCGGCCCTGACATGGCGACGAGGATGGGATACGGGGAAAGCACGATAGAACTAGAATTAGTTGAGAACTGCCCTTGGCGAAGTGGGAAACGCAACGTAGCAAGCGTCGTGGAACTGGAGGCGCATATCGCTTACCACCAGGTGGGCGGAACGGGTGAAAGGTTTATCAGCAGATGCCTTTCACTGAAGGGAGAAGAGGGAGCTTCCGAAGATGGAGCCCCAAGAGAGAGGGAAGTGTATCTTCACCCTGCGGCATTCGGGTGTATAATGAATGATGAGCGGGTCCTGTTTAGGCCCCTCGACACTGTGTCCCTCACCAGAGTCAGCCCGGCAGGCGCAGTAAACCCGACCCTCACCCAGGAGTGTGCCCATTGCCTAAGATGTGCTCGGGAGAGTGAAGAACCGGTGCCGATCGATCGGTTCGCCCCCTCTATGCTGGCGTCTAGACTGAGGGGTTGCGAGCTTCCATCTGAGCTCCGCGAAGATCTGGAGACGGAGGAACGCGCCGCAGATGAGAGGGTAACCCCGAGATACGACAAGGGGGGAATGTTAACTGCAACTTTCCGTACAGTAACTGATCTAATGCGGAAAAATTTAAGTTTGAAAGCCCAGCTACGTATGGCCATTCAAGCGGTCAAAGAGGCGGCTGTGAAAGAAAATCTTGAGACGCCACGCCAAGATGGCGCCGAGCAAGAGAGAGACCGCATGGAAGAACCGGAAGAGAAGGGTGGAGCTTCAGAGGAACTCGCGAGAGTTCAGCCGGCGACCCTGCCCACCGACCCAGCGTCGCTTCCGGCGACCACGCCTTCTTGCCGACGGAAGGGAGAATTGAGCGGAGGAGTGCATCCGCCCCTCCTGCCTGAGGCAATAACAGCAGCAATGACTCCCAAAGTAACAGCTCGTCCTGTAGCAACAATCAGCCCAGTGACTGATGCACAAGATGAAGTTTGTGCTGCCACCAGTCGCATTCGTGCTTGGACAGAGTTACAGGAACTGTACAGAGAATCTGAAGTGGAATCTGGCGAGGCTATAGTCTCATGGCTGGGACTCATGTCCATGGAGTTTGAGTTTAACTAACCGCCCTATTGTGTGCAGGTTTTTGTAAATATTAGTGAAATAACTGTTTTAAGAGAATTCTTTTCACAGATCCGGAACTCAGAGTGCGTGGCGGAGAGAAGCCCTGAGAAACAGAAGGATAACATCATCGGCAGAAGTGAGGGCTTGACACGCGACTTTGCCATGATGCCCACTGAAGCCCTGATCGTGCAATTTTTTGTTATGAATCTGGTTATGTGTGTATGTATTTGTGCCAGGTATTATTTAATTCGATCCCTGGAGGACGAACTTCTTATGTTAGCTGATTTTGTGTTTACCCGTTTAGTTCAACGACCCGTTATAAGAGCTACTGGCAACCCGAGTGACGAGCATGTGGTATAATTCAGCTGTGCCTTAGGCAAAGGGGGATGTCATGACCCAAAGGGTATGATTTTGTGTGTGCTTCGGCACTGCAGAATTATTTCTCGCCACATGGAGCTTTCTTTGCACGGTGCAATTCTCAGTTGCATAGAAAAAACCGCGGTGCAAAAGAATTCCTGCCACCGATATGTAAATTTGTTTCCCACTATTGGCTGTTTCTAAATTATTCCCACATGGCGGCTAGCGATTGGCTTGCTAGCCGTATAAGAGGCTTGAGTAGTTTCCGCCCAAGTTGGAGGAGGAGGACTTCACATCCATCTCGTGAAGAACTCTAAGCGCGCTGTGGAGCCTAACAAACTCTGCGTGTGCCTTAAAGGAGGATACAGGGGCCTGATCAACCTCTAGCCTCTCCCCATCGCTGCACGATCCCTTGACATACCCTACCCTGCGCACTTGTGGAGAGTCACCTTTCGGACTCTCATTTCGGTCGGTCCACGAAGCCTAGCAAACTCCATGAGTGGTATCCAGAGCTCTGTTCATGTTCTTTTAGCGGAGCCTAGCAAACTCCGCTCGTGTGTCTTCGGTGGAGCCTAGCAAACTCCACGTGTGTGGGGTTTTTTTTGTAACTGCAACTCAAGAAAGTTTTCCTGCCTGCACCGCGACCACCTACGGTGTAAGTAAAACAATCTTTAATCAACCTCTACGCGTCAGTGCCTAATTCTAGTTCGCTGTGCCGACCTTTTCCCCGGCCCACGTGCCCGGGCTGCTGGCCACAGCCCCTCGGCCCCGACACAGATCTTAGAAGATACCAAGAAGATTCAGGACTTGGTCTGTTAATAATATGAAACAGCCACCAAATCTGGAATTGGAAGTCACCTTAAATCTAGAGTAATTTAAGAATGGGATATTAATTTGGTCTTCTTTACAGTGGTATAGGTTAAATTATTGGTAAATACAATCACTGATAAGGTGAGCATGTCAGAAAAATGAATCCATTGATCAAAATATTTTTGGGAAAGTGACTGTCTACCTTAGATACATGAATTAGTCTATGAGATCATGTAAAAAGTAGGCATTTTACCTTGACTTTTGTATCTACTCACTAGTTGTGGATACATGAATATATCTTGATTTGCACACTCAGGAATAGGTTAGAAAAGTATAGAGGAGGACCAGGAGTTATCCAGATGTTAAAGGGTTAATCTCTTCATCTATTTGCCTGGTAATCTATGCAACTGCTTCAGGGGTAGGTAATTAAGATTTTCACATCTTCTATGAATCTGTCATTATCTATTTAGGACAGGGAACATATGTTCAGGTGAAATGGAGTTCCCTTAAAATTTTACAAAATAATCATTCATTTGAACTGGATCAGTAGAGGTATTACTATCACCATAGACTTAGAGAAAATAAAAGTCCTTTGCTACCTTTTATGTTAATTCCAGATGATACAGAAGGTGTGACACATTTACTTTGAAGCTCCCAACACACGTTACCCATAAGATGCAATTAACAGGTTAATTGCACCTTAAATAATAACCCGGCCACAGTTGTGATAAAGTATGATAATGCATTAAGCAAACCACACAGTTACTCCCTCATATAATGTATAACAATTGTGGCTCATTTGCATTATGTCTTAAACACATAGCCAGAACTTGTCAAAACAGCATGTTCCACCCAGCTGGACTGCTGCAGCCTAATGGCAGGCTCTCCATGCACCAAGAGCTATATAAACCCCATGTGCCACCCAGCTGGGCAGCACAAGGGTTTGATAGGTCCAAGCATGTGGGAAGCCCAGCAGTGGTTTGCAGTTTGGTGCTGGGCTCCCCATACTGAGCAGCACACAAGGTTTGATAGCCCAGCACCAGGCTGCCATATCTCAATGCCAGGCTCCCCAAGTGAAGGGAACTATCAAGCCTCATGTCAGGCAGCACAAGGGGGTTATACAGTACCCCGCACACAGGGAGTTGGAACTGGACCTGTTACAGCCCAATTCTGGGCTCCCCATGTACAGGAAGCTATCAAACTCCATGTGTTGCTCAGCTGGGCCACCACACAGGGCTTCCACAGCTCCCTATGCATACAGAGCTTGATATCAGGCTGTCAGCCTGGTGCTGGGCTCCCCATGAACCAAGATGGTTCTTGGTTGGGGCTGGGGATCCATTTAGTTCCTGACCCCAAATGAGAGTCAGCTGATGGGTTTCATCTCGCTGTGCCAGCAAGTAAAGTGGGAGTGAGATCCAATCCCCAATCCCAAAATCTCATGTCCTGCCATGCACGTGTGCAATGGCAGGAAGCATGATTGTTAGGATCAAGGATTAGATCCACCAGGTCTTAAAGTGAACATCTGTCAGGGACTTCAGATAGTTTACTAAGCACTAGCTGATATAAAGATATCTCACACTGAAAACCACTGTATTCAGTATATTGGGATGTTGTACATATTAGGCAGACCTGTATTAATGTTGTATAAGATTTTTATGCTTCATTCATACCCTGGACATAGCTCTTTTGAAAAGAGACCATCTTTAACAGCCATAGGATTATATTTCTGTTTTCATCAAAACCCAGATTAACCAAGCGTGACAATTAAAACTTCTCAAACTTGCACTCTGGTAAATGTTTGGTCCAAACCATTTTTGTCCCCAAATCCTATAGTCATCATCACAAATCCTCAACAATGAGATTCATCAAGATTCTTAAACAGGAGCTTAATCTCAAGCATCAACCTATAGATTTCAGTGAAAGTGTTAAAAATAAGAAGTCTTGTTAAGGTACTCTAATAAATTAGCATAAAATATAGTTAATGTGTCTAACTTTAGCTGCCCATGCCTGAACATACTGGCCTTCATTTGTGTTCTCAACTCTGCATCTTATTGACTGTCACCTCAAGGGATTTAACTTTCATGTTTCCCAGTATGTAAAATGAAAATAATGCATACCTATCTCCAGAAGTTTACTGGGACATTACTAATGGATGTTTTACAAATCCTCAGATTTCTGGTAGTGTGGTATAAAAGGCTTTCTTATAATTGAAAAAGGGCCCTAAGAGTTCAAAGTATCACAATGAGATTACCCAATACTTAGCAAAGAAAACTAAACTCTCATGACAGATTAGCCTGTACAGAGCTATGGTTAAACTATTTCCAGTGCCCAGTGCAGGAATGTTTAAAGATGTAAGCAGACAAGAAAATGTTTACAGAAAAGAAAATGACAAGAGAGATATGCTGCAGTCCTAAATATGTGAAGCTACTGGATGAGTATGGGGAGAGTACCGGCCTTGTGCTTGCCTTTTTAAGACGCTTTCTGAAGAAGTACACAACTTTCGAACTGCTCAAGGATTAGCACTGGCCATAGAATGCTCCTGTGACAACAGGAATCCCTTCTCCTCTTAAAATTGAGTTGGTTTATCACATTTAGTAATGATTACAAACAATTTATAACACAAATTTCTCAGAATGACACTGGGATAATAAATGTTTCCAATAACAGCAGGGCCGGAAAACAATAAGCCTTTGCCAATAATCAATCTACAGAACTAGCTTTGCCTACACTAGCTGTTAAGCAGAAAGAATAAAAATGACTTTATAAATCAGAATGGAGATGGTGAATGGAGTAGCAGTTCTGAACCTCTTTGTCTTTTCCACTCAGCCTCTAAAGATCACTACAGCTTTGTGGCAAAATGGATTTCCTACAGATATTTAAAATGGATAGAGTTGATCTTGCCTATTTTTCCTCATTTAACAACACTGTTTCCTCCTGACCCCCTTTTCATGGCACAAACAAATTTATGGCTTTGAAGAAGTGAAATCCATTAGCAAGTAAATGAAAAGTGCAGTATATGTGTTGATGCAGTTTGCCTGCCAGAACAGTGCAGAAAAATTAATGTCAGAAAGAAAACTGGAAACAATAAATATGGATTTAGTCTGCATGCAGAATTAAACATGGGCAGATGATTTAAAAATAGCTGCAGAAATCTCTTCCTCTTGTCCTCAACTTCCATACACTGAAATAACTATTTGACAAAAAGTAAATGTAATCTCCTTTATAGAGTAGGAATGATCAGATGTCATGGTGATTTTTTTACTCCTACCTTATGGGTAAAGTGGACGTTGTCTATAATAAAAAAAACCCCAAAAATGTGTAATAACAGAAAACCTTGCCTCATTCACTTCTCCCTTGTGCTGTTTCAAATCAGGAGGAACTCCACAGTATTATTACACAGGATGAAGTTACACATTATGTGTAGCCCATACTAACTCTGTGCAACATTAAACTTTGTTAAAATTAAAACAAGCTGTGAGAATTTGCGTGTTATGGATTAATACCGCTTCTTGCCTGACAGCTCTGACTTGACACTAGAGGGCTAGTGAGCAGGGACATGGCTTGAACTCCCTGCTCTTGATGGGGGCAGAGAGGATGGAGGAGATGGGAGTAGGGCATCCTGGGATGCTTTGGGATTGCAACTTGCTTGTTTTACTTCCATGGAGCAGACTGAAGTTACCCTAATACAAGAAAGATAGCATGGCCTAAGATTAACCCTCACCTGAAGTGGCATAATTTAGAAGCTGTAACATGTGGACACTTGTGTTTTAAGTACCCTTAGTATGGTCTAAGTGTAACACACAACTTCATCCACAGATGTATAACTGATACAAGCAAAATTTCAACT
Organism: Alligator mississippiensis; assembly: GCF_030867095.1. Classification (NCBI taxonomy): domain Eukaryota; kingdom Metazoa; phylum Chordata; order Crocodylia; family Alligatoridae; genus Alligator; species Alligator mississippiensis. The sequence continues at coordinate 47,243,811 of NC_081830.1, forward strand.
CAGTTCCAAGATCTTGGAAGTAGCCCAGAAGAGGTCTTGTGAAGAACAGAAATGTCACATAGAAACAAATCTTTAGCGTTAGAGCCTGGATTCACAGTTTGTCTGGTCATTTGCTGCTTGATATTGTCAGCACAGCATGATGAAAATGAGCCCCTCTTATAGTACCTGGGAGAATTCATCATCTATCCTTACTATAATCAAATAAGCTCTCAGACCTCTACCAAGGTCTTTCAACTTATTGACAGAAACAAAACTAGCTAAAAAGTGTATTAATTTATCCTTGGTCTCACCTGGCTTTTTCATTTACCATCTGCCAACCAGAAAAGCTAAGATTTTTAAATGCTGTTACAGGTATGGTTTAGGAGTCCTTTTCACCACACTGAGCTTGCTCATCTTTTTGTATGAAATACAACAATGGGTTAAATCTTTAAAGCTACTATTTTAGTAGCAATGTATTTACACAGAAAACTCAAATTTTGTCCTTTTTCAGTCTGTTATCTCTATGAGAAGCAAGTATTTTCATTTTAACAGAAACATAAATAAAATGAGGTAGTCAGCCTCTCTGCTTTTTAAAAAAAATAACACCAACTAGGAAGTATGTTTTGCAAGAAAAAGTGAAAAGAACAGTATGGAATGAAAAATGATTTTCAACTGGATGGTTAAAATAATTTAGCAAGCATCACATTGTGGGAGTTTTTTATTAGATTTTTCACAGTATGAGAGCTACTTACTGACTGGAGAAGAATCTAATTACTTTAGATAGCTGCTGGAAGCAGAAGGCTCTAGCACTGTAGGTACAAAAAACTTCACACAAAGTCAAAATGGTAGAGATAACCTCCTTTCCATTTTCACAAAACAGGGCAACAATTGACACTTTAACAAACAGTTTTATATAGCTATCCTGTGTGAAATCTAATCCTGAGGGGGAGGCATGGAGGATGGAAAGAAAAGCCAGTGAACTGCCACTTTCAGAACTTTGTGCTCAGTATTGAAGTAGGTGCATCTCATCTTCGTGATGTTTATGTTACTGAGTTTCCATGGAGTGGTACAATATGCTGGAATGTCACATACTGATAAATCAAGGATTTCATTTCTGGCTCTTAATTTCCACCAAAAACATTTACAATCAGCAGATAACCTCCCTCCCCAATAAAGTTACATATTTGGTGGATTCTGCAATATTTCAGTTGTATTTTATAATGGAGGTCAAATGTTACTTTGCTGATCCTTTTAGAGTATATTGGTGCAAGAGCCAGATAATATTGTAAAGAAGAGTCTAAACTACACATTTGGAACTGGACCCAAAGGAAATTCCAACACACATTCTAAGCCGTACACATATATATAACATAATGGGCAGAAAAGTGAGGGCAGTAGCAGCATAAAAGCAAACAAAGACAAGTGAATGACTGAGGGCCAAACTGAGGTCTCCAAAGCATAGTTGTGCAACTTACCCAGCATAGCCAGCTCCATGCCACCCATTTCCATTGGCTCCACACACACACTATGGTAGAGGAAGGTTAACAACATCTGGAGCCCTTTGCATTCCAGCAATTCTTGTCCAGTGAGGGCTAATATTTAATTCCAGAATAACTTAGAGAAGGTATGGATGACTTAAACCAAATTCTGTCACTACTACTACATACTACTTTTTTACACAACTCATAGTTAATTTGTGGAAATCATTACCACAGGAGGTAGTAGAGGTTGATAGCATAGTCAGGTTCAAAAAGGAAGTAGACAAATTCATGGATGATAGATCTATTAATAGCTGTTGAACAGAACTGTTGTACATACTTTCTCAGGCATCTCTAGGCCAATGAGGGTGGATGCCAAGGGAGGGTAATGAATAGGTGACAGAACACTCTAGATGTATCCGGTTCAATGCTCTCCATCTATAAAATCCACTTCTGCCACTGCTGGAGATAGGACACTGAGCTAGGTAGACCACCAGCCTGATCTGCCTCAGTATGGCACTTCTTGGGCACATTTACACATGCTATTACCGGCCATGGATAAACTACAGAGCTTATTGCTAAGCAGTTTATTGCTCCCAGACATGCCATTTGAACATGTGTCAGGGAGCAATAAGCTCTGAAGTTTATTCATATGCAGCATGTTGAGCTGGGTCAGAGCAGTCCCAGCTGCTGGGGGGCCCATGGGTCAGCGTGCAAGCCCAGGGCTGCTCCCCACAGTTCAATGTGCAGTGGAGGGGTTGGCTGGGGCACAAGGGAGTTTCAGTGTGTGGTTAGCCAGCCTCTCCACTGAAGCACCCTTATGCCCCAGCCAACCCCTCCGCACATGCACTGTTGCAGTTTCTTATGCTCCAGCAGGATAGTACTTGTAACTACAAGTACTGTCCTGCTGCATAGAAAATGTTTACTTCAGCCTAAGAGGGGCATATGTGTAGGCACCAACAGTGGTGATGTCTAGGGAGTACACGGGGGTGCATGCGCAGCCTCTGAGAGTGCGGGTGTACTCCCTGTCAGGCCGCGCTTCCCACACAAGCAACAGGCAGGGGAGGCAGGCGGGAGTGCCAGTGCTCCCCCTGAGTGCCAGCCAGGGAGTGTGAGCACTGGATGTAGGCTGCAGCTGCTCCTGGGAGCGCTGCTGCCCCTTCCGGGAGTGCTGCTCACTACTTGGTAAGCTTTGCTGTATGGGACCCCTCCCCAGTCAGCGAGATTGGCTGCATGGGGGCCTCCCCCCGCAGTTGGAGCAATTGGCTGTGGGGGAATCCTCGCCCCCTGGTCGCTGACTGGTTGCTGGAGGAGGGCACATGACCCCCCTGACTAAGACAGCACCAGTCGCCCATGGACACCAAGACATTTACTGTTCTGATAATTAGTCATCTGCACAGTATACATCTTGTATAGATGCACCCCTTATGTTCTTATTTTTTTTTATATGTTATATATATTGTATCACTAATTTGAATTGCCACGATTTTTAGGCAAACCAATACAGTATGTGTTATTTGGATAGCCATAAGAAGCAGTTCTTTTGGGCTAGGACTGCAACAAGATGCTATTTGCATCACAATTACAATTGTCGGAAACCCTTGTAAAGTTAATTACAATATTAATGGTAATGATTAACATCAATTCACAGAAGTTTATATTGGCTTCATCATATTTGAACAAAACTGTTTCAGGGCAAGGTTTTTTTTTTTTGTTTGTTTTTTTGTTTTTTGTTTTTTTTTGCCTAAGCTGTTCTTGCCATCCAACTGTCCTCACCATCCACCAAATATTGGGTCCCCATTAATAGACCATCATGCTTCATTTTGTGCCATATCTATCGCTAGTTATTAGCATGCTTAAACAGCCAAAAGGGCAGCCTTCCTTATGTTCTTTGTTTTCCTAGCTTTACAAGCACAACAGCTTTTGGAGAGGAATTGCTTTCCACATACTTATACCGCCACCTGGTGTTCATATTATGAAAATATAAATATTTTCATATGCTAAAAAATTAGCAGAAGATGATGGGGAAGGAAACATTTTAAGAAAGGGCAAGAATTGTTCAGATTGTTAAAAGCTCAAGAAAAGGTCTGAAAATTAAGCATAAGGCAGGGTGAGGAGCAAGTTATTTCTCATGTCACCTTAAACAAGCTTTAAGAGATTCATCTGCAGCTAATTTCTCTTATGTAAATAGCACAAATGTCATCTATAGAGGGAATTTTACCAACTGTTTGCTCAGCTGAAGCTGAAATATAAGTGCTAAGGATGCAGTTTCTGTGCCAACAGAACTTATTGTGTTCTAATGTAGGCCTACACACATACAACTTGGGCTTGTACACATTCAAGAAAAAAAATCATAGGTGAGGCTACAAAAATCATGAGATTGTTTTGAAAAAGCCAATTTAAAAACACATTTGGGATATTTTTATCATGTTTTTATGTGTGGTCTATTAGCATTCAAATTTTTCAAAATTCTTTCTGCAACTAGGAGGTTAATAAAACTTACTTTTAAAAAAGGAAGTGGAGGGTTTCCTGTAATCTCATGATTCCAGCAGCTATATCATTAATCAAATTGTGAAGTGAGCAGTGTGGCTTACATGTACCTTGTGACTAATACACCTGTTCTTTCTCCTTCCCTTATCTTAAAGCAGAAATTATTTTTAGATCTTAAAGGCATGCCCCATTTTATTTCTATTACTGGTTTTTAAGGTTATCTAAATCTTCCTGTCTTATATTGACAATGATTCCCAAATGTATGTCACCAGCAAATTTAATGAATATATTGTGTCATTTTCTTTAAAAACATTAATTAGGTTTGCCCCCAAGACCAATTCCTGAGGATACCCACTACTAATCAAAGTAATCAAAACTAGTAAAAGAATTTTTCTTTCATAACACATTGCTCCCTTTTAGTCAGTTTCCTATTTACCTTACAATTCTTATATAATTCCCATTTCCTCCACCTCAACTAACATTTGCCTAATTGGCACTGTAATAAGTACTTTAAAAGTACTTTATTGAAATATACATCAATCGGATACATAAAAGTTTTTTATAAAATATCCTATTTTCTAGATAAGAAAGATATTAGGCTAGTTTTTAGTTAATGGTACATTTTAAACCATTTTTGTATTTACCTCCAGGTCTCTTTCTTTCTTACTCTGAGGTTGCCTTTCTTAAAGATAGACATTTGGCTTACTATTCTTCTACTGTGCAGTATAATACATTCCAGATGTCATTGATATTAAAAAGCCTTGCTATCAATCTTGTGCCTGCAATTCTCTCAGCAGGCTGGGCCCTACTAAATCAAATATATTAAGATGTTGAATTATGATTTACATGTAGAGATTTCCATTCCGATATACTCTCTTCCATTAACCATATATGACTATGCCTTTGATCCGAGGTTCAGTATCATTCTCCCTATTCAAAATAGAGAAAAAGTATTAATTTTTGGACCAGATGTAGCTTTTCTTCCATCCCTATCATCACTGTGTTGTTTTGACACTTTTGTTTTCCCTTGTTCTCTAATTATATATTGTCCATAAACATATCTATATATTAGCTTAGGTACTATTACTGAGCTTGACTTTTGGCAATCTCAAATTAACCCTATACCCCCTGACCTGTAAGACAGATTTCTCAGCTGATCAATCATTTTTATCATTTCTTGTAGATATTACCCATATCTAAAACATGTCTCTGGCATGTCTAGAGAAGAATGCTCCTAAGCAGGCTTCACTCACCTAATCCTATTTGCACATGCCAAAACCAGAAATGAAATGCTGAACCAGCTTCAGAATGCCTACAACTACTCTTGAGACCTCTACCTTCAATGTGCTTTGTCACATTTCTGAAATTGAGGAGTGGGTAGGCAAGATTTGCTCAGGAATGTCTTCCATGGACATGCCTTGGATGCCACGTAGACAACCAAAAAAAGAATACGGTAAAGATGGTTTCAAGTCAAACAAGAAGTCTACTCAGTACAAGAGTCTGTAAGAAAATGGTTCATTTTGGTTTCATGAATTCAGGGCTTACTCTGTTTTATTTTAATTTGTGAAAAATTCAAACTAAAAAAATAACACATCAGTTACAAATGTTGAAATAATGTATCCCAACTGTTTAGCATTGTTTCACAAAATAGTTCAACAAATTCAAATTTTAAGTCACAAAGTATTTTAATCCACCTGAACATATATATTTTTAGGGATGTCAGTTAATCGCAGTTAAGTTACATGATTAATGCAAAAACAAATTAATGTGTTAATTTTTTTATCAAGTTAATCGTGTACATCATTTGACCAGTGGAGTAGAACAGCTCTGGACCAGCCAGAACCCACACAAAAAGCCCCAAACCCAGCCCACCCCGCACCTGCTCTAGACTCACCTGCTCACTCTGAGCAGTGGCAGCAGCTGGGCAGAAGCTGCTACTTGGCACAGGGAAAAGCTGCCCCTCCCCTAACCGTTGCTGGGCCATTCTTGCTGCAGCTGCCCAGAGCCCACACCCAGGCTGCCCTACAGCTCCTCTCTGCTCTCTCCAGGCCATCCATCAGGGCGGTGGTGACAGTGTGGAGTAGCTGCAAGGCAGCCCGGGCACAGGCTCCAGGAAGAAGGGGCCAGCAACAGTGAGGGAAAGGGGCCATTTTTCCTCTGTGCTGAGCAGCAGTTTCTGGCGGGCCACTGCCACTGCTCAGTGTGGGCACGCAAGTCTGGAGCAGGCGTGGGGCAAGATGTTCACACAGGTTCTGGCTGGTCTACTTTGGCCAGAAGAGTCTGGAGTGGGTGCAAGGCAGGCTGGGGTCAGAGCTGGGGCTATGTGCTGTTGGTGGTGGTGGGGAGGAGCCCAGCATGCACAGGCTCTGGGTTGTTGGATGGAGGGTTGGTGATTATTGTTTAACTATCCGATTAGCATTGCGGTTAATTGCAACTATTTTTTAAATGTCATAATTAATTGTAATTAATTTTTTTAATAATTTGTCAGCCCTAACATTTCTAATTAAAATAAAATTCTGAAAAAGTGGCCTCCAACCCTAGATGTATAGTAACAAAATCATTAATAAAAACACTGACATGAAGCTGGGACCCAGACTTCACATAATGCATGGTGTCTCCAAGTGACTACCACTTCTTTCATATAGAGAAATGCAAGCCTAACTTCTTAATTCAGAGATTTGAACATAGGTGTCCCACCTTTCAGGTCGCTATCCTTCTAAGTGGGCTATATTGCATTCTCTGTAGGATCTTTCTTAGGCTCACACATTGAAGCTTTTGTATGCTGCATAAAATATTTAACAGGGACTAGAACTCAGGAACACATTTCCCAAACTGGTGTCTTAAGTAGAGGTTCATTGGATATTACAGATGTGCTACAGTCCCTATTACTTCTTTCTTTCTTTCTCTCAATTTTTGAGAATAGCCTCTAACTCTCTCCCTCTCTCTAATTTGCCTAAAATTATTAGCTGTATTCAGTACAAAATCTGTGCAAAGTTTCACATTTTCAATGAATAAACTATTTGTTCCTCTCTCCCTCCACCCCCAAAATCATCTAGGCTAAGTACAGATCATCAAAAAGCCCGTGGCTGAATTGATTCAGTCTTTGCAGGTTAGTCTAAACTACAAAGATCAAACCAATAAGCAAATGACCAGGCATTCACTTTTCATTCAGGAAATGCAGGCACATGCCTACAGTGGCTCAAGCCAGAAGCTGGGGGTGCTACAGCACAGCTCTCTGACATGCAGCCAGCATGAACAATGTGTTCATGTCCTCTTTCTGCTGCTCCTGAGGTCTCTGGGATTGGCAGTCCACAATCACAGTAGCAGGACTCTGTAGGGTTGCTCATCACTTCTTCTTCATGCAAGGTGCCTCTGGGATTTGTAGTCCACAGTCACAGCCAGCACTAAGCAAGCATGGCAGGACTGCTCCATACTGGGGGGAAGTGAAGTTTAACCCCCCTCCTTGGCCCCAGACCCCAGGTCCCAGCCAGGGTTTGCCTGGTGGGGCCCAGTGAGCCAGCTAGTGAGGCCCTTGAGCCATCCCTCACTGTTGCAATTAGGGAGCAGAGGGGTGGGGCAAGCCTTGCTCTGTGGAGCAGATAGCCCAGCCCAGCTCAGGGCTGCAAAATCCTGGGATGCTGGGGTACTCTGATTTAACTTGAACCAGGAAGGGTCTGGGATAGAAGTTTCATAAACCAGTTTGACCTTAATCAGTTATGTCTGATACTACATTCAACCAGGTTTATCTTAAACCAGTTCCAGCCATTTTGAAAGTGGTTTATGTGAACTGAGCTTCTGGTCTGTTACATGTTTAAACCAATTTCTGGTCACTAAAACCAGTTTAGGTGTAAACTGTCCCTAGCCCTAAACTCCCACAAGATATCCATTCTAATCCAAGGCGTTGCCTCTTCCTTGTTATCAATTTCTGGTTGAAATATTGAAATGTAAAAGCAATTTTATGACATTATTACAAATAAATATTTACATCTTATTAATAATACTTGGGCTCTGATACACAAGACTGGAACGGTCACATTAGTCACAGTATACCAGTAAAATGTTTACACCATAACATGTATTCAGTTTCTGGTGCATGCTTTCCTGAAATAAATCTTTTTAAGAGAATTTAAAAATATTTAATGGAAGTATCTTTCATAGATTCATAGAAGTAGGGTTGGAAGGGACCTTGTAGATTATCAAGTCCAACCCCCTGCCCTGCGCAGGAGAGAAAACTGAGCTCAAATGACCCTAGCCAGGTAGATGTCAAGTCTCCTCTTAAAGACCCCCAGGGTAGGAGCCAGCACCACTTCCCTTGGAAGTTGGTTCCAGATCCTAGCTGCCCTGACTGTGAAGTAGTGCCTTAGGATGTCTAGTCTAAACCTACTCTCTAACAATTTGTGGCCATTATTCCTTGTTGCCCCGGGGGACGCTAGGGGGAATAGGGTCTCTCCCAAACCCTGCTGGTCCCCCCTAGTGAGTTTAGAGATGGCCACCAGGTCCCCCCTCAGCCTTCTATTGTGAAGGCTGAACAGGTTAAGGTCCCGTAGCCTCTCTTCATAGGGTCTGCCCTGCTGTCCCCGGATCATGCGGGTGGCCCTCCTGAAGTGCAGCGCCCAGAACTGAACACAGTACTCCAGCTGCAGCCTGACCAGTGTCACATAGAGGGGGAGGATCACCTCCTTGGCCCTGCTTGAGATGCATCTGTGGATGCACGACAAGGTACGGTTAGCCCTACTGACTGTGTTCTCGCATTGTCGGACCATGTTCATCTTGGAGTCAATAATGACTCCAAGATCTCTTTCTGTCACCATGTCTCAAGAAGGGAGTTTCCCAGCTTATAAATGTTCTGCTGGTTCCTACTGCCTAAGTGCAGCACCCTGCACTTGTCAGTATTGAAATCCATCCTATCTTCATTAGCCCACCCCTGTAACCTGTCTAGGTTCTGCTGTAATCTGTCCTTCCCTACTAGCATGCCCACCTCACCCCAAATCTTGGTATCATCTGCAAATTTAAACAGGCTGCTTTTTACCCCATCATCCAAGTCACTAGTAAAGAAATTGAACAGTGCAGGCCCAAGGACCAAGCCCTGGGGGACTCCACTGCCCACTTCCCTTCAAGTCAAAAAAGACCTGTCCACCACTACCCTCTGAATACGACCCTTCAACCCATTTGCAATTCATCTGACTGTGTAGGCATCAATGCCACAGTCACCTAGCTTTTTAATGAAAATGGGGTGGGAGACGGTATCAAAGGCCTTGCTGAAGGCCAGAAAAACTACATCCACCGCAATACCTGCGTCCAATGCTTTTGTGACCTGATCATAGAAGGCAATCAGGTTGGTCTGACAGGACCTGCCCCTAATGAAACCGTGCTGGTTGCCCTTGAGCATCATCCCTGCTACTGGCCCATCACAGTTGTGCTCCTTGATGATCTTCTCAAAGAGTTTCCCTAGGATTGAAGTAAGACTAATGGGCCTATAGTTGCCCAGGTCCTCCCTCTTCCCTTTTTTGAAGATGGGGACCATGTTGGCTTTCTTCCAGTCATCTGGCACCTGTCCAGAGCACCATGAGTGCTTGTAAAGCCATGCCAGAGGCCCCGCAATAACCCCTGCCAATTCCCTCAATGCCCTTTATATCCCTCTGCATGCAATGAAAAGTGATTTTATTGCCATGAGTTCAGCTTACTGGAGAAATTAAACATAAATTTAATAAACCTCCTTAAATTATTTCAATTAACTTTATTATAATATTTTTTGGATCTTACATCCATGTTCCCTACCAAAGTCACAACAGTATATAATTGCATAGTTGAAGGGGCCTCCAAGCTTTTCAATAAGCTAACAAACATAATTCAGGCATGCCTCTGTCTTATAGATTCCTATTGTATACCTCACTTCAGAGTGATTTTCAAGGGAAAATCCTGCACTTGGGCATAGTTTGACTGAAACATTTCCATGACATTGTTTTTCTTTAAAATCTGTTAAAAACAGTAAGTGTTTGAAGGCTGTTTATTGGCTTAGAATGTAGGATATCATCCTGGCAGATATTTAATATTGAGCAAGGTGCAGTGAGGCATTCTAAAATCCATAATAAATACCATGTACTATTTGGTTTTATACTCTACACTATCAATATGAATACACATATATGCTTTTTAAGTATCTATATGAATAAATAACTGGAGCTGGAATAGAACACTCAGTTTTCAACATAAGTTCTAGCAGCTTAATAGCTTTTATGAATTGTATAATGAAATCAATACACATTTGTATCCTAATATGCTGTTGAAAGTTGTTTACTTTTCAGTGAGTCTACAAAGAACCTGCTTTTTATTGGAGAGCAATGAAATGAAAGGTTGAAGTAAAAATGAACCTGGAACATCTCAGCATAGGGGAATAACTGGGCCATTTAGAATCTCTACTTTCAGAGAGACATGAGATTTACTTATAAAATAAAAAAACAAGGTTTTGGGCACATGGTTGTGGCCAGTACTATGAAAGTTCATATTGAGGACTTCATAAAACAATCAATCTGTTTGGACAAATTCCTAGAGCAGATAAACATATGTCAATGTAAAAAGCCACTCACAGAATAGGTATCATACATAAGAAATAAAGAATACACAATTAAACATAATCAAATATCAAGTAATATATCTAGGAGCAAAGAATGTGAGCCAAATGTACAGTATAGAGCAGGAGCATACTTGGGTGGTTCTGTGAGTTGCGTGGCAGCACACAGGGAAGTGGCAGTAGCCTGGGTGCCAGTGGTGGCACAATGATCAGAAGAGCAGTGGCAGCAGCTCCTTTTTTACACCCCCAGAAGGTGGGTGACCAGGGCTTGTGGCCTGGTTATGTCTCCCCCCACCACCCCTCCCCCTTAGTTACTGTACTGGTATAGGACAAATTATCCTGATGAGCAGGTGCTCTGGAAAGGATTTACAAATCCTTCAGATTGAGATCCTTCTGCAACGTGCAGCCAGAATAGCAAATGTGGTCCTTGAATATATACATTTTGATTAGGCATAGGAAAGTAATATTATTGTATTTGGCACTGTCAAGATTGCTATTAGAATATAGTATCCTGTTCTAGTGTCCGCAGTTCAAGAAATACTTTGATTAATTGGAGGAGGTTCCAAGAAAAGCCATGAGAATGATTAAAGGATTGGAAAGAATTCCAGTGTAAGACTCAAGGAACTCAAGCCATTTTGCTTTATGAAGGGAGGTTAAGGGCTGACTTTTAGATGCTGATCAACCATTTACAACCATGGGGAATGAAACTGGGTAATAGAGAGCCCTCAGTGTAGCAGAACAAGGTATAACAAGATCCAATGGTTGGAAACTTGAAGCTACACAAAATTAGTCTAAAAGAACTTAATTACAGATTATATAAATGAGGATTAACTGCTGGCCTGTCCTACCCCGTACACAGATCTGGGGGCACATACCTCCCCCCCACCCCCCGCTTGCCCGGGAGTGCATGCAGTGGCAGGAGCTGCCTTGCCCCTCAACCTCACGCTTCCCCAAATGAGTAATTCACAGCTCCGTCCCATGCCCTGCCCCAGCTGGACAGTGCTTGTTGGTGCCCTTTTGCTTCAGTGCCCTGGCACTCACCCTGCTAACCCCCACCTCCTCCGCTACGGTACTGCCTAGAGAGACTGTAGAACCCTCATCCTAGGAAGTTTTTAAGAACAGATCAGATAAACATATGGATGAGATCATTTCGACAGGAATAATCTAAATAAGGGGCTGGACTAGATGAAATCTTGAGGTTGCCCTCCAGCCCTATTATTTTACAATGTGTACCAGGAGCTGTGGAATAAACCCACACTGATTAATCTGCTCTTCTTTTTCATCTCTGCCATATAGTATTGTGCCTACTCCAAACTCATATGGGTTTACAGTGAAATTTTCAATGTGAATTTTTCACAACAGCTTGATTTTTTAATCGTTGTCCAAATTTTCTAAAACTGACACTAGATGGTGCTTGAATATATCTTTTCTGATAAGAGTTCCAAGCCTTTTAAAAAATATACAGCCTGCTGCTGCATCAAGAGTAAAATAAAACTAGGATCTCAATCATTATTCTTTCTTCCTAGAAGGAAACAAACTCATAATAGAGCCATTTAAATATATGCAGCAGTCTATAATTAGATGACCTACTTCCTATATGTTTCACCCTGTGACTCTCAACAATTTTGAAGTTTGTAAGCTATATAATTTATATATAAATGTAACTTAATATTCATAAACAGTAAGAACATGGAAAAATGATTAAGTATTCCAGTGTCATTCATATTGGTTTTGCACACTGATATAAATTACACTGCAGCATACAAGATGAGCCTCTTTTCCGAGGTAACTCATACAGTAGGCTGATATTGCTGCATCTTCCCACTAGGTGGTGGTGAAGCAGGTTATAGTCTATCGGCTTTGAGGACACAGCTATCTTGGGATATCTGCAAACTGACATCACCTAAGCCAGTATAATTTACACAATTATAACATTACTCCACATTGTTTCAGGGGTAATTTTCTAGTGAACTGAGCCAAACTACCCTAGTTTAATGTTTTACATCATTATTGCACCAATATGAAAGTGTCATCTGTCCTAAGACTTCAAGTCAGATAGGACACAAATACCTAGATTATATTAACCCCCTTCCCCATGTCCCACCACACCAGGTAAATGGTGCTTTGTTATTTTCATTTGAAGGAAAGAAGAAATGGTAAGTGACTGAAACATAGCCAGTCAGGGAAGGTCGCCTGTGTGGTGAGGGCAGAATCCAGAAGCAATGGTCAGGATTGGAGAATTGGATTTGCTAACCCAAGTCGAGAACCAAAGTTAGGAATGTAGAGCCAGAGTCAGAAGCTGAAGTCAGAATTAGGTGAGGGGTTCCAGGCAGGCCAGGAGTACAGTACAGCAGTACTTTGCTTCCTGCTGTCTGCTCTGTTCTTATAAGGCTACATGTAGACAGGTAGCTCAATTCACAACTGAGCATTTTGTCACGCAACAAACCCCAGACTTTACAGGTTAACAAACCCATTGTCCCACATTAAGTACCTTTGAATTTTCTGAATTAACTTTGCCTCAGAACAGCAGTGCTCAACCGTTTTGCCATAAGCCAGGTGGGCAGTGCCCCAGTCTGTCCAAGAGCCAGATCTGGGGCATGGGGCAGACACAGCTGATCCTGATCTAGCTATGTGGGGAGGGAGGCAGAGGACATGGCCTGGCCATGATCCAGCTGTATGGGATGGAAGTGGCCATGGCCTGGTCCTGATCCAGCTGTGCAGGTCTTGGAAATTTGGCATCGGGGCGGGGTGGTAGTATTAATTGCCACTACTCCCTCACCACGAAATTTCTGGAGCCCTGCTGGTGAGATGCCTGCTCAGCAGGCTGAATTTGGCCTGCAGATTGGGAATTGAACACCCCTGCCTCAGTATAACCATGGTTAATTTGAGTTAATTGTTACTTAAATCTAGTCTGTAAATGGGTGTGCCACATCTGTTTTGATGCAAGTCATATCCCAACCTAACCAGCGCCACATTAAACTAGTTGCCTGTTTTTGCCTAAGTGCCTAAAGGATAAATCTTCCTATTCTCTGACTACCTTCAGCCTGGGCCTAAGGCTGAATCTTCTCCAGCTGAGTCTGGGCTCATTACAGAAACCATATGCAAGCAGGTCACTCATCCACCTTCTTTACCAAGACCAGTCCGCTTTTGGGGCATGTGTAGATGAAATAGGGGTCCTAAATTAAAGTGGCGAGTTTTAAAAATGCTGCTTCAATTTAGGGCTGATTAAACCCCTGTCTCGTGCACACACCCTGCTGACTTACCTGCTTCCTCAGTGGGGAAGGGAGGGCAAGCTGCCAGTGGGCAGAGTGGTCCCTGGGCTGTGGGGGGGGCTGGAGCTTCCCTCTGAAGCAGCTGTGGGCCCCCCCAGGCGGCACCCACCTATAGGCACCCAGCTCGGGTGGTCCCAGGGGGCACTGCAGCTGTGGAGGGAAGCACTGGGCCCCCACACAGCTCAGGCAGGCAGGCAGGCTCTGGGGGCAGAGCTGGTTTCCCACGCTGCTGTCAAGCTTCCTGCAGAGCCATGGACTGCACAGAGCCCAGTGCTTCACTCTGCAGCTGTAGGGACAGCAAACTAAAACTCCTCAAAGGACCTTAGTTTGCTGCACCCCAAGTCATTTAAGGTACATTACGCTGCTGAATTTCCTACAGCGGCTGGAATTAATGCACAATACACCGCCGAGGTGTGCAAACACTGACACCATTAAAGTGGTGCAAAAGTACTTAGCCTGCTTTCAAGTGTCGTGCAAACACACCTCGTTTCATCTACACATGGCCTGTATTTCCAGGCAGTTAACTTTTCATGGAGCAAACTTGTCCACACAGAAACAAAACAACCAATAAAACAAGCAAGTGTGCAAACAACAGCCTGACAGACAGACAGAAAAACCAAAACCTGCAATCTTTTCTCAGAGGCTAAGAGGGCAACCCAGGTTCAGTGATTCTCTTTCGGCACCACAGCCTTCCCTTCCCTCCTTTGCACTCTGCTCCTGGGGCTGTTAACCCTCTTTGTGGCTTCACCCCCATTTACTAATCATTACTTGCAGCTGGTTCCCAGCCTTCGGGCTAGGCAGCTGTGGTTCCAGTCCCCCTGAAGGCTGAACCTCCTTACACCATACTGTGGGGAAAAAATACTAGATAATTGGTGTCAAAGCTTAATTTCTTTGTAATACATGTTTTTCTTCCAGAAAATCCTCGTGGTTGTGTGCATATAATTTTAAATGAAATGTTCTCTTTGCAGCAAAGGAATATACCCACTTGGTCAGGAAAATATTTAATATTCAAATAAATGCAATAGAAAATTTAACCTACTGTATACACATATCCCACTAGATGGAGTTAAACACAATGTGAGTCTGATCTAAAAATATCAAAAGGAACAGGAAATTCCATATGTGAATATGGTACAGAGATCTGCAAGAAAGAACTGCTAATAAGTAGAAGCAGGAATATGTTGTTAAACAAACATGAGAGAGGATGATATATTAGCACCGTATCCATCAGTTTTGTGCTCTCTTTCGGTAACAATATATTGAATACATCCTGAAAACCATTCTGGATTCTGCAGAACTTCTCACATGTATCAAAATTACAAAACAGATATATAGTCAACAGGGATAAACTGTCTGTGACCATTATGAAAATAGTAGTTGTCTGATTTTAACACTCTTGCTTAGGCTGAATAGCATCTTTTTAATCAAGAAGTCCAACTGCTTGCATAATAAGGTACTGCATGGATAAAGATAGTAGAACTGAGGGATGGCTTACCAAGAATGAAAATTCATTTCTCAAACTTGAAAAAGAAATTTTACTGATTAAGGATTTCATACTGTGTATGTTGCACATACAGGCATTTGCTATGCTGCTAATTTTCAGCATGGCAGGTTTTTTTGACACCAGGAGATTCCAGTGTCAAAAAAACCTGCACCTGAAAAAAGAAAGGTGGTGCACATAGCGGCAAGCATGCACCACCTGAAAGTAAAACCTGGCTGTTTGGAGCCATGCCTCAGCTGCCAGCCAGGCTCTGCATGCCAGATAGCCATTGCTGGAGCCCCAGGACTCCAGGTAAGGCTGCTGGGGCCAGCCCAGATGCTGGGCCCCACCTCTCCTACCCCACCTGGGGCAACTTGCTGAGCATTAGAGCATATGTGCATGAGTGTTCCCGGGGCACAAGTAGCTGTGGCACAACTATATGTCACTATGTGTGCCTGGGGAAATGCATATGTGAGCTCATTTGGTCGCGCTTATAAAGAGCCACACGAGACATTCTGGATGGCCCTTGGAATTTCCTTGCATATGGAAAGGACTATAATCTCCACTTCAAAGAAGGAACCATCTGATGCAATATTTTGGGTGGCATTACATACAGTGGAAAACTTTCTTTGGCAGGACCACCCAAATTATTCACGATTCTAAACAAGCTTATAGTATGGAATTATTTCTAGGATTATATTTTTTATTATAATAGTGTTCTCTGTAGGCATTCTGTATATACAAATCTTGATAATATATTTATATCTGCATTTATAACTGTTAATAGTTCTATTACAATATATTTCTGGAAACCTGACTGGAGACTAATATTTTAAACAGAGCTGGCATCTGTTCAGTTTTCACTGAATAACCACAGTAGAAAGAGAAAAGGAATATGATTAAGTACATTACTTTAACACAAACTTAAATATTTCCTTTCAGCTACAGCTATGCAAATCCAGGTACATAACCCAGTAAAAAACATTCTCTTGTGATTTGGCTTATTCAACAAAAAAAGTTATATAATCTGTTTGGCTTTTATGTGATCATATTGCAAAAACACATTACCCGATACTCTACATTATCATTATACAGCTAATATAGTTAACTCCCTTGTACAGTGTTCATTGTTTGTTCATTGAGGACTGAATATGAATTCTAACAGAAGCCTTGAGATGTCTTTTAAAAGGAACCTAAAGTGGAAAGTAATTTCATAAAGCTTAACACTTTAAAATGTTTACCTGATTTGCCTTTTTTCTGTTCTGCATCACCTTTAATGTGATGTAGAATGCTAGATGTGTATGTGTTCAGCATCATGAAAACAATATTCAGGGCTATAAGTAGTTTATGTGTATTTTGTAATTCTCTAATGGTTACTGGTTTGCTTGTCTGCATTAAGCTAGGCTAGGAAAAATGAGAAAATGTGTGTCCTCTATGAAGATGAGCATTGAGATACAGACCAACAGGCAATCACTAACAGTGAGACCTTTTCACTAGCCAGATTTTAAAAGGAAAAGATCTGAATAGACCTGAGAATTGATTCCATACCCCAGGATTATGGGTATAAAAAGATTACTTTAGAAGTCATCATCTATGCTACCTTCTCCCTTCCTCTTAGAGCATACAGCAACTGTTGAAGCAAAAGCTGTTTTATTCATGATAGCAAATTATTAACAAATAAAAATCTTATAAATCTTAATAAGTGACCATTCCCTTAAGCATCAGTGATTCTGAAAGGTCATTTCACTTTACTGTATAACCAACCAAGTGCATATTTAACTGAAGTGATCCATGTAGTATTCATTTAATAATTTGGGAACAGCTTTTTCTTTTAGGTTATTTCCAAAATCAGATGACATAAAATAGCAACAAGAAAGAAAACTGTTTCTCATGGAAAAAAAAAATTGTACAGGTCATTACATTCTGTAAGCATGGTTGCAAGACTATTTTACAAAGCTCTATGAAACTTTCTGAATGAAACTGGAGATGTCACTAGAGACCCAAATTCAAGCCAAGTTCCCCAGAAGCATATCACATGTTACTTCAAGCATTTCTGAATCAAGTCTGAAAGGGACATAGACTGATTTGTGGTTTTGGGTGGAGACCTTAAATTACTCAACAGGCCTAAACTGGGCACATCTATATGTGTGCTTTAATGGGCAGTAGACTATTATACTATGCATTTAAGTGCCATGTAAAAAACCATGACATTACATTAATGCACAGTAAAATATTCTACTGCTCATTAAGTATCACTAAAAAGTGTGCCCATGTTGGAGGTACTAAATTAAATGCACATTAGAAAAGGTGCATTAATGTATGTATAAATTCCTCAACACATTCAGAGGTCATTTGGAGCCAGGAGTCATTAGAGGGGAACTATTTTCCAGAGGCACCTTAAGGACAGGGTGAACAATTCCTACCATTGTAATATGCTCTGCGGCATACAGAGGGGATCCCTTTAACTAAACACTAAAATCTCTGCAGGCGAATGTGAAAAGTTTTAGGATTTTTACCCTTTCTTATTATTTTCCATTACCAATCTCATTCATTTTTAACAAATTAAATGACTAACCCCCTTCACTCATGAAACTATGTTTATCCCTGCTTTCTCAACAGCACCATGCAAACTTGTGATTCAGGACATTAGATTCATGGCTAATAAGTACATGGTCCACACAATGAATCCATCCTGACAAGCACCTATTAAAAGGCTGCATTCTATTTGTTCCAAGCTACCTGTCCCTTGCAATATTGAATCTCCACTACAGCAACTCCTGCAGACACTGCAGCCAAGCAACAATTCCTGCAGCATTGCTTTGCTGTAGTGGAGCACAGATGGCATCAGCAGTTGGAAGCCTTTGCAAAATATGAACTCTGAATAAAAGCAGTATATAGGGGAAGAGGAAATTGTCAACAAAAAAAAGGGGGGGAGTGGGGGGAGGGGAGAAAGAAAGCAAAGAAGAGAAGTCCTAAGGGTTGGTTTCTTAGAATAACAGAATCATAGAAAATTAGAGTTGGAAAGATGCTCAGGAGGTCATTTAGTCCAACCCCCTGCTCAAAGCAAGACCATCCTCAACTAGATCATCCCAGCCAAAGCTTTGTCTAGCCGGGTTTTGAAAACCTCCAAGGATGGAGATTCCACCGCCTCTCGGTAACCTGTTCCAGTGTTTCACCACCCTCCTAGTGAGGAAGAATTTCCTAATATTCAACTTAAGCCACCCTTGCTGCAGCTTCAGACCACTGCTCCTTCTTCTGTTATCTGCCACCACTGAGAACAGTCGAGCTTCACCTTATTTGGAATCACCCATCAGGTAGTAAAGACTGTTATCAAATCCTCACTGTACAAGGACTTCCAATTCTTCTTGCTTGTTTCCCAGGCTTGTGCGTTTGTGTTCAGACACCTGAGGTAACTAGCCATTTGCCCTACGTTCTCACGAAGAATGAGGCCTCCACTCCTGCCCCCTCCTACTTCTGCTTCTTCCAGGTCTCCTACTTCCCCACTTACCTCAGGACTTTGTTCTCTATCCTCTGGCAAACCTAGTTTAAAACCCTCTTTTCTCTTAGCAAGCATACAGTGAAGGACTGAGAGAGAGAGGATTTCCAAGCAAACTCATAGATTCATAGATTGTTAGGGGCTGGAAGGGACCTTGTAAATCATCAGGTCCAGCCCCCCCTGCACTAGGCAGGAAAAGACAACTGCGGTCAAGTGACCCCAGTAAGGTGACTATCCAGTCTCCTTTTGAAGATTTCCAGGGTAGGTGACTGCACCACCAATGGAGGAAGTTTATTCACAGTCTGGACACCCCGACTGTGAAGGAGATTTTCCTGGAATTAAGCCAACTGTTCACCAAGTTCTTGATGTATTCCCCTGATGTAGCAGTAAGCCACTACCAAGTCCCCTCTCAGCCTTCTCTTCTGTAGGCTGAAGAGGCTGAAGTCCCTCAGCCTCTCCTCATATGACTCGTCTTGCAAGTCCTTGATAATATGGATAGCTCTTCTCTGGACCCTGTCAAATTTTTCCACATCCTTGTTGAAATGTGGTGCCCAAAACTAGACACAGTACTCCAGCTGTGGTCTCACCAGTGAAGAGTACAGTGGGAGTATCATTTTCTTAGTTTTTCATGAGATGTAATGGTTAATGCTTGCCAGCGTGTTGTTTGCCCTGCTGGCCACAGCATTGCACCACCAGTTCATGTTCATACAATGGTTGATCACTATCCCTAAGTCCCTTTCGGCTGTGGTGCAAGTCAAATTGTCACTACTGAGCCTGTAGGGATGCTGGGGATTGTTTGCCCCCAGATGGAGCACCTTACACTTCTGAGTGTTGAACTTCATCTAGTTCTAGTCTGCCCAAATCTCCAGCCTGTCCAGGTCTGCCTGTATCTGCAACCTATCTTCTGGCATGGCCACTTTCCCCCATAACTTGGTGTCATCCACAACTTGGCCAGTGAGCTTTTCACCCCCACCTCCAAATCATAGATAAAGATGTTTAAAAGCACCGATCCAAGCATGGACCCTGAAGGGACACCACAAGCCACTTCTCACCAGGATGATACAGATCAGTTCATGAGAACTATCTGGGTCCTACCATGCAGCCAGTTTTCCACCCACTGAACAGTTGAGCAGTTAAGCCCACAATCTTTCAATTTTTTCACAAGGATAACATAGGATACTATATCAAAAGCCTTTTGGAAATCTAGGTATATAATGTCAACCTTCTCTCCCATGTCCAGGTGGCAAGAGACCTGTTTGTAGAAGAAGATGAGATTGGTAAGACAAGACCGACCCACGATGAAGCCATGCTGGCTGTCATTCAGAATCTTACCCTCAACAAGCGTATCACACACAGATTCTTTAATGAGTTTTTTCTAGGATTTTCCCTGAGAAGAAGATTAGGCTGATTGGCCTGTAGTTGCCTGTGTCCTCCCTCTTCCCCTTCTTGAAGATGGGCACAATGTTGGCCCTCTTCCAATCCTCAGAGATCTCCCTTGTGTGCCATGATTTCTGAAAGAGTTTTGCCAGGAGTTCTGCAATGACCTCAGCCAGCTCCATTAGCACTCTTGGGTGAAGTCCATCTGGTCCTGCTGACGTATAAATGTCTAGCTTTTCTAGTTGGTTTTGAACCAGCTCAGCATCCACAGTAGGAAGGCTATCATTCCCATCATGCCCCCTGTGATCCTTATCTCACTTGTCTTTCCCCTTGGTCCGGTGAAATACCGAAGCAAAGTGTGAACTCATTAGTTCAGTTCTTTCCTGAGTGTCTGTTACCAGCCGTCCTGAGGTGTTAAGCAGAGGCCTCACACTTCCATTTGTTTTCCTTCTGCTCCCTACATACATAAAGAAGGACTTCTTATTGTCCTTGACTTCCTTAGCTAACTTAAACTCAGTCGCTGCCTTAGCTTTCCTAATAATTTCCCTGCAAGTGTGAACCACTGTTGTATAGTCCTCCTTGAGGACTGTCCCTATCTTTCACTGTGTGTACACCTCTTTTTTAATTTTTCAAGAGCACCACAATGTCCCTATGAGCCAGGAGGGCTTGGCAGCCCTTCTGCTACCTTTCCACTTCATGGGAATGGTTTTCTTTTGTGCTTCAAGGATCGTGTCCTTGAGGAACAACCACCCTTCATGCACCCCATTCACCTTCTGTCCCTGGTCCTGCAACAGGGAGCACAGAAGAAAAAACTACTTGAGCCCCCAGTCCCTTGAGCCCAGCCCCCAGAGCCCTGTAGTCACTCTTGACCCTGTCTGGATTACTCCTGGCTGTGTCATTTATGCCCACATGGATGAGGAGCATGGGGTAGTAGTCAGAGGGATGAAGAAACCTGGGAATCCTCTCTGTAATGTCCTGGATGTGGGCCCCAGGAAGGCAGCAGACCTCTCAGGCCGAGGGGCAGATACGTCCCTCCATGCCCCTTAGGAGAGAGTTCCCCACCACCACCCAGAATCCCCTCCTAGGGGTGGGAGTACTTATCTCCTGAGTACTTACCTCCGCCACCTGTGGTGCATCTGTCAGAGTCTCCTCATGCGGGATGAGGGGAGCGTACCTGTTATGCAACATCAGGGGAGGAGTAGCCCTAGCTCTGCATGCTCTTGATCTGGAGACTACTGTCTTCCAGGTAGCTCTGGGAGTGTCTTCATGGCCAGTCTCCTTTGTGGTCACCTTCTCCTCCACCTTCTTCTCTTCTTTTTCCTGGAGTAGGACCTGGCAGTAGCTGTGGATGTAATCTTTGTGGGCCCTGATGGTGCGTAGCTGACATACCTCCTCCTTAAGCTCCCACATTTGGCCCTCCAGAGACTCCACCAGGGAGCATAACCCACAAGTGGGGGTGCCTCCATGCACAGTTGCCAGCAGCCACGCCAGGCAGCCCCCACAGTCCGGGGCCATGGGCTCTGTCTGGGTGGAGGTCTCAGAGCTACTATAGAGACACTTTTGCTGGATGCCAGAGCATCTCTCTGGAGGACCCAACCTCCGGTTAATTCAGGACATGATCCAGGAGCATGCCCTATGCCCCTTTGTTGCTCCCCCTTGCTCTGGACTCTAGTTAAACAAGGGGCTTAAGTCGTGGTCTAGCTGTTGAGTTTTAGCTGCTAAAAAAGCTATGTAGTTAACTAATTACATATGAAAAAAAAAGAATTTTATTTTTCAGGCTCCCCTTCCAAGAGACGGGTGACAAACTGACCTGCGAACTGACTAGTGAACTGCTTGCAAACTGTCCTGTTTGCTTTTCCTGTTCACTGCTACCCTGTTCACTTCGACTGCCTCCTTATATAAACTATCTCAGCTTCAGTATTTTTACTGGTATATAACAAAGAGGCCTTCCAAGTCACAATAATATGCTCTTAATTGTCATCTTTCAATTCAGCCTTGGTAGAAAAAGCACATAGATTTACTGTCAGAGGAGTAAAGTCAGAACCATAAAATCATAGAGAAGTAGGGCTGAAAGGGACCTCCATAGGTCATCTAGTTCAACCCCCTTGCCTAAGCCAGGATCATCCCTATCCAAATCAATCCCGTACAACCATAATCTAAACTCTACATAAGACTGCCATCAACCCTGACACAACACAGACCTAAGACCCTAACCAGCCACAGGCAAAGTGTCTGTAGAAAACCACAGCAGCCAATATCCTGCTTCTATGAAGTGTTGTCACTATATGCTCAAAACATCCTAGGTAGAAGACCACACCACACATCCCCACTAAAACAGAAGGCAAAATCCCCTACAGTCCATACTAATCTGACCATGGGATAAAATTCCTTCCTGACCCCAAATATGGAGATTGGTCTGGTCCTGGTTGAAGGGGAATGATCCCCTAGCCAGGAACCTCCAGCTTAGGTCCCAGCAGAAGTATGGGCACACCTCAGTCAAAGTCTTCACCCATAGCTGCGTCCAACACTCAATGCCTCTGAGGAGGCCTTGCAAACACCGTGACACATGTAGCAGGAAAATTGGGGAGGGGCAACTGTCAAAGCCCAGAACCATACTATGGGAAATATCCATATTTGAATATAGGCATAGCTATCTAGATCATGAACACCTCTAGTGATCAAGAGCCCATAACTTCCCTAGGCAAGCTATTCTGATGCCTAAGTATTCTAACAGTGAAGACGTTTTTCCAGATATCCAATCTAAACCTACTTTCCTGCAACTTCAAGCCATTGGTCTGCATCCTCCTCTCTGTAGCCTCTTCTTTAGGGCAGCCTTTCAAGTATTTGATGACTGCTATCATGAGCCCTCCTAAGCTCCGTTTCCACAAGCTAAACATGCCTAGCTCCTTCACTCTCTTCTCCTATGACTTGCCTTCCATGCTCTTTATCATTTTTGTTGCCTGCCTCTGGACCTCCTCTAACTTCACCACATCCTTTTTAAAATGCGGAGTCCAGAACTGCACATAATACTCCAGATAAGGCCTAATTATTGCTGAGAAGAGAGACAGTATCACCTCCTGGTTCTTGTACCTAATGCTTCAATTGATGCATCCCAAAAGTGCATTCATCTTTTGTGAGGCTGCATCACACTGTAGACTCATATTGAATCTGTGATCTACTAAGACTCCTAAGTCCTTTTCCACAGTGCTGCCATCCATCCAGGTGTCACCCACTTTATATTTGTGTTTTTGTAGCACCTTGCATTTGTTCTCATTGAACTTCATCCTGTCAGCTCTAGCCCAACTTTTCAATCTATCAAGATCCTTCTAAATTGCTCTCCATTCCTCCAATGTGTTTACAATCCTTCCCAGTTGTGTGTTGTTTGCAAACTTGCTCAAGAAACTATGCCAGCATCCAAATCATTAATAAGTGTGTTGAACAGCACTGGACCCAGGACAGACCCATGTGGGATTCCATTCAAACCTCATGCCATTCTGACATGGACCCATAAAAATGTACCCTTTGTTTGCAGCAATTGAGCCAGTTACCTATCCACCTTACCTAGCACATTAATTTTCCAGTTTATTTATGAGGTGGTGATGCAGGACCTTGTCAAAAACCTTGCTGAAGTCCAGATACATTATTTCATAGATTTCTAGATTTTAGGCACAGAGGGACCTATTAGATCATTAAGTTTGACCTCCTGCCCTAGGCAGGAAAGAGTGCTGGGGTCAGATGACCCCAGCCAGGTGTTAGTCCAATATCCTCTCAAATACCTCCAAGGAAGGTGACAGCACCACCTCCCTTGGAAGTGTATTCCATATTTTGGCAATCCTACTGTAAAGAATTTTTCCTGATGTCCAATCTAAATTTGATCTCCTTTAGTTTGTAGCTATTGTTTCTAGTTACCCCGATGGGCACCCTAGTAAATATCATATCTCCTATTTCCTGCTGTCCCCCTATATTCGCAGCATTCCCTTCATGCACCCAAGTAGTTATTTTGTCAAAGAAGATCAAGTTTATTCAACAATTTGTTTTTCATAAATCCATGCTGGTTGCTTGTAATCAGCCTTTCCTCCTCCAGATGCTTGCAAATGGTTTTCCTTACGATTTGCTCCAGCAGCTTCCCAGGTAGTGAGGTGAGGCTAACTAGTCTGTAGTTCCCCAAGTCCTCCTTTTTGCCTTTGAAAGAGGGGAAGTACATTGGCCCTTTTCAAGTCCTCTGGTACCTGGCCCATCTTCCATGACTTTATGAAAATCACTGCCATGGGCTCCAAGGTCTCCTTTACCGGTTCCTTCATCCCTGGGATGTAGTTCATCCAGTCCTGTTGACTTTAATTCATTTAGACCAAACAAAAGCTCTCTGACCATCTCTTTTTCTTTTATCTCCTTCCTCAGCTTGCCCCTTTATCTCCTCCCTCAGCTTGCCCTTTCCTTATCCAGATAATTCTCCCTAGGGGTCTGGCTGAAGCTTAATCTTTTTCTGATGTAGCTGTTGAGTAGCTCTGCCTTCTTTGCACCTTCCATTAGTTCCCTCTGTCTTGTTAACGGAGGACCCACAGCATCCTTGGTCCTTCTTTTCTGGCAACATACTTATAGAACTTGTTTTTGTTATCCTTAACCTCCTTTGCTAAGTGAAGCCTGTTCTTTATCTTTGCCTTCCTGATTTTGCCCCTGAAGGTTCTTGTTATTTCATCGTACTCTTCCTTGGTGACCTATTCTTCCACTGCCTGTATGTTTCTTTTTGTATTTGAGGCATTTTAAAAGTTCCTTCTGCAGGCACATTGGTCTCTTGCCATTCTTCTTCTGCTTCCATCATGTCAGGACAGTTTCATTTTGGGCTTCCAGTACTGTGCCCTTCAGAATCCCCCAGCCTTCCAGGGCACATTTATTCTTCAATCTATCTTCCCATGACACCAGGCTTATTAGCTCCTTGATTTGCATGAAATCTGCCTTTTTGAAATCTAGCGTCCTAATTTTGATGACCTCATGCTTTCCCCATCTCAGGATCTAGAATTTTATTGTCTAGTGATCACTTCCTCACAAGTTACACATCACCTTCACATCCTCCACCAATTCTTCCCTGTTGGTCAGGACAAGATCCAAAATAGAGGATCCCCTAATTGTATCTTCCACTTTCTGGAAGAGAAAGTTGTCCTTCACACAAGTTAGGAACTGGCTTGACATTTTATATTTGGATGCATTGTTCTTCCAGCATATGTCTGGACAACTGAAGTCTCTCATCAGTACCACCTCCTAGCTTTTGGATAGATTTGTCACCTGCTTGAAGAGTGCCTCATCCATCTCCTCTTCCTGATTTGGTGGCCTATAATAAATCCCCACTTTTCATTTTCATCCAAATCCACTCTGCTTTGCCATCTTCCTCCTCCTGAACCAGGGAGCATGTGTATGCAGTTTTTGACACACAAGGCAACACCACCATCTTTTCATAGATTCATAGATTCATAGATGTTAGGGTCGGAAGGGACCTCAATAGATCATCGAGTCCGACCCCCTGCATAAGCAGGAAAGAGTGCTGAGTCTAGATGACCCCAGCTAGATACTCGTCTAACCTCCTCTTGAAGACCCCCAGGGTAGGGGAGAGCACCACCTCCCTTGGGAGCCCGTTCCAGACCTTGGCCACTCGAACTGTGAAGAAGTTCTTCCTAATGTCCAATCTAAATCTGCTCTCTGCTAGCTTGTGGCCATTGTTTCTTGTAATCCCCGGGGGCGCCTTGGTGGATAAATACTCACCAATTCCCTTCTGTGCCCCCGTGATGAACTTATAGGCAGCCACATGGTCGCCTCTCAACCTTCTCTTGCGGAGGATGAAAAGGTCCAGGTTCTCTAGTCTCTCCTCGTAGGGCTTGGTCTGCAGGCCCTTAACCATACGAGTTGCCCTTCTCTGGACCCTCTCCAGGTTATCCGCATCCTTCTTGAAGTGTGGCACCCAGAATTGCACGCAGTACTTCGACTGCGGTCTGACCAGTGCCCAATAGAGGGGAAGTATCACCTCCCTGGACCTATTCGTCATGCATCTGCTGATGCACGATAAAGTGCCATTGGCTTTTCTGATGGCTTCGTCACACTGCCGGCTCATGTTCATCTTGGAGTCCACTAGGACTCCAAGATCCCTTTCCACCTTTGTGCCACCCAGCAGGTCATTCCCTAGGCTGTAGGTGTGCTGGACATTTTTCCTCCCTAGGTGCAGCACTTTGCATTTCTCCTTGTTGAACTGCATCCTGTTGTTTTCTGCCCACTTGTCCAACCTGTCCAGGTCTGCCTGCAGCTGTTCCCTGCCCTCCGGCGTGTCCACTTCTCCCCATAGCGTTGTGTCATCTGCAAACTTGGACAGAGTACATTTGACTCCCTCGTCCAAGTCACTGATGAAGACATTAAAGAGTATCGGTCCAAGGACCGAGCCCTGCGGGACCCCACTGCCCACACCCTTCCACGTCGAGACCGACCCATCTACCACGACTCTTTGGGTGCGACCCTCTAGCCAATTCGCCACCCACCGGACTGTGCAGTCATCTACATCACAGCCTCTTAACTTGTTCACCAGTATGGGGTGGGATACCGTATCGAAGGCCTTCCTGAAGTCTAAGTATCCGACATCCACCCCTCCTCCTGTGTCCAGGCGTTTCGTAACCTGGTCATAGAAAGAGACTAGGTTGGTCAGGCACGATCTGCCCGCCACAAACCCATGCTGGTTTCCCCTCAGCATAATTTGCCCTGCCGGGCTCTCACAAATGTGAGCCTTGATAATTTTTTCAAAGACTTTACCAAGGATGAAGGTGAGACTGACTGGCCTATAGTTGCCCGGGTCCTCCTTCCTCCCCTTTTTGAAAATGGGGACCACGTTAGCCCTTTTCCAGTCCTCCGGGACTTGGCCCGTGCGCCACGAGTGTTCGAATATTCCCGCCAGTGGCTCTGCAATGATGTCGGCCAGTGCCTTCAGCACTCTCGGATGGAGCCCATCCGGGCCTGCCGATTTAAAGGCATCCAGTTCTTCCAAATGACTCTGCACCACCTCAGGATCTACGTATGGAAGTCTGGCGCCTTGCTGCTGCCTCTCTACAACCCCAGTGAGAGACTTGTCATGCCCCTCACTTAGGAACACTGAGGCAAAGAACTCGTTGAGGAGTTCAGCCTTGTCCCCCCTGTCTGTCACCAATTGTTTCTGCTCATTTAGCAGCGGTCCTATTCCTCCCTGGGCCTTCCTTTTACTCCCAATATATCTAAAAAACAATTTCTTGTTGTCTTTTTCTTGTTGTTTCTCCCCAACCTGTTCTTCCAAAACAGAATGTAACCCTCAATGTTGACATTCCAGTCATAAGAGCTGCCTACCAGGTCTCTGTGATGACAATCATATTATAGTCCTTTTCACAGGCTTGATCTTTCATCTTATCATGTTTATTCTCCATACTTCTCACATTTTTATACATGCGTCAGGCATATTTTCCATTTTGACCTATTTGCTTCCCTTTAGCACCACTTGTTGCAGTCCTGTAGGTCTCTGGCTGATTCTCAGAGTTAAATTTATTCTTCATGTACTTTCCCTTTGGAATGTGTGCTCTGTTGCTGGAGGGTTTTGATCACCATACCTTGTGGAACCTAGTTTAAAGCCCTCCTTACTAGGTTGGCCAAGCACTGCCCAAAGATGTTTGTATTAGGGACCCAGCAAGGCCTCACAGTTCCTGGGGTGATGGCTGCCAAAATGCCCTGAAGTCTGTGGACCTCTGGCCCATCCCAATTAAAAGCAAAGACCCTACACATCAAAAACGCCCCCCCCCCACACACACACACGTTCCTCAGGTGGGGCAGACAGTGGCTGACATACTCCCCATGGGCCCATCCCTCAAACAGGGCTGAGATCTGGAAGCCAGGCTCCACCAGGGTCTAGAGCCCAGCCCAGAAAGAAAACAAGTAGCTGGCATATCTGGCACCACCTAGAGTCCAGAGGCTCCATCTGCAGGCGATAATGAGCCCCACAATGGCTCTCAGCATTTGGCAGATGCCTCAGGGCATGTGGGGGAATGCCTGGGTCTGGGTTGCCCCAAGCCAACTCAAGACTTCCCTTACAGGGCAGTGTCATCCCCAGTTCCACAAGCGTGGAGCTGAGGGGGGAATAGGCTTCTCAGCCCCACCAGCAGAGAGCTCCTAGCACTGGCTTTGTGACTGCAGGGCCACTGTGGGGAGATAAGGGTATCCCTGCTCCCTGACTGCGATGGTGGAGAGGGAACTGGAAGCTAGGGATCTCCCAGTCCCCACTCCTCAATTGCAATCTCAGAGCAAGGGGCTTGGAGCTTCCTACTGCCAGGGCAGGGGGACATAGTCCCTCCCCAGGTTCCTGTGGCAGAGCCCACCCCAGAAGCAGGCAGATCCTGGGGGCAGAGAGCTATCTCTAGCCCCCTGGTGGACAGCTGATTGGGAGCAGATATTGTTCCTGGTCAGGTGTCCACACGAGTGCAACGGCACTGTTACTCAGTGATTTTATTCAGTGAATTTACTCAGGATTAGGGAGGTTTACTGTGTAGTAAGCAAGTGCACATGTAGATGCACATGCTTACTTCACAGTAAACTATGCTAATGCAAAGTTAAGCATTTCATGTAAACATGCCCCTAATGTACTACTGCTGTTATGATACCTGTCTGTATCAGCTGTACAACGTTCTCAAAAGCTCTTGATTGTTTATATTTGGTTTGATTTACATGTTTTTCTGCAAGAGGAGAGAATGTTTGCTGATGGTAACATTATACCCATCATGTGAAATTCATTCATAGAGTTTACTGAGGAAAACAGTGAAAAAATAAGTCTGTCATCTCTCATTCAGTGACAAATATACAACTTCTACCTGACAGCTTGGTTAAAGCATATTACTTTTCTTGGGTGTCATTTCTGAGATGGCTTATCTTCATAGTGAAATGCAGTGAGTGATTTATGTGGATTATGCTCTAAACCCATTGGCAGGTAGACAGATCACTGTTTAATGAAGACATGTTTTTGGATGTAAGAAAAGTGTCACTGAGCTAATGCTGTTAACAACATGCCTGGCTTGCGGTCCTGCTACAGCTAAAAGCAACCATGAATGTTAAATACTAAAGCATATTGTTCTTTCTTGTGGGAGGTTATTCTCAATTATGCTTCTCAATCTCCTAAACAATCCATCAATCTTACGTATTTATAGAGTATTTGTTACAATAGCATCTGAGCACCTCACAATCTTAAATGCATCTATTCATCCTTATATCTCAGTAAGGTAGAAAAGTGCAACTATTTCCCTTTAACAGTTGGGGGAACTAAGGTATAGAAAGCTTAAACAACTTTACAAAGGTCAGACAGGAAGTCAGTAGCAAAGAAGAGTACTAAAACTGGGTCTCTGTAGCCCATCTAGAACACTAGCCTCTGGAAACAAACATATCATGAAGCTGATTTAAAGCACAACTTCAGTTACAAAAAAGAACACAATATTTTTGCAGTCTTTTCACCTGTAATTCTACCAAGGTATACTATAAAACAATCTTTCACAAATATGTTTAAGTTTTGAATGAAAAAAATGCACATTTATCACTTATACAGCTCTTCTTTTAACCCTAGAAAAAATATTAGGAATACACCCTTCACTCTTTTTTTTGTTTTTTATGTTTCCACATTTCAAAAACACTTATCTAATATATAGATGCCTCCTAACAAATATTTTGGCTCTAAATAGTGTACTTTTAACAGGGATGGATCCAGAGAGGGTGTAGTTGTACCCCTTCCCCCCCCCCGCCACCGCCTTTTTGATGACACTGAGGGCAGTGTCATTTCTATTCAGGTAGCACGCAGAAAGTCAATTGGCTTTATGGCTCATTGTAATCTATCTGATTCCTATTAATCTCTCTTCACTCCATGGGTGCTAAAAACTGTATTTCATGGTTTATAGGTCAACACGGTGTACAAATTGACCCCATTTTTCTGATCCAAGAACTTAGGAATTTTGTAGATCCAGCGTATAAGTTGACCTAAATTTTTGGATAAAAAATATGGGGTTGACTGGCCCCAGCATGCCCTCACTGCAGGCCAGGCACCTGAGGAGTGGACACATGCTGCAGCAGTGCTCGCAAGGGATGAGGCTGAGCTTGGCGCTCATCTGGAATGGCCTTATCCCCTGTGAGCAGTGCTGCCTGGGCTGTGCAAGCCGAGCACTGAGCCCAGCACCACTCACAGGGGATGGGGCCACTCCAGCCGAGTGCCAAGCTTGGCTCTGTCTGTCTGCTGCAAGCGGTACTGCCAAACACTGAGCCCAGCCCTGGCCCCTACAAGTGGCACCAGGCTAGGCACTTGGGTGGTGCGGCCAGGTTCAGCACCCAGCAGCACCACTCGCAGCAGATGGGGCTAGGCTGAGGGCTCGGCTGGAGCAGGTCAGGCAGCACTGCACATGGGGGATGGGGCCACACCAGCTGAGCACTGATCCCAGCCCAATCTGCTGTAAGAGACACTGATGAGCACCAAGCCCAGCCACACCAGCTGAGCACTGAGCCAGGAGCTACTTACAGAGCATGGGAATGGGCTGAGTGCTTTTGAGTGGTATCCCACTGACTTCAATGGGACCTTGTTGAAGCCTGTAGTTTATGACTAAAAGTCCATTATTTAGACAAATAGCCCTTCTTTACAGTATAAGACTCTCCAGTGAGTAAAGACCATATTTAGGATGGGGGCATTATATTTGAAAGGGTTTAAAGTGAATACTTCCCAAGCTTAACAGTCATGGGTGGATCTAGGATTTTGATAAGGGGGTGCAGATGATGTGGTGCATCTTCATATGTAACACAACACATTTTCTCTAGTTAAAGAGAAACTGGAACCTTTACTAATATGCTAGGGACCTAGTACTATATTACTGTATTTTATGGTGTATACGTTGAGTTTTGAAGCCCGATTTTTAACTCTTAACATTCAACCTCGACTTAAACACGGTATCACCATCCCCTGCAAATGATGCTGGGCTCAGTGCTTAACTTCTACTGACCCCTGCATGCCATTATTGGGGGCTGAGCACCTGGGGGGTGGGCACGTGATGTTCACAGGGGATGGATCCAAGCTCAGCGCTCAGCTGGTGCAGCCCCATTCCCTGTGAGTGGCAAAAAACAAAACCCAAAACTTCCCCTCCCCTCACCCTGATCTAGTTTTGGGTTTTGTTTTTTGTTTTTTTGTTTTTAGTACAACAGTTCTAAAAAAATAGGAGCATAAAAAGAAAAAAATAAACAAACAGGAGTGCTCTGTTCCAAATGAATCGTTCCAAACACGAGACTTTACCACACAGGAGGATGAAAACCTGATGGCGTTCAACACCGAAAAATGCAAGGTACTCCACCTTGGGAAGAAAAACCTGCAGCATGCTAATTGGCTCGGCAGGGCTGTGCTTGCTAGCACCCCGGTTGAAAGGGACTTGGGGATCATGATTGACCAGAAGATGAATGAGCCACCAATGTGATATTGCAGCTGGTAAAGCAAGCAAAACTGGTTTGTATCCATAGATGCTTCTCTAGCAAATCCCAAGATGTCATCCTCCCACTGTACTCAGCCTTGGTGAGGCTGCAGCTGGAGTACTGAATCCAATTCTGGGATCCACAATTTAAAGAGGATGTGGAGAAGCTTGAGGGAGTCCAGAGGAGAGCCATGTGCATGATCAGAGGGCAAGAGAACAGACCTTATGATGAGAGGCTGAGAGCTATGGGACTCTTCAGCCTGGATAAGCTCAGGCTCAGGGGAGACCTGGTGGCTGCCTATAAGTATATAAGGGGTGTACATCAGGATCAGGGGGAACATGTGTTCACCAGAGTGCCCCAAGGGATGACAAGGTCAAACAGTCACAATCTCCTCCAAGACCATTTCAAGCTGGACATGTGGAAAAACTTTTTTACTATCCAAACCCCCAAGTCCTGGAACAGAGTGCCACCAGAGGTGGTAGAAGCACCTACTCTGGACATTTATCTTGCTGGGATCCTTTGACCCCAGCTGACTTCCTGCCCCTGGGGCAGGGGGTTGGACTCAATGATCTTCTGAAGTCCCTTCCAGCCCTAATGTCTATGAAATCTATTAAAGCACTTGCAGCTCTTCTGTGAAATAATGAATTGTCATTTTTACCTAGGAGAACTCTTACAATCTTTGCAATCTCCTATGCCCAATGAAGGGTGCCTGTGCCCAAAAGCTTGCAAATAAAGATTTTTTTTTGCAAATATCTAGTTGGCCTAATAAAAGATATCACCTCTGCCATGAGTTTTGTTTCCTTTGGAAAACAATGCATCTCACACAATACACTTGTTTTTCTGAAGTTGTAGCACAGAAATTTGAAAATTATGGCCAAAAAATATTAAAGGGAAGAGGCACCTAGATTCACCATGTAAACATTTAAGCAAAGGATAATTTTTTCTAAAGACACACACTGTCCCCTGTTGTCTCCAGACCTGTCTGAGGTGTGCTGGAATCCCCGACACACTTTCACTGCCTCATTCCTAGGGTTAGTGCATGCAATGGAGCAGGTGGGTGGGAAATATTCAGAAGCATGCTTGCCAGGACACTGGGGCTACAGTATAGACACACTGAAAGGGGACTTGGTTCAGTGTAGCAGTGTCTAACTCTTAAGTACCCTGTCATTTAGTAGAATGCAAATGTCCAGTGTTAAGCGCCCAGGCTCCCTGTAAAAATACACAGGGACAATTAGAACCCATGAATGGGATCCACAGAAGTTAGCATGCTGACCATAGAGCCACTTTAGTTACTCAGTATGAAATGCCAAGAAAGAGGTGTGGTAAATCTATAAGTATATTCTTTGGACCAGGTCTTGGAACCCAGGCCACAGAGTCTTTCTCATTCTCTTGGTGACCCAAAGAATATGTAAGGATTTTCTACAAGTATGTTGGTAGCAAGAGGAGGATCACGGAAAGTGTGGGTCCCTTACTTTCTATGATGAGATGACTGGCTCTGTGGATTTGAGGAAACTGGTGGATGTGGTATACCTTGATTTTAGCAAGGCTTTTGATACGGTTTCCCACAATATCCTCACAGGCAAGCTAAGGAAATATAGACTAGATGAATGGATTGAAAAGTGGATAGAAAACTGGCTGGAGCATTGGGCTCAGAGGGTAGCAATGGCTTGATGTCTAATTGGCAGCCGTTATCAGCGGAGTGCCCCAGGGGTCAGTCCTGGTGCTGGTTTTGTTCAATGTCTTCATCAATGACCTGGAAGATAGCATAGAGTGTACCCTCAGCAACCTTGTAGATGACACCAAGCTGTGGGGAGTAGTATATACTGGAGGATAGGGCTAGGATTCAGAGTGACCTAGACAAAGTGGAGGCTTGGGCCAAAAGAAATCTAATGAGGTTCAACAAGGACAACTGCAAAGTCCTGCACTTAGGACTGAACAATCCCATGCACTGGTATAGGCTGGGGGCTGACTGGCTGAGCAGCAGCTCTGCAGAAAAGGACCTGGGGGTTACGGTGGACAATAAGCTGAATATGAATCAGCAGTGTGCCATTGCTGCTAAGAAAGCTAATGGCATTCTGGGCTGCACTGGTAGGTATGTTCCCAGTAGGTCAAGGTAAGTGATTATTCCCCTCTACTCAACACTGGTGAGGCCACATCTGGAGTAGTGTGTTCAATTTTGCACCCCCCCCCCCCCCAACTACAGAAAGGAAGTGGACAAAACTAGAGTCAAGCAGAGGGGAACAAAAATGGTGAGGGGGATGGGACACATGACTTATGAGGAAAGACTGAGGAAACTAGCCTTATTTAGTCTAGCGAAAATGAGACTGAGGGGACTTAACAGCAGCCTTCAACTACTTGAAGGGATGATGCCTCAGTGGTGGCAGATGACAGAACAAGGAGCAATAATCTCAAATTGCAGCGCGGGAAGTTTAGGTTAGATATTAGGAAGAATTATCTCACTAGGAGGGTAATAAAGCACTGGAACAGGCTACACAGAGAGGTGGTGGAATCTTCATCCTTCACAGTTTTTAAGACCCAGCTAAACAATGCTTTGGTTGGGATAATCTAGGTGAGGATGGTCCTGCTTTTGAACAGGGGGTTGGACTAGATGACCTCCTGAGGTCCCTTCCAACCCTAACTTTCTAGGATTCTATGATTCTAAATGAAACTGGTGAAAAATTGAGTATCTTGACCATTTAGGTGACTTTAGGGGTAGGTGACAGCTGAACAGATTTAAGGATCTAAAATTTTGGTTTAGGCACCTAAAGGGTCAATTAGATACTCAAACCCCTTTGTGGCTGCAGTCTTAGGAAAAAAAGTATCTCAGTCATTCTTGAAAATTTTACCTTAAATCACTAACTCTGGACTGCTTGTATAGCTAGAGCTGCATATAGTTATATTTTATTCATTTTCTTCCCTTTTTATGAAGTGTTTTTTAGCCCAATATTTAAGTTTTTTGATACACCTTGCAATGGTGCATCAAACAAAAACATTTTTCTTGCTGCTAATTAAATCCAATTCATTAGAAGCCTGGGAGACTTTCTTTCTTCTTGGTTATTTTGCTTCATGACTCCCACCAAAACAATATTTTAAACACTTAGCAGTTCAGATTCTAGACCCATCATTAAATTTAATTATTTGAGTAACAATGGCCAATAAAAAAGCACTTTGCTTCCATAGTCGGGTTCTTGTAGGGGTTGCCATGCTTCTCCTGGAGTTGTAGCTGAGATGGTACATTCACTATAAACCTCCCCCCCCACCCACTTCCAATATCTTATTTACTGTAATATATAGCATTTCAGCACTGCAGTTCCTCTTGCTTCTTTTCAGCTCTGCATGCATTTGAGAGTGTATTTAAAATACATTCGCCCTTTCAGTTAGCTGAACATGAAACAAACAAAAGATTTGCAATCATTTAAAATCATACAAGCACTTTTGATTTGCACTGAAGTCATTCAAACAGCTAAAATGTAAGGCATCATACTGCATGTACACAGATTGAACAAAGAGAAATGGATGTGTTTCTAAATGCAAAGATAAATATACTTAAGTAATGAAGTTATAAATTATCCATAAAATACTGGCTATATACATAATATGTTATTTTTCAATGTTAGTACATACTGAAATTAATACAGTACAACATAAACCAGTTACTTCTCATACTGAAATGATCCATCAGGGTTGGCCTGTTTTAAAAGTCACCACCAACCCACTGTCTACTCTAGATGTTCTTCACATCTGTCCCCTTCAATTTACCTTGAATCCTCTTCATCTTTGGAGGTATAGCACTTCAGACGCCATAAATCTGATTGTCTTTCAAACAGGACCTGAACCTGTGCATTTCAAAGTTTGCTTGCTCGGGGTACACACACATTCTAAGGCATGAAGTGCCTCAATTGGATCTCTTTCATGTTACAGAGGTGTAGATTGTAGCCGTGTTGGTCTCAGGACATAGGCAGACAAGGGTCTTTGGGTGAATCTGATATCTTTTATTAGACCAACTTAAATAGTTGGGAAAATTTTTCTTACCAAGCTTTCAGGTTTAAAAACCCTTTGTCAGGCTGAGGAAGCACTTGCCATTGGCGTGTGCTCTTCCATCCAGGAAGAGCTGAGAAAGAGCTGTGTGCTCTTCCTGGACATCTGGAAGTAAAGAGAATAATGGGAATGGCAAGAGAAACTTTTAAAGTCTATGTGACAGTCTTAGGAGACTGCTGGAAGAATTCAGATTCAGTACCTATTAGTACAAAATCTCATCAAAACCAATTTATTAGACACTAGTTCAGAGAGAAAGCTTTTTAGTCCCCGTTCAGAAATGGGGACTGAACTGTCCTTACCCAGACACTTGAGTGATATATTGCATAAGAAATAATCCCTTATTAACACAAATTCTATTATTATTTATGTCTATCAAAAAACAGTATGTACTTTTGAAGCCAAAGGTCATGTTCCTACGTCTTCATCCCCTCTCCTCCTACCCTATTATAAAACAGTAAAGGTTTGCCAGTAGGTTTGAGTGGATATGGGGGCAGATGAGTCTAATGGAAGTTCAAAGAATCGTAAGATAGAAGAAGAGCAATGGCTACATCAAAGTATTGGCATTACATGTATTTAAAATGAAGGATATTGGCTCAGTAGTTAGGTTTCAAATGTTAACACTAACTCACTCTAATGGAGTCAATCTGAAAGGACAATAGTATAAATGAAATCAGAATCAGGCCTCTTGCTTTTTTTTACCAAAATAGGAAAAAAAATATGGTACAGGAAAGAAACTTCAGCAATTTTAGTGTATTGTGGACCATTTTTACTGAAGTGTGCAGTAACAATAAATTTTATTATGTATTTTAAACTTCTTTTTCAGTTGCAAAGACACTAGCACCTTAACAGAAACATGTGCTGTTACATTTTTAACACAATCTGCACAAAATGCTTCCAGCTAAGTGGCAGCATAGCAAAAGAACTCAACCTTCCATTGTCACAGATGAAGCGCTGATTTTAAAGGCTACTTAGGACTCCTTCAATGCTACTACAGACCATGAGCTTTGTCTTTGTTTTTTTAAGGCGGCAAGGAATTAAGTAAACAGTCCTGGTCCCTCCATGCCCTATGGTCCTCTCTCCACATGCATGGAAAGGCACAATGAGATCTAATGCACTATCTATACAATCATACCTCCTACCATGCCATACATGCAGACAGGAGATGCGATTGTGGGACTGCAGATTAGATCCCATTGCACCTTATAGCCAACTCAGGTGAGCCTGATCCCAGGCTCCCCCTGCACTGGCAAGAAGCAAACTCCCATGGCTGGGAGCCCCTGCAGTAGAGGGGCTTCCAGCCACAGGAGCTCCCTGAGAGCTGGGGGATTGTGGCAGCCACAATCTCCCAGGCTTGGGTGGGGGGAGAAATTCCCACAGCTACTACAAGCACCCACCCACACACACCCCCAGCTCCTTTTGTATACCCCAAGCCTTGGGGATCACAACAGCAACAGTCCCCAAGGCTCAGGGGTTTCAAGCACACGGGGGGCTCAGGGATCACAACAACTGCAGTCCCCCAGACCTGGGGGTTTTATACTGGACTCGGTACACCCCTGTGGCTAGGAGGGGCTCACAGTCACAGGGAAGACCCTGCTACATGTGCAAATAAAAGCTCAATAGCAACCAGCTATAAAGTGAGTACACATTTTTGAGGTCTAACTTTACAACTGGTTGGAGCTTGTTATCATGTGATAGCTACTTTGCACATGTAGCTGGTCCTAACAGAATTGTGTAATTAACCTGGTAATTGCACAATACCTGTAAGATGTAGAGAGGGGGCCTATGTTTGCTGGTGTCCCAAAATAGATGCTACCTCACTCAAGAGAAAGTCCAGTCCTACAATTTTGCTTGACCTTTAAAGAGAGGAAGTGATGACAGAAATTTTATAAAATTATTTTATAAAGGATAGATTCTTTATAAATAAAGAAGCAATCATATCACCTGGCCACAGCAAATACCTTTTAAATGAAACAGCATAGCCAGTCTAAGGATCTTAATACAGTATTTCAAATAGAACCCAAATGCCACAGTCACCTGAAGATTCTAATGGCAAAATACATACCGTATTCCTGACATGAATTTATGTTACTAATTCATTTATTCATCTAATAAATGATGAATAAATGAAACTGTTCATCAGAACTGTTAATTCTAACAGTTAATTCATCTAACAGAAATAATTTCTATTTCAGACAGTTTCAGTGATAGAAAAGAATCTGAATTTATATTAATCTACAAATGTTAGTCTATACCATGTCACTGTAGTCAACAGGGGTGCTCAGGGTCTAAGTCAGAGTAGAGTTTGGCCCAGTCATTCTAAAATTTCTGTACACAGCCATTTGAAGAATGTAATCAAAGAGTGTAGAAAGGCACTCTTGTGCTGAACCCTTCCCGAAGCCACAAAAGTGTCTAATTTAGCTGACAACTACAAGATACAGACCTCAAACTTTTGGATCTTACACAATTTGAAGAAGAACATGCAGATGACAGTCACTTTCAGTATCACTGCAAAGCAGCACCACCCTCAACGATGGACCATATCGACTAATTTCCCTGCACATGACAAATCTGCCAAAGACGAAAGGGGAGTTCCTTTAAAGTAAGTCTTTTTGTCTTGGTACATGAATACACACTAAGTTGTAGGAAGATGGTATCTTTTTCACCATGTGAGCCAGTAGTAGTGCTTTTCAAATCCTTAGCCTTTCCCAAATAGCATGGCTTTCTATGTAGCATTAATAGAATGATATGGTGAATATCACAACAACAACACATCTCCACAAATAGTTCAGAGTTTTAATAAATGGACAGTTTGGGGAAATGTGCATTATAGGGAAAGGAGGTTGTTAGTGATGAATAGTAGACTTATGATCTGTTATTCCACCAGTTCATTTTTTAAAAGTATGCAAAATAATGTTCTAATTTATACTGCTCTCTCTACTTTTCTTCTGTTCTGTTTATATTCTTATTTAATATATATTCCATGGACTTGCTATGGAAATTGTAACTCACACATCATTAAAATTGAAATGGCTTAATAGGAAGACAAGTGTTTATATTAAGGTAGGTTATATTTGCATCATATTTTCTGTGTGTTTATTTTTCTGGTAGCGCAACTGTCAGCAAATATGAATCTCAGTTATTTATAGCAGTATCTCTTAGGGTTCATTAACTTATTACTTCCATTCAGAAATAAATATTAGTATTTAAAGATTAATGCAAAGTTTGTGTTTCATGGGTCCAAGTAGACTGCCCTCTAAAAATGTTTAGAAGTCATGCTTCTAAGCACTTGTATTTCTTAGAGACAACTTAAATTCCAAGAGAATGCAGCATTGTCAGGTCACCAGCATTTGAAAACTTGAAGGTTATTTGAACAATTATATATTAGGGGTGGAAATTAATTTTAACATGATTCCAGACCAAAATCTATTATGTTCCTTGACTTCATCTTGTTTCCATGTCATTGCTATGCCTTGTTTAAGAAACACCATATAGTAATTCAACTTTTCACAGAGCACACACCTGTGTGTCCTGTACACTATCCATCTATTTTATTGGATGCATTTTTATTATCAGGAAATGTCAGTTCTAATTGTTGTTCTAACCCGTGACCTTGGGGAAGCCATTAAACTCAATTCTTCTATGTATATATAAAGCAGATAATATTGATAGGCACTTTGAGATGAGATCTTCAAAAGAAAAGTACTATGAAAGTATTATTATAGAGTATGACTTCTATAATATATATTTTGATTATATTAAAAACTCAATCCAGAAAGGCCAAAAAACATACTATCTTTCAATAATTAACAAATATTACGTTTCCCTTAAAGATGTAAAAATCAGCTGCTGAAGTGTGGAATCCTGGTGGAGGCAGCAAAGAGCTGGATGTTTATTTGAAGCCAGATGGTCCACCAAATGGTCCATTTAAGTAACTTTGCCACAGATAATCTTAAAATCAGTCACAAGCTGGGTGAGTTTGAGGGCAAGCATTCTTCAGGCCCCTCTCTAACTCCTTTTCTATCCATTTTATGGACTCAACAGATCTGGGAAGTCGTAACTGGTTACATTATATATACAAAACTTGTGATTCTGTGGTCCCTATTCCATCAGGTCTTTGGTTTGTCTCAACTTTTCATGGAATCTGTTGGTGCTAGCTCTACAGGCCCCAAGGTTTGTTGCTCTGACAAGAAATCCTGAAATTCACAAGATTTGAAGACTAGACATCTGATTGTCATCCTAGTCACCTGAAACAGAGAACTGGAGGCGGACATCAGACCTATGCTGGAATGAGAGCTAGGATGCTATTACTTGACCAGGAAAGAGAATAAGTCTATCTGAACTCTGTTAGTGCTACTTTTAAAATGGTCATCAGGTGTCTCCAACATATTTACAAATGCCTCTCCTCCCAAATGGGAATTTTTAAAATAAAATTATTTTGACACACCTGACAGCCAGTCTGATACTATTAGAAAGGTAATAGTCAACAAATAGCAATGAACAGCCATCCAACTATAAGCCAAATACTGAACTGATTAATTCAGCATAGCCCCATAGCGAATAAGACCCACAGATTCTCTTGGGAAGAAAAGGGCTGCAGCATTTATGCAGACTGAATCTTTGTAGTAAATAAAAATGTAAATAACTTGTATCATTTGTTTCTACTGATTTAAAGCATTTTCATTTCAAAGAAATTATGCAGAGCTGCCTCAGTGTAATTGCACCCCCGTGAAGGTAAGGCGATAAAACCATAAACTCTACAATGAGCATTACATATAAATGTCAAGCTGCTGCAGGTCTACAGACCTGCCTGCCTAGTTAGTATAGGCAGGTTTTAATTCATGCTGCAAAGCATTTGAGTAATAGATGCAACGCATTTTAATAATTGATGTGCTTGCGTGCGTTCCATGCAACCCTGTTTTAGCTCAGTTCTTTGTTCCTAAAATATCCCTCACTGCAGTTGGCTCTTGATTAGTATTTGCCTTACCCCATGACATGATTATGATTATGTTTATTTTTGCCCTGAAATATTAATGTGGCTTTGATTAATTTGTTTCAAACTTTTCTCTTTCAAAAAAATCAGCAGATGAGCATATTTTGTACACCTGTATCGGGTTCATTTTTAACTTTTCTAATCAGTACTTGACAGCTGGATTATCTGTACACCAAATAACATTTTGAGAGTGCAGATATTGCCTGATGCCAGGTACCTTGTGGTTACAGAATCACAGGGATGGTGCACAGAAAGCTTAATTATTCAAATGTTCTTCCAGTAGTTTTGACTGACTGTGTCTTTCTGCTATTCTTGAATTCCAAGGGTGCTTATACACGTGACAGGGGTTCCATAGCCAGGATTCTATTTTATGCCCACTAAATTGAAACAGTGGGTTTTTAATTGAAACCCACCATTTCAATTTTTCCTTCATGTTACAGTGAGGGGCCCAAGGCTGCTTACCTCTCCAGCAGCCAGGGGGTGAGCTGCTGGCAGGCCGACTGCGCCCTGAGCTGCAGGGGGCCCTGGCCCTTCCCTCTGTGGTGGCAATACCCTCCAGGGCCACCCAGGCAGGCTGCTAGTGGGCAGGGGCTGCCCCAGTTCGGAATCAGCACCTAAGTGGATCCAACTCTTCCCTGAGCCCACCAGGGCTTCCAGCACCCTGCACACTGTCCCTGCCACCTTTCTGCCAACTAGGAGCACATGGGAATGGACTAGCTTGCCCCTGGGGGAGCATGGGGAGACTACAGAAGGGCAGCTGGGTGGGCTGGAGGGATGGTGCATGGGGTACTGGAAGCCTACCAAGTCTGATCTACCCTGAGCCTACCTGGGCTTCCAGCACCCTGTGCACCATCTCTGCTGCTTTTTCCAGCCACTAGCACACCCAGCCACATTCCTGACACCTCTCTGCACAGCCCCAGGGGCAAGCCAGCTCATTCCTGGGCTGCTAGCAGCCCACTCAGGTGGCCTCAGGGGGTACTGCTACTGTGAAGGGAAGGACCAGGGTCCCCCACAGCTCAGGGGGCTGCTCAGCCCGCCTGCAGCTCACCCCACAGCTGCAGGAGAGGCACGCAGCCTCCATAGCAAAAAAAAAAAAATATATATCAGGCCCCTCGCCGCTTCTGCCTTCAGGAAGACACCTGTGCCTGCCAGGCACCTGTTGAAGGAAGACACGATAAGGGGCCTGGTCCTTTTTTTCAGCAAGCCTGCCTGCCTCCCCCATGGCTAGGGGGCAAGCTGACAGCTGCATCATTGCAATTTGCAACATTGCAAACTAAACTACATGGGGATGTGGTTTAGTTTGCAATTTTGCAAACTCATTTGAAATCCCCAAACCTCACACACGTGTATTGTGTGACACCATTAAGCCACACAAAGGAAATGTTTGTCACATGTACATGGTGATGATTATCAGATATCCAACCGCCCCAGTTGGAAAAGCTTCTCAACCTTGAACTACTCATTCCCACATACTACTTTCTTACTGGAGTCTTAAATATGTATTCATCTTCCCTTCCCCATTAAAATAATCTGGAGGAAAGTATGTTAGGGACAAATTAATTATTAAGACTGAAATCAGGACTTCAGATGCATGAAGTTAAGCCCATGCCTAAGTATCTGCTGATTCATATCTTACATTAGGGAATAGGTCATTTACATTCAGAAATCTTTAAAATTATTTAGGCCTGAATCCCATTTTAGCAGGCTGACTTGTCAGCAGGTTAACTGGACACTTGGGTGATCCTTCTTAGGCCAGCCACATGAAATGGAATGTGTAGAATCCACCAGTAGTGCAATAAGAAAGGCCATGCACATGTCAGAAAACCCTCTAAATATAGTGAATACTTTGAAGGCTCTGACAAAAGTTACAGAGTTCAGGCAAAACTGGAATAGGTTTAAGCATGCCCACTGCACTATATACTGTTCCTTATTTCATTCATCAGCTACTTAAATTTCAACTCCTTCAGTGTGAGGACTAAAATATGCCTAACATTTTGCTAATCACTCAATTTCACATATGCTAATCACTAAACTTCAGAAAACATGTTTATGTGACCAAGGAGGCTAAGTGGATTGAGTTCTGGCCCAGCGTTCTTCTGGGGAACACTTCGGAGGGCTCAGCATGAGCACCTGTTGCAGTAGATAGTTTTATATGAGGGCATCTAGATGCCCTTTTCATTCCAGGGGAAGATAATAGTCTGAGCAAAGCAGCCGACTGCAGAGACTGATTAGTAATTGGTCATTTATTAATTCAGTACTAGTCCCTGGGTAAACTATCACAGTTTTGTTACAGTTTGTTGGTAATGTGGCATACTGTGCCTGAAGTGAAGAAAAAAAGTATTTGAGGGAGCTGGAGGGAAAGAAAGCAGGAATTTAAGGCATGAGAGGGAAAACTGCAGTTGCAAAATAAAGACTTTGTTTGAAGAAGAGCAGTCTGCTGTACTGTTTGGGACATCAGCATCCTGACCCTCCCCTCCCCTGCTTTGAAAAGGTAAGCCCCTTTTCTGAGAGCTGAGCAAAGGAAGAGGTCTCTGAGGTGAGTATGCTACAGATAGCCAGGGAGGCCAGGGAAAAAGAAGGGCCAAGGTCTAGAAGCCAGAGGCTTATCCCTCAAGGAGCCATGCCAGGATTTCTCCAGTCAAGGATCTGTTTGGGGAGTTCCAAGGCAGAGATTCCTATGAAAAGAGCTAATCTGCAACAGTTTAGAAAACACTTGGCTTTTAGAAATTTGACATATTTTCAAAAGCAGCAGCTTCCATTAGATGAACTTCAGAATTCTCATAGCCAGAGATAACATGCTCTGACTATCATAATTTTGATGTGAGCTCTACAGTCTCTTGTGGTGGATGCAACATCATGACTTTATCAGATAGAAAAGAACAGCTCACCTTTATTGACTCATCATAACCTCCGCTGTTTTAGAGATCAGCTTCTTGAGAGAAGGTTAAGCAAAAATGTCCCAGAAAAACCTCAGCTGTGGTTCAATAGTATTTAAGACTCTCAGGCTAGGGATAGACATTCAAAAAGCCTGACCCTGAACTGATTCAACATTTGCAGGTTATTCTAACCTGCCTAGGTTGAACCGATTTGCAACTGCACAGACAATCCCTCTGGACTGAGGAAATGCAGGCATATGCCTGCAGTGACTCAGGCTAGAAGCCCCAGCCCCACCCTGCCTGTACCATCCCAGGATTTTCCCTACTCACTGCTCAAGGGGTGGGAGTTTTGCTAGACCCCAGCCCCTGGCTAGCAGTCTAAGGCAAAGCGGAGAAGGGGTGCAGTGCATGCATCTGTTGATGATACTGAGCTTTTCAATTTCCCTCTCCCTGCTTCGTCATGTTATCTTCAGTAAACCTGACAGGCAAAGGAGCCAGCAGGGGGCTGATAACACAGCGTTTAGCAGCCCATCAAGAAAACAAAAGCCTCTCTCATTAGTTCAAGTTCTTCTTAAACAGTTTTTTCCAAGGAAGGAAGGGACAGATATTACCAGATGACTTGTTGATTAGCTCCAAAAAGCCCTAAGCAGACACTGTTCTGTCTACCTGCCCCAGTGAAATTGGAGATACACACACATATACCTCTCAGCATTGGCTAGAATACCACATGCCGGCTAGGGTCCTTGGGGCTGGGGCCCATGTCATGGGAGATGGGAGGGAGAGAGAGAGGTATCCCTGCTTGAGTAGTGAGTGGCAAGGGGGCAACGGGAAGCCGGGCAGACCCTGTTGTGTCTTCAGTCCCCGCTGGAGCTCTGGCTAGGGAGCAGAGGAGTGGGGCCAGCCCTGCTCTGGTGCAGACAGTACAGCCCAGCCCAGTCTGGGATAGACATTGCATAAACTGGTTTGACCCAAATCCGTTACGTCTGATACTACATTCAACCAGGTTTATCTTAAACCAGTTTCAGCCATTTTGAAACTGGTTTATATGCACTGAACATCTGTT
The DNA here is from genome assembly GCF_030867095.1 of Alligator mississippiensis. Classification (NCBI taxonomy): domain Eukaryota; kingdom Metazoa; phylum Chordata; order Crocodylia; family Alligatoridae; genus Alligator; species Alligator mississippiensis. The sequence continues at coordinate 47,288,396 of NC_081830.1, forward strand.
CTTTACAGGTTTAAACCAGTTTCTGATCACTTAAACTGTTTTATGTGTAATGTCTGTCCCTAGCATCAGTCTGATCTTATATTGTATAATGCAGAATTAATTCTCCTGCAGTCAATGCCACATACAAGATCAGAATCAGGACTCCCATGTTTATTAAAAGAAAAATGAATGATGTGCACATATTTCAGATCAACAGTAATGTCCAGGATGTGCTATTATCAAAACTGAAATATTCTCAGCAATTAGGGAGACAACAAAGGCACAGTTAAACTTTCCCAGGAAGCACAGTTTGTTGTTCTATAAGAGAGAGGCTTTTTCTACCTGGTAGAGTATTATGATCCACCACAGAGGAGTCCTATTATCAAGAACTTTTCTGGTTCTTAGCAAGTACACCAGTAGCTGAGCAAGGCAAGGGAGGAACTAGCTGTGAACTGTAGTTCTAGGGTGGGTCCAGTGAGACAGAGATGCAAGAGTGACCCAAAGGTTGCCACAAGAGAGAAACATTCTCATCTCCTACAGATACATTCTTCATGTGCTTTCCTAAAATATTCTTTGTTGTTGATTTTGGTTTAAATTTTAAATACCTCAAACATACTGAATTGACTGGAGACTGAAATTCACCATTTAATGCATTAAATATAACAGAATTAATGACAGGTGTATATTTTTCATTTTACATTGCCAGCCAGTGTGCCCCAACCCTGACCTCGGCCTCTTGAATGCGTGTCATTCTTCATCCCCTTCTTTACTTAACAAAGATTGCCAACAATAAATAAGAGCTGGTTATGGTGGGTTTGTGGATGATACAACTTGCTCCTCAGTAGCCATACTGAGAGCATTAAAATAATTTCCCATAGGTCATTGAAGAGCCATCAGAAATTAGAGCTACAGGGCTACATATGAAGCATCAACTCAGAGGGTAAAAGGGTCTAAATTTGATTACCAATCCGAGGCCTCCTATTGGTGGCTAACCTAGACAAGAAGTTGAAGTATTTTCTTTTTCTTTTTAATTTCTCTTTTCTGTGAACATCTGGAGGGGGTAAAAAAGAGCGAGCGAGAGAGAAACACCCTCATGTGTGAGAAAGAGTTTGAAAACAACCACTTATGCTGTAGGAAAGACTGATCCATCTGCTTTACTGGAACATTTTCAATTTTGTTTCAGTCAGTCATTAAACCTTGAAGATTTGTTAGAAGCCAGAGATATGTTTTGATTGACCTCACATCACATTTTCATGAGTTGTTAATGCTTAATCTTTGAGGGAAGTTAGCATGTAATGATGTGGACAAATAATATATGATAAAAAAGCAGTCAACACTTTATTTTATGGAGATTTTTGACAGAGTTCCTATACCACTAGGCCATATCTCCTTATTTATTCATTTTCCTATTTATCTCTATGTTAAGAGATCTATTTTCCAAGATTTACTTCATATATATTTTGGTTATGAGTTTTATATTTCCTAGTTTTAGTTATGAGTTTTATATTTCCTATCTCAAATATACTGAAACTGTTTTTTTATAGCTGCCATATGACAGAAACCAGACAAAACTTTCTATATTCTGAAATCAGCATATTTCTGTATCATGACTGTTTTTCATAATCTCGTTTATCCATGCCTCAATTTTCTACTCCTGAAATAAATTCTAGATGTTTTGGATTCATTTTTCATCTTTGATTTAGACCCCATTTCAACAAAGGAGTTACGTGTACATTTAAATTTAAGCAGGCCCTAAAATGCTATTGAAATCAATCTCTCACTGACATTACATGCATTACATGCATTCAGGAAAATAAGTAAGGTTATTTTCCTGAATAGGCATTTTATGCCTTTGGGGTGGGATGTCCCAAATAATTTAGAAACACAAGGCATCCCTGTGAGCACCTTAACCTTGCTAAATAAGGATGGACTTAGAAATTGTCTTTAAAAAGGGTTTAGCTGGATCAGGACTGTATTCTATGCATTTATTACAGCATAAAGTTGTTATATCCAAGACTTTTATTTAGTTCTAGTTCCCTTGTGTTATTTTATCATTTAGTTTTGTAGACAACCGAGGTAAACAAATTTACCTCTACCAGTGTCATTAATTTGGCCACAATTTAGAAAATCCAGTTCAACACTGCAAAATGTTTTCTAGTTCACTGTGAATAAGCCCAGTTCCCTTAATCTTTCCTTTACCTTGAGCTGAAAGTGAGTTTCATCCTTGTTTCTGAACATGACAGTTTCTCAGAGATGATATCCATCCTGTGGTGTAGTATCCTATATTGCTTGGCAATATTCAATTGCAGTTCTAGCTAGTGCATAACCCCATTAAATACATCACCCTGTTTCAAATTCTGGGCCTCTAACAATATAACCTATAAACCATCCTTTCTTTTTTCATACAGAGGCTGTGTACACACATTCAAATAATCTGGAAGACTTCTCCCAGGTTTGTTTACCTGGTAGAAATACTTACCCAGAGCCACATGTACAGATATTCAAATGTTTAGGCTCTGAAGGGTAGAGAGTTTGCACTGCTGACACAATACAGCTGGTGGGTGTGTGGGGGGAGGGGGGCATGTGCATACATCTAAGTGTGCTCTGTGAGCTCCCTTAGTCTGTCCGGTGACAGATGGCAGTAATGCAAAAGGCAGCCCTAATTGGCTGACCCAGACTGCCCATAATCAACCTGTTGTTCCCTGCAGCACAATGGGGCGGGGGGGGAAGGCGGGGGTTGTGAAAGGGGCATGTTCTGTTCCCTGATGGGAAACTTGCAGTCTAGCAAGTGACACACTTTCTCCTGGAGGGGGAGGAGGGTGGAACTGCTGGAAGATTATGTTCTCTTCTGAGATAAGCCACAGCATGTACAGAAATTTACTCTCCCAGGAGAAACTCTCCTAGAAGTGATTTAACATTGGTTGTTCCCAGGTTATTTTTCTCCTGGAGTGGCCATTTGTACCCTGGAAGAAAAGTCCTGAACATTTGTACACAAACTGAATGTCTGTATGAGGCCAGAGCTAATGGCTTCAATGATTTTTCTATAATGACCTCTACGTTCTCATCCATTTATTACATCATCCATCAGCTTTACTGCCCTTACCCTTTACACTTTTCTTCTCCAGAAACCTTCCTAATTTTGTATGTTGCATCTACTGCCCATCTTATGCTTCTAAATGGGTAGGAAGCTAACAGCAAGTTTTTTCATTTTACCCTTGAATATACAAGTTCCTATCCAACTGCCTTGCAATTTTTATTTGGCAAATTCCAGCAGCAAATGCTATATACAGAACAAGGCATCAAAGCCACCTCCCCATAGAACTGAGGGGAATAGTTCTAGCATTTTTACGCCCATATTCTTCAAGACATAAAAGCACCTGGGCCCCACGCTTCCTGATATTCATAATATAAATGTATTTTTAAAAACCGTGGTGAATGTGTGCTATAGCTCCTCCACTGTGCTATTCCACAGAGAATATGAATCTGCTATAGCCACAGCTAGATAACTTTGACTGTAGTTCAAATACTAAGCTTCTCATCATTCCCACCGCTGTGTTGTTTGCTCGCCTCTCCCTGCTTCCCCCTCCTCCACTCGTTCTCCTCCTGTCATTTTTTAATTCTAATTTCTCTTCTTATACTCTGCTTTCTGCACATTCTTTCACAGCATCTGATGATATAAGATCACAAAAGTTTGCAATGTGTGTATGTGCCTGTACACACACATACACAACCACCCACACACACTTTTTCTATAAAGTCCAAATCTACCCTGACTTCTACTTGCCTAAGACAGTCATCACTTCTCTGGCACTCTGTGCTGTGGCCATTAGGAACCCTATAAATCCCTAAATACTGAAGTCTTGATTTTCATAAGCAGGTGCCAAATTTGCATCTGAGGTATCCACAGTGGCAAGAATATTTTATAACAATCTTAATGCAACTACATTTTCAAACTGTCTATAAGCTAACGTGTGCCTAGCATTGTCTAACTGGGGAGATGGAAAGATAGCATATGGTGTAGGTAACCCATTAGAAACCTGAATTCAAACTACTAAACACAGAAGTCTTAACCAGTCCTACAGCTGAAACACATTCACACTAACCTTTTTTGACAGATTTAGAGAACAAAAAAAAACTCAAAATAAAACTGATTCTAGGACAATGAACAAGAAAAGAGAAGCAGTGCATTTTATAAATTATTTACTAAGGGTTTTATAGGAGCTTTGGTGTCCATCTTGAAATTAAATAGCTGCTCCTGCTTTGCAAACCTTTCACAATGAAATAGAAGGTAGCTAATTTAAGACACTAATACAAATCCTCTACAATATGTCACTTTTGTTGAAAAAGCATATCAAATTATTGGTTGCAAATGGAATGCCATAAAAATTTTCAGATAAATAGTTTATTCATTGGAAATGTATTTGGGTTTTACCAAAACTGTTTGGAAATGTGTACTGAATTTGGTAAATAATTTTGACCAAATATATATTAAAAAGACAAAATATTTCTTTTCAAATTTTCAGGATTAAAATTTCAGGGGTTTTTGGTTCTAAAAGGGTCATTTAAAATTAAGTTTGCCTAAATATGATTTCATGTTTTTAAAAAAATATAACATGAAACAAATATTTTTTTGTTCAGGACAAGTAAAACATTTCATTCAAACAGAGTGAAAAGCAAATTGCCTGGCTCCTGTTAAATTGTTTGAATTGTTAAATTGTTGTTCTGTGTTTAGAATCATAGAAAATTAGGGTTGGAAGGGACCTCTGGAGGTCAGCTAGTCCAACCTCCTGTGATGATGGTGAAAACAGTACAGCTTGGCCAGGCCTACACATAAAATCTTCATGACCAAATTAAAATAACAGTGCATCTTGTACAAAAATGCAAGGTGGCAGCTGGGATCATGCAAAATTGAACAACTCCAAATGCTTTCATTCTCTGTGCTAGATTGTGCCACATCATTATATTGTTTAAAGATACCGTCCTGCACTAAAGACAGTGGCTGGGGCAAGGCTGGGTTGTGGTGAAAAGCCTGCCACAAGAAAACCAGGTCAATCTACTGAGGTGTAAAGACAGTAAGGCTTGAGGCACCCAATATCAGACCCATGCCATAAAATAATGATTGATGGTTCCTGTAAAAGAAAAATTGTTGGCAGAGACCTGGCACATTCATCACACGTGTATAGCTAAAAAAGCAATAAAGAAAAAGGCTGAGTCAGTGTAATTAAAGAAGGCAAGGAAACTACATATACCTTTCAATTGAACTAGCAACTAAAGAAGACAAAAACTAAATATACATTTCAAGCAAAACCTGTAAAAGATGCATTGAATACAGGAAAGATGTCCTGTATGTGACATCCTCACATTTCTCAAAACAGACATCCAATATTGAAGGTGTTACAAATGTCTCAATCATTGAGTATAGGTCTAGAGTTTTGTAAATAGACCATCACTGGCATAAGCAAATTTGCCCCACTGATAAACAAATACCCAAACACCAGTCTGATAACCAATGCCTCTAAGCATCCTGTTTGACCGCTCAAGCAAGGCCCATCACATTTAACTGCTGAGCTACTCAGTAGCTGTGAGAAACACAAGTCTTCACACCTGGACAAATACAAAAACAGAAGCCAGGCAATTTAACAATTGTAATATGATGTTATTTATTTCCTGTTTCCTCCCTGGTTTGTTCAGACTCTATTTGGCCAACAATCAAGGGAAAATGCTTTAAAGCTATACAATTAAACAGTATAAGAATTAAACAGATTTGCCAGCAAGGTGTGCACTCTAGGAGAAACAGAGAAATCGCTGCAACATCGCACGGAGCTTAACCAGCAAAGCCTTCTGCTCCATGAAGGCTGCAAGACTGGACCAGCTTCCTTCACCTGCATTGATGAGAAAACACTGCTGCAGCTAAATATGTACAAGCACTTTGTGTAGTAGCTCATTTTATTGGGAAGGAGTCTTCATCTGTCATTTAGTTTAATAGCTTGTTTGTGGTATTGTTATTAAAGTCTTTCTGCTATTAATCAACTGGGTGTGTCTGTTCTTATAGCACTGTTTAAAAACCCGCTTTTAAGTGCAACATTTGGCTCAAAGCAGGACCATCCCCAGCTAGATCTTTTCAGCCAGGACTTTGTTGAGCCACGTCTTAAAATTTTCCAAGTATGGAGATTCCACCTCATCTCTAGGTAACCCTTCCTGTGCTTCTCAACCTCCTAGTGAGAAAGCCTTTCTTATATCCAACCTAAACTTCCCTTGCTGCGACTTGAGACCATTGCTCCTTGCTCTGCCATCTGCCACCACTGAGAACAGTCTAGCTCCATCCGCTTTGGAGCCTCTTTCAGGTAGTTGAAGGCTGTTATCAAATCCCCCCTCTTTTCTTCTTCAGACTAAATAAACTCTCAGCCTCTCCTCGTAAGTCATGTTCCCCAGCCCCCTAACCATTTCTGTTGCCCTCTGCTGGGCTGTCTCCAACTTGTCCACATCCTTCCTATAATGGAGGGCCCAAAACTAGATACAGTACTCCAGATGTGGTCTCACCAGTGCGGAGTAGAGTGGAATAATCACTTCCCTCGATCTGCTGACAACTCTCCTAATAATGCAGCCCAGAATGCTGTTAGTTTTCTTTGCAACAAGAGCACACTGTTGACTCATATTCAGCTTATTGCCCACTGTAACCCCCAGGTCCTTTTCTGCAAAGCTGCTGTTTAGCCAGTTTAGTCCCAAGCCTTTAGTAATGCATGGGACTCTTCCATCCTAAGTGCAGGACTTTGCACTTGTCTTTGTTGAACCAATTCAGCAAGTTTTCACCTTACAGTCCATTCATCCAGTGCATACTTCCTGAGCTTGCTTGAGAAGAATGCTGTGGGAGACAGTATAAAAAGCCCTCCTAAAGTCAAGGTATCTCATGCTCACTGCTTTCCCAGCATCCAAAGAGCCAGTCATCTCATCAGAAAAGGAAAGCAGGTTTGTCAGGCATGACCGCCCTTGGTGAATCTGTCCTGACTGTTTCTGATTAGTTATTTCTCCTCCAAGTGCTTAGAAATGGACTCCTTTGGGACCTGCTCCATGATTTTTCTGGGAACTGAGGTGAGACTGACTAGTCTGTAGTTCACAGGATCCTCCTTTTCCATTTCTTAAAGATGGGCACTATATTTGCCTGTTTCCAGTCATCCAGAACCTCCCCCAATTTTTCACAAGTTTTCAAAGATGATGGCCAGCATTTCTGCAATCACATCAGCCAACTCCCTCAGCACCCCATGGACCTGCACATGTCTAGCTTTTCTAAATAGTCCCTAACCTGCTGTTTCACTACTGAGAGCTGCTCTCCACCTCTCCAAACTGTGGTGCCAGGTGCAGTAGTCTGGGAGCTGACCCTGCCTGTGAAGACCAAAGTAAAAAAGGCATTGAACACTTCAAGCTTTTCCTCATCATGAGTCACTAGGTTGCCTCCCCCATTCAGCAAGGGACCCACACTTTCCCTGACTTTCCTCTTGTTGCTAACATACTTGTAGAAATCTTATTATCCTTCATGTCCCTTGCTATTTGCAACTCCAATTGTTCTTTGACCTTCCTGACTGCATCCCTGCATGCCAAAGCAATATTCTTATACTCTCCCCTAGTCATATGTCCAAGCCTGCACATCTTGTATGCTTCCTTTTTGTGTTTAAGCTCACTGAAGAGTTCTCTGCTAAGTCAAGCTGGTCGCCTGCCACATTTGCTATTCTTCCTGTACATAGGGATGGTTCATTCCTGTGCCATGAGAAAGGTTTCTTTAAAATACAACCTGGACTCCTTTCCCCTCAGACTGACCTCCCAGGGGATCCTGCCCATCAGTTCCCTGAAGGAGTCATAGTCTGTTTTTCTGAAGCCCAGGGCCTCTGCTGCTCTCCTTTCTTCCTTTTGTCAGGATCCTGAACTTGATCATTTCATGGTCACTGCTCGCCCACATGTGTGTGTGTGTGTGTGTGTGTGTGTGTGTGTGTGTGTGTGTGTGTGTGTACAAGGTATTTATTAAGTCCTTGTGTAACTTTAAATTTTAATAATTTTGGATGTACACATGACAGAAACAAATTCTGAAGAGCAATTGAAAGCATAATTTTTTAAGTTTTAACACAATACAGTTGAAATTTCTAGACTTTAACACAACCACCATCTTTCATGATAGATCATTAAAACTGATTTTCCAACTCATAGAAAACATTTTCCAGCTGCTGCTGAGTGATTTCATAAATTTCATTTGTGATCCTTACACTATGCTAAAATTTTTAATGAATTATGCTTTCAATCACCATTAACAGTTTGCTTCTAACATATATATATCCAAAGTTATTAAAGTTTCAAGTTGCACAAGGACTTTACAAATACCCTGTACATACATACACACACACACACACACACACACACACACACACACACACACATAGAGTGATGGGGCAGGCTCCGCTTCCTCCCCCCCGTGCAGTGCAGCGCAGCACTGGGCACAAACGCCCTGACCTCCCCGCCTGCTGCTGCTTTCAGGCAGCAGGGGCTGCACACCATGGGGGCAGTGTGTGGGGGTCCCTACACCCTGCACCCTCACACCCACATCCTGCCCAGCTGAGCTCCACACTCCTGCTGCCCCTCTGAGGGGAGGAGCTCCCCACAGCATGAAACAACCTTCCCCTGCCCTGGGGGTGGGGGAAGGAGTCAGGGGAAGAGTCCCCCTCTGGGGTTGAGTAGCATCCAATAGAGCCTCCCCCCCACAGCAATGAGGGACAAAAAGGGGGAAAGAGTTCCCCTCTGGGGCCAGGCAGCTTCATAGAGCCCCCCACCTCACCCCACTGCAGAGGGGGAGGGAGAAGAGCTCCCCAGCACCAAACAGGGCCCCCTCGTGGACCTGTGGTGGTGGGGGAGAGAAGAGGGGGAAGAGTACCCCTCTGGGGTCAGGCATCCCTGCGTGCCAGGATTGCTCCAATTGTCAGGGAGCTGCTGGGGCAGGCCTTCTGGGGCCTGGCCACGACCTCCACCCCCACCCCATCTCAGACCAGGTTCACTGTGGAAGGGAGGGCTCCTCTAGCACCCCTGGGCTTCTGGCTTGAGCCACTACAGGCATGTGCCTGCATTTCCTGAATAGAAAGGGAATATCTATCCACTTGGAAACTGATTCACTCTTTTCAGGTTAGACTAACCTGCAAAGATTGAATCACTTCAGGCTCAGGCTTTCTGAATGTTAGTCCCTGGCCCATAAAACAAACTTGCCATGGAAACAAAAGTGTTGTATTTACCTGAACCCAAGAGGACTTTGAATTTAGAATGACCCTGCCAATCATTAGATTGTAGACATGGAAAATTTATAAATTTGCTTTTATTTTCCATGTCTATAATTTAATTATTGGAGGCTTGTTTTAAATTCATCCCTCAACTCTACTGCAGCAGAGAAAGCAGTGTGGGGCAGGAAGTAGGAGGAAAGGCTGTAGGAGGCAGGTGGTAGGGGAGGTGGTGAGTGGGTCCAGCGAATGGGTCCAGCAGCCTGACTTCTGCCCCTTCCCCCCTGCCATGTGTCCCCTCCCATCCCTCTGCTAATTGAACCTCACATGCCTGAACCCCCTGGTACCTGCTCTTCCCCTCAGTGCCCACCCCCCTAACTTGGCAGCCCTTGCTGTCTGTCCCCCACTGTCTCCACTCAAATCTCTGCTCCCCCGCTGTCTTCTGCTACAGGCTCTGCTCCACCCACACCTGCCCTCCAACCCCACACCATTTATAGTCTGATCCCAGGGACTGGCCAGAGCTGCCATCACATCAGCTGTTACCAGGCTGAGCTGGAGCCAGAGCAGGCACATACTCTGTGCCTCAGGCTGGAGCAGGGCCAGAGCCTGCCAGAGCCAGAGGGTAAGTAGCAGGGAGGAGGCAACAGGGAAGGGCAAGGAGGTTTGATGGCAGAGTATGCAGATGGCAGGCAGAGGTAGTGGGTGGGGTGGAGTGGGGTGGGGTGGGGGCAAGTAGTAGCTGTGGCTCTGACTCAAACCAGTTTTTTGAATGAGGACGTGCCTAAGTGTCTCAACTGCAGAACTGCAGGTGTTTCTTGGGTTTGAATGCAGTTATTTTTTCCTAACATGTATGACTAAATTATATGCAGTATGATTTCTTGACTGCAGATTCATCAAGGCTCATTTTGAGCAACTGAGGCTCAGTCCTGATATAATGCTAATACTAAAGCCCAAGACACAAAAAAATGAACATTTGAGGCAGCAGGTTTTTAGCCATAATAAAATAGGATCTCAACATGACACAATTTCATTGGCCACTGAGTGGCAGTGTAAGGAAAAATAAAACCAAACAAACTTACTTCTACATTAATATGAGGATTTATAAAGACACACGTAGTTAGAGATGAACTGATAAAATAAAATAAAAAATTCAGACTGTTTCAAGTTGGAGTACCTTATTGTTTTCTGCTCACACCTTCCCTTTTATCATTTACAATTGTTTTAAGTATGAAAGAAGCCATTTAGCATTTTAAAAAGGTGTACCAAGTGCATCCTGTAGATAGGTAGAGCTCCTTTGGTAAGATACCTCTGTAAGGGAAAGACAATGGAAAAGAATGAAAAGCAAGCTTCCTGCATATCTTGCTGGTGAATACAATAAGTTTTCAAGATGCCTGTCTGTCTAGCTAAGTTTTTATGATACTCAAAAGTCAGAAATTGAAACTTGAGTGAGATCCTCACTCCACTGAAATCAATAGGAGTTTTGCGACCAACTTCAGTGAATCCAGTATTTCAACCCTGGCATCCCTGTCCAGCATAGATTTCACCTTGGCCATTGTGAGTAGTGAAGTGTAAATGCCTTGACAGATTAAAACTAAAGACACAGAAAATGTCTCACGTACAAACATTTACAGATTTTGAAAAGGAAAATGCAGAAAATAAAATAGGATAAAGAGGACAGGAAAAATACCCAAGTAGCTTATAAGATAGGTATTGTAAACAAGCACTAGGAATAAATTAAACAATAAATGTCCAACTCCTTGGGCTCTGAGGTCCAGATCCTGCCCATGGGGCTTCTCACAGGCCAGATGACCTACCTCTGGCTGGGGGACAGAGACTTGTCATTATAGATGCCAAAGCCACTGCATCGGCATGGCTCTGTAACCCAGCTGCTGCTGTTCATACCCAACCTTTCTCCTGCAGCCAGTTCTAGTCACCAACAGCAAGAAGTGTTGGTGTGAGCTCTTTCAGTGTCTGAGGCAGACGTTGGGGGTGGGGGGTGGAAATAATGCTGACTAGTAAGGAGCTGGTCAGGAAAAAAGAGGGGAAGAGGAGAGGAGTTTTATCTGCTGGTTCTCCTTACTGTGGCAGGAGCTACTACGGCTGCAGCTGAGGCTTGGGCTACTATCACCTGGGGGTGGGAAGGAAAGACAGGCAGCAGCATGGGCTCCCCTGGCTCTCCATTCACTCCCCCATTTCTCTCTGGTGCAGGGCTGTGCCTCCTGTGTCATTCCACCCCATCCTGGGATACACTACTGGGCATGGGGCTGTGCTTGCCCAACTCCTAAGGCTGAGTAGGGTAGGGATGCCCATGCCATGGTAAAGACTCCTGGCAAAGGAGACCATACTGGTGTCTGCTCTAAATTGGCACCTAGGACTGGAACTGGTACTCCTCCCCCAGTTATGCTGTTGCCAAGCTCAATGAAAGCCCCTGAGTTCAGAAGAGGACAATAGGGTGGTGGGGTGAGTGGCAATGGTGTTGACCCTGCGGGTTCCAAGAAGCCCTCTGAGCTGCTTTTTAACATGCACCAGTTAGACAGGCCTACATTAAACATTGTTTCAGTATCACAATGACTTCTAGAGGTTACAAAGTTCAAGGCAAGGCAGTAGTTTACTTAAAAATCCACAAAACAAATGTAGGCTAGTACTAAAAGCCGAACCACAACCTTCTTTCACAATACTACCCTAATCCCAGCTAACAACAAGCATTCTCCGAGTCTCTAATTGCTATTTGTACAAATAAGTAGGACTGTGTACAAATGGCCGTGGAGACGTTACTGCATTTTCATAACTTCTCATCAAATAGGGTTAGAGCTTCCAAGAAACTAGTTTTCTCATGCCTGCCTGCCTCCCTGTCAAATAAGGTATTCTGTTGCAAGGGCAAACAGTCTCAGGAACAAGGAACAATCTCTCTCTCTCTCTCTCTCTCAAAAAAAAAAAAATAAAATAAAGAAAAAGCAAACATTACATGGACAGTGGCAGTCGGACTAGCCAAGGTAATGTTTGAAATGAAGAGGTACCATCCTAGGAGGCTAGTTACCTAGTGAATAGAGTTAAGGTGATATAATGAAGAGAGACTTGGATCGTCTGCCAAAGGTCCTGTTTTTGCAATTTGCTGAGTGCCATGAACTCCTGTTGAAGTTAATGTTCAGTGCTAATTTTTTTTGTCATTTCTTTCTTCACTCACTCCCTGTCTGGCAGCTGTCATTTCAAATAAATAAAGAACCTTCCTTTTCTGCGGAACTGAAATTTTAATGAAAAAGAGAGCATGAAGAAGCAATGCCTACCTCCCTGTTCCATACAACCCTCTCACTAGCTACCAGTCCATCTGACTCCACTCTTTCTGCCTTAGGTAACCATTCTCCATTCAATCTCTCACAAACACTAAACTGTTTCCTCACAGATAATGATCCACACTTCAAACCTGTAACAGAATCTGCTCCAACTCATTTAGTAATAACACAAAACTTCAAGTGAGATTTCATCTTTCCTAGATGTGTTCTTCAATACTGCAAGAAGGTATGTATAGACATCTATGAGTTCAATGAGATTCACATCCATACACTTAACCATGTGCATGAGGGTTGATAGGATCAGGAACTAATTCTAACTCAGGAATGAAGTTACTGAAAAGCTGGTTAAAAAGTTCGCTTGGAGTAAAGAAAGCCATAACATGCATAAAGAAGAGAAGGCTCTTTGATTATTGCTAATATTATACTATACAACATTTTATATTATGTCAAATCATGCTGGCAGTTAAATTATGATAATGCACAGGTGAGCAAAATATGGCCAATCGGCTGGATGCAGTCTCCCAAAGGATTTTATTCAGCCTGCTGGTGGGTCCCCTTCAGTCCTGTCCTGTCCAGGAATGGTGGAGGGAGGGGGGGAGGTGCAGTGGTGCGTCAGCCAGTCCTACCACCCCTGCGTGTGCAGTACAACTGGGGCAATGCATCAACTAGACTCGCTTCCTGGCAGCCCTAGCAGTGGTGGCTCCTTCCAGGTGCCACTGCTGGACCTAGGCCAGCCCAGGCCATCCACCCTGCACTCACCACCAGGGGCAGGACCTGCGTGGGCAGGGTGTGTGGTTGGGCAGAGGGGATGGGGCCATGACCATGTAGGGATCAGCGTTTGCAGGTGGGAGAGACAGGTGGAAAATGATTATGGGGTGGGATTGTGGGGCAGTGACAGTGCAGGGCCAGGGCCTGGGGCAGAGCCACAATCTGCTGCCTGCATGTCACTGAGACAGGCACCAATTCCATGGGCAGGGGTGTGCACTCCAAATCCAAAGTTGATTGCAGCTCTGCCCTGGGCCCCAGCCCCACTTTGTCATTGCCCCAAGATCCTGGATCCAGCCCCACCCACCTATCCCATTCCTGGAGGCCACTCCCCATCCGCCTATGGCCTCATCCCATTCACGTGGCTGTGTGTCCTGCCCACACAGGTCCTGGTTAGTCTCCATGGAGACCCTGGGATGACAGGGTGGTGATAGTGTAGGGCTGGGGCCCGGGGCAGAGCCACAATCTGCTCTCCATATTCCCTTGCCATGAAATCAGCACCTGTTGCAGGAGCATGCAGGGAGTGGATCATGGATTGTGTCTCTGCCCTAGGCCCGGCCCCATGCAGTAACAGTCCTGAGATCTGAGGCCCTGCCCACCTGTCCAGCTCCTGGATGCCTCTCCCCGCCTACCCACAGCCCCATCCCAGCCACCCAGCTGAGCATGGAGCAGAGCCACTTCAGGGAGTTTTGGTGAATGATCATGTGGGTTGTGGGGGAGGGGGTGATGACAGCTCACCAAAACTCCCTAATTGCCCACCCTTGTGCTAATGTCTCAAAATATTGCAAAATAAAGTCATAGGCTAATACACTATTTCCAGTCTTTCCTGTAGTTAAGAATTAAGAAAACATTGACACTGTACAGCACACATCCTGATCAAAGTCCACTTGCTATCAAGGAAGCTTGTACAGTTCATCTGTAAAATATCCTTATGAACATGGATAAATAAATGCTGAACTTCAGTCCCTGGGCTTAATTAAGTAAGAAAGCATAACAGAGAATGCATTACGGTGTACTAATTTATGTATTACACAATGTTAAACACAAGACCAAAGGCGGTATGTTGAAGCTGTTAGGTACAAATTAATACAATACACTTATACTAGAGTACATTATTAAAATTATAGAATATGGGCTTTAAATAAATAAATATATAAAGTTGTAGGAGCCAAGCACTGTGTTGTGGTATTGGATTTCCCAGCACCTGATGAAATCACTGAATCTCTCCTTTCTTCCTTTCTACTTTACATTAATTGACGAGCTTACAGTCTGTTGTCATAATACCTCAGGGGGACTGTGATCCCATCTGATTTCCTAAGTTAAGTAGGATCAATTTGGTTGAGCATGGAATTATTTATAATCAGTTTGTGAGTCTAATCGGAAAACGCACTGGGGAAGTTGTTTAGGATAACATCAGAACTATATTGCTGAGATACCGTATTTACTCAAATGGAAGAAAACCCTGAATATATGATGACCCCTTTCCCCAGTAATTAGATTCTATAGATGGAAAATGTATAAAGTTGTTATAATTTTTCAAGTATAGAATCTAATTATTGGAAGTTTGCCTTGAATTTGTCCCTCTCTCACTTCTACAGTAGGGAAAATAAATCTGGGAGGGGGGAGGGGTCAGGTGACCCACTTGCCCTTTGCCTTCCCAAAACTTCTTCCCCCTGCAGCCCCTTCCCCACTCCCCTCCTTACTGTCAGACCCTGTTCTCCCTGAGCTCATGGAAGTGAGGGGCAAATTTGGAAACGCTGACCTTGAAATAAATATGTCTATACTAATTTGTACAGAGGCAAGTTACTACAGGTATGCATAGGCTTAGCTCATCTAAAACTGATGCTTTTACCTTTTCTGAAATTGCTGAAAATCTTAGCACAGCTAATCCATAAACACATTTAAGCAGCACTTTTGTACCTACTTATATACAGCATAAACTATTAGAGGTGCACCGATACATCAGTCCGATAGCGGATCACCACTGATATAAAGAAAATTTAATAGACTGGAAATCATCCATAGCAGGCCGATACTTTGGCCAATAAATGGACCATGCATGTGCACAGCTGCAACGCAGCACAGGTGGCATTTAGCACAGCCTGGTAGCGTGGAGAGCAGCTTCCAGCTGGTAAGTCTGGTGTGGTGGTGGAAGGGGAGCGGGAAGGGAAGGGACGTTGGAGGGCGGATCAAGGCCCCCACAGGGAGGGAGGTGTGGGGCTGGGGCTAGGCATTGGCAACACATAGGGATGCATGTGGGTGAGAGCCAACCGCAAAACCAGAAGTGGTCAGCGATCTGGTGTCCCCCCAGACTCAGAAGGCACCAGTCGCCCATGGGGCTGGGGCTGCCTGACCAGGGTGGGGCGGGGCGGGGCAAGCATGGGATGGAGTAGCCGCTAGTCCAGGTGGCCCATGGGGGTGGGGGGGAGCAGCTCCTGCTGCTGTGAGCTGCTTGGTGTGGAGCTGTTAGTCTGGTGGCTCATCTGGCATTTGCCTGCTTGTCTGGCAGTGGGGCTGCACTGGGAGAGGATTACAGGGGAGGGGGCACTGCACCTATAAATTCATGATAGCCCCTTCCCAGCACAACCCTGACCTGCTGGGAAGAGCTTGGTGCAGCCCTGGCCCCAGCCTTCCCTGTGCGGATCTGGGGGCACAGGCTCCACACCCTGCCCTCCCCGACAAGCGGCAGGAGCCACCAGACAAGCAGGCAAGCACTTGATGAGCCACTGGACCAGTGGGTCCTGGCTGAGTGGTGCACTGTAGCAGAAGCCACTTCTCCTTCCTCCCCGCATCCCCCAAACAACCACTGTTCAATCCTGTACCCGCCCTGCCCTGCTCCACCCCAGCTGGGCAGCCCCTACCCCATGCCCCAGCCCCACACCTGCCTCCCCATGGGGGCCCTTCCCTTCCCTTCCCCTCCCCCAACACCAGACTTACCAGCTGGAGGCAAGCCTCTCCACACTGCTGGGTGGTATCTGAAATCCGATCAGTATCAGCCAATACGCCTCCTTAAAAACTGGCTATCGGTATCAACTGCAAAACTCTCTATCAGTGCACCCCAATAAATTATGCATAATATTAGTCCAAAGCCAAAAGACTCAAGATTCACCATATAATTAATTAGGCTGGGCCATGACAGAGTCAACAGCATTTGACTGGAACTAGGTATTCTTGTCCTGAGATCCTCCAAGTTTAAATGCAGATTAGTCCCTCCCCACCACCATGGCTGCGGTGGGAAAAACAGTGGCGGGGGAAGGTGGTGGTGGACAGGCAGTGGGCGAATCAAGGAGCCTGACCAATGTTCCCTCTAAGGGGTAGTGGTCCGTAAGCATGCTGCCTCGGTCCATGAGCATTTCACCTTGGTCCAGCGTTGGGCACTTACTGAAGGGGGCTGAGGGCTGTGGCCTGGGGGCTAGAGGCCGGGGGCTGGGGCCTGGAGCTGAGGGACTGGGATTGGGGGCTGAGGGACAGAAGCTGGAGCTGGGGGCTGGGGCCAGAGGCTGGAGCTGAGAGGCTGGGGGCCGGAGGCTGGAGCTGGGGGCTGGAGCCAGGGGCCAGGGGCTGGAGCCAGGGGCCAGTGTGAGCTCTGCTGGCTCAGGGGAAGTGCTCCGCTCCCCCGCATCACGGCTGGGGAGTGGAGCAATTCCCCGGAGCCAGCGGAGCCCATGCCAGCCCCCTGCCCCAGCCTCCATCCCTGCCTTGCCTCACCTCGGGGAGGAGCTGCTGCCTGCCCCAAGTGAGACTCCGCTGCCTCCGGAACACTGCTCCGCTCTCCCGCATTGCCTCAGGGAGTGAGGAGGCATGTGGCATCAGGGCTGGGGAGAAAAGCAGTGTCCTGGAACTGTCAGAGCCTCACTCAGGGCAGGCAGCAGCTCCTCCCCGAGGTGAGGCATGGCAGGGATGGAGGCTGGGGTGGGGGACTGGTGTGGACTCCACCAGCTCTCAGGAACTGCTCCACTCCCTGGCCCTGATGCCACATGCCTCCTTGCTCCCCAAAGTGAAGTGGGGGAGCAGAGCACTTCTCTGGAGCCGGCGGAGCCTGCATCAGGCTCCTGCCCACACTTCACCTAGGAGCTTACCTTCAGCTCCCCTCAGGTGCATGGCCTTGAAAAGGCTGTGCACGGCCGGACTTTTAGTTGTGCATGGCCACGCATGTGCACACCTTGGAGGGAACCTTGAACCTGACCCCCAGCCCTTGCTACATTCCCCTTCAACTTCCCCCCCATTGCCTGATTCTTTCTGCCTTCCCCCTGTGGTGCCTGTGGCCCCTACCAATTGTCCCCCTCTTCCCCTTCCTTGTTTATCCTTGGCCACAGCTCTGGCTCCAGCTCCCGTTCCATCCTAAATGCAAGACTTTGCACTTGTCCGTGTTGAACCGCATAAGACTTCTTTTGGCCCAGTCCTCCAACTTGTCTAGATCTCTCTGAATCCTAACACTGCCTTTCTTTGTGTCTATTGCTTCCCATAACTTGGTATCATCTGCAAACTTACTTAGGTGCAAGCCATCCCATCTTCCAGATCATTAATGAACATACTGAACAAAACCAGCCCCTGAACTGACCCCTGGGGCACTCCACTTGATATTGGCTGCCAACTAGATCATGAGCCATTGATGGCTTCCTGTTGAGCCCGATAATCCAGCCAGATTTCTATCCACCTTACAGTCCATTCATCCAATGCATACTTCCTTAGCTTGCTTGCAAGAATGATGTGGTAGACTGTATCAAAAGTCCTGCTAAAGTCAAGGTCTATCAAGCTCACTGCTTTCCCAGCATCCAAAGAGTAAGTCATCTCATCAGGGAAGGCAATCAGGTTGGTCAGGCATGACCGCCATTGCTGAATCCATGCTGACTGTTCCTGATCAGTTTGTTTTCTTCCAAGTGCTTAGAAATGGACTCCTTCGGGACCAGCTCCATGATTTTCCTGGGGATTGAGGTGAGGCTGACTAGTCTGTAGTTCTTGGGTTCCTCCTTCTTGGGTTCCCTTTCTTAAAGATGGGCACTATATTTGTCCTTCTTCAATCATCCAGAATCTCTCCCAATCACAATGAGTTTTCAAAGATAATGGTCAGTGGCTCTGCAATCATCCCTCACCACCCTAGGATACATTGCATATAGCCTCATGGACTTGCATAAATCCAGCTTTTCTAAATAGTCCCTAACCTGTTCTTTCACCACTGAGAGATGCTTATCTTCTCCCCAAACTGTGCTGCCAGGTGCAGTAGTGTAGGAGCTGACCAAGGTAAAAAGGCATTGAGTACTTCAGCCTTTTCCTCATCATCAGTCACTAGGTTGCCTCCCCTATTCAGTAAGGACCCATACTTCCCCTGGTCCTCCTCTTGTTGCTTAACATACTTACAGAAACCCTTCTTGTTACCTTTCATGTTCTTTGCTAGCTGCAACTCCAGTTGTGCTTTGGGCTTCCTGATTTCATCTTGGCATACCTGAGCAATATTCTTATACTCCTCCCTAGTCATCTGTCCAAGCTTCCACTTTTTGTAAGCTTCATTTTTGTGTTTAACCTCGCCAAAGAGTTCTCTGCTAAGCCAAGCTGGTTGCCTGCCATATTTACTATTCTTCCTGCACAGGGGGATCATTTGTTCCTGCACCCTCAGTAAGGTTTCTTGAAAATACAGCCAGCTCTCCTGGACTCCCTGAGAGAGTCAAAGTCTGCTTTTTTGAAGTTCAGAGTCCATACTCTGCTGCTCTCCTTTCTTCCTTTTGTCAGGATCCTGAACTCAATCATCTTGTGGTCACTGCTGCCCTATGTGTCATGTAAGTCTACACCTCACACCAATTCTTCTGTGTTTGTGAGCAGCAAGTCAAGAAGAGCATTGCCCTAAGTTGGTCTCTCCAACACGCGCCCCAGAAAGTTGTTCCCAATGCTCTCCAAAAACTTCTTGGATTTCCCGTGCACTGCTATATTGCCCTCCGAGCACGTCAGGGTGACTAGAGTCTCCCATGAGAACTAGGGCCTGTGATCTGGAAACTTCCACTAGTTGACTGAAGAAAGCCTTGTTGGAAGCATATTGCAGTTCGCTGCATAGCTTGCTGGGCTACTACAGCTAAAACAGAAGGAGAAAAGTCTTCTGAAGAGTCAGAGCTATTTTAACCCTGGTAAAAATATAATGTCTGGTAACCAAACTTTGCAAGCTTCTTTACTTCCCTATGGACAGAAAGAGGTACAATAAACAAGAGGATAGTAGCAAGTAGGGCTGTGCGAATCTTTGGATCTCACTTTGGATCCAGAGCCACTTCAGATGCTTTGGCATCCTAAAGCAGCATGCCCGGATTGAAGCGGGGCCTCAGCAATGATATCCAAAGCAGGTCAAAGCATCCAAAGCGCTTTGGACCCACTTTGGCCATCTTGATTCACAATTCTAAGGGTGGGGGAGCAGGGGGGAAGACTGATGTCTGTAGGTAGCCAGTGAGAAGGATTTCTCCCTGGCTACCTTTCCAATGGCAGGGTCTGTGGGGTGGGACTAGAAACAGCATAAAAGCCTCTGTTTGCAGCCCTTCTGTGCCTTTTCCAGCTTGTTCCCTGTTAGCAATTGTGAGAGAGAGGAATGTTCAGACTGAGACTTGCCTGCTCCTTTTTCTTGTTACAAAGGAGTGGGTAGGATTTAGCTTAGCTTAGCTATTCTATTCAATTATTATTAGTATTATGATTCAATTTATTTCTTTGAATTTATATTTGCTTTTTTTTGTGGAAACTTTGCAAAAAGAAAGGTGTGTTTTCCTAGCCAATGTGATCTATCACTGTGCAGGGAGGCACAGGTTGCTTGCACGCACACACGCACGCATGCATGTACACATGCATGCATGCACACACATACACATAGACCCACAATATAGAAAAAAAATCAGATATTCACAGCAGAAGACAGACAGACAGACAAACAGCACACAATTTTTACATAACCCTTAACACCGAAGCAAACATTTAGAGAAAAGGCCAGTGCACGCATGCAACACAGGAAATAAAACGCACAATACAAAAGGATTCAAACACACACAGAGACCTTTTGCAGCACAGGAAAGATCAATATGAAACTCGCTGGAAAGGCAGGTGCCAGGTCTTCTAGCAAGGGAGGGAGAGGGGGTAGGGGGAGAGCTAGAGCTGCAAGCCCCCCCGTCCCAAACACAGACATATTCTATTTCTGAGCAGCCATGACATCAGTGCTGCCAGTGGAAGTCAGAAGGTGGGTGTAGTGTCTGCACCTGATGTCCCTGTACCTGCACCACCTTTGCTCAGTCCAGAAGTAGGTATTAGCAGTGAAATCACTACCTCTTCCACCCCAATTTCATCTCTCAGAATAAGCCTCCCACTGCCAGAGGAGCTGGAGCTGGAACCAGGGATGCTGAGTGGGCTGGCTCAGGCAATTCTGGGGACTGAGGGGGATTCAGAGTAAGTGCTCCACACCCCTCATGTTTCGCCTAAACCCAGGTCTCCTCCAGAAAGCAGCACCTCGGAGGAGGCTGAGGTTGTGGAGGCAAGTGGCTCAGCTGAGGCAGCCCCTCCTGCTGTTCAGCCTCAGCCTGCTGAGAAGGGGGAAAAGGCAGGATCCTTGCCCTCAACTCAGAAGTGAGGGAGTAGTGTAGTGTGGGATCATTTTGAGGTGGCAGATGATCCCAGGTTTGCCATCTGCCAGCACTGCCAAAGGCACATGAGCCGTGGCAAGGATGTGAGACACTTCTCAACCATGGCCATGCTGCTGCATCTGAGGAGGCACCACCCCCTTGCCCTTCTTCCTGCTCAGCCTGGTACCAATGCGAGTGTGCCAAAAGGGAAGTCCCCCCTTGCTCCAAAGCCTCCTTACCCCCAAAGCAGAGGCAGACCACCCTGGAGCAGTGGGGGAAAGGTGGACAGAAAGAGGGGTGCATTCCTAAGGCGAGCGAGATCACCCAGAGCACTGGGGAGATGCTTGCTCTGCATAGCCAGCCCTTCTCCCTATTTGAGTGGCCAGGGTTCAGGTGGTTTGTAGCACTTCTGGCCCCATTTTACAAAGTGCCCACCTGCACCACCTTTAGCAGGGTGGTGATGCCCTCCCTGTATAAGGCATGCAGGGAGTACTTGAGGGAGGAGCTGCGCAAGGCAGGGCTGCAGGTAGCCTGGCACTTCACCTCCGACATCTGTAGCAGCCAGGAAAGTGATCACACCTACCTCTCCCTCACGGGGCACTGGTGCACTCAGTCAGGCCATCGGTGTGCTCTACTGCAAGCCGAGGTGCTGGATGAGTCCCACACAGCAAGGGAGATCATAGGGGCCATTAACCACATGGTGCATGGGTGGCTCATTGGACAGGCCAAGCTCACCCGCAGGTTTCAGAGCTGGGCCTATGAACTGCACTTCATCAGCCTCCTAAGTAGTAGGTACAGTAACTCATGGACTCAATATACACAGTGGAGCTCTGGCACACTGCAACCTGCCAGACATTTGACACTCCAGGCACCTCTGCACTTTTACCTGAGCTGTTACATCCCCTTTTATCCCCTCCCCCCCACCCCAGCCTGTCCCTCACCCCGACGCCTCCATTTCCATTTTTACTGACTGGCTTTCTTGCCTGCATTTCTGGCTTCTTTACTATTCCTTCCATCCAGGACCAACTGCAGGTACTTCCTCTGCCTGACAAAGGGGTTTTCAACCCTAAAGCTTCCAAAGATAAATTTTTTTTAAGTATTCCTTTTTTTTTTCTCATAATACACATATAGACATAAAACACAAGATAAGCCATCACACACCATGAATAACATGATATGTCCAACACAACACAACACAACATATTTATGTCTTGCTGTCAATTCCTTTATAAAATGACAGGCTCTGTGACCATTCCATTTGGGTACCTTTGATGCTGCTGCTGCTGCTACTGGTGTTGAGCCAGCTAAGTTATTGTACCTGTTGTCATGTAAAGTGGAGGACAGGGCATGAGGCTATAAGGGAGGAGGAGGCCTCACCGGGGCACACTGCCGTGTTGTGCCGAGGCTCTAGCACCAGGAAAGGCGCACTGTTACACACGCACAATGTCACCCACCCACATGACGAGTTTTCCCTGTCAGCAGCTTGTGGTGTAGGACCCCGGATGACAGACTCCCACAGTGAGATGCACACAGCTGGCAGGCTTCTTGGCCTGGCGGGGCTCAGCATTCAGGCCTACACTACATTTAACCCCCCTGTGCCCCAAGACAGATGCAGCAAGCACCCAAGCAGCACAACAGACTACCCCAGAGAGAAACACACAGAGAGCTGGCAGGCTTTGTGGCCTGGCAGGGCCCAGCACTCAGGCCTGCAATAGATTTAACCGCCCTGTGCCCCAAGACAGAGGCAGCAGTCGCCCAAGCACCCACCCACATGACAAATTTTGCCTGTCAGCAGCTTGGGGTGCAGTTCCCCCCAAACCCCTACACTAATCTTCCTGCAACTTGGCAGGCTTTGTGACCTCACCAGGGGCTAGCATCCCTGCAGTTTTCAGCCCCCCTGTGGTGTAACACATAGACATGACAGGATTTTTGCTTTCATAGAATCATAGAATCATAGGTAGGGTCGGAAGGGACCTTGCAGATCTTCAGGTCCGACCCCCTGCCTGGGCAGGAAGAAAACTGGGCTCAATTGACCCCAGTCAGGTAGGCATCAAGCCACTTCTTAAAGACTCCCAGGGTAGGAGCCAGCACCACTTCCCTTGGAAGTTGGTTCCAGATCCTAGCTGCCCTAACTGTGAAGTAGTTCTTATGGATGTCTAATCTAAACCTACTCTCCAACAACTTGTGGCCGTTATTCCTTGTTATCCCGGGGGGTGCTAGGGGAAACAAGGTCTCCCCCAAACCCTTCTGGTCCCCCCTAGTGAGTTTATAGACGGTCACCAGGTCCCCCCTCAGCCTTCTCTTGTGAAGGCTAAACAGGTTCAGGTCCCGTAACCTCTCGTTGTAGGGTCTGCCCTCCAGTCCTCGGATCATGCGGGTGGCCCTCCTCTGGACCCTCTCAATGTTGTCCACATCCCTCTTGAAGTGCGGTGCCCAGAACTGGACACAGTGCTCCAGCTGTGGCCTGACCAGTGTCGCATAGAGGGGGAGGATCACCTCTTTGGACTTACTTGAGATGCACCTGTGGATGCACGATAAGGTCCGGTTAGCCCTGCCAACCGTGAATTCGCACTGTCGGCCCATGTTCATCCCGGAGTCAATGATAACTCCAAGATCCTTTTCTGCCTCCGTGGTCTCAAGAAGGGAGTTTCCCATCTTATTCATAGATACATAGATGTTAGGGTCGGAAGGGACCTCAATAGATCATTGAGTCCGACCCCCTGCATAGGCAGGAAAGAGTGCTGGGTCTAGATGACCCCAGCTAGATGCATATCCAACCTCCTCTTGAAGACCCCCAGGGTAGGGGAGAGCACCACCTCCCTTGGGAGCCCATTCCAGACCTTGGCCACTTGTAAAGAAGTTCTTCCTAATGTCCAGTCTAAATCTGCTCTCTGCTAGCTTGTGGCCATTATTTCTTGTAACCCCCGGGGGCGCCTTGGTGAATAAAACCTCACCAATTCCCTTCTGTGCCCCCGTGATGAACTTATAGGCAGCCACAAGGTTGCCTCTCAATCTTCTCTTGCGGAGGCTGAAAAGGTCCAGGTTCTCTAGTCTCTCCTCATAGGGCTTGGCCTGCAAGCCCTTAACCATACGAGTGGCTCTTCTCTGGACCCTCTCCAGGTTATCCATCTTATAAGTGTGCTGCTCGTTACTACTGCCCAAGTGCAGCACCCTGCACTTGTCAGTATTGAAACGCATCCTGTTTTTGTTAGCCCACCCCTGCAACCTATCCAGGTCCTTCTGCAGTCTCTCCCTCCCTGCTAATGTGCCCACCTCTCCCCATATTTTGGTATCATCAGCAAATTTGAACAGGTTGCTTTTCACCCCGTCATCCAAATCGCTGCTAAAGAAGTTGAACAGAGCGGGCCCAAGGACCGAGCCCTGGGGGACTCCACTGCCCACTTCCCCCCAGGTCGAATATGACCCGTCCACCACCACCCTCTGCGTACGACCCTTCAGCCAATTCTCAATCCATCTGACCATGTAGGCATCGATGCCACAGTCACCTAGTTTTTTAATGAGGATGGGGTGGGAGACAGTGTCAAAGGCCTTGCTGAAGTCCAGAAAGACTACATCCATGGCAACACCTGCATCCAATGCTTTTGTGACCTGATCTTAAAAGGCAATCAGGTTGGTCTGACATGACCTGCCCCTAATGAAACCATGCTGGTTGTCCTTGAGCATCATCCCCGATGCCGGCCCATCACAGATGTGCTCCTTGATGATCTTCTCAAAGAGTTTCCCCAGGATTGAAGTAAGACTGACCGGCCTATAGTTGCCCAGGTCCTCCCTTCTCCCTTTTTTAAAGATGGGGACCACATTGGCTATCTTCCAATCATCTGACACCTGGCCCGAGCACCACGAGCGCTCGTAAAGCCATGCCAAAGGCCCAGCAATAACCCCTGCCTCCTCCCTCAACACCCTGGGGTGGACAGCATCTGGACCTGCTGATCTGAACACGTCCAGCCCCTCCAGTAGCACTCTAACCTGGTCCTCCTCAACCTTAGGTCTTGAGGCATTCCCCTCCAGTCCATCTTGAAACACGGTGGGGGAATCCCTGTTCCTGCACAAGAAAACGGAGGTGAAGAATTTGTTAAGGAGGTCTTAAATTTTCAAGAATTTGGGGTGTAGTTACCCCCAAACCCCTGCACTGATCTGCTTGAAACTGGGCAGGCTTCATGCTCTCAGCAGAGGATACCACCCATGCATGCTGCACCCAAATTGGAGCTAAAATAACAAAGTTATAGATAGTTCATTCATCCCCCATTATAACCTATAGCCGGATCTCTGAGGTGGCTCCTAAACTTTGGAGCGCTTTGGCCAGACTGAAGCGGCAAACCGATCCGGAGCTCTGGATCAGATCACGGCCATCTGAAGTGGCTGGAACCAAAGCCAGATTGGATCGCTGCGACTTGCACAGGCCTAGTAGCAAGGTGATTTGGAGATAACAAGAATGATATTATATGAATACTGAAGAACTACTAGCGCTTTTCTCAGGAATATCCTATATGTTATTTATCACTGTGAGAAAGCTTATATATATACTCTTCAACCCTAAAGGTGATGTTTTCTCACTGACATGTACATGCATAAGACAAGCATTGACCTTTCATTGGACTCTAAGATTGTCACAGGAACTGTTCTCACAATTCAGTATTTGCAAACTGGCCTTAAGCATTTCCTTTAATTGGAAAATGTACTGCCTTTATAATTCATCAGAGGAGAATGGGCTCACTTGAACATTTCATGCACCCTGTTTGCATTCCATATTTTTATTTTCATCTGTCTGCATTCTCATTAACACTATCATGATATCATTAGAAAATTCCAGACAAAATATGACATTACTGAATTGTTTCATTTGGGAAGGACACCGGGATTCATACTGAGAATCTTTCCTTTTTCTATCTTGGCAGGACACAAAAGGCTTAGTGCCACAAATGAGTGGTGCTTGTCATGCAGGTATTAGAAAAATTCTGAAGTTGACTATGGAAGGAAATCTCTTGGGAAACCTTCATTCTCTGAGGGGTCCTGATATTGACTGTAACTCATTGTTGTCAGTGCCAACTTGTTGCAAGAAATTTAATACAAACCTTTGACTTGTCTGTGAAAGGTGAAGTCTTGATTCCATGTGCAAATAGAAATACATGGTCAGTAAAAACAGTATCATTTTTCTCAGCACAAATTATGTTAAGGGTGGGGGAAAGGAAGGGAGGAAAATGTGACACTCTTTCTTTGCAATTACTCTGGCTTCTAATGCCAACCAAATTGCATTTTGCTTTTTAAATATAAAGGTTGGAAGTACCAGTTAGGCAGCAAGAGAGCTACAGATTGGAAGAGATATGGAAATTGCCACAACATTTTGAATAGTATAAGTTATGCTTCATGTCAAAAAAGCATCATGAAGAAATATTATAACATTATGTGTAATGTGGCTGAATTAAAGCAGGAGTATGCAGCCTGTTATAGATGTGGGCTGGAATGACCCACCGTGAATCAGATACAGGTGAACGTGCCGTTGCTAGGACCTCCCTACAGCTGGGTCTTGTCCCTGTGGCAATCTAGGAGAGCGCCCACAGCTAAAACCCCATAGCCACAGAAGAAATCCCATGGTTCTGTGGGCCAGATCTGACATGAGGGCCATAGACTGCCAACCCTTGAGTTAAAGTATTCAAAAGATTCATAACTAACCAACACCCAACATGGTTTATTCATAAAATATGATCCTACTGCCATTTACTTGTATTAATATGTTTGCTTTTGCATCTTAGTAAAGTATTCTGGACTGATGCCACCTTACTGGTTGAAGATCAAGTACAGATGGCCTTATAATCTGATTTATAATAGAAGAGACAACCTATGACAATGCCAAACTAATCATTACAAAATCCTTTGCAGTTTATTTTAATTTTCTAAAAAAGCTTTTTAAGCATCCTTGATTGATATGTTTTCAGGTTAGTCAGACTCATACATAACGTAAGCCATATATCTTCATCCAGTCATACTTGCAATAGAGGAAATTACTCTCTTACACTGTCTAAGTTAACACAAACCCCAGTAAAGTTTGGAATAAGGAACTTTTCCAAGGGAAAGAGTCAGAACCAGAAATGGGACCCAAATCTCATCCTGTGTCAGTGGGTCCACATCTTCAGTGCCATAGGAACTGCATTTCAGATTAGCAATGTGTATAATCTGTCTTTCATGAGCATTTACCAAGAAGTTGCAACCCTATGATAAAAGACGAGATCCTCATCCCTTACCTGTGAGAACTTATCTGTCTGCTGATGAACTGCATTAAAGATGAGAGGAAGACTTTACAGCACAAATTTTTTCCCCACCGTGTTTAAAAAATATATAAATATACACATTAAATAATAAAAAATATTGAACTGGGTGGCTCATACATCATCCTTTTACTTACAAAGGCATACATGTGGCTAGAAATAAATCAACACGAATATAAATTGTCAGATACATTGCAGTAACAAACAGACCAAAGGATAAAAGAAAAAAGATACTATAAACCACAAATTTCATCCTTGCCAATAAGCACTGTTTTGTTTTTAACCATTAGAAGCTGATGAGATGCTATAGCTGAATATTTTCAGAGTCACTTTCAATTACTACATTAATCATTGTGTCAGCTTGTGATGTTGCTGCATCTCTGTTCAGTAATGAAGTGGTTCTTATACTCTCTCCTCTCCCCCTTAACAGAAGAGAAAGGGATAGATTTTTCCCCCACCAGTACACAGCATAGACTGTTAGTCTCAACTGTCTCTTTTTTCCTACTTCTTTTCCTATGCACTTTCTGGTTGTTCCAGGGAAGGATGGATGTTGTGAAAGTAGCATTTCTCTTTTGTAAAGCATTTGAATTCATACTGCATGACATTCTGGACGCATCTACATGTGCAATTAGTGATATATGGATTTACTCCACAGTAAGTTACTGCAAAGTAAACCTGCCCAGGACAGGCATCTGCACAGGCAGGCATTTGGGAACATATTTGCTGCTCACAGCAATAGCCTGCTCCTGGCCTTCTGCTCCCTTGCAGAAGCCAAAGGAAGCTGAAGGCTCCAGCCACAGTTGCCTGTGACCAGGGGCCATTTTTAAAAGCCAGCCCCATATGTTGCTCCCTGGCCATCTGCCTTTCTGGCCTGGAGCAGGCTGCAATGTGCTGGCACAGCCCTCTGCGACTGTTGCCAGAGACTGTGCCCACTGTGTGATGTCTGGTCCACCCCTAGGTCCCAAGAGCAACAACCTGTGCCCTAGCTCCTGCTTGCTACCCTGATCGACATGGTAACTGCCACCTGGCCCAAGTCAGTCTCAATCCCGCCTGCCCCCCTGTGCTGTGCAGCCACATAGGTGGTGCCAGGGGTGCTGGACCTCCAGCTAGGCAAAGCAGTAGTCTCACCCCTCCTCATCAGGGGCCCCACCTACACACTCCTCCCCTGGCTAATATGGCCCTAAACCAGCCAGCTGGACCCCCATCAGGCACGCAACAGGTGCATGGGCTGGAACTGTGGGCTGATGGAGTGTGCCTTCAGCTGCCTGAAGGGAAGCTGGCACACCCTCACTGCCCACTGAGAAATCACAGAGGCCGACATCCCCCGAGTCATCATTGCAGCCTGTGTGCTACATAACATCTGTGAGGCTCCAGGGGGAGCTTTTTCCTGAGGCCTGAGTGGAGGAGGCACAAGGCCGAAGACACCTGGCACTGGGAGTGCCAACTGCAGGAGCAGTGATAGGGATGGGACCCCCCCAAAGAGGCCCCAGGTGAGCCACACACTCAGCAGTGGGGGCAAGAGCACCAGGTGTGAGAGGCATTGGTGGATCACCTCCTCCTGTATGCTCTGCTGTAGGCCACCTGGACAGCTAGCTCCAGCCGCCAGCCCCACCACACACCCCCGGCACCACGCTCACTGTGGACAGTTTTCAGAAAAGCACTTTTTTCCCCTCCACAAACAGACCCCTGTCCCCACTCCCTCCCGAACAACAGAGCCTTTCCCCAATCTCCCCTCATAGCAGGCCCCATCCCCACCTTCCTTCCAAACCACAAAGCCCCTCCTCCCTTGAGCCCTACCACTAACCCCCCTACCCACCACCAATAAAGCACCCTCTTCCCCATGCAAACTATATACAGTGTGCTGTGTGTGTTGGGGCAGTTGGGTGAGTGCACCTAGGGTGTGCTGGCTGCTGGAGGTTCCACTGCACCTCATCCCAAGCTTACTGGGGGACTTGCAGGTGGGTGGTGGGTGGCTGCCAGGGGGCAAGTGGGCCTGTGGCTGGGGGCTATGCAGAAGGAAGCTGTACCCGCCTCTGCTCTACCAGGTGTTCCCACGCCGCCTTTGCCCGGGCCCAAGGTTTCGTGCGCCCTGGCTTCGTGAGTGCACCCTGGAGGTTACCCCTGCTGGTATCAGGGGGACCCCTGAACTTTCCTGCCACGACTTTGATGGTACCTTCAGTGGGGGGTCCACCCTTGGGTTATCCACCGGTGTTGGCGCGTTCCTCGGCAGGTCACCTCGGGGCTCCGTCCTCCCCTACACCTCGGCCACTCGCCACCTTAGGCTCTTCCTCCTATGGCTTCAATGTCGCTCCTGGCTTGCCACCCTCTCGCCTCAATACGCCAGCCATCAACAATGGTCTTTGGGCTGGGCGTACTGCCTATAGGGACGCCAGCCTGTTCCCTCCGGCCTGGTACCTGCATTCCTCCGGGGGTCCGTGAGGTCGCCGTATCTCCCGCCAGCTCTCCTCTGTATGGGGCACCCGGTTACCTCACCGATGCCCTCTTTCTCGCTGCAGCTGGCCTCTCCACCGCTCCTGCCGCTCACGCTGCAGCTGCCTTCGCTATCAGCTCTGCAGCCTGGGATCCAGCTAGCTTCTCCCCCAGCCCTCTTGCCGGTGCAGCAGCTGGTTCCTTCCCCAGCTAGGCTGCCTGGGGCCCTCTCTGCCCTTTCTCCAACTCTATCACCGGCGTTGACACTGGCTCCTTTCCCGGCTACACTGATTAGGGTCCTGCCAGCTCCTCCTCCGGTCCTGCTACCGGCGGTGCCGCCGGTTTCCCCACTGGCTAAGCCGATAATCACAGTGCTGGCTTCTCCACCAGCACTGCTGCCAGCTGCTCCACTCCATCTCTCGGAGCCGGGTCTGGCTCTGCCTCCTTCCTTCCCGCACTCCGCGGGTGACGGCTGACTCCCCGCTCGCTGAGGCTTCCCGCTCCAACTTCCTCCGTCCAGCCGCCCCATTGCCTCGGCGGGGCTGCCCTTTGTTCCTCCCGGAAGGCGTCCCCCGCCCCCGCTGCTTTGCCACAGATGGATAAACACCCGGCTGAAAACCCGCGCAGGCATTCTCAGCGCATGGGCCTCCCTCGGCTCTTCCGGTGCTGCAGGAGGTAAGCAGGACCCTTTGCTGCCCCGGGGGCCTTCCGGCGTCCCAGCTCCCCTGGGACAGAAGCACAAAGATGATCACCAGGGCCAGGATGGTGTCTAACACTCAGCAATCCTCCTCCATGGCCTACACTGCCCTTCCACCATGGTAGCCTGCCACTCCTGGGCCTTTATGTGCCTCTCCTTGAGGTCCAGGAGCCTGTCCCAGAACTCCTGGTCCATTTGGTTCCTCTCCCACTTGCCCATTAGTCTGCCAGCTGCTCCTCAGCCACAGTGACAAGCTGGTCCAGCAGCTGGGTCTGGTCCTAGATCCACTGCTGCCAGAGCCAGCACACAGAGAGCCCCAAACAGGATTGGTGGTGTCCTTGATGGTGTATCCCCACATGCAGCTGGTGTCTCTTCCTCACGTGCAGCTGCTGGACCTGCAGAGCCAGAAGAAAGAGGCTGATTGTGAAGGTTTGCAACATTTCTGAGATTACC
Organism: Alligator mississippiensis; assembly: GCF_030867095.1. Taxonomy (NCBI): domain Eukaryota; kingdom Metazoa; phylum Chordata; order Crocodylia; family Alligatoridae; genus Alligator; species Alligator mississippiensis. Next base: position 47,319,122 of record NC_081830.1, read on the forward strand.
TGCACTATACCAGGAGGCTGTACACTGCCTCAGATAGGGGGTCATGCATGCACAGGTGCCCAGGGACCATAGTAAGTCAGCTGGGCAGGCCCTGGCATAGGCTTTCACTGGCCAAGCCCCATCCCCACAGAGGCAGTTGGGCTACTGGGTGCTGGCAGCAGGCAGCCTGCCTTCCCTGCCCCTTTCCCAGGCCAGAATAGGCCTGGCTCCTGGCAGCACCTGCTGCTGTGGCTCCAAAACCATTCCCCACCTCCACATTTCCTCCTGCAGGCCAGACTGTCTCCTGTGCTGCTGCCAGTCCCACAGTCCCCAGATAACTAGGACATGGAGCTGATGGTGCCCCCACCTTCCCCACAGAGGACCTCTCTGGAGAGGCACCCCAGGACTGGCACTCCCTCATGCCTGCCCTGTTTTCCAAGTGTGCCCCTGCTGAGAGTGTCTTGGGCACACTGCAAGAAGCTGTTTATATAGACACACTAAGCCCTGCTGCTGATGGCCATAGTGCCCCAAGTGCACCTGAGAACCTGGCATGAGATCCCAAGCATCAATGATGTGGCGGGCAAGCCTGTGGTGCCCCACAACATTCACCACTACCTGGAGGGGTACCTGTGCCTACATGCCATATCCCTGCTTCCCACAGCCAAGGACATCACTGCTGGCATTGATGTATTTCTCCACATGTGAAGGGCCCATTTCTCCACATGTGAGGGGGCACAGATTTCTTAATAAAGTTTTCCACTCCCTTCTGCCTCTCTGTGTGCTATGCGGGAGAACTATGGGAGTTGGAGGAAGCACAGCCAGGCTGGATAGGGGCAGTAGCAGGCTGGAGTGGGGAGGGCCTTCCCACCAGTGTTCGGCTTACCAGGTGGGGATGACTGGCATGCCAAGTGGCCTAAGTATGTTCCCACTGGTGGAAATAACATGTGGCTCCTGGCAGTGTCCTGGGGTACAGGGGTGTGGCACCTGGCTGCCTGGGCAGACGCCTCTTCTGGGGAGAAACTGGAGCTGTTGAGGGCAGGCAGTGCCATGGTTCAGCTGGCCTCCTGTGTGGGGCTGGAACTGATGGGGCAGGCCCTGGCCCAGGCTGCCAGAGCTGCTGGAAAACATTGGGGTGGGGACCACTGCAGGACAGGCTCCTGGTGCCCTGGAGGACCCTCCCCTGCTGATGCCTTGCTGCAGCTACCAAGCCAAAGCAGAGACCTGTGCTGAAATACATAGTGCAGCTCTGGCCTGGGTCCCAGGGTGCAAGAATCTGATCCAACCGCTGCATAAAGGGCATGGACTTGTGGGCAGCCCTCAATCAGTGGTTGTGGTCGGTGACACTGACCCAGTGTGCCCACAAGACCTTGACATTTATGCAGCCCTAGTGCACTGACTAGTCATGCTTGAGCTCCCACATGTGGCCACAGATGCAGGTAGCAAATTAACCTAGGAGTAGATTAATATACTGTGCAGTAAGCATCTGCACATGTAGACAGTGATGCTTTGCTGTGCATTTAATTAGTCTACAGTGCAGTAAAGCATTTCATGTAGACGTGCTCCCTGAGTACAAAAAATAGTCCTATACAATATCAACAAAATACAAAATAAATGAATAATGAACTGATTAACTGACAAACTTCAAAAAGTAGTTTGTCAACTGAGGTTCAGCATTGAATAGGAGTGTTTCTATTTAGACCTCACAAGGATCTGTACCAAGCCTGACTAGCTTCAGCTCATGAAAGATTGTGATATATTATACACATATACTTGGGTTAGTCTATAAGGAGCAAATCTATGTGCCTTTTACTGTTTAACATTTCCAGGGACCTGGAAGTAAATTTAATATTACTGCTCATTAAATTTGTGAATGGCATAAAGATTGGAATAATGTTACATAATGGTGACTTCAGTGTGGACCCCCTCATACAAAATGTGTTTTAATATAGTAAGTGGCAAAGTTATACCAAGGAACAAGGAATACAGGCTGTACATACAGAATGGGAGATTGTATGCTGGATTGCAATAACGCTGAAAAGAACAGATTTAGGGGGTCAACCCAACATGAGCTTCCAGGGTGATGCTGTAGCAAAGAAGGACTAATGTGATCCTTGGAACTATAAACAAGGGATTAATAAGTGGGAGCTAAGAGATGATTTTACTTCTGTGTAAGGCACTGGTGAGACCAGTAATGCAAAGTACAATTCTAGTGACCACAGTTTAAAAAGGATGTGTGGAGCAAAGTGCTCCAGAAGGTATACATGTGGGTTCTTTATCTCTTGATGTCTTCAAATCAAGACTGGATTCCTTTCAGAAAGATATTTTGCAGTTATACACACACAAGTTATTGGACTTGGTATAGGAGCAACAAGGTGAAATAGAATCACCTCAGATACACCGTTTATAAGGGTGGATGATTTTATGGCACCACCTGGCCCTAAACTCTATAAATCTGTGTGTGGTTAGAGGTGGGGGGGATTTTACTTTTTATTCCTTCAGAGATGCAATGGAAAAGCATGGCTTTCAGCAGCAATTGTTTCTTTCATTTCCTTTCCTTCAGAGTGGCAAGGGTAGAAAGCACAGCTCTCTCAGCAACTTGCCAAGTAAACATAAACTTTTCTTCTTAGTGCCTATTGCAGAATACACTCACCTGATCTAAGACTGCTAACTTTGCCTCTTGGGGAGAGTAAACATTTGACTCTGGAAATCTGGGAGAGCCACAGATAGTGCTGAGAAATGTCGTGTGCGCCTATAGTTTCTTGGGTTAGAGACTACAGACTTTTAACTACAGATTCCTGATATCTGAAAAAAACGCTGACAGAAGTTTTCTTGGAAGCATGTTGCAAGTTTCTTTTCCTTCTAGTGTTATTAGAGGTAAACTGTGATCTTCAGTGAGGCTTGGGCTTCCAAGTCATTTAGGTTCTGTGACAATTTGGGGAATCTATGTACAATTTATGAATTCCAGTTTTTATTAACCGTCTGTACTCTTAAAAATTCATTCCTGGGTACTTCTTAATGCTTCTTGTGCTAAGGAAAAACACAGTGTTGTCTACAATCCCTACTTTGAAAGGGAAAGGCATTAATTAAGAATTGGTCGCTAATTAATAGCTCTCACTGAGACAGAATAAAAGGGTGGCTGCAAGGGCCTAGGGAATGGCATACTAGTCACCTCAGAGACCGAGCAAAGGAACAAGGTATTAGTGGTAGGAGTTATAAATTTGAAAGACTCACAAAGCAAGAAGGAAGAACAAAAGGACTATATTTTCAGAGCATAAGGAATGGACTGCAGAGCCAGCTGAAGTTAACTGAAGCTGATCTAAAGGAGAAAGGTGCTCCATAATTTTGCAGAAGGATTCTGGCTAATCTCAGAGGACTTCTCCCCTAAGCCTACAGAGCACTTCAGAGGACTGAGAAGAGTGAGGTATGGAAATATGTGCAGGGTTTTCTTGTTTTGGTTTGCATTTGTATATCCTCTGTGATATGAATAAAAGAGCCATTGTATTAAGAAAACATGGCAAAGTTTTTTATTAATTTACTTTCACTGTCGTGTGCCTCTAAAGAAGATGTCAAACTCTAAAATGTCTGCAAAATTGAAACTCTGGGAAAGTGTGTGCTGAAGATACTGAGGAAACATGGGTGCAGGGGTTAGCTCTGATCTTTGGGACCTATGGCCTCACAGTGATATGGCTTCATTTCTTTTAAAGGGGAAGGGACAGAAACCAGTACCCAAGAAGACTGTCAGAGAGGCCAAGGGGTCAAACAGCACTGAGTCTACGGAGACCAAGGGAATCTCAGGAGTATAGATACTGCATATGTGGGCCCAAATATACCATCTTAGTGAACACAGCTTTGCATAATCTTTTACTTCTGTGGCCCAATGAGAGTAGCAAATGTTTCTACAAAACCTCATCACATTTTTTAGGAGGTTTGCAGCAAAATAATTTGAAAAAAATATATATTTCAGGGTGTCAGAATGTAACTACCGAATAGGAGGTACATACACTGTTAAAATGAGACAAATATGAACCAATGTTGTTTCAAAATGAAAAAAAACCTGAAATATTTAATGTAAAAATATCACAATGTAGTGTTTTGACTTTTGTCATCTCACTGAACTGAACAAACATAAGCAAATAGCTTCATTGCTTCTAAGATGGTATTTTTGGTGAATGAACGTCAGTGAAAAATATCATCCAACTCTACTAGTAAAGTGTCCCACCTGGGACACTTTCCTGGTTGCCATAAGTTTTAGAGCAGGGCTGTCCAACTGGCAGCCTGCAAGGGGTTAAGTTGCAGCCCCTGGGTGCCTGCCCCGCTGCCACTGCCACCATTCCTCCAGCTGCAACAGCAGCTGGAGTCTCTGGGTTTCCCTCCACCCCCACTTTCCCTCCTCCGTCTGTTGTTTCCTGCCCTTGTCCCAGGGCATCGGACAGTGTGACAAGCTGTGCAGGGGCTGAGGATGAACCTAAGGCCATGTTGCAGGGGAAGGATCAGGACTGTGAAGAAATTATGCCCCCTGGTGCAGCAGTAGGGGCAGGGATGCCCACATGGAAGCATAATGAAGCACTGGGGGGTGCTCACATGAGCTGGTTGCCACACGGGTCATGGGGAGCATCTGCATAATGTATGGCCTAGTGACTCATGCCTTGCCTGGTGTGGCCCCAGGGTGTGTGGTTCCTGGGGGCTTTGAAGCTGGAGGCCCCACTTTAGAGCATTTCCACTTCAAATAATTGGATAAGTAGAGAATAAAATCACAGTAATACAATTTTTGTCTGGGAGTGCAAAGATCTATTTCTTAAAGCCACTAGGAAAAGTACCAGTTTGGGAGTTGACATTAAAATTCTAATTTTAATGCTAACGTGTAAAAATAGAAAGAGAGGTTTGTCCTTTTCCTATTTTTTCATCCTTCTTCTTTATGCTTGAAATAAAGAAGGCTTGGAAGCTCTCTCTCTTTCAAAGTCTTGTTGAAATTTATAGTACAGTTTCAAGGCTAATGTTAATCCTGTTCTTAGGAAAATGGAGAACTGGTAAGATGATGAGCACAAGGAAAAACGAGCTTGCAGGAAAGGTTAGAGAAAAGATTTCTATCCACAAACTGTTTAACTTTCATGGTTTTTTTTTGTGCTTATCTAACTTAAATTCCGGAAAAACAGTGGAAGAGAAGATCTTTGTTAAATATGTAACATCTGCCCCTTCTAATAATGGACAATACTGCAATGACATATTAGTTCCCTAAAGAATTTTCCAGCAAATGGATGCTATTTTTTTTATATTTCATTTCTAAGGAAGAAAAAACCCACACAGCTTCCAGGTTTCAGAACTTCTTTATAAAACAAAAGTAGTAAAAAGTAGGACACCACCCAATTTTTTCTTTCCTTTTGCAAGTTGTCTTTAAGGAATTTTCCCAGATACAAAAGTCTATTCATCCAAAGTAGGAAAGAAACTCTTCATTCAACTGGCAGAGATACTGAAGCTAAGTTAACTTATCTGAGGAGAGAAATTTTTTTGAAAGATGGGTCATTTGGGCTTTTAAAACAGATGATACAAAATCCTAGGAGAGTTATATCATTAGCATCTATTCATCATCAAGTTTTTGACAATACAAACCTTATGTGTGAGAAGCCTGGGGATTCTGGAATACCAAGTAATGCACAAAAATTGGCTTCCTCATCCTATTATGTTTTGCAATTCAGATTTAACAGGAAGCAGGAGGTGTCTCAGGCAGCAGGAAGTGTCTGAGGTACAACTGCACGCGTACATTTTATCTTGCTCCTATGTCAAAACAAGTTCTGAAAGCAGTTAGATGAAAACTTTCTAATTAGGGAAATTGAAGACTGGAGGAGAAAACAGATTTTGTAGATTTAAAACATAAGAACACACAGCACTGTATTATTCCAACTTCTATATAAATTCTTAGAATATGGTATGCGTATAAAGTAATTTTGACCTCTTAAAGAAGACTCTTCATAGAGTACTACACATCTGCTGGAAAAGAACAATTAAACTAAGCTGTCCCTATGACAAACTAACCACAGTGATTCCACTCACCGTGGACTTTGGCAGAAAAGCTCCTTGTAAAAAAGCAAACATGAGATTCAACGTATTTTTGTGGAAAGATCATCTTGGTAAGGCCAACAGGAGTGATGTTGGTGAGGAGGAGGAATGATCAAGCAGGCAGAATTCACACTGATTTATTATCTTCCTCAGCAGATGGGATATCTTTAGGGCCTCTAACTAGGAGTGAAGATTTTCTCCTTATCATGAAAAATGGCAGTTGGCTGTAGCAAACTAGGAAAACATTCAATGAAATCAAAAGTTAGAAAAAAAAAAATAAAATCAGGGTTTAACATCAGAGGAGATCCATATAGTGATACAGAATTAACCCATAATCCTTAGTATTTGCATAACTTCAGAAGGCAAGCACCCAAATCCAAATTGAAGCTTACAAAAAGTGGACAATGCTTTGATACTGGAGACATGACTGAGAACCTAAAATACCACAAAGAAACAAGAGGCAAATAGCATGTGGAGCTCAAAGCCAGAATCAAACCAGAGAGCTGCACATAGTATAATTAGCAGCCCAATTCAGGACAAGGCCCAGAATATGGGAAAAGATGCAAGAAATTCAAACTGACTACATTATTTTGCAGATACAAGCAGAGCACAGACATTCAAAAAGCCTGAGCCTGAATTGATTAAATCTTTGCAGGTTAGTCTAACTTGGCCAGGCTGAACCGACTTGGAACCAGACAGACTTTCTCTCTGGACTGAGGAAATTCTGGCACATGTCTGCAGTGGCTCAGCCTAGAAGCTGGGGGGCGCTAGAGCAGCTCTCCCTTCTATTGTACAGTGCTGAACTGAGGTGGGGAGGGCATGGCCAGCCTGTGGCAGGACCTCTGATTAGGGAGCTCTGCCTGCACCATCCCAGGCTTTTCCCCACTGGCTGCTCAAGGGGCAGGAGTGTTGCCAGCCCCCAGCCCCCTTCTAGCACTCTGAGGCAAGGGGGGCATGTAGTGCATGCATCTGTTGATGATACAGAGCTTTTCCATCTTCCTCACTGCTTCTTTATACTGCCTGCAGCAAACTGATAGGCAAGCAAGCCATCAGGGGGCTGATAACAGTGTTTATCATCCCATCAACAAAACAATAGCCTCTCTCCATTAGGTTAAATTCTTCTTAAACAGCTTACCAGTTGATCTGTTGATTAGTTCCAAAAACCCCTCAGCGGTCACTGCTCTGTCTGCCTATCTCAGTGAAACTGGTGAGACACAGAGAACATGCCGGGATGCTGGGGGAGTCTGGTTTATCTTAAACCAACAAGGGTCTGGGACAGATATTGCATAAACTGGTTTGACACACATACACACACACACACACACACACACATACACACATACACACACACCACTCAGCATTAGCTAGCATACCACATGCGTAGGGTCTGTGGGGCTAGGGTCCACACTGTGGGAGATGGGTAGGTGAGCAGCAAGGGGTGGGCGCAGGACAGGGGGAAGCCAGGCAGACCCTGCTGAGCCTGCAGTCTCTGCCAGAGCTCCAGCCAGGAAGCAGAGGGAAGGACCCAATCCTGTTGTGGAGCAGAGAGCCCCACCCAGCCCAGAGAGCACTGTTTATCTTTCATCTGCCATCATTTGAATCATAAGAAGCTGATGACTATGAGAGGCAGTGTAACTAATTAGATTTGTCAGTGATCTGATCCCATATGGCAATGTATATGTTTCTAGGTATGTGGAAGTCCCATTGCTTTGCACATGCCACACTTTATTGTACATCTTTGACAGCCAAGTAAAAGCATGGAGAAGCTGATGGAATTTCATAACACATGTACTTCAGATGGGACAACTGAAGACATTGTAGGCATGCATTTTTCTTTCTGTACATTACAATGGTATTTGGCAGCCCAAACAAAAATTAAGACCTTATAATAAGAATCATTCTCTGTTTGAAAGAGATTACAGCCTAAATACATGCAATTTATGAAAAGCAGGGGAGTACTTATATTCTGAATGTACAGAAAGTGAAATGAGACAAAGATATTAAGTCAGTTATGCAAAGTCATACAAGAAGCCCCTTGGTAGCGCTCAGTTTTGAACTCAGATCTTCTCAGTGCCACTCTAGTGTCTTAACTACGAATTAACCCTTCTTTTGCTAAAACATTCAAAAGAAGTGGTTACAAACAGAGATAAAAATGGAAGAGACCATTGCAGACACAATGTCAATAAATCTGCTACCTCTGCAAGATTGTTTTTAGATGTTAGACATTTAGGTTTTGTTCAAGTTAGTTTTAATCTTCTCTCTTCACTTCCATGGGTAAAAATTCAAGCCAAGAAGAAAAATTGGCTTATAAAATAAACTTTTCATAAATACATACAGAATTTGTGACAATGGTTTTATACTTTTTTTCATACTGGACTTCTTCATTGTAGGGCAAAGACTGTTAATTAGCTGACAGCTTGTACCATTATTTTAACTGCAGCAGCATATGATGCCATGGTAGGCTTTCCACAGATAATACAATTGTTGAGGGAGTTGTTTTTGTTCAATTCTGTACATACCACAGGCTCTTAATGAACTGCTCTGTCCATCGGGTCCCTTCACCTATTCATTCACTAGAAATTCAGTTTTAATTCATCTGTAAAAGAGACAACTACTCTAACCCCTAAGACAACTATGGAAGCACTTTTATTACGTTTGGAAAGTAATCTCCAAATACTTTCATTGAAATGTTGGCCATATGCCTTAAATCTGTTCACATTTTGTTATATGAGATGCAATTGACTTGCCAAATTGATTTTCTTAGCAAACGCTAGAAAGGCTGAAGCTATCTGCCATTAAAAACATGAATTAGGTTTCCCAGGTATGTGTGCAGCAGTTATTTGTGTCTCTGTGAATAAAGCCTGAAGTGTAATATGACCATTTTATTCACTGGAAGAATGTGCATTTTCAGGTGGAATGTGAAATGTGAGTAACTCCATTTAATACATTTCCTTTTTACTTTCTTCCTTTATTTTAAGAGAAACTGTTTGATCCAGAAAGATCTCTGAACAGATGTTGACCTCAAATAAGTACCTCTCTGATAACCATTTATGAGAGGTATTTGAAACAGACAATGAAGTTCATTGTACATGAGAACCGTCAAAAATGGCAGGTTTTTACCCTCCCTTTTTAATTTAGAGTTTGGAAACACCAGATTAGCATAGATTTTCTGAAGCCAGAGAGTGAGGCTAATTGAAGCCAGGGGACATCATTCTTTTAAATACCATTATAATTTATATAAATGATTACTGAAACTTATTAAAAAAATGTTCCACTTTTAAAACTAATTATAGTCTTATAGCATAGACCCACTTCCTTTGCAGGATTGGGTACTGCACAATAGCTATAATTTATCAGGGTGTGAAAACATACTCATGGGCAATAACTTCAGAAAAGCAGAAGTATTGTCAGACCTTGTTGCCCTTCACCCCACAGTAACTTGTTTGTATGCCAATACCCTAAGTGAGATTAAAAGCTACATTCTGATCCTGATACACAGGAATATTATAGAGATGAGAACAGAGCAATACAGGTCATTTCTGGTATATTTATGGGATTTGTAAAGGAGTCTGAAGTAGTTTGGCACTGAAATCCCATGCAAATTTCAACCATTGGTTCCTATCTTAGAACATGTCTACATTACAGCCCAAGTATTTCCAGGCAAGATAAATTAGTCCAGACTGAGCTTCATGCTGGCACAGCTACACTACTACTGGCTCCTGAGCTAGCTAGGCTAAAGCTGGTTTAGGGATCTTACACTGCAGTCACAGTTGTTTCTGCCAGGTAGAAAAACCTTAGTTTACAAATTGACCCATTAACCCCATATAAATAAGAGGTGCATAAGCTTTCATTAGCAACAGCTCACTATGTCAGATATTATGAAAGGACATGCACAGAGCTCATGCCTCTCTGATTCAGTTAGTCTATAAGGTACTGTGCCATGTGTCTGACTTCAGCTCATGTAAATAAGAATCCAGAACTGCAGAATTCCTTTACACCTTTGACAAATGTCATCCAGAAGCAATAGGAAAAATGCCATACTCCTGCTTAGAGTTTCCTCTCAACATATATTCATCTCCTTCATTTTTAAAGATGCTACTCCAACTTTTAATTGTAAATTTAATTCTGAAAGAAAGCTTGATGATAATACAACAGCTTCTGACTAGTAGTTCAGTGCTGATTTATTCTTTGGTAAATACTGAGATCCAGATTGTATTCCACACAGTAGGCATCTAAGTGGCTCCTTGGCATGTAGATTTATAAGTGTAATTTTCCTCCACCCTGTTCAATGGATTAACTCTTAGCCTTCCAGCTACACCTCTAAAAGCCAGGGGGTGGAGAACCCATCCACTGTATTAATTTTTTTCAAGGAGTTAATCAGCCTGAAATGGGAACTACACACACACACACACACACACACACACATTCAAATCACCTGAGAGTTTGCTGGGGTTTGTTCTCCTGCTAAAAATACTTACCCAGAGACACCTGAACAGGCCTCTGATGCCTAAGTCAACACACATTCCCCTGGAAGAGTTGCTGTTCTCCCAGAAGAAACCATGAATATACAGATGTTCATGATTTTTCTTCCAGAGTAAAAATGGCTGTTTCAGGAGAAAAATCACCTAGGAACAACCAGGGTTCAGTTACTCCCAAGAGAACTTCTCCTCAGACAGCAAAACTATGTACAACTCATAATAGTCTTCATGCTTCATGAAGCAAGGAGACACAGCACATTCAAGCATCCCAGGGCGCTATGCTCTGGGCCTTCTCCCCCTCCTCCCCACAAGGAGATTGTCACTTGGGCTGGACACTACTACTCAGAGCAGAATAAGTTTTCACAATCCCACATTATGCTGCAAGGAGACACATTGAGCAGTCTGGGTGAGGCAATCAGGGCTGCTCTGCACATTGCTGCCATCTGAGGAAACCTGCAGAGCATGCTGAGATGTGTACACAGGGCTCCCCTGGCTGCACAGCATCAGCACTGTAAGCTCTCTGCTCTTCAGGGGCTCAGAACTGGTATGTCTGTTTAGGCATCTCTGGGTAAGTTTTCTACCAGAGAACCAGGAGAATTTTTCTAGGTCATTTGAACATTTAAACACAGCCTTAGATTTAATAGGTAAACTAAGATGTAGCCATTACTGCCATATTGTATTACTGATTTGCATAGAGTTTCCACCTCCAAAGTTCAGATTCCTTATAGGAGTGATTTCAGTGAAGGCATTTTGCCTCCCGATTGATGGCACAAATATTCCATTTCATGCTGCTTTTAATGTTGTGATAGTTTACCTGCCCATTACTCTAGCTCTGTATTTAAAGAGCTGGTGCTATCTGAGACGGGAAAGAAAAAAAAAAAGGTTTCGGGAGTGGTGGTGGGGTTGCTTTGTTTATTTTTTTGTATTGATCTTCTCTTGTGTTGCATATCTGCAAAAAAATATTTTGTGCTGAGAGAGTCTTGTTTCTTAGCATTTCTGAATCTACTTGTCATCTCTGCATGACATCAGCCAGGTAAAGAAAAGATTTTTGTGCCATGAGCACTGTTCCTTCTGATATAAGATAAACAGGAACCAATGAACTCAAAACAGTCTGAGCTCTCAAAAATATTCTCAATTGAAATCATGGGTGACATTTTAAAGGTTTACAAACTACTTTTTTATTTAGTGTCATCAAGAAGCTAGATAGCCTAGGTCTCCCCTTGTGTATCACACAGCCTCAGATAGACACAGTTTTTGATTTGACTCTCTCATCACCTTACCTAGCTTCACTTGCTAACATATTTTCCTATATGAAAGGCTTCTGCTGAACCAATTTACTCAACACCATTTACATACAAAATATCACTCAAATCAATGTACTGGAAATTTGCACATCTTTACCTGGGAACCAACATTTGCAATGATGACTCAGATTTTCTACTGACATTGGTGGGAATTTTACCTGAATAAGTATTGCCGTTTGAAGGATCTGATGCAAAGCTTATGCGCTAAGGACTGCAAATGAGTGATGGGAGAACATAAGATAATTAAACATATGGAGTTACATAGGGAGAAGAAGATACTATTAGATTGCTGTTTTACTGCTTTTTCATAGCTATCAGAAGAAATCAAACAATCTATCCATACAAATCTGCTTATGGGATATTTGTCCCCCAAATCGAGAAAACATTTATAGATTCTTCAAAGTGAGATGCTACTAATTCTCAGTTTGAATCAATCCATGGAGGCAAACCTGCATAGGACAAATAATACTTGCAAAATTACAAATATATGCAAATTTGCATGTCTCAATTTGAATGAGTTAAAAAATATGATCAAATACACACTATGGCTAGGGACAGACGTTCAAAAAGCCTGAGCCAGAATTGATTCACTGTTTGCAGGTTAGTCAAAGCTGAGCAGCTTAAACTGATTAGTAACTGGACAGACATTGTATGTTAAATCAGGAAATGTAGGCACGTGCCTGAGATGCCATCTAAGGCTCTCACCCCTCCCTGCTAGAGTGAAGGGGGTGTGGCCAGGCACCAGCTGGGGGCTAGCAGGACACACAGGATGGCATCCACCAGCCTGAGGGGGAGGGAGGGGGGAGGAGCTGCTTCCAGACTGAGGAGAGAGAATGTGGAAAAAGTCCTTTCTCTGAAGCAAGCATGTATTGAACACAGCAATTTACAAAGCGTACAACAGGGAACTACCAAAGATCTTAGCCTAACTTAAAATGTAACGCAGGAAGACAAGAGAAAGCCTTGCATAAGTCCTAGTTATCCTGAAGGCAGAGTGTCTCCTTACAGCAGGGGCAGGCAAATTATGGCCCATGGGCCAGATCTGGCCCACCAGGTCATATTATCTGGCCCATGGGGACCCTAACAAATTTAGAAAATTAATATTTATTTGCTCCTGGCTGCCTGTCAAACATAATAGGAGCCAGGGGCAGTAGGACCCAGGGGGAGCCTCAGCAGGACTGAGCAGCCCAGCCTTGCCCCACCCTCAGCCATTTCCCTGTTTCTCTGCCCCCACTCTGTTCCAGCACCACATGGCTCCCAGCTGTATGGGTAGACTGGGAGCACAGGGCTGTGCTGGTACCCCAGGGTCAGAAGCAGCAGGGGTGTGTGTAGGAGGGGCAGAGTGTGTGTGCGTGTTTAGGGGGGGTTAAGTGTTTGTGTGTGTTTGTAGTGGAAGTCCTACATGCACATCCAGCCATACACATACACCCACATCCCACCTCGCACTACCATATAGGCAGACCCCCACACCCACATCCCCTCACACACCTCAGACGTCCCCCACACACAGTCCCCCACAATCCCCATACCCAGCCACACTACATATATCCACTCACACACTCCCACCCCCCACAGACACACCCATACCCTCCCCCACACACCTGCAGCCCCCCACAAACTTATACCCACCCCCCCGGACACACAATAGTAAGACTTCATTTTTAGTTATTGTGTAATCACCTCTGTGTACACTATACAAACACATGTAAATCAGGACAAAAATAGATTTTTGAAATCATATTAAGAATGTTGTAGATGTTCACTTTTTAGAATAGAATTTGGTATTTTTCTGGTTCTGAGATGGCAAAACCCCTTGCTGAAAGGAGTACTTTTGGAGATACAAGGAGGATTTCTGGTAGCTAAGGTCAAGGGTTAGGGGGCAGGACTGCCAGTCACAAGACGGTGACCAGGGGACAGGACAACCCATGCAACCCTCGACAACTTGCCAAAACTCAGGAAGCAGCTCTCCGCCTGAAATATTTGCCTGCCCCTGCCTTGCATCCAGATATTCAGAAAGAATGTATTTAGGTTTTGCAGGTTCTGCTTTATAATGTAAATGTAGCTCTGTATTCTTTGGTCTGTAACTTCCAACCAGAAGCTTTCTGCAACTTCCCTTAACTCCATCTCCAGCACATATGTGTGATGATTGTCAGGTCTTTGCCAACACTTCCCACCTCTCAGTCTTGTTCTACAGGTCTTCCCTCTCTCCCCCACTCTAGGACTGCTGTGGAGTTAATCCCCTTCCTGGCTGTAGGCAAGCTAGACAAAGAGAGGAATTAACTTTGTCTCTGCCTGGCTGCAGGAAAGCCCTGGAGGTGTGGCTGGGTCTGGCAGGCCCTAGCTGCAGTCCGCAGGGTTTGCCAGAGGGTGGGGGGAGAGGGAATAGAGGGAGGAATTTGTCTCAGGGGCCATGGCAGGCCAGCATCTGGCCACTCCCCACCCCTGCTATGGCTAGAAAGCAAAGGGGAGGGGCCAGCCCTGCTGTGGAGCGGAGAGCCCCACCCAGCCCAGAGAGCATACTGGAATGCTAGGGGTCTCTGATTTAACTGAAACCAGCATGGGGTCTGGGATAGACATTGCATAAACCAGTTTGAGCCAAATAAGTTAAGTCTGATACCACATTCAACCAGATTTATCTCAAACCAATTTGGGGCATTTTCAGGCTAGTTTATGTGCACTGAATGTCTGTTCTGGTACAGATTTAAACCAGTTTCTGATCAGTTAAATGAATTTATGTGTAATGTCTGTCCCTAGCCTATAGAGGCAATATGCAGAAACACAAATCACATTTTTAAACTTTGAAAGAAACTTTTACGTTTGTATTGTAAATTTGTTGCTAACTATAGCTGTTAAGGAAGAAATTGTTAATATTTGAACATATTCCACCCATTTTTCCAAACAAATTCATTCTCTTACCAACTTTGCTTCATCAATAGAAGGCTTCACAATATATTAAAGGAGCTGCTTAAAATATTAAGCAAGAAAAAAAGAACTGTGAGTATCTTACAAAGTTCTTTGGGTAAATGTGATATCTTTTATTAGACCAACTAAATAGTTGGATAAATTGACCTTTGCATCCTTTCAGGCACAAATACCCTTCTTCAGGCATTGGAGAGAGACTGCTCTTCATTTGGGTGCTCTCCTGGGTAGATTAGAAGCCAATATGCAAAAATGCAGGTCTGGGAAATTGCAAATGTGGGGTAGACAACGGGTGGTGGGGGGGAGGAGGGAAGGAGGATGTTAACTTGGTGAAAAAATGCAGCTAGTAAATAGTAGAGAGGTTACCTGGGGTTCTCAGATGGCAGGCAGGTTATAATGTGCAATTAATCTGATGTCTATATTTAGTCCATGATTTTTTGTATCCAGTGGACCTATGAAGAAAAGTACACAGACTCATCTACAGAAGGTGTTTTATAAATTCCTTTTTGGGATTAGAACTGAGAGATTGGAGAGAGAGTGGTTATCTTGTGAAAAGTGTGCCCCCACCGGTATTGGATATTTTTGTCTTTGATACATTTTCAGTGTGCATTTATTCTCAAGATATTACTGAACTTATACACTTCATACTCACAAGCAACAACTTCAATTTCAATAACCAACATTTTCTCCAAGACCATGGATGGGCACCAAAATGCACCCACAATATGCCAACCTTTTTATGGCCAACTTGACCATCAAACCCATGCTGTATCCAAGATATACTGATGACATCATCATCATTTGGACTGAAAACCTGCAGTCTCTGATTGATTTTCCTCACAAATTCAATAATTATCACCCTTTCATCAGACTGTCTCTTGAATACCTCCAGCACCAACATCTCCTATTTAGACATTATGATCAAAATCCAGAAAGGTAAAATACAAACAACCATATACATGAAACCCACGAACCAAACATACATATCCACGTAAAACCAACAATCACTCTAAACAATTTCACTTTTAATAATCAACACTTCCTCCAGATGATGGGAACAGCTATGGGCACTAAAATGGCCCCACAGTATGCCAACCTTTTTATGAGCCACCTGGAAGAAGACTTCCTCAAGAACTGCACCATCAAACCCTTGCTATACTTAAGATATATCGATGACATCTTCATCATTTGGACTGAAAACCTACAAGCTCTGATTGAGTTCCATCAGAAATTCAACAATCACCATTCCTCCATCCGACTTTCTCTAGAATACTCCAGCACCAACATCTCCTTTTTAGACACGATGATCAGTATCCAGAATGATAAAATACAGACCACGTTATACAAGAAACCCACAGACCAACATACATATCTGCACAGAACCAGCAACCACCCTAAACATACCAAAAAAGCTGTGATATACAGCCAAGCCCTCAGATACCACCAAATTTGCACTGAAGAGAACATTCAGGATTGCCACCTCACCAATCTTAAAAAGGCTTTCACCCATCAAGGACACTCCTCCAGAGAGATAGATCGCACATTTGAAAAAGCCACCCAGATACTACGTGAAGAACTGCTGCAGTACAGAAGAAAACCCTCCACAAATCACACACCGCTGGTTATGACATATCACCCCTCCCTTGCACCTTTACGGAAAATCCTCAAACAATTGCAACCTATACTAGAAAGAGACCCTATTCTTAAAGAGATCTTTCCAGAGCCACCCATCCTAGCCTTCAAACAAGCACCGAACCTCAACAACCTCATCACCAGAAGCAAACTTCCTCAAGCCCAGAACACACCAAAAGGATTCAGACCATGCATGCCATGACAAGAAATGCGAAACCTGCCAACACATCTCCACCACCCCCACTATTACTACACCCCACAACAGAGCCATCAGCATTCCTAGATCTTACAGCTGCACCTCCAGAAATGTAATATACCTCATCCAATGCACCAAATGCCCTGATGGAAAATACGTAGGAGAGACCAAACAACAACTGCGCACCAGAATGAACGCACACCGGAAATCTGTCAAAGACAGAAATACCCAATTACCTGTGGGAGCACATTTCTCACAAGAAAACCACTCTCTCCAATCTCTCAGTCCTGATCCTCAAAGGAAACTTACTAAACACTTCCCAGAGATGAGCCTATGAACTCCACTTCATCAACCTCCTGCATACTAAGAATCATGGACTAAATATAGACATTGGATTTATGACACATTATAACCTGCCTGACATCTGACTCCCCAAGTATATCTCCACTTTCATCATCTTTCTTTCTCTTCCCCGCCCCTCCCCAGCCTGTCTCTTACCCATTGACTCCTCAATCTACATTTTCACTGACTACCTGTCTTGTATGCATACCAGCCCAGCCACTGGCTTCTTTACTTTGCATTCCATCCAGGAAGAGCACACACATGAAGAATGGCGATGGATCTGTTTTGGGATGTAGTTATTGTGGGAGCGGTGGAGATGTGTTGGCAGCTTTTCCATTTCTTATCCCATCATGGTCTGGATCCATTCAGTGTGGTTTGGGGCCATAGGAATTTTGCTTTTGGTGGTGAGGTTAGCAAGGTTCAGTGCTTGTTTAAAGGCTAGGATGGGTGGTTCTGGAAAGATCTCTTTGAGAATTGGGTGTTCTTCTAGTATTGGTTGCAATTGTTTGAGGATTTTTCATGTAGGTTCCAGGGAAGGATGTTATGTCATAATGGCCTAATGGTGTGCATGTAACAGAGTGCCAATAGACCCTGTTACTTAAGCTTCTAGAGCCGGAGTTGCCCGAGGGCGGAGGTGGAATAGCAGCCGGAGGATTTCAGTTAAGTAGAGCCGGCTGCAGGGAATCCCACACCAAGAAGGAATCAAAAGGATCAGCATGGGGGTGGTGGATGCCACAGATAAAAAGAAATGGCTGAGAAGAGCAAACTGCTCAAGATGGTGTAGTCTTCCGTGTCTCTCTCCTGTGCATCACGTATGGGAATTCCTCTCAAGCTTTGTTGTTATTCTTAGGGATGAACAGCTTGGTTATTGGAATGACTTGAGGTCGGTTCACCAGGGGGCCTCGCCCGCCACATCTTTGATAATGATTGCCTTCAGATTGGGAGGATGATGTTTGGTTCTGTCTCCCCTCAGTCGTTCCTGCTGTTCCGCCTTTGTGGGGCTCTGTCTCCCCTATACCTTGCCTAACGCCAACCACGATATCATCACCTGCATTGTTGAGGCTGATGTCCTGTGTCTTCTCAGTGCTCAGGTTCCTGGAATATGATGGTCACTGGGTAGGGGCGATGTTACTATTCTGAGCATTTCCCATGGCCTTTCTCCTTTCCGATTATACGTTGACCGGCTTCAGTACTGGTCCATTGCCTGTTCCCCGGGCTTGGTATTTGCCGTCCATCAGTCTCGTCTGTATCCTGGCTCCACTGAGTCCTACCAGGCTCCAGTCTCCACTGCTGACTTGCTTGGTCCATGTCGACCCTGTAAGCAAATCCTCGGGCCCTCTCTGGCCCTCTGCTCTCGTGGAGACCCTTTCCTGGGATAACCACCAGGTCCCCTCACTGGGACTGCTTGTGTTCTCTGGCCCCTCCAGACCAGCTGGGGACTCCACTTCCAGCCCTCCCCCCCCCGCTTGTCTTCCGCCAGGCCTTTTATCTTGGACCTGGGGTTCTGGCCACCCAATCGGTCCTGGCACGCTGTTGTAAAGCATGCCCACACTGATAGGGGTGACAATCCCGGCTCCTTTGGGCTCGGCCATTTTTTCCTTTTTGTTTTTTCCTATGGCGGCTCCGCCTGCCATGGTTTCACTTTCGCTGTTTTCATCTTCCAGTGCAGTGTCCCACTGCCTCCATTCCTTATCAGGTAAGTCTTTTCCACAGAGGGCAACGGAGGAGAAAGAAAGAGATCCTGACAGGGGTCGAAACAATGACTGGCATGAAGGATGCCGAGCCAAACTGACTGCAACAAAGTGGACCTAATACCAGCAGGTTAGACCGGGGGTTTCTACTTATTGCAGTGTTCAGCTGCAACAAGGAAGGTCCAGGGCACAGGACACCCTCGCCCTGGAAGAAAAGAGAGAGAAAGCTAGAGTTAACTCTTAGCCACCACTTACTTAAGACAGTGTTGATTTACGCTGACCTACTATCCAAGGAAAATATATAGGAGAACCAAACGACAACTCCATACTAGAATGAATGCACACTGAAAACTCCATCAAAGACAAAAATATACAATTACCTCTTGGTGCACACTTTCCCCAAAATAACCACTTTCTCTCTGATCTCTCAGTTCTAATCCTGAAAGGCTATTTACAAAACAGCTTTCGTAGATGAGCCTACGAACTTCACTTCATAGATCTACCGGATAGAAAAAATCATGAACTAAATACAGACATTGGATTTATCACACATTATAATTTGCCTGCCATCTGAGACCCCAGGTAAACTCTCTACAATTTATTAGCTGCATTCTTTCACCAGGTCAACATCCCCCTTGCCTCCCTCCCCCTACTTCCACCCACCTATTAGCTACCCTGCATTTGCATTTTCACAGATCTGCATTTTTTTATATTGGCTTCTAATCTACCCAGGAGAGCACCCAAACAAAGAGAAGACTCTCTCCAATGCCTGAGGAAGACTGTTTGTGCGCGAAAGCTTGCAAAGTACAATTTTGCCAACTATTTAGTTGATCTAATAAAAGATATCACATTCACCAAAGAACCTTGTCTTCCTGTGTCCTTAGACCAACACAGCTACAACCAACAACTCTGGGAGTGTCTGAAGCTTATATAATAATCCAACATACTGTGCATCTTATTCCTTGTCCACCAGGAAAGTGGGCATATATCACAGCAGATAGCATGACGATTGGTTACTGCCCCTGAACAATAACTGGTTTCCCAAGGTATGCAGCATTGTAGAGCCAGGTTTCTTATTAGTGAGCAGTGAAGGTCACAGATTCTGTCTTGCACTTTGTTTTTGCACCATACATGATCAATATGAATAATTTCCAGTATTTACACATTCTGGAGAAGGATATCAAGGGTCGTGACTAGTCAAATTTGATGGCTAGAAAATGGTATTTAGAAGTTTGCTTTTGGGAATTGGCTTATAGGTAAAGTAGATATGCATTAGAATAATGGTCCAGGGCAATGGCAAGGGTTGATTGATTTCAAAAAGCCTGTTTGTCACAGTCTCTTTCAAGGTCCGCTGTGCCTGACACAGGCATGCAGTAAGCAGACACACAGGCTCGGAAATAGAAGACATGTACCACATTGTTCCATAACAGAGATAAAGAAATCTATAGTATTGGCGCCAGGTCACAGTGTGCAGCTGCAGAGCCCTTGGGATTTCCTGTTTTGGTAGATGGACCTATTCTAGCTGCCTGCAGTGGGTCGGTTCAGGATTGAGTGGTCAGGGTGAAAAAATAAGAAAGGTTTATTGATCTAACAAACACGTAATTACGCAAAGCTTAACAACACAACAAAGACAGACAGTAAATCTCTGAGTCGGCAACTTATCGGCAGTCCCCTTTTATGCCTGGTATATGACAAGCCTCTTGAAATCCAGCAAAGTTAGGTGTCCCCAATCTACACTGTCCAAAGGGGTACTGGGAAGTACCCTGGTAATCAGTCTTCAAGCTTCTCAGGACCCACCACTCTGCTGATTCCAGGTCTGTGGCTTCTCTTTTACAATGATAGCTTCCTTTACCACGTTGCTTTCTTTCAGCTGATTTCCGGATGCCCCAGCAAATTTATAGATTTTTTTGAACTACACTGTTGGCTTTAAACCAGGTTTAACTCTCAGAAAGCCAGTTTAGCTGTCGTAGGATACCTCAGCAAGCGCTCTTTTAAGCAGACACTACTTGTTGTCAAGAGACATGACTAAGTCACTGCCACATGGACCAAATTAAAAGAAACCGGTAAAACCCCAAATTAGGATGTGTGTATGTGATGGGCTTGTGAGCCATATGGTGGCTAGACAGAATGTAGACACTATGATGACCTCAAAGAGACCAATCAGCAATGTCCAGAGATGAAGAGTCATCAAAGGAGGGAAAGATACAAAAGGAGGGATTTCAGAGCAGAAAAGGGTCCCTGAGAGGGGAACCGGAAGCCATCATGGACAGAGGGCACACTACCAGCCTGTCTCACCCACCCCACTCCGGGGAAGGTGGGATGGGCCTCAGCCTCTGACCTCCAGGCTGCTGACATGATATTCAAGAGAGAACCTCAGAGTGAAGCTCACATAGTGGCCAGATGTACCTGGACTCTGTGAATCCTGGGACTGGTAGGTAGAATAGAATTGTTTGCATTATTCTTATCTGCTATCACTGTGTATCAATAAAATTCTCTTATTATTGAATGGAGAGGTCATGGTCAGTCTGAGGGTTTGGGTCCACCCAGAAGAAGGTATCCGAGTCATAAATCCAGTGCCAGCAAAATTTAGAGTTTGTAAAATTGGAGCTGCAGTTACAATTGGAATTTTATAGAATCAAAAAGCCAACAGCAATATTTCCATAAAACAATGTTTTTAAATATTGTCCCTGTAGTGTTTCTAGCCCTGGCTCTATCCCATTGTTCTGAAACTGATAAGAACCAGAAGTTAACTGGCTACTTTTGTGCCCAGCTAAGAGAAATTAAGAACAAACAGCATAATTGCCTGGATGTTTTCCTGTTATTTGTTATTCTGTCTTTCCTTGAAAAGGCATGCTATGTCCTGTAAATATGAAGTCCTACTGACTTAGGACAGACAGGTTTGGGGGTCTAGTAGCCATTCTAAGATAGTCTATTTCAGTAGAAAGTAATAAATACAGGATAATGTGAATCAAAACTCAAGGGAATAGTAGTAAGAGGATGAAGACAGGCCAGCTGTAACTTGGGAGAATCAGAGGAAGACCAAGAAGTTCTAGTCCACTTAAAGTTTAAAGCAACTGACAGACAGCAAAAGACAAAGAGGAGAAGGAATGCTTCCAGATGTCACTTGCTAGCCAGTGTATGTTATGTAGCCCCTTCTATGCCCAAACCACAGAAGAATAGTCTCATAGCTCGCACCTTCAGAACCCAGTTCTTTAACTGAAGCTATATACACTCATGATTTTAAGTCTGGAAAATCCTAAATCAAGTGTGTGATCTGGGTAACATCCAGTAACAGCTTAACTAAAGAAAATTCCATAGCTTCAATTTACACAAAGAAACCAAGAGATCACCGTATTACTGCTTTGAATTCCCTTGACAATTTCAAGTGGCCAACTTTTGTGCTCGTAAGTTCAAGGGTGCTGTTCATAACAAAGCATTCACTAATTCAAGTAAACAGATACAAAGAATTAGGGAACACTTACCTTACAGAGTAGCATGTTTTCAAGACAGATCTACATGGATTCCATGGCATGTGCATGTAGCCTGATGAATGTTTGGCTCTCCTCTCTTGCCCCCATTCCCACCCCAAAACAGCAGTGTCCAACCCTCCGTCTCCTCCTTCAGTTCATGGCATTTCAGACTGTAAAGCAATGATGGACAGTTGGACAAATCATCTAAATGACTCTCAGATAACCATAAGTATTGTAGGGTAATACCTGTTCTTTCTTCTTCAACCATATGCCAGTGTGGATTCAATTCCTAGGGACTAGCAAGCAGCTTCCCCTTAGGACAACTGTAAAGTTTCAATTACCGCAGTCAAACAGCGATTGTAACATGGCTCCTGAGCATGGCATCCAACCTAGCAGCTAAATTCAAGGCACAATTTTGGGCAAAGGTCAGTGATTTATCCCTAATCACCAGAGCCCTAATTGCCAATCTTGGCACATTCTTGAAACCAGAAGATATTGCTTACAATGTGGTGGAATGAGCCCTGATGTTGAATGAGATTGCCTTACAAGCAGGCTGGTGTACCTATGAGGTGCACTGATTTATTCATTTTGATTTCTTTTGCCATGACATAGCCTGTAAGGCAGCTTTGGCTTTCCTTGATTCTAGCATTGTGCGTGAGTAGCATTTTTCTCTATAATGTGTTATGGGAAGGACAAATAAACTATGCAACAACTAAAAGAAGTATTGAATAGGTGGTAACCTGCTGTTAGAGCTGTTCTTCTAGAGACTGTTTAAGATTCCTGCAGTCCCATGTCTTTCGTAAAGCCTCAGGACTCTACCCTAAAATTGGCACCCTTGTTCAGAGGTGAGTGAATGGATTTCCTGTTCCTAAAGAAATTACAACAGTGAAATCAGCATAAAGATTTTTAATAAAACTACTATAAAATATTTAAAAACAAATAAAGATATTAACATACATGTTTTAACTTAACACCATCCCTTTAACAATTCAGGGGACTGATAGTCAAACTACAATATTAAATCCAGGTAAATTAGGTTGACAGACAAAGCGTAAGGAGAGATTTGTCTCAGCTCAACCTCTAATGAACATCAGTTCACATCCCAGAGACATTAAACTCTTGATACAAGCTCAGGTCAAGATAGAGACAAGAGTAGAAAAATAAAACTTAATAGTTCTTACTGGCCACACTCCTTAGAAGGAATGTGAACAATGGAAATACAAGATAAAGGACTGATTTGCTTATATATGTACCTAAAATGGTTTTCAGTGTTTCCCTTTTTTGGGTAGCTGCTTATCTACTTATACTCCCTCCTTGTCCTTGCTCTTACCTAACATCATATAGTTACACAGGACCGTTAAGTTTCTTACAATTCAAACTGGTTGAAAACATAAAGACAATCTCTACAAAACATGGGACCAACAGGAAGGGAGCAGTCGCATGTTTTTGAACAGTATACTCTCCTAATGAGTGCAGATCATACATATTCTTTGAAAGACTGTAATATATTTTGGGGAACTACAACAGTTACTTCTGAGGTGTGCATTTTAAAGATACTGTATGGAGTGGATGACATACTGGCACAGAATCGCAAAACATAATAGACACCAATGGGAAAAGCACTAAGAGAAAATTAAAAAAAAGAAGTTGTTAGACAAAGAAATAAGAGTGCAGGTATAGCAAGTTCTTTAATTATTACTTTCTCCCTCTGGAAAGCAGCCTGAAATGCAGTGTGCAGTTTCTTTTTTGGTACAGACTCATTAGGCTAGGGACAGACATTCATAAAGCCTGAGCCTGAATGGATTCAATCTTTGCAGGTTAGTCTAACCTGGCTAGGCTGAACTGGTTTGAAACTGGACAGACATTCTCTCTGGACTGAGGAAATTCAGGCACATGCCTGCAGTGGCTGAGGCCAGAAGCTGGGAGGGAGCCAGAGCAGCCCTCTCTTACCTTCTGGAGGGAGCTGAGATGAGTTGAGGGGGGCATGGCCAGGCCCCGGCAGGACTCTCTCATTCTGCACAGTCACAAGCTTTTCCCCACTGGCTACTCAAGGGATGGGAGTGTTGCCAGACCCCAGTCCCAGGCTACCACTCTGAGGCAAGGTGGGGTGTGCAGTGAATGCATCTCTTGATGATACGGAGCTTTTCAATCTCTCTCCCTCCTTCGTCATACGGTCTCATAGTTTCATAGTTTCACAGTAGCTAGGGTCAGGAGGGACCTGAAAAGATCATCTAGCCTGATCCCCTGCCACAGGCAGGAATGAATGCTGGGTTCACAAGACCCCAGACAGGTGATCGTCCAACCACCTCTTGAATATGCCCAAGGTAGGGGCAAGGACAACTTCCCTGGGAAGTTGGTTCCAGATTTTGGCCACCCTAACTGTAAAATATTGCCTTCTGATCTCCAACCTAAACTTATTCTCCATCAGCTTATGACCATTGTTCCTTGTCACCCCAGGTGGTGCTGGGGAGAAAAGAGCTCTGCCTATTTGCTGTTGATCCCCCTTGATGAGCTTGTAGGCAGCCACCAGGTACCCACTCAGCCTTCTCTTGCTGAGGCTGAACAGGTTCAGGTCTTTCAGTCTCTCCTTGTAGGACCTGTCCTGCTGCCCTCTCACCAAGCAGGTGGCCCTCCTTTGAACCCTCTCCAGGCTGGCCACATCCCTTTTGAAGTGCGGTGCCCAGTACTAGATGCAGTACTCCAACTGCGGCCTGACCAAAGTCGCATAAAGGGTGAGTATGACCTCTCTGGACTGGCTTGAGATGCACCTTTGGATGCATGACAAGGTATGACTGGCCTTGCTGGCTGCGGTCTGGCATTGCCGGCTCATGTTCAGCTTGGAGTCAGTAATGACTACGAGATCCCTTTCCGCCTCTGTGCTTTCAAGAAGGGCTCTGTGCTTTCAAGAAGGGCTGCTGGTCTGTATGTATGCTGTGGATTCCTTCTCCCAAGGTGCAGCACCCTGCATTTGTCTACATTGAACCTCATCCTATTCTTGTCTGCCCACTTTTGTAGTCTGTCTAAATCTAGTTGCAGCCTCTCTCTCCCTTCAAGTGTGTCCACCAAGCCCCACATCTTAGTGTCATCAGCAAACTTGGAAAGCGTGCTTTCCACCCCCTTGTCCAAGTCGCTGATGAAGATGTTAAACAGTGCTGGCCCAAGGACTGAGCCCTGGGGTACCCCACTGCTCACATCTCGCCACGTTGAGTACAACTCGTCCACCACTACTCTCTGGGTGCGCCCCATCAGCCAATTTTTTACCCATCCAACTGTGCAGGCATCAATGCTGCAGTCACTTAATTTATTGATGAGGATGGGGTGAGAGACAGTGTCAAAGGCCTTCTTAAAGTCTAGAAAGACTATATCCACAGCGACACCATCATCCAAGGATTTAGTTACTTGGTCGTAAAAGGCAATCAGGTTGGTCTGGCAGGACCTGCCTTTGGTGAACCCATGCTGATTGCCCCTGAGCACGATCTCCCCTGCAGGCCCCCCACAGATATGCTTCTTGATGATCCTCTCCAAGAGCTTCCCGAGCACCAAGGTGAGGCTTACAGGCCTATAATTACTTGGGTCCTCCTTCCTCCCCTTCTTAAAAATAGGGACCGCATTAGCCAGTTTCCAATCCCCTGGCACCTGGCCAGATGACCACGAATGCTCATACAGCCGGGCCAAAGGCTTCACGATGACCCCTGCTAGCTCCCTCAACACCCTTGGGTGGAGGGCATCTGGACCTGCAGATTTTAAAATGTCTAGCCCTTCCAGAAGATCCCTAACTACATCTGCGCTGACTGAAGGCTTGATAGAGCTATCCCCAAGATTGTCCCTCCCTCTGGTAGGTGGGATATCCCGGTCCCTATTCAGGAAAACAGAGGCAAAGAAACTGTTAAAAATATTAGCTTTCTTGTCTGGCATGGCCACCAGATTACCGTTTGTGTCTTGCAGGGGCCCTACATTGCCTGGTGCCCTCTTCTTGCTCCCAATGTACTTGAAAAAGGACTTTTTGTTGTCCTTAATCCTGGACGCTAGCCTGAGTTCCATCTCTGCCTTGGCCTTCCTAATAGCCCTCCTACACTCCCGGGCTGAGGAGTACTCCTCCTTGGTGATAGTTCCTCCATTCCACTGGTTGTATGCCTCCTTTTTAGTCCTCAGGCATTGCTGAATGCCCTTGCTGAGCCAAGGGGGTCTCTGAGCACTCTTACCCCCCTTGCTTCTCCCAGGGACTGTTATCTTTTGGGCCTGGAGGATCGCCCCCTTAAGGCACGACCATCCCTCGTGGGCTCCCATCTCCTCTACCTTCTGGGCTCTTAGTGCCTCCCCCACTAATCTCCTAAGCTCATTGAAGTTGGCCCTTCTGAAGTCAAGGGCTTTAGCCTTGGTGTGAGCCCTAGATGCCCTACGTTGGATAGTGAAATCCAGCAGGTGATGATCGCTATTGCCCAGGTGCTCAAGGCCCTGCAGTCCCCTCACCAGGTCATCCCCCATGGCCAGAACCTGGTCCAGCAAGGCGTTACCTCTAGTGGGTCTGTGCACTTCCTGGATAAGGTGAAGGTCCTGTAATACAGCCAGGATCCTATGTGAGCGGTTAGACCTGGCTGTCTGCTCCTCTCAGCAAATGTCTGGGTAGTTTAGGTCACCCATGACAATAACATCCCTTGACCTAACCGCCTCCATAAGCTGACTGGAGAAGTCCTGGTCCAGTTCTTCCCCCTGGTTGGGTGGTCTGTAGTAGACACCCACCATAAGGTCCCTTTCACCATGCCCCCCTTGTAGTTTGACCCATAGTGTCTCTGCCCGACCCGAAGCTAATCCTTGATGATGTGAGGTGCTCTTTGACATAGAGAGCAACCCCCCTACCTTTCCTCTCTGTCCTGTCTCTTCTATATAGGGTGTACCCCCGAATGCCCACTGCCCAGTCGTAGGTAGGGTCCCACCAGGTTTCTGTGAGCCCTACTAAGTCTGGGTTTTTACTTGCAATCAGGAGGCATAGTTCCTCCTGCTTACACCCCATACTATGAGCATTAGTGTAGAGGCACCTGAGGCCTCTTGAGGGTGCTCGTGCCTTCCTCCCACTCCCAGGACAGCTGTGGCCCCCTGCTCCTCGGACGTTGATACTTACCTGTGCTTCCCTTCCTCTTGTCACCCTGCGTGCTGGTGAAGCACCCTTTCCACTCGAAGCAGCCCTTTCCCCCAGCAAAGCTAGTTTAAAGTCCCCCGTACAGGCTTTAAGCCATCTGCAGCAAACTGACAGGTGAGCAAACCAGGCGGGGGGCTGATAACAGTCTTTATCACCTGATTAGCAAAACAATAGCCTCTCTCCACATTACTTCAAACCTCTTAAACAATTTACCAGCTGACCTGTTGATTAGCCCTAAAAACCCCAAGTGGTCACTGTTCTGTCTGCCTATCTCAGTGAAACTGGGGAGAGATGCACACAAAGACACCTCTTGGCATTAGCTAGCATACCACATGCTGGCTACGGTGCCTGCTGTGGCAGAGAGGAAGGGATCTCTGCTTAAGCAGTGAATGGTGAGTGGCAGGGAGAGGGGGCACAGGGAAGCCAGGCAGACCCTGCTGTGCCAGCAAGACAGTGCTGAGCTCCAGCCAGGGAGCAGAGGGGAGGGGCCAGATCTGCTGTGGAGCAGAGAGCCCCGCCCAGCTCAGAGAGCATGCTGGGATGCTGGGGGACTCAAATTTAACTGAAACCAGCAAGGGGTCTGGGGCAGACATTGCATAAACCAGTTTGAGCTAAATCATTTAAGTCTGATACTACATTCAACCAGGTTTATCTCAAACCGGTCTCAGCCATTTTCTAACTGGTTTATGTGCACTGAACATCTGCTCTTTTACAGGTTTAAAACAGTTTCTGATCACTTGAACCAGATTATGTGTAATATCTGTCCCTAGCCTTTAAGTCTGCATTGCAGAGAAGCCAAATTGATTAGCCTCCAAGAATGCCTGGGGTTAGCCTAGCCCAACTGTTAGCATTTCCAAAACAAAATTTTGCCCATTTTACTGCACTTGTTTGTATGGGTCTGAGGACATATCATGTGTTGAGATGATGTAGGATTTCTTCCCAGTCAGTTTGTTAACTGCAAGGGGATTTGCCTGTCCCCTGAGGTAATTATGGGAAAGGCACTTGGAAGACAATCCTTAATGCAAAGTGGACAAGTTGCAACTCAGTCTTAGCATTCCCTCTGGCTATGAAATCATCCACAGCTTTGCAGATCAAATAAGTGTGTGCTTGAGAGTTTTGTATATGGGCGGTAGAAGGTTGGGCAAAAAGCACATGTTAGGTACACAGGCCAAGGATGCAAGAGACCTACCCAAAATGACTAGAACATGGTATTGGCCATACTTAAATGAACTGTATGCGCATATGCGCATGCACGTGCATATGCGTGCACCACCACCCACCCACCCACTCACACACTTAAACAGAGATGTTACACAAAGGTAATAATGAAATGCAACTGAAACTCTAACTCTGTATATAATGTTATGTATATACAGTAATTAATAACAGGAACACTGTTTCATTTTGGACAGTAGACTTTATTAGAAATTTTATCCCCATTCATTAGTAAATTCACATTAAAATATGCTGAAGGCAGCTCAGTTTAAACATCTGACATCCTGCCATTACAACAACTTCCAGTTTAAAAACTAGATAACTGATCAGGCAGATTACCTTGGAACACATAAGAAATGCAACTAAAGAGCAGCATCTTTAAAATGGGATGAGCCTGATAAAATGAGTGTTTCAGGTGGGGTGAGGGGGAGAGGAGAAAAAAAAAAAACAACTAGTCCTTTCAAGATGAAAAACAGTTAAGCAAGGATTCTACTGACTCTAAACAGATAAATAAACAATATCCCACACATAGGTTAAAAGGAGAACCAAGTATTTAGAGTTCATATAATGTAAAAATAAATTTGTTCAAATAAAAAGTGACACATTTTGTAAAATGTGAATATCCTAGAATTGAGATTGTGAACATTTTGTTGTTAAAAACAGCAGAACTCTAGAGGGACTAGATTTGATCTTGGAACCAATGGGCTGCACTGACTACCTTATCTCATTTATCCAATATACACTTACAAAATACCTTTTCCTCTCATCTAGCTTTAAATCAGGGCATTACTGCTTTATACAATAATCTTTCATGGCAGGCCCTCTAACACATTGTGAGCTTGATTTTCTAAAGCACTGAGAACTTGGAATTCCAGATAAAATTTGAGAGCCGAAATCACTTAGCAACTCTGGAAATGAAGTCCTATTTTTTAAACACTGAAAATTTCACATGGTGTCATTTCTTTCACTAATATGCAGCAATCACATTATTGAAAGGATGCTTTTCTGTACAAGGATAAAACTTGGGACCAGATGTTCAGCTGGTGTTTACCAGAAGTCAATACAGGTAAGCTAACATCTGTCAGGTGGACAACTGATCTAGGGGGATTCAGCCTTCGATATTATCTGAAAAGATGGCAAACAGTAGGCAACAGATAATACACAAATCTAGATCAGATCAATCTTTTCACATTCTTCAGTAGTCCCTTTAAGGTTCTGCTGTGGTTGATTAAAAAAAAATATATATTAAAAATTAAATAACACTCAAGTGTCCGCCACAAAGATTTATATTTTGCTGTAAACAATAACATCTGCCATTTGCATTGATTTAGTCCAATATGAGGCCAGAGGGGTTCTAGGCTTCTTACTGATATTGTAAATAATTTTTCAGAGACTGAGGCAAAGGTAGAGATTCTATGTCATGCAGGCGGTCTCTGCCAAGAGCAAACCGAATTGATCTTCGGCACAAGTCCATTAAAGGCAGGGGCTCCGCTGAAAAAAAAGAAAGAAAAAGGATACAGAGTTAATGACTTGGCAGTTGCACTTATATTCACCATTTCTTTTGGTCATGATTAAAATACAGACCCTACATCAAATTTCTCAGGCTGTGCTTCATAAACAGCAATCATTTCAGAAAAATAACCTGGCAAATTTACAAAACAATAAAAGTGAAACTGGATTTACTACCAGAAGTGGAGTCACAACTTTACTGCATATTCCACACATGGTGTAGTTAAGGTAATGAATCTGACTCAGTATTCACATCTACAAAGCATTTGCTGGTAAATAAGCAACATTCCCATTCTTTCTCAAGTTGTAGCACTGTACTGGTATTTTTTTCTGTTAAATACTGAGCTTTCTAATAATAACTGGACTTACAATCTGGTTATAGCAGTTAGGAATATTGTGCTAAATTAGAAGCTCCTGAGCTTTTAAATTCCGGCTTCCTTCCATCTTTTAGGAGCTTGAAATAAAACTTAAGACTAATTGAACTTTTCAGCAAATGTTGCTTGACCCCAGAAGCTCTGCCTAACCCTTTTCAGCAGTTACTGGAAGTAGAGACAGGAAATTCAGTCATTTTTTCCTTGTGAATAAACAAGTTTTTTGTTTTTACCCTTTTTTTTCCTTTTCTTCCTCTCAGATGACCAGGAAGGATTTTTTAATTTCATCAATAATTCCTTTCTAGAGGTTTTGATTTTACTTTTAAGAATTAAAGTGCTTTTGGAAAATAACAGATTGACTCAAAAACACTGACCTGCAATTTCCCAAACCCACTCCACTACTTTACCTTATCCTGACTTGTCAGGATTACATGCAGGGAGTAAGTAGATACTGTGGTCTTTAAACCCATTCAAATCATTAATATCTCTACTGAAACTGCAAGTATCAGTGTCCACCGTGATGACAACACTTGTGATTGATATAACAGGAACTGAACAGAAGCATCAATAGATTTCAGAGGCCGCTAAGTTTCTGTCAGAAGTTATGGCTATACAGTCACTGTGCCAATTTCACCCAGACAGATTTAACCACTTGAAAATTTCCAAGTTACAAAGCTGTTAAGACCCTTGAAACAATGTGGATTTTTTTTTTATTTCCATTGAACAAAACATAGTTTAAAATATTTCTAGATTCTATCCACACAGGTAGATTAGCAACTTTTCTAGAAATCAGACAGCTGACATATTACTCAACTTTATGGTCAGTCATTACCATACAACAATTTAGTTTTAATGAGGTGTGTGTGTGTGCGCGCGTGCAAAAATAAAAATATTAAAATGTTATATACCCAATAAATCAAACTACTGGTATAAATTACTGCAACTTTGTGGACTTCCTGGAATTGTAATCACTCCCACCAAGAAGAATCTGATGCATACAGTTTCACTGATGAGAAAGGCTGGATCAAGATGCATCAAGATATGAATTTTTAACCATTCTAGGATATTTTGATTGCTCTCAGATTTTGGAGATGTTCCATTGTTAAAATCACCTTAACAATCTTTGGTAAGTGATGATGATTTGTGGTCCACTGAACAAATAAAGCACTTAAAACTTCTGTAAATCATCAATGGCTCAAATATTTCTTTTACAGATTTGTATGATGGACCTGTATAATTGATTAAATGGGATTTAATAAGCATGAAGCGAAAGAACAAAGGTAGCTACTGAATTACAGAACAATTTGCTGCATATCATTCCAGGGCCTAAAGCTTGGCAATACTACTAGGCTTGGATTGAACATATGGTATATTTTTCCAGCTAAACATATTTGAAAACATATTTCTTTGTCTAAGCAATTAGCCAGTTATGGAAATAATCCAAAGTATTAATATAAATAAATTATTTCCCTATCTTTAAATGCTACACGTGGATCTCCTCTTTCACTAGAGGGGCTCCAAAACATCAAATGCTACATGTTGATAAAGGAAATGCCTTTAAGTGGCTGCAACAGCTGCTAAATATCAAGTATTGAATGTCTTTTTATAACTTGAAATCTTTTCTTTTTCTTTTCCTTTCAGTCCTACAGCAGCTCAAGCTTCCATCCATATTAGAGAAGATTCATTCTAAAATACTTTATTTAATAGTTTGGCTTTAGAATAGTGTAAAGGAAAAAAAAACCCTCACCACTGCCATTAAAACATTTTTCCAGCTGTGCACTGGCTGGAAATTTCAAAATTAAAAAAAGCCTCTTAGGTTCTGAAACAGCCAACGTGGTCAACATAAAAATGCCCACAACTAAGAAAAATGGTAGAAGAGGTCAGAGAATATGAAATGTGGCCTAAACAGTGAGAACTAGTGTTAAATGTATATGTTTATATGGTATATGTAAAAACAGACACATTTCTCTGCCTTACTTACTATGTACTGTCCAAGATGCAACCTGAAAGATTCTGGGGTCATTTGGGAGGGAAAAAACCCTAGTATGTTATCATTAGGAACCTACCAAATTTGTAATTTTATGATTTTTTCATGGAAACCATGAATTTGGTAGATCCTTGATGAAAAAGCCCAGTCTCCACAAAAAAGATGGAAAACAGCTAGCAAGAGGAGAAAGGGTGGGGGGGGGGGGGGAGGGAATGGAGCTGAAAATGGAGACAGGAAGCTCTGGCATCTTGAAGCATGGGGGGAAGGGGAAGAGATGTTCGTGACGGCGTGTGGTGCCCCCCCCCCCCTCCACCTCTGATTGACTGAGGGGCCCCTGAAGTCTTGTCTCTGCTTGGAGATTGACAGATGGCCGCTGATCAATCTTCAGGGAAGGGTGGGAGGGCCTCCTACATCTGATTGGCTGAAGGGCCCTGGAAATCCTGCCCCTCCCCAGAGATTGACAAACAGCCATCTGGAAGACAGATGACTCCCAGAGCCCCTCAGCCAGGGGGTGGGTGGGTGGGTGGGTGGATGGGTGTGTGTATGTGTGTGTGTGTGTAGCTGCTGTGCTCCACCAGGAAAATAATGCCCAGCACCGTGCTCGTGCTCAGAGCATAAAATTAGGGGGCAGCCCTTGAGAATTAGATAGGTCCATAGTTATCATGCAGATGAGAATAGTAGAGAACAGATTTTGGATTCTACAGTCCACATAGGGCAACTTGTTGTGCATCTATTACCTAGGTTATATTAGGGCCCACGATTCTGAACCCAGGCCCAAGGTGTGACTTCAGAGCCGCCTGATGTCAACTCTAACATTTGAAAAGTGATGAAAAAGTTATGAAATCTTACATTTTTTATTGGCATCAGGGAAAAAGGTAGGGTAGGAATCTATACATCAAGCCACTGAGTTGTTCCAAACCAGACCACAAATAACCATTCATGGCAAAAGGCTTACCTCTATCCCAACTCCATCCTTTCCATATATGAAAAATGGCTGAATGCAACAAAAATACATAAAAGTTATATGCTTTTATATAACTTTTTCTTCCCTTTGGGAAGAGGATGCATGTCCCTCGTTAACTGTTAGTAGCTATTTGAACCATCCACAATGTACACGCACAGATCTTCCTTGCACAAAATAGTGAAAGTTACTAACATCCAGTTTTTAAGGAACAACTCTTTTCAGCACTAGAGGAGCCTTTGAAGTCTGTATGAATATTCTCTCTTACTTCAGGAGACAAAGAAAAGCATGCCACATTGAAAATTTAACTATAAAAAGGGTTTGTTTGTTTTTTGCTTTTAGAAGAATCTTTACTATTTGCCCCTGAAAAGAAAACTTCATTACTCCAGTGACAAACTAATGGCTCCCCCCCCCCCCCCCCCCCACCAAAATGTGCTTCTACCTCTCGCATAAAATGGTCATTAGGACAGCAACTAACATATGCATTCATCTGCAGACCTACCACCTAACTACTAGTTACTTTCAGTTGTTCTTTATATCCTATTTACATTTCTTATTTAAAGTGGCCCATAGCAGTAGTGACCTTGAAAGTAGAATTTGTAGTCACTGGTTTTACTGGAAGTTTCTAAACTCTACTAGTCCAGTGGGTGGCGAATTGGCTAGAGGGTCGTACCCAGAGAGTCGTAGTGGATGGGTCGGGATCAACCTGGAAGGGTGTGGGCAGTGGGGTCCCACAGGGCTCGGTCCCTGGACCGATACTCTTTCATGTTTTCATCAGCGACTTGGACAAGGGAGTGAAGTGTACTCTGTCCAAGTTTGCGGATGACACAAAACTGTGGGGAGAAGTAGATATGCCAGAGGGCAGGGAACAACTACAGGCAGACCTGGACAGGTTGGACATATGGGCACAAAACAACAGAATGCAATTCAACAAGGAGAAATGCAAAGTGCTGCACCTAGGGAGGAAAAATGTCCAGCATACCTACTGCCTAAGAAATGGCCTGCTTGGTGGCACGGAAGTGGAAAGGGATCTTGGAGTCCTAGTGGACTCCCAATATGAACATGAGTTGTCAGTGTGACAAAGTCATCAGGAAAGCTAATGGCACTTTATCATGCATCAGCAGATGCATGATGAACAAAACCAAGGAGGTGATACTTCCCCTCTATCAGGCGCTGGTCAGACCACAGTTGGAATACTGCATGTAATTTTGGGCACCGCACTTCAAGAGGGATGTGGATAACCTGGAGAGGGTCCGGAGAAGGGCCACTCGTATGGTTAAGGGCTTGCAGGCCAAGCCCTATGAGGAGAGACTAGGGCACATGGACCTCTTCAGCCTCCGCAAAAGAAGGTTGAGAGGCGACCTTGTAGCTGCCTATAAGTTCATCATGGGGGCACAGAAGGGAATTGGTGAGGCTTTACTCACTAAGGCACCCCTGGGGGTTACAAGAAATAATGGCCATAAGCTAGCAGAGAGCAGATTTAGACTAGACATTAGGAAGAACTTCACAGTTAGAGTGGCCAAAGTCTGGAGTGGGCTCCCAAGGGAGGTGGTGCTCTCCCCTACCCTGGGGGTCTTCAAGAGGGAGTTAGATAGGCATCTAGCTGGGGTCATCTAGACCCAGCACTCTTTCCTGCCTATGCAGGGGGTTGGACTCGATGATCTATTGTGGTCCCTTCCGACCCTAACATCTATGAATCTACTAGTGTCCTATCAATTAAAAAAATAGAAATGAATTACTAAGTTCCAATATAAAATTGTAAAGAAAACACAATTCAATAGAATGGCTCTTTCAGTTTCTTAACCTGGTTGGGAATTCAATACAAAATAAGATATCCCAGTGTAATGTGGCAAACTTTTCACAGGAAACCTAAGGTTTCCTCTCAGGCTCCAACAGTACCAAGAGAAGAAAGTTTCTGTCAAAAGCTTATTCTAGTAATATGTGAGGGTGATCTTACTTCCAAAATCCTGTCATGTTTCTGATGGTGTTTGCAGGCAGCTACTCCTCAGACTGAGGGTTATTATAAAGGAACTTTTCTTAAAAGTATCTTTTCAACCATTGCCAGATGGGGAAAAGTATTTTTCAGGAAGGGAAGGCAGCTTCTCCCATTCTTCCTCGCAGTTCTACATGCTGGAACTCAGATCAGAAAGCTGCAATTTTGCATCAGCCCTATAAAAAGGTGACTACTTTAAAGTGGGCAACTAACATAAATAATAAGCTAGTTTTTCACCAAAAAAGTGCATCTAATATAGCCATTATGGGTAATGCAGCCATATACCTGTTTGTGAGCCTTCCCACCTATTCTACCTGCTGGTCAGATAAACTATAGACTGCTTGCTGCGCACAAATCAGGAAGTCAAGGACATGGATGGGATGCAATGAGGCTAATGCCACTCATCTAGCACCCAACAATTTAATGTAAGTGGTGCTGAAAGTATCCTCATTTTAAAAAAGTAATTTAGCATGCAATGTGAAAGCAAATATAATACTAGACCTGTGGTTCTCAACCTTTTTAGAGTTGAGGCACCCTTCATTTGTTCTGAGCTCCCCCCCCCCCGCCCAATTTTTGTGAATTGATAGTAACCCATTTCAAAATTGAATGAATTTATTACAGTGCTTACCTCCTTAGAGGGGCTGGGTAGTGAAGGAAGGGCAACAGCTAATGATGGTCTAGCCTGACCCTGCACTTATCTCCTCATAGCAAAAAAAGATTTTGTGGCATCCCAGGGTGTTCCAACACAATGGCTGAGAATCACTGCACTAGACACTCACACAAAATCAGAAGTGTAACTAAAGGTGTGTAGAAAAAAACAGCACCCCCTACCACCACCTTATGCACAACCCCTGCCTAGGGCGCAGAGCTGCCCCTTATGCATCTGCACATAATGTATACTCATACCACCCATATACACCCAGTACAGACTGAAAAGCTGGTTTATTCTTGGCAAGTTGCAGTCAAAGCAGCTGACAGTAATAGTAATTTCTTATGCTGACAAACATTTATTAGTTATAAGAGGATGGCTTCTGAGCCATCTCACACCAAGAAATATTACAAGGCACTAAAAATTTAGGCTATGCTTGAACACAGGAACCACATTAACGTGCACAGTTTATTCACCAAATGAGACCTTATTCATGAGATGAATATTTTTTAAACATGTACAATGTGTAATCTTTACTTGTACAATGCAATATGCTCACTGTTACATGACTTAAAAACCAACAAGTCATTTAGAAAGCAATTCATGCAGAAAGCAACTCAAAATTAGTGCTGGCTGAAAAAATATCAGACAAATTT
Source organism: Alligator mississippiensis (assembly GCF_030867095.1). NCBI lineage: Eukaryota > Metazoa > Chordata > Crocodylia > Alligatoridae > Alligator > Alligator mississippiensis. The sequence continues at coordinate 47,355,662 of NC_081830.1, forward strand.
ATGAAAGTTTGTCCCTTTTATAATATTGGAATTGGAAATCTATTTAATATACAGAATTATTTCAAGTCAGGATTGCTTTTGGCTTCAAAGCATTGGTGACAAAGGGATTCCATATCCAACAATATCTGATTTGTATTAACCAAACATCTTTTGCACTAGAGTGAGGCAATTTACTGTAAAAGTCAGGTAAGAAATAATAAAATATAGAAAGCATGTTAAGTTATTGGACAGATTTGCAAACAAACACATTGTTAAATAAGGATGATGACACTCTTCTGGACCTGAAACTTGCTGTCTTAGCAATAGCACTAGAAGACTGAACAATCACCTCATTAATGAGGCAACTGCTGAATAAGTTTTCCTGTGCCAAAACTTACACTACTTGGCTGTAGAAATCATTAGGAACACAAACATTTAAAAAATGGAGAATAGAAATATCTCAATACAAAATTAATGAAAATCTGGAAGGAAGAAGTCTAGAAACCTAGGAAAATATCTGGTTCACCAGGCTAGGGACAGAAGTTATACATAAACTGATTTAAGTCATAACAAACTGGTTTAAACCTGTAACAGAAGAGACATTCAGTGCATATAAATGAGTTTCAAAATGGCTGAAACTGGTTTAAGATAAATTTGGTTGAATGTAGTATCAGACTTAACTGATTTGCGTCAAACTGGTTTATCAAACTTCTGTCCTAGAGCCCTTCCTTGTTCAAGTTAAATCACAGTCCCTCAGCATCCAAGCATCCTTTCCAGCCCAGAGAGTAGAGCTGGCCCTGCCCCTCTGCTCCCTTGCTGGAGTAGTGTGGGCTGGCTGACAAAGGGGTACAGGGGGCAAGCCCAGCTAGGGTCTGGGACTGGGGGAAGGGGTTAAACACCCCTCCCCCCCACTCAAACTTACTGCTGCCTGCCACTGTGGACTACAAATCCCAGATGCACCTGGAAGCTGAATGAGGATGTGATGAGCAGGGATCTGGGTTTTCTGTTTCCCACAGAAAAATGAGTAAAACATGGATTTCCCCCCTTACTGGAATAAAACACAGATTTCTCATTTTAGCAGAGAAACTTGTGGATTTTACAGTTTTGCAATGAGCCCCTGGCAGCCTGGCAGAGTTCCAGCCTGCAAGGAGCTGCGGGGAGTGGGAGGAGGGCAGGCAGGCAGGGGATGCCATGTGCCTGAATATGCACATATATGCACGTGGCCACCAGGCAGCCTGGAGAGCAGCTACAGCAGGTAAGTTGTGGGGGTGGGGTTTGAGGCCCTCATAGGGAGGCAGGGAGTTGGGCAGGGCTGGGGCAGGGGGACATTTAATTTTAATAATGGGTATTGGGGGTTTTATTAGAGAATTTGCAGTTTTTTATCAGGGAAAACCAGGATACCTGATGATGAGTTAACTACTTGCTTTATAGTAGGAAAGATTATACATATAATAACATTAATGTTTGTTGGATTAAAACAAAGAAGAGTAAAAAAACACCCATAAATACTGGAAATTAATTTAAGTTACAAACGTTGCATTCTACAAATTCAACCTTTACCATGTTCTGGGAAGAAGAAAATTCTGCTGTGCCAGGCCATAAAGAAGGGAGTTATGATATATTAAGGTGAGAGAAGATTAAAGCCAGCATAAAGATTTCAGCAGACTTGGAGGTGATGTAGTAGAATTCAGAAGTGGTATTGTACAGGAGGTAGTAGGCAGATTTACAGACAAAGTAATAGCATGGGAAGTTGAAGGAAAGTTCAGATTCAAGGATTAGAAAAGCTATACAGTTCAAACAATATGCAAGATGGCTTATTCTATGCCTGAGCACAGAAATGTCTTGAAACCCTGCCTTGCATTTTTCCGCATCACAAGCCCTGCGCATTTTAACCTTTCAGGCAGGCATATAAACAATGGTATAAATAAAATCTCTAAACTGTAAGTGAAACTAAACACAAATGTAATAATTTTAATTTACAACTTTTAAAGACAAGGCACACCTATATCATCATGCCTAGGAATGCAATACAAGAGGTGTGACTGGGATGGTTTGCTAGCAGAAATGTAAATAGAATGTACAGCTTTTATAAGTGACCAAAACAACAAGAGAAGAATATGCAAGAAAGATAATACAAAGTAAACCATGTTTTAACAAAGCTAACCTCTAAGGTTAAGCAGTCTTGGTCTGGGAAAAAGTAATTGATTTACTAGCCTAAATATGAATTAAACAGAAGTATTTTTCAAACATTTTTTGGAATCATTCTTCAATACTTCAATTCACTGACTGTTTGATGGCCATGTCCACATGTGGTATGGATGTTTGGTTCTTCAAGGACAAAAAGCAGCGGTACACCTTGCACTACTGCTATATGTCCCTGGAGAACACCTGTGCCACATGCTCTACCACACAGTAAATTATCCCGGGTGTGGTAGGGGAGGCTGGGCCCAGTACTGGGCTGGCCTCAGCAGCCTTACCTGGGCCCCTGGGGGCCTTCTGGGGCTGCAGCAGTAGCAATTATGCCACGTGGAGCCTGGCCAGCAGCTGCAGTGTGGCTCTGGGTGGTCTGGCTCCGTTTTTGAGCAGCGTGTGTTGCCTGTGCTTATGCCGCTCCACTTTTTTTCTCCACTGGTTTTTTTTACTCCTGGATATCCAGGGGTCAAAAAAAACCCCCTCTGTACTGCTTCCTTGCAGTGCAAAGAACAACTGGACATGCAGTATGTGGCACCACAGATGTGTCTGCATTGCCACATACTAGACAGCCGCACATGTGGACATGGCCAGAGTTATTTTCATGCCAGATTAAGGATTTTCTTATTGGTTAGATGAGAGCACACAAGTGATAATCTATGGAAAATGTTCATAAAGCTTCCAATTCAAAAACAAATCTGCTGGCATATTCTAAGTGGAGCTGGCAATGCCACCTTGAAGTAAATTTGCTCAACTCTTCCTATTATAAGTTCTTGTTTACTGTCACCTATCACGTGGTCAAAACTAACACGTTTGGCTGACATTTCACAAAACAGATGTCAAGTGATCCCATTCAATCCCCTCCACTCCTGCCCTTATTTTGTTGATTTATGTTTCTGTTTGTTTGTTAGCTTTTGGAAGGTTTCAGCAAAAATAGCTCAGCCATTTCTAAAAAAATTGAGACTAGGGCAAAATGTTTACCCATTTTAAAGACTATTTTACAACTATTTAAAATACTTTAGCCTCACTATTTTGCAGCAGGGATGTGAAATATTACGGAGGTTGGCAGGGATATGCCTTTTGTTGTTCTGGGTAACAGCACACACGTAATTTAGCCAAGTCATAAGCCTTTAGTGAAGGCGGGGGAGGAAGTCTCTGACTGCACATGTTCAGCAAAGCTTGTTAAGTGTTTGGCAGCTAAGTTCTCCCAAGATTTAGTCTACACTAAGCATTGTCCAACTGTTCCAAGGGCTGGAGAAGCTGAGCAGGACTTCTCTTGCAATTGTTCTTCCTGTCCCATGCGAGTTGAGAGGAGGTGGACTGGAACTGAGAACTGTGCACTCAATCCCCTCCTCTTGCTGGCATGTAGGAAGTCTGGAGGAGAGAAAGCAGTCTCATCAGGACACAGCAGGACAGAGGAAATAGATCAAGCCAAGGAGTTGTAGCTCGAACATAGATAGCACTGTGCTTCAGCCATATCTCTTCCGTTCCTGCCAACATACTGCTTGTTCTGGGCTGATTAAGAAAAAGGTAATAGGGCTAGGTACTAGTCTTGCAACAGCTGAGGACATTCATTTCATGCTGGGAGGGTTCATTTGGCCACACCAAGCTTTATGTCTCCTATGTGCCTCAGACTATATAAAACAAGCAAGGTTCTTTGGGCAGATGTGATATCTTTCATTAAACTGTTGCCCTGCGTGGTCAGGCCAACTCTCAGGATCTCAATATTGTGTTGTTAGACAGGAGGGTGTGTGACACAACTGCACATATACAAACACACAAATCAATTAGGAGCACACACACACACACACACACACACACACACACACACACACACACACACACACACACACACACACACACTATCAGCTCAGGCACATATACATCCAAACCAGCCTAGGCACATGCATGCTATCACCAATTCAAGCACATACACCCTACGCACTAAAAATTAGACAAAAATCAATTGTCAATACCCACACACTCAGTACACATACAAAGATCACTAATTCGTATATCATGCACACAATGATATATATACAAACACACACACATACTCACCAGTTCACACACATATAACCCACCTACACATACACACAGTTAAGTTCCTAACTTGGATGGTACAGTGTGTATGTGTGTGCTTGGGGTACCTGGGATACTTGGGGGAAGGTTAAGGTGAGAGAGAGCGAGTTAAAGTATAGGGAGCGAAAGTTCCCAGAACCAGGATTAGAACCAGTGGACTAGAGAGAAGCTGGCTGAGGAACTGAGGCTTGGGTTTACTTAGGATCAAGTGGACCCAGGGTTACTCAAGGTCACTGGTGCACGGGCAGGGGGGAGGAAGGAAAAAAAAAAAAGAAGAAGCCTGGTGGCAAGGAGGAGACAGCCAGGAAAGAGAGAGAGACAGAAACCTGGGAGCTTGGGGCTCGAAACTGAGGCAAACAGCTGAGATGGGGGGGCAGATAAGTGGTGGCAAGGAGGAAACAGCCAGGAAAGAAACTGAGGCAGAAACCTGGTTGCTCAGGGGAAAAAGCAGTTGGGATAAGACAGTGGCAAAGAAACAGGGGGTTTGGAGGCAGAGGGGAGCTCAGGACAGGTGTTGGAGGTGGCAGTGAGCCAGAAGCAGGAGGGAGAGAAATGAGACAGAAGTTAGAGGGGCGAGGAGCAGAGATTGGAGCAGGGCTGGACTGTAGTAAAGCAAACCCAACTCAGGGGTTCAAATAACAGGTTTATTAAACCAACAACATAGTACACAGCCCCATGAAGTTATTGGTTCACACACACACGCACAATGGCAGCAGGAGAGACTCAGTGGAAGGGTTGGAGTCCAGGTAGGGAAGAGAAGCAGAGTCCAAGTCCTTGGTTGAAGAGAGAGTGGGGGTGATAGCTATCTATCCAGGCTGGAAAGGGGTCCTTGTCCAGTAGGTGTTGTCCAGAGGGGGCCCACCGGCAGGGCCTCTGGGTGGATAGGTGGTGTGGCATGGTGCTGGTCCAGATGGAGAGGGCATCTCAAAGAGTCAGTCTTCACTACCCCTTTTTATAGGGCAGACTACCTCTGATCTCCTATGGGGAGGGCCTGTCTAGGCAAGGTCAGTCCTGTTCTAGAGGGCTCCAGGTGTTCTTACTGAGTATGTGCAGCCTGGCACAATGGTGGGTTGCCTCATCTTTTGTTTCTTGAATGCTGAGGGTGGTTCCAAGGGCTGGGTCATTGGTCCAGGTATTGGTGTTGATGGTTTGGTCATTCAGAGGGAGCTAATTTTAGACCTACTGCCATTGTCTCTCAAGCACCCTCATTCATCCCCATTCATTCAGGAACCAAGTTACATAGGAGGAGTAGGTGTGAGTCATGGGTTACACAACCGGGCATGGGGATAAGATGGAGGCTTGACATAACTTATGCTAACTTACATAGATAGGCCTAAAACAGTAATCACACAATGTAAAAGCAGTAAAAAATAAATAAATAAATACATAAAAATCAATACAAGCATAATAATTATCACTTATAAAACAGTAGATATCTATATCAAAATAGCAGGGCACTTATTTGCAAAGAAGGGAGAGAAAAATAAAATGTACTACCTAAAATAAAATGTTAAAGCTTATCCTACATCTTAGCTTACTTATACTTATCTATACGGAACAGAGAGGGAAAGAAAGTCGGAAATGGTTGGGGAATGGGAGGGAATGCATTTTAAAATAAATCAAAAAAATAAAAACTACTATTGCTACAAAACCAATTATTGCTCCTTAGACCCATGTCCTTAGACCAGGGACACAAAATTATTTTGGGCAGAGGGCCACTTAACGCGTTTTGATGAGCTGTCAAGGGCTGTATAAGTAGCTCTGCCCCTTGACAGTTGCTCTGCCCCTGGTCACCCCCCCTCCCACCTCCAACCCCTGATCTTTGCCACTGGAAGTCCCTCCCCTTCCCTCTGGAAATACTTCTTTCGTGGGGGAAGGGGGAGTACCATTTTAGAACCAGAAAAAAAAAAAATTAAAAAACTAAATCAAAACAAACCAAGCACCTACTATATAACATATTTTAATTTTATTACAAAAATAATGTCATTCGAGTTTGCATACTGTATATAGAAGTGACTGCATAATAACTCAAATAAATGCCTAGTCTTGTAGATTGTGGGGGGTGTGGTTGGGGTGTGCGTGTGTGGTACGGTGTGGGGGTGTGGCAGGGTGTGTGAGGGGGTGTGGCTGTGTGGGGGGCACAGGGTACGTTTGGGGGTTACATATATGTAAGGGGTTGTGGGGGAAGGGTGCAGGTGTGTTGTGTTTGTGGGGTGTGAGGGAGACGGGGGGTGTGTGGGGACACTCAGGGCGCTGGTGCCCTTCCCTCCTGTGCCATGCATCCCCAGCAGGGAAGGCAGCTGACTCTAACATGTAGGGCTTCCCTCCCATTCTGCGTGAGTGTAGGGGTTCTGCACGCATGGTAGGGAGCGCTGGCGATAGAGAGACTGCCCAGTAGAGGCTGTGCCTCTCACCATGATGTTCAACACTGGCCAGAGCTGCACCTCACTGGGCACCACTGCCATAAGTGCCCTCACCTGCTGCTGCTGCCACTGCCTGCTGGGGTTGCACACCATGGGGGAGGGTGTCGAGGGGTCCCCATACCCCCCTACCCTCCCTCACACCCACATGCTGCCCACCTGAGCTCCATGCTGCTGCTGCCCACCTGGGTACAAGCTCCACACTGTCACCAGTCCCAGCCCCATGCTCTGTACTCCTACCCAGCTGCAGCTCAGGCCCCACCCCTGCTGCTTCCCCACCTTCTGCCTGGAGCCAGCAGCAGACTGGGGAAGCAGAGCAGGTCCCAGGGGGGCTGCAGCAGTGGCTCCACCTGGAAACTGCCTGCTGGCCAGGTTGAGCCCTTCTGCCCATGAGGGTGGGAGCCAGGTACAATAGGGTATGTTTGGGAGAGTGTGTACACATAGGCACCTTGCTCCCATCCTCATGGGCAGAAGGGCTGGGTGAGATACAATTTGTATGTGGGTACTGCATGCTAGATGAAAGTGCCTAGCAGGCCAGATCCAGCCCACAGGCCATAGTTTGACTGTCCCTGCCTTAGACCAACATGGCTACAGCCAACAACCCCTCAGACTGTAGAAAAGGCCTAGGCCGCTATCCTGGTGAGTTCAAAGGCACAATGGATTTATGGATCACTGGCACTGACCATGGTAGGAGTGAGATGAAACTTTTTCTGGGACAGGGAGTGGTTGTTTCAATGACTAAAGTTTGAGTTGGTTAGTTCCCAATGTCTTCTTCCTGTGCCATCCACCCCTCTATTCGAGCATCTTCTCCACAGCAGTCAGTATGAAGTAAAAACAAGTCTTTAAAGAGCAATTTCATGTTGAAAATGTCTCTAACATACTATTATAGGTCTCTACTTATTGAGTATTATGGATTCACCATCAAATGGACTCCATCTAAAAAAGGTCTTCCCCCTCCTTCCCTACCTGCCAGCTGGCTAATGAGGTTGCACAGTTATAAATGAAAACATCCCTTGGCCCATAGAAGCTTTATTGCTGGCAATGACACATGAGCAGGAAAGGCTCCAGCTTGATTTTCAGATCCCCAGGTGAGTTTGCAAGGCTGACAATTAAGAAGCATTACTTCTGAGAAGTTCCATTACTTGCCAAATAAGCAATTCATTCACTTCCCTAGATGCAGATGCAATCCCCATTGGTACAGTAAGTTTTCAGAGTACAGCAACAAAGGTGCTGCTTTCATGCAAGTGCCCTTACAATTAAAGAACAGAAGGAATAGATTTTGATTAATATACAGTAGAATGCCAAATACCGTCCAATCATCCCACACTGTTTCATGATGTGTGGTTAATCAAAAAGCAGAGTCTCCATTGTGCAGATCTCCATCTGCATCAATACTGAATTCAAAATCAATTGATTTCTATTCATGCTACATTAGCCCAGTTAATGAAATATTTTATAATACAGTATATTTTTTGTTACACTGAGTTTTCAATTGTGTTTTGGGAGGATACTGATCAACCACATTTTCCTGACTTCAAAGTGCAGTTGTTTGGCATTCTATTGTAATAATTCTTATATTGGGTGTGTGGCGGGCCAGTAGGGGGTGCTCCTGCGTTGAGCAACCCACCTCACTGCGCCCGACCACCTTCCATGCTCTGAGTGCCTCCCTGGGGGCGCCTCACATCTGGCCGACCCCCTTCCTGGAGCATACCCACTAGCCTGGGGGTTCCACTGCCACCACCCAGGGCTGGGCTTGATTCTGGCTCTGTGCACCCTGGGAAACACAGGCCTAGTAGCCCTTGAAGGTACTTGACTCACTTCAAGCACTTGGGGTTGCTTCTCTCAGTCATAAGCACAAGTAGTGGTCTCCCTTAGTTAGCTGCACCAAGGGAACCCCAAGGCATAATCTAGACCCACACCCAATAAGTCTCCCACACTAGGTACAAAGGAGAACTTTATTGACTACAAGAGGTAAGGTTGGAATAGGGTACAAAGTTGAGTAGTATTAGAGAAATCCCATAGAGCAAACAGGGTGGCTGGAGTAGCCTTTGATCACACATCTGAGTTGCTGCAAGCTATATATCTAGTTAGATCTCAGGTAGATTACTCACAAGTAGCATCCAGAGGCAGGTGGAGATTCCCTCTGGAGGCAGGCAGTTCCTTGATCATGAGTTTTGAGAGAGAGAGCAAGTTTCAGATGGTTCAGTTCAGCTCTTCTCTCTCTCTCTCTCTCTCTGAGTCTTCCTCATGGCTGCTGCCCCTTCCTCCTGGGCAGTCCTTAAACTTATATAGCCCTTGTGACCTCATTTACCTGGTCCAATGGAGGCCAGCACCTGTTGGCTGTCAGCCAACCAATTTGAAATGCATCACTAGTTGCTGGGCAGACTGGCAGCTCCTAGCTCCTCAGGGAGTAAGCCCCTCACCCAGGTATGTGATGCCAGTCAGGTAGGCAGAGGGAGCAGGTTTGCCCCCTCCCTCAGGAATGTATCCAGCTCAGGTTACCTAAAGAGATAGGGTACGGTGTGTATCCTCTGCTGGGCCCATCCTAACCAAATTGTCACAGAGCAGTTTTGGGGGAGAAACAGAGGTGGCCTTCTGCGACAGGGTGTTTTCATAGCTTCCTAAAGTGCATCAGCAAGTAACTGTCTACTCAACTATTGCAAAATGTTTACACCTTAAAAATATATTTAAAAAGACTAAAGTTACCAGAGTTAATATATGTATAATATGGTATATTAACATTCTTGTAAACAATTTTTACGCTATCAATAAGAGTTTTTACCAATAGACAGAAAAAGTGGCTTCTACAACAAACATCTTACAATCTAAAACAACATACCTGCCAACTTTTCCAAAAGAAAGAAAAGATTGTAGACTGGGACATGAAAAGGACTGAAGATTGGAAAAATGTTCTTTTTAATGTATTTTTGTTATTTAAATGTCAGCAACATATTGCAGAGATGCACACGATAAAATTCAAAAGCACTTATAATTACTTTGCTTTATGTTTGACAAAATACAATTGATAAAAAAAAATAGGAAACTTAAAAACTACAGGAATCTAACTGTTTAGTCTATGAAAAATGCTATGATTAATAGCAGAGAGTCATTCTTTTTTTTAGCATTCCAGTGTTCTGCAACTTGTTAAAATAGATGTTACTTTCTTAGGTATTGCAAGATATACCACACAGACCTTAAGAAACTGATGAAATGGTTTGCAACTAGAGGAAAAACATACTGGGGGCAGGGGAATGCCAGATACCCTCCTGTTCCTCTGGGCCAAATACATGAATCAGATCTGCAAACTGGCAACTGGGGCAGAGATAAAAACAGCCTGCTTTGTAGAATACTATGTAGGGCACCTGCTGAGATGTTGGCAGGTAGACATGCTGCCTAACAGGAAGCTGAGGACCATGAAGCAGCCATGGTTCTACAAGGTCTTAAACATTTTCTGGAGCAAGTATGACCTGCTCAAAGAAACCCCTGAAACCATGACCAACCACCACAAGATGCAGAAGGCAGTCAGAGCCAAAGGCAGACTGTTACCTGTGGACCTGCTCCCCAGCAACAGCTGCAAGGCCATTTGCGAGTGAATCTTCTCTGCGGGCCTATAGAAAGACCACAGGGACTTGAACTGGCAAGCAGCCCACTGGGCAGAGAAGCCAAGCCAACTTCACAAGGGAAATCTGCCAACGAAAAGCAGACAATCCACCACCTCCTGTGGGTCTGCCCATGCACCAAGGTGGTGTGGAAAAAAAGTAAACCATCTCTGCTGAGTGGTAGCGGGTCAAAACCATGACCAGAGAGGCAGTCCTGCATGGACACCTGACCAAACAACAGGAGTCCCCATCAGCCTGCTTCAACCAGTTCGTCTCCTGCATCAGCAGTGCACTATGCAAGACCAGGAATCTTCTGATGTACTGAGACACAAAGCTCTCAGTCAAGGACTGTATTAAAATGGGACTGAGTGAGCTGCAGACATGCTACCAGAAGATGGTAAGAGAGGACAGCAAAGAGGCAAAAAAGATCATCTGGCAGAGTAACCACTTGTACAGTGTTAAAAAACACCCCCTCTCGTGAAGACAGCAGTGACAACATGGAAGAAGTTAGGGACAGCAAAAAAGAAAGTGGATTAAGCAATGAGGACAGCAGAGGAAAAGGAGATGACAAGGACAGCAGCAGCAATAACAGAAACAGTAACAGCAACATGGACTAATGACCAAAGACTAAAGAAAGGAACAGATGGCAGAGGCAGGCCACTGCAATTCTAATGATGAAGGGAATGTGGATGGGTCCGAGGGTGTGCAGGGGTAAGAACAGTAATGGGTGTATGGGTGCGCAAATTGTAACAGGTGCACAGGAGCTTGTATTGTAATGGGTATGTGATACTGTAATGGTGACCATGCTGGAAAGGTGTAGTGTACGTATATCTACCTATATAAAAAAAATATTTTTGCAAAAAAAATTCCTGTTGGCTCACAAGGGCTTGTATGTAGGATCTCAGCCTCTTGTGGGCCAAAATCACCTTGATTGGCATAGTGTAGTTAAGAGGGGAGACTTGTCCAATACACTGCAGGCAGGCCCCCTGGGAGAGTCTACTACAGCCTCCCAATGGGAAAATCTTGGCTACATACTTTATTTTTTTTTATAGAAATAGGGGATTTCTCCCTAGCTTGCTCCAAAGCCTTTAGGTTTGGGGCCTGCACATAGGATGCCTGCCATGGATATTGGAGTATCTGAAGCCCCAGGCTGAAAACTCTGGGAGGGAGGATTTTTGCTGGTAGTAGCGCCACACAGACTTGAAGGACTGAGCTCTGCTCAGTCAATAGACTTTGGAACTGATTTAGCTAATTTGGCCTAACACACAAAACAAATTAAAAAAAAAAAGAAAAAGGAGAATATCTTTTTTGCAAGGGTTGTATTATCCTATGAGTTGCACTAGGAGAGATGGAAACTCAACTGCACAGTTTTGTGGCAATGGGGGACTGCTTTCTTGTAAGCAACTTTCTTTCCCTTTGTTTTGTATCTCAATTCACTTTTATCTTCTCCAATGTGATTTTTCATGTGAAATTTTCTGAAATCACAAAACATTAGTCTTTTCTGATTTCTCATTATCATCTGTGGTCTTTATTTCCCTGGGTTGTGTTTTCTAATAATGTAATCATAGGGCCTACTGTTATACTCAGTTCTAGGAATGAAAGATCAAGTTGCATCATAGCTGCTCTTCTGTAAATGTCAGGGATTGGGTAGTACAGTGTCAACATGGCCATTTGCAGTAAAATAAGAGTAAAATGAGTGTAAAGTACAAAAGAAAGCCTGTGATGTTATTTTGTATATAATTTACATGACTTCTGATCTTTTCCCCATGCCCATCCTTGAATTATTTTATTTAAAAAAAAAAAAATCAATATCTAACCTGATAAAACCAATAATGGAGTGTGGATGTAAAATCTTCCAGTGACAAACTTTTTGAAAGCTGGACATTTTAAAATTAGAGCAAAAACCTGAAGATTCTGGAAACTTTCTTCACCTGAAAAAAAAAAATCAAACATATCTTCACCCTCGAAGCAATTGCTGATGTCACGCAAACGTTAAATTCTTCTCTCTGGATAGAAGTCTCATTTTTTATACGTATCTTAATTTGTTCACTTACAGGTACAGTTTGAGGTATTCATCTGGCTCTCCCTAAGGTAACCCCCATGCTTAGTAAAAGGTCAATGTTTTTATGTAACTTGCTTTATTGATGTACTCTTAACATACAAAAGCAGGACTATACATTGTTTAGTACTGCATTTCAATAGCTTGAGAACATCAATTAAAACAGCATTTCCAAGGCCTTTATTTTTCTTCTTTGAAGGAGTTAATTATACAATAACCAGACACCTGAAACTTCTAGCCATCTTTTCCAAAGTGCTCTGGAAGTGTTCTCCAACACCTAACCAGACAAACTCCAAAATAAGACATTTCTAAATAGAAAAATTAAGCTCACCACCTGATAATTCTAATATTATAAAAGCCTTAGTCTGTCTGTCCATAATGCTTTATTCGCACTCCGAACAGTTGCCTTGGCAGAGGGGGATGATGGGGACTGGAGCACCGCCATGACGGAGGGGACGGAGTGAGGAGCCAAGGCTAGCAGTGTTGGCCTTGCCCCCCTGCTCCGTGGAGGTGGCGGGGGTACAGGGTGCTGGCTGTGCAGTGCTGGCCTCACCCTGCTCCACATGGTGGTGTACTACCATAACCGTGGGGACTGGGGCTGGAGCTGGTTCCCCCCCAACCCTGCTCCTTGAAGTCAGGGGCCGGAGTGCCCCCCCACCCTCTCCCACAACAACAGCCGGCAGGGAGGGTGAGGCATCGTGGAAGAGGGGAGGAAGGGAGGAGAACGGGAGGGGGGCTGACCATTGGCTGCACCCCACCATGACTGCCACTGTGGCCGTGACCTGCACTGCAACCACCACTGTCGTGACCACCACTGCTGTTGTGGGCCCCAGCCCTAGCCCGAAGTGGAGGTGGGGGGAGGGAAGGTAGCAGCACTGGCCTCAGCCCAAAGCGGCAGGGGAGAGGAGGGGAGTGGCTGCAGCCCCGGCCTGAGGCAGGGAGTAGGGGGCCGGATGCAGGCCTCTGTCCCCGCCCTCCCCCCCGTCCCTCTTCCAGTCATTCTTGATGGGCAATTTGCCAGTTCAACATAGCAACCAAAGCTGACCTCTTGAGGATGCTCACTGTAGTACTGTATTCTTGTTTTCTGACTCTTTGTATAATCTTGGACATTAAAAGCAATTAAATATGTTCAACAGCACAATGTATAGACCTTTCCAATAAATGTACTGTACCTGGAAGATTCAAACTAGTGGGCTATATATATACACAAACTGTTTCGTTATGTAGACAGTACGGCCACAAAATTCCATCTGTTCCCATTCCTTTGCCCCTCTCTTTTTGTATTGCTTATTTGCATCAGTCTTCTCTTCCAACCTAAAGTTTTTAATGCAAGTGCCTGGAGTTCACTGATCTTATTTCTAGTTTCTCACACAGGTTTAAAATAACCTTGACAGAGTAATATAATAATTTTCCTTAATTAGCTCTATTTGAAAGAAAAGATTAAACATTACAATTCATATTCTAAATAGACCTCTGGGAAATCAAAGCATCATAAAGACTGTACAAAGACTAATTTAGTCAGCTCAGATCTGGCTAGCTAAAGAAGCTAAGTTTGATTTTAATGCAAAAATATAAAAAAGGAATAGCTAACTTTAGATCAGAATACAGAAAGCAGAATCTTGGTGAACAAAACATATAGAGGGTTTTTTGTTTGTTGGTTTGTTTTTAAATGGATGGTTAATAAACCATGAACAAAGATATGGGAGACATAAGATATATAGAAACTAGAAACGTTAATTAGATATGGCTAAATGCTTGAAGGTCACTGCAGGTTAAAGAAAACAAATTAAATGAATTCTGGTATTTATGGGAGTAGTTGAACTATGTTTGCTACATTCTGTATTACTGATTAAACTTTGTGTAGCATTCAGGCTCAATTGGATCCCATTTTTATAGACTTTCAACCTTGATACTGAATGAACAATATACATGACAAAAATGTGAACACTAAAATCAGCTGGAGACAGAAATTTTCATCTCGCATGAAGTGGGGGGAAGTTTTCAGCACCTCCCAATAAGATCTGTGTCTCAGATGAGTTTCAATTTACTATCAGCAGTGACATGAACTAGGAAATCAACATTAAGATTATAAGAAATTTGTGGACTGATCTCCATGTATTTCCAGTAAGAAATCCTGTTTTATTAATCTTGCAGCCAATTTTTAGATATCGCACTGTGGAGATTACATATACAATGAAGAATCATGGAAAGGTTTATTGCTCAGGTCTGCAGGGAGAACAACTCAAAGCATCATCGACACAATATGAACCTCAGTTGTAATGGAAATTTATAGAAATCAACAATAGAGATAAAGAAATCTTGTTATTTTCCAAAAATCTTAATACTGTGGGCATTTGGTATAAACATGTGTCAAAGCTGATTAGCCAGCTGCTACAAAATGCTGCAAAAACATCTTCTTACAGAGCAAAAGGAATATGAAGCCTTAGGTTTTTACACCAGAGCTTGGTATACAAAAGCATGCAAGCCAGAATCATGGAGGACGTTTTCCTTACTCTGAAACATACTTCTTGTGAGATGTTAGCTTACCACTGAGCCTGAAGTGTAGCTTCTACACTTTAGTTAGTCTAGCCTGGGGCACCTGGGTTTACCCAGCCAAGACAGTAGCATCCTGTTTGGTACTAACGAGATAAAAAAACTTCCTTACATCCGAATTTTATTTTGCTAATACTTTAAAGCACTGAAGGTCTCGGACAGAAGGCACTTGTTATAGTCCTGAACTTACATTTTTTATTATAAGCGTATTTTTACTACTCAAAATTACATTTTACTGAACGAAAAACTTTCACTGTCAATTAATGTGATTTTTCTGCAATGCATGAATGCGGTCTCTAATAGGTATTACGCAAAGTAACAATAAACTTAAGAGGTGCATCCATTCTATGTGGCAATGTGTAATAATTTATCAACATTATCTGCCTTCCTCCA
The DNA here is from genome assembly GCF_030867095.1 of Alligator mississippiensis. NCBI lineage: Eukaryota > Metazoa > Chordata > Crocodylia > Alligatoridae > Alligator > Alligator mississippiensis. Next base: position 47,370,937 of record NC_081830.1, read on the forward strand.
CAAAAAAAATAATTTCCTTTCAAAAGCACATATGTTAGATTCCAATATCTGAAGACCTTTAGCTTCTCATATTGCACTACTGCTATTATGGAGAGAGTAAAGTAAAAAGCAAGTCATTTAAAGAAGGTGACCTTTATGCCAGAGTAGCTTCCACTAAAGTAGTTTGCACAAAATGAGACAAATCCTTAAAAGGTACAACATGGCAGACTATTATTGTTTCATTTCTCCAAGATGAAATGAAGTTTGTTCATTTAAAAAAAAAATAAGGTCAGCGGGAAAAGATCTGGAAAAAAACCCAATGCATCACTTAAGAGATCATTCAGTGAATTCCAAGCACATGCTTATTCTTGATCCTTTTCTAAAGAAGGGAACTGATGACTAATAAAACACAACTGTTCATTAACAATGTACATTAACTGTACATTATAGTGCAGCACTACCTTGTGTATAAAGTTGATCTTTTCCATGAGAATATGGAAACTGATCTTTATGGGGGGCGGGGGAGCAGGAGGGCGAGAGAGAGAAAAATAAAGGATGACATAAGTTAATTTATGGCCTCATTTATTTTGCAAGGATATAAACAATAATGTACATAACAATAGGTGTGCTAGACAAGCCAACTATAATATCTGATTTACACTGGGTAAATTAAGCTTTTTAATTGAGTGAAACTGCTCTGATGAAATTCCTATGGATTATATTTCATTAGTATAATAGTGAAATAGCCATTAACCACCATAATCTAGACCTTTAATTTCTGGCCCATCTTGAACTCCATGGTCCTAATCAGAGCCTAACAGTGCCAAATACTTCTGGCAGGTGTTCCTTAAAAGTGTGCTCCCCCTTCTGCCAGTCAAGTTGAGGCACAGTCCCACACTATCAAGTCTACATTCTTCAGGGCAACTGAGGAAGGCCCCGGGGAAGATAAGGAAGGCAAATATATTATTCCCTATCTTGGCAGTTACCAACACAAGACAAAAAAAATATAGCTCTAAGTATTTAAGGTGCACTATTTATGAAAATGAGGAGTGTATGATGCTTACTAAAAAGACTTTAGCAATTCAGAATTAGGCATTTTGCCAAATGCTATCCACAGCTTAGAAAAGGTTCTTTCTCATGATCTGCTATTACCCTAACGACCAGAAGTTGGGACCGTATTACAGGGAAAAAGGATCACTAAAAACAATACCACTAAATTCATTTACAACCAAGGCCTTTAAATTATCTTAACCATGGTCTTCATTTATCTTATATTTGTAATCGCTGTGTCCGTTTTAATAGAAAAATGTATAGTTTTATGTGTAAAGCTGGAAAATTGCTTTGCTGGATTCTGATTTTTACTTTAATTACACATCAGTAAATCATAACAGTATATGAGTAAGGCATAATAGCCCCAGAAAACCCAAGGCACTGCATGAACACATGAACCTTGACCCCAAAAGATTAGTCTAGTGCAGGACTTAGCAACCTTTTACTAATAGTGGCTAGGTCAGAAACCTCAGCCCCTGATTCCCTCCTGCCATCTGGCTATTTTTACTCTGCCTGCCCTTTTAGCTTTCCCCCTTCTCTACTCCCTCCACTGATGCAGCCCCTGTTGAATAGCACCACAAATAGCATGGTGAGTGAGAATCTGAACTGGCTAATTTGGTGGTGACCCTAAGCATATGCTGTAGTGGAGGGCAAGACAGCAGTTCTCCATGTAGAGCAGGAACACTGAAGTGGCAGCAAGGAAGAAGCCTGCTGTTAACACACAGAAAATGGGTTGGATTATATGGCTGAGAAGCAGTAGAACAGGGCTTGTCAACCAGGGGTAAATGTACCCCCAGGGATACTTGAGAAGGCACTAGGGGTATACATGGGCGGGCAGGAATGGGGCGCCACCACACACCATCCTGTGATGCCGTGCAGGCACCACCCACCTGGCCGGACATGGGGTGTGGGGGAAGCTTGCATGCAGAAGCTGCTGCCACTCCAAATTTAGCCGCGTACCAACCCCCAGCCCCACTCTGCGTCTGGCCGCCAGGGGTATACTGCTCCAAAAAAGTTGAAAACCCCTGCAGTAGAGGATCGGCACACTGTTAGTAAAATGCAGACTGGATCAGACCTTTGTGGGACAGATCCAGAAGCATATCTTTGATTTTGCAAAGTGAGGGTGAAAGAACAGCAACTAGCACTACAAGGGTGGCTGCACTTTCTGGTTCCAACCTTCCTCCCCCCACACCACAGTGGGCAAAACACACTGCAGGTGCAGCAGTCAGGGACTGTTTTAAGTTCCCAAAATGGGTAAAAACTCCCCCACTTCCTTCTTCCTCCTCAGAGGCATGTCCTCCTCCCTTCCCCTTTCCTCTTCTTCATTTGCCACTGTCCCCTGGATGAGGGGAGCTCCAGGGCTGCTAATGCCCAGCTCCAGGCAGGCTGTGAGGGGGCTGGGCTCAGTCCAGGACAGCAGCAGTGGCAGGCAGGTTCCCCTTTCCCATTCCTGCTCCTGGGCTGAAGGCAAGGCAAACACCCAGGCAGGGAGGGGGAACCCACCCACTATCTCTGCTGTCCCAGGCTGGGCCTGGCCCCTGGGCAGTCCAGCTGGAGCTGGGCAGAAGTGGCTCTAGAGCTGCTCCCTCACCCTTTGGGCAGGAGAGGGGACGGGAAGGGATGTGCTTCCGAGCATGGAAGGGAATGTTTACCTGCTTTGGGGACTTTAAAAAGTCCCTAGCTGGAGCTCTTTCAGTGTGGTCAGAAAGCAAGGTGAGGCCGTGCCACTGCATTGCCTCTGGACCAGCTCCACTGCATTGCCACTGGTCAACTCCAATCCCTTCCCGGGCTAGATCTAGCCCACCAGCTTCAGGTTGCCAGTGCTGGTTTACTGCATCACATACACACTTAGGTTTGGCAGAAAAAGTAGTAACTGTTAAAAGGCAACATAAGGTAACTTGAGCATCTACAAATTGTATCCAGAGACAGTTTTCAGAACTAATTCTAGGTTGAGTACCACTAGCAGAATTTTCAGTGCTAACTTAACCGTGAAAATGCCTGTCAAATTCATTATTCATATGGTGAATACTCTCCTCGTGTCTAAGCTTATCATGGTAAGTTGGAAAGAATCACCATGGCTCTTCATATGGACAAGACAAAAGCACAAAAGCTCTCAGGATGTGCCCAGATTAATTCCATTATTAAATTATTCAATTTGGAAAAGTGACTCTAGACATCAGTCATTTCACTAAGTCATAGTTAAAGTGCCTGAAAAATTCCACCCCTCTCCTCCCATGGGCATGTTTGGGCAAGTTTAGATAAAACTGGCTATTGCATCTGGATTCAGACTAATTGACCATATAGAAAAATATATACAGCACATTAACAGATTGCTTATTCTCAAAATAGGCAACAAACATTGTCAGGGGATGGACTAAAAAAAAATAAAAATAAAAAAAATAGCCTATCATGAATCATGAAGCACATCAACAGCAAAATCCTAATCAGATCTCTGTCACTTTCCAACTTTTCAAATAAGCACCTTTGAATGTTTGCCTGATAGTTGGTTTAAAAAGAAACTCCTTTCCAAGGAAAGGAGTGCAAAATGCAAAGTCAATAAAAAAGAGACTATTATATTAATCTCATGCTTACTTCTGTAATCAGTAATCCAGCAATTAGCTCAATTAAAAAAGGAAGGAGAAAATCTATTGCCGTCTATACTAGCAATTATCCTTTACGTGGGACTTTCAGTTACAGAAATCCAAGTGCACAAGCAGTAGCATATATTTTTCTACACTATTCCAACATACCTTGACCACATCCATGGCTGAAAAGACAAATAATTCTTCTTACCCACAATTCGTGGGATTGTCAGCAACTGTTTCAATTAATGTTATTTTTGTGAGCACTTGTACAAATGAAGCAGTTATCAAAAGCCAGATCGATAGAATGCCTTAAACAGAGGTTAGCCACCTAAACACACCCAAATCCAAGTCACAGGCATCTAAAACCCTAATCCACCTAAACTCACTAGACACCTTCCTGCTTAACCTAGATGTTTTCTAGACACTACAGATCTGGCTTTGTCCATGTTCAAAACTGTACTAGTCTGAGGAGTTCTTCACCTAATTTGCCTAAGTGGACTTGGGATCCAGAAACCAGGGAAAACAGTTCTCAAATCCCATGAGGGACCACAATCCATTCTGAGCAAACATAACATGCAGATAAGATGAAACACAACTGGAGTCACTCTTAAAAACACATCAGCCAGAGGGAAAGAAAAAGCTGCTTCTTTGATTTCCTATTAATTAGAAGTTTTTCAAACTTCCTCAAGTCATACAAACCTTTCACTTCTCCTGCTGCATAACCCTTCCCTACCCCTACCCCTGACCTTTGTTCTGCAAGCCACATGAGCTGATGTCAGGTGACCCAGCATGGCAGTGGTAGCTGCCATTACCTTCAGTCTCTTTGTGAACCCCTGATGACCTACCGTGGAACCCCAGGGAACACTGCTTGAAAATCACTGAGGTACAGCACTCACCCCAGGTACAAGACTTCCTGAGCCTCATGAAATTCAGACCCATAGCTCCCACCTTTCAGGCAAAAGGCAACAGTCACTAGGTACACAATTATTATTTTAATAAGCTTCAACTAGAAAAGAATAAGAGTGTGTATCTGGATTCAAATTCTGTATCTTGGATCCATTTCTAATTTCCAGCCAGGAATAACAACGAATAGATTTGTGATAAACAATTATACCTGCACATCTCTAGGAATAGTTTGTTACTGCAGCAAAGCTGCCAGGAAAACTATCTTGTAGGCCCGATAGAAATGTGGATCATTTGGGGAAAAAAAAAGTCTTAGCAATGGATCTATTAGTAAAAAAGGTGTTTGAAAACCAGAGTAAGTCAAGTCAATGTGTAAAAAAGCTGGTTTTAAGCAACGGTTGCAAACCCAAAGGTTGTGGATTCCACTACCCACCCCACCCATTCCCCAGTGTCACAGGCAGCCACATCACAAAATTTCTTTCAGATATGGCTCCAGCAAGCCTCTTCTTTTCATCTCACTGCCCTGGCTCATCTCTAAATTCCATGACCAGAATGATCATAACCAAGTTAAGATTACCTGCAAGTGTCTACAGAAATATTTTCCAAACTTCAAGAAGTCATGTCTTTAACATTTTTGTATCACATCTGAAAGTAGCAACTTGTTAGAAAACCAAGTTAACCCAGAGAATGGAGGGAGGGGAAAGGTAGAGAAGCAAAAGCAACAACACCACTCAAAACTTCTTTTTAAAATTCTTTTTGCCTAGTCTCAGTATAAGTAACCCCACAGATTACCATACACACAGAAAAGGAAAAATACACTCTCTTTTTTACTATGTTTATTTTGTGAGTTTAACAGCTCAGACCTACTTGTTTAATAAGGAAGGAGCCTGAATAGGACTGTAGAGGGAGGGTAAGGAAGTCATTCTGTTGAGGATGCCACTTCCCTTGCAAGGAGTCTCACCCTCCCATTGGCTGACTGGAAATAGAAGAGAACTGATTGGCTCTTTGCTTTCCACTAGACCTGCCTGGGAATTCTGAGCTTTGCCTTGCCCCTCCTCGCCTTCCATATTTGTACTGCAGGGCTAGGGACACAAGTTACACAGAAACTGGTTAAGTGAGCAGAAACTGGTTTAAACCTATAACAGAACAAAAGTTCAGTGCACACAAACCAGTTTCAAAATGGCTGAAACCAGTTTAAGATAAACCTGGTTGAATGTAATATCAGACATGGGTGACTGGTGCCTTCTGAGTCTGGGGGGCACCAGCAGGGCATAGCTGGGGGGGGGGGGTGTCCCCCAGCAGCCAGATGGTGAGTGCAGCACTTCCACGTGTAGCATGGCAGCGGGATGGAAGTGCTGGCACTTCCGCCACCGGCATGCCATCAGTGGAGCCAATTTTAGCGGGGGGACAGAAGCACTCTCCGTGCCACCCTGCCAGCCGGAGTGCTTCTTGTCAGGAGAGCACATGCCTCCTTGTGCCCCTCTCCATGCATTGCCTATGATATCATAGGTTCATAGATGCTAGGGTCAGAAGGGACCTCAATAGATCATCGAGTCCAACCCCCTGCATAGGCAGGAAAGAGTGCTGGGTTTAGATGACCCCAGCTAGATGCCTATCTAACCCCCTCTTGAAGACCCCCAGGGTAGGGGAGAGCACCACCTCCCTTGGGAGCCCGTTCCAGACCTTGGCTACTCGAACTGTGAAGAAGTTCTTCCTAATGTCCAATCTAAATCTGCTCTCTGCTAGCTTGTGGCCATTATTTCTTGTAACCCCCCGGGGCGCCTTGGTGAGTAAAGCCTCACCAATTCCCTTCTGTGCCCCCATGATGAACTTATAGGCAGCCACAAGGTCGCCTCTCAACCTTCTTTTGCGGAGGCTGAAGAGGTCCATGTGCCCTAGTCTCTCCTCATAGGGCTTGGCCTGCAAGCCCTTAACCATACAAGTGGCCCTTCTCCGGACCCTCTCCAGGTTATCCACATCCCTCTTGAAGTGTGGAGCTCCAAGATCCCTTTCCGCTTCCGTGCCACCAAGCAGGTAATTTCCTAGGCGGTAGGTATGCTGGACATTTTTCCTCCCTAGGTGCAGCACTTTGCATTTCTCCTTGTTGAATTGCATTCTGTTATTTTCTGCCCATATGTCCAACCTGTCCAGGTCTGCTTGTAGTTGTTCCCTGTCCTCCGGTGTGTCCACTCCTCCCCACCGTTTTGTGTCATCTGCAGACTTGGAGAGAGTACACTTCACTCCCTCATCCAAGTTGCTGATGAAGACATTGAAGAGTATCGGTCCAAGGACTGAGCCCTGCGGGACCCCACTGCCCACACCCTTCCAGGTCGATACCGACCCATCCACCACGACTCTCTGGGTGCGACCCTCTAGCCAATTTGCCACCCACCAGACTGTGTAGTCATCCAAGTCACAGCCACTTACTTAACTGACTGAGGTCAAACTGGTTTATGGAGTATCAGTCCCAGACCCCTTCCTGGTTTAAGTTAAATCAGAGTACCCCAGCTTCCCAGGATGCTTTGCAAGCCTGGGCTGTGCTGTGCTGTGGTGTCTCCTCTAGCAGAGCAGGGCTGGCTGTGCCCCTCTGCTCCCTAACTGGAGCAGGGGTGGGAGCATGGCCAGCCCCAGCAGCAGTGCCAAACGACCAGAGATAGGGTTTTAATTCCCCCCTCCATCCCTTGTCCCAGTGACACGGGCCCCGGCTGGGGTCTGCCTGGCCAGGGTGCAGCAGCCTGCGTCAGGGTTCCCCCCTTGCTGCTGCAGGGGTGGGGGAGTGGCCAGCCACCAGCCAACATATCCCTCTGAGGCAAAGCAGGCAGGGAGGGGGTTTATTCCCCCTTTCCTCTCCCCTGGGGACCTGAGCTGGGGTCTGCCTGGCTGGGGCAGAGCAGCCCCTGCCAGGTATTCCCCCTGCCCCCCACTCGCTGCTGGAGTGGCAAGGGGCATGGCCAGACTCAGCAGTAGCCTCAAGTGAACTGGCCAGGGAGTAGGTTTAATTCCCCTTTCCGTGTCCCAACAGCACGGACCCAAGCTGAGGGTGTGCCTGGTGCTCCCTCCTCACTGCTGCACTGATGGGGGGGGCAGGGGCATAGCCAGACACTGGCCTGACCCCCTGAGACAAAGGGGGCAGGGAAAGGGTTTATTCCCCCCTCCTTCCCTAGGGGACCCAAGCTGGGGTCTGCTAGGCTCGACTGCTGCCTCCACTGATCACTCCCTGTGCGGGGCAAGTGGTGAAATAAGACCCTTTCCTCAGATGTAAGAGCTGAAATAACCTTCAACTAGAATGCTTTGACTAGATTTCAAAGTTGATCAGGTCCCTTTAAGTATTTGTTTCTTGCAGTTTCACTAAGACACAGTATTGCTTAAAATGATTGATTTGTAGCTGCTAGCATACATCATAGGCTGAATCATTATTAATGTAAAAGAATATATAAAATTGGTCCACAGTAATTAGTCTTAGGAATGAAACAAACAAACAAAAAAAAATCAATAAAACTTTATGTGGAAGAACAGGCACCATATTAATAATTTACCTGGAGAAACTTGCACACAATTTCTTACCACGAACAACTGTCACAATTGCTTGAAGTGTAAACAAAATGGAATCTAGTTCTCCCATACCATACAATATTAAAAGGTTCCAATATTTTGTCTAGCTTCATCCCCTGTTCCTAGGTTCAAAATCTAACAAATGTCAACTAACATAGAGATAGCAAAGTGAATAATTAACAGGGATCCTGGTTCTCTCTGTTTAAAAATTGCAATTCTCTGATAAAAACATAAATTCTCTGATTTAAAACCCCCAAATCTGCATATTTCTGTGATTAAAATGAAACACCACTATATATACAGGTATCAATTGAATACAATGTGTTCTACTGATATATATGATTTCTGTAAACAAAACAAAACAAAACAAAACAACACAACTGATACTCTGGAATAGGAACAAGAAGAAAAAGAGCATACATCAAAATTTGAATAAACAATTCCTGGGTATATTTTTGAAATATTTTGTTAATTTTTTGGTAAACGTAGAACTTTCCGACCTTTTTTTCGTTTTTTTAAACTTTCACTGGTGATAGTACATACAGTCTTTCTACAGGGGATAACTTCTACGAAGATTTTCAAAGTAACCATATAAACAGAGGAAGGGATTTGTGTGGTCTTCAAAGCAAAATGAAATCAGGCAGTGAAATTGATTACAAAGGTAGTGGAACAGAATATCACCAAGACAGAGACTCAAAAGGATAGATAAAATTCAGAGGGTCAGACTGGATGACTTATCCAGTTTTATAATTTGTTCTCCCTCTACCAAAAAGTAGGATCAAGCCAGCACTATATTGATTTACATTAACTGCGGCTCCAGTCCCTCAGCTCTACCATGATAATAATAATGATAAATTGATACAATATACCATAAAATGTATAATACCCAAGCTCTAGCATTGAGCTGATTATATGTTATAATGGTCATAAATCTTAGATATCTTCCATTCTTGTACTCTTCCTCCACAGTATTAGATACTATGTAAGGCAAATTTAAATGCCCTTGACTTTCCAATCTTGCTATATATTTTCAGCTCTGATGAATCAAAAATATTTTCATTAAGGTTCAATTATTTTGGGGAACCACTCTTCACAGGGCATTAACAAGCCAAATAATAGCTGAGAAGTTATTTATTGCAAAATACGTATTGTTTGAATATACTGAAGTGGTTGAAAAAAGATTGTGGGCACATCAACACAAGACGTTTACTGTGGAATTGTTTACTACAGAGCTAATTAGGCATCTCTGCATTTACACATGCAGCCCTATTAAGCCACAGAAAACTAAATTAACTCTACAGCAGGGTGTGGAGTTTTTTTGTTTGTTTGTTTGCTTTGCTTTTTTTAAAATTTGGAGCAGTGCACATGTTAGATGCTGATGCAGCTGACTGGGGCACAAGGGTGCTTCAGTGCAGGGGATGCCTGCCGGCGAGCCCCAGACTGGAGCACCTTCATGCTCTAGCCAGCCCCTCTGCAGCATTTTGAGCCAGGTCAAAATGGTGGGACCCTGCCAGCTGGGGCTGCTCCAACCTTGCTCAACATGCAACAGTCCCGGGTGCACATATAAATGCAGCGCCCGAAAGCAATAACCTCCGTTGCTTATTGAACTAATATACATGTATAGATGGGCCCTGTAGTATGTTATGACCTAGTTATGCCTGCTAGGACACAAGATAGACTTCACCTTATGTACATAGTTACATCACCTGCCTACAGATACAAGATGCAAAGAGACTTCTCTGTGAGAACATACTGGAAGGAACATTGGACTCAAACAGTAAATGGCTAGGATACATCAAGATATGTACAGCCAGTCCTGCCCTTCTTGAGCTTTATCTCACCTACCTTCCATATGTAACTCAAGGTGCATTATGACAGAGAACTTTCTTTGACTGGGGAAATGAGAATAAATGTCTGAATAGCACAAGCACAAAAGGAGAAAGGCAGGCAGCTTCTGGAAACAGCCACAGTATACTGTCCCATACCAGACTAACTCAAAGTGATACAATATGTACAAAAAGCAAAGTATGTGGGTTAGCCTCAGAAGTGGTCCTGATAAAACAAGGAAAGATAGAGAAACAAAGAGTTGTGCAAGGAAGCCTTTCCTCACCCTTCTGGAATATCAAACACAAAGGATTCCATTAAGGTGCGGGCAAGCATAGGGCAAAATGCAGATGTTTCTTCACAAGGCTACATGTACCTTTTTGGCTTATCCTTTTCCCTTCTCAGGTCGTGTCCAGACAAGCGAGCACCTGCCTGTTGCAACATCTGAAAGAAGTTTGAGACGCTGCAGGGGGCACATCAGGAATGAAAAATGTTATGCAGTGCAGACTCTAAGTTGGATACTGGGAAATCCTGGTATCAAAAAAACAAAATGAACCCATGCTGGAAAAAAGCGGTGCAGGCCATACTCCTGGAGCATGCTCTGAAGCAGTCAGAGGCTGAGTCCTCCAAAGAGACACTCTAGCACCAGGCCCAAGCAACTCTAGGCCTGCTGTGTGCCCCTGCTGCTCAAACAGGCTACCTTAGGGTGCTGGAGCAAACAGAAGTGGGGCAAGGCTGGCAGCAGTGTCTCAGAACTACTTGGGACCTAGGATCTGTTCCCAGTAAGCAGGGTTGTAGGGTTGGGGGGGACAGTGTGTTGGTGGGGGGGACTGTGGAAGGGGTGTCCCCTGCCATGGCTCACAACTCCCACCACCCTTTGGATGCTCATCGCCTGCTGCAGGCAGGGCACTACCTGTGACCAAGGGGCTATGCATGGTGCACAGAGCCAGCGTGGTCCACTGGCCTGAGCCTTCAAACAAGATCAGGCCAGCTCCTGCCATCATCCAAGGCTTCCAGCATTGAATGCAGGAGCTGGATGCCATTGGGCTGGGCACTTCTGCCTCTGCATGGCCTGTGTACCATCAGGCCAGGCCAGCTCCTCCCTCTGAATGGCAGGAACACAGAGGCGGGAGCCAGCCTGGCCCAATGGTGCATGGCTCCTTGTGCAATGCCAGGAGCCCTAAGTAGTGGTAGGAACTGGCCAGGTCCTGCCTGAAGGTGCATGCCAGTGGGCTAGGACTAATGTGGCATGGCATGGCATGCTCTGCCTGCTGTAGGCCATAAGAGCCCCAAGGGCCCGCTGCTGGCTCCTGCTGCTGTATGCCATTGGGGGGGGGAGGGGGGCTTGTGGTGGGCCCCCTCACAATTCCTTCACACCCCTCTTACATATCCAGCCACAAACCCCACACACCATCACACCCACAAACCCTACCCATATACGCACCCACTATATCCACTAGAGGTGCACCGATACATCAGTCTCATACTGGATCAACACCGACGAGGCAAATTGAGAGGGTCGACGATCGGCTTTTTTTGTCTGATGTGGCCAATAATGTGGCCAATGAATGCCGTGTGCATGTGTGCAGCCACAGTGCAGCACATAGGCAGCCCACAGTGCACCCCGGCAGCATGGACAGTAGCCGGGTCCGGTTGGTAAGTCTGTTGTGAGGGAAGGGACCCTCACAACAGACTTAACAAATGAGAGGATGGCTAACAGTTCTCCCAGGCACTGTTGGATCTCCTGCCACACAGAATACAGAGCTTTACCATTCTTACTGAAAGTGAACTTGCTACTAAATATTTAAGCAACTAATGCTTCAAAATTGAAGAAAGAATTCTAGTCTTATTAGAAAATGTCTAGATAAACCTACACTAGAAAACAAACTTCTAGAGTTTGTTGCCCTAATAAAATCTTTACATATTTTTAAATGGCTTATAGATTCATTGATAGATTCATAGATTGTAGAGTCAGAAGGGACCACAATGGATAATTGTGTCCAACCCCCTGCCCCTGGCAGGAAAGAGGACCGAGGTCAGATGATCCCAGCCAGGTGACTATCTAGCCTTGGACTATCTTGAAGACCAGCCAGGTGACTATCTAGCCTTGGACTATCTTGAAGACATCCAAGCTAGGTGCAAGCACCACCTCTCTTGAAAGCCTATTCCAGATCCTGGCCACCCTTACTATGAAAAATTTCTTGCTAATATCTAACCTAAATCCACTCTCAACTAGTTTACACCCATTATTCCTAGTCATTCCCTGGGGCGCCCTAGTAAACAGCGCTTCCCCTATTTCCCGTTGACCACCTCTAATAAATTTATCGGCAGCCACGAGATCTCCCCCTCAGCCGTCTCTTGTGAAGGTTGAAGAGATTCAGCTCTCTCAACCTCCCCCCGTAGGGTCTTTCCCGAAGGCCACTAATCATGCGAATGGCCCTCCTCTGGACCCTCTCCAGATTCTCCGCGTCCCTCTTGAAGTGTGACACCCAAAACCAGACACAGTACTCCAACTGCGGCCTGACCAGTGCCGCATAGAGAGGGAGCATCACCTCCTTTGATCTATTAGTCATGCACCTGCTAATGCACGAAAAGGTGCGATTGGCCTTGTTGATGGCCTTGTTACACTGCCAGCTCATGTTCATCTTGGAGTTAATTATGACTCCAAGATCCCTCTCTGCCTCCGAGCTCCTGAGAAGGACACTCCCCAACCTATAGGTGTGCTGGGGATTCCTCCTTCCCAGGTGGAGTACCTTACATTTATCTTTATTAAACTGCATCCTATTTCTCTCTGCTCATTCATCCAACCTGTCCAGGTCAGCCTGAATCTGCTCCCTGCCCTCCGGTGTACTAACTTTGCCCCATAACTTGGTATCATCAGCGAACTTGGAGAGGGTGCTCTCCATGTCCTCATCCAAATCGCTGACAAAGATATTAAATAATACCGGTCCGAGGACCGAACCCTGCGGGGCCTCACTGCCCGCCTCCCTCCAGGCCGAGAAGGAACCATCCACCACCACTCTCTGGGTGCAGTCCCTAAGCCAGCTGGCCACCCACCTGACCGTGTAGCTGTCCACTCCACAGTCTGCTAGCTTCCCAATGAGGATAGGGTGTGAAACTGTGTCGAAGGCCTTCCTAAAGTCCAGGAAGATGACATTAGCCTCGGCTCCCACGTCCAGGCAGTGTGCGACCTGGTCATAGAAGGCTACAACGTTTGTCAGGCAGGATCTACCTGTGACAAACCCGTGCTGGTTTCCCCTCAGCATCGTTTCTCCTGCTGGGCCTGAACAAATGTGTTCTTTGATTATTTTCTGTAGAATTTTCCCAGGAATAGAGGTAACACTGACTGGCCTGAAGTTACCCAGCTCATCCCTTCTCCCTTTCTTGAAAATGGGCACCACATTGGCCCTTCTCCAGTCCTCAGGGACCTGGCCGGACCACCACGAGTGCTCGAACAGCGGTGTCAGCGGCTCAGCTATGATACTGGCCAATTCTTTCAGCAGCCGTGGATGGAGGTCATCCGGGCCTGCTGACTTATACCCATCCAGCTCTTCCAGGAGCTCCTTAACTATTTCAGAATTAACCATAGGAGGACTGGTGCCATGTGGACATCCTTCAATGATCGAGGTGGGGGAATTGGCTTGGTCGGTACTTAGAAATACTGAAGCGAAGAACTCATTGAAGAGCTCTGCTTTTTTCCCCCGTGTCAACCACCAACTGCCCTGATTTGTCCTGCAGGGGCCCTATGTTGCTCTGAGCTTTCCTTTTGACTGCTATATACCTGAAGAAGGACTTTTTATTGTCCTTGATTGTTGAAGCCAGCCTGATCTCAAGCCCCGCCTTGGCCTGTCTAATTAATTCCCTGCAATAGCGTGCCAGCGAGATATATTCCTCCTTGGTGGCTGCCCCCTGCTTCCATTGCCTATACATCTCACCCAGTGCCAGACTACTTCATAGGTACAAAGGTTTTACATAGGTACAAAGGTACAAAGAAATTATCTCCACATAGGTACAAAGAAATTATATGTACCTCTTACAGAAAGAATGCATCTCTTACATAGGTACAAAGAAATTATCTCCAAAGGTTTGTAAACTGTAAGTACAGGCAATAGTTATTATGTATTTACAGTAGCCCTTTTTCAGTTAAATAAGTTTTAAAAATATATTAAGACATGCCAGTCTAAAACTAATATTGTATACCTAGAGACTCTGTTCTAGAAACATGTATGTACAGTAGAGCAGCCATTATTTTTCTACAACAGAATCATAGCTCGTCGTATAATCATATTATTCCATCTGTCTGTGTAAAATAAGTAAGTTATCTCATTTTGTGGACCTTTTCACATCTAGGTCTGAAACCCTCTCATTTAAAGTACAATATGCACTTTCCACTTGAGCTGTAAACTATTTAAAACAAGGAGTCAATTCCTACAGACAAAACTCCCATTGACTTTGCTGCAGGGTTCTGATCAAAAGTATTTATCATAGGAGTTGGGGGAAAAAAATCCAGGTGGTGTCATTTAACATTTGTAAACAAGATATTTTTAACAGACTGGCTTCCATTTATTTTACACTTTCAAAGCTGAAAAACCAGCTTCATTATTCCAGCTTCCTCTTTATTCTTTTGATAACACCAATATCATATGACAACTTACAAATAATTAAAAAAAAAACAACACTTCTCAGCTTGCCTTAAGAGAACGCTCAAAGACAGTAAAATGCACAAAAAATTAGGCTAAGACTTTCACAAGAAGTCTCTTACTTTGAGAAACTATGTCTCCATCCCTACATCTGGAAAAAATTATCCACTCTTCCTCTTTCAAAATTTCTTTTTATAACCTATTTTCAACAAAGCTGTACCCTGGAGTCCATTCTGTCCATTTTATGCCTTTCTATTTGAAAAATTTCCCCATGTTACATAGTCAAGGTGTGGGGAATAAGACAATGGCCAATAACTAGGAAACAAAGCCAGAAATCTGTATACAATATACCAGAGTCGATATAGGTAGCACATATGGTATGTTTGTCAAGTAGTTTGCAGATCACAGCAACAGATGGGTTTAGAGAGAATCCTGCTGACACTTTCTGCTAGCCAACTGGGTGGCATGCAGGCACAGCCAGCCTCAGATATCTCAACCAGCCAATTAGGCTGATTATGATTCTGACTTTACATGGGGGCATCCGACATTGCATGCAGGCAACCAGTGCCAGACTACTGCATAGGAACAAATAAATTCTTGTACTAGACTGGACATGAGAATACTATCCACAAGGTCTCATGACCAGAAAATAAAAGATTTTCCACCACAGATTTGCTTTAAGTTAAGGATTTTACCATGCCACATACTCATATTCTTGGATGAACTGCAGACAATGAAACTTGAGTGGACCACACTAGACGCGTGCTCTACACATAAGGCCTGAGGATGGATACATGTAACATGGAATGTTTTGTATATCATTTTGAATATCTGGGAGTTTGAATGCTACCAGGTTCACCTGCTTGAAGGCTCACAAGTACTGAGTCCAATTTGGTATGTAATCTCATCCAGAAGTGGATTTAAGCGGGGGGAGGGGGTTAGAGGGTAGAAGCAGGGACCAGTGCTATAGGGGTGGTTGCATATCTCCCCTCCCCCAGCTCCTGCCACCCACTACAACATACCACAGAAACAACAGCTGAGGACTTGAAGTCTCCAAAGCAGATAAAAATTCAAACCCTTACCCTCCCTGGTCAAAGGCTTATCTCTGCCACCTCCACCCATATACCTGCTGGTGTCCCTGGAGTGACAGGAGCTGCCCTGGACTGAGACCAGTCTCCATGCCACCCCAGCTGGATAGGACAGGGGCTCCTTAGAAGCACTGAGCTGCTGCTCTTAATTCCTGGTGGATGTTCTGGACACTGCTGCCAAAGGCATCTAGGGAACATGAATAGCACAGAGTGGAAATAAAGGTAAAAACCATAACTGACAAAAAAAATGCTTTTTACCTAGCCAAGGCATGGGCAGCATTGTTGTAAACAAGCCCTGTAATGGGTAACTGGACAACCCAGTAGTCCCTGTCTCTGTCCAAGATGGCTCCTATATCACAGAATGCATCAAATGCTTCTGTGAATGTTTAATGGGTCTTGGAATACCAAGATGGGCAAGTATCTTAAGCATCTCAGAGACTGTTTAGGCCTCCTAAGACCCTTTGAAATGTAACTCTTTCTTGAGCAGAGCTGTAAGTAGGGCTAGCTACTGACAATCTCCTGATTAAATGCCTAAAAATTAATTGGTGAATGCAAGGAAATGCTGGATTCTACCATGTGTACCACAGAGCATCCCCTTCTACAATAGTCACTACTTTATGCATGTCCAAGATCCCAATGAAAGTTCTATTAAATTTCTATCTTTCTTCTTTTCTAACTCTAGAATGCAGAAGACTTGTTACATGAAAAGTTGGGTTCTCAGAAAAATGTAAAAGATCTTTTAGGTAGATAATGAGAAATTAATGTAAGATCTCTCAAAGAATGTCATCAGTGAAATGTTCATGTGTAGTGTGCACGTTACAGAGGTATTACTAGATATTTTAACCATACTTAACAAGTTAAAAAAGCTGTTGTTTCCCATTTATCCCCCTTCTGGATCTGGACAAGGTTACAGGCTCTACTAAGATATGAGACCTTCTTTGGGGTATTCCTGAATGTATTCCTGAGAATGGGCATAAATGTTTCTGAAGGGGATTTCTTGCCACAGCTGGAAACTGATGGGGCAGTCGTAAAGTATCTGCTGACTTCTTATCAAACACATCAGTGAAATTCTGATAGTTATCAGCTAATGCAGCTGTGGTCAGGGAATATACAGGACACCTTGTTGAGAAGCCACTGTGCTTAAGAAAGTCGAGTCCTGCCCTAACTTTCCACATTAGAGTAAAAAATCCTGCCTCCAACCACTGTTTTTTCCCCTTCTGGCTACAAATGAGTGCCCCATACACTGGATCCATTACAGTGCAGCCATTTAGGGCCAACCAGAAATACCAAGGTCATGAAATCCCCAAGAAAAAATGTTTTTGTTCCTGGTGCTGTTCAGTCAAATGGTAGTCCTTCTGGAACCACATAAATAATTAAGTCAAGCATGAGGCTGGTCTTGATTTGTGGAAGTTCCTCTTTAATTTCTTCCATTTAGGCCTGTGTGGAAGTGGTGGGCTGGTGCTACTTCATTCAACTGAGTGTTTGCAAGGAAGTGTCAGAATCAGCTACATAATTAATGACTGGTTGGTGGCCTGGTTTAAGGGTCTGAAAGACTATTTTACTAGAAGAACACATCTGGTGAGGATCACAGGATACAGGGCTAGAAAGTTGGGCTAGATGAGGTCATCTAGTCAAGCCCCCTGCTCAAGGTAGGATCATCCCTGACTAAAATATCCCAAGCAAGCATCTGTCTAACCCACTCCTAAAAATGTCTAGGGATGGAGATTCTACAACCTCTCTACGTAGCCTATTCCAATGCTTAACCGCCCCCATAGAAAGTTCTTCCTAATGCTCAACCTAAATTTCCTCTGCTGCAGTTTGAGGCCACATCTTCTAATCCTGTCCTTACAAAGAGAATAATCTATGTCCATCATCTTTATAACAATCTTCAAATACATGAGAGAGAGATTATCAAACCCCCCTTCAGTCTTCTCTTCTCCAGACCAAATAACCCTAATTCTTCCAGCCTTTCCTAATAAGTTATGTTTGTCAAGTTTCTAATAATTTTTATCACTCACTAGGACTCTTTCCAATCTGTCCATACTTTTCTTGAAATGTACGGCCCAAAAACTGAACACAGGAGAAGCATCATCAGCGCTAGACAGAGTGGCAGGATCACTCTCCTTCACTTGCACTTTTGTTAACACAACCCAGGGTACTGTTTTATTTTTTTTTTCAAAACAAGAACACACTGCTGGTCATTTTCAGCTTATGATCCACTATAACCCCTATGGTCCTTCTCTGCAGTACTGCAGCCTGATCAATCATTCTCTAGTCTTTATTCAGGCATGCATTTATTCCATCCCAAGTGCAGGACTTTTAACTTGTCCTTGTTTAATTTCTTTGATTGTGGACCATTTCTCCAGTGTATCCAGGTTATTCTGGATCCTAGACCAGAATAACCTACCCTCCAGAATATCTGCCAATTCATCCAGCTTGGTGTCATCTATACATTTTCTAAATGTACACTGAATTCCTTTCTCTGAATCACTAAAAAAGATGTTAAGCAATACTGGAGAACAGACCCCTAGGAATTCCACTTGATTCCTTCTCTCAACTAGACATTGAGCCATTAATGACTACTGAACAACCCAACCAGTTATGCATTGACCTTACGGTACTTTCATTTAGTCTGTATTTCCTTGGCTTACTAATGAGAATGTTGTGACTTGCTAAAAAAATAAAAAATTAAAAAATTAAAAATCAAGATATATTACATCACACCCACTGCTCTCCCCCCATCCATAGAGCCTGTCATCTTATCATAGAAGGAAATCAAGTTGGTCAGGCACAAGTTCCTCTTGGTGTATCCATGCTGGCTGTACCTTGTTGCCTTGTTCTCCTCCAGGTGGTTTGAAATAGATTCCTCGATGATCTACTCCACAGTTTTTCTAAATGTTGAGATCAGATGGACTAGTTTGTAATTCCCCAGATTCTCTTTCCTTCCCTTTCTTAAAGACTGGCATTATAGTTGCCTTTTTTCCAAGAATTCCACGAGTTGTTAAAAGTAATAGCCAATGGCTCCAAACTTTCCTCGGCCAATTCCATCAGTACTCTAAGGTATATTTCATCAGGCCCTGCCAATTTGAAAGCATCTGCCCTCTAAGTAACCCCTAATGTGTTCTTGCACTACTCTAGGCTGTTTGTCTCCGTTCTTATCTTTCTTGCCAAATGCACTCATCATCTGGTAGCTAACTTTATTCAGGAAAACTGAAGTAAAAAAAGGCATTAAGTACTTCAACCTTCTCTGCATCATCCATAAATTGATTGCCTTTTGCAATCTTTTTTGGTTTTCCTTTTGCTGCTGACATATTTTTATAATAATTTTTAGTGCCTTTTATACCATTCGCCAGTTGCATCTCAAATCATGCTCTGGACTTATAGCTTTTCTCCCTGTGCAATACTCTTATATTCTTGCCTAGCGATACAACCAAGTTTCCACTTCTTGTAGGATTTCTTTTTTCAGTGTTAACTCACTAGAAAGATTGCCACAGGAGCCAGACTGCTTCCTGCAGCACTTCCCAATCTTTCATTATGTTGGTATAGCTTGTTCCAAAGTCCTTAATATGAGATAAGGACCAGGTCCTGCAATTTGGAAACTGCTGTTGGCTGTTTAAAGACTACCACCACCTGAGAAGATTGTCATAGGTTCAAGAATTTTGTGTAAGTTACCCTGCATATTCTTCATTGCGTCATTTGGGTAAGTCTGGGAACAATACAAAAAGGAGGCAATGCTGACTTATGAAACCCCAGCCCCTGCCAAGTGTTTTCTGCTGAAAGAACTCATAACTTTATGCACCAGCATGCCAGAGGGCCAGACCATGAAAGAAGATCTGATTCCAGAACTTGTAAGCTTCGCAGAACATCATTAATGCTTATGTTGCTCTACAAATAATTTTCTTCTCTTTTCCAATGAAAAATTCCTTTAAAACAAACAAACAAGCCCATTAGCATGTGGAAATAGTGTAGTGTCTATCAGATTGCCATGAAAGAAATATTTAGAGATCGCTGAAATTTTAATAAATATTTTTCTGGTTCATTTTACTAACAGTAATGACTCTCTTCTCATGAAGTTTGACAGCATACTATAGAATTCCCTGCAGTTCTGCAACCACAAGGCACTGCTTATTGCATTTCTAAATAGTGGTGTAATGCACCGAGCTGACAAAATACACTGTGCTGCTCCCTGCAGATTGGGCTGTTAGACTTTATATTTTATTATATCTTTAAAAGTTAAGAACCTCAAGGGGAAAAATGTTCAGATTTGTAGTTTCATTGCTACCTTCCAAGACTGAAGTCATGAAATAAATATGCTGAAACCTTTTACATAAATTTACTACCTTTTGCAGGGAGCAGCAATAGCAAGAGAGGAAGCATCTTTATCCCAGCACAACAGTACAGAAAAGAGAAATCCTATTTGGATTGCCAAATAGTTAAAAAATGTCTTTGTTGCTGGTCTAAGCCTATAAAACTAAAAGTGTTAGACTGGTAAACACTTTTTTGTATTTGGCATTTATCTGTGTCTTTTTTTTTGTTATAGTCAGGAGTTCTTTCTTCATACATAACCTCTTTTGTTTCCTGAATTGACAAATATCTTTATTGTAGTGCCACCATAAACCTTTCAAATTCCTTTCCATTTTTCTGTGGCCTACTTTCCTTTTGGAAATTCCCCCTGTCCTCCCTAGAGAACACAGGCATTAAATCCCATGATAATGCTCTTCTTAGAACTCATTACTGCAGCATGACCTCAATCAAACACCACACTGCAATGTATTTTACAATATTCTCCATAAACTTTCCATGAAGCTAACTGCTTCATTGTGCATCTCAACACTTCAGTCTTAAAAATTAACCTCCTATTCTTGATTTTGTGATTCCAGTAATATCCACAGAAAAAGACAAAATCCTAAATACTTAGATTTAATGAGCACATACAATTTTGGTAAAATTTGGAAATGCTGTAAATTACTACAGTAAAAAAAAAATCTTTAATTCATTTTAGAAAGTTAAATTAAGAAAGTTGCATGTTATTAAATGCTTAAAAAAAACAAGTAAAAAATAAGTACTCTCAGAAGGGTAAGAGTACATGTGCCAGTCATTTCTTAGTAATATCTGGGAGGGGTTTTTTTGTTCGTGTCATGAACCAGGAAAAACAAAACCTTTCAAACGTTCACGCTAAATTATGTTTTACACCACCTGGCTCAGGCATGACTTGCATTTTGAGTTCAGAGACCATATCAAACAAGTAGACATATAGCAAAGATCTCGTTTTCCATTCTGCAATGCACTGATGTGTGACATTGCTTGTGCCTATTATGTATCTTTAAAAATGGAGAAGATGAATTTATCAGAACACTCCTCATGCACATGCACCTATAAGTGCCAACTTTACAGTTAGCTCATTCCTAATGGCGTTCAAACACTTCACTCCCCTAGGGAAAGCAACAACCTTTGAATCCACCCAATGACCCCACTTGGGAAAAAACATTTTAATCATACCCTGGACATCAAGAACAGTTAGGTTTTAACGTACTAATCTACTTTCAATTATTGCAGTGTAACAAAAGGAAATGGGTAGTCCAATGGATTTTAAGACTGGAAGCTATGTCTTTGATAGATAGCAGAACTATCTATCGTTAAGATTGGGCTCTTATTAGCTTACTAGCCAATTCCCCGTCAAAAATGATGGGGGGTGGGGAGAGTGCTGCCACCTAACGCCCCATACTGCCACTGTTCTGCCTCTTGCAGGGAGTGGGATGTCCTTGGCGCCACTTGCAGGGAGTGGGCTGGGGGAGCTGAGGCTAGTGCTGCTGGCCTCTGTCTAGTCCTCAGCACAGCTTCAGAATAACGGCGATGATCCCCCATGCTTGGAGCACTCTGATTGGCTGTTTCCCTCAGCCAATCAGAGTGCAAATAAAGCATTACGGTCAGACAGACAGACAGACTTAGGCTTTTATAATATTAGAATTTACTGTCAGTATTAAGAGAGATATTTTTTAAACTGACGAACAAAATTTTACAATGTATTTTATCATTCAGGTGTGCAAGAGTGTGAAAATGTCTTTAGACCCCTGTCTTTACTGGAACAAGCAAGAGCAGAGGATAAGCAGCTGTAACAGCTGCAAAGGCTTGCCTGGCTGCAAACTGAGTGGCTGAGGAGTGCCTAAGAACTTTATAAGAAAGGCAGCAAAAAGTTTGCAGAGGGTAAAATAGCTTTTCCAAACAGAGGGTATGCTGTGCACAATGCATGCTTTTTACTGGAGCATTTGAACTGTGACCAGAGCCCCCAGTGCAAACCCCAGACTCTGATTGGCTACTATGGAGCCATAAAAAGCTGATGGAGGGAAAAGAAGTGGGGAGAAGTCAGAGGAGAGCAACACCAGCCTGAAAAGAGGGTTAGAGACTCAGCCCCCCCACCCCGCAGAGGGAATTGAGCTGAGGCTTGCTGGGGAGCAGAATTCAGAACAGAGGAGAGCCTGAGTCCTCCCAGGATAAACTGATTCCCCGCCCCGGTCAAAGCTGTGCAATCAGGGACACAGGTACACAGGGAAAGAATGGGGAGGGGCTGGTAAGCTAGCTGGGAGAAGCTGCCTGGTCAGGGACCTACAGAGGGAGGTCCTCTGTTTGGGCTGGAAAGGCTTGTACTGAGGGGACAGAGACTTGCAGAGAGAATCCCGATTCTGCATGTGGAGGTGCCGGGGGAGAGAGAGAGCCCAGAGAGAGAGTGGGCTGTGAGAAACCCAAATCTGCATGGGCATGTAAGGGGACACTTAACCTCTAGTGATTACAGGAGGTGTATTTTGCAGAAGCAAACTCAAGAAAAAAAGCCTATTACCTGCAGTGGCTGGTCAGAGACTTGTTTTTGCTGAGTTACCAAGAAAGAGCAGAGTCCACCTTCCTCAGAGCAACAAAAGCCACCTCTGCCACTAGTGGTGGATCATAGTTAAAGCTGTATTGCTATTTATTGTTATGGGAAGGGAAATGTGATGAGAGGGAAATCAACCTGGGTTATGGGGAGGCAACTGTTTTAAAGTGTTATAACTAGGTGAATGTAATCATTAAGATTGTTGATGCAAGTAGGACCACCCAGTGTGGTGGAATTATTCATCTATTGTTGCAGTTGTACATCCTATTCAAATTGTTGGTTTTATTATTAATATATTTCTTCTCTTGATTAATCATTTCTTTTCTGTATATAGTTGTATATAATAAAGAAACCCATTTGTTTATTGGACTTAAAGTAAATTCTTGGGCAGTGAGGGTGAGGGACACACCTCTCCATGGGACACCTTTAACTGCTGAATTCAAGGACAAAATTACTTACAAACATATAAGCAAATTTCATAGACGCTAGTCTTGGAAGACATGATGGTAGAAGCTCATGGAAGCCACATAAGTCTCTTTACTCATGTCTCAGCTGAAATGGTACCTATTAAGGGTGTGCAAAACAGACCATATTCGATTTAGATTCAGCACGAAATCAGGGACAGAGATTCAATTTATTGATTCGGATCACTGTCCCCGATTCGATTCGGCTGAATCTGAAGATTCGATGTTGATTCGGAGAATCAGTGATTCAGCCATTGACACAGCTTTAAATGTTTTTCCTACATACCTCGAGGTACCAGGCGCAGCTCGTGAACACTGCGAGTGTCCCACAGGAGCATGGGGGGGGTCTCCCCCACATGCTCAGCAGTGGACCCAGGAGTAGATCGGAAGTACTTGGAAGTACACCTGGTCCCAGGCGCACCCCCAGACCAGGAGGCACCAGTTGCTAAGCCAGGGGGGACGAGGGGTGGGCGGGGGGGGCCAGCATGCTCCCCTTCAGATCTGGAAGTCAACCAGAAGCACTTTCAGTCCACTTCTGGATCTGGTGTCAAGCGCACTGGGGAACCCCTCATTCTCCTATGGGATGGTCCATCTGCCCCACCATTGCAGCTTTCACAAGCCGCCTGGTACCTTGCGGTATGTAGAAAACACATTTAAAGCTGAGTCTATATCTGAATCGTTGAATCTCTCCAAATTGATTTGGAGGGTTCCAATCTGATTCAGAGAGATTAAAGGATCTCCTGATTCAATTCAGATTCCAAGATTTGGCCATCAAATTGGCCCAAATCTCCACCGAATCAAATCAGGGACCGAAGCTTTGCACAGCCTTAGCATAGCACTACTGTCACTTTCCCTCCTGGGATAAAGTACGTCATTTTTGCTCCATATTGCACTTACTTGGTAATTTTGCGTGTTGGCTAACCATCTTGAAAAGAGTTCTGAGGTTCCCATTTGAAATAGATACTTTTTTTAGGTACAGTCATGCTATGGAAAATCAGCATAAATAGCTCCTTGCACTATCAAAGCAGAGCATTTTAACAGATTATTTGCATCTGATTCTGTACAACCAAAATTTAGATTTCCAGGAGCACAGGATGCATTTTAGGAAAACATATTTCATTTTGAAAGGAATGTAAACAGGAACAGGGGGAAGGTCCATGTTTTCCATTGTAGAGGCAACATTTCATGTGGACCAGACTCAGTACATTTAGTATGCAATATAGGCAGACAAGGTTCCTTGGGTGAATTTGATATCTTTTATTAGAACAACCCAAATAGTTGGAGAATAGTTATTAAGCAAGCTTTTGGGTTCAAAAACCCTTCGTCAGGCTAAGGAAGTTTCAGCAGTTGGTGTGTGCTCTTCCTGGATGGAATGAAAAGGAAGAGCACACACCAACTGCTGAAACTTCCTTAGCCTGACAAAGGGTTTTTGAACCCGAAAGCTTGCTTAATAACTATTCTCCAACCATTTGGGTTGGTCTAATAAAAGATATCAAATTCACCCAAGGAACCTTGTCTGCCTGTGTCCTTAGACCAACATGG
This sequence comes from Alligator mississippiensis, assembly GCF_030867095.1. Classification (NCBI taxonomy): domain Eukaryota; kingdom Metazoa; phylum Chordata; order Crocodylia; family Alligatoridae; genus Alligator; species Alligator mississippiensis. Next base: position 47,395,429 of record NC_081830.1, read on the forward strand.
CTACAACCCAAACCCCTGTATGCAATATAGGGCATTGGTACACTTGCTTGTACTGTAGCACCAAGAGCTTTTAAAACTGCCCAGCACTGTGGCACATGCATTTGTATAAGTGCCAAAACACACATAACCACTGAGAAAATGGTGGCGGCCTGTTTTGGAACTATAACACATCAGTGTTTGAGTTCAAAAGTGCACCACCACCATTTTCTGTGTGCTGATGCGCATTTCACCACTTATACAACTGGACACAAAGCAGTGCAGTGCACGTTAGCTCATGTGTGGACCCACTCTGCGCCAGATCTTCAGCACATCACGGGATGAAAAAGTATGTGTATAAATGCCTATAAATATAATTTCTAATATAAATGATATAAAACAAGTTTGGGGAAGAGTACAATGTAAAGAAAAATACCTGCCAAAGCTTAAAACAAAAACAAAACAATAAAAAATATGCCTACACGTACATGCTGACAGCTCAAGGACAATTCCTTAGCAGGGGCAGTACTTCAAACAAATGTCAGCTCAGTTACATAAAACTTTAAGTGATTCAGTTTTTACAAGCTGCTTTTGTTGTCAGTTAAATATTATAATTCTGCTCTCTTTGAGCAATGAATCTGATGCATTTATGAACTTTCTTCAAAAGCTTGGAAAAGAAAGGTATTTCATTCCCATTACTATTTGTATCATTGGTAGCAGCTAAGAATTCCAACCAAGGTCAGGTTCCAGTGCTATAGACAAAGCAGACACCTGTATAGTTGGAGACACCATATTTAATTGAATCCAAGATAAGGTTTATTTTCCTAATTAGCATGGGAAAAAAAGCCTGGCCTTGGATTTGAGTACTGGCCCAGGGCAGGTGGTGGCTCAGCTTCAACTTTGGCTCTGGGCTCAGGGCCACAGCCAGGGCTGAGCTACTGCCTCTCTTGGGCTGGAATGGCTTATTTCATGGGAGAGATAATTTATGTGATTATAATTTTATATTTTTCTAATTTTCTATGAATGTCATTATTGGGGGGTCCTCTTAAATTCAAAGTCGTATTAGATTTGGATCAATGCAGTATGTCTTGTCAAATGAAGCTAAATATAAATAGGGAAGGCAGATTAAATGGGGATATGCAATAGGAAAACTGAGGTACAAATATTAAATGACTTGCAAAAAAAAGTTACTGGCATAGAAAGGAATCTGACTCTACATCTTGAATCCCAGATCAATGCATTAACTCACAGAGCAATCCTACCTCTTCTAAGTGCCCACTGAAAGTTTGTCTCCAATTTTAAGTTAAAATTCTGGAGGTCAAGGGTAAAATATGTTCAAATAAAATGCCTGACAGACCTCTGCAAAAGGAAAAAAAAAAAACATACTCCTTAAAATTAGTAAGCTTCTGTCCAAATCTCAGCATTTACTGCACAGGAATGGAAACCAAGGCCATAATGAACAACTGTCTATGGGAGGGGCAGGGGGGAGGTAATCAATAGATGAATAATGAAGTACTATAAATTGCAGGAGTGGTAGAAGCCATGCTTAAACCACTATTTTTATCATTTGAAAAGGTTCCAAAATACCACTAATTTAGAAGATTATAACAGCAGAATGGAATGGGCTCCAGCCCATTTCCTCCATTCTGCCTCATATTTATTATGGAAAAAAAGGGTAAATGTTCCCTCATCACCAATGCATCATAGCATCAACAATACCAAGGTACCACAAAACTATCTACCTATGGCAGAGTGACTGACAAACATTTTAACAGCATTGAAAGAGATGGCATTGGAAAAAAGTGAAGAGTTACTTGCACACGACCCAGTTCAAAACAACACACATGTATAACAGTAGTAAGTAAGGCAAGAAAGACACTACACAGCATATGATGAGCTCTGATCTTGCTCCTACTGAAGTTAGTGTAAGACTTTCCATTAAATCCAAAGAGACCAAGATGAGGGCCTTAATGAGAGACCCTCTTTAAACATATTCCCAGAAAGACCAAATGAGCATTCACAGTATAGGCAGTTATACTTCTCTACTGTAAGTCCTCAGTTACTGAACACACATCTCTGATCTTGACCTGATATGGTCTGAAAACAGGTTTGCCTGGTCAAAGGTAGGTTTGATACAGGTTTTCCAATGATAGCCAATGCAAAAATATAAATATGGTGATAAACAGAAGATGCAGCTTGTCAGAAAGAAACATGAAAAGTAGGCTGGCCAAGGTCCTACAACTCCTTTTCTCATTTATAGCTTCCCAGAAGATTCCCCAATTCCATAACTGAGTCAATAAAATTCTGCATCATTTCTTTATCACTTTATTTAACAAATTAAAACTCTCCACATAAAACCACTGAAAGGCATATATGAGATTTAATGCATTTGCATTACTGTTGTCTTACTTCACTGCATTCTCGTTCTACCTTTTTAAGAGCTTTCCAGAGAAGAGCCATTTATTCTGAATGACTGAACAAGAGATTTGCCTCATTTTTCCATATTCTGTAAAATTAATGGGACATCTCCCATGGGCCGTGACTGGTGTAGACCATTACTCAAGAAGGAATGCAGTTACTGGATTATGAATCTTCCCCCAACACCCTATGATGCTATCTGTACACTGCTTGTTATTTGTGGATAACCATTTCCAAATGTATTATTCTGGTCATTGTCTGGAGTTGATGAGAAACTGTACTGAATACTTTATCTTAGAAAATTTACAGATACATTACCCTATCAGACATACTAACCTATAACATTATCCTATTCACAGGTACAATGTAGTCCAGAAAGATTTCCAAGGTGGGGTAAGAAAAGTCTTCCACAACTTTTCTCAACTATCCTAAATTATACTGGTGTACTAATGAAACAGTCATTACTGCACACATGTCATTAAAAGATTTTGAATGCCCTATGCCATTGAGATAATTGCCCTAGGATTAACCACCATCATCTGGGAGATGGCACAAGCAGTGCTCTTTCACGTGGACATGTACTAGTGATGAAAATGACTCCAAAGTTTATGGTACTTAGGGCACCTATACACATGCAGGATGTCTGCTACAACATGTGCTAATTAGCATGCATCGGAACAGATTCAATTAATCAAGTCTGCTGGAGTGTGCTAATTAACATGCTCCAGCAGCCTCCGCATCACATCTATTCAGCGTCCCCACACTTCAAAATGGTGGCAGGGCATTTGAACAAAAACTCTTTGAAGCTTTAGTTCAAATGCTCCTGTCGCCATTTTGAAATGCGAGACACTCAATACACATGACATGGTGGGTGCATTAATTGGAGTGGTTCTCAGAGCCACTTAAAGTGCCCCTTCCACCCCATCCAAGAGCACATGTATAGATGTCCTTATTAGGAAGTGCTACTAGATAGGAGGTGCTTGTTCTAATTTGAATGGGGTCACTGTACAAGGTACAGTTTCCCCGCTATTTTTTTAAACAATGAAGAGAACTGTTCCAGGTTGGCTCCCAGCTGATCAGTCCAGGTTTAGAAGCAAATATTTTGATTTACTTCACAGAAAAATAGGAATCTATTTTGATTTTCTTGAACTTCTGTCTAATTCCAATTTTGACTAAGCCATAATAGTCACAACACTAAGCGTATTTCAAGCCTGTTTTAATTAATTAACTTTTCCTGAATGATATCTCATAGAAACTTACACTGCTAACGAGAATGAAAAACCTACAACTACCAATTATCTGCAGTGTTGCATGTCATTTTAACAGGACCTGCACTGTGACAGTCAAGGAAGAAGAGACTGGACTGAGAAATGTGGGGAGAAAGAAAGGCAAAGTAGATTGTTTTGTGTAATGACCGAATATTCTAACACTGCAGTATGTGTGCAGATAATCTGAGATTGAACCTGTACAGAAGCAACCAATACATAAGCTTTAATAATATTTGTCAATAAGCTTTAATAATATTCCTTCCTTTCCATAAAAAAGAGAGAACTTGGGTAGAAATGTGAACACACCACAATCAATACTATACATTAAGAGGATCAAGAACAGCAAGTGAAAGCTTTTCTAATATTAGACATAACTCTTACATTAGCAATCCTATGAAATGACAGGGACTTCAGCTCACATTGCAAAATGTCTATTTCACAGTTATATCATTTTAGCTCCTTAAGAAATAGAAAACAGCAGTTCAGCATGGGAGAACCAGTAATTCCTTCTAGCATGCATTAACATCCAACATCATGAATAATTCATTCTAGTCTAGTGTCTTAAAATGTACTGTCAGAAACTGATCAGAGTAAAGGCAACTGAAGGAAAACTGACATTTAGAAAATATTACTAGAATACACTCCCCGCCCCCCCCCCCAATCACCACCACTGTTCTCTGAAACTGTCATTTACTTCTTATCGTTTCAAAAGTATTTCTACAGTGTTATTTTTGGTGTCTGACACTTGCCAGCCAGATCAATGAACTGGATCTATGGTTGTGATTTTTCAAAGCAATCTTGGAAAACTACATGCCTCTTCCACTATTTTTAAATGAAAAGTGGTAGGGCAATCCATCCACTGCTTTAACAGTTTTAGACATCATTATTATGCAGCCTACCAGGAGTTTTCCATCTGTCAGGTATTGCATCCAAATGAAATCCAAAGTGAAAACTCAGTACATCAAATGAGTCCGTTACAGACGCACACAAAAAAACCAAACAGAAACCTTCAAGAAAATAAATACAAGTAATAAATCATGTGTATTATTTTATGAACATGTGAATGAAGTTCTCTGCTATAATTATATTTAATACCGTCAAAAAAAAAAAAAAAAAAAGAGAGAAAGTTAAATCACTTCCCATTTTTGTTATCAAGGTCATACCAAATTTACTGTACACAACTAGGCTTCAGTGGGTCCAAGGAGCAAACTCTACTGTAGCAACTATACAGTGGCCTAATAAATTATAAGGTAATTAAAGTAAGCTGCCCAATCCCAATGATAAAATAAAAAAAGCCAGAAGGAAAGGCCTTGATTTGTATTTTCTAACTGAGCAAAGGTGAAACAGGAATAAAACCCTTGGCCATTTCAAGAAGCAGAGTAACTGACAAAAAAAAGGTAAAGAAAGCAACTCTTCCTCATTCCTACTCCTAATGTGCTAGAAGTACTTTTGTTATGAAGTGAAAGCTCTTGTCCATGCTACTGTCCTATGAAATGCAACAAGATCTACTCCACCCCTGCATTTAAAAAAAATAAGACATCTTAAATAGAGTTCTGCCTCCATCAACTGAGCTGCTCCAGTATGAAGGACAGGAGAGACCTTAGAACTGGGGTGGGCAGTTATTTTGGCTGGAGGGCCACTTAATGAGTTGGTGAGCTGTCAAGGGCTGCAAGGGTAGCCCTGCCCCTTGACAGGTACCCACCCTCTGGTCACCATCTTGGGAATGAGAGTCCTGCCCGAAACCCCTGACCTCTGCCACTGGAAGTTCCTCCTCTTGCCCCTCGGAAGTACTCCTTTGGGGGAATGGGGTGTTGCCATCTTGGAACGTGAACAAAAACAAATCATACATTAAAAGTCAAACACCTACTAGAACATACTTTAATTTCATTACAAAACATATTTTTGTCATGATTTGTGTTTGCAGTATATATAGAAGTGATGGCATAATAGCTCAAAAATTAAGACTTACTCTTGTATATTGTATGTGAGGGAGTGTGGGGGGTGTAGTTGGGGTGTGTATGTGTGTAGAGTAGGGTGGGGGTGTATGTGGGTGTGTGTAGGGTTGGGTGTGGGTGTATGTGTGGGGGGTATAGGGTGTTGCAGGGTTTGTGTATATGTGGAGGTGTTGTGGGGCAGGGTGCAAATACGTGGGGTTTGTGGGGTGTGAGGGATAGTGGTGGGGTGTGGGGACCCCCCCACACACTCCCCCCGCACAGCACACAACCCCCACTGGCAGCAGGTGGTGGACTCTTGGGGCACACAGCTCTAGCCAAAGATGCATGAGGCAGCAAGGCGTGCAGCCAGGTCGGCCTGCCTCTATCACGCGGGGCTCCCAGTGGAGAATGTGCAACTCCTGACAGTCACATGCCATTGGGGAGAAGCCCCACACAATGGAGCCAGCTGCCTTCCCTCCCCTCCCCTCCCCTCCGCTTCCCGATGTAGTTCTGGGACCTGCATAGAGCAGCAGGGAAGGCAGTTGGCTCCATTGAGCAGAGCTTCCCCCAGCGATGCACAAGTGCCGGAAGCTGTATGTGCGCTGTGGGGAGCCCCATGCAAAAGAGGCAAACTGGCCTGGCTGTGTTTCTTGCTGCCATATACAGCTGTGGCCAGAGCTGCACATGCCAGCAGGTGGCAGCACCTGTGTGGGCCACCAGGTCTATGAGGGCCCACTGCTTGCTGCTGCCAGTGGTGGGGGCTATGCACTATGGGGGGAGGGTGTGTGTGTGGGAGGTCCCCACAACCCCCTCGCACCCACACGCTGCTGACCCGGACTCTGTGCTCGTGCAGCCTCCCTAGCCGTGGGGTCCACGTTCCCTCAGGACACAACCCCATGCTCCCTGCCCCCACCACAGTTCCCACCCACCCTGCCACAGCTCCCTCCTCCTTCCACTTCCCTACTTGCTGCCCAGAGCAAGCACTGCAGCAGGGAGACAACAAGGAATCGCTGGACGCTGGGGAAGCCAAGCATGTCCTCCAACAGCTGCAGCAGTGGCAGCAGTAGCCCTGTCCAGAAGCTGTGTGTGCTGGCTGGGTTGGGCCCTTCCACCCACGAGGATGGGAGCGAGACATGCAGGTAGGGTTGGATACAACTTAATTAGTGGGTGCCTATGGACCAGATGAAGTTGCCTGGTGGGCTGAATCCAGCCTGTGGGCCATATTTTGCCTGCCTCTGCCTTACAGATTAAGCGTTCACAGGTATTTCACATGTATTTTCTTATCCTTATTTCATGAATATTACAAGCTTCAGGATCCTGTGATCCTTTGTAATTCTAGCTCCTTGCTTGTGAGCTGTACCAGTTCTGGAAAGACTATTTGAGAATATAGCAGCACTCCATTTACTGACAAGATAAAAGAATGCTGCTGTGCACAGACTTGAACTAAAATGTTTAAGTTTGCTAAATGTCAGGAGACAGTAATGGTATGGCTCAAAAACAGGCCTTCCTGATCAGCAGTAATACTCCCAAATTTCACAGACTTCAAATGCAAATAACTTCCTGATGATTCTCCACAGTTATATAGTCATCAGCAGGATTTTGGAAGATGGGTGTGTGTGTGTGTGTGTGCGTGTAAAATTTTCTTACTGTCTTTCTGTACTTTATAAATACGGTATGTATAAGTAGGGAACCATTCAACACAAGACAATTCTGCTGTTAACTTTCAAAATATTTGGGATTGAAAGACCAACCACTTTCATCACTGTCACTGGATTACAGATCTTAAATCATAGTCTAATTCAGGGATCAGCAACCTTTGTGCAGTGGTCAAGAACTTCCGATTTAGCTGTTGCTGCTACAGCCAAAAGCATCTCCCTGCCAAGGCACATGTGACCCACCACAAAATGCCTTCACTGTCAAAATGCCACTGATACTTAGATAAAATTTGGGGGGGGGGGAGGGGCTTAATAAAATAACCTAGCAGGCTGGAACTGGCCCATGAGCTCTTAGGCGACTGACTTCTGGTCTACCACCAGACTCCAGAAGTCTGGATTTACAAAACTGAAAACATAGTCCTTTGCAATTTATTGTATGACTATGAGGGAATGCATCCTTATAAAGAAGATGCCTATTACAAAACAGTAGTCAATACACAGTAGAATCTAAAGACAACAGCACTTCCTTGTGAAAAGAATACTACATTTAAAACATCTACACATCCATATGAGACTATACATGTGCCTCTGTGTGCTATTTTATCTAATAAAACAGAAGTTTACATATATAGGACAGAATGGAAAGAATCACTAATGCTAACATCAAGGCTGTGCTACTCAGTCTCCACTGAGTCGCTGATGTGGACTGCTCCAGAACCCCAAACCATACTAAAAGCAAACTCTGACCTACTTTTCACAGGGATTTACCAGGGGGCAGGGAGTAGCAAAGCTGATTGTATCCCCTGCACTATGGAATACTCTCCTGGATTACTATGTTTACAACTATTGTGTTTACAATAATTCATTACAAACATTAGAGTGGTCTGGAGGGGCCAGAACATGGGTTAGAATCCAGCTTACCATATGCACACACACAAATACTATCTCACATACATGGAAACAAATATAGGCATCTGTACATGCAGCATACGTGCAATTCTTTATAGACTACAAGTATTTTTTTCAGTTCAATTTTGCAAGTATACAATTCTTAGAGGATTTTTTAAGTTAACAGTAACATAATATGATAAAAAACGGCTGCACTCAGAATTTGCTGGTGGCATCCTACATGAGATCACCTTATATGCAGTTATTTGAGTAAAGGAGCGGGAGGAAAGGGGAGCAATTAATGGAAATTTACTAAACTAAGAAGGCATAATGACTGGGAAGTCAGGGAGATGAGGTCCAATTAATTATTTAGGACCAGGGCATTACACATTATGGCCTGGGGGCCAAATATGGCCAACACAGGTAGGCCATCCAGCCCATGGGGTTTCTTGCAGACCATACATGGGGCAGATTCAGCTCACAGGACTCACTCCTATGCCTGCTGGAACCCCGTAGCAGCCACATTAATCCCTGTGGCTGCCAGAGCTGCTGTTTGAGTGCAGCTCTGGAACATCAGGAGTTAATGCCACTCACCTCCCCCTTCTCCCCCTCAATGGCTGCCACAATGGGTGTTTTAGTCACCCCTGGCAATTAAGATCATCAGCAGGGGAAGGGGCTGGGGGCAAGGGTGTTCAAGAGCCACGCTGAAATAGCAGCTCTAGCAGTTGTTGGGATGAATCCCACCACCATTCTCAGATTGTTTGATCCACAGGTCCAAATGAGTTTGTAACCCCTGATTTAGGGCTACTGAAGAACACTGCTATCAACATTCATCCAAATGAAATTAGCAATGAAGTGATAAAAACTTGGCATGATAAATTATCTATCTATATGATGAGGCATGCATCTTCATGTGATGATATTAAACACATTGGCAATGGACATCAAAGCATGCTCTAATCCTCATGACTGCTCTAATCCTCATGACTGCAACTCCCAATCCCATAACAGGAGGGGAGAATAACTTGTGAGGAGCAAAGTGTCTGTCCTTCCCAGTATTTCCATTCTACAAGTAGTTTTTAATACACTTATCTACCACTACCTGGCTTCCAGCCCACTGAGCTAAATCAGAACCTTCCTGCCAATCCCAATTCAGCCCACTAGAGTGATACATGAATGGCAACAGTAGGAAGTCTTTCAGCTTTAAAAAACAACAACAAAAATCATTGGGACTCTGGGAAAATCACCAAACAAGTAAACAAACAAACAAACAAACAAACAAACAAACAAACAAAAAAGTGTCTTGTGCCTGCAACTAAAAGTACTGCCCAGTACTGTGCCCAGTACTTCTTGGGAGACCTTCCTACACTTGCATGTTAATAATGCAAGGAATCTTTAACAGAAGCATAACATGGACGACCATGTTTATACTATTAGTCGAGACTTCAAATATACCTTTTAGGCAAAGCAATTTAGTAAATCTGAAATATCACCCATATTCTTTAAAATAATTGCTGTAAGGAGTAGACTGGGCAATTCCAGGTCAAACTAGCGCTTGCTAAAAGACAGAATTCATCATAATCTTGACAAACTGGACCTTGCCATGGCATCCCTAGCAAGGGTGTCATACTAATCTGGGGTCCTGGATTACAAAACTGCTTGCGTGTCAGATCCAGCCCAGATTGCGAGGGCTCCTGCAGTGAGGAATCTAGCAACAGTGAGGAATCTAGCAGTAGCAGCAAGAGGTCCAGGAGAGTGACTCCAGCCAAGCTCGCCACCACAGTTTGATACCCTGCCCTAGAGAGAAACAACACTCCTTTGCAGCACTCAATTCTAAGAACATGTTAACTAGGTGCATTACAGCATGCCCTACTTAAGATACTTAGTAGCTGGAACAGATGAGAGCTGCCCTTAAATTCCTACCTCATGATAAATTGGTACTTAGATTTAGGTTGGTTAAAAAATGAGGGAGTCTACTACATTTATCAACACCCACCCGCTGTTCTTTATCACAGTGCTCTGGCACAGCTGAATAGAAGACATAGTGATCTGTTATACTAGATATAGAATTTTATATAAAATGTTTACCTTAACTTTATTAGTACAAAAAATAATATACTCCATAAATAATAATGGTCTTGGCATTTCAGTATGAGCAATTAATTCTTAGTACTCTCTCTTTATTATAAAAATAACCATTCTGAAATTTTGCAGTTTATTCATGCTATTTAAAACTACTCATGTTTACAGTAATGCAAATATACCATTACATCAACACATTAAGGCACTGACTATATAACTGAAACTAGATATTTCCAGCCCCAACCAGAAAGAAGCAGCTGTTCCAGGATTACCTTTCTCCTGCAATATCAGTAAAAGCAACAGGTGCTATTTTATGAAACAAGATTTACTGTACAAGCCTGTGTTTCTTCCTTTAGGAGTGGTATCCAGAGTAATGTGGGAACCCTGCATTTGATAACTTCTGCTCACACTCTAGCTCCAGGGAATTTAATAAAAAAAATACTAGGCTGCAACCATATGCCAATGGGTTGGGATCTTCTTGGATCTCAAGCTGAAGAAGGATGGGCCTAGTCAGAATTTGGATCAGCGCCCACTAGAGAACAAAGGCTTCCAGGCAAACATGAATATCTTCTGTGCATCAGCCTGCACCTGTTATGTCATCTGCTAGCATTTGCCATCTTCTTAATTGATTTTTTTCCCCTTAAAATTTCTGTGAAAATATATTTAACTGTCACCAAATTGTGTTAACCTAGTATTAAGGCTGAAATTGTAATCAAGAGGGAAAAAGGTCAGACATTCATAATTAAACTGTTGCAAATAATTCTGTTCTTTTGAAAGGGAGGCCCTTTGTGTAAACTAGACATGCATGATCATACGGGTGCAGAGGTATAATATTCGTGAAAAAATGAGAGAAGAATGATCCTTTTGCTACAGCCAAAGGCAAAGATCCTGTTAACTACTCCAGTCAAGAAGATCAGTTCACCTGCTACAACTGCCCCCTGTTTATTTCAGCAGAACTCTGAAATAAGTAGTATACAAGGTCAGAGCTAAAGATACAAAATTATATTCATGAAACATATGCACTGTCATGTATTTTCATTAGTGACAAAAAAAAAATCTGTTAACTTTTAAAATTCTTAAACTATGTTGCCATACTGTTCAAAACTGAAACCCTTAAAAGGCAAGGAAATGAACAGTAATTGGTCAATAAAACATTATGCTGGTCACCTCAAACAGAACATTCTTGCAAAGAAGCATTCCAGAAGATGTTTCAGTTATCAAAAAGTCAACCCTAATATAGGGGTTTATCTTCTTTTGGTAATCAAAATCAGCATCAATAAAGATTTTCTTAGTCGATACCAATAGCCAATTATTAACCAGCCACACTGGCCAGTACCAATCTGATAGCTGATTTACAGGAATGCAGCCCAGCAGCTTGAAAAGTAGCACCATGCTGGTAAGGCTGTGGGGGGCAAGAGGCATGAGAGAGGGAAGACCATGGATGGGCAGATTGAGGTCCCCAAAATGAAGGGGGGAGTGGGGCAGGGGCACAGGAAGGGGCTATCCAGCCAGGGTGGTGAATTGGACCCTGGGGCTGGGAGTAGGATGAAGCTTTGGGTGGCTCATCCAAGGGGCTCGGGGAAGCGGGCAGCTCCTTGTTGCTGTGCACACCCCTAGGGAGAGGTATGGGGGACATATGCCCCTCGGATCTGTGAACAGGGCAGAGGCAGGATGTCCACTGTGGGCTCAGGGCCAGGTGCAGCACCAGCCTATTCCTGGCGGGTAGGCTGGGCTCAGAGAGGGCTGGAGCAGGATGGGTTCAGCTGTACAGAGCGGGCAGGCGGTGGTGGCGCGGGAAGCGGTGGCTATGGGGAGGGGGGCTTAAAGCAAATTTTGGGGTGGCTACATCCCCCCAAGCCTCCCCTAGTGCCACCCCTGTTTGGGGCACTCCACTCTGCTGCTTTTCCCACAGGAGCCCTGTATTCCTCCTGCCTGCCCCACTACGCAGGGCTCCCAAGGGAAAGACAGCACAGAGGAGTGCTCCAAGCAGAGGTGGTGCTAGGGGGGTTTGAGGGCTATAGACACCCCAAAATTCACCCTAGCTCCCCTGTAGCCACCCCCCCATGCCACCACTGCCCATCTGCCCCATGCAGGTGAGTCCACCCCACTCCCAACCTCTCCAAGCCCAGCCCCCCCACCAGGAAGAGGCTGGAGCAGCCCCTGGGCCTGAGCCCGCAGCCCGCCTCTGCACTGCACACAAATCCGGGGGGGCACATGCCCCCCCATGCCTGCCCCAGAGATGCATGCAGCACCTGGGAGCTGCCCCCGTTCTTCAACTCCCTGCATCTCCTGGACAAGCCCCCCACAGTTCTGTCCCGCTCCCGGCTCTTGGGTCCCATTCACCACCCTGGCTGGGCAGCACCTGCCCCTGTCCCTGCTCCACTCCTTCCCTCACAGTGAGAGCTTCAATCTACCCTGCCATACCCCTTCCCTCCCTCACACCCATTTCCCCTCAAAATATTACTGGCAGGGCACTGTTCTCCAAGCTGCTGGGCTGCATTCCTGGCCTTGTGCATGCATGTGGCCGCGCACATGCACACAGCATTATCACTGACATTATCAGCTACACCAGCCAAAAAAGAAAGACAATAGCCAATAATATTAATTTTGCTTTTATTGGTGCTGATGAATCTATGACTGATATATCGGTGCACCTCTACTCATAATGGATCTATGCTTGCAACCTTAAATGCAGAAGGGATGTCATTTTTCCACAATAAAGGTGACACACCCAGAAAGCTAGAATCTAATATAGCCATATAGGTCTCTAGAATTTTAAATGAAGACATTAGTCAACTATAGAAAGTCACTGTGGTTTTTTGACACACAATGTCTTTGGATTCTTAAGTGCAAAGGATGTAAAGCACAGTTGATCTAAGAGAATGCAAGATTTAAACCAAATCCATAATACTCAAGCTTGATCCTTCTGACCTTAATAGAGGGCAGGATTGGTTTTAAAAAAAACCTAACATGTACAAAAATCATTAACTTTGCTTACTGCCAATTCTCCAAATGTAACTGGTGCATGTGTTTTCAAAGTACTGCAAATAACAAAATACTGAAGTGCAGTCTATTTTCCAGCTAATGGAAGCTAAAGAAGTGTGAGCAAAAAGAGTCAGTTTTAAAGGCAAACGTCTTTTAAATGTCTTCCATATCTCAAAAAGGTGTGATGTGTTTATTTAAAAGAGGAAGATAGACACGTTCACCATTATTTTCCAAAATCTGGTAGTTTTTAGGGCACAGCATACTTAGCTAAATTAATACAGACTACAGCTTGAAATCTTAGGAGTCATATAATGATCATCTAAAATGGAGCCTGCTATAATGCATATGGTAAGCACAGAGAATTAAGATTTAAACCACTACAGATCCATGTTAGCAGATTTTATATATGTGTGTACCCCATTCAAGTTTTCTGTTACAAAAGTGTGAGAAACCCACATTTCCAACAATGGATTTTTGGAAACTTCCTTTTGGACTAATAATCAACAACTTTATTTTTAAAATATGCCATACTTAGGCAAATATAAAATTACCATGAATATAAGATGACCCCCCCAATAATTAGATTCTATATATGGAAAATGTATAAATTCTAATATAATAAAAGGCTTAATCTGTCTGTCTGTGCGTCTGTCTGTAATGCTTTTGGGCAACTGCGCATGCACTGCCAAGAGCACAGGCAACAATTGGCTGCACGGCCCGGGCTGCACATGCCCAAGTTGCCGGGGAAGTTTGTGGCGGTGGTGAAAACGCCCTGGCCACCCAAGCAGCGAGGCTTCCCTCCTACCTCCCTGCCTGAGGGCAAAGGAGGAGATCACAGTGGCAGTGCCTGCCGATGCCCAGCCCTGATGTCCATCAGAACAGCTGGCAGGGAGGGAGGGAGGTGGATGCGGAGCGAGGTGGATGCGGAGGGAGGTGGATGCAAGCTACGTGGATGCGGAGTGGGACCGGACCTGGAGTGGGCAGGGAATAGAGCGGGGCCAGACCCAAAGCAGGAAGAAGGGGGCCTGTGGAATGGGGCCAAACCCAGAGTGTGTGTGTGGGGGGGGGAGAGAAGACAGCCCTGCGTCCAGCCACCCTCCCTTCCCCATGTCATTCTTGACAGCCAATTTGCTAGTATGTTATAATTTTGCATGTACACAATCTAATTATTGGAGCTTGAATTCACCCCTCTCCTACTAGTACAGGGAAAATAAAATCTTCAGGGTAGGAAGTCAGGTGGTCCCTTTGAACTCTGTCCTCCAAACTTCTTCCCTCTTCAGCCCCTCCCCCCCTTACTGTCAGACCCTGCTCTCCCTGAGCATATGGAAGTAAGAGGCAAATTTGAAAACACAGACCTTGAAAGAAAAATGCCTATAGTAATCTGCATAGAAGCAAGTTACAACAGGTACCCACTGGCTTAGTTCATCCAGAGTTGATGCATTTTACCTTTTCTGAAACTTCTGGAAGTTTTAACACAAGTACTCCATAAACACACTTTTAAGCAACACTCTTGTACCTACTTACATACAGTATATACTTTGCCTGATATTTAGGGACTTACTGAATTCATGGTGAAATCAGAGTGCGTGGCACTTCTTTTAATCCTGCATGTTCCCCTGCATGCACCTCATGCCCCTGCCCCCCTAACTGCTGATTAGCAATAGCAGAGGGCTCTGCCACTCCCTCCTCATCAGGAGGGAAGCTAAAACAGTTTTAGACATGGTGTTGTTTTGCCTCCCTGACAGTCAGGAGCAAACAGCAGAGCTGTCCAGGGGCCCTCAGCCAATCAGTGGTAAAAGGCAAAAACGGCACCACATTTAAAGCTGCAATTTTCACCTCCCCACTGACCAGAAGCGAGCCACAAGTGCAGCCCCCCAACCAAATCAGCAGGGGGATGAGGACGGGGGGAACTTGCAAGATTAAAGGAGTCACAGCAGCATACCCTACTTCACCGTGGATTTGGTAGGTCCCTAATAATATTTTAGTCCAAAGCCAAAAGGCTCATGATTCATCATATAGCTGATTGGGCTGGACCCTAGCAGAGTCAGAGTTTCAAACCACGGTGACCCCATAGCTCAGCACTGCTTGGTATGTGCGCTTATTCCAGACAACCCACACAAAGGATCCATGGGCTAATTAGTGCCCCACTCATGACTGGAACTGTTTGTTTGCCTTGAAACTTGGGATCTTCCAAAAATTTGAATGCAAATGAAGCACAAGGCAACCTGGTCCAGCTCAACTTCATGCGACAGTGGGATCACACTAAACATGTATGACAATCTGAGAGAGGGGGTGACAGGTGAGCTGAGTTAACTGCTTGGGGCCCCATTTGGTGATGTTTGCCAGATGCTTAAGTCTGATGAAGAAATAGGATCACTGAAAATGGGAAAGGTGAAGCTCAGGTGCGGGAGTGAAGAGGAAGTTGAAATGTATTCAACATAGTGGCTCACTGACTTCAAAAAGAGTAGGTGCTAAGGGGGTCTGCACTCAATGGACACTACCATACATCTTATTCAAAGGCACTGCATTAAGGCTAATCCTTGTGGTAGGTTACCATCAGTATGTTTGGCCAGTATAGACAGTTGGTTTCCACTGCTGAGCACATGGTGCTTTCGGCAGCAATTTAATGATACACAATGTATTTAATGAAGTTTCCTTGTATGTGAATATAAAACGAGGGACCCCCCCTCCATGCTTATTGGGGTGAAAAACCTAGTCTTGTATTTGAGTAAATTATGGTATTACAGTACTTCTATGCACGCATCAGGAACTCCAACCTTTCAGCATTGCATTAATTCATCCAGGACAGTTACTAAATTCCTACATGAAGGCTGCTGAAGCTGCAGACATCTTTGCACTAGTGATTAAGAACACCATCAATTTGTTTTGAAAAAGCAGAGAAATTGGCAGGCTTTCAACTCATTAGAAAAAAATTAGGTAGCTGCAGAGAGGATAAATTTCAGATAGCTTTCCAATGTAGAAATCCTCTTGAAATAACATGCATATTTCTCTGATCCTCACTGCAAAAAAACCAAACAAAACCCACAAATAACTGGCAATCAAAGACTGTTTATGAACTTAAAAAAATATCCAAAAGAAAAAAGCAACCAAAGTAATTCATGCTAAATACGAGATACTATATTTGCATTACAGTATACAGAAAAATAGGCTAGTTACTTATCTTCAGCTGAACTCAAAAACTTTAATTGACTGAACTTCTTGAAGGGTGATTCAGCAATTTAGAAATATGGCTTTCAACAGGCAGCCTTCAGTTGGTACATCTCTCCAGAAGCAGATCTGAGGTGGGGGAGGAGTGGCAAAAATGAATCCCCCCACCCCCCGCCACCTTATATGCCACGCTAGGAGCAGCAGTAGGCATTTTTTGAGTCCCTAAATCAGGTAAAAAAATCCCTTTTACCCACCCCAGTTTCCGTATCCTCTCTGTCCTCAGCTACTGCCACTATACTTGCCAACCCTGCTGTCCCTGGTTTGATAGTGGGTAGCTCCACAGCCACTGAAGTATGGGGATGTTGATACACAAAATGCAGAGGCTGGTTGGAGTGCGCTAGTTAGCACGCTCCAGACTTGATTAATCCAGTCTGCTCCGATGTACTATAATTACAGTGCATCAGAGCAGCCTCCCCACATGTGTACAGGAAGTTCAAATGCTGGATAAAGAAACAGGGATTGTTAGTCATTAAGGCCCTCCAAAATCAGTACACACTGAATGGTGGGTTCTGAATTAGGATTCAAGTGAATTATATAATTTAAAGGAAAGCAGGCGTTCTCTTTATGCTCTGAGGAAATAACCAGTGTGTGGGTTGGAAAATCAGTACTTATACCTGTCACTTGAATATTTTCTTCAGAGAAATCTTTCAAAATTAGTAATGTTAAATTTAGCTGCTCGTGTTTTGTGGGTTACTATTGCTTTTCAGTGGAGCTGTCTTATATGTTGTAATGTATCACTGTGACAAATGTTAGGCAGCTGCTGCACTGGAATTAAAAGCAAAAGCAGATCTGAGGTAAACGTCATTTTTAAGAACTGCTGATCACTAATGTACCAAATATCCTGAATACTGTAATTATGTTGTACATGCTAGATACCTAGGCCCAACACACTGAACTATGGAAATAAGTATTATCATTCTGACCAACTCCCCATGACACTACGTACCACAGCTCTTTTTATGTGATTGCAGAAAATACAACAAATGGATATTTCTGACCAATCTGGTTGGTGCACCATTGAATGCTTCAGATGTGAAACATTTCAAGAGAAGGGCAAATAGGGTGGGATCTGAGATTTGAGATTCATGGGCAGATACAGGATTTGTAAAGGAGGTTTTAGGAGTGGCACCCTGCTCCCAGGTCTCCCTTCCCCTTCCCACCTCTCCCCCAACTCAGCCCCACTCTCCTCCCAAGCAAGCAGGCAGATTGCATGACAGAAGCAGCAGTGAAGACTTTTAAAGTCTTCAGATCAGTTAAAAATCTC
Source organism: Alligator mississippiensis (assembly GCF_030867095.1). NCBI lineage: Eukaryota > Metazoa > Chordata > Crocodylia > Alligatoridae > Alligator > Alligator mississippiensis. The sequence continues at coordinate 47,413,127 of NC_081830.1, forward strand.
ATCCCATCCCCCTGCTCTCCAGGAAGGGAACCCCTTCCAGTTCCCTGCATCCTCAGTGGCAGGTCCCCTTTCCCTCCATTCCCTCCTCCCACCCCACATCTTGCTGATGCTGCCCTGAGCCAATGGGTGGGTATGGGGAGGGGCTCCCTTGCTTTGCTCCAGCTGTGCTGAGCAGGAGATGATAGCAATGCATGGGATCTTTCTCTTCCTGATCCTCCCCAGGTGTTCCCTACAAGCCTTGGAGCACGCATAGAATCATAGGACCAGAAAGGACCTGTAGGATCATCAAGTCCAGTCCCCTGCCATGGGCAGGAGGTTATTGGGCTCAAACAAGCTCAACGAGGTGCTTGTCCAGCTTCCTCTTGAACACCTTCAAGGACAGTGGCTGCACCACCTCTGCTGGGAGCATGTTCCAGATTCTAGTTACCCTTACAGAAAATAAGTTTTTCCTTATGCCCAACCTACATTTTTCCTCAATTAGTTTGTGCCCATTAGTCCTCGTCCTCTCAGGGGGGTCATTTTAAAGAGTTGCTTCCCTAGATCTTGGTGTTCACCTTTGGCATACTTGTAAGCAGTTATCAAGTCACCTCTCAGTCTTCTCTTGCTCAGACTGAACAAAACCAGTTCCCAGAGTCACTCCTCACATGGCCTATCCTCCAGGCACCTAAGTATACAGGTGGCCCTTCTCTGTACCCTTTTGAGCATTATCCACATTCTTCCTAAAGTGCAGTCCCAAAGTTGGACACAGTACTCCAGATGTGGCCTCACCAATGCCGAATAGAGGGGGAGAAGCACCTCTCTGGATCTGTTCACAACACAATGGCTGATGCACACCAGAGTTCTATTTGTCCTGAGACTTCATCGCACTGTTGGCTCATATTCATCTTCTGGTTGACTGTCACCCCCAGGTCCCTGTCAGATGCAGTGCCAGCCAGTGGACCACCACCCAACGTATAGATATGGTGAAGGTTCTTCCTACCCAGATGAAGAACCTGGCACTTGTCCTTATTGAACCGCATCTGATTGCGTTCAGTTCATAGGACCAGTCTGTTGAGGTCATCCTTATCCTATCCTCAGATGTGCCCGCATTTCCCCACAGCTTGGTGTCATCTGCAAATTTAATCATTGTGCTTTCCACCCCATCATTGAGAATGATGTTAAAGAGCACGGGCCCAAGCACTGATCCCTGGGGGACACCACTGGAGACGGCCCTCCAGGATGATGCCATCCCATCAATTACAACTCCCTGGGATCAGCCTCTGAGCCAACCCATCTCACTGTAGACTGGTCTAGGCCAGTACCCTCCAGCTTAATTAAAAGAATCTCATGGGAAACAGTCTCAAAGGCCTTGCTGGAGTCTAGGTAAATAATGTCAACCTCATGTCCCTTGCCCAGCTGGTTAGTTACCTGGTCATAAAAGGACACCAAGTTTGTTAGGCATGACCTAACCCTCGACCAAGCCATGCTGGCTGCTTCTTATTACCCCACCAGTTACAAGCTTGTGGTTGATGGCCTCCTGGACAATTTTTTCAAAGATTTTACCCAGGACTAAGGTCAGACTGGTACAGGGCCTGTAGTTTGCAGTGTTGTACCTCTTCCCTTTCTTAAAGATGGGGACCACATTAGCCCTCTTCCAGTTGTTTTGGGACCACTCCCAAATTCCATGATTCTTCAAACAGCTTCACCAGAGGCGCTGCTATGAACTCAGCCAGTTCTTTCAGGGCTATCAGCTGCAGGTCATCTGGCCCAGCAGACTTGAACAGGTCCAAATGTTCTAAGAGTACCCTCACCTGTTTGGGACTGATTTCATGTGGACTGTTGTCTTTCCCATATTCCCTAGGCCTCTGGACAGGTGAACAGCTCCTGTCCGATTTCAAGAATACTGATGTGAAATTAGTATTTAGGAGCTCTGCCTTTTCACAGGGATCAACTATGAGCTGCCCCCTGCCGCCCTCCCCCATATTTAGTAGGGGTCCCACAGTGGAGCTTGATTTTTTCTTGCTCCCTATGTACCTACAGAAGGACTTTTTGTTGTCCTTTATTTTGGTTTCCAGCTTCATCTCCATGCCTGCCTTGGCTTTTCATGTCTCATACCTGCAGACCCTGGCTGTATGGTTGTACTCCTCCCTAGATGATGAACTGTTTTTCCATTGCTTATATACTTTTTTCTTTTTCACAAGTTCCCTAATATCCCTGTTGAGCCAAGCTGGTTTTTTGGTCCCTTTCCCACTTTTTGACCATGTCAGGGTGGCCTCTTTTTGAGCAGTGAGAATTGCCCCCTTAAGGAAGCTCCACGGATCCTGAACGCCCAAACCGTTCAGCTGCTAGTCACAGAGAGCTTTCCTAACTAGACTCCTGAACTTACCAAAGTCTGCCCTTCTGAAGTCTAGGACTTCTGTTCTACTAACTGAATTCCCAGCTTTTCGGTGGATGGTGAACCTAATCAGATCATGGTCACTGTTGCCCAGAGTACCTCCAATCCTCAAATTGCCTACCATGTCTTCCCCAGCACTAAGTCCAAAGTGGCTTTACCCCAGTCAGTCCTTCCACACCCTGTGTCAAGAACAGGTCTTCAATAGCTGCCAGGAAGTTGGTTGACCTGCTGGAGCTGCCTGAATGGTCTTTTCAACACATGTCAGAGCAACTGAAGTCACCCGTGACAATTAGGTCATTAGTGATGGCTTCCTCAGTCAGTTCCCTGGAAAATGCCTGATAGCTCTCCTCTTCTTGGTAGGGAAGTCTATAGTGGGGCATGAGAACCCATCTGCTGCTGTCCTTGGTTGACCCACATCTCAAATGAAATATTAAAACTTTCTAGGGATAAACACAGTATCTCCTTAGCCCCCAACTTAAATGCATACAGGTTCTCCCCAAACCCAAGTATCCAGTCCTACAGATTTTATCATTAAGACAACAGAGATTTCACACACATCTTCAACCTCAGAAACACTAAAACAACAGACATTAAAGCAAAGCATACATTTCATATCAGAACATCCATTCGGTAACTCAGATCCTTGAGTTTTTCCATGTAAACTACCTTATATTTAGCTATGTATCTACAGCAGCACTATAAAATATGCAATTTTGAGGCCTTCAACAAAACCTCAGTATGCATAACATTACATACGTTTCTTCTTTTAAAACATTTACATTTGGCCAAGATGCTAACTTATAATGGAGGAATACAAGTAGTTTTCATACAATTTTTTTTTCCATTTTGTTTGTGAAGGCATAAGAAAATATGCACTTACTTCATTCATAAGGCACAGTATTCACTGTCAGTATTTTAGCAGCATCAGCTCCTTTTTGGGAGAGCATGCTGAGTTATCTTTTGTGATGTCAGCAGTTATTTTACACTGATTACTGGAATCAAATCTCTAGACAGGATATATTTACAGCTGGCTACCCTCTTACAATAAGCTGATGGATGATTCATACTTTTTCCCTCAGCTAAAGTCACTGAAAGCAATGTGGAGCCAGAGTGTCACTTGGACAGAATATATCTAATCCTTCAGAGTTTGTCACTTTTCACCCATCCTATACAGTAGCCCTACGGAAAGAGTGATACCAGAGGTTGCTGCTTCAGTTAAAGCTCTATCACATCCAAGTATTAACACAAGTTGGTTGTTTTAAATTATTAGAATGCAACCTTTGTTAGCAAGCATGAAAAAGACAAAATAATAAGTTCTAATGACTTTACCAATTTCAAAGTTTGAAGGTTAATGAAAAACTTGATCCCCCACACCCCAAGAGAAATGCAAGCAAATTTACTCTAGTTTGAATGCTTTTAAAATGAACACCAATAATCCATGATTTTCCTGAAACCAGGGTGGAAGAGGAGTACTATTCACTAGTTTTTTTCCCCTCCCCTCAACAATTTCTATATAAATTTTAGCCCATGTGACCTCAGAAAGAGTAATATTCAAGTGATGTACCTGAGTAGTGAGGAAAATGTGCTTTATTAAAACTGAACTCACTGCATCATCTTAAGGAAGTCACAGAAGAGAAGAAAGTATCTCTGTGAAAAAGTATAAAAATGTGGTTTATGCATAAATAGGCTAGATGCTCATAGATTTATACAGTCAGGTTCAAATTTTGAACTACATTTTTAGTTACAATGTTATATGTACTACATACATTCACAACGCAATTTGTTTTATTTAAAAGTATACACTGTTTTCTAATACACAGAGAGAGGGAGAGATTTCACTATACCCTAAAGAGTTATCTAAAAGAACAAATGGAAGACATGAAGAGATGCATCATTCACTTTGTATACACATGATTTCATGGCTAAGCACGATCACGCTTTTACAGTAATTCCCAGTCCATGAGAAGAGAGAGGTTTAAGACTGCGCGGAATACCATCGTTTCGTTTTGACATCTGTTTTGCTGTTTTGAAGGGGCAGTGTTTCATTTTGTTATTTCATTTCGAAGCATTGTCCCATTTCATTTAGACAAAACTGTTTCGCTGCGTTTTGCCCATAGGCTATAATGAAGAATCATGAAAATGTTAAAAACATTGTCATTTCCAGCCTGATTTGGATGAAAATTGCAGGGATGGTAGCCCCTTCTGAGGGCATGAGGCCTGCCAAGTTTCAAGGAGATAGGTGCAGCGGTTTTGGGGAAATTACACCTCAAACTGTTCAAAACACAACTCCTGACACTTGCCAGCAGCAGCCGCCTCTTCTCATTTGGGTCGCAGATCTGGGGGCTTGCACCCCTGGAAGGGCTGCCGGGGTGCGCCGGACCCCTCCCCAGGGTGTGAGCCTCCAGATCTGTGTGTTAGATAAGGAGGCTGATGCTGCCGCCTGGGCCCAGCCCATGCCCAGCGCCAGTCCCAGGTGACAGAGGCAGCCTCCTCTCATCCGGGGCACAGATCCAGGACCTTGCACCTGCAGGGCTCTGCTGGACTCCTCCTGGGGATACAAGCTCCCGGACGTGTGTGCCAGATGAGAGGACGCTCAGGCTGCCACTGCTGCTGCTGTCTGGAACAGGCAGTAGCAGCAATCTTCTCCGGTGCTGGGCACAGCCTGTGCCCAGGGCTGGTGGCAGAGGCAGCCTCCTCTCATCCGGACACAGATCCGGGAGTCTGCACCTGCAGTAGGGCTGCCGGGCTCTACTGACTCCTCCCAGGGGTGTGAGCCCCCAGATCTGCATGCCAAGTGAGAGGAGGCTGCTTCTGCTGCCTGGGACCACCACTAGGCGCAGCCCATCTAGTGCCAGTGAAGATTGCTGCTGCCACCAGCCCCAGGTAGCAGTGGCAGCCTCCTCTCATCCTGTGTGTAAATCCAGGGGCTCACACTCTTGGGAGGAGTCCAGCACAGTGCCGCAGCCCTCCTGGGGGTGTGGGCCCCTGGATCCGCACGTCGGATGAGAGGATGGTGCCACTGCCACATGGGTCCGGCGCTGAAGCCGGGTAAGCCCAGCTTCAATTCTCAAAACATTTCAAAGCCTTCTGTTTCATTTTGACTTCACTGTTTCAAGCTCAAAATGCATCAAAACAGCTTCAAAATGAAGCAGCCGGTGAAATTTCTCACAGCCGTAGTAGCCATGTCTCAGAATTCCAAGGATCAGTTTTCAAACTGCCACCAACACTACAAATTCCAGTGAGGTTACAGAAATTGGGAAATTTAGTTATGACTCACAACTTATTTCATAAACTCACTTACACTTTAAAGCCCTCGGACTCTTGAACAACTGGCCCTCTCCATTGCTGTCAGCACCTACTAGCAGCATTGTTATGTTAAGTCAGCTTCCAGGTGCCTAACTTCCACTGAAATCAATGGGGACTTCACAACCAGAATCTCCTTAAAACTCTGGCCTATCATTTTAATTCTTTATGGGTAGAGGTGCACCAGTAAAGGTTTTCTTGGCCCGATAGCCAATTATTATATTAACCAGCCATATCAGCCGATACTGATCCGATAACCAACTTACAGGAGTGTAGTCAGGCAGCATAGTCAGCAGCTCTCTGAAGTCAAGTCTGTGGAAGGGAAAGAACGTGGGGTGGACGGGGTAGATTGAGGCTCCCATGGTGAGCGAGGGAGTGGGACAGGGGCTGGGGGTGCTGCCCAGCCAGGGTGGTAAATGGGACTGAGTCGCAGGTGGCTTGTCCAGGGGATCAGCGTCCTGGTGCTTCAAAATGGCAACGGGGGTGCTTAAACTAAAGCTTGTTGAATGAGCCACAAGCTCATCTAAGCTGACAATCTGCCATCCAAAAAACAAGGTGCCTGTCTTATTTGAGGGCATGCATTATGCAAAAAAATGCGTATCTTGTGGAATAATCCTAAATCATTGTAAGACTTAACTAATTATTCTTAATTCATCTATGATGTCACAATTAGAACTCCCATAAAAACTGACACAAACCTCTTATGGCCAAAGACTTAAATTCTGCCTTTCCTCTTTTCTCCAAACAGCAAAATCAATTGTTCAAGTGGCTACATTGCATTATTGATGTGAATATGGCATACAGTTTCTACAATCCCATTAGCTGATGCCTGAAAGAGATGATATTAACTACATGATAGTTAATGACAAATAATGACTAAAAACAAACAACCCCCCCCTCCCCCGGCAGCACCCTTCTAGAGAAGTACTGCTTGGTCAGACAGCTAAATCATATTCTTCATAAGCAGTGTATTAAAACAGCTGTCAGTCAGACATTAATGCATTATTCAAGGAGACCTTAGGATCTTTGGACTCAAAACCTCATGCGTCTTCTCTGTATTATCCAAACAAGGATGCATGGAGGTTACGTTGTAACATATGTTCTTGAAAACTTTTAACTTTCATATCTCATGTGGAAAAGACTAGCAGGTGCGTGGTTATGTTTAAAGAGCCACTTGTTTTGTTGTAGCACGGGCTAACTGATCATTTTTAAAAGGCAAACAAGAACATAATTGTAACCTAAACTTACTGCATAAGAAAAGGCTGTAGAATTTCACCTATACATTCATCAGGCCCCACTGAATTGTTGTTAAATTAGAAAATTATCCCTCTCCTCCTCCTCCTCCCCCCCCCCCCCCCAGGCTAGTCAATCTTGAATTAAAGACTGCAAGTCCAATGCATAAGCCTGGGGCCAAAGGACCCTCCCCATGCTGCTGGGGGGAGAATGGCTCACTGCAGGTGAGTCCTATTATCCACCCCCTGCCTGCCTCTAATGCAAGGTAGGTCGTATTCCAGCCTATAGCAGGAAAAGGTTGCCTACTGCTATCCTAGACTATTGAGTCACCCCTGAAGCTAGCATTTAAGGAAACATTTTTAGTTGCTTGTCAAGTAGAATTTCACTGGGAGCCACTGACTTATACTGAGAAGAAGTAAAGCCCAGCTTAAAAAAGCTACATCATGAAAAATTGGTATTGTCTCCAGGAAGCAATGGCAGATAGGCTATGCAGTTAGCAGGCTATTCCACTGTAAACTACCATTGTCAACTTTAAAGCAAAGGGAAGAACAGTGGGTTTTTGAGATTGGAGCTGGCTCAGTTTTCTGACAAAATGTTTCACCCATCACAAAAAATGCCAATTTGTTAAATTAATGACATTTCTACAAAGTATTTATTTTCCAAGTGTTATGCTTCATTTAAAATGAAAGACGTATTTAGTTTTACCATTTTTTCCAGAGTTTTGTTCCACAGGATATTGTGATTTTGTTTTTGTTCGACTTTGGAATAAAGGAAAAATGAACTGGTAGGTTCTCCAAAAAGGTAGAAAATCTGGTTCTCCTTCCAATCCGCTCCATATGTTTTCCTATATATAATCATGGAATAATAAGGGGTCGCAGGCAGACCTTGATATTGTAGATCTTAATGAAACTCACTAGGTGAAAACAGAAAAGGTAAACCTGTATTTGTCTGGCCATATCCTAAACACAAACCGCCTAACTAAAGACATATTTTGTTGTTGCTAAACATTTTAGGAACACCTGACTAGCCAAACTAATTAAAAACAAAAAAACAAAAAAACCTAACATACCAAACCAACAGCACCCATGAGAAGTATTTCCAGCCAAAAATACACAAGTAGTAATACGTATATGCTTATATATAAACATTGTGTGTGTATATATGCAAGTACACACATGTATGTATATTTGTGTGCATAAATTGTATATATGCATATATAACATATGCATATACATACACGATATATATAGTTTCATAGTTGTTTCATAGTAGGTAGGGTCGGAAGGGACCTGAGCAGATCATCAAGTCTGACCCCCTGCCGTGGTAGGAAAGAGTACTGGGGTCAAACGACCCCAGCAAGGGGTTCATCCAGCCTCCTCTTAACAACACCCAGGGTAGGAGCCATCACCACTTCTCTTGGAAGTTGGTTCCAGATCCTAGCTGCCCTGACAGTGAAGTAGCGCCTCCTGATGTCTAGCCTAAATCTACACTCTGCCAGCTTGTGACCATTATTTTTTGTCACTCCTGGTAGTGCTCAGGGCAACAGGGACTCCCCCAATGCCTGCTGGACCCCCTGACCAGTTTGTAAATGGCCACTAGATCCCCCCTCAGCCTTCTCTTGTGGAGGCTGACAGGTTCAGGTCCCTTAGCCTCTCCTCGTAGGGCCTGCCCTGCTGCCCCCTGATCATGCGAGTGGCCCTCCTCTCGACCCTCTCCGTGTTGTCCACATCCCTCCTGAAGTGCGGAGCCCAGAACTGGATGCAGTACTCCAACTGCGGCCTGACCAGTGTCACATAGAGGTGAAGGATCAACTCCTTGGACCTGCTTGAGATACATCTGTGGATGCATGACAAGGTACGGTTGGCCTTCCTGACCGCATCCCCACACTGTCGGCCCATGTTCATTTTGGCATCAATAATGACTCCAAGATCCTTTTCTGCCTCTGCACTGACGAGAAGGGAGTTCCCCAGCCTGTAGGTATGCTGCTGGTTCTTCCCCCCAAGTGCAGTACCTTGCACTTGTCCGTGTTGAAACCCATCCTGTTCTCATTCGCCCACCCCTGTAACCTGTCCAGGTCCGATTGCAGCCTATTCCTCTCTTCTAGCATGCCCACTTCTCCCCACATCTTAGTGTAATCTGCGTTTCTTATGGTGCCCACATACAGATATATGTGTACACATGCATACACCTGCATGTGTGTATGTATCGTCTAATGAGGTTTTTTTAAATTAAGAAACATGTGGGATGGGGGGGGAAAAGTTATGCAAATTCTCATCCAATTAACAGATGTTGAGAAGATGCCACTTTTTGTATTGACATATCTGCAAATTGGCATCTTCTTAACATCAAGCATTTGGAGGAGAATTTGAACCAACTTCTTTATCTATTATAATGTCCTGTACAAAGCTTTTGGTTTTCTTGAACAGTATGATCTCTATTTGAAATGCACCTTAACCCAAATGTAAAGCTCCATTTTTTTTGGAAAAATTCTTCTCTCATAGCCCCAGTAACCAAAAATTAATAAGTTACTAGATCAGCTTCCTCCTCTTTTTTTTTTTCCAGGCTACAATTCATAACATGGTAGCTGACAGTGTACTAGACAATCTTTCAGTAATTTGAAACTCAGGGAGTATTAAATGTAAGACAAGTTTAGGTCATGCCAGGTCATGGGTAGCTAGACCTAGGAGTCACCTGGGGTCTAGAAAAGCAACCAAGATCAGAAGGAACGCTCAGATCCTGAGCATACAGGAGCCCAGAGATCTATTTGAGGAGCGAAGTCAGAGATTCAAAGCATCAGGCAGAGCATGTGGTCAGATGGTCAGCTGGGTCTAGTGTCCAAAATATCAAACCAGGAGTTGAGTTAAGGAACCAAAGTGTAAGGCCAAACTCAGGGTCCATAGAAGAGCTGGGTCAGGTAGCTGGGGAATGTCAGAAAGTTGGGAGAGCCACAAGCTAGGAGCTAAGTAGTTTGGGTACAAGTTGAGCCCTGATTGTCTAGACACTTCCTCTTCTACTTCTGGACACTTTGTGGGAATGGGTGAAAGGGTGGCAAGAAGTGGGTGGGTGGCTAGGCCCACCTAGATGCTCAGCCAGAAAGATGGCAGATGAGAACGAGTGACTGTGCTGGCTGGCTGGGCCCCAAGATTTGCAGGCTATAGCCTCCGTGTCAGCGTGTCCGAGTCGGGTACCCCCTAACCCCAAGATTCTCTCCTGCCATGACTTTTGATCTTTAAACAAAATTGGGAAGGGAGGGGATGTTAACCGCACAGGTACCCGTGGGAAGGACCACACTGGATCGATGTCTGATACTGGTGCTTTATTATTCTTAGTCTGGTCTTACTCTTTCTAGGAATGCCAGGCAAAGGGGGCAGTTTGTTGGACCCGCCATGGAGACCCCTCGTGTATTCAGGCGGATCCTTGCCGTCTGACTCGGACGGTAAGTACTATGCGTTGTCTTAGAGACCAGCAGCTAATTGCCTCATTAGCGGCTGATTAACGCCGACACCGGGATTCCCCAGCTGCGTCTTGTGCCGGCGTGCAGAGCACGGCTCTTTCGCAGTCCTTTTTTTCTTTTTCCTCCCCACCCTCTCATCCTCCAGTGAGGGATTGGGGTCCCATTTCTTCAGGGCTGGGTCGGGCGTTCCCCCGCCCCCTTTTCTCCTGTGCAACCCCGCCATGTCTTGGCCTGAAGCCACGGCTTTTCGTCATGCCGCTGCTCCGTTCCCTGTGACTCACCACAGAAGCTGGGTTTTTCAGGTATGTAGCGAGCAGAGGGGCAGATTGATCCCGTAATCCCGTCGCTGGCTGTGAGCCCCTGCCTCTGGGCCTTCCTCTGAATCTCTCATTGCAGGGCTCCTTGCCCGCTTCTCTCAATCTATAGTTGCCCAAAGGCAACAGGTCTTCTCCCCTTCTTATCCCTCCTTCCTGAGCTTCATTGGCTCCAGAGGGTGGGGTGCGCCTTTTCCCAGCTTGGTGGCAATTATCCTCAGCTGCCGAGCCCTCTTAGTAACAGAGTTGCAGCCGTGACTCTGTTACACTCAGTTAGGTTGCAAGCATCACATGCTGTTTCTTCCCACTCCCAAGCTTAACATGCTCGACACAACACTATTACATAAACTGAGTCACCTTAAACCGGGACCATAAACTGAGTCCCAGTAAACAATAGTCAAAAAACATTCAGCACCATAAGAAAATACTAACAATTAAATCTCTTAGTGTAGTAGCCAGCTGAACAGACAAAAGGTGGTGTGTTTGCCTGAAATGGCTTTCTTTGTCCTAATTTGAAACAAATATAATTTTTGAAAAAAGGGTGAAATAAATTAATACAGCAACCTGGAGTTTTCAGCTTGGGCAAAAGGTAAAATACAACACGGTAGCAATAGGGTAAGATTCCTCAGACTATAATTTCTGATATGCCTAAATTCTCCAAGTTGATTACAAATGAGAAGGGTTTTAAAATCCCTTGCCTACTTGGCTGATCTGATGAGATTGAAAACAAGGTATTTATTTTATCGATTTTATGTACATATACATGTGTGCACATGCACACATGCAACCCTTTTAAAAAAACTAGATTTCAATATTGTATATGATATATGATTGCATTATATATTTATATTATATATGATTACGTACAATGCCAATGAATTGGTGATTGTTCTTTGCATTAACCATTACTCTCAGTATTTGATACTTGTATTTTCCGTAGCTAGAGGACAGAAATATTTTGGCCAAGTTACAATAATAATCTTCCCTTGAAATGTGAAGGAAAAAAAAGAATACTACCCAGCCAATTTCTTTTCTTCTATTTTGGTTTTTCACTATGCAAATGAGCAGAATTTGTTTGTTGTTGTTGGGTTTGTTTGTTTTTTGAGGGGGGGTGTTTGATTGAGGGCAAGGAATAAATGAAGTATATGGCAAAAGTTTTAATTTTCATATGTAAAATTTCACTTTAGTTGGTCTGATCTAGTAAGGCTGACAGCAGGCAAATTCAAGTTAACAGAGTAAAAGTGTTCTCAGAGATATGATGCATAAAAAGGAGTAACATTATTTTCTCCTGTGACAGCCAAAGAACCTCTTGTGAAAGCATCACCTTTACAAAGGGAGGCCTTTTTAAGCCTAGGGTATTCTATGAAGCAAAAAGACAATTTGCTAAAAGAAAAAACACTCTTTTAGAAACTACCACAGAACAACTACAGGGAAAAAAGGCTGGTTTTGTGTTTCACAATGTTCAGGTAAAATATTATTTTGATATACCGAGTCAGATCTAAATAAATTATTTTTTTGTAAATGTAATAAGGCTGAAAATAAAAGATCCTTTTATGAAAATTAACTAAGCAAGTTGAACAAAAACTACTAGGTAGGAGCTACTAGATTGAATATGTCCTTAAATATTTTCTAGCACAGCTTTCTCAATAGGTCTGAGAGTATAAAGAAGCAGAGCCTAGAGGCAGCTGGCCAGCTAATATATAAATTGGCGTAGTTCCACTAACTTCTAGAGGTTGAGAATCTGACCCACTTGCATCTGCATCTCAGCCATACAACTTCCAAACAAAAGTAAACAGAAGTTGTTCTATTGTTAGTACAATGAAGAGATTCACCAGAAGCGCAACAATGTGAAGCAGTAAAGCAATTAATGCTGTTAGCCCTTGTTATCACTACAGCTTTCTGAGGTGAATTTATCATCCGTAGACAGCAGGGATGGCTAGGTAGAAGACTGGTTTTCAAAACATCTGACATGGTTTTAAATCTTTCTTGGAGGCTACTTTAATTTTCCTGTTCATTGAAGAAGAGGCCAAACTTTAGTCTCCTGAAGAATTTATCATCTGCTGCCAACAACACAGACTGTTCTGCATGCACTACCTTCTTTCACAAGATTAAACACTGAAATACATCTTTGTAAGAAAGCACATGGCCTGCACATGTTGCTTAAATACAAATGTTATTTCAAATGGAGACTCCAATAAAATGTTAAAAACGTGTTTAAGTAGGTTAACCATTGACCTGCAAAACACCCTCATCTCCACCAGAACGGCCATAAACAGACCCTTAAATTTGCTGTTTCTTAAACTTGGACAATTGAATCTTTGGCTTATTCAGCCTCCCTATCTACATGGCAGGCCTACTCTTTTAAGGGTCAAACACCACCCCCATTCCATCATCTAACCTGCCATTCTTGAACTTAGATTTAATACCCACCCAAAGAATATCTGCAGGTAAATAAGAGAACTCTTTGCTTAGAAACAGGTGCTTTGGTTCTCTTTAAAATCAATCTGGATCTATGGGTGATGGATCACTATAAACTGTTGAGGCTCAAACTGAAGACATGGTGATTACCAATGAATATTTCAAAATGACTAAAGGGATGGGAAAGTCAATTAGAGCTATAAAAGCACTTGCGCTGGTTCAGACAGAGCATTGCAAATCCTAAAATAATCTAATCTTCTCTGTGGCCAGAAACTGTTTACTGAGGATCAATGAAAACCAAAAAAAGAACTGAGTTTATTGTCAGGTAAATCTGTCTGCAAATAAGCTACTCTGTGTTGGTCCAATGATTGAGGAATCCATAAGTAATTTTCCTTTACGCTATCTTTCAATATACTTTTCAAAGAGGTAAAGGGGAGGGGAAACACACTATTATATGCCCTTCTCAACCTTTAATATACATCTACATACTCACCTGTTGATAATCCTGCCCTTTATTTGGAATGGTAGCAAATTCTGTGGTATTTGGGCTGAAGCTGCCACAGAAGTAAAATCATGTCACTATCCCATATTGCTAACAAAGTCAAACTATGAAAATTTTCAGAGTTGTTAGACTTGGAATTACTAGTTAATATGATGATTGTTAGCCTACTAAAATGTTTCTCATAAGGTCTAATTGTTTAGGGCACTTTCTAAATCAAGCAGATATCAAAATCAATCAGGAGATTAGTGCTTTTCTTACTATTCTGAAGCAAATGCTATCAGTTCAAAAAATGTTGAGAGAACAGGCCATGTAAAGTCGGTACTGTTCATACATTCTAAGTCAGGGGTGGGCAAAATGCAGCCTGCCAGGCCATTCTATCCAGCCCACGGGGCCCCTAAAAAAATCTAGAACATTAATATTTATCTTCCCCTGGCTGCCTGTCTCGCGGCCCTCGATGGCTTGCCAAAACTCAGTAAGTGGCCCTCTGCTCAAAATAACTGCCCGCCCTGTTCTAAGTATTGTTGGGTTTGGGTTTTTTTTTTTTTTTATCTTTATCTTCACAACTTGGGTGTCTTCCATTTTCCTCTAGAACAGCGAAGCGGACAGAAGGATTGCTGATGATGCTTAGAAAGGAAGAAGGCTTAATGGATGAGACATAATAATGATTAACAGTCCCACCTCATGATCAGAATGACTCTTATATTCCCTATATAGGTTATTTTTGCTTAAAGACCAAAAGTGCTCAAAACAGGCAGCCTTGATCTTCAATATGCTGATGACTGCACCATCCTTGTGCGGGCTGAAAAAAATCTCCAGACTGCGCTGATTTTTTTCAGAGAAGCCTACCAAATTTTGGGCCACTCAACATCAAGGGCTAGGGACAGACATTTAAAAAGCCTGAATTGATTCAATCTTTGCAGGTTAGTCTAACCTGGCTAAGCTAAATCAGTTTTTAAGCATTCAAATATCCCCTCTGGACAGAAGAAATGCAAGCACATGCTTGCACTGGCTCAGACTAGACGGTGGGGGTGCTGGAGAAGCCCTTCTTTCCCTTCCACAGGGATGAGCTAAGGGGGAGCCATAGCCAGGCCCTGGCAGGGCGCTCTGATTAGGGAGATCTGCCTGTACCAGCCCAGGATTTTTCCTGATCGCTGCTCAAGGGGCAAAAGTGTTGCCAGACCCAGGCCCCGGGCCAGCACTCTGAGGCAAAAGGGGGATGTGCAGTGCATGCATCTGTTGATGAAACGGAGCTTTTCAATCTCCCTCTCCCTGCTTCTTTATACTGTCTGCAGCAGACTGACAGGCAAGCAAGCCAGCAGGGTTTATCAGTGTTTATCAGCCCATCAACAGTGTTTATCAGTCCATCAACAAAACAAAAGCCTCTCTCATTAGTTCAAGCTCTTCTTAAACAGCTTTTTCCAAGCAAGGAAGGAGGGACATTACCAACTGACCTGTTGATTAGCTCCAGAAGCCTTAAGTGGATACTGTTCTGTCTGCTTGTCCCAGTGAAAATAGAGACACACACACAGGCACCTCTCAGCATTAGCTAGCATACCTCATGCCTAGGGTCCGTGGGACTGGGATCCATGCTGTGGGCAATGGAAGGGAGAGAGGGAGGGCGGGGGAATCCCTGCTTGAACACAGAGTAATGAGGGGGAGGTGGGGCAGGGGAAGCTAGGCAAACCCTGCTATACCTGCAGTCTCCACCAGAGCTCTGCCCAGACAGCAGGCAGGTGGGACCAGCTCTGCTCTTTGGAGGTGACAGCCCCACCCAGAGCTGCAAAGCATCTGGGATGCTGGGAGACTCTGGTTTAACTAACCAGGAAGGGGCCTGGGACAGATACTGCCTAAACCTGTTTGACCCAAATTGGTTAAATCTGATACTACATTAAACCAGGCTTATCTCAAACCAGTTTCAGCCATTTTGAAACTGGTTTATATAACTTACATTCTGTTAAAGGCTTAAACCAGTTTCTGATCACTTAAACCAGTTTGAGTGTAATGTCTGTCCCTAGCAAAGAAAGCCAAAGTGCTCTACCTTGCTGCCCCAGGCTACGTATGCAACTCCCCTCTCCAAATTACTGAGGGGAAGACACTGGATGTAGTCAACACTTCCCCCCTTTGGTAGCCACTTCCCTCAGAGAGTGAACATTGATGAGGAGATCCAGCAGAGGATCCTGTACACAAGTGCCCTCTATGGGAAATTGCTTTGGCATGTCTTAATTCATTCTGATCTCTAAAAAGACACTATGATCCAGGTTTACAATGCAATAATCATCCCCACTCTCTTCTATGGATGTGAAACATGGGTGACCTACCAACGTCAGCTAAAGAACCTGGAGAGGTATCAGCAAAAATGCCTCCAGAAAATCTCCACATTAAGTGTGAAGATGACCACAGAAACACCAGCATTTGTGCTGAAGCACTGAGTCAGTATTCCTTAAGCACAGGCTTCACTGCACCTGACATGGTGTGCACATGCCTGACTCCTGACTCCCAAAACAAGTACTCTACTCCCAGTTTAATTGCAACCTGAGATCTCACCAGAGATATGAATGGCCAGAGGAAACATCACAAGGCATACCTCAAGAAAACAGGTGCCAACATCAAGAGCTGAAAGGGAGTTGGCTGCCAACCAACTTCAATGGTCCCTCAACCTCAACTAAGTGAAAGCCCATTGTGAGATAAAGTTTCTTGCCCTCAAAGCAGAAGAGAGAGCGTGCAGAGGGAGGAAGAGGAGAGGAATCCCCACCTACAGCCTACTCTTCCCTGTGGAAAGACCCACAACTTCTGTGGATGGATATGTGAATCAAGGATTGGACTCATAAGTCATTTCAAGACCCATCAGGTAAGCCATGGTAGAGATCAACCTCGAATCAAGGGATTGCTAACAACAGTAAGTGCCCAAGAATAGTATATGCAGCCTATTTTTAGCAGTGGAGGTTACAATTAAACATAAATAAGTGTCCATACTGAATTAAAAAATGGTATGTAGAATCAACTCTGTGTTATGGTTTAACACAATGATTCACATCCAAAGTGGTACAAGATTCTCTTAAGGATGCTGACGGGTGCTGCTCACTATGAGCGCTGTTAGGTGTGCAAAACTCCTACATACGATTTACAAGCTCAACCCATAATTTTCCAATAGGAATCCATAATGCCAAAAAAACAATTCTGACCTGCTGTGGTCTTTCCAAGTTTTTTTACAACAGGAGAACTGCTCTATCACTTTTCCTGGACAAAAAAACCAAAAACCCGAGTGAAATCTAAGACCTAACATTTTCTAAAAAGTGTTTAGAGTTTAATGAGGTTGAGAGCCACTGGTTTAACCAGACAGAAACTGTCATCGACCCAGCGGCAACGTTTAGGGAATGCACGTGCATCCCCCGGAAGCGTTGGTGCACTCCCTGACAGGAGCGTTCTCTGCTTAGGCAACGGGCAGGGAGGGCAGGTGAGAGCACTGGTGCCCCTCTGAGAGTGCCAGTCTGGCAGTGGGGGCGCCAGGAGAAGCAATCTCCACGGTCCCCCCATGGCTGACCGCACTGACCCAGAAGTGCCAGGGTGATTGGGTTGGCGTGATCGACCACAGGGAACCTCTCCCCCGGTCGACACAATCAGGTGTGGGGGAACCACCCCCCGGTCGTTGACTGGCCACTGGGACAGGCAAGTGCCCCTGCTTACTCAGGAGGCACCAGTCGCCCATGCATCTACCTAAATTTATTGAAGGTACAAGGTGAATGAAACACCCTGACCCCAGATGTGGTAAAGTGTAGCTTTAAGACATACTTCCAGTGTGTTCCTACAACTTCAGGAGTGCCCTTCAGCTCCAAATGTCCTTCTGCTGCTTGACCACTGAGAACAGACTGAGATGCCGCCAAAGTCACCTCGAGCAATGGTGCCTCAGCTTTACCTGCCTCACCTGGGTCTTGCCAGGTCTTAGCAGCAGGGATATGCCCTTTATTTACTGTGAAAAATATCCTTCCCTGAATTACCTGTTCTCAGGTGTTATTCTTACGGATCTCTTTTAAAATGCAAAATTTGTCATTAACCGCAAAGGCCTGGCTCAAGCACCTCAGACCACTTCTGTATGGTTCTATTTGGTTGGCCATTAGACACACCCAGTCAGATGCTATATTTTCAACAATTACTAGAGATGCACCGATACATTGGCCCCATATCAGATCAACACTGATATAAGGAAAATTGACAGCATTGGAAATCAGCTTTTTTTTTTTTTTTTGCCTGATGCGCCAATAACGTGGCTGACAAATGTCCCGTGCGTGCACACAGCTGCAGCATGCACATGGCCGGAGTGTAGCCCAGAAGATTGAAGAGCAGCGTCTGGCTGGTAAGCCTGTTGTGGGGGAAGAGGAAGGGCAGAACAAGGCCCCTGCAGTGAGGGAGGGAGTGGGGCAGGGGCCAGGGCAGGGCAGCTTAGCCGGGGTGGGGTGCAGGAGCGGGGTAGTGGCTCCCACTGCTGCATAAACCCTGGGAGGGTATGGGGGTCATGTGCCTCTGGATCTGTGTGCAAGATGGGGCAGGATGGGCTGTCGCTGTGGGATGTTCCAGGTGGCAGCACTGGGAGAGGGCTACAGGGAGGCTACGGTGAATTTTGGAGTAGCTGCTGACCCCCCCCCCCGTATACACCTCCCAACATCCCTGCTGCCCACCCCCGAGTGCAGCCTGGCCCAGCCCCCTGCCAGAAAAAGCCCAGTGCAGGCCCCAGTCCCAGCCTGCAATAGCAGCCCACCCTCATCATCCACGAAGATCCAGGGGCATATGTCCCCCCACACCCTCCTAGGGTGATGCAGGGCAGGAAACACCACTCCATGCCCCCCAGATGAGCCGCTCACAGCTCCATCTCATGCCCCACCCCAGCAATGCCTGCCCCTTCTCCACTCACTCCCTCACCGCAGGGGCCTCAATCTGCCCCCTCCCCCAACGCTCCTTCCCTCACACCAGACTTACCAGCTCGATACTGGTCTCCAAGCTACCCAGCTACATATCTGAACCGGATCGGTATCGGCCAATTACGACTTCTTAAAAATTGGCCATTGGTATCAGCCCAAAAAAATCTCTATTGGTGCACCCCCCACTATTACTTCTCTCAGATGTGGATACATGAGGAAGACTTAAGTTATCATTCTGTATTAAACACTCTTGGCCAAAGTATGAAGCAAAAGTTTTATCTATATCCAATACCACAATTCATACAGATAAAGTAATGATAAGGATAAAAACAACTTGACACTATATGTACAAGTGCCTCATGCCATATCAGTAAAACAAACGTGAGAAAATATGCATGATACCCCACAAGCCTCTCAAAATATTCTTAAAATTAAAATAAGAAAGATATCTGGAAAATAAATTAAACCAAGAAAAATATTTCAAACCAACTCTGATGAGCCTTTTATAAAATGACGGTCATCTAAAAACGTTTTAGTCTTCTAAACATAGTTAAGGGATTTACTGTTGAAGAAGAAACAAACACCTCTGTAGTATTATTTATTACAACATAAAATCATTATAGTAACATTTTAATGTTTCTATTTTATTCTTAGTTTTAGGAACATGAAATGGAATTTAAATGGATCTTAAAAATACATGACCAGACAAAATGAGTCCTGGCACCTCTGATGAATTTCAGTTTCAGTAGTTTAAGAATGATGTTATAGCCATAATAGCCCAGAAATTATGTAAGAGGCAAGAATTTAAGGTGATATATTTTATTAGACCAACTGTGCAGTTGGGATAGAATTAGACAAACTTCCTCAGAATGTCTTGTATTTGAAAGCTTGTCTAACTATTCCAACTGCATAGTTGGTCCAATAGAAGATACCACCTTAAGAAATCTTGCCTCTTGCATAAACCTTCTTCAGAATTCAGTTTCCTGGAATTACTTGATATTTGACTAAATATAGTATCACCCAAAGACCAATACATGCACAGGCAAAACAATTCACTTCTGTCACCCTTAGACACTTTCACTTGAAAGCGTGCATTGCTAAACCATGTACTTATTTTAATGCATTATAAGCTGCACACAATTTTTTTTTTCCTGCTACTGATACCTCCATTCAGTTGGCTTGCTGAAATCTACTGCAAGTACTTTTTTTTTTAGAATACTGAAAACAGCTATTAGCTCTGTCAATCAAAAATAACTTCCGTACTTCAGGAAGGGAATGCCTTCATTTTAAATCCCAGTATTAAAGCATGCCCAGACAATTTCCTTCTGAAATTAGAAGGGGAGGGTTACCATACGTCCAGATTTTCCCAAACGTCCTCTTTTTGGGTCCTCCCATCTCTGTCCGGGTGGTTTATAAAAAATATCAACAAATGTCTGGGATTCTGCTCTGCTCAGCACTGAAGTTTTTTTTTTCCCAGCACTTCCTGGCTTGCCCCAGCAAGGAACTGTTTGGGGATGAGGGAGGGTAATTGGAGGCAGGGGCATCACATGCATGGGCTCACGCACCCTGTGGGCAGCTGCAGGCAGGTAAGTCTGTGGGGCGTGGGGACTGGAGGACCAGGGCCCCCAGCAGAGCTGGGGTAGCTGTGGCTTGGGAGTGAGGGGCACCAGGGGGGTGGGGGACTGTGGGTCAGGAGCATGGGGCACAGGAAGGTCCAGTAGGCTATGGGTCAGGAGTAAGGGGGTATCAGCAGGGATGGGGGGGGCTGCAGGTTGGATAGTGAGGGGCACCAGTATGGTCTGGGGGGTGGGGTACTGTGGGTTGGAAGTGAGAGACAGCAGCAGGGCATGGGCATATCTATGACCCTTTCCCCACTCCCCCAAACAGAGTATCCTCTTTTTTTAAACTTGAAATATAGTACCCCTATAAAGGAACCTATTTTCCAGATCTGGGGTAATGTTAAAAAACTCCCATTAAAGTGATTTAGAAGACATCGTTTTTTTTCAATGACATCTAAACTCTTTAGTGTCTAAATAACTATCATAATAGAAAATTATGATGAACTTGGGCACTTGGACAAATATTAATGTTGGTGGTCAGAAGTAAACCACGGCAATACAGTGAGAATTGCTGAGGATAAATCATAACTCAAGAAAACTGAGCCCCCATTTTTAAAGGGGAAATTCTTAAGACACTGTAAACCAAATCTACAAAAGCAGTTATGCCACAAAGAGGCAGAGAGGTGAAAAATGAGGCTGATATAATGGAAATTTAATTAAACTATTTATCCACTTTTGAGAGGCAAGTAATGCTGAATTTGGACCTGGAAAGTAAATTCTACTTAAAAACAAATCTAAAATAATTCAGATCTGCACATTAGCTCTACAATCAAATCCAATGAAAAGTTCAAAACCAAAGGCAGTGTTTACTGTTGTAGTGGGATCCTACTGTATACGATGTCAGCTAGGAATGTGAAAATGTATTAATTTTTCTCATCTGGAGTCTCAGATAAATTGGAAAAACAACAGCAGTCCCAAGACTTCAATAGTAGTAATATTATTACATCAGTAGTTCAATCCACTAAATCCATGCTAAAATAATACAAAGGTCCCATGTCAATGATGAAAACTATTCTGTATTAATGGATGGAAGGTACTACTGAAAAAATGGTTGCTGCTGCCCTGAATTTTGCACAGTAGTAGACTGGTGCCTTTTACATGATTAATCTGGTAAAAGGATCTTCAATACCATTACTATGGCCAGTTCATTTAGCTCAAGGGGGAGGAGATATCACTTTACATTCTTCTCAAAAGCATAAGTGCTCAACTCCTGGCCCATGGGCCAGATCTGGCCTGCAGTATCAGATCAACCAGCCCATGGGGCACCCCTTGGGTCTGGTAATTTGGCAGGGGGAAGCAGCAGTGGCACCTCCCAGCTGCCAAATTTCTGTACCCATGGAGAGCTCTGGGCTCTGTGTGCTCGATGGGGTGCCCAACTCCAGCACACAGGACTGGTCTTGGGGGCCCAGCACCACCCCCTTCCAAAGTCTGGTGTGTGGAGGGTGGGAGGGGGTGCTGCCAGGCCCCCAAGAACTGGCCCCATGTCACTCATCTGGCCTGTGGGGCCAAAAAAGTTGAGCATCATTGCTCAAAAGTGAACCTAGTAGTTAAATAGTCCAAAGGGTTAAAATTTAATGCCAGTCTGAGGATCAACAGCATGCTGCTGGAAACAAAATTATGTAACATTTCCCAAAAGCCCTTGCAGATGCTCAGAAATCATACCAACTGACTTGATAAATACCTAGACACATGAGTAAGTCACACACACAAAACTACAAGAGACAGTACACTTAATGACCTCATATTCTTAGGACCCTGAAGGTATGTATCATCTTCAGCATAATCCAAAGTCACTTACTCTTAGTAATTTTTATTTCCTGAGAGACAGGAAATAACAGGAGACTGAAAGAGGAAGAAGTGGCCCAGAGGGCATTAAGAATTCCCTACTGCAATTACCTAACAGAAGAGTATGGTAGAAACACCATTAGAGAGTGAAGCTTGTAACAGTTAGACAATTGTGTGTTTAACCAAGTCAGCTGACTGAGTTTCACTGGAATAATAAAGTACATTAAAGTAATTTTAAGACAAGTGCTATATGGAGACAAATGAAGAGGATATCAAATTTGACTGCCAAAAAACACTGAATGCAACTATAGGACTTTGACTCTCTGTGAAAGGAATTAACAACAGAATAACCAAACTATAATGTTCCAGATACAGGGCATATTTAGTTCAATAATAAAAACAGATAGAAATAATGTACTATAGAAAACTCGCAAACCTAATAGTCTCATCCAGAATATTTTGTTCTATGAAAGTTCTGTGCATTATTTAAACAAAAAACAAACAGGAGACATTGGACACTACTGCATTTGTTTATAATGTGTATAGTATTATGAAAAATGTATACATCTGTACGTAAAAGTTATCAATAAAGGACATATCAACCAACCTGAGAAATTTCAAAGGATACCCCTGCAGGTTTGTGATTGTATGTTGATTGGCAAATTGATATAAGATACCAGTTATGCCAGCAACTGACAAACAATGAAGTTTTTTTTCCTCCTTGATTTACCCATTAGCTAAAAAGGTGTGTATGCAGGGAGGAGGAAATGTGTTTCTGTAGCTGAAGTTTAGGAATACACTTTGACTGGACCCTTTTTGTTTTGATTTTTAAAGCATTAAAAAAAGTGGGGGTGGCGGTGGGGAATAAAAAGGGGGAAATTAAGCCACCAGATGGAAATGAGAAATTCCTTTCCTCTCTCTCTCTCTTTCTCCCCAGGGTAGGGACAGCAGTGTTACATTTTGGGGGGCTATGTCAAAATGCCGACAAAACCGGCTTCAGGGGTGTATTTGGTAGCCGTACTGGTTTCAGACAAAAAGAAATGCAAAAAACTCTAGAACTCTTGGTTCAGAGATGATATCCTTTATTAAACCAACTAAGAAATCACACAAAAAAAGATTTTTTTTGCGTGATTTCTTAGTTGGTTTAATAAAAGGTATCATCTCTGAACCAAGAGTTCTAGAGTTTTGCATTTCTAACAAGACAGGCTTGCATTTTTAATAGAGTTTGCATGATTGCAGGTCTTATTATGAAGCAGTTAATTCGCTTCCCCAGAATTCTTAAAATGTATATATTTAGATGTATAGTTATCTAGATTTGTCCTGAAACTCCTTTCTTAATGCTGAATAACCTCCCATATAGGAAGCAGAAAGGTTACTAAACCTGCAAGAATACAGGAAGTATTGCTTACTTATTAATGAAAAGAAAAAAAATGAATCCCATTAAAATGTTTCACTGCATCCTTTTTCAGGTCAGAACATAGCATTTTCCCCTTCTCTCACGGGGAATTCATGATTTATATTGCTTGCTGGAGAGTTGCTAGACAAATGCATTATCCAGAACCTTCTCCTTCCTTGTTGGAGGTATTAATCTATCAGCACCTAACACGTTTTCCAGCATTCTCCACCACGCAGCTGTACATTTGAAGATACTTTTCATGATAAATCTGTGAAATTCAGACAAGTACTTTGTATTACCTCACCACATTGAGGACCATGATATTATAGTCAGATTGACATTTGGAAATGGATTTACCAACTGACTTTGGCATACAATCTTGGACTAGAAAAAACCCTCATTTTGGCAGATGCACACAAGCCATTTATATAATTATTTAGTGTGCTGCTCAATACTGAACACAATTCTTGAACACAAAGAAACAGTTAATTGTACAATATTGCTATCTTAAGAGTGGATAGCTTGCCATTGCTTAACCTGATATTTTATTTCAAATATCAACAATGAAATATTCGGGGAAGCTGGAATCTGCAATTTAAAGTACTGATCTTTTTTAGAAGGAAATTAATGCAGCAGAGGCCATGCACAGTTAGGGGAGATAACAGGTGACAGAGGAAAATGTAATAATTTTGGTGTCAACAGCTTACTTACCCTATTTGTTTGGTCAGCCTTACACAAAAACATACCAAATAAATGATATATAAAGGACATATGTTATTATAGGTAAAAACAGAATACTGTTAATTCACTTCTTGCTCTATGACAATATTAACATGGAGATCTAAACCATATAATCAGACTGTAATTTTTCTCAAACTTCTTTAGTTTTGCACCTCATTTTCCAGCTCTTCAAATGCTACACTTGTCAACATGGGTATTCCTGCAATTAGCAGCTGCAAATATAAGAATGTAGACACCATGTCAGTGTGTGGAACAGTCTGTTCACCAATACATTTTTGCTATGGGCTTTAAGCTATAAGTTATGCAGGTCTTGAAAAATATATTGCATGAAACTGCACAACAAAGCTTTGTAGTAGAGCTACTGAAAGAAAAAAAATATGATGTAAGTGACTATCTCCTCAGGCAGCAAGAGTTTATTAGTGGGCTAGACAATACCCATTATAAGCAGGTATTTATAGGAAAGTTTCCAAGCTGCACCCCAGTACACACGATTATTTCATAACTGGAGTCAAGAAGAAAGTGAGCCTAAAAAAACCCCTAACAGATATAACAAGATAATTAACCATATTAGTCTCAAATCAGGCAGAAGGTAGAATAGGGTGGCACCTTAGAAGCTATTTCTGCTCCCTGGCAGACGTTACACTTCAGACCTATTAACCAGTTAACCCTATCTTAAATAATAAGCCAGTCACATGTTCAGGCTATTAATGGGGCAATAAACCAGGACATAAGCAAAAAATATTATTCCATAAGATGAATAATAATTTTGTGGCTGGTTTCCATCACACCTTAAACTGAAGATGTGGTAGGGTGGTCTGTACACCAGGGTCTTCAACTGGCCCCGGTACATCCCCATCAATTGATTAACCGACTGGCAGCTGGATTCAAGCCTGCACTAGGGCTCCAACCTGTCCCCATGTAGTCCCTGCCTGCTGACTATCAGCTGATCATCAGCTAGATCAAGACTGTACCACAGCTTGGGTCTCCAGAGCCAGCAGACAATCAGCTGATTGTCAAGCATCCAACTTTCTACTTGCCAGTGCAGGGGGAGCCCAGGATCATGAGATTGTTTTGCAGTACTCTGACCTCTTGCAGATTTGCAGTGTAACTTCTCTATATTCATGATATGGTCAATATGCAGTTCCCCCAGCAGGCTCTCCCTATGCCTGAAGAAAGGTGTTTGTGCCTGAAAGCTTGCAAAGAACAATTTTCCAACTATTTAGTTGGTCTAATAAAAGATATCACATTTACCAAAAGAACCTTATCTGCCCATGTCCTTAGACCAACATGGCTACAACCACCAACCCTAAGGCACTCACCATCACAGCTTTTCTGACACGTTCTATATCTGACCATTACCTACTACACTTTCAAAATACCCAAATTGCTTCTGGTAGAGTACACTGGAACACTGCATGACAGAACCAAAATGAAGAAACAAAGTACTCTGGGTAAATCAGAGCCTTAATACGCTAGAGTGATCATATCAACCTGCACTAGCAACCTGCACTTACTGTTCACATGAACGTGCATGTCTGAGCAGGCAGTCTCCTTTTACAGTCTTTCCACATTTAGTGACAGATGCTATTAAGAATCAGGCTTCTATTGGCTGGTGTATGTGTGTGTAAAAATTGATTGAATGAAATCAGAAGAAAGGACAAAATAAGTAATGACTGAAAAACACTGAGCCTAAACTGTAATGTGTTAAAAAACAAAATGAAGTAGTTCTAGCTGTTCTACCTACCTGATGAGGTTTATTGCCAACTTTTCTGGCATTTGTGCATACTTATAAAAAGAAAGAAAAAACAAAACAAAACTTTCATCTATTTTATTTCCCTTCACACCCTTCGACTGTAAAATCCAAATGCAACACAGAGCCTAAATATATGGGGAAACAGGAAAGCTGACAGTGCATGAAAGCCCTGATGAGGAAAACCATTTAAGTACATGCTTAAGTCTTACTGACTGCAAGGACCATAATGCTATCAAATGCAAAGATGAAGCTGAGAAGGTACCTCTCAAATCTTTCATTTATAGTAATCTCAGTTACTTATAAACTTAGGTAGGAGCCAAACAATGTCCAGAGAAAAGTGATTTTTTTAAGTTGGTTTCCTTTTAAGACCAGCATTACAGAGAAACCACCTACAAACACATGAATCAGATAAAACTATTTGCTTTAGAAAAGTGTTATTAACAAAAATATTTGCAAGTACAAAAACCTTGGTTTGTAACAAATAGTAAAGTATTCTTAATGGACTTTATTTTGCAAGATGTTTAAAAGTCTCCCCTCTGATCTCTTCAACCTTTGGCCTTCATTTGTTTTTACAAGCAGAGGTCAACAGGTCATAACACTAAGATCAGCAAGTTATTTACACATATGGCAAGCATATATCAAGTAGCAGTGTAGTCAAAGCTACAGCTAAGCACAAGAAAGCTATTGCTTCAGTTGAAACAACAGAGCATAAAGTACATATGCACACAGTTAAATTTGTAGCAAAATACTGTGAAATTTGGTCTAGTAATATGTTTGTTGATTTTTTTTCCAGGGTGAAGAGGCATGCTCAAATCTATTTCATCAACCAGGGTTCCTTGATATGTTTAACACATGTTCTGTAAAGATGACAGCCTTAGAAGAGATCAACTATGATACTGAGGGGCACTTGTAAGTTGAGTGCAGTGCTGTGACAATGCTCATGAAGTGCGCTGAACAGTAACTTGGTAAATTAAAATTAAGGCAAGTAGGAATGTTTATGGTGCGTGGGCGGTGTGCACACACAGATTTTAAATGGCATTTAAAAACACCGATGGTCCATTACTGGAGAACAGATAATGTATATTTTACTAGGTTCACTCTATTATGGTGAGTTTTATAACCTGAACACATTCATTATTAAGTTTGTACATTTAAAAAGCTTATTCTTTTACTTACAGTAACACAGCCCCCACCCCCCCCTACTGTAAGCAAGATGTCCATCCAAAAGACCAAATCATGTGAAGGAGGCAAGTTTTAAGATTTTTTAGGGTTGTTTGATACAGGGCTTTTCAAAAATGACTTTCAGGCTTAACGTTTTGCATACCAAGGCTCCTAGCAGATGTTAATCACTCAATTCGATCTGAAAAATGTCATCCTGGATCCCCAAAATATACACATCCTGCCATACCAAATACACAGTGTGTATATGCACACTGTTGTGTGTGTTGCTGGCAAGTTGAAAGGCAAGCCGAGGCAGCCTAGCTTGGTGGAACTGGTGCAGTGTACCTTTAAGCATCCAGGAACTCAGGAGTAAAGATGTGCTGATGCAGCCTTAAAATGTCCTAAAAAGTTTGCCAGGAAACAAATATAAACAAGTGTTTGAAATAACATAACACTGGTAACACACATGCTAACATGCATAAAGTATAAAAAAAATTTAAAACATTAAAGCCATTACATTTAGAAAATATGTTTATCATCAAGTGCTATTAAAAGATATATACATACACACAGATATGCACATACATATTATCTCCTCTCCTACTGTTTTGAGATGCACAGAAGTATATTTTTGAAAACTGCTTTCAAGCTCTCATTTATAAAAACAGCGAAGCAGATATAAGAAGCACATAAAAAGAAATATCACCAGATTCTAAAAGAAACTCAATTAGTCTCTGCAAAACACTTCAGCTGTCAAGTTTGCTGAACCTACACAAAAATAAAGTGCAATTTATTTTGTTCTTCATGATGTTGCTCCAAGAATTTATAATAAACTAAACCAATAAAGTATGTAGCGAGCAGCATTAAAGGTCTACTGTTACTTTACAAAATATGCTGGCAGCAGAAAACAGGCTCCTTATACTTTTCTGTATAAATGCAAACACTCAAAGTCAAAATGAGGTTAGAGAGACAAATCTCTCAACTGACAGAATAAAAACAAGAGCCCCCCATTAAAATCATCCTTTTCAATCTTACTGACATTTTGCCCGGTACAAATCTTTGGGAACAAAATATTTCACTTTTGACAAAATTAAACTTATCCAAGTATCTATATGTCAGATAATGAAAGATGGCAAGAAAATGAGTTTGAATTTCACAGAAATACCTTGGAATTTAATGTATTACACACATTTTTATCTTCCATGGGGGCCTGAACCTGAAAAAAATAAGACAACCCCCCCCCACATGCATACATTTAAAGAAATGTTTAATCCCATGAACTCAAATAGGATTATTCATATATTTGAACATATGTTTAAACTTCACAAGATCAATATATTAATTGCTTCCAAAAAGAGAGTGAGAGCAAGAGCATGCATGAGAGCATGTGAGGGAGAGAACCTGAAAGCAGGCAAATTTCAGGCAAATATACTGCCATGCCTCAAAACAGCATAGGAGAGGAGATTTACACACACACGCGCACACACACACACACATATGTATATATAAAACCATTATATTTGCATGATAAATACAGAAGCATAGAAAAACAGGGCTAAAGGGAACCTAGGAGGTCATCTAGCCCAATCCCATGATCAAAGACAGCATCACCGCCATCTAAACCATCTCCCCCAAGGGTTAAAGAAACGTATTCTTTTAAATGCCCTAAACTTTGTTCCACAGCATAAAACTGACTTCAAACAAATTCTTCCTAATATTCAACATAAAATTCCCATTTTTGCAAAGTTAGGTGATTAACTTCTTGTCCTGTCCTCTGTAGCCACAGAGGATAGGCTATCACCATTTTCTTCACAACCATTTGATAAGTCTTCCCTTCTCCAGACTAAGTAATGTTATATCTTACAAATTTTTCTTGCAAATCCATGTTCCCATACTTTGTTGCCCTCTGGTGTACTCTTTTCAATGCGTTTACATCTTTTTTGAAGTGTGGTGACCAAAACTGTACAGAGTACTCCAGACGAGGCTTCACCAGTTCTGAATAAAAGTGGAAGTGGAAGCAGTATAATGGAGTAAATAGCTAGGAGCCAGAACATGCAAACTAGTTTGGGTATCTCTGCACAGCACAGCCATAGTGTATCAGATGATAGTTTGTATGCTTTTTACTTATTTATGAGTTGGGTACGTGTCCCTTTAGCAGTCCTTATGTCTAAAGGAACCAGACAAGTCCATGTCTAGCACTGGACTTCACTACATGTGAAAGCAAGTCTCTATCACTTAAAAGTGAGACGTCTCCAACCACTGTAGAAAGACATTTATCTTTGGCAGTATTATCAGATTAAAATTTTGAGTGGTGCATATTAAGGTACTTTTAAACTTCAAAAAAGAAAGGAAAACAAGGTTAAAAATAAAATGGTGGGCCAAGAGGCTCATTAGTGATAGTTCTTCCATACCTCAGCTTTGGAGAGAAAGGGCTAACTGCTCTCTCTGTGTTGGTAGAAGTGGGGATAGAAAGGAGAAGGCAAACAAAAATGAAACACAAAACAATTTGAAAAATCATGATGGGTGTGGGCGTCCAGAATATGATGTAATTTGTGACCTGCAAACAAAAACTGGAAAACAATAGTCCAATCATTAGAGACAACAACATAGTAGGGCTTTGCAAAATTTTGCTATGTGTTTCATTTTGAAACGTTTTGAGCTCAAAACAGCAAAACTGAAACAAAACAAAAGCATCAAAACAGCTTCAAAATGAAATGAGGGCACTCAAAATGTTTCAAAAGGTTTCAAGTTTTGAAGCAGCCCGGTGGTGGGAGGCACAGGAGAGCCAGGGCTGCGCTCCAAGCGGTTCCACTGCCCCATGTTCTCAGCCTGGTAGGGAGCACAGGCCTGGCTCTCTTCGCCTCCCGCCACCAGGCTGCGCTCCGAACAGCTCCACCAGCCCCACAGAGTGCAGCCCAGCAGCAGGATCTGCGCCCCAGATGAGAGGAGGCTCAGACTGCCACTCCCACCTAGGACTGATGCTGGGCATAGGCTGTGCCCAGCACTGTACAAGATCGCTAATGCCGTAGCCTCAGCCTAAGAGAGCTGCTGGGCTGTGCCCAACTCCTCCCAGGGGTGCGACTCCTCCAGACTCCTGCCTGGGACACACAGCAGCAGCAATTTTCTCTGGTGCTGGGCACAACCCGTGCCTAGCGCCAGTCCCAGGTGACAGGGCAGCTTCCTCTTATCTGGGGCACAGATCCAGAGGCCCACACCCCAAGAGGAGTCCAGCACAGCCCCGCAGCCCTCCCAAGGGTGCAAGCCCCCAGATCTGCATGCTGACTGACAGGAGGCTGTTGCTGCCATCAAATTTTGCTTTCAAGACTTTGAGGTGCAGTTTCCAAGAATCCTCTGCACCCATCTCCTTGAAACTTGGCAGGCTTCATGCCCTCAGAAGGGGCTACCAGCCCTGCAATTTGCATCCAAATCAGGCAACAAATGATAACATTTTAGGCATTTTCATGATTCCTCATTATAGCCTACGGACAAAACACTGAAATGAGTCAAAACAGTGAAACAGTTTCGGCTAAATGAAACAGGACAGTGCTTCGAAATTAAACGAAATGACAAAACACAACACTGTCTCTTTGAAATGGTGAAACAGACATAGAAACAAAATGGCAGCATTTCGCACAGCCCTACAACAGTCATTTAAAGCTTGATGAGAACCCCCTATCCTACTTCTATACATTTTTAGGATCCATTAAGAGGGTATATATAGAGCAATAGTTCAAAGTAGCTGTGGAGCTAGTAAGGATAGCCCTGAGAGCATGAGAGAGTGATCAGATACAAACACATTTTACTATGAGTGTCTCACTGACTGGGATGCTGGTCTTCCCTCCCCAAGGAAAACATTTCCTTTATGTGGCAGTGTTTGAGGAATCAGTGCATCACTATAGCCCGAACTTTTCTGTACTGTTTCATGAGACTGTACTCACAAGATAGGCAGTAGAACCTAGCACTGAAATACTTGCCCTGCTGCAGTATGCAGATCAGACTTAAGGGAAAGGTTTCCTTTTGTGCCTTTCTTAGAGCACTTCCTAAAGGAATCCTGAATCAGACTCTTCTGAATATAAATGATCAGGAGTTGGGGTTTTTTTATACTACTAGTAGAATCTCATCTTTCTTATTCACCATCTGATCCTCAGAGAGAGAAATAGCAGAAAGAGCTCTCAGGAATGGTGAGGAAGGAACTTGGTCATTACTTTATTCTCATGAAAGATTTGTATTAATCTGCGTTAAGAAAGAGCTTCCCACAGCCCTGTGCTTTGCTCAGTGGCATTTGCTGAACCATGGTTCGGACAATAGGCTATAGTTCTAAAGCAGCAGTTCCCAAACTATGGGTTACAACTCCAAGTGGGATCGCAACATCAGTGGATGGGGTTGCAATAAGTATGCCCCCTGAGATTTGTGCCAACATTGAGGTACAGGGCTACAGCTGGAATCGACCAGTTCTGGGAAGGAGCCGCCTCTGCAGCCTAGCGGGTGGGACCCATTGTGGGAGGGAGTGCCACACCACCGTGGCCTCCAAGTTCCGGGTGAACATGAAGCATTTCAGTTTGGTAGCCATGACGGTGCAGTGAGGTGCAGCGCAGAACAGCACAGCGCAGCACTCCCTCCTGCACCAGGTCCCACCCACGGGACTGCAGAGCCCCTGGGGAGAGAGAGGGCAGCAGGCAGCCTGCATCCTCCCTCACCACAGGCAGTGCTGCCCACAGGGGAGGGGACAAGAGTGGTGGGGGGGAAGAAACCAGGCTCTGTACTCTACTCCAGCCATAACAGCCATCACCTCCCATGAGTGGCAGCCAGGGCTCGGGCACAGCTGGAGCGGGCAGGGGGCTGAGGGCCTTCACCCTGGGGAGCCTGGTGGGGGTGGAGGGCTGTGGGTGGGGAGTGAGGGGCCATGCTGAGGATGTGGGGTCATAAACAGGGTCACACCAAGGAAAATAAAAGTTTGGGAAGCACTGTTCTAAAGAGTCCTTGGCCCATTTCTGCACAGTGGGATGATGTAGGTAGGCAGACAATGCCACCAGAAGCAGTTGTGAAGAGCTGGGTCCCAAAGTTTCTCTCCATCCCACAAACTTTTGACACACTGATTTTTCTTGTTCTGCACTGGGCTGAAAATAATCCTTTTAACTTTATTTGTGAAAAGCCAGGAACACACACACACACACACACACACACACAAATTGCTTCATGGCTGGCATATGCATGGTCTTCAATATTCCACTTTGAAAACCTTTCCCAATAAAAAGGTTTTAAAGGAGCTCAATAAGGTTCCTCCAGAAAATGACAGCAGTGGCAGTCCCTTGATACAAGGATGGCAGTCTTCTGGTAAATAAGGAAGTAACTGGCAATTCCCTAGATGACAGAATAGGCCAATCCAGGATCCACATTCTCTGAAAAAACATAATTTCAAAAATCTGACATCCTCCAAGAAAATAAAAGGCATGTTTTGTCAGACATTGTTACCAGCTCTAATCTTGAGCCACTACAAGGCCAAGTAAAGGTTTTTCATATTTTCACCTTGTTCCACCTTCTCTGGATCCATGTTAACAGCTTTCTCCACCATAGAAGCTGCCCCAGTCGCCAGCAGCTGGCTCTTAGATGCTAATGAAAGTACGCAGAGAATCTACAGTCTATAACTTGTGTCTCAGGTCTACCATCTCAATAAACATAAGGATCAGAAGACAACATTAATTTATGAAATGCTGTACTTAATTCAGACAGGCTGAAAGGAAAAATACTGAACTAAAGGCATGAATATTTTGATATGACAATCCTTATGGTGCTATCATTTCACCTAACAGGCAATTTTTTTCAGATGAGGTTCCTAAAAAAAAAAAAAGAGTCCAATTTTTAGGATCACTAATAACCTACGATTCCTAGAGTTTGAAGTAGGAACTACGGGTGCTGAGTACCTCTTGAAATGAGGCCACTCTTTATTGCAGGCATCCAAATATGGGCTAGGATATTAGCATCAGAACTTTCAGGCTCAGAAAATATAGGTATTCATTTCTATTATCATAACCCTTCTTGTTGTTCCCCCATCAGTGTGCTTAAAATAACTGCTTTGTTCAGTCAGAGTTTAAACCAGTTTGAAAATGGCTGCAACCTGTTTGAGATAAACCTGGTTGAATGTTATCAGACTTAACTGATTTGGGTCAAACAGGTTATGCAATGTCAGTCCCAGACCCCTTCCTCGTTTAATTTAAACCACAGTCCCTCAGTGTCCCAGATGCTTTGCAACCCTGGGCAAGGCTCTCTGCTCCAGCCCAGCAGGGCTGGCTCCTCCCCTCTGCTACCTAGCTGAAGCTCTGGCAGAGACTGCAGGGACAGCAATGTCTGCACTGAACTTCTGTTCTGTTACAGGTTTAAACCAGTTTCTGATCATTTAAACCAGTTTATGTGTAGCGTCTGTCCCTAGCCCATGTGATATGCTTAGAGCGCAACCTCAAATTTGCCAAACAGTCATGCCCACAACTGAAAACCTACAATTGGAAATCCAGGACACAAGGCACTGGACTATACATAAGGTTATGTATAATGTTCAGTACATTTCAAAGCTCTAACAAATAAATGTTATAAGAGGTATACAAAGATAGAGTAGCATCATTTCACCTTCTATATCTCACTAATGGCAGTCTGGTAGCCAAACTCTAACATCAGTGATCATTCCCACATAACCTAGGTAAGCATTTATATTCAATGGGAATAGTTAGATTCAACAGCTTTTCATGCTTTATCTAATATACCAGCTGTTCTTTTCAAATAAACAATGTGATCATCAACCTGGATTAGTTTAGAAATCAAGTGAAGATACTAGACAGCAACGTGTCAAATTTCCTAAGAATTACTGATAATTTGTGCCAGACCATGACCTGTCATAACTTCTTTTTTATTATAAAAAAAAAAAAGGCTTCATCATGTAATGCTTTGTTGGTGGCCCATTGGTTTTAATTCAACTGAGAGCTATGCAACATTGCCAATTACAACATGGGATGTGAGTGAATAGGGCCCTATTAGAATAACTGAACAGTGAAACCAAGGAAGGTGTGAAGTAGTTCTCAGATTTAATTAATTCTAATGACTTGAAGAAATAGCATTTTAAATTACTGCAGAGAACTCATGTTATTAGCCATCCTCCCCTTCCCCCCCAAAAAAAATTATTTAGTAATCATCTCTAACAGGACACATTTAAGCAGTTTGCAGAATCCTTAATGGATACTCAAGAGCTCTCCTCCTAAACCTTAAAATTCAATGCTGAAATTTGAAATGCACCATTTCACACTTTTCACATTGAAGGATAATGGCCTTCCAAATCAATTGCACCTCATTTCATTAACAAGCATGAAAACCAACGTGCTTAGCCTCTCCAATATGCTCACACACACACACACACACACACACACGCATGCACGCACCCGCACGCACACACACCAACAACTTAAAAGCATCTCAACTTTTCTTCACTACAGAAGTGAACTACATCACCTTAGTGTAGAACAATTTCAAATTAAAAGTTGAGGTAAACGTAAATTCACATTATATTACTCTGAAGAATCAACAGCTTGATGCACTGTTTTATGATACCTACTGAATAAGTCCAGTCCCTATTCTTGCTAATAGTTGACTCTTTCCCTTCTGGTTTTCAAACAATGGAACACAAAACGGACACTCAAATCTGGGAAACACAGTCCTGTACACTTAATTGTACCCCAGCTCAATCAAATTCAAGAAAGTATTTAGAAGGCAACAACAGAGAAGGAAAATTACCCAAAATGAGTTGCGAAGAAGTGAGAAAGAAATACAGACAGACCAAAGAAGGCAAAAGACTAACAACTAGAAAGCCCTCCACAGATAAAATAGCAATACTGTGTAATTAGAGATTATATCATAATACAGGCCCCTTGTTCATTTCTATTAGGATTGCACAAACAACAATTATTCTAGTATCTCCCAACATTTGAGCACTTGACCTTGCAATCCTTTAAACATGAGGTACACATGCTTAAAATATTTATTCTAGCTGTGTTGCAAAGTAAAAGTTACACATCTGAAGACACTTGTGCCATTATTCACTTTAATAAGTCTGGGCAAAAAAAGGTTGCACTCCAATATACTGTCCTTTGTTTTTAGGTACTATTACAGAATGTGTAACATGCTAAGGATTAGACTGATTTCAGGTGCAGCCTTATGAGAAGAATAAGCAAGCTAAAGGACCAGAGTTAGCTCCAGAAGGCAAATCTCAGAGAAACAGCAATTTTCGGGGGTCAGGTCCTTCCCCTGCACTTAATTCTGGGGTAAGCTGGAAAAATCACCATCCATCCACTTCTCACACTAATGAAGTACATTTCTGGAAGGGAATGAAATAAGTATGGGGTGGGGGGGGGGGGAGGAATGTGGGAAATACGGAGGATCTGAGATTAAGCTGGAGAAGCTGTAAAGCCAGTTTTCAGGCTTCTCCAGCATGGTCCACAAAACCAGGCGCAGAACTGCCGGAAGAGAGGGGTTAAAGGAATAATATTAGAAGGAAATACTTTATACAAAGTGTTCAGCAAAGAATGAAGTTAAAGAAGAGAGGAACATGCCTCTGAAGGCTCCTTTGATTTTTCATACAGCCTTTTTTTTTTTTTTTTAAAGTATGCAGTCGTGTATAAAAGATGGTAATAGGACACAGCAGTGAAGCATTGCTTTTTTATGAAGCGAAGTGGTCTAGTACATTAGATCAGGCATTAGAGGTTTGAGCTATAACCTCATTGTATAACCATAAGGAGTTGTGTAAAATAAAAGACTAATGTACTTATTAATTTTTAAGTAGCACAAGGACAACAGCACTGCTTTCTGGAACTACACCAAATCTGCATATCATACCCACACATATACACCTACCCACAAAACAAAGGTTTTGTCTTTTAATAGCAAGTAATGCTTCTTGAAAATGAAGAATGTGGCTTACAATGTTATGATTGGAATGTTCTTCATTGATTTCAAGAGGCAAACCAGAAACTGGTCATAAAACTGAGTTCCTTCATCAGCATTTCAGCTGTAAGTGAACCACAATTATTGTTGGCAGCACAGAAAGAGTAAGAAGTTACTCTGGGAAGGGGAGCCTCAGGTTAAAGCACATATTTGCTAAGTACAGACATTCAAAAAGCCTGAGCCTGAATTGATTCAATTGCAGGTTAGTCTAACCCATGCAGATTGAACCGGCAAGTGAGTGAAGAGACATTCACTATTGACTTGCAGCGAGAGGCCAGCACTGGCTCAGGCCAGAAGCCAGGGACCGTAAAGTGAGCCCTCCCTTCCCTTCCACAGTGGCTGGATGAGGGGGAATCTGGGCTGAGGGAGGGGACGTAACCAGGCTACAGCAAGCCAATTGGGGAGGGGTTTAAACCACCACCCCGGCCTGCAGTGTGCTTGGGAGGGGGTGGGGGGAGAGTGGAAAGCAGCTCTTGCCAGACTTTGGCGGGGGGGGGGGGGCAGGGCAGGAATGTGGTCAGACCTGGGCCCTGACCAGATGCCAGTCCAGCATGGCCCTTAAGGCAAAGGGGGCAGGGAAAGAGTATACTCCCCACACCATCCCCTCTCCCACTGGGACCCCAAGTCAGGGTCTGCCTGGATGAGGCGCAACAGACTGTCAGGGTCCCACCCTCCTTGCCGCTCCATGGGCAGGGACATGGGTAAAAATCCGGATGGGTAAAAAGTCGGATGGGTAAAAAATTGGCTGATGGGGCACACCCAGAGAGTAGTGGTGGACGGGTTGTACTCAGCCTAGCGAGATGTGAGCAGTGGGGTCCCCCAGGGCTTGGTCCTTGGGCCCACACTGTTTAACATCTTCACCAGCGACTTGGACGAGGGGGTGGAAAGCACGCTATCCAAGTTTGCTGATGACACTGAGATGTGGGACGAGGTGGACACACTTGAAAGGAGAGAGAGAGGCTGCAAATAGATTTAGACAGACTACAAAAGTGGGCAGATGAGAATAGGATGGGGTTCAACATAGATAAATGCAGGGTGCTGAACCTTGGGAGAAGGAATCCATGGCGCACACACAGGCTGGAGAGTTCCCCTCTTGAACGCACAGAGACGGAACGGGAACTTGGAGTCATTACTGACTCCAAGATGAACATGAGCCGGCAATGCCAGACCACAGCCAGCAAGGCCAGCCAGACCTTGTCATGCATCCAAAGGTGCATCTCAAGCTGGTCCAGAGAGGTGATACTCCCGCTCTTTGCGACTTTGGTCAGACCACAGTGGAGTACTGCATCCAGTACTGGGCGCCGCACTTCAAAAGGGATGTGGCCAGCCTGGAGAGAGTTCAGAAGAGGGCCACCTGCTTGGTGAGAGGGCAGCAGGGCAGGACCTATGAGGAGAGACTGAAGGACCTGAACCTGTTCAGCCTCAGCAAGAAAAGGCTGAGGGGGGACCTGGTGGCTGCCTACAAGCTCATCAGGGGAGATTAACAGCAAATAGGTACAGCCCTTTTCTCCCCAGCACCACCTGGGGTGACAAGGAACAATGGTAATAAGCTGATGGAGAATAGGTTTAGGTTAGAGATCAGAAGGCAATATTTTACAGTTAGGGTGGCCAAAATCTGGAACCTACTTCCCAGGAAAGTGGTCCTTGCCCCTACCATGAGCAAATTCAAGAGGAGGTTGGATGATCACCTGTCTGGGGTCTTGTGAACCCAGCGTTCATTCCTGCTTGTGGCAGGGGGTCAGGCTAGAGGATGTGTTCAGGTCCCTCCTGACCCTAGCTACTATGAAACATGGCCAGACACTTGCCCAACATGGCCCCCTGAGGCAAAGGTGGTTTATTCCCCTCTCCCTTCCCTTTCTCCCTCGTATCTCACAGAGGACCCCAGCCAGAGTCTGCCTGGCCAAGGCAGAGTCACTCCCTGCTCACTGCTCCAGCAGCAGGGGCAGAGATGTGGCCAGACACCAGCCACCTTGGCCCTCTGAAGCGAATGAGGCAGGGTGGAAATTTATTCTCCCCCTGTCCCCTCTCCCACCAGGACAGTGCAGGGATCTACCAGCTCCAGCCGCTGCCTCTGCCGCTTGCACCCAGCCAGGCAGATCCCAGCAGTGCTTCCCTAGTGGGAGAGGGGACAGAGGGGGGAAATAAACCCCCTCCATGCCCCCTTCACCTCAGGGGGCCATGCCAGCTGGCATCTGGCTATGCCCCTGCTTCTAGACTAGTGAGCTAAACTGAATTTTGGGGTAGCCACAGCCCCCCAAGCCCTCCCTAGTACCACCGCCATCACTGCTCGGCAGTCTGCAGCAGCTCTGCTCACCCCGCTCCCGCCCGCAGCACAGCCCCTCCCCACTGGGAGGAGGCTTATGCTCCCTGGGACACCATGACAGAGGCTGCTGCCCCATCACGGTCCCTCCCTCCTTGCTGGTCCAGTGGCAGGGGCATGGCCAGATGCCAGCTAGCATGGCCCCCAGAGGAGAAGAGGGCAGGGAGTCTAGGACACAAGTTCTATAAACAGGTTTGACCTCAAACAGTTAAGTCTGATACTACATTCAACTAGGTTTATCTTAAGGCAGTTTCAGCCATTTTGAAATTGGTTTTGTGTGCACTGAACTTCTATTCTAGTACAGGTTTAAACCACTTTCTGATCACTTAAACTGGTTTCTGTGCAATTTCTGTCCCTAGCCAATGTGACCAAACCCCTGAATCCATCTGCAAGATATCAATTGAGAGTTAACGAAGACAGCCCCAGACATAACTACAAACAATTGCCCCTTGAGAAAGTATTTCTCAAACCTGGGGGGCATTGTTACACACTTCCTATTGCAGCTGCCAAGTACCAGCACTGGCAGATATTGGTAGCAGACAATTTGGCAGTGAGAAGAGGTGGCTTCAATATAGGGGCACAAGAGGATCCCTATACTCAACTGGCTGCTGCCATTGTAACACAGAGTTCCTAGGACTCCTCCATTCAACCACCCCTCCACTCCTAGTTAGACTAATGCACAGTCATAAAGGCAGAGATTGTTTGCTTTGAGATGATATGCATAGAGTGCCAACACTGAAAAAAATTTGGATGGGTGAAGACATAAAATAAGTGCATTTGAATTTAGAAACTGTAAGAAGCGGAATGAAAATGTGTGTAAAAGGCTCAAAACAGGAGCTGCAAAACTTTAAAGCCCTTCACATATATTCTTAAGGGTACAGTCTCATAGTTATAATTAATACAGGAAATGTTGCAATGTTGTTACATTAATAGCTGAACTATGAAATGTAGTACAAAGGGGGTCTGCTTCAAAAGGTGCCAAAACTATATCCACAGATACGAGAAATCACAAATCTCTATCTGACACTACAAAATTCTCCAGTCAGAAGCTAATATATAAAATAGACATATTAAAAAATAAACATTTATTTCACATCTGCTATGGTCGTGACTCAGCATGGGTAGGGTACAATATAAAGGCAAATCTAAAATCTAGTGAGAAATTTAAAGTCTCAGGACAACTTCAAATCTCTTTCCATTAAGCAAAGCAAGAGTGGACAGCAATGGGGGAGGGAGGAGCAAATTATACTACCGGGAACACCAGTTAACCATAACATTTCAGATGTGAGGGAGGGCGGAAGGTGTTAAAAAATGTTTTGATTAACCTGTAGCAATTTGATCAGCAGGGATCCAGGTTTTCTGTTTCCCACAGAAAAATGGAAAAAAACCTGTGAATTTTCCTTTTTAACTGAGAAAAATGAGGATTTCTCATTCTAATGGAGAAACATGCAAGTTTTCCACTTTTGCAAAGAGTTCTCTACAGTCAGGCAGCTTTCCAGCCTACAATGGACCGGCCGGGGGGGGGGGAAAGGGGTGGAGAGAATTGTGGTCAAGCAGGGGGTGCCATGTGCACGTGCATGCTCACACTTGCACATGGCCACCAGGCAGCCTGGAGAGCAGATCCCACTGGTAAGTCTGGTAGGGGGAGGGACTGAGGCCCCCACAGGGGGAGACAAGGAGCGAGCTGGGCAAGGCTGGGGCTGCTGCCCAGCCAGGCAGTGTGTGGGGATTGGGGCCAGGGGCTGGAATGTGCAACCGAAGGGCCTGGCGGGGGAGTGGGACAGGGCCATGGGTGGCTCATCCAGGGGGAAGTTCCCTGGTGTTGCATGAACTCCTGGAGGCGAGAGGGCACATGCCCCCCAGATCTGTGCACAAGGTAGCTTCAGACTGCCAGTTGTGGGCTTGGGCTCCCCACCCTACTGTCCTCCCCCCAGGGCCTCTAAAGTACAGCAGGCAGGACCCAGCACAGCAGGGCAGAGTGGGTTGAGGCAGGGAAGCTGCTTGCCATTGCAAGACCTGTGCTGCCCTGGCGAAGCACCCTCTGCCCAACCGGAAGAAGCAGGGGCAACGGCGCAGAGCTGTGCCCCTTACTGCTGCCTGGTATGCAGGGGATGCACTGCCATGGTGGCATGGGGTGCCCTGCCGTGCCAGGTCCCACCTGCTGAGCTGTGGAGGTCCGGGGGGAAGGCAGCAGGGCGGAGAGCCACGAGCCCACAGCGAACAGCCTGCACTGGCCCTCTTCCCCTTCCATGGGCTCCACTCCGGCCATGCCACCTGTGAGGGAGGGGGAGCTGGGCTCCATACTGCACTCGGCTGCAGCAACTGCTGTCGGCCGTCACGAGTAGCAGTTGGGGCTCAGGCGCTGCTGCGGTAGGCAGGGGCTATGGACCCAGGTTCCTGGTCTTCTAGACCTGGTTGCTTGGGCTACCCTCTGGCATGGCTGGGGCTGTGGCTTGGGAGTGAGGGCCTGGACTTGCACCCTAGTGAGCTAAGGCAGCAGGGGGAGCTCTGATTTTCCATGATAAAAACCCAAAATCAAACACCAAAAGTTTATAGGTATTTAGAATTTATTTAGTTATAGTGATTAAGGCACTAGTAAGCTTCCAAACTGCTTTAAAATTGTAAATATATCAATAAAACATTTTTGTTCAACTGATTGATATAGTGGTGTTTCATTTTAAACATGGATTTGAGGGCTTTTAATCAGAGAATTTGCAATTTTTAAACAAAGAAAATCAGGATCCCTGTATCAGAAAAGAGAGTTTTATAAACTCTATTCTTTTAAGGTTTTTTTCAAATGTTCCAACAATGCATGTAATTTGGTTTAACTCTTAGAAACCAAATAAATAAGTCACTGATAATTTAAAGCAGAAACAGCTAATTTGCACTAAAAGGCTTGGACACTTTCATTCTCTGTGATGGTGGTAGAAATATAAATCAGTCAAACATTCTTTAAAAGAAAAACATGTAGCATGAAAACTTGTATTTCCAACAAAGCTATGAAACTCCATTTGCATTATCTATTAAACTTCACTTGCAACAAAAAAAGCAATATGTTTAGCAAATGCATAGGCAACACCATCAGTATTTCAGCTCAATGGTAAAGAAAATTATTTTACTGTTAACAGATTATTTAAATACTGCACAGTAGCATCCTGAAACTAAACATTAATTTCCCTATAGAACTGCCTAGGTAGGTGTTACTTTCAAATTCTCTGCATTTACTTCTAAAAAGGCATGTGTGTAGAAATAAGAAAATCAGTTAACAGAACTCACTAACATACGTTTTAATAGCCCCTATATACCTGGAAAGCTTAGTAGATGTCTGGGAGTTATTTCAAGCATAGCTGGAAGAAAATGTATAGGTAATATGCAATACAAGCAAGTTATCACATTGCTGTTGAATGTGTAGCCTTATTCTTAGGTTTCAAATTCACTAACTGTCAATGCTGGAAATGCATTGGTTAATAAATTCAAAATCCTTTAAGGAAAAAACAGTACAACTGGACTCAATGCTAGCCAAGCAATTATTTCCTACAGAGCTCAAACAAAACTCTTCACTCAGGCCAGCTAACTCTTTTATATATAAAAGATAGGCACCCTGCCCCGGCCCCCCTCACCCTGTGATAAAAGAACATTACAGTTGTCAAGTGGCTATTCAGAACTTAAAAAAATACCTGATATAATGTGGCTTTATTTCAGAAGTCTTTTTATGTACATTAGGATAAAGCCATTAAATTACATGACCATCAACTATTTTTCCTACAAGGCCCCTGGCCTCATTTTATGCACGGCATACAGAAGGCTCACTGAATAGCCAGCATATGTAGACTATGAAACTCGTTGAAGGTAGGAAATAGCCTTTTGTTGCGTTTGTATTTATCTAGGCTGAACAGGTCCCATTGTAGGATTAATGTTCCTGGATGCTATTTTGTTTTATCCCTGTTTTTCAGCATTTAGTCCCTGCATGGTTACCTCATGCTATTTCATGCTATTATTTATTTGTGAGCTTTATTATGATGCCCCTCACAATGCACTGGTCTACATCAGGTTTCCAAACTGTGATATGCACACCCCTAGGGGTATGCAAGACATCCCTAGGGGGGTTGGTGAAGTGACAACTCAGCCGAACCTACACAAAATCTATATGACCAAACTGAAATAACAGTGCATCTTGCACAAAAATGCAAGGTGGTGGCTGAGACCATGCAAAATAGAGCAATCCCAATTGATTTCATTCTCTGTGCTACATTATGCTAAATCATCAGAGCATTTATACTTTTTTAAAGCTAGGAAAAAAACCC
Source organism: Alligator mississippiensis (assembly GCF_030867095.1). Taxonomy (NCBI): domain Eukaryota; kingdom Metazoa; phylum Chordata; order Crocodylia; family Alligatoridae; genus Alligator; species Alligator mississippiensis. The sequence goes on from NC_081830.1 coordinate 47,455,699, forward strand.
TCCCATACAAAAGACAGTGGCTGGGGCAAAACTGGACTCTAGTGACAAGACTGCCATAAGAAAAATCAGTCTCCGCTAATGATCGCAACCCATGAGGTGTAAAGAAAGTGGAGCTTGCGGCACCCAATACCAGACCCATGCCATAAGATAATAACAGTCATAATAAAGGCCAGGGCAAGACTGGATGAGGACAGCGAGAACACTATCGAGAACAAACAGTTGCTCCGCTAGTGATTGCCACCCACTGGGCATTCAGTTAGATAGGCTTGCAGGACAGATCCAGCCCTCAAACCTGCAACAATCTGATCCAGTCCCCCATTAACAGTGTCCCAACCCCCAACCATCCAATCCAGCTTGCAGTTTAGGTTCCATATTTTACTAATGGTGCGCTGATCCCTGCCTACCACTCTAGTATTCCTACTTTTTGTAGAGGGATGGCAGCTCTCCCCCTCATTGCAACTGGTGGCCATTAGCACTGCTGAAACAGTCACTCCAGTATCTTCACACATCACTTGTTCAAAGGATGATTTTTGGCTAAGGCTGCACTGGCAGGGGAGAGGGTGGGGCTGGGGGGTGGAGAGAAGGAGGAGGGGGAGAGGAAAGACAGCAGCACTCCATATAAAAAGTGTGCTTCCCCTCACCCCCACCACCTCCACAAGGCTGCAGCACGGACACAGCTTCCAGGTGGTGATCTGCACCTGTGTCACAGCTAGAAGGCAGGGAGGACAGCACCAGTATAGACACAGCTTCCAGCTGCCCAGCCCCAGCACAGTTCCCTACCAGCTAGAAGCTGCACTCTTGCCCCAGACAGGGAGCAAAGAACTAAGAGAAGCAGCAGCAGTGCAGATGCAGCCCCCAGCTGCTTGGCCCCAGAGGTGGTGCGGGGAGAGCCCCACAGTGTTGAAGCTAACTGGCTTAGGCTAGACTGGAGCTAAATTATTCCAACCTGTGTCTTGTAAATGTTGTCAGCTGCTGACACAGACATTTTTGCCATAAAACTCAAATTTATTATTCTTCTAGTTCTAACTGCAAATGGACAGGAGATCCTGCAGACATGAATTCATTTCAGCACCCTGATTTATTCTATGCAATCAATGAGGCAATAGCCTCATGGGTGGGGGGAGGGGAGGAGAGAAGAGGGAGGTGTGTCCATGCAATTAAAAGTTGCATCATGGGTAAGATCAAGGAAATACTTCATGGATATGCAAGCAACCCCAATTCAAGAGATTCTTAAATTTTTGAGTGTTTGAAATTGCAGCCCAATGTATTTTTTCCTTTATTATATACATAAGTGAGTGGTTAAAGTAGAAGAGAATGAATTATCATCACCAGGAGTGTGGGGAGGGAGGGAGTAGCAAGAGGAGAGAGAGAAAAAAATGCACAAGCAGGGAAAGGAGACAGGAGAAAAGACGACCTTGGAGAGTAGGGAGAGAGAAGCTGACAATGCAGGGACTATAAGGGACAGGGGCAAGGAGTCAATCAGCTGAGTGGTATAATTATAGTAACAAAGTAGTTTCAGGTTGTTGAGAAAGAGGTTAGGACTCCATTAGAAAAATGTCAATGAATTAGGATTAAAGGAGGAAAGGAAAAGTACTTGTGAGAGAAGCTACTATGAGCTGCCAATTTCCTAAAATGGGACCTGCAAATGCCATTCTCTGTTAAATTATCCCAAATGTTGGGGGCTGCTTCCTCAAACTGCTAGCTAGTTAATTGCCACCACTTAATTTTCTGATCACATGTATGAGGGGGGAAATACTGACTCAGATGTAATACAAAAGAATTGTTCTCTATGGTTTAAAAGTAGTCTTCCCAATGCATCCCCTTGAGTTGTGTGTTAAGTATCATAGAAACAAATAAGAAAGCATATCCATTAAAAGAATACTTTAAAAGTCATTCACCAGAGACCACTGAGGGGAGAAGGGGAAATCATGCAATATCTTAGAGAAAAATACTGCATCATAGTTAGTTAACATTTCCCCTTTAATGCATTCCTCTGCAATAAAGGCAAGGAAGAGACTGTATTTATGTTTAACATTTGTAGTACATTATTGAACAGGCTGTTCTTTTCATTAAAATAAACCAAAGTTAAAACTAAGATTATAAGAACTTGTCAGGTACAATCATTCTAAATTCCTGACACATTAGTGTTCCCAGTACAATTACTCTATATTCCTCAAACGAACTCTGGCCCTTATTTCACCACCTAGTTTATGGGCAGACAGGCAACGTCTGAAAGTTGCTTGCAGCTCCGCAGTGTGGTCCTAATGGCAAGTATGTTAATAAAGAGTTGGATCAGATTAACAAGTGAAATCATATTCTCCAAAAGGTTGTCCCCTCAGCAAGGTTTGAATCTGCTCCCTAGTTTTAGAGAGAGAGAGAGAGCAATGACCACTGCACCCCCCAAAAAATTAAAAAAAAAGAACAATGTTCTGTAACCTCACCAACAGATGCAGCACAAGCAATTACCAATCTAAACTACATTGCTTACAGAAAAATATTCAACTTGGATTGCTTCTGCCTTAGGCTTTTTGAATGTCTGTACCTAGCCTCAGAGTAGCTGCTCCGGCTATTATGACCTGATTGGGAAATGGGAGTTAGAAATACCAGGTTAAAACACTCACTTTTGTTTCTCCTGCTTTTAGTGCAAATCTGCTCTGACTAAACACTTACCAGCAACGCTTACTGGTGCTTTTGGAATTTGGGAAGAAATAAAACTAATTTGAGTGAGGTGCTGATTATCAATCAATCAGTAATAAGCACAGATCCTAGTTTTCTCTATTAAAAAAAAACAAAATTCTCAGATTAAAACCACCAAAACCTGCATTTTTCCATGCTTAAAATGACACACTACTATATATATAGGTATCGGCTGAACACAATGTTTTACTAATATATTTACAATATTAAAGCAATTTGAAAGCCAGTATGTTTCGATCATTACAATAAAATAAATTCTAAATACCTATATTTTGGCATATGATATTTTATTTTTAAATCACAGCTCTCTCTGCCCCCTTCACTCACCAAGATGCGGGTCCAGCTGCGGGTCCCCCCCCTCCCCCTCAGCTGCTTTATGGCGCTGAGCAGCCCCAATATGCTGGTGCCCCTTGCTCCCAAGCCATAATGCCATCCCCACTCCCCCCAGTGACTAAAGCAGTGAAAAAAAAATGTAACTCCATGGCTCTGGGAAAAAGCACAATACACCTAAATAAGGTTTGAAATTAGTTCCTTCTAATGCCATGTAGGATTCTTGACCATGCAGACCTCAAATTCAGCGCTCAAGGCAACTTTTCCTGACCCAAGGTTCACCACAAATCAAAAGCCCAACAGGTGACCTTTAACTAAAGGTAGAAAAAAAAAGGGAACCAGAATTCCTAAAAGAAACATGTACTGACAGTTAGGTGCAACAGAGAATAATGCTCATCTGATGCTACATTTTTTAATATTAAAATGTAAATACTTCATATTTTTAACACGAAAAGCTTACACTAAAAATTGAAAAGAAGGAAAAACCCTATGAGTCTATACTACAGAAAACGAATTATGTAACCTATGCTTGTGAAAAAATAATAACGCAAAACATTTTTTTAGTCCTTGGAGAAGTGCTGTGTGGATACCCAATTTGTATTTTCATTGAAATCAACCATTAGTTTTAACGTTCCTTTAGTCGGTCAACTGGCAATGCAAGTTTGTTTCAAGAATTGGGTTAATTTGAATAAGTCCCTGCTTGGTTTGAAAGAACACCTCTTAAAAGCAGGATGTATAATAAAATATATGGGAATTCTTTCAAGAGCTCACTTAGGACATGAGTGGACTAGAAAAGGTGGTTGTTAGCATATGCTTCATTGCAAAACAACTTGAGCTTGATTTCCAACAGCATCAGCATGCTGAACACCTTCTGGCTTGGTTACCATTCCCTGGCTGAAGCAGCTTTTGAGCAGCCAGGCTGTCTGAAAATTTGCCTCATGGGAGACGCACTTAACAATATCAGATGTTATTTTACCCCCTTTGAGTAGCAGCAGACATATAAAGCCTCCCTCATTCTCTTCGGGTTCCCTTTTTTAGGTTTGCTTCTCAGTCTCATTAAGATATATTTAAGCAATTGCAAGTTTTAATACCAAGCTGGAGAGAGCAACCAGTTTGCATCAGCCTGCACCTCTGACCATGGATTATCTCTCAGCTGTGGAACCTTTGACAGTCCTGGTTGCCCTATGCTTAATCTAGTAACTGGAGTAAAACTCTAAGGAAACCAGGGATTTCTTTGTACAGTGGAACAGATATAATCTGCCACAAGCACATCTAATGGGGAGTGTGCAACAGTTCCACATAAAAGTAGGAAACAAATGCTACTAACTAAGCAAAAACGAAAGATAATAAAATTGTTGAAACAGTCACACTGACAAATTCTGTTTGGTCAATACATTGTCCCACCGACTTTAAAAACATTTTTGTTTTTAAACTGTGCCCTAACATATTGAATAGTTTCTTTCAATCACAACCTAAAAACTTTGCAATTTTAGAATCAGATGGGTTTGTCTAGAACTACGGATGTGGAAAATACATATTCTTGAGAGATTTTACTTTTTTTTTTTTTAATTTCTGGTCATAAAATGAACAGTATCAAATTATATTTAAAGTTAAAAAGAATAATATTTAGGAAGTTAGAATAAGTGACTTGCTATAATCCTACTCACATCTGCTTTGGCAAACTTGGGAAATTTAGGATCTGACAACACTGATTCTTGAAGGGAAAAAAAAGAACATAAACACAAACCAATACTTGTTCAGAATTGTTTTCTTCTATGAAGACCCAAAAATTGTAAGAAAACTTGTTCAAGAAAGCTGCTTCTGACTTGTTACAGCACAGTGTCAGATACATCCAAAAATAAAGAGATGGTTCAATAATTTAAAAATCAAAATGTGCACTCATGCCTATTTTCTCTCCCTCTCAAAAAGGCAAACAAAACCTTTGTTAAGAGGAGGACTTTCTTTTCCATGTCCAAGGGAATGCAGATAGCTTTAATATGCTCACAAAATATGATACCTAATTAAAGAGAAGTTCAATGTGTGCAAAGGGGAATGTATGTGTGTGAAATAATGCTACCCAGAAAACAAAACCACTTATTTTTGCCAACAAAACTAGAAGAATTTAAAATCATGCCAGGCCTGTAAAAGGAAAGAAAGGAAATTAATTTAACGATAGTTGAAACTGTTCCCATTCTTTGCCCAGTCCAAGCTCAGCCTAGAGCAGCTAATCAGATGCTGCCATCTACACCAGGTGACAACAGGTCATCTGCCACCTGAGCATAGCCCACAAATAGCATGTTCCATCCACATTTCACCCAGCTTGCTCCTTGCACTGGGGTTGGGAGAGGCAGGAATAGGATGCCATAGGGATGCATCATTGCTAGGATGTTCTCAGCAAGAAACAGAGCCAGATACATTCTCTCTGTGCTTGCAGGGGACAGAAGAAAGGAGAGATCTTTTTCTTAAATTACAAAACAGGCATCACAGGATGGGAGTGCAGGGGATGGAGAACAATGGTTTAGAATAGGAGTGTCAAAAACTCATCTGGCCTTGAGGGTTGGATAAATGATGCAGGACTTATCAGCGAGCCAGGTTGGGCCGATGGGCTTCGAGACTCCCTCCCCCACCTCCTCCCAGTTCCAGCACTCACAGCTTTTGCTCTGGCATCTGTGCTGCATGTAGCAGGCATCCTGGAGCAGCTGAGGTGGGTACATGCATGCAAATCCCAGACCAGCTAGAGTGGATGCCATTCAGACTACGCCACATGCTCAGCCTGTTTCAGCCACTGTGGGATCTGCAACATACACATGTCCCCAGCAGCTGGCCCAGGACTGCACCACACACAGTCCTTGCTCCAACCGCTCCAGGATCCGTGCCTGTAAGTGCCACGTGTACCACAGGTCCTGGACTGGCTCAAGTAGGCACCGTATTAGGTGAGGGAGGGCCTAGGGTGGGCGCCATGGGAGCTGTGGTTCCTGGAGCAGTCGGAAGAGGTACTGCAGATCACAGACTCTGCCACCAGGGCTGGGCTGGATCAGTTCAGACCCAGGAGTAGTACCAGAGGCCAGACAGGGTTCCATGGGCCAGATTGAGCTTGCAGGTCAAATGTGTGATAAGCCTGCTTTAGATCTACAGCAGTGTGTGCCATATGCAAGATAACAAAAAGATTAAAGCACAACCACAGGAGAACATTTATGTTCAGGTCACAAAGGTGTATAGAAGAGAGTTGACATTTTGCTGTCTGGAAAATGATGCATAATACGCAAGGTCAACATCAAGTTTTTGCCACTCCAAAATGAGCAGAAGTTTAAGTCACAACTGCTTAAGCCTAACACTTGATCCTTTAGCTCTTCCTTTCCCTCGCTTTACAAGCACTATTACTCTTCATCAAAAGCAAAACACACAATATGAAACCCAGAGTTCCTTTTGAAACCCCACACCCGCAACAACAAGTTTTCAGAGCACTAGAAATCCCCACACAGTCCAGGTGTCTAGAAAAAAACTACACACGTAATCACAAGCTGCGACATGCATTTTGAGCAATGGAAATCATTAACTAACATGATTTTAAGAACTGATCAACAATCAAATTAATACCAACTTATCTACCACATCTCACAATTAAGGAGACACTTATCTTCAGAAGCATCCTGCTTTCCTCAAAACAAGTTAAGGGAGATTTAGCTCAAATCACTTTGACTTGTGCATCCACTGGGGAACAGTATGCATGTCATCATATCCCAACTTACTTACTCTAGAGAAACAGGCAGCCCACGTATTATCCAGCTTGAAAAATGGAATGGATCAAGGGAACCTGTGATAAGACTATGCATCAAAACTCTTGGGTTAGTCATCAGCTAGCCACGTTCTGTAACTACTGGGCCTACATGATACTACTCCTAATCTAGTATGCTTCAGAAAATTGCAGTTAAACCACAGTGATCACATTAAAGGCCACAACCTGAAAGCACTGACTTCATGAAGGTCACGTTCAAGATCTAAGGCACCTCTCTCATGCCACTGGAGGGACCCCACTAAGCTTGCCCTTTAAGTGAACTAGCAATAGATTAAGGAACAGGGTGGAAGATTTCACCCCTTCTATCATTCTGAGTTATAAATTATTACCTCTCCCCTTGCAAATACCTTTATCCTCTTGATAAATGATTTCTGCCTGCTCCTCCTTTCTGACCTGGGGGTGTATTCTGCCTTTCTATCAAATCTCAAATACCAGCTTGAATAACCCAAAGAGAAAAAATGAATATAAAACAACCAACAAATGTAATGAATAACTTGGCCTACTGTCTAATCTACATGAATAACTGTAGTATGTGAAGTGATTGTTGTTTATTTTTACTCTATTTTACTGGAGCTTTCAAAAAACTAAAGCTAAAAGAAAGCCAAACTGCTATGGCACTTTGTCCAAAAAAAACAACTCTTTTCAAGGTTTGAAACCTCCTGGCCCTTTCACTTTCTTCTTTTTAAAGGCACTAGAAGATTTCATTAAAAAATGTAAACTGCAAAGGTTCAGTTGGTAAATTTTCTCCCCCAAAAAGGAGTGTTCTGTTTTTAAAAAGGCAATCCTTAAAACATGAGCAAGTTCTTTAATTAGGATTTTACAAACTAGCACAAATGCAAAACTAATGAGCAGAGAATTAAATTGATGAAGAAAACGCAGACTGCCTCCATTAGAAGCTAAAACAAAATTCAATCTGACGCATGTCCTTCAAATTAGGAGACAGATTGCAGTTTATCTTCCTTTAAAAAAAGCCACAGTTCCTTTTCCTTTACAGTAAATAACTAATAGCTCGATTCATAAAAGAAAGTTCCAGGGTCGAGAAACTTTTAGTCAGCTATCTATTTTGTCCATTCTCTGTAGATTCATGCTCGTGGTTCAAATTGTGGGCAACCTTTTACAGCATGTTATACAGCAAAGAAGAATAAGCTTCTGGTTACTCGTGCAGCCTACTTATATCACACTTCAGAGTGGGTAGGAAAAGTAGCTACACTTCCTTATATGCCCTCACATAACTGTGCCAGCCCAAAAATGTACACTACACTAGATACAGATGAAACAATGTTTACTGTTCCCAAAGCAGCAACAAGACCCATAGGGAGATTCAGAATCAGTCAGTCACTCTAGTCAGCTGCTCCAATGACAGCATAAGATCAAGATGCCCCTTATTGACCATGCTTTATGCACACAAAAAATCAAGTCCTAAGAAAAAAAAAAGTCAGTAGAACCAAAAGATACCAAGTTAAGCCTTATTTTCAGGAAGCCCAATCATTTTTTGATAAAAATATCCAGAAAATAAGGGGATAAAAATGGCGTCACTTTCAAAACAATATCTTTAGAAGAATTTAAATGAGTATAACTTCAAGTAAACTAGAATTTTATAACATGAGGTTTCTGGAGGTTTTCCACATTCCACTTGCCCAATTTTCTTGGAAGAAACAGCTTTCTTACACTGTAATAGTTTCCAGATACCATTCCCTGCATAAAGAACAAGTAGAAGCACAATGGTTTGTACTACAGAATACAAAATTTATCTTGGGACTTGACCAGACAGCTTGACAGAAGCCACACCACTTTGATGTGGAACAAGAGGCAGCAAAGAATCTTTTTTTTTTTTTTTTTTTTTATTTGTCAGGTGGAAGAGTTATGCATATTGCATTTACTGTCAGCAGGTAGACACCCTCCAGCACCCCACTCGCAATGGAGGAAAAGTTAAGAAGAAAGAGAAAAAGGAACGGTAACAATATGGGAAACAAGTTACAAAATATTACGATGCATAAATTGGGTAACACTTACGATCAAGTCCATTGATGTATCTCATGGTAATTTCACAGTGCCCCCAAACCGCACTGACTATAGGGTAAACTTTTTTCCCTTTCAGTCCCCTGAAGGCCACTCCAAGATACTGTCCATCTACCATGAAGCTAAGCGTCCCTTCATCCATATCCAAAACCACCAGTAAGGTGTCTGGGAGTACAAAAGGCTCATCCGGTTCCAAAAACACAGGATATGTCACCCCAGGTTGGTTTTTACAATTGTGATAAAGTTTGTTCCGTCCCAGATCCCAGCCCCAGGATTCACTATTGCTACCAACCAACGATGTGTATCCTACAGAATGCAAGGGAGCTTCCGCTGTTGACACACCCACCACAGCATGTGTTCCTCGTTGCCTTGTGGGCCAGTGAATTTGCCAGACATGTAGACCTCTGGTGTAGCCAACTTTGCCCCGGATACAATCTGTGCTTTGGGCAACTGGATGTCTATGAAAAGTGAGTTTGTCATCTTCCTTTACAAATATATTTAAAGAGCGATCTTCATTATTCCAAGCATGTTTATACTGGACCTCCAGTTTGGCAGGGGGCATATCCAGTAGCATGTCCAGACGTGCAGGCTTGCAAAAGTCAGGGCCCCTCAACTCTCGTTTAACAGGTCTGTAAGGGGGCTCCCTCACATCCACAGACTTTATGCTCCCTGAGATTTTCTGGCCCATTGCTTGGCTGCAGATTCACAAAGGAGAAAGAAAAGGTGACTTTGGCCCAATGTTACCTCATGAAAGCACTTTCACACTGAGTCAATGACTTGATAACCAGATGGGATTTACTTCTCGTGTTTGCAGCTTTTGAGCAGCAGTGTTTTCAGAAGAGACGCACACTCCTGAAAGAAAGCAAAGCGTTTCCAGTTAAAGTAAGAGAGCCAGCTGAAACCCACAAATTGTCTCAAAGTTTGATCCCTGCTAGGTTATTTTAGACACTGAGCACTGACAGGTCTCTGCTTTTTATTCCGTGTCCTAGGAGTCCTATCCAGACAGCTGGCAGGATATTCAGAGCCCACCAACATTCAGAGTACAGACAGTAATTTCCTCCAATTCATAATAGGATGCAGACATCCTCCACCTTCTGCCCTTCCACCCATTTAGTTTAGCCAGGCTACAGCATCTTGAAAGAGGCACACAATATTCCTCAGCAATAAAGATTCATTTTACATATTCAACATTATATCCACTTATCTTTTGGTTTCATTTTCTCATGTTTTGTCAGAGCCCCTTTCTCTATGCATTCCTCTCTGCATATGCCCTTTTAATTTAAGGCTTTGTCTTGGAACAGATGGAATGCAACCAGAACAAATGGCACTGATAGCAAACAGCTTTGAAATTTGATTGCTTACCTTTAAGGCACTTGTGTTCACTTTATTTATTGGACAACTGACAAGCTTTATTTTCACTAAGGAGTTTGTTGGGGGGGGGGAAACAACAGAGAGAAGCAATGATGGAACAAGAATGGAAGCATATGGATTCAGGATCGGTGTTCTCCAATCTATTGGAACTTAAGCATTGTGGTTTCAGTTCTTTAGTAGAGCTCATTTCTAGGGATACCTGGCTCAGAACACAAGATTCTAATGCTGCAGCAGTTTTTTAAATCCAAACAAAAGAAAGATAAGCACTAAAAGGGACGCATTCAGTTTGGAGAATACTGTCTCTATACACATACAGAGCATCTCAAACTAAAAGAGCCTGAAAACCTCCAGGACCGGTTATGACTTGTATTTAGTGGCCCTTTCCAAAGGCCTATAGGAAGCATTCATTCTGAACAAGATGCCTGACAAATCACAAACATTCATCTTGAGAGCACTTAGAGTGCAAAGCAAGATACAAGTGTTAGTCCCCATGGACTTAGGGGATGACTGATGTGGGATCAAGTGATGAGTCTGTTGCAAGGGCTGGCTCCCAGCAACTTCCTGAATCAAAGCTTCAGATTTCTGTTTCACCCACAGCAGAAGAGCCAAGTCAACTACTAACCTAAGAGTAGGAATGCTGCTAGCTGGGGAGACTCCAGACTGTTTGTTTGGTGACAAATGTTTCCAAATGTTTAGGGAAAAAGAACTGATATGCTGCCAGTTTTCTCAAGCTCTGAAGAGTGCAGGTGACACTATACAGTATAGTCATTTTATAAAGACTGAAAAGTCATCTTTGAAAAGCATCAGAGGGGAATGCATCCATGTACATGCCTGTGCTCACATGAGCCCATAAAGGTTATGTTGGAATCTTAGTTTTATAAATAGGTAACAGCAGAGCTGAAAAGTTTGTTTAATGAGTACCCACAGAGTTAGTCTAACAGTTTGTTGAGAAGTTGTTCATAGTATTCTGTATAGACACTTTTTACACCATTATAACAGTTTGTCTGTACTAAACATTTGCTTTCCAAACAACTGAAACCATGTATTCCTAAAACTGGCTAGGTATTATTAACACTTATTTACCAGGGTTTCCACATTCAATACTCCTGCAGTCTAACTCTGAAAAGCTTTCTGAAAAGACAAAGCTCTGCACTATGCCTCAGCAGCATGAAGCTGAGGTGCTGGAGAAAGTTGTATAGGGCTGTGCGAAACAGACATGTTTCGTTTTGGTTTTAAATTCAGCCATTTCAGAGGACAGTGATTCATTTCAGTGTTTCGGATCACTGTTCTATTTTGATTCAGCCAAATCAGTTTTGGAGTTTCAACGCTGTTTTGGAGATTCGGATCGGCCAGGATGAGGCAGGCACAGTCAAGAGGCTGCAGGTTCTCCCGCGGTTACTCTGGCTGTGCCTGCCTCTGCCCCAGCTGGGAGGAGCCATCAGAGAAGCCCCCATAGGTGCCTGCCCAGCCCCCTCCCCCACCCAGCCCAAGACTTCCAGCACTTTAAAAGGAGGGCTGTGGGGCTGTGCTGGACTATTCCCAGGGGACGCCTCTGAAACATCTGAAACATTTCCAAAACGTTTTGGATGGTTTGGTTTTGTTTCGGTGCCTTCCATTTCATTTCGGATTCGGTTCACTTCGCCTTCAATTCACTCAGAAACGGCTGCCGAAATTTCACACAGCCCTATTGTATAGTGCATTACCTCAGTGCCTAACAGCTGGAGATAAAGACCTAGCCCATTATGGTAGCACTACCTTTCCTATTACATAGGAAACACAGCATATGGATTACGTAGAAAGACAAAGTACCAAGAACTCAATTATTCAAGAATCATTTAACTAGCAATGGTTGAACCAATTCTCTTCTCCCACCCCCCACAACCTACACACCTAGAATAATTGCAATTCACAAGTGGTAAGTTAGATATGGGAATTCCAAGGGTGTCCAGTAGTCTATTTTTGACAATAGTGCCAAAGTTTTACAGTTTCATTTATCACCATATCACAAGATGATGCAACAGAAATTTAAAAATATGTACTCGATATGTATATGTACTCAATATGTATAGCCTTTCACATAAGGATATATGAAATAACATTACTGTATAAGACTAAGAAAAATAAGAGTGGTGATAATGAAGCATATCAAGATGTTGCTGGTAGTTTCAAATTTAAGACAGGGTATGCAGACAGCAAGTATGTGGTGACAGAATGATGCTACTCCAGAGACAAAAATTAGCTAGGGAAACCAACCATGATAGCTTGATAGGCTTTCTAGGTTCAGATAAACCATGACTGACTAGCTTAGAAATTAAAATTCCCAACTAATGTTTTTGTCTATGCATAGTGCCCTTCACACCAAGGAGTTTAAGTGCTTTTCAGACTACAGTATTGAAAGAATGATGTTATAGCCATGATTGCCAAACTGCACAGAGGGCCCCTGGCCAATGTGCAAGTAAAGGAGACATAGGATCTGATGCATGATCCCCACAACTGTGTTTCCCACCATGCCACACATGCATGGCACGACATGAGATCGTGGCATCAAGCATCAGATCCCATCACACCTAATTGCGGGTGCAGGCAGAGCCCAGGCTTCTCCTGTATGAGCAAGTAGCAAGCTCCTGTAGCTAGGAGCCCTGGCCTGGCCACACATTCAATTAAGGATGCAATAGGAATCAGCCACAAAGTTATTAAACAGTTCGTGTAATAACTGTGGTTTGTTCCTTGTTCTATCACACCATTAACTGATTGAATGTGTGGCCAGGTATCAAATTTGGTAATGTGTGCCAGGGGTTATACAGAACAAATGCTGAGGAGCAGTTGCTATTAGGATGCAAATTCCAACTACTGGTCTTAAAACAGCACTGTCTTAAAGAAGTGCACTCTATCACTAGCTGAAACTGTTACACATTTTTGACCAAAATTAAAGTGTCTCCATAGATGCACACAATTAAATAGTTATTTTTATGAAAAAGCAGATGTCTTCCAAAGCCATGGGTCCATTCAGAGCCCTGTCAGTCATGGGCCTGTGCACTAGATGGGTCCATGCAGGGTGGTGTGGAGCTCTGATTTCAGTATGTGGGGGTGGGCAGAGGCCCCAATTCACTCTGTGAACTAGCTTCACACCACTCGCTTAGCCTGTGAAGCCAAGAGGCTGAGTGGGTCTGTTCTAAGTATGTCGTTCTTCAGCTCACATATGAACACAGGAAAGCTTTTGTAATGCAGAACAGCCAAAACAATGATTAGCTTTACTTAATTCTCAAGTTCTTGCTTTGGGAACAGCACTGGCATCTCACTTGGAAGTGTGCATGCCTTGTCAAGGATGACCAAATATCACTTCCTACCACACAAGTGTTCCCTGTTGTGCTGCCAGTCATCTGCAATTTTCTATATTTACTGAAAAAAATAAAGTAGGCTGTCTCCCAAACCTGTTACAATTTGCAGTCAATGACATAATCCAGAAAAATCCTAATTTATTCTTGCTTGGTCTTCAGCACACATCAGTGAATACAATAAAGAGGAATATCAGCAGTAGAATGTCAACTCCATTGCTCAAGCTTACTCACTACACAAAATAAACCTGAAAAACAGCCATAAAGATTTGTGGATACTGTCAAAATTGACATATAAAACCATAAAAAGTAGTTGGGTAAATAAAAAGCTGCTTATCCAAAGAATATGCCAAATTCTACCCTTACATAGATACATTCTGACTTCCATGTGAATTGGGAGTATATATGAGAAAGCAGAAGCTGGAATAATGAAGTGTTTACTTTATACGTCAAAATGTACTAGTGGGCTTTGGGGAATTAAAAATATTGCTTTTTTTTAACTGTCAATCTCACTGTTAGAATGAATATTATCAATTAAATGATTTCCCCAGGAGTCTTCTATTCGAGTACTGAGCAGATTGATTCTATTTAGTTTCATTATAAAATGTGTCTATTTACATTAGTTTGGAGATGTACAGAAGTAGTAGAATGGGTTGAATGTCAAGGACATAAAGGGCAGTTTGAAACAGCAATAATTTTTCTACGGGAAATTGGATCTTATCTTAGAGACAATCAAATGCACAAATACAAGTTAAATCTACAAGAATATTGTGACAGGAAAGGTGAAGAAAGGGAGGCAATTCCTCTCTGTTGCAGTGTAGCCTTCCAAATGTGTATGTACAATGCTGCTGCTTGCAGTCTCTGAGGAAAGCAGTGGGATTTAACAGAGGAGACAGTGGAAACCTCAGAGGCATGTTACTCGGGTAGGCTTAATGCATCAAAATGTATAAGTTATAAGTGACAAATCATAAATGTGGAGGAATAGCTGTGTCAATATAAGTACCTTATGTATCCACACTGGGGGGCGGGGGGCGGTAAAACAAGTTCACTATTTAGAAGTGTAAGACTAAAAACAGACATGGATTTATTTCTCCAAGGACACAGGCATTTATTCTGGGATATTACAGAAGTACAAACCCATTGTCCGATTTCAAGTACCTATGAAGTACCAAGATAACACTTTAGCCTGGCACAAAGTTGCAATTCAAGACGCACCTGTAAATGACTCTTCCTGCACCTGTCAAACCCTGGACAGTCAGAGGCAGAATAAACCCAAGGACTGTTTTTAATCTAAGTTAAGTGCTGTTTTAAACAAGCACTTCATTCAGTTTTTTGTCTCATGAATATTATTAAAATAATGAACATTATTAAAAACATTTTTTTTGTAATCTTAAATTTACAAATAATTTGGACCGTATCCTGTAGCACTTTGCTACTGGTGTGAAATAGGCACAGGACTTCCCCTTAAACTGGCACTTACTGACGGTCAGGATTTTTCATATAGTGCTAAAAGTCTTCCTCCCAGGAATTCCTTTCCCACACCAGCCATAACATGTTACCTCCGACAGCTCTGCATGTCTAGAAAGTCATTCCTACTGTGAGGCAGCCAAGCCACAGGGCCAGCTGTTGGCATACTTATTTAATTTAAAAACCAGTATACTCGAAGAGCCTAATGAAAAAAAAATAGCCTTCAAGATATGCCTTTACACTTTAACCAACCATACTACAGAAATGCAAGTATTTAATGCCTTAGTGTGATGCAATCCATATAATAAAACCACCCCTCTTTTATGGAAGTTAGTTACCACAAAATTTTACTGTACCCATCTTTTCCATATGAATAGATAATGCAGCAGGGTTTTTTTGTAGTTTCTTGGAACATTTGTCTTATATACTAACTAAAAATGCTAAAGCTATCACATGTGCTGCTCTGAGGATGCATCAGAACTGCGTAGCGAAGTAACTGGTCTGCAAAGCTAGGGATAGGCATTCAAAAAGCCTGAGCCTGAATTCATTCAATCTCTGTAGATTAGTTTAACCTGGCTAGGCTAAACCAGTTTGTAACTGTCCAGACATCCCAGACATGTAGATACATGCCTGCAGTGGCTCAGGCTAGAAGCCAGTGGGGGCACTAGAGCAGCCCTCCCTTTCCTCCATAGTGCTGAGCTCAGCGGGGCATGGCCAGGCCCCAGCAGGATGCCCTGATTAGAAAGGGGTTCCCCCACTCCTGACCAGCCAAGCAGGGAATTGATAACACAGTGTTTATCACCCCTAACTCGGTGTTTATCACCACATTAAAAAAAAACAACGGAGGGACATTAGCAGCTACCTATTGATTCTGCCTTTCTCCAGTCTGTGGACCATAGCCAGCATGTGGTCTACTAGCTAATGCTGTGTGTCGGTAAGGCAGAGGGGACAGCGGAATGCCTGCTTGGGCGGGGATGGGGTGAGAGAAAGCAGAAGCCAGGCAGATGCCTGCAGTCTCTGTCAGAGCGCCATCCAGGGAAAAAAGGGGAGGGGCCAGCTCTGCACAACCCAGAGAGCATGCCAGGATGCTGGGGGGAGTCTGATTTAACTTAAACCGGCAGGGGGTCTGAGATAGACATTGCATAAACTGGTTTGACCCAAAACAGTTAAGGCTGATACTACATTCAACCAGGTTTATCTCAAACCAGTTTCACCCATTTTGAAACTGGTTTCTGTGCATTGCAAATCTGGTCTGTTACAGGTTCAAACCAGTTTATGATCACTTAAACCGGTTTATGTGTAATGTCTGTCCCTAGCTCATGAGAACTGCAATGTCTGTTGCTTAAATCAGAAAAAAAGTATAAGACTTGCACTTTTTCCTGTAGTCCTCTACCTCACTCACTACACACACACCAGGAGGAGAGAGTTTTACCTATTAGTAAAATAGTTTCCTTCCCCACTGTTCTCAATGCCTAAAAAGGCAGCTTGGCATATGATCTTGTGAGCTCTGAGAACATGTAGCTAAAAATCATGAAGAAAAGTAGCATCTCACACAAAGCACACTTCCTCAGACAAAGTTTGGCTCCAGCCAAAGGGATACCTAAGGGAGGTGGAAGGGATCAGATTTCAGAAGGTATAGATAATTGTATACAACAGAAAAATTACTTGCATGTAGGGAAAAAAAAATAAACCAAAAAACAAACAAACAAACAAAAACTTTTCACCAGCTGCTGTACTTTTCCCACATGCCAATGCACAGCACCACCAGAAGTTTTACAATACATTCATTAAAAGTACTATGAAGTATAATGTTCTTTATCAGCTCCCACTTTATTCCATACATAATCCTCATGCATACAAATATCCCCTAAAGGTAGCCTTACTCAGTAGGTGGGAGTTCCTCCCCTCTCCACTGTATTTTATGCAACTGCAGAAAATTCCTTATGTCAGAGAAATTAGGAAAATCATCCCAATACTTTGGTTCAACACAACATGTACAAGACTCCAACTATATCTACATAAAACCATAACAACATCATTAAATCTCACAAATTACTTTTATGTCAGCTTTTGTCACTGCTAGTGTCTGGAAAAAGATATTTTCTGCATTAAATGAAACATGGGGAGGAGTCATTTTCCATACAACTATTAAAGACACTGGAAATATTCTGGTGAGATAGACTTAACTAATTCCTATAGCCCAAATACTTCTATTTCATAGTTTCACATTTGTGTTGCATTTGGGATTATTAGATTAAGCATACTGCACCGAGACCACACCAATTCTGAACAGGAAGACAATATCAATTTCACTTTTCAGAGGCCTCATTTGGATTGCAAGGTATTCTGAGGATTATTCACCACAAAAACTGTGAAATTATAGAATTACAGAAAAGGCCTTACCAGGATGCTATTCAATTGTTTAAAATACATAGTGATTTATGGAGTGTTTCTAGCAGCATTTGAACACTGTACTTGGTGTTAAATAAAGGAATTTTCATTTCAACATTTTCAGTTACATTAGCTCGCTCTCCCAGGTTCTGCTAAACAAGCAGTTGGACTTGCTGAAAACTTAAAAATACACTGTTAAGTAATGCCATAAAAGTACAGTTGATATTTTAAAAATTTGCTATGTGAATGCTAGGACACTGTCAAGAGGCAGACAAGGTTCTTTGGGTAAATGTGACATCTTTTATTAGACCAACTAAATAAATGGAAAAATTGTTCTTTGCAAGTTTTGGGGCACAAACACACTTCTTCAGCCATACAGACAGTCTGCTGGTGTTTTATGTGCTCTCAGTCCTTAGCTCCTTTCAACACAATCAAAGGACCATGGTTGTCATGGGTGACTTCAATTACCCGGACATGTTGTCGGAGGATCGCTCAGCAAAATCTGAGCAGTTGCAAAGCTTCCTCTCGTGCGTGGATGACCCCTACCTGACTCAAGAAGTCTATGGGCCAACGAGAGGCAAAGCACTGCTCGACCTGGCTACTGGGGATGACCTAGTCGGCGACCTACTGATCAATGGGAAGCTGGGTGACAGCGACCACGAGCTGATCACCTTCACCATCCGCCAAAAAGCTGGCAAGTCAGTCAGCAACACGGAAGTCCTTGACTTCAGGAAAGCCGACTTTGACAAGCTCAGGAGGCTTGTCAGTGAGGCCCTAAGGGACCATGACCACGGGGAGAGGGGAGTTCAAGAAGAGTGGTTGCTCCTCAAGGGAGCGATCCTCAATGCACAAACTAAGTCTATTCCATCTCAGAGGAAAGGCAGCAAGAGGGCACAGCAGCCCCCCTGGCTCTCCAGGGACCTAGCAGACCTCCTGAGGCTAAAAAGAAAGGCCTACAAAGGATGGAGGATGGGAGTCACCTCCAAGGAGGATTATTCTGCACTGGTCCGGTCCTGTAGGGAGCAGACCAGGAAAGCCAAGGCTGCAACTGAACTCCAACTAGCTTTGAGCATCAAGGACAATAAGAAGTCCTTTTTCAGATATGTGGGGAGCCGGAGGAAAAGCAGGGGCAACGTTGGACCCCTGCTGAACCAGATGGGGCAACTGACAACTGACGCCCAGGAAAAAGCCAACCTATTAAATAGGTACTTTGCGTCGGTCTTTCATCAGTCCCATGGGACGCCCATGCCCGCTACAGGACAGGGAAGTCCAGGTGAGGGTGATCCCCTGCCCTCCATTGATGCTGACTTCGTGAAAGAACATCTTGGGAAGCTGGATACCTTCCAGTCAGCTGGCCCTGACAATCTTCACCCCAGGGTACTCAAGGAGCTGGCGAGCATCATAGCCCAGCCTCTAGCACAGATCTTTGAAAACTCTTGGCGCTCTGGTGTAGTGCCCGAAGACTGGAAGAAAGCCAATGTGGTGCCTATCTTCAAGAAAGGGAGGAAAGTGGATCCGGCTAACTATAAGCCCATTAGCCTGACTTCTATCCCGGGGAAGATCTTAGAAAAGTTTATTAAAGAGGCCATCCTTAATGGACTGGCCGACACCAACATCTTAAGGGATAGCCAGCACGGATTTGTTGCGGGTAGGTCTTGCTTGACCAATCTCATTTCCTTCTACGACCAGGTGACCTATCACCTGTACAAGGGAGAAGAGATTGATGTCATATATCTTGACTTCAAAAAAGCCTTTGATCTGGTTTCCCATGATCACCTCTTGGAGAAACTGGCCAATTGTTGCCTTGGGTCCTCCACGATCCACTGGCTGGAAAATTGGCTCTGGGGTCAGACCCAGAGGGTAGTAATTGATGGAAGTCACTCATCATGGTGTCCTGTGACCAGTGGGGTCCCCGAAGGCTCTGTCCTTGGACCCATACTGTTCAACATCTTCATTAATGATGTGGACACTGGAGTCAAAAGCGGACTGGCCAAGTTCGCCGATGACACCAAACTTTGGGGCAAAGCATCCACACCAGAAGACTGGTGGGTGATCCAGACTGACTTGGACAGGCTCAGCAAGTGGGCAGACGAGAATCTGATGGTGTTCAACGCCAATAAATGCAAGGTTCTCCACCTTGGGAAGAAAAACCCGCAGCATCCTTATAGGCTCGGCAGTGCTATGTTGGCTAGCACTATGCAAGAAAGAGACTTGGGGGTCATCATTGACCACAAGATGAACATGAGCCTGCAGTGCAATGCTGCGGCTAGTAAAGTGACCAAAATGCTGGCTTGCATCTGTCAGGCCAAGTAGTTGTATGCCTATGGCACAGTGGAACATTCCTTTGGTTTGATTCACAGTGGAACATTCTGCTGTCAATCGTTCTGCATGCCTATGCTATAGTGGAAAATCACATTGGTTTGGTTTGATACATATGGCACATGGAGAAACTAGGTCACAGCAAGAAAAGTAGGTCACAGTGGAAAATTCCGCTGAGACAGAACCCAATGACTATATGCTATGTCATGGAAAAGTACAGCTTTAGAAAAAGTTCCCGCCAACTGTATGCAGACACGCATACCACCATTGGCCAGTTCTAAATTATTCATATTTGGTGACTAGTGATTGGCTTGTTGGTCATATAAGAGGTAAATCAGTTTCTGCCCAAGTTGGAGAACTCTGGATATTTCCCCACGTTGGAGAACTCTGTGTTTTCTCCACGTTGGAGCACTCCATATACACCTGGGAGAACTCAGAGAAGTCGGAGAACTCCGCATATACCTCGGAGTAGGGGAATTAAACCCGGCGAACTCCGCACATATCTCAGAGTGAACCTGGTGGACTGATCACCCACCAGTGACTCCCCGTCGCCGATCTACTGACATATCCCCCACTCTGCATGCTCGTTAAGCCGTTCACAGACATCTCACTTCGCTCTCAGAAAGCTTTCATCTCGTTCGGTTTGCAACTGTAACCTAAGTCAGCATTCAGCCTACCTGTATTATAATCATCTACAGTGTAAGTAAAGCAATCTTACTTTAACCAATATGCTTCGGTGCCTAGTTCCTCTCCGTCTGTCAAAAAGTACCCACCTGCTGGTTCGGGCTACTGACCATAGCCCCGGCCTACCACACGGCCGCCACAGCATCCATAGATGCTTCTCAAGCAAATCCCGGGACGTCATTCTCCCCTTGTACTCGGCCTTGGTGAGGCTGCAGCTGGAGTACTGCATCCAGTTTTGGGCTCCACAATTCAAAAAGGATGTGGAGAAGCTTGAGAGAGTCCAGAGAAGAGCCACGCGCATGATCAGAGGTCAGGGAAGCAGACCCTACGACGACAGGCTGAGAGCCCTGGGGCTCTTTAGCCTGGAAAAGCGCAGGCTCAGGGGTGATCTGATGGCCACCTATAAGTTTATCAGGGGTGACCACCAGTATCTGGGGAAACGTTTGTTCACCAGAGCACCCCAAGGGATGATGACTAGGTCGAATGGTCATAAACTACTACAAGACCGTTTCAGGCTGGACATAAGGAAGAATTTCTTTACTGTCCGAGCCCCCAAGGTCTGGAACAGCCTGCCACCGGAGGTGGTTCAAGAGCCTACATTGAACACCTTCAAGAGCAAACTGGATGCTTATCTTGCTGGGATCCTACGACCCCAGCTGACTTCCTGCCCTTTGGGCAGGGGGCTGGACTCGATGATCTTCCGAGGTCCCTTCCAGCCCTAATGTCTATGAAATCTATGAATTAACAAATAGGATTAGTGAGACTAGGACACGGTGTCAAGAATAGTATGAAATCTTGGAGTTCAAGTGAAGTTCAAAGACCTAATCTGGTTTTAGCCCTCCGTAAACAGGTACCCCAGTCATATGGGAAGGGAAGTCAAACGCAGCCAGATGGGATGCTAGCCACATCATTCCCTTACACCACCACAATGTATATGGGAAATCAGATGCAACTACAGTAGACTGATGGGTAGAACACTCCAGGACTGTTAATTTTGTATCCCACTCCACCCCATAGGCTAGCAACAGATATTGCACATAAACTGATTTAAGTGATCAGAAACTGGTTTAAACCTGTAACACAGAAGTTCAGTGCACATAATCCGCTTTCAAAATGGACAAAACCAGTTTAAGATAAACTTAGTTGGATCACTCTTGGTTGGATAAACTTGGCAGCATCAGACTTAACTGATTTAAGTCAAACTGGTACATGGAACCTCTGTCCCAGATCTGTTCCCAATTCAAGTTAGCTCAGAATCCCAAAATGCTTTGCAGCTCTGGGATATCCATCTGCTCCAGTGGAGCAGGAACTGACTCACCCTTCTGTCCCTTAGCCTGCTTCCTGCCTACATCTGTCATCCCATAAGGATGAAGGGGACAACAGAACAGACCCCCCCAGGCCCCCCTAGCCAGGGTCTACACCATGGGTAGGCAACCCCTGGTACGGGTGCCAGAGTGTGGCACTCAAAGGCATTTTGCTTGGCACACGTGCCTCTGGGTGGATGGCAGGCAAGGGGGTGGGCTACATGGCAACAGCAAGGATTGGGCCCCTCATGGCTTTCCCCGTCATCCACCCTGGCACACCAACATCTTACAAGTTGAAGTTGTGGGTGTTTTCAG
This sequence comes from Alligator mississippiensis, assembly GCF_030867095.1. Taxonomy (NCBI): domain Eukaryota; kingdom Metazoa; phylum Chordata; order Crocodylia; family Alligatoridae; genus Alligator; species Alligator mississippiensis. The sequence goes on from NC_081830.1 coordinate 47,477,727, forward strand.
CACTATGCCCAAAAATGTTGCTGACCCCTGGTCTACACAAAGGAAAGCCCCTGGGGTAGGGACTTTTTGACCCTTGGCAGCCCCTCCCCAGCTGATTGCTTCAGCTGTTGCCACAGGAAAGTGGGAAAAGGAATCCTCCTGGCCAGGTGCTTTCCTGTGCAGCACAACATAGGGGCAATGGGAAGCCCCTGCCTTGGGGGTATCCCCCCCACCCCAGCCCAGGATCCCCCCAGCCCAGGCAGCCCCAAGGAGATGAGGGGAATTCTTCCCCTGCTGAACCCCATAGCTGCTTATCCCAGTTGCTGTGAGTCTCAGGGATAGCTCCAGGCAGCCTCAGGGACCAGAGGGAAATTCTCTGCTCCTCCACAGCTGGTGTTGCCTCAGTTGCTGCGAGCTTTAGGCAAAACTAGATGCAGAGGAGTAGAAGAAATTCCCTCTACTTCCTAAGGCCACCACACCTGCCTGAGGCTATCCCTGGCTCAACTCCTTGTGAGGGGCCAGCAGGGGGTTGGGGGCCATGTACTGGAAAGCGAATCAGGGACACTTGGCTGGACTGACAGTGGCCAGCAGACTGGAAGATGTGCTCTAGCATCCCCTGCCTACTAGCTTGGGTCAGTGCAAGGTTCCCCCGCCCTTTCTAGAGGATATCAGTTAAGCCTATGCAGCTTAGAGGAAGCTGCCTGGATTGAATGGATTCTAACTTGGGCTTTTTGACTCTGTACTTGGCCTTAATGAGCTCGCTAAGGCCATGTATATACTGCCTCCCCGCTACACCTGGAAGCAATCAAGGAACAAGTTACATGGCCAAAATATATAGTTAGTTAAGATATAGTTAAACAAGGTAAGTTATATGGCACCCCTAAAAGCCAGTATTTAGATTTGTTTGCAAGCTACTTATTTCAAATTGGTTAAGTGTGGAAGGCTCCAACACACACAAAAAAACAAAAACAAAAAAACCCACTTCTATTACTTAACAGGAAGCCTTTGAGGTATAAACAGAGCAGTTTTTAAGAAAAAGAGATAGGACTGGCCCAAGAGGGAAGCATGCTGAAAAAAAGAAAGAACAGTATAATGCAGAGGCTGGCTACATAGGGCCCATAGGTTTGATCCAGTCCATGGAAATGCTGGTTCTGACCCAAAGAGCTTGAGGGCTTTCCCTATGCCTGCCCAAGCAGCAAGAAACTACATCATGACTGGGTAACTTGAAGCTGCACCTGTACCACCGCCACTTCTCCCAGCACTCAGCTCCCTGACTGGGGTCAGAAAAAAGCTTCCAGATAGTGGGGAACTGTTCTGGGCCAGGAGGCTGAAAGCTGCTTTGACTTCTTCCTCCCCATCCCCATCTCCCAGCCATGGTGCAGAAGCTTCCAGCCACCCAGCCCCAACACAGCTCCTAACCTGCTGAATGCTATGGCCATGCCCCTGCCAGAGAGAGCTGAGAGAAGCTGCAGCAGCAGACACAGGGAAAACCCCCCACAAGCCACCCAACCCAAATTGGACTGAATCTGGGTTCTTTTCTGAGGCTTGAAAAGGTTTGCCGGCTGCTGATTTATTACAATTAATGCCTGATTTCTGCCATGGCCACTATAGTTTCTACAGATTTCAAAAAAAAATGCAAGAGAACAGGAAATGATGAAGTACGTAGCTTTCCCCCCATAGTTCTCAACTTCAAATGTCCACAGTCCCCACAGTGAATAGCAGGAGTAGGGCCAGTTTAAAGTTGTACTAAAGTGTCTAGGCCAGACTAGATCATTCTCAGGGCCTGGGGCTGAAAAAAGCCACTTAAAAATCATAGGCTGGCCAAGATGGAGGGACTTCAGAGCTCTTGGATTTTTGTCTTGACCCTGTTGCAATTCAGAGAGAGACTTTCATTAATATACATATGATTAATATGACAATTCCCACTTTGACAAGACCTACAGTAATAAAAAAAGCACCTACAAAAGAACTAGCATACATCCAGATAATAAATCATTTTGGAACCAAGAGTTCTATTTTTTGTGTGCGTCTTCTTGTCTCAGACCATGCCAAATTTTAGCCGATTCTGGATTTTAAACTTCATTGCAGAACAACAAGAAATATTTTTTACCTCCTTGCCTGCCATCTGACGCTGCCAGGGAAGAAATTCTACCTGATCTACACATCGAAGAGCTACTCAGTACAGCTCACAAAGACACTCATGGACCCAGAGGGACAGACTTCCATCTTCAGCTCCCTCTGTGCAAAAATGAAGTTTATTTCCTACCTATGGGAAATTTTTACCATCTTGTACCATCTATACTTTTTCCACAGACTGATGAAAGGACTTTGACCCCGAAAGCTTGCAAAAAAAAGGACAATTTTCTTGCAATTTCCCAGTTGGTCTAATAAAAGGTATCATTTTGGAACCAAGAGTTCTAGTTTTTTGTATGTCTTCCAGATAATAAAAGCATCTATAGTTATAGAGCTACAGGCTCAAACAATGCATCTCAAGCTACGTCCATGTCATAAGTTAATAACAACATTTCAGACAATAACCAGGGTAGATTCAATTTAAATCACAAGCCAGGAAGCCTCGGTTTAAATCACTGCTTTCTACAAAAAGTGCATTCTTGTTGGTTGATATCTTTTATTCATTTAGCTTCATAAAACTTTGCACTGTTAGTGAAAGGTAATGGCTTGACTGTGTGTACACAAACTTGCAGAGAGACAAAAGGACCAACGGGTGGGTAATCAGATCTGTTCTCTCTCATCTCCATATACGGCTGATAACAAGGATGTTATCTCTGGAGACAACAAACTCTCCCTTTTCATATATGCCAGTTTCAAATTTAGGAACCAGAGAAATTTGCAACATAAGAATCTACAGAAGGCCAGAACTAAATAAGGAGCTAAAAAGATAAATGATGTACATCTTATTTCATCACCATAACATGGATCCATAGCACTCACTGAAGTCCTGGTCATGGAAGTCTCAGAATTGGTCTCTGCAATGGTAAAAAAAAGTTTAGCTGTGCCACAACTGAGCTGTTGGGACTCAAGAGCCCATGTGCAGAGCAAGGAACAGTTACAGACAGGGTCTGAAGCTAGGAGTCAAACTGCAATCCACCAAATGCCTGAGATTTCATAGACATTAGGGCTGAAAGGGATGGAAGACCATCAAGTCCAGCCCCCTGCCCCAGGGGCAGGAAATCAGCTAGGGTCATAAAATCCCAGGAAGATAAACGTCCAAATGTTTCTTAAGAGTCCAGAGCAGGTGCTTGCACCACCTCTGGAGGCAGTCTATTCCAGGCCACGATGGCTCAGACAGTAAAGAAGTTTTTCCTTACGCCCAGCCTCTTGGAGGAGTTTATGACCATTGGACCCTGTCATCCCTCGGGGTGCTCTGATGAGCAGACATTCCCCCAGATCCTAATGTATACCCCTTATATATTCTTATAGGCTGCCACCCTGTCACCCTGCACTTTTCCAGGCTGAAGAGTCCCATGGCTCTTAGCCTCTTTTCATATAAGGCCTGTTCTCTTGTCCTCTGATCACGTGGCTCTCCTCTGGCCTCTCAAGCTTCTCCACACCCTTCCTGAATTGTGGAGCCCAGAATTGGATCCAATACTCCACCTGTGGCCTCACCAAGGCCAAGTACAGTGGATGATGACATCCTGAGATTTGCTTGAGAAGCATCTATGGATGCAAGCCAGAGTTTTGTTTGCTTTACTAGCTGCAACATCGCATTGGTGGCTCAGTCCCTTTCAGCCATGGTGCTAGCAAGTGTAGCACTGCTGAGCCTATAAGCGTGACGCAGGCTTCCCCTTTCCCCACCGAAGTGGAGTACCTTGCATTTATCCGTATTGAATGTCATCAGGTTTTTATCCGCCCACTTTCTAAGCCTATCAAGGTCAGCCTGGATCACCAGTCTATCCTTGGATGTGGATGCTCTACCCCAAAGTTTGGTGTCCTCAGCAAACTTGGCCAGTCCGCTTCTGTCACCAGCGTCCACATCATTACTAAAGACGTTAAAGAGTACGGGTCCAAGGACAGAGCCTTGGGGGACACCACTGGTCACAGAGCGCCATGACGATTCACTTCGGTCAACCACCACTCTCTAGGTCCAACCTTGGAGCCAATTCCCCAGCCATCAGACTATGATGTAGCCGAGGCCACAGTTGCCCAACTTTTCCATAAGGAGATTGTGGGACACCAGATCAAAAGCTTTTTTAAAGTCCAGATATATGACATCAATTTCTTCTCTCTTGTCCAGGTCACCTGGACACAGAAGGAAATGAGACTGGCCAGGCAAGACCTACCCGCAACAAACCCATGCTGGCTGTCCCTCAGGATGTTACCATTGGCCATCTTGTCTAGAATGGTCTCTTTAATACTTTTTTCCAAAATCTTTTCAGAGATTGAGGACAAGCTGATTGCCCTGTAATTCCCCAGATCTACTTTCCTCCCTTTCTTGAAGATAGGCACCACATTGGCCTTCTTCCAGTCTCCAGGTTCTTCACCTGAGCACCATGAGTGCTTGAATATCATAGCCCAGGGGTCAGCAACCCCCAGCACATGTGCCATTAGTGGCACACGGAGACATTTTTCCCAGCACACAAAGAAATTGTTTTTTTTGTTTTGTTTTTTGTTTTTGTTTTTTAAGTAGCTGCTCCTGGCTCTCCTGTGCAGCCACAAGTCCCAGCGCCTTGGCAGGCACCAGGACAGAGCCAGAAGAATGCATGCAGGAAGGCCATGTCTAGCTGGCCCCTGGAGGGAGCTGCCCAGACAGGCAGACGCCCTATCCCACTCAGGGCAGCACTGAGGTGCCGAGTGCTGGGGCTGGGTGGTCGGGACAGGGTCTGCGCGGCATGGGAAATGGCGCCACAGGCAAGCCAGCCCAGTCGGGCCCTTAGGAAGGCAGGGGCTGGGTGGGAAGTGGGGGCTGCCCTGGGGCTCTGCGGGCTCGAGGTGGGTAGGTGAGGGTGCCCAGCAGCACTAGTGGTGGGGCCTGGGCAGCCCACGCAGCTCCTCAGGGATGGGCCACAGCCACCCTATGCATGTGGGAATGCTGCCTGGCTGGGGCAGGATGCCGGGCTCAGGGGGCTTCCCTCTCTGGGATCGGCCTCCCTGCACACTGGGCATAGTGCAGGCAGGGCAGAGCTGTTCCTGGTGCAGAGGCCTGGACGCAGGAGCCTCCTGGAGCCTGAGAACAGCCACCGCAGCTGCTTCAGCCTGCCCAGGTCCCGGCCTTGCCCACCTGCAGCTCCCCAAGGGGCTAGGGCCGGGGCAGGCACTGCACAAAGCCACTGTGCTGCAGGCTCCTGGCTGGCTTGGCCCTGAGCACCGGCTGCGGCGGCTGTTCCCAGAGTCCAAGTAACAGCCTGTGGCTGCATCTCCCACTCCCACTGTACCCAGCACACACAGAGACCAAGCAGGAGCCCCCTCAGCCCGGCCTTCTGCCCCAGCCAGGCAGTGTTCCTTTGTGGGCAGGGTGGCTGCACCCCATCCCCTGGAGCTGCGCAGACCAGCTGGGCCCCACCTCCGGTGCTGCTGGGTCCCCCGCTGTGGCCTGAGTAGCAGAGCCCTGGGGCAGCCCCTGCTCCCCACCTAACACCAGCTCTCTATTTACTGTAAAAACAATTTTTAAAAAAAGCAACATTCATGATTATTAATAGTATTAAATATGCAGTGCATCCTGCCATGTACCCCCTCCGCCCCAGTTTTGTTTTTTTGGCGTGCCGGCACTCCAGTACCTTACAAGGTAGACATTGTGGCTTTTTCGGCACTCCGGCCAAAAAACATTGCCTATCCCTGTCCTAGCCAGTGGCTGGGCTATGATGCCGGCCAGCTCCTTAAGTACTCTGGAGTACAAGCTGTCAGGACCAGGTGACTTGAAGGTGTTCAGCCTCTCAAGGTGTTCCTTTACAAGGTCTACACCGACACTGAGTATAAATTCACCCTCGCCCTGGCCGTCCCACAACATGTTAGGCAGGGCGGTCCTTTTGGGCTGGTGAAAACCTGATGTAAATACCCATTAAGCAGGTTGGTTTTTTCCTGGGTGTCCATTGTCAGTTGTCCCATTTGGTTTAGCAGGGGTCCAATCTTACCCTTGCTTTTCTTCCGACTCCCCACATATCTGAAAAAAGACTTTTTATTGTCCTTGATATGTGTAGCCAGGTGGAGTTCAGTTGCAGCCTTGGCTTTCCTGGTTTGCTCCCTACAGAGATGTGGTCATGAACAGAGAGAGAGCACCAGACAAGAGGTTAGGAACAAAATAATAAAGATCAAAGAACCAGAATCAGGAAGCCAGGCAGCAAAGCAGAGTTGAGAAGCTAGAGTCAGGAAGCTTCAAATCATGCTGGGGTCAAGAGTAAGTAAAGGATCAAGAGACAGAGGGCATTTTTTCACTTGTTGCGGGACATGACATTGGGCACTTTAATTAGCAAGCCATGCTAATTAAAAGCGCCCACACGTGGTGTGTATTAGCATCCCTACACTGAAAAAGTGGTGGCGGGGCACTTTGAACTAAAGTTCATTGAACGCGTTTTATTTCAAAGCATCCTGCTGCCATTTTTTCAGTGTGGAGACACACGGGGACACTGATGCACAGGATGCAGAAAGCTCCTGGAGCGTGTCAATTTCCAAATTTCCATGCTCTAACGAGTCCATTGAGTCTGATCTGCCGCACTGGATTTCCAGAGCATCGGAGCAGGCTCCACATACGTGTATAGGAACCCAGAGATACCGGCAGTACTAGAACAAGAACAGAGACCACTGTCAAAGCAAAATACTAATATGGTCTGCACAACAGCTCTTCATGGACTGATATACAACTCATTACAGTATGTCCTGCTGCTTCTTAAACTGTATTTGGGGGTGGGGTCTGTTTCCTGCTAGTATAACAGCCAATAATTGCCTGTCAAAGGATGATTCATCCACAGCTGGAGCTGGGATTCATCACAAGAAGCATGCCATGCTGTTCCTAAAATGTACTTCCTTTCAATGCTAGATTTAGGAGAAAGTCTGTTTTTTTTTCAAACAGAGCTCAGAAAAGGCCTTACACCTGTTTAAAACAGGAATCAGCAATGATTAAAAATGCCTTCATTGGTAAAATGAAGAAGCTGCTACTAGAACATTTGTCTCTCAGATATTGCTGATCCTAATAGTATGCAACTTTAAGAGGTCTTCTGCTACAACTGCCAAAATTTGAATGCATTTTAGAAAGGAATATCCTTATGCTATAAGAGTATTCCTAGGTTAAGTCTAAGACCCCTACTAGAGATATAGCAGCTGAGAAGAAACTCATACAAGTTTGGAGAGAAAAGTCATTCAATTTACTTTTTCAAGACCCTGTATCTCCATTTCTGGGAATGGACATCCACATAATATCTGTTACTGGTGCTGGACATTTTTACAAGACCATTACCTTGAAATCATTTTTACGAGAGCATTACCTTGAAATCATTTTAAAGACCGTGTTGAAATAAAAGCATCATCTGTCCGTGCCTAGGTGCTACTATAATACAAACAGAAATCGAATCATAAATCGTTAAAATTAAGGGACATTGTTTGTGATTACTTATTAGAATTTGGCTAAGCGAACTGCTTGTAGGAAAAACATATATCTAAGTGGGTAGAGAAACTTCAAGGAATAAAACAAGTCTGCTAAACATTTGGGTTTTTCATCGATTCTACTAGACCACGCTGCCTTAAAGGAGTGCACAGCATTCAAAATTTACATTTTTACACAGTTGGGGAACATAGATTCATAGATGTTAGGGTCGGAAGGGACCTCAATAGATCATCGAGTCCAAACCCCTGCATAGGCAGGAAAGAGTGCTGGGTTCAGGTGACCCCAGCTAGATGCTCGTCTAACCTCCTCTTGAAGACCCCCAGGGTAGGGGAGAGCACCACCTCCCTTGGGAGCCCGTTCCAGACCTTGGCCACTCGAACTGTGAAGAAGTTCTTCCTAATGTCCAATCTAAATCTGCTCTCTGCTAGCTTGTGGCCATTATTTCTTGTAACCCCCGGGGGTGCCTTGGTGAATAAAAACTCACCAATTCCCTTCTGTGCCCCCGTGATGAACTTATAGGCAGCCACAAGGTCGCCTCTCAACTTTCTCTTGCGGAGGCTGAAAAGGTCCAGCTTCTCTAGTCTCTCCTCGTAGGGCTTGGTCTGCAGGCCCTTAACCATACGAGTGGCCCTTCTCTGGACCCTCTCCAGGTTATCCGCATCCCTCTTGAAATGCGGTGCCCAGAATTGCACGCAGTACTCCAACTGCGGTCTGACCAGCGCCCGATAGAGGAGAAGCATCACCTCTTTGGATCTATTCGTCATGCATCTGCTGATGCACGATAAAGTGCCATTGGCTTTTCTGATGGCTTTGTCACACTGCCAACTCATGTTCATCTTGGAGTCCACTAGGACTCCAAGATCCCTTTCCACTTCCATGCCACCCAGCAGGTCATTCCCTAGGCTGTAGGTGTGCTGGACATTTTTCCTCCCTAGGTGCAGCACTCTGCATTTCTCCTTGTTGAACTGCATTCTGTTGTTTTCTGCCCACTTGTCCAACCTGTCCAGGTCTGCTTGCAGCTGTTCCCTGCCATCCGGCATGTCCACTTCTCCCCATAGCTTTGTGTCATCCGCAAACTTGGACAGAGTACATTTCACTCCCTCATCCAAGTCGCTGATGAAGATATTAAAGAGTATCGGTCCAAGGACCGAGCCCTGCGGGACCCCACTGCCCACACCCTTCCAGGTCGAAACCGACCCATCCAGCACGACTCTCTGGGTGTGACCCTCTAGCCAATTCGCCACCCACCGGACTGTGTAGTCATCCACATCACAGCCTCTTAACTTGTTCACCAGTATGGGGTGGGATACCGTATCGAAGGCCTTCCTGAAGTCTAAGTATACGACATCCACCCCTCTAATAAGGAATTAGAACTGAGCCTTCATCAGATATAGTATGAGAAAATAATTTTGAGTTTTCTAGGGTCACCCTGGTTGCATAACTAAAAAAAAAAAAACAAAAAAACTGATTATGTTTAAAATATAACATAGGGTACGTCAACATTTATGAAAGCATAGGGTACCTCAAATTTATGAAATAAACACATTTCACATGTACTGTAGGAATCTGGTCTAATGCCAAGACTCCTTTGGATCTGGATTTCAGAGGGGGAAAAAAAAAAAAAAACAGCTGAGCTATCAGATATTTAAAGTTAGATTTCTTGCTGGAAACTTATCTTTTCTTTCAAACGTGTGTTAGAGAAAGTCACACAGCCCAGGCTCTCCAAATATTTGTTAGAGAAAAATTCTCTCTTCAACACGATTAAATTTAAATGCTTCTCACAGTTTTAACAGAAGAGACTGGGTCAGCTTTCAATCGCTGTTGAGAGGGAGTAATTCCAGGATCAGTCCACTCCACCACCATAATTCAATCTTTCTCTAATGAGAGAGAACTAAAGACTTATTTTAATTTATGAAAACCTGCAATTGTATGCCATGATTCTAGTCCTGTGAAAAAACGTACTAGATACATAGCATGATTAAAGATGTAGAATTTGTGCCGAGTCTAAGAACTAAGATTCAAAAAGGGATTTTTTTTAAATGGGTATATATATGGTTAGAACAGTTAGAACTTCATACTTCAGAATTTAAGATCAACCCTACCAAGGGTCAGGATGGTCCCCAGTACGGACTATGGATTATGCCTTATCTGCTCACTGCAGGCTCTTCTATCTTCCTTTGAAGCATCCAATTCTGGTGAGTGCCAAAAGACTGTATACAGGCTTAAATGGACCAGCAGTCTAATTCAGTATGGCAATTCCTATGACAAGATTATATTCTGTCATCATTCCATATTTAAATGGAAAGCATCAGTCTCATGGTGAGGAACAGAATTATATATTCAGTTTGTTAAGGCTCTTGGTTTTTTAAGTCTTTGCTATCTGTCCAATCTTTCCATAGTGGTAACCACATACCCTTCACTATTATTATTAAATGGTTGGGATAATGGTACGCTGTTCATCTTGTGTATAATTTTGGTGTAGGCTCTCAAACCAATACAACTTTCAATAAGAACATAGTTGAAATAAAAAGGATCCAAGAAACAATTCTGTATTATAAAAATGATAGCCTAATCATGAAATCTAGAATTTTCAACATCTCTAAATAGGTGCGTGTGCGGGGCCCCCACCTCCCTGCACCTTTGGGGAAAAATGAAATTAGAAGAGCCAGTTCTCTTTCTATCTTCCCTAACTGCAGTCTCAGAAAGTGACTCTCTTATAGAAAACAAAGAGGTATTCAGATTAGGGAAAAGATTAATATATCTTTTTTAACCTCCTCAATAATGAAATAAAAAATCATCACATAGAGATCTTATAACTCCAAGGAACATTTACAGATTTAATGCTGTCATGACTAAAAGGAAGTCAGTATATAATGAGAAATACATAACATATATGTATGACAGATTCCACAGCAATTCCACTATCTGTAACACCTCTGAATCCAATACACTTTAAAAAACAGACAGCTTTTTAAAAAGTGAACATCATTTCAGCCCAAATCATTTTTTTAAGTCAGAACTTCCACTTTCTCTTATATGGAGAAAGAGAAAGCAATGGCTTACTAAAACCACATCTTCTCACCAACCAAAAGATCCAGAAAAGACTCATCTTTAAACCAACACAGTATGGGTATCTGGTTTAGCTAGGGTTCCACTATATCTCAAGCTGTTGTCAACCCTACCATATTGTACAGGTGTAAAACCTGGAAACACCTGAAAATCTTGGATTGTTATCATCAGCAACATCTTCAAAAAATCTTTATCAATTGGAAGGACAGGAGAATACATTTTAGAGTTCTGGCTTGAGAAAACACCATCAACATCAAAGTTGTGTTAATACAGCACCAGCTCCATTGCACAGGACATGTTATAAGCATACCGCAGGGGTTGTCAACCAGGGATACACATACCCCCAGGGGTTCTTGGAAAGGGGTTAGGGGATATGCGCGGGTGGGCAGGGACAGAACGTCACTACCCACCACCCTGCACTGCCGCCTCCCAGAAGCATGGCCGGTGCGGGAAGAAGGGGGCAGGGCAGCAGCTCCCCTCTGCAGGCTGCACAGGGTGGAGAGGTGGGCAGGGCAGGAAAGCTCTCACACAGCTCCCGCCACCATCCACCACCCCATGCCACTGCTGTGTATAAACCCCACCCCCTGCTCCGTGTCTGGCCGCCGCCACCCGCTGTGCCATAAGTGTACCCAGAAGGGGTACACTCCATAAAAAGGTTGAAAACCCCTGACATACCTGATAACCAGCTCCCCAAACAAGTTCTATATTCCCAACTCACCACTGGTCACCAATGTAGAGGTGGGCAAAGGAGATTCAGGGACACTTTGAAGGCCAATCTGAAGAAATGTGGTATTAATGTCAATACTGGGGAGACTGGAAGCACGACTCATCCCCAGTAGCATGACGAAGTATAACAAGGCATCCACTGTTTTGAGCAAACTCACCTAACTATGGAGGCAGGAAAGAGATCAAGAAAAGGAAGAGCTGTGACCCAACGTCACCAGGATCCACTCCTTTCTTCTGGAACTGTTCACCCTATCTGCAGTCAGACATGAAGAGCTTAGACTGGCCTCTTCAATCCAAATTCACCAATGACCTCCCTATCTACTGGAAGACTGTCATCCTTGTATCAAGGGAGCATCAATGACAACTATATCCCACCATCTGGATCATCTCAAGCAATGTCACCTTTTTCATTAACATCTCAGAGACCAGAAGGTGAATATACATAACCGGCAGCATTTGTTAAATATACTTCCATGGTTTTTAAGTCAGGCCAGAGCCACACCACATTGTTTCAGTCCAGAATAAAGTAAGGTAAGGTATAGACTTCACAGACATTAGGAAGGGACCTTGGAAGTTCTTTAAGTCCAGCCCCCTGCCCCAGGAGAATGAAGTCAGCAGGGATCATAGGATCCCAGCAAGATAAACATCCAAATGTGTCTTGAAGGCATTCAAAGTAGGTCCCCTTGAACCACCTCTCGCAGCAGTCTATTCCAGACCTTGGGGGCTCGGACAGTAAAGAAGTTCTTCCTTATGTCTAATCTGAAATGGTTAAGGAAGTGTTTATGACTGTTCGATCTTGTCATCCCTTGGGGCGCTCTGGTGAACAGACGTTCCCCCAGATCCTGGTGAGTACCCCTTATGAACTTATAGGCGGCCATCAGGTCACCCCTGAGCCTGCACTTTTCCAGGCTGAAGAGTCCCATGGCTCTCAGCCTCTCATCACAAGATCTGTTTTCCTGACCTCTGATCATGTGCGTGGCTCTCCTCTGCACTCTCAAGCTTCTCCACATCCTTTTTGAATTGTGGAGCCCAAAACTGGACGCAGTACTCCAGCTGCGGCCTCACCAAGGCAAAGTACAACAGGAGAATGATGTCCTCGGATTTGCTTGAGAAGTATCTATGGATGCAAGCCAGCGTTTTGCTCGCTTTACTAGCTGCAGCATCACATTGATGGCTCATGTTCATCTTGGGGGTCATGATTGACCACAAGTCCTTTTCGTCCGTAGTGCTAGGCAGTGTAGCACTGCCGAGACCATAAGGATGCTGCAGGTTTTCCTTCCCAAGGTAGAGAACCTTGCATTTTGGGGTGTTAAACACCAGCAGCTTCTCGTCCGCCCATTTCCTGAGCCTGTCAAGGTCAGCCTGGATCGCCCTCCTGTCCTCAGGTGTGGATGCTTTACCCCCAAGTTTGGTGTCGTTGGTGAACTTGGCCAGTCCACTTCTGGCTCCAATGTCCACATCACTAATGAAGATGTTGTACAGTATAGGCCCAAGGACAGAGCCTTGAGGGACCCCACTGGTCACAGCGCACCACAATGATTGACTTCCATCAACCACCACCCTCTGGGCCCGACCATGAAACCAATTCCCCAGCCAGCAGATCGTGATGAAGCCAAGGTCGCAGTTGGCCAGTTTTGCTAAGATGTGATCATGGGATATCAGATCAAAGGCTTTTTTAAAGTCAAGATATATAACATCAATCTCTTCTCCCTTGTCCAGGTGATAGGTCACCTGGTCATAAAAGGAAATAAGATTGGTCAAGCAAGACCTACCTACAACAAACCCAGGATGGCTATCCCTCAAGATGTTGCCATTGGCCAGTCTGTTAAGAATGGCCTCTTTGATTATCTTTTCTAAGACCTTCCCCAGGATAGAGGTCAGGCTGATGGCCCTGTAGTTTGGCAGATCCACTTTCCTCCCTTTCTTGAAGAGAGGCACCACACTGGCCTTCTTCCAATCTTCAGGCACTTCACCAGAGCACCAGGAGTTCTTGAAGGTCCATGCCAGGGGCTGAGCTATGATACTAGCCAGCTCCTTGAGTACCCTGAGGTGTAAACTGTCAGAGCCAGCTGACTTGAAGGTATCCAGCCTCTCAAGGCGTTCCTTCACAAGGTCAGCACTGACGGAGGGTAAGGAACCTCCCTCACCCGGGCCCACGTAATGGGCAGGGGTGTCTCTTGGGACTGGTGAAAAAATGATGCAAAGTACCCATTTAGCAAGTTGGCTTTTTCCTGGACTGGTTTGGTCTCTGCAGGTCTGGACCAGTGCAGAATATTCTTTCTTGGTGGGGGATCCAGTCCTCCATCCTTTGTAGGTCTTTCTTTTTAGATGCAGGAGGTCCTCTAGTTCCCTGCAGAGCCAAGGGGTCTGCTGTGTCCTTTTGCTGCCTTTCCTCTGAGATGGGATAGACTTTGCTTGTGCATCCAGGATCGCTCCCTTAAGGAGCAACCACTCATCTTGAACTCCCCTCCCCTTTGGGTCCTGGTCCCTTAGGGCCTAACTGACAAGCCTCCTGAGCTTGTCAAAGTCAGCTTTCCTGAAGCTGAGAAGTTCTGTATTGCTGACTGACTTGCCAGCTTTACGGCAGATGGTGAAGCTGATCAGTTTGTGGTCACTGTCTCCCAGCTTCCCTTCGATCATTAGGTCACCGATTAGGTTGTCCCCCGTGGCCATTACCAAGTCAAGCAGCGCTTTACTTCTTGTCGGCCCGTAGAATTCTTGAGTCAGATAGAGCTCATCCACACGAGAGAAAGCTTTGTGACCATTTGGATTTGGCCAAGCGCTCTTCCCATGAGATGAGGAAGAGATGAAAACAGAACAGCACAGGAGCTAAGGCCTTTCATAAGAACACTCATGAGGAAAAGCAAGTTGTTACAGTGACTATCTTTAGACCTTTCACTGAGGGATTTCTAGTCATTTACATGTACTTGATGGCAGGTTTTGTGATATGGTACAAGTTCTCATACAGGTGCCTGCAAATAAGGTATGCCAGGATCACACAGATCACAGTCAGTTGTACAAGCATAAAATGGAAATTGCCCCCACTGTGCTCCAAGCTGCTGCAGCTAGAATGTTACTACCATCCCAGATTTTGTGGTCTCTCTACATTACAGTAATTTCTGTGACTGCACTAGAGACCAAAATAAATCAATGGCGGAAGAATGTACCAAACAGTTTAGAGAACTAGCCAGTTATTTTAGCAGATATGCAACATGGAAGGAAGAGAAATACACCCCAAACACTTTACTCCATTGCAATGATGTAAGTCTCTCAGAAGAGAATCTCTTGCATAAAGCATCACTTCTAATCACTACACCATAAAATATACATATATGCATGCTGATCAACTCTAGCTACGGCAGCACAGAGCTCAACACAAGTTATAAAACTTACCCCAAGAAATACTGCAATGGTGACTGCAGTGTAGACACCTTCACAAAGAACAGGAGAAAAAGCAGCTTGTGCTCCTCTGCAGAGAGGGTGTGGTAACCTCAGCAATCATGTTACCAAGAAAACCTTTGTCTGTCAAATGAAATAAGGTAGCCTGCCTTCATGTAGCTGGATAGCACAGAAATATCTGTAGTTTATGACTTCTGCTCAGATCCAATCCCAGAGAAACAACATCATTAGTTGCATGTTACATGTACTAGGTGCTCAGTGTTTTATATCCATGCATCCGGATACCATTAATGTGGACTGTCTTGGGCAACATAAAACAATTGTTACAAACAACTCATTCACAGGTTATGGGAAACTATGAAAAATGTATATGGGAGCTTGGATGGGACCTTTCAAACCAAACTGTTTGTTTATTCAGAGTAAATATCATAATTAATTTAATTCAAGAAAGTGTTCTGCAAGAAAGCAACAACCATCCATCTCTCTACTCTTTGCCAATTCTGTGTTACTTTTATTGGTTGCTTAGAAAAATACAGTGGAGGGAAGAAGGAGAAAATGGTTCTCCCAGCATATTAGTTACCTACTTTAGGCCCTAATAATATGGATCATTTTACTTAAAATTCAGAAATTTAGTTTGCTTAAACAAGTAATCACACACACACACACACACAAAGAAAGCACCTTTCTTCATTTACCTTTTGCTTCTGTAATTTATTTAACTTCTATTAGCTATATTCAGTAAGTATCTATACAGTGGACACGTGTGCTTTAAAGCCCAGTAGCCTATTTTACTGGGCCTTAAAACAGCACATAAAAAACCATGCTATTATATTAATGAGCAGTAAAATAGGCTACTGCACATTAAGTGTTACCTAAAAAGGGTGAGCTTCGCTATTGCATATTATAGCAGCCTAATGCATGTTAATTTAGTACTTCACATTGGATGGCATTTATAAACGTGCTCTGGGAGTGGAAGGAAGGCTTTAATTACAGGTGCTTTGAGAACCACTCTAATTAAAAGCACCTGGAGTGCATCTCATGTATCAGTGTCCCTCCGCTTCAAAACAGCAGCATGGATGCTTTAAATAAAGTGCCCCCGATGCCATTCTGAAGTGCGGGAATGCTGATACATAAGATACAGGAGGCTGCTGGAATGCAGTAATTGCCACAGTCCAATCTCAATTAAACAAGTCTGTTCTGACATGCTAGAATTACAGCATGTCAGAGCAGCCTCCCTGCTTGTGTATAGGCACCCAGTAGGTACTAAATTTAATGTGCATTAGAAAAAGCACATTAATGAACATGTAAATGCACCCAGTGTCTATACAACAAATGAGTATTACAGTTACCACTGAAGTTTTCATATTTGTTATCCAATAATCCCTCATTTTCCATCATTATCAACTCTATTGGTTTTTATTTTTAATGAGCAGAACATGACAAACGAGGCAAAAATTATTCAAAGGGCAGCAATCAAAATATTCAAAAGAGACAGAAACCATGAAAATAAAGTGCTTAAAAGCAATTCCCACCCAAAAATTAAGACTCAGCCCCAAACATAAAATTCAATTAAAATATCATTTCCAGATGATGCCAAAAATAGAACTAAAAATCTTATCAAGCAGACTTTTTTCCAGCTATTAAACCAGAGTAATTAAAATGAACGATAATCCCTTTGTTTAAAAAACTAGTCAGTCATCACTTATAATAAAATAATCATTTTAGACCATAAAAGACCTAAATGCAAGGAGTCCATTAAAGTAACAAAAATCCAGGTACACACCACTTTTGTATCAATCCTAACGGACAGAATTACATTTGTAAAATGGCTACGGACTATAAACTTCTTCTGTCTCAGCTTTAATTAAGCCAAGTCACTTGTAACATTTCACACAAGCTAAGTCAAGGTTTACATGCGGATTTTCTCATTTCGGTTTGAAGCATTTTTCCGTTTTAATTCCCTTCTGCAAAATGGACTCCACCTCTCCTCCTGTCCCCTCTCCCCCTACCCTTCTGCCCCCCAACAAAGATAGTGAGCCACATAAAAGGACTTCATTTAGGTAGACTTCAGTAGTTCCCCACAGTCTACCGTGCAAATTCCATACATAGGTTGCATGTGCACTTAGACTGACATCTTAAAAACATGATATTGGTGCACTAGAATACAGACAATACATTATGAACTGAAAAAACATGGGTCTTTTACATTTTCAGCAGTTACAAAGACAGCTTGTTGCACTCTCTGTACTACTTAACATTGCCTCAAGACCTGTGCTAGTGTTCAAGTTATTTTCCTGCTTTAACAAATATACTTTAAAAAAATAAATCACTTTGCAGTACTATGTCACTAAAGCATTTACAGGCCCTGATCCTGCAATTACATGTGCACAAGTTTTTTTCAACTCAGTATTAATTAAATTTAATCCTACATATAAAATTGAAACACAAACAGTCAGATACATGAAATGAAGGAGAAAATGAGTGGGGAGATGAATAAGTATAAAACCCAAGACTGGGTGTAATACACACCATAACCTGCTGAAAAGCCAACATCTCATTTTTTCATCCTTGTGTTTATTTTTACATTTTTTGTTATTCAATAATCCCTTATTTGCCATCTTTATCATCTCCATTTATTGGATTTTATTTTTAATAAGCAAAACATGACAAAGGAGGCAAAAATTATTCAAAAGAAGCCATGCTGGACCGAACAAAAGCTAAACTAGATCATACTATGACAGCAGAGCTTACCACGGAGATATGCTAGGATAAAAACCTTAATATTCATTAAATAAATCCAAATAAGGCAGTACAGGCTCTGTCTAGGACACCTGGGTAGAAAATCTGGGATGGACATTCTCATAGGACAACAGGGAAAAACTTTAATAGATTTTTCTCCATGTCCAACACCCAATTATGTTGACATCACAATCAAAAGCAACACCTTTATGATTCATCTAATGTATTACCTCTGTGTATTAAGCAGGAACAAGCCTCTGCATATCACAGGGACTACTATATTTGTTCAGACTAAGAGTGCTTAATCTCTGGCCCACAGGGCAGATCTACCCCCTCCCCTCTCCCCCATCCTGCTCCCAGTGCCATGTTCTCTAACCTGTAGTGGTCCCCATGGGTCCAGACATTTGGCCGGGGGGGAAGAACAGTGCTCCTGCTCCCAAGTTTCCAGACCACTGGGGAGCCCCAGACCTCACACACTAGATTGAGCGTGTGGGGTCCAACCCTAGCATGCAGGTCTAGATGGGGATGGTGCCAGACCCCACAGCCCACTCCCAGAATATGGAGCCAATGCACGGGGCCCAATATCAGTATGTGGGAACAGGAGGAGACAGCGTAGAACATGATCCAGGCACAGGGCCCGTTCTGGCCCACAAACTAGTCCCCTGCCACTCACCTGGCCTGAACAGCCAAAAAGCTGAGCACCACTAGTTCAGACCAGTAATCTCTCTTACAACTTGCCTAGTCTATGAAAAGTGTAGTGCTCTCATACAAAAACTAATTTGCTTGTAGCAAAGAAGTTTCTTTCTAAGCCCCAGGCAGTGTAGGTGTACTGTGTGTCCTCTTGCCACTTGTATGAACATAATCAGTCTCTACAGAAAAGATTTCTGTATACAAAATTCTGAAGGTGGGCAGAGGAGAGCTTCCCTATATTTGTGCATACAGGATGAACAACAATGTTAGCAAACAAACCTGTATACAAGAGTTTAGTTATACTCTTCCATGCAAAATATTTGGAAAGTAAGAGAATGAAAATCTAGAGCAGAAATTTCCCAAATTAGGTAGGATAAATGTTGTCAATGTTAGGTTTCTGAAAGTCAGTCAGTCAGTCACCCCTCCTATACGTATGTTCTGTTCAGCTATCAATTAGAGGCATCTAAACAGGAAGTATGTTCTGCTTCTAGATTTCTGTTATTTCATTCCTTTTTTTCCACTTTGATCTCTTTACCCTCTTGCCACTCCATTTGAGAGATCATGCAATTCCTTCAAATACAAGTTACTGAAAGGTAGATCTTTTCATGTTCCCCTTCCCTGTCTCATATTGCAGCACTGCTCTCCATAGCCAAGACAACTAGATGCATCGTCCCTTCCCCACAGCATAATCAACATTGCTCCTTCAGTCAGAAGACGAATGGAGAAATGGGAAGCAATTAGTCTCTGAAGGCTGGGTTATGCCAGTGCTTCTCAACATCTGGCCTGTAGGTCTCCCCAGGGGTCTGGATATTTGCCAACAGGGGAACAATAGCAGTGGTAGTTGCTGCCAAGTTTCTGGAGACAAGGGAAGACACAGGGCTGGCCAATATGGCCCCATGATGACACATCATCCAACCATGGAAAGTGAGCACCATTGGGTTATTATGCTATAGCTCTCTAGCCCTTTTGGAGTCCACAGGTCACATGTTGTCCCAGATTAATACATGCTGTCCCATCTGCCCTCCATTGTGTTAATCTTCTCTCCTTTTCCCTCTCTAATTTTGTGTGTCAACACCCATAAGAAAAACATGTGTGAAGATCATTTTCATTGTTATCTAGATTTTTTTATACAAAAACCTGTAGGAAGACTGTTCCAAACGGACCTTAACTAACTCACAAAACAAGCAATTTGTTAAACAAAAGCAAAAGGAAAAACTGCTTTTTAAGCACAAGTGCACCCACTCCTCTCTCCAAGACATCAAAAATGGAAGGGAATGAGTACAGGAACCTGAAAACATTATGGGTGTACCCACATAAATGTTCCTTCCCATCCCAAATTGAACCATGTGTTCGTTTATGTTCCAATATCATCTTAACAGCTGCTTCAGTTTGCAGGTATTATGCTGATACCCATAATACAAATAAAAATGAACTACTTGAGTGCCTTCTGTGGGCACCAAGATTTATTTATTTTTATCTGAAGTTTCCTTTGAAGGTAATACTTGTGAAAGGTTCTCATCAACTTTTACCCTCACTTGACTGGAATACAGGCTTAGAAAAGCACTGATACATTAGCAGTTAGAGTGATGCTACTGAAATGTTTCTGTAATTTAGTGTGTACTTCCTTTTTCTACCCTCCTCCACCTTCAAAATTTTAATGGCTTGGCATGCATGAATTTTTCTCTTCTCTTCATTTAGCATTGCTGGAAGAGAGATGCATCTGAGTGGAAATAATTAAACTGTTGATTCCTGCTATGGGGTTTAAGGTAGGAAATGCAAGCCAATTATTGATGCTGTAAATGGCTTGCAAAAAAAAAAAAAGAGAGAGAGAGAGAGAGACTGCAAAATCCCAAGACATTATTCAAGACAGTAATTTCATGCATTTCCTCCCTTACCAGCAAAACTCAGTAACAGAGCGGCCATACAAAGTACAGATACTGGGGGATGGGGTGTGTTTGCTGCCATGTCTGTAGTAACTGATTTTAAAAAATCGTAAAATAGTAAAACACATTCATTTAGCATTATGACAAGTACCTGGCAGTCAACTGCCTTAGTTAAGGTTGCATCATTTCCGTTGCGATCCTATTTTCACTGCTCTGTTTAAAACTTTACTGGCAAATGCAAGTCACACAAATGACTTCTGCAGCTGAACAGCCTTTTCCCCAGATTTGTACCCAATGACTACTGTAATACTGCTGGAAAAAAACCTTAATTTATATGCTAATAACTTTGTTTCTTGAATAACTACTATATCAAGAAAATTACATATGTCCAATCAGGATTCCATGTACAGGTAAAATATTGTGTTAAAATTGTATGCATTAAGCTTAAGAGAGTTTGAATATACTTGAAATGCAAGTTCAAAAGGAAAGGAGGATGTCATATGTAGCAAGAAATACAAACAGGTACATGGTAGACACATCTACACATGCATTTACACCAGCCTAAATTTACTGTGCAGTAAACTACCCCGCCCAGCTCTGGGCTCCTGGAGCTGGGCAGGGAGGGAGAACAAGCTCCCTAGCCTGCTCCTCTCCCCCACAGCTCCATGCTCCTGGAGCTGGGCAAGGAACAGGCTCCCAAGCCTGCTCCCCCCACCAGCTCTGCACTTGTGGACCTGGGTGAGGAAGAAGCTCCCCAACCCCTACCAGCAGGGAACTCCCAGCGCAGGCTCCGTGACCTCAGACCCACTGCTGGGAGATAAGGGTCTCCTGCTCCCCAATCATAATCTGGTGCTCCCCGTTGTCAGGGCAGGGGGACATAGCTCTCTGCTGCTGGGACAGGCTTTGCCACAGAAGCCTGGGAAGGGACTGTCTCCCACCCCCTGGTGGATAGCTGGCAGGAAGCAGATTTGGCTCTCGGCCAGACATCTACACGAGCGCTACAGTACCATTACTAGCATCAAGTAAATTTGCTACTTGTATTTGTCGGCAGTAAATTTACTCGGGATTAGGGAGATTTACTGTGAAGTAAACATGTGCACGTGTAGACTCACGTGCTTACTTCACAGTAAACTATGCTAACTCGCCGTTACACGTCTCATGTAAACATGCCCAGTCTGAGAAACTTTTCATATATTCAGTTGTTTCTTCACCAAAAAAAACCCAACACAATTCTACTACCCAGAGATTGCTGCAGCAATTTAAATTGTGAAATCATCCATAAACTATGATTCTCAAAATATTTCAGCACTGACATCTCTGCTCCCCTCAGGTGCAAAGAAATCTTACTATTTCAGATTTTAATCATTTTAAACTCTGGGAATGGCATCTAAAATTGTCTGTTCTCAGGCAGCTGCAAAAGACTTGTCCCCTTTACCCTGTTTTTCAAGCTGTTATGTTCTTTGATAAGCACAATATTTATAAATGGTTAGTGAATGATTACTACACTCTTTAGTGTGACTGACCTGAGCAAAATATTTCCCAAAGGTTGACTGTGGTAAAGATCAAGACACTAACTATCACCTACAAGAAACAACAGCTAGTAGAATTTAGATTAAGTATTGTAGTGCAACAATAGACTCAAAATGAGGTTGCTTGGAAGAGTTTAACCTTTTTCCTAACTTCTACTTGTCATTTTGAAGATCAATAATAGATGTCCCACTGTGAGCATTTATTACTTGTTGTTGAAACCTTGTCAAATGAGCAAATACTGAACAACTTTTGGGGGACTTTTTTAGGTTGCATAGGAAAAACACATAATGGAATTTGAATTTGAAGCATCTTTAAAACAATTAGGGGGGCACCACCAGATTTAACACATGGATATTGGGCTTCACAAGTAGACATACTGATGATTCATTTACCAAGTAATTTGGAGTGTTTTGGAGTAAGTTCCATCCAGTTGCAGAGTTCATCAAACAACTGTTGATTTCCTATTGCAACATATCCATGTTTTTAATCTTCATGGAGGCTGTCATTACAACATTCAGAATAGGGTAAAGGAGACTAGCGAAAGGGGAGGGGTTGTTCAGAGATTCTTACTCAGTAAACACTGGAGACAATAAAGTGAAACAGATGGTGAAATTAATATTTAACACTGCTTTCACTTCACAGTAACTGTCCTATGGAGGGCCCTGCCACACTATAAGTCTGCAACACTAAGCAATGCCACTAAGCATGCAGGATTCAGTTTCAACCTTAACTCTTATATTCCCAAGTCAACTACATTGTACACATGATGTATATAGTATCCATCAAGTATGCTTGAAAAATTGTAGCATAATCTTAAAGTGAAGTCAACTGTAAAGTAAGGATGTAGATATCATTTAAATAATTACCTATGCACTCCTCCAAGGCAGCAGCATGCTGCAGGGACACAGAGGCAGATCTGCATGCTGTGACAGACAGGCAGGGCAGCCATGGTGCCTGCTTGGCTGCCTTCCTGAGGCACCAAATGCTTCCCTTCCCCACCGGACTGCATCCCATGCTGAAATCTTAACTGCAACTCATTACTGGTATGGATATACTTACCGTTTAAACTTTCACATCCCTACTGTAAAGGTATATTACTTTTTATGGATGCTACCATAAAAAGAATATACGCAACAGCATCACCTACTCTACAAATAAGTTTGAATAAATAACCATTTGATGGCCTTTTTGGTTAAATATGCATGACAACTAGGGATCCTGGTTTTCTCAGTTTAAAAAATCACAAATTCTCCGATTCAAAAACCTAAAATCCATGTTTTTCTCCAATTAAAATGAAACACCCCTATATATAGGTATCAGTTGAACACAATATTTATTGATCTATTTACCATTTGGAAGCCTACCAGTGTCTCAATTACTATAATAAAATAAATTCTAAGTACCTATAAATTTTGGTGCTTGTTTTTGGGTTTTTTTAATCATGGAAAATCGGAGCTTTCTCTGCCCCCTTCATTCACCAGGACTTGGGTCCATCTGCAGCTGTCCAACTCCCCCACTGCTTTGTAGTGCTAAGGCACCTGATATGCTGGTGCCCTGCCCGTGCCATTGCCCTTTGCTCCCCACCCACAGCCCCCCTAGGCCTTCTCGATGCCCCTCACTCCCCACCCACAGCCCCCCTGGTGCTCCAGCCCTGCCAGAGGGAGCCCGCAGCTGCCAGGACTACAGGGCCAGGGACCCAGGTCTGCAGCCCCCTGTCCCTTCGCCCCACCCCCCAGCAGCACCCAAGCTCCGACTGTGACTTATGGGAGGCAGCAGCTGCTGCAACAGAGCAACCATCGACCTCGCTTCCCCACCCCCGCCTCCCAGGCAGCGCCACTGGAGCAGAGCATGTGGGCAGGACAGATGCAGGCTCAGGGATCCCCACAGGGCCTCCACAGCCCAGTAGGTGGGACCTGCCATGGGAGGGCAGAGCAGGGCGGGGAAGCTCAGTGCTGCTGCCAGGAGCCCCGTGCAGCCATGACAAAGCGATCCCTGCCCGCTCAGCAGCAGCGGGGAGCACAACATGTTATCACCCCTCCTACTGCTAGGCAGGAAGGGGGCACCTCACCATGGCGGCATGGGGCTCCCAGCAGTAATACTGAGCCTTCCCACCCTACTCTGCCACAGAGCCCCTCGGGGGCAGGGAACCCCGAGCCCCCAACCTGTGCACAAAACTAGGGGACCTGTGCCCCCCATACCCACCAAGGAATGCATGCAGTAGTGGGGAGCCATCCCCCCTGACAAACTGCCTGAGGCTCCATCCTGCTCCCTGCCTGGCCCCTGAGGCTGCGCATTCCTGCCCCAGCCCTGGGCCCCAAGCACCACCCCAGCTGCACAGTGTCCCCAGCCCCAGCCCTGCCCAGCTCCCTCCCTCCCTCACTATGGGGGCCTCAATCCCGCCCTCCCCCCCCCCACACACAACTTAAATGCAGGGACCTGTTCTCCATACTTCCTGGCTGGCACATTCATGTGTGCACACGCACATGCACTTGATACCCCTGCCGGATCACCAGGGATCCCAGTTTTCTATTTAAAAACCCAAAGATTCCCCAATTAAACACACCCCCAGAATCCTCAGTTAAAATGAAAGACCACTATCTATATCAAACACAACATTTTATTCATATATTTGCACTTTTAAAGCAATTAAGAACCCTACCCATGCCTCAGTCACTATAATAAAATAAATCAAGTATCTATACATTTATTTGGGGGGTTGTTTGTTTTTTCATAATAAAAAAACCCCAAACAGAGCTCCTCCTGCCCCCTTAGCTCACCAGGATGCAAGTCCAGGCCCCTCACTCCCCACCCACAGCCCTCCAGCCCTGCCAGAAGAGGCCCTCAGCTGCCAGGGCTACAGAGTCAGGGACCCAGGTCTGCAGCCCCCTGCAGCAACCAAGCCCTGGTTTCTGCTCGCAGGAGGCAGTGGCTGCTGTGGAGGAGCGCAGAGCCCAGATTCCCCCTCCCCCCCAGGCAACATGACCCGAGCAAAGCCCATGGGGGGGAAGGGGCCTGGTGTGAGCTGCCTGCTGCGGGCTCAGGGCTTCCCGCCCTGCTGCCATCTCCCTGGAGCCTCCATGGCACAATGGGCAGGAGCCGGTGCAACCAGGCAAACCAGGGAAGCTCACTGCCACTGCAGGGAGGTCTGCGCCAACCTGGTGAGACACCCACTGCCTGCCCAACAGCAGTGAGGGTCACAACTCTACACCACTGCCCCCAATGCTGCCAGGCGAGCTGGGGGTGCCTTGCCAGGGCAGCACATGGCTTGCAGTGGCAAGGAGCTTCCCTGCCCATCCCCGCTTCTCCCCTGCCACACCAGATCCCACCCACTGGGCCACAGATGCCACACATGGTACCCCCTTCCTGCCCACCCTTCTCCCCCTCCCCCCAGCCCCTTGCAGGCCAGAACTCTACCAGATCCAGAATGCTCATTGCAAGTGTGGAAAATCCCCATTTTTCTCAACTAAAATGAAAAATCCCCATTTTTCTCAGCTAAAATGAAAAATCCCCATTTCTTTCATTTTTTCTATGGAAAATGGAAAACCTGGATCCCTACTG
Organism: Alligator mississippiensis; assembly: GCF_030867095.1. Classification (NCBI taxonomy): domain Eukaryota; kingdom Metazoa; phylum Chordata; order Crocodylia; family Alligatoridae; genus Alligator; species Alligator mississippiensis. Next base: position 47,502,855 of record NC_081830.1, read on the forward strand.
ATCCCTACTGGATCCTCTTCCTGCTCCCCCCCTCCCCTTGCAGGCTGGAACTCTGCCAGCCTGCAAGGGGAAACCCACCATTTCCCATGTTTTTCTCCTTCAAAAGGAGAACATCTGCATTTTACCATATTTTTCCATGGTGAACGGAAAACCCAGATTTCTGCTTATCGTAACCTTAATATAAAATGCCACTGTTTTATTGGTGAACTACACTGCAAGGTGGAAGGTCTACACAGCTTTCATTTTAGTTAATGCTAAAATATTGCAACTTTTTTTTTGTGAAGTGGAATCACAATTAGTAACAGCCCAATTCTGAATTAAATAGAAATCTTCCAATCTAGAAACTTTTATATTGTAACCCAGTAACTTGTAAGAAAATGCATTTTAGAAATTGTGAAAATAAAGTTGTCCTTCAGCTAGATAGATTATGTTTCAAACAGACAGAGACTCATAGATTCATAGATGTTAGGGTCAGAAGGGACCGCAATAGATCATCGAGTTAGACCCCCTGCATAGGCAGGAAAGAGTGCTGGGTCTAGATGACCCCAGCTAGATACTCATCTAACCTCCTCTTGAAGACCCCCAGGGTAGGGGAGAGCACCACCTCCCTTGGGAGCCCGTTCCAGACCTTGGCCACTCGAACTGTGAAGAAGTTCTTCCTAATGTCCAGTCTAAATCTGCTCTCTTGCAGACATTTCTTTGTATTCTATTTAAAGTTCTCAGCTCAAATTCTTCCATTCTACATTCCACCCAGTTGGTACATAGGCTCTGCAGTACCTGGACCATCATATAATGCTCAAAAGCCTAGAGCAGGGGCTTTCAACCTTTCTTAGCAAGTGTAACCCTTCTGGTTCGGAGACTGAGGTAAGGCACTGCACTTGTTTACTCCATGAAATGCAGAAAAGACTGTGTGTGCACTTTTCCTATAATCTCAAAATTAAGATTCCTTTAACTCTGCCGGATGTGACCCCCCACTCCTGGGAACGGGCAAAAAACACACTTAACTCCTCCTGCCATTGAGATCCTCGTGGCAGCCAATCAGGAGAGCAAGCTGGGGTAGGGAGCGAGGAGGCACCACGGTGTGTCTCGTGAGGCCGGCGACGCCTGGTGCACCACTCCCCCTCCCCTGGGTAAGAGGCGAATGTGCCAGTGGTGATGCCACTGCATACCCCCGAAGACCCAAGTACCCCTGCTTGATAACCCCTGGCCTACAGGACAGTGATCACTCTTAACACATCTAACAGGAACCACAGGGGAGTTCTTCATTAAAAGAAACAGTAAAAAAAAACAAATTTTAGGTATAATCGACTACACTTCCTTTCATAGACATTAGGGGTTGGAAGGGACCTTGCGAGATTATCAAGTCCAGCCCCCCTGCCATAGGCAGGAAGTCTGCTGGGGTCATATGAGCCCAGCAAGATAAATATCCAAACACCTTTTGAATGAATCCAGAGCTCTGAGAGGAGTCTGTTCCAGACCCTGGACACTTGGACTGTAAAGGAGTTTCTCCTTACATACAGTCTAAACCAACCTTCCAGAAGTTTGTGGCCATTGGACGTCATTCACAAGGGCCCCTCAAAGGATAACAACTGTCCTCCCAGGTCCTGATATACCCCCTTTATATATTTATAGGCTGCCACCAAGTCACCGCTGAGCCTTCTCTTCTCCAGGCTGAAGAGTCCCTCAGCCTCTCCTCGTAAGGCTTGCTCTCTTGGTCTGGTGGCTCTCCTCTGGACTCTCTCAAGCTTATCCATGTCCCACCTGAAGTGAGGGCCCAAAACCGGATGCAGTACTCCAGCTACAGCCTCACTAAAGCCGAGGAGAATGGGAGGCTGATGGCCCTGGTTTTGCTTGAGATGCATCAGTAGATGTATGCCACAGTTTGGTTTGCATTGCTAGCCACGGCATCGCACTGGTGGTTCATGTTCAACTTGTGGTCAATCAAGACCCCCAAGTCTCTTTTGGTCATGGTGCTAGCGAGCGAAATACTGACGAGTCTATAAGTATGATGCTGGTTTTTCCTCCCAAGGTGGAACACCCTGCACTTCTTTACATTGAATGCCATTAGGTTTTGGTGCACCCACCTTGTGAGTGTATCCAGGTCACCCTGCATCTCCAGCCTGTCTTCCAGTGTGACCAGTTTCCTCCATAGGGAACCAGCAGCGGGAAGGAGAGGAGGCAGCACACGTGTGTCCCGCACGCACGTGTGCCCTTCTTACCAACCAACTGACCGGAGGCGGCGGCGGCAGCAGCAACAACAGAGGAATCAGCAGCGGGGGCAGCAGCAGCTGATCCCCCGAAGGTAAGTGGGGCGGAGGGACCCGGCGCAGCTGAGCCGGATCCGGAGGGGAAGCCCCCCGGGTCCCATATAGCTGAGCCGGTAGGGAGCCAAGCTCCCGAGCCGCGCAGCGCGAACAGAGCGCGCAAACAGGCGCACTCTGTAAGAGCACGCCGGTGTTTGCGTGGGCGTTCGCGCCGGAGGGCGGGCCAGGAGGGCCAGGAGTGGGACTCCTGTAGGGGTAGGGCGTAGACACCGCGCAGGTCTACAAACAGCAGCTTGTAGAATGGTGTCTACGAGGAGTACTGCTAGGGCCTCTGCCCAGGGGGACAAGGCTACCTGGGGCAGGTCTGAGGCCTCCACCCAGACCGAGCCCATGGGGGAGCCGGTGTCCCCCTACCTCCTGGCCTGTGGGGTATCCCCAGCAGGGCCGGGGGGAGCAGAGATTGGGGGCCCCCACACCTGTCCAGCAGGTGCCCGTCTTAGGGCCCTGGAGGCGCAGGTGAGGGAGCTCCGGGAGGAGGTTAGCAGGCTGAGGGGGATCAGGGAGGCGGAGGATGAAATTGACAGTTATTTCTTTTCCCTGCAGGCCCAGGCACCAAAGGAAGAAGCACCCCGGGGAATACCCTCCACAGCAGAGTGGCAGACGGTCACAGCCAGGACCGGAGCGGCACGCAGAGAACCGGTACCAGCTTCTCCAGTCCGACTGGTGAACAGGTACGAGGCCCTGGCGACCCTGCAGGAGATGGAAGGGGAGGAGGACACCCTTGGGCAAGAAGAAACACCACGTTCTTCACACCCCAAACAGATCAAGAGATCCACGATGACCCAGAGGAAGAGGCGACGTGTGCTCGTCATAGGAGACTCCATCCTGAGAGGTACGGAAGGACCCATCTGTCGCCAGGACCCCTCGGCACGAGAGGTATGCTGCCTCCCTGGAGCAAAGATTCGGGATGTGACGGAGGTAATCCAGGCCAGGATCAAGCCCACCGATTATTACCCCATGGTCCTAGTCCATGTGGGTACTAATGATGCGGCCAGGAGAACCCCCGATCACTTGATGGCGGACTACTGTGCTCTGGGCAGCGTGCTGAAGGAGTTCGGTGCCCAGGTGGTTTTCTCTTCCATCCTACCAGTGACCGGACGAGGAAGACGGCAGGAGAACTGCATCCGAGAGACCAACTGGCGGCTTCGGCAGTGGTGTCTCGAGGCAGGCTTCGGCTTCCTGGACCATGACCCGCACATCACGACGAGGGACATGCTCAGCTGGGATGGGCTTCACCTGTCCCCCAAAGGTAAGCGCGTGTTTTCTTCTAGGTTGGCGGATCTCCTCCGGCGGGCTTTAAACTAGGCTCGTCGGGGGGAGGGGAGTACGAGGGCAGGGGAAGCTGTGGACCACCAAACCATGTGGCACCCACAAGGACAGCCCAGCCTGAAGAAGGAGAACATTGGGAACCTGAAAGCCATGGGGAGGCCAGCACAACAGAACAGGTAAGGAACAAGAAGGTAAGAAACAATGGGCCCCTTGGGACTCGGAGCGGGGGGGCAGCAAAGGCGCCAGTCGCAGGGCTCAAGTGCCTATATACTAATGCTAGGAGCATGGGGAACAAGCAGGATGAACTAGCGCTCCTGCTTGCACTAAACACCTATGACTTAGTGGGGCTAACAGAGACCTGGTGGGATTCATCCCATGACTGGGCGGTACATATTGAGGGCTATAGATTGTACACAAAGGACAGGTCGGGGAAGAAAGGGGGGGGGTTGCACTTTATGTCAGTGAGCAATATACATCAACCCTCATCAAGACAGAATCCAAGGCTGAGGAAGTAGAAGGATTGTGGGTTAGGCTACATGGGGGGCAAGGAGAAAGGGATTTGGTGGTAGGGGTCTGTTACAGACCCCCACACCAAGGGGAAGAAATAGATGCGGGGCTCCTGAGGCAACTCTCGGAGACCATAAAAGCTAAAGAGGCGGTAGTCATGGGGGACCTAAACTACCTGGACATCTGCTGGGAGACGCAGACAGCAAGGTCCCATCGCTCACGCAGGTTTCTAACTTGTGTACAGGACCTCCACCTGACACAGGAGGTGTATGGTCCCACTAGGGGGAATGCCATACTGGATCTGGTATTGGCAACGGGAGATGACATGATAGGGGACCTCCAAATCGGTAGCTATCTGGGAGACAGTGATCACCTTATGATAGAATTCAACATAAGACGGCGAGTGGGTAAGGTAACTAGTAGGGTGAAAGTGCTAGACTTTAGGAAAGCTGATCTCAATGCACTCAGGCGATTAGTCAAGGAAGCACTGCAGAGTAGGAGTTTTGATGGGATGGGTGCCCAAGAAGGGTGGCTGTGCCTAAAGGAAACGATCCTTTGGGCACAAAGCAAGACGATCCCCGAGCGAGGCAAAAGAGGGAAAGGGGCCAGGAGGCTTCCATGGCTGAACAGAGAAATCCAGGGCAGCCTTAGGGCCAAAAGGGGAGAACATAAAAAGTGGAAACAGGGTGAGATCACTAAAGATGGATATACCTCCTCTGCTTGTGCTTGTAGGGAGGCAGTTAGGCGGGCCAAAGCTACCATGGAGCTGAGGATGGCAACCCAAGTAAAAAACAACAAGAAATTGTTTTTTAGATATATTGGGAGTAAAAGGAAGGCCCAGGGAGGAATAGGACCCCTGCTAAATGGGCAGAAGCAATTGGTGACAGATAGAGGGGACAAGGCTGAACTCCTCAACGAGTTCTTTGCCTCAGTGTTCCTAAGCGAGGGGCACGACAAGTCTCTCACTGGGGTTGTAGAGAGGCAGCAGCAAGGCGCCAGACTTCCATGCGTAGATCCTGAGGTGGTGCAGAGTCATTTGGAAGAACTGGATGCCTTTAAGTCGGCAGGCCCAGATGGGCTCCATCCAAGGGTGCTGAAGGCACTGGCCGACGTCATTGCAGAGCCACTGGCGGGAATATTCGAATGCTCGTGGCGCACGGGCCAAGTCCCGGAGGACTGGAAAAGGGCTAACGTGGTCCCCATTTTCAAAAAGGGGAGGAAGGAGGACCCGGGCAACTATAGGCCAGTCAGTCTCACCTCCATCCTTGGTAAAGTCTTTGAAAAAATTATCAAGGCTCACATTTGTGAGAGCCCAGCAGGACAAATTATGCTGAGAGGAAACCAGCATGGGTTTGTGGCGGGCAGATCGTGCCTGACCAACCTAGTCTCTTTCTATGAACAGGTTACAAAACGCCTGGACACAGGAGGAGGGGTGGATGTCGTATACCTGGACTTCAGGAAGGCCTTCGATACGGTATCCCACCCCATACTGGTGAACAAATTAAGAGGCTGTGATGTGGATGACTGCACAGTTCGGTGGGTGGCGAATTGGCTAGAGGGTCGCACCCAAAGAGTCGTGGTAGATGGGTCGGTCTTGACCTGGAAGGGTGTGGGCAGTGGGGTCCCGCAGGGTTCGGTCCTTGGACCGATACTCTTTAATGTCTTCATCAGCGACTTGGACGTGGGAGTGAAATGTACTCTGTCCAAGTTTGCAGATGACACAAAGCTATGGGGAGAAGTGGACACGCCGGAGGGCAGGGAACAGCTGCAGGCAGACCTGGATAGGCTGGACAAGTGGGCAGAAAACAACAGGATGCAGTTCAACAAGGAGAAATGCAAAGTGCTGCACCTAGGGAGGAAAAATGTCCAGCACACCTACAGCCTAGGGAATGACCTGCTGGGTGGCACGGAGGTGGAAAGGGATCTTGGAGTCCTAGTGGACTCCAAGTTGAACATGAGCCGGCAGTGTGACGAAGCCATCAGAAAAGCCAATGGCACTTTATCGTGCATCAGCAGATGCATGACAAATAGGTCCAGGGAGGTGATACTTCCCCTCTATAGGGCGTTGGTCAGACCGCAGTTGGAGTACTGCGTGCAATTCTGGGCGCCACACTTCAAGAACGATGCAGATAACCTGGAGAGGGTACAGTGAAGGGCAACTCGTATGGTCAAGGGCCTGCAGACCAAGCCCTACGAGGAGAGACTAGAGAAACTGGACCTTTTCAGCCTCCGCAAGAGAAGGTTGAGAGGCGACCTTGTGGCTGCCTATAAGTTCATCACGGGGGCACAGAAGGGAATTGGTGAGGATTTATTCACCAAGGCGCCCCCGGGGGTTACAAGAAACAATGGCACAAGCTAGCAGAGAGCAGATTTAGACTGGACATTAGGAAGAACTTCTTCACAGTTCGAGTGGCCAAGGTCTGGAACGGGCTCCCAAGGGAGGTGGTGCTCTCCCCTACCCTGGGGGTCTTCAAGAGGAGGTTGGATATGCATCTAGCTGGGGTCATTTAGACCCAGCACTCTTTCCTGCTTATGCAGGGGGTCGGACTTGATGATCTATTGAGGTCCCTTCCGACCCTAACATCTATGAATCTATGAATCTATAGTTTAGTGTAGTCTGCAAACTGCGCTAGTCCGCATCTGACACCTAAATCCAAATCATTAATGAAGATGTTGAAGAGTACTAGCCCGAGTACTAAGTCCTGAGGGACTCTACTGGTCACCTCATACCATGTTGATTTGCTCCCATCAACTATTACTCTTTAGGTCCAACCCTGGAGCCAGTTCCCCAGCCATCAGACCCGTGAGATGGTCGAGGCCGCAATTCCCCAGCTTAACCATGAGGACATCCTGGGATACCAAGTCAAAGGCCTCTTGAAATCCAGATATATGACATCAACCTCATCTCCCTTCTCCAGGTAATGCATCACCTGATCATAGAAGAAGACGAGGTTAGTCAGGCAAAACCTTCCAGCAACAAAGCCATGTTGGCTGGCATTCATAAGGTTACCTTCCATTAGCCTGTTAATCCATTGATGATTTTCTCCAAGATCTTTCCAGGGATGAATGTCAGGCTGGTTAGCCTATAATTCCCTGGATCTTGTCTCGTTCCCTTCTTGAAGATCAGGACTATGTTGGCTCTTTTCCAGTCTTCTGGTACTTCACCCAAGGGCCACAAATTCTCAAACATTCACCCTTGTAAACATAGGGCATGACATGATGCCTGCCAGCTCTTTCAAGACTCGGGTAAATTCCATCCGGGCCCGTACACTTATGGATGTCTATTCTCTCGAGGTGTTCCCTCACTTAATCTATGTCAATTGTGGGCCCATCTCCTGCTCCCTGAATTTTATAGACATTAAGGCTGGAAGGGACCTTGTAAGATCGTTGGGTTCAGCCCCCTGCCCAAAGGACAGGAAAATTACCTGGGGTCAAAGGATCCCAGCAAGATAAACATTCAAATGTTTCTTGAAAGTGTCCAGAGTAGGTACTTGCACCACCTCGGGGGGGAGCGGGGTCTATTCCAGGCCTTGAGGGTGCAAACAGTAAAGAAGTTTTTCTTATATCCAGCCTAAAATGGTCTTGCAAGAGTTTATGACCATTGGACTTGGTCATCCCTTGAGGTGCTCTGGTGAACAGGCATTCCCCCAAATCCTGATGCACACCCCTTATGTACTTATAGGCTTCCACCAAGTCACACCTGAGCCTGCACTTTTCCAAGCTGAAGAGTCCCATTGCTCGCAGCCTCTCTTCTTAAGGCCTGTTCTCTTGCCCTCTGATCATGCGTGTGGCTCTCCTCTGGACTCTCTCAAGCTTCTCCACAGCCTTCTTAAATTGTGGAGCCCAGAATTGGATGCAGTACTCCAGATGTGGCCTCACCAAGGCCAAGTACAGAGGGAGGATGGCATCCTGGGTCTTGCTTGAGAACATCCTGGGTCTTGTTTGAAAGTTTTGCATCCTGTCTGATAGTGTGACTGTATTTTAACCCAGAGGGTCTCAAGACACCCTCCTTGGTTAGTGAACTTGGTTTGAAAAGAAGTGTACTGCTACTTGATGTTAAGAGCTAGACCCCCAACCTTCTTCCCAATGCAGTCCCTCCTGTACAAGGTATAGCCTTCTATACCTACAGACCAGTTGTAGGTGGAGTCCCACCAGGTCTCCGTTATCCCTATATGATCATAATTTTTGTCACTCAAGAGAAGGTCCAGTTCCTCTTGCTTGTTTCCCCAAGCTCCTGGAGTTTGTATACAGGCAGTTGAGTCTGCCATGGGAAACCCTAGGCTTCCTTGTATGATAGGACATGACCTTTCCTTTGGGCTGTCATCCGAGCAGGTTCTCTTGGCCTACCTAAGCTGTTACTACTGTGGTTGGCATGACCTGGGCTAGAACTGTTAGTTGACTGCCTGTCCCCCAGCAATCTTAGTTTAAAGCCCTGTGGAGCTGTTGCAGCGAAAATGTGGGTCTGTATCTGTATCAGTGAGGCCATGTCATCTGGTCCAGTGTTAAGTAGGTCACCATGCAAACTCCAGATCATCCTTAACAGGGTAAGGTTGATGTAAGGCATCTAAGACGGGCGTTGGGTGCAGATTTTGAGCCATGTGCAAAGCATGGGTAAGAGCCGTGTGCACACCTAGTATAAAGGGGGGCGATGTATGGGGGGAGGGGGGAGGTTTGCCAGAGGCATGACTGAGAAAAGGAAAGAAGTCGGGGTGCTTGTCAGCAGGCAGGATAGAGAGACACGGAGAGGCTGAGTGACAGATCAACTGTGTGAACCGTGGAGCTTCCCGGTACTGGGCCCAGTCGCCATGGGTTCCAGGGGCCCTTACCCTGAGAGATCTTCTGTCTGCCATCAGAGCAGAAAGGGTTGGCTCCCCCGGCTCTTCCCTCCGGGTGTGTCTATCATGTAAAGTAGCGGCCCTCTGCTCTGATCGGTAAGCATTACCCTATTCTGTTCTTCCTTTCTGGGTTCTTGGTGTTCTTCTTCTCGGCATGTGTCCAACGAAGATGAGAAGCCACTACCTGAAGTGCAGTCATCTCTACCCCAGCGACCGGAGCCAAATTGAATAAAGTTCCCCTGTCCCTTACTATAAAGTTTGGTCCTCTTATTGTCATTGTTGTAATTAGATATTGTTGGGTAAGGATTTGTATAGCATTGGTATTAAGGTAAGTATAGGCAATATAGGATTTGATAGGTAATTAGAATTTATAGTGACTGTTAGGACTAAGTGAGCTCCTGTGTAGTTGTATGGCATACGATACTTATCTGTTCTTGTTAGTTTTATAATAAACCATTGATTTATGTCAGTAACATCTTGGTGCAAGTCGTAATTAATCAAATCATAACCAATTACCAAGTGGATTGGGTGGTGATAGTTAACAGATGGACCAGGTCATATCTATCTTGGGACCAAAGACCAACTCCTCATTTGCTGCCAGACTGTAGGGGGAAGCCACCCATTAGCACCTGATTAATTAGGGTAGTTCAATTAAGTCCATGTGCAACAGAGTAGGTCAGCCATTCTGGCCAAGAACGGGTGGAGGCCACCCCTTCCCAACAATCTGCTATCTCTCTCACTGAAGTTGAACCATGGTAAAAGAAGCCAAACCCCTTGCAATGGCACCACTGCTGGAGCCTTCCGTTCACCTCACCAATGCATCTTTCCCGCCAATGAACTTTTTCTTCAAATCCCTCATCTGACTCACCTTGCTTGTCTGTTACTGTCCTATGGCTGACTATCAGCTCAAAGTTCTGTACAGATTCTTAAAATGAACTATTCCAATCTAGAACCATTCTTCACAAAAATATGTGAAGGTTTTGAATAACCTTCCAGGTGCCAGACACTCAGGAAGAATGGGCTACTAAAAGCTATTAAGATCAAATCCTAGAAATAGTCATTGTGGCATGATTGAAGAGTACATATTACCATGTGTGTTTCATTTGAACCCACAGATCTGTCAGAATAACCCTTTGATCATTATGAACTAGAAAGGTCCACAACTCAACATGACTGCCAGCTTTACAAAGGGCCTCAGTCTTCCATGTGTTATGGTTAGGGCCCTGAGGAAAAAAAAAATTGTGATTTCAGACTGTGCAGATATTGCAAAATTAGTCCCACGCCACAATTTTTAAGGGTTGCAAGCTTGTGCCAGAAAGACATGCGAAAGTGCAGGTTTCCCTTTGCAGGCTGGCAACAAGGGGAAACCTGGACTTTCACAGCCTAGAAGTGGCTGCTAGAGGTGTAGCCAGGATGCAGCCAGGCAGCCAGGTGAATTGTATAGGGAACAGAGAGTTAAGGGGATTTGGAGGGTGAAGACAGAGGTGTGTGCGCCATAGGTGGAGGGAGAAAATATTATGAGGGGGGAGGGGCTAAGTGTATACCCCCGCCCATCCAGCAGGCATGCCTGTGGAGGTGAAGGGGCGGGGGGGGGTGCAGATTGAGGCCCCCAGCGAGGGAACAGGACCCCAAAGTGGGTGGTGGGACAGCTGGAGCCCAGCCAGCTTGTCCGGGGGGCTCCCGCCACTGTGCACACCCCAAGGAAGGCACAAAGGGCATGTGCCCCCCACATTTGTACATGGGCGGAGGCAGGTTGCCACTGTGAGCTGGGTTCTGCACCCTGCTGCCACTGCCTTGAAAACCACATAATACCGTATGCCTGCCACCACCAGGATGCCCTCAGGGCAGCAGCACATTCCCTGCCCTCACAGCAGCATCAGGCACATGGCATCACACAGCTCTGAGCAGCAGCAGCAGAGCACAGGGCCCAGGCTACAGTGGCAGCCTGCCTCCAACACACTAACGAATCCAGGGGGCAGGTGCCTTCTGTGCCTCCCTCGGAGCGGGCAAGGGATAGGAGCCACCCTGCACCCCTGAAAGAGCCGTTGAGGCTACGACCATCCCACCACCTTTCCCAGAGGCTCATTCACCCCAGCTCCTGTCCCTGCCTCTGCCCCACTCCCTCCCTCATTGTGGGGGCCTCAATCTGCCCCCCCCCACCCCTTCACAGAATAGCCTCCTGTGGTGGGCAATGCTCCGGACACCGCTGGGCTGTGATCCCAGTTGCAGCTCTGTGTCTGTGTGCATTGCCTCTCTAGTATATTAATTTAAGTACTCAAAGATGGTCATTACTTTTAATAAAGGCAGCAGATTTTGCAGGGGGAAGGAGGAAAAATATCAATTTCATTGCTCAGAATGCTGAGCACCAAAATCTGGTGACAAGCACTTTTAGAAACACTGATTTAAACTGTTTCTGTTACAATTCAACAAAGATAAATGTAAGGTACTAACATATGAAGGAGAAATGCCCAGAACACTTGAAGGTTGGGGGATGACCTCCTCAGCAGTTCAGAGGCTGAGAGAGATCTTGGAGTCATAGTTGACTCCAAGATGAACATGAGCCAGCAGTGTAATGAGGCCATCAACAAAGCCAATCGCACCTTGTCGTGTATTAGCAGATGCATGACCAACAGATCAAGGGAGGTGATGCTCCCCTTCTATGCGGCATTGGTCAGGCCACAGTTGGAGTACTGTGTTCAGTTTTGGACGCCGCACTTCAAGAGGGACACAGAGAATCTGGAGCGGGTTCAGGGGAGGGCCACTCACATGATTAGTGGCCTCCGTGAAAGACCCTATGAGGGGAAGTTGAGAGATCTGGATCTCTTCAGCCTTTACAAAAGATGGCTGAGGGGTGACCTTGTAGCCGCCTATAAGTTTATCAGGGGAGGACAGCAGGGAATTGGTGATGTGCTGTTTACCAGGGCACCCCAGGGAATAACTAGGAATAATGGGTGCAAACTAGTGAAGAGTAGATTTAGGTTAGACATTAGGAAGAAATTGTTTACAATGAGGGTGACCAGAGCCTGGAATGGGCTTCCAAGAGAGGTGGTTCTATCACCTAACTTGGAGGTCTTCAAGAGGAGGCTATACAGTCACCTTGCTGGGGTCGTCTGACCTCAGCCCTCTTTCCTGCCAGGGGCAAGGGGTCAGATACAATGATCCATTGGGTCCCTTCCAACTCTATAATCTATGAATCTACACTAGAGGCTGACTTGCCTTGGGTGGCACTGGCATAACTTTTTGTTCCAGATCTGGGCATCTGCAGGTACCAAACAGAAACAGGGAAGAGAACTAGATCAAGCAGGGATTGGGAAGGTGGAAAGCATCTCTCCCACCTCCTTGATCTCAAAATGGAAGACTTATTTTTATATTATGGCCAGGTACAAACAGTCACTTGTAGCAGTGGAAAGTTGTCACTGCTAGAAGTGATTCCAGGAGAGGGAGCACTACAGCTGTTCAGTCTCCAAGTGCTTCTTCTCATCTTTCTGAGACCAGGGTGATCCTAGTCTGGAGAAAGCATAGGTTGCCCTTATCCTCCTATTCCCAGGGGGATGGAAGCAGCAAGGCAAAGCCCCCTGCCTGCTTCTCACTCCAGGGACTCTGGAGAGAGAAGAGGAGAGCAGCTGGTGGCAGCTCCTACCCTCCCAGTCTATGAGAAGGACAAGAGCAGCTGCCTCCCTGCACCTTCTCCAGGCTCATGTGATCCCATCTCTGGAAGGCATGGGAGCCCTTCCTCATGGCTCTACGTACTCCTGGGGCTAGGAGGAGTAAGTTGGGGGAAAGCATGAAGACATTCGTGCTTCCAAGAAAAAAACTGTCCTGAGAGCAACAAATACCTAGCTGGAGTCAGACTATTTTGCTCCACACTCTTGTGATTTCCACCAGTGATTCTTCTGGTAAAAAATGAACATTTGTACATAGCCTAAGAGAACATCAGGTTCTGTTCAATATCCACAGACTCACTGACAGCAAAGGAAGGTCTCAGGAAGCCAGAGTAACTGTACACATACAAAATATCTGCACAGATAACCATAGATTTATAGAGATGCTCAAAGATCATGCAATTCAAAGACAGGACCTGTGGTCTTTTCTGCCAATGTGGAAGCTCCATATTTCTGATAGAATTCTAATATAATAGAAGCCTTAGTCTGTCCGTAATGCTCTGGGCCACCTGCACATGCACCACGGAGAGGGCACATGCCAACTGCCTGCGAGAGTCTGAAGCATTACAGGTGGAGCAAGGGAGCCATTGTGCCGCCCTCTCCCCCCCTCCCCCCCCAACAGCCAGCAGGGAGGGGGAGGAGGCAGGGGAAAGGGGACGAAGGAAGGGGAGCGGGATGGGAAGGGGATGTTTCTGGTGGCAGTTTTCTCCCCCTCCCCTGGCTCCGACAACAGCCGGCACAGAGAGGAAGACAGCAGGGAGGGGGAGATGAAAGGAAGACGGGAGACGTGGGCATGGGGTGGGGGAGCACACAGGGCCGCACCAGGAGCAGCAGGGGGTGGGGCACACGGGGCCAGAGAAGGAGCACCACCTCACAGTGCTGCTGCTAAGTCCCAGCCCACTCCTCCCCTCCCCCCCCCCCCCGCAGTCATTCATAATGGGTAGTTTGCTAGTACTGTAGATAAAGAAGAGGACCCTTACAAAGGTTCTCTGGAAAGTCTCTTCCTGTAAGTCTAACATAGAAAGGAATTAAATGAAAACAGATGTTCTTTTGATTTTGGGTGAGAGAAAAGTAACAGGGCTGAGGGGGAGAAGTTTAGAATTCTTAATAATAATTATAATAAAATAATTTGAATTGTTACATTTAAACAATTCCATCCCTTCTTTTTCCTAGAAGTACCAACTTGGTTGCAAGATCCAATTTATGCATTGTAATGAAAAAGACTTTGTGACATCAACTCTCACTTGTCACACCTAACAAATCCCTGATTTCAAGGCTATAATTCCATCCACATTTTGCAGGATGATACATAAAAATTCATCATCACAAGATTATTTCCAGAGCAGTTGTTGTCACCCACAGTAGGATAAGCAAGATTTGCTTTCTAATCGGCAAGCCAAAAGGAGAGGGTAAAGTGGCAATTGGTAAGATGAAGGAACAAAGATGCTGTAAGGAAAAAAAGTGCACAGACACATGGAAATAGTCCGGTGTTACCTTTTCAAAACATGATCAGCATTGGCCTATCTCCAGCATTGGCCTATTGACTCCAATGGAAACAGAGCAAGTTCAGTACAAAGTACTTTCAAAAATCCCACCACTGGTGTTTAGTCTAGGTTCTGTATTCTACTTTAATGAAAGCAACAAGTATAAACTCTCTCTCCACCCCACCAATCCCTCTCCTGTGCCCTGGATAACACAGTGACTTACATTAATTTTATGCATTTCAGCTGTTAAACAAATGGGCAGCTGCATCACAGCTGCCCTTGCAGCAGGCAAAGATATGACCTTACATTTCAAGATGAGCTGCAAAGATATTTTTAATGGATTTAAGACTCTTATTGCTTCCTTAGAATGACTAATAAGGGCCCTACAAGAGAACAAAAAGGTTCTCTCTTTGGGAAGATGACAGTTCTTAAGAACTTCAGACAAGATCAGAATCAACACCCTTCGTTTTGCTGTAGCACTTTCTAGAGTCTTGGGAAATAGCTACCATAAGCTCTTGGCCTTGAGTGAAAGGGTGGGCAAGCTAAATCTTGAACAGAGAAATCCTGTTAGTCAAAGCATCAGTCACCAAAATTAAACAGGTGTTAAATTCATCACACTAAGATCCAGCTTCTAGCCCTCAACCTCAAGTCATCACATATCAGATTTTGCCTGTTATCAGCCACCACTGCTCCAGACACCAGCCTCATCTCCTCCCTATTCCATCACGTACCTCTACAATAGTCAGTTCCTCTCTACTCTGAATGCTCTGTTCTTCCTAATCCCCCTTCTTCAGAGGTGCCTACAGGAAGCAAATTAATGAGGATTACAGGTTAATTGGGTTTGCTCCTCCTCCCTCCAGTCTAAATTGTAACCTGGGCCTCTGAGTTCCTAGTGTACCCTGCTGTCCTTTAAGTGTAATTATTAAAATGAAAGCTCACTGTGGCAGGAATTCTGTTTTGGGTGGTATTCAACTCTGCCATCAGATTGTCAGCTCTCACCAAATAACGATAAAGCCACCATTCAAACTAAGAGAGAAAGGGCAGCTGTAAGAGCAAGGTCACTCTTGGTGCTACACTGGCCAGTATGCCTAGAATCTGTTCATTTTGCAGCCAACCAGACAAGTGTGACTGGTGCCTCTTGAGTCTGGGGGGGGGGGGGGGGGGGGGGGCACAATTTCTGGGCAGGCCCGAGGACAGGCCAAAAGCCCCATATCCACTCCTATGCTTCCAGAGTGCCGCAACTTAGCGCCTCCTACCTACCCCCCAACATGCCACCACCCCACACGGCAAAAACACTGCTCCATTCTAAGCAGTGCCAAATCAGGGGCCAATCTCAAGGGGAGCACGTGCCCCCCTACCAGTTGCCTATGCAATCAGGGATTGTGATTGCAGGTCTTATAGTGGAAGAGAAGCCTCCTCTCCCACCAGTCATCTTTATAAAGACTAGCCAATTGTAAACCCAGAGCTGTTCTGATGTTGGAATCCAGCCTGTTGGTAGCCTCATTTAAACACGTCTCACCACCAGTATTTTGCATCTTAGAAGCCAGTATGAAAGACTCAGAGCTTAAAATGAACCTTTCATGGTACTAGGGAAAAAATTAGAAGTACTACTACACTGACTTGCATTTACATTTAGAAATTAGTCCCAAAATAAGTTAATTTATGGAAATATTAAATATTTAACCTTGCATATATGAACAGCAGTCTAGCCTTTAAGTTTTCTAAGATATTATTGGTTCAGCTCCAACTGGCCAACCTTAAGTACAGCTTTCATAACAGAAAGCAGATATATATGTTGGCTTACCCAATATTTTAGAACCTTAGTACAATGTGTGTGGCCTTCATTTTCATTATACTCAGTGAGCATACTTTATTTACACGGCTCAGCAAGACCAAACTAAATTAGCTGTGTCAGTCTAAAGAGGGTTTATCAGCATGGACTTGTTTACAATTCAATCGACATGAGTCAAGGTTTGTTTCTTGAATCACATAATGAAGGCAAGCATCTCCACCAAATGCTAGTCACTGCTGCACTGTGCTGTAATCCCTGCATTGGCCCAAAGCCAGGATTTGTAAATTCCACTAAAATTTACATAAAATTAACATCTTAGGAAACTTAATTAAAACATATTTACATTTTCTTTTTATTTAATTTTCTATTAAGTGCATTTATCCTCAGATGCCATGGGTCCCTCTACGTTACTATTGTTCAAACTGGGATTTACAGCGTCTGGAAGTGTTTTGAAAGCCTTCTTAAAATTTGTGCTGGAGCGATGTTTCCATAGTGCAAAAGCATTGTAAGTAAAGGATGTCAGTGTAACAGAGCTGAGCAGCCAGACCCTCTGGGGAGAAAACACAGCTAAACTGCTGTCTGATTTATAAAACTAACTTGGTAAAAAAACAACCACACACAAAAAAAAACAGGCCTTTTTTCAGCCAAGAATTCTGGGAGTGGCGAGTGGGTCCTTGCCATGGAGCGGCTAATCATTCTAATCAAGAACTTGCAACACTGAAAAACTACTCAGACTTCAGACCTCAGACCTTCGCTTTGATCATAGGAACAGCATAGTGGCAGCAATCAAAAATAAATAGGCTAGTTACAGGGGCAGGGGTCCCTGGTCATCAGATCTCAGGCCAGTGAAATGCCAAAGCATTTCATGAATGTAATCATCATGTGTAGCTTGACTGTACAAGCCCCAAAGCGACACTGAGTTCCACTACAACAGATCTTTTCCTTCCTTGCAGAAGAGATGAGCAAATGCTAATCACAGTAACCAACACTCAGAGGTGGAAGCAGCAGAATTCATGGAATATGAGGCAAAAAGAAACAGTTTGCTCAGTTTTCTTTCTTAATACCTGGAAAATCCAATACTGGAAGTTTAAACAGCAACAATGAAGTCTGACAAGTTAATGAGTGACCAGCATGGTCCATCATTCAGCAATTCTTATGCTACATAAAACAGATTAAGACAGTCATACCTTGACCAAGACAAAAATTAACAATCCTGGCCTCTTCCAAGGAGCATGAACCGAGTTAGTGCTGTATCTTCATTTCTATGCAAATGATCTCAGCATGACTACTTAAAAGATTATTTCTAAAAAGACGGAACCCCATACCATGGCATTATACCAAAGCACTGAAGCATATTGAACAAAAAGTCTGAAAGCAGAATTGAGTAAGTAGAGCCTGGTAAGAAAAGAAAAAGCCCAAAACAAAACAACAAAAACCCTGTATCAGGAAAGTACACCAGTTAGGAAGCCTTCACACATTCATGTCTGCTCACTCATCAGTTAGTAAGGAAGCACTGTTTGGAGTTTCACAATATCCCAATCTGTTTATCATCTAAGTATGCACAGCTATGCACCAACCAGCCAGGGACCACCAAGTGCTGTAGAGACACTGGGCTTTGTCACCCTTATATGATGGAAGAAAGCAGTAGCATCTCTCCTTCCAAAGCGGGTGAAGGTCACACAGACAGGAGTGAAAACACAGAGGGTCTCTAGGATCTGAGGGTTGCACTTTACTAAAGGGCACTTCCAGTGCCACTTCTAATTATAGAAACCAACCATCCTTTATTAGTTTTAAGCGAATTCCCAACACGTGGCTTTCTGCTGTCATCAGGACAAGATAAATCTAATCGAAACCTGCAATTCACGTTGCTGTCTGTTTTAGTTACAGAGACAGCATTAAAAAGGCAGCGTGCCTTGGTACACACCGCACAGGAGCAAATGTAAACCTTAGCTGTAAGCGCAAGCATAGAAGATCGCTCTTTTGCGGCTGGTATTTCTTCCGGGAGTGATTTCTTTCACCAGGCAGCGCTGCCCGGCTACGGATGGTTCCCGTCCCTCGGGCAGCCCGGGGCCGGGGCGGGCAGGCGGCATGCGCTGCGCTGGGGCAACGCCAGCTCTGACCCCCGCGCCCAGGGCTGCGGCCCCCGCACTGCCAGCCGCGCGACAGCCGGGGATGTCGGCTGCTCCTCGCCATGTAGCGTCTGCCTGCCACACTTCCCTGGCTTGTAAAAAAAATTAAAAACTAACCCCCCCCCCCGCTTCAGCGGTGCTCCGTGGTGCCGGGCTGCCGCCCACCTACCCCGAGCCGCGGGCAGGGCTCCCGTGCGCCCGCCCACCCCGCGCTACTTTTCCTGCTGTCCGGAGGGCGCCGAGAGCGGCCCCCCACAACTTACCGGCGGCCGCTGCCCGCAGGCAGAAGGCGGCGGCCCCGCCGGCGAGCAGGGAGGCCGGGCCGAGCCGAGCCGAGCCGAGCCCCGCCGGGCGCTGCCTCCCCGCGCCGCGCCCGGGCTCAGCCAAGTTGCAGGCGGGCGGCGGCGGCGGCGAGCGGGGAGCGCATCGCGGGGCGGGCGGGCGGGGCTCGCAGCCCGGCCGCTCCCTGGCGCCGTAACTCCCCGCACAAAGCCGCGGCCCGCCCGGCACCCTCATGCCGCCTCCCGCTCAGCTCAGGGGCAGGGGCAGGGGCGGCCCGCGGGGGGGAGCCCGCAGCTGCAACGCCCCATCGCGAAAGCTGATCCCGCTGATCTCATCACTAATCCACCGAGCGGGAATGAAGAGCAGATGGCGACGCCCCTCCCCGCCCCGCACAGGCGGCCCCAGCCCGGGACGCAGCCTCGCCCTTTCCCTTCCCTTCCCCTCCGTCGCCGGTCGCAAGCGGGGCCCCGAGCAGCCCTGCCCTTGGCTGCTGGCCCTTTCAAACCCAACCCCTAAACAAAACCAAAAAAACCCCCACCCCGAGAGAAATAAAGAGCCACGAGACCCTCCCCCGGGGTCAGCAAGGCTCCCCGCTCCCCCAAACTCAGTCTGAGGTTGATCGGTGCCCCTGGCTCCTCACTCGCAGCAGGCCCCGCCGCTGTTGTAGGCTCTACGGCCCAAGGCGCCGCTCAGCCCCGCGAGAAGGGCTGCGCTTCCCCCAGCTTGTCAGGGGTCCTCTGCAAAGCGAGGTGACTGCTGGCATTGGGCAACTTGAAACACATATGTAGGCTTCCCATTAAAGCCTGTTCGGACACAGAGCTGGCTGCTCATGTAGTTTCCAGCGGAGTTTTGGACACTAAGTAAAAACTCCTAACTGGCCCCAATCCCACCGTGTGGCCTGTGCCCATGAATGCAAAGCCTCCCACTTCAGCATCCATTCTGCCATGCAAGCCATCGAGAGGGATCATGGGCTTTCCCTCCCTTGACAAATGTCATTTGACTTGATTATTTCACTATCCTACAACCCAGTGTTCCCCAAACTCCTCGAATCATAGAGAAGCAGGGACCTCCACAGGTCAGCTAGCGCAACCCCCTGCCTGAAGCAGGATCATCCCTATCCAAACAATCCTGTACAAATCCATAATCTACCTTCTTAGTAAAACTACCGTCAACCCTGGCACAACACATTACATAACATCCTAACCTGCCACAGGTGAAGCAGGAGGGCCATGGCAGCCAAAGTCCTACTTCTGTAAAAGTTTGTTTATATATGCTCATGAGACCCCAGAAACAGGACCACATCCCCAGCTAGGGAGGAAGTAAAAAACCTCCGCAGTGGGTGTGTTTATATGAGATGCTAAACTGAGCAGTAGCCTAATAACACTGTGCAGGAGCATGCTGGGCAAAAACTGTGTAATCCACTATTGTGCAGTAGCATTAGGCACAAGTAGCTTCTATAAAAAACTGTGCACCAGCACTACTGCACAGTAGCACCAGTTACTGCACATTGATTTAGTACTTGGTTATGCAAGTACTAAACTTAATGTGCAGTAACTACGGTGCATTAATGAACGTGTGGATGCACCCAGTCTGTACCAATCTGACCACAGGCTAAAATTCCTATCAAAATTGTTATTGAAAAAACTATAAAGGCACACAGGCCTTGTGTGGTCTGCAGACTTACTGTGGGCCTCAAAGACAGCCTGTGGTCTATGCACCAGATTTTGAGAGCAGCTGCATTACACTTTGTCACAACCCAAAGTTGTGGTTTTTGTTTGTGTGTGCTTCGGCACCGCTAAATTATTGTTCCCGCCCAAATTGTAGCTTTCTTTGCATGGTAGAGTTCTCTGCTACAGGAGAGAACTCTGGTGCAACGGGGGATTTCCCGCCAGTTTGCAGCTTCTTTGCATGGTGCATTTCTTTTGCATCTCAGAGATGTACGGTGCAAAGGAGTTCCCGCCATTTGTATTCAGATTTGCGCCACATTATTGGCCGGTTCTGAATGTAGGCACACGTGGCGGCTAGCTATTGGCTTGCTAGCAGTACAAAAGGCTTGAGTGCTTTCCGCCCAAGTTGGAGGACTCCACGAACATCAGGAGGAGGAGACTTTGCCTACTGTGAAGATCTCTAAGCGCTGCAGATCCTTACGGACCCAATGCTTTTCTCAAGCAGGCAATAGAGGCTTAACAATCAAACCCACGGAGCTTTAACTACTCCGGAGGGGGGAACAAAAGAACGAACCGCCTCTAGCCTCTCCCCGTTGCCGAGCGCAATCCAAGACGTATCCCTTTCCTGTAAACCCAATTTTCGAACCCACGGAGCCTTAACAACTCCGGGGGACCAGGGAACCGAACCGAACCCATGGAGCCTAAACAACTCCATGGAAAAGAATTGCCGAACCTGCGGAGCCTAAACAACTCCGTGGGAAAGAATATGTCGTAGTCCTCTAACAAGGATTTAAGCGGAGCTGCACCTGGAAAGCTGTCCAGCCTACACCACTATCATCTTTGGATGTAAGTAAATAATCTTTTCAATCAACCATTACACGTTTGTGACTAATTCTAGCTCACCACCGGTTTTCTCCAACCCCGCGTGCCCGGGCTGCTGGCCACAGCCCGTGTGCGCAAAGACGGGCCACAGATCGCCCCTCCCGACTCGCACTTGGTGGCGGGATCAGGGCCTGGCCCGCACACACTTCTCAAATGTAGAACAGAAAGTCTTTAAAATACTTGTTGAAGGTTTAAAAGAGCTCTATCTTGTTGCCTGGGACAGTAGAAACACACAGGACTCAGGACATACAGGGCATTTTTATATGTGGTTTGGGCCACGATGCCAGGCGCTTTAATTAGCGAGCCACACATGTATCAACGTCCCTGCACATCCCCATGCTGAAAAAATGGCAGCGGGGCACTTTGAACTAAAGCACATCCAACTCTTATTTCAAAATTCCCCACCACCATTTTTTCAGTGAGGAGATACACAGAGACACTGATACACATGACGTGAAAGGCTGGGGGAGCACGGGACTTTCTGTGCTCCAGCAGACTCAATTACTTGAGTCTGCTCTGACGCACTGGATTTCCAGCGCATTGGAGCAGGCTCCCCGCACATGTATAGGAGTCCACAGATTTTGAGGGAATCCATTTTTAACCCTTCTGGTGGGGAAGGTAATCATCCTAACATAGTCCAATGCATTAGGCCTCTAGCCAACCCCCTGAAACAGTAAAAAGGAACACAAACTTCCACATTCATTTACACTGGGCTAGACTTTAGGAAAGCTGATCTCATTGCACTCAGGCGATTAGTCAAGGACACACTGCAGAGTAGGAGTTTTGAAGTGATGGGAGCCCAAGAAGGGTGGCTGTGCCTTAAGGAAACGATCCTTCAGGCACAAAGCAAGACGATCCCCGAGAGAGGCAAAAAAGGGAAAGGGGCCAGGAGGCTTCCATGGCTGACCAGAGAAATCCAGGGCAGCCTAAGGGCCAAAAGGGGAGCACATAAAAAGTGGAAACAGGGTGAGATCACTAAAGATGAATATACCTCCTCTGCTCGTGCTTGTAGGGAGGCAGTTAGGCGGACCAAAGCTACCATGGAGCTGAGGATGGCAACCCAAGTAAAAAACAACAAGAAATTGTTTTTTAGATATATTGGGAGTAAAAGGAAGGCCCAGGGAGGAATAGGACCCCTGCTAAATGGGCAGAAACAATTGGTGACAGACAGGGGGGACAAGGCTGAACTCCTCAACGAGTTCTTTGCCTCAGTGTTCCTAAGTGAGGGACACGACAAGTCTCTCACTGGGGTTGTAGAGAGGCAGCAGCAAGGCGCCAGACTTCCATACGTAGATCCTGAGGTGGTGCAGAGTCACTTGAAAGAACTGGATGCCTTTAAGTCGGCAGGCCCGGATAAGCTCCATCCGAGGGTGCTGAAGGCACTGGCTGACATCATTGCAGAGCCACTGGCGGGAATATTCGAACGCTCGTGGCGCACGGGCCAAGTCCCGGAGGACTGGAAAAGGGCTAACGTGGTCCCCATTTTCAAAAAGGGGAGGAAGGAGGACCCGGGCAACTATAGGCCAGTCAGTCTCACCTCCATCCTTGGTAAAGTCTTTGAAAAAATTATCAAGGCTCACATTTGTGAGAGCCCGGCAGGACAAATTATGCTGAGGGGAAACCAGCACGGGTTTGTGGCGGGCAGATTGTGCCTGACCAATCTAGTCTCTTTCTATGACCAGGTTACGAAACGCCTGGACACAGGAGGAAGGGTGGATGTCGTATACTTAGACTTCAGGAAGGCCTTCGATACGGTATCCCACCCCATACTGGTGAACAAGCTAAGAAGCTGTGATGTGGATGACTACACAGTCCGGTGGGTGGCGAATTGGCTAGAGGGTCACACCCAAAGAGTCGTGGTGGATGGGTCGGTCTCGACCTGGAAGGGTGTGGGCAGTGGGGTCCCGCAGGGCTCGGTCCTTGGACCGATACTCTTTAACGTCTTCATTAGTGACTTGGACGAGGGAGTGAAATGTACTCTGTCCAAGTTTGCAGATGACACAAAGCTATGGGGAGAAGTGGACACGCCGGAGGGCAGGGAACAGCTGCAGGCAGACCTGGACAGGTTGGACAAGTGGGCAGAAAACAACAGGATGCAGTTCAACAAGGAGAAATGCAAAGTGCTGCACTTAGGGAGGAAAAATGTCCAGCACACCTACAGCCTAGGGAATGACCTGCTGGGTGGCACAGAGGTGGAAAGGGATCTTGGAGTCCTAGTGGACTCCAAGATGAACATGAGCCGGCAGTGTGACGAAGCCATCAGAAAAGCCAATGGCACTTTATTGTGCATCAGCAGATGCATGACAAATAGGTCCAGGGAGGTGATACTTCCCCTGTATAGGGCGCTGGTCAGACCACAGTTGGAGTACTGCATGCAATTCTGGGCGCCACACTTCAAGAACGATGCGGATAACCTGGAGAGGGTCCAGAGAAGGGCCACTTGTATGGTTAAGGGCCCGCAGACCAAGCCCTACGAGGAGAGACTAGAGAAACTGGACCTTTTCAGCCTCCGCAAGAGAAGGTTGAGAGGCGACCTTGTGGCTGCCTATAAGTTCATCACGGGGGCACAGAAGGGAATTGGTGAGTATTTATTCACCAAGGCGCCCCCGGGGTTTACAAGGAACAATGGCCACAAGCTAGCAGAGAGCAGATTTAGATTGGACATTAGGAAGAACTTCTTCACAGTTCGAGTGGCCAAGGTCTGGAACGGGCTCCCAAGGGAGGTGGTGCTCTCCCCTATCCTGGGGGTCTTCAAGAGGAGGTTAGACGAGTATATAGCTGGGGTCATCTAGACCCAGCACTCTTTCCTGCTTATGCAGGGGGTCGGACTTGATGATCTATTGAGGTCCCTTCTGACCCTAACATCTATGAATCTATGAACCTATAAACCTTAAAAATTAGCATTGCCCACTTAAATATCAATCCTTAAGCATCTCGCTACCAATTAATCCATTACTCTGAAAAGATATCTCAAGGGAACATTTCTGCGTGTGCAAGTTGTTTAACACTGCGAAAGCAAATGTTTACTACTCTATCTAAAACGTAAAGCAAAGTTTTCATCAGCTATAAAACTGATGGGCTTGTGGGTTTTCTATAAACTTGGTCAAGATGCGCATAACACTGTTCAATTTCCAATATGTTGCTATCTTTTAAAACCTCTATTTGCTTCAAGTGTTGTATGTGGCAAGTAGCACCAGATAGGAGATAAACATCCTCCCTGGAAACTATAGGTAAGAGAGTTCTGAAAGGTGCTATTTGTTTGATACACCTCTGTGGAGCATTCCTAGCAGAGGCAGTAGTAAAACAACTGATTCACAATCTAAGGCTGCATCCACACAAGCGTGGGTGTTTGGTTCCCTGGGGACAACTAGTAGTGGGATACCTTGTGCCACTCCTAGTTGTCCCCAGGGAACACCTGTGCCATGTGCACTCTAGCACACAGCAGGTTACCCCAGGATTTGAATTACAATTTGACTCTTGGGGGAGTATGCAAAAAAAAAAAAAATTAGGCTGCCCATTACGATGCCCTAATAAAATCGGAGACCCCTCCAGATTATGGTTTTCAAATCTTACAGGGAGAGCTCTTGTCTGTTATGGCGGGGAGCTCAGCCCGCCTGGGGCCCCCCTGTAATTTGAACCCTACCAGCAGCCTTACCTGGGGTCCTGGGGACCTCCTGGAGCTGCAGCAGCAGTGATCCTGCCACTCGGATCCTGGCCAGCAGCCGGAGTGTGGCTCCAGCCAGCCAAGCTCCAGTTTTGAGCAGCGCGTGCTGCCCCCACATGCACCACTCCACATTTTTTTGCACAAGTTTTTTGGGGGGTATCCAGGGGTTAAAAAAAACCCTGCACTGCTCCTTTACAGTGCAGAGAATGGCTCAATGTGTGGTGTGTGGCACCATAGACGTGTCTGCAGCACCACATACCACATAGCCGCGCTCAACTGGACACGGCTTAAATGTGGGGAGTGAGGAGGCAGAACTGAGAGACAATCATAATGTGCTTTTAAGAGAGAGAAGCAGCCTGGGAACAGACTCTCCAGAATTCCCACAGGATTATTCCAGATAGCAAAGAATCAGATTTCTATTAAGCTTTCATTCCTTCCTCACCCTGATCTTTCTAAGACACAGATGACTATTTGAGAAAATAGAACATACAACCTTGAAAAAGTTTAAATGCGATTACCTCTGTTTCTTACTCCCAAACTCTCAACTACTCTCTGCCTAGTTTAGTTATATGTGTGGAGGCCTTAAGAGGAAGGAAGTATTTCTGTGATCTGTCCTGCTACAAGATACTCAAGCTTTATTTCTCTCATTTGAAGAGAAAAATCTATTCTACAGCTCTTCTAACCAAGAGAAGCCCTAAAGCACATGATGCTTCAGCAGAATAAATGGTAAATGTGTAAAAGAATGTCCTGCTTTCTTTTCCCAGGAATTATTTTTCAAACGATATGCTCTTTCACAATACAGTTTTGCTTTGTAATGGAGGGATGTTGTCACTTATGTTCTTCAGTACAAGGAGCACTTCTACTATTGTGTTCCTACCCAGCCTAGCACAAGGCCCCTAATCAAGATCTGGACGTACTACTGAAAATAGTTTTGCAGGGAAAGATTAAGGGGTCATTTTCCAGTTTAATTACTCATTCTATTTATCTTCCCAGATAGCCTTGGGCACTTTGGTCTGAAACTCTGGGAACAGAGGCAGGTCCAGAGGGGGTACAGTGTCACGGTCCTCTTTCAGTTGATGACACCACAAAAGCAGCAGCCAGGAACTGTTAAGTCCCTGAAGCAGGTAAGAATTTCTTCTCTCCCTTCCCCTCCCCTTCGTGCTCAGTGGCATGCCTTTCCCTGCCTGCCCTCATCCACCACCCCCACTGTTTTGGGCTGCCCTGGAGACAGAGCTGCATCAAAACTACTTCTGCCTACTCCAGCTCTATGGAGCTCCACAAGGATCAAGGCTCAGCCAAGACAGCAGTAGCAGGCAGGTTCCTTTTCCCTGCCTGGTACCCCCAGGTATTCTCTTCCAGCTCATGAGCAGTCACAGCAGAAGGGAGCCTATCTGCTGCTGCCACCACCACTGCTGTCTCTGGCCAACCCTCACTCCACATGCAGCCCAGCTGAAGTGGGACAAAGCCGTCACGGGTCACCTGCAGGCAGTAGGGACAGTGACAGCAATGGTCAGGGAAGAAGGGGATGGGAGGGGAGGGAATGTGCTGCTGTACCCAGAGGGAAGAGAGGAGGGAAGGAAGTTTGTTACTTGACTTTTTTAAAAGTCCCCAGCTGTGCTCCTGTAAAGTAGTCAGCTCATGCAGAGCAGGGGGAGGCTGGAGATAGGGGGTGCAGCCACTGCATAGCACCAGTCATTGCTCCTGCACCTTCCTTTAGAAAATCTTGGATCCACCCCTGCCTGGGAACAACTAGACAACACGGACATTTGGCTGTAGAATACACGAGGAGAATAGTTCTCATGTAAAAGTCTTTAAGAATAGCATGATTTTAACAGGACTTTGCACCTCGTGTGGAAGCATGTGTTTGCATATTAGTCATGCAGTTTCAGAACATCTGTTATCATGGCCATATCTAAACTGCCTCCCTTCTAAAGCCTGGGACCAAGACTGAGAAACAAACCTTGCCCATGCACTCCCACACTCTGCAGGCCAGAACCCAGTAGTTAGGCAGCATATATGGCTTGGAGTGGCCCTGAAACATGCTTCAACTCTCTTCCCAGGCTCTCTTGAAACAGTGAGGTAGCACAGACAGGAAAGAGGCATCATAGATGTGCCCTGTAACACACAAGGTACTTGGCAAGCATTTGGCATTGCACATTAAAGGCAGAACACAGCATAGATCTCACAACTTAAGCTTTAAGACTTTTTTCAGGCTGAAAAGAATTTCCAGTTCATTACTGTATCAATCTCAGTGTACTTAAATTGTGATCTTAAAGCTATATATAAAAAAAAGAAATGTAAAAAAAAAAAAAGATACAGATGTATGAAATCCCCAGGAAGCAGAGACTTTTATTAGATGACCCCAAAAAAATATTGTACATCTCCCTGGTGAGAAATCAGAAAGACCTGTCTGAATTTCAAGGCAGTCATCTCAGAGAAAGCTTTTGTCCAACATATTCAGTTATGAGTGAATGTCTGAGGAAACAACAGAAATGTCTGGAGGCAGAGACAATATTAATTTAAAAAGACAGTGAGCTTATGAAAGTCCTCCATTTCCCAAAAGTTTCTTGTGACTCTAGATTACAACACTGCTAAAAGGAACACATTTCCCTGAGAGTCTCAACTCAATTGTGTAATTCAGCCTTTTGATTTGTCAAGGAGAAAGTGAGATATTTAACTTCACTACCCCCGTGATACTTATCTTTAGCAACCATGTGAAAGCTGTACATTTATAACATACTGGGTGCATCTACATGGAGCTGCTAAAGGCTCAGTAGACTAATTCTACTGTGCATTGGTGCAGCAGCCGGATAGAAGTAGTCTACTGTGCATTAGCATCACAAAAAAGCATGTGTTGGCACTAGTGCACAGTAATACCAATTACAGTACATTTAGTACCTGTGGGCACCTATACACATGATGCACCTCTGCTCCAACACATGATAATTAGCATGCATTGGAGCAGACTCGATTAATTGAGCCTGTTGCAAGTCTGCTGGAGTTAAAGTACCCCTGCCTTCAGTTTGAAATGTGGGATGGTGATACATGTGATCTGCAGGCACTTTAATAAGAGTGCCTGTCAGAGCCGCTCTAATTAAAGCCCCCTTCCCTCTAACCTGGAGCATGTGTATAGATGCCTCGTAATTACAGGTACTAAACTTAACATGCCATAATTACAGCACATTAATGAATGTGTAGACGTATGAACCCACTGAGTCTCAAACAATGTTTAAGTGTGAAAACTGGAAGTTTCAACTAGTGCTCCACTTACATGCACAGGAAACCTGTGCGGTTCAGTTAAGGCAGAGAAGTAGGGGATCTGGACTCTGCCTACATTTTCCCATTACATTTTTTTAAACCATCTTTTGTTCTATTTCTTATTCTGACTCGGGGCCTCAGCTCATGACACATTAACTTAATCTATGCCAAGCTTATACAACTATGTAAGTTTCAATGGCAGTGGACATGGGCAGAGGACAAGCTATCCCAGAGTAGGAATTAGTGATTTTGGCTGTCCAAATTGGCAGACCTCAGAAAACACTAAATTCTTATCCACTTATCCCATTTAAGAAGCCACAAGTTGGTCACTCAAAGAGTGAGACATCTAAAATCATTCATCAGATTCTTAAATACAGAGTTTGTATCTAATAACACAATACATTATTTTTCCCATATACAGTATAGAAAAGCAAATATCACTCTCAGAGAATATCTACCTACAGTATCAATAGGCAGGAGGAAAACTTCTCTCATAAGTCCTTTTGCATTTTGCTTGGACCCTATCTTCATCAGAGATAACTATGTCAGTTTCAACTGCTTGAAATAAACTGATTTCTCTATGATACTGATATCTAAGTATTGTCTGTTTTCATGCAAAATCAAGTCTTTCTGTCTGGGACAAAAAATATGGGTCTTTTATCCTGCCCCAGTTGACAAGCTGGGATTCTGGAAGATGAAGGGGACAATTTGCAAAACAGAAGACACCCTTCATGGAGCATAATCATTAGCAGCTCCCTCCTGTTTATAAAAAAGGAGTCTCCAGAAAAACGTGTCTGCTGACCTCTAATATAGCAGTCTGACATATAAAGGCAATGGTGTTCCAAATGCTTCGTGGTTTTAAAGCATTGCAATACCATGAAATCCACCCAAAAAGATAGTGATGAAGTCAGATCTGAGAACTGCTGAGTTGCACAGACCTTTCTTTAAACTCCACTGGCGTAATCAGAAGACTGATCTCTCCTTTTTAGCAGTGATCCAAAACAGTTAGTCATGAAAATCTACAGGGGTGTAGGTTGTAGCTGCTTCGGTGTAAGGACATTGGCAAACAAGGTTCTTTGGGTAAATCTGATATCTTTTATTAGACAAACTAATAGTAAATTAGTCTAATAAAAGATATCAGGTTTACCCAAAGAACCTTGTCATGAAAATCTATGCATTCGTATTTAGCTGTCCTTTGCTTTGAGTCATGCCTATGTTACAGGAAAAAAAATATAATGTGCTCACACCTTACACTTCTGAAAAATAACTCCCTTTATAATGCCTCTGT
Source organism: Alligator mississippiensis (assembly GCF_030867095.1). NCBI lineage: Eukaryota > Metazoa > Chordata > Crocodylia > Alligatoridae > Alligator > Alligator mississippiensis. Next base: position 47,531,898 of record NC_081830.1, read on the forward strand.
CAGCCGTTTACTCCATTATTTAGCTATTTTTGCAAATTCTGTCAAAATAACCTGATAATCTGGACTAAAATGTCAGCCAGATGTGAATGCATTATGTGTTTCTGAAAATCAATAGAATAGACATACTGCCATATGTAATATGCTACTTAGGATTTTACTTTATGAGAACTTTCCCCATCTATAACACCTGCTATATTTCAAAATGTAAATGTTAAACAGATGAGGATGTATGTCCAAAATGAGCATTTTTCCTTCAAATATTCTTCTGTGCAAAAAAATAAAATGTAATTCAAAAAAATTCAAGTACTTAAAGACAATTCCATGCTAGTACCCTGTTTTCTCAGTAACAATCCAATTTTCTGCAAAACACAGTACATAAAAAGCATGAAGCTTTAGAAATGTAATTTCATGTACAAATAATATATGTATTCCTTCAGGAGAAAAAATGGTACCAGTATCACTCAATATGTTCCAGCTCCCCAAACTTTTCAACGTGTCCAATTGCAATCATTTTATTATTTCATGATCTCATTTTATAATATTCTCGTTCAATTGCTACTTCCATAAATAGAAAAATTTGCTTGTTTTATCAATGTTTTTGGAGAGGTGAGAAAACAATTCACATTAACAGTTTTTGCAGATGTTTACCTTCTGTTTGCATCTAGAATATTTCTAAAGTAATTGTACTTAAGCTGTTATTTAAATTTGATTAATATGTATTTTGACTGTTTTCTACTCAGACTGACTGACAATATTTGCAACTGGAATCATAATATTGTTGGATAAACCCCCTGATAACTGTTTATGTTCTGTGAGTGAATGAATACAAGAGGCTTTTCAGCAGGAATATTTGTATTGCAAATTTGTGTGTACCCTCATACTTGCAACTTTGAAATTTACTTCTTGGCATTTTTCTTTCAGTTAAGCTAAATTATTCAAATATTTGTGGGTAGATACTTACTGAGTTAATTTAAATATGTGAATGATAAGTATCAAATATATTTGCATTATTTGCCCAGCTGCAGCATCTAACTGAATATTTATCCTATTAATTCTACCACATTTCTTTGCCTTTGATCTCCAGTTTCTGAATCACGTTCTTTTACAACAAACCCAGCAAACAGTGTTAAGTTACATATTTAGCCATGGTTTAAATAGTTTACCAAGATTTCCAGTAATATTTATTTTTTTGCTATTTCCCTTAGGAGCCTACTTGCTTTGTTAGACATGAAAATGTTCATTTACTTCAAAAAACCAGAAAATACAGTTTATTATCCATTACACAATTTCAGTATGATTCTTCTACAAAAGGCTGTGGCTACAGGCAGCCATCTGGGGTCTAGGTACACAAAAGGCTGCTAGTAAGGGTTCAAACACAAAAGTGCCTTGGGGATATGGAAGTGTGTATCATACAAAGGCTCCTTATTGTCTTTTGTTGTGTGTTTTTTTTTTTTTAAGGTGCCATGAGCATCTAATCAGAGGACTAAGCATCAGGGAGGCAGTCCTCAAATGGCAGACGTCAGTTCCAGCTAGGACAGATGGTGAACAAAGGTGAAAAGTATACAATACACATGGGCCAATTTATACAAGAAAGCAATTCTACCCTTCAATTAAAATGTGTTACCACTCCTGTGACAATGTATGCTTTGAAGTGAAATGTATCATTTTCTTTATGGAACTGTGGCAACTACAGTCCCAGTTTCCAGAAATATACAGTGTGTGTATAGGACCCAAACAAAAAACATCAAGGTTGAGGAAGGGAAAATAATATCTATTGCTATAGAAGCACTGGTCTGACATACATTCCTGGCTCTTTTACAAAGAAAAATCAAGATCTTCAAAAACAAAATTAAGTAAAAGCTGTTTAATTGGCCAAAGAAAATACATTTGAAACATCAGTCCCCCAAAGTAAGTTTTTTTAAACACCCAAATGAAATGACTGATTTGAAATTAGAGTTTAAAAATAAACAAATTTCCCTGGAAAGTTTTTCTTATCATAAAGGGTGTGCTGTTTAAAAGGCATCAAATACATTGTAGAAAGGAACATGTCCATATGGTAATGAATTACTGAAGAAGACCAGCTTTATTTATTTGCTTGGAATTTTAGAAACTTCACAAAAAGAATTAAATAAGCTGAATATTTTCATGTCAAATAATTTTTTATTAATTTAAATCCAGTGACCGTGTACTGAATCTGTAGGCAGTAAAACACATTGTAAAGTTCAACAAAAATGAATATGGTTTCCTAACAGAAAGTAGAAGCTGAAAACCATCTAACTTTTACTACTATCAGTCGCTGACAGATACAAAACTAAAATCAAAGTTCATTTTTACTATGCAAATGTGCAGGTCCTTTTAGAAAAAGACTTCTGTTTGTATTGTTGTTCTTGGATAGGACAGTGAAAAAGTGAGTGGAAGTCCTTTGAGGATATCCTGTTCTACAAAAAATGTTCCAAAGGAATAAGGAAATAAATGTATGTGCCTTTGCCTCCTGGGTCAAACAATAGAATCACTTCATTTCACATTTTCGTACAGTTCCAAATTTCCCCCTTTGCTACATATAGATTGTTATAATACTTTTTCTGGTTTTGTGGCACATAGCCAATGAACGGGTGTGTTCACTAGCTTCAGGGAAGATTGTCAGTTGTTGAATTTAGGGTCTCTGAAAATTGAACTATGAACAAATATTGGCTCTTTATAGATTAGTCCATCTGCCCACCCAGATGGGGAAAAAGGTAGTGTAGTAGCAGCAGCTGCTCAGACTGGGATAGCAGGTCACAGTAGACTGAAGAGGAAGAGTAAAGAAAGAAGGACCCATATGCAGGGATTGTGTGAACTTTGAATAAGAAATACAGTCCAGTAGTCATGCCATCAGCACATACAACAAAGCCCTACAGAGAAGGACAAGAAGGAATGATCTGTGAATCAAAACTGAAAGCAGTCTTAAGACATTTGCATTAACAATGTTTATTCATGTAGGAAGAAAAAAAACACAACACAGAATTAATATATAGCCCCTTCGATGTACATGCTTGATGTAAAGGGTCATAAAAGCTTGATAGCCAAATCTCTATCATAGCCCTTTCACATACAGCATTACCTCTCAAAAAAGATAGTGTAATTGTGTGTACAGATAAAGACTTGTGTCCTAGTCTGCATCTGCTTTATTCTTAAAGTCAAAAAGCCTGAATGTGAAATTAAAGAGCTGTGTTGTCTGTATCATTGCAGTTATGAATATGCCAGTGATTCTATTATTTAGCCTATTTTTCTTAAGAATTATTAAGTTCATAATTCACCATATTATTGGCTCTTAAAGGCATTCGATTATAGGTTATAGTCTAATGGAGTTCTAGCAAAATGTTACATCACACATTTTATGGTTCCTGGGTTGTGTAGTGGGTCTGACATTCATTTAGAAATTAAAGGTATTAGAAGGTCAAGATACTGTGGCTTGGTTAGGCCAGCATAAGACTGAAAAGACATTCCAAATGCTTTATTACACAGATTGAATGATCAAATAACTTTATTGGCAATCATGAACAATCTTGTTGAAGTAAATCTGTTTTATAGCAGCACTGAAACAAGAAGGAAACTGATCTGGAGTCTTTCACATTAGCTTCCAAGATTGCTTGTATGACAAAATATATCTCTTTTCTGTTCCTTTTTTTGGTTAAAATAAAGATATACAGAACTACAACTATCACTGTCAGCTTTGATGAAGTACTTAAGATCTACCTACACACAAACACTTCAGGGTCAAATTCCACTTTCAGTTCCCAGGGTATAAGCCTGGAATACATCAGTTGAGTTCAGTGAAGCAAGCCAACATGTACATGAATAGTATAACTTAGACCAGAAGTTGACCCCACATAGCTACCATTATACTTTCAGGTGAGAAGGGCTAAACTTAATCACTTCCTTTGGAAAACTATCAACAAATCAATCCAGTGATCAACTCATTTTCTAACATGTCACCCTACTAAGAAGTCAAACTGGATTTTGCTTTAGTCACAAAGGTCCCCAAACAGACTTCTAATTTTTTCTCCCCAACCCATCTCAAAATTGTATTCCATCTTCTTTGTTTGGTTTCTAAAAATAAATACAATAAATAATTAAATATAATTTAAATACAGCCTAATTAAATTTCCCTAGGAAAATGACCAACTTTGATTAATTTTAATGTCTGAATTTTGCAAAACACTTTGGGATAGGAGTTTGAGTTGAGTGAAGAAAATAAAAGGAAGATAACGCTGACATATGGTAAGATTTCCAAGGTTATGGATTTTCAAATCAACCTAAAAGTTCAAAAAGTTACCCAATGAACTGACATATCCAAATATATATTTTTTCTTAAGCCTGCCTTAACTTGAAAGCACATCTTGAAGACATGAAGTTGTCACAAAATTATTAGTGGTTGAAAATAAGACCAGCACTTTCCAAGAAATCATAAGAGCAATAACTGCAGTATATTGTGAATATCTACATTACCTATAGGAGTCTTTTAATATATATGAAACCTCCTGGGCTATAGTCTAAGATTCTTGGCACTTTTGGTGAAATGGAAGGGTGGGCAGAAAGCATAGACAGATTCAATAAAAAACTCATTTTGCCATGCCTGTTAGTTCAAACAGAGCAATTACAATTTGGTATCACATATGGAGCAATGTAATTGGTTATATTGTGTGCTGCCAGCACCTGACATATCCCTGTGGATTCTTTGGGTCTTCAAGATTGTCTCTCAAGATAGCCAGAGGTTAGACTATATAATCTCCCAACAAATAACAGATAAGTGGGCACAGATGATCCTCCAAAAAATGAATGAACCAATGTTGTGACCTCTCATTCAAAAACTAATTTTTGAATGAAAACTCACGTATTTTAAACCCAATTTATTGAAAATCTACAACAAAAGAAAAACCTTTTCTTTGCTCTTTCTATGTGATCAGTCACATCACTTATGTACTTCTGGTCCAATCCATTTTGGATGCCCAGAGAATACAGCATTGAACATTTGATGAAAAAGCCACAAGACCTGAAAGGTGTATTATGCGATAAAAAGAAAAATATATCCCCTTCATTTAAAACACAGAGGTAGGCACAGTATGCTTGTATTACCATTTTATTGCAGTTGCTTCTTTGAGCTTTCGGTAATTACCAGTATAGAGACTAGACAGAACAAAATGAGCATAAGCAAAATCCAAACTCTAGTTAGTACAGTAAAATCTCTGTTATCTGGCATGAGTGGGGAATAAGGGGTGCCGGTTATCTAAAAATTCCAGTTATCTGAGGGTTATACTCAGGGAATACTGCCATACTTGTAGTGCAAATTTTCAAACAATTAGTGTACAATACATTACAGTATAACATACCCTATAAGTAATAAAACAGTATACAGATAAAAATGCCATAATAGTCAGCCACCCCAAATGCCAGGGCAGCCCAGCTGCTGCAGCAGGAGGAAGGGGAGCGCACACTCAGATACTATATGTGGGTACCCTCAGAGTGGTGCAGCAGGCAGGAAAGCGGCGCAGCACTGTGTGCATCCCGTTACTGAAATTCTGGTTAATTAAGTATTCCGCTTAGTTAAATGCCAGATAAAAGAGATTTTACTGTATATAATATTTGTTTAATTCCTTTGTTATAGACCTCCACGTGAAGTAAGCATCATGGCCAGAAATGGTGATTTAGAGGATTAACTGTAAAAAAACAAGATTAAAAGATGCAAGGAACAAAGTCTGATCTAATAAAGAAGTTCTTCTAATTCTTATAATCTATATTTGTGATGGAGCACCGTTGGGATGCTCACTACTTTGAGGACTTGTACAGGTGGCAAGGTGAGTATAGGGTGCCGGAAGGCCTCAGCCCCTACTGCCTTGTGGGTGACCTCATGGAGGGGAAAGGCTGGGGAAGCACACCCTGAGAGAAAAGCACAGGGCCCAAGCACATTGACAGACACCAGAGGCCTGAGTGGGCTGTAGGCCAAGTTGGGGACTGCAGGTATGTCAACAGGCTCCTGAGGCTCAAGGGGAATAAGGCCCATAAGCCCCAGTGAGGGGACAGAGTAATGACCCCACAGAGTGGGTGGAGTGAGAGCCGATGGCTATGTAAAGTACAACTTTAGGGCTGGGCTGGCTGAAGTAGCTGGAATTGAGGCCCTAGTGAGGGGGCATGAAGCCCAGGGGCATCAAAGGACACGTGAGGCCAAGTTGGGACAGAGGCTGATTGTGGGCCAGTTAAGGGGCTGGAGGAGTGATAGTGGGTAGTGATTTGGATGCCATCTGTGAGGCATGGGGCATGGTAAAGGAGAGGTTGGAGCCATGTATTGTGTCCTTGGCATCAGAGCATTAAATAGGCAGCCTCCTGCATTTTTCCATCAGTTTATTTAATTCATCAAAGCATGGCAGGCGAATCAGGGTGGACTGCCCTAGATAGGTGGGCGGTCCAACATTTTGAATGGCCCCTGGGATGGCCCTCTGTCACATTATTCTATCAATGGAAGCAGATAACAGCCTCTGTAAGTATATGAAGAAACCATAATCCACTTCCTCACTATCATCACCTGCCAGCCCCACATTGAAAAAAAACACCTGAAAGAACTGTTCTAAACCAAATAGACAAGAAAGCACTTGGGACATATAAGGAATTGTCTAATATTGTACACTAAGATTCAAAAAAGAATGATAGTATTGTTCTTCAAGGCCCTTTCAAATAGAACAGGTAGCCTGGAAGAGCAGAGAAACCATCAAAACAAAATAAGGTAATTCTGCCCATGGAAGGGACAACATTTTCTCTTTCCATCTTTACTGTTGGTCCCATCCCAAAAGTAACATTCAGAAGCACCATGACACCCAGATTGCAGTAGCACAACCAATGCACTGGTCATTAAGGGCTGGTCTTCACCAAAAATATTAAGTTTTGTCCAAACATGATACAAGGATACGGTCATCAAGTTAACTAACATGGTATTGAACATTACTTTGAAGTAACATGTAGTTCTAGTTAGCCTAAATTTTTCTTCACAACAAGCTTGCACAGAGTAGTAGTTTGGCTTTTCAGTACAGGCAGTCCTCATGATATGATACAATTCGTTCCTGAAAACCACATCTTAAGTCAAAAAATTGTAACTCGGAATAAATTTTCTCATAAGAAACAATGTTATAAATGGGGGATTGGTTCCTGAACCAAGGCCCGATACCCTATTTTCACCGAAAATAACCCAGAATTTTGTACTCGATCAATTATAGATGAGTAATATAGCTACATTAATGTATTTATATTGTAAATAGCAATCATATTGATTTGGAAGGACTTCTTTGAGCTGACTTTGCTGGACTTTCTGAAGGGCTCTTGGTTGAACTTTTTGAAGGGTTCTTGGCTGGAGTCTTCTCAGGAGTCTTGGTTACAGGTTTTTGTGGAGTCTTGTCTGCTTTCTTAAAGAAAGTGTCCAAGGAAGTCTGGACAGATGTTCTCCAGGGAGATGGGCAACACAGCGAACGTGTTCACTGGCATGGCGTCACATGAAATCAAGCATTGTAAAGTTGAAACTGATGTCATAAAGTTGAAACAAGGTGTCAATTTCTAAATGTTGTTAAGTGTGAAATATTGTAACTCAAAAGTATATAAGTCGAGGACTGCCTGTACTGACTTTTAAGTCTCACTAAACGGACAACAGGTAACAAGGCAAGTGCAGAACTGAAAATGGATCCTGCTCAATGAGGCAGGGAGTAGATACAAAGATCCTGCATAAGAACCAGTCACAATGACCTTGGCCACTATTTCAAAGAAGTCATGGAAATAAATGGATCCCATTATTGTCTAAGTGAGGTTTAGACCATTAACTTTCCTACCTCCATACAGACACAATAGGTTATGTAAACTTTATCTATCAAACAGTGTTCTGCCATTTAAGCCAGCATTTCAATTCCCTTCTACAATAAGGCCTTTAGCACCTACAGAATGAACCACAATCAAACTAATTACAGATTTCTTTGCCATTTTCTGGAGACTTCTCTAACAGCTGAGCTGGGAAACTGAAACATGGCTGCTAAAGTAGTTTTCTAATTGCATGCTAGTTAAATACTAAATCAGCAGCTATATTATTAAACTCTAAAATTATTAATATTCAATAGAAAGTGAGATTTAAAAACACAGACTTAAATAGCATGTTGTAGGACAGCTTTCAAGCTGGAAAATAAATGAATTCAAATTTAATTTTATCTGCTGTTAATCATTCTGAAGGTTTTTAAAAAGCTTATTTCTTTAAATAATTGAACATATTATTTAAAAGCTTTAATAGCAAGCTTTTAAAGATTACATATATAGTGAGATATTTAATAGATAGATGAAGTTCCCTCTGCATAACTGGCTGCTGAAGCTTCCACACTTTTAAAAAAACTTTTAACTCCAACTCCTTCAATCAATCCTAAATAATCAAGTTGGACAGGATCTTTTAAACTTTTGTTATGCAGGAAAGTTCCATTTAGCAGATCCTATTGTAAAACAATTGTTGGAAAGCGGTAAATCACAGTATGCCAGAACTGCTCTCAAAATGCTGGAGATGGGACTAGTAGGCCATTGCAGAAATAACAGAAGAACAGTAACTCAAAAGAATCAGCTATGAAGACAGCAACACCAACATGGTCATATGTTTATAAAGGTGGATTTGGATTGGCTTCATACTTGCGTGTCCCATACCTACATTCTTCCAAACAAATGGTCAGACAAAGTTTGTTATTGCTTTCTTTCATAGAGAAGATATGAAAGTCTCTCTCTTTCAGGACTACTAGAGAAATACCACCAGTACTTTGGTGAAAGACTTTTAAAATGTTGACAGTTCACTTCTTTTGTAAATTATTAGGGGTAGTTAAAATGCAGATATATTTCAGTAAACTTGTTCACTAAAACTTTCATTTTTCCCTCTGTCTTTCAGTTCAATATAGGGCAAATAGTCCACTCCTACTCTTTGACTTCCTGTCCTCTTCCCACTTGGGGGGGGTGGGAGGGGGAGAAAAAGGTAAAACAAACAAATAAAAAAGCTCACAATAGTTCATTAGTTCTAATTTCAAACTATTTAAGAAACTGAAAACATTTCCCAGCAAAATTAAATGTGATTTTATCACATCTAGAAAAACTACAGGCATAAAAGTATTGGTCTTTTCTTTTCTTTTCTTTTCTCGTGAAAGGCTTAAATATCTTCCTTTAGGTTATCTCAGTGAGGGCAAAGATAGGAGACCTAAAGAAAGCATACAGAAAAGCTTAAAGTCCTGATATGCAAAGTGTAGCCTGAAAACACTTCACCTCCAAATCTAGTCAGATATCTAAACAGGCTTAATGTGAATGCATTCCATTGTATTCATTCAGCTTCAGTGTTTACTATAGAATTTTCTTGGGGAATATACTAAAGAGTGAATTAAGTAAATAATAAAGAATCAAGTGAATTACTCTAATTAACTATTTGAGCAATACTGAAATTGTTTTAACAAAGAAGGCATTGATATCATTGTTCTAGTTTTGCATTACCTATGTGATATTTTCCCATATTTTGTTGAAATTGCAATAAAAAAATGCTGGTGTCATCATGGAATATGTAGTTCAGGTACCTCAAACAGTCTTCAAAGCAGACATTCTTAATTTTAGGAGAGGTAACTCTATTCCTTCTTGCTTTAGGAGAGAAGTTTATTAAATGCTTCTAGGTAATCCTATTTAATTTTCATATGATTTTAATGGAGTATTGATATGCTATTGTGATTTTAGATAATAACATATCTTCTGTTAAAACAACTGGATATTACCTTACTGAGAGTGCAGGAACAAACCATCCCAATGTGCAGGAAGACTGGCAAGTATAGCACAAGACTAGCTTGAACTCTTCAGTAAACAAAATCACAAAAAGGAAGCTTGTAAGAAGTGGAAACTTGGACAAATATCTAGGGAGGAGTACAAGAGCATTGCTCAGGCATGCAGGGATGAAGTCAAGGAGGCCAAAGCACATCTGGAATTGGAGCTAGCAAGGGATGTGAAGGGTAATTAGGAGGGTTTCTACAAGTATGTCAGTAGCAAAAGGAAGATCAGGGAAGGTGTGGGTCACTTACTGAATGTGGGAGGCAACCTTGTGACAGAGGATGCAGAAATAGGCTGAAGTGCCCAATGCCTTTTTTGCCTCACTCTTCACAGGCAAAGTCAGCTTGCAGACTATTGCACTGGGCAGCATAGTTTGGGAAGGAGATAAGCAGCCCTCAGTGGTAAAAGAACATGGTAGGGAGTATTTTAAAAAGCTGGACATACAGAAGTCCATGGGGCCAGATGGGATGCACCTGAGGGTGCTGAGGCAGCTGGCTGATGAGATTGCAGAGCCACTAGCCATAGTCTTTGAAAACTCATGGCTTTTAGGAGGGGTCCTGGATGACTGGAGAAAGGCAAACATAGTGACCATATTTAAGAAAGGGAAAAAGGAGGATCCAGGGAACTACAGATCAGTCAACCTCACTTCAGTCCCTGGAAAAATCATGGAGCAGATCCTCACGTGTCGCAAAGTGTGACAGCTGAAAATTGTGTTTAAGATGCTTGCTGAATGCTGTGGAGATTAGACCAGGCATTTCTTGTCATCTGTTCATGTATTGTAAGTTGTATGTGGCTGCTAAGAGCCTAATTAAAGTCAAAGATTAGTGAGGCCTAGTAAATTTAGCAAGGCCTTGTAGAAGTAGTAGTAGGCTTTGTGGTGCAGTTAAAACTAACCTTATCAGAAGAATGCAAAGGCTTGTACTGCTATTGGTCAGTCCTAAGGAAAGTTTATAGTGGGAGAATCTGTACAGCTGTAAATTATCAGCATAGCTCAGAAGTTATAAATTGGCTAGCACATCCAGAAATCATTAGGAGGAAGATGCAGTGGTGTGAAAGAAGCTACTGATTTAAGATTAGCTGCTGACTTGGATTTGGTGGGCCTGTGGATCTCGAGGAGCCCGAGGACTGAATACCAGGGTCCTTCCCAGTACCCCTCAGACAGCGCAGATAGGGGATGCCTGACTTTGCTGAGCTTTATAGGAGAGGAACTTGTCATACATCAGGCATCAGAGGGGACTGCTGGTAAGTTGCCAACAGAAATTGTTATTGTCTGTTGTTGTGGTTTTATTATATTAAGCATAGTTGTGTGTTTGTTAAGTCAATAAACCTTTCTTACTCTTCTACTCCTGACCACTCTCTCAATCCCAAGCCCTCTGCTGGTGGCTGGGACAGCAAGGTACTAGCTTGTGCCTGCTCCTTTAAGAGGACAAGCAGCCCAAAAGGCTGCTGGCAGGTGTCAGGGGAAGCTAATGAGGGACTCACCTGAGCAGAAGAGGGCTCAGGCTTGAGCTATCTAAGCCCAGAGCCAGCATGGTTCAGGTAGTCTCTCCCCCAGCAGCTACAAGATAAGGAGCTCCTGGTTGCAGGGCTCCTGAAGCAACCTGGATGGAGCTAAACAATTCTGCAGACCTGGGAAAAGGGACAAGTTTCCTGAGCAGAGAAAGACTGACTAGCAGCCAACTGGCTTTCGTTTTATGTTAGCCCCTAGAGGGTTTGAGGGGCCTACCAATGGTCCATATGCCCATGGAAGGGCTGAGCCAGGACCAGAGGGTCAAAGCATCAAGGGGGCTGAGTGTATAGGCTTGAGTATAGCCTGAGATGGAAGGTATACTTGCTGGAAAAAAGAAAGGCTTACTCTCTCTCAGAGGCAGAAGGCTGTTTCTACTACATGTTTTTGTTATAAATCAAGGGCTTAATGTTTAATCTGGTGGTTTGGGATGGGAGTGTAAGGGGCGGTTATGGAGATCCCATTAGTGCCCAAAAAGGCGCACAATTGCCTTGAGCCCTATTAGGGGTAGGTTCAAGGTTTGAGCTTCTGTTGAGTCCAGAGAGGGCATAGTACAAGGCTGCAGAGACTTGCAGGGGCTGGGGACCCAGTGCCAGTGGGGCACAGCCTAACAGTGTCAGGGGCCTGGCACCAGGGGGGCCAGGGGCCCACTGACCAAGGCCTAGTGAGATAAAAGGGGAAAAGGCCAAGGGGGCCAAGGTCCCTGACAGAGGGAACAACTTCATTGTAACATCTGTGAGGCATGGAGTGCGGTGTAGGAAAGGATTTAGAGCCATGCAATTAGTTTATAAGGATTGAAGTGCCCCGTGTGCCACAGTTTTGAAGTAAGCATAGCAAGAGGCCCAAGGACCATTGAGGTCTAGTGGGGTTCAACAGGACTGGGGCTGTGCAAAGGCCCATGGAAAGCCTGCCTATTTATTATTTTACAATCAAGGCATGGCAAGTGACACAAGAAGGCACCCTCAGGGCAGAACTGGCACAGTCACAGAGCCACCAGGGGGCATCACAGCCACCCCTGGGACCCTGACTTGTGACATCAAGGAATCCATTTCTAATTGAGCCATTGATTACTACCCTCTGAGCCCGATGTTCCAGCCAGTTCTCTATCCACCTTACAATCCATTCATCCAGCCCATACTTCCATAATTTGCCTGCAAGAATGCTGTGGGAGACAATATCAAAAGTCTTGCTAAAATCATGGTATACCACATGCACTGGTCTCCCTTTACCCACAGCACCAGTCACCTCAACATAGAAGGCAATCAGGTTGGTCAGCCATGACTTGCCCTAAGTGACTCAGTGCTGACTGTTCCTAATAACCACCTTCTCCTCCAAGTGTTTAGAAACCTAAAGAGGTGGTGGAATCTCCATCCTTGGAGGTTTTTAAGACCTGGTTAGACAAAGCTTTAGCTGGGATGATCTAGTTGGGGATGGTCCTGCTTTGAGCAGGGAGTTGGACTAGATCAAGGTTTCTCAACCGGTGGGACTCGGGTCGTGGTGGCAAAACCTGAAATGCTATAGCGGGACTTCCAGTTTCACTTTTGCATTTTTGATCGGCTGCTGGGGGGCCTTCCCTCCCCAAGTCTGCAACTGGCCTCTGGGGGGGACCCACCTACCCTCCACTCTTTGACTGGTGGGACCAGGATTTTTTGACCTTACTTCAGTGGGATGTAAGGTTCAAAGGGTTGAGAACCACTGGACTAGATGACCTCCTGAGGTCCCTTCCAACCCTAATTTATATTTTTGGATATAAAAATACTGGATATTTTTTTTTTAAATGGTATCTACATTCCCATGTTAATCTAGCCACCAAAATCAAAATAATTCTTACTGGAAATACTGAAACAAACCATTTACACATTTTTAACCTTTTCCTTCTTTTTATTTGTCCAAAACTATTTGCCAACTTCAACCCAAAATTATGAATGGTGTCAGTCAATTGAAACTGATTTTTTTAAGGAAATGAACTATTCACCAAAATTATTCTTTTCTAACTTAAGCAAAATGCCAACAATGACTGGTTTGCTATACCTTTGTTATACCTTTACAAAGTTCAGTATTGAAATAACTGGTTACCAGAGAAAGGAACGATTTATAATATTCTATAAATTTATCCTGTTGATTACCATAACATAATTTGGGGGATACTAATGGTAATGATATGAAAATCTACAAATCAAGATTCTATACATGTAAAAGTATGTTACCAGAATTACATTGAAATCTTAAGTACTTTTGGTAAACTTGTGTCTGTGAATTAAAGGCTGTGGTGTGATAGATTAGCAACAAGTAACTGTTCCTTTAAATAGACCTGTCAGCTACATTGGATGATCAATTGAAAAGATATGACAACATCATCTAACCTAAAGTACAAGTGAGGAAGTAATTATTAAGAAAAAACTTCACTGGAAGATTCTTTTTTTTTGGTTTTGTTTTATTTATTTATTTTCTCCCCCAAATCAGGCTGGTAACTATTTAGAACCAGATTTTTCCATTGATTCCAACATGAAGGAAGGAATTAATGTTTGGATCTCCCCATTAACAAAGCTGTATGTGTTTTGTACCTTTACTGCAGCAATCCTAAACTGAATAGCAAGACCTCTGCTGGATCAAGGGCTTGCAAGTGGTAAAGGTAGGTAAAAGAAAGCACCAGGGAGAGGAATACAAACGTAGCATGTATATGGCCTCCCCACCATGGAACAAAGTGGGAACTAGTGAAAAGTAATTGAGTCAAAGTGTATGGACTTTGAAGTAAAGTTTGTCCATAGCGTAGAATGACTTTGCCACTAGGGTATGGTTTCCAGGATAGCAGCAAAGGTAGAGGATGCTGCATTGCCAATGAGCCAGATAAGAAATCTGCATGACTTTGAGCCAGTGCAGGGAAATGGGATCACTCCTTTGTTAATTTTACAAGGGGAAGAGCAAGCCCAATAGCATAACCTTGGGAAAATTGCATACTCCTTCTAGTCTTTCCCATAAGGCAGAACCTTGCAGGTTCTTCTGTAAAGTGGTTGATCTGGCTTGGAATAAGGACTTTAGGATTTGTCCTAAAATTGGTTGATTTGTAATCAAATTTTCTCTCCAAAACAAATAACTCTCAAATGTATTAACTAACTGCAAGCCCTTTATAGTACTCCACCATACAGATTTACCCCGCAGCACAGAAAATGGTAACCAGACTATTAAACCATTCAGTGCCCTAAAGCAGTTACTCTGAAATGATGTTTCTTACCACTAAAGACAAAACCTTTAACCTTTTACTACACTGTAATCTGTATTATTTTAAAGAACTGACTATATTCTTTTAAAAATCATATTCCTAAATGTATCATTATAGTACCAATCATTGATGTAAATTTGCAAGAGATTTGAAAACTGCAATCTGTGAAATAAGGGCAATACTGAGACAAATCTACCCCCTGACCACATTTTTAAATTTACAAAAAACATGGGAAGATAAATTAACCTGTTTTGTTTTGTTTTTTTTTAATCCAATCCAAGGTCCCCATAGCATATTGCCTCTTAAAAACCAATACAGTATGGTTCTTTATCATATGAATTTCATTAGGTCAGGCTCGATACAATATGCCCAATTTTAAATTGAGATTAAATTCCCTTTGCAATAGTGGCAATTTTGCAATGAGTACTAATAAAAGTCTGTGTACTGTATATGAAGCTAGAATCTTGATAACATTTAATAGAATAGCAGTGCACAGAAAATATGCAAGTTCTTGGTACTCGGCTATACAAGATGAGACAAATATGTGTTATTCATTCAACAATTCAAAGTATTTGGGGGCGGATCTTTGAGGCTAAAGCTTAAGTAACAGCCAGGTCCATACTCCCTTTTAGCAGAACCCAAGTAGACCAATTCAGCAACATTCGTTGACACTTTTCTAATTTTAATCATGCATGTAAATTCCCTGTTTTTCCTGGGAATGTTTACATACTTAAAGTCAGGCAGGGAACAAACCAGTAACTTTCTGAATTGTATCTTAGGCTGTACCTACAGGGTAAAGATAATGTGCTCAGCAGCAGCATATTAGGCTTGTACAAATAGGGAAGTATTCCATTCAGATTTGGATTCGGCTGATTCGGAGGGCAGCAATTCGATTAGGAGGTTCAGATCACTGTCCTGAATCGATTCGGTTGAATCAGCTTTGGAAGATTCAGTGCTGATTTGGAAAGATTCAGTGATTTGGATTGGCCGGGGAGAGGAAGGCACAGCCAGGTAGTTCTTCTGGCTGTGCCTGCCTCTCCCCAGGCAGGGGGAGCCATAGGAGAAGCCACCATGGCTGCCCTGCCCAGCCTCAGCCCTGCTGAACCATGTTGCACCTGTGCCATGGGGCAACTGCCACATCGGTGCCAAGCGGGAGGGGGCTGATTTCCACTGCCACCTCCTGCTCCGTGCTGCATGGGGGGGGGGTTGCCACGAGCCCTCAGAGGCCCCCCGATTGCTGCTGCCAAAGCCGGTGAGTGTGGGGCTTTAAGTGCCAGGAGGCTGGGGCCAGACAGGGGATGGGGCTGGGCAGGGCAGCCATGGGGGCTTCTCCCACAGCTCTTCCAGCTATGCCTGCCTCTGCCCCAGCACAGGCAGCCACAGGGGCTATGTCCTGCTGCTGCTTGCCCAGCCGGTGCAGGGGGGCGCGATGCAGGCACAGCTTGCTCCAGGTGGCGGCAGGCATAGCCCCCACTCCCAGCGCTGCCATGCCCGCATCAGTTGTCTTCATATTTTGATGCAATGAGAGAACAATGTTCAACAGTTTGTTGGGACAACCCAGTAACAAGGCTTTGTCTGTTGACTGTATTGAAGGCCTACGTCAGACCTGTACAAATTATGTAAAAAGATAGTCCCTATTGAAACAGCTGGAGATCTCATACCTACAAGTCTACTTTTTGCAAGACACTCCAATAAATATCTACTTTATGCTACTACTGTATTTACTTTGAAAAACGCTTATTTCAAACCAATATATTTACCTTTTTAGTCTTTTAAAAAAATTGTTGAAAAAAAAAAAAAAGCTGCAAACCTAGTTCAGGAAATATAAACAGTCAAGGATGGGTTTACATCTAGAACCTACAATGTATGAATATGTTCTAAACTGGTAAGAATGAATTCTCCCATTCTTTTTATTGAGGGCCTGTCAACTTGGGAAATTCAGTGTACAGTAAGCTAGACCATAAATTTACATTGTACTAACTGTATAGACACTGTTGCTTGTACTAAAATTTACAATCTTGCTAATTGGATACCAATTTCCTCTCTGTAGACAGGCTCCTAAATTGTATTCAAACAAAGTTTCTTTACAAATATGAAGGAATAGATGTTCCTGACTTAAAGAGTTTCTGCTTCAGTAATCTTTAATTGCTTTTTACAGTAACTGATCAAACAAAACAACTAAAAATAAAACTGAATACCTCCTGAGAAGTAGAAAATACTTAGGTCTATGCTAGAATCTTTCAAATGCTTAAATAATATTTTTAAATATGGTAAGATCATTCAGCTACTGTATTATACAACATTGGCGAACTCAACAAGTAATGCCAAATGGCTGTAATCCACACTTTACAATTTGGGAAATCCTTATCCCAACTGTTGCCAGCTTCAGATTATTTACACATGTTCATAAATTTGTTTTTTCATTTTCCTTAAGCAGTAGTAAAATCTGCATTTCTGGTTTGTAAACCATCAGTATAGCGGTCAAAAAATTAATACTTTGTATCTTTAAGATGAACTGTTGCTATGACTAGGAAGTTATGTATAGTAACAATGATATTCTGATAATAGAGAATGAGATTTATTAAGAGATTTCAAAGCAAAGAAGTGCATTCAGTACAAAACTCTTAAGCCACCACCACTTTATTTTATACATGATGAAATACCCTCTCTTAAAGATAATGATGTAAACTAACCAAGAAAATGTAAATATGTCTGTAGCAAACAAAGAGTATTGCTTAGTGATAAATTGGTGCATGCCAAATGCTCTTGCTTATTTGGCATGTTATTTGGCATTATTTGCTTTTCTACAAATATTCTACCTCACGTGAGCTACCAAGACTAATCATAAAAACATTTCTGATGATCTTAAAATGTAGGAACACAAAAATATAAGGTGCATCATATCATTGTGCTCTGGTACTAGATAACTCAGATACAACATAATTTCAGATACAACACCTCTGTCTTCATCTCCTTATTTCCTGAATTGAGCTATAAGTATCATCTAGATTGTAAGTGACAAACTCTGTCCTCAGATATGTCCATATAACTGACAAGAGTTAATGGGCATGTGTAGATAAAACAGGGGGCCCTAAATTGAAGTGGCGGGTTTTAAAAAAACACTACTTCAATTTATGGCTGATTTAAACCCCTGTGTCATGTACACACCCTGCTGACTTATCTGCCTCTCTGGCAGGGAGGGGAGGGGGAGATGTCAGTGGGCAAAGCAATCCCTTGGTTGGGGGGGAGGGGGGGCTGGTGCTTCCCTCCATGGCAGTGGTGACACCCCCCCAGGTGGCATCCACCCACAGCCATGGGCAACTGGTGCCTCCCGAGTCTAGGCGACAGCAGATTGCCAATGGAGGGGGGGTCCCCCATGAGCCAATTGCTGACTGGGGGGGGTCCCCCAGTGGCTGATCACTGAACCAGCAATGAAACCAGAAGTGCACTTCTGCTGGCATTTCCTGTTTCACAGCTGGTGCTTTGAGGGGGTGCCTGCAGGAACCCAGCTTGGGCAATCCCAGGGGGCACCACAGCCATGGAGAGAAGCACTGAGCCCCTGCGCAGCTCAGGCAGGCAGGCTCCAGGCGGGGGCAGGGGAAAGTTCAGGCTCGCCACTTTTCTTGGGCAGAGCCTGCTTTCCCGGGCTGCTGCCATGCTGCCTGCAGGTCTTCCTGAAGAGCCACAGAGGTGCACGGAGCCTGGTGCTTCATTCTGTGGCTGTAGGCCAGCAAAATAAAACTCCTTGACGGAGTTTTAGTTTGCTGTGCCCCAAGTCATTTAAGGCACATTACACTTGTGAATTTCCTACAGCAGCTGGAAAGAGGGATGAGAATTCATACACTTCATTTTGAAATAGAAAACAGTGGCCAGCTACTTCATCATAAGGGATGCCTCTACTCAACCTGGTGCCTCAACAGATGGGGTACCTCTGGAACTTGGTGGTTAGGGCACTCTCCTGGGCAATGGGAGATGTAATTTGAACCCTCTCTGCCTAACGAGGGTCAGGAACACAGATTTTCCCCACATTTTTGTGAGCTAGTGCTCTAACTGCTAAGTTATAAGTTGAAGGTGGAAACTTGGACAAACAACTAGGTTAGGAGTATAAGAGCATGGCTTAGGCATGCAGAGGTGAAATCAGGAAGGCCACCATGCAACTGAATTGCAACTAGCAAGGGATGTGAAAGGTTACAAGAAGGGTTTCTACAAGTATGTCAGCAACAAGATCAGGAAAATGTGGGTCTCTTATTGAGTGGGGGAGGCAACCTAGTGACAGATGATATGGAAAAGGCTTGAAGTATTCAATGCCTTTTACCTCAGTCTTCAGCAGTATGGTCAGACTACCAGACTACTGCACCTGGCAGCACAGTTTGGGGAGGAGATGAGCAGATGACAGTGGTGAAAGAACAAGTTAGGAACTATTTAGAAAAGCTGGGCATGCATAAGTCCATGGGGCCAGATGCAATGATCTCGAGGGTGCTGACCGAGTTTGCCAATGTGATTGTAGAGCCACTGGCCATTATCTTTGAAAACTCATGGAAATCGGGAGAGGTCCTGACCAATTGGAAAAGGGCAAATATAGTGTGCATCTTTAAGAAAGGGAAGGAGGAGGATCTGGGGAACTACAGACTGGTCAGCCTCACCTCAGTCCCTGGAAAAATCATGGAACTGGTCCTCAAGGAATCCATTTCTAAGCACTTAGAGAAGAAGATTAGGAACAGTCAGTATGGACTCACCAAGGACAAGTCATACCTGATGAACCTGACTGCCTTCTCTGATGAGATGACTGGTTCTGTGAGTGTGAGGAGAGCAATGTATGCGATATACCTCCCACAACAAGTTCACAAGCAAGCCAGGTAAGTACAATGTTGGATGAATGGTGTTTAAGGTGGATAGAAAACTGGCTGGATTGCCAGAACCAAAAAAGATAATAATCAATGGCTTGATGTCTAGATGGCAGCTGGTATCAAGTGGAGTGCCCCAGGTGTCAGTCCTGGGGTTGGTTTTGTTCAATATCTTCATCAACAAACTGGAAGATGGAATGGAGTGCACCCTCAGCAAGTTTGCAGATGACACCAAGCTGAGTGGAACAGTAGATACCCTGGAGGGTAGGGCTAGGATTCAGAGAGACCTAGAAAAATTGGAGGACTGGCCCAAAAAAAGTCTCATAAAGTTCAATAAGGACAAGTGCAAAGTGTTCCTGCACTTAAGATGGAACAATCCCATTCACCAGTACAGCCTGAGGACTGACTGGCTAAGCAGCAGCTCTGCAGAAAGGGACCTGGGAGCTAGTGGGCAATACGCTGAATATGAACCTACAGTGTGCCCTTGTTGTGAAGAAGGCTAACACCAAACTGGGCTGCGTTAGTAGGAGTACTGCCAGCAGATTGATGGAAGTCATTATTCCCCACTATTTGGCACTGGTGAGGCCACATCTGGAGTACTGTCACCAGTTTTGGAGCCCTGCCCCTGCCCACTACAAAAAGGATGTGGACAAATTGGAGAGTCCAGTGGAAGGCAAAGAAAATGGTTTGGGGGTTGGGGCACATGACTTATGAGGAGAAGCTGAGGGAAGTGGACTTACTTAGTTTGGAGAAGAAAAGACTGAGGGGGGATTTAATAGCAGCCTTCAAGTTCCTGAAGGATGGTTATAAAGAGGATGGAGCTAGACTGTACTCAGTGGTGGCAAATGACAGAACAGGGAGCAATAGTCTCACATTACAAGGGAAGCTTAAGTTAAATATTAGGAAAAATTTTCTCACTAGGTGGGTAGTAAAGCACTGGAACAGGCTACCCAGAGAGGTTGTGGAATCCCCACAACTGGTTTTTAAGATCAGGCTAGGCAAAGCCTTGGCTGGGACGATATAGTTGGGGATGGTCCTGCTTTGAGCAGGGGGTTGGGCTAGATGACCTCATGATATCCCTTCCAACCCTAATTTTCTATGATTCATAGCACTTCCATGACCAGTCAGATACCTGCAAATGATACCATTGCCCAAAATGGCCACATAGCCATGAGTAGGGGTGTGTGGTTGCCATGGGGAAAAAAGCAGCACCACAAATTTGGGATTTCCTGGTATGTAAATCTGGCTCCATGCTGCACATATTCAGCCAAATCTTGTGCATGGGGTGTGTTTCGCTATACCTCAAAAGCCTTGGAGGTGTGGCAAACCACTTGTGCACTCTTGTGTGGATGTGGCCAATGTGCTTATCTGAACCTGTCACCTTGTATTCAGCAGGCAATGTATTGAATTTCAGCTGTAGGTAAATATCAAAGCAAGAACCATGCCTTACATTAGCCAACTTCCTCTTTTAGTCAGGAAGCATGAAGACAACTACCATCATACTCTGCTCCCTCCCCACTGACTCCCTCTCCTGAGGAACTTTTGCACTCACT
The DNA here is from genome assembly GCF_030867095.1 of Alligator mississippiensis. Taxonomy (NCBI): domain Eukaryota; kingdom Metazoa; phylum Chordata; order Crocodylia; family Alligatoridae; genus Alligator; species Alligator mississippiensis. Next base: position 47,552,862 of record NC_081830.1, read on the forward strand.
CACAATACAGACTTGTAGAAAACTGATTTTTACACACTACTGACATAAAGATGACAACGAAAATTCTGCTTCTCCAGTGTCACACATGCAATAGAGCAGGGGTGGGCAAAATGCAGCCCGCAGGCCGGATGCTGCCCACCAGAGCATTCTATCCAGCCCGCGGGGCCCCTAAAAAAATTTAGAAAATGAATATTTCTCTGCTTCTGGCTGCCTGTCACGCGACCCTCGATGGCTTGCCAAAACTCAGTAAGCGACCCTCTGCCTGAAATAATTGCCCGCCCCTGCAACAGAGGGATCACTTTGTTGGGCACCTTGATATTGTCATACATCTTAAATGTTTGATTTCTTTTAAGGGTAACTTAAATTTTGAATTACTGAGGCTTATAATATTTGGTTCTGCAATTATTATAACACTCCTGCAGTGCTTTTACCTTGTACTACTGATATAGGACCTTAATGACATCTTCCCCAACAACTTTTTTTTTTAATTTTGTTTGGTCAGGGAATTCTCAAAGTTTAGTATTTTCTTCAGCAGCCTGCTTGGCTTTAGACAATAGCTCAAGTCTGTGTCTGTTTAATAGTGAGCTCCTTGGGAAATAAGCCTATTAATCTCCGTTCATTTTTCAAAAGATTAAATTTGTGTACATAACAAATCCATTGTGCTTATTTCATCATGCTAAATGGCAGTCTCATTTCGGAAGTCCCAAAAGCAAATAGTTAACCATTTCAACTGAAATTAGCAAAGGACTGACCCCATCAAACCTGAGTTACGATTGCTGAAGCAGCATGGGAAAGATGAGATAAAGAAAATTCTGCTACAGTGCAGAGCAACTGTAGAAAAGACCCATCCAAATACAATGCTTTGTTATTTTACTATAAAAATACTCCACATAATTAGTTCTTTTAGTTGCAAAACTTAATTTACTTATAACAAAGAATTCAATGTTGTAGAGTTCCTAGTATAATGCTCTAGCTGGATAAAACATTTTCACTTTAAACACCCATTTTCACCCTTCAGGTAGAACTGTTGTCATCACTGTTGTTACTACAGTTTGGCACAGGGACTTGGATGTTAGTTTTCCTCCATCTTTTCCATGTGAAAAGCATGAGTGTGACCTGACTTAGGAGCCAGACCACTAAGAGAGAGAAAGGAAAAAAAAGATAAGAAAATGGGGAGGGGGGAGAGATCACGGAGACAAGAAAGATATGTGAACAAGAATAATGAAAGGCAGAGAAAGAGAGAAGCCAGTGGCAGAAATTAAATAAAAGATGGAGATAATGATGATAATAGTGTTTATAGCTTTTTATACTTCTGAGAATTGTAACTTTCAGTTTTGACACCAAAATATGTATTAAGGTACCCATAAAACAACACAAGTACCAGTGAACCACAATCTAAGAAAGCATTAGGTTGTAAGGCAAGAGCTACATTTAAAAAGTATCCTTTCATGCTATACTCCCTCCCTTCTCTGCACCTATACACACTCTGAAGTTAAATTTGTGTGTGTACCATGTACCCTCTCCCAACCCTTTTTTAAATTCCTGTTGTAATAGGAAACCCTGATTAACACTGGATGCTATACTTCTTTGCACTAAGTTTAATTACAATGGTTGATCAAATCCCTTTAAATCTACAGATTTACCTCTAATCCACTCTAGTTGTTGTTAGAATATATAACTATAGCCTCATCATGTTGTTTGTTAAATTTTTGGGGTACTTTAGCACCAAGATTCAATCATATAGCGAGGGTCAAACTTAGTATATATACTTCATTCATTCAAATCTAATCATTGGAACTGGCAGAACTATCTGTGTAAGAAAGTGAACATGATTTAGTAAACTGAGACTCCATTTCCTATTACCTTTTGTTCTTTTTAACTTTTTAACACATGGATTGTAGTGAGGAAGAGAGGCAGGAATCTAAACATTGTGTGCAAAAATGATTGTAGAAAAAGCAGAAATGAAAAGCAAATTACAATAGGGGTTGATGATGATGACAATGATATTATTATTGAGAAAAAAATCTGTTTTTAAGAAAGCTCCAGTCTGGGTTCTAGACACTGACTGTATTTTCAATATTTAAAAGAGCACAAAGCTCAGAAGGGCACTTTTTCTATGAAGTATCAGCAAAGCAATTTTGAATTTTTCTATTAGTTTCACTTGCATTGGAGTGAGGTGGAAGTGGAGGGGGAAAAAGGAGACTTTTGAAAGACAAGGTTGAAGGAAATACTACTTAAAAATAAAGAACAGTACATTTTCTGCTTGAGGGTCAGATTAAACCTATTCTGCAGTGTCCCTTTATACTTTAATACTTGGTATTATTCCTCACATGCTAAGTTCCCAGTTCAGATCTGGTTGCATCTGTACTCTACATTTTTCAACCTATCTGAACACGAGCTGCTCTAATAGTAAATCTATATAATCAAAAAGATTCCTTGTGCTTTCTAGGAAAACTACGCTACAGAAAGCATTTGCCTCCACATGCTGTTCACCCTCCATGTTTCTTTGTCAACTGACCTGGTTTACAATACTGCTTTTGCCTCCCAGCATAATAAGAAAGCATCTCAGATGTGCATGAAGTTGCCAAGCTTTAAACTCTGTTAGCATGAAGTATGGGATGCATCACAAGAGCAGTAATTGCTCTAGTACAAACTTCTCTCATATTCTCCGACATAAGTCAGCACAAAGGTGAATTTGAAAGCTATGAGATTTTTCAACTGTGCTTAAAATACTATGATCCCTTTCACCCCAAACTATGAGCAGACTAAAATAAACACACTAGCAATATTTCTACTAAAAACATCTTATATATTTAAGTGATCCAACATCAGCAAACAGCCTTTTTTTAAAATAAGTACCTTGGTGCTTTTTCTTTTCAGCTCAGGATTTTCATCTGCAAAAAATGAAAAAGGGAAAAATTCTCCCATGAACTTATCACTGATCAGCGAGACCTGTTTCTTCCCCTTCCCCTTCTTCTAAAGGACATGATTCAATACAAGCCCCACCCTGGCAGCCAGACAATAAAGCTGCAAATAACTTATTCTGATCAAAGCCCCATCTGCTTGGCAGCAGCAATTCAACTGCACTTGTGGTTTTTGTATGACTGCAGCTTCTGAATTGAATGATCCTTTCATTTAGATGGAAGTTTAAACAAAATATGGTAATTAGCATCAACCACTGTGGCTTTCATGGCTACTGTCTACAAAGAATTCTCTAATAAAAGAACTTTCCTGCTTTCCCATCCAATTACATAACATTGTTGAACAATATAATTTAAATTTAAATCAGTCAGTTTTTTTATAAAAGTCATTTGCCCTCAGGCTTGCCTTAAACCACCTATCAAATGCTTGAGATTTCAGATAAAAATCTATCTTAAGAAAAATAGCCTTACCAAAATTTGGTTCTGCTTATACTGAGCAGTGTGTTTGAAGTTGTTAAAGTTTAGCACTAATGCTAAAAGTATAAACCACCTCTCTACAGTTTGAAAAGAAAGCAGTATTTTGCTTTATACAATGCCAAAGGAATCAGGCGCTGGTAGGAGGTACAACTGCAGTAACATTTAAGATGCATGCAAGCAACGATGCTTGTTGTAAATGAGACATCAACAACACATAAATCAAATTTTAAAAAAATCTCTCAGCTCTACAGACACAAGCTTACCAGTCATAACCACTTCAGAACTTCTTTAATTAAACCAGGGCAATTCTTTTTGTAGACATGTCCAGATACTGAAATCCCTTATCACATTAAAGTAAATGGTGAAGAGTTTAACCATACGAAAGGAATAAAACAGTAACAAATAACATTTAGACCCACTATGCCTGTTAGAACCATTTGGAGCCATTTTATTTCTTTTTTAGTTTCTCCCAAAGTCTGTAGTGCTGCACAGCCACTAGTACTGATGTAGCTTAATTCTGGTGATTCTGCTAAAAAACACTATTGAAATCAGTGGGAAATGCAGGTACTCCACATCCCAGAGTCAGCAGGCTCTCCTTTGCAGCTTTGGGTAACTTCAGTATCACGGGAGCTTCCCATTGTATAGAAATAATGTCTCCAATAACAGATGTTTTAATGGGCCTATACATCATTATGGTATATAGAATATCCTCTCAAAAAAACATATTTAATTTACAGTTAATTTTGCTCAAGTGCACTGACTCATAATGCAAGATCTAAAGACAAGTATATGATACACCTGAGACAATATTCTCACCCTACTGAATACCAGCATTAGCCCACATACCATCCCAGTACTCAACCATTAGCACACTCACTTTTAATTCAACATTTGTCCTCCATTACATTTCTCCTGTGAGCCAACTCAATAAATATTACTGATGTTCCTGGGGGATAAATGGAAAACATATTTTGTGTGCCAAGACTGGGCAGAAGAGATTTACCTAGGTTACAAGTTATATGAAATGTAGTTGCAATTACACACAGCCATTATTATGATGTTATTTTTTATGATTAACACCATTTGTTGGGAGAACTGTAGCTCTCTATCAAGTATTTATAGATAAAATTTTGTTTTAAAGGCAAACACATAAACCATTAGTCAAAATGTGAATTTATTTTGGTGAAGAGCTCCTTGTAGTAGTATATGGAGAATTATGCATTTTCTCCCATTTGCACTTTCTCCATGGGAGAAAATTGGCAGTCAAACTCCAGAAAGCCAACATCTTATCCTCCTTCAAGTACCTTCTCACCTGTAGGATAATACATGCAGAAAATGACAACTTCACAGCAGCCAATCAAATGACAAACTGTGATGAAAACTATACATGACCCCTTGTTTAAAAAAAAATGTTGTTACACTGTCCATCCAGTCCTCATTATACCATCTACCTATTGTGTCTTGTCTTGGGGCAAGAACTGTCATGTGCTTTATTTCTGAACAAACACCAACACATGAATTGCACCTGGCCCCTGCCATATGCAGTCATAAATTAGGTAACACTAATAATGGATAAATACCTCAGAAACAGAGAAGTGACTGGTGAAACAGCCACTGGCAAAATGCACATTAATTATATTGCCAGCCTGTCTGATTTTCTGCAGATTCACTAAATGTACCCAGTAGCCACATTTCTGTTCTCCCAAGGAGATTTGCTTCAGAAAGCTCTCTTTTCTATTACAGCAGTATTCTGTACTTGCATTGGTTTTATCTGCATATTTATATTATCATTATCATTGAAAAGGTTCTCATGCAATTATTTATGACCTGTCAAAGTAAGATGAAATAATTATGTAAGTGAACAGAAAATGATAATGCTTTGGATTTATTAAGGGACTAACCAATTGCCTGTTAAGAATGATGGTAAGGGGAAGTGGGTGGGGACAGAGACCTGTGCCCCCTGCATCTGTGCCCACTCCTCGCTTCCCTCCTGCTGCCTGGGGTCCGGATCCGCTCCCTGCCCTCCACTGCAGCAGTGGGGGGAGGGGAGGAGCGAGCCTGGGCCCAATGCAGGGGCCGTGGGGGAGGACTGGGCCCAAGGGTGAGAAGAAGCTGGCCCATTGCAGTGGTGGTAGGGGGGCACCAGGCCTGGGCCAACACGGCGGCAGTGCGGGGATGGGAGGAGTGGAATAGGGGCCGATGTGGGGGAGAGAGGGTGGGGGAGGAGTGGGCCCCAGCCCGAGGGGGGAGAAGGCCCGCTCCTTTCCTCCTCACACTGCTGCCATGTTGGGCTGAGCCCGCTACTCCCCCCTTCCTCCCCCCACTGCTTGTCCCCCCCCCTTGGACCCACTTTCCCCCCCCTTCAGGCCTGAGCCCACTCCTTCCCTCCCCCCACTGCCATCGCCACATCGGCCTGAGTCCACTCTTCCCCTCGCCCCACTGCAGCACACCCACTTCTCCCCCCCTGCATTGGGCCTGTTCCTACCCCCACCGCCACCATGTCGGCCCTGCAGGTGGCCTTGCCTCCCCCACAGCATCCCGACCCTACTCCCCCCATGCCATCACCACCTACAAGTAGTGAGGAGGGGGGCGAGGCCAGCTCCAGTGGCATCACCCTCTCCCCCACTCCATTGTTGCTGCCTGCAGGGAGCAGGGGAAGGGGTTAAGGCCAGTGCTGCTGGCCTCGCCCTCCTGCTCCATCCACTCTGTTGCTGCCACCTCCAAGGAGCAGGGTGGGGGGGGGCGAGGCCAGCTGTGCTGCCCTCACCCCCACCACTCCATCCCCTGTGTCCCTGCCACCATAGCAACACTCTGCTGCACTGCCACCTCCTGTCCCAATGCTATATTCGCACTCTGTTTAGCTGTTTGAGTCAGCCAATCAGAGCACAAATAAAGTGTTATGGACAGGCAGACAGACAGACAGACAGATTAAGGGTTTTATAATATCAGAATAATTTGTGAGGGAAGGCATTTTAAGTTACTATGCTACAAAACATGAAGGAGCACATTTTGATGGAAAAGAAAGTCTCTTTATCTGTGTTAAAATGTAAGCAATACACACTCAGGAAACCCATCAGAAAGGTTTGCTACTCTACAACAGTGTTTTCTAATTGGCTGTCAATTAAGTCACTCCATTGCCCACTGGAAATACAATCATCTCAGTAAGAAAGTCCAGCACTGAATTTAAGAGATTACTACAGTTTTCAGTAGTTGGAACCACTTAGCCTTCAGCCTCATGCCTTACACCACACCAGAGGCATGAAATAATCCCACAGAAAAGCAACGTCTGTCAAGTCTTATTACTTAGATATTGAAAGCTAGATAAGTATCTCACTTAAAAGAGACAGTGCTTAATCTGTAATCACTTCAAAGGGATCTCTAATGACTTGGATTAAACTCATTTTTTTTCAGTTTAACTACAGCTTTGATGTTCTCACTAATCTTCATCTGACCCTCAACTCAGGAAAGCATAATCACACAAGAGTTCCTAAAATATGACAAGTATAACTAACAGGCCAAATGTAAGCCACCAGTTGGTTAGACTTGGCAATTTAATGTACTAAAGGTCTAAAGTGGCCTGGACTTCATGTTTATTTCTGTTGCTGCCTGATAAACATTCTTTACATATAACACAGATACTTATGCTGTATCATCAAAACATAGAGAGCTAAAATACTTTAAGTAATTATACTATTCCACATCTTTTGCAATAAACTGTTAGCAGGGAAGATATTCAGAATTAGTCTGCATGCAAATGTTTTCAGTTTCACTATCATGACTAGAAAAAAAAGATACATTCAAACAGGTACAAGCTGGGGTGCAAAAATATAATTTCATTGTGCATATGCACATGAGAAGTTTTTAATAAAGATGTAGGGATGGTTAATTTTACTCTTAAGCCAGGTGTGAGCTCTCTCTTTTATTTATTTATTTTTAAGGATACTAAACTTAAAAAACCCATTGAGTAAGGCAGGGTCTTCAAGGCTCTATCTTGTCACCCCTTCTGTTCAATGCATATCTGAGGCCACTGGGTGAGACTTTGGATATCTGAAGTGTGGTGCCATCAGTCTGCAGATGACACCCATCTCTATCTACCCTTTTTATCCAACCAAGGCCCTGCAGCCTTTACCCTTACCCAGTGCCCAGTTACAGTTGGAGACTGGATGCAGATCAGTCAGTCAGCATGTGCATAATCACCAAGTCAGGCAATAGCGTCCTCAGTGGCCATGTGCAGTTCCTGTAGGTCCCCCACTGAACTTATTCAGCAGGCAGTCATTGGCAATATGCAACATGGTGTGTGTTTTGCTACAGCTATAGTCTGGGTTGTCACGAAGACCCCAACAGTAGAGGTTGGTTTCATACAGCCCTTGCCCACTCCAGAACCTAGTCAGCGAGGCCCACTAATGGCATGGCAGGTTGAAGCCAGGTGGACAGACTGTAGTATCTACAATAAGAAACTTGTTTGGTGCTGATGTTGACCTCCATTCCTCACACCAGAGGGTCTCTGCCTTATGGTCCTGGTGCGGCAGTTTGGACCACAGTAGGTGTAGTGATGATAGACATGCAGCAGGTGTATTTAAGAGACTGTCATATAGTGGCAGGCGTGGGTTCTCTAGTAGCTAGTAGCTTGCTAGTTGCAATTTCCCATTGAATATGAGGGAAAACAATGTTGCTCAGGACTGGGAGCCATGGTACAGGGGTCAGTCAAAGAGTTCCCCAAATGATGCGCATCATTGAATGTAGCTGCATATCAACAAATTTGGTGCATGACAACCAATCCAGACTGGTGTACACTACTTTGCTGCAGAGTACAAAATGGCAAGAGCTGACATCCTTAGAGTTGATGCTCTTGCACCCCACAATGACCAAGCCAGCATAAGGAGGTTGTTGAGTGTCTTAACTTCCATTGCTGTCTTTTAAAAATGTTCATGGCAGCTCAGTGTCTAGTTGAGCATCACATCCAGTTGAATGAGTTGTGCTTCATGCCTCAGCCTCTGGCCATTCAGGCAGATGTTCAGCTCTTGGGCAGCAATGGCATTGTATAGATGGAAAATGCTGGAAATCATCTTACTGATAATTAGCTGGAGGTACCATGTCTTGCAGTAGTCAGCCAGCTTTGCAACAGCACTGTTCAGCATGTGTTCTAGCTTAGAGAAAGTCCAGGCCTGGAATCCACAGCAGATGTCAGCAGCATAGATGAAAGTCCATGATTGGGTTTGTGGCAAGTCATTACTGTGGACGTTGTACAAGGTCAGAGCAAGCACAGATTCCTAAGGCAGTCCCTTGGTCTGTCTTCTCCAAGAATGTGTCTACTCACCTATATGCACCCTGAACCATCTGTTGCAGGGGAGCAGTTCAACAACATCAGTCATCCATTTAAGTAGAACTCTTGCTATCTTAACAAGCAGACTGGTGTGCCAAATGGTATCATGTGCTGCTGCGAGGTCAAGGAAAACAGTGCCTGTCTTGAGGTTCCTTTGAAAACTGTTTTTCAAGTAATGTTGTTAGTACAGGTACTTGGCCACATTCAGGGCCAGATTAACCCTTTAATGGTCCCTAGGCAAACAAACTTATGAGCCCCAGGCTGATCAAGACCCCTCTCCCCACTCCAGCACTATCACCTACAGGGAGCAGGGCTCAGAGCGGCCGCTAAGAAGCAGCTACCTTGGCAGCGAGACTGGCAGAGGGGAGAGGAAAGGAAGGGAAGGAAAGGGAAGGGAAGGGAAGCAAAAGGAGGTGAATGGGGCCATTTGTGTTGCCACCACAGAGGAAAGGACCCCCCCACACACAGCTCAGGGCCTGAGACATGTGCCTAGTTTGCCTATGCATTAATCCAGCCCTGGTCACATGTACTTCGACCTTGCTGGACACCTGCTTGATTGATACTCAGGATGTTCTCCACCTCTAGGAGTATGCATGGCAGAATCAGGCACTCCAGGACTTTAGAACAGACAACAGTGATATTGGGTGATCGATTGACACCTGGTTTGGGTCTTTTCCCAGTTTTGGGTGACTAATGACTTTTGACATGTGCCAGATCTTTGGCAGCTTTCCCTCACATGGGGCCTCATAAAGGGTGGATGCAGATGAAGTGGTTGAAACTGAATCCAGACAACACAGAGGTGATGGTGATAGGCAGACTCCATGATCTGGCTGGGGGGAGGGAAGAGACTGGGTCATTATTGATGGGGTTCGGCCTCCTTGTGTCACTGAGGTCTGCAGCCTTGTGGTGATCCTGGACCCCTTGCTATGCCTGAATTCTCTAGTTGCAGTGGTGGCTAGGAGCATTTTTCATCAACCCCATCTGGTACAAATGCTGTGAACTTTTCTTTCACATTCAGATCTGGCCACCATCATCCATGCTTTCACAAACATGAGGCTAAACTACTTTAATGTGCTCTACACAGGGCTGTCCCTGAGGACAGTCCAGAAGCTGCAGCTGCTGCAGAATGTAGGCCTGATGGGGATGAGTCACTGGGAACACATTACTCCAGTGCTCCAGAGCCTACACTGGCTTTCAGTAGCTTTTTGAGCAGTATTCAAGGTGATGGCCTCAACCTATAAAACCCTAAATGGTCTGGGTCATATATACCTAAGGGACTTCCCCCTCCTTTATACTTCATCATGACTCCTAAGTTCAGCCAAGGACACCTTCCTGCAATTACCATCTGTGCACCTAGTCTGCTTAGCCAAAACACATGGGACTTTGTTCTCAGTTGTTGCTCCTCAGCTCTGGAATTCCCTCCCCACTGAGGCCTGCAAGAGCCTGAACCTGGCTATCTTTCAGAAGTAGTGTAAGACATTTTTATTTGGGCAGGGATTCAACAGGTGGGATTAAGTTCTAGGTATTCTTTGGGGAACTATTTTTATTATCGTTTTAGTATTTTATCCATTTTATGACTCTTATTGTAAGCTGCCCTGAGCCTTTCTAGGAAGACTAGCATAAATATCAAATAAATAAACAAAACTAAATAAGTAAATATTTTTCAGCTACAGAAAGTTGAAAGGAAACAAGTGACTGTCAATTTATGTTACTATGGGTGCATCTATATGTGTAATTACCATGACAATAAATTCAGCACAGTTCACACTAGAGTGAGCTGCTCCCAGGCACAGAGTTTACATTTGCACCCAGGATTGCAGCAATTTGAGTAGGGGCAGAAGAGCCCTGGGCTGGCAGGAGGGCTGGGGGATCAGGCCTAGGCTTCAGGTGGCAGCATCAGGCAGAGGGGTTGGCTGCAGCACGAGGGTGTTACAGTGCAGGGTTAACCAGCAGGTGTTCCCTCGTGCCCCAGCAAGATAATTAATCAGCTCCACAGTAAAGCACACATATAGATGCACCCTGTTTCTATCAAGTGAATATCTTGCTTTACACAATCAAAATAATCCACTGAATTATTAGGCAGTGTAAATTTGGTTAAGTTGTATTACTATATTATATTTATCTGATGAGGAATTCCATAGTAAAACTATACATATATACAAATAATAGGCCAAATACAGACCTGTTATAAATAAGTATATTTCTAGGCAACTCTGACAAATATTGAAGTAACTGTAAAATAAAGATTTGCAAGTTACTAAGATTTTCTGAAACAAAGGCCTTGTCTGCTGTCCCTGTCTATGTCCAAGAGATAAATACAGTCTAAATCAAGGCTGTTCAATTTCCAAGTGGCCAGTGGCTGCATGTCCTGCTGGCTGTACTGGCAAGGGCTGCACACTATAGTCTCCACCACGACAAGCCATGGGTCTCCTGGACTGTGCACTATATGGATGCTCTCACCACTGTACCCTATGTCCACACAGGCCCCGTGCATCCACATAGGCCCTCCTACCTCCACTACTGTACCTCATGCTTGCATGGCCTTGGACTCACCCCTTGCTCCCTGCACCATGAACCACACTGCCCTGGCCCCTGGGGAAGGGGAAGAAAGTGGCAGCCAGAAGAGGCAGAAGGAACCCTGGAAACTGTGGCTGCTGCTACAGCTGGAGCAAAAGGGAGAGTGGTGGCTAAGCAGGAACCTTGGGGCCACAACTTAATCCTGTATAGGTTGCATGTGGCCTGCAGGACACCAGCTTTGGTATAATGGGTAGAGAAGGAACTGGGAAACAGGAACCTCTGAGCTCCAGTCCAGTTGGTTATTTTGTTTTAGTCCTGCATTCATTTCTTTGCCACTTTGTACAAATGTTTCATTCCTCAAAAAAATATAATGGAAAGCAAATGCATGAGGAAATGAGAAAGTGTAATGTGAAAATTCTGCATCCAGCTCATGCCAGATCTGAGCCTAAAATCTAAGAGCAGGAATACCTACTACTCCTTAATGCACTGCTCAACTGATGGGGACAAGAGCATGATGTGGTCCTGTAACAGCAAGAGAATAAAGTGAACAGCATGCCAACTCTAATGTTAACATAAGCAATGTGTAATTAAAAGCATTCAGTGGAACAGCATAAACATTGTTAACTCACATTCAGTCACATGCAGTAAATCTCTCTTCTGGAATCTAAATTAAATATGATTCTAGTGTTAAGTGAAAAGGGTTCAATATTTGGAGATTTATAATCTATGGTGGACTCAACTCTGATCACGTGAAAGTGTTTTTAATTTTATTTCAGCTAATAAACAGGTCATTTAAATTTTATGTCTGTAGTGTTCCCTTTCACATCCCAATTCCATATAGCCCCTTGTTCACATACAGTTTCTAGCCAATGCATTCTATCACGACATCCTCCCAACAACCCGGCTTGATGTTGTTTTCATTCAAGAAAGCATGGAACTGTGCTATCTCTGCCTCCTGGGAGCAACATATTCTGGTCCAACAAAGGTCACAGGCCTCAACTAAACCCAGAAAAAGAAATCCAAAACTGTGCCACTAAATAGCCAAGTATTTTCAATACTCATACAAAAAAAAAAAATGCCCACACAAAATGTTATTAAAATGATTCTACTTTTCTAAACCTATGAATATCAAACTAGAGTCATTTTTTATGATATACACTCAACTGGTATTTCAGCTGTAATCTTTTTGTCCCCAGAAGTCCCTTGTGAGTTCAGTGGTAATATCCTTGTCTGTCACACAGGAGACCTGGATTTGATTCCTGCACACTTGTACAATTACAGCCATGAATGCACCAAATGTCTGGACTCAGTCTGGCCTTTGGATTCTGTCTCAGTGGCCTAAAGGGGAGATGGAAGGTCTGGGCAGCCTCCACTCCTTTAAATTCCTCCCTAAGCGTATGTGTTGAAGGTCTGGGTGAACTCTCACACACACACCATGTTCAGGAAGGATCAACAGTTGCCAACAGAGAGAGATGTATCTCCCTCAAACGGTGGTTGTAAGGATAAATCAATCAATGTTGATACAGCACATGAAAATACAGACAATCTAAATGCCACAATTGTCTACAAAAAGTATAAATTGTAATAATATATTTTTCTGTTTATAAATTAGGTATGGTAAATGATTTAGAAACATCTCCATATTCATTCAAGCGAAGTTATATTCTCAATATAAAATTCAGTTTACTAAAAGAGATAAAGACCACCGATCAAGCTTTAAAATAATGCACAACTCATCTCACTTCCAAATGCATTCTTTTGGCAGTGTCCTAGCAGATGGAGCAATCTGCCCCATCTGCTCTGAGTAGAAATCTATTGAGTCTAAAAGGGATATGAACCATACATTGTTACTCTTATACAGACTTCACCAAGCTGCGCAAAGGCCTTTTTTCCCCTTTGAACAGAACATGCCACTAAATACTATGGCACTATACAATATCTTAGAGCACCTGTACTGACTGCCATACTCTTTCCATGCTGTGCTCTATAAAAATCTGTATATGAGAATGCAGTTGAGTTTACTCTTATCTCAAAATGGAAAGTTAGCAACAAATCCACTTCCATGACAAGGATTGGCTTTAATTACTTTGTTTCAGCTGAGCTTGGGGTATATGAACAATAAGTATTAACTAGATAAGTATGTAATATATCTGTGCAATTATGCTATAATCCCTTGCTGAGTAGAGCCAGGGCCCTGATGCTGCACATGGTCATACATGAGCCTAACTTTATATATAACATCCTCTTAGTGATATCAAAGGAATGATCCTTATGTATAAAGTGCAAGCACTTTCAGGATTGGGGCTAAGGAAACCTTACTTCCATTGACTTCAATCAATACAAAAGCCAATTTCTAGATGTGTCTGCAACTTTCTGCTGTTGGCAGTAAGCATTCAAATGCTTGAGTTTCTTGGCATTATTAATACTTACGGAAAGTGGATTTTGAGCTTAAATGCTCAGATAGTTGCTGAAAGTAAATTTTGACCTATATATTACATTAGAAATGTGCCCTCTATTGGAATGTCACCTAATCTGAAAATAATAGTGTAAGATTTAGGTAACTAAGGACTTGACCCTGCAAAGATTTATGTAACATACTAAGCCCTCAGTATGTTTGCAGTCTCTCTTCCTGGTGGCTGTTTCTGGACCTTCTTATTAAATATAAAAATATTAAGCTAAACTGGAAACTACCTGCATAGAGCAGCTTGCAGAACAGAAGTCTAAACCAGCACAGTGTGAATAGAAAACATTCAAAACAAATGGTTCATCAAATGATCTGCAAGCCAGAAATGATTTACTGAAGGAATCTGTGAATAACTTAAAAAATTAGTACATTTAAGAATTCTACAATCTGTTTGGGGACAATAGAGAAACAGAAAACAAGGCAAAATCCACTAACTAAATTATCTGATTTAAATTTGTTACTGAGCTTCACTGTGATTACAACCTGAAACTCAAAAGCCCAGCTTTCCAAGCCCTCAGGACTGCAAATATAATTGATTCCAAAGTATTGGATAGTGATATTTTGTGTTGCTATTTTTTTTTTCAAATGTCAAATTCTGACTAATCTCTACCAGGCATTAGAGTAAGAACAATTTACTTTAAGTTGTGGCCTAGGGCAGAATCCAAACAGATTTATCTTAAAGTGAAGTAATAGGGTTGGACACATGACAACTACACCAGTGTACTTTATATTGGTTTTGTACACAACCTGATGATCCCTCTGTTCCAGGGGTCATTGTAGTTGCTGTTACACTGCCTCACCACTACATGGTAGAGGAGTAGGTAATAACCTATTTGCCTATAGCAGAGAGCTATATTGGGATACCTGTAGATACTTGACCCCTTATGCAGGTGTAACTTACACTGGTATAGTTTTATTACTGATTTTTTCCCAGAGTAATTATACCTTATGTTATAGTAAATTACACCAATATCAGGCTGTACATAATGGATCTTCTCTTTGTTTACACTGGTGTAAACATGCCCTGTGTCCAAGCCTGCAAAGTAGGAGGGGTTATATAGTCATGGGCAGGAAACAAGCAGCAACAACCAGAAGCTACCTTAAACATTAGTAGACTTTATATCAGTTAATCAGTTAATGTACTAGAAGTAATGAAAAGTTGTGTTTTTTTTAACTTCTATACCAAAGCAATTAGTAAAATAAGCTGCTAATACCCAGTATTGATTGATGCATACTTGAGCACTGGCAAAACTTTTAGATAAGAGTATAAATCTACTGTAGTTTGCTAAAAGCTAGATTCTCCTACCCTTGTCACACTGGGTGCATCTACACAAGCATTTATTTACTCTGGCCTAAGTTTACACTGGTGGAAGCTAATCTGGTGTAAGACCTTTTGGCCAGGTGTCTACACAAGCGGGGATTAGGAACCAGATGTGCACCCAGTTTCTTGCAGCCCTGCAATGATCTCCTGCCATTACCAGGGGGTGCTCTAGGCTCTCCATGGGTGCTATTCCAGGGGCTGGCAGGGAGCACCGGGCCAGCAGACAGCTGTCTCCTGGCCCTGGAGGGCTGCCTGCTGCTGGGTCAGGGACAATGTACTCCTGCTCCAGCAGCAGGGAGCTGGCCCTAGCTCCCTGAACAGGGGCATGGGGCTTGGAAAAAGTTGCAGGGAGGGACAGGTTCTAGCCCCCTGCCCAGATCCACCAGTGGGGCAGCTAGCAGCTAGCTCACTGCTAGCTGCCTCAGCAACAGGTTGGGGCAGGGACCTACCCCACACCTGCAGGTCTTTCCAAGCCCCATATCTTGATTGCCCGATCAGGGCATGGGGCGGGGGCCTGCCTCTGACTGAGAGAAGATTTTGTTCCCAGTCAGGAATTTACATAAGCACTATGGTGCCGTTACTGATCCCAAGTAAATTTGCTACTTGCATTTGCAGGTAGCAAATTTACTCAGGATTAGCGAGGTTTACTGTGAAGAAACCATGTGCACGTGTAGATGCACATGTTTACTTCACAGTAAACTATGCTAATGTGAAGTTAAGCACCTCGTGTATATGTGCCCCTGAGTAACACTGCACTAATAGTCCCAGGGTGCATACAGCTATTTGGGACGATTATTGGGAAGTTACATTGTATTAAAAATGACCACCCGATCTAACTTAATTTGCCCAGCTGCAGACCTTACACTAGTTAGGTTGAACTAAGTGTGAACTGTACAGAAGTTCAGGATAGTTAGATCAGTCTAAAAATAGCTGACCTGATCTAAGTTAACCCTACCTGTGAAGTACACCTAACTTACATTGGGTTGGCCATTTTTAGACTGATATAACTGTTATGAATTTCTGTACAGTTCCCAGCACAGCCCCAGAGCTGGGAAAACCCAGCCACTGGGCTGAGCCCCAGGGCTGAACCTTTCCTACCCCATACCTGGAACCTGGCTATTTGTATTTCCCCCAGCCTCTCCTCCCACCCCAAGATGGACAATGCCCACCCCCCCACCCACCTCCATGGACCAGGCAGCTCCCACCCTGAGCTTGCCAAAACCCCATCTCACAAGCCACTTCCAGTGCAAGTTTTACTGACACTAACCAGTGCCAGGAGTCAAGCAAGTAAGTCAAGGTGGGAGGGGGAGCAGGTGGGATGGGGGACTTGGTTTTACCAAGGGGAGGTGTTCATCTGGGGGTGAGAGGGGTTGGGGGACTAAATATAGCCCTTGGTCCTGGGGGATCAGGGAGGGAGCTCCAATTCTCCCTGTGGACCCTGTGAGTCTCCTGAACCCAGCTGATGCCCCCACAGACCCTGCCTGACCACCCAATTCCCTGATCCCCACCGCAGACCTTGCCTGCCCCCAATCCCCTGATCCCTCCACAGATCCCACCAGCCCCCCCCCCCCAATCCCTTCTGTGGACCCTGCCTGCCTTCCCAGTTCTCCCCAAAACCCTGCCTGCACTCCAATTCTCCCCTGAGGACCCCACCTGTCCCCCCAACCTCTCCAGAGCCTACCTACCCCTCTGATTCCTCCCAAGCCCTACCCACTAGCCTCCCTATCGTGACTTATCTTAGGTTGGGTGCCCTTATATTAATCTAACCTCCCCCTAACCTTCCTGAATGTCTGTATGCACCCCCCCCCCCATGAAGTCAGTGAAGGTTTCTTTTTCCTCAAAGTTCAGAAAAAACACTCAAACACATGTTTACCTTTTATTTACTAATTTATGGATAAGTTTATGCTGAAGGGGTTTTCTGGGATCAGAAGTGTTATGATAAGACTTCACATATCAGAATCATAGACTGGGTAATCAAGTTTAGAAGAAATGCAGAAAAGGACAATCTCTGCATTACTTAATGAAACCAAAGCAAGTGAGCATTTTTTTATTTGTAAATTAGTAGTAAAAGAAGACTCAATGTATATGCTGATATCAGGCTAAATTGCAGCATAAAAAGACATTAGGAATTCAATTCTTAGAGATTACAGTTTGCCTCATGCTTGACCTTCCTTTCATTGTTTACAAACACTGAAAAATATCACCCATCTTTAAAATATAGTTAAATAAAAGTTCACAAAAGAGACTCAAGTGAGCCATTTTGAATGCTACCTTTAAAAGTATATGGTTCTGTATAGCAGGGTCACCTGGTGTAGCTTCTGAAGGCGAAAAAAAAAACCACAGAGGAAGAAAAACAATTATGTCAGCATAAGGACATAATCAATAAAACATCTGATTAGGTAACTGGTGCTATAACACATCCATTTACATTTTGTAAAACATTTTTAAATGAACTCTTAAAAAATTAAGGGATATGTATTTCAGTTTTAAAAATGCATTTAAAAGGCTTGGAGGGAGGAAACATTTCACAAGAGACCTACAACTCCTATTAAAATAAGTAGAAAAATTCTCAATTTATTTAAGTGGGAGCCTTATTGGGCCTAAATATCCAAAGAGGGAAGGCTAAAAAGGATATATACAAGCCAAAAAAGCCAACAACAAGAAATAAAAGAAATGTCCCCTTACCCCTTTCCCTTTTCCCAGTCCCTCCATAAGAAAACACCAGGTAAAAATTATAAGTCAAAACTGTTACCCTTAATTAGAGGAAAACATTTCAAAAGTGCATATATGCCTTGGAAGCTTTAGGGCAGTCCTACAGTCCAGTCACTGAAGCTTAGCTAAACTAAATTGCTTGGGAACCAATAACAGACTATCCATGGCAGCACAGAGTGCAGAGTGGGCCAAATTTACCTTGCTGAGAAGCTAAGCAAATTAGCTCAGACTATGCTTTGTGCTGCCATGGCTAGACTTGCAATAGTGCCCATGCTAGCTAGTTTATACTACCTGGTTTCACTTTTGTGACTGCAGTGTAGACATTATACAAAAGAGCATCAGTCAGTTTTGAAAAAAAGAATTAGGCTACTAATCACATAGGGACTTCTGCAAGTTTTCCTCTGTTCAATAAGATTTGATAGTTACAATTAGTACACAAACTAAGAGGATTTATCCACATGGACAACATAACAAGGGTTAAGGTAAATTCTCCCTCTCTTGTAGTCTTTAAATCCTGACTGGCTATCTTTCTAAACAAGGATGCTCAACCTCTGGCCCATGGGTCAAATGCAGCCACAGATTCCATGACATCCAGCCCACAGGGCTCCCCATGGGTCAGGGAACTTGGTGGCAGGGAAGCAGTAGCAAGTATTAATGCCACCCCTTCCCTGCTGACAAATTTTCAAGTCCTGCTGAGAATGGATTGGGGCTGGGCCATGCCCCTTCCCCTCCCTGTGCATGGCTGAATTGGGGAGGGGTCACCTCCCCCCTGCCCCCCACATGGCCCTGCCTTGCCACCCTGAGCACCAGATCCAGGCCCCTGGCTGGATCTGGCCTCTGGATGGACTGAGCACCATCTATCTTGAGGGGGGTAAAAGTTTGGGCACCGGTCTTCAAAAATATACGTTCTAATGTAACTTAACCACCAGTCACTGGACTGGAAATAGGAGATGAGACTCGGTGTTCAAACTAGTCTTCTCAGCTCTTAAAACCTATGAAATAAGCTGGCTATAAAGGGGTATATAAGTTGCATACTTCACAGTACTTGATGAAAAAGAGGACCCAACTCCTGAAGTAGCATAACCTGAACCCAGAGGACAATACTCAAAAATACAAATACAAAATGGGTGACACCTGGCTGGATGGCAGCACTACAGAGAAAGATCTGGGAATTTTAAAAGATCAACAACTCAAAATAAGTCTGCAGTGTGATGCAGCTGCACAAAAAGTGAATGCAGGAGTGCTTCAATAGGAGCATTATGCGCATGACAGAAGCTGACAGTGCCTCTGCTTGGCACTGATTAGGTCTCATTTAGAGTACTATGTGCAGTTTTGGGGTCCACATTTTCTAAAGGAAGTGGAGAAGTTAGAGAGGGTCCAGAGGTTGGCAATAAAAATGATAAAGTGCTCATACAAAGAGAGATTGAAAGAGGCGCCCCAGGGAGGACTAGAAATAATGGGCACAAGCTGATTGAAGATCACTTCAGACTGGACGTAAGAAAAAACTTCTTTACAAATTGAGTACTGAGGGTTTGAAACAGGCTACCAGTGGTCTTTCGTGCCCAAATGCAGGGGGGCTGGACCTGATGATCTGTAAGGTCCCTTCCAGCCCCTAAAAACTATGAAAAATATTTAATAGGCACATTCAGCTTGCAGAAAAATCTCTTGAGAGGGGACACAATAGCAGTCTTCAATTACCTGAAGGGCTGCCATAAAAAAGAGGGAAAATAGCATTTCTCTTGTGCAGAAGAGAGTAGGACACTGGTTTAATGCTAAAACCAGGTACATTTTGACTGGATATCAAGAAAAGCTTTTTCATTATTAGAATAATAAGCCAAGGCTGGACATTGTGTGTATGTGCTGTTGGGAAGTTGGCTCAAGGAGGTTGCCATCCGCTACTTCCAATGGACTGCTCTTCCCTCCATGACTTGATGGAAAGCTTAGCTTTTTTGGAGCTGCAGTGAATTGACAGCCCATGTCCTTGAGTCCCTCCCAGGATTTTCCAGGGGGCTCCTCCTCCCTTTGACACCCCTACCCATACCATATCAACATAGTTGATAAATACTCCAAGGCTAGTAGGCTGGAAGCTGGTCTTGACTTGTCTACGCTCCAGAAGAGCAACTTATCAGTCCAGGCTTAGTTGCTTCAGCCTGTTTGGGCCCGACTGTCAATACCCACCTTAGCATAGTTTCTCTCCCTTCGACAGTTTATGGCTGGTGGCAAGTATGCAGTCACCCAGGCCAGCCAGGGATTATTCATGGAAAAACAAGAAAGTCTCAATTAGGCTCCTAACTGGAAAGATACATTCATGGGCACTCCAGCTCACCTAGTGAGTTCCCAGGCTCCATGCCTACCCCAAAGCTTGGAGTGTCAGTCCATGAGCTTCTTCATTAATTCCAAAAAAACCCCATAGCAAGCAAGAAAAAAAAGGAATACAAAGCATGTAGAAGGGCCACCCAATCCCTGTCCTTTCTGCATGGTCAATATCACCCTTCATCCCCTCTGGGGCTCAGTCTTCCCAGTGTGAAGTAACTATTGGGCTGCCGACTCTGCCCTGCTCACCATTGGGCCAACCTTAATGGAGACAAAAAACAGGAAAACTATATAGTCTGCAGTCTGCTGACTTACCAGCCTGGGACGATCTCTTCAGGTCCAGCTGGACTGATCTCTCATCCTTTCAATGCTCAGGTCACTGTGTTCCTTCTTCCTTGGGGCTCTAAGCTTTCACCCCATTGTCGTAGCTCAGCATCACTGCCTTCACCATCGAAGTGTGGCAATCTTCTGACTGCTTCTGCTCTGCAGACATTCCTCCCTGCCTGCTGGAGAACAGCTGTTTCCAGCCAGAGTGGAACCTGGAAGTACTCCACTGCCCAGCTCTCCAGGGTTCTCCCCATGCTGCCCCTCTCCAGAGCCTGAATTAGCCTGGCTTTGAGCTCTCTCCTCCAATCCTGAGGGAGCACCAGCTTTTAAAATGTTGTGGCACAACTGAGGATGGACCCAGGGCTCCTTCACTCCCTACCTCTTGCAGCCCTGGGCTCTGCACACTGTCTGGCTTCACCCCCTCACACTGCCCCCTGCCTTACCAGTGACAATGTACCTGTGTCATATCTTGTGGTTGTGTCAAAGCTGACTGTGTAGTATTGCTAATATGTTAGACAATATAGATGTTTTGGATAGGGATGATCCTGCCTCAGGTAGGAGATTGGACTAGATATCCCTTCTAGCCCTACTTCTCTTCCCTCACTGATTAAGCACAGAAATAATTTTAGTGACAGATTTTCCATTCCTTTCTTATATCATACAGCAGCTGCAAATTAAGAGATCTTTCAGAATCCTTGCTTGTTTTTCAGGTTTGTTCTCCTGATAATGTGTGGTGCTTGGTGAGGAAAAGTTGAATGTTAAACTGATATGAGTTATACAATGCTTCATTCTTATACTTTCACATCATACCCATCTGGCTCAAGAGATTTCCAGAGCATATACAGAAATTATCTAAACTTGCATCTGGGTTAATTTAGGCTGGTGGTTTTTCCGTAGTGGTTTAAATTAGTTTGAACTACTTGCCTCATCTTTTCTTTGCCTAAAAGCTAATCTAGTCACGTAAGAAACCCACAGTGTTACACCTTCAGGCTGTGGAGTGTAGTTCAAATCCTGCAAGGATGTGCCCTACTTCTTCACGCTGAAGAAAAAGGGGAAAAAAAGAAGAGACAAGAAAATGTATAAGCTGGCAAACAAGGAATGCAACTTGCTGCAGTCAGACATAGCAATGCTTATTTTAGGGCTGTACTTGTGTCTGCTAAATTTAAAGGCTAGGAGCTCAGTCCACCAAAGTCTTAGGCAGCTGCAATGTCAGTTAATTAGAATTTTCTTTTATATTAAGCATTCACTGGCACAGGGTCTGAAACTGAGTTCTCTACTCTCCTATGTGAGTGCCCCAACCACTAAGCTGCAGTCACAATCCCACTTTCCAGCCAAATTGATATTTAACTATATCATAAAAATTGCATTATCCTAAACACGAGGGACTAATAGAACCCCCATACCAGAGCACACTATGATCTAAATGTTAGAGTATTCTTTTGGAGGTTGTTTAAGTGAATATATGAGCCCCATTCCCCTTACACAGAACAGGAAAATTGGACCTGCATTCCCACATCCTTGATGAGTTCTCAAACTACTATGTTATTTAATAGAAAGGTAATACCACTTTTTGCCCAATATAGGTGCCTATCTCTAGGAGAGGGTTCAGATAAAGGCCTATTTCTCATTTACTAAATTTGTTTCATAGCGCTCTAACTCTGTAAAGAATATGTAAAGCAAACATAAATTACATTAACAATTGAGACCTCTTTATACTACCAGGGCAGTGTAAAGTAGCCTTAAAATTATGAGAATAAGATTGTATGCCTTTACTCTTTCAAAGACTTTTAACAACAAGAACAAAAAATGTTTAAATAGTGACAAGTAAAAATAAGTATAATTATCTAAGGGTCTTTGTACACATCACAAAATTAGCCTTTAAAGCAGCTTAAATCCCCTTTTGCACCACTTTAATGGTGTTGCTGTTTGTACACTTGGCGGTGTATTCTGCTTTAAATGACTTTGGTACATAGGAAGATTAAACACCTCTGAGGAGTTTTAGTTTGCTACCTAACAAACTGCAACAGTGCACAGGGCACTGGAAGCCAACATGCTCGAGGCCTGGTCAGCCCTGTGCAGCTCAGGGGCTGTGGGACCCAGTGGCAGCCCTTGCAGGCAGGCTCCACTGAAGAAAAAAACAAAACAAAAGCAGTGAGCCTGATCTTTTTTTTTCTCTCTCCCCAGAGCCTGTTTGCCTGAGCTGTGCGGGGGCCCGGTGCTTCCCTCCATGCTTGTGGGGTGGGGGGGGGTGCTTAGTGCTTCCCTTCACGGCTGCAGCACCCCCCCCGGGACTGCCTGGGCCAGGTGCCAGCAGGCAGGTGCCGCCTGAGTGTCCACCATGCAACTCAGAGATCACTCGGCCTGCCGGCAGCTCGCTCCCCCCTGGCCACCAAAGAGGCAGGTAAGGATGAGGCCT
This sequence comes from Alligator mississippiensis, assembly GCF_030867095.1. Taxonomy (NCBI): domain Eukaryota; kingdom Metazoa; phylum Chordata; order Crocodylia; family Alligatoridae; genus Alligator; species Alligator mississippiensis. The sequence continues at coordinate 47,575,653 of NC_081830.1, forward strand.
CCAGCCTTGTGTACATGCCACAGGGGTTTAGTTGGGTTTAATTTTCCCTAAATTAAAGCAATGTTTTTAAAAACTGATTGTTTCAATTTAAGGAGAACTAAATCGAATTAAATCCCTGTGGCATGTACAAGTAGCCTAAGGTATTAATTAAAATAATATATAAGGTTTGTTTACAATTTCTGATTTAAGTTTAGTATCCCTTTAAAAATCAGAAATTTAAATATTTTGTGAATATTATTAATGAATTTCTTTAGAGAGCATTTGTTGAACCAGTCATGTATTAGAAAGATTTATCCTTACTTCAGAATCCTATAGGGTGGTTCAAAACCTATAAAACAAATATTATTCTCTCCAAAAGATACATATTTTTTTTCTGGAATAGCATCTACAGTCCCATTAAATTTCCATGGCATTCTGGGAAGAAAAATCATTAGAGTAGAACCTACTTTTCCCATTCTATCAAAGAGCATATACACCATATATGATTTTGTGGATTTACTCAACAGAATCAACCAAGGTCACCTAGCTAAGCTGGGGATTTGTACCTTCAAATAGTGCTCATATCCTGCTACCAATTGTTAATACTTTAAAATTCAGCAATACCTTACATATCCATGCAAATAGTAGGATTGGACTGTTGTAGCTGTGATGGTCCAGAAAATGTACAAGACACAATGATTCTTTGTGATATCACTTACTGGAGCAACTATATAGTTGGGAAGAATGTTGGACAAGTTTTCAGGCATAAAGTGCCCTTCTCCAGGTGTGCAAAAGAATAAACTAAAAGATATCCCTGTAAGCCCTTCCTGAAACTCCTTTCAAAGCTTTGCTGTGATCTGCAGTACTAGCTTCACAAAAAAATATTTAAAACTTGTCCCTAGACAGATAAAACATTTAGACAAAGAAACTGTCAGTAGGATGCAATTCGTTAATGTAGAAGTAAAATGAGTGTCATTGACCCAACAGTGGGCAAAGCGCCTCAAGACTTTCTATGGCAATGCCCTGTCATGCTAATTGCATAGGTTTGTACAGTAAACTATGAAATTATCTTAGCTCTCAGTTGATGTTGTCTTACATCCATAAAACATTCAAAATAAGTTGTCTTGGTACCAGATGCTTTTAGGCAGAACAAGCTGCAAGGTTCTCTCTACAGAGATCCCATCTTGATCTTAATTATATATCTTGGTTTTCATCTAAGCTCTCTTTTTAGATTGTTGCTATAGCCCAATTAAACAAATGTTATCATGAAAGTTAGTGACTTCACGCTCACTCAGTCTCAATGATTGCAATAGGACAGCTCAGGGGAGTCAAGGTACTCATACCTACACATGAGTGCAGCATCAGGCTCATAATAACTCTTTGGAGTCTCCCAAAGCATTGACGTCAATAAAAAAAATCTATAGTTTACAGAAGTCTGTTTCTTGATTGTATCACAATCCAATGAATATTCACAGAAAGTCTAATTGATGTGGCTTAATCGCTGGTGACTTGTGTCAGGATATTCTGGAAAAATACGTCACAAACCACTTGTCTCTCATAGTTTGCCTCTCTTTTTTGGAGTAAAATGGATGGAGGTATAAAATCAAGGGGAAAAAGGTGAAAGATATTTGTCAGAGCATAAAATATATATAAATTACCCTAGAAAGGGGGGGTGGGGTGGAGATTTAATGACTTATACATTTTTTGTCCGTCTGTCTGATGTACTTAATAAATGGATGTCAGTTTGCAAGAAATTTGCCATTAGTTTCATTTCTAATACTGGTAGATTTTTTCCAATGGGAAAGAGTGCTCATAATTTATTAAACTATTTATTAATCTGAACATTTCTGGGGGATTTCCACTGAATGGCAATAAGCACTGATAAATAATAGGGCTATGCGAAACAGCACCATTTTGTTTCGACTTCCGTTTCACCATTTTGATGGGACTATTTCATTTCAAGTTCCATTTCATTTCAAAAGCACTGTTCTATTTCATTTCATCGAAACGGTTTTGCTCTTTCAATGTTTCACCCATAGGCTATAATAGGGAAGCATGAAACTTCCTATAACTTTTTCATTTTTTCACAGATCTGAATGAAAAAAAGCAAGAATGATAGCCCTTTCTGAGGGCATGAACTCTGCCAAGTTTCAAGGAGATGGGTGCAGGAGTTTCTGGGAAACTGCATCTCAAGCTGCTGACAAGCAAAACTCGTGACGTGTGACTGTGACTGTGTGAAGGCGCGCCATCACTGCCTCTACACAACATGGTAGTGTGCCCCAGTGAGGTCTCCTCCTCCCCTTAAGCATCAGCTTGGTCCACCACTTCAAATGGCAACATGTAATAACTTAGTAAGCAGCACAGTAGCACCAGCATCATCTCAGACAGCCAAACAGTCACAGTCAATATCAGAGCACTCCTTCCCTCTCCTCCCCCTCCCTCTCCTTACTTTCTGTTTCCCTGTTTCAGCTTTGAAACTCAAAACTTTCAAAACATTTTGACTGACCTCACTTCATAGATTCAGATTCATAGATGTTAGGGCCGGAAGGGACCTCAATAGATCATCGAGTCCGACCCCCTGCATAGGCAGGAAAGAGTGCTGGGTCTAGATGACCCCAGCTAGATGGTTATCTAACCTCCCCTTGAAGACCCCCAGGGTAGGGGAGAGCACCACCTCCCTTGGGAGCCCGTTCCAGACCTTGGCCACTCGAACTGTGAAGAAGTTCTTCCTAATGTCCAATCTAAATCTGTTCTCTGCTAGCTTGTGGCCATTATTTCTTGTAACCCCCGGAGGTGCCTTGGTGAATAAATACTCACCAATTCCCTTCTGTGCCCCTGTGATGAACTTATAGGCAGCCACAAGGTCGCCTCTCAACCTTCTCTTGCAGAGGCTGAAAAGGTCCAGTTTCTCTAGTCTCTCCTCGTGTTTCTCTAGTCTCTCCTCGTATTTCTCTAGTCTCTCCTTTCATTTTGAGGCTGTTTTGAAGCCCTTTGTTTCATTTCAATTTTGCTTTTTTGAGCTCGAAATGAGTCAAAACAGTGTTGAAACGAAACAGCTGGCAAAATTTCACACAGCCCTAATAGATAATAATAAATTTTGTAAAAGGGAGTAAGAGGGAAAATTATTAAGGTAGTCTTCATAACCTGAAAATACTAGTGGTTATTTTAGATCACCACGGTATTTGTAGAATATTAAAAAAATAAACTAATGCTAGTTCCAATGTCCTTTCACTCTGTTCCAAAACCATCACACCTTCTCAGAGATGTCCTTAACATCACAAATGAAAGTCAGATAATTAAATGTGAACTGTAAAATCTCATAGTTGTCTTTTTTTAAACCTTCGCTGATCTGTAATATTGTGAAGTCCAAGCATTTAAAAATCATAACATTAACTGTAATATCATGAGATTTTATTTTTAAAACAATAAAATTGAGCGTCCTTTAATTTCTTTCCTGGTTTTTAATCCTTTGGGATCTACAATCAAGAAGTCTGGAAATTTACTTTTTTTTTTTTTCTTTAATGAAATATGAGATTTGTCCATGCAAAAAAACTCAGGAAACTAACTTGTCACATGTTACACTTTGCACATGTTAACCACACTTAAAATTTTAGCATCTGGCATTCAAGCAGTAAAATACATGCTAAGTGCCATCATAGGATAACAAAGTTAGGATTTTTCCAACAAGGCATATCTCCAGAACACATTATCTAACACATGTTGAGCTAATGCCCAACTTCTTCACAGATGTAATATGATCAGGAGACTGGTGTAGTACGGAGGGTGGGACTGACAAACAGCTATCTTGAACTGGCTCCAGTATGGTGGGGTGAGAAAGAAAAATAGTTGATTGTCAGTCCAGCCCCCAAGACACCAGAGTGAGTTCAAGGCTCCAGCATGGTAAGCGGGCAGGGACTGACAAACAACTATTTATCTGTCATGAGGCATAGGAGTCTTCAACTGGCTCTAGTGCACTGTGGGCCTGAGACCAACAAACACCTTCAAGGGCTCTGGGGCTTAGGACATGTTTTATTTAGATCATAGTAAGCATTACAGTAACTCGCAGTAATGCTTACTATGAACTAAATAAAAGATGTTCCAAGTGTAATGTGTGACACAACCCTTAATTCTTGTGACAACCACTTTTCTTTTCTTTCCCCCCCCCCGAAACAGGCAATCAAATTTAGCTGAAGAATGTTAAACCCCCCCCCCCCCAACAAAGAAACAACAACTACAATAAAATGAACCCCACTATTTTATAGGCTTACTCAGATATCCAACGAATGTTTGACCAACACAAAGGAAAAACACCCAACCCATTCCAATATGTCAAGTAAGGACACAATGAATGTTAAGGAGTGATTAAGGGATAAGTTCATTGGTAAGCCTGATAATCAAATCAACTGGCCCTAGGCCCTGTCACTAATCATTAAAAAAGTAGGCCTAATATCTTATATCCCAGTCCACTGTTAACATGTTGATGACTAGAGTTTGCATAAAAGACTGTGTGTTTCCCTGTCTTATCACAGACACCTGGACTTGTTTGTTATATTCCAAGGGTGAAATCCTTACTCTGTCAAAAGTAATGTGAGTTTTGCCACTGATGTAAGAGATTCAGTGCTAGTATAGTTGGGAAGTGGTAATATTATCCAATTCCAAATATGGATGAAGTATTGTGGATTTGTAGAAGTGTCCTTACGTTGAGAAATAGATTAGTTTCCTCAGTGGCCCATATACCACATCGACTCAAATCCAATATGAAGTTTCTTTTCCCATTCAGCATGGGGGTGGGGTGCTTCTTGTCTTGAATTTGAGTACAAAGTTGGGGGAGGAGGGTCAGGCTGCTGCTATGGTTCTAACTGGCTCTGAGACAGGGTCAGGGCCAGAGTCAGAGCTAAACCCAGAGCAGCTTCTGTCCCTGCTACCAGTCTCTGCCCCTCTCCTGCCTTACTGTCAGGCATGGCTCTAATTCAGGCACTGGCTAGATTTCCCCCTGGGACACAGAGCACATGGAAACTTGGGCACCTGCCCAGCCAATCAGCAGTGGTGCAGCTCCAGCCCTGGGGACACTGCTGCATGGCTGGGCAGGGGCCACAATTCCATGTGCTCTGTGACCCAGGAGGAAATTAAGCCAGAGCCACATTGGGTAGTAAGGTTGAGGGAAGGCACAGAGGCTGTGGAGAGCAGTGCTAGGTAGAGAATGAGGGGGCAGGCACTGTGGTGTGCCAGGCACTGGGGTGGCAGGGGGCGGGGAGAAGGCAGGCTGCAGGGGAAAGAAGTGGTGGAGAGAGCAGAGGGCAAGGGGAACTGCTGACCCTCCAGCCACCTGACCTCCTGCCACTGCTTTCTCCACTGTAGCAGTAGGAAGCATGAATTTGATTCTATACCTGGAAAATTATAACAATTTTTCCATACATAGAATTTAACTGGGGGGGTCATCTTAAATTAAAAGCCATTTTTGATTCAGATAAATATGTTATTATTTTTAAAGAAACACATTTAATGCATTAGTCAGGGTTATGGTTTAAATAAATGAAGTAAATGATGACAAACTCATATGTAAATAGTGGACATGGCAAAAGAAAGATATTTAATAATGTACCTGTACAAAATGAAACATGAAAGATACAATAAGGTAGCTAAATTTCTTGTGAGAAAAACACTTTCTGAGAGCTCAACTTCCATATATACACCTGACAGAGATTTTAATGTATTAACTTGGCTTATCAAGACTTCCCTAATGGTTCATAGTCAGAATAAGAAATAATTGCAGTAACTGCAATATCAGTTATCACAATTCAATAACTTTTGGTAAATACTAGGTGTTCCTACACATGAATTTACGCATGTCTGAACTTAATGTACCTTAACCTAACCAAAGGTACATTAAGGCAATTGAGGTGCTCATCTACATGTGTATGCCTTAAGGGTCCTTAACGTGGATCACTGGGTGAACATGTTGGCAGCTTGCCCTGGGAAGCACCCTGGACAGCCCATGGAAGCTCACAGCAGTGTAGCCGGCCGAGGGGGTGGGAGCCCCCAGTTCCCCCAACGAGATTGGCCCAACCCCAGCTCTAAACCATTTCCCGTGTTCCTGCCTCCCCAGTGTCGGACAAGAATGGGCTGGAGATGAGCCTGCAGGGCCCCGCGTTGCCAAAAAGGGCAAAAAAGAAAACACGGCAGGTGCTATTCTACAAGGTGCAGACCCTGGAGCTGGAGTGGCCATTTCAGCACCAGCAGTCTGTCAGTGTTCTGACTGACGCGGGACTAAGTTGGCAGAGGGGGCAGGGTTACTGCCTCTGTGTGTGGACTGACATGGGGCTAACACCCTTCAAATGTTTCAGTCCATTTACCTGTGAAGAGCATTCAATTTTCCTGTTACTCTTACGCAATTGGAAATAAATGTGGAGCACCCAATCACAGTGAAAGCAATGAAATACCAAGCTGTATGCAAAACCATTTTCTAACTTAGTTTCATTCCAACTCTTTCTTTTGCAAATGCATCTGGGCCAAAATAAATAAAGATAAGCAGAAGCACTAGTTCAGTCTAGAGTACAAAACATCCAAGTAAATCTCTAAGGGCCTGGCCCTGAGACCTGCTCTCATTAAGGTCTGTATCCCACAGATTCATCCACATGGCTGCATTCCCATGCAGAATCCTATTTGCACAATATTGTGCTAAATCACTACAAATGTGGACACAAATAGGAAATGTGTGTCTCAGTAGGAGCTGTAGGGATGGACCCCAAAGCAGACTAATGACTTATTCTTAGACCTTTTGTATACTCCTTTCAATATTAGTCAATGTAAAGTATTCAAGCATTTTCTTTTCTGAAAAGTCATTATCTGCAACTTGGACTTAACAGAAGTCATAGATAATTCATCTGCATTCTTGCCAGTGAAACAGACATAGCCAATGAAGGGAAGACATCATACCACAAGGTCAAATACTGTTCCGTTTATGTAGCTGTGAGTGATATTGTCATGTTCTATTTTTTAATTCAGATAAATATTCAATAAGTTAAGGGATAAAACCCCCAAATTATGCAGCCCTCCTGCAAGACATTCTGGCTTGGAAAGTAGAATTAAGAAACTAACATTTTAAAAAGTTTTACTGATTCTATAACAAATATAAACAACCAATAGAACTTAATTGAATATATTAGCATGATCATTATTTGCAAAATCTAAGATGATATAAAGCCTTATTAAGGGGACAGGAAAGTTAACTATGGAAAGTCTCACAGTAAATTATACTGTTGAAGAGGAAAACTTATTCCAAAATTTTAGAATAACTTTCAAGAAGCCACTACTAGTTTCTGTTTCCAGCAAATGGATCCTCAGTATCCAAAGCTTCCTTTCTACAATTATAGCTACTCACTGCAGACATTCTAGCTTTTATCCTGCCCTCAAATCATATATCAGGTCATGATCATATGGAAACCATCCTTCATCGCAATGATGAATAATTTGTTCTTATCCATGGACCACTGCTGCTCAATATTTTGGCCCCACATGCTGGATAAGTGGAGCAGAGCCAGCTCATGGACCAGATTGGGCCCCATGTGCCAGGATCAGACTTGATGCTACCCCGCTCTGTTCCATACCACCCTGATTGGCCTCATGTCACCTGCATAGCCCTGTGCTGCCCTAAGCCACCATTAGCTGCTACCACTCCCCACCACCAAATTTTCACACCTTTGGGGAGTGTGGCAGGGCACTGTTGGTGCCTGCCACTTTAAGGGCCAGAAGGCAGCAGCTGGCAGGTGCCTGATGAGGGTAGCCATTTTAGATCTAGGGTTGCCCATATAAACAGGGCAGTTCTAGAGCTGGAGGGAGGCAACAACATCACCTGGCTGGAGAGCTGCTGATATTATCTGGAGGTAAGGGAGGAGCTGTAGGGGATGGTAAGGAGGTTCCTGGTCCTGGGTATGACCTAAAACTGCACCCTGTCAGGAGTGGGTGGCCTGGCGGGGCTCTCAGTGGCACGGAAGCCCCCAGGATATGCCAGGCCAGTTACCACCCTGGTGAAAGGTGGGTCGGGGCACCTTAACCCCTAGTCCCCACAACTGGGTGGGTTACCCCTTTGTTGGAGGGCCCAGACGGTGGACCCTCAAAGAGTGAGAAAAGGGCCATAGACTCAGGCCTGTCTGGACTCAGTCAGGGTGGCTAGGATCTGGAACCAACTTCCAAGCAAAGTAGTGCTGGCTCCTACCCTGGGGGTCTTTAAGATGAGGTTAGACGAACACCTTGCTGGGGTCATTTGACCCCAGTACTTTTTCCTGCTCAGGGCAGGGGGTCGGACTTGATGATCTGCTCAGGTCTCTTCCAACGCTGCCTACTATGAAACTCCCCCTGACTGGCCCGTGCTGGGGCCAGGACCAGAAGGGTCAAAGGGCCAAGGGCCCACCACGAGGAATGCCCAAGGGGCCTGAAGGCCTGGGGTTCCAACTGGCCTGGAGGTGGGCCAGGGCTAGAGAGCCAAAGGTCCCGGTAGGGGGATCACACCTGAAGGGGGATCACTTCAGGGAGCTATGTTGCCCTGTATGACGGCAGAAGAGTACACCTGAAGGGAAGAATCCAGGTGGGGTTCAATAGTAGGATTCTGGGGCCCAGAGCAAGGGACCAGTGATTATAAGAACATAGATGCCATCTGTGAGGCTTGGGCTGCAGTGTTGGGAAGGAATAGAGCCGCAGATAGCGCCCCCTGGCATCAGGGCATGAAATGGCCAGCCTCCCACTTAATTGACATCTATTAATCGATTAACATCAAGGCCTGGTGGCCAAGAAGGTGGGCGGTTAGTCCAGGAACAGGTGGGTGGGCCACGGTTAGTTCAGCCCCGAGCAGGCCCCCTGTTACAGGGAGCCTCATGTGCTGCATGACATAGCTCTGCAAGCTAGATCTGGCCCACAGGTTGGGTCTGAGCACCCTTACTATAGATTATGCAGGACACTTACTATTATATTATTTATATTTATATTATCCTTCCTTAGAGATGTAGCAGGGTTGAAAAGAAATCATTGAGCAGACTGAAATTAAAGCTAGTGAGAAATTTTTCACCTAAAAGTTCTTTGTCAGAAAATGCTGATTAGTTTAAAGATTTGTTTAAACACATTGGTTTCAGTAAAAAACTCTTATTGGGAAAAGTTTCTCAGATGAAGGGTGGAATATCTGCCCAGAATAGCCAAAAGCTGGGGTTAGTGGATCCATCTGGAATTCTGAAGACCCCCTGAGCCAGGCAGAGTGCCCTAACCACTGGTTCCTTAACTACACTAGAGCATGTGGGTTTGTCTCTTCGCATCTCTTTTGCTGGTGTGCTTTTCCCTATTTTTTTTAAAGGTCTCAGTTTCATTCTGAAAAGAAATACAAACAAATTCCAAAACCTCAACTTTTTTTTTTGTAACACAGAATTCTTGCTCTCCAGCCAGCCCTAATCAAACTCCTTTCTTTCCAATTACAGTCAGAATCATGACGGGCATTTGTTTTCCATCCACTCATTCATGGATACCTTCTGAACTCCAATAACTCACAAAGCTTTTTCAACATCTACATGAAACTTCTGAAGGAAACTGCCCAGCTCTTTTGGGACCCCACCCTGCTACTGAGTAATCTCAACTGCGTCTGGCATCAATGGGAAGTCAAGTGCTTCACAGCAGCCTGGATTGAGCCTTAAATACCTAGCTAAGGAACACAGAGATGAAATGCCGACACTGAGTCTGTCAAGGAAAACATTCAGATAATACCTCGGCATCATAAGCTAATCATGAAATGAGATTCCATTTCAGATATACTATATTTATATCTAATTTAAAAAGGAAACAATGGCAACAACTAGTGTCATTAATACCAGGTAGGAGCACCACTCCAATAATAGCAGGTGGGAGTGCTGCCACTCAATAACACCAGCTGGGAATTTTTGGAATCAAATTTTTCAATGCATTACAAGAAGTTTTCTCAAATCAAATTAAAGCAGTGAGTTCATTCTATATTTTATAAATCATTTATTTAAAGAAGGCAAACTCTGCAGGACCAAAACAGCAATCTGAAAGAGAAGAGATGATTGTGGGGTGATAAGCAGATTGATTTCTTGACATTGCACCTTTTCTATCTGAACATAAAACATTTTTGTATAATTTCCACAGGAATAGAATTTTTTCTTTTAAAAACTCAGATATTACAATTTCTTATGTTGTTCACTGTAGAAGTGAAATGAAGCAAATGAACATGAAGAAGAAAGGATTAGCCTTTGATAACTACTGTGACGCTGTATCCAGCCATCCAATATTAATATGGTATAAATAATAAGATTTTAAATAACTGATGCTCTATATATGTTCCATACAGATATTACTACTCTCTTTTGAGGTAGGTAGTTGGCAAAGGATCTACTTCTATTTGCATGTTAATAAACTATTTGGGCTAGAGATTAGAATTTCACTTTTCCCACAAAAGACTGGATAACTTGTAGGCCAAATTCAGTCCTGCTGTTTACAATTGGGCTGATTTGCCCCTAAATGTGAAAGCATTAAAGGGTAAATGAAATGGGTTATTAGTATGAATGGAGAGAATTGAAAATGATTATTCTCTGGCCCAGTTCTCAGTAGAGAAATTGTTCAAATTTTTCTCTTGCTAATGCTGACTCATAGTCTCTGGTGTTACTGACCTAAGCATTCCTATAAATCAGTGGGCATGTCTACACAAACATTAAGGTGCTTTTCCTAATGTGCATTAAATTTAGTACCTCCAATGTGAGGTACTAAACAAATGTGCTTTAGGCTGCCTTAATGCACAGTAATGAATGAGCATAGTTTTTAAGTGATGCTTAATGCACAGTAGCCTATTTTACTGTGCATTAGTGTAATAGCATGGTTTGTTATGCAACACTATTTTATGTAACACTATGTAAAACTACTACTTAATAAGCAGTAAAATAGGCTACTGTGCATTAAAGCACATGTGTAGATGTGCCCAGTGACTCCCAACTGGTGTGCAATGACACACTAATGTGTTGCAAGAGTGATGGAAGTGTGGTATAAGATCTCTCTGTGTGAGAAGGTAAATGATCTCTTCCCCTGTCCAGCACCCTGTACCTACCCCAGTTACTCCAGTGGTGCCTGTGGCTGCCCCTCTGAGGACTGCTGCCACTGTTTCTGTATTCCCTGGCCCTTTCCTTCTCCCAAGGAGCACCTGTACCAGCCCCACAACACTCCTACCAACAGGGGTGGAGCTGAGGGGGGGGATTGGAGGGGCAATAGCCACCTTAAAGTTCACCTTAGCCCCCTACCCCATGCAGCTGAGCCCACCCCACTCCCCCCTGCAGCCAGCTGCAGCCCCCACTCAGCACCCCCACACCACGAAGAGATTGACACCACCCCTGCCCACCAATGTGCTCAACTGCAAGCAGATGGGCAGGCAGATGGACAGATGGAGCCATACTTTGCAGCCCATCTTGTCCTTTCCACTCATCCCAAAATCCTGAGCCAGCAGGAGGGGCCAAGGGGATGGTCACTGATGTGTAAGACTCTGCAGGAGTAGCCTCAGCAGTGAGGGCTGCACTTACCCAAATGAGAAAGAGATTAGACGTTGACAGATAATTAGAGGTTTGGGTAAATAAAAGAACACTTTTAGCCCTCAATGTTCCCTTCCTCCCCAAACTGCAGCCCACTCTTGGGAAAATATTTTGGAAAACTGTTCAACAGTAAAGCAAGACACTACCATGTGTTTCAGATCATTCCCCAGAATTGCAAGCATCACCTCTACCTTGTCTGAATAAAGGTCCAGACAAATCAATTTTAATCAAGTTCTTAACTCAATTTTAGAAGGTTAAGACAGCACATGAGTCAAATATGAGGCTTTGTGGAATCAGTCTGTGTACCACTTCTGAGTTCTTGTTATTTGAACTTGGGGAACCAAGAAAGGCTTCAGTATACATGGAATCTACCATTTGCTGAAATGGGCTGTCTTATGTTCCACCCAAACCAAGCACAATGATTGGTCATTAGCCGTTTAGTGGTAGAGTATTCAGGTAGATATGCCTTGGTAAACAAGTTGGTTCCAGTTATGAAAAAGATTTTGTTCCACCTTCCTTGAACAGCACTAAAGTTTAAAGTGTGGAAAATTCCCAAGTGCAGAACAAAGGAAGCATGTGTTGATGGTGGCTTTTAAAAATCAAAGAGGCTGTGAGGGTCAGGAGAGATTCACAGAGGCAAACAAGAAGTGTTGGAGTAGATGGCGGGTGAAGAATGCCATTATGATGGGATATTTTAACAGCAGGATCAATCAAGGCCTGAAGCACAGAAGGACTTCATGATCTGGAAAACAGAAATTAACTACAAGAAACGCTACATCAGAGGAATCTGACCCCAGCACAAGAGAATGCTCTCAAACAATAAAATTAAATAAATGAGACAAAGAAATGTTTGTTGTGTTTATTATATTATCTGCATCCACACAATTCATTCATCATCCAAGTGAAGAACAGTTTTTGGAACCATCGCAAAGTCTGTCTGGGTATGTTTTACACTAAGTCTATCAAGTACCCATGATGAATTAGACTTGTAAATTTAAACTGTACTATTGAAGTTCAGGGAGACCAGGCATAAGCCACTGGGACTCTGAAAGGTCAGTACCAGTCCCAAGACTTATACTGTGGGTCTTCAGCTCCTAGAAGGCAGTGAAAGAGGATCTGCACCCTGTATATGTGCCCAAGGAAAGCAAGCCAGGACCAATGCAGGGACTGCGGTGAAGAGATTCCATTCAGACTCAGGTGGGCTCCAACCACAGCAGTCTGGTGAGAGTCCATCCAGGGACAGCTCTTCTAGGTATGTACACGTGCATGACATCTGGTATGAGAAAAATGTGGCAACCACAACCTTGCTATATTCTATGGTGCTTTCCTTGCTCAAATATGTAGTATGCTACAATTTAAAACTAATGAACATAGAACCTTAGGAAATTAATTTGTCCTTGAAAAGAAGTGACAGGAGAGATCCCTAAATGGAACACCTTTTAGAAGGAAATGTACATTTCATAAATGAATTTGGTGAGCTTTAGAACCCTGTGCGGTGGTCCAGAGCATCACATAAACAGCTAGGTGCAGGAGAGTCTCAGATGTACATAACACTGACTTTCTGATCCAAGAGAGAGCTAACAGCAGGGATTAAAGAGAGCTGAGGCTCTGAATTATATTGTCAGTACAACCTTGCCTCAGGGCTTGTTAAACAAATTAAAAATAAAGGCAAACCCCAGGAAAGGGATGAATTTATTCCATATCACGCTGTGAAGGTGAGTGTTCGGCAGTACCAGAAGGCTGCTACTTACACCCATTTACAGAGCTGTTACAAGATGAACCTTTTGAGATCTCTCAGAGAAAAGAAACACCATTTAAAAGATGATATTACCTACTCTTTAGACACTGCATGCAAGTCAGTAGTACCAAAGATTGAAAGATTTAAAAGAATCAGTATTGTCATCTAATCCTAATCTTTCACTAAAAGGAGATTATAAAGATATGATTGTAATTTCAGCTATACACTCAAGACTAAAGGAAGACTGAAAAAGGATGAGAGAGATTTTAGGTCTGCAAACCCACCACAGTCAAAGATCAAGGATATGCTAGTAGATAAAGCCATTGACAACTAGGACCAGGTTGATATGGGCTGTGACTGTCCCTAAAGGCTACCCCTTATTAAACTAATCCCAGTAAACTAGAACCCTCACTCAATATTTATGGGATCACTGTACACCTTCCTAGAGAATCAGTAAATATTGTCATTGATAATAATTCCCTACTTACAAACACTAAATCTGTGCATGAAACAAGGAAAACTTCCTCAGAAGAAAAATGGAACTTGGCATCAATTTGAGAAAACCACAACTACAGTATAACAATGTGGATAAAGAACAATATTGATCCACTTCCTTGTTTCCCCTCATGCTAATATCAATGTCCAGTAGTAAATGTCCTTTGCACAGAGTACCACCTATAAGATAGAAATCTTTAATACCCACAGTTCAAGCCCAACCAATTCTGATTTTGTATATAATAATTATGACTATCCCCATGTGTTATTAAAGGAAATGATAGAAAGCAAAGGCAGATAAAATCTCCTCTAGCTGTATTACATCCCTCACCCTCCTCTAATGGAATTTCAGGCCACAGGTCTTCCATCACTACATAGCATTTTTATATTTCCTTTTCAACACCTTTATAACAACTTTTCCTAAAAAGAGAAGTTAAAAGACAAGGCAATAATTGACGACTTTGCCAGTGGGAATAAGAAGTGGGACTTCTTATTAATAAGTATAAAGTGGAAACACATCAGTAATACATTCATCACTTAGGGATAGATCCTGTCATCTTTGCTTATACAGGGTGTGTCTACATGTGCATTTAATCACAACTAACTTTAATGTGCATTAAGCTAATGCACATTAAGCAATTTTTGACAGGTGTCTACACGTGCAGACTTGGCACTAAAGTTAGTCCCAAGACCTTGGACTTGGCACTAAAGTTAGTCCCAAGACCCTGCATCCCTGCCATGTGTCCCTGTGGCCACCGGGTGGGGAGAGGGGTGGCTCTAGCCTCCAGCCACATGACTACCAGCACTTGGCAGCCATGATGAAGCCAGAGCCAGCTGCCAACGCTGGACAGCCATCTGGGAAACTCTGTTCTCTGGCCAGCCTTTTTCCTGCCCAGGAGCTGCATACCCAGCACAGCGGCAGCATGCGGTCACTCCCTCCTTGCTTACCTTGCCTCCTCATGCCAGGACTGCTCCAGCCCCTGCCCCTACCCCTACCCCTGCCAGCGATGCCCAGCACCCTGCTGCTCCAGCTAGTGACAACCAGCATCCCACACTCCTGCTGGCCATGGTGCTGGTCCTGCAGCACCCCTCCCCTCCACCACGTAGACATGCACTCTTAATGTTTGTTAATTTAGGCTAATGTACATTAATACAGCTCATGTAGGCATGCTCATTGAGTAGTACTTTACTGGATGAAGAGTACCACTGGAATGAATGGGGTTACTCACAGAATAAGGTACAACTCAGTGTAGCAGAAGAAGAATCTCTTATTGTGGATATCTTTGAACTTAAAACAAAAACATTTCTCTCTTTTCCACAGTATTGTTCACATATTTGTGGCAACTTAAATAAGTTTAGGGAGCCTTATCAAGGGATTAATATGTTTTTTATCCTTTCCTTTAAAACCCAGTTGTATCACTAGAAATTAAATTGGCATCATCTAAATTCGTGTATGTTCATTCTAAACCACCTGGGGATTGCACTCATGAATTTTTCAGTATTATTCCTTTCTGGTATTGTCAATCAAAGATCAACTAAAAAACTTTGTCAACTGGAATACTACCAAATATCTTCTCAGTCAGTTCCAACCCCTGATGTATTTCAAAGTGGGCACTGAAAATTTCTAAAAAAATCATTACTGCCTTGGTCCAGGGTCATGACAAGAGTCTCTCTGGAGAAGATGTACTGAAGAAGATCTTCTTTAACTGTCAGTTCTACTTTTCTCTCCAGGCCTGTTTGCTTAGGATATTAGCCTTGATTCTATTTTAATCGCTACTTTGAAGTACATTCCACATTAGAGGCAGAACTATGTTTCCAGCAGAATTGAAAATGGAAAACCTGGCTTCAGTTCTGTTCTAATCAGGTTAATTTGTGATGAGCTCAAAGGGGACAGCCTTATACATATGCTCCATTTTACATGTATGCATTTTTATCTCTTATCAAACTTTTAATGTAGACTACAGAGAGAAGAGATTTCCCTTTCAAGAACCCTTAAAAATCTGGTAGATTCTTTCCCCTGAAGTTAACATCATCATTTTTTTCATTTTATGAAGTTATCTGTCAGCTTTTCTGACATGACTATGTTTCTTGTAAAATTACTGCTTTGACAATTGTGCAAAACAGAAGCACTTAAGAAGTCCCTTGACTTCCGAGTCATCTTAAAATCAAATACAAAAAAAGAGATTCTTTTTCACATTTCTGTGCCCTTATTTTTATGTGTACAACAAAAACAAAGCAATAGAAAGCATGACTCAAATTACAGAACACATTAATAATAATTAACATTTTCAGTGGGGCCATGGATCTGTGGAAAGAATGTAAAACTGCAAGAAGTCAAAACCTAATTCATTGGAAGTAATTTCAATGCAGTATGTATATTCATCCACCAGACACAGGAGCTTAACTTAATGAAAGACCAGTGGGTACCCAACTGATAGAGTTGTGTAGACCCCAACAATCTCAGTATATGGCAAGGGGGGAAGACCAGAAGAAAAATGTTTTCTTTAGAAGTTTAATGGCATATTAACATTATGGAACAGCACACAGTACAAATAGGTTTCTTTTATTTCAATTAACCTTTAAAGCTGTGTTGGAGCTCTATAAACTTTATTTACATAATGAAAAATGTCAACCTTGTCCTACTTTCCTTTAAGTATCCTCATGTGTATATATATATATATATATATATATATATATATATATATATATATATATATTTAATTATGTACTGGGACACTGCATTGGGTTAGGGGAAGGAGTTCAACCAGAATTACAGCTGCCATGGCAAGAGCAGCTATGGTTTGAGAAACAATAATAAGAAATAAGAATAATAAATTTATTCTAGAGATTCAATATCCAAGCAGGATTCTTTAGCTTTGAAAATAACGAATAGGCCATTCCAGACCTATAAGATCATAATTTTTCCAGGAACCAAACTATCAATTTTTCTATTTCAAATTTCCCCAGCCCCTGCATCCCATGGTGTATTTACAGCATTTTTAATGTTATTTTAGGCTGTTCTATTGTTTGCTTATTTTGCTTTTATTATAAATAGGAAAAATTATCCAACAACCACATTGCAAACATAGTTTCATAGTTTCATAAGATTTCAATTCATTTTTCAGATTTCATTTCAGTTTTGTATATCCTTGGAACCTCAATTCAACACAAAATCACATCTATTCTTGTTAAGTCAAGCAGGTAAGGCTCTATGGGATGCAAGCACCTGCTTAAAGCATGCTGTGTGAAATCAGGTCTTAAACCACTAAATTCAGTAGAACATGCCCAGCTATCCAGACATTTCAATTCTCAGAATTCCAATGGAAATTCTTTAGTGTTATTCCTAAAGCTGAAGTTCCAGAAGTGATGTGTTTACAGGACAAGTTTAGTTATCCTCTTCAACAAAGTATGTTCTTCACCCTCCAGATTGCAACATATGAATCAACAACAAGGCAAATATAAAGGATCCAAAATGTATTGGTTTTAAGCCTTCTAATTGTCAAATGCTTGAGTTTGGCAATATTTCTTATGCCTATGTTTAAGTGTTCTGCTGGACCACAGTATGAAAATTCGACCTCCGCTAATTTTAAATTACTACCTATTTATGCAAATATGAAATCAGAATAAACTCTTAAGAATTCAGTGGCCATCTCACTGTTATGTATAACATGGTACTACAGTATGATATTGAATTCAAACTAATGAGAAATCAATATTTTCTAGAGCCGTCAATTAATTTAATTGTCATTAACAGGTGCGTTTAATGCATTAATTTGTTTTTGCATTCTTTTTTTAATGTGCGTTAATCACTGCCGGTGCTGGGGGAAGAACAGCCCCTCCCCCCTTCGTGCTGCCAGGATATGCTGTTGGGGGGACCTTGGAAAGAGCAGGGGACTGCAGGTCAGGAGTTAGGGGCACCAGCAGGGCTGGGGGACTGTGGGTCAGGAGTGTGGGGCACCAGCAATTATAAATAAATAATGGAATTAAATAATAGGATAAATTGGGATTCTATTATTGTTTAACTGTGCAATTAAAATTGTGTTCACTCACAACTTTTTTTTAATCTTGCAATTAATTGTGATTAATTTTTTTAATTGTTTGACAGCCCTAATTTTTTCATTTTTCTAAGTTTTTCTATCAGGGTAAAAATTAAGCAGAATTCTAGATATAGGTTCCAGAATGTTACAATATTGGTCAATTTACCATTGATATATCACGCCTTATTTTTAATGCATTAATACTCTGCAATAGTTACTTCAAGTGTTTTATATCAGCCCAAACTTAATTCCTTTATGCACATAATATGGAGACAAATCAGCCTAAGGAGCACATTTTGTTGCTCTTAGCAACCCTTATAAATTCCCAGTGGTGCCGATGGATTCCGAAGGGAAAATCTTCTGCTTTTTTTCCAAGATATGACAAGTACCCTCAGAAACTGTCGTAATGACAGGAGATTCCTGGGAAATCCATTAGCCAAAAGGAAGAACCACAGGTAAAAGCTATAATATTTTGAAAAGCAATGGCCCCAGCAAATGCACTGTGAATCGTATTTGCCATTTGCTGACATTAGAAATCAGTTCAACTACATTTCAGCCTTTGAAAGTAACTGCGAAGATTTTTAAAGTGAGGGAAACTTTAATTAGTTAAAAAGCTGGAAAGGTTTCGTATTTTAAAGATTAGGTGAAGCAAGATATGTTGATTGAACTGTGTATATGGAAATGTCAAGATCAAAATTAGGCAATTTAGCTGTATAGTTGTGACATAAACCACAATTTTCCAATCGCTGCCTTAGGCAAAAACGTCACAGCTGAGCCAAATTGCCTAGATTAGGATGTTTAACTTGTCATGTTTATTCTAGTTTAAAGCCAAACACAATAGCATGCCTTTCTGAGGTTTCTGCAGTATTTTTTTAAATCTAAATTATATGTTAAATCTATGAGTCTATTTTTTCCATCAAATTCCACTACGGAAAAGCTAAAAGTATAAATTGAAAATGAAATAAAAATGGTGTTTATACACCACACTGACTTAAAAGTATAAGTTTTAATTTAAAACCCATGCAAGGCTATTTGCTCTCAGCATTAGGAATGGTAGTCTCAGGGCACTGAAGATTTTAGATTAAACTATATATTATATTTACAGTGGTCATATTAAAGTGTCTCTAATTTTATTTCAGATTATAAATAGGTAATGTAAATCTTGATGTCTACAGTATTTCCTTTCACATGCCAATGCAGCTTTTTAACATACTTAACCTTTATAGGGCAGTGGTCATGGTACTTTAAATGTCAAAGAGTAGTAGAAGGGGAATACAGGGGTCCTATGCAAAGAAAGGGCGGCTATGTCCATGTGCAAAATTTTGAAAATGGGGGTGCATCCATAGCCGCCCTTTCTTTGCATAGGACCCCTGCCTGACTAGAAATGCTGCTGCCACCGCCAGACAGCTGGTTTTAAACTTTAGGTGGAGCAGGAATCAAAGAGGGGGCAGTGCAAAGAGGGGGTAGCTGAAGAGGAACAGCTTGACGAAGAATTCTCTAGAGAACTGCACAGTCATCATGGGCAATTTCAACTACCCAGACATCTTGTGGGATGAGCACTCAGCTAGATCCGATCAAGCTTTCTCACTTGCATCATGGCGCTCTATCTAATTTAGGAGGTCTATGAGCTGACCAGGGGCAAGGCACTCCTAGACTTGGTTCTGGCCAAAGGGGATGATCTAATCTAGTGAGCAACCTGGGGACTGAAGGGAAACTGGGAGACAGCAACCATGAGATGACCACTTTCTACATCCACCACAAGCCAGAGAAATCATCCAGTAGGGTTGAAATCCCTGATTTTAGGAAAGCAGATTTCCACAAACTGAAGAGATTGGTTGGCGAGACACAGCAGGACCATAGCCTGATGAGGAAGGGAATACAAGAAGAGTGGCCTTTCCTCAAGGAAGTAATCCTAAAGGCTCAAAAGTCTATTCCCTCTCACAAAAAAGGCAGCAAAAGAGTGGGAGACCCCCTTGGCTAAACAGGGAAGTCATGGACCCCCTGAAAGTAAAACAAGAAGCCTACAAGGGATGGAAGTAAGGAACAACTACCAAAGAAGAGTACCCAAAAGCCACCTGCACCTGTAGGGAGCAGATAAGAACAGTAAAAGCACTAACTGAACATAAAATAGCAACCAGAATCAAGGACAACAAAAAGTCCTTCTTTAGATATGTAAGAAGTCACAAAAGGAACAAGGGAAGCATAGGGCTCCTGAAAAATGTAATGGGACATCTATTAACTGACACTCAGGACAAAAGTGAACTCCTGAATGAATATTTCACATTAGTATTCCACCAGTTCAAGGGTATTAGCCTGCATGACAGGATACAAGATGAATATGGTGGGGGTGACCACCCTCCCATAGTTGATGTAGATCTTGTGGGGGAGCACCTACAAAGGCTAAATATCTATAAGTCAGCTGGACCAGACGAACTACACCCAAGAGTGCTAAAAAAACTAGCCAATGTCATCGGGCGCCTGATGGCAAAATTATTTGAAGACTCGTGGTGTTCGGAAGAGGCCTCAGAAGACTGGAAAAAAGCTAATGTGCTACCTATCTTTAAGAAAGGGAGAAGGGAGGACCCAGAAAACTACAGGCCAATTAGTTTGACCTCACCCCCAGGTAAAATCCTGGAGAAAATCATCGAAGAAACCATCACACACAGGCTAACTGAAGGCAGTGTTCTGAAGGATAGCCAACATGGCTTTGTGACAGGCAGGTCATGCAGACCAACCTCATTTCCTTCTACAGTCAGTTCACTCACCACCTGAATAGAGGAAATGAGGTTGATGTCATATACTTGGACCAGGCATTTGACCTGGTCTCCCACAATGTCCTCATGGTCAAATTGGGAAAATGTGTCCTTGACTACTTCACAATTTAGTGACTCAGTAACTGGCTCTGTGGTAGGACCCAAAGGGTACTGATTGATGGAACTGAGTCATCATGGCAGAGGGTGACCAGTGGCATCCCCCAAGGATCGGTACTTGGACTGGTGCTCTTCAACATGTTCATTAACAATTTGGATTCAGGTGTTACAAGCCATCTGGCAAAGTTCGCTGATGACACCAAGCTATGGGGGAGCGTTGTCATACTCAAAGACAAGCTCGCAATACAGGCTGACCTGGACAAGCTTGCGAAGTGGGAAGACTATTTAGTTGGTCTAATAAAAGATATCACATATACCCAAAGAACCTTGTCTGCCTATTTCCTAAGACCAACATGGCTACAACCAACAACTCCATTTAGCCCTAAGGGAATATTGACAGGTAATAATATTCTTTCAAAGATGAACAGCCTAGTATCTTACATTACTTAATTTCTATCATCATTTGCGCATTTATTACAATAATAAGGTTAGAAACTTGGCTCTTCAACAGTTTTCATTCATGCAAATTTGAACAAGCTGACATTTAGGTCATATTCCCATAGTTCTCTAGGAGATGTCCTAAGTAGCGGATGCATAAAACCGCAGATTATTTTTTCCAATTTTCTCTGAATATGCCGCCCATCGATTTTACATAGTATAACTTACCAACCCCACCCATAAAAACTGTACTTTCTTTCAGTTCTGTCTGGTCTTTTAACCTATTTGATCATTTATGCAAAGATAAAGGACACATGTTGCCATTAGATGAGACTGTGATAGATTAAGAGCCAGTTTGCATCTCCTCCCCCTCCCCTATTGTGTGAACAATCTATTCACTTATTTTGCAAGCTGGTAGGGCATAGCTTTCTTTTCCCTACTGTTTATTTGGTTATAAGGAAAAGGGTAATGCACAAACAAATTCCCATTAATCAGTTACCGATTAAAAACTCTCAGTACTTCAGGTGATCTAGCCAAGAATAGATATGTTTGTTATATCTTAGAGAGAAATGGCTAAAATGGTTAAGTGACATTATAAAGTTACTTTGTACTAAAAATCTCTCCTAAGAAGGGTTTATGTAATGTGATTTTTGTAGAAGAGGAATTGATATGTTGAATGAAAAAGGAAGAAGGCATGAATGAAGACAAATTAAAATAAAGACTGGATAGCCTTTTCTTGGGCCCCATTATGTTCAAACAGGTCACTTCTTTTATAAGAGTACCACTCTCCACCTTCTTCAGAGTGATCCCCTCCACATTTTGTGTCCAGGACCACCCAGAAGTACAGAGCAAATTTCAAATGCATAAATGAAGTCATACTAATTAGGATCTTTCCTAAATCTCTTTTGGCATAACCATAGGGATTTCATGGATGGGAATCCTCACCACCAAGATAAGCCATTGTTCTCCACCTTGCCTTCACTGGCTATTAGCATCCATTGTTCTAGAGGCATAGGAATGTGTGGCTAGAAAAGGGACAGGGAAGAGACTGGAAGATGAGGGTCTATTGTAGAGGCAGGAAAATGCCTATTTCCTAGCTTGTTTTGCCTTTGTCCCAAGAAAAACTGATGGAGTTATTACAACAGATACTGTTACTTCCTCTGTTGGCAACTGAGAAACCTATGGTTTCCAGAAGCAACTGCTTTTGAAAAAAGCTTCATTAGTGGAGCCTGGAAAGAGACAAGGACACAAGGCAGGAGAAAAAGACTTTCCTGACAGATGACCCTGGCATTCCACAAATTCCCTGAAATCCAAAAGTATTTAAAAGTAGGAACTGTGGTTACTCATTCCATGGGAATACCTTCCCACTCCCCCCCTCCCACCCACACACATAAAATTATATGCCGAAATCTCAGGAGATTGTAAAAGATTATGGTCTCCTTCTATGAATCTTTTTATCCTAAAATAGAATCTGTTCCCATCTGTGACTGAATTCTATGAGCCAAATTCACAGGTACTACTGCAAACACTAATACTGTAAATTATGTGGATTCTATTTTTGACTTGACAAAATTCTCAATTTAATTATATTAAATTGTTTCAATTTAATTATTTTATATTGAGTCTACCAGTCCATCCCCAACAGCTCAAGCAGCTCATATTTTTTAAATCAGTTTTACTCTTATCTAGTAACTCATAAAAATAACTAAAGATCAATATAACACTTCTAAAAGTTAACCCTAACCTTACAACCAGTTGCTACTTGTGGGAAAAAGAAAAAGAAGTTTGGGACAAGAAATTTATTAACCAATCCAGGTGCCAACAGCAAGTGCTACAAGGAATAGGAGAGAAAACAGAAGTGCACATTCTAAAATGAAAATATATACATCTACATCCTAAATTGTCAACTTCCTGACTTCCTGACAGAGAGTTTATTGGTAGCAAATGCCACAATTTAAAATTACTTTTTTTGGACTTATTTGTAAACTTTGTAATCTGTGTGTGTGTGTAATTTTCTGGGTTTATGTGCTTTCTAAAAAAAATCCTTTTTACAATGGTATTTCAGAAAGTACCAACAATTTTGAAACATTTTGCATGCATTGATTTACTGGACCACATCATTTCTCTACATAGTCATAAATGATGGGTGCATTTGATAGTGCCCCCATCTATGTTCCCAGTTGCTGTGTAGTTTCCCATTCATTTCTCACAAAATGGTTTTATTTCAAAATTGCTGGTACTTTCTGAAACACCTGCATACATATGAAATATTACACCACCCCTGTGAGCCCTAACATACTTTGCTTTCCTAAAAATTACCTCAAAATTTGCTAGCACATTCAAAGAAGAGTAAAAAAGAAATTTCATACTGTAAACAAATGTGTGAGATGTATATTTTACTTGCAGAACAAAAAAGTGTCTGAAACTGATGATCTGACATTTTCCCAACCATTAGTCCTCCTTGAGGAGAACTATAAACTGCTTGCAGCATTGGGGCTATAAGTTTTGTTTCTTTTCCTTGACTGGATGATAACAGCTTAACTGCCTATTGAACAGATTTCTAAGAGAAATTGTGGTAAAAGTATACAAAATAATCGAAGGTACAGGGAATGAAGATTGGAAACTTCTGTTTCTGTTTCCTCAAACCAGAAAAACAAGAGAACCTTTAATTATATTAAAAAGCATAACTCAACACTGATGAACAGGGATCTGGGTTTTCCATTTCCCACAGGAAAATAGAGTAAACCGCGGATTTTACCTTTTACCAGAGGCAGATTTCTCATTTCACTGGAGAAAGCCATGGATTTTACAGTTTTGTGATGAGCCTTCTGCAGGGGGCTGGAAGGGAGTGGGAGGACAGTCAGGCAGAGAATTAGTGTTTGTTTTCTCAGAGGATTTGTGATGTTTTCAATCAGGGAAAACCAGGATCCATATTGATGAAAAAGAAGAAAATATTTATTTCTACAGAGTGCCACTTGAGTGTGCAATTCACAGCCACAGGAAACTGAGGCCAAAAATTCTGCATGTTTAAAACAAGAAAAAACATTTTTGCAGATCCAAAGTTATCACAAGTAATTACTGGGGATCCTGGTTTTCTCTGTTTAAAAATCGGAAATTTTCTGATGTAAAAACTCAAAACCTACCACTACAATGAAATGCCACTATATCTATATCTATATCTATCAATTGAATACAATGTTTTATTGATACATTTACAATTTTAAAGCATTTTGGAAGCCTACCAGTGCCTCAATCACAATAATAAAATTAATTCTAAGTACCTATTCATTTTGGTATTTGATTTTGGGTTTTTTATCATTAACAATCAGAACTCCCTCTGCCTCCTTTGCTCACTGGGACACAGGTCCAGGCCCCTCACTCCCAAGCCACAGCCCCACCGCAACTGCTGTTGTCCCTCATTCCCCAACCACAGGCCCCCCACCGCTTCTGGTGCCCCTCATTCCCCATCCACGCCCTACCCCTACTCGTGCCTATCAGTCCCTACCCACATCCCCTTTGGTCCTGCTGGTGCCCTTTATTGCCTACCCACAGCCCCCAGTCCTCCCAAGCTCTGCCAGAGGGGGTCCCCAACTTCCAGGGCTACTGGGCCAGGGACAAAGGTCCGCAACTCCCTGCCCCCTGCAGTGCCCAAGCCCCAGCTGTCAACCATGTAGTGGAGCACAGAGTCCAGCTCCCCCTCACCCACAGGCAGCATGGAGAGAGCGGAGCCTGTGGGCAGTGGGTGGGTGTGGGCTCAGGCTCCCTGCCCTGCTGCCCTCCTCTGAGGCCTCTGCAGCCCAGCCAGTGGGACTTGGCATGGCAGGGAAGAGTGGGCAGAGTGCGGCTGGGCAGGGAAGCTCCTTGCTGCTGAACAGTCCATGCCACACTGGCAAAGCATCCCTTGCCCACCCAGCAACAGCAGGAGATACAACTCTGTGCTGTGAACCCTGCTGCTGCTGGGTGGGCAGGGGGCACTTTGCCATGGCAGCACAGGGCTCTCAGCAGTAAGGAGTTTCAATGCCTGGCCTTACTCTGTCCTGCCACGGTGAGTTCTGCCCATTGGGCCACAGACGCCCCAGGGTGAAGACAGCAGGATTGGGAGCCCAAGCCTGCAGCAGGCATCCTGCCCCCACCCCTGTCCCATGAACAGATCTGGGGGAAACATAACAGCCCTGCCTTCTTCCTGGGAGTGTGTGCAGTGGCAGGGAGCCAGCCCTGGATGAGCCACCCACAGCCCCATCTCACTCTCCTCTGGGGCCCTGCAGCCATTCATTCCAGCCCATGACCAAAGCCCCACGCACCACCCCAGCTGGGCAGCAGCCCCAGCCCCAGATCTGTTCAACTCCCTCCCTCCCTCCCGAAGGAGGCCTCAATCCCCCTTCTCCCTCACCAGACTTACCTGCAGGAGCTGCTCTCCCTGCTGTCTGGTGGCCATGTGCATGTGTGAGTGCGCACATGCACATGGCACTCCCTGCCTGACTGCCCTTCTCCTGCTCCCCGCAGCCCCTTGCAGACTGGAACTCTGCCAACCTGCAGAGAGCTCTTTGCAGAAGTGGGAAATTTGTGTGCTTCTCCATTAAAATAAAAAAATCTGTGTTTTTCTTGGTTAAAAGGGAAAATTCACGTTTTTTCCTGTTTTCCTGTGGGAAACAGAAAACCTGGATCGCTGCTAATTACCATCAACAATTTGAAGGAGACAGTAAATGCTATGCATAAAACAATGTGTAGCTATTTGAGATGAAGCCAGGGCTTAATGGAGGAGTCAGAAGTGGTGCAGAGTTCTTACACAATTGTCATTAACTACTGAAGGAGACATGATACTGGACCAATGAATGCTTTTCCCTGCAATCAATTATTTTCCCAATGACAGAAACAATACAAGAATTTCAGCTATTGGCCCAGAGTCCACTGTCAGTGAACATTATGTAACACAACTTCATTTGTGTAAATGTTCATGAAAAGTGGAGAGAGAGAGAGAGAGAGAGAGAGAGAGAGAGATGAACATAGTTGAAGTGAGATTCCATTCATAAGCCACCAAATGTTTGTGAACAATTTGGCTGGCTATCCATCTGCCTTGTACGTGGTACCCATGCCTTGTTGATTATTATGATGGAAGAAGAGAAATTAAAGCCTAATTAGGGGCAGACATTTATAGAATAAGGACACTGATTTCCATATTTTCCTTTAAAGACAAGGCAAAATAATGCCAAAAGTTCCTTCTTGAACACAAAATAGGAGAAAATGAAATACTAGGCTGAAATTTAAAAGTTAATGTGCTCATAATTACCTCAACTATCAAATTTGCAAATAGGGAGAATTATGCATTCCAACCTTGGGTTGCTTTAATTTACTGCATAGGCCACCACACAGCTAAAGATAAAGAAGCCATCCTTCCACCCAGGCTCTGCCTGTGCTCCAATTTCTGTGTTCTGGATTGTGACTGACTTTTAATAGGAAAAAATAAATATTTTAGCATTCATAAATTCCATACAATATTTATCCTGGAAATTGGTATCCTATGATTTTAGAGCAAGTCTCTCTCCCTCTCTCTCTTTCTCTCAGCTTCCCTGAAATCAGATGACCCAGCAGAAAATTGAAATGCCTAGCTTGTTGGGTTTAACAGGAAATGCCAAGTTTTTACAGGGGAAACAATCATACTCTTTCCTCCGCCTATCAGTAGAACTCAGAGAGCATTGTTGGAAATGGTACTTACTCATGTAAGACTACTGTCAGTATAAATTAACATTACACAAGCAAAAATGAAACATGAAATCTCTCACTTCTGAAGATGATGCCTCAACACCAAATCAAAGCAGTTAATACCTTATTGTGCAATCTGTAATGTTCAAATAGGGGATACATTTTCATGTGTCTGATTTTATCTGTGAATACAGTTGAGATTTATTTTTGGCCTTATGGAAAAGCGAGTAAAATTCATGAACATTGTTTCCAAATGCAAATTTTAGTTGATTTTAGAGCAGCAATTCAATCTCCTTTGAGTCCATAAAAGTATTCCAAAAATAACCAGCAAGAAATAGCAGTTGATTACATTTTGGATCTCTAGCAAATACAGATCCCTCTCAAAACCTAACCTGTTAAATGCTCCTCAACCCTTGCCTTATGCATTGTCATTGAGTTATGCTCAGTGCTTTGCCCTTGGGTGTTGAATGAGGCTCAGGGGGTTCTGCTGGAAGAGAATACAAGTCTTTTTCTCAGGTATCCAATAAAGGGAGAGGCAACTGCACCCCAGGAACATCTGTTAAAGCCTAACAAACTCTAATAAAACAGTTGCTTAAATATTAAAGCCATTTCATTAGTAGCTACTGAAAGCAGACACTTCAACTGATCCAGAACTTGATCAAGTTTGAAAAGCAAAAATTGTGGCCTGTTATGTATAGACACAGCTACAGAAACAGTGGCCTTGTCAGTCCATTTTATTGCCAATTTAACAAACTTCAAAAGGCATTTCATCTTTAAATCAATCGTTTTAAAGCCATGAAGCTGAAACTCAGGTCTCTGCCCTTTACATTAATGCTACCATAATCAAGCACATACAGTAAAGATACAGAATACACCAAACTATATCTGGTCCATTAATATCAACAATAGAGATTCTGGAGTTTATAAATTCTCTCTCAGTCTGCTTAAAATATCAAAACCAGCATTTATGTTTGTATAGACCTAAAGGGAATACAAATCATAAGCTTACAAGGCTTAACAGTAGTAGAGTATGCAAAGGGAAGTGGAAGTAAATTTCATAACAATGTAAGGCCTTAATTTTTGTATTAGTGAATCCAGGAAGAAAATAAAATCATTCTAGAATGAACTGGACCATATTAACTTTGACTGACCAAATATTTAATGCATATACTTTCTTCTAAGCAGCATTCTAAAATAAGAATAAAGTCAGCAAACTCAATAGCCTCCCCAACTTTTCCTCCTTCTCCCTACGTACCACTTCCTCCCTGCAAACCGGCAACAGATTCTATGACTCTGTTTACCAATAGTTTTGTTTTTAGTGCCTTTGTCTCAGATCAGAATGAAGGAATTCAGGAAGTAGTTGTAGAAGACGGATTAATCTGGAAATAGTTCAAAAAATTCCATATACAGTAACAACCAGGCACATTTATATGTGCAAATGCTGCTGGATGGGTAATTTACTCTGGAGTAAACCCACCCTGGAAGGTATCTACACATGCACCAGTTTGGGAGCAGATTTGCTCCCCCACTACTCTGCCAGGGGGAGCTCTAGCTCACTCTGGATGCTAGCCCATGGATTGGCAGAGAGCACAGGGCCAGGAAAAAGCTGTCTCCTGGCAAGGGCTGGGAGATTGCTCCCTGCCTGCAGAAGCTGCCAGCTGCTGGAGCGGGCTCTGGTGGTAGAGCCTGGGTGGGTACAATGCCCCTCTACGCTGGCAGCAGAGAGCTCCCAGCTCTGGCTCTCCAAGCAGGGGCAGGGGGCTTGGAAAGAGATGTGGGGGAGGGTCAGGTTCCAGCCCTCTACCTTGATCTGCCAGTGGGGCAGCTAGCAGTGAGCGCCCAGCTGAGTGGGATTCCCCCTGCTAGTCACCCCACCAGTGGATCAAGGCAAGCGCTGAGACCTGCCTCTCCCCTAGAGCTCTTCCCAAGCCTCATGCCTTGATTACCTCATTGGGGCATGAGGCTGGGAAAAAGCTGCAGGGTTGAGACCTGTCCCAGACCAGGATAGTTTCCAGCCAGCTCCAGGAAGATTACTCCCTGCCCCTGGGAGCTGCCTGCTGCTAGGGCAGCCTCTGTTACTGGAGCCTGGGTGGGGACAATGTCCTCCTGCGCAGCCCCCACTCCACAACATTTGCTCCCTGCTGACAGGGTAGGGTGACCTTGTCTCCACCTGGGCTCCAGTGATGGAGCCTGTCCCAGCAACTGGCAGCTCCCAGGGGCAGAGAGCAATCTACTGCTCCTGGATGCCCAGGAGCAAATTTGCTCCCAGTCAGCCGTCTCCATGTGCCTTAGTGCATAGTAATTACTCAGCAGTTAATCTGCTAGTTGCATTTGCAGGTAGCAAATTAACTGCCAAGTAGAGCAAATTACTGTGCAGTAAGGGTCTGCATATGTGTGCATGTGTGTATATGTGTGTGAGAGAGAGAGGGCATATGCTCTCCAACTGGGACTGTTGTGCTCGTTCAATGTCGAAAATCATTTCAGCCTGTACAGAAGTCCATTGCAATTTTTCAGAGTATTTAAGCATATACTTAACTCCATGTGCTTTCTAAATAGGAGTGAACAGATAATTCCAGTTAAACCTTTCTGAAAAGACACTTCTTTCCTAACAATAAGGGTATGAGTAAAACCAGTTATCATACCTTTAATTTCCTGGATTTACTACCAAATGCATGGACATGTCTAACAAGTAACACTGTGCTGAAATGTCTGGCCTCTCTCAGTCATCTTTTCCTGAACATCTTCTGATCTAAATGAGCCTAACAGGGCGTGTGTTTTTCTGGTAACTGCCCAATGGAGTTTTGTAACATGATTTACTGGAAATAGTATTTTTTGCAGCTGACAAGAAAAGCTGTAGTTAAGGAGACAAGTACAAGTGTTAACAGTGGACAGAATAGCACCAAACACACTAGACTGCATTTCTCTAAACAATTCTATACAACACATTTTCAACAGAGTTAAGACAGAAAGAGTAAGGACAATAATTATGTCATTACACAGATGTTTTAGGCCTCAAGAAGTTGCTCCTGTTTTCAACAGCAAGAGGATAAACTAGCAGGATTTCATGTCATCCCAATCAGAATAGACAGAGGGCCTGGCAGACTTTCCATTTATCATGTGATTGTGTTAATTATTCAATAAACTGCAACATGCCACACATTCAGCCAGTTTATGACACAGTGGGCTCATCTACATAAGACACCCACCTGCACAGTCATTTAGTACTTGCATAACCAGCATTACTGCACAGTAGCTTCCTGGCACAGTTGCCTAGTGATGCTTACTGCACAGTGGCTTGTTACTACTGCACAGTAACATGACGTCATGGTTCGTGCCCAGTGACGCTACTGTGCAGTAGTAACGAGCTATGCCGCGGTAAGTGTCTCATGTAGGCGCAACCAGTAAAATTGCAAAAAGGCCACAAAGAAGTCCCACATTCTTGAGGATCAAGCCGAGAGCAACCCCAGATCCTGGTTTGGCCCCAGCAGTCATACAATTGGGATCTACCGCACAAATAGTGTATCCTGGCATGGCAGGACATGTCATTTTTGAGATGAGTCATAAAATTCTTCAGAACCCAATTGTGCCATTATATTAATGTCTGCCAGGGGCCAGAAGATCATAGCACAGAAACTAGGGGTTTTCTGTTCTCTCCCTAATGAGCAGTGCAAGGAAACCAGGACTGGAGTGGGTAGGGGGAATCTCAGTGGAACCTGAGTGAAGCAGTTTTAAACTGGAAAAAGCTGATGTTAATGACAATGATTTCCAGATTCAGCAAGTTTCTGACAGTGATAGATTAATCATGAACTGTAAGGCCAAGCAAGTGATCTTGGACATCTTGACATAATTTCAGTCTGCGAGTCCTCTATCCAACTTTATATTGTGGCTGACATACAATATCTTCGGCAATCCCTCGTATTCAAGGATGATTGTTTTTCATGATTGTTTTATATGTAGGTCTGAAGATGGATCTGGGATTGACAGACTATGCTGCAAGAGCTTTCTCTGCCCTCCTCTTCCATGTATGCTTTGACTGAACTGGGAAAATAAAACTTGCTTTATGAGTCTGGATGACATGACTGGCCAGGCAAAGTTGATACGAAATGATCACTGTCTCAGTTCTCATGGTGTTTGCTTGCGAGAAGATGCTAATATTGGTGCATCTGTCTTCCTACTGGCTTCAAAGGATCTTCTGCAGGTGGTGTTGATGGTACTTCTTCAGTGACTCAAAGTGTCTCCTGTACATTGTCCATGTCTCATTTCCTTACAGTAAGGCGGGGATCACAACTGCTTGATAAACCATGAGCTTGATTTCTGATCTGATGTCATGATCTTCGAACACCAATTTTCTCAGGTGTCCAAAGGCTTCACTTGCACACTTAAGGTGATGCTGGATTCCTTTGTTGATGTCAGCCTTCTGCAAGCAATGGCTTCCAAGGTACAGGAAATACTCAGTTCTCCAGAGTCTCATCATAAATCTGAATTGTTGAAGCTGGGACTGCTCCTTAAGAGCTTGTTGAATGTTAAATGGTAGTCCCATTTTCTTGTATGCCTCAGTAAAGATATCAATGATTTCCTGAAGGTCTGCTTCCAAGTGAGCACACGCTACAGTATCATAAGTGTAGTGGAGCTCAGTGGTTGAGGTTGGGGTGGTCTTGGTTTTGGCTTGGAGTCAGCTGAGGTTAAACAGCTGAGGTTAAACAGTGTCAGTAGTTTAGCTCCACTCTGACTGGAAGCTTGTTGGTGATCAGATGTAGCATCTGAGTAAGAATATTGAGAAGAATGTCGGAGCAATGACGCAGACTTGCTTAATTCCCGTCTTAACGTCAAAGGGATCTGTGATAGATCTATTACCTAGAACTGCCGCTTGCCTACCATCATAGAGCAGGCAAAGAATGCTGATGAATTTTGGTGAGCATCTGTACTTCAGAAGGATCCTCTACAGCATGTCTCTGTTGACAGAGTCAAAGGCATTCATGAGGGTAAAGAAAGCGATGTAGAGATATCAATCTTAATGTAAAGACTCCATATGATGAAGAAATTACTGTATCCTGTGATAAACTGCTTGAATGGTTAATACCCTTAGTTAAAAAAAAAAAAAATTTGTATAGATGCTGAATCTTATTACATTTTTGTATATTAACAGCATTCTAGTCCCAGCTGGCTAGAAACGTTATGATTGATCCATTTGCCATTGGAATATAGGGTTCTTTCAAAACTGAAATGCTTCATAAAATCCTGTGAATTTCAAAAACATTTCATTTTGAAGGACAGAAGTTCTAAAAATAATTTTATTTTCCATTTTAAAATTACTTTTTTGTTTTGGGGTTTTTTTCTATTTCATATGGCATACTTTATTATGAAATAAAAAGTGAAAATTGAAATGAGATATTTTGATACATAACAGTTTCCAGATTATTCTTTTACAGAGAATTTGAAGTGATTTTGTTTTATTCTAAATCTTGAAGAAAATAAAGTCTGAAATCTTGAAATGCTCTATGAAATAAAACTACTGTTCTCTATGTAATTCTATCTCTAGTACCTTATCTCTTTCTTGTTCATTAGGAACAAGTCATCTCTTAGACTCTCTTGAATAAACTAGCTATCTGAGTTTTTGTCCTGGTAGAAATATCTTGTATTAATGTTGGTCACCCAAAGTCGTCTGTTTAAATTCAAGACAGAGGTCACAATATAAAATTTTGTACCAGACAGCTGTCCTTTCATGTACACTTGTATCTTGAAATCAGTATATTTTCTGCAAAAGACTGTAAACAATTTACAATGGAGCTGTTCAAATGGAATATTCTCTTTATGCAGTGTCAAAAAACTCAAAGACCATCTTGGTGGGTATACCCACAGGTTCACAGAGGGGGTATTGGAGTTTATCATCAGTGCAAAAACACACACACACTTGGGGGGCGGGTGTTCATAGGCCAAAGAAGAATTAGATTATTACAAACCTGCCTGTATATTTACTGAATTTAAATTTTAAAAATCATTTATATGCAGAATACTTAGAGAAAGAACATCACAGTCAGTGGCAATGTGTAGGGGGTGCATGTGCACCCCCTGAGAGCAATGGTGCAGCCCCTGACTGGCAGTGCTCACCACTGAGGTGATGGCTGGGGGGGCAGGCAGGAGCGTCGGTGCCCCCACTGCAAGCGCCAGCTGGGGAGTGGAGCACCACTGCACTCCCAGAAGCGGTTACAGCGATCGGCCATAGGGTGGGCACCCCCACAGTCAGTGGGGTTAGCTGAGGGCAGCCCTCCCCCCCCAGGTAACTGACTGGTTGCTGGAGGGTGGGAAAC
Source organism: Alligator mississippiensis (assembly GCF_030867095.1). Lineage (NCBI taxonomy): Eukaryota > Metazoa > Chordata > Crocodylia > Alligatoridae > Alligator > Alligator mississippiensis. Next base: position 47,608,788 of record NC_081830.1, read on the forward strand.
GTGCCACCGCTAAGACAGCGCCAGTCATCCATGATCACAGTCTTGTATTTTCAGTCGGTTATTCAAATATCATGCTGATGTTACATTTAGAAGTGAAGAGAAATGTATGCATTGTCAGAGCCATAAAACAAAGCTATAAAAATGACTTTTTTCCTTTACCTCCCCCTTTTGCAAGAAATAACCTTAGTTTAAATCTCCTCAGAATGTCCTAGAGAATTTCTTGTTGACAGCATTTTTTTTCCTTAAACACTCTTTCCATCTTTTTCCTTCAAACTTTAAGAAAAGCTTTGAAAATGTCTCAGAGAAAATGCTGGCTACTTCATCTTAACTCGTGTTTTCTTTTGATTATGCATACTTTTATGATTCCCTAACTGCTTGAAATTGCATGTCTCTCTCTCAGTATGTACATTTGCAAATGTTGGATTTAGGTATTTAATAGAATAACTTCATTGCAAGGTAAATGATAGAATGTTCACTGCACAGATAGCAAGGTCATTTAACACTACAACTGGGTAGTAATTAAGAATCAATTTAAATATTAAATATTTATATTAATTGGCCAGCTAATTAGTTGTCTGGGAATGCTTAAGCAATCTCATTGACAAATGTAGAAAGCAACTCTTTCACAAAGATAAAGTAACAGCGATCATTTCACAGTTGGCCTTGGTGGAAGATAATTAGGTATGTCCATGGGCAGTTCTAGAATTTTGAAAAGGAGGGTGCAGATGGCACAGTGCATCATCCCATATAAAACAACACATTTTTTTGTCCAGGTAAAAATAAACTAGAAGATTTACTAATATGCTAGGGTCCCAGGTCTGTTTAAGAGAGAAGCAAAAACAAATACAGTTTCATTGAAATGAGTTAAAAACCATCTGCAGGGCTCTGAGAGTTTCAGTAGCAGCTAACTGACAGCAGAATTGCAGAACAAAGAATAGCTTTATTGGTGAAACCTCAAAAGCATTAAAAGAAGAAAGGGTCCTTAACACCAGTGGAATGAAGAGGTTAGACGGTATCAGGTAGATTATAATGAGCCATGAAGTCAAATGACTCCCTCAGCACTGCCTGTCTTGAAGGGAAAGGCAGAATTGCAAGGCAGTTGGTTTTAAACTTTGGGTAGAGCGAGAGTCAAAGGAGGGTACAAATGCACCAGTGCAGCCTCCCTGGATCCTCCTTGGGTATGTCTGTATGGTGCAAGCGAGCACTGTGCTAAGATATGCTGTCACTGGGCTGAGACACAATGATCCTTCTCTTGAACTGGGAGCAGACCAGTTGCACTAATGCAGCACTGGGGATCTACAAATAAGCTCATTTCAATTAAAACATGTCTAAACACTATCTCTGGTATGCCAGCCTTGCCCTGAGCCAAACAGACATCCCCTAAAAGCTTATAGGATACTCTTATGAGAATTGAAAGACTTTATATGAAACATAAGTGTGTTTAAATTAATATAAAACAGGATTTCAGCTTTTATTAAACCCTGATGGAACTGAAAGGAATGCTCAGACAATGGGTTGGATAAAAAGAATGTTAAAACACTACATTTTATGCTGTTCTGAGAATTTCCTGCCACAAACAGAAAGGCAGCGTAATGATCAGGAAAGAAGCTGCATCTAACAGGATCTGTTCTCTGTTGCCACCATTTCTCCCCACAACTGCTTCTCTCTGGCTGTGCCTATACAAGTAGCGGACTGCGCAGTTGTTATTGCAATGAGATAGTGAACAGTAGCTTGTTATTACTGTGAAGTAGCATCGCATCACAGTGCTGACCATGCTACTGCACAATAGCATCTCATGTAGGTGTACCCTCTGCCACCCAGCTGTGATGCAACTTGGCTGCTTGATTGGTTTGCATTTCTGTGCAGTGCAGTGTGGCCTGGATGAAACCTTCTGCTACGAAACACTGCCAAAGCCCCCATTCTGCAGGCTGGAGCTGGCCCACGGGCCACAGCTTGCTGGCATCTGCTTTAGATTGTTCATAATAAACCAAAGAGAATTTGCCAACCCTTAAAAAAGTGGCATTTATCAGTGACATTATCAGCAATATAAGGCAAAAAAAGCCAACTGCAATAATGTCAATTTTCCATTTATCGGTGCTGATACAATATGGACCAATGTATTATTATTGCTTTTATAAACTTTTAAAATTTTCTCTCTTTAATAATAAAAGTCACAGTAAGTTCTTTTGTTGTTTTGTCTTCTGTAATGGTGATTATTAAGGCATGCTAAAATATTCCATGAATTAACAGTAGAAGGACTAGATATTAGGACATGGCCTACCATGTTTTGCGTCTAAACAGTATACTATTTAGTACATTTGGTGGAAAAATTTACCTCAATATTAGAAGCACCCCCTTACACACTCCTCCATCATGGAGGTAGCATGTCTTTGACCAAGCTGAGGCACATATTATACCATCAAAATGTGCTGCATGGCTCCTTTTGGCACTGATCCCTAAGTACCAACAAATGTATGAGTTTTGTTCACCGGCTTCCAGTTCATGCCCCTTGGTTGCACTATCCCTGCTTTTGCAATCGCAGATCTTCAGCACCATGGGTACACTGGCAGTGGATAAAGGCACCCTAGGCCTAATTCATTCCTTAACATGCAAGGACAGGGGCAATTATATTTAGTAATGGGATTCAAAATAGCCTTTGGTTTGACTAGAGGAGTATTATCCTATTATCCTATTAATAAAGCTATTTTAGCTGATGTGATATTGAAATATGCCATAATTTTAAAATTGTAGTATTGCCAACCTTCACAACCTGCATGTAATATTTGGTGTCTTACGAATTTATTTATAGGAGACTTGCAACTTATTTTTATTGACAGAGAAAAACTCAGAAACATGAACCCTTAAAGGGCCACAAAACAGAAGATAAAAAAAAAATCCAAAAAGCTTTTAAAGTTCTCACTGATTTAAAAACTGCTTAATTAATTTGAGTTTTGGGGATTGTCAGTACTGAAACCGGTACATTTATAAGGGGCTCCAAAGCTGCATCTGGTGCTCCTCAACAAGCAAGTCTTCAAATACCTCCCAATAAGGCTTTTATCCCCTCCTTGCTTTTAAAAAGTGAATTATAACCAACACAGGGTTAATTTCTGCTCTCCTCCAAAACTAGTTTTTAAACCTCTTCTCCACCTTCCATTCTAAAAGTAGAAGAAAAGCAAATTTCAAGCACACTGTTCACCAGAGGCATAACTGGCCAGTACCACATCAGGACAGTAACAGTACAATGTGCAGAGGGGCAGCTGCCAAAGGTTTGCTGCTGCAGGGAGAGATGTCGCCTCCATTTTTTGCTGCCAACATAGGTCAAGTGGCCATAAAACCAGTGATCTCAGCAGCAAAAAAGGTGACATCTTCCCACCATGAACTTCCAACTGCTCCTGCAATGTATATCACTGCTACTGTGCTGCCTAAGTTGGAGCTGTTGCGGAAAAGATGCAGAGTGTGGGGTAGGGGAAGGAGTGGGATGGGAGTAGGAAGGAGGCCACCCCCCATTTCAGAGGCTAGGCCTTGTGCTCTGTTCAACCACATATTATTATACTGCTGCTGTTCACATCCAGAGTGCACTTCACTGCTCACCCTACTGCCTCTGTTCTTAGCTAGCAGGGAATAGAAAGATTAAGTACAGACAGTCAAAAAGCCTGAGGGTGAAGCAATTCAATCTTTGAAGGTCAGTCTAAAATGCATAGACTGAACTGAGAAACAAGAGAATAGACATTCACTTTTGATTCCAGAAATGTAGCTACATGCCTGCAGTGGCCTAGGCCAGAATCTGGGGGGCAACAGAGCACACCTTCCTTCTCAGCTAAAGCAGACAGCTTGGGCAAAGTCTAGCCCACCCACCCTGTGAAGGGGGTGGGACATTGCAGAGGAGGTGCAAAGCAACCTGGGATGCTGGAGCACTGTGAGCTAACTTGAATCTGCAGGGGACAAAAGTTCAGTAAACTGATTTAACCTAAATCAGTTAAGTCTGATACTACATACATCCAGGTTTATCTTAAATCAGTTTTGGCTGTTTTGAAAGTAGTTTATATGCAACACTTCTGTTGTGTTACAGATTTGAACTGGTCTCTGATCACTTATACTAGTTTATGTCTAATTACTGTCTAAAAGGGTGCCTGTACAGATGCGGGGAGGCTGCTCCAATGTGCTATAATTACTGATTAATCAAGTCTGCTGGAGCAGGCTGATTAGTGCACTCCAACCAGCCTCCACATATCATGTATCAGTATCCCCGTGCTTCAAAATGGCGGTGGGGGCACTTTAAGTGAAGCTTGTTCAATGAGCTTTAGTTAAAGTACCCCCACCACCATTTTGAAACACAGGGATGCTGATACATGAGATGCTGTGGGTGCTTTAATTAGAGCAGCTCCAGAGCCACTCTAATTAAAGTGCTCCCCTCCACTGTAGAGCACATGTAAAAACACCCTAAGTGACAAGGTTGTTCCTCCCCAAGTACTTCAGAGAGATTACCTTACTTAATTCAATATTACACCAGTTTACAAGAACTGTGGAGAGAGGACTGCTGAAAGATCTACGTTTCCCAATATAGCTCCTAATATTATCAGACTGGCTTAGTTCTTGTTTTGGAAGGCTGGTGGAGAGATCTGTTCCCTTTTAAAATGAGAAAGGATCATTTTTAAAACATCATTAGGTGAGGAAATAAAGGTGCACTTGTGTCAAAACTGGAGTTTTAAATGTGGCTTTTACAGAGTAGTGTACAACTGTTAAAGAGAAATCATGGCAGGTCATTTTTACAAAGCTATACAATGCGCCTCAGAGTACTGTAAGATGAAATGGAAGGGGTTAGTTACCCTGATATTTTGAAAAAATTAGCCCCTTGTTTTTTCTTTGGTGTTAATATAAAAGAGAGAGAAAAATATAATGCTAAGCTTCATAAACAAAACTGGTATATTCATATCAATTGTAATGCCATTATGATCACTGATGAATGAAATTTCATATGCAAACAGTAGGGCTGTGCAAAGCTTTGATTCTTGATTTGATTTGGTGGAGATTTGGTCCAATTCAGTGGCTGAATCTCCCAATTTGAACTGAATCAGGGGCCCTTTAATCTCTCCGAATCAAATCAGAACCCCCTGAATTGATTTGGTGAGATTTGGAAAAATTCAGCGATTTGGACATAGACACAACTTTAAATGTTTTTTCTACGTACCTCAAGGTACCAGGCAGCTCGTGAACGCTGCAATGCTGGGGCACATGGAGCATCCCACAGGAGTGCAGGGGTCTCCCCAGTGCACCTGGCAGCAGACCGAGAAGCGGACAGAAGCACTTCCAGTCCACTTCCAGGTTTGCTGGGGAGTGCATGGTCCCCTCCCTCCCAGGTCCCTCCACCTTAGCAACTGGTGCCTCCTGGGTCTGGGGGGCCACCCAGGGTCCCCCTAAAGTTGCTTACTGAGCCAGGGGGGCACTCCCCAACAGACCTAGAAATGGACTGGAAGTACTTCCAGTCCACTTCTGGGTCTGCCGCTGAGCATGTGCATGCTCCTGGGGGATGCTCCATCCACCCCAGCATCGCAGCATTCAAAAGCCATGCCTGGTACCTTGAGGTCCCCAATTTAGACTGAATCTGAATCAAATAGGGCCCATTTTACACACCCCTAGGAAACAGTATGCTGCTCGTAAGCATAATGCTAGTAGCGGGACAACCAGTCACGATGGAAACATCCTTTAGTACATGTATACAAGCTATCTATAGCAGCATTTCATTCAGTCTTGAAGAACAATATGTTACAGATTTGCTACAGGAAGAGGACCATTCCAAGCCCATGGTAAAGGAGTTCTGCATTTCCATTTCAATCCTCTTCCCAGCTGCCACCTGCTGGGAAATTCTTGATGACCAAAGACTAGAGCTCTGTAAAGCAGTGAACTCCCCTAAGTTGTACATACTCCTCATTATATCACCCATTATTTTCCTTTTTGTTAGCCCATTAACCCTAAGACTTATTTTTTAAGGGCACCCAACAAAGTGAGTACAGGTGTCCATGAACAGGGAATCAAGACTAAAATGTATTTGGCCACAAACAAGGGAAAGAAAATCTACTGCATATGTTAAGTGCTTTTTAAAATGCACAAAACAGGCTTGCTACAATAGCCAGTTCTAGTAAATCTATCATTTCAACTTCTAAGTTTTTACAAAAAACCCACAAGTAATTTGGCTCATGAGAATAGCTCCATTTATGTATGCCTCTTTGGTATGAAACATTGGTATAGTTTAATGAACTACAGAAGTAAATTGCAAGGCAAAAAGAAAGCTCTTGTATTTCTAATATTCATCACAGAGTTCCAGACAGCACATTTAAATCCATTTCTTTGTGATTTATGGTTTATTTGTTTAAATGAATATAGTAAAGCAAGAACAATAGAAGGAATAAATCAATAGAAGCATGAAATAATATAAGACTTCGAGTCTATTACAGATAAAAGAGAAAAAATAGAAAACAGAGATAAGGCAGGGTAAAAAGAAAACAACAGCTAAAATCACTACAAAATCTAAACAAAAGAAACTTCAAAAGAGTAAGGAAAAGCAAAAGAAATAGTAGTAGATTAGCCAGAAACAGTGTGAACAGCCTAATGTCCCACAGTACTAGCTTCCATCTGCAGCTTTCATGGCTCTTCAACTCCTTTTTATCAATGTTGTTTCAGGGGAACAGTATTATAACCATGTCGTATTTGGTGCGAAGGAGCAAAGGAATGAATGGACCATAAATCATATCCGATTGGGTGCTACTATTGTAGGGTAGATGTGCGCCATATAGACTGAGCAGAGTACAACCTAGTGGGCTTCAACTGGTAGAACATAAGGGCATTTTTGCACATGCAAGAGCTGCAGCACTGAATCTCTTGCAGTTGTATAGGTGACAAAATGAGCGTCTGCACTGAGAAAACGGCAGTGGTGCACTTTTGAGCTAAAACATGTAGAAGGTGTTTTAACTCAAAAGTGCATTGCCACCATTTTCTGTGTGCTGAAGCGCATTTTGCCACTTATACAACTGCATGCAGTGCAACACGGTTTGCATCAGCTCACATGCAGAGCAGACTCGATTAATCGGATCCCCAGCATTTGCGGGACAAAAATATGTGAATAAATGCCCTGGAAGATTTAAAAATGTATAGCATGGAAAATGAATAAACACATTTATATGTGCATTTGCTACCATGGTAAACATTAAAGAATTTTATTAATTAATCCTCTGACTACAAAATTATGAAATACAAAATGTATCAGCTCAGCTTAAGAATGACCATATTGATCTCAAAAAATCATTCTATAATAGCTTAATTCTTTCTGTTCAATGAGCAGTTAAATGAAAAAGCACACTGAAAAGTTAATGAGAACATACATATTGTTTGTCTCCTGTTCTTCCACACAAATCAACTATGAAGATTCAAATCATTAACAAGTATAAAAAGCAAGTCATATGCAGTTCACCCAAAGGTCAGTTTCTACAAATAAAGCAAGATGTGGAGCCAGTAAAAAAAAAATAAAAAAAATCAATGGCAGCATTTTCTATGAGAGAATGCAACCCCATCAAAGCACTTTGAAAATTATGTTATCTTTGCCAAAATGATTCTGGGAAAAACCTAAAAAAAAGTTCTGACAATGTCAAAATATTCCACTACATTTCCTGAATAAAATGCTTTCAATTTTTCATTTGAAGCAATGCTGGTTTTAATTTTTAAAAACTCTGAATTACATTTTGATATAATTTAAAATACAAAAATAAAAGCAAAAGGAAAATATGTGATAACCCAAGAATTTTTGTTTTCAGAATTGTTTTTGGTGGAGAATTTGGTAATTTACAAGTTTTGTTTCCAATTGGAATGAAGACAAATAGTGAACCCCCAAACTCCTGCAGGAAATCAAATTTCTGTTCCCCAAACATCTGCAGTGAGATGTATTCTTCTTCAGTGACACAACAATTGTCACCCACATAATGTACACTATTTGGCACAGCAGGTTGCTTGACCTTGTTTGGATTGATAATCAGTTTACTGAAGATAAAAAGTATACAAATCACATTACCATTTCATTATAGAAATTTCTCTCTCTCAAATAATTGGGTGCCAAATTTTCCAAATCAACAGAAGGTATTAATATGTCACTTAAAAACTCCACTTGCTAACCTAAATGCAAATTGTTTTGTCCTATGACTTAATTACCACCTTCCCACATTTCACAGCTAAGATAGTCAAGTTAAGTACTCTCTATGGAAACCATTATTTTTTTATATTCATCACTTTTTGAAATACAGTTCACTTAACACACAGAATTTGAGGTATATCTATATAACAAGATTAAACTAAAGGTACCAACAGTTTTCCATGTATTTCAAGTAAAATTTGAACGTGACCAAAAATGGACATACAGAGAAATTGAGTATCTATAAAAGAATGATGATCAAATTATATAAAAGGGAAATATTAAATGTATGAAATTCAGTTTTATTCTATCATAATATTGTCCACATGCACACATTCGTCAGTAGAGTAAGATTGCAACTAAGGATGGGAAAACTGGCTCCCCTAATATATGGATATGAGTTTTCAAGTTTGAAAATAATCAGTGATTATTTTATAAATGCAGACATTGTTAATCACTTATGACTTCCCACTGTCCCCTACAGTAAGGGGAAATGAACTACATTACAACATAGGAGACTCTAGCTTTCCCAGTTTCTAATGCTGCCACAGACTTCCTGTATAATTTTGGTCAAGTCTCTTAATACATTTGTGCTTCAGTTCCCCTTCTATAAGAGATGTATAATAACACATTGCTAGTTTATATGGCTGTATAAAGATTTGAAGCAGTCAGATAAGAAGTGAGAAAGATTAGAACATGCCTGATTAAAGTAATAGAAAAATAATGTAGGAACATTGGACTAGAAGGGATTTCATGGCTCAATGAATTCAGTTACCTGAATTTGAAGGCAGCACTTTGTCCTAAAGGATACACAAGAACATCCATTCCAGTCCTTCTGGAATATCACAGCCACAAGGCATCTGAGAAATAGGAATCTCTAATGTGACCCTAGAAGAGAACAGGAGAGACAAGAGTGCCATCAAGGGTGCCACCAGTGCAGAATCTGTTAGGGAAATATGCTCTGATAATGCAGGGAAATAGAAGTTGCTCAGTTCCACTGCAAGAACAACAGCTTCCCATTTCTAGTTGTGTCCAATGTCTAAACAAGGTACACAGTCTGACTGCACATAATACAAGCTTCCACCACCACCATGGTACATTCAACCACTATGTGACCACATCCAGGTCACTCTCTTCCTCCATCACCTTCAAACTAGGAACCTCCCTCCTATAGTATGACAAAGGCACCTTCCAGGCCTGGTATAAGTATAGCCCTGCCCTTGTCTCTGGGCAAACTGCCCGCCTTGCTCACCTTCCATACCTTGTTGATAAATGGTTATGATGTCAAATAGGGGGGAGGCTGCCCTTTGTGCACCCAAATGACCATGGGTGATGCATACACACCCTTACCACCCCCACACATGTCCCATGCCTCGCTGATGTCACACCATGTGATGATACTCTGGCTCAAGGCTGTGCGAAACTGGGCACACAGTTGGACCTTTACCATACTGCCCCCTTCAGGGTCACAGACACTCCACCCCACTCTCATTGGGCGTCTTGCAATCCACTGGTTCTCACCCAGTCTCTTGCATACTGCCTATCCAGGCCACACTCACTTCGCCCTACTCAGAGATCCTCATGATTTGCTCTTCACTCCCCGGTCACCCCTGACATGGTCTTTTGGGCCTTTCCCATGACCCTCACCTGAACAGGACTGAAAGATTGCTCAACTATGGGCCTACTTTGCCCCTGACCCCTCATCAGACCACTATACCCCTCTTTTGGGCCACAACTCCGCCCCTTTACACTAGGGCTTGGGGTCTTCCACCCCATAGGACTCAGCTGCTCCTCTCTGAGCTTAACTGGGCCCCACAACTCTGCCCTGCAACTCTCTGGGCCCAGGCTCAGGTGCTGCTCCTTCAGCATGCCTGGCCCACCTCCAGGGTCCAACACCCCATAGGACTCAGGTGTTTTTCAGTAAGCTTACCTGCCCCCCACTAACTCTTCTAGTAACCCACCCAAAGGTGGGGGCAGGGGTTTAGGTGCTTCAACCCGCCTTATACCGGGAAACTTCTCAGTCCTGGTATTTAAGCAGCCCTGCCCTGCCACAGGCAGGACCACCAGACCTCCCTATCTTGGCAGGGTGCAATTTTTGATCATGCCCAGGACAACTGAGGCCTCCTCCATCCCCATAGCCTCACCGTTACCTCCAAGATATTCCTAGAGCAGGAGCTCTGCCGGGTAATGTTACTCCCAGCTGCTGATCTTAAAGTGTTCTGCTCTTAGAGATCTCCCAAAATGGCTGATCTCCAAAATGGCCACTCTCATTAGCCACCCTGCTCCAGCCCTTAAAGTGACTGACACACTAAAGGGTATTCTGTCACATATAGCATAAGTCTTGACATTAGTTTTTACTTTGTGTTATTAAATGTCATGATTTCTGACACGGTACCCTGCAAGACTAACTAATCCTTTTTGTATAATAATTCATTCTTCCTCCATATTGACAATGCCACCCAGCTTCATGCCATCCACTAGTCTCATAAGGACATATCTAGTTCTCATGCCAAAACTACTAATGAAAAAATAACAAGTCTCCATGGATATGTGAGGATCTTCAGAAGGATTATCCACAACACTTTTCAGCTGTCAGAGTTGAAAGCTTTCATGAGGTCAAAGAATGCCATGTAGAGAGGTTTATGTCCTTCCCAGCATTTTTCCTGCAGCTGGCAAGCTGCAAAGTTCATGTCAGTTATGCTTCTTGATGCCCTAAACCCACACTGAGATTCCAGGAGGAGCTCTTCAGCAAGTGGAAAGAGACAGTGCAGGAGGGTTGTCAGATCTTTCCCACAGTGGATGCTGGCACTAGATTTATGTCCCAGATACATTGTTCCAGGAGGACCCAAACCCCCAGACTGGCCACAACCTCTCCATTTGATAATAGGTGAATTTTATTGATACATAGTGATAACAGATAAGAATAATGTAAACAATTCTGTATCTACCAGTCCTAGAGCTATCATCACAGGGAAGGTAATATGCAAGTTTTACCCTGAGGTTATTTCTTGAATGTCAGATGTCAGCAGCCTGAAGGTCAAAGGCCAAGGCCCCTCCCTGCCCCCTCCCCCTGCCCCCCACAGTGGAGTGGGTGAGACGGGCTGGTGGTATGCCCTCTGTCCATGGTGGTCTTGGGTTCCCCTCTTAGGGACCCTTTTCTGCTCTGAAATCCTTCCTTTTATATTCTTTCTCCCCTCTGATGATGATTCTTCATCTCTGGGCACCATTGATTGGTTTCCCTGTGGTCACCATACTGTCCATGTTATATTCCTTTGTTTCACAAACCCATCACATGCCCATCACAAACCCATCACATGCACACATCCTAATTTGGTTATTTACCAGTTTCTCCTAGTTTGTTCCATCTACCAAAAACAGAAATCCCAAGGGCTCTGCAGCTGGTCACTGTGACCTGGCCAATGCAGCAGAATCCCTTATCTCTGTTATGGAACACTGTGGTACATGTCTTCAATTTGTGTGTCTACTTGCCTGTGTTAGACACAGTAGGCCTTGAAAGAAACTTTGACACAAACAGGCTTTTAGAAATCAATTAACCCTTGCCATTGCCCTGAACCATTGTTATAATGTAATACCTACTTTACCTACAAGCCAATTCCCAAAAGCAAACCTCTAAATGTCATTTTTTTAGCCATAATTGACAGCAAAGCAATCCCTTTTTATTTACCAAAGTTGGACTTTGTCTTGTTTCTTGAAGACTGTCACAGTCATGGTGTCCCTGAGGTTATCTGGAATTTCCTTATCATTCCAGATCCTTAAGATGAGAGCATGACACTATGATGTGAACACCTCTCCCCTCTGCTTGAAGATTTCCATGGGATTCCATCTAGTCCACAATGCCCTGCCATTCTTCATCTTGATGGCTTTCCTCAACTTGTCATGGGTTGGAGGGATTCCAAAATCATCCTTGACTGAGTGTTGTGGGATGAAATTGAGAATAGGCTCATCAACAACACTCTTGATTGAGAAGGTCTTCAAAATGTTCCTTCCAATGGGCATTGATGGCTCCCCTTTCCTTGATCAGGTCTGCTCCATTCTTAGGTCTCAAGGGGGTTGGTCCCTGAGCACTTGGACCATAGATGGCTTTAGTGGCACTGAAGAAACCGTGTGTATCATGGATGTCAACAAGATGTTGAATCTCCTTAGCCTTGTCTACCATTTGTTCTTTATATTGTGAGTCCTTCTTTGGATCTCTGAAGTATACCACTCATTATAAGTAAAGAGAGAAAGAGAGAGAGAGAGAGATGGGGAGATAGATACATACATACATTACACACACACACACACACACACACACATATAGAGCTGCAGGGTCCGCCCACAAATCTCTCTCTCTTCATACCTCTGAAGTATGGATGCCCACCAAAATTTGTCACCAATCTCTGCATGCTCCATGACAGTATGTGAGCAGTGGTTCTCAGTAATGGATCTATCACAGATCCCTTTGAGGTTAAAACAGGAGTTAAGCAAGGCTGCATAATTGCTCCAATACTCCCCTCAATATTCCTTGCTGTGATGCTACATCTGACACCTACAAGCTTCCAGTCAGAGTGGAGCTAAACTACTGAATGGATGGTAAGCTGTTTAAGCCTTGGCACCCCAACTGGCCCGTTAATGGGGCTAGAGCCTCAAGGAAGTCAAAAGATTCTGACATAGTGGGATCACTGCAGAGAGGTGGAGGCCAGGGCCATTGGATTCTGCATGATGGTGAATTGGGGAGTCACCTGAAGAGAGGGGCTGAGAGGGGCTGAGATAGGATTTGGGCCAATAACAGTATGAAATAGAGCTAGGGTTTGAGAAGTCAAGGAGTGCTCCAGGTAGGCTTAGAGCTCCCCTGCCCCTTCAGAGCAGCCTGTGCAGGGGGAGGCTGGCCTGGAAGGGAAGGTGTTTGCCCAGCCCAGTCTCTGGGCCCCAGCTGAGGGCTTCCCAAGAACGGCATGGGGATCGCTGGGACCTGGGCACTGGCAAAGAAAGCAGCACAGTAAGGACTGGCATTGCTCAGAGCCACAAAGCAACAGGTGGGACAGCTGCAGGTAGACTCACATCCTGGTGCTGGAATGGAGCTACTGCTGGGAGGGAGCTAGTCTAGGGCTGCAGGTCAGGAATGAAGGGCAGTGGTGGGGCTGTGGGTTTGGAGTGAGCTGCAAGGGCATGGGCAGGGACAGGGCACTGTCATATCAGTGCTACTGTAAAATCTAACACCACAAAGCAGCTGCGGGTCCAGCTGCAGCTGTCCCAAAATCCTGGTTAGTGAAGGGTGTGGGGGCAGCTCTGATTGTCTAAGATAAGAAAAAAAAAAGCAAATGCCAAAGTATAGATATTTAGAATTCATTTTAATATAATGATAGAAGCACTAGCAGGCTTCCAACTTGTTTTAAAATCGTAAATATATCAATAAAACATTGTCCTACTGATCTCTCTCTATATAGTGGTGTTTCATTTTAATCGCAAAAGAACACAGATTTTGGATATTTTAATGAGAGAACTGGGGGGGGGGGGGGGGGATTATCAGAGAATTTGCAATTTTTAAACAGGGAACACTGGGATCCCTGCTGGTAAAGCAAGTGGTGGGACCTGGGCAGAGGAGCCTGCCCAGGGCAGCACCGGGGACCCAGCTGGAGGACAAATGAGGTGACTGACTTTCTGGCTATTTGGGACCAGGAGGACAAGCTTTGACAGTTCAAAGCAGGCGGCCACAATGAGCAAAGCTTCTGAGCGACAGCTGCCCAGATGGCAGAGCAGTGACACCAGGAGACATGACAGAAGTGCCCCCTGAAGGCCAACTGTGCAGCCACAGCCCACTGGCAGCTGGTCCAGAGGTGCAAGCAACTTTGCTGCAGTGCCCATACCAGAGCCCAGGTGGCTGTGTAGTCCCCATCTGGGTCTGAGAGGTGTGCTGCCATGGGGTCGCAGTTCCAAGGGGGCAGATCCTGTTGCAGGTGGCAGCAGGTCACAGACAGGCAGCTGCCCTCACTGCCAGACTGCTGCAGTGGGTAGAGGGTGCAGGGGCCACTCCAGGTTAGGACTGCCCAGCTGGCACAAGGGGCTAGTGTCCCCAGATACCAACTAGGTGGGCCTCAGAAACTCCTGAGGGCAAGTAGCCCTGAGTTGCTCACCAGGGCAGCTTTTTGTACTGCTGAGGCCAGCACATGTGCCAGCCCCAGCCCCTGGCTGCAAATCTGGGAGGAGCTGGGCAGAATCAGCTCTCCCCAAGTGGCACAATTTACCCCACAGCAAAGTGCATATTCAGTCATGTGTGCTGAGGCACAAATCTCCCACACAAATTTGTACCGCTGTTATTTGAGCTGCTGCAAGTGCACATGCCTGAATGTGTGGACGCACCCTGACAGAGAAACCATACATACAGGATAGCTACCTGAATGTTGCAAACCCATCAGATTATCACCTTCTAGAAAGGAAACACTTGCTGGCATCACTGCTAACAATGCATCCACCAATTATTGTAGGCCATGCTTTGAGAAGTCTGCACATAAAAGTTCATCCACATGCACATGGTAGCTCATTTACAGAAACTCTACTCCCACTGGTGAGCTCATAGGAACTACTGCAAAAAAGGGGAAAATCCTCTGTTCCATTATGGCTCTTTTGTATCCTTCAGGAAGCAGCTGCTCTAAATCTGAGCTTTAGAATAATGGAGATACAATAGGATTTGTGATGGGCCCTGTCTCTGCTCACTGGTGGGGGGTGGAACTTGGTTAATCTGGGCAAAGCTTTTACAATACTGTTTAGGACAGATGACAGAAATTGGGCTCTATTACAACACACGCATCTCTCTTTAATTTGTTTCACTTACACATTGTTATACTTCTTTTGAACATCAACTTGCTGATTGTTCTCAAAGCTTTCTGCAAATATCAGCTTCCTCAAAAGACAAACAACAGCTAACACCAAGTCAGCTTGCAGACACTTGTGTCAGTTAACTCTGTTAACTTATAATTTAAAGATTTTCTACTGAATTCTTTATCAGTTCAATAAACAGAAGCTCTTTTTCTATCACACAAAATGCCCCTCCAGCATTAGTGCTACCCAGATAGCTCTGCTTCTCATAAAGCCATACAGACCTTCAAGGTGCAATGTGCTCTTCCTGCCCTCTCCACAATACATGCATTCAAGTAAAAAATCCTCACTTCACCATCTTGCCTTTTGACACACAAATTATGTGGAAGTAGATATTAATATTATACCTGGCTATAGGGAATGTGGCCTTTTGTAGCTGGGTGGAGTCAAGATTTTTTAACTGTCACAGAACTGACTGCAGTGTGATGTAGAGATACTTGTGTGAACTTTACAATAGCTAACTTGGATGCTGGTAGCAACATGGAACATGAGCAAATTTACTCTGCTGATGTGTGCCTTTTGTCTGGGCAGTCTCCACTCCTCCAAATGCCTGCCTAGGCATATGCACTGAAGGTCTGGGTGACCTCCTACATGTGCACCATGATCCAGAAGGATCGACAGTTGCCAAAACCAAAACTATGTGTGCCTCTTGAGCAGCAGCATTGCTACAAAGAACAAGTGAGAAAGAACATGGACTGGAGGAACTGAGACTAGCTATGGAATCAACAGTAACTGGACTCTGCCTAAGAGAAGCAGGGATCTTGGTGGAGAACAGTACCAATACCCCTGTGCTGGGTCATTAATATATGGCTAACCTACAGCACTGGCACTTCCTGCAAAAAAAAAGCAGATAGTAGTCATCTGCTTGACTGCCTGTTTGTTATAATTCCAAATTAATGAATACGTTAATATGTATTCATTCATATGTAGTGTTTTTCAACACAGATATCTGCCCAGAGAGCTCTGCAACGAGTGAATAGCTCAAAGCAATAAAAATCTCACACAGCACAGCTAAGACAGATGAGGCAGTTGGTTGCCTGTACAGCCAAAGGGTCCACAGCTTCTACTTTCACTGCACAAGTGTTCACGTCTATTCTTTGGCTGAAGCCTCACTGCCAAAGGAGGCAAAGGAAGAATCACAGTTTATTTGACAATTCTGAAGTACCAGTAATCCAGTGCTTGTTTCACTGTATGAAGATATCTGTAACTGGAGGACTAGATTTCACAAATGTTTCATTGCAGTTTAAAAAAAATCTTTTTTCCTTTTAAAAAAAAGAGATTACATCCTAGCTTTTGAGTCTTATTCTACCACTTCAGCTCATGTGTAGTCCTTGACTCTACAAGTAGTCCTACTGAATATAATGGAAGTTACTTAGATACAATCTGCATTCCTAACTCCACAGTAAGATAGTACTTAAATAATACATCACACCATCATTTGTATTTTAATTTTCCATTTTGTTGCACAGGAGAGCATGCTTAAACTTACATATGCAAATTATAAAGGGCATTGCATTTTCATTCAAAATAGTTCTCCATAAGCCTCCTGCTAGTGATGAAACATTGTGTTTTTTCCACACTGTTTACAGATGAAAGAAGAATGCGTATGAAGCTCCCTCTGGATCTATCGTACAACTTCTGTATTTGTAGAAATACAAAAGCTTACGATGCAAGAACTGAAAGACTCATCTGCAAGATTTACTGAGGTGAAAGTTAGAGAAAACCAACAAATCTCAAAGTTTAATGTGGCAACTCTTAAATGTCAGGCATTCAACAGAAAGTTCTATTATTGCTGATATTAATCAGTGATAACTCTTCATTGTTTCGATTATGGAAGATAATGCAGGGCACCATTGGGGACAAACTAAACAAGACATAAGTACAAGAAGCCCCTATCAGCTGATTATTGGGTACATGCAATTTAATGCATGACAGGAACCATATTTTATGTAATAACTTTGTGGATTATTCCTTGTTTTATCATGTCATTCATTGTATTAACCTTTGGCTGGCTGGCTGGGTTACTACTAACTGGTTAATCATGTCTGCCAGGGGCCTTACATACAGGCAGTATCATAATTATCACCAGCTCACCAGATCCCTGAAACTTTTTAAGGTATTGCAGCTGAAGAGGCAAACCAAAAGAGTTTAGTACTTTTGCATGCTGCAAAAGAACAGCTCTCCCTAGAGAGAAAGTTGCAAAAGTAGCTGAGAAAGAGGCTGAGAAATTCCAAAGCCACTAGGATTATTATATCTACCTTGCATCTTATATAAGGAGATCCAATGCGGGACTAAACCTGGATATGAAGGACAGAAAAAAAAAGGCAGTTTGCTTCCTTCAAAATCAGTTTAAAAGTACAGCAGGAGAAGTGAACAATATGGACTGTTGGAAAAAAACCCTCAGCTAGAGGCAAGGAAACAAGACAACATAAAGGAGTTACTAGTTACCATGAGAGGCATGTCCTAGATCTAATCTCCTCCCAGAGGGAGAAAAAGTTTTGTGAGTATCTCCAAAATTAGTGTCCTGGTTAGTGTGCCAGAAAAGGAGGATAGAAACTTGGAACCAGGAGCTATACACTCAGAGTGATCCCTGACTCTAAAAGGCATGGGAGAGCCTCCAGAAAAGGAATAAGGAAAAAGACCAAAGCCATAATGAGAATCTCTAAAGGGAGAAATGAAAGTAGTAATTCCTGCCAACCTTCAGAAAATATTCTGTTACTATAAAACTATTCTCAGTAATCCCCCAAACACCAAAACTTTTAATACTATTTGAGGCAACTGCTGTTGAATAAATAATAAATAAGTTCTAAATAGATAAAAATAGTTAAAACAGTTATTTGCACAATACCTGTAATGTGTAGAAGGGGGAGTCACAGCTGGAACACAATGGCATCTTTCCTAGAGAGCGTCTTCATGTGAAGACCAGTGGCATTAGCACCAAATGAACATCCCCTAGGTAAAATTCCTGCTGAAGCAGCTGCCACACATGACTGTGAATACATCCTCCTCCCCTAATGGGAACAATCTTTCCCTAGAGAATAACTTGAATTTTAAACTGTACAATGAATATTTTCACACTTATGAATGTCCATAATATATACCTAAAATGAAGGTAAACTTCAGAGGTAAGGATGGTCGAGGTACATGTCTTAAAAGACATAAAATGAACAATGTTCAGTCACTCCAGGAGTAAAGTTTGTTGTTGGGGGGTTTCTTTTTGGAGGGCAGGGAGGATTTTTTGGGGGGTAGGTTTAAATAAATTACTTGGCCTCATCCACAGTAGAGCTAAATCTGAGAAAATGGATGAACTAGCCATCTGGATGTTAGCAGAGTTAGCTCCAACTTCACATCTGAGAGAAGCAGAAGGTAAGAAAATGTGAACCAATGAAAGCAAAGGACAATAAATGCGATGATTGACTTTCCATTGTTAAAGCAACCGGCGCGGGGGTGGGGGGGGGAGAATTTGGGAAGGACAGGCCTAGAAGAATCAAGGAATCCTCAACACAAATAGTCCTCTAGAAGTAATTTCACTTAGCATTGGGATGGGTGAGAAGAACTACCACAAAAAGTTTAATGTTTTCTCAGTTAAAACCTTAACTGGCACATGAACTGTGGCATATAGACTAACAAGTGTGAGACAGCCAATGTCTGTCATTACATGAGTTACAGTTTTTGAAAACCTCTTTCTTTGCAGAACATCCTACAAGTCATATCAAATCAAGGCAAAATACCTAATGAGAAAAGAAAAGAAGGGAGTTATCAGTGAACTAAAGTTTATTGGCACAGCCCTGCCAACAAATCTGAAAAGATGGTAGCCTTGGGATGTTAATCCAGTACCTTCTCACAGAGTGTTTTGAAGACTCATTAATGTTTGCACACCAGTACCAACATGTTGAGCTCCATGTAAAGTCTAAATATTATTATTAATTGGATTACAAGAGTTTATATTTGGCTATATTTTCATTGATAATGCAAGTATTATGACATTTATAATTAAATACTTTCTCACTAGTGTAATTTTTCAGGCTTGAAATTAGTAAACAGTTGTGACATTGAAAAACAACACCTTTCTCCCTGATTTAACTAGGTAGCATGTGCCCCAATTCTGTGCCCATGCTGTGCCTGCAGAATCTGTCCCATGCTCTAGATTGCAAGCCCGTTATCCCGTTCCTCCATTTTACAATATACAGTTTGAGCCTGCTGTTTCTATTCCGAGCTCCTTTTGGTCAAGTCTGCCCTCAATGACTGGGGCAGACTGTAGATCTAAAATTAACTTTACAGTCCTTTTTATTGAGTGAAAACTTTCCATTAGAATCACAAGCAGTGCAACCCTGTGCTGCCTACCTTCACTCACAACCAAACTGAAACAGTATCGATAAAGATGTCAATGAAATACTGGCCTTAAAAAGTAATGGTAGCTCTACATTCAACACTGTAAATTATTTCATTGTTAACTACTTTAAATGCAAACCCCTAGTTAACTAGAATTCTTCACAGTTAACAAATATTTTCTCTGCAGCCTCCATATATCAAAAGATCCAATACACCTTTGAAAACACCTTATCCCTCTCCAACAACATGTGGAATTAAGTTATAGATTTTTAATATAAAACTTTTCAGCAAGATGTTATTTAAAAAAAAATCAGGACAACATTTGATCAGCACTTTGATTTGATTGTATTATTTACTTTATTAATAAATTTAATTGAGACCAATATGTCCTTAATGGTTTTATTTCTAATTTCACATTTCAATTTAATAGAACCTGTATTTAAAAAATAACTGTTTCAGAAACTGTTGAAAATCTCCAATATGACTCACTGGAGTGTTACAGAAGCCAGATGTTTGCTGCAGAATTTAGTTCAAGCCTGCTGAGTAGTATACAGAGTCCTCTACATCATAACTACTGTATCAGTGTAAACATTTACATCAGATTTTCAACAAGAACAAATCAACAACTCCCTGAAGGAACAATCCCTGTTCATACCAGTCAAGAATCTGACCTGAACAAATATCTACTTAATATTTTAAAGATAACCTTTAACAATTAACACCATCACAATACTGCAGTTTTCTAGCTAGGTCAAATTTTCCTGATAAGTGTTACCAGCTTCCATTTAAAAAAAGAAGCAGCTTTGAAGTCCTAGTGTATTTTTTGTTAAATTATCAGTTTTTGGACTAACCTAAGATACTATGTAAACAGTTTTTTTTACATATTCTTAAATTTCTTTAGAACGGGAAGACTTAGTTAATTAAATTCTAAATATAAAGCAATTGGAAGCAGAAAAAAATACTCACTGAGAGATACATCAGGAAATCAGAGATCACTTGAAGGACTCCCTCTCTTGAAAAGCTATTCTGTTATAAAATGCATGTCTAGCACAGGAAACTGGACATGTGAGCCAAAGCTTTAATCATGCAAGCATGCCATCTTCCTAGCAATGTAAGTGGCAGCTTTCTGCTGATTCCACAAGCACAAATGAACAATCAGTCATACCACACATATGGGATCCATCTTTACTAAATGTAATGATGAATTTTCACTCTCTCTTTTCAAGTTCTGTTTCTTAAAATATACAGAGATTACACAGAAAATTATGTTTTAAACAGAAAAAAGATAAAAACTGCCTCCTTTATTGGATGTGGTCTTGATCTAGTTCTTAAACAGTGTTTTACAAATAACAGCTGTTAGTTGTGTACCCCCTCCAACACCACCCTTTTCTGCTATCCTATCTGTAAAATGTCCTCCTTCCCCCACCCCCACCCCCCCACCATTGCAGCTCTTAGGCAGTAATATGTAAATACACAGGGAAAATAAAAATGAGCTTTTTACTTGGAGGAGAGAACTCAGAAGTGTTGTATTTACATATCATGGAGCTGTGATACAGTTCTTAGGAACTCATACCTGTTTCTGCATACAGAATATCCTATGGTAAAATTACTGGGAGAACTGCTCAAGTAAAAGGGAAGTCAAGAAATCGGATTCCAGGTATCTTATAGCTCTAGACAATATATTATCACTATTTAGGCAAAGGTCAACAGCAGACAAAGTAGTGCACAAGAGCAGAAGTTGATGCACTGAAGCCTTGTGCTACTCAACTTGTCTCCTCAAGTTTCTTGGTCCTGTGCACCCACAACAAGAAGGCTCTTAGCACTTCATTCATCCTCTCAAACACCAAACCCAAGAAAAGTGCCTCAAGATAACTTAATTCAAACCGATTCATCCCGCAGTGGACACCGGTCCAAAACTAACATTTAGAAATTAATGCATACTAAAGAATTAATAAGAAAAGCTCACTTGTAGTTTGTCAGCAATGGTGTTAAATACCTCTGACATGCTGTTCTGAGAGATTTAACCACATATATTAATAAGGACACATATAACAAAAGCCCAGGGAACCTCTTCTCCTCAGCTACCTCCCTGAGATGTTCGCAGGTCATCCTTGCTCAAAGCCATGCAGTCACTGGAAGTGATCTTTGGCCTAGATGCCAAGACTGAGGACAGTACAACCAAGCCACTCTGTTGGGTAGAGCATTGCCTCATTAAGATAGTGGTCAGAGGCAGGCAATTAGACCAATGAGTCAACCTTAAGACTCATTCATGACAACAAATTCCAAAGCCTGTTAAAATAATATAATACTCCACTTGTAAGACAAGCAGTTGAGGACCTGGTACATTTTTTGTATCTATTATCTTGATATACTAGACTCACCCACAGATACCACCCCCTCTTTTTAACAACCATACAGATCTCCTTGGTTTTCTGAAACCCTGCACCACGGGAGTAGTGGAACCTCTGTCAAAAGCAGAAAACAGAAGTCAATACAGACAGGATGAAACATAACAAATATCTCAAAACACAAGTGTAGACTACACTAGAAGTCAAGAGGCCTTCTTAATAGACTCCCAAGAAACAATCAGAACTGCTCCAAGAAGGGCAGTAAAAACTTCACTAGTCCTGAGTACCTACAAAAAGCATCAGAACCAAGCAATGAAAGAACTACCATATTTCACAGAAAAGATTATGTATGTTTGGCAAGTATTCTGAAAACATGTGGATCTGCTGTGCAGCAACGTTCCCAAAATCCAGTACACTCATACACCAAGAGGTTCTGGAATCCTAAATTAGAACCTCAAACAAAAAACCTGTGAATTTGATCCATTCCATTCCTGTCTGTAAAAAATACTCATGAGCAACTGATGCCACTCATTGAAAAAATTCATTATTAAAACGTTGTCTTCTTCATCATGTCTCCAATCCAACCTTTCTATATGGTCTTCTCCCAGTCTTCTGCACAGGCGACTGCTTCTGGTGTTGGGGTTGCCAGATCTTGTAGGATGCACTGTGGTGCTACAGGGCATCTCAGGAGATGATCCATGGTTTGCTTCTCCTGACAAACACATTGGTCAGTTGCATAGAGGCCCCATGATGTCATGAGAAAGTTGCATCTTCTAAGACTTACTCTCAATCTGTTGAGACTCCATCATGTATGCCATTTGTAGTTAGAGCCAGATGCTAACTCCTCACTGGGGGTAATTCCTCCTTGTCTCCATTCAACAGCTTTGTCACCTACTTTTTCCCATTCTTTTTGCCAGAGGATAGTTCTGCTGATTGTGTTAGTGTGGTAAAAGACAAAAAGCTATTTCTCAATGAGAGATGATGGTGCACTAATTGATGTCCATATAGCACATGGCAGTCCTCTAACTCTTGTACCTGCCAGTAAAACACCATCCCACAACAAGAAGGCTCATAGTCATATTACTTTGAAAGGTACAGATACACAAATACATTAGTTCAAAGTAATATGACTATATTCCAAGGTAAAAGAGCACACAGTGTGCAGGTTTCCACTAGTGAAAGTCACTCTACTCTGGTGTACAATAACTTTTAGAAAGTGAAGTGAAAACCCATGAAAGTTACACTGGATACTAGTCATGTATCTGTGACTTTAGTAACTTAATCCCAAAATGAAATTACTTAATACAAACCTGCTTTTCTACCACTAAGTAGCCAGGTACTGTAATGGTACCTACTGTGGGCAGCTAGCTTGAGAGAGGTCATCATGTATCTACTTCTTATTATACAGCAAATTTACCAGAGAGTAAAATCTGGCATAATTTATTCCATGGTAATCTTGTTATGTATCCACACCCTAAATGAAGGACTCTGCCTTCTTCAAACATACAATAGTCTAGCTAACAGTGAAGAAATTGACCCTGAATGCATTGGTTCTAGTCAACTACCACACAGCATTAAACCTCCCAACAGAAGCAAGCTTGAAGAGAATGTAACTACTGAAAAACAGCTATAAATTCCTTTAAATGAGGTAACATTCCACATCCAGCATAATCTGGATTCACACAAGAACACGAAATTGGAACTACTTTACTGGCCCTAATGGATGATCAGCTCCTATCAGTAAACGGAGAGCAGATTATTCTTATCTTCCTGGACTTCTTTGCAGTATTGCCCGATGACCATGAGATATTGTCATATCACTGAAGACACATGGTAGGGCCCAGGGTAGTTATCTAAAATGATTTGAGTCCTTCCTAGATGGACCCACCCATAAAAACTGCAGCATCATTAGGTCCCTCCTTTTTAGAGTTCCACAAAGACAAGTTTTCTTTCCCATCCTTTTCAATATATTGATGCAACCACTACATCAATTGGTCAGGCAGCACAGATGCAGCTAATCAGTCAGTCCCAAGGCTGCACCGACCATTGAAGCACCTTTGATGTAGCAATAACTTTCCTCCAGTCTTCCTGGTTTTTTGAAAACCTTGTACAATCAGTCAGTTTTAATCCCATCCAGTCATTAATGTGTGGTTCAGCTTGTCCTAAGTCTTTCTGTTCTTCTTCATCTACCCACAACACCCTGCAGGATGGTGTTGGCAAGGGTGCTAGGCCTTCTTGTTACATGTCCAAGCAACCGTGTCTTTCTTTTTCTTATGATTTCAAGTAAGGGTTTGTATCTGCTGACTTCTTGTGTGATATGATCTTTAACAGATTCATTTGTTCTATGTGCGGTGTAGGGTATGTATAGAAGTCTTCTGAAGCACCACATTTCAAAGGTCTCAATTTGCTTTTTCCAGTGCCCTAGTGAGTGTCTAGATCTCAAAGCCTGTGACTCAGTACAGACAGTTAAAAAGCCTGAGATTGAATCAATTCAATCTTTGCAGGTTAGTCTAAACTGCATAAATTGAACCCATAAGCAAGTGAACAGATATTCATTTTTGATTCCTTAAATGCAGCCATATGCCTGCAGTGGTCCAGGCCAGAAGCTGGGGTCCACTAGAGTACATGTCCCTGCTCAGCTGGAGCAGATAGTTTGGGCCAAGGCTAGCCTGCCCACCCTGTCAGGGGGAGTTTGCAGGGGAGGTGCAAAGCATCCTGGGATGCTGGGGAACTGTGAGTTAACTTGAATCTGGAGGGGATCTGAGGCAGAAGTTCAATAAACTGATTTAACCTAAATCACTTAAGACTGATATTAGATCCATCCAGGTTTATCTTAAAGCTGTTTCAGCCATTTTAAAAGCGGTTTATGTGCACTGAACTTTTGTTTCCAGTTTCCAGTCAGTTGTACTGGTTTATG
This sequence comes from Alligator mississippiensis, assembly GCF_030867095.1. Lineage (NCBI taxonomy): Eukaryota > Metazoa > Chordata > Crocodylia > Alligatoridae > Alligator > Alligator mississippiensis. The sequence goes on from NC_081830.1 coordinate 47,633,437, forward strand.
TGTAACTTCTGTCCCCAGCCACAGTTGTTGAAATAACAACATCATATAGTAGGCGGAGTTCCATTTTTATTGTGATGTTGCTACTAGTCCAGATTTTCTTCAGCTTTGCTTGTTGTCCAATGGCAATGGCTATTCTTGGTTTTACTTCTTTTTCTGATGTAGCATCTTCTGTGATGGTTGCTCCAAGGTATTTAAAGTGTGTTACTTTTTCTCATTACCAATTTTTACTGATGAATCATCATTGCTATTTATGATGTTATCATTACTTTGCTCTTTTCCACACTAATTTCCATTCCATAACATTTTGTAGCCTTATGCAGCCTTTCTGTCATTTCCCTATGGTCCTTTGCACTTGGAGTATATGCATATGACTCTAACTATCCTTCATCACATACAACAGGGCTTTAAATTGGATTTTTTTCTGGACAGAGCTTTAAACTAAGATTGCTTGGGGTGGGGATACACAAATTCAAACATGTCCTGGGACCAACATACAAGTAAGCCCTGTAGATAAGGACACTGGGAGAGCCACTTCTGTGGGAGCTGAGGGAATAGTTCTCCATCAGTGGGACAGGAAGACAGGGGACCTCAGTAGGAGGACCCAGGTGCCTATATACTAGTGCCAGGAGCATGGGGAACAACCAGGAGGAGCTAGCCCTCCTACTCTTCAGTGTGCATTATAATCTAGTAGGGATTACAGAGACCTGGTGGAACTCCTCACATGACTGGAGCATAGCTATAGAGGGATACACCCTCATAGATGGGACTGGGTGGGGAAGAAAGATGGAGGCATTCCTATCTATGTGAAAGAGCAGTAAATCTCCTTAGAGGCCAACATCAGCTCCAAAATTGGACAGCTTGAAACCCTCTGGGTCAAGTTGCGGGGGGGAGGGGGGGGAAGGGGTGCAGTAAGAAAGACGTAACTGTAGATGTATACTACAGACTACCAAACCAGTGGGAGGAACTCAATCTGGAGTTCACCTGAAAATTCACTGAGGCCCCATGTGCATGTGACATGGTCATCATGGGCAATTTTAATTATCAAGACATTTCCTGGGAGGAACACTCAGCCAAGCTGGATCAGTTGCAACCCTTCCTAACCTGTGTTGAGGAGCTCTTCCTTACTCAGAAGGTGCATGGGCCAACCTGAGGTGATGCTCTGCTAGACTTGGTCCTGGTCAAAGGAGGTGACCTGGTGACTGACTTAAATATAGAGGGAAGCCTGGGCAACAGTGACTATGAAACCATCATGTTCACTGTCTGACATAAGACAGACAAATTGGACACCAGGACTGAAATCTTAGATTTAAAAAATGCTAATTTCATCATCTTAGGTCACTAGTAGGGGGACCAGAGACTGAAGGAGAAAGATGTGCATGAAGAGTGGTTATTACTTAAGGACATGATCCTTGAAGAACAAAGGAAATCCATTCCCATGCGGAGAAAAGGTAACAGAAGAGCTGGGAAGCAGACCTGTGCAAAGCAGCAAGTATTTGCTTTGGATTTGGATTCAGATTCGGCCAATTTGGAGGGACAGTGATTCGATTTGCTGATTTGAATCACTGTCCCAATTCAATTCGGCCAATTCGGATTTGGAGATTTGGTGCCGATTCAGAGATACGGCCATAGACTATGCAGGCAGTCTTCGATGATGCTGGACACAGTTGCCTCCAGCTGGTAAGCCTGTTGTGGTGGGTGGTGGGAATGGGGATGTGGGGACGGGGCAGATCAATGCCCCCACAGTGAGGGAGGGATTGGAGCTGGGGCTGGGACAAGCTGCCTAACCAGGGTGGGGGGGTGCAGGACTCAGGGAAGGGGGCTCCCACCACTGTGTCCTGCCAGTCTGGGAGCTGCTGTTCTGGTGGCTCCTCCAGCGGCTCTCACCACTGGTCTGGGAGAGCATGATAGTGGGCATGTGCCCTTGGATCTGTGTGGGGCAGGCTGGGCCAGGCTGCACTCTGGATGTGTGGCGGAAGGCACTGGGAGTGGGGACTATGCCCTCCCACCACTCATCCAGCTGGGGCAGGGAGGCACAGGATGGTGCCTCTCCGCTGCCTCAGACAAGTGGCACACAGCGGCAGAAGCTGCTTCAGCCTCTCCGCATCTCCTGGACAAGCTGCAGCTTCGCCCCACCCCGCCTGGCTGGGTGAGCAGTGGCAGGGCATAGGGGTGGGCACGTGCACCTTGATTGGGGAGTGGCCACCCTATGGGGAATTTTAGGGTGGTTGCAGCCCCCTGATAGCCCTCACTGCCAGGCTGTGCTTTTCAGGGCAGGTGGAACGAGGGCTGCACTCTGGGCTGTGGCTGGAGCTAGCTGCCTGGAGCGCAGACCTGGCTCCACCTGCCCCACAAAATGTAACCCAGCAGCGGGTGTCTGGGGCTAGCCTCCTGGAGCACAGCCCAGGCCTGCCTGACCCATGCAGATCCAGGGGCATACGCCTGCTCCCATGCTCTCCCAGACCAGCAGTGAGAGCCACCAGAGGAGCCACCAGAAGAGCAGCTCTCAGACCAGAGGCACATGGCAGCGCACAGTGGCAGGAGCCCCTCTCCCCAAGTCCCACACCCCTTTGATAAGCTTGCAGAAGGTAAAACTCTGAATGACAGCCAGCATGGCTTTGTCATGGGTAGGTCTTGCCTGACCAACCTCATCTCCTTCTACGACCAGGTAACTCACCACCTGGAAACAAGATAGCAGGTTGACATTGTATACCTTGACTTCCAAGAGGTCTTTGATCTAGTATCCCACAATGTCCTCATGAGAAAATTGGAGAATTGTGGGGGCTTAACTCCAAGACAGTCGGGTGGGTGAGAAACTGGCTGCAGGATAGGACTCAGAGAGTTGTAGTGAATGGATCTGGGTCATCCTGGAGAGAAGTGGGCAGCAGTGTCCTGCAGGGGTCGATGCTTGGTCCAGTACTTTTCAACATCTTTATTAACAATTTGGATGTGGGGGTGAAGAGCTCACTGGCCAAGTTCACAGATGATACCAAGTTATGGGGAAGCATGGTCATGCTTGAAGATAGGCTACAGATACAGGTAGACCTAGATAGGCTAGCAAGTTCGGCAGATCAGAACCTGATGAAGTTCAACATTGAGAAATGTAAAGTGCTCCACCTGGGGATGAGCAACCCCCAACACACCTACAGGCTTGGAGGCACCAAGCTGACTCGCACCATGAATGAAAGGGACCTGGGGGTAATAATAGACCACAGTATGAACATGAGCTGGCAGTGCAATGCTGTAGCCAGTAGGACAAATGATACTTGCTGTATCTCCAGTAAAACCAAGGAGGTGATTCTTCTGCTCTACTCAGCACTGGTGAGACCACAGCTGGAGTACTGTGTCCAGTTCTGGGCACCACACTTTAACAAGGACACTGGCAAGCTTGAGAGAGTCCAAAGAAAGGCCACCCATATGATCAGAGTCTTACATGGCAAGCCATATGAGGAAAGACTGAGGGATCTGGGACTCTTCAGCCTTATAAAAAGAAGGCTGAGAGGGGACCTGGTAGTAGCTTACTGCTACACTAAGAGGGTACATGAAGGGCTTGGTGAGCAACTGTTGACCTGGGCACCCAAGGGGAAAACCAGGAATAATGGCCACAAACACCTGGAAGATCGATTCAGGCTCAACATTAGGAAAAACTTGTTCACGGTCAGGGTGTCCAGACTGTGGAATAAGCTCCCTCCAGATGTGGTGCAACCACCTACTCTGGAAATCTTCAAGAGGAGACTAGACAGTCACCTTGCTGTGGTCACCTGACCCCCAGTTATCTTTCCTGCTAGGTGCAGGGGGATGGACTGGATGATCTTCCAAGGTCCCTTCTCCCCTTACAGTCTATGAATCTATGAACCACAGTGTTTATTCCTTAATAAAGGAATATATTTCTCACCCTCAAGGTTATGGGGAAAAGATTGACTACATGAGCTGAACAAGGAGGTAAATAGAAAGATCTGTTATTTTATATATGTCATAATTTTAAGCTAAAGCCTTGATTTTAGAATTCTCAGGGTTAACTGTGCTGCTAATGGGAAAGACCAGTCTGGCATGCAATAAGTAAACACATTGCATACAATATACTGGAAATTATAATGCAAAAAAAAGTAAAAACACTGAGCTTACCAGGCTTGGAGCCTGCCTTTTATTTTGGTCTTTAATACTCCTTCTATGCTATAAACAGCCAAATGGCTTGTTGAAAAGTGGTATAATAAAATGACTCAGTTGCAGACTCTGCCAAGTTTCAGTGTTCATTGTGTGATGCCCTGAATTATAAATCCTTGAATATAGGAATTAATAATGGAAACACTGGCACAAACTCAGCTATTATAAAAACAATACTATAATTACTTTGTTGCATAGGTAACAAAAATTAGTCTGCTGACTTTCATGTGACATATTCCACATAAATAGATATTAGCACCTTAGGACACACATTTCACACCCCAGCACTATGTCTTCTGCTGTCTCTCCCTTCCAAATAACCTGGCAAAGCACTTAAACCACAGGTACATGTAGTATTTGCATGGATGCACTTAGCCATCAGAAGCAGAGCTATACTACAGAGACACTCAATTTACATAACCAACCCAGAGTTTAGCTAAACTAAATATCCAGATGCCAGACAAAGGAGCTTTGTCCTTTGAAATAAAGCCCAAATTGGATTTAAAAAAGAGTAAACGTTATATTTAATTAGTGAAATGTGGATGTTTATCTAATTGCCTGCATATTACAAAGAAAGGGTTCACTGCTACAAAGAGCTGCTCACAAACACAAAATAAGTGCTACATGAAGTCCCATTACTTTGCTGCTGAACAATTGCAAGTTCCTGTTTTCTGCTCACCATGACCTAGTTGCTACTCTTTTAAAGTGAACTCCAACTTGTTAGAGCAAAGACTCCCCATTAGGAAAAATGTATTATGGGCTTAATCCAAAACACACCGAAGTTAACTGGGTTTGTCAAGTGACTACTCTGGGCTTTGAATCAGGCCTTGACTCAGTGAAACTCAATAGGATGCTGCTAAAATTTATTACCAATTTAAAAATGAGTTCCATATGAGCCTTGTGCATATTTTCTTATTGACCAGTTGTTGAATTCAAGCCTTACTTCAAAGAGCTGATTATCAAAAACATGAAGATTCTGTTTAGCTCCAATCAGTTGGGTAACTCAAGAGAAAATAAAATTCTGACCAGACATTTTAAACATCATTCTCTTGCTTTTGCTAATGCATGAAATCTCGTTTTCAATATCTAATTTCTGTCTGTTCCAGACATCACACTGAGATCTGACAGTTGAGTAATAAAAAGCTATGTAACTTCATTTATATTGTATCTTATTGAAGTCAAATCAATTGCCAATGCTTCAACTTAATTATTTTTTTAAATAAGCCTTTTAGGTTGAGTTTATGCTCCACATTAAACTGTCTCCTCTCTTTTAAAAATGAGTGATAAATTATCACTGTCAAATGCTATACTGCATAAAATATTTGTGTCAGCGGGAAGATGGAAAACTTATTAGTAGAATTCCTTAAGCTTTCTATACTAAATTTTGGCAAAAATGCATTTTTAATAGTTCCTAGGGGAACAATAATACATTACTACTATTCACATTTAATCCCTGAAGCTTTGCACAGGTAAACAGGTTCATGATTACTGATAATTTTGCAGGACTGAGATATTATCAGTGTGGTGACATTCATGTCACTAGGGGAAGTTGTAATGTTTGTGACATAAGTGTATATGACATTCAAGGGCGTCTTTACATATGCTCTGGGGTTGGGGGGCACTTTAATTACAGCAACACTCAGGAACAGCTCTAATTAAAGTACCCACAACGTCTCATGTATTCAGCATCCTGTGCTTCAAAATGGCAGTGAGGCCACTTTAAAGCTTGTTTTATGAGCTTTACTTAAAGCACCCCCTCCACCATTTTTAAGCACGGGGATGCTGAATACACATAATGCTGGAGCATGCTAATCGAGTCTGCTCCAATGCTTGCTAATTAGCATGCTTCTGGCACATGTATAGGTGCCCCACATCTCCAAATCATACTTCAGTGTAAAGGAAAGATGCTCAGGTGAGATCACAGTTGTCAGATGAGAAGTTATCAACCAGCCTATCTTCCAATAGTGACTCAAATGGAAAGTTTGTCCAAAGGAACTACATAGTTCTTAGTTGTAACTGCAGATGCCTTGCTGATCCTAGAATTAAAGGTTTGTCCCAAACTGAAAGTCTCTTAATGACATGATGGCTCGACTGAAATTCAGAAGGATTTTTACTACATTGACTTCAGTAAGGCTGAAATTTCCTTTTGGAACTTTGTTTGATTTGTCATTTGATATCTAGATGTGATATCTTTTATTACACCAACTGAATAGTTGGAAAAAAGTTCTTTGCAACCTTTCAGGTACAATCACCTTCTTCAGGCATAGTGAGTCTCTACTGTTCTGAGATCTCCAAGGAATGAAAGAAGCTAAAAGTGTGATAAGATGTCAGTGAGAATGTAAGTAGGTGGAAATTTGGAAAACAAAGGGAAGAGAAGAGAAGGGAAGGGGGCGGGGAGGGAAGATGAGAAAATAATGCAAAAGGTAAATAAGGGAGACTCTACAGTAATTGAGTTCTCCAGTCAGTGAAAAAGTAAATAGCTGGAAATTAGGAAAACAAAGGGTGGAAATGGAGCGGGGGGGTGAGGGGAGGAAGAAGGGGAAAAGAAAAGTGTAAAAGGTAAGGTCAAGCAAGTACCTGGTGAATCAGATGTCAGGCAGGTTGTAATATGTCATAAATCCATTTCCTATATTGAGTCCATGATTTATGAAGTGAAGTGAAGTTCATAGGCTCGTCTACGAAAGAGTTTTGTAAGTTCCCTTTGAGGATTAGAACTGAGAGATCAGAGAGAGAGTGATTGTCTTGTGTGAAGTGTGCAACCACAGGCCACAAGCCTACAAACTTCACTTCATAAATCTACTGGACTCAATATAGACACTGGATTTGTAACAAGTTACAAATATAGACATTGGATTTATGACACATCCCCTCCTTTTCTACCCTTTGTTTTCCTAATTTCCATCTAGTTATTTTTTCACTGACTGGAGAACTCAACTACAGTAGAGTGTCCCTTACTTACTAGGGCTGTGTGAGGCTTCGCATCCCACTTCAGATGATCCGGTGTCCGAATTGGCACTTCCAGGTCAAAGCAGGATACAAGCAATGGTGTCCGGAGTGAGTCAGGGGCAGCTAAAGTGCTTTGGACCCACTTTGGATGCTCTGGAGCCACTTCAGCCATTTTGAGGGACTTAGAAGAGGAAGGGGGAGAGGGGTAGGGATGGAGAGTGGGAGCAGGGGAAGGAGAGGTAGCGGGGGGGTGGGGGGGGAGACTGACGTCTGTAGGTAGCCAGTGAGAAGGATTTCTCTCTGGCTACCTTTCTGATGGCAGCATCTGTGGGGAGGGACTAAAAAAAGTGTAAAAGCCCGTTTCCAGCCCTTCTGTGCCTTTTGCAGTTCGTTCCCTGTCAGCAGCTGTGTGAGAGAGGAACACTGCGACTGAGACCTGCCTGCTGCTTTTTCGTGTTATAAAGGGGTGGTTAGGATTTAGCTTAATTTAGCTTAGTTTAGCTTAGCTAGTCAATTATTAGTAATATTACAATTCAATTGATTTCTTTGAATTATTTTTTAAGGAACTTACTTTGGAAACTTTACAAAAAGACAATTGTGTTTTCCCAGCCGGTGTTATCTATCACTGTGCAGGGAGGCACAGATTGCTTGCTTGCATACATGCACTCTTTCACGCATACACACATGCACATACGCAGAGACCCAAAATATAGAAAAAAAATCACAGTGGAAGAAGACAGACAGATATTTACAGAAGAGCAAGACACTGATAATATATTGAGACACAGGAACACATGCAAATAATTTCATTCACAGCGCAACACCAGATAGACAATATCGTGAGAGCCAGAAGGAAGACACAGGAATAGACATGCAAATAATTTCATTCACAGCACAACACCAGATAGCACAGGAAAGATCAATATGATGCGTGCTAGAAAGGCAGGTGCCAGGTCTTCTGGCAGGGGAGAGAGAGGGGGTAAGAAGAGAGCTAGAGCTGCAAGACCCCCATCCATCCCCAACACAGATGCTTTCTATTACCAAGCAGCCATGACATCAGTGCTGCCAGTGGAAGCCAGGTGGTGGGAGCAGTGTCTGCACCTAATGTCCCTGCACCTGCACCACCACCACTCAGTCCGAATTGGGCACCAGCAGTGGAAACACTACCACTTCCACCCCAATTTCAGCTCTCTGCATGAGCCTCCCACTGCCACAGGAGGAACTGGAGCTGGAACCAGGGATGCTGAGCATGCTGGCTCAGGCAATTCTGGGGACTGAGGGGGATTCAGAGTAAGTGCTCCACACCCCTCATGTTTCCCTTAGACCCAGGCACTGCTGAAGGCACATGAGCCATGGCAAGGACTTGAGATACTTCTCCACCATGGCCATGCTGCTGCATCTGAGGAGGTGCCAGCCCCTTGCTCTTCTTCCTGATGCTAAGCCTGGCACCAGTGCGAGTGTGTCGAAAGGGAAGTCCCCCGTTTGCTCCAAAGCCCCCTTACCCCCAAATAAGAGGCAGGCCACCCTGGACCAGTGGGGGAAAGGTGGACAGAAAGGAGGGAATGTTCCCAAGGCATGTGAGATCACCCAGAGCATTGGGGAGATGCTTGCTCAGGATAGCCAGCCCTTCTCCCTAGTTGAGCAGCTAGGGTTAAGGCAGTTTGTAGCACTTCTGGCCCCATTTTACAAAGTGCCTGCATGCACCACCTTTAGCGGGGTGATGATGCCCTCCCTGTATGAGGCATGCAGGGAGTACTTGAGGGAGGAGCTGCACAAGGCAGGGCTGCAGGTAGCCTTGCACTTCACCTCCAACATCTGGAGCAGCTGGGGTGGCAATCATGCCTACCTATCCCTCAAAGGGAACTGGTGCAATCAGTCAGGCTGTTGGTGGGCTCTACTGCAAGCCGAGATGCTGGATGAGTCTCACATGGCAAGGGAGATCATGGGGGCCATAAACCACATGGTGCAGGGTTGGCTTGTTGGGCAGGCTGAGCTCACCTGCGGGTTCATGGTCACCAACAATGGGGCCAATATGGTGAAGTCTGTCCATGATGCCAACTTTGTTGGCATCCACTGTGTGGCACACAGGCTGCACCTAATAGTGAGGGATGCCTTGGAGGGGGACAGGGCTGCCAGTGATAGTGCCACCACCAGTACTGCTACAAGCCAGCTGATTTCAAAATGCAGGAAGGTGGCAGGCTACTTCCACCGCAGCATCAAGGGGGCAAGATGCTGCGAGAGAAACAGGCAGAGCTGAGCATCCCGCAGCACAGAATCATACAGGATGTGGAGACTTGGTAGAACTCCACATACCTGATGCTTGAAAGGCTGATGGAGCAACAGAAGGCCATCCATGAGATGGCCTTGCTTAGGGAGATTGGGATCAGTGCCCCCCTGAACAGAGCTGAGTAGGGTACCATCTCCCAGATCTTGCTGGTCCTCAAGCCCTTCCTCGAGGCCACTGAGACCCTTAGCGCTGGCAATGCCCTCCTCAGCCAGGTGATCCCCGTAATGAGGGAACTGGAGAACCAAATGGAGAAGTTCCAGGGGATCAATCTTCCTGGCTGGGGCAGGCCGCTGTCACCAGATGTGCAGGCACTGGTGAGGCGGCTGAAGGAGGGCATCAGGAGACAGCTGGATCCCTCACGGTCCAGTACGGTCCACATGATGGTGGGCATGTGCGACCCAAGGGTGAAGGGGAGTATGTGCACTGGCAGCCTCAAAACCCTTGATCACTGGACACAGGTGCTGGTAAACAAAGTCAGGGAGGCCGAAGTGCAGAGGTGAGGGGATGTGGAAGAGGAGGATCCACTTTCCCATGCCAGCACTCCCAGCACCGGCACCAGCAACAGCACCAACACTAGCCAGTCTCCTCCACGCCAGCCACTGCCAACATGGGCCATGGTAATGGCTTCAATGCTGGGGTCCAAATGCACCAGACCCCAGCCTTGGGCAGATAGCGCTGAGGCTTCAGAGGCTACCTATCTCACTGAGGATGTGGAGCTACTGGAATGTGACCCCTTGGCCTACTGGGCAAGCCACAGCCAGATGTGGCAGGATCTGGCCATGGTTGCTTGGCAACACCTGTCCTGTCAACCAACTAGTGTTCCAAGCGAGAGGGTGTTCAGCATTGCTGGGGATGTTGTGACACCCCACCGCACCTGCTTGGATCCTACTTTGGTGGAGCAGCTGGTGTCCCTAAAGGTGAACCTCCTGCTGCTGGGGTTCCCCAAGCTCCACCTGCAGATGGACTGAGTGCCACCCTCCTCACTCCGTCTGCACCAATTTCCCTTTTTGAATTGTTTAAAAGCCGAGTAATGCCCCACTCTCAGCTGGACAGGGCACTAACTGCATCACCAGCCAGGAGGGGAAGAACATGTCCCTGCTGAGCTCATTCCCCTGCCAGGACAAACTTGGAGGTATGGGATTGGGGCTATGGGGAAGGAGGAGGCCCCAGGTCCTGGGTATGACCACTAAAATGGCACCCTGCCAGGGTAGGGAGGCCTGGTGGGACTGTTGGTGGCGCGGCAGCCCCACAAATGTCAGGACCAAACATCCCCTTGTGAAAGGCGGGGAGGAGGCGCCATAACCTCCAGCTAACACATGCATGCACAAAGTCCTGGCTGGGGAACGCCCAGATCTGCCACATCTTTGACAGGCCTGATGCTTGCTGGTTGCAGTACAGTTGTGAGGCTCCCAGTGAGCTCAGCTTAGCTTCCCGGGATGCCAGCTTTAGGGTTGAAAACCCCTTTGTCAGGCTGAGGAAGTACCTGCAGTTAGTCCTGGATGTAAGGAATAGTAAAGAAGCCAGAGGCTGGCCAGGCCCACAATGCAGGCAAGAAAGCCAGTCAGTGAAAATGGAAATGGAGGCATCGGGGGGAAGGGACAGGCTAGGTGGGGAGTAGCGGGGATGTAGCAGCACAGGTAAAAGTGCAGAGGTGCGTGGGGTGTCAGATGTCTGGCAGGTCGCAGTGTGCCAGAACTCCACCATGTATATTGAGTCCATGAGTTTCTGTACCTACTACCTAGGAGGCTGATGAGGTGCAGTTCATAGGCCCAGCTCTGAAAAGTGGTTTCATTGTAATTTGTTCCCTCTCAGGCTCTGGCCTGAGAGACTGGAGGCAGAGTGTTTTTTTGGTGAGGAACGTGCCCCCACAGGTAGTTGGGTTTTGTTGTTTTTGACAGATTCTGGTATGCGGTTTGTGGGGGTGCTGGAGATAGTTGGCAGGTTTTGTGTTTTGAGCTGTAGGACGTTGGCTTCAGTTCTGGTGATGAGGTTGGGTGCTTGTTTGAACGTACAAACCACTTTTCAGAGCTGGGCCTATGAACTACACTTCATCAGCCTCCTTCATCAGGTAGTAGGTACAGAAACTCATGGACTCAATATACACAGTGGAGTTCTGGCACGCTGCGACCTGCCGGACATCTGACTCCCCAGACACCTCTGCACTTTTACCTGAGCTGTTACATCCCCTTTTATCCCCTCCCCCCCACCCCAGCCTGTCCCTCACCCCCTGACGCCTCCATTTCCATTTTCACTGACTGGCTTTTTTGCCTGCATTGCGGGCCAGGCCAGCCTCTGGCTTCTTTACTATTCCTTCCATCCAGGACCAACTGCAGGTACTTCCTCAGCCTGACAAAGGACTTTTCAACCTTAAAGCTTCCAAAGATACATTTTTTTAAGTACTCCTTTTTTTTCATAATACACATAGACATAAAACACAAGATAAGCCATCACACACCATGAATAACATCATATGTCCAACACAAGACAACATCTTTACATCTTTCTGTCAATTCCTTTATAAAATGACAGGCTCTGTGACCGTTCCATTTGGGTACCTTTGATGCTGCTGCTGCTGCTACTGGTGTTGAGCCAGCTAAGTTATTGTACCTGTTGTCATGTAAAGCAGAGGACCGGACGTGATGCTGTAGGGGAGGAGGAGGCCTCAGTGGGGCACACTGCCATGTTGTGCAGAGGCCCCAGCACCAGAAAGGGCACACCTTAACACACACACAGTGTCACCCACCCACATCACAAGTTTTGCCTATCAGCAGCTTGGGGTGCAGAGCCCCAAACGACAGACTCCCCCAGCGAGACACACACAGCTGGCAGGCAGGCTTTGCAGTGTGGCTGGGCCCAGCACTCACTCAGGCCTGCTCTAGGACACACACAGCTGGCAGGCATTGTGGCCTTGGTAAGAGCCACCACCCCTGCAGTTTTCAGCCCGCTGAGCCTTACCGTACACAGGGTCATTTGTGTCACTAGTTTTACCTGTCAGCAGCTTGGTGTGCAGTTCCCCCCCAACCCCTTCACCTATCTTCTTGAAACTTGGCAGGCTTTGTGGCCTTGGTAAGAGCCACCAGCCCGGCAGTTTTCAGCCCCCTGAGGTGTAACACACAGATGTAACATGAGTTTGGCTTTCAGGAATTTGGGGTACAGTTCCTCCCAAACCCCTACACCAATCATCTTGAAGCTTGGGAGACTTCATGCTCATAGCAGAGGCTACCATCCCTGCAAGTTTCATCCAAATTGTACAGAACACAACAAAGTTATAGATCTTCCATTCCCCATTATGCTATAGATTCCCCATTATACCCTATGGCCAAATCTGAGGCAGCTCCAAAGCTTCAGAGCCGCTTCGGCCAGATCGAGGCAGAAACCCGGTCCAGAGCTCTGGATTGGATCTCGGCCATCCAAAGCGGCCAGATTCGAAGTCGGATCGGATTGCTGCCGACTCGCACAACCCTATTATTTACCTTTCCCATTCTTTCTCTCTCATCTCCCCCTCCCCGCCACCGCCCCCATCCATCCCTTCTCTACCCTTTGTTTTCCTAATTTCCACTTATTTACATTCTCACTGACATCCTGTTACACTTTTAACTTCTTTTATTCCTTGGAGGTCTCATGACAGCAGAGACTCCCTATGCCTGAAGAAGGGTGTTTGTGCCTGAAAGCTTGCAAAGAACTTTTTTCCAACTACTCAGTTGGTCTAATAAAAGATATCATATCTACCCAAAAAAGCTTGCCTGTCTTAAAGTAATAGCATTTCAACAAGCATTTCTCTGACCTTTCCTCAGAATGCATTATATTCAAATGTTCGTGTGATTTCATCCTACAGGTTTCATTGATTACAAAAACATTTTAATTGTCCAACTACCTCTCTCACACAAGACAAGTAAAATGTCTCATATGTTAGTGCTTGATGCAGAAGAGAAAAGAAAGGCTTAAGATTTTGGTTGATGCCACAACATTCATGCAAACATAGTAGTATTTTGATGGAGGCCAGAGAAACAGACAGGACAGCTTGTATCCCAGTTGGTGAATCTGGCCACACACAGTTGATGATTATTCAGGTCCCTGACAAATAAAAATGTAAATGACAAACTGCTAGCTATAATTAGACCAAAATATTATAACAACCAAATGGTGGGAAAACTAGCAGCTTTAAGAACCAAATTTGGGCTAGTTTTCTCTGATCTCAGCCCCAATTCTTCCCAGTCAATACTCTTTGTTAAAATTTTCTATTAGTCATACTTTCTTAAACACAAAGAAAATATGCTGCCATATTTCCAACATCATGTTAATATTTTATCTACTTTTCTAGAACTGAACTCACTGACATGACTGACTGCAGCTTATCCATTTCTTCAGCAAGTCCAAAATTCTGCTCTGCTGCTTTAATGTTTAAAATGTTCCCATTAATAGCATTCCAAATTAGTGGAGGGTTGATGCCACCACCATCTGTTCTGGCCAATGAAATATTCATTATCAGCTAAAGTGACAAGGGTAATGACAAAGCCACAGACCTGGGAATAAAGTGGGCCCCACATTTATGGCACAGCGCACTGACTCCAAAAGCAGGACCAACATTTATTTCCAGCCTGGAGCATCCATTTATCACTGCTAAGATTGCTGGAAGTTCTGTAGCATGTTACAGATTGGGAGGGGGGCGGGCAACAGGTGTTAGAGGGAGAAATGAGTCCAGCTAACATTTTTCTTCAGATGGAAAAAAAATAGCTTCACAATCTAAAAACTACCTTGTGCCTCTGAAGTACAACCATGAGCAAGTCATGGTGCATAAACTGTACCACATTAGGAATAACCTATCAGAAAATCTGTACTTCTAAGGATTTGCTTTCCCCTGGTTTTAGAAAAGGGGTGTTGATTTGCTGCTGGCCTATACCAAATTACACCACTTCTTGTACTTTGTTGAAGAAATAGCCAAGGTTCATTTCCAGATCTTCCCTCCACCTGGGAGGGAAGCCCATGAAGTGGTAAAAGCCGGTTTCTGATTCCCTATCTTTGTAAAGGTGTATGCTTCTAGTCACATATGTCAGGTGATTTGAGACTTAAATTTTGAGATGTGAAACTTCCTACTAGTTTAATCTGAGCAGCAGTTAAAGCAAAGATATTTGATTAAGTCTATATTACTCTCAGAGTAAACATTCATGATGGGAATCCGGCCAGATTTTTAAGCAAGGAGTAGGAGAGAAAGGATGACTATGCCTTTAATGCACCATGGAAAGAACAAATGCAGTCAGAATACTGGACAAATAATGGAAATCAAAAGAGCATGACTGAGCTGGTCTTAAATTCAGGAGCCACAGGACAAAAAAGAAATGAGACAGTCCTTAACTCATAAAAAATATCCTGGAAGTTCAGTGCACCTACCCAAAAACAAGGATAGGAAAAATTACCAGCTTGATTCTTAAGATGAAGCTACTTAGAGACAGAAGCCAAGAAACATGGAAGAATGAAATCATATATCCTGGTTAAAAGTCCATATTCCTGCTGTTTTTAAATATAAGAGAGATAAAAATGTTTCTTTCATCTAAAAAAAGGTGACCAACTTTTGTACCCTAGTTTAACTAATAATGTACCTTCATAATCCACAAATAAACAGAAGAGTTCTCTTTTTTGGCACTGAATCACAAAATTGTATCAGCTTTTCTCATCTAGTCCTAATTCATTCTTGGTTTTGCACTGGAAAAAACTTATGACATAAGCAGCAGGGGGAAAGGAAAGAGAAAATGTTGTTTCTAGCCACTTTCATTACATTTAAAATAATCCTGTGTTTTCCTTTAGGCTTTCTTTCCCATCTGCGGGCAGCAGTTTGGAAAGAGGCTAGACTCCTATCCAACCTTTAGGAACATGCACGTTTCTTCCCTCCGGCAAAGGACTGCCACATTCTATAGCTCTGTTCCATAATGTAAATGGTATACAGCGATTACCATTTGTAACACTAGGTATTAAATCTTTCAGTAATTTTCAACAAAAAAGCTTCACTATTTCTTTGCCTTCAGTCCACATTTCTAAACTGCCTAATCTAATTCAGCACAAGCGCCTCATTTGATAGCTCTCCCACTTTCACAGACATAGGAGATTGTATTTGAAGATGGGAAAATTAAGTCTAGTGTCCTCTGGGGTTTCTAAGCCCAGAGGTTAGAAGGTCCACCAGTGACCGTCCTGCTGTTGCTCCAATATCTTACAAGAGCACTCTGTCTCCGTTGCTGCCCTTTTTTCTTACACTGTTTGACACTAACATCATTCTTTTGCTGAGCAGATGTCAGGCCTCGCCTGTCAGTTTCCCAGGGGAGAAGTGATCAGTGACACAGAGTCTGGATACATTTTAGGTGTAATTTGCTTGATTTACCCATATAAAGGGAGGCAGGCAATCCCTTCTTTCAGAAACCTCAGCTAACTGCCAGCAATCAGTTCCCTGGGAGCAATTCTGCCGCAATATCTATTGTATACCAAAGCAGACAACAAAATATTCTACTACTTGCACACTTCCTCCAAACTTTATATACCAAACATAGGCCTCTCCACCAAAACTAAAGTCTTTCTTACACACCAAGAAAAAGAATTGGGAAGAAAATGGGAAACACAGGGACACATTTCATAATAACATATGCAATAGGTAATAAGCAATAGGTAAGGCACCAGCAAAGGGTATTCAGGAATAAATAGCACAGCTCTAGGGTTGTTTTGTGTGTGCATATATGGTCATGTGTTGCAAAAAGCTCCCTCTTTACAGCCCTTTACATGGAGCACTTACCACAGTGGTTCTCAACCTTTTTAGATTCAAGGTACCCCTTGGAAAATGCCAGCTCTTACCTTTCACTAATTTCTTGACAAAAAAAAAAAAATGGAGCAATTTGCTTGGGCCCGGCTCGGTGTGGTGTGGCTTTGGGAAGCTCTGGGCCATTCGGTCTGTCACCTAGGCCTCATGCATCGTTGGGCTGGGCTGGTCCCGTGCATGCAGGACCAAGCTTGGCACAACAGGTGGACCCCACGAGCGGCACAGGGCCCCTAGTGACAGCCCGAGCACTGTGTGAGGGGGCATGTGCCCTGTGGGGGGGCAGGGGACTCACTCCTCTTGGGCATCCCCCCCACAATCCACACACAACACCCACATCCCCAAGCCCCCCCCCACAAGTGCCTCACCCAAATACCCAGCCACAAACCTCAAACCCCTGCACAAGCCCCATAACCTCGCAAACCTCACCGCCACAAGCCCTACATGCACCCACAAACTCCACTAACCCCCACTCCAAATTGCTTTACACTTGTAGATATATCAATAAAACATTGCCCAGCTGATCTCTCTCTATATAGTGGTATTTCATTTTAATAGCGGAAGAACACAATGTTGAGTATTTTAATAAGAGAATCTGGGTTTCTTATTAGAGTATTTGCAATTCTTAAACAGGGAACACCAGGATCTCCGCCAGTGAGACAAGTGGCAAGACCCATGCAGAGGAGCCTGTCCAGGGCCAGCACTGTGGACCCAGCTGGAGGGCAAGCAAGGTGGCTGACCTCGTAGCCATTTGGGGCCGAGAGGACACGCTGTGATAGTTCAAAGCAGGCCACCACAAGGAGCACATCTTCTGTGTGATAGCTCTTCAGATGGCAGAGTGTAGGCACCCCATCCAGGTCTGGCAGGGGTGCAGCCATGGGGCCTCAGGTTCAAGGGGGTGGATGCTGTCACAAGTGGCAGGTCACAGCCAGGCAGCAGGCCCCACTGCCAGACTGCTGCAGTGGGTAGAGGATGCAGGGGCCACTCCAGGTTAGGGCTACTTCAGAGTCCAGCTGGCACAAGAGGTAGTGTCCCCAGATATCAAGTAGCCAGGCCTCAGAAGCTCCTATTTATAACATTCAAATGCCCCGGGCCCTAAGTCCCACCCAGCTAACCCAGCTAACTAAGTCCCACCCAGCTTCAACATCCGCCGAAAAGCTGGCAAGTCAGTCAGCAACACGGAAGTCCTTGACTTCAGGAAAGCCGACTTTGACAAGCTCAGGAGGCTTGTCAGTGAGGCCCTAAGGGACCATGGCCATGGAGAAAGGGGAGTTCAAGAAGAGTGGTTGCTCCTCAAGGGAGCGATCCTCAATGCACCAAGTAAGTCTATTCCATCTCGGGGGAAAGGCAGCAAGAGGGCACAGCAGCCCCCCTGGCTCTCCAGGGACCTAGCAGACCTCCTAAGGCTAAAAAGAAAGGCCTACAAAGGATGGAGGATGGGAGTCACCTCCAAGGAGGATTATTCTGCACTGGTCCGGTCCTGTAGGGAGCAGACCAGGAAAGCCAAGGCTGCAACTGAACTCCAACTAGCTTTGAGCATCAAGGACAATAAAAAGTCCTTTTTCAGATATGTGGGGAGCCGGAGGAAAAGCAGGGGCAACGTTGGACCCCTGCTGAACCAGATGGGGCAACTGACAACTGACGCCCAGGAAAAAGCCAACCTATTAAATAGGTACTTTGCGTCGGTCTTTCATCAGTCCCATGGGACGCCCATGCCCGCTACAGGACAGGGAAGTCTGGGTGAGGGTGATCCCCTGCCCTCCATTGATGCTGACTTCATGAAGGAACATCTTGAGAAGCTGGATACCTTCCAGTCAGCCGGCCCTGACAATCTTCACCCCAGGGTACTCAAGGAGCTGGCGAGCATCATAGCCCAGCCTCTAGCACGGGTCTTTGAAAACTCTTGGCGCTCTGGTGTAGTGCCCGAAGACTGGAAGAAAGCCAATGTGGTGCCTATCTTCAAGAAAGGGAAGAAAGTGGATCCGGCTAACTATAGGCCCATCAGCCTGACTTCTATCCCAGGGAAGATCTTAGAAAAGTTTATTAAAGAGGCCATCCTTAATGGACTGGCCGACACCAACATCTTAAGGGATAGCCAGCACGGATTTGTTGCGGGTAGGTCTTGCTTGACCAATCTCATTTCCTTCTATGACCAGGTGACCTATCACCTGGACAAGGGAGAAGAGATTGATGTCATATATCTTGACTTCAGAAAAGCCTTTGACCTCGTTTCCCATAATCACCTCTTAGAGAAACTGGCCAATTGTCGCCTTGGGTCCTCCACGATCCACTGGCTGGAAAACTGGCTCCGGGGTCGGACCCAGAGGGTAGTAATTGATGGAAGTCACTCATCGTGGTGTCCTGTGACCAGTGGGGTCCCCCAAGGCTCTGTCCTTGGACCCATACTGTTCAACATCTTCATTAATGATGTGGACACTGGAGTCAGAAGCGGACTGGCCAAGTTCGCTGATGACACCAAATTTTGGGGCAAAGCATCCACACCAGAAGACAGGCACATGATCCAGGCTGACCTGGACAGGCTCAGCAAGTGGGTGGATGAGAATCTGATGGTGTTCAATGCCGATAAATGCAAGGTTCTCCACCTTGGGAAGAAAAACCCGCAGCATCTTTATAGGCTCAGCAGTGCTATGTTGGCTAGCACTATGAAAGAAAGAGACTTGGGGGTCATCATTGACCACAAGATGAACATGAGCCTGCAGTGCGATGCTGCGGCTAGTAAAGCGACCAAAATGCTGGCTTGCATCCATAGATGCTTCTCAAGCAAATCCTGGGACGTCATTCTCACCTTGTACTCGGCCTTAGTGAGGCCACAGCTGGAGTACTGCGTCCAGTTTTGGGCTCCACAATTCAAAAAGGATGTGGAGAAGCTTGAGAGAGTCCAGAGAAGAGCCACGCGCATGATCAGAGGTCAGGGAAGCAGACCCTACGATGACAGGCTGAGAGCCCTGGGGCTCTTTAGCCTAGAAAAGCTCAGGCTCAGGGGTGATCTGATGGCCACCTATAAGTTTATCAGGGGTGACCACCAGTATCTGGGGGAACGTTTGTTCACCAGAGCACCCCAAGGGATGACGACTAGGTTGAATGGTCATAAACTACTACAAGACCATTTCAGGCTGGACATAAGGAAGAATTACTTTACTGTCCGAGCCCCCAAGGTCTGGGACAGCCTGCCACCGGAGGTGGTTCAAGCGCCCACATTGAACACCTTCAAGAGCAAACTGGATGCTCATCTTGCTGGGATTCTATGAACCCAGCTGACTTCCTGCCCTTTGGGCAGGGGGCTGGACTCGATGATCTTCCGAGGTCCCTTCCAGCCCTAATGTCTATGAAATCTATGAAACTAGTAGACCCTATTGTATGGCAGCTAATGGGTGAATGCTACAACAAAATACTTGGGACAACAAAGGCAAAAAACAAGACAGAAGTGACATGAGGGTCAACGGGTCAAGATGTGAAAATGAGTGTGCTTGAGGGGGACACAGAGCAATGCCCCCTGGGCTGTACCCACTGATCCTCAAAGGCATTCAAGGAGCCAGCGGATGCCGCCCACTAGTGCTCTGCCTGGAAACGTACACAGACTGTCAGAGCTGATTTGGATCAGTGCCTCGACACAGTGGAACTTTCTAGCACAAGGCACTGTAAGGCAGGGGAAGTCTTGGCATAGTGAAGAGTTCTGGCATGGATAGAGTTCTCGCCGAGGAAATGCAGATTTGCATAACACAATTGGCTGATGTTAAATTATTCCCACGTGGTGGCTGGCAATTGGCTCGCTAGCCGTATAAAAGGTTAGGGGTGTTTCCACCCTAGTTGGAGAACTCCGTGATTCCCCCTGGAGTGGAACTCCGGCAGCTTGATCACCTGCCAACGACTCCCCATCGACGAAGCCTTGCGATGTATCCTCCGTGTTGCATGCCCGAGTTAGACCCGAGCTACCCGGTCTACAAGAGCTCCTCGAATACCGATTAAAGAATAGAATTGTTGCAACTACGATTGCCTGCTCTGTATATGACTCTACAGTGTAAGTAAAGCTACTTCTGTTTTTCCAATTGATACGTGTCTCGTTTGTGCCTGATTCCACTCCGGTGATAGAGAGTACCCATCTTCCCACCGCGGGATCGCAGCCGCAACCCCAGCTAGCATTCCCAAGGACTCCTGATCCTCGATTCTTCCCTCAGCCCCCACACAGACAAGTGAGAGGAAAGCAGCCCCACAGTCTCTGGGCACCTTCCCAGGCAGAGCCTCCTTACTAGTCAAGTACAGGACCCACTTGTCCAGGGACAGAAGGAGGCTGACCAGGAGGTCCTGGGACTTGGTGGATCCATGGATGGGGTGACCAAAAACAAAAAGGGGTGGGGGTGAAATTCAACCAGAACCTCAGGAGGAAGTTCTGGAGGTGGAGGTGGAGGGGCTGCAGCTTGGCGCACTTGAGGGTCATGTGCACCAGGGTCTCCCTTTCCCTGCAGAAGAGGCAGGAGACCAGGGTGTCTGTGAAGTTCACCACATACATGCCTGTGGTGATGGCTCCATGGAGGAGCCTCCAGCTGAGGTCCCCAGTGGCTTATGGGATGAGGGTGGAGTACAGACTCAGTCACTAGGGTGCCCCAGCCACAACCTCGCCAAGCAGGTCCCGCCACTTAGTGTCTGGGTGAGACACGAGGGCAACATAATAGATTGAGTAGCACATGAGTGTGTAGAGATGGTGGCAATGGACAGTGGAAAAGCAGAGCTGTCTGGTGTCCTCCATCCCACTTAGGTAGTGAAACAGGGAGTGCTGTGGGGCCAGGTGAGGGCAAGGGCAAGGACATCAGGAGGTAGGGCAGATTTCACCTCCTGGACCAGACGTCAGGTCACACGTGTCATGAGTAGACCCATGTGCTGGGCCAGTGCAGTGGGGTCCACCCACTCCTTCCTATCATAGTCCAGGATATCTCCAATATGGGTAACACCTGCTAGTGTCACCCTCTGTCACAATCAGGGCACCTCTGCTGTCAGAACTTCCAGCTGTGGGTTCCAGAGGAGGGGCTCGAGGAGCAGGTCGGCACCCTGGGTGAGTGTTGCAGGGGACCTGGAGGTGGAGACCAGCCTCCAGGCCCAGAGAAGGTCCTGGTAGAACTCTGGCAGCCCTCGGAGGTCCTGCAGGGAGAAGCCCTACAGGCCAAGGAGCTACCAGTCATATTGAAGCCCCCAGAAGTAGCAGTGGAAGGGGCACCCCAGGTAGCCCCATGCCGCGTGACTACTGACACAGTATAGCAATTGCTGGAGGGCGTGAAGGCGGAATGTCAGGACCTGGCTGCGGAGGCAAACCAGGCCCTGGCCACTCTCCTGCAAGGGGAGGCTCAGGACCTCCAAGGCGACCTTAGTCGCAGTCAAGAAATTCATGTAGCTCACCGCTGGGGATGGCCAGGACCAAGAGGTCTGCAGGCTCCATGGAGCCTGCTGGTTCTCAGGCATCCTTCTACTGCTCCTGGGTCTCAGTGGGCTCCTTAGGCACTGTCTGAACCCCCCGGTCCACTAAGACCCCAGACTCTGGTTGGGATTGGAAGAGCTCTGCAGCACCTTGGGACAGGGGTGGGGCTCCTTCACAAGATGGTAGGGTAGAGCTGAAGCCCCAGGGGGTCTTCACAGGGTCCCCAACACGATCAGCCTGTTGATTAGGGGACTCCAGCCTGACCCCCTCTTATGCAGGACCATGGGGCAGGCTGGAAGTGAGTTTTTTCAGGGGGAGGGAAGAGACCCATTAGGCACTGGGGTGGTTTTGGTGCCTGCCTCAGGGTCCTGGGAAAAGGGACCTCCCTCCTCAGGACTCACCGGGGTGAGCCCCAGGGCCGGGGTGATCTCCCCAAGATCATCGGGGGGGCTCCACTGCCAGACCTTCTTTTGGGTTGGCCTCAGCCTCAGAGCCCGTGGTCTCACAGGGTTGGCCCTGGCCTACCCGCTAAGTCAGGGGCTTCCTCCACGGGCTCCTGCTCAGGACTGTAAGCAGCCCCATAACCTCCTCTATTGGGATCACCCGTTTGATCTTTCCTGGGGGTAGGGTGTCAAACACAGCTGGGGAGGCCCCCAGAGGCTGGGCCGCTCCTTCCCCCTGTGTGATGGTCTTGGGAGGGAGGAAGGAGTCCTCCACATCAGAGGGCTCCCACTGTGCCCAGGCCTTCCTCTTGCCTTTGTGCTCAGAGGGGACCTGCACCCACTCAGCCATGGGTGGTCCTTCGGTGGACAGGCTCCAGTAGGAGAAGGTGAGGGTTGGGGGAGTGGGGCAGCTACAGCAGGGGCATGACTAGGGGCATGAGGGCTCTTCTCCCTCTCTCCCTTTGGTTGCTGCTGCCCTCCCCAGGCCCCCACCAAACCTGATTGGGGGGTGGGGTCCCCTGAGCTCATGGGGGGTAGTTGTGGCTGGGATGCCAGGGGGGCCTGAGGGGGGAGGGGTGCTGGTGGTAGGGGCCTGGTGGTAGTGGGACCTGTGGATGCCTTCCCGCCTGGCCTATAGGGCACTCATGTTCCAAGTGCCCCGGGGCATGGCACCAGAAGCATTGCAGGTCCCCTGGCATATAGAAAATCCTCACTAGGGCCTCCTGAAAAAGAATCACGAGGCAGCCCCCAGCTGTGCTTCTGCCACCAGCTGGATCATGACCTGATGACAGAATGAGCACACGTGGTGGAGGCCAGGGTCTCGGCACCCCAGTGAGAGGGCCACCACTGGGGAGATAACTCTCCCCAGGGTTTGGAGGTGGGGAATCAGGGGCCCAATTAGGGATATAAGGTGGGATGGAGCTGAGGACCACTCTGGTTCCCAGCTCTTCCAGGGGTTTGAGGATGGCATACTCGCCCTGCACCACGAGTCCCCTCTCTACCGCCTTTTATGCTGCAGCCTCCAAGGCAAGGAAAAGGAACCCCTTGCCATGAAAGCGGGAGGCTTGCACAGTCTTGGGAGCCCCCAGTAGCTGAGCCAGGACCTGCACCCAGGTCTCAATATGCAGGTTCTCTCGATTGGGCAGTTGGCATTTCACCTGGTGCCTGCAGGTGAGTGCTGGAAAGGAGGCCCTGCCACCTGAGCTGGAAGGGCCAGTGGTGGAGGATCCAGGCCCCATGGCTGCTAGCTCTAGGTGAATTAGTAGGGAGAACATTCAAAGTAACAGCAGAGTGGGCACCAGTGGAAGAAAAAAGAACGGTATTAGAAATTGCTGACATTTGGTCTTCACTATTCTGGCATATGCTTGGAAAAGGGAGGAAATGGGACATTTCTTTTCTTGCCCTTCCTGGAAACTAATAAAATGAAGGGCACAGACAGAAGTTACATTTTTTTGTGTGATCGGCCCCCTGAAAATATTCTATGTGCATGGCTGGAGAGCACTTTTAAAGTGGCCGATTGCACAAAAAATTAAAACTCCTCAAATGAAATATCAGATGAAGCTGCTCTGCTTTAGAGCACCTTAAAGAACGTGTGTTCTCTAGGGTTAATTTTTCAAACTTTTGTTTGGGACTAGACTGATGCAGCCTAGCGTCACCCTCAGGGCTGTCAGCAGGAAGGGAGGGGAAAGGTGGGAGGAGGAAGCCAGCAGCAGCAAGCTGTCGGTTGTGCTTTGCCTGGCCAGAGCTGGAAGGGAGGGTGGATCAGAGCCCTCTGCCTCACCAGCCCCCTGCCCCTAACCCGCTGGCTAGGATACTGGGGGGGAGCCAGGCTGGGCCCACAAGGTGTTTGCCCCCGCTTCAATTCAGGTTGGACAAGCCAGCAGCTTGTGAAGGAGCTCACTCATAGCCATGCATGCAGCCCTTCCCCTCTAGCCTCCTGGAATTAAGGATTTCTGGAATGCAGCATGTGTCACTTGGACCCCTCAGAGCCTGCAGAGGCACCTGCTTTCAGTCCAGATCCACCAGGAGGTAGGAGCTGATGGTTGCTTCTCACTGTGAGCATGTCACTCCTTTGGGACTACGAGACATTCTCACAGCCTGGGCAGTCCCCAAGGAGTGGCATGCTCCCAGTGAGAAGCAGAAGTATCTCACTAGTATGGGGTCAAATGCAGCCCGCTGGTCAGATCAGATGGATGCAGCACAGCTACTGTTCTTGGCTTAGAGTGCATCACATGTAGATTGGCAACTCTAAATACTGGCTTCATCAAAATGGGACTGGTATCTAAAGAAAACATGTTTGGCATTATTCTCCCATGTCCTACTAAGAAATTCATTCTGATCTCTGCTGCATAGAAAGTTATTAAGTATATGTACACACACACACACACACACACTTCCCGTAACATCTTTAAATGCAAAGCATCTTTTTACTAGACAACTAATTGATTTTCAGCTATCAAAACTGTCAGCAAAACAGAACTGATAAATGAATGCTTCCTGAAAGACAATAAGCTAACATAAAACACTGAACCATGCCAGCTCTAGAAAAGCTAAAAGACTTGAGTTTCAAGCTTTTGCTTAATATAATGTAAAAGCAAACTTAGGTCCTGATCATGCAAAAACATAAGTGCGTTTCAGATTTAACTGACGTCAATGAGACTAAAGGTAAGAACCTGTGTAATTTTTTGCAAGATTGGAGCCTTAAAGAACAGAGGCATGAAATTAGATTTAGTGTCTAAATAAACAATGATTCACTTACTGCAATGGAGATGCAAGATGAGAATCTGGCCCAGAATGTTTTGGTCTAACTGCTAATAAAAGCTAAAAATTAAAGAGGAAATGAGAGAACAGGACAAAAAAAGGAAATATTCTAAATGTGTGCCTATTAGAAGTACTAATTAAACAAGCAATTTTAAAAATAGGATTTAGTTTAAAACAATAGTTATTAGCAAAAGTAATTTAATAAATAGCAAGATCATTTTAGGAAAGTATTGTATTTACTCAATCAGAAGATGATCCTGATTATAAGATGATCCCTCAATAATTACATTCTATATATGGAAATTTTATAAATTTGTTATAATTTTTCAGGTATAGAATCTAATTACTGGATGTTTGCCTTGAATTTGTCTCCCTCCCGCTACTACAGCAGGAAAAATAAATCTGAGGGTTCAGGTAGCCCTTTGCTCTCTGCTTCCCCCAACTTCTTCCCCTGGCAGCCCCTTTCCCCTCTCCTTACTGTCAGACTCTGCTCTCTCTGAGCACATGGAAGTAAGGAGCAAATTTGAAAACAATAACCTTGAAATTAAACATGGCTGTATCAATTTGTATATAGTACCTATGCCCTTAATGTATCCAGAATTAATACTTTACCTTTTACAAAACAACTGCTGTAAGTTTTAGTACAGGTATTCCATAAACACACTTTTGAGCAGCACTTTGGCATCTATTTATATGTAGTAAAAACTATGCATAATATTAGTCCAAAGCCAAAGCCTTGGGTTTAACCCCACAGTTCATTGGGCTGGGTCCCACCAGAGTCAACAGCATTTCAAGCCTCAGTGCCCCACAGCTCAGCACTGTTAAGTATGTAGATGTACTCTAGATACTCCCCACAAAGGATCAAAGTGCTAACTAGCCCCCACTCATGGATGGAACTGGGTGTTCTTGTCCCAAGTCCTGGGATCCTTCAAAAATGTATATGCAGATGAGACACAGGGCAACCTGGTCTGACTCCATCTCATGGGGGCAGGGCCACACTAATCATATGTGCCAGGCTGAGAGGGCGTGATAGAGGGATTCTGGGTGAAGTGTATGAAATGTCATGGCTCGACATAAGGGGGACTACATTAATGATCACTACCACATGTCTTATTCAGGTGGGATATACTAACCTACTCTAGAGGTATGCTAACTTAGGTGCTGGGGCTTAATATCCATTTTATGGAAATGGGAGGCTTCTCCCTAGCTTGTTCCTGCAGCCATATGGCTGAGGGCAGGTGAAACTTGGGGGCATCCAAACCCCAAGCCTCCAGGCTTGGGCCTCCGTGTAGGATGCCCGCCAAAAGACTTTGTAACTATCTGAAGCCCCTGGTGGGGGTGGATTTATGCTTCTGGACTGACTCATGGATTTAGACTTGATTTGGCCGTTTGGCTTGGAACACAAAAAATTTCTTTAAAAAAAATTATGCTAACTTAGGGGGAATATATTGTATGTGTGCTGGGTTTTCCTGGTAGCTTTTCCAAAACATTACACTCCACTGACAATCAACAAATTATCAAAATATTGGCCTTTGATGGAAAATTACAAAAAAATTGACATATCAACATAGTAGCATGAGCACAATTTATATTTGTGTCTAGAAATTTAATTTATAGTAACAATATAAAGGTATGAGTCCATTCCAATTGAAGTTAATGAGAAAACCCCCTATTTCAGTTGTTTAATTTTTATCTATATATGATCAGTTTCACTTAGAATTGTTCTTAATGTTTCTATAAAAACTGCATAGGGCAACTGAGTTTACTCAGTGCTGTATTAAACAGGGTATTTTTGCAGTGCACTGAAAAAAAATTAAGTTGTGCAAGCTGTTGGTTTCCTTTTTCTTGTCCAAACTCATAATAGCTATAATCCAGAAGGAGATCTCTTCCTGTCAGATGGCTAATAGCTTGAGGCATAGGGAAATCTGAGTTTGGAAGCTATCGCATGACAAGAATGAAGACAAGATCTCTCTCAAACACTCTGCTGGCTAGTTAATAGTCATTAGCACTGAAGGAGAACATCAACCCTTAAGACTTCATGAATATTCTTTAATACAATAGTTACTAGAGAAGAAAAAAATGCTAGAGTTAGAGAGAAATGCTAATTTAACTGGCTTTATCTCACATTGGAGCAGAAAGAACTAGTTAAGCAGTGTTAATCTGAAGTCAGGCAGAAGGCAGGGTAGGTGCGTACCTTATAGACCAAGTAAATATGATACATACAGAGCATATGCTTTCATAGACTGAGGTTCACTTTATCAGATGCATAGAGCAGTGTATAAAATATATAGTGTATGCAATCAAGCTTACTTCCTCAGATGCTGTGAAAGGACATGCATAAAGTAGCCTGTGCAAACCCAAACACGAAAGCGAGGTGGAAAGGATGGGGGGAGAGGGGTCACTGTTCTAGGATCCCAGGGGGTGGGGGAGTGCGGCTCCAAGAGCAGTGGGACACAGCAGTCTTACTTCAACCTTTCTGGGCAATCCATCGTTGACCTCAGGATCCTCTGGCAGCATAATTGTAAAAACCAGAATGGAAAATTGCAGAACATTAAGCATGGTTAAACAGGGACTACAGATTCTCATCCCATTACCTGGATTAGTTTTTGTGATTCTGCTGTTCCTATGGGTCCTTTGCTGGTTTGTCTTTCCCAGTACAGACACCGTCCCCCTTTCCTCTCTCTCCTCCCTTCTCCTCTTTTGTATTTAAATAATTCACTCCACTTTATACACTGACCTATGCTTGTCCTTTCACAACAACTAAGTGCTCTTAAATTCATGAAAGCTTATGCTCTCTCTATATTTTAGTTAGTCTACAAAGTACATATGTATCTTGCCTTTTATTTCTCCTTTTCTTTTCCTTCTGGAATACTGCTTTTCTTACAATGAACCTTATGTACATAACTGAGGCAATTTCCTTTGTATATATACTTAAAGAAAGGAAGGAAGCTAATTCTCCAGAAAAACTTACTCATAATTAAACACCATTTTACGATGCTATGGTAGGAGAAAGCAATGATTTTCTTTACATGCATGACATTAGTAAATGACACTGACCAATGTTTAGAGAAAAGACTGTTCTGTAAAGAGATGGTGGGACTTTGCCCCCATTTAAACATTACACTTACAGCACAATTAACTAGTTAATTAACCAGATTAATCACACCTAAAGTGGTCACCGGGTCATACCTTCAATCAATTAATGGCATGATAAAAAGAGAAATAAGATACAATGTTATTCCACAAAATACATATAATAAATTTGTAGCTGCTTCCAATCACTCCATTAACTGGACACGTGGCCAGGGGCCCCTGTGGCTGGGAGCCCCGTCAGCTAATTGAAGCTCCCAGTGGGAGGTGCCCACTGATATGTTGTGAGTTCAGCAACAACACTCTGGACACTCCTGTGTTGAACTACATTTATTTATTATTATATCTGTCTGGGATCATATCCAGGGGGCCTTTTAATAGTGGCCTCAGTAGATGTCTGCAGAACTTATACTTGATCTGCCTCTGGCCTGACCCAGTAGTCCTGTGGAGAGAGAGGAACCAAGAAATGCCTCTGGCTGCACATGGCAGAGAACAGGGAGTCCCCAGTGCTGCAAAACTGCCACAAAGCAACTGAACCGGGCAGTGCTGAGCACAAGGGCTTTGGCCTTAAATGGACAGTACAAGGAAAGCACAGTAAGACACAACACCCATGTACATGCCTGAGCCTAGGAGCTCCCAGGTAACAAGGCTCCCAGTCATAGGGGACCCCACAGGAGGTAAACATTGCAGCAGCTGATCTCCCAGCTTCAGGGGTGCATGGGCTGGGAGCCCTGTTAAATAAGGGAGCTCCCAGCTGCACCAGTCATAAGGCGTGATGGGATCTAATGCACAACCCACACAATCACGCCTCCTGCCATGCACACGTGGCATGGCAGGAAGCACAGTTGTGTGCATCACACATTTGATCCAATCCTCACCTTTACCTGCACATGTAGAAGGGCCCTTAGAGATGGCATCTTAAAGGTGAGCCATAGCTCCTTATCAAAATGGAGGATATGGGCTCCAGTTTGCGCTCCCATATCAAAATGGAGGATCTCTCTTTACTCTTCACCCAAAAAACTCAATTAATTCACAGAGGAAGGAATTGCCTTCCTCATTAGACATGTGATTTAATTAGTTGGCTGCTGCACATGCAGGAAAACAAAAGCAGGTGGTAGGTGTCTTTACCTGAGGAGCACAAGGAGATTGGGGTGAAACAGAAGTTCCTTGTAGGGAGGCCATGACTATAGACCAGAGATCTCTCCATATGCAAGAACCAGACACTGTTAGACAGCTGTTTATTTGGTTAAGTCTCCTATAACTTATCCCTTCTGTCTTGGTGAATATAATAGAAAAGAGGTGTTCCTCATAACCTCCCTTTCCCTCTACAATCATGAGTATTGAAGGGTTCATGTGAAGAAGACAAAAAGAAGGAACGGTAAGGGTTTTTTTTCTCCTCTATCTACGGAGGCAGGAGTTTTTGCTGTTACAGTATCACCTACAATAGAAACATGGCCCTAAATCTCTTGACAAGTACCCAGAAAAACAGCTTTCCAAAGATTTTCTTGAAACATATTTGTAAGATTTATTTTCATACACATATTTTAGATTTTTAATATTTCAATGCATTTCTTCACCTTCAAAGCTTTTTTGTTTGTTTGTTTTCTGACATTAAAAACATAACATTATTCCTTGAGAAATTCCAGACCAGACTGGCTGCATACATCAGTAGCAGACTAAATACATTTTTTTTAGTAGTTGTAGGACAAGCATTATTTTTACTTTTGAATCACTAAGTCAAGCATCAGTGCTTAAGAATATTTGCTGTGCATGAAAGCATTGATACTGGTCCATTAGTGTGTTCAAAGCTGTGATAAGTTATTTGAACTTTAAATATCATGTTATTTGTATTATCATCTAGTTTTCCCCAGAGCTCTGTATTTTAATTCTGATGTGATTTTGGCAGGCACTATCCCACAAGCTGGTAAAGTTAGAGATTAATGCGCTATGCCTCTTGAAAGATGCATTCCAGACTTCAGAGAGGATATAACCACAGTACTGATTATTTTTTACCCCTTGCAGTTCCCAAGATAACAGCTGCTAAAATATGTTGAACTGAATGTGGAGGGAGGATTAAGTAATCAGAATGCTACTATTTTATAGACCTCTGGGAAGTGAAGATGCCCATTTTTCAGGAGTTTACAGCAATAGTTTTCAAGTATAAGACTTTAAAACAGCTAGGGTTTGGAGTTAGGAATGGGAAACGTTGTAGTAGTGCAGGAGACTGGCAGGATGGATGGGTATGCAGAGTTACAAATGATTGGTGAAAGTTAAAAGGAGGGATATTCTTGGGACTATATTAGTTTCAGAATCTTTTACATACTATTTATAAAATGTGTAGTAAATTAGTAATAGGTATTCTCCAGAAACACATGTATATATTAGCAGCATATACTGCATACATAATATACATAAAATAATATTAAACACTATACAACAATATATGTATTTCCAGTTGTTTTATAATCTCCATTACAGAACAATTTAAAGGAGCAAGCTTGGGTGCATGTTGTCAGAGAGGTTGATAAAAAGCAATTAGGAGATGAAGGACAAACTCAGTCTCTGTGCTGGTGTGTATGGGCACCAGAATACTTGCCCTGCCCTAAAGGAGAATTCAATATGCTTGTTGGCAAGCCCTGCTGAGTTGATTTTGCAAAAGGCACAATGATAAAAGTATACCAGGGAGGAGGTCATAGGGGAAAAAAGACTTGTTCTGCCCCCTTCAGGAAGGAAAGCTCATCATTGATATCTTGTACCAAATCTAGATCATAGAATCATAGAAATTAAGGGCTGGAAGGGACCTCAAAAGATCATCCAACCCCCCTGCTCTGGGCAGGAATACTGACTGCTGAGTCCAAATGATCCCAGCAAGGTGTCTGCCTAGTCTCCTCTAGAAGACTTCCAAGGTTGGAGACTGCACCACATCCTTGGTAAGTCTATTCCAGATTCTGTTCACCCTTACTATAAATAGGTTCTTCCTTAAATCCAACCTGAAATCATCACCTAACAGTTTAGGGAAGGGGCAGGCAATTATTTTGCCTGGAGAGCAGCTTAACAAGTTTTGGTGAGCTATTAACGGCCACAAGGGTGGCCCCACCCCTTGACCAGCATCCCGCCCCCTGGTCACCATCTTGGGACCCGAAGTCTCACCCCTAACCTTTGCCACTGGAAGTCCCTCCCCTTGCCCCTGGAAGTACTCCTTTTGGGAAGGGGGTTTGCCATCTTGGAACCAGAAAAAACAAACAAATTATATACTAAAAATCAAATATCTGTAATAATATATTTTAAATTTTTTTTTTAAATATTTTTGTCCTGATTTGTGTGTGTTTGTGCTGTATACATAGAAGTGATTGAATAATAGCTCAAAATGAAGTCTTACTCTTGTATATTATGTGAGGTGTGAGGGGGTATGGGTGGGTGGGTATGAGGTTTGTGGGGGACTGTGAGTGTGCATGGCCCAGCAGTGGCAGCATGGGAGAGAAACTGCTGCTCAGTGCGGGGTAAAAGTGGCCCCTCCCCCTTGCCACTGCTGGCGCTTCCTGGTGTAGCCACCTGGAGCCCGCACAGGGCTGCCCCAAATCTGCTGTGTGCTGATACCACTGCCCCACAGGACAGCCCAGAGGAGGCAGACACACAGCGTAGACTCAGGAAAACCTGCGTGGGCTCTGGGTGGTTACATCTAGAAATGCTGGTGGTGGTAAGGGGGAGGGGCCACTTTTGCCCCAGGCTAAGCAGCAATTTCTGTCCTGTGTTGCTGGTGCTTAGCTCGGATGGGTCAGCCCAGAGCTGGCATGAGGCACACGGGGTCAGGCCTGAGCACACTGGGGGGCTGGGAGCAGCAGTGGTGGCAGCCGGAAGGAGCTGCTGCCACTGGGGCTGCCTAGAAAGCCAGTCCAGCTTTGGAGCCACCCCAGCCCCGTTGTGTATCCAGGGGACAGCAGGACTCACCACAGCTGGGCAGCGCCTCAGCCAGCTGGGACCAGGGGACCCACCGCAAGCTGGACAATGCCTCTCTATGGGCTGGATTCAGCCTGTTGGCTTTATTTTGCCCACCCCTGGTTTATGACCATTGGCTCCTCTGTCCTTCCCTGGGGAACCCTAGTAAACAGTTTTTCTCCCAGCTCCCAATATTCACCCTTTACATACTTGTAGATGACTACCAAGTCCCCCCTCAGCCTTCTCTTCCCCAGGCTGAACAATCTCAGATTCCTTAGTCTTTCCTCATAAGGTTTGTCCTCCAGTCTATTAATCATTCTTGTGACCTTTCTCTGGACCCTTTCAAGATTCTCCACATCTTTTTTGAAGTGCAGCACCCAGAAGTGGACACAGTACTCCAGCTGGGGTCTCACCAATGCCAAGTAGAGAAGAAGTATCACTGCTTGTGATGCATTGGCTAATACATCCCAGTATGCTATTAGTTCTATTGACTACAGTATCACACTGGTGGCTCAAGTTCATCCTGTGATCAACCATAACCCCAAGGTCCCTTTCAGCCATTGTGCTGACCAGGATATCTCCTCCTAACCTATATTCATGTCGCTGGTTACTTCTCCCCAGATGAAGCACTCTGAATTTATCCTTATTCAACTGCATCTGATTCTGCTCCACCCACCTTTCCAGCTTGTTCAGATCTGCTTGGATCTGCATCCTATCCCCTAGCATGACCACTTTTCCCCATAACTTAGTATTGGCTGCAAACTTGGCCAGTGTGCTTTCCACATCCTTATCTAAATCTTTGATAAAGATGTTGAACATCACAGGTCCAAGAACTGAACTCTGTGGGACACCACAGGCCACCTCCCTCCAACACAATAGAAACCCATCCACTAACACTCTTTGGGTTCAACCCCTTAACCAGTTCCCAACCCACCTGACCATGGACTTTGCCAGCCCACAATCCCCCGAGTTTTTTTTATAAGAGAGTCATGGGAGACCATATCAAAGGCCTTTTTAAAATCAAAGTATGTGACATCAACCACTTCTCCCACATCTAAGAGGTTTGCTACTTAATCATAGGAGGAGATGAGGTGGGTCAGACACAACCTGCCCGCAATTAAACTATGATGACTCTCAGCATTGTGCCTTCTGCCAGTCTTTCACAAATGAATTTCTTGATACTGTTTCCAAAATATCCAGTATCGAGGTCAAACTGACCAGTCTATTGTTTCCTGGATCCTCCCTCCTCCCTTTCTTAAAGATTGGCACCACATTGGCCCTTTTCCAGTCTTCTGGGACCTCTCCTGAGCACCACAAGTCTTTAAATACCTTTGCCAATAGTCCTGCAATGACTCCAGCCAATTCCTTCAGCACTCTCAGGTATATAGTCCACCCAGCCCTGCCCACTTGAAGACATTTAGACAATCTAAGTGCTCCATCACCAGTTCGACACTGACCATTGGTTGGCAATCACTGCCCACCCCCACATCTGTCCAGTATCCAACCAGGCGGGTGTCCACCATTTGTATGCAGGAACACCAACACAATGTATTCATTAAAGAGTTCAGCTTTCTTTTGACTGTCTGCTATCAGCTTTCCCATCCCACTGTGCAAGGGCCCCATATTTCTCTTGGTGTTCCTCCTGCTCCCTATATACCTAAAGAAGGACTTCTTATTGTCCTTGATTTCAGTCACCAGCCTGATCTCAGTCACCACCCTTGCCTTCCTTATATCCTCTCCCTACAAATACGGGCTATGCTTATGTATTCTCCTCAGTGGTAACTACCCCTTGTATTCCATGTCAGAAAGCCTCCTTTTTCTTTTTTATGCACTCCTTGACTCCCCTGATAAGTCAAGAGGGCTTCCTAGCCCCCTTACCACCTTTCCTGCATACAGGAATGGACCTTTTCTGCTCTCTGAGTATCATGATTAGGAAACAAGATTAATTTCCCACATTTCCCAAATGTGGGACATCAATAGCCATGTTACCCAAGATGCCTGTACAACCTACCAAACAGTTGAAGACTGCATTGGTTTTATTCCTCTCTCCTTCTCTACCTGCACCTGAAGCAAAAATGTATTCCTATAGTGTCTTCCCTTTGTTCTGAGTCAGGGCCTTGAGAGAACTGGGCTAACGTAAATGAGTTCCTCGCAAAGGGCATTTTTAGACAGGTAAGCGCCACAGCTCCAGGCAGTTTGAAAAGAGCCTGATGCTGCAACGCTTGCATTTGTATAAGCAGCAAAATGCAAGTCAACGATGAGAAAATGGCAGTGGCCTGCTTTTGAACTAAAACACATAGAGGGTGCTTTACTTCAAAAGTGCACTGCTGCCATTTTCTATGCCCTGATGTGCATTTCACCACTTACAGAAACTGCATGCAACTCGATTAATTGAGTCTGTTCTGAAGCAGTGGATCTCTGGCACATCGCAAGACCAAAATGTTTGTGTGTAAATGCCTAGAGGGGCATGTGCCCCAGACAGAAAGGGGCATATCTATTCCTTTTTGTGTTTTCACTATTATACAAAGTCATAAGCCTCTCAGTCTTTTTCTTCTTTATTGTTTTATGGTGGGGGGCGGGGGTTAAATTTAGATTCTCCGTAAAGAAAATGTAATATTGTCTGGGAACAAGCTGCAATTACCTGAAACACACTGGCAAGCATTACATTTTGTCCTAGTTTGACCACATTGCTGGTCAAAAAACATTTAGTTCCAGCTACCTGTTTCATTGTTCTGGTCATCCACCAACAGAAGAGCAGGTGTAAGCCTAAAAAGTAGATACATGCTGTCATGTAAATTACCTTAGAGATTACTCTGATTTATGGAACTAATTTCCAATGTTTAGAACAAATGGAAAATAATTATGAATACCCTGCAGCTTCAGGTGCATTATATAACTGAATTATCCTGAGAATGCAACATTTATTTAAATGCATCTATGTTCAGAATTCTTTAAGAAAAAAACCCCCAGCCTCTTTAAATGACTTGATATTTGTAATTCAGTTTGTAAGAGGCTGTAATCAGTCAAGTTTCAGTATAATAAAATGCCACAGACATTTCTATTTTAAATGCTCCAGTAGGAAGAATATAACATGCCAGGAAGTTAAAATCTACTTACAAAATGTTTACAGGACTGACTTATCTTGTTGACATTTTAAAATGTCAGATATTCTGTAAATTTATTTCCACATGGGCACTGAATTTTCTTCTACATAAAACACTATCAGGTCAATGATATTTTGACATCCGAAAACCTCTTGAAATGGCTAAAAGACTTTAGAAATGTATTAAGTATTTTTTAGCAAATACATTTGCTAAGATTCAAATCAGTAAATACCACAAATATGGTCAGTAAATTTGTTACTAACAAACTTAACACAAAGAAGTGAAATAAAAAAATTGATTCAACACATGTATGATAATTTCCAACCCCCTTCTGTAATTTGGTTTCTCCAAATTATCTAGTCCCTGCTCAAGCAAGCACATTTGAGCCCATGGAGCAGGGGAACACATTAACATGGTAGTTCTAAACCTTTTTGGGCTCAAGGCACTCTTTGATACATTTAAGACACCCTCAGAAAATGTCAACTTGTAATTTTCACTCAGTTTTTGACTATGTAAAAATAATAAAGCAATTCTTCTGTAGCAAAGAACTCAAAAAGATCACAACTTGTCAGACCGTTTTTAACACTGTGGATTCCTACTTGAAATCTCTAGGTGTATCTTATAAATCATGTTTGTATACCTGCTTCTTCAGCAATCCCTCACAGTCTAGGATCCCTGTCTTTCAGGATGGCCTTATGTGTGGGTCCAAAGATGGCAGACAAGGCTGATCCAGGATCAACAGACTCTGCTGCAACTCAGGCACATGTTTCTCTGATGGGTGGGTGGCTCCAGATTCTTGATTTGGTCCATGATATGCTGTTCTGTCACTTCCACTATTCTATCTCCTGTTGCTATCAATTATAAGCAGGGATATGGGTTTTCTGTTACCTGCAGACAAACCTGTATTTTTGCTTTGGCAGGACAGGGGGCTGTGGGTCAGAAGTGAGTGGCACCAGCAGGGACAAGAGGGCAGGGGACTGTGGGTTGGGTGTGAGGGACACTGGCAGGGCTAGGGGGGTTGTGGCTTGGGAGTAGAAGAAATGGGATGGGCAGGGCCCCAGCATACCAGGGCTGCTCAGTGCCACAAAGTAGCATGGGGGGTGGTGGGGGAAACAGCCCTCATTTGACCCATATCCTGGTGAGTGAAGGGGGTGGGCAGGTAGGGCTCTGATTTTCCATGATAAAAAAACCCAAATCCAAAATATCTAGGTGTTTAAAATTTATTTTAGTGATTGAGGCACTAGTCAGCTTCCAAATTGCTTTAAAATTGTAAATATATCAATAAAAGATTGTGCTCAACTAATACCTATATACATAGTGGTGTTTCATTTTAATTACAGAAAAATGCAGATTTGGGGTCTGTTAGTCAGATAAATTTGTATTTTTTATCAAAGAATTTTGGACTTTTTAAACAGAGAAAATCAGTATCCCTGGTCATAAGGTTTCAAAGTATTGAGATCCTTGCTGCAGACTCTTCCTCAGTTTGGGGTGGTCCTGGGTGATAGACTTCCACAAGTTGATGTTGATATTGTATTCTTTTCAAGTTGACCTTGAGGGTGTCCTTCAAATGCTTTCTCTGCCCTCCTCTTGAGTGTGTGTATACCTTGTCTGAGCTGGGAGAACATACCTTGCTTCAGGAGTCCAGAGCTGAACACTGGATGATGTGGCTGGCCCAGTCAAGTTGATATCAGATGATCATCACCTCTGTGCTTGTGGTGTTTGCTTGCGAGAGGACACTAATATTGGTGCATCTGTCTTCCCACTGGATTCAAAGGCACACTGATGGCACTTCTCCAACAACTTTAGATGCCTCCTGTATGTTGTCCATGTCTCAGCTCTGTACAGCAAAGTAGGGATCCACAAGTGCTTGATCAACCATTAACTCAGTTTCAGATCTGATGTCACAATCTTTGAACGCCCATTTCCTTAGGCATCTGAAGGCTGAATTTGCACATTTGAGGTGACATTGGATTTCTTCACTGATGTCAGTCTTCTGCGAGAGATGGCTTCCAAGGTCTGGGAAATACCCAACATGCTCCAGAGACTCGCCATGAATCTGGATTACCGGAGTTGAGGACTGCTCCTTAACAGCTTATTGATGGAGGACTTTAATCTTCTGAATGTTAAACAGTAGCCCCATTTTCTTGTATGCCTTAATAAAGATATCAACAGTTGCCTGATGATCTGCTTCCAAGTGAGCACACACTACAGTATCATCAGCATAGTGGAGCTCAGTGATTGAGTTGGGGTGGTCTTGGTTTTGGCTTGGGGTCAGCTGAGGTTAAACAGTTTACCATCCATTTGGTAGTTTAGCTCCACTCTGACTGGAAGCTTCTTGGTGGTCAGGTACAGCATCACAGTAAGGAATATCAAAAAGATTGTTGGAGCAATGATGTCACCTTGCTAAACTCCTGTCTTAACTTCTAAGGGATCTGTGATAGATCCATTACTGAGAACCACCCCTCCATAACATCATGGAGCAGGCAAAGAATGGTGATGCATTTCGGTGGGCATCCATACTTTAGAAGGATCCTCCACAGTGCTTCTTAGTTGAGAGAGTCGAAGGCTTTTGTGAGGTTAAAAAGGCTGTGTAGAGAGATTTATGTTGTTTCCAGCATTTTTTTCTGCAGTTGGCCAGCTGTAAAGATCATGTCAATTGTGCCTCTTGATGCCCTAAACTCATACTGACAGCAAGGCAGTCCCTCTGTAATTTCCTGTCTCACTTGTCTCTTTTCTTGAAGTCAGTTGTCACAATCATTGCACCCCTGTGGCCATCTGGGATTTCTTCATCATTTCAAACTCTTAAGAATAAGAATGGCCTCAAATACACATGAAAATGCATGCCTGAGACAGCAAGCCCAGGAGTGGCTCTGGATGTGGGCTCAGGGCTGTGCGAAGGTAGTTTCACTGTCTCATTCCAGGATTTGGAGCATGTGGGCAGGCACACTGCTTTTTCTCATGTCCTCATAAACTAGATGTTTTGCCAGAATTGTGCACAAGTAATGGCTCTTTCCATTGCAGCAGCCAGTCCCACTTTGTATAGGTTTCACCAAGAAATTGGCAAATGACCAAGTGTTCCATTGTCCACACTTCACTACACTAGCATATTTGTGTCATTAGAGTAGCCCCATTTGACCATGTTTGGTTTTGATCTTCTAGTTTGCATGCACAGGCAATTCAGGCATTGCCGTGTTGACCAGTCTAAATCAGGCTGGGAAGGTCCTCCTGGGGTTCCAGGTCCATTTTAGAGCACCTGATTGCACATAATCTTTTTTTTCCATAACCTCAGTTGCGCCCTGTCAGCCACCGTGTCCAATGGTGAAACACTGATCACAAAACTCTCATATTTTAAGATGCTTAGTTACCAGAGTGGATGCCTGAGGTCTTCCATCAGCTGTGATCTTTCCTTTTGGCTTGCTACCTTTCTTCTGATATCAGGTAGTGCAATGCCAGCCAGTAAGTACAGGCTATCCTTTGATGTTGATTTTAGACATCCCATTATTTCATGACAGCTGTCATTTAGAACTGGGTCTAGTTTCTTGGCATAAACTAATCATTCCCATACTGGTCATACTGGATACCACAAGGTGGAGTAATACAAGGCAATAGCACTAGTTCATAATGCAGCTGGGTTCACTTCCCATTTTGAGGTGACCAACTTTTTGCAGGCACTGACTTTCCCTTCTGTCTTCACTACTTGTGCTTTGAAGGCAAGTGTTTTACCCATTGTAACCCCCAAATACACATGTTTTGGTTGGTTAATCAATGGGAGTCTATCCCAGGTGATGTTTAATCCACTTGGCTTTTCTATGGTGTAGGTGAAAAGCTGTGACCTGCATCTTGGTTGGGTTGGCGCAAAGATGGTTCTTATTGTAGTAATCCAAGAGGTTGCTCTGTACACATCAGTCTGTTCTCGACAGTGATGAAATCCTTCTCTTGTGATGTGATGTGTAGATCATCAGTGGGGATCCTGGTTTATCCTGATTAAAAAAAATAAATAAAAAAAAGGCAAATTCTCTGATTATCACCACAAAATCTGTGATTAAAATGAAAGATCATGGTATACATAGGTATCAGCTGAACACAATGTTTTATTGATATATGTACAGTTTTAAAGCAATTAGGAAGCCTACCGGTGCCTCAATCACTATAATAAAATAAATTCTAAATACCTAAAAATGTTTGTATTTGATTTTGGGTTTTTTGTCATGGAAAGTCAGAGGTCCCCCTGCCCCCTTAGCTCACAGAATGCAGGTCCAGGCCCCTCACTTCCCCCCTACAACCTCCTGACCCTGCTGTTGCCCCTCACTCCTCCCACCACAGCACTCTGCTGGTGCTCTTTGCAAAAGGACAAAATCTGCTTTTTTCTGTTAAAATGAGAAATCTGTGTTTTCCCCAGGCAAAGGGGGAAATCCATGTTTTTCTCTGTTTTCCCATGGGAAACAGAAAACTCAGATCCCTGATAATCAGCTTATATGAAGCTCCTCATACTACTCTGTATGTATTGGTCATTGGTGTGTATGTTTAAAAGGATCAGTGCTAACACGCTATGCTTTGGGAGGCCATTTTATTGTTGTCTCCAGTGGCTTCATTTCTTGCACAGTTCTACTTCAGAATGTCTATTCTCCAAAAGAGATGGGATGAACTGCACAAGGTGGTAGTCATGCATTATAACACAAATTTTGGCAACCAGTTTTTGGTGGTTGACTCTGTTGTATGCTGCTGATAGGTCTACAAACACAGCACTGTAATATCCATAACTTGGTTGTGGGACCAAAGTGTTTGAACTGCTCTGTGCATACATCGTCAAGTCCAGCTGCTTTGCCATTCTTCAAGTGACGTAGTGCAGTGCCACATTCATTCATTGTGTGGTGCGCTGAAATGATTTACTTCCAGATCAGTTTGCTGTATAACCTGTATTTTAGGCTGTATGTTTGAAGTTTTACTTTTGAGCAGAAGCTGGTGAGACTCCTGGTTGGCTATTATATGATGGTATTGGTGTACTTTCTTTGGGTTGTTACTCAGTCTGTACTGCAAAGACACAGATCAGAGGCAATAGAGACAAGCCCTAAACTATACTGTCAATCCCAAATGTTCTTCCATAAATCCCACAGTGTGCTGTTCTCTCTGTCTTCTACATAAAGCCAAATGACATTATATAAATTCAAGCCTGAAATTCCTTATGGTACCATTCATGCCTCCCCACAACTCAGTACTTTAGTATTTATCATTACTCTTTTTACAGCCCTTCAAATGGCCAGGCAATCACTCACCACCAGCACCAGGGTTAAAATAATCTGAATTAGCATAAATGAATGGCTCTAAAAGGAATGCAGACCTGAAAAAGAATCTCTCTCAGTTCTCATAAAATAGCTCAAAAGTCACCCTTAAAGATAACAGTCTGATTTTCTTTTCTATCCCAGTATTTAGCTAAAATAATTGCACTTACTTCAACAGAATTACTTTAGTGTAAAACTTTGACAAGTGCAAGATAAGGAACCTGGGGGAAAAAGGCCTCAGCTATACATAACACAATGCTGGGTTCTGAACGAGAGGCCCAGGGAGGTGAGCAGGAGCCCAGGGTTCGCATGAGCTGGGTACAGCCCACCAGCTGCCAGTTGGACTGGCATGACGTAAATAAATCCAAAGATTAATCTCTCTCACAAATACTTCCCTTTGACAAGAGATCAGTTCATCTGAGGATTGTGGTTTCCTCTGCAAATTCTTCATGGGAAAGTTTATCTGTTATTGTCTGTCCAACACAGCACACACCATCTAAAATAAATTTATCAGTAATCACTTTCTACTGAAAAAAACATGTAACATACTTTTTATGATTAATTATAAAGAGAAACACATGATACAAGTTGACACTACATGGATCTAGAATAAAATATATATTTTATTTAAATATATAATATTTAATCCCACTTTTGGCTAGCAGCCCAGTCATTATCTACTCCTGGGAAGAACAAGGAGGAGAAAGGTTCATAAGAATACACCTGGCCAGAAAAGCAGAAACATCTGTTACACTCATAAATTATTTGATTAGTTCTGCATCAGAAGCCAGCCTGGTATACAGTATACTCTGTGGACAATCTTAACTGTGCTCAGTTAGAAATGGCAAAAGCAAGGCTGAATTAATTTACATTGAAAACAAGAAAAAAATATGCTTAACTGCTAGGTGCAGTGTTTCTGCAAACCAGACTGCTGGTCTCTGCAATTAAACAAGCCATGGTACTTTGAACCAGTTAAAGGGGCAAGTCATAAGGATATACTTTCACACACTTCAACCTCAAATTCAGGTTTTTTTAAATTTCTTTTGACTATTAATTTAATATCTCACCAACTCATTTTAAATATTCTATCCCTTACACACTAGTGTATTTTTTCTACTCCTTCTCTCTTCCTTGTAAGTCATTGCAGGGCAGACCATGGCCCCCTTCTACCTTACCAGAAGGCAATCAGTTGTCCTGCTTCCTGATCCTAAAGCTCCAGAAGGCTTAAAGGTATTTTTCCTAGTGTCATATTGAAGCAACTAGCCATAGAATCATAGAAAATCAGGGTTAGAAGGGACCTCAAAGGCCATCTAGTCTAATCCCCTGTTCATAGCAAGACTGTCCACAACTAGATTATCCCACCCAAAGCTTTGCCTTAGCCAGGTCTTAAAAACCTCCAAGGACAGAGATTCTACCACTGCTCTGGGTAACCCATTCCTCTTCTTCTGGCTCTTCACTCAAGAGCTAAGATACATTGGAATGACAAAAAGACACTTCTGGGGGTTTCCCTGTTACCTTCTTCAGGGCAGTATGAAAATGGTATTTCTGGAAGAAGACAGGGTGGCAAAACTCAACTGCTTAAGTTTCACTTGGAACGTTATAAAAATCTTCATTTCTAGGGAACACAAGGGCTGAGAACTGGCACACATTACGGACACTGAAACCAGTGCAAAATGAAAATGATTGAGATGTGCATGTAGGAAATTCAGCACATACTCCACATCTGGCACCCTCACAATGTAGATTTACCTGGATTTTTTCTTATTCTGTAGTTGAGACAGTGCAGTTTTGCTGATGAGAATTGTATAAAGATTTCAGCACGTTCTGTATAATTTTTGAAAAGCATCCAAGTCACCCAAGAGTATAAGAGCTGCTTTGCAACTGAGATGAGAATCTTGTATCAGATTCTTTCCTAAAATTCAGATTAAGTCTCACTGTTTTGGTGCTTATATTACCAGTTGTAAGGCTTCAGATTAAGTTTAATACCAAATTTTTACTCTCTACTTTTGCTGTAATTTTAAGCAAAACATGGGTCATCAATCTACATTTTCACCGATCTCTTATTTCAGAGTTGTCAACCAGGGGTACGTACTTTGAAAGGTCCCGGGGGTATGCAGGGGCAGGCGGGGATTGAGTGCCACCACCGCCCTATGCCGCTGCCTCACAGGAGCAGGGCCAGGGTGGGGTAAGGGCAGGGCCACACAGATGCTGCACTGCCGCTGCTCGCCATGCCCCACTTAGCATCTGGCTGCTTGCTCCCCACCCCCAACTCAGCATCCAGCCACTCACCATACCCTTTACATTCTTTACTCCATGTTCTACAGCCACTTCAACTGAGCCTGTCCAACTAACTCTAACACTGATTAAAGTTATTTTTTCTGGAAAACACAACTAACCTTGCTAATGGACCATACTTCTGCTTTCAAACTCCAGCACAAGATAACCTGCTTGCTACTTCATCTCCTCTGGACCAGCCTTCTCACCCTGACTAGTCTAATGCTTGTTGAGGTACTGAGAACCCCACATCTGGTACACTGGTACTTTACTGACTTTGGTTTCCCAGGACAGTAAAAAAAAAACTTCTACCTTAATTCTTGCTAAATCCAATGTGACCTACTTTACTGATATGGAAGCAATTGATTAAAAGCCTTAACAATTCTGAAATTTGTTCTAGTTAACTTCTTTTGAAGATTCCTGGTTACAGAAAAAAACCAAACTAAAACACAGTGTTTTTTAAACATCATACATGTATTTTCAAAGGCTGAAGGTTTTTCACATCATTTACAGCAGCATAAGATAGGTCAAGTGTTGTTCCTGTAGAGCATGTAATAAGGATCATCTGAATAAGGAAAGAGGCAAGCAGAGGTAGGAGATAACAAGATTGCTGGTTGGAGAGCTTTTGTTGGGTTTGAATGAATTTAGGTCAGCAGGGCTGGATGAACTTCATCCCAGGGTACTGAAGGAACTAGCAGAGAAGATCTTGAAGCCCTTAGCAATAATCTTCATGAAATTGTGGGAGATGAGCCAGGTACCAGAAGACTGGGAAAGGAGCAATGTAGTGCCCCTCTTTAACAAAGTCAAAAAAGGAGGACCTGGAGAACTACAAACCAGTTAACCTCACCTCAGTACCTGGGAACTTACTGGAACATATGGAAGTTACTGAAGCATCCTAAGGAAGACCATCTGGAAGCATCTGGAGGAGGAAAGGCTGATCACAAGCAGCCAGCGTGGATTAATGAAAAACAAATCATGTCAAACAAACTTGATTTCCTTCTTGACAAAGTAACTAATTGGGTGGATGAAGGGAATGATGTGGATATTGTGTATCTGGACTTCAGCAAGGCTTATGACAATGTCCTACATGACCTTTTCATAAACAAACTGGAGAAATGTGGGCCAGATAAAACAACTACAAGATGGACTGGTAACTGGCTCAACAGCCACAAGCAAAGGACAGAAGGTTTTGAGTGGAGTCCAAAACAAGTCTGCCCTGAGGTTGGCACTATTCAACATGTTCATTAATTATTTGGAAGCCAGCACAGAAAGCTTCTTGAGCAAGTTTGCAGATGACATGAAACTGGGAAGGCTTGTGAGCTCAGGAGATACAAGTGCAATTCACAAGGATCTCAACAGATTAGAAAGCTGAGCTAGAACTGACAGAATGAAGGTCAATGCAGACAAATGCAAGATGCTACACCTCAGGAGGTATAATCAAAAACACAAATATAAAATGTGTAACACTTGGCTGGATGGCAGCATTATGGAAAAGGATTTGGGAATCTTGGTAGATCACTGACTCATTATGAGTCTGCAATGTGATGCAGCTGTACAAAAGGTGAATGAACTTTTGGGAGGCATCAACAGAAACATTAGGTACAAGTAACAAGAGGTGATACTGCCACTGTATTTGGCACTGGTTAGGCCTCATTTGGAGCATTATGTACAGTCCTGGGTGCCATATTTTAAAAAGGATTTGGAGAAGTTAGAGAGAGTCCAGAGAGGCGTAACAAAGATGATAAGGGGCTTGGAAAGCAGGTCAGATGAGGAAAGGCTGACAGAAACATTCAGCTTGTGGAAAAGGCATCTATGAGAGATTTTGATAGCAGTCAAGGTCAAAGGAACCTTGATAGCAGTCTTCAAATACTTGAAGGGCTGCCATGAAGAAGAGGGAAGGCACCTTTTCTCTCTTGCTGCAGAGAGGAGGATGCAGACCAATGGCTTGAAGCTGGAACAAAGTAAGTTTAGATTGGATATCTGGACAACCTTCTTCACAGTTAGAATAGTAAGGCACTGGAGACTGCCTAGGGAAGTTGTGCACTTTCCTTTACTGGAGGTGTTCAAAAAGAAGCTGGACAGCCACTGGTCAGGGATAATCTAAGCGTAGCTACACCTATGCTTCTGGGCTTTGCTGGTTGTCCATCTCCCTCCCTCCCTCCCTGGTTTCTGCTACATGGTTTTGGGTGCTTTTAAGCCTTCCTCAGAAGGCTGGGAATTTTGACTGGGGTGTGTAGATACTTTGCTGGGACCAAAGCAAGAGGTTCCTGAATAAAATGTCTTTCCCGTCTCCTCAGGATCAGACTACCTGCCATATTTGGGACTAGGAAGGAGTTTTACCTCATAATCAGATTGGTATGGACTATGGAGGGGTTTTCCTTCCTCTGTAGCAGGGGCGTGGCCCTCTACCTGAGATCTCTTGAGCATATACT
This sequence comes from Alligator mississippiensis, assembly GCF_030867095.1. NCBI lineage: Eukaryota > Metazoa > Chordata > Crocodylia > Alligatoridae > Alligator > Alligator mississippiensis. The sequence goes on from NC_081830.1 coordinate 47,678,373, forward strand.
GACAACATTTCATATAACAGGACATTGGCTGCCACGTTTCCTCTGCTTTACCTGTGGCAGGTTAGTGTATTAGGTCTGTGTTTTGTCAGGGTTGACGTTAGTCCTATGTAGAATTTAGATAATGATCCTGCCTCAGACAGGGGGGTTGGACTAGAGGCCCTTCCTGCCCTACTTCTTTATGATTCTATATTTGATGATAATGATCATATCAATTAAAAATTTAATTCTCACTGGACTACGTCCAAAGCTGTAGCCCTTCACAGCTACAAACAGATTCAAGACAAAGAACAATACTAAAACAGAAAAAGAATATAGAAAAGAAGAATTTGGTTTGTATTAAGCAAACCATGAAAGAACACACTTTCTTGAGGCTAGTTTATAATTATTATACAAAGCAGCTTGCAGCTATTGCGTATTATGAAAGTCATTCCAGTCAAAAATTCACTCAAGAATGCTGTCTTTTCACTGAGGAAAAATTAGTCTTCAGAAAATCATAGCTTTGACAAGTTCTCTGTTCTCTAGAAAGGTAGCTATCAGCACTCTGTTTTTCTTACCCATTGGTGGATTAGCATGGGTGAATAACAGCACAAAGGGAAGCACTTCAGTATTTCTCCATTCCTCCTCACAGCAATGCATTTTAAAATCTTTTCCCTAACTTAGAATATGAAATGCTTTTTGAAAGTCTTTCATAGTCCTTCCTAGAAGATCAGCATCAATGTGAATCCTCCTTAAATTACAAATGTTGTAATGTTGTAAAAGAAGGATTTATAGCACTGAAAAGAAGCAGGTCTTTGGGCAGCACATGTACAGTCAATCAAAAATGTTCTGCATCTTACTGAATCTTCAGTAGACATATATTGTTCTATAATTACGTGATAATGGTCCTTAAAGAGTTATTGTTATAGATATAATTCTTAGACAAATGAATTCTTGTATAACAACTCTTTGTGTACAAGTTTTCCACTCAAGAAAACCCTGTACACTGCACTCAAGAGGTGTGCTGTGGCATACAGCCATACACCTGTACATAAAATAATATCTTATTCTAGTGGTAGTTTTTGGTGGGGTAGTAGGCCAATATTCATAAGGGAGCAGAGTTGCTGCACACAGTCTTGGGAGAGAATTAAATGTCTTCTCCTTTGGTACCTCATACAGAAAAGATATTGAAGGTAAAGTCCCATCTGCCCAATCTCCCTCTGATCTCCTCTGGAGATGTTTATGGCTCAGTGGCACTAGCTCTAGGGATTCCCTGCCCTCCTTATATGCAAGTACCTGGAATCTCCCAGCCATTACACAAGAAAGGCTTCATGCTTCCCTCTCTCTCCCTCATGTAGAGGCAAATAGGCAGGGCATAATCTGCCCCTCAGTGTTTCAAGAACCAATAAAGTAGCTTGTCTAAAAACTACTGAACAGCTCTAATTTTGTGTCACTTTTATAGATCATAACATGGCCACAGATTCAGGAACAATATAGATTCCTAAAGCCAGGAGTTCTCCCAGTTTACACTGTCCGGTACATCTATAGGACCTGTTCTAATAGAAGATGAAGTTCAGTTCAATATGTCAGGTGGTAAACCACAGCAATTTTACAGCAGCACATCAGGTAAGGCAATTTTAACATGAAAAATGTGGTCCTCATACTCACCTAACTCAATGTTATTACAAATTTCACTACAGCTAAATCATAATACAGATTTAAAGTGCAATCGGTCCTGACAGTTTGCTTCTACAAATAAAAATTAAAAAACATTCATCTAATTTTTGTAGTCAAGGATTGTTTCATGGCTCTTTATAAAACTAGGCCTATTGTAGAGATATCCAAGGACAGAATTATTTCTTTACAAGGAGCTGCAGCTGAAAAGAATCTGTTAAATCTTCTTGAGGTTTCATAACTTAACTTCCTCTCTGCTTGGTTCAGAGGTTTATGCAAATCAAATCCTGGATGATCATTCTTTTTTTCCTTTGACACATTCCTATTTATGGGTATTCAGCATGGAAATAGTAGTCTCCTATACGAAGAATAAAGACAAGCTCCAAATGCAAATTTCGGAGCCAGATTTCTTCAAGAAGAAGAAGGGAGACGTATGTCATTTAATTTTTAAGGATGGATGGGTCAGACTTTATAGATGTAGAGTAAATATTCAAAAATACCCATTGATTTAAGAGCTCAAACCCCACTGAAAGTCACTTCAGAGCTTTGGAGAAAAATCCCCTTAAAGACCAGCAATCAGATGTAGATCTGATTAGTTTCTGAAACAGATTTTATTTCTTATCTAAGTAAGGTTGAGAGATGTTCCAGTCTAGGTTTGGATGTAGGTTCCTTGCTGTAGTTAGGGCAATTTTACTCTTGCTTGTTTTCAGGTGTTTGTATGTTCATATGAACAATCAGTGTCCTTTTATTTTTTGACAGACAGTATTAATATCATGAAGGACTTCATTTCCAACTTCAGAACTTTATCCAGTTGTGCTCTGGGCTGTACGACACCTCTAAATTCACCCACTCCCTATCTTTTTCATCCCATCCTTTGTCTCTGCTCATCTTTCATGCTGCCCATGACACGTGGAACTCCCTGTGCACCACCTCATGACCTCTCCTCTTGAAATCCCTCTTTTTCTGCATGGCATTAATTTACCACCTTTAAAAAAATGCACCATTGTGTGACTAAGTCCCAAACTGATCAGCCCAGTACTTTAGGCATCTCCATTCTGTTGTCTGTCTATTTAAACATTGAGCACTCTGAGACAGGGACTGCAGAATAAGATTTCAAAAGACTAAGATCTTGTTTATACTGACCTCTTTATGCGAACAGTTCTGGTGGCAGACAACACCTGCAAGTGCCAAACCAGCAGAGAACATACGTAACCATAACCTTCTGGCAGCAGCATGCAATAAACACCCTGGGAAGGCAGCGGCTGATAAAGGGACAGCTAAAGAAAACAAATGGCACAGGACTAGCTATACATGCCTTCTGCCAGCTGTTGAATGACAGAAGCAGCCTCCTTTGGCATCAGAGAATTGGCATAACTAGCTATGGCAAAAAGAAGATTTCTTGCAGCTATAAGGAAGATTTAAGTGAGACACACTCAAAGTTTTGCTAGCAGAACACTGCAATGTAGACTAGGCCTCAGTGAGTTAAGGCTTGACTATAGCATGTCTCAGGGTGCAGAAGGCAAAGAATGTCTCACCTGAGTGAGAGTGCTCTAAGCTTGTCTCCACCACCCACTCTGAAGCCCCTGATCTTTGGCCCTGAGAATAGGTGCTGGGAATGAGCCTGGGTCTGGGTGGGCTCAGCCCTGCAACATGGCACCATTATGGTATAGAGCAGCTCTTCTCTCTCTCATCTCAACTCACAAGCCTCAGGACCACCTTAACCACCTTGACTACAGCCTTCCATTGCCTCCTATCTTGTCGCACCTTCACCTATCCCTTCCAGATCAGTTTTAATGTTATCTTCCCATTGTTGCCTTGGTCTATCTTGAGATCCGACACCCTTAGCTCCCAAAATATGCACATGTCTTCTCTCCTTGGTCCTCATGGTATTTCCTGCACCTTTCATTCTCTACACTCTTATCTTGCTCAGGATATCAGGTCTTTTGTAAAGGTCCACAAACTCTAGATTGTCTTCTCCTCCATATTCCATTTTCATGTATTGCACCAAATATTTTCCTTAGCACTTTGTTTTTAAACACTTGCAGCCTTTTAACATTTGCCTTTGGCAGCGTCCTGGATTCACATCTCTGTAAAAGCACAGGTTGAACAACTGTGCTATAAAGCTGGATTTTAAGATTTCTTGAGATGTTAATCCAGGCTCAACAAGCATCTATTAGCACTGTAAATTCTTGCATTGCTTTCTTCAGGTATTTGATTGTCCTTTGTGATTATTGTTCCTAGATATTTAAATTTCTCTAGTTTTTCTACATCGTCATTCCCTATAGAGCAGCTCTTAGGGGACTTAATTCCACATCCAAAAATGATTAAGGAACTTTGGAGTCTAATTCTTATTGAGACTCAAACAGAGTTAGGTACCTAAATACATTTCAGGATATCAAACAAAATGCCTAAGTTGATTTTTAAAAGAAACATATTCAAGACAGAGATGGAGACCAGTAGCAGGCATACAGTTAGGGATACTCTAAAACCAACTACATTGTCTCCTTTCTGAATTTGGTGAGTGCTGGGTGAGAGCAAGGAGGTGGGTTCAAATTTTGGTGCTGGTCCCAGGGTTTATGTGAAAGTGATGTACGTATAGCCTGAGCCTCCTAAGTTACATGAGTGCTTCTGGAAGTTTTACTAGATGTCAATTCTGCATTTTTTTCAGTGATTCTTTTCACAGCCAACAGCCAAGAAACAATGAATAGTACTTCCTTTGGGACATTAACTATGATATTCCACTTACCTGCTTCATAAAGTAGTAGTGAGAATTAATGATTGCATAGTTCTAGTAAAACATAAAGATCTATACAATTGCAAAATGCATATTACTATTATTATTATTTTATTACCAACTTATTACAGACTTGCTAATGATATTTTTTGTTATAATGATGGTGTAATGTTTTTATATGGGCACTTATACGTACTGGAAACTGAACTGAGGTATTCAAAGTTTCATGAGGGAGGCTAAGTAATCTGTTATATTTTCTACTGATTAAAGTAATTGCTATATGACATTATGAAAATCAGCAGCTATTTTAAATAGTTTTTTTATACTGACCTAGCTTGAATGTTTTAAATACAAGTTTGAATGAACCAGAAACTAACTTTTTATCATGTATATTCCACTCTGACAGCTTTCCTTCGCAGGCTGAGTTAATTTTTTTGATGTCTGCAGTTACAGTCCAACACCCTTTACTACTACACACCTATCCATCCAAGTCACAATTTGGAATATTAACAAACTCTGTTCATGCAACATGCTTTACCTGGGGCACAATGACAGCAGCAGTTCCTATGCATCAGGTATCTGAAACAGAAGCAATAAACAAAAAATCTAATGAGCATTTAAAGCAGGGATGGGCAATTATTTGGGCTGGAGGGCCACTTAAAGAGTTTTGATGAGCTGTTGTGGGCTGTGGGGGAGGGGATGTTGCTCTGGCTCGGCACAGGGTGAGACTAGGAATGGAATTGCAGATCAATGACAGTGTAGGGCTGGGCCTCATGCCAGAGCTGTGATCCACTCCCCACACTTCCCTGCAATGGGTGCCAGTTCTATAGGCAGAGATGTGCAGGGAGTGGATCACAACTGCTGTCAGTGCCCCATGATCCCGTCCCAGCTCCCACCCACCTGTCCTGCTCCAGGACATCACTTTCTGCCCACTCCCCATTCTATCTGCCTGGCCAAGCACGCCCTGACTTCAGGGGGTTCCAGGTGGATCTCCATGGAAACCCTGCTCCTGCACCTACTCCATCCAGTGCCCCCAGTGGTGGGTGCAGGGCAGATTCCAAACCCCTGCCACATCATCCCACTGGGTTTGATTAGCTCCCTACCCCCAGTCTGCAACAGTTCACCAAAACTGTGGTGGTGGGTGCAGGGGAGATTGGCCAAGTGCTTGGGCAGCAGAAACACTGGCAGCAGCAACCAGGCACAGTGAGGTGCTGCTGCAGGTGCTGCTGAAAAGGCAAGTCTGGCCCCTGCCCCACCCCCACTACCGCACTCCCATCCCTGCCACCTACACTCCATGGCCTGGGCAACCTCTGTGCCTGGGCCCAGCAGGGCTGAGGAATTAGACATAGTCCTTTGGTGGATGCAAACCCTGAACCATATTTTGCACACCCCTGACTTGGGGCATAAAACAAAGTCTTGTTTGACTCTATGAAAAGGCCATTTTCTGGCCTAAACTACAAAACAAACAAACAACCCCCCCCCCCCAGAATAATCATTGAAATGACAATGAACATTCCATGTTCAATTTACACTCCCCTACAAATTTGTGAGTCTGCTGTACATTTAATTCAACTTTGCTGATTAGATACTTTAGAACAGATTTAAAACCTTAATGCAGACAGGGCATTGATGTCATAAACTAATTCTACTGAAACAAATAATATGGAGCTGCCAAAAACAAGTTGACATTTGAAAGTGTGGCAGCAAGAAGCCCCCACAGGCACTAAGGGTGCTGGGGGCAGCTCTGGGCATCCCTGGGGTGAACAAGCAGGCCCCCTGTGCCCTGGTAAACTTACCTCCAGGAGCAGAGCCACAGATGCAGCCAGAGCCACATGAGCCAGCTTTATGCCGGCTTTTCAAACAGCTGCTTCCCGGGTGGGGCAGCGCTTGGCTAATTGGGGCAGCTGATGCTGCCACCATGGGAAATTTAAAAACCCTGCTGGAAACCAGTGGGAGGAGAGAGGGAGAGAGAGCCAGCGGGGAGCTCGCCAGGCAGGCGGTTGCTCCAGAGGCTGGCAATAGCAGCGTTGCAGGCACTGCCCCCGCATCCAAGACAGGGAAAGCAGCATTCTGCTTCAGACTAGGGACAGTCTTTCCCCAGCCACCTTAATTTCAAAGCTCACAGGAGTGTCCCTCTTCCTGGGTGGAAGGACACCAGAGAATGGGAGCTCAGCCCACTGGGATCAGGGTCTGAGGCTCCAGGCGCCTTAACATACAGGCAACTGACCGGGCTGAAGCTGACACTAGACCCCTTTAAAAGAGAGGCTTGCTGGGAACGGCACAACCACGAGCATTACACCAGAGGAGTTGGCAAGTGGACAGGGTGTAGGGGAGGCGGAGCCCTGTGGCACTGCTGTGAGTACCCCCGTGTCAGGTTGCTTGGGAAGAACACCACTGAACTCCTCCTTTCTTCAGGTAACAAGTCATGACAGGGGAGTTGGGGGACCCTGACCAAGGGGGCAGTGTGGTACATCCACTAGAGACACCACAGAAAGGTTCAAAGATTTTAACATTTCTGTGTTAAAAGGCATGAATATTATTTTAAATTTGCTTCTGGACAGTGGTCACTTATCTAATTCGCTTATTAATAAAAATATTGCTCAGATCATTTGGAATTTAAAGCCATACATACATTTCACAATGTAAGCTCTATTAATTTGCAGTCCAAGTTGCACAAGTATTTATTTTGGGTCCATCAAATTAAAACTTGTCACACAAAAGTTTGCATCTTTGCTCCTTCTCTTACCTCCTTCCCCCAAGTGGTTATCTACCTATACATTTAAGCAAAAATGTGATATTAAGCAACTCATAAATATCTGCTTGACAAAAGGAATTTTACTGTATCAATGACTAGCATAGTTAAATATAGTGAATCTGTATTAAATATCAAATAACAGACATGACATTCCATAGGCAACACTTACTTGCTATTTTCAATGTAAATTGTTCTGCAATTTGCATAAGGAAACAAATCTGAATAACTGGCCATGCACACACCCTGTCCTAGCAACTGCTTGCAGATTCTTCTATATTATATTAAAATTAACCATCTACATTTCTAAACTGTCAATTCCTAGAGCTACACAAAAGGAATGCAGACTCCTATTCATAGTTTCATAGTAGTTAGAGGTCAGAAGGGACCTGAATATATCATCTAGTCTAACCCCCTGCCACTGGTTGGAGCACATGCTGGGATCACATGACCCCAGATAGATGTTCATCCAACCTCTTTTTTGAATTTACCCAAGGTAGGAGTGAGGACCACTTCCCTAGGAAGTTAGTTCTGGATCCTAGCTACCCTGACAGTGAAATAGTGCCTCCTAATCTCTAACCTGAACCTATTCTCTAGCAGCTTCTGGCCATTGTTCCTCATCACCCCAGGTGCTGCTGGGGAGAATAGGGCTCTTCCTATTTGCTGCTGGTCTCCCCTAATGAGTTTGTAGGCAGCCACCAAATCCCCACTCAGCCTCTGCTTGCTGAGGCTGAACAGGTTCAGGTCCCTCAGTCTCTCCTCATAGGGCCTGCCCTTTTGCCCTCCAACCAAACAGGTGGCCCTCCTCTGAACCCTCCCAAGGCAGGCCACATCCTTCTTAAAGTGCGGTGCCCAGAACTAGACACAGTACTCCAGTTGAGGCCGGACCAATGTCACGTAGAGGGGGAGTATCACCTCTCTGGACCAGCTTGAGATGCATCTTTGGATGCATGACAAGGTGTGGTTGGCTTTGCTGGCTGCGGTCTGGCATTGGCGACTCATGTTCATCTTGGAGTCAATAATGACTACAAGATCCCTTTCCGCCTCTGTGTTCACAAGGGGGAAGCTCCCCAGCTTGTATGTATTCTTACTAGAGAATCCCATTTTTCATTATCTGAATAAACTTTTGAAAATATGTTGCCTGGATGAATAAAGCTTTCCCCTACTGAAGGATGCAAGACAGAATAAAGTACAAAAGAACATTTTTCAACATGTAAATCCCTCCAGAAAAATCTCTGCACATTTCTGATTAAGGGTCCCTCACTTATCTTTCTAATACACTTTCATACAAACTGTAGAGACAAATCAGGTATTATTTTTGACCTGTCAAGAAATATCTTCATCTAGTGTCTCCCAATAAATATATTCCTCCAATGAACAGTTTGAAGATCATTTCTTTTTTTTACTCAGAGAAAGAAAAGCAAGACCAAGTAAGCAAAATATATCTTAATTCAGGATATGGAAGAATAAAATATCCCCAGCAATTTAATTCATGTACATGTTTGTTGCTGTATTCTGACAAAATAGATTAGCAATTTCTGTGATTCTACCAAACTGGATCAGGTAGGGCAGGGTCCTATCTCTGACAGTAGCCTATCCCAGCATAACAAGCATGGTTTCACTGCTTCCAACTGGGGAGTTAGCAGGATAGTACTCCTACTGGCCTTATTCCTTGTGCAGCTGCCTCCCTCATCCTACCCCTGGTATAACCAGGTGTACATCCAGGAAGGTGCAATGGCATGGACCCACCCCACCTTTAAATTAACCACGTCCAGGGAGCAGCAGCAGCAGGGGACTTTTTTATTTTTGAAGTATATGAAGCAAGTAAAAATCCCCCTCTTCCCCTCTGTGCTCAGTATCACATCAGCTCTTTTTCCCTCCCACCCTCCCTCATGTATCACCACCACTGTCTCCAGCTGCCCCAGGAGTGGAGGTGGGAGGAAACCTGCCTGCTCTATGTGGACTCTGCACAGAGCTGGACTCAGCCCAGGAGAGCAGCAACAGCGGGCAGGTTCCTCCTCCCTACCCAGTCCCTCCGGGTGCTCCTTGCAAGCCCAGGAGCAGGATGGTGGAAAGAAACCCACCAACTGCTGCTGCTGTCTCTAGTTGAGCCTCAGTCCACATACAGCCTGGATGCAACAAGGCAGAAGCAACTCAGGAACCCACCTACCCCCTTCCACATCTGGAAACAGCGGCAGGAAGGGGTGGTGGGAGGGAGAAAATGTGCTAGTGATTACAGAAGTGAAGGGAGGGGAGAGGGAAGGTTTTTACCTAATTGAGAGACTTAAAGTCCTCTACTGTTGCTCTTGCAGCCCAGTCTGCCCACTCTGGGGTTGGGAACAGAGGGTGAAGCTTCCCCTGCAGCACAGGTAGTTGCTCCCGCGCCCCGCTTTACAAAACCATTAATCTGCCCAGGGCATAGCTCTGGGAGTTCATACGGATTGTCAGTCTCTCATGTGTTTTGTCTAAGGCTTTGTTAATGCAATTGTTCTCTATTCTGGCAAAATTAAGAACAAACAATTCCTTCCCATGAGAGGAGAGGGTGCCACCTATGCCTTGCTGAGTCATCATTGCTTTCCCCTTCCTGTTCAGGTAGGTTTTCCAGGTCATGTGGAGAGTGCAAAGCAATGAAGTAACACAAGCCTGTGGAACTTGAGGCCTCTAGGATTCACCCCTATATTTTTATTTATGCAGTTTTTAAGGGTGAGATTTTCAAATCCCCCCAGTGTTGGTGGGAGCACTCTGCTCCTACAGAAGTCAATAGGAATTCTAACACTAAGAACTGAGTCATGCCATCCCTGAATTCATTAGAAAATCCATCTTGAAATGTTCAATATTAGGGGGAAATACCTTAAAGTCTTTTAAGGTCACAAAGTAGATACCAATACAAAATAAAACAGAAGACAGAGTGGAAGAGGCTTCCCAAACAAGAAGTTACCAACCCTCCTCTTAGTGGGGAGACACAAAAAAATATTATAGACTCATGGCCTGCAAAGCAACTTGCTGCTGAAGAGCGCACATCAGCTGATCCAGTGTAATTGTTATATCTGTTGCTTGTATCCCATGTTAAAAGAGCAAAATCACAATAGTGGACCCTTGAATGAAACATTGAGCTGCCCCACAGTAAGTAACACCCTTTAAAGTGATGTAACTGTTGCATCTCCCCATGGCCATTACATTGCAATGGCACTGCACACCTTCTGTAACCAAAGGACAGTTCTTCCTTATTCAGCTACAGAAAGAGGGAACAATCTCCAGCCTCTCCTCTCTCAACTGGGGGAAGCATAGCCCCTATCTCCTCAATGGCTGAGAGAATGGAATCAGCAGGAAAAACCAGGGATTGGTGGGAATATTTACAGGACTATGAGCCTACCATTAGGTGAAACAACAGCAGGACCTGGGAGACAATGTGTAGCAGCCTCTTCTCTACTAATTCCAGTACACTGCACTAAAATGCACATCATTATTTAATATTGATGCCAAGGGGGAAGCGGTTTGAGAAACCCAAATTTAAACAGAATGGTGAAGGAGTCTGTTGTTCTTATGGATAGGAAAGGATGATACCCTGTTCAGGTTTTATATAGTGACATATAATATAGTAATTATATAGAGATTGTCTCAGCCACTGGCCCTAGATTAGAGTACTGAGGGAACACAGGGCAGCTCCATCTCTGAACTAAAAGGAAGAGAGCTCTCTTGCACAGGGAATTCAGTCACATGCAATGCCGACCCCTGAAGCAGTTTTGCTTTTGCCCACAGCAACGCTTATTGCCTTTATATGCTGGGCCATTCTTTGCCGGAATAGCTTGGCCTGGTACACAGCCAGCATACACAGCCTACTGAGGTTTATGAGGCCAAGTCCTGCACCAAGTCCTGGCCAAGCCAACTCCTGTTTACCTCAAGAACTGCAGTTTTGAGGCCAGTCTAGCCACATGATTCCACATTCTTAATGCGTGCGGAGAGAAAAGTGGCTGATGCTCTAGAAGGCTTTACTGAAACCATTGAACTTGTCTCACATGAAGCTTATGCCAACTGGATGAAAACATTCTAAAATTAAACTGAAAGTATTTGTTCCAACTTCTCTTTTCCACTTTTGAGCAACTCAGAGTAAGTGGTTTTGATAGGACTTATAAAGTACGTTGGTTTGTACCGCTATGTACTTTCCTCTGTTTGCAGTTCAGCTCAGAAAGAAGCATTAGGATTCACTTTGTAGTTTCATAAACCACAATGTTTTGTGAGATAAAAGAAATAAAGATCTTATTTGGGTGAATGCTGGTCACACTGAGAGTAAAGAGTAGCTCTGACTTTAGCAAGGCCAGGATTTCACTCCATACATATACACGTGTACCTCAGAATGCCTGACTCATTACACATAAATGTCTTTTCATTTGTACCTTAAGACCTGTTAGCATTCGTAAAGCAAGAACGTTAATAGGCCTGTAGGACATTCTGATATAACTGAGGACTCTTTCTTATTCCTGGAGAAATAGAAGAATGAAATTCTTCCCCTACTTCAGTCATTCTAGCCACAGTAGGGATCATTAGAGAATTACTGACTTTGAATTAGCAGGTGTTACTACATAGTATTTTTAGAAAGAACATAGAGGTCTTACAGTAGCAAACATAAAAACTTTAAAAAGACATATTTTAAACGTAAATATGGTTTCCATTTCAAAACAGGTGAATAAAGTATTGAACAAAACATTAATCCATTTATTGAGCTTATTAATATGTGAAGTGCTGTGGAGTTTCTGTTTTTGCAGAATCTGGGGCTTCTGTCAGTTCTTATTAAAATACTGCTACCTGCAATAGTAATGTTATTCACCATGACTTGAGTTGGGGAAGGGAAAAAAATCTTTTAAAATAAAGAATGCGAGTGTAAAGAAAAATTTCAATATATCCAAAAATGCTACGTACATTTTATACATGCAGAAATGTTTTTAATCTTTCCCAAGTAGTTCATGCTACAATTGTACCTGTGTGAATCAAGAGCCTAGTGGATTTGTAAATATGTAAGAGCAAGAACAGAAGGAGATAAATTATTATCAGTTCCATTGCCAAATAATAGATACAGTATCTTCATTTTTGGTGAGACACTTCCTGAACAAGAATATCATAGAAAAAAACCTGTTTATATACTGGAGAAATCTTCTTTCATAAGTCAACCATATATCATTTCAGATTGTGGTGTGTTAATATGGTAGTATTACTGACAAACCCCAAAATATAAAACAAAGACATAGCCAGTTATTGAATTTGTCTGAAAAAGTTGACAGTCAAACACAATTGGTCTGGTTTTGAGAAATGGCCTCCATTTCTGCAGATGTAATTTTGTGCCCACAATTAGTTGTAAGTGTAAATTATAGGTCTAATCCAATGCTTACTGAAGTCAAAAGAAATGCTCTGTATCAGGTTTATATACCAGAGTGCAGCTGCAGACAAAAAAAATTGCTGTCATTGCCATCATTTGCACCTGCAACTAATTGCAAATGCAATTTTGTATCCTCAAAAATCAGAAGCCAAATTGAGATATTTCTAGAAATTGGACCTAGTATCTGCTGGCCCAACAAGCATGATTACCATAACATTTTACAAAAGGCGGAAGAAATTCCACTTTTTAAAATGACTGACCCCAAATTTGTTTCATTAGGAACTCTCGCTCACTGTGCCACTACTTGCTTTCCACATGTTCATGGCATGTGAATGGAGCTCAGCAAAAGAAGAAGAGTGAAGGAGAGGTATGTAACAGAGGTTTTGGATTCATCAGTTATATGAACCATAGTGTAACAAAGTTTATGGGAAACCCAGGAGGTCTTTCACATGAACATGAATGAGGGATTCAGATAGCAGCATGATTTGATCTGCTTTCCTTGACTTGAAAAACAAGACATCCTTCTGTTTGATAAATGTCACACTAAATATAACTTTGGGGTAAGGGAGGTCTAAAAGGGTGGTTTTAAGAGATGAGCAGAGAAAGATAACCAACCAGCAAGAAGTTCTGCCCCCTACAAATGACCAGAACAAAAACACAATCCCCTGACCAGGTATGATATGGTGGAGCCCCTAATGAGCAAGTGATATCACAATACAAATCCCTATAAACCCAAGTGACAGATCCTGTATCCAGATCCAGATCCCAAGATGACAAATACAGCAAAGAATTAGAAATTTAAGTGATTTGAAAACCAGAATGGCCAACTAAGTAAACCTGCCACTTTACAATGTAGATTAAATAACTTTCTAGATCAAGGGCTGACAAACTCAATACGTAGGAGGAACCACTCTCCCAGTTTGATCTACAGCCACTCTCCCAGTTTGATCTACTTCTTGGGAAAGCAGAGTGTAGCATAAAAGCTATTTGTGGGAAAAAAGGATCCAATAATGGCTTGTGGGAAGGACAGAACAGCAAAAATGAGTCCCTTAAGCAGGGTCCAGAAATAGCACTCTCAAAGGAATTTTAGCATCTTCATCACTTAGCGGTTAGATAAAACATGGACCCAAACCTGGATAGGAGGTGTCTGTCGAGGTTCACAAGCTGTCTTCCAGAGAGATATCTGAATACAGGCACTGAAGATATACTTAGCCTAAATACAAAGTTTCCTTTCTTGCACTACTGATGTAGATGTCCCTGTCCATTTTCTACCACTGTGAATCTCACTAAATTATCATATTTACTATTACTGCCCTATCATCAACATATCTCATGTCAACGTGTTTAAAGCATATCTGCTTCATTAAAAATAAATGATCAACTACATCTAGATTTGTTGTAAAATTTCACAGCTATATGAGAATATCCAACACATTAAAAGTGTACCACAAGATGAAGCACTTTTCTTCTCCACTGCTCCACAGGTCTACTAAGCATATCTCCTTGCTAATATATATTTCATGTTAACAATCCTAAAGCTTGTTTTGGCTTCATTCACCTACTTATTCTCCATACACCAGGATTTGTTCTGCTAAGACAGAAAGGAAAGCATACATAGTCCCAGCATATAGTAGCTACTTGATCTAAATGTTTGTTCTGTGCAATAAAATACATTTATTTTAAAACAGACAGTGGACCAGTCTTTTTCCAGTGTTTGGCAACAGCCTGCTAAGAATATGTGAATTACTTAGGCCTTTATTCTGCAATCTAATTCAGGTTGTATAGTGTTTACTTGTCAAACAATCCTACTGAAATCAAAAGGAAAGATTCTGTGTTTTGCCTCTGCCTGTAGATAGGAACCTGAACCAGCCATGTAGTACAGAGACACAGAGACTATCCTCAGTGAAAAAATATTCCTTGATTTAAAGTTCTCATGAAAGCTAGATGAAACAGAATGGGGGTGACCCCCTAGGTCAGCTTCACTGCTTCATTCCTAGGTTTGGCAAGGGTAGAGCAGGAGTGGGTGGGCAGAAAGCTCTGCAGAAGTGACCTAGGCTCTCAAGTCCCATTTTCAGAAGTGGCATTGGCACTTCATTGATTTAAGTTACAGAGGCATTTGGAAAGTGTTACCGAAAAAATATTCAGTTTTGCATGATGTACCGATGTAACGTCTTCTGAAAGAATACCCAAGACCCTTTCCCTCATCAGTCTATAGACTTTTAAAAAATCCTTTAGTTGGGATCTATTTGTGATATACAGGCCTGAAATAGCAGAATCAAAATACATTCACTTGCAAATTCACAATTGTTTAATTCCCTCTAGCGTAATGAAACAAAGTAATTTGAAATATAGATAAACTGGAGAAACTAGGAGTGAATACTGCATTACGGTATCATCTTATGTGATACAAAAGACCTCACAGTAGAAGGTGTTTGAAGAGCTAATTATTCATCTTATTTGCCTGCTTGAAGTAATAAAATAGCCCATTATGTCTTCAACTGGAGTGAAAAGAGCAAGAGTAAGATAGATTTTAAATTTGGAGCAGCCCCTTCTTTAAACCCAAATAGTATTGTGCTGTTGTAATGAGAAGTCAAAATCTCTGCTGAGAGCAAGTGCCAACATGTCCCTATATCTGGGCAGTGACAAAGGGGTGTTCTCCAGCAGCGACAACCTGTAATTTTGCTGCCAAATAATGGAGAAAGAAGTCAGGTAAGGCTAATTCTCTTATTCAATAGTGGTCTTTGTAGCACTTCCATCTGCAGTTGGGCACACTTCCCAGACCAAATTATGACAATTACATTGGTTTTATTTACTTAAAAAAGTGATCCTGGATTAAGGATGGGAAACATCCAGAAAGGATAAATTAGTCAATGGAATAATACTTCTGCCAATCCAAGGAGGAGCTGGTTTTCAACATAAGACATGAAAAGGAAAGGATAGGAAGCATACAAAGAAAACAAGAAAGTAAGAGAGAGAAGGACCACATAAATCTGCTGGATTAAAAGAAATTAAACAAAAGCAGGGAGGAGACATACATAGCTTTCCTAACAATTTTGGTTCTCTTTATTTATATTCCATTATTGGACTGTATTTGATTTTACAAGGATTGTACAGAGGGCACAATTCAGCTCTCTGAGTACAAAATGCCCATTTAAGACCTGATTTTTCAGATGGCAAGCTCTCACACTGTTCCAATTAAAGACAATGGAGCTGCCATTAAAAATCTGAGTGGGGAAGATAAAACAGTGCAGAGAATGGACTATAATATACGTAATAATCTTCCGAATTTCTCACAAAAATATGTTCTTTATGTCATCAGCTAGGGAGATAGGAGAGAGAAACAAGGCCTACAATAGCTGATCAGATCATGGCTTATTTTACACTGTCCTCTCTTTCTCTCACCATTCCTATTGACTGAGTACTTATAATTTTTATAGTGACAAGCAGAGCTATTACTGATGGCAAGACACCCAGTTTAAGCAGATAGAGTAAGCACTGAATGTTTGTCATGACAGCATACCTCTAAAGGCCAATAAAACCATGTCTTATTTTTTCTAACCACTATACTTTATCTCACTACTTGGATCACACCAGAGTGACTCCCCTCATCAATTTTAATGCATTCCTTTCCAGCCAAAAAACTTGTATTCACTCAACCCAGAATGCAACACCATCTGATCACATCCAATCATTAAAAGATTCCAATGCTAATCAGCAGCAATGGATCTGCAAGGTTTGCAATAAAACATTTCTATTTCCCCTGTATTCAAATAAACTATAGAGAGATGGTTATAAATATTTCACGGCATGTTATTTTCAAAAGTGAAGGTTCTATTTTCATTAACATTTTTCTATATTGTTTTGTAATTAACATTGAATATCATTTGAATCTTAAGATAAAGCTACAATAAACATATATGGCAGCACTCAAAATTCATTAGCAGATAATTCTCTTAAACCCCACAACTGAGCCCACAATGGGGGACAATAGTGTACTTCCCACTTAGGCCTTATTTTAAATGTGGGTTTTCTTTATAATTGTACAAGCCCCAATTCTGCAACTCTTATTCAGAGCGAAGAAGATATGGTTGGGCTTAATCCAATTGCCTAGCATGTTTCTCCCCAGATACCACCATTCAAGTCAATACATCTACTTACAGAATAAGACGGTATTAAGACCCTGATTCTGCAAATTGCATGTGCACGCTCAATATGTATTATGAGGAATCACTATGAATAGGTTCACCAAAGTCCATCAGGATATGCACAGTGGACAAAGTAAAGCACATGTACAAGTTTTCAAATGATCTAGGCCAGAAAGTGAGTAAGGGCATCAGAATTTGTATAGAGTGGCACTTACAGGTTTTGCAATTAGGTCCTGAAGGAGCAAACGATGGGTGATACACAGGCTTATATTTTTATACTGACCAACACATTTTATTTCTATAAAATAAAAGCTACATTAAATGAACATTCAACTTGCAAAGCACAATAACAGAAATTTAGGAAACTGCAGACTTGAAGTTGCATATGCAACTCATTTTAGGCATAATTATTTGTGCGTGCAAAATTACACACGCAGAAAGAGCAGGCACCAATCACTAACAGCCATCAGGAAATGTTACAGTTTGAAGAACCGCGTATAAGGAAAGCAACTGAAAACTGACAATTCCTAAAGACTATGGAAGACAGCAGAGCTAATTTTCATAGATTTCATAGACATTAGGGCTGGAAGGGACCTCAGAAGATCATCGAGTCCAGCCCCCTGCCCAAAGAGCAGGAAGTCAGCTGGGGTCACAGGATCCCAGCAAGATAAGTATCCAGTTTGCTCTTGAAGGTGTTCAATGTAGGTGCTTGAACCACCTCCGGTGGCAGGCTGTTCCAGACCTTGGGGGCTCGGACAGTAAAGAAATTCTTCCTTATGTCCAGCCTGAAACGGTCTTGTAGTAGTTTGTGACCATTCGACCTTGTCATCCCTTGGGCCGCTCTGGTGAACAAACGTTCCCCCAGATACTGGTGGTCACCCCTGATAAACTTATAGGTGGCCATCAGATCACCCCTGAGCCTGCGCTTTTCTAGGCTAAAGAGCCCCAGGGCTCTCAGCCTGTCATCGTAGGGTCTGCTTCCCTGACCCCTGATCATGCGCATGGCTCTTCTCTGGACTCTCTCAAGCTTCTCCACATCCTTTTTGAATTGTGGAGCCCAAAACTGGATGCAGTACTCCAGCTGCAGCCTCACTAACGCCAAGTACAAGGGGAGAATGACGTCCCAGGATTTGCTTGAGAAGCATCTATGGATGCAAGCCAGCATTTTGGTCACTTTACTAGCTGCAGCATCGCACTGCAGGCTCATGTCCATCTTGTGGTCAGTGATGACCCCCAAGTCTCTTTCTTTCATAGTGCTAGCCAACATAGCACTGCCGAGCCTATAAGGATGCTGCGGGTCTTTCTTCCCAAGGTGGAGAACCTTGTATTTATTGGCGTTGAACACCATCAGATCTCATCCGCCCACTTGCTGAGCCTGTCCAGGTCAGCCTGGATCACCCGCCTGTCTTCTGGTGTGGATGCTTTGCCCCAAAGTTTGATGTCATCAGTGAACTTGGCCAGTCCACTTCTGACTCCGGTGTCCACATCATTAATGAAGATGTTGAACAGTATGGGTCCAAGGAGAGAGCCTTGGGGGACCTCAAGGGGGGTCCCTTGGGGGACTTTCTTCCTATTATTATGTGAAAAATACTTAAAATCAGATGCTAACAGACAAATGCCTGAAAAAAAACAGAATAGACATCTAACCTTTATATTTAATTTCTTATGCAAGGTTTCTTAAGTACTTAAGAACTTGGATGCACAAAACAGTGAAAACAGAACAGGTGAGATGGCAATATTTCTTTATAATGTATACCTCCAACCAAGCAAGCTTCTTGTGTTAGGTCTCTAGTGATACCTCGTGCTCCATGTTTAGGAAAAGCTAAATAAAGTTGAATGCCTGTTTCAGCTGGAGGGAAAGGAAGGGAATGCTCTCCAAAATTACCCAGGAACAACAATCACAAACATGTTGGTTCAGGATACGTAGTTAAGGTACATTACAGGGAAAAGTAAATATAATTTAAACTCTAATTGAATTACTAAAGCATTTTGGATAACACTAATTTGCATAAGCACTGTAGAAAGAAATCCTTATCCCAGTGTTAACGCCATTCCCCTGACACATATTTCTGATCTGTTAATCAGACTGCCTGCACCCACACACAACAGCCTAACTGCTTGTGTCCTGCATACACCTATCACAGGGTAAAGATTTAGCTGTGCTTTAAGGAAATTTCAGTATGCTTGTTATACCAGTGTGCAATAAAAAGGGAAAGAATGATTGTGACCACTAATCATAGCACAGTAGATAGAAGATAGTAGGATTTTGTGCACAACCAATAAAATATATTATGAACAGCCATAAAAATATTAATGATTGAAAAGATGTAAAAAAGAGGGAAAATTAAAAGAATACTTCGTTTGTAGAAAACACAGGAAATATGCAAGAAGTAGACGTTGGGAGGATAGGGATGTCTTTTTAGAGCTAGTACCTCTATTTCTATACTATTTATATTTGACACTAGCCAGCACCTCTACAAGATGTGCATTTGCAAAGAGGACTCTTTTACCTGAGATACATTACTCTTCTGAATACTGTATGACAACAAAATCTAGAAATACAGCCCCTATGGAAACCTATAAAGACTGTGTTCTACAAACTAATATATATTTGATATCTAAATACAAATACAAAATGGGTTGTCATAAAAAGGCTATGATTAATTGTTCTGTGTCCACAGAGGACAAGACAAGCAGTAACAGGCTTAAACTGTAAAAGGAGATGTAGGGTAGATAGGTTAGATATTAGGAAAAACTTTTTTAACAATGAGATTGGTTAAGCACTGGAAGAGATTATTTAAAGAGGTAGGGATGCAGATAGAGATTTTGGGGGCTGATACAGATAGCCAATCGGCATATCAGCCGATACTGATCTGATTTCCGATACAGCTCATTGCAGCTGGAAAGTCTGTTGTGGTGAAAGACCAGCAGTGCAGAATACTCCTCCTTTGAGGTGGTTCGAGTCTTCCATCCTTTATAGCTTTCTTCTTAGACACAGGAGGTCCACAAGTTCCCTGCAGAGCCAAGGGGGCTGCTGTGCCCTTTTGTTACCTTTCCTCCGAGATGGGATAGACATTGCTTGCGCTTTCAGGATCGCTCCCTGTGGCTCATCCGGGGGGGGGGGGGGTGGTGCAGGGAGGGGAGGAGTAGCTTCCACCACTGCTCTCACTGCTCATCTGGGAGGGCAGGGGAGGGCATGTGCCCCTGGAGCTGCACTGGTCAAGCACAGCAGGCTGCAGCATTATGCTCAGGGTGGGCAGTGGCAGTGCTGGGAGGGGGGCAACAGGGGAGGGCTGCAGCCACTCCAAATTTCACCATAGCCCCCCACAACCCACTCCCAGCAGCACCACTACCCACCCTGAGTGCAGTGCAGAGTGGCGTGTGGGCCCAGTTCACAGATGCAGCCTACCCGGCTCTCCCCATGCAAATCTGAGTGCGCACATGCCCCGCCTCCGCTGATGCCCCCCGGACGAGCTGCAGGAGCAGTGGCAGGAGCCACTGGATGAACTTCTGGGTGAGTGGCACACAACAGCAGGAGGTGTTTCCCCCCCCCACCACGTCCCCTCAGGCAAACCGTGTCTCTGTCCTGCACCCGCCCCGCCCTGGCTGAGCAGCACCTACCTCACTCCCTCCTTCACCTTGATAGGCGTTGATCTGCCCCCGCATGCCTCTTCCCTCCCCGCTCCCCTTTCACCACAACAGATTTATCAGCTTCATGCAGCTCTCCACGCTTCTGGGCTGTGCTCCTTGCTGTCTACATGCTGCACTGCAGCTGTGCACATGTACAGGCATTTATCAGCCAAATTATCGGCCACATCAGGCCAATTTCCAATTTAGTCAATTTTCTTTATATGGGTGCTGATCCAATAGCAGACCGATGTATCAGTGCACCTCTATAAAAAGGTAATCAAATTTCCATCACTGTAAGCTTGCTGCTGACTGGATGGGAGGCAAAAACTGCAGTATATTTAAAACTGTAATTTTTGCCTCCTGACTATCAGAAGTAAGTGGCAAGTGGTGGGGACAACAGGGCCCCTCCGCCAATCAGCGGTGGGGGGAGAGGGTACATGGGGGGAACTCCAAGATTAAAGGAGCTACTGCATTGCAAGCTGGGCCTGCAATTTAAACCAGGCCCCTACTAATTGTATCTAACATATGTATTCATCATTTAGGTCTACTGAGCTAACTGTTATCCTATCAATATATTGACAATCTTAGCAAAATGAATTTTATTTCCTTTTCACTTTCTAAATGCAGGAGCATAAGAAGTGCCTTACTGGGCCAGACCATGGGTCCACCTAGCCCAGTATTCTGTCTCCGACAGTGTCAGTTTTTACCTCTCCACCATCAGGAGCAAGCAGCAAAGCAGATTGGGCCCCTCCACCAATAAGCAGCAGGGGGAACTCCAAAATTAAAGGAGCCACCTCACTGCAAGCTGGGCCTGAGATTTAAACCAGGCCCTAACAATTAGTCTAACTAACGCAAATTAATGCTGGCCTGCCTGGTCCTATATCCCTGAGAATTAATGCTGTACAATATCAACAGTATCTTTTAGGTGTCTTTTCTCACTAATAAACAGAAGGCATGATTTCACAAAAAACCTCAGAAAAATTAAAGCAAATCAACTGAAAGTAGGTAAAGTGAACACACACACGTTAAAATGGAGGATTTGGTCACAGTGAACTATGGCCATTTTGTTCATAAAAGAAAGTAACAAGACAGTTGTTAAGATGTTTTAACTTATTCACATCTGCAGTTGGCTTGCCTTAAATCTCCTGCACATAGGCATACCCTTCTCTCCCCATGCTCTACCTTTTCAGGAAGTGGGGAAGGCAGTGAGAAACAGTGATGTCAGCTCATGCAAGGTCAACAGTCTCTGCTGATGGTGGAGGTGTGGTTGAGAAGCCTAGAGCAGAGACTAGCAACCTTTTCAAGTCAAGGGCCAGAACATCCCAGCTCCAGTCCAGTATAGGCCAAGTGGCTTCAGTGGCACGTCAGCAGCAAGCAGAGGGATGTGTTGGGGCCAGGCAGCTGGGACCTGCACCACTACCACTTTTCCCAGCCTCTGGCTCCCTGGCTGTGGCATCAGCACAGCTTTCAACTGGAGGAAACTTGCACTGGGGACAGGCAGCTGGGAACTGCACTCATACCGCTGCTCCCTGGCTTCAGCATAGGTGCAGCTTCCAGCCAGTAGGGAAATGTGCCGAGGCTGGGCAGCTGGAAGCTATGTGTCTGCACTGCTGCCAGTCCTGCTCACCTCTGCCCCACCACAACTGCAGCATGGGCACAGCTGTAAATTGTTCAGCCCTGGCTCGGTTCATCACCAGCTGTCAGCTCTGCAGGAAGAAGTAGGGCAATATGGGCACAGATTCTAGCTCCCAGTGCCACTCCTTTCTGCCCAGTCCAGCACAGGCCCAGGCAAAGGCAAAGTCTATCAGCTCCATGGGCCAGATCCAGCGGCTCTGCAGGCCAGATCCAGCCATGTGATGCCGAAACCTGGTAGAGAGACTTGCCACCCTTAGAGGCAAAGTAGATCTGACTATATAGGGAAGCCTGGAAGACAGGGAAGATCTTATATGCTAAGGACAGAAATTACACCTTAATTGGCATAAGGGCATTTTTACATGTGCTTCCAGTGTGGCACCGGATGAGCAACGCTAATTAAAAGCGCCCATATGTTACATATATCAGCCACACAGCATACCTCTGCACTAAGAAAATGCCAGCAGCGTGGTTTGAACTAAAGTATATCAAACATGTTTTAGTACAAAGCACACCACCACCATTTTCTCCACACAGAGGCACACTGCGCCACTGATACACATGATGCTTTAGGCTGCCAGACCACGTCAATTTACGTGCTTGATTAGTCAACTTCCAGCACATCACAGCAGACTCCCCATATGTGTGTAAGTGCCCTAAGTAACTGGAAACCAGTTCAAATGTGTAACACAACAGGAGTTCAGTGTACATAAACTGCTTTCAAAATGGCTGCAACCAGTTTAAAATAAACCTGGATGGATATAGTATCAGACTTAACTAATTTAGGTTAAATCAGTTTACTGAACTTCTGTCCCAGATTCCTTCCAGATTCAAGTTATCTCACAATCACCCAGCATCCAGGGATGCTTTGCACCTCTCTAGCACAGCCTGTACCACCCCCAAGGAGGGCAGGCTATCCTTGGCCCAAGCTGTGTGCTCTAGCCCAGCAGAGAGCTGTCCTCTAGTAGATCCTGGCTTCTGGCCTGGGCCACTGCAGGCATGTGGCTGTATTTCCAGAATCAAAAGTGAATGTCTGTTCACTTTCTTCATAGTTTCATAGTATCTAGGGTCAGGAGGGACCTGAATAGATCATCTAGTCTGACCCCCTGCCACAGGCAGGAATGAATGCTGGGTTCACAAGACCCCACACAGGTGATCATCCAACCTCCTCTTGAATTTGCCCAAGGTAGGGGCGAGGACCACTTCCCTGCAAAGTTGGTTCCAGATTTTGGCCACCCTAACTGTAAAATATTGCCTTCTGATCTCTAACCTAAACCTATTCTCCATCAGCTTATTACCATTGTTCCTTGTCACCCCAGGCGGTGCTGGGGAGAAAAGGGCTCTACCTATTTGCTGTTGATCTCCCCTGATGAGTTTATCGGTTAAATCTATGCAGCTTAGACTAACCTGTGAAGATTGAATCAATTCAGTCTTGGACTGTCTGTATTTAGTCACCGATTGAAAAGCAGGGTAACAATACACTACGTGCCTGGCTGAATGGCATTCTGTCCTGCTGTGTGTGAAATGAGAATCAGGCCCCACAAAACATTCAGATGACAGGTTTAGTGAATGCTTAATTCACAAAGACAATTTGTCATAGGAAAACATGGTGACAGCTCTGAAAAAGACCTAGCATGGAAGTATATTATGGACTCCATTCTGCTCTTACTTATATTAATATAAAACTAATGAAACACCAATAATTTCCACAAAGTTACCAGCAATTCACTTGTGTGTGTGCAAATGATCTTCAAAGTAGACTCACTGTCATCCTGGATTCAATGTGCAGCATGTGAATGCAACAGAACTCCCCACATGGCTCATCATACAGAAATTATCCCATTACTAAATTATAGTTGTAATTTGTATCACATTGGCAGATCAGGGATGACAAGGAAGGGAGTTGTTAACAGTCATATTAAGGCACTGGCAGAAAATTTCTCATTAATTCGATCTCTAATCAGCGGGGAGTTTGTTTTACAAGTGCAATTTATACCAAATTTAAATAATCTTAATTTTTCTATGGAATTAAGGAGTACTCCAGCTTTCCTATCTTTCTTGCTTCTTGACAAAGCAGATAACTTCAGGAGAAGTAATTATATATGAGAGACCATGCTTATGCTGAATTAACTACCTTCCTGAGAAGCTATTTGCTTGTCAGGAGTCAGGGATGCAGTTCCAAGATGGACATTTTTCCCAGCCTACAAAGGATTACTAGAAGATATGACTTAAGCACTCACTCTATGCAAGATTGTGGGTAATCACCTTTGCCTTTGCAGGATCTTCATCTCCTGAGAATCCTTTGGTCTTTTGCTATCTAAGAATCATTGTTTATTACCAAATTATCATTGTGAGAAGTAATTATGAAACATTAGCAAAACCCTACCTGCTTCCTACAGACTAAAATACAATATAGCACAGTTGGTTCACATTAGTATTGCTGTTCTCTGAGAAAGTCCCAGTATTTGCTGAAATAAAAATAAACAGCTAAAGACTAATTAAATGCTTCCAGCCCTTTGTCTCGAAATGGGAAGTCTGCAGACTCA
Organism: Alligator mississippiensis; assembly: GCF_030867095.1. Classification (NCBI taxonomy): domain Eukaryota; kingdom Metazoa; phylum Chordata; order Crocodylia; family Alligatoridae; genus Alligator; species Alligator mississippiensis. The sequence goes on from NC_081830.1 coordinate 47,702,833, forward strand.
AAAAGTAAGCCTCCTTTGAGGGTAAGAAGGAAGCACCTTTGGCATATGTGGCATAAAACTGATAAGTTCCATACTCATTTTGTACCCCAGATGTTTGAAACATTTGCAGACTTTTCACTATTAGTCTGTGAGCAGGCCAATGCTCAGCAGGGTTTAAAAATCCAACTTATAAATAGAAAATAATGGATTCTTAGAACGAAATTGCACCTTTAGGTTTAAGGCTCTAATAATAGAGTGTGCCAAAAAACAAAAATGCATACTTAATATGAAAAGGCTGTGAAAGAACATCAAAATGCATGTTTTGAGTACTTCAGAAAAATGCCTGCTGTAATGTTTGCTCTGTGCTAAAGCTTGAAAAAACAACCAAACCAAATAACAAAAGCTTGAAAGATAGAGGTCAAAAATGAAAATAAAATTCCCCTGGCTTTGCTGGTTTTAATATGCTGGAGTGGAGGGGTGGGGGGGAAAAGTTTCCACAGGAATGTTTAAAGGAAATCTTGTTGTGATAGTGGCAAATTTTGCTATCGGCTACTGATATGAGCATCTACAGTGAGTGTGCTTATATTAGGAGAGGAACTCTGAATTTACACCTGTGTATATAACAACAGCATCTTGCCCACAGTCCATAACATGAAACCACTGGACCAAATTCTCCTCCCACAGAAGTTGAAATCAAAAATAACTTCAATGATGTTAATCTAGCCAACCTGTGTTACAAAACTGGTGTGGGTATAATGAGAATCAGTCCCCACAAAACATTCAAAGTACAGGTTCAGTGAGTGCTCAGTAACACAGGAACAATTATAAGGGGAAAAAACTTGTATAATTTAAATTATAAAAAGTACATGGTGATAGTTCTGAAAAAGACCTATATTCAAACTTGTAAATGAGGTTTTACATCTGTATGGCAAACATTTAAATGAAGCCACAGAAAAACTGTACTCAAATATAATGCATCTAATTTAAATAATATTGAAAGTCTGGATTTCCTGGCACAGTTATCACTGAAGTACACTGCACAAACTCAGCAGCTTATGATCTATCCAGTGCCAAAAGTATTACATCTAGGAAACAGTGTTTGCAATGTACAACTTTCCTAGGAAAAAAGTGAAAGAAAATATCCTGTAAGTGTTTTAAGAGGGAATGACTTACTTCCATAACTTCAAAGAGGCAACTGGTGACCACTAAATCCAGAGTAGAAGAGATGCAGGATATTGAAGTGACCTTCATGCTTAAATTTAAAGCTAAATGGATGTAAAGCATCTTTAATTCTGAATGAGCATTCAAATAGCTTGACATGGATATTTAAACTAATCCACTTCAAATTTATCCCTTTGGCTAATTTAAATCACGTTTACTGTCCCTGTGTATACAAGCTCTGAGCTAAAAAAAGTAGTTACTTACCAGGAATTTCTCACCAGTTTCAGCCTCTAGAAGTTATGGAGAATTACACATGACACCTACCCACAAAGGTTATATGCTACACCAGTCTATGATCTGGAATCTACTATTGCTAGGGACCTACCAAATTCATGATTTTGCAGTTTTCATGAAAATTGAGACTTTGGTAGGTCCCCTGTGAAAAATCCTGGTCCCCATGAAAAAGCACAGGGACCATGAAAAAGCAGGAAAATAGTGGCGAGCCAGCGGGGGGGGGGGGGGGGGAGGGAGGAGGAGAGAAACAGACAGAATAGGGCAGGAAGCCCTGACGTCCTGGAGCACAGAAGAAGGGAGAGAGGGGGAAGAGGGGAGATTGGCTGAGGGGTCCTGGAATCCCACCCCTCCATGGAGATTGACAGATCTGTCAATCTCTGAGGAGGGGCAGGACTTCCAGGGCCCCTCAGCCAATCAGATGAATGGGTGGGGGGAGGCACCCCACCACACTCCACCATATAAATGGTACCTGACACCATGCCAGGACCATGAAATATGGAGGCAGCCTCCATGAACTAGGTAGGTCCCTAACTATAGGTAAATGAAACAAGTCCCCTCCTCCCCCAAAAAGGAAGATGGACTACTGACATTTCATAGGCTGATAACTCATGAACTTTCAGCATCAGAAAAACATGCATTATCATTACAATGAATTTGTTTACTTTCCAATAGATTAAAATATTAATTTGATTTCTTCCTTTAGCAGTCGGTCTCAGCTCTCATATATATATGTCAGAAACGGTGTAGAAGGAGACGCAAGACAGTAAACTGGATCAAGGGATTTTTCAAATGTGATGTCACCAAACTTGCTGAAGTTAGAAACACTTTGATGGAGAAGTATAAATGGTTTTAGGACTAGTAAACCTCCCTCAGTGTTGGTCCTGGACTACTGATCTGAAAGAAATATTTCTGTTCTCACTATATAAAATTCTTCATCTACTTTTATGAAAGCAACCAAAGCCAGAGGGACAAACTAGAACCCAGGGTTGTAAAAAGAACTAAAAAAATAGAAGGCTACGGCAGCTCTATTCTTTCATTTATAGTAAATACCATACAGTTATAAGCCTGCTGAAGTAGAAACATTGTAAAATAACAAAACTCCTGAAGTAAATCTTGATTCCTGCCTGTCTGCAGCTTGAAAGACCTTTTTCAGCAAATGATTCTCAGACAACATTTGATCAAGCTACCATAAACCAGGGACAGGCAGCCCCTGGCGTGCATGCCAGAGTGTGGCATGCAAAGGCATTTTTCTTGGTGCTCACACCTTAGGGAAGGGGCCAGGATGCTGCCACAACAAAGATCAGGCTCCTCGCAGCTTCCCCCGCCATCTGTCTCTAGCATGCCAATATCTTACAAGTCGAGGTTGTGGGTGCTTTTGGCACTCTGTCCAAAAACATTGCTGACCCTTGTCCTCAATCTACGTTAAATGCACATTACTGGTAGATGAACTTGATCAGCAGAGTTTTCTCCTGTGCTCACAGAAGTTATTAGCAACATCCATGCTGACTTCAACAGTACAGGATCAGCCCACTGGGCAGAATCAGGCCAATATCAAGGGCTTTTTTGAAAATTCTGCCCTAAAAGCCTCTATTCTCTGAAGTCTTTTGAAAATTACATGAGGATCCAAAAACTTTAACTTGTCTGTCTCAAATGCAGGTGTATACAGAAGATTAACTTGAAGATTCTTTAATGGCAGGGATAATTTGATGCCCAAATTCAAAAGTATTCATCCTACTATTAGTGTCTATTTAAGTAAAATGCTTAACATTTGATAAAGAACCAGTGCTTACCAAAGTAAATGATTTGCATCATCGCTCATGCTGAGAAAATTGAATCTTTTTCTTCTAAAAAAGTGAGAGAGTTTGTTATGTCACCACTGACAGAACATTGAAAAAATCTACTGAGAACCAATTATTTCAAAAAGGTCTACAGTAAAAGAAATTTGGTGGGATTTGCTCCTTTGCACTATAAAAATTCTTTGACAAAGAAGATTAAGGGGCAGCACTGCCATTCATGAACCTCAGGCAGCTATGCTGAGGCAGGAGACTTGAGACTATTTGTCTTTGCCCCTGGTAGATCCTCTAAGATCTTCATGAAACTCAACAGTCCCACACACTGGATATGATACTGAAGTTCTTGGCAATTGGGAAATAACCCACATGTTGAAGGAAAATGTAAGCCTTTTATTGTTACAGTTACATTTTTTCTACAGTTCTCTATTCCAATAATTCTCTGTTCCAATCATGCCATTTTATTTGTGTTTTAATATTTTTGTTTCCATTTTTATGACACCATTAATTGTTTTTCAGCTTTCTAAGAACCTCAAGGTGACGGGAGGAGCACTTGCTGAATTAAACAGTGCACTGCGTATAAACATCCTAACAGAAGCATGAAAACCATGAGAATCTTTTAGTTTTCTCCTTACTGATCTATAACAAGGGAGTGGGAGGAAAGAAGTCAAGTCGAGTAAGTCCTAAGGCTGCAGTGACCATTGTGGTACCTTATATGATTGGTGATTCTTTGAGCAAAGTGACCTGGTGGTGCCCATCTCCTCTCCAGTTACGGATTACTGTTGGCACACAGGGAGCTCATCTGCCCTTTGACAAGACTTGTTTTTAGGCCTGTTGGGTGTCCACACACCCTCCTTACCTAGGCTAGCCCGGGGTGGGGTGGTGTAGTTTAGCTGCCGACAACCTGACCATGGAACAGGCTGTACTGGTTCACATGGTACCAGGCAATAAACCAGGAGAGGGAGGGAAGAATTATTTTGACAAATGCTTTGATTAATTTAAAGTAGAAATCTATTACTAAGTAGTAGTTATTTCTGACCACCATCTGTAACTAGGTTGCCTATGATCTTACAAAACAATGCCACACGACTTGGTCAGCATCATTTAAATAACTCACTTTAGCACTCCATATTTCCTTGGCCCAAGCTGTTTGTCCAGCCCGGCAGAGAATTCCTTAGACAATTCTGTGCTTAATGCAGAGGGCTTACATCTCACTTTAGCCACTTTGGTTCCACCATTTTCAGTCTTGATTAGCATCAGGACAAAAAATTTGTGAACCTTGTGGCTGCTTTGGATCCTGTAAACATTGTTATGTAACATAGAGAACGCAACTCAAATACCTCTAAAAGCACTACTGAATGAGTGCAATTAAAAACAAGTTAATTGGGCGCTGTCAAACATTATAGGTCAACATTTTAATTTAACTTAAAACCTGACTACTCTGTTCTATGAATATAAAATCTTTAATTTTTGGTAGCGGGAAGGAAGGAACATGCTGCTTCACTACCAGGAAATTACTAATGCTGCTACATTATGTGTGGGAACCACAGTAGCTGTTTTCGGTGCTTACACTGCAGTAGCTAATACTATTCCCAGAGCTGGGCTGACATAATTAATGACATTATACAAGGAAATTTTGGCATGGGGTTCCTTGTTTGTTTGTTTCCATTCACAACATGGAAAGTAAGATGTTTGCAGTGCAGCAAAATGTAAACCTATAATACTTAGCCCTGATATATGACTTCACCTGTAAAAGAAACGGAGGCAACTTAACCAATGTTATCCAACAGGCGAGTGGCAGAGCTGGGAATGTAACCTAGGTCTCTAAAGTCATGTTCCTGTGTGCCATTCACAAGATGAAGCTGGTATGAAGAGATGCCATAGTTAAACACCTTAGATATAACCCCCCACCCCTTAAAATAAATTCAAGGTACAAAAATATCTGACAATGCCCTTATGTCACATCACTGGTGCAACGTACAGCACAGAGAGCATGTTCCCTGTGTGCCAGTCACTTGAAAGCCTTGCAGTACTTGTGGGAGAGTGGCAAGAATAGCGGCCTCCTAGGAGCCCTCTTGGAAGGACACTGCCCCTAACCACAGGCTGGTGGCATGGGAAGTGCCCACCATTCCCAAAGCCTGTGCCCAACTCCCCTTCCCACCCTGCCATGGGGAAAGTTCCCTTGCACCAAAAAAGCAGAGCTCAAGGCTGGGCATAGCCTTCCCTCCCACCCACTGGAGCCCAGCGCAGATGGGCTCTTCTGCAAAGCCCATAATGTGACTCAACATATATTTAAAAAGCAGGAAGGGGGCCGGGGGACACTAGGATTCAGCATCCAGCAGAAGCAGCTGGAACTCTGCTCAGCAGTGGCCCAGCTGCTCTGCCCACATTGCATCCCCATTACGAGGTGGCTCTGGGATGAAGCAAGGGGTGGATAAAGTAGCAGCAGCTAAGAATGAGACCTGGCCACTGACAGCCCTCATGGCCGGTGAGGTGTTACTTACACTGCAAGGTGCATAGGGCAAGGGCTGCCAAAAGCACAGCACTCACTGCCACCAGGCAGGGGGGCTCCCTCCACAATGTGACGCCAGCAGCCGCACAGTGTCCCGGCCCACCAGTGCTGCACACTCACAACTGAGTCTGCGGAGTGCAGGGCTGCTGCTCAGCACCAGGCACCCCTCAGGGTCCTAGCACTTCCCTCAAGTTTTGCAAGCAGATGAGACTCAGGAGCACATGCAATCCATGCCTCAAGGACTTGCTCTCCTGGAAGTCAGTCACTGGCCATTAGAGACTGGCCCCCTGAAAGTGGCTGTAGCATCCTCCATCTTGGAGGTCCGCCAGCCCTGTGCACCTTTGCAGGTTCTGCCTCCCTGTCTCTCACCACAGGAACCAACCTCCTTAGGGCACTACCCTCACCCACATGCCTCAGGAAGCCTGTCTTCTGTGGCACCAAACAACAACTGCTCTGGTGCTTGAAGCTTCCTTGTCTGCAACTTGTAGTTTATTTTAAAATATAATGATACTTACCTGGTTCAAAACACATAGCTGGCACACAGCTAGCTTATTTAAGCAAGCCTTCCTAGCTTTCCCTTTTCCTACCTTTAGGGTTGCCAAACCTCCAGGATTGCCCTGGAGTCTCCAGGAATTACATATAAATCTCCAGGAGACTGCTGAGAGTCATCTGGGAGATAAATGATAGGTCATTTATTAAAATAAATATTAAATGTTGAATCCAATTTATACAGTAGTCCAGTGGGTTTTTAAAATGTAATAGTAATGTGCATCTGCCTTCCTGATGTAAAGTCTACGCGCTGTAATCCATAACTGATATACACAGGCACATTCGTGTTGTGTGTCGTGGGCACGGTGGTATTCTGGAAACCTCCTGGAACAGATCCAAACAGAGTTGGCAACCATATCTACCTTCTGCCTGGCACTCTGTTCCAGCTACACATGGTGCAATCCCTTAAGCTAGACTGTAAACTTTTCAAAGCAAGCTCTTTTTCTCCATGTGTGTACAGCACCTAGTACAAAGAAGTCCTACTCCTGGCTGAGACCTGTGAAGGATACCGTAATGTATTAATTTACAGATAAGTAGATTTAAAGACAGGATTTAAAAGATTTAGAGGTTGTCTGCCAGTGTCAGACAAACTTTTCAAAATATACTTAAAACAAAAGTTAATTGAATTGTTTTACTCTTACTATTGGGTAGCGAGATATTTAATACTGAAATTATGGTCCGGTGGTTAAAGCATAAGACTTATTTTCTCTCTTCTTATTTGTATATTGACCTTTTCAGTGCAGTATCTGAGTATATAGTGATAGGTATACAAAAAAGCCAGTGCCTTTTTCTGTGAGAACCTGGATTTAACTTTTCAGCACTGAATTTTTTTTTGGAGCTGGGGTCTGCCTGTGGCCAGGAGGCAAGCTGCTGGTGGGTCAAATGGCCCCTGAGCTGTGGTGGGGCACTGGTCCTTCCCTCCATGGTGACGGTGCTCTCCAGGGCTGCCCAGGCAGGATGCAGCAGCTCAATGGCATCACCTGGCCTGATCCAACTGTTACCCAAGCTTGCCCAGGGAGCAGCGCCCAGTGGGCTTCCAGAGGGCAGGCTCCGGGAACATGTGAGGGCAACCTTGGATCAGGCCAGGTGCTGCCTCTGAGCTGGGGCAGCACCCGGCCCACTAGCAGCACACCCAGGTGGCCCTGGGGAACACCACCACTGCAGAGGGAAGAAATGGGGCCTCCCACAGCTAAGGGGCTACTCAGCTTGCTGGCTGCTCACCGCTGGCCACAGGAGAGGCAAGCAGGCTCTGCCAGAAAAAAAGAAGGATTGGGCCCCTTGCCACTTCTGCCTTCAGCAGGCACCTGCTAAAAGCAAAAGTAGCGAAGGGCCCGATCCTTTTTTACTGCAGAGCCTTCCTGCTTCTCCAACAGCCAGGGGGTGAGCTGACAGCTACAATGCATAGTTGCAAACTACACATCCAAACGTAGTTTAGTTTGCAATAATGCAAACTAATCTAAAACCCCCAAAACTGGTACACGTGTCTTGTGTGACTCCATCGAGCCACACAAATGGCATTTTCATCATGTCTACATCGTGATGACTGTCATATGTACAAGTGCCCTTACAGTGTAAAGTAACACTTTAATATGAAATGTTTATTCATTCTGTTTTGGGGTATAAAATTGAACCCTTTTGTACCCATCGGGCTTCATGTGGTCTTTCCCAAGCAGCTCAGGATCAGTTACTCTTATTCTGCCTCTTATTCTTTCTCCCATGCACCATCTTCTCCCCAGGGAAGCCCCCGATACTTGCTCACCACATATAGCTGTACTGTTTAAGAGTAGGAGGCTCCCTCCAGGTTGCAACTTCTTAGGAGGTGTCATCAACAGATGACATACTACACTTGGGTCTCTTCATCCTGGGTCTGGCCTAAAAGATCAGTGAGGCACCTGGTGGTCCTGCCAGTTACTTAAGACCACAGGCCTTCTGGCCCCTGGGCTGTCTGATAAGCTTTAAATGTCCCCACCTGGAGTCCCCAAGGGCCCCTGATCCTTTGGCCCTAGCATGTAGCCTCTCCCCGACCCCAAGGGTAATAAAAATGTAAAAGAAAAAGTCCAATGAAAGCTTCAGGGAGGGAGTGCTTCTCCTCCCTACTCACATGTTCTGTGTACTGTGTTGTGGTCTGTCCCTCTGTGTCCTTCCCAGCTCAGTCATTGAATGCCACCCTGTTTTGGAGCAGACCCCTCTTTGAGACTCCATCCTGAGTCCCTGCCCTCTTCAGGACTCTATATCCAGTCCTGGCATGGAGGCAAGCCCAACTGTGCCAGCTGGAGCATGCAGAGATTTGTCACCATGGTTCTGGTCAGGGGTCTCCACCCCTTTTCTCCTGTCACCCTGCAACACCTTTACTAAATAATGTGACTTTTTTCCAAAAAAAATCTTTTGATAGCACTAGATTCTGAAATAATCTCATAAGGATCAGAAGATTCTTCTCAGTTTTTCAAGAGTGCACCCACCTGACTCTGTGGAGCCTCTCTCGGGCAGCCCTTGAAGGAGAGCTCTGAGCCTGCCATGGAGTCAACTCCAGCTGCCCTGGTGTTTGCTTGTCTCCTCCCCAGGGAAAACCCCAACACTCATCTGCCATGTCTTAGATGTTAAGTTCAGTAGTGGGGTTCCACTTGGCTGTGGAAGGACACTCTGGGAGGCATCAACAGTGGATGCCCTAGGGACTCCACCTCCCCTACATCACTGCTATATGCCAGCCTGTTGGGACAGTTGGACTTTGGTCAGTCTGACCCTTTCTTGGGTGTCATAGTCGCCAGCATCCCTGATCTTGCATTCTTGACCTTGGAAGGCAGGAGCCATGATGACTTGGTCAGCTGCCTCTTCCGTACTGGCCATGGTCCACAGCTTGTCCACTGTGAACCTGGCAACAATTCAATGGGGCTTCGTGGGTATAGGATTGACCCACTCACGGGGCTGTTTTTCTGGGGTTGACTGCAGGAAGAGGGGTTTCTTCCACTCTCTTTTTGTCCCCCTGGGACAAAGAGATAGTCCATATGCATGCGTCATAGCTAATGGAACATACACATATGAAAAATCAAAGTATCTTGTTGCAAAAAAATCGGCATTGGATGTTATGTCATATGATATTCTGTCCCTATTTTTGCACGTGATCTCTGGAGGAAGAAAATGTAAATCCATATCAGAGGCAATAAAAATATATCCAGATATTGCTGAGAAAATATAATACATGAGGAAATGATGTGGACTCAGGACATGTGTTTTTGATTCCTGCAGAGATTCTCTCTATTTTTAATGGGAATCAGCTTTCTGTGTCAGAATTGTAGATTATGTCACAAAATGCAGGCTGTTGGAAAAAATTTCAAAGTATGTGTTTATGTCTGTACAGATCCATGCAATCATGTTATATACAATTACAGAATACTGAATGCTCTGCTATAGCAATCAGAGTTTTACAAGTGTGCATTTTGGCTTTATTTCTTAGAATGGTGAAGCTGTTCAGGCCATTTAAAGCAAGGGATGATAAAAGTGTTACATATATCTAGGTCATTATCTATCACATATGTGATATATTTTTAAAATAAGCAGTCTTTGACAATTTACAATTTTAAAGTGTTTACTATGTTTGTATCCTTCCACCTGTAAGTAATGACTGACTTTTTATAAACCCAACAAAGCAGGTTCTGACAGTAGGTATAAGTTCCATTCAATATGATTTATTAGAAAATTACAAAAAGTATTTTCTAATAAAAGTCCATTTTCCATATATCGTCATGGTATATGCTTTTAACTTCTAAAAACTTGCAGTGAACAACACCAGTCTTAGGGGGAAAAAAAGGCCTCCCATGTTTAGAAACTGGGAGGCTATTTGGCTTTCAAAGTATATAATAAAATTCCTGTATCCAATTCCAATGAGTCATGAAGCATCAGACCTTAAACATTTCATTGATCAAAGGATGAGCATTTCCTGTCCAGAGCCTCACACATCTGGGAAAGAAACTCCGTATTTGGAGATTACAAAGAGGCAGATTTTTATGATTATTTAATGATTGGTGTTTGATGCTTCTCAGTAGTTTGGAATGTTAATGTTATGCTGGTAGAGATGGACTGGAAGGCAGAGTAGAGATAAAATGGCCAGGTGTTCATAATGCAATTTATCACCAAACCCATGAAGTCTATGTAAGCACTGTATTTCCAATAATAATAAAATTCTATTGTTCTTTTGGATAACTTTATATTTCAAAGTTTTGTATTCTAAAGAATTACTCTAAGCATACATACCATACAAGTTATAAATAAGGCAAGATCTGTATATTAACAAGATATCAAAATACCATAGAGATAAGATTGAAAGTACTTATCAGTAATTTAAGGTTAAACAAAAATTACAGGGATATTATAATTATCCCTTATCCAAGCATTATGAACCCAGGAAAGTCAGAGTCTTGGGTACATCTCAAAGAAAAAACACCATGTTGAGGCATGGAAATGTATATTTAGGACACCTGAACCACATTAACCCTGCCCTGCAGGGATTATTTAAAAAGCATATGATTAAGACATGGTCTTACTTGTGATTCCAAATAAGAGCAAACATTATTTAAAATGTATCAGAATATTTATTTTGACCTCTATTTTATTAGTGGTATATTTTAAATGGAACTCATCACTGTACCATAACTTAAATGTTTTGGTTGGACAAATATATTTGCTTCATTGAGTTAATTCAGACAGTTTAGTAATGGAATCTTCTGAGTCAAATACTTACTGGCTAACTACTAGTGACTAGTGCTTAGGAGACTGTCCTCCTAAAAATTCTGTATGCAGGTTTATAATATTATGAATATTCCTCGGAGTAAAAACTTTTCTAAATATATTTATTATTGACAGAACTCATGTGACTGACCTTCTGTGATAGATGGTTCAGCAAAAGGAAATATTACATTTACATAAATCTGGATGGGTCATCTACCTCGTCCAAATCTAGGAGGATCACTGGATTTAGAAGTATCAAACCCTTCTGCTTGAGCTAAATGAAAAGGCCATTTACTTACTGGATATAGTGAACTCACATCTCTGCAATATAGATTAGTTGCTAGTAGAGGATAAAGACTCAGTTTATGTTAGCATGAGTCACATGAGAGACCTCTAACCCATACTCTACTCTTGGGGCCCACATAGAATCCCAACTATATATCACAGCTTCCCTGACCCCACACAGAACTTTTTTTTCCCTAAAAACTTAGTTTTTGCCATACATATTCCAGGACTATCGTTTTAGGGGCCAGTGACATATGCAGAACACTCCCCTTCACTACCAACCATCTTACCAAACAAAAATATGAATTACTTGAACTCTTTCTTAATTTTCTCTCTCACAACACAACTAGTGGGAATAACCTTTTTATCCAGCCACTTAAGAAGTCAGTTTAGTTCTATGTAAGTATTTTTCTATTTTGCAAAAGAATATGGTTATATTAAGAAATAAACCAGGCAGATAATATAGACAAATCTTGTTGTTCTATGTTTCAGTTCTAGGAACTATTTAATAATAATTCTTTCCTTAATTCTTAACAAAGGACTAAGAAAAAAAATAAAAGTAACAATATGTAGAAGCACACTGAAAGATAAGCTTGCAAACATCTAGAAGAAATGTGTGCCTATCTCTCAAATAATTATAATTGTTTCATTATAAATCTCTAAGTATTTAGAGTCAGCAGCATCAAACTTTAATGAAGAATCTTTTAGACTGATATCAGAATTGGTATCCAGATTGACAAAATTATCTTTTTTTAATTTCAGAATGAAGAAATGTTTTATATCATTTTAGATATATGAAGTTTGTGCTCGTTAATTAACTTGTGCTTGGTAGGAGACAAGAAACAGAAAAAAACAAGAGAAGCAAATTCTTCCTAAAGTAAAAGCAATATCTTGCATCTGCAATTAATAATTTTAGATATTAATCCTATTCTTCAGAAATCTGTCACAGTGATTTGCACAGTATAAGAACCAGCACAGAATCAAAACCAAACAAACAAATTAAAGCAAAATCTTTAACCCTGCTCCCATCGCTTTGCCCTGAGTCAAGAACAACATAAAAGCACTAGTTTAGCCATATGAAAAATCTTCCAGTATAGATGCTTTGGAGGACAATGATAATATTACTATTTAAGGACTCTCTTGTTCAGCCATGGCAATGGGGCATCCTGGGACAGTAAGAAGCATTGCTACCATATAGCTTCCAAACAGCTAGGCAGCAATGCTATGCAGGGGATAGGCTGGGGAGACTTCTGTAATATGGAAGAAACACTCACTGCTGTCTAAATTATGCTGGGAACTGATCTAGTCCCAATAGTAGTTCAGTGACAAGAGGGGGCAAATGAAGCTTTAAGCTACCTTGCCTCCTACTTCTGCTTCAACTGCAAGTTTTACACTGTCACTCAGAGGGGCACAGCACAGAATCTCACTTATCCATCAATTATAAACATAGGTCCTGATTCAGGAACACACTTGAGCAGATAATTAATTTCTTTTGATTTGAAGGGGATTTGACCTGATGCCCAAGTGCTTTGCTAAATAGAGATTCTTTCCAGAACCAGAGATGGGAATTATCTTTAACCTTTCCTAGTTTTTAAAGCATTGATACAACTTCCTCACAGCCAGATCATTCATTTTTGCACGTGTCTATGTGACTGTGAGGAGGAAGCCTTACTCGATGCATTAGTTATTAAGTATGTTAGGTATTAGGAAATTAGAGTACCACAAGTAGAATGCACTGTTGATACAACAAGCCAGGGATGATCTCATTTACTTGGTAAAAACCTGAAGAAAATCCAGTAAAGTAACCCCCAGTGCTGTCATTCTATTATCTCTGGTATGGTTCATACCGACAGTATTATCTTTAGAGAATCATTGTTTTTATACTTGTGACCATGAAATATTGTGACCTTCTGAGATCCATTTTCCAGGCAAAGTAAAAATGTTAAGGATGATTTTGCAGTATTTTAATGATGGATTCTTACAAAAGCTAAATTTTCTTTTTTTATCAGGCAATGAAATTACTTCCTTGAATGTAGCTTTAATGTTTTATGGCATAACTAGAAATGTGCTGAACCAGCAGATCAAAGGCTACCATCAAATATTATTTTATACATTTCCAACAATTAAATTACAGATTTTAATTGAGACAGGAAATAACCTCAAATCATATATTTTTGGTCTACATTTTTTAGCATGGTCCTCTCTCATCATTTTAATAAGTCTCACTAGGGAAAACCTTTTGCTATAAGCAGCCTATGCTAAGAACCTTATGTTCATTATTATTTACAAACACACAATCAAGGATTTGTCTGTGGACTTCATTCATTATGTGACTGTTTTTATGGGTGGAGCAGGTAATGTTACGCCTCAGCTCTGTATTCTTGGGCAACCCTGGCACAGGATGCAGTCTGTCTGACTCACAAAGGACTCCCCCCACCTCCCTCCCCTCCTCTACCGAAACGAAACTGATTAAGATGCAGTGAGAGACGCACCTAAAACTCTCCAGATAAGGGTGATAAGAGTGAACAACTGCCCTCGGTCTCATCTGCATCTGAGATGGAACCAGATGACCATTCATTTACATGAGAGATGGAAAACAGAAAGCCTGAAGCAGAGACTGCAGTGAATTCTGGGACCAGAGAAGCAGGAGAGCGCTGCATGATGGGGAATCTGTGCTTCCAATGTTAATTAACCCATGTTCACACACACCCAGCTCAGCATTTATCAGACCAGTTCTAATCTGGATTTGCTAAGGACTTCCCCCCCCCCCCCCCCAGACACACACACACAGCTCTAAGTTTAATAGGCATCTCGGGCCGTACATTCCCCGGTCCCACTATGGGAGGCCTATTTAAACTTGATTGACTAAAACTCAGTTGCCGGGTTAGGGAATGCTGAGGCAAGAGACCAAGTCTGAGGGGGTACGGGCAACATTTGAACAATGGTTAAGGGTTCATCACAGCATCCAGCCTGCTGGAGCCCTAATCCCAGGTGTTGTCGTATCTTTCCCGAGACGACTGGTGGAAGTCCTCTCCACAAAAGGTTATGAGCACCCCAATAATTGCTTTAAGTCTGTTAAAAGACTATAGTAAGATCTGGAAAAGTCATGCTAAGCTGAGGCTTGTGCACAACAAGTAAAAATCCAAAATCCTGATACTGCAAGCTATCTATTGTTCCTTAAGAAACCATGAGATATCCCATCAGGATATCTGCCATCCATAGGAATCTCAAGCTGGCTCCCAAGTATTTGGGTTACTCCCTAATCTTAAGTGTTTCCTGATTATCAATCAGTTTCCTGAGATGGTCCAAACCAGATAGCCCCTTGTCAATATAAAAGACAATGATTTACACTACTGAGGGTGCTTCAAAGCAACTGAACTGAGGGTATAAAAATGTGTAAGTGTGTGTGCTTAAAAGAAAAAAAGAAAGAAGAAGAAGAAGCAGGAGGAAGGAGAAAGAAAGAAGAAGAAAAAAACTCCTGTGCTGACACCATCCCCTGTCGTTCTTGGGACGCTGGAAGAACAGATCGTCTCTCTCTTCAAGGATTGTGCTACGGACTGTGCCTACCAGCTTTGCAGCCTGGGTACCGTGGACTCAGTGAGATTCCCAGTGTTCTCTCTTCTTTCTAGGCATAAACTTCTGAACCTGACCTGTATCAGTTAAGCTTGAGCTAAGTTTCCCCAAATACTTAGTGAAACCAGGGTAGTATTGTCATTGTTTGTGTTTGTTTTTCTTTTGCATGTCTATTACTACTAGTACTATTATATATTTCATATGCTTAGAAATAAATAACTTTTATAGGCAAACTGGTAGTAATTGGGTATATTTTTCCTTCTCTGCTTCTTTTTCCTCCTGTGCTCTGCAGCAACGCTTCTTTTACCTATGCTAAAGATCCCTGTGAAGCCTAAATTATTGTGGGGTCTGCTCATCAAGAGGCCAAGATTGGGACGTGCTGAGTTTGAAACACATAAGGGGATCAGCTTGTACAGGCTGATTGACCCAGTTTGACTCAGACGTGCCCTTATGAACTGAATGCTGGCCCATGAGGGTGTCAGCTGGACACCCAGCCAGATTCAGAGGGATTCTGTTTACCTGTGTGCTTGTGTCTGACTGCATTTTATTGTTGCTCTTATGAACTGATTCTTGGCATATGAGGGTGTCAGCCTGTCCATGCTGATCAGCCCGGCCAGATCAGGCGTGTCACGTTAATTTGTGTGTGTTTGTGTGTATGACTGATTTGGTGACTGGAGGAACCCAGTCCTATTGAGATTGAGTCCTGCAAGATAGCTCCACTGGGGGTGAGGGCTTGCAGAAGGGAGAAATACAGCTCCGTATAGTAACACAAGCAGCACATTGACAGAATCACTAAGACCCTAGAAACTATCCCTAATAAATGAGCACACCCCAAAGTAATGGGCAAATTTGGTAACAGTAACACTACCTATAGCTAAGGTTGCCTACCACTGTCCCTTATGAGTTCCTGCTTTCATCTGCATAGAACTTCCCAGAACTTTTAAGAAAAATGGCAAGCTTTTTAAACTCCCATTTCTAAGAAGCTAGAAATCTTTTAAAGATTGACCTAAAGTGAATAAAAAATTACTAATAACTCCTTTGAGTGACTCTCACCAACACAGTATCATGTCTAAGCTTTAAATCTTAAGGACTCTTAAACAAGAAGCACTTCTTTTGTTTTCTGAGCAGCAGCGAGCAATGCTTAGGTTTCTATAAAATAATATATACTATCCTGTAAATAGAAGTTGAAATAATTACAGAGGATTCTGATATCCAGCTGGATGGAGAAAGTCAAAATGGGTCAATTGTTATTTGAGCAAACTCAGGAAGTTTTATTATTATTCTCTCTCTCCAAGAAATTAGTAACTTATCTGTGGTGGCACAAAATTTATCTTTTGCTTGCTATTCTGGATCTGCAGAAGGCAGGCTAGATTTGCACCTTCATCCGATAATATAAGCTGGTGTTTATGAAAGTTTATGCATCTCTGATGTAGTTAGATACAAATCTACCCTGCCTTCTGCCTGACTTCATGCTAACATGACTAACTATCAGTACCTCTCTCTGTACAGGACCTGATCACCTTCAATAAGTCTTTCTATCCAATATTTGAATGATGATGATTACTTTACATTTACCAAATTCTTAAATTACTAACACTTTTCTTTTTATTAAGAAGAATTTGTGCTTGCAATGTGCAAGGATTAGTCTCTTAGGCGTTATAGCCACCCTAAAAAGATCTAGGATGGTTAATTAGAATCCAGTGCATTTAACAGGACTATATCTCCAATGTGGAGACTTCACTAGAGACCTGTATGTCAGAGTTTTCAAAAATCATTAATTCAGAGTTTTTGGTTTCTTCAATTATTTTTCTTGACTTCTTCCTAATTTTCTTATCATGCTGTTTCTGAATACAAATACAAAAATACCACAGCCATGAATACAAATCTGAATATGAATGTCAAGACCTGTGCACATCCCTATTATGCCTGTATGCTACTGGAGATAATTTTGGTGCCGCTGAATATGCAAATGTTTTAAAGACATTTTGAAATGAGGCAAGATAGCTCACAATGTTAAATTGTGTATTACAAGCTCAGCTTTCTCCCTGTGACACTGCTCCACTTTACTACTAAGGAAGAATGATCATTCCCTTTGAAGTCAGTCACTGCACTACTGCTCTGCCAATTTAGATTGCCATGTGATAGGTTCATTCTGAGTTGTCAGTGAGAGATCATTAAAAACATTGTGAAATAATTTAATGAAATGTTTAATGAATATGCAAATGTCAGACAGGAAGATAACTCATGTTTTCATTCCCTGGTTAAAGTAAAAGAACATCTTATTGTGCAGAGAGACAACAGACAGCCACTTGTATATTCACTTAGAAAGGCAGGGAGGAGTAGCTCAGTGATGAGGATGCAAGAGATGAAAGTGCCACACTATTAACCATACTGGGCAAAATCCTAGACTACCTACACAGGGCCAGACTATGTCAATAAAAGAAGGGCACCTCCCTGCACTAACTGCCCATGGAGCAATGGCTACCTATTTCTGCTGCAGCGCAGTTTCCTTATACAAAGCACTTCATGGGTACGGGGGTCCATTTGAAGTGAAACTGCTAAGGTGAGTAACCTATGGAAGATGGGTATGTTGAGGGGGTGGTCAATAAACATCATGCACCCATTGTTCCTGCAGAGTTTGGGGCAGTAACCCTAGTGTGTATTATGTTTGCCATATTTGGAGAAGTTAGGGGAATGTTCCTTTTTTAAGGATGTGCCTACAAAGCAAATACGCAGACAGACATACCTGACGCATCCAGACAAGTGGCCACATGCATTTCCCCAGGGACAACTAGCAGTGGCACATATTTGTGCCACTGCTAGTTGTACCCAGGGAACACCTCTACACACATGCTCTGGTGCAGGGAAAATTGCCCTGGGTGGAGTAGGGGAGGTTGCAGCCAGCACCTGGGCTGGCCCCAGCAGCCTTACCTGGGGTCCTGGCCTCCCAGAGCTGAAGCAGTGATGATCCAGGTGCGCAGAGCCTAGACAGCAGTTGGCACATGGCTCTGGCCCACCAGGCTCTGGTTTTGAGAACTACATACTGCTGCCATGTGCGCCGCACCGCTTTTTTTTGATGCCAGGATTTCCCAGCATCTAAAATTTCGCTCCATGCTGCAAATATACAGCTCAGAGAACCAAATCACGTGTACAGGGTGCATTCTGCAGAACCTCAAAAGCCTTTGAGGCTCCGCAAAGTGCATGTGCGTGCTCATGTAGATGCACCCACCCAAGCTAGCTTTAATCCTTCTTGCATGGTCAACTTTATAGCCTACTTATTTAAGGCATTCATGTAAGATGGGGGAGGCCTTGTTTCTATTATCTTCTAAGATCAGTGTTTAAGTTTAAGTAAAACCATCACCACATTTCTTATTAAAAGATTATCCACTAACACACCTTTTAAATCCTGTGGTAGACTGTCCCATATTTTCTCACACCTCTCTCTCTTCCTTGAAATGTTTTGTTTAATGGATACTACACTCTGAAAAAGCTGGGCAAACTTCAGAATTCAGCGTATTGTAATTTGAAACAACTAAACAACACAAGTCACAAATCTGAATGTTCTACAGGGTCTCTTCTAGGGTTAGTACGCCAAGTACCCTTTCTGGTGGCAAATATTTGTCTACTCATCTTCATCTCACCCATGCTTCCAAGAAGCAACATGGTATAAGTTCTGTCAGCAGGTTTCTTCAATAATATACTGATTTCTTCATTCTTGCAAGATGCTGAACTCCTAACTTCCATATGATTTAAGGGTGCTCAGACCATTCCAAGAAACACTCAGCGGTTCTCAGTGATGTCAGTCTCCTTCAAACAACACTGGAAGTTACTAATGTTGGAACGTCAAAGTTGGACTTCATCAGTTATCTTTCCTGAGATGTGTTAATACTCTATATTCCTAGGCTGTGCCACCTTTCCATCTGTAGAGGCAGCCCCTCCACAAGATAAGACTTGGAAGCAGAATCACAAATGTGTTCCAGTGTTTAGGAGAATTCCTTGAAAAGATTTTCATGGACTTTTCCCCCAATTTAACATTAAAAAAAGGAGGTGATTCAGCTCAGATTTCTTCATCTACCATTCTGAACAGGTTGCTTTGTATTATTACTGTCTTTCCTAGAGTGAATACAATTGGTTCAAAGAACCCTGGATTTCAAAGAGTACTGAGAAATATTTTGATGTTACCATTATATAATAATGACCAGTAAATTAAGCCAAGTCTGGTAATGACACTGTAACTATATTCTGATAAAATATGATCATTCATAAACAAAAAAGGCACTTTTAATAATCCATGCTGTGATCCATTTTGAACAAAAACAACAGTCATGCAGTAATTATTGCTAGAAATGGCTTGACATTATTTGAAAACTTTGCTGCACACACTTTTACTTTTTAATTGTTATTCTCTTGAAGTGGTCTTAGTATGGTTGTAGTAAATTGCACATCAATAATAGAAGAATGGTAATTAGGTAATGTATCACATTGTGAATTTTTTCCATTGTCTTTGAAAACCACTGAGCCTTCAAATTTAAGAAGACTACTTTCTTTTTCACTGCTTTCCAGACCTAACATGGTTATGGTTTTTTAAATACATGTGCATTTTAATATGTTTGCTCTCTACTTTATATATGAAAATCAAGAGTCATTATGATTGTTTAGGTGGATTCTAGTACAGCTTAAGTCAGGGTAATAGACATAATTGGCTTTAAAAGCCAAGCTTCAACTGGTGAGGAAGAGATGAATTATAACTACGAATAGAAAACAGCCTAATTCAACCCTAAAGCAGCATCCAGTGATAATGCAATAAGCAGAAATTTCACTTGTCCTACTACTATTTGTTTTTAATTTCCATAACACCATGCTTGACTTCAGGAGTGAAAGTGAGTCTGGCTGAAATACAATAGGTTTCTAATGCACATCAAGCGAAAGCAGAATTGACTGTTCAGAAATAGTGCCTGCAACTTTATACCAACCTTTTGGCATACAAAAATAAAGTTAGTAATCAGACTTGAAGAATAAACTATTGAAACAATGCCCCAGCATTTTGAGAAGGAATATCATTTGTACTGGGTAGGGGAATTTAGAAAATGATGTGACATAATTGGAAAAATAATGGAGCAGAACAGAATATTCCACTGACAAATCCTGAGGCTAGGAAGTGCACTCCAGGGAAATGCTTGGATTATGGAGCAATAATGCAAACTGGCTCTCCACAGCGAAGCTGTTCATTCTTGAGAAATCAAATCTTGTGGAATATTTAATTTACTAATCTATAAAGTTGAAAAAATACCTGCCCAGGCACCTGATGGTGCTTCACAACTTTAACAAAGTCAGCTAGGTTCTGTTTTTCACTAGCAATCTAAATAATGAATACTAAAAGGGATGGAAGTTATAGAAACCCTGTGAATAATTCCATACCCACTGTTAACACATTTAAATTAGAATGTTTAGCTATAAACTGTGTTTCTGCTTCTCCCTTCTTCCTAGCCTGGGCATTTTAATTGATGCAAAACTCCATAGTTACCATATTATTCAGAAGTAAAAATTAATGTTAAGCAGGAAAGAGGCCATGTTGACTGACCTTCGTAATTACTGACACAAGATAAGAAAGCTGGAGAAAGTCTGCATGAAGCTATAGCTAGAATTAAGAGATATTTTTCCCCAAGAATGTTCCCTCCAGCTTCAAAGAGACAGATAATCCTTTAACTCAGCAGAGTTTTCTCTAGGAAAAAAAAGTGTAGTTCCTTTTTCAAGGGAAAAAGCTTGGATTCCTGATTGTGTGCAGGTTAGTTCATAATAGAAACAAAAACATTAAAATTTAGTCATGAGCAGCCTAATGAATAACGAATAAGGAATATATTTCCCCTTAATGGGTTGCCACCATCACTGGAGCCTACAGAGAGGGAAAGTGGGTTGAGAAAGATGAACCAGTAGCTATTAACTCTCATTCGTGAAGGTAGACTGAAAGAGCATAGTCAAGAGAAAGGAGTCTCAAGCTACAAGCCATCGATGTGATGATCAGTGCAAAGAGAGAAGGAAACTGAGTCAGCAAAAGAATGAGGTGGATTATTGTTTCACTTGGAGCAAAAAAGGAAAATTGTAAAAAACCCAAAATTGTAGCTCTTGGAACCATCGTCTGGTTTCTACCCCACTTATGAAGTTTTGCCATTATGCAATGTCTGCTTGTCAGACTGGATTGGAAGCCAATAATTCTGTTCTTCCATAACAAGTGGAGTCACAGCATTATGTACACCTCTCCTTAGCTTACCAGCCTTTGAGAGAGGCAGGTTTCAGAGACAAGGTAGTAATACAAACTAAAAGGTGAGACTGTGTTATATGTCTTTTTTGTGGATTCTCTTTTAATTTATCTTCTCAAATAACCAACTAGGACCATACCTAAATGCATCATTAGATTCCTGCTAATTTTATATTATACATGCCCTGTATGGAATATGTAGACTTTTATGCTCAGGAGAGAAAAATAATATAGAACAATTTCAGAAGAAATGTTGATCTAGTTCAGAGCTTAATTTTACTTTTACTTAGTAACATAGAAATTGCCATAATGACCAGCTGCTAATCTAATCTAATCTTTTACAAATCCTGTTACGATTTTTAATTCAGTTATATTTTGTGGCAAGGACTTCTGATTTTTTCAATGCCATTTATCATTCTACAGAACTGAATAGTTGCCACATTTTTCATTTCCCATGTTCACAAAATAGTTCTAATCCTTTTAGTCTACCATATTAAAGTTTGTCCATACTTCTAAATAATTTTCACCCCTCATCCCTGGTACATTTCTCTTTTTTATACTTAAAAAAAAAATTAAGATAATAAAGTAGGAGTAGATATACCCTCAGTTTATATACTTGCATTATAAATTTCCCATTCCCTATGAATCCCATTTTGCTTACTGTTTTTTCTCCCTGTTACTGAACATTGAACGGATGTTTTCATATAACCGCCCAAAATGGAACCAGTATTCAACCGTTCAAAAGTGACTAGAAATTTTAGGTGCCAACATGAGACACCCAAAAGGGACCTGACTTACAAAGGATAGATACTTGGACTTTCTAAAAATCAGGTCCCCTAAAGCAACTTAAGTTGAGCCTTGAGGCACACACAATCACTAGTTACTTGTGAAAATATAGTTGTTTTTTCCTCCATAAGGTATCACGGTTATTTTAAACTGCAGCTGAAGACAGAGAAAGGAATACCCATTAAATCAGGGGAATCAAACATATGGCCCATGAGGCCTCTCTACCTGGCCCATTGGGCTACTGAAGAGTACCAGGAGTTAGGCCCTTTGGCCCCATTGGGCATGGCCACCAGTGGAGACTTTTCCTCACCTTCAAACCTTGTGCTTCTGCTGGCCCTTGCACTGCCCCCACAGGAGCCTGTGCCACTTCAGATACTGTACCACCCCCCACTACCACTGCTGGTCCTGCACCACTCCCACTGCCCCTGCATCATCCCTGCTGCCCGTACAGGACCTTACACCACCACCATTCCCACCTGTTCACCTTCAATGCTTATTTCTATCCAATATTTAAATTATGTTGATGATTTTTCTACATTTGCCAAATCATTATATTACTAACACTTTTCTCTTTATTAAGGAGAATTTGTGCTTGCAATTTGCAAGGATAAGTCTTTTTATTATCATAGTTGCCCTAAAAAAATGAGATTGCTAATTAGAATTCAGTATATTCAACAAAACTATATCTCTAATATGAAGACTTCACTAAAGGGCTACATGTCAGACTCTGTAAAAAGCATTAATCCCCACTCCCTCCCCCAGACCCCGAGCTTCTGCCACCAAACCCTGCACTGCCACCACCCCTATTGAACTCTATACCATCACCAACATGAGGGCCACTGCAGTAGCCCTTATAAGCCAGGTTAGATCTGGCCTACAAGGAGCCCTACAATCCAGATCTGGCCTGTGGCCCAGGTAAGTTTGACATCCCTGCACTAAATAGATGCCATATTTCCTTGCATATGACATAACCCCAAATTATATATCTACATGGTTTTTGGGAAGACAGAATGAAGGGAAATTTAGTTTTTCCAGAACTATGGCTGCATGCACTAGGGACAGAGCCTAACCGTCAGCTCACTCACCCTCCCTTTCCCGCATAGGCAAAAGCTACAATGCTTAACCCTTTCACATCTACAATGCTTAACCCTTTCAAACACTGCTAAAAGCTTAAACTGTACCTGTTGCTAAAGATTAGATTCCATGGGCAGATCTAGCATTTGGACAAAAGTTAAAAAACAGTCTGCATAGCTATGAAATAAGAGAAGACCAGAAATGACTAGATTTCAAATTCTTCAGCAAAATTGCAAAAGAAAGGAAAGCTTAATTAGTGGAACATCAGGAACTTTAAGACAGAGAATGTGTAATTAACATCTACCGAGTGAAGAGTAATTAGCAGCAAATAAGTAGATCTAATGAGCCATGGAGACAATTGACTTCCTTAGCAACTGCCTGAATAGAAATGCCACTGCTGTTATTGTGGACAGAAAACCAGTTTTCTTGCTTAAGACATGCACCCTAATCTCGGAAGACTATTTTTGGCAGGAAATATGGCAGCAAAGATCACACTGCCAGCCCCAAGGTTGGTCTGGGTCCTGAGAGAAAGGGCCTTGAGGACCCTAAAGAGTGCCAGAGAAGTTGCTCCAAGCATAAACACTTACCTTGATGCAGACGAGAAGGAAAAGGGTGGGACTCACCAGGACTGTACACACCAAGATTTACCAGCTCCTCTGGCTCCAGTTGGCTGGGCATGTGATGGAGGACATCATAAAAATGTGCTCAGCAATGGCTGCCAGAGAGAGGGGGAGACCTGGTGAAGGAGGGAGTTATTGAGGAGCCAAAATGCTCAGACTATTCCCTGGCAAGGGGTGAAGTAGGAGTGTAGGAAACTCTCTCCTTTTGAGGCTCAGAGGAGTCACTTACCTAAATCTAGGAGTTAAAAAATGTGCCAGCATTCAGAGGGCTGCCATCCATCCAGTTGAGAAGACCTGAAGAACCAAAGAAGACCACTAACTGTGAATGGTGGTGTTGCACAGGGAGAATCTCAAGGCCAGGTACCCTGCAACCTACCTGAGGATATTTCTTGGATCAAAAAGGGCCATGTCAGGGCCAGGGGCCCCACGGCTGTGGACCATTAAGCTGTTCTAATTCGAGAACAGAAACTAAGTTAATATAGGGAAATAGCAGTTAAGCTACATGAATCGAGTCAGACTCAAGTCAGCAAGTCATTCATTGCCTTTGCTTTCCTGTGATCCTAAAGCAGGTCATTGGGTGCGAAGAACCACAGCCAGCCAGAGGTCAACAGTAATTTAGACCAGCAAGCCTCCCTCTTTTTCTTACATTTACATCAAGTTGTGGCAGGCTAGATAGGACAGATAGGCTAGATAGGGCAGATGTGCTGTTTTGTTAAAGACCAAATTGTAGATGCCTGCTGGGACTTAAGGGCTAGGACTCACCTAGTCCCACCAGGAAAGTAGGCAAGGAAACTCAATAAAAACTTGTTCATTTATAAATGCACGTGTGGTACGTAAGTAAATATAGTATTTAATATCATAGAATCTGATCCTACCAAGGGTTTAGCATCTCATGTCCTAGTGAGACCCTGTGGAATTTAGGTTGCTTATCTTCTCATTGAATTGTTCAGAACCTTGGAGGTATAGGCCCACAATCCCAAGCCTGCACATGGAGCAGTAATTGGGCCCTGAAGG
Source organism: Alligator mississippiensis (assembly GCF_030867095.1). Lineage (NCBI taxonomy): Eukaryota > Metazoa > Chordata > Crocodylia > Alligatoridae > Alligator > Alligator mississippiensis. The sequence continues at coordinate 47,727,448 of NC_081830.1, forward strand.
TATAGCAAGCATAATTAGTTTAGAACCACTGTACCTTTGAGGGTTCACACTTTCCTTCAGTATTCCCTATTTCTGAAAGTTTATTTCTTGACTAGGAAAGCTCATTCCAAGCTGAAATTTGATTTGTAAATAAATCTCAGATGTAGGTGCCCAGTTTTACTGATTCTGAAAAAAAATCTGCAATGGATATTTTCACATTACAAACAGGAAGAGGGGAGGTTAATGGGTTCAGATGCTTTTTTTTCCAGGTTCTTAAAACTATTTCATATACAAATTGAACTCTTGCTTTTCATCAAAGATTAAATGGAAAGCTTTTAGCTATTGGTAGACTGATAAGAAAACACAGTCAAAACTATAAGGGGGTGTTTTGGTTTGGTTGTTTGTGTTGGGTTTCTGCACTTACTCATTTGTTAAGAAAATGTCAATGTAGCCCAGGCAACTTGGGTATATACTCCCCTTCTCCAATTGAAGGGGATTGTTAGCTGGCAGGTGTGCTGTGGGGTGGGAACTGTAGACTACTCAGTTTCCCTCCGTCCCTATAGAACCAGGCCAGGGGACTTCACTATATACAAATTTATTTACATTGACTTATCACAAGGGAAAGGAACATGGATATAAACATACATACAATGTATGTATATATTTATAAGATAACTAAACCAGTAACATAAACAATACCCTCTGGGTAAATGACATAAAACCTTATACCAGTGCTCCAGATACAGGTAAGTCATAGGTAAGTATCTGATCTGAAACAGATAAACCCCAAAGATAAATTCAATCCTAAAGGGAAACCCCAATGCTCTTGGACTTTTCCCAAGCCCTACAAAGAAGCTGGTAACTTTAGGGGGGCCCTCTCCCCTTTCAGGAGCCCTTAACTAGCCAGGGGGGACTCCCCTCCCCTGTGGGAATCCTCTTTTCCCTGCAGCTTATGGCTCCCCGGCCTGGAGGGTGGTCCTTGTCTTTTGTGCCAGGCTGCTCTCTCGCCTGCAGTGGGCTTTGTGGGGGTCGCTGTCCCCTGGAACAGGGCTCTACTATGCAGGGCTTCTGGGGCCTCTGGCTTGGCCCGGTTGGTTGGCTCAGTAGCCCGATCACTGTCTGGCTCTCTGGACTCAACCTTTTGCTATGGGTTGGAGGTCTGGGCTGCCTTGTGCAGCACCAGGCTCGGTCCACTCCTGGACCCTCCGTGCAGCACCTCCTGCACCAAGCTCCCAGCCTCGATCCAGGTGTTGAGGACCTGAGCCGCCCAAGCACTCCAAAGGTCCTACTCCATGCACTGGTGTGTGCACTGTGTCTCTGACCACATACCAGAGGTTTCAAACCAAGCCGTCTCACGCAGCTTCCAGGGTCTGGATGCCACATGCCATGCTGCACACCGAAAGCCTAGCTGCTGGAGCTATCTGCCATTCCCCACTGATGGAAGTCTTCAGGGGTACTTCTGGGCTACTGCTTCACCCTGCTGAGCAACTCTCCTCAGCTCTTCTAAGCCCTGCTCTTCTCTCTTCTCAGTCCAACCTCCTCTTGAATTTGCCCAAGGTAGGGGCGAGGACCACTTCCCTGCGAAGTTGGTTCCAGATTTTGGCCACCCTAACTGTAAAATATTGCCTTCTGATCTCCAACCTAAACCTATTCTCCATCAGCTTATTGCCATTGTTCCTTGTCACCCCAGGTGATGCTGGGGAGAAAATGGCTCTACCTATTTGCTATTGATCTCCCCTGATGAGCTTGTAGGCAGCCACAAGGTTCCCCCTCAGCCTTCTCTTGCTAAGGCTGAACAGGTTCAGGTCCCTCAGTCTCTCCTCATTGGGCCTGTCCTGCTGCCCTCTCACCAAGTGGGTGGCCCTCCTCTAAACCCTCTCCAGGCTGGCCACATCTCTTTTGAAGTGTGGCACCCAGTACTGGATGCAGTATTCCAACTGCGACCTGACCAAAGTCACATAGAGGGGGAGTATCACCTCTCTGGACCAGCTTGAGATGCACCTTTGGATGCATGACAAGGTATGGCTGGCCTTGCTGGCTGCAGTCTGGCATTGGCGGCTCATGTTCATCTTGGAGTCAATAATGACTCCAAGATCCCTTTCTGCCTCTGTGCTTTCAGAAGGGAACTCCCCAGCCTGTATGTATGCTGTGGATTCCTTCTCCCAAGGTGCAGCACTCTGCATTTGTCTACGTTGAACCCCATCCTATTCTCATCTGGCCACTTTTGTAGTCTGTCTAAATCTAGTTGCAGCCTCTCTCTCCCTTCAAGTGTGTCCACCTTGCCCCACATCTTAGTGTCATCAGCAAATTCGGACAGTATGCTTTCCACCCCCTCGTCCAAGTCACTGATGAAGATGTTAAACAGTGCGGGCCCAAGGACCGAGCCCTGGGATACCCCACTGCTCACATCTCGCCAGGTTGTGTACAACCCGTCCACCACTACTCTCTGGGTGTGCCCCATCAGCCAATTTTTTACCCATCCAACTGTGCAGGCATCAATGCTGCAATTGCTTAATTTATTGATGAGGATGGGGTGAGAGACAGTGTCAAAGGCCTTCGTAAAGTCTAGAAAGACTATGTCCACACAACACCATCATCCAAGGATTTAGTTATTTGGTCATAAAAGGCAATCAGGTTGGTCTGGCAGGACCTGCCTTTGGTAAACCCATGCTGATTGCCCTTGAGCATGATCTCCCCTGCAGGTGCCCCACAGATGTGCTCCTTGATGCTTCTCTCCAAGATCTTCCCGAGCACCAAGGTGAGGCTTACAGGCCTATAGTTACTTGGGTCCTCCTTCCCTTCCTTCTTGAAAATTGGGACCACATTAGCCAGTTTCCAATCCCCTGGCACCTGGCCAGATGACCACTAATGCTCATACAGCCAGGCCAAGGGCTTCCGGACCTGAGTGTTGCAGTCTTCAATCAGGTCCATGGGGGGGAACTCCTCTCCCCATCCCCTCAGGAAAAGGACATGACTGAACTCCTCTTGCTCCCTCCTGATTGGGGGTTGAGCTCCACCAATCAAAACAGCAAGATTTCAAGCCTGGGACTGAACCCAAGCTCCAACAGGCAAGCCTGCTACATTAAAAAAAAAAAAAAAAAAAAAAATCAATCTTGCTCAGAGCTTGATCCAGGGTTCATTAAAGATGCCCTTTAAATTTGGTGGGTTGTGGCTCAAGCTCTTAGGGCTCATGCATGATCAATTAAATGGTTGATTGCTGGATTATTTATTCACAAACTAAGACCTTGAAATTAATGTGAGTAAGTCTTTGCGGGAACAAGGAGACAATAAGTGTTTTAATGAATGAATGTTTTGTATTAAAACCTTCCCAATATTTGGGGTGCAATTTTCTTTAAACACAATAGATGCCCAGGCTGAAGTGGCAAAAAACAGCCAGAACAGACCTGTGAATAGGCCTCTAACATTCATTTCCCCTTTTTGGACCTATTAAGAATGTTCCCATCATTTTTTTCTCCCTTGATGCCAAGGGAAAATAGAGATATTTAAAGTTAATTATTTTTTCATACTGTATAAGTGCTAACTTAGAAAGTACACACCATCCTGACAAGCACAGAAGCATAATTTAATGATGGCTCCTCAGAGAGAAGTTAGTCAATTAGGAAGTGAATACAGACAGCGAGATGTCGCTTGCATAGTAAGTGAAATGCTATATCATTTTCATTTTACATCTCCCTTATTGAGGCCTGTTCACAACTAGGTGCTGACTTCATCTTTTCTAAACTGTTCTAATCTCTTCACTGGAGGGGAAAACCCACCTCATCATAACTTGGTCATCATTTCTTTTTTACTGAACAGTCAATCATTGAAATAACTGTTATTGTATCACCCACTCCAACTAATAAACTAAAGCTACTTCTTCTTTCTCAGGCACCATTAGAGATATCAAAAACAGAAAAGTTGCCCTTAAAAAGCAGGAATGGAGACACCCTTTTTGCTATTACTGCAAAGCCTTTCTATTTAGTTTGCCATGTCTTTCTATAAAACTCTATCTGCATCTATAAAGCTCTACTATCTAAAACTCATCATCTTCCCAAATTCTATTAAATATTCCCTTTTATTCTTTAGGAATAAATAATATTTGGGTAAACTATAAAAAATGAAATAATTAGTGACAATTATATTGTGTTTTGTTAACTGGTTTTAAAACAGAGAAATTGTAAACCATGTAAATTGTAACCATGCTGATCATCTGATCACAATACACTTTTCTTCATAAAATGTGTATTGTGAACATGAAGCAAGTTTAAATTAAATAAAGCATAAAACACTACACTCGTAAGAGTCTTGCAGTTTTCAGTATATGCTTAGATACATGTTTTAAAGATGAAAACTGATAATGCCAGTGCTACATGATCCCTCTGGCCCAAAAGGAGCTTTGTGAAGGACAGGGATTTCTTAGCAGCCTTGTTTCTTGCAGAGGTCCAAGAGGCTCCCCTCCATACCAGCCCTTCAGTTATTACAGCATGATCCTTTCCCCTACACCAGGCCTGATGACAGCCATATTTGAAAAGAAATTTGAATACCTCCCTGTGGAAATGTGTCATTTTTGCTGTGTTTAGGGATACACAATGACTCCTCTGAAAGTGTAGTTTGGAAGCAGCTGCTAAGTCTCCTCTCATACTGGGGCAAAAACTCAAACCTTGGGCACACATATTAGGGAAAAAGAGTCATTCCCAAAATAAATTATCTATTTCTGTATACTTGAAAATTTCTGTCAAACATAACTCACTCTCACTCACTTTCCCTCTGTTCTACACATAGATTGGGATTACTTTCATACATTAGCAAGAATTAATGCCAGGAAAATGACCGTCTTAGCTAATATTTTTAAACTTAGGTTGCTACGTTGAGCTCCCTATCAGTGAGATGCACAAGGTTTTTAATATAAACCAGGATTGCATGCTTACATCAATAGGCCTTTGATCTGTTAGGCATTGTTTGTGCCTAAACAATTTTTTTCTCTCTGGCAGTAATAGTAGCAAAGCACATTTGTAATGTTTTTCATCTTCAGAGTTCTTCAGTCTTCACAGCATCCCTGTGAAGAAAGTAAAGTTTAGTAACTCAGTTCTCTAAATGGGAAAAGTAATGTGGAAAGAGGTTCCGTAACTTGCTCAAGGACACACAAAAGTAAGTGTCAGGGATGGGAGTAGAACCAAGGGGTTTGAGTGCCTGTCAGCAGACAAACATGGCATTCTTCAGGAGTGAGAACTGCTGGAAATGTCTCCTGCTGCATGAAGGAGTTTAGCAAGAGTAGTTCTATACTGTTCCTCCTAGAGAACAAAATAAAAGCTCTCTTCCCCTTTATAGGTCCCTTTTCTCCTTAGGGCCTTTGATTCCATTGAGCCTGGCACAGGCCTATAAAGCCTGTCTGACTTCAAAGGAGGCTGCTGTTTCGTTCTCCTTCTAAGCAGCTGCCTGCACACTCATCTAATCTCTCCAATTTATTTTGCTCCAGTGGAAAGTCACAGCAGGATGATTATGTGGGATTCATGAAGCAGCTTTACAGAAAAGAAAACGATGTATCCATTTGTATGTCTGCAAAATGTCTTGTACAGGGGGCCTCACTCCCAGTCCCAAGTAGCTATACAGTGTTGCTCTGTACTATTAAGTGGTTGTTGAGTTGCACTTCAATGTTGGCAGAACTGTTCCATCCAAACATGTCCCTTAACTAGTTCTTGTTTAATATATATAAAATACTCAGAGATCAATGAATAGAGGGTTGCTATACACGTGAAACCTATTAATATTAGGTGCAAATTCATGTTATCATCATTCTTATTTTTCAGTTTTCCAATTTCAGGGTGAAAATGTATGAATGCTTCAATGGAAAAGAGGATTGCTTTCACACAGGACTGCTCAGGTGGCATAATTTGTTCCCATTAGCCTTCAGCTTTTATTTGAAAGCCCTTCATTTTTAAAAACTGGTAAATGAAACTGAAGTGAGAACAATGCTCCTGGAATCTCCATAATTCATTATGATGATCATTTAAAAATTAGCTTCCATCCACTTTATCATTGTCTAAAAACTGGATTTTTTTTCTTGCATTTGTGCTAATATAAGGAGATGTGCTGTGGAACTCCTGGATGGCTATGATAGATCCTGTAGATTCTAGTTAGCAAGTACCTTAACAATTCTACTTCTGTCTTTCAGTTTACAGGAAGCAATCAGAAACTGATTGCATAAGAGGCCTTGGTCACAAGGGAACTGACAAAAGTAATACTATGGGCAATTAAAGCCTGATAGCTAAATATTAGATGATAATGTGATTGGTAAAGAAAGCTAAGTTCAGCCAGAGAGCAAGGTGTTGTATTTTAGTCATACGTAAAACATTGTGGTCTTGGAATTAAATTAATTGGATTTCCAGCATGCTCAGCATCATTCAGACCCAGATCCTTGATGAACAATATTAAAATACATAACACTGGATATTAGCAAGCACTGAATACACATAATACAAGTTATTCCATCATACTAATTTTTTCATAGCCTACTAAGGGTTCTGGAACAATGTTCCTCCAGCTTATTATGGTGAGGAAAATGCAGGGTCTTTAATGTACCTCATTTTGGTACCCTGTACCAAAGTTGTATTAGCAAAGTATGACAGATTCAAACTGAAAATAAACCCTGTTGAATAGACTAGACGGGTAGTTTAAGTTACTTTCCTATTTTCTCTCTTATCTGATTTCTTGGATTCTTTTCATCTCTTGGGGGTGTAATATCATTTTCCCTTGTTCTATCCAGTTACATAATTGTTCTATATAATCCTATGCAGTTACATAGTTACACAGTCACTAACGTACGTGAAAATGTGCATTTTCTACCCTTCTGTTTTTGGTGCGTTCAGCAAAGTAGGTCAAAGTTGTATTTACACCAAAGAAAACAGGAAGCATCTTGAGATATTCAGGGAGATGTGCTTCTCTTAAATTTAGTAGTTTAAAAACAAGCCTCTGGAAATCCTGAAAGAGTTTGGAATTGTGCTAGAAAGAGATGAATAGATCACTGCTTTCCATCTGACAGATATTTACCAGAGAAGCACCTCTGCTGAGCACTTATCAGTGTATAATGGTCCCCAAACCACAGTTTGAGAACACTAAATCCAAATGATACTCTGCAAACACCTAGGTAAAATACTTGTTTAACTAATTTCTAGTAAAGCATTTGTTATATTCTTTGCCAATGTGAACACCCACTGCTAATCAGCAATATATCAAGTGGGGAAATTACATAAGCTTATTAAATTCTTACATTAGTATGACTATGTGATGTGTTTACTTGAATTCCAACAGACTAAACAAATCAAGTAACTTAAAACTTGTCAAACTACATTGGTTGACAGAGGTAGCCTGGAGTGATGTGACACTGCAGTTAGGGACAGACATTACACATAAACCAGTTTAAGTGATCAGAAACTATTTTAAACTTGTAACAGAACAGACGTTCAGTGTACATAAACCAGTTTGAGAATGGCTTAAACCGATTTGAGATAAATCTGGTTGAATGTAGTATCAGACTTAACTGATTTCGGTCAAACTGGTTTATGCAATGTCTGTCCCAGACCTCTTGCTGGTTTAAGTTAAATCAGACTCCCCCAGCATCCCAGCATGTTCTCTGAGCTGGGTGGGGCTCTGTGCTCTACAGCACAGCTGGTCCCTCCCCTCTGCTCCCTCACTGGAGCTCCAGCAGAGACTTGCAGGCACAGAGCTTTTGCCTGGCTTCCTCCTCCTCTCCTCCCCATCACTGCTCACAGCTCAAGCAAGGATCCCTCCCCCCTCCCTCCCACAGCACAGACTGTAGCCAGCATGTGATATGCTAGCTAATGCTGAGAGGTGTCTGTAACACAGACAAAACAGTGTCTTTAGGGCTTTTTGGAGCTAATCAACAGGTAACATTCCTCCTTGGAATGTTCCCTTTCATGCAAAAAGTCATTGAAGAAGAGGTTGAACTAATGAGAGGGGCTTTGTTTTCTGATGGGCTGTTAAATGCTGATAACAGAGCTGATAAATACTCTGTTATCAAGGCAGGGGGAGCCCTAATCAGAGCGTCCTTGTGGGACCTAGCCATGCCACTCCCCTGTCAGCTCAGCACTATGGAAGGGAATGAAGGGCTACTCTAGAACCCCTCAGCTTCTAGGCTGAGCCACTGCAGACATGTGCCTGAATTTTCTTGGTCCAGAGGGGATGTCTGTGTGATTACAAACTGGTTTAGCCCAGTGTGACAGGCGGCCTTCTCGGGGCCGATCTCCGTGGCCCGCCCACCTGTTTCTGGGCATCCGCCTGCCTTGTCTTGCCTGCCACGTCTTGATCTTAATTAATTAATTAATTTAATTAATTAATTAGCGGGAGGCTGCCCTTATCCTGCCCCCCCCCCCAGGGGGCACTGTCTGCGGCTCCTTTCCTCCCCAATACCGCAGTCCAAACCTCACCGATGTAATCACTGCTGTCCCAACACTATTTGGCCCCTTACTGTTCTCCCTGGGCCTGCCTTCCTTCCTTTGCTGCCCCCTCTCTGGGCTCACCACGCCCAACTTGGGCCTCTCAATAATACTGGCCCCTATCTGGGGCTTGCCGTGCCCACACTTGGGCTTCTCTATGTTGCCCCCTTCCTGGGGCTCGCGACCCCCTATCAGGGGCTCTCTGTGCCCAACTTGGGCTTCTACTGCCCCCTCTCTGGGGCTTGCTGTGCCCACGCTGGGCTTCCTAATAATACTGCCCCCTCTCTGGGGCCTGCTGTGCCCACGCTGGGCTTCCTAATAATACTGCCCCCCTTCTTGGGGCTCGCCGTGCCTGCACTGGGCTTCTTCATAGTGCTGCCCCCTTTCTGGGGCTGCCCTTTCTGGGGCTGGGGTCTATGCACCCTGTAAACTGCACCCTTACTGGCGCCTGGATCCCCACGCTACTGTGAGTCTCCTATGAGGATACTGTGCCCTCACTGGCGCTATGGCCCCACACCCCTGTGAGTCCCTATGAGGCCTCCTCCAACCCCTTTAGCCTCACCCAAACCACCAGTCTAAACAAACAACAAAAACACAAGCCCCTGGGCTGTAACATAAATGGAAGCTGCCTGGCTACAACAACATTGCTCAACTCCCATCCAGCGGTACCTGCTGTTAGGCTTCTACCCGCATCATTGCTCCCAGAGCTCTTGCCTCTCTGGCTGCTGGCAGTGAACTGCCTCAGGCCTCTGCTACTCGGCTTTATAAGGGCCAGGCCCTGCCCCCTCTGGTCAGCTGACCTTCATTAGTTGCCCCGGCAACCCACAGCTGTGCTCCGTGAACACCGCTAGGGCTCCTCCTCTAGCAGTTTTTCTTTCCTGAGGCACAGGGCACCCCAGTGCTCTGTGACACCCAGCCAGATTAAAATAACCTGCAAAGGTTGAATCAATTCAGGCTTAGGCTTTTTGAATGTCTGCCCCTAGCCTGTAAGACTAATTTTAAAGGTAGATCAAAACATATGGGTGTGGAGGAGCCTGGAAAAGCTAACCCTACTTTCTGTGAGGAAGAAAGGGTAAAAATCAATGGATTCTCTCTCTATTAGGTGAGTGCTCATATAATCATCCCTTCACAATTTCACACAGCAAATTTATTCAGAAATTTGAAAGTAACTAATTACAAAACTGGAAATGGTTAGATTTAAGGAAATGAAACTGCTGGTGTTTAAGTGGGTGTTTTTCAGTTTCCTAAGGGATGCAATGCTTTTTCAAATATATTAGGCTCATTAAGAAGGAACTGAAGTTTTACTATTATTCTTAACATACATGATCATCACAATATTAAACTATCTCAGGTCATAAAGCTAATACCACCTGAAATTGTCAGAGGTCACCATTAAAAATAAAATGTTTTTAAAAAAATTACTGACAGTCACCATCCGGTTTTATCAGAAGTTTTAACCTTGTTCTATATACACAGAATGCCATTGTGGTGCTCTGAAAGGTAACTGCTGGCAAATGATAATCTTTTTAATATGAGCACTATAGCACTCAGTAGTTAGCTACTGCAGTTGGGAAAGTATTAGTGTCATACACTCCCAGGAAATTATACATTTTTATAAAACTATAGTTTATAACATGATTTTTTACGTGACTCCCCAATGAGAAAAGTAATTGTCTTATTGGGGAATCATGTAAAAAATTATTATCTCATTAAACAGTTGGGAAAATAGGAAAAGAGTAAGAATATGATACTTCACCACATTTAGAGCCAGGGTATGGCTGAAAGATAACCAACTGAGACTTAAGCCAAGAAAATAGAAGTGATGTTGGTCATCCTGAGGAACAGCAAGATAAAACTGCAGATTGGCTTTTCTGACTGAAGGAGTCTGCCCGTGGAATACATATGCCATTTGAACATCTAATTGGACTCCTAGGTGCTATGAAAGGAGTAGTAGCAGATATAATCAGATTGCACCATTAGTGTGTGAGCCTTGTAACAACCTCTGTTAGATCCAAAATAAAATACTGCAACGCATATGGTTACACATTAAATCTGTGGTTATAGCAGATGGTGCAAAATATGGCAAATTATTTGTTACAATATATATTCTTCTGGGAGTGTGTGACACCAATACTTTCCCAACTGCAATAGCTAACTAACTACTAAGAACGCAGCACAATTTATTGTGTTGTTTTGACCTAAAAAGTGAACCTTAAAAGTGTTATATGGCCTAGAACCTACATATCTGTAACAACATACTACCACTGTTGCTATTATCAAGGGTGTCTGAGCTGGAACCCTATTCATATAAGATGAAAGAGGAAGAACAGCTAAGATGACCTCCAAAGGAGCTTCTTCAGCTTCAGAACACCCTCCCTCAGTACAGAGGTGCACCAATACATCGATCCGATATTGGATCAGCACTGATATAAAGAAAATTGTCTGTATTAGAAATTGGCCTGATATGGCTGATAATTTGGCCAATAAATGGCTCATACATACGCACAGCCACAGCGCAGCACATAGGTAGTGAGGAGCACTGCCAGACAGCTTGGAGAGCTGCGTGCAGCTGGTATGTCCGGTGTGGTGGAGGGGAGGGGGCAAGGGCAAGAAAGAGGTGTGGGGAGGGGCAGATCAAGGCCCCCTGTAGTGAGGGAGGAGCAAGTGCTGCCCAGCTGGGGCATGGCAGGCATGGGATGGAGCCGCAGCTCGTCCAAGGGGCATGGGGAGGGTGTGCAGTGCCCGTCACTGTGTGCCACTTGTGTGGGAGCTGCTGGCATGGTGGCTCATCTGGCACTTGCCTGTTCATCCAGCAGTTCCCACCGCTTGTCCAGGAGGGCATGGAGAGGGGTAGGCAAGTGCCCCCAGATCTAGGCGGGGCAGGCTAAGCCCAGTGCTGTGCCAAGCTCTTCAGGGCGGGGTGGGGCTGCATGTGAGGCAGGCAGCAGCAGCACTGGGAGGAGGGCTCAGGGGACTATGGCAAACTTTGTGGTGGCTACAGTCCCCCATAATCCCCTCTCAATGCCGCTTCCCCCACCAAGCACAGCCCTCTCCCACTAGAAAGAGCCTGCCCTGCCAGGGGCACACCCCCCCACCCCATGCCCACCTGGACAAGTGGCAGGAGCAGCAGTGGGAGCCACCAGATAAGTGGGTAAGCACAGGGCAAGAGCGAAGAGGGGAACCCATGTGGGTTATAAGCCACACTGCCTTTATATGGCTGAGGCTGGCTGATGACATCATCGGCAATCACTGGCCGGCAGGAACAAAAAGGATCACTGGCAGAGGCTGGGGCATGCAGGAGGAAGGAGAGTCAGTGGAGGCTTTCTGCACCGGCAGCAATGAGCATACCCAGGAGAAGGGAGAGCCAGCGGAGGCTCTCTGTATCAACAACAACCAGTGTATCCAGAAGAAAGGAGAGCCAGCGGAGGCTCTCTGCACCAGCGGAGGCTGGTGTGCCCAGGAGGAAGAAGAGCAGGAGGAGGCTCTCTGCATAGGTGAAGGGTTGTGCAGCAAGAAGGAAAGCCCAGAAGGCAGGCAGCAGCTCACAATGCGGGAAACAGCAGACCAAAGCCTGAGGGACCATGGGGTGCTGGAAGCAGAATGCCACAGACAACGTCGAGGGAGAGCAGCTTCGCAAGCTGCATTCAGCGGCATGAGGGAAGCAACGGCCCAGGAAGAGGAGCCTTAGCTACCCCAGGCCAGACAATAGGTCAGCACCTGGAGCGTTCCAAGGTACCGGGTGCAGAAGACTGAATAGCAGAGATTAAGGCAAAGAAATCTCAGGGAGAGTACTGAAGAGGCACCACCATGTCCTGACGGTAGGGCCAGGGAGGGAACCGAGCAGACCCTCCCCAACTCGTAATTTTGCTTCATTCTCTTTTTTTTTTCTCCCTTTTGGAGGGGTTGTGGTGGAGGGATAAATAACCCAAGAAAGCGTCAGGGTCAAGAGCGCAGCTGCATTGGAGGGACAGCTGACTCAAGATCTAGTGACCCACCGAAGGTTGGAGTGAGGCTGGGGTGTAGGGGAGGTGAAGCCCCATGGACGGCCGTCTAGCGGACTACCTACCTCTGAGGAATTTGCCCCCCCACTGAAATTATATTCAAAGTTGTGGCAGGCGAGTCTGGGAGTGGCCACCTAGGTGATAGGTATCTACCTCAGGGTCCACAAGAGACACCAATATGCCCGTTACCGACTGTCCGGGCCAACGCAGCATGCAAACGGCTGTTCAAGGCCAGGCGGTCACACATGGACATAATTATCCACCCCTGCCCTATTTAGTACCCTACATGGCATCCACAAATATTGTTTTAGAGATGCCAGAGGAAACATCTTCAACTATTCTGTTCAAAATCCATTAATGGATTTATCATCCATGACTTTATCCAGTCCCTTTTTGGCTATGTTATCTGCCTCCATGACTTCTTGTAGCCATGAATTCCACAAGTTAAATACATGTTCCATAAAGATGTACTTTCTTTTGTTAGGTTTAAATTTATCACCTACTAATTGCATTGGATGCCCCCTAGTTCTAGTATTCTGGGACCTGTTGAACAACAGTTCCCTGTTCACTTGGGCCACACTCTTCATGATTTTATAGACCTCTATCATACCCCGCTCCTCCTTGGCCTTCTCCTTTCCAAACTAAAGTCTCCTAGCCTTTTTCATCTTTCCTGGTACAGCACTGCTCCAGCCACCTAATCATTTTGGTTGCCCTTCTCTGTACCTTTTGTAATTCTACTATATCCTTTTTGAGATGTGGGGACCAGCTGTAAAAGTATTTATTCAACATAATTTACACTAGGTATCATTCAATTATGATATAAGCTCTTGCATGCAATAAACAGTACAATGTTTATTTAGAAGCCACTGGAGATTACATCATGAATATTAATTTGGAACAAATGTGTATTTTTCTTCCAAGTGAGGAAGAATGGACAAGTAATTGAAGGAGGGAAGGAGGATATACAGCCAGATTCAAATAATAAAATTTGAAATTTCCAGTATTTCTTCAGAAGTAAATAACTCAAGTGCCATAATCATATGAATATGAAGAATGAGGTCGGTATCAGAAAGGGCTACTGAGAGCCTCAAATGACCTCTGTATATTAGGGACTCACAAGCTCTACTACATGTGAGAAGGTAAGAGTTTTCCCCTTTGTTCCACTTTAAAAATTTTGTGGGCTTAGGACCCGCTCATTCCTATGGACAAATACAGAAGGTACAGAAAGGTAAGGAGAAGAAATTGAACATGGAAAAAAAAATCTCTATTTAGAACCTTTATATGATATCCCATCCCATTTACAGAAATGACAAAGCTCCTGTTGATTTTGCTTCTCTCCCTCCCTCCCCCAATATTTATTTGCTGTGGAGTTTACCAATGATTTCTGGCAATTTATTTATCAATTAATATTGTCACATTCTGTAACTGAATTTTTTTTACAAGTTCTCTTTATAGTCCTGGAACTTGATTTCCTTTCTGGCCCAGCTTGATAAATTCCAGCTTATACCACTGGCGATAGATAAGAGATGTTTCTTCCTTACGGGACAGGAAGGATTTTGAGGCTCTTGGATTAGAAAGACATTTCTTGCAACCATCTCATTGTGAATATTCTATATCAGACATGTTTTTCAATCAAATGTTCAAGTCACATTACATTTTTCTCTGAGAAATGGTTACATTTAAATTCTCACAAATCTTATATTTGCAGATTCAAAATTCAGATTCTATGACTATTTAGTAAGGTTTGATATTTTCCTAAATATTTCTGCTAATAAGATCACTCACAGGGCTCTAGATTCAGCAATGTCCTTATAAACATGCCCAACTTAAAGGACGTATGCCCCACTGAAGTTAAAAGGACTCTTCACTTGCTTAACAGTAGGCATGTAACCAAGTATCTTACTGAAGGGGCATTGAATATTGACAGGAAGTGAATATAAAAGCAATGCCAATGCAGTTTCAGTGATTTAATTCAAGAGTTAAAACTGACTGTAGCAAAAATATGTTGATGGCATTTGTCCAAATCTGCTTTTTATCTGGTTTGCTAAGACTTCAGAGCCTCATGAACTTTTACCGTAAACTTTGAACACAATGTTACAGCAAGTGATGCAACACTGCAGCTGCTGCACAGCATTGTTTGTACGCATTTGGTACACTGAAGGGGGAGTTCTCATTTCATACCTCATTTACATCTCACTGCAGAGCCTGCATAAGTCAGGTCATAGCCATCATACTGAGAGAAAAACATAGACAAATGATCTGGACAAGAGAATTACAGGCAAATCGTTAAGTTTGCTGAGGACAACAAACACAAAGAGGTCCATAACAAGGTATGTTTACACTGCAAACTGCAGTAGTGTCTAAAAGATACCTGAGATAGGTTTAAATATGTTTAGGTCTATAGAGAGGTTGTTGTGATAAAATTAATTATATATATGTTATGATTCAATGATTTAAGCAAGATATGAATGTAAGACGCACAGGTTGTGGCAGAAATTTTGGGAAAAATTCTACCACTAGAAATGCTTCTGGGAGAGCACAGGCATTCAGCCTGCAGCTGCCCCACTCCCTTGCACTCCCTGACTTTCCTAGACCATTACCCTCGCTGCCACTTCTCTTCTCCATGGCATCACAGAGAGAGCTCCTGCAGCCACAGTGTCTTACTGTGACTGCCACTGAAGCTCCTAGGTGTCAAACACTGCCAAAGCCCCTGCATCATGGGCCAGATCAAACAGCTGCCTGGGCCAGATTTGGCTCATGGACCATAGTTTAATCTACACCTTCACTAGATCATATTAGATGAAAGCATTATCAACATTTACAACTGGCTTGGGTATTTCTTCACTTCACTACAGTCTATTATGTAGACCTACCCTCTGCAAAATAAAAGAGGATAATTTACAAAATAAAAATTTTAAAGGCAAATAAAGACAAGGTTGGGAGTGGGGCTTGCTCCTCCAAATCTGGAGGTCTTCAGCTATGGGGTGCTATTTGATGGCCAGAAAATTATATTTAAAGATTTGCTTTTAGGAATTGACTTGTAGATAGAGTAGATATTGCATTATAACAATGGTCCAGAGGAACAGCAAGGGTTAATTGGTTTCTAAAAGTCTGTTTGCAACAAAGTGTTATGTGCTCAGCCTTTCAGGCAGACACTGTGTCTGTAGCTAGAAGACAAATAGGCTGGGGAAATTGAAAGCATGCAACACAGTGTTCCATAACACAGATAAGGGAACCTGCACAATTAGCACTGGGTCACAATGACCAGCTGCAAAGCCCCTGGGATTTCCGTTTTTTGTGGACAGACCAAATTAGGAAACTAAGGTTGCCCAAATTAAGACGCTGGTAAATGATCAAATTAAGATGTATGCATGTGATATGTTTGAGAAACAAAGAGATATGGTGACAGGACAGAACATGGACAATATGCCGACCGCAGGAAAACCAATCAACTGCACCCGGAAATGAAGAGTCATCAGGACACAACCAATACAAGAAGAGGTATTTTCAGAGCAGCAGGGGAGGGATCCTGAGGCCACCATGTGCAGAAAGCACACCACTGGCCTGTCCCACCCATCCCATTCAAGCTGACATTCAAACAAAAAAATATAGGGTGGTACTTGTGTACTGGCCAGATGTGCCACCCCTCTGTGAGAACCCTGGAACTGGTAGATAAGTAGGACTGGAGGGTTATTTTGTTTGCTTTGCCTGCATTACTCTTGTCTACTAGCACTGTGTATCAATAAAATGTGCCTATTATCTTACAGAACATGTTGTGGTCAGTCTGAGGGTTTGAAACAAGGTACAATGAACAAGGTATTAGGACTGGGTCATAAATCTAGTGCCAACACTATCTAGACTACTGTAGCCCCACAAGACCACAGAGTTCCTGTGTTTATCCACCATACTGCTCACTGCAGCCCTAGTCCCCAACATGGCCAGAAATTTAGAGTGAGACTAAGGATGTAAAGCATAAATCAGAGCTCTGTGTTAGATAAAAATGGATTTTATAGACCTTGGCATTGCAGAGTCTAAGGCAGCATCAGTGGATCCATTCAACCAGAGAGTCGTATACTTAGACTTCAGGAAGGCCTTCGATACGGTATCCCACCCCATACTGGTGAACAAGCTAAGAGGCTGTGATGTGGATGACTGCACAGTCCGGTGGGTGGCGAATTGGCTAGAGGGTCGCACCCAAAGAGTCGTGGTGGATGGGTCGGTCTCGACCTGGAAGAGTGTGGGCAGTGGGGTCCCGCAGGGCTCAGTCCTTGGACTGATACTCTTTAATGTCTTCATCAGCGACTTGGACGAAGGAGTCAAATGTACTCTGTCCAAGTTTGCAGATGACACAAAGCTATGGGGAGAAGTGGACACGCCGGAGGGCAGGGAACAACTGCAGGCAGACCTGGATAGGTTGGACAAGTGGGCAGAAAACAACAGGATGCAGTTCAACAAGGAGAAATGCAAAGTGCTGCACTTAGGGAGGAAAAATGTCCAGCACACCTACAGCCTAGGGAATGACCTGCTGGGTGGCACAGAGGTGGAAAGGGATCTTGGAGTCCTAGTGGACTCCAAGATGAACATGAGCCGGCAGTGTGGCGAAGCCATCAGAAAAGCCAATGGCACTTTATCGTGCATCAGCAGATGCATGACGAATAGGTCCAGGGAGGTGATACTTCCCCTCTATCGGGCGCTGGTCAGACCGCAGTTGGAGTACTGCATGCAATTCTGGGCGCCACACTTCAAGAAGGATGCGGATAACCTGGAGAGGGTCCAAAGAAGGGCAACTCATATGGTCAAGGGCCTGCAGACCAAGCCCTACGAGGAGAGACTAGAGAAACTGGACCTTTTCAGCCTCCGCAAGAGAAGGTTGAGAGGCGACCTTGTGGCTGCCTATAAGTTCATCACAGGGGCACAGAAGGGAATTGGTGAGGTTTTATTCACCAAGGCGCCCCCGGGGGTTACAAGAAACAATGGCCACAAGCTAGCAGAGAGCAGATTTAGATTGGACATTAGGAGGAACTTCTTCACAGTTCGAGTGGCCAAGGTCTGGAACGGGCTCCCAAGGGAGGTGGTGCTCTCCCCTACCCTGGGGGTCTTCAAGAGGAGGTTAGATAGGCATCTAGCTGGGGTCATCTAGATCCAGCACTCTTTCCTGCCTATGCAGGGGGTCGGACTCGATGACCTACTGAGGTCCCTTCCGACCCCAACATCTATGAATCTATGAAAGGCCCTCTCTTGATTAGACAAGACTAATTTTAAAGACTCAAGACTTCAATATACTGCATTTCCCTTTTTTAATGCTTAAAATATCCCCTATTAATAATCATCCTAAACAATATACTCAACATCAAACACAAAGCATGAATCTCCATGTATGCAAGTCAGAGATTAAAGATTAACCCACTGAAATTAAACCTTTACCACTATTTCAGTTTGTAGTGCCAGTATGAAGTGATTGTACAGGTCTCAATGTCATGTTAACATGGACCCGCGCTTATGAATTTACCTTTCCTGATGGCCCTGATGCTTGTGTCTGAAAATAATTTTGTGGTGATTCTGATTATTTGATCCTGGAATTGGTTGCTGTTTTTGAGACTCTTCTATCATAGATGCCAATGTCATTGTCAATGTTCAAACAGACCAAAGGTAACTGCTGTTACATCTCTATAACTTTCTTCTGATGTTATCTCAAAGCAATAGGTCCCTGGCCTACAGCTGCCACACTGGCTGGTTGCTAATTTTTGTTTTTGTTTCCCTGCATGCTGGATCTCAAGAATGGAATACAGAGTGTGGCTTGTTTGTCCATTTGTAGCATTTGAAGTCTTTCCTGTGGCTCAAAATTCTACACCAACAACTGTGCAGAACAACCAGAGGTGTCTCTCTGACCTTTAAAAACTTGATAGACACCCCACTATGATTCAGCTGTCCTATGAAACATGTTTTTATTGTCCAAATGGTTCTCTCAGTCACCCCATTAGGAATCTAACACTGGATTGGATTTTTCCCCATTCTTTGCTTGTGAATAAGATACTACAGATCTTAATCATGTGACAGCAATTAATGTTCCTTTATCAGAAGTATATGAGAGTATCATTTTTTTTTAACTGAAGTAACATGGTATAGCTTCATAGTTGCTTTTCCAAAAGGTTTAGAGCAGTGATTATCAACCAGGGTGCCGGGGTAAATAAA
The DNA here is from genome assembly GCF_030867095.1 of Alligator mississippiensis. Taxonomy (NCBI): domain Eukaryota; kingdom Metazoa; phylum Chordata; order Crocodylia; family Alligatoridae; genus Alligator; species Alligator mississippiensis. The sequence continues at coordinate 47,746,073 of NC_081830.1, forward strand.
CCAGGCTTAGGCTTGTCCCTGCCTGGATAATCCCTGACCCCTACTGCCCAGCCTCTGTGTAAGCAGGTAATAAGCACTATAATAAAGAAATCCATTTTTGAACTTGGATGCTACCCAATTCACAAAAGTTATGGAAGGATGCTTTGAGTTCGAAAAAGTTGAGAATTATTAGTTTAGGGACTAGTGCCTCTAATATATGCATGTCAGCTTGTTCCGTGAAGTAATGCAATGATTTTGCTGCAAACACAAGCCAAATCAGTTTGGATATTATTTTGTTCCAGTTTTGTCAGAGCTCTGAGTCAGGTAGCTGGGCCCTCTTCATGTTTTTGTGCAAAAGCTTGTACAAACTTATCAGACTATAGCTCTGACATGATCCCTAATTGCATTTTTCCAGATTATGAAGCTCTGTACATATCTATTACTTCTCCTGAGCCCAAATCAGGCTCCCTCAGCAACCTTCCTTTAGTCCTTTATCAGTGATATGGAACACAATTTTATCTATAAGCATGTCATTCTCAGTATTTCCAAACTCAGCTTCTTGCTTTCTTTTTGCCTCAGGTCTGTTACAGGCTTGTTTGACTGTTCATCTCTTAGGTGTGGATAAGACTAGAACTGATACTGCTCAAACATTTCTATGATTACAGATATTCTGAATTGCAATCTCCATTGTAAATAGAACACTAGTTGGATTTTAGATATATCTATTACACACATGCACGCACATACATACATACACAGAAACACAAAGCTTGGGAGCACCATCCATGCTCTGAACTAAAGAGGCAGGAAAACCTCTAATAAAAAAAATATGTGATCACATAATTAAAGGCTACATCATAATTCACATACTAAGTCGCTGTATTAAGTACATTCAGCACACCTTAATCCTCATCTTTTTCCTAACTTTTCAGTGCAGGTCGGGGGACGGAGCTGCAAGTGGCTCATCTGGGGGGCACAGGGAGGGGGAGCATGCAGCCCAGGAGGGCACAAGGGGTACGTGTCCCTGGATCTACCCATAGGGCAGGATGGGCTGCAGGTTGAGTGGCACCACACTGTTCCTGGTTTGGCTATGCTTTGGGCCAGGCAGTGGCAGTGGTACTGTGAGCAAAGCCAAGAAGGGAGGCCATAGCCTCCCCAACCCCCACTCCTGGCACTGCAGCTGCCCACTCCAAGTGCAGCATGAGCTAGGCCTGGTGTGAACAGCCCAGTGCAGCCTTCACCTGCTCTCCACCCCTTCCCCCTCCCACAAGGACATGGGGGCTGGCAGGTGTGGGGTGGGGAGGGGCGACTGCTCCCACCAGGCCTGGCCCATGCTGTGCTTGGGGTGGGCGACTGCAGATTCAGGAGTGGGGGATGGGCAGGCTACAGCCCTGCTCCATGGCCTTGCTCACAGCACTGGTGCAGCTGCCTGGCCCGAACATAACTCAGCTGGGAACAGCGTGGTGCCACCCGCCCTACAGCCCATCCCACCCTACCTCACCCTGCAGGCAGATCCAAGGGCACACGCCCCCCACGCCCTCACCAGCTGTTTGCCCCCCTCCCTGTGCCCCCCAGATGAGCCACTCATGGCTCCATTCACCACCCCATGCCAGCTGTGCTCCCTCCCTCACTGCCATTTGGGGGGGCAGATCAAGACTCCAGAGGTGAGGGAGGGAGTGTAGGCTAGGGCTGGGGCCTCAATCTGCCCTTCCCTGACCTTCCCTGCATGGCCCTTTCTTCTTCCCCCCCTCCCCACAGGCTTACCTGTTGGGTGGAGTGGGGGGGTAGATCTTGGGTCCCTTTTAAATTCCAAAAGTGATCTCAGACCTAATAAGGTTGTAGACCACTGCCATAGAAGCATATTTCTCTTTGGTTAAATTATCTGGAGAGTATTGAATAGTAAGAAGTCAACAGTAAAACAGGGACAGGGATGGTCCTCAAGGAGAACTATACAACAGTGGCCAGCACTTGTAGGGAAATGATCAGGAGAGCCAAGGCAGTGACTGAGTTTAGGTTAGCTACAGGAATCAAGGACATTAAGAAGTCCTTCTTTAGGTATGTAGGGAGCAGAAGGAAAACTAATGGAAGTGTGAGGCCATTGCTTAACACCTTGGGACAGCTGGTAACCAACATTCAGGAAAAAACTGAACTCCTGAATGCCCACTTTGCTTCAGTATTTCACTGGACCAAGGGGAAAGTCAAGCAAGATAAGGCTCATAGGGGACATGCTGGGACTGACAGCCTCCCCACTGTGGATGCTGAGTGGGTGCAGTGCCAACTAGAAAAGCTAGACATTTATAAGTCATCAGGACTGGATGGACATCATCTGAGAGTGCTGAAGGAGCTGGCTGAGCTCATCATGGAACCTCTGGCAAAGCTCTTTCAGAATTCATGGTGCACAGGGGAGATCCCTGAGGATTGGAAGAGGGCCAACACTGTACCCATCTTCAAGAAGGGGAAGAGGGAGGACCCGGGCAACTATAGGCCAATCAGCCTAACCTCCTGCCCAGGGAAAATCCTGGAAAAGTTCATTAAAGAATCTATGTGTGATACACTCACAGAAGGTAAGATTGCCAGCATGGCTTTGTTATGGGTAGGTCTTTTCTTACCAATCTCATCCCCTTCTATAACCAGGTTTCTCATTACCTAGTCATGGGAGATGTTGTAGACATTATATACCTAGACTTCCAAAAGGCTTTTGATCTAGTATCTCATGATATCCTTGTAGGAAAACTGCAAGGTTGTAGGCTCAGCTGCTCAACGTGCGGGCCGGGAGCAATCTGGGGCCCTTTTGTGCGTGCGGGCTGTGGCCAGCAGCCCGGGCACGCGGGGTCGGAGAAAACAGGCGGCGAGCTAGAATTAGTCACGGACGCTTAGTGGTTGATTCAAGATTGTTTTCTTACACCGAAGATAGTCGTGGTGTAGGCTGGACAGTTTCCAGGCACAGCTCTGCTTAAATCCTCGTTTGAGGACTACGACAAGCTCGGTCTCTCCTACGGAGTTGTCGAAGCTCCGTGGATCCGTCTCTTTTGCGAGCAGGGAGGGATACATCTAGGAATCAATCGGTGACGGGGAGGGGCCAGAGGCTGATCAGACCTCTGTTGCGTGCTTGAAATGCGCTGGGTCCGATAGGCTCCGCAGCGCTTAGAGATCTTCACACAGCATGAAGATCCCTCCTCCTGGTGTTCGTGGAGTCCTCCAACTTGGGCGGAAACCACTCAAGCTTTTTATACGGCCAGCAAGCCAATCACTAGCTGCCACTTGTGAATAATTTAATGCAAGCCAATAATGGGGCTCGAATTATAATACAAATGGCGGGAACTCTTTGCAACGAGCATTTCTCAAATGCAAAGAAGAAATGCACACTGCAAAGAAAGCTACGAATTTGACGGGAAAATAATTTAGCAGTGCCAAAGCACACACAAAACAAAAATCACAACTTTGGGTTGTGACACTCAACAGTTCAGTGGTTGGGAAACTGGCTACATGGTAGGACCCAGAGAGTTCTCATGAGTGGATCTGTGTCATCCTGGCACAAAGTGGCCAGTGGTGTCCCTCAGGGGTCTGTGCTTGGACCGGTGCTTTTCAACATCTTTATCAATTATTTGGATGGGGGAGTGAAAAGCTCACTGGCCAAGTTCACAGACAACACCAAGTTATGGGGCAGTGTGGTCATGTCAGAAGACAGGGTGCAGATACAGGCAGACCTGGACAGGCTTGAGAGTTGGGCAGAATGGAACCAAATAAAGTTTAACACTTCTAAGTGTAAGGCTCTACATCTGGGGGCAAACAACCCTCAACATACATACAGGCTCAGTGGTGACTGCTTGACTTGCATCACGGCCACAAGGGACCTAGGGGTAATGATTGACCATCACATGAACATGAGCCATCAGTGCAAGGTGGTGTTCAGCAGGGCAAATAACATGATGGCATGCATCAACCAATGCATCTCATGTAAAACTAAGAAAGTGACACTCCTGCTGTACTCAGCACTGGTGAGACCACAGTTGGAGTACCACATCCAATTCTGGGGGCTGCACTTCAATAAGGACATGGAAAAGCTTGAGAGAGTCCAGAACAAAGAGCCACCCATACAATCAGGGACTTGCAAGACAAGCCATAAAAGGAAAGGCCCTGGGCCTGGGCCTCTTCAGCCTAAAGAGAAGGTTGAGAGGGGACTTGATAGTGGCTTAGTGCTATATCAGAGGAGTGCATCAGGAGCTCAGTGAACAACTGTTCACTAGGGCACCCTTGGGGAAGACCAGGACCAATGGATACAAACTCCTGGAAGGCCACTTCAGGCTTAATACCAGGAAAAACTTTTTCACAGTCAGGGTGTCCAGACTGTGGAATAAACTACCTCCAGAAGTGGTGCAGTCACCTACCCTGGAGTTTTTCAAGAGAAGACTAGACAGTCACCTTGCTGCGGTCACTTAACCCCAGTTGTCTTTCTGCCTAAAGCCAGGGGGCTGGACCCAATGATCTGCAAGGTCCCTTCCAGGCCCTAACAATCTATGAATCTATGAAAGCATCTCTTACAATATTTTTTGCCATCTACCTTGGTCAGCTGCTCAATTTCCAGTGTGTATAAAATATACGGATTTCACGGATAAACTACATTCTTAACACAAATAAATTCCCCAATATAAAAACAACCTAATCAAAACACTTACAAGAAATAATAAGTTTAAAAGTCAAAGTAATGAGGTCTGTTATACTTCTTGGAGGTGAGATGTTTACAAAAATGAGCCTAGTTAAAAGCAAATTAAAAACCCAACCAACTTATGATCCATGTGGGGCTCATATGGCCTCTTAAAGGCTCCAGAAAGTTCATTTGGTTATTAGCATGGAGTAATTTGGCTTTATTTGTAGATCTCACACCTTCCACAGAGACAATTTTTTTGAACTTTTTGTGATGTGTAAAGTGTGTTTGATTGTCAATTACAAGCACCATATCAAATCAAAAGGACAGAACTCAAAGGGAAATGTAAACAGAAAGCTCCTATCATGTAGCAGCTGTTGTCATGTTTTTGGAACAAAAACCTGCTGTTGCCACTGCTGTATGTATTCTTCAACGTTCCAGCTGTTGCGATCTAAATTCTCATAAATCAGTAAGAAATAAAACCCAATCCACTCTAGCAAAGGCTGACATACAGGTACAAACCATTCCTAAGTATTTCTTCTGGAAATGCAGATTTGCAAAGAAGCATATAGAAGAAGCCAAATTCTGCAACATGTCTTGTATTACCCATAATATTAAAGCGGAACAGGGAAGAAACGAAGGAAAAATTCAGTGGGGTTCAAAAGACTGCTCAATGTGACTTAAAAGAAGTTGGAAAGCATCAAAATTCTATGCAGGAAACCTTGTTATCATTCCATTTCATTATCCTGTACCAGGGAGATGGTTGACAAGCTAGTGAGCAAGAAGAACACAGAGTGATAGGAAAATTATGGTATGGGAACTTACAATCACTTGGGAAATAACCACTTTTCCAAAGTAATCACATGCTAGCAGCAACACTCTGCACAAGGCAAAAAAACCCCCATCTTTCAAACAATAATCACAGACATAATACATAACTAGGTCTTTCCAGCCTGTTCAGACAATTGGTCTGCTTCCTTCCAATATAAAACTCAAAACACTTTTGTCTGATGGAAGAGGCAGCACTACCTTCCAAGATGACAATTGCTTCTGTAGGCTAAAAAAAAAAAAGCTGAGTAGATATGACTGCATTTTTTCCAAGTGCTTGCTTTAATTTTTTGCAGTCTAGCACACCATCACTAACATATATTTTTCAGAAATTCAGGTGGCTCAAGTTTAGTAACTCTCAAATAGATCAAGCTTGTAAACCTAGGAAAAATCCAATTCTGCAACATACAATATGTCCTACTTGAATATTTGAATTAGTGCACAAGAAAAGAGACCTTCCTCATCCCCAAATCTTTTCTGGCATTTTTGAAGGAATCTAAAGGAGATAGGGTCCACCCTAACACCTACTGCATGTACGTAAGATTTGACTTATTAACTCTTTTAGACTATTTTGAAATGTCTTAGCCTTAAACTTTTATTTTAGTTTGATTCTCATCTATAGTAAGAAGCTTCTACAACCCTCCAGCAGCACTACAGGTCTTCAAGTAGGACTGATTTTTATATACACAATTCACACTATTTGTGAAGTGTACATTCTTGATCATTATGAATATTAGTCCCATAAAGAGCATGTTTTATTTACAAGTCAGGATCTTTCATTATTTTCTACATTTTAAAATCCTTCAAGGAGGAAGGAAGAAGATTAATCAAAACTCTTGGCAGACTAAGCTTTTTATATAAGGTACAGTCTTTCTTTCTAGATGTTTCCACAGTGTCCAACTACTACCACATTACAAATAATTAAAAAAAATCCATTGCCACATGTACCTGTAGTTTTTGTCTCCTTTTTTTTGTTTTGGTATTCAAGAGTCATTTTGTATACATAAAAGCTAATATTTACTTACTTACCTGTTATCTGTGTGTGAAGGGGGCCTGCATACAGTGGGTACCTTCATTTTGTGACTTCAATTTAGAGATGTGGGTCTACATTCAGATTTCTGTTTCAGTAGTACAAATTCAGTGTCCCTTTCATAACTTCACTGGATTCACATGCAGTTTGTAATGAAGTCAGGATCTTGTGCATGATAATAGAAATCTTGATGAAATTGCTGACATGACATAATATTTGTATATTCATCATACAGTATTGATTTATATTCATATAAACCTTTTCATTGTGTGAAAGAACTAAACAAAGAAATATGTACGCTGATGATTTTGATGAATTGAGGTAGAAAATGTAAATGCTTTTTAACTGCATACTATTTATTATTGTAAAGGAAAAAGGAAGTGTAGATTTGACTCTCACTTATCCCAATTTAACTAAAGATTCTCTCCGGAGAAGTTCATAAAGCTACTCCAAAGTTAAACTGGCGTGTAAAGGAAATGGGTCTAAAAAAATCATATATATTGCCACAGGGAGGAATACTGCTCTGCAATTACTGCTTAATTTTCCTGACAGAATAGCCTGCCCAATTCAGGAATGTCACCTAAAGAGGTATGAGTTTAGTTATAATAGCTAAAGACTATGTTACCTGAGGTTTTTGCTTTTCTTTTCCTCTTTCTGTAAACCCCCTCTCCCTGCCCCAAAAAACTACTGTTTGTGTCCATTACTGTCTGTGAGCTATAAACTTTGAGAACAAAGCTTCAGGCCAGAATTTCTCTTGTTGATCATCATCCTACTCCATCATCTTATACACACCTCACTTCTCACAGAGGAAGGAACAGCTCACTGCCATGGGTATGCACACGGACAGTGGTTGTTCAGCATTTAACCTAACTCAGAGCCATAAAAAAAAAGAAAGCAAGACTTCCATCTAACACAACAGACAGCATTAAACAATTATTTTTTCTTTTATTTTTAATTTGCTCTCAGAAAAATATCAGGAACGTGCTTGGACAGATTGATTACTACAGAAAAATTAATATGGTGATCCCAACAAAAATCACCAGCCATAAGTAAAGTAGTGCTAAGGTTTATGACAGATCAGATGCCATTTTAGATGTTAATTACTATCAATATGTACATTGTTCAGATTAAAATATTGCCGGTCATTGTTTTGATGGGGGGTTTAACTTTCTTGACGCAGATGTTACCCAGGCCTATTTTAACAAGTATATTCTCCACTCCCTACGTAGTTGCAACTGATTGCTGGATATGCCCAACTGCAAACATAATGAGCTGGCTAGCAGCCGTCCTTGCCGTCATGCACTTTCTATTCCCTGACTACTCAATGTGAGAATTGTAATTCCACATTAAGAATAAGTTCCTCCATCTATTGTGGGAGCAAGAAGGTTGGAAAGAGAGGATGAGGATGGAAAAGAATAGAAGAAAAACTCTGGCACATGTACATGTTAGCCTTCTCTAGCAGGCATGGAGTATTCCTGGGCCTGATTTTGTACCTTTTCTGATTATGACAAAACAGAAAGAATTTCAAATATCAAATGAGCCTGGGCTGGGTATGTGTAATTCATGTGCTGCAGATACTTTTAATATATGATTCAACTATACAACTAAAAATATATGATTATTATGGGATAATCTGCAGGGTTAGTTGAGTAAGGCCTTCAATAACTTGCTGCACTTTATGAGGCTTCCAGGGACTGATGGTTCCTTGCATTCTAACTTCTGAGCTAGTGATAGAAGTTACACATAGACTGGTATAAGTGATCGGAAACTGGTTTAAACCTGTAACAGAACAGAAGTTTAGTGCACGTAAACTGCTTTCAAAATGGCTGAAACCGATTTAACATAAACCTGGATGAATGTAGTATCAGATTTAACTGATTTAGGTCAAACCACTTTATGGAACATCTGTCCCAAATCCCTTCCCAGTTAAAGTTAACTCAGAGTCCTCCAGCATCCCAGGATGGTTTTGCAGCCCTAGGCTGTGCTGTCTGCTCCAGTGGACCGGACCAGGGTCTGTTCCACTGCTCTGTTCCCTGGCTTGTTTTCTGCCTGCGCCTGTCATAGGGTGGCCATCATAGAGGACAGTCAGTTGTCTTCTGTTGTCTATTGATATAAAACCCAATGCCTTTATGTCCTCTATTTTTCTCTTGAAAAGAAAATTAGAGGACAAAGGCATTGGGTTTCATATCAATAGATGACAGAGTAGCAGAAAACCGGAATGTCCTCTATGATGGCCACCCTAGCCTGTCAGCTTGTAGGGACAGAGGGCAGGGGAATGGACCCCCAGACTCTCCTAGCCTAGATCTGCACAGGGCACAGGAGAAGGGAAAGCCTCTGCAGTAGGGGCTTTTCACCCTTCTGCAGTCCTCCCCACACTAGAGGCAGCCTGGGGAGCTGGACAGGAATTCTCTATGTCCCTCTCCCCAGTAAAGCTACTTGCCTCAAGCACTGCCACAGAAGGGAGGGGGGAGGATTTCCCAAGACCACCTGGGGTGCAGGCACCAGGGAGCCCCCACCTCAGGGGGCTTCCTTTGCCCTAGCCTGGGGTCCCCTAGCCCAGGGCAGCACTGGGAAGCCAAGGAAAATTCCCTCCCTCCCGCTTCCCAGCTGTTGCTTGCTTCAGCTGCTGGCATAGGAAGGAGGGAAAAGAAGTTCTTCAGGCTGGTTGCATGCCCATGCAATCCAGTATGGGGCCACCAGGGAGCCCCTGTCTTGTGGGAGGGGCTTCCCCCTACTCCAGTCTGGGGTCCCCCAGCCCAGGAGGGCTAAGGGGAATTCCCCTCAGGTTGGGGCTGGGGAGTGGGTCCCCCACTGCTGCTTGCATCAGCTGCTGCCACAGGAGGGAAGGGGAAGGAGAACCCTGGGCTAGGTGCCTGCTCATGCAGCCCAGCATAGGGGCACTCAGGAGCCCCTGCCTTTCCCCCTACCCCAGCCCAGAGTCCCCCAACCTAAGGCAGTCCCAGGGAGTTTAGGGGAATTCTTCCCCTCCTGCTTCCCCGTGGCTGCTTTCTTCAGCTGCTCCCACAGAAGGAAGGGAGAAGGAGTCCCTCAGGTTGGGTGCTTGTTCATGTAGTCTAGCCTGGGAGCACCATGGAGTCCCCGCCTCAGGGGACTTCCCCCACAAGATCCCCTAACCCAGGGCATTCCTGGGGAGTAGAGGGGAATTCTTACCTTTCTAATCCTCTGCAACTGCTTACCTTAGCCATTGCACAGGAGGGAGGGGGAAGTAATCTGAGGCAAGCAGTGGTGTGGGGGCACAGGAGGGGGAGAATTCCCCTCAGCTTCCTGGGGCTGCCTTGGGCTGGGGGACCACTGGCTGGGGTGGAGGAAGGCCCCCCACACATGCTGGGCTGCATGGGCAGGCACCCAGCCTAGGGACTCCTTCCCCCTTCCTCCCGTGGTAGTAGCCAAGGCAAGCAGCTGCAGGGGAGTGGGAGGGGGAGAATTCCCCTCTGATGCCCAGGGCTGCCAAGGCTGGAGAACCCAGGCTGGGAAACCCCCCTGAGGCAGAGGCTCCCCCAAAATGGGTTGGCACCTGGACAGGGGGTTCCTGAACCCCCTGTGGGGGGACAGCAGGAGCCTGGGGGCATCTGGTGGGCAGCCAATCAGGGATGGCTCTACTTGGCCAGGTTCACAGCAGCCAGAATATTGGGAGGCATGCTCTCGTGCCCCTCACCTACTGCCCCGGGTCAGTGCAGGCCTCCCCCTGCCTTCCCTAATTGAAAATTGAACATCAGTTCAGGTGGTCACCAGTTCAATCTCCTCAGCTTAGAGGAAATGGTGTTGATTGAATCGATTCTGTCCCAGGTTTTTTAACTGTCTTCACTTAGCCCTGAAGTGTTATAATTCCCATCATGCAGGCAGAGAATGGAAATGATTTGATATTGCTTGACAAACTGAAGTGCAATCACTTGAAATAAAATAAACAAACCAAATTCTCTCTCTCGCACACGCACTTATTTTATGACTGCTCTTAACTTGAGGCGTAACTCAAAAGTGATGTGAGCCAGGCTTAGGATCGTGTTACAATTGACGTGCCACATTAAAGTTAGAGAATGAGGGCCAGATTTACAAAGGTATGTAGGTTCTCATTGGGGTTTTCAAATGTATTTTCATAGACAATGCCCTAATTCTCAATGATTCCAATGGGAGGTAGGTACCCAATCTTCTTAACTGCTTTTGAAAATCCCATTAAGCAAGTATCAGAACAATCTGGCTCCAAGATCTTTGGCTCCAAAAAACACATGAACTAAAGAAGAGCTCCACTAGTTGACCAAAACCCGAGCCTCTTGTTCTATAGATTAGTGACACATGCATTGCATTCAGGAACCTAAAATTTATTCTGGATTTTATTCTAGGAACAGGAAGCTAAAACTTGGGTGATACCATTCCTAACTTGTAGCCAAGTTAAAGAACCAAGGTAAAGAACAAACTCTCCCATTACTAACACAGTACCCTCATCAGGGAGCACTGCCTCTGTACAAGACCTCACCTAACAAAACTAACTGTCCAGCATGTCTTCCTAAGACTGGACATTCAGCCATATATGCTCTATAACAGCATTGCCTGGTGATTGATGCTTGTTAGATGCATATTAATATAGAGGGTGACAAGTTGCCATCTGGAAACCATTTGGGGACCACAGAGAACTGATAGTCTTATGATGACACTCTCATTCCTCCTGATTCCCAGCACTTACACGACACTAAAGATAGCAGAAAATACACTAAAGGGGCAAGTCCTATTCCACCTACTAGGTGTCTAAGGGATTTTTTACACCACTGCTGTGACAGGGCTCAAGTAGGTCCTGTCCACACCTCACCTACATCTGCCCAGAGTCACACTCTAAACCCAGGAATGTATCAGTGAAGCTGTTCCAGCTCCCAAGAGCTCAGTCCTACACATGCCTGAGAGCAGCTATAATCCCAAAGGGCACATCCACACATGCAAGCACGTGCACTTGCAGCAGCTCAAATAGAAGTGGTGAAAATTTGAGCTGGGGTTTTTGCTTCAGCGCACATGCTCAGACATTCACTTTGGTATGGAGCAAGTTGTTCCACTTGGGGCAAAATAACCCTGCATGGCTCCTCCTGGATCTGCAGTCAGGGGGAGCTACAGCCTGGGGCCAGTACCTGTGCTGTCCCCAGCAGTATAAAAAGCTGCCCTGTCCTAGCCTCAGCAGTATAAAAAGCTGCCCTGGCAAGTAGCTCAGGGCTACTAGCTCTCAGGAGATTCTGGGGCCCAGCCAATTGGTACCTGGGGACACTACCCCTTGTGCCAGCTGGACTGCTGAAGCAGCCCAGAGAGTTCCCTGCACTCTCTACAAACAGCAGCAGTCTGGCAGTGGGGGCTTCTGCCTGGCTGTGACCTGCTGTGCACCTGCCAGACCTGGATGGGGACTGCACAGCCAGTAGAGGCATCTGCCCCTCTGGGCCAGCTGCCCGTGGACTGTGGTTGCAGGGTTGGCCTCTGTGCAGAACTACTGCCATGTGTGCCCTCTGCCTGGCCATCTGGGCAGCTGTCACCCAGAAGATGTTCTGGGTGTGGTGGCCTGCTTTGAACTGTCAAAGCATGTCCTCTTGGAGCCAGATGGGTCCAAGGTGCCAGTTCTGAGCAGGCAGGGTCCTGCCACTGGCCTCCCTAGCAGGAATTCTGGTGTTCTCTATTGGAAAACTGAAAAATCCCTGATAAAAAAAAATCCCAAAGTCACTCTGTAAAGTACCCCCAAATCCATGTTCCTCCACAAGTAAAACAAAAGACCACTATAAAGAGAGAGCGAGAGAGAGAGAGAGAGAGGGGCAGAGATCAGTTGGACACTGTTTTATTGATATATCTTACAGTGTTAAGCAAGACTCTTATCATAATAATAAAGTGAACTCTAAATAAGTTTCCTGAATTTATGAATACATATTTTGCTGCCCTCCTACAGGGTGATGGCCCCCACACAAGGGGTTTGGCCCCCAACAGGGGCTTCAGCCCCCACACAAGGGCTACAGCCCCCCAACAGGGGCTTCAGCCCCTACACAAGGGGTTTGCCTCCCCCAAAAGGGGTTTGAGCCAGGGCAAGAGGCATGTGTGTGCTTGTGTGGATGTGCCCAAAGAGGCTGCACCAGTAAATTTCACAGGACTGTTTATGCATTCCAAACCCAGGTGGGTAGAATGTGTATGGTGGGTGCCACAACCCATCATTGCAGCAGTGTAGGTACCTAATTGCAATCCTATTCCATCCTACTTGAGTCACAGGGTAAAAAATATGAATTAATAAACTCTTCTGACATGCCTCATGTTAGCCTTAGTGTTGGAGTTATGTTGTGGCTCTGATGGTCCAAGAATTATGCAAGAGACAAGGATTTTTGTGGGTAATATCTTTTATTGGACCAGCATCGTAATTGGGATAAAATTAGACAAGTTTCAAATGCAAGTCATTTTTCATCAGGTCTGAGGGAAGAAGCAGGAATAGCAATGAGTAAAAATAGTGTGGAGACTATTGGACCACAATGTGATCCAGTAAAAGATATCACCCACAAAAATCCTTGCCTTTAGCTTTAAGAATAAGTCAAAAAGCAGCAAGGCAGAAAAGACATCACCTACCTTTTGTTTTATTGTTTTTCAGGGACTACAGTTGAGTGGAACAGAATCTGGCCCTAAATCCTTTTGCCTGTAAGCTGTTGTGATGGACAGGAAGTGGTCTGAGCAACTGTAAATTGGACAGGAGGTCTCAGCGGGACAAACTCTTAGACTGCGAGCTATACTGTTAAATGGTGGGAGACCCCTGCCTCAGAAGAGACTGAGACTTTCATTCTATTTCACTTTAAGCTGTTTCCCCATAGACTGGTACCACAATAGGTGCAACTCACCCTGGCAGTGTCATTTTGATGTGGACTATTATATTTTGTTGATAGCGTAACTGAAGGTTGTTGATGTGTTTTTTTCCCCCTGGGCAAATAAGGGATTTAGTAGCAATGCCTACACCCATTTCTGCATTGTGCACGCCACCTACATAGCCTTGAAAATGTATCTCACTACATAACACACAAAAAACTAAAGCAGTAAAGAGGAAAGATATTTGAATAAATGATTTTAGGATTCACTGAGTATGAAACACTAAAACATAAATAAGTCATACTATTTACTTGGCCAACTCTGTAAATAAGAAACTGCCCCTAATTTAGAAATAATGAGTTATGTCTGCAAAAGCTTCTACCTTTACTTGTATTTTTAAATAAATACAATCAACATTTGGCTGTAGTTTGCAACAAACATGCAATTCATGCAATAAAATCAATTCAAGGTACAAAGATCTATCCAACTGACTTGTGGAGGGGCTTTTTAAGTAACACTTAATTTTTAGTATGCTTATTATATTTTCAAACAAATGAACTTCTATTATCCAGGTAGTGTTTGCAAAGGAAAAGTAAACAGGCAAAAATGACATAAACTGTTCTTAGGCTTGAAGTAAGCAAGCCTAATCTAATTTGATGAAGTGACTCAGATTTCTTCCCTGACATACTTCTTATTCAGGTTATGTGGTCTATCCCTCTGCAGAGAGTCAGCCCAAAGCCTGGAGACTACGTCATATGTCCAATGTCAAGGACTTTAGTGGAGCTTAACTAGTCCATAGGTTTGCTGCTTGCTTTCATGGTGTGATTTTCAGTCTTTAAAAATTAGTATGTATGAAAACAATCTAGTTGTATTGGCTTTGCAATCAGGAGACAGGCAGACAGATGGGACTGAGTTAGGTAGTCAAATGAACTGGAGATGGATTGTCAATCTTCATTATGGATTTAGATTCTCTTGTCAATTTAAATCATACTTCTAGATGGGGAATATTTTCAAAGAGGTTTATAGGGGATACATTTATATGAGTCATTAATGCTGATAGGAGATGCTTTGTTAAATTCATATCCTCCTTTGAATAGTTACTAACCAAACCTGTATGTTCCAGTTAAGAACAGCAAGCTGAGGAAAGCACAGTCTGCAGCGGGTGGCATAATCAGAGCACAATGCCCAATGTATGAGGCACTAAGCAGGTCACTAAACATTTTCCTACTGGGAACATATCCATGGCAGGTACTAGCCTCCTTGACTTGACTTTTATTTCCTCCCAGCTGTTCTGCACACTGGATGCCACAGCGGAATGTCTGGATAACAGCAGGAGGGAATCCTGGCAAAGCAAAAATTGGTGCTGTGACACATGGAACTGAGCTCACCAGGGTGCAGTTCATCCTTGGTTACAGGGTCCCTGCACTATTTTTAGTCTTGCTTAAGCCTCCCAACCTGTGTTTAAGTAAGATTTACACAATGCTTAGAATGTGTACATACCCTCTCCTTGTAGGAATTGATCCCATGTTCAAAGTTGGCTGCTGCTGGAAGTCAGCTATACTGTTGCAGTGAAGAAAGTCATGGAAATGTTAAGATAGAAGTAGGCAGCTGTAATCTGCTGTCTACCTAGTGATTTGCAAGGAGCCAAGGTGAATTTGGACTATTATTTCCAATTCACTGGACTGCCCATAAAACATTGTCCCCTCCCATAGCCTGTCATGAATTACTCTCCCCTCCTGCAGCATGTCTACATTTTCCCTAGCCAACAAGGCTCTTATCAGCACAGTGCAGAGCTTTAGTTGCCTTGCTGTGCTCAATTTTTCCAAAGTTTGGGCCTGTTCCTGCAAGGTAATAAGTTTCATCCACTTCCACTGACATCATTAAGGTCTACAGGTGCATAGACCGGTTCAGAATCAACTCCTGAATGGAAATCTCACTGTGTCAATAGTGAACAAAAAGCAGCACGGATGCTTTTGCCTATTTGCACCTCACATCAGGGCTCAGTACCAGGACCAGTGAAAGGGTGGGAAAAGCAAAACCAGCAGCAGTAAGGACTGCAGGTTTTCTAAGACCACCTTAGCCTTTTCACCAGTTTGAGCACTGCACCATTGCTTTGCAGACATGCACATAACTCCAAATGATTCCATGTGGTTAGCTAAGGGGACTTGAAGCCAGAACATTGTAACTCATAGTCTACACTGTGCCTACAGAAGGCATTTTACAGCAAATTTCTCTCAAATTCTATATATCTGCTAATTATCATTATTTAATGTGCATAATCTTCTAGGGGTTTTTTTGTATCAACTGTAAGACATCCAGTAGCACTTCCATTTTCAGTGAAATAGTACTCCGTCCCCTCCCTCCCCCCAGGAAAATGATATCCATTTTAAATTATCTTATACATAGAGACACCCAGAGGCCCAGTTCATAGATATATTCCTCTGAAGATCTCAAATCAGGCCAAAATATTGGGTTTTCTACGTAAGTCTGCCTATGACCTTTTTGGCCTGTTCTTACTGTTCCGGCTGCCAAGAGCACTGCCTTCAACTCCCATAAGGGGTTAGGCTCCTTTATAGACTATTGCTAAATCCCCATTAGACGATATCTAACAACAACCTTAGTAGTTTTTAACACACATGCCCTGTGCAGTTCTGTGCAGTCCCTAGCACTCAACTTTTGAACTTTCGTGACCTATCACCACGTACCGATGCCTCTCTGTGTATATGGACTTTCACTGCCATTTCCAGTCTTCTTCCCCTTCTAGCTGTTCCAAGCCTTGATTAATTCCTGTATTTTGTTACCTTGGCAGTTTTTCCAGTGTTTCAAGACCGTGTCTTATTTGCACTGTGGCTCTCACTATGGATATACAGGCACTCCTCACTTAACGACCGAGTTCCATTCCTGCGACTAGGTCATTAAGCGAATTGGTTGATAAGCGAGGAGCCGCCCCTTGATACTGCGTGCCTTGGCTTGAGACACCGCGCTGCCGTTTCCACAATACGTTTCGTACAATACCAACTGCTCGGAGAGCTGGTCGTAAGTCCACGCAGTCGTTAAACAGGTAAGTTGTTAAGTGAGGAGTACCTGTATTCTATTTATTCAGTGTAGAATGCCTCAATGGTTTTTATTCCTTGCAGATTGTGGTATTCTTCAATCAATCCTGGCAATATCTCACTTTTCTGGTAGGTTGAACATCTCTCACACTGGTTAGTGTTTGTAGGGGTCGCAGCCCTGCCATATGTCCTAGGCCCCAGGTCCAGGACCAGTCTGCTTGTGGGGTTGTTATGCTATACCCCTCTCTACTCAGATGCCAGCACTAATCATCCTCCAGGATCCACTTGCTATTTTCATCATTATAGGCCAGATTCACAATCTTTAGGTTAATACAGTACCTCTTGGCTCTTGTCTGTTATCAGCTCCAGCTTTCTTAGCTGCTGTTTTTTCAGCTCCCTGGCTGTCTCAACTGCAGGGCTCCTTTCCCTCAACTTTAGCCACTACAGGCTCTCTGTGGTATCAAGCACTCTTGGTCTCACCAGTTCAACCTCTCAGCTTTCTCACTTTTCCAAGCCACAGTTATCTAAAGCTATCACCAGCAATTCCTCTACTCCCATTTGAGCTATTCTCTTTCCAGCCTTGCAGCTCTGCAGCCAGCAGCCATCAAACTGCAAGTAACTCTCACTTCCTGCCCTCCAGCTATTATGGCCCCTATCGGGATAGAGCCAGAAATGCATCCTCTCCCCTTTCTTAAAGAGTCTTCCAAAAGGGCTGCAAGGAACATGCTTATGAACCCATGTAATGGGACTTTATCACACAAAGGTAAATGCAAGCCCTAGTGAAGTCAGTGAAGAAACTCTCATTTTTATCCACTGGGACTGAACTTGGCTCCTGGTCTGGTATTCCTTAGTGAACTAAGGACTGCCAGTGCTCTTAGGTTTCAGACTATCTCCCAACATAGATGTGGAGCCTGCACTCAGGTATCTTTCTTGTTTTTCTGTATCTCTCTCTTGCTATCTCTGACCTGCATCTGCTTATTTATATCTCCCTTCTGATCTGTCAGATACATCCAGGTTATATCCAGGTTTCTAATGCTATTCCTCCTCCTACCATTTTCAAATTCTGGTTTGTGCTTTCCAGCTCTCCTCTTCTGAGCTGTTTTCTGACATGACTTTAAAGTCACATAATCTGCATAGCCTGGGTTTTGCTTCATTACATTTGGCCAATAAAAATGCCAGAGAAATCTGAGGTGCCTTGGAGTATGATGGTGTAATGCTTCAGCTACCTTTCTCCCTTTCTCTGAGATGAGCTGCAAGTGCTAAGGTTTTGTCAGGATCACTTTAAAGACATAACTTAAATGGCCCTCTAGCCCCTTGATTCCAAACAAAATAATTGCCCACCCCTATGCTACAGCCTCAAACTGGTAGGGGGATCAAGCAGGGAGCAGGTGAGGACCCACCCACCACTGTCTGCTGCTGCTGCTATTCTCATCTGACTAGGAGTGGAAGAGGCCCTAAGCCACCCAGCACCTCATGGAGTTACTCACTGTAACCCCTAGCTAGAGTGCAGCAGAAGCATCTCTGGGGCTTCCCCAACCCCCTAGTGAACTGTGGCAGGAGCCCCATTCATACATCCAGAGGCAACCTCTGCTGGAGAAGGAAGGGGAGAATAGGAGGGCCTGGAGTGCCACTGACCATCAGAGGGGAGGGGGTGCCCAGAGTGGGAAGGAGGGACAAGGGAGTAATACAGAGAAAGTCTCTGGCAACTGCTCTTGCAGTGTGATCTGTGCAGGAAGGGGATGGCGGTCGCCACCGCTGTGGCGCCAGTCTCATTGCCTGCACTCCCCCTTCTCCTTTTAAAAATCCTAGATCTGCCCATGGTTCCTTGTTCTGCCTTCATTACCATGGTGCCTGAAGTCTCACAATCTTCCACTATATTTCTTCTCACAATGCCTCTGTACTTTAGTAAAATGCTATTATCCCCATTTTACAGATCATGCACAGAGAGAATAAATGACTTGCCTAAAGTCTTACAGAGAGTAAATGGCTGAAGTAAGGAATTGAATCCAGATCTCTAGCTACTAGCCTAACTATTAGTGCCATTCTTTTTCAGGGCATACCCAAAGTACAGTACAAAGCACTGGAGTTACACATTAGATTTGGTTGATAGAGCCTCAAGTCTTAACAGAAATGTTAAAACGCTCTAATTTTAGAAGTATGATACAAAATTTTAATGCCAAATATAAGTTTGCATCTAGAACCAGCAGTTGGCCTAAGTTATAATGGTAGGATTCCAAACTGGTCAGGGAAGAGAAGGAAATCAAAGACTTGCCCTGTCTGTGTTGAAGTAAGTTTGGTTTCACAAAATAAAAAAAAAAAGTAAGCAACAAATTTCAAGAAGCAATGTCATTTATCACCTTCTTACCCTAATGAGTAAAGAAATAGGAGTTTGTAAATTAAAGTTTTTGGCTGTGCAATAATATTAGCTACAGTATGTTAAATAACTTGTCACTAAGGGCTGGTGAGCTTTTCACTCAAGTTCTTTCATATGGATGAGTTTTGCATTGCAAAGCAGGCTTGTGAAACTGAACAGCATTTCCACACCATTAAGTCTGTGCTTGTTATGTTAAGTGCCTCAAAATGAGTATGGCCCACTGGACTTTACAATGATGCTACTGCTTGTTGGCCATAGAAAAGGGGATATTTTCAGACATGAATGTAAGTTAAGCATCCAACTCTCATTGACTTTCAATGTGACTTTCAACAGTAGTTGGGTACTTAACTTAAAGTTTTTACAAGGTACTATAGGAGATCCCATCCATTCTCCACAGCCTGCTGCAAAAAGGGGCAACAAGCATCAAATATGGTTAAAAATTACCCACAGAGCAAAGTATGGCAGATGTCTTGCCATGATCCCTTAGCATCTTCACAGGTATACATCCACACCAATATGCCAGTCCAAGCCATGATCTTCCACTGTAGACCAACAGTTAGTCAGACATACATGGAAAGGCTCTAGAACACAAGCTGTCTGCAAATTAAAGGCCTGGGAAACTTTAGAGTTTGTTAGTCAAACAGCCTAAAAAAATTATTTCCTTTATGCTTATTTCATCAGCATCCAATGCCTCTTCATTATTGTAAGAGATGCTACAAGCTCCAAGAACAGATAACTGAGGTATAATATTTTACTAGGTTTAATATGAGGTTTAATAAGGCTATAACATCTGATTCAAATTTTCCCTTCTGAACATCTCATCAGCATACCTTTTTCCTAAAATTAAGCGTTTTATGATCATTTTATGAAACTACTTGTTTTGAATATAGAACCATTTGGTTTGATTGGTTTTTAAGATTGGCGATTCATAAAAAACCTGTGAGGGCTTGGCCAGGCCATAGATGACTGCACCTGCAGGTAGTCCCTAAGGGGCAACCAGGGGATCAGCTAGGTGAGGGCATCAGGTTTGGGTCTGGATCAGTACAGTAAAGAATGCAGGACCAGGTTCCAGGACATCTGAGAGGAAAATCCAAGAGATGTAGTCTGGGGTGCAAGAAGAAATCAGAAGCCAATATAATCACAGAGCTGAGTGCTGTTTTCCAGGAAAAATCCAAGAGCAGTCCCAGGAAAAGCCAAAGCTGAGTCAGGAGCCAGAAGAACCAGAGAGAAAAGTGAACTTGAGTGTGACAGGCCCATACCTACCAAATGGGGGCGTCCCCTGCTGCCTTGCATTGCACCTGGACCTAATCACCAGCCATGACTTGTTGTTACTAATATACCTCTGGAGGTGGTACTCAGTGGTTCCTTTGATGTCCAGAGGTGATTCTGTTGCCACATCTTTTCAGGGGCTCCTCCTCCCCTACACCTCACCCCTTTCCATTCGGGTGTTCTGATGGGTTCTGGCAGTGCCTAGGCATGGCCACTGTTTCCTTCCTCAGTGGTGAGGCCATTGAAAGAGGCGCTGAAGGGTACTTTGCGCTATCTGTTTGGCTTCCCAAAAATAACACCACAAAAGAAGAAACTCAACCTAAAAGAGCCATACACACAATGGAAGGGAGGGGCCATCACCAGGGAGGACTATGCTAATAGAGTAATGCTAATTTCAAACCTCAAAGTAATGTGGTGTAATTTCCTTATTGGGTGAATCCGAGTTTGGGCGGTAACCTTTCATGATAATTTCTAACACCTTTTAATCCCATAGGGTAACAGCTATAGGGCAAGATTGTGAGTGGCTCTAAAGCCAACAGATTAGCATAAGATAAGGCATACAGGAGCGTGCATGTCAAGTAACCAGTTTGAAGGATGGGACAGAAGGACCATCACTGTACCAAGCCTCTACCCCGGACTCCCAGTGTGAGCAAGGACTGGATCCTGACCAAGGGACCTTCCCGATGACCCCTCAGACAGCGTTGATCGTGGACACCTGACTTCGCTGGAACAACTTGGTGTGCACCTGGCATAGAGGGACTGCCGATAAGTTGCCAACACTATGTGGGAACTCTTTGTCATTTTGTCTCTCTGTTATTATTTACTATTAGCTTTTTACTATTGTACTATTTGTTTGTCGCATTAACCTTTCTGTTAACTGTTGTATGCCAAGCTATAAGTAAATTTGCCTTTACTTCACTCCTGACTCACCTCCTCAATCCTGAACCCAGTGGCCTAATGGCTGATACACTCACAGCGCTTAGTCAGCCTGTGACACACAAGAGAAGGCTGAGACTCCTCTGGTGGCTGTCTATAAACTAGCCAAGGGAGACCAGCAGGCAATGGGAGAGTCCCTGTTCCCCCGAGCACTACCAGGAGTAACAAGGAATAATGGCCATAAGTTGACCAAGAGTAGATTCAGGGTAGATATCAGGAGGCGCTACTTCACAGTCAGGGTGGCTAGGATCTGGAATCAACTTCCAAGGGAAGTGGTGCTTGCTCCTACCCTGGGGGTCTTTAAAAGGAGGCTAGATAGACACCTTGCTGGGGTCGTTTGACCCCAGCATTCTTTCCTGCCCATGGCAGGGGGTTGGACTTGATGATCTGCTCAGGCCCCTTCCAACCCTACCAACTATGAAACTATGAGCCCAACTTAGGTGGTGGGCAGGGCAAAGTTGCCCCTGTCCTGGGAAGCTCACTCCTGAGTGTGACAGGGTAGGTGCCCACTGCACTCCCCTCTTGAGGCTGAATTTACTTCCCAATCATCCAGCTTTCTACTAGGGGTCTTCCCCGTCCAGTGACTGGGCCAGGTGTGCTCATGCGGTCCCACACAGTCCCACGCGGTGCTTGTATGGGACCTATGTCCCATTAGTCTTCCATCCACATTGAATTTGTTGCTGCCCCAGCGGGGAGGGCAGGTTTTGTTGCACTCTCCATCGGGGTCCACCCTATTTTGCCACCCACAGGGCTACTGGACTGCCCTATTTCAGCCCCACCTGACCTGTATGTTTCCAGGCAGCTCTCTGTCAATGGTAGCAAATGGGCCCACCTCACACTGAGCCCCTTGTCAGTGCAGTCAGGCAGGCTGATGCCTCCTTCTGTTTCCCAGGCTCCCAGGGTGAGGGAGTCTTCTGTTGTTTGCTCGTGCCTTTCAGATTGGCCTTTGGGGATACATCGGGGTCTTTCCTGGCTGCTTGCCCCACAAGACACCATTGTGGCACTCTCCTGGGGGCACACCAGTTGGCAGGAGAAGTGCCAGGCATCTTCCAGCAGCAGAGCAAGTGACCAGTGCCCAGATGCCCAGTGCCCAAATGCATCCTGCTGCCTCTCTGGCTGCCAAGCCTGTTTAGAGCCTGCAGCCTCCGGACCAACCCCTTCTCTGGCCACATATTACCAGTCATTTTGATTGTGGCCCAGGCACCTGGGCTGCAGCACAAAGGTATGGTGGGCAGGGACCTGTCACAGTGAGGCTTGCTGGAAAAGACTGAGGCTGCTGTCAAAGCAGGTTTGCTTAAAAGGGCTGAGTGGAACTCTCAGCGATCAGTTCAGTTATGGAGAACTGGGACAGTCACATAAGCCAGGGATCAAGGTGAGGTGTGGTAGCTCAAGGGCTCGGTCTGACTGACCAGAGGCCCTGACAAAGCCCAATTACTAAGTAATATTGTGGCAAGACTTTTCATATACAAAAGAAGTAAAAAAAAAGTATATTTCAAAAATACAGTAGCACACGAGATAGGTTTATGGAGGCTCATAAGATGTATTCAACTTTCAATTTAAGTTTAAAAACAGAGAAATAAGGACAGTGATATACTTTCAGCACATTTCCCTTATAGCCACAAACAAAGAAAGTATGCTTCTTTGTGTATGTATACCTTTACTTTTTGCATCCAAATATCTTTAGATGCAAAACGTTTTCAGCTACCATTGCAAGTAAGACCACGAAATGACTTAGTAGAAACAGCTTTGCACTAGAATTAGTGGTACAATCTTTTTTGTTTGTTTGTTTATACTTTCAGTGATAAACAAGTAGCTGATAGGCACAAGGAAAAACTTCATAAATTATTAATGAGAAAAAACAGATTTCTTAATAAAGTATGTAAAAATACTAACTATAAAATGATTTGTTTCTCTTTCATGAGACTCCTTAAATCCCAAAGAAGATAATCCAAACAAAATTCAAATAATAAAAATGATAATTATGCATAAACTGGCTCATTTAATTCTATAATTTGACTGCCATGCATCAGTAATAATTCTTCCCATTGGATTGCATTAGTTTAATGATTTCAGTTATGCAAAGCTGAAATAAGTAAGACAACTTGTGCATGTCACATGGAGGTTTCAGTGACAGTAAATGCTTTGCATCTCCATTCTCATGTTTCTGAAAATGTTAGTGATTTTTCTATGCTAGAGAAAATTTAAAATGCAAGTGGGTTATGTAATTTGAAAGAACATCTAAACAGAGTGGCCCAATGGACTAGTATGGTTAGGTATGCCAATAGGTAAGGATTTTAACATGGGTAATATTTTTCTTGGATCAACTGTATAGCTGGGAGTGATATAGACAAGCTATCTACCTCTACTTCTATCTTTTTCATAAGCAGAGAAGGGTAGTTAGCCATGTTACTCTGAAGTCAAGCAGCAGGTAGGGTACAGCTGAATGTTATATAGACTAATTCAGAGGTGCATATGCTTTTGTAAGCAACAGCTCACTTTAGCTGCTTCTAATGAGGTTCAGTCAGATGCGTGACAAAATGAGCTGTTGATTACAAGAACTATGCACCTCTGAATTAGGCTGTAATGTGCAGCTCTGCCCTCCTTCCATCTTTTCTATGGATATGCCAGTACACATTAGTACAAACATCATGTGTCTGTCATGATAAAAGAGACGCCAAAAACACTGTGTAGGCCAAATTCTTCCCCTCTGCTTAAGCAGTGCAAAGCTGCTGGAAACAAATCCAAACTGACCTCAGCATGGTGGAAGTCTCAGATGGCACGAAGCCAAACTACCCAGGTCCTAAGCCAGTCATCCCTTCACGCTGTCATGGAGGGTATGCCTGAGGTCAGTCAGGGGTATGTTACAGGTTAGTCAGCAGAAGCAGTGGTTCTCAGTTAGAGACATAGCCAGCTGGTGTAAATTAGGGTACACTTAGGGTGCTCTAATTTAAACCAGAGCCTGAGTCAGGAATCCATAACCAGCTACCTCATCCTAACTTCCTGGGCTAGGCAAATTTCAGTCCAAGAAGGAAGATAAATCCAGGGAAAATAGTACAGTGAAGCAGTGGGATCAAGTCTAAACTTGATGGAAAAAAAAACAAGTCTGAAACTAAATGAAACTTATTCTTGTGAATTGCACAAGGGCAAAAAGCAGAAAGATAGCTTCTTAAATAACATAGTAAAATATACTGTAAATCAATAGATTTGGTATCAAGTGTAGCTCCTATAAAGACAAACAGCTTGAACCTTCTAGGAAAATGAGAACTTATCAAGAGCCTCCAGCTGAAAAGGAGTTGCTTTCCCAAAATAGTCTTTGCTCACAACATTACTGCCTTAAGACAATACATACCAATTCTGATTTTACAAAAAGGCAGTATTTTGTTCTATAGTTTATACAGTTTATGGTAGAAAACAACAGGTTTAGAAAAACTTTTTCATTCAAAACATTAGATAACCAACTCCATTTTGAAGGGAAAAAGTAATTATGTAATTATTTGTAACACAAAATGATTACTAGTAAATACTTTTATTACTAGGTTGTAATATTAGTTGACCCCACCTAATTACACACACATGTTTTCATACCTTCTGTGGGTAATGATCTAATTCCTAAGAAAATGGCATAGGGATTGACTAGCCAGACATTAGTGATATAGGGAGCGTACAAATGTTTATTGCATACAGTCTATAATCATGTGGCTTAAAATACATGTACAGGCATTTGCTGATGCTTGGATCCATGTGGGGAACCCCATGTAAATAACTTAAGGTGGGTGGGTGGGACTGGGGAGAGCTAGCAGGTCTGTGGGGAGACTGGTGGGTCTGTGTAGGGGGTTGTCCATATGCAGGGGAGATGGGCAGGTCAGGCCACCATTTTTGACCTGATTTAAACCCCCTGAACATCTGAACAAATGAACATTTAGTCAGACCTAATCCTTGTTAGCTTGTTCTAAATGTAACATCTGTACATACCCATATACACTTATGGCATATGCAACAGATATATAACACGAGAAACAGAAGATCCCACTGATAACAGCTTTTATGTGGCTACCAGATAATTCAACCACTGATTTTTTTTGTAACCTGCAGCCCTGCAGCTTAGACAATTTGCAATTACATTAGAAAAAAAGTAGGTTTTATTCTAACATTTCACAGGACATAGTTGACAAACAGCAAACAACAAGGGATAGCAAAGAAGCTACTCTTTAACAGCCATTTAGTAACAATGGTATTAGGAATGAAATAGGAAAAGAAAAAAGAAAAATCCTGAACAATTACAGAGTTGCGTTAACATCCAACCAGCAATGTCAAAAAGATCAAGAAAGGGATAAATATATCTTGTGCTAGAGAGTTCAGAGGCATATTTGTTTCAATGAAAATAACTAATACTGTTGCAGGAAAGTGGAAGCGAGGCATTTTCCAAACCTGTGTGAATTCAAATGTGTGGCACTGCCTCTACCTATAGCCCAAGAACCCCTGCTTGGTTAGGAAAAGGCTTGCTTCTTTGGCATCTGAGTTAAATGTCAAAAGGGCTAGAATCAATCTACAAAAGATCCTGAAATGGTTTGGAAATGGAAATGGGGATGTGCCTAATATAAGGTTATATTTTAAATGTATTACGACTTACTGTATAACCAAGATGAAAGGTAACGCCTATAAAATCACATCTGATTACAAAGAAGCTGCTAAAGAAATGTGTGTGTCATCCCTGCCAGCCAGCAATTGTGAGGAGACAAACAGCAGGAGTAATCTGAGGTAGGCAATCTGAGTTAATTGCTACGGGTGCTCAAAAATGTAGCCATCTGTGCTATTTGTTAACTATAGGACATAATAGCTGGCTGATTCAAATTGTTTTGAAATAATTCATCACATTTCTACAAACAAAAAAAAA
This sequence comes from Alligator mississippiensis, assembly GCF_030867095.1. Taxonomy (NCBI): domain Eukaryota; kingdom Metazoa; phylum Chordata; order Crocodylia; family Alligatoridae; genus Alligator; species Alligator mississippiensis. Next base: position 47,771,903 of record NC_081830.1, read on the forward strand.
AAAAAGAGACAGCTTTATTACTATGCAAATCATTAAGGGCAAACTAACCTCATCTCTTTTTCCATCTGTAGAAGACTTTTCCTGTCAACACAAAAAGCAAAATAAATATAGAGATATCTGCAATAGCTTGGATCCTGAATGAACACGGTAGCTGAGAAACTTCAAGGGCTGATTGTGTACTTGCTCCTGCTACGTACCCCAGCGTGCCTGCATTGCTTTTCTTGTGGATCTTAAATTAGAAGACTATTTCTAACCATGTGAGGAGGGAGGCTCTCCTCTGATAGCAGTATGGGGAGCAAACAACCTAACTGGTTTTAAAATGGAGCTTGATAAACTTATGAATGGGATTATTTGACATGTTTGCCTGAAACAGCAGGTGTCTGGACTCAGTGATCCAGAAGGCATCTTCTATTCCTTTGTTCAGAAGCTATCAGGGGCCATTTTTTTTATACGTTTGTAAACTGCCCTGTACAGTGGGGCCCTGACTTCTAGTTGCTACTTCAGTACAAAGAATAAATATTAATACTTCTAACTCACTGTAGTTGATCAGAGACTTAAGCCCTTACTAGAGAGGTGAGTAAAGGTTTTCCTGGACTGGATAAACTAATCTTATTTTGACTGCCCTTAATTAGACTTCCAACTGAGTAATGCTGCAGTCACTACTCACCACATAATTCTCAAATTCTCATTGCTTTTGATGAATTATTAAAATATCTCATAAAACAAACAGTGTCCAGCAAATAACTATTGATCCCACTAATTGGTTAGCAACATAAATACAACACTCTAAATTAGGTTTCCATTTAAGAAAGGTAAATAAATTATTTTAAACATATAAGTTGGACAGAGAGAAGTAGCATGTGGAATAGACTGCTATAAACATAAGAAAAAGGTGCTGTAGATGATTAAAATTACAGGCAACTTGCACATATGCATATATAATTATTAATCACTGATATTTAGTAATTTTTTATAAAATCTGTTATTACTATATAATAAATATGATAATATATTATCACTTTTAATGGTTTAATAAACTACACCCAAAATTTTTCCACTAGCAAGTGCTGATCAGTAGAACTTTATTCGAACTCCTTTGAGACTCAAGATGTGAAATGTCAGAAGGAATACATTAGTCAGGTAGAGCAGGGGAAGGAATGACTTTGTAGTTATGGTAATTCAGATCTGGGTCATAATTTCTCTGTGTGACTTGTGCAAGCTGTTTAACATAACTGGATTCATTCTTATCACATCTTATTCTTCTGATCAGCTCTCATAATACTTGTGCACCTCAATGTTTAGGTGCCAAAAAGATTGGTTTATTACTGTAAGAAAGGCAATCAGTTACTGCAGTCGTGGGGCCATACAAACACTCAGAGACACCCATCACACTTAAATCTAATAAATTAAAAAATACGTTTTCAAATATTTAGTCTGTCCCAACACAGTAAATCCAAGGCATCTATTAGCATGGCACTTAAAAACAGACTTAATATTAAATATGTATTTAACTTTAAGTACAAAACAACAGGTTAGGGACTATTTAGAAGCCCATGGGGCCAGACATGATGCACTCAAGGGTGCTGAGGGAGTTGGCTGATGTGACTGCAGAACCACTGACCATTATCTTTGAAAACTCGTGGCAATTGGGAATGGTCCCAGACAATTGGAAAGGGCAAATAGAGTGCCCATCTTTAAGAAAGGGAAGATGTAGGACCTGGGGAACTGCAAGACTGGTCAGGCTCACCTCAGTCCCCAGAAAAACCATGGAGCAGGTTTTCAAGGAACATCCTCATTTCTAAGCACTTCCTAATGGATATGATCATAGGTACCTGACCTCAGCATGAGATCAGACATCTTCAGCTATAGGTAGCTTATGATTAGATCTTGTTTCAGTGTATTACCACGTAACACAAAACTGTTCTGATATTTCAGCTCCACCAAGAACCCGAGTAAGAATCCTAGCTGGTTACCTTTAGTCAAAACTCCCCAGTATGGATAATGCTCCTACATCCAAATTAAACTCAATCTCTTTGTAGTGTCTGATGTCTTTCTTCTGTACAGCACAACAGTAAATTTATGTAGCAGACTGACAGCTCTGCAAATCAATTCAGCAGCAAATAGAGCAGGTACTTGATTTCTTAATCTGAATCTTACTGCTTTTTGTCAGCCACGTACGTAGATTTTTTAAAGTATTGGATTGCAGAGCTTTTATGTCTATTGTATCAGTTAATTGACAATCAGGGACTGTAAATAGGAAGCACAGCCTCAGGAGTATTCTACAGTACAATCTCCAACAAATAGTTAAAATCCAGCCTTTAGATATTTTTAAAATGTTCATATATTTTTTTTTCCTTCTATCACTAGGATCAGATACAGCCCCAAGATTTAAAGTTTTATAAACCAACTGAAAAAGATGAGAAACCACTGAAACATAACCTCCCTTCAGTCTTGCAAGGCAGGGAGGATTCAGTTCATGCATGCAAAACTGTCTACAACTCACAATCTGTAAATGTTATGATACATCTATTATTTATTGTTCAGTAACCCCACTGGTGCAGTAGATAACACTTTGATAATAAAAAATTAAGAAAGTAATATAAACATTAAGTTCAAGAGGCTTTTACAGAAAATGACTTGGAGCTCTTTTTAATATTATACACTTTAATATAAAAGTTGAGAAGAATTTTTAATTGATTATAAACTGTGCCACATAAGTAAAAGACAATGAATTGGTAAAACATATAAGCTTACTAAGAGCCATTTTAAACAGGCTCAAGAGATTAAAGTGTATCTAGTATCCTTGCTATTTTCTTGTCTCCAGCCATCTTCTCATGAGGGGTTCCAGAAGAATTGCACGCTGGGGCTCAGTTTTACAGTATTACTCGTGTTAAGTAATGCCTTTCTCACTCATGTGAGTCCCTTCAAATCAATGGGACTTCTTGATGAATAAGGCACTACTGGATCTATCTCCAGCAATTTTAATTGTTTCTATAATATCTTAGATGTAATTTCTTATTCTTGTACCTGAGAACAAACACCCCAATGTCTTTGTCCCTGAGGACACATGTATTAGTCAACTCTTTTAATTATATCCCGCTCCCAGAATAGAGGGTTCACATAAATCTAGACTGCTGTTTTTAGGCCACGTATAATTTACCTTACATTGTATATACCCCCATTGCAAAAATACATGTGCCATCTTTCAGTTCCCTAAAGGTACATTTGCATTTTATTCTTTCCTTTTGATGAATCTGACAATGAAACGTCTGCTAAGGACCAGAAATGCCTTTGATGAATGATTCTTTTACTTTACTTTGGAAGGATTTCTGCCTATGATCATTTCAGGCCAGCTTCTACTGAAATTTTACCTCAATGAATCCTGTCCTACTGACTTGCTGCTAACCTGGCACCTCCAGGCACCAATACAAAAACACTGCTTAGCGGTCAGCCTGTAGTACAGCTGGTATCCTACTCCCAAAACACCATACCTCAGCTTAAGCACTGAAGTTCTTATAACTAGAAAAACAGAAGGGGAACCCATGTTTCTGTATAAAAACCTGCTTTTGATATAAGAGTGATAACATTTCCCCATGAAAGGAAGTATTTGTGCTGGCACAAATTAACCATTTTGCCCAAGGATAGAATTTCAGTCATTTACACCCCGAATAGTGGTACTGGCTGGCAGAAATAGCAAGTTGTGCACTGGATCAAATTTAAACATCCTAGAAAAAAAGATCAATTTTCTCATGAAGTGAAAATAGGTAGTTTCACATGGCTGTTTTCAATATTCTCATTCTTCACCAGTTCAAGGACAAAAATCCCAAGGTCAACAGCAAACCCAGAGTCAAAAGTTCATATTGACCTTTTAGCCAAATAGTAATTTTTCACTGGTCTCTTTTGGTCTTGTAGAATTATACTGCCTTTTCACAATGAGCTGTATTGTAACACTTCAGATTAACACGGCAAATAACAGCTCTGTTCAATAAAATCAGATCCTGCAAGTAGAAATTCATTTCCTTCTGCTAAATTTCATCACTTTTTAAAATAGTGTAGTGTAGAAGCTAAATCAAGACAGAGGGTGCCTTCCCTAAATGCCTAACTGAATGTTTGTTTATTGATTACATTAGAAAATTATTTTTTGTCTATGACTTGTAACCTCAGAATTCTGCCTTGACCGTGGTCTGCTACCAATACTGAATACTAAACTTAAAAAGAGAACAAAGAACCTACAGTCTCTAGTACAATGTAGTTGCGGTTGATGATCGGGGGACCTAGGCAATGCAATAATACAAATGTTAAATCATCATCATCAAAATCCATTGAGGTAAATGGTAAGACTCCAGTGGTTTTTGGATCACATCCTACAGTAAATAGTTATAGCTTCTGTCACATCATCAATCATTTTGTAAGAAACTAGTACAAGTTTGTCATTTTTGACCTATTTAGGGCTTGATCCATTGAAGCTGATGGAAAAATGCCCCTTAATTTCAGTAGCCTTTTAAACAGAATCCCAGTGGCAAAAATGCTCTTAGCTTTGAGTATTTATTTCAATTTGCCTTTGTGCCCTTCCTTAGATGGCAACTGATAACAGGAATTATTGGTCCCATGGCAACTCCTGGACTTGGTTTTTGTGGATGCCAAATAACTATTTGCTGACAGAGGTAAGCCAGAGTTCCTGCTGATCCCTTGACTGATGTAGTTATTACCTATGCTACCTGTTAGTAATTCCTAGGGAAGTAGTAAAATCAATTGTGCACAAGGCTAACTTAGGCATTAAAATAGACTCATATTATGATTAGTTTGTTTTCCCTTTCCCCATTTATTTCCTCCCACTTTCATGTACAGACTTTGTAAGCTCTTTGGGACGGTGGTTCCCTTTTATGATCTGTTTGTAGACAATCTAGCCTAATGGAGTTGTACCAGGAACTAATCTGCCCCATTTATGGCATTTTTTTTCTGAGAGACTACATTTAAATGTGTTACACACGAGGCCAGAAATAATTAAGTCTTTGATATAAGGAAGGATAAACGAGGTGCTGCCATTTCCTTAGTAAAACTCTATAATGTGATGGTGATATTTAAAATTCAATTAGACAAATCATTACAAATTAGACAGTAGGGATTTCACCGGGAGTGAGATCCAATAAAACTTCCCAGAGCCTAAATATTAGGGACTGGACTGTCCGATTTTTCAGCTCCAAGATCCTGGGATGGACTCTGGACCCCTGTGTAAATTGCTTAGGCCGCACAGGGGGAGCACAGAGTCTCAGAATACAATCCAAAATAGTCAGCATGCTCAGCAGGGAGCTATCTAAAGTTGGCATTCTCAGCATGGAGCTATTTAGCACTAGTCAACAGGCATAGGATGAGAAGAGGGGTCACTGTTAAAATCTGGAAGCTGCTAGGCGATACCTGGATCCACATGGGACCCTAGAAATAAATTTCAGGCCTTTACTTCCAAAGGACTGAAGCCAGAGGAGGAGCAGCTGCTATGCCACAATAACTTTGTGGTTAAAGCAATCACTCAGGAAATGAGACACCCAGGTTCAGTGCTCTTTTTTTCCTAACTAGAGACAAAGCACATCTCTCAGGAGTTTGTCTTAGGCATCAATCTACCAGCTATTGTAAATGAAGGTCTTATCCATGTTCCAGTTGAAACTGTGCTGCTGTGTAGAAAATAATTCAAGAGTCAGTAATTAATTATAATAATAATAATAATTATTATTATTATTATAAAAATAATAATTCAAAGTGACAGCTACAGAAATATAGAATAATAGAAAATTAGGTTTGGAAGGGACCTCAGGAGATCATCTAGTCCACCCCTCCGCTCAAAGCAGGACCATACCCAACTAGATCACCCCAGCCAAAGCTTTCTCTAGCTGGGTCTTAAAAACTTCCAAGGATGGAGATTCCACAAACTCTCAGGGTAACCTGTTCCAGTGTTTTACTACCCTCCTAGTGAGAAAATTCTTCCTCATATCTAACCTAAACTCCCCTTATTACAACTTGAGCCCATTGCTCCTTGTTCTGTCATCTGTCACCACTGAGAACAGTCTAGCTCCATCCTCTTTGGAACCTCCTTCAGGTAGTTGAAGGCTGCTATTCAGTCCTTTCTCAGTCTCCTATTTTTTAAACTAAATAAACCCAGTTCCCTCAGCCTCTCCTCATGAGTCATGTGTCCCAGCCCCCTCACCATTTTTGTTGTCCTCTGCTGGACTCTCCAATTTGTCCACATCCTTTCTGTAGCAGAGGGCCCAAAACTGAACACAATACTCCAGAAGTGGCCTCACCAGTGCCAAATAGAGGGGAATAATCACTTCCCTTGACCTGCTGGCAACACACCTATCAATGCAACCCAGTATGCCATTAGCCTTCTTTGCAACAATGGCACAATGTTGGCTCACATTCAGCTTATTGTCCACTGTAACTCCCAGGTCCTTTTCTGCAGAGCTGCTGCCCAGCCAATCAGCCCCAGCCTGTACTTATGCATGGTACTGTTCTGTCCTAAGTGCAGGACTTTGCACTTGTCCTTATGGAACCTCATGAGATTTGTTTTGGCCCCATCCTCCAATTTGTCTAAGTCACTCTGAATCCTTGCCTTACCCTTCAGTGTATCTACTACTCCTCCCAGCTGTGTGTCATTTGCAAACTTGCTGAGGGTGCACTCTATGCCATCTTCCAGGCCACTGATGAAGGCCTTGAACAAAACTGGCCCCACGTCCAACCCCCTGGGTCACTCCATTTGATGCCAGCTAGACATTGAGCCATTGGTTACTGCTCTCCGAACCTGATGCTCCAGCCAGTTTTCTATCCACCTTACAGTTCATTCATCCAGCTTGTACTTCCTTATTTGCCTGCAAGAATGTTGTGGGAGACCATATCAAAAGCCTTGCTAAAATCAAGGTACACCACATCCACTGGTCTCCCTGTGTCCACAGAGCCAGTTATCTCATCATAGAAGGCAACCAGGTTGGTCAGGCATGAATTGCCCTTGGTGAATCAATGTTGATCTCTGTAGCCTGGTGATGAAAGCAGTTTTCTGGGAGAAGGGAGGATTCAGAATTAGTTAATGATCAAAGGACAAGATGTATCTAATATTTAAGGCTCAATATAGTTGCTGTCCTGAAAATAGGTATCCAAGTCAGACCATGATAGGTGTTACAGGGGTCTTTCCTTTTCTCCTTTTTGTACTAGAATTATTTCTGTTCAAGGTGGCATAATTTCAATGGGTAAGATTGATAATATCCACCTAATATCTCCCTTACCACACCCAAAGCAGCTTATACTCTAATGGTGAGGGCAATGAAGATGTAGGATTGAACCCCACCCCTGAGGCAAAGGTAGGGCTTGAACTGGGTCTCTCTTTTCCTTGGGTGAGTGCTTTAACTAGTAGGCTGTTATATATAAAGGGCAGCAGCACAGGTATCACTACAACAGGGCATGTTTTGAAGGTGGCTATCACTGCAATTTTGGGAGGAGCCCAATCCTACATATGTGCTAGGCCTGCTCTGAGAATCTCTAGTAGACTGAGTACCCAGGAACTTAAAGGTTTTGTATTATGAACAGGCTAGTGCATAAAATGGGTGCTGAAGTGTTCACTCATATCAAAAGAGGCACTTTTAGGTACACACAGATGTACAGCTTTCAAGGGCCTGAAGAACTTTAAAAACCTTTGGCCAAATGGAATTTAGGTACCTCTAGAGTTAGGCAGCAGTACAACAGGGGGGTTGAGGGCTTTGGACTTAGGACTTTGATTGCATCTAGGCCCCACTTTAGGTGTGTAAGTCCTCTTGGGATCTAGGTTAAGATGACCAAGGAGGTCCTTTCAGCCTCTAAATCCTATGATAGCATTTAGGATAATAGGAAAGTAGGGCTGGAAGGGACTACATGAGGTCATCTAGTCCATCCACCTGCTCAAGGGAGGATCATCCCTGACTAAATCTTCCTAGTCACATGTCTGTCCAACCTGTTCTTGAAAATTTCCAGGGATGGAGATTCTACACCTTCTCTAGGTAACCTGTTCCTAGAGGATGCTTTACCATCCTCGTAGTCAGAAAGCTCTGGTAGACAAAGGGTTAACTGTGGAAATAGTACATCTGGAAGTTGAACCCATGTCAGATTGTGCACTAACTTCCAACATTATATGCATACCAAAACAAAACTGCTACCATTAGGAGGTTTTTCAGGCTTCCTTAAGCTATTATATATTTTTGTTGCTGTTTCTATTTCAACTGAATGAAATGCTGATAGCAACACCTTGCAGAGTATAAGATAACAAGACCTTTCACAAAAGTGTTTGTCAGTAAATTTCAGCTCTGGTTCCAGCCATAGGCACTGAGCCAGTTGAAATCAACCCACTTTAGAAGCTTGTATTCTTTCACACCTCTTATCTCATCATGAATAAGCAAGACTCTGAAATATACAGAATTCAATGTTTATTCTGCAAAGGGAGTTTCCCTGCGGGCAGCATTGTTTTCTTATTTAGTCAGAGCAAGGTTATAATCTCTTTACTCACATTTGTGAGTAGTGCCAATGAACTCAACTGCTCCAGTGGAAGTAACAGGTCCAGAAGCTGGCCCTCAAAAAACAGACTTATAGAAGAATGTGGATTCTTCTAAAATCGAATACCAGAAGCTGAGCTTTGGTTTAAGAAATATCATTTTGGCCACCTTGGCAGAGGCACTACAAGGTTAATGGAGAAGAAATGCTGAAACAATAATGTGGAAGTAAAATTTTTCACCCATTTATCTGGGAAGATATTGCAGCATGCGTCTTGCCATTGTATCAGCATGTCACATGGTAAATATCACTTCCATGAAATTATACTACATGTTGGGCAAATAATGAGGTCTCTACAGCAATCAGAAGGTGTGACTGAACAAAACCCTAATGTATGCCAAGTTTCTGCTAGAGATGATGTGTTCTTGTAGCAAAACCCCCAGTTGCTTTTTTTAAATTTTATTTTAAAATGCATTCCCTCCACCTTCCCTAACCATTTCTGACTTTTTCTCTCCCTATCTATTCCCTATAGATAAGTACAAGTGAGCTCAGACTTAGGATAAGCTTTAAACATTTTTATTTTGGTAGCAAGTTTTTGGTTTTGGATATCCACTGTTTTATATTGTATACTTATTAGGTTTGTATTGATTTTTACTGTTGTAAAATTGTTTATCATCATTTTCATATTGATTTTTATTGTTTCATATTGATATTGTATGGTTTAGGCCTGTGTTTGTAAGTGAACCAAAGTCGTGTCAAGTTTCCATTTTATATGTCAAGCCTCCATCTTCTGTCCTCTGCCTGGGCATCCCATGTTGCAACAATATGATTCACTGTACCCCTCCCATGTAAATTGGTTCTCCGATGAATGAGAATGATTGGGAATGATTGAAATACAATGGTAGCAGGCCTCTACTAAATAGCCTGTAATGACTGGGCCATCACCTCACATTGATTCATCCAGGAACCATGGACCTCACCCAGGAACAGAGACAAGAAGCCAGCATTTGAAAGACAAAAGACCCTGCAGAACCAGCAACTCTCACCATTACAGACACCCAAAACTGCACATCCCTGCATGGAGCACACATGCTCAGTACGCCAGGGGCTGACCCTTGCCTGGGCATGCCTCCTGTCACTAGGGTCTCACAAAGTCTGCCCCTATAAAAAGGGGCAGTGAAGACAGACCCAGTGGGACGCCCTCTCCATCTGGACCAGCACCATGCCACACCACCTATCCACCCAGAGGCCCTGCTGGCGACCCCCACTCTGGACAACACTTACTGAACAAGGATCCCTTTCCAGCCTGGATAGGTAGATATTACCTGCACACCTCCTACAATTTGGACTCTCTCTCCTCCTGGACTTCAGTGGACTTCAGCCCCTGCACCAAGCCTCTCTAACCCCTGCTGCCATAGTGTGTGTGTGTGTGTGTGTGTGTGTGTGTGTGTGTGTGTGTGTGTGTGTGTGTGTGTGTGTGTGTGTGTGTGTGTGTGTGTGTGTGCACGCGCGCATATGTACACAAGGGAACCAATAAAACATTGTGTCACCATCTCCCCTGTCATTCGCAACCCCGAGCTGGGTCATGTTTTACTGAATCCCAGTCCCTTCTTTATCTTAAATTCCAGCTTCATTCTCTCTCTCTCAGTTCTAGCCCGCCACCCCTCTCCACTAGTTTCCCTATCTCCTCTCAATTCCTGCTGCCTTTTTCCTGTGACTTTCTGCTGCCTTTCTCTGCTTTCCTGTTGTCCCTGCTGCCTTTCAGTCTCACTTTTCTTGTGATTTTCTGCTGTCCCCCTGCTTCTCACGCTTCTACTACCTTTTCCCTGTGACTTTCTGCTGACTTTCTTTGCTTTCCTGCTGCCCCTGCCGCCTTTCAGTCTCTCCTGCTGCTTTTCCTGTGATTTTCTGCTGTTCATCTCTCTGTTTTCAGAAGTCCCCCGTACCTTCTGTAGTCCTCCCCGCCCCTCCTTTGCAGCTTCCCAGCTCCTCTTGGCTGTCCTGCAATTTTCTCCAGCAGCTGGAGCCTTTCTCCAGCTCCCAGCAACTACTGCCACTCCCTGCAACTTCTCTAGCTGCCCCAGAGCCATCCTCTGGCTCCCCACATCCAGAGCCCCCCTTTAACACCCACACTTTCCCTTAGTCCCATTTTCCCTCTCCCCACCTACCTTTTCAGCTCCCTTGTAGCTCTGGCTCCAGTCCGGGCTTCAGTCTCTGTGCCAGCATGGCTTCCCTGTTCTGCAGGCTTTGGGCGTTGTCTTTTAATTAATTAAGATCAATTAACCTAAAGTTACCCCCAAGCCTCAGTTCTTCAGCCCAGGCCCCTGTAGTCTACAGGTTCTAATCCCAGTCCTGGTAACTTTAACTCCCTACACTTCTACTTTCTTACCTTAACCTTTCCCCAGGTATCCCAAGTACACCAAGTACATACATACATACACATCACAACACCCAACTTAGGGACTCACCTGTGTGTATGTGTAGGTGGGTGGGATGTGTGTAAATTAGTGAATACATATATATGTATATGTGTGTGTGTGTGTGTGTGCGCGCACGCATGCGCGTGCGTGCGTGTACACACACACACATATAGATATCATTGTGTGTGTGTGGTATATGAACTAGTAATCCATGTACGTGTATTGGATGTGCAGGTGTTAGTAACTGGTAACTGATTCTGTCTAAATTTGGTATGTGTAGCGTGTGTGGGCTTAAACTGGTGATAGGTGTGCATGAACCTAGACTAGTTATTTTGAATGTGTATCTGAGTTGCTAGTGTGTGTGTGTGGGGGGGGGGGCATTGTGTGCATGATATACAAATTAGTGATCTGTGTCTAACTTTTGGGGTGTATAGTGTATGTGCTTAAATTGGTGATAGATATGCATGCGCCTAGGCTGGTTTGGATGTATATGTGCCTGAGCTGGTAGTGTGCGTGTGTATGCACCTAATTGATTTGTGTGTTTGTATATGTGCAATTGTGTTATACCCTCCTGTTTAACAGTGCAATATTGAGATCCTGAGAGTTGGCCTGACACCACAGGGCAACATTCTGGATTGGCAATATTATAGACAGCCAATATAGATGTGCCTAATATAGCATGACCCTGTCAGACCTTATATTTATTGCGTGATTAATACAAGTTTTGCTTATTAAATGGTAACATGCCAGATGTTCAATCAATTTATTGCATGCTAAAAAGAGTGAACCTGCCCTAAAAAAGTTATTTGTTAAATGTGGAACTTCTTTGTAGCAGGTAAGCCTCACATGTTAATTTGAGCATTTGGCATGCTATTTATATCTTCACTATTCAACAGTTCTCTGCTGATCGGTGGGACAAGGCAGGGGGAGACTCTGAGTCCAGGACAGAAGAGCACACAGAGTCTGGGACCGAAGAGCCACTCCAAGGTCCTGGTGCTATATGAACCCTTCGAAGTGCCCAGCCCTCAAGCAGCATGGGACCTGAGGAGTGATTTCTGTGTCTCAGGTTGTTGGCATGCCTAGACTTTGAAAGGTTGTAGACCAATATGAAGCAAAAATCAACATCTAGAAACCTGAAAGATGATTCCCTTGCTCCTGCCAGCTAAATTTGAATTTTCACAGAGCACAAAGCTGCCTCAACACAAGAGAAATTCCTTGCCCAGGGGAGCATTCCATTGACCCACCCTCCTGTGCAATATGAAACATCATAACCAGAAGAAGTTCAAAATCCTGCTTACCATCAGACAACTTTGAGGTAAATAGACTGTTCTAACTTTTATCTAAGCCTAATTTGCACAAAATGAACTTTTCCAACCAGGAGATCTTACAACATCTTCAGCTTTCCTGTGAAATATTAAATTTCATTTCCACTTAGAGGAAATTTCACAATCTTTGCATTCTCTTATGCCTGAAGAAGGATGAGTGTGCCCCAAAGCTTGCAAATAATAATATTGCAAAAATTTTTGCAAAAATAATAACTTTTTTTTTGCAAAATTCTGGTTGGTCTAATTATAAAAGATATCACCTCTACCATGACTTCTGATGCCTTTAGACTTTGAAAGGGCATGTGAGCAACCCAGGACCAAGGAACCAGAACCACTTCCTACTCCTGGGGCTGCCCACTCATCCTTTAAAGTATCTGGTGCCCAGTGCATGAGCAGTCTGGAAGTGGTTCTCAGGCTGTGTGTAGGAAAGCCCAGGCCTGGGAGGCTAGGGTTTACATTTTGTCCATACTATTCCATAGAACATATTAAAATTAACACCATATTTCACCTGAAATTTTTTCCCCTTATTTTTCAATGGGAAAATTGCTTTTGAGGATCCCAAACCAGCCCATTGCTTTTAATCCTGTTTGGCTTCTGTTGGATTTGGGCAATTAGTGAGGACTGGATGGAATCATAGTAATAATTTTCCAGTGCCTTAGTATCAGAGTGGAGTGACTGTTAACAGGGTCTGTTAACTGTCTACAGATAGACAGTGAACCAAAAAAATCTATCAGCAGCACATGACTAATTCCCCTTACTTTCATTTGATCTTAGCTTTTGACGTGCACTTTCTAATGCCAAGTGGCCTGATCCAGGTGAAGTGTGAAAGATCAAAATCTTTCATTCCTTATTTGTGACACCTGGTATTTCTTTCTTAACCTCTCTTAAGCAGAAACTACCAGATTTATCATTCAGTTACAGAAATAATCAATTATTCTTTCAGGTCAAGCCATTTGTCAATGTTCTATTTGTGCAAGCTCATTTTGCAATTCTGGTTTTAATTGTCCCGGACAAAAGACGAGTGTCTCAAATCATTAGATTAGTATAATGTACCTTTCCTAAATCCAGGAGCTTTCTTCTAGTCAGCTTACACTGGAAATCTATAAAACAAATGAAAATAAATGTTCCACAACACCATTAGTCTAGGAAACAAATATCTAGCAAATGAATGCAAGTAAATAGCAACTAATGCATGGAACTAAGTGGGTAACAGTTCTATAATCAGTAGTGATTCTCTTAAAATCTGCTTTGTCTGAAGGGCTGGTATACTTTTAACTAAATAAAGCAACCATTAACTCCTGGTAATGGCCAGTATCATCAGGGATTCTTCTTGCATCTTACTTTCTCTGCTGTTTGACACCACTGTCTCCTCCTGCAACGCAAACACAAGTCTGAAAACAGTTTGAGAAAGACTTCAGCCAAAGATAAACAAAGAACCTTGGACCTCTCAATTATGCAGCTGCCCTCAGATCTCAAACCTACCTCTGGGACTGGCATAAGTAGGCTCAGGCAATTGCAACCACTTTAAACATGCCTTTACAAAACTTGTTTGTGATGACAGGATAGTAGTGTCACCATTCAGGATGACTTACCTTGAAACACACTAAATCTTTGCTCTGCACCCTGGTGTTTTCGACTGTTACTTGCAATATGCAAGGTTAAAATTAACTATATTCATTTTAGAGTCAGATTAGAGCCACTTGAAATATTTACAACAAAATGAAACCTTATTAAATCACTGAAGGGCAATATTTTAGTTTTGTCAGTCAGGGAGAGACTCTATAACCTACTGGTGAGGACACTGACCTGTGATGTGAAAAACCCAGTTTGCAGGAACTGCTTTGCCACGTTCAGAGTGATTAGGGATGGAAAACGTGCTCTGAATAAGGCAAAACAGGGAGCTGAATCTGGGTATATCACACCCCATGCCATAAGCCCGGTGCCATAATTACAAGACCATGCATGAAAAAGCTCAGGTTTCAATCTAAAAGAGATGTTGATACCATTCCTTTTTCCAAAAACTTTAAAAATGTTAAGTCTCATTCTTGTTTCAGGGCAACACAAAAACAAATGTCAACATCTCAGAAGTTGCTGTGAAATGGAATTGCCACTCCAGTCAGCCGTATTTTGGGATATAACAACTAAGAACAGCTATTATCCACATGCTGCATCTTTTATAGCAGGAGTAGACAACCTGTGGAACAGGTGCCACAAAGTACATGGGCAGTCTCTGTGTAGCATTCAACAGATTAGGGAGGAGACAAGCAACACAATGGCAGATAGGGCAAGGAGCAGGAAGCAGAGCAGCAGATCAGGGAGGGATAACAAAGCAGAAGGCAGAAAGCACTTGGGGAAGGTGCAGGGATAATTTGTGGCACATCTGCCAAAAAGTTTGGCCTCCACTGTTTTATAAGATCTAGATTAGATTAATATAAAAGTACTAGTCAGCTGCATATCGGTTGCAAAATCTGCTGGAACTTTTCTATAAACAGCTGTTTGACAGTTGTTATACTTTCTCTGAAATACCCAAGTCTCCTAGCCAGTACCTACCCAACCGTCTACAAACAATGTCAGATAAAAATATAAACATCGATGGGAGCTAGAAAGAGAACAAGTGGCTGTTTGGGGAACCCTTAGAAATCATTTGCTCCATAGCAAAAATAGGAAAAGTAGAATAAGGAGGGGGAACAACCCCCAAGTCTCCCTGTAACTGAGTCGAAATGAAAATCTTGAGTCAAACCAAGACTGAATCTAAATGTGCATTTGTTTTTAAATGTCCTTGATTTAATTTTTTAATGAAAGGGTTTCAATTTAAAGATTGAAGAGTGCAGCTAGTTCTTTCCAAGCACCATCTCTTTGAAAACCAGGTAGGAGACCAACTGAGACACAGCCCAGAAAGGACACAGGACACTTACAACAGCAAATGCAGTTTTAGCTTACCTCCCTTGTAGTTGGCAACATTTTCAAATCCTGTCCTGGGTAAATTGTGAGAAGGTGTACCCACTTGATAGAAGGTTCATCCCATGTTTTCCATGTTTGAAACCTGGGGAGTTTTATGTTAATACTAGCAAGTTGCCCGTCAAGCATGACAGGGGCAGGGACAGAGGCCTGTGTTGGTCCCCTCCCCCCACCCCACTGCCTCAAGTCTGGGCCTGCTCCCTCCCTTTGTTGCCTGCTGCTTCCAGCCCAGGCTCGTTCCCACCCCCACTGCTTTGGGTCCAGGCCTGTTCCCTCCCCCCCCCCCCCCCCACGGTCACTTCAGATGTGGCTCCCCCCGCTGCTTCGGGTATGGCCCCATGCCCCCGCACTCCCTGCCATTCAACCCCGTGCTCCTGCCACCGCCTCCCAGGAATGGGGGGGTGGGGAAGGGTGCTTGCACTTGGCGGCAGCGGTGGCTGGCAGCAGCCGTGGCGGGTAGCGGCGGTGGGCAGCGGCAGGTGGCTGTGACCACAGGCAGCAGCAGCTGGCGGGTGGCCACATGCTGACACCTGTAACCCCCACTCCCCTTCCTGCTCCCCTTCCTCCCTCCCCTCTTCCCTGCCACTTCCCCCTCCCTGCTGGCTGTTGTTGGGGGGTGGGCCTGCTTCAGCCCCTCAGTCCCCACTGTCCTGGCGGCGTTCCAGTGTGGGGGGGCAAGGCCAGCGCTGTGTCACCAGCACCCTGTGCCGCTGCCGCCTCCAAGGAGCAGGGCTGGGGGAGGGGGGGGAGGGGCGAGGCCAGCGGTGCTGGCCGCCCCTGCTCCAGCCCCTCGGTCCCCGCTGTCACACTGGCATACAGACAGACAGACTAAGGCTTTTATAATATTAGCATAATATGAATGTCAATTCTAGAGATGTTGGTGGTTTGGGAGTTCAGCTAAGCATTTCCAAACTATCCTGGCACCCACCACCTGCAAACATTGCTCTTCTTACCTGCAGCTGTCTCCAGTGAGAGGCACATTATTTGCATGAATATCATCAGGTACCTTTTCCTTCAGCCCTCCTCAAGGATCTTCTATAGTAGAGTTTCTTCATTGCAAGAGATGGGGGGTGGGGGGGGTGGCATATCCTTTACACTTTCCACGTGGGGGTGTGGAGCTCCAAGATCCTCACTTTTTTCTCTTTCTCTTGGTGGCTGGAGGTTCTCTCAGTATCTCTGTGCATCTCCCATCTCTGAAGAAACTAAATTTTCCCCCCATTAATTTGACACTGTTCCTGTAATAGGCAGGAATCCTGAGATACAATATAGCTACTGCCCCATAATTGAATACTCCTTTGATACCCGAGCATCCTTCAACAGGTGTCCTTCTGTTTCATTAAAGGACAAGTCTGTCAATATTAAGGGGAGTAAAAACAGCATAATCCTCACTAATGTGAGACTATGGGGAACTATGTTCTGGAAGTGAAAGCGGAGTCAAACTGCTTTCCCATGTGTGGTTAAGGCATTTCAGTGTGTGTGGTTTTAATAGCTCCCAAGCTACCTTAGTTGAAAGGAAAAGTAATATTCCATCTACATCTGAGCTTTAAGGAGTTGGCAATTGCTCTCTCAGTAACACTGCTTAAGACCTGGGGAAAATATTCTTTTCTCTAATATACTGATTTTGTGATATTTATTATTGCAAAGAAAGCACTTACCATTTTTATCCACTGCCTGAATGAATTAGAAATAACATTAGACCACCCTACAAGCATAACGAAATGCTTGTCTTGTTTCAGCATTTTCCCTCCCCTGGTCTCTTAGGGAAACAAATGAATGTTAATAGATCATTTTTGCTTCAGGTAATTTAAACCATATTCCCAAGTCTTTAAACATATCCAGTATCAATTTGACTCGAAGTCCCTTAAGCAATCTGTGAATCATTCAATCACTGAGAGGACTTGGAAGCATTTCAAGCGGTGAAAAAAACCTTCCCTACAGTCTTTTATTGATACATATTGTTAGAAGAGGTTCAGAAGGAGGAGGCACTTGCAGGAGGCCACATCTTCTGATTTCACACTATTACCTGTAGAAACAGTTGAGCACAGTTGTAATGAAAATTTACTAAGAGGAACAAACTCTGCTTAACTGTCCTTAGCACGTAGTAATGATGATAATAATAGAGAAAATAGATGTTACTTTCACATCACAAGTGGGACAGAAGAATCTTGTGAGGCTTTGTTAAAGGGATAAGGATATAGCAAAAATAATTTTAAATGCCCATTTACAAGAGGCTGAACCCCCTCCCCGCCTCCCCCCACCCCTGGCTCTTGGATCTGGCTAGAGGAGCATGGAAAGAAGTAATGTCAGATTCATGTCATCACAGATCCATGATTCCCCCACAAAAACACACCTCATAGGAGCTATCTATGAGGAAAAGGGACCATAGTTTGAATTGCAAGGAAGGAGCAAGGAAGAAGCAGAGTCTAATAATTAGCAAATTATATGTAGTTAAGAGTGATTAGTTTGGAAGATACAATTAAGATAATGTATAATCTTGTTAAATGGGAATGATGGATTGAAATCCATACAATTAGATTCCTCAAGGGCAAAGTAGCTTAATCAAATACGAGGCTAAAAATTGTTTGTATCAGTAGGATTATTAGCAGATCTCAGCCGTTTTGTAACTTGACTGAAGTAGATTAACATTAGGAAATAATTTGGTTCACTGCATGTAGGGCAAGCAAGACAATTTATTCTTTCATGGGAGACGTGTACCTGAAGGGGCACCACACTTCCAAGACAGATGCGGACAAATTGTAGCTCTCTTAGAAGAGCCACAAATATGATAAAAGGTTTGGAAAAAAATCAGACTGGCAAAGGAAGGTTTTGAAATATGCTTCGTTTCGATGCTTCATCAAGAAAAAAGAAGGGATAGATAAACTGTTTCCAGACAGATATCTAAGAAGGATGTTAGAAAGCAGATAGATTTTTTTTCTGTGAGTATAATGCAGGGGTGGGCAATTATTTGGGCACACAGGCCACATAAGGAGTTTTGCTGAGCTGTTGCGGGCTGGGTCAGCACCCTTGCTCCCCCTGCGCAACAGCTCACTTAAAGTCCCTATGTGGAACAGGCTCTGGGTGGGTGGGATGTGCTCTTTGTGAGCAGGATGGGCGGGTAAGGCCAGTATCATGGACCAGGGTCAATGCAGGACTAGGGCCTGGGGCAGGGCCGTGATCTCCTGCCTGCACGCCTGTGTAACAGGTGTGAGTTCTGCAACCAGGGGCATGCAGGGAGCAGATCATGACTCTACCTTGGCCCCAAGATCCTGGTTCCAGATGCTCCCAGCCTGGCTGCAGCCCTGTCGCATCTGCCTGGCCGCACGCCCTGCATGCACAACTCCCAACCAGTCTCCATGGAGACACTGGGATCACAGAGCAGTGACAGCATGGGGCCAGGGAAGAGCTGTGATCTGCATGCTCCTGCCTGCAGAACCATTTGGAGCCCTTGCTGTCACCATCCTGAGATCCTGGGGTCTCCATGGAGATCGGCTGGGAGCCACATGGGTAGGGAATGTGACCAGGGGAGCTGTGTCCACAGCCACGACCAGGATCTTGGGGTGGTGACAGCACATGGCCAGGACCCAGGACAGAGCCACAATCTGCTCCCTGGGTGCCCGTCTGTAGAACCTGCACCCATAGTCAGGCATGCATGCAGATTATGGCTCTGCCCTTGGCCCTGGCCCCATGCTGTCACTGCCCCAGGGTCCTAGGGTCTCCCCAGCACTGCCCACCCATCACAATCCCGCATGCCACTCCCCACTGGCCTGCAGGCTGGCCAAGCACCCTGTTCGTATGGGTCCTGCCCCCAGCAGTAGGAATGGGGTGGACAGACCGGGGTGCCCAGGCAGCAGGGCTGGGTCCGGCAGTGGCAGCCGGAAGGAGCTGCTATTGCTGGGGCTGCAGGGAAATGGAGTCCAGCCACCACACTACCCCAACCCTGCTGCATGTCTGGGGGTGGTGGGACTGGCTACACATGCCAAGGCCTGGGCTGCCCCCTGCACTTGGGCCAGGTGGGACTGAGGGACCTGCCACAAGCCAGACAAAATCCCTTGGTGGTCTGGATGTGGCCCGCCAGCCATATTTTTCCCACCCCTAGTGTAAAGGATAAATAAAGTGAGTGTAAAGAAAAAAAAAAAATATACATGCCCAATCCTCCTCCAACTTTCCAATGAATTCTCCTTAAAAGGTCACTTTTGCTCTAGATAGAATGAAGCCTTTCCATCCAGGCTTACTTCATTGTATATACCACTAGCTACATTCACCATTAGGATAAGCACATATAAACCTATGTTATCCTATTGCTCTTAGTCCTGTGCTCAGTCATCCAGTTTGTCCAGATCCACTGTATTGACAATACCTACTACTCTGTCATCACTACACTCCTACATTTTGTGCTAAGACTATGATAATGCAGTTCTCTTTTTAAAATATATTTTAGAACAGTATCTTAGTACCAGCATCCAGGTCCCTTTTCAGCACTGCCTGCAACTAGAACCCATTGCTCTGTGTTAGAGGTGTTTCCTCAGCCTCATGCATTGAACTTATTTTTTTTTTATTTGCATCCTCTTATGCATGAAATATTTGGACTACTGCCCTGATGTTTTACACTCTTGACATTTGACAGAAAACATGTTAAATAATCATAGAATAATCGAACATTATAATTGGGAGGGACTTCAGAATGTCATTTAGTCCAAACCCTGCTCAAAGCAGGAAATCCCAGCCAAGGCTTTGTCTCGCTGGGTCTTAAAAACCTCCAGGGCTGGAGATTCCTCTTTACTACCCTCCTAGTGAGAAAGTTTTTCCTAATATCCAAGCTAAACTTCCCTTGCTACAACTTGAGACCATTGCTCCTTGTTCTGTCATCTGCCACCGCTGAGAAGAGTTTAGCTTCATCCCCTTTGTAACCACCCTTCAGAATGCTGAAAGCTGCTATTAAATCCCCCTTCAGTCTTCTCTTCTCCAGACTAAACAAGCCCAGATCCCCCTGCCTGTCCCCACAAGTCATGCACCCCAGTCCCCTAACCATTGTTGTTGCCATCCACTGGACTCTCTTCAACTTGACCATATCCTTTCTGTAGTGAGGAGCCCAAAATTGGACACAGTACTCCAGATGTTACCTCACCAGTGCCAAATAAGAGGGGAATAATCACTTTCCTCAATCTCCTGTCAACATTCCTAATAATGCAGCCCAGTATCCTCTTAGCTTTTTTTGTAAGACAGGCACACTGTTGCCTCATATTCATTTTATTATGCACTATAATCCCCAGGTCCTTTTATGAGAGCTGCTGTTTAGCTAATCGGTACCCAGCCTGTACCAGTGTATGGGATTGTTCTATCTTAAGTACAAGACTGTATTTCTCCTTATTGAACTTAATGAGATTGCTTTTGGTTCAATCCTCCAATGTGTCTGTGTTCCTCTGAATCCTAGCCCTACCTCCAGTCTATCTACTGCTCCCCCTGCCTTAGTGTCACCTGCAAACTTGCTGAGGGTGCACTCTATGCCATTTTACAGGTCATTAATGAAATACTGCTCTGTATCAATACAAATTATATTCCCTGGCAGCAGTGCATAAAAGACTTGATGAAGGGGTTTTTGGACTGGAAAAAAAAAAAAAAAAAAGAGTTAAAAGAACTACCCAAGTGACTGACCTCTTTTTGATACATGCACTATTAAAAGGGAAAAGGAAATTAAGACTCTGGGGGGAAAATATGCCCTGTGATACTGAACTTCACTTTAGACGCACCAGTTTAGCATACTACAGTCACCACTTTTGAACCTGCCAATCTTTTAAAAAAAATTATGGTACCAAACTCAAAGACTTCGCTTTATTCAAAGAGCATACTACATATGGTGCTCAGTGCCAATCCAATTATTACATTGCATGCATTGAGTCTCTCCATGCAATGGAGTTTCTTGCATGCTCACTTATGCTGCAGTTTAGGAAAGGTCACAACTCATACAGAAGCTATTTTTCCAACACATGATTTGTTGATTGCTCTGCCAGACCTCTATATTCACAACCACTGCACCAAAAACTGCAAACTGGTCAATACTTTAGCCATAAAATTCACCCATGTCCAATGTACAGTGCTAGGTACTTGGCTGATCTTTCCTTCAGCCACCTGGATCATCAAGCTCTCCTGTGCAGGCTGAGAGAACCATTTTCTTTTTGGCTGCTTTTCTGACTATAGTTGTGCATGGGCATGTCTACACAAGACGCTTTACCGTGCAGTAGACTAATCTACGAAGCAGTAAAGCATCACCATCTACACATGCGCACATTTAGTGTAGTAAATTAGCCTACTGCTCAGTTAGCAACTACCTGTATTTACAGGTAGTAAAGTAACTGCGTAGCATGTACTCCACAGTAGCACATGTGTAGACACTGACCAGGAACAAATTGGCTCTCCGTCAGCCCCAACACTAGGGGCCCACACATAATGAAAACTCTCATATTCATAAAGATACTTAAAATATTAATTGAAATGGTAATGTCTCAACTACCAGGCTACAAAGTCACACTCCTGTCTTTGGACCAGCAATACCTAGCCACCGGATTGTTGAGGATAGGGACATTCCCCCTCTGCCCATTACTTGAAGTATCTATTCAGATCACAATTCTTGGTACTGTAAGCACATGCTCAGTATGAGTAATTTAAAGTACTTCTAGAGTAATGTGGCAGACAAGCAGGTGTTTTGATGATCTACATTTTGGCTTTAGGCACTGAAGTCCCTTAGCAGCTGTCTGCTCTCTGTTCTGCACATGGTAGCAGAGGGCTGTAGAGCCCTGATATCAGTTAAGATCAGCAGACTGTGGAACACAATGTTTCTTTTAAATTAGCTGATTTACAAGTTTTTGGTGCGTCTGGCTGGGAGGAACTAGCTCACCAATTCCAATTAAATGCAGCTCCATTTTGGCATCAGGCAAAGGCACACAGCCCTAAAACAGACACTAAATAGAAAGGGTATCTGATGCTCTCATGTACTGATAAACAGGACTTGGTGGACCCTGGTGGGGAAAGGGGGACAGAAGATACCTAAGCCTTACCCACTTTCTTTGCCACTTATTACCTATGAGCATCTGCTGTGCCAGGGCATGTTTCTGTGCTTTATCATGGGGGACTCCTATCCTGTGCACCAATGGGAGCAGCTGGACACAATGAGGCCCTAAACAAGCTGGGTTGGGTCACAGATCTATTAGGCCAGAGACACAGATGTACACCCTTTGCCTCTCTCTCCCCCCCCCCCCTTTTAAAATAAGCATTTGCTTTACGAAATAATTTATTCAGATACGGAGTGTTTGTAAGATAATGCATTTTCCACCACTGGCAGTACTTATAAGGCTTTTGAAACGCTCCATGTCTTGCAGAGCATTAGATAGCAGTATTGCTGTGTAAGTTATCCGCTGACTAAATAATTTAACCTTTTACACAGCTAGGCCATTGTGCCCTAGTACTAGCCATCCTCAAGAATCTTGCACGATAGTATGTCCTATATGCAGCATTCAGTACATCAGTGAAATAAGCCCGTTACTACTCATGGCATGCTCTGTCAGGTGACATGCAGACCAATGTGGTATGGAACACTGTCTAAATGGACAGCCTTCCTGCTGCAAAACAGCAGAAGGCACAGAAATGTTAACCAATGAATGAACTCATGTCAAATGCCCGCTCTTAAAATGCTACAGGATACTTATGACAACCATCGATCCTCTTGGATCATGGTGTATACATCAGGGCCACCCAGACCTTCAATGAATATGCCTGGACAGGAATTTTTGGAGAAGTAGAGGCTGCCCGGAACTCCCATCCTCCCTTTGGGCCACTGGTACAGAATCCAAAGACCAAACTGAGTTCAGAGGTTTGGTGCCTCCATTACTGTAGCTATACAAAAGTGTCCAAGAATCAAACCCAGGTCCCCTGTGTGGTAAACCAGGATGCTACCACTGACCTGAATCCAAGAATACTGGCAATGCCTTAAGTATAACCCAGAACTCCATGAGGTCATAACAAGGTTTTACACAATTCCAATACACTGTTATTTTCAGCTGTGCTTAAAACTGACACATACAGAGATAATTCATGGCGATTTCCTATCTAGCTTCTGAAGTTTTACCTAAACTCTACATCTGTATGTATATCAACGTAAAAAAACCCCAACAAACCAGAGACAGTCTAACATACATTTGAGTAAGTGCATTTTAATTTTTGTATAGTTTAAAACAGCCCCCCAAAAGTTAGCTATGTAATAGAAATACAAAGTAAATGCATATCATTTACAGCCAACTACATATATGCAAGAATAATAGCAAACCTCACATGAACATGAAAATTCTCAATCCATCACTTGTGAGTGTTTAGCTACGACTCCTGGGGTATAAACTAAACTATGTTCACATATGCAGGGAAGGCAGATGCTTATAAATAGAACAATCAAAACCTTGCATGATTTTAGTTCTAAAAGAGACAGGTAATAAAAAGGAAAAAAAGGAGTTGGAAAATAATACATTTACGTAGTCACACTTCAATGTTCCATTTCCAGAATAAAAAATAGCTTGCAAGAGCATTTTCAAGATATTGCTTGTCTCCAATCTGTATTCTCTGGAAGCAGGGTTTTTGTTTTAAATACCGAGTCTGAGGAATGTTACATTTGTAATTATGACCAGCCAAAACAAAGGCAGTAAAAAAAACAACATTTCTGAATTGAAAGGAAATGTGTGGAGTGTTTTATGTAAACAGGGAATTAGGTATATACAATGTTAAAAGACCAATGGACAGACTAATGCTACAACTGTTTATGATACAAAGGAAATTAAAACCTTCATGAATTACTAGTGTAAACCTACTTAAGAACAAATATGCAGTATCAAAAAAAAGAAAAAAAAGAAAAAAGATTAGAAAAGAATTGAACTAAACATCTTGTAGTCAGTATAAGGTTAGGCATAGTTTTCTACACCAAAACTTGCCTAGCATAGTGCCATTTCACATTACTGGCAGGCAAGGTTCTTTGGGTAGATGCGATATCTTTTATTAAACCAACTGGGTAGCTGAAGAAAAGTTCTTTGCAAGCTTTCAGGTGCAATCGCCCTTCTTCAGGCACAGGAAGTCTCTGTTGTTCTGAGACTCCAAGGAATGAAAAGACCAACACTGCTACAACCAAAAACCTATTTCACATTAGTCTTAAGATTTCTGTGTCCAGAATATCGATTGATTAATTTACAGGGATTATAAAATTGAGCCCTATTCAGTGAGGATGCACTTCCACCGGTCTTCAAGTTTCATCCAATAGTAATTGGTGCTAACCTAGTGTTTTATAAGTATTCCTGTAACAATGTGCTGCAAAAATACTTAAGAGCTACTAAGGCCAGACAATTTGGAGGAGGTAGAGATCAATAGTTATTGTGAGCAGTATATACTATAGTGCCATCTTCTGGCTGAAGTTAAAAGCTGTAGCCTTATTTCACAATCTTTCTTGAAAATCTTAACCAGCTCAAATCAAGACAGTTTTCAATAAAAGTGTTTCTATATTTTAACTAGGTGAGAGGAGTGAAGCAATGTCAAAATGCTACATTTTCCAGAAAGCTGGTATTTCATCTTCTCTCTGTGGCAAAGAAAGCACATGGTGACATAACTTGGTACTAATCTACACTAAAGAACAATGAGAGATGATTACCCAAAACAATAAAGTACCAAACTAAATCCTCTTTCTAGTTTGCAATAAATGGTATTATTGAATATAGCATCTTTTTACCCCCTTTTTACTTTAAAAAGTAACCACCAAGAAAATTATATGAAGAATTTCAGTAACTTTGGGAAATATTTCAGAGGTAATTTATATACACATGCACACAAAATGGTAGTTTAAATACAACCCCTCCCTCCAAACAATTTGGCTTCATAATTCTTTTTATACAAAAAGTTCACCACTGAAGAAATTTAAAAAGGTTGTAACTTAAGGGTTAAACTCCATTAAAACAAACAAACAAACACACACACACACACACACACATCAGAGCATGAGGTTGATTGTCTCTC
Organism: Alligator mississippiensis; assembly: GCF_030867095.1. NCBI lineage: Eukaryota > Metazoa > Chordata > Crocodylia > Alligatoridae > Alligator > Alligator mississippiensis. The sequence continues at coordinate 47,797,149 of NC_081830.1, forward strand.
TCCAGTTCCTAACAAGTAAATACAGGAGGTAAATACAGGAGGTATAAAAACTTTCCATGGAAATACTTTAATTTTAAGAGCAAGATTCCCTGGGATCTGTTGTTCCTCTGCAAGCCTCACACCCTACCTAGAAATTTATGGAAGTGATGTGCATGCAATGAAGATCCAATAGATCCAGTGGGACACATATAGCCCATTAACCACAGGGTTGAATTTGGTCTTTTCTGTTTGCTTGCTAGTCCAAAAGCTACTTGCTAGTAACCTTTGGATATTCGAAGAGAAACCCACTTTCTATATAAACTTAAATGTAATAAGTAGTTTATTGTACTTTCTTAGTCTTTTGGCTTTTACATGACAGCATTTATACGTTTGGTCTTATTTGAATTTTGGTGACAGCAGCAAGATCTGATCGAGTCAACCACAGAGCTGGGAATTGGAAAGTAGGGTGCAAGTATAGTATGCAACAGATTCTCCCTGAAGATCACTGTAAATACCCCATTTAATAGATTTTTTCAAAGTAATTTCTTGTGCTATGAATGTACCAATTACCAATTTAGTTTAATGTGTGCATCCTATTACATAAGAGAACCTTTAATATTAAGATGACAAAATTACTCCGTGTCCTAAGGAAAGCATGTCAATACTGTGACATTTCTCTTGCAGGGACACCACAGTGGTCACTGTGCTCCAAAGGTAGCCCTCAGAAGGAGTGGCAAGTCTAACAAGATGCTAGTATACTAAGAGTCACAAGTATGTATTGAAATATTTCTGCCATGAGATGGAAGATCTTATAATGAACAACATAAAAAGCAACAACGAAACTGGTTGTTCAATATGCTTCAAGCTTTTTATAAAAAAAAAAATCTTCAGAACTACTAGGAAGATGGATCTTAGTAATCTACTGCACACAATATCTTATCTTGTGCAGCTTACATGGAAATTAAAACCATATGCTTTGTTTAAAAAGGACCTGCATGTACTGAACACTTTTTCTGTTTCTAACTACACATGACCTACGTAAAAGGGAGAAAGTCACAAGCCAAAAAAAGGCCACAAAGTGCGTAAGGAGTCATTCATAAGTTAAAGCCACTGCACACCAATGCACAGTTTAAGTATGCTCAAGTACCACACTGGAAGATTTAACTATACTGCTTTATTATACCAGTGTAGCTGCATTTTATAGGTAGAAAAATTATAATTAACTTCTTATTCCAAAGGGCTATAGGCATTTTGGACAGTATTCAAAGGTGCAGATGAAAGGCCTAACTGTGCATTTGAAAAGCTACATAACATTGGTAGAACATGAAACTCTCTGATACTCCAGCTGTATGGATTTGGAAACCATAGTTTCAGAACAAGTACACCAGGTAAATATTTGCTGTCAAATGCAATGTTCTGTTCTGTAACTAGTTTTACAGAACATTTTAAAAAGGAGTGCTTGAATATTCAGAAAATTTAGAGAGCAGTTGTACTGTCATCTGCAGTTCTGTGCAAAGCCTAGAGTTGAAAGAAGGGAAACAGCAACTTTTAAGGGGAATGCTTAAACAAAACATTCTTAATTACCATTTTCTCCATCACTCAGTACATAGCCTGGACTTCACCAAAAATGTTCTACAACAGTTCCAACTTCTTATTATGCCAGAATTTGTCTGCCACATGCTTCATTGTAGCTTTGGATCTGGTGAAGCACACCACCTTCTCCCCTTTGTACTTTAAGTATTACAGTTCTAGGCCAAGCTTGCAGGAAATCGTTTTAGGATAGTAAAGCTTACTGTTAAGGAGCATATAGCTATGACTGACTGAACCATTGATATTCTGCCTTTACATGCAGTAAGTCAGGCTTGCTAGTATTTATCAACTGGCTAAGAATTTTTAATGACACTACAAAATTACTGCTCAGTAATTCCTTTTAGTAGCGTAAGTCACATATTGTACACCAGATTAACAGAATCTATGATCTGTTCCAACATCAAATACATTTTATGGCCCTGTTTTGCTTCTGAAGGGGAGAGGACTTTTTTGATGAAGAAAATATGGAGGACCCAGCATAACTGAAAATCCAAGTACCCCAAAACCAGAAGACTGGCACCCTGCAGATTGCGCAAGAAGCTCTTGCTGTTTAAAAAAGCTTACACCACGCCTCAATCCCAAAAGAAATCTCTTTTGTAAGGATAAAAATGCATCAATTCCAAGCTCCTGTGCCACATTCACTGAGGTAGTAACATGGAAAACCACATATCATGATCACTACCCTCAGTTACTTTATTGGAAACTTCAGATGGAATTGATTAGAAGTTTCAGATGGGAAAAGTTATGAATTTATGCTTTAATCTCCTCCTAACTGGTTCCTTCTAACTGGTTACTGTGCAGTAAAAAAAAACCTGTACTGAAGACCAATCACTAAGAGTGGAACAAGGTTAGCTCTTACAATAAATAGAATGTAATCCCCATCCCTCCAAATCACTGAAGCTCACTGTATTGCCTTATGTAAATTAACACAAATAGAGAAAATAGCAATTTTGAAGTCAGAGGTGTTTAAAGGCATTCCCTTGGGGCAACTCCTTTTTGTCACAGTCAAAAGAGACCATACAATAAGGCAACACAATTACTGATGGCTGCCTGTAATCAGTCTTCTATTTTGTCCATAGCTGCATGTTCCTGATAGGTATTTTTCTTTTGCCCACCACACTGGCATTGACATTTGGTGGTCCACTGCAATCTTTTGGTCTTCCACCTTCTGAGGGATAGCCTCATTATATTGCTATCCATTGAGTAAGTAGACTACTACTTCATAGGTTGACATCATTATAGCTGTGTTTGGAATCTGTCTGATCAGATGTGTAGTTAGACCACGGTAGAGGGATCCATACCCTTCTTCTCGTACAAGCAAAGACAGCGTTTGGAAGAAAGATCTGTATTTTGTTCCCTCTTCTCGTAGTCTTGTACGTACAACCTCTGCATACAGAGAGCAATGATCAGTTATTTTTACCAGCATTTTTCAATCCATATATAGCAACAGATTTTTTCAACAAATAATAGTTGAAAGATAGCACAAATATTTAATCCTCAACACTATGAAAATGTTTAAATAACAAAAGGCAACATAATGATTATTACAGGTAGCAATCTAAAGAGACTAGGTCAATCCAATGAAGGCAAAGCAACCTGAGGACCCGTCTACAGTGGAGTCTGTTCCATTATAGCTACGTCAGCAGAGCCCTCCTAGGTTAGACAGCATATGCTGACAATTTCTCTGCTGGTATAAGTAAAGCAGCTCACTGAATGATGCAAGTCTACAACAAAAAGTTCTATCAGAATAGCTATATTTAAGGCAGATTTTTTTGTCCACAGAACAATGCTGGCAAGACTTTTCAGCGTATATTTACCCAGAGATTTTGGCCATTCAGAGATGTCCAGACAATGAAGTGCAGTTAAGGTGCCTAACTGGTTTGGAACTAGCAAAATACTGAAACAAGGGAACCTATACCCAGGTAACAAGGCTGCTCCAATGTGCTGTAATTACAGCATGAGGGAGCAGACTCGATTAATTAAGTCTGCAGGAACATGGTAATTACTGTGCTCCAGCAGACTCCAGCATCATGTGCATTACGTCCCTGTACTGAAAAATGGCAGAGGCACCACTTTTCAGCGCAGGAATGCTGATGCATATGACACTCTGGGCACTTTAATTAGAGCGGCTCTTGGATCCACTTTGATTAAAGCACCCTTCCCGTCCCATCTCCAGCACATCTATAAATGCCCCACGTGTTTCACAGTAGGTAGGTTTGGAAGGGACCTGAGCAGATCATCAAGTCCGACCCCCTGCCCTGGGCATGAAAGAATGCTGGGTTCAAATAACCCTGGCTAGGTGACTATCAAGCCTCCTTTTGAAGACCCCCAGGGTAAAAGCGCACACCACTTCCCTTGGAAGTTGGATCCAGATCCTAGCCGTCCTGACTATGAAGTAGCGCCTCCTGAATCTACTCTGTCAACTTATGGTCATTATTCCTTGTTACTCCCAGTAGTGCCTGGGGGAACAGGGACTTTCCCATAGCCTGCTAGTCCCCCTTGGCCAGTTTGTAGAAGGCCACCAGATCCCCTTTCAGCCTTCTCTTTTGGAGGCTGAACAGGTTCAGGTCCCATAGCCTCCGCTCATAGGGCCTGCCCTGCTGACCCCTGATCATGCAAGTGGCCCTCCTCTGGCCCCTCTCGATGATGGCCACATCCCTCCTGAAGTGCAGCACCCAGAACTGGATGCAGTACTGAAACTGCGGCCTGACCTGTGTCGCATAGAGGAGGAGGAGGATCACCTCCTTGGACCTGCTCGTGATGCATCTGCGGATGCATGACAAGGTGCGGTTAGGTTAATGTTAATAATGCAAGTAACTGCCTATGAACTACTCAACTGAAAACTGAAACCCATGCAGGAACAGCTTCACAGAATTGGAGTCAAAGATGACTTGCAGTGCTACAAAAACCCTCCCCGAACCCCCCAGCCATTAAACCGAAGTGACTATATAAAAGAAGCGTGAAGTGGGGATCTAGTGAAACCACTGCATTTAGGAAACAGTATGTATGAACTAGATTGTGGCAGTTCCTTCAGACAAATGTCATTACCAAAAAGGAACGTGCTATGCATCTGTTTAAAACTTCTTTTACTGATGTTTTGTAAACACAGAGCCTTCAGTAGACTTGCTGAATCTCCAGTTGGCTGTGCCAGTTTTCTAAATAAAACAAATACAGAATTGTAGCTAAAACAAACTGTTCCTGCGAGTAGGATCTGGCCCAGGTCCACCAAAATCAATATATCTGTCTTGTTTGGGTACTGGATCAGTCTCTGAATGAAATAGCCCCACTTACCATGTGGATATGCTATGGATGTGGCACAAGTTTTGGAAGTGGCAGCAGCCATCATCATTCCAACAAAGTCTGAAGCTTCTTTCACACATTCATCCTCATTGTCCATGCTAGAAGCAGTCTTATATTCCAGTAGTTTTTGCTTAATACTTTCGTAAATAACGAAATGAATAACAGTCTCAGAAATGCCTGCATAGGATGCTGACATTCCTCTGTAAAAGCCTTTAATGCCATCTGACTGATAGACTTTTCTGACACATTCAAAAGCACTCATTCGCTTTTCCCCACGATTCCTGGAAAGAAATAAAAAACAAAAAACATTGAGCAGGGTCCACAATCAGCATTTTTTATTACAAATATCATTTCTGAATTGACAAGGGGCCTTAGGACACAATTCTCAAACCAATGCTGAGGTTCCCAATTAAAAACCACATTATAATTTTAATTATAATGCAGTCCCATTTACTTCAGTGCAATGTCTATATGAATATTTTACTTATCTGGAACCAAAATATGTACTGTAACTTAAAAGAACCAGGGAGGTTCATATCTCGAGCCCTCCTTTTAAAGGTTAAAAAAATGCTGAACAGAACAACAGTCAAGATGTGCAAATGTGCGATCATTACAAAATGGAAACTAAAGAACTGAAATCTAGGATACCTATAGTGGGCACAACAGATACTTGAAGTCCAGAAGGAGTAAACAAACTAAATTAAATAACAAGTTATTTGTATGTTAATCCCACTAAGCCACATCCGATGCTAAATGAACATGCTCACTGGGTCAAGGGGCCCCTTTATGAACAGGACAGAAACAGAATGTTTTAGCCCTCGACACTGCCAGATTAAGTGAGCAATCAAACTTAATATATTAGAAAACAGCATATCATAATAGGATATATATTATTGTGTTATAGATAATATCAGTTAATACTGAGTTAACAAACGTATTCCAGCTGTCCACCTTGATATTTCAAGAGGTATAGCCCCAATGTACTTAACATGGAATTATACAGACTGGTTCTGAACCTGCAATTGATTTGCTATGCTGCCTAAATGCTTATAGATCCCTGAAATAGACACAGGTTCTGCCACCAGAGGTCTTGTGTAAAAAAGAACAGATTACAGGTTTCCCTTGATTTATGTGGTACATGTGTTCCCAGAGAATGGTGCATAAGTCAAATTTGCATAAATTCAATTTGCATAAAGTGAACATATCCCAGTTTAGAATGGAACAGATAGGGATATGTTCCCACGGTAGTGATGGAGGGAGGGAGTAAGGCTGGGATTAGGGGACAGGGGCAGCGCAGCCCATCAGCAACTTCTGGGACTGCAGCAGGCAGCGGGGTGGTAAGGTGCAGCTGTTGCTGCTACATGCCCCCCAGGAAGGCTACAGGCTGGGGGGCTGTGCCAGGCTGTTCCCGGGGGGGCGTAGGCCCCCAGATCTGCACATGTGACAACAGTAGGCTGCTGTTACAGGCTGGGGCCAGTGGCACCACTGGACTCTCCCCAGTGCTCAGCAGGCAGCAGAAGCATGGGGGGGGGGGGGGAGGGGCTGCTGCAGCCTCAAAATTCACTGTAGGCGCCCCGTCGCCCCCACTCACCAAGCACCAGGGAGAGCCCAGTGGTGCTGCCGGCCCCAACCTGCAGTGGCAGCCTGCTGTTGTCCCATGTGCAGATCCAAGGGCCCGCACCACCCTGGGAAAAGCCCAAGCAGCCCCGCAGCCCTCCAGGGGAGGTGTATAACAGCAAGAGCCGTGTCCCCCCGTCCCGCTGAGAGGGTAAATTCATTATTGGGATTAAGTTGGGACTCCCTCATGGACCACAGCAGATAATTTTAACAGCCTTACATCCTTTTTAACAACTGTAATGCCATATCAGTCACTGCTGGACAAGTCAGTCCTCAAAAGATGCTTATCCTCAAACGCATTCTCTGGCTGTCTGAAATATCCAGCATTTACAATCTGTAATGCCTTTTGTATCATTATTCTGATAATCCTGAACTGAGCTTCAATATCTGAAGTGCTCTTGGTCATTTGATTTTAAACTATTATTTTTCCTTCAGCAAATCAGAGATTAACTCTTCCATGAAGGACCATTTTGAAGGAACTGACAAACCTTTTTCCTTTGTCAGTGATTTTCTATTTTCACAAACAATACCTGGTAATTTTCTCCATGTAGGTGAAGTAAGACATAAGAACTGTCCTTCCTCCTAAGGAAATCAAACTTCTCTGCACCCTTATTTTGGGAGTCGTTGTGACTGGCAACCGAGCTTTCTTTTGGGTTTAAGACTACAAGTGTCCCTGATATCAGGCAGAATTAGACTGTCATAGGATGGACAGAGCTTAAACCAGGGGCGGGCAATTATCTTTGGTGGAAAGCTGCTTACTAAGTTTTGGCAAGCCACAAGGGCTGCAAGGGTAGCCCTGCCTCTTGACAGGTGCCCTGAACCCTGGTTGCCAGTTTGGGACTGAAAGTCCCCCTAGCCCCTGACCTTTGCTACCAGAAGTCCCTCCCCTTGCCTCCTAGAAGCACTCCTTTCATCAAGGGGATTTGCCACCTTGGAACCCCCAAAATACTAGATTATATTCTAAAAATCAAACATGTACTACAATGTTAATTAATTTCATTTCAAAAAATATTTTTGTTCTGATTTACATGCGTTTGTGTAGTGTACATAGAAGTGATAGTATAATAGCTTAAAATTAAGTCTTACTCTTTTATATTGTGGGGGGCTGTAGGGGTATGGGTGGGTGTGTGGAGTTTGTGGGGGGTTTTCATTAACAAGAAGTTTAGGGTGGGTTATGGTTGCTCCAAAAATTATGCTGCCAGGTAGAGAAACAAAAGATATCCCAGGTGTAGGTAAAACCCCTGAGGGCACTGCTATTCAAAAATACCAGTTCTATGTGCACAAGCAGAATAAACACAAAAAACAGGGATTCACGTAGGCAAATATTTACAAAAGAAATAGTCTTCTCAGTATATAAGGAGGCATGTGTGTAAACCTACATGTAGCATAGTTTCTCTACTGCAGTACTTCTCATCCTTTTTAGACATGAGGCACCTCTCAGCTTTCACTCATCTCTTGACTAAAAAACTGAGTTGTTTTTCTGTGGCAAAGAACTCAGAAAGAGCACAACAGGTCAGAATTAGGGGTGCACCAATAAAGGATTTCTTGGCCAATACTGATGGCCAATTTACAGGAGGGAATGTAGCCCAGCAGCTTGGAGAGCAGCCTCCTGCCAGTAAGTCTGGAGGGGCTGGAGGGGGGAAGCGGGCAAGCAGATTGAGGCCCCCCATAGTGAGGGAGGGAGCAGGGCAAGGACAGGTGCTGCCCAGCCAGAGCAGTGAATGCAACCTCAGGAGCAGGACGGAGCTGCAGGTGGCTCATCTGGGGGGCATTTCCCTGCCACTGCGCACATTCCCTGGGGAGCATGTGCCTCACCCCCCAGATTTGTGCGTGGGTTGGCTGCCCACTGTAAGGTCTGGGCCAGGGGCTGTGCTAGCCTCTTCCCAGCAGGGAGGGGCCAGGCTCTGAGTGGGCAGGGTCAGGGAGGGTGACAGCAGTGCTGAGAAGGGTGGCTACAGAGAATTTTGGGGTGACTATAGCCCACCCCGTAGCCACCCCTCCCAGCGCCACCTGCCCGAGTGCAGCCCTAGCCCAGCCTCCCCACTGGGAAGAGGCTGGTACAGGCCCTAGCCCTGAGCCCACAGCCCACCCTCACCCCACACACAGATCTGGGGGAGGGCCATAGGCCCCCATGCCTCCCTGAGGGGTGCACGTAGTGGTGGGGAGCCATCCCCCCTCCACACCACCAGATGAGCTGCCTGCAGCTCAGTCCTGCTTCTGGGATCGTATTCACCACCCTGGCTGGGCAGCACCTGTCCCTGCCCTACTCTCTCCTTCACCATGGGGGGCAGATTGAGACACCCCCCTCCCCCCCCCCGATTTATTGGCAGGAGGCTGCTCTCCAAGCTGCCAGGCTACATCCATGGCTTTGTGTATGCTGCAGCTGCGCACGGCATTTAATCGGTGACATTATCAGCTACACCAGCCAAAAAAAGCTGGTGGCCAAAAATGCTAATTTTCCGTTTATCAGTGCCGATACAATATGCAAAGGATATATTGGTGCATCTCTAGTCAGAACGTTTTTGAAACTATGGATTCCTATTTGATATCTCTGGATTTAGTCTTGTGAATTAAGTTTAGGTGTTTACACACTTAATGCTAGGTGGTACACTTCAAAAACTTGCAGCATGCCAGGGTGCCATAATATCCTGATTGAAAATCAGAGCTCTACTGAATGTCATTTTGTGAATACTGAGGAAAGGACAGACCCAGCTTGAGTCAAGAGAAGCTTTGATACCGACTTCAGTGGCAGCAAGATAAGGTGGCTTCTTAGTATCCCTTGGTATCAAGGTTATGTTCTCTGCTATAACATTCATTGCATTATAGTTTTTTACATTTTCAATTATGACAACTTCAAAACACTTATCTATATACAGAGACAATCTTGTACTAGTCAAAGTAACAGCTACTTGTTTGCTTTTTAGCAAAGCCTTCTCCCCTGTATGACAAAAAAATTCTAATATGTATAATTTATAGGACATCTACATATCCAAGAAATTTGTGCAATTAACTTGGTTAGTATTCCTTACCTTAAAGTAATTTATGAAGAAAGTCGAAAAGGTACTATATTACAATTACAATCTTAGTCATTTGGTAACTTGACAGACAGATCTCATGATGCTAAGAGGTCTGTGATTTTCATTATTACTGTTAGCTGCATGCACCTAGCATGCAACATAAGCATCAGAACGCTACCTTTACATACTGTGCAGACAGCCCAGCCAAACTATATCATAATCCTGATTTTACATGGTTAACTTCTCAAATGTTTCTTTCCAGTTTAACTACCTTTTTGTGTACTACAAGAAGTCAGATGCCGTCTTTCAGATTAATCTATTTGAAATGGAACTTCAATAATTAAATACAAAATCTGTTGATAAATCTTATCAACTCAAAACCACTACTAAAATATATTCAAAGTTAAAATGTAAGGGAAAAGGACAAGATAGCGAGTAGTGAAAATCTGAACAAGATGAAGTTCAGTAAGAATAATCCATCTGAGATAGACCGGAAATGTGGTCTGAGATCAATCCAGGTCATTCTGGATCCTAGCCCTACACTCCAAAGGATCTGCAACTTCACCCAATTTATGGATGATGCCAAATTGGGTGGAGTTGCAGACTGTTTGGAGGATAGGGCTAGGATCCAGAATGACCTGGACAGAGCAGACAAATGGTCTGCAATCTACCAGATGAGACTCAACAAGGACAAGTGCAAAGTCCTGCACTTGGGATGGAATAATTGCATGCAGAGGCTTTTCTCCATTACCATAGAGGACAGAAGTAGGAACAATGAACTCAAGCTTCGTCGGGGAAAATTTAGGTAGGAGATTGTTAGGAGGAACTTTCTGACCACGAGGGTGGTCAAACATTGGAACAGGCTACCTAGAGAAATGTGGAAATTTTCAAGAGCAGGTCAGACAGACACTTGGCTGGGATGGTTTAGTCAGGGACTATCCTGCCTTGAGCAGAGGACTGCACTAGATAACCTTATGAGTAGGGCCTGGTTTAAAATTGCTGGCCGCAGCCACTAATATTGTAGCCCAATCGTGGCACAGGCTGCCATTTTGGGGGCTATATCATGGTGCCCCCTCCAACACCCACCGATGGGCTGAGGAGGGGCTGTTTAATCTTCTGGGTGGGAAACCTGGGGCATGGGAAGTTGGGGGCGCTATGGGGGCTGCCTTGGCAGACAGCCCTAGAGCCAGGTAGGGAAGAGGCTGTTTGTTCCTCCAGGTGGGAAAAACTGGGGAATGGGGGGTACCTGGGGGCTGCCCTGGCAGACAGGAATGCTTTCCCCAGTCTGCAGCAGCCACCTTGTTGCAACAAAGCACCACAATATGGCCGCTTGTTGGTGCAAGAAGACATATGGCATTTCATTGCAAATCACAGGTTTTGTGCAAATCACCTAGTTTTGTGATTTGCACAAAAAAATGTGAAATCTTGATTTAAACCATGCCCTACTTATGTAGTCCCTTCCAACCCTATGATCTCAATGCTGCAATGAAGACCGCTTTTGCTTTTATTTCATTTCAAGTTACAAGCTACAGATAATTCATGGTCTTGTTCTGGTGTTTATTTCTTATGCTTTCTGCTCTACCTATGGTAATCAAAGACCAATACAAGTAGCCAGTAAAGTTTTCAGAATTGCGTAGATTATTTTGAAACCTAGGTTCCACTGATCTTCAATGGAATTTTGGTACCTGAGCCATTCAGGTACCTATAAAACTCAAACCAGAAAGGACACAGTTAAGCACTGGTCAGCTTCTATTCTGTCTTTACACTTACATGCTACAAGTTAAACTAAGCTTTGTAAAGCAGTTTTATGACTCATGAGCTAAAGAACATACATGTGTGAAGTTAATGTAGAAAGGAGGAGTTATAACATTGAAAAAAATGGATGGAACAAATTATTCTTATCCAACATTGGCTAAGTTCCTCCCAGCAGTAAAGATTTGCAATTTGTTCTGGGCTAATAATGTAAAAAAGAAAATCCAAAAATAGCCTGTATCACCCTATATTATTACGTCTACTAATGCTATCTTCCAAAAATCCAGTCAATTTTTAATAGTAGCCTGCCATGGAACTAGTTTTTGCATTTGGATCCATGATTTTTTCTTCTCTTTTTCAATTAGTAAGCCCATGATACAAGGGAATAAAAAAGCACAAGATTCCATACTTTAGGTAGCGTTTCATTAGTGAAGTACTGATCATTTTAGAAGCCATTCAGTGCTGGCTACAATACTACAGGATCATACTGCTATCTATTTAATTACTAGAAAAAAGTGCAAACTTCAGGATCAAGTTGTATTAACTGATTTCCTAGTTATTAAAAGCACCCTCAGTTTGGAAGACAGAATCAGTTTTACTGTATTGCTCTATTCTATTTATTAGACAATAATATTGGTAAATATTCCCCAACAAAATCCTTTTTTTTTTTTTTTTTTTTTTTAAATTAAGAGATATCTTACCTCGCATCAAGCTGTAATCGTGTCTTTATTAGCCAAATAGGATTGGTTGTTGTGATTGCAGTAAAACCTAAAGAAATATTTTTTAAAAAATTAGATTTGCTAACATAATAAAAACAGATTTAGTTAAGACTGAAATGTATGCAGTACGGTACAGTAGATGTGACAACTCAGACTACACTGATTTTTAAAACAGTTCCCATTGTAGGCCTCTATTGGTATTATTACTTTTACAAGTCCACAGAGCCAATAAACTTTCTTGTTTTAAGTTCATTTTACATTACTATTTCATAAGTTCAGTTCTTAGTAAAGAAGGTTTTCTGTATAAAAGCAGCCTGATTTTCTGCCAATCTATTCATATTAATCCCATTATGTCACTTTTAAGCAGTAAGACTAGCTAGATTGATATCAGCCAATCAAATTTTGAGATATTTCAATAAACACATATTGCAAATGCAACTAAAGCAAATTAAAACAATATAAAGCATTCTATGTAGATTTAATTTACTACCTGAAATACCATGAGAGTTTAAAAGCATGCAAACTAAATAACTGCTACTATGGTGCAGCTAAAAGGCACAAGTTAAAAGGTACATTAAAAAGCCCTTTAATACTACATTCTACAGAATAGTTAAACTGGAGAGTTTGAGTTATTTAAGATTCAAAAGCAAGGAGTGTTGTTTGGCCCCAGGAATACTTGTACAAGCATACAAACATTTAAATTGTACAAAAACCAACAGTACTGCTTGGTCTAACTAATCAGACAAGTACTTGGGATTGCATTAGGATTATTGGTAAAAGCTTTGGTTTTCTGTCCACTTCAAAAGAAAGACGGAAAGTAAAGAGATTCTCTTACATCTACACAACCATAGAGAATGGAAGAGCAGAGTAAGAGATAGCTCTGGATAAATTTACAGTTGTAGTAGGATACATGCACCATTAAATGAGGTGACATGTCTGCAGGTGGGGGCAGGGAAAGGGAAGAGCAGAAGCATTTGCCAGGCAGTAATTAATTTTGACACTTTGTGCTTCCCGAGCAACACAGCATTGGCCGTCTATCATGATGCAGGCATGCTGCCTCCTGCAAGATGGACTAGGGTTCTGGGAAAGCAACAGTCTCTTGTTCAGTGCATTTCTGATGCACACTGCAGCTACATGCAACAAGCATAAGCTTGTTTATGAAGATCATTTACAACTAGTATTGTAATACTACAACATAGTAAATATAACTGCTTGCATACCAGTTACTTCTGTTCAATCACCTTCTACATTTACATTGAAAAAATACACAAATGCCTGAAAGACTCAAAAACAGAAATGCCAAAGGATCTTAACTGTTTTAAGGTTTTTATAAGCTTTAATTTAAATGTGGGTGATTAAATCCTAATTTGAGATTTCAAATGACAGAATAAGACCGTCCTTAACTAGTTTTACATTTTGTAAATTAAAAAGGTCATTTTCTAAAGATTTAGCTACACTACACTAGCTTTGAGGATAACTCTAATAAACATAATTTAATCTAAATAAGAAATTGATAAATTTTAACAAAAAAAAGCATGCTTTTCCAAGCTAGCTTCTTGTAAAAACCCTTTTTGATGCCACCCTATCATTTACATGAAATACAGGCCATGACATGTTTTTGTGAAGGCAGTTTGATTTGCTGTTTAAGAGCCAGCACCTTATTCGCCCATGGCCAAGTTGCATGTGTAGTCCTTTATAACTGTATGTAAAATGCCATCAAATCCCAACAGTCCTACTTTACATCAATTTTGCACACATTAAAATGACTACACAAGGTACAAAGCAATGGAGAACTGGTTTTCTATAGTGATGCACAGAAGATCTTAAAAAAAGCATAGTGCCAGACAACTATAAAATCCATTTAGAAAGCACTTCTAGGACTTGATTTGCTTTGCATGCCGTTATACTAGCATAACTCCATGGGGTCACTGCTGATTTATGATGGCATGCCAGAGGTATCCCTTACTATTTAGTCAGTGCCAAGTTCTACTTGAATTGAAAATTTATCTTCTAAGGCGCTTCCTTTTCTATTAAACCTAAAGGATTAACATCTCAGGGCTCAATTAAGGCTTCCAGGTCCAGGGCCATATTGAGCAACAGAGGGGGCAATGAGGAAATTCACTACTGTACACAAGTGGCATATATCGCAAGCAAGATGCCTTCTGAAGTGCTAGGCAAGTGATATATTTGCCTGCACCGTTGCAAGCCTGTTTTTTTTTTTTTTTAATAGAAAAATAAAAAAAAGATTCTGGCTTTGCCAATTACTATTGCAAACAGGCAGGAACAGGGTATACTTATGTCCCAGCCTGCCTATTCATGCCTTTTGAAGTCTTCTAGGATTATTAAATGATCATATTCAATATTTTAATATCAGTTTCCCAAACCACTAACTAATTTAGCTTTACAACAGCCTTGTGGTAAGGGAACGTTATTCTGACACAAGAGGTCTCTTCCAAAACTATAAATATATTTAAAAGAATGAAAAACCGAGGTTCAAAGAGGCTTAATCCTCAGGCTCAATCAAAAAAAACCTGTCTAATCATTTTGAGTGAGCCCCTTGAGACCTCAAAGGCCCAATTCTCAGAGGTACTATGGCTGCAGAGTAACTTTGAAAGATCAGACACTGCAGGCCTCAGCTAAAGCAACCTAAGACTGAAGCATCCAAAGTTATTGGATATCTTTGATTAAGAAGTCCAAGCACCTTATCCACCATCACACAGGCAGCCTGTCAAAACTATCATTTAAAAAGACAGTCACAATTCAAGTTATGTAGGCTTTCCTCACTTCCCCCACAATAGCTTCACATAAAGTGGAAAAGTTATGGAATGTCATGGTTATAACTAAGTAACTCACTAATTAAAAGCAAGTGAATATTATATACAATGTTCTATCAAGAAACTATAGTTAAAGTCATTACTGCCAGAATTTTAAAATGGACAGTTGAGAAAATGTAGATCTATTTTTCACTATTAAAAAGAGCTTTTAACTTGTACTTTGTAGAAATAATCAAAGGTCAGCTGAATTTCAGATGGAAACAACTATTCTAAGTTTCTCTTTTAGAACACACCAACCAAAAGCTTAAACAAGGTAAGATCCCAGGTATTCCTATTCTGCATCGTATTTGAAAAGGTCATTTTAACTGTAAGACAAGTGGAATTGAAAGACGCATGTGAATATATAATACTGGATTCAGAATCCAAAGTAGTAAAATAGAAAAAAAAAACCCAACAACAAAAAGAAATAGAAAAAAGGAGGAGGTCTTGATACAGTACGGTAACATGAAACCAGCTGCAGCATTTTAAAATGCAGCTGTGTGATGCTGAAAGACTGAATGGCCTGGCTTTAGTCTATGATGGGGACGTTATAGTAGCCAATTTGGCTAAGTAAAATAGCAGCTATCAGTAAAAGGTATTTTCCACCTTTCCCTGAACTGCACTGGAAGAATTAACTCTATTTAAGAGTTAAAGGGAAAGTGATGCTTTTGTAAAACGCATATAATCTGTATTCAGATAATGGAAGTGAATTCCCCTTATTTTTGTATTTAATAGATATTACAAACCCAAGGTGTGGTTCTTACACTAGAGGCTGCAAGAGACGCTCAGTTCAGTACTCACGAGGTTTAAGTTAGTCCATATTTCTGCAGGAAGTGACCTGCGGGTGGGGAGCATGAGATGACACGATCTCACTCTTTTCACGGGAGAAATGTACAGTAAATGCCTAAAATAGACACAGGCTTTTCTGTATCATAACAACAAGCAGTGACCTCATCAGACACATGTGTACAAATTGAATCCCACTGGAAGGATTTGCGAATTAGTTATTGTGAGATCTAACTTTTTTCAGGTTAAAAGTTTAGGAAAAAAAGAAAAAGAAAAAAATACCAGAACAGGCCACAGATATTAAAATAGTTTTGTAAAGTGTACTGAGTACTGAAATTTCTGCCATTTGCAGCAGTTCAATTATACAGATTGTAAAATACTTACCTCTTTTCACAGATTTTAAAAACGAAAGATACCCAAAAATCCCATTTAAAAAAATGCTAACCTTGTCACAGGGCTGAGAAAACAGAGATGTCTTTTGGTGTCAGTCAGACTTGCCAATTTTAGTCATTGGCTAGTGAATTAACATGTATTTATTTATTGCCTACTGGTTCAATAAATGTGTCCATGCTATTTAAAGTCATAAAAAATAAAAAGTTTATACCTATGTGCACTAATATTAAAGTGGATCAAAAATGTATTTAAAAAAAATTGTGTTTAGCTTCTGAACTGTATTTTAAACAGTCTTCTAGAACTGGCAGAACAAAGCCTATACACCGAAAAGACCTGCAATCATAAGCTAGCTTGTGAACCTTTTTTTTTTTTTTTATTAGAAAGTACAACTGAATTAAATTGTTCAACTCCTCATAATAGGGAAAAATTATCCTCAGTTACTTTAATAGGGCTGCACAGTAGTAAATTATGTGCAGAGTTCATATATGCTAAATTTTTTAAATGCAACTTGACAGCTAACATTCATAGACATATTAAGGTTTTTATACTGACACATTAAGGTTTTTATACAAAACATATCACAATGTACCAGATGGGGAAAGATGCAGTGCTACTGCATATTATAAGAAAAAAAACAAACAAGCCACATTCAATCCAAAACTTAATACTTTAGCAATGAAGGCAATGAATACTGCATGCTGTAGGCTAATGCTGAGTAACAGGGATGCTGTCGCTCAAATTTTAAACACATATGACCTTCCATCTACACAAGGCACATATAACTAATAGAAAACCACAGCACAGACTCCCTTCACAGGATAACTACTATTGACCTGAATGAAAGGGAGTTACTCCATCTTGTGAAGAGAGAGCAAGAAACAGAATAAGCATACTTTTACATTTTCTTCAATGAAAGAGGTAGCTCAACTTCTTCCAAAAAATACTATGGGCATAAGAATTCTTCCACACTTTGTTTAAGCATAAGGTCCAAGTCTAGCCTCAGATACTTGCTCAGAAGCATGGGACACAAAAACATATTGTTTTTAACCTGACTACTTAAATAGCTACTAACACATTACCTACTGTGCCACAAATAAGGTTCTTTTCATGAGTCACAGCTCTAAGTTACATTCACAAAAAATTAGACACAAGTGCCTTGAGCTTTTATTTAATTAAAGGTATGCAGAGGTGCAGTAATAGAGATTTTGGGGGCCTATACTGATAGCCTTTTTAAGGGGGCATATTGGGCAATACCAATCTGATTTCTGATACCAACCCAGCAACTTGAAGAGCAGTGTCCAGCTGGTAAGTTTGTTGTGGTAGAAGGGAAGGGGAGGGGAGGGGCGGGGGGAGGCAGATCGAGGCCCCTGCGGTGAGGGAAGAGGTGCTGCCCAGCTGGGGTGGAACAGGGCAGCAGCTCCCGCTTCTGTGTACATCCCAAGAGGATGGGGGGGCAGGGGCATGACCCCCAGGTCTGTGTGGGGCAGGACAGCTGCCACTACAGGCTAGAGTTGGGGCTATGCTAGACTCTTCCTGGCAGGGGCTGGGCTGGACTGTGCTCAGGGTGGGCAGCAGCACTGGGAGGAGGGCTACAGCCACCTCAAAATTTGCCATAGCTCCCTCAGCCTCCCTCCCAGTACCGCTGTCACCTGCCCTGAGCGCAGCCCAGCCCAGCCCAGGTCCTGTCAGGAAGAGCTCAGTGCAGCCCTGGCCCCAGCCCTCCCCATGCAGATTTGGGGGCACATGCCTGCCCCATGCGTTCCTGGGGTGTGTGCGGCAGGAGCCACCCCCCCTTCCCCAGATGAGCCATGGCTCCATCCGGTGTCCAACCGGCCCAGCTGAGCAGCACCTGCCCCAGCCTCACTCCCTCCCTCACTCCAGGGGCCTTGATCTACCCCTCCCCCTACACCCCTTCCACCACAACAGACTTACCAGCTGCATGCAGCTCTCCAAGCTGCCAGGCCGTGTTCCTCACCGCCTATGTGCTGCGCTGCGGCTGTGCGCCTGTGTGAGCCATTTATCAGCCAAATTATTGGACACAAGAGGCCGATTTCAGATAGTAAATTTTCTTTACATCGGTGCCGACCCGATACAAGACTAATGTATTGGTGCACCACTAAAAGGTATGCATGTTACACACAAAGCTGTGAAAAGTGTGGCTTCTTAAAAAAAAAAAAAAAAAAAAAAAAAGGCCATATAGATCAATAGCAACACGTAGTCTTTGAGTGCTTAGTTTTAGATTTTTCTAATGTAAATAGTATATGAACAATTAAATATTACTATTTGAAATTAATTAAATAATGCAACTCAGTACTGAAACATAGGGAAATTGGGTAGAAAAAAAAAAAATGTCAGAGCAGGTAGCTTTCCCATGAAGCAGGAAAAACAAATTCACCTGGCTAATGCACAATTTTAAGTTACAAAAGAAGATCATAATGATCGTATATCAAATAGTTTCAAGAGTCAAATAAATTAGTGCTTACCAAGACTAGTAATTTTCTCCCTGGGATTTCACTGCACTCTTACTTCATAAGTTATTAACATTATGTAGCAAAAAAAATTGTGCAGACAAAATTGTTAATAGCCGATTTTAGTACTCTTTTAAAGGCTTTATTAGGATTTAATTACAAAATTGACAAGGTTAGCATTTTTCCAGAAGCTATGTTAATTTTTAACAACCCTTTCAATTAATTATCAAACTAGTGCCCAGTACAAAGAATCATAAGATTATTTGCAGAACTTACTTGTAAATGGCTTTTAGCAAGTTCTAAAAAACATTGTGCTAATCTATTTTAAGAAAGAAAATAAATAGCTACCTTCACTGTGAATCTGCATGGGGCATTCAGTTTCACCAACCATTTTTTTTAGGTGTATAACTGCGAAGCTAAATGTTAAATGCTCATCAGTACTGTACTACTACCCTGTTATAAACTGAAGGAAAAAAATAGCTACAGAATTGGGAAAGCGTTCTCAGTATTAAAGCTGGTGCACAATATGAAAGTCTCCAAGTACAACCATAAAAGAGGCAAACAGGTAAAGCTTAAGGACATTTAACCAGCATCCAATCATCATGAATGCAAAATGCAGCATCACCCTTGTAGGTGGTAAACAAAGTGCAGACACAGAACTCACTGACAAATCAGGATCTGCATCTTCAGGTGCATAGGGAAAGCTGCTATTTGCACATATCTGCACAGGTTCCTTTCACTATGAAACAAGTATGGGACTTCCAAAGATAAGGGTCATCTGAATCAACATTATAATCTATGCAAGATGAAAGATTAAAGTGGTCAAGTTAAAAATTAAAAAAAGAAAAAAAAAAAACGAAGAGACAATGCTAATACATTTCCATGTCTTCAGTTTTTTGTCAAAAGAAAAGTAACATTTCTTTATAATTCTGGGGGGAAAAAGAACACAGGTAATCGAAAAAGTAGTATTACACAAGAAGGATCCCTGAAGCAGTTAATTGAATAAGATGGATTTAATTGAATAATTAATTCCCTCCTTTATTACTTATACCAAAAACATATAGTAGCATAAAAACTATTATTTCAGCAAATGCATTAGTGTAATTTTTTCTATTGTCAACAGCTGACCTATTGGCTATAGTCTGTACCTCATTCTCTGAAAAAAGTTCGACATTACTCATATTTATCCACCTCTAGATTTTTTTATGGTATCCACCACTATAATATATGCCCATGAATCTAATGTATGTTTGAGTTCCTATACTAGACACCAAATTATTTGTGCCATCGTAGTCAATTATCTGCTTTAGGGCATACCAGAGGTTTCTACTGATCTATTTATCTAACACAATTAACACTAACACTACATTTGACATACTTATATAAAGCATCATATACTGGTTGTATAATTTGGTATGTACGATTCAGTTAACTAACCATTTCAATTTCTATCGTGCTTAAACTAAGTGGTGAGAATTTAAAATGTTCATAGCTTAAATTTAAAAAAAAAAAAAAAGATTTTTTTTAAAACACCTCAACATGAGGGATATTGTAAGCAGCAGGTACTACACTAGCAGGTGATGAAGAGTTTCTGCAACACCTCTGCCAATGCTGCTCTTGCCTAACCTTTCACATTTTTGGTTTACTAC
The DNA here is from genome assembly GCF_030867095.1 of Alligator mississippiensis. Lineage (NCBI taxonomy): Eukaryota > Metazoa > Chordata > Crocodylia > Alligatoridae > Alligator > Alligator mississippiensis. Next base: position 47,817,232 of record NC_081830.1, read on the forward strand.
TCCCAAATAGAGATTACCAACCATGCACCATTCCACTGCATCTCTGTAATGGTGGAATATACCAAGGACTACATTTAAGCCACCAAGTCAATTTTATTTTGGACTTAAGTCAGATCTAAATTTTCAAAGGTAATGATCCAACAAATTAACACACCCTCCAACTTAACTTTTTAATCCTTCTTCAGGAAGGAGTAAACTGGATTATTTACTACTAGAACAAACTTTAGAAATGTTTTAGCATTTGAGCCAAGGACAGGTATATTTTAAAGACCTGTAAATATCTTTCAAAAAGGCCAAAATATAAAACATAAAAAGTAACAAAGTCAAGGGAAGGGGAGAAGAATATATTAAAAATTACTGAACCAAAATTCAGCATAGATAACTGTTTCTAGTTTGCAAAGCACAGTTAAATTATTCAGAGTTAGAACTTTGTGAATATTTTATGTTCACAAAAAATATCAAAGAAGAAAGCATGTCATTTCATCTAGACAATATATCATTCACACACACAGCTAGATACCCATTAATGTAAAGTTCAATCTCCATGCATTTATTCTCAAGCTGGCTTCCATACTCAAGAGGCAAGTCACCTACACTTGTCTAACTACTGAAATCAGAAAAATTCAAGCACTGCTTATTTTTGTTATTTCACATATATGGCAGCCTCACAGTCACAGCTAAGCATCTCAAATAAGGAAGGCAAAAAAGTTACAGATTCTTACCTGCCACTCCAGCTGAAATCATGTGTACCTGGGTGGAATCTGGATCAAAAATACTGTTCAACTTTTCCTTGCAATTTGAGTAAGCAGCAAAGTATATTGCTCTAAAATCAGAATGAGATCCAAGATTTAATTTTCTATCTTACTTAGATGTAGCTACAAAGCACTGCTAACGTAGAACAGATACATCTCTGGCTTCATTATTTAGAGATACTATCTGATGACAAAAATATTACTATAAAGAAAGCAGCACAAGCTGTAATTACACAAGCACTTGAATCCTGAGGTATGGGGAAGGAGAACTGGGGGGCGGGGAAGGAATGGAGTGGTGTTTATTCATCTCAGCCCTTCTGCAACACTCCGAAATCTATACTGGCCATAACAAGCATGAAGGGTTTAATTGTGAACTTGAGAACTCCAGCTTTTGGGTCACTGTGTTTGGCAATGGCCTGGTTAATTAACATGCAGTCTTATTATGAAAACATAGAACAAAACCACACCAGACTGTACTAGGCAAAATACTCATTTTAATGATATTACATTGTCACACTGGTTCTGCTTTTTAGAAGAAAGGTGACAGGGAAATCCAAAGGGCCATTCTTTATTTTTGGGTTGCTTTGCTTAAAGTGCAAGTTTTACACAATACACTAGAAATGGACCCTTTCCCACTGTTCTTCCTTTCAGTTTTTGATTTAACCTTTCTGAAATGATTCATTCAAAATCTTACCAAATACAAAAGAAATATACAAGTAAGAGTTTGCAAATTGTGTTCAATCGAAAATTATACTAAAAATAACCAAAATGTTTTTTAGCATCTAAACAGACTACCATGCACATTTTAGAAAGGTTGTTTTAACCTCACAATAGCTATAAAATTTATTTTCTGTGATCATATATGTGCTTATTATTAGTAGTATTAGGTAAGCAATGACTTGCACAAAACCGTTATACAACATCTACATGATCAACGCCCCCCCACAACAAACAGAAAAGCCCCTGTCAAAATACATATTCACGTTCTTCATTAAACAGAACATTAACTTAATCTGATTACCTCTGCAAACATGTTTTTCTTCAGAACAAAATGATAAAGTACGTGCTTTCTGAGATGTAATTTTTAAAATGGGATCTGAACCCAGCTGAATATGCTGTATGAGTTATGTAACATTTTTTTTAACAGCTTATTCAAACAAAGAGCTGCTGTGAAAGTCACTTAGCAAAAGCTTAATTGAAACAAAGTGTTTGATGAAAGCTGAAGAGTGGAAAAAAAAGCCAGGATGTGCTAACTCACAAGGCTAAATGCATTATCAATCAAACAACTCTAATGTGAATACTGAAGAAAAACAAACACAAGCTACAATATTTCAGCACTGTCAGTTTCAGAAGAGTTAACTGACCATTACAGAGCACCCCATAAAGAAGAATTCACTTAAAGAGATAAATTTAAAATCAATTTTGAGAGCACACACAACTTTAGGCAAGTATACCAAAGTATTCCTCAGCATTTTCAGGGGAATTTATCATATGGACTTAAAAGACACTTTTAGGCCGCAGCCTTTTTAATTCTAGTTAGTCTTTCTTCCAGCCCACAGCTAAAAATTATAAACTAATGCTATATGTTATTCAAAAAATAATAAAGAATACTACTACTAATAAAACAAATGCAGATATTACCTTGTTCCACAAAACACTCAATCTAGTTCAATGTCTAACATATGGCAGAGTCATTTCACTTATAAAATAGGCATTTTTATTTTACCTGGAAGGAGCAACGCCTACCAAATTAGGACCTAGCCCTCTGAACAGAGAACGAGGACCTTCCTTTTGTAGGATCATCCTGGAAAACAAACAAAAAAGAAGTTGTAACAGTAAAACAAAACAAAACCCACACTATATATTAAAAGCAGATAACTGCAGTACACAATAATACTAAAGTTCAATTTTAAAAAAATCTTTGTTTTTTTTTTTAAATGAAACAAACTACTAATTTTATCAATTTAACAGATTTAACCATCTAAGTCACAGGGTTCACCCATGTGTAATTTTTTTTTTTTTCTGGCAAGCAGTGTTCTCATAGTAAATACATATACATTAATAATCATTCTTAGAACTGGATCATCTGCTGTACTATAGATTCACATTTGTTCTCAGAAGGCAGGAACAAACATTCAATTTTATTGCACCTTTCTCCAATTCCTCCCTGTTCCCAACAGACGATTTAGAAGTATCTAAGTCCCATGAAATACTCTACTGTCACACAAAAGATTTATCAAACTGTAAGACACTCAAGTGTATGTCCAGTTTTTGAGCCCTATCCTAAAATACAGTTTCCACACACATCATAGTCCTTTTGATCTGGGAACTCCCTCACAACAAATGCAGCTAGACAGGGCAAGTACTGATGTAGCCCTCTCTCTTCCCAACCACTCTGCAGGATTAAGGCTTAGCTGTTATGAGATCAATTTCTTCTTAGTTTTTCATCCTATGCATTCCTATGGAAGTTACCAACTGTAAATCCAAGTAAAATTGGAGCCCTTGTTTTGTACAGCTTGACTCCTTACCAGGCACAAGTATTCTCACTGCAATCCACAAAGCACTTTAGCATATAATGAATTTAATCACATGAGTAACTTATTGTCTTCACACAGACTAATCATGCTTAAGCTTAAGTACGTGTCAGGATCAGGAATAAGGTGTGCAGCATTTTGCAGGGCTGAGACCAGTAACCTTACTGTTCTGAGAACAGTGAGGGTAAATGAAGGCCATTAGACATTTTTAATAGGATAGACAAAGGAATAGGCAACATACACTTTAGCTTAATAAGCTTTATACTGAGCATTAACACAGTACTTTGAATTTACTATTGTCAGCATTAAAAGATTTGGAATACTTGCTCCACTGAGGTGTTTTTTGTTTTTTTTTTAAAGTAGACTATATTACATGTGTTGAATCCCAGCACAGGATTTGTTCCAAGATGCCTGGATACAATAAGGTTTTGTTGAACTTGGACATTGTTGGCCCTACAGAAAATGTATCTAAATCCTTGATTATAAAATTCCAGCTTTGGATAAAGAGAAAAAAAAAGAGGATCAGTGCCACTGCAAGAAGGAATTTTAACCGTTCAACTGGATGTTGCAATGTAGGACTCCAAGCTTATCAGCTTAGATAAAACATCCAATACACACAGTATTTTTCAGGCATATTCTTTGTTCAAAAAGATATACAGGTTAATGACAGCAGAATCAGTCAATTGTACAAACTTAATGGTTGCGTAAACTGTTTAGAGAAGTTTAAACTGATTAGTCTGAATATACACATACATCTAAGTCAGTGTTCCAAGGGATTTCAAAGTACTCTGAAAACCAGCATTTTGAACATTTGCGATCATTTGATTTTTTTTTTTTTTATTATGTGGAATACACACAGATGTGTGTGCATTCCATATAATGGGATGGCTTTTTATGATCAGTCACTCTTGTGCTTCTTGCACAAGAGTACTCTTCCATGTCCCACAGCTGAAAAAATGAGATGCAATTTCACAATCTATAGTGGAGGAGAGCACAGCTCACCTGAAACGGCATGTAGTAAACCCCCCTCTCAAGTCACCAGTAGATTGCAGGATGTAAGTCTGAAGTACGACTGGCCTCACCTGGGGCTTGTCTACACTGAAAGGGATGCTCCAGGAATTAGGTCATCTGGAAATTTATCACTTAAAAAGTTGAATGCCGTTTTCTATTAAAAATGTTTTTGTAGGTTTTATTCAGACCTTTATCTGAAGAAGGAAGCAATTATGGAGAGCTATAGTCAGGAAATCTAAGTTCAATTACTTGTTAACAGACTCACCCATAGTGAAAAAGGCTGCCATTGGACAAACAGTGCCAAATGCCAGGCTTTAATCGCTTTTTTCTTTTAAACAACTGACTTATTCTTGAACTATTAAAATAATTTTGGTTGAAAGTAAGAGTATGTAACGTAGGATAACTTTTAGGGGTCACTGTGGATAACTCAGACATCTATTACCATCACTGATATAAACTAAGGAAGGAGGAGGATTTTATTGTGCAATTGGCACCTAGTTATGGCATATCTAGTCAGTTGCACATTTCCTAGTGTATCAGATTTACTCATTGTCTGTGTAAGACTTGTGCTTTCCCTCTCTAGACACAATGTACAACTCCCATACCCCACTCCAACCCCTCCCACCTACGCGCACTTAAAAAGATGGTGGGTGTGGTAGTTGGGGGGTAGTGGGAAGAAACGCACGCGCGTGCGTGCACACACACACACACACACACACACACACACACTAAAAGACTGGCATAAATATTTCGGGATAGGTGCCATAACTCACTTTTTTTCTGCTGCCCCCTGCCTCTAACTAGATTTCAAATTGACAACATCCTTTAATATCTAGTTAGATGAGGTTTCCAGAAGCGGAGTGAATTAGTCCCTCAACATGAACTTAAGAAAACTGTTTCTTTGAAATTAATTAGCTGCGCATTAAAACTGGGCACATCTACATGTGTCCCTATGGCACCATTGTTACTGTGCCATCATTTAGTACAGTGAAGTACTAAATTGACAGAGCAGTAACAGCCCGTACTGCATTATCCATGTGGTGCATAGTTATTTTTAGCTGTTACATTGCTGTAGCGACACTGAGGGAGCATGTCACTACGGTGACATAGCTGCAGCATCATGGTTTTTGCCTGCCAATGCTACAGCAACGTGGAGTCTCATCCAGATGTGCCCACTGGCACTTGGAGCCTAATCCTGAAAGGTACAGAAGCCAAATCAGAACGAGTGAACCGAGTGTACTCTGCACGTCTCTCACTCATAACCTAAAAAAGTTACCTCTGATATCACTTACATCAGTTAATTCACAAATAACTGTGCTGAATAACTGAGCTTTTACACAGGTAAAAGGTAACACACAAACCTTGTGTTTGCCAAAATATTCCAAGAAAGACGACAAGAAATCAACTTCAAAACCACTTACAAGGTCATTTTAAATGGCAAACTGTGGCCAAACATTATATTTTGCCAAAAATCTTAAACTATTAAAAACTTTAAAAGCAGCTCTAATAAGCTTGTGAAACTTCATTAGAAGAATCAGGCTCAACAGTTAACATGCCCCTATATTTATTGAACACATTAAATCACAAGCGAGAATCCAAGCTGACTAGTTTTGTCCATCAGGCATAAAAATAAATCATCTCTCTGCTCTGTTCAACATTACATCTAAATGTAAGAAAAAAATATTCTAGTTCTTATTATACTTTACTTTTTAACAATTCATTCCATTTCAACTTTGGCAACAGCTCTTAGATTTTATTATATATGGAACTGGACTAGTTGAAACATGCAGTTCTAAAGAGAAATGAGCTTGCGTAATGTATATGTGCAGAAGGACACTCAATTGCTGAAAGCAAAGTAAATGAGACTAAATCTGAAAGAAACAAAATGTAAAATGAACAAGTTACTAGTAAGCACTTAGGAAGTAGTCAATGACATTAACATTTGTACAGCTGAATCTTGCAGCCTCACCTGCATTATTTAAACTAAAGACAGATAACAGTTCTACCAAAAGGCAAACAGCTATACCTTCATTCAAGATTGTTGTGATATATCTGCTGCCTGAACCCAGAAACAATAATGATGGAGAGTCCTGGGCCACATGGAGTAGCTAACAGGAAGTTTTATTGCAAAGATAGTTTACCTAACCATTCTGATATGCACCATGATGTAAAATCAGCACCCTGAAGTGACTGGATGGTCCAATGAAATGCATACATCTATCCAAGAATATCATCATGCTTTATTTTAGAAACATCCTGTGGAATGGGTTTGCTTCAGAAAGCACATACAACTCCTTCCTTAGTAAATTTTATCTGAAACTATTTGAGTCAAAAGAAAAACATTTAGCCCACCCTCCCCCCAATATACAATTATCTGGTTTAAGGTGCAACACGGAGGATGCAATCGGTACACAATTACTCCATATCAGCACAGCATATTCCACCTCCCTATGCGAATACCTATACCAGCATCTGGCTCCTATATACTGAAAGAAGTACTGTCCACAACTGTACAACAGCTATTCTTACTGTGAAGTTTGAGAGGTTCTTACATCCTTAGACCAGCAGCTACCAGTCTAGTTCTTATGTTTTAGTTACCGCTCTTGGCAGGGGGCGCTAAACTAATAAGCTCTTCAGGGCTTGCTTCTTAAAACAGATGGTAATATATTTCCCCTGCTTTCAAGCACATTTTTACATCAGTCTTGGAATAGATACTTTCTGGGACCAACAGAAGCCCCCCTCCTACCTCCGCTTTATCAACACTTTCTCATCCACCTTCTCAAAACACTGGGAGTAGAAGCTACAAAACTTCTGTTAACCACTTCTCATTTCAAAAGACTTCTATGAAATCCAGACTTCGAAGTCAACAGCACCCCTTGGGAGGATGCTGTGCCATTAATAATAGTTCTCCAGGGCGAGACCCCTATTGGTTCCCCTATTAGGATCAGGATTTTACCCCTCTTGCACAAATCAGTAGCCAGGACAAAAGTGCTAGTTATTTCACACACAACAATTGTAAAACTATAAGAGTTAAATTTGAACACTGCTATCATTCATGCAAAACCACCACCATTTGATTAAAGAGCCTCGTCTGCTAAGCGAAGGTTGAGATCAGACTTTGGCTGCCAATTTGTTTCACCCAATGCATCCAATCAGAAGTCTTAGTTTTATGTTAAATATGAAACCTTCCTGGTCTAGATACTATGCTTCCCAAAGATCTAACACTGACCCATGCACAGAAATTCTGTGCAGGGCAAGGTAACACAGGATCAGATTTACAACCACTTGAGTTTCTCTGCGATTGCCAAGGAATGCTGCTTGGAATACTACCAGATAAAGAACATGGCTGGACAGCTAAGGTGATTAAACAAGCACAAGGGAATCTCTAAATGGGTGTCACCTCTTCATTTTTCCAAATAAGCAAAGTTTAGTAATCACACTATTGCACAGGGTGGAAACAACACTTCTCATTCATAAATATGAAAAAGATTATTTCCAACAAAATAAAGGGAAAAACATCTGCTCTTGGAAAGAAAAAAAAATCCACCTCCTATTCCTCCTGATCAAAGATCCATGCTCAACAGGACCCCGGCATTCAGTACACAAGATGAACCCACAGTGGGAATGAATGGGGTTGTAAAGTGAAGGAGGCTGATTTTGTTGATGAAGTGGCAATGTGTGTTGCGGAGAAGACAAGAATTGCAGGAGCAGGAATGCGGTTTTAGGGCTAAGGCAGCTGACTCCTAGGGATCTGGATTCTATCACTGACTTTTCCAGAGTCCCAATGTGATGTCCTAACCAAGACCGTAACTGCTTCTTCCTCACTTTTTGGGTGCTGGACTTGAGACCCTGGAGGGAATAAGTTTGCCGACTCTTCTCTTGATCCAGAGTTCTCTGGTCATCAAAAGCTGATGAACAACTACATGGAAACAGAATAATATCATGACAATGGACCAATTATTTAAATTAGTGCCATCCTTTGGTGGGCCTTCTTTTGGGGCTGAAGTACCAGTCCAGTCTTACTACCCCAAAACATATCCAAATGCTACATTTGAATAACTGCACGTAGAGCTGTGATTAATATTATCACATTTGAGAAACAACAACTGTACAAATCAACTCTCCCTTAGAAAGCATGATTTCTAAAATTTTGTAATGTTCCCAGAAAGGAAAATAATCCCCTCTGCGAAACAAAAGAGGGTATGTGAAACAAGGAACGTGCATGTGGTACTCACTTCAAACAATGGAGAGGTCCAGGGGAAACTCTAGTTACTCGATTGACACTAGCACCACTCACAGTGTTGAGGTGAACTTCAGAGATGTAGAGAGTTATAGAAGAGGACTGCAACCGTGTTTTCACAACTTCGAGTGGACAAGTCAGAATGGCCCCAACAGTGCCTCCGCATCTGCAAAAAGGAAGAAGATTACTGTAGTTTTAAGTCACAACTGAAATAGAAAAAGTTAATACTCAACTAGATGCATACAAATTGACACAATATCGTAATCAGAAAGAGGATACCTGTGCACTGAACTTGTACAACAGTACTGCAGTTATCACTTGTACTTCAATGAAAGACACAAATCAATTTCTCTCCATTAATTTAACTGCTTAGAGTAAATATATTTACTGACAAAACAAGTAACTGACTGTAGCAAAACTGCACAAGTATACAATCTGCTCTGGAAGACAACCTAGTCTCAACCTTCTTCTTGTAATGTTTAGCATATTCCTGACCAAAAAAACCTGTTAAAAATCTCATTTATAAAACTATGGGGTATATGGGTTCAGAGACAATACATGTGGCATTACGTTTAGCAAAGGGACAGGAGGCAAATAAAGTAGGTGGGCACAATATTTTAAGTGCTATTTTTAAATATCTTCACTTATTTCAAGGACTCCACTTTGTTTTGAAGGATGGAAAGGGAAAATAGTGATTTTCTGAACATCTATAAGGATTTTTCCTTCAAGAGTACCAATTTTGGCTACACCTGTTGAATACCCACTGGATTTAATGGCACTAGCACTCACTTATCTGAAGGCAGTGCATGGAGGGCCTGCAGACAGTTGCAGTGTGCCATCAAAACTATTTTGTTCTTGTTGGAAACCTAAAAGCTTCTCAATATTGGAAATTACTATTACTTATAAATATTGCTGCCTTATTCAACAGCTCTTACCTGCCTGCTAACATTACTTGACTATGTTCCAAAAATGTTCCAAACCAGGCCAAAATTTTTTCCAAAGAGTTAAAACTTTCTTGCAGGAGACCTGATCTAGTTTTTACTCAAAAGTAGTTTTGTTTCTGTATCTAACACTGATCCTTTCCTTCTGCAGGGAATTAATGGAAACTGTGATTACAATTTGTATTGCAAACTTCATGAAACTACAGGGCACTATTAATTCACAAAGTCAATTAAGGATATGTAGAGAATAATCATAACCTTTAGTCATCTTCAGCTGGGCTACATTTAAAACTAGCTATGTGCTGGAATCCTGTTACTGATCCCAAGAGCCAATCAGCCCCTTCTGACCAAGATTATCCTAAAAAGAATTCCCTTCCAAGTTTTAAAAATAGAAACTGTGTCAAGAATTTTTTCCTTCTATTTTCAGTAATCTGTGTCACTATAATATCACTGAAAGATTAAGAGCCTCAACATACTAAAGAGTGTTTGTGCATTAAATATTGAAGAGATTTCAAAATTAGCATGCAGACTGTACAGTGAGAGGTACATAAATGCTTTGGCAGACAAACTCTACAACAGCCTATGTATGCAGGGGGTATACAACAGGGTACTAACTTACTTTATGAACTTCACGTAGCTTCATTACCAAATGAAGCTACTTGTAAAAATAAAATGTTTCTTTTATAGCCACAAAAATATATACAAATCAGCATTATGCTGATGATAATTACACTCAGCTCATATATAGTGATAAAAAGTCCTATACCTCAGAAAGATTTAGGAAAGAAACATGTTTTCCCCTTTCAATTACTTCTCCACTCTATTTTATTTGGGACTACTTCCAACTAGAATTTGAATGCTGCAACGGGTGTGCCCACATAAATGCACAAGGGAGTTGAGGGGGGGGAGGTGCGGCTGGAAGAGGGAGGGAGAGAATAAGAAAAACCAAGATTTAAAACATTCCAAAAGACAGAAGTCAAACTACAAATGGGCCTTTTATTGTTGATCTAAACTTTTACCAAGTTCAAGCCATTAATCTGCAAAGTTTGCAGAAATTTAGAGTAGGAAAGAGTACAAGAATTCATTTATACTAATCAGTCCCCGATGACAATCCAAGTGTTTTAAGTGATTTTCAAAGTAAAGTGTCTGCACAAATGCAGTTAATTTTAATACTTAGATAATGTGGTTTCAGATGCTTTGACACTTTATCCAAAACAATCCCATTCTAATGCAAACTAGACTAGTTTTATTTTTAAACAGAAGCAGGCCAAGGAAAGAGAATTAAAAGAAATAACAGTGTATTCAGTGCATTTTGGCTGGGATGTTGCAGCTAGGGATGGTCCTGCTTTGAGCAGGGGGCTTGACTAGATGACCTCCTGAAGTCCCTTCCAACTCTAATTGCCTATGATTCTGAAGAAAGGCTATGTGGATTTTGAATGTTAGTGACACATAAGTATTTGCCTCTATCATTGATGTGGATGTAAAACAAAACTGAATTTCCCATATACCTCACTGATAAACTGTAGCATTTATGTTGACATCTTTGCTTGACTTCAATCAAAGTAATGTGCAGCATCAACTTCTCTCTTTTTTGCATACAAATTGGTCATACAGAGCATGCTGTTCTTTAGCAGTGAAAGCATTATACAAGTGTTTGGGGGTTAAGTATCAAGATTTATGCAAATATTACCAGTCTCAAGTGGCTAATTACTAGGGCTACGTGAAGCTTCGATCGCTGACTCAATTCGGCAGCTGAATTTCCAAATCCGAATTGAATCAAGGGACCCTTTAATCTCTCCGAATCAAATCAGAACCCTCTGAATCAGAGAAATTCAATGATTCAGACCCAAACACAGCTTTAAACGTTTTTTCAACATACCTCATGGTACCAGGCTCACAAACGCTGAGATGGTGGAACTGATGGAACGCCCCACAAGTGCACTTCCGGTCCACTTCCAGGTCTGCTGTGGAGTGTGCGGGGGACCAACCCCCTCCCCGCCCCCCCCCCAGCTTGGTGACTGGTACCTCCTGGGTAGGGGGAGGGGGGGGCACTGGGGTCCTCTTGCAGCCAATAGCTTAGCTGGGGGGGGGTGTCCCCCCACAGCAGACCCAGAAGTGGACCAGAACTACTTCTGGGTCCTCTGCTGAGCATGCGGGGGGCCCCCCTGCATTCCTGTGGGACACTCCATCTGCCCCACCATCTTAGCGTTCACGAGCCATGCCTGGTACCTCGAGGTATGTAGAAAAAACATTTAAAGCTGTGTCTATGGCCGAATCGCTGATTCTCTGAATCAGCACTGAATCTTCAGATTCCGATTCGGCTGAATCAAAACAGGACAGTGATCTGAATCACTGTCCCTCAAACTGGGCCAAATCCAAATCGAATACAGCCTATTTCTCACACTCTTACTAACTACCCCTCTCTTCAACAGACAAGGTAACTGAATCATGGGCATTGATTGATATGCATACCTTTGTCTAGTCCAACCCGCTGGAAAACCAGCATGTCAGAGCAGACTCCTTAGTGATTAAGTGAACTGCCAAGACAATACAGGAAGTGACGGAGCTGGGCTCAGAGCCTAGATTTCCTCTCTCCATCTGTGCTTTAGCCAAAATACTAGCATTTTTTTTTAGCACCTTTAAAAATAAAAAGGTAGTTTTCACTGAAAACTTTATAATACCATATCACATTAATATATGCTGGCAGATGTAGAGGAGAAATGTTAGGATGGAAATACCATAGATACTTGTTATGTATTTTTATGAAGGACAAGGAAAGATCTGTGTAACTTACGAACGTCACAAATAAACTGCACAAAAACCACCCAAAAAATCCTGCTCAAACATGAAATGCTCTTAAAATGGAAGCATGCAAGCGAGCCAGTAAGATGAGCTAAAGGCTCCAACAGTTGCTTGTTCAGACCTTGATACACATTTACGAAAAAAGTGGCTGGGTTTTTGTCCTCATACTCATCTCTCCAAAAACACCTGTATCACCGAGAAACAAGTCTCACTATATTCAAGGAAGTACCATACCAGCCAATTACTTTATCCAACAATAAGCTTCAAAAGTGGGAAGAACTTTTTGATATAGGAAAGCAGAAAATTCACTTCCTTTAGCCAGTGCTCAGATGGGTTACCAACACAGACAGACCACTACAGAAACACTTTAAGCCTGGAATATGCTTTCCTACATTATCTTCTGCCATCAAAGCAGAGATTCCAGGTAATACTTGGCAGATGATTCTTACTGCTAAGTAGAGTAAACCAGTAGGGGCCAATCTTTCTGGCAGGTATGCCATAAAATAACCCTAAACCCTTCTGGAGGACCACAAGGATCCCTTCTTTTGCCCGATCTGCTGTTCTGCTTTCTGCTCTCTGCCCTACTGCTCTTCTTTCAGCTCCCTGCCCTATCTGTGCTGTCTGTGCCCTCCCCAATCTGCTACATGCCACAAACAGGATCTGATGTGTGGCAGGTTGACCAGCTGTGCAGTAAACAATTTAAAGAGTCACCAAAATGTCAAAGTTAAAAGATTATTACAATAGCTTTAGCACAGTTAGTTCCAGTACCTTACATTTATTTTATGCTCCTTCAACATTTCTTTCAACTCTGCCAACACAAAGACACTATTTTTACTATCATATACTAGCACAAAGCTGCAACATTCCAGTTGCAAGGAAACATCTGAACCAAATCAAAACTCCCACTGAAAAAAAAAAAAATTATATCACCTTATTTATTTTAGCTTTCTGCAAAAAACAGAATGACCCAGATTTTGCACCTGCCCTGCCACAGAGTAGAAAAGGGGAGAGGAAATGTTCTTTTTTTTTTTTTTAATTACAATAAAGAGAAGAGAGTAAGTCTACAAAGTTTTATATTTGCAAACCAATGGTTCCCTGGCCATCTACCAGTTTGGGTGGGAAAAAAAAAAAAAACAAAAAAAAACAAAATCTACAACCACTGAGGAACTATATCCAACTCAAGTACTTAACTACAGTTACAACTCGCTGAACAGGTATTTAAGTACTAGGAGAACACCAGGTCCTTAAAAAAATGGATTTATTTAAATAAAATAATTATGAATTTTAAACATGAATTATATTATCAAAACTCACTTATCCCAAAACTGGCATTCAATACACAGAATTTGTGAGCAAAAAATTCAAATATTAGAGGGTGGTAAACGTCATAATCTGTGCAGGCAGGAAAAGCTTTATTTATTAAACAGGTCAGCTGCCATTCCAAATAGCATAAATGAGACCAATGTCCATTTTAATAGAAAACACGTGTTGTACGCATGTACAAGTCACATTCCATCATTAGTTTTTTTGTTTCCTGACTTGCTGATTTAACAGGACAGCTACCAGAAACACTGTGAAAGAAACAGTCTCTTCTTTGTATTCATGATCCTGGCATGCCATTAATAGATGGCCAGCGACTACAGTTTAGTAAGAGATGCTCTGTAAGCTGCCAGCACAGCCACCTCTAATTAACACTTATCATACTGCCTTCACTCCTGAGACTTTAAATTTGGGGACAAACCTTTCCTATTTGTGCCTTAACAAAAGCCATAATGTCTCTCAAAACAGAATGTATTTACAGGGGGGGAAAAGCCAACTTATTTCTCCCTAAAAGTCCAGTCAGTACATAGTTTATTTAAATTTTAACCCCCCCCCCATCCTCCCCCAAAGAAAGTTGCAATTACTTATATCCACAAGTAATTTTAGTCAAATGCAGGTCACAGTGACCGATCCTTATTATGGGATCAGATCCTTATCAACACTGTCACCAAGCAGACTGTAATCAATGGTTTCTACCAAGAAGTTTAAAATACATTTCTTCCGACTCCTTTCAATATCTGCAAGCTGCTTTGTGAAGGGTGAATTCAGCACTCACCCAAAGCACCCTACAGAACAGGTTCTAAATTTGATAAGTATTTTTAACTGTACTTTTACTAGATGTTTACTCAGCTTTGCCAACATATTCCTCATATAGCCTATTAACCTTACCTCTCACCAGAGATGTCATGATATAGCTTCTGATCCTATAATGCAATCTACACAAGAGGATTCCAAGTCCCCAAGTAAAACCCTATTGATTTAAAGACTGCATGACTGGTACCTTGCTGCAGATCTACCATGAGAGAAAAATTACCACATGAAAACTGTATTTTTGTGATGCAACAGATTTGACCCTACTGCATATTAAATACACACACACACACACACACACACACACACACACACACACACACACACACACCCTGCCCACTTAAGGAACAAAAAGGAGCCCATTTTTTGTTTGCTTGTTCTGTTTTCAATTAATACCTTAAAATCACCATGGTTAAGAGAACAACAATCTCAGTGAAAGCAACGAAGCTGTAGAGTAACAGCCAGGGCCTACTTTTTCCTACAAAAACTTTATTACTGGGAATGATGTGAGAAGGAAACTACCTAGTTTGACAAGTTCAGTGTCTAGAGTTAGCCAATGAAGAACACAGCAAATGACAAGTTATCAGAGATGTGTAGTCTAACATCTCTGCTTAACTACCTCTCTTGCTGTTAGGGGATCCCATTGCTGAATTAGCAAAGGTGCAACTCCACTGATGGAAATACCAGCATGGACAGAGAGCTGGAATTGTAACTACTGAGCCATTCAGATATTCTATAGGCTGGACTAACATTTCCAGCACCAACAGGAGGAACTATACTTGTGCTAGCGTAAGAGTTGGAAACTTCAGCAAACATTAGGGAAGATGAGACCTCTTACAGGTGAGTTGTATGGGCACAAAGAAGTTAGAAGTCAAAATAATAAGTGGGCCTTATTATTTTACTATATGGTTAAGGATAGCAGTATACACAAGAATATACACAAGACCCATACATTTAACATGGCCATACATTTAACATGGCAACCAGAAGTATTTGCCAGATGACAAAGACTCCTTATTAGGCCACTCATTGCATGTAAGGTTTTGGATTTTGGGGGTTTTTTTTTTTAAATCTCAGAGTAAATGCTAAAAATGTTTCCACAATTAAATCCCCGCAAGGATATTCCATTTTTAAATCCTCTGGTAATCCAAATACTGCACTTACAAGAAGTGAGTAGTACGGTAAGAAAACAGTCCAACAAAATATAATTTCACTGTCTAAATTGAGAGCAGCACAAAAAAGTTGACAGGGTGTGTGTATGGGGGGGGGGAAGGGGAAGAGGATTTCCTTTTAGTAATGGAGGTAAACCTATTTGTTGACAACAGTGCACCGCTGACCAAAAGAAAACTAGTAGAAGTGTCATGATTTCACAATTCTTAAAATATCATCAGCTATTTTTACTAAGACGTAGAAGCTCAATACTACTACACCCAATTCATGGAGCAACACTAGAGTTTCTGAGACCAAGGCCTCAGAAAAACCCACTGTTTATTCAGAAGAACAGCTGGGCAAGGTAGTAAGATAGAGGAGGAAGGGTACTAGTGTGGGTAAGGAAAGAAAGAGAAATTCAGTCAGGTCTAGAATATATCCAAAGACTGTATGAATTGTGCCAAGAGCCTAAGTTTAAGGAGGACAGAATTTGTCCAATTGTCTGGATAATTCAGATAGGTAAAGCCAGCAGTACTTTTCCCCTTATTACAGATTAAAGTCCCCAAAATAGCTTTATAAACCACTGTATAACTTAAAAAAACCCCATTATCTTAAATTGAAGAAACTGCAAAACAAAACACATTAATTCTCCATTTAAGATACTTTAGCAGTGTACAGCTGTACAATGAAGCTTCAGCATACATTCCGAGTCTCAAACCCTTATTCAGGTTCAGTTTTTACAAGGACTCACTAGTAACTGCATCCAGCCAAGCAGCTGCTAGACTTCAGTTATTTGTAGCAAATAACTTCAAAGACTTTTAGCTATCTCGACAGCTGGCAGAAAGGCAAGGAGACTGTCTCTGCAGTAAATTTACCTATTCTGAACAAATGTCCACTTGCTGTAGAGAGCAAAAAAAGTGAAAGCAGGGAAACTGCACAACTTAGTTGCACCATCCACCAGAAAAGGTCCCTCACCTCTAACGTAGCACTGATATGTTCTGATCTAGAGTGATCTCTCTAATTTGAGGTCTCTCCATAATTTAAGCAAATTGAGCAGCACCCCATTTCAAAAACTAATTTATTGAAGTGCTTACCTCCTTGCAGAGAGGCCAGACAGCGAGGGTGGGGCAATAGCCAGAGATGGGCAAAATATAGTGTGCAGGCCAGATGTGGCCTGCCAATTTTATCCAGCCTGTGGGCAGGTGACGCTGGTGGTGGCACACATGGTAGGCCCTGGGAAAAAAAAAAAAAAATCACACTTGGGCCCCCACTGCTGGCAGGTGGCACGGGTAGCGGGTCTGATTCTGGCCTCAGCTGGTACCAGAGCAGACGCTGGGTGGAAGCAGCCCTGTACACCTATCCATCACTGCACGGCAGCCTCAGAGATGGGAGTTTGGCTCACCCAGGGTCTGCAGGGCTGGACTCCATCTCTCAGCATACCATGTGGGACGCTGGGTGGAAGCAGCCCTGCCTGCATGACTGAAACCAAGCGGTAGCCTGGGAGATGGAGTCTGACCCTGCCCAGCACCATGCGCGAGAGAGAGTGCACACGCTACTCAACAGCTCAAAGCTTAAGAGGCCCTCCCGCCCAAATAATTGTCCACCCGTGCTCTAGCCCAAGCTTACACTTATCTCCTCACACCTTGAGACACCTTCAAAAGATCTTGCACCACCCTAGGGTGCCATGGAACCTAGGTTGGGAATCACTGCTCTACACTCTTGCTGCAGACATGCTGCCTGACTGGATTTGCACGTTTTTAGAGAAATAATCATAGTATGCAGCCCCAATGTCCCAGACATTTCTGGGATAGACAGCAAGTCATCCCCAACTGAAAACTGAAGTGCTGGCCACCAAACTGATTTCCACTTGGGTCACTTCAATTACTAACATCTCATTCCCCATGCAATTTCTAAAGCCAATTACCAAGGCCTTGGTCTTTTACAAAGAACAAAATATTTCAAGATTCTTCCTACTACAAACCTTTAAAGATTGTATCTGCAATGCACACATCTAGCCTGGACTATATTGAGCTGAACGCTACCCAATATAGAAGTTTGTTAACCTGATCCTCTAATATTAACACTTAAATGCTCCATAGCTTTCTCCTCCTAACCTGAATAAAAGTGATTGAGCTCATATGATCACCGTGGGCTCTAGGCTGGAAAGAAAGAAAGAAATCCTGGGCAGTACAACAAAGCTACTGAAAACCTTGCCTAAGGATACTGATGCCTTGCCTAAGGATATCCTATATCAGGATCTGCTAGCATAGGATACATCATCAGTTCCTGATTTTCAACGCAAGACGCTTGAAAACAAAAGGGGTCAAATTAACCAATGGTAGTAGAATACTTATGCTCAAATTCTTTGACAAGGTTGAAAGTAACAGAAAAGGAAGCAAACAAGCAGAATTCAACATCTACCGCTAGCTTGACAGTTTACTGACATTACAGTACTAATCAGCTTCTCGTACCTTTGATATGAACTACTTAAATGGTTTCCTTGGAGAATTATGGACTATAAAAAATTCTAGAGTCTGACACTTCGGTACAGAAACAGTAAAGCAAGCAGACATGAAGCGGCAGAGGGACCTTGCTATAGGAATATATTCTCTCAAATTATTTTGATTAAAATTGTTTATCTTTTTTTGAAGATTACATATTCCAATAGTAGAAAACTTATCTGGAAAGTCATTGTATTTTGTTCTTAAAGAAACAAAAGTTGTCATCTCATACCATCTTTGAATCTCAGTCACATGCTCTAAACATCTAAATGATCTAATGCATCTTTGTTACTTTACCAGTAGGAAATCAATAGCATGGCAAAAGTGCATGTTGCCATGTTTTCATAGGCTTTTGAAAGGATTTCATCTTTAAAAACTGTAAAAGTCAAAAAGACGTTTTGCTATAAAACTAGTAATGATATTTTCACATCTAACAAAGTGCCACTTCATTTATATACTGGAAATGAATTGTACAAACTACTCCAGCATATGTAAACAGTAGAATCTTCTTAATTGGCAAAAGTTATGGGGTACTTCTGTATGGCCCACCTGTGTAAATAGAGTTCATCTGAGATCAAGACAAAAAAGAAAGTACCCTAACAGCACTTTAAAATATTGATAATATATACGGGTGCACTGATATACTGGCTGGTTATCAAATTGGTACCAATAAAAAGAAAAAAGCTGATGTTATTGGCTATCAGCTTTTTTGGTGTTCATTGTAGCCGATAATTGTAGCCATACACCTAGAGCACCCTGGTGAGCACTGTCTGGTCCCCGTGCCCCACCGCTGGCCCCAGCCCATGCAAACTGTAAGTCCCAGCAAGCAGCAGGAAGGGGAAGGAGTGCCACGCTCAGTAACAAAGGGACTGTTACCAATTCCTGCTGCTGCTGCTATGGCAATGCTGTGCACACAGCAGGCCTGAGCACCAGGACTGCTACAGAGATGTTGGGCTGTGCACAGGCAGGGTAAGGCAACCCGCAAGGGGCATTCCGCTCCACTGGGCACCAGGCGCCTTTGCAAAAACGGCTTCTCCCCAGCAGCCATAGGAGCTCACCTGAGTGGGACCTGCTGGTGCTGAAGCAATGGCATGCTCTGGGGCTCCAAACGTGCCCAGCACCACTATCTGCACAAGGTCTGCCCCACCCACCCAGGATGGCAGCATGGGTTGTGCAGGGAGCGGAGCTGTTGGTAGGAGCCGGGGGCAACATGCATGGGAATAAGGCAATCACCACCATCCTCATCGAAGGCCAGAGCAGACAGGAGGTGTGTGCATGTGCTATAAATGCAAAACAAACAAAAAAAGTTTGATGTCAGTAGTTTAAAATGCCTTGCACTAATACTAAATATCAGTTATCGTATTGGCATTGCCTGATATGGATGGTCAGTCATCAGCTATCAGTATCAGCCAAAAAAACCTTTATCTGTACACCCCGAATAAGTAGTGTTTAACATAGTTGCAATGCCGGCTCAGTTTTGTAGAATGTTTTACTAAAGTAAAAATGGCTTTAACTTTTAAAAATGAAGAACAAGTTATAATTGGTGACTATCTTGTTCCAAAGGTCATTATTTGTTACAAAATCAAATCAAATCAGTCAAGCCTGCTGTTGCGGGATCTAGGTAGAACAGACCAGGGGGGAGGGGGGGGTAGGCACAAAAAGAAATAGAACAACTCTAGTCTAAAATCCAGATCAAGCTGGATTACTGTCTGATGGCTGCTTGGACCCTGTTCTGAAGCAAGCTAGTGGTCACAATCCAGTTCTGAGAGGATATTATCACCTCATATTATTAAGACACTGCAAATGACTTCTTCAGACAGTATCAATACAAATGTCAATGATAACATGGAAATGCTACACATGCTTACAATCAGTTCTTTCATGTTGCTTTATTGAACATGAGATGTTATAACCATCCTATATTACTCGTCCTATGAACAACTAGACTTCAGTTTCCAGAGTTATAAACCTTGAACCTTACATATATACAGAAAAATTGTGAAAACAGAGTTAAAAGCAAAATTCCTGCTTTCCCCATTTTCTTCCCAGTGCACACAAGCACATTTTGACTACAGTGTTAGATACTAAAACAGTCCTGAGAAAGGCCCCTAATGCTTTCCTATGGTCTACAGCCAAATCTGAGTTACGAGGTAACTCTTCAGGCAGTAAAATGAGAGTGACCAAGCAGCTATTGATGTGATGACCTTGAGTAACATTCACACTGCTAAGTGTGATCAAATGCATACTGAGCCCAGATTAGAGGCAAATCCATGGCTAGCACTCAAGGAAAGGCCTCTCAGTCCCTCCTGCACAGTAAAGTCTCTGACCCATTTACAGGAGCTGACAGCCAGGCAACAAGGGTTTGTAGACCAGGTCTCTCAACAAAGGCAGGGAAATTTACTAGCTGCAGAGCTCAAAAACCTGCATCTGGCTTCCATTATGTTTACAGGCCTCCTTCTCAAGCCAGTTCTCACTGTAGGCAGAGCTGTCAAGTCAAGGTGCCAAGACGAGGCATCAGTCTACTCTCCTTTTTGTTCTGCAAACTTACCACGATCTGGATTTCAGGAGCTGTCTGGGGCCCTGCTGTATAATCCTCCTCCTCCTTTCACAAAACCAGGGAGGCAGAAATTGTAAGCACCTGCCTAGCACCACCTGGGGGATCGGTGCACATCCTGCTCACTAAGATCCAGGGAGTGTGCACTCAAGCTCTGCTCAGGCCAGACTTATGCTCTCCTCTACCAGAACTACCATCCCATCAGTCTGGCCTGTCCCACTACAACCAGGAGCACCAGTCAGATTAGCTTCATCATTTCTCACAGGACAGCTAAGTCAGGCTGTCTCCAGTGTCCCCCTAGGAGCGCTCAACCCCAGCCAGCAGACTGACCCCAGCTCTAGCACCATCCTCAGGCCTGTGTGGGTCACCACAGCTCCATGGGAGGCCGCCAGATCTGGAACAGGGCCCGATACTGGCACATGGGCTGATCCTGGCATGCAGGGTCCCATCCAGCCCATGCCCCAACTCCTATCTGAGCCTTGCTGTCAGAAGGTTGAGCCCCACCACCTGTCGCCCAGCCCCGTGTACGGGGCACGGCTTCCCTTCCCCACCGACGGCCAGGCAAGCCCCGGAGGTGCTGAGGGCGGGCGAGCAGGCCCGAGGGCAGCGGCAGGCGGGATGCCGCAGCCCGGGAAGGCGCCACCGCCCCCGGGCCGGGTCTCGGCGGGACCCCGGGCGCCTGGGACAGGGCCCCAGATAAACAGAGCCTGCCATTGGCTACCGCGGCACGTGACGTCACCGCCTCGCTCCGTCAGGCCCCTGGCGCGTGACCCGGGCAGCCCCCGGGGGGTCCTGCCCCTACCAGCCCCCCACCTCCACCTCGACCTCCCCGCCGCGTGGCTGCGGGGCGCGGCCACGGCCTACGGAGCCGCTCGGCAGCGCCCCATGCAGCCCCCTGCCCGCGCCGGGCAGCCAGGCCGGGGTTCGAAGCCGCGAGGCCGGAGAGCCGGGGCCTCCCGCGGGCACCGCCCGCCCGCCCCGCCCCGCCCCGCAACCCCTCGGCCGGCAGTCTGCAGCGGCCATCGCCCGTCAGCCACGAGGCAGCGGCTCCGCACGGCCGGGCCTCGCCGCCCCGCACGTACCCTCCAGCAAACAGGTGCACCAGGGTGTCTCGCTGGCTCATTCTCGCTCATTCTCGTCCCCGGCGGGTGGTGCCGGCGCGTCTGCTCCGCTCCCGCCTCCTGCCCTGCTCGCTGCGCGGAGCATCAATGCGCGGCGGGCCCGCGGCTTCCTGCTTACAGCGCGGCCGCCCCCGCGCCCCGCCCCGCCGGGCGCCGAGCCCTCATTGGCCGGGGGCGGCGCGTCACGGCGCTTTAGGCGGCAGGGCAATGGGCTGAGCCCAGGGACACTGCACCTTTGGGGCACGCCAGGGCCCCCCTGTGCTTGCTGCGGTCTGAGGTGCCCCGAATGTCCGACGATTCTCCAGGAATTAGATTCGAAATATAGAAAATGATAATATGTGTTACTATTTTCCAGGTGTAGAGTTTAAATGTGGAGGGTTCTCTTCAATTTGACCGCCCCGCCCCACAATTACAACAGCAGGGAAAGAAGTGGCTGGGGGAGTGGGCAGCCCCGCTTCTCCCTCTGCAGCCTTCCTGCCCTCACCCCCATAATCTCTGCACCTCACCCCCTACTCCCCACAGTCTTTGCCTCTTCCCCCCTCTCTCCAGGCTCTGTCTCTCCCCCCCCCACCCGTTTGCTGACAGAAACTGCTCAGACTCTGTTCCTTCCCTAGAGCACAGCTCAGGGAAGCTCAGCCCTTGCTGGGCCAGGCAGCTGTGGTGCTGCTGATTGGGCCGGCAGGGGACAGCGTTTCATGTGCTCTGTGCCCAGGAGAGACTCCAACCAGAGCCAGAGTCCAGCTGTGCCTGACAGTAAGGGGGAGGGGGAAAGGAGGTGGCAGGGGCCAAAGCTGCAGAGCAAGGGGTAGGAGGCTGCTGTGGGTTGGAGTCTGCCCCCGCAACACAACTTTGGACACAAATCTAAGGCGAGGGGTTTCTCCTCCATGCTGACTGGGGGACAGGTGGAGGACAACCTCTTCTTAGGTTTGAGTAAATACAATATTGTATACTCTACCATGGGACAGGGCATATTGCTACTATATGGGGTCATATATGGTGTGCAGAATAGTGTTACTGCATGCCAATGGCATCCAATGGCATCCCCTTGCACAATGCCCTACAGTGTGTGCTATAGCATATCCCTCTAGCATTTGGCTTATAAGTACACTGGTGATTTTCAGACTTCCTAAAGTCGTATAACTGCTGCTGTTCCCAAACCGATCCCCTCATCCTAAAAAATGACACCTCATGTGCTGCCATTGTGGGGCCAGGTTGCCTACCTCCCAGCCAGCCCCACTGTTACCTAGTCTCTTTGCAGAACCCTCAGCTAGTACTGTACAAATTTAATTGTTCTGTTGACTCTGGTGGAGTTATGCTGAGCTTCCACCTAACTTTTGTTTTGGGGTCAGGTTAATAAACTAGTACTGCATGGCACAGAGCCATAATACCTTTCTGATTGCTGCAAGCCTCACCATTTTTGCATAATCTGTTTGATTTACTTATTCTTTTATAGTTCAGAAAAACCTTTCAAATTTGAACCTAACATAAATGAAAGTCCCTTCTTTTTTTTAAAAAAAAGATAAATAGGTGGCCCATGATAAGGGAAAAACAAAATGGGAAATGATCTGAGGGTACAAAGCACATGCTGTTGTTTGAAGTGGAGCAAAAGAATGGTAATCAGCATGAAGGGCAAAACTGGGGAAGAAAGAAGCCAGCCACCAATGACAATGAAGAAGGATGTGGGAACAAGGAATGGGAAGATCCAGATAAAAAGATGAGAACCTCCACTGGAAGGGGAGGCAAGGGAAAGGAAACCAATATGATGTTGATTGTGAGTCTGTAGAGGAATTCAAATAATTGTATAGAAAGATGACAGCCTCTCATGATCTATTATTAAAGTTGCAAGCATCTGCTATGAGAGAACTTATTTTAGCCGTTCTATAATATTGGTTTAAGATAATGTGTAACATCTGAAAATTGCCACGTTTGCTCATGAAGAAAATTATTTCTTCACAGTATGAAGAAAATTTATGACTTCGGTTTTAAAAATTACCCTGATTTGAATATTTTAACTTCTATCTAATGGTTGTGTGTTTATTTCTCTCTAGCTCAAAAATAGTTTACTATTCAAATAAGTAAGTAAATAGCTTATTTATTACCCATTCAAACTTTTACATTTCAAACTAAAGGCAGGCAAGCTTTATATTTGTACCTAGCTATTTTGGGCCATGATCCTGCCAAAACTAGGGTTAAATGGAAGTATTTGCATATATAGCATTAAATATTTGAATTCATCTTTATAGATGACCTTAGTGAATCAGTGCATTACATGAACTATGCATCTTGAACTTTATTAGCCTGAATGATTGTAGTCATTGTGTTAATTGAATAATCAGTTGACCTTCAATTTTTTGTAATCACATTATATATACATGATGTTATTTATTATGTGTTTTACTGTAGCGGCTTTTTTGATAGAAGAGGAATAAATACATTAAAAAAATTAAAGAAAGAAAAAACCACATGGGAAAATTTTCAAATCCCAAAGCATTGTTTCAGAAGTCAGCTATTATTGCTAATTGATGTTCCAAGTTAAACATTTTCAAAATCTATGCACTTAAAAAAAATCAAGGAATGAATAGCTAAGAATAGCATAAATTTTGTGCCATTAACATAAACAAAGCATTATTTTTATCGAGTATAAAGAAACCTGTATTTCATACAACCTCACAAACAATGCTAATTCAAAATAAGTATTGTTCACTTATCAGTAATCTCAATACAGAAACACAGTTCAATATTCTTTTGAAACATATCACTAAGGTTATTCATAAATGATTGGTTTTGTCATACAATGATAGCTTTTCATCTTTCTGATTAAGCTACAGTGTATGTTAAGATCAGAAGCCTGAGCTTGATGTGGAAGGCACAAATAAGCCAAGGGAGTAATTCCAAAGTAAAAGCATGAGAATGGTGGGAAATGAGGGTGATTGAAACAAGAACATTTAAAATAAAGGAAAGCCAGAAAGAAGGAAATTGGAGCTGTTAAGATGAAACAATGGAAATGTTTTTTTTTATTTATTTTTTTTTAAATATGTACCAAATTGTGGATGATGGGACATATTGCTCATGTGTGCTGTATGTAGATGACACACAGGAGTACCTCTCAAGATAGACATTTCAGATCTCCCCTTAATGCTATTCTCTTTGAAACACACAGCAAAAGCCTCCAAAGAGAAAAGGTAAGACTTCAAAACCACCTTTAAATTAATCCTCACTGAGGGACCCTTTCTCCTCTAGTTTAATGCGACTTGGCAGAACTAGAGGCAGGAGAGTGTCATGTGTAGTTTGGCACAAAGTGTCTGACAGGAAAGGAATTAAATTTACTCAAGATAATTAGAGCAGTTAAATTATTTTAGAATTATTTCAAAAGAGCACCAGTGATTTTATTAAATTCGGCATGGAGTATGAGAATCATATGCCAGATGCAAACTCTAAGGTCACATGCATCCAAGAGTTTCCATTTCCAGCTACACTTTCTTGGTAGGAATAGAGTGTGGTTTTTAAACAGCCATATGACATTGAAAATGGAGAACATATTCCAAGAAAGTCAAAATTAAAGAACTAGAACAGTAACAAAGACTCTTTGTCTTATGCTTTCTGTGCATAGGTGAACTCCTACTGGCAGTAACTACATGTGGAACTTTTTGTTTATACTGAGACAACTGAAGAATGTCATTTGATGATGGGGATGCTTACTGAAAGGATTATAAGCAGAGATGATAAATTTTCCTTCAACTCTATCTCCTATGATGCAGTAAGGCCATAGGTCCTATAATGAGCTCCCGTTCATCATTATGACAGGGAAAGTGATACATCATAGCAGATATAATCCAAACACAGAGCCCAGAATATGAAGGAGTATGAAAGCATAAGACACCAAATCCAAATT
Source organism: Alligator mississippiensis (assembly GCF_030867095.1). Lineage (NCBI taxonomy): Eukaryota > Metazoa > Chordata > Crocodylia > Alligatoridae > Alligator > Alligator mississippiensis. Next base: position 47,842,859 of record NC_081830.1, read on the forward strand.
CCAAGAGGTGTGGTAGCATCTTTTGAAATCCATATATTTCTGTTTGCAACTGAATTCATTTTTGTTTGTTTGTTTGTTTTATACGTTTTACTGTCAGGGATCAAGAAAAGAACAGTTGCTTTGGGTAGACCTATGTCAGGAAGGGTAAGTAGGGATCCAGGTGCCAGTCACTGGCCAGGGGGTGCAGAGCAGGCAGCTATAGTTGTATCAGACTGGGGTCTGGGAAACCACCAAACTAAAGTCATGAGTCAGGATCCAACTGTCAGAAGTCTGGACTGGAGCTGAGAAGTCTGGGAAAAGGATGTCTGGCATGCAATCTGGAACAAGGAGTCAGAAGCCTAGAATTTTTCAGAAAGAGAAAGCATCTATCCTGTTGAATAGCCTGCTGGCCACTAAAAGACTGCTCCTTATAAGTAGGTAGCATGACAATGCAGGCAACTGGGGACAGCTGGAAGTAGATCACTGGCAGCCAGGTTCACTTAGGTAACCAGGGCCAGAACCACCTCGTGGCAATTTGGCTTCCCTGCTACCATGATTCTAGACAATGGGGCAATAAAATGACTTTTCTGCTAGCAAATCTCAAATCTCCAGTTAGTTTAAGAGCAGTAAGCCCAAGACAGGGAATTCATTCAGGTCTAGCCTGTACTCTCACTGACATGCCAGTCTTCAATTTATCCTTTCTTCCAAAACTGGCTAACTCTTACTGATTATTCTGTCTGGGTATCGGGATTTTTTTTTAACAACCACAGCACGGTTTTGTTCTTCCTGCTTACAAAGCTTGGACTGTTAGGGTTTTATCCTTAACACTCTCAAGCTCCCAGCAACTTGTTTTCCTGTTACAATTTTCTAGTAGTTGTGGGACACAACCCACTAGTATGCCTACTTTAGCCAGAAGCTTTTCTGTCCCACAAGCTATTTTTTCATCTCAGCAGACACAGTCTTTCAACTGCTTTCAACTTTCTCATCTCCCTACACCAGTGGTTCCCAACCTTTTTTTCCTGTGCCCTGCTGCTGAGAGCGGAGTGCAGCACAGGCAGAGGAGCTCCCAGGATGCAGAATGTCTCGTCTTTTCTGTGTGGCACTGCTGGCATTGCCCCCACAGCCCTCATTTGGGTTGTGACGCAGGATTAGGAACCGCTGCCCTAGACAGAATCAGCTAGTTTTTCTTGCTCCTCTTTAGCAGCACAGAGAAAGATAACGGCATACTTTCCATTTGGCAACATTTCTGCCACACCAACCGTGTTGTCCCTCTGTTCTGAACTGATGCTTCAGTTCTTCGTACATTGTGCATGGTATGAAAATGCCTTCTCTCCCTTGGATTTTACAGTGCTTTACAGTCATCTCTACAAACAGAAAAGATTCCAGAAGATGGATCTCTCTAGACAATAAATTTCCAAGTATAAAACAGGGACAATGTAATGTTGAAAGCATTGCTTTTTTGGTTTTGTTTTAAGTATTCTTTCAAAAAATAAAACAGTTTGCTGTCTCTTGCAAATCTCAAGGTTAATTTATGTAAGACAACAGAAAGCAGATTTCCTTTGAAATAAGAAAAAATATTTAACGTTCCCTGACACACTAATTAAGTGGTATTCACTTCCCTAGTCAGATGCACAGAAATATATTTGTCTCTCTCAAGTGAGTATAGTTTGTTTGGAGTTGTATTGAAGTTTTGAATCTAAACCATTTATATCCATTTATCTCTGCTTCTGTGAGTCTATCAGGCTTTGGAGTGAGGGAGGATTAAACCTCCTATCACTAGTAAATTCTGAAATCAGGTAGCAGAATTTCAGGATGTCAAAGGCTACTTTCTTAGGAATCTGTATAGAACTCACTCTGAAAGTTCATGTAAGTATTCCACTGATGCAAATTCCCCATGGCAAGGAGAAGCATGGGGCCATAACCATCTGGAAGTTTATGACCTCTAGTTACCACTACAGAATACCTTACTGGTTTAGTGTTGGTCATTCAGCCATCGGGGGTGTTGTAATGGAGATATATACTGCTAGGAAGAAGGTGCTGTCCTGAGTCATATGTCTGGGCAGTATACAAGAGATCATTTATGAGCTGGAGTTTTAAATTGTATTGGAGCACTGATGGCACTGTGTCCCTATTCTTTCCTTTTTATACCAGATATGAGTGTTCATCAATGAAAAAGGGTCCTCTTTTTTCTCCTCTGTATCATATTTCAGGAATCCTTCTGTCTTGTCCATCTCTCTCTTTTATCTCTCTCTTGGGATGTGCAAAAGAGTCTTTTGAGCATGTTATGTCTTGAGTATCTTTTCCTTGTAAGGGGCACATTGAGAGAGATCTAACTGTAGGTGTATACTACAGATCACCAAGCCAGGGAGAGGAGCTCAATCTGGAGTTCTCTCAAGAACTGGTAGAAGCCACGCGTGCATGAGACATGGTCGTCATGGGTGACTTCAATTACCCAGACATCTCTTGGGAGGAACACTCAGCTAAGTCCAGTCGATCGTGTTGCTTCCTGACCAGTACTGAAGAGCTCTACCTCACTCAGGAAATGCACAGGCCAACCAGAGGTAATGCTCTCCTAGACTTGGTTTTGGCCAAAGGAGATGATCTGGTGAGTGACTTGAATGAAAAGGGTAGCCTGGACAACAACGACAATTAAACCATCATGTTCACTGTCAGTCACAAGGCAGGCAAATAAGCTTGCAGGGTTGAAGTTCTGGACTTCAAAAAAAAGCAAATTTCAACAGGCTTAGGCCAATAGTGGGGGAAGTGCTGTGGGACCAAGGAAGGTGAAAAGGAGTGCATGAAGAGTGGTCATTCCTCAAGGACATGATCCTCAACACACAAAAGAAGTCCATTCCCATGTGGAGGAAAGGTAGCAAAAGGCCTGGTAAGCCCTCTTGGCTTAATAGGGATATCATGCTCCCCTTGAAAAAGAAGAAAGAGGCATACAAACAATGGAAAATTGAGACAGTCCCCAAGGGGGACTATGCAACAAGAGCCCATGCTTGTAGGGAGCAGATTAGAAAGGCTAAGGCGGTGACTAAATTTAAACTAACAATAGAAATCAAGGACCATAAGAAGTCCTTAGGTTTATCGGGAACAGGAGGAAAATAAATGGGAATGTGGGGCCATTGCTTAACAGCTCAGGAGAGCTGGTTACCAATGCTCAGGAGAGAACTGAACTGAATGCCTACTTTGCTTCAGTATTTCACTGGACTAAGGGGAAAATCATACTAGATAAGGTTCAGAATGGGCATGGTGGGAATGACCACCTTCCTACCACTGATGTTGAGCTACTGTGTGATCAGTTAGAAAAGTTAGGCATTTATAAGTCAGCAGGGCAGGATGAACTTCATCTGAGAGTGCTGAAGGAGCTGGCTGAAGTCATCGCGGGACCTCTGGCAAAACTCTTCCAAAACTCAAGGTGCTCAGAGGAGGTCCCTGAAGACTGGAAGAGGGCCAATGTTGCGCCCATCTTCAAGAAGGGGAAGAAAGAGAACCCAGACAACTATAGGCCAGTTAGCCTAACTTCTATCCCAGGCAGAATCCTGGGAAAATTCATCAAGGAGTCTATGTGCAGTACGCTTGCAGAAGGTAGGATTTTGAATGACAGCCAGCGTGGCTTTGTCATGGGAAGGTCTTGTCTTACCAAGCTCATCTCCTTCTACAACCAGGTAACTCGCCACCTGGGTAAGAGAAAGGAGGTCAACGTTATATACCTAGACTTCCAAAAGGCCTTTGATCTGGTATCCCATGATGTTCTCATAGGAAAATTGGACGATTGCGAGCTTAACTGCTTGACAGTCAGGTGTGTAGGAAGTTGGCTGCGGGTTAGGACCCAGAGAGTTCTAATGAACGGATCTGTGTTGTCCTGGTAAGAAGTGACCAGTGGTGTCCCTTAGGGGTCCGTGCTTGGTTCAGTGCTTTTCGACATCTTTATCAGTGATTTGGATGTAGAGGTGAAGAGCTCACTGGCCAAGTTCATGGACAACACCAAGTTATGGGGGAATGTGCTCATGCTTGAAAATAGGCTGCAGATACCAGGTGGACCTAGACAGACTTGCAAGTTGAGTAGATCGGAACCAGATGAAGTTCAACATTGAGAAGTCTCAAGTGCTCCATCTGCAGATGAACAATCCCCACATACTTACAGGCTCAGTGGCACCATACTGACTAGTAGGGGTGTGTGAAATGGGCTGTATTCAATTCAGATTCAGCCTGAATTGGGGACACTGATTCAATTCGTTGATTCAGATCACTGTCCCGATTCGATTCAGCTGAATCCGAATCTGAAGATTGGATGCTGATTCGGAGTATCAGCGATTCAGCCAGACACAGCTTTAAATGTTTTTCCTACATATCTGGAGGTACCAGGCACAGCTCATGAACTCCGTGATGGTGGGGTGGATGGAACATCCCACAGGAGTGCAGGGGGGCCCCCACACATGCTCAGCGGTGGAGCCAGAAGTGGACTGGAAGTACTTCCGGTCCACTTCCAGGTCCACTGCTGAGCACATGGGGACCCTACCTGTGCCTGCCCCAGCTCGGGAATCAACCACAGGGGGACCCAGGAGGCACCAGTTGCTGAGCTGGGGAGCAAGGGGAGGGTCCCCCACACGCTCCATGGTGGACCTGGAAGTGGACCGGAAGTACTTCTGGTCCACTTCTGGGTCCACCGCTGAGAGCGCTGGGGACCCCCCACTCCCACTGCGCTTCTGTGGGACTGTCACGGGGAGAGATAAACCAGGGAGACTCCCAAGCCCACGAGGGGAACCCTAGGGCCAGGAGCCAGGGGAGGAGCAAGAAAAATGAAAGTAAAAAAAGAAAAATTACTTACAGCAGGACTCAAGGAAAAGCAAGGACAACGGGGGAAGCCCACGTGGATTATTAGTTGTGCCTTTATTCAGCTGCGGCCGGTGGATGACATCAGCCCCAATCACCGGCCGGCGGAAATAAGAGGGCTGGCGGTGAGAGAGGAGTGGGGCGCGTGGATGCCAAGGGAGAGCCCGACCGGTGGAGTCAGCCGGGGGCGCAGGATGCCGGGAAAATCGACAGTCACCGGCCGTGAAGGAGCAGATGACTCAGGCAGCGAGCCAGCACCAGGAACCAGTGACAGGTAAGGCAGGAGGTGAGTCAGTAAGAGGACTCAGGGTGCGGGGAGAGGAACGGTGCTGGGAAGACCCAGAGAGAGGGCAGCTCTGAGGGGAAGACCCAGAGAGAGGGCGGCTGCGCTAGGAAGACCCGGAGAGAGGGCAGACGCATCACGAAGACCCAGAGAGAGGGTCACAATATCGGGAAGTTGAAGGGAGAACGGCTCTAACCCGAGCAGTGGGAGCTGAGCCACAAAGCTAGGTCGTCTAGAGAAGGCCCTGTGAGGCGAATTGATGTGTGGAAGGGCTATCTGTGCTCCGCAAGGAAGCCCAGTAGCGGTGTGGTGGTTTTCTTAGGCTTTGTTAAGTCTTTTTTTTTACTAGAGAAGGGTATTTTATGTTTCCCCATGTCAGAAGGGGCTGAGGTCGAGTGGAAGCAGGAAAAGCGGGAAGGCGAGCAGAGTGCTCAGTGTTTGGGGAGTGATCATGGAGCACAAGGTCAGCCACAAAAGCGACTGTGATCCGCCGGGTTGGGTATAGGGTGAGGTATAGGGGAGGTGGAGCCTCGCGGAAGACCCCAAAGGAGCAGGCATCTGACGAGGGCAACCACGCTGCACGAAGCCCCCCACTGTAAGGGATTCAAAGTCGTGGCAGGTGAGAAAGGGGCAGCTTGCAGCACATGTGAATACCTACCATAAGACCACCTGCAGCGGCAAAGCGAGTCCCGGTGAACACTCGAACTAAGGAAGCCCGAAATAAGATGTTCAAGGCCTAGCAGGTTCAGGGATGCTCCATCTGCCCCAGCATCTCAGCATTCACAAGCCACCTGGTACCTTGAGGTTTGTAGAAAAAACATTTAAAGCTCTGTCAATGTCCGAATCATCGAATCACTCCGAATCAATTCGGAGGGTTCCGATTTGATTTGGAGAGATTAAAGGGTCTCCTGATTTGATTCGGATATTCGGCTACCGAATCAAGCGAAATCGCTGCCAAATTGCATCAGCAACTGAAGCTTTGTACAGCCCTACTTACTAGCACCACAACTGAAAGGGACCTAGGGGTAATAATAGGCCATAGTATGAATATAAGCTGTCAGTGCGATGCTGCAGCCAGCAGGGCAAATAATACTCTGAAATCCATCAACCGATGCATCTCAAGCAAAACCAAGGAAATGATTCTTCCGCTTTACTCAGCATTAGTGAGACCGCAGCTGGAGTACTGCATCCTGTTCTGGGTGCTGCACTTCAACAAGGACATGGTAGAACTTGAGAGAGTCCAGAGAAGAGCCACCCATGACTTGCAAGAGCCATCAGAGACCTGCATGGCAAGCCATATGAGGAAAAGCTGAGGGACCTGGGACTCTTCAGCCTAAAAAAGAGAAGGCTGAGAGGGGACTTGGTAGCAGTCTACCAGTGCATCAGAGTAATACATCAGGGGCTTGGTGAACCACTGTTCACCAAGGCACCCTTGGGGAAAACCCAGAGTAACGGTCACAAACTCCTGAAAGACCATTTCAGGCTTAACACTAGGAGAAACTTCTTCACAGTCAGGGTGTCCAGACTGTGGAATAAACTCCCTCCAGATATGGTGCAGTCACCTACCCTGGAGGTCTTCAAGAGGACATTGGATTGTCACCTCACTGAGGTCACCTGACCCCAGTTGTCTTTCCTGCCTATTGCGGGGGGGGTGGGGGGGGTGGACCCAATGATCTTGTGAGGTTCCTTCCAGCCCCTTACAATCTATGAATCTGTGAATCTATGAATTAGCATTCAGAAAGACCTTAGCAACATTTCTGTGGTTGTTTCAATGTGTCAGATATTAAACGGAAAGGAAAAATAGTCAAATAGTTATAACCAGAATTGTGGCCTTTATGTCAGCAGTTATAAAATGTTGTTTCTTCCTTAGTTTTGAAATTCCATTCCTGTGGACCCTTCCCAGTCTTGGGCAAGTATGGAAACAGTAAGCCATTATTATAGGCTTTTCTGTTTATAGAAGAAGCCTGAGCCTGTTGCACAGAGGAAATGGGGAGGCACATGGTTGTTCTGGCAACTTGGGATAAGGATCAATGAATGCCAGGTAGGCTGTGGGTTTGGGAGAGAGGCCTAATGACAATGCAGTAGAAGGAGGCTAGTAAACGCATGTGATCTACCTTCACCATGCTTACCTTGAAGGATGTCACCGGCTCCGGCTCCTTGCCCCCTGCCGCTGCTTCTTGGTTTCTCCTATCTTCTTGCATTGCTCTTTCATGTACAGGGCCTCCTACTCTATCCATCCCTAGTCTGACTACCAGTCAGCAACCAGATAAAATCTTATGTTTTATTTTTAAACATTTTTTTCCAGACAGAAATTGTTAGTATGTGTGGAATTAAGAGTTATGAAGACTCGTGATTCAAGTCTAATGAGATAATTTAAAAAAAATAATAGGAAGAGTATGGCAATGGTTTTAAGTAAATATGGATGAATGCAAACTGTTCATGAAATTGAGGTCTCTAACTTAATTCTCTCTCTTTGAATTATTTTTTATTTCCAAGAAATCAACTCATCTGACTTGAAACATTGTCAGTTATCTTTTATTTGATATATTAACTCTTCAGGGCCAGGTTTCCTTAATCCACAAACCAATCAATCCATAACATATAGATAACTTGTGTATCGTGGAGTTTTCTTACCTTAAATTCTATATGTGGATATCCCTTTGATTCTCTTTCGAGTGAGGGAGAAGGCTTTTGATTCTGTACACCTTGCAGTTGCCTCTATACTGCACTGACTGAGAGACAGAGGATTTAGACGGGGAAGACAGCATTTGACAGGTTGGAGTCTTGTGTATTGAGAATAAATTTACAAAAGAACATACATGCAACAGCCACACCCATATTACCAGAATTCAGGCCTATTACTGCAGGCCTTCTTGCAGTTGGCCTGTTCTCTGGAAATCACTAGAGTCTTTTTCTTTAGGCAAATGAAAGTTTGCCTCCCTGCAACAACAGGGAAGGCACTCCATAAGGGGATCATTAACAGTTTTCTTCTTTTTAAATTCCATCTTGTGGGTTTCACAGCAGAAGGAAGTGATTCATCTCCTACTATTTCACACATTGCACAATGTCTTCAAGCATGCTCATATACCCACATTTTTGTCTAATTGTAATATTTTTTAGTTTGTGGGCACTCCTACGTGAGATGCTACTATGTAGTGATTACTGTGGATTTATTTAGCATTTATATAATCAAGTACTAAATAAATGTGCAATAACTGGAGTAACTGTGCAGTACTGCCGGCAAACACCTTTTTAGTGATGCAATTGCACAGTAGGCCTATGCGAAGAGGCTAGTATTTGCTTCAGATTTGAATTCGGCTGATTCAGGGGACAGTGATTTGATTCAGTGATTCACTGTCCCGAATCAATTTGGCCGAATCTGATTAGGAAATTCAGCCACTGCTGAATCGACCAAATCTCCAAATTGAATAGGTCCCATCCCCCTCCCGCTCTCCCAGCCCTGTCAATGGCGGTTCTGCCCGGCCCCAGCCTCCTGGCTCTTTAAAAAAAAAAAAAAAAGCCCAGCACTCACCAGATGCTGCCAGGCAGGGGGGCAATCCCTGCTGCACTTCACTGCCCTGTACTACATGGGGGGCTCTACCATGAGCCCCCATCCCCCGCCTGCTCTCCCAGCCCCAATGTCCTGGCTCTTTAAAAATAAAAAAAAAGCCCCCACTCACTGGCTGCTGCCAGGTGGGCAGGCAATCCCCGCTGTACCCCACTGCCCCGCACTGCATGGCAGGCTCTGCCATGAGTCCCAATCCCCCACCCCCCTGTCCCAGCCCCCCGATGACTGCTCCACCCAGCCACAGCATCAGCTCTTTAAAAAAAAAAAAAAAAAAAAAAGCCCTGCACTCACTGGCTTCTGCCAGGCAGGGACACATTCTCCACTATGCCCCATGGTGCATGGGGAGCTTTGACACGAGCCCCCAGAAACCCCAATGGCCACTGCAACAGTCAGTGAGTGCAGGGCTTTTTTCTTTCTTTTTTTTAAAGAAGCGGGAGCTGGGGCTGGGCAGAACAGCCATGGGGGGGGCTGGGAGTGCGGGCGGGGGTTGGAGGGCACTCAGGGGGGCTGAAGGAGCAGGCAGGTGGGGGTCCCTCCAGCCCTCTCCCCCCCCCCCACTTACCAGCATGGAATCCAGGTCCTTCTCCCTGTGGCTGCAAGCAGGGACTGCCCAAATCTTCAAATGGATTCAGACCTTTTTATTGGTCTCCTAATTCGATTCAGATTTAGAGATTTGGCCACCGAATCTCCGAATCAAATCAGCACCTGAAGCTTTGCACAGCCCTATTGCACAATAGCCTAATAATACTGTGCAGTAGCATATTAGGACTACCTGTGCTGTGATGCACTACTGCACATATTATTTGGTTACTGTGCAGTTAGTGTCTCATGTAGACATGCTCATTAAATGCTAGAACAGTATTACATGGCAACTACTTCATGGGCCCAGGATTATTTTTTCCAGTACTTTCTCCATTATGGCTGCTTATGGACATGAAAAAAACAAAAAAACTGTGCTTTACTTTAAGCTTGATGTCCTCCCATGCCCAGAAGAGGCATTGTGTTAGTTTGACCCAGCTCGCCCAACATCTGTATAGACTGTGCCCTTCAGTGGGTCTTTTTGGCGCTTTTATCTAATAGCTGATTCTATCTGATCTACACAGACACTGAGGAGCCAAATCAAACTCACTTCCTTTTCTGGTAAAATGCTAGTTTTGGTTTTTTTTTCATGTCTGTCAGCAGCCTGAATGTAATATTTGAGCAGACACACCCAAATTTCCACCCAGTATCAGAGTTAACTCCATGACAATTATCCCAGTCACCCCTTGAATAACATGATGAGAGTCCAATGAGTCTGAAGTTAGTATATTATGAATTTGATAGTTATTGTATACCAGGGGTAGCCAACCTTCAACATACATGCCATAAGTGGCACAGGAAGCCTCTGTGTGTAGCATATGGACGATCAGGGAGGGGGCAGGCAGCACAGTGGCAGATGGAGCAGGGAGCAGAAAGAAGAACAGAAGATAGGGCAGCAGGGATTAGAAAGCAGAGCAGCAAATTGGGCTGGGGAAGGGGATTGCAGTGGCACTTAGGAAATGTGTGGGGCTTAATTTGTGGAATGCCTACCAAAAAGGTTGTCCGTACTATAGCATACCATAACTGTAAGATGCAAATCCACATCAGTTATAGCTATAAGGTTCTTTAAGACTTCTATCCCTATGACTTGCTGGTAAAATAGTCAAGAGCTTATTCCAATCTGAACTGAGTATTAGCTAGCTCTTGTGTTGTCTGTATTATAACTGAAGAATTTGTACCTTCTCCAGATCCTGGGTAACAAAACTGTCTATACCACCAGGGTATAGGCCAGGGGTTGGCAACCCCTGACCCACGTGCCGAGCATGGCACGCGAAGTCATTTTGCTTGGCACGCCACAGCCAGCCCCGGCTCCGGGTAGCTGCTGCCAGTGACGAAGCCTGGGCTGCTCCCAGCAGGGCTTACAGCGTCCCAGCTAGCTGCTGGGAGCAGCCCAGGCTCCTGGCTGGCAGCAGCTCCCCAGAGCCAGGAGGCTCCAAACAGCTGTGCCAGGCTCTGGCATCAGCTCCGCACCAGTGTGTGCACTCGCGTGTCAGAACGGGCAGTGGGAGGGGCCTGAGGCAGTGCAGCCCTGGTCTCTCCCCAGCTCCTGGCACGGAGGTGATAGCAGGGTTCTGGAGTTCGGCGCAGCTGTTTGTAGCCAGCCCGGGATCTGGGCAGCTGCAGCAAGCAGCAGACAGGCTGCAAACAGCCATGCCACACTCTACAGCTCCAGCATCAGCTCTGTGCTGGCAGTGACTGCGCACGCACCTCAGGACGGGCTGTGCTGCCCTACTGTCCGCCCAAGGCAGAATCATACAATCTAGGCAGTTTCCTCTAAGCTGCATAGATTGAACTGATAACCAACTGAACTGATGTTCAGTTTTCAGTTGGGGAAGGCAGGGGAAGGCCTGCACTGATCCAGGCAAGTAGGCAAGGAGCATTAGAGCACATCTCCCAGTCTGTTGGCCATTGCCAACCCAGCCAAGTATCCCCAAGTGTCTCCCTAATACATGCCCCCACCCTCTGCTGTTCCCCCACAGGGGGTTAAGGGGCCCCCTATCGAACTCCTGGCCCACCTTGGGGGAACCTCCCCTGCAAGAGGTTTCCTCCAGTTTGAGTTCCCCAGCCCAGGCAGTCCTGGGGAGCCAAAGAAATTTCCCCACCTCCCTCTTCTCAATTGCTGATTGCTTCAGCCACTGCCACAAGATGGAGGGAGGAGTCTTTCTGGCCAGGTGCCTGCCCATGCAGCCAAGCATGGGGGCACTGGAGAGCCCCCACTTTGTGTTCCCCATCCCAGCCCAGGGCAGCCCCAGGGAGCATTCTTCCCCTCCCAAGCCACTGAGCTGCTTGCCTTAGCTCCTGTTAGTCTCAGGGATAGCCTGGGACATCCTCAGGGAGCAGAGGGAAGTTCTTCCGCCACCCTGCAACTTGTTTTGCCTCAGGCTTATAACAGCTGAGGCAAAACCAGCTGTGGAGGAGCTCCCTGAAGCAGCTGCAAGTCTCAGGCAGCAAAGGTAAGCAGGTCTGGGGTTTGGGAGGGGAAGAATTCCCCTCAGCTCCCCCTCAGCATCTGTAATTGTGGGTTATAATTCTCACTTCTGGTCATCTTATATTTTGTGATGGAGTTCCTTTAGGTGGCGTCTACTGACGTCTGATACCTTTACAGAGTAGGAATCATTGCCAGGGGCTCACTGCTTTGTTCTCCCTCTGGTTCTCTCATTTCAAGTCACTGACTGGCTTTTTCCCCTGTTCCCTGATTAGATAACTCACAATATTAGTTGCAGACCTAGACCCATGGCTTCCTACTTTGTCCTGGATTAGCCTAAAGGCCCTCCTGTGTCTCCTTCCACAACTGTAACAGATGTCCTGGTTTCATTTTCACTTACTGTTGGGTAGCTGCAGGCACACACCTAGTTACCGTGTGCCACTGTGATAAGTCTTTACCTCATTTTAATTTGATTGTTTGTCCACAGGTTTAGTGTTTCATAGTGTGGTAATCTGAATTTAAGTAATGGGTAAAGAACTCCTACAGAGTTGTCAGTTTCTTGGTAGAATTGTCAAAAAACAGATTTTCATCACTTTTTCTGACATGAACAAACCCATATGGAGGGACTTAATGTTTCCAGTCCACTTCCGGGTCCACTGCCAAGCACGCTGGGGACACCCCCGTCCTCCCGAGGGACGCTCCATCTGCCCTACCATCTCAGCATTCACAAGCTGCATGGTACCTTGAGGTATGTAGAAAAAACATTTAAAGCTGTGCAATGTACGAATCATCAAATCTCTGAATCGATTCAGAGGGTTCCGATTCAATTTGGAAAGAATAGAGGGTCTCCTGATTCAATTAATGCTGACTTCGTGAAGGAACATCTTGAGAAGCTGGATACCTTCAAGTCAGCCAGCCCTGACAATCTTCACCCCAGGGTACTCAAAGAGCTGGCAAGCATCATAGCCCAGCCTCTAGCGCGGATCTTTGAAAACTCTTGGCGCTCTGGTGTAGTGCCCGAAGACTGGAAGAAGGCCAATGTGGTGCCTATCTTCAAGAAAGGGAGGAAAGTGGATCCGGCTAACTATAGGCCCATCAGCCTGACATCTATCCCGGGGAAGGTCTTAGAAAAGTTTATTAAGGAGGCCATCCTTAATGGACTGGCCGACGCCAACATCTTAAGGGATAGCCAGCACGGGTTTGTTGCGGGTAGGTCTTGCTTGACCAATCTCATTTCCTTCTACGACCAGGTGACCTATCACCTGGACAAGGGAGATGAGATTGATGTCATATATCTTGACTTCAAAAAAGCCTTCGATCTGGTGTCCCATGATCGTGTTTTGGAGAAACTGGCCAATTGTCGCCTTGGGTCCTCCACGATCCACTGGCTGGAAAATTGGCTCCGGGGTCGGACCCAGAGGGTAGTAATTGATGGAAGTCACTCATCGTGGTGTCCTGTGACCAGTGGGGTCCCCCAGGGCTCTGTCCTTGGACCCATACTGTTCAACATCTTCATTAATGATGTGGACACTGGAGTCAGAAGCGGACTGGCCAAGTTCGCAGATGACATCAAACTTTGGGGCAAAGCATCCACACCAGAAGACAGGTGGGCGGACAAGAATCTGATGGTGTTCAACGCCGATAAATGCAAGGTTCTCCACCTTGGGAAAAAAAACCTGCAGCATCCTTATAGGCTTGGCAGTGCTATGTTGGCTAGCACTATGCAAGAAAGAGACTTGGGGGTCATCATTGACCACAAGATGAACATGAGCCTGCAATGCGATGCTGCGGCTAGTAAAGCGACCAAAACGCTGGCTTGCATCCATAGATGCTTCTCAAGCAAATCCCGGGACATCATTCTCCCCCTGTACTCGGCCTTAGTGAGGCCGCAGCTGGAGTACTGCGTCCAGTTTTGGGCTCCACAATTCAAAAAGGATGTGGAGAAGCTTGAGAGAGTCCAGAGAAGAGCCACGCGCATGATCAGAGGTCAAGGAAGCAGACCCTACGATGACAGGTTGAGAGCCCTGGGGCTCTTTAGCCTGGAAAAGCGCAGGCTCAGGGGTGATCTGATGGCCCACCTACAAGTTTATCAGGGGTGACCACCAGTATCTGGGGGAACGTTTGTTCACCAGAGCGCCCCAAGGGATGACAAGGTCGAATGGTCACAAACTACTGCAAGACCATTTCAGGCTGGACATAAGGAAGAATTTCTTTACTGTCCAAGCCCCCAAGGTCTGGACCAGCCTGCCACCAGAGGTTGTTCAAGCGCCTTCATTGAACACCTTCAAGATGAAACTGGATGCTTATCTTGCTGGGATCCTATGACCCCAGCTGACTTCCTGCCCTTTGGGCGGGGGGCTGGACTCGATGATCTTCTGAGGTCCCTTCTAGCCCTAATGTCTATGAAATCTATGAAATTCAGATTTGGAGATTCAGCCGCCGAATCAGGCCAAATGTCCACCAAATCAAATCAGTGACCAAAGCTTTGCAGAGCCCTAATATATGATCCCATGAACATAGATAACTTGGTAACGCTATTTTCTGTTGCTAGGAGTTTGACATTTTAGTTACAGATCTGTACTCATAGCAAGACTTATAAATAATGATTTTTAGCTACAATATTTTAAGAATACAATTACATTTTAAGACAAATATAAAGTATTTAAGACTAGAAATAAGCCAAATGAAAGCTTGTACTTGTTGTGTATGGGTAAAAAGATATTTTGTAATAGCTGCATAGGTAAACCTTAATTGATCATGGAAATAATTTACTAAGTGTTCTTCGAAATAGGACCAACAGAGGTTTGCAAAGCTCTTCCTAGACTTTAGTCGCTTGCTAAATGACCACTGGGCGTTTGTAGACAGAAGAGAGGTTTTTTTTCATCCATAGAAATAGATGGAGCACTAATGGTTAGATCTAAATGAAGGCTTTAATTTATTTCAGATGTCACTCTGTCTCTAAAGATATAGTGTGATCTCAACTCTGATGTACAAAGGTGGGTAAACATTTTTTCCTTATTTTACTTATTGAGAAACAGAAGCTACCCTAGCCAATCAGACAGGCCATTTGAGAGTCAGGAACAGAATGCAAGGTCTAACCAGGGAAACCAGAAAACAGACTGCAGTAAACAAGTGACATTACTTAGGACTTGTTCTTGGGGAGGAAGAAGACCTTGTTAATTGAGGGCAAGTGAATTTGTTGGCTGGTTGGTTGGTGGTTTGGTTGCTTTTTGTAGTTTCCAGTGTGGAGGCTATCTGCTTTGGGTAGGACAGAAGTCTTACAGCTGAAGTTGTACATCGGGACATTGATCCGAATCAGCGAATCGAATCACTGTCCCCCGAATTGGGCCAAATCCAAATCGAATACTGCTCACTTCGCACACCCCTAATATTAAGTAGTCATGATTAAATTTGGGCTGAAAATGAATAATGTTCTGGGTATTGGTTTCAAATTCCATGTCCTGGCTTCCTTCAAACCTGATTAAGGAAAGGGAAGGCTATACTTTGCCCCATAGCAGCCTCACTGCACTTTTGTGAGTCCCCTTTTTTTCTGAAGAAAAGAATTAAGTTTTTAGTCCTTGCGGTTAAAGGGAAAAAGCTTAAAAATCTCGGAAAGGAGAAGGCAACTGACAAACATCCAAATGCATTTATTTATTTTTCAATTCTCATAATCTAAGTCAGGGGTCTGGATCTGTCCCATGAAGAAGTTTTATTTGGCCTGGGAAAGTCTGAACTGGTCCAGGGCAGCACAGGTGGATAGGCAAAACACAACTGCACTGAGCTGCCCATTCCTTTCACATCCCTCCCTGCTGCTCTCTTGTGCCTGTCCTTGCCCTAGCTGCAGAAGGGCCAGGTATCTGCTGCAAGGGGAAGCACAGGCAGCTTGGGTGCTCCTGGGGTTGGGGCTGGAGATTTGGGCCAATCATAATTCTAGGCAAGGGCTGACAGAAGTTTTGAGTTGAAAACTGCCACAGTGATTCTTGTGTCAAGTAACCCAAACAGTGAGTTTTGCATTTGCCTGGGTTTCCTAATGGGTGAAGAAGAGTAAGAACCAAAAATCACAGTATTCATCTCAACAAATGCAAATACTTTTAAATGTGCTTTATTGTTTTTACCCAATAAAATGGTATTTTTACATCTTAAAAGCTTCTTAGTGTTTACTTACTCTGATGCTGAGGGCAAGGAGTGGAAGTCACCTTTGGGATTAGTGACAAGAAATTGGTTTGTGCCTCAGGGCAAATCCCCTTCTGTTAAGTAACCACCACAGAGGTGTATTCAGGCTGCTGTCGGTTGCCTAGGAAGCCAGTTGCCCATACCACTTCCAGGTGATATATGTGAATTAATATTAACCTTATAGCCCCCGGGAGCATGGTTGGAGTTACCAGGAAAGGAGACAGCTGGCTCAGCTGTGGGGATGAAAAGGTAAGCCTCATTACTCTTAACGGAGCAATTAAGGAATTATAGAAGGAAAGCTGTTTGCTTTAAGAGATGGAAAAGAGGTGCCTCATCTATTGCATTTCTTTTTTTGGATGCCTAGATGCGAGGCTAGTGTGCTGTGGGTGATGAGGGAAACTGTTCATGTTGTTTTGATTGTGTCCTTAGAGACTGATAAACCGTGTGAAGGAAGTCAGGCCAGGGACTCTGTTCAACGTTCTTTTGAGACGCAACAACCGGTAAGTAAAAATGAAACCCTTGGGTAATAACTACATATTAGGGTAGCTACTAATGCAAATACAGCACATTAATTATTAAGATATTTATCCTAATGATGAGTCAATTTTTTTTTTTTGTTGTTTCCTATTTCAAATTTATGTTTCATTGGGTTCTGTGGATTACAATAAGGACTTGTGGTATTCCAGCTTCAAGCTACAGTTCTGTAGTATAATAACTTGGCCAAAAGGTAACAAAATAAAACAAAAATTTATTGAATAGTAATTTATACAGCCAAAAGTATTGCATCTTACCATATGTTGGTTTTGTTCAGCTTGCTACCCATGGAACGTAGTGCTATCATAACTTGTTTCTCTATAAATCCATGCAGTTCTCTCAGGTCTTGTGCTCTAATTTCTCTACACTTTTCAACAATAAATATCAGGTTAAATCTCTTCCCTAATGTGTGTCCAAGAGGAATTTTACTATTGGGTGAAATCCTGACAACACTGAAGACACTCTCTTTTCACTTAAAACAGCTCCCTGGAACTGGTCAGCTCCCAGAGATAATGGGGCAAAAATGATTAGAGACATGAGGAAGTTTCCAGGGGATGTTAGAATGATTGATTGTTTTCATAAGAAGGACAAACGGAGCAAAGATAACCAATTCACAACATATGCAATACGTTCAAGTAAACAATCCTTGTGAACATCTAAAACAAGTAAAAAAAGAAATGAAATATATTTTGTAGCCACCATTTGGAACAGTCTAATATGGTACTCATGATATTCCTTGGGTAAAAACCTTACCTACTCTGCCCTCTTTACAAGGATGGATGTGGGGGAAGGAGGTACAGTGGTGCAGTCACACCCATCTTTAATTCCTGTCCATCTAAAGTTTACCACCAATTGCCTAGCAGTAATGGCAGCAGCATTTCTATTCAAGCAGCAGCGAGGGAATCACTTGTCCTCCTGCCCCATTAGCCCGATTCCTTCCAAACTCTTCACTCCATAGGTGTTAACAGCCCTCTCCTTCTTAATAACCATGATGTTCAGCTAATCAAACTATCCTTTCTTTTGTAATTCTACTATTTGTTAGCTGCTCTTGGTAATGTAATTCTTATTTCACAGCCTTGCAGACTGTTTTGAACTCTAGCTAAAAATATCAACTCATTTGTGGAAATTAGGGGTGCACCAATAAAGATTTTTTTGGGCCAATACCAATGGCCAATTTTTAACAAGCCATATTGGCTGATACCGATCCAATTGCCAATATTCAGCCTGGCAGCTTGGACAGCAGTGTTTGGCTGCCACTGCAGGATAGGGCCAGGGCCAGCACTTGGCTCTTCCTGGCAACAGGGGGGCTGGGCCAGGGCTGTGCTTGGGGTGGGTGGCAGCAGCACTGGGGTGGGAGAGACGATGGGGTAGGCTGTGGCTGCTCCAGAATTTGCCATAGGCCCCTCTGTAATCCCCCCTTCCAGCACCGCTGCTGCCCAGCGCCACCCCATGTCCTAGCCTGCAGCGACAACCTGCACTCACCCCATGCACAGATCTGGGGGGCACATACCCCCCATGGCTCCCTTGGGGGGGGGTATAGTGGCAGGATTTGCCCCCTCCCAGACTACCCTCTTGTGGCTCCATCCCATGCCCCGCCCCTGCTGGGCAGCACCTGCCCCAGCCTCACTCCCTCCCTCACCGCAGGGGCCTCAATCTTCCCACGCCACCCCTTCCCCGCCCCCCCAACAGACTTACCAGCTGGACACTGCTTTCCATGTGTCGAGCTGGCCATGTGCATACTGTGGCTATGCAAATGCACATGGCATTTATCAGCCACATCGGCCAAAAAGCAGATTGCTGATAATGTCAATTTTCCTTTTATTGGTGCTGATACGACATGGATATGTATCAGTGCACCTCTAGTGGTCAGTGAAGCACTGGGTACACTGTCAAGATGCTCAGGAAGGCTTGATTTTCCTTTATGACTCTGAAAGAGATGTACATATATTTCTATAGGACTAACAAAACAACATCCTTTGATTATCTTTGCCTAGTTTGTTTTGTTTTTTATACATGATATAATGCAGCAAATTAATGCACATTCAGGAAAGATATACTCATTTTTTGTTTGGATCTTAAAATGAATAACAAAGCCCTAGGCCCCTAGCACATTATTAAAGGCTCTAATTTTTATTTAACTGGAGGAAAAACACAAGTTCTGTTATATGTGATGAGGCACTGCACCATCTGCACCCCCATGATAAAAATTCTAGATCTGTCCAGACCCCTTTATAAGATGTAGGAAAACACCCAGGCCACACTATAGGCATGGTTTTTTTCAATTCATATAATGCAGGCAATGTTACGAGACTAACCTGGACAACACCTTACAAGCCCTGATATAAGAAGCTGAACTGGGACTGCAGCATACATTGCTGAAATTCTCCTATGCCTGTCAATAATTTAAAAGGATAAAAGCTGTCATAGCCCTCTATTTCCTGACCTGAGAGTTCTTTACTGTGCCTCTTGAGAGAGCAGAGAAGTATCTTGACCAACACTTTTTTTTCCATCAACTGTACATTTGATCCAACCATCTCTTAAATGTCTACTGTCATCTTATTCTGAAATATACTTGGAATTTAATATTTACATCTATATGTGTATGTAGGAACAAAAACAAAACAAAACAAAAAAAACCAGTAGACACTATCTTTATATGTATTGTATAATTCAACTGACCTCAGTAGAATTGTATGTAGAATAAAAGTTTGTCCATCCAACTAGAAATGGATGATTTTCTAGTAGAGGTGCACCGATACGTCAGTCCCATATCAGATTAGCACCGATATAGGGAAAATTGACAGTGTTGGAAATCAGCTTTTTTTGCCTGATGCGGCCAATAAAATGCCCTGTGCATGCACACAGCCACAGCATGCATGTGGCCAGGAGCACAGCCTAATGGCAAGGAGTAACAGCAGCATCTGGCTGGTAAATCTGTTGTGGGGGAAGGGTGGGGAGAGGGAAGGGGCATGTTGAGTCCCCTGCGGTAGCGGGGCAGTGAGGCAGGGGCAGGCACCGTTCAGCCAGGGCAGGGTGCAGGACAGAGCTGCAAGTGGCTCATCCCAGGGCTGTAGGGAAGGGGGCAGCTCCCACCCTACACACACCCTGGGAGAGCATGGTGGGGGGCACATGTGCTTCCAGATCTGCACATGGGGTGGGCTATCGGTGCAGGCTGGAGCTGGGGGCTGCACCAGGCTCTTCCTGGTGGGGGTGTTGGGCTGGGACTACACTTGGGGTGGGTGGTGGTGGCACTGGGAGGGGGGGGTTGTGGGGGCTGTGGCAAATTTTGGGTTGGCTGCAGCCTCCCTTCCCCCATAGCCCCCCTTCCAGCACTGCCACTGCCCACCCCGAGTGCAGCCCGGCCCAGCTTCACGCGAAGATCCGGGAGCACACACCCCCATGTCCTCCTCAAGTACATGCAGGGTGGGAGCCCCATGCCCCCCAGGTGAGCTGCTGCCCCATGCCCTGCCCTGCCGTGCCCCAGCTGAGCAGTGCATGTCCCTGCCCCACTACTTCCCTCACTGCAGGGGCCTTGATCTGCCTCCCCCCATGCTCCTTCCCCCATACCAAACTTACCAGCCCAGTGCTGCTGTTCAAGCTGCCTGGCTGCATATCAGAATTAGATTGGTATCTCCCGATATGAGTCCTTAAAAACTGGCCATAGGTATCAGCCCAAAAAAATCTCTGTTGGTGCACTCCTATTTTCTAGTAGGGAAGGATGAAATTTTACATGTTCTGTGGGATGTGGTGGTGGGTGAGCTGTGCTAACTAAATGTGCCCACACGTCATGTGTATCAGCATCCCCGCACATCCCTATGCTGAAAAAATGGCAGCAGGGCACTTTGAAATAAAGCTCAAATGCATTTTATTTCAAAGCACTCCACCACCATTTTTTAAGCTCAGTCTCCCTACTGGGACACTAATACATGTGATATGGAAAGCTGCCAAAGCGCATCAATTTCTGTGCTCCAGCAGATTTGATTAATCGAGTCCACTCCAATATGCTGGATTTCCAGTGCATCAGAGCAGGTTCCGCACATGTATATATAGGAACCCATAATTTCCCACAGTTATAGATCTGAATTTCAAGAAGACAAAGTTTTTCAAACTTTATAGTAAGTGATGTCAAATCAGAGATGGCTCACGTCTCTATTAGAAGAGGAGTCCTTTGAATTCCCTACTTAGAATACACTCTTTATATTTTCCAAACAATGAGTACTCAGTCATATCTGGATATCATCTTAATTTTCCTCTGCCATGTGAGTATGAGCTGCAATTTATTATCTGTTAACAAATCAAGGCCTATATAGAATTGAGTAACTTGCACGTGCTTCAAATATCTCTAAATAGAATTCAAATGTTCTTAAGTATAGCCAGTACACACCAGACAGTTCAGTGTACACAGCATAGTAATTTAGTTTACTAACTAATGTACATTGTGCAAAGGGATAATAGGAAGGAAACTTGTATCAGGGTTCACAATAACTTATTTGTAGATTACAGGGTTGAAATTCTGAACATACTTGGTCAGGATTTTATGCAAAAGATGGGCAACAGAAAAATGGCTTTGGTAATTCTGGTCTGTTTATACATAGCTGTCATTAGAGTTTTATTTTATATACAGAAAAGTAACTGATCAGAGGTGGTAACTGTAAAATTTAGTGCCCGGGGCAGCATGGGGGAGGAAAAGGGGGACATTTATCTCCTTGCACAGGCTGAGGGGGTGGTAGCATGGACTACTGCTGCATCAGTGGCAGCTTCCCCAATACAGGCTCTAGTAGTGGCACAGGCTCCCTAAGGCAGGGGTGGACAAAATGTGGCCCATGGGCCAGATGTGGCCCAACAGGCCATTCTATCTAGTCTGTGGGGCCCCTACAACATTTAGAAAATTAATATTTATCTGCCCCTGGCTGTCTGTCATACAGCGCTTGATGGCTTGCCAAAACTCAGTAAGTAGCCCTCCACCCAAAATAATTGCCCACCCCTGCCCTAAGGGCTGCCATTCTGGCACCCCTGTGAATCAACATCTAGGACTGGAGCCCTCATCATGTCCTCCAAGCTATGGTACTGTAACTATTTAATATAATTTAGTCTGTATTTACAGCTATCCAGCTATTGTTACAAGGGAAGGAAGATGGAGTTCTGTTAGGACATCATAAAAATTATTAAGAAGTTGCATCTTTCTCTGCTCTAGTTTTATTTTTCTTAGAGGTAAGAAGGGAGTCAAAAGGAAAAAGTGTAAGTCTCAATGTCTAGTTGAGAGGACAAGGTTCCTTGGGTGAATTTGATATCTTTTATTAGACCAACCCAAATGGTTGGAGAATAGTTATTAAGCAAGCTTTCGGGTTCAAAAACCTAGTGGCAAGTTTGTTTTTTTCCAGTGGGTGCTCGAAGATGTAAAAAAAAAAAAACAAACCCCCCCATCCACCCCGCACTTTACATTTTACTTAGAGCATTCCTGTGTTGAGCCTCATGCATGCCCAGCACATTACTTCTACCTGGCTCTGCAGCATCTATAAAGATCGGGAGCTTTAGTAGGGCTTTTTTGGAAATTTTAGCTATCAATCAGCTATTAGAAAAAAGTGCCAAAAAGCTCCACTGAAGTGCCCCATCTTTATAGATGCTACAAAGCTGGGTTGATGTCACATGCTGCTTCTTCTGGTAAAGTGCCTTGTTTAAGAAAAAAAACAAAAACAAAAACATCTGCAAGCATGGCTCTGTGGGTGCTGAACACCTGCTAACTTTTTTCAGTGGGTGCTTGAGCCCCAGAGCTCTCACGGAGTGGGTGCCTATGGGAGGAGGTATCAAGCAGGGCTCTCCAGGGGTCTGTCCTGGGTCTGGTATTGTTTAATATTTTCATTAATGATTTGGATGGTGGGATCAGGTACACACCTGCAAATTTGCAAACTACACCACATTAGGCAGAGCGGCAGATAGTTTGGAGTGTAGGAGTAGGATCCAGAATGACCTGAATAGGCTGGAGAAATGGTCTGTAGTCAATCAAAAGACTTTCAGTAAGGACAAGTGCAAAGTTCTGCACTTGGGACAGAATAACTGCATGCACAAATAGATTGAGGAATGAGTGGCTAGGCAGCAGTACTGCATAGAAGGATCTGGGGGTTACAGTGGACCATAAACTGAATGTGAGCCAACAGTGCCATTGTTGCAAAAAAACCACCAAGAGCATGCTGGGTTATATTAACAGGAGTGTCACTTCAAATCAAGGGAAGTGATTCTTCTGTTGTAATCAGCACTGTTTCCAGTTTTGGGCCCTGCACTTCAAGAAGGATATGGGCAGAATGGAAAGAGTACAGTGCAGAGCAACAAAGTAATTAGGGACCTGGGGAGCAAGATTTTTGAGGAAAGGATAAAAGAAGTAGTATTATCTAGTCTGGACAAGAGAAGACTGAGTTGGAATTTGATAGCAGTCTTCAAACATGGGAAGGGTAAAGAGGATAGAAATGGGCTTTCTCCTGTGGCTGTAGGGGACAGAACTAGAAACAATGGCCTCAATCTGCAGCGAGGGAAATTTAGGTTGGAGATTAGAAGGAACTTTCTGACTATGAGCTTGGTCAAAAATGGGAACAGCCTACCTAGAGAAGCTGTGGACTCTCCATCTCTGGAAGTTTTCAAGAGCAGGTAAGATAGAAACATACCTGGGATGGTTTAGTCAGGGATGATCCAACCCCAAAAAGGGGGCTGGACTAGATGACTTTGAGGTCCCTTCCAGCCCTACTTTCCTATGATCTTAAGTCTGGAAAGAAGCAGCATTTTTTGGCTAACTCTGACTCATGTGTAAGGGGCTTCTTGTTACTAACCACATGAAGTATTTCATTAGTGTGACTGGCAATATTATATCAAGGGACTTATTTTCTTGTGCACATCAACCTCTGACATGAATGGTGCATGCTCCTGGGGCTAGGGGGGCATGGCTACGCTGGCGGTGGCAGAAGCGCAGTGGTGGCAGTGGGAGCACAGTAGCACAGAGCGGGGTGCTTCTGCAGGCGCTGCCAGCACTGTTGGCAGTGGGGGGGGGGGGGGGGGAGAGGGTGGTGAGCGGGGATTGCTAGTCGCCCACAGACACCGCCGGCGGTGGTGGTGGCAGTGGGGTGGCAAGCGGCGACCACCTGCAGGCACTGCCAACACTGTCAGTGGTGCCTTTTTGCAGGGGGTGCACAGCTATGCTCAGGGGGTGCATGTGTACTTGTGTGCACCCCCTACGTGTCACCCCTGACCTCTGACATGGCCTTTTTGACATACACAAAAATAGTGATATCTTCCCTCCTACCTTCAGGTTTTATTTTGGGATGTTTTTAAGGCTAGGTACAGACATGCAAAAAACCTGAGCCTGAATTGATTCAATCTTTGCAGGTTAGTCTAACCTGCATAGATTGAACTGGTTTACAAGTGAACAAACATTCACTTTTAATTCCAGAAATGCAGGCACATGCCTGCAGTAGTTCAGGCTAGAAGCTCGGGGGCACTTGAGTGAGCCCTCCCTTCCCTAGCAGCCACAAGGCTGGAGGAAAGGTGACGGGGGGGGGGGGGGGTTAACCAGGCCCTGGCAGGCCACTAAGTATGATTGCAGAGGGTTTTATACCCCCACCCAGGCTGTGCCTGGAGAGGGAGGAAGGAAGCAGCTCTTGCCAGGCTTGTTCCCGAGGCCAGACACAGGCTGGGCAGAGCCTTAGGAGAAAGGATTAAACTCCCCATCTCCTCTCTTGGGCACAAGGACCCCAGCTGGGGTCTGCCAGACTTTCGTCCCTGCTCATGCAGTGGGGGGGGGTCTGGCCAGAGCTGACCGGCATGGCCCCGTCATCTGCCCGGGGCTGGGGCTGGGCTGGGGCTGAACTGGGAGGATGGATGCACAGGGGCCTGGGCTGGACCACAAGAGCCAGGCCTTTGGCTTGGGCTGAGGGGCGTGGGTGGTGGCTGACTGAGCAGGAGGCTGCCCGGGTTAGTTCTGAGGCACCAGCAGGCCCAGAACCCAGGAGCTTCCCACTGTGGGGGCTCGCAGCCCCCACTGCGCCTCTGTCCTGTGTAGCACCTGACAGCTGCAGCTACACCACAGGGTGTGTGCTGGCAGAGCTCTTCTGCCTTCCTTGCCTCCAGCTGTCTTTAGCTCGGGCTGACCCGGCTCAGCCCCACAGCCCTAGCCCCGCAGCTATGGGCGAGGATGGCAGTGCCATGGCAGCTGGCTCTGACCATGCTCCCGCTTCTGCCACTGGAGTGAGGAGGGGGGTGAATGCCTGACAGGCTGCTACACCCTGGCCAGGAAGACCTGAGCTGCGGTTCCCCAGTGGGAGAGGGGAGGGGGGGTAACAAACCCCTTCCCTGCTCCTTTCACCTCAGCTGGCTGGCATCTCGCCATGCTCCTGCCCCTGGCTAGAGAGGAGAAGGAGTAGGGCCAGCCCTAGTCTGTGGAGCAGAAAGCACAGCCCCACCCAGGGCTGCAGAGCATGCTGGGATGCTAGGGAACTCTGGTTTATCTTAAATGAGGAGGGGATCTGGGACAGAAGTTCCATAAACCGGTTTGACCCAATTCAGTTAAGTTTGATACTACATTCAGCCAGGTTTCTCTTAAATCAGTTTTGGCCATTTTGAAACTTGTTTATGTGCGCTGGACTTATTTTCTGTTACAGGATTAAACTAGTTTCTGCTCACTTAAACTGGTTTAATGTGTAACTTCTGTCCTTAGCTTAATTTGTCTAAAGATGATTATCGCAGGATGGGGTCCCCAAGGATGGCTGTTACCCCTAGGGCCCCTCGACCATGCCAGTTCAGCCCAATGGGCACCCTCTATTCTCGCCTGCCACATCTTGATGTAATTATAATAAATAGGGAGGGTGCCTTCAAGTCCACTTGGACACGGTTCTGATAGACTCCACTGAACCCCGTGGGTTCCTGGACCCCTTATCGGTCCTGTTTCACAATGGATGTCTCGGGACACCTCCAGCCTTATGGACTATGTGTGGTTCCAAACCGCCCTTTTACCATGCCCCAAGCCATGCAGATGGTATTGACACAGTATCCCTCCAAGGCCTTAGTTTCACTTGGCCCTTGCGTCATCACAGGGCTCTCCATGGCCCTATCTCGTTCTGCACCCACACTGGTGTTGGGGTTTCCCCCCTTGTCGCTGCGCCCTCTCTGGCACCAAGGTCTGTTCACCCCTGAATACTGCGCCCTCTCTGGTGCTGGGGCCTGTGTGCCCCGAATACTGCGCCCTCTCTGGCGCTGAGGTCCTCACACTGTAGTGGGGCCCCAATGAGGCATCCTTCATCCCCAATAGCCTCTCCCTAAACCACCGGTGTTATAAACAAAAGTAAAAAATGCAAGCCCCTAGACTATACCATAATTCAAGCTGCACAAGGTATGCTCTGCCCCTTAACATTACCAAGAACAGAACTTACAGTCAGGCCTCTTCCCTTCATTTCCTCTAGGAGGGCTCCTTCCCCTTGGCCGCTGGCAGAGAACTGCCTTCCCTAGTTCCAGCCTGGGGTTTATATGGGCCCAGGGCCCTGCCTCTTCTGGTCAGCTGACCAGGCGCAGGTGCAGGCTAATTTGCTCGCTAGCCTGCTGTCCCTGGTAACCTGCACCTGGGCTTCTGTCTGTCTCTTTGGGCTCTCCCCAGGCAGTTTCTGCTCTTCTAGGAGCAGGCACCTTAGTGCCCTGCGACAATGATATAATACAGGAGTAGGCAACTCCCAGTATGCATGCCAAAGTTTGGCATGCAATGGTATTTTGCTTGGCACTCGTGCCTCAGGGAAGGGGCTGAGGATGCACTGCCAGAGCAAGGACTGGGCCCTTTGTTGCTCCCCACCGTCTGCCCCTGACATGCATACAAGTTGAGGTTGCAAGTGTTTTTGGCACTCTACGCAAAAATGTTTCTGAGCCCTGTTATAATAGAGTTTAATAAACACAGGTTTTATTTTAATTTGGACTCTCTGTGGCTAATTTTAATCAAATTATTTAAGAATAAAGTTTTAATGATTTTATGATGAAAATAAATTTTTTATGAAGATTACAGCCCTGATTTCAACTAACACAGCTCTTAAAAATATCAATACATTGGGACCAAGTTGAGATGCATCAGCTGATGATTTGGCTCTTTGAAAACCTGAGCATGTCAGGTTTAGCATTGATGATATTCTTGGCATCATTCATTTATTCTTCTACTGCTAAGGTGATAGTGTGAACAAGATCCAAACCAAC
Source organism: Alligator mississippiensis (assembly GCF_030867095.1). Classification (NCBI taxonomy): domain Eukaryota; kingdom Metazoa; phylum Chordata; order Crocodylia; family Alligatoridae; genus Alligator; species Alligator mississippiensis. The sequence continues at coordinate 47,869,451 of NC_081830.1, forward strand.
AAAACTTGAAGCTATCTCAAGCTAAAATGATACATTTGGGTTAAAGAATATTTTTCCTAGGAGAGCTTGATTATTATAAAATATCTGATGACTCCATAAAATAGATGTCTAACCAATTCTTTACCAAGATAGTTACAAACAAAGCTTGGTGGTTGTATTCATAGAATAAACTAGTAGTTTGTTGCACTGAAAAAAAACATTTCTGATGGGCTATTAGCCTAAAGAGTCTATTTTAGGAATGTCAACTACACAACAATATAACCTAGGGCAGAAATGTTTTATTATACTCCTCACTTCATATATTTCATTCTTACCCAACCTGTCAGACTAGGGTATAATTTCAACTCATGATTATTAACCTACTTTAAGACCTAAAAGTAGTAACTGTTCTATGGCATTTCTAATAATGACCTGTCTAAACTGACTTCAATATACCTTTCAAAGGTAAGTTAAAAATTGGTTTTGAGCTTTACAAAATTTTTTCTGTAACATTAACATTCAAATACCTCCCTTTTTATCGTGCCTGAGATCCACTTAAGCAATTATGCTGTGCCAAATGAAGTAATAGTATACTGAGATCGTGACACCATCCACTGAAGACTAGGAGCTAGATTTTCAAATTTGTCTAATATAGACACTTAATCCCTAGTGAAAATAATTGGGATTTAGGCTCTTAATGATATGAGATACCTCTGGAAATCACATCCTAGACTGAGATCATGACATTTACTTTATTTACACCCAAGTTACATTTTTAACTCAAATTAGTAAGGTATGAAAATCCAAATATAAAATAATATGTACTTCACAGAACACTGAATTACTGCCATGGATTGTTCTGTACTTGCAAGCACGTTCTTAGGGGGAAAAATTACACAAAATAAATAAAGGGGGCTGGAATGTATAATGTTCAGAAAAAATATAAGGTTTGGAGTTTGTAATACAACTGTGAGATATAAGAGCTGATAAGAAGTATCTGATACCTCATAGCAAACTTTGAGAGAGATTAAAGTTTGCTTATATACTCCCCAATTTTCCTCCTTCCTCTTTGCTTTTTAATTATTAATAATATTTGCAAAACAAAGGCCCAGACTGTCCAAACAGTGGGGGTTATGAGACAAGATTCAGGCATACAGTGTTTTGCAGTTTGATCAGGGAACATGTGCAGCAGAACTCATCTGAGCAGTGCAGTCTGCCCTCAACTTGCCCCCCAGGTGGGAGGCAGTTCCTGCCCCAGCGCACAGGGCTCGGGCTCTGGCTCCCAGCCACCTTCCACCCATTCAGCTGCCCATCACAATGACCAGCCACCTGTGGGCAGCCAAGTGGGTGGATGGCATCTCTGCTGGGAAGCCATGCATGCTAACCTGGATTAGGGCCAGGGCAGTGCTGTCAGCAGGTATGGGGTGGGTGCAGGTGGGAGTGTGACATGGATTTCCCCGAGAAGGAGCAAGCAGGGCTCAGTTCAATGTGGAGTGCCATGGGAGTAGCTACAGACCAGATACAATCAACTGGCAGGCCACATCCATCCCCCATGCCATATTTTGCCCACCTCTGAATTATATACATAATGTAAGTTATACCTCAGCCTTGACTAGTCTCCAGATCAAATCAGTAAGAGGATGCAAACAAGGGAAGTGTAGGAAAGTCACAAATCTGTTTGTTGATACTTTATCTTCATGGTTTTTCTGAGAGGCCTTTTAAATTGACAAGATTGAAAACAAGCTAAATACCAGGCTTCTTCCAATGTAATGGTCTTTTCTTTTCCAAAAGGATATGATCTTAGTTCTAGCTGAAAGTTCCAGAATGATCATTCTAGAAGTTCTGTTTATCCATTGCGCTAGCACAGCGGTGAAAGTGGCAGAGCAAATTTCTTCACAATGTTTTGTTGTTGTGCTTATTAAGAGGAACCAGAGAAGTTAGCTCAATTTTTAAACTTATGTACTCCTTGGTGTGTAGTCTGAAACTGCCAAGAAGACTTAAAAACCCGTGATTGTATATTTAGCCATTGTGACGGGCAAGCTTTCGTGCCTGGTACAAGCACCGGCCCACCTCCTGTTTATGGGCCAGCCGCCCGCCTCACTCACCTGCCACACCTTTATGTAATAGTATTGAGGTGTTAATTAGGTAGGAGGCTGTCCATTCTGAACCCCGATGTTGAAGGGCTTTGTTCCACCCTGATATTCACAGCTCTGTTCCACCCCTTCACTGCAGCCCAAGCCTTGCAGATGGCATCCCAGGCAGCTAACTCAGCCATACTCTTCACCCCATTAGCTGTGGTTCCCTCTCTGGGACCTTCGGCTCTCCTTTAGGCCCTGGCCCCATCTCAGGCCAGTCAGGATCCCAAGACTCTCTCTGAGCATCCCACGTAGTGGGTCACTTTGGCCCTTCAACCCCCCCCTTTGGGTCCTGGCCCCAGAATTGACCAGTCAAAGTCTCTCAGGTCATGTCTAAGCTGCTTGCCTGCTCACAGGGTTTGGAAGTTCCCCATTCCCAGCTCAGGTGCTTCACAAAGCATGCCTGGCCCCACGGGATCACTCACCCCAGCAGGCTCAAGAGCTTCAAGAAGCTTACCTGGCCATCCCTGCATTATATAACCCATCTGAAGGTGGGGGCTGAGGTTAAGGCATCCCGACCCACCTTCCACCAGGGAGGTGATCACTCCTGGCATTTACAGGGGGGCTGCTGCACCACCAGCAGCCCCACCAGGCCTCCTTGCCCCGGCAGGGTGCAGTGTTAAGTCATGCTCAGGAGTAATGAGGCCTCTAAGCCATCCCCTTAGCCCCTCACCCTTACCTCTGCAGTGTTCTTGGCAGAGCTCAGCAAAGAGGTGTTTCTCTTCTGCTGGCTGATCATGAACTGCCCTCAGTTAAGGGAGCTGGGCCTTAAAATGGCTGCCCTCATTATGTACCTGCCCCTCCCTGGCCCAGTCCTTAAAGTGGCAGCACTACTAGTGCCCTGTCACAGTGATGTGAACTGAACCATCTCACATGAACTTCAGAACAAATCAAATAACTGGAAATACTCTGGTCTTTGGACTCTCAATCACTGAAACCTCAGTATATTTTCTCCCATTTTTTTCTTTCAACAAATGTCCATCTCTTTCATGAGGATAGATTATGGTGTTTAACAGTGAAACCTTATTGAGAGACAACTTACAGATGAGCAATTTCTACTGAAGTTCCACGTAGTGCTTTAGGAATACAGTGTCTTTCAAAAATCCATGTTGTGCAGACTGCAGGAACAAACCCAAAAGTCCATCGTCCCATGTAAAAAGGACTATTTCCCCCTACCATTCATTCCCACTTGTGGTTTTTCCAGTATTGATTTTTTTTGTTTTGTTTTTTGTTTTTTCTTCCCAGCTTGACTTTTAAATAATGGGCCTAGCCATATATTGATGCAACCAGCACTGTTTGCAGTGGTATCAGTGGAAAGGGTTCAGGAAGTTTAATAAGGAATTCACACACTGAAAACCAGAATGCTTGATGAAAAGGGAAAGAGCTTGATATAAAAGTGATTGTTCAGCAGACTGGAAGGTGGAGCTAGCTCTTGCATATGCTATCGCTCCTAAAGACATACACTCTGTGATGGAGAGCCTTCATCTGGAATAAAATCTGTTTCTGTAAAAGCTCGTCTTTCTGATGAATACTACGAAGAACATGGATATGGCCCCAAATCTGGGCCCAGAAATTAATTTATCAAGTGGCTGAGTGTGCTTTCTGTATTGTGCTACAAAGACTCCCCAAAAAGTCACAGCCAGATGGAGTTATCATGGCTTACCACACCTCTGAAGGTTTGAAGTTAAGCCTATAATCAGATATGGAGACCTGAATGATTGCTGAAGAAAGTTATTTAACAATAAGGACACATATACACGAACAGTGAGGCTGCACTGATGTGCTATAATTACAGTGTGTTGCAGCAGACTCGGTTAATCAAGTCCACTGGAGCATAGTAATTAAAGTGCTCCAGCAGACTCCAGTGTCTCATGTATCAGTGTCCCCATGCTGCAAAATGGTGGCAGGGTGCTTTAACTAAAACTCGTTCAACGAGCTTTAGTTAAAGTGCCCCTGCCGCCATTTTTCAGTGCAGGGACACTGATACACAAGAAGCTCCGGGTGCTTTAATTAGAGCTGCTCTAACTAAAGTGTCCCTCCCGCAGAGCATGTGTATAAATGCCCTAAGTGTCTGGAGTTTGAGATGAGCTCACTTTGACTCTGATAGTGTCTATATCCTTGTTTGTGTTTGTTTTCTGCATACATTCCAGTTGGTTGATAAATCTTCAGAGAGCAGCAAATGCTTCAAAAAGGAAAGGATTTCTTGTAGAAGACCCACAATTAGCAGAAGGAAAGCAGCTGATTACCAAGAGATCAAGGCCTATCAAAAGGGAGGAGGATCATTCTCATCTTTCTTGTATGGACAGAATTTAGGTGTTGGATAAAATATCATGTGCAATAAATGTAAAATCAAAGTTTTAGTCCTTGGTTCTGAGTGTCCAGCCAACTTCTGAATTTTAGTTCCCAAGTTCGCCTTTTAAAGGTATTAAGTAGATTTGCCTTGAGCATGAGGATACTGAAGTCAAAGGGGATAGTTGTTCTCTGAGAAATGTACTCTTAATGGTCTTATTTTTTTTCTGTGAGAGTTCATTCTGATGCATAGTTGCCATTTAGTTTCACCCATGTAGTTGCCACAAGGACGCTTGGTACATTGAATCAAGTTTATTACATTTTGGGAAAGACATGTATAAGAAACATGGATTCTGATGGGGTTTTTTATGGGGGGTGTTGACAGCAGAGGCCCTGGACATGTGTTGACAGGTAAAACATTTCTTGTCAAGACAGGGCTGTGTTCCACCTGATGTCTGTTGGAAAGTGAAGATTTTGTTTCTGAAAATGACCTGGGCAAGGTTAGGGGAGCTGTTTGAAAGCGAAGAGTGGAGAGGCTGGGAATATTTATCTCAAGGTCAGGTCTTTGTTGAGTATAGACTGCAGTTGTTTGATGATTCTTCTAAACAGTTCCAGTGCGGGCTGGTAGGTGACCACCAGCAGTGTACAGTCACAGGAGGGTTGGGGGTTTTTTTTGTATTGTAGCATGTTACTGCAGGGTATTTGGATAGCTCTTTCAAATGCACAGTCTATTTCTCTACTGGAGTGTCTTTGCTGTAGAAAGGCAGATTTTAGGGTGGTCAGGTGGGTAACAAGTGTTCTCAGAGCAGATGCAATGATATCTGATGGCCTAGCTGTAGATCACAGCTTTTACGGTGTGCTTGGGATGATTGTTGGCCTTGTGGACATAGTACAGTGGTCTGTGGTTTTCTGTATGCACTGTTTTGCAGGATGCCATCCTGTGTATTCCTCTCTTCTGTTACCCCCATTTCTGTCCTTTTTTCCTAAACTGCTTCATCACCTCCCCTGTTTTGAAGTACCAGTGACAGTTTTGGTTTACAGGTTATAGATAATGCCAGTTTGGAAGCACAGACCATCTTCTCTTTCAGTCACTGCAACACTAAATTGGTTGGTGTATTTGGGACTGGGGCTGTTACTCTGCTGGGGAGGCAGGACTTGAAAAGTGAGGAATAAATACCTCTGTGTTACCCTCCCTTTCTGTAGCACAGAAGGGCAACTGGCAAGAGAGGTGGAGCCGTCACCAATTAGCTTCTCACCTCATTGCAGTGGCCTTAATTATTTAGAAGCCAACTTTTTCTCATAACCTGGAGGCACCAGCTAACCCCTTGCAAGGGCAATGGTCAAGACAGCAAACAGGTGAGGCAAGTTCATAAATTCCCGGATATTTCAGGACAACCTGAGATTAAGGCCCTCTATGCCTATGTGATGTTTAAAAGAGAATGGTTTGCATTGTGAATTGCATAAATGAACTTAACAGATGCTTAGACTTTCCACACTGTTTCAGCTTCATCTTTCAACTCTGGTCACTCTTATATGAACTTAAGCAAAATACAACTCCTCCAGAAAGATCCAATTTGATAACCACCATGTTTTGTCACCAGGAGTGATGCAGTGGAGATTCAGACTCTCAAAATTCAGTCCTGTGTTTGTTTGTTTTTTTGTTGTTACCCACAAATACCAACAGACCTCCTGCCTACCCCTACCCAACTGCCAACCAGAGTCTAGCTATAGTTGACTGCTATCCTTCAAAGCATCCAAAAATTAATGTTTAATTGGGATAAAGCATAGAACATCTTGATCAGAGAGAGAAATTCAGGAAGTTAATGTGCTTCTGGAAAAAATACAACTGAAAACATTTGCAATCTACTTGATTTATCTTTCACTACTATAACATTCTAGAATATTTTAATAGGGTATTTTAAAATTATAAATAAAAACTATTGTGGACATAAATACATTGCATAAGTATCCAGGCAAGTTTCAAAATGAGACTCATGCAAATTGAATTGTCTGCATATGATTCATTTTTTATTTCTCCTTCATAAAGTCATGCATTTTCCTGAAAGCTTTCTTCCTCCTTCTCCCCAATCTTAGATTCACTATGAGTCTGAATTCAAGGACACCCTTAAGGACACCCAGCTGAAATGAAAGGGAGCTGTGGTTACTTGGCTGCTCTGAAAATTAAGCCCTGTCAACCTGTGGAAAATTCTGTAACTTCTCTTGAGATACTGCAATGAAAGGAGCCCCTGGGCAGTTAACATGCATCTAAGATAGATATTAGTAATAGGGAGAAAGAAAGTTATTAAAATCAGGGAACTCTAAATTACAGTGATCATATTAAAAAAATTATGAGAAGATGAAAGGAACAGTCCTGCTTTGAGCCGGGGGTTAGACTAGATGACCTCCTGCAGCCCCTTCCAACCCTAACTTACTAGGAACTTTCTATGATTCTGTGAATGTGGTCTGGCATTTAATAAGCCAGCATCAAGATGGAAGAAGAGATTAGGTAGTGGGACATCAGATCGTTGTGTCCTTTTCTTCCCTGTCCAAATAGTTCAGGTACTGTTTCACCATCTGAAAAGGGACAAATGAATGTAAAAGATTTATTCCCTCTCCTTGGTGCTGTATTGCAGAATTAGCTAGGTTCACTATTGGAATAAGATTTGATGGTTCACTAGTAGGACAACAGTTAAACTCTCATGGCAGAATAGCAGACAAGGCTTCTGTCTTTGGAATTTGGCGATATAGTTCTAGCTTAAATGTGGTTCCCATTTTCTCAAACCCTATCACCAGGTTGGCATGTAGCTATGCTATCTTAGAAAGAGTTCAAAGTAAAAACAGTTTTGATACCCAGTTCCTTCCTTGTTTCAGTGTTGTAGTTTTGTGTTACCCTAAACTAGCAGCAAATTACATCACCTTGGCCATGTCTACATGTGCACTTAACTGTGGAGTAGACTAGTTAGCTGTGGACTAAAGCATCACCATCTACACATGTGATGCTATTAGGCCATCATAAACTAACGTTGCTGTAAGATAGTACTGTTGGGAACAGTACTATCTTACAGCAGGGAAATTAACTGCAGTTAAATACACATGTAGATGCTGACCAGGGTATAAATTGCACCTGGTCAGCCCAGCCAGCAGTGGGCCAGATTCCTGCCTGCTGCCTAGTCACATAGCTCCACACTTTGAGTACCCTCATGCCCCAGTCAGCCTCTCCACCACCTGACAGTGACACCCAGAGCCTGGGGCTGACCCCTCCCCCCCCAGGGCCCCCAAATCCTTGTGTAAACTGCTCCACCCCAGCTGAAATTGCTGCTGTCCTGGGTGCACATATAGATGCTGCACCCAAAAGTATTTTACTCTGGCTCAAACTGCTCTGGATTTTATGGCATTGAATTAATTGCACATCTGAAGCACCCCTTGTATGGTAGACTGCACCTTAACACAGGGATAGTGATGAAAAAGATGCACATGATCCCCACACATGTACAAAAGTACCAGCATGCACTTATTCTTTTGGAAAGGGAGTCTTACATACATAGTGGGCGTGTCTATGAGATGCTTCGCCACTATGGCAAAGTAGCATCAGCAGGCACAAACCACAATGCCAACACTAATGCACAGTAGCAATGAGCTACTGTGCAGTAGGGTCAGAAACAACCCATGTGCTGATGGGACTGCACAGTAGCGGTGGTTACTGTGCAGTCATTTACTACTTGCTAGAGCAAATAGTAAAAGACGGCTCAGTAACCACAGCTCAGTCAGGAGCACATGTAGACATGGCCATTGTGAAATGCAAATTAACAACCTTACTTTTCTATGAAATCTGTTTTTGTAAAAGATGAAGAACTAGGAATAACAACAGAAATACATTATGCAATGGACCCTTCAAAACATTGCTAGACATATGACCAGAAATGACTGAAAATAATAATAATACTGCTAACTGACAAGCTAGATCTATAAAACCCCCCACACAGAATGTTTTATTGCTGCTTTCATCTTGTCAGTCAAATGTCTGAGGAAGCAGGAGCTTTAAAGCATAATCCAAAGGTCAATTAGCTACTACAGCTTTGTGGGATTAATGGGAAAAGTGAATTGCAGAGGTAAGGTCCTGCTACTGAAGGTGCTCTGTTCCTCTGCAATAATAAACAGAAAGAGCATATCAATAGCACTAGTGTAATGTGATGCTAGTGGCTAATTCCAGTTAGACAGCAGAGTTCCTCTTCTGTGAAGACAGACCCTCATGCAAAGTCTTCAGTGCTAGCCCCGTGCACAGTGCAACAGAGCAGTGCAGGGGCAACATTTTTTGGCAGATGTGCCACAAATTAACCCTAAACCCTCCCCAAATGCCACTCTGATCCCCTTCTGCCCAGTGTTGCTCAGCTCTCTGCTCCCTTCCTGTGCTCCCTGTCCAATCTGCTGCTCCGCTTTCTGCCCTACCTGCCACTGTGCTCTTTGATCTGCTGCATGCGAAACACAGTGGCTGTCTGTATCCCTGGCAGCACCTGTGCCACAGGTTGGCTACCCCTGCAACAGATTATTCAATCTTTAATTGCAGTAAATGCATAAAGATGGCAGGGGCCATATCAGAAATGCTTGCAGTCTGCATGTTAAATGGGATAAAAAGGAGCTTTAGACTAACTATCAAATGGACAAGGGAACATCCCTCCCATGCTCATTAGAACTTGCCTGAGTATAAACAGCATTACTCCCAACTTACCTGAACTGGGTTTTGGCCAGTTCACTATCATATGAATTTCAATAGTGATCAAACACTTTGCCATCCAGATTCAGTGAGAGAGAAAAAAAGGGAGAGATGAAGCTAATGCTAGTACTGTAAAAACCTCATTTTACAATTTTAGCTACTGAGTCTAACTTCTCATGCAACAATGTGGCTGATCTAGTGTAATCAGCATGCCCAGCTATACTTTGTCCATCATCAGGAGAAGGAAAACAACCAACAAGATCATTACAGACATTCTGTCACATCACAAACTGAAAATCTGATTGATAGGCATCAAGGAAATCTAGAAATATTCTCAGTAATGTTGTTAAAAAATGTCAGAGGCAGGGTGATAAGACATGGGGATTGTTACCATCAAGAAACTTTTTTTAATAAACACCATCTGGAAAGGAAGATGACAGTCAGCCTGAGCTACATATCAGAAAAGCAGCTACTGTAGTTTTAGGAGGAATTCATGGTATTGATGTTTATTTTTTTCCAGACCTGGATCTGCTCTATGAGTACCACTAATTGGGCTCACATCCGATCAGTCTCAGAAAAGAAACTGCCACAGCAAGGAATATCTATCTCTCTTTCTAGTAAGAATGGCCATCACCTGGAACAAACCATCCCTGTGTGCAGGAAGAATAGCAAATGTAGCAAGTGATTAGCAGAGCTTCATTGAGCTTCAACACCAAAATGAAGCTTACAAGAAATGTAAGCTTGCACAAACAACTTGGGAGGAATATAAGAATATTGCTTGGGCATACAGGAAGGCCAAAGGCAAGTCTGGAAGGCCAAAGCACAACGAGTTGCAGATAGCAAGGGATGTGAAGGGTAACAAGAAGAGTTTCTATAAGTATGTTAGCAACAAGAGGATGGTCAAGGAAAGTGTGGGTCCTTTACTGAATGGTAGAGGCAACCTAGTGACAGACAAGGAAAAGACTGAAGTGCTCAATACCTTTTTTACCTTGGTCTTCACAGACAAGGCCAGATCCCAGACTACTGAACTGGACAGCACAGTTTGGGGAGAACAGTTAGCATGGATTCACCAAGGGCAAGTAATGCCTGGCCAACCTGATTGCTTTCTATGATGAGATAAATGGCTCTGTGGATGTAATATAATACAACAAGGCTTTTAATATGGTATCCCATAGCATTCTTGTAAGCAAGCTGAGGAAGTATGGGTTGAATGAATGGACTGTAAGGTGGATAGAAAGCTGGCTGGATTCTCAGGCTCAATGTCTACTTGGCAGCCATTATCAAGTGGAGTGTCTCGGATCAGTTGGTTTTGTTCAATATCTTCATTAGCAGTCTGAAAGATGGGATGGATTGCACCCTCAGAAAATTTGTGGATGACACCAAGTGGCGGGGGGTATGGTAAATACACCGGAGGGTAGGGCTAAGATTTAGAATGACCTAGACAATTGAGGATTGGGCCAAAAGAAATCTCATGAGGTTCAACAAGGACAAATGCAAAGTCCTGCACTTAGGCTAGAATAATCCCATGCATCAACACAGGCTGGGGGCTGACTGGCTGGGTAGCAGCTGTACAGAAAAGGACCTGGGGGTTACAGTGGACAATAAGATGGATACGAGTCAGCAGTGTGTCCTTGTTGCCAAGAAGGCTAACAGCATACTAGGCTGCATTAGTAGGAGTGTTTACCAGCAGATTGAGGGAAGTAATTATTCCCCTCTATTCTGCACTGGTGAGGCCACATCTGGAGTACTGTGTCCAGTATTGGGCCCCTCACTATAGAAAGGATATGGACAGTTTGGAGAGAGTCCAGTGGTGAGCAATGAAAATAGCTTAGGGGGCTGGGCCACATGACTTATGCAGAGCGGCTGAGGGAACTGGGTTTATTTAGACAGAAGAGGACTGAAGTGGGATTTGATGGAAGCCTTTAACTACCTGAAGGGTGGTCCCAAAGAGAATGGAGCTAGACTGTTCTCATTGGGAGTGTGCGCACAACACTTTAAAATGGGCTAAATGTTTTTGCACCACTTTAATGGTGTTGGTGTTTGCACGCATCAGCAGTGTATTGCACATTAATTCCAGCCACTGTAGGAAATTTGGCAGCGCAATGCGCCTTAAATAAACCTTTGAGGTGTTTTAGTTTGCTGCCCCTACAGCTGTGAAGTGAAGCACTGGTCTCTGTGCAGCTCCATGGCTCTGCAGGAACCCCTGCAGGCAGCCTGGCAGCAGCCCAGGAAGACAGGCTCCTCCCAAGAAAAGTGACGAGCCTGATTTCGCGCCCCCCCCCCCTTCCTGGAGCCTGCCTGCCTGAGCTGCATGGGGCCCAGTGCTTCCCTCCATGGCTGCAATGCCCCCTGGGACTGCCTGAGCCGGGTGCCTGTGGGCAGGTGCCACCTGGGGGGGGGAGGGAGCACCAGTCCGCCCCGCAGCCCAAGGACCGCTTTGCCTGCTGGCAGCTCACCCTCCCCTCCCCACCACTGGAGAGGCAGGTAAGTGTGGGGTGTGTGCACTACACAGGGGTTTACTTCACCCTAAATTGAAGCGGTGGGTTTAAAAACCCACTGCTTCAATTTAGGGCCTGTATTTCATCTACACATGCCCAATGGTGACAGATGACAGAACATGGAGCAAAGGTCTCAAGCTGCAGCAAAGCAGATTTAAGTTGGATATTAGGAAAAATTCTCTCACTAGGAGGGTGGTGAAGCACTGAAAGGGGTTACCTAGAGAGGTGGTGGAATCTCTACGCTTGGAGGTTTTTAAAGTTTGGATTGACAAAGCCCTGGCTGGAATTATTTATTTGGGGATGGTCCTCCTTTGAGCAGGGGGTTGGACTGGATGACCTTCCGAGGTCCCTTCCAGCCCTAATTTTCTATAATTCTAATTCCCTACATGAAATGGCTGAATTTGGATCTTCATTATTAAACTCTTTCCTAAGAAGCTGTTAGATGGATTTGATGCTTCCAAGAAGTTCTGAGCTTGTACAGAAAAATCAGTGCTCTCAAGCTGTAGCACAAAAATGTAGCAGATGTATATACCTGCCCCTAGCCCAGTGTTGCCTCTCCAACTTAATTTCAGTTTAATCTTATGAATTAAGCCATCCAGCCTTAAAAAGGAGCTTCAGCTGCAAATAATTTGTACGGAAGCCTCTTTAGATTTGCTAATGTTTCCTTTTTCTCATCTAAAAAATACCCTGGACCCCTGATAAATGAAATCCATTTTCTTTTCAAAGGTGTGTTTAACTTACTTAGCCATGTATTTTGTTCTAGTCAATATCAGTTAAATTTCAGACCTCTCAACTCTGTGGCAATCCAATCTACATGATGCTATCAAGTGCTGCTGAAGAATGGAAATTTACTGGTTGTGTTGAGGTTGGCAGCAACTGTTAGCTGCAGCTGCTCTTGTTCCAGCCTCTCCCAGAAAAAGCAGACTGACAGGCTGTGCTTTTATAAATTGCTCACTAGATAGGCTTACATTTTGTATTTAAATGAGTGAAGGGGTTGGTGACATTCTAGCCAAACATGAAATAGTAAAGGTGGGTAGTATCACTCTGGGTTCAGCCCTTCAAGGTGTTGTTTGTTTGTCCAGGCAGTGAGTGAGTCTGGAGTGAGGACCTGAGACAAATGGAGTTGCTTTGCAATATCTTTTCCATTAGAGCCCTGAAAATAGAACTGCTTATGGCAAGTGTGCAAATTAAATTGAATGTATGAAACCTCCATAAATCTTAGCTATTATATCAGAAAATACGGTCATTCCCTGAGGAGAAAGTCCTAAATGAAATACTATTGTTGGTTTAGTCTTTCAACATATCAAACAACCCATATTTTGCTTTGATGAGAATGGTTTGATGAGAAAGACCAGGAAATCCAAGAGTTGATCAACCGGAAGCACAAAGCCTTTTGTGGTTGGCAGAATGACACCAACTCCAAGCAAAAGAAACTGAATCTCTAACAAGCCAAGGCAGAGATCCAAAGAAGGACCCACAATATGAAGAACAGATGGTGGGAAGACAAAGCTAAGGAGATGCAACATCTCACTGACATCCACAATATGCCACCAAAACCATCTAGGGTCTGAGTACTCAGGGACCAACCCCCTTGAGTCCTAAGGAAGGAGGAGACCTGATCAAGGAAAGGGGAGCCATCAATGCCCATTGGAAGGAGCAGATAAACCAGAAGATAAACCAGCAGATAAAGGGGGAGCCATAGTCATTCTAAACCATGAAAACTACATAAAGGAAGCCAACAGACAACTCTCTGACACCACCTACTACAAAGGACTACAAGAAGATCCTACTCCCTTTTTCACCAAGATACTCAACAATACCATCAAATCATTTCCATCAGGACTACAAGAAAAGATGCAGACCTTGATTCCCCCCCCCCACTACTAACCCAGGGACTTTTTTACACTAAAATCCACAAACAAGGGAACCCTGGCAGATCTATCATATCCAACCATGAGACCCTAACTGAAGAAATATCAGGTTTTGTTGAATCGATCCTAAAACCGCTCATCACCCACACAGCAAGTTTTGTCCAAGACACTACAGACTTTCTACAGAAACTTTAAAACATAGACCACCTTCCCAGCAACACCCTCCTGGCCACCATGGACATTACCAGCCTATATACCAACATCCCACACCAGGATGGCATCCAAGCCTGCCTTACATATCTACAGGAACAAGATTACAACTCAGACCACAGACCCAAAGATATTACTGACCTTATACACTTCATCCTCACACACATCACTTTTATTTTTAATAACCAACACTTCCTCCAGACGATGGGAACAGCTATGGGCACCAAAATGGCCCCGCAGTATGCCAACCTTTTTATATGAGCCACCTGGAAAAAGACTGCACCATCAAACCCTTGCTATACCCTTGCTATACTTAAGATATATCGATGACAACTTCATAATTTGGACTGAAAACCTGCAATCTCTAATTGAGTTCCATCAGAAATTCAACAATCACCATCCCTCCATCCGACTTTCTCTAGAATACTCCAGCACCAACATCTCCTTTTTAGACACGATGATCAGTATCCAGAATGATAAAATACAGACCATGTTATACAAGAAACCCACAGACCAACATACATATCTGCACAGAACCAACAATCACCCTAAATACACCAAAAAACCTGTGATATATAGCCAAACCCTCAGATACCACTGAATTTGCACTGAAGAGAACACCCAGGATTGCCACCTCACCAATCTTAAAAAGGCTTTCACCCAACAAGGACACTTCTCCATAGAGATAGATCATATGTTTAAAAGAGCCACCCAGATACCAAGTGAAGAAGTGCTGCAGTACAAAAGAACCCCCCCCACAAATCGCACACTGCTGGTTATGACATATCACCCCTCCCTCGAACCCGTACGGAAAATCCTCAAACAATTGCAACCCATACTAGAAAGAGACCCTATTCTTAAAGGGATCTTCCCAGAGCCACCCATCCTAGCCTTCAAACAAGCACCGAACCTCGTTAACCTCATCACCAGAAGCAAACTTCCTCAGGCCCAGAACACACCAAATGGATCCAGACCATGCCATGACAAAAAATGCAAAACCTACCAACACATCTCCACCACCCCCACTATTACTACACCCCACAACAGAGCCATCAGCATTTCTGGATCTTACAGGTGCACCTCCAGAAATGTAATATATCTCATCCAATGCACCAAATGCCCTAATGGAAAATAGGTAGGAGAGACCAAACAACAACTGCGCACCAGAATGAACGCACACCGGAAATCTATCAAAGACAGGAATACCCAATTACCTGTGTGGGGCACATTTCTCACAAGAAAACCACTCTCTCTCCAATCTCTCAACCCTGATCCTCAAAGGAAACTTACAAAACACTTCCCAGAGATGAGCCTATGAACTCCACTTCGTCAACCTGGATACTAAAAATCATGGACTAAATATGACATTGAATTTATGACACATTATAACCTGCCTGACATCAGACTCCCCAGGTACTTTTCCACTATTCATCCCCCTTCTCTTCCCCCCCCCCGCAGCCTGTGTCTCACCCATTGACTCTTCAGTCTACATCTTCACTGACTGCCTGTCTTGTATGCATACCAGCCCAGTCTCTGGCTTCTTTACTTTTCATTCCATCTAAGAAGAGCACACACCAACTGCTGAAACTTCCTCAGCCTGACAAAGGGTTTTTGAACCCAAAAGCTTGCTTAAAAATTGTTTTCCAACTATTTAAGTTGTTCTATTAAAAGATATCAGATTCACCCAAAGAACTGCGTGTGCCATTGGAAGGAGGAGCATTTTGAAGACTTTGTGAATTGAAACTTTGTTGTTGACAAAAGTGCTCAATTCCATCCTACAACAGTCAAAGATGATCTTGGAATCCCTCCAACCCTTGACGTGGTGAGGAAAGCCATCAAGCATATGAAGAAAAACAAGGCATTGAATGCTGATGGAATCACCGCCAAAATCTTCAAGCAAGGCAAAAGGACCTCACATCACAGCTCCATGCCCTCATCTTAAGGTTTTGGAATGATGAGGAAATCCCAAACGACCTCAGGAATGCCATGGTTGTGCCAGTCTTCAGGAAAGGAGGCAAGGCAGGCTACAGAAACTACAGAGGGATCACTTTGCTGCCCAACACAGGAAAGATCATTGTGAGAACCCTCCTGAACCACTCTTTCCACTTACTAAAGAGCTCCTCCTGGAATCTCAGTGTGGGTTTAGAGAATCAGGAGGCACAACCAACATGATCTTCACAGCCCACCAGCTGCAGAAAAAATGCCAGCAACAATATACACTTCTCTACATGGTCTTCTTTGGCCTCACAAAAGCCTTTAGCTATCAAATAAGAATACTGTGGAGGCTCCTTCTGAAGCATGGATGACCACTGGAATTCATCACCATTCTTTGCTCCATGATGGTATGTGAGCAGTGGTTCTCAGTAACAGATCTATCACTAATCCCTTTGAGATTAAGATGGGAGGTAAGCAAGGCTGCGTCATTGCTCCGACATTCTTCTCAATATTCCTTACTTCAGTGCTACATCTGACCACCAACAAGTTTCCAGTCAGAGTGGAGCTAAACTACCGAATGGATGGTAAACTGTTTAACCTCAGCCGAGTCAGAACCAAAACCAACACCACCCTGACCTCAAACATCAAGCTCCAGTACACTGATGATGCTGTCGTGTGAGCCCACTCAGAAGCAGCCCTTCAGTCAATCATCATCTTTACCAAGGCATACAAGAAAATGGGACCGATGCTTAATGTTCAGAAGACTAAGGTCTTCCATCAACAAGCTCTTAATGAGTAATTGTCATCTCTGGTAATCCAGATCCATGATGAGACTCTGGAGAACATTATTTCCCATACCTTGGAAGCTCTCTTTTTGCAGAAGGCTGACAAAGATGAAGAAATCCAACATTGCCTGAAATGTGTAAGTGCAGCTTTTAGACATCTGAGGAAATGAGTGTTTGAAGATCATAATGTCAGATCCAAAACCAAGGTCATGGTTTATCAAGCAGTTGTGATCCCCAGCTTACTATATGGAGCGGAGACGTGGACAATATGCAAGAGACACCTCAAGTCATTAGAGAAGTACCATCAATTCTGCATGGAGAAGATCCTTCAAATCCAAAGGGAAGATAGATGCACCAACATTAGTGTCCTCTTGCAAGCAAACACCATGAGCATCAAGGTGATGATCGTCCAATATCAACTTCACTGGGCTGGCCATGTTATACAGATGTCTGACTCCAGACTCTCAAAGCAAGTTTTATTCTCCCAGCTCAGTCAAGGCATATGCTCAAGAGGATGGCAGAGAAACTGTGTCAAGATCATCCTCATGGCCAGCTTGAAAAAATGCAACATAGACATCAACTATCAACCAGAACCACCCCAAATGGATGAAGAGTCTGATGCAAGGATCCTCAGTGCTTTGAAACCTTATGACAACAACAGGAGGTGGAAAAGTGGGAGCAGCAGTAACAGTGTGTCATGGACTGAATCAAGATCTGGAAACACATGCCAGAGCTGCAGCAGAGACTTTTGATCCCAAATTAACCTCATCCAGCATCTTTGGACCTACAGACAAGTGTGTCGTGGAAGACAATCATCCCCTACTGTGAGGGATTGCTGAAGATTTACAAATGAACAGTAAAAGTTAGACTGCGCCCTAGACAAATTACCTATTGAAATTTCAAATCAGGTAGTTAGGTATCAAATGCTTAATATTTGAATCAATTACACATTTGGGGTACAATCATAAAAATACTCCTGAAAAAAAATTGTGGGCTGCCAGTAGCATTGCAGTTAAAACATGTCCCAAACACAATTGATGTTATTACATAGCATTTGGGGGGCTGGGAAAATGTAATCTGTCCTCCCTCTCACAGGTCACTCTCCATTTTTATTGAGTGCTTCTATCCATTTGTATTTCTCTTTTACCAGTGTATCTAGGCATCAACTCCTTTTCTCTTTCTTGTCCTGTCCTCCCTTATTCTTCTCAAACATTTAAATTATTTTGCTGAATTACTACATGAGTGAATGGTACATTGTGATTTTAACATCTAAAGTTTCCTCATCTCCTTTTAACAGAAGATTAATTACAGACTTTGCATTTGACTAACAGTTTTGCACATTTAGTGCAGCTGTTTGAAAATTGTTTGTACTGAGTTCAAAGGCCCAGTTGGAATGAGGTGCATTGCAACCCATGAGAGAATCTGCACTCCTATCGTCATAACCTCAGACAACAGTTTTCCCCCTCCACTGGGGGGAAAAGTGGTAGTTGGCAGAGAACTTACCCAAGAACCAGAATATTATGATGGAACTCTCTGTTAGAAAAAAAATAAGAATCACCCTTGCTAAAATACAAAGTAGATGCTAAAGTTACCTTTTGACTAAATTCTAGCCCTTTCTAGACCTCTCAAACACAATAGCTCAATCACTTTTCTGTAGTGTGTATCCCCTCCCCCCCCCAAAATCAGTACCAGAAGAGAGAGACTTTTTGTCTGTGGAAGATCAGCAAACTCGTAAAAATGTAACTGGAAGAATGTACTACACAAGTGCTTTTCCTAATCATTTTTTTTTGTTGTTGTTAAGTCTAACATTTGATATGTCTATACCTAGAGGAAACCACAGAATCAGTGAGACCTGTAAAGAAAACAAAGAACATTTTGATTTTGTCTCATCCTGATTTTTTATGAATTAAGAAAAGATCCTACTGGATTGGGTTTTACTTTCATATATTTTAGAAAAGCTTTTACATTAGAAATATTATTCTAGTTTTGCTGGAGGATTTCCTACAGGTTTGGAAAAACATTACTATCACAAAACTACAAAGGGACAAGTCTAATTCAGCCAAGCAGTGTTTGCATTACTTTTATGCTCAAGTTCCCCACTGGTTGTTAGGCAAATGGGACATGTTCTCTAAGTCCTGTATCTCATCACATGAAGCAGACAGGCAGATCTCTCTCCTTGATAAGGGGATGTGGAGCATCTGCTCAGTAGTCCTGACATCAGAAGGAATGGTTCCACAGAGGTGTCTGACCTCTCTTTGTGAGGGACAGAAGAAAGGTTTTTTTTGCAGTGGGAGTCTGTACACAGATCCTGTGGGGACAAATCCTATTCATTAGCTAATGAGGGAGTACTTTGTAACAAGAATTTAATACAGGTTACAATACAAACCAAAGGCATATGTACTTTTAGAGCTTGAGCTAAAAGAACAACTCTATTAAATAGTAGCAATAGACCATTATCCACTTCTAGGAACAGATCCTACAGAAAGATAGAAATCTCTCTTTTTAGCCAGCAGTCAATGAGCCCCCTTATTATTTCCCTAATCCTTCCTGTTTGGATTGTAACTCGAGTCACAGGGCAGAGAACAGGGGCTGCTCTCCACTGAGAACAAGCCAATACATTGGAACGGGAAACAATGGTGGACAGTGAGATGAGCCCTGATTTTGTCCATATGCTTGCCAGCCAAAGTAACTTGCTGAGTCCCGAGGGAGGAATGAAACAGCTCTACAAAATGCACTGAAGCACTTTATTTCTCTCCCAGAACAGAGAGGTAGTTAGCCGTGTTAGTCTGAAATCATGCAGAATGGCGAGGCAGATCAACACGTCAGAGACTAACTGGTTCAGAGAGGTATAAGCTTTTGTAGGCAACAGTCTACTTTGTCAGAGGCTAATGGAAGGATCAGCACAGTTTGTTCTCTGTGCTATTCCTGAGGTAGTACAGCTGTGCACTTTCACTCATGTGAGACTCTAGCATTACAATTTAGGCCTCTATTGCTTTGGAGAGATTAGGGACTACATTCACTGGGCTTTGCATCAAGACCCCGATGAAAGGCTGGTTTGTTTGTTAATTCCCTCCATCCCATTCTTTTGGCTTCTCATTTTTCCTGATGCTTTCCTCTATCTTCCCAGCAATGTATAATCACTGTCATGATGCCATGTTAGATTTGCTGCCTGCCATCTCTGCTGCACCATCATTTCTAAACAGAACTGGGGATCATTGGAAGAATTTCACTCCACTCTCCCATAGTCTGAATGTACCATCTCTGCAAAGGACCTGAACTCTGACACCGTAAGGTCAGTGTTAAGCAGCCATTTAATACATGGCAGCTAAAAAGCTGGCTTGGTTAAACATATTTATCCTTGGGTTATAACCTCTGCAGCACCAGGCTAAAAAGAAAAAATGTCAAGGCTACAATTTAGGACATTGATTATGCATAAGGTTATAAGTTTCAAATACAAAGGACTCTAGTTATTAATTTTGTTCAAGGGAAGTGGGAACATCTATTTGCTTTCAGCATGGTTTATTTTTTGCATGCAAATGACTCCTAGACATAGTTAGGCTTTATGCTACAGATAAATCATTTTTATGGAAAGTGATAAGAGGATTTAAAAAAAAAAAAGTAAAAACAAAAGGAGTTTGTTCTAGTGAGCCTGGGCAATGTATAAAAATGAGAAGTATTAGGTATTATATAACTGATCTATTGTATGCTTGCATAATTGGATCAAGAAAGTGCTTTCTTTACACTGGAACTTTTGAGGACATTTTGAAAGCAATTCAATACACAGAAAATCTGGATATCCTCAGTGCCCAGATAATTACTTTAGGAGGTACAGAGTTACAGAAATTTTATTATAGAGATCTGGTTTTGGAGAGCAATAGGTTTTCGGTATTTAAAGGTTTATTTAAAAAAAAATAACTACAGACAAATGTTCCACTTTGGACTTGCCCGTATTGGTGGGGTTTTCATACCCCTGTCAGTCAAATCAATTCATAAAGGTGTAATATGGGACCAGTTCTGGGGTTAGCACAGGTTTGCAATAATAATGTTCCTGCACTGCCAGATTAAGGAGAAAATGTAACTCCCAGCATACCTGTGGTAGACATGCAAAGGTAATGGAAGGAGTATTTAGCTCCAGATCTGGATTAAATTAAATCTCAGGATTAAGGTTTAGATGCAATGTCACTGAAATCTTGTGAGCTATTTGCAAGACAGGTTGAGCCCAAGTCAGAAGAAATCTTGGGTTCATTATGATATTAAATAATAATTTCCTGGGCAGCAACCATGTTTTTGAGTTTGCGTATAAAACCACCTAGCAATTGTGAAGCTATTAGCTTTTATTCAGTATATTACAACTGGGAACCAGAAACGAAGTTGCTTCTGGTTCTGAAGAAGAGAAAAATCAAATTCTTAAGGACAGATCTGAATGCAGGCATTTCAGTCCCTTGTGTACACCATGAAAAGTAGTTTGGAATAGGTCTTTCCATTCTGTCCATCCTTATTTTGCTGTAATTTAATACAGGTTTTCCTCAGGGAATCCCAGCAGGCATAATAATGAGACTTTGGGTGTTGCATTGAAACTTCATACCCAATTCCACCCAGTTATGCAAGTTTTGCAGTTTCTCTGTCAAGGCAAGTTAATCCATAACACTGTACTGAGAAAAGAAAGTTGATCCTGAGCTTTTTAATAGCAAATAAACATGAGACAGCCATATGATCTTTTTGGTTGTTGCCAGCTCTTATTAAATAAGCATGCGCCTTTCCTACCCTTTCACCCCATTTCATTGCCCTGCCTTCCATCATGCTGTCACCTGACTACATGTCAAGAGTTCTTTGAACGGTCCCTGATGATTCTTTTTGAACATAGCTGTTGCTTTTCACTGGGGAAAGGGGCTCAAACTATCTAGTTTGCTATGTCATAGATATAATTAACTAGAAGCAGAAGATGACACATTATCAAGTGTTGCCTTGACCAGGGTACAGAAACATCACCTGTGCTTTCTCTGGGACTGGCTCAACGCTGGAACAAACACCTACAGGAACTAAAGGCCATTATAGCTCACTGAGCACCTGAAAGCCATCAGAACAAAGCCATTAAGCCTGATTTTGTTCTAAATTATAAACCATTAGATGATAGGTGAAAGGTGCTTGCAGTAGCCTGTTTTGCTGAAGAGATGTCCTACAATATTTTGTATTACCTGGAATTTCATAAGTGCTGAAGGACTTCATGGCCAGATAAATTGCACTGCTATAATCCAACCAAGAGGTGACAAAGGTATGTCCTGAATGGGACAATCTCTTAGCGCTAGTTATGAATGCTGTTATACAGGACCCCAGCATTAGAGAGGAATCTGGGAACACTCCTAGGAAGCAGTCAAATGACTAATTGTGGATGTACTTTTACTAAAGGAGGCTGTGCTGTGGCTGTGAATGCTTACAAAACTGAAAATTGCCTGGCTTTGCTTCCTAGATATTAGATATCTCCTAGCATGCTAAACTGAAGCAACACCTAGGAAAGGTAACTTTTAAGTCTCTTTTCTCTGGTGGGAAACTTCTAATGTACTATGTTATTTATAACCATGCAGATATTAAAAAGTAACATTTTCCATGCATCTCTTATAAACTACATAAACATATTTGACATGCATGTCAGGGCATATGAAATAATATTAAAATGACACATATAAAATCTACCTATGGTACATTTCTATACCATGTACTTTATTTATCCCAAATCTTATCTTTTTTAGACTTAATACCACCCATTATAATTAGCATCCATCGGGAAAGTAGCCACTTGCTTCCACTAGCATATGTGTTAAACAGGCATATATAATCTACAGTATACTTGACCAAGCATAAACTATACATCTGGAAGACACATAGTTAATGCCTTAAGAAAACAATTGTTTTATCAACAGTCCAAACTTGGGTCAGACTTCCACTGAAGGGTCTTGAGAAATGTATGCTGATAACCTCATATGCCTTAGTCAAAGACCACTAAAATCATTGGGAGAGTCTCAACTGGATTCACTGAACTTTGTATCAGGCCTCATATGAAACAATGTGTATATTTTATAAATGATAATGACTTATTTTCCTTTACTTTCATGCAGTGATAATCTACATTGACAAGGATTATTCTTTGTGTAAAACTGGAAACAGTAAGGCAGAATATTTTAAAATAATCTCACAGTTCATTATTTCTAATATTAGTAACAAAGCTATATAAATTCTGCTGGGTGAGTCATAAGGAAATTTGGAACAGAGATGGTAGGCTCTCACATGATGGCTGATCAAGATGCCTCAGTTCGGATATTGCTACATGATTTCCTTTGTGTTCTTGATCTTCAGCATAGGGACACCTCTGTATGTTTACAAATAGGAACTTAGTCATAGAATAAAAATGCTACCACTTACATATGTTATTAAGTGACTTCAGCACTGTGAACTAAGCAAATAATTGGCAACAAATTTGAGAGGTAAGAATTACAGTGATAGTTACTGGACAAAAAAAGAATTATTGAATTTAATTATTTCCTAAATCTATGCAGAATTAACCAATAAGATATCTGTTGCCAGTACTAATACAATAAGTGGTAATTGTATATTTATTGGTCTTAGATTCAGTCCTGTATTTATTTGATCTATATGCCATCTTTCCCAAAAAAGGCTCAGGAAGGCTTACAGTAAGAGACAAAATAATATATAAAAACAGAATTAAATACTAAAATACGATAGTAAAACAAAAACTGCACCCAAATTCTTTAAATCTAAAACAATCCACCCCATAGAATCCTGCTCCTCTGCCTCTCATGTATAGTGACAGAGTGGTTGAAATATCTTACTACAGATCCAAAGACAGGGATTTTGACCGTAACCGTATAGTCATATTAAGGCTACATTCAGCTGACCCAGTTATATGTGGTCATCCATGCTGGAGAGTCAAAGGTGGCTGAATGTGTTACTAGACATATTGCTCCTTTGGTGCTATTGGCTAAGGAAACTGGGGTGCCCTAACCATACCAGCCTGAAGGGCTGTTAGGCTGACAAGGACATTTGACTTTTGAGTGCTCTTAGTCCTCTTTTCACATCACACAATGCATTGAATGAAAGCTGGTGGGAACTCTTTAATTAAATCTCAAGTCTCAGTCTCTTGGTCCTCAGATGTACAAGCCCAAAATGTGAAAAAGAGGAAAAAGAAATATATTCGTTCAAATGACTGAGATTATCTTGGTCATTAGAAAATAGAACATTTTCTGAAAGACCAGTTCACAAGCTAGAAATGCCTCAGGCAAACATAAAATTCAAGCTAAGCATATACATGGTATTTTTTTTAGTTATTGTAAGATGTTGTTGTAGCTTCTCATTTCATGAGAATCATTGATAGCTATGGCAACCTCTCTCATTATGTACAGTGCCAACGCACAGCAGCTGAATAGTAATATTGTATGCAACATTTTTAAAAAAAGACTTCTCTGATCCTTTTATTTTCACTCCCTTTATCACTTCACCCCCACTGTGAAAACCTTCATGATGCAGTAACTGTCCTGTGGGCAGGAGAAGTGGTAGTTTCCATTTGGATCCCATTTACATGGCTTCTCTGAAAGGAAGTGCTATGGAGTGCCAAGGCATATGAGCAGACTCTACCCCAAAAACATAATACAGTTTCCTGTCCATCTCCCTGTTTCACCTGGCCCAAGAAAGAATGGGGAGAGCTCAAGTGTTGAATCCAGATCCCAGTAAAATGTGCTGTCCATAAGGTCCTGGAATTAGAAGCATGCATGCAGATGCCTCTTTCTGTTATGTGCATCTCTTAGGTATTGAGCATGAAGCGTGTACAAGGGATGCAAGCTTCACACACCCTAGTTCACATACCTGAGATGTTTTACACAATTATTCATGTCAAAGGGCTTTACTCAGGCTTTAGATAACAGCAATTTTAAAATGAAATTTAGATAAAATAGTAACCGTCAATCCCTGGAGAAGTATGGGCTGAGGGAGGGGGAAGGGAGCTGGGTAACATTAGGGAGGAGTGCAGAGACTCTATGCTCTCCCCTCCTGCACTCTTGAGGAGATCCATATCAGATGAATTTCTGTTGCACTCCTTTACAACAGACCATTCAGACCCCGGGGTCAGTGGAGCTTCACCACCCCAACACAGTGCTATGACTAAATGGCTCAGTAAGGCCCACTATACATTGGATCAAGAAACATTTGAATGTAAATATATATTTGCAAGGTAGAACAGATTTTAAATTCTATCATAAATGGGAAACAGACTAAGCATAGAAATGCTTGTAAATGAACTGTTTTACTTTTACCACCTGAGGTTGGTTTTGCCATGTGTAATACAATGACAAAAGTAGATAGCCATGAGTCAGATATTCATATTTATAGATTTTACAATTACTAACCTTTTTGACAAACTCTTCTGATTCCAAGAAAAACAAAGCAGCCTTCCTTTTTTCTGCCCCTACAAAGTAAGGCTCATTGGCAAATATCTTACTAGTCAGAACACTAAATGGTTGTCAGATCTAGAGCTCCTTAGATAGTATGGATCAGTACTATTACACTGCCACGTTCCTAACACAAACTATGCCACAGTAGATACTATAGTCTGAGAATTCTGAGATTTTCCATTGTACATGAAACATTTTAGATGAAAGACCTGCTCACAATGAATCAAACTTGATCAGAATCCTTCACAGCAAGGCTGTATGAGAATGAGAAAAATATTCTCCTCCAAGGCCATGGCAGAATCATCTCTGCATTTTAAAAACACTGAAGACAAGCAAAATAATGGAGCAGACCAATTCATGCGATTTATAAGACTCTTGTGTTGTGGCTATAGTGGCTCTGAAGTAATGAAAGATTCTGTGCTTGAGGGAAATCTAGTGGTTGGCTAGATCATTTGGGGACCTGTTTGACATTGCCACAGTGGTACTGTACAACCCATCATACTTCAAGAACTGGGACCTTCATATTTAAAATTTTATATGTTCTCTGTTTACAGAGCCTTTTCCTGAATCTCAGTGGAAGTGAAATGGATTCTTTCTTTGTTGTATGTATAATGTGCAAGAGGGGAGCTTGCTGTCAGCAGAGTTATTGAAGAGTCTGGTGATGAATTTTATATATATGAAATTTATAAGTGCTTTATTAAAAGGTATTTGTTCTCCCAAGCAAGAAGGGTATTCTGCCTAAACTAGCTGGAACCTGTACAGGCCAGTTTCTATAGAGCGCCACCCACAAAAGCTTTAGCAAGAATGTTTTATTAAGAACACTGCTTTATCAGGAGAAGGAAAAAATCTCCCCTTAGTTCCCATAAGTGCAGGTACTATTGTCTAGCAACTTCTGAAAATTCATGTAACCCTTTCATGGGGAAGTATAACAATATCTTAGTAGTACAACTGTAAAACTTTGTTGACTCTTACTACAGAAAACCAATTTTAATGCAATCCTACTTAATTCTATTAAAAGGATGCTCATGTAGCATCCAATGTTGCTTCTATCTACTGCAGTCCACAGTTTATTCTTGTTTTAACTATGTTACTGCTTTTAGCAGGTTTCAGCTGTCCATATATTTAAAACTGGGTTCCTTCTAGAGCTGTACCTTCTCTGGATTTGAAATTGCCATTGATTTGACTTTATGGTGAACAGGATAAGCCTACTCACATGTACAAACAGCTGCATTGTACAAAGAGCTGTCAAACAACATGTAATATTCACTTGGGCCTGTTTTTGCTCAAATTCTTTGATTGGTGTCACAGGGCAGTAGGGTGCCCTGCTCCTTTAAAGAACTGAAACTGCTAGGGGAAGAGCCCTAGCCCTGAGTTGGAAGCCCCAGCTGCTGGTTACCAGGGCAGCCAGAACAAGCTATTGGCCCACACCTGCCAGCGGTCAGCTGACCAGAAGGGGCAGGGCCTGGCTCATAGATAAACCCCAGGGCTGAGGCCAGGAAGGTAGTTCCCTGCTAGCAGCCAAGGGGGAAGGAGCTCTCCCAGAGCAAGCAAAGGGGAGAGGCCTGACTGCAGGAGCAGCTTCTGATACTGCTGAGGGATGGATCATTGCCTGGTAGGGTTTGAATGTTGTTATAGCCAGGCGGCTTGAATTTGTTACAGCCCAGGGGCTTGTGTTTTGTTTATTGTTGTATAAGTCTGGTGGTTTGGGTAAGGCTATTAGGGGATGGAGGAGGCCTCGTGGGGGCCCATGGCAGTGTGGGGACCCCGGCACCAGCGAGGGCATGGCATTTGGGGTGCGCAGACCCCAGTGCCAGTGAGGGCATGGCACTTTACAGGGCTGCAGAGAGCCCAGGGAGGACAAGGAGGTCAAATTACAACAAGGCCCAGACCAAACAATGTCAGTACCATCTGCGAGGCTTGGGGCATGGTAAAGGGGTGGTTGGAGCCATGCATGACCCATAAAGCTAGCATGCCCCGAAACACCCATTGTGACATCTGTTTTTTGGAGCAGGACCCACCAGAGGTCCAGAAAACCCACGAGGTTCAGAGACTCAATCAAGACTGTGTCCAGGAGGACTTAAAGGCAGCCTCCCTATCATTCATACCATCAAAGATGTGGCGGATGAGAATAAAGGGTGCCCATTGGGCCAGTGTGGCATGATAAGGAGCCTTGGGGAGATCACAGCCATCCTGCAGGACCCCATCCTGTGACAATTGATTAACTGTTACAATATCAAAAATCTTGTATACTATGCTTCTCTGGCAAACATATCTCTGTACTGCTTCAACACCATCTCAGAATATCCTCTTCCCTTTATATTTGTCATGAATGGCCTCCTGACTTCCTTTCATGATCCATTTTCTATACTGTTATGTCTTGAGAAAATAGTCAATATTCATAGGTCCAGTGTGCTGTCTAGGAGAAGATCAGATCAATATTATCTGTTTAAAAGCTATGAAAATAAGGGGTTTCTGTATTTCTTGAAGTGGACATACATTGGTTTGGCTTAGATTATAAAATCTATAGAAGACCTTTTTTCCAAAGCTGAACAAATAGTCATATACTCACTTGTGAAATGTTAGTGTAAAATGCTATGGTGCTGATCTGGTAGGTCCAAATCCTCATTTGTGACATTGTTACATTCCTCAGCCTCTGCAAGCTTGATAAATTAAATTTTGCATTACCTGGAAGGCTGAATGTATACAAAGATATCAAGCCCATAGTGCTTTCTCCTACTAGGTGCCTGTAGACATGTGGACACCTGCTTCAATGCACTATAATTACAACATGTTGGAGCAGACTTAACTATGCTAATTAGCATGTTCCAGCAGCCTCGGCATCTTGTGTTTTTTAGTATCCCTGTGCTTCACAATGGCAGTTTGACAAGCTTTAGTTAAAGTGCCCTCACCGCCACTTTGAAGTATGGGACACTGAATTCACGAAAGGCTGCAGGTGATTTAATTAAAGCACCCCACCCCTGGAGCATGTGTAAAGACACCCACTCTGTCCAGATGACTACACAAAATTTTGCTAGTGTTTCATAACAGTATTTCTTAAGCAGGCCCACTTTTGGGGCTCCTTTTCAGTCCACACTGCACTTTGCACAACTGAATTTGCCTGTCAATTTTTATAGGCCCTGGCCACTCTCTTGGAATTAGACAGATAATATTGTTTTGATTATCTGCAGTAACTTGGCAGGAAAACTTTTCTCAGCTGTACCACTTTTTTGTTTTCAGACTCTCAGTCCTAAAAACTAAAGGGTTTGGCATTATTCATACATTGTCCAATATGATCCTTTGAGCTACATCATAACCTTTGTCTGTGCCTTGGAATTTGAAGTCCTTCAACTGAAAGTGTTGAACTCTTGCTCTACACCGTAATTAACATACTTGAGAGTTTATACTTGCTGCCCACATTTTCTTCCTTTGGATTTTATACAACCTGTTCATTGTCATCATTGTGAAGAATACTCTTTTACCAAAACTGGCCAAATTCCCCCTTTCCAATTTTCAGCGATTGTTGTCAGTGGAAATGTTTATCCAGAACTACTGTAAGCTATGCCCTCGAATCCACTCTGCTGATAACTGAGATCAGCAGTACAGAACAAAGAAATTACTGTCCTTAAATCTGTCAGTATACTTCCAGTTTTCCTATTGACTTCTTGAAATCACTCAGGACTAGAAGTACACCCCAGACTAGAAAGTAGTGCAAGGTCAGACTTGTCCCAGGGAACACTCCTAGCTACTCTCTCTGTGATAGATGGACTGCCTTTCAAACTCCCTGATACACCAGGGAAGTATATGTACTTCTCCACCCTTCTGTGGATTTCCAGGCAACTGCAGAGATGGGACTCTGTTCTACTTGGGCTTCTTAGCGAGATCCTACTCAGCACAGTGATACAGAGTGTCTTCAGTGTGATGTTGAGCACATGGCAACCTTATCTGGGCCAGAAGTGGGAAAAGGCCCTACCACCTTTCTTCTACAAAAGAAGACACATGGTCCTGGAAAAATATTCAAAGCTTGTTTTCTCTACTGTGCTATCTTTTTCTGTTTTTTTTTATGTTCTATTGTTGTCCTTGATATAAATATGCCATTGCCCTATTACCAATGGTTTTTTTTATCTTGTCTCTCCTTCTATCCTTCTCAGAAGCAAAAATAATGCCAGTGTTGCATTTTTATTTACTCTATGCTCTTTACCTTTTATATTACACAAGGTTAAACCTCAAATATTACACAAGGTTATCCATCTTTTTTTTCTTATGCTCTGTAGCCCTTGCTGTATGAAATCAAAGGCTTTCACCCTTGTGAGTAAATGCCCTACAATTCTCATTTGAATCATGTTTTCCTGCTGCCAGAACTTGGAATTTATTATTGATCATAGAAACAAACTTTTCTCTCTGAGACTTTTAAAAAGTCTTCTTGCCTCTTTCAGTTCTTGCTAGCAAGATCTTGTATTTTAAGTTTCTTCCCTAATCTGCCACGTCACACTGACAAATCCTGAGGGGCATTCAACACATGCTTGTTTTGGGGGTTCTTTTTTTCTTGTGGCTATTGCATATTGCCTTTATTCCACAACCTTACTAGTAGGAATGAACTTGAATTAACTCAATCTGTGAAAACCCTATCCCACCCTTATCTTTCCTCAGGTGTCAGAAGAGGTAACATCTATGCAAACTAATCACTACTTGCCAGAGTCATAACCAGTAACATTTGTCCTTTGGGTGCAAGCCCCAATGTCTCACCCTCCCTCCACCCCCAATTCGGTGATCCTACTGCTGTGCGGGGAGATGCTGCCAGTGCCCAATTCCATTGCCACCAGGACATCACAACACTGAATTCAGCAGCACCTCCTTCTATAGCAGTACTGACCCCTCTCCAAGTATCCTTATTTCTAGCCCTTTCCTGAGTAACACCCTGACTCCCTATGCGAGTGCTTCATTTAAATCAGTGCCCTGGGGTCATTCCCTGATCACCCACTGTTAGTGGGTACTTACTACTGCTACTTACTACTGAATTCAAGCTATTTCCAAAACAAGCCAAAGCTCCTATATATAATATCATTGCTTCATTTTCGTCTCTCACTTTTTACTCTATTCAAGAGACTCAATCATTTCTTCCCCTTCCTGTTCTCTAGAGCCACTTGTTTCACATGCCAACACTGAACCTAGATATTTGAGTCTTCTAGCAGTTGAGCTAGTTATTCCTGATGTTCTGCTTGATCTGTGTGGGTTTTTGGTACATATAACATGTTGGAATTATGACTAATTTCCAGATAGTTCTGTGTAGTAGTGACATTCTCTGCAAAAGATTTTAAAAAGAAAACTGGCCACAACCCCATTCTTCCTATTGAGAGAAAATTATCAGAGAAAGCAAGATACTGCAGTAAGCATCTCTGTGAAGTCTTGGACTTGTCATTGTGTTAAACCACATTTACCACTACAGATTTTCTGTTAGCCTATGACTTTTCTTCCAAAGACCCAGTTAAAATGTTTGTTTATTAATATTGTAACTCCTCTGCTGATGTATTTTACAAGTTTTTATTGAACATATATAGAAGACAAAAGAACAACTGTTCGTTTCATTGCAGGGGAGAGACATCACATTTTCAAAAGCCTGTTCTGAACTTTAGATAGAGAGTTCCACTTGTGAGGTTTTTGTCTCTGAAAAGTTACAAAATCCAACAAAATAAAAGCTGGAAAAAAAAAAACACTTAACCGCTGAGGTATGGAATACCTCTGCACATGGCAACATTAATTAAGGACACAGTGCTGTTAAGCAGAGCTGGAGATGAATTTTGCTCCTTATGTGCCACCAAATAGTTCACTCTGTCCTGCTTATGGCAAGTATTTCAGCATCTATAGGGTCCAACGTTCCACTGTCTTTTCTTGCCATTTACCCAGAACTCTCCATTGGTCTACCTTGATGAAGAACTTTGCACATTAATTTAGGCGACTCCTGGAACTTTTTAACCCCTGGATTGTCCATGCATTAACAGGTAAAACTAGTTTTAAGTGCCCTGTAAGCAGCTTAAAGTTATGCCACTTCAGAGCTGGTTTCATTGCAATCTGGGTTACCCCACTTGTGTTACACTCATGTGTAGCCACTCTAGGCTACATATTTGTGTAACACCACCCTGCTCATGGCCCGTATTGAACCAGCTGCCTTGCTACTCCCAATCCCCCAGATCCTGCCACCATGTCCTGCTGCCCCAGATTGTCACTCACTGTGGTTCCCCCCCCCCCCCCCCGCCATAGTTCCTAGGTTACTAGTGGCTGGTGGTACTGTTCTGGGGGAACATGCAGGGAAGGGGAATGTGCCTGTCTTGCTGCTGTTGCTGCTATCTGGGCTGGGAGTCTTAAGAGCATCTGCAGTAGCACAAACAACAATCAACATTTGAGAAGCTTAAAGTGTAATGTGTAACAAAATCCCAAGAGAGATCTCTTGAATGTACATAGGATCTGACCTGTACTCTCATCTGAAGCCCTAGTCCATCCCAGCTGAGCCTGCCAAAGAGTTATAAATTGGTGCCAGTTATGAGTGGTGACCACTTTGTCATCTTCTCAGTCCACCTGCCAGTAGACTATCAGCCTCAGTATCACATTTCCAGCTTTGTGCTTTAATTTGAAGCCTTACAGTCATTTAAAAACAAGTGTTAGTTGCAACATTTCCCTTTATTCCTTTCCCCTTGTACCATACTAGGAAACTATTGTGGTAACGGAATAGTTAAAAGCAGCAAGACAGACATATGGGCTAAGTACAGACAGTCAAAAAGCACAAGGCTGAATCAATTCAGTCTTTTACAGGTTAGTTTAAACTATGTCCACTGAACCGATAACCAAGTGAACAGACATTCACTTCTGATTCTAGAAATGCAGCCACATGCCTGCAGTGGCCCAGGCCAGAAGCTAAGGGGCGCTAGAGCACGCCTCCCAGCTCCACAGGAGCAGATAGCTTGAGCTAAGGCTAGTCTGCCCACCTTATGAAGCAGGGTTTGCAGGGGAGGTGCAATGCATCCTGGGAACCTGGAGTTAACTTTAATCTGGAGGGGATCTGGGAGACAAGTTCAATAAACCAATTTCACTTAAATTAGTTAAGTCTGTTTCTACATTCATCCAGGTTTATCTTAAACCAGTTTCAGTCATTTTGAAAGTAGTTTATGTGCATTGAACTTTTGTTGTTACACATTTGAACTGGTTTTTGATTACATATACTGGTTTGTGTAATTTCTGTCCCCAGCCATGGAAGCCACTCTGAACTTACACAGCAACCTTTTCTTTACATGTCCAAGTGCATTACAAGCCACATATATGCCTCACTACTCCTCTACTTAACAATTACTTATAAAATCTGTTATACAAATGGATAAATTAAAGCATAACAGTGTTAAGTGAACCATGTCAGGTCACAAAATGATTCAGGTTAAGATGAAAGAACAAAACCTACAAGTCTTTACTCAGTTTTTCCATATGCTAATCACACTTCCACACTTTATAGTCTCTAAAGCTCCCTTTCATTCTAAGTTAATAGCTGTATAAAGATAATGGACCAATTTCTCTTGATATAATTTCATAAGTTTGATAATTTAGCCTAATGTATTTTTCAGTTACTAGATTATTAATTTTGATACATACTTAGAGGAACCAATTGAAGGAGAGGGCAGAACACTAAACACAGGCAACAAAAGGAGCAGCTAATTACTGGATACTCCATGGATATCTGCAGCAGGTTGAGATACAGCTGCACACTTCTCTTTCCAGGAGCTTGCTAAAAGCGGAAACACAAGAGTGGATTCAAAATCTAATTACTGATTTTTTTTTTTTTAAATAGTTTTAAGCACTTCTTTAGAAAAATAAAATGAAGAGCCTTCTGTAACTTTATATCCAAATACTGAAAGCTCCAGATAAATAACAGTAGCATGCTGTAAGTGGCATGGAGTCACCCTTCAACAGACTTAAAAGATAATGGTGATTAAGTGCTATCTTTTCCCTTTAGTGCATTGTCTATACAGGCACTGAGGACAACATTAAATTGAGCAATGGAGGAACAATTTAAGCCAGGGCTGCTCCTGCCCTGCTCTGTTCCCCTGCAGCAGCCAATCAGAGCCAGCAGGGGGCACAAGGTCAGCCCTTGGCTCTGGCTGGTAGCAGCAATGGGGCGTGCCCCCTGAGCTGGCATGGGGCATGAGGGGTCAGGCCTAGGCAGCTTGTGGCTGTGTCAGGCGATGGAGGAGCTATCTGGGCCATGATGCTCCTGCAGCTGCTGAGCCATGTGGCTAGGCAGCAGGCAGGTGTGTGGCCCCCTGCTGGCTGGACTGACTGGGTACAATTTACACCCAGGTCAGTGCCTGCACATACACTGCTGCTCAATAAATAACTCTGCAGTAAGATAGTACTTTTATTTACAGAGTTTTAGTATCCTGTAACCTAATAGCACTGCACATGTAGATGCAAGACATTTACCACAGAACTAATTAGTCTGCTCTGCAGTAAGCATCTCATGTAAACATGCCTCCTGTGGCCTAATTCCATATGGAGCTACCTACATCCAATAGTTGTTTTTTGGCTTTCTCTCCATGTCAGTTTTCACTTATCTGGTACATTTATAGTACTTAGTAATTCTTATACTTTGTTTCTTATCAATGATTACTGTCTTTCATCCTCCAAAACTCCTTGATGACCACAGTAGACTAAGCACACGTTCTCAACAGGGAGCATGTGTAGATGTGCTCCCAGGGAAGGCTTTCTGTGCAGGGAGGAAGAACTGAGGGAAGAAACACTTTCCCCCCTTTTCTGGTCACTCAGTATAGGAAGGAGTGGTGATGCTATAAGCAAACATATTATACCATATTCAATAAAAGATGTTATTTGGCATCCCCTGGGAATGGGGGATGCCAGATAACAAAATATGCCGGTTAATTAAGAGGCCCGAACAGATGTCTTTACCTGTTCGGGCCACCGCTTCTCCCGCCACATCTGGGGCATCACCACCCATCCTGCGGCATTGCTGCCCCTCCCGCAGCATCACTGTCCCTCCTGTGGGCCCTACAGGACAGGGAGGTGGGCCTCGTGCAGGCTGCTTTGCCCCAGGCTGTTGGGGCTTGGAGAAATTGGAAGTGCCACAGTGGGCACTTCCAGTTTCCCTTTACCTTACTCTATTAACTGGCATGCCAGCTTGTATGCCAGCTTACAAGGTGCCAATTACTGTATTGCACAAAGTATATATGTGATTAGAATTGTACAAATATGCCAACAATTTCAAGGACTACTGAGAATCTCAGTTCTGGAGTAAAAACCCAATACTAATAATGGTCATAAAAGTTTTATTGGGTCCCCAATGGGTCAGTAGGTAGAGGTAATGGATGCAGGACTGCATATTGCTTGTCCTCTAATTCAAATTATTGTAACTTGAAGCTAGGAGAGCCAACTATGGAGTGAAAAGACAAACTTTATTTCAAGTAGGCTCAAATAAAACAAAGCAGCTTGGACACTTTTCCTTTTACTCATACCTAGTTATACAGTAGCAATCTGCCCTCTTGAGGTGAAAAAATAATACTCCTCACATATTGTAAGAACAGATCTTATGAAAAAAAGCAAAGCTAGAAAGAAAACAGTTCTGAAATGTACAGAACGCTTATTTTAGCTGGGAGATGAAATATCAATATACCTACTGTGTCAAATCCATCATTAACAAACATTTGCCCTTAAAATGGGGGAAATGCTGCTGAGACTAAAAACTCTGAACCCAAAACGATCTTTTAAAATGCATCTTCTATAAATGTCAGCATTTGCAAAGACATCCTCTCTCAAAAAATCCAAGCTAGGCACACTATATATTATTAGCATCTAAACACTAGAAATCTCCTAGTGGGTAATAAGAATAATAATAGTGCCTTTAGCTTACATATTTTTCTTTAGTTGCAAAAAGGTGCAGACAAACTTCACCAAATGATACCATCAATCTTAAGAATTACCTCTAGTATGCAAAAATTGTCACACTCACTCGGAGCACAAAACCATTTGAAGGAAATTGCCTTGTTATAGTATTTTATTTTTATTTTAGTGGGAGAAATAAATTCACTTAAGTCAAGTAATGGTGATTTACATCAGCAGAGTACAGAACAGGTTTTAACACCCCCACTCCCCCTCAAAAAACAACAAAAAAATTCAAATCAAACCACTCAGTTCCTCAGGGAAATAATTCTGAATAATGGAAAAGCCAGTGGTCTCACACACTGAATGGTGGCTTATAACGTATGGTTATAGGCCAAATATGATAATTCCTTTTATTCTGCCATCAGCAAGTTGAGAAATAAAGCATCTTTCATGATATAATCTGCATTCTGGTTAATAGCCAAGCATGACCTTGTCTCTACTTACATTTCTTTTATATGCACCTGGGACTACAAAATGTTAGCCTTGGGGAAGAAGTAATCACTTATTTGTGGGGTATTTTTTTATTCTGACATCTTTGTGGACATTCCTTGACCTACAGCATAAGAGAGGACTTGATACTGTAATAATATATGCACACTTATCTTTCTTTTAAATGTGCATGAAATAAAATAAATGGAATCTGCACACTGAGTGATAATACCATTTTTACAGTGCTTTATGTGACCTGACTGTCTATTTGGTTAAACATGTACTCTGCAGCCATACCACTTAATAAGTGTAACTTCTGTACCTGGCTTCAAACTAATCTGGGTGGTTGGGAAAGAGAGAGAGAGAGAATACAGTTTGGAGTATTAAGAGATCTGGAGTCTTTAACCTCTAGCCTGGGTTGTATTTCCTGCACTCTCTTTAAAAAACATTTTTGTTTTGTTCTTTGAAGAGTCAAGATAATTCAAACATTATTTGCTGGCTCATAGTTCATTGGACTATGACTGGTGAAAAGCTACACCATAAAACTCATGTTGGTAATCATTATCATTAACGAATGGTCTCTGCTGGTTTCTCATTATTCCCTACATCTCTGTCTTTCATAGAAAGAGAAGATTGGAGAATCATTGTAAGTTGGGGGGGGGGGGGTTAAGATACTTGGATGTTAATGTTAAAAACAGCACTAAACCTAAGATGTTTCAAAGCATCAAGGTTAGACAGACACATGGCTGGAATGGTTTATTCAGGGATGACTGCTTTGAGCATAAGGCTAGACTTGGTCCCTTCCAAATTCAAGTGATAATGAAAACAGTTAATATCCAATTTCACCATAGTTCTGTAATAGAGGCAAGATTTGTTTTTTTGGTTTTTTTTCTGCATCATTTTGGGCAGGTTATTTTGATACTTACATGGATCCTTAAAATAGAATTCCTGCTCTAGAAGAAGGATGGCCAGATCCAAGAAGTATGCAGACATGGTAAAGAGACCTGGAAGCCCATATTCAGGCAAGAATCGCACACTGAAGTCATTTCAAGGTAAATCCTGGAGAGGTACCTTCAGTTCCTACCTCCCCCGAAGCCAATTGGAGGTGTAGGTTCTAGTCTTGAACAAAGACTTGGTATAAATTGAGTAATGTAATGGGCCAAAGCCCAAAAGACATCTTTTGCTGTAGTAATTTGGCATCCAGCTTCATTTTTCTTCTCTCCTTGGTTTTACTTGGATGATACCGTTTTCCTTGCAGTGAAAAAAATGTATCTGAGTGAAGGTACTGTTCCAGTGAAGGAAGGAGCCAGAGGAAAGGCCTTGTGTACATCTTTGGGTTTTCTCCCCCCTGCTTTAGGGTATTGCAGTTCTCTTTGCCTTGGAACATCAGCAGGAGCAGAAATTAGTAGCAAAAAGGAAGCGGACAATGTAGGTCATACCTTCACAGCACTAAATCTACCTGTCAAACTCTGAAACAGCACAAGACTTGCTGAAGCAGAAATCAGAACAACCTGCTCCTATCCTACTTCTCAGTGGGCAATCTCCAGGATTGCCAACCAAAGAACATTTATTTTATTTTACTGACAATGTAAAGACTTTTTACTGAAAAGCCAAACATTTTTGCTTCCCAAACAATGTGACTCATACCAGACTTCTGAAACCATCACCCAAACATGAGCAGAGTAGATCTGCAGATAGCAGAGCACCGATACCTCTCTTCATCTCCAAACTCCATCTTCAGAGTAAGTATTGTGGTGCTAGTGCTATATAAGGAATGAATAGCACTGTATTGGTGCATGTATTTCTATAAGTGTTCTGTTATAACTTTCAAAAGGGAAAATAAGTGTTCCACTGTTCCATGCTGGGAGCATGAGTGCTCCCAACAATATATCAGTCCATTTTATCTTACTTGTTTTAATAAAGCCAGTGGAAAACAACTGCTTAACACTAACTGCTCTTGGTGACTTCAGCAACACAGAGACAGCACAAGGTTCCCATATTCACACAGCATTTCTGTTCTTACTATTAATATTGTTGCAAAACAGACAAAATCAGAAGCTGCCCATGGGTATTATATGTATGGTTTTAATTCATACAAACTACCTCAGATGGAAAACAGTGTTCTATCTTTATCATCTGTAATACTAGTTTTTTCTTTCCCTTTAAGTCAGGAGTGAAATCAACCAGGTAATAGTCTTCCTCCAGAGGTGTAAGATCTGAGTTATCATCAAAAAGTTCCTTTTCATCTCTATTAGCCTGCTAGGAATCACTCCCATCATGTCACTTCCTACTAATTTCCCTGGATATCACCAAAAGTTTATAGAGAGCTGTGATTTATCAACAGTGAATAGCAGCCCAATGACATTATTTTCCATTCCAATATTGCTATATACAATAATGAAATGTACATGCTCTGCCTATTTCTGCTCCATAGAAATTTTACAAGGTTTCTATTCATGCTATCAGCAATATTTTTTAAAATGATCACAAACCACAAGAAGAGATAGTGCATATAAAACCAGGAAAAAAAAGAAAGTGCTGAAATCATGCATGACTGCTTGCCATTAAAGCAGAAACAACACAAAAGGACACAATAGGGACACACCCATAGCCTTATTTGACCAATATGAAACATTGTATTAAGCTCAGTTACTCTTTGGCTATAAAGATTTGAACTTGTAATCATCATTAAAAGGTCCTGACAATGATTCTGGAGTATCCCCATAATGGAAAGTTGCTAGATGCTGTAATAAGAAGTATGAGTACTGCAGAACAGTCATTACAATCGATTACTTAAATGCTGTATCATAAGGAAATCACCACTAGGGGGCAGAACAGGCAATATTTAGTTAGCTTGTAAGATTCCAAAAGTATAAATTAAGAGGGTGCTTCAGAAAGTAGCAGCAATTTCTAAATAAAGCCATTTTGCCTGCAGTAAGTGGGAAACTGCACAGCAGCAGGGAACACTAATGGTATTCCTGAATGCATCCATCATTTACAATGATGTAGAGAAGTGATGTGGTCCTGTAAACTACTGTTGCATGCAAAGGGTGTATCCAGATGAGCATGGACGTGCAGTATGTGGCACTGGAGACCCGTCTGGAGTGCTACACACTGCACATGCAGGTGTTCCATGGCAGTGCAGAGGGGTTTTTTGACCCTGGAAGATCCTGGGTTCCAAAAAATTCACACCAAAAAAAAGAAGTGGGGTGGTGCATGTGGCAGCAGTGCACACCGCCAAAAACTGGAGCCTGGCTGGCTGGAGTCACACTCCAGCTCCTGGCCAGGCTTCCTGCTGCAAGAGTGCTGTGGCTGCAGCTCCTGGAGTCCCCCAAGTAAGGCTAGTGGTGCCAGCACTGTTGTTAGCCCCAGCCTCCCTTACCCCACCCGGTGTAACCTGCTGTGTGCCACAGTGCACGTGGCATGAGCGTTCCTCAGGGACAAGCAGCAGCAGCACAAAGTGTGCTGCTGCTACTTGTCCCCAGAGAAGCACACATTCCCACTTGTCTGGATGTGCCCAGATTGCTGTTACTTTCTGAAACACCTTCATATTTTGAAACTACTGAAATATTATTACTAGGCTTTTAACAGAATATTAATTGCAATTCAGTAAAAGATTACTCTTCACTTATGCTAGCTGGATCTCTTGGTTCATGATAAATTTTGAAAGACAAAGCAATAGATGAAAAAAAAAAATCAGAAAATGGCAACCAAACTGATTAGAGGTTTGTGGGGGTGATAAGAAGATACAAGATTGATTTTTTTTAAATGGTCAAATATTAGATTTATATATAGGCTCAGGGTAACTTATAATAAAAGACCACTAGGTCTGAAACCAAAACATATGGTATTACGGGACTTAGTGTAGAAAGGAAATAGAGAAAATGAGAGGTAATACTGGCAGTGATTTACAGAAAGACAAATGTGCAGCCTTGCTTAGTTGTTTCCAAAGACATTGTACAAGATGACATTTTAAACTGCATTTAAGAGCAACAGATTCCAAGTTTGAAAGGATTTTTTTCCCCACATCCATACCTCACATTTTTTGTAGAACTTCCTTCTGGAGGGTATGATTCCATTAATAGAAGCATTAGGTGCAAGACATGGGAGGTGACAGAAATATGACCTGTGGGTCTTTGTCTGGCTGGCAACAGGTCACTCAGTCCCCTGGTCCAGGCACAGTCCAGCGTGGTACGTCCTGTCACCCCCTGGGCACACAGTGGAACTGGGAAAGTTCCTCAGCTGGACTGCCTTTCTTAGGTAGGGCCTTTCCAGCCCTAATGTCTATGAGATGGTAGACAGCTCCTTCTGGCTGCCTCCACCACCGGCCCCACCCCCATAGTATCAGTGGGGACCCGCACTGCA
Source organism: Alligator mississippiensis (assembly GCF_030867095.1). Lineage (NCBI taxonomy): Eukaryota > Metazoa > Chordata > Crocodylia > Alligatoridae > Alligator > Alligator mississippiensis. The sequence goes on from NC_081830.1 coordinate 47,909,050, forward strand.
CAGCCCCAACCCTGTGTGCCCTGCACCTGTTCTGGGCTTGCCTGCCCAGGCTCAGCAGTGGCAGCATGAGACAAAAGCTGTTGTTCTGCTGGGGGAAGGGGGTGGAAAGCAACCCCTCCCCTTCCTACTGTCAATAGTTCCCTGCTACAGCCACCTGGAGCCTGCACTGCAAGTCAAATAAGGCACAGTAAGCTTTCCTTGGCAGCACGTCTACGCATACACCCATCGCAAGCAAATTTGCTACCGATGGGTACAGTTCACCCCAGGACTACTCCTTTCCTGCTCTGCCCCCCTACAGGATCCAGGGGGAGCTCCTGGCTCCCCCAGGTACCAACTCTGGCCTGGCAGGAGGAACCGGGGTCAGTCCTGGACTCTGGGACACTGTTCTCTGCCCCAGACAGTTGCCTGCTTCTAATCAGAGCAGGGGCTGGGAGCTGCTTGAGAAAGGGGACGGTGTCCCCACCCCTTGCTGCCTGGGCTGACTGGGAGCAATTTGCTCCCAGTCAGCTGTCTACATGTGCTACTACATGGTAAATATACTACCTTATCTACAGGTAGTAGCCAACCATGCACTACACTAATTTACATGCACACACGTGTAGACGTGTGAGATTTTACTGTACACGTGTAGATGGTGATGCTTTACTGTGCAGTAGATTAGTCTACTGTGCTGTAAAGCATCTCATGTAGACATGCCAACTGAAACTCACATTCTTGGCCCAAAGAACTTAAAATCAAAGTTAATCTGAATGTGTCTACATTGTTAATTAGGTCCACTTTCTAGCCCAGATCCATCAAGTATCTACGTTAAAATCCCTCCAGCTTGCTCCTTGACAGCAATCTGAGCATCAGAACCAAGGCCAAGCTTTCCTTATCTCACCTTTCAGTATGTTAAGTACTCATTCAAACCAAGCAAAATAAAAGCATAAGGAATGGATTAATGGCCTTTCTACATCCTATTTTTTGTCTCTACTGTCCTTACATCTATCACAGGAGGAGACACACAAAGTAGGTATGATTCCTAGAAGAACTCTGGTGGAGTTTCTTGTTCTTTCTAAGACTAAATATGCCCTATGCCCACAGCTTGTCTTTCCTGTGTTGTGAATGTGCAGAGCAGCAAAATAATATAGGTGGAGAACAGGAGTTTGCATGACTAGAAATAGTTGATGGCAACCCTTAAGGTTGCCCCAAGATGGAGTTACCAGTATATAGCTGAAATTGCTACAAATGCTTCCTTGGAATGGAGAAAAACTGCAAAGGCTCTATATAGAACAAATTTAGTGAAATTAGTTATAACTCAGTTCACCTATTACAACTACCTAATGGGTCCAAGGCATTTCACTACCTTTTACTTTAATGGGAGTTGGATCAGGCCTTTTAAGAGAGTTATGGAAGCTTGATCAAACAGCAGCAAGCCATATGGTTTGGTAGCTTTTAATGTGATAATAGCTACTTCTCAAGTTGTCATCACTCATTATAAGATTTCTTTCTGAGAATCTAGGAACCCTGAGGCTAAGAAGGAAAAGCAATAAGTACTGTATATTATTCAGGAAGGGAAGAATCTTGTGAAAGCTTTTCACACTGCTTGTGGTGGTTGTAGTTTGTTGGCCTGTGTATCAGTACATCTTTGGTAACACTCCAGAAACACAGATTTAAACCCTTGGACTTCCACCAAATAGATTTGCCAACTGAGGAATAACAACCGATTAAGCAGGTCTGACTCTCAAATACCTGAAAGAGTTAAATTTGTGATCCATTCCTCAATATATGCAGCTAGTATAGAGATACCAATCTTATTTATGCTAAAATTATCTTTAGAGTGTCCTCTCTGGCTATAAACACAGCCTGCTAGAAATCAAGATAAAAGGGTTACATGTAAACCTTAACACTGATGTTTGGAGGTGTTTACGTTAATTTAAGCGAGTTTGACTGAGTTTATATGGTGGAGAAATAGGAGGAGGTTAGTGGAGAGAGATCACTTTTTCCTAGTTTGAACAAGGTAAAGGTATCAGTTTTCACATTGTATTATAAGACTCAAAAGAAAACTGAAGTTTCATTTTATGGAAGTGTCCTACAGAGAAAATGATGATAAACAGAACATGGCAATTAAAAAAAAAAATCAAATATCTTATTTGCAAGAACTTTCATTAGACTCTTTGTACTTTTTAAGTGCTGCACACTTAAAATGGAAGTCCGATCTCTATTTTGGTCCATCAACCTATTTTCTCATAAATTTAAATACTTCTTGAATTTAAAAAACTCTCTTATGCACGAGCCATATCTACTTCAGGTAAAGACAGGCTTCTCTGCAAAGTTATTTGACTAGATTCCCTCTGGAATGGACAACTTTCAGCACAAGACCTCTGTCCTGACATTGCTACAAACCTGTTCTGCAATACCAGATAGGCAGGAAGAGGTGGGAAGAAAATAGGGAAACTATGGTGAGCACTTTTGCAGAAATTTAGAAGGGTACTGGAAAGCAGCTTCATGTTAAATAAGATGTGGGGGAACATGTTATGACCCCACTGTGCCCAAGAGGGACCATCCCAGTTCTCCAGGGGTCTCATTTATTATCCCAATGCTTTCAGTCAGCATGATACAGCTTCTCCATGTAATATAGCATTAGTGCAAAAGTAGGCTACCACCAAACTTGGAGAGACGGCATAAGGGCCTCTCATGGCTTGAGGTTTGGCAGCATTTGCTCCTGCCTCTATCTCATTCCCTGATGCTTTCCACATAATCCACTGTCCTATGCCCTCTTTACACCTGATGGCTCTGTCTCTCTTACACTCTGAAGGCAAGAATGGGAGGAGACATTCCATTCCTTAAGATGGAAATACATCCCTCTTCCTCAGACCAAAGATCCTTCATCTCTTTCAAATCTCCCATCCAAAACTATTTCTTTCACTGGGCTTTCTATTTTCTGTCTCTTCCTCCTCCTTATCTGCCCCAGTTTTAAAGATATCAAGCCTTTAATAGCTGCAAAGCAAAATGTGTCCTATTTTACTTATTTTAACCCTCACTCTTCCTTGCCCCACTCCATTCATGAACATGTGATCTCAATTTTCTATTTCCATCTCCTTTCAGTTGCACACTTTTCAAGGAAGGGATCCTGCCTTTAGCTTTCTCAAATCCCTAAAAGTCCAAGCAGAGTCGTAGTGCTATGTATATGTGTTAGGGGGGCCCTGAAGTGTCTACTACGGTAAGAGAGTTGTGCTACTATTCCATGAAGCTAGAAGGGGCTAATGTATCTTTGATAATCTTCATAAGTCTTAATGAGCTTTTTAATCTTCAGCATGAATTAATACTGCATTGAAAAAAGTTATGATTAAAGTAAATTGAGTAAAAAGCATGGAAAAAAAGGAAAATGTAGACTTGAAAGACTCATCAGACTTATTTTGCAACCTGCTCTCCTGCTCAACTGCTCTTCAAATTTAACCTGCTCCACAGGATTGACTTGACTTGCCCCAAGTAATTTTATCCATGGTGAGAACTGCACAATATAAAAGCACTTGGATAAATATATCAATCACTAATACGTGTTTTTTTTAATAATTGGTTTTGGGCACTGAACAGGTCAGATATGCTGTGGTTCTGGGGTCCCAAAGTTTGGTGTTATTTCCTATGTAATCACACAAATATCAAGCCCAATCCCCAAAACCCTTACTTGTGGTAAACCTTGCTATTACGTCATTCACAGTCCTTAACCAGGTACTAGACACCTAGGCAGCTTAAAACTCAGGGATCAAAAAAGAAAAAGAGAGGAGGCCAATGTTTGACACCTTTCTCCTCTGTACTTAATCCTGAAACCTTGACTCATGTGCGTAGTCCCCCTGATGTCAGCAGAAGCACGCAAATGAGTAAGGGCTTCGCAACTTAGATCTCTGGGCTTGTCTAAACAGCAGAAATTAGTTTGCAGTTTACTAACTGTTGTGTTTAAGATAACTGATAGCTGAATGACCAGCTGCCTCCTCTTGAATCACAGCTCTCACGCAATGGAAACGGTCTCATTCTACTGCTGGGCTCTACGCACTGGGAAACAGTGGAAACAGCAGGAATCAGCAAACATAAGACAAAAACCACCTTACAAATTTCCTGAGTTCTTCTCATGATCCAACCTGTTTTGAAACGTTTTCAAACCATTACCAGTCAGAACAAATGAAACAGTGCTCCAGACTGCAATACCAGTCTTTGCAAACACACAGCAGGTTGTGGAGACATTTCTGACAAGCTGCCTCTGTTCAGCTTCTGCTTTCTGAATCAGCCAATGGCCTGCTGAGGAGATTTCCCACCAGGTCTGGTAGGAGCATGAGTTCCAGAAGAACAAGGACACGGACAGCTGCTCACTGCAAGACATTTTTTGGACCATCTCTGTTCTGTGAAATGCCATTTCTAGCCTTGCAAAATGATTGCTGACTGAACTGTGCTGCAAATCTAGGATGACCCACAGAGAACACTATGGTGAAGTACACTCTGCTGCAGAAGCCAACTTAAGAAAAGCATCAGCTGTTCAGGGGCACGTGACCATCACAGCCTACAAACTGACAGGTGCCAGTCATAGCTAATAGCTAATCTCTTTGGGGTGGATGGATCACTGCTGGTGCTCTTCTGAAAGATATTTACTGTATTAACCAAAGTTACAGTTGGCACAGGTTTTAAGCCTTCCAATGCTGAGAAGGTCACTGATGATTTTATTTGCACATGACTCCTAGATTTTGTTTGGCCAGCTAATGAAAACCATCTTTTACTTCTGTCTCCCCTACTCTCCCTAACACTAAGCCTAGGAGTCCATAAAATAGAAACTCCATTGTGCCCCATTGCCCAGCTGATGATCATCATGACAAGTTTGCCAACATGAAATCGGGGCTCACAAAGCCAACCTCTCTCTCAATGAAAATGTAAACTTTCTCCTATGGCTTGTATGTGAATTGCTGATGTGGATATTCCCCAGGCTGTCTGAGAATTAACTTATCCTTTCCACACCTTCTGAAGCCTTTTGCTGGACAAGTCAATTGTAGAAAAGAACTGTTTACCCATCACCTAAACAACTGCAGGATGATAGCACAGCATGAATTTGAGAGTAGCTGCTGAGCAATACCTGCTTTGTGTTATAACTACAGCACGGGGGAAAAGAGGGACTCACTGAAGATTAAAGGCAGAGATGCAGAGACTTTCAGAATACTATGTGGAGCAATCAGGAATGCCTTGTGCTTATTTTCTGAGAATGAAACAGAACTCCAGGCTGCTTTTCCAGTCATTGAAATGCACAGCAATTTGATCTCCAAATATGGGTTACATTTTCTTTCTGGTTTATAGTTTTTCTTGCATATTGTGAGAGAATTTCATGGAGGATTCTTATGAAGCTTCAAATATGAACTGTTTTCGTGTATGGGAACAGCAGTTTTAACAGATGTAATCCCAGTTAAACTAGTTGCTCCGCACAACATGAGAGAGCTCTATTGGGCACAGCTTTCAGGGAACATGAGTACTGGACTGGTTGGGGAGAAGTTTGGTTGGCATAAGATATGGACCTCTGTGGGCTATTCTGATGTTAGAAGTCTATGTCACCCTCTATACATGTGTTTCAGCTAGGTTAATTACACCACCATAAAACAGTACTTTCCCAAGCAGTAGTATCTTACAGTGGAGCTAATTAGTTTACTGTGCCTTAATACTGGCACACATGTAGATGGTGATGCTTTATCATGGAGCTAATTAGTCAACTCCTCTGTAAAGTGCATGTGTAGATGCACCCTATGTGAACCAGAAACAGAAGGCACTTCTTTGAAGAGTGAGGAGGGCAAAGCAAGACATACAGTGATGCTGTTCACTAAAACGGTCCATCCTGAGGTGTTAAACCTCAGCAATCTACACCAGAGTGAATAAGAAGGCTCTTTCTTTCTGTATATTTAATTCTTTTTCATATCTCCTGCAGACATATATAGTGTCCGCTGTGAATTAAATCAATTTTTGCAGCAAATGAGCTGAACCAGTGGGGTTAACATTCTTTTGCTCTTTACCAGTATCTTAGTATCCCTAGGTTGTTTTACTTGTATTCTAAATGGCATCTGTTTACTGCTCAAATGCTATGAATATGCTATGCTATGCAAAGTGTGTACACCCAGATACAATCCAACAGTCTCATATAGTACCATAAAGTGTCCTTTGTAACATGCACACAAATATGTCACCTTCAGCCTAGACCTGATCTACCTAAAGGACAAATTGACAGCATTTAAATTAGCTTATCAGAGTTCACTTCCATCATAACATCCAATTAGTTGAATCTGGTGTGGTAACGGAAGGGCAGACAACACAATATCATAATTCTGGGGAGAGAGAGAGGGATGAAGAGAAATGCATCCGCTAAGTAATTTATCCAGCAGCACATGGGCACATCATACTGTTATAGGCATGCTGCTTCATAACTGGAAAACAATGTGGTTGTCTCTGTTGCTTGAGTGGGCTAATGAGCACTGCTGAGTGACATGAGCCCACAAATGGACAGAAGGACAGGATTAGGAAGACAAAAGTTATAGGAAGAAAAAAAAAGTAGAGGATCACAGAAGAGAACAGCAAAGAGGAAGCAAATAAAAGACAGGGAAAGAGGGGCAAAGAAAAAAATGAAAGGCAAAAAATAGAAAAGAAAAGCAGGAGTAGAAGGAGGAAGGAACAAAAAGAAAGAAGATAACAGAAAAAGAAGAGAGAGACAAAAAAATCTGCAAATAAAAAAGGCACCTGGAAAGTAAAATAGAAGGAAATAAATGGAAGACAAAAATGAGACAGGAATGGATACAGAATGAAAACACATAAGATTAAAAGCTGAGAAATATAAAACGTCCATTTTGTGGGTAGGTGGGCAGGTTCTGGCTTTCTCTGTTTCTGTGATGGAAGAAATATAGAGAAACAGAGGTAATGGAGAGTTGGAGAAAGACGGACAAGAAAAGGAAGGAGGGAAGAATTTATATTATATATGCATACATACATACATACATACACACACATGTGTATGTATATATGTGTGTGTGTATACACACACACAAATAATATAAATACACACACAGAGAAATGAGGAAAGAGGAAGGAAAAACTAGGGACACAAAAGGGGAAGAAAAAAATATGCAAACAGATATAGAAGGAAGGAAGGGATCCAGAAACATTATAAGCTAAGTACAGAGGTTAGGGTGGGGTGGAGAAGGCGGTACTACGGGGAAGATAGGTCATGTTAAAAATGGCCACCTAACGTAACTTATTTCACCCGGGTGCAGACTTCACACTTAGATCAACCTAACTAGGGATCTAAGTCCCAACTGTGTGGAAGGTCCAGGAAGGTTTGATTGGTCTAAAAATGGCCAACCTGATCAAAGTTAACCCTACTCTAAGGTAATCTATCTTAGATTAGGTTGGCCATTTTTAGACCAATCTAAGCTTTCTGGACTTCTGTGCCATTCTCAGTGCATCCCCAGGGTTAGGAAAACCTAGTCACTGGCCCCAGTTCCAGGGCTGTACTTTCCCTACCTTCCCCCTGGCACCAGGCTATTTTTAACCCTCCAGCTCCTTACACCCTACCCATGGACCAGTCACCTCCCCACCCACAAAACCCTCCATTCCACAAACTGCTCCCAGTACTGGGTTTATCAGTGTTTGCTGATGCTGGGAGCCAAGGAAGTAAGTCCCAGTGGAGGGAGGGGCAGGAGGGATGGGGTGTAGGTTTGAGGCAGGGTGGTCAGGGGACTAAAAGTATCCCCCCCCCCCCAAGCCTCCCTGCAGACCCCATGAGCCCCCTGATTCCACCAAACCCTTCTGGACCCCATTAACCACCTGCAGACCCCACCCGCTCCCTCAATCCCTTGATCACTCCTACTGATCCTGCCTGCTCCCCAACCCTCCCACAGACCCCACTAGGCCCCCCTCAAACCCCTCTGCAGTTGCTGTATGACTCCAATCTCTCCACAGACCCCATAATGCCCCCTCAGCCTGCTGTCCCCTCATTCCCCTCAACCCCCACTCCACTGTCTCTCCCATCCCAACCTACCTTAGATCAGGTGACTATTTCTAACTTGAACTTACCTCCCTGAGTGTCTGTACTTAGCTATAGAAGGAATATGTACATAGAAAAAAAATAGGATAGAGGGGGAAGAAAGGAAAGAGTGAGAGAAAGGAAGGAGGAATATAGAAATCACAAAAAAAGGAATAAAGGAAGAATATAGTGACAGGCAAGAAAAAAGGAAGAGTGAGAAAGGAATAAGGGAGGTGGAAAATGGAGGAACTGGACACATCTACGCAAGACAATGCGCAGTAGACTAATTCTATTGCATGTTAGTGTGTCATGCCAAAAAACGTGCTAATGCACAGTAGAATTAGTCTACTGCACATTAAGCATCACAGAAAGACCATGCGCCTTTGCTACTGTGCAGCAGCACCACCTACTGCACATTAAGATAATACCTCAAATTAGAGATACTAAGGTTTATATAGTTTTAGCAACAGTGCATTAATGCACATATAGATGTGCCCAGTGACAGACAAAAAAGAAAGGAGGAAAGGAACATAGGGACAGACAGAAAAAGGGGAAAAAATAATAGAGAAAAATAAACAAGGAAGGAATCTAAATATAGATAGAAGGAAGGAGGGAAAGAATGTAAAAAATAATGTAGAGAAAGAAAGGTGGGAAAAGATGTAAGCGACATGCAAGACAGAAGGTAAATAATGAACTGTACAATGGAAACAGGCAAAATAAAGTAGCTGGAGTACAGAGATAAAAGAAAACAGTAAGGAGGACTATCGAGACAAAAAGAATGATGAAGCAAAGGGAACAGCAGACAGGAAAAATAAACAGAGACTAGCAGATGGAAGGAATATAGTGAGAGAAAACACAAAGAACAGAAAGAAAGGAGAGAGAGAGAGAGATGGAGAGTAAGCAGAGACAGCAACAGGGGAGGACTGTATATATAGAGAAAGTAAAGAGTTCAAGGGACATGGCCTGTCATTGCCAGAAACAAAGGATCAAGAGCTACCTGGAACTAGCCACCCCACCAAAGAAATAACAGGAATATGGGGCCAGCTAGCTAAACTAAAAAGAGGCAGAGAAAACAGAAGTATATGGAATTGGCCAGATAGCTAAAAGAAGAGACAGAGAGGCAGACCACCTGCTGTCCAAACAGAAGGGACAGAGAATAGTTAACTGGCCAGCCAACCAGAAACAAGGCAAAAAAACAGCCAGCCGGAAACAAACAAAGAGAAAGCTGGAGCCAGCCCACAAAACAGAAGCTAGAGCCAGCTCCTCTGCCTCAGAGGCCCAAAGAGGAAGGCAGAGCCAGCCAGCCAACCTCTGAACTAGGCAGGTAGTTGGCCAAAGCCAGATGAGAATATGGAGTTAACACATTGCCCTCACTGAAGTGGACGAATATAGAGACAGTAAGCAGACTGACACAAGAAGCAGGAGTACATACAAGTGTTATGCTTAGACTGACTTAGCTAGGCTTTGGTCAATATAATGCCTGCTTGTGCAGGCATTCACAGGGCTTGAATCAGCCAACCCCACAAAAGAACACTTGATCTAAGTTAGTTCACTTTTTGCTGCACTTGCTGTTCCTGGGTTAGTTAACTTTAAGCTGCCTACTCCTATCTAAACCTGAACTGGGTGCAGTGAATGTATGCATGTACCTAAAGAAACAGGAAGAAAAGTGAGACTGAAGAGGAGTATAGAGTTAGCTAGCCAACCAAGATGTGTGGAGAGAGAGACAGCCAAAAGCCAAGCAAAAAATAGGTCCATCAGGAATGCTGCAGGATCCAGCTCAAGTTGTAGAAATGCTGTAGTTTGTACCAGCAAAATAAGAGGGGAAAAAAATGGAGGTTTCCTTCATACCGGCAGTGCTCCTGTGCTTCAACCTAGGACTGAAAATAGCACCACAATTTTCATAAAATGGTTCTCTCACCAGGTGGTCATATAAAACTACCAGAGCTCCATTGTTGCTTGGCCTCACCTTTTCTGATAAACATGAATTTGGTAGAGGAGATGCTAGTTTCTTAAGCATTTGTATGTATAGAGATGTATCACTTCTGGAGGGCTAGATGCCATTTAGTGAAACAGAAGCAACTGTTTGCTTTACTTCTTGTTCTGATTTCTTAACCACTCAAGATGACCTTTTTCAGTAATGGGAGAAATCCTATCGGGTTTCCTTTTATCTAGCCTATTACAGCCATTTCATAGAATCTATAACATATAAGTATAAAAAAAAAAAAAGTAAGATCTGTTTGTTTAAATCCCATTCACTTCAAAGGGGCCACAGGGACTGAAAAAATACTAGGTAGGATTAGAGGTAGACTATTAGGTGATCTTAAAAAGGTCACAACCCAAGATCTGAGAAATGCTGAGTGAGTGAAGACTGTTGTTCTGTAATACAGCATTCTACACTACAGAGAACTAAGTAAACAGTCTTTACATGACTGCTTTTAAACATAAAAGTTTGAATAAAAGAATATTAACTATTGTGTGCGAAGTGGGCCCTATTCACTTCAAATTTGGCCTGAATCTGGTATAGTGATTCAATTCATTAATTCAGATCGTTGTCCCCAATTTGATTCGGCTGAGTCCGAAAATGAAGATTCAATGCCGATTCAGAGAATCAGCGATTGAGACACAGATTCAAGTTAAGATTCAAGGTAATTCATTTTGCTGGTCTGCTAAGTAGTTATTTAAGAAAATAGTTTGAGAAAGAAAAGTATTTCTTTATCACTTAAAATTGATGTCTGTCTCCCCACAACAAGTAATTTTATAGGCATCTATGATTTCTATCATCATAACATAAGAATTTATATTGTGTGTGAAGTGGACCCTATTCAATTCAAATTTGGCCCCGAATCTGGGATAGTGATTCAATTCATTAATTCGGATTGCTGTCCCCGATTTGATTCGGCTGAGTCTGAAAATGAAGATTTGATTCTGATTCGGAGAATCAGCGATTCAGACATAGACACAGCTTTTCTACATACCTCAAGGTACCAGCACAGCTCATGAACACTGCAGTGCTGGGGTGGATGGAGCGTCCCACGGGAGCACAGGGCCCCCCCCCATGTGCTTGGCAGCAAACCTGGAAGTGGACTGGAAGTATGTCTGGTTCACCAGGAAGCGTGCAGGGGGCCCCCCATGCCCCTCCCAGCCCAGAGATCAGCTGCAGGGAGACCCTGGGTATCCCCTGCCCAGACCCAGGAAGCACCAGTCACTGAGCTGGAGGGGGGGCGGGGGCCTGAACACCCTCCGGCGGACCCAGAAGTGGACTAGAAGTGTTTCTGGTCCACTTCCAGGTCTGCTGCTGAGTGCACTGGCCCCCCCCCCCCCCGTACTTCTGTGGAATGCTCCATGCACCCCAGCATCGCAGCATTCACAAGCCATCTGCTATTTAGAGGTATATAGAAAAAAAAAATTTAAGTTGTGTCTATGTCCAAATCACTAAATATCTCCAAATCTCTCTGAATTGATTCAGAGGGTTCCAATTCAATTTGGTGAAATTAAAGGGTCCTCTGATTCAATTTGGATTCAGAGATTCAGCCACCGAATTGGGCTGAATCTCCACCGAATCAAATCAAGGGCTGAAGCTTTGCACAGACCTAATATATGTACACACACATATGCTATGCCTATCAGACCAGTAGTATCTTTAAACTCAGTAATTATTTTTAAGAATAGCAATAGCATTCTATTGCAATAATAATCTTTTTAAAGCTTCTATGGGCAATCAAGAGCATTGGAGCTAACGTTTATTAAGAAATAAACACTGAATTCTGTGACAGTAGGGTATTCACTGATGCTTTCAAAAGGAAAGAGTAATCTCCTCACCTATTGCATCTCCTTGGAGGATTAGGACAGTTGCACCTTTGCATTCTTAAAGAAAAAAGTCACAAAGAAACTATTATGCAATGTCCAATTTTATTCTAGCCTGATCTTTTAAATATTCACTAATATTACAGAATCAATTTTTGCAACAGTCTTTCAAAGCAGACCTCTGCAACAAGTACCCACCATTTACAAGAGAAATTGTATCTCCAAGCCACACCCTTAAGAAGCATACTTCAATTGGAAAAAAAAAAGAAGAAAGCAGCTAGCCTAGCTGAACCCTCCCCTCTACATACACACAGCTCAGTACATTCTAGCCCAAGGACAGGTAATTATTTCAGGCAGAGGACCACTTACCTAGTTTTGGCAGGCGGTCAAGGGCCACATGGGTAGCCCCGCCCCTTGACCAGTGCTCCACCCCCTGGTCACCATCTTGGGACTAATGTCCCAGGGCCAGCACCAGTGGGGCCCAAAGCAGGGCACAGGCTGGCAGGGGTCTGTGGAGCTGGGCTGGGCTGCACCAGCAGGGAGAGGGGGGAGCTGGCCTGGCTCCATAGAGCCCCTGCTGGCTAGGACCCTGTGCTCCTGCCACCCCGCTCTGGGCCCCGCCAGCACTGGCCCTGGGACACTAGTGTGGGCCCAGTGTTCCCACTGGCTCCCGTGCCCACTCACACCCACTGCCCCCCAGCCCCGCAGTACAGGCGGGGGGCAGCGCACAGCCCTGACCCCCTGCTCACCGGCAAGGAAGAAGCTGGTGCTGAGCATGGGGAAAAGTGGCCATGAGGTGGGGGAGGGGCCACTTTCCTCCATGCCAGGAAGGAGCCTGGAGAAAAGCTGAGTGAGGGAAAAGCAGCCCCTCCCCCGCCTTGTTTCCGGTGCTCCCTGCTAAAGCTGCTCACAGCTTGCGCAGGGCTGTCTGGAGCAGGCACCGGCAGCTCCATGCAAGCTACTAGTGGCTGTAGCACAGGGTGCTAGCCATGAGGTGGGCAAGGGATCGCTTTTCCCCCACCTGTGCTCAGCTTTTCCCCAGGCCACTTTTCTATGGAGTGCTCCCCTGCCCTTCCTCCCCACCTCCCCCCTTACCTGAGGTTCTGGCGCTGCTAGAGCAGCCATGTGGTTCCAACCCAGAAGCCCCTGCTGGGGCTTCCACCTGGGGGGGGGTTGGGCAGGCCCTGCTGTTGTGAGAGCCTGCTGGGCTTCCCCTGGGTCCCTGTCATTTTTGACAGGAACCAAGGGCAGATGAATATTAATTTTCTAAATTTTTTAGGGGCCCTGCGGGCTGGATAGAATGGCCTCACGGGCCGGATCCAGCCCACGGTCTGTATTTTGCCCACCCCTGTTCTAGCCTGTTAAAAACTTTACATTGACTGACCCTATCAAGAAGCAAACTAGGGAGCAGTTATGCATTCTCTAAACTCAAGGAGATCTGAATTAACGTAACTTTATTACGTTGATTGCTACTGTTAATTGATAGTTTTATCGTTTAATAATAATGTATTGAAACATAATATTTTTGCCTCTGTAAACAGTACCAGATTGGATGTGATGGTCTCAAAATGAAATACAAACACATTACTCAACTTGGGATTCCTGTGCAGAGGCTTTCCCATGCAGGGACTGCCCTGTCCCAAGGTGTGGGGAAAAGAATAGTAAAGTAACCTAGAAAAAGAAATCAACCATGTGCGTCTGGGTTCCTGCCTCTCTGCATCTGGAATGGTCCATCCCTCGCAGAGCTGGCCTTAGGGAAAATGGCATCCTAGGCAAACTTGTATTTAGGCCCTTCCCTCCCTTTTTCCACTCACCCAGGTGCTCCCCCCAAATCAGTGGCACTGTTGCAGATAGAGGAAGGCAGGCAGGGGCACAGTCTAGCAGGGAGGCAGAGTGGCATGGTGCGCTGGGCAACCAGATGGGCAGGCACCTCTGCTGCCACCTGCGCTACCCAGCCCAGCTTCTGTGCAATGCCTGGAGGTGGGAGTAGACTGGGCTAGGCACCACTCCTCCTACCTTGGGCAGGGACTAGCCATGGCAGGGTGGGGTGGGAACACAGCTGTGAATGTAGGTTATTCACAAGTATGCATGTGGTGCTCCCCTGACCACAGAGCCCTGGGTGGTTGCCCACCCCTAAGGCCAGCTCTGATCCCTTCAAATCTCCTGGAAGCATATCTGGCATATTTTAGACCCTGTGATCTTCTCAGGACCTCAGATTCCTCCTCCTTGAGAAGGACTTGAGCAATGATCCCCAGGAAGGGAAACCCAAAGGATTTTCCTTCCTCTCCAGTCCCTTTTGAAGGATTCTCCAGTGGAAGGGCAGTCTGTCCAATGACAGAGTTCCTATTGCAGGGACTATTACTCTTTGATTGGAGGGCAACCTGAGTGAGCTATGACAAAAACATAACTAAACTTTAGGGATGCACCAATAGAGGGTTTATGGGCCGACACCAATTGCCAATTGTTTAAGGAGCCATATCAGCCAATACCAATCTGATTCCAATATGCAGCCGGGAAGCTTGAGGACCAGCGTCGGGCTGGTAAGTCTGGAGTGGGGGAAGGGGCATGGGGGTAGGCAGATTGAGTCCCCACAACGAAGGAGAGAGTGAGGCAGGCACTGCTCAGCCATGGTGGGGTATGGGACGGAACTGTGAGGGGTCATCAAGGGAGTGCAGGGGAAGGGTGGCTCCTGCTCTGCATGCATCCTGGGAGGGCATTGGGGGCATGTGTCCCACAATCTGCACGCAGGTCAAGGGCAGGCTGCTTCTGTGGGCTGGGGCCAGGGGCTGTGCTGGGCTCTTTCTAGTGGGGGGCTAAGCCAGGCTGTGCTCAGGGTGGGTAGCAGTGGCACTGGGAGGCGGTTATGGGGGGAGGCAGCTGCCGCCCCAAAATTTGCCATAGCCCCCCTGCAAACCCCTCCCAGTGCCACCACCCACCCTAAACACAGCGCGGCCCAGCACCCCCACCGGGAAGAACCTAGTGCACCCCCTAGGCCCAGCCCACAGCAACAGCCCACCCTGCCCTGCCCCTCACACAGATCCAGGGGCTCACCCCACCATTCCCTCCTGGGGTGCATGCAGCAGTGGGAGCCACCACCCCCTTGTGCCTCACCCCAGCTGAACGTCCCCTGTCCTTGCCCCACTCCCTCCCTCAGCATGGGGCCTTGATCTGCCCCCCCATACCCCTTCCCTCCCCCCACAACAGACTGACCAGCCAGAGGCTGGTCTCCAAGACTCCGGGCTGCACTCCTGGCCATATGCATGCTGTGGCTATGTACATGAAAGGGGCATTTAATTGGCCACAGGCAAAAATAACTGATTTCTGATACTGTCGATTTTCCCCAATATCAGTGCTGATCCAATATGGGAATGATGTATTGGTGCACTTCTACTAAACTTGATCTTAGACCACAAGAGGCTGTGTAGTGAAAAACTTGGGTGAATTTCTACATTCACACTTATTTCTGCATATAGCACCCAAGTCCTTCAAATTTAAGAATACAGTTTGCCCAAACCTATTATTTCCTCTGCTAAGTAGTGAACAGTAAGGCTGCCAATAGAGCAGCACTTTATTCGATTCATTTCACGAGGAAAATATGCACTAACACTTAACAGGGAAGTCTATTTTGACTTTTTCTAGTGTTATTGATCTCCACTCAGACCTACTGTCTCTTGATCAGATCATAATTTTTAGTCCTTTACTTATCATGTATTAGAGAATCATTTCCAGTAAAATCAAGTACACCCGAGGAAATTAGGCAACATTCCAGAGAATTACTGTAACAGACATTTTTAGAACTATATTTCTTCTAACTTCTTATGACAGAAGCTTTGGGGCCAGGTACTTGTCTCATTTACACCAATGTAAATCTAGAGTTACTTGTCTGTTTTCACTGCGATGCTCTTTAGCTCATGATTTACAACAGGGCTATTCAACTGCCTGCCTGCCAGGGCTATTCAACTGACAGGCTGCATGAAGCCCCCAAGGAGATAATCTGGGATCCTAATCAGGGCTCTAGGACCCCAGTCTAGGTCCCACTCCCCTCATGACTCTGCTGCTACTACTAGGGTTTTGCTCCATCCTCCAGCACCCACCTCCTGCCCCACCCCAAGAGGTGAGGTGATCTAGCACAGCCCACAGGCCCATGGCTGAGAGGTTCAGGGGGCACTTGAGTGTCTGCAGCTCAGTGGCAGGATGGGGAGGGGTCATATAGCATAGCACAGTGTGACATGTGGCCCACATGGGGTGGGTGTGTCAAGGAGCCTGTGCCTACAACCACTCAGGAATAGCTACACTCCTGTATGCTGCAGGGAGCAAGTAAGGAGCAAACTACCTGTGATTACTTGTTTAGGAAAGCTAACTCTCCACTGTAGAACTGGTTACAGTTTATACTCCTACTTTAATACTCAGTGGCATTGAGTCACCAGGATCTGTACACAGGTAGCAATGCCAATTTCTCAACTTCAGCAGATGGAGCCAGAGAGCCTAAGGGGTGCTACTTACATCTTTAACTATACTTATAGGATGTATATGGAATAACAAGTCTTTATAGGTACAAACATCTTACAGGTCTATTTAAAAACCAGCTTTTCTAATACCAGAAGCCATTTTTCAATCTTATATATATTTCATTTCAAGATACGTTCAAAAGAATTGTTCTCATTAGGGTTGTGCGTAATGGGCTGTATTCGATTCAGATTTGGCCTGAGTCAGGGATCACATTGATTCAGATCACTGTCCTGATTCGATTTGGCTGTATTCGAATCTGAAGATTCAATGCCGATTTGGAGAATCAGCAATTAGGCTATAGACACAGCTTTAAATGTTTTTTCTACATACCTCGAGGTACCAGGCATGGTTCGTGAACGCTGCAATGGTGGGGCAGATGGAGCATCTCACAGGAGCACAGGGGGGCCTCCTGCATGCTTGGTAGCGAACCCGGAAGTGGACCAGAGGTACTTCCACTCCTGTGTGATGCTCCATCCACCCCACCATCTCAGCATTCACAAGCCACCTCCTACCTCGAGGTATGTAGAAAAAACATTTAAAGCTGTGTCTGTGTCCGAATCATCAAATCTTTCCAAATCAATTTGGAGGTTTCAGATTTGATTCAGAGAGATTAAAGGGTCTCCTGATTTGATTCAGATTCAGAGATTCAGCCATTGAATTGGGCCAAATCAAATCAGAGACCAAAGCTTTGCACAGCCCTAGTTCTCATGTGTTCAGGAAAACCTGAGTCATTAGGTTCTGTGTGGGTGACCTGTATTTGGGATGATGAAACACCTTTCCCTCTCATAGATATTGCCTTTATACAGTAAAGGACCACACATCCTCCAGATGATGGGAACAGCTATGGGCACTAAAATGGCCCCACAGTATGCCAACCTTTTTATAAGCCACCTGGAAGAAGACTTCCTCAAGAACTGCACCATCAAACCCTTACTATACCTAAGATACATCGATGACATCTTCATCATTTGGAGTGAGAACCAGGAATCTCTGATTGAGTTCCACCAGAAATTCAACAGTCACCATCCCTCCATCCGACTTTCTTTAGAATACTCCAGCACCAACATCCCCTTTTTAGACACAATGATCAGTATCCAGAAGGGTAAAATACAGACCACAGTATACAAGAAACCCACAGACCAACATACATATCTGCACAGAACCAGCAATCACCCTAAACACACCAAAAAAGCTGTGATATACAGCCAAGCCCTCAGATACCACCGCATCTGTACTGAAGAGAGCACCCGGGATTGCCACCTCACCAATCTTAAGCAGGCTTTCACCCAACAAGGACACTCCTCCAGAGAGGTAGATTGCACGTTTGAAAGAGCCACCTGGATACCACGTGAAGAACTGCTGCAGTACAGAAGACAAACACCCACAAATTGCACACCGCTGGTTATGATGTATCACCCATCCCTTGAACCTGTACGGAAAATCCTCAAAAAATTGCAACCCATATTAGAAAAAGACCCTATTCTTAAAAAGATCTTCCCAGAGCCACCCGTCCTAGCCTTCAGACAAGCACCGAACCTCGCCATCCTCATCACCAGAAGCAAGCTTCCTTAAGCCCAGAACACACCAAAAGGATCCAGACTGTGCCAGGACAAGAAATGCAAAACCTGCCCCCACATCTCCACCACCCCCACTATTACTACACCCCACAACAGAGCCATCAGCATCCCAGGATCTTACAGCTGCACCTCCCGAAATGTGATATACCTCATCCAATGCACCAAATGCCCTGATGGAAGATACGTAGGAGAGACCAGACAACAACTGCGCACCAGAATGACTGCACACCGGAAATCCATCAAAGACAGAAACACCCAATTACCGGTGGGGGCACATTTCTCACACGAGGGCCACTCTCTCTCCAATCTCAGTCCTGATCCTCAAGGGAAATTTACACAACACATCCCAGAGACGAGCCTATGAGCTCCATTTCATCAACCTGCTGGATACTAGAGATCAGGGACTAAACACAGACATTGGATTTTTGATACATTACAATCTGCCTGGCAACTGACTCCCTAGCCCAGCCCAGCCCCTGGCTTGTTTACTTTTCATTCCATCCAGGAAGAGCACACACCAACTGCTGCAACTTCCTTAGCCTGACGAAGGGTTTTTGAACCCGAAAGCTTGCTTAATAACTATTCTCCAACCATTTGGGTTGGTCTAATAAAAGATATCAAATTCACCCAAGGAACCTTGTCTGTCACGCTTGTATCTAACCTTCAAGCTGGCTTGCAAGACCGTATTTCTAAAAATTGCTTAAATACTAAAATTAGAGATACTAGGTTGCACCACACCACTGGCAGGTAGACAGCTGCACCAGTTACCATTTAGTTAGGCCTATAACAGCACCTATCTAGCAGTATCTACTATGGTTACAGAGACAGCTGGGCTTTGGGCTTCCTTTATGGAGCTATTGGAGGCGAGGGTCCTAGCAGCTCATAAAATGGTAGAATGGAGACTCAAGTCTAAACAATACCAATCCACCCTGCCCAAGATTTTGCAAGTTTCAATTTTAATCCAAACCAGAGCTGCCAATTTTTGCACAACTGCCAATACCATCAAGCTTAATCATTTGAGAATTCAAGGATTTTAAACACACACAATATATGTGACCTTTTTTGTTCACCTTCTGGGTTTTGAGTCTATTATAGGATTTACACTGGTTACATATTTTAGCTTCTCTCTGAAACCAGGGGTATAGAAACTTGCTTGTAAAAAGGAGCACTGTTTCAGTACAGAAGGCTTCATTATTGGAAAACAAACAAACAAACTCCAGGCCCATAGCACATTTAACTCATAAATAATTAAAAGCTGAAACATTACTACCTGCTGAAGAACAGCCAACCATTTTCTTTTCAGACATATCCAAACATACCTCTTTCCAAAAAAAGAAAAGAGGGTCACCTAGTTCCTTAAGAGATGAGGAAAAAGACTCAGAAAGTACAGAACAAGGGACAGAAGGAGAGCTGAGGCTACTGCACACTTACATTGCTGCTCACAAGCAGTGAGGAAGAGCTTGGTACAGCCATAGGGAACTGTAGTAGAAGGTCTTAAGCATGTAAAAAGACCTGGGCCAGCCCCCATTCCCTTGTACCCATCCACTTCCTCACATTGCATATCAGGTCCTGAAATTCTGTACCCCCTTTCTTAGTCATGCTCCATCAATGTGATTGCCTATCATTTGCTGCTTTCACTGACTGCTCCTCGCAATGAGACTCCATACTGGCCAAACAATAGCATAGAGGCTTGAACAGGACCTCTTTAATCCCAGCACCTCAATCACCTGCCTTAGGTTGAAAACAGGCAGCTGCAATAGCTAAATGCAGACAAACTCAGCAATGTGGCAGGCAGGCAGAATGATTGTGAAGCATGCAACGTTTGGCAGTCCTTACAAACACTGGCAACAAAGCCTCTGGCTCTGCTCCAATTCATACTACAAGCAATAAACTCCAAGTACAAAGCAGCCCTCTCATATTTCCTCAGAGCTCCTTCTGTTAGCTTTGAACAACCCCTACCATTCTCAACATGCCAAATCTAATGAGGCCCAGCTGCACCTAACTGGTTCCCAAATGTACTGAACCCCCACTTTGAACTCTTGATAGAAATTAACCTACCATATTCCACACAATGGACTGACTGATTCATTGGAACCTCTCCACTGAGTGCATGAGGGCATGAATGAAGACGTTGGACACCTGCCAGGGGACTTTTCAGTGGGCAATATTCTCTTGTTTTGGTCTAAGTCGTGAAGCGATTTTTCTCTTTCCAAAAAACTCTCTTAAACTATTTTGGAATTATGATAAGCACGGGGGGGAGAGGGGGGGGGAATATAAAAAAACCCAACCCACTTCAAGAAAATGCAGAAAGAACATCTAATTCATAAGTAACTAGAAAGCTGAACTTTATCATTTGAAATTAACAAAGGAGGGTTATTACAAACATCTAAAAAACTCATTTATCCTCTATGCAGTAGTAACTTTTGCTGATTTTGAGAGCGTTAACACTGGGTGCCAGATTATGTCCAGCTCCAAAAAGTCTCTCTCTCCCTCTCATACAATCCAAATAGGAAGTGTGCAAATATGCAATATATGTACTCAAAGAATTCTCCTCCCTTTAAAGATATATGGTGCCCGAACTGAGGGATTGGGTAGCAGAGAGAAAGACCTGTTGTGCCCTTCTATAAAAGTCATGTATTGTATTTAATATAATCTTCAAATATGACTTATATGTAGTACAGGCAGCAAATGGTGCTTAAAAACATGTTAAATAGTCATGGATAATCTTAGGTTTCCCACCCAAATTCTTCCCTACTACATAAACAGCTTTTATCTTTTTTAAAGGGATTTAAAAAGAGCAAAATCAAAGCAGGTTTGCAAAGCAAGGCCACATAGTTACATCTGGTATTTATGAGAAAGGAGAGGAATGGAGCTGTATATGAAAGAAAGCCAGAGTTTGATTGTCATATTCTTTAGTGCTTTCATTATGTTGCTGTTGTGGAGACTGCAACACAATTGGCTTATCACTTGTTTACCGAGTAAGATCCAGCTGGGAAAATGCAATCAGTTCTTCTATGAATAAATAGGGAGAGTTTCTTCATGAGCATATTTGATTTTATTTTATGTTCTCCTCATAAAGTTCTGAAGCCCTAGAATGCCACCTCTTCTACAAGGGGTTTCCAGCCTTGCAAATGGAATTATTGTGAATATTGAGGTCATTTAAAAAAGATACTGCCTTCTTATAAAAAAGGTAGAATTGTAAAGCTGTATATCATTTGAATCCAGATCACGTGCTGCCTGTTACAGAATGTATAACCCAGAAGTGCTTCCTTATGAATTAAGCACTCATCATGTATTTTAACCCCCTTGGAGAAAATTATGCAGTGCTCTGAATTGCCTGCATGAGTTATCTTTTATTCATTAGAATTCTAAATGTTATTGAAATGTATTCTTAATTATTCCCTGCTGAAAACAGTGGTGTTCTTGAACAAGTATTTTGCATTTGTTATCTCCTGCTGCTATCATAGTTAATAATGCATATAATAATAAAAAAATAAGAAACTATCATTGCAGAATAATAGAACTTATTAATATGATTCAATTTAGGAAAATTCTTATTTCTGGCTTTCAAGGCATGTGAACGATGTTTTTTGGATAGTTAAAACATGTGGAACGTATGCGGTGGGTCTAGCATGGAAACACCCTAATTTGCCTGAAAGGTAACAGGTATTCCATTGATTATCTACCATCTCCTGGATCAATTCCTGAACAGCACTAGAGCTTACTACTGGATTCTAAAGCTCATCAACATGTTTATTATTATTATTATTTTTGACCATAAATGGCATTGGAAAACTTTCATGGACCCTTTTTTTTTCTCTGATTTAAATGGAAAAACCACCCTAATGCCTTTGAGTCTTTTTGTCTTCAGTATTCTGGCCTGGGGTTTGGCAGGGGGGTTCATTCTAGTTTTTTTTCCTTGGTCCCCTTTTATTTCTCCACTCCCTGCTTCACATTTTGCTACTGAAAGCAACAAGGAGGGAGAGAAGGAAAGGGAAAGAAAAGCATAAAAATGGTTTTGGAATCCTTAAGAACCAGGTTCCTCTGCAGCTGTGATGCTGGTGTAACTCCATAGCTGTGGTAACATCTATTTACAACCCCACCCCCATTCAAGTTAGTACCCAGGGCTGTTGCCCCAGTCATCCTGCTACTGATCCTCTTCCCTGTCAGAGAAAGAGAAAGAGTTTCAGAATTTTTCACAGAAAAATTCAGAACTTCTTTTGCTAAACTTACTTTCTTATGCACTTCTACTCAGTAGTCTTATGTAACAGAACATAGAACAGGAAGGCACTGTCTGCGTCACTGAGTTCAGTCCCCAGCTCTTGCATGAACCACTCTCATAAATGGATCAAGATCTGTTCTAAAACTGATTAGGTTTTTACCCCGTTAGTTCTACTGTAAGGATGCACCAGAACCGTGTTCCTCTAACAGTTAGAAATCTAATTTCAGCCTGTAAATACTCACATCCAATTTATATCCATTTATTTATGTCAGCCTTGTCCTTTCACTTAAATAAACACAAGGGTAAGAAAAGAATTATCTACAGGATATTTATAGAGACCAGTCTGATCCCTTCACAGTCTCATTTTGCTGAGAGAAAGAAGCCAAGCTCTAATAGTATTTTTTTTCTTTCCCTGGATAATCCTATTAGTCATATCTACTCTTGTTGAATTCTTTATTTTATTTTATTTCATTTTATTTTATTGAACATGGATGACCAGGACTACACATAGGATTCTAGTTGAAGACTCATCAGAACTTTGAACAATTTCATTAGTATTTCTCTTTCTCTACTAGAAATACCTCACCTGATACAACATAGCATACTTTTGCTTTTTTCATAGCCACATAATACTTGTGGCTCAGTCATCCTGTAGTTGACTAATGCAGTCAGCTGCCTATGTTCAGCATTTGGTGCCAACTGACGGTTAGTGTATAACCATGAACTTGTAACTATTCAATTTTATTCTATTTTTATTGCTCTAGTCTTCAAAGTTAGCCAATTAATCCCATAAGATATTCCAGTCCTCTTCTCATTGACAATGCCTCTCAGCTTTTACTGTTAGCAAAACGGCATTATTGTACAGGTACCTTTTGTGCCAGATTGAAAATATTAAATAAACTCAGTCCCAAGACCAGTCCTTGAAAAAGTCCACTAGATATCTCCAGCCAAGTAGTTCTCTGTATACCCTGTTATCTCCCTTTCAGCCAGATCCTGACCCAGTTTCAAGTGCATATGCTAATCCTGATCTTGTCCAGATTAAGTAATAATTTCCACTATAAACAAATGTTTTTATTTAAATCCATTGAGTTGAAATCTATCACATTTCCCTTGTCTATACAATCAGTTATTTATCAGAGAAAGATATTGTGTTAGTCTGGCACTTTCTGCCACTGGTTGATTCATGCTGCATTTCATCTTGTTTTCCATTTACTTTCAAGTGTTCAATTATTCCTTCCTTCAAAATTTGTTTTAAAGCTTTGTATGCTATTGAAGTCAAAGTAATGGATCTGTAGTGGCTCAGCTCACTCCCCCCCCCCCTTTCCTAAATAGAAGGACTATTTGTTATTCTCCAATTATATGGTGTCACCCTCTGTTTAATAAAACCCTTGCTACCAGAATTGCAGTTTTCTATGCCAGTTCTTTATTATGGGAGGGAAACTAGCTGGTCCCCCTGACTTGAAAGCTTTAAACAATTTTAGTTTTATTTCCACCTGAGATGTGGTAATTTCCATTTTCATACACTCATTCCCATTACCCTCCTGCCTTAACTCTATATTCAATATCCCATCCTTACTGAAGGCTGACAAAGTGTTCATTTCATTTTTCAAACATGGAAAGCAGATGCTTTGTTATGTCTTGGCAAATCAAGGGTACAATCTTAAGGGGACTGTGGGAAGGTCAGGGATATCCACATCACATAGATTCATACATTCTAGGGTTGGGAAGGACCTCAATAGATTATCAAGTCCGACCCCCTGCATAGGCAGGAAAGAGTGCTGGATCTAGATGACCCCAGCTAGATGCCTATCTAACCTCCTCTTGAAGACCCCCAGGGTAGGGGAGATCACCACTTCCCTTGGGAGCCCATTCCAGACCTTGGCCACTCGAACTGTGAAGAAGTTCTTCCTAATGTCCAGTCTAAATCTAGTCTCTGCTAGCTTGTGGCCATTATTTCTTGTAACCCCCGGAGGCGCCTTGGTGAATAAAACCTCACCAATTCCCTTCTGTGCCCCGGTGATGAACTTATAGGCATCCACAAGGTCGCCTCTCAACCTTCTCTTGCGGAGGCTGAAGAGTTCCAGGTGCCCCTGTTTCTTCTCATAGGGCTTGGCCTGCAAGCCCTTAACCATAAGAGTGGCCCTTCTCTGGACCCTTGTCATATTGAATGTAATAGTTTGAATGTTTGTAATAGCCAGTTTAGGAAGAAGACAAGATTTATCTTCTTATCTAGGCCATTGTTTTGGTCTACGTGTGGAAGGTCCTGACTTTGCTCAAAGTCTTCACTCTTGAATTTTATCTTTAGAGGCCTTTAACAAAGTTAACCTAAAAATGACCCTTAAGCAAACATCCCACATTCCGAGAAATCAAAACCTAGGAGCCTTTTAAAAGATTGGAAAGAAAGGAAATTCCTCAAAGTAATTAAATGATCAACAAAAGAAACTGAACCCAGCAGAAATCTGTTGAGTAAGATCTGAGCCCAAATTTGGGAGTAGTGACAGGTTTGGGTAGGAGTGGCCCAAGACGGCAACTCACTCAATAAAAACTGTAACCTACTGTCCCAATTTGGAGGTAACCTCACTTGCAGAACAACGAAGAAAGAATCGCAAGTGTAGGCTGGATCAGACTGATCACCTGAACCACCCTCTCCATGAACACGAATCTCTTAGTTCACACTGAAGCCACGGAGCACCCGAAAGGGACTGAAGGAAGGGGACTTAGTCCTATCAGTATTAAGGCCAGCCCATTGAACCGTACTACTGAGGCCAACCCATTAAATTGTACTGCTGAGGAATAAAAACATATTTAGGTGTTTGGCTTCTTGGAATTCTAGGATTGTAAGTATATCATGAAAATAATAGTATCGATTCAAATTTAACTTTTAGTTGTAATTGTAATTGTTTTAAAGAAGTGCATTTGGAGCATTGTTTCTGATATATGTAGTTATTGTGTTCTTAATGTTTGTGGTATTTCTTAAAGCTAAGCAGTGTTATATGCATAGCAAAGAATTTTAAAATAAAATTGTGTTGTATGAATTAAGTGTGTAATCATTGTGAAATCGTGCAAGTAGCTAAAAATTTCCCCAGCCAGTGCATCAAACGAATCAGTAAGTTGTGTGGGATTTTCTCTATTCCATAACCCACTAGAGACAACCCTCTCCAGGTTATCCACATCTCTCTTGAAGTGTGGCGCCCAGAATTGAACGCAGTATTCCAACTGTGGTCTGACCAGCACCCAATAGTGGGGAAGTATCACCTCCTTGGATCTGTTCGTTATGCATCTGCTGATGCACAATAAAGTGCCATTAGCTTTTCTGATGGCTTCGTCACACTGCCAACTCATGTTCATCTTGGAGTCCACTAGGACTCCAAGATCCCTTTCCGCTTCCGTTCCACCAAGCAAGTAATTTCCTAGGCAGTAGGTATGCTGGACATTTTTCCTCCCTAGGTGCACACTTTGCATTTCTCCTTGTTGAATTGCATTCTGTTGTTTTCCGCCCATACGTCCAACCTGTCCAGGTCTGCTTGTAGTTTTCCCTGCCCCCCGACGTGTCCACTTCTCTCCACAGTTTTGTGTCATCTGCAAACTTGGACAGAGTACACTTCATTCCCTCGTCCAAGTTGCTGATGAAGACATTGAAGAGTATCAGTCCTAGGACCGAGCCCTGCGGGACTCCACTGCCCACACCCTTCCAGGTCAATACCGACCCATCCACTACGACTCTCTGGGTGGGACCCTCTAGCCAATTCGCCACCCACCGGACTGTGTAGTCATCCAAGTCACAGCCTCTTAACTTGTTTACCAGTATGGGGTGGGATACTGTATCGAAGGCCTTCCTGAAATCTAAGTATATGACGTCAACCCCTACTCCTGCATCCAGGCGTTTTGTAACCGGGTCATAAAAAGAGACTAGATTAGTCAGGCATGATCTACCTGCTATGAACCCGTCCTGGTTTCCCCTCAGCATAATTTTTCCTGCTGGGCTGTTGCAAATGTGAGCCTTGATAATTTTTTCAAAGACTTTGCTAAGGATGGAGGTGAGACTGACTGGCCTATAGCTGCCTGGGTCCTCCTTCCTCCCCTTCTTGAAAACAGGGACCACATTGGCCCTTTTCCAGTCCTCCGGGACCTGGCCTGTGCGCCATGAGTGTTCAAATATTCCTGCCAGTGGCTGTACAATGACGTCAGCCAGTGCCTTCAGTACCCTCGGATGGAGCTCACAGGGAACCCTGACCAAGAAGATACAGCCGCCTATTGCATCCCACCTGTATTTCAGTGGGAGCTCCCGATCCGCTCCCACAAAGCTTTATTGACCTGCCAGGTGCACTGAATTGGTATAAGTACATGGCTGGGAGCTATTCCCAGCAGCGGGCAGCAGCAAAGAAAAAAGGGAGACGTAGAGATAGAGGGAAAGAGGGGCAGCAGGGAGGAACACCCGCCTGTTGCCTGAGACTGAAGTCCCTGGGAACAGGGCAAAAACTCACAGGGTCTTCAGAGCTGGGAGGGGCTCAGCAAAAAGAGGAAAAAGTGGAGAGAGAGAGAGCAAAGGCAGAACCCTGGCTCCGCCCTAATTGATTACACCAGGTACATGATTAAGCCAGTGAGGCATTAATTGACGCAATCCAGTTTTCCACTGTGGGCCAGATGTGACTGTAGTGATATGTTTTCTATGGCTCCTGGATTCACATATTGTCCCCTTAACCAACATTTTTTCCAGTTCAGTTTTAATGGCTTCATGGAGTTTCTTGGAGATCTGCCTCCAGGTTTCTCATATTATGGACCCCTTTTGTGTGTTTATATAGTGTACCACCCCTTTAGCTGCTCCAGGCTCAGTGCAGAACACACCCCAATATTCTGCTACCAGTTCCTGCAATAACTGTTCTTGCACCTGGGTGAGCTGTTTGCCAAGGACCAGCCTTCCTGGGGTACTGACGTCTTCCAAGCAGGGTCCTAATTCTGCCGGGTCTGGGTAGAGCCACCTGTCATGCATGTGCCACTGTTTGAGTAGGTTAATGTGGTAGATCTGTTTTCCGGGCTGATGCCCCAGCTGTACCACTTCATAATTGATGGGGCCCATGAAGTATGATACCTCAAATGGTCCCTGGCACCTGGCCAGGAGCCAACCATTGTGGCTCAGCAATAGGATTAGGACTTGGTCACTTGCCTTTAGGTGCTGCTCACAGGCTCTGTGATTGTAGTATACTTTCTGCCTGCCTTAAGCCTGTCTAAGGTTCTCCCTTGCCATCTGATGGGCACGGGATGGGCACCCACCCAATTTCTTGCAGTTCTGGGTTGGGGACATAATTATGTTTCTGTCACCAGAAAGAAAGAAAATAATTCTTCATGGCTGGATTTTTTGTTTGTTTGTTTTTGGTTCTTTGCATAGAAGATATTTCTTTGTGGAAACAATTTTTTAAAGTCAAATCTTCCTTTAAAACATTGAACAGAACACAGACTTGTGCTGTGAATTTCAAAAATATTTCTGAAAGAATAGGTAAGTAAAAAACTATGAGAATCCCCTAATTTGCAATTTATTCACTTTCCTGCTTCTGTCTATTCTATGTGCACTACTTTATTGCTCTGGGGAAGTCCACTTTGTGGAGTTACACCTTCACTATTTTGAAAGTAAAGCCAGAAAGCAACTAAGAAGTGTTTTATCCACTGATGTCCACCAATGTATTAATGTTACTCCTAGAGATATTAAGGCCCCTTTGGTGTCTGGGTGGAATGTGCTATGATATGGCTGCCAAAACATCAAGCAGGTTGCATTAGAAACTTAATAGCCTGTTCCTTCCATGTTGCTTTTCTCCTCTCTCTCCAACCTTTTCTTTCTGAAGGGGCCATTAATCACAACCTTCAAGTGTTATTGTCTCTCTATTCCTCTCCCATGGCCTTACCATCAGATGACATGCAGTTGCCTTACAGTTATTCATTTAGTGCTTTGTCCTTTTAGAAAAACAAAGTGCATTTGACAGCACAAAGGCTACTTTTGTTCCTTTCTAGAAAGAATACATCTTCCATACAACCTAATTGTGATGCTTGAAAAGATGTTTCCCAGGAAGACAGCTTAGATGTGAAAATTTAAAATGTTGAACACTAACTAGACCTTATCTAAAGTGGTATGAACAGGAATGTGACAATTGAGTACCCCTGACAATAACTGCATTCTGAGATGCATAGTAATATCAAATGCCTGAGCAACAAACTGTAAAGCCTCTCTATTGCCATGTATTTGACCTTGAGAATTGGAGGTTGCTTTACTTCTAAAATAGACAAGCAGGAAGTAAGTGAAATACTGACACCTCTATCCCTGAAATAAAGTAAATGAATGGATGGGGAATGTAAAAAGTGATTAATAATTATATCTTAGTATGTCTGAGCCAGATTCATCACTGATTTAATCAGGGCTTTTGGTTGTAGCTGTGTTGGTCTAAGGGCATAGGCAGGCAAAAGATACCAATCTACCCAAAGAAGCTTGCCTGTCACTGATGTAATATCACTCACTTGAAATAAATTACAGCAGAGAATAATCTAACTTATTTCCTTCATCGTTAGTATGAAAACACGTCTGGTATAAGTACTGGAGGAATTAACTTTTTAGTTCCCTGACAATGAATTGCCTTGGTTGTATTAATAATTTCTTTAACTAAATCTGATGGAGGAAAGACTTACTTTAAAAAGACCTGTTCTAATCAAAGATCAAATAGCCAAGATCTGAGAGCTGGCTGGAGAGGTTCCAGTGTACATATGAATCTGTTTCACTAAAAATATATATGCTTTCATCCCAAAGCCCTTTCAAACTATCTACATAGTGCAACCACCTGTGGAAAGGAGGCCAGAGGCAGGATAAACAGAAGGTGCAACTCACAGAACAGTCAGGGCCAGGGAGGATTGGGAAGCATAGCCAAGGATTCCAAAGAAAACCACCGTTTTCACAAAAAAGTGAATGGGTTGTTTAATATCCATGAATGGGTTGTTTAATATCCATGCAGAACAGATAGGATTTTTGAAAGTGTCTCTGGAATAAAAAAAAAACAAATACAAAACCTATGGGGAATTTGAATGACCATTTTTGATTGGATTACCTGCTTTAAACCTTAGGAGCCCCCAGGAAATGCCAGGCCAGTTACCACCCCGGTGAAAGGCGGGTTGGGGCGCCTTAACCCCTAGCCCCCATCACCGGGTGGGTAACCCCTGTGTGAAGGGCCCAGAGGGCGGACCCCGGGAGAGAGTGAGGGGCTAGAGACTCAACCTGATTGAGAGAATACCCTCGACTGGCCCATGCTGGGGCCAGGACCAGGATGGTCAAAAGGGCCAGGGGCCCACCACGAGGGATGCCCAAGAGCCGGGGGCCTGGGGTCCCGACTGGCCTGGAGGTGGGCCAAGGCTGGTAGCCAAAGGTCCCGGGGGGACCACACCTGAGAGGGGAAAATAGTTTCAGGGAGCTAGGTAATCTGAATGAAGGTGGGGTATGCTGCCTGAATGGAGGGATCGTGGAGTGGTCCTGTTACGAGGATTCTGCGAGGCCCAGTGTGGGGTCCGGTGATAACGAGAACACCTAGATGCCATCTGTGAGGCTTGGGCTGTGGTGTAGGGGAGGAAAGTAGCTGCAGAGAGCGCTGCCTGGCATCAGGGCAGCAAAGTGGGCAGCCTCCCACTTAATTGACATCTATTAATTAATCAATCAACATCAAGGCGTGGTGGGTGAGATGGCAGGTGTTTGGCCCAAGAACAGGTGGGCGGGCCACGGAGATCGGCCCCAAGCAGGCCCCCTGTTACAATCCCCCTTCATGCCAAGTGTTGTATATATTAAAAGTCAAACTTTGTTTATTTTTCATGAAGGAGGCAGCAGGCTTCAGTTCAGTGCTTCACAGGTACTTAATAGAGGCATTGCTGAGGATTGCAGTGTTTTAAAGGAAAATAGAACTGGCAGGTGATGAATGGACCTTCATCTTAAATTTCAACTAGAGGGCCAATGCTGGTTTCCCACTAGTGTAAGGAACAGATCTATTGATGTCAAAGGAGTTACACTGCCTTTCTGGCATGAAAGGGGATCAAAATTCATTTTCAAAGAGATGACTTTCAAATATACTGTTCTTTATTCTCCACAGTTTTGCATCCTCTGTAATCATTTACACCTGCATAACAGGAGTACAGGATGGGTAAACAACAATACTCCATTTGATAAGTGTCATACTTATTTCACATAGAGATGAATGAATGACAGTTTTGGCTGTAACTTGTAAACCAAGAGCAACCAACAATGCAACTGATTGATCCAGGCTTGGTACCAATTTGGGAAACTAAAGGCAAAGAGATTTCAGAAGAATTTACAATTACAATTTGCAATGCTCTGAGAAACAAATGTACATCCAAAATTGATGTAATTCAAAATAATTAAGTAAGCAAATCCCACTAGAGTCAGTAAAGAACGCTATCAAAATAAAAAGACATATCACTGCTGGAGTGAGGAGTGAACACTATTTTTTCAAACAGTGGCACTCTCATGAGACCTTGATAATGTTTCTTTATGTAGGAAACTAAAAACCAGAAAATATCAGGCAAAGATGTAACCTTGGAGACATCTTTGAATATGTAGGTATTTCTGCACCAGAATTTGGTGATTTAATTATTGCAGTATACCTCATTTACAAAAGGCGTATATTGTGTTTGACAATAATATAAAGATTGGATGAAGGAATTTGCAGCTAGACGCTCACTGGTAGCAGTGAACTGAACAGGATAAGTGTAATTACACATAAGGCATATTTCATTTATTTATTAAAGGAGATGCAAGGTTGACTTGGCTGCTTTGATTTCAGCCACTGAAGTAAAGGACAGGAAACTTTTTAACTTAGAGGCATCTTCATATAAGAGATTTTCAAAGTAACTTCAGGTTTTATTTTTTAACCCTGCTTTCTTAACTGTTTTATTTAGCAAACCCCCAGTATTGCCTTCCATCTGTTCCCAAATAACCTGAGACCAGAACTCTGTGGGAGGAGACGTGGAGGCTTCCTATTCCCTGCTGAAATTTGGATGGCATAATCAGATTTTCTCATTTTAGCCATGTACTATGCAGAAGGAAAGGGAAAATAAAAAACCTACAGAGGTATGTCAGTCAGCCCAAGTGCACTATTTTGTTTCTCTTTGTGCTTTTTTATTAAACCCTTTGAAGAGCCTTAGTAAAATGTTTCAGAGGCATATCTGGGATCTTCTTAGAGCATTATGGGCAAATACATCTCTTGTAGGGCTGTGCTAAGCTTTGGATGCTGATTTGATTCAGAGGAAATATGGTTTGATTTGGTGGCTGAAACTCCAAATCTGAATCAAATCAGGGGACCAATAAAAAGGTCTGAATCAATTTGAATCTCTCTGAATCTTCAGAAAAGATTTGAAGAACTTTGATAATTTGGACAGTCCTCGCTGGCTGCAGCAGGGAGCTGGAGCTGCACTCGGAGCTGGTAAGTAGGGGGTGGAGGAGGGGGGGATGCTTGCATGGGGGATGCTTGCCAGCCCCCCCATGGCTGCCTCACCCATGCCAGCTCCCCGTGCTTTAAAAAAAAGCCCTGACTCACCGGATGCTGCAAGGTGGTGGTTGATCCCTGCTGCCCCCCACTGTCCCACGCTGCATGGGGGGCTCTGCACGAGCCCCCCCGTTCTCAGTTTTTTTTCCTTAAAGGGCCAGAGCTGGGATGGACAGGGCAGCCATGGGGACGGCTGGGACAGAGGAGGGGGGTTGGAGGGCTCGTTCAGAGCCCCCCACACAGCGCGAGCCAGTGGGGGGCAGCGGGAATCACTCTCTGACACAGCAGCACCCAGTGAATGGGGCTTTTTTTTTTTTAAAGTGTCGGGAGCAGGGCAGTTGGGGCAGCCATTGCTGAGGCTGGGAGAGTGGGTGGGGGATGGACTTGGCCTTGGTGATTCGGAGATTCAGACGAATTGATTCAGGACAGTGATTTGAATCATTGTCCCCTGAATCGGCTGAATCTGAAACATATGCTAGCCACTTCGCACAAGCCTAATCTCTTTGAATGATCTTTTTTTTTTCTTTTTTTAAATAAAACACAACACATTTACTTCAGGTCAGGAAATTCCTAAATACACAACTAACTTTGTAACTCATGTGAGTCTGAAGTCATATCCCTGTATTATCAAGACATCACATCATAAATGCTTTTGTGTCTATGTACTGTTGGCATTGGGCCTTGAAAACAGTGCATAATCTTGTGTGTCATACAGGCTGCAATACCGAACAGGAGTTGGTCCTGTAATAATAACAATGATACATGCTGGGGAAAGTCTTAATTCTGAACTTTCTTACATTTGGAGGACTAAAGTCTGAGCTTTCTTCTATGTTTTTTAACATAGGTTTTTTGTGCTGACTTACACAAAACTGTGCAACTGCAAACCAGCTTTGCCAGACTCCTATTCTAATCTTTATAGAGAGCTGCCAACAGCACAAGTAGCAAAGTCTTGCAGAGGATGAGATTAAATACCCCATGAGGCTTCACTTCAATTTAAATGGAAGCTCCATGGGAACACCACTGAGATCCTTGCTACTCTGCAGCAGCAGTACTGTTTGATCTGATGAGCCATTCCTTTGTGTAGTAAGTGAAACAGCAAAGTTTTAAGTATAATGCAAAGCACTTGGCTTTCAGTCTTTGACACATCCATTTTATGAAATAGCTATGTTTTCCTCCTTTTCATGAAACCATTGTTTACCCACCTCTTTCTTTTGTTTAGTCCAACTGAAATGTTAAACCTTGAAAATATTGGAAAATGGTATGCATTTCCTGAGCTGCAATACTTGGAGAAAATGTGCTTTAGAACTGGGGGTCATGGAATAAAACCTGATCAGTCACAAAAAAGATTTTTGAGCACCAAAAGATTTTAATAAGTTTTCCATCTATGCAGTGCAGATAAGAACAACCTTGCAATGGGATAGACACAGTAATACAAGATTTACTATTAATCCTCTAGGAGCTGAATTCTATCATGATTTCATATATTTCATAGACATTAGGGCTGGAAGGGACCTCGGAAGATCACTGAGTCCAGCCCCCCTCCCGAAGGGCAGGAAGTCAGCTGGGCTCATAGGATCCCAGCAAGATAAGCATCCAATTTACTCTTGAAGGTGTTCAATGTAGCTGCTTTAACCACCTCCGACGGCAGGCTATTCCAGACCTTGGGGGCTCAGACAGTAAAGAAAGTCTTCCTTATGTCCAGCCTGAAACGGTCTTGCTGGAGTTTATAACCGTTCAACCTCGGTGTCCCTTGGGGCACTCTGGTGAACAAACGTTCCCCCAGATACTGGTGGTCACCCCTTGTAAACTTATAGGTGGCCATCAGATCACCCCTGAGCCTGTGCTTTTCTAGGCTAAAGAGCCCCTTGGCGTTCAGCCTGTCGTTTTAAGGTCTGTTTTCCTGACCTCTGATCATGCGCGTGGCTCTTCTCTGGACTTTCTCAAGCTTTTCCACATCCTTTTTGAATTGTGGAGCCCAAAACTGGACGCAGTACTCCAGCTGTGGCCTCACCAAGGCCAAGTACAAGGGGAGAATGATGTCCTGGGATTTGCTTGAGAAGCATCTATGGATGCAAGCCAGCGTTTTGGTCACTTTACTAGCCGCAGCATTGCATTGCAGGCTCATGTTCATCTTGTGGTCAAAGACAACCCCCAAGTTTCTTTCTTTTGTAGTGCTAGCCAGCGTAGCACTGTCGAGCCTATAAGGATGCTGCAGATTCTTCTTCCCAAGATGGAGAACCTTGCGTTTTTCAGTGTTAAACACCATCAGGTTCTCATCCACTCATTTGCTGAGCCTGTCCAGGTCAGCCTGGATTGCCCCCCTGTCTTCTGGTGTGGATGCTTTGCCCCAAAGTTTGGTGTCATCAGCGAACTTGGCCAGTCCGGTTCTGACTCCAATGTCCATATCATTAATGAAGATGTTGAACAACATGGGTCCAAGGACAGAGCCTTGGGGGACCCCACTGATCACAGGGCACCATGATGATTGACTTCCGTCAGTTACTACCCTCTGGGTCTGACCACGGAGCCAATTTCCCAGCCAGCAGATCATGGTGGACCCAAGGCCACAATTGGCCAGTTTTGCCAAGAGGTGATCATGGGATACCAGATCGAAGGCTTTATTGAAGTCAAGATATATGACATCAATCTCTTCTCCCTTGTCCAGGTGATAGGTAACCTGGTCGTAGAAGGAAATGAGATTGGTCAAGCAAGACCTACCCACAACAAACTCGTGCTGGCTATCCCTCAGGATGTTGGCATTGGCCAGTCCATTAAGGATGGCCTCTTTAATAAACTTTTCTAAGATCTTCCCCGGGATAGAGGTCAGACTGATGGGCCTATAGTTTGCTGGATCCACTTTCCTCCCTTTCTTGAAGATAGGCACCACATTGGCCTTCTTCCAGTCTTTGGGCACTACACCAGAGCACCAGGAGTTTTCAAAGATCCATGCCAGAGGCTGGGCTATGATGCTCGCCAGGTCCTTGAGTACCCTGGGGTGTAGGTTGTTAGGGTTGGCTGACTTGAAGGTATCTAGCCTCTCAAGGTGTTCCTTCATGAGGTCAGCATTGATGGAGGACAGGGGATCTCCCTCACCTGGACCTCCCTGTCCCGTAGTGGGCATGGGAATCCCATGGGACTGATGAATGTCCAATACAAAGTACCCATTTAATAGGTTGGCTTTTTCCTGGGCGTCAGTTGTCAGTTGCCCCATCTGGTTCAGCAGGGGTCCAATGTTGCCCCTGCTTTTCCTCCGGCTCCCCACGTATCTGAAAAAGGACTTTTTATTGTCCTTGATGCTCAAAGCTAGTTGGAGTTCAGTTGCAGCCTTGGCTTTCCTGGTTTGCTCCCTGCAGGACCGGACCAGTGCAGAATATTCCTCCTTGGAGGTAAATCCCATCCTCCATCCTTTGTAGGCCTTTCTTTTTAGCCTCAGGAGGTCTGCTAGGTCCCTGGAGAGCCAGGGGGGCTGCTGTGCCCCCTTGCTGCCTTTCCTCTGAGATGGAATAGAATTAGCTTGTGCATTGAGGATCGCTCCCTTGAGAAGCAACCACTCTTCCTGAACTCCCCTCCCCCTGAGGTTGTGGTCCCTTAGGGCCACACTGACAAGCCTCCTGAGCTTGTCAAAGTCGGCTTTCCTGAAGTCAAGGACTTCAGTGTTGCTGACTGATTTGACAGCTTTGTGGCAGATGGTGAAGGTGATCAGCTTGTGGTTGCTGTCACCCAGCTTCCCATCAATCACTAGATCGCTGATTAGGTCATCCCCAGTAGCCAGTACCAGGTCGAGCAGCGCTTTACCTCTTGTTGGCCCATAGACTTCTTGAGTCAGGTAGAGGTCATCCACGCACGATAGAAAGCTTTGCTACCGCTTGGATTTTGCTGAGTGATCTTCCCACGAGATCTCTGGGTAATTGAAGTCACCCATGACAACCATGGTCCTGGAGCATACGGCCTCAGCCAGTTCCCAGGCAAACTCCTGGTCAAGCTCTTGACTTTGGGTGGGAGGTCTGTAGCAGAGTCTCACTGTTGTGTCCCCTATGCCGTGTTCCCCACGGATTTTAACCCAGAGGGTCTCAAGTCATCCACCCTGGTCACCAACATCAGCTTGCAGGGACGTGTTGCTTTTCTTAATGTAGAGAGCTACACCCCCGCCCCTTTTATCTACTCGATCCCTCTTGTACAGGGTATAGCCATCTATACCCATGGTCCAGTCATGGGTGGAGTCCCACCGGGTCTCTGTTATCCCTATGAAGTTGTAATTATTTGTGTTAAGCAGGAGGACGAGTTCCTCCTGATTATTCCCCAAGCTCCTGGCATTTGTGTACAGGCAGGCAAGAGTCCCCTTGGGGGCTCTTGCCTTGCCCACAGATTGTACCAGGGCTGGGGCAGGGGTGGGCTCCCTTAAGTGCTTTGGCCTGCTGGCTTTGCAGGGGTTGCTCAGCAGGCCAGCAGTGGCGGTAGTCCCCCCATCCCCCAGCAGGTTTAGTTTAAAGCCCTGTGGAGCAGGTCAGCCAGTCTGGCTGAGAAGAGCCTCCTCCCCAGTGGAGAGAGGTGGAAGCCATCTCTTCCCAGCAGCTCACTGCCTCTCTTGCCAAAGAGCGGGCTGTGGTCATGGAAGCCAAAGCCTTCCCGATGACACCAGCGCCACAGTCTTTGGTTAACTACCTGGATCCTCCTCTCCCTCCTCAGCCCACACCCCGAGACTGGGAGGATTGAAGAGAACACCACCTGTGTCCCCAGACTCTTTAGCCCTGCTCCCAAATCTCTGTAGCACCTCATGACTCAGCTGGGAGCGCTCCAAGCCGTGTCATTGGTACCCATATGAATAAGGAATATGGGATAGTGGTCTGTGGGCTGGAGGAGCTTAGGGATCTTTTCCACAATGTCTCGGATGCAGGTCCCTGGGAAGCAGCAGACTTCCCAGGCTAAGGGATCGGGGCAGCAGATTACCACCTCAGTGCCCCTCAGGATGGAGTCTCTGAAGACAAACACTTTGCGTTTTGTCTTAGGGAGAGCGGGGGCAGTAGCTACAGTACAACCTGTGTTGCCTGAGGGAGTTGGCAACTCAGCAGGCTCTGCTGGGGCTGCAAGAGGTTTGTACCTGTTGCTAAGCTCCAGCGGGGCAGGGCCTTGGTGTGGTGGGCCTTAGGGCCCTTGACCACCTTGGTCCACCCCCTGACTGGACAGAATGGGAGGTCCCCGGAGTCCTCCCTTGTCCTGGAGGGAGACCGTGGTCTACCCTCTGGCTCCCAGGGGAGAAGGGGCTGGCAGTAGGTGTCTATCTCCTGCTTGCAGTCCCTGATGGCACGCAGTCTCTGGACTGTGGCCTGGAGCTCCTCCAGCTGGCATGCCAGAGACCCCAAAAGGGAACAGATCCCACAAGGGGAGGTGGCCATGCTCCCGGGCCCCAGAGCCTGAAAAAGGGACAGGCAGCCCCCGCAGCCGAGTGCCAGGGGCTCTGTTTGCGTGGACCCCGGAAACATGGGCTCCGTCTGGATGGCCATCTCTGAGGTGCCAGAGGCGGGGACCGCAGACCCCTCGGGGACCCTCGGGGTGTGGTGCATGCCCATCTGGGTCATGCCACTGGTGGGCTGGCTATGGCTAGGACTGTCTACCCTGGGGGGCTCATAGGCAGGGCCTCAGGCCCTCCTGTGCTCCCACCTGTGCAAACTCCATGCTAACTCACACGCCGGCAGACAAGCGCGCCTGTTCACATGACTCTCTGAGGGGCTGGGCGAAGTAGGGGCCTGGGCGGGGCGAGACCCAGCCCAGCTCCACTCAGCCGCCTCCTCCCACTCTCTAAGGGTTAACCCCCTCCCACCATGGGCCCTGCTTACCTCCAGCTGTGCTGGGGGTCGGTGAGGGGCTCCGCAGCTGCTGGGGGGGTCTCTGGGGGGCTTTGGGGGAGTGGGGGCACAGCAGGCTTTCACCCGCGCGTCTCTCACTGCTCCGGAGCCTAACTGAGGCTTTTTTGCTGTTGGCAGGCCCTTTTAAGCTACGTGCATGCACAGTGGGCCCACAGTCGGGGAAGCTGCTCTTGGGCCCCTGCCCGGGATTTGGGGGACCCTGCCCCACTGGAGAGGGACTGGTGAGTACCCCATCCCCCATCGATATGTAACTGCAGAGGGTTTATACTGTAATCTCATTGTTTTCCTCGGGGTGTAAGTTGTCACAAGATTGGCCAAAAATCTTACAACTATGTAAAAGGAGCCAACTTGCCCAGTAACCGCTCTGATTTAGAAAGCCATTGCTATTCAGAGGGCACGTCTACACAAGACATTTACTGCGCAATTGACTAATCAGCTGCACAGTAAATATCTTGGTGTCTACACATGGGCCCCTATTAGGCTGGAGTAAATGAAGTTTCTCCACAGCACGACAGTACTTGTAAAAACAACTACTATCTGTGCAGAGTAAAAAACCTCATATCAACGCACATGTAGATGGTGGAGGGGTTGGCTAGGGCATGAGGGTACTTTAGTGCAGGGGCTGCCTGCTGGCTAGCCCTGTGCTCAAGCTCCATCATGTCCCAGCCAGCTCCTCCACAGCACAATGAGTTGGGGGGGATAAGCCCCAGGTTGGTAGGCTAATCCCCAGGGCCCCCTGCTGGCCAGGGCTGCTCCAACCTGGCTCCATGTGCTGTGCATAAATAAGGAGTAAATAAGGAGCTTATTCATGCTCACTTATAGCACATGTAGATGTGCCCAGACTTGCAGGCTCAACAGGACTCAGGTGTTCAGGTGGTTTCCTCAATCAGGGCCTATCACCAGGCCAGTGGGGAAAACCAACACTAAGCTGGGTCAAGGCCGGTGCAGTCACTGCAGAAAGCGATCAGAGAGCCCAGGATGAGTCCCGCAGGCAGGCAAGCCAGGAAACAGAATGTGCTTCAACTCCAATCTCTTGAATGGACCTATAGCCACTGCGGGAAGGTTTACTCCTTGCGCATCAGGATCTTCTCCCACACCACTGCCAAGCACGACTGACCGACTGACTTTGTCGTGTCTTCTTTCATCTGTCAAGATGTTGGACAACCTATCATACCTAATGTTCACCCGGAACCAAATATGGAGAAACTTCACTGATGTCACTGGAGCCATCAGATTTGCATGTGAAATAGCACCTGGCCCACAATATTGTGTGTTCTGCAGTGACCACAGAAAAAAAAAATGAGCACACACTACATACAAAGCTCTGACCTTGATGAGAATGGTATTAACATAAAGAAGGAAAAATGCTATTTCAAGTTCAAATTCCATTTTAAAATGGGCAAAAGTGATGAAATAATGCAGAGCTTATCTTATTGTCAAGCCTTTGAGAGGGATATCAAGAAAATGGAAATAAAGAGAATAACATTCTCAAAATATTTGATTGTGTCCTCTTTAGGGCTGTGAGGAAAATAGCTGCCTGGTTTCCTGTAGCTATGATTGTGATGACTACTCCCTATATATAATGAATGTCAATGAAGCAGAGGCAAGTAGCTCCTTTTTCTGCGCACTGGGGCAGCTGCTCACAACATGTAGTAATGCTTGCTGCTAGGATACAGATCTTAATCTTCCTTTCTCAGCACAGTCATGGGGAAGGGGTTCCACATTAATGAGAAGTTGTTTGCAGAATTTGTGAATGACACATACTGCAAGAAGAGTAAACATACGCTGACTATTCATCAGTGCTTTATGCTACTGGAATGTCTTGCATACAGAGCCACCCAAATCTGAGTAGTTCCATGGACTTTCCCGGAATCCTCTTGTGATCTCTTAATGCTGTCCAAACCACTCACAAAATAAAATGCCTCTTAATCCCATACTGCCCTAGCCTGTAGATTTGAGTTGTCAGCAATAAAATTCTCCTCCTACTCTACATTTGAAAGCACAACTATGATGAGTGCTGAAACTGAGTCATTCTGTGGGGTATTGTGGGACTCCTCAGCTGCATATTAACTGGTCCATTCTGATGAATATATCTGCTTTCAGATAAGCATCATCTCATGTCCAGATTTGAATTAATAACTGTTCACTGCTTGATCATTTTTTTTTCATAATAGGTAGCATGGCTCTTAAGAATATAATTTCTCTTATTTAGCTGTTCTCTGTGGTGACTATTATTAAACAGTTTTTTTTCATGATCTCATACTGTACAATTCAATTCTGCCTTTCACATCCATGACTCAAGGCCCTCCCACCTCTTTCCTCTCTCATCCTGCCCTTGAGATGCACTCGCAAGTTGCATGCAGGAACCTAGCCATGTCAGGGATTCAGATTTTGTTCTGAAAAAAGCATGAGTTCTCTGAGTGGTGATGACAGATGATTTAAACTGGCAGAGCCTTCCTATGAACATTGAGTACTAAGGCATTCTGTGCTCCTGCCAGACACTGGTGACTGCTACCTCCATAATATAGCTTTTTGGTAACCCACATAGTCCTTTTTAGTTATATTGTCATTACCATATTCAAAACTAAATTAATACATTATCATCTTACGAGGGTCTATCAATGAAGTACAATCATTGAACAGCTGCTTTAATATTTATTATTCTATCATAATTCTAATGTTAGGATAAAGTGTCACAGGTAATTGTCAAGCACAAGGAAACAGACATGTAAGCTATTTTTCAATATCCTGTTCCCTGTGTAAAATAATTTTAATTTTACTTGACCCTCAACTGCTGTAAGCCAGCATAGCTATATTGATATCAATGATTAACTCTAGCCCCTTGTCTTGCTCTTTTCATGTACACCCAAGCTGATGTCTTGCACCGCTTTAGTTGTGGAAGACCTCTCAAAAGATAATTTCCCCAACACATTTCTTCATCTCTCTCAGGAGAAGGTGACTCTCAGTGCAACCCAGGCTCAACAAGTCCCGATTTCAGAGAAGATTTGAACAGAGAATGGTAAAGGAATGAAGAGGAGATCTCAACACAGGTATTAGTTCCAATTCAGTTGCCATACGTCATTCTTTAAATGGCAGCATCTTGCTCCATAATTCAGGGATTTTAATGGACATGTTTCATTTCCCTCACCCCAACTCCTTGGAGAATTGCCTAGTGGAGAGTTGTATGAAGCAGAGAGAAATACATCTCTAATGAAAGGAGCAGCAACCAGTCAGCTACTTGGGCCAGGCCACTGACTGAGATGTCTGTATTATCAAGGATCTCTTTGCAGGTGCTTGGATGCTCTTTTTCTTTTTCAGCACATTGATTGGAAAGTTTTCTGGACTCCTGCACATGAGAGGGTATGCTCTTTTCAATGAGAAACTGACTGGACACACTGTTTCCATCTCCTTCACAGCCAATTTGAATGCTGTACAATTAACACTGCTTTTTTGTTTACTAGGAGCACAAATCACTGAAGCCAAGATGATAATAGAAAGGCTCAACTGATGGGATAGATCCTAGTTCAGGAATACT
Organism: Alligator mississippiensis; assembly: GCF_030867095.1. Classification (NCBI taxonomy): domain Eukaryota; kingdom Metazoa; phylum Chordata; order Crocodylia; family Alligatoridae; genus Alligator; species Alligator mississippiensis. Next base: position 47,950,105 of record NC_081830.1, read on the forward strand.
CTAAACACAGTAGACTGACTCACTGGATACAAAGGGTTTTCTGAGGAGTGGGTTCATTTTTGAAAACTGTCAAGTATTTACCTCCCTTTCTCTTGACAAGAGAACACTTCAGATTGATCCCAATGGAAACAAATATGCAGGAATCAGAGACACCTGCTCTGCTCTGTCAAGCTGAGAGGAAGCAGTGTGAAATTTACCAAGAGGGAGTGGTTGGTTTCTTGCTTCTGGGGGTTGGTTTCTTGCTTCTCTCCTTATAAGCAGGGATCCAGGTTTTCTGTTTCTCATGAAAAAACAGAGAAAGATATGGATTTCCCCCTTTCGGGCAACTATAGGCCAGTCAGTCTCACCTCCATCCTTGGCAGTCTTTGAAAAAATTATCAAGGCTCACATTTGCGAGAGCCCGGCAGGAGAAATTACCCTGAGGGGAAACCAGCACGGGTTCGTAGCAGGTAGATCATGCCTGACTAATCTAGTCTCTTTTTATGACCAGGTTACGAAATGCCTGGACACAGGAGGAGGGGTGGATGTCGTATACTTAGACTTCAGGAAGGCCTTCGATACAGTATCCCACCCCATACTGGTGAACAAGTTAAGAGGCTGTGACTTGGATGACTACACAGTCCGGTGGGTGGCAAATTGGCTAGATGGTCGCACCCAGAGAGTCGTGGTAGATGGGTCGGTTTCGACCTGGAAGGGTGTGGGCAGTGGGGTCCCGCAGGGCTCGGTCCTTGGACTGATACTCTTCAATGTCTTCATCAGAGACTTGGACGAGGGAGTGAAGTATACTCTGTCCAAGTTTGTGGATGACACAAAACTGTGGGGAGAAGTGGACACGCTGGAGGGCAGGGAACAACTACAAGCAGACCTGGATGGGTTGGACAAGTGGGCAGAAAACAACAGAATGCAATTCAACAAGGAGAAATGCAAAGTGCTGCACCTAGGGAGGAAAAATGTCCAGCATACCTACTGCCTAGGAAATGACCTGCTGGGTGGCACGGAAGCGGAAAGGGATCTTGGAGTCCTAGTGGACTCCAAGATGAACATCAGTCGTCAGTGTGACGAAGCCATCAGAAAAGCTAATGGCACTTTATCGTGCATCAGCAGATGCATGACGAATAGATCCAAAGAGGTGATACTTCCCCTCTATCAGGCACTGGTCAGACCGTAGTTGGAGTACTGCGTGCAATTCTGGGCACCACACTTCAAGAGGGATGCGGATAACCTGGAGATGGTCCAGAGAAGGGCTACTCGTATGGTTAAGGGCTTGCAGGCCAAGCCCTACGTGGGGAGACTAGAGAAACTGGACCTTTTCAGCCTCCGCAAGAGAAGGTTGAGAGGCGACCTTGTGGATGCCTATAAGTTCATCATGGGGGCACAGAAGGGAATTAGTGGTTTTATTCACCAAGGCGCCCCCGGGGGTTACAAGAAATAATGGCCACAAGCTAGCAGAGAGCAGATTTAGACTGGACATTAGGAAGAGTGGCCGAGGTCTGGAATGGGCTCCCAAGGGAGGTGGTGCTCTCCCCTACCCTGGGGGTCTTCAAGAGGAGGTTAGATAGGCATCTAGCTGGGGTCATCTAGACCCAGCACTCTTTCCTGCCTATGCAGGGGGTCAGACTCGATGATCTATTGAGGTCCCTTCCAACCCTAACATCTATGAATCTATGAATCTCTGAATCTTTACCCAAGAAAAGCACAGATTTCTCATTTTAACAGAGAAACACATGGATTTTGCACTTTTACAAAGAGCTCTCCGCAGGTTGGCAGAGTTCCAGCCTGCAAGAGGCTGGGGTAGTGGGAGGAGGATGGTCAGGGAGGGAGCACCATGTGCATGTATATGCAAATGGCTGCGAGGGAGCCTGGAGAGCAGCCCCTGCAAGTCAGTCTAGTGCAGGTGACAGGGGAGGGACTTTGAGGCCCCCATAGGGAGGGAGGGAGTTGAGTAGGGCTGGGGTTCACGATGCTTCCCAGTTGGTTGGTGCATGGGGCTTGGGGCCTGGGGCTGGAATGTGCAGCCTGCAGGACCCTGGTGGGCAGTGGGACAGGGCCGATTGCAGCTCATCTGGGGGTGGAGGGGTGGGACTGGCTCTCCACTGCTGTGCACAGTCCTGAGGGGAGCAGGAGGGACCTGTGCCCTCCAGATCTGTGCATGGGGGACACTGGTGAGGTGTCGCCTGTGCATCCAGCAACACTGGGGGCAGCACTGGGGTTGTGCCCCTCGCTGCTCTGGGGCACACAGGGGGCACCTCACCAGGGTGGCCCGGGGCTTGCAGCAGCAAGGAGCCTCCACCCCTGTCCTTGCCTCACACACAAATCTGGGGGGTATGGCTCCTCCTCCCCACTAGGAGTGCGTGCATGGGCAGGGAGCTGCCCCCCTCTAATGGAGCCCGCAGTGGGCAGCCCCCCCCCCCCCCCCCCCCCAATGGGCTCCGCTCCAGTTGTGCTGCCTGTCAGGGAGGAGGAGCCTGGCCTTATGCTCCACTATGCTGCAGCAGATGCCACCTCTCATGGCCAGCAGCCAGGGCTTGGGCACTGCTACATGAAGCAGGGAGCTATGGACCTGGGTCCCTGGCCCCACAGCCCTGGCAGCTGGAGGCCCCCTCTGGCAGGGCTCAGGGGGAGGGGACTCTAGGTGGGGGGCAAGGGGCACCAACAGAGCTGGGAGGGTTGTGGTGGGGAGTAAGGGACCCCAACAGGGCCAGGGGGCTATGGGTGGGGAGTAAGGGGCACCAACAGGGCTGGGAGGCTGTGGCTTGGGAATGAGGGGTCTGGACCTGTATTCTGTGAGCTAGAGGGGCAGGGGGAGCTCTTATTTTCCATGATAAAATACCCCAAATCAAATACAAAAATGTATAGGTATTCAGAATTTTTTTATTATAGTGATTGAGGCACTGGTAGGCTTCCAAACTGCTTTAAAATTGTAAATATATTAATACAAAATTGTGTTAAATTGATACCTGTATATATAGTGGTGTTTTATTTTAATCCCGGATTGAGGGTTTTCTATCAGAGAATTTGTAATTTTTTATCAGAGTAAACCAAGATCCCTGCTTATAAGACATCCCAAAAAATGGAGTGGTCTTTCCCAATGTGGCAGTGTCCTACAGATCTCTGGAGACATAGTGAAGGCATTGTTACTCACTTCTCAGCTTCTGAGTGCTGACAGTAATGATATACAGAACAGAATTTGGGCCCACTGTTGCTGGGTAATTCGCCAAAGCTCAGGGTGTTGCTGAGCCTCTGTGACAAAGCAGCAGAAGACACAGGTCTGGTTCTAATTCTAAGCCCTAGCTGCACAGTTGGGAGCTTCTGAGCTCAGCTACAGACCTGCCAGGCCCTAGGCCAAGTAGTACAGGATCAGCCTCCCCTTACCTGGTCATGCAGGGCCAAGCAGATGGTCTACAGCTTCCCATTACGGAGAGGGATCTGGAAATCATATGCAGCCTGAGATCTGGCTCAGACTCTGCAACAGAAGGTGACATAGTCAGAGGGAGGGTTAGAGGAGAGCAACATGGAGCAACTAGAGGAGAGAATTAAGTTGTTTTTTTATCCTCGCTCACCAACTGTTTTATGCTTAATGCTTTACTGCTTTGGTGCCAGAAGCTTCCAGCGTCTGCAACCCTGTTGGCAGCACAGACCGTGTCCTGCCCAGCTCCTGCCCAGTACCCTGAAGATACCACTCACCTAAAATGTCACAACTAGAGACAGAGCATGATTATTTGTTACTTGCTTCTGCCTTACCGGAAAGATTCATTTTACAGGGAAAGGCCTGGTGTCTCTTCACTTCTCTAACCCATAGCAGCATGAGTGATTGGTGCCTCCTGAATCTGAGGGGGCACCCACAGAAGCTGCTGACGGTGGCAGCCCTGTCAGGGGAAGCACCAGCCCTACTGACAGCATCGGTGTCTGCTGTCGGGGGGGCACCAGCCCCATCGGGGGGGCATGTGCACCCCTATGCATCCCCTACCAGTTGCCTATGCATGGCACTGTGCCCCAAATTTCTTTGCTATGAGTTATCAAGCCATGACAACATTCCCTGCACTCCATAAGAGCCAACGTTTGGCCATCCCTACCCAGCCCCGCAGATCATTGTGAGATCAAGCTGAGAGGAAGCAGAGCTTGGTTATTTTCTTCTCTCATTATAAAGTTGTTAAAAAATGGAGAGGGCTTTTCTGATGCAGCAGTGATCTACCAACTGGCTAACATGGGCACTTTTACTGTGTTCTGGGGATGGGAAGTGTGGCACTTTAATTAGAGTGGCTCCGAGAGCCAACGTCATTTAAGTGCCACAGCATCTTGTGTATCAGCGTCCCCACAGTTCAAAATGGCAGGAGGGGCTGAACTAAAGCTCACTTGATGAGGTTTAGTTCAAGCGCCCCTGCCTCCATTTTGAAGCGTGGGGGTGACGATACACAAGACACAGGAGGGTGCTGGACCACAGCAGTTATCACGCTCCAGCAGACTTGATTAATACAGTCTGCTCTGACACACTGTAACTACAGTACATTGGACCATACTCCAGGCTCGTGTACAGGCAGCCAAAGATGGTGGTTCTCTGTGCTGCCCCACATGGTGGAGAAGGAGGCCCCTCAAGGACCTAAATCATGGCTTGCTTTAGCTGCAAAGAGGAAAGGCAGGATTGAGTCCCTTAGACAGAATTTTTAGGAGGTTATACTGGATCAGCCAAAGGAGCTCAACTGTTCCTCCTCCCAGAAGAGCAACATCCTTGGTCCACTGTCAGACTAGCTAGCCCCATCCCCATGGTTCTTACCTGTGGTAGCTGGGAAGGGCTGTGGGCCCTGACTATGCTCCTGGTTCTTGGATCACATCCCTCAATGCACATCACTGTGCTGATGTCCCTAGGTGTACGTGCACCATGAACCAACTCATTTCAAAGAACTGTGCACCATTTATATGCACCAATGAACCTGCTGTCATTCCAAAGGACTAGGGCCCAAAAAAGTCACACCAGGAAGGAGTTGGCACCTATTCTGGTGCTCAGTGGTACACATTAGTGCACACAACTCTACAGTGGGAAGACCAAAGTCCTAGGAGATGGAGACATAAACCTACAGGGTTGAGATATTCTATTTGAATACTTGATTTCATCCCAAAAGACTGGATCTTACCTGTTATCCCAGTGGGGTGTGGGTGCCCAGGTTTGGGACCACTCAGGAATCAAGCCACTGACTAGGGCTTAGATAGTTAAGCACAATCTGAGGTCAAACCAGGTCAGGAAGCAAGAATATCAATCCAGGAACAGAATCCAGGGACAAGCCAAGTCAAGAAGCCAGGAGATAAAATGGAGGGTGAAGGTAAGAAACAAGCCAGAGGGAACACCAAAGTAATTTTGAAGCAGGGTGCCCTGTTGCCCAGGCACTTCCTGTTCCAGTCAGGGGTTTATAATGTGAGGAGTGCAGGATCATATGATCTGAACCACTCTGGTACAGGGCGTGAACAGAGAGTTAGGCCTTAGTAGGGGCTTCACATTGGCTTTGATGGGCCTGGGTGGTTAGTCACAGGGTGGAAGGTTGAGATGCACCCTTGTTCTATCAGGGTAAGATCCCAGGTTTGAGGCTATGGCATGACAACTGCCAGCATTGCACAGACATGTTGGGATGTGACAGCTGTACTACAGAGTTAGAAAGTCAGTAAACTCTACCTCCTTACAGAACAGTCAGTTACTACTCAGCTGGCTGAAAATAGGGAACATGAACTGACAGAATTGGGGTGCAGCTATTATGGGGAACTGGAACTTTTCCTGGTCCTAGAAATACATTTGCAGCCCAGGCAAAGCTTTCCAAAAATGCAGAAAAGGAGAAAAGATGGGAGTTAGCAAAGGGACTTCAGAGAGAGGGTATGATGCTTTCGCAGCGAAGATGCCCAACGTTGGTGGCCATGACAACACCTTGGCAGCTCCTGCTCTGCTTAGGGTAGATGGTGAACTTGGGGCAGGCTCTGAAATGTCCCAGCATTCCAGATGGAGGCAGAGCCACATCCTTTTCCCACAGCTCCAGTTCTGATTGCTTAGGAAATGTTTTTCTTTCTCCTCATCTCATTTACCACCGTGTTGCTCTCCAATTTCATCCTCTTTATTCTTTTCCTCCCTACCTCTTAACTAGGGCCCATTACAATAAATTGACTCAAACATTTGTGTGGGTCTTTTTCAGAGTTCCACACTGAAAACATATTTGCAATCAATATTCTTCCAAAACAGACATTTCAGAGCATGCTGGAGCAGGCTAATAATCTAGAATATCAGGACAGGACTGAAAAGTTATGTGGAAGATCTGCAGAGTTATTTTCCTGTAACGCTGAAATGGAAGAAAACTACTCTCCCCCCAGCACTGCCCCCCACTGCTGTATTACAAGGGGTTAGAAGGGGATGGATAATGCCAGGAACTGCTCCTGTAAAGACTCATGCTGCCACTTCCTGCAGAGAGTCCAGTGCCCCTTATTCTTGATCCTGTAGTGGGCCTGGAAGGCAAGACCACGTAATGTGCAAGATTGGATCCTAAGGCTAAATACATCCAGTCTCCTGGAATGGGAACACTGAGACACAATCCAGTGCTCGGGTGAGATGATAACCAAACTCCCATTTACAGCCTGGTGCAGGAGACTAATGGAGGGGACAGTGTGGGTGGGGCAGGCACCAAGGGACTTGGGCTAGGAATAAATCTTTTCCCTCGGCCTCCTGCCCCAGGAGCTTCTGGACTAATAAGAAACTCCAGCCTTGGAATACCCTGGGAAAGTCATAAAGGACTCACTCTTGCTACTTACTCAGCGCTTCCTGACTAGCAGTGGGAGTGCAGGGTGCTCAGCTCATGGTTGGATCTGGCCCAGGAAACTCACTGGAGACCCTGCTTACAAGCATGGGGAACACTGGTGAGCCCCCAGGCTCTGTTTGGGCCTTGAGTCTGACAGTGGGAGCACCTGCCAGTACTCATCTCCACATAGCATCTGCGTCATCCTGCTGCTTTCTGCTAGCCTCATCGTAAAGCACAGTTTCCTCAGAGCCAAAACCAGGAAAAATACACATCTCATTGCCACAGCAGGGAGGGAAAGATACAATCTACTTTTAGAGAGATTCCTGTCTGCCTTCATCCCAGACACTCAAAACCACAGTTGGGTGCTTTGAAACTGCTAGAGAAACCTTACGGAGATCTGGCTGGTGTAAGGAAATCCTCTGACACAGGAAGATGGCCCAGGTGCCCTTCCCATGTCCAGATGCAGAGAAAAAAGAGGGGGTATAGGAGACATATTGGTGTTGGGCAGGGCTCCTGTCTGCTTGATCTAGACTTTTTTCCATCTTGAGGACTCTCCTATCTTGAGGGCTCTTCCATCTGTGACAGAAGTTAGTGCTTCAGGGGTGTACTTGGTAGTCGTGTTGTTCTGAAACAAAAAGATATACAAAAAACTAGAACTCTTGGTTCCTAAATGATACCTTTTATTAGACCAACTGGAAAATGGCAAGAAAATTGTCATTTTCTGCAAGCTTTCAGGATCAAAGTCCCTTCATCAGGCTCTGGGAAAAATGTAGATGGTACAAGATGGTAAAAAGTCCCCATAGGTAGGAAATAAACTTCATTTTTGCACAGAGGGAGCTGAAGATGGAAGTCTGTCCCTCTGGGTCCATGAGTATCTTTGTAAGCTGTGTTGAGTAGCTCTTTGATGTGTTGATCAGGTAGAATTCCTTCCCTGGAGGTGTCAGATGGCAGGCAGGGAGGCAAAAAAACCTTCCTTCTTGTTCTGCAGTCAAGTTTAAAATCCAAAATCGCCTAAAATTCGGCATCTTCCATGTTTCAGGGGTATACTTGGTAGCCATGTTGGTCTGAGACAAAAAGACATAAAAAGGATTTTAAACTTCACCGCTTGGCCTAAAATGAAACTTCCAAAGTAGTACTATACCTTTTGAAGCAGTTTCTGAACAAATGACAGTTCAACCAGCAACCTCCACCCAGGGGTGCAGCTTTGCCTACTCAGTGGGAATTATACCTACTTATGTCTTTGCCTAAGTAAAGCGGTATTTGATAAAATAGGTTAGAATCTACAAAGCACAGCTGCTCTGTGAAAATCTAACTTTCTAGGTACTTGTACAGTAGCAGAGCATCAAGAAAACTCCAGATCAGATTGTAAGGACTGAAGACAGATTCTTTAAAGAACTTAGGTGTCTAAAGATCTGTATTGGTACCTAGTGGGAACTTGCAAAGAAATCAGTAGAGTTGAGCATCTAGCCCAAGAGTGCTCAACCCCTAGCCCATGGGCCAAATCCTGCCTACAGAACCATGGCACCCAGCCCATGGGGCTGCCCACAGGTCTGGAAAATTTGGTGGTGGGGAGCAGTGGTAATTACTACTCCCACCCCTCCCCTACTGCCAATTTCCCAACCCTTGCATAGCTGGGTCAGAGCCAGGTAACACACCTTCTCCTATGTGGCTGGATCAGCACTAAGCCACATCCCTCTATCCCCCATGGGGCCAGGTTAGGACTGGGTCACATCCCCTCTCCTGTGTGACTAGATTGGGGGCAGGCTGCCCCTTGCCCTCCTCTGAGTGGCTGGATTGGGCCCTCCTGTGCCTGCCCAGTGCATCACATTGGGCCCACCAGTTAGATTTGGCTTGCCGATGGACCAGGCACCACCCATCTAGCCAGTGGGGCAAAGAGGTTGAACACCACTGATTTAGACTATTCAGAAAATCCCACTAAACATCCATCTGCAGATTTAGACAGTTATGTTTTATAAATCTAGGAATGCACTTTTATGACAATCTGGCCCAGGGTAGTTCCCATTACAATGATTTATGAACACTATTATATGTTAGCTCAGGCAAGCTAATGACTAGGGATCCGGGTTTTCCATTTCCCACAGAAAATGGAAAAAAAACGCAGATTTTCCCTTTTAACCAAGAAAAATAGATTTTTCATTTTAATGGAGAAACACGTGGATTTTCCACTTTTGCAAAGATCTCTTTGCAGGGTGACAGTTCCAGCCTGTAAGGGGCTTGGGGGGGGATGAGAGAAGGGCCATCAGGTAGGAGGCATCATGTGCATGTGTGCACTCACACATGCACATGGCCACCAGGCAGCCTGGAGGGCAGCTCCCACAGGTAAGTCTGGTGGGGGTGCAGGAGGAGGGGATTGAGGCCCCCATAGTGAGGGAGGGAAGTAGTTGGGCAGGGCTGGGGTGGGGCTGCTGCCCAGCTGGGGTCATACATGGAGCTTGGGCCCGGGGCTGGAATGAGCAACCACACGGCTCTGACGGGGATTGGGATGGAGACACGGACAGCTGTCCGGGGAGTAGAGGGTGGCTCCCTGATGCTGTGCACACTCCTGGGGGACATCGAGGGCACATGCCCCCCAGATCTGTGTGCGGGGTAGGTGGGTAGGTACCTGCCCTGCTGCCTTCCCCCAAGGGCCTGGCAAAGCATCCCCTGCCTGCCTGGCAGCAGTCGGGGTGGCAGCATGGAGTGGTGTCCCTTGCTGCTGCCAGGTGGGCAGGGGGTGCCTTGCCATGGTGGCATGGAGCTCCCAATGGCGGCAATGAGCTTCCCTGACCGGCCCCATTCTACCCTGCCATGCCGGGTCCCACATACAGGCCCCAAAGGGAGGGCAGCTTGAGCCCACAGCAGGTAGCCTGCACCTGCCTCACTCATGGGCTCTGTTCTGGCCCTGCTGCCTGTGGAGGTGTGGGGGGCCGGGCTCCACACTCCACTCCGACGTGGCAGCTGGGACTCAGGTGCTGCTGCAGGGAGCAGGGAGCTGCAGACCTAGGTCACGTGCCCCATAACCCTGGCAGCTGGGGGCACCTTCCAGCAGTGCTGGGGGGGTGGGAGGCTGTGGGTGGAGAGTAAGGGGCACCAGCAGGGCCAGTGGGGGGGGTGTCAATGGGGAGTGAAGGCACCAGAAGGTCTGGGGAGCTGTGGCTTAGGAATGAAGGGCCTGGTCCTGTATCCTGGTGAGCGAAGGGGGCAAAGGGAGTTCTGATTTTCCGTGATAAAAAAATCAAAATCTCTTCACTTGTGTCAGGAACAGCCAGAAACGTGTGGCCTCTTTGAGTATCATGCTAAGAGGCTTGGGTGGTACAGGCACTACTGAAATAACCCCTAAGCCTAGTACACAGTATTAAGGGTTCCTAGGATCCTTTTTACATATGGATCAAAACAACTTCATATTTATAGCATACGCATCCTAATTCTCACTAATCACTAAAAAGTTATTTAGGACATGGACATCGTCCACATTCTGCTTCTTGCCAATTAGTCCAACCTTCCCACCAAATAGGGACACCCATTTGACAGGTCATTCTGGTCTTTGTTTTGGTGTCTTGTACTAGGTTTATCAATGCACACTCTTATCTATTGGCCTTGGAGGTACTTCCAAGACTAGTGACCTATATTACCAGCACTTATGTGCAAGGCATATATGATATGCACAGTTCTATATTCACTGGGGCCTGCTTTGATTCATGCTGATACTATACTGTAATTTGTGTATACATTGATCAATAGTTATATTAATCCATGCTCTAGCAAGGCTACAGGGATAAATTGTAGCCACTGCGTACTGCCCCAAATTTCCAACTAGTGACTTTTCTTTTGTCAGGTCTCCTACATCAGGCACAAAACAGGCCTTGGTCTATACCACATTTGTGAGAATTCAGAGCCTTCCAGTCCCCTTGGAAATCGAAGTTCATATGATTTGATTGATATTGAAAAGGCAGAAAACCCTTGTCAGTAGAAGCTGTTGCCGCTCATGGAAGAAGATCCAATTTTGCAAAGCTGATCAGCTTTGAATTAGAGCCTCTGCTTAGCAGGAGGCTCCCAGTAGAGAAACCAAAGCCGTGACAGGCTTTCTCTAGCATAATTCCCCTTCCTTTTTCATGTTGTTGTATGACAAGGTATTTAGCAGAATTCACAGATTTGTTGGAGTCTAACAGGGCTGCACTGTAAGGGCTTCTGCTATGACCTTGAACTTGCACCTTAGTGCCTGTACCACCCAAGCCTCTTAGCATGATACTCAAAGAGGCCACACGTTTCTGGCTGTTCCTGACACAAGTGAAGAGATTTTGATTTTTTTATCATGGAAAATCAGAACTCCCTTTGCCCCCTTCGCTCACCAGGATACAGGACCAGGCCCTTCATTCCTAAGCCACAGCTCCCCAGACCTTCTGGTGCCTTCACTCCCCATTGACACCCCCCCCACTGGCCCTGCTGGTGCCCCTTACTCTCCACCCACAGCCTCCCACCCCCCCAGCACTGCTGGAAGGTGCCCCCAGCTGCCAGGGTTATGGGGCACGTGACCTAGGTCTGCAGCTCCCTGCTCCCTGCAGCAGCACCTGAGTCCCAGCTGCCACGTCGGAGTGGAGTGTGGAGCCCGGCCCCCCACACCTCCACAGGCAGCAGGGCCAGAACAGAGCCCATGAGTGAGGCAGGTGCAGGCTACCTGCTGTGGGCTCAAGCTGCCCTCCCTTTGGGGCCTGTATGTGGGACCCGGCATGGCAGGGTAGAATGGGGCCGGTCAGGGAAGCTCATTGCCGCCATTGGGAGCTCCATGCCACCATGGCAAGGCACCCCCTGCCCACCTGGCAGCAGCAAGGGACACCACTCCATGCTGCCACCCCGACTGCTGCCAGGCAGGCAGGGGATGCTTTGCCAGGCCCTTGGGGGAAGGCAGCAGGGCAGGTACCTACCCACCTACCCCGCACACAGATCTGGGGGGCATGTGCCCTCGATGTCCCCCAGGAGTGTGCACAGCATCAGGGAGCCACCCTCTACTCCCCGGACAGCTGTCCGTGTCTCCATGCTATAACAGGGAACCCCCACCCCTGTTACTAGGAAGGCCAGAAAGGGTAGGAAACCCAGGGTCAGGGAGGGCAGCAAGGAGCAAGGGCCCAAGAGGACTGAGTCAAGGACTAAAAAATCTGGGTGGCTAATAAAGTGTAGCAGCCTTTAAAAATGGACCCACCTGAACAAAATGGGAAGGGCTGCCTGGCAGAGAGACAGAGTTTGTCCCAGAGGGGACACTGTAGGCTCTGGGGGCAAGTGAAGCTGTTTGGGAGCAGCCCTGTTGGAAGTGGGAGGGGTGATGTAACCCCAGCAAAGTTTTGAAAGAGAGCCTTAGCAAAAGCCCAGGAAGGAGCCTGAGCTGGGATTGGCTGAGAGGCTTGGATAAGAGGGGGAACAGTTTTTCCCACGGGGGGGGGGGACAAGAGAGAGAGAGAGAGAGGGGGCTGAGGGACAGGCTGGAGACCGGATTGAGAGTCTCAGCGCAGTGGTCCCTCGGAGAGCCCCCGAGAGAGGCCTGCAGGAGCAGCAGTGCAGAAGCTGTGGCGGTAGGATCAGGCAGGGACTGCTGGTGTGGAGAATCCAAGCCTGGAGAGACCTGACTGCAGCCAGTGTGGGTGGGTGAGCACAGCGGAGCCAGGGAGGACTGCCGGAGTCTGCCCTAGTTTCCCTGGTGGGTGAGGGGCCCCAGGGGTAGACAAAGCCCAGGGAGGGGCTGCATTCGCGGGGGCTGTGAGGCTGTGTGGGGCAGGAGGGTTGCTACAGCCTGCAGCCCAGACACTGCTCACAGCAGAGCCAGGGAAGGGGGTCAAAGGCAGGGGAAGGCTGTCTTGCAGGAACTGCAGAGGAGCCGCTGCTTGCTGCCCGGAGACCCCAGGAGCACAGAGATGGACACCAGCGCCAGGGAGCGTCCACAGACCACGTGCAGGGACACAGACAGTCCCGCTCCCTGAGATACCCCGCCAGGGGCAGTGCACACGGGATCCCCAGTACACCATGTGCAAGTGAGAGACTGTGTAATAAGTTCTTGAGGGTTTATTAGTCGGTATATCCATGTGCTTATTTAATGATTATTTGTTATGCTGTAAATAATTAAATCCTATAAATAGTTTGAGAACTGTCTGCGAGGGTGCTTGATTGTAAGGGGAGGCTCTCCGCTCGGGGGCACTGCAGCAGCTTCCCAGAGGGGCTGGGCAGTGCTACTGGCTACCGGGTACCCCAGGATCCCATTATTCAGGTGAGGGCGCATATAGTGTCACGCCCAGGGTTACAAAATCAATTAACTGTACTTGGTCCCTAGGGAGCAAAAGATCCAGTCATGTGACCAGAAGGAGACTGGGCCCTCAGACCCCTGCCCACTCTCCCAGCCCCCACCATGGCTGCCCCGCCCGCCCCAGCTCCCATCTCTTAAAAAAAAAAAAAAACAACCCCTGACTCATTGGCTTCTTCCAGGCAAGGGGGGGGGGGATCCCCGCTGCCCTCCACTACCTTGTGCTGCATGTGGAGGCTCTTTCATGAGCCCCCCAAAGCCCTGAAGCCACTGCATGAGCTGGTGAGTCCAGGTTTTGAGGGTTTTTTTAAAAGAGCTGGGCCAGATGGGGCAGCCATGGTGGGGGGGGTGGTGCTGGGAGAGCAGACGGGTGTCAGGGGGCTCATGACAAAGTCCCCCACATGGCGGGGGCAGTGGGGATTGCCCTGCCCAGCAGTAGCCGGTGAGTGCGGGCTTTTTTTAATCAGCTGGGAGCTGGGGCGGGTGGGGCAGCCATGGGGGTGGCTGGGAGAGAGGGCAGGGGTTGGCCATGCTGGGGTGGGGCTAGCGGAGCAGGCAGGGGATGGGCTCTGGCAGGGGTCCCCCCATGGTCTCCTCCCCCCTCCCCCACCCCTTAGTTAGCAGCTCAGAGTCTGGATCCAGCTCCCTGTGGCAGCGAGAGGGGACTGCCCGAATCGTCGAAGCTCTCCTAATCCTTTCTGAGACGATTTTGAGAGCTTTGAAATGATTTGGACCTTTTAACTGGTCCCCTGATTTGATTCAGATTTGGAGATTCGGCCACAGAATCGGGCCGAATCTCCTCCAAATCGAATCGGCACCTGAAGCTTCGCACAGCCCTACTAAGTACTCAACAGAGAGAATAAATGAGTTTTCCCACAGTTTTACTACAGACATGCTCAGTGTCAGGTCTCATGGTCTAAGCAAAGGCCTGGAGGTTAGGTAGAAAAGTGTTTTATGCATGCCTCTCATAAGGTCTTGGATAAACCATCCCTGTGAGATGGGCAGGTTTCTGTGAACTGAGGCAGAGCAGTCAGTCAGGTCTTTGACAAGCTGGGATGGCAGCACCTGCTGCTAGAGTCCCTATGTGCAGGTGGGATACTGTCTTCTTGCAAGGAGAAACCCAAAGAGCTTCAAGGTGGCATTGGTATCTTCATGAGGGAAATTCTCTGCCAGGGCTGCTCACAGGAGCAGGACCTGCACTCAGTGGCCCACAAGGTTCCTTCCCATCTGATGTTCCCATGAAGCAACATTAAGTAGTTCTGACACCATGCTGAGTGACCATGTCCCAGCCAGCATTCCCTCTAAGCTGCACGCGTGCATGGCTGTGCATAATTAAAAAATCATGCCACACAATAACTCTTTAATGCTGCACACACCGTGGCAAAAGGGCACTGACACTCCCTCTGCCTGCCACTGGCTTCGCATCTGGCTGCTTGGCACTCTCCCCAATCCGGCCACAGGCTGCTGCAGGAGGGGCATGTGGAAGTGCTGGCACACTGGGCTACTGGCCTCTGGGGGACCCCCTCTCAGTTTGCTGCGTTCAGCTGCTGGGGGATCACCCCCCTCCCCCCCCATACCTGGGCAGTCCCAGCCAGGTTTGCTCATGGGAACATAAACCTTAGAGGGAACATTGATGCCAGCCTTGTTTCCATCACTCAGGTCTACTAAATAACAGCGCGGTGATTCCTGCCAGGTTCCCCAACCACACTGTCCCTCAGGACCTGAATTCCTCCCAACACCATATCCTTGCCAAGTTGGGAGACTTTACAGTTTATCCTGGGGAAGCTGAGGCCCAGGCTGACTAACAGCCTGATTCTACTTAGCAAGAGCTTTACATAGAGCACAAAAAAGGCATCTTCTCTTACCAGTGAACTCGACAACTGTCTGCATCTTGGCTGGTTGTTGGTGAAATACCTTCTGGCTCCACGAAAGAAACTCTCCAGTGGTGTAAGCTTCTCCTTGGCCTGGAGAGAACCAGAGACACGTGAGCTGTCTCTAGTGAGGTGTGTTCTTGCCAAGGACTAAAAAGAGAAATCCTGACACCTGGGTAGGTGAACCTGTCCCATCCCTTTCAGTCTGAACTGTACTTACTTACTATCTCCCAGCACCTCTCCCTCCACTCCACAAAGAGCCCCTGTGATTTAGGTACTTCCTGCTATTCATTAGCTTAATCACCAAATGGTATCCTGAGCCATCCAAATGTCTACGAAGGCAGCCTGCACCCACCTCAGCCCTAGATAACTGACACAGTGGAGCAAGGTCGGCAGGAGTATGGAACAAAGAAAAGCGTCAAACTGTATTTGTATTTCCTGATGACTTGATGCCAAAGAGGTTCACTGGCCTGAGGGCTGCTCCCTCTATTCTGGAACAGGAAGTGTTAGCCAGGATGCAGGTGGCACAAGCCATGGAAGACTGGCGGTGGGAGAAAGGAGAACTGCCCCTGCCTTGTGCATGGCACCTGCAGGTAGCACCAGTCTTTCTCAGCAAGGTCACGAGGGGGTATGTACTGCTTGTACACTAGTGATCACAAACAACCTGTGCTAGACTCTAGGGGTGTTTTTAAAATGCTCTTGAGGTGTGGGGGGGGGGGGGAGGGGGGCACAGGGGAGAATTATCTAATTAAAGCAGTTCCAAGAGCAGCTCTAGTTAAAGACCTGCAGTGTCTTGTGTATCCGCGTCTCCTAGCTTCAAAATGGCAGTGGGGGTGCTTTAACTAAGCTTGTCGAATGAGCTTTAGTTAAAGCACCCCTGCCATCATTTTGAAGTACCGGGACACTGATATAAGACACAGAGGCTGCTGGAGGCATGCTAATTAGCACACTCCAGCAGACTTGATTAATTGAGTCTGTTTTGACGCATTGTAACTACAGTGCATCAGAACAGCCTACAGGCACCATAGGAGGCAACCCTGGGCTCAAGGAGGAGCCTTGATAAAGTAGCCTCAGGGAGGGGGCAGTTTCCACAGTAGGCAGGAACAGTAGAACTCCCCTGGGACTGGGATGAAGAAGACTGTGGGAGGCTGAGGAAATCTGTTATGCTGGTTTGATGGCCACCGTGTTCTTGGACTAGCTGCTTTCTTCTTTGCTGGTTGGACTTAGCATTTTGTTCACTAACAGTCTCAGAACCTGAAGAGTAAAGGGGAGGTTTCCACAGCCTGGGGTTGTCAGTGGCTTACTTTATGAATTACATATGAGCCTGTGATATTCCCATGGTATCAGGTCTTAAAAGGACCTTGAATCAATGCCAAGTTCCCTGCTTGTGTAGGACTAGGTATGTTAGCAGCAGTATCTTCTTTCAGTGCTATTAGATGTAGGAATAAAAAGGTACAAACCTGGGATTTCCTGAACTCAGATATTGACCCTTTGGCTATAAACAGATGTAGTCTTTGGAGCAGGATCAGCTGTACTGGGATTTGTGCTAGCTCAACTAAGTCACCTCACTGGCATATATATGTGTAGCCAGAGACTTGTCTTGCAGTGGGGGTCCCCTCCACTTGCAGACAGTTGCCCTGGGAATCCCAGCCAGGGACTTCCTGTGGCTTACAAGCAAACAGGGATTCTTCCAGTTAAGAGGTCACAAAATATGACCATCTTTGGTCATAGTAAGACTGTTGGGCATTTGGGGTGTGGCAAGGGAGTAGGACATCTGTTTACTTACAACTCGGGCCACCATAAAAAATTAGTATGGTGGCACAAGGATGACATCTATTTTTATCCTTTGAGATTCTTTCCAAAGAATTTGTGGCTGACTCAAACCCTGAAGGCCCAATCAGTCTGCAGGATGTGTGTGTGTGATAAGGTAGGAGCAGTAGGGAGCAGCAAGTACTTGTCCATTGAAAGAGGGTTCCTTAGCAATTTGGGGGTCACTACCTCTCAGTCAAAATAAGTAAGAATGTGAACCAGCTCCAGTGGGAATCAAGTGACCCTACTGGACTGCTGGTATCCAGATACGGATAGAGCCCAGAATGTCCAGCATCTGGAAGGAAGATGACAAGAAAAGGGCCCCTTTCTCATTCTGGCCATTGAGTCTGCACAATCACAATCCAAACCTATCAGTACAGCAATTTGGCAATTTGATACTTGTGTTAAGGGTTAAGTATTCAGACACATCTGTCTCAGTGTGACTCTAGGGAATCTGTGCATACTTGTGCCCTTGCTGTGGATGAAAATGGTATGTATGCATATACCACCCACACACAATCTAATTGTATGTGCCAGGACCAATTTCTACCTAAAATTACATAGTCTGCTCATACAAAACAATAAACAGATTTTTGGGGTGCAGGTGGGGGTGGTATTTTAAGCAACTAATTTTAGCTTTTTTTTTTTCCTGTGGCAGCTCGGTCAGGGCTTACAATTAGCAAAAACTTCAGAACCCCTGGAGTTGGGGAAGGGGGCTAGATTGGAGCTTCCCACCTCCAATCCACCTGCCCCACCCTCTGGTGCCAGCTGGGCAACCCCTGGAACGAGCTACCTCTGTTCCCTTTTCCTCGCTCTCCCCTCCTTTCCAATTCTGAAAACAGTGCCTGGAGCAGGGTTGAGCTGCTCCCAGCACAGACAGACATAAGTTAATGAAGGTTCTCTGCTTTGGAGCACCTGTATCTGAACCCTCCTATAATGTGGGTTTAAAGTGTTCTGCAGCCATGCAATTGTGTTAGGTCATGGCTGTAGAGTGGGGCCAGAGCAGATAAAAATTGTCACTTCTGCCTGCACCCTTTATTCTTTAATCTTCGTGATAGTCAATGGCAATGTTTTGTCAAGCTTGGTCAATGAGATCACTTTATGAATAAATGCTATATGCTGTAAGCAGGTTCCAGAATGAGGCTCTAAAAGACATTCCCAAATCCACATATAATTAAGGCATTATGTTAATTTTTAATGTCTGGTTTGATATCTGTTTAGTATATTAACATGCTATTCAGAGAAATTTGGGATTGCCTTGGGGCAATGTATGTGTTAAAGTTGCAGACTTAACAAATGCAGGCAGTGAGCATAGGGGAAGAAACTGCTTACTGATTCACAGTATTTGGCAGGCGTTAATTTTAAGCAGTGATGATTGAAAGTTTGGGAAGGCAAATATCACAGTGGCATACATCTTCACTTCAAGTAGACATAGCTGCAATTGGCACACATGCTAAGTTCTGAATCAATCAGTCTATTCACAGTCTGGTGATTAATGGTTTCCTCAACAAAATAAACTAGTTTTGTAATTGGTGTTGTATCTTCCAATAGTGTGTATGCATACGATATATTTATATTCTTTATCAGATGGATGTGCCTGCTGGCTATAAAGAATACCAGTATTATCAAGCTGAAGTTAGGAAGATGCATTTAAGTAGTAAGTTCTATTGTCAGTACATTTTTCCCTTACAGTCCAGAGTCCAGAGAGTGAATTATGTCCATCTTCGCTGCTCATCTGTCTCCATTTAGTATTTCCAAGGCATTAGTAATCAGTTTAAGTAGCTAAAACAGAATGTTGTATAGATTGTATATACATTTTATTAAATAAGCTGCTTAGGAACAGGCTTAATACAGAGACCAAGAATTTAAGAAGACTACTTGATATCCAGAATAGCTCCCAACTGAACAGGGTTGAAACATCCATGAATAGGGATAGAAGATAGCAACATTAAACCATGCTGCAGCTGTTTTCTTCTTATGTAGAGTACTTCACTGGTTAATATTTTTAAGGTATCACTTTTTGTGAATAATTAACCTTACATTAAGAAAATATAAGCATAAAATGTATTTAAGATTCACAAGGTGTCTTGGGCAGGTGCCTGCCTTTCTATCCAATGGAACAATCAGAACACTTCATTTACCAGGAATCTGGAGTTTCCTTGGGAAATATGAAAATCTACTAAATATGAAACCCAGTGTGGAGGAGCATAGCACAGTTAGGAATACCTGCCACTCTTCACAGCTCTGCCACTCTACGTCATAGGAGCCTGGTTACCATATAGGACTGAATTAATCTAAAATTACAACTCATGGCAGAAGCATGCATAGGTTAGTAAAATCCTCCCTGAGTGTCAGACTGGAGCAACCCTCCCATCCTGGTTACCATGTAAATGCTGCAGTAATGTGCGCAGGCCATGAGCAATTGCTGAGGAATCCAGCTGCTGCTCCTTGGGGATCTGTTTAAATTTCTATCTAAAATCCAGTCAGGAGACCATGAGAGTGGACCTCCTAAGGAGTGGATAGTTTGAAATTTTCTCCTCCTCAGGCTGTCCAGATTGAGAGAAAGCAGCTGTACTGCTTTTCTAGATGGAGTAGGTAGACCTTGGTATTCTTACAAGCAATTAGTGTTATATAAATGGTTTGTTTTGCTTTAGAAATACAAGAATTGGTGCCTAGAGATGAAGCACAAGAGGGTAGTTGTGTGCAGACATGGGCTACAGGAAAATGAAGCTGTTTTGGTTTGCTGCTGTTTTGTTTTTGTTTGTGCCTTTCCTTCTTTTAATGTCCTTTTGCTCTGTGACTTATGACAATTGTGCTTTTATTGCAATGCAAATATAAGTTCAGAGAAGGGTTTTTCATGTCAATTAAAAATTGACTTAGCTCTCCCCTCCTGCTACAAACACTAGGGTTAAGTACAGATATTTGGGGAGGTTTAGATCATGTTAAAAATGGCCACCTTATCTAACTTAGTTTGCCCAGGTGTGGACTTTACACTTACATTGACCTAACAAGGGAGCTAAGTGTGAACTGAACAGAAATTTAGAAAAGTTAGATCAGTCTAAAAATAGCCAAGCCAATGTAACTTAATCCTATGTCCGAGGTAGCTTAATTTAGATTGGGTCTGGCGAGACCAATCTAACTGAATTTCTGTACAGTTCCCAGCATAGCCCTGGGGCTGGGAAAGCCCAGGTACTGGCCTTTCCTACCTGCCTCCCCAGCATGAGCTAGTTTTAGCCCCCAGGACTCTTACTCCTCCCCTAGATGGACAATTCCCACCCCCCACCATTCCTCCCAGGGACCAGCCAGCTCTCTCCCAGAGCCTGCCAAATCCCCCACCCCACAAACTGTTCTTGGTGATGGTTTTGCTGGCATTTCCCCTTGCTGGGAGCTGATCAAACTAAGATGGGGTGGGGGGAGGGATAGGTTCACCTAGGAGTTGTTGGACTGGGGGCAGGGGGAGGTGAGGGGTCTAAAAATAGCCCATAGTTATGGGGGGGAAGTGCCCCCCACCCCGCAAGCACCACCACAGACTTGGCTAACTCCCATGATCTCACTAAGCCCTCTTGGACTCTGCCTGCCACCCAATTCTTCCAAGTTCCCCATGGACCCTGCTTGCTGCCCTAATCCCCACCCCCTGCAGACCCCACTTGCCCCCCATACCCCAAGTCCCACCATCCTGACTTATGTTAGATCAGAGGCCATTTTTAACTCAAACTAACCTTTGCCTAACCTCCCCAAATGCCTGTATATACCCTAGGTTAACAAATCAAAACCAGGGGGAAAATAGTACAGAGCATTAGAATAGGCAACGTGATAAATTTTCCAATGGGCCTAAATATAACTGAAGAACAAACTAAAAGGCTCAGAGAAAAGACTGAGACACCAGGCAATTAACAAAGGTGACTGTTAATGACACTTAAGCCTATTCCTCTTTTGGATATTTAATCTCAAAATTCAATACTGTATTTAAATGAAGAACCCTGCTCCAGGAAGCAATCCTAGTTAGAGCAATTAAGGCAGAAGACAAATCCACCTGCTGCTTCAAGCAATCTCCAGCCCCTCCTCCAATCTTACAAAATGGCATTTCTTTACAAAACTCTATTGCCCTCTAAGAAAAATCATTCATAAGGCATCACATCTATTTTAATACCCCGCAACAATGAAACCATTCATACCAATACTCTTCTGTACATGTGCTAAAAATATACAAAGGCAGATTTTTATGATGCTAAAAGATAGGAATATTTGTAGCTACAGCTGGATGAAGCTTCTTCTGCTGTGTCATCTTTAATGCTCCATGGTAACAATATAAGTTTTCCAGATTACTATTTGAGATTAAATCAGCTTGTAAAATAAAATGCTTGGTGATATTCTTGATGTGTATGTACTATAATTGCTGATTACTTGGTTATTCCTGAAACTGATGAGGCTGAGCACAATAATATTATCAGGGAGTTAAAGCTAAGAACAAGAGATGAACACATAATGGTTAGCAGGGTTGGGATGCAATACAAAGTAAAGCTTTTGGGATTGAAGGTAGTGATTCACGTAGATAAATGACGGAAATAATTTAAATATCTTATACACCTAAATGTAGAAATGATGATGACTGAGATAATAAAAACTCTCAAAATTTTAACTTCTGTAGTGCAACGGTTCAGGTATATGGATGTGGGTGACCTGCCTCACAAGCTTGTTAAGCTAGTGGTAATAACATTATTAAGCCACAAAAAATGTTGTGAAGACTCAGGGTAAACTACTCCTAGGTAGTAATGTATGTACTCTCAAGTCCTTGTGGGATATAATATGAAGATGTGCATGTTTCTTCCATCCAGGAAGAGCACACACCAACTGCTGAAACTTCCTTAGCCTGACTAAGGGTTTTTGAACTCAAAAGCTTGCTTAATAACTATTCTCCAACTATTTGGGTTGGTCTAATAAAAGAGATCAAATTCACCCAAGGAACCTTGTCTGCCCATGTCTCATTAAGGCACCTAAAGAAAGAAAACCAGGGCTAGCAAATGCCTGACTTGTCTAAGTATGCCACATGACATTCAGAATGTTAAAGGGACATTCAAACTTTGTGTAAAACATGTGACCTCTCTCTTTGTTATTTTGTTCATAAGACTTCAGATATGATGTGGCAAGAAGAAGGCAGAGGCAATTTTGATTTCAAAGCAAAACACTCTCCCGTTTTCTTAAATGTTTAGAAGTATTTAGAGGGAATGTAATTACTTAAGTTTGCAATTAGCAAGCTGAATGCAGTATTTCCTAGGAATGGAATGTTGTCAGAAATGCTTAGGGACCTTTTGTTACATGAGATTAAAACATTTCCAGAACCATTGGGAATATGTCTGAGAGATGCAAGTTCAGGCTGTCCTCAATCAAACTGAACTGAAAGAATGAGACCAATAAAGAGGCATAATTCTGTTAGATTTAACAAATACCTCTTGGATTGGTATGTTTTATTGTTCTGAGCAGTAGTTAATAGGAACTTCATGTGGAAATAGATGGCCATGTAGTTCAAGTGTACCACGATTTAACAATGCTTGAATGCTCATTTAAGAACAAAACTCAACTCGACCTTATTGAAAAGTAATACTTTGCTAATTCTAGAATTTTTCATGCTTCAGAAGGTACATAAACTATAGTGACGATATTTCTGCTAGATAGTTTATTGTGAGGGATCCAGGTTTTCTGTTTGCCATGGAAAAACATGGATTTTCTCATTTTAAGGAGAAAATGCAGATTCTTCTCTTTTTAAGGAGAAAGATGAAGATTTTCTCCTTTAAAGGAGAAAAATGTGGGGAAATAGTGGGTTTGCCCTTGCAGGATGGCAGAGTTCCAGCCTGCAAGGGGTTGGGGGGAACAGGAGGGTGATCAGGCAGGGGGTACCATGTGCAATTGTGCGCATGTACATGCATGTGGCAGCCAGGCAGCATGAGCAGCTCCCGCAACTCCTCACAGGTAAGTCTGGTGGGTGGAATTAAGGCCCCTAGTGAGGGAGGGACTGGGCAGGGCTGGGGTTGGGGTTGCTGCCCAGCTGGGACAGTGCATGGGGCCTGGGGCTTGGGGTCTGGGGCTTGTGGGAGTACATGGCTGAAAAGCCCAGGCAAGGAGCAGGACGGAGGCATGAGCAGCTCATCTAGGGGCAGCCAGGGGGGGGGGGCATGCACTCCTGGGGGACAGGTGCTCTCCAGATTTGTGCACCAGGAGGAGGAAGATGCAGGCTACCTATTGTGGGTTCAGGGCTCCTTGTCTTGCTGCCCTCCCCACAGGGGCCTCTGCAGCCAGCAGGTGAGACCTGGTGCAGCAGGGCAGAGTGAGCTGGTGAGGCTTGGTGACACTGCTGGGAGCCCTGCACTACCATGGCGAGGTGCCCCCTGCCCACCTGGCAGTGCGGGGAGTGGCAGTGTGGAATTGTGCCCCCCACTACTGGCAGATGGGCAGGGGGTGCCTCGCCATAGTGATGTGGAGCTCCCGGCAGCAGCACCAAACCTCCCTGCCCCACTCTGCTCTTCTGTACCAGGTCTTGCCCGCTGGGTCATGGAAGCCCCCCAGGGGAAGGGCAACAGGGTGGGAAGCCCTGAGCTCATATGCACCAGCCCGCATCCGCCCCCACCCGCAACAGGTTCTTTTCCAGCCGAGCTGCTCATGGGGGAGGGGGAGCCAGACTCCATGCTCCACTCTGGCCATAGTAGCTGTCACCTTCCACAGGTGGCAGCCAGGTTTCCCGTTCTGCTGAGGGGCATGGGGTTGCAGATCTGGGTCCTTAGACCCATAGCCCTGGCAGCTGCGGGCCCCCTCCAGCAGGGCTGAGGGGAGTGGGGGGCTGTGGGTGGGGAATGAGGGGCACCAGCAGGGCCAGGGGGCTGTGGGTCAGGAGTGAGGGGCACCGGCAGGACTGGGGGGCTGTGATTTGAGAGTGAGGGGCAATGGCATAGGCATACACTGGCATATCAGGGCTGCTCATTGTCATAAAGCAGTAGGGGGGGAACAGCCACAGCTGGACCCCTGTCCTGGTGACCGAAAAGTGCAGGGAAGCTCTGATTTTCCATTATAAAAAAATTATATATATAGTGGTGTTTCATTTTAATCATAGATAAACATGGATTCTGGGGGTTTTAATCAGTGAATTCATGACTTTTTTTTAAATCAGAGAATTTGTGATTTTTAAGCAGAAAACCTGCATCTTTGTTTGTTACATAATTGTCCACTTTAGGGTTCTTGCAACATCATCTGCTGTGTTGCCTACTGGTGAACATATGATATTAGACTGGATGAGCTATTAATATGGCAATTCCTATGACCCAAAGATGTTAGTGTCTATATAAAGCACTGGTTCTTACCAGTGAAGACAAGCAAAGTGTCATAAGAGAAGTGCGAGATTTCAGAAGAAGGGATTCCCTTATCTTGGAAATATTATAGAGGCAATTACTTGCAATTTTTAAAGAAGAGTAGGAGCCAAACTTTCATCTTAACCAAGAGCATGTTTCTATCAGAGAAACATCTAAGAAACTTGGCATAAGCCACCCTATATACAGCTCTTCTGCTGTACTAACACAGAGCTTGCAGATCTAGAATGAATACAACAGTGACACACAGGAAATACAAATGGGATTGTAAGCCAACGTTGCCCAGACTCGCAACACCTTGAACATAGGATGCAGCACATGTCTTCCAGGAAAGATCAAGGGTTCTGTCATGTGTTAAGACTAGCAAAGGCAAGATATGACTAGAGTGAAGTACTAGTAATGGCAAGATGGAACAGCAAAGATGAACACACAGCGCTGAAGCAAGGCAGAAACTATTAAGAATAAAGACAATCACAATAAGTTGATATTACACTTTTTCTTTAAAAAGAAAAAAAGAACCAAGCTGTACAGGACACAAAGTTTCAGGGGAGAAACAGTAGATTGTGGTATAGCTGAGCCTGAGAAAGAACTTCCTGTTTATCGTTTTAACTCAGGGCAGTAGCATGCTTCAGTAGTCTCAGTAAAATTCTAGTTATTTCTTGTCCTCTACATCATTCGCAAGTACCTAGATCCCATTCATACCTTGCTCCTGAACATCTGAGGTTCATGAGCATATGCACTTTCCTATTTAGTAAGCCCAGTTAGCTATGGTTATATAATCTTCTAAACAATAACATTTAAATTTACAAGGACTCTTTTACTTTCCTGTTTCCATTGTGTGAAATGGCATGTTGCATCATATATGGTAAATGGCTTTCACTTCTAACTTTATCATAAGAAGCAATTTGCTACTGAAATTCAGTGGACCTAGAGTCACAGAACATTAAAACTGCACCTCTCACATAGATGTCCTGTTTACAGGGTGTTTCATTAATAAAATAATGAAATAAAATGTAGGTGGGTAGTTAAGGCTCCTGGGGATTAATGGCTGGGTCCACTGACTTCTTTTTCCATGGGATATATAACAATTTATGCAAGTTCAGGAGACTAAACCTTCTGGTATTTTCCTTTAGGAAAAGGAAGAGTAGATATCACTGGGTAGAGATAGATCTGTTAACATTATAACCTCTTCCTATGTGGAAAAAATTCCATCTCCTCCAACCCTGTCCAGCTTGGTCACTGGAACATGCCTGTGTTCCTGGGGAAATGGAATTAATTTGTTCTTTGCCCAAAAAGGCTGGCTCTCTTTTTAGTAATTTGGGATATACATCAGGCAAAAGGTCCCTTTGATAAAAGCATCTGGAATCTTTTGGTTAGGACTGCTTTTCACTTTCTGTTTAAGCCTTACATTTATTTCCCAGGCAAAACTTTAGCTCCTGGAGTGAATTAAACATGAAATTATTCCACACTGCAAGTGTTTATTGTACTGTATGAGTGTTCTCAAGTTCTAATGTGCCCACACATCTGCAGGACAACTCTAAGACAACCTAGGAATTCATAACCCATCCTGAGAATCTCTAGTTTATATAGCTCAGCTTGGGTCTAGAAACTATCCCAGAAGTATGTGGGGTTGATCTGTTTCTGTGATCAGAAGTTTAAATAGGCACTGTTAAGATGTCTACTGGTGACCTTGCCTCTTTAAGAGGGAGCTGAGAAGGAAGAACACCTGGTTAAATGTGGAGTCTAAACAGGTTAAATCTGGAGTCCTTGGATAATTCTTTTTCTGAGAGACAAAAGGGAAATTTCCCAAAGTGTTAACAAGAGGCTGACTTTCAGATGAATTAAGTCTAAGTAGGATTTTTTTTGCAGTAGCTTGGGTACATAAGGAATAATAACTGACATAAAAAAGTAAATTTATGAAGTTTCTTAGTACCTGTGAAACTTTGTTCCCTTCTGGTTGTTGCATACATAGTTTAATTCTATATAAGCTCCAAGTATTGCTCATAGTATTATATGTATAAAGTAATTTCATACTACTTTCCCTCATCTTGTATTTGTTCTTCACTTTTACATTGCTAACAGTCTCATGAAAATATCAGTAAGAACAGGCAGACTCCTTACTCAGAGGCCATATACAAACAAAGGGTTACTTGGTAATGTATTTAATTTTTCTTTTAAAACGGATTCCATTAATTTTTAAACATAATGATAAATGCAAAAGATCCAACTGTTTAAAGTCTTTATTGTATACAAATTATAGATAAATAATAAAAATCAATTCTACCCTTCACTCCAGAGAGAAGAGTGCTGTGGTGCTCGTGCCTGAGAGGCTTGGGTCACACCCCTAATTTATAATCTATGAATTTTCAGTTCCTCCCACTCTGTACACTTGCACAGAAGTCTGATATGTTCATATTCAGGTTGTTTTGATCCTGAATATACTGCATTGCCTCAGCAGCATTCATTTAAGGGAATGGTAGTTAGGTTAGCCTTGCTGACAGGTTTGGTACACCACACCAATATTTTTGTTGAATATGGTGGGTGAAATTCACCCTGGAACAAAGGATGCTAGCAGCAGTCATTTCTATATGATGTGAAAGAGTCTATCTGTTACTCCTGGAAACAGCTAAGGGATTTGAACTGCAATTTTGTGTCCCAGTTAGATTAAAGGAATCAGTACAAGCCATGAAGTTAGATTGTGGCCTCTGTTCCAGATTATACATTGGTAAAGAAATGTACTCTCCAGCCCCCGGCTTCAGTGTCAAAGTACAGTTTGCTTTGACACACCACCAATATAAAACCTGAGCACTTCAGTAATAATTATGCACAGTACTGTAGCAAGGGAGGGGCGAGTGGGGCGACCGCCTCGGGCATGGAAGCGAAGGGGCACCAAACAGGCGATGCCCAGCCGGGGTGGGGCACAGGATGGAGCAGCAAGTGGCTTGTTTGTGGGGGCGCAGGGACAGGGGAGAGATGGCGTGAGGATGGCGGGGGGGCAGCTCCTGCTGCTGCGTGCACCCCAGGGCAAGCATAGAGCGTGTGTGCTCCCCAGATCTGTGTGTGGGGCGAGGGCGAGCTGCCGCTGTGGGCCAAATTTCCTTGCTACGGCATTGATTGTGCAGGTAAGGTGAAGGTGACTCAGAGCACAGAATTTGTGCAGTAATAAGCTAGACTACATATATTTTTTTCACAGGTAAAATAATGGCTTTATTATAAATCTCCAAGAAAGTTACAAATATTCAGAACAAAAGGGTGCTATGAAGAAAATTAACATTTTGGAAGGTCCTGAATGCTAAATCCTTTGGGAACCATATTTCCTTTAATTCCTTTCTATCATCTCAACAACAACAATAAAATGAAACAAAGAATTACCATTCACTTTAGAATTCACAAAGCATTCAACCACAAATCTTCAGCTTGTTCTTACAGGACTTACGTCAAACTTGTCCCCCATACCAGTATTAGCTAAGTCCAGGAAGGCTTCCAAGATCAGACACATTCAGTCAAGCATGACTGCTCACAAACGCTTACTTCCATGGCTCAGTCACAACAAGACACTGCTTCCACTTGGCCAGTTTTCTCTGAAGCATACACTTGAGCTCAAAGCATTATGGGATTGGTTCTGAAGGTCATGGTAGATATTTAGCAGAAGGTAGCTGGTGTCTGTATTGCACATCCATAGAGCAATTCTTTCACAAGCCAGCACTAATGCTCAGATTCTTAACAGGTTCTTGTTGTGATGCTAGTAAGTAAAGGCTTGAGAAGAGGTGTTTGTCAGGTTGCTACTGGATGGTTTGCAAGCCAGCTGTCACGCTACTGAGAAGCTGTGGCTGGGGTTTTTGTAGTAGCTACAGTTTCACTTTCTTTGCCTGCAGGTGAAGCAGTAGAATGAGACTGGATTCAGTTTTTGAACCACACTCATATCTTTGCCTTTGATATGCTACTGCATAGTGCCATAGTTATGCCAGCCTGTAACAAGGCCCTCTAATAGGTTACAGGTTCTCTGTCTAGGCCCCAGGATTTTCTATATTTTCTCCTTAACTAGGAGAGTGAGATGATTCAAGACTCCAGCACGGGTCTTGTTGGAAACATGGCACAGGGCTAGCGAGAAAACTATGTTAGGTGTAATTGTTAGATATATTGATGCCTGAAGCACAAGCAAGTCATTATCTGGATGTGTGCCAGCATTAAACAGTGAAATGACATCTGGTCATTGTGACCCTAGAGCAGTGGAGGCCACTCTGTCTGCGTGGGAAGGCAGCTGGAGGACTGCCACAATCCTAAGACACAGATGCAACTATATAAATGGAACATACTCTTGTGAATTTACTCCTGTTCCAACAGCAGGGAAAGCTCTGGGCAATTGGCCACTTCATGTTGCTGGAGCAGCTGTGCCATGTGGATACAGATTTTTTTTTATATCAATGCACCTGGGTTTGCACTGGTATAAACTACCAGCATAGAAAAGCCCTTGGTGTGTAGCTTGCACACTACACCATAAGCTAGAAAGAGAGCAGGTTTATACTAGCATTTCCTGAACCTGCAATATTTGTTTCAGTTCTGGGGATGCATAGAAAACCCCCTATGCAGGGGTGGGCCTTGGGAGCCCAGGTGAGATAAATGCAAGGTGCTATACCTCTGGAAGAATAATAGAAAATGCAACTATAAAATGGGTGACACCTGGGTGGATAGCAGTACTATCGAGAAGGATCTGGATATCTTGGTGGATCACAGACTCAACGTGAGTCTGCGGTGTGATGCAAATACACAAAAGGTGAATGTGGTTTTGGGATGCATCAACAGATGCATTAGGTGATAGTGTTTCTCTATACTGGGCGGGCCTCATCTAGAGTATTGGGAGCAATTTGGGGTTCCACATTTTAGAAAGGATGTGGAGAAGTTAGAGGGGGTCCAGAGGTGGGAGACAAAAATGATAAAGGGCTTAAAAGGCAAAACATATGAAGAAAATAGGCATGTTCAGCTTGTTGAAAAGCTTAGGAGAGCACATGATAGCGGTCCTCAAATACTTGAGGGGCTGCTCTATAAAGAAAGGGGGGGAGGGAACCTTTCCTGTCTTGCTGCAGAGAAGTGGGACACAGACCAATGACTTGAACTTGTAGTAAAGCAGACATAGATATTGGATATCTGGAAAAACCTCTTCACTGTTAGAACAGCAAGGCAGTGGAATAGCCTGCCTAGGGTCTGTATGGACTCCATCACTGGAGGTGTTCAAGAAGAGGCTGGACTGGCCACTGGTTGGGGGTGACCTAGGTGTAGCCACGTCTATTCTAGTATGGGTATTTTCCATCTTTCTGGGCTTTGCTGGTGCGCTGGGAGGGAGTTTTTCTCATTTCCTGCTGCTATAGGTCAGGGTTTTCTAAATCTTCCCCCAGAGACATTGTGTTGGTTGCAGCAGTGGCTGGGGATTTTGACTGGCGTGTGCCCATGCTCTTGCTGGGATTTCCACCTGGAGGTTCCTGGCTAGGGGGCCTTGCCCCTCCACTCAGGGCAAACTGATCCTGACATCTGCATTTACTGCATGGTCAGATGGGCCTGGAGAGCGCGAGCGAGAGCGTGTGTGTGTGTAGGGGGGGCGGGGGGGACTCTTGGCCCTCTTCCTGGGACCTTTCCAGCCTATATTAACAACCTTTGTAGCCCCCAACTTGGCCCCGACGACCCGCGGTGTGTGGCAGGTCAGGGTGCTGTTCGTGCTCTGCCAGGGATAGCTGTAGTTGTGCGGAGACCTGGGATCGCGAATTGCAGAGGACGGTTTGGGCAGGGAGGATCCTGCCAGCCCTGCTGCTCCCGTTTGCCAGGGGAGGGGCCGTCCCGCCAGTCCCTCCCCTCCGCCGGGAGCAGGCGCAGGGGCTCGGCGGGGGCAGGGGCGGCGGAGCCGAGCGCGGCGCGGGGCTGCCCGGCTGGGCTGGGCTGGGCTGGGCTGGGCGGGAGGCGCCTGGTCGGCGCGGCGGCGGCAGGTGGCGCTGGCGGGCGCGAGCTCCGCGTTGCTGCGGACGGGGCAGGAGGAGGCGGCGCCGGCACAACTTGAGCCGCGCCGCCGAGTCCGGGCTCGGAGCTGTCGCGGGCGCCGGCAGCAGCGGGAGGCGGTGGGGCCCGGGCCCGGGCCCGGCGGGGCAGGTAAGAACCGCGATGCGAGCCGAGCCGAGCCGAGCCGAGTCTCCCCGGGCGGCGCCGCGGGACTTTGTCCCTGGAGCGGGCGGCTCCGCTCCCGGCCATTGTCCGGCCGGCGCGGGCTGCGCAAGCCCGGGAGCGTCCTTCCCCGTCCCGGTGCCGGTGTCCGGCTCAGCAGCGAGGCGGCGGCGGGGCCGCCCCAGGCAGGGCAGCGAGGCGCTTCCCCCGCCCCTGCCCCGCCGGGCCGGGCCGGGCCGGGCCAGGGGGCTCCCGCAGCCGCATCCCGGAGACAGCCCCATCCTGGCGGCGGTTGGGGGCAGCGCCGAGCCCGCCTCAGGGATGATCCAGCCGCTGAGCCGGGCAGGACAGGGGGCAGTTGTCGGGATTTAGCGCAGATGGAGCTGCCCAGACAGGTCTGGAGGTGGCAGGGCCCCGGAGGTGTCCGCCTTGCCCTGGCTGGACAAGGCACCGGCGCGGCCGCTCTTGCATTGCCCAGCTCCCCAGGCAGCCCCTGGAGTTCTCGGGATGCCCAGGTCCCTTTAGGAGGTGTTAGCCCTCTGGTTCCTGTCCATGGAAAAGGTGTATGGGGGGGGGGATTCAGTGATCTTAGGCTTTGAGCCTAAAGCAGGTAGTGATGCTGGCACCCCCCCTCCCCCCTGACACCCCCCTCCCTCAGCGGGGCGAGATGGGGTTTTCTAGCATGTCGTTTTCTTTGGCTCTGAAAGGCGTGAGGAACAGACAAAGAGGAACCCACAGTTATCAGGACAAATGTGTCCACGCTTCGTTTTTAGTGTTGCTGACACAGTTACAACAGCGCTGTGCAAGGTTTGTCCCATAGGGAGGAAATCTTAGATGTAGTGGGACTTTTCGCCTTCATTTTTACTGACTGAGTGTTAGGCCTTTAAGTCAGCTTTTAAACTAAGATGTTGCATGGTTTGGAAAAGTTTGCGGGTGGCTGACGCTTGCCAGGGGGAACAGTGTGTTGCTAGCAAGTTAGCATGCCTATGCACACTGGACTGAAGCTTTGCCCCAGGCAGAGACCTGGTAAATAATAACTCTTAAAATCAGAGTTCTCCCGCCCTCAAGTGCCAGTGCCAGCCTTGACATCCTGTCTGCCTGCTTCTCTTGCAGCTTTCTTCCATGTGGTCCTTTGCTCCTCAAATTCTCTCCCTGGGCTGGTGCATAAGGTCACCGCTGTCTTCACAATGTTCCCTCATGACTCCCTTGTGCTGTGATGTCTGCAAGGCGTTAACCAGCCACTGACTAGTCGGGCACTAAGGCTTCAATCTTGAAAATGTTTATTCACAAGTTTGACTTTACATACAATTAATTGATTCAGTTGAGATTACAGTGCACAAGGCAACGTATATGGCTAAGTATTCATGGGACTAGGGTCTTCAGTGGAAGGTCTTTGAGTTAGGGATTATGCTTTTTCTGGTGGACAGTGGCTAATGAGTTGTGGGTGATTGTGAGGGTGATTTCCCCTCTGAGCTGATAAAATTCATAACACTTTTTGCGGTCTGACCCCTCTTTTGTAAATACGGATTTTTAGAGTTACACTGTTTTTAACAGTGTAATGTGTAAGGCGTGGGATATTTTTTTGAATAGTGTAATGTGTAAGGTGCGGGATCACTACCTTAGGGTTGGCACAAAAGAATAAACAGGAGGTTGACTGTAAGTGCATCCTATTTGAGTAGTGGTTATTTTGATCCAAAACTTTGCTTTGTAAGAAAATTTGTGCCTTGGGCTGCATGGAAAAGAATTCCATGAGATAAGTGAATCTGCCACTGAGTGACTGCAAAACATGTTGTATATTATAATTTCTTGTGCCAGTATTACCGTAGTAATTAGCTATTAAACCAACACATTTTGTCAATGAGTACCTTTAATATTATTGTTCTGTTTTGACATCTGTAGAAGGAGGATTAGCTCAGATACTATTTGTAGTGGGTGGGTGTCAGGGGAATGAAAAGCAAAAGCCGCTTACTTTTAATCTCTTCTCAAAAAGGTGACTAGGGCTGAGTGCAGACGTTCAAAAAGCCAGAAGCAGAATCGCTCAAACCTATGCGAGTTTCCGTAACCCTCTACTTTAAGTTGGGAGCGAGGAGAACAGAAGTTTGCTTTTTTGTGCGTGGGGGAGGCTGGCTGGGGCCTGCAGGGTAGGGGTGCTCAAGCATGCCTCCCAGTGTGACCAGCAGCTTCCCTGGGCTGCCGGGGATTGTCATGCGCTGCCGAGTCAGTGACAGGCATCTGCAGCCTGGTCTGCTCCCTGTCACTGCATCTGCTCATGGGAGGCATGAGAGCCTCTTGGATGTATGGGAGCCCACCAAGAGACCCCCATGTGTCTTGAGAGTGGGCTTAGTGACAGGGAGCCATGTGGCCTAGAAATGCCTGTCATGCTGACGGGGGGGGGTGGGGGGTGGAATTCAGCCATTACAGTATGGTGCACATACACAGCCCTGCAGCTGCTGCCCACACAGAGATGGGGAAGGGGGGGCGCTTGCTTTATTTTTGCTTAAAAACAGATGTACCTTGGGCAGCAGGGAAACAAAGAGGAAGATGGGGAGCAGCTGGGTCCATGCTGGGAAGATAGGGGGGAAAGGAGGAAAAAACACCCCAAGCAGCAACTCGTGAACCTGCCATGCTAGGCTCACACACATCTCAATACACACACCTGCACATTCACACTCCCTCTGGCCCTGCGATCTCGGCTTCTTGCATCATGGCATGGAGAAGCACAGAGGACAAGTGTACTGAAAAGCCACTTTGGCTGGGCTGGGCTGGGAGATGGCTGCTGTGGGGGGAAGTGGGACACATCTCTCTAGCATTGCAGGAGTGGGACGGGCAGAAACCATCACCATGGTGGAGGCAGGAGGGGAAGAGTTAAAAAGAAGTTTAAAAAAAAGAGGAGAAGCTCAGCAGTGATCTCTCTGATTGTACACCTTGTTTTTGAATCATGGCCTTTTCAGGTTTAAGAATTGTCAACATAGAAGCAAAGATACAAACATGAAGAAATGTTTTTTGTGGACCATTCACTGTCTCTATAATCTCATTCCCTCCACAAACTAGTCCAACTTTATTACGCAATCATGATAGTAATTCTGTAACTGTGGTTGCATTCTAAAATGTCTTTAAATGAGGCATACTTCTCCTCCTTCCCAAAAGCAAGTGACCAATTGGTGCTAACTTTTATACCCTTTCTTTGTTTTATCGATATCTAATCTTGTTTCTCTTAACTTTTAGTAGGTGGCCTTTGCAGGTTTTCTACCATCCTTGGCCTTTGGAGATAGGAAAGATTGCAAAGAAAAGCTTTAGATAAAGTGCCTTGCTGCCATTTTGAAAAACAGGGACACAGATACATGAGGCACAAGAGGCTTCTGGAGTGTGGTAATTGCCATACTCTGATGTGCTGGTTTTAAAGCGCTATGGAGCAGCCTCCCTGCTCGTGTATAGGCACCCTCCATTGTGAGGTACTGGAAAAATGTGGATTAGCTTATTTTAATGTGCATTAGCTAAAGAGCATGTTTTTTTGTGATGCCTTAATATGCATTAAAATAGGCTAATATGCATTAAAGCACACATGTAGATGGATCCAGAAACAAGGCATGATTTATCTGCACAAAACTTTTACAGGGGAGGTGGCTGCTGAGCAATTTGATTCTGGGTGCCTTTATTTTATTTATAGTTGTTTTAGCTACAAATTCTTTTCTCCTTCCTCAAGTTTTCACCCCAGTTTAAGTGTTACAAAAACCTAAGCAATGAATACACAATCACTTTGTATGAACACAGTTGGACATCTGATGCAGGTAGGCTCTGTGTGTAGTAGATTAATTGTTAAGTCACTAAGGGCATGTCTCTGCATCTCTGTATGGCGATGTTCTTCCAAAAGGAAGTACTAAAGCAGAGCGCAATATGGGTGGTTACTGCTGTGTGCACACAGTACACAGCTAAACTTCACTGCTATGTTGCCATAGTGGCGCACTGTACTTGGGGAGCATGCCACAACGGCAGTGTAGCTGGGAATCACGTGTAGACACTGTGATCACGTCACCATGGTGTGCCGTATGGCGATGTAGCACATTGCTGCGTCACCATAGGGTGACGTATAGATGCACCCTACCAGTACATCTCCTCTACTCCTCCATCCATAGGCACACACCCGATTGATTGCAGGGTCAAGATGCTGAAAATTTACCTCTGTCTGCGTAGGGGTGTCAACATTTTAACACCATCTTCAACCACCCCACAAAAAGGAAAGCTAGTTGGTCCTTACACAGCTGATTAAAGTTATAGGGGAATAACTGGGTAAAGGAGTGAACGCAACAACTATCATAGGCAAAATGAAACAGGACGGAGCCTGCACAGGTTGTAGGAGAGATTTGGAAACTAGGCATCTTGTTTTGGGGTTTGAGAAATATGGCGCTCCATTGAATTTGTTTTGTATGCAGTGGGATTTAAAAATATAGGCAGTGCTAGACTGTTCATAAGCATTCCTAGAGATTCTGTAAGATAGTTTTAAAAGTTTAAAACTACTTGGTATGAGTATGGTCTGACGTTGCCCATGTTTGCTGGCTGTGTTCAAAACTGCTTCAGGAGCAACCTGTATCTGAACAGTGTTTGAACACAGCTTTTAATTAATGACTCATTGTTAAAGAAGACAGAGCCAATAAAGCAGCATTACACTCATTCTTATTAAAAAGATTATATTTTATAACACTGTAGGTTGGTTGGAAAGCTATAAAAGTAAAAGTTGAAATTATGTAGATATTTTTGGGAATGCCAGAAGCCCAGGTGGAGATTCTAAATGCATAGAATTTCTATTTGCTTGTAATTTTAGAGCTGTGGTAATTATATTGAAATAACATAGAGATTGTTTGCTAAATTGCATATTTCATAGTGCAGCATTTTTCTGTGCAGTGTCTTCATTCAAAGTGTATCTCAAAATGCTTTTAGAGTGAAATACAGACCAGTAGATGATATAAATTACACAAATAAGCATAAATTAAAGCAGTCATTCATAAGACCAAGTGTGAGGTGCGGTAATGACTTAAATGTATTTAGCAGCTTTCATTCAGAAAGATACCCAAATATTATATAAACTATTAATTGCTTCCTATACCTCTACAATTATGTCACCCTGGGATGGAAACCCGCATAGTGACTCCTTAACTGAGCACTGTAACAATATATAACCATTTAGGCAG
Organism: Alligator mississippiensis; assembly: GCF_030867095.1. NCBI lineage: Eukaryota > Metazoa > Chordata > Crocodylia > Alligatoridae > Alligator > Alligator mississippiensis. Next base: position 47,985,526 of record NC_081830.1, read on the forward strand.
AAAATACCTTATTCTCAGAAAACCTCAGAGGGAATTTGGCTTAGACGGATAGTAGAAATCTCAGTGAGTGGGATTTCATGCCGTGGGACTCAGTTCTCATTCAGTTCAGATACCAAGTTGGAAATATTAGGATCATGATTTGTAATTTGACTAGGATTTACATTAAGATTCCTTTTTTTTTTTTTTTTTGTTGCAAAAAATGCCATGTGACCGTTGGTTACAGTTGGCTAAGACTTTTAAGAAATAAGTGCCATGTGCCTGCAGGGCAGGTGTTGAAGTTGATTTCCTGATCTGTCCTTTTTGTTCTTTGGTAATTGTTGCTTTAATATGCTACATGTATTTTAATTGTAATAGGTTCATTTTTAAAGAGCAAAAACATTATCCTTGTGCAGTAATGGTAATGAAATATATAACATTTCCTCAGCAAATTGGATAGCTGGGGGATGGAGAGTAATTTGTGCTTTAAGTCAGCGTTTTTCCAACTGTGATTTATGCCCCACTGCCCCATACCTTCCTTCCCCCCAACTTCAGCTGCTGATTGCCACTGCCAGTGATTCCTGCATCCCCCGCTCTTTGCCAAGGGGTTGTGGTCCACAGTTTTGGAAATGCTGCCTTAAGAGGTGTCTACTGACCGGCACAGGACTTAGAATCAGACTGGTCTGATCATTTTTGTTGTGTTAAAAATAAATAAAAATAAAATCAAGGTTCCAGAAAGTAGATTTTTCATAGGCATTCATACATAAAGTATACCTTAAAAGACTGATTTTTTTTTTGGGGGGGGGGGGGGGGGCTGTGATGGATTTTTTTTTTTTTTCCTGAACCAATAAGAAAAAACAAAAAAGGAACACCCCCTCCCCAGCTCTTCAGTAATGCAGTGGTTGGTAACTGTCACTCAACTGTCCAACCTATGGGACATAGCTCTTGCAACAGTATCAATCATTTGACATAATGGGAATAAAATAAACATCCCAGAAACTTGCCACAGGATTAGTATCTCCTGTTTTGAAAATGAACCTCAAACACAACACTACCGAGATTTAGTTTATCACTAATAAAGTGAGAGAGAGTTTGTGGTGGAAAGCCCACCCCCCATGGTGTTCTGTCCACTGCCTACTTGATTTGTTTTTAATGAAGAGGCAGTGGGGATTTTTTTTATTGTTTCTGTAGTATTAAAGATTATTTTAAGAACACAAACCAACTCTGTCTACCAAATTTTGTCATGCTTCATTTTCCTTTTTTCTCACTTCTCTATAATCATTTTTGCTTTCATAGATTCAGATTACCACTAATCTTTTTTTGACTACCATTGTTAGGGCTGTCTGTCCAGCTTGCGGTTCCTGGAAGTAATTTAATAGAAATAAATACAAAAAAGCCTTACATAAGGGGAACATCAAGACTTCACAGTTAGGCACGCAGAAGTTGGGGGAAGCAAAATGTCAGGTGGACTGTGCAACTCTAAATCTTTCCACCAGTACAATTAGTATTTTAGTAGTTTTCAAGCCATTTCTTCATATTAGTTCATTTTATGTGAGAATCAAAGTATTTTTCACAACATGCAACTCCCCAGACAGCGTGGCACTTTCTGTAGTACTGAACTCTGTTCCCACTGGGTGATCTGGAGCAGTGGGAGCCACCTTTTTGGCATGTTTGCCACAAATTAGGCTCATACCTTCCACTGCCTGATCTGCTGCTCTCCTTTCTGCTCCTTGCCTGATCTGTTTTTTTGCTTTTTGCTTCCTTTGCTGTAGTCCCTGTGCTATCTGCCACAGAGCTACCTGATCCTTCCCTGTGCCCCACAAACAGACTGGTTATGCCACTGGTTTGCGTCTCTTGATCTAGAGCTCTGAGCTGAAGCTCTGTCGGGTGGAAAGAAGACCTCTCTCTAACGGAGATGCTCCAGCAACAGTCTGGAGTCTGGAAGGGGGGGAGGAAGTCTAAGGTATTAAGCAGCCCCTATCTTTGTCTTATAGACCTGGGTGTTATAGCTGTCGCCCATTAACACTGGTAAAGGGAAAAGAAGATGGGCATATACTGCTGTGGGGAAAGGGGGAGGGGGCGCTCTTAGCTGTTTATTGCTTAGCCCTTCTGGCTAGTTGGTGGTAGGAACATTTTGGAGCACTTCTGTACACCATGGTTTTTTAGATGTGGGACTGCAAGGTATGGTTAAATATACTGGGGTGCAGGTATCAGGAAACCCAGCAAAGGAGAGGGAACAAGAGTCATGGTAAAGCACATGGGTAGGAGAAACAAAAACCATTTTGAGATAGGGACCAAAATTATAATCTTAGAATTAGTAGGGCATAAGCAGCATAGTGGTAGTCAACTATCGATCCTCTGTATTATGATGTATGTGTAAGAGATCTAGTCAGGTGCCTGATGAATCCGCTTGTACTATGTCCTGCAACCATCACACCCAGACACATATGTCTAGGCAAGAGTATGGAGGAATGGAGGCTGGCCAGGACCTACCATCCCCACTTTTGACCACTGAGACAGAAGCCAGAGACCAGACTGAGTCTAACTGTTCAGTACCTTGGTGGCTGTAGCTTCTGCCAGAGAGCAAGAAATAACGTTGCTGACTGCCTAATGCCTCAGCAAGGGTGTGTTTCTGTCAAGGTGATGTCCTTAGCCTTCCTCCAACCAAGGAGTAACCACAAGGCAGTGGGGGCTGGGGTATGACTGTAAACTGCATCGGACTGGAGGACTTGGTGACAATGTGGTGGGGCTCCTTGTGGCAGGGCAACTCATAAAATACTCCAGTGTTGTGAGTTCCAGCGTAAGGCAAGTATAGGGTGCCCTAGTCAGCATACATTACTTGCTACGATGCACACTTGCTGTGCAGCATTATTTCTTATCTTCACAATGGGAAATAACCCAGTAAAGACAAATGTTGTAAGACGGCAACATTTTATGGCAGCTGTTCCAGAAACAAATTGCTTGATTTTTAAGGGTGGAGAGTTATGGGATATCTGATGGTTAGACATTAGAGAATGTATGTTGGTTGCCATGGAAGCTTGGAGACTTCAGATTCTAAAACCTTTCTTGGTGGTGAAAGAATAGTCGGCTGATGAATAGTTGGCTAATGACTAGAAGCAAGTCTTGACTTGATGGCTTGGAAATTCTTAGCTAAGCTGGTGAGTTGACACAAGAGTTATGTGTACCAGGTCACTTGTTCCTCGAGACCAAAACCCAGATGGAGTCTCCACAAACTTGGAAGTTATCTAATGATTGAGGATCAACAAACTGAAGTGACTATGTACAAAAGAGAGCCATGAAGACTTTTCTAATCACATGCACCACAAAAGGTGTAAAATTTCAGGGAAATTTTGGGCATGTGGTAAACATGGCCAGAGTTGCTGGGACCAGTCTGCATGTAGGTGAGCTTGTACTGGAGCACTTTTGGTACTCCTGACATGTTGAACTGAGTGTGCAAATGTCTTAGTGCTGTGTCATGAACTGTGTCATTGTATGCTTTTAAAGGCAAAGCTGTCTTAAGCAGATGTATGCCAAGGAGAGGACGATTGTGTGCCTATGTGTGTAGGTGGCTCTGAAGTTTAATGCTCAGAATGGAATTAAGAAATGGAATAAAAAAGATATTATTTGAGGTAACAAACAGAGCAGAGTTTAAATTAATGAGCAGCAAAGTGATCAACCAAATCCAAAAGCAAAGTAAACCCCATTAATACTAGCACATGCAAAGAAAGTCCTGGAGGAAGAATGAGAGTGCAGTTATTGTCAGGATGCTTTCTAAAGACTGGTATAGTGTAGTCATAGTTTCCATTCATTCAGTATTGCGTGGCATGCTTGCCAGTGTTGGTAGAGTTTGTGCATATAGTGTGGTGAAGTGTAAAGCTTCAAATACATGAATTTTTCTAAAAAGGGATTACTGTAAGGGGTGATTATTTTCTACAGCATCCATCTGCTTCAGCCAATTCATTGCGTCTTTTTACTCCCACCTCTGTGCCTCCATCCCCATATGCCTCTTTTTAAGCAGATAACTCTTTTGCTCCAATTCCTGGAGTACCCTCTTTTTCCACTGCTTCTTGGTAGTAGCTATGACAAGGACACATTAGTTTGTTAATGTGTCCTTCTTGGAGTACTGCTTTTCCTTTTTCATCAGGATCACCCTTGCAGCTGCTGTCACAGGTACCCCTCTTGAGAGCACCTCAGCTGAGGACACTTGTAAGACATGGAGATTGTTAGATTTGTCAGCAGAAGCACAAAGGGAAAGATGAAAGGAAAGGGTACTCCTGAGATGTTAAACTAGGTGGGCAAATACACCTTCTCTGTTCCCAGTGGAGGAGAGTGGCATCCTAGGGATCTGTAGTAAGGGCCAACAAACTAAAATTAAAAAAATATCCAGAAAATTGCAGCAGTTCATAGTGGTTTGGGCTGAACTCTCACCGGTGCAAGCAGATGGTACAGGCAGCTAGAGGGCTCCTGGGCTACTTTACAGGCCACATTTTAGTGGGAATGGTGCTGACGATAGTAGTGCAGAGGGATGTTTTATGATAGCGGGAGAAACAACAGATTTCCCATATCCCAATTCCTGCTAGAGCACTTCCTGGAGATTGTTCTAAGGGGCATTTTGTGATCATGTGAACAAAATTTACTGCAGTGATGCACAGGGTAGGCAATAGGGATGTGAAAGGTTACATGATTAATTGTTTAACCAGTTAGTCTAGTGATAACTAATTAGCTTACCATTATCATTTAGTGCAGGGCCTTGTGTAGCCTGGCAGAGAAGGGAGGCCACACACTGTCCCAGCAGGAACCTGAAGGTGGTTGGAGGGTGGAGAGGGACTAGTACCCAGAGCCTGAGATTAAAGAGGAAAATAAGGTGGCCTAATGACTCATCATCAATTAAGCAGTTAGCTGCTCTCATTCCTTGGAGTCTCAGAACAGCAGAGACTTCCAATGCCTGAAGAAGGGCTATTGCACCAGAAATCTTGCTAAGAACTTTTTCTCAGCTATTCAGTTGGTGTAATAAAAGATATCACGTCTACTCAAAGAACCTTGCCTGCTCTTTCACAGGTACTTTCTCCCTCCCAGCCTGGGCGTCATGTGAGCTGTGTTGTGGGCAGCATTGCTAACCACTGAAGTTCTGCTAATTCTGTTAACCACTGAAAGGGAGTGGGTGGGCGTCGTGTGGCACAGGGCTCAGATCTCTTAATCTGTTTTGGTTGTTTTATCTTCTCAGCAGCCTCTGCTTCATCAATTAGTCTTGCTTTTCAGAGATACGTATCAGAAATACCTATGCAGCCCTAGTTCCTGTAGAGCTGGGCTTACAAGTTCCCTTCCGTGCAGCCAGGCTATCCAGCACCACCTTGCTTTAGTCAGAAGTACAGGATTTTAGTGTGTGGTTGGGTTTGTAGCAAACCATGTGTGCCTAGCAATTTAAAAGGAAAAGAAGCTTTGCCTAAACAAAGTGAAATTTTAAAAGGGAAGGGAAAAAGCTTCTGATCAGTTTGACCTCAGAATTCAGAATTGTGGTTGAGCAGTTGGCAGAGGGCATTGTGGGATTGCAATAGCTGACAGAAACCTGTGGGCACAGCTTCACATGTTGGTGATGACAGAGGACTTAGTTGCCTGAGCAGATGGTGTCATTCAAGTGACCCAGACCTGGGATTTTTTGGTTAGAGGTGCTTTGTGTGAACTTGCATGCATATTTGTTGACATAATACCCCTTCTGTTGATTTAACTGTGTAATGCAGACCAGGCTCAAGTGATTTTGTACTCAAAGTCTTCCTTACTTTTTCCTCGAGAGAAGGGTAATACTTTTTAAAAATTGCATGAAAGTAGGTACACAGAAAGGAGAGAGATGCCTTAATTTTAGCATAAATGCAAATCCTGGACAAACTACTTGCACAATTGTGTGAAAGTCTTGACTGTTCCCGATATCTTAAAGATACCGGCTCCAACCTGGGCTCTAGGACTGTCCACTGTACTTCACCCCCCTGGCTCACCATCAGTGACAGAGTGGCAAGACTGATCTCCCAACACAGCATTAGGAGGAGGCTTCTGCAATAGAAGACAGTGCTACCTTATTGGAGGCGAATGGATACCAAAGATTAGGGTATGCCTGCTTCACATGAGCAGTTTAATAACTCGCCTGGAGGAGGGCTTTCAACGTTTTGAAGACAATCTTCTCTTGAAACTTGCACCTTTTAAAGCCATAACATTATTTGATTAACCACAGTATACAGTTAAATTGTGTTGTCTGTTTATGATCTACGTTTAGGAGGTCTTTCCATAATTAGGAGCTTATGGATGTCTTAGTATTTACAAATCTGAAAATCATTACCCATCTACTGCTGCATTTTTAGAATAATTGAAATGTATGTGGAGTGGGCTTGCAGTCAGTCCACACTGGTATAGAATCATGGTGGTCTTGCCCTAGGGTTTAGGTCTGGCCCATAACTAACTGCATACCTCTTTTCAAGTTGTATGCTAATTTGAAGTAGCTTTATTAAGAGGTTTTTTTAAATGTGTTTTTTCTAATAAAGGAAAAATAGTTTTATTTCATGCATTCATTAAGGGTGAATGAAGGAATTTGGTTTATTTTTTCCCCTCATAAACTTCAAGAAATACACTATATTCTTGACTAGATACGGGAGTACAGCTGTTGTACTGCCATGGTGCACAGTACTCCACTTGTGTGCATATGGGGAAACTGCATAATTATCTTAACTATATAACACAGCATTGGTCCTAATTTGTCTTTTGCATGTAAGTTCAGTGCATAAACTGCTTACATGTATATCAAGCTAGGAGTGTGAAAAGCTGAGTGCAGCCTTTTCCATAGGTAATGAGCATTATTTTCACAGTTTGAGGTAAGTGCATTGCCTTTCTTTGGTCCTGAAGATGTGCATTTAAACAGACTATGCTGTAGTCTTTCCCAGTAAAATGGTCATTGACTGTAAAGATGATTCCAGGAAGCGTGTGAAGTGTGCTTGCACAGAACTTGCAGACTCCTGAGTTATATATAAGACAGCAGTTTGGAAAGACAGCAAGGAGGAAGATAGCTCCTGAGGTCCAAATGGCTGATAGACCTTGCAGTGCCAAGTGAGCTGGTCATTGCCTCTTTCAGTTAGCTTTTGGAGGAGTTACCTGAATAAACTGAACTTTTAAAGCAAGCAACGACCATCTTTTATATCAAAGGGTTCCTGGATCTTGGGTGTACAAAGTGGTCAAAAGAAAGCCATGTAGGTGGTCATAGCTTGCTTATTTGGAAACAGTTTGTCTGAGTATATGTGTTTTAGTTCATGTAACAATAGATATACTATATGCATGTTAAAAACTTGCCTCAAGGATTCTTTCTAACTCAACACTTCCTAGCCCATTTCAGTCTAAAGTTGCAAGCATAGAAAAAATTCAGCTCCTAAGATTCTCTAGAAAGAATCTTTCAGCAAGTTAATCATGTTATAAGTAAGCTTGGCAGGTTTCAATTTTTATTGGTAAATGCTGATAAATGTTGATTTTTGCCTCATACTCACAGACCGACTAATTTTTTTTTCTATCGTTAATCATCAACATTTATAGAAAGGGAACGTAAAAAAAATGATGCCTGATGGAAGTGTGTGATGACAGGTGGAGCAGTCTTACAGAGTCATGCTGACTGTAGTTTGGACTGCAACTCCCAGAAACCCCAGAGGACTGGGAACAAAGGAAGAGGGAGTGACAAAGCGGTTGAGGAAGCTATGAGCAAGTGGAGCTCAGGTTGATGGCAGCTCTGCTGCTTAGCTGGTGGCAGTCTACATTTTCTGCGGCAGGCGATTAAACTGCACTATAATAATAGTATACTGTCACTGATAAATTGTCTGCCCCCCCACTCCTAATTTCTTGCAATCCTGAAATTTTAAGTTGATAAAATTGAAAGTATGTGCTTAAGCATTGATATTATCCATCAAAATTATTAAAAAAAAAAAAAAATCCTGCTAAGTTTGGGTATAAGCATGTAAAGATGAAAGGGGAGGTATTAAGTTTTCAAGATGCTTCCTAATGATATAGTAGACTTTTCAGCATGGTTGCTGTAGAAATTGTGGCTTGGGCACACTGTAATGTCTGAGATGGAAAGATCTGTTCGTGATCCAAGGTTATTTAAAGTCTATTGAAAACATCATGATTTGATGGTTTGATTATAGGTTGAAACATGTTTTTGGGGTTTTAGTGTGCTGTCGTGGAAGAAAACAGCTCATGTTCTAGCTTCTATTCCACTTAAAACGTTCTTAAATTCCTATCTTGTCTTAAACTTGAATTAATATAAATCTTAATGGTATCTTTTTCACCATTTAATAGTAGCAGTATGTAAGTGTCATTTTGCTGCAAAGGTCTAGTTTCTCAGTTTTCATATCAGTAACCTAAAATATGCAGAGTCCTTTGAGGTTTTTTATGAGTTTTTTTGTTTTTGTTTTTTAAAGGATAGTTATTTAGACAGGTTCTGAACTGGATTAGCCTACAAAAGAACACTGCCAGTGGGCTGAAACTTAAATGCATCAGCATATGGGTTGAGGTAGAGTGGGGAATAGTAATAAAAACTTGCTTTTTTTTTTTTTTTAAATACTAGTAAGAATACAAACATGGATGATGAGGGTGTAAATCTTTATACAGCAGAACTGAGACTGCTGGCAAACAGTATCTTAATTCCTCCCCCTTCCTCCTCACCCCCCCTCCCCTCCCAATCCTGTCCTTGAAAATGTAAAGGTTTACAGCAAATGTACTATTGGATTTGCTATGTTGTCAGCCTATGAGACAAAGGACATTAAAAAAAACAAACCCAATGCTGTGATTTTTTTTCATACATAGTCATATCTGTATGCAACATGCATGAATAATTCTTATTTCTCATTTATGACATTTTTTGCTTATAAGCATCAGTTACATTTTTATTCTTTTGTGCTTTTCTCACTTTATTCTTTCCTGCTACTTGTTCACTACCCATAGTTAATATGGATTTTTGTTCACATTTTTCTTAATTGCTGAAAATTAAATCTCCAAAATTATAAAATCTGAAATTGCTTAATGAGTAAGACAAACTACTCAGTCTGACTTATATATAGGTATGTTCCATACTACTGTTGGTGTTATGGAATGAAGCCCAGGAGTTCAGATACAATTCTTGAACTTAACGCTTAAATCGGGACTAAGTTCATTGAAGCAAAGGAGATGTATTACCTGATTAAAAACATCAAAATAACTGTTGGTAGAGCCATAACATAAAGGACATTAAGAATTATGCCTAACCTAGCTTATATGAACTTCTTTTTTGTGCTTAGACATCAGGGCACAGATCTGGAAATAAGCATAGCAAAGAAACCCAAATACGTCATGTAGCATCACAACATCTATCACTATTCATTTCCTAGCTGCCTCCTATTCATGACCAATAGCTGCAAAGATAAACTGACTTTAACCCTGTTTAATACTTGCAAACCATAACATAAACAGAAATCCAGAAGAAAACACATTATTGACAGTGCAAAACAAATTGCACAACACACTTCTATTCTTGTAGTTACTGTAAAAAAAATAGGTGTAAGTGGTAAATACTGTACAAAGCCATTATATTATCAGCCATTTTGATATTGGGATACATATGCTAGGTAGTTGACATACAACTTGTATGTGACAGAATTATGAGGTCTAATTAGCAAAAAGGGAGAGTAATTAGTTGTGTGGATGGAGTATCCTGTACAGAGGCTTCCTCTGTAGACTGCGTTAAAAACATACTCTCATGTCAGCACTGTAGATGATGGAGAATAAGGCCCTCAGAACTGCATAATTTTTGGCTTGGTTTTGAACCAAGCAGAAAGCATTATTGTCTATTTAACTAAATGTACTACTTTTGCGAGTAGGTGTTATAAGGCTTCAGCCTCTTCTTGATGGGCGCCTTGCCTCCAAGCGACGTCAGGGTGAGACTTAGGCTCGGGTGCCACCTAGATGGTATGGGTACTGCTCCTACTCGCCTGCCCCATCTTCAGTGTTCTTTGTTGGAGAGGCAGTTCCCTTCAGGTGGTCCCCCAAGAGTGAAGAAGTCTCGATCCTGGTTCTTTCTTCGTGGGGCTCCAAACCTCCCCTTTACCTCACCCTTACCACATCCATGGCCCGCATGACCACTGGACTCGGTAGATCTTCTCCTGGGCAATCTCCCTTCTCGCCCAGCTTGCCCACCTCAGACTAGCTTGGGCCTTCCCATCCAGTTCCACCTTCTTTGCAGCCAGTTCCTTGGCTTCAGGCTGGCTGGGGTGCGTAAGCCTGCCCTGTCTCCGGGCTAGCTAGGGTGTCCAATGAACCCAACTGAAACAAACATCTGGCATCCGCTGAAGGACCACTGGGATCCTGTCTCCACATGTCCCTTGATGGCTCAAAAATAAAGAAACTAAAGCAAAAGGATGGGGGACTCGCTCATTCCTGTGCTCCAGGTGACTGGGGTAGGACCGCCGTCCCATATCCCCCGGATTCGCCTCCTCAGTTTGACCCCTCCCTTGGACCTCTGGCTGGCCCGGGGCCACTCTCCGTCTTCCCCGGCTCAGTGATGGAATGTGCGGTTCCCACACTGGGTTGCTCTTGTCTCCTTGCTGTGCCCCTCATGGGGGGTAGCCGCTCCCTGCCAACACCTCGCATCACCGTACCTGGATTCCCTGGTGGGGCTATGGGGTTGTTCTCGGGGGCTGTGTGTTTCCCCTGTCTGGCTGGAACCCTCTGCTCTCCACTCAGCTCCTCCTCTCCCACCTTCAGCCAAGCGATCTTCCTCCCAGCAGCTGTCGTCTCTTCCCTCTGCTCTTGGCCGGGTGATCTCCATCTCGGCAACCGGCATCTCCCGGGCGGCGTCTTTTCTTCCCTCTGCCAACCCACCAGCTGTTTTCCTGGCTGCAATTTAAGCAGCCCGCGGCTCTTGGAGGCTCCGCCCACATCTCTTGTTGATCTGCAGCTGCAGGCAACTCTGGAATCATGGAGCCTGCGCCCATGATTCCTCCCAGCTGCTACTCATCAGGAGGTATCGGGGCTCATGGTGTGAGGGTCCAGGACCCCCTAGAGGGGCTTTCACTGCCCCCTCACAACTACCATAAAGACAAAATTCAAAGGCAAATTTACAGACTGGAGGAATTTGAATCGTGAGCATTTTCTTGTTTAAACACTGTTCAAAATGTAATATACTTGAAGTAATACAAGAAAATGAATGCAGTACATACCAATAGATATGATAAGCAGGTAATTGAAAAGAGGAATACTAGAAACAATCCACAGGGATATCTCAGTGTTGCATTTCTAGTGGGAAAGGTTCAGGATCCCCCCCCCCCCCCCCCGAATGCTTCAGTTATTGGTGTTGTTTGTTGGTTGTTTTGGTTGTTTTTTTACTCTTTGTCATTTTTATTTCAGTATCTAAACTAAATTAAAGGAAAGAGGCTTTTTAGTGAGATCAGTGTTGTTTAGACCTTTGGTACTCTTGTGGCATAATATTTGTAATAGGTTTAGTTAATAGTTAAGAATGTGAAGGAGAAATGTAGTCTTCTTCAGTGAGCTCTCTTCCAAGACTAGACCTAAATAAACTTTTTTACTGTACCTTGTGTTCTGAACCTATAATTTACTATTACTAAAAATTATTTATCTTCTTTTCAGATATGCTCACCTGAAGAACCATTGATTATGTTGAAATGGCTTCATTTATTGATGGCCTATAATGACTATACTTACAAGAAATAAGACTGCTTAAAGATGTGAAAAAAACCAAGCAGCGCTTTAAGCTTGGTGCGCTCCCACACCAAGTGCAGTGCATGCCCATAAGTGACATTGTGATAGTTTGACCCAACTTGCCCACCATCTACATAGATCGTGAGCTTTAGCGGGGCTTTTTGGCGCTTTTATCTAATAGCTGGTTGAATCCACTTTAGATAAAAGCACCAAGAAGCCCTGCTGAAGTGCACAATCTATTCAGACAGTGGAGAGCTGGGTTGAACTAACATGCTGTCTCTTCTGGTAAAGCGCAGATTGTTTTTTGGGGTTTGTTTATTTATTTATTTATTTATTTATTTAAACATCTGTCAGTAGCCTAATTGTGGTTTGCCTGTCCAGAATAATGCTTTAGGATTCAAGCTACTTTGCCTCCTCTTACCTCCAGCCCCTCAAGGTAACATTTGGACTTTGTAATGTGAGAAGAAGCACATGTTTTAGTGTTACAGAATGTAATCATGTTAAAATGGTGGTGGAAGAGGTGTCATCTAATACAACCCCCACTTCACAAGTCAGAATCCATCTACGTTTAAACCATCCAGACAACTGTGTATCCCCCATCCTTAAAAGCTTCCAAGGATAGAGAGTTCACAGCCTTTCTAGATAAGCTGTGCCAGTGCTTAACCATACTTCTTAGAATTTCTGCCTAATATCCAACTCAAATGTCCCATGGTGTTATTTAAGGCCAATGTTACTGTCACCTGCAGCCATAGAAAAGTCTGTCACTATCCTCTTTTACCCTTTATACCAGGGGTTTCAAACTTGTCTGACTCTGTGGATTCAAAGGGCCAGATCTAGCCTGTGGGTTGTTGATCTGTACATGGCGGCAGTGGTGCGGTGTGGTGGCAGCAGCGGCCATGTGCAAGATCCCTCCCCCTCCCGTTCGGCTGGCCAGGCAGTGCCTGTGCTGCCCGGCACGGGGTGGGTGGTGGTGGTGCTCCATCCATGCCTGCCCGCGCATACTCCCTAGCCCCTTTCCAAGTACCCCTGGTTGACAACACCTGATTTAGTGGGTTGACTGCTATTATCTGAAAGTGCGGTTTATCACCCGGATATTATTTGCAGAAGGTGTGATGCAGGTGCAGAATCCAATTACTTACCGATCCTTTCATGCTTTTTCACGTTCCCTCTGATTTCATTTATTTTTAACGAGCTTTGTAAGCGGAGACAAGAGTTCATATCTCAGTAGCAGTGGTTAGAAAGTTTTCTTGAACTTTAATATTCCACTGTTAAAGTTAAGGTTTTTCTGACTTTCCTCAAGCTTTTAGACTACCCAGTTTTTGAGAGACCAGAATATATTTTTTTAAATCAGTAGTTACATAAAGATATGTGAAGGGGCTAATTGAAATCCAGGAGATCTCAGAGATTTCAGAAACATAGGAGACTTTTGCTACAAAATAGATATGCTTCCTGGTATTGAATTATAACTTAAGTTATAGGTTATAATAGAAAGTTATAATAGTACTATACCATTACATCTCTAGTTAAGTATATCAAACATGACTTGACTTGTCTTTGAACAGTTCTGTTACATATCTAGTAGTTCAGTAAATAAGTGCACTTCTTTCATAAGACCTGGGATTTAAAAATACATTTTAATAATAAAATGGGATCATTTATAAAACCTTTCAAGACAAGTCAGTCCTAAGGCTGCTGCGACTGTTGGGGCACCTTAGATGCTATAACAACTCTCCTCTACTCTGCCCTGTGTTTAACTGGCTGTGTGCACTCTATCAGTTGAAGCCTCAGCCAGTCCTTAATATTAGTTCCCCATCTCTTCTTGGGTCTCTCTTCCTCTTCCCCTCCATTGTGCCCTACATGATAGTGTTGGCAAGAGTGTCTGGCCTTCTTGTGTTGTGTCCAAACCATTGCAGCTTCCTTCATCACACAACCTCCAACAAAAGTTCACAGGTTCCAATTTCTTCACTGATCTGTTGTTTGACTGATTCATTGGTCCGGTGCTTGATGTACAAGACACACAGCAGTCTCTTAAAGCAGGGCATTTCAAATGCCTCAGTTTTATTCACTAACCTCTTATTAAGCATCCATGCCTCACAGCCATAAAGCATTGTTGAGATGATCACAGCATGTAGTATGTAAGTTTAGCTTCAGTGTAATATTGCTGCTTGTCCAGAGTTTCTTTACCTTTGTTTGTTGACTGGTGGCAGTGGCTACTCTGGTCTTGACTTCCTTTTCAAACGTCAAGTCTTCTGTGATGGTGGCTCCCAGATACTTGAAATGTGTTACTCTTTCTAGTTTTTCTTTGCCAATTTTTATATCATCATTGCTGTCGGTGATCTTGGAGGTTGTCATCTCTTTGCTTTTCTCTAGAAGAGAAAAACTTCAAACATTTTACCTGTTCTTAAGGTTATACTTAAGCTAGGGACTGATATTATACATAAGCCAGTTTAAGTGATCAGAAACTGGTTTAAACCTGTAACAGAACAGACATTCAGTGCACATAAACCAGTTTCAAAATGGCCAAAACTGGGTTGAGAGAAACCTGGTTGAATGTAATGTTAGACTCTGGTTGTATCAGACTTAACTGATTTGGCTCAAACTGGTTTATGCAATGTTTGTCCCAGACCTTAAACTTAACCTCTAGGAGAAGCAACATTTTTTTATTGTGCCCTTTCCTAACTTCTCTAGACCAAGTCAGGTTTTCATATTAGAATAGATGAGTGTTTCCTAGATTGGTGTGCAGAGCACCTGAAATACACATGTGAAAACAGAGAGGTCTATTTGGTGGTGCTTGTTTATTTCTAAATGGGGAAGGGAAATGAAATGCAGAAATAAGATGATTTGATTGTTTTCCAATATGTCAAAATGTTTATCACACTTAAAATTACTAAAATATGTCCCTTTATTACTTGTTCATTGAAGAATTGTTGAAGTTGTCAGAGGGATGGTGTATTAATTCAGATGCAAGGGGATGTGATCAGTGAGGTGCTGCTTCTGTTAGTGATGGGGTCCCCACATGGTTTAAGAAGTTTAACAGTAACCTTGCAAAAATGGGACATACAGTTCTTACATCTGCTGAAGAGAGCTGCAGAACTAGAAATCTGTTTTACTTCTGGAAGACTATGGACACTTTTATGTGTGTTCTGGAGGTGTATGTGTGTGGGGCGGGGGGTAGCGCTTTAATTAGAGTGGCTTCAAGAGCTGTTCTAATTAAAGCACCACAGCGGTTTGTGTATCAGCATCCCTTCACTTCAAAATGGTAGTGGGGGTGCCTGAACTAAAAGGTTGTTCTATGAGATTTTGTTCAAGCACCCCTGCTGTTATTTTGAAGTACGGGGATGCTGATGCATAAGACACAGGAGGCTGCTGGAGTCTGGTAATTGCCATACTCCAGCAGACTGGATTAGTTAAATCTGCTCTGATGTGCTGCAATTATAGCACATTGGAGCAGCCTCTGTGCTCGGGTACTGACACCCTATATGTTAATTTTAAGTCAGTGATTCCACTAACTTATAGGGTAAACACAAAGTTGTCACATTTTACCTCAAACCTTGAAATTAAGTGATTAGGCTAATGTTTTTAAGGGGGTGCATGGGAAAGAAGCTTATGTTCTTCTCACCTTTCTGTGTGTTTGGTGTTTTGGGTGAAACTTAAAACTGGTCTTGACGAATTCCTGGAGTCTTTTTTTCTCAAATTAGGAGAATATTTCTAGTGTAAATTTCAACATGACTAATGCTCCATCTTTTACTTCAGCTGCAGAAAATTGTCACTTTCCTCAAAATCCAGCGTTGTGGTGTTAATGCAGGAGCTCTGATATTTGAGTTTCAAACTAATTTGTGTCTCTCTATATGCTATCCCAGGGGTGGGCATTTATTTCAGGTGGAGGGCCGCTTACTGAGTTTTGGCAAGCCATCGAGGGCCGCATGACAGGTGGCCAGGGGCAGATGAATATTAATTTTCTAAATTTTTTAGGGGCCCCGTGGGCCAGATAGAATGGCCTGGAGGGCTACATCCGGCCTGTGGGCCGCATTTTGCCCACTCCATGATATCCTGTTAAATAAATTGTGTGGTCCTCTAAGATTGTATTGTTTGTGACAAGCTATTTGACTTATGACTCCCTATTTTTATTACTTATCAATGAGTTCAATATAATTATTTAAGAAAAAAATTAATTTAAAATCCAGAAACTGGATTATTTTGCTGTGCCAGAAGTGTTTTTTCCCTTTGTTTTTTATTATAATAAGTTGCCTTAGAAAACTAGAAATATAATTTATCAGCAGTTGTCATAATAAAGATTGTTTTAATAGGCCATGCTTATTTACAATCTTATGCTCTGAAGAATAGAATCTCTTTTATCCTGGACATCTAGACTGAACTTTTTCTTTAGGAAAGCATCCACTAAGATTTATGCCACACCCCCCCCCCCCCCCCCCCCCAAGATTCTAAGTCAGGAGGATTTAACCTTCATTAATAGCTGGATTGGTTTAAGGCTTTAAACTCAAAAAGTAAGAATTGTGCGGTCGTGGACTTCCCAGTTCCTAACAACTTCAAATGCAAGTTGTTAGTTTCTAACTCTTACCTTGTCTTCACATAGAGCAAGGGTTGTCAACTGGGGTACTTGAGAGGTCCTAGGGGGTACACATGGGTGGGTGGGAATGGAGCGCTGCCACGCATGATCCCGTGGTGCCAAGCAGGTGCTGCCCGCCTGGCCAGACATAGGTGGGGAGGTGGGGGGGAGCTCGCTCGCATGTGGTGCCCCCTCTCCCCCCCACTGGGCATCCAGCTGTGTGCCACCACACTATGCTCGGTGGCTGGGGTGTACACTGCTTTGCGTCCAGCCGCCTGGGGGTACAATGACAGAAAAAGGTTGAAACCCCCTGACAGTGTTTCTGCAAGAAGAATTCAGTCAATTCCTTGCATTGCCCTCAGTCTAGACATTTTCTCTCCTTTTGCTCCTTTTTATGTCTGCTTCTGCTCTCTGGTACAATGGAGACTGTTTTGGCTAATCCTCAGGATCCTGACCTTGTTGCACTGATGAGATTTCCTCTTACTGGACTTGCTGTAGCTGTTCAGTGTTTGTGCAATAAAGTTTTGAACTAGGTGTGCTAGGAAAAAATAACAACTCATCTCTGTAAAACTATTTGGATTCCTTATCATTGGAAAGATGAGAGCTTGTGTTGGTTATTTTGACAGACTGCAATACAGCCATGTCAGCTTCAAAGGCTTATACTCTTCATAAAATGAGCAGCTGTAGCAGTGTGAAGATTTAAAGATGAAAATATACAAGGACAGGCAGGCTTATTGGGCTGAACATAGCTCTTTTGAGGCTGAGGAAGAGCAAGGACAGCATATAGAGGATAGAGTCTGGGGTCAGAGCAGCCTGAAAATTTAAAGGACTGGCTGACTTTCCCTGATAAAAGCAGCAATTTGGTGATGAGTCTTTTCTTTGATTACACTGTCTAACACAAGTAGGCTCTGAAACAGTGTAGCCTCTGAAATACTCTGGCAATGGAGAAGAGAGATTCATATGATATGTAGCTTTCAAAAGCATCTCAAATCCTTTCCAGATTGTTAAATATTTACTTTTTAATTACCTTTTGACAAACGTAGTGAGAGATACTTCCTGTTGACTTACGGAGATGCACTTGTTCCAGTGCATTTTTTCATACCTGTTAAGCATGTGTGGTTTGGGGGGGGGGGTTTGCTGTGGGTCATCTTGACTTTTTTTCTAGTGTATTGTTACCTGTGCTTACTTTGACTTGCAATTTCTGCATAGCTTAATTTTTCTATTTAAGTTTTGAAGCGTTGCTGCTTGTTTTTCTCTCAGGTTTCCATGTCCATATTTATACTGCAATAACCTCATTGAGGCTTGGGCATAGCTATGTCAATCCAGTCCTGTGTACTGCAGGAAAAGGGTCGCAGGCCAAGCTGATGGGTGCACTGAAGAAAAGTTCCTAGGCTAGTCCATCTACCAGATGCCATCACCACTTGTTTCTATACTTCATATTTAGCATGTGTTGGAAAGGTGATGGCTGATCATTATTAAAGAGATTTTAACTCGCTTTGCAGTGTAGAGGCCATTGAAAATTTAGGAGAGTACTACATGGAACGCGGTATCCTTATAATTGAGTGATACTTTTTTCTAGGAATTTAAATGGTATTACGTTGGGTTTTAGCGCTCTTTAAAGATGCTCTGAGCTTAAATAATTGAGGTGATTTGCCTGGTTAACAAGAAGTGGGGAGCAAGAGAATTCCCATCCATGTAACTAAACGAATAGATATTTATCCTTCTTTATGATGCAGTGGATAATGAGATAACTGTACACCTGCCCAAATTGAATCATTTAAAGCTATAGTTTTAATTCCTGAATTTGATGATTTTTATAGCCTGAAAAAATCAGTGTGGTCTATGCTCTGGTAATTGTGGGGTGCTGTCTTATGTACATGTTTTCGGAGGACTTCTTGTTGGTAGTGTTTTCCTTTCTTTAACAAAATAGTTACTTTAAATAAGACAATACTACAAGTCTGAAGATGGATACTGAAGATAAAGTAAAATCTTTAATAGTGATCACGTCAAGTGCTGCCACTTTTCCAGTTTGTTCACATTCAAAACAAGACTTGCACAGGGAAAAAATCCTTCGGAGGCAATGGAAAGATTCAAGGTTCATCAAAGACAGTTAAAACCTCTAAAGCAGATAGACGTTATCAGCAGTCTAGAGAATCTCAGACTGAGTGGGCTCCCTAAATTCTTCCGTACCATATTCCAAATTGTGGCAGAGGGCCATCCTGGGGCTGGGTCTTGTGTCAGTCTGCCTACGTAGGGCAGTCCACCCAGTCTCTTCTGCCGTGACTTGCTGGTTAAGTAAAGTGGTGGTAAATGTGGGAGGCTGCCCATTTTATGCCCCAATGCCAGGGGGTGCTATTCATGTCTTTGTACTGCCCCTACACCAAGGCCTATGCCTCACAGATGGCATCCAGAATCTTACTGTATTCCTGGCCAAAGCTGGACCAACTTAGTCCTCTGTCAGGCCTCTGTTATGTTCTGAGCCTCACTCATACTGCCCTCCTCTCACTGGGGCCTCTTGCACTCTGCCGTCTCTCATGGGGCCTCCTTCACGCTGCTCCCTACTGGAACTTCTTCACTCTGCCCTGCTCCTCTGAGCAGCTCCCATAGGCCATTAGGTTTATCAATTTTACTCCTTGACTAGCCGACATGCAGCCTTTTGGGCCTCTCCCACTACCCTCATCTGGGTAGATTCATAGATGCTAGGGTTGGAAGGGACCTCAACTGATCAATGAGTCCAACCCCCTGCCCTGAGCAGGTAGTGACCAGCCATTTCACCAGACGTTGGGCTAACTTTGCCCTAGCTCCTCATTGGGCACTTCTGCACATACAAAACACACTCCTGTGGGGAGCGACCTGTGTTCTGGCCATCCTTCATCCCTACTTAACACGCCTCCTGACGCAGCCCTTCAGACTGGCCTTCAGCCTTACTCTGCATTTTTCTCATGCACAGGCCTTTGGTTTGTAAAGATGCTCCCTATGCTGTGCAGACCCACCAAATATCTTATTGCCCTTTTCTGGGGCCATTGTCCTGCCCTCTTCCTTGGGGCTGTGTGGAATCGTGCATCCCCCTGAGCTCAGATGTCCACAGACCTGCCTGGCCTCGCTACCTACTGCTGGGTCTTCTGGGTCTCCTTGAACCCCGTAGGGCTCAGGTGTCCAGAGATGTGTCTGGCACGCTTACTCACAGTGTTATTGGGGGCTGGAGATATTAAGGCATCCCCTACGCACCTTTCACCGGGGAGGTTACCGGTTCTGGCATTTGAATAACACTGCCTCACCATGGGCAGTCCCTCCAGGCCTCTCTACCCCAGCAGGATGCAGTTTTAGGTCATGCCCAGGACCAGGAGCCTCCTGCCATCCCCATTAGCTCCTGCCCTTACCTCCAAGATGTTGTGAGAAGCAGCTCAGCCAGGTGATGTCGCTCCCTCAACTGCAAGCAGCAAACTGCTGCCTCGGCCTGCCTTGCCTAAGTTGGAAAATGGCTGCCTTAATTGAGCACCTGTCGCCTGCCTGTTCCAGCCCTTAAATATGCACCAGTGGTGCCCTGCTACACAAATGAACTTACACACACTAACTCATTTTTTGTCTGCAGGTTTTTCTCTCTTCCATTCCTGGACTCTGATTTTGGTCTACTGCAGAGCTTGATAGCATTTCATACTTATTGTGTGTGTCTCTGGCATTCATTCAGATACAGAATTTTATGTTTTCCTGCTTTATAACTGTTTCCCTCCTCTGTTTCATAATGACCACTTCCACTCACTTGCATCTTGGTAATTTGCATCATTTTGATGAGATGTTGCTGGATCTGCCACACCAGATAAGTATAGTAATTTTATGGAAGCAGACTTTGAAGAGTAGTATTGATTCTTATGGAGACATGCTATTTTAATCAAGTAAATTCATTTAAGCTGTCATGGTGATTCAGTGCGATAGCATGTTTGTTCTCTAAGTAAGATAGTAGGTTTCTGTCTTATATGGATGCAGCTAACTTAGAAGTCATAACAGTATCAGCCATATGGCACAAGATGTCTTACAACTAGCAATGATTATTTTAAGATGGGTCTATCTTCCTAGGAGTTTTGAAAGTCATTGTTCTCCCAGGTGTATCTTCAGTGCCTTGTGTGAAATAATCAAAAACAGCACTATGTATTATAAACCTGAAGAAATGTCAGAGTACTTTACAGATACTGACTTAGTCAAAGAAATGCATGTTACATAGGTAGACAAGGTTCCTTGGGTGAATTTGATATCTTTTATTAGACCATTATTACGTAGGTATCCACTTTTTTAAACTCTGGGTTGCTTTTGGGGGTATGCTGGTTATAATCAATAGCACCTGAATCTGTGGTTCTGTGGAACTTCTAAATCCAGTCTAGAATTATGTCATCTGCTGAACTAAGAAATGTTTTGTTTTATAATAATTTATAAAGCTGTTGTTGAAATGCCAGTGATGAAAATGCTGAGTTCTGGCTGACTTCCTTATATCACGGTACAGTCTCATCTGGGGAAAAAAGACCAAAAAAAAAAAGAGGGCGGGAGCAATGGAAAGGTCTTGGAGAATCATGAGCTCATAGAGTCAGAGTTATGTTAGTTGCTGCTAAAATTGACTTTTAAATACTGAGAGCTCTCAGGTGGAGACAGTGAGGCTAGGACATAACCTGCATGCTGAACTGTCCATAAAGTAAATAGATAAAGATCAATATACTACAGATGTCACACAGACGGTTGCTGCTCTGCAGTTACATGATCTCTCTTTTCTGTAATAGTATATTTTGAGTGCCAAAAGTGCATTGGCTTTGCGTTCTTTTCATCTTTTTTTTCTGTTAACATGTGAGAGGTTTCCTTTCTTTCTCTTTTTCTGTTCTGATAGTTTATTGTCTGCACTTTGTTTTCAGCACTTTGTTTTTTCTACGTGCTACTTCAGGGGTTTCCAACCTTTTTTAAGGAGTGTACCCCTTCTGGGGTACACTCCTTAAGTGTACCTTCTGGGTACACTTCTGGCGGGGCGGGGGAAGAGGGTGTTGGCAGACAGACATGGAGCAGGGGGGTGGGGAGGGGCTTGCACATGGCGGCGGTGGCGCGGGGTGGTGGATGGTGGCAGTTGCCACTGTGTGCAAGCTCCCACTCCCCCATGTACGGCTGGCTGGGCAGTGCCTGCGCGGCCTGCAGAGGGGAGCTGCTGCCCTCGTCCGTGTGCCCTCCCTTCCCTCCTCCCCTGGGCTCTGCTCCTGGGAGGTGGCGGTATGGGGTGGTGGATGGCAGCGCTCCATCCCCGTCCACCCGCACGTACCCCCTAGCCCCTTTCCAAGTACCTCTGGGGGTACGTGTGCCCCCACTTGACAACCCCTGTGCTACTTAATTAGGATATGCTATGGATTTCTTTTTGAATATCCAGGCAGTATAACTAATGTCTGCAGCATTCATAGTATTGTCTCTCCTTAATATTCATAATGTTAATTCTGCTTTTCACTTGGAATATTAGTACTGTATAACATTTGTTTCATTTCACAGTACTATATATGTGCACCTGATCCCATGTTGTTTGATATCAAGTGACAGGTGATGACAAATTGTACTGACAGACTTTTATTGAACACAATTACTCAACAGGAACCATTCCAAATCAATCATAACATAGCAACCTTAATCTGTTAACAGACCTAAATGTATTATATGAAAGTAATTTTTCCCTTTGGTTTACAATTTCTGAACTATTTAATCTAAGCATAATTGAAAGAATGAAAATGTAAAGCTTAATTAAACCTCTTCCATATATTTCCCTGTAAAAAATAAGGCATCCGTTCTCTCCACTTTTTAAAATCTCTTTGTTTTTTGTAACATCCTATATTTGTGCAAATTATTGTTAGCTAATCTTATATTGTGGGAATTTTTATATAGATTCCTGAGATTTTTCTTCTTAATGTATTTTTACCTTTAGTTCCCTGCCGTGTTTAATTTTTTTTTTCCTTCAACTTCCCGTCTGTCCTTCCATCTGTTTAACTTAACTGCCTCTTTCTCTCCTGGTGTGTGTTCTCATCTGTTTTTATGCCTCACTTTTACCCTTTACAGCTTGGTTTAACTTCAGTTAGTGGTCTGGAATAACTTTCATTAAACTATTTCACCACTGTTCGGTAACAGCTATTATTTTTGACGAGTTCAAAGGGACTATTAAACTATAAGCTTTTCTTTCTGTGCATAATGTCTTTTTATGTTATGTATTCGTTACTGTTTGCTCAGCCCAAGTTTGGCAGTAGGGTGATACTTTAGACATGTATAGCAACAGATTTTTAGTGTCTGTTTTCTGAGACTCCACAAGTTTTTACAGTCTCTTGGAAATTATTATAACAAAATGGAAAGAGTTATCCAAATGAAACTGTTAATCTGAGGCAGACAAACTGACCTCGGTTTTGTAAAGACATGTGCACATGCCTAATACTGCATAGGGAAAAGTCCATCTGATTTTCATACATAGGAGAACACATCCTAGCCAGGGGTGGGCAGTTATTTTGGGCAGAGGGCCGCTTACAAGCCATCCAGGGCTGGATGACAGGCAGCCCAGGGAAGATTAACATTAATTTTCTGAATTTTTTAGGGGCCCCGTGGGCCGGATAGAATGGCCTGAAGGGCCGTATCTGGCCCCTGGGCCACATTTTGCGTGCCCCCCCCACCCCCCCCCCCCGGTCCTAGGCTCTTGGTCCTCATCACACACTTGTAATAATCAAGATTATATTAAACTGCTTAAATTTGCTGTTAGATTAGTTTCGTGTGTGGGTAGTTATTTCAGCCCCATATTCTAATTATTCTCTAATAACAATTCTCATCTTGTCTGCATCCCAGATTCTAAAGGAAAATTATGAACTTTTCTGTATGTCTAAAAAATTGATAAATTTGACATCCAGAGGACCAAACAGGGAAGTGCGTTCCCAATTCTGGGGACCTCTACCAGCTCTTTATAGCCAGTGATCTCCAGCTAGAACACATTCATTGGTACATCTGAAAGAATAGACAGTCTCTTGGAGGGCCATTGAAGGATTCAGGCTTTTTATGGACGTTAAAAAAAAAAAAAGCACTTTAAACTGTGCGCCCCTGCACTGAGCCCAGTACATGCCCGGAAGAGGCAGTGTGTTAGTTGGACCCAGCTCACCCTATATCTGTGTAGATTGGGTGTTTCAGTGGGGCTTTTATGGCACTTTTAGGGATGCACCGATGGAAACTTTTTGAACCAATAATGATGGCTGATTTTTAAGGAGCCATATCGGCTGATACAGTTTAGATTACGATATGCAGCCAGGCAGTTTGGAGATGGTGTTGGGCTGGTAAGTCTGGTGTAGGGGAAGGGATGGGGGAAGAGGTATGGGTGGGGCAGATCGAGGCCCTTCTGATGAGGGAGGGAGTGGGACAGGGGTGGGCGTTGCTCGGCCGGGCAGGGCGCAGGATGGGGCAGTGAGCGGCTCATCTGGAGGGTGTCGAGGGGGTGGCTGGCCCTGGCTGGCCCTGCGTGCACCCCGGGAGACTGTAGGGGGCGTGAGTCTCTGGATCTGCATGGGGCGGGGTGGGCTGCTGCTGCAGGCTTGGGGTGGGGCTGTGCTGGGCTGTACTCGGGGGTGGACGGCAGTGGCACTGGGAGGGGGCTGGCGGGTGGACGGCGTACAGCCACCCCAAAATTTGCCGTAGCCTCCCTGTAGCCCCCCTCTCAGTGCTGCTGCTCCCCTGCCGGGAAGAGCCTAGCACAGCCTGCAATGGCAGCTGGCCCCGAACAGATCCAGGGACATGCCCCTCATGCCCTCCCAGAGTTAGTGCAGGGTGGGAGCTGCCTACCCCCTCCCCTCCAGGACGAGCCGCTCACAGCTCTGTCCCCCGCCCCACCCTGGCTGAGCAGCGTCTGCCCCAGCCACACTCCCTCCTTCACTGTGGGGGGCCTTGATCTGCTCCCCCACAGTCCTCCCACCTCTCTTCCCCCACAACAGACTTACCAGCCAAGGCTGCTCTCTAAGATGCTGGGCTGTGCTCCTGGCCACGTTCATGCTGTGGCTGTGCATGTACATAAGGCATTTATTGGCCATATCAGGCAAAAAAAAAAGCCTGTTTCCGAGATTGTCAATTTTCCCTATATCAGTGCGCCTTTAGCTTTTATCTAATAGTTGATTGAATCTGCTTTTAGATAAAAGCACCAAAAAGCCCTGCTGGAGCAAGTGATCTGTGCAAACATTGCGGAGGTGGGTTGAACTAATGCACTACTTCTTCTGGTAAAGCACTTTTTTTTCCCCACCCTCACATCTGCCAGTGCCCTTAGTTTTGCCCCAGAACCTCACATTCTAGTGTAGTATTCTCACTGTTCCTAACAAGTGAGCATTTTTGTTCTAGACTCCTCGTCTGCTTGTTTGTTCCATTGACTTGCGTGATCATAAAAAGGTGTTTCTTCATGGTGCAAATTATTCTGATTAGATAACCAGATAATCTTATTACTGTTTTCTTGTTTTACTTTCCCCTTATTAGTTTATTGAAAACATCCCAAAAATGTTGCGTGATGGGTTATAATGGTGCTAGTTTTAAAGACTTCGTAGACAGCTGAGAGAAGACAGGACCAAGAGCATCATGATTTAGATGAGGACTTGGATCAGCTCAGGTTGGGTCTCTATGATTGTGCTGGCTAAGCAGCTGTAGAAAAATGAATTGGTAGATAAAGAATATATTAACGTGGTTAACTCAGTAATTCTTAACACACAAAACTGTTTTTTAAAGACTTATTCATTTATAACACAAGAAAATAATCGTCTAACATTTTATAATTGGACATTTTGATGTTCCCAAAATCCAGAGACTAAAATCTTGGCAAGAAGTTTAGCTCTTTGAGTCCAAAGAGACTGTAAGAAACAGGTGGTCCTTATTAATTATGCAGTATGTCAGGCTTTTTTTTCTTTCTTTCCCAAAAGTGGAAAAGTACCAAGAATGCCATTTTCGATGCAAAAATAAAAGAACTTAGGCAAGAAGAAACTTGGGTAGGAAAAAACATTGCCAATGTATTGGCTACTCTGCTATAGACAACCTCAAATAAAAATACAGGGGTCTTGGAGTTTCAAGACCAAACTTGCTGTCAACGCAAAAAAAAGCAGCTGTTGCATTTAGTTGAATGTGGTCTGGAAAAACTTAAACGGATCTATTCTTCATTGGAAAATGCAATTCTTTGACCTTAGAACACTTTTGTGAAATTGTGTGGATTTTTTCAGTTTCATTTTTGGAAGTGGGGATTCTGGTGCTTGTCAAAATATTCTGCTTTGATGGTTTTTTAAACAATATTTCCATTTTTACAGTTGAAACAATTATTTACTTAATTTTTGTATTTAATATGCAGGTAGGCCAGAGATTGAACTTCATTAAAAAAGATTAGGTATGCCATCAGAACTAGCTTTAAAAAATATCAGGATACTGCGCTGCAGGATAGTCACTTGACAGGAAATTAGCTGTGTTGCAGAATGTTCTTAGTTTGCTGGTTAGTCTAGTGTAACAAGGAAAAAGACTTGGGGTTTTGTTCCTTGAGCCAGAGTTTGAGTCGCATAAAATTGCATTCAAGAAAGGACCTTATGTCTCTGTTAAAACTGATACTTGGAATTATTTCAGTTTAATTTATGCCTCCACATAATTAAATAGACATTTGCCTATGTTTGCTTTGCAGAAAGCTTCATATATGGAGATGAAACCATGAAGAGAAATCAGAACAAATAATAATGCTTTTCCGAAACCGTTTTCTGTTATTGCTGGCTTTGGCAGCCTTGTTAGCTTTTCTGAGCCTCAGTCTTCAATTCTGTAAGTATATATCCCTGATGTTTGGCCTATAATGGGCCAGTGATGCGACTATATCTGTTTAAAGCAAAACAAAAAGGGGGCAGGGGGTTCATATGTTTTGTATAGATACTGTTGGGCTTCCTAATAAACTTAGACTTTTACAAGAAATTAAAAAAATAATATGAAGATAAAAATATTATAATGTACTATATAAAATTCTAAAAATAGAACTTTTATGAAATCTGAACCACTTCATAAGATTATTTAATTTTTAGAAGTAATAGTCTCTATTAGGTTCATTATGTAGGTTTAATTGAGTCATGGTAGTGGAGAGAGAACCATTTTAGGTAAAGGAACTAATTCCTATTTTGTATTACACCAAACTAGATGGAATCCAGGGAAGTGGCCTGACAATCTGTGCTGTAACACTTCCTTTATTGGGGCTTATCTGCATTTAGAAATTAAATAAAGCTTAAAAAATATTCATTTATCCTACACAGTGCTGGCCACAAGCAACTGTTTTATATAGGAAAAGGCAAATCAAATTAAGCTTCATGTTGGCACAAACATGGCTTGTCTTTGTCCATGCTGACCAGTCAGCAGTGTCTCAGCTAAGGTGACTGTTACATTTACTATTTTTTTCCATTTAAAGCAGGGCCATGAATAGATCCAATTTATGTTACAAGCAAATTAAAAAACTGATGTTGGCTAAAAGCAGAATAAACAGAATATAGGTTACCTACTTTTCCTCCACTGTATTTCCGTAGATTTTATTAGATTTTGTTTCTTCTGTATCCATGCATTAAAATAAATTCTGCTTAGTGATCAGAAGAACACAAAAGATTTCCTGTATTTAAAATTTACCATGTACATGCATATGCAAAACAAAATGTTTTTTAGCACAGAATTTTACATTGCACTCCGGCATTTGAATGCAACTACGTTTTTATGTAAGATGACCTATGACTATCTAATACCTTCGCTAAGCTAAGTAATGCTTGCTAGGAAATATGTACTACTTGAACATGTAATCTCTTCTGTGCACGTGTGGTTCAAAACATTCTCTTAACTTCTCAGGCAGGGTATGATCTGTTTCCCATTAATTTCTCTGTGCCTTGCCCTTCAGGCTTTATGTGCCTCTGTCCTCATGTTTTGTGCTTTTTCTATCATGTAGAACAGGGGTGTCCACTTCACTTTGGGTTGGATCTGGACCATGGGACTACCCCTGGGTTGGATCCATGGGTCTGGTAGCAGCAGGAGTTGGGGAATGGCAGTCATGGGTGAGAGCTATGTCTGTGCAGCCCTTGCTTTCCCCCTTGCTGCTGATGACCATGTTCTTTGGAGTCCAGGGGTCCCAAATTCTGCAGCAGGTCTGTCCCATGACCTTGCTCCCCAACTCGTGATGTGGTGGGACAGATAGAACACCTCTGTGGGCTGGATCTGCTCATGAGCTGTATGTTTGACAACCCTGATGCAGAAGGTCAGCTCCTAGAGAGAGGTTGATCAAAATATGAAACAGAAATATTACCTGAAATATAAGTAGATGCTGCTTCATGCCCCATCTTTACTAGCAGAGGATACAAGATGGCAAGTGAATTTAAACTTTTTAAATCACTGCGAAATGATATCCACTTCTTTTAAGGAAGCTGTGTGCTCAAGAATCATTCCTGTAGACTAAGACATTTGAGGGCTGTTTAAAAGTAAATTAAACTTCAACAAGTCAGGGCCAATGTTGATGCTGAAATATATTTGGAATTTTTTACATAATGAAGACTGAAAAGAGAACAAAGTATTTTTGGTGAAGGCTGTACAGGATAGGACCATGCCTGCATGAAATATGGAGAGGATGCTTAGCCTTAGCACCAAGAAGTGAACCCAAGCTAGTGGCAGGGTATGCAGTGAGACTGGAAACACCAACTTCACTCATTAGACATTTAGGATTGAAATCAGTGAACTAACAACTAAGAAGTATGTGAGTGTGTGTGTGTGTGTGTGTGTGGGGGGGGGGGGGGGGGCGGGGGGCAGGGCAGTATCCTCAGGCCTTGACTTCGGGGGTGGAGAGGGCACAAAAATAGCTGATGCTGCTTCATCTGCCAAAGGCACAGAAGTGCCCTGCTCTGTCTCTGAGTGTTTGCATCTCTGTTATCAAAACTATGACCATTCCGGGTACTCTTCATTTTCACCTCCAAGTCTTTCCTACTCTGTGTTGAGTCCAATCAGTAAGGATCCTAAGGAGTTTTGACAGCTTTTCCTTCTAAGCCCACATCCACAAATTGCATGCATTCACAAATCCATGAAGTCTTGATACACAGCAGGGAAAAATCTATAGGAAAAGGTGCCTCCTGAATGGAAAAGTTTTTCAATAAGGCCCACCCAGTAATACCTAAATTTGGTACAGATGCCAGTACTAACAATTTTTGGCTGTTTCTTATTGTTGGCGCATTCCTTTTAGTTCTTTTGTGGTTCACCTGGTAGCATTGTCAATCTATCCTGCATCAATAGAAACCACTCTTGTCTCTTCTGCTCTTCATCTAGGTTTTTCAAGGGATTCATGTGAACTTACCCACTGCTCAAGGCATTTCAGTATGGGATTTTAAGTGTTAGGGCAATAGTATTATGGAGTACTCTCCTCCTTTTAAGCTCCTCTAATCCTTCATTGACAGCCTTGTGCTCAGAATAGTTTCTTTCATGGCATCGCTAGTGCAGAAGAGTGATCTTGCTTAAAGCATCTATTGCTGAACTCTTAAGTGATTTGTTTCACCAAGAAAATGGAGATACTCAGACATCAAGCAAGATTAATTCCCCAAATGGTTTCCAACCTCTACATAAAATAACTTGTGTGTTCTTCCCAAAGTTACATACTATGCCATGGGATATAAACCCAGCTCTTGATAATATATAGCTTCAGATTCTGAATGTTTTGCTTCTCCAGCAGTGAGTAGCCAATTCAAGGGCCAGGGTATTTCATCCAAAGCTGTCAGAATAACTCATATTAGGTCTTGACATATTACCAGTGGGCTGAAACAACATGTCCAATAAGCTTCTGAAATGTGGTGATACCGAAAATCTAAGGCTTCTTTGTGGAGTAACCTGCTAATATTTGTTAAGCACTCTGCCCTGGAGTGCTTTAGCATCTTGGAGATGTTAAATGTGATATACTGCTCTCCTAGAGTGCCTGTAGACGTGTGGGACATCTTCTCCAACGCGCTGTAATTACAGCGTGTTAGAGAGCACTTGATTAATCCAGCCTGCTGGAGCGTGCTAATTAGCATCCTCCAGAAGTCTTGGTGTCTTCTGTATTCAGTGTTCCTGCACTTCAAAATGGTGGCAGGGGCACTTTAAAGCTTGTTGAACAAGAGACGCCCTAATTAAAGTGCCCCCTCCCTGCCCCCAGAGCATGTTTAAAGACACCTGTATTTCATATTCAGTTGATGCAACTGAAACTTTATTTCCACTGTCTGGAGAGAATGGTACTTGCCAGCTGCCAACTAAGTAGGGCCCACACTGACGTATACTTGAAGAAGAAAGACAAGTTTTTAACTTTCTAGTAACCATGTTTTGGGATAACTTAGTCTATGCAGATCCTTCAGCCTGCTTTCCATTGATGCATTTGAGAGGTATGGTTATGACTGCACTTTTCTTTTATACACTTGCACTGGGCGCAGTGTTGGCAGATGTACCTACTCAAAGTATTTCAGGTACATGAGCCAGAAGTGCACGGTCACCTGCACTAGCTACCACCTCTCCTTTGTGGATAGGCGTTAGCTAGTGCAGGTGACCATGCATTTTTATAATTAGCAAGTTTCCACGTTCCGTGTTCTCAAATAACTGATATTTATTTCCATGCAAAATGACTCCTTCAGTTCCTGTTCCTGGGCATGTGTAATGAGGGCTTCCAAGAAGCCGTGGCATTTCAGTGTTCTCTATATTGGAAGTTTCCAGAACATTTCTCTTTTTTATGAATATATATATTTTTTTTCATCATTTACTGGTTTTTGGCAATTCTACAGGGGAGTGACAGTAATACACTTTTTTGCTCAACTATGAGAAAAAAAGACTTGTTTAAAGACTAGCGTCAGAGTTCCAGGCACCTTTTAAATAATGTATTTCATAGATTGTGTGATCAGACAAAGGACTGGGGACCAGATGTGTGTTTGATTTCACTTTGGCTCAGCTACTGCCCAAATGCATGTTAAACTCAAAATATCTGTGCTATAAAATGAGATTTACATGAACAGTTGATCCCTCTGAGTTGATATGCTTTAATTTTTAAAAGATATAGAAAGAGTGTCTTGAACCAAATTCTATTTGTGAGAATTTTCTCTGACTACTAAATGCTACAAAGTATTTTCCTCTTGAGTTTAACAATCCTAAAATTTCACACTGGATGTTAGATTGAATGTCAGATCATATGTAACTGTTGACAATTGAAGTAGATTAGCTAGTAATTTGTTAATCTATTTGTAGTTATATCTGAGTAATGTGAATATTTAAATATGTGACATGTATAAAGTTATTTTTTCTTCCTATTTGTAACATTTGGTTTTTTTTGTATATTAATTTTCTTTTTTATGTATACTGTCTTTGTCTGCCTAATGGGAATGGAAGAATTCAAATTACATTTAAATTTCATGAAGTCTTGTTCTCTGTTAAGCTCTGTTTAATCAATTATAATTTTTTGATCCATGCAGAAAATATGATGTTGAATTTATATGAACAATCTATGCTAATCATATTGAAACCATGTTTTTAGTACTAAATGAAATTTTTTATATATAAAAATACATTTAGTGCTTTAAAATACGGTTTCAGTACGATTAGCATAGTTTGTTTTTAAATTTGAAATTCTCACGTAAGACTACATAGCGGCTAATGTCTTACAATTTTGAATGAAAAAAGGGAAGTAACTTTACAAAAAAAAAAATAGCAGAGAAATCTGAATAGAACTGAACTTGATCTACCCCATGGTGTGACTAGTAACTTCTAGAGACAGGTGAGTGAACTGAAAGCTTGTCAATACAGTGTTCTCTGTGCTTTTATTAAGTAAAACATGGGCTTTTCCTTTACTAGTAACAGACCACATGCGGGCTGTGGCACTCCCAAGGGTATGTGCTGGGGCCTGTGCTGTTTAACGTGTTCATATCATAAAAGAGGGTGAACAGCAAGAGGAAGAAGGCACTAGGAGTGAAATCCTTCTTCCTGTCCTATTCTCTTTTATGCTTTGTCAAAGGGCCAGAGAAGGATAAAAGGACTTCAGAGTCACTGGATATAGTTCGGGAGGAATCCCGTGGCATAGGAACTGAAGACTTAAGCTGTACAGTCCCTTGCAGGTCCTCATATAGAAGGCATATTAGAGGTGTGCCCCAGCACATCGCTTTATAGAGATTCTCAGCAGTATTGTGGCCCTTATTCAGCAGGAGTGGCTGCCATAATTTAGACTGCTGAACTACCAGTATTTAAAATGTACTCTGCACCTTTGAGCAGCCCAGGGTTAAATGATACATAGATATACCTTCAAGCCATCTTTCCCAGGGAATTCAAGTGCTGTGTTCCACCATGCAGTATCTGAGAATGGAAGGGCTTTCCTAAAATCCATTCTAACCATTTTTCATATCTTTAAATCAAATCCATATCTGCTAAATTGTAAAATGCTTTAAGAGAACAGCACTCATTGGTTCTGTATTGAATAGGTGAATCCTCATAACTTAGCTAAAGGGCAAGAATTTGTACCATATCTATTTAGTAGTAATGGAGTAGTAAGGCTATTCTGTTTACTTTTATTGGTAAGGCGTAAATAGTGCTTTCTTTTTGGATCAGGATGTTATACAAAGTCTATAGGGTTACTTATACAGAGACTTATAGACCCTGTTGCCATAATTTCTCACCTTTCCGGTGTTTTAAACCTGCCGCAGAATTCAAGTGCTATTTAAAATCTCCTTCGAGTTGGTTTTTATGGTTTTTTTTTTTTTTTTTAATGAGTTTCTATTTAACGTTTACAGTAATACAAAATGTCTTGGGTTTACAAAATGAAACTCTTAATGGCCATTATTAGTGGAGTTGATTCCTTCTTCATTTACCACATCTTTTAATCATACCTCCCTCCCCCCCCCCTTTTTTTTTTGGTTTTTTTTAGACCACTGAACAGATCTTTTGTGATCAGCTTAATAAGAAATATGATATACACATTTCAATCTTAAGTGAAAAATCTGTTGCTTTAACAACACATATCAAAAGAAAGATGCAGTCATCTGTTTGGGGGAGGTGCATCACTTCTCATTTTTTTAAAATTCTGATTCCAAATTTTGGGGATTTTTTTAAGTTGGAGATGTTGAACATAGTGAAAATTTCGATTTTAAGGGAAATTTTGTGCATTAAATAATATCAGCTATCGGATGTGTTAGGGTGCGGACAGAAGTGCAGTTGCCTGCTGTAACTGAGAATGCTTTGCAGGAAGCGTTTTGAGTTGCAGTGATCCTCCCAACTAAACAGAAGTTCACTGTTAGTTCCAGGGGGAGGAGAATCTAGCAGCTGGCTGGGAGCCTGCAGCTGTTTTCCCTAGCAGCAGCCCCAGCTCCCTCCCAGACTGCCTGTATTTCAGAGGGAGCTCATTCTAGGGTTTCCCCAGCTGGTGCTGGAGGGTGGGGTGGGTGAACTGGAGCTCTCCCCACCTTGGGGGGAGCTCCTATACACCCTCCCCACCCTCTATTGGGGCGGAAAGACCCCCAGTCCAAACTCCCTGTGCTCCCTTTCCCCCCCCTTCCATTCTAAAAATGGCTCAAGCCTGGGAGGCAGTGCAGACATAAGTTACAGAAGATGCTCTCTTTTGAAATGTCTTCATCTGACCCTTCATGCAGCGAGGGTTCAGATTTTCACCTGATTGAACATTTTTGAGGCTGTTTGCAGCTGTGCACTTTTATTTGGTCATGGCTATGATCTGGCCATTTTCTGTGGCCAGATCAGGTGAAAATTGTCACTTCTCTCTGCACCCTTGTTACTTAGTCTTGGCGAAGTACAAGGCAAAGGACTTCCCAGAGTGTTGAAGATGGCTGCCTCAATTCAGTCAAGTTCTTAAACACATTCCTAGCTTTACATATGTGAGGTATACCACTGAATGTAACTACTTTCGTGCTTGTACACTTGCTAGAATACCCTGTTGACCTGTGGCCCCAGGGCAGTGGGTAGAGAATGAGCCAGCTGTCACTGTTAGTGCATGTCACATGCTGAGTCTAAACGCTTTATTTTTCGCTCTAATTGGTGCCGCTCTGGTTCTTCTTCCCAGACTGTTTTAAACACTTTTATGATCCTTTCTTTTCAGAACCTGCCTTGCAGGCCAGGTCCTTTATGCCTCTTAAATATTTATTTTTGTGAGCCCTGATTCTCCAGGTGCCTCAGCACTTCAGTTAATGCTGTTCTGTGACACTTCAGCTTTGTTTTTTAATTTGCAATGGTTTGGTACCTGCTGTTACATTTTAATGTGTTTGGTGCCTGCATTAACTGAGGCACGGTGTTTCTTAGTGCTTAATATCTTCCCTTGTGCTCTCCACCCACAGAACATGTAGTACGTCAGTGCTTGTTTCAGCAATTTGGGCATTTATACACATACCTTTTTGTCCTGCAATGCTCCAGAGATCCAGAAGGTTGGAGCAGACTTGATCAATAGAGTCTGCTCCACACGCGAGCTGATGTGCGCTGCGCTGTGGTGCGTGTAGTTGTATAAGTGGCAAAATGCACGTCGGCATGCAGAAAATAGCGGGCGGTATGCTTTTGAACTAAAACACCTTTGACTGTTTAGTTTGGGGATCATTGCAACTCAGATCGCTTCCTACAAAGCATTCTCAATTAGTGTAGGGAACTGCACATCTGTCTGCACCCTAACACATGTGATAGCTGATATTATTTAATGTATTATTTAATGTCACCGCCATTTTCTCAGTGCTGATGTGCATTTTGCTGCTTATACAGCTGTATGCACTGCAGTGCCGGGTGTTTTTTAAAAGTGTCTGGCACTGCAGCACAAACATGTATACAAATGCCTTGGCATCAACTTTTTTTAATTCTGGGGAACCTTTGTCAGCGCTTCATTGTCTGTGCATGCGGTTTCCAGTTGCATTTTTGGAGCGTTGCTATTTGACTTCACATTTTTGAATAGTGTTTTGTTTTTGGTTTCACATGTTAGGTCTTGCTTAAACATCATATTGAGATTTTGTAATGTGATGTTGGAGGCCCACCTTAATGCATGTGTTTGAATTCTTTCTGCCCTGTCTAGACTCTATTTCAACAGATGGTGCAAGTCGGGGGTTGATCCAGGATTTCCAAAAGCAGGGTGCAGATGCAGCAACCCACACGTCAGAGGTGGCTGCACCACCTGTGTCTAGCCTCCTTTGCCCCGCCAGTACAGGCAGACCACGATGTGGGAGCCGCTGGAGAGTTTTTAAAGTAGTAAAGCAGGTTAAAATCCCCCCTCCCTTTCCTTTCCTGTTCAGAGGCAGCCCTATCCCCTCCTCTTTCCCTTCCCCCATCCCACTCCTTTGCCTGCCCCTGCTGTGTTCTCTACAGCTGGGGGTGCCAGGACGTTTCAGAGCCAGCTGGGTTGAGCGGGGCCTGGGCTCAGCTGGGGAGGGGACAGCAGCAACAGGGCAACTGCAGAGTTCTCCCCACCTTGCCTAGTCACAGCGCAGGGAAGCAGAACCCCTGTCTATCCCTGCTGTCCTTGTTCCCATCCCCAAATGAGCCAATGGCTCTGGTGCTTCTCTGCCCTCAGGACAGTGGGGAAAGGCAGGTGTGGGGAGGGGTGAGAATTTAGGAAAGGGATGGAGAGGGTGCATTTCTTTGAGCAGGAAGGGGAAGGGAGAGAGTATTTTCATCTGTTTCAGGAACTTAAAAAAATTCTCTGGAGGTTTCTGTGGTGCGGTCCAGTCCAAAGGAGGAGTTCACCCCCTTTGGATCCACCGCTGATGCAAGTTATCTTAAAACATATGATTAAATTAAACATATATAGAAGTAAACCAAAGGTTTGGTACTTTATTCCAAGCCAGTAGTTAGTGATGTTGTAGGTAGATTCTTGGAGGACAAAGATGATGATAGAAGAAAATCAAGAACATTAGTAGGAACCCCCTCCCACACCCGTTTACATAAACAGGATCAAATGCGGTTACCAGATCTGCAAAAAAAAAAAAGTTACGTTTATATTAAAATTTCTATTCAAGACTCTTAATTTGCAGTGGTCATTTGAATAAATGCAAGTGCTGTTTTAAATGCTTCCAAAATAAAATGTTGTTATTCAAATACATGTAAACCAAGTTCCAGTTTATTTCTTGGTTGGGGCTTTCAGTAAACAGCAAATGGTAATGTCAAACAGCTCCTGTCCAAACAGGAAAACTGACATGGGTAAAACTGGAGACTGAATTATAATTGTCCAGAGTTTCCCACCTAGTTCAGTTGATGTTGGGTTTGATTGTATATTTATCTTAGCAGAAAACCAAAAAATGTATACTAATATCTAAGCTAGCTAGCTGTTATTTTATACTAATAACAGGTAAGCTATCACAGGTAGAAGTACTTGCATATTTGGTAACTAAATTGTTCTTGGCTGTTTATGGATCCTTGTCAAATATATTCTTCCTTGATAAGTTGTTGGGTTTTTTTCCCCGTCAGAGGGCCGCAATATGATGATCATAAATATGATTTGAGTTTCATAGGCACTGACAAAACTTGTGTGTGTGTGTGTGTGTGTGTGTGTGTGTGTGTGTGTGTGTATGTATGTATGTACATGTGTGTGTGTGTGTATGTGTGTGTGTGTGTGTGTGTGTATATATATATATATATATATATATATACGTACATACATACACACTTATTTTATATAAAACCTTATATATATATAAAAATAAACCATGTGTGGTTATATATAAAATAAAAATAATATAATTGTCCAAGATTTTCATCATTGTCTTGTACATGTGCTATACTTTGGCATACACTTCTACTAAAGGCCATGGATTAAATTCTTGCATCATTTCAATAAAATTAAATCTTTGGCATGCAGTGGGGCCAGAGTTTCATTTTCCAACTTAGTGCTGCTTCTAATATTTATTTCAGTAATCATTTGATGTTTTGCGTATGAGCACCTTTTGAATGTATAAACTAGAATTTTTTTCTCTGAAAATATGGGTGAAACCTTTATTTCTTCTAATGCTCTTAAAAAAAAACAAACCCCACAAAACCCTTACACACTTTGCCACAGGGGCCTCTATAATGACTTTCTCTAAAGGTACATACAGACATTCAGGGAGGTTAGGGAGAGGTTAGATTGATCTACGTCACCCAGTCTAAGGTAAGTCAGGATTGGGGGGCTGTAGAGGGAGACTTGGAGGGAATGGGCGGGGGGGGGCAAGCAGGCTTGAGGGGACTGGGGGGCAGGATCAGGGCAAGGCCTGCAGGGGGCATTTGGGGGGGCAGGCTGTGTCCATAGGGGGTTGGTGGGGCCAGGAGGCTCATGGGGTCTGCAGAAGGGCTGGAGAGGTTCTGTTTCCCACCCTTTAGGACCAGGAGCTATTTTTATCCCCCTGACTCCCCCCCCAGACGAACAACCCTTCCCCAGTAAGCTTGTCCCCCCCATCTGTCCCACCACTCTCCCCATCGTGACTTACTTCCTTGGCTCCCAGCACCAGCAAA
This sequence comes from Alligator mississippiensis, assembly GCF_030867095.1. Taxonomy (NCBI): domain Eukaryota; kingdom Metazoa; phylum Chordata; order Crocodylia; family Alligatoridae; genus Alligator; species Alligator mississippiensis. Next base: position 48,022,241 of record NC_081830.1, read on the forward strand.
CACTGCTAAAATTGGCACTGAAAGTGGTTTGCAGGATTGGGGGTTAGCAGGCTCAGTGGAGGGCTAGTTGGTCCATGGGGTTGGGGGAATTGTCTGTCTGGGGATAGAGTGAGGGACTGGGAGCTAAAAATAGCCTGGTGCCAGGAAGAGGGTAGGAAAAATGCAGCCCCAAGGCTGGGGCCATCAGCTGGGCTTTCCCAGGCCTGGGGCCGTGCTGGGAACTGTACAGAAGTTCAGAACAGTTAGATCGGTCTTAAAACAGCCAACTAGATCTAAGTTAGACTACCTCAGAGGTAGGGTTAATTGAGATTAGGTTGGCCATTTTTAGATCGATCTAAGCTTCCTAAACTTCTGTATAGTTTGTACTTAGTTTAACCTAACTGGAGATCTAAGTTTAAGGTCTGCGCCTGGATGAACTAAGCTGGCCATTTTTTAACACCTCTAACCTCCCCCTAGCTTCCCCAACCGTCTGTATGCACCCAAAAATGGGACCAAAATGGGGTGTTTTTGTCACTGGTCCAAACAGCCCTGTAATGTTGTCTGCCAGCACAAGTGGCCTGAGCCAGAAGCAGTGCAAAAGATGTCTGGAGGTGCTGTCCTGACTATTTAATCACAACAGAAGATTTAGTCACCCTGCAGTCTTCTGAATGCAGGGTCTACAATTGTGATAGGCTTGTGTGTGGGCTGTTCAAAGGCTTACTAAGATGCTAGCATAAGGGCCTGTCACGATCAGACTCTGATGCTGAAACAGCTGCACATACAGCTAGTTTCCTTTGCTTAATTTCTGCAGCAGAGTAGTAAATGTCAGAAGTACTTTTTTAGGTGGATGACTATGCAATATTTTCCAGCAATGACTCACTATTGTACTTTTTATTTTCCCTAGCTCCTGAATGCTATTATCATCTTCTCTATCTTTACAGTTAATCTTGGCAAGGTCTTACAATTTTAATAACTGATGGCCATTTTTTTTGAACCACTGATTGCGGGTTTAACTGCATAACAAGCCATTGCAACTAATCTAAACTGAGTGGCTCATCTTGTGCTTGGAATAAGCAGAGCTTATTCCAAGATATGGATCTTGTTTTTTCCCTACCAGTCAGTCTTTGACTTCTACAGGCCATTAGCTGCAGCTTTCACTATTTTAAGTCAGTCATATCTTTTGTCTTTAAAAAGTCCATTACATAGTATAATGTATATTAATTTGTGAGTAGCCAATTCTAGTCTCAGAGTCGAATAGCAAAGCAGGACACACAAAGGTTCTTCTCTTTATAGTAACCAGATTTAGCTGTCTGCCAGCATTCTTAACTGTATTTTTTCTAATTTAGTTATTTAAATCAAAATAATAAAGATGCTTGTCCAAAGCACTGAGAGCCCAAACATACCATTAAAAGTATTAGTAAATCTCAGGAACATTATGTTGATCAATTCAGCAGATACTCATCTAGGCAGAAGTGTACCAGAAATCCATTCCACTCTTTGATTGGCGGATGCCCTGTGTCATGATGCTGTACAGGGAATTGTGGATGCATTTATGATTCGGATACCTTTTTTGCTTCCATGCTCCTTGATTTAGTATTTTGGGGAATAGGATTCTGTAGTATAATTATATATTTCTTTTAAAAACTCTTCATGGGCACATCCAGACAAGCATTCATGGATGTTTTCCCCAGGGACAAATAGTTGCCGCACATATTTGTGCCATTGCTAGTTTTTCCTAGGGAACACCCCTGCATGCACACTCTGGTGCATGGCAAGTTGCCAGGGGTGGTATAGGGGAGCCCGTGGCCAGCAGCCTTACCTGGGGCTCCAGTGGCAGAGATTTGGATGCACAGAGCCTAGCCAGCAGCTGGAGCATGGCTCTGGCTGGCCAGGCTCTGGTTTTGGGTGGTGCACTGCCCTGCTTCTTTTCTTCACGCTTTTTTGTTCTCCTGGTATCTTAATTTGGCTCTCCACTGCAAATATGCAGTGTGGAGAACCAAATCATGTGCACAGAGTGCGTTTTGCAGTGCTCAAAAGCCTTTAAAGCACCACAAAACGCCCATGTATGCTCATGTGGATGTGATCCGTATGTCCATTTTAAATGTTATCTTTTAAATTTCAGAGGCCACATTGTATTTACCCACAGAAAGGTTAAATAAGAAAAGTTTCACTAGATTCCAACTGTAATCTTGTACATATTTAGCATATATCCTTTTTCTGAAGGTAAATGTAATTTCACCTTTACCTACCTTGTACTGCCCTGGGCCTTATTTTCCATAAAGAATATACTCCTTGGGATTTCTAGGTAGTTCATCTTAGTGGAGTTTAAATCTGCCTCAGAGATGTTTCTCGGAGGCCCTACCACTGTTGGTGTTTCTGGGCCACCCAGCAGTGGTCACTTTGGGTGCAGTTTTATTCCGCCACTCTGCTTGGCTGGCTTTTTCTTCCTGGCAGTGGGGACTTGAATCCAGCTTTAAGTCATTCTTTTAAAATCTCTTTTTATCTGTAGTCTCTTTGCTACCTGTCCCTACCTCTACCTCTAAAGTGTGCTGCCTTCCTTTATGTTTTTCTGTTTATGCTGTATTATATTAAGATGATATAATCAAAACTAAATCCAAGGATCAAGGTACACAATGATACACATTCCAGTTCACTGTATTATGGTCTGCTTTTTTTAAATGCAGGGTCTTACTTTATTTTTGACTATTACTGGCCAAAGTGGTGCTTGATCATTGTCTGAGAGTCTACAATTAATTCACAATGCATTAGCCTAGCCCACTTCATTTTATTTTCTTATGAGATGTCGGGATGAAAACCATCCAGCCCTTGATGCAGTGTAATTGTTCACAATAGTTCATCACCCCTTGGTATGGAACTTCTGTCTCTGATCATGCCTTTTTTTATGTGTGTGAAGAGTTAACCCTATCCAAGGTATATCCTCATCTTCAGCAGTGCAAAGAGATTTATACATCATCTCTAAAGTTCTCCTTTTTCTACTCTGATCTAATAGATGTATTTGCTCACCTACAGGCTTCTGTTTCTGATATACTTAAAATTCCTTATTCTGCACATGGGTGTTCACGTTCCTTTTCGCAGACATTTTAATTAATTTCCCCCCCTACCAGTGCCCACTTTTTTTATCCTTATTTGTGGGTTTCCATTTTTTTTGGTTTTTTTGGAAGTGACACAATAGTTTATTCAGTCCAAAGTATATCACTTAACCATCCCCTCACTTCTGCTCTCCCCTGTCTTCCCCAGCTTTTTTTTTTTGTGTGTGTTCTGGCAATTGTGTATCATCTGTGACTAATAACATCTCTTAAGCTGATTCCATGCTGATTCTTTGGGTTTTAATGCTTTCCCTTCAGGCAGTTTTTGATTACTTACTTTTTAAAAGAATCCATTCTCCTGAATTTACTTCTCTTCCCCCCTCCCCCTTCCCCTTCTTAATGTTCACTCTGAGAGAGTGGAAGAAAGCAGTGATTTACATGTGTTAACTGGCATTCTGACTCAACTGGCAACAAATTGGAGTCTAGGCCTGATTACTGTGTGTTCAAATTCTAATGTAGGAATCAATCTCATTTGCTCCCACAGCTTGGTATTACAGAGAAAACTAGTTGTATAGGCACATGAACAAGGTATTTCTAGGTAAGCTAGGATGTGATTCTGCAGAAGGGCTCCCCCAGACCTTGCCAGATAAAGTTAGCTACTGTTATATTTACTCCCATTGTTGACACTGGATTTTAGGAACCCAGCCCTTATACTTTTGTTCCAGGTGGGCACAACCCTCAGACCGACCACAACACCTGCCAGTTGATAATAGGAGAGTTTATTGATACGGAGTGATAAAAAAGTAACAATACAAACAATCAAGCAATTTGTATCTACCAATCCTAGGGCTGTCATAAGAGTCAAAGTACATCTGGTCAGGATGCAGGCTTCACTCTGAGGCGGTTTCTCTTAGGTGTCAGCAGTCTGGAGGTGGGATGCCGAGGCCCACAGCCCCCGCACCAGTGGGATGCATGAGACAGGCTGCTGGTGTGTGCCCTCTGTCCATGGTGGCCTCGGGGACCTTTCCCAGGGGATGGGGACCCCTCTCAGGGAGCAAAACAGGAAGGGACAGGAACAAAGAGGAGGAGGGACTGGGAGAGACCCTTTGTTAATCTCATGTCTCTGCTTTTGTATTTTCCTTCCCCCTGATGACTCCTGATGACTCTTCATCCGTGGCTATCTCTGGTTGTTTGTCTTTCTGTGGTCGCACATCTATGTAGCCTTCCGCACCTTCTCCTAATTTGGTCTGTTCCCCCAAAACTGGAACTCGGCCCCCCTGCTGCTCTGGGGCCCTTTAGCTGGTGTCACTTACCTTGTGGTATGGGACAGGATGGTACATACTTTGGCTCCCAGGCTGTGTGTTCTTCTTGTGTTAGACAATCCATCTGCCTTGAAGGCTGTGACCTTGTGTTATGGCATGCCCCCCTCAATTCTCAGGCTGTGTCCATCCGTTGGCCTTGTGCTAGAAGCCCATCTGTTTTCAGGGCCACGAGAAGCTGTGTGCATCTCCCAAGCTCTTTAGAAATCTTTTTAACCCTACTGCCCATCTTGAACCCCTGTAATGCATATATCTATACTTAAAAGCCAATTCCTCAAAACAGGCCTTTAAATGATATTTTTAAGCCAACACCCATTGCATTGCAAGTGTCCTCATGATGCAAATATTTGTCCAGATTCTACACCGTAGTGCATTGGTCACTGTTTTAAGTGCCAGGATGGTTGAGGTTTTGATTTCTACCTGTACAAAACCCAGTTTCAAGTACATTTACATATACTAAGCATCCCCAGTGCAAATGTTGCCCTGTAGTTTGGAACACCCATGCATATGGCTCTATAAACATTCTGTCCAGCACTGCCTCACTTTGTCTGGCAAGCACTGTAAAAATACAACCAAAGGGCTGAGACATTGGTTTAGAATATATTTGATGTGCTGAGTGAAGGAAAATATTCCAAGTATATGGAGCTATACATAAATCGTTTTGGAAGAAAATGTTGCTTTTTACCCTTATTGCTTTGTATCTTGTGGCTTTCAAGTAACATTAACAAAAATAAATGTCTTTTCACATTTCTCCTTTTTCCAAAGTTTAGTTGTGCTATTAATATACCTATTGGCATTTTAGTGTTTCATTTCATTTCATTGGCCACTTCACAGTAAGGACAGTGGTTAGTTGGAGAGCCAGATGTGTGGGATCAAAATTGCCTAGTTCCTGGGCCAGTTTGAAAGGAAGGATAGGGGACAGGTGCGAGGGGGGAGGGGGGGATATGTTTCTGCACTTGGACACCGCATTGAAAAAGGAATTCTGAAAGCAAAGACAATTTCAAGTAGGAGGTCAAAAGAAGTGCTGGAAGACGTTTGTCCTGACTGAATTAGTGAGACTGAGGCAGTGGGAGCTGGGTAGGGAACTGCTCAAAAGAACTAAAGCAAGGGAAATGAAAACATGTATATTTTACATATCAGGAGGCCCCTGGAACTATGAAGCATGTAGAGGCTCCACAGGAATGGGACTGGACATGATGGAAACAGTTCAAGAGTTGCTTCTTGCTTACTTCGCCCCTCTCACATCCTCCTGGCATTCCACACCTGCCACAGACTCTAGCATCCATGTTCATACCATGTTTTTACATGCTTGAAACCATGGTGATTTCCCAGTTTTCCATTCTTTTACCTGATATTTATTGCAATTGATAAATATTTTTCTTTACATAGTAAAGTTGACTTGTGCTGTTTCTCTGTTAAGACTATCAGAATATTTTCATGCATTGTCACACCATCAGTAGTTTGCTACTTCATAATCTCTCTTTCTAATACTTCTGTAAGTTCTAGGAAAAATAAAATAAAATTAGTGTATTCTACTTCAAGCTAAACCTATCGCCCATAAAGTAAATGATAGTCACAATAGTAAGCGTATTTCAGGTAACTTTGTTTCTCTGTTGACCTCTGTTTTGAGACAGTGTAGTAGATGTGGGAATAGTTTACAGGAACTTCTGAGATTGAACCTTTGGTGCGCAATCCATTTGGACTTTCGAAGCCTCCCGGAAGATGCTAATTCAGAGCTGTACTATATATTTTGAGATGCACAACACTCTGAGTATCTAACTGTAGCGGTGGACTAAGGAGCTTGTGCATTTTGGCTGGGCATTCATATCCTTAAAACATAAGCAGAATAGATATATACTATGTATATATATATAATATCCAGAACAGTTCAAGCAACTCATTTATCAGTTGCTCATCTGTGCAGTCCTAAAATGGACAACGCTGTGAGAGATCAGTGAGGAGCCCAGGAGCTCTAGTTAAAACAGCTTCAGAATTTCACAGATGAATGCAGCAGAATCTACAGTATTTATTCTTAACTCTAGCGTGGCAGACTTTGTGATATCGTCTGGAGTTGGTCCTAATTGGATCAAGTGCTGGTGTCTTCTAAATCAGGGGTGATCAATCTCTGTCCTATGAGTCAAATGCAGTTTGTGAAGCCATGGCATCCAGCCTTCAGGGCTCCCCGTGGGTCAGGAAATTTGGTGGCAGAAGAACGGTGGCAGTTATTGTCACCCTCCCCTGCTGCCAAACTCCAAACTCCACACTTCGGATTGGGGCTGGGCCACTCCCCCCAACCCTCGGGTGGGGGGGGGGGCGGCTGGGGTCAGGTTAAGTCTTCTTCCCACCCCGTTTCCCTATATATGACTGGATGGGGCCCTACTGTTGTGCAGGCCAGGAGCGGTCCAAGGCTTTCGGGGGCGCGCGGCGGGCTGTGGCCAGCAGCCCTGGCACGTGGGTCGGGGAATTCAGCACAGCGGACTAGAATTAGGCCCGGACGCGTAGAGGTTGATTAAAGATTATTTTACTTACACCGTAGATGGTCGCAGTGCAGGCAGGAAAACTTGCTTGCGTTGCAGTTACAGATAGAAAAGAAGAAGAGCGGACAAGAGTTCTAACCGCAAACTCTTGTCAAAGGCCAGCTGAGAGCTCTAGAACCGCGAGCCCATCGAATCAACCAGACGAAATAACCCGAGAAGAGCTCTGGATACCACGATGAGAGTCCGAAAGGTGACTCTCCACGAGTGCACAGGGAAGGGTACATCGAGGGATCAGGTGGTAACGGGGAGGGGCTAGAGGTTGATTAGGCCCCTATATCCTTCTTAAGGCACACGCTGGGTTCGTTAAGCTCCACAGCGCGCTTAGAGTTCTTCACGAGATGTGAAGTCCTCCTTCTCCTTCTCCAACTTGGGCGGAAACTGCTCAAGCCTCTTATACGGCTAGCAAGCCAATCGCTAGCCACCACGTGGGAATAATTTAGAAACAGCCAATAGTGGGACACAAATTTACATATGGGTGGCGGGAACTCCTTTGCACCGGGATTGTCTCTATGTGACTGAGAATTGCACCGTGCAAAGAAAGCTGCTCATGGCGGGAAATAATTCTGCAGTGCCGAAGCGCACACACAGTCATACCCTTTGGGTCATGACAACTGTGACCACCCTGGGTGCCAGATCGGGACCATCAGCCAGATCTGGCCCACAGATGGACTGGGTACTGCCTCTCTGGCTTGTTAGCCAAAAAGTTGAGCATAATTGTTCTAAATAAAGAGTAAATATTATTTAAGTCACATTGTCCTGTTGCACTGTACCCAGCACCTCAGCCAAGATTCTCAAAGAAGCTCCCTTTAGATACGGAAATAACATGCTGGTTTTATTGCAAGCAATTATATTGTCATATTTTGTCACTTGGTAACCTTTAACACACAATACATTAAATGTAATGATTCTCTAAAAGACCAGGACTACAAGAATGAAATCTTACTAGAGCCTGATAACATTTTTTTTTCCTCAGACCAACTGGTTAGTTCTGTGGTAGAAAAAAATAAAAATGAGTAGCTTCATTGATTTGAAGGGGAAAGGTTGTTTTACTGGTGTCAGCAAACAATACAAAAACTTTAGTAGGCGATCAGTGCAATTTGTGGGGTAGTGAAAAAAAATAGAATAAAATACAAAGGCTGCTTTTTTGCTTGGGCAGCAGAGCTTGGAAATTACTGTTCTTCATAGAATTAAACAATATTAATATTGCTATTTTATTGCTGACAATTTGGAAGTGTTCAGTGTTTAAGAAGTTCTTGTATAATAAAGGGCTTAGTCCGTCTGTCTGTTCATAATGCTCTTCGAACATTCTGACTGGTTAGTGAAACAGCCAGTCAGTGTGGAGAGCTGCCATGACAGCAGGGATGGGGCGGTGGGGGGGGGTGAGGCCACCAGTGCTGGAGGTGGTGGTGGTGTGGGGTGCTGGCAGAGGGGATGGCGGGGCAAGCTTCCCCTCCCCCCACTCCTGGGAGGCGATGGTGGCAGCATGGGGTGGTGGGTGGTAGTGCTCTGTCCCCCCCCCCCCCCCCCCCCCCAGTCATTCTTGATGGGCAATTTGCTAGTTCTGTATATAATTGCCTGCACTGTCAATTGAAATAAAAATCCATGGAAGTGTTCTGGAGCCACAGCTGTGAATGGATTTAAGTACAAGCACCTATTAACTGATCTGATCAGATTTGGTCTCAAAATGTATATCCTGCTATGCAGTGATTGTCTTAGTGTATAAACCTGCCTTGTGTATGTTAAAAACACAGCAAGCCAGTCGCACAAGACTGTTTACTGAACCCTTGTGAAATTGTCAGGGAATGCATCTGAAAATAGGGAAACTGTCCGCAAAAATATCAGTAGGGAGATAGTGAATTTGATTGGGCTGCAGTGCTTCACAAGCACCATGCAATGTTGAATTGCTCTTGTAAAATAAACATTAGTGCTTTCTCCAGTGTCGGATATAAGAGGGTACGTTATGAAAACAAGCCAGCTGTGGCTTCACGCAAAGAAGATTGATCCTACCTACTTGAGTGGAAGGTGGTTCTGTCTCATCTTTATTCAATAACTTTAAAAGTTGCGTGCCACATACTATAATTTGAGCAGAATTCAGAATTGGATGTTGTCTCAGTTGAAGGATGGTTCAACCTTATCACTATTACTGATTTAAGTCTGGCATCGAGTTGTCTCAAGACATTATTGGCCGAAGGAGGGGAAATGACTTTCTTAACATGTTCTGATGGTAATGAAAAGAAGCAATGACACAGTTGTGAAAACTCATTTTGGGATGGGTAGAAAATAAAGAGGAACAACCTATATTTTTGGAAACAAACAATTTCTGCTTTGTTCTCCCTTCTTTATGAATATTTAACTTCCATTCTATTTTCTTAATCATACAGCTACATGTTTTGTGATGCTTTAGCCAAAGAACTAAACTTTCTGTTCACTCAGTACTGTATTTTCTTGCATACTGCACATCCTCAAAACACTTGGGTTTAGGGAGGGCAGAATGAAAAGAAAAATTGTTTTTTCCAGAATTATGGCTGCAAAGAGCATGCACAGAGCCTAATCTTCAGCTCACTCACCCTCCCTCCCCTGTTTAGGCAAAAGCTACATTTTGAACTCTTTTCACAGCTAAGTTGGGGGGTGGAAGAGAGCTGTTCTTAGGAGCAGAACAAAAATTTTAATATAAAAAAAATGGTGATTTGAGAAAATTATATGGAACTTCGATTTGGTCCTTGCAAGAATGGAAAGATACAGGCAGGTACACAGCTCCTACACAGTGATAGTAACAGTGTCCCTAGAAAGTATGCACGTCGGAGACTGGCTAGGTGACGCCCTCTGAGTACGGAAAATATCAAAGAAACTTGTCAGACAGGAATAACTGAAAAAGTGTTAACCTACAGTTTTTGCATATCACTGTCATTAGTCTTGTTAATCATTTGATAGAATTACTCATAACCCTTGTTTGTACACTTCTGTACTGCTCTTGCCTGCCTTATTTTTCTCTAACAATATTTCTGAACCTTCTTAGAGAGAACGTTGCAATGTCTTTATTTCTGTTTGGCTACTTGACTGAGGATTTGAAGGGGAGAAACCACATGGGTTTTTACTATGAATGCTTGTTATGACTAACTGTAGCGTGTCCGGACTGTGTTATTTGTTGGTGATAATTTCCTTTGTGGAGCAGTCTTCAGTTTCCAAATGGTTATCAAAATTATGAGGTTTTAACATCTGGATTAAGTAGTTTTAAGTGGTAGAGCAGTGCCCCTCGGCCATTCAGATGGGCAGTTAGTAACCAGCATTTTCCATTCTCCAGGACTCTGTGCTCTGGTTCTCCAAGTTAGTTTTTTTGCCTCTCAGCAGGAATACAACCACACTGCTATACTATTTTCCTTTTTGTCTCTTGATCAAAGAAAGCTTGCAAAGCAGGGAGCAGTTTGGATGGCTGTGGCTGAAAATGCTCTGTCTGTAATGATAGGGAAGTTCTCATTCAGGGCAATGCGTTTTCCTCAAAGCCTACAGGCAGCAGTTGAAATTGTCCATCAGACTGCAAAAAGAAAAAAAAATCTAAATGAGCTGACTCATTTCCTCAGTCTTGGCTCTTTGTTCATAGTTTCTTATGTCTATCCTTCTGTTCAGAAGATAGTTGTCTCCTCTCTCTATCTCAGATCTCAAGAAGTCTTTGTCCTGCATTTCTGGAGATTGAAGATTGCATTTCCAGTTCTAGGTGGACAGATTTTTGTGGAGGGGTAACACTGAACTCTGATAACTGGTCTTGTCAGAGCAAATGAGGAAGGAAACCAGCATCTGTTGTCTCCACCAAGCTACAGGAAAGCAAAATAACCAGCACATAGGACCAGCACATATCTTGCCAGTTGTCATTTTTGAAATGCAAAATGTTCCCTGACCTTCCCAAAGCTATAAAAACATAGCAATTAGCGAAACTTAAAATAAGCTCAAGAGTTTCTAACATTATATAGGATGACCTAGAAATAGATTCTTCAAAGGTCAGTGCTCTAAAATGAAAAATCAGCTTGTGGGTTTTGCTGATTTGTTGCTGGCAGCACAATGTGTGTATTTAAGAGGTTAGAATACAATGTTCCCTTTCAAGTGTTTGCTGCAGCATTGATCATCATCAAGTAGTCATGAATTTATTTCTTTGTTGTAGGTAAGGGACTTTGTGCTTAAGGATTAAGGGAACTACTCTAGTTCCTTTTTTGACTTTTGTTCTTTTGTCAAAATGCTATGATAAAATCATAATGCAGCACACATCTTTGCAATAAAAAGTGTGTGTGTGTGTGTGTATATATGTTGTAAGCACATAGTATATATTATTGAATAAATATATTCTTGTCGAGACTTTTTTTTTTGTCAACAGAACTGAACAAATGTTTGCTGTAGTGGCTTATTTTATACATATGTATAGCTTGCTGTTCTCCAAGCTATATATTAATATATAGCTTGCTATAGTGGCTTGTATAAAAAGATAAGTTATTACAGCAAGTATTTGTTTAGTTCTGTTGACAAGAAGCATTGGCTTGACAAGAATATATTTAATAATATCTACTATTTGATCGCCACGCTTCTACATATTTTAAATAAAAGTTTACCGTAAGCTATCTCCAGCCCTCAGATGTTTGCAGCCCCATATATGGGGCTGTGGGTGGGTGGCCCTGCAAGGGTCATGTGGAAGAGAGCCAATCAACGTCCCCCTTGCAACAAGTTCAAAGCCCAGGTACACATGGAGTTTTTAAAGGTTCTGGTGCCTGGAGATGTCTAAAAACCTTGCATGTAATCTGGTTCCTTGCAACCCACTAATTTAAAGTGTTTTATGCCATGGGAAACTGTCCAAATGCAGCTTTTCCATGTCCATTTTTAGCATTGGGACTGAGACATGGTCCCAATGCTAGCGTTTGCCTGATTGTCAGTATCAAAATGGGGGCATGAAAACGAGCCACAAAGTTTTTTCACATATTTTATGGAATGTCTTTGTGGCTGGTTTGCTGCATTATGGCAGCATAAAATGGCTGAATGTGTAGCATTGTTACTACTTATGGTGTAATTAACATAAATTGCAGCATAAATGTAATGTGTTCCAGGGCCTCAGTTTAATTCAGAATTAAATCCAGAAGTTAGTTAATATAACAGAATATTAGAAAATTAGGGTTGGCAGGGACTTCAGTAGGTCCAATCCCCTGCTCAAAGCAGGACCACCCCCAAGTAGATCATTCTAGCCAGGGCTTTGTCAAGCTGGGCCTTGAAAACCTTCAAACAAGGAGATTCCACCACCTCTCCAGGTAATCTGTTCAGTGCTTCACCACCATCCTAGGGAGAGAGTTTTTCTTAATATCCAACCTAAACTTCCTTTGCTGCAAAGTAAGACCCTTGCTCCTTGTTCTGTCATCTGTCACCACTGAGAAAGGTCTGCAAAACTGGACACAGTGCTGCAGATTTGGTCTCACCAGTGCAGAATAAAGGAAAATAATAACTTCCCTTGATCTGGCAACTCTCTTACTAATGCAGCTCAGTATGCTGTACTTCCCTGGATCCTCATTCTTCCCTTTCTTAAAGATGGGCACTATGTTTGCCCTTTTCCAATCTTCCAGGGCCTTCCCTGATCACCATGGGTTTTCACAGTTCACCAGGCTCTGCAGTGGCATCAGCCAACTCCCTCGGCACCCTCAGATGTACACATCTAGGTTTTCTAAATAGTCCCTAACCTGTTCTTTCACCACTGAGGGTTGCTTACCTTCTCCTCAAACTGTGCTGTCTGGTGCAGTAGTCTGGGAGCTGACCTTGCCTGTGAAGACAGGTAAAAAAGACATTGAGTACTTCAGCCATTTCCTCTACATCAGTCACTAGGTTATCTTCCCCATTCAGTAAGGGACCTGCTGTTTCCCTGACCATCCTCTTGTTGCTAACATACTTACAGAAACCCTTCATGTCCCTTGGTAGCTGCAACTCCAGTTGCTCTTTGGCCTTCCTGACTTCTTTCCTGAATGCCTGAGCAATATTCTTATACTCCTCCTTAGTTATCTGACCAAACTTCCACTTCTTGTAAGCTTCCTTTTTGTGTTTAAGCTCACCAAAGAGTTCTCTGCTAAGTCAATATGGTCGCCTGCCATATTTGTTATTCTTTCTGCACATAGGGATAACTTGTTTCTGTACCCTCGGTAAGGTTTCTTTAAAATACATCCAGCTCTCCTGAACTCCTTTCCCCCTCAGACTGACCTCCCAGGGAAACCTGCCTATTAGTTTCCTAAGGGAATCGGAGTCTGCTTTTCTGAAGTCCAGGGTCCGTACTCTGCTGCTTTCCTTCCTTCCTTTCCTCAGAATCTGAAGCTGATCATCTTGTCACTGCTGCCCAGCTTACCATCCACTTCTACATTCCCCACCAATTCTTCCCTGTTTGTGAGCAGCAGGTCAAGAAGAGCACGGCTTTTAGTTGGTCTCTCCAACACGCGCCCCAGAAAGTTGACTCCAACACTCTCCAAAAACTTCCCAGATTACGTGTGCGCTGCTCTATTGCCTTCCCAATAGATGTCAAGGTGATTGAAGACCCCCATGAGAACCAGAGCCTGTGATCAGGAAACTTCTGCTACTTGTTTGAAGAAAGCCTCATCCACCAACTTCCTCCTGATCTGGTGATGTATAGCACACACCCACCACAACATCACCCTTGTTGCTTTCCCCTCCAACTTTAACCCAGAGACTTTCAACAGGCGCATCTCCAGTTTCATACTGGGGCTCTGAGCAATCATTTGGCTCTTTTACCTACAGTGCAACTCCTCCTCCTCTTCTCCCCTGCCTGTCCTTCCTGAACAGTTTATACCCATTGATGATGGTACTCCAGTATCCCACAAAGTCTGTTATTCCAATCATGCCATAATTCCTCTACTGTGCAAGAACTTCCAGTTCTTCCTGCATGTTTCCCAGGCTCCGTGCATTTATGTGTTTTTGCCTAAAGTAACTAGCCGATTGCTTTACTTTCTCAGGAAGAATGTTGCCCCCTCCTCCAGGTCTCCTGCTTTCTAACTTAGCTCAAGGCTTTGGTCTTTATCCACCAGCCAACCTAATTTAAAGCCCTCCTCACTTGGTTAGTGAGCGAGCCTGTCTGCAAAGATGCTCTTCCCTTTCTTCATCAGGTGGATCCCATATCTTCTTAGCAATCCGTGTTCTTGGAACAACATCCCGTGGTCGAAGAAGCCAAATCCCTGCTGGCGACACCACCTGTGCAGACATGAATTGATCTGCAGGATGCATCCATTCCTGTCTGGGCCCTTCCCCTTGATCACAAGAATTCAGGATAACACCACCTGTGCCCCTGTCCCCTTCACCCTTGTACCCAGAGTCCTGTAGTCACTCTTGATCTGCTCAGGGTCACCCCTTGCAGTATCACTGGTGCCCACATGGATGAGCAGCATGGGATAGTAGTCAGAGGAAGAAAAATATTATCTTGCTAGTAGCATTTTTCATGTTACTGCTGTGTCACAGCAGAGTTCCTAAAGATAAATTTTCCATCTAAGCTTCTAATTATTGATGACAAAGCACAGAAGACCCCCAAAAATGTAAATAGTGATTAAGCAAAAAGCAGTGAATACCATACTTTCCCCTCTGCCTGGATGTATATTGACTGCCTTGTTCTCTTCTTTTAGGGTTTCTATCTCTGTTTGGTTATTAATACAATACCTATTGAGTCAGCATGATTTAACCAGGTCTAGACAAAGAAGCATCTCCTTAAAATGTTTGTTTAGCATTTAAACCAAACATGTCATTGTAATGCTGCTGTACATGCATTAAGGGTAAAAGTTCTTGCTTGTAGCAAGAGATTCTAATATAATGATTGCAAAACCTATGTGCAGATAACAAAAAAGAAAGTTGGATACTTTCTCAGGCACAAGCTTATTTGAACTTCTCTGATGTTCAGATATGCATTTGTAATCCAAACTAAAGCTTTAAAAGTGACCCTAGGGACATACTCATCAGGAGTGATTGCAGGATGGCAGGACTCAAAACTGGTATGGCAGCATGTCAAGGTTTCTGCGTGCAGTTCTGAGTTGGCCTCGCTTCTAAATTGACAGTATCATAGGTATTAGTTTGCACTAGCTAGAAGCTCTCTGATCCATATATACCTTATCTGTCTCTTCCAGACCACTTTTGATGCTGGATATCTTCCAAATGCTCCATCCTCCCTAATTTCTTGTTTCAAAACACTACCTTACCTTTTCTTGCTGTTCTTTTTTACCAGTCCTCCTGTTTCCCCTTTCGCTTAATTTGCATCTCAAACTACAAGCCAAAAAACCTTGCAGCCATCATCAGGATCTTGGAAACCTGTCTAGTTTTCACAATCCCATGTGACGCATTCATGACATACTAATGGCAAAAATATTTACTTTGGAGGAAGGATAAATAAGTTTATGTATCTCCCCTAAGGTGGCCTGCTTTAACAGACTAGCATGAGGTTACTATGTAATATTTTCATATTTTTGCTGTGTAACTTCATTCCCATGTCAGTGTTTTAAATAGCATGGTTAACGTGGAACTGAAAGAGCCTTCTGTCTTGTAAATAGTGAACATTTTTAGTTCGTTCTTAGTAGGGGAAAAAGCGCAACTTAAAATGGCTACTTGCTTCACACTTTCTGCTCAGACATGCTGGAGTTTTAAAGGAGAACTAAAACGGGACATGGTTTTGCTTCCTGTCTTTCTTCTTCTAGGTAAATATTAATATAATTATTCCCCCCTCCCAATATTCATTTTTTTTGTAAATGGCTACAGATCCATTATGTTTAATACTCAAAATTGTACTACAATAGTAGAACTAGTAATGGAGTAATTTGATATTGAATATCGACTATTCTTGCTTTGTTCCTTGTGACCTGGAGTTATAATAGTTTAGTTTTCTGCATGTGTAATTTTTCCCCTTTGGTTTCATCTGCCTATCTCTTGTATACTTGAAATCTCTAGAGTACTGCCTTCTTGCTGTTAGTCACGTAACGGTTTATAAATTATAATTATAATTTCTTCCCAAAGTGATTTGTTCTTTTATAATGATAGATACAATTGTTTTAAAGTGCTTGTTGTAATGAATCCTTCACTTATTAACTATATTTCTGGTATTTATCTTCTTCAGGTTCACTTTGTGGAATTCAAAATTATGTTGCAAGTTAATCACACCCTTGTAAAAGGCCACATTTTAACATATAGTGAAAGCAAAATTATCCAAAGTAATCTTAAAATATTTTTAATGCAGCTACTTTTACCCAGAAAAATGATTTTCTTTCCATTTTCTTAGGCCAGACTGTTTGGTTTTTTTAAAACGTCTTTCCAATTCTGTAAGACCTCTAACTTGTCTTGTAATGCATACTCTTACTGAAGCACAGGTTTTTTATTTCAATAAGCTCAAGTGAATAGTAGTAAGAAGTTAAAAGTGAAAAACGGGAACATAGTTAGCTGGTGGACATTGTTTTAGCTCTATCCAAGTCAGTAGAGCTACTTTATAATGTTGTAGCATAGTTTTAATATAAATGAAGTTTCCAGAAACCTCAGAATCCATTTTTAATTTGCCCTGATTCCTGGAAATCCTCAGAGATCAAAATAGTTATATCTGTTTAAAATATTCATCTTAACATATTCAGGCCCCTATTCTGGTAAGATGTCTGCTTAAATCTTGGCAGGCTGGGGGTGTAGTCCAAAAAATTCTAAATCCAAAAATAGGAACATCCACTGACTTGTCTGTCCCATAGAGATGCTATTTAGATAATTTGCATTCAGCACTGTATTGCACATATTATATTTAGGCTAAAATCACATAAAGATAATATATGAATATCTAGAAAGTGCTGTATCCTTTTTTACATTAAAATAGGGGGTTTTTTTAAATCTTTTTAGCAGTTTACAGTAGAAAAAGGAACGGGCAAGTGGCACAATACTACCAGCTATTTTCTTTAGTGATTTCCATACCCCCATAAAACTTGCAAGTTGTATGGGTCATGCCTAGGCCACTATAGTGGGGCCAGACTTTTTGGCAGGTGTGCCACAAATGCCCTCCCTGAGTGCCACTCTGGGATTTTTAATAAGTGCTCCTTATGAAGCAGGGATGAGGTGGCATAATAGGTAGAACAGGATAGGTGTGCTGTGTAGTGAGGAGCTGAGGAGGAAGGTGTATGCCAAGAAGAATTAGGCAGCCATGGAGCTCAAGGGCTGTAATCACAAGGAGAAAGAAAACACCTATATACAGAAAGGAGACTAAAAAATGATATAGAAGAAGAAGACTGTAAAAATAGAAGTTACAGAGGAGAGGACTTCTGAGATTGCATTGGGCAAGGAGAGGGGAAGTAGAAAGGGAAGCAAAGAAATGTGTAGTTCAAGCTTTAAAAAAAGCTATAAATTATTTATGTATTAATATGCTGGGTGACTAGAATTAGCCTTGCTGGATAAAGATAAGGAGCTATGGACTTGCCCTAATAGATGAGACTACCAGTCTGACCAAAGCTGAATACAGTATTCCAAGTGAGAGCATATATATTACAAAATTAATGTTTTGACTTTTGATGTTTGTCTTATTCCTTATGCATTCTAATTTTTTTTTTTTTTTGCTTTTAGTAGAGATTTTTACTCATCTTTCCATGTTGGCATGCAGGTGATGCGCAGGGCTGTGTTTTGCGTGCTCAGGGTTAATTCAGGACCTAGCAATTTGATCTGCATAGCTCAGAGTACTTTTTCCAATGTGCATTACTTTGCATATATCAATAGTAAATGCACTCTTTGAATGTGCTCCCTGTTCAGCTGATTTTCTTGGGTTCCTTCATGGTGCCTGACCGTTTTCCCTGTCCTTACAAATTGAAATAAAAATTTCAAGATAACACAAAAGTAATGGCTTACCATATTTTCAGATAATTGCTTTTAATAATGATCCCTGTATAGGAATCTGAGGCAGCCCCTCAACTTCTTATTAGATTTAAATTAATCATTATTCCTACTCTTTTATTTATATCTTTAATTTATTTCCAAGTCACAGAAGAGGGTTTTTTTTACCTTTTACACATGGCTATTTTGTTTTTTAAAAATCTAAAATAAACTGGTCATAGGCTTTTATCGACCTAGAAGGAATCTAGAATGAACTCTTTAGTATATACCATTTGATTCTAGTAACCAGCTGCTTTTGAGTATATTTATTTGCTCCTGTACTAGTTCCTTTGACACTTCAGTCCTTAGTAGTAGCTGAAAAGTTGACTTTTTAGGAGGGTGTTATTTTCCAATATACTGTGTGGTGAGGGCTGAGGTAAAGAAATAGCATTGTTTCTTTTCAGTGACCTTATCCTCCATTTAAATTGTATTTTCATACATCTAAAGAATTTCTCTCTCTCATTACTGGCTTTTCAGATCCTTCTATCTTACTTAAATTTCCATTTTTCATTTTGCTTACTGTGCTGTCTTTCCTAAAGTCATGTTTCTATTTTTTTGTAGGATAAATTTAGCTTGTATAATCCCTTGAACCTTGCCATTTTACCCCTTGGTTTTCTTCTTCCCTAAGTGATGTGCATTTGTGGTTTTTTGTTTTTTTTTTTTTTCCAACTGTTATGATTTATAATCAGAGTGTAACTTCTAATGTGATTGCCTGTTTTTTGTTTTTAAATGCTCCCTACGTTTTTTATTGTGCTAGTTGTTGATATGATTTCTCCCAATTACCCACCATGAAGTTGAACTTGATATTGTGTTTACTATTACTTTAAACTAATTCTGTATATTATTAAAGCTAAACTGATAATGGTCTGTCTTGCTATGTGCTCTAAAACTAGCTATTCTAGAAAGCACTAGCTTTTAGTATTTAAAAATATTTATTTTAAAGTTTGTCTCTTTTTTTTATAAGAAGGAACTTGAAGGCCTCTGTTACTACTGTTTGGTTAGACATAGCATCTACTTCAGTCTTCAGTATTATGCATGCATAGAAGCTGGTAGCATAATCTTACTAGTATAATTGTATTCTCTTTTGGGATCATTTGGTAAGGTTACTTCTGCTCAACCACCTGGAAGACCTGAAATAATGGATATAGCAAATAAGGAAAGTAAACCTTACTGTAACACTCTGGCAGTTTCACACATTGCAATCTGCAACCCAAATTTCATTCTCACAGATTCCCCCATACCTAACTTTAACATAACCCCACACTTGACTCTGTGTGTGTGTGTGTGTGTGTGTGTGTGTGTGTGTGTGTGTGTGTGTACCAAATTTTAAAAAATCTATAAGTAAAATTCAGAGCTCGAGAACTATGGATGGTTGGCTGCATCAGCAACTGGAGCAGGAATATGCAGGTCTCAGCTTTGATTTTGGTAGATGAATAGAAACCAATTGGGACTGTTCTTAATGTGTATGTTACAACACTATCTTAATTATTGCAGTCTCTGTGTGAATTGTTACTGACTTTGACTTTGTCTCTTAACAATTTTCTGTAATTGTTGCATTTTAGTTTCCCTCCTTTGATTGTTTTCCCCAACTCGCACAAAATCCTCAATCCCTAAAAGAACTGTGCTGCTAAAATCAGAACCTTTTGTAATTATGATGCAACTGAAGAATTCCTATGGACAGAAAAAGAAGTAGAACTTGGCTTTGAAATTTGTCTCTCTTCCTTGCAGTTGAAGACTAATATTGGAAATGATGTGAACTGTTCTCCTCTTCATTTTCAGTCATAAAAGCTTTCTCTATTTGTAAGACCAGAATATGCTGGCATGAACAAAGCTTTGAGAGTTCATTATTATGACTGCAGTCTTTCAAGGCTACTAATGAAAAAAGAGCCTTCAATTCTAGGCAGCCTAACAGGACATTGTCAGTGCAACTTTGACCTTCGTTTTAGATTTTGTAGAAGCAAGCTTTTACCATCACAAAGACGAATAGAAATATTTCTTTTAACTTGTTTGACGGTATGTGAGGTTTATATTGGCTGCGTCCCTTTCAGAGTGTTCTGTGAGAGGACCAGTGGTTTTTTTGTGTGCTTTTTCTTCAATAATTGCATGTACTTCTTTTTTGGGGTAAGGCCAGAATATTTAAGTGAAGAATTTATTTTTTCACACATTTTTCTAAAGTCAATGTGTATTACATTTATTACTGTCAACATTGCAGGTTCTTATTTCTGTTCCCTTGTTCTGCTAGTTGTCAAATACAGTGTTATTTAGCTTTTCCTTAGATGCATTACTCCTTTTTGTGTCCTGTTTGAATTTGTCCATGCTTTATTTGTATGTTGTTTGATTGCAGATGTCATTTTTAACTTGGTATAGAATTTCAATTTCAGGTTGTCAAATGGTGACTTTATAGTGAGTGGGGGGAAAAAAAAGAAATATATTTTGTCGTTCTCCAAAATATTTTATTTTTCGGGGTAACACCAAGGAGGGGCAATAGTTGAAAACTGTAAAAAAAAAAAAAAATGTATGCACGTATTTATTTAGGCAATATATATGTTGCCCTTCCCAACAAAGGTTTACAGCTTACAGCAAGAGAAACAGAACATAACTGGAATAAAAAGCAAAATAATGCAGGGACCCACTAAGCAACATGGCCTAGTTTTGATTGCAAAATGCCTGTACAAACAGAAAGATCTTGCAGCGTTTTTGAAAGATGTCCAGGCTTGGGATCTGATGAGCCTCAAGAGGGAGGGGTTTCTTGAGACTTAGAAAAATATGTTGCTTGGACTTATCCATGAATTGTGAATATGAGACCAGATATTAATTTCAGATACCACAGGTATTCTCCTAGTAATAACTTAGAAAACTTGTTATAACTGTATTGTGTGTTGTAGGAAAATGTCTCAGTCCCATTAATTAAAAAAACCAAACCTGAGGGCAAAAGAGAAAAGTTCTGTCTCATTGATGTGTTTCTGCACGCGGTTGTCCATGGCAGTCTATTAGATTATCGAACTGGATATTTCAGTAGCTTATCTTGCTACACTCATATCCCAGATAATTTCCTCTGTCTTATCTGCTTCTTTCCCATCCATGTTCCCTTTCTTTTCTCTCATCTTCCTATTTCTCTCTTTCTCATCCCTCATGTGTTATAATCTTTTTATTTTTCCACTTATTTTTGGTGTTGTGCCCTCCATATTCCCTAATTTTTTCTTCTGCTGTTTCCTGCTCTGGAGAGGTTCCTTCCTCCTCCTCCCTCTCCCTCTCTTCTGTTTTTGAGTTGTGCAACTGGCATTAGCAGCCACCTGCATAGGCTGAACAGGTATACAAACTAGCACTGGTTGGTGTGTTTCTACATGGAGCTGTCAAGACAGCTTTTAGGGGAAAACATCTGGGCATACATGAGCTTAACTGCAGCTGGTTTAACATACAGAGCACACGTATTAGTCCCAATCTGACAGTTGCCATTGGTCAGTAGTTCATCTACCAAGGAGCAAGCACAAGGCGTTTGGAGTATATGAAAAGAAATAATAGATAGTGCTTGACAGGAAGGTAGATGGGTTCTGCTGAGACCCACTGTTTATTATAAAAATTAATTTTGCTGACATTTTTCTTCTTGCCACTTCTGCCATTCTGGACCCCTTGTGTTTCTAAGGAGATGATGAAACATGAAGCAAACAATCCATCATTTTCTTCATGTTTGAGCAAGTCCCAAGGCAAGTAACCAAAGCAACATTTATTCTAAGACTCAGTAGTATCAGGTTTCTGAAATAAAAGTTTCTGATAATTACTGCTAAGGGTTAATGCTATCTGAAGTTATGGATCCTGACATTAGAATCAGAAATTAGGAGAAAATTATAGTCATTCCCTCCCCTAAGAAAACAGAATAAAATTTGTCCTTTATCTCCAGTTCTCTCTACTAAAAAAAGATTTCCTTCTCTAAATATTAGAATTCCAAACATCCTAAGAGTTCGTGAGCCTTTACCAAGGAATGTCTCTCTTGGTTTGTTAAATGTAATCTCTCAAACACTATTCTTAGGAGATTGGTAACCATGAGCAGGTAGGAAATAATGATCTGTATCTTAAAGCCTAATAACTTATGTAATATTTTTATTTCCTCCTCTTTTTTGATGCTTTTATCACCCCATGAAAGAATGAGAAGTTTTCAGGAAAAGTGTACAAATGGGAAAGGCAGTGACACAATATCCAGAGATTCTTGCACTACTCCAAGTGCAACATGTGACTTGAGAGCTCTCTTGAGGTCTGCCAGCTTCATTATGTACAGGCATAAAACACTGACGGGGATAAATACAAAAAGTGATCAGTGGTCCACAACAGATTTGATTTCACAGAAGTCAGTTTCCTGGTAAAATTGTCTGCTCTTACAATATAGAGTGCATTATGTTAATAATGGAATAGGTAAGTAGTGATAATTGGCTACAGCTGTTTTTAAATTTTGTCTCTTTCAGTGCACTTGATCCCAGTCAACCCAGTCAAAGAAGACGTGCTGAATCCGAAGAGCCGCAAGAGGATAATGCCTGATCCACTGACGGAACCCCCTGCAATAGATCCTATTTATGAAGCTCGTGTTTACTGTAATATTCCTACCATAACTGAACGCAGTATGGAAGGTAGGTCATGTGGAAATGGGTAGGCAAATGACAGTTTATTTCAGTCTTAATTCCCTTATGTTGCCACTGGAAATTATTACCTTGATTGTTCACTGTTCAGTACTTTAGAATTTCGAGCTAGAAATAAGTTAGCTGCTGAGATCTATTGAATTGCCCAAAGCACTCAGTCCTTCCATTCTTTCTTCCCTCTGTACATTTGCTGGCATGTGTTGATTTTGGAGATGCTTACTGAAGGTGACTTTTAAAGGTTCTGCTGACAGTTAACTGCTTATTTATAAGACTTTACAAGATCTGTAGGTTATAGATTGAATAGGTTTTAAAATATAATTAGCACCTTGTTTTAACACCTTTTGAAACTATAATTACTTCCTAATTCTGATAAATTTGAGTAAGTTCAGGGCAGGATCAGAGTCAGTTTGAGTAGTTGCTCTAAAATTACAAGTTAGTGGGAACCATGGGAAAGAGACAATGCTCGAAGTAGCAGATGGAGAAGGTGAAGCAGCTTCCATATTCAGTTGAGGGCAAAGGCATGGTTTGGACTGCCTGCCCCGCAATAGCTTAAATACCTATATCCGTGCTTCCTATTAATGTAAATGGCAGTGTTAACTGGCAAATATGTCGGTCTGTACAGGAGATAAACTTGAGGTAAAGATCAAAGCCAACAAATGTGATCCAAACCAGTCCAAATTTGGTACCTCATGGGTAAGCGGTGAAAGGCATGTGTTCAATAAAGATTTTGGAGAGATGGAAGGCTTCCTGGAATAAATAAGTGGTGAATAAAAGTTGTTTAGGTGGTGCCTTGGCTGAATCCCCTTTTGAGGAATTAGTCTATTTAATATTAGAATGCTGCATGTACTAATTCTTCATTAAGCTCCTAGAGCTTAGTATGGATTTCTTTTTTTAGTACTTTATTTTAAATAAATCCTTCTGTATAAAGGATTGTCACTGCTTTATAGTCTGTTCAGCACTGAATAAATTGATGTACAGTACATTAATATTACATGGATTTTTCACTTGGAAGAATAGAATTAAACACTGGGAGAGTATAGAGAGACTTGCACTTAATTTTATTCTTTATTTGACATAGGTCAGGTACCCCATTATTTTAAACTGGTGTCTGTCCATGTGTTGATTCGCCATGGGGATAGATATCCACTTTATGCCATCCCCAAGACAAAGAGACCAGACATTGACTGCATGCTAGTTTCTAGCAGGTAAGCTTCCTGGCTTAACCATTTCTCCCCATGTTGATATTTTATTTTTTATAACGCTTCAAAATATTGTGTGCTAGCCGAGGCATCCAGCATGAACAGACTTAAAGAGCAGAATGACTTATTTTGTTATGCTGTTGACAGCAAGTTTATTTGGTCCTTAAGAATGTAACAAATCAAATGTATATAACAATGCATGTATGTGAAAATTATGCACTTCATGTTAATGAATGTTTTGGGTAGAATTATTTGGACAAAAATCTGGAACTCCTAAATTAAAGTATCTACAGAAGGTTTAACTCAAACTGTTTTGCATATATAGATTTTGTACTATTAGCTATTAAGGCTTTAGTTTTAAATCTCATCTTGTGAGAGCCATAGTCTTCAATTTCCTGGTTTTGAAGCAATTTAAAGGAAAGGTCAGATTTTTTTTTTTTCAAGTGACAGATTTCCTTTAGAGAACTATTTAAAAAAAATCAATGTATGGTAAAATTATATTTTGTGAAATAAGCTATTTTTCCCTATTGCCAAGCACATATTTCGACATGGTAACTTTTCCATTCATTTCAAAACAATTGATTCAGTGTACCATGTTTAGGCAAAGTTTAGCATGTATTTAATAGAGGTAGTTTCCTATGTTAATCTGAAATCAGGCAGAAAGCAATGACAGTGCACTTTGTAGACTAATTCAGAGAGGCATTAGTCTATACTGTGCCACTCTGCTTGGCTTCCTCTGTGGATTTAATAGGCTTTGAGAAAGTGTTGTAACTATAACTTTGTTTTATATTAAGTTTCATGTTTACTTTTATAGACAGTTTTAATATGGGCTGAAGGGAGATGATATCCCTGAGAAATACAGCTGTATCAGTGTCCTCTTTTCCATAACTGCAGATTGAACTAAAAACTGAATGTGCTGTTGATGAGTAAAATGAACCTACCGGTTCTGTTCCACAATAATCTCCTTTGTTTGTTTGTAGTAGTTCTTACTACAAAAACTTCCTTTGCTGGTTTCATTGTTGAAATATGTAGTTCTAATAATTCATGAGGCAGAACATACTTGTTGCATTCAACATTAAAGTCAGTTTGGCCTCAATCAGACATGTAGCTCAAGAGAATTCCTTGTGGTTAAGTTACACGAGTCGTGCAGGGAAGGAAGGTCATTATATTACATCTTGCTATCAAACACTTCTTAGTGATCAGTCTCTAACTAAGCTTCCCTCCAGTTACTGGTAAGTCACCAGTCTTGGATTCTGATGTATTAGGAGAGTATTTGGACTGCAACCCAGCTCCTAGTGCGATGTTGGGGGGTTTTTTTGTTTGGTTTTTTTACATGGTTTCTTACTCCTGGCTCAAGGTGTCAAAGCTGACTCAGCATGTGTTGGATGAATGGTGTTAGATTGGTTCAAATGAAGGAAGAGCTGGCTCCAGCCCATGGACCCTCCTGTCCCTGACCCCACCCCTGCCCCTGGTTTCTTCCTCCATACCTGCGGGGGCTCACGAATCCTTGCTTTCTTTCAGGTCCTTGGTAGCCAAGCATACGAGAGCTATAGGGTCCCAGCCCCAGCTTCTTTCCATGGCAGCAGAAGCCAATTGCCTGGGTGAGAACAGCAGTGTTGGGGCCTCATCAATAACATGGGAAGAAGTTTGGTACCATGGGTGCTTGGCTGCTACTGTGGGAACAAGCTATGGCAGCAGGCTTGTTCCCATAGTGCTGCTGGGGCTCCAGCACTGTGGCTGTCACCCAGGGGCTTGGCTGCCATTGTAGGAAGGTTCCCCATTGCAGCCGGGGGCAGGGCAAAGGCTGTGAGCCAGGTGACCTAGCTCTGGGTCCTGGATTGAGCCCACAGGCTGTATGTTTGACACCGCTGCCCTAGCTTACCCAGAATTTTAAAGCTGTTTTTCTGCAAGCTGCCTCTTCTCTGCTTCAGCAGTACAAGCTACTTAAAATTCCCTGTTGGGTCCTGGTGTCACTTGTTGTTCACCTCATTGCTCCTCTTACTCTGCAGAGCTCTCAAGCACTCTGCGCATCTCTGCTTCTTTTTTGGTCCCCATTTTGTGGTAAACATTGCTTCAGCTGCCTCCATAGCTTCCTTTCTTATCACTTCCTCTCTCTAGTACAGTGTTTCTCCTAGAGGTGTACAGATACATTGGTCTGATATCAGATCGATACCGATATAAAGAAAATTGGCTGTATTGGAGATGGGGGCCAATAATTTGGCCAATAAATATACATGTGCTGCGCACAGTCGCAGCAAAGAACAGAGCCGGCAGCATGGAGAGCTGCCTCCAGCTGGTAAGTCCGGTGTGGGTGGAAAGGAAGGGGGGAAGGAAGGGGTTTGGGGGTGCAGATCAACACCCCCCCCCAATGAGGGATGGGGCAGATGCTGCCCAGGTGGGGCTGGAGCCATGGCTTGTAGGGAAGGGGAGGCAGCTCCCGCCACTGCTTGCACCTTGGGAGGGCACCGGGGGGGGGGGGGCATGTACTCCCCAGATCTGTGCGGGGCGAGGTGAGCTGCAGCCTGTGCTGCGTGGGGTTGCCTCAGCGGGGACTGGGCTTAGCATGAGCACCAGCGGCACTGGGAGGATGCTGCATTCACCCCAGATTTCACCACCACTTCATTTCCAGTGCCACCGCTGCCAGCCGCCTGGCACAGCTCAAGCTCAACACCCTGCCTTCACCCATGTGCCAAGAAGAGCCAGGGCTGTGCCGGGCGGCTGGCAGCAGTGGCGCTGGGAATGGAGTGGTGGTGAAATTTGGGGTGGATACAGCATCCTCCCAGTGCTGCTGGCACCCACTCTAAGCCCAGCCCTCAACAAAAAGAGCCCTGCACAGCCTGCCCCACCCCATGCAGATCCAGGGCACACATGCCCCACTGTGCCCTCCCAGGGTTCAAGCACTGGTGGGAGCCGCCTCCCCCGCATGGGCTGCGGTTCCACCCTGCCCCACACCCTGCCTGGGCAGCACCTGCTCCTGCCCCTCCCTCACCGCGGGGGGCGTTGATCTGTAGGGGACGTAAGTCCATCACACCAGACTTGCCAGCTGGCATCAGAAACTGGATCGGTATCGGCTAATATGCCTCCTTAAATATCGGCTATCAGTATCAGCCCCAAAAATCTCTCTCAGTGCACCCCTAGTTTCTCCATTTTTATGGGCTTGAGAGACCCCTCATTGGACTTGGAGCACCCCTGTATAACTTTTGTGAGTTTGGCGCACAATTCCAAAACTCATTTAGTGCTTACCTCCAGAGCCTGCACTTATCTCACATCCTGTGCACCCTTCAAAGGATCTGGAGTACCCCAGGGTGTCATGGCAACCTGATTGAATATCACTGCTCTAGTAGCTTGGCAAAAGATTGCTTTTCCTGTTGTTTGACCATATCACCTGTGCCTTTGCCTCTCTCTAGAGGGATATCATCTCTCCTGTAGCTGCCCTTTCGCAATTGCATTAAACATAAACTGCTCATTTTTGCTTTCAAGGCCCTTCCTGGCCTGTCCACAATTTCTCTCTCCTCTCTCATTCATGATTAAGATGTTGGTATCTACCTCTGACTGACCTATGACATGGCTTCCTATGTCCACTTGTTAGGTTTTCAAATAAGTCCCTTTGTGCTGTCCTCCTCTGTTGTCCCTTATCCTGAATGGAGCTCCCTATAAACATCAGCAGTGCTACCTCTATATCCTCCTTCAAAACACTCCTTCAGATTCTCCTTTTCTATAGCGCTTAGAACTACTTGACACGGATTAGACTGGCAGCAGTGCAGATCACCATTGACCACTTCCGTCTCATTTATGGTTTCTTATCTTATTATATAATGTAAGTTGTTTGTAGCAGGCTCTTTGTTCATACGGCTCCTAATACAGTAGGGTCCCAGTCTTTGACTCATGTCCCTGGTGTCAAAATAATACAAAACATGGTATTATATTTATGTAAAAATGCCATATTTAGTTACCTGTTCAAAGCAGCAGAAGTTCTTGGTGATTCTCTTTCTCCTTCTGCAATTGTATCTGCCTATAAGAGAGCAAAACCAGTTTAACTGAGTATTTAGACTACATTTATCACCCGCCCTCAAATGTAAAAGATCTGCTAAAAAGTCTAAATGCAGCATTTCAGATGAACTGCTTTCCCACATGAATGGTAAAGAATTTCCATCTCAGTCTAAGTTGCTTTTCTGCATTATAACAATTGCAGTCTCTAAGAAGTATATTTATGAGCAGCTTCTGCCAATGAAATGTTGAAACCACTGCAGATGTTTACATTCCACATTTATATTGTATTTTATTGTTATTTCTGTATTTCTTCGTATTTATCTTTTGTATCTGAGAGGAAAAGATCCTGGAGTTTAACTTAGCAAGTTCACTGATTTTTCTTGGAAAAAATAGATGATATAGATTCATAGATTCATAGATGTTAGGGTCGGAAGGGACCTCAATAGATCATCGAGTCCGACCCCCTGCATAAGCAGGAAAGAGTGCTGGGTCTAGATGACCCCAGCTAGATACTCATCTAACCTCCTCTTGAAGACCCCTAGGGTAGGGGAGAGCACCACCTCCCTTGGGAGCCCGTTCCAGACCTTGGCCACTCGAACTGTGAAGAAGTTCTTCCTAATGTCCACTCTAAATCTGCTCTCTGCTAGCTTGTGGCCATTGTTTCTTGTAACCCCTGGGGGCGCCTTGGTGAATAAATACTCACCAATTCCCTTCTGTGCCCCCGTGATGAACTTATAGGCATCCACAAGGTCGCCTCTCAACCTTCTCTTGCAGAGGCTGAAAAGGTCCAGCTTCTCTAGTCTCTCCTCATAGGGCTTGGTCTGCAGGCCCTTAACCATACGAGTGGCCCTTCTCTGGACCCTCTCCAGGTTATCCACATCCTTCATGAAGTGTGGCACCCAGAATTGCACGCAGTACTCCAACTGCGGTCTGACCAGTGCCCGATAGAGGGGAAGTATCACCTCCTTGGATCTATTCGTCATGCATCTGCTGATGCACGATAAAGTGCCATTGGCTTTTTTGATGGCTTCATCACACTGCTGACTCATGTTCATCTTCGAGTCCACTAGGACTCCAAGATCCCTTTCCACCTCTGTGCCACCCAGCAGGTCATTTCCTAGGCTGTAGGTGTGCTGGACATTTTTCCTCCCTAGGTGCAGCACTTTGCATTTCTCCTTGTTGAATTGCATTCTGTTGTTTTCTGCCCACTTGTCCAACCTGTCCAGGTCTGCCTGCAGCTGTTCCCTGCCCTCCGGCGTGTCCACAACTCCCCATAGCTTTGTGTCATCTGCAAACTTGGACAGAGTACTTTTCACTCCCTCATCCAAGTCACTGATGAAGACATTAAAGATTATCGGTCCAAAGACCGAGCCCTGCAGGACCCCACTGCCCATACCCTTCCAGGTCGGAAATGACCCATCCACCACGACTCTCTGGGTGTGACCCTTCAGCCAATTCGCCACCCACCGGACTGTGTAGTCATCCAAGTCACAGCCTCTTAACTTGTTCACCAGTATGGGGTGGGATACCGTATCGAAGGCCTTCCTGAAGTCTAAGTATACGACATCCACCCCTCCTCCTGTGTCCAGGCGTTTTGTAACCTGGTCATAAAAAGAGACTAGATTAGTCAGGCACGATCTGCCTGACCAATATATTTGTCATTATTGGAATTTTGGGCTCTTTAATTTAGATGTGATGTAACCAGTATGTTATTCAAAAACCACCCTTTACCAACAGTTATAACTCTGTGGACTTTGAAATACCATGATAATCTAAGTAAAATGAAAAAACTATGGTATGTCAATTTATCATTTTCTGGTAAATATAATTTTAATATCAATCACTGTATTTGAATGTATGATACTTCTGTTTCAAATTGAATCTTTGTGCTGTTTAGCATTGCTGTGGTAGCAGGTCCAAATCAGTTTGCAGATTTTTTCTTGATGCTGCATTTACTTTTGGCAGGAGCAATTTTTGCTTTAGATTTGTGCTTACTGATGCCTGTGAGGTACACTACAGAGCAGCAACAAGTACATAGTATGACATGCAGTATAAAAGCCTTTGCCCTAGTTCACTAATTTGTATTGTACTTGGGTCTTCACTGCTTTCATTTTCCAAGACAGAGAATTTTTCCAATGAGCACACTGAATTTTTACATCCAAATGGAAAATCAAAAATGAACTCCAATCAGAAATATTCTTTTATAAGACTTTAATTTGGGCTCTCTTGGTCTATTGAGCTAATTATTGCACCCATTCTGTTTGTGCTTTTTATAAAAGTTTTCTTCAGATTGAAGTTTTCCTTTTGTAAAGTTGGGGTTAAGTGGCTTGTTTCTAGGACAGCTTCCATGGTGAGTTGAGTATATGAGAGCCTAGTTATAGGAAAAAGTCATGTGATGCAAAACCCCTTTCTTCTCCCCTTTCCCCCTTTTTTGTAACTGGTTTTGAGTTTAACTACAGATTTTGTATGAACAAGACTGATTTTTGGAACATCGTTTCTAATATTTCTAAGCAGTTATTGGAATAAGAAATTTTCTCACGTAAATTGTTATGGAGTAAAAAATAGTCTAGAAAATGCAGTGAATATTAAACCTCTTCACACTTGAAAATAGGTGCAGATTTAGATGTGGGAATAGAGCCATCAGCTTGTCACTGAACTGATGTAGTTCTCTCATCACTGGCTTTCATATGAATAATACCTATAAAAATCATACTTCTTTCAAAACCAGTTTTGCTATAAACCTTGCTTTTGGTTTTTAATGGAAAATCTTTAAACCTATAAGTTTATGAGCATTCTGTTATTAAAGAAGCCCGGTCATGCAACATTTTGAAAACCTGAGTGTATTTTTTGTGTTTAAACTAGGGTTGGAAGCAGGTCAATGAAAACCCAAAGCTTTGTTGTTGCTGCCTGCTCAGCAGTGCAGGGGTCAAGAGCACAGGTGTTTGTAGGGTGGTTTGATCTGCAGTGTTTTCTTGTTTATATCTGGTTCCCTGTGCCAACAAGACAGATGGATGGGTGGCGCTTCCTCTATATGTCACTTTAGGCAAGATCTGATGAAAAGATGAGCAGGCAATAAGTACCCCCTTTCTTCTTCCTTCCCTTCTCCCTCTTCCTCCTCCCCCTAAAAAACAATAGAGGATACACTCCTTTCTTCCAAACTGTTCTTACTTCTGCAATGTAGAATTAACCAGAGATTTTTCTGTCATCCTTTAATGGTGATGGAGAAAGAATCTGGACACAATTGAATTTCAGTCTAGGCATGACATGATTGCACATATGCTTCTTGTCTCACTAGATTTACAAGATGCATTCCTGGTTGTCTCACTTATTGTCCCCCTCCACCCACCACTACTGTTAGCAGCATTTGTCACTTAGTCATTGAGCCTGAACCATCTTGCTGCTTCAGCTTTTCATTTGCGGTTTTCATGCATAGTGTCCAAGGATATTGGGAATAGTAATTTCCCCTGCCTCTGTGGCTTGAAAATTAGGGCTAGTTCCATTTAGGAATCTGCTAGCAAACTTGCAGACCTAGTCCTGTTTCAGTTCTTTGCTCTTTTTTTTTTCATTTTATTAAAGCCTATGATTTAAACTAGGGCTGTCCATGGAGGCTGCGTACAACTGGAGCTGCATGAGGCACTGCATGGGACCCTCATGCACTGTGTGCAAGTCTCCCCCTACCCATCTCCCCCTCCTGAGCCCCAGGGACCTGATTCCATGCAGACATGCTGCCTGTTGTGCTTCCCCTCTCTGCAGTAGATGACTCCTGTTGCACTGCACTGGTGCTTCTGTACCTCATGGGGTCCCCAGGTTCCTCTGAGCTCTCCATCCATGGGCTCTGTCAGCCCTGTAGGCCATGCAATTCTGCTGTGCCCGCAGGGGCAAGCAGCAAAAACCAGAGGAGGGAGCGGGGAAGCCTGGGAACTCCAGCAGCATCAGCTTCAGGGCAAAGGTAGGAGCATCACCTGGACTGGGACCCAGGGGCTGCATATTGACCCCTTAGGGACTGCATGCAGGCTGCCAGTTTGACAGTGCTAACTTAACACTGCAAAATAGGAATGTTCCTAAAATATGCAGTGCTTGTGTGAAAACGCACCTGAAATGACTCATTAAGCATAATTTAATATTATACTCATAAAATGGATGGGAATCTTGATTAAAGAGGATCAGGTACTAGACAAATACAGTAAATGGGCAGGAAGGCTTGCAGAAATTTCATAGATTTCATAGACATTTGGGCTGGAAGGGACCTCGGAAGATCATCGAGTCCAGCCCCCTGCCCCAGGGGCAGGAAGTCAGATGGGATCATAGGATCCCAGCAAGATAAACATCTAAATTTGTCTTGAAGGTGTTCAAAGTCAATGCTTGAACCACCTCCGACGGCAGGCTATTCCAGACCTTGGGGGCTTGGACAGTAAAGAAATTCTTCCTTATGTCCAGCCTGAAACGGTCTTGCAGGAGTTTATAACTGTTAGACCTGTCAACCCTTGGGGTGCTCGGGTGAACAAATGTTCCCCCAGATCCTGGTGTTATACCCCTTTATAAACTTACAGGTGGCTATCAGATCACCCCTGAGCCTGTGCTTTTCCATACAGAAGAGTCCCATAGCTTTCAGATTGATTAGACCAATCCAATATCTCTCTGAGGATTAAAAAAAAATAAAATAAAAGACCTAATATAATTCAGAACTAAGAGATCTGACTGTATAAGAGAAGCCAACTTTGCAGCAGGTAGATGTCCTGAAACTTGCTATGCTCATAATATTGCCTTTGGTAGTAGTCAGTGCTGTAATTTAGCATGAATAATTGAACAGAAACTGTACAGATGACCAAGCTACAATAGTGATTTAGTGACTCCACAAAGAGAGGTAGAGTTGAGCATGTATAATCTGTTTTGCCCAATTAGTGTATCTGCCATTGCAGCTGGAAGGAAATGTACTTCAGAAGGTACTCAGGTTTTATAAGCTTTCCCTTATTTTGTATGAGATCCTTGTATAATAGGAGTGTCCAAATTATTTATGCATTTTCAGAAAGCAGGAAAAATATACTATAGCAGGACCATCTTCAAATGACTGCAGCATTCTCTCCACATTATTGGTGAAGTTAAAGCCACTGGTAATGGGTTCAAATTACTTCATTTAATGTTTTGAAAATAAATTTAAATCTTAAGGGTTTGATGGGCTTTTTCTATCTTTTCTCTTACCTGCCCTAAAGCATTTATTCCTTCACAGTTGAAAATTAGTAAATTAAGTATCAGACATCAGGGGCTGCTTAGTACAAATAAAGTTGCACTATGAAGATAATGTTAAAATAACTTTCATTTTCAATGTTTTTAAATCAAACAAGTAAGCAGGTACAAAAAATATCATGGGTAAGTGTTTAAGGAAGACAAATTAGCCACATATTTGCTTCCTTTCCAAAGCAAGGATATTAATCTCATGCTATAATATTTCACCACTGTAGTTAAAGGTTAGTCTTCCTTAATACGGAAATGTTAAATTCTTAAATTGCATCTGTTTAAAGTGTGGAATGTTTTATGAATTGCATGGAATACTGCATGAGATATTTGGGCCATTTGGCAAAAAATGTACATGTATAGATGCAGTGTTCATAATTTATATTTTATTGGCTTTGAATATTTTTAACTACTGTGCTTGTTAGGGAGTTGAAGATAGTTTTAGTGGTCAGCCAATCAGTTCCCAATATCAAGCATTAAGCTAATTTTTTTTATTTAACCCAATAACATATAATATGTAAAATCATCAATTTTTTGTGTGTCTCACCATAGATCCCATTTTAAGTATGCAAGTGCCTTGTATGTGTGTAATATGAAATTCCTTTGAGCAGCAGTATCACTTAAGGCTGCACATGTATCCTGCATCCATTTTTGAGTTTCCTCTTATTGCTGGTAGCAGTGAGCCAAAACCTAGTAAGTGTCCAGTCTCCTCCTCTTCAACATCAGCTCAATTTTTCAATTATTTTGTGAGGGGGGGGGAAAAAAATTCTTAAGACTCCTATTTTCCTCACATTGGAGACTCTTAGAGGAAAATCATCAGTGCCTTTCTTCCCTCTCCACATGTTCTTTTGTACAGCAAATAAGGTGCTCTGCACTAACTGCTGTGTTTCCTGGAGGACAAAATTTGTCAGGGCCTTGGCATGCAAGCGGCTGGCATTGGGAGGAGGTGAGAATGGTGCAGGTTTCCGCCCACTCCGGTCTATTATTCCTTGTGCTGCTGTGTGGCATTACTCCTTGGTGGCATGGCCTCCTTTGCACAGCTGGCATGGGGGTCCTTTCTCCTTGTGCTGCTGGCAACTTCTTGGCAGTGTGACCTCCTTGCCAGGCACAAGGGTCCTGGTGACAGTGGCAGCAGTGGCGAGTCTCGCCACCCTGCTCCGCCCTCCCATGCTCCGTCTTGCTCGCTGGGCCATGGATGCAACCCAGTGCCAGTCTGACCAAGCTGCAGCCTCATGCTCTGCTGTGGGTGCACAAATATGATCATATGCCCCCCTTCCATTACCCCCAATACATCACCTATGGCATCACCTATTGCGGGGCACCTCCCTCTTCCCCACACATTGCAGGGGCTGGAGCTTGGGAAAAGGGGGCAGCGGGTTGGGAGTGAGGGGCACTGGCAGGGCTGGGGGAGCTATGGCTTGGGAGTGAGGGGCATTGGCATATAGGGCTGCTCAGGACCACAAAGCAGTGTGGGGAGAACAGCTGCAGTTGGGCCCATGTCCTGATGAGGGAAGGGGGCAAGGGGAGCTCTGATTTTCTGAAATCAAAATCAAGCTCCAAAATATATAGGAATTCAGAATTTATTATAATGATTGAGGCACTGGTGGGCTTCCAAATTGCTTTAAAATTGTCAATATATCAATAAAACATAACGTTCAACTGATTTCCTTTTAATTGTTTGACGTTTAACTGTGGAAAAATGTAGATTTTTATTTTTTAATCGGAGAATTTGGGGTTTTTAAACAAAGAAAACTAGGTTCCCTGCTTATTAATAGAGGTACACCGATAAAGATTTTTTTTGGCTGATACTGGTGGCCAATTATTAACCAGGCATATTGGCCCATATCAATCCAATTGCCAGTATGCAGCCCTCCCAGCTTGGAGAGCAACATCTGGCTGGTAAGTCTATGGGAGGGAAGGGGGGCACAGATTGAGGCCCCCCACAACAAGGGAGGGAGTGGGGTAGGGGCAGGCCCAGCCGGGGTGGGGTGGGGGATGGAGCCATGAGTGGCTTGTGTGGATGGGGGGAGGGGGTGGCTCCTGCAGCTGCACGACCCACTGGTGGAGGCATAGGGAGTGTGTGCCCCTGCCCCCTGAATCTGTGCACTGGGTAAGGCTGGGCTGGGCCTGGGGGCTGTGCTGGTCTCTTCCCAGCAGCGGCACTAGGAGGGGGGAGCTATGGGGTGGGCTACAGCCATCCCAAAATTTGCCATAGGCCCCCCTGTAGTCTCCCCTTCCAGCCCTGCCATCACCCACCCTGCCCACCCCCTCCTGGAAAGAGGCTGGCATAGCCCCCAGCCTTCAGTGTGCAGCCTGCCCATGCCCCGTGAAAAAAACTGGGGGGCATATGTCTCCCCATGCCTCCACAAAGTTTGCGTGCAGCAGCAGGGAGCTGCCCCCCAACCCCATGCCCCTCGGATGAGCTGCCCACAGCTCTGTCTCATGCCCTACCGTAGCCCCACTCCCTCCCTCACCATGGGAGCCTCAGTCTGCCCCTCTCCCCATTTCCTTTCCCCCAGTCTTACCGGCCAGATGCTGCTCTCCAAGCTGCCAGGCTGTGTTCCTGGCCATGTGCATGCTGCGCCTGTATGCATGTACACGTATTTATCGGTGACATTACTGGCTACATTGGCCAAAAAAGCTGATTGCTAGTAATGTCAATTTTCCTTTTATTGGTGCTGATATGATATAGATCAATATTTCTGTGCACCTCTACTTATTAGTGTGTTTTGTAGGATCAGGGCCTAAATTCTGACAGGAATGTGAATGTGCTTGAACCTAGAGGTTGTAGTATTTATCTATGGTTATGAACCACTTACTACTAAAAATATCTGTTTTCTAATTGAGTCTCTCATAGTAATTAATTAATATTGAACAAAGTTAATGCTGTAAATATGGGGCTCCATAACCTCTTTGACCCAGTTTTAAGAAAACTGCCTTCTACCTCTGCCCTTTTTTCCTTATTTGTTCACACTTTTGCTGTTCTTGAAGACAGTATTTGTGTAAGAACAAATAATATATGACATCTTTCCTATGTGGATCTTCATTCTCCGAGAGACTCAGGATATAAGAACTAAGCACAACATTTTTAAAGGGAAGGAAAGAGTAATAGAAGGCTCAAAATGGTATTTTAGGATCTTAAAAATACTTTTGAAAATTCACAGTTTAAGAAAAACTGCAGAACTGGTGATGAAATAGTGATGAGCATGTTTTACTTATAGCACATTAGCCCAGGGCCCTGAATCTGCAGCTCATTCTATTCAGATATTAACAAGGTTCTGAATGGGTACAAAGATTTGTAAAAATAGGTTCAATTGCAGTTGTCAGTGAGGACTGAACAGCATTACTGTTTGATGGGGATTTGCTGCCATTCATGGTTAAAAATATTTTAAAAGGTCTAGAATTTTCTTGTTCATTTTTGTTTTGTTTTGTCGGAAAGTGAGAATTCATCAGGAATGTTTCTCATCCAACTCCACTGTCTGCAGTGCAGTGTGGGAAAGTGCTGGCATCATCAAAACTTTCCATGAAATGGAACTGATTGGTACCCTAGTAGAATATCTGGGTCAAACTGTTAATCACAGATCATGTGTGCTGTGATTCAAAGGTCCTACCTCTGGAAGCAGTCCTTCTCCAGTAAGGTGGAAGTCACATTGGCAGGGCAGTACAAATCTTTACAATCTTTCATCTTGTGAATAGAAATGAGATCTTGTCTAAATCTTTTTTTAAAAACTGTTGATTGGAAAACAATTTTTTTTGTAAACCAGGATATTCTGCCTGTGGCCATCAGAGTTAACAGGGAGAGTGGAGAGGAAGGTTTGACATTCATGTGCCATCATTTCAAAGTTTAGCTGAGTTAGATATTCCAAGTAAGAATGCTGCTGTTGTTTAAGACGGCTTATTTACGTCTCGAGCATTACGAGGCTGTTATATATTTTTGCGTGTGAGCCTTTTGTTCCTTTGTGCCTATATGCTGGCTTTTGATTGTCAGTTTGTCTATATTGAGAGTATTAATGATTATATAGTTGTCACTTTTTTGAATGGAAGGTTTTTTGCTCTTTTTATAATTAAAGTGAGGTGTCCAATTAAAATCCCTATTTGTTTAATCTGTTTGCACTTTAGTTGCTGATAAGTATGCCATCGATGCTCAGTCCATTCTCTGATTTAATATTCTGCTGAAAGAATTAATTAATTACACAGATTATGCTGCATGCAGCCCCATGGACTTCTAATAGGTATGTAAAATAGCTTTGAGGTCATGGTTGGGTTTTGTGAATTAAGGATTGTGGCATATAAATAAACGATGGCCTGAATACTGGAAAATGGATGAAATGCTGTGAAGATGACCTCTGCTTTTATTATTTTCAGCATTTTGGATGCACATTTCCAAATGGGTCTTTCTTTACTGAATTTACTCAAATATAAGATGACTTTGAACATAAGACAACCCCCCACCCTAAATAAGATTTCACATATAGAAAAGTTATACATTTGTAGTAATTTTTCAGGTATAAAATCTAATTGTTGGAGGTTAGCTTTACTTGGTTAATTAGGTATATCCAAAGCTTTGTCCCCTTCCTGCTGCAACAACAGGAAAAATAAATCTTGGGGAGAGGTGGGGGTCAGGTGGACCCTTACCCTCTGCCTCCCAAATTCTCCCCCCTGCAGCTTCTCTGCCCTCCCCCATCCCTGCCTGTCAAAACCTGTTCTCCCTGAGCACATGGAAGTGAGGATAAATATGAAAACACTGACTTTGAAATAAACATGTAGGCAAATTACTATGGATATCCATAAACTTAGTTCATCCAGAATTGATGCATTTTATCTTTTTTAGAAACTGCTGCAAGTTTGAACACAGGTACTCCATAAACCTACTTTTAAGCAGCACTGTTGTATCTATTTATATATAGTACAAACTGTGCATGATATTAGTTCAAAGCCAAAATACTCATGATTTCCCACATAGTTCATTGGGCTAAACCCCAGCAGTGCCAACAGTGTTTCAAGCCATGCTGACCCTATAGCTCAGCCCTGCTCAGAACGTAGCTAGTGACAGAAGTAGCACATAAACCGGTTTAAGTGATCAGAAACTGGTTTAAACCTGTAACAGAATAAAAGTTCAGTGCACATGAACCAGTTTCAAAATGGCTGAAACTGGTTTAAGATGAGCCTGGTTGAATATAGTATCAGACTTAACTGGGTCAAACCGGTTTATGAAACTTCTCTTCTGGTTCATGTTTAAATCACAGTCCCCCAGCATCCCACCAGGCTTTCCAGCCCTGAGCTGGGTTGTGCTGTCTGCCCTAGAGAGCAGGGCTGGCCCTGCCCCTCTGCTCCCTAACTGGAGCAGTGAGGATTGGCTGACAAGGGGGTGGGGGACAAGACCGGCTGGGGATGCAGCCCAGTCTACACGGTGGGCTGGAGGGGGGGGGAGGAGAGGACTGCCTCCCCCAGGAAAACCCTAGTTGGGGTGTGGGGCTGGGTGGGGGGGTAAACACCCTTTCCCCCACTCAAACTTACTGCTGGCTGCAACTGTGGACTACACATCCCAAAGGCACCTGGAAGCAGGAAGAGGAAGTGATGAGCAACCCTGCAGAGTCCTGCTGCTTTAAATTCTGGGCTGCAAATCCCAGAGACCTTGAGGCAGCAGGAAAAAAAAGTAAACACACAGCCAGAGAGCCATGCTGTAGTGCCCCCTGGCTTCTGGACTAAGCCACTATAGGCATGTGGCTGCATTTCCTGAATCAAAGGTAAATGTCTGTTCACTTCTGTTTCAATTGAATCTGTGCAGCTTAGACTAACCTGCAAAGACTGAATTGATTCAGCCTTGGGCTTTTTGACCGTCTAGACCTAGCCTGTGTGTGTACTCCAGATACCACCTCCCCCCCAGATCCATGTGCTATCTAGCTCCCCACTCATGACTAGGATTGGGTATTCTTATCATGAGTCCTGAAATCCTCCCAAAATTTATATTCAAATAAGGCACAGGGCAGCCTGGTCCAGCTTCATCTCATGGAGGGCAGGGCCACACTAATCTTATGCAGCAAGGTGAGAGGGATTCTGGACAAACTGTTTGGGGTCCCATTTGGTGATGTTTGCCAAAAATGTAAGGCTGGTGAAGAAACGGGAATGATTGGAAATGGGAAAGAAAGGCACAGCTCAGCTGTGGGAACGAAGAGGAAGTTGAAATGTACTCAGTGTAGTGGCCTACCATGACGTGAAAAAGAGTTGGCACTGAGGGAGCTGAGCGTAGTGGGCTTTACTATATATCTTATTCAAATGGGTTGTACTAACCTATCCTTTTGTGGTAGGTTTCCAGTATGTTTGCCCAATATGGGCCATGGGTTTTATAGTCACTCTGAGTGTTGACTTGGTGGCAGTTTGGTTCACTGTCATTAGCTTGGTTAATTACGTATATCCAAATGTCTTTGTATCAGTTTTATGTAGAAACATACTTTATCCAGTCACCAAAATCTCCTGAAGCACAAAAATCCCTACGAATTCACATTTTAATTCATAACACCAACAGTGTGTGCACCCCTGACTTTTTTTTACACCAGTGTTTTGCTTTCCAATTTCAGTGTTTGGATTCTCCCATATTATTAGCACATGTCTTGTCTGTTCTGCTCATGACTGACTGTAGTTTACTGTTTTTACTGTTATTTACTGGAGCATAGCACTCAACTACCCTCACTTCCTGAAATTTCAAATAAATCCTTTTCTGATAATCTTGTCTGATACCTGTTCCTATTCTGTTAGAGACTATGCTGCTGAAATTGAAAGGAGGAGAAAAAGGGAGTACACAAAAGGCAGGACAGTTTATTCTAAAA
Source organism: Alligator mississippiensis (assembly GCF_030867095.1). Lineage (NCBI taxonomy): Eukaryota > Metazoa > Chordata > Crocodylia > Alligatoridae > Alligator > Alligator mississippiensis. The sequence goes on from NC_081830.1 coordinate 48,061,889, forward strand.
GAAATGTTAGGTGTTGCAGTTCTATGGATAAATAAGCCTGAATTGAGTTATTTGTGTAGTTTATGGTAACTTAATTGATCCTGTGTCTTTTTCCATTCATTTTACTTTGAAAAAGGAAATGATTTGTTTAGTTTGTCATAGGCAGAGGGAGAAAAAAAAAATGGGGGCTGAGCCTGCCCACCTGTCCCCATAAACCAGTGGTATAATGCGGAAAGCTGCCCTTTCCCAGCCCCATGCCTCGCAGATGGCATCTAAGTTCTTAACGACTCCAGTCTCACACTGGGCCCCATAACCCTCCAGTCAGGACCCCAACTAGATCCCTTCTATCTGGTGGCTTACTTTGCCCTCGTTCTGAGCTGCCTAGTTCCCTGCACTCTTCCCCGTCTTGGGTGTGGCCCCTCTGGGACCTTTGGCCACACAGGCCATGGCCTCATCTCCAAAGCCACTCAGAACCCCAGGCCCTCAGCTCTGGGCATCCCTCATGGTGGGCCCCTGGCCCTTTTGACCCTTCTGGTCCTGGCCCCAGCGTTGACTAGTCGAGGGTGCCTTGAGTCAGGCTATTGAGCATCTAGCCCCCTTTCTCTAACATGGCCCTACTATGGGGTTTTCCACCTGGTTGTGGAAGCTGGGGTTATTAAGGCAACTTGACCTGCCTTTCACCGGGGTGGTAATTGGCCTGGCATATCCTGGGGGGCTCCCACACCACTAGAAGCCCTGCCAGGCCACCCATCCCTGGCAGGGTGCAGCTTTAGGTCATGCCCAGGACCAAGATCCTCCTGCTCTTACCTTCAAGATGTTCCTGCTGTAGCTCAGCCCAGCAGTGTTTCTGCCTGGTCTGGCAGCAGCAAGCTGCAGGCTTTATATCCCTTTGTTCTCAAAATGGCTGCCACCATCAGGCATCTGGTACCTACCTGACTCTGCTCTTAAAGTGGCAGGCACACACAAGTGCCCTGCCACAGCTGTCAATTAATCACGATTAACTGGTGCGATTAACATATTAATTGTTGTTTGAGTTAATTTTTTTAACACGTTAATCTGCTGTGCTGGTGTCACCACTGCCTTTGGGTTGCCCTGCGGGGCAGCAGTGACAACACAGAGGACCGCAGGGCAGCCTGGGCACAGGCTCCAGGCAGCTGCAGCAGGGTGGGGAGAGACATGCACAAGCACAAATACAGACATGAAGCTGCAGTCTGCAGGTGGCCAGAAACACAGCCCGGTGGCATGTGGAGCAGTGCCCAGCAGGCAAGTATGTGAAGGGGTAGGGGCAAGGGGGTGGCAGACTGAGGCCCTCATGATGAGAGAGGGAGTGGGGCAGGGGTGAATGTGACCCCAGGGCCAGGGTGGATCATGGCATGGAGCCATGGGCAGCTCGTCCAGGGGTACAGGGGGGCTCCTGCTGATGTGCGCACCCCAGAGGAGACATGGGGGGCACGTGCCTCCTAGATCAGGGCACGTGTGGGGCGGAGGCAGGCTGTGACTGAGGGCTGGGCTCTGTGCCTCACTGCCTTTGGCTTGGGAGCTGCGTAATGCCATGCTGTGCTTCCCACTGCTGGGTGGGCAGGGGACATGGCACAGCCAATGCGCAGCTCCCGAAGCAAACGCAGCAGGGCTCAGCTCCTCAGCCCACAGCAGCAACCCACCTCTGCCCCACACACAGATCCAGGGAGCATGTACTCCCCATGCCTCCCCCAGGGTGTGCGCTGCAGCAGGAGACCCCCGCCCCCATGTCCTTGGAGGAGTCGCTCATGACTCTGTCCCATGACCTGCCCTGGCCGCCAGGCCCCATTCACCCTAGCTCCTGCCCCACTCCCTCCCTCACCATGGGGCCTTGATCTGCCCCCCCATTCTTTCCCTCTCCCACACCCCTTCCCTACCACAGACTTACCTGCTGGGCTGTCTGCGTGTGTGTGTCTGTCCTTCACTCCCAAGCCACAGCACCTGCACTCCTGCTGCTGCCCCTCACTCCTGACCCACAGTACTCCACATCTTGCCAGGGTATGTGGGAACCCCCCCTCCCTAGGGTCTAACCCACCCCCCCCACAGTTCCCCACACCTTCACAAATTCATACCCCACCCCCACCCCCAACCATACAAAGTGCCTGCATAATTTTTCATAACTGAGTTTTTTTGTATAGAATTTTGATTTCTTAGCTGTACAATTTCTGTGCAATTTCTTAGCTGTGCAACTAATTTTTTTACTTGTGATCACTATTAGTTGCGCATCTTTTAATTGTTTGACAGCTCTAGTAAATATTATCAACTGACTTGTATACATTTCCTGAGCTATCTTGAAACATTAGCTGTGGGATACATGAACTGTTCCAAGTCTGGTTTAACTCTGAATCATAATGATGGCATGGAAAGCATCAGCACTCTGTTTTCAGGCTTGATATTGTAACACATGTATTGACCTTAATGAGGTAATCTTCTTAAATGGAATGGCCTTCCAAGCATTCTGGCAACACCTCAGAGCAGAACCTCAGGCATGGTAGGATAAAGTGACTCAGCTACTTTCCAGACCATTTCTATGGACTGAGTTGGGTTACTGAATTCAGTGAAAAATTCCTGTTTCTTAATTTAAGTAACTGTTGCAAAATTGTCAACCCACTGGTGTAGAGTGCCCCTGGAGCAAAGGGCAATGCTGCAGAATGCCTGTAGATTTCACTTTGAGTTGTTGAGAACTGCATAGGTCGCATTCTTTATGCGTGTATGAAATAACACGAACACTCATCTTTATGTATGTCACATTGCCATGTATCTTATGGCAGATTTTAATGGCAAGTCTCATAGGATGGGTGTAGATGAAACAGGGGCCCTAAACTGAAGTGGTGGGTTTTAAAAAACACCGCTTCAATTTAGGGCTGATTAAACCCCCATGTCGTTCACACGCCCCACTGACTTACCTGCCTTTCTAGTGGGGAGGGGAGGGCGAGCTGCTGGTGGGTAGAGCAGTCCCTGGGCTGCAGTGGTGGGGCTGGTGCTTCCCTCCTCAGCAGCTGTGGTTCCCTCCCCTCCCCCCCAGGTGACACCCGCGTGCAGGCACCCGGCTCAGGTGGTTCTGGGGTCCACTGCAGCTACGGAGGGAAGCCCCGGGCCCCTGCACAACTCAGGCAGGCAGAGGGGGAGAAAGTTCAGGCTCGCTGCTTTCCCGGGCTGCTGCCAGGCTGCCTGCAGGGCTTCCTGCAGAGCCATGGAACTGCACAGAACCCGGTTCTTCACTCCGCAGCTGTAGGGGCAGCAAATTAAAACTCCTCGAAGGAGTTTAGTTTGCTGCACCCCAAGTCATTTAAGGCGCATTACGCTGATGAATTTCCTACAGCGACTGGAATTAATGTGCAGTACGCCGCTGAGGCGTGCAAACACTGACACCATTTAAGTGGTGCAAAAACATTTAGCCTGCTTTAAAGTGTCATGCACACACGCCTCTCGTTTCATCTACACACAGCCATTGTCCCTCCTTTGTCTGTATGTTGTAGCTTTGGTATTTTTGTTCTTAAACTCTGATCACAAAAGTAGGGATTTATACATTTACATACGTTAAGAGAAATAGAATTTGACTAATCTGTCCCAAAACATTAAAATACTTCCTAATTTTACATTTAAACCCTATAAAGACACGGGAAATTGCCGTATAAAGATAAATCGGCTCAGGTTTTGGTTGAGTGCATATATGGGTCTCTGCATTCATGCTAATGCATTAAACTCAGAAAAGTGGAACTTACTTGCCAATTTCTAATGAGTTCTCTCATCCCTCTATGGGTCTTTTTCTAATAGCAGTGCCATACAGTGTGCTAAGAACAGGAATAAAATGAAAAACCAAACATGTTATTGTTAACAGGAAATAAGTCTTGGTTTTTGTTTCAGCCAATCATAACTTAATTTCAGAACAATTAAATCTTATTTAGAAAAAGAAGACATTCTGTGTATTTACTGCAGTAGCTTCAGTGATAAACCATGTACTAGCAATTTAAACAAATTATAGCCTGAAATAATGTGAAATAGTCATTTGATTAACCCCTGTTACTGCAGTCACAATTTACTGTGCTGTTCCTTTAATAATAAAAACTCAGTCAAGTTACACAATGAATACCTTTTATTGCATTTTCACTCTTCTGTGGTTTTTATGGAAATCAAATTTTAAGAATTTCTCTGAGGGCTTAATCTTTCCAACTCCACAACTGAGTAATTTTCTTTGCTTCCTGCTTAGAAACAGTCCCAGCAGCCTTAGCAGTGTTGCCTAGATACTTCATCTCCTGCGGCATCTGTAAATTGGCCAATTCGACAGTAAGATTCATAATCTAAATAAAAAAAAAAATAATAATTTGTCAAGTCCTCACGAAGTACTAGTGCAAGGACAGCTTTTTTACAGCACTATGAAAAAATTCTCTTGCTTTTACAGATAGTGGCTTTCTAGAGAACACCATTAAAACACATACTTTTATCTTTGTCGTGTTCAGGAGGTTTGCATTAGAGTCAGAAGGCAGAAACACATTTTAGCTTGAGTGCCCCAAATTGTCAATCTCTTTCATTTTTGGATTTTTCTGAAATATAATAAGCAAACAGAAAGATTTCCATTAAGTGCCTAAAATTCAGTTTTCAATATAGGGAATCCAACAGAGTAATCTTTACCAGTTTCTGTAAGTGTACTCTCTCTCAGTTGTGCACATACGATATATAAATTCACATATGTGTATAGGTATATACACATACAGATCTGTGTGTGTGTGTGTATTTTTTTTTTTTTTAATTTATATGTATAGTATAGAGGTACACCGATACATCGCTCCGATATTGGATCGGTACTGATATGACGAAAATTGTCTATAATGGATATCAGTCCTATTTGGCTGATAAATGCCCGTGCTGTGTGCAGCTGCAGCACAGCATGGAGCAGAGCCAGCAGTGTGGAGAGCTGCCTCTACCTGGTAAGTCAGAAGGGGGTAGGGGAGGGAAGGTGTATAAGGGGGGTAGATCAAGGCACCAGAGTCAAGGGAGGGGACAGGGGTAGGCGCTGCCCAACTGGGGCAGGGGGAGATGCAGGATGGAGCTGCATCTCATGGGGTAGGGGCAGTTCCCACCGCTACTTGCATCCCAGATGGTGGGGGGGCGTGTGCCCCCGGATCTACACAGTGCAGGGTCGGCTGCAACTTCAGGGTAGAGCCAGTGCTGCGTGGGGCCTTTGTTGCCAGGGGCTGGGCTCGGAGCAGGCTCTGGCAGCACTGGGAGGAGGCTTCAGCCACCCCAGCCACAGCTCTGCTCCCAGCCCTGTGCCGCCGCTCAGCACAGCTGCAGCTTTTCCCAGCTCTTGGGTGGAGGTTGCTGCGCCGGAGCTGTGGTGAAAATTGGGGTGGCTGCAGCCTCCTCCCAGTGTCACAACCCTCCTCCCCTGCCCCAGCTGGGCAGCACCTGCCCCTACCCCTTCCCTCACTACAGGGGCATTGATCTGTCCCTCCCCTACCGTGCCTCTTCCCTTCCTTCTCCCTTTCCACCACACTGGACTTACCATCTGATAGCAGCTGTATCGGATATTGGATCGGTATCGGCTGATATGTCCCCTTAAATATCGGCTATTGGTATTGGCCCCCCAAATCTCTATCGGTGCACCCCAGTATAATGCGCGTGCGCACACACACGCACACATTTAAATATGATATATGAAAAAGAACACTTAATTGACACAATCTGTTATCCAGTCTTGGATTAAATTAGTGTGTCTTGAGAGAAATTGCCTGCAGTTTGGTGGCTTTACCTTTCCTTAAATGATTGTTAACAGTTTGATCAGCAAAGGTTTCAGTCCCCTAGAATCACACTTGCTATAACAGAAGCAACAGAGCAGGTGGATGCTGCTTCTTCCAGTTTATCTCAGTATTTTGTTGTTTGAGGTTGTTGATTTTTAACCACGAAATATTTGGATAATTCATAAAAGTGAGCATTGTTTGGAGAAAATACCATAATAAGTAATAGTTTATGTATACTATTGTTTATTATAAAGCCTCAAAGTATAAATGTTAAATAAAATTTTAATTATGTTTTAGTCTCCAGATTTTGTGCAAACCTGTTGACAGATGGGATTGTGTAGGCAACAGTTGATCCTCTGGATCATAGTGTACATGTAAGAGGTCTAGTCAGATGCTTGATGAATCTGTGTGTGGCTGACAAGCCCAATTTGAAAGTGACACAGCTTGTTACAAGTTTCACAGATCCATATGTTGTCTGAGTTGCAGTCCAAGTTTGCAGCATGCTGCTGCTTTCTCACTTTGCTTCCATTCTCTGGATCAAAAGCCACTTCATGTTGAGCTGCACCCAGTGCCAGATGTTTCCTCCAGATCCGACAGGATTCTGTGCACTCTTCCCAGCTTTCTATGCTGATGTTCATTTCAGCCTCATAGGAGTTTTGCACCCGTCATAATACAAGCATAGAGGGCAGCCCCACTTTCTAGAGCCATCTTGAATAGCACTATGCAAATTATTCTTGGAGATACTGTCTTTTCCCATTCTCCTGACATGGCCGATCCACTGCAACCTCTTCTTCTTGACAGTGGTTTCTAAGTGTGTCAGTCCTGTGCACTCCAGTACCTCTGGAGTTTGGTATTCTGTGTTCCCACTTCATTTTCAGGATCTTATGCAGACATCTCATACGGAAGGTGTTCAGTCGCTTGATGTGCCCATCATATGTAGTCCAGGGTTGACAGCACACAAATCTCGTAGATTTTCATCTTCACCGTAGCTGATAGTTTGCTGTTATTCCATAGATATTTCTGTAATAGTCTGAAATTCTTAGCTGCTTTCTGATTCTGTTAGTCCATTCAGTCTGAAGGTCAAGATTCTTGCTGATCATAGAAGCCAAGTAGCAAAAATTGTCAGACACCAGGAGATGTATCCTCTGTAATGATGCCAAGTATTGGTTCTTTTACCTCTTGGTGTATGATCACATTCTTTTCGAGACTAACTGTCATCCCAGAGCTTTTTCATGGTTTGGAAAATCTGCTCAAGAGATTTTTCAGGGAAGATTCATTGTGGGCAACATAGGTCATGTCATTTGCAAACAGGAAATCTCTAAGAACCAGTTCTTTCACCTTGGTTTTTCCTTTACACCTTGCAGTGTTGAACAAGCCTCTATCTAGTCTGGTTCAAAGATGAATGCCATCATTCCTGTTCTTGAAGGCATGAACAAGCAGGAATGAAAAGTAGACGTTAAAAAATGCAGAGGCTAAGATGCACCCTGTTTCACCCCATTGTTGATGTCACAGGCATTTTTGATCCTTTGTTTTGATACATTGCAGTTGCTTTATACCTTGATGTAATAAGCGAGTGATGTTCAACAGTTTTGGGGGGGACCACCCAGTTTCTTCAGAACAGTAAAAAGGCCCCTGTCTGTTGACCGTATTGAAGGCCTTCATTAGATTGCTGAAAGCTTTGTACAGTGATATCTGTTTTTCTCTACACTTCTCTTGCAGTTGCTTGACCAAATATATCAGTGGTGTCCTGAGCAAAAATCACATTAACTTTCAGGATATCTTCTTTTACCTAGAGATTGCAGCCTAGGGAGTATGATGTGATTGACATTTTTTCTAATGAGGTTCAACAGGGAAATTTCTCTATAGTTGTCACAGTCATTTCTATCCCCTTTGTTTCTGTATAATCGTACAAACCAAGCATCTTTGAAATCTTGTGGTACCAATTCCTCTTTCCAACAGAGTAGTATAACTTCATGAAGCTTTTGAAGTAATTCGTCATTGGAACATTTGTAGATTTCAGCAGGCAAAGTCGTTGGATGTCTTGTTCCCAGGAATATATTTAAAAGGCTTTCTGCAAATCTGATGTAGGCTCATTATCTAAATCTATCATAACTTTGAACTGTGGTAATCCTTTGAGCTCTTCATGTTTAATTTCAGTCTCACTGAAGTATACAATTCCACAGTGTTCAATCCAATGCTCAGGTTGTTTTTGTTTATCAGTAACAACATTTCCGTTTGTCTTTCAGTGGGGTTGCTTTCTTCTTAACTTGACCAATTGCTCATTTGATGACTTCATACATTTCTGTGTCGGCTGCTTTCTGAATATCATCACAGTGTTTCAACCAAAAAACTTGGGCACACCTCTTAGCATCCTTTTCATTTCTTTTCAAGCTTTTCTCAGATTTTTAGTGTTATGGTGTTGGGAGATTTCTTATAGTTGGTTAGCATTGTCCTTTTGTTCTCAACTAGTGATAGAAGGGTTTCGGAGTGCTGTTCAAACCAGCCTGAATTTTTCTTGCATTTTTTTGCTAAACACTGTTCTAGTAGCATTGTAGGTGTTGGTTTTTAAGCTTTCCCATGCCTCAGTGACTAACTTGTTAGGTAAACTTGCTTTCACAAGTTCTTCATTGACTAGTCTACATTTTTCTATGGCTTTAGTTTGGCTGGTGTCTATCTGAGGGCAAGTGGCAGTTTTGCTACAGTGGATCTTTTTACATTGATTCTGACTTTGCAGCAGAACAGTGCATGGTCAATGTCACAGTCAGCACTGTTAAGACCTCATAAGCAAGATTTCTTTTAGGTGGTTATGCCTAGTCAGTAGTAGATCTAATTGGTTCCAGTGTCCTGATCTTGGATGTTTCCAAATGTCTGTCTTGTGATATTCCCAGCAAAGGAGGTGTTGATAACATAGGTTTCGACTTGCATGAAGTTCTAACACACATTGGTCATTTTCATTCATATTACCAATTCTGTGGTTATCCAGAATAACAGGCCAATTCTTAAAACTAACTACATCCAACTTTTGCATTGAAATTGCCAAATATTATAATGATCTCTTGTGAGTTTTCTCAATCTCTTCTTCAAGTTGTTGGTAGAAAACATTTTTGTCTTTGTTGCTAAGGTAGGCACACAGACACTACACAACATGATGAAGTTCTTCTTTGTGTGCACTCTGAGCAGCATGAGTCGAATAGATACAGCGATGAAACACAGAAAGATTGTAAGATGTTTCCAACAGTAAAAGCCTACTCCCTGCTCTCCTTTCTCCTGCCGGTCTCCCACATCAGAATATGGTGTAATCATTCTCTTGATAGAACTTGTATTTTAGAGCGGAATTTCTGATAATGCAGCTATGTCAATTCCAAATCTAACCAATTCATAGTTAAGTAGTGCTGCTGTTTTCTGTAAGTCTGAGTCCGAATTGAACCCAGGGGTCATTCCAACATGCGACTTGCTTTATTCATTTTGGCCAGTGTAGATCACACCAAGACCTTCAGTGTGTATGCGTAGGCAAGAGTATGGAGGAGCGGAGACTGCCTTTGACTTACCACCCCCCTTTAAACCATTGAGACAGAATCTGAAGGCGAAACCGAGTCCAGATGTTCAGTTCCTCGATGGTTGTAGCTTCTGCCAGAAAGCAACAGATTAAAGCTGTTGCTGAGGACATGTTTCAGTCAGAGTGATGTCCCTTCACATTTTTCCAAAAAAAGAATACTAACAAGGCAGTGGGACTAGGGTTTTGAGGTAACCTAAATTCGCCTTACTGTGGAGGAAGAAATATTGTGATATTTTATAGGAGCTACCCCCACCACATTGCCACAGGCCCTCAAGTCAGATGCAGTTTATACATGTTAACTGGATCTTCAGCATTTTTACATGCACATGTGCGTGCTAACGGGATCTTTGGCAGTTACATGCTCATGCGCACACACTCGCTACCTAGATCTTTGGCAGTTACACACTCTCTCTCTCTCTGTCTACTGGGTGGGATTGTACTTTTTGCTAAATTTAATTCTTTCATTTAGCAATCCTGTTGCTGTGAGGTCCCATTTTAAATCCAGAACAGAATTAAGCTTTGTAGATGATGTTCAACACTGACACATCAGGAGAATGAAGAAAATATTTTTAATATGTCTATAACTTCCTCATGCTACACTTTGCATAAAAGTACCAAAATCTGGAAACAGCTATGGAATTAGCTAATTTATCACATATTTGTTCTTTCACCCCGATCTTTTAGATTGCATTGTAAAATTTATCTTTTTTTCTTTCTGTTTTTTGCTCATATTTACTTTTGCTTAACAATTTTTTTTTTGCATTTGTTCTGTAATGTCAAAATACATTTTTTTTCTCCCCAAGTCTTTTATAAAAATGCAGAGTATTATGCCTTTTCAAGTCTCTTTAAATTTACAGAACCAAACCGTTTGGAAGGGACATTTTGATTCTAAATGAGGTGCTGCTGCTTGTTTATTTTTAGAATACCTTTCTTCTCTTTTTATTTACAATAAAGATTTCTCCCCTCTCTCTTTGCACTATCCATCTGGAACCTATGTGAACACTAATGTTTGTATTGGAGAAAATCGGACTCCAGCAAATATGCTCTTTTACCATGGTGTTGTCACACCCTCTAGTGGCTCAAAAAAACTTTTAAGGGAAAATTCTTAATTTTCCTAGGCATAAGTTTTCATATCAGATTTAGTGCATTAATGTAACAAAAGTCAATAGAAACATTACTTTAAAAAACTCTGTATAAATTATGGCATGAGAGTACAAGGGAGAATTTCAGAATTTCTCTTTACAAAATCAAACTGTAGTTAACTTGGTTTTCAAACGCATAGAATTTTTTCAGCTTTATTCTGTTCCCAAAAGTTCTTCACCATCAGTGGGTCACCATAGGGATTTCTTTAATAGAACGGATAATGAACAGAAGTTTTTTCAATAGAATATATCACCTCACTTTGAAATAATCTTAATTGACCTAGTTAGAAGTCATTTCTTGAGTAGTTTTTTTTATGTGTTTGAGAGTTTCCTGTTTTGCTTTACCATTTTAGGAAGCCTTCTCATCCTCAGCTTGAGACTTTCATTAGGCATATGTCCAAAGGATCTGAAGCCCAAATGGATGGTACCTTAAGCAGCCTGCCACGCTACCCCAGTCATGCTTCATGCGAAATGGGAGAACTTACACAGACAGGTAATATTAGTAATTTCCTCTACAGTCTGTAATTAAATGCAGATGTTATAAGGGGCTTTCCAGTTCCTGTTTACACTAGAATTCAAAGTCTGTAAAGTAAATCATGTTTAAAAATTATTCTTCCTAGAAAGTTTCTAGTCTTTCAGCTTCCAGAGTATCTAAGATACAACCAGTGTATATCACACAGATTAGCAATAGCATTATGATGAACTGAATTTTATCAAAATCGTGCCTTCATTCTGCTACTAACCTGTCCCCCCCTGGGGCTGTTTCTAACAGATTCAAAATTCAGTATTACCTTCCCCAAATATGGAACTGCCCTCTGACACTCGCATTAGTTTAATGTCCAGGTAGAATATATAGTGTTCCATTAATTGTTTTATGGTTCAGCTACAATGCATCAAAGTTGGAAACCATTGTCAAGATTTAATTCTTAGTTTGTCCCTGTGATGCAGTCATTTTTTTTAGCTGAAGCAGATCTGAGACCACTGATGTGAAGCAATGGCACTGTAGATATAGCAGTGAAAAAGCTGTATTAAATGATATTAGTGCCTTTTGTTGTACTCTATTTTTTTATTAACCTTAAATTTTATATAGATGGACTGAATTACTATTAGGGGAGCTTTAAGAGATTACAAGGTAAAAAATCAAACCAACAAGATGGTTAAGTAGTCTGCAACTTTTTTGGAAATCGCTTTTGGTTTACATACATACCTATTTCATATTATATGCATAATTTACTTTTGACTTTTCCACTTTGAAAAATGTTGAATGCATTTTTGCTAGTAACATGTCTATATCAGCATATCTTATATTTCCAACTTGTAAAACCACATATAATGTCCTAAATAATAAAAACAAATTCCATATATTGATATATGTAAAGATTTTGGGTTCAAGTTTATTTTTATTCTACATGTATATTTGTGTGTTATCAATTCTGGACGCAACGTAAGCAAGAGATGGAATACATAAGGTAAAATCTTAGCACCTGCATTTGAATTTGCTTGAAGTCTGTTTTGCAGAATCCTGTTTATACATATATACAGTGTGTGTGTGTGTGTGTGTCTACATATATCTATATAGATATATATAGATATGCACACACACTTCACAAATAACATGTTTTTTTAAGTCCCTATCCCTAAATTTAGAGAAACATAGCCATAATGTAAGTGTTTAAAATGTGGTTGGGAGTAGGTGTTAGTTTTGCTGTTTTCACACTTCTCACATCAATATTGATTTTTTTTTTTTAAACAAAACAAAACACCAGCAGCACCCATCTCCCATGACCTCTTCAAGATGTAAAACAGTACTTAACCACTAACTTCCTTCTTCATTCCCATCATGAACAATGCAAGATGATTATACCATAATTAACAAGTCCCACACCATGCCCTATCCCCCTGGCTAGGGATAGGCATTCAGAAAGCCGGAGTTGAATCGATTAAATCTTTGCAGGTTAGTCTAACTTGGGTAGGTTGAACTGATTTGCAAGTGAATAAACATTCCCTCTTGACTCAAGAAATACTGGCACGTGCCTGCAGTGGCTCAGGCCGGAAGCCAGGGTATACTAAAGTGTGCCCTCAGCTGCAGGGAAGCTGTGTGGGGTAGGGCTTGAGGGTCCCCTGTGGAGATTGCCCTACTAAGGAGCTCACTCTCTTCTGTATTGAGGAAGCTTCTGTTATAACTTTGCCACCGTGGAATTTCTAATAATTCTCAGTTGGTACTACTGAAAGTTACTTCAAGACCTCCATGTGTTTATTGCATTTTTTGGTGTCTCCTGGGAAGAAATGTTCAGTAGCATAACTGCAGGGGATATGATGGGTTCAAAGTTCTTGGGTGCCAGCTTGCGGCAGGGGGCAGGGGAGTGAAGGGAAAAAAAAAAAAAAGCAGCTGCTACAGGTAGCCATGTGTTTGCGATTGTGGTGCCAAGCAGAAGTTGCTGTTTCCACTTAGTACCAGGTACCCAGCCACATTCCCACACTGCTGACAGTCATCATTTGCCAGTCCATAGCAAACGTAACCATACCCTCTCCAAATCCATTCCAAAGACTAGATCCAGGTGGTGACCACTGACCAGCTGCGTTAATCCAGAAGCCACCTGGGGTAGCTCCCACAGTGTCATACCCATAAATTCTGCACTCAAACTGTTAGCTGCATGGGCATCAAAGCAACGGAGCAATGTCAGCCTCAGCACCTGCTCTTTACGTTCCTTTTCCATACTTAAGTAATCTATACAGCAGGATAATGTATACAGTGCTGAAGGCCAACTTTATTCTGTCCCAGGGCTTATACTTCAGTAAGACATACTCTGTTATTATCTAGGACATAGTTGCTCTGCAACAAACTGTAAAAAAAATACTCCAGCCATATAAGGTTGCTGTCTGTCATGTAATTGCTTTGGGCAGGGTTATGAAAGGAAAGAGGAAATTGATGCAAAGGAGGCTGCCAGAGTGGGGAAAGGCTGGAAGACCTGGGGTCAGAGACTATCCAGTAAGCTGAGTCAGTTTGTTGTGCCTTTGTATTTTGGTTGTGGTTATAAAGCCACCTTTGAAGAGGGGTACGGGAAGAAGCCAATTGAGTTGACTTCTGTCCTTTCTTGGTCTCGAAATCTATATATTGGCTTATGCTTCCCTAATAAGTGTTTGGTATACATTACTTCAGGGCTGTTCTCCCATGGAGTGGTTATATCATTTATGCAAGTAGAATCAATCCAGAGGTTGAATTGTTCTCTGAACATGGATTCCTTCAAACCAGGGCTGTGCAGCCATCTAATCCAGCAGCAGGTACTTTCCCCATGCTGCAAAGAGACAGGCTGGTGGCTGGGTCCTAACTCTTGCCCATCTCTGTCCCAAACTAGGTCTAAAGAAGTTACTGACCACTGCTTTAAACAACTGGTTTGCACTTTCATATATCATTGTAGTGATTTTTTTTCCTGACTTTTGAGGCATGTATCTAGTACTACTTGTGAATAATGTATTACACTGTGAAGTTACAGAACACTCAGTTTTCCAATCTACATGTATACTTCACTACACATAAGAACTAAGCTATTTTTCTGAGTTAGAAAGCCCTTATGCTTGGGCACTCTTCCTGGATGATAGCCTTGCATAGATAATATTTGGTGTCTGGGTGGGATCACCTTTGCACCAAATTGGTGCACATGCACAGAAGTTCTGGCAATATTTTTCTACTCTACACAAGTTGTTTGTAAACCATGCTAACAGTATGGTTTTTTCCAATTGTTTCTAGGTGTTGTGCAACACTTGCAAAATGGACAGCTATTACGGGAAATTTATATAAAGAAACATAAACTGCTCCTGAGCGACTGGACAGCAAAGCACCTCTACTTGGAGTCTACAGGAAAAAGTCGAACCCTGCAGAGTGGGCTGGCTCTTCTTTATACCTTGCTGCCAGATTTTGATTGGAAGAAAATTAATGTGAGACATCAGTGGAGCACTATTTTTTGTTCTGGAAGCTGTGATTGTCCAATGAGAAACCATTATCTAGAAGAAGAGCAGCGGCGTCAGTATAGCTTAAGGGTGAAAAACAATGATTTGGAGAGAGTATATGTGGATATGGCTAAAATAGTAGGCATTCCTACGAGGCAGTTAAGGGCATCTAATCCAATAGATTCTCTGTTGTGCTATTTTTGCCATAATGTCAGTTTCCCTTGTACTAAAAACGGCTGCATTAATGTTGAACATTTTAAGATAATCAAGACACACCAGTTAGAGGATGAGAGAGAAAGACGGGAAAAGAAACTGTATTTCTTTTATGCTCTACTGGCTACACATCCTCTTCTTAACCAGACTGTTAACAGGATGCAACGTATTGCAGAGGGCAAGAAAGAAGAAGTATTGGTTCTTTACTCAGCTCATGATGTCACACTGTCACCTGTTCTTAGTGCTTTGGGCATTACAGAAGCCAGGTTTCCAAGATTTGCTGCCAGACTAGTCTTTGAGCTGTGGCAGGATGGAAAAAAACACAGAGAACACTTTATCCGCATCCTGTACAATGGTGTTGATGTCACATTCCAGACCTCATTTTGTCAGGATCATAACATGCATTCCAGCAAACCTGTGTGTCCTCTAGAAAAGTTTGTTCATTTTGTCAAAAGGGACATGTTTTCTGTTTTTAATAGTACTAATTACTATGACGCATGTCACAGGAGACCACTGTAAATGGAAGGTGAGAGAAAGAAGTGTGAATTTGTGTAATGACGTGAGGTCTGTGTACCTGAGCACTTTTTAAAATATTCTTTTCTACCACAACAGTAGAGGGCCTGATGTACATTGAGAAATTAAGTGGGCTACTATAAACTGGATATTGCTTGATAGAGTGTGAAATGTTGGGTTTAGTTGCTCTCTTACTCCAGATCAGATCAGTATGTGGAAAACTTGAATTCCAGTTTAAAAAGAAAGCATGCTTTCTCCACTGTAACTTGTCAGTTGTTTTACCAAATAAGCAGCAAATTTTATCTAAAGTATTTGATTTCCCTGAATCTGTATTATAACTATACTAAATAATTCCTGAAATTAACAACCTTACCTCTGTCAGCATGGAAATATTAAGGGACAGGTTTTTGTTTTTCAGAAGTGCATGCATTGTGCATGCTTTATTTAGCTGGGTGCAAATGCACACTTTTCTTTTGTACACAGACCTCTGAAAACATAATGTGTTAGGTCCATCACATGGGTGAGCCCCATAAACAGATCTAAAATTCTATTCATTGGTTGCACTTCCAGCACTTTCAGAAATAGTTTTAACACACACTAGAAATGATTGCAATCTTGTGACTGTCATTTGAAACAAAAAGTAAATGCTAATGTTACTGCTAAATGTGAGTGGAAAATTAGAAGTATAAATCAGCTAGTCTTATGGTAAAATGTTGGGCTCTTTTCCATTGTTAAACATGTTCAAGCTGCTAGACTGTGGTACAAATAAATGTGTTAACTGTTTGATGTGGTGGCTGTGTAAGGTAGCAGACAGACAGTTTGACTGAAGACTCAGAACTTTTGTAGTTGGGTTAGTATTTTTATAGACTAGGAAGATATTATTTTATAAAGTTAGTCTTGTACCTACTGTATTGTGTACACTTCTAGAACACTAAATCTTTCTTATTTGCTTGGTTTGCAGAGGGTTGCAAAAAGCCAATTTTTAGATGGTTTTTCCTTAATCAGAATATACAGACTTAGAAACAACCTAGCTTTTATGGATAATTTCAGCAACCATAATAGATATGAAAAACTCCATTTTCAGCTTCTTTCATCTCCTATACGTATTTGATTTAGACCCAATTTTTAAGACAAGTATTTGAAAAGACTTTCATTACTAGAATATTAAATTTTATAACGGTGGGTGTTTTTTACATGTCAAGAAATCACTATGATTTAGTCTGTGATTTTATGATTCAGTGGTGCTAGTTAATTAGAGGAAATGTACCTGAACATGCGGCGTGCTATCTCTTTTATCATTCCAGTCTCTCTTTGTTTTCAAATGCTGCATTTGAACATGTTTCTATAAATAAAATTTTGGGGACTATTCGTATACTTGTGTGTTCCATCTTACTTCTCTTTACTGTATCCAGTGTTTAAACCTTGTTTTCCAATCTGATTTTGGCATTGATTGGCATCAATTGGCAGCTGGTGTCAAGTGGTATGCCTCAGGGGGTCAGTCCTGGATCAATTGGCATCATTAATTAGCATCAATTAGCATAATTCCAATCTGATTTTGGTATCAATTTGGCATCATATTACATCAGTAGTGTATTTAAAATCTTTTTCTGGTTTCTTACTATGTTGCTGGTAGACACATTGTAGAGGCTGGTAAACACGTTGATCTAAAGCTTATGGATTGTATATTATTCTGAGAGAATGTACAGATTTCCTGTCTCAGTACAAGGAACTAGTTGTATATTGCTGATATAATATGAGAAGAGTGTCACATAGGTAGGTTTGAACAAATGGTTAGTTTGTTAGGGGTCTTTTTCTACAATATTTATTTAAATGATCGGCTTGTCCAAACCAGACATTGTATTCTTTTAAGGCTACAGAAGTTTTCTATAATAACCTCTTTAGCATCTTTCCAGCCTGAATTTTACTGATGACCTCTGTACCTTTCCAATTGGGAGAATTTACACTATTTAGTTCTTGAAGTACAGCATCCTTTTCCAAAGCCACATCAGTTGGGGTTGTGCACATATGATGCAGCACTGGCACCAGAGAAGCATTTTACCTTTTTCTCTAAAATTCTTGTCGGCTTCTTTTGTAACATGCTGACCCTGTCATAAGTGCCATGCCTTGGAATAGGTGAAAGATAGATTTCCCTTATGTGAGAGGGAAGAGAAAGGCAGAATAGTCTGTGGCTTTGGTAAGCCCATGAAACTAGATATTAGTGCTCCTTTCCAGACCTCTAGACAGGGCAAAACAGTTGGGCACCATGATGATTGTCAAAGATAGTTAGGACACTACACTTGAGCCCTGACTGGCAATAGGTGTTGAAGTAAAAATCAAGGCTGGCTGATAGCTTAGCCTTAATGACTGATCACAAGTGCCAGTGGAGCCACTGTAGGGTCTATGTAGGACCCCAGCCTCTGGATTCTAAATCTGTGCCTCCAGAGTTTTTCCAGTCAGAAGATGGCCTCAGGGCAAAGCCAAGCCACAAGAATGGTGCAGTTTTCATGCAACGAGAGTGCTTTGTCTAGTTCAGTCCCTTAAGGTAACTAAATATAAAACTGAAGAATACAGTTGTATAAGGGGTTCAAAGCAATGGCTTGGATAGAAGGAACCAATGGGTTAAGAGTTCCTTCAAATGTGTTGGAGCTTTGCAACAGGATTCCATGCCTAAACACTGGGGGAACACTTATGTGTGTGAATGTCTGGAGGTGGCTCATAAGTAACCAGTGCTATGGGCAGGTAGCATTTTTGTCTCTTTGAATTGGCCTTTTCTCCTCTCCAACTGCTCCTGTGCCTCTCACACTCGGTGCTGGCCACGTATTCTCCTCCATCCCTATTGTGATCCTTTTGTTGCTATACCCTTCCCTTCTCATACTCCCTTTTCATACTTTCTAAAAGCACTTCTAAAATTGGGTTCAGGTTTCTTCCAGTTGGGCATACACAATAAGTGGGTGCTTGCAAAAAAATTGGCCATCATTTTTTGCATTGAATCATAGAAAATTAGGGTTGGAAGGGACCTCAGGAGATCATCTAGTCCAACCCCCTGTTCAAAGAAGGACCACCCCCAACTACATCATCCTAGCCAGAGCTTTGTCAATCCAGGCCTTAAAAACCTCCAAGGACGAAGATTCTACCTCCTCTCCAGGTAACCTGTTCCAGTGCTTCACCCAGTGAGAGAGTTTTTCCTAATATTCAACCTAAACTTCCCTTGCTGCAACTTGAGATCTGCCACCACTGAGAATAGTCTGGCTCTGTCGGTGGAGGTCTGTCAAAGTTGAGGATGACATCCATCAGGCTTGATGGGTCCTCAGGTGACTGAGGAGCCTGATTCTGGATGCACACATTCTTCGGCAATGGGGTCATGTTGCACGCGGAAGTGGGATTCACAGCCCTGGGTCGGTCTCCTTCTTCTTCCTCCACCACTGCAGTTCCACCTTGGTATCTGCTGCAACCCAAGGGTCCTTCTTTCTGTCTCTCTCAGGTTCACTGTTATCCCATTCCTCATTGGCTGTATCTGGGATCCAGTCCTTAAGTATCTAGGCCCTCCTGGGCTTAATTTATCTCTGTCTGCCACCACATTCCCTTAGTGGGCCTACAAACAGCTCTAGGCCGCTCTGGGCCCACCAGACGACTTCTGGGCCTTGCTGATTTTGGTCTGGCGGGGTTTTTAATACCCCCTCCAGGGAGCTGGCTGGCAAATTGGCACCAGCACGCCACCATAAAGCAGGTCCGTGCCAGAGCCAGTGCTGACCCTGGCTCTCCCCTGTCCTGTTGTAACTTTTCTTCTGTCTTTGGCGCGGTGGGTTTTTTTCACCGCAGCCCCATTCCAGCTGCACCTCTGGTCTTCAGCGGCATCCCATCAGTTCCACGCCTCTCCATCTTCTGGTAAGTTTCTCTTCATGGCGTTGTCCCCGGCGCACATCCCCCTACTTAAGTTGCCTTGTGGCAGAGGAGTATCTCTGTTTTGGTCATCAGTGGCCTTGATGTCTGTCCTGGATGGGTTTTGCCACCATCATATCTGTCTCATTACATTTGGACAAGAAATCTGCGACCTTGTTTGTTACCCCAAGCCTGCAACTAACAAAAAAATTAAAAGGGCTGTAAGGACAAAGCCCATCATGTTATTTGGGCATTATAATTCTTTGTCTTATTTAACCATTGTAATGGAGCATGATCAGTCACTAATTTAAACTCTCTTCCAATCAAATAATAACAAAAATAATTGACTGCACATTTTATCGCCAAACATTCCCTTTCAATAGTGGAGTACTTTTTCTCGGTCGTGTTTAGCTTTTTGCTGGTGAAGGCAATTGATTGCTCCATGCCCTCACATTCTTGGCATAACGTGGCTACTGTGGCCATCTCAGATGCATCTATCTGTAGGATAAACATTTTGGAAAAATCAGGTGTTAATGATTAACACGTCACTGCACAGAGCAGTGTGAATTCCTGAGAGATGTGGCCTGACCTTCCGCATCTATAACATGCTACCCCTCTTCTCGGGTACCTGGGTGGCCCTCGCCATGGCTGTCTGTCCCTTTTGGTATTGGCTCCCATGCTTCTGTACCCCTTTTCTTTGGGGTGTTCCACTTCTGATGCCCCAAAAGCCTCAGAGACCCTCAAGGCCTCTTCTGCCATCCATGGGAGGTATCAGCATACGCATAACTGGGTCTCATCTTCTAAATCCCTCACAAACTGCTCTAACAAAATTGATAGGCTGAAGCTGGTCCAGCTTTTCTGGTGGGACCCACTTACTCATAAGATCCTTTACAAGTTGTATTAAATTCCGGGGCTTCCTGTCTTCCTTCCCTTTCTGGGCTCTGAACAGCCTCTGATACTGCTCGGATGTAAGCACTAGGCAGTGTAATTTAGCTGCCTTCACTTTTTTATAATCATAGGCCTCCTCCCTAGGAAGGGCCCAGTATGCCGCTAGAGCTTTCCCTACTAACAGGGACCCTAATTGTCTTGCCCACTGCAGCCTATCTAACCCCATTTATATTGCCACTCGTTTGAATGATTCAATGTATGCCTCGACATCATTTTCTTTGGTCATCTTGTGCATTTGGAAAGAGGTCCGGTTTTGCTGCATCCATTCTTATTGCTGCATCACTTGTTATTGGACCTCTGGCACTTTGGTAACAACATGTAACGTCTGGCCCAACAACTCGATTTGGGGTGCTAGGTTTACCTCCATCTCTACATTGGCCTCCAGGGTCACCCCTTCCTCGTGTTTCCCAGCTAATGCACCAATTTGTAACCTCCCATGCCACTCACTAGTACGTTTTGCTCTTATAGGTTTTTTGGGCATTGCCCTCCCCTTAGTGATTGACAGCTTGTCGTTCGGTCAGATGTCTTGGATGGTCCCTGGGGGTGCTTGCCTACTATGCCCTGTTGGAATAAGTTTGTTATTGGGCGGATGGTTTTACCTTTCCTGGTTCCCTTCTTCAATCTTCCTGTCTGGCTTCCTGCTTTCAGGAACTTTTCAAAACTTTTTTCCAGGACCAAAGTCAAACAAAGCGGTCTATAGTTTACTGGGTCATCCCTCTTCCCTTTCTTAAAGATAGGTATCACATTGGCCCTCTTCCAGTCATTTGGGACCACTCCCAAGTTCCATGACTCTTGTAACAGCTTTGCCAGAGGCCTTACTATGAACTCAGCCACTCCTTTCAGGACTCTCGGATGCAAGTCATCTGGCCCAGTAGACTTGAATGTGTCCAAATATTCTAAGAGTACTCTCACTTGTTCGGGACTGATTTAATGTTGTCTGTTGTCTTCCCCATATGCCCTGGACCTCTGGACAGGTGAACAGCTCCCCTCTTCTCTTCTGAAAACTAAATAAATCCAGTTCCCTCAGCCTTTCCTCATAAGCCATATGCCCCAGCCCCCTAACTATTTTTGTTGCCCTTTGCTGGACCTTGTCCAGGTTGTCCACATCCTTTCTGTAGTGGGAAGCCCAAAACTGGATACAATACTCCAGACGTTGAAGAAAGGGAAGAATCACTTCCCTCAGTCTGCTGGCATCATTTCTACTAATGCAGCCCAGTATGCTGTTAGCCTTCTTAGCAACACGGGCACACTATTGACTCATATCCAGCTTATTGTCCACTATAACCCCCAGGTCCCTTTCTGCAGAGCTGCTGCTTAGCCATTTGGTCCCAAGCCTGTAGCAGTGCATGGGATTCTTGCACCCTAAGTGCAAGACTTTGTAGTTGTCCTTGTTGAACCTCCTGAGATTTATTTGGCCCAATCCTCCAATTTGTCTAGGTCAGGCTTGTCCAACATACAGCCCACGGGCCACCATGGCATTTTCTGTGGCCTGCAGTGCTGTGACAGGAAATGAAAGTAAACACAGTTTACTTTCATTCCCACCCCTTGTCCCTCCCCTAGCCCCTCAGCAGTTTCCTAATGGCTGCTGAAGGACTGGGGAAGGGACAAGGTTCCCACACGCACCGCATCAGCATGACCCAGCCAAGTCCCTCGTGGGGCCGGATCCCACCCCGACTGGGGGTGGCACTGGCTGCAGCTGCTGAGCAGCCCCGCCTGCCCGCCCCAAGGAGTCAGTGTCCACCCAGGCAGCCGCAGCTGGTGCCGCGGGCTCAGGGCAGGCACAGGATGGAGCCTTCATGTGAGAACTTTGCTGTCGGGTGGTGGAGGAGCGGCTCCACTCGTGGGCCCAGGACATGCCAGTCGCTGGTGAGGAGTGCCCGTGCTCCTGCCCCCGCCTCCTCGCCCCAACACGAGCCCGTGCCCATGCCCTGCGCTGCCAGAGCGGCCCCGCGCAGGAGGCCAAGCAGTGGTCACTGGCACTGCCGGCCCATACCTGCCTCCTCACCTGCCTGCTTCAAGCCAGCCCTGCTGCCTTGCCTTGCCCTGCCCTGCCCTGCCCTGCCCTGCCCCACAGTAAGGCGGTACCTGCTCCCCCGGCCAGTCTCCCCCCAGGTGCTGCTGCTGTCTGGTCCTGGCCGCCTGCACGTGAGGCCCCAAGTCCCGAGGGGGCCACTTCTCATATGCTGCTGGGGATGAGAGGCAGCACGGGCACACGGGGCAGTGAGGTGGGCAGTGGAGGAGCGGAGGGCACCTTTCCCGCACATCCTAGGGAGGCTGTGGCCAGGAGGACAAGGAGGAGCCCGGACTGGGGCTCCCTCGCATGGCAGCAGCTCTACCCACCCCCTTCTGCTCTCTGCCCAGCTGAACCGCAAGTCTCTCTCGCAGCCTCTTGGATGCACTGAGGAGCCCCTGCTCCTTCCTCCCACCTGCCCCTTGCAAGGCAGTGAGCAGTGGAGGCTGCAAAGCGTCCCGCAGGTGTCCGCAATGTTTTTATTTTGGATTTTAAACCACATTTCCAGGCCCATTTCATTGTCACTTCCTGCAACTTCATTGGTGTCAAAGGTCATGTGACATCACTTCCTGATATGATACCACTTCCTGTGAGGTCTTTGAATATGGGTCACCGGCCCACTGGGTGATTAAAAAGTTTGTGATCCGGCCCCACATTCAAAAAGGTTGGACACCCCTGGTCTAGATCACTCTGAATCCTAGCCCTACCCTCCAGCATATCTACTTCTCCCTTCCAGCTTTGTGTCATCTGTGAACTTCCTTGAGCTACAATCCATCCCATCTTCCAAACTGTTAATGAAGATATTGAACAAAACCGTCTCCAGGACTGACCCCTAGGGCATACCACTTAACACCAGCTGCCAACTGGATTGCGAGCCATTGATCACTACCCGTTGAGCTTGATTGATCCAGCCAGCTTTCTATCCACCTTACAGTTCATTTATCCAACCTATACCTCCTTAGCTCGCTTGCAAAAATGCTATGGGAGAATATATAAATAACCTTGCTAAAACCAAGGTATATCACGTCCACTGCTTTCCCCATATCCACAGAGCCAGTCATCTCGTCCTAGAAGACCATCAGGTTGGTCAGGCATGACTTGCCCATGGTGAATCCATGCTGACTGTTCCTGAGCAGTTTCTTCTCCCCCAAGTGTTTAGAAATGGATTCCTTAAGGACCTGCTCCATGATTTTTTCCCAGGAGTGAGGTCCACAGCTGTGGTTAAGGCAATGAACATGTCAGCTTGCTCATATGAAGCAGTATGATTTCAGAAAAGCAAGCAGTCACCACTAGTGCCCCTCACAGAATTGTTTATCATTAAGAAGGTAAAAAATGGGGATTGAAAAACACACATTTCTTTTTCTAGAACTGTACACTCAAAACACTTAACCCTGGGGTCTTTAATTACTTATTACAAGGCAATGGACTGAACTAATGATGATCACTCATAACATCTTATTTCTATCAACTCAGTGCCAAATAATATGAAGTACCCTAAAAAAGGAAAAGGAACCAGTAGTATTCTATGTAAATGAACGTATACCAGGGAATACTTTTTACCGTTTGGATTTAAACAGAGGCCAAGAGAAGTGCTTAGGAGATCTGCATCACTAGAACAACATGTAATAATGAAACATGGGGCTTAAAGGTCTGTTTATTCCCATTCTGACACACAGCTCAATACAAATGTGGCTGTGCGTATGCATCATAGTTAAAGAACGTAAGTGCCTGCTACCATTTTCATATCCTACTATTCCAACATACTCAGTTGTCTTGTTGTGAAACTTATTTTTAAAATGAGAAATAAAGGCTATACCCTGAATGACCGGTGCCTCCTGAGACTGGGGCGGGGCACCATGGTGGTGAGCGGAGACTGCCCGCAGCTGTTGCCCACAGTGTTGGCAGTGGTGAACAGCAAGTGGGGACCACCTGCAGCTGCCAGCAGCTGCATTGGCAACAAGTGGGGAGGAGGGGACAGTGACCACCTGCAGAAGCCGGTAGCAACTTTGGCGGCAGCCAATCTCAGGGGGGGGCATGTACCCCCACGTTGCCTATGGGCTATATTATGATGAAAAGTTAAGTGTATGTGTCTGTTATATAAAGTTCATAAGGAATTCATTTCAATGCTATGTTGTTTTAAGCTCCATTTAAGTTTATGGGGAATTCACATAATGTTTTCCTTCTAATGGATGTCGTCCAGTATTCAACAAAAAATATTATCTGTGCAATATTATAAATGTGACAGAAACAGACTTGTCAGCTCTAGGCACTGAAATCCTCTATTAACAGAATGGATGTGGTATAGGCACCGGCATTACAAGCTTGCCTTCATTATCCACAAATGTGCCTTTGTACTAACCTAGAAGACTAATTCAGTCTCCATCTATGCCCATTCAGTGGCTTATTTAAGATTTTCAATATGTCACCCTTGTTTAACAGAGTTGAATGTGGGTGTTGTGCTGTGGGGAAAAAATATAACCCTTGGGTGGATTAGTCATTGTTGTCAGTGATCCTTCACAGTTGAGGATGATCACACCCATAGGTCAAGTAAAAGTTTGCAAATGAGTCCCTTGATGGCTAAGAAGGCTGATCCTAGACCCACAGACTCTGGCAAACACCACAGGTGGTGGTTAAATGGAGGGTTGGACCATGGATTTCTAGGTCTTGTTTTCTTTCCTTCCATTTCTGTCATTTTTCTATCTCCAGGGATAGAGGGTTTCCTCAAAGATGGTCCTTCTCTCACAAGGCCATGTAGTCCTGTCCCAGGCTAGTTTTTCCCAATTTGTGGAGCCAATGTCACACTTCTTAATGTTTGCCTTGAGGGTTTTCTTGAAACGTTTCCTCTGGTCCCCACATGTCCTTTGTCCGTGGCTGAATTGGGAGTATAGCATTTGTTCTGATATATGTACATCAAACATATGCACACAATGCCCTGTCCACCGCAGTTTATGTTGACTAATCAACACTTCCATACTGGTGGTGTTTGCGTCAATGAGAACACTGGCATTTGTGCACGATTCTCCCACTTTATGCTAAGGATATTTTGGAGATAGCACTGGTGATGGCATTGCAGGCTTTTCAGGTGCTCTCTATAGGTCACCCAAGCTTCACAGCCATAGAGAAGAGTTGGGATTAGTACAGCCTTGTATAGTAGAAGCTTTGTTCGAGTCCTGATGTCATGACCATTGAACATGCGATGATTCTGTTTTCCGAAGGCAAAGCTGGCACGTCGGATCCTATACTGGATTTCCTCATTGATATTGACCTTCTTTGAGAGATGGCAGCTGATGTATGCAAAATTTTAACATTCTTCAGCTCCTGTCAGCAATAAGAATATTTGCTGAGGGTAGGAGCGGTGGGTGTAATTGGCCAGGAGCAGGCCGGTGAAGCTCCATTGCTTTTCTGATGTTAAGAGTCAGCCCCAGACATTGCTGTGCTTGAGAGAAGCAGTTATGGATTGTTTGTAGGTCCTTTTCTTCTCCCTAGGCTGAAGAACCAATACCATTGATCCTTCCTGACCCCTTTCTCATCTAGGGAAGGGCTGGGGCTCAGGCCAGGCACCATCTTGGCCACACAAACCAAGGGAGAAGAACCAGGACAGCCTGCAGGCCTTACGGAGGTGGGGACAAAGGGTTTTTCAGTTACTACCTTGTTATGTTTTTTTGAGGTTAATGTTGTTCTTTCTGGGGAAAGATAGTGAATCGATGCATTAAAGGGAGTAGCCAAGACCATTTGTGGGAGATGGAGGTGTATGGAAGGGATCTCTCCTGAGTGTAGGCAGGGGAATGAGAGTGGGGGAGCATGCAGATGTGGGAAATGGGAAAAGGTTTTGTATAGCTATGTGGGAATGAGGTTTGGGACTAGAGAGTTTGCTTTCTCAGGTAATAGGCAAGGAAGTAGGAATGGTGGGATAGGATAGAGATTTAAAGTTATAGGGTGCAAACTGGGGAGTCTGTTGCTATTATCTTCTGAGTTCTCTATTAATGTAAGCCTTTCTGAGCCTTTCTGGGTAGGGTGAGATAAACATCTAAATGTTATTGTTGTTGTTTGTCCTTTGAATTCAAAGATGACCATGACATCATTGGGTAGTTTAGCTTCTGCGAGCATGTGAGTGGCTGATCAAGCCAATTTGTGCCTTGAACTGCCTGTTTGCACACTGAGAAAGAGATGCCTCTTTGGGTTGCTTGGTCAACAGTGGATGTGCTGCTGTTGCAAGATTTACACTGGTTGCACTTCTCCTTCACTCATGGATTGTAGCTCCAGTATGGATAAGGCTTCGCCAGGTGGAACAATCATAAGCAAGATCTTCCCAAGACTTAAGGTGAATGTTGAAATGTTTCAAGGATGACTTCAGGGAATCCTTGAAACGTTGCTTTTGGCCTCCCTGAGAGCACTTTCCCGCCTTTAGCTTGCTGTAGATCTTTGGCAGTTGCTCATCTGACATACTATTGACACGGCCTGCTTGTCTTATCTGATTTTATTAACTGGATGCTTGGAATGCCTGCCTGTGTGAGAACCTCAGTGTCTGGGACCTTGTCTTGCTATCTTATCCTCATCAGTTTCCTCAGACAGCCCATGTGAAAGTGGTTTAACTTCGTAGCATAGCATCTGTGCACTGCCCAGGTTTTGCATATATATCAGGATTGGCAACACAATGGCTTTGTAGAACTTAAGTTTTGTTTGTTGACTGATGCCTCTGTGCTCCTACACATTTGTACATAGTCTGCCAAAGGCACACTTGCTTTGGCATTAGTTTCATTGTCAATGTGAACTGCACATGACAGTGTACTGCCAAAATAGGTGAACTTGTCTACTGCCTAGAGGGTCTGGCCATTCACTGTAATGGTAGGCTCTGTGTAAGACTTTCCTGGTGCAGGCTGGTGCCTCACTTTTGTCTTCTTAGTGTTGTTTGTGAGACCGAAGTTGTCATAAGCTGAAGAGAAGTGGTCCATATGCCACTGCATGTCAGACTCGGATATGCTATTCAGGAAACAGTCACCAGCAAACAGCAGATTATGAACAGTCACTTCCTGTAACTTCATCTTCACCTGTAGTCTCAAATTGAAGAACTTGCCATCAGTCTGGTATCTGATGTCAATCCCAGTGTCACAGTCATGAAAGGCATCTATAAGCATGGCAGAGAATGTTGTACTGAAGAAGGTTGGGGTCAACCCACAGCCCTGGTTGACTCCACTGGTGACAGGGAATGGTTCAGAAGACTCACTGTCATCCATAATGTAA
The DNA here is from genome assembly GCF_030867095.1 of Alligator mississippiensis. Lineage (NCBI taxonomy): Eukaryota > Metazoa > Chordata > Crocodylia > Alligatoridae > Alligator > Alligator mississippiensis. The sequence continues at coordinate 48,089,078 of NC_081830.1, forward strand.
GTGAGCATGCCATCATGGAATTGCCAAACCATTGTGATGAATTTCTCTGGGCAACCAAATTTTGCCATGATCTTCCAAAGACCTCATGACTGACTGACTATCAAATGCTTTTTTCAGGTCAATGAAAGTCAATGCACAGGTTGGAATTCTGTTCCTGGCATTTCTCCTGAAGTTGACAAGCTGAAAACACCATGTCTATGATGGTCCCACATCTTTTCCTGAAGCCACACTGACTCTCAGACAGGATCTCTTGTTCATTGTGTTGCACCAGGTGATTCAACAGAATTCTGGTGGGGATTTTGCTGGCTATTGACATCAAGGAGATGCCCCAATGGTTGTCACAGGATGATCTATTGCCTTTCCTGTACAAGTGGACAATGGCTGCATTCTTGTACTTCTGGGGTATAGTTCTTTGAGTCCACATTGACTGGAAGAGTTCAGCTAGTTTTGGGGCCATGTACAAGCCTTTGGCCTTGTAGATCTCTGCTGGTATAGCATCTGCTCCAGGTGCTTTGTCATTTGACAGAAGGGTAATTGCTTTCACAGTCTCAGTCAGCACTGGAGGACCAGCAAGAGATGTTAATGTCTACCTGGGGCAGTCAGTCAATTACCTCCTTACAAATAGATGATTGTTGATTGATGATGTTTTTGTTCTGCCTGTCTTTGTAGTATCTTTCCTTTGTCAGTGAGTAATGTGGTACCATCAGCACTCAGTATTGGTGATGTTCCTGATGACTGTGACCCATAGATTATCCTCAGAGCATCATAGAATTTCTTCATATAATTTCTGTCTGCATAAGGCTGAATCTCATCTGCCTTGTTGCTCAGCCATGAGTTTTGCACCTCTGAGTTTGTGTTGGATGACACTCTTGATGTTGTTGAAGGCTGTCTTGTTAGATGTTGAAGTGCTGTCTTCTAAACAGGCCTTATAGAGCCAATGTTTCTCATTCAATAGTCTTCCTACATCAGTATCATTTTCATCAAACCAATCTTGATGTTTACGTGAGGTGGAACTGAGGGTATTAGATGCAGCTGAGTATTAGGGCTGCGTGAAGCTTCGGTCCCTGATTCAATTCAGCGGAGATTCAGCCTGATTCGGTGGCTGAATCAAATCAGAGGACCCTTTAATCTCTCAGAATCGAATCAAAACCCTCCAAATCAATCCAAATGAATCCATCAATCCATCAATTTGGAGAGATTCAGACATAGAAACAGCTTTAAATGTTTTTTCTACATATCTCAAGGTACTACGTGGCTCGTGATCGCTGTGATGCTGGGGTGCATGGAGTGTCTCACAGAAGCATGGGGGGGGGGAGGCTCCCCAGCACACTTAGTAGCAGATCCAGAAGCACTTGCAGTCCACTTCCGGATTCATTGGGGAGCGCGCAGGGGGGCCCCCATGCCTCCCCGTCTCGGTGACTGGTGCCTCCTGGGTCTGGGCAGGGGGCACCCAGGGTCCCCCTGCAGCTGATTGCCGAGCCAGAGGGGGCACGAGGGGTGGGGGCTGCAGCACGCTTCCCAGCAGACCTGGAAGTGATCCGGAAGTACTTCCAGTCCACTTCCAGGCTCGCTGCCAAGCACATGAAGGGCCCCTCCTGCGCTCCTGTGGGATTCTCCATGCACCCCAGGATCGCAGCGATCATGAGCCAAGCTTGCTACCTCAAGGTATGTAGAAAAAACTTTTAAATCTGTGTCTATGTCCGAATCACTGATTCTCTGAATCAGCATTGAATCTTCAGATTTGGATTCAGCCAAATTGAATTGGGGACAGTGATCTGAATCAACAAATTGAATCACTGTGTCTGATTCGGGCTGAATCCAAATCCAAATCAAATAGGGCCCACTACAGAATCTCTGAAGGCTGCCCAATTTTCCTCCATGTTATTGGAGTTTACATCCATTGTTATTAGTTGGCTGCATAATTCTTCAATGAATGCCTGTTTCACATTCTTCTGTTTTTGCTTTGGAGACATTAAGTCTTTTGGATGCTTTTTTGCTTTGTAGTTGTGTACTAGGATGTAACTAGATATTCAGCTTGGAGACTATGAGCCTGTGGTTAGTGCAACATTCTGCACTTCTCATGGCCTTTGTCACTGATATCCTGTCTGTCCCTTCTCCTGATGATGATGTAATCAATGAGATGCCTGTGCTTACAGCGCAGGTGTATCTAAGACATCTTGTTGTGGTTTGGCTGGTAGAAGACCGTGTTGATGATGTGGAGGTTGTGTTCAGCACATTTCCTCAACAGGAGGAGCCCATTGCTGTTGTATTTCCCCAGGCCATTTTTTCCAGTGATGCCTGGCCATGCCTGGTGACCTGCACTGACTCTAGCAATAAAGTCAGTAAGGATGAGGAGCTTATCTGCCTTTGGTACTTCTGCAATAAGAGACTCCAGGTCTTCGTAAAATTAGTCCATAATGACATTTGGGTTGGTTATGGTGGGTGCATAAACTCTGATGGTAGTGGCACATCTTTGCCCAGACAGTGGGAGTCCCGTTAGCATGAGTGTGTCATTCACTCCCTGTGGGAGATTTGTAAGCTTGCTGAGTAGCTGTGTTTGATGGCAAACCAGTTTCACGTCACTCTTCTTTACTATGGCCAAATCAGAAGAAGGTATAGCCGGCTCCCTTTTCAGCTAGGCGAGTTTCACTGAGGGCTGCTATCTGAATTTTGATTCTGGCCAGTTCTCTACCAACTATAGCTGCTGTTCTCTCTGGTCTATCTGCTGTTGTACAGTCCATTTCTGTGCGCACATCCCAAGCACCGATGTTGAGTGGGGTCATCTTTGTCTTTTTGATCTTTTTGTGTGATTTTTGACCACTAGAATGGGATCCCCATCAGCCATAATATGCTAACCAGGGGTAAGGTGAAGCAGACAATGTTTAAGGCACCTTTTCTAGCCCTTTGCTCATACTACAGAGGTGAGCAGTGTGATCCTAAGTAGGGCTGTTCAGTCCCCCATGAGGGATGTCAAATTCCACTGCTGCTTCAGTCCAGTGAAAAGCAACCCTATGCCCTGAGTCACCTGTGTGCAGGTCTGCAGGTACAGTTCCCAGTGTATCCACCTGCTGTTTTGCTGCTCACCCATCACTACAGGACTTGAGTGTGTCTGTGGGAGGTACAGATGATGTCATGACTTGCACAAGAGTTGGATTTAAGTGAGGGAAAGTTGCAAAGAGTCACCCTCACTCTCTCATCCAGACCCGTCTCAATACAGTGGCATGACAATATCGAGACATCTAGAGACAAATCTGGATGCAGTGGATGGCCATCCGTTCCTACTGCACCCAAACTGATGCCCTACACTGTCCACACAGCTCTTGTCATATGCCTTCACAGCCAGGGAAATGAGCATATCTGCTCGGCCATCTGATGCATTAGCAAGGATTTTCCAGAGGGAGGGTGTAATCCACTCTGGTTAACAATCTGGCCCTGCCCTTACTTTTATTTTGGGATCAGCTCCCCTAGCTTTCCCTGCCAAGGAGCAACCCACAAGGGAGCGGGGACTTGCATTTTAGGCTGACCCAGACTCGCCCTTTCCTGGAGTTTGGCCATTGTGGCACTATCTAGGGGCTGCTCCATCATAAGCAGTTCCACCACAGTGACCCAAACCACAGTAGAGTGAATTTTTCAGTCGTACCCAGGACCTTGCATCTAAATAGTAACGACAACAACAAAATATCCATTCAAAAGAAAAGGATGTAAGTACACCAAGAGCTACTGTTCATTCAACACTACAGGACTTGACACATCTTTCAGCAAGCACTAACAGGGTTAACAAAGACAGTTGCATGGCTCTAAGTTGCGTTTATACCATTTTCCCTGATGTGCAGATGAAATGATGACTAAACTGAGTTTTGAAACTTCATTCACAGCAAGATTAAAATGTTTTGCATAATTTATTGTTCAATTGCCAATTGAGGAAGGATTTAAATTTGGTATGTAACAATAAATTCTACTACCTGGAAGACTAACAATCTAGCTGTGCTCCAAGCTGATAAACAATCTCTCTCTCTCTCTCTCTCTCTCTCTCTCTCTCTCTCTCTCTCTCTCAGTGGACTGATAAATTACACAAAGATGCTGGGAAACCTTGACTGAACATCTGCCTGGTTTAACCAGATGGACAGAAATAAAAAGAGCTGCTGATGTCTAATGAATTCATTTTAAGAAACGATGTTGCTCTAGGAGTACTGGGCACGTGCAATTCCCATTAACTTTGGAGGTTGTAGATTGAGGGAGTGACAGTGAGGGGCTGGGCTAGGGCAGAGCTGCAGTCCATTGTCCACACACCCCTGCAATAGGCACTAGTTCTGTGGACAGGGAGCGGATCATGACTCTGCCCTGGGCCCCCACCTTGTGCTGTCTCTTCTCTGTGAACCCAGCATCTCCATGGAGACTGGCTAGGACCCACATGGGCAGGGCACACAGCTGGGTGGATGGGATAGGGCTACGTGTGGCCAAGAAACCACATACGGGAGTGGGACAGGCAGGCGTGGGTAAGTCCATCCTGCGGTGGTGACAGCATGGGGCTGGGACCCAGGGCAGAGCCATAATCCAATCCACTCCTTGCACACCCTGTTTGCAGAATTAGCTCCTGTGACAGGGGCATATAGGGAGCGGATCATACCTATACCCTGGGCTCTGGTCCCATGCTGTCACTGCCCTGGGATCCCAATCCCAATTCCAATCCCTGCCCCTGCCTGCCTGTCCCACTCCTGGACACAGCTCCCTGTCTACCTGCAGCCCCATCCCAGCCACCCATCCATGTCCTGTCCACATGAGGACCACCCCTTGTGATGGCTGCAGGGCAGATGGGTGTGGAGTGTCTGGGCAGCAGGGCTGAGTCCGGGAGCAAGCTGGAAGGAACCTCCACTGAAGCTGCCTGTAAATGGAGTCCAGTTGCCACATTGTCCTAGCCCCACTGCACACCTGGGGGTTAGCAGGACCAGCTGCACACGTCTCCCAGGCCTGGGCCGCGTGGAGCCAAGGGACCTACTACGAGCCAGACAAAATGCCATGGCAGGCCAGATCTGGCCCATGGGCCATATTTTGCCCACCCCTCATCTAAGGAAATGGGTAGTTATTTGCTTGCTTTGAAAACCAACTTATTTTGTGGCTGCTGCTTTTTTTCTTACATTAAGCTACTAATGAACTGGCACTAATTCATTAATTCTTGTACCATCAAGAGGATTACAGAACAAAAGAAATTACATTTCACACTAAATATATTCTATCCATCTACTATTATTATAAACTAAATCACAAGGTGGGGAGTGGGTGGCATGAGGCAGTAATAACAGGAAGCGGAGAAGTAGGTTTCTAAACTTGTACCCATACCAGATGGTTGGTGTCTTAAATCAGTTACTATTGGAAGGCTGTTTAGTAGTCTGTGAGAAATAAATTGGCAGTCTCAGCAGAGAGGATGAGAAATTAATGGCCTTCTTTTAGAACAAGATTGAGACTAAGTGATTGAACAGCATGAGGAAGGGTGGCATTACCCACACTGTCTGTTACAGATGATAAAAGAAAAAGGGGGGGGGGGGAGAGGGGTCCTTAATCCAGCCCTGCTAGCAGACGGTCACCATTTTGCTGTGTTTAGGTTTCACATATTGGTACCTTGTGCTTTAAGCTTCCCTTGAACTGAATTGGCTTTAGCCATTTTTCTTCCTTCCTGAATGTGTCTGGCAGACTTCTCAGGTGCAAACTCTCTCTTTTTATGTATAACATCTTTACAGAAATGGGACCACATGGTCAAGCTCTCATAGGTCCTCCAAACAAATGATGAATACCTGGACTCTGGAGTAATCTAAGCACACCCTTTCTCAGAGTTCTCCCTTGTGTATGCTTTAAGTTTACAGTTCACTTCTTCAGCATCATGTGATAGTGGGAGCAAAAAACAGTCCCAAAAACTAACCACTCTTTCCCTAGCAAAAGAAATATGCCCTAGACAAAACAATGCAATGCTAATATGTATTTTGCTGGTCAGTGTGCCGTAAATACAGGTTCAGTGCAGTGATATATGCCAAAACACGCACACACCTAGCCCCTTACTGTCAGCTCATCTGTGTTCTGCCGGGGTGGGGGGTACTTATTTTGCTGTTGTTAATTAGTCTCATCCTTTTCCCCTCATATACATAAAAAGAGTCCTGTCACGGGGTGTTACAACGCGTCACTTTTAAAGTAGCTGGAAGATGACACACACCCTGTTTAGCACAGCCCGTGTCAGGACCCTTGGGTTATTGCATTGGAAACAGGCCCTGGCCTCACCAATTTTTGGACGTTTCTACAGTTTTACACAGTGCAGTACAGAAAAAAAGACTGCCAGGAATGGAGCAGATTGTTTCTTTGGGCAAGCAAAGCCTACTTTCCATTGAGGGCTCAGTCATATGGATTTGCTGGTGATTGCCTTCAGCTCCTGTTGGAGAGTACACCATCTAGATGGAAGATTGGGTCCAGAAAAAAACAACTAATGACACCTCCTGCAGACAGTTGAGTGCTATTAAACTTCATTGCTGAACAACAAAGATTTCTATACCTCCCTGCCTTTCTGCCATCTGACACTGGCAAGGAAGGAATCCTGCTTATCTGCACATCAAAGAGCAACTTCCAAAGACACTCTCATGGACTCAGAGGAACAGACTTCCACCTTCAGCTTCCTCTGTGCAAAAATGAAGTTTACTTTCTACCTATGGGGACTTTTTATCATCTTTAATTTTCCCTGAGCCTGAGGACGGGTGTGCATGCCCAAAAGCTTGTAGAAAAAGATAAATTTTTTGTGATGTCTGAGGTGGTCTAATAAAAGGTACCATCTCTGAACCAAGAGGTCTAGAGTTTTGCATTTCTTTTTGTCTCAGACCAGCATGACTATCAAATACATCCCTGAATACTACCACTTTTACACTTGAGTAAACTGAGACACTGATCTGTTAAGTGACTTTCCCAGTGTTATATGTCTAGTAAATGGCAGAACCAGGAATGGAATTAAAAGTTCAATTTCCCAATCACTTGCGCTAACCACTGCAACACACTGTGAATTACAGGCTAGAACTGTAGAGGTTCTACTGCACTCCAGCAGATTACAAGGAAATCTTGTCCTCCTGTCTGTAGTCAGCCTGACAGCATGACATGAAATAGTGCAGTCAAATACAGTATATGTCATGCATGTCAGAAGCAACCTACTGTTGTACTCTTAGTGGATACTTGTTCTGTGAGTACAGATTTTCAGTTTTCTGCAGTTAATTTCAGTCACTATGTTAACATCAATAGAACCGTTTTTTCTTGAATTGCCGATTATTTCATATGGTATTAATGTATGTGTGCAACACAAACCACAGGGCTTTGCTAAATCTTTGGAATTATATTTCCATTTCACAGAGGAAAAAAAAAAATAGGAACACTCATTTGCAGATAGATTTCATACTGAGTGATCCCCCTAGTTTTTATGTTCTATCATTGTCTGTCTTATGGACCAACCAAAGAGTAGCAATGATCAGTTGATTAGAAAGATGTTTTTTTAAAGACTGAATGAGATTGTGCTGGAAATTTGAAGGATTCTTTGAAATGGTTCTGTAAATCAGAGGCTTGCCTTTCAGAGGTGTTCCCCTTTTATAGGATTTGCAATATATTCAGAGATTTTTCTACTTATCACTGTACCTCACTAACCTCTGTAAACATAAATAATTGTTCCATTCATAAACGCATGATACCCCTAAGATGTTTATACCCCTAAGACTGGAACTGTCACCATCAAACTTGCTTCTCCTTCTTCACCCCTTCCAAGCCTGGTATTAAGATTCCATTCTCCCCACAGTCTCTCCTCTAAGGACCCCCAAAGGTGGCCCAAATAAGAATTTTGATTTCAACTGCTTACCATTCATAGTTTTGACAAAGTACTTGGACAGCACTCCTGGATATTTTCAACTATTCCAGTTTTTCCATAATTACTCTTAAAAAAACTGTTAAACACTGACAACTGGACTTTAGTTATATTGGGCAATACAGAGCACAAGCTACTACACAACAGGCACTTACTAAATGCCTTACACATCCTTAGTACTTCTAAAAGGACACGTCCACAGTTAACTGCTCAGTATAGATGATTACTGCACCCTGCAGGTGGTGCATACTTAGATTTCCCACCTCAGCGGCAAGCTATATCCAGTAAGCTATATCTATGCTTCTACAGCAACATAGCTAGTGATCACGTGTAGACCCACGTGATCGCTATGTCACCACAGTGTGCTGTATAGCAACGTAGCGTGTTGTTATGTCACCATAACGCGATGCATAGTTGCACCCTGTAATTGCTATCTTATCTTCCTTATATTGTTCACATGGTAGAACCGGACAAGGTAACATGGTAGACACATGGTAATTAGTTTTTAAACTGGTGAACACATGGTAATTAATTTTTTAACAGGAAAGACCATCTACTAGTATGTTGGTAGTAGCTTGCAAACTTAATGAGAATGACCATTTTCAACAATCGGTCGAGGCAGGGCAGCCTTGTTCTGAAATGAAGCCCTATGAAGGACAAGTTGGGACCTGGTAGTTTGAAAGGTTTCAGGTGTCCTGACAAGTAGCTAGCTGAATCCTATAAAGCAGGGGCATCTTGCTGGGTTTATGCAAATGCAGGGGAGCTGGACCCAATGATCTGTAAAGTACCTTCCAGCCCCTAACATCTATGAAAGTAAGAAAATATGGCCTGTGGGCTGAATCTGGCCCACTAGGCAATTCTATCTGACCTGCGGCTGCCCCTCTGAAAGCTGTCCGTGCAGTAGGCACCAGCAACAGCAGCAATTCTGGCTTCGGTAGCTATGCAGCCAACGCCTACCCCACTCCAGCCTGGCCTGACCGGCCAACCCCACCTCATCTGCCTCCAGCCCCAAGATAGGGGATGCTGGAGACAGGAAACTTCTGCCCAAGAACCATGTGGTTGGTTTCCCAGCCCACTCCCTGCATGAGAGTGGAAGTTTAGATATGGACCCCACTAGGCCATGGGACAGGGACTCCTGTTAGGGGAAAGGGAGCTCTGGCCAATCTTGGCCAGGACCCTCCCCACTCTGTGATGCCACATGGGGCTGCCCATGCCCCCAGGACTTGGGCTGGGAGCTGCAGGTGATAGGGCTGGGGTGGGCCAGCCCTGGCTCCACACTGTCTCTGCTCCAAGATCCTGGACCTGGCCCTGGATGCAGCTTCCTGCCTGGCTGCGGCCACAGCCCATCTGCCTAGCTGCATGTGCAGCTCTGGCCAGTCTCAATGGAGACTCTGGGATTTCAGGGCAGTGACAATGGGGGCCAGGGCCAGGGCAGACCCCTGGTTCTGTAGGCAGGGATGTGCAGGCAGCAGAAAGCACCTCTGCCCTAGCTTCATGGCGAAACCAGCCAGGAGCTGTGTGGGTCCCTGCAGGGCCCCCAGGACATATAGGGCCACGTCTGGGATCTTGGGGCAGTGACAGCGTGGGGTCCGGGCTGGGGTAGAGCCACAATTCATTTCCTGATGAGACCCCCATAATCCCAGTCTCATTTGCCCATCCTGTTCCCGAACACCATTCCCCGCACATGTGTGGCCCCATCCCACATAGGAAGTTTTGGTGAGCTGTTGCACAGGGGTTGGGTAGGAGTTGCTGACCTGGCCCACGAAAGCTCAGAAAATATACCTACGTGGACTGTGGGCCAAAAGAATTGCCCATCCCTGCTGAAAGATCACCACAGGAGAGAAGAGCAGGCTCTATGGCAGATCTTGGTGGGGCAGTGGCGATTCCCATGCAGATAGCCTGTAAGGGTGGCTGAAAAAGAGTTACTACATAGAGAGAGAGTCTGGCAAAGGGAAAGGATCTGGTTTAAATGTTTGATTTAGGTTGAAGTGTTTATTTTGCTTGTCCTTTGGGCAAGCATTGTTGCCAACTTTTGTTTAGTTTTGTTTTTCTTTAGCTTCTTGATTTTCCACTGTCTTTCAGAGCTTCCCCAGGTTTACATTATTGTGTATGGAGACTTCCATCTGATTTAGCAGCAGGCAGGCCTCTGTTCCAGAACTTGGGGCTGCACAAGTAGTGATAGTCTGCCCAGGATTATCACTACTTGCAAAATGATAAAATGCCCTGTGATATTGCACTTCTAGAATTTTTCTTATGCTTTTAAGAAAGAATATGTATAGTGGCTTCTGTCGCGTGAACAATCAGTCTTGCAGGTCTCCTGGCATGGTCTACAGTCCACAGCCATCCATGCAGAGAATGACTCTAGAATGTCTTCTGAAGACTGAGGTGGGGAGGGTGAAAGCAGAGCACACAGTGCTCACTGAATAGCAGGATTTTTAAGGGCAGGCTTTACTTCTGGAAAACAGAAAGTGCATTTTGTCATACTGTTCATTTGAAACAAGAAAGTATCCTCTGCCTTCTGTTAGCAAAAGTAATTATTACAGCAGATAAAGTTTAAATTTTATTCAAGTCTCACTGCTCTGAAAAAAAAAAATATACGATCTTAGTTGAGATTAACTGTTATCCTGCCTTCTCATAAAATTTCAGAAAATTTTACACAGGTTCACTACAAACTGTAGCTTCCCATCCACCTGCTGGGAGCAGCCTGGGCTCCGTGGCTGGCAACAGCTGCTTAGAGCTCGACACATGTGCTGGGGGTTGCTGACCCCTGGGCTAGAGCCACTTCCCTTCCATAGTGCTGAGCTGAGGAGGGGCATGGCCAGGCTCCAGCAGGACACTCTGATTAGGGAGGGGTTCCCCTGACTCCTGAGCAGCACAGCAGGGAGTTGATAATGCAGTGTTTATCATCCCTAACTCAGTGTTTCTCAGCCCATTAAGAAAATTACAGCCTCTCTCTATTAGTTCAAGCTCTTCTTAAACAGCTTTCCAAGCAAGGAACAGAGGGACATTACCAGCTACCTATTGATGAGCTCCAAAAAGCCCTAAACCTACATAGTCCTGCCTGTCTTTGTTCCATCTTCCACAGCACAGACTGTAGCCAGCATGTGGCATGCTATAGGCCTGTGCAAATAGGAAAGTATTGCATTCAGATTTGGATTCGGATGAATCAGAAGACAGTGATTCTATTTGGTGATTTGCATCACTGCCCCCATTCAATTTGGCCGAATCAGAATCAGAGATTTGGCACTGATTTGAAGATTTGGATCAGCTGGAGAGAGTTAAGCACAGCCAGCAGCTGCAGGTTGTCCAGCAACTCCTTTGGCTGTGCCTGCCTATCCCCAGTCAGAGGAGCCATGGGAGAAGCCCCCATGGCTGCCCTGCCTGGCCCGATCCCCTTCCTGGCCCCAGCCTCCCAGCACTTTAAAAAAAAACAACCCATAAAACCCCACACTCACCAGCTTCAGCAGCGGCTATCAGGGTTTCTGAGGGCTCATGGCAGAGCTCCTCCCTGCATACTGTGGGACAGTGAGAGGGGCAGCAGGGATCATCCCCACACCTGGCACCTGTGAGGTAGCTGCCCCATGGTGGGGGTACAGCGTGACTCAGCAGGGCACTGCACACTGTCTGGGAGCTGGGGCCACTGGGGCTGAGTGGTTCCAGGCTCTGGGTTACTGTTGGAGCTGCCCCAGCTCTCAGACAATGCAGCGCCTTGCTGAGTCACACTGCACCTGCATGATAAAACAGCTGCTGTGCGGGTGCCAAGCGGGAGGCAGATCCCTGCTGCCCCCCACTGCCCCGTACTGCACAGGGGAGACTCTGCCCCAAGCCGTCAGAAGCCCTGATCCCTGCTACTGCAGCCAGTGAGTGTGGGGCTTTTTTTTTGGTTGTTTTTTTTTTTTCAAAGTGCCAGGAGGCTGGGGTCAGGCGGGAGTGGGGCCGGGCAGGGCAGCATAGGGGCTTCTCCCATGGCTCCCCCTGCCTGGGGAGAGGCAGGCACTGCTGGAGGAGCTGTGGGAGAACCTGCAGCCTCCCAGCTGTGCCTGCCTCTCCTCGGCTGATCTGATACTCTGAATCTTTCCAAATCTTTTCTGAATCGATTCAGAGGCTTCAGATCTGATTTGGACCTTTTAATGAGTCTCCTGATTCAATTCAGATTCAGAGATCTGGCCAGGGAGCAGAGTTGAGGGGTCAGCTGAGCTCTCTAGAGCAGCCAGCAAAGTCCCACCCAGCCCAGAGAACATTCCAGGATGCTGGGGGACTCTGATTTAATTTAAACCAGCAAGGGGTCTGGGACAGACATGGCATAAACCAGTTTGACCCAAATCAGTTAAGTCTGATACTACATTCAACCAGGTTTATCTCAAACTGGTTTCAGCCATTTTCAAATTGGTTTATGTGCACTGAACTTCTGTACTGTTACAGGTCTAAGCCACTTTCTGATCACTTAAACCAGTTTATGTGTAATGTCTGTCCCTAGCCCTGATGTCTGAGCAAAAATGCCAAGGACCTTGGTTATACTGGATTCACCTTGTCCCACATGGAGAGTGGATTTATACCCAGTGGAAAAGTCTGGGGAAAAACATCCCTATCTAAGTTGGGAACTATCCGGGCAATGGAAAGCTGAAAGAGGTGGTTTCATTATCTCCAGCACAAAATGCCTCCACAACATGCAAATTCCTGCATGTGTGTGTATCAGTGGGGTGATTTGAAACCCTGCTCTCTGCTAACCTGAGCTAGAGCTTCCAAGGTGAAGCTCTAAACAGCACCTTCAGAATGATAAAACTATAGAACTGGAAGGGACCATAAAGTCATCTAGTCCAAACCTCTATTTAAGGCACGATCATTTAAGTCACAAGTATCCCAGCCAAAAGAAGTTCCATAACCTCTCTAAGTAACTTGTTTTAGTGCTTAATTGCCCTGAAAAAGAAAGTTTCTTGCAGACTCAATCAGAATTTAAACCTGCTAGCTCCTGTTCATTAGACAGATGTATAACCAACTAAGCCATAAACAGGAATGGATGGCAACATCTAACTTTCTGAGGCCCATGCACCAACACCCTTCAACAATGCCGAAGCATATGCTAGGGCAGGGTGAAAATTCCCAATGCACCTGCACCAACTGTATTTCTGTATGTGCTCATCACATAGCTATTGCTTGTGTAGCTTGCAAGAAATTTGCCTCATTAACTATGATAATGTAGTATGCATACACACTGCTGCTTACAATATTTTTTCTGACTGGCACAGTCCATGGGCTAATTATTACCATGTGCTGGCTTGTTCTGGTACCCAAATGAAATATGTGTTTCAGGGTTTCACTGGGCTTCCACTTGTTAAAGGAAGCAGTTACCATCCTCCATCTTCATAAAGCAGCTCTTGGCAGCCAAAATAATACACACAGAACTGAATTACTATAATCTGCCAGGCAAGTGGCCAGTTACTTCAGCCCCTAGCAAGAGAAATTGCAGGAAGAATCAGAAGCAAGTGACATGTAAACCAATTATTTTTCCTTCCTCAGTAGCTCAGCTGCAGAGCAACCTTTCACAGTTTTCACACTATTCCTCAGCTGAAGTCAGTGGAGATCTGCCCACTTGTACCAGCTGTTGAGGGTCTGGCCCTAGGTCTTTTTTAACATGACTCATTAGGTCTCAGCTGAAATTATCCTCTTGAGCTACTGATGTCATGACACAAATCCAGTGTCTTAGCTGCTTTATTTTGTGATGGTTAGATGCCACGTTGCAGTTTCCAGTAAGTTTGTATTTAGGCTCTGAAACATTGATTTTGGGTTCATACAAAATAGGCACCTGGAATCTGTACTTGCAGCAGGATTCCTGTGCAGTAAACTATAATTTTTGCTTTCTACTCAATCCAGTCTTCAATTCAATTCACATAATAAGTAGATGCAGGACTCCTTAGTTTCCAAGTTCAGGCCTGCTGCCAAGGCTAAAGGCCAAGAGATGAATTACATTCTTTACCAAAGCCCATTTTCTTGGCTGACTTTTCTCTCATTCAATTAATATGCTTTAAACAAAAGTATATTTTAAAAGATCAAATACAAAACTAGGAGCCAGGACTATTTGACCCCATTTAATCTATTTTGTCCCCATTTAGTTCTCCAGCTCTTGACTAAGTTTCCTGAAGCTCCCAGCTGTAACTCAGAACAATTTCTGCAAAGCTTTCTGAGTTATAACATTACTCCAGACCAAACAGAAGTTCACTGTTGGTTCCAGGAAGGAGGTGAATTTAGCTGTGGGCTGAGAGACTTCAGCCAGGTTCCCATAGAAATGTCCAGGCTTTGCCAGTGCTTGCTGTTTCAGAATTGGGGTGGGGAGGGTGGGGGGGGGGAAGCAGCAGAGGGAGCTTGTTCTTGGGGCTCCCCAGCTGGTGCTGAAGGGTGGGGTGGGTGAATTGGAGCCCCTTCCACCTTAGGGGGAGGGGGCTCCAATACACCTGCTCCTCCTCTGGGGGGAGGGATGTGTGAAAAAAAATTAGACTGAACTTCCTCTGCTCCCTTTCCCCCCTCCCATTCTGAAAACAGTGACAGGCTGGGAGCTTTGCAGACACAAGTTACAAAAAATGCTACATTTTGAAATGTCTTTATCTGATACCTCATGCAATGAGGAGTCAGATTTTCACTCAATTGGTCATTTTTAAAGCTGTCCGCAGTTGTCCACTTGTGTTTGGTCACAGCTATAGATTACTTTCAATGGCCAGATGGGGTGAAATTTGTCACTTTTGTCTGCACCCTTGTGGTGGCCATTTTCAGGCAATCCTTAGCAGTAGCATCTCCATATATTCAGTGCTGCTCCATGTGTAGAACAACATTCTGATAAGAAGTACTGTACATGCAGAAATAGAGGTGGGCTAATAGATGTTACATAGCAGGGCTAATAGCTGTCACTTAGCAAGGTTAATTAGCCTGTCTGATTTGTGTATGCAGCTAGTACACAGCTTCCTGCTGTGGTCTAGTGTAACCTCCTGTGACATTCACTAGCACACTTTGCCCTTTCTGGCCATTTGGGGGCAGCCATCTCCTTTTGGGTTGACAACTTGTCTTCCAGTCAGTTACCTCGAAAGGTCCCCAGGGATTCTCACCTGCCATGTCTTGTCCGTACTGGTTATTGTTGGGAGGACATTTTTAAATCCTGCCTCCCCTGGTTCCCTCCTTTGGCACTCTTGCCTGGGCTCTGCCTCCCTTACACCCTGCCTTGCATCAACCTGAGGCATTGATCCTTGACTGAGACAAAGTCCACTCACCATGGTAAGGGCTTTACAGTCATAGTCCAGTTTGGACAATGCACTGTCCTGTTTCAGAACTCATGTCAGCCTGGTTTGGCTTCCTATTTGCCCCTGACTCCCAGGCACGCTCCCTTTGCTCCCAATATCGACTCACAGCGTTCGACTGTTTTCTCCTCTCTCTTTCTCCCCAGGCTCACTGCTCTTCCAATCCACACCAGCTGTATCCAGGATCCACAGTCTTGTCCCAGGTAAGAGTGTAGGCTCTGCTAAGCCAGCTTTGTCCAGGCATTCCCCCTACTGGGGTTGCTACCACTCGCCCCCATTGGGGCCATTGTATAATTCTGGACACTCTGGGCCTTCCAGAGGACCCACTTCCAGCCAGTGGGGTTTTTAGTCTCCCCTCTGAGGGCCAGCTGGCCAACTGGTGTTGGCACACTGCCATAAAGCATGCCCATGCTGCTACAGCTGCATGCACTAGCTCTCCTGCGGCCTGCTGCAGCCGCTTCGGCTTTTCTCCCTCCAGGCTCAGCACGGCCTGTCCTCCCATGGCAGGCTCTCTCCTGCCATGCCTTTGATCCTCAACAGTGTCCCATTGGCTGTGCATCTCTCTCCGCTCCCGGCCACAAGGTAAGTCCTTGTTCACGGTGGCATCCCTGCCACATCTAGATATAGCTTCTGACTCATGTAACATCTCCACTTGACAAGTAAAGGGGCTGTAACAACATAGTACACATGTGCTTCCCAGGGGAGGCATGAGGCAATTGCAAAGTGTTTTGAGATTTGTAATTCTGTGTCTGTTTCACTGTCTCTCTCTAAGACAATTCTTGGGGGCGGGGGGAGGGTGTAGCACCAGCTCTAGAAATTCAGGATAGGGAAAAGGATGAGGTCCAGTTATTTGAGTGTATTGTGTTAAGACAGATAGTATAGACAACAAACAGGGCTTGAGCTTGCATAATGAAAATAACCTACTCTCTGGTTTCCTGCTTCACTGGACTCTATGGTTGGGGAACACAGAGCACAGATATTTATAACCAAAACGTGCTTTACAGGGGTTGGCAAGCTAATTGATTTCTCATCTGTTTTTTGACTATGGTTAAATATTGTCAAATATTCCATGATGCCAAGATTTCCTTTGTGTATGTGGTGGCTTACCTTTTTTCATTGCACAGTGGTGCCTTCTGTTAACAAGGGCAGGAGTGACGGCTCCTTGTCCCTCAGATCTGTAGGAGTCATGAAATTTCCTCCCTTCTCTCCCCTTTCCCCGTACTCCCCCCCTGCTCCATTTAGGAGCAGGTGCTCTTCTCCCTTGAGTTCTCCGAGTCTCCTTTCCCTTCCTAGCTCTTAAGCCATGTAGGGCTGCATGGAAGAACCAAAACCAGCAGCAGCAAAAAAGCTGACTTTTGTCCTTCATACTTGCTCTTTGAATTATATATCTCTTTAATTTCTTTTCTTTTCTTTTTCTTCTTACTTTATAACTGTTCTGGCTGCCTCTGGGATTCCAGCATAAAATCCAAGAAGGAGAAAAAGAACTTTCAGCCTTGAATATCTTTCACATTTACCCTTGGCTAATGTTATTATAGTCACTCGTTACAATTTTTTAGACTATTATTTCACCATTTCAAAATAAGTTAAGTACCTTTTGTAATTAGCACAAGTATCTAACCTATTGAAGATTAAAATCTCTCTTTACTGTTCTAATCAATGAATGCTTAAAATACGTGACCAATATTTGACTGGACAACTGACCACATGTTTTGTCAAATCAAAACCCATCCATGTATCTCATCCTTACTCTAGGCCTGTATTATTACCCCGTTTGTGATGTGTTTATCCTCTGTAGCAGCATGAGAAGCACCCTGTAACACAGTTGTCACAGACTGCCAGAGAACACAAAAAAGGAGTTAATGTTTATCTCTTTTCCTTGGATCATTAAACAGGCTTCCATGCAGGGAAGCAAGGTTTTGGCCTCCCTCTAGTGGTCAAGATCCGCAACAGTCACTTAGTAAAATAGATGTTATATCTACAGTGAAATTGCATGAAGCAGGGCATAAAACAAAGAAAGAGTGAAAAAGATAATATTTCATTACAGAAAAGTACAGCATTTTATGTTCATCCCTTGCTGAGTCTAAAATTGTTTTGCCTTGAAAATGTCTATTCTATAGGCAGGTCAGCCTTCAACAGAAGGAGGTGAGGCAAGCATGTCAGTCTTAGGAATAACTTGTCATCTTAGATAGCTAGGCAACTGATCTAGCTGATCATCTTTAGAATCACAGAAGTATAGATAAATAGGTCTGGAAGGGACTTCAAGAGGTCATTTAGTCCAAATCCCTGGTCAAGCCAGGATCATCCTTCTCTAAACAGTTTCAAACTTAAGGTCAGCTCAGCCATTATTATCATGTATGAACAAATTAGTAAAAATCTTAGAGTTTGATTAGAATATTCTGTCCACTCAGAACACACCGTAATGAAAGATGGGTGAATATTGCAAAAAAGTTTTTGTGAACATTTGATTACAAATTGCAAATTCACTTCAGCTATTTTTACCAGCGTGTTTGCCTTTCTGTGTAAGATGCAGAAGTAAAATTTTGTATTTAAGAAAAACTGCTCAAATGGAAATGTTACAATTATCAAAGAACTTTCTTTAAAATTGGTAATGTTGTTGCAAATTAAATGCCACCAAAATCAATTGTAGCCAGATTTTTAAGATGGTCTGGTTAGATGTTTAATCTATAAAATCACCAACGATGTACATTGCTCAGCAACACTTTTGGTAACTATATTCACATAGTGGACTTTCTTGGTAAATGTCCACAGCAGAGTAGTCTGGGATTGATACATCATGACAAAATATCATAAGTACTAGTAAAAATGTGGCCCACCAGCACTCATATGGATACATATTCACAGAACTGCATCATTGAAATCACTCATGTGAACACTTTTTTTGGTTGTTTGTAAGCCATCCAAACTGGGAACAGATGCAATATCAATACTATGTTAATTAGGGGATACATATATTAAATTAGGCATAGTAAAAACTCAAAGGAAGAGGCATAATGAATAGTTTGCATGTCAGCCTCAAGTCAAAATATATCACATAATCTATTTGCTGAATCATTAAGATAATAAATTAGAAAAATCCATCAATTTACAATTTGTTTGTGAACAGTAAGAGGGGCTACATTAATTTAATAAATGGTTCAGCGTGAGAATTTCACTCAGTTCTGAGTTATGTTGTTATATTGTATTAAAAAAATTTTGGAAGCTACTGTGGTGTCAGCATTCCTGTTATCTTATATAGCATCCAAGTTGTGTTTTCTTAGCCCTTCTGACTTTTAATGAATAAATATAGTGAGAGATAAACACAGATCTACTTTTTAAATTTCTCAGTCACTTTTAAGCTTTCAAATTACCATGGAAATGATCACTTGGTCTCTCTTCCTCAAACTCCCCAAATGTATTATTTTATCAGTCTGAAATGACATTGAAAAAGGAAAATCAATTTAACTCATGGAGCCTTTGTGAATTCTTCTGCTATCTTTGCAGTTAGTGAAAGTAATTATAAGAACAATTTAAATAAATTTTATGTAGATGAACCAATTAAGACAAAATGGCTTGATTTAGGAAACAAATTGTGTTCAGTTACACTAGCATAAACCCCTAGCCACTCTACTGAAAGGTTGCGGGCCAGAATCTCAGCTAATATAAATAAGCGTAGTTCCCTTGCTTTGACTTTACAGGATTACACTTCTTTACATACTGAGGATTTGTTCTGGTCAGTATTGTCACAACCCAAAGTTGTGGTTTTTGTTTGTGTGTGCTTCGGCACCGCTAAATTATTTTTCCCGCCAGATTATAGTTTCTTTGCATGGTGGAGTTCTGTGCTGTGGAGGGGAGCTCCGGTTGCTAAAGGCTTTCCCGCCGTTTTGTAGCTTCTTTGCAGGGTGCATTTCTTTGCTGCATACTAGTGATGCACGTTGCAAAGGAGTTCCCGCCATTTGTATTTATATTCACGCCACATTACTGGCCGGTTCTAAATGTAGGCATACGTGGCGGCTAGCTATTGGCTTGCTAGCCGTACAAAAGGCTTGGGTAGCTTCCGCCCAAGCCGGAGAGAGAGGAAAACTGGAGAGATACAGAACTCGCCAGGAGGAGGAGACTTCGCGCTGTGTGAAGATCTCTAAGCGATGTGGACCCTTGAGGACCCAACGCGCCTCTCTTAAGCAGGCAATAGAGGCTTAACAACCTGACCCACGGAGCTTTAACAACTCCGGAGGGGGGAACAAAAGAACGAACCGCCTCTAGCCTCTCCCTGTCGCCAAGCGCAATCCTAGACTTATCCCTTTCCTGTAAACCCAATTTTCGAACCCACGGAGTCTTAACAACTCCGGGGCCTGGGAACCGGACGGCCCACGGAGCTTCGACAACTCCGTGGGAAAGAATTTGTCGTAGTCCTCCAATGAGGATTTAAGCGGAGCTGCACCTGGAAAGCTGTCCAGCCTACACCACTACCATCTATGGGTGTAAGTAAATCATCTTTTAATCAACCACTACGCGTTTGTGACTAATTCTAAGCTCGCCACCGGTTTTCTCCGACCCCACGTGCCCGAGCTGCTGGCCACAGCCCGTGTGCGCAAAGACGGGCCATGGATCGCCCCCCCGACTCGCACTTGGCGGCGGGATCGGGGCCCAGCCCGCACAAGTATATTCTAAATGTTCCATGAATTGGGATCACTGAGATAAGAATATGCCCCAATATTACATAGTTAATCAATATTCTAGTTCATTGTCTTGTTGCTGTATTTGGCTAACTGCAAGAAACAACTTTTACAGGGGCCAGAAAGTAGTGTATAATGGAGTTAGGGGTTCCAGTCCAATTATGGACATCAAATGGTGCCTTCTATTAATTGAAAGCCTCAAAGGTCCTTGTAACAATGGTTATGTTATAGATTTTCTGAAATGTTCTTCAGAAATCAGGCAAGACCTAGCTTAGTTCCAAACATACTTGGATTACTTTATTGGGCCTCAGTCTCAGCTGGTGAAAAATTTTGTAGCTCAAGATTTTAAAGCTAAGTGGTGTCATTATAATCCTCTGGTCTGACCTCATAGGTACCCAGGCAAAAAAGATCAATTTCAACAGAGGTATAATAATTTACACCTGCTAAGAAGCTGGCCCATGATTTTAGCTAGCAAAACTTGCCAATTAGGACTTATATTTGGAGTAATAGCATATTTCTGAACCCAAATCTTAATGCTGAACACCACCTAAGCTCCCTCAACAGATTCCTCAAGGAATTTGTTTTCATGATCTCCCTTGAAACCATGCCAGTACGTTTTATACAGCTCTGATGATAATCTCAGTTTTCCAAAGTGCTCTGAATGTTCTGAAGGAACTTATTTCAATGATCCCACTTCCTCAAAACATGAATCTATCAGAACTGCTCAGAAAATATTTGTCTAACCTCCACAGAAAATGTCAACTTTTTCTTAAATTTTATTTTTTTAATGGGCAAAAATGATGAAACCCCAACATTCAGAGAGAAGTAGTTATTTGGGTTTTCCACCCCCCCATCCCCAAATAATTTTTGAGAAAATTAGGCATCTCTCTCCTCCCCTCCACCTAAAAAATAAATAAAAAACTTATTTGAAAATTCATTTCCATGATGGAAAAAAATTTCCATGATGGATCCAAAATTTTCAACCAATGCTATTCTCTATGCTCAGGTAGGGTAACAAATACTTAGGTAAACAGTGATGATTAAGCTGATCTTTCCATTGCATATTATTAATTTAAAACCTCTCAGGAGTTGTAGTTGGAGGTATCAATTATATGTATGCATCATGGTATAGTGTTTTGTACAGCTTAATTTGACTTGAAAATAACTATGAAGCCTTATTTTCCAGTACTGTTAAGTGTCTCAAGCCTTCACAAACTCAAATATTTTTACAGTTCAATAAGGGATTCAAGTTGTGCATTTCAAATATCCGTTGTGTAAAACACCACTAGGCTGCTTTCATGACAGTCTCCTGGCAAACTACTTAAGCATTTCAAAAGCATACAGCTGCTTCTTTAAAGTTTCCAAAGTGGAGAAGTGCGTGTCATGTACAACTCTATGATGACTTTTCATCTGTCAAAACCAAGCCACAGAATTTGGCTGGCCTGTGGTTTCTCTCCAACCTCAATACCCTCAGGAGTAGCAAATGTAGATTTCTTCACTGGGTTCCTGCCCAAAATCTCCCTAGGGAAAAATCTGTACTGTATGAATCTGCTACTTTTCATTACTTCTTTTTCTCTTTTTCTCTAAAGAGGGTGAAATATTTCCTGTTAAGTTAGTGACAGCTCAGGTTGCTTTAGTAAAAGGTGTATAAGAGGTGCTTTCCAGGCATAGAATCCAGTAGTGCATGGGATCATAACTCATCTGTTTGTGAATAATCTATTAAAACCCTAGTAAGAATGCTAAAAATAGAAAGGTATGTTAAAGAGGTGTCAATTTAGGGTGGGGGGGCTGGCTTTTTAGGAGGTATAATCTCTCAGAAGCCTGGCTTTTGTTATAAATCCAAATGATTACTATTTGCTTGGGTACACACATGCATGTACATATTCATTTCGTCATCATAGAGCTAGGTAAACAAAACCAATAAATCATTACACCTGTTCAGTGTAGAAGTATGAAGAGATGTAGCTAAGAATGCAATATTTAGGCTTTATTCCCTATTCCACATTTGTTGTCCTCTCTCTTCAAGTGTCTCCTGATAATAGAGTTTTCAAAGTTCCCTTGCTATGGTAAGATACTTTATAAATGAGTCCACTTCCCTGCAAGTGAACATTAGTCTTCCTAATAAGAACCAAATGTTTATCTAAATTTCTAGAGAAGCACAGAATTTATCAATAGAGTTCTCATCAAAAATCCTGAGAGCAGTGTGTTGAAATGGCATGCACATCTTGAAACATTAAGGACAATTGTCTTCCAGTGCAGCTGACTTCTGCTGACTTTGCAGAGTTGCTGATTATATTGAGCAGTAACTTATGCACCCAAAACTTTGAGGGAAGCCAAGGGAACTACTTAAGAAGTAAGATACTATTCAACAAACAAGTACAGAATTTGGCTAATAGTTATCAATTTTCATTCATATATTTTATCAACACTATGATGGCCAGTGTTGCTTTGAACAATGATAGAAACGGAAGCAGGCAGTTCAGTCCTATGTTATTGCTCTTGTTGATTCCAGGAGAGGGAAAAATAGCATGCATAAAGGATCAGTTCTAAAGGTACTGTAGTATTTTTTTGGAAACTTTAGCACTGTGTTTAGCATCTGCTATCTTCTACTGTTGTTAGCTGTGGTTCAAGGTGTAGATTGGTCAGAGCTCTGGTGTTTTCACTATTGAGTTGGGTAATCTAAGTTAGTACAGATTTGGACAACATATTAATAAAAACACTTGAGTATGTTCAGCTTTTTGGCTCCAAGAACATAGTCAGCTGTGATGTAGACAAGGCCTAATGGGGCTTGGCTGACTAAGGCTAGGGGCATAAGTTATAAACTGGTTTAAGTCATCAGAAACTGGTTTAAACCTATAACAGAACAGAGGTTCAGTGCACATGAACCAGTTTCAAAATGGCTGAAACTGGTGTAAGATAAACCTGGTTGGATGTAGTATCAGACTTAACTGATTTGGGTCAAGTCAGTTTATGAAACATCTGTCCCAGACCCCTTCCTGGTTCAAGTTAAATCACAGTCTCCCAGCATGCTTTCCAGCCCTGGGCTGGGCTGTCTGCTCCAGTGAGCAGGGCTGGCCCTGCCTCTCTGCTCCCTTGCTGGAGCAGTGGGGGCTAGTTGACAAGATTGGGGAGGGGGGCAAAAAGCCCCCTTGGGGATGCAGTCTTTGTGGCAGGGGGACTGCCCCCCCCAGGCAAACCCCAGCTGTGGTCTGGGGCAGGAAAATGGGGTTAAATACCCCTTCTCCTGCTCAACCTTATTGCTGGCTACAACTGTGGACTACAAATTCCAGAGGCACCTGGAAGCAGGAAGAGGAAGTTATGAGCAAACCCACAAAGTCCTGTAGCTGTAATTCTGGACTGCAAATCCCAGAGACCTTGGGGGCAGCAGGAAGAGGAAGTGAACACGCAGCCAGAGAGCTGTTCTCTAGCACCCCCTGACTTCTGGCCTGAGCCACTGCCATGTGGCTGCATTTCCTCAATTAAAGGTAAATGTCTGCCCACTTCTATTTCAATTTAATCTGTACAGTTTAGACTAAACTGCAATGACCGAATCAATTCAGTCTCCAGCTTTTTGGCTGTCTGTACTTAGCCTAAATGTGAACCAATTCTTCTCTGTTAGTCCCTGGAAAACTTCTGTTAACACGGAAGGTGAGTATGTTTTCGTCATCCTCACTGCTTTTGGAGACTTAAGGCTTAAAGGGATGGCATGTTACAAGAGGGGCATGTTAAAAGTTTCTCAGGGTCCCAAGCAAAGTGGAATAGGTTCATAGCAAGGTACCTAATAGGTGGAATAGGATCACATCCTAAAGTCGTACTGATTTTACTCAAAGCAGTGAAGGGAATGTGAACTCCAGCATTCTGGCTGGATTCCAAACTGAATCATTATGTGCACTCTGTCGAATATCCACCTGCAGTTTTAATATAAAAAACTGTTCTACTTCCTGGTCTAGCCTGCTGTGTCATATTTCTGTGCACTGTCAACCAGGTGTCAGGGATTCATCTCAGAGGTGAATGATAATATAACACATACAGTTGGAATACCATTTGTTCCCTTTGCAAAAACTCTCTGGGGCTCCTATAGGATTAAATGTGCACAACAAATTTATGCTGATCATTCTCAGTTTAAGACCTTAATGCCAGCCTTCGCTGAAGTCCTGTCTGTCTGCTTCATGAATTTCAGTTGTTCCTTTTAATTAACAATGAACCTTAGAATCCAAGTACACTATACTATAGATTAATCTGAGTTCTGCAGAAGGAGAACCTGGTGACGCGTTTGATGACTCATAGAGAATCTTGTTCACTGATTTGGCTGCTCAGATGTGTAGGTGTTGGAAAGAAATCTTCTCCTATTCCACCACTGGCTTTATGAAAAACTAAGAAACAGATCCTCACTGTTGGAGCCTGACTAAAAGGCAGTATTCATCAGGTTGGTTAATCCCCCATTCAGGAAAAAAAATATTCTGCTAAGAGTTAATATCCGAGGTGTGCAAAATGTTTGCAATGAAATTAGAAAAGGCTCAAGATTTAAGTCTATGTTGCAAGTGGAGATTTTAAAGACATGAGGTGGCTAAGGAATTAGTCAGTATTGATAGGCCATGAGCTGAAGGAGTTAGCTTGCAGGTGTCTAGGTTACTGGGGTCATGTTAGGCTCTGGGGGAACTCTGCAAATGCTTCTGCTTCTTAGGAGCTAGGAGCCAGTTTTTAATTTATGGTGCAGCTGAGTGGGGAGACTGGAATTATTTTAATTTTAGACAAGTGTTCACCATAATATTTATAGTGATTTACAAATATAATACTTCTGTTGTCCTAATGTAATAGGGCACAGGACTTTCAACACCTAAATTAGAAGTTTAAGCTCTATATTAAGCATATAGCTTTACAGCTTGCTTTAAAAATTCCTCCAGGTGGTTCATAAATGTTTCTATTGAAGCGCCCTAGATTGCTAGTGGTTCCTTATGTGGGTTCAACATATAAAGTGCTAAAGCTGATGCTCTTTTGAGATTACATCTTTCTGACAATTCCTAGTATTATCATTATTCTTATTTCTAGAGAACAAAGAACTGATTACTATGCTAGATGAGCATTTACTTAGGAAAATTCCCCTAACCTCCCAATTTACATCATTAAAAGAAAATTATAGTTGAAACAACAAAAGTGCATTTCTACTCCTCTTCTGGTTCATTTTTTGATGTCTTCTTCCCTGCTTTTGTCTAGTATGTCTGCCTAAAGTGTAAATTCCTTTGGGATAGACACCCTGCTCCCAGCCTGTTTTGGGATTCTGTAATATTTAAACCATGCTCACATTTATTTTTACCAAATGCCTAATCCAAACCTCTTTGCAGGCATTGGGAAGACTCCCATTGATTTTAATCAGGCCCTTAATGTATGTGACACTCCATAGTGAATCTCAGCGCTTCCTTAAGGTAATTCAAGTTCTGTGTACAGCACCCGTATGTAAGAAACGATCAGGCTAGGATAATAGAAATTATAAATGTTTCAGCTTGGTGGAACTAGCAGAGAAAGACACTACTCAGTATTGCAGGCTCAGGCTGCAGGTGGCTATATAGTAGGGGTGTGCAAAGCCGGTCGTATTCAATTTGGATTCAGGTTCAGCCTGAATTGGGGACAGTGATTTGATTCGATTAGTTGATTCAGATCACTGTCCCCAGTTCAATCTGGCTGAATCCGACTCTGAAGATTCAATGCTGATTTGGAGAATCAGAGATTCGGACATAGACACAGCGTTAAATGTTTTTTCTACATACCTTGAGGTACCAGGCATGGTTCATGAATGCTGTGATGCTGGGGCAGATGGAGCGTCCCACAGGAGTGTGGGCCCCGCCCCCCCCCATGTGCTTGACAGTGAACCTAGAAATGGACTGGAAGTGCTTCTGGTCCACTTCTGGGTCTGCTGCCGAGCACGCTGGGAGCCTCCTGTGCTCCTGTGGGACGCTCCATCCGCCCCAGCATTGCAGCATTCACGAGCCACCTGGTACTTTGAGGTACGTAGAAAAAACATTTAAAGCTGTCTATCACCGAGTCTTTCTGAATCTCTCCAAATCAATTCAGAGGGTTCCGATTCGAGTTGGAGAGATTAAAGGGTCTGTTGATTTGATTTGGATTTGGAGATCTGGCCACTGAATCAGGCTGAATCTCTGCCGAATCGAATCAGGGACCAAAGCTTCACACAGACCTACTATATACTGTGAGAGTGATCTGAAGGAGGGAAAATTTTCTGGTTTGCCTAGGGCAATGAAAGCCATTATACATGGCATAGCTGAGACATTCTCTCAGTTGATATCCTCAGGGTTGAAATTCCTGTCCCCTTTACTTTCCTTCATGCCCAGAGGTAAACAGTACCTGAATTCCCCTTAAATAAAGATGAGTGATAGGCCTGATCTGTACTGTGCTGGTCTGTGCCTTTGTTGGATATGTCTGAATTAAGCTGCAAGCTGAAAAAGGTACATTGAATTTGATCATTTGTATTTTATTAAAGACTTGTCATGGGTTATGATGGTTGTGGTTATAATAGAAAATCCCCACATGGGGGAATTATACCATATTATCAGTGCCAAATGAAATTTACATCAGTGATCTTGCTCACTACCTCCTACTCCTTTTCTTCCATAGTAACATTCAATTATGATATGGGTTAGCGATATCCAGGTCAAAAACTCAGCAGAGAGTTTCTCCAATCATTGTGTCTGTATAGCAGTAATAGCCAGCTACCACAAGGTGAGGAAAAATTTCCCCAGGTGTTTGCTCCAGTGTCACAAGGTATTGTTGCCAGTGGAAAGAAAACTTATTCCAGGCCATGCTACTCAGCTGGGATCCTGGTGCCAGACAACTCATTCAGTTTCAAATAATATAATAATTCAGGTATTTACTCCTCTGTCACATTCAGTCCTAGCTAGTGACACCAGTTAATAAACAAAGCCTGCTCTTCTTTAGTGTTAAAAGAAACTCACAATATTATATTGATTTTTTTTTCCCCCAAGTTCCTTTTACAATCAGCCTAAGAGTCTTCACAGCCATGACTTGATGAATTTGCACAGATGGTACCCTATGCAAATGTGATTCAGTCATTAAAAATGGTCATGGGAGAATAGCCCTGGAAGATACAAAACTCCATTTCCTTCATTTCCTGGGGAAGAAGAGAAGTATGGGATACAGGCTGTTAGATTAACAAATCAGTCATATGCTGCAGTCTGGGCTATTTTAATTTTCATTGATGGAAAGGCAGTGAACATATTAGCAAACAGGCAGAGGGGTTATATAGTCAGGCAAGAACTTTAGTTTCCCTCCAAAGTGACTCAAATAACAAGCGCTTTGAAGTGTAAGAGGAAAATATTCAGACCTTCCTCTTCAGCGTGATTATAATTAGAAATGGAAGAATAATTCACAGCAAACAATTTATTTCAGAAATAAAGCCTTTTCTGTTCCTCGAATGTCTGCGAGATCAGGATTTCCTCCAATTTTTAGCAAATTATTCATTGATTATTTTTTAATATTTTCTGATTGTGAACCAATCATGACTTTTTTTAAGAACTAGCTTTTAGTAATGATAGATCATTTATATAATACTCTATTAGTGTCCACTGACTTGGAGGGCAGGTAAATGCATGCATATAGCCTACAAAATTGTGGATTTAAAATTTCATTTTCATGAATATTTATATGTAAGAGATCTTATGCTGATCTAATTTATAGCGTACCCAGCAGATATAACTGCTATCAATCAATTTTGTTTCATGGAGTCCAAAAAATAAGTCCATATTTCTCTGGTGTTGGATCAGAATCATGCTCTCTCCATTTTGAAATTTATTATCTGTAAATAACAAACAACTTCCTGTCCTTGCAGTGGCAGGAGATTTACTGTGCCCGATAACCTGGTATAAGTCTTTTGATATACAAACAAATTCAATATTTGTACCTGATACCAGTGTTCATAATTGCTGAATATGTTCAGGTTGGAATATGTAAAACAAGCAATTGCACCCAGTAAAGTACTCTCCTGCAAAGTGATGGGTTAACATATTATTTATGTAGCATGAATGTGCTTATAAGAGGGTCCAGTGACATGACATATAAACAGCTGATTGTATACTTGAACAAATGCCAAATTTATTTATACATTATACATGCCTCCAATTTCTATCATCCTGAGTGACTGCTGACTTTATATAGTACTGAGCATTAAGGGGACAGCTACAATAATCAGTGACAATAAGAACTGATGAGCAGTTTAATTTTTCTCCTTTATACTCTATGGAGTTCTTTGATATCTTGTGTCATATGGAAGGTAACTCTAAAGTTTCCTCTGAGATATTGGGCCTGCTGGCTATAATATATTTTAACACAGAATTAGAAAGCAATCAATTCAGTTTCTTTTGATTGATATCATCACCCCCATCTTTTTACATCTTGTAATGGTTGGCTTTTCTTTTTAGATGACTATAAATTAATTTCTGGTCTTTTGGACTTACATCTCTGTCTTAAATCTACTGCTTGTATTTGTAGAGAGCTGTGCCTTTAAAATCTTGCAAAAGCCAATGAAAACCAATTGTTGTTTTGCCAGTCATGGGAAAAGTTTATGAAAAATGTAACTAGTTAAAGATAAAAGTTAGCAGTCTTTAAAATGATCTTGAGTTAAATTAAAAGCTAAATATTTCCACTTTCAACTAGTTAAAAGGTAAGTTAAAAAGAAAGTAACTAGTTAGAAGTTAAGTTGATTTGTGAGAAATGCGTGAAACATGCTGAATTGCCTCTTGGCACCATTTTTCATTTTCAAATGCAATGAGTGGGTTTCTTTTCCATAATCCCACAGAAGCACGCTAATTTACTTGGAACTCACCCTGCTTTACCTGAAAACAATGTTATACTTGTCATACAGTTTTCAGAATAACAATTTACCAATACCTATGTAATATTAGATCCTTCTCACCCTTTCTATGTGAAGTACTTTGTAAAAGTCAATGCATCATATAGGTACACCAGAATAATAGAAAGGAGATATTCATAGCTAGGTGACAAATGAAAGCTATTTCCACAGAAAACCTCTGTTGTTATAATTTTTATTGCTCAAAAGATAACAAAAGGGTATGAAATACATCTGAATTAGAAATAATGAAAGTGTCTGAAAATCAAAATTAGACTGAAATGAGAAAATCAGTTTAAATGAGAAAAAGAATGTTCAGTTGCATAGCAGAAACTCTTTAAACATGTGTATTGAATTTCAGCAAAAGCTGCATTTTCAAAACTTACATCTGACAATTTTCTTCTTCTGTCTTGCAAAACTAAGCCCCCACTACTGAACAATCACTCTACATGGGCAGATGAGGGAATGCTTGTGTTATAATGGATGAATAGTTTTCTCATAGTAGGTGACATCTCAGATAAATTTCTCACAGATGAGAAGTAATGCTCAACTCAGGGGCAATGTGTAGGGGGTGCACGTGCACTCCCTGTGCATGGCAGTGCACCCCTGGAAAAAGGCACAGCCAACACTGGGCTGTTGCCACTTGCCACCCCGCCACTGGCACTGCCGGTGCCATCTGCGAGCGGTCCATGATCACCCCTGGCCATTGCCGATGCTGCCAGTGGCGTCTGTGGGTGGCTGCCAACCCCTGGTCGGTGCTTACTACTCCCTCCCCCTCCCCTACCGCAGATAGTGCCAGCGGTGTCTGCAGGAGCTGCTTGCTTGCCGCCGCCAGGCTGCTGCCGCTGCACTCTCACTGCCACCAGTGCAACCGTGCCCCCCCAGCCACTGGGAGCATGCGCTGTTCATGGCTCAACTTCTTGGGCCCTGGTTTGGATCTTCATTAAAATTTAAAAAGTCATCATCTGCTTCATCCTCACAACTTGCTCCCACTCTTACTGAAATCAACGTCTCTGCTTGCTTGTGCTTGTTCCCTCTCCTGCAGCCAACTGGCTACCCTGTTGACTTCTGCAAATGCACAGAAAATGCCAGCATGAACTAAGGAACTCTGGGACTTGTAGTTCTTAAGAGACCGTATCTCTTAGGAAGGCACACTTCTCTCTGTCTGTCAAACAAGAAGTCCTAGAGTTTCAATAAAGAAATATTGTTCCACGTAAGTCCTAGAGAGTGGCTGTGTCAGGAAAAACTCTGGGAAAGCCGGATTTCAATTTTTAAAAAACTTTTAACTTATACTTTAAAAAGTTAACCTTTTTTTTAACTAAAGTTAAAAGTTGACAGCTGAAAAATGTAACTAAAGTTAAAAGTTAGCCATTTCTTTAACTTTTTAACTTTTTAACTAGTTAATTCCCATTACTGTGTTTTGCAGAGGCTCATGTTACATAATGCTGGTCATTTATAGCTCAGACAGTGAAGGAAACACATGACCTCTTGACTCTGTGGCTTTGAGTAATTTCTGAACACTATATGGTACCAAGATTAGCAGAAGAAAATACCCTGAATGGAAAGAACGGAGGAGTTACATTTTTGCAGACATGTGGAGAATGATTGGAGGAGATATGCCCAGTACTTTATTTACATCTATAAGTAGTGAATAACAGACAACAAGGAAAAGAGTCAAAAGGTGAGTATTTCTGTCAAAAACTGGTTCTAAAGCACTCCCTGTTTTAATAGTTTTCAGTCAAGTCAGGCAGAGGAAGCTACCTATGGAAGCTAATTAAATACATTTGAGGAGTGCTATAATCCATAACAAATGAAAAAGATGAGCAGTAAAATTTTAGAGAGCACAAAAAAGGTAGGAGCATAGGAGAGTTTATAGCTGATCTGAAATTGATAAATTTATCTTTCAGGGATCCCTAGATGATCCCTAGATAAGAAACCAGGTTAGGATTGGCCTCTGGGACAAAACACTTGGAGGAAGGATACTACCAGACTCAAAATTAACTCAGGATAAAGCAAAGGACATCACACAGTCCAAACTGAAGACTATTTAGGATAGACAAAGCTCTGACACTGTAGATGTGATAGAGCAGAGCTGTCTAACTTCAGTGCAGACTGCAGCTCTGGAGGCCATGTGCTGCAGGAGCCACCCTGCTGAGCATCCCTCTGTTATGCATGCAGCCCAGCTATGTCCTCCTGTGTGGGGGAACCAACTCCCACTGCTGCATGCACAGCCAGGCCTCCTCTCCCAACCAGACACATGCATGGTCCCCTCTCCCTTGGCAATAAACACCATCCAATCCCTTGCCACATGCACAGCAGCTCCAGCCCCTTCCCCACTGCATATGTTGTACAGGCAGCCCACCTTCAGTACACAACAGGGGAAGCCCCACTGTATGTATGGCACAAGCACCACAGTCCCTTCCCATTTCACTGCATTACCACCAGGAGCCAAGGCAGAAGCCAGAAGCTGGAGGATGGCAGGGGAGCCTGGAGACCACAACTGCTACCCACAGAGCTATGGTGGAGTGGTGGTTAGGGAAAAACTCATAGGCTATGAGTTTACCACTTGTGGACTACATGTGGCCCACAGTCCACCAGCTGGACAGGCCTGTGATAAAGAATCCTAAATATTACAGGAGACATTATATAGAAAAATGTGCATAGACCCAAGGTGGACGCCACAAAAAAGCAGCATGTAGCTGCACCTACTGTAGAAAAGAATGCAAGCCAAAAAAATTCCTAACATTTAGAAAAAGAGGCAATGGACAATATTACTTTGCAAGAGTTTGCAAATGGATTAAAAGAATGACAAGAATTCTTCATACAAGCATTGGACAACACTGCAGCAGAATATTAATGAACTATCAGCCTGAAAGCAAGTGGGACAGTCATTATTTTAAGTTGGACAAAAGCGCACAAGACAATTCAATGCTATAAATGTTACCATTGAAATAAAAGGAATTGGTAGTGTAGCAAGCTTACCTTTTTGGAGCTTGGGTTGAGTAGCAGGATCAAGGGTCTGCTGTTTGATTGGTGGAGCCCACCCACCAATCCAGAGGCAGCACAAGGGAAGCAATGCCCTGCCCTTTTCCAAAGGGAGGGGGCAAGGAGCAGCTGGACCTGAATCGGAACTGCACCAGCCAGGTCTGGAGAACTTCAGGGGTGGCTCTCTCTTGAGGGACTCAAGAAGAGTGGAGCCAAGAAAAGCTGGGAGCTCTTCCCCAGTGGGCAGTAGGCCCAAGGATCCTGAAGCTGTGACTGGAGGAGCAGCCTTGGATGCAGTGTGAGACTGCTCGGGCTGTTGATGGCACACGGGGATGGTGAGGGGAGACCTGGCCCTGGGAGTGGTGTGAGACTGCTCGGGCCCATCACAGTGTCCGGTTTGGTGCACGAAGCCCAGGCTTTGGGAGCTGCAAGCGGCGGCTTGAGCCTGCAATCCTGGCAGGGCCAGTGGGCCACATGGTACGCAGAGCAGCACACGGGGCAAAGGCCTTAGGGGTGAGGTGGCTCAGGCCCCATCTCCTGGCAAGCAGCCAGGTCCCACGGTGTGCAGGGCAGTGCATGGGCCCGAACCTTAGGAGCCAGGGAGCAGTGGAAGCTGCTTGGGTTAGCCACCTGGTGTGAGGATGGCCGGCCAGAACCTGAAGGGCCCGGCCTGTGCTAAAAGAGCCTTTGGTGCCAAAGCCAGAGCAGGGGGAAATAGTAGTGCTGCAGTGTGAGGCCCAGCTCCCAGAAGCCAGCAGTGGTGGTGTAGCAGCTGAAAGGAGCTCTGCCCTCAGTGCCTAGAGCAGGGCACAGGGTGGAGAGGAGCCCAGCGGTGCAGGAGAGGCTTGGAGAGGTGCTCCAGCAGAAGAGACCCCATCGAGTTGTGCCCTGAACAGCACCACCTGAGGGAGCGTGTGTCATTGGGCCCTTGGGTCCCACAGGGAAAAGACATTTGAAGAGGGCAACCCCAGAGAAAGGGCTGGGTGAGCAGCCCTCCAGCCTAGTCAGGGCCCTAAGGGGAGGGGCCCCTGGTGCCTGCACACCCCACAAGGGACTCCATTGGAAGGAGGACAGTCTCTTGCCATGGGTCAGGGACTATATTAAGGAATGGATGTTATTAAAATTGTTCATGTACAGTAGTGTTCGTTTCTCCACTAAGGGACTGTGTGAACAAAATATGCAAGCCAATGGCAAAAGATACTTTGCTTCTTTGTACTATTGCAGAATGTATAGATTGCTGGCAGACCCGTCCCTAGGGGTGTGCAGGGCCTGGGGCATATTAGCCAATGCGGGACTGGGTGGGGGAAGTGGTGAGCGGCCAGAGCTCACAGTGAGGGTGGCAAGCAGAGCATGTAGTTGGGGGTGGGGGCTGGCAAGTGGCCAGCGCGTGGAGCCGGCAGCACAAGGCAGCCACGGAGGGGCCTGTATAGCACTGTCCACGAGGCCCCACAAAGCATGGGTCCTGGGGCAGGTGCCTTAATTCGCACCCCTTCCCCCTGGGGTGGCCCTGATTCCTAATTGCTGGCATAGAAACGAGTCAAGCTTTTGTTATCAGCAGCACTTGCATTCAGTGGAGGGGCCAGTGAACCAAGACAGTAGAGAAAGCATTTAAGGGGAAAGGGAAGTTCTCAACAAAGTACAGAACAGAGCTACAAGACCCCACCCTC
Organism: Alligator mississippiensis; assembly: GCF_030867095.1. Classification (NCBI taxonomy): domain Eukaryota; kingdom Metazoa; phylum Chordata; order Crocodylia; family Alligatoridae; genus Alligator; species Alligator mississippiensis. Next base: position 48,122,440 of record NC_081830.1, read on the forward strand.
CAAGAATTCATGCCCTAAGAATGTTTGTTTCACTCTAAGACAGAGTAATATGAGGATCAAAATAGACTCACTGGTGTGGGAATTGTAAGTCAAATGGAGCATAGAGAGAGTGGAACACTCGCTGGTCAGTGAAAAAGAGGGGAACACTTGGTTTATGATGGACCCCAAAGAATTAATTAAACGTATAAAAAGAGAACATTTTCCACTACCTACAAGGGTAGACATTTTTGGACAGATGGCTGATGTGTCAGCAGGGTTCTGGCAGGTACCCTTAGAAAAACAGAGCACAAGTTTGTGCACATTCAGCACTCCCTATGGGAAGCACTGTTTCTGCAGATGGTTTTTTTGGCTTATGTTCAGTACCAAAGCATTTCCATGGGATATAAAATGTCTTTTGGAAATGGTGATAATGCAGAAGGTACTAAGGTCTACATAAGTGATGTTTGGGTCTAGGGGTACAGGGGGAATACAGTAGAAGAACATGGGAATACCAAAGCTCTTTGCCTAAATATAAGCAAACAGAATGTAAATTTTGTATAGTGGAAATAATATTGAAATAATAATGGAAAGAAGCTAATGCTGTCAACTGTATAGGTAGATCACAAAATTTTTGGCCTAATGGAAAAGGAAGTGGCTTAAAGATATGGAAATGTCCCTAATACAGCAGCCCAAACCAGAAGTTTGAGAGCACCAATATGCAGAGATGTCCAATGGTAATGAGATGCAAATCTTAATAACAATTTTGGGAAACTGAAGGAACTAATTAAAATGGCCCTAGTCTAGATGTCCTATGAAAATAAATCATCATAGAACTGAATGTTCCAAGGAAAATATGGTGAAATTCACTTTCAGCGGAATGATCAACACTGAAGACTGGCTCTAGGCACTAACAAAATGTGAAAGTCCAAGGATGCATCCTGATGAGCATGCATATGTGGTTTGTGGCACCTCAAAGCAGTTTGATGGCTTTTTTTTTTACACTGGGAAATCCTGGTGTCATAAAAACCCACTACTGAAAACAGTACAGCGCATGTGGCAGCTGTGTGCACCACCAGAAACAGGAGCCTGACTGGTCAAGCCATGCTCTAGCTGCTGCCTAGGCTCTGAGCAGATGTTTGGCAGTGCTGCTGCCCCAGGAGGCCCCCAGGTGCCCAGATAAGGTGCCTCATCTATCCCACCTGGGTCAATTTGCTGTGCACCAAAGCGCACATGCAGGGGTGAGCCCAGGAACAAATAGCAGCATCACAAATATGTGCTGCTGCTATTTGTCTCACATGAAATGTGTGCCCATGCACGTGTGTGCTCATCAGGATGTTCCCCAAGTGTTCAAAGAGAGAAGCAAGCTTTAGCTTTAGTCCATGAGTGTAAAAGGTTTCATGTCTTATGGGAAGACAGTGCTAGATAGAACTGGCCCTGATCAGGGTGAATTTGATTTAAATCACAATTTAAATCACTGGTCAGAAAGCTTCAATTTAAACATTGTTTTCTATGAAAAGTGCATTCTTGTTGTTTGATATAACATCAATACATATTATTTGCAACTCAGAGATAGATGTAGGTTACATTTTTAAAAGGTACACACTATTACATTTTAAAGCAGTGATCTATTTTGATATTTTTTCAGATTAATTTTGCAACTACATCAGAAAACAGAATTAGGATTTGGTTATTTTATTTACTAAAGCTAATTGAAGCAGATATTTGTGAAGTAATTGGGAGGCCAACTATCTCCAATTCACTAGATTAATCATGGATATTTTTGCACGCTGCATTAGGAGGACAACACTTGTCACCAAAACAGCAGGCATTTAAATTGTTTTATTTAAGTGAAACAACAAGCTTATGTATTTTGGATATTTTTCTTCATCAACAAACATGTATAATTATTTTAACTAAACAAGCATAAGTATTTTTGAATTTTTCACTATTTCAGTTATAAATGTAAAATGTGTTTTTAACAAAAATTAAATAGATTATTTCAGCCAGGTCAGCATGAGAAACTTAAAATACTAGGTTATGCAGCAAACTCAGTCTTCACCTTCCTCTTCCTGTTTATTCATAGACTGGAAAAGAAAGACAAGCTTTCCTGCTTTTTCAGTTCACAAGTGATTTCTCAATTTAGAATGAATTAGCCTAAAGGAAAATGTTCTTTCTACACTTGCAGAAGAAGCTATTGCTGTTAAAAGCTGGATTATTACTTCAGTAGTCTCTGGTGGATCCAGGTGCTTAAGTGGCTTCCGCCAGTTCACTGGTGTGACTTCCTTTAAAACCTCATCAGCAACCATATATTTCTTGAATGTTTCATCCTTAGCCCTGAAATTTATTATAGTTGGTATTATGGAGGGATGACTGCTGGATGCCCATATCATAGCCAAATACTCTTCTTCAGCATTTAAGGATTGATCCTGGTACCAAGCATTAATATTGGCAAGAAAATGAGCTGGAGATAGTGCTTGATCCATTAATTTTTTTAATGCCTGTAATTTCACTGTCATTGTGTATGTCTCTCTTCAAGGTCTCACTCAGTTCCTTCCAAATTTCAACAGCATCAGCAATAAAACTGATTTCCCTGCACTTTGTTCAAGGCTATGGAAAGAGGCTCCAGGATAGTCAGCATGCATTCTACATTTCTCTTTAGCCCAATGTTGGCTATAACAGTTCCATCTATTTTGTCACAATTTTGTTCACAAATTGTCATCAGAGTAGGCCAGTTCTCAATATATGGCTCAAAAAGGTCTACTACTGAGTTCTTCCTCATGTGTTGTGGGAAAGTTAGTTTGGTTCCTTCTGCTTTCTTCAGAACAGCTGCTGCAAAATGGTAGTTATGGAAGTATTTTGCAATTTCAACAATGTTAGCCTTTATTTCTGGAGCACCGAAGTCTTTGAATAAGAAGTGGATCAAATGAGTGCTGCGGCCATATGTTATTAGCTTGGAGCTTTCTTCACTTTCTTCTAGATTTCATCTCATCTTTGATACATTTACAGCATTGTCTATGACAAAGCTGCATACTAGACATTTGAATTTGTTTTTATAGTTTGTTATAGCTTTTACTGCTACTTCTTGTAAGTATTCTGCTATGTGTGCATTTCCTGATGTATCAATTGTTTCTGTAAGGTAGACAGTCCCTCTTTCTGTTGTTGCACGATCACATATTACTTGATCATTGTGGACATTGATCCACCCATCAAGACTCAGGCTAACAATTTTCCCCTCTAGACTTTTTGCACGCTGTTCAGTTTCTTTCTCATACACTTTATTCGGCAATTTGCCTGCTATATTTGCTCTGTTGGGTGGACTGTATCCTGGTCATAATGACTGAACCCTATCAATGAAGTGTGTATTCTCAACCATATGGAAAGGAGACTTTTTTGCATAAACAAACCAAGTGCTTTTTTTCATCAGTTACCTCTTGCTGTAATCTGCTGGTTCTTATTACAAATTAATGTTTGTTTCTGGATGATGGAGATTTTTTTTTTTTTTTGCTAGAGGTGATATACTATTTGACATACATTTGACTAGAATGCTAGTATCATTAGCAGATAACTCTGAAACACTAGACAGTGACGATGATATTGAAGATGATTAGTCAGAATCCTGTATATTGAGGATGAATCCTTCTAAACAAAAGAAGCCAATGCAGTTACTACAGTACTGCTCATTTAGTATTACTCATTGCACTCCGTACTACTGCAGAAGTGAAACTGTAAAAGAAAGATCTGCCTATTTCAGCTGTTATTTTATATCACAACTTCATTAAAGTATGATAGTTCCATAAAGTAACAGCTATATTTTTGCTGAAACATTTTTATGAGAATTTATATAGTCCATATGTCCATGCAAAAGATATGGACAGGGAAGACAGGCAGTCCTTAAGAAAAAAGTATGAAATAAGAAAATTTACTAACCTGGAGATCCTGCATGTTCAGACATATTCCATTCGTCATCTTCAAAGCAGCTTCCTCTTGAGAAGGAGCACTTCTCATGATGTTATTTCATTCGGGCAACCAGGCCTTGCATTTCTTTGTTGCACTTTTTGCATTTTGCACACATGCCTGTCTTACCCACAGGTAGAGGAACTTCGTTAAAATATTCCCAAACAGGGTCTCTTTTATGGCCTGGAAAGCCTGCTGCCATGATAGGTTTTTCCCTTCTATCATACCATTCCCTCACTAGATCTCAAATCAGTGGAAAGGCTATACTCAGAAACATATCCCTCAAGACTTATGAAATATTCTGTTCAAAATGCTTCTCTTTTGCCCCTCCTTCTTTGCCCAGATCTACTCCACCCCAACAATCTTCTGTTCATTTAACTTCTTGAAACTTTGCACTTTTAGACAGAGGTAAGGGCTTGACTCTGTGTACACAAAGTTGCATAGAGACAATGGGGCTGATGGATAGGTAATCAGGTCTGTTATCTCTCATCTCCATATACTGCTGTTAACAAGGATGTTATCTCTGTAGACACTAATCCACAGTTTGAGAACTGAAACTAAGCATCACAGAGATGCTTAATGGGATCTTCTAGACTGAGCACTGAGTCCCATTGGTAAAGTGGTTTTCTTTAATCTTTACTGCTCTGTAGAGGAGCCTGTGGGAACTCCGTAAGATTGGGCCCCTAATATAGCCCATGGCCTGTTGTGACCAATTTAAAAAACTTTTCTAAAATGGTTAAATGAATATATTGTCTCAAATAGTATATAATTAGAAGTTATAATCCCTATTCCCCGATGATAGCTTTGAGCTTTAATATAAATTAAAACTATATATAGGGTTAATTTTTAAAAGCAACTTAACAAAAAATAAAAATTACAATTAAATTTTAAAAATCCAATTTAAATAATAATAATAAAAAAAATAATTGGTTTTTATTCACCCTAACCCTGATCCACTTATTTTAATAAATGGCATCAGCTGTTAGGAGGTTGTCAGTTTCTCCAGAGAACATCCCATTGGTACTGGCTAGGTTTGAGCTGGAGAAGCTGAAGTAGAAATGTAGGTGCCAGCATGTGGCCCCATTTTTGGGGTTTTAGCAGAAGCCAGACAGCAAGACAAACTGTTAAGGGATTTTTTGAATGTGTGCATGACTGAATGAAAGAATAACACACTTGGGAATATTTAGTAAAGGCTATTTCTATAGCTTTCTCACTTAACTCTTCCCCATGTAGTATGCTAATGCAGGGTAGAATCTTGCCTGACTGAATTAAGGGCAGTTGTTGTACCTATCTTGCCTTTTTTTTTTTTTAATAACAGCCTTATTCTAGCTGATATACTCTATGAATTTATTTCTGAATTCCACAACCTCATCATTTGGCCATATTTGTGTGCTGATTTTGTTTTCAGAAGTTATGCATGTTTTGCATAGCAAATACTATGTTATATACACCTACAGTGCTGAAGAGCTTTATTTAATTTCAGTTTCATGAACTGAACATGAGAGCAAGAGGCCTTTTCTATTTTAATATTTTAAAGCAGAGACTCATCATTCAAATGCATTCCAGCATTAATGGAAATTTGCATCAGGTTTTTCTTGAAGTCAGCCTAAGACACATCTTGAAGCTGATAAGGATGGGGATGAATACCATACAAAATGTATTGTGTTTCACATAGTTTTCTGTATTTCAGATTTAATTATTCTTCCAAAATCCTTGGGAACTGAAGATTGGGGAAGGCAGGCAAAGAGAAAGAATCAATAGCAGCAAGATCACTTCTAATATAAAATGATCCTGCAGTCAATACATTTGGCATGAATTGCAAATACAGTGCAATGTGGGGATCTTAATATGATCATTTAGGTCTCATCTTATCCTATTATACAGTGTCTTATATCTGCTCAGAACCTGTGCATTATATAATGCCCTTAATAACACTGATGTTATAGAATAGAAACATTCTTAGAATGATTAATGGAGAATCTCACCCTGTCTTAATGTCATTTTTCTACCACACTAGGTTTTTAAATGTTAAATGATTGCATCTGAAACTTCTAGGTGCTTTGTGCTCCTGGATGTGTGTCAGTCCAAGAAGACAGACAACTAATCAAAGGATAGGTAATCTCACGAGATTTCTATCATTTTGGCACTGAAACATCACAGGAATAGCTTGAGAGAATTTGGTATTATTGGATCAGAAATCGAAATCCAAGTCATTGCTGAATCCAAACATTAGGCCTAGTTTGGCTCACAAGCTTTAGCCTAAACCAAATATGGATGCTCAACTCATATGTTTCAAAGGGATGGGTGATGAAATTAGGGAAAATATAGCATTCATCTGCATTGCTGCACCTTGACAGTTGTATGCTGTTTGGTTTTTGGTTTTTTTTTTTGGGGGGGGGGGGGGGGGGTTACCAGGCAAAGCATTTAAGGGTATAGACAAATGATGAAGTTAAAGTGAGTAAACATCAGACGATGGCTTACTCTGGAATAGGTGACACAGTGTAAACTGTGCCTGCAATTACCGTGTGGCAAATAAAAGCTAAAATGCAGCAATTTAGGTTTTCATTTAACACAAGGTAATTGTGGGCATATCCGCTACTCTGAGGTAAATCCTGATCTCTTTATTTTGATTATTGTCCATATGCTAAGTTTTGATGATAGGCAGACACAGTTCTTTGGGTAAATCCGATAAATGTAGTTGGTCTAATAAAAGATATCAGATTTACCCAAAGAACCGTGTCTGCCTATGTCCTTAGACCAACACGGCTATAACCTACACCCCTGTAACATGGATGTTTTGATGATTGCTTTTATCTTTCAATTAACCCTAGCTATAGTGGATAGGAAAACTCCCAAATGGCCAACACACATTGCAACATGGAGGGAGCTGAAAACATTTTTCCTCTTTCTCCTACTTCTTTTCTTCAGTCTCCTGGCAGTACCTCTGGAGTTTATCTGAAAGACTGAATTGCTTTCATAATTCATTTATACTTTTTGGACTTTTGTGATTGCAGTGGCTTTAACTCAAGATAGTTAAAAATGCAGCAGAATACATATAAAACATTTTTAAAAAATCAATCTTAAAAGAGCCTTATAAAAGGTTCTTAGTCAAGAACTTTAAAGTTGGGCAGGACCAGAATTTAAGTTGTCTTTGCAACATTAATTTAGCTCCTTTGTGGTTATGTGCTGTGCTACGATTTTTAATTACATGATCTTGTACTCTATTTTCTATAGGATACATACATTATTCAATGCACAGAGATGATGATGTTCCCTATTTTTTTGTTTTATCCTTACTGTACAATAGGTGACCCCAAACTTTATACATTGCACACAATTCAAACCCTGCCCTCAAGACAAAATCATTTTCCTAATTTTTTTTTCTATGGCACTTAGAACTGTAATAGCTGATCAGGCCAGAGACATTAAGTCATTTATTTTCATAACACTCTTGTGAGGTGAAGGGTTGGTATTTTTCCAAATTTGTAGATGGGGAGCTGAAGTACGGAGATTCCCACCACTTTAGGTACCTGATCTGATGCATAGGACCTGATTTCTCAGTGTGCTTAACATTTCATGGTACTTTGGTAGTCAAACCATAGCTTCCATTGGGCTGGATACTCATAAAATGTGTAAAAAGCAATTAATAACTACCGGCAAAAAAATGTGGTTTGGAGGACTTAGCTAGTATGATATCAGAAATCTGTGGCTCAGGCAGATAGAGGCCACTTTCCCAGGGCAACATTTCTTATCCATCCAACCTTTTCTCTTGCTATAGTTTCCTTTTTCATTCTCCAGCTTCTGTAAGACCTGATGCAAATGGCACTGTGCACTGAGTAAAGCTAGGTCCTTGGAGAATCTGTGATCATGTATTTAGACTCTATCATGTAGTTTATACAAAGAGGCAAAATAGAAGTTATTCAGGCAACCTTCACTTTCAGAGATATCCTAACTTCCTGTTTACCATTATCTAATCTTAATAACGTTCTATGAATGCAGGTTTTATGTGCATTTCCCTAGGTTTTAAAAAAAGTAAATTGGGAAGTGAGAACTGATCTTTGCCTACCCAGTCCCAATCTCCAGCCCTCATTCCAGCTCCATTTCTTTGATTAGGAAATCCCATTTTCTGTCTCTGTAACTGAGGAGAAATGGCATACAGTCCCCCTTTTATTCTTCTTGGCTTGAAGAATAACAAAGAGAATCACTTCACAACTCTGTTGACTAAACATGCCTGCAAGGTCAGAGGTCAGGGACCAGGTGCTGTAAAACAAGGTTGCTGACATGCTAGGAGTCCCCTTTGGAGGAGGATCAATAGCCCTTGACCTTTTGTTAAGACTACCCAGAGGATCCCAACAGGGACTAAGAATTTGGCCCATACATCTTAGAGCATTCCTTTTTTCATTTAAAAATTCCTGGCAAATATGCTTCAATTCAGTAAGCTATTTTCATATGTTGAGTATCCAATTTGAGCCACCTGAGCTTATTTTAAAACCAGAGCTGTGCTTCATTTAGAAGCAATAAAAAGGCAATATAGAGTACCTAAATTGAAGCAAGAATTAGGCATGTTTTTGTGGAAAGATCCTGTTTAAAATCTGAAGGTTAAGGTTAAATGAACTGCGTGGCAGAGACATTTACCTTGTACTGGTATCAGATGTGAGCTTTATGCTTACCCCATCGCCAATGGAAAAAACTGACATCAAGGAAACCAATGCTTGGTTTCAGCTCACTGGCATGTTCCAATGGTGCTTAGTATTTTTTTAAGGGCTTTGAAATCTTACCTAGTACAGTGATTCATAGTTTCATTTAAGTTAAAATAGACTCCTAAATTAATCCTACATTTTAAGCAACCTGTCTATTCCCTTTGCCCCTGCTTGATTTTTTGGATGTGGATCACAGCTCTGGTACTTGGAATCATTTTTGTTTCTCTGGTTAGTGGAACCCAAAAACCATCAGCCAACTCATTAGTAGAGCTGTGATGCCGTCTCTTCCAGGGGGCATTAGCACTCACTCAGCCTGGTTCCCTATCATGGCCTGGTCCCAGGAAATGACAGCAGTATGTAAGCATATAGTAAAGCATCTGTCAGCGGTATGAACCAATCTTCAACAATAGTGATTCCTCTGTATAGAAATGCTATGTGACTCCTTTGCTGCTTTATGTCACACACACTTTACAGCACTAATAGCACTTGCTATGCATAAAGAGTGTACGTAGACACTCCTCTCTGCTTAAGCTATCTAAAGTGAGATGGTGTTGCTATACTCACTCCCTCCAAAAATTATGATTGTTATGGTGCCAAGTTTGAGATATGATCTTAAAAACATTCTACTAACATAGAAAGGATAATACAAGTATTTATGAATGTGAACTGTTACATTTTTAAAGACCTATGCTACTTGGCCCGATTTACAGCTGTTTAGCTCTTTAAAAAATCAAAACACATTACGTACAAAAGAAATTAAGGAAGCCATAAGCTACATATTCAAAGAGCTGTTGGCTATCTAAAAATAAGAGGCATAAGCTATAAACTTTAATATCCCACTGAGTGAAGGAGAAGGTTTTCCTTGTCTGGCTTAGGGAATGTGTTGCATTTCTGCTGAAATGTGGATCTTTCTTTACCTCAGTAGAGCCCATGGTGGTGATTGCTATTTTTATTTTAAAGGCAGCTTTTTAATTTCCTTATTTATATTTGGATTCTTAGCATAAAGAAGTTATTGTAACTAGTTTATGTATGTGCTGGGTCCTGGATTTTGAGAAGGAACTAAATTCTGGACTCTGACAGGTCTTTAAGTAACAGTGAGGGGGTTGAGCAGTGGCAGATGGAAGTTTAGTGTGACATTCATCAAATTTGGAAAGGAAGCTGTCCATGGAGGCATACACTGCACATGAAAAGTGAAGTTACTATTATTGTTATTATTATTATTATTATTACAAATCTTGCAAAATCCAGGATTGTCTACAAAATCAGCAAAATCGATATCAAGAAGAACAAAAAAACCTCATAAAAATAAAATGCTGGCTTCCCACTGGGAACTGTCAGTCCTTGCTGCCGGGAGGGAAAAGTACCAGCTGGTAGGGCAGCATAAAGGGCATCTGCAAGATGGCAACTGCCAAGTGAATGATAACCTGGTAATGCTGTCCCTCCTACCCACACTGGGGCCTCTCCACCAATCAGTGCTGAGTGGTGGGGTTCCACGAAGGGCAGCCACCTGTCAAGATGGCAGCTGCTCCCTCCTCCCTCCTCTGGCCTCTCCACCAATCAGCACCAAGAGGTGGGGTTGCCACAAAATGACCGTGGAATTAGAACTTTATGCCATGATCAACCTGTGAAAATTGGTAAGTATGCCTGTAATTTAGGTAGACCCTTACATATATAATGGTAGCAAACCCCAACTGGTTGTTTTCTACCAGTTCTTATTGTTTATATAGTTGCATGATATTCTCAACTGTTGGGCCAGACTCCATTATGGGGGACTTTTATGATAGGTAAAGAGCAAAGAGTACTCAGGTATCAAAGAAACATGTTTAAACATGGTTGTTCAGGGTGGGTAGCACAGTGCTCTGTTTCGGACATGAAAAGGAATTAAAAAGAACTTCATACTGTAATGTGGAATGAATCATTTTCTTCCCATAAAGCAGGACAATCCTCCAGGAGATGGGTTCTAGAAGTTGATTGCAAGGTGAAGACAAGAGAAAGAGTCTGTGTCTGTCTCGTCCAAAATATCACCATTTTCTGCTGAATTGCTGGCTTTCAAAATGATTAGTCTTACAGAGAAATATTTTAGAAATTGTATCTGTTATTTTACGTAAACTGAGGAAGAAGGAAGCAATGTTATTATTGATGAGAATATTTTAGCTTGCTTGCTCCCAATGATGTATTTGCAATGCTACTATTTCTTTTTTTGCAATGGCCAATGTCTTTTTTAATATACATTTCATATCCATTTGAACACCAGCAGAGAAAAATGTTAGATCTAGAGTTTCAAAAGTCATTTTGACTGATTAAATATGTCAGTACCCAACTCATGCCACTTTAAAGAGTCCTGATTTTCAGTACTTAGCATCCATCCTGTAAAATCCAGCTTTTAAAAAAAGTGTCTGAATTAGGATATCCACAATTTGAGTCACTAGAAATACAAGTCACCTTTAAAAATGTAGACCATTAGAAATACTTATATACTGCTTCTTATGTACCTTGGTTTTTTTACTCGTGTCTGCAAGTGCAGGCTATTTTGTTTATTAGGAATAAATGGTCTAGCCCATGCAAACCAGTGGTAAATAACTGACTGACTTATGTATACCTTGACTTTTATCACATGAAGTCTTATTTGAATCCATTAAGATTCCATGCAGACTTATGTGTCCTCATTTCTGTGTCCAGTTTCAGGACTGAAACCTAAATTTGTAGAAAATAAATATAAAAGCACGATCCAGTGCAATCCCACTGAGTTCCAATGAGTTGTATTTAATTTAAACCTCTCTATTTTAGTAACATTTGGAGAAAAGTGGCATCTTATTTTATTGAATAATGCAGAGATATTATGGATGAAAAAATATATTTTCTTCCAGTTTTTTCTTTAAAAACAAACCCTAAACAGCATTCCATAATGTACAATGTTTGTTGGATGAATGATTTGTGACATGGCAAACCATAAAATTATCTTTTTAAACTGTTCACTCTTCATATAGTGTGTATGCAGTTGGAAGTTTTACGTCACGTTGTATAGGCTCATTGAGTCTGATTTTGGAAAGATTGTTCCCCCCTTTAAAGGCTAGCTATCTATAAAACTAGTGTAAGCATAACAGGTGAATTTATTGACTTTGTTATTTTGAAAATAAGTGGGATTGGCAGTTCAGAAGGCTCAATTCTTTTAAGCAGTCACAGAATGGGTAGAGCTCAGAAAACATCAATACACTTTTTTCCATACACTTTCCTTCCAAGGTGCTTCAAAAGTGGCCTGCACTAAGCTAATTTAGACTCCATGCTTGGCCTCCACTTACACTGTCAACATGATGCCTCTTAGTTTAAAGTACAATTACAGTGGTTGGTTTTGATTGCTTTCCCCCTGAGACTGCTTAGAAATCTTAAGATGGATGGCCTCAGAGTTTTAAAGTATGCCTTGTGTGGTTTGCTTAAGTAATGGTTCATAAGGATAAAAGGAAAGACGGTTTTGTAATTAGGGGAGTCTCTGAATCAGGAAATTTGGGTTTTGTTCCTATGGACAAAGCTTTGTATGAATTTCCTTTGTGACTGGGAGTATGCAACTTCATCTCTCTGAGGGGCTTCCTACATTCACAATGCAGTGCCACGCAGACACAACTGGGCTCTGAAGAATTAGCTTATGTTCCAGAAGCAGTGTAGGTCTGATGCTCCCCCTGTGCTAATCAGCCCTGCTGCAAAATAGGGCATTGTGCCATACAGGAAAACCTTGAGTGGGATCTTCAAAAGCATTCAGCAGCTCCTGATTCTGCTTCTATTGAAATCAATAGGAATAAAATTGTTGGTTTCTCTGAGAACAGTTAGGCCACTGCTGAGCATTCTTTTTAAATTCCATACTTTGTGCTTCATTCTCTTATGGGTAAAATGGAACTATTTCTGTCCCCTACAAATGAAATGCTCAGTGCCATAGGAAATTGTTTATGGAACAGTTTCCAAAAGGACCATGGAAAAAATAAGAGATGCTGCTTTAAGGTATCTGCTAGTGGTTCTCAGTCATTTCAACAGCTTCACTTAATCTGCATTATATTGCATGTGCCACAAAAATCTCATATGGGACTGGCTTTTCAGAATCATTCTCAGAAAGAATTCCCCCACTCCACCAGTGAAATATTATGCAAAGAAATAGGATGAATGATACAACTATTATGAAACACATGCAACAAAATACAACATTACGAGGCTTCACAGAGGAGACTTGAAGCAAAATAATGCAGATCTATTTGTCTATAACTTTAATAAGAACATCAGAAAAGACATAATACATCAGAACTTTGGTCCTTCAACTCTAGCATTCTATATATGACAATGGCTAGGATCAGACATTTCAGAGGAAGAAACCACAATGTGAGCACTCATATAACATTCTGTATACAGGGATAGTTTCCTCCTGATTGGCACAATGGTCTGAAGCATGAGGAGTGATATATCTTTAAAACTTTTCTTTCTAAATCAAATGTATCTGTGGAAGTACTCATTAGTCATAAGGGGATAATCCTTTTTTTTTCTTAATTCTACTAAGTTCTTGTATTGCATGTTATTTTGTGACAGCAAGTCCTTCATGTTAATTGTGCATTGAGGAAAATAGCATTCCTCATTAATAGTTTAACTTTGTTGCTATCTGTGCCCCAGATGCATTTCCACGTCATTTTCCCTTCATTTAATGAGAGGCTAGATAAGAGAGGTTGGCTTAAGTTATCTCTACTATTAATTTTTTGTATAGTGGTACCATTGCTGTGTCTCCCTTGTCACAGGCCAGCTGGGCACTGTGAGTGTATCAATTTTATCACAGGCCAACTGGGCTGTTTGGTTCAGTTTTGGATCAAGGAGGCAAAGTTGGGAGTAAAGTAAAGGCAAATTTATTATAGTTTACACACACACACCAGTTAACAGAAAGATAAATGCGATAAGCAGATAATGCAGTATTAAAGAGCTAATAGTAAATAATAATAACAAATAATAACAACAGAGAGATCAATTCTGTTGCAGACCAACTGGGCACTGTGAGGGTATTAGCCACTGGGCTGTTTAAAACAACAGATAGACAGACATGGGTTGGCAAGTTATGGATAGTCCCTCAATGCCAGGTACGTGTCAAGTGATTCCAGCGAAGTCAGGCATCCCCAGTCGAAGCTGTCAGAGGGATTACCAGGGAAGATCCCTTGATCAGGATCTGATCCTCACTCACATTGGGAGTCCAGGGTCCGGGCGTGGAACAGAAATGACTGTTCTGTTCCCTCCCTGATGGTCACCTGATGCACGCGCTTTTTATACCTAGTTTTACGCTAATCTGTTGGCTTTAGAGCCACTCACAATGTTGCCCTATAGCTGTTACCCTATGGGATTGAAAGGTGCTAAAAAATATCATAAAAGGTTACTACCCAGACTCGGATTTATCCAATAGGCAAATTACAATGCAGCACCTTTAGGTTTGAAATTGACATTGCTCCGCCTAAGCCCCAACCCCTTTTAGGTTTTCTTTGAATATGCTTTCCTGGAATGTGTTGGGTGTGCCAGGCAGTTGGATCCAGTGTTTTATCATTAAAGCTGAACCCTGAGCATAAACCATTAGGTCAGCTAATCTTGCATCTACAGCTTTGCCTATGGGGCCCAGTCAGTTCCACGAACAGTTAATTTTATCATTTTGGTTAAACTTATGACAGACAAGTTACATTTGCGGTTTACAAACTTACAAGTTTTATAGTAACTAATATTACCTGTTTAGGCAAAATACCAAATGCCTCTAAGAAGCACATATTTATTGCTTATTAATCCCTCTGGTTCTGGCCATCACACTCCCTTCTGAAGTAAACGGACTGAGACCTTTGTTATAGCTGAGGAATGCAAAGTGAAGCTGGTTGCTGGTCTTTGAGTTCACTTGAATCTCACTCACCTGTGCCCCAGAGTCCCTGAGAACTGCTTTAAACTATGTCAGCTGCCAATGACCACAGAGGGCTGATATGGGAGGAGCATGCACTGTTGTATTCCAGCACTGAACAAGATGTTGGCATATTAGCTGCTATGTTGCCTTTGTGTTACCTGTAACCTTGGCTGATGCTCCCATGCTTGGAAATGATAGGATAGGCTTTCAATGGTAAAAAAGGTAGCTGGGGGGTTGGAGGGCTCTCCAGCCATCAGCAGATGTCTATGAGACTTGACTATCATCTAAAGACACCTTGCTAACTCAAGTATTATTTCCCATTGGAAAAAAAAGTGTAAAGTGGCTGCACTGGAGTAAAAGTTATGGGCAGTTCCAAATTCTTCTGATACGCTAGCTTTTCTAGACCCCTAATTGTTTTTGGCATCCATCATTAAAATCCTTTTATTTCTACTATACCTTTTTTGAGAGAAGGTGAGCAGAACTGAATGTGGTGTTTCATATAGAATTTTGTGGTATATAATCAAATTCATTCCTTACATATCCTATCCTGTTTGCTTTTTGGACCATGAGTTCATGCTGAAGAGATATATCCATTGAGACCTGGGTTTATTTCCAGCATGATTGTGTTAATTAGGAAAGTCTAAAAGTTGAAGTGCTTTGGGGAAATCTAAGCTTCTATAATATTAAGTCCAACAAACTATACCCAATAATTTAAATGAAAGAAACTCTTCACAACTATCAGTAATCTTCTCTAGTGCAAGCAGCTAGCAATCAGATCAAAACTACATGAAGGCTCTGGAGACTGGAAAAAATCTGATTCTAAAGAATCATTACCAGGCTCATTCGTCTGCTGATTATCAATGAAATTTGAGCCTTGTACTAACCTGCCAATGTTACTTTTGACCCATTAACATGTCATCATAATTCTGTAATAATCTGAAAGGAGAAAAGAACCACATAAATATTTTCCCTTGACTGTAACTTGATCTGGTAATTGACAGTCTATTCTGAATGCAATCTATTCAAGTCATTATTGCAGTAGCCTTAGCTAATTAGTTAATTAATATGGCCACAGCAAAGCTTGTGTCGCTGCTTTCATCATAAACCTCAAGTATTCCAGAGGTCAGGAATGAATGACAGAGTCAGTGAGGCATCTTAGATTTATTCTCTTTGAACTCCTTTGCCTCTCATTTCTTCCATGATTTGTAAATCTTCATGTCATTACCTTCAAAACATTTCCACGTTATGACCACATCTCTGGTCCTACAACTTTTTCTGGGTTCATATAATCTTTACCACCCTTTCTCACTTCAACATATTTCAGTCTGTCTAAGTTGTGGCACATATCAGGTATGTCTAAACAAGATACTTACTTTGCAGTAGACTAATCTACTGTTCAGTAAAGCATCACCATCTACACATGTGCACCATTTACTGTGCAATAAATTAGTCTACTGTGCAGTTAGCTACTACCTGTAAATACAGATAGTAAACTAACTGCACAGTAGATACTGCACAGTAGTGCATGCTTAAATGCTGACTTGGAGAAAATTTGCTCCTGTCAGCCCCAACACCAGGGGGCCACAGGTGATGGGGAACTTCCTTGGTCCTGGTGCTGCACAGCTCCTGGCTCCCCACATGAGCCAGGAACCAAGCAGCACTGGGATGGGGACATCTCTGTTTCCCCACCCAGCTGGGAGTGACTGGGAGCTGTCTCACTTGTAAAGTGTGTCCACAGGTCTGACAGCTCCTAGCCAGCCCCTGGCTACATGGGGAATACTCACTTAGCTAGGGGCTGGTTAGGTGCTGCCCCACAAGTAAGACAGGTTCCAGCAAGCCATAGGCGCTGACTTTTATTTTTGCTGGGGTAGGTCTAAGATGATGAACATGTGGACAGCTTTACACTTTTCAGGTGACAGCCCTTTTCCTGAGGTGGGCCAGGGCCCTTGGCCCACCATGTACTCAGCTCCTCTGTGGCTAACCCCCAGCTGTGTGGGGAAGCCCCGCTATGCACAGGGCTTGTCCGTATGAGCACAGGGCTGGGAGAGCTCTGAACCAGCAGTTGTCTCTGGCTCTGTGCACATCAGGGCCAGGAGACAGCTGCAGTTACAGCTGGAAGAGCTCTCTTGGCCCTATGCTCCTTGCCAACCCCCAGGCTAGCACCCTGGGGGAGCCTGCAGCTTCCCATGCTGCTGCAGGGGACCAGAGCAGGGTTGGAGCAGCCCTGTGTGAGGCTGCTTCTGTTGAGAGCAGATTTGCTCCCAATAGGGAGCATGTGTAGATGTGCTCCCAGGGAAGGAATACTGCACAGTATTTTACTTCACAGTAAACCTTTATAGCATTAATAGCATGTTGAGATGTGCCCATCCAGATGCAGAAAGGGATGATCTTATCTTTGGTGATAGTAATAGAGATAGTGAATGTCTCCTTGTACATATTTTTTTCAGGTGTTCAGAATTCCCTGTGGGTTTTGTTGGCACTGGATTTACAACTCAGTCTAGGTAACTTGTTCCAGGTGAACACAAGCTTTGGATCAAGCACAACTTCTCTGGTTGCTAATAGACAAATGTTATTGATACACAGTAATAGGAAATAAGAGTAATGCAGGCAAAGCAAGCATGATTGCAAAATATATTATCCAAAAATCCCTAGTGCCCAGAATATAAACAAGGTGAGTGGTGCATCTGTCCAGTACATAAAGGCCACCTTGAGGTTTTTTGCTTGAATGTCCATGTCAGAGGTGTGGCAGGTGTGGCTGGGGCCCCCATCTCTTTGACATTTTACCTAGTGTTAAAGCACCAGATGCTGAGTCTTCCTCCCACCTGAAGTCTACCTCAGTGATTGTCTCCTGCCATGACTTGATATTTCTGGAACTGGGGAGGATCTCATCACACCAAGAGGTTTATGCCAGCTCCATGCCATGGGACGAGGAGCTCACTGTGGGGGTCCTTCCTCTCCTTCACCCCACCCTTACCACTACAAGCAGCTGTCCAGCTTAAACTCTGTCCACTCACAACAGCAGCAAACTAGCTTCGGGTTTCATTAGGAGACTCAGGGAAGACCTTCAATGTAGTTCTTTGGCCTTCCTGAAATGTCTTACTCCATAGAAGGAAAAACCTGGCAGAAAATGAATAGAAGGAAAAACCAAAGGTATATAGCCCAGCTCCCTACCTTGCCTCTAGGCCCCAGTTGACTCTTTCTGGCTGCAAAAAAAAAAAAAAAAAGAAAAGTCTTCCAGTCCTGGGTGCTCACTGCCCCTGGGCCCTCAGAGATCATGACCCCACAAGGTTAGCTGCTTGCATAGTCCCAGCTCCCCTTCCTCTGCAGGGCAGAAGCCCAAAAGGAAAGAAAAAAGTTCACAATGTTCCTAGAAGTTAACAAGAAAAAAGAAAAAGTCCATACCAGGGGGTCCACCTGAGTCCCTCTGGGAACCTTCCAACTGTCTCTTTAAGAAGCAGGGGAGGGGAAGAACCCTCCTCACACAGTACCCTCCCTCTGGCTGATCTTGCAGCAGCTCTCCTCAGCTTCCAGGATGCAGTGCTGAGTCCTCTCTGGCTGAACTTCCTCTGTCAGCAATTCTCCAGTCACCCATCTCTCTTGCCAGGCACCTTTGCCTTCTGCCTCTCTGCTGACAGGCACTGGCTGGAGAGCTGTTTGGGTGTCCTGTCCCCAGCAACACTGGAAGCTCCCCTCTCTGGGGCCAGAAGTACTCACCAGGTTCCTCAGCTGGCTCGTGAACAGGGAGTACCTGCTTTAGTAGTATCGCTTACTGCCTGTTGCCTCCTCACACTCTTGCCTTCCCCCTGGGGTAAGCAGGGAAAGCTCATGCACTTCTTTGGGGTGTACCCCAGTCCCCAATCTTCCCCCATCACAGTCCAACATCAGCAACCTTGGAGGTAGGGGGCTGATGCCAACTTGTTGTTCTGAAAACTCCTCTTTTTGTATTCTTTCTGCTCTGATGGCTCTTCATTTCAGGATACTCTTGATTTGTTTCCTTGTGGTCATCATGCTGTTTATGTTCTGTTTTGTCAGCTAAAATTGTATTCTCCATAAACCCATCACATGCACTCACCTTCATTTGGTCATTTCATACCAAACTGAAAATCCTAAGGGTTTTTTGCAACTGGTCACTGAGTACATTGATACAAGATACTTTACTGAAGATTAGAGCAAATTACTGCACAGTAAGCATCACCATCTGTGTATGCAGATGCTTACTGTGCAGTAATTTGCTCTAATCTTGAGTAAATTTGCTACCTAAAAATGCGGGTGCATTTACACATCACCATACGGGCAGTTACTGCACTGTGTACATGGTGTGTAGTTAGATTTCACCACTATGTTGCCTTAGCAGCATGCAATCGCTTGTTGACTCCCTTGATAGCTATATTGTCGTAGCGTGCCATACAGCAACATAGCATATTACTACATCACTGTAGGGCAATGCGTAGACACACCCTACAAATAGCAAATTTGCTTCTTATCCATGTCACCCCTCTTTTACATCCATCGATTGGCTTCCTTTTGTCTTTTACATCAAATATAAGATGCTTGTCTTCACTTTCTAGACCATTCACAGCCTTATCTTGTTAGCATCCTCCTTCAAAATCACCTTCAGGTAGCTGAAGGCTGCTGTTAGATCCCCTCTCAGTCTTCTCTTTAAACTAAATAAGCCCAGTTCCCTCAGTCTTTCCTCATAAGTCATCCTCCAAGCCCCCTCACCATTTTTGTTGCCCTCTGCTGGACTGTCTCCACTTCCATATTATGTATTTTTTTTTTTCCACTTCCATATTAATTTCATAGATTTCATAGATCTTAGGGCTGGAAGAGACCTTGAAGATCATCAAGTCCAGCCCCCTACCCCAGGCACAGGAAGTGAGCTAGGGTCAAAGGATCCCAGCAAGATAAACATCCAAGCATTTCTTGAATGAGTCCAGAGAAGGTGCCTGCCCCACTTCTGGACGGAGTCTATTCCAGGTCTTGGGGGCTCAGACCATAAAGAAATTTTTTCTTATGTCCAGCCTAAAATGGTCTTGTAGGAGTTTATGACCACTGGTTCTTGTTTTTCCTTGTGGTGCTCTGGTGAACAGACATTCTCCCAGATCCTGATGTACACCCCTTATGTACTTATAAGCAGCCACCAGGTCCCCCCTGAGCCTGCACTTTTCCAGACTGAAGAGTCCCATGGCTCTCAGCCTGTCTTCATAAGGCCTATTCTCTTGCTCTCTAATCATGCATGTGGCTCTCCTCTGGACTTCCTCAAACTTCTCAACATCCTTCTTGAATTGTGGAGCCCAGAATTGGTTTTAGTACTCCAGCTGCGGCCTCATCAAGGCTGAGTACAGTGGGAGGATGACATCCTGAGATTTACTTGAGAAGCATCTATAGATGCAAGCCAGGGTTTTGTTTGCTTTACCAGCTGTGACATCGCATTGGTGGCTCATGTTCATCTTGTGGCCAATCATGACCCCCAAGTCTCTTTCAGTAGTGGTGCTAGCAAGCATAGCACTGCTGAGCCTATAAGTATGCTGCAGGTTTTTCTCCCCAAGGTAGAGTACCTTATATTTATCAGTACTGAACATCATCAGGTTTGTGTCTGCCAACTTACTAAGTTTATCCAAGTCAGCCTGGATCACTAGCCTGTTCTCAGGTGTGGACCCTATATCCCAAAGTTTAGTATCATCGGTGAACTTATCCAGTGCGCTTCTGACACCAATGTCCACATTGTTGATAAAGATGTTAAAGAGAACCAGTCCAAGGACAGAGCCTTGGGGGATGCCACTGGTCATGGAATGCCATAATGATTCACTTCCATTGACCACTACTCTCTGGGTCTGACCTTGGAGCCAGTTTCCCAGCCATTGGACTATAGTGTATCTGAGGCCGCAGTTGGCCAATTTTTCCATGAGGAGGTCATGGGACACCATATCAAAGGCTTTTTTAAAGTCCAGATATATGATGTCAATCTCTTCTCCCTTGTCCAGGTGATACATCACCTGGTCATAGAAGGAGGTGAGATTGGTCAGGCATGACCTACCCACAACAAACCTGTGCTGGCTATCCCTCAGGATGTTGCTCTCAGCCAGCTTATCCAGAAGGGTCTCCTTGATAATTTTCTCGAGAATCTTACCAGGGATTGAGGTCAAGATGATTGGCCTGTAATTCCCAGGATCTGCTTTCCACCCTTTCTTGAAGATGGGTACCTCACTGGCCTTCTTCCAGTCTTCAGGTACTTTACCTGAGCGCCACGAGTTTTTGTATATTTTTGCCAATGGTTGGGCTATGACACCTGCCAGCTCCTTGAGTATTCTAGGGTGTAATCTGTCAGGACCAGCTGACTTGAAGGTGTCCAGCCTCTCAAGGTGATCCTTTACTAGATCAACACCAATGCTGTGTATAAATACGCCCTCAACCTGGCCGTCCCATGTCTTGATAGACAGGGCAGTCCCATTGGATTGATGAAAGACCAACACAAAGTACCCATTAAGCAGGTTTGCCTTTTCCTGGGTGTCGGTTATCAGCTGTCCTGTTTGGTTCAGCAGGGGCCCAATGTTACGTTTTATTTTTTTCTGACTCCCTACATATCTGAAAAAGGACTCTTTATTATCCTTGATATGTGAAGTCAGATGGAGCTCGGTTGCAGCCTTGACTTTCCTGATCTGTTCCGTGCAGGTACGAACCAGTGCTGAGTACTCCTCCTTGGTGGTAATTCCATCCTTCCATCCTTCATAAGTCTCTCTTTTGAGGTATAGGAGGTCCTCAAGTTCCTTTCTGAGCCAAGGGGGTTGCTGAACCCTTTTGCTACCATTCCTCCGAGATGGGATGGCCATCCCTTGTGCTGTCTGGATCACTCCCTTGAGGAGCAACCACTCCTCTTGGACTCCTATTCCTGTCAAGTCATGGTCTCTTAGGGCCTCAACAATGAGCCTCCTGAGCTTGTCAAAGTCAGCTTTCCTGAAGTCAAGGACTTTTGTATAGTTGACTGACTTTTGCCAGCTTTGCGATCAATAGTAAAGGTGATCAGCTCATGGTCACTATTACCCAGCTTTCCATCAATTCTTAGGTGACTAACTATATCATCCCCTTTGGCCAGTACCAGGTCCAGCAATGCTGTACCTCTTGTTGGCCCATAGACTTCTTGTGTCAGGTAGAGCTCATCCACTCATGTGAGGAAGCTTTGCGACTGATCAGATTTGGTTGAGTGCTTTTCCCATGAGATGTCTGGGTAGTTAAAGTCTGTCATGACAACCATGCACCGAGAGCGTGCAGCCTCAGCCGATTTCCTGGTGAATTCCTAGTCCAGCTCTTGTTTCTGGCTAGGAGGCCTGTAGTAGACTCCTACCATGATGTCCCCTGTGACATGTTCTCCATGTATTTTAATCCAGAGAGACTCCAGTCATCCTTCCTGAGTGCCAGTGTCAATTTGGAGGGATGTGTAGCTGCTCTTGACATAGACAGCTACACCCTCACCCCTTTTATCTTCATGATCTTGCCTGTACAGGGTATAGCCATCTATACTTGTGCCCCAGTCATAGGTGAAGTCCCACCAGGGCTCCATTATCTCTATGAGGTCGTAGTCATTCTTGTTTAGCAGGAGGACCAGTTCCTTCTGTTTATTTCCCAAACTCCTGGCCTTGGTGTACAGGCAGGCAAGCGTCCCATTGGGGGCCCCTGCCTTCCCTACAGATCGTTCCGAGGCTAGGGTAGGGGTGGGTTCCATTTGTCCACATCCTTTCTGTAGTGTGTGGGGGAGGGAGGGAGCAAAACTGAATGCAGTACTCCAGATGTGGCTTCACCAGTGTGGAATAGAGGGGAAGAATCAGTTTCCTTGACCTGCTGGCAACACATCTACCAATGAAGCCCAGTATGCTGTTAGCCTTCTAGCAACAAAGACACACTGTCACCTCATACTCAGCTTACTGTTCACAGTAAACCCCAGGTCCTTTTCTGCAAAGCTGCTACCCAGCCAGTCAGATCCCAGCCTGTACTTGTGCATGAGATTATTCTGTCCTAAGTGCAGGACTTTGCACTTGTCCTTGTTGAACCTCCTGAGATTCCTTTTGGCCCAATTCTTTACTATGTCTAGGTCACTCTGAATCCTAGCCCTACCCTCCATTGTATCTACTACTCCCCACAATCTGGTGTCATCTGCAAGCTTGCTGAGGGTGCACTTTATGCCATCTTCCAGGTCATTGATGAAGACATTGAACAAATCCAGCCCCAGGACCAGCCTCTGGCACACTCCATTTGATACTGTCTGCTAAGCCAGTATCAAGCCATTGATTACTACTCTCTGAGTCCGATGCTGTCGCCAGTTTTCTATCCACCTTAGAGTTCTTTCATCCAGTCCATACTTCCTTAGCTTGCCTGTGAGAGTTTTGTGGGAGACCATATCAAAAGCCTTGCTAAAATCAAGTTATACCACATCCACTGGTATCCCTGCATCCAAAGAGCCAGTCATCTCATCATAGAAGGCAATCAGGTTGGTAAGGCATGACTTGCCCTTGGCGAATCCATGCTGACTGTTCCTAATCACCTTTTTCTCCTGCAAGTGCTTAGAAATAGATTTTTTGCTCCATTATTTTTCCAGGGACTGAGATAAGGCTAACTGGTCTGTAGTTCTCTGGATCCTTCTTTTTCCCTTTCTTAAATATGGGCACTATGTTTGCCCTTTTCAAATCATCCAGGACCTCACCTGATCTCCATGAGTTTTCAAAGATGATGGCCAATGGCTCTGCAATCTTATTAGCCAACTCCCTCAGTACTCCTGGGTACATCCCATCCAGCTCCATAGACTTGTATACATCCAGCTTTTCTAAATGGTCCTTAACCTGTTCTTTTGCTACTGTTGGCTGCTCACCTTCTCCCGAAACTGTGCTGCCTGGTGTAGTTATCTGGGAGCTGACTTTGCCTGTGAAGACTGAGGCAAAAAAGGCATTGAGCTCTTCGGACTTTTCTGCACCCTGTGTCACAAGGTTGCCTCCACCATTCCATAAGGAACTTACACTTTCACTGATCATCCTCTTGCTAGTGACATACTTGTAGAAACCCTTCTTGTTACCCTTCACATCCCTTGCTAGCTTGCAACTCCAATTGCACTTTGGCCTTCCTGACTTCATTCCTGCATGCCCGAGCAATGGTCTTATACTCCTTCCTAGTTATTTGTCTAAGTTTATAATCTTCTTTTTTGTGATTTATATTACTAAAGAGTTCCATGCTAAGCCCAGTTGGTCTTCTGCCATACTTGCTAGTCTTCCTGTGGATTGGGGTGGTTTGTTCCTGCACTCTCAGTAAGGCTTCTTTAAAGTACAGTCAGTTCTCCTGGATGCCTGTCCCCCTCAGTCTGGCTTCCTAGAGGATCCTGCCCATGAGTTCCCTGAGCAACTCAAAATCTGCTTTGCTGAAGTCCAGGGTCCTTACTCTGTTTCCTTCCCTTCCTCAGGATCCTGAATTCAGTCATCTAATGGTCGTGCTGCCTAAGTTGCCATCCTGAAGATCCCTTCAGGGTCTCTCATTCTCTTCAAAAGCTGTTTGTTTCTGACTTGTTCTACTTTCCCTCTTGTCCTCCACTATGTGTGAGATCTACATGAAATATAGGATTTAAATTTTATCTAATTTAAATCAATGTAGTACTGATTTACACTAGCGTAACTTCAGCCAGAAAAAGTCTTGTTCAGACTTTAGCAGGAACTGCTAAAGCAGACTTGCAGGAACTGCTTGTTACTGTGGTAAAATGTTTGAGTCCAAGATGGTATACAATGACACATTGTGTTGTTCTCTAAGAGACCCAGGGCTGTAGAGTCCACAAAAGTTAGGCAGCAACAAATGGGAGCTATTTGAAAGTGAGAGGGGCTGATGGACTATACAAGTGAGTGAGAAAGAGAGAATGTGTGAATGGACCGATGAATGATGAGAGAATGTGCGACTGGATTAAAAAATGTGTGAGCTGATAGGTGGGAGACTGGGTAGGTGAACAGCTGAACTAACTTTATGAAGAGTATTGAGGGACTATAGTAGTCATGTAGGGCTGAGAAGAAATCTAAAGGACACGGGGATCAGGCCCCCTTCAGGACTAGACTGGTTGACATTACAACTGCACCTGAGATTTCCTCAGTCCTCACCAAAAGAACAATAGTGAGCAAGTAGACAAAGGAGGAGAAAATTAATATTAGCATGAATTTAGAAAGGCTTAAAGAAGCTTCTAAGCCAAAAATAAGTGGCCTTGTAGGCTAGAGAGGGATGGTGGATGTTAGCAAAACTTCTCACACATTCAGTTATTTTTACCAACCAATCTGTGCCAATGAGGGAGAGTGCAGGAACAGAAAGAAGAGTAGCTGTTCACTTAAGAATGCTAGTAGTAATGAAAACACGCACACGAATTGATCTCAGAAACATACCTGTCCCCATGTGCCTACCAGGTGTCATTACTGCAGAGCACTAGTTGCTTTGATCAAAACCCATTTTATGTTGTTTTGAGCTTGCTTACCTTCTGGAGTTTTATGGGGGCCCAGTTTTCAATATGTGGCTTCCAATTTTTCTCATGGTTTTGTGCATGTTTTTATGTGCAGTGTTGCATGCAGGGTGAGAGCAGGAAGATTATAATAGACTTCTTCAGTCTGGCTCCAGAGAGAGTTAGTACTGGGAGAGATGCTGATAGATGTGAGTGAGTTCAGCATAGTTGCTGAGGGTGGAAAGGATTGATCTGTGAAAAATGATCACTATAGGTAGCTATCTTGGCTTAGAGAAAATTAAGAATGTACTCACTTACACCAGTTTTCCATCCACGTGTCTCCATTGACGTTAGTGTGATGAGAGAGGCCAGAGCCAATGTTTCTTGATCACCAACATTCAGGCTATCGTGTGTGTAGAGATTCCTAAAGCTTTTGTAGTAGGGCAAGGGCAATGGATGTATGCTGCAGGCTGACTTTATCAGCCTCCTTACCATTTGCTAAATGATAGGCACAGGCTATAACTTGTTCTCATTATTCAAGCCAAAGAGAGAACTACAGTAATAACACATCAGTGAATGAACCTGGTGTAACACCATAAATCCACAACACAATATGATTTACATCTGATCCACAGTTACTATTCTTTATAATTTGTGTGATGCATTTTGTCTGAGTAAATGATCTTTTTGTATTCCTGAAGCCATCTTTTTTGACTACTATAACTGATCACTATTATGAAAAAACATGTGTATTTCAGTGGGAGAGTGATAATTCATAATGATGCAAGCAGCAGACCTTTTCCCATGTATTCTCCTTAGCAGGTACTGTGGGTATAGAGGCTATTACTGTGGCTATTATGTTTTTCAAACAACCTTTAGGGATGCATATTAGTGTGCCACTACATTTTGACTGCCCTATGATGGTTGTCTTCTTAACAGAAAGGGATGTGAAAAACTTTCTAGAAATACTTCCTTAAAAATAATATTTATTCATATTTCCTGAGCTAAAGAAACTCGGATCTGATTTATATAGGCTTGGAAACAGGGTGAGAATATCTTTATCCATTACTTTCAGTCTGTTGTAAAAGAACGTTGCATACATATGCATAACATAGGGACACACATCCTGGAAGACTATAAGCTGGTTTGAAGTTGTATAGGTGTACTCAGTGCCCAAATTAGAACTGTGATTCTTTCTAATTATCAGGGATATTAGTTGTAGGTAGCCATGTTGGTCTAGAGGCATAGGCAGACAAAAAACTCTTGGGACAGAGGCAATAGCTTTTATTAGACCAACTGGATAGTTGCAAAATATATATATTTGCAGGTTTTCAGACCCAAATGTCTCTCAGGTAAAAACAACACTTCATATTGCACAGGAGAATTAAAAAATGGTATGGTTCTCCTGGGTAGGAAAGTTCATTTATAAAAAAGCTGTTCTGTGAGTATGCAAATTAAGCTCAAACAAAGGCTGGAGCAGGATCTTTACCTCACGTGTCTGATGACATGCAGCTTGCTCAATTTTGCTTTTTTCTTGTTAAGTTGTTCGTGTTGCACAGGAGAACTAAAAGATGGTATGGTTCTCCTGGGTGGTAAAGTTCATTTGTAAAAAAGCTGCTCTCTGAGTATGCAGATTAGGGTAAAAAAAAGTTGGAGCCACTTGTTTATCTCAAGGTGACCAGTGGCAGGCAGGATGCTGAAGTTTGCTTCCTTCTTCTTATGTTGTGAAGTTTTCATTTTGAAGCAGCTAATTATGATATCTTCCATATTTCAGGGATATTGGTTGTAGCCGTATTGCTCTAGAGACATGATTTGCATGCTCACAGAGCAGCTTTTTTATAAATGAACTTCCTACCTAGGAGAAGCATACCATCCATCTTTTAGTTCCCCTGTGCAATATGAAGTTTCGTTTCTATCTGGGAGAAATTTTACAATTTTTGAATTTTTCTTTGCCTGAAGAAGGGTGTTTGGGCCTGAAAGCCTACGCACGCACGCACTCACGCACATATTTTCAACTGTCTAGTAGGTCTAATAAAAGATATTGCCTCTACCCCAAGAGTTCTGTCTTTCTAATTATGTTATTTCACAGAGTGAGATGAAGTCTCTAGGCTGCTTCAGTTCTCCTGGGTTTTGGGTTGTCTTTAAAAATGTACATAGTTGTTTTCCCATCTTAAATTGGTGTGAATAAAACCACAAAAGCTGCCAGTGTTTTATTAAGTATTATGGTTGTTGAATGGAGTTTTATAGCAGTGTGGGGGAGATATATTGGGGTGGGGCTGCAGCATAAACCTGTGCAGAGATTCTGGGCAGCTTGGCAGCTTGTAGTTCACTCTGGGAAGGCTATAGCAATGTGGGAAATATGCCCAAGGTTACAGGTTAGGAAATGCTCTCAAATATTTCTAACAAAGCCCTAAGTGCTTCTAGAAGATTTTACCCAAAGTAAAGCATTTTAAAATGGCAGAACTGTTTGTCAGGAGGTGCACATTTCTAGACTCTGTGCTCAATTCCTTGTTTATGCTGGATTGTTCCAATAAGGCTCCCTATGAGCAAATGTTAAATGACTAGCCTTACCTCTCACAACTGAGACAGATGCAGAACTTGCTCAGCTTGCTAGGTCTGGGTTTCATCTACACACCTGCAAAACTCTGAAAAAAAACTCAAGGGCAATAGTCAGTAGCTAAAAAAAATTATGATGGATAGCAGTAATTATAAACCAATAATATTCGGGAAACAGAAAAGATTGCAAAGAATTTCCTGCCATATGCATTTAGGAGGCATCTGGACTACATCTGGGAAAGCAGGCAGTTGAAGAACTGCAACCAGTTGGAGATACATGCCTGTACTATCAAAAAATAATGATAAAAGGTGTAATTTATGTTTGCTACCTTGTACATTAAGGGGGAAGAAAACCCCAACCCAAAGCACTTCTCTGAACAGCCGGGATATAATACAACTTTAATTGGCTGAGAAGCGGTAGAGATCACCTTGTGAACCATTTGTTAACTTTATTGTTTAATCATGTTCAAGATGATGGATAACCTTTCTCAAAGAATGTGGTGCTGGGATTACTATTAGCATAAGTGATGAAATGTAAATATGACCAACCTTAGCATTTACATTTTGGCTCACTGGAGCAGGGTGCAATCTGAAGGGAAAACTGTAAGAATGCATTTTGCTAATGAGTCATTAGAAAGAAGAGGAGTGGAACCCATCGGAAGGGGTTGTCAGCTGATATTCTGCAGCACAATAATTGCTAAGAACATTTTGGTTGATTGCTGGGGGGAAAATTGCAGAGAGGAAAACATATTTTCTTAATGTGTGAAAAAGTTTTCTGAAATGAAAGCTTTTCACTGACAGAGTACCTTGCTGAGCTGGTTTCCTTTGAGACTACACAGGAATTGAATAAACTAGCCTCTGTTTTCTCTGGACATGCCTTTGCATGATCTATTCAATGATATGAAGTCCTTCATTTCAGCCTAGCCAATAATTTGAACTGTTCAGATTAAAAAAAAAGGGGAACACTCAGGTTTGGGTACCAGATTTTTTTAAAGTGAATAAAGATGACTAATAACAGGATTTTCAAAAACTCTTGGGCACCCCGTTGGAATGAATGGGCATTAGGTCATAGGCACCCAGTTGGTTTTTTAAAGACATTCTTAGGAACCTCATTTCCACTGATTCCAGTGAGAATTAGATAGGCTCTGCTGAAAATGCTAGTAGACTCCTATTTACAGTTTTTGGTGTCCCACTCACCTGAAAAGGATAATCTTTTGCAAATAAACTTACTTTTCATATTTTTGGTAGGGGAAATAAATCATGGTTTGGGGTTGATTCTTCATCCTGCAAAGGCTTTTTCCACATGGGGACGTTACTAGCAAGTAAGCTAGGATGTGAATGTACAGTGCATTAGCTACAGTACTCTCTCTCAATATGTACACACAGATACATTCATATTTGTGAGGTAGTTTACTTTTTACACTTTGAAAGTGGAATAAACTATCTTGCATGACTTCATGTTCACTGTGCTTCCTGGGGAATAGTGTGGAATAGCTAGCATGCTGTCAATTCACACCCTAGCATACTGCACATTAATTTCCTTGTACTGATAAACCCTAAGACCACTCTGAATTGTGTGACTGGTGCAGAGCTTGGTACCACTTGCTTTTCTGGTGATGTATTTTAGCACTTCCCCTGCACTTCCCCAGTTTACTCCCTGGCAGCTACTTGCTGCTGTCTCTGTTGGCTCCACTCAATTTGTACCTGGATGTGGAAGACCAAGCCAGTGTATTTCTTTGTTATGGGAAAGCATTTCAGTCCTTGATAAGAAAAAGGAAAAAGGATAGTAAATTATTGCTAAAACATTGATTTATGACTGTTTCCATTATCTTCCCAAATCCATTCAAATGTGCAATTGCTGCACTACAGACAACATGGAAATGTTTGATTAGAAGTGAACTTCTTTCTTTAGACATGTTACCTCAGGTGCCTGTCCATAAATGCATGGAGCCTAGAAAACAAGCAGAAAGAACTGGAATTCCTTGCACTGTCATGGCACTGTGACATAATTGGAATAACAGAAATTTGGTGAGAGAGCTCACATGACTGGAGCACTGTCATCGATGGGTATAAGTTGTTTAGGACAGGCAGGGGAGAAGAGGAGGAAGAGTTCTGCTTTATGTAAAAGAGCTGTATGATTGCTTAGAGTTCCAGTATGAAACTAGAGATAGGCCTGTTGAAAGTCACTGGGTTAGGGTCAGAGGAGAGAGCAACCAGGTGATGTCACGGTGGTGCATAGAGCACCAGACCAGGAGGATGTACTTTCATAGTTTCATAGTAGCTAGGGTCAGAAGGGACCTGAACAGATCCCCTAGCCTGACCCCCTGCCACAGGCAGGAATGAATGCTGGGTTCACAAGACCCCAGACAGGTGATCATCCAACCTCCTCTTGAATTTGCCCAAGGTAGGGGCGAGGACCACTTCCCTGGGAAGTTGGTTCCAGATTTTGGTCTCCTTAACTGTAAAATATTGCCTTCTGATCTCTAACCTAAACCTATTCTCCATCAGCTTATTACCATTGTTCCTTGTCACCCCAGGTGGTGCTGGGGAGAAAAGGGCTCTGCCTATTTGCTTTTGATCTCCCCTGATGAGCTTGTAGGCAGCCACCAGGTCGCCCCTCAGGCTTCTCTTGCTGAGGCTGAACAGGTTCAGGTCCTTCAGTCTCTCCTCGTAGGGCCTGTCCTGCTGCCCTCTCACCAAGCGGGTGGCCCTCCTCTGAACCCTCTCCAGGCTGGCCACATCCCTTTTGAAGTGCGGTGCCCAGTACTGGATGCAGTACTCCACTGCGGTCTGACCAAAGTCGCATAGAGGGGGAGTATCACCTCTCTGGATCGGCTTGAGATGCACCTTTGGATGCATGAAAAGGTATGGCTGGCCTTGCTGGATGCAGTCTGGCATTGCCGGCTCATGTTCATCTTGGAGTTAATAATGACTCCAAGATCCCTTTCCACCTCTGTGCTTTCAAGAAGGGAACTCTCCAGCCTGTATGTATGCTGTGGATTCCTTCTCCCAAGGTGCAGCACCCTGCATTTGTCTATGTTGAACCCCATCCTATTCTCATCTGCCCACTTTTGTAGTCTGTCTAAATCTATTTGCAGCCTCTCTCTCCCTTCAAGTGTGTCCACTTCACCCCACATCTTAGTGGGGAGGCTATCTTCAATCAGCTATTGCAAGTTTCCCAATCATGTTCTCATGGGGGACTTCAGTGACTCTGAAATCTGCTGGGAGAGCAATACAGCAGTGCACGGGCAATCCAGGAAGTTTTTGGAGAGTGTTGCGGACAACATCCTGGTGCAAATGCTGGAGCAACCAACTAGGGGTCATGCTCTTCTTGGCCTGCTGCTCACAAACAGGGAAGAATTGGAAATGTAGTCATGGATCGCACCTTGGGCAGCAGTGACCATGAGTAACAGAGTAAGGACCTTGGACTTCAGAAAAGCAGACTTTGACTCACTCAGGGAGCTCATGGCCAGGATCTCCTGGGAGACCAGTCTGAAGGAGAGAGGAGTCCAGGAGAGCTGCCTGTACTTTAAAAAACCCTTACTGAGGGTACAGTAGCAAGCCACCCTGATGTGCAGGAAGACCAGCTTGGCTCAGCAGGGAAGTCTTCAATAAGCTACAACACAAAAAGGAAGCTTACAAGAAGTGGAACCTTGCACAAACAACTAGGGAGGAGTATGAGTATTGGGCAGGGATGCAGGGGTGGAATCAGGAAGGTCAATGCACAACTGGGACATGAAGGGTAACAAGAAGGGTTTCTAAAAGTATGTCAGCAACAAAAGGAGGATCAGAAAAAGTGTGGGTCCTTTACTACATTGGGGGGGAGGGGGCAACCTAGTGACAAGGGATGCAGAAAAGGCTACTTTTTTTCAATGCTTAGTCTTCACAAGCAAGGTCATCTCCCAGACTACTGCACCTGGCAGCATAGTTTGGGAGGAGGTGAGCAGCCAACAGTGGTAAAAGAACAGGTTAGGGACTATTTATAAAAGCTGGACATGAATAAGTCCATGGGGCAGGATGCAATGCACCTGAGGGTCCTGAGGGAGTTGGCCAATGTGGTTGCAAAGCTATAGCCACCATCTTTGAAAAATCATGGCAATTGGGAGAGGTACTGAATGATTGGAAAAGGGCAAATATAGTGCCCATCTTTAAGAAAGGGAAGAAGGAGGATCCAGGGAAGTACAGACTAGTCAGCCTCACCTCAGTCCCTGGAAAAATCATGGAGCAGATCCTCAAGGAATCTATGTCTAAGCACTTGGAGGAGATGAAAGTGATCAGGAACAGTCAGCATGGATTCACCAAGAGCAAGTCATGCCTGACCAACCAGATTGCCTTCTATGATGAGATGACTGGCTCTGTGGATGTGGGGAGACCAATGGATGCAGTATACCTTGAATTTAGCAAGCCTTTTGATATGGTCTCCCATAACATTCTTGTAAGCAAGCTAAAGAAGTGTGGGTTTGATGAAAGGACTATAAGGTGGATAGAAAACTGGCTCGATCATCAGGCTCAGTGGATAGTAGTCAATGACTTGATGTCTACTTGGCAGCCAGTATCAAGTGGAGTGCCCCTGGGGTGAATCCCAGGGCTGGTTTTGTTCAATATCTTCATCAGTGACCTGGAAGATGGCATACAGTGCATCCTCAGTGAGTTTGCAGATGACACCAGATTGTGGGGAGTAGTAGATGTACTGGAGGGTAGAGCTATGATTCAGAGAGACCTAGACACATTGGAGGGTTAGACCAAAGAAATCTCATGAGGTTCAATAAGGACAAAGGTAAAGTCCTGCACTTAGGATAGAACAGTCCCATGCATCCGTATAGGCTGGGGCTGACTGGTTGGGCAGCAGCTCTGCAGAAAGTGATCTGGGAGTTACAGTGGACAATAAGCTGAATATGAACCAACAGGGTGCCCTTGTTGTCAAGAAGGCTAATTATCAATGCAACCAAGCTAGTTGTCAATGCATACATGGCTGCATTGGTAGGGTTGTTGCCAGAAGATCAAGGGAAGTGATTTTTCCCCTCTATTCAGCCCTGGTGAGGCCACATCTGCAGTACTGTGTTTAGTTTTGCACCCCCCCCCAGCTACAGAAAGGATGTAAACAAATTGGAGAGTCCAGTAGCAGGCAGTGAAAATAGTTAGGGGGCTGAGGCATGTGACTTTTGAGGAGAGGTGAGGGAACTGGGCTTATTTAGTTTAGAGAAGAGAAAACTGAAAGGGGATTTAATAGCAGCCTTCAACTACCTGAAGGGTGGCTTCAAAATTGAGCTGTTCTCAGTGGTTGCAGATAAGAAACCAAGGAGCAATGTTTGGTTTCAAGTTGCAGCAAGGGAATTTTAGGTTAGAGATTAGAAAAAAATCTCTCACTAGGAGAGTAGTAAAATACTGGAACAGGTTACTCAGGGAGGTTGTGGACTCCCCAGCCTTGGCTGGGATGATGTAGTTGGGGATGGTTCTGCTGTGAGCAGGGGGTTGGACCAGATACCTCCTAAGGTCCCTTCCAACCCTAATTTTCTATTATTCTATGATTGTAAGTGTATCTGTTAGCAGCATAAGTCTGTACACACGAAAGAGAGTACACACTATAAACATTTGCTGACTGATGTGACTGAGGAAAAATGTTATGCCAGGGGTGGGCAAAATACAGGCTGTGGGCTGGATCTGGCCCACAGAGGGACATTATTTGGCCTGTGGTGGGTCCCTTGGTCCTGCCTGGCCTATGCACTATCTGGTCCATGATGTATCCCACTGCTTCCACGTGAGCAGCGGGGCTGGTGTGGCTCCGCAGCTGGACTCCAGTACCAGGCAGCCCAGATGGCAGTGACTCCTGGCTGCTGCCACTGCTGGCCCCCACTCCATGGAGGCTGGTGAGGACCTGGGCACACAGCTCTGGCCCTCCCCATGCCCTCTCTGGACCTGGCCATTCATGATGAGTAGTGGTCACAGCTGGGCAGAAGCTGCTGCAGGGTTTGGGGAAAAGCAGCCACCTTCCCCGCACCACTGCTGGGCCTTTCTTGTTGCATCCACCCAGAGCCTGTGTCTGGGCTGCCCTGCAGCTGCTTTACACCACTGCCACCAGCACTGCCTCCAGGTCACCCAGTGGGGCAGTGGTGGCAGCAGAGAGGAGCTGCAGGACAGCTCGGGTGCAGGCTTTAAGCCGCAATGGAAGGTGCCTGCTTTTCCCCTGCGCCCAACAGCAGCTTCTGCCTGGCCACTGCCACTGCTGCTTATCATGAGCAGGCCGGCCTGTAGCAGGTGTAGGGTAGGCTGGGTTGGGGCCAG
Organism: Alligator mississippiensis; assembly: GCF_030867095.1. Lineage (NCBI taxonomy): Eukaryota > Metazoa > Chordata > Crocodylia > Alligatoridae > Alligator > Alligator mississippiensis. The sequence continues at coordinate 48,156,257 of NC_081830.1, forward strand.
GGCTGTGCACATGACATGGGTTTGGAGCTGGTCTGCTCAAGCCAGGGCGAGTCCAGAGCAGGCACAGAACAGGCTGGAGCTGTGGGCTCAGCTGCTGCTGGGTGCTGGTGGCAGCATCAGTGGTGGGGAGGAGCTGCAGGGTACGTGAGCTCTAGGCTGTTGCAGGCGGGAGATGCTGAATGGCCTGCAACAGCTCCCTAAAACTGCCTTTGTGGTTCACGGGCCTAAATAATTGCCCACTCCTATGCTATACACATCCATACATAATGAGTAATAAGAGTGACCATACTGTGTGCAGTCTGACTACTGGATCCATTAATCACTGACTGTGTTATAGCAACATTAATTAAGTCTAATTCTTTAGCATACCTATTTCTGGAAAGTATTTAGAATAATTATGCACCCAGCAGAGCCGTAATGTTGTAAGACTGTTTCTACTACAAGAGCAATTTTTGACTCTGCTTCCCTTGGGGATAAACTTTTAGTCTGAAATCTTTCTCTTATGATTAGAAAAGCAAGTCGCTATCCCCTTTTCACTGCAAAGCTTGCTTTGCTCAGTTGTTTGTTACAGGAAGCAGAGTTATTTCTTATGGAATCCATTGTCTCTTGTCTTGATTGTCCTCCAGAGTTGCAGTTCCTAAGTGAATACATACTAGACCTTTCTGTATCCACATAGCATCATCCACTATTTCTCTACTATGGTCTGGGTAATATTTAGGAACTTGGCTCATGCCATGTTCCTTTCAGAAAAAAGTGTGATCATGGAGGCAGCACAGGGACTGACTACAGCTGAGCATGGGTCTGGAAGTCAAGGAGGGCACCTTTGTGCCTGGCTTTCAGGCAGGTGAGAAGTCTGGTTCTATAATGTTTGGGAGAAAGCAGCTCTACATTTCACTTACTACTCTTTTGTGCTGGGGAAGAAAGCTTTAAAATTAGCCTAGACCCCTTAGCATTGTATCTAGAGGTACCTTGGTCTTATGCTGAATTGGTGCATTACATAGCTATTCTACTCCTCCTACCTGTCAGGCTGTGTGACAGCATGTGACAAAGTAGACTGTCATCTACAAAAATGTATGCGTTTTTGAATGAATCAGTCTTTAAGGTGCCACCTTTCCCTGTGTTCTGCCTAATGTAAGAGTAGAAGTAAGTATACTCTATTGTAAAGTGTACATAATGTGTGTAACAGCAGGAAGAACCAGGGGGCAGTCTGCAGAGCTATGCTGACTGTTCATTTTGACTGCAACTCCCAGAACCCTCTGAGACCTGGGACAAGGGAAAAGCCCTACATAAAGGAATGCACAGTGGTGCTGGAGATCTTGCTGGCTCAGTCAACCTGGACTCAAGGAGACAGACTCAGACTTGGGAGCAGCTGCAGGCTGCTGGTTGAGCACTCTAGGGACTAACGGCTTGTTTGGGAACACCTGTGGAGGTGTGGAGGGGAGATTAAGGTGCTGAGTGTATGTTACCACATTGTTGATATTTCTTTACCTTTTACCTATTCCCTCCCTTTGGTCTGTTGGTTTGTGACACTAACCACTATGATTTTCTATATAAAAGTGGAAGCTCCCCACTTGCCTCTTGTGCCAGTTTTTGGAGCTGCAGAATTGGAACAGTAATAAACAAAGCTTAAAAGAGATCAGTATACACAGGGACCTACCAAATTCATGGTGGAAGTACGGTGTGCTGTGGCTCCTTTAATTTTGCAGGTTCTCCCACTGATTGGTGGAGAGGCCCCACTTGCAGCTTGCTTCTGATCAGCAGAGAGGTGAAAACTGCAGTTTTAAGTATTTTGCCATTTTTGCCTCCTGCCACTGAGTGGCTGAGGAGACCTGGAGAGCCCTGCTGTTTGCTGCTGACTGGTGGGCAGGCAAAAATAGTGCCATCTTTAAAACTACAGTTTGAGCTTCCCTGCTGATAAGGAGGGAGTGTCGGGATCTTCTGCTAATCAGCAGCGAGGGGTGAGGTGCGTGTGGGGGAACACACAAGATTAAAGGAGCTGCTGCGCACTCTATTTCCACCATGAATTTGGTCAGTCCCTAAGTCTACCATACCAACATAGATTTCATAGATTTCATAGACATTAGGGCTGGAAGGGACCTCGGAAGATCATCGAGTCCAGCTCCCCGCCCAAAGGGCAGGACGTCAGCTGGGGTCATAGGATCCCAGCAAGATAAGCATCCAGTTTCATCTTGAAGGTGTTCAATGAAGGCGCTTGAACAACCTCCGGTGGCAGGCTGTTCCAGACCTTGGGGGCTCGGACAGTAAAGAAATTCTTCCTTATGTCCAGCCTGAAACGATCTTGTAGTAGTTTGTGACCATTCGTCCTCGTCATCCCTTGGGGCGCTCTGGTGAACAAACGTTCCCCTAGATACTGGTGATCACCCCTGATAAACTTGTAGGTGGCCATCAGATCACCCCTGAGCCTGCGCTTTTCCAGGCTAAAGAGCCCCAGGGCTCTCAGCCTGTCATCGTAGGGTCTGCTTCCCTGACCTCTGATCACGCGCGTGGCTCTTCTCTGGACTCTCTCAAGCTTCTCCACATCCTTTTTGAATTGTGGAGCCCAAAACTGGACGCAGTACTCCAGCTGCGGCCTCACTAAGGCCGAGTACAGGGGGAGAATGACGTCCCGGGATTTGCTTGAGAAGCATCTATGGACGCAAGCCAACGTTTTGGTCGCTTTACTAGCCGCAGCATCGCATTGCAGGCTCATGTTCATCTTGTGGTCAATGATGACCCCCAAGTCTCTTTCTTCCATAGTGCTAACCAACATAGCACTGCCGAGCCTATAAGGATGCTGCGGGTTTTTCTTCCCAAGGTGGAGAACCTTGCATTTATTGGCGTTGAACACCATCAGATTCTCATCCGCCCACTTGCTGAGCCTGTCCAGGTCAGCCTGGATCACCCGCCTGTCTTCTGGTGTGGATGCTTTGCCCCAAAGTTTGGTGTCATTGGCGAACTTGGCCAGTCCGCTTCTGACTCCAGTGTCCACATCGTTAATGAAGATGTTGAACAGTATGGGTCCAAGGACAGAGCCCTGGGGGACCCCACTGGTCACAGGACACCACGATGAGTGACTTCCATCAATTACTACCCTCTGGGTCCAACCCCGGAGCCAATTTTTTTTTTTTTTTTTTTTTTTTAGTTACAAATTACAGCACTTATCAAATATAAGAGGAGAGATGTAGTAGTACATTAAATAAAGTTGAAAAAGAGAACAGTTTGTTACACAATAACAAGAGTTATTTGTTATTGTTTTTTGGGGAAAAAAAAAAGAGTTGGTGTTTGGATAACCAGGGTTTTGGAGAGCCAAGGCTTAGATAACTGAGGATGTACCATAAGTAGAAAACATCAACACATTTTATTTAAATGTATTTGTTAGAACAAAATGAAACACAACTTTATATATTTTGTGGTTAAGAAGCTGAATAATTGATACTTACACGACTTCTCTCTGAAATTGGTTAGGTACATGGCAATCTTAGATTTCCACTTTATCACTGAGCTGTTTTATTGCCTCAACCTCCCAATTCACCCTCACCACATGTACCTGTTTCTTCCATCTCTTGTATCCTCTCAGTAGATGTGCCCTCAATGCCCTTCTCAGGTATTGTACTTACTTCTGCTCTCTGGAGGCAAACCTGGGAATTGCTATTGTTGCCAATATAGTTCTGACACTTAAAGGAAGCATATAGTCTATATATTGTTTTGACAGGGTTTCTCTTTAAGCATTTTCCCCTCTTTGTTCACTAGAATTTACTTTTAAAATATTTAAATAGGGAATAATTCCTGGATAATTGCAGTTTGTGATTATTTCTCCTTCAATTATAACACACGAATATTTTTTTCTGTCCAAGAAAAGACAGTGATAAAAAAATCTTCTTCTTCACATATTTGCACTATTTCTTCACTGTTATTACTCTGGTGACAATTCCATACCTGATGGGCTGCTCTTTGTATTTCACAATGAATGTATTGGCTTCATTACATCTTAATAGCATTAAATCTTAATATGAGGAAGTATAAAAATGAACTCTATACTGAGACGTTACTGCTTATGATAGCAATAAGTCAGCTTGCTTTGCAGGTGCCCCTTCATATCCTAGTGTGTCGATTATTTTAACTGGAGAGTTTTTATGTGTTTTTTTTTTAAATAATATCTCCGTGTATTTTTAGCAACTGTTTGTCTTTCCTTATTCATGTCCTCGTGACAAGATATTTAGCAGAATTTGCAGATTCTTTGGAATCTGACAGGCCATGCCATGAGCACTTTTGCTATGCTGTTAAACTTGTGACCTCTGGTCCAATGCCTTGGCAAGGAATTTTGGTGCCTGGGGTAAAGCCCACAGCAGCAGCCCACTCTCGTCCCACGCACAGATCCAGGGGGCACACCCCTCCCTCTCCATGCTTGCACGGGAATGCCACCCTCTCCCCACCCCTATGCCCCACCAAATGAGCCCATCATGGCTCTGTCCCGTGCCCTGCCCTGGCTGGGCAGCACTTGTTGGCACCCCTTGGCTTTGGCACCTGGGGCGGTTGCCCCACTCACCCCTCCCCTTGCTATAGCACTGCTTTTGTCTGTCAACTGTGTGCCTTTATGCCTATACTGCCCCAGCTCACTATTTTCCTTTGTTAATATAACAACTTGGGCATTTTGGAAGAAGTTTAGAAAAAAAGCATTATAGGTCATGGCTTGTCCCTTAGATCTGTGCCTGGATGTCAGTCTGCATATGCATCTGTCTCCCTCCTTGTGGCCAAATGGAGTCAGCTGCCTTTAGGGAAGGATCGTGCAATTCACCATGGAATCTGAAGCGTGCTCTTCTGGGTACCAGGATCATTCAAGTGGTAGAAAGCTAACAAAGGTGACACTAGGAATGCAAAGGCAGGTCTGGGAGAGGGCAAAGGAGATGCACATTATCCCCCTCATCCCATCCATTACTAACTGAGAGAAGATTCTCTGGGAAACAAGGCAGCTTAAGGCTATCTTACAGTTCTGTACCTGTGAGCTGAGAATGACATGAAGCACAGCTGCAGTGGAGCTTCCTTACCTACATGTTTGGGTAAAGAAGATATGGATACAGAGCTGATATGTGATTATGTGTGTGACACTGGGCAGGAAAGTCAGCAAGGGAAACCTTATGGAAATGTTTTTCACATTAGTTGTCTCCATGAATGTTGTTATATTGTGGAATTAAAGCCCGTGTCCACACATGCATGGATATTTGGTTCCCTGGGGACAACTAGTGGCAGGACACTTGTGCTGCTGCTACTTGTCCCCAGGGAACACCTGTGCCATGCACCCTCTGGCCTGTGTCAAGTTACACCAGGTAGGGTAGGGGAGGCTGGGACCAACGCTGGGCTCACTTCAGCAGCCTTACCTGTGGTCCTGGGTGCCTCCCACAGCTGCAGCAGTGATCTATTGGCACCGTACAATAACAGCTGTTACTGTGCCATCAGCAGTACAGCACAGTAACAATGGCTTCATAGAGGCATGTGTAGACATGCCCAGTGAGAAGAAAACCTATACGCATAACTTACAAAGAAAGCTTTATCTAACATTGTGTAGGGAAGAGTAAGATTGGACCAATCTAAATTTGTTTGTAGGCTGTGTTAGTTGGAAGCTTTGTTTCAACTGCTCAATGACAATACTTCTTTTTAAGAAGGTTATTGACCAAATAGCATTGATCACAGCTTCCCAAAGGGGCAATTACACGTGCCTGAAACCCAGTCAGATCTTTTGGGTGATAAGCAGTTGGGTGACCATACCCAGGTTCTGGTCTCACCGTATATTGTCACTGCAATCAGAACTGTGATTTCAGCAGGTGTACTGACCTTGAATCTAGCTAGTTTTGAAGGCCACTAATATAACAACTATAGACCAAGCTTCAGTACAGACTAAATGTCCAACTATGTGCAGCCATTATGTGGTCCCCAGTATTCAGTACCACAGTTGTCTTGATTAAAGCTGGCTTTGGTAGACTTACATATAATGCAGTCATGCCTCCGATTACAGTACAGACACACCCAACGAATGAAAGGACAGCCAGATCCCACCCTGAGGCCTGTGAGAGCAAAGGGACAATCACTCAAAAATGCAAGGAAGGGGGCAGCAGGACTGCTAGCTTTCTAATGCTGACAGCTCTGTAGAGTCTTCTAAGGGATGGAACCAGCACCTACGAAGTGTTTTAGTTCAAAAGCACACCACTGCCATTTTCTCAGCACTTTTGAACTAAAACACTTCGTAGGTGATTTAGTTGAAAAGTGCACCGCTGCCATTTCTGTGTGCTGACACACATTTTGCTGCTTATACAACTGCACACAACACAGCACAGTGCACATCAGCTCATGTGTGGAGCAGATTTGATTACCGTATTTTTATGCATATATCCCGCCCACGGGTATAAGCCGCACCTACGTATAACCCTCGGAAAATTGTATTTTTGTAAATAAGTCCGTGTATACACTGCACCCATGTATTCCCTGTGGCGGCGTATTCACGGGGAGGCAGCGCAACCCAGCCCCGGCCCCCTGTGGCGGCGCAGCCAGCGTCGGCCCCTGCGGCAGCGGCGGCGCAGCCCGGCCTGCCTGGGCCCAGCAGGGAGGCTGAGCAGCCCGGCCCAGGCCCAGCCCCAGCCCCCTGCAGGGAAAAAAAGTCCTCTGATAGCCTGCACCCCTGTATAGCCCTCACCCACCCATTGTTTTGGTAAAATCACGTATACCCCTCGGGATATATGCGGGAAAATATGGTAATCAAGTCTGCCCCAAAGCGGTAGATCTCTGGCGTTTTGCAGGACAAAAAGGTACGTCCCCTGTGTCCACGGCCTTGCATGGGGCTGCTGGTGCCAGCTTTGAAGTACCAAATGGTAGGAGTGAGGGACTGTGATTCCACCAGTAGAAATGTAACACCTGCACAGACTGCAAGTGTTTGATTTTTTTGGTTACAAATATGTTAGTAACCCAATGAATTTAAGTGGCCATTTGTATCAGGTAGAATTTCTGAACACAAAACAACTCAGAATGCTAGGGGTGAGCAGTAGAGGGTAGACACCACTCTTTTGCTTATTTTACTGGTTATATGCCATACTTAAAGACCTTTATAAGTATGAGGAGGAAAAAGAAATATGAGGATTCTTTTGCACTTTGGATTCTGTCCAGACTCACTTTCAGAAGAAGTTAAAAAAAAAGATCAGGTTCTCCTAATGTTTCATTTCTTTCAAGACTTTTCCAACATTTTTTTAGGTGTCTCATTTTATTGGAAACACACTGCAGTGCCTTTCAGTTGCTAGCCAGACACCAAAGCAGATGTATTCAATTAGTGAAATCCCCTCCCAGTGTCTGGGCTTGCTGTGTGTGTGTTCTGCACATCACTGTGCCCAAGAATTGACCCAGAACAAACATGGTCAGTAGGTGGCAGTACTACTAAGTAAGGTAAAAAAAAGGTTTTTGCCCAAATTGCACTTGTTTCATCTGGTAGCTGCTCACTGTATATTTCACAACAGCCTGTTAAATATCCATACTCCATTTAACATTACCAAGATGATTAATTTCCTAATAATTTTTTTACATACTTACTCATATGCTATAACTCTGATGATGGGGCACTGCACAACTTTCCTGAATTCATACTGCCTTTACACTGGTGGTTCAGGGATAGTCTAGTCCTCTGTTTCATGATTAGTGTAAAACCAGACTCCCACTTATGCATCCACAGCCTGAAATCAGACTGTTCCATCCCAAATCATTCTAAATAAGTCTTGTTTTCTAAACCTCTTATTTTATTTCACTCTCCTCCTGACTCTTTAGTTTTCTATACTTCTCAGAAAGTGTAGACAGTTCACTTAAAGATGTGGGCAAATTGGAAAGGGCCCAGAGGAGAGAGAAGGAAAGATAAGAGGAAAGAGGATGTTAGAAAACATGACTGGTAGGGAAAGGTTAAAAGAAATCAATTTGTTTAGTTTAGAAAAGAGAAGACTGAAAGGAGACATGGAGGTTATGGATTGTTATAAAGAAGGCTGTGATCAATTCTTCTCTATTCTTGCTAGGAGAAAGACAAGAAGAAATCAGTTTATTTTGCAGCAGAGAAGTTATAGGTTGGACTTTCTAGCTGTTGAAGTGGTAACACACTGGAATGGACTATATAGAGGTGATGTAAAGCCTCCTTCATTAGAGTTTTATTTTAAAAAGGTTGCACACATATTATTTCTCTCTCTCTAGAGAGAGAGAGAGAGAGAGAGAGAGATCTATAGATATATCTATATAAAATATGCGTGTGTATGTGTAACTGCATAACTTCCCTGAATTCGTACTGCCTTTACACTGGTGGTTATGATTACATATGAGCTAATCTAGAACTGTCTTGTGCTGATATTATATATTATATATGAGAGAGAGAGAGAGAGAGAGAATTTTATTTTTAAAAAGTTACACGCATATATATATATATATATATATATATATATATATATATATATATATATATATATATATATAGTGTGTGTGTGTATGCGTGTAACTTTTTAAAAATAGAACTCTCTCTCTATGTATATATATAATATCAGCACAAGACAGTTCTAGATTAGCTCATATATTTAGTCTAAAACTTGAGTCTGAAAAACCTACTTAATATTCTTGTTTTCTCTTTATGTTACAAACTACCAATATGTCTTACTTTGAAAATAGACATCTACCCAAATTACCTTTGATTGAGACCTAGAAACTTTATAGCACAGGAATGCTCAACCCCCAGCTCATGGGCCAGAGTTAATCCCTGGTACTGAGTCATCTGGTCCATGGGATTCCTCATGGGTCCAAAAATTTGGCACTGCTTCCCTGCTGCAAGATCTGTGGTAGCCTTAGGGGACAGGTAATGTGGTCCTGCACTCTGGATCAAGTACAGGGTAGCGCAGGGTCCAGTCCCAGCTTGTGGGCACCAGGGCCTGACCATGGTGCATTGGGGTGGCATGCGGCCAGACTGGGTCACTGCAGGCTTTTGAGGTCTGATTCTGGCATGTAGGAGTGGCAGTGGCTCCAGGGCCTGATCTCAGTGGGTGGGAGCAGTGTAGGACCTTGATCCTCCTTTACCCAGGGCCGTTGGGGATGACATGGGGTCCTTGGACCCTACTCCTCACACACAGGTCCCAATCCCAGTGGATGGAACTGGCACAGGGCCTGATCTTAGCATGTGGGGCCAGGCTGATGCAGTGTGGAGCCTCAAGGCCTGATTCTGACACATGGGGGTGGCAGAGGGCCCCAGAGCTCAATTCTAGCTCATGAGGTTGGTGCAGGGTCCTGGGGTCAGATTCTGGCATGTCTGGCCACTCTGGTGCCTGGTTCTGGACTATGGGACCAGTGCAAGACCTAATCCTTCCCCACACTGCTCATCTGGCTGACAGGACCAGAAGATTGAGCATCATTGCTATAGCAGTTTACCACCAAATTACACTTCTCTGTACAAGTCCAGTATATTGACTGTGAACATGCTTAAAGAATTCCCACTGATTTTAAAAGTATTGCCAACATCAGTTACGTTCCGTATTTGTAAAATGAGAATATTGCTTGAATCAGTAGTACTTCTAGACCTGGAAATAAAATTTAGATGCATCCCCTGTAAATTACTGTGAAGACTTTCAGCTTGTCTTAAATACCAGGGCAGTACTCAAAGTCTACCGAAAGCTAATGAAGTCATGGATCCAATAGTCAGATTCTGGCTTTCAGAAATGATCTATTTCTACCAGCATGAATCAGTCTTCAGATTTATATTATTTATACATTTTTACAGTCTAACCAAACAAAACTTTGGAATGATATCACTCATTTCAACCAAGAATTTAGGTAATATTATCTTACCTGAGCCTGTTGATCACAAATATCTTCCCATAGTCAGTTGATAAGATCTTCTCTAGCATCAACATCTTCAGTTCACTTTTGTTTCAGCAAAAGAAACATGCTAGCTCTTCTCCAGCCAGCCATTAATGCTCTCTGGCTCCTAGGGCTGTGTCCACATGACTCTATTTTCAGTCTTGCTACAATTAATCTCTTATATCTAGGGTGACCATACATCCCATTTTGGCTGGGACACTGCAGGATTTCATAGCCTGGTCCCAGCCGGTTAGTCAAAAGTCCCGGGATGGAGTCCAGTGGGGAGGCAGAGTGGCATGGTGTGCCAGGGAGGCACTGCTGCTCCACATCCCATGCTGTGCTTCCTTTAACAGTCTACTAAGATCAAATGCACTGTATATTGGGACCACTTTTTAAGAGTGAGATGATAAGAGAAGTAAGACAGTATTACTTCAACAATTAAAAAGAAAAAACTAAGGTGGGTAAGGAATGTCTGTCGTTAGTCTGTTAAAGGCTTTTCTACAAATAACATTTTTTGTAATAGAACACTTTAAATATGCTAATTAAGGAGACATGAATGTGTGTGTCTGTAGGTTTCTGTAGTGTGGATAGATAGAATTGACTGAGGCAGTACTGGGATTGCTTGGAAAAATTCCATCTCTGACTCATACAGTTGATTAATTAATTTTTTGGAAGGTTTTGACACAAGTCCTGTTAATGCTCTAATGTAGCTCTTAGAAGGTTTTTAAAATACTGTGTAATAAAGGGAGACTATTCTGGGAAATATCCAGATGATGAATATAACTAATGAGCCTTTGTGAAAGCGTTAGGTAGTGTTAGGCATTAGGTAGTGGTAGTGAATGCCCTAGCCACTTAGCTATTAGGACTAAAATATGAAGTCCCTCTTCCTCCTCCATTTCATTGCCAGGATGTACATGCCCAAGTACACATACATATACGTAACACCTACATGTACAGTATTACATGTCTAAGAATAGAATGGCTACCTATGGGTAATAGGCCCGTGCAAAGCGACAAGTATTTGATTCAGCCACTTCAGAGGAACAATGATTAAATTCGGTGATTTGAATCACTGTCCCGATTTGATTCAGCTGATTCGGATCTGACTATTCGGCCATAGACTAAACAGGTAGCAGCCCTTGAGGATGCTGGGCACAGCTGCCTCCAGCTGGTAAGTCTGTAGTGGTGGGTGGAGGGGGGAGGGGAAGGAAAAGGTGTGTGGGGGCACAGATCAATGCCTCCAAAGTGAGGGAGGGATTGGGGCTGGGACAAGCTGTCCAGCCAGGGTGAGGGGGCACAGGACTTAGGGAGCGGGGCTCCCGCCACGGCGCACTGCTGCACGCTGACAGTTCAGGGTGTGTGCCCCCAGATCTGCACGGGGCGGGCTGGGCTGGGCTGGGTTGCACTCTGGATGGGCGGCAGAAGGCACTGGGAGTGGGGGCTATGCCCTCCCACTGATTGCCCAGCCTCCCTGTGCCTCCTGGACAAGCCATGACTTCACCCTGGCTGGGTGAGCAGCGGCAGGGCACGGGGGAGGGTGCAAGCACCTGGATCAGACTGGGGCCAATGGCAGGGGCTATGGGGAATTTTAGGGTGGCTGCAGCCCCCATAGCCCCCACTCCGCTGTGCTCTGCAGGGCAGGTGGAGCCAGGCCTGCGCTCTGTTCTGCAGCTGGGTCTAGCTGCCCAGACTGCAGCCCAGCAGTGGGCAGCTGGGGCTAGCCTCCTGGAGCGCAGCCTAGCCCAGTCTGCCCCATGTAGATCCAGGGGTACACACCTGCTCCCATGCTCTCCTGGACTGGTGGCGTGCAGCAGTGCGCAGTGACAGGAGCCCCCCTCCCTGAGTCCCTGGTCCCCCCACTCCAACTGGACAGCTTGTCCCAGCCCCAAACTCTCCCTTGCTGTAGGGGCATTGATCTGCACCCCCCTCCACACCCCTTCCCTCCCTGCTCCACCCACCACAACAGACTTACCAGCTAAAGTCAGCTGTGTCCAGCGTGGTTGAAGACTGCTGCCTGCTTAGTCTATGGCTGAATCTCCGAATTGGCACTGAATCTTTTTTGAATTGATCTGGAAGCTTCCAATTTGATTCGGAGCTTTTAATGGGACTCCCAATTCGATTTGTATCTAGAGAATCAACCGCTGAATCGGGCCGATTCTCCTCCGAATCAAAGTGGTTACCAAAGCTTCACACAGCCCTAGTGGATAAGTGCCAAAAACACCACATAGGTGACTAAAATACTGCTACCCATATGACAAAAAAACCCAAACAAACAAAAAACTGTAAAATGTCACCCATACTATTCTTTCTACAAAACTCTTGCCTCTTTTAGTAAATAGGTAGTTGTAGCATTCAGTGTGTAGCTTTAAATGCCTTATTCACTGCATACCAAGTACAATATAATGAATTTCCTACTAGGTATTTCTTTGGAGCACTATCCTTAAAGTATGATTGTTTTCCGTACATTCTCGGCTTTTTTTTACAATACCTTGCAATAGTACATGGTGTTTTCACTACCATTTTACATCTGGGAACTGAGAGTCAGAGAAAGAAACCCCATACTGGCTGATTCAAAGTAGGATTTTGAATGTTGGTATTCTGCATCTCAGCCCTAAATCTAATAATAACATAAATAATGGATAAACCAAGGAAAATATAAACTTCAAAAACAAAGGTAACCACCTTTCATACATATCATCAACTGACCTGCATCTATCAGTGTGAGGTTAGGAGATATATTTCCTCATGTTCATCCATGTACCCTGTTTGAAAATAGAGCTCATTAACACAAGCTGCATTAACACCTTTTACCTGCCTGATAAAGTATACAGAACTGTAGTCCTGAGCTCAACTGCATTAGGAGCCAGGATTCCTGGGTGGCAGTGATCGGTCACAGCTTTTGAAATTCCAGCTGCTTTCCTCTATCATCTTCTGCATAAATGGCCAAGTCTCAGGTTTCTAAAATGTCAGCTGCAAAAATAGCAGTGGAAGGAACAGAAACTCAGCTACTTAATTGTTGGGGAAACCAAGCCCATGTGTGCAGAGGAAAAGAGGCAAACGATTGCAATGAATGAGAGCTCCAAGACTGGGCAGCTGTCATCTTTTAACCACTTTGATGAACTACGTGGAAGAAAGGCTGACTAGAATGAGCTACAAAAAGGCAAGGATAGTATCAAGTGAAGAAAAGCAAAGACTGCAAATGGGCATGTCCTCCAGCAACACTCAAGGCTGTCTTCCTCCTTTTAGGCTCAACTGCTTTTTTGATTTTTTTTTCTCATGTTCCAGGTGTATAGCTATTGTAAAAGTTAATGTCCACTTTTGCAGAAGCTTAATTAGAATGACAGCTTTGAACACAGAGCTGATGAGATTTTAAATTCAGATGATTCACTGAAAGTAAAGAGGCAAACAGCATAAAAAAGGGAAAAGAACATTTGGAAATTGGCAAGATGAAAAAACAAATTCACTTTGAGGGCATAAAGAAAGGCAATAAAATAGAAATCTTCAATTTTATTCAGTCGTTAACTTAATGTGGCCTCCCACAGGAAGCTGTTTAAACAATCTAAATGACATTAAAAATTGTAAAATATTTTAGTATGCTATTTTTGGAGGTATGGTAGGGGTAGGGGAGTGTCTGAATCAGATTAACTGTGGAGTCATTTTTTGTCTGATCAAAATGGAAAAAACTGGGAGTGACACTTGTCAGGATTTCACTGTTCATTCTGTCAATGTGGTAGAAGTGATATCTTTTATTAGACAAACTAGACAGTTTCAAAAATTTTTTTCTTTATTTGCAAGCTTTCACGCACACCTCCCTCCCCCTTTCCTCAGGCATAGGGGAATGCAAAAAATTATCTCAGGTAGAAATGAAAATTCATATTGCACAGGAGGATGGAAAATTTCATTTTATGCAAATTAGGCTTGGATAAAAGTTGGAGCAGTCCATTTATCTCAAAGGTGTCTGATGGCAAGCAGGATGTTGAATACACTGTTCATTCTGTGTATTTTTAGCCCTCTTACATGCAGAAGATGTGTAGATAAAAGACACTGGACTCCTGTGAGCTGCGGGCTGGAATGGTGAGCTAAAAAACAGGGTTCTGATTGGTGCCAATTAGTATAAATTTGGAAGAATCCTTTCACTTTATTCCTCTTTTCTCTTCCTATCCATTGTCTAGTAATGTTGAATAATCAGGACATGCAATTTTTCTCGTGATGCATATGCTACATGTACAATTCCTAAAACAACAGTCTTTTGATGCCCCTGTAATACTACTAATAATCTGCTTTATGCTATGGTGTAAACAGAGAACAGGGACACAAGGATAACCTACACCAGTATAACTTATGAGAATCCAGTAGAGTTACCCCAGGAGGATAAAATAACACAGTAAAAATAAACTGCTGTATGTTATATCAGCAAACATGTTGTAAGTCCTCAGTTATCCTGGGGTAGGTATTTGCTCCAAGCAAATAGGCTGTTACCTCCTCCTCTATCACTTAGGTTAGGTATAGGCATTCATAAAACCCAAGGCAGAATAGATCTAAGTTATGTGGTTTTCTGTAAATCATGTAGTTTAGATAGTTAGCAAACAAAATACACATTTGCCCTTTGGACCGGGGTGTGGGGAGGCAGCAGCAAATCTTAGACCAGGTTCTGCCATTTTTAAACCGGTCTGTGCCTGCTGAATTTCTCTTCTGTTATGGGCATAGACTAGTTTCCGATTACTTATACCAGAAGTGTAATGTCTATACCTGGCCCTAAAAAATAGGCTCTATAAAATGCCTCTTGAAATAGCCACATTGGGATAAATGGTTCTCTGTCTCCTGTAGGAGCTGGTGCGATTTATGTTGTCATACAAAACCGAATGTAAATCATACTGGCCCTCTCGCATGGCCAGGCCCCAAGTGAGTTTTTCTTTTCAATATAGCGTTAGGACAAGATTGCTCTAAAGGTCTTAATCTAGAGCTGGTTGGAACATTTTGTTGAAACAGAAAACATTTTATAGATACAATTGCAGGGTGAAGGTAGGAGAAAGGAAATAATAGAAGAGGAAGACTGTGAGGTATGGCAGCTGCCTGGAGTAATGGATTCCCTGGTTTAAGATTCTGATCTGCCTGTTCTGGAGTGATTTGGGAAAGAAAACATTTGCTGTCAAGGAATCAGAAGAGGGAGACTTGAACTTGGGCCCTTCCCAGGTTATTTTACTAATTACTGGGAATATGCATATACATCCCCTCCTCAAACTTTTCCCCCTCAAGTTTTGTTTTTAGATTAAACATTTCACACAAAGGGACACAATTCTATTCTCACACCAGCTTGTTATAAATTTTATTTTTGTTTCAACATGAAATTAGAACAAAAAACCCAAAGCCTCAGAACAGAACTGCCATCTTTTGTTCAACTGAACCTTTACATCAACACTAAAGGTACAGCTATCTCTAATAACAACTTAAAACACTTTTCAAATGTATTTTCTCATTAATAAAGTGAGTCTTTCATAAGAACATAATGGTTATTCAGCTGCAAACAATATAATAATAGTGCACATAAAACCACCACCTTAATAATTCCCTGGTGCCTACTAACTCCCTGTGTTGCACATTGGCCTTGATATATACATTTCCCAGCATGCCTTGCTGGGGTTGGACCTTTATATTTTGCAGAGTTGAGCATCTGTAGCCCTATAGCAGCCATTTTGGAACTAGAGTCTGCTTGTTGTATCTTTCTTTTCTTGTCAGTAAGTACTTATTATTTTTCCTTTCTCTCCCATCCTTTACTTTTTATGCTTTCCTCATATTGCATTTGTTATAAAAAGATTGGAGGACTTTTTCCTCAGTGGTTTTTCACTGTTTTCTTATAGTAAACACAAAGGTCAGTAAAGCTGAGTGGTGTTTTGTTTTGTAAGCAACTCTATTGAATGAAGTGCATTTATTGTTAGAATGAATTGCTAGTCATTGTAAATATTGTTAACACAGGCCCACAGGAAGAAAATGTATAAAGAAGTTTAAGCTACTCTTACATGTGATGTCCTTTCTCCTGTTACATTAGCTCTTTGACTGTATTATTCACTTCCTGCTGTCATTTTTTTAAATAATGAGTCAAATAAATGCTATGGTTTAAATTTTGGTCTCCTTGAAATTAGTAGCAAAACTTCAGTGGAGCAAATATATCAGCCAGTGCATTTTTTTATTAATAAGCTTTTGACAAAACACATGCTTAAGACAAAGGATATACTTATATCATTAGTAGCCCAAATCTGGCAGATATTCACTAAAAAAAAAAAAGAATAATACCTTAGGGAATGTTGGATTAGGTTTTATGGCCTGCGTAGGATGATAATAGGATGATAATAGCCAAGATAATGCTCACTTTAGGACACTGTGCTTTTTAACAAGGCTGACTAAGCCCAAGTCTGTGGGTAACTGCATGATGGTTTTTGTGGACATTGGGAAGAGCTATACTGCTTTGCCTTAACATTCAAATATCTCAGAGACAGCCAAGAAAATGTCTAAAAGCACAGAGAGTGGAGCAGCAGTCTAGAGATTCAGTCAGAGTATAAAAAATGTGGGTAGTAGCTTGTGACCTGAGATCAGAACATCCTGAAATATGTTTTTTTAATTTATCTTTATTTTCTTCAAATAATATCTTCACTTTAACCAGATGGTGTTTTTGATTCAGAACAATGACCATGAACAATGTTATAGCTGTATATTGGAGTTTGGGACCTACTCATTTTCTTCACCCTTGGAAATATCTACTAAATTGTTATCACTGAGTTTAGTTCCATCCTGAAAACTTACATCAGTGACTCCTGAAAAAATATTATAAATCAGAATCAGGGGAGAAAGTGTTATTCTGTTTTCTTTAGGGATTCTGGTTGTTATTATTTTCTCTAAAGCCTGAATGTTTAGCACAGACTTTGTCAATGTGATATGTGCTTTGGGTTGGACAAAATCCTGCCAATTTCTTCACATCAAGAAGCATTACTCTGCAGAGCAATCTGTGTTTATAGTATCCTGGTTCTTGGAAACTGCTGATTGAATTGCTTACTGAGCTGGTTTAAACTTGTAAATGTCACTTTAGCAGTCATTGTTTTGAAGTAGTAGTTTCAGGCTCACAATGTTTTTCCAAATCCATTTAAATACAAACATGGTTCAGGAAATCAGCCATTTGATTGTTCTCAAAGCCAGCTGAAACCTTGTAGATTGCATTTTAGGAGAAGTCTACATGCTGTATTGGTCAATTTCAGTGTATGCATGCATGTTACTCAGTATTTCACTTCTGCTATAATTTTCTTGTCTTTAGGGAAAGTTAAAATGTGAATGTTTTTCTCTGTATGCAGAAGAAGAGTTGTGAGCATCTAAGGGTGTGGGCAGATGTAATACTTGGATCATTTTAAATATGCTGTATACCCCAAGAGTCTAGATGTTAAGACCAGCTTAATTTTCCTGGAACATTTCAAGAGCACAGTAGGAAGATCAAATACTATTTTGAGCCATCCTCATTGAAACAGCTCAACATTATGTGGGGACACAGCATCCCATGCCTAGTGCCTGGCCTGTAGTCTAGGTATCCCAAACTGCACTGCTCCTTACCACCACCCCTTCTCTCCAACAGAGCAAGGGGCTACTCTGCAATGCAGACAGGGCTTTATTGTCCAAACCCTTGCTTCCAGCTTCCTCCTCAATCCTGACAGGCAAAGTATGGGAGCAGAAGCTGGGACTTTTTACAGTGCCTAAATCAAGTAAGAATCCTGTCTCACCTCCTTCCTTCCCCTCCGTGCTCAGCAGCTCATTCCCTCCCTTTCCATTCCCCATGCCCTCCCTTTCCATTGCCCCACAGGTGCAGAGGTTGCTAGGGGCTGGGGGGAGGGCTCTGTGGCTTGATTCCCTGTTGTCCTAAATGAGCCTGACCCAGATGCAGGGCCTCTAGCAGGGAGATGAAATTACAGTGCAGCTTTCAAGGCAGGGGTTGAAAAACTGTGGAGATCTTGGAGGGGTCCTAGAGCATGCAGCTCCCTGGGAACCACAAGCAGTCCACCAGCACCTGGCAACCCCTCCACTCTTCCCTGGAAGGCATGATGGTCTGGGTACTCTACCATGCCCTGGTGGCAATGTGGCAGGAGTACAGTCCCTAAAAAGTGAGGATTCTACTTTGAACCTTTAGCAGTATATATGCAGACACTTCTGTCCAAGGACAATTCATAGATTCATAGATTCATAGATGTTAGGGTCGGAAGGGACCTCAATAGATCATCAAGTCCGACCCCCTGCATAAGCAGGAAAGAGTGCTGGGTCTAGATGACCCCAGCTAGATACTCGTCTAACCTCCTCTTGAAGACCCCCAGGGTAGGGGAGAGCACCACCTCCCTTGGGAGCCTGTTCCAGACCTTGGCCACTTGAACTGTGAAGAAGTTCTTCCTAATGTCCAGTCTAAATCTGCTCTCTGCTAGCTTGTGGCCATTATTTCTTGTAACCCCCGGGGGCGCCTTGGTGAGTAAATCCTCACCAATTCCCTTCTGTGCCCCCGTGATGAACTTATAGGCAGCCACGAGGTCGCCTCCCAACCTTCTCTTGCGGAGGCTGAAAAGGTCCAGTTTCTCTAGTCTCTCCTCGTAGGGCTTGGTCTGCAGGCCCTTGACCATACGAGTTGCCCTTCGCTGTACCCTCTCCAGGTTATCCGCATCCTTCTTGAAGTGTGGCGCCCAGAATTGCACACAGTACTCCAACTGCGGTCTGACCAACGCCCTATAGAGGGGAAGTATCACCTCCCTGGACCTATTTGTCATGCATCTGCTGATGCACGATAAAGTGCCATTGGCTTTTCTGATAGCTTCGTCACACTGCCGGCTCATGTTCATCTTGGCGTCCACTAGGACTCCAAGATCCCTTTCCACCTCTGTGCCACCCAGCAGGTCATTCCCTAGGCTGTAGGTGTGCTGGACATTTTTCCTCCCTAGGTGCAGCACTTTGCATTTCTCCTTGTTGAACTGCATTCTGTTGTTTTCTGCCCACTTGTCCAGCCTATCCAGGTCTGCCTGCAGCTGTTCCCTGCCCTCTGGCGTGTCCACTTCTCCCCATAGCTTTGTGTCATCTGCAAACTTGGACAGAGTACATTTCACTCCCACGTCCAAGTCGCTGATGAAGACATTAAAGAGTATCGGTCCAAGGACCGAACCCTGCGGGACCCCACTGCCTACACCCTTCCAGGTCGATACCAACCCATCCACCATGACTCTTTGGGTGCGACCCTCTAGCCAATTCGCCACCCACCGGACTGTGCAGTCATCCACATGACAGCCTCTTAATTTGTTCACCAGTATGGGGTGGGATACCGTATCGAAGGCCTTCCTGAAGTCCAAGTATACGACATCCACCCCTCCTCCTGTGTCCAGGCGTTTCGTAACCTGGTCATAGAAAGAGACTAGATTGGTCAGGCATGATCTGCCCGCCACGAACCCATGCTGGTTTCCCCTCAGCATAATTTGTCCTGCCGGGCTCTCACAAATGTGAGCCTTGATAATTTTTTCAAATACTTTACCAAGGATGGAGGTGAGACTGACCGGCCTATAGTTGCCCGGGTCCTCCTTCCTCCCCTTTTTGAAAATGGGGACCACGTTAGCCCTTTTCCAGTCCTCCGGGACTTGGCCCGTGCGCCACGAGCATTCGAATATTCCCGCCAGTGGCTCTGCAATGACGTCGGCCAGTGCCTTCAGCACCCTCGGATGGAGCCCATCCGGGCCTGCCGACTTAAAGGCATCCAGTTCTTCCAAGTGACTCTGCACCACCTCAGGATCTACGTATGGAAGTCTGGCGCCTTGCTGCTGCCTCTCTACAACCCCAGTGAGAGACTTGTCGTGCCCCTCGCTTAGGAACACTGAGGCAAAGAACTCGTTGAGGAGTTCAGCCTTGTCCCCCCTATCTGTCACCAATTGCTTCTGCCCATTTAGCAGGGGTCCTATTCCTCCCTGGGCCTTCCTTTTACTCCCTATATATCTAAAAAACAATTTCTTGTTGTCCTTTACTTGGGTTGCCATCCTCAGCTCCATGGCAGCTTTGGCCCGCCTAACTGCCTCCCTACAAGCACGAGCAGAGGAGGTATATTCATCTTTAGTGATCTCACCCTGTTTCCACTTTTTATGTGCTCCCCTTTTGGCCCTTAGGCTGCCCTGGATTTCTCTGGTCAGCCATGGAAGCCTCCTGGCCCCTTTCCCTCTTTTGCCTCGCTCGGGGATCGTCTTGCTTTGTGCCCAAAGGATCGTTTCCTTTAGGCACAGCCACCCTTCTTGGGCACCCATCCCATCAAAACTCC
Organism: Alligator mississippiensis; assembly: GCF_030867095.1. Taxonomy (NCBI): domain Eukaryota; kingdom Metazoa; phylum Chordata; order Crocodylia; family Alligatoridae; genus Alligator; species Alligator mississippiensis. The sequence continues at coordinate 48,176,421 of NC_081830.1, forward strand.
TACTCTGCAGTGCTTCCTTGACTATTCGCCTGAGTGCAACGAGATCAGCTTTCCTAAAGTCTAGCACTTTTACCCTACTAGTTACCTTACCCACTCGCCGTCTTATGTTGAATTCTATTATAAGGTGATCACTGTCTCCCAGATAGCTACCGATCTGGAGGTCCCCTATCATGTCATCTCCCGTTGCCAATACCAGATCCAGTATGGCATTCCCCCTAGTGGGACCATGCACCTCCTGTGTCAGGTGGAGGTCCTGTACACAAGTTAGAAACCTGCGTGAGCGATGGGACCTTGCTGTCTGCGTCTCCCAGCAGATGTCCGGGTAGTTTAGGTCCCCCATGACTACCGTCTCTTTAGCTTTTATGGTCTCCGAGAGTTGCCTCAGGAGCCCCGCATCTATTTCTTCCCCTTGGTGTGGGGGTCTGTAACAGACCCCTACCACCAAATCCCTTTCTCCTTTCCCCCCATGTAGCCTAACCCACAATCCTTCTACTTCCTCAGCCTCGGATTCTGTCTTGATGAGGGTTGATGTATATTGCTCACTGACATAAAGTGCAACCCCCCCCCCCCTTTCTTCCCCGACCTGTCCTTTCTATACAATCTGTAGCCCTCAATATGTACCGCCCAGTCATGGGATGAATTCCACCAGGTTTCTGTTAGCCCTACTAAGTTATAGGTGTTTAGTGCAAGCAGGAGCGCTAGTTCATCCTGCTTGTTCCCCATGCTCCTAGCATTAGTATATAGGCACTTGAGCCCTGCGACTGGTGCCTTTGCTGCCCCCCTGCTCCCAGTCCCATGGGGCCCATTGTTTATTACCTTCTTGTTCCTTACCTGTTCTGTTGTGCTGGCCTCCCCATGGCTTTCAGGTTCCCAATGTTCTCCTTCTTCAGGCTGGGCTGTCCTTGTGGGTGCCACATGGTTTGGTGGTCCACAGCTTCCCCTGCCCTCGTACTCCCCTCCCCCCGACGAGCCTAGTTTAAAGCCCGCCGGAGGAGATCCGCCAACCTAGAAGAAAACACACGCTTACCTTTGGGGGACAGGTGAAGCCCATCCCAGCTGAGCATGTCCCTCGTCGTGATGTGCGGGTCATGGTCCAGGAAGCCGAAGCCTGCCTCGAGACACCACTGCCGAAGCCGCCAGTTGGTCTCTCTGATGCAGTTCTCCTACCGTCTTCCTCGTCCGGTCACTGGTAGGATGGAAGAGAAAACCACCTGGGCACCGAACTCCTTCAGCACGCCGCCCAGAGCACAGTAGTCCGCCATCAAGTGATCGGGGGTTCTCCTGGCCGCATCATTAGTACCCACATGGACTAGGACCATGGGGTAATAATCAGTGGGCTTGATCTTGGCCTGGATTACCTCCGTCACATCCCGAATCTTTGCTCCAGGGAGGCAGCATACCTCTCGTGCCGAGGGGTCCTGGCGACAGATGGGCCCTTCCGTACCCCTCAGGATGGAGTCTCCTATGACGAGCACTCGTCGCCTCCTCCTCTGGGTCATCGTGGATCTCTTGATCTGTTTGGAGTGTGAAGAACGTGGTGTTTCTTCTTGCCCAAGGGTGTCCGCCTCCCCTTCCATCTCCTGCAGGGTCGCCAGGACCTCGTACCTGTTCACCAGTCGGACTGGAGAAGCTGGTACCGGTTCACTGTGTGCCGCTCCGGTCCTGGCTGTGACCGTCTGCCACTCTGCTGCGCAGGGCATTCCCCGGGCTGCTTCTTCCTTGGGTGCCTGGGCCTGCAGGGAAAGGAAATAACTGTCAATTTCATCCTCCGCCTCCCTGATCCCCCTTAGCCTGCTAACCTCCTCCCGGAGCTCCCTCACCTACGCCTCCAGAGCCCTAAGACGGGCACCTGCTGGACAGGTGTGGGGGCCCCCAATCTCTGCTCCCCCCTGCCCTGCTGGGGATACCCCACAGGCCAGGAGGTAGGGGGACACCGGCTCCCCCATGGGCTCGGTCTGGGTGGAGGCCTCAGACCTGCCCCGGGTAGCCTTGTCCCCCTGGGCAGAGGCCCTAGCAGTACTCCTCGTAGACACCATTCTACAAGCTGCTGTTTGTAGACCTGTGCGGTGTCTACGCCCTACCCCTACAGGAGTCCCACTCCTGGCCCGCCCTCCGGCGTGAACGCCCGCGCAAACGCCGGCGTGCTCTTACAGAGCGCGCCTGTTTGTGCACTCTGTTCGTGCCGCGCGGCTCGGGAGCGCGGCTCCCTACTGGCTCAGCTATATGGGACCCGGGGGGCTTCCCCTCCGGATCCGGCTCAGCTGCGCCGGGTCCCTCCGCCCCACTTACCTTCGGGGGATCAGCTGCTGCTGCCCCCGCTGCCGATTCCTCTGTTGTTGCTGTTGCTGCTGCTGCCGCCGCCGCCTCCGGTCAGTTGGTTGGTAAGAAGGACACACGTGCGTGCGGGACACACGTGTGCTGCCTCCTCTCCTTCCCGCTGCTGGTTCCCGAGTGCTGGGAACTACGTCACTCCGTGGCTTTAAAGCCCGCGGTTTGAATTACCCGCCCCGCTCCAATGGCCAATCGGGCGCCCCGGTCTACCCGGAAGTGCCTGCTGGCAGTTCTGCCTCTACGCTCCCCCGCTGGGGGGATCCGCTGCCACAGGAGCCTGCTCCCCCAAGGGTTAGCCCCGGGGGTGCCCCCTGGCCTGGGGGGACAGTCCCCTTCCTAGCCCTCCCTGTTTGCGCACTCTGTTCGCGCCGCGCGGCTCGGGAGCGCGGCTCCCTACCGGCTCAGCTATATGGGACCCGGGGGGCTTCCCCTCCGGATCCGGCTCAGCTGCGCCGGGTCCCTCCGCCCCACTTACCTTTGGGGGATCAGCTGCTGCTGCCCCCGCTGCCGATTCCTCTGTTGTTGCTGCTGCCGCTGCCGCCTCCGGTCAGTTGGTTGGTAAGAAGGGCACACGTGCGTGCGGGACACACGTGTGCTGCCTCCTCTCCTTCCCGCTGCTGGTTCCCGAGTTGTGAAGTGATTTCCAACCAGTGACGTTCTTGGAATGGTTCAAGTGTTATGTCTGTCTCCACCTTAAATGTTCCATCTGACTGGTACTCACAACTACCCTGAACCATCCTCATTCCCTCCGTCACCCATAGGCAGCAGAAGGGGGCTAATGGGGCTAGCCCCCCCAATGCAGGGCAGTGGTAGGGCTGCAAGGCAGCCTGACCAAAGGCATCTGGCAGCTGCAGCAGGTGTGGGGAGGGAGTGAGACGGGTGCTGCCCAGCCCATGGCATGGGACTGAGCCATGAGTGGCTCATTCAAGGGGCATGGCTTCTGCTGCTGTGCACACCCCAGGAGGTATGGGGGGCATGTGCCCCAGATCTGTGCAGGGGAGGGTGGGCTGCTGCTGTGGGCTGGGGCTGGAGCTGCACTGGGGTCTTCCCAGTGGGTGGGGGGGCATGCTATGTTTGGGGTGGTTGCCGGTGGTGCTGGGAGGGGGCTATGGGTGGGGGGGGGGGCAGCTGCAGCCACCCCAAGAGTCACCATAGCCCACCTGGCCCTCCTCCCCCCCCCCCCCCGGAACAGCCTGGCACTGCACCAGCTCCAGCTTGCAGCAGCAGCCACGCAGATCTGGGGGCACGCACACCCTATGCCTCCCGGGACGCATGCAGTAGATCCCCCTGTTCCACGTCCCCCTGCCTGTGCCCTTCTGCCTCCCTGACTCTTGAGCATCGGGGGTGTGGAGTTTCACTGAATCTCCACATCCTGCATGATTTTGTGCTGTGGGATGTTCAGCTCTGCCTGTTTGTCCCACAGCATCTTGCCCTCTTTGATGCTCCAGTGGAAGTAGCCTGTTACCTTCCTGTATTTGAAATGAGCTTGCTGGTGTTGCTGGCACTGTCACTGGCAGCCTTGTCCCCCTCCAAGGTGTCCTTGACAATGAGGTGGAACTTGTGTGCCACACAGCAGATGACAACAAAGTGTGACCATATTGACCCCATTGTTGGTGACCATGAACCTGCTGTGTGAGTTCACCCTGCCCAATGATCCACCACTGCACCAAGCGGTTCATGGCCCCAATCATCTCAGTTGCTGTTTGGGACTCATCCATCAGCTCAGCTTGAGAAAGAGCCCACCAAAAGCCTGACTGGTCACACCAGTGTCCTGTGAGGGAGAGGTAGGTGTGATCTCCACCCTGACTGCTCTAGATGTCTGAGATGAAATGTAAGGCCACCTGCGGACTTGCATTGCACAGCTCCTCCCTCAAGTACCCCCTGCATGCCTCATACAGGGAGGGTACCACCATCCTGCTGAAGGTGGTGTATGTGGGTACTTTGTATGATGGGGCCATGACCTCAAAATGATTTCAGACCACACAACCCCCATGCTTCTGGGGTGTGGGTGGATGTGTGGATGCTGCTATTTCCCCCTCTTCAGCAGGCAGAAGCACAGCAACAGGAGGAGCAGACTCAGCTGAGCCACTTGCCTCCACAACCTCTACCACAACCTCCACTGAAGTGCCTTCTGGGGAAGGAGACCTGGCTCTAGAGGAAACTTGAAGGGTGTGGAGTATAAACCAAGATGTTTCCCCCTCCTTCCTTATGGCACACTATTCCCCCTCCTTCCCTAATTTCCTTTCCTATGGCACTTGGATCCAGCTCTAGCTCTTCCTCCAGCTTTTTCTCTGGCACTGGAAAGCTCAGGCTGGGAAGTGAAATGGGGTGAAGGAGACTGTCATGCTGGTGCTGCTCGTTGTCATGGTGGTGATAGTGGGGGGTTATAGCTGGTGGTATTCGAGGGGATGCTGACTCAGGCAGTGGCACTGCTCCCCTCTCCTTGCTGCTAGTAGAACCAGAAGCCTCATGCCTACTAGTTGTAGGAAAGATACTGAGTCTCAGTCTGGTGGTGGTGGAGACTTACAGTACTCCTCCTACCCCCTCTTCCGCCCCTCCACGAAGACTTGCCAGCTGCTTTTCCAGCAAGCTTCATAGTGTGTTTGGTGTGCTGGAAAATCTGTGTTCTTCTGTAATGTACTATGTAATTATGTAATATATGTAGATAAGTGTATGTATGTACATAATGTATGTATTTGTGTATTTATGTAATAAATAAAATATATGAATGTATGTAAGTGTTCCTGTATAAATTGTATATTATAATATTCAATATATGCTGTGCTTCCCTGCACAGTGAATGGAATGCACACTGTGAGAGAGCACACAGATTTCTTTTCTGGGGGAAAATAATCATAATAGACTAACAGAAACAAAAAGAGGATTTTGGGGGAGGAATAAATTGAAAGGAATAAATATAATAGTAAAGGTATTAGGAAAGGAAAAGGTATTGGACCCCACTTGCTAGGAGCAGACTAGCAAGTAGGAAGTAATAGCCTTTCTGATGCTGCTGAGCTGCTGGAAGACACAGCTCAGTAAGCTGACCCCAAGGCACAGACAAAAAGCCCTGCTAAAGCACATGATCTATACAGATGTTGGGCGAACTGGGTCACACTAACATGGTTCTTTTTCTGGGCATGTGCTGTGCTTGCCCTGGGGGCATGTTGAGCTGAAAGTAAAGTGCCATTTTTTTTCCCCACATCAGTCAGTGGCCAAAGTGTATTTATCAGACAACAAATCCTTTTTCAATTGGTTCATTCTGACTTATTACTTGAAAAAATGAGCATTGAGCCACCAGCTTCTCTGTGACCAGTAACCCTTAAGGAGAAGTCTTTGTGTGAACAAAATTGTCTTAAGTGAAGACTTTGGCTCATTTATTTTGGCTGAGTAACAATTTCCAAAATATTTTAAGTGATCAGTGTGTGGGGTTGAAGGAACCCACTGCATTTAAGCTATGGCAGGGTTTTTGACCAGGGTTCATATAATTAGGTTAGCGCTGGAGACCAGTTAATGTAGCTCTTCACTTTTATGAAGAGGATTGAGTGAGCTCTGATAGCTTGTCTGAAAAACTGGAGTTAATGTAATGTTACATTAACTCTGCTGACACAGTTGATTGCTCCAGCAGGGAATTGGCAGAGTCAGCATCCCCCACCTAACAACCCCCATTACTTACAATCAGGCTTTTATAGATCAGCTGCTGCAGCTTCCCAGCCCTCTGGAGAGGAGCTCTGATGGCTAATTTAGCAGAGCCACTAGTTCTATTCTAAGGGACTCTGAAATGAAAGCTTTGCCTTCATTTGTCCCATTAAAAAACATTCTGGGTATGTCCACACATGCAGGCAAACGCACTTGAAGCAGCTCAAATAGAAGTGGCACAAACTTGAGCTGGGGATTTTTGCCTTGGCACACATGCATGGACACACACTTTGATGTGGGACAAGTTGTGCCACTTGAGGCAAAATAACCTTGTCCAGCTCCTCCTGGATCTGCAGCCAGGGGGAGCTAGAGCCTGGGGCCAGCACCTGTGCTACCCCAGCAGTATAAAAACCTGCCCTGTGCTGGCCCCAGCAGCATAATAAGCTGCCCTGGCAAGCAACTCAGGGCTACTTCTGTTGCAGCAGTCTGGCAGTGGAGGCTGCTGTCTGGCTATGATCTGCTGCCACCTGCGACAGCATGTGGCCCCAAGGCTGCATGCCTTCCAGACCCAGATGGGGATTGCACAGTTGCAGCAGAGGCATCTTCACCTCTGGGCTAGCTGCCAGCGGGCCATGGCTGCACAGTTGGCCTTTGTGCAGCACTACTGCCACGTGTGCCACCGCCCAGCCTTCTGGGCAGCAGTCACCCAGAAGATGTTCTCAGTGTGGTGGCCTGCTTTGAACTATCAAAGCATGTCCTCCTGGCCCTAAGTGGACCAGCTGGGTCCACCTCAGTTGAGTCCCATGTGCCAGCCCTGAGCAGGCTCCTCTGACTGGGTCCTGCCACTTCCCTCACTCTCAGGAATTCTGGTGTTCCCTATTTAAAAACTGTAAAATCTCTGATAAAAAAGCCCAAATTCACACTTTAAAATACCCCCAAATCCACGTTCTTCCACAATTAAAACAAAAGGCCACTAATATATATATGAGGGAGAGTTTGATGAGTTGGACAATGTTTTCTTGATATATTTGCAATCTTAAAGCAATTTGGAAGTCTACCAGTGCCTCTATCATCATCATCATCAAATAAATTCTAAATATCTATATGTTTTGATGCTTGCTTTTGGTTTCCTTACCATAGAACAATTAGAGCTCCTTCTGACCCCTTTACTAGCTAAGATGGGGGGACAGCTGCTTTTGCAGCCACAGCTCCTGCCAGCAGGTCTCAATCTATCTGGCAGCTGGGCATGCTAAGTGTGATGGGGGACTGTGGAGTTTGCAGGAGGGGGGTGGGAAGGGATATGGAGGGATGTGGGAGGGGTGCTTCTCAGGGGGGTGGGTCCCCTGGCCCCCATAGGGTGCAGCCTCTTCGCACAGCACATGGACTGCCCCCCCATCCACTGCAGGGCCCTCATAGATTCATAGACGTTAGGGTCGGAAGGGACCTCAACAGATCATCGAGTCCGACCCCCTGCATAGGCAGGAAAGAGTGCTGGGTCTAGATGACCCCAGCCAGATAGTTATCCAACCTCCTCTTGAAGACCCCCAGGGTGGGGGAGAGCACCACTTCCCTTGGGAGCCCGTTCCAGACCTTGGCCACTCGAACTGTGAAGTTCTTCCTAATGTCCAGTCTAAATCTGCTCTCTGCTAGCTTGTGACCATTATTTCTTGTAACCCCCGGGGGCGCCTTGGTGAATAAATACTCACCAATTCCCTTCTGTGCCCCCATGATGAACTTATAGGCATCCACAAGGTCGCCTCTCAACCTTCTTTTGTGGAGGCTGAAAAGGTCCAGTTTCTCTAGTCTCATCTCGTAGGGCTTGGTCTGCGGGCCCTTAACCATACAAGTGGCCATTCTCTGGACCCTCTCCAGGTTATCCGCATCCTTCTTGAAGTGTGGCGCCCAGAATTGCATGCAGTACTCCAACTGCGGTCTGACCAGCACCTGATAGAGGGGAAGTATCACCTCCTTGGACCTATTTGTTATGCATCTGCTGATGCACGATAAAGAGCCATTGGCTTTTCTGATGGCTTCGTCACACTGCCGGCTCATGTTCATCTTAGAATCCACTAGGACTCCAAGGTCCCTTTCCACTTCCGTGCCACCCAGCAGGTCATTCCCTAGGCTGTAGGTGTGCTGGACATTTTTCCTCCCTAGGTGCAGCACTTTGCATTTCTCCTTGTTGAATTGCATTCTGTTGTTTTCTGCCCACTTGTCTAACCTGTCCAGGTCTGCTTGCAGCTGTTCCCTGCCCTCCGGCATGTCCACTTCTCCCCATAGCTTTGTGTCATCTGCAAACTTGGACAGAGTACATTTCACTCCCTCATCCAAGTCGCTGATGAAGACATTAAAGAGTATCGGTCCAAGGACCGAGCCCTGCGGGACCCCACTGCCCACACCCTTCCAGGTCGAAGCCGACCCATCCACCACGACTTTCTGGGTGCAACCCTCCAGCCAATTCTCCACCCACCGGACTGTGTAGTCATCCAAGTCACAGCCTCTTAACTTGTTCACCAGTATGGGGTGGGATACCGTATCAAAGGCCTTCCTGAAGTCTAAGTATACGACATCCACCCCTCCTCCTGTGTCCAGGCGTTTTGTAACCTGGTCATAAAAAGAGACTAGATTGGTCAGGCACGATCTGCCTGCCACGAACCTGTGCTGGTTTCCCCTCAGCATAATTTGTCCTGCCGGGCTTTTGCATATGTGAGCCTTGATAATTTTTTCAAAGACTTTGCCAAGGACGGAGGTGAGACTGACTGGCCTATAGTTGCCCGGGTCCTCCTTCGTCCCCTTCTTGAAAATGGGGACCACATTGGCCCTTTTCCAGTCCTCTGGGACTTGGCCCGTGCGCCATGAGCATTCAAATATTCCCGCTGTGGCTCTGCAATGGTGTCGGCCAGTGCCTTCAGCACCCTCGGATGGAGCTCATCCGGGCCTGCCGACTTAAAGGCATCCAGTTCTTCCAAGTGACTCTGCACCATCTCAGGGTCTACGCATGGAAGTCTGGCACCTTGCTGCTGCCTCTCTACAACCCTAGTGAGAGACTTGTCGTGCCTCTTGCTTAGGAACACCGAGGCAAAGAACTTGTTGAGGAGTTCAGCCTTGTCGCCCCTGTCCATCACCAATTGTTTCTGCCCATTTAGCAGGGGTCCTATTCCTCCCTGGGCCTTCCTTTTACTCCCTATGTATCTAAAAAACAATTTCTTGTTGTCCTTTACTTGGGATGCCATCCTCAGCTCCATGGTAGCTTTGGCCCATCTAACTGCCTCCCTACAAGCATGAGCAGAGGAGGTATATTTGTCTTTGGTGATCTCTCCCTGTTTCCACTTTTTATGTGCTCCCCTTTTTGCCCTTAGGCTGCCCTGGATTTCTGCGGTCAGCCAGGGAAGGCTCCTGGCCCCTTTCCCTCTTTTACCCCGCATGGGGATCGTCTCGCTTTGTGCCCGAAGGATCGTTTCCTTAAGGCACAGCCACCCTTCTTGGGCTCCCATCATTTCAAAACTCCTACTCTGCAGTGTGTCCTTGACTAATTGCCTGAGTTCATTTAAATCAGCTTTCCTAAAGTCTAGCACTTTCACCCTACTAGTTACCTTACCCACTCAACGTCTTATGGTGAATTCTGTTATTAGGTGATCACTGTCCCCCAGATGGCTACCGATCTGTAGGTCCCCTACCATGTCATCCCCCATTGCCAATACCAGATCCAGTATGGCATTCCCCCTAGTGGGACCATGTATCTCCTGTGTCAGATGGAGGTCCTGTACACAGGTTAGAAACCTGTGTGAGCGGTGGAACTTTGCCATCTGTGTCTCCCAGCAGATGTCTGGGTAGTTTAGGTCCCCCATGACTACTGCCTCATGGTCCCTGCCCTACATGGCCCACATCTCTCTCTCCACAGCAGCAGTGGCCGTCGGGGCACTCTGGGCCCTTCTGGCACAGCCACCCTCCCCTGTGGTGTGGGGCAGTGCGGCTTGGCCCCAGCTGCCTGGCACCCAGCACTGTCTGTGTTAAATTATGGCTTGGTGCAGGGCCATGCACCTTGAGGCAGCTCCGGGCTGCTCAAGCTGTCACTTGGGACCCTGTGCCATTCATGACCATGTGTTATGCCAGGCCAGGTCCTGCATTTATGAGCCTTGTGTGCCATTGGGCTAGGCTGGTTCCATGCATGCAGGACCTGCCCCAGCCTGGCACATGGTCCCTGCAAGCAGCATGGGGCCCCAGGTGACGGGCCAAATGGCCCGGAGTTGCCTAAAGGTGCACAGCCCCGCATCAAGCTGGGCAGGCCTGTGCAATTTGGCTGAGGGAGTGCTGGATGCCAGGCAGCCTGGGCCAAGCCCCTCTACCCAAGGGAAGTGGTGCTGGCTCCTACCCTGGGGGTCTTTAAGAAGCGGCTTGATGCCTACCTGACTGGGGTCATTTGAGCCCAGTTTTCCTTCTGCCCAGGCAAGGGGTCGGACTTGAAGATCTACAAGGTCCCTTCGGACCCTACTTCTATGATTCTATGATACCCCATGCCATGGGGGGCTGTGCCAAGAGGGCCCTGACTACCCTGATGGCCGCAGCTGCAGGAGGTGAGGCTATGGGACACGTGGGGGGGCAGGTGGAGGACCCGCCCTTCCCGAGCAGCCCTACTTGTTTTAAGGCCAAGGATACCTGTGCTTGAAGAGCTGATGGAAGATGGCACATGCCTGGATCTTACTTTCCTAAATGGCAATACTAAGTCATTAGGCTCAGAGCCAGATTATCCTTTCATTTGCATCGGTGCAGCCTCACTGAACTAAATTCATTGTTGCTTCTTGAGGGCCAGATCCAAGACTCCAGCAGCCAGGTGGGTGGTGCCAGGGAATCATGGAGGTTAATGCTGCTATCCCTTACCAACAGCCACTGACACACATCTTCAACAGGGCTCCATGCCCTGAATTTCAGTGGTGGGCCCAGCCCCCACATTTCCAACCCCTCTAAGAGCTCTGCAGACCAGATGACATGGTTCCTTGGACCATATGTTTTACTTCCCTGAATTACAGGATGAATTGTCCTCAGTCAGGTTATACAAGGAGCCTGTTGCATAGTTAAAAAGATGACCCTAAACCATCTACCTAAACCTTGCCATTTTCCAGGATTATACCACACTGTCCTAACCAATCCCATCTGTAGCATTGCTACTTTGTTGCCCTGGTCCTATGCCCAAATGATTCTAAATATTCATTTTTTTTTCTAGAATCTTTTCATAATAGGTATTCATTTCTGAATATCTAGATAAGAAGTTAGGATATGTCAGACATTTTTTCCAGAGCTGCCTTGATCTTGATGTTTCCATAAGTTCTTAGAGGCTAAAGAATTAGATTGGGTTATCTTTTATTTAAAAGAGAGAAGGGTGTGTTTCATCTTAGTGTTCTGGTACTGGTTGTAAATGGATAAATCCAGTAAGAATGATTGTTTTCAAGCTTATCTGAAAGAATTGCAACCTAAGGAGAACAGAAGAAAGTACTACAAGGTATAGAATAAAGCATGACAATTCCACTTTAAACATAAGTTGCAGTAAAATTTGGCTTCTGAGTGTGAATACAGAAAAAGAGATAATTTACTGTGGTTTTTGAAAAGCGGATGACATGCTGCACTATTTATGGCAAACTTCAGCTTGGCAGTACTGACACTACATGTTGTTAAACTTTATAGAATACAGAAGAAAAACATTGTGCTCATTTTTTAAATTCAAAATTGAGGCTTTGGTGGGTTGGATTCTGGCCAGAATATGGGAGTAAATCCAAATGGCTAAACTTAAATTCAAATTTCTGTCCTACTACTGTAAAACTACTTTTATTGGTAAGAGCTGCAGACAGTATTTTTGACATCAAAACACATATAAATGCAATACCACTGCTAGCTGAAAGAACCTGGAAACATTTTAAGAGGTCAGGTTAAAGCATCATCTACCCAATAGAAAGATTTTATCATCTGCTAAAATTCTTTCACTTTTATGTGAATATCTTATTCAGTATTTAGTTTGTAAGTTATTCAGTATGTGAATATGTACATTAGACGGAGCCATCCCTAGGGGTGTGTGGGGGTGGGGGAGGAGGCGGGGAGGGAAGGTGGTGAGCAGCTGGAGTGGGGGGCATGCAGTGGCTGTCACAGTGGGGCCTGTACAGCAATGTCCATGGGACCTGGGGTGGTCACCCCAATTTGCTCCCCCCCTCCCCCAGGGACAGCCCTGATATGTGATTTTGTAACAAATTTATATGAAATGTGCCCACCCTCTCTTTCAAACTAGATCTAAATAAATTGTGATAGTGGATGCATTGACTCAATTAATTTTTGCTTTTAATCTGTTCATTTGGTAGTTTTATCCTTTGTTTTTATAAACAATGTGCTTAACCAGCTTTTGTAGGATTTGTTAAATACTGAACATCAACCTTAAAGGGTCATTGGATACCATTTATACGTTCATTTATTAAAAGATAGCACTCAAATTATTAGATTTACATATGGCCCAATTTATTTCTCAGGCCATTAAATGTTATTGTACATAAATGACATTGGTTGTTAGCGTGTTGTAATCCAAAAAATATGTTTTCCTTAATTTCATACTAAATTTTCTTCAAACACAGAAGAGTTCATAAACTCATGACATCTTATACTATAATAATATCACAGTATCACAGTACGTATGTCATGAATTGACTACCACTGTCGACCTGAATTTTAACTGAATACAACAAGAGCATTAGAAGGATTTTCCTTTAGAGAGTTTTGTATAAACTAAATAATTGGTACGTAATAAACACTTTTTATTTTTGTATAGCAGCTGGTGATTTAATTGTTCTTTCTGTGAATAACCTCCAATTATTTTTCTAATGTGTTTTTATAGGTAGTTACTATTTGATTTCGTAGGGGAATATATGAAAGAGAGAGAGAGCATAAAATCCAAAATATTTATTTTTAAATCTAATAGAAACATAGATTATATATCAACAGACACTTAAAAATAAGCTTTAAAAAATAATTGCTTTAACTATAGCAAAAGAAACATGACTTTACAACCTAATGAAATGTTGTAAAATTAAAACTAGAATTTTAAACAAGCATTTATTTCCATAATTAAAAGTTAAATGTTGGATGATAGGCTAATACTAATGCTTGTCTCCTCAGGTGCTAATTAACTAGTATATTTGTGCCACAGGATAACTCTGCCTTTTTGTGGCAGAGCACCTTTGGTGCTTGTCACTTTAAGGGCTGAGAGCAGGCAGCAGGGCAGCCGGCAGGTGTAGGCCAGCTCTGATGAGGTGGTCACATGACCACAAGAGGGCCATGTGAATGAAGGAGAGGGCTGAATGGCCTCTATTTTAACTCAGGCCCTCAGGGCTGAGCCAGCAGTTGCTGCAAACAGCTGGGGAAAGAACACTGCTCATCTAGAGCTGCTCGGAACATCTTGGAGGTAAGGGTAGGAGCTATGTAGATGGCAGGAGGCTCCTGGTCCCGGGGCATGACTTGAACTTACACGCTGCTGGGAAAAAATGGCCTGGTGGGACTGCCTATGGCAGGGTAGTTCCCCAGAAATGCTAGGCCAGTTGCCTCCCCAGTGAAAGATGGGTAGGGGTGCCTTATAACCCCAGCTCCCACTACCCAGTGGGTAATTTTAGAGCAGGGACAGGTAGTGGGGCCAGGCATTTGTGGACACCTGAGCCTGTGGGGTTTAAGACCTCAAGCTCCAGTGAGGGGGCATAGAGTTGGCCCAATGAGGGGGTGGAGAGAGGATCCAGTGAGGAGGCAAGTATGTGTAGAGGCCTGCACAGAGTAGGGTGCACAGTGGCACTTGAAGGGTTGTGCATGAGGGGTATAGAGTAGGGTCTGTACAGGTGGGGCTGAAGGGCTGCACCAGAGGGCATTTAAAGTAGTTGCTCAGGAATCCTGTAGAGCTGCACATGGGCCAGCCCCCACAAGAGTGACAACATGAGCAAATTGCCTGGAGAGGGGCTAGTGGCTGAGTTCAGGCCAGTGTGAGGCATAAGGCTGGTGGCCACAGGGTCTGAAGGGCTGCATGTTGGCTGGCCAGAGCATGAGTAGGAAAGCCTGAAGGGCCGTGTAGAGTAGGGCCCAAGAGGGACCTGAAGGGACTGCATGGATCCATGGTGGGCCCAGTGAGAGTGGGCAGTGTGAATGAGGCCCTGTGAGAAGGGGCAGAGTGCTAGTGTAGAATTCTAGAGGCCCAGCAAGGGGCAGTTTAGGTCGGCCTTGGGCCGGAGCTGTTACTGATTTGTGATGCCATCTGCAAGGAATGGGACATGGTATAGGGTAGATTGGAGCCATGTGTAATGTGTAATTAATTGAGCAGCCTCCTGCATATTTTCATCAAAATTATTAAGCACGGTGGGGGGCAGGAAGCTCGCACACAGCCACTGCTGCCACCATCCTGTGCTATCTCACTGCTCTGTGTGGAGCCACTGCCTGCTGGGTTATTTCAGATAACCAGAACTTTTACATAACCAACAATCCCCTTACCCTGGGGATGCTGGATAACAAAGACTTTACTGTACATAACAGTCTCTTGGTGAATTGCTAAAGAGATGGTATAAGATGGTGAGAGTTCAGAGGCCAGTATGTGTGAGGAAGGACATCAGAACTAGGGACAGAAATTACTAGGCCTGTGAAAAGTGGCTAGTATTTGCTTTGGATTCGGCTGATTCGGGGGACAGTGATTCAATTTGGTCATCCTAATCACTGTCCCAAATCAATTCGGGCAAATCAAATAGGCCTCATCCCCCTGCCTGCTCTCTCAGCCCTGTCAATGGCTGCTGTGCCCACCCCGGCACTTAAAAATAAAAAAAAATGAATAATTAAAAAAAAGCTCCACACTTAGCAGCTTCTGTCAGTCGGAGGGGAGGGGGGTGATCCCTGCTACCCCCCACTGCTCTGAGCTGCATGAGGGGGTTCTGCCACAAGCTGTCAGAGGTCCTGAGGGTGGCTGCAGCAGCCGGTGAGTGCAGGGGTCTTTTTTTTTTTTTTTTTTTTTAAGTGCTGGGATGCTGGGGCTCGTCTGGGCAGCCATTGATAGGGCTGGGAAAATGGGCAGGGGTCGGGGGGGGGGATGCTCAGCGGGGCTGTGGCAACTTATTGGTTCAGTCTACACAGCTCAGGCTAACCTGCAAAGATTGAATTGATTCAGCCTTGGGCTTTTGACTGTGTACTTTGCTCGGGGGAAGATGAGAAAGCAGAGGCAAAAGAGAGCAGAAATAGAGGGAGCACGTACTTTTGGAACACACGTATGGTGTGGATCTATCACTAAGATGCATGACCATAATTAAATAACAAGGGACAGCAATATGAGTTAGGAGCTATTTTATTTTGGATTTATCATAAGTACATAGACTCTTGATGCCACTTATATGCTATCCTCAAAACTTTTATAAGGTTGTAAGATTGTGGGTTGCAACTGTCTATTTATTCTGTCAGAGTAAAGATCACCTCTTCTGAGGTATACAGAGTTTAGAAGTCTGGCTGCTCACTTGAAAAAGAAAGCAGCTGTACCGACAGGTACAACTACATGGTCAAGTGATTTTTTTTTTTTTTTTTTTTTTTTTTTTTTATGGACCTTAGGTTTGTATTTGCACACACATGACTTCAACAATCAAGCCCAAAGTGTTGTCATGGAACTAGGTTGTTAACATGAAAGCACAAGCACTCCATTAAGAAAAATGATTGTAGCAGAAAAAACCTTTTGGACTAAATAGGAATGATGAGGTCTGGCTTTTTTGTGTGAGAATTTGCAGTGGGATCTGTCCTGGATGTCCCCATTAATGAACACCTCTGAAGACAATGGGAATATGTAAACATCAAAGCAGAAAAAGAAATGTGATCTGTTGCATTACAGGCGTAATTCTCAGAGCTGGCGAGTTTACAAAATGAGTAATTTTTAATCCTAATTATTATAAATAGTATAATTCTGTGACAAAGGCGATTTGAGATTTAAGCCTGCTTTTCTAAATTGTTTAAAGTAAAGCATACTCTCTTCTACATGGTACAAGAATGATTGGTTCTGTTCTTGAAATATGTTTTTGCTGCACTGACCTTTGGCAGTCAGAGGCATTCAAAGATGCTATAGCTTTGCTCTATGAATAGTTTGGCTGTTCATTTCAATTTCAGAGAGAAATATTTTTTTTTGTTCACCATATCGCAATGTTTGGTTAAATTGTAGTATACATAAACTTTGTTGTGCCACTAAGTCAGATGACTGTTAAGTTTTGTTCAAAAGATCCATGTCACAGTAGACAACAACTTCAGCTTTTATGGGACAAAAATTTTCCACTGAAAATTCAGTGAGTACATTTATGACACCATAGTCTGGACATCCTCCTGCTTAAACTATGACTGCTTTCTTTCTTTCTTCATCCAACAAATGAATAGGGAAGAGGAATGTTTAAAATCAACTAGTTGGCTGCATTTGGGTGGGTTTTTCCTATCTGTTTTTTAAACAGGTGGTTGCATTTTTTTTAAATGCACCCATGGCAGAGGTATAGGATTGCTAGAATTGCCTGGTACCATACGTCTTCTGTGCAAGTTTATCCAATTCCAGCAGCTAGAGAAGTATGAGATCCCTCTAGTGCGGTTTGCTGGCTTCAGTGGCAGTTTCTTGGTTTCTTTGCTTGCTTTTTAACAGGTTTTATATAGAAGTAGCAAATTCTTTGCAGAACCTGCTGTATTAATATCTGTATATAGTACATAAAAGCCACACTTTGCAGCTGAAGGTCTCATTAAGAGGGACTTTTTTTTTTTTTAGCCTTTGATATTCTAATCTTATCATGTTTTCAAATTCCAGCTCTCTAAAGCAAAATGTGCCATTTTTACAAACTCTTTGATGTGGTTTTTAGTAACATAAATATAAAAATTGCAACCTGTTTTTACCTGTCACATACATGAGATTTACTTCTATATGACAGCATACCCTCCAGATTAAGAATGTGGTAATATATATGGATCTGAACATATAAAAAAATATGTGGGAGGGGGTGGGGGTTGGCTCCTGTTAATTTTCAGTGAACAGTTCTTGAGAGAGAGAGGGCCCTAACCAAACTCATCTGAAGTTAGTGGAAGCATTTTCAAAAACTACAGAGGAACGCATTAAGAAATGCTTATTTGTAGCAGATGATAATTTCAGAGCAAAGTCATGGTGAGGGGAAAAAGAAGAACAAATAGTTAGTCCAAACAAGACATAGAAGACTAAATTGTCAGTACATGTGACACCTTGTTGACAGAAATGTTGCTATTTTTTGCATTATATCCTCTTGTGCAGAGAGAATTTTTCTTGATAACTTTAATCTGTTTCACCTAATTATTTGCTGAGTTAGTGAAAATTCATACTGGCTGTATAATTAACTTAGAACAAGAAAATCTATATTCACAAGTATACATCAGAAGAATGTACCTTTTGAAAAGAGACTCTTTTTCCTACATCACACCATTAGATCTACTACACCAATAGATAACACTTAAATTACTACCTGTCGTGGAATGAAACTTGTTAATTTTTATAAATCAAACAGCAATTTACAATAATAGGTTTAAATTAATCTACAGCATTATGGAGCCTTTTATTTGTAGCCTTGAAGGAACAAACCTTTGGAAAATAAATAGCTATTTATTTTCCAAGTACTAGTTAAAGTTTTTTTCTGTTATCTCCAGTTATTCTTAAGATGCATGTTATTCTCTAAATTAGTCACTAGATGGCAGGACAAGATCACCATACTCATCAGATCATGACAATGGCACTTTCTGTTGTCTGAAACAAAAATCACAGAGAAAATGAACAGTTTGGATAAAAGGGAATAGAAAGTGAGAGAGAGTTTTTCACCTAGATTTAAAAAAATAATGCATTTGGGAGTCTCAAACTGCCATTCTAACAAGCACAATATGGTAATAGCTAAATTGCAGACACTGGCATGTGATTTTAACAAGTACAATACAGTAATGGCTAAATTGCAGACTCTAGAGCATGGCAAAGTAGAATCTTTATTTTAGAAAAAACAAAACAATGGAAAATATTATAAAGCAAGTACCTGAACTTGAAAGTAATTTTCTTCATGTCTGTTTTTAATGAGGACTTTTCTGTTAGTATAAGAAATTTTTTCTTTGTCTTTCATATTCTTCAGCTAATTCACTGTGTTTATAGTCTTACTGCCCTGTTACCATAAGAATGAATCAGAAAGGGCAGAGATAGAAATGGCCCTTGAGAACAGATTTTCATTTCAGCAACAGTAGTGTTAATCCAAGCTAAATGAGAGTAGAACCTATCCCTTATGAAATATAGTCTATTCCCCTGTCAATATAGAATTGCTTTGTGTAGCACATTTTTGCAGTGTTTTGTCCAGTATAGTTTAGATATTGCAAAAAAATATGTTTCTTACCACTTCCTCTGGAAGACTATACCATAGATTGAGTCATCTATGACTTCACTCTAGGTTCAAGTCACAGAAACGGATAAATTCCACGTGATTTTTTTTTTTTTCCCTTCCCTCACCATTGAACACATCTATCTCTGCATTTATATCCTATTTGTCACCGTATCAGAATTACCCTGAGTATAGCAACTGTTTAAACACAAATAATTAAATATCCACAGTGATAAACATATCAACATTCATACAAGTTAATTGACTTAGGTGGCTATGTGGGAAATCTAAAAGCTTTCCCCTAACTTTCTAATGCTAAAATCAACCACCCCATGACCTTTCTTCACAGAATAATTTTAATGTAGTTTAATGGAACTGCATTTTGTGTCATATCTCATATTGTGCATGAATATTTGGGAAAAATATACAGGTTTTCTCTGCGAAGAAAAAGTAAACCAGTCCAACTCAGAGGGGTTTTGATCATCACGTGAGCAGTAAGGCCCACAGATTACCAAGTTATTGTTCTTATTAAACCATTTTATAGCCTTCAAGTTCTTATATCAATAGCATATACCTCAGTAACTTTCACAATCCAGAGGCAGCTGATTATAAAGTGGAATTCAAAGCTGCCTATGGGACTTGGATGCCTGATTCCCACTGAAATAAAAGGGGAATAGTGCATCACAATCCTTTACAGCAGAATTTTTCAAATCTGCTTCATGTTTAGTTTGGCCCCTGGAGGAAAAAAAGCAGTATTTATAGGTACGAACAATTATTTCATAAGTATATAATGGAAGAACGGAAGGAAAAATACAATTTCTGAGTAGGTATTGTTGGCATATGGGAGTGCAGTTGCATCCCCCTTTGATTCCTGCTCCACTCAAAGTTTATAACCGACTGCCTGGTAGTGGCAGCAGCATTTTTATTCAGGCAGCAGGGAGGGGGAGTCACTTGACTTCACAGCTCATGGTAATCTACCTGATTCCTTCTAAACTCCCTGTCCCATGGGTATTAACAATCCTTTCTCCTCTTAATGGTCTTGATGTTCCACTAATCAAACAATTCTTTCTTGTGCTAGTCTGCTCCTTTTAATGTAGCTCCTATTTCACAGTCCTGCAGGCTGTTCATAACTGTAGCTAAAGACATCAGCTAAGGTATGGAAACAGCTCAGGGGAATGTCAGTTTAGGTGTGGAAATAATTTTCAGGGAAGCATAAGATGCACTGTCAAGATACTAAAGAAGACTTGCTTTTGTTTTATGAATCTGAAAGAGATGTATATTTAATTCTGATGACAACAGGACTGAAGAAACAACATATTTTGATTAGTTTTGCCTAGTTTGTTGTGCTTTTTTTATACATAATATAGGTTAGAGAAAATGAATGCAAACTCCAATAAAGATATATTTTTTTTACTTTGATCTCAAACTGAATAATATAGCCCTAGGTCCCTAGTATATTAGTAAAGCTTCTAGTTTATTTTACCTGGAGAAAAATGTGTGTTGTGTTGCATGAGATGATGCACCATATCACCTTTTCAAAATCCTAGATCTACCCATGCCTACATATAACTGTAAAAAAAAAAAAATTCTTATGAAAATTTCCTGTGTTTTTTATACATTAATACTGTTAGAAAATTTACGTGGAAAAAAGCAATTTAGTACCATAAATTTGCATATCCAGGCATGTTTTTTTCATCATTTCAGTTCTTTTGGATCAAATGCTGACTGAGACTTTAATTTGCATCATCACAGATCCTCACGGGAGGCAAGAGGCTTCATACCAGCTATGAACTGACTGCCCAGAGGAGTTTTCCATCTATTGACTCCTTTGTGAAATCCTATGAAATACAAACTTCCATTTCTACCCAGGCGCACTTTTACAATCTTTTCTCCACTGCCTGATGAAAGGTGTTTGTGCCCGAAAGCTTGCAATTAAAGACATTTTTTTGCAAAAATCTTGTTGGTCCAATAAAAGATATAATCTCTACTACAAGTCCTGATTGACTGAGACATTAGGCATCAGGCAAAACAAAACAAAACAAGGGGCAGACAGTTTAAATAGAAACAGCTTTTTCATTTGATTAAGTGCAAATATGTCTTAATGTTAGAAGTAAATACTCCAGAGGCGTCCTCTTCTGAGCCAAGTCCTTAGTCTTGTCTTATACCTGGCACTGGGCCCCTTCAGTTCTCATGTGTTCATTAGGAGCTGAGGGAACTAATCAATTAACAGTACTTTGTTTCAGAGTAGGCAGGAAGAATATGCGTATGATACCGTGTTGTAAAGCAGCATCTTCTATCATGAAAATTGATAGGCAATGGCATACTCGGTTTCCAAAAGCAATTGAATACATTCACCATCTCATAGAATGTGTTTAGTAACTTAGAGATCCTTTTTGTTTATTATATAGATTTTAAAGATATTGCTAAGCGTGTACCACAGTCAACTCTCAGCCAAGGAGCTTTGTAAGATAACATGTATGTTAGGGAAATCATGTGAGAGGTTTTCATTATCCCAAGAATTCTGGAAGTGGGTAGATCTAAATGATGTCATGGTGAAAAGGGACATTGTATGTTAACACTTTGCCTCATGTGGAGAATTGGTGCCTAGCTGCCATTTATGGCTTTGGCAATCATTCCTTTGAACCCTGACTGGCAAATAGGGCTGGTTACACATATGACCATAATGGATTACTGGTGACACATGAAGTTTTGCTGGGAAGAAAGGCCAAGGCACATGCAGCTGCTGCTATCAGTTGCGGTTTTCATTCTGCTGCGATACAATCATATAGCTCCTTAAAACAATCTAGAGTGGTGGTGGCCAAAAGGCTTAATTTTGCTTTGTAATATGAAAGAAGCTGTTTATGCCAGGAAAATCCAGCCCTTGTTTTGGTCAGTTAGCAGAACAGGGCATGGGAAGTACTGCAGTAAGAAAGATGGTAGACTCTCAGGATCCTGAGAACGAGTGCTGTACTTGTGCCATAAATTTTATTTTTCTGATTTAAATTTCATTCACCAAAAATCTTAAAGACCATTGCTGAGAATGATGGAATCTTCTTAAAGAAAGTGAGTAGCAAGCTAGAAAGGGTTTATATTTAAAGTGACTAAATGTTTAATTTACAGCTGAATATTTAATTTGAAATCACATTTTGACTACTCATTACTGTATGTGAAGAAATACCTGTCCGTTTTGAACAGCTTCACCAGCTGCTTCTATTTCTGTTGTGTTCCTCAGGGGAGGTTTCTGTTTGCCATCTCTCCTTTCTACCTTTCATGCAGTGTATACAACCTTTGCCTGAAACCAAACCTTTTACATATCCAATGGAAAATGATACTTGCCATATCCTCAACTTAATTCCACATCAATTAAAAGATCACACCATCCTGCTATCTTCTTTTATTATTAGTTTAATGGATTTTGTTATGCTGCGGTTATGAATAAATCTAAATGTCAGACCAACAAATATTAATGTTAGGACCTATATATATCTTTTCAGGCTATTGTACTGTTATAGATTTATTGCAATGGTAAAAATAAGTGTCTATATTGGGCTGTAGGCACCTTTCACAGAGTATGTGTGAGAATTTCAATGTGCATGAAATGTCAGAAATAGGTTTGTTTTTTTTTCTGTTGGAAGAGTGATACTGAGAGGTAACTGATGATTTCTGTAATAGGAACTATGTGAAATATTTGGAACCAAACCATACAGGACTAAAACCATACAGGACCTAATGAGTTTCATGTTACATTATAGGTTAGCACAGTACATATTTGCTAGAGGGTCCCTGAACTGAACCTGTACCTAGTATTTAATGAAATGGGGTGAATTCTTGTCATGCAGACTTATCACTGCTGATACCAGCCTCCTTTCCACTGACTCTGAACTGTTTGAAAAATAAAAGATAAGAATCTGTCACTTTTAAAACAGACGTGTTTTATGGGTTTGTGTCTTGGGAAAACCTGGGTGAAAAGAGCTCGAAGTGCATCATGCAATGTAACCCTGCCCTCTGACAGGGCCAGGCAGTTTTCAAGGTAAATTTCCCTTATGGAGCTGTTTGGGAAATGGTAGGAGTTTTTGTCCTTATGAAAACCCACAGTTTGGGGATTCTTAGCAGAATCCTGGAGGGGGTGAGGGGGAAACCAAAAATGGACATTTTCTGTGGTAAGTTCTGCTGTTTGCAAAATTACCACTTCCCTTTATATGGATAAAGTTGTACCAAATGTGCAGGGTCAGTTTTTCATATTGCTTTATAATTAATGCACCTAAATACCAGAATGGGTTTTTATATACATTTTCCATGGGTTTTTATGTATAAAATCCATTCTAATGTTTAGGTGCATTGATTTATAAAGCAGTTTGAAAAACTGGCTCTGAATAGACACAGGTATAGCCTTACCTAAACAGCTGCTGCCACTTCTTCATAACTCAGTAATTTTTCAGTGTATTCCATATATACACATACAAAAGGACAAATTGGCTGGCTGGCCCACTGACAATTTAAGGACACAATGCAAAGATTTTAAAGCGTTAAAATTAAAAAAGTATTAAAAATGAGTTCCTTTGTTATTCACTATGTCAGGAAAAGTCTCTTGGACATTCCCCCCCTTCCCCCCCCCAATCTGCTACAGATCCCAGGGAAGTCATTTCACTGTTCAGTGTCTCTATTTCCCTAACATTATCCTCCACAGTGGTAATGATCTAGACCTGTGGGGCAGAACAGTACTGCTACCCAGTGTGTCCACAGATGGTGGATAGTGGAATAGCCTTCAGGGAAGGTTAGCTGTAAAATAAGCAGGGGTAACTCTGAATAAGCAGTTGTGGACCAAGCAGTGGTGTGGGGAGGACAACAAATGGCAATGGTTTTCCTCCTGAAAAGCCACATATATTCTTTGATGATGCTGTGACATGGCAAGTACAGGTCACAACTATAATAAGCCTGCCCACCCCTAGCTATGGGTCTACGGGTCAATGGCAGAGCAGGTGGAAGAAGATGTTAGAATCTCAGTGGCTGTGAAGGTGGATGAAGGCTGCAGAAGAATGAGATCCGCAGGTGTCTTGGTCTCTTTGCCATTGGATCAAGGTCCCATTTTTTCAAGAATCATGTGGAAGCGGATGTGCAGCAGCTTCTCCACAATAAAAAAAGTCACATGCAGGTGTCTTCCATGCCAGCACATTTCTTAAGCCTTTTGGCAAAGCGAGCAGGATTGTGAGGTCTGGAAACTCCTAGTGGAACTGGCATGAAGGCGGCCGCACTATAGTCCGATGGCCGGGAACTTGGCTCCAAGGTCAAACCCAGAGAGTAGTGGTCGATGGTAGCGAATCATTATGGTGCTCCATGACCAATGGTGTCCCCCAAGGCTCTGTCCTTGGACCGGTTCTCTTTATCAACGATGTGGACATTGGTGTCAAAAGTGCACTGGCTAAGTTCGCCGATGACACTAAACTTTGGGAAATAGCATCCACACCTGAGGACCAGTTAGTGATCCAGGTTGACTTGGATAAACTTAGTAAGTGGGCAGATACAAACCTGATGACATTCAATACCGATACATATAAGGTACTCCACCTCATGGGGAGGGGGAACCCTACAGCATACTTATAGGCTCGGCAGTGCTATGCTTGCTAGCACCACTACTGAAAGAGACTTGGGGGTTGTGATTGACCACAAGATGAATATGAGCCACCAATGTGATGTCCCAGCTGGTAAAGCAAACAAAACTCTGGCTTGCATCCATAGATGTTTCTCAAGTAAATCTCAGGATGTCATCCTCCCGCTGTACTCGGCCTTCGTAAGGCTGCAGCTGGAGTACTGCATACAATTCTGGGCTCCACAATTGAAGAAGGATGTTGAGAAGCTTGAGAGAGTCCAGAGGAGAGCCACATGCATGATCAGAGGGCAAGAGATTAGGCCTTATGAAGACAGGCTGAGAGCCATGGGACTCTTCAGTCTGGAAAAGTGCAGGCTCAGGGGGGACCTGGTGGCTGCTTATAAGTATATAAGGGATGTACATCAGGACCTGGGAGAACATCTGTTCACCAGAGTGCCCCAAGGGAAAACAAGGACCAACGGTCATAAACTCCTCCAAGACTGCTGGACATAAACTCTAGACATAAGGCTGGACATAAGAAAAAATGTCTTTATGGTCCAAGCCCCCAAGACCTGTAATAGACTCCCTCCAGAAGTGGTGCAGGCACCTACTCTGGACTCATTCAAGAAACACTTGGATGTTTATCTTGCTGGGATCCTTTGACCCTAGCTGACCCTGGATTTGATAATTTTCAAGGTCCCTTCCAGCCCTAACATCTATGAAAGAAGGTTGTCTAGCACTTGGAAGAGACAAGAGTATGATTCAGCAGATGTAACTGACTGAGCAGCATTTTTCAGGATCCGTTCTGCCCATCCCACATGGGGAAGGGACTATTAAAGGTGGCCTAAACATAGCTTGTCTAATAAAGTATTCTATATTTCTTCCTGATTAGATAACTGCATCCAGTGGGATCACCTTTATGTGGTTGAAAATACCAGTGAAGATGCACCATTATTTTTGGGACCTGGAGCATCAGGATCCTCATGGACAACTCTAACAGTGATTGCCTAGAGCACCACACTGAAATCATGGCCTGAGAACTCAGGTAACACATCATCAATGTAGCTGCACTGAGTGAGACCTGGCAAGAAGGAGACGGGCAGCTCTGAGAACATGGAGGTGGCTATCCCTTCTTCTGGAAGGGTAAACAGTAAGGAGATTGCCAACTTCAGAGAGTTGGTTTTGCCATTAACAATGAATTCATAAACTAATTTAATGAGTTCCATGTCAGAATTAATGAGTGCCTTGTGACTCTCCATCTTAAATAGGCAGGGAGCCAATATGCCACTGTCATCATCAGCATGTATGCCCTGGCTCTTGATGCCACTGATGAAACCAAAGAGGAATTCTATGACAACCTTGACCAAGTCCTTTCTGACATTCTGGTGGGAGATAGACTTATTATTTTTAGTGATTTAAATCCCAGAGTCAGAGTGGCTCTAGCCTCTGGCATGGAACCATTGGCAAAGAAGGAGTAGGAAAGATCAAATCCAGTGGCATCCTCCTTTTGACCACATACATGGACTCACCATCTCTAACACCCTGTTCCACCAGAAAAAACAGGTACAAGAAGTGATGGCAGCACCTGTGATCTAAGTATTGGCACCTGATTGACTATGTCATCATCCATGCCCAGAATCTCAAAGATGTCCACATCACCCAAGTTATGCTAGGAGCTGATGACTGCTGAACTGATTACTGACTCACTAACTCAGTTATGTCACTCAGACTGGCTCCCAAATGATGGTTACAGCAGAAGTAATGCTGATGGAAGATCAACATTGAAGGACTCAAAGATCCAACCAAGCGAGACCTCTTCCACCAATGCCTCAATTCAAAACTGGTGAATTCCAACAAACAATAATGGGAAAATGTAAGCAGCATGTGGAGAGCCCTCAAGGCCACCACCATCAGCACCTGTAAAGAGACACCTTGACTCTACCAGGAAACATCAAGACTGGTTTCATGAGAATGACTCGGAGATCCAAGAGTTGGTCAATCACAGGGCAGGCCTTTTGTGCTTGGCAAAATGACACCAACTCCAAGAAAAAGAAATTAAATCTCCAACAATCCAAGGCAGAGGTCCAAAGGTGAGCATGCAATATGAAGAACAAATGGTGGGAAGGCAAGGCTAAGGAGATTCAATATCTGGATGACATCCACAATATACACAGCTTCTTCAGTGCCACCATGGCCATTTATGGTCTGAGCACTCAGGGACCAACTCCCTTGAGACCTCAGGATGGAGGAGACCTGATCAAGGATGGGAGAGTCATTAATGCCCATTGGAAGGAGCATTTGCAATACCCTCTCAATTGAGACTCTGCTGTTGATGAGAGTATTCTCAATTCCATCCCATAACACATGGTCAGAGGTGATCTTAGAATCCCTCCAACCCTTGATGAGGTGAGGGAAGTGATCAAGCAGATGAACAACAGCAAGGCACCTGGAGTGGATGGAATCCCTGCTGAAATCTTTAAACAGAGAGAAGGGGAGCTCACATCACAGCGTCATGTCCTCATCTTAATTATCTGGAATGATGAGGAAGTCCCAGATGACCTCAGGGATGCCATGATTGTAACAATCTTCAAGAAAGGACTCAAGTCTGACTGTGGAAACTACAGAGGGATTGACTTGTTGTCCACCAAAGAAAGGTCATAGTTTCATAATTTCTAGGGTTGGAAGGGACCTGAACAGATCATCAAGTCCGACCCCCTGCTCTGGGCAGGAACGAGTGCTGGAATCACAATACCCCAGCCAGATATCTATCCAAACTCCTATTGAAGACTCCCAAGGTAGGGGAGAGCACCACTTCCCTTGGGAGCCCATTCCAGAGCCTGGCAGCTCTAACCATAAAGTAATGCCTCCTGATATCAAGCCTGAACCTGCTCTTAATCAATTTGTGGCCATTATTCCTTGTTATCCCAGGTGGTGCCCGGGGGAACAGAGCCTCATCTATTTTCCACTGGCCCCCCCTGGTGAGTTTATAGGTGGCCACCAGATCCCCTCTCAGTCTTCTCTTGTGGAGGCTGAATAGATTCAGGCCCTTTAGGAAAGTCTGAAGCTCTATTAACTGAGCTATCCAGGCCCACAGTGGGCACTTATTAATTCTGACAGGGAACTCATTGAATTAGCTTATGAGTTGATTGCTAATGGCAAAACTAACCCTGTGAAGTTCATTGCAAGAACCCTTCTGAATTGCCTCCTTCCACTTGCTGCATAGCCCCTCCCAAAATCTCAGTGTGGGTTTAGGACATCAGGAGACACAACTGACATGGTTTTCACAGCTTGCTAGCTTCAGGAGAAATGTTGGGAACAAGATAAGCCTCTCTACATACCCTTCTTTGACCTCACAAAAGCTTTAGACTCTGCCAGCTGAGAAGTGTTGTGGAGGCTTCTGAAGTATGGATGCCCACTGAAATTTGTCACCATTCTCTGCCTGCTCCATGACAGTATGTGAGTAGTGGTTCTCAGTAATGGATCTGTCACAGATCTGCTTGAGGTTAAGATGGGAGTTAAGCAAGGCTGCATCATTGCTTCAACACTCTTCTCAGTATTCCTTGCTGCAATGCTACATCTGACCACCAGCAAGCTTCCAGCCAGAGTGGAGCTAAGCTACCAAAGGGATGGTAAGCTATTTAACCTCAGCTGTCTCTGAGCCAAAACCAAGACCAACCCAACCACAGTCTTTGAGCTCCAGTAACTGATGATGCTATAGTGTGTTCTTACTTGGAAGTAGACCTGCAGGCAATTGTCAGCATCTTTACTGAGGCATACAAAAATGGGACTGAAGCTTAACATTTGAAAGACTAAGGTCTTCCACCAACAAGCTCCTAATAAACAGTTCCCAGCTCCAGTAATCCAGATCCATGGTGAGGCTCTGGAGAATGTTGAGTATTTCCTGTACCTCAGAAGCCATCTCTCGCAGAAAACTGACGTCAGTGAAGAAATCCAACATCACCTCAAATGAAGAAACAGGTGTTTGAAGATCACAACATCCAATCCAAAATGAAGCTCATGGTTTATCAAGCAGTCGCGATCTCCACCTTGCTGTATGGAGCGCAGTCATGGACAATGTACAGGAGACACTGAAAGTTGTTGGAGAAGGACCATCAATACTGCCTGTGGAAGATCCTCTGAATCCAGTGGGAAGAGAGAGGCACCAATGTTAGTATCCTCCTGCAAGCAAACACCTTTAGTATTGAGGCAATGATCATCTGGCATGAACTTTGTTGGGCCTATCATGTCATTTGGTTGACTGACTCCAGACTCCGAAAACAAATTTTATTCTCCCAGCTCAGCCAAGGCGCGTGCTCAAGAGGAGGGCAGAGAAAGTGATACAGGGATTTCCTCAAGGCTAACTTAAATGCAGCATCAATGTCAAATCATGGGAGACTACTGCTCAGGACCACCCCAAATGGAGGAAAAGTCTGCTGCAGGGATCTCAGTACTTTGAAACCTCATGACAACGGTAGGTGGTGGAAAAGCAGGAGCAGCAGAAACATGTCACAGACCAAATAAAAAATCCAGTGCCACCCACCCCACACAAGCATATGTCTGAGCTGCAGTAGAGTCTGTTGATCCTGGATAGGCCTGATCAGCCATTTTCAGATGCACAGATAAGACAACCATCCTCAACTGCAGGGGATTGCTGAAAAATGACCCAAATATCTGCAGACTTTTTTGAGATTTACTATTGAATAGCTCTATACAAGTGAGAGTGGTGATGATGGTGATAGTGGTGCTGCTGCTAGTTATGATTAAGTGGCACTGGCTCTGGAGAGACAAAGGGTTCATGTGGGTGTAAGATTACAGTTTTGTGTACCACTAAATTGCATTGAAGTTTGAAAGGGACAGACAAGAAGGGGTAGCGGCACAGCGTACATGGATATTACAGCACCTTACCACTAGGTGGTAGACACACAGGAAATAGTCTCTTTGAGTGAGGTTAAATGTTCAATTAAACATTTCCAAAGAGCAATTACAATGCAGGCAGATGCACATTCAAGAAGTTTACCATGTGTTAAATGCCCTCATGGCATTGCAAAGTTGTTCCCTTTCAGGAGAGAGTTATCTCATTACCAGGGATCCTAGTTTTCCACAGGAAAAAGCAAAACAAATCTCTGTTAAAAAACAAACAAACAAAAAAAACAACAAAACAAAAATCTGTTTGTTGCCATGACCTACCAAAAGTGTAGTGGTGTCCCATGGAAAGCAGTGCCATTGTTGCTTTCTCTTATTTTTGCCTCAGTTTTTGCCTCTCGGGCAACCAGAGGTGCACCCCTGCTGCTGTGCTCCTCTCCCTGCTGCTGATTGGCTGAGGCAAAAACCAAGGCAAAAATAAGAGAGCACTCACTGTGGGATGCCACTGCACTTTCAGTAGGTCCTGGAAAAATGTGGATTCTGTATTTTTCTGTGGTGAACAGAAAACTAGGATCCCTGGTCATTACACATACTAATTTTAATAGGTTATTACATTAATTTCCACCATTGCAAATCATTAGAATATATGATGAGCTTTCCCCAGGCCCTTTGTCTTGAACAAATAGATATTCCGGGATAGATAAAAGCTGGGGATAGACAAAACTGTAGGGAAGATGTTTTCCACTACTATCATTTTACCCCTTTTTGGCTGGGCTCAGTTTATATCCTTTCTAAAGCTCCTGTAAGATGCAGTTAATTAAGAGTTTCCCTAGCCCTATGTATTTGGAGTTATTCAAGAGGACATGTATTGCACAAAACCTCTTCCTTCTCCTCCACTCAAGTTTACTTGCTCACACTATGACAGGTCTGCCTTCCTGAAACTGGAACATTATCACAGGGATGTCTGTGATCTAACAGGCTCATCTGCCTATGGTACTTTCTGGTGGGGTGGCCACTGACTGTTTCCATCACTGTAGCCCTCTACTAGTTAGCTTCCTTACTTTTCATTTTCTAGGAGGTCATGTGATTGGGGAGAAAGAAAGGGAGTGTGCCTCATAGCTCTATTTATATCTGAGCCTGGTTAGTAGAAATAATATTCCTCACTGTTGCAGGATAATGTAACATCATAAATAGAGCTATCAGGATTGTCAAGCAGCCTTTGTGGTTGTCAGAGCAATGATGTTAAAAGAAAGTTTTTTTTTCCCCTAAATAGCTTTTTTTAAAACTGTCAGGAGAGCAACTTTGCTATTGCTTTGCAGCTTTTGTTCTCTAAGACAGTTTAAGTAATAAATATGATGAAATAATTACAGAGAAAAATAACAACTTTATTTCCATAAGAATGTTAAAGGGTGGTTGTGATTCTTCAAAATGTCTTGAACACTTGAGGAAATAATTATAGCTAGACTGGAGCTGTAATATTGGATCTGCTATCCAAATAGCTGTTGGTAGCCCAACCTGCATGGTAACTGCAAAGGCGGGGGGGGGGGGGAGGGGGGTGAATGTTTGATGCTCAGACTAATTACCTGGAAACGGCTGATTGGAGATGAATCACCTCTCATCTCATTAACATTCAGCAGCACAACTCCAGAATAAGAGAGAAACAAATGCATAGAATGCCTGGATCTTCAGCAGGCTGCAAATTGCAACGAATCTATATTGAGTTCACTGGAGTGAAGCTGATTGAGGCCTGCTGAGAATCTAGTCCAAAGAAAGCAGTTAGACCAGAAGTCATTTAAGTGTGTTTTATGAGCTCTCCTCAGAACCTGTGCAGAACCGTTCAACAGGTTCCTATTTAAAAGGGTTCTTCCTGCTCCACTCACCTCTGGGTTTGCTTTATCAGGAAAATAGGGAAGAACCAACTGAGTATACATATCTGTAGTTGTGAGGGAGGAAAGGAGTGACAGGAAGGGCAACTACTAATTTTCTTGCTCCAAAGTCTGATACCACAGATATTATACTGCTCTGCTATGGCCTGAAACTCTGAACTACTATAATTTTCCGTTCCTTTCACCATAATCAGACAGGAGGAAGTTGTTGCTAAAGATAAATTGCAAATGGAAACTTAGTGTTTAGTATGTCCTTGGGCCTTGCTACATGTTGCATTTCAAGCTACTCAGATGTTGCCTGGCTGGGAGGTAGAAGCAGTGCTAGGTTAAGTTTGGAGCAGTCACACTTAGACTAAGTACAAACAGTCAAAAAGCCCAAGGCGGAATCGAATCAATCTTTGGAAACTAGTCTAAACTGCAGAGATTAAACTGAGAAACAACTGGATGGACATTCACTTTTGATTCATAAAATTCAGTCACGTACCTGCAGTGGCTCAGGCCAGAAGCTGGGACACAGTAGAGCATGGCTCCCTGGCATGTCCTGTGTGTTCACTTCTTCATCCTGCTGCCCCCGAGGTCTTTAGGATCTGCAATCCAGGGTCGCAGCAGCAGGACTTTGCAGGGTTGCTCATCACGTCGTCTTCTTAAGTCCATGTGCCTTTAGGATATGTAGTCCACAGCCGCTGCCAGCAGTTACTTTTTAGCAGGACAGGGCAGGGCAGCTCTGCACTCGGGGGAAGGGAAGTTTACCTCCTCCCCTCCACTTCCTGGCCCCAGACCCCATCTGGGGTTTGCCTGGTGGGGGGCAGTCCTTATCTCCTGCTTCCCAACCCTTCTCTAATGCAGCAGATGGCACAGGCAAGCCCAGGTCTGGAAAGCATGGCAAGACACTGGGGGACTATGATTTAACTTGAACCAGAAGGGGTCTGGGACAGAAGTTTCATAAACCAGTTTGATCCAAATCAGTTAAATATGATACTACATTCAACCAGGTTTATCTTAAACCAGTTTCTGCCATTTTGAAACTGGTTTGTATGCACTGAAGTTCTGTTACAAGTTTAAACCAGTTTCTGATGACTTAAACCATTTTTTGTGTAACTTCTCTCCCCAGCCTTCAAGGCTAAAAACTGTCTGACTGTTTGCCACCTGCACAGCTATGACTTGCCAATAGAGGGCTTGCAAGCAGGGGCCTGACTAGGAGCTACAGCTGTGAATTGCCTCTACAGGGCTGGTGAGTCAGGACAGGCTTGTATCCCTGCTCTAACTGGAGGTGTGTGAGAGATGGGTTGTGGGGAACAGGAGCATGAAGCTGAGAGGCAGAGAGTTAATAGGATGGGGGTGGAAAGAAATGGGGGTTAGAAGAAGGGTGATGAAATGAGGTCAGCCAGCCACTGTAAAAAAAAAAAGAGAGAGAGAAAGAAATAAAAAATATAACCTAAAAAGAGATAATGAGGAAGTAAATTAAAAAATGCCTCATGTTTTAATAAAATGGGATTTGGGATTGGGGTGTGGGGGGTGCTGGTTCTGTTTCCTAGTGTAGCTGGGAGGTGAGGGTTGCAGCCCTTGGGGTGGGACGGTCACACTGTTGGAGGTGGGAGGGGGAGTTGGCTTACCAGAGTTGGCCAGAACTGGCCCATGGGCAGTAGAGTTTAGGTGGTGGGAAGTTTGTCCACATAGAACAGGAAGGTGAGGGATGGAACCAGTACATCCTGGGATGTTGGAGGACTGTAACTTGGGTGGCTTATCTGTGAAGAGTGGCCACAAATTAATGGAACACAAGCTGGATAACACCAGTCACAGATAAACCTGTGCTGGAGTGGTGTAACTTTAAGCCACTTAAAGTATGGCAGATCCAGCTGGTGGCTGGACTCTATTTCCCAGTAGCCTGTGCTCCAGCAGCAGCTATATTGTGATAGCGTGGGACGGGGGTTTCCGTGGAGATCAGCAGGGTGTGTGGCTGGTCTGGGATCTTGCAGCATGGTCTGGACCTGGGGCAGAGCTGCAATTTGCAGCCTGCATGCTCTGGACAGGGGCATGCAGGCAATGGATCATAGTTCTGCCCCAGTTCTGGACTATGCTATCACCACTACAAGAAGCTAGGGCAGAGCCATGACCCACTGCCCTGCCCAGAGCATGCAGGCTGCAGATTGTGGCTCTGCCCTTTGTCCAGACTATGCTGTCACTGCTGCAAGATCCCAGCCCAGCCCCGAAGCAGCTCCCAACACTGCTGCATGCCCTGCCAGCACTGCTGGGGCCAATCTCCATAAAAACCATGGCCCTGCACTATCACAGCCTGGCTGCTGCTGGGGTCTCCATGGAAACTGGTCCCAGCCATGCGGGCAGGGACTGCTGGGAAATGGAGTCCACTGCCTACCAGATCTGGCCCGTGGGCCAGAGTTTGCCCACCCCTGCCGTATATAATGCTGCTTACAGTCACTTTATTCCTTATTGTCTACCTCAGATTCCATGAGCCTGACCTTAGCCTCTCCCATCCCCATCTCCTTTATACCACTGTCAAAGGAGCAGAAAGCTTTTCTAGCTAGGCAAGTAGGAAATTCCAGGGTTTTGCTATCTAGACACTCCAGCTTAAAGTGTGCACCAGGAGGCAGATGAATCATGGCTTGTTTCACTTGGTCTCCTACAATTCTGGGCTAGTAGAACTGGCCCCCAAGACTGCCTGCTCTTTGGTTCGTCATATGTGTGCAGTGCCCACCAAATGGGACCCTTAGGTTTGTAAATGATATTGTAATATAAATTCTAAGAAGTATCCCCCGCTTAGTTTGGCATGGTTCAAGATAATGTTAGGACAAAATCTAGCTTTCTTTAATGATAGGCAACTTTTAGGGTTCTTGACATAGCATTCAATAGTATCTCCATATTTCTCAGGTTGGAATTCACTGCTGAGGCTAAGCTGCCTTTCAGGAGAGATGATTTGAGTTGTTTGAGGTAGCTCTTGCTCCCAAAAGACTAAAGCAGTGATTCTCAGCTAGGGTGTCATGGCACCCTCAAGTGCCCTGAAATCTTTTCAAGGATGCGGTGGGGTGCCACACAACATAGGTATGCAAACTTGATTCACAAGATAAACCTGGAGATTTCCAATAGTGGTAAAAACATTCTGACCTGTTGTGGTCTTTCTGATTTCCTCTGCAACAGAAGAGTTGCTCTTTTCATAGATTTCATAGACATTAGGGCTAGAAGGGACCTCGGAAGATCGAGTCCAGCCCCCTGTCCAAAGGGCAGGAAGTCAGCTGGGGTCATAGGATCCCAGCAAGATGAGCATCCAGTTTCCTCTTCAAGGTGTTCAATGTAGGTGCTTGAACCACCTCCGGTTGCAGGCTGTTCCAGACCTTGGGGGCTCGGACAGTAAAGAAATTCTTCCTTATGTCCAGCCTGAAACGGTCTTGTAGTAGTTTATGACTGTTCGACCTAGTTGTCATCCCTTGGGGCGCTCTGGTGAACAAATGTTCCCCCAGATACAGGTGGTCACCCCGATAAACTTATAGGTGGCCATCAGATCACCCCTGAGCCTGCGCTTTTCCAGGCTAAAGAACCTCATAGCTCTCAGCCTGTCATCGTAAGGTCTGCTTCCCTGACCTCTGATCATGCGCATGGCTCTTCTCTGGACTCTCTCAAGCTTCTCCACATCCTTTTTGAATTGTGGAGCCCAAAACTGGACGCAGTGCTCCAGCTGCGGCCTCACCAAGGCTGAGTACAAGGGGAGAATGACGTCCCAGAATTTGCTTGAGAAGCAATTATGCATGCAAGCCAGCGTTTTGGTCACTTTACTAGCCGCAGCATCGCATTGCAGGCTCATGTTCATCTTGTGGTCAATGATGACCCCCAAGTCTCTTTCTTCCATAGTGCTAGCCAACATAGCACTGCCGAGCCTATAAGGATGCTGCGGGTTTTTCTTCCCAAGGTGGAGAACCTTGCATTTATCGGCGTTGAACACCATCAGATTCTCGTCCGCCCACTTGCTGAGCCTGTCCAGATCAGCCTGGATCACCCGGCTGTCTTCTGGTGTGGATGCTTTGCCCCAAAGTTTGGTGTCATCGGCGAACTTGGCCAGTCCGCTTCTGACTCCAGTGTCCACATCATTAATGAAGATGTTAAACAATACGGGTCCAAGGACAGAGCCTTGGGGGACCCCACTGGTCACAGGACACCATGATGAGTGACTTCCATCAATTACTACCCTCTGGGTCTGACCATGGAGCCAATTTTCCAGCCAGTGGATCGTGGTGGAGCCAAGGCGACAATTGGCCAGTTTCACCAAGAGGTGATCATGGGATATCAGATTGAATGCTTTTTTGAAGTCAAGATATATGACATCAATCTCTTCTCCCTTGTCCAGGTGATAGGTCACCTGGTCGTAGAAGGAAATGAGATTGGTCAAGCAAGACCTACCCGCGACAAACCCGTGCTGGCTATCCCTTAAGATGTTGGCGTTGGCCAGTCCATTAAGGATGGCCTCTTTAATAAACTTTTCTAAGATCTTCCCCAGGTTAGGGGTCAGGCTGATGGGCCTATAGTTTACTGGATCCACTTTCCTCCCTTTCTTGAAGATAGGCACCACATTGGCCTTCTTCCAGTCTTTGGGCACTACACCAGAGCACCAAGAGTTTTCAAAGATCCATGCTAGAGGCTGGGCTATGATGCTTGCCAGCTCCTTGAGTACCCTGGGGTATAGATTGTCAGGGCCGGCTGACTTGAAGGTATCCAGCTTCTCAAGATGTTCCTTCACGAGGTCAGCATTATCTTTCTGTAGTCAAAAATTGAGTGGAAACTAAAAGCTGACATTTTCCAAGGGGTGGCTTTAGTCTATCAAGGGTGTCTGAAGCCTAAAAAGGTTGAGAACTATTCGCAGGGATTTTCAGCTGGGGATACGCATATCTCTGGGGTTACTTGGGACAGGCTGAGGAGGTACTCGGCAGTGGGTGCTGCCACTGCCATTTCTGCTGCCTAACAGCTAGCACTTTCGCTGCCACCATGCCACTGGCACACTTGGGTCCCCCCCAGCCCTGCTCGTCTACCAGCCACCGGGGGTCTCCTTCCTTCTCAACCAGCCACAGAGGGTACACTGATCCAAAAGGTTTGAAAACCCCTGGACTAGAAAGTTTTGACATGCATAAGATACAGAGATGGTGCGAATGTTACAATGCTGTGTGG
Source organism: Alligator mississippiensis (assembly GCF_030867095.1). Classification (NCBI taxonomy): domain Eukaryota; kingdom Metazoa; phylum Chordata; order Crocodylia; family Alligatoridae; genus Alligator; species Alligator mississippiensis. The sequence goes on from NC_081830.1 coordinate 48,212,279, forward strand.
ATATTGCAAAAGCATAGTGTTTGCTGTAGCTTGTACTGGTATAAAGTTCGTTCACAACTTGTATGGGAAGTATAAATGATGCTGAAGTGCTGCAGGCACCATTATTGCCTCACAAAGAGATACAACCAGAAAAGGTTCTGCAACTGTTACTGCTTAATCCACCAGCTACCTAAAATAATTATTTTTAGCAAATACAGGATGCTATTATGAGGGAGCAGTATTTTATTGATTCTCAGTTTGGATGATGAGATATGAAATGGAAAGGCTGTTCCCTCATAGGTAAGCACATATACAGTGATTGCCGGCTAAACTGCAGGTAGCCAACCTGAGAAACGGAATGCTGATTTCAAAACTTAACCTTTTGCATGTGAACTTGGGAAAATTATGATTAGTTCATCCAATTAGGGCTCACATATATTTCAGAGACCAGCTGCTAGAGGCTAACACAATTGCATACCATTCAGAAGAGGATGGTATACAAATCAATTACATGACAAGTCAAATGAAAATGCAGACAGTTCTGTGCACATTCAGTGCCAAACCCAGATGCATTGGTATGTTTTTATTATTCTCACTGTCTTTAAAAATAAACTTTCATTTGCTTCCCATCCCAGAAAGTCAATTGCATCTTTTTTCCTAAATGTTATAAATAGTACAGGCATCCACTGCGGGGTCAGGGGAAATGTAAGGCTAGTAGCATTACTGGGCACTAAAGTGAAAATGTTAACAACTTAACAGGAGACTCTGAGTAATATCAAGCCTAGGACAGAAATTAAGACCACTAAAACATCCAGTAACATTCTAAATAGAAATAATTTAATTTAGGGAAAGGTATATTAAATGGATTGAAGTGTCAACTGATATTTCTGGCTTCTGTTGTTAAGCTTTTACCTAGAGTAGCTAGCCATAATTTAGTATAATGTACTGGGGTGGAAGTAATAAAGTATAAAGGCTTCCTTCCCTTCCTTGCAACTTCCTTCATGCCAAGGTCAATAAAGCTAGTGGGTATGTAATGATGGCAGGGAGATGTAAGAGTGAAAAATATCTCACTTGTGCATTGGTGTTTCATTACCAATTAAATGAATCAAAGTGTTTCTGTATGGCAGGACATACTTTCCCGGGGATACATAGCCCAAACAGCTATGGAATACTGGGCCACCTACCTCCATTTTTTAAACCATGTTGTCTTTTTGAAATTTACCCTTTCTCAATTTCCAGAAAGTATTTTCTGCTTATATCAAAATAATTATTTTGTGAATGAATCCTTGCTGGTAACTCACTTCAATCCTACACTCCTTTGTTCTTTCCTTTTTGCTTTAATAAATAAAACAAAACATATTAGCATAAGGGAGAGGTTTTAAAAAGTGGAAAAGGCTCTATTTTAAGGAGACTCCAAAGGGATTGTGATATAAACTTCTGAAATGTATTTAATGTCAGAAGAAGGGAATGTTTTAGGAAACGTTAGCTGCTTGCTTTCCCTTTGTCACATTCAGATGATATATGGGTTGTTCTTGCCTCATGTAGACCTAGGATCTTCTTATGAATTTTTGTTGCGAAAAACTTCAGACTTTTTGTCCTAGCAATGGCTTCTGACCAAATTACAGCTTCCTTTGGCATGGGTGTGCTGGAGGAAAGGGTCTCCTTACACTCAGATATTTACCTATTGGATTCTTAGCATTTTCCCACCTCTAGAAGAAACTGTAGACCAATGGTGCTTAACCTCTAGCCTGCAGATCAGATCCAGCCTGTATAGTCAGTCATGTCATCTGGCCAGAGGGCTGTCCATGGGTTTGGAAATCTGGCAGTAGGTGAGTGGTCACTATTAATGCTGCCACAGTTTCCCCAAATTTCCAAGTGCCATCAGCCAGATGACATGCCCTGCATGTGGGGATGGGGCTGCATGCCAGATTGGTCCCATGGACTGGGTCTGGCCTGTGGACTGACCCTACACTAGTCATCTGGCCCCCCAGCTATGTGGTTGGGCACTACTTCTATAAACAGATGTTATGAATATTAATTTGAATAAAAATACACTTAGTTTTCTTTGCAATGCACATCCTTTTTATTTTGTCTATTGACAAAATAAGGCAGCGTAGCCATCTAATATTGTCACTGAATACTGCCTAGTGCTGTTTCTACATGCTGTAAATTGGATGTGCTTTTTGTCACATCTGCTGAGCTGCTCTGAAGTTGTGCATTGCTGCATTTCCAGGATGTGGTGTGTGCAAAACAAGAGCAAGCAGGCAGGGCACAACTCCCAATCTTATGTATTCATGGGTGGGAAAGTGTAGACGTGTCCAACTACTCATAGCTTTGTATTTGAATGGAGGTACAATTTGTAATTTTTGTTGTTGTCCCTATTCAACCCTAGGGAGTCCTTCAGTTATGGAGCAGAAATATTGACATGTGACTTAAGTGACCAATCATATAGCATGTATACAAATTATGGATATTTATGGAAAATGGCTCCCAAGCATGAAAAAAACTGGAGTAAGTTTATCTAAATCACTTTTCTGAAAACTAACAAATCAGTGAAACTTCTGTGTTTCCAGAAGATCAAGGAACAACCCACAAGTGACTGAAAATGTGTAAAATGCATTATTGACTGCAAATGGTTTCCCCTGCTCTAGTCTCCACTCTTTGAACATGTAACTCCCATTATTGAATATTTATGAAAAATAAGTGTACATTTGGAAGGGAATATTTTCCTTGAACTCTGGGATTTTATCCTTCAGCAGAATTTAGAAGACCCACCATTTCTTCACTAACTATTTCCCTCCATCAGAAGATAAAACTCTTCTCTTTCCGTTATTTAATAATCTACAGTATTAAAAGCTAGTATAATACTGTCATTCATTCAACAATGGAAACAGGGGGGGTGGGGAAATTGTGAAAACTGTTACTTTACAGACTGGAAAGCTGTGTTTTGGAAACGTAACCATTTTTTTTTGTTTTGTTTTTATTTTTCCTTTCTTTCTTGTGGCTATATGACAAACATGCTATGCCATTGAAAAGGAAAACTATCAACTATCAACCTACCTGTTTATCAGTTGTTGTAGAAAGGGGACAAAGAATTTGCACTGGTTACTAGAAGGCTATGTTGTTTAGTGAACGGGGCACTGGAATGGGAGTCAGGAGACTAGAACTGATGTGCTGTGTCTCTTTCTGGAATATATTGGTTGGGGGTATAGGCTGTTAATTATGAGCATTTATTACAATTCCAAGCTGAATGAGACCCAGCCCTTAGTGTGGAACTTTAAGTGACACTGGAATACACATAATAAAAATATGTAGCACTAACACACAGGTTGAGATCTTCAAGCATGTTTTTGCCCTCTCTTTAGTTTTTTTTTTCAATATAAATGTAGTAGAGAGAGGCATTTCCAGAGGAAAATTAAGAGCTTTTTAACAGTGCTCTCATTTTCCAGAGAAAGTCTATGTAATTAAAGAGAAATGCACATGTAAATTGACATGCAGATAACATTTGGCAAATCATGGTGGATGATTAATAAGCAGAGAAGCAGCAAGCTAAGGATCTGATTAAGAACCTAAGGAATGGATGTGCAGACAATTATGGTGGGACAAAAGGGAGCGGGCTTTAGAAAACAGCAGCTGCTCCAGGATAACTGCCTCTGCACAGTCTTACATTCTGGTAAATGGATGCTAGTTGTAGTAACTATCCTTCAATTAAAAAAGACAGTTTATTACAGTTTGGCTTCCTTCATCTATGGGGTAAGACCATTCACATAGGCAGTTATGATGGAGTGGCTGATGTAAAATACTGCCCACTTTTACTTTAGAATAAATTGTTTATTTATCCATATCATTTTCACTGACTTCAATAGGCTTTGGATTAGGCCCTGATTTAGCAAGGCAACATATATTATTTTTTTATCTATGTTTGTAGCACATCTAACACAATGGAATTTTGGGCTGTGACTCTCAGGTACTACTTCATAATGAATAATCAATAATTTATTTGCATTTTAGTGGTATAAAAACAGTTTGCTCTGATTAAGACCAGCTAAGATGAAAATAATTCACTATAACATTTCAAAACACATGGAAACCCAGGAACACAAACATGTCACAGCTTAGGTCATGGTGAACCAACTCATTGTTGAGCCAACTCAGCAATGAAATTGCCATGGATTTTTCTGTGTCTGTCAACAAGTAACAATATTTAATGTCCTGTTGGGGGAGAAGCAGAGAAGTTGCTAAGAAATTATTTTAATGTTTTCCTTTAAAATCTTTTTGATTGTTCTCTATCCTAATAGCAAAGTCCCAAATAGAAGCTGAAGTTACCTCACATGAAAATGTATTTCCCTGTTTTATTTAAATTAATAACAAATATTATTAGACAATACACTGGGGGGAAATCTCTTCTGTTTTCAATAGAACGTGTAACTTTTTCTTTGAAATTTTTTACCATCCCTGTTTGGAAAAAAAGTATAACATTGTCATTTCTACCTTTTGGTACAACAATAAAAATGAGCCATGGAACACAGTGAATTTTATGCCACACTGTGAAGAAGCTTTTAACGATTCTTTAGAAGTGAAATGAAGCATGATTTGGTGGTTAGAGCAAGGGACTGAGTCAGGACTTTTTGGCTTCTATTTCAGATGGGAAGTGACTTTTAATATGACCTTCAGATAGTTGCTTTGTTGCATTAAATTAAGTACTGAAGGCCCTAATCTTTCAAGTTCACAGGACCTCTGCAATCACAAGAAGCCCTATTTAATTCAGTCACACTGAACACAGAGATCCTCAATGGTTGGTCCAATGACAACTTTAGGACACAACCAAAGCTGGTTTGGCAGGCCTGAAAGTAAAAAAAACAAAACAAAAACTTCTTTGCTTCTTTAAAACTATTTATGGCAGCATGATCTAGTAGTAGACGGACACTAGACTGGGTCTTAGAACTCCTGGGTTGTTGTTTTTTGTTTATTCCCCCCCCCCCCCCCCCCGATCTGTTTACTGACCTTGGGAAAGTCATTTTCTCTCTCAATTTCCCATTAATTATTCTCCACAGTGATAATGATCCAGATACCTGCAAAGCTTTTTGAGATTTGATAGAAAACTGGCTGGAGGATCAGTCTTAGAGAATAGTAATCAGTGGCTCAAGCCTAGTTGGCAGCCAGTATTAAGTAGAATTTCCCAGGGGTTGGTCCTGGGGCCAGTTTTGTTCAATGTCTTCATCAACAACCTGGAAGATGGCATAGAGTGCATCCTTGGCAATTCTGCAGATGACACCAAGCTGGGGGAAGGAGTATATATGCTGAAGGGTAGGGCTAGGATTCAGAGTAACCTAAACAAATTGGAGCATTGGGCTAAAAGGAATCTCATGAGGTTCAACAAGGACAAGTGCAAAGTCCTACACTTAGGACAGAACAATCTCAAATACCAGTACAGGCTGGGGGCTGACTGGTTGGGCAGCAGTGCTGCAGAAAAGGGCCTGGGAGTTACAGTGGATAATAAGCTAAGTAGGAGCCAGCAGTGTGCTCTTGTTGCCAAGAAGGCTAATGGCATTCTGGGCTGCACTGGTAGGTGTGTTGGCAGTAGGTGAATGGAAGCAATTATTCCCCTCTATTCAGCACTGGTGAGGCCACATCTAGAGTATTGTGTTCAGTTTTGGGCCCCCCACTACAGAAAGGATGTGGACAAATTAGAGAGAGTCCAGTGGAGGGTGACAAAAATGGTTCAGGGGGCTGGGGGATGTGATTTATGAGGAAAGACTGGGCGAACTGAGCTTACTTAGTCTGGAGAAGAGGAGACTGAAAAGCAGTCTTCAACTACCTGAAGCAGGGTTTGAAAATGGATAAAGCTAGGCTGTTAGTGGTGGCATATGACAGAGCGAGGAGCAACAGTCTCAAGTTGCAGCAAGGGAAGTTTAGGTTAGATATTACCCTTGGGGGTATTCAAAACCCAGCTAGGGATGATCTAGTTGCGGCTGGTCCTGCTTTGAGGAGGGGGTTGGACTGGATGACCTTCTGACGTCCCTTCCATCCCCTAACTTCGTATGATTCTGTGATTTACAAATGGAGAGCCCTACACTAGAGAGAGTTGTGGTGGCCGTGATGGTGATGATGTTGCAAGCCAGACCCATGATCAAAATAATAATAAAAATGTAATAAAACTACTTGTTAAGATTGTTAGTTTCACTAATATTTCCCTTTCCCTGCATTCTATTCTGTTCTTTTTCCTGCTAGGTATCTTTCCCTTGTGTCTAGGATCTGTGCATCATGTGCCTGTTCCACTGAAACCAATTAGATCAGTGGGGGTTAAACTTTTTAGTAGGCATGCCATAAATTAGTCCCACACCCTGCCCCCATGCCAAGCCAATCCAATCCCTTTTCCTTTCCAGATTTGCTGCTCTGCTTTCTGCTCCTTGCCTGATTTGCTGTGTGCCACGCAGAGGCTGCCTGTGGCACTTGGACAACCCTGCTATAGATAAATCTGCATATGAGAGTTTGGTTTAAGTGTTCTTGGATCCTGGTCATGGTCTTCTATTGTGATCTCACGCCTGGTTCTCTCAACACTGTGACAATTTTCCCAAGACTATAACTTTGGGAACTCTTAAACAATGTCAGCCAACCAACTTCTCTGGAGCTATGAGTTATTAGAAGTCCTGTATGCTAAAGGAGGGATTTTTTTAAAAATAAAATGAGTGATGTTTTGTCCTCTAGGTTGGACATCAGCATCGTGATGGTGTTGTAAATAGCTAGCAGAAGTTGGAAGGTATCAGCCATACTTTTAGTAGTAACTTGTAACAATACCTCTGAGTAAGATTTCTAGTATATATGACAAAGCACTGGACACTGTTTCATTCTGCCTTGGAAACTTTCATTGCTACAAATTTTTCTGAATCATAACTATAAAATGTGTTCAAGTGGGGACAACATTTTAGCGCTAATTCAAATAATACTGCAATTACTGGCATATGCTTTGACAATTGAAGGTAGTGAATATATTTAAACCATTACTGTACTCATGTATATAATATCATTCATAGGAGTATAAAAGCATTCTAAATGCTTTCACCCCAAACCTATACATCCAGAACTTTATCGTTATAGAAATGTGCCGTAAGCTAACCCAGCAAGAACTTTGATTAAACTTTGTGCCCTGAGGTGAAACATGAGGATTTTATCATTTTCTTTCCAAAAGGTTTGACTAATCTTGACACTTTAGCACAGTTACATTTAGAAAGCCTCAATACCAGGAAAAGGCTGTTCAAGTTTTTCACAGACAATGACATACAGTATATATTCTCAATCACTGGCTTAGGTCATAGGTCAACTTTCATCCTTGCCTCTGGTCAGGGGCTGAATGACTTCCTGAACAACTGGCTCCGTGGAGTTTATGATGCCAAGTGACAGTGGAGTAGTTTATTGTATGATCTACAGCCTTAAACTGTCTGGAGAGAAGTAGAATTGACAATGTTTGATAAGTTATTCATGATGAAAGAATAATTGCCACAGAGAAAATGGAGCTGAAGAAGTGGGAGCACAGGATACAAATCACTGTTGTGTTTATTCTAAGCACTCTAAGTGTTTTTTTAACTTTGAACTGTAGATATCTAGTGAAAGAAACAAGAAGGAAAAGGTTCCCATAAATGCTGTTGTGATAGCTCTGGCATGTATCCATCAAAACAAATCCAGGTTTCTAGGAGCTTTACAATGTACTTGCGAGTGCAGAGGGCTGAAGTGACTGAATGAGTTATTAGTTTGTATGCTATCTCCCTCTAGAGTACAGGCATGCAAACTGTAATAATATTCTGCATTCATACTTGTGCTTTAGGATCATTAATTAAATGTAACATTGACTCTATAAAATGGAAACTGAGGCAAAGCAACTAAGGGCCCAGTTACATTTTCAGGTTCTTTTAAAAGGCAAAATATAAAATAGCCTAAGTATAAATAAGAGTTGCACCTTCAGGGCATGCCTGTGCTGTGGAAGGACCATGATAGGGAGCACTTCGGTGGAGCACAGCATGCCTACTTTGCTTTCTGCACCCTGAAACAGATGTAATGTAGGCATCTTGGTGTGATAGAGGATGTGCACCAATTAGCGATTCTATGAGTGATTTGATTGGCCATAGGGTAAAGATGCTATATTATTGACGTTATGGATTGTTGTGCAGGTTGAATGGGGAGTGATGCCTTTTCTGAGCTCTGTAATTATATTGCAAAGAAGTACTTGTGCCAGCTTAAGTATGTCTCTGAGTTGTAGTGATAGTAGTGGTTGCATTGACTGTTGACATATCCCTTGTCTTTTATGCTGATGGGTTGTCCTAACTCATGGCTCAGCCAATGAAATTGTTTGTCTGAAAGCAGTCAGCCAGTGGCCAGGAAGGATCTTGTGAAAGGGCATGGGAATAACTGATGTTGTGATGATACAAATAGGACTGAGGTTGCACAAAGCTGAGACTCAGGCAGATGCTTCATAGACTCAAAAGACAATGCTGAGGCAAGGGTCACATGAGTAACTTGCACTGTCAAAGAAAAATCAATGTGATCAGCTTTCATGCCTAGAGGCCACTTCACGTTTTCAAGGCCAACCCTCCAGTTTGAGGCTCTGTACAATTATTCTTGAAATATAAAAATTGGTGTTAAGCCTGACATTTATGTAGTTCAAAAAGAGACAGTAGAGGTGAGGTTGGAAGACCTCCAGATCTGATCAGTGCACATGTCTTTACACAGATCAAGAAGAGATTTGGATCTCCAGTGATGTAGGTATTCATTTTCAATTGGAAAACTCCAGGAGGTGGCTTTCAAACTTCTCTCCATATTACTGATGATTGCCTAACAGTACTGATTCCTTTAATAGGGGTATTATAAAAAATGCCCATAGGTGTGGAAAAATATTGTGTACTCTGTCCCTATTCTCTGATTTATTTACTTATCTACCATTAAAATGCTATCCAGGCTTTTTAACAGAAGAAGGAAAAGAGGAGGCTGACATTCAGTGAAAAATAACTGAAAACAAAGTTCAAGGAAAAGAGATTTTGGAAATTCCATAGATTGGATTAGAAAGGTTTAAAATAATCATAATGGTAAAACTCAGTTCAGCTTCTGCCAAATGAAAGTGTTTCCATTGCCTTAGGGTGGGATGACTATTGGTCCCCTTTTCATTCCTTTGAGTAAAGGAAATTGTATCATCTATGTGCATGGAATGAAGTTGTAGCTCCATTGAACTGACAGCCACATCAAAGGGTGATTTCCAATAAGCTTTCTGAAAAATGTCAGTTCTGTTCCTCAGGTTGTTCTATCACTTACTCATTGTGCATTGTCAGCTATGAAATGCTGCTTTCCCATATTAGCAAATGCACATACATATAACATATTCTAAATAGATCTCACAACTATAGAGTGGGTGTCTTTACTGTTAGAACAAAAGTGCAAATGCTATCTAGCGTAAAACTGTAGATATGGTCCTAAACATGTGAAGAGTGATAAAAGCAGTCAATAAATTCCAAGAGCGTAGATCTGTAGATGTTCTCATATATTACAGTTTAAATAGTGAAGTTGAGATCAGGAGCCAGCAAACCTCAATATTTTTAGAGTAGGTGCCACATGATAGAGAAATGAAGCTATTGAAGTGGAAGCATTGGATATCAGTGACATTTAGCACAGTTTTTTGAAACTGTGGAGGAGATGCTCCTCCTTATATTGGCCTTTTTATGCTGGTTAAAAGGGTAGGGGGCAAAAAAAGGGGCCAGATCTAGTCCAGGAATGACTTCCAAAGTGCAGGCACACTTGAAGGCAGCTGTGAGGATTGGCTTCTCCCATTGCAAATTCTAGAGTAAGTGACTGGGGCTGTAGTCAGCAGGTGGGGTTTCAGAGTGACTAAAGGATATTTTAGGCTCAGGAAGAATTATCTTTCTCATGTGTATATTTCTGAGGAAAATATGGGGAGAAGCAGAACAAAAGCAAACAGTTGGATTCAGTGCAGAGAAAGAAGAAAAAATAATGGGAAAACATGGGCACACACAAGGAAAACTTAGGGCCACAGGGCAAGACCAACTGGTTCAAAACTCCAATGCCCATTAGACACCTAATTCTGAAGTGGGAATGTGAATTCCCTATACCTTTTCAAACCAGGTCACCTGGTGCTTGATCAAAGCCCATTAACTTTAGTGAGCATTCAAGAACAGCAGTTCCTTATTTAAATGCCTAAATCTTGAACTATGAATAGCATGGTCCAAGTTATCTTATTCCTTTTGAACTGACATCCATTGGACTATACCTTTTCCCAAGTATTTCAAAAGAATGAAGCTACTCAGCTGAAAACCAGCTTCCAGATCCCACCAGACTTTGAAAGTCAGTAAAACATTAGATGCTTCTGTTATTCAAAATCACCTGGCAGCAATTAAGCAGAATCTTCTAAGTAGACTAGTTGAACATGCCATTGATTTAAACCTTGGCAACAACTGTTTAGCTGGATTTACAGGAAGCTTCTCATGACATTTCATTAGTATCACAGTGAATTAATTTTATAGTGGCGTAATGCTTAATCCAATTTAGGCTTAGTATTATTAATGATACTGCTAGGGAAATAGCTTTAAGGCAATTAAACAGCAGTATGTAATGTTGCCAAGCATCACTACCAATATTGGATGGCATCACAAAATAACACATTTAAAAAGGGAATTGAATGTGGAAGGATAGCACTTCCTGGTGATTTAATCTTTTATGTTTGGAAGGATACCAAGCCACATAAAAATCTATTCTCGATGATCTCCTTTTGAAAGAGCAAAAGTAAATATACACTTCCTTCTGCTTGTTAAGTTTGATACACATGCATTGCATGTGTTAGTTTTACCATGAATGTTGGTTTGGCTTTAAAAAAATGTGCATACTTGGCTCAAGAATGAAATATAGCAGTGGATTAAGAACAATAAAAATATACACACTGAGTATGTTAGACATTCAGAACACCCGGGCTAATGTCCGAGTTAAGAGACATACCCCACAGGACACATCACAACAGTTTAAGAACATCAGTATAATAACCAGATATTTGTCCATAACTCATAGCATAGGGAATAGCAAAGCCCTGTGAGTAGGGTTTATTGGGTGGTTTGGCAAAACTATGGAATCAAATGATTTGTTGGCTTTCTTCTCTCTCTCTCCAACTATATTTCTGGTATTTGATTGCCTAAATTCAGCACATTAGAGAGCTAAAGATTTTTGACTATCAACAGCCGTCTCATACAAAGTTAATGAATTATCTGCATAAGTTATTATGGTACCCTTCTTCTTCTTCTTTATTGCTTCCTTGGGAGTCTACTAATCTTTCCCAGCCTTCTTTTTTCTTAATCCTCTTCCAGTCCTGGCCACCACCCACAGCAACTTTCTTTGACCGCGTCACTTTAGTGCTGTTCAGAACTTGGTGCTGCATGCTTGTTCTCTGCTCCTCAAAAGCGTTTCAGTCTCATCTGTATCTCCTGAGCTATACACCTCTGTCTGCCAAGCTCTTCCTGCTCAGTTAGCTCTGCTGAATATCTGTTCCTGCAGTAGAAGACCTCTCATGGTCATCAGCCTTATTCTAAACAAGATGCAGCATGAATGGCAGAAAAAATAAGCATTGATCCCCACCTTTTCCATAAATCATCAGCCAATCCTCCATTTATTCACAAACACTTACTTGGCAAGGTGATAGCATTTGCTTAAAGAAAAAAAAAATTCGTTCTTGTATATTTAAATTCTACAGTCTATGCACGTAAGATGTATTGATACAGAATTACACATCAATTCAGGTGCAAGGAAAAACCACAATTTAAAATTGAGCTCTGTGCTGGGCTCTAGAGAAGGTGAGGAAGTCCTATTGGCAATGTGTAGGGGGTGCACGGGGGTGTACATGCACCCCTTGAGAAAGCCAGTGCACCCCCTGACTGACCGTGCTTGCCACTTAAGCAACGGCCAGGGGGACAGGCGGGAGTGCTGGTGTTTAATGACAGAGTTTCAGACAACAGGTTAGGGCATCTCTTAATTATTTCATTTGTGATTTGGATCCTATTCTCTGTTACTGTTTGTTCTGCATTATTCTACTGATGTGTTTAAAGAAACACTAAAAGTTAGTTTCGAGGATTATTTTTATGCGAGTCCTATTCCTATCATCTGTCTCTTTCCATGGTCATTTTAAGTAATGACAAAGTACCTTTTATTCCATCAAAATGCAGTTAGGAAAGGAAATAATGTGTTTATATCCTCAGCACTGTAGTTTTATTACCTAGGCTGATTTGCCAAAGATATATCATTAAATAATTTGGGATAATACCGCATATTTTCTGCATGATGTGTGGGTGTGACCTTCTGATGAAAGTGTGTTTGTCTAGACAAACTAATTTGTGGAATCATTATTATTAAATTTAGGGACATGTATTTGCTAGATTCCAAACGTTATTTTTTTGTGTATGAACACATACAACTATCAGATTTTTTTACCATAAATGTACACATATCAGCACGGACACAGTGAAATGAAGGGGAAATATTTTGTGGAACTTGGCTGCCTGATAGAGATGATATAGATTACATAAAACAAGGCATATCTACATGAGACACTGACTGTGTATTAGCTTGATACTATTGCACAGTAGTGTCACATGGCAAAAACCATGCTGAGACAGTACTGTGCAGTAGTATTATGCTACTTTGCAGTAGTGTCGCTTAAAAGGCATTTGCTGGTGCTACTGCACAGTAACTGTTTGTACAAGTACTAAATAAATGCACAATAACCACTGTGTAGTAGCATCTTGTGTAGATGCACCCACAGACAAATAAACCAGTCCAAACATTGCTGGGGACAAAATTAAAGGCTGCCATAGGCATAGATTATAGTAGGCCATACATTGCTTAATGGTGATATGGTGTAGCATTTGTTTGACCAAAGTTTGGGTAAGAGAAGAAGAGGAAAAGGAAATGAGGAGGCAACAAGGAATGAGCCATTTTGGAAAATTCAAGAAAAAAGAAATAGAAAAAAGCTAGAGTAGAAGTCTCACTAGAGGTTGCTTAAAGTATGTTGATGGAGCAGGCAGAAGTTCAGTTCCCTGCTGTAACTGGGAATGCTTTGTAAGAAGTGTTATGAGTTATAATGATCCCCTGGAACAAAAAGAAGTTCATTGTTAGTTCGGGGGGGGGGGAGGGAGGGAGGGAGGACGGTATAAGCCTGCAGCTGGTTTCCCCTAGCAATGGCCCCTCCTCCCTGTGAGGTTGCAAAGTTTTCAGAATGGGAGGGGGAAAAGGGAGCAGAGGGAGCTTGTTCTAGGGGTTCCCCAGCCAGTGCTGGTGGAGCAGGTGAATAGCCTCATGGGGTGGAGGGGGAGGGCGTGTGGCTCCAATTCACCCTCCCACCCTCTGGCAGAGGTTGAAAAACTCCCCGACCAAACTCCCTCCACTCCTTTTCCCCCCCTCCCATTCCGAAAACAGCACAGACAGAAGTTACAGAAGATGCTCTGTTTTGAAATGTCTTCATCTGACCTATCATGCAATGAGGGTTCAGATTTTCACCTGATCAGCCATTTTTGATAGGTTCATAGATTGGAAGGGGTGGAAGGGATCTCACAAGACCATTGGGTCCAGCTTCCCTGCACTAGGCAGGAAAGACAACTGGGGGTCAGGTGACCCCAGAAAGATGACCATTCAGTCACCTCTTGAAGATCCTCTCCTTCTTTCCAGGGTAGGTGATTGTACCACCTCTGGAGGGAGCCCATTCCACAGTCTGGACACCCTAACTGTGAAGAAATTTTTCCTAGTGTTAAGCCTGAAACAGAGTTTGTGGCCGTTACTTCTGGTTTTCCCCAAGAGTGCCCCGGTGAACAGTTGTTCACTGAGCCCCTGATGTATTCCCCTGATGTAGTGGTAAGCTGCTACCAAGTCACCTCTCAGCCTTCTCTTTTTTAGGTTGAAGAGTCCCATATCCCTCAGCCTTTCCTTGTATGGCTAGCTGTGCAAGTCTCTGATCATATGGGTGGCTCTTCTCTGGACTCTCTCAAGCTTTACCATATACTTGTTGAAGTGTGGCATGCAGAACTGGACACTACTCCAGCTGTGGTCTTGCCAATGCTGAGTAAAGTGGAAGAATAACTTCCTTGGTTTTGCTTCAGATGCATTGGTTGATGCATAGATTCACAGATGCTAGAGCTGGAAGGGACCTCAGCAGATCATTGAGTCCAACCCCTTGCCCTGGGCAAGAAAGAGTGCTGGAATCAGATGACCCTAGCCAGATGCCTGTCTAGCCTCCTCTTAAAGACCCCCAAGGTAGGGGAGAGCACCACCCCCCCTTGGAAGCCCATTCCAAATTCTGGCCACGCTTACCATGAAGTTCTCCCTGATGCCCAGCCTAAATCTGCTCTCTGTCAGCTTGTGACCATTGTTCCTTGTTACCCCAAGAGACACCCTGGTAAACAGAGCATCTCCAGTTCCTTGCTCTGCCCCCCTAATGAATTTGTAGGCAGCCACAAGATCACCTTTCAGCCTCTCTTGTGGAGGCTGAAGAGGTCCAGGTCACTTAATCTCCTCATTAGGTTTGTCCTGTAAGCCCCTAACCATACGAGTGGCCCTCCTGTGGACCCTCTCAAAGTTATCCCCTGGTATCTCGGATGTTTTAGCTGTGGGCCGTATGCCTCTCGCATAATATAACCATCAGGGGGAATATTAGAAGTTGGAGGGATTTTTTTGAAGAATATCCTGGTGGGGGATATTGGGACAGCTAAAAAGTTTGGCAAATCTCTGCTACAGCAACCCCAAAATGTTCCAGAGCCCATTAACTACACTTAGCCAACAACACAGCTCAGAAGTCCTCTGCACATAGGGTTTGAGGGGGTCTTGAGCATCAGGGAGCTGGAGCTGCGTCCCAAATATCCCTCCCCCGAGATGAGGAAAGCTGGGAAGGATCTTGAGTGTCTGCCTGCAGTTCCCATTTTTAAATGTTCAGATCTCTCTTTAGATTGGTAAACAGAATTCTAAGTGGAAAGCATTGAAGTCAGTGAGTCCGTAAGTGAGTGTATGTAAATATGCTATTAGAAATTATCAGTACAATAACTGTGGAGCACAATAACTGTGATCCAGTTAGATATCATGTAAAGACGCACCCCTTCCATTCTTTGTAAAACATTTCCTTTTTTTGAAAGTTGGCACTGTCATGTGGTACAGAGTTATTGGCCTTAATATCTCAGAATAAGCTGTATCCTTAGTTACACCCTATGATTCTGCACCACAGAATCCCTGGGGAGTCACCATTCTGGTGCCCCCTCTAAAGTAGGTACCTGGGGTTTGTGCCCTGCTTGTTACTGAGTGAAGGTAATATTTGGCCATTAGTCTTGGACTCAGCCCAGTCCCCACTTGTATATTCAGTTTTCAGATATACTAATTCCCTTCAAGTTCCCAGGGAAGGCTGTGGTTTGTAGGTGATTTAATGCTGGAATATTGCTAGGGCTTGCTGTCAAT
This sequence comes from Alligator mississippiensis, assembly GCF_030867095.1. Classification (NCBI taxonomy): domain Eukaryota; kingdom Metazoa; phylum Chordata; order Crocodylia; family Alligatoridae; genus Alligator; species Alligator mississippiensis. The sequence goes on from NC_081830.1 coordinate 48,227,732, forward strand.
TTTTAGGTTAAGGATTTATGAAACTGGAGTCCCTGGGCAATTACAAAATCCTTGAAATCAGAGATGGGAGAGACTTACAATGGATTGTTAAATTCCTCTTATGTTAAAGCAGGATTGTTCTCTGTAGCTTATTCTTCAGGGCTTTGTCCCTACTCATTTTAAAAAGCTGTTATATGATGTCCACAGGTGAGGCTGAGGAGCATCGTATTATTTGATATCGATGTACATTCTTCCTGAATCTAGTGCTAAGGCACACATTCATCAGGCAGATGAGCCTATTTACATGCCCCTTGGAGAATATAATTCCACAAATTACCAGTTTGAGTAGCCCTTCAATTTAGCCAATTCAAGGGATACTCAGAATACATACAATTCTAGCTAAAACATAACCAAAGCCTTAAGACTGACTCTACACAGCTAAAGATATTTCTCATCTCCTGGTTAAAAACACAGATTTTTCAAAGCAATAATTTAGAGGCAGCTGGTGCTTTCTACTGCACTGCAGAGAAAAGAAGCAGAAACTAAATTTAAAATGGCCTAAGCAATGCATACAGAGTGAAATGGCAAAAGGCCTTCAAAGGCTTCCTCTCTGTCCATAACTCATGAAGGCCATTTGGCCTAAATACCATGTGGGTGAACTCCATTGATATTTATAGTAGAGGAATGGTTGCTTTGCAAGGATTGCTGTCTTGGATTGTGGCATCAATTCAGTGAACTATTCCTGCAAATAATTACTCCAGTCAAAACATAAAGGTCCATGAGCATTTCATATATGTGAGGGGTAAATTGAACCCTTTACATGGCATTGATAATTCTGTAATGCATTAAAAAAAGCAAATTTCTCATTTCAATCAAAACTAATAACTATTAATTTGACTTGTCTTGCTCTTATACCAAAACTGGATATTAAATTCATTTAGAGAATAACCCTTTTTCCCAAAAGCCCCAAATCCACCTTCCTCATTGAAATAACCCAACTATTTCCCAGAATGCTCAGCTTACCTTGCTCAACTTGCATATAAGTGATTAAAAGCTATTCTTAAATTTCATTGCCGAGTTGCAGGCTTTATGAATTTCTGTCATGGAACAAAGGAGTTTAGAGGACACATGCATCATGGGGAAAATGTCTCTTAATTTCAATACTCTACAGTCTGTTATGTCTTACAGGCCAAATCCTGAGGTACATTTAGGGGGCTAGATTACAGTACCCTTAATAATTACTCCCGTAGTCACCCCACTGGTTTAGGTAGTATGAAAACAGAGAAGGGGGTATACTCAGAGTTAGTAAAAGTCTAAGAATTTTTAGCCGTCACTTTAAAGTAGCAATGAGTAAAGGCTAAGTGAAATCTAGCTGGTTTGGTCCAAATCCTTCATCAGATAATATAGTAAAATCTCAACCCTGTACAAAAAAGAAGTTTTCTGCACTGGGCCATGGAAGCAATGAATTACTGGCTTTCATGAATTCAACAAGGCTCTTATAGTATGAAAGCCAGACTTTTTTGTATTAAATCAGTAGTTACTTTAATTTAAGTGTGACCCTTCTAATGAAGCTTCAATTTGTGAATATCTCAGTGGGTGAGATTTGTAAGAAAAGTGTGTCATATTTTAAATGGTTGAAATGAAATATGATGTTCATCTTTGCACTCCATGGGAGTGCATAAAAATAAATCCAAGATGAATAAAACTTGGCACAGTATTTCATATTTGATCTCCTGGCTACAATATGATTTGTTCACACTACTTTTGACTCTGCTTCTGAATGCAATACATATAAGATCAGACTCCAGTTCATATAGTGGCCCTTTAGGAGGGCCCAGAAGTGATAGTTATCCCATTGCATGAACCCCAAGAAGGCAGATTACTTGAAATACTTAAAACAATTTCTGAGAGAGAGGAAGATGATCCATTGATGCAGAGATGAACACTTGACAGTGAGCACCATTGTATTTCCAGTGATCAGTTAGATCTGAGAAAAATAGAAGCTGAAGTGGGTCTATTAAATTATTGGAGTCTCTACCTAGTATCATGGAGGTCATGAATGAGTGTGCACCTCCTATGGGAACAGAGGCGTAGCAGGGGAGCCATGACACATGGAGCAGTGCCAGCTGCTGCAGTGCAGATGGCAGTGACTATTCTTGGGCCACCACTCCTCACCAAAGATGGTACCTGGGCTACCATCCCACATCCCACCCTGCCCCCTGTTATGCTACTGTATGGGGATTCTAAGACCCAGAGCAAAAAGTCATAATGGCCTCAACCTGAGGCCTGACATGAGAAACCAAAAAAGGTGAACTAAGATCAGTTTTACAACCAGTATGTTTGTATATATGTGTGCGCCAGAGACTTTTAATGTTGAATCATTACTCATTAATTGTACAAAGCACCATCTGTCTAAGCTGTTTGCTGATGCACATTAGGGCATGCATACATTTCTTTTAATCGGGGAGATGCCCCCTAATGGCAGTCAAAAAAGGCATTATTTGAAAGCTTGAATATCAGTTCACAATGACAAGTGAGGTTGGAAGTACCGCTTATTGCCCACACCTGTTGCAGACTGGGGTGAGAAATTAGTCCTATTCAGGATTTCATCTTTCAAAAACGTGGTGATACATCAGGCACCCTTAATTTACAGTTCATTTTGGCTGTATTTGAAAGGCAAAGGGTTTGGGCACACTTAACACGTAGACCGGTGTACATGCAATTTAAACCTGACATGAACAGATGAATAAACCCATTAAACTGGTTTAAAATTGCATTTGAACAGTTCATAAATGTACCTGGAGACTCAGGTACTGCTTTGAACCAGTGTTCTGTGAACAAGGTGCGTCTGACCTGTAGATGCCAACTGTTTTGTGACATGGGTCTAACTGGCCCTCCAGAAATTGTTCTCTGCTTTGCTCTTCAGTGTTCCCCCCTCCCCCTTGCCCCCCAGTTGCAACATCTTGCTCTGATATGCGACCAGAAGTCTATTGTCCCCCCCTTGTTGGCACTTTATCAATGAGCTCCTCTGCAGTGCTTGTACAATAAAAGCTATCCTTCTGACCAGTTGCATCCTCACCCTCTACTCAGTTGCAGCTCCTCCTCATGCTCCCCCCACTGGAAACTCAGAAATGTGGGCCCAATCACTTCCCTTCCACCATTGCACCACCCCCAGGTACACCAAGTCAGACAGGTTCAGTCAAGTACAGGCCACTGAACTTTAATGAACTCACATTTAGAAGAGAAGGGAAAGCTATCCATTACTTTTAGGCTGACAGGAATCCTATGTCTGGTTAGATGCACTTTTATAGTACTGTATAAGCCATGTTTAGAACTTAATCCCCTTTGATTTCATGCTTTTTGGGGGGTTTCTGAACTCTGCCAATAAAACAGGGTTTTATTTAGCAAGAGATAGAGGCTATTTGAGCTGGAGTTGGATGAATCCTGGGTTTCTTGGAAAGTAGAACAAACCAACCAAACTGAAGCTGAGTCTGAACACCTGAGCAAAAGGGATCTCCTCAATCATTGCCTACAAATGGTAACAGCCGAGCTAATGTGGACACCAGAAGAACCAAACAACTTGAGCAATGTGTCATTAAGGTGCATCTTTCCTTTCAGTTAAAGCCAGTGGCCCCTCTCCTCTTTTGGGTGGTTACAACTCCCATTACAATAGTCAGTGCCGACTGAGTCCCTTAGACAGCATAAAGGAAAAAAAAACCAAGGCAAGATGTTTTCATTTTTACCCTGGGGAAGAGTCAGGATGCCTTTTTAAAAAGACCAATATAATTACCATTTTAATGCTAACATACAAGTGCCCCAGAACAGCTTCCCGGAGAGAGGGATGAAAAGCTGGACCCATTAAAGTCTATGGTAAAACTGTTGAGTTTCATGGGGCCGAAGTTTCATCATCCAAAGAGACCATAAAACTAAATGGAACATTTTCAGATTCTGGGAAGGGGGAGAAAACAGCCCCAGACCTTTCCATTCAGGTGTTTTGATCTCTGTGATCTCCATTCAAAAATGGCAAGAAATCCTATTCCTCATCAAGAAAGAAGAATTTTTGTGAATGCACTTGAGGGCTAAATAGCAAATGAACAATATTTATTTCCAGGCTAATTTCCCTGCCCGTAGATTACAAAGAAGCAAAAGTTGAACGCTTGCTTTGAATGATCACCACCAGTAATAGAAAAAAGTGTCCTCACTGTCTGCAGCCTCTTGCATACACAAATACAGGCACTGCAATGTGTGAGAAACTATTCAGCATATGACTATAGTTGTATCTATGAGAGAGGAAATTTGTAGGGGTCCAGGAGAGAGAGAGGTTAATTAACTACTTCCTTAGGACCCCGTTTTGCTCTCACTGAAGTCAATGGCAAAAATCCCACTGCCTTTAGCAGTACAGGTTCAGCCCCTTAGAGATTGTTATTATTTAAAAGGGAATTGAAAACCTTCCTACCTGCCAAGACTGAAGTGCAGGGCCTCATGTTTTGCTGCTTTTCACCCTGAAATAGCTGATGACATAATTAACACCTAAAACAGAGCAGCAAACTGCATTCTATGGAGTACATTAGGTGTCAGTGAAGTCATCAAATGCAAAAGGGAATACAAAATCCCAAGGCTCTGTACTTTGGCTTTTGCAGGTAAGTGAAGGTAGGCAAGGGACTTCAGATTTACAGTGTCTATCAGTCTGTTTTTTAAAGCAAAGTATGTTTTCTGTTAATGACGTGAGCTCTGAAATAGTAACACAGTATAATTAAACAGCTATTTATGCGGAGCCGTAAGTGTGCATGATGCTATAAAGACAAACAAAACTGAGATCCCTGCCTCTGGGGTCTTACTTGGAATTTTGAATGTAAGGGTGATGTTTTGGCTGTTAAGCTGCAGCTTGGTCGTATAAGTACTCAGGAGCATTCTGGCTGACTCAGCCAGAATTTTTTAGCAGGCATTTAGGGAGTGTTCTTCATGGGGGAGCTACAGCTAACATGGATGCAATATATATTCCTTTCATCCTAGCTCAGTTCCCCTGGCTATTTGGAAGCAGCAGAGATTGTAGCTTCATTTTTCAGGCAGTCTAGCATTGCTGGCTGCATAAAGTTCCATTGTTTTTTGTGTTCAGAAAGTGCAAGGTCTGGGATTTCTCTCCCATATCTATCTGGGATTTTTATTCTCATTATATGATCCAAATGTGGCTGGCCTGGGTACAAAAGTGGGAGTCTTCTGGAGTCATCTGCTACCCTTTCATAGTCATGACTAGTCCCAGTGTTGTTTGTACAGACTTAGATGAGATCAAATGTTGGAAGTCTCATAGAAACAGAACTAGATCTAAATACCCTGTATTTGTGTTTCTTCCTAAAATTTCATTGCAATTAATATCTACATGTCCTGTTGTCTAAATATGGAATAGTTGCCTGAACATTTGCAGTACATTTTTTTTTTTTTTTTTTGGCATACTTATAGTAAAATCATCCACCATGGTAAAATTAAAAAGAGCACTCACTCATTAGGTGACACTTCTGTCTGCAAATAAAATATTTGGAAGCTAAATCCCTTTTTCACTCTCCAAGTTCCAGGAACAATCTTCACATTCTGTTGGTCTAGCCACAAAGACAGAATAAGGCCATAACGAATCAGTGACTTCTGTCTGCTGGCAGAGCTCATTCTGCCTTGGTTACACGCCGTGCTAAGAAATGGAAAACAGTTTGTGCTTCACGAGACATTTTTAATGAATGGCTTGTAGGACCTAAGCTCTAATTATAGAGATTTCCACTTTGTCCATGATGGAGGCATGGTAATAAAGTATTAGGGTGAGAGTATTTTGTTAACGTATTAGATTGAGCCCTACAAGACTGTCAAGTGCCTGAGTTACCTCATCTGCTTCTATGACTGGTTAAAGTTCTTTAATTATGAAGGAATGCCTGATTTTGCACAGTGTTTTCCAGCCAACAAGGGACATCACAAAAGCAGCTGCATCAGCTGTTTCATTTCATTTGTGATTCTCTAAAGTCATAATTTTGTTGCTCTGGTTTTAGACTTTCAGTATGGAGAAGGATTGGATGGAAATAAAAGACATCCTTTATTTCACTTCCTCAGAGACCATATTTGTTTCCATGTAATCCAGTGTTAACTCTGCTGTGTATCTGTGGCTCAAGAAATGCTTTGTTCCTTTTTTGGGGATGTGTGGATTTGGTGTTTCTGCAGCTTTAGTGCAACCCAGGGTCCTTTGTGCTGGATATCACAGTGGCTGGGCCAGGATATCACCAGTATGTGACAAAATCAGCAGGATTCAAATATTAGCCAGGAAATTTGAGCCCTGAAAACACTGATACACTGCTGCTGACATCTTGCCCTGTTTGTTTCTCTCATTGTACAGACTCCCTTCTGAGAGAGGACAGTGAGTGGAGAGGATCACAAGAGTAAACCTAAGCTTCAAACATGACTGACTTTATGGCTTTCAGTATGGAAAAACATCATATATGGAAAACGGGAGCTTTGAAAATGCAAAACTATAGGTGGTAACCTATTTTAAAAATAATGAACACATGTCATTAGTTGGCAAACATGGCCAAACTGGATGAGAGGGTGATATGTGCAACTTAAAATGAGCCATGAGTAGCAGGTGCCAGCACTGAGATTATTCTATATTCATTATAAGGTATACCAGAATTTACGATTCTATTTCAGCAAAATTGAATGTGCTTGTCGTGGAAGTCTGTTTGCTCTGTATGATTCTCTATATTTAACTGTAATATTAATCTATATTTCATCTCCTATCTCTGTTCTTCTATGTCACACTCTAAATCACAAGTGCTGCCAAGGGAATTGGTGAGGGAATATTCCTGTCTGTTGTCTGAGATGGCAGAGCATATTGATACCTTTATGTTTCTTCCATCTGTTGTATGCTATGTGACTTGTGGCCTAATTATTATTCTCCCTCCCTAGAGCCTGTTATCTTTCCTGAATGGAGCTCCCGGACTGAACTGTAACTCTATAGCCAAGTTCATCAAACCCATGAGATGTTCACGTTATCATTCTTCTGAAACTTAAACCTAAAACACTTAAAAAGTATTTATCAGTGCTAATTAAGGCTAATATATTAATTTAGGACTAATTATAACACGTTGATTTTATATACAATTTTTCACTGAGGATTCCAAAGCACTTTTATAGAGGGAAGTAAATCTGGCCAGTTTAGTAAAAGGGAAGGCAGTGAGAGAGAGGTACACATTTCCAAAATGTCTGCTAGTTTGGGGGCTTCACAGATTCTCAGTGCTGAGTGTCTCAAACTGGATACCAAATGAGACAATGATCGGGTTTAAATGACTACTCTGTGATAGCCAGAAGATAGTCTACATCTATCCCAACCATGTAGTTGGTTCAGTAGAAAATATCTCCCACGAGAATTTTTGCCTCTTGCATACCATCTCTCCCTTGTTATTCCTCATCATAAATTATCTCAGTGACAGAACAGGAATCCAAGCCCAAGGTATGGGAGGTAGCCATTTTATTTTAACCCCTGGAGCTCTCTATTAGCAAGCAATCCAACTTTGTCTTTTTTAGGTTATATAAAATGTTATAGCATGCATTTTCTCTGTTATCAGAGGGTTAGCCTTCTGCAAAACCTAAAACTTAGTCTTATTTTAGTGGTTGTGAAAGGCGTTGGAGTGATAGCCCTGACAGTCAAAGTCCTTTATCTGCCACTGGGACATGCACACCCTGAGCCACAGGGGGCCCTGGTCCTTTCCTCTGTGGCCACCCGGATGGGGTGCTACCTGCGTGGGTGCTGCCCCAGCTCACAGGCAGCACCCACCAGATCCAACTCTTCTCTAAGCCTGCACTGGGAGCACTGCCCAGCAGTCTTAGGGAAGAGCTGGATCCCACGGGTGCTGTCTGTAAACTGGGGCAGCACCCACACAGCTAGCACCCTGCCTGGGTGGCCACAGATGGAAGAGCCAGGGCCCCCTGAGCTCAGGGACTGCATAGCTAGGTGGCAGCTTGTGTGGGCAAGCTCTACTAGAGAAAAAAAAATCTGGCAAGGGGCCAGATCCTTTTTTTTTTTTCTTCCCCATGGAGTCTGCCCACCTCTCCCGCAGTCGTGTGGTGAGCTGCCAGTGGGCCCTGAACTGCAGGGGGCCCTAGACCTTCCCTCCATGGCAGCAACACTCCCTGGGGCCACCCAGGTGGGCGGCTAGTGGGCGGGTGCTGCCCCAGTTCCCAGGCTGCACCCAGCCGAATCCAACTGTTCCCTGAGCCCGAGCTGGGGCAGCACCCACCTGTTAGCAGCCTGCCCAAGTGGCCCCAGGGGGTGCTGCTGCCATGGAAGGAAGGACTGGGGCCCTCCACAGTCAGGGGCCAATTGGGCCACCAACAGCTTACCCCCCGGCTGTGGGAAGTGGGCAGGTTCTGTGAAAAAGAAAAAAAGGCTTGGGCTCCTCACCACTTCCTCTTTCAGCCTGCCTCTCCCATGGTGAGGGCTGAGCTGTCAAAGGTTGCAACATTACAAACATCTACATTTCAAACTAAACTACATGCGGATGTGGTTTACAGCATAACAAACTCATTGAAATCATAAACCCCTGCCGCACGTGTACAGTATGACACTATTAAGCCACAAAAATGGCCATTTTTTGTTACGTGTACAAGCACCCACTGGGTGTAATAAACTGAATGATATGTTTATGACTACCTATTTCCTGTCATAGCTTGGGGCACTATGACTACTCATACAAATACAATGCTGCAAATTTATTACAGTAACAGGAATAGAAAGCTTCAGATTTTATCTCTTGTAGCACAACCTGTCAGTAGATAACCAACTAGGAAGCTGTCACATGGTTTCTTCCTGTTCATATTAGACAATTGTTAAAATTTGGGCAAAAGGCAACTTCTCTCTCAGTTGTACTCAGAAGAACTAACAGCTATTCCTGAACATTTGCAACTGTGACATATCAGCTGAAGGGAGGAAATTCTTTTGCTTTTGACTGGCAGCAGCAAATCTCAAGATAAGATTAATAACATCTGGAACAGGGTGTCATCAATGTTTCTCTAGTTATGAGGTTTGGCAGATTTCACTAATCACAGTAGGATGCTGGCTAGCCCGAAGTACAGTGATTTTTGGATGGCTTTTGCGTTTACAGTATTGCTGTTTAATAAATCATTGATCTAATTTAGTAAACGTAAGCATTTTCCCTTAAGTGGAGGGTAAGGGGGGGTCTTTGAAAGAAAAGTTGGCTGCTTTATTATGCTTTTTGTGTGAGTGCTCCCAAATTCTTGTGGCAACTCCTTCAAAGAATCCACTTGGTAGAGAGCCTCCTGCTCCGCATCTTTGTCTGAGTCTACCAAGAGGAAGAGTAAGGCTGCAAATTTTAAAGCTGGTAGACTATGGGAAAAAAAAATATGAGAAATGGGGAAGGATGATTGGAATTGTATTGCTGCCTGACTCTGGAAAACAGTGCAGGGGAGTACATTTCTTAATTTAGCTAATTCCCATTGGAGGGGGAAGTAGAGAATGGCAGGGAGACAGAGAACAGATTGGCAGGTGCCTGTCCATAGCAAAAAGGATGAATTCCAGCACAAACATTCTGAATGCTGTTAAATTTTGCTGAAGTATTTTAGTCTTGTCTGGGAGTAATGAAGAATTCTTGATCTAGGCTGCTTGCAAATTCAGGCAGGCTTCATTGGTTTATACTTGTTTCAGATTTCTGAGTTCCTCCTATCTATAAGGCTAGGAACATCTTTCCCCCTGCCCTCCCTTCACCTCATTTTTAATGAACGAATGAGGTATGAAAGAGGTCAAACCTTTTTATAATAAACCTTCTTCACTCCCACCAGTGATCCACATGTGAAGAATGTCTGCTTTACAATAGATTGTCTGCTGAAAAATGGACTAAGATCACTAAGCCATTCCACCTGGGTTCGTGAGCAACCATCCTATGGTAGAAGCCTGTTATCACAACCAATCTGGACTGTATTTATACTAGTGACTTAGAAATGAAAATGATCAAAACCCTGAACCAGCCATCATGAATCTCTGATTTAGGTTTATTCCTCAAGTAAATTAAAGCGTGTTGATGTTTTTCTGTTCTGTTTCCACTAGATTATGCAGTTGGCTGTTGCATTTTATCTGGGATGCTTAAACATGCTTAGCTTATAACAGAAAGAAAAAGTGGTATTAAGACATCATTGGAGTTCTACATTCATACTCATCTATTGTTGTAATACATCTGGCCTCGTTTTTTCATGTTGCACAGTCTCTCAGTTATCTTTTATTTTTTAAATGTAATCCAAAGCAGGACAAGATCATACCTTTTGCATATAGGCACAGGATGCTGGATGGCAAATTCATTATTCCAGACTGGGAATCATGCCCTCAACAAACATACTTAATGCACATACAAGGTCTCTTGGCTGCCAGCACTCATGGCCCATCTGCTTGGATGGCATGGTGCCTGTTCCCCAGGGCCTAGGATCTAAGTGATGATCGGTTTAATTTGGCAATATGTCTGACACTGTAAATACCATCACTTCTTTAGGAGGTGCCTTCCTTGAGAGAGATACAAATGCATTAGATCCTCAAACCTTCTTTAAAAGTTATTGCATCTGTTGACATGTCACTCAGCTACTTTTATGCAGCATTGGAGGAAGAAAGGGAGACATCAGTTCATGGGCAGTCATTTTGGCTGTGAATAATTCAGGTTAGATTTGTAGGTGGTGTCAGTCAGATAATCAAAGGTCTTAGAGTGTCAAAATACAGAGATGTGGGAACTTGGCATGTAAGCAATCCCATGTGTAACCCTATGAGAGTTATGAAGAAGTAACTCAGCAGAGTCTTTTTCACTTTAAAAAATAAGTTACACTCTGGCCCATTACAATAAGCGACCTCCTGAGTAAATATAATTCTTTTGATTGGTCAGCACTAGGGATCTCATTTGCTTGCCTTTTAAAGGATAAAAGAGATTGTCAGGTGTTAGATCTGGTCTGATATCAATCAGTTAGTTTATCTATCTAAGTTTTACATTAACAGTTGCATCAAATTAAAAAAAACAACAACTTATGCTTCATGGATAGAGATGGATTGCCATCATTTCAATAAATACATTCCTCTTAAATGTATTTCATGATACTAATGGAATATCTGGTAAAATTCTAGGATCAGGTGAGAAAGTTCTTGTGCAACTTAATTTTTGATTAACTAGGAGGGCATGTAGTCTGAACAAGGAGAAAACTTAACTTAATCCAGTGGTTGTGGCACTAATCACAAATCCAGTTCCTTGATCTGCAACAGGCTTCCACTGTGGCCTTGGTGTGGTCTTGTGTCACTTAGACCCAGATTCACAAAGGGATTTAGGCAGCTATTTCTTATTAAATTCTCTTTGTAGGTCTGGCGTTTTGTTTCTACATGCCTCCGGTCCCCATCTGCAAAATGGACATAAAACACTTCCTTATCACATGAATGCTGTGAAGTTAATATCCCAGTTCCTCATTATTGGGGATTGTTTAAATACCTCGGAGCAGGGCTATCCAACTTTGGAGCAACCAGAGGCTGCACACTGCATGGGGCAGTCCTTGGGGGTGGGAGAAGCACCCCACCCCCCCACTGCCTCCTTCTCCCTGCCCCCTCCCTCCTACCCTTACCCTCCCTCTTCTGCCTTTCTTCCCATGCTCCAAGACTGTGCTTTTCTCCGTTTGGTGGTGAGTTTATTTTTTAATTTATTTTTGCAGTGAGCCTGCCAAAAGCATGGAACCCATGCTTTTTTGCAGAGCCTCCCCAAAATTGCAGTTTTTGTGAAAATTGTGCAATTGCAATTTCAGTAGGTCTCTAATCATATGTACACTTTAGAAAGTAACCATGTACCTACTCCATTTTATTGGCCTTTTCGTGTTTATTCTTTTTTTTTTTTTTTCCATTTTAAGTGTATACATGGAATATTTCTCAAACTGGTAGAATCTTTTAAAATTACAGAAAAGTTTAAAGGGAAAAAACTCTGTGTGCACGCAGGCACACACATGGGAACATTGTTCTTACATAGCATATGTTCAAATCTGAAACTATTATATTTGACAGCATTCCTTTAAAAGAATTGAGTGAAAATTTCAGATATAAAAACAGATATGAAGAAAGGGAAACTATAGATGAGTTATAAAACCCCTTAGGAAGTATATTGGTTAAATATAAATCAGTGATTTAGCAACAGGTTAGTATTTCTACCTTCTCACTGCTTCTTAATGAGTCTGAAAATTGATAACATTTTAATGTAATTTTGATTGCCGTATTCCGGAGGTCAGTCTAATAAGTGTATTGCATGATGCCAAATTACTCTTCTCACAAGGAGTGAATATAATTAAAAGCACAAGTGCTTGGTGTTTTTGATTAAGGGAGTTGAAACAAGTTTATTTTTTACTTACTAAGAAAAATTGAGTTTCATGGAAATAACTTAGGGTTTTAGTTAGGCCTCTGCTTAACCTCTTCTTTGCCATATGGCTCAATATATCCATGACCATTTGCTGTGGAAAAGAGCATTAGCAGAACAGATGCAGAAAATGCTTAATCCATAGAGACTTCTGAATGCCTTTTCTAGGAAGCATGCCATACATCCTGATTACGTGTGTTGTGAATTTCATAGAAATCATTGATAATACTAGCCACTGAGGACATAGTAATACATTTCAACTACAATGTTTGTATGAACTTTAAACAACATTTCCCATGAATGGTTGATGGTGGGAAAGAGTGAACTGCACGCCCAATCAGCATACACTGTCCTAATGGTGATGATTCACTCCAAATATTTTGCCTTTCAATAAGTAGCTGTGTGCATCGAGTCATGGTCTAATCATGGCCACCCTGCTGTTCAGGTACCCAGTCAGTTTTGACCACTTCATTGTGAATCCCTCAGTGTTTGAGCTTCCCCCCACCTCCCATCCCCCTTCAACTCCTGATGTGTGCAAATTTCACTGTTCAAGTTGACATGGTCATGAAAGAAAACTGGAAAATGCAAACTGAGTGTACCCAAAAGACACAAACACCTTCCCCACCCCCACTAAACAAAACAAACCTGTCCCCCCCCCAACCTCTCCCCCCCCAAACCCCAAAACAAAACAAAAAATAACAACCCTGGTGTCTTTGATTTTTGTAAAAGCTCAGGACTTTTAAACCATGCCTGTAGCTGTGTGGTGAGGACTGTAGAACTCCTGCTGTTTGGGGGACCTGGCTCATCTTTTTTGACTATACAAAGCTGGAAGTTCCGCACTGGTTCAGTAACTCAAATCTCACTTTATTTACTAAATTTGCTGCAGACTCGCACAGACTTCCTGATTTCCATTTCAAAGCATGCATTTTCCTTCCTTTTTCTTCTCTCAGCCTTGGTGATTGAAAACTAGAACTTCCAATGCTTAGGAGAAAATTTATTTAATATTTTAACATTTCATATCAAAATACATTTTTGTTTTACAGAAGTATCTTGTAACATATTACTAGTAGTATGCTGCATATGTCATGATGACATGCCGTGCTAGGAGTAGTGCTAGCTGCAATGAATGCTGCTGTTTTCTAAACAGTAGCATTGCTTTCATGCATGGCTTCTAGAGTTTAGAAACCATGTATGAAAACTGTAATAGGCATGATTAGACCTATATGATCAAATAAAGGTAATGGTGGGTATTTGGACTGCTATAAAATCAGCTCATTTATGGCAGTTTCCAGAAGATCAAGGAGCAGAAGTAACTCTTGTTAATGAGATGAGTATTTCTTTCAGTTTGTTTTCCATATTTTGTACTGCCATGACCTGGCTTAACTTGTACTTTCCTCTAGCTGGATTTTTATGCTAGGCAGGGATCAGACAGGAGAATGTTGTATTCTGTGGCCATATCTCCTTTTACATAATCTTACCCATCTTGTCAAGAATCTGGCAAAATGTGGACGTGTTATACTTTTGTGAGGAAGTGCCCACCATCTGCTTAAGGCAATCTTCCTGCTGGATTTTATAGTTCTTGGAATGTTATTCTGAATTACTGTGTTTCTACCTGGGGATGCCAGTCATATGAACCAGTACCCTATTCTGCTAGGCCCGAATATGGGGCAAAAAGACTAAGCTGCCTAAACCTGAGCAGGGTCCCACAAATGCTTGTTTAGACTGTCCGTCAGTGTTCTTGGGGGTAGGTGGGAGCAGGTCAGTAAGGGCTATAGCACTCCTGCTGCTACCAACCCCAAAAGAAGCAGGGTTTCCTGCCTGTGAGACGGGGCTCATATCATCTGAAGATAACAGTACCCATTCCAGGAAGGTGGCATGAGTCCTGCTTAAATCAGTGTTTGGAATGTGTACATGGCAGACTTTGTGCCCTAGATCCAAATACCATCAAATGTTTAGAAATATTTTTTTCAGCTTAAGTAGATTTTGGATCAGACCTTGAATGTTTGGTGTGCTTCCCTCACATTCTAATGCTTATTTTGTCGTGTAAGTAGGGTATTTTTTAACTGCCTTCCTTCATCCCATTTGGCAGCAGTTGTACAAACTGACCAGGAAAAGATCAGATGCTTCCCTCCACTTGTATGAGGGATGCTGTTCCTGCCAATAGGGTGAATGCCAGGAGGCTGAGCAGCTTAGAGTGTGTGCTGGCCACTTGGCACAGGGCATTTCAGACTCACCCAGCTGCAGGAAATGAGTTACGTCAGCCAACAAATCTGAATTGTGGTTTGAAGGTTAAAAGAGACTTAAAGGAGCTTTCCTGGGTGCACAAATAATATGGTCTTCTTTACTGATCAAGTGGGTTTGGAGGGGAGCCAAACCCCACCCCCCTGTGGCAATAGACCATGCATGAAAGGAGTTCAAAAGAGAGATTTTTTTTCTTGCAGACTGACAGGTACTTCAATTTTTTGCAGTATGATTTCATTATTCGTCGTTACCCAGATTTATTTTGTCCTGCTGGAGGCACTTATTGGGCGCAGGGGTAGATTTAATTTTAATAGAGGTTTGGACCTGGCTGTAGTTATAGTTCTATTAGTCTAGGGCAGAGAAGGGAAATCAAACTGGGATTGCTGATTTGCCTCTTGGCTGAGAGGTTATCAAGAGGGAAATAAATTTGCAGTAATAAAAGTTGTTTCTGACATTCCCTTATGCAGAAGAGGCAGAGGTTGTGATTAAATAGAAGTTATGCATTAAAACTTCTCTGTCAAGGGAGGAAAAAAAGTGCAGGATGGCCATCTCTCCCATTGGACACTAGAAGGTTCAGGTTAGGAATTTATAATGGATTCCAAATAGCCATAAAGCTCTTCCTTTTGCATGTAATTAGTAAGATATGTGCTGTCAATTTAAATAACTGATGATGATCTCTGTTTAGCTCGGGTTCAAGATTGTGACGACAACTGCTGTTACTTGTTGTGCGCTGATTTTGATTTTTTCCCCTCTATCAATCACTGTCAAGGCAGGAGGTTTAAATAAAATTGCCTGCCACAGCAGAATAGATTTTTCTCACATCCATGGCCTGAAGATTAGAAAATATTCTGTAGATGGTAGAATATACTTTTATTTTTCTTTGACTTTTCTTTATTAGTTTTCCAGTGAGTTTTGCTGTCAATGTGATATGACCATGACTGCAGCCGTGTTATAGTGGGAATCCACAGAGGATAAATATTGTTATACTCACAAGATTAATAACTATATACACACACAAACCATGTTTCTTGACCCACTCTGCTGTGAGTGGCATGTATGAAGTTCCCTACAGGACTCACAACATGAAGTCAGACTTTGTGTGGAGGCAGAATAATTAACTAGGGAGCAGATTCTGTTCCACCTATTAGGGCCTAAGAGTTACCCTGTTCCACATGTGTGAGTCCCTGAAAAACAGCTAATGCTAAAGGTGGGTGGGTGGGTGGGTCTTCCTCCTTGCTGCTTTTTTGTGACTCTTAAGCTGATGCTGTTACAGTAGTAGGTTCATTATTGGATTTTCAGGCCTTGGCTGGGTGGAATAGGAAGGGATTTAGGCATCTAAATGGACTTAGATGCCTAACAGGTGGGATAGACTCTGTCCCTGGGTGTCCATGCACTGGCTCAATATAAACTAATATGGGAGCTGGTCATGGATATGAGAGACAACAAGAATTACAGGACCCATAATCTGTCTGTTCAATTTGTCATTCAGGTCCCAGATTCTATCTAGTACAGTAAACGTGAAGTGTTTGACATGGCTTTGAGCTGTAAGTAGAAAAGCTTGTGGCTTATGGTATAGTGTTGGTCAGGGAGAAAATTGTTTAATGTTATTCTCTTTTTAAAAAATAATTATAAACGTGCTTTGCAAAGGGAGCTATGTATAAATATATAACTAATGCAAACATTTTGTTTTGAAGTATAGAAGAGAGGATCAGAACTTCCTAACTATGGAGTTCTTCCTGCACTTGGAGAACTACAGAGTTCTTTCTTTTTGAAACATTGGCTCTATGAGAATGTGCCGTAGCATTAGGTAAGAAAAGAAGCTGCCTTGAAGGGGTTTGGGAGAGGAGGAAGCTGCTCATAGGAACTCTTCCTTGAAAAATCAGTTATACTGCACTGTCAGTCTATATATTTGTGCCTGCCTCCGTTCAGTTAGGCGCTCCCGTGCGGCCTTCGCCTGGACTAGGGATCGAGTCTGTCCTAGGCTCACGGGTGGACCCCACAGGCTACCCCTGCTGACGTCAGGGGGTCCCCTTAACTCGTCTGCCACGACTTGGGATGTCACCTCAGTGGAGGGGTTCCCCCTTGGGGCAGCCTCCAGGGTCGTCGCGCCTCCTGGCGGGCACTCACGGGGCTTTGACCTCCCCTACACCCCGGCCACTCACCATCTTGGGTTGCCGATCTTTGGGCCCCTTTTGGTGTCTTCAGCTCTTCCCCAACTCCTGCCCACGACTCGCCTGCTGCGTGCCCAGGTCCGCGAGGACCTCTGGCCTGGTCCTGCCAGTAAGGCTCCCTATCGTTCTAAACTAATCACCCTGTGATGTTACGTGCCTATCCCACCACCGAGATAACCGAAGTTCCTAAGCTAATGGGCCAGGAGGCCTGCAAGGGTGCCTCTGGGCTGCGTGGTTTGCCCTGGGCTCAGGTTCCACCGCCCAGGCGGCTCACCCGCTGGGGTGTTGAATCCCCGCCTCTTCCCAAGGCCGCTGTGGGCTGCGACAGTCCACTGTCCAGCCCTGCTTCGGGTCTTCGTCCGCCCCCTGGTGTGGCCCGACGAGGCCCCGTTGGGCCCGCCCCTCTATTACCTCTTCTCCAGATCCTCCGTGGGCACTGCCGCTGGCTCTGCTGCGAGTGCAGCTGCTGGGTCCCCCGTTGGCGTTGCCCCACCTTCACTGCCGCCTCTGCGGTTGTCTGCGCTGCTGGCTCTCCAGCTGATTCCGCTGCCGGCGTTACAACCAGCCTCCCTGCCGGCTCTGCTGTTAATGTTGCAGTCGGCTTCCCTGTCGGCTCTGCTACCGACGATGCAGCCGGCTTCCTTGCTGGCTCTGCTGTTGGTGTCTCTGCCGACTCTTTCAGAGCCTCTCCTAGCTCCAACCCCGGCTTTCCACGCTGCCGGGCGTGGTGGCTGATTCCCTCTGAGTGAGGGCTCTTCCCTCCAGCCTCCACGCATCAGCCATGCCTCCGTATCATCGGGGCCACTTTTTATGTCTCCCAGGTAGCGTCTCCCGCCCACGCTGCTCGGCCACAGCTGGATATACGCGTGGCTAATCACTTTCACTGGTGGTTTTGCCGCGCGCCTCTCCTCCGGCTCTTTGGGCTCTACGGGAGGTAAGTGGGGCTCTCTTTTGGCCTGGGGCCCTCCTGCCCCCCCAGTTCCCCTGGGACAATATTCTTTCTGTCATTTTACCAGTGTGTCCTTCTGAGCCTGCCTTTTTTCCCCCTGATCTGACAGATCTGTTTTCTTAACTGTGGAATCTCCCCGAAGAGAAGGAAAGCCAGTAATAAGCCTTCCCTTAGAGCTCCTTTCTTAGAGGAATGGAAGAGGATTGGACATTCTTGTCTTCAGTGCCTCTTTCCTCCACCACCCCTTATGTTGCTGCTCTTGCTCTACCTATTAATAGGAAGACTTCCTCAGTTAAATAGCATCTCTTTCTGCATCTTGCCTGGCCGATGGGTCCACACTTCACCAGCTGGTAAAGAGGAGGATCTTCCCTAAAACACAGAAATGAGTGGGAAGAGTTTCCTCTACTACCATCAGAAGAGGAAGAACTGCATATTTCCATGTTCCTTCTCAATGCCACTGGCAGCTGGTCAGCAGATGTAAGGTGCACTCTGTAACCCAGAAGTCAGCAGCGTTTTTGGGCACTGCTAAAAACGCCTGCAAACTTGACTTGTCAGATGTTGGCATACTTGGGGTGGACAGTGGGGAAGCCACGAGGGCAATGTAGTTGCCCTTGTCCTTGTATGGCAATGTAGTCCCTGCTTCTTCTCTGCTGTCCACCCCGAGGTGCATGTGCCAAGCAAAATGCCTTTGCGTGTCATGCTTTGGCACCTGTGCCAGAGGTTGCCTACCCCTGCTGTAACCCCTGCAGTTACTCAGTGCTGGATTCTGTCTTGATACCTTAGACCCCTGTGAGCCTGCAAAATGGGTTCTGGAGACAGAACCATTCTGTGAGCTGCCCAGAGGTTGCCCATCTGTCATATGGCCCAATCCTGCTCTCTTTGATGGCAGTGCTTTCACTGACTGTAAGGGAAAGATCTTTTTAAAAAAAAGACACTTCCGAATCTTCTGTAAAGGCTTTCTGTGAAAGCCTGGCTCTTGAGCTCAGTATGCATAGAGTCTGTCCAAAACTATAACATAGCACCTTTTGCTTAGGCTAGGAGGGGCAGAACAGGGCTTCCTAGTTCTCCTGCTTCAAGGTGTAGTCAGAGACACTATTTCAGGTAAACTGTTAGTACCTGCTATATTACAATGTTTTGATCCCCCATGCAATAACAATTTAAATCTAGAGCAAAAAATAGGTAGAACTATTTTAATCTTGTTCCCAGTACGATTTTTCCATGTTAATCTATTAAACTATCCACTGGCAACCAGATAGAAGATTTGGAAACACATAGGAGATTGATATACAGCTACATGTCTGTTCCTGATATAGTTGATTTAAAATAATTAAATCATTTTCTTGCATAAATCTCTTCTTCTATAAAATGCCATTACCCTTAGTAATACCTTTTGTTCCTTCAGTTAATATAGCAATATAACAATGCTTATCTGAACTGGCAAATGCAGACCACTTAAACTTTAAAATATTAATTTTAAATGTAGCTATGGCTATTTTAAATAATAATTTAAAATGATTCTAAAAGCACATGTTGAGATAATGAGATCTATAAATATTAGTTGACATATTGATCCATGTGTATTGCTTCGTTAGATTATTTCTGTTTTACACATTTTTTCTCATATCTCAGCTAAGCATGATTCCAGATATATTTAAGAGTATTTATTTAGACTTAAGCCAGTCCTAGCATTCTCATGGACTAGAATGGAGGTAGTGCATCAGTGCTTGAGTACTTTTGAAGTTCCAATCCTTAGCATTAAGCATCAAAGGGAAAATCCTTAATTACCTTATTGGTACATAAACGGATGTACAAGGGAAAGAAAGCACAAAAGCCTGGGAAGTGTCACCTGGTTTTGAGAGATTTGTGCAAGAATAAGGGACATCTGCAGTCCCTTTCTCCAAAGAGATGGGAGACAAATCCTCTGTGCCCACAGGAGCAAAATTTGCTTTAAAAGAAATAGAGGTGCAGGGTTCCCCCCACTAAGTCATGGGGCAGGGAAACTCCTTAGCACCTTCTAGGCATAGCCATGTCCAATCTGCACTGCCTGGCCAATTGAAAGGTCAGCTGAAATATTTTAATTGTGTTACTGTGTGCCTTGTTGATACCCAAGGAAAGGGATGGGATTTTTGAGAAGCAGATGGTAAGTGCCAAGTGAAGTGACATGACAGAATGAGCAAGGCTATACCAAAAAAGATACTGTCTCAAGGGAATGGTGGGATGTCTCAACCCTGTTGCTCCCAATGGGGAAAGTTATTCTGAGGAATGCCTGGCCTAAATAACAGTTAATGCCTAATTTTATTATGAGACTTTACATCTAGCATCTCAAAGTCTTTAATAGAGGAAGTCTATTAAATGTGGAGTCTTATCCACATTTTGCAGCTGATACAGCTGATAGTTCTTTGATTTCCAATGTGATAAACAGATATAGCAATATCAAGGCCTAGTCTGAGCAAAGTTATGGTAGTTTAACCTAAAATGATTTTTAAATGATAAAGGGTAAACCCAGGCACATCCTTGTGTACACAGTCTCATTTCAGTGTAAGAGTGATTTATTTTGGTTAAAATTAAGCCCCTCCCTTATGTAATTTCTAACCCAAATTAAGCTACTTTAAAAAGAAATGGTGTGTGTACAAAGGTCTGCTTTAAAACTGACTTAAGTTAAACTGAAGACAACTTTCCTGCTTAGGTGAGGCACAACCTCAGAAAAAAGGTGTTTTTTTTCCCTACCTGCTGGCTAACAAATAATAACTAATGGGTGCATCTACATGAGATGTTTCCTGCACAACTGACTAACTGTGCAGTAAACATCTCAACATCTATATGTGCACCCCTATTAGGGCTCAGGAAACTAATAAACTCTGCAGCAGGGTACAGGTACTACCCTGCTGTGGATTTTTTTCATGTACAGCAGTGCACATGTAGATGTTGACTGGCTGGCAGGTCCGTGAGGGTGCTTGAGTGTAGGTGCTGCTTTCAGGCTAGCTCTGCACTGAAGCACCCTTGTGCCTCATCCAGTTCCTCCCTAGCACGTTGTGCCTGGCAGGAGCAGCCCCAGTCTGGAAGGCTGACCTCCAGGGCCATCTGCCAATTGGGGCTGCTCCAACTTGGCTCAGTGTGCTGTGGTCTTGGCGCACGTATAAACTGTACACCCAGGAGCGTTATGGCAACAATAATCTGTGGAGCAATAAGGTCTGCAGTTTATTGCTGTGCACTAATGGCATGTGTAGATGTGCCCAACACAGTAAAAAATCTGTTGGCACTGGATTTATGACCCACATACCTTGTTTCAGGTGAATCCAAATCATCAGACCAACTATGATCTCAATAATAAGCAAACCTTATTGATATACAGTGATAGCTGATAAGAAGGCAAACAATTCTATATCTAACAGTCTGAGGGCTTCCATAGAGGGAAGGTACATCTAGCCAGTATTTGAGCTTCACCTTAAGGTTCTCTTTTGAATGTCAGATGTCAGCAACATGGAGGTTGAGGGCCAAGGCCCACCCCCAGTGGGGTGGGTGAGATTGGCTGCTGATGTACCCTCTGTTACATCTGGTAGCCTCAGTTCCCCCTCTCAGGGACCCTTTGCTGCTCTGATATCCCTCCTTTTGTATCCTTGTTCTCCTGTGATGACTCTTCATCTTTGGGCATCAATGATTGGTCTCCTTGTGGTCATCATAATGTCCATGTTCTGTTTTGTCAGCATATTCCTTTGTTCCAACAAACCCATCACATATATACATCTTATTTGGCTATTTACTGATGTCTCCTAATTTGGTCTGTCCAACAAAACCAGAAATCCCAAGGGCTCTGCACTTGGGCACTGTGACCTGGCATCAATGCCGCAAAGTCCCTTATCTTTGTTTGGGTACACCGTTCATGTTATGGAACATTGTGGTACATGTCTTCAATTTCCCAACCTGTGTGTCTGCTGGATTCAGACACAATGGGCCTTGAAGGAAACTATGTCACAAGCAGGCTTTTAGAAACCAATTAACCATTGCTGTTCCTCTGTGTGAAGAGGGACTGGCTGTAAATCAGGTACTTGGAACAGGGAAGGAGATTGTGCCGGGAGAGTGCTGTGTCCAGAGTAGCTGTTGGTAGAGTGCCATTTCTGGAGTAGCTGTTCCTTTAAGATAGAGAGACCCGGTGAGGGACAGCACGGTGTGTGGCGAGAGAGATGAGGGAATGATGGCTAAGAAGAAGAGAAGCCATGGAAAAAGATTGAGACAGGGAAATCCCAGGAGCCATTCCTGTGTACCAGAGAAGATGTGACCAGAGGAGGGAATCTGGAGCCCCTGAAGAAATAAGACCCTTGAATCACTCAGAGGAGCAGAGGAACATTGACAGAAACTGTGAGAAAGAAGGAGCCACAGATCTTCATTGGGTTCCACAAAGGTTGAGTTCATTCCTATTCCTTTCTTTTTTTTTTTTTGGTTTGACTTTGATTGGGACTGATTGTGCTCCAGGGATGTTTGATCAGAAAAAGAGCCTGAGTCCCAGCTACTTTCACACCCATACAGGAAAGAAACGGGAGTGCCCCAAAGAACTCATTAAGTTAAGATCTCACTGTGAAACAAAAGGGGAGAAAGAAAGAGGCTGAAAGTAATATCCCTGGTCATGTTAAAAAATTAATGGTTCTGTCATTAACTTTACATATTTGTGTATTTTTTTAAGATGAGATGCAGCAAAGTGTGTCTGAAGGGAAAATTAAAAGTATATAAAACAGTTTGAAATAGTCACAATCTGTCTGGCTGTAAGCTGATTGTGGATGTAAGAAGAAAAAAATCAATAATAAAGAGAACTGATCAACCCATATAAAACTTGGATTCAGTTGGTGATTAAAATCTTGGGTGTTGTTCGAGTGAGCTAGAAGATAGAGTGTAACACAGATAAAAATCTAGATAGATTGCCAGTGTCCTACTGCGACAGTACACCTCCTGACTGATAACATCAAAATAGAGCAAGATGTGGCAGGAGAGAGTCAGAATATAACACAGGAGTACCCAGATAGGGCAATTGGGGAGATGAGGGCAAACATAGGACCCTCAAATATCAAGGGAAAACCCCACACCCTGGACCATTATTCTAATGTATATCTACTTTACCTGCAAGCCAATTCCCAAAAGAAACCTCTACATATCATTTTCTAGCCATCAAAACCCTGCTAGTGAAAACAAGCAGCTGGCATTTGATACCTACTAGGAGGTCAAGGTTAATCCAAAGGCCACCTTTACTTTCCAATGAATGTTCATCTCATTTCAGTTCTTTTTGTTAAATAAGGTTGGCTAAATTATGGAATTAGAGTTTCAAGAAAATATATTTAACTTTTAAGGGAAGAATCTTGTGAAGTCTTAAACTTTCTGAAATGTTTTAATTTTTTTTTACCTGCATTGTGGGACAGATTCAGATGTAATACTTAGGTTGCACTAGTTCAGAATCTTATGCCTACTTTTATATTACTCCACACGTGACATGACTAACTCAGTTTACACTATCATGTTCATGCCCTTTTACCAAAATGCACTGTAACTTCCACTTATTTAGAAATAACATATGAGGGTCGGAATGACATTTTGGTAAGTAAGTGTGATCCTTGCAACATAATGGAGTCCAAAGCAGCATATCCACTGAAGGAGTAGATACGTGATTTAAGTCTGAATTGTTGTGGAGTCCAGTTTGAGTTTAGCTTCTTATTTCATATTGGGACCTTGGCACATTGGATCATTTATTGTTGTTATATGTTTTTTATTCTTAAAGTTTCAACTTGACATGATATGAGAGGAAAACGGTGACAAATCTCAGGTGGGAGAGATGAGACATCAGCATTTTATTTTATTGGACATTGATGATACTGTATATCACTAGAAGCAGTTTTAGAGCTTAGGAAACAGCACTATTGATCTCTGGGAATCTTTTTAGCCCGAAATTAAATTAAAAAGTTTAATACTATGATGTGCAGCTTTATACTAGCAGCATAACTAAATATGATCTTTCCCAGAAATCAACAAACTAAGAATACAAGGGACTTGGTGATTTTTCAAAGTGCCTGGGGAAAGTATGTTATCCATGCATGGCCATCATGCAAACTGAATTTTACTGCGCTGATTGGAAAATACATTCATTTGCATTTTAAGAATCTGAAAAGTGATCATAGGGAGTCAGAATGGTTTGCAGTATACAGGTCAGTTGCATCTTACGTGGGGGTTAGGTGCAGAAGTCTGCGCGTCAAGCGAAAATCACATAAGACAAAAATCGGTGACTATACGCAGGGTGGGGGGGCGGGGCTTAAGTTTGCATGTGGCGCTGTGCTTAGAGCTGTGCAGCCGGTGGCAGCTATGCAGCATGGGGTGGTAGTGCAGATGGCTGCGTGCCACCAGGCTACCACCACGCAGCTGCTGCTGCCCGGTGGCCGGCCACACAGCTCTGGGCATAGCTCCATGGTGACAGTGGGAGGTTTTGGAGGCAGTGGCCGTCACCACCATAATGGGCCTTCAGGTAAGTGGCAGCGCCGCATGCAAGCTCAAGCCCTGTCCCCCCTCCCACCCCATGTATAGTTGAATTTGCGCAAGTTAAATGCGTGTATGATGTGACTGACCTGTACCAATAAAAATCACTGATAAGTAGTATGAGGTGTGTGTATGTCTGACAATCATAGTTATGCATGTATGAAATATGGACTGGCATGCATGGATTCGTGTGTGTGTGTGCATATGCATACAAGGACACAGAAGTAAAATTCAGGAGACTTTTTGATTATAGCCAAGATTTGACCTGATGTGGGCAGAACATGTATTAACAGGAAATAAACAACCCTTAAAAAAGGAGAGATAACAATTGTATGTTGTATAGATTGAGCGTTAAAATCCAGCTCTGTTACTATAACATAAATGCAAAGAACCATTATTGAAGTCACTCTGAATTTATATTGGTGTTGATGGTTAGACAATTATATTTAGAGTTTTACTTTTAGGAATTGGATGTAGGTACAGTAGATATGCATTAGAATAATGGTCCAGGGGAATGGCAAGGGTTAATTGGTTTCTAAAAGCCTGCTTGTGACAGTTTCCTTCGAGGCCCACTATGTCTGAAGCCAGCAGACACAGGTTGGGAAATTGAAGACATGTACCGCAATGTTCCATAACATGAACAATGTACCCAAACAGAGATAAGGGACTCTGCAGCATTGATGCCAGGTCACAGTGCCCAACTGCAGAGCCCTTGGAATTTCTGGTTTTGTTGGACAGACCAAATTAGGAGACATCAGTAAATAGCCAAATTAAGATGTATACATGTGATGGGTTTGTTGGAACAAAGGAATATGCTGACAAAACAGAATGTAGACAATATGATGACCACAGGGAGACTAATCAATGAAGCCCAGAGATGAAGAGTCATCGCAGGAGAACAAGGATACAAAAGGAGGGATTTCAGAGCAGCAAAGGGTTTCTAAGAGGGGAACACCAGCCCACCCTGGACAGAGGGCACACCACCAACTCATCTCACTGGGGTCAGCCCTCAACCTCCAGGCTGCTGACATCCGACATTCAAGAGAGAACCTCAGGGTGAAGCCTGCATACTGGCCAGACGCACTTTCCCACTGTGACATCTCTGGCACTTGTAGATAGAGAATGGTTTGCATTTTTCTTATCTGCTATAACTTTGTATCAATAAAATTTGCCTATTATTGAATGGAGAAGTTCTGGTCGGTCTGAGGGTTTGGGTCCACCCAGAACAAGGTATCTGGGTCTTAAATCCAGTGCCGACAGGTGTAACTGAAGTCAGTACATTGGGTATGACTGAATAGCTGCTTGAGAAAAATTGCTAATGTTTGAATAGCTAATAACCACATGACGTGTACGCACAAGGAATTTTGATAGATACCAATTCTGACCACCTTTTTATGGATCATCTCTGTTTTTAATTTACTAGTACTGGCCTGTTAAAAAGAAATGAGGCCTATTCTTACCCCCAAATTCATGTAGTTCACTATGGATAAAAATTTAAAGATGTCTAATAGAAATTGGAATCTAAGCCCCATTTTCAAAGATAATTTAGGAACTTTACAGCTTGAGATTTACCTTGCCTAGGAATGTAGGGCAAGGTTTCCAAAGCTTTTAGATACCTAAAGATACAAACAGGTACATAGTAAGATTTTTGAGAAACGAAGCTGGTGTCAGGTATATAGCCATTTTTTAAAAACCCACTGCATGGACCTAGATGCCATGCTAGGCATATAAATGGTCTTATAAATCCAGATACAGAAACCAAATCCCTTTTGACATTATTTTAAAAGGCTCACTAAGCCCCGCTCTCCAAATTTAGGTGCTCCAATATCTAAGAATGCCTGCCTCTTAAGGACTCTTGAAAATGTTTGTTTTTCTGCAAGTGCCAGTGCTGGTACTACTTCCTTTAAAAGAAAAATAATCTCTTTAAGATATTCTAAAGTGTATAAAACAATGAAGGAAATATTTTTTTTGTAGGAAGTGGAACATAAATATATTGGCATGAATGGCCTTGTTCTCACACTAGCTTGAAGGCTTGTTTACTATTTTCACTCCTTTTTTTTTTTTTTTAAGTGAAGAAAATTGATTAACAATTAGAGAGAGGCAGTTTAGTTATGCTAAATACCTGAAAGAGTGTTTCCTTAGACGGAACGTTCTTCAATATTCCAACTCTTCATTTTTCAGAACTGGATGGGGAACCTCAGCAAAGAAATTCCTCTTAATAGCTCTTTTGCTTCCATTTGGAGCCAGGGAATGGAATAAGTACATGAGAGGAAAAAGGCATGTGAGGAAATAAAAGTTTACTGAATCTATTCCAACTTTACAAAATGGTTCAGTTCAGGCTTTGGACAAGTGAACAGAAGGTTTATTTTTCCATGCTGATTTGCCCACATCTAAGCACCAATGTATTATTTTCACTGAACTTGGAAGGAGGTATGATTGTGGGATGGTGCATTAGAGCCCATCATATCTTATTGCCAGGACCAGGAACAGGTGAACTGGGCAGGTGCCTGGGGCTCAGACAGAAAGGGGGCCCCAAAATGAAACAAAATGTAACAAAAAAATCATTTTCTCTGGCGAAGGGGGGCTGGGCCCGATAGTAAAAGTTCACCCGGATTTGCCAGGAGTCTAGGTCTGGCATGCTTATTGCTGAGCTCTTCCTGCCATGGAAAGAAGCAAGCTCCTGTGACTGGGAGCTCCTTCAACTGAGGGGCTCCCAGTTGCAGGGGTACCCCATGCACACTGAGGGCTGAGAGATAGCAGCTGCCACAATCTCCCAGCCAGAGGGATGTGTGAAGCCTCAGGGGATGGACGATCACAGCTGCCATGGTCTCCCAGTCCTGGTGGTTTCATGCACTCCTGAGGCTGGGAGACTGCAACAACTACAGTCTAGTCCCATGGACTCCACTTGCCCCTAGGGCTGGGAGATTGGAGCTGTGCCTCACTGTGGAGTGCTGCTGGGATCCAGATAGCAGCTGCTGGGACTGAGATTCCTGTCAGTTGTGGGATTCCCAGCTTTGTCTGGGGATGGTGCACCCATGCAGTTCAGAGCCCAGCGACAGTGGAGACCCTGCTACACATGCAAATTAAAGCTGGATACCAACCAGTTAGAAAGCTAGTGCACATTTTTAGGTCTAACTTTATAGTTGTTTGGACCTTTCTATGGTGTGATAGGTACTTTGCACTTGTAGCTGGTTTTCAATTAATTATGAAATAGGGGCAGGGGGTTAGAACCATTCTGATTTGAAAGAGCAGACTTTGTTTATTCATGCCCTCCTTTCCACCCACATATACATCTCCCCTTCCTTAAAGCAACAATTTAGTTGGAAAATATTTTGAGCCTGAAAAGATGACTTGATTTCTTAGAACCCCTATCCTCTCCATTTCCAAGCAGCAACATAGACCAGAATTACTGATCCATATGAATCAACACTTTACCTCTCATTTCTTTCTACACTTATTTTGGAAAAAATATGTATTTCTAATAATTATTAAACTGAGATTCTATCTTCCCAGAACACAAAGCCCTTGGGTATAGCAACCCCTAAACTTGTGAGAAATTAGAAGCCTGCTTCAGATTTTGCATCTTAGGCTCATCTGCAGTAATCGCATTTGAATGTGTTCCAAGACTTTCTCAGCAGCAACCTGTGTTTGCAGAACAGATGAAATGCAGTGGTTTCCAGGGTTTCATACTCATTCTGTTAGGTAATTTCATGTGCTGGTGATAACACAAGGATTCACTGTCTGTAACAAAACTTTGTGTCTGTAAGATGAATTAAACTACCTCTAGTACAAGAGAGGCTGTAGCCCCAGTTAACATTCCAGCCATGTGTGCAAGCCTGATTTTTTGGTGCCTTCTCTATTTTTCTAGCCTTCATTCTGCACTCCTGTGTCCAAATTCTGTATGGAAGCTGTTGCACATGTGTCCAAATTAGAAGACCTCGTTATAACACTGGTTAAAAAAAACAGTTCTAGTTTTACAGGCTGAGCTTTAGCAGTATTCCATAGGCTAATACCTTGAGACATGGCTAAAATCCTCAAATGAAACATTCCTCCTTCAAAATGAAGAATTAGGGTACTTCAATTTCAGTGGGTTTATGCAAGGTTTTAGCCTGGATATCAAACACAGTTAAGGATCTGTCTGTTACAGAAACATATGGAAACATGTGGTATCCATGTTTGGGACTGTTATTACCATATCCTTTAATTTTATTTTATTTGTAATGTTAGATGAACTCTGCTCCCAAATGTACAGTACCACCATATGCATGCAGTGGCTCAAAATGAAGACATCAAAAACAGAAGTTGACACTGCCAAACTAAAGCATTTAATGCTCTGAAGCCAAGAAAACTGGAAAACTATAATGCTTCATTTTGAAGGGAAACGTTCCCTTCTCCTGAAGGATAGTAATATGATGGTCAGAGGTAGAGTACAAGGAGGTGTGGGAGGTTTAATTTCTCTGTGGACAAAAGAGCCACTAACTCAAAGACCTTTCTTTGAGATGGGTAAGCTTCAGAAAAGGTTTCTAAATGTTACTGTCTTTAGCAGGTTTATAAAGGGGATGGAAGAGATTGGGAAGTATATGAAGATCTCACTGATATTCTTAGAGCAAGGGAGGGCAAATTATGGCCTGCAGGCCAGCCAGGCAATTTCATCCAGCCTGCCAGGTAATTGTACCGCACCCAGCCCATGTGCCTCACTCTCTCCCTTGTGGGCAGAAGGGCCCGGCCTGGCCAGTACACAGCTTCCAGGTGGGGCTGCTGCTGCCACTGCTGCAGCCACCAGGGGACATGCTAGGATTCCCTGGCATACCGCTCTCTCTGGGCAACACGTAGGGAAGTGGCAGTGGGAACGGGTGGGGGGGAGCTGCAGCTGCGTGGGAGTGTACAGCATGGGCTAGGGCTGGCAGTAGCATGGAGCTCAGGTGGGCAGGGTGTGGATGTGAGGGAGGATGGGGGGTGTGGGAAATCTCCACACACTCCCCTCATGGCTCATAGCCCCCGCTGCTGGTGGCAGCAGGAACAGCAGATGGGGGCACTCGGGGTGCTGATTGTCTGTGTGGGTGCTGCTGCTCGGTGGCACATGGCTCTGGCCAGTGCAGCTCATCTGGCCTAACACAGGTGCTGCTGCCTGGCAGTGTGCGACCCCAGCCAGCGCTGTACCTGGGGGCTAGGAGCACAGCACAGCCAGCCTGCCTCTATCATGGCACTCGTGTGCCAGCGGGGGCAGCCCTGTGCAGGGGAGCTGGCTCCGAACCCTGCTCCCTGCGGTGTGGGTCCTAGGACTCCACTGGAAGTGGAAGGGAGCCCTGCCCCCTGCTTCCCGGTGGAGTCCTGGGACCTGCATGGCAGGGAGCAGGGAAGGCAGCTGGCTCCATCGCAAGGGGCTTCCCTGACTGGTGCTGCATGTGTGTTGCATGGAGCCCTGTACAGTAGAGGTAGGCTAGCTAGGCTGTGCTTTTTGACCCGTTGTGCAGCACTGGGTGGAGCCGTGCATTGCTGGGCAACAGCATCTACTTGGGCCACAAGCAGCCTCATCGCCTGCTGCATGCTGCTGCTGTTGCTGGTGGTGGGGGCTGTGCGGCATGGGAAGGAGTGTGGAGGGGTCCCCATACCCCAACCACCCTTCCTCACACCCCACAAGTGCCACACACCCACAACCTGCTCCCACAACCTCCTCACATATACACCCCCCAACATACCCTGTTGCTGCCACACTCACAGCCACACCCCCTCACAAACCTCCCACCAACACATACCCCCTCATACCTCACCATACACACACACACACCCTAACCACACCCCACAAACACAATATGCACAAGTAAGACTTTATTTTTGAGTTATACGATCACCTCTATATACAGTACGCAAACACCTATCAAGCCACACACATTTTTTTGTAATAAATAAAATTAAAATATGTTATAGTAGGCATTTTGACTTTTAGTATACGATTTAGTTTTTTTTTTCTGGTTCCAAGATGGGAACCTCCACCACACCCTCCCAAAAGGAGTACTTTTGGAGGACAGAGGGAGGGAGCTCTGGTGGCAAAGGCCAGGGGCTAGGGGTAGACTTCTAGTCCAAATATTGCGAGCATGGGGCAAGCCACCTATCAAGGCATGGGGCTACTCTTGTAGCCCTCGACAGCTCACCAAAACTCATTAAGCTGAAATAATTGTCCACCCCTGCCTTAGAAAGTTCAGTGACGTGGGAAAGTGTGTTAATAGATGAATTGTGCAGGTTGCTCACAGCCCACACTAAAGAGCAATGCACAGTGCCATCTCACCCTAGGTGGAGCAGCCAGAGAAATACAAGCATCTGCCTCTGGATTGCAATTTACTTCCTACCAATGAACCAATGAGTTCTGCTGGCTCCAGTATAGAAGGGAATGAACAAAAACCAATGTCAATTTCACCAGTGTTTGCAAACAGCTATTCCCTGAGTGTAGGGGCCATCCATAATCCTAACTCTTACAGAGGTTGCACTTGTGGGGCGGAAGGCTGTTCATGCTTTCCAGTATGAACAGGCATAAAGTAGGATAGCTTTAGGAGTTCACTTCTCCTAAAGCTAGGATAGCTAGAAAACATTTTCAAAGTAGGATAGCTTTAGGAAAGTAGGATAGCTTTAGGAAACACTTTCAAATGTAGTAAGTGTGTGTGTCATGAGTATGTGCATTGTGTATGTCTGCACTGCTTCTCAGTGTCTTCCAGTGTTCAGGCCTGGCGATAATGTGGAATGAGCATCTTTTGGGCAGTTGCTGCTGAAGGTACTGTGAGTGTGACTATGAGAGGCTTCTTGTTTTTTGCCCTTACCTGGAAAGGATCAGGCTTTTCCTTAAGCAGCCACTTGGAAATATTCTTTCTTTTGTTTTCACTACAATACAGGCCTTTGTTAAATCCTCCTTCTACAGGGATACATGTATATATCCTGGTTTCTGTGCAACAAAGGTTATTTTATTGAGTGCTTTTTATGAATCTTAAAATACTTATAATTCTGAAAAACACTTCATCTTCCCCCCAAAGGCATCCATTTTCAATGAGAAAGCATATAGCACAGCCTGCTCTGAGGTCTCTAGAATATAGGGTCACAGCATGAGCAGGGATCCTGCTTTTCTTTAATTAAAAAAAAATCTCTAATTTTTGGATTTAGAAAGTAACCCAAAATCCACATTTGCCTGATATATCTATATCTATATCTATATCTATATATTAATGGTGTTTCATTTCAATCGTGGAAAAATATGGATTTTGTGTTACTTTTTTAAATCTAAAAATTGGAGGTTTCTTTTTTATCAGAGAAAACCAGAATTCCTGATAATGAGTGAGGGAGAAGACATTTTAATAATGCCTTGATTCTGAAAAATTATGATCACCTGCAGTCTCATTGACATCAGTGGAAGTCTGAATAGTCAAGAACTCTGAAAATCATGTCACCTGTTTCCAACTGGAGTTCTCTTTTGACTCTAATAACATTGCCAATATTTTTTTTTCAAGGATTTTACCACAAAATAGTCATTAAAGTCAATTATTAAATCTATTACACCTATTTTCTGTTTTCAGCTAGAATTTTGTAAGGGTTTTATACCGTTTTATATTTTACATTTTATTGCACTTGCCACTTTGCTACCATAATGAGCAGTAGCAACAGTTTCATATTCAGGTTGCATATTAGCAATTTAGATGAACAAAAATGGCAGTTAGCTTGGTGGTTATAAAAGTTAACCTCTGTACTATATTATAAGGACAACATTTGTGTGATACCCTGCCCCCACCAAAAAGAAGAAAAGACAAATTGTGAAAAACAGAGCTGAAGATCTTAAGATCTTAAAGAATTTTTAAAAAATCCATTTTCCTTGTTCCTTTACCAGTCATTTTTTTATCATCCAAGAAGCCTAAATGGAGACTGATATTACTACTTAATTAATTTCAGGCTCTGTGCATAAGGCCAATGTTATGTATGTTCAGTGATACCCAAGTGCATTACACTTGGTGTGCTCTTTCCTTTCAAATGGTTAACATTTTAACAAGTCTGAGTGCATATGTAAATATCTATAAGATTCAGTGTGGGGTGCTAAATATTTTAAAGGTCTTCTGGTATGCAACTGATAGGTGTTTCTGATAATATGCCAAAATTTGTGGGCATTGGAGCCGATAAGAAGGAGAAGTTTTAGATTTGACTGTCATCTTTCAGATGTGTTTTTTGGGAAGTGGGTGACCAAACTCATGCCCTCACTCTGGTGGTTAGAGTACTGGTCTGGGATATGGTAACATAGATATTTTTTCTCTACTCTACCTCAGTTAGAGGGATGTGGGAGGAAAGTCTCTGCCCTGAATGAAGCAGAGTAGTGCCTTTAACCTAGATCTCCCACATTGTATACCAGTGTCTTCACCACCACAGTAGATGTACTTGCTGTAGTGTAGTTAAGGCTTTGTGGTTTTCAAGGATTTGTTTCCATTCTCATGCAGAATGGAAACAAATTTACAAACCTTGAAAGTTGCTGTGAAATGCATTTGTCCTCCAAACAACACTAAGTGGGTACCTCATGTTGGTGTTGTTTGCCCTTTAATTCACCTTATAATTCTGCCACCCACTTGCCATCTGTAAGCATTCTTGTTTCAGTAGGGTGAGATACACTGCTGTTGTATTTGATCAACTAATGTTATATCTACCATTTCCCCTTAGTAACTGAAGGAGTATGATGCATACAGCATAGATACGAAAGTACTTCATAAGCAAGGGTGAGTAACTGGGGGCATTCAAAAAAATATTCTTCAAGGACACAGTCCCCTCCCCCTACTATACAATTCTTTTGAAAATGAATTAGATGCTTTTTTGGTGGGAATTGTATTAGGATTAAAATGAGTTACATGAGTTTTCCTGCTGAGATATTTAATTATACATCTTCAGACTTACAGTACTACAGTTCTTGCAGTAAGGCTTCAAAGAGGAGATGGTGTTAGTTGCCATGTTTTTTATATGTTTTTAAGCAATTAGAGTTTAGAGAATTAGCAGCTTTTGTACACTTCAGGTAAAATCAGTACAGGGTTTCAGGCATTATCTACAAGGAATCTGGTAATTTTCAATCTGTGAAACAAGTAAGGGGATTTGCATGGAAAACTTGAACAGAAATGGAGTTCTACTTATACAGCTCTAACTTCATACCAAAAGATAACAAGGGTCGGAGAAATGAATGGACTGCTTGTAGCACATGTGTTGCTATAATGGAAATCAAATTATGCTGGATTTACCATATTAGTGAATAGACTTCCTGATAAACTTCAGACTACCCTATTACATATTCAGTTGATATAATTTTGGATTATGGAACACAGTTGTTTTTCTTAATGAAATTCTATATTCTGTTCTGTACTTATTTCTGAGTCATTCCTTAAAGGAAGTACCAGATGATCAAGCAGATGAGCTTTTCTTTCTTTCAAACTCATCTCCTACATTTTTCTTGTGATGTTGAAGGTTTTAAAATGGTTTCCTCTTCTTTCCTCTTCTTTAACCCAATAAAAGTAATTCAAAAGAATGGAATTCTAATCTGCCAGTTATTTTAGATTAATGCAACTCCTCTGATCTCCCAATTTATACTGCAGTGAGCAGCAGTGGGTTCCAAACCCAAATTCTGTTTCCTGATATTGCTTTTATCCTTACTCAAGAATTTTAGTGTAATTCCATTTGCTTGGCATTCTTTACTTAGAGCAATAGAGAACAGTGTTTCAGCATGTACTTAGAGTATTTTATGCTTTGTCAGTTCATTACAGTCACTTAACAAGCCTAAACATCAGGCATTAAGTTAGGCATTCAAAATCAGTGGATAGTTTAGACAATATAGGTCTGATACACTGCATCCAGAAGTTTTAATACTGGAAAAAAATTCTGGAGCAAAAATAAAATGGTAACAAGAGGATTAATTGTTCAGTTCTTTAACTGTTTGAGTCATAAAAGTATACCAATGGCTGCATTTTGGGTGGCCCTTTGCTAGTATTCTAGTGAAGGATTGTTGTTTTTGACAAATCTATTCTATTTCAGTAGTGCCTGGGTTTAAGTGATCCTATGAGTTTGGCCAAGAAAAGGATAATGTAGAATTATGGCTGAATGTCTTCTCAGCTTTTTCTTTCTCTTACTATTCCTCATTTTGCCAGGTTCTTATTTCTTGAAGTGTCAGAACTTTAGATAAAGTGTAAATCAGGCATCGTAGAGTTACTCTGTATTGCACTCAGTTATGGTAGCCACTACTCATTTTGAATTTGGGACTTACTTCTCTCATAGAATTTCTGGTACTACGTGTTATTGCTTATTGACGATGGGCATGGATGTTTTGTAGCATGGAGCAGATGGAAGAAAATATACCACTTTTAAAAATAAGCCTCATGTAATTTAATAATAATAAATACCTAGTTTATATATATCCTTCTTCATTGGTAGATATTAAAGAAGGGCTGTCATCAACAATATTTTCCACTTTTCAGATGGGGAAATGGAAGTCCTATGAAGTCACTTATTTTGTTTTGCCAAGCACACTGTGTTAAGAAATGGAAGAGTTGGGAAAAGACTCATGTTTCAATCAGTGGTCTATCTGCTAGACCATAATACAATCTTTTCAGTTCTTTTGTGTTATCTGTATGCTTCATTTGAGCCCTTTATGATCAACGGACAAAAACTTTGTGGAGATAGAATTTCACCTTTGGAATTGTGAGCATCCATGGTTGCTCAACTGTCAGTAAATTTAGTGACTGTTAGTAAAACATCATGCTAAAACTGGCTCTCAGCAAAGTCTGTAAAAAAATGAGCTCTCAGTAAAAGCACTAAGCAGCCACAGCTTAATTGATGCTTCAACAGACCTAGTACAGCAGCACCACCTGGTGTTTGAGCAGGAGCACAGCACCCTGCAGGGAGTGCTCCCTCAATCATGTGCTCCTGTGTCCCAGATTCCCATATTGTCGTACTGCTGGGTCACAGGCAGGCTTCTTCGGGGGTCCATGCTGGGACAGGGGGAGCAGAGTCAGTGGGGATTAGGCTCAGGGGATGGACAGCAGGGTGCAGTTGGGGGCATAAGGGGAAGTTGGGTGGTGTACAGGTTCCTTGGTGGGGATGGGGAGGGCAGCACTTTGTAAAACCATTGCTGCAATTAGTTAGGGTTGCCAACCCCAAATAACGTTTTTTACTGAAAAGTTTTTTTTTTTACTGACAGCGAAACTTTTAAAAACTTTTAGTATGGTTGATGTTAAATTTTAATCTAGCCCTGCAAACTGTGGCCTGGCAATGGGCAAAGCCTGGCAGAAGGGTTGCATTTACATGATGTAAAACATATATCAGTAAAAACATGTTGTCAATAAAAACAGTTTGGCTGCCAGTAACAACCCCCCCCCCCCCAAAAAAAAAAAACTTGTATATTTTTAGTAAAAGAAAAAAAAAATCTTGTTTTGGCAACCTTGCCGGCATTATCCATTGGGATGTACATTACAAGTTTAAAACCCTCCAAAATTACAGCTTTTAAGTGTTCTGTCATGGGTTGGTTAAAACAAATCTACAGCTACATAAACATATTTTTGGGGAGCTTTACCATATGAAATCCTGTTTTTTAATTTAGAAATGTACATGTGAACTGACAAGTTTTATGCCAGATTTAACCACCAGGTGACTAAAAAAGAGCTGAAATATAATTCCCTGATGACTGGATTTACAGTGGAAATCCTGACAGACTTTAGGTATGGTATAGTAGCACTAGCAAAATGCTACCATAATACTGTTTTATTATACAGAAGAGAATGATCAAATTCTTCTCATAAGAGAATGTGCTACAAAAGGTCACTCCCACATGTAATATAAAAAGAATGTGTCACAGCATATTTTTTCCCTGTAATTAATTTTGTTTTATAAGCCAATGTAAGGCTGCATGCATCATTTTCATCTGGATTTTTTGTGTCCCTCTGGGATTTTATGCAAACCAAAAACAAGAGTGAAAATAATGGGAGCAACTGAATAGCTTGATATATTGTGTAGGGGAGTAATGATCCATGTGCACAACACTCCCATCACACAGTTTCCTTCTTTCTCCAAGTTAAATGAATAGTGAAACCTGTTTGAAAAATCATATTTTAGAGTGCTCACATAGAAACCTTTTTGGCATATATGTGCTGCAACAGACTTGGAGTTATTAGAAATGCTGACCTAGAACCCAAAGCAAACTAAATTTTATTTTTTTGGAAGTTCAGATAGTTTGATTGGATTTCTGTTTGTTTGTTTTCATGTTCTTTTCCTCCATTTCCACCTGCCTTTTTCCTTCCTGATACTGACTCCTGGTTGTTGTTAACAGCTGTTCCATGTTATCTGAGAAGGTTATAACCACTATTTGGGTGCATCTACATGTGCAAATGCTGTGGGATTGGTTTACTATGGAGTAAACCCACTCTAGGCAAGTGTCTACTCATGTGCCCATTTGGGAGCAGATTTGCTGCTCATGGCAGCAGTTTACTCTCGCCACCTTTGGTCCTGCACCGGCCCCCTGCAGCAGCCAGAGGGTTCTGGAAGCTCCGGCTGCAGCTGCCTATGGCCAGTGATCTTTAAAAGGCAGCCCCGCGTGCTGCTCGCTGCCCACCTGCCTTTCTGGCCCAGAGCAACCTGCAGAGCTCAGTGCCAGCACTCTGCAGCTCTGTCAATGGAGCTTCTGCCCACCATGCTGTGCCCCCCCAGGTCCCAGGAGCAACATCCATTGCCCCAGGTTCCTGCTCACTACTGTGCTTACTGTGCTGCCCTACCACAGTGACTGCCACCTGGTCCAGGTCAGTCTCAGCCCTGGCAGCTGCCCTGCATGGTTCAGTCACCTGGTGAGGCTCACTTTGCCATCCCAAGTCTCCTGGAAATCCTCTGCTGCTACCCAGACCCAGGTACAGATGCCAACGATGTGCACCTGGATGCCACCACTGTTGTCATTCGCATGCTCCTGGGCTTCAGCCCTACCACCTATGGGCCCACCCAGCCAGGCAGGACTGGGGGCTGCATGTCATCCAGACCACTTGGGATGAGGAGCAGTGGCTGGAGTCATTTGGGCCACCTTCCAGGAGTCACCTTCCAGGAGCTCCAGGCATTTGGGCCACCTTTCAGGAGCTCCTTGATGAGCTACACCCATACCTGGAGTGGCAGGCTACTGCCATGTGGCCAGTCCTCCCTGTGGACTCCCTGCTCAAGCTGGCCACACCCACCAGCCTCCACTATATTGGCCACCCTTCAGCATGGGCATGGTGGCATGCCAGGGAGGCCATTCTGGAAGTGTAAAGCAGGGGGAGTTCTTCCTTGAGGCTGCCAGGAGTGCCAGTGAGACATGGCTGCTGGGAGTGCCAGTGAACTCTTCCTCAAGGCTGCCACCGGGAGTGCCAGCTGCAATGGCAGCAACAGTGATGAGTCCCCCCTGCTGAGTCCCCAGGTGAACTGCTGTCCCAGTAGTGGGGGCCAAACCACCTCCTCCAGCACTCCTCACTGTAGGCTGCTTGGATGGCCACCCATGGACCCCAACCCCACCATGCACCACTTTATTCCTCTCCACAAACACAGATCACCTCCCTGCTTCCTCCCCTGCAACAGATCCACTGTGACAAGCTGTTCCAGAAGATGGATTTTGTCCTGTGCTGCTGCAGCCAGTGCATACACAGGGTGCTGGCCAAGACTAGTGGTGACCCTAATAGCGTATCCCAGCTGCCAACTGGTGCCTCTCCCCCACATGTAGCTGCAGGTCCTACAGAGTCAGGAGAAAGAGGTTATTTGTGAGAGTTTGCAACATTTCTGAGATAACATGTTTACTACCAGGGGTCTATGTACTGCTTGGCCTCAGATTGGGGGCCCTGTGCACATGGCTGCCCATGGACCATGGTAAGTTGGCCAGCCAAGCCCTGGCATAGGTGGCCACTGGCCAAGTCCCCCATCCCCACTCACTCCACAGGGGTAGGTGGGTCGCTGGGTGCTGAACACAGGTAGCTTGCCTTCCCTGCTCCATTCCCAGGCCAGGACAGGCCTGGATCCAGGCAGAATCCACTGCTATGACTTCAGATCCCCCGCACCCTGACTTCTACTTCTGCAGGCCAGATTGTCTCCTGCACTGCCTCCAAGCCCATGGCCCCTGGGTTCAGGGGATGAGGGACTCCTGGCCAACTGGGACATGGAGCTGGTGGTGCCCGTGCCCTCCTCCCAGGGGACCTTTCTGGAGTGGTACCCTGGGGCCAGGCACCACCCCACTTGTTCTGCACCCCAAGCATGCCCCTGCTGAGGATGTCCCAGGTATCCTGTGAGGTATTGTGTGGATTGAGGGGTGCCCAACCCACTATGCCTAGCTTCTGCTGATTGCTGTGGTGCCCCACATGCATCTGATTACTTGTTGTGGGACCCTGAGCCTCAGTGGTGTGGAGGGCAAACCTGTGCTACCCTGCAACCTCTACCACTGCCCGGAGGGCTACTGTGGCTGTGCTACATGTCCCTGCCCTCAACAGTTAAGGATGACATCACTGTCAGCATCAACACTTTCCTCCATGTGTGAGAGGTCCATCCATGCCTAGGTGTGGGGGCACAGGCTGCTCAATAAAGTTTTTCACTTTTTCCCACCTCCCTGCATGCTATATAGGGGAAAAAACCCAGGGCTAGAGGAGTGGGGCCAGGCTGGGAGGGGAGAGACCTGCCTCCAGTGCAGGGCTTACCAGATGGGTGTGGCAGGCATGCCCAGTGACTTGAGTCAGTCCCTGCTGGCAGTGAGGATGTGCACCTCCCAGCATACGTGGCACGGGACAGCCAGGTCCTGGTGTCCCTGCAGGCTTTATAGGGCCTGGGGCTGGGGCTGGGGCAGGGGCAGGCAAAGAGCTGTCCCAGCCTGGGGGCTGGAGAAGCTTCCAGTACCATGGCCCTAGGGCTAGGCTGTGGGTGGACCCCTAGTGGTGGGGCTGGCTGGGAGCAAGTTCGCTCCCAGTCAGTTTTGATACATGACTTACTCTGCAGTAGTTACTTGGGAGTTAATTTGCTGCTTGTATTTACAGGTCACAAATTAAGTTGTGACTAGAGCAATTTACTGTGCAGTAGGCATCTGCATGTGTAGATAGTGACACATTGTGCGGTAATTTACTGCACAGTAAAGCATCTCATGTAGACCATGAGACTTTTCAACCATGAAGGTGAAGCTCATTTATGTTGGACAAAGTTTGCACAGGAGCTGCTATAAGATTCTGGAGATCACAGGGCATTTTTACACATGCTATGTTAATTAAAAACACCCATGCATCATGTGTATCAGCAGTGCAGTGCGTCCCTGAGCTGAAAATATGGTGGCAGGGTGCTTTGAAGTAAGGCATATTGAATGTATTTTATTTCAAAGGACACCACCACCATTTTCTCGGTGGAGAGATATGTTGCACTACTGATGCATGTGATGTGAGGCTGCCAGAGTGCGTCACTTTACATGCTCCAACAGACTTGATTAATTGAGTCTGCTCTGATGTGCTGGATCAGAGGTCAAGAGAACAGGCCTTATGAAGAGAGGCTGAGAGCCATGGGACTCTTCAACTTGGAAAAGCACAGGCTCAGGGGTGACCTGGTGGCAGCCTATAAGTACATCAGGGTTGTGCATCAGGATCTGGGGGAATGCCTGTTTACCAGAGCGCCCCAAGGGATGACAAGGTCAAATGGTCACAAACTCCTCCAAGACCATTTTAGGCTGGACATAAGGAAAAACTTCTTTACTGTCCGAGCCCCTAAGGCTTGGAATAGACTTCTGCCAGAGGTGGTGCAAGCACCTACTCTGGACTCTTTTAAGAAATGTTTGGATGCTTATCTTGCTGGGATCCTTTGACCCTAACTGACTTCCTGCTCCTGGGGCAGGGGGCTGGACTCCGTAGTTCTGAGGCCCCTTACAGCCCTAATGTCTATGAAATCTAGTTAACCTCAGTATTTTTTTTAAAGACAAAAAATGCTTCATTACTAGCCTAAATTTGTTAGCTTCAGCTTCCTTCCTTAAATTTCATTATTCCTCTATCTACTAACGAGTTATCTACT
This sequence comes from Alligator mississippiensis, assembly GCF_030867095.1. Classification (NCBI taxonomy): domain Eukaryota; kingdom Metazoa; phylum Chordata; order Crocodylia; family Alligatoridae; genus Alligator; species Alligator mississippiensis. The sequence goes on from NC_081830.1 coordinate 48,268,024, forward strand.
ATTGAAAATCACTTATTAATGGTCTACTTCTAGACTAAGATTAAATCATTTCTTACTTTTCTCTTTGATAAACTTGATTGATTGTTTTAAGCCTCTCGCTACAAGATAGACTTTTCCAGCTTTCCACATTCTTTTAGAAAGAACAGTGTTGCCCTGTTGGGTCAGGCCAACTCTCAGGATCTCAATATTGCACTGTTAGACAGGAGGGTGTGACACAATTGCACATATACAAACACACAAATCAATTAGGTGCATACACATCCAAACCAGCCTAGGCACATGCATACCTATCACCAATTCAAGCACATACACTATACACCCCAAAAGTTAGACACAGATCACTAATTTGTATATCATGCACACAATCTCTCTCTCTCTCTCTCTCTCTCTCTCTCTCACCAGTTCACACACATACAACCCACCTACACATACACACAGATAAGTTCCTAACTTGGATGGTACAGTGTGTATGTGTGTGCTTGGGGTACCTGGGATACTTGGGGGAAGGTTCAGGTGTGAGAGAGAGAGAGTTAAAGGAAGGTTCAGGTGAGAGAGAGAGAGAGTTAAAGTGTAGGGAGTGAAAGTTGCCAGAACCAGGATTAGAACCAGTGGACTAGAGAGAAGCGAGCTGAGGAACTGAGGCTTGGGTTTACTTAAGATAGACTGGGGCTGGAAACTGAGGCAGACAGCTGAGATATCGGGTGGGGGGGCAGATAAGTGGTGGCAAGGAGGAGACAATCAGGAAAGAAACTGAGGCAGAAACCTGGCTGCTCAGGGAAAAAGGAAAAGGCAGTGGGGATAAGACAGTGGCAAAGAAATGGGTTTTGGAGACAGAGAGGAGCTCAGGACAGGTGTTGGAGGTGGCAGTGAGCCAGAAGCAGGAGAGGGAGAAATGAGACAGAAGTTAGAGGGGCAAGAAGCAGAGATTGGAGCAGGGCCAAACCATAGTAAAGTAAAACCCAACTTAGGGGTCCAAATAATAGTTTTATTACACATACAACACACTACTCACTCACTCACTCACTCACTCACTCACTCACTCACTCACTCACTCACTCACTCACTCACTCACAATGGCAGCAGGAAAAAGAGACTCAGTGGAAGGGTTGGAGTCCAAGTAGGGAAGAGAAGCAGAGTCCAAGTCCTTGGTTGAAGAGGGGTTGGGGAGTGATAGCTACCTATCCAGGCTGGAAAGGGGTCTTTGTCCAGTAGGTGTTGTCCAGAGGGGGTGGCCAGCAGGGCCTCTGGGTGGATTGGTGGTGTGGCATGGTGCTGGTCCAGATGGAGAGGGTGTCCCAAGGAGTCAGTCTTCACTACCCCTTTTTATGGAGCAGACTACCTCTGATCTCCTATGGGGAGGGCCTAACCAGGCAAGGTCAGTCCTGTTCCAGAGGGCTCCAGGTGTTCTTACTGAGCATGTGCAGCCCGGCACAATGATGGGTTGCCTCATCTTTTCTTTCTTGAATGCTGAGGGTGGTTCCAAGCGCTGGGTCGTTGGTCCAGGTATTGGTGTTGATGGTTTGGTCATTCAGAGGGAGCTATTTTTAGACCTACTGTCATTGTCTCTCAAGCACCCTCATTCATCCCCATTCATTCAGGAACCAAGTTACATAGGAGGGGTAGGTGTGAGCCATGGGTTACACAACCGGGCATGGGGACAGGATGGAGACTTGACAAACAAAATGGAAACTTGACATGACTTATGCTAACTTACATATGTAGGCCTAATCATATAGTACCAGTAAAACAGTAATATAGAACAGTAAAAATCAATTTAAACATAATGATTATACAATATAAAGAAGGAGGCAAAAACAAAACAAATACAACTTGCTACCAAAATAAAACGCTGAAGCTTATCCTGTGTCTTAGCTCACTTACACTTATCTATAGGGAATAGGGAGGGAAAGAAAAAGTCAGAAATGGTTGGGGAAGGGGAGGGAATGCAATTTAAAAGAAAAACAAGAAAAACTGGGGGTTTTGCTACAACAGTAGGACACCAGAGACTGCTTGCACTGGTGTCCTGTAGTGAGATAATGCCACTTGTTTATTCCTATGTGATCTATCTTTGGAGAGCTGTATCTTTAAAAGGAGATGGCATGAATCCGTGGGAAGTAGTTGTGTTGTATAGAATCTCATATTAAGCAACGCTGATCATATTTCAATATAGACATTGGCTTTATGACACATTACAACCTGCCTGACATCTGATTCACTTGGTACCTGCCTGACCTGACCTCTGTCATCTCTCTTTTCCTCCCCACCTTTTCTCCCCTCCCCCTCTTCTTTACCCTTTTTCTTCCTGATTCCCTACCATTTCCTTTTTATTTATAGCCTCTTTTTTTTTACTTTATTATTACCACTGTAGTGTTTTTCCTTTGGCCTTTTTTGTCCCCTGTTTTTCTTCACCGTCCCTTCCCTTCTATACCTTTTTGTTTTTCTAATTTCTACCCTTTTATATTTTCACTGACATCCTGTCACATTTTTATCTTCTCTCATTCCTGCTTTCCTGATCTCTAACTATTCCCTTTTTCATAGACAGCCTCTTTTCCACCTTGTATTTTATCCCTGTTGTTTCCCTCTGACCTTTTGGGGTTTTTTTCTGTCTTCCCCCTCCCTTCCTTGCTTTACCTTTTGTCTTGCTTATCTCTGCCTATTTACGTTTTCACTGACATCTCTCCACACTTTTAGCTTCTCTCATTCCTTGGTGTCTCAGACCAGCAGAGGCTCCCTATGCCTGATGAAGGGTGTTTGTGCCCGAAAGCTTGCTAAGAACTTTTTTCCAAGTACTCAGTTGGTCTACTAAAAGATATCACATCTACCCAAAGAGTCTTGCCTGCTCATATTTCAGACACTGAAGGAACAAAGCACCTTGGTTCTGAGTGCTTTCTGAACAGCACATGATGCCAGGGCTCAAACAAAGTAAAACAATACCCTGAGTAGAAGAGTGGGCACGTATATGTCTCACTAGATTTGAGACTTTGGAAGAGCTGAGCATAACTGGAAAAATGTTCACAAGTGCTTCTTTTGAAACATCTGGAAGCCAGGGGTCCCATCAAAAAATGAGATAGTGGAAGGTGTCACAACCCAGTGATTTTGGTGCCTCGGCACGGTGGAATTTTCCTGCCACATGAGAGCCTCTTGCAAACCAAAGGTTTTCTGTTGCAGCAGAAAACCCCCGGTGCAAGAGAGTTCCTGCCATTCGAATGCAAATTTGTGTCCCACTATTGGCCAGCTATAAATTATTCCTATGTGGCGGCTAGTAATTGGCTTGCTAGCCGTTTAAAATTTCGCGCGACTTCCGCCCAAGTCGGAGAACTTTGAGCATGCTGCAGAGTGCTTCTAAAAGAGATCTGACTTGCGGCTGAGCTGATCGATAGACTGATCACCTATCGATTCTTCTCCCCGTCACCGAGCGCAATCCCAGACGTACCCTATTCCCGCCGGCTTGATTTGTGGATGGATGAGCTAGCCTGAACCTTATCAGCTGGAACAACTAACATAGTTGTTCAGACGACCGGACCATTTTCGTTGCAACCACAAGCGATGTAAGTAAAGTTTTACAACCATAAAGCTTTCTTGGCCTCTCTATTCACCAGCCTGCCCGACGAACGAGCAATTATTAGATCACCTCGAGTCGGCTCTGGCCGTCCGAGACATGGCAACGAGGATGGGATCTAAGGGCACGGTGATAGAGAAGAACCTAATTGGGTGCTGCCCTTGGCGCACCGGGACACGCCACATAGAGAATGCCAACGATCTATGGGTGCATATCGCTTACCACCAGGCGGTAGAAGGGGATGAAAGAAATATTGATGGTTACTTCTCCGTAAAGAGAGAAGAAGCCGTAGTGAAGGAATGGAGAACTAAGCTATCCCTTGGGGAGTTCGGATGCATAATGGGGAGTGATCGGGTCTATTATCAACCCCCGGAGGAAACCTCAACCATATCCTTAGCCGGGGTGAAAGCGCAGAAGGCAGAGAAGCTGACCCCTGCTCAGGAGTTCACTCAATGCATTCGTTACTTAAAGGAGGTGGGGGGAACCCACCCCCACAGACTGGTTCAACTGTCCGGATTTGGTGCCTGAGTCGCGGGGCCATGAGCTCCTCGTTCAGCTCCGGGAGGATTTGGAAACTAAGGGCCGTCATGTGCCGAGATGGGGTCTAACTAAATGGAAGAAGGGAAAAATGACGAATGTGCTGTTCCGTACAGTAGCGGGTCTACTAAGGGAATACGCAAATTTAGAGGCACAGATGCATACGGCGGGTAAGGAGTTGCTGGAGTGGACAGGAAAGAGCTCCGGAGCGACGCTTATCAATAGCGCTGGCTGCATGATGCCGCTGGCAGAAAATGGCGCCGAGAGAAGCGCGAGCCATCAGGGGAACCGGAAAGGAGGGGCGGAGTTTCAGAATATCCGGCGGGGATCCGCCTAGCGCCTCTGCCCCCTGAGGTGACGTCGTTCCCAACGGCCCTGCCTCCTTGCCACAGGGAGGGGGCAATGGGAGGAGGGATGTACCCAACGCTCCCAGATGAAGAATTTAACTCTTCCTCTACCGCAGCTCACCCGATAGCTGTGATGAAGCATATTGCAGATGGAGATGGTGCTACGCGTACCACTGTTACCTCTCGCACACGCACCCGACCAGAAATTCAAGAACTTTGCAAGGAATCTAAAATAAAACCAGAAGAAACCTTGGCCATGTGTTTAGGACGATTAATAGTGGAATTTGTATCTGACACCTTAGACAAAGAAGAAGCGAGTGCCTTGACCCGACAAGTGGCATGGAGCGGAGGGCGTGCCACCGACTTGAATGTGGTCACAGATAGTGTCCACTGGCCCATCCCACTTCCGGCGCTCGTAGTGGGACAGGTGACCCACAAATTTCACACCTGGCACGAAGGTCATCCACAGAAGGCTACTGCAGAGCAACTCCTCCTGGCTATAGTTGGGGTGTCATATCTTTCATGGAGCCCGAGAACAAATCCAATGGGACTAACAGCCATGCAATGCAAAGAGAGATGGGCTCATCGCCACCTATCGGACCCTGGGGCAAGTCCAACGCCCCTGGAAGCTATAGATGCCTGCGTGGAGGTATACGGAGGAGCAAATGCCGTTACACTCCGACTCTTTTTGAACCCAATGGCAGGTCAACCAGTGGGAAATCTCTTAGGCCATCTCCCACGTCTACAAGCACTTATGAAGCAAGGTGAAGAAGCTCCTGATAATATAAGGGACCAACCTTCAGCATACCCAGCTGAAACACTGAGACCCAGACGTCAAGAGTTTAACCCCCGGCAAGAGCCATGATGGTCACCTCCAAGAACGCCGAAGGAAAGAATGACAAAGGAAAGGAACATGTTTGGTTTTCTTCTCTCCCGCTCCGGACTTACAAAGACTCAGTTACGAATTTTGGGAGAAAGAGGCCAGTCTCGTCTGGCCGAAGCATTAGGATTCAGATTTGAGGACCCATCAAAAAATGAGTAATGGCCATCGGCTCCACTGGCAGCCTTCTCCAGTTCAAACCTGATCCTACTGATTCTCGACCATACGCTGAACTCACTGTTTACAACCCTACTGATCCGGATGACCAACAACAAGCATTCTTCCTTCTCGATACTGGAGCTCAAACCAATGTGATTACCTCAATGATACCTCATCAAAAGACCACCAAAACGATCAAGGTGCAAGGGCTTAACGCTATTGCTGTCACAACGAAGGTCAAATTTTGGGTCCAAGACCACCGATACCCCCTAGAGGCTGTCCTAGGGGGCATCAACATTTTAGGGATCCCGGGGATAAGAGCGCTTGACCTTAAAGAACAAGTGCTACAGGCATTACCCATTATTATCCCAGAACAGGATTGGCATTGACCAAAGCTTCATAGCACCTCCACCTGGTGATATCGACCAATCCCAACTAAGGGTCCTCTAAAACAGTCCCTTACTGACCTCCTGCGGCGACTCGAGCAACGAGGCTGTATTAAGACCATAACAGCCAGCACCTACCTGTCATCAGGATGGGGAGTTGCGAAACCTGGAAAGTCTAATGAAGCCTGGTTGGTTGTGGACTATAGAGAAGTCAACAAAAGGTGTCAGGTACTTCAACAACCTAATCCTTCTACTCTGCCACAATGTATGTTTGAGATGGCACAATTTCAACAAAATAAGTGGGTCGGAGTCACATTGGATCTAAAAAATATGTTCTTTTCCATCCTGATAACTGACCCAGAAAGAATACTAAATATGTGTATTGATGGCATCATGTACAGGTGGACAGTCTGTCCACAAGGATATCGTAACGCTCCATCACTAGCCACTGGTGCCATGAATAACACCCTAAAGAATTTTCAAGCTTCATACTCTCTTCCCCCGGAGAAGGAATTAAAAATTTGGAGTTATGTTGATGATATTGCCATCATGGGTCGCGATAGTTCTGTAGTTACTAGTATAGTCAATCAACTAGTCACTCACCTTCAGAGTGAGGGATGGACGATCAACGAGGAAAAGTCGTGTTCACATCCTATAGATGACATTACTTTTCTTGGTACTTGATACATCGGTTCCATACGCCACGGAATTTCTCATGAGGGTCCTAACATCGATTCATTAAAAACATTCTTCCCCACTACCAAGAGACACTTTCAACAGCTTTTGGGTCATTTGAATTGGTATCGGCATTATATTGGACCTAGTAATTTAGCACTTCTCACTAAATTGCAGCGACAGATCCGTAATAAATCCCGAAGGTCCACGGCTTGGACAAAAGGAGATCAGCAGAACCTGCTTCGCCTGCTAGCCACGGTTAAAGATACACAGCTCCATGCCATCGATCTGGGTGAGTCACTAACCGTAACCCTCGGGTTCACCACCAACCACGTGTGGGCTGTCGCACATAACCCTCATGATGAGCTAGTATATACAGCCCATAAGACGCTTCAAGTGGCACAACATCGATATGGAGCTATAGGAAAAATCCTCCTAGCTGAACAGCTGGTGGAACCTTTAGCAAGGGGGCATGGGACGTTACGTGCTCCCGGTGCCACATTGTTACCCTTGCTGGATGCGGAAAGAGTTGACCCATATTTTCAGGGGGAGTCTAAGACTTGGAATACACTAGTGCTTACCCACCATTACAACTGGCATTGTTGGAGGTTGGAAGACACGGTACCTGATCCAAGCCCGGAAGATGAGAAGGTCCCTACATTGTATGGAATTTCTGCCCCGGCATGGATGGCCTCAGATGGAACCTCCCGACATGGCGGAGGCTATGGGTACTATTGCAAAGCCTGTAATGATAGGGAAATATTTCAAGCCGACCCAGATGATAATTCGGCTCAAAAATGTGAATTATTAGGATTCCTTAAGGTACTAGAACATTGTCTGACACATCATAACGATACACTTCCTGTTCCAATCATTGCCATTGATTCACAATACATTTATAAAATTCTTACTGGTACAGCTTTTCCCTCCGAAAATTTGAATGATTGGCAAGACATCTGGGAAACGTTAACTAAATTTGTACGCCTCCCGTTGGTTAGGCACACTAAGTCCCATTGTCCGGATACTGATCCAGTACATGAGGTCATTGATAAGCTCTTAGAAGATCCACTCCAGACTGACATAGTCTTGCCTACCACATCTACCTCTGGTCCTGAAGTAAATCCATTCCTTGTGTGGCTTCATGAAAATTGGGGTCACCCGGGACCACGAGCTTGCCATCAACGTTGGTGCCGAACCCTTACGGAGCCGGCCTCATACGGAGCTCGGCGTGATTGGGAAAAGGTAGCTCAGGCCTGTGAGATATGTGCAAAAGAAAAGTGCCACAGAACCAAACATCAGCTCGGAGCTTTCGATTCTTCACAGTTTCAAGCAGGAAAAGTTTGGCAGGTAGATCTGCTAGGACCCCTTCCAAGGTCTAAGCCGCCAAACAAAGGATTAGTTGTTGTTGACTTGGGAACAAGACAGTTACAGGTTATCCCCCTACGGAAAAGCAATGCCACTGCTGTCATTTCTGCTTTGACTGCTGTATTTGCTACCTGGCAACCCCCTCATGAGGTGGAGGGGGGGCCTCCTACATGGCAGCTAGTAATTGGCTTGCTAGCCGTTTAAAATTTCGCGTGACTTCCACCCAAGTTGGAGAACTTTGAGCACGCTGCAGAGTGCTTCTAAAAGAGATCTGACTTGCGGCTGAGCTGATCGATAGACTGATCACCTATCGATTCTTCTCCCCGTCACCGAGCACAATCCCAGACGTACCCTATTCCCACCGGCTTGATTTGTGGACGGATGAGTTAGCCTGAACCTTATCAGCTGGAACAACTAACATAGTTGTTCAGACGACGGAACCGTTTTCATCGCAACCACAAGCGACGTAAGTAAAGTTTTACAACCATAAAGCTTTCTCGGCCTCTCTATTCACCAGCCCGCCCGACGAATGAGCAATTATTTGATCACCTCGAGTCGGCTCTGGCCATCCGAGACAGAAGGTAGCCTCATTTCTGACAAAAGCTGGTTTTGATGCATTTACTATTTTATTAGTTTTCCGTTGCCTCAGAAATGACTAACTATGGAAATATATTATAGACATTTGAGGAGTGCTGCTCTTCACAGAAATGAAACTCTTGAGGGAGATGTTTTGAAACAATGGAGGGAAAAGGGAGCTAAAAACAAAGCTCGAGATTGCTAGATGGGTAACACTGAAATTTTCAGGGTGTGAGAACTTGATATGAGACCACAATGCAGGTGGGACTGAGACAAAACACTCAGACTTTTGGAAGATCCAGATTAACTCTGAACTGCAATTTATGGAGGTAGACTTAGCTAATCACTGCTCCTTCTGGAAGGACTCCTTCTGGAAGGAAGATTCCCAGTTACAAACATTAATCAGTTTTTAGTCCGTTTGGCAGAGTCAGCATAGATTTATGGTGCCAACTTTTTCAGATTGTAATGTGGAACTAAATGAAATGCCTTCTGTTCTGACTAAATGACGTGCACAAAATTACCTTTCTCATACAACTTATGATTTCCCCTGGAAAAAAAGTTTAACAAGATCTGTTTTCTATAAAACTGTGTTGTCTGACTGAGTCTTTGACTGTGCTTTACTGTTTTTATCCGATATCAGCCTATGATTGTGCCAAGGGCTGATCTCAGAATAACCAGCTTATCATGATCTAGGCTTTCTTTCTTTAAATATGAGTAGGTTTGGAAGAATTTGATTTTTTTTATTTTTTAATAGTCTTGGCAGCTAAAATCAATATTTATTTTTAAATATTTCTTCTGATTGTTATCAATTTTTATCAATTTAAGTTTTCAGGATTGCATGAAAATAAGGGTGTATGGACATACAATTTAGTAATGACTGTACAATGTTACAAGGTTTATAAAATCACATGTTCAAATATAAAAAAGAAATATCCATAAATCAATAAAACACACATGATCATGCAGCAGCTAGGCCAAGCTTAGCAGGAATTTGGCCCCTACCCCAATCATGTAGTGGCCAGACCAGGAGTTTGGTACCTGATGCCTGGCTGGGATCTGACCAGAGCAAGCGGCCAGTGGGACTGGGCTTCTAGGCTCCCAGCTGCCAACAACCCTGCCCCTCCACCCCCTGCTCCTAGCACAGCCCTATCAGCACGGCTCCCAGCTCCTACAGTGGCTGCCCAAGCCACTGTCAGAGAAGCAGTGTGCAGGTGGCACAGCTGGAGCTCCCTGAAGTGGCTGCTGTGTGTGTGGGCATGGGGCACCCCTTGCACCTGATTTCCTTACTCCATCCCAGAATTTTTTCTTCTTTTTTTTATGTGCCCTTTCTAGAAACATTTCAACAGAAATATTTTTTCCATTGCTCTGTATCAGGTGAAATTGACATTTATTGATAAAAATCAAATTCTGACAAGCCCAATTATGATGCAGTTTTTGATTTCCACACCCTTCCCCTCAATTCTCTGGAAAAATCTCCAGTATTCAAAGACTTATTACAATCAACAATGGTAATTGAATTCCTTAGCATATTCTTTTAATACCCTTGGGTGCAAGGTGTCTGGTTCTTTAGAAAGTTAAGTTACAAATGGTTCACTTTAAGAGCTTCTCCTTAATTACCCTCCTTAATCATCAATGGAATAGAACACATTTTTATAAGAATGCAGAATTTCACTTCTTTTCAAATCCAGAACTGAAATTTTATTCAACACCATTGTCTTGTCCACATCTGTCTTATTATCCTGACCAAGTTTTGGACCAATTGAGGACTAATATTGATAGTGAAGAAAATCAGCAATCTGTGCCATACAAAATAGATTTTCACTAGTCAGTCCATTGCTTCTCGTGTTTCTCCTCATAGGAGACTGAGTCTGCTCTCACTCTTCCACAAGTGCAATGGTCTCATAACACATAAAAGAACAGTTTAGGATGCTGTGTGGCACAGATTATTCTGTACAGATGGTGGTAAATCATAAATGGTAAATGCTTTACACTATAAATGTTGCACATTTTGCTTGCAATGTTTAATGTTATAACCCACCAGCTGGATCAAGGGCTTCCGATTTCATTGTATTCAACATCTGGCTAAGCTGACTGGAGTGATGTACATAATTGTCCTTGATAAGGTTAGTCTGAGCCAAAGTATTAGCAGCCAAATTTTTTCCCTCCTTTCACTTCATCTAAGGCTCCTTATAAGTGCTACATGGCATACTTAACCACTCCAAGTGATAGATATGTAGGTGTAACAGCTTTTAGGAACCCTGGCTTTCTTTGTGGGATAAAGAAGTTCCTCAAGGCTCTTCAAGCAACTGTCATTCAGATAATCCTTGTTGTCTTTAAATGATGATAAAATTCTTTCTTGTCACATCACACAGATCATAATGAAAGGGGAAGATTAACCTCCTGATTACCAAGGTCCATTTGCTACACCCTCAGCTAAATGATTATCCCTACAAATCAAAGCAAAAAGCACTGTACATTTTAGTATGGTGCATTATAACAATGATTTAACTTAACAGACATTCCCTTTAGCAACTTAATCCTCAGTCAAGTGTGAGCATGAAAAAAACTTGTGCAGCACATAGTTAAGCAGTACTGATGGTTAACATATTTTCTCATTGCAGATGATGCATTTTCATTAAAATGCTAAATTGATTTATTCATTCTACTTACTAGAACTTGATTGACACCAACTTTTTAGGTTCTCATGAGATGGGATTGTATCCAAGCAACCAAATCAATCCTTTAAACAGTTCCCTTTTTTAATACTACTTGTGACAAGTTAGTTTTTCTTTTCTAAGGTATTTTTTCTGCAATTTAGGGCTTTCAGATTGACAATATTATTATATCATTCAAGTAGAGGCAGTAAATTCTTTTACTTTTTTTTTAAGACAAAAAATGTAGTCTATAATCAACCTTGACTAATGCTTGACAAAGCTAAAAAGAAGAGTTTAGAAAATCAAATGTTTAAGGACTGAATCTGGGAAAGGGGATGGTATTTATTAAAGGTCAGGACATACATAAAAGGTTGGAAAGGAAAATTTTTTTCCAGATGTGGTAGTGTGAGGAAACCACATGTTAAAATTGTTAATTCTTTCTCTGCCTGTTTTTTGAAGATCCTAGCTTTCCGTAAGGCAAAAATTAATTTCTTAAATTTCTTCTTCATTAAAATATTTCAAAGTAAAAGTTCATCATTAAATCAACTGTAAATGTGTTGAAACAAGAATGATACAAACATACTTATGAGAATTAAGTTTGGATTAAGTAGCAGGCATTTTATAATGTGTTCCTACTCATGTATTCCCTCTCTGCCTCCACAGAATTGATCGGTATGCTTTGAAGGTACGGGCTATTGTTGGGGCAGTGAAGAACTCCTGCGGGAACAACAGGCATGACTTTGTCTCAGACAAAACTTCCTTTGGAGCTGGAGGAGCACAACAGAAAGGGAAACAGCTCCCCATTCTTTGGCAGAGTGGAGTGTACACTTCTCACAGGGCCTAGCCTGAATAGCACTAGCTTTTTGCATTTCCTGCCCTTTGGGGAAGTTTGCAATCTTTAGGCGTTGGTACTCCTTGTACACACTGGCTCCTTGTGTAGGAAGAAGAGCTGGGAGGGGTTGCAGTGGCACAAAGGGAGCCTAGAATCCCTGATTCCAGCTAGGGAGAATTGTTTTGGGTCAGAACAAGAAGACAACAACAGGCTGTCTTGAAAGGGCCGTCTTACAACCCCACTGTCATAGATGAGGATGTGTATGAAAGAGGCATGTCCTGGGCAAGGTAGCAGCACATGGTATTACTGGGATTCTGGGCACTGCTGCTGTTCATAGGAAAGCCTTGGGGACTTGCCATGACTTAGGCACCTCGTTTATACTGTCTAAATTATACCAGGGTTGCTCTGACTCATAATGAAATTCAGAATTGGGAAGATACAGAAGTTTGACTTAACACTACCTCAGCTGGCCCTCCTCTGGGACTACAAGTTCAGTGGTGTATCTCTTTTTGCTGCCTTGAGTTCTTTACATACCCAAAGAGGGGTCAGATACTTGAAGAACAATTGCATAAAAATCCTGTTTTGTTAAATTACCCATTAAATTGTTAACCGCCAAAAATGCTGTTAAATGCAGCAAACTATTCATTTTACAGCTTTAGCTACATCTTGTCTTGTATTATTTTCCTCAATCTTGTATTTTTACACCACTTGCATTACCATAATGGTCCTGGCCATTTTTTATTAACATAAAGATTTTAGATTAATAGATTCATAGATGTTAGAGTTGGAAAGGACCTCAGTAGATCATCAAGTCTGAACCCCTGCCCTGGGCAGGGAGGAGCGCTGGGGTCAGATGACCCCAGCTAACTGCTTGTCCAGTCTCCTCTTGAAGACCCCCAAGGTAAGGGAGAGCACCACCTCCCTTGGAAGCCCAATCCAGATTTTGGCAACCCTTACTGCGATGATGAGCTTTCTTTGTTCTAAGGTATTTATTTTAATAATTTAAATTCACGATGTGGCTGCTGATTATTTTCAACTAGCAGACAACTTTCCTTGTTTGAAATTCAGTGTTATGCTGTTAACTAAAGAGCTAACTTAAATTCGACCTAAGGTGACAAAAAACCACCAAATTTCAGTTGTTATTATTATTACTATTAATTATTATTGCTATTAGTTTACTTGATTGGTGCAATGTGGGGTAAGAACACTTTTCTATGTGCTTCTTATTTAAATGATTTCTGATTCTGTGATGTACCCAGTGTCAACAGCAGTAATACAAGATATATACTTCTTAATGTTGTAGAAAAAAAACTTATTAGGAAAAAAGGTATATTCATGGAATTAAAATCATAATGTAAATGACAGAAAGATTTTTGAGCTGTCTTAACTTTTTTATTATGATTTGAGGATATAAAATCAAGCACCTAACCCATGAGGGCTTTTCAAGGCTGGGATCCAAAGAAGCACTACAAATGTGAAACTGTTTTGGCTAGACCCCATAGCTAGGTGCGAACATTACACTTTTTCTAGTTTAGGTAGTCAGAAACCAGAAAACGGAATTTCAGGGTTCATTGACTGCTTCAAAAATGGTGAATCCTAGTCTAAGATAGACCTGGATTGATGTAGTATCACATTTACTCAATCTAGGTTAGACTGATTTATCAAACATCAGTGCCAGTCCACTTGTGAATCAAGGTAGGTTATTGTCCAGTGAGTTCTCAGTTGGCTGTGTGGGGCACTCACCCTTCCCTCAGAGAGAGCCATGACTCAGGTTCTCCAGGTGAGCACCTAGCTGGTAGGGCTGTGTGAAACGGCACCATTCCGCTTCGACTTCCATTTTGATGGAACAGTGTTTCATTTAAAGTTTCATTTCATTTTGAAAGCACTGTTCCGTTTAGTTTAATCAAAACTGTTTTGCTGTTTCGGTGCTGTTTCAACGTTTTGCCTATAAGCTATAATGGGGAAGCACATAACTGCCTATAACTTTGTCATTTCTTGCCTGATTCAGATGAAACCTGTAGGAATGGTAGTCCCTTCTTAGGGCATGATATCTGCCAAGTTTCAAGGAGATAGGTGCAGAGGTTTCTGGAAAACTGCACCTTAAGGTGTTGACAAGCAAAACTGTCATTTCCTGGCAGCCTTAACCTCCTGTGATCTGGAAGGCAGATCCAGGGGCCCACACCCCTGGGAGGCCTGAGGGACTGCACTGGACTCCTCCCAGGGGTGCAGTCCCTGATCCACCTGCCAGATCACAGAAGGCTGCTGCTGCTGCTGCCTGGGACCAGCGCTCAGTGCAGCCTGCAACCAGCACCAGGAAGATTGGTGCTGCTGCTGGCCCCAGCACAGCCCCTGCAGCCCTTCTGGGGGTGTGGGCAGGCCCCTGATCTGCCTGCTGGATAACAGGAGGCTGCTGCCGCCAGCTGGGGCCAGTGGCAGCACCAATCTTCCCAGTGCTGGGTGCGGGCTGCACCCAGCACCAGTCTCAGCCAGCAGCAGCAACTTCCTGTCATCTGGCAGGCAGATTAGGGGCCCGCCCACACCCGCAGGAGGGCTGCAGGGCTCTGCCGGACTCCTCCCGGGGGTGCAGGCCCCTGATCTTCTTGCCGGATCACAGGAGGCTGCTCCTGCTATCTAGGACTGGCTCTGGGCACAGCATGCACCCAGTACCAGGAAGATTGGTGCTGCTACCAGTCCCAGGTTGCAGGAGCAGCCTCAGGTGATCCGGCAGGTAGATCGGTGGCCTGCACCCCCAGGAGGACTGCGGGGCTCTGCTGGACTCCTCCTGGAGGTGCAGGTGGGCCCCCAGTCTGTCTGCTGGATCACAGGAGGCTGCTTCTGCCACCTGGGACTGTTGCTGGGTGCAGCCCACACCCAGTACCAGGAAGACTGGTGCTGCTTCTGGCCCCAGGTGTTTCACAGCCTTTTGTTTCATATGGATTTCATTGTTTTGAATTTGAAACGCATCGAAACAGCTTCAAAACAAAACATATGGCAACATTTCGCACAGCCCTACTAGCCGGTATCATCCCCGTGTTCTCTGTGTGTCAGCAGTAAGAAGGACAGAGGCAGGCTGGGGAGTAGGGCTTGTGAGCTGCTGGGAAGAAGCAATGCGAGTGGCACACTCTGTATTCCCAGGAAGCTTGGCAGGGCACAGAGTGTCCCTCTGTGATGTCAAGCCAGGGTTATGAACCTAGGTCTAGCTTGAGCCCTGGAACCCTGCACCAGAAAGGCTCTGGGAAGGGCTCACAGGATGCTACCCTTCCCCTGGAGCAAGCACAAAATTCCTGCTGAAAATATTATCTTGCTGATACAATCTTTTTTTCAGCTCAAGCTGGAATTTCTGTTCAGAGAGAGTCATAGATTCATAGATGTTAGGGTTGGAAGGAACCTCAATAGATCATCGAGTCCGACCCCCTGCATAGGCAGGAAAGAGTGCTGGGTCTAGATGACCCCAGCTAGATGCCTATTTAACCTCCTCTTTGTCATAAATAAGTCCCCAACGGAGTTAAATGCCCCTGCCACAATGGGCTGAGCAGGCAGTTTTACCACCCCCCTTCTTTTTTCCTGTTTTGTCACAGTGACCTTATATGGGTGCATCCTATGTCATATATCCGAGTGTGTGAGTAGAAGATTCCAGAAGCTAGTATTTTATGTTGAGTTTCAGTGATAGTAAGGAAAGGTTCCATCCCATTATGTAAATGTGTACGATTTTATTGGTTGGATGCAAATTAGTCCGAAAAGATGGTTAGCTATTGGCTCGCTAGCCATATATAGGGTTAAGCAGTTTCCGCCCAAGGCGGAGTGCCCTGTACATGCATAGGAACTCTTTGAGCACGCTCAGGGAGACCTCTGCGACGACCTCCGAGCACGCTGCCCGTAGATCTGAGAGATCACCTTTAGAGGCCTGTTGGGGGACCGGCCATCCTCCAGCATCTCCCCGTCGCTGAACTAATCTGACGTACCCTGTCCCGATTGCTAGCCCGTTGCGTTGCGAACTCGTCAACTCACCCGCTTGATAGTTGATCCTTTTACCTGTCTGTAATCAACGTTCACCTCATTTTTGTAACAAGCAAGCTTCTTCCACCTACGCCAGAACCATCTAAGGGCGTAAGTAAAATCTCTTTGAAACCATTAAGCTGTCCTGCCTCTCCATCCACATGCCTGCCCAACCGATCCCGCTTTACTTAATGAAACTCCCACTTTCTGGCCCGGCTGGTCCGGCACCCAGGACATGGCGACGAGGATTGGGATCACAAGGCAATGTTGTGGTGGAGATGGATTTGATTAAGTGCTGCCCCTGGTGCACCGGGGGGGTGCCACGTGGACAACGCAGAGGAGTTATGGGCACACATTGCTTACCATCGGGCGGCTGGAGGAGAAGGAGAGAACCTCCTCGCCGGTTATTTTTCAGTCGGGGGAGAAGGGCAATTCGTAAAAGAATGGAAAGTGAATATGGCCCCTGCAGCGTTCGGCTGCATAATGGCTGATGAACGGATCCATTTTAGACCGGTGGACAAACTATCGTCCCTGTCTTTAGCAGAGGTCAAGGTTAAGAAAGAGGGAGGCCCAACCCCGGCCCAAGAGTTTGCCCGGTGCATGAGGTACCTGGTGGAAGGAGGGGAACCCACCCCACCAGACTGATTTAACTGTCCGACCCTGGCGCCTGGATCGCGTGGCCACAAACTCCTAGGCCAGCTCCGGGAAAGCCTGGAAACTGAGGGTCACCACACGGTGAGATGGTCAGGCCCAAAGTGGAATAAGGGCCAAATGATTAATGTATTATTTTGTTCGGTGGTGGGTCTGCTGAGAGAGAATGCGAACCTAGAAGCACAGCTGCACACCGTGGGTAAGGAGTCCATGGAGCAGGCTGTGAGAGGCTCTGAGCAACCGTTACAAGATGGCGTCCAGGAAAATAAAAAACAGTTTGAAAATGAGGGACAGTCTCATGGGGGAGGGTCAATGATCTCACCACCTTCGGCCCCGCCCCCTGGAAAAGGGCGTGAAAAAATGGGAGCCGCCGAAGGGGAGTGGTTAGCTACATCACCATCCCTGGCTCCACCCCATGATGTAATGCCAACCATGGGACCATCCACTGAGGCGACGTCACCAGAACACCCCCCTCCCTACGAGGGAGGAAAATTGTATCCATCGCTCCCAGCTGAGGGAGAGCAACTGTATCCAACGACCCCAGCAGAGAGAAAGAGAGTGTATCCCATGCTCCCCGCTGAAGGAAAAGAATTATATCCAGCACTTCCAGCTAAAGAAGAAAGACTACCTTTAGCCACAGCTCACCCTATCGCTTTAAGGAAACGCATCACAGACGCACAAGGTAATACTGGCACTACGGATACCTATCGAACACGTAACCGACAAGAAATGCAGGAGTTGTGCCGAGAATCAAAAATAAAGAGTGAAGAAACCCTAGCCATGTGGATGGGACAGCTAGTGGTAGAATATGGATCTGAAGCACTGGATAGAGATGAAGCAAGCACGTTAACCAGACAAGCTGCCTGGAGTGGAGGGCATGCTACTGATTTAAATATCATTATGGAAAGCACTCTTTGGCCCATTCCACTGCCAGCACTCATAGTGGAGCAAGTATCCCACAAGTCTCATGTTTGGCATGAGGGTCGTCTACCAAATACAAGTGCAGAACAGCTCCTTCTAGCTATCATAGGAGTATCTTATTTGTCATGGAATCCCAGAGTACATAAATTAGGGTTAAAGCCTGAATGTTATAAAGCAAAATGGGCTCATCGTTACCTAAGGGACCCCGGAGCAGTCCCAGCGACCCTAGAAGCTATAGAAGCCTGTGTGGAAGTATATGGAGGAATAGAAACTATCACACTTAGATTGTTCCTAAACCCAATGGTGGGACAACCGGTGGGAAATTTCTTGAGCCATCTCTCACGATTGCAAGCGCTAATGAATCGGATGGAAAAGACTCTCACTAATTCGAAGGATCGATATTCAGTGTATCCAGTGAGAACACAAAAACCGAAACATCAAGAATCCAACTCACAGTATCAGGAACCCAACTCACAATGAGGATCAAGCCAATTACTGGTGAGAACACCTGAAGAAAGAGCGATGTTTGGATTTTTGCTTAATCATACCAAACTCATAAAACAACAACTGTGCATCCTCGGAGATGAAGGTCAACGTCACCTTGCTGAAACGATGGGGTTCCAATTTAGGGAAAAGTAAAAAAATGATTAGTGGCCATCGGCTCTGCCGGTGGCACCTATCATACAGATTCAGCTGATCTTGGACCCTACGCTGATTTTATAGTGCAAGATCCGAAAAATCTGACTAATCAGAAACGAGTACACTTCCTTTTGGACACCGGATCACAAGTCAATGTCATTACTAGCGACACCCCACACCTGTTAACGTAAAAAATAATACAAGTTCAAGGACTTAAAGCGGTTGCAACAACTCCTAAAGTTCGAATTGTAATTTACGGAATGGTATTAGAAGCAGTACTAGGGAATATTAATATTTTGGGTATACCCGGATTAAGAGTGCTAAATTTAAAAGAACGAGTGTTACAGGTGCTACCTGTTGCTGTATCTGAGGCTGAATGGCATAAACCTGAACTCTATAATACCTCCATCTGGAGATACTGCCCGATCCTGATGAAGAGCACCCTCAAAAAATCTCTTACTAGTGTTTTACAACGATTAGAGGAACAGGGTAGCATTAGACGAGTAACAGCCAGCACTTACCTATCCCCAGGATGGGGAGTAGCCAAACCTGGCACTCCCAATGAGGCTTGATTAGTAGTAGATTACCGAGAAGTTAACAAACGATGCCAACAACTTGCGCAGACTACTCCGGTAACGTTACCACAATATATGTTCGAGATGGCACAGTACCAAGCACACCCGTGGGTTGGAGCAACATTAGATCTTAAAAATATGTTTTTCTCAATTCCGCTTTCTGACCTTGTTGGAGTCCTGAATATGTGTGTTGAGGGAATAATGTATCAGTGGACTGTTTGCCCGCAAGGATATCGGAATTCCCCGGCACTAGCCACTGGCACCATAAACCGCACCTTAGAAACATTTATGGCAATAAATAGTGATTTACAAAACGAAGAATACAAGATTTGGAACTATATTGATGATATCGCTATCATGGGTCAAAGCACCTCGGTCATTAGAGAAATTGTTACTCATCTACTCAACCACCTTCAAAAGGACGGATGGACAGTCAACCTAGAAAAATCACGCCTGTACCCCGTGGCGAATATCACGTTCTTAGGCACAGTCTTTGAAGGCACCATTAGACGCGGTACCACCCATGGAGCTCCAGATTTGGACCCATTGACACGACCCTTACCTGCAAATAAGAAAATGCTCCAACGACTGTTAGGCTACCTAAACCGGTACCGACATTATGTTTCTCCTTCATATCTGCCTATTATCACTAAATTACACTATGAATCCGGGAGAAGACTAGAAAGACCACACCTTGGACAATGAGAGATGACAACCACCTTCAAAGTTTACTAACAGCCGTCAAGACTACTCCACTTTTTGCCATCAATTTGAGCGAATCCTTAATCGTCACTCTCGGGTATACCGCTACTCATGTTTGGGCCACGGCGCATACTAGTCATGACGAGATCATCTTCACTGCGCATAAGACCCTACAAGCTGCTCATAATCGTTACGGACATCTAGCGAAGGTCCTTCTTGCAGGCCATCTAGCCGAATCACTGTCATCAGGTCACGGGACCCTTCAAGCTCCTTTAGCCACTTTAATACTGTCAATGGACCCAGAAAGAATCGACCCCCACTTCCAAGGGGAACCCAGAAAGTGGAACACACTAGTCGTTAATCATCAGTATCATTGGCACTGTTGGAAACATGAAGACGCGACACTCATCCCCGATTTAGATGAAAGCCGCACACCTACTTTATATGGAACCACAGACCCTGCTTGGATTGGATCAGACGGCACCTCTCGAGAAGGAGGAGTATACGGGTACTATTGCAAGACTTGCCGTCACGCAGAGGTAATTAATTCAATCTTAAAAGAGAGTTCGCCTCAACTTTGTGAATGACTAGGATTCAAAGCAGCCGTACAACACTGTCTTGATCATCACAATAACACGCTCCCGGTTCCAGTTATAGCGATTGACTCCTTGTACATTTATAAGATTGTGACGGGCACCGCAACAGAAACAGAAAATTGGTCGATATGGCAAAATATTTGGGAAGTCATTTCCACGTCAGTAACACCACCATTAGTAAAACACATGCGTTCACATAGGCTTGATACCAACCCAGTACATGAAACCATTGATAAATTACTAGAGGACCCTTCACGACGTGACGTAGTACTGGCAGCTTCAATTTGAGGATCATCCCCTGAAGCTGATCCATTCTTAATATGGCTGCATGAACACTGGGGGCATCCCAGACCTCACGCCAGTTATCAAAGATGGAAACTTAAAACCTGAGGAGTTAGTTCTGGCCAGTATGCATCCCAAGTGGATTGGAAGTGAGTCGCTAAGAGTTGCGAGATCTGCGCAAAAGAGGAATGTCACCGGACCAGTCACAAAATCGGAGCATTAAACCCAGAATACTTCCCTCCAGGAAAGAAGTGGCAAGTAGATTTTCTAGGACCGTTGCCAGGAGCAAAACCACCGAATAAGGGGTTAGTCGTAGTCGATCTAGGAACCCGCCAATTACAAGTTATTCCTTTGCGGAAAAGTAATGCTGTCGCTGTCATCACTGCGTTAACCACTGCCTTGGCAACATGGAAAACACCCCAAGAAATCCAATCAGATGGAGGACCTCCGTTTAATTCTAACGCTATAGATAAATTCGCCTGACTCCATGATATTAAATGGCATCTTCATCTACCGTACCACCCTCAGTCGAATGGTGTCATAGAAAGGCATATTGGTCTGTATAAGGAACAATTGCGTCTCAGAGGCGGAGGGACCTATAAGAATTGGACAAAGTATAATCATGATGTCCTAATCTCATTAAATATGATGAAACCTCTGTGGGACGAATCCACATCCCGAAAACCATCACCGTGGAAACCGAAGTTCAAGCCAGATGAATTAGTATGGGTTACAATACCACACCCTCGTCAATCACACACAATGGTTCATAAAGGAATGGTTCGCCAGTCTGAGCCACACCCGAACACCTATTCGGTCCTATTAGAAGAAAAGCCCGATCGCCCACTAATTGTAGCACATCATAATTGGCTGACTCGACGAGCTTTACAGATGAATGTTGCAAGTGACTAATCCTGTTAAAAGTCTTATCTCCTACAGGTTCCTCAACAAACGAGCCGACAATGAATCTTGAGATAGAAAGAAAAAAAAGAGGAAGGACGTCGGCAAAGACACAAGAGCCAGTGTGTCACACTGCTATGCTGAGATTCAGAGCACGAGACGACCATCGACGTGGAGAGAGAGAGAGAGCGATCCCTTATAACATTTTCACACTTGGACTTTTATTTGCTAACCCAATACACTTGTTGACCCCACTCATTACTATATTGTTACTGTTCATAGCCATAGCAATAATTGTTTGCATGGGATGTTGTATTGTACAGTTGATCCAACAATATTTAACAAAATTATCTTGCTTTGTATACACGAGGTTACCGGAACTCCCCGAGAATAATGAGTTTATAGGCAACACCACCATCTAAACCAAACCCGTGTATTTGCAAGTTTTGTCTTTCAGAAACCGGTATTAACGACTCGAAAGCACATGATAACCATTACAACGGGTGGAAAGAGAAACGCCACTGTAAATACTGAGGCCTGAGACGTATAACTACAATGACACCCATCAAAGGCATTATGCTTGAACTTTTCATTGTTATTACGATTTTGTGTATTTGCATTGTTACTATATGCTTCTTGATCCGGTTTATGAAACACGACCTCATGTCGTTATTCAATGTTATATACACCCGTTTACCTGTACCCCTTAATAATGACAAGTTTGGCAATGAAGTAGTCATTGAGTTAGAGCGAGTAGCCATTGTGCCATGAGCAAGGGGGCATGTCATAAATAAGTCCCCAACGGAGTTAAATGCTCCTGCCACAATGGGCCGAGCGGGCAGTTTTACCACCCCCCTTCTTTTTTCCTGTTTTGTCGTGGCCACCTTATATGGGCGCATCCTATGTCATATATCCGAGTATGTGAGTAGAAGATTCCAGAAGCTAGTATTTTATGTTGAGTTTCAGTGATAGTAAGGAAAGGTTCCGTCCCATTATGTAAATGTGTACGATTTTATTGGTTGGATGCAAATTAGTCCGAAAAGATGGTTAGCTATTGGCTCGCTAGCCATATATAGGGTTAAGCAGTTTCCGCCCAAGGCAGAGTGCGCTGTACACGCATAGGAACTCTTTCAGCACGCTCAGGGAGACCTCTGCGACAACCTCTGAGCACGCTGCCCGTAGATCTGAGAGATCACCTTTAGAGGCCTGTTGGGGGACCGGCCATCCTCCAGCATCTCCCTGTCGCTGAACTAATCTGACGTACCCTGTCCCGATTGCTAGCCCGTTGCGTTGCGAACTCGTCAACTCACCCGCTTGATAGTTGATCCTGTTACCTGTCTGTAATCAACGTTCACCTCGTTTTTGTAACAAGCAAGCTTCTTCCACCTACGCCAGAACCATCTAAGGGCGTAAGTAAAATCTCTTTAAAACCATTAAGCTGTCCTGCCTCTCCATCCACACGCCTGCCCAACCGATCCCACTTTACTTAACGAAACCCCTGCTTTCTGGCCCGGCTGGTCCTGCACCCAGGACACTCTTGAAGACCCCCAGGGTAGGGGAGACCACCACCTCCCTTGGGAGCCCATTCCAGACCTTGGCCACTCTAGCTGTGAAGTTCTTCCTAATGTCCAGTCTAAATCTGCTCTCTGCTAGCTTGTGGCCATTATTTCTTGTAACCCCCGGGGGCACCTTGGTGAATAAAACCTCACCAATTCCCTTCTGTGCCCCTGTGATGAACTTATAGGCAGCCACAAGGTTGCCTGTCAACCTTCTCTTGCGGAGGCTGAAAGGTCTAGGTTCTCTAGTCTTTCCTCGTAGGGCTTGGTCTGCAAGCCCTTAACCATACGAGTGGCCCTTCTCTGGACCCTCTCCAGGTTATCCGCATCCCTCTTGAAGTGCGGCGCCCAGAATTGCACGCAGTACTCCAACTGCGGTCTGACCAGCGCCTGATACAGGGGAAGTATCACCTCCTTGGATCTATTCATCATGCATCTGCTGATGCACGATAAAGTGCCATTGGCTTTTCTGATGGCTTCGTCACACTGCCAACTCATGTTCATCTTGGAGTCCACTAGGACTCCAAGATCCCTTTGCACTTCCGTGCCACCCAGCAGGTCATTCCCTAGGCTGTAGGCATGCTGGACATTTTTCCTCCCTAGGTGCAGCACTTTACATTTCTCCTTGTTGAACTGCATTCTGTTGTTTTCTGCCCACTTGTCCAACCTGTCCAGGTCTGCTTGCAGCTGTTCCCTACCCTCCGGCGTGTCCACTTCTCCCCATAGCTTTGTGTCATCTGCAGACTTGGACAGAGTACATTTCACTTCCTCATCCAAGTCACTGATGAAGACATTAAAGAGTATCGGTCCAAGGACCGAGCCCTGCGGGACCCCACTGCCCACACCTTTCCAGGTCGAAACTGACCCATCCACCACGACTCTCTGGGTGGGACCCTCTAGCCAAATCGCCACCCACCGGACTGTGTAGTCATCCAAGTCACAGCCTCTTAACTTGTTTACCAGTATGGGGTGGGATACCGTATCGAAGGCCTTCCTGAAGTCTAAGTATACGACATCCACCCCTCCTCCTGTGTCCAGGTGTTTCGTAACCTGGTCATAAAAAAAGACTAGATTAGTCAGGCATGATCTGCCTGCTACGAACCCGTGCTGGTTTCCCCTCAGCATAATTTGTCCTGCCGGGCTCTCACAAATGTAAGCCTTGATCATTTTTTCAAAGATTTTGCCAAGGATGGAGGTGAGACTGACTGGCCTATAGTTGCCCGGGTCCTCCTTCCTCCCCTTCTTGAAAATGGGGACCACATTGGCCCTTTTCCAGTCCTCCGGGACTTGGCCCGTGCGCCACGAGTGTTCAAATATTCCTGCCAGTGGCTGTGCAATGATGTCGGCCAGTGCCTTCAGTACCCTCGGATGGAGCTCATCCGGGCCTGCCAACTTAAAGGCATCCGGTTCTTCCAAGTGACTCTGCACCATCTCAGGGTCTACGCATGGTAGTCTGGCGCCTTGCTGCTGCCTTTCTACAACCCCAGTGAGAGACTTGTCGTGCCCCTCGCTTAGCAACACTGAGGCAAAGAACTCGTTGAGGAGTTCAGCCTTGTCGCCCCTGTCCATCACCAATTGTTTCTGCCCATTTAGCAGGGGTCCTATTCCTCCCTGGGCCTTCCTTTTACTCCCAATATATCTAAAAAACAATTTCTTGTTGTCCTTTACTTGGGATGCCATCCTCAGCTCCATGGTAGCTTTGGCCCATCTAACTGCCTCCCTACAAGCACGAGCAGAGGAGGTATATTCATCTTTGGTGATCTCTCCCTGTTTCCACTTTTTATGTGCTCCCCTTTTGGCCCTTAGGCTGCCTTGGATTTCTCTGGTCAGCCAAGGAAGCCTCCTGGCCCCTTTCCCTCTTTTTCCTCGCATCAGGATCGTCTTGCTTTGTGCCCGAAGGATCATTTCCTTAAGGCACAGCCACCCTTCTTGGGCTCCCATCACTTCAAAACTCCTACTCTGCAGTGCGTGCTTGACTAATCGCCTGAGTTCATTGAAATCAGCTTTCCTAAAGTCTAGCACTTTCACCCTACTAGTTACCTTACCCACTCGACGTCTTATGGTGAATTCTATTATTAGGTGATCACTGTCCCCCAGATGGCTACCGATCTGTAGGTCCCCTACCATGTCATCCCCCGTTGCCAATACCAGATCCAGTATGGCATTCCCCCTAGTGGGACCGTGTACCTCCTGTGTCAGGTGGAGGTCCTGTACACAGGTTAGAAACCTGCGTGAACGGTGGGACTTTGCCGTCTGCGTCTCCCAGCGGATATCTGGGTAGTTTAGGTCCCCCATGACTACCGCCTCTTTAGCTTTTATGGTCTCCAAGAGCTGCCTCAGGAGCCTCGAATCTATTTCTTCCCCTTGGTGTGGGGCTCTGTAGCAGACCCCTACCACCAAATCCCTTTCTCCTTGCCCCCCATGTAGCCTAACCCACAATCCTTCTACTTCCTCATGCTTCGATTCCGTCTTGATGAGGGTCGATGTATATTGCTCATTGACATAGAGCACAACCCCTCCCCCTTTTTTCCCCACCCTGTCCTTTCTGTACAATCTATAACCCTCAGTATGTACCGCCCAGTCGTGGGACGAATCCCACCAGGTTTCCGTTAGCCCTACTAAGTCATAGGTGTTTTGTGCAAGCAGGAGCGCTAGTTCATCCTTCTTGTTTCCCATGCTCCTAGCATTAGTATATAGGCACTTGAGCCCTGCGACTGGTGCCTTTGCTGCCCCCCCACTCCGAATCCCAAGGGGCCCCTTATTTCTTACCTTCTCATATTCCAGAATAGCCAATGGCCCAGAAGTTAGGACATTCACTTGAGCTATGGTTGACCTAGGGTCATAGTACTAGAAAGTTTTTGAACTTGGCCATCCCAGATGAGTGCCTTAATCACTGGGCTATTATCTTTTTGTTAAAAGTTTTGGAAAGTCTCTATTTTGGCTGGATATGAAACAAATTCTAAATCTTCAAATGTCGTTTGCAAAACAGGACTCTTGTTCTCCAGCCCGTCTTACTTCCCAGTTATTTTCCTACTGAGAGACTAGGTGACTTGTCAAAGGGTTGCTGTATGGACAGGAAATGAACCATGTTCCTTTTTTGATTTCTGGTATAGTGCTCTATGCCCAAGGAATTCTTTTTCTCTGGTTTGCACTGAATAGATTTTATTCATGGTGCATGACTTGTCATCTAAGTTATATGGCATCACCCCTATTCTTTGATTGGATGAGTGAAGCTTTTTAAATGGAGTCTTAGAAGTGAGAACACTAAGTAAATGAATAACAAATAAGGAACAAATAACGTCTATAATGAATTTTGAATGACTAATGATTTATATTTAAATCACAACTTGGAAACAATTTTTTTCAGAACTGTATAATCTTAAATCCAAATATTCATAAATAATTGAGTACCTAATGAATAATGACAGAAGCGACTTGCCACATTTATACCTGAAAATATCCATGAATCCATTTTGACATTAATGAGTGGATCATTAATGGATAGATCTTTACACTTCTTGTGCACCTTGCTGAGCCTGTTCTCTAGACAGATCTTCACAGTCATGATGAAACAGTCCTATGGAAATGGGACATTGTCTTTAAAATACTTCTACCACATCCAAATCTATCGTTGCAATTTGGACTTTGTTTGTTCTTTGACGTACCCCACCCCTCCAGATTTTTCCAAGCCCTGTGCCTTGATTGGGTCACAGGGCTGGGACCCATCCCTGACCCTTCATGCCACAGGGCCAGTGCTGGGAGACCCTTATCTCCCAGTGTTGGTCCCACAACCACAGACCTGTAATGGGAGATAAGGGTCTCCCAGCCCCCCAGTCCCTGATCACAAAGGTGGAGCTGGGTCTGGGGTATAAGGATCTCCCAGCCCGTGCCTCTTCCCTGCGTCCCCGCCCCCCCAAGCACAATCTTGGAGCAGGGGGCTTGGAGCTCCCTGCTGCCAGGGCAGGGGGACATAGTCCCCGCCCAGGCTCCTGTGGTGGAGCCCACCCCAATAGCAGGCAGCTCCTGGGGACAGGGAGCTATCTTGTGTCCCCTGGTGGACGGCTGACCAGGAGTAGATTTTGCTCCCTGTCAGGAGTCTACACAAATGCTTCTGTGCCATTATTAATCTTGAGTATATCTGCTACCTGCATTTGCAAGTAGCAAATTTACTAGAACTAGGGAGGTTTACTGTGAAGTAAGCATGTGCCTAGTGCCCATGTAGATGCACGTGCTTACTTGACAGTAAACTATCCTAATGCACAGTTAAGCATCTTATGTAGACATGCCCACTGAGTTCTTGTTGAAGAACTCCCCAGCTGAACTTTATATATTACATTACATTACATTATATTTAATAAAAGTAAAATGCAAAGAAGAGGATGCAATGCAAAAACCTCTCTCTGAAATTATAGCAGGAATCTGAATATTAAAAATATATCTGAGCTAACCGATATATTTGAATGTCCTCCACAAATTAAATCCTAACCACAGTATTCTCAACTAATCTTTCAATATGAACCTAGCCTCCTTACTGAATAAGCCAGAGTCCATTTATGATGTGTTATGCAGAGTAATGTTATCTCTTGTCTCAGTTAGAGTTGGTGGTCAGTCTTGTTTTGAACCCCCTCCCCCCCTTTTTAGAGTAAAGTGGCTTTTTGTCTGGAAAAAAAATCATGGCACACTTATTGTTTTTTCCCCCTCTTGTTTTAAAGAATTAGCAGTATGTTAATGAAAAAGTGAAAATATTTCATTAAAGCATTGGGGGATAACTACCAAAATTTTGTTTTCGCTTTTTTTCCTGAAAAAATAAAGCAAATTTAGGGGGATAACACGGATTTCCTTATTATCCCCTTTGAAAAATTACTTGTATTTTGTATAAAATGTATTTTGCATAAAACTGGGGAAGAAATTTGTTTTTACTAAATTCACATCCTATGTAACCCATTGACTTGGGAGACAGGAAAGTTGCATTGTTTGTCATTTAATGCAGAATGCCAGTCTGTATTTTGAGAGCTTAGATTTAATAATGTGGGTTTAATCACAGATCATTCTGGAGTAACTCCAAATTCCTTCCAATTCAAACTGGAGTGAGATGAAACAAAATTTATCAGTGTGTGTGAATAGAAGAGGAAGTAATTAAGAAGAAAAAGCAACAGAAAAACCCAAATCAAATGTTTAATTTTTGGTTTATGTTATCCCTTTAAACCACTCTCCTGTTTTTATTTCTAGGCCAGTTTTTAAACAAATAGTGAAAAAAAATTTAAATGTTGACACGTGTCTGCATCTCCAAAATACAAAATTTCATTTTAAAGAATCAGAATGAAATGTGTGGATATTTTCACTAAATTCAGTCAAAATTTGTGAACGGTTTGTGTTCCTGAAACTCTGTTTCAGTGAAATTACTAGTTGTTGAAATCACTTTGTGATTTGCTATGAGAGGCACAGAAGGTCTGACTAGGTTAGGGGCTATAAACAAATAATACTTGTCTCTGTGATGGCATATTGTTATGCTAGTTTAAATGTTTGGTTCTTTTACCTGAGAAAGAAAGCTCGATTGTAGCACTTAAAATGTGAAAACTAATGCAGGGCTCAGGACTTTGACAGTCAGTGCGTCTTGTCCCTGCTTTCTTTCTTGTTCTTTATGATGCCATTTACTCCAGAAATCTGTGTACTTACTCTTCAGCCCTGCCAATCAGAGGGTTTGATTAAAGTCTCTACTTTGATTTTGTTTTGTTGTATGTGAAGTAAGGGCAGCACAGAAGGCCTCTAATCAGCAGAACCTGGCTGGGAGGTAAATCCTCTTCAAGGATTGGAGTCTTTGCACTGTCACTGCTTCTCAGTGAGATTACAGGGGAATGATGTTTTGGATGATTAGTCAAGCGTGACAGGTCTGTGGTGGAGCTCGTCATAGAATTTATTTCAGAACCTTAGCAGTTCCCGTTTAATTCTAAACATGAGATACTCCATCTCCAGAGATACTCTATCTGAAACTTGATTTCAGCTTGTTATGGTTTCGTGCACATGTCAATATTCTCTGCTGTGTAATGGTAATCAATTGCTAAAGAAAAAAGGTAAATTTACATGGAAAATTATTTATCAAAATATTTGTTGTACAAACTTTTTTTTTTGAGGCTGGAAGCCTCCAATTATGTTTATCAGCTTTAATTGGCTATGATTATGTTCTGCATTCTAGGCAGAGCTACATTTCTTTTGCTGCTATCTCTCTTTGTATTTGCTTTTCAAATTGAATTTTCTATGCTGAAGAGAGCTGAGAAGGATGCTATTTAACACACTGATATTCATTCAGAATACTGATTATGGATATTCCCTCCATCTCTTAAAGACTTGAATTCCCATACAAACTATAAAAGTTAACAGTAAAAATTATAAAACATCTCAGTAATAGGCAAGTTGCGGAGTTCATATATGGAAGAAAATATGTTTACTTGCTTTATTATCATGAACATGCAGACATTAAGATTCAAGCCAAGAAACCTCTGGGATATTTCCTTTTTTCAAATGCCTCATTACATGACTTGATTTAGTTATTTTAGCACTATAAATAAAATACATTACTTGTAAATAGCATATTAATTGATGTTAATGGGAAGTAACTGTATTACATATAGTTCACACTATGGTGCTAAATTAACATTTACCCTCCAGCTACAAAATTTATTGGTGCACTGGGCCAACTTTATATACCCAAATGCTTGTTGTTACTTAAATTGC
Organism: Alligator mississippiensis; assembly: GCF_030867095.1. Taxonomy (NCBI): domain Eukaryota; kingdom Metazoa; phylum Chordata; order Crocodylia; family Alligatoridae; genus Alligator; species Alligator mississippiensis. The sequence continues at coordinate 48,297,544 of NC_081830.1, forward strand.
AAACACGGAATAATAGGATAAAAGACTGTAGGTTTTTTATTCTTTGCTTCTATAAATAATAATCTTCTCTGAATGCAGAAAGCATTTTAACATTGCAAGGGAATTGCTGGCAAAGTTTAGGATGGATACAGAAAGTATAGTTTCCCATTGGCTAAGTAAAATGTCATGAGGATGGTGAAATTTGCTTCACTAGATCAGATGTTTGGGCTAGCAAAGGCAAAATAGCGCACAAGAATGCCTGATCCCTTCCTCCAAAACAAAATACACCCTTCCTAAAGGATTAGGTTTGCATGGCCATCAAGAAGATGTGCAATGGGGAGAAAGTGTACAGAAACCTTACCCTATCCTCTTGTAGGCCATTTATTGCCCCTGTATACTCTTTTTGTGCATATCTCACTCTATTTCTGGGAGATGCATGTTGTCCTACAGGAGATAGGAAGGATCATGAAAGAGATGTACTAAGTCTTACTACAGCCATCTTCTGCATTTTCAGAAGGAGTGGACTAACTCAATAAGTGGGTATTTTATCTGGTGTATGTTCTGTACATGCTTTAAAACTCAGGGAGAGTTTTATACCTGGTGGAGTGTATTCCCCTTTATCCAGGCAGCTCAATACTTTCCAGTTTCTTGATTTGTGCCTGTTTTCTTGGCTCCAAAGCAGATTGTAGTTTAACACAAGCCGGTCAATTTACAAGCACTTACTGTATGCCCCATGGACCTCACCAGAATGAGCCATGAGCCATTGGATGCCCCTGCTGTCACGCTGTGCACCACCCTCCCACTGCTGAAGTGCACATCTCTATGGCTCTGGACTCACTCTGCTCCCTGCATTGCCCTGCCAGGTAGGGTAGAGATAAGCAGAGGAGGAAGAGGAAGCCAGGACCTCCCAGCTGCTGCAACCAGAGTGATAGGCAGAGAGTGGGAAAGAACAAGAGCCCATGGGGGAAGGAGTGGCATAGAATAATCCCTCATGGGCCACTTGCAGCTAATTGGATAGTCCTGATCTACAATATACCAACTGTCTGCATTGTTTCACTGATTCATTACAGCAGGATTCCTAGATATTCCCTGCCATCCAATGAATGGTCTGTTCCTGCATATATTTACTACTGGAGATGAGTGGTAACTCAGTGCTTAACCATTGTGAATGCTCAGGTCAAAGTTAGAGGTAAGTGCTTCCAGCAATCATCACTCCATTCGACATGTTGTCAAAATCACAGCTGTAAGTTTGACATGCTTTTCACATTTAATTCAGCTCTTCTCTTAGAGTTGAACTTTAAATTCCAGACCTACTAGATAACGATGTTTGGTCAAATCAGTTAAGTGTGGTGCAGAATTACATTCATATATGTACATGTTTTATATTATGTATGTTTTATATTAGGGTATTCACTACTTTTCATTATATTTAGGTCAATTTCATTTTTTAGAAATTAAAGCTCACCACACCCTTTGCTTATATTAGCAGAGGCATTCCTCATACAGATGCTGCTATTGTGGGCCTACTTTTGCTAGAAAACTTCCTGTGTTTGGAAGTGGTGATGAAATAAGTCATTTCCAAATGCATGGTGTGAAGATAAAATATAATTGGTAAAATTTGGTCAATTAGTGATGTTTTTCTTTAGATTCATTATACATTTACTTTTTGTGGTCTCCAGTGTGTGTGTGTCTGTCCTGTGATAGATAGATCTATAGCTATATATAGATATATATATAGCTTGAATTACTTTCAGACTAGTTACAGCAGGCTTATACTAGAGTAGTTTTTGTGTATTGGGGCTGCATGTGGCCCCCCGGGGGGGGGGCGGGGGAGTTAACATGTAGCCCCTGGGCTCCCATCTGGCTGGCACTGTGCCTTACCACTCCAGCAGTTTAGGGATAAGTACAGACAATCAAAAAGACCAACACTGAATTGATTCAATCTTCTCAGGTTAGTCTAAGCTGCATACATTGAACCAATAAGCAAGTAAACAGATATTCACTTTGATTCCAGAAATACAGCCACATACCTGTAGTGACCCAGGCCAGAAGCCGGGGGGTGCTGGAGCACATCTTCCTGCTTGCCTGGAACACACAGCTTGGTCCAAGGCTAGCTCACCCACCCTGTGGGGAGGAGTAGGGGGTTGTGGGGGAGGTGCAAAGCATGCTGGGAGACTGGGAATAAACTGTAATTTGGAGAGGATTTGGGATAGAGGTTCAATAAACTGATTAACCTAAATCAGTTAAGTATGATACTACATCCATCCAGGTTTATCTTAAACCAATTTCAGCCATTTTGAAAGCAGTTTACGTGCACTGAACTTCTGTTAGTTTACAGATTTGTACTGGTTTCTGGTCACTTATCCTAGTTTATGTGTAATTTCTGTCCCTAGCCTAAGTGGTTGAGGTCTCCCCTTCCCTCTTTCAGCTTCTGCTTCCTGCCTTTGCTCCTGGAAGTGTGGCCAGGCAGGTCAAGAAGTGATAAGGTGCTTTTTATCTCCCACTTTATATGGCAGATAAAAATCATGGCTGCTCAGTTCACAAGAGAGGAGCCATATACATGCAGTCAGAAGCAAGTCCTCACAGCTTGCACTGAGCATGCTGGGCAGGGGAGCCAGTCTGGTCCTGTGCACCGGGGGGAGGGGGGGGGGTGAAGAGCTGCTCCAGTGATAGTGGAGGCCACCATCTGTGCCATGTAGCCCTCCACTGTCAAGAAGTTGGACAGCCCTGTTTTAAATCATTAGAGACAGTTAAAATTTCAACATAAGGAGAAAATAAAAAGGAATGATTAAATCCATGTGCAAAATTGAAGGTAGGAGTATGTTGCTTTTTGGATATTAATGGGCTGAAGACTCAACTAGAAAAGACTTGAAACTAGAGAAGAATTTGAACAAAAGACTCACCTGCTAAAGGTCATGTAAGAAGAGGTTTAGACAGAAGCATCTTGTACAATACAAAATGTATCAGTCTAAACTAATCCATGTGGAGAACACATTTATGACTCTTTTTGACAGCAGGTCATCCGCCATCTGTATTTGATTGAATAACACTGTATCAAAGTCAACATGCACAGGGCCTACCAGAAGTTATCGGAATTATCATTTCAATTAAACAGATGGCTAAGGAATCAAATGAAGAGCCTTTGAGTGATGGGCACAGAATCAATAACTTCTTTCTTAGTTGTATTGATTTATCTTTGTCCAGGCAGTAGAATTGATTTATGTCCTCAGGTTTATTTTGATAAGTCAATGATAGCTCAACTATTCCTAAATTAATGTCTTCTTTTCTTGGGGCTTGCATTTTTCCTTTAGTGAAGAGAGAGAATTTTACAGCAAACCCAAATGATTTTACTAAGCAATTCTGTGGCTCCTAGGATTCCATAAATCAAACAAAAGGATGGTTTCTGTAGTTTCAGATGGGATGGATGACTTAAAATGTGGCAGATGCATTTTTCTTTACTGCTCTGATGGTACTGCATATTTCCTCTGTAACCGACACACCAGCCAGAATGTAAGCAAATAGAATACATGTTATGTGAAGAGAGGAATTCCCTCTCATAAAAGCAATTGAAGGACAGAAAAAGGTGGTACAACTTTTGAAGGACATTCATCCCATCTGAAACTATAGGAACAACCCTGTAGTTACAGCAGGCTCATACCATAGAGACTCCATGGGATACATTAATCCATTAAACTTTTAACTTACAATCAAAGCACTTGCCTGTAATGTTTTTTAAAGCTAAATTAAAAAAGAAAAAACCTTGCTCTCGGTGAGATGTGCATTTGGTGTGTTACAAGATTCTGGATTCTGGTTTGCACTGACTTGCAAAATAACCTTGGACAAGTCACTTAACTTGTCTGCATTTCAGTCATCCTTATCTATGAATCAAGGCAATAACACCCAGCTCTTAAAAGTTTCTAACTTCTGTTGAGGTGGCCAGTTCCCATTGATTTTTCCCTTTAAGGATCTTAGTGCTTAATCACTTAAGAACATAAAAAGTGTGATAGTGGGCAGATCAATGCTTACAGTCCATCTAGTCCAGTATCCTGTGTTCAACAGTGGCAGGAGTGGAAGTTTTAAAGGGAGAGCCTCGAATTGGGTATATGTGACTGATCTATCCCTTTTCCCAGTGTTTCTTAATCTGGCTGCTGTGGCTGTGGGGTACTGTGCAATGTTGGGTATGCAAACATGATTCCCAAGATAAACCCAGAGATTTCAAACAGGGATTTATAGTGTTGAAAGCATTCTGTTCTGATGTGGTCTTTCTGGGCACATGCACATGGGCACATATGTGCATTTTGTGGCACCTCAGAGGCTTTTGAGGTGCTGCAAAATTCACCCCACACACGTGATTTAGTTCCAGATTTAGATACCTGGAAATCCTGGTGTAAAAAAACCCCACACCAAACAAAAGTGGGGTAGCACATTTGGTAGCAGTGTGCACCACCCAAAACTCAAGCCTGGCCAGCCAGAGCCATGTTCCAGCTGCTGGCCAGGCTCTGTGCATCCAGATCGCTGCCACTGGAGCCCCAGGAGACCCCCAGGACCCTAGATAAGACTGCTTGAGCCAGCCTAGGTGCTGGACCCAACCTCCCCTACCCCACCCAGGGCATTTTTTGCCACACTAACCCCACATGCAGGGGTGTGCATCAAGAGAAAAAGCAGCAGTATGGATTTGTGCGGCTGCTATTTCCACTTCAGCAACCATATACTCCTGCTTATGGGAATGTGGCCTTTGAGTTCTTTGCAACAGAAGAATTGCTCTATTATCTATTTCAGAAAAATGAGTGAAAACTAAGAGCTGGCATTTTCTGAGGGGTGCGTTGAGTTTAAAATGTTGAAAACAACTATCCTATTCTTTGCTGTCCCTCACATCCACCATCATTGATTTAAAGATGCCACCAGAGGATGCATCTCTGGCTTTTATTTTAATAGCTATTAATAGATCTATCAGTCACTCATGAACTTATCTTATGTCCCTTTTTTTGAACCTGGATATGTTATATGCCCCTACAGCCTTTTATGGTAATGAGTTCTGCAAGTTAGCTATTCACTGCATAAAAAAGTCATTTCTCGTTATTTTTAAATCTGTCTCTTACTAATTTTGTGAGTGTCTCCTAGTTCTCTAGTATTCTGGGAATTGGGGAATAACAGCTTCCTATTCACTTTGTCCACAGCCTTCATGATTTTATTGACCTCTATCATATATTCTCTCAGCCATCTTCTTTCCAAACTGAAGAATCCCAGCTTTTTTTCTTCTCTCCTGGTATGGCAACTGCTCCATACCCTTGACCATTTTGATTGCCCTTTGGTTGCTTTCAGTTTCTTTCTTAACGACGCTCACATTTTTATTAACTTTTTGGCCACCTCTGCTCATTGATCTGATGTTTTTAGAAAATTATCTACAATATCTACGAAGTTTCTGTCCTGAGTTGTAACAGCTAGTTCAGGACTCAGCATTGTTTGGAGGCTATTTTCACCTGATGCCTTCTAGTCCAGCTACCTGTTCAAGGCAGGATTGTCCCTGACTAAAACATCTGCCAAGAGTCTGTCCAACCTGCTTTTGAAAATTTCCAATCATGGATATTCCAGTTTCTCAAGGCATTTTGTTCCAATACTTGACCACCCTCATAATGAGAAAGTTCCTCCTTATCTCCAACTTAAATTTTCTCCATTACACCTTTAGTCCATTGTTCCTAGTTCTGTCCCCTATGGCAACAGAGAAAAGCCAGTCTTACTCTTCTGTATAATCTCTCCAGGTATTGGAAGACTGTTACCAAATCCCTCCTTGATTTCCTCTTCCCCAGACTAAATAACCCTAGTTCTTTCAGCCTTTCTTCATAAGTCTTGGTTCCCAGACCCTTAAACATTTTTCTTGCTCTCTCCTAATCTGTTCTTATCCTTCTTCAAGAGTGGGACCCAAAGCAGGACATGGTATTCCTGGTGAGGCCTCATCAGTGCTGAATAGAGCAAAAAAATAATTTCCCTTGATTTGCAAGTGACATTCCTGTCAATACAACCCAGGATACTGTTGGCTTTTTTTGCACACTGTTGGCTCATATTGATCTCATGGTGTACTGTAATCCCCTGGTCCTTCTCTGCAGTACTGCACCCCAGCCACTCATTCCTCGGTCTGTACTTGTGTGTGCAATTATTCTGTCCCAAGTGCAGGACTTTGCACTTGTCCTTGCTGGATCTCATCTGATTGATTGCAAGCCATTTTTCCAGTCTAACGAGGTCATTCTGGAACCTAGCCCTATCTTTGGAGTATCTGCAACTCCACCCAACTTGATGTCATTTGTAAATTTGCTAAGTGGACAGTCAGGCCCATCATCCAACTCACACTGAACATGTTGAACAGTACAGGACAGAGCCCTGGGAACCCCACTTGATCTCTCTTTCTAACTAGACATTAGCTATTAATGGCTACTCACTAAGTATGATCATCCAATCAATTATGTAGTCACCTTACAGTACTTTCATCTAACCTCAATTTCCTTAGCTTGTTAATGAGAATGTTGTGGGAGGTAGTGTCAAAATCTTTGCTGAAGTCAAAGAGCAAACATCCATTGCTCTCCACCCATTCACAGAGCCTGTCATCTTATCATAGAAGGAAATCAGCTTGGTCAGGCATGATTTGCTCTTGATGAATCCATGTGGGCAGTTCTTGATCACTTTGTTCTCCTCTAGGTGCTTTACAGAAGATTCCTTGAGGAGCTGCTTCATGATTTTTCTAGGCATTCAGGTCAGGCTTTGTGGTCTGTAGTTTCCCAGATTCTCCTTCTTCCCTTTCCTAAAGATGGACACTATATTTTCCCTTTTCCAATCATCCTGGATCTCACTCAGTTGCTACAAGTTCTCAAAGAAGGTAGCTAATGGCTCTGAAATTACCTTGGCCAATTCCTTCAGTACCTTAGGGTGCATCTCATCTACCGCTGCCAACATGAAAGCATCTAGCATTAATCTCAGATCTGTCGTCTACTACTGTAGGCTGTTTGTTTTCTTCCCTATCTTAGATTCATAGATGCTAGGGTCGGAAGGGACCTCAATAGATCATCGAGTCTGACCCCCTGCATAGGCAGGAAAGAGTGCTGGGTCTAGATGACCCCAGCTAGATGCCTATCCAACCTCCTCTTGAAGACCCCCAGGGTAGGGGAGAGTACCACCTCCCTTGGGAGTCCATTCCAGACCTTGGTCACTCTAATTGTGAAGAAGTTCTTCCTAATGTCCAATCTAAATCTGCTCTCTGCTAGCTTGTGGCCATTATTTCTTGTAACCCCCGGGGGCGCCTTGGTGAATAAAACCTCGCCAATTCCCTTCTGTGCCCCCGTGATGAACTTATAGGCAGCCACAAGGTCGCCTCTCAACCTTCTCTTGCGGAGGCTGAAGAGGTCCAGGTGCCCCAGTCTCTCATAGGGCTTGGCCTGCAAGCCCTTAACCATACGAGTGGCCCTTCTCTGGACCCTCTCCAGGTTATCCGCATCCCTCTTGAAGTGCGGTGCCCAAAATTGCACACAGTATTCCAACTGCCGTCTGACCAGCGCCCGATAGAGGGGAAGTATCATCTCGTTGGATCTGTTCGTCATGCATCTGCTGATGCACGATAAAGTGCCATTTGGTTTTCTGATGACTTCGTCACACTGCCGACTCATGTTCATCTTGGAGTCCACTAGGACTCCAAGATCCCTTTCCGCTTCTGTGCCACCCAGCAGGTCATTTCCTAAGCAGTAGGTATGCTGGACATTTTTCCTCCCTAGGTGCAGCACTTTGCATTTCTCCTTGTGGAATTGCATTCTGTTGTTTTCTGCCCATTTGTCCAACCTGTCCAGGTCTGCCTGTAGTTGTTCCCTGCCCTCCGGCATGTCCAGTTCTCCCCACAGTTTTGTGTCATCTGCAAACTTGGACAGAGTACACTTCACTCCCTCGTCCAAGTTGCTGATGAAGACATTGAAGAGTATCGGTCCTAAGACCGATCTGTCTCTATTTTTCTGCAGCTTTTCTCTGTAAGTTGAACTTTAACTATCCAGAATAATTCATATCATATGAAAAACTTGGAGATTTCACTGTGCACCTCCATTTCCAGGCCATTGATTAAAAATGTTGAAAAAAACCAGGCCCAGCACAGATCCCTGTGGGGTTCCACTTTTGACATCCTTCCATCCTGAATAGTGGCCATTTAGCCACTTTTAAACTTGCCTTTTTAAACTTGTCTCACAAAGTGTATAGTCTTAACAAATGTAAATTCCTTTAACAATGCCCAATAGAAGGTGTTTTATAACTGCAAAGTACTATTGTTAGTGGGAATGAGGAAATGAGGTTTAAAGCAAAAATCCCTTTGTATAGTGAAAAATATGAGACATTTAGATCCAAATCGTAAATTAAAAAAGAAAATGTTATAAAATTAAGAGACTAGAATAAAAGTACCTTTTCAGATAAAATGTATCTTATCCAAGCTGAACCCTAGAATCTTTTGATGATTGCCCATCAGTAATTATTGTTATTAAGCAGCATTTGAGAGCTGTGTAATTCAATATTCCAGGTCAACCTTTTATCAAAGGATAAACAAATGATGCTAATCAAAAACATCTGAAACTAACATAAACTGTAGATCAACCTAATTTTTTCTTAAAGGCTGCATTCTGTCACAACCTTTGCATGATGGCTGCACAGTCTTTTATTTAAAATGTTTTGTGAGTGTGTGTGAAATTTTGGTTTTAACAAAATGACTTAATTACATTTCTGAAATTTCACTTGTAATAAAATGAGTTAATGGTAGAAAAAAGATTCTTTAGAAGCAGACATTACCTCAAGGTAGAAATAACCTTGTTGGTACTCTGTTCTTGGCTCTACTTCAGAACACTGAATGCCCTGTGAAGTCCGTTATGTGATGATGATGCCTTCCTTTCTGGGTGTTTTGGACTACAAAATAATGTGAGGCATTTAGATATCATTATGGAAAAGGAACTATTTTTCCACTTGTGCAGATAAAGTACAGACATTTTACAAAAGTAGCTAAAATGTCACTGTTAAAATGTTTTGTTTGTATTATAACTCAGTGAAATGGTCCATATGTGTTTATTACAATAAAGCTTCATGACTCCGATATGTAGAAGCATTATAAGAGAAAATTGAGTAGAGTTTTTATTAAGATAAAACATGTACAGTTAATAGAACTGTTTTAGTTACTTTTTAAGCATGATAAATCTGGTGCCAGGGTTCAGCATATCAAGTCATCACTTGGCATTAGCATCTGCGTAGTTGCTATTGTTTTACTGAAGCAGCTGTCATTCAAACTTATGATGGAAGTAGGTGGCACACACTCCATAGTTATATATGCATTGTGTTAAACAAAGGAGGCAAGTTATGGGATGACTTCCCCTGTCCTCTCCAATCTAACTCTGCATGACTCTTGAATTTAATACAATAAATCTTTTATTTAGAATATTGGATGGGGAAAAACATGATTACTAGGATCAAAGCTGTAATAAAGAAATACTTTTAGATAAAAATAAGAAGACAACTTTGTGACCAGATATGAGTGTAAATAAAAATTGGAGAATTTGGACTTTTAATCAGCTTCACAAGAAAATATACCTTTTTCCTGTCCCCCTTCCCACACAGGTAAAATACCTTGGATTTTTGATGGTCATATTTCATTCATTCAGCCATGTATTTACCATACACAAAAGGTGGTTTTAATACTGAGAAACTTTAACTTTTCCTATATTAGGGAGATTTTTTTTCTCCATTAAATTTAATATCATAATCTGCCATGACCAGACTCTTAGAAAGTAAAGAGACTTGAATAGCTCATAGATAGGTAGTGGTACAGTGCACTAAAAAATATTAGTTTGAATGAAGACTAGTGATGCCCAAACAACTGTCAGATAATGGCAGTCAATGAGAAATGAAATTGGTGGTTTTGGCTCAGACTTTGGTATAGCGTTGCCTACATTTCTGTCTTTCTGAAAGACAAATGGAAATCCTGATGAAAGAAAAGAAATTAGCATGGAGAGAAGCCCTTTTACTCTGTCTGAAACTCACCTCTCTCTCTAGATATGTTGCCGCCAAGTCAGGATGGAGGTTTGCTTTCAGAAACGCATGTCAAAGCCTATAATGCCTCTGTTTTAGCCATTAAGTAAGGACAGCATCCATGAAAACATCCATTGGTTGAGAATGGAGAAATAATGTGGACACTTTGGGATAAAATCTTTGAAATGCTTGTAAGAAAGTATGAAAGAGAAGTAATTGACAAGCAAATCTAAAATTGTACCACCCTAGAGGCACAAAACTAAAGAAGTCAGAGAATACAGCTAGCTAACACAAGTGTTGTAACTATGCTTCAAAGGACCTTTTCTTGGTAGGAAGTGCCCATAATAAGTTGATTCCTCTTAAGACAATAGAACAAACTGTGGGTGTCTACATGTGCTTTAATGCACTTTTCCTAATGAGCATTAAGTTTAGTACCTCCAATATGAGTGCATACTTTTTAGGTGATGCTTAATATGCAGTAGCCTATTCTACCATGCATTAGCATATTAGTACGGTTTTTTTTATGTGCTGCTTTAATACGCAGTAGAATAGGCTACTGCACATTAAAGTGCATGTGGAGACATACCCACTATGCTGCTCATTGTGATTATCTACTTTCTCTTGTTGAATTATTGTCTGCATATACCTACTCTGTTTTTTTTTTCTTTTCAGTAAAAGTTACAGTTCTGGCTTCTGCTTTTTCTAGATTAACACTTTCCAGAGGGCATTAAAATGTCATTTTCCCTGGGAAAAAAAAAAAAAAAATCCTGTTATGTACCCCGCCAGGCCAAAAACCTCTTGCAAAACTAGTGTAACTTTGGTGCAACTTCAACCATTATGTAAAATCAGTTTTTAGGAAGGACTGCTTGGATTTAACTTGGGTAAATTTAGTTGACTGCTAAAATTGGAGATTTTAGGATACATTTGGTGCTTAGCTTCATATCTGCAATCCTATTGTCTTTTACAGAGCTGCATCTAAAGATACAACACTTCACTGAGAGCAGTTCAGATGTAAACAAGGATATTGCAACCCTAGGAGGTCTTAGAAGAGTAAGGGCTTGTGTACTCAGGCATATTTTTTGTTGTCAGAGGCTGCATCTACACGAGATGCTAACTGCATAGTAGCCCGCTAGTACTGCACAGTAGCATCACGTGGCAAAAACTGTGATACAACACTATGGCACAGTAGTATTAGGCTACTGTGCAGTAGCATCACAAAAAAGGTGTTTGTCAGTACTATGACACAGTAACCAGAATTTAGTACTTGTTTATACTTGTATAACTATAATTTATACAACTATAGCTATGCTTTATACAACTATAAACATGGATTAAATGACTGTATAGTAATGACTGCGCAGTCAGTGTCACATGTAGCTGCGGCTAGTGTTTTAAAGTGGTTTTAGATTTCAGTTTCACTTGTAATTGTTTAAGGAATGAGCACCTTTCCTTTTATTCATAAACTGTTACTTCATTCACTAAAATGTAAATGTAAGTGCAATTATGGAGAATTTTCACCTTCCTCACATTGTGATCCATTTAGGTTGGTAGTAATTTTCCTTTGACTTCATTAACTTTTGAAGCAGGGCCTCAGAGTAAAATCATATAATGCTGGTGTCCATTACTGTCATAAAGAGATGTATGGACTGACAGAATCCACAAACAATCTCTCATTCTATATCCTAGTGATTAAATAAGATTATTTTGTTTCTGAGAAATCAGAGTGCTTGCAAAATGGTGCTTTTTATTGAAGTCACCTGGAAACTGTTCTTTTCTACCTCATTTGAACAAATCATTTGTACGGGCATAGCTTGAAGACAGTGGTTAATTTTAAAGAGACACTGTCAAAATATGCACTGAAGTGATGGCCTTAGCTAATTTTTATAAAAGACAAAAACTTAAAGGGATTTCACTTTGGAAATAAATGTGCAAGGCATTTTAGGTTGAGGACAAAGCTTTACAAGTGCATCATCTGGGCACCTCTTGAAAAATACCAGTATTTTTAAAGCAATGGTAATCTCAAAAAGAAAAGCAATGTTCCCATTAGATACTGTGTTTCTGGCATGAATAGCCACAACTGTTTTAAATATTTAAGCACATAACAACCACCAGCACTTTAGGTTTAAGGACTTGATCCAAATCCCACTGAATCAGTGTGGAATCTTTCCATTGGCTTCTATGTATTTCAGATCAGATCTTATAACCTAACCTAGACAACAGAGAGTTACTTGTGGTATACACTTTACTACTTAAATAGATTCTTAAGACAAACAGGTAAATGGGATTTCAAGTTTCATCACAGACTAAAAAGAAAACGGATAAATAAGATCCTGCAAAATGGGAATTTATAGTGGGAATGGAAAATGGATCTGTGCACAAATCTGGTTTCAGAAACTTGTGAACATGAGCTCCAGAGATGTGCTATTTTCACCATAACCAAAAAGCATCTGTAAAATACAGAGGAAGATTGCAGATATAATGCTATGCTTGTCTTGTTTGAATTCATGAGGGTCAGGTCGCACCTGGCTTAGCTATGTCTAACAGTTTAGGGTATCATTTCCTCCTCCAGTTTTGAGGGAATACATGGGGATAGGGCCAACATCATCTGCAGCATGACATGTACTGTCTCAATAAAAAGCACCTATCTTCCATACCATAGCATTGGTAATAATTCTTTGCTCATACATTATTTTTGTTAATGATTTTGGGAACTTGTTTCCGCAGGCTTCTACAACAGTTGAAAATTATTCCTTTTTGCCACAATTTCAGTCTCATTTGTGTTATATCAGATACCTTGTACTGCTAGAAGACCATGTTAGGATACCATATGACATTTCAAGGAACAGACAGTAGCTGATATCTCAGTCTCCTCTGTTGTGTATTTAAATGCACGTCATATTTATTATGATCCTTATTAAGGTATGTTCTAATTATTTCAGTGGTGTTCCCTAAAGTTACCTGCATGTCACTTCTCTCATTAAAATCACGCAAGTTAAATCAATGAAATCGAAGATTTATGTCAGTATAAAGTAAGTGTAAGTGAAAGAAAAATGGATCGTCTAATTCCACCATGTAGTAATGGCAATTTCCTCCATGTATTAATTAATACACATATATTAATGGCAAAAGTGTGATTGTGTTATACAGGTGCAGCAAGAAGAAAAGCTCCAGCCCCCTGAAAACATATCTCTAGAACAGCAAGGAAGCATAAACACCCCATGATTGCCAGACAGTTTTCGAGATGGCTACACTGTCCATCCTCTTACAGTGTTGGATGCAGGCTGGTGGGAGGCACCAACTGTTGCTTTTTGGAACAGCAGGAAAAAGTGCCAATATGTGCATTGAATCTTGGCCTCCTTTGCTTGGCCACTGCACCTTAATTTACCCTTCCCTGAGCTTCACAGTAGGAATGTCCTAAACTGAAATAAAAATGGAGATGTAAATCTATAAAGCAAGCGACAGTCTGAACCATGGCTGCCAATACACCTTTGGCTTATGTTGCTTTGGGCAGTCTAAGCTTTGCAGCACATCTGGTGTGTGAACTCACCCACGGTTATTAGATTACATGATATAAAGAGGTTTTTTTTTAATAAAGGCTTCCAGGGGGATGTGCGCCAGTTTGCAGCCTGCTGTCATTTTTAGCTATTAAGATGGTAACGAGGAATAGGTAGGTCAGTTGTCAGTCTTGATAACTTTGGCTGAAATTTTCAAAAAGATGTGAATGCCAAATCCCAAATGAAATTCAGTGGAATTTAGGTCCCTAACTCCCTTAGCATGCTTCAAAACTCCTAGCCTCTATCTGGAAAAATGTTCCAAATCCTACCTGTCCTCCCAGGGGTAAATTTTTCATTTTCCAGATGCCACACACAGGGAGTATCTATGTGAGATGCTATGTCGCTGTAGCAATGCACTACAGTGACGTAGGGTCAGCGGACACAAACTGTGATGCCACAGCTATGTTGCTGTAGTAACATATGCCCTCGCTATAGCGCTTTGCTACAGCAACATAGCAGCTAAAAATTATTATGTGCCACCGGCATGGTGCAGTATATGGGCTGTTACTGCGCTATCATTTAGTGCTTTTGAAAGGAAGTACTAAATGATGGTGCAGTAACAACAGTGTGGTAGGGACACATGTAGACATGCCCACTAACAAAATTATCCCTTTAGCCTAGTTTTTTTCAGCTGGTGGCTTTTGATCCTACTGTAGGGTCAGAAAGGGCTATTTAGAGGTGTCACTTACCTGAAATGGTGGAGAACCACTACCTTAGCCCAATGGAAAGGATCACTTGATAGACACTGTGCAAATAGGCAAGTGTATTGCATGTATTAAATCCTGTCATTGAAGTGTTGTGTTCTGCTAATTTGATAACAAATTAGGAGTCATTGAACCAGTATCGTTCAATTTATTTATCAGTGATCTGAAAGGTATGTAGGAAGCTAATAATTTGATATAATTTGTAAGAGAAAAGCATATGAAGAACAACAAAGAACTTTTCAGGTACCTAAAAACATGATTGACTCTAAGAGAAGTTGTTCATCTACAGCTCTCATCAACTTCAATGAGAGCTGCAGAATTACAACTCAAAGTAAATATACATGTATAATACAGATGAGTGCAAGAGAATGTACATCCAAAGGAATATTTAACCATATTTTTACAAACTCATGGCACTGACTTAGCAGTAGCTTCATACAGAAACGCACTGAGAAATATTGAGGGAAGCTCACGGTGTAATGGTAATAATTAAGATGGTGGGTTATATTAAGAATGTCATAAAAAGTAGTACCAAAATATTTTTACAGAATTATATATTCAGTTGGTATAGCATCTCGTCTAAAACACTGCAGTCAGTATTGCATAAACTCATCTAAAAACCAAAACAAAACAAACAAAAAACCCTAGAAAAAAGGGGAAGTGGAAGATAGCAGGAATATGGGCTGCAACGGGAAGAGAAATGAAAAAGTCTTGGGACTTGAGAGGTCTTCTTGTCCTTCTTTAAATAAAGTGGCAAGGAATCATTTTACTTTCTAACTTATCCTAGATGACAGCTGCACTCAATGGGCCATCAGCCAGCTGAAAATAGATGAAGCATGCTGTGCCCAGTAACATCCTAGCTTTTCATAAATGTCATGGCTTTATGTCAGCTGTAGAACCCCCTTATATGATATGGTTCCCTTGTAAGACTGTGTGAAACAACATAGTTTCGTTTCAGTGTCCATTTCGCCATTTCAAAGGCACAGTGTTTTGTTTCATTGTTTTGTTTTGTTACAAAGCACTGTCCTGTTTGATTTCATCAAAACTGTTTTGCTGTTTCAACGTGTTTTGACATTTCGCCCATAGGCTATAATGGGGAATCATGAAAATGCCTACACCTTTGTCATTTCTTGCCTGATTTGGATGACAGTTGCAGGGATGGTAGCCCCTTCTGTGCTAAGATTCAAGGAGATAGGTGCAGACATTTCTGGGAAACCGCATCTCAAACTCTTCAAAATACAACTCCTGACACTTGCCGGCAGCAGCAACCTCCTCTCATCCAGTGCTCAGATCTGGGGACCCACAGCCCTGGGAGGGCTCTGGCACAGCCCAGCAGCCCTCCCAGGGGTGCAAACCCCCAGGTCTGTGCCCCAGATGAGAGAAGGCTGCCCTGTCACTTGGGACCGGTGCTGGGTGCGGGCTGCGCCCAGCACTGGAAAAAACTGCTGCCGCTGCCTGGCCCAGGCAGCAGCGGCAGCCTCCCCTCATCCAGCGTGCAGATCCAGGGGCTCACACTGGGCTGCTGGGCACCTCCTGGGGCTTGGACCCCCGGATCTGCTTGCCGGATGAGAGGAGGAAGCGATTTTCTCTGGTATTGGGCGCAACCCGTGCCTAGCACCAGTCCCAGGTGACAAGGCAACCTTCTGTCATCTGGAGTGCAGATTCAGGGGCTTGTACCCCTGGGAGAGCTGCCAGGCTGTGCCAGACTCCTCCTGGGGGTGCAAGCCCCTGGATATTCATGCCGGCTGAGAGGAGGCTGCCACTGCCACCTGGGACTGGCACTGAAGCCAAGTAAGCCCAGCTTCGAAATGTTTCAAGTGCCCTCATTTCAAAATGTTTCCAATGCCCTCATTTCATTTCAAAGCTGTTTCGAAGCCTTTTGTTTTGTTTCAATTTTGCTGTTTTGAGCTTGAAACGTGTCAAAACAGCTTCAAAATGAAACACCTGACTAAATTTCACACAACCCTATTCCCTTGGCTTGTTTCCACCATTTTTGCTGCCTCCCAATGCAGTTGCAGCACTGAAAAGAGGCCTCACAACATGCGAGAGTCAGGTGCTGGGGTAAAGGATAGTCAAGAATGAAAAAAGAGCAATCATATGTACATGTATGAAAAACAAAGGTCAAGGAAAAATGCCATTGGGTTCTTTTTTTACTTTGATTTATAATAGAAGAACAAGTGAACCCGTGATGCAATAGAAAGGCAACTAGGGAACAATGACTGCTCATTTTCAACATATGATTAACATCTGAAACTTCTTTCCTCCAGATGCTGTAGAGTCACATAGTTTAGTTGTATTCTTAGAAGGATCAGATAAGGGTACATGAACAAGGTGCTACAGACTTTTTGTGGTCAGTACAATCTCTCTTATGGTTTAGATCTAAAAGTAAAGATTGATCACCAGATGAAGTCAAGAATAAATGTTTTTACAATATACTAGCATTGGAACAATTAAGTTCATTATGGCCCTTTGTATACGCCACACATTTTGCCCTTTGTTGCGCTGCAACTGCCTGACTGTTTGCACGAGTGGGTTTTCCAGATGCTTTAAAAGTCTTTCTGGTGCATTAAACTAAAGTGTCTTGGATGTAGTTTAGTTTGGCTCACTGGGAATTAAAGCATCATGTCCATAGATTTGTTGCGTGCAAACACAAGGGAACTCAAAGACATGTAATGAGCCTCTTTGTACACCAGATGGAGATGTGACTTTTTTTGTAGTTTACCCCTTCGAATTGCTTTCTCTTTCAAATTGCTTCTGCTTTTTTTTCCCCCTCCTTGTGTGGTTTGCCTGCTCCCTGCTTCCACAGCTGTGTGGCAGGCCATGGGCGTGATGTGGGTGGGGGGCCTCAGGCTGGCAGGGGCAGTGCTGCACTGATCTGCTCTTCTGCACCACTGATCAGGGACCCAGCTTAATTTGTTTGAAAACCTAGTGCATGTAAATACAGATGTGACATTCCAAGGCTTAATTAGTTTGAAACCTAGTGTGTGTTAACACAGATGTGACGCTCCAAAACAAACAAGTTTAAATTGTATAAACCTATTTAATTTAATGAAGATTAAAACCTGTGGTGGGTACAGGTGCCCTATAAGTATGTTTTTGCATTTCCTGTGACACTCAAGTGTACCCTGATGCAGGTAGCCAGGCTACTACACTGTCTTTATGCTCTGTGGCCTACATGGGAATGAAGCACCTAAAGTAATCTATCTTTCTCACTGCTCAGTGTGTCAGGACAAACAGCCTTCTGACTGCCAGTATTGTTGTGAAACTAGAGTGTTTGAGTCAGATGCAGGTGTTAGGTGAATCAACTACAAATTATTTTTAACTAGTTACCTCAGAGCAGTTACGTTATGTTGTATGGGATTCCCTCAGGTAGGGAGATAAAAAAATGTATTAGGGAAATTACACCTTTATAAGAGGAACTTCTGTTCAAAATCCATTAGCAAAAGATATTACCAATGGCTTGGGCAGAAGGAGACTGCACTCTTTGAAGATCCCAAGGGGCCCACTTTGATGGATATTATTTGGCAGATCCACACAAAGTGGAAGCAGGCATGGGTGGTTAGTCTCCAACAATAGGGTGCAATTGCTCCTGGGCATGTTGCCACCAGTTGGCAAACACAAAGCTGTTGTTCCTTCCTGCCATGGGGTTTCAATTCTCTATGCTACCTAAATCCTAAAAAAAATCTGGGCCATGGGCATTTTACCACAGTGCTTGCACCTGATATATATGTGTGTGTGTGTGTGTGTGTGTGTGTGTGTGTGTGTGTGTGTGTGTGTGGTTTATTTTTCTTAAGAAATCTCTGGAGTCTCTTGGCTGCTGTCTGGACAGATGCTTGGCACAGTGGTTTAATTAAATTTACATTCCTCTTTGATCTCTAGACCATCATATTGTAAAATCATTTCAATCTACTTGAAAGGTGTCAGTTTTTTCTTTCGGCAGTATGCCCAGTAATCTCAAAGGGTTAATGCGGGCTGTTGTTTCATGGCTGTTCACAGCAAGATTGGTTCATTGCTGTAAGTGGCTTTTTGGTGGCTTGCAGGCAAGTAACTGATTAGGGATTATATTTCTGATTATCCCCTTGATTTAGTTAGAATAAAAGCATCAGTGACATTGCCAATGACCCAGATGTTTAGAAAAGCCTTAGATTAAGCTATTGAGGCCCTTACCTTCAAATCCCACAAGATTACATTAATGCAGGCCCAGAAGCAGCAGAATTGGATTTAAATCCAGCACTTGAACCCTCTCTGTAATCTCATTTTGTACTTTGAGTGGTGAAAATAACGGTAATGCAGCTGCCACAAAAGTGACTGTGTGAGCATTTTTCACATTAGAAAAGCTTTTAATAAAGTAAAAGTGCTTTAAGTGCAGAAGCATCTTCCCTTACATTCTTCCAGCATGGATAATGATGGGTACATTTCAAAATAATGTAGCCTGGCTGTAGCTTGGGAGAGTGGGGAAAAAGGGACATAGTTCTCTTACTCACAGTGTAATCCAAGCTTCAGTTATTAAGGTCTCATTAAAGATTGATGGTGTTTGCATCGTTCATGGTTACTTTCAATTTTTGTTTGCACATTCAGCTGTCAAATGGCATTACTGATGAAGATAGGAGGGCAGGAGCAGAGATTGCATCAGTCTCAACTTTGTTCATAAATGCTTTCTAGAAGGAAACTGCCCACCCCCCCATATAAAGAAACTGTTAAGTGGGTTAGCATATAGTGTATTGAAGTTCCTTAGCTAAGGGCCATTAATAAACATAAATGCAGTGGCTTACATCCAAGGCCATTTCTGCCATGATGCAAACTTGGCACTGTTCTCATAAGGTTGATGAATGGGCACTGGTGCAAGAGAAGAGGTGCTAAACAGTGTGCACCACACACATACTACAAAAGCAAAAGAGAGTGCAACATCAGGAAGTATTTCACTGTGACTTATAGCACTGATTTACCTCCTGATGGTAGAATTAGAAAATGGTATTTCCAGTACAGGTGATCATTTTCAATGCTAATTTACCATCTGCTAAGAGCAGGTGGTGTTTTCCTTTGAACACTTCTCCATAGCACATAAATGAAGTGATGAATTTCCATTGCAGGATGTTTCGATCGAAGAAAGTTAATAATCTGCGTATTTTTCAATGAGGTACGGGAGCCTGCCAAAGGATTACAATCTTACTGGAGAAATAGCTCATTTACAGTTGCTGGTTCACATAATACTTGGATAATGACTTTGGTGGGGAGCAGAGGGACCTTTCCAGGTATTAATGGTAGATTAATTTTTTTTCCAAAATGTGCTTGGCTGCATATTACTTGGATTTCTGCAGACTTTGCCAACAAGGTGGTCATATGAACAGGCAGCATTCTTTGTACTTTACTGTTTTATTATTACCTTGTGATATGATATGCATATATTGGGGTGAAAGGTAAGCCATATTGTGCTTTGAAAAAGCCCCAAAGACTGAAGTCAAAGGAAGCATTATCAGCAGTAGAGGCATTTAAAGCCAGCTGTCCAAGAAAGGTCTAGCTAAACCTAGTAGTTTGTTGTATAAGGTGTTTGCCATGACAGACCACTGCTAGTATGGACTGATTCCAGTACTTATTGAAGGCAATATCCTGTCCTTTCTTTGGCAAACAGGAGTAAAAGCAAGGGGCTGCCTTTGGTATGTTGCCAATGCCATGCCATAGGTTTGTTTTGGGATTGACCATTTTCCTCTCTGAACGAGTCAACTAACCTACTACATTCAGGGTGTGTCTATACAAGATGCTGACTTTGCAGTCATTATTGCATAGTCATTTAGTACTTGTATACAGAAGTACTAAATCACTGCACAGTAAAAGAAGTTACTGCTCAGTAGTACCAACAAACAGCTTTTTTGTGATGCTAATGTGCATACATCAGGCTACTGCACAGTCAGCGTCTCATGTAGATGTGGCCTCAGTAAATAGATTTTAAAAAACTTACCACTCCACATTGCATTTGGAACAAATACTTGCTGGCAATGTGTGCAGTTCAATTTGCACAAATAGGCCCAAATCTCAATGGCTGATCTGCACAGAGTACATCTCAGGTGGCCTAGAAATCATCTTTGCACTCCTCAACAGTATCCCCCTTCCTTGGTATGCATACAACAGATATGTCGTATGGCATAATAGCCTTTCAATACCACTGGATAGTCACCCTTTAACTGATAATATTTTGGCAAGTTTAACCCTCCCTAGTGCTGATAGTATGGTACAAAATGGCTGCTGGCTGCACTGTACCAAAGAATGTGTTCCTTATAATACTCAGTTTTTCTATTCTGTGAATAGTGGTCTACCTTGAAGAGCTGCAGAAATCTTCAGTTTAGACTATACGGCTTCTTTGTCCCTTTTATGTATCATTTTTGTTTAATTTAGCACTGTAGCAGCTTGCTCATGACTATGGTGTACTATTTATCTGTGCTAAATAGGCCATAAGAATTTGCTATAGTGAATCATACCTGTTGCACATCCAGTTCAGTATCCTGTCTCAGTACCAGATGCTTCAGAAGAAAGTAAAAAAAACCTCATATTAAGCAGACATGAGATAATTGCCCCTTTATGAACACTTTATCTTAATCCTTGGTAAACGTGAGGCTTTATCTCCCTTCCGATATTTTTCGTTAGCTATTAAAAGTGTGGGTATGCTTTTTTAAATAATAAATAATCAAATGCGGTAAGGGTTGTTAGTTACTTGTTTTTGTTGTTTTGTTCTCTTTACCTAGCATTGCAATAACTCTACTAATGCTTAGTTTAGCTAGCCTGTGGCTAGATTGTCCAAGTCCTGAGTAAAAGACAACAGGGATCAGCACCTGCAGGAGCTCTGTTGCAGTGGTCCTTTCCAATGAGATATGTGCACAGTATGCCTTGGATGATGCTTCCAGCATGTCAGCTGCACTTGGCAGGCTGGTGTAAAACAGGCAGGTGTAGCTTTTATGCTCTCTTGTGTTCTTATTTTTGACAGAAGCAAGCTGCAGAATCTGTATGCCCTGAGGTTAGGGACTTCTATTACGAACAGTACAAGGAAGTATGTTTGGTGGGAAAGTTTTTTGTTTCTTTGTCTAGCTACTCAAGGGCCAACTATCTAGTCCTAAGAGAACTACATTGTATATATAGAGACTGTTAATTATTATACAAATAATCTACCTAGGTTCTTAGAGTCATAATCTGGTCTGAGTTCTTCTGTTAAAATCTCACTGAATTTAGTATAAATCCAGAGGAATTCTACTCCTTCATACTTTTCTTTTTCTTTTTCTTTCTCTTTTATTTTTATTTATTTTAAGTAGGCAGATTAAACTGATACTCTAACATTTGTTTCTGAACCACTGATGCAGATGGAAATGTCATAGGCTGTGTCTTAGTCATAAATGTTTAATTCTTTGTGTAAGGGAGGGATTTGTTTTTAATGTTATTGACTTTTACACTTCCCTTCCTCTCCACCCCCCACCTTTTTGCAGCATTACAGATGGTTTCATTTACTGTATGGTTTTGAAGCTGATGATTAATTAAATCTATAATAACCCACCAAAATGTAATGCTCACTTTTAATTCTTTCAGTCTGGTTATTCAACCTGCACTTTTTATACAACTTTCCTTCATCAAAGTGTTTTCATTTGTTTCAGTTTAGTTCACTGACGAGAAACTTAAGTTGACATTTACATCCATGTATTAAATAAAATACCATACTATGATTACTTAAGAGTGGCTTAACTCTTTCTTATTCTACTTGGAATAAGTACAAACATCAGGACTGTATGCTCAGAAATGTAAACTATTTCAATTTTTTTTTCCTGAATTGTTCCTTATTGCTGACAATGTGTGTTGCCGCTCCAGTTCCACAAAATTTCTTTGTAACGGAGAAGAACGTTCACGAGTTTGGGTTTCTTGCTGTTTGTGGGATGGATGTTACAATCAGCAATATGATATGTCAAGAACTGCATGGAGTTAAAAGCATGAGATGTTACAGTTCGGGATAAAGAGCTAAGGCTCCGTTATCAGGGCAGTAACTGAATCATATTTTATGTGGATTGGTACAGAAAGTTTAGAGTAACGTACAGTGATCATTTGGCTATATATTTCCTCTAAATACAGGAAACTTATCCTGAGCATATGGGATAAGTTTGAATCCTAAATGAATCCCCTCTTGTGACATGGTTTTCATGTTGTGCAGCACAACAGAATGAACCGGATACCTCCCAGAACTAAAACACCCATTCAGCATGATCAGGGAAAATGGATATTCCATTCTTTAAGAAAATATCTGATTACTATAAGGGTATCATGCATAGTAAAGTCATGGACATGTTAGGCAGATGTGGACAGGCCTTTAGAAAGTTGACTCAGTTGGCTAGAACACTTGTCAGTAGTATCAATACTTGTCAGAACACTTGTCAGTAGTCTGAATAGTTATACACCACCCTGGTTTCACTTTTGGACCAGTACATGACTGAATGGTATTGTATCTATCAATTATCCTAGAAAATTCTAGGAATCTATGAGGAAGTGGATAGTAGATGAGTTTGGCAAAGTGTCTTTCGGACGTGGTATGCAGTATCGCATGCATTCATATGCATATTTATGCTATACATGCTTATAAACATTTTAAAGCATGTTTAGCATGTGTTGTCTCTGGAGTCAGTATGATGTGATGTACACAACAATTTTGAGTGTTGGATTCCTGTAGATCATGACCAATGATGTGCAGTATTTCCCAGAATGTAGCCTTCCAAATCCTGTCACTCTTTACAGGTCCAACTCGGCTGAGTCTTTCAATCACTCAGGAACAATTTGTTTTGTTAAAATAATGCTTGCATACGTTCATGTTTTAATTTTTTAGGAACGCTAGTTTTAGCCAGCAGGTCAGAGAAAAATTATTTCTTTTTAATGCTGCAATAATGCTTGCCACCCTAGGATTTGACTTACTGCCATGAGTACTTAGAACTTCTCAGAAACGGTGAGAGTAGTACTCGGATCTCTTGGCTCCTATCACTGTAACTAAAAAGCAGTCTCTATTACAGTAAGTGTTTGCTGTATGGGGCCTACAGTGTTCAACTGAACAATTCTTATTATATGCAATAGAGAGGAGCAGTTCCCATACACATTAGCCAGTCCACTGAGTACATTCACATCTAAAATGATTAAATAACTTTCCTTGAAACTATAATACTATATTTAATGCGTGCTTCCCAGCATGTAACACATGATGTTACTTCCTTGATGAGGCTGACAGGTTTTCCATCATAAAGAAGATGGAGATGTTGTAAATATGTAAACAGTTTTCCATCATAATGAACCTCATGCCTGCAAATGTTGTAAACACAGAACCCCACTGTGACTCCTTTTCTGTCTTTCCACTTTTTTGCAACCTCGTGCCTTCAACAAAATAGAAATAAGATCTGTAGTAGAAAAGCCTGGTTAAAAGCTGAGAATATGATGTCTTAGAATGAATAAAATATTGAGTGAAATGAATCAGCTCCAGTAGTATCCACAGATCTGATGAGACTATATAATGAAAAGTTACATATCCAGCTACTTTTGGCTATTGTTCTACAACATCAGTATCTTAATGTTCATCATTGATAAATATAAGTAGGAGCAAAGCAAAACCTCTCAGCTGTCAGATTTTTTTTTTTTTAAATAGAACTGGCAAAACAGATTCAATGTTTTTTAGTTGCTTTTGCCTTTGGCTGTATATGCTAATATCTTTACTTGGGTGCTTTGAACCACTGTTGCAAAGTAGAGTGGCATCAACTGCAAAGCACAGTTTGCATTCATTTGTAAAATCCTCAGAGGGCTTCTTGGGACTCTTTGTAAGATGTTAATTAGTTTTTATAGTTAGAATACACACAGGTAAATCACTTGTGAACCCCAGAGTATAATTTCCTTTGATATCAATAAATTGGCTCTGTTTCTTGTTTGACATGATATAGTTATAGAGTGCAAAGCTTTTTTTCCTTTTCAGGTCTTCCCCATGTACTCCATGTACTTGTAGAAAGGAGGAAGATTAGCACACTGTTTTTAGGAAATTCTCTCCTATCCTGCATTGTGACCCACTCTTCATGAAATCAGTACAGTCACTAATACTAAGTACAGCTGAGCACAGTGAGAATAAGATGAGGCCAGTTATTTTTAAGTAGAAAATGCTTATACAGATACAGGAAATCATCAGTATTCGTGGGTTCGGCATTTGTGGTTTCAAATATCCGCCAGCGGCACTGCGTTCATGTCTTATTCGTGGATTTCGCCGTTCGTGGGGATCATGAGAACATATCCCCTGCAAATGGTGAGGGTTGCCTGTATCAATATACATTTATGTATTTTTCTTAGAAAGAGAAAAGGTCTTTCTGCATGGTACCATAAACAGTTGATTAATCATTACATCTAAAGCCATACCCTTCAGTCCCCTGTTGAAACAATGTAAAACTGTTTTATTTTGCCTGGTTAATCAATTTTTGACTCCTATATCACTCGTTTTTCCATGTGGATATTTTTATCTCTGTTCTGCTCTTTTTCTTGATAGTGTCTGAAATAGGCTACACTGTGGGTTAACTTATGTAATTCTTTTAAAAAATATTAGATTTAATAAGGTATTGAGAATTAGATATGTCAAAAAGCAAAATAAATTAATACATTGGGGTTGAGAAGATGATATTTTCATTGAATTAAAGCTGCAACTTGAACTGAGCTGGGAACTAATGAAGTAAAGGCATGGGGATGTGTTGGTTGGCTTCCCATCAGTTTGTCTCGCTTAACTTTGAAAAGATAATATTAAATATTGGCCGCAGGAGCAGAGAGGGCAGTGATGTGGCTGCACCCCACTTTAGGACTAGATCATGGTGTGAGAACCCTCTGGGAACTTTTTAAAAATTACCAAAGCACAAGAGAATCCCCTCTTCCCCTCCATGCTCAGAGGCATTTCCCCTTCCCCTCCTTCCTGCCCTGCCCCACCTTGCTGCTTTCTGCACTGTCTTGCTGGCACAGGAAGCTTCATAGCTGCTCCTTCCCACTCCAGGTACATGGGGGCTGGGCTTACCTGGAATAGTAGCAATGGTGATGGGGAGAGGGATTCCCTGCCCACCCACCCCTCCCCTGCAGGCTGGGGCAAGCAGGGTGGGGGAATCTACCTGCCCACCCATCACTGCTGCTACTGTGCTGTTGCATTCCCAACTGAGCCCAGCCCCTGCACAGCCTAGCTGGAGCAGTCAGAAGTGACTCTGAAGTTTCCCCTATCACTGGGACAGATGGGGAAAGCAGCAGGGGAGGTAGGAGAGTGAGGGGAAAGAGTGGGGAAAGGATATGACTGGCCAGGGAGGAAAGTGGGGGTGGAACTCTTACATATTTTCAGGCCTTAAAAGTTCCCAGAGACTTCCCTTGCCTGGTCTGCCCACACCAGTGGGTGCAGAGGAGGTGAGGGGGGAGAGGAGGAAGGCGGACTGAAGGGTGCAGTCACCCCTACAGCATGGGTTGCTGTTCCTGCACTGCCATTTGCCAGTTCCTGGATCCATCTCTGATTGGCTGACTGTTCTGTATTCAAGGGTAAAGCAGTACAATTTGTTCTATTAACTGTATTTTAAGGGACCTTTTTCTTTCTCACAACTGATCAACTGTACATATTACCTTTCCATATGCTGCATTAGTTTACCAGCATTCCCTATACAGGAAGACATTTTGATTTGTTTTTATTATGTAGAAAATTAAAAGCAACTGTACAAAAATGGTATTTGAATCATTAAAAAAAAGGAAAGCTGTGAAGTCCACAGGCGCTACTTGTGAAGCACCTTATAAATGCAGGGACAGCATATTAATTTATGGATGACATAATATACAGAAAACTCAGAGGAAACCCTTGGGCCTGGCCAAAGCCTGTTGAAAGCAACAAGAAGCTGTCCATTGATTTCAGTGATTTTTTTGGATTAAGCCCTCAGTGAATAAATGTATTGGGATTCTATTTCAGTGTTGGTGAAATCCATTTGCTCTTAGCCTTGAAAAGATTAATGTTTAGTTTTCTGTCTCTTATTTCTTTTTTTTTTCTTTCATCTTTCTGTGATTTTTTTTCTGGCTGAGGATCTTGAGTGCCTACTAGCAGAGTACAGTTTCAGCAGGTCCATTGCCAATCTCATTCAAAAAGTATAGAGCATTCTCATGAGCCAGTGCACAAGTGATCTCTTCATTTGCTGCACTGAGGACTTAGTACATTTTGTATCTTTCATGGGAACAGAATGGGTCTTTTACTCATTCAAAAGATTTATCCCTTTGGAGGTGCTTGTTTAAACACAATCTGCTGTTTTCACTATTTGGAGAAGCCATGTACTGATTAAAGCAATATAATTATTCACTGGAAAGATTTTGTTCTTTTTATCAGATATTCTTGATGTGTGATTAAGTGACCTGGCTTGTTACTCTCAACTTTTTTTTATGGAATCTTTAGCTACTTGAAGCAAAAATCTTTTGCCCCAATACTGTTATATTCATTTAGTTTTTCTAGGCATGTTCATGAAAAGTTACACAAGTATGCTTAATTCCATGGGTAGGTACAGATATTCCAAAAGCCTGAGGTAGAATCGATCTAAGTTGCACAGTTTTCTATAAGTGGTGTAGTTTAGAGAAGGTAGGGAAGAGAACACACATTCCTTCCTTGGCCGGGGGTAGTGGGGGGATGACGGATCTTAGACCAGGTTCCACATGGTTTGTGTGCTGAACTTCTGTTCTGTCATTTGTATAGACTAGTTTTCAATCACTTATACCAGTTAAAGTGTAATGTCTATACCTGGCCTATAGTTTCAAACCAATTTTACTTTACCTCCTTGAGGATTTATTTCAACCTGGAAACTTGGCTCCATTCTTATGTTGATGAACTCTTCTTGAAAATTGTGATACGGCAACTTTACTTTACAGGTCACACATCAGATTGAAAAAATGAGAAGAGTAATTCTTCCCCTCACCTAAATGTTCTGTATAGTTAATTTTGGTACAGCACTTCTACAAATACAATGTTTTTCACATTTAGAAACTACTTAGAACATTAGCCTTTGCAATGTATATCAGTATTTTCTATCCGCAAACCTGAAAGGATTTTTTAAGAGCAGGTCAGTATCATAATTTTCATTTTACAGAAGATGAATGAGAAAGAGAAAAATGAACCAAGTTGCTTGTCACCCAGCTATGTGACTATCTGATTCAGCTAGGATTGTTTCTTTTATTTATTCAATGCAGTCCCAGGAAGTTAAAAAGACACTATATTATTATTTGCAAATGTGATCTATTTCTCTCCGTAATCCAGATATCTCTGATATTTTCCATCTAGCTTACTCATAGGCCCAGTCATAATTTGACCCTTTTTTTAACTCTTTCTTAGTTTGAAATTCTATTCTAGAGTTAAGAAATCATCTCCAATGAAAGTATCATGAAGTTGGCTGTTCCAGCTAAAGCTTCTGTTTTTCATATATTGGTGTTATCTGATGGAAAAGTATTCAGCCAAAAAAATTTCTGGACCAAGAAAATTTGTTCATCAGAACTTTCAAGATATATTTCTAGCATAAAGCTGTGTAGTTCTGGGCCATGTAACTCCCATCTTTTCAACTATTTAAACACTATTCTATCATTAATTATTACCTCCAGATATAAATAGCTATTTAAATCCCTTTTACAGTGCATGTAGTAACCATCAGATTTGTTTTACTTTTGTGCCTAATCTGTTCTGTTCAGTTTAATTTACTACTAATTATTGTTTTCTTTCTACTTTACCCATATGTTTGTCTCCCTAGGAGGAGATGGACATAGTGGCTAAGTACAGACAGCTAAGAGCCCAAGGCTGAATCAATTCAAGCTTTGTAGGTTAGTTGAAGCTGCATAGATTGAACCAATAATCAAGTGAACAGACTTCCATTTTTGATTCTGGAAATGCAGCTGCATGCTTGTAGTGGCCCAGGCCAGAAGCCCGGGGGGGCTAGCCCTAGCCCTAGCCCTAGCCCTAGCCCTAGCCCTAGTGAAAGGTTGATTACCCAAGCCACTGGTTTAGTTCAAGGAATTTTAAATAGAGCACATGGAAAATTAGTTACTCCATTCATCCCAAGTAACTAAACAGATTAAGGGAAAGGCAGCAATTCCAGTCATTCTGGAATTGCAGCTGAAAGTAATGCATTTTGCAATCGCTGGAGTCAGTGGTGCTGGTTTAATTGACTGGAGTGTTAATTAGTAAATTCTTCAAAACCAAGAGGTTATGAGTGTAAATCCCACAGCTTCCTTCTGGGCTGCAGTTTCCAATTGCAGACTCATCTCTGAATTTCTAGGTTATGAGAAAATGTTTCTGCCATTTACATGTATGTCCTTACAAGGAGTGAAAAAAGTAATGAAAGCGAGGTTAGTCTGTGCCTACATAATTGATTTAGGTCACCACCTGACTAGACTTTGCAGAAAACTCTGCTGTCTCTTACAGAGGTTTATGGTATAGGTCTTGATGTATAAGATCAGACCATAAGGTGACAGAGTAGAAGGTTCAATATCCTTTTCCTGATTATGTAAAGCTAGGTGAAGAAACATCCTTTTCCATCTGCAGGACTGAAGTGTTGCCTGGGGAGGAAAATCCTTCCTGATTTGACTTGCTTTTCCTACCTCCTTTTTGCCCCCTGTAAGTCAGGGTGGTAAGGCCAAGACAGTATTATTGCCTTTTCCTCTCTGAGGGAAGACAATCTTAGGGATAGGTATCTTGTAGGACAAGGTGGAGATACATAGTTGGCTCTGAATGGTCTATGCCTCTGTTTTCTGTTCATGAAACACAATATGGATTTGGCTGAAAACCTAGATTTAGGGGCTCTCCAGAAATGTCTTAATGAAAACTGGCTTCTTTCAAAATCAGACCCAAACTAACAATGATTTTAAATAAGTCTGGACAAATGACATTCCAGAAGTGCTGTAGCTGTTCAGTGAAATGGATCTACCAGCAATTTAATTAATAAGAATGTCAGTTTCAGTGGGAAGCTACAAGGAGCTCCTGAGGTACCCAGAAGGTGTTCCCTGACTTTACCATCTGCAGTCTCAAGGCACACCTAGCAAGATCCCCTGAGAACCCTTCCTTGAATTTTGTGGAATTTCAGTAGACTCAGGGTGTTTCAAATGGACTCAGTAAACTGACTTGTTTTGTAACCATTTCAGTGAATATTTCAAACAATCTCTACTGCAGATAATGGCAATGAATGCAGTAAGGAAATAAGGGAGGTGACTACAACTTGTGTACTAACATTATGTAATAAGCATATTAGTTGCACAGATCTCTAGAAGCCCCTTAGCTTCCTGTGAAGCCCTTTGCTCATGTGGGTCCTAGTGAGTGGTTCAGGAATGAGTCAAGGGGGTCAACGAGTAAATGCTGTGATAAATCTTCAGCCACTGTAAATGGATCTGTCTCCTTATCTGTTGTAAAAAAATGTGATACCATTTTTCATTATATTAATGAAGGAACAGATATTGTGAAAGAATTGCTATTTATCTTAAGTCTTTTATGTGAAATCTGTTAAGCAATTACTTATTTGGCATTTAAATATATATTATTATTTAAGCAGTTTATCTTAGATGGACTTTTCATGTTGTCTATACTGAACATAGGTATGTACCTGTGTCTGATTTTTGCTTAGAGCTATTTGCATTTCTGATTTAAAGACCATTTGGGGCCCCATTCTACAGTATGGCAAGGCTAGCCTTGATGCTGCACAATGACAATTCTAACTAGATCTTCTCAAACGTTGGCCAGCCTAAGCAAGCAGGAATTATTTTTAAATTATTCTCAATTTTTAAAAATTGTTTTGGAAAATTTTAATTAAAAAATAGAAAAAGGGAAAGGAAGGTATTGATTAGGAAAGACCTTGATTAGAAGCTGTAAAAAGGTCACTATTTTTTTCATTAATATCAAATATTAATATATTTTCATTGCTGTTTTGAAGCCTAAGGGAAAAGAAGCCCAACAGGTGTTCATCCTAAACATTTCCAGCACCTCTATTTTGCTATAGGTTATGGGAGCAATTGTCAGAGGCAACCTGAAAAGCTCAGTTACACCGGAGAGTTGGGGCTCAAAAGATTCTGATTGTGACTCTTTTGTTCTTAACTGGCCTGCAACTGAAAGTAGATTAAAGTGGGGTGGGATGAGGAAAGAGAGTTTCAACCTGTGTTCCTGGTAAAGACATTGATTTCTGCTGTATTATGGCTCTTGCCCTCTCCTAGTCTCTCTGACATGAGTCTTTCCCCTGGGACAGCACTATGTTAGGACTGGACAGAAAATGAAAATCTGTTTCCATAAAAAGAGATTAAAACATTCATCAGACAATTATCTCCCTCTTAATAGGAATAAACAGTAAAGATAAGGATTTTTTTTTGTTTGCTGTAGATTTTCCAGAAGAATTCCATGTTCGGAAAAATGAAACAGGATTTATAGGTTTGCTGACTGCCCACCAGTGGGTTCTTGTCAATTTCACTCTTTCCCTGTAGACACAAAATGAAATTGAAAAGAAACTTCCAGGTGGGTTGTCAGAGGCTTGGCCCTGAAGGCACTGTACTTCCCTTCCATCCTCCTAGCCTGCCTGGATGGCTCTTGTCAGTCTCACATTCAGAAAGTGAAACTGACAGGAGCCTTCTGGGCAGGCAGTGGGGGAGCAGTCATTTTGATTCTTCCTGTTCAAAGTGGGATTTTGTTTTAAGCAAAATTGAAATTTCATATAAAGGTCTCTCTCACTGGGAATTAATATGATGGAAAATTCCTAACCAGACATGCTTTATATTCTTATATATGTAAATTACTAGTTAACAGTTAAGGTACTGATAGAAGCCAGCAAAGACTCTGTAGCATAGTTCCTGGGTTTTGTAGAAACATACAACTTTTTTAGATATGCACTGCATTTAGCTTCCTCTGACAATAGCTCTTTATATCCCTTGTACACTGAGAGGGACAAGTCTGATGGAACAAGTGTCAGTGCTGAGAAGTAGCAGAGCAAAGATTTTCTCCTGGAAAACACTTTACACAGAACAATGAAATTAGATAATTAGAAATCTGATTAGAACTCAATAATCATGGTCTGAAAGAATTACAAGGAGTATGGATTGAAGGACAAGAATGTTACAGATACTGGCACTGGGGTATAACAACCCTTGTTACTGCAAAACCAGGAAAACCCTCTATTTGGGTACAAGAAATAAGGAAAAAGAGTGTGGGGAAGTGATACATAGAGAATGGAAAGTGTAAGGAAAGGGTAAAGGGACCCTATGTGTTTGTGTATTCCTTGAAGTCTGAAATTTTGAGTGGTTTTGAATTTAGTCTTGAGCTGTTAATTCAGATTTCTTAATCAATGTTAGGGAGTGTTTGTTGCTTTAATATTGAGTATACATAAAGAACCCAAGAAGCTATGAATGAGAGAAGGTTTGAGCTTTGGAATTTAGATCTGGTTGCACATCCAGTTTGCTCCAAATTCTAGGGCTAGTTAGAACATAGTTTTAGAATGGCT
This sequence comes from Alligator mississippiensis, assembly GCF_030867095.1. Lineage (NCBI taxonomy): Eukaryota > Metazoa > Chordata > Crocodylia > Alligatoridae > Alligator > Alligator mississippiensis. The sequence goes on from NC_081830.1 coordinate 48,329,308, forward strand.
TATTATGAGCAAAAAATTATTTAAGAGGACCTGAATAAAGCTTTCAGATTTCAGTATGTCTTCTTGTGCTGCTGGGAAGTTCAGATCCAGCACTGAATGCTTTGGGCCCATCTCTCCTTATTAACCCCAGAATTGACATCTGAATAGGTGGTACGATTCCTTTAATTTAAAACTGGACTATTGCTCCAGCCAAATTTTAGCAACCACCACACTTCTGGTACTGTCCTTGGCAGTGGAAAAAAAAAGTGAGTGCCTGACAAGCTGTGGACTATAAATAGGAGACTTAGCATTCTTCAGTGGGTCCATGTCAATGCAATTTCACAAAGGAAAGATTAGACTACTTTGGTATTTATGGATCGCTAGGGACCTACCCAAATAGATGTGGCAGATAGGCAGTTGTGCAGGCTGATCACAGCACTGGCTGCCATTTTCACAGGCTTATTGTGGCAAACCCCATTTCCATTGCTAATTGGCTGGGGGGCCCCAGTGCCACCACCCCTCACCACTGATTGGCCAAGAGGGCTGCCTTCGTAACCCCACCCCTCACTGCTGATTGGTGGAGAGGGTTGCCCTTCATGCAGCCTCACCTCTCAACATTGATTGGTGGAGAGGGGCAGGGCTGCACAAAAGGCAGCCCTTTTGGCCAATCAGTGATAGAGAGAGGAGTGGCCACCATCTTGGTTACTTCCCAGCAGCTCGTTCCCCCACATCCCCAGCAGACTGCAAGGCATTTTATTTTTAGTAAGGGTGTTTTTTTTTCTGGTGATTCCACTCAAAATTGCAGAAACTGCTGGGTTTTATGATGCTTATGGAAACCACCATTTTTCATGGTTTCTGTGAAAATTGCAAAATTGTGATTTGAGTAGGTCCTCTGAATTATTCACCCTATAAATTAACGTCCATTGCTGTGAATATTATTTTTGTTCTCTGTGTGATATCTTTTCAACGGGAATAAGCTGCCAGATTTTAATGGCTTAGAAGTATAGTAAAATAGAGCCCTGGGCTGTATGCCTTTCACACATTCAGTGTCATACAACTGGCATGTTTCACTATTTTTATTTTTCTCCCTTGCTAACTTCAAAAACCCATGTGGAACTAGCCATCCTGTCAAAAAAATTGAAAAGGTCAAAGGAGCAGACAAAGCTGTCATGCACGGAATAGCAAATGTTCAAATACTGGTACCTCATTCTCATGACACAGAGAATGAGGAACCTGGGAAATGTATATTACCTAAACTGGTAAGATTACTACTGACACAACACACCAGCTTCTTTGCCTTAAGTCTCAAAAAGCTTGTTTGGTTGATTTATAGATAGATCTTTATGTTATCATAGTAGCTATTATCATAGCCCTGGAGAAAGAAGCAAGTAGCTGTGATATCACCCAGTAAAGCTGCATGAAAAATATGTGCACTGCTTGTGAATCTGGTTGAAAAATCTAATGATGGAAACTAGTCCTCCACTTGGATTTGTATCTGTGACCTTCAAAACACATAGCGACCTCCATTTATGATAAAACAGCATTTTTGAGAGACTGAGAGTTCAGAGCTCATAGAAGTTTCTAAGCCTACATGCTGGTTTATCTAACAAAAGCAGGCAGTGGGGAATAGCTTCTTTGTTTCTGTTTGCATAAGCAAGCATCTTGTATAAAGTTCCATTGATTTCCATTATGACAAAGGAACCTTTTTGACAATAAGCATTACAAAGGGTAGCAAGCACCATATTTTTAAATAAAAAACCTAACATGCAAAGATGTCAGTTTCATCTAAACTGAAGACCTCTTCCTTTTCCCAATGAAAAAGATTGTTGATCTTATTACATTAATAATGGATGGATAATGATACCCAGAACTTTTTTTGTGAAATATCTAGAAAAGTAAACCTGCGAGTGAAGTTGTATAATTGACAAATCCTTCTAAATCCTATTCTTACAGGTTCACCCCCAAGTAATCTCTTCCTTCTGGTAGCAAAATTTTACTTATTGTTAAAAAATGTTTCCCATGTCACTTTCTTTATCCATAAGTTGTTTGGATTTCACTTGATCTGATTTAGAAACTGCTAACAGGCACTGTATTACACAGGATAAATCTGTGCAGTTAGACTGTGTAATCTCAAATAACAGGGGAATGAATTTTGTGTGCTTGCAACTGATGGAAGCAGAAAATGCTTATGAATAACCAGAGATAAATTTCCAAAGTTTGCAAAGGGGCATGGGCAGCAGGTGTGCACACATATCTATCTCACATAATAACAGGGATTTATGATATGTATACTTTAGTTCCATTTCATAACTTAAAGAATGTACTACTCAGAACCAATTTGTAGTGAGGGAGAAACACCAAGGTAGTTTTTGGAACAAACATTTCATCTTCTGCTGTGATCCCAGAAGTTCCCTTAGGGGAAGCAGGGTTTGCTTGGGTCAGTACTTGAATGGTAGACAAGGAGATGCTTAGGTGCTTCAGGATTTGGTGTTTTGCTTGTGAACAAATAGCACTTGGTGTGGAGCAGAGATTACGGCTGTACAGCTCTGGAGTTGGAGGGCTACGTGAAGAAAATAAAAAAGCTTCTGTCTACTTGTGGTGAGTAAACATCCCAAAATATATTTAATAACATAGAATTAGAAATGTTAGCAACAATATGTAGTACTCTTAACAGTACTGAGTAGAAGATAGCCTCTTTCAACTATGCCTGGCATGTACTGGGGAAGTTTCCTTGTGCACCCTACATATGCTTGTAAGTGCCACATACAGTCTGGCCCACAGAGAGTCCTATGGTGTTTACTCCTAGCCTCATTTATTCATTGGCACTGTACCATTCAATATTGATTTGTAGGTAATAAATATATGTATGTAAAGGATAATTATACAGATGGACATATTGTATATAAAATGTTTTAATTTTGTTTTTCAGTGTTACCAATTGAATTATTTTCCTATAATTGTGAACACAGAGAGCACAGTAAGCAATATATTATTGTCAGCAAATGAAAGTGGAAAAAGAGGGAGGAAGGGGAGGAAGGAGGGAAGGAAAAAAAGACTTTGACTTTTAGCTACCTTATTCCGGGGTTCAGTGTACAAAAAGTTGGTCCCTCCGAGGTCCAGGTCCAATATACACAGCAAAGACAAACAAATCACCTTCAAACCAAAAGCACAATGCCATTACATTCATAACATCACATCACGACACACAGTGCCACAGTATTACATGTCATGCCTAACATGCCGTTATGTGGTCAGGACACCTGGCCACATGGTCGTACAGACTAAAGCCCTCTATAAACAAATGATTCCTACCCTGCTTTATCCAATATTACATGCAACAAAACCTTCAACTTCCCACACACAGAAAAAAAGCAAAAAGCAGCCTGGTGAGCGCCCAGGGCGCGGTGTGAGCTTGGAGTCGCAGTCTGCCACCGAGCCTGCCCACTCGCCCAGACCAGTCATGCCATCAGGTGTGAGCTTGGAGTCGTAGTCTGCCACCGAGCCTGCCCACTCGCCCAGACCAGTCATGCCATCAGAGTGTGTATTGAAGATGGCAATGTGGCACAATGCCCCCTCAAGGGCCCAGCATGCCTCAAAGGTGGGCACTGCCCACTGGAGCACAGCATGCTCAAACTCCAGTGAGAGTTATGTCCATGCAGGGCATCATCTGAGCAGGTCCCGGCAAGCCAGTTGTGGTGGCTCTTGAGGATGGCCATCTTGCCTGATCCAGCAGAAAGCTGGCCAGGCAGATGGTGCCTCATTTGGCTGCCTGGTATGGGTAGGAGCACACATAGGTGTTCTCCAAGAAGCTCCTGCCCAGCTCCTGCAGTGGCAGCTTGAGGGTGACAAAGAGTGCCCACAGGCAGGGACAATCAAGGAAGCCATGAAGGACATTCTCCTCAATGCCCCCAGGGCAGAAGGAACAGGTTGTCAAGGCTGCTGGGTCAAAGTGGGACACAAACGTGCCAGCAACTAGGATGCCATGCAGCAACCACCACTTCAGGTTGCCAGTCTTCTTGGTAGTTGGTGGCTTGTACAATGTGTGCCAAGCCAGGTGGGCCGGCAGGGAATCTGGTGATCCCAGACGCCATCACCATGGTGTATCGGGGCGGCCCACCAGCACCTGGGCATGGTGAACATGAACCACCCAGGCATACAGGCTTCTACACAACAGAGAAGCAAAGGGGAAACCCATGTCACTATCGGGGGGGCATGGGGAGCATCAGAAGAGTGCCAGGCCCACTGGCCAGCTCACCAGCCATGGCTGGGGCAACCAGCACTAGGGGGAAAGCCTCACTCAGGACATCCATGGTGAGGGGGACTTGGTGCACCCAGAGAAAGAAAGCTGATATTTTTAACAGTTTCTTTGCCTTTGTTTTCTTGAACAGGGACTGGGACATCCCACCTACCAGAGGTAGGGACAATCTCAGGGATAGGTCTGTCAGGCCTTCAGTCAGTGCAGATGTAGTTAGGGATCTTCTGGAAGGGCTAGACATTTTTAAATCTGCAGGTCCAGATGCCCTCCACCCAAGGGTGTTGAGGGAGCTGGCAGGGGTCATTGCGGAGCCCTTGGCCTGGCTGTATGAGCATTTGTGCTCATCTGGCCAGGTGCTGGGGGATTGGAAACTGGCTAATGTGGTCCCAATTTTCAAGAAAGGGAGGAAAGAGGAGCCAAGTAACTATAGGCCTGTAAGCCTCACCTTGGTGCTCAGGAAGATCTTGGAGAGAATCATCCAGGAGCACATCTGTGGGGGGCCTGCAGGGGAGATCATGCTTGGGGCAATCAGCATGGGTTCATCAAAGGCAGGTCCTCCCTGACCAACCTGATTGCCTTTTATGACCAAGTACATAAATCCTTGGATGGTGGTGTTACCGTGGACGTAGCCTTTCTAGACATTAAGAAGGCCTTTGACACTGTCTCTCACCCCATCCTCATCAATAAATTAAGCGACTGTGGCATTGATGCCTACACAGTTGGATGGGTAAAAAATTGGCTGATGGGGTGCACCCAGAGAGTAGTGGTGGATGGGTTGTACTCAACCTGGTGAGATGTGAGCAGTGGGGTGCCCCAGGGCTCAGTCCTCGCACCCGCACTGTAACATCTTCATCAGCCACTTGGACGGGGGGGTAGAAAGCACGCTGTCCAAGTTTGCTGATGACATGAATATGTGGAGCGAGGTGGACACACTTGAAGGGTGAGAGAGGCTGCAAATAGATTTAGACAGACTACAAAAGTGGGTAGATGAGAATAGGATGGGGTTCAACATAGACAAATGCAGGGTGCTGCACCTTGGGAGAAGGAATCCACAGCATATATACAGGCTGGGGAGTTCCCTTCTTGAAAGCACAGAGGTGGAACTGGATCTTGGAGTCATTTTTGACTCCAAGATGAACATGAGCCACCAATGCCAGACTGCAGCCAGCAAGGCCAGCCATACCTTGTCATGCATCCAAAGCTGCATCTCAAGCCGGTCCAGAGAGGTGATAGTCCCCCTCTATGCAACATTGGTCAGGCTGCAGTTGGAGTACTGCATCCAGTACTGGGCGCTGCACTTCAAAAGGGATGTGGCCAGCCTGGAGAGGGTTTAGACGAGGGCCACCCACTTGGTGAGAGGGCAGCAGGACAGGCCCAATGAGGAGAGACTGAGGGACCTGAACCTGTTCAGCCTCAGCAAGAAGAGGATGAGGGGCAACCTGGTGGCTGCCTACACACTCATCAGGGAAGATCAACAGCAAATAGGTAAAGCCCTTTTCTCCCCAGCACCACCTGGGGTGACAAGGAACAATGGTAATAAGGTGATGCAGGTTAGGTTTAAGTTAGAGATCAGAAGGCAATATTTTACAGTTAGGGTGGCCAAAATCTGGAGCCAACTTCCCAGGGAAGTGGTTCTCGCCCCCACCTTGGGCAAATTCAAGAGGAGGTTGGATGATCACCTGTCTGAGGTCTTGTGAACCCAGCATTCTTTCCTGCCTGTGGGAGGGGTTCAGGCTAGATGATCTGTTCAGATCCCTCCTGACCCTAGCAATTCTGAAACTATAAAATGTTCATCCAGGGTGGCTGCTGCCTTCAGCAGGTGGATAGCCTGGAGGTCACGCAGGAGATAGCTCATGCTGCCGATGGAGTGCCTGCCCAGCCAGGTGGCCAGGGCCTCGGGAGAGAGCCAGGCTGACTACACAGGGTCAAGGAGAAGGCCCACGTGGAGGACACGCACCTGGATGAGGGCGGCTGTGAGGCTGGTGGAGGCCAGACTTGGCATAAGGCGCCACAGGGCTGGGTTGTGCACCAGGGGCTCCCTTAGCAGCTGTGGGAACTGCAGGCACTGGGCCCGGGGCTGGAGGCAGAAGGTGGACTGCCAGGCTCATACCATGCTGCAGTAGAAGGCCGGAAGCACCACCCAGTTCAGGAGCGTGAGGTCCAGTAGGAAGAGCTCCTGGTCAAAGCCGAGGGCGCCCACCCTCTGCAGGAACCAATAGGCCAGGTGTTGCCAGGGTAGGCATTCCTTGCCATACAGGAGTTGCTAAAGGGCTTGCAGGTGGAAGGGGACCACCTTGCTCACCAGGTTGATCAGGCTCTGGTGCCCCTCGGTGGCAGGTAGGTAAATGATGGCTTATGGGAACCAGTGGTACCTATCTCATAAAAATCTATCAGGAGGCACTGGAGTCTCTCGAGTAGGTCCTGTGGTGGGTTGAGTGTGGCGTACCAGTACCACAGGGTCACCACCACCAGGTTGGCCATGAGGACACGTCCATGGTAGGAGAGGCTGGGTAGGCACCAGCACCACTGCTGCAGGCAGGCCTCCACCCCCTCCTCAAGGTCATCCCAGTTGCATGCCATGAAGGTCAGTGACCCCAGGAATGTTCCTAGGACCTTGAGGCCCTTATAGCACCAGGTGAAGCCCCCTGGCAAATCCGGGAGGATCACACTGATTCATGTACCAAGCAGCAGGGTATCACTCTTGGCCCAGTTGATACAGGCCAAGGAGGCACATTCATAGGCTCGCTGGCAGTCTGTCAGGGCCTGCATGTCTTCCTGGGTGTTAAGGAAGATGGTCACATTGTCTGCATACGCTGACAGCCAAAGCGGAGGGCCAGGCCAAAGAGTTCACTGGCTGTGAGTAGGTCACGCAGCAGGAACAGGTTGTTTTTGATGGTCCTGCCTGACACACAGTAACTCTGTTCAGGCCCAGTGACAGAGGCAATGATGGTGCAGAGGTGGGTCTCCAGCGCTTTGGCCAGAATCTTGTAGTCTGCACAGAGCAGGGAGATAGGTCATCAGTTCTTAATGCAGCCAAGGTCTCCCTTCTTGGTTGCCAGCTGATTGGCAGGACCTTGTCAGCGAGGCTCTCCTGGAAAATGCGCAGGAGGCAGGGGCTGAGGAGAGGCCAGAAAGTCTTATAGAACTCAGCAGGTAACCTGTTGAGGCCTGGGGCTTTGCCGGAGGTAAGGACAGCTGCAGCAGCTGCCAGCTCCTCCAGAGACAGTTCCTGCTCAAGCTTGCTGGCCTCCAGGGCACAGGGATGTGGCAGGCCCTCGTGGAGTTCCCACGTGGCCTTGGAGCAGGATGGCATAGTCGCAAACAAGTCACAATAGAAGGCGATAGCGTGCTCACGTGCTTTTCCTAGGTCCATGATTACCCAGCCCTTGGGGGTCTTGAGGTGATCTAAGACTTTGCTTGCTGCGCACCGGTACTCCAGGCTGAAGAAGAAGAAGGCTGGGGCATCAGTTTCTGCCAGCTTTTGACAGCAGGTGTGGATCCTCACTCCACGCTCTCCACCAAGTCATGCAGGCATTTCCTGCAGAATAGGAGGCTCTTGCACAACACCACATTACTGCTGGCAGCCAGCAAGGTGGCCTCGAGCTCTGCCACATCTTCTTCCAGCTCTCAGATACAGCGGCACAGTTCATTTGTGGCCGGCTGGGTGTACTGCTGGCAAAAGGACTGGATCTGTACCGTGCCCACATCCCACCATAGCTTCCAGGAGGAGTAGCTCAGTCTCATGGCCTCCCAGCTCCACCAAAAGTGAGCAAAGCAGTCTTGGAAGTAGGAGTCTTGAAGCAGGCTAATGTTGGAGCACCAATAGGGTGCCCACACGTAGGTTCTCTCTGGTAGACTCAGTTTGCAGCAGGCCAGGCCATGATCTGACAGGCCCGAGGGAATAATGTGACTTTTGTGCAGGAATGGCACATGGTGCTTGGTGACATAAAGACAGGCAAGGCGGTCTCCAGGGAAGACTGCAGCTTACGGGCTGAGGGCAGGTGGGACTCAGGCCCCATGTAATCGAGCGAGGAGTCAATGGCACAATTAAAGTCCCCACCTATGAGAAGCAGGTCATCATCCTTACTAGTGTCATGCAGGAGGGCAGCCAAGGTCTCAAAGAAAGTGACCCTGGCCATCAGTGGGTGCATAGACGTTGACAAATAGCAGGTGGTGTTGTGCTAGGGTGATGTGGACAGTCAGCAGGTGGCTGGTGACAACCTCCTGTGCCACCACCGTATCATGCTGTAGTTGTGGTGATGGGAAAGTCGTGACCCCGGTGCTAAGGTTGGTGCCATGGCTCAGGAACAAGTGGCCTCACCAGGCAGCATGCCAAACCACCTGGTTGAGCCAGTCAGAATGTGTCTCCTGGAGGAAGGCAATGGTCAGTTGCTTCTGGTGCAGGAGCTCCAGGATGGCCTCCTATTTCAGTGGTTCTTGACAGCTGTTGATGTTAAAAGTGCCAATGGTCATGGCTGCCATGGGTGTGGCTATGGGAGAAGAAGAGCAAAGCAAGGTGTAGGTGGAAGAGCGAGCACCCAAAAGTAGAGCAAAAATAGCAGAGACAGGTTGGGGAAGGCCTATCATGCCCTGCTCTACTCCAGAGACTGCCTCCCCCCCCCCCCCCGGCTCCATTCATTTCTCATCTGTCTGCAAGCTTTTCTAGACAGTAAGCCATCTGCTGAGTGCCTAGATCTTGTTGCATAAGTTTGGCCACAGCTCTGGCAGCCTTGACAAAGAGTTTAGGATCTGCGCACCACTGGGTGATAGGCCCTGCTACATTCTTCTGTCCTTTGGTCTGCTTCAAAAAGGCCAAGAGACCCCCATAGTCAGGGCTGACCCAGGGTGGAACTGCCAACATGGGCTGGACATTTCTGACAGAAGCAGGGTGAGGCTGCACCTTAGGTAGTAGCTCACCCACAAATGCAATTTCTGCACCCTCAATGCCTAGACATATCAGCCTCCCCTTATTGTCCAGGTTCAGGACTGGCTCCAAGAGAGCAATCCCCACCTTCTTGGATGGGGAGAGGCCATCCTGCTCTCAAGGTTACTTGCCAGAAAGCTGATCTCCATTTCACTAGCTTCCTCATCCAATTCGGTAGGCTGGGATACAACCAAGAGATTAGCAGACTTCTCTGCTGCCCCCCAGTCGGGCCTCCAGAAGAGAGGCATTCTGTGTCACTTTTACTGCCACCTGACTCTGGAAGCTGGGAGACAGGCGAGGGCTTGGTGACCCCTGCTGTTGACTCCCCCGCGTCCAAGTCATTCCCATCTGCAGTCACATGCAACAGGGTCACTGGCATAACAGCCAGAGCGGGGTGAGGCTCCCCAGCAGGGGCCCCTCTGGTGTTGGCTGAGAAGGGTCCTGGCAGGGATGGGGTGTCCTGAGAGGCCCCCTTCACCTTCTTCTCTTTGTTCTTCTCCTTCCTAGTGGCAGGAAGTCCACCCTTCATAGGGGAGGGGCTGGACCGCTCCCAGCCCAGCCCCCCCAGGGCCATCCATCTCAGACAAGGCTGTGGTGGAGGGCGGCTGGGAGAAGGCCTGAGCCCCATCATCCGAAAGGGCCCTGGTACCATGGTCGCCTGTCACCCCAGCCACCTCAGCCAGGATGGTTGGGGCAGGCAGGGGGGCAAATGGAGATATCAACTCCTCTACCTGGTGGGGCCTCTGTACTGTGGGGGTGGGCACCGTGGGTAGAATGGGCAGCAGAGAGGACTGGGGAGTAGTCCCAGTGCCTCCACTGGATGGTGCTCCCATGCTGGAGACCCCAGCCCCCTCAGATGGAACAGTGGTGAAAGGAAGTCAGGAAGAGCTCCCAGCCTCACTAGGTGGGGCCTGTGTCCCAGAAGTGGATGCGCCATCCGTTGGCCCTGCTGCAGTTGCTGATGTTCCGGCCACTTTCCCCCATGGGCACTGGGCTGCCAGGTGGGAAGAGCTACCACATCAGAAACACATGGTCTCCCCTAAGGAAAAATAAATCACAAACCTCTGCCCATCATGTGTGAGGTTCAAGGAGCAAGGTAGAGACTGATGGCCCTCCCTGAGGAGCGTGAAAACCTGCCTTCAAAAAGACAGGACATGCTTCAGCTTTGGGTCCTTGCTTCTGATCATCATTTGGTTAAAGGGACTCATAGGAGCCCCATAGGGCTCTAGTCCCTTGGCCAGCTCCCAGTCGGTCACATGTGGGGGCATGTTGGAAATTACCACCCTCACTGCCTGGGTGTCTAGGGGTGTGACAAGATAATGTATGCCTGTGATGTCTAGGCTCTCCACAGACTCTCTGTTGACCAGGGTGGAAATGCTCAGGTAAATCACTGGGACTGTGTTAACATGACCCATGTAATGTATGTTATGCTGTCCCAGGAGACCAGCCAGGGCACCTATACAGACCTCGACCTAAACATAGGGCAGTGCGTGAATCCTCAAGCTATGGTTAAGGGGGAGGTCTTGCGAGGCATCCCCCTGCCAGCCGCTGGGTGTAGGAGTGGCCATTTCTGCTAGGACAGGGTTAATTTCAAAAGCTAAAGCTAAGGGAATGAAAAAAAAAAGTTGTATATATTAACTACAAAGATAAGTGTCTGGGAATGTGACCAGAAAAGACGAAAATAAAAAGTTAAGTGTCTGGAGGGGGAGGTGAGGGGAGGGGGGAAAAAGGGGAAATTGAAAAGAGTCAGGCAGGGGGTTTATGAGGGTTAGGAATAAAACAGAAACAGAAAAAAAGGTGGGGTTTAAGAACACCCCTCAAAAGGAAAGATATAGAAAAAGAGAACTCCCCACAACAAACAAGCAAAATAGAAAGAAAGAAAAACAGTAAGGGAAAAAAAATCTCTGAAAGTAGCAACTTTCAGACAAAGAAATTGGAAGTAAAGGGGAAAGGGACAGAGAGCAAAGAAAAAGAAGAAAAAACACCGCAAAAATGCAAGGAGACCTTTAGACAGGTGGGTGTCAGAAAAGAAAAGAGATAGGAAGCTGAGGAGTCTTACCACACAGCTCCAAGTGAGCCTGGTCTGAAGCATCCTAAAAGGAAGCAAGGAGGGAGGGACAGACACAAAGTCAGATTATGGCAGGATAGTTTAAACTAAAATTTATTTTGCACAGGAGTTTGAGCCCTCTCAGTCTTGTAGCTGGTGTGTACTGATAGGAAATGAAGTTGAATCTGCTTAATAACAGACTCAGGAAGCATCTGATGTAACAGTTGTAGTAAAACCTTTTTCTGCCTCTGTCAGTTAAGCACTTTACAATAATGTAAGCCAGGTGAAGGGCTGGCTTATGCTGTTTAATTGTATTCCCTATGGATGGGGAAAATTCCATTCTGTGTTTAGATTATAAGGGGCAAATCCTACTCCTGTACATGGGCATTTCATAGAAACATAGAAAATTAGGGTTGGAAGGGACCTCAGGAGGTCATCTATCCCAACCCCCTGCTGAAAGCAGGACCATCCCCAACTAGATCATCCTAGCCAAAGCTTTGTCTAGCTGGGTCTTAAAAACCTCCAAGGATGGAGATTCCGTTACAGCTCTGGGTAACCTGTTCCAGTGCTTCACCACCCTCCTAGTGAGAGAGCTTTTCCTAATATCCAACGTAAACTTCCCTTGTTCCAACTTGAGACCATTGCTCCTTGTTCTATCTACCACCACTGAGAACAGTCTAGCTCCATCTTGTTTTGAACCCCACTTCAAGTAGTTGAAGGCTGCTATTAGATCCCCTCTCAGTCTTCTCTTCTCTAGACTAAATAAACCCAGTTCCCTCAGAAGTCATGTGCCCCAGTCGACAAACCATTTTTGTCACCCTCCTTTGGATTGTCTCTAATTTGTCCACAAATTGTCTGAGGTGGGGGGCCCAAAACTGAACACAGTACTCCAGATGTGGTCTCACCAGTGCTGATTTGAAAGGAATAATCATTTCCCTTGATCTGCTGGCAACACTCCTATCAATGCAGCTCAGTATGCCATTAGCCTTCTTGGCAACAAAGGCACACTTGCTGGCTCATATTCAGCTTATTGTCCACTGTAAGCCCCTGGTCCTTTTCTGCAGAGCTGCTGCTCAGACATTCAGCCCCCAGCCTATACTGATGCATGGGATTTTTCTGTCCTAAGTTCAGGACTTTGCATTTGTCCTTCTTGAACTTCATGAGATTTCCTTTGGCCCAACCCTCCAATATGTCTAGGTCACTCTGAATTCTAGCTCTACTGTCCAGCATATCTACTACTCCCCCCAGCTTGGTGCCATCTGCAAATCTGCTAAGGGTGCACTCTATGCCATCTTCCAGGTCATTGATGAAGACATTGAACAAAATTGGCCCCAGAACTGACCCCTGGGGCACTCAACTTGATACCAGCTGCCAACTAGACATCGAGCCATTGATTTTTTACCCTCTGAGCGTGATGTTCCAGCCAGTTTTCTATCCACCTTACAGTCCACTTATCCAACCTGTACTTCCTTAGCTTGCCTACAAGAATGTTGTGGGAGATTGGATCAAAAGCCCTACTAAAATCAAGGTATACTGATTGAACATTTACACTGGTCAGGAAAGTGAAAGCATAATGTGGGAAGTCTGCACCTTTATACACTATAGAGCACTGCTCAGTAGGTACTGCTGTTGACCTCTGTGAGTGTGTGCCCTATTTGCCCCACTGCCATGTTGGAATTACTTTGACCTGTGGCTCATCCTCCCCACTTTCCTGCCACTCCTTAATGGTACAATGATATGCAGGAGGATGCATGATTCTCTGAGTGGAGGTCAGTCTATCAGGGTCACTTGTCTTCTGCAGACCTCCACCTCCCCTCCACCCTGCCTCTTTTTTCTCATGGTGTGTCACTATCTCCATTGGTTTGAAGTGTGATATGCCTAGTAAAGTCTCTTCTTTAGCTTTGCCGAGTTCCTTGCTCCGTAGCGCCTCAGCATTTGTTTTCTCTGGCCGAATCCCTCCTTGGTTTAGCTATTGGATTACACTTCACCCACCTTCTCTTCTCTCTCTCTCTTTGTTGTTGTCTCTATATCTTCCTTTGTGGAACTTAAAGTTTCTGTAATTATTCCTGGATCAACTGGTTTAACATTTTCCTGTCTCTTCTAGCCTTACTTCAGGCCTTGCAGACTGCATCGTTTTGAAAACCCCAGGTACAGGGTATAAGCCCCTGTTTAACCATAAATCAAACACTAAGGGAATCCTTCCCCCCAGCTGACTCTCATTTACCCAGGGGCAATAAACCAAAAGGGGAATTTCTTCTTCCCAACCTCCATTGATTCTAAGTCTTTAACAAACAGAAAATGATCTGGTCACTCTTGTTTCTTTCAGACTTTGATGGCTCAATTAAGCTCTCAATATCTGGTTTAAGTTCTGCTTTTCTTCTCCCCAGTGTACCATGCAAATCACTTCTTTGCTCTAGCCCCCTCAGTTTCCCTCTAGTTTCTGCTTCACTTGGTGGGTCCATGCACTCCCACTTCCTATTCAGTCCTTGCCAACCATCCCATGCGGAATCCCGCGCTCGGTCCTGGCTCTAGGTTTGCTGGTACAACCCACACTACCCCACCATCCACAGTTACTTATGTCTCTGGGAGGGTCAAGATGATCCTTGCTCATGGCTTGCCTGGGTCTTGATGACTCATGAGGCTTTGGATGGCTGGTCTCTCATCTCCATTGGTCTTCCCAGCTCCCTGTCCAGCTAAGCAGTCTCTGCTCCAGGAGGTGCCAAATGCTGTGCCTTTCTTCACCATCATCTTTTAAACTGCCCAGTCTTCTTTCTAGGCCAATTGGTGCAGGCTCCCTGGGGCACCTTTTCTTATGCCCCTGGGACCTACCTGTTTCCTGGATTTTCACTAGACCCTTTTCTCCAGTGCACCAGGAACGTGCCACTTGCCTGGACCCATCTGGGTAAGTTTCCCACTGGCTCTGCTGGCTCCACAAGGGTATAGTAGGGGCTTGGCCCCAGTCCCTGTTACAATATCCCTATATGTTTGTTTCAAGGGAAGTCTGAGTAGTAGCAGAGGTACTACAATGAGGGCATGCATACATTTGCAATTAATGCACCTGAGTTAATTGCTCCCAAGCAGACTGTTTGAATGTGCATCCAGGACCACAGCACGTTGAGCCAGGTCAGAGCAGCCCTGGCTAGCAGTGGGCCCCAGGGGCCAGCCTGGAGCTGCTCTGACCAGGCTCAATGTGCTGCGGAGGGACTGTCAGGGGCACAAGGGTGCTTCAGTGTGGGCTAGCCAGCAGGCAGCCCCACACTGAAGCACCCTTGTGCCCCAGCCAGCAAGGGCAGCATCTATACATGCACTGCTGTAGAGAAAAAAGCAGTGCTATCCTGCTGCAGGGTTAAGTAGTTTACTCCAGCCTAATAGGAGTGCACATGTAGAATTTGCCCTACCCTGGGCAAATTCAAGAGGAGGTTGGATGATCACCTGTCTGGGGTCTTGTGAACCCAGCATTCATTCCTGCCTGTGGCAGGGGGTCAGGCTAGATGATTTGTTCAGGTCCCTCCTGACCCTAGCTACTATGAAACTATGTGCAGTGTTTACTGAACAGCTAAATAGTCTCCTCCACAGTAAACATCCCATGTAGACATGCCCTGAGAGAGTTCTTAAGTACGCAGACAGATAGGCCCTGGATTCATTATTGATCCATTACTCACATATCAGTGCAGTTAGAAAACAACAGGTATGGATGTGGTACTTACAAGTTCAAGGCTGCAGCAGTGGCTTTGTAACATGTCCTTACTGGGAGAATTCCTTCCCTGTTGTATCATCACATGCAGAACCCCTTGCCAGCTCTCAGTTTACTCAAGTTGCCCTCCTAGAGAAACAGATTACATTTGCATCCTTTTATGATTAGAAAAATATTGGCAGGGAACCTCAGACTGGGTGAAACTGCTGTGCATTAGGAATAATATTTCTGATATCACCCTGGCATCTTCCACTAGGATTGCTGACAGTCATTCGAATGTCTAAAAATAGGGCGTCCTTCTCTGGATGCACATAACTTGTCTTCATAATATGGAAGTGAATTATTATATGTCAGTCAGCATTTCAATATAGCTTCTAATTTCACAGTTCTGCAGTTGGAGATCTTTAAAAAGTGTTAGTTAAATTCCAGTGGAAAGCCTGGATATTTTATTACCCTTCTGACTAGTGTAATAAATTGTACAAGAAAGGAACAAATATAGATAAGGCATTCATTTAGTAGTGTGTCAAAATCTGAGAATTGATACCAATAATGCTTGTTTTCAAGCATTTTGCCTAGATTTGCATTGAATATCTACCCCATTGTACACTTTCTAAGATAACATATCACTTCTGTCAATTACAGCAAAGAAACTCCTGGCACATGGTGCCACCAGTCAGATAATATTTGACCTACTGCAGTTGGCTTAGCTTTAAACTACATTCACAGAACTATCTTTAGCTGCTTCAACTCTTTGTAACTGGTCTCTGGAAAATCTGTTTGGAGAACTTTAGGGAGTTGTTGATTATGGTTTGCTATTGGGTGCAGCTGCCAAGGTGAGTGGGCAGTTGCATGAAGAAAATTAATGTATGTAAATTAAAGCAATTAAGAGATTTAATCATGGGAATAACATTTTCTCTCTCTTTGCCATATCAATTAAAGAAGTACATTTATTTACATCTCCCGTAATGTATCAATATAATGAAGTAGTTCTCCACCTCAAATTCTAAAAGTTACTGTAGTCCAAACATGAGATGACCTTGTCTCACTTTTATTTTAGTCTTCCATGCCTTTGTAGCATTGGGAAACAATTCAAACATAAGTGTTAATGTAGAAAGTCATAGCATTTAAAGCAATGCATTGCCAACAGCATACAATGCCAAAACATGTATATATTTAAATATATTGTAAATAGTAGCAAAAACATTAGATTAAAAGAGATTTTCTTTGTTGTATCCAATATAGTGAAAAGCATCATACAATGTAGGTGAAGCACATGGGCTTCTTCTCATTTACATTATAGCCCTTTCAGACAATTAATGTATAATTATGCTTAATATAAGACTCTTTACACTGCCAGAGTGTTTCAAAGAGATCGTAGTTCAAATGGGAATTAGGTCCATTGATGGATATTTGTTTCTTAAGGGAAGAAGTAGCCAGGTAGCCCTCTAGGGAGCAGTTGCTTTAATCATACTGGAAATACATTATTGATTTTTCAAGGGTGCTAAGCATTTGCATCTCTGAACTCCCATTGATTTTAGGTGGATTTGTGGGTGCTCAGCATCACTGATAATCAGGTTCTGAGTCTAATATCAATTGCATCCCTCTTAAGGTCGATAGGCTTTAAATATTACATTACTTGAACAACTTCCTGATCCTGAAAAAATCTGGCTGCTCTTCTAAATAAAAGTGTCTTACTTTAAAGTTTTCATCTCATCAAAAGACCAAGTATGAAAAATTGCAAATCAGACCAGGCTACATACAAATTAGATTGCAAATGCCATTGGTATTCAAATGGACCATTTGGTGCATGGAGTTAGCAAACTAATTGACACCAAATTAAGTGATGTAGGTGTTGGTATTGCCCAGACATGGGTACAAAGAATTGAACTTTGTTAGAACTTAAAGCCATTCTCATAAGGGGAGGATGAACTAGAATTACTTTGTGGCACTGCAGTGATTCACTGTTCATGCAGCCCCTAAACTATCAGGGTGTTTGCTTGCTATTTTCTTTTATCTTTGCTTTAAAAAAATGCAGTAAAACCAATTTGAGAATCATAAATGAGTTATCAAGGAGTCTCTTTTTTCTCTCTCTTTTTCAGCCTTTCGGTGCTACATATTATCAATACTCCTACATATGATGGGGGTGGAGAACAGGGGGTGGGAGGAAGGATTCGTTCCCTGAACTAGTTTTGATATGTGACTGATGCTTAAATGAACTCAGGAGCCCCAACTCCAATTCTTATCAGTATTCCACTGAGGCACCCAGGGCTGTACATGGCTTTCTTTAACAAATGATTGATCTGGACCCGAGAATTGAAGGAACCATTGAAAATGCAAAAGCAAACAAAACTGAGATAGAAGGATTGATTGTGCTCTGCTGCAATGGTTTAATACAAGTGTTTTGTTCTCTTAAGAGATTTATAGCTTTTGAATTGAAAAAAAGGTTTGTATAGGCTCAAATCATTAAAACCTTTATTTACTTTCAATTAGTGCTGTGCTGAACTGGTCGATGGAAAGTTCGAGTATGGGAAAACTTGGTGCATTTGCATATGGTGATTGTTGTTTCTGAGCGGACTTTTCCATGGTATTGAGGACTGTGCCTTTAAGGCTGAGCTTCCCATACAGAGAGTCTTGGCAGAATTTTCTGTGAAGCTCTTGTTCTTGTTACTATGCACAGCCTGGTTGCAGGCACCTTTAGCATGATCCAGTTAGCAGACCCTCCTACTCCACAGCTGTGTGACTGTAGTGCTGAAATGAACTCTTATGATTGGCTGGTAGCAGCTCTGCTATTTTAACTCAAAATAGATGTCTACACCACAGTACAAATCATAGGTCATGCAGACATCCAGGATGAAGATGTAAGTAGTTTTGTGAAGTGTGGGGTTAGTCAAGTACCTAAGCCTATGGGAGCTGAGGCTGCGCCAAAGGGGTCAAAACCAGGTAGTAAGAGTTACATTCCTGATCCAAAGGATTTCTGTGTTTGTAGTTCAGATCAGGCTGAAGGTCAGGGGGCTGGGGAGTCCAAACACACAAGGGGTGTGCTACTGGGGTCTAGGGACTGGGGATGGGGTGGAACAAGCCTGAATTGTTACCAGAACCCAAATGAGGGGTCTGAGCTTGTATATTCAGCCCAGTTGGCTCTGAAGCCAGTCTGTTTAGTGCTTGGAGCTGGTGCTACTGCAGAGCCTGGTGGCCCTGCTGAGGAGGAGATTGATTTATAACATAAGGCATATTTAGTTTAGGTACCAATAACAGCATAGGCATTGAATCATAAGCTAAAAGAAATCTCAGATTTTTACCTGGGCAAGGCTTTTTATTTTGGGATCCTACAGATATACAAGCCCATTGTCTCTCTTTAAGTACCTATGAAGTACTGAGATAACACTTTTTACAGGGACAATTTTAATTAATTGCCATTCAAGAGACATGTATAAATGAATGTCCCTTGCCTGTGTTGCTGCACACCATAGCCCAGGACAATCAGACACGTTTTTAGCCATGATGTACTTGTACACATGATGATGCCATGATGTACATGTGACAAAAATTTCCCTTTGTGTAGCTTAATGTCATCATACATTAAACATATGTGAGTTTTGGGGGTTTTAAATGAGTTTGCATCATTGCAAACTAAAATACATCCTGATGTAGCTCAGGGAGAGGTGGGCAGGCTCTGAAGAAAAAAATGATTGGGCCCCTCTCTGCTTCTACCTTCAGCGGGCTCCTGTGGCAGGTAGGACACCTGGGGCCACCTGGGAATGGGCTGTCTTGCCCCGGGGCATCTCAGAGAGGCAGCAGGAGGATGGCTGGGTGTGCTGGTGGCTGGAGAAGGTGGCGGGGATGGTACACGGGGTGCGGACTGCCCCAGGCTAGCTTCCTGAGCCTGCCCAGGCTTCCAGTGCCCTGTGCACCATCCCTGCCACTTTCTCTGGTTGCCAGCACACCCAGCCACCCTCCAGCCACCTCCCCATGCTGCCCCAGGAGCAAGCCAGCCTGTTCCTGGGCAGCCCCCAGGCATCTTGCCATCCACAGAAGCCTGCTGAAGGCAGAGGCAGCAGGGGGCCTGATCCTTTTTTTCTGCAGAGCCTGCCTCCCTCTTTTACAGATAGTGGGCAAGCTGGCAGATTAATGATGCCCCCCCACTTCCAGTTGTGGGAGAGGCTGTGGGCAGGCTCCACCAAAAGAGAATAAAAGCACTGGGCCCCTTGCCACTTCTGTCTTCAGCAGGTGCCTGCAGCTGCCAGGACAATAACATATATTGTGATGGAAAAATAAAACCCACTGTTTCAATTAAAAACTCACCATTTCAATTTAGGGGGCATAGAATGCAACCCCAAGGACTAAAACCCTGTCATGTGTACAAGTGCCCATAGAGTTCAAAGTATGGGCAGCAAAACATGCTAGGACCCTCAGGTAAATAGAATCATAGACAATGAGGGTTAGAAGGGACCTTAGAAGGTCATCTAGTCCAACTCCCTGCTCAAAGTAGGACCATCCCCAACTATTTCATCCCAGCTGAGGCTTTGTCTAGCCGTGTCTTTTAAAAAAATACTTGGGCAGTGAACCTACACTGCACACTTTGCTACTGCAGCTACTATTAGCAGTACTTCAGTTAGCTAGTTTGAAGCTGATTAAAAAATGTCTACATGAGCTGCAATTAAATCACACTTTTGACTGCAGTATAGATGTACCCAAAAACTCTAGGCCAGGGCTAAAAGACATTATTTGGAAGCCATTTAACTTTGGGTGGAAAGATACATCATCCAGATATCAAGGGGAGCACATAATGACATGGTGGCACTACATTATGAGTTGTTACCCAGGGCAAACCTTGTGTGGGGGAGGGTACATTTGGGTTTTAATAATATCTGGGAGGGGCATAGTTCTGAGAGCTGGGGGGGGGAGAGTGCATAGGTTCACAGCCTGCATGGTTTTGGAGAGAGTATACAGGTTCTGAGAGAAGGCAGGTGAGAAGGCATGGGTCCGGGGGAGGGAGGCAGGCAGGGGAGGAGGGCAGCAGCCTTACTCTTCCCAGGAAGTCCTAAAGAGCCCCAGCTGAGTTACTGCTGCCTCTGCCATGCATGTTCTGTCTGCCCTGGTTGTTGCTTTTAAAGCAGCAGATGCAGCTGGGAACCATTTTGGAGTTCCTGCCATGGGAATGCTTCCAAGGCATGGGCTCTGTGGAGTAGGGGGATGATTCTGGTGCCCCTCCTAACTTGGTGTCCAGCTTGACTGCCCTCTTGCCGACCTGTAGTTATGTTACTGTGTAGTATCATCTACTCTATCCTACTGAAAGTATGTTAGCTGGTGGAAGAGACATGGCCATACCTCTGCCCAGCCCTTCTTTCCAAACACGCGTGATTGTTCTAACACTTGTATTAACTCCTCTCAGAGATGATGGAAGCACCAGTAATCTAGAAAACCTTTTGTATAGGAATCATGGAATTGGAGGTGCTCCCTCTGTTCAGTTTCCCTTCCCTTTGTCCTGGCTGTAGAACAGTAGCAGAAACTGATCCTCAGTCATCTATTGTCAGAAGGGTATCTATGAGAAGAGTTCAACCAAAATATAAAATTTGCTAGGCAGCAGACATGAAATCCAGTCTCAGTGAAGTCAATGGGAATCTTGCCTTCAACAAGAATTCATTCTACAGTTGAAATTTTTAAAGGAGCTTAAGAAATAACAAATACCTAAATTCCTCAAGCTTTTCTGAAAAATCCCAGTCTAGACATTCTGCAATTCACTATTAAGAAATGTAGGATATTCTATACTTGCTTGGCTAGCCTATATGGGTTTGATGATGGATTTGGGTTTTATTTAACCCTACAAAATGGAGGAAAATCTAAGTTTGCAGAAGCTAAACCACAGCTTAGTTGTGAAACTAACAAAACTTGCTTTGTCTAAGTACAGACAGTCAAAAAGCGCGAGGCAGAATCGATTCAAATTATGAAGCTTCCTCTAGGGGGCACAGAAGGGAATTGGTGAGGTTTTATTCACCAAGGCGCCCCCGGGGGTTACAAGAAATAATGGCCATAAGCTAGCAGAGAGCAGATTTAGACTGGACATTAGGAAGAACTTCTTCACAGTTAGAGTGGCCAAAGTCTGGAGTGGGCTCCCAAGGGAGGTGGTGCTCTCCCCTACCCTGGGGGTCTTCAAGAGGAGGTTACCTCCTGCTGTTTGGGGTCCAGGCCCACTCCCCCTCTCCCTGCCACAGCCAGCTCCAGGTCTGCTCCCTGCCCCCCACAGCCAGCTCCAGTGGCCTGCTCCCCCCTGCCCCCACTCCATTGTTGCCACCTGCAGGGAGCAGGACATGGGGGCTTGGCCAGCGCTGCTGGTCTTGCCTCCCTGTTCCATTCACTCCATTGTCCCTGCCTCCAATGAGCGGGGGGCGAGGGGGTTGGCCTCGCCACCCCCCTCCATCCTCTGTGTCCTCACCATCATGGCGGCACTCCTCTGCACCACCAGCTCATGTTCAAATGCTTGTTCGCACTCTGATTGGCTGTTTCTCAGTCAATCGGAGTGCGAATAAAGCATTATAGAAAGACAGACAGATTAAGGCTTTTATAATATTAGAATATAGATATATATCTACACACACACACACACACACACACACACACACACATATATATCTCAGGAGAAGTTATTTAAATGAAACAGTCAGAGTCTTCAGAATTTCATCTTGAATTAAAAAAAAAAAACTTTATACCAATCAGGAATAAGTCATCTTCTTCACCGATACTCTTGGAGACTGAACACCAGTAATTCTTTACTGAGGACACCCAACACTGGCTCGTTCTGTAGCACATGACTAATTACACCGAGACAAAACTAATTATTAAGCTTTTAAAGCCAGGAGTGTCAAAACCACACTTGAATATTGCTATTGAAACAAAGAACCAGAGAAGGAAGCAAGTGTGGAGCTGGGGGTGGGGAACAGGCTGGGGAACTTGTTTCCCTGCCCCCCTACCAGCTCTGAGTGAGGAACAAGCCCCCCAGCCTGTTCTCCACCAAGCTCTGCACTCATGAAGCTGAGTGAGAAACAAGCTGCCCATCATCCACCGAGCGTGCAGGGTGGGGACTAGGAACTGTCCTGATTAGAGATAGGTCCCAGCCTCGTGCCCCAGTCGGGCGATCGAGGCATGGGGCTTAGAAAGAGCTGCAGCACTGGGGTAGGTCCCAGCCCCCTGACCAAATCTGCCAGTGGGGCAGCTAGCAGGAAACTAGCTGCTCCGCCAGTGGATTGGGCAGGGGGCTAGGACTTGCCCCTCTTCTGCAGCTCTTTCCAATTCCTTGCTTCTGATTGGGGAGCCAGAGCCAGGAACTCCCTGCTGCCAGGGCAGGGGGACATTGTCCCCAACCCAGCAGCAAGCAGCCTCTTCTGGCCAGGAGATAGCTATCTCCTGGCCCAGTGCTCCCTGCCATCTTCTGGGCCTAGGGCTCCCCCTGGTGACAGTGGAGGCCCATTGCAGGGCTGCACTAAATGTGGGGCAAACAGCAGCAAACCTGTTCCTTAATCCCTGTATGTGTAGATGCCCGCTCAAAAGCACTTACTCTAGAGTAGCTTACACCACAGGATATTTAGGCCAGATCAAATGCTTGTGTAGATGTGCCCACTGAGCAGTAGACTATACTACTGTGCAGTAAAATGTCTTATGTAGATGTGCCCAGTAAGGACTAAATCTAAGAGAGTACTGCCCCAAACCATTTGTTTTGATAAAAAATCTCAGTAGCTTGGATGGCCAAGGTTCTTTGGGTGAATCTGATACCTTTTATTAGACCAACTTAAATAGTTGGGGAAAATTTTTTTTAGCAAGCTTTCGGGTTTAAAAACCTTTTGTAAGACTGAGGAAGCCTCTGCAGTTGCTTGGGCAGCATTTGTTTACATTAATCAAATCTAATTATACATTTGGAAGGGACCTCAAAGGACTTCTGGTCATCTGAAGCAGCTTCCTTATCTAATGTTTTGTTCCCTATCAGAATAGTGATCCCGAGTGAATGGGACCAACTGTTGTCACAGGGAACCTTCAAATTCATTGATTTGATTCATTGGTTTAGTTTATTCACCTTCGTCTTCTTTGTATGCCATGACTCAGAAGGAAGGTTCATCTAAATCTCCAGGATACTAATGCATGGAGGCTCTAGGCAGCTGGGGTATATTCTATCTGCAGAGCTGAGGATTATCTCATTTATATATTACTGGCCTAGTAGACATCTTTTGCCCCCCTTGCTCTCTCTTCTAAACTGCACTATGGATATTATCCTACATAGCTCAGTATCTGAACCTTAATTGTTTTTTTTCCAGAGGGAGCATCAATCCATCCCCTTCCCTTTCTTCATTCATCCCTATTCTCATTTATCTGTCTTTTCTTCTTCCTTTCTGTTATAATAAATGTGACTTTTAGTGGTGATAATTTAAATACAGTTTTGACTTTCTATAATTTATCTGGAATGGAAAAATCAATTCTGTGAATAATCTAAATCAGGCCTGGTAATGAGAAATCCTATTTTTGATAGGATGGGTCTAGTAACAGGACAAAATCCTATTTTAATTTGCACACCTAAATCACAGTTTTACCCAGCTGTATAACTGCAATTTTTGACACATATGTGCAGCTTGTGATCCTACTGCATGTGCTGTGTGGACACTCCATACATATATACTAAGCGAGCATAAGTCAATGTAAGCTGGCCCCTGGACAGCCAAGAGAGGGAGATATGTGGGGCTCAGAAAGAAGAGAACAACTAGAGGGAATGTGGCTCAGTAAGAATGATGTTGCTCTGGAAGGGGGTAGGCCTGGATTGTAAACGGGCAGCTTAACTGCTCTCCTTAACTCTCTTATTTTATGCTTTGAATATTAAATGCAGGACGTAGTGGCTCAACTTCAAGAGAGTGGCTGGAGAGGGGAATAGATAATGCCTGATTTGGGGTCTGGTGGCAAGTGCACTGTGCTGGGAAGTCAGAGGTGTAGGTTCAAAACACTGCTCGTTGACAGGGGTCTACAACCTTGGTCTCCCATTTTGTGGGTGATTGCCCTAACCATTAGGCTACTGGGCTAAAATAGTGGTGCCTAACCTTTTGGCACTGCAGGCCAGAAGAGTGTGGCATAGGGCCAGTCCATGGGCCAGCTCAGCCCTCACATGCCAGGATCAAGCCCCACACTGCCTCTGCTTGGCCCAGCACCTGCCAGGATTGGTCCTGGCACCCCATGCCACCCCTGCCTAGCTCTGCATACCAGGATTAGGTCTGCACCAGCCCTGCCCAGCCCCATGTGCTAGGACCAGGCTCTGGTGCCCCATGCTACCCCTGCCCAGCCCTGTGCACCAAGATCAGGTACTGTGCTGCCCTGCACATGCGGTCTAGCATGCAGGGTCATGCTCTCTGGTCTTCAGGGCTCCCCAAGGGTCTGGAAATTTAGCAGCAGGTCAGTGGCCACTGCTCCCTCTCTGTCAAATTTTTGGACCTATGAGAAGCTCTGTGGGCTGGATGACATGGCTCTGGGGATTGAATCTGGCCCATGGGATGTACGTTGAGCACCTCTAAGCTAAAAGGTGGGAAGGCACTCGTCATCTGGCTGCAGTTTCAAGACTTACATTTAGGTACACATGAAGAGAACTGTGTTCCTGCTTGGTTGTATTATAGCCCACTGTGCATGCTTAGTAGCTGAATGCATGCTTCCATGTCCACACTGCATGCAAAACAGAATCACAAACTATGTGCAAGTGCCCAAACTGGTAGACTACCATCTGGGCACCTAAAGCGAAATTGTGTTCTGCCCATATTCTCTCTTACTGCATTTACTGCATTTAGAACAAAGGCAACTCCACCTTTTTACTGATTATTTTTGTTCTTATGAAATTAACTCAGCTGAAAATAATCTGATGGAAAGACAGATTGTGATCTCTGCAATGGACAATCACATTTGAAAGAAGCAGCTGTAACATTTTTTTTCTCATCTTAACTATTGTTTCTTCCAGGGAAGTCAGTGAAGCAGCTGAATATGTCCCACATCTTGGGATAAGTAGTAAATGTCAGCTTTTTGTAACTTCTTCAGCCTGCTCTACTAATGTATGCCCCGTGCTATCCATAGTTTGTGGTGGGAAGAGGAGAAAAAACAATAAGGAATAGGCATGTTACCTTCAACTCCTTGTAACTTTTTCCCCATTGGTAAAATAAGGGTAATTATACTTGTAACTCTTCTGCCAGCAACAACAAGGGCCAGGTTCAATTTTGAGGTACTAAATATATTTTACCATGGATCATGCCCCCACCCACACCACCTGAGAAACACTAAAGGAATTACTAGGGTGTCCTGCATAAAACCCACTCCTCACAAGCAATGTAAACACAAAAGACAGATTTATTATAGAAAACAGAGAAAAACACCAAATGTGATTTAAAACACTACTAACTACAGAGCAAAGTCTATAGGTTCATAGTTTTTTTAGGGTCAGAAGGGACCTATTAGATCACCGAGTCGGACCCCCTACCCCAGGCAGGAAAGAATGCTGGGGTCAGAGGACCTCAGCCAGGTGTTTGTCCAATCTCTTCTTAAATATCTCCAAGGAAGGGGATAGTACCACCTCCCTTGGAAGCATATTCCATATTTTGGCAAACCTCACTGTAAAGACTTTTTTCCTGATGTCCAATCTAAACTTACTCTCCTTTAGTTTGTGACCACTGTTTCTAGGTACCCTGATGGGTGCCCTGGTAAACATCGTATCCCCTATTTCCTGCTGTTTCCTCAATGAGTTTGTAGATGGCCTCAAGATCACCTCTCAGCCTTCACTTGTGGAGTCTGAAGAGATTCACATCCCTCAATCAGTCCTTATAGTGTTTTTCCTGTAGGCCTTTAACCAGAAGGGTGGCCCTCCTCTGAACTCTTTCCAAGTTATCTACATCCCTCTTGAAGTACAGCACCCAAAAATGGATGCAGTACTCCAGCTGCGCCCTTACCAATGTCTAATAGAGGGGAAGTATCAGTTCCCTAGACTTATTTGTGATGTACCTACTTATGCAAGAAAGAGGGCAGTTAGCTTTACTTATTATTTCATCATATTGGTGACTCGCGTTCATTTTCGAGTCGACTACGACTCCGAAATCCCTTTCTGCTGTTGCACTACTTAAAATGGTACCTCCCAGGCTATAGGTGTGTTGATGATAAACTGCATCGTGTTCTGTTCTGCCCACTTCCCCAGCCTGTCCAAATCCACCTGGATTTGCTCCCTGCCCTCTAGGTTGTTTATCTCACCCCATAGTTTGGTGTCATCTGCAAACACGGACAGGGTGCTTTCTACTCCAAGTCACTAATGAAGATATTGAACAGTACTGGTCCCAAGACAGAGCTTTGGGGGACTCCACTGCCCACATTTCTCTAGGTAGAAACCAACCCATTCACCACCACTCTCTAGGTGCATCCTATAAGCCAATTTTCCACCCACTGGACTGTGTAATAATCTACATTGCAACTGTTTAGTTTATTTATAAGTATCGGGTGCAACACTGTGTCAAAGGCCTTTTAAATTCTAAGTAAATAACATCTACCTCTATTCCTTCATCCTAGCATTTTGTGACCTGATTATAAAAAGAAATCAGGTTAGTTTGCCTGCTTGCCCCTTAGCATTATTTTACACACTGGTCCCCCATCAATGTGATCCTTAACAATTTTCTCAAAGGTCTTGCCAAGGATGGAGGTGAGACTAACCAGTCTATAGCTACCTAGTTCCTGCTTCCTCCCCTTCTTGAAAATAAGGACCACATTGGCCCTTTTCAATTCCTCTAGGACCTGTCCTGAGCACCACAAATGCTCCAACAGTTGCACCAGTGGTTCCACTATGACTCCAGCTAATTCCCTAAGTACCCTATGATGAAGATCATCAAGGCCTGTTGACTTAAATACATCCAACCACTCCAAGTGCCCTTTTACTAGGTCATCACTAACAGTTGGTATCTATCTCGTGCTTACCTAAAGTCTCATTGGGATGCATGCTTGTCTCCTTGTCCATGAACACAGATGCAAAGAAATCATTTAGGAGCTCCACTTTGACCATCCTATCTGTTACCGGTTGCCGTAGTCCATCTTGAAGGGGCCCTATGTTACCCTGCGCTTTCTTTTTGCTTCCTATGTAAAGAATGACTTTTTGTTATCCTTAACTTTTGCTGCCAGCCTAAGCTCCATTTTCACTTTGGCCCTCTTCACTGCTTCCCTGTAAGCTTGAGCCAAGCAGGTATACTCCTTGGTGGCTGCCTCCTGCCTCCACCACCTGAAGGCCTCTCTTTTCACCTCCAGGCTGTCCTGGATTTCCCTGCTCAACCAAGAGGGTTTCTTTGCTATTTTGCCCCCCTTTATGTGTACTGGGATGATCCTTTTCTGTGCCTGCAGGATCAGTCCCTTCCCTTGGCACCCTCTTGGGGAAGGCTTCACCCATACACAGGTGGTCTGGAACTTGGGGCTCCCCAGTGGGTAGTTGCGGGGGTCTGGACCCCTATACCTGCCTTTCAGCAATGGGCTGGACTGGAGGCCCCCACCAGAGAGTCCTATGAGCTGCTCCTTGGGTTCACTGTGTTGCGGAGAGTTGCTCGAGAGTGCGGGTCCTTCTGCAATGCAAGGGGATCTGTTGCTCTGGGAGAACTGGTAAACCGCTGACCTCCACTTCCACTCGGTGGCTTTGAGGGGTTAACTGTGGCTTTCATCAGCATACTGCACCCCAAAATTCCTAGTCTCAATCCTAGCTCTGCTGGGTAGAAAATTAAAAAAACAAAAAAACCCCAAAAACCTTGAAGGAAAGGTCAGGCCTATCTTGACCTGGACCTGAACTACAACTAGCACCCAACCACCCTGCTTTGTTGGGACATAAACTGCAAAAGGGGCAAAAGCCGGCTAGGCCTATACTGCATGGAGGCCTGGATCAGCAACAAGAAGTGCCAGGTCTCAAGAAGTGCCTGGCCTCAAGAAGTGCCTGGCTCAAACCATGTCAGGCCTTACCCTGGCCCAAATCTGCAGGCTGAAAATATGGCTATGGCTCAACCACACATCTAGGCTGAAACACAAGAGCTGTGAAACAGCAAAAAAGGGCCCAGGCCTATGGCTGCAGCCTAGACATCCAGTCTCAGCTACACTACAATGCTGAGACACTATAATTCCCAAGACAGGGAGTCAGTAACTGCTAGAACCCTGTTCGTGGTCAGTCTGCTCCAGGGATTAATGCATTCATGGTATCATCCCACTCAAGGCCTGTGTGGCCAGTAACTGCCAGGACCTATTCCTGATCAGTCTGCTCCAAGGATCAACATATCCACTCAAGGAAAAAAAAAAAGGAGCGGGGGCAGAGGGAGGAAACAGGAGTCTCAAACTCTGAGACAGATTTTCTCTTCCTTTACCTGAGGCTTTCCAGTTGCATAGCTTTTTCTTGCCTCTCTAGTGAAGTGGTGGTGGGGGCAGGGGAGACCCCTCCCCAAGGGGAACAAGTTTTCTGGCTCCCAATTCAGTGGTGCAGCTCTCACCAGCACCAGGAGAAAGAGAGAAAAACCTTAGTTGAGTTTTTTCTTATATACCTGGTGTGGCATCACCCAAGCCTTGCCCAATTGGGGAGTGTCAAAGTCTAGCTTCTCTCTTATCTGCCTGGAGGATCTTCTGCTTCCTCTGGCCAATGAGACCAGAGGATTTTACATATTTTGCCCAGATACAGGCCCCAGCTTACCATGTGCTGAGCACGTGGCCAGAACAACAGGGGCCATCTTGCCCTTGCAGGGCTGCACTAAACTTTGTGCAAAGAGCAGCAAACCTCCTCCCTAATCCCCTGCATGTGTAGACACATGTGCAGTTCTGGAACCAACTTCCAAGGGAAGTGGTGCTGGCTCCTACCCTGGGGGTCTTTAGGAAGCGGCTTGATGCCTACCTGACTGGGGTCATTTGAGCCTAGTTTTCCTCCTGCCCAGGCAGGGGGTCGGACTTGAAGATCTACAAGGTCCCTTCCGACCCTACTTTTATGATTCTATGACACCTGCCCAAGACCACTTACTCCAAAAACACACACACACAAAACACAATATATAACAACCAAAAGCACGCACTTTACCATACACACCTCAAGTGTACGTGTGAGTGTTACACACTGACTTCCTTCACCTATGAATACAAATTACAGGATAGAAATTCCTTCATGAACCTGGGGGAGAGCTGTTTCAAATTTAGGGAGGTTTTGTGGTAACTAGCTGCCCCCTCCTGAATTCTCATCCTCTCATGAATTAGTGAGAAATTGTCGCTGTGTTGCACAGGAATAAATGATGGACTGAATATGGCCTAAAGTTTCAGAGAGAGGTGAGGGTAGGGAAGGAAAGAGAGAGAGAGTTATAATCTGTGTATTTGAAAGGAAGTAAATAGGTTTGATTCATAGTAATGAAATGAATGGGAAGGCACTCAGGGTGGTATAAAGGTTGGCAATCAAGAAAGCTATAAGAACAAAGAAGCAAAATTAGCTTTGAGGTTCAAAGTTTTTTTGGTTGTACACTCATAATTATTTCATTTGTACACTCATAATTATTTTCATATAAAACTCCTGTAAACCATCCTTTAAATATTCTAAATGGAAATGGGAAATAGTGAAATATATATTGAAAAGTTCAAGGAAGTGTTTTTGTTTCATTTATATGCAGTGTAAGAGAAGTCCTTTCAGTGTACTTGAACTGGGGGGTCAGGCAAACTGTGTGAAGTTTGGTACAAAAGCAAAAGCTGTTTAGAATTTTAGTTCTTTAAAAGGAGCAAAAGTCTGCAGTACAATGATCGATTGATCTGCCTGTGCAGTGCGCATGGCATCTTGATGAGTTGTAAGTAAACACTTTCAATAATTAATACTTGTACAGTTCATCTTGAAGGTGGAAGTTCACAATCGGATCTGGAACCAGGCTCTCTCTGCATTTTGAGAGGTGTGGAATATGAGTTGTTGCTTGATCTCATTTATAATTGTCTCTCACTAATAATTAATAAGAAAGGGCTATATCTTAAAGTCTTTACTCAGTTTTTACTCTGATCTTATTTTGAAATTAATGTTACTAATGACTGGATCAATACTATGCAGAGAGCTTGTGTGTGTACCCTGACTGGCTGCTGTGAATTCTGAAAAAATCTACAACTAACATTTCAGAAAGTAACAACAGTTTTCTCTAAACTTCACCTTCTCCACGGAAACTCAGATAGATTCTAGTAGTTTACAGCAACATTTACTCTTGGATCAATGGATCCTGTGACTCCCTCCTTGAATAAGTGGAAGAAAGGGTTTGTTTCTAATATCCATTGAACAGAGGGGTAAACTAAACATAGGGATGTTAAATGAAATGCACAAGTTCTTAAAACATACAAAGCAAGGCATTGAATCTAGGAGACATTGTTTCTAATCCCTTGCTGTGATCATCACTGCTAAGATTTCTGTAGTGTATTTTACAAAGAGGTTGATATTCTGGTAGAGAAAAAAAACGTAGTTAGAAAAATGGCAAGAACTCAGTTAAGATGAGCAGAATGTAACATGTCCACTTTATTTCAATATACTTTAATTTTCTTTTTCCTGTTGTTACTCAACCACTACAGTGACAAGAGAGTGTCATGCCCTCGATGTACATTTCTTGAAATAATTTTAATTTTGCATGGGAGTATGTTCATTTGGCTTATATATTTCTATTCAGGACTGCACATAACAGCCATAGTGACTGCATACAGGAATTAAATTGGCAACAGTTTTTTCTTTCATCCCTTTCTTTTTTATCGGACTATCATTAAAACCAGATGAAATTAAGGCTGTATTGTATGCTGTCAATCAGTATTTTCCTTGCTATTGAAGCAAAAGTAAAAAGTTCAAACTCTATAAATGAATTTGCCAGTAAAGGCAGCAGATATTGCTGAGAACTGTCAGCCTTGACTGGGTTCTACAGAAGGATTTTTAGTTGCAGGCTAGTTGCAAAAAATAGCAATAAAAGCTTGAAACTTGTTTTGACTCTCACACATGTTTCCAGTCTCACGTTTTTTTCTCTGTTCCTTAGATCAGTCAATCAGAATGGAAGATCTTCCCACTAGTCCCATGAAAAATCTTGAAACTCTTTCTTTCCCATTTAAATAATCCTTTCCTTCAAAGGATTTCAAAGCTTTTGCAAACATTAATGAGATAAACCTCACCATAAGCATCTGACTATCATGACCCCATTTCACAGATGGAGAAAATGACACATGCGGGAGGTAATGCAAAAGGTTTGTGGCAGAGCTGTGACAAGAACTCACATTCCTTGGCTTGTTCTTATGATTTAGTTAGCTGAGGCAGTCATTACTTGCCTTGCAGGTTGTTTTAAAGAAAGCGTTGTGAGAAGGTTCTTCCCTACAATTTTTTCCTTGGTAATTCCTCTTTCATTGCTGTTGCTATCTGTGCTATTCTCTCTATTGCCCAGTCTTGGAACTTGCATATTACATTTGATTTCTCTTTCTCTAAGATGCTTCCCAATAATTGGAATTAGACTGAAAGTTCTGTTTAATTGCTCCCTATAATATATCTAAAATCCACTTTTCCATCTATCTCAGTGACTAATATTCTCATTTGTGTGTTAGTGTTTTTCTTTGATTTCTGTAACTGTTTTCTGAATTCTTCAATCCTTCTCCTTTCAAGTCTATTCAAATAAATGTGCCAAACTGTCTGTCTTATCATATTCTGCTGCCATCTTGAAATCCCTTTAAAAGTTCTCAGATTTGTATCCTTAATCTTCTGGTATAAGCAACTCTGCCTTGCTTTCCATTGAATCCTAATTTTTCTTATGCTGCCTGTTTGGTCATCTCTTTTTATTGTTCTGTTGGTCACCATTTTGACTTCATACTTTAATTAATATTGTTACCTATGTTTGGAGCAATTTATTCAGAACTGCAATCCTTTTCCAAAATTGCTCTCTGAAACTCGCTTCTCTTTTACCCTTCCATTGCTAGTAATCCACTCCCATTTTCATCCCATTTATTATTTGGTTCAGTTTACTATTTAATCAAGATGAATAACATTTGCTTACAAGAGCTGCCCTTCTTACGTGTTCTAATAAGCAAGTATTATTCAATATCAATAACATAAAGGAATCAGACCTTTAGAATGCACGTTGCTCAGGGAATGCTCTAAATGGTATTTTGTAAAGTGCTAAGGCAGTGTAGTGCTATAAGATTTAATAATCTTTCTATATGGGATGTACTTTTTATATATACCATCTTTTCTCCCATACAACACATCCTGGAATATAACATGCATCTTGTTATTGAAAGGCAGAATAAAGGAAAAAAAAAAAGATGTTTCCCTCAGAATCATGGGTGTGTAGAGAAGGGACAGAGCCTAATCTTCAGCTGACTAATCCTTCTTTTTCCATTGAACTAAAGTGGACTGGTCTTCATGCATGGATCTATGATTTTCAAAAGAGCTAAATAGTCTCCAAGGCTGTGAAATAAGAGGAGGCAGATGAGGAGCAGTTAACAGAAATAAAACTGTCCTATGAAAGATTAGCTTGATTAGTAGACCATCAAGAACATTAAAAAAAGAGAGACAATCATTAATACCTGTGGGGTGAAGATCAATGAGCCATTAAGTGAACTGATTGCCTCAGCTGCTTGAACAGTAATGCAACAGGTTCTGCAGTTGGAATCAAAACAGAATGCTTCTATCCATGAGAAAATCATCTTTCCCATATAATACCTGTACCTCATAGTTTCATAGTAGGTAGGGTAGGAAGGGACCTGAGCAGATCAAGTCTGACCCCCTGCCATGGGCAGGAAAGAGTACTGGGGTCAAATGACCCCGGCAAGGTGTTCATCCAGCCTCCTCTTAAAGACCCCCAGGGTAGGAGCCAGCACCACTTCTCTTGGAAGTTGGTTCCAGATCCCAGCCATCCTGACAGTGAAGTAGCGCCTCCTGAAGTCTAGTCTGAATCTACCCTCTGCCAGTTTGTCGCCGTTATTTCTAGTCACTCCTGGTAGTGCTTGGGGGAACAGGGACTCCCCCAATGCCTGCTCATCCCCCC
Organism: Alligator mississippiensis; assembly: GCF_030867095.1. Taxonomy (NCBI): domain Eukaryota; kingdom Metazoa; phylum Chordata; order Crocodylia; family Alligatoridae; genus Alligator; species Alligator mississippiensis. Next base: position 48,362,233 of record NC_081830.1, read on the forward strand.
TGACTAGTTTGTAAATGGCCACTAGATCCCCCCATCAGCCTTCTCTTGTGGAGGCTAAACAGGTTCAGGTCCCTTAGCCTCTCCTCGTAGGGCCTGCCCTGCTGACCCCTGATCATGCAAGTGGCCCTCCTCTGGACCCTCTCCATGTTGTCCACATCCCTCCTGAAGTGTGGCACCAAGAACTGGATGCAATACTTCAACTGCAGCCTGATCGGTGTCGCATAGAGGGGGAGGATCACCTCCTTGGACCTGCTTGAGATGCATCTGTGGCTGCATGACATGGTATGATTGGCCTTCCTGACCGCATGTCCACACTGTCAGCCCATGTTCATTTTGGCATCAGTAATGACACCAAGAGCCTTTTCTGCCTCTGCACTGGTGAGAAGGGAGTTCCCCAGCCTCAGTTTTGGAGGCCTGATTTTGGGGGAAAAGGTATGTGCTGTATCCAAGAAAATATGATAAATCAAAGGAAAGTTGAAAGCTAATAAGGAAGATGTGAATGCACATCACTGAATTGTAAAATGTTTTTTAAAACTGATGTTTGAAGACCCTAGAACAAACAAATGCTCTTGGGATAGATGAAGAGGTTCATAGGAAAGTAGTGCTGGAAGGGACATCACAAGATCATCTGTCCAGACCCCTGCTCAAGGCAGGATCATCCCTGATTAAACCATCCCAGCAAAATATCCATCTAACCTGCTCTTGAAATATTCTAAAGAGGGAAATCCAGTTTCTCTAAGTAGCCTGTTCCAATGTTTGACCACCAGAAAACTCCTTCTAGTCTCCAACCTAAATAATCTCCATTCTCTCTTGTCATATTGCAGGGCCCAAACCATTTAGAAGTGTGAATAAATCATATTGTTCTATGATGCTAGTGATATTCCAGTACTTCTAAGCCAGCTACTTCCTGCCAATTTTCTGACTAAACCAGGAAAGATTTTCTGGAAGAATGTTTCATTGTAGGTCTCCAAATGTACATGCTGATTTGAATATTTCTGTCATTTGGGACCACTGGAGAAGATATTGTAAGCTTTTTCTTTTGCACATACTTATAAATTGGTAAAAGAGCATGTGATACAAATCGGCAAAAGACCCTGGCTCTTCTTTGTCCCCCAGGTATTCACAGCATCTCTACCTTTGAGAGCATCTTTTTGCTCAGCTCCTGGGAAGCGGGGCATGAGTCACAGTGCTGACCTCCTAAACAGCACAACACTTCAAACCAGGTACCTACTACCAAAGTGCTAAGGAGCCTCTGCATACCCTAGCATTGGCTCACCTGTTCCCTTGTGTTTCCCCTGTCCTCCCTGGGATTTACCTGCTTTCTCTCCCCCTCTAACTATCTCAGATACTCCTTTTCTTCTCCTCAGGCACAGTGAGCCACATAAGCAACAAACTGTAACAAAACTATCAAAGGTTAGTTCCCAGGTTACCTACCATATAGTACATATAGTAGGTAACCTGGGGACTAACACTCACACAATGAATGAAAAAATGTTATAGGGAGCCAGTCAGATAGTTAGATAATCTGTGTCCCAGGCCCACAGCCAGGGCCAGAACATTATTTTCCCCTGGGGTAAAGGGAATATCTAGAAGTCATACTAAGAAACTCTACAGTAAAAGGTACCCACACTGAGCCCTCCAAAATGTTTCTTGCAAGAATTCTGTTCACTTAGCCTCTTCGGTTACAGTAACTTAAGAATATAAATGTTCAGTTAATTGACACTTGAAATGCAAAGCACCATTGTTATGAATGATTCAGGTGCTTTGATGTGTGAGGATATGGACACACAGTGCTGCTGGTACTCTCATGGTGTCTCAAGCATATGCCACTTTCTTGCATGCCAAACCTAGAAGTGTGGCAGTGAACACGTTCAGGGGGCTCTCCTCCCCTCCTCTAAAGCAGAGTTCTGGCCTGGAGTCCTTGACAGCAGTCAAGATCTTTCTACCCATTGTGCTTGAAAGGGACTTCAGGGGACATTTGTTTCCGGGTTTGTTGCATGCAAGCAGGAGCTTCCATGTGGGGAGGAATGTGCTCAAGAGAATTGCTTTCTGAACTCTGGGGATACAGAATAAGATGTAACCTGAGACTCGTTGAAAGTCATTCAGTGAGACTCAGGCTCCTCAGCCACTGAAGTGCATTTGAAAACTTTACCTTTAGACAGCAGACCAAACTCTTGTACACTGGTACAGATCCACTGCAGGTAATGATGCCTTGCCAGTTTACATCCTCAGAGACTCTCTTCATTTGTGCGAGACCCATTTTAATCTTTTCTATCATCTAAAGTCTCATTTTATAAGGCAGGAATAAAAAATTTCGTTCCCCCAAGGGCATATTACATATCTTTCTTACCTAAAGGGGAAAGACACCAAAATGCTATGTTTAAACAATATTTCACTCCTCAGCTCACCTATGATACATCAATATGAGTCATCTTTCCTGTTAATTCACCCAATTCACTTTATTGTTAATTGCCTGTTTTGGTACAGTGCCTATTTGATACAGTCCTTCATTAGATTAATTCAGCATTTCAGTAGGCTGTAACACAACAGTTGAGGGCTGTTTGAATATACAGGATACCAAATGCAACTCAGGCTTTCAGTAGTAACTTTATATCTTACCGTAAACTGGAAGCAGCCAGAAATTTAGTTTGATCACTTTTTTCTTTTGTCAAGAAATGAAAGCACTGCTGTGGTAAGTGGTTTCAGATTGCATTAAGAACTGATTTCAAGGAGAGATGCTAAGGAAGTGAGGTTTTACAAACAAATTACCAGGAATGTCCTGAAAATGCAGTTACATTTCACATACTTTTTATTAGACTAACTCAATAAAATTAGCAGAGGGGCTTTCCGGGCATAGAAATCACTTCTTCAGGTCAATACCTTCATAAATGGAGAGGATAACCTGATAAATAAAGGCAGGTGCTTTTATGAAGCTGTTTGAGGCAGACACTGCTCTTCAGCCATATGCTTGCAATGCTGTATGATTCTATTTCAGTTTTTCATTATGGTTATTCTCTGAGGTGAATGGTTCAGGAATTTCAGTCCTTTGGTTTGGATCAGGTTCAGGTCAGTGGAAACTTTACATGACCTGACCCAGCCATGAACCAAAGATAGGCCCAGAAGTTTCCCTTGTGATGGAAACTGGACTCCTGGTGATGTTTATCTATTGATGACACAGTCTGAGTTTCTAGATAACAGCTGATGCCGTGGGGTGCTCATGGTCACAAAACCTTGACTGCCTAAAAAATGTGGATTTTTTCCTGAATTTGGTAAAGTTGCTACTGACATTGTCATTTGCTTTTAGGTTCACTTTAATGGGTTTGGGAATGTATAATTTCAACAATGTGTTGCCAAGGCTTTTATCTCTACTTGATCTATTTTTAAATGTTTTTATTTTCACAACTAATTTGTAGATTCTCAAAGTATAATCTTACCAGCTGGGACTCCAGTGCCATATGGCTTTACGGTTTCATTGATCAGATTCACCTTATTACCTTTAATTTATTAGGAGAAAAAAGAAAGTTCTTAAGGGGTGTAGAGGATAGAAAACGTTCCTATGGGTCAAGCAATTGAGATCAAAACATTGAGTGTAAGAGCCGCAGCCTTATTTTCTGAGGAATTGAGCCAAATACATTGTTTGAATATGCTGTTGTAGTTTAGTGTGCACTGTAGCTAAAGTAAAAGTATGGGGTTTAAAAATATATATATTTTCATTTACTTTTAAAATGTGGTCCAACCCCCAAAGAAGAACAGATTTATCTTCAAGAATCTCATACAAATATTCTGTGAACTTTTTGCCAGTGGACAACTGCTAAGGCAATTGAAAAGCATCTAGCTTTAGAAAAAAATTAGACTATAGACATAAAGTGGAGATTTTTTTCAATGTTGCCTAGGAAAATTGCTTGTTCAAGGGGTTTTGGATGCCAAATTAGGTGGCTTTCAACCTTGCATCCTGAAAATATTAAGAAATAGTGAAGACAGGATGATAAAATATTACTGTGTCTTTCCTTATATTCAGAATAGGAAACAGTGATATCTGGTGGCAACTGTTGTCTTTTAAAGGATAGCCATTTATTTTCAGCTTTGCTTTAGTGTAACCAGTTCATGAGGCCACCTAAGAGCTTGTTTACACTGCTGTAGTGGTGGGTCCTAAAACAGGAAGACTGAGCATGCTCCATCCACACCCTACTATCCTAAGTCTGCAGTCATACTACAGAGGCAAAAATTCATCAGTGAAGTTGCTACAGACTCTAGAGCCCTTAGTCTCTGGTAGGCTCTATCTTCTAATAATTTTCTAAAATGTTAATTCTCTGGACTCAGGAGGGTGGGGCTTGCTCAAGTTTGTCACTGCAGTAGCATAGAGAAACTCTAGCGGGCCCATACCTTCCTCATATGACAAGACCCTGCATAGATATATATCAGCTCCATAGGATCATAGGAAGTGGAGCTGAAAGGGCATCTAGCCTCCTGCTCAAAGCAGGTTCACCGTTGACTAAAACATCCCACTCAAATGTCTGTTTGACTTGCTCTTGAAAACTTCCAAGGATGAAGATTGTACAGCTTCTCTAGGTAACCTGTTCCAGTGTTTGACCACCCTAATGGTCAGAAAGTTCTTCCTAATCTCCAAACTAAATATCTCCGGATGAAGTTTGAGGTCATTGTTCCTAGTATTGTCCCATATGGTCACAGAAAAAAGCTCATCTCCATTGACTCTGAAATTGCCCTGCAGGTATTTTAAGACTGTTATCAAATCCCTCCTCAGTCTTCTTCTCGTCAGACAAAATAACCCTAATTCTTTCAGCCTTTCCTCATAAGTCTTGCTTCCCAGGCCCTTAATCATTTTTTGTTGCTGTCTTCTGGACTTCAATCTGTTCACATCCTTTTTGAAGTGTGGGGCACAAAATTGGATGCAGCACTCCAGGTGAGACCTCATCACTGCTGAGCAGAGCAGAGCAGAAGAACCACTTCCCTTAATTTTCAAGAGACATTCCTGCTGATACACTATGGTACACTGTTGACTGTTTTGCAACAACAACACACTTTTGGCTCATATTGATCTTATGGTTTACTGTAACCCCCTGGTCCTTCTCTGCACTACTGCAGCCTAGCCAGTCATTCCCCAGTCTAGTGGAGACATGTAGAGGGTGCATGGGGGTGCACGTGCACTCCCTGAGAGCACTGGTGCACCCTCTTACAGTCAGCATTTCCAGGTGGGGGGGCAGGCGAGAGCACTGTCCCCCTCCCCCCCCGTGAGCGCTGTCCGGGGAGTGGGGGCGCCAGGAGAAATGATCCTCATGGTCTCCCCATGGCCGATCATACCCACGCATCACTGCCATTTCCAGGTCAGCATGATCAGCCTCAGGGGGACTCCCCTCCCCTGGTCACTGACTGGCCACTGCAGGGGGGGCAAGTGCCTCCCCTGACTGAGGAGGCACCCATTGCCCATGGCCCAGTCTATACTGTGCATGCAGTTATTTCATCTTATTCCATCTCAAGTTCAGGACTTTGAGCTTGTCCTTGCTGGATCTCATCGGATTGATTTTGAATAACTTCACCAGTCTATCCAAGTCATTTAGGTCCTAGCCCTACCCTTTGAAGTATTTGCAACTCCATCCACCTTGGTGTTATCTGCAAATTTGCTAAGTGTACACTCAATCCCATCATCCAAAATATTAATTAAAATATTAAACAATTCTGGGCCCAGGACAGACCCCTGGAGAACTCCATTTCATACCTTCTCTTAACTAGACATTGAGCCATTAATAACTATTTGTTGAGTATGATGATTCAGCTAGTTATGCATACACCTTACAGTACTTTCATTTTTTGCTCTGTATTTCCTTGGCTTGTTAATGAGAGTGCCATAAGAAACAGTGTCAAAATCCTTGTTAAAGTTAAGGTATATGTCACAGTTTGCAGAATTTTGTTTGAATTCTTTGATAAGGGAGTGAAAGGGTTCCTGCCTTTTCCTACCCCTTGAAAAGGTGGAGTATTTCATTCCCCAAACCTATGGATCTTTCTGGTGGACCCTCCCCGCATCCCAGACAACTGCTCTACTCATACTGTGCTACAGGAAGAATGGTGGCAGAGCCTCTTTTGACCTTTCTGCTTCCTTTCAAACAAGGGAAGGTAAAGCGGGGCTAGCTTCTGTACACGCTATACTTCCTCTGTATTCTCTTTTAGTTTTAGAGTGCTTTGAAGCTACCTCTATCCTTCTCATCCCCTTTCCCATTCTATGGAGCTCCAGCCTTCAGAACCCCCATGACACAGCAAGTTAACACATGCACATGACACTGAAGCTGCCCTGTGTTTAGAGAAGTGGAGTGGAGCATGAGGGCACAAAGGGATATGTTTTATTTCTTAACAAGGTCATATTTTGCAAAGCTTTGCACTACCCACAGCCCAAAGATTGATAGGCCTTATTATGGTTAACCTAGCTTGTAACCTCTTTTCCTTTAAATTCATCCAGATCAGGCATTAATAATAAAAACTCTAAGATAAATACAGATGGATGTTTTATTAAGATAAATAAGATGAATATTTCAGGATAGAGCACTTGAGAGCATGTTTTATTTTGGAATGCAGCATAGCTCTGAACTGTTGTTTCAAAAGGAGGCTATTCCCCAATTATAATCTGTGCTTTTTAGCTAACCAGAAATATGTTTGGGGAGGTAACAGGTAGAGGTTACAGCTCTAACAGACATAAATGAAAGCACACCTTGAAAGCATTATCCAGTGAGTGCAGGAAGTAAAATGAACATATGAAGGAATAGGAGAAATAAATGTGAAAAATGTCTCCTCCCTTCTGAAAGTATCTAGCAGTAATGCTGCTAATAGATTCTTCTTCCTATGCCTATAAGTAATACATTAAAAGAAGAACTACTGGATTACTAATCTTATTTCAAGGCATTCATTTGTATAAAACTCCTCAGGGAAATGTACAAGTAAAAGAATAGCTGGGTTAAGACTTGATGAGATCCTATGAATTACTAGTATTAACCATATTTCTAATTTCTGAATAGGTAGAAGTATGAAACATACCAGCATATAGGGCGTCAGTCTTTCATCAGATTTTGAAATTCCTGGTGTTGCATTATAGTGCCTACATCAACTCAAAGTTCATACAAATGCTGTATTTGCATGCTGTTAACCTGTACTACCAACTTGACTAATAAAATTAATAGATTGGCTAGGAGGGATTATTAGATAATTTAATCTGTACATTACAGCCAATTCAAATTTGCCCTGCTAAACCCAATAATTTCTATTTGGCTACAGTATGGGTATCGAACCTTTTGGCCACATGGGGGAAGATGAGTGATGTGGGGTGGGTTTGCAGGTTGAATCCAGTCCATGGGCCTGATCTGATGCATGCTATATCGGATCCAAATCCCATATACCATACTGTAGTCCTACGACAGATTGGGCACGCTGCCCCAGCCCTGCATGTATTGGGTCGAGCCCTGTCACCCTAGTCCCAGCATGGCGTGGCTGGCCACCCAAGCCATGTGTGTGTTGAATCGGACCCGTTGCCCCACTGCCCCAGCCCTGGCCCTGCATATTCTGGATCAGGTCCTGCTGCCCCAGTCCTACCCCCAGCCACATGAATGCTGGTGGAATCCTGTACGCTAGGCCATATCATCTGGCCTGTAGGACTTGGAAACTTGATGGTGGGTAAACGGTGGCAGTATTAATTGCAATGGCTCCCCTCCATCAAATTTCTGGACTCTTGGTGAGCTCTATAGGCTGGATCACATGGCTCCATGGGCCGGGGATTGAGCACCCTTCGGCTAAAGCATATTTTTCAGGAATGTAGGTTGGTCTAATAAAAGAGATCAGATTCACCCAAGGAACCTTGTCTACCAATTTTTCAGGAAGGCATTCAAACTTGATTTGAAAACACTGAGTAATGGAGAAACCATGACTTTGCTCCATACTGAGGTTGGATGATCATCTGTCTGGGGTCTTGTGAACCCAGCATTCATTCCTGCCTGTGGCAGGGGGTCAGGCTAGATGATCTGTTCAGGTCCCTCCTGACCCTAGCTACTATGACGATACTATGATGATACTTTGTTACAGTGGTTAATCCTCATCACTATGAAGAAAGTGCCTTATTTCTATGTTAAATTTGTTTGGATTCACCTCATAGTGACACTTTCTCAGCTAAACTAAAGGGACATTCAGTTGTCCATGAAGACACTTGTCTAATGTAGTCAAATCACTTGGTCTTTTTGATAGTCCAAACTATTCATTTGCAACCAGGGTTATGGCACCCTGGGATGCCTTGAGATCCTATCAAGGGTGCTATGTGTTGCCATGAAACATTAGCACTGTTTGGTATGCAAGCATGATTCACAGTATAAACTCAGAAATTTCAAATAGGAATCCATAGCATTAAAGACATCCTGACTTCTTGTGATCTTTCTGAGTTCTCTGCAACAGAAAAATTGCTCTATTACTTTTTCATAGTTAAAAAAAAGAGTGAAACCCAAGAGCTGGCATTTTCTGTGGCTTGGCTTGAGTCTAAAAAGGTTGAGAACCGCTGGTATAAATAGATTGAGCTCTTTAAGTCTTTTGCTGCAAGGCAATTTTTCCTACTCCTCTCTCTCTCTCTCTCTCTCTCTCTCTCTCTCTCTCCCTCTCTCCCCCCTCCCCCCCCCCCCCGTGTCTGTCTGCTTGCCAGGTGATTTTTGCAGATTTTTTACATATTTTGGAAATTTTAAGTGTACTAAGAAACATGGTTGCCAGACATGTAAAAAGTGTTTCAGGAGAGGCCTCGAGAATGCCACATGTGGGGTGAAAATCACCCCTCTACTTCTACTTCATGTTCATACAACCAAAGACCATGTTAGAGCTATTTGCCTCAGCATTACATTGGCAAATCTGTCTCTGTCTGTATGTTGAACATGATTATGGTAAACAGGAATGTCTTTATTTGAAGCAGCAAAGGGAAACGAGGAACCCCCAAACTCTAATTAGTCCATTGCTATTATTGCACAGGAAACCTTGAAATATATTTATTTTCTGAAACTATGCTAATCTGGCAAGTTGACAGGCAATCAGATACCCACGTCACATTCCCAACTCAAGGAAATAAAGATGTTCCATGTGTACAGAATTACCAGAATTTTGCAGGCAGGAATGTTCCACTTAGATTTAATTTGCTTCCATTTGAAGCTTGATATTGATGTCCTCGAAGGTATTTTTCTCTTGAAGAAAAGAAATCTTCCGTCTGTGTCTGTAGTGAATAGCAAGAAAATCAGAAAGTTCTGTCTAACTTCATCTTGAGTTTCTTAAAAACCTTTGTCAAAATTGGATGCAACATCAGCTGAAAAGCTGGGCCACATTTTCAGCTGATGTAAATCAGTGAAGCTCTGACACACAAACTGGCCTGGTTCCAGTGCTGAGCTGAGTATTCCAGCCCATATATTTAAATGAGATATTTGATTAATATTTCTTCTCTTGTCTTAGCTGCCTATTTAAATGTCTTGATATTCTTTTCTAAGAGGAATGAGATTTAATCCAAAATGATTCCTGTTCCAGAAACAAACTGACCTGAAATTGCATTGGTGAACTCTTTGGCAGTAACCCTTCAGCACAATTGCCAAGTGAATTGTTACTCAGTGTAACTATAAACCACAGTGACCTGTGATTCTACAGTATAGCTCTGTGCCGGAAATGTGCTCATTGTTTAACGTTACATTTGATTGATAGGCCCACCCAGCTTGTTTGACCAGATTCACGGTCACCTGACTCAGTTCATCTTTGATTCAAGCTGTAAAAACTGTCCTATGTATATAACTCTGTATGGTACCTTGAACCACATAGACAGTAGCTCTCCCCTAAAGAGAGAGAGAGGTTTTTTTGGCCTTCAGAAAATGGCCTTCACTTTAATCATATAAAATATCTAGTGCAAAGCATCATGGTTAGAAAAATAAAATTTTAAATGCCCCTATTGTAGCCATTTCCCAATATAGTTTCTATGTTCATTGCCTTTGTGTATGTGACTTAGTTGCTATGGCATACTGCATACACATGGCCTGTCAGAAAATTTATTATAATAGGAAATTACAAAGGATTTTTCTTAGTTTTTTTTTGTTGAAGTATGAAACTAATGGTAGAAGGATGTATTTACTTTTGTTCATTACGTATTTTTTAATAGATTTGGAAGCCCCAAGTGCTTTTAGACCAAAACCATTAAAAATGTACAGTATTTTCTTCAGCTGTTTGCATTGACCTAAAACCTCTGTGTAGTGAATGAAAAGATTTGGCAGGCATCTTCTTCTCTTAAATGTGCTTATTCTGTCCTGAACCCACACAACTTCTAAAGCTCACATTTGGGGTCCAAAGGAAGTAAAAGAAAATACAAGTTACTGTCATCTTGGTTTTTCTCCTTGATCAATAAATATGTAGGATTTCATAAACCACTGGAGTCTGCTGCACACTGGGTGAGAGTTAAATAAAATTATGTTTTATTTGCCTAACCTGTTTGGAGGGAAGTAGGAAGAACATTTACATGAAATATTTCTGTATTTAAATTACTGAATAAATTTGGGCCCACCAAAAAGGGAACATTTAGTTAAGGCTACTACTGTCTGATTCAGGAGTTGTCAACTTGGGGGTACGCATAACCCTGGGGTACTTGGGAAGGCCCTGGGGGGTACACATGGGTGGGCAGGGATGAAAAGCGGCCACCCACCACCCCCTGTTGTTGCCTCCCAGGAGCAGGGCTGCAAGGGCAAGGGCAGTGGTGCCCCACTGAGGGCCACACTGGCACTGCCGGCCAGACGTGGATCAGGAGGGAGCTTGCATGTGGTTGCCATCACCCTGTGCTACTGCCACTCTGCATCCAGCTACATGCCACCCCCTCCCCCCTGCTGCTCTGCGTCTGGCTGTCGGGCGTACACTATTTAAAAAAGGTTGGTCTAATTTGTAGGGCTTCAGAATAATAGGTGCTATCCTGTCCTAGTCTAATACTCTGCAAGTTAACCTTTGGTGATGCAGACAGTGGTATTCAGCAAAGGAGAGGGTGGGGTTTGTAGTCAGAATTCAAAGATATAATCAAGAGCAGAGCTTTCAATTTTTTGACGTTATTGTGTTCATTCAGTTGCCTGTTGTAAGTCTCAAGGAGATCTGAAGAAGCATATTAACAGATTAGAGTTGAAGTGTACTGGAAAGATCCCACTCAGCTTGAATGCAAATGGATCTGGCCCTTGATGTCTGTGGAAGTAGTAGAATAAAATGCAAAATATTATTCCTTTTGTTCTTATTGCAGCACACTGGCAGTGAAGTTCTTTAAAATATGTGGTCATTCAGTTGAACAGTTAGAATGAGAAGAGTTTGAAAGCTGAATTCCAAAGCTCAATGGAAGATTTGAATACTTATTTCTCATGGATGCTGATGTTTGTAGAGCCTGTAGCAGAAAGCCCCCTTTTCCTCTTGCCTGCATTTGCTCTCCCCTCTTTGGATATGTTTCTCTTTTTCTACCTTTTCTTCCTTCCTCTCTCTTTCACTTTAAGATAAGGAATTGTGCTTTAAAATTTGTATGTGTGCATTTTGTATCTCCCCTTGTAGTTTGGTATTTTTATCTATTTGTGTGCCATGGCATTTGTAGCTTATATTTTATACTCCTCACCTTTCAACTTTCAATTGAATGTATTTAGTTTCATAAGTAAGTTATACATCGTAACAATGTTAACAAGGGCAGGCATCAAACTACCCTTCCTTGTATCAGGCTGGCCCCTGAAAGAGGGAGTGAATCAGTGATTGAATGTGTAACACTGTAGCAGCAGGCAGCAATTATCACCTGGGAAGCTGCAGATCAGCCAACGGAAGAACTCAATAGAAGACAATATAACAACCGGGAAATCTCTAAACGTCACTGATCAAGGGCTAGAAGCCCAGGCCTGAGTTAATCAACACCGGGGACCAACTTTTGGGCTGAATATCTCCAGATCAGCCACTCCCAGAGTCGTATTCTAAATTCATCAATGGACTCCCAAACCTGCACGTACATGCGGACGACCCCTGGGACTAACGGATGCTGTCCAGTAACCACCGAGGGGGGTGGGGTGGGGAAATCCCACAAGGGTCAATGACCCCTGGATTGGGCAAACCTGGAAACTGGGGAGTCACCAAAGTCTGCCAAGGACAGATAAAAGGCAGTGAAAAGTGATCCTCAGTGGTGCCCTCTTGATCTCCAACTCAATCAGACCTGTCCAGCCGGAAGGACCAGCCGGTGACCCCCTTCTGGAAGATAACACCACGCTGAAAGAAGGCTCAACGACAGACTCCAGTGCTTGTAGGATAGGTATACCTGAATCTGTAGCCTGCTACTGTGTGTGTATGTGTGTGCATGTGTGTGTGTGGGGACCAGCCCCAAGGTTTATGATTACAGTGTTTCAATCTGCCTAATAAACTAGAATTTTAAGGATCCCGAGTTGGGCATTTGTAGCCAGCAAGCCTACAAATACCTTGCTTGAAAATAGCCTAAATATGGTAGCTGCCACCTTGGCTGACCAATTGGGCATTCAGCTGGGCACTTCTAGAGTTAAAAGCATGGGCTAAAGAGCCACAACTCTATAGCTGGGGGCTGTAACAGACTTGTATTCTCTGTAGATTGGCCATGGAAAAGGACATGTAATGCATACTCAGCACTGGGTTACATAAACACATGATTTTGGATATTGTATATTGCTCTTGCTTGTGTAAAGAATGTCCTCCCGCAGAGCCTCCATCCTATCATCTGCTAAAGAAAACAAAGAAAAATAATTGAAATGTTGCTCCTTTTAATACAGGATCCACAGGTGCTGAAGGGAATTAGTTGAGATTGGAGGTAGGTTAGATTTTCAATAATAAGCTTGCATTTTGTAGGCTGCTATTATAATTCGGCAACTCCCACTGCTTATAAAACTTTACTTTTCCACAATGTTAATGCAGCCCAGGTGGTTTCTATGGATGCTCATTTGTTAACTAGCCCTTGATCAAACTGTGCCAGTATTGTGTTTGGCATCTAAAAGGTAGCTACAAAGCTCTTTTAAAAGAAAAGAAGATAAAAGTAATTATCTGTGTGAATATTTTTAGTTATCGGTGAAGAGATTTTACCCGCTGGTATATTTGGAAACTGTTCACTCTTTGTTCATGGTGTGATTGGTCACCTGAGTCATGTGGGCCTATTCCTCTTCCTACATTGGGTGACTGAAACTTATAAAGGGGAATAACAAGTAAGTGGCAAATAATGAAAAATTAATGAGTGCTTTTGTTTATGTATGATTATACTTGTAGAAATATTTGTATGTGTATTAGAATTACTTTCTCACATATTTGATGAGGAAAAAGCAATCTATAAACATATCCATGAACTGTGAGAATGGAGAGAAGGTAGTTCTTTCCTATTGCTCAATATATAAAAATAATGAAGTAAATATTTATTTTCCAAATCTGGACAGCTGTTTACTATCTTATGAGGAAAAATATTAACATTTTCTTAATAGAAAATAATATCCAAATGGATATTCTCTATTTGGAAAAGTGTTTGCACTATTCAAGAAGAAGTTAGATTTGGCAATACGCTGAGATGCTTGGAACTCCATTTTTCCTGTTAAAACAAAGCATCTAAAAATCTGTGAAAATGTGAATGATTCCAGTGTATCCACTGAACTGATTTAGCCTGGGCAGCCAGAGAACAAGGTCCTCAATTCTAACTTGCTGATGTGCTGTAAGAATGACCTAAAGTTACTACTCATAGGGTTCATTTTTCACTCAATTCTGGTCATGTTACTAAAACGGGGCTGGGGATGAGGGGGGAAAGAAATTACTAAGTTAGTTTACCACCCGGGGGTTAGACACTTTTAACATTTTCTATTAAAGCCTGGAAGATTCCATTTATCTTCAACAATGACCTGAACAATGTACTTCTGAAATCTTCATTTATATTATACCTAGATGAAGTCTACTTCTCTTCCTGGATGTGGTCAACTCCAATTTCAAGGCAAGGAAAAAGCAGCCAGTGATAGCATGGAATCTTTGGGACACAACTGTTTCTCATGACAATAAGCTACAATGTTAAGATGGTACAAATATTACTTAGCTTCATCTAGTTCCTATATGCGTGCTGTTGACTTATGTTTCTAGAGAATCTATTGATACTTAACATTTGCAAGTATACATTTGCAACAGCTTTGCCCCAAGTCTTTTTTTATTGCTTATTATTTCCAGAATCTATTAAACTGTATTTATTGGAAATATTTACAGTACCTCTTATTTTCACTGTGCATTGCCTCTCATCTCAGAGTTATGTGAAGAACAGTTGGTCAGTGTTCTGGTTAAGGCAATGGACTGGGATTCAGGCAATCAGGGTTCAATTTCCTACTTTGTGGGGTAATCTATTTGGTATTTTAGTTCTTTTGCCTTTAAAGATCATAAGCTCTTTGAGGCATTTCTCAAATAGTCACTTTCTTAGCAGATGCACCAGTGAAAGCACAGTTCTTTGAGCATGGAAGATACCCATGTGGAAAGTGAAAGAATACTTGATTTTCTGTTTTCTGATTTTCTGAGCAGCACGTGTATAACCATAACCTTTACTTTTTATAAATTGACCTTTCCACAGATGCATCAGTGAAGCATCATTCTCATTTACTATATCTGCCTATTTACTTTGTGTACATTTCTTAGTAGTGTAAGAGTGATGTTGTAACCATGATGGTCCAGAAATTATGCGAGAGGCAAGGACTTCTTAAGGCGATATTTTTTGTCACTTATTTGCCACTTCCTGAGAGAGAATGTCTTAGATTTGAAAGCTTGTCTAACTCTATCCCAACTACATAGCTGGCGCAATAAAACATATCACCCTACAAAATTCTTGCCTCTTGTACATTTTTAGGCATTTTGAAAAGTTCGACATTTTCCTTTGCCCATACCACAGATATGACTTAGCCTTTTTGACAAAGAGATACTGAAATGGCGGACATCAGTGCAAGAAGACCATAGAGAGGTCTTATGGTATAGGGAAATAGCCTCTTATTTGGAGACAAGGGGATGTTTAGTTAAGTGAAAGTCCTCCAGGGTCACCTCAAACTCTTAACTGCTTGCCCATCAGAACAAGCTCAAATGTACCTTTGTTCAGGAATAGTTGGACTTTTCTGAATCTTTCTAGTCTGTCTTTAGGCATAGTTTTTTTGTGCATTTAAGCTACCTCCATTTTTTTAAGGATATAACTAGATCAGCAAATGCACTTTTACTTGGTACAAAGAAAAGCTAGTTTTGTCTTTAAAAAGCACACTACATAATTTTATAGGCTCACTGAGAAGTGTATATGCCTCTGGATATATACCGTAAATGTGTACAGAAAATGAATAAAGAATTTACCACTCACATGTGAATGCATCGTGGATTTCCTAATAAAATGAATTTATATTCTATGACTTGCTGTGCATTATGATGTAGAAAGTGTAAGGTTGTAATAATGGAGGTTATAAAAAAAATCCCCTCCCCTCAGTTTCCACATGGAAGACAGAGGGGAATTCAAGAGAGGAAAGTGAAGGATTCATGTCATCTTAATTTTCACATCCATTTATTCTCTGTCTTGCAATATTCCACTTATTCAGCATGTATGAATTCTATGTAATTTACATTCTGGGGCTGCCTTCTTTATTAGTTAGAGTTACAACTGCTACTAAAGACTCCGGGAGTCTAGTGTGCTCAAGAAATGCAGGTGTGAAACTCTGAGAGAGAAAGGATTTTCTGTGTGCTGGCTTCCTTTCCCACTCGGGCACTCTCGGTGACTAAGTTTTGAGCCATGTAGCAGCACTATCACCTACTTTCACTGTAAGAGTTTCTCAGAAAAGATATAAAATTAATGTTGGCTGCAGAAAACTAAAAACAATATTTTTGCAGGCAATTAATAATTCATTTTCATTGACGACATTGCCACCTGTGTTTGCCATGCACATGGGTCTCTGGTGTCTGACTTTTGGGAGCAAGAAAGCATGACACAAAATATTTCAATCACATTTCTTTACAAAATAATCACTTTGCAATTTAATGGAAACCTATTCTGCCCTTGGCAATTTAATATAGCAGGTCTGCAAGCTGTTTCCTTTAAAATGGCAATGTTTTCTACTTCCTATAAACATATCCTGATTTTATATTAATAAAGAGCTTTGCCTTTTGCCTGAGTTTTACACACGGTCTTTGTCCTAGAAGCCTCTGCCACTGTCAGACAACCTAAAATTTGACACATTGCAAGGGTGTAATAATATCCCTGTGATTGTAAACTGCGAGTACTAATAACAAATGTAAGGTTACTACTAGGTCAGGAAAGCTCTTAGAAACCTCATAGCTGAGCCATGTAGTCTAATGGTATAAAGCCTTTAACTTACTGTATAGCATTAAGCAGGTACCATATTAAGTAACCTTGTCTAAACAATGGTGAAGTATACTTAAGAGAAGTGCTGTCAGGAGTACGCATGCCAGAGATAGTGCTGTGTTCTCATAAATGATGTGTTAGAAAAATCTTCAGGATAATATTTTTACTTGCTTCATTATCTTGTACTAAAAACTTCATCAGTTTTTTATGTTTATGAAAGTAAAAATTGTTTATGAAAGGAAAAATACTGTGTTGTAATTGTGGGGAAGAGTTACTGAAATGAGTTTACATGTCTCCTGCCTACTGGAAGCATGTCACTAAAAATGTAGTATTCATACATGGTACTTCAGAATTTAAAAAATTCTTGCCATCTTAAAATCATGTTATATTCATGGAAGACCCTAAATTAATTTAATAACTAACGTGAGATCAACTTTAAACAGGCAATAATTTTTATTCATATCATAGAATTAACATTTTAGAAAAATACTAGAAGACACAGACTGTGGGGCGCACACACAGCTCAGCACTGAACTGCTTTGAGCCATTCTTCAGCTGTCTACTCTGCCCAATTGTCTTTCATTTCATCCCCAGGCCATTTAGACATGCCCTAGACATCTTCAATATAAACATTTGCTTTAATACAGCACTTTGAGTGGAAAGGCAAATTTTAAGTAAGGTTGCCTTCTATTCGGATTTTGTTATTTTTCTTTGTTATTTTCTTACTTTTTTTCTCCCAAAAGGTCTTTGTACAAAGTGTAAATGACAGTGAAAAAAACTTAAGACAAAGAGTGTTTTTTGCCAAACTTAAAGTAACTACCTTAGAATCCTTCAGCTGCTCTGAACAAACCCCAGGTGACCACCATCGGAGTCAGATTAGCACTGTTGTTAGAGCCATAGCTCTTCCTCTAAGCATCATAAATTCTTCTGTGAAAGAAATCATTCAATAAGTGACCTGTGCTTTATTTGGACAGTTCCTGCAGATGAGAGGAAACCCTGAATAAAAGTGACTACTATGTGGTAGAAAATAATGCCTTATAACCCCAGACAAGGAAAAAAAAATGCCACCACAAGAAAACTGTTTTCTTTAACCTTCCTCCACCCTTGAATATCTTAATCCCAAATCCTTCCTGAAGCTGTGTGCTGCTTGCCAGCATTTTGTGAATGTCTTCTCAATTAATCAGGAGTTGTCTAGCATTAATGGTACCTATGAATGTGCTAATGGTGAAATATTACCCCATTGCCCCCACAAAAACCTTCTGCTCCATGAAGAGCTATGCAAATTACAGAGAGCAAGTATCTGTTTCCTCCCATTATATCAGAATGTCACCAGGGTAGTGTTGCTGTGATGTGAACCATTACTACTGCTTCTCCCTGAATAGTTTCTTTTAATGGTGCCTCTTGTTTGCAGGGAAGGCTAGTTTGTTTATATGTTGTTTTCCAGATTTGGCCTGTAAGGAGGGTTGCTGCATCCTGTGTCCAGACAGAACACCCAGGCTGAATCTCTGAAACACAAGACAATGTTGATGTTTGTAAATGACCAAAGCATAACTAATCTATTTAATCAGCATTATTGCTTTTATAGCTTCCTTTAAGCTCTTACTTTCTACTTGTAACGCCCAGGTTGCTGTAGAAAAAGTGGTCTCTAGCCTCGATTTAGGGAAAACTTCATTCTGCTAAAATGTTATAACTCTTACAAAAGACTGAAGTGAAAATATTTGGGAAGTGCATGTGCAATCTTGTGTTTCTCAAATTACAGATTACATATGGTGAAGAGTTACTTTCAGCTGGCAATAAACTCAAAGCTTTAATAAATCATAGCTATGAAGAACAAGTAATTAATAAGAGCTTCCCCAATGGGATAGTGTTACAATGCTTTCTCCAAGACACAATGCTTCCACTAAGATGATGATAATGATCATGCATTTACTGTACTTTCATCTAAATAGGTCCCAAAGGGTTTAACAAACTCTATGAACTATTTGTAAAGGCTATGAGCCTGATTCTTCTCTCGCTAAACTAGTGTAAATCAGGAGTAAAGCCAGTTGAATTACAGTCTAAAACCAGTTGTAGGTGAGAAGAGATCTATATACAGAGAAAAAACATGTTTTTGATAGTGCTTAGATTATAAATATAATTTAAATTATGTTCCTATTGGACAAATTGCCAAATCAAAAAATATGTTATAATTGGGCATGTGCAACTAAACTCTCAGAGTGATTAGACATGTGTACCATATTTAAACTTGGTAAAAATCATTTGTGTTTTTGCTATAAGCCAAAAATAAATGAAGACCTGGGTGGTACTATGAAATGAAAAATATACCACTTCTCCTAGGCACAGTAAAATGTAGATTAATGAAAGGATTGACTGAAGTAATCATTTGTATTATATATGGGAAAAAATTAAAGCATGATGAAACTCTTTAGTGATTCACTGTATCTATTAAAGTGCTTCTCTAGATTTCTTTCAGAAGAAAGCTCAGAAAGTACTTTATACACAGAAATAACAATTCTATAATAGACCACACACCAAAACAAGATTTATAGAAAAATGTAATAAACAGACCACTTTGGATCTCTGTAAAAGTAAACCACCCATATTGCTTGGCCTAATAGAGCTCTGCACATGAAATATTTTAGTATTTCAGCATTCCTTATTTTGTATATCATGTTGAGCTTCTGTTCTGATGATGAAGGAGATCTATCAGTGTCAATTGAGCTCTGTACTGGATTCATCTTTGTCTGGAAACTATGTGGAAGTCTTGGTGGTGAGTTATTTTCATTTCTAAAGTAGATGGATTGATGGACACGGGAAAAGGGCCACCATATGGACTGGTAGAGATGATCCTTTACAATTCTATGTTTGCTTCTGTATTTTAAGGTGGATGCCCTTGCTGTGGATACTACATTTCTGATGTTTGTTTAATGTGGCCTGTTCTCATGTCCAAAGATGAGAAGATACAACGTTTCTAGAGTATGCCAGTCGTGCTTCTGGGTCAGATGAAGACAATCATTCCAGAATGACCTGTTGTGGTTAAATGTGTTTCCCAAAGCAGTATCAGCATTTGCAATATTGGCAAACAAAGGGGATATTTTATTCCTCCTTGAGAAGGATACTCCAAAACCTTTTCTTCTGTTTTTCCTATTGGTTTTGGAGGTAGACGTAGAAACAGAAAACAGGGATACAGAATTGTTATGAGTCCAGAGATTACATAATGGAGAATAAAAATAAACTAGGAGGAAAGTAAACCAGAAGAAATGAATATTGTTACCAAATAAAGTTTCAGAAATTTCTCTTGTCACTGAAGTGTGATTCAATAAAGAAAAGTAAAATGTGGTATTGTAAGGCTTATCTTTTGGATCAAATATGCTCTGATTACAAGTAAAATATGTGTTGTTTTCTCCCCCCCCAAGCTAGTCTACAAGCTCCATCTGGTATCTGAGAACCAAGTTTGTTTCTTTCTATCTTTTTTTATCAGTTCTTCAGTGCCAATTATATTCTCATGCATTCCGTGACAATTAGTGGTTTGTGTAGGTATGTGATTGAAACTAAGGTTATATCTATGTTGCAGTCATCTTAAATAAGTACTTTAGTTGATGAGGCACAAGAGACAGAATAAAGTCCGCACTCTCTTAGATGTATCAGCTGTTCCGCGTTTACAAGAGGAAGAGCAGTTTGAAAATCTAAGTAAGAAAATAAGGAACTAGGACCTTGATTACATGCCAGAACATCAATCTCCTAGGTCAAGTCTAGTTGCCTGCACTCATAGGCAATCATGTCATATGTCACACTGATACATTCATTTAAGGAAGTCTGATTCTGTTCCCACTCACACCAGTGACTGCAATGGTGTTACTCCCAACTTAAGCTAATGCCAGGAGGAAGATTAATTCATACTCTTGAATAAGATGATGTCCTTTGTACTTAATGCTTACAGGAAACATGCTGTGCTAATGGGCATTTTACATTGCTCGTCTTTGCATTAAAAGTGCCACAGGTAGGGCAAAACATAAGGATAAGTGCTTGAAAAAGAAAGGCCTGAAGCAATAACAATGAAATCAGGGGCAGCTACTACAGTCAGATACATTGTGGAAGCTGTAAGGAAAGAAGAATATGTGGCATCACTTAAGTTGATGGAATAATTCACAAGTTACTTGACACATTTTGTCTCCTCTGTATGTGAGTCATCTATTAGCCACATTTAAATTGTCTCAAATTTATTCATAATTCAACTTTTTTTGCCATTTTTTTTATTTTTTTGCCAAAAAACCTATTTTGTTTATAGAGTTAGTGGCTCAGTCATGGGTAGTTTGTCATGAGTGCTCTGTATTTGGAGATAAAAATTCTCTTAAGTGTACACAGAGATCATAAGGAATGTTTCTTCATTCAGATGCTATCCAAATAGCAAGTTAGAGTCAGTTTCCAGAAAGTATACTCATATTTGCAAGTACTAAATTAGCTTTCTGCAAATATTCTCCAAAATTAGTTAACATTCACTCTATCAGTGCTGCTGGCAAAAAAATTTTCTGGTAAATGTTTCTGGAAAGTGAACACTAAATAAGGCATTTAAACTGTGAAGAAATATATTTAAACACTCTTTTTGTAGTATTTGAGCAATTCTCAATAGTGGCAGCCACAGTTGCCTAAATGTATAGAGCTCGGCAAAATATTTTTATCTAATCAGTTATTTGTTTGAAAAATGCTGAAACCAGTTGCCAAATTTACAAATTTGAAACAAATGAAAGTGCTGAAGAAGTAGTTTCGGCCAGATTCATAAGGGGGACTTAGATACAATGCTTAAAATGAATGAGGTTACACTACTGATGCCCATTTTGATGAGGAGTAGTCCAGGTGCTGGAGCATTCTTCTGACATGTTGGAAGCCTCAGGTTCAAGTTCCTTCTTTACCAGATTCAGAGTAGGGAATTGTACTCAGCCCTTCCACATCTGAAAAAAAGTGTTGTAAGCACTGAGTTTACAGGGTAAATGAAAATGGTGTCTTGTTCCCCTGTGAATTCTGTCCTTTATTTCCAATTTTCCTTTGCTTTTGTTAAAAATGCCCAAATGTAAATGTTGCATTCACCCCTAACTGATTTTTTTTTTTTTTTGACCGGCTAATTTTTTTTTTTAAATTCAGGTTGACCCCAAACAATTTTTTCTTCAATTTTGCAGTTCAGCCACTAAGCCGGATTATTCATGTAGCTCTAGTGCTGTAATCATTTAGTCTTGTCCTCTCACTGAAAAGAACTTGAACGCTTAAATCTTGAGTTTCAACAAGACTTTATCCCATAGATCACCAACATCCGCTCTTCCTGCCTCTCCCTCTCTTGTTAGTCTGCATAGTATATGGTGTCTGAATTGCCAGAAGCACATAAATCACATGCTAAGGTCATCTTTATTAGTTGCTTCTGCTTGCTTAGGAAGTGCATCATCAATCAACATTTGTGAGCCTGAGTCAGTCTCATCCCTGTGGCTGGGTTTATGCTACTAGTGTTAGTGCTATAGGCAGAGAATGAGTGTCAAGATTTAGAAAGCCAAAGGGCTAAAGCTGAGAAGTGGAATTGGAACGGATTCTGCTGATGGAGTGGAAAGAAATTTTAGCAAGTGGCTCGAGTGATGTCAGATCAATGATGGCCTTACAGTTTTTTTTTCTCTCTTTCTGCTAAAGATATTGTACTTGAAATGAGCCCTAGGCAATGTGATAGTAGTGTGGAGGAACTGCTGTGCAAATGGGCATTTTACATTGCTTTTTCTTGTCCCCGGGTTTTTTTTATTATTATTTGTTCAGCTGGCTCTGTGCCAACATTTCCTTCCCTTATGTTTAGTTACTGCACTACACTGAGTTTCCTTTTAAGAAGAACTTATTTTTAACATAGTGGTGGGGAATCTGTAGCTGATATTAGAACAGTAAGAGCAAAAGTAGATGGATGTGTCAGTTTTTGTGTTGCATTTTAGATTATCCAAGGTTCAGTGGGAAACTAGGTTTGGGTTTCCTTTTGACTTTCTCATTTAGTCAGTGTGGTAAAATGTCCACATTTACAAAGAGGTCTCAAAGTGTAAAAAATACTTGCCATTTTGCACTTATTTCTGGGGGTGGAATGTATGCATGAAACAATGTGGGCAACAGATTTAACACAGGCCATTAGTGATTGGTCTCATTTGTACTCGGAGCAAGGGGTTTATTGACTCTTGGTGCATACTGCTAACCTTCTAAAGATCTGCTTGGGGGATTGAGTTGCAATTTTTGCCCCCTCTTTATCTGCTCTCTATCATCTCAGGCTGTGCTCCTGTCAGATTTCATTAAGCTCATACAGGTTTTAGTACAGTCAGTAGGTGAGTAGGTGGCCTTCAAGGAAAAGTCAAATATTGGTGCTCCACTCAGTTTTCCTGAATCAGTTCCTAATCATTTACCTGGACTGATGCAAGTGGATGATTTGCTGCCATTTTTTTTCCCCTATGAGATGCAAAGCCTTCCTGGAGTTGGTTTTAATAAAAAAAAAACAAAAAAAAACAAACCCCACCAATATTTGCTCTAATTTTAAAATTAATCTGCTGTACTGGCTCTCAAACCCCTTTTCTGTTCACTTCCCATGAATGCTAATCTGACTATTAAATTTCATTTGTACCAAAGTTTGAGGAGTCCTCACCAAAATTGGGATTCAAGACACAGAGAGAGAGAGAAGATAGATGCACAGAAACCTGTACAATGGTCTGCAATGGTGGAAGTAGGTCGAAGAAACTGTCTCAGTCCATATAGAGTCTCATCGCAGGGGTCCTCTTCGGGTGGAGTGGGGTGGTCTGTTGCTGAAGAATCCTCTCAAAGTGAAGTCCATCTGGTACAGAGGGGGGTTGAGGCGGCCCCCTCTGGGTCCAGTCCAGCGGCAGTCCATCTGGTATTACAATACCAACTTTTCTTAAGGTATTTTGGCACCTAAGTTGCTGGTTTTAGATCTTAGAAGTGTGGAAGCATATAAAAATTAATTAAAAAAAAAACTGTGTTAACTGGACTCTTCAGAAATTTCTAATAATGTTGATTCTAGCTTGAGGAGGATCTTTTTTTTCCTCCCATGTTTTCCTATTTCATGGGATCTGCTAGCCTTCCAGTATTAATTTACAGAAAGGAAATTTAACCTTCTCTGCATAATGGGTAGCACGCTGATACAGATGCAAATGCCCTTAAATCTGACACGCAGATTCTTGTATCTTAAATCAATTTGGGCCAGCTTTAAGTATCAAGATACTTGAGTGAGCTTATGGAAGCTGCAAGTGGGTGTGTGAAGGACATATGAACACTTCATGCTTGAATAAAAAACTCATGCTTTCTTTCCCACTTGCACCCACATTTTAGTAATGTAAAGGAATTCTTGAGGTCTCAGTAGAGGTAAAGTGTCTGACTAATAGATACCTCCAAGCTTATTCTATGTGGAGTCAAGAAAAGAGGCCTTGTGTCTCATCTTGAATTTAAACCAAAAAAGATCTTAGGGAATTCTGCACAAAAATATCTTTATGGATCCTTGCTATTTTATTATAAAAAATCTCTAAAGAAAAATGTCAAGGCTGAAACAGAAAATGAGAAATTCACATTTCTGTGTACAATGTACTAAGGCATAGTAAAATCTTACTTATTTTATAGAACTGCAGTTAGGCGCGCACACATTTTTTTTTTTTTACCTACTAAAACGTGGCTCTGGGTGAGGCCGGCTGAATCAGTTAGGCTTGTATGTATTAGCTTGTTTATGCAAGGATGATGAAGAAGACCATCACCACAAGTTCAAATTAGTGTCTGAACTTCACAATGTGTATGCAGACTGAAGTTCTGGAAATTCAAATATCTTGCTTTATTTAGATGGGTTCAATTGTCATTGCTGGTAAAAAAAATAATTGGTATTGAATTTTAATGCTACTTAGTTAATATAGGGAGTATTTTAGATCAGTGGTTGTGCCAGAGCATATATGCATGCTTAACATTGGACTTCACATACTTAAGCATTTACTATTTGCATGCTTCAAGTTAAGCACATACATAATCATAGATTTTTCATTTACTTCAATAGAACTGTTAAATTGCCAAAGGATATTTAAACGATCTATAATTTAATACCTTCTCCAGTGTCCTGCCCCTAGATTCAAAATTGGGTGTAGACTATATAATTTTATTATTAAAAAAAAGCTCCCTAAAATACAATGCTAATAATTTAAATATGGCATTGTTAGGCCTTTCATGCTGTTTATGATACAGAAAGCCATCTTCTGCCCATTCCAATCCTGTCTTCCGGCAAAGCATCATACTTCAAGTTTTAGTCATTCTTTGTTCCTTCTTTTGTTCTACAAAACAGTGACTGTATCTACACGAGACGCTTACTGCACAGTAGCTCATTACTACTGCATAGTTAGTACTGTGCGGTAGTATCGCAGGGCACAAACTGTGATGTGACATTACTGCACAGTAGTAACGATCTATTGTGCAGTAGTAATGAACAGTATCGCCTGGAAGCCGTGCAAGGATGCTACTGTGTAGTAACACCAGATATTGAGTAGTCATGTAGTACTTGGTTATGCAAGTACTAAATGACTGTGCAGTAACAACTTCATGGTCAGTGTCTCATGTAGGCTAACCTAGCAGCAGGGCCATCCAGGTAGGGAGAGGGGGAGGGGGCAAATCGGGTGACTGCCCCAGGCCCATGGAGCCTGTCAGACCAGCAGCGGTGTGGACCTGGGAGGAGTGGTGGCTCCATGTCCAGCCACTCTCTACTCCACCCCCCACCCCACAGCTTCTTCAGGTCTGGGGCCCATGGGATCGGAGCGGGGGCAGGGCCCCACGTGGGCTGGTTTGCCCCGGGCCCCACACCTTGCTCGAGTCAGCTCTTCCTAGTAGTCATTTGTTGCTCTTCATTCCATTACCTTGCTGCAGGGCAGTGCTAGTTGGTTGTTGAATGTGGTCTTCCATAACTTCAGAGCTGTGTTCTGATTACAGCTTCTGTTCTGAAGCCTCCCTTTTTTAAATTTGTTATTCAGAGCTGTTTGGCTCATCTCAGATTTTTTCCCTTGAACCTGTAACTACTTAAGTACTTGAGTATTGTTACTACACAAATAGCCCTGTTGATTCAGATCGATATGATTGCAATAGGAACACTCACACTGATGGAAACCACATGTATTTAAGTGGTAGCAAGCTTGAAACTTTTATTATATATTTTATAAAGAATCAGAATTCATGTTCTGTACGGTCCAAAAGAATATTGTTTTAATGGTAGTTAGATCCCCAAATATGCAGAAAGGGACATGGTAGGATTTTCAGTATTGTCTTGGCTTTGGTTCTAAAATAGGTCCCAAATGTGCATGTATTTCATCCTTTGGTATGCTTGAAAATTGGATAGAGTTCCTTGCCTTGAAGAGTTCACAGTCCAAAAAGGCAGAATTATTGGGGGTGCACACAAAATGGCAACTCCTCACTGTAACTGAAAATGCTCTGCAGGAAGTATTCTGAATTGCAACTGTAACCCAAGTGTACCCAAATAACGTGCTTCCCTCTCCAGATAGAAGGAACGGGTGGCAGGCAGGAGTGCTGTGAGAGGGATCTGCAATTTGCAGGCAAATCCCTCTATTCCTTAGAGTCAGGCCAGGACAAGAGATACTTAATTATATACAGATTTATTAATATATATAAAAATCAAGGGAATTGATGTTAATAATCGCATATATATAAATATACAATTATCATATAATACTATGCAATACAGATAAAGGCTGAAAGATTACACCGTTTCAGGTAGCCCAAGCAATGTATTGATAATCAGTTGATTTAAAATAAACAAACAATAGGTAGATACAGGTGAGCACATATATATACAATTAAACAACAGTCAAAACACAAATATACACAGGTAAGTATATATAACCATCAGGAAAGAGGTCCCAGAAGAGTCCATTTGCAAGTTTTTACTTAACACTCTATTGAACTATCAAATAAAAAGATAGAAATGTTCACAAAATATAAGGCACTTCAGTAACAGGTCAACCTCAGTTCTATAATTACCCCACGGCCCAGACCAACCATGGGGCATAGGCAGCACTCTGGCCTGCAGGGGGAAAAGAAAACCTCTGTGCTCCCCAGGCCTGTGGTGGGCCCCAGGGACTCCTCCCAAAGGTAATTCCAGATCCTGGGAGCTCCATTCAGCTCTAGCTTCTCTGAGGATAGCTACTTCACACCTGGGGTAGCTTAACTTGCCTGTGGGAATCTCTTCCCCAACAACTCATGACTCCATGGGCATGAATGGGTGGTCCTCATCCCCGCGACTGAAGTACTCCTTACATGCGGGGCCTCCCAGGCCACAGGCTGTCCTTGGGCTGATGCTTGCAGGTGGCCCTATGCACTGTCATGTGCAGCAAGGGCTCTGCATTCTGCTCATGGTTGGGGGCTCAGGCTGCCTTCTGCAGCTCCAAGGCCCAGGTCCTCGCCTGGGACCAGCCATGCACTGAGCGTGCATGGGAGTAATGGCCGCGTGCCAGGAAAGGTTGAACCTAAGCTGCCTTAAGTGGCTCCCAGGATTGGGGTCACACCAGATCACACCACACTGCCAGCTCCTTGTTTCTGGCCTCATGCCGGGGGATTGCAGATCCAAGCCACCTTGAATGGCTCCCAGGGTTTGGGCTCTGTGCACCAATACTGCATTCCCCATGGTGGAGCTGGGGACGCATCCACTCACTGCTCCTGCTCATGAAGATGCATCTTTGGGCTCTTCAGGGCACTGGTTCCACCTGTTGGCCAGCTCACACCAGCTCTTCTTTGCCCGTCCTCTTCTCTGTCCCTCAATGCATCTGCTGCGTGCTGATCCTTTTATTTGCTCCACCCCTAGAGTGCTATTGGACCTGCAAAGTGCAGGCTATAACCAGGTCTGGGGCTCTTCACCCCCTCCCCCCTGGCAGGGATGGGACAAGTCCCTTCCTAGCAGTTACCTGATTGGTGGATGGGCTTCACCAATCACAACAAAGATTCTCTGAGCCCAGTATGCTGGGCTGTGTTGGTAAGTCCTCCACACAATGATCCCCCAGACAAAACAGAAGTTCACTTTTGGTTCCAGGGGGGAAGGGAATCTAGTTGCTGGCTGGGAGCCTGAAGCTGGTTTCCCCTAGCAATGGCCCTTACTCCCTGTGAGGCTGCAAAGTTTTCAGAATGGGAGGGAAGAAAGGGAGCAGAGGGAGCTCATTCTAGGGGTTCCCCAGCCAGTGCTGAAGGGTGAGGTGGATGAATTGGAGCCCCCCACCCCGCAGGGAGCTGCAATACACCCACCCAACACTCCAGCAGGGGCTGAAAAAACCTAAGTGAACTTCCTCTGCTGCCTTTCCTCCTTCCCATTTTGAAAACAGCAGGCAGCACAGATAGAACTTACAGAAGATGCTCTGTTTTGAAACATCTTCATCTGCCCCCTCATGCAAAGATTTTTCTCTCAGTTAACCATTTCTGAAGCACTCTGCAGCAATGCATTTGTGTTTGGTCATGGCTATAGTCTGCTTTCAGTGGCCAGATTGGGTGAAAATTATCACATCTGTCTTCACCCTGGAAGGCTAATAGCAGAAATAGCTAAACATATTGTTTTAAATTTATTTTGTAGGCAAAAGTGATGAGTTGCAGAACTTTAGACCTGATATCACTCTCCTATTGTAGGTACCTTATCTTCTTCAACTGAATCAGCCAAATGCTTCATGCTTGGTCTCTCTCTCTCTCTTTTCCCCTATAACTTGCTTTTTCACCCCTATATTTTTGCTCACTGGTTGCAGACTTAGAACAGGAGGCTTTGTTTTCTACTCCTCTGTCCAGTATTCTGTACCCACTCATTGGTGCCAATTCTGTATATAAATACAAGAGTTGCTTTCCCAGAGAGCTTACAAATGATGTATAAAATCAAACAATGGGGGTATATAACAAACAGAGGAAAGTGGAGACAATGTATTGTGAAATCCCACCTTTCTTTCCATTCCTGAGGTGATCTAAAAAGAGGTTCAAACCAAGCAAAAATTGCCAGTAGGGCTGTGTGAAGCTTTGGTCCCTGATTCAATTTGGCAGAGATTTGGCTCAATTTGGTAGCTGAATCTCTGAATCCAAATCAAAACAGAGGACCCTTTAATCTCTCTGAATTGAATCAGAACCCTCCAAATCAATTCAGAGAGATTTGAAAAGATTCAGAAATTCAGACATAGAGACATCCTTAAATGTTTTTTCTACATACCTTTAGGTAGCAGGGGCTCATGAGTGCTGTGATGCTGGGCACATGGAGTGTCCCACAGGAGCATGGGGGGCTCCCCAATATGTTCGGCAGCAGACCTGGAAGTGGACCAGAAGCACTTCCGGTCCACTTCTGGATCCGCTGGGGAGTGTGCTGGGGGCCCCCCTCGTGCTTCCCCAACTTAGCGACTGATGCCTCAGTCTAAGCGGGGAACCCGGGGTTCCCCTGTGGCTGATCACTGAGCTGGGGGAGGCATGGGGGGGCATGGGGGGGGGGGGCCCAGCATGCTCCCCAGCAGACCCAGACATGGACTGGTAGTCCTTCTGGTCCACTTCCAGGTTCACTGACGAGCACATGGAGAGCCCTGCCCAGCACTCCTGTGGGACACTCTATGTGCCCCAGCATTGCAGCAATCATGAGCCGTGCTGGTACCTCAAGGTATGTAGAAAAAACTTTTAAAGCTGTGTCTATGACTGAACTGCTGATTCTCTAATCAGCATTGAGTCTTCAGGTTCAGATTCGTTCGAATTGAATCAAGGACAATGATCTGACTCAACAAATCAGATCACTGTCCCTGATTTGGGCCAAATCTAAATCTGAGTCAAATAGGGCTCACTTTGCACAACCCTAATTGCCAAACCCTTTGGCCGCATCCAGACAAGCACATATGTGTGGTATGTGGTGCCACAGACCCATCTGTGGTGCCACACACTTTACACACAGGTGTTTCCCACACTGCTACTTTGTAGTGTGGGGTTTTTTTTTTGGACCCCAGGATCTCCTGGGGTTAAAAAAAGTCACACCAGAAAAAAAGTGGGGTGTCACATGTGGCGGCACCGCACACTGCCCAAAACCAGTCTGGCCAGCCACAGCCAAACTCTGGCCTCCAGCTGCCGGACCACAACAACTGCAGCTTCCTGAGGCTCCTAGAACCCCAGGTAAGGCTGCTGGGGCCACACAGTTCCTGGCCCCTGCCTCCCCTTTCCCATCCAGAGTAACCTGTCATGCACCAGATTGCAGGTGTGCCACTGCTGTTTGTCCCTGGGGAAACAAATGTTCACACTCATCTGGACATGTTTTGGCAGGATATCAGGAAAAAAAAATTACAGGTCCTATTCTACTAAACTTCTGAATTGTAGGTTGTGTACTTATGTGAAATGAACAATAACATTCACGACATAGCACTTATTTATTTTTTAATCAGCTTATTTGAACATGCTAACTAAGATTACAATTGACTTAACTTTCTAGTGATGAGGGCTTGGTAATGATATAGTAATGCATCTTTAACATGGAGAGTGGTCATTATTATTTGAAACTTAATTTGCAGGTTTACACTTTTTTATTTTGTAATTTGCAGGTGGCATAGGAGGAAAAGTAAAAATCATCATGAATCATCATAGTCAATTTGACCATTAAGAGTGTGATCACAAACAAAGCAAGCCAAGTTTAATAATTGTAGTACATCAACATGCTTCAAAAAGCATCTTTTATCTTTAGTACACTTTGGGATGCATACTTTACTTTTCAGTTTGAATGAGGGTGGCAGTAACTGTTGCCCAATTGCTAGAAGGAATTTCAGCCCCTGTCATTTTAAAAGGTTGGGGTTTTTTAATTCAGTGTTTCTGGACTTTAGGACATTCTTACCAGTTTGAGAAACAGGTCTCACCCATTTCACCATTTCAGCAGCCAAGTTGAGAGTTCTGTGCTGTTCAGGCTGTTATCCTCTGTTGTTTTGATCGCTCATTGTTTGTATTGTGTTAGTATTTGGGAACTAGTCACAGACCAGACCTTCATTTGGCTTACTGCTCTACATACTTCTTATAGTGAGTAGCCATAGCCAGCAGAGGCCCAGGGCTAATAGGACTTAGCCCCCCGCAAACTAATTTTGTGGGGGCTGGTGACTGCAGCACCACCATGGTGCTGCTGTCCTGCAGTACCCGGCATCATTTGACATGCAGGTAGGCCAGCGCCCCCCACACACACAGCTCTGCTTCAGCACTACTGCCACAGTGCTGTGCCCCAACTGCATGCTCTTTTGTCGCCCCCACCCCCCAAATATTATGTTCTTCTGCTGCTTATGTGGGTAGCTTGGTCCAGATGTCCTTATAATTAAAATATTTTTTTTCTTAAAGAATGGAATGTGTCAGATGCCACTAGAAATGAATTATCTCTGTTTTTGCACAAAATAAAGGAGGAAGTTGTACTCTGCTACAAGAGTTACTGGTATTCTACTCACAGATTTTGCAGGTTTAAATCTCACATTTGATGTTCCTTTATTAAACATATATGTATTAAAAAAAAATCCATTAGATTGTCTATATTGTATTTACTTCCCTAAAATGCTTTATATATGCATGATATACAATAAAATGTTTTATATATGCGTGATATACAATAGTACAAAAGGATTTCGGATGAGCGTTCTTAAATATTCAAATCGAGTTGTTAAATATTTCCCTCTTCAGATTCTGAAAAACAACTGATTGCATGAAAAGAGAAATGTACATACAGTGTGTTCTAGGCCTGTGAGTAAAGGCAATTTGGGTTTCTAAAGCCTCCCACTTCTTCCACAAACAGCTCCCACTAAATTACTGCTGGTTTTCCCCTCTCTCATTTCTGACAGAAAAAGGAAGCATTTCTACGGTGAAGAAAGCCATTCTAATACACATGATGATGGTGATGTTGTCTTGTTGCACTGAGAATTTCACCAATCTCTGGCCTACTGTTAGAAACTGAGAAGGTTAATGGGTGGGTGCAATAGCAGTTAGGTATCTGTGCTACAGAAAATTAACACCTGGCTAGAAGCTTGGAAAAATCATACTATTAGCTGACATTGTAAAAAATGCCTCTCCTAGAAAACATGATTAAATTAGCTATAGTGGCAAAGCCTTCAGACTCAGGAGATCCTGTTTTGGTTTCCTGCTGTCATGGGTTTCCTGTGTGGTTCTGGTCAACTCACTTAGGTGTGTTTCTAGTGCTGTTACAGGTACCACTAGCAGTTTAGCTGTGTTTTAGCACAGGCTAATTGTTTTTGCTCCTCTGTGAACCAGAATTAATATTTTCCCATTGGCTCTAACTGTGAGGCATTCAGATACATTAGTAGTGGGAGATATATAAGCTGCATAAACCTTTTACTTTAAACACATCTTGGTAAGTTCTACATTGGAATTTAACTACAAACCAGTGGATCATATTAATCAAAAAGGGTCATATGGAGCCATATCCTTCCCAAGGCTACAGGTTTTTCACCCCTCTTTGGTACAGCAAAAGGTCTATGAATCTATCCTAGGTAGGCAATGGGGATTTCCGCTGGTCACAGGGATGTGTTCAATAAGTCCCATGGGAAGATCAGACCAGAATCTATTTGATAGTTGCTACACATGTAGCAGTCTTTTGAAAGACTGAGAGCACAATTTAGGATTCTCTCAGTACTGTTATAAGTTATGGTGAAAGCCCTAAAGATTGTGGGATCACAAAGGTGGCTTAAGATGAACTTTGCACCCCTCCCCCATCTCCTCCCAGCAGCCCAGGCAGAGCCATACTGCATTTGAGAAACTGGGCTACAGTCTGTCAGCCAGACATGTCTCAGACCTTATACAGCTTTCAGATCATAACTAATATGTTGGATATTTTCAGAATGTTTAGTGTGTTCTCCTAGAGCAAAGGTGTTAAACTCATCTGGTCCCATGGGCTGGCTGAGGGGTGTGGGGCCACTCTGTAGGCTGGATTAGTAATAGGCGCTACATGTAATGCACACTTGGACTGGCTGAATATACTGCTTGTAGAACACATAATGGCTCTGGCCCTGGCCCCAGATGCAGCCCTGCACATGGCATGTCATGTGTGGGGCCAGTACAACACACAGCCTGCAGGAGTCTGGGGAGTGCTGCATGTGGTGCCCATACCAGACTACCCTATGCACTGGATCTGGTACACAGGAATGGTCTGTGTACCCAATGTAGACTGGTCCCAGATCCAGCATGCAGGACTGGCCCAGTGTGGGCACCATGTAGAATGACCCCATGCATTATATGTAGAGCACATTGGCTCCAGCCTAGCATGACAGAGTGCATTGCATGTGGCACCCAAACCAGACCAGCTCTGCGTGCTGGATCTGGCATGGGTTGCCCATCTGTAAGCCTGATCCAGTCCAGATCCAGCATGTTGGACAAATTCAGCACAAGCACTGCATGCAGAACACACCCCAGAACAGCCACGTGCCCTATTCAGGCTGTGCCAGACAGGCTCTGCATACTGCATGCAATGTGCCATGCTGTGGCAAACACATGCTGCATGGACAGGCAGAACTGCGGTCCAGGTGCTACGGCTCTGTGGGACAATCTGGCCCAGAGGCCATACCTTTGACACCCCTGTGTTAGAGTTTGTAGTAGACATCTAAGATAGAGACAAAAATATACATAATACTTAATATTCAAACTGTCCCACAAAAATAGACACACTTTCACCAGAAAAGGGTAAACTATATGGCTGCCTATACACATGCTTGTTGCATTTTAATTAGAATGTTCTAATTAAAATGCCCTAGCATCACCTCATCGTCATGTCTCCTAAGCCCCCATGTGTTTTAAAATGACTGCCAGGGCACTTTAGCTAAACCTCATCAAATGAGGTTTGATGTGTGGGGTGAGCTGTAGAATAAGCCCTCTCCTTGCCCCCTTCACCAGATGCCAGTGGGAGGAGGAATAAGCCACCTCCCTGCCCCTTCACCTCAGGAAGCCATGCCGGCTGGCCTCTGGCCATGCCCCTGCCCCTGGTGCTGGAGTGATGAAGGGGGACGAGGCAGCAGCCCCTGTGATGGTGTGCCAGGGAGCGCAAGCCTCTTCCTGGTGGGGAGGCTGCATTGCCACAGACTGCATAGGGTGAGTGGTGGCAGAGGCACTAGAGGAGACCTGGGGGGCAATGGCCATCCCAGAATTTGGCTTAGCTCCCGTAGCCACCCCTCTGAGCTCTGCTGCCACTTTCTCCACACAGGCTGTGGTATCTCTGCCTGCTCTGCTCTGGCCTACAGCACAGGCCCCCCCACAAGGAATAGGCTTACATTCCCTGGGACACCATACCCCGCCCTTGTTGGTCCAGTGGCAGGGGTGGGAGCATGGCCAGATGCCAGGTGGCATGGCCCCCTGAGGGGAAGGGGCCGGGGCAGATGTTTATTCCCCTTTCTGACCCCTCTCCCCACAAGTGACCGCAGCCGGGGTTTGCCTGGCCAGGTATAGGTGGCAGAGGCTGTGGCTGGGTCTGGCAGACCCTGGCTGTGGTCCCCTGGAGGGAGAGTAGACGGCGGGAATAAACCCCTTCCCCTCAGGGGGCCATTCTGGTTGGAGTCTGGCCATGCCCCTGCTGCTGGGCCAGCTGGGGGAATGGTGTCCCAGGGAGTCCAAGCCTCTTCCCAGCTGTGTGGGGCTGTGCTGTGGGCAGGAGTGGGATGGGCCAAACTGCTGCAGCTTGCATAGGGCGAGCAGTGGTGGTGGGGCTCAGAGGGTTGGCTATGAGGCTAAGCTGAATTTTGGGTGGCCATAGCCCCACAAGCTTCCCCTAGTGCTGCCACTCCTGCAGGATGTGGTAGCTCTGGCTGCCCAGCTCCTGCCTGCAGTGCAGCCCCTCCCCTCCCAATGGGAAGAAGTTTGCGCTCTCCAGGACACCATGACAAGGGCTGCTGCCCCATCAGGGTCCTTCTCCCCCCACTGTTCCAGCACCAGGGATGGGCATGGCCCACTGAGGTGAAGGGGAAAGGGAGGAGGGTTTATTCCCTCTCCCTCCTAGGGAACCGCAGCTGGGGTGTGCCTGACCAGGTGTGAGTGGTGGAGGTGGTGGCTGGGGCTGGCAGATTCTGGCTGTGGTCCGCCAGTGGGAGAGAGGGCAGAGGGAGGAATAAATCCCTTCCCTACTTTCATCACCTTAGGGCAGCCATACCAGCTGGTGTCTGGCTATAGTCCAGGCAGTAGCAGCAGGGAAGCCATAGGCGCAGCCCAGCCCTGTGTACCAGGTGTTGGGCACTACCCCTACCGTTTCCCAGCTGCTGTCTGCCTGGCATGTGTCCAACAGCTGTTCAGCAGCATGGGTGGTGCCTACAGCTATGGCCAGGGCAGGCCCCCTCATGGCAATGGTGGCAGGGAAGCTTCAGGGGTAGTGCCCTGCACCTGGCACACAGGGCCATGCTGCGCCAGTGGTGGTCAGGGGAACAGCCAGCAGGGCATACCTAGCTCAGTGCCCAGTGGCCTGGGGGATACAGGTAATAGGGCTGAGGTCTGAGTGGGTAAGCCTGCACCATGTGTGCCACTGAGGGGGCTACGGCCATCCCAGGCATCACTTTCCAGTGGGTAGAAGGGGCCACTGGGCAGGAGCTTTCCTGGGCCCTCTCTTCCCCCCACCCTCATTGGGCCTTTGCTCCTGGGCTGCCCCAAGAGAAACCTGGTCCTGGTGACTGGAAAGGTGCAGTGGGATTGCCCACTGGCTGGGAGAGGGGTTCTGAGGGTCCCGGGCTATACTGAGTCACGAGCAGGGGGGAAAAGCTGGGCACACCCTGGCTAGGCTCTCTGCAGGCCAGGATGGAAGTTTAAACCCCTCCCCAGTCATATTCAGCCTGTTGGGGCCTGGCCACACCCCCTGCATTTCCAGAATCAAAAGGGAATGTCCATTCACTTGGAAATCAGTTCAGTCTATGCAAGTTAGATTAACCTGGAAAGCTTGAATCAATTCAGGCTCCAGCTTTTTGAATGTCTCTCCTTAGTCTCAAGGTCCACTTACTTTGTGTCTAGACAATGCTTGTTTCCAGTGAAAAGAAGCTGCATGTGTGGAGGTGTTACAGGGTCAGGCTCTCTATTTCTACTGTTGTTGGCATTTCTGTGATCAGTGATACTGAGATGAGGGTTCTAAAAACCACCTATGAGACTTCAAGGTCAGCTCTATTTAATACAAGGCATTTACTTTCAGCTCTGTTGCACTGCAGGTTCCAAGAACAGAAGCAGTACTTTTCTTTATTTCAAACACCACCAGGTTTCTCAGAAATCTAACGATATCCATGCTATCATCTCATCCACAAGCACAATATTTGTTATTTAGAAAAAATATTAAAATTTCGTCCTTCTAATACTGTTTTTTTCATTAAAAAAATTTACATGAGCCTTAGATCTTTTGACTTTATATTCAATACCCATTTAGGGATTTGTGCAAGGCAGGGATTGCATATAAAGTGTGTATATGTGTTTATGTGCGTATATAAAAAATATAGCAAAACTAGCATTCTTTTGTAGTGTGTAAAGTATAACTGGAACTCTGTTACTGATCAAAAAGTTTCTGAAACTGATAATTTGGGTGTTTATTTGTTTTCAGACATCTGGTATACTCTCCTTATAATAAACAGTCAAACACTCATTCTTTTTTTTTATATATTTTAATACCATTTTGCAAATGTTCCCGTTTTATAGCAAAGGAACAAATAGTAGAGATTTAAATATTTGCATATTAAAAGAGCATTGCTACAGCTGGTAAAATATAGATGCTGACTATTCATAGTAAGTATCTTTGTTTTATAAAGCACCATTCACAAAATTCTCATAGCCCCAGTCACATGACCATAAGTATATACAGCAATAGGGAGTCATATGACAGAGCATATAATGAAAAACATTGTCAGTTATGTATAAACAAAAGCCACATTAAGTATATCTTAAAGGCTGATATGCTTTTAAATAGTAAGAGTTAAATCCTGGCCCAGTTTAAAATCAGTTCAGCCAAAACTGTCAGTTGAGCTTTGGCTGAGCTTAAACTTCCATTTTACAACTTAAAAGAGCTTTTGAGAGCCTGTCTAGTTAGCAGTAGGGCTGTGCAAAATTTTGCCAGCCGTTTCATTTCAACACTGTTTCGACTCATTTTGAGCTCAAAACAGCGAAATTGACATGAAACAAAGGGCTTCGAAACAGCCTTGAAACAAAACAAAGCTAGCTGTAATATTTCAGAAGTTTCAAAATGTTTCGAGTTTTGAAGCAGCCAGCAGCCAGGTAGTGGGAGACGCAGGAGAACCAGAGCTGTGTCTCCCGCGGCTGTTGTGAGAAGCCTATCACAGCGCAGCACTGCAATCTGGCTGGAGAAGAGAACTGAGCCCGATCACTCAGTTTCCCTCACCAGCCCTTCAATTAGGCTAGAGAAACGAACTCAGCTCAGCTTGGCTGAGTTCCCCACCCTAGTGCGACCATCAGGTTGGGGAAACAATGAGCTGGGCTGACTTCCTTTCCCCAGCCCGATCTAGTGCTAGGGAGTGGAACTGAGCAATTGGGCTCAGTTCCCTTCCCCAGTCACAGGTGGCAGCACCGGCTTCCCTTCCTCATCTGGCAGGCAGATCGGGGGCCCTGAGTCCCGGGAGGACTGGCACAGCTCTAGCAGCCCTCCCGGGATTGGGCCCCGATCTGCCTGCCTGATGAGAGAGGCTGTTTTGAGCTTCCCCATTATAGTGAATGGATGAAATGTTGAAACAGCGTCAAAACAGCCTCATTGTTTTGATGAAGAGAAATGGAACAGCTGTTTTGACTCAAAATGAAATTCGAAACAAAATGCTGTTCTGTTGAAACCTTGAAACTCTAGTTGAAATGGAACAGTCCAAAAGCATGTAGTAGAGCTAAATGTTCAGTTCTTTTCCTGTGGCTTTGTTCCTGCAAGGGACTTCACACCTTTTAGTGAGTGGTGCTTAGTACCCCCAGTTCTGGATGATAGCTGGCAGCTCGGAGGGTTTGTCCTGAGACTGGAAATGGAGTAAACAGGACTTTGTCCTTGGGATCTTACTGTTTCAAATTCAAATAAAAATATGATCAAGGATGACTATAATAAATTACTAGTGGATACTATCCTTTGGCATTGCTTATCTTATGTAGTGGTTTTATACCAAGTATAGACACACAAATATCTTTAAAATATTGACCAAGCAAGTGGTGCAGTTCTGTGATAGCTTATTATTTGGCTTTTTTGGGTTAGATAACTATTTATTCCTGAATATTTGTACATAACAATGGGGTCACTGTTTGATTAGGGTCTCTAAGTGTACATATAATGCAAATAAATAATCAGCATAATCTTTTGAATTCATGTTTCTGACCCTTAACAAGACCTAGAAAGCACAGAAATGCATCAAACAATAATGGTAGTGTAAGAGTGATGTTGTAGCCTCTCAATAATAAGACTTTTTAACAGAGTACATAGTTGAATTAATAAAACTGTTTGATTCAAGTTTTGGAAGAAGATTCAAATTACTTTGTCTTTTATTGCAATCTGTTCTCCTATTTTTGATATACTGGTATTATGTTGGAGAATATTAGATGACTAGGAAAATTGGTGGAATATACCAACATTGATTTCCAGTCTTGTTTTGGATAAATGATAGCCTTTTAAACAGAACAAAGTCACCTATGAGTCATTGCAACTCACAGTGCAGCCAGGGCTGACCTGGGCTTTATCAAAGACAGGCCCAGGTAAACCCTCAAATTGCACAAACTTGAAAACAGAGGTTTACTTCACCTTTAATGAGTGATTCCCATTTCCTATCTCAAGATTATCATGGGCAGTGATAGACTTTCAAGCATAGGCCAACTGCCACCCCATTGGGTGTTTAGAAGTTTGACAGTCTCTGCACTGATCCTACCTCTTGCATAAAAATGGCTCTATCAAGACTTTAATTAGAAATGAAATAGTCTTAAATGGTTTCCACACAGCTTGCCTTTCAAAGAGGTTCCAGTTTCACATAACTTCATATAAACAGAGAATCAGAAGATATAACCAAATACCACAGTTCCTGCTTACTAATTGCTATAAAGCAGAGCCATCTGCTTTATACAAAGTCCAGGTCAGGTAATCCTTCTAAACTGTGACCTTTGGGGCTCAATGGGGACTTGTTCTTGATTAAATAAAACTTTCTTAGGAAGTATGGGGAAAGTTTGGTGCAGATTCAGTCTGAACGGAAAATACAATTGGGTGGAATTCTATGTAACTTTAAGCGGACAGTTCTAAGCAGATAGATGACCTTTGATATTTTTCCCCCATCAAAGTTAATCTTTCATTTTGATTTGAAGCATAAATGGATTATTTCGATTTTTAAAATGAATCTCACTGAACTGAAAATAAAATAGAGGGTAAAGGAATGATTTGAACATTAATTCATGACAATCAACGGTAAAATTAGCACCCTATTCTTGGATGAGTATTTCCCTTTTTAAGCAGTTGATTTCCTCCATTTCATGGATATGTATGGCCCTTTTAGAAAGTTCAGTGTTCACATGGCTCACCGGTGCAATGACAATCACTGCAACTCAGCACGTACAGAAAAAGACTTCTTGGTCTTTGCAATAACTGTTTTGTTAGTAGTAACTCACATCTGAAAGTATCTACTGAACACTGCCTGTATTCCTATTTTCTGTTATGCATTTTGTTTAAATATTTAATTCAATAAAAAAAACAGTTACTCTGATAAAATTATCAGTTCCTCTGTTTTGCTATTCTGTTGTCACTGGGTGAATGACTTTGGCTTTCTGTCTTTGGCAGGCAGTTGCAAATTATTCAAGCTCATCCTAAAAATATATTTAAAATTGTTGCCAAGGAGATTTATATGTTTTGCACATTTAGGGCATTTATAGACAAGCTCCAGGAGTGGGAGGGGTGCTTTCATTACAGCGGCTCTGAGAGCCGCTGTAATGAAAGCACCCAGAGTGTCACATGTATAAGCATTCCTGTGCTGAAAAATGGTGGTGGGAGCACTGTAACTAAAGCTTGTTGAACAAGCTTTACTTAAAGCACCCTCTGGCACACTGTAATTACAGTGCATCAGAGCAGCCTTGCTGCACCTGTATAAGCATCCCGAGGGTACCTTCCACTTGAGGCTAAGAACACATTTATAATCACTTTTGAATTTAGTAACATACTGCCCCTGGAAGGAAAGTAATACTGGGTGTGTCTACATGAGATACTTTACTATGCATTAGATTATTCTAATGTGCAGTAAAAAATCACAGTCTACATGTGCACAGCAATTCCTGCACAGTAGATTAGTCTAATGTGCTATTATGTAGTACCTGTACATACAGGTACTAGAAATTGGTGCATTAATCTAACGCATCAAAGTGCACATGTAGACACCAACTGGGAGCAAATTGCTTCTGGTCAGCCTAGGCAGCAGGGGGCCATAGGGGGCAGGGAGAGCTCTCCCAGCTCCATGGGATGTTGCCTCCCAGCCATGTGAAGATCAGGATGTGTCCCAATCTCCATGTGACTGAGCGAGCTGTCCTGGCTGCTGGCTAGCTGCCTCTCAGCCATGTGGAGATTGGACTAAGCCCCAGGGGGCAGGGGGAGCTGTCTCCATTCAGTGGGTAGCTGCCTGCCAGCCCCACACAGGTCAGGACCTGTCCTGATCTCCACATGGCTGGGTGGCAGTTGCCTGGCATCTGGGACAGCTCTCCCTGCCCCATGGATAAAAGGACAGGTCTGGACCTGTGCAGAGCTGGCAGGCAGCTGCCTACTAATCAGGGACAGCTCCCCCTGCCCCTCAGGGCTCAGGGACCATTGCAATCTCCCTGTGGCTGGCAGGGAGCTGCCTGCTGAGCTAGGACAGCTCCCCTCACACAGATTAGGGCTGCCCCCAGAGCTGGGGCAGGTAGGGGCTGGCACCCAGGAGAGCCTGGTGCTCCCCATGGGTGCTGCAGGGGTGCAGAGAAAGGCAGGAGCAACCCTGGACTAGGCTGTCAGGCACAATTTGCCCCTGACATGGGAGCATGTGCAGACATGCACCTGGGAGCACTTTAATGAGCCTGAATTTTCTGCGAGAACATTAGTTGCATGTGTAGGTGTGCCCACTTAGCAATGAGAAACCTTAGGTCCAGTACTGAAACTCTATTATTGAAATGAGGGTTGAATAATTGAAGTCATCACGGTTTGAGTTCATCAAGTAGAAAGCCTGTCTCTAGTCCTGCCATGGAGTAAGACTTAATTTGTGGGCCTTAATCACAAGATTTTGCATTTTAATGATCAGTGTAATCAAATATCCTCTCACTGGGTGCTGGGTGCTTCAGGGTAAGTAAATAAATATCTCATAACGAAATTCCCCACCACTGAGGAGAGTTTCTTATTGTACCATCTGGTCATCAGGTGATGACCTGAAGTTATGAGGACTGCTACCCTGCAAGGCTTTAACATATTTACTTTAGTAGATGGAGCTCAATATACTTTCCAAAATTAACACTGATTAACCTGATTGTTCAAGAGAAGGTTAGACAGACACTTGGCTGGGCTGGTTTAGTCAGGGGCTGGACTAAATGACCTTATGAGGTCCCTTCCAGCCCTACTTTCCTCAGATCTTTGGTGTTTGAGAATTTGAGAGGGTTAGGTTCAGGATTTGGTACTTCCTATTCTGTTGTGCATGTGTGTGCATGTACTTAAGGAACTATATTCTACCAGTATGTCTTCTGAATTTCACTTAATGCAGGACTCCCAGTAAATAGCATCCCAAGGGCTGCAAAGAAACTCACAGTTCCTTTAGATATTAGTGTGTTCCCCCATTGTAGGACTTAAGACATGAGGAGACATCTGGCCAAAATATGCCTCTTTATTAATCGGTAGAGGCCATAGTGAGGGCTAGTTTGCCCACAATCTTAAGATCCAGAACCAAGGTTTTGGTTCTGTCCTATTCCTTATATGCTCAATACAGCATACTTCAGTAAGAAAGTACTGCTTCTACTGCTGCAGAATGGTCTTATTTGTTCATTTTAATAAAGATAGATGATTATAAATAAATTAAATATTTGAGCTTATC
The DNA here is from genome assembly GCF_030867095.1 of Alligator mississippiensis. Classification (NCBI taxonomy): domain Eukaryota; kingdom Metazoa; phylum Chordata; order Crocodylia; family Alligatoridae; genus Alligator; species Alligator mississippiensis. The sequence goes on from NC_081830.1 coordinate 48,403,633, forward strand.
ATGTGTATCATACAGCCTTACACTAGTACTTTTATCCCTACAATAGTTTTGTTGTATGAAAATTGCCTTATTTGTGACCCAGACTGCTTTCTGTGAAGCACTGTATACTCTCAACAGTCATTGGCTCCAGAACTTTAAGGGGTTAAGCTGTGTATATCATTGTCTTCATAGATTCATAGATTATAGTCGGAAGGGACCCAATGGATCATCATGTCCGACCCCCTGCCCCTGGCAGGAAAGAGGACTGAGGTCAGACGACCCCAGCCAGGTGATTGTCAAGCCTCCTCTTGAAGACTTGCAAGTTAGGTGATAGTACCACCTCTCTTGGAAGCCCATTCCAGGCTCTGGCCACCCTTACTGTAAAAAGTTTCTCCCTAATGTCTAACCTAAATCTACTCTCCACTAGTTTGCACCCAGGCGCTCTGGTAAACAAGGCATCACCAATTCCCTGCTGTCCTCCCTTGATAAACTTATAGGCAGCTACAAGGTCACCCCTCAGCTGTCTTTTGTAAAGGCTGAAGAGATCCAGATCTCTCAACCTCCCCTCGTAGGGTCTTTCACGGAGGCCACTAATCATGTGAGTGGCCCTCCCCTGAACCCGCTCCAGATTCTCCGTGTCCCTCTTGAAATGTGGCGCCCAAAATTGAACACGATACTCCAACTGCAGCCTGACCAATGCTGCATAGAGGAGGAGCATCACCTCCCTTGATCTCTTGGTCATGCATCTGCTAATACATGACAAACTGTGATTTGCTTTGTTGATGGCCTAGTTACACTGCCAGCTCATGTTCATCTTGGAGTCAACTATGACTCCAAGATCTCTCTCAGCCTCTGAGCTGCTGAGGAGGTCATCCCCCAACCTATAGGTGCGCTGGGGATTCCTCCTTCCTAGGTGGAGTACCTTACATTTATCTTTGTTGAATTGCATCGTATTTTGTTCCGCCCATTGATCTAACCTGTCCAGGTTGGCCTGTATCTGCTCCTTGCCCTCCAGTGTATTAACTTTGCCCCATAACTTGGTATCATCTGCGAACTTCGAGAGGGTGCTCTCCACACCCTCGTCCAAATCGCTGATGAAGATATTAAATAACACTGGTCCCAGGACCAAACCCTGCAGGACCCCACTGCCTACCCCCCTCCACGCCAAGAATGACCCGTTCACCACCACGCTCTGGGCGTGGTCCCTACACCAGTTAGCTACCCATCTGACTGTGTAGGCATTCACTCTACAGCCCGTTATCTTCCCTATGAGAATAGGATGCAAAACTGTGTCGAAGGCCTTCCTAAAATCCAGGTAGATGACATCAGCCTCAGCTCCTGTGTCAAGGCACTGTGTGACCTGGTCATAAAAGTTTATAAGGTTTGTTGGGCAGGATCTATCTGTGATGAACCCATGCTGGTTTCCTTTCAGCATCATTTCCCCTGCTGGGCCTTGACAAATGCACTCTTTGATGATTTTTTCCAGTATTTTCCTAGGGATAGAGGTAAGACTGACTGATCTAAAGTTACCCAGCTCATCTCTTCTCCCCTTCTTAAGAATAGGCACTACGTTGGCCTTTCTCCAGTCCTCAGGGACCTGGCCAGAGCACCATGAGTGCTCAAATAGCCATGCCAGTGGCTCAGCTATGACACTGGCCAATTCCTTCAGCACCTGTGGATGGAGGTCATCCGGGCTGGCTGACTTATACCCAGCCAGCCCTTCCAAGTGCTCTTTAACTAAGTCAGCACTAACCTTTGGTGGTCTCGTGCCTTTTGGACATCTGTCTATGCTCAAGGTGGGGGAATCGTCCTGGTCACTATTTAGGAATACTGAAGCAAAGAACTCACAACCACCAACTGACCTGATTTGTCCTGCAGGGGCCCTATGCTACTCTGCGCTTTCCTTTTGCTCACTATGTATCTGTAGAAGGACTTTTTATTGTCCTTAATTGCTGAAGCTAGCCTAACCTCCAGTCCTGCCTTGGCTTACGTAACTGACTCCCTGAAATAGTGCACCAGGGTGGTGTATGCCTCCTTGGTGGCTGCCCCCTGCTTCCATTGCCTTCATGAAGAGGCATCTGAAATCTGAGATCTAATATATTCTCTCTCTCAGAGTGGCAGTCCAGAGGCAAACAGAGGCATTTTCCCCTGAACCTCAGTGTGCTCAAAGACCATCTGTATATGTTTAGGGAATCTGAAATTACATGAATGCCTGGAAAAAAAAAATTAATTATCCCCCCCCCCCCAAAAAAATTTATAATTCAGATAATTTTCCAAACCTATCTTGATCAAGCCTATTAAAAACCAAATCTGCTGTCTATTTAATTCCTTTGCTGAAAAAAGTGAGGAAGGTGAAAGATCCCATAAAATATTTTTGAAGATCAAAGATTCTCTCTACTCACTGGCAAGTTATGAGATGCAACTGGCTGATTGCTAGAAGGTTTTACAGCATTATCATTGAAGAATATATTGTTTTGAATAGGGGAAGAAATAGCATAGCCAGAAATCCTCAGGCGGAGATAAATTACTAAGCATAATTTCAGGATATTTTACCTGATCGATTTAGGATGACTGAGGAACAACATATCTTAGATCTGGGACAGTGGTTTGACTAGATGAGCTGGACATCCCTACCAACCTCATAGTTCTGTTATTTTATTTTATTTTATTCTCGTTTGGCTCATCTTTCAGCAATACTGATGTCTGGGGTCCCTTCTCATGGGTACAGCTTATTATTTTTAAAGTTAACTGTGCATGTAGATCCAAGGGCAACTTTTAAGTACATTATTTTACACTGGTAATTCAACTGTACATAAATTGTGGGTACAATCTTTACTGGTAAATTGTTTCCACAGAGGAAAGGCTGTATTTTGCAAAACCTGACTCAACATATAGTTTCTGTCATTTGCAATCAAATGTAATCAAAGTCATAGCAAAGCTCTGAAGAGACAATTTTCTGCTAAGAAATCCTTGCCCCTCTTATATTTGGTTGGGCTTTTTTATACCTGTTCATAGCTGCTCACTAATGGAAGGGCATAAATAAGTAAGAGAAATTCTCAATTTCAAGGCATGCCACATCAAGATCTTTTAAGCATTTTATATTGTAAGTCTGGAATTTTGTTGTATGTAGTTATACAATGTCCCTATTGTACCAATGTTAAACCAGTCCTTGTCAGCTAATTACTGAATATGTCCTATCAGTAGCACACAAATATCATTGTAAGATATGGGGCACTTGTACTTGTGTGTGGGTTTTTTCCAATCAATCTGTTTTTCATGTCATTCTGTCTCCCTCAATACGATACAATGTTTCCCGTAAGTCTTATAGGTGTGACCTGTCAGAAAACTCCAAATTGCTCAATGTGCTATTACAATTAAAATACACTAGAGGGCACCTCATAACAATTCAACCCTGCTGACCTCTTAGTACTAAATTACAGCAGCGGGCACTGGTGATATGTCATATGTGTATAATAGCTAGAGTCCTTTAGTTTAATTAGTTGATATATTTTGCTAAATTGTAATTTTTTCATCACTGTTATAAATGAGTACACATATTTTAGGCAATGTATTCTGTCTTCTGACTTAGAGTGAATCATTATTTCTTATATTTTAAAAGTTTTGTAATGACTTTGTAATTATTATCCTTTTTTAATTATTATTTTTATTCCAGTACAGTTTATTTACTGTTTCAATTCACTGAGTGGCTCACACTTATTTTTTCCCTTGAGCATGGGAGGGTCCTTGTTTAGACAGGGCTGTTGATTATGCTTATTAGCATAATGACACTCATGCTCTTTCCAATTCATATTCTACAATGATCATTTGTTACTGTAAAAGCCCCTTCTCACAAAATGTGTGGTGTCTGATGCCTACAGCATCACTGCCTTTCCCATCCACTCATTCATTGGACACTTTTTTCTGCCTTCACCTACAAAACTTTTGGGGTACTGACCAGACACCTTTCTGCTGCTGACCATGGTTTGGGACCTCAATTTGGGACACTCATATGACCACACACAGCTTACAAGACCTTCCCACTCTCACAAGCTGCAGAGGTTCCATTCCAGTTTGCGTATTCCATTTTCCCATGTAATGTCTTCACCAACAAAACTTTTGGGGCACTGAGTATACACCTTTTTGTTGCAAACCCCAATTTGGGACTAGGCTGGCTGATGGGTTCACGTACACGGCCACACACAGTTTACAAGACCATCCCCCTCTTACAAGCTGCAGAGGTTCCAAACTAGGTTTGCAAGGTCCAAGGGTTCACCCTTTTGCCATGTAATACCTTCACCAACAAAACTTTTGGGGTGCTGATGAGACACCTTTCTACTGTGAACCCAGATTCAGGACTAGGCTGGCTGGTGGGGTGCACACACATGACCACACACAGTTTACAAGACCTTCCCCCTTTCATAAGCTGCAGACTTTGCATTGGTCTAGGTTTGCTTGGTTTGCTTGGTCCAGAGCATTGCCTCCTAAACGGGGTTTCCTACTTTTGCTGTGGCATGCCTCCACTGACCACACTTTTGGGGTACTCAGCAGACACCTTTTTGATCAGACCTCCAAATTCTGACTAGGTTGGCTGTGGGGTTCACAAGAGGAACATGCACATGTAACAAGAGTTTGCCAAGAAGTTTGGCGTGTGCAAAGATTTTTTTTTTTAAACCTATAGCACCTTTTATTTGGCACTGCTTCCAAACAAGTGTTTGATAGGAAATACCTTCATTGTAACTTCTTAATTCAAATTTTCAAGCATTTCATATTGAATAGTCTTATACCAAAACATGAACTTAATTTTATAGTAGCATATTAATACTGTATAAACAAGGGAGTAGTGTTAGAGTGATATAGCTATGATGGTCCAGGAATTATATGAGAGGCATGGATTTTTTTTAGGTGATATTTTTGGGGCCAACTGCATAGTTGGGATAAAGTTGGATAAGCTTTTATATGCAAGGCATTCTTTTTCAAGTCTGAGGAAGAAATTGCTCAGATTAGTGGATAGAGCTGTGAAATTGGAGGGTGGAAAAATTCCAAGAGCTAGCAGATAAACAATTAGTATAAGAAAAGAAGCTTGATTTCTGGGAATCCCCCTGTCGCTGCACACCCATGGTGGCTACTTACCATCCCACACTGGAGACAACTAGAAGAATTACCAAACACCTACCAGTTTCAAGGCAATCAAGATTCTTTCCTTCTTTAAATATCACCTTAAAAAAAACCTTATATCTCACAGAAACAGAGCAGAGACATGTTCAGAGAAACAGAACAATTAGGTACACAACAACCAATGAAATCTGACACCGAATCCCATTTCTGTGTTGAAAAAAATCTTCTCTGATGTTCACAATTGCAGTGAGGAAATATCATAGTACTGTGTCTACAAGAATATTTATTGTCATCTAATAGGATACTTAGATGATAGTCATGAAAGTCATCAGGCCCTAGTTGTCCATGACTGCTGTTATCCCTACTCTTGTTCCAAAGCTAAAAAGGCTGGGATGCTCTTCTTCTTAGTTAACTTCCTAGGAATTGCAATGGGTTTCAACAAAGGCCACTTTCATTGGAGCTTGGAGTCATTGCCATTTGTATATGCTGTACCTGGTAGCCTCTAAAGTACATGTTTGTTTATGTTGTTTAGCTTTGGAATTTTTTTTGGTTTGATTCATTTTACTTGTGGTGTTTTAGCCACCCAGATTTTATTTTGTAATAGCTTCTATATTTATCTAGACTTACAGCTATCTAGATAAATAGCTGTAGCTATGACAAATTCTTTTTTTAACACTTAGCTAACTACAATGCAAGTATGGTCTGGGGTGGAACATATGCACACATTTGTGCTATGGTAGGGAAGGGGTTGAAACTGAGTTTGACAGAAACAGGAAACATTCTGTGTGACCCAAGGTATAGAAGTAAAGGGAAGACTTGCTCCTCAAGGCAGACATTTCTAGGCAAGGCTTGGAGGATTTTACTAACAGAATGGAGAGATGGGCTTAATCTGAGAGTGGACAAACAAAGGCTTAGACCAGAAGAGGTTGTTGAGCCACACAAGGAGCAGAAGTTGTTTGTTAGGCCTTAGTCTTACACATGGAAATGGATGGGAACTTTGCCATTAATTTGAACGGTTGTTGGATCAGGGACTTAGACTATAGACAGACATTTAGAAAGCTGGAGCCTGAATTGATTCTATCTTTGCAAGTTAATCTAACCTGCAGAGAGTAAGCCGGTTTCCAAGTGAATAGATATTCAGCACATGCCTGTAGTGGCTCAGGCCAGAAGCCTGTGGGCACTAGAGCAGCCCTCCCTTCCAACAACAAAGCTGAGCTGAGGGGGGATACTACAGTCAACCAGGTTTCTCTTGAACTGGTTTCAGCCATTTTCAAACTGATTTATGTGCACTGAATGTCTGTTCTGTTACAGGTTTAAACCAGTTTCTGATAATTTAAACTGGCTTTTGTGTAATGTCTGTCCCCAGCCCTAAAGATTAAGCCAAGGGTCAGCAACGTATGGCCTATGAGTCAGATCTGGCCTGTGAACCACTGTTTCTGGTTACAGAGCTGGAAGGCTTTGTTTCTGTCTGTAGCCATGCTAGGCCTGGGTAGCAAGGATTTCTGCTGGTGATACATAGATTCATAGATTGTAGGGCTAGAAGGGACCTCAGAAGATCATTGGGTCCAGCTCCCTGCACCAAGCAGGAAAGATAACTGGTGGTCAGGTGACTCCAGCAAGGTGACTGTGTCTAGTCTCCTCTTGAAGATTTCCAGGGTAGGTGATTACATCACCTCTGGAGGGAGCTTATTCCACAGTCTGGACCCCCTGACTGTGAAGAAGTTTTTCCTAATGTTGAGCCTCATTCGATCTTCCAGGATTTTGTGGCCATTACTCCTGGTTTCCTCCTCAGGTGCCTTGATGAACAGTTGCTCATCAAGCCCTTGATGTACTCCCCTAGTGTAGTGGTAAGTTGCTACCAGGTCCCCTCTCAGCCTTCTTTTCCTCAGCTGAAGTGTCCCAGATCCCTCAGTTTTTCCTCATGTGGCTTGCCTTTTAAGACTCTGATCATAGGGGCTACTCTTTTTTGGACTCTCTCAAGCTTGTCAATGTCCTTGTTGAAGTGTGGTGCCCAGAACTGGACACAGTATTCCAGCTGCGGTCTCACCAGTGCTGAGTAGAGCAGAAGAATTACCTCCTTGGTTTTGCTAGAGTTGCCTCGATTGATACATGCTAGAGTATTATTTTCCTACTGGCTACAGCATTGTACTGCCAGCTCATGTTCATACTGTGGTCTGTTATTACCCCCAGGTCCCTTTTGTTCATGGTACAGTTTGGTGCCACCAAGCCTGTAGGTGTGTTGGGGGTTGCTCGTCCTGAGGTGGATCACTTTATATTTCTCGATGTTGAACTTCATCAGATTCCAATCCACCCAACTTGCCAGCCTGTCCAGGTCCACCTGTATCTGTAGCCTATCTTCAAGCATGACCACACTTCCCCATAACTTGGTGTTATCCACAGACTTGGCCACTGAGCTCTTTACCCTCACATCCAAATCATTAATAAAGATGTTGAAAAGTACTGGACCGAGCGCCAAGCCCTGCAGGACACCACTGCCCACTTCTCGCCAGGATGTGACAGATCCATTCACTTTGACTCTCTGGGTTCTATCCTACAGCCAGTTTCTCACCCACCTGACTGTCTTAGAGTTAAGCCCACAATCCTCCAATTTTCTTGTGAGGACATTGTGGGATACTAGATCAAAGGCCTTTTGGAAGTCAAGGTATACAATGTTAACCTGCTCTCTCATGACCAGGTGGCAGCTGAAAGCTGTGCTGCGCTGCTGCTGCTGTTGCCATGCCTCCTTCTTGCCTTGCACTCTCCTCCCACTGGCTGTAGTACAGACACCAATTCCTGCTCTTGAGGAACTGAGCTGGGGTTGGGCAGTGTCTAGCCTCATCTGCACTGTAGCTGTTGGGTAGTGGGAAGGGAAGGGGCATGGGAAACTGGTGCCTCTGGAGTTGGGGGGGTACTTGCCCCTCCCCCACCCCAGTGGCCAGTCATCGACCAGAGCTCATTCCCCCCACAGCCAATCCCACTGACTGGGGGACGTTCCCCCCCCATGGCCAATCCCACTGATCCACAAGTGGCAATGGTGCACCATTGGCACTTCTGGGCACTCCACCGACACTTCTGGGAGTGCTGGCACTTCTGAGTGAGCCTCCACTCCCCAGCCAGTGCTTTCAGGGGGGGACACCAGTGCTCTCACCTGCCCCCCCCGCCCGTGAATGCTAACTGACAGGGGGTGCACCAGCACTCTCAGGGGGTGCATGTGCACTACACATCACTACTGGGGAAGGGGCATAGGGAAAAGCAACTGCAGTGCAGACACAGCTTCCAGCTGCCTGTCCCCAGAACAGCTTCCCTCAGTTGGAAGCTTCACCCATGCTAATGCCAGGGAGCGGGAGGGGTACAGAGAAGTGGTAGCGGCAGTGGTGCAGACACAGTTCCCAGCTGACTAACCCTGGTGCAGCTCCTCACCAGGTGGAAGCTGTACTCGCACCCCAGTTGGCAGGGGACCAGGAAAAGTGGCACTGGCACTGGTACAGCTTTCAGCTGCCTGGTCCTGGCACAAGTACAAACAAACCCCACTTCACTGATCATGTGTCAGCCACTGGGTTATACTGTAACATTTGTTGCTGACACAAAGTTGTAATGGCAGATTTCCAATCAGTTCCAGGTGAATGTGAGTATCCTGCTTGCTGCTGTTCCTGCATAAGTGTTAAAGTGGAGAGTGCAATGAGGCTTAATCTAACTTGTTGGTCCATTGGATATGAGATTAGCACAGGGATGGGCAAAATGGCTGATCCAGCGGCAGCCAGACTTCATTTCCCAGCAGCCCCTGACCTACTCTGGTGTGTGCCCTGCCAGTGTGGCTGGGGCTGGTCTCCATGGAAACCTCAGCCTTGTGCTTTAATGTGCAGCTGTGGCTGGGGTCTCTATGGGGATCTGCCCCAGCCACATGCAGGGGTGGCTGGGAAATGGAGTCCACTGCTGACTGGATCTGGCCATGGGCCGGATTTTGCCTGTCCCAGAATTAGTACCATTAGGGATGTTCTTATATTCTTCAAAGGGAATGGTCACACGTGTGTCTGATTGAACCCGTGGGAATCTCTTTCTTGTTCAAATCTCTTTCTCTTTTGTGGGTGCTAAAGTGACAGTGTCCGGGCCTGCTTACTAGAGCAGGAGAGATGAACTTTTCATCTTTAGTGAGAGAGAACCTACTTTTAGAATTGTGATCATGCATGTTTGTGCCTCTATTTGAGCGGGAAGCCTTATGAGGAAAAATAACTTGATACTTTTGGGTGACAACCAAGTGTCGTGTGCGCTGGCTGAGAAGGCCATGTGTAGTACAGAGTGCAGAGTGCACTGATGGATGATTGCTTGTCAAAATGATTGATGGACAGCAGAAGAGCGCACCTATAAAAGGAGTTAGACCAGAAAGATCTGGATCCTCATCTCCTTATGTTGAGTGTGGTGTGTTGGAGAGATTGCTGGCTGTGGTGCAGTGTGTCTGAAGGTGGGGGCAGCCAAATACCAATGTTGATCCCAGAGTGTATGCAGAGTAAGTGAGAACTCAGAGTGGCTGAACTCCTCTGTATAGTGAGCTAATGGGTCTGACTGAGGAGGGTGAGTGGGTAGCGAGGTTCCCTCTAAGCTGCATATGTGCGCAGCTGCGCACAATTAAAAATCTTGCTGCACACCAACTTTTTAGTACCGTGCACCCGCCCAGAGAGGAGCTGAGCGCAGAGTGTGGCAGAGGCACCGGGGCCAGTGTGGGATACTTACCAAAGGTAAGCTCCTCACTCCTCATGCAGGGTAGGTAGCAGCTTCTCCTCAAGGCGAGGTGGGGTCGGGGACAGGGATGAGGGCTGGGACCAGGGCTGGGAGCAATACTGGCTCCAGGGAACTGCTCCACACCCCTGTATCACCTTGAGGAGTGAGGAGGCACATGGTGTCAGGGCTGGGGAGTGGGGCCAGTGGAGCCACTGCCTGACCCACGTGAGGAGCTTACCTTTGGTAAGTGTCCTAGGCCGGCTCCGGCCCCGGTGCCTCCCTTTCAGTTCTGTCAAATGATTGTGTCCGGCCCATAGCTTGGCCACAGCATCAGTTTTACCAGTTGATTGTGTGCAGCCCATGGCTGCCCCACAGCACTCCACTACGCTGCTTTGGGCAGCAGTTAGAACAGAGAAGGGTGGTGGCTGAACCCTGCCTGCTCCCACCTGGACACTTACTGTGGGACACTTACCAGTGGACCATGCTGAAAGGGGGAGGCGGGACCGAAGCAGTGCAGTCATGGACCACTACTCCTTAGAGGGAACATTGGTGGGTAGTACCTGAGGTCTGGGGCAGCCATGTTGAACTATGTGGAAGTGAGTGAGAGCAGAGTGGGTGAGAGCTGGGGTGGCCAAGATTCCCCTCTGTATTCCTCACTGTTCCCTTGTGTGAGTGAGTGGTGCCAGTGCTGTAGCAATGAAGTTTGGTGCCTGGGACAGCCTGTAGTGTCAGCCCGTCCTTGCCATATGCAAAGATCCGGGGGGACATGTCCCTCCCTTGCTTGCCCAGCAGTGCACACAGCAGTGGAAGCCGCCCTTCCCCCATTCCTGTACCCTCCCAAATGAGCCACTCGTGGGTCCGTCCTGCACCCTGCTCTGGCTGGGCAGTGTCTTTTGGCACCTCTTCATTTCGGTGCCCAGGGTGGTTGCCCTGCTTACCCCGTTTGCCCCCACTTGCTATGGTACTGAGTGGTGCAGCTGACACTGTGTGTGAATGCTGTCAGCGTGGGAGAGAAAGGTTGATACCTAGTGCCCTCATAGGGGTAGAGTGATTTCTGTATAGAGGTTTATTGGATATACTGGTTGTATACCATGTCATTGATAGCTGATATTGCTGTTGATCTTGGTCTTATTGATTATTCTTTGTTGTGGTTTAATACAGTTAATTATTACCCCTTCTTTATATTGGTGTATATCATGTAACCTAATTGATTGTATCGCTAGCCAGAGCTGGGCTGTAGGTTTTTAGCTAGCAAGAGTAGGCCGCCCGCCATCTTTTAGAAAGGGCAGTTCCAATAGCTGTGCTGATTTGCATAATTGGGTAATTACCCAGCCTGTCTTCAACACTTTCTTGGCCAAATACTCCCTAAATACAAGCCATGTCCATGTTAGATCAGCCTGATATTATAACTATCAACTAGCTGAGTCTAGAATTAATTTACTTTCCTGATTTACTCCTCACCTCCATGGGTCTAGCTAATTCCCATGGCTGATTATGCCATAGTCTCTTTCTGCTCTCCCAGCTCTAACGTTATCCCCAAGGAAGTCAAGAGGAAGCAGACTTTGTTTTCTCTGGGTACAGTGACTGCAAATCTTCTGGGCCATTAATTTGACCGCACAAAAGTGGAGAGGAGGAAAGGATAGGTCACTTTCTCAATGCATCTATTTGGATTGGCCCTCAGTTACAATTATCGGAAAAGTGGGTTAGCAAAGCTTATCTGCTTTAAAAAAATGTTTTGCTGTATTCATAAAAGGGACACCATAAGTGTAAAGTAGTTGTACTCATTATAGCATTTTGGCTAGCTTTGTCTAGTGCTTAAGTCACTCCAACTTTTCCCTGGACCAGCAAAACACTCTGACTTGGGGACTAAGGCTTCCTAAGATTTTCTACCCAACCACCATGGATGACCTCTGTAAGTTTTGTGATAGCCACCTGGAACTCCTTGTTTCCAGCATTTGCTTTAGTTAGCAGTGATATACCCTATAAAGCTGAAGGATTTCTTTTATTGGGTTAAACTGGGCCCAGAGAGACTGATTGATGTGGATAGGAAGAACTGCGGGCACAATATCTGACATTACCTGTAGAGACCTAGACAATCATTTTAGTTGTCTTAGTTCTATTAATGACATTCAGATAAAGTTTGGCTGTGGTGCAGAGGCATGCTACATTGCTAACTGTTCATTGAACATGTATGGCTTATTAGGTATGGATTCATTGAAGTCCACAGATGTTTAGTACTCGGATGTGTCATTTCAGAGGTCTTCCTTCACAGTATCAAATGCAGGCACCCATCACTCCAGTCAGCCAAAGAATGCCTACACAATTTGTGTTAGGGCAGTTTTTCCAGTTGGAACACTAAAAGATTGAATTAACCAATTTGTGACCTGAGTTAAGAATTTTATTATGTGATAGGACAATGTTGGAAGAATTTCCAGGACCATTACACACTTTTTGCTTCTATTTATTTTTCCAATAGGAAAAGTTTAATTTTTTTTAATAGAAATTTTTATCTTTTTATTCCAAGAAATAAAATCATTTCCCAGAAGACAAAGGATTAGAACATTGTACAGATTGCCTCACAGGTAATTTTGACCATAAGGGAAAACGTATTTCTGGGAAACCTAATGGTAACATTAAAAAAAAAAAAAATTGTCATTTTCTATGGTCTAATTTCCTTCCATTTGTTCTGTGATTTCCTGTCCATTGAGAATAATAGTTTCTTTTCCATCTTCATTTTCTAACCAGCAAAAAACTTTGTCATTGTCCCAATTATCTCCATGAAGATACCGATAGTTTTTCAAAAGTATCCCAGAGCTCATTCCTATTTCTGAGCATGGGTTTTCAGGCCATTAAAAGACTATGGATGGTAGATGCTTGGTTCCACTGATCCCTCTGAAGCAGATAGGAGAATTATTCCCTAATCCCCAAGTCTAAAAAGATATTGGGGCCGCATTCCTATGAGCCTGAAACTGGAGCCTGGACAGCTAGAGCCATACTTTGGCTTTTGGCCAGGAACCGCACAGCCAGATCACCACTGCTGCAACCGTAGGAGGCCCCCAAGACCTCAGGTAAGGCTGCTGGGGCCAGCTCAGCTTCTGACCCCAGCCTTCCCTATACCACCTGGGGCAATTTGCTGTGCACCAAAGCATGTGTGCAGGGGCGGTCCTTGAGGACAACTAGCAGCGGCACAAATATGTACTGCTGCTATCTGTCCTCTGGAAAATGCACGTGCACACTCTTGGGGTCATGCCCTGGATTTCTCCCAGGACAAAGACTTTTATTCTGGGATGCTACAGATGTACAAGCTTATTGTCACCTTCAAATACCAACAAGGTACTGAGGTAACACTTTTTCCCTTGACGATTTGGGCCTGTGGTGGTGGGGATTTGAATTAATTGCCATTTAGGCTGCATGTATAAATGACTGTCTTGTGCCTGTTTTTATGAGAGTCAAATCCTAGATGGGTTCCTAGGATAAACCCTCCAGTTTTAGCCCAATGCAGGAATCCCAAGAACACAGTGAGATACTTTGCAAGGAATTCATCTATATAACATAGCAGCTTGGATTGAGGAACCTCCTAGGATGGGAATTGGCATGAAAGCACAAAGTATTATTATTTCTTAATAATTCTTTCCCCCCAAAAAACTTTGTTTAGACTTAAAAACATTTTTGCAGTCCTCAAAATGCCAGTTCTTTCATCCATAACAGTTCTCTGCCCCTGTTGCCTTATAAATGACTAGTAGGAGCACCTGAGATGCTTTTCAGAGGTTTACACTACAGCTTCATTTGTTCTAATTATGCCTGACATTTCACAAGCTGCACGTACATTATTTGATGGGCAAAACATCAAAAATAATTAGGTCAAATGATTGCACAAACCCCAACAGAAAACATCTTCTTCTGCATTTTATCTGCTTTTTATTAATAATTATACCCATTAAACTTTACAAAATGTGTTACAAACTCATTTCCTCCACATCATTATTAGACTCCTAAAACCAGGCAAGCAACATTTTCTATGCAACTGTCAAACAGAGCTGAAATTTGAAAGGGTTTAACTTATTTAAGGGTAACTCGACCCTTTGTAGCCCTGTTTTCTTCAATAGTAAACAGCAATGATATTCCTTTTTCCAGGAGAGGTCACTCTTTCTCCTTTGTCTTGTTTGATTTGGTTTAGACTTAAGAGCCATATACATTAAGAAATCTTTTATGCTTAGTGTAATGGATAGTCTTTCTGCTTGGACTGTTTCAATGCTGTCTAAAATACTGCCACTCTTTACTGAGAGGCTTAGTAATAATTGCTTGATACTTAGCATATGAACTATGGAAAAGTCCTACAGAATTTCACTGAATAATTATAACCATTCTATAGGTTTACTTGAACCATTGCATAGAATTCGACAATAGGCCCATTGTTCTCTGAAGGTTTGTTATAGAATTATAAATTACGTTGTTTTTTTTTTTTTAAGGGGAAGATAAAGATATTATCACTCAGGTTTTTAGTGAATATGAAGGCTTTTATGACTGTTTTTGGGCATATGTAATGGTTTAAACCCTGTTAAGGGTGAAATTTTCCTTGGTTGATCCCCCTGCATTAACTATGTTCAGTAGGAATTGTACCATTGGCTTTAATGGGGACAGAATCAAGCCAAACTAGAGAGCTTTATAAATCTTACAATAAAGTCTAAAGGAAAAATCCTGTTGACTTCACTGAGCTTTTGTCATAGTAATGACCAGAAAAGCCTCAGTCTATGGTCTATGATTATTAATATGAGCAGGTATGAAAAAGCAAATATATTAGTAATTCCTGTTCCAAACATTTCATTGATTTCTGTGTAAAAGGCAGTCAAATTGTTTGAATAAAATAAAACCCTATCTAGACTCATGTCCCAATCCAAATTTAAGCTGAGCAATCTCTGAGGTTCAAAAAGGTGTTTGATTTCCTTGGTTTTGAGATAGGGTTTGGGGTTCCCTTTTTTTTCCTTTTTACACTTCTCTGCACTTCTGGGTCTCTAGTGATGTAGAGGCAGAAAAGGCAGGGTAGTGCAAGACAGGCTGTTCTGACCACATTACTTGATTCCTAATTCCTGTTAGGTTGGCAGTTCTCCCAAAACCAGGCTGTCTCATGAGATTTCTGGTTCAGCTTCAGCAGATTCAGGAAATTTTGATCTGTATCCAGACTTTGGAGTTTTTATTCAAACTCAGCTGACTCTCTAAGACTTGGAGAATCTCCCATCACCAGTTGCACATTGTCCTCTTTGAGGGAGAAGGAAAATTCAACACAGTAACACTTCACTTACCTGATCCATCCCTAAGAATCAAATATTTCCATTGTTCTTGTAATGTTTCATGCCTTGCTTTCACTTCTCATCCTCTATAATTTATTACTTTGAGGTAAATTTCACTGTAAATTAGAGATTTTTCCCCAGAAAGTATGTTTATCCTTTACCATACATTTTTTTTTCTTTCATCCCAATTCCCATACTTCATGCTCCACTCCAGTCAACAGTGGAGTCTTTACAGTTTTGAACATTGGTAATACTGCATTTGATTTTAAGAAGAAATACCCTAGGGCATTAATTTTCCTTATGCCCATTTTGAAAGCTACTGCTGTAAAATATTTCTATTGTTTGCAATAATTTCAATGACAATGCCATTCAGAATCAAAAGGGGGATGTTTATCCTCTTCATTTAATGATTTTTGTTGTCCTTATCATCACATGGATAACATAGGCAAATGAAATAGAGACTAAAATGAAGGCAGAGGAAAAAGACGAGTTCAGAAACAGGTCCTTCAGCAGGCACTTTCTTCTCTGTTATTTCTGTATATCTCACAGAGGGGACCTGATTTCTGACGTAGCCATTTAGGTGCTACCACAATGGAATGATTAAATATTACTAATAGTAAAGACAGTCTTCTTTTCTTTATGTTGCCATTTTGTTGATTGTGGAGAATATAACTGAAAGAGGATTTCAAGTACTCCATCAAATCCAGGCCCCAATAAATTGGAGCTACAGCAAGCTGTCAGTCTGCCAGAAGTGTGAACAATGAGAACAAGTCCCTCAGAACACATAAACCATATGCTCTCTACCCAATAGGCATGCTCCTCCTCATAAAACTGAAAACGCCTGTACTACTATATCCCTGTTTCTCTACAGGGATATATAAAAGTTCAACATGAGCATCAGATACCTCCGCACAGAGACAGCACACATGAACAGTGAACTAGCTTCTTTATTACCCCTTCATTAACCTTTAACTCTTTCCTTCTCCCTTTCTCTCCCCAAACATAGGTATGTATTCTGTGGTCAGTACTGTATAATAATACTAGCCACGTCTGCTTTATAAATCTCAAATGACACAAAGGGACGTATGTCAGCATTTCTCCATGGGACAATTACTCAGTGACTCTGTCAGTGGTCCATCCATTATCCAGATCTTTTGATCTCCTGTTCTAAAAGAAAAATAAATTGCTTGACAAAGTTAGTGAAGATATCTCACCTTTCTAAATGTGGGCTTCATTAGAGACACTATTTAAGTGAATAGAACCTTATTTCTAAAGCCAATGAAGCCTTCCTACCACTATCTTTTTTTTATACATCTAGAGGGCCATTTACACATTTGAACCATCCTGAAGTGTATCTGCTCAGTAACTGCGCAAAGGCTATTGGACATTGGTTCTGAAAAGCTGTTTTCATAGAAAATAAAGATGCACTAGTGACTAGTTCATTAAAGCATATTTGGTATTTTATTGTTGCCATCTGATGCATGTGCATTGCAGTATAGTCACTCATCACATGTTGACATACTATTTATCAAAATATATTTTGTAGTTATTATATAGTTTCCAACTAATCTAAAAGCTCATCTAATTAACATTAAATTAGGGTAAGGCATATTTATAATTTTTGCATAATATTATTAATAATGTTAATATCAGTGTTGATATGTTTAGTAATTGTATTTTTATAAAATAATAGCAGACAATGGACACCCTGACCTGAAAAAAACAAACAAACTTATGCATAGGTTTACTCATATGAAATCAATGGGACTAGCTGTATGAATGGAGTTAAGAAAGAGTACATATGTATACATACATTTATGCATAGGAACTGATGACATGTAGCTTTTAACAAAAAACTCTACTGGCTAGTGTGATTTAGCAAGAGAGTATTATTTAGTCATCTACCCTGTTGATAAAA
Source organism: Alligator mississippiensis (assembly GCF_030867095.1). Classification (NCBI taxonomy): domain Eukaryota; kingdom Metazoa; phylum Chordata; order Crocodylia; family Alligatoridae; genus Alligator; species Alligator mississippiensis. The sequence goes on from NC_081830.1 coordinate 48,420,649, forward strand.
AGATCATCGAGTAATACTTATCATAGATTAAGAAATTACCTTATATAGTAGTAATATAGATCCTCTGACAGATGGCAGAAGCCTGATCTATAACTGATAAAAATGAAACAACAGTTCTAAAGGTTTTATCCCTTCTTTCCCAGTGAAATTTCATTATTTTCCCAAGATCCCTCCATAGCTGACAAAAAAAGGCCAAAGTTTGATTTTGGTGTTTTTAATTTGATAGACAATTTTCAAAATTTTCAGTTGGTCAAAAACTGATCGAACAACTGTAACCAGCAACCCAAATATAAGTTAATCTATTTGTTCTTGCTTTCTTATGGTAACGTAGTTTTGGATGGGAAGGTTGAGGAAAGGTGAATGTATTTATGAGAAACCCAATATGTACATATATAATATATTGGCCTGATCCACAGCTTTGATTTCTGCTCCCTGCCATCTATCTGATCTGCTGCATGCCACATGCAGAGGTTGCCTGGTCCAGTTGTGGCACATGCACTACATATTGGTCTTCCCTGAACTAGAGTATCGACATAAAATACAACTCCCCATCCCCTAAACAATATCCCAGCCTAGCTTTTTTGCTAAATACTTGCACAAATAGAAAGATTTTATAGTGATTCTAAAAGATGTCCAGGCATAGGCTACAAATAGATGTTGCCAAATAAAGTGGATCAGCTGTGTGGGATATGTACTGATGCAGTTGATCTGCTTCACTGAGCAAAATGCACATCATGCATTATCCCACCTGTTAATTTTGTGGGACAATAGGCAAAGGTTTCCTGCTTCCAGAGTCATGCTCCCAGAGGTCTTTGGAGTGTGTTTCTGGAAGTGGGGAAAGTTGGGGTTTCCCACTTCCAGAGAGATGCCTCAGAGACTGTGGGGCAATCTGGAAAGCCTGTGAAGCCTTTTTACTGGGTTGTTTTTTCATTTTTTTTACTCATCTAGAAAACAATATCTATATGGTCATTTACAAAATTGAACCATTCTGTAGTGTAACTGCTCAGTCACTGAGCAAAAGCTATTGGACATTGATTTTGAAATGCTATTTTCATGGGAAACAAAGATGCATGAGGCCATTAAAGCAAATGGTCTGTCATGTTTTAATGTTGCCTTCTGATGCATGTGCATTGCAGTCTCTGGAAGTGAGGAACCCCATTTTTTTCTGCTTCTAGAGGCACACCCTAGAGATTTCTGTGTCATATCTTTAGGACCAGGGGACTTCAAAGTTCCACTATTTCAAAGACATACCCTGAATGCTGGTGGCATGGATCTGAAAGTGGGGAACTCCAACTTTCTGTTTCCACATGTGCAGCAAAGGGATGCTGGGGGCTTATCCCCGGAAGCAGGGAAATCCGAGCAGGTGCTCCTGGGGCTTGAGGTCTGGTGCAGATCTGATGCAGGAATTCCCAGGTTATGCAGGATTGACCTCCTCAAACCCTGGGAGTGCTTACCTGGGATGGATGGAGAGTGCTGGCAGCTCTCCTACTGTAAAGCAAATAGACGCCTGCTGCAATAAAGTGGCATAAATTATGACTACCTTTTGTCATGACCAATCAGTAGTGTGACAAAGGGTATGGATATCTATTTGCTTTCTCTCTGTGCCACCATAAAAATGTTTATGGCAGCACACGGTAACAAAAGGCGATGTAGGTTTCCTTCCCTAGTCTCTAGTAGGCCTCAAGAGGGAGGGAGTTCCAGAGCTGAGGAGTGACATCTGTAAACTACCTTTCATGCATTTTTGCCAAGTGAACTTGATGCCACATTGATGATACATGCAAAAGATTGCTCTCAGCTGACCTTAGGAATCACAATGGGTCATAATGGGCATGGGCCATAAATTATACCCATGTCTCCTTCCACTGGAATAGAAATTCAGAAGTTACAGGTAGTTACTTGCATACCAGAGTGATATCCTGTTTCTAACTCTTTGTAGATACATTTTTGGTTGTAATTTGCTACCAAACTTCCTTTGCTGAGACCATTTAAGACAATGGACTTACTTGCTTTCCATTAGGTTTTCTTCTGCTGCACATTTTCATCTATGTATTGGTCAACTTTTCCTTCAGTTATTCAGTTTCTATTTTCTCACATACTAGCTTTCTTTAACCATCACTCCTTTCTTTCAACCTCTCTTCTTTGCTAACCCTGTTGTCTCTGTTTTCCTTAAGCATGGTCTAATCATCTGTGAATTCTTTGTCCTCTCCTTCTGCTTGTTTTCACATGCTTTCTTCCAGCTATCCCTGATCTCTCCCTTCTTCCCTCTTTAACATCACTTTTATCCCTCTTATCTCCCTGGAGTCTGTCTCCCCTGTCCAAGGTCTTCTCTTTTTGTTGAGGTCTCTCTTCCTTTCTAGGGATACATTAGGGGAATACTGAGAGTGAAAAAGAATCTTTACACTTTCTGTATGGATCTCCTACCTTATTCCTCTCTTTCTCTTTTTTTCACTTGAACTCTCCAGCCACCTATACCTCCAAAGTTTTCTCTCTTCTTTTTACATTATATACTTTTCTTTTTGGATATTTTCTGTTATTTTCCTCTTTTGATCTCACCTCTGTCCATCCTTCTTGGTTCTTACATATCATCTATTTACTATCAGATCTAAGCATCTCTTTTGGTTTTTCTTCCTCTTGGGTCTTTTCTGTCTTTTGTGCCTGAGAAAAATTCACTCACTACACATCTCTCCCAAATCATTTCTTTCCCATAGCTCTTTACCCATCATCCCTCTGAGTTCTTCTCTCTGATTCCCAAATTCAGTTCCATCATTAGGTCTCTTGTCCTCAATCTCTTGCCACTTATGTCATATGAATCCTGCTATGGTCTGCAGCCCTCATCTCCATCACGCAGATCACTATAAAAAGAGTGAAGCCTTTTGTGCTTCCATCAGTGGCAGCCAGTGCTGGGTCCAGTAATAGCCTCTTCCGTCATTTCCCTTTGTATGCTTCAATAAGGAGTAATAGATTAAAGGGTGCAGGGCAATGGCAGCTCTCTACTTCAGAGAAGAGGTGAAAAAGTTAGAATCCTGTAATATAAAGTCTAGAAGATCTCACATTTATATATCTTTTCCTTACCCTAACATGACCTTGTTTATTAGCTGGCAGTATTTGAGCATAATCAATAGAAGAAAGGGAGGCAATGCCTTTACATGCTCCCTATCAACAGCATGCAGCAACATAGTAGAGAAGACTTTGGTCTAGAGTTTCTACATTTTGTCTTTGCTCCAGATATATAGTAATGTTTGAAAGATTAATGGATTTTAGCAAAGCTCCTTAATCCAAATCTCAAGGGTAGAATTAATATGATATTAACACCTATACAAACACAGATTACTGAAAATATGTTTTGGAAACAGCATGCTAGAGACCATGTTACCCATCCTCCTTTTCCATCTCATCCACTTCCTGGCCAGCTGGATCATCTCATGACATTTTATGCATTTCAGAAACATCAGGAATGCCAAATGAGACTTACAAAACAGTAACAATTATGGTGACACCATCAAGAATGGCACTGAGGCTAGCAACATGGTGGCTTCGGCTGCACACAAAGTACAGTAACATGAAATTCAAACACAGTGAGTTTTTAGGTCATTAGTTCAACAGTGATCTCTCTGCAGTAAAGACCATTGTTACCTGTGCTGTGACCTCTTTGAAATGGGCAGGTTTTACATCACTAAATTCACAATCACTATTGGCAAACAATGTGAAGTCAGGCAGTTTCACAAGCAAAGCTCTGTACTGAAGTCTATGAATATCCATGTAGGCCCTGAGTTTGCGAGTTGCAGACTTCTGCAGGGCACATCATTAAAGTAAGAGGTACCTGTGTGGATCTCACTGCACTATCAGGATCTTAATCTGTCATGATTTTTGCCAGGACAAGTGTGAGGCAATGAGGAAAAACTGTGTTGTACTTACTGTGTTCAGAGCTGGTTAGACTCCATTACCGCCAATTTAAAATAACTTTATAGAGTAGGTAAAATGTTGGTTACAAACCTTGCAATTTAGCGTTTAAATGAAATCTTGATTAAATTAACCTAATTTTAATGGAATTGAATATTCTGATAGAATGGAGTTCTGTCAGATCTCTTTAATTAGCTCCATTTGACATACACATCCTTTCTGAAATATACATAACATTTCCAAACTGTAGCGATGTTTTTAACCCACCAGAAAAGCTGGTATTGATTTGCATCTTTGCACCAATGTAAGGTAACAATCAATATTTTAAATGAGTACAACAGGCCAAATACGATGAGACTCTGTCTCATAAAGTTTTTACAGAAATAAAATACCCAGAATTCCTGTATTTTAAAGATGATTTTGCATAGAATTGTTTTCTCTTTGAAGTTTCATATGGATAAGGCAAAAATGAGAGTCTATAATACAAATTTCATAAACATTTATGAATGCACATTTAAACAACAGATTGCAACTTCACCAGAAGAACTATTAATGTACCACCTGAAAGTTATCTGAACAGAGGAGCTATTTACATGGCAATAGAACAAATATTATGTATTTTAAAAGCCTGAAGTACTTTCCTGACTGTAGTCCAGACCTCATGAATTCTTAAATAATACTTATGGGGATTTAAGTACTGTTACAGGGTGGTCTTTTTCTTTTTTTTTATTTAAGGTTTTGGGCTTTGTTTGGTGTAAGTATTTGTACTTACAATCAAGAAACGTGTTAAACCTGTTGTCAATTAGTGTAGTTGATGTGAAAATTGATTGGGTCCCGGAAAACATGGTAAACCTTATAAAACAACCACTCAGTTTAAAACAGAGATATGAGAACAAAAGCAAGTATGTTTTTATTTCTTTTTCCCCATGACAGAAAAAATGTAAGCAAGACAAAAGCCAGAGCAAAGGTAAAAGAATTTCTACAAAGGCTAGTCTTGGTGTTTGTAATATATAGTCAAGGATTTAATCAACTCTAAGAGTTGAAGGGAGATAAAAATACAGATCTGTGTCTAGGCAAAGTCATAATAGTGAAGGTGAAGGGGTTGGTGCGTGTGTAAAGATTTCCAGTGTGAAAGGAAGAGAAAAGTTCCATGGTATAAAGGGTTGAGAGATTTCCAGAGAACAAGACGACAGAACTATAGTTGTTGTTATTTAACATGTTACATTCTGTAGGATACTGAAACATGCTATGTATGCTGGAGTCACTTTTCCCAATAATGAACACAGATACACTCATAAAACAAAAAATTACAGTACTGTTAAAAATCCCTGGCTGTTGTCAAATGGTTATTTGCATCACTACAAAGTGGAATTAATTTGACCCATGATATAATAGCCCTGTGCTGCTGGTGGTACCATCAGTTAGCTGAAACATAAGCCAGAGGCCTTGACCACTTGTGATCATTGACAATCCCATGGGACTCTGCAAGAGCAACCAGGAGAGAACCTTTGTGTCATGGCCTAATTCCAATGTGTGTGTCTGGGATTTTTTTTTTTTGACTGTCTAAATCCCTTTTTGTAGGTTCATCTGGATGTGATATTCTTTATTTAAAAAACTACTCTGGTGTTCCATTGTTGAGGTAGTTGCATTTCAGCAGTGAGGGGAGTTTTATAACATTTAACTGAAAATATTTTATTGCCATTTTGCTCTATGATACAGCTACACAAGCGCACTTGTCAAAAGGAGCATTTGGCTTAGTATTGGCTCATCATATTCTAAAACACGTAAGGAATCTTTATAGGCCACATATAGACCCAGCTCAGCTTACGAGAATGGAGTATCAAAGGGCACAAGGAAGTTTTGCTGAAGGTGAAATGAAGAGGTTCTTTTTTACTTGATGTGCTATTACTGCTTTGTGGTGAAATCTTGCAAGGAATTGCCAGGATAACAGGCTGGAGGGCTGGATAGGCCATAACATGAACATTTGCAGGAGGTTCTATGCCTAATGCCCTCAGTTCTTTTATTTTTGTTGGGAACTCTGACTGGACTACAATTCCCATGTATAGAAGAAAGATGTTACAACATGGCAGTCATGATGCCGTGGTACACCCTGACAGATACTATCCAGATAGAGATCACAGCTTGCAGAGGAGAATGGGTGCATAAGGAAACCAAACACTCTTTCCCATGAGGCACTGTAACAGTGTTCCTAAATGGGGAAAAAAAAAAATTCAGTCATTCGGTGTTTTGGTTTAAAAAAAGTTTTAATAAAGAATATGAAAAATATTTCTATATGTGACAAACAGTTTAATTTTTAACCAATTGAACCTTGAACAGTAAATCCAAAGCCTCTAAGCTTTATGGCTACCTATGCTCATGAAACAACAATATTATTTTTTGGCCTGGTCATTTCAGAGCTTGCCATGATTTACTCTACTGATTTCATCAACCATGGTCCCATGTTTGTAAAACCACTGGTTAATGTTTACAAATGCTTAATAGAGATGTCTCCAGAGAAGTAAATATGTCAACCACTCTAAGAATGGTTGAATAGCTCCAGAGAAGTCAAAACCAACACTTGACCCATTGCCAGTTCTGGTTAGGAGGCATGTTTCTTAATGTTGCCCCAAAATCTGACAGTAGCAAAACAAGTTGATAGTGAAATCTATCTTGTGACCATCAAGTTGATTTCAATTAATTTTGTGCTTAAATGTTAATGGGCAACGTATCTACTATAATTCAGCTATCATAACTACTTTGTTCACTTCGACTATTTTGCAATCAATCAGCATGCTTATATTTGTCAGGCGATTTGTTGCTTATTGTTCCATTACAGTCTGAGAGGAGAATCATATCTCTTTTCAGAATCTGATCTGATGTAAAAAATCCATCAAATTTAAGACAGAAACTAAGCAATGTAAGGAGGCCTACAGTAAAATAATTCTAAAGAATTGATGGTTTGATTGTAAAACACTTTTTCACAATGGTAAACACTTCCTTTTGTCAGTAGCTGCATTCACCGAAATGGGAGTATTTGATACATTTTCACCAACCTCAATAAAGGTGGTATAAGAAGGATCTTATCTAAGAAAAAATCCCTAGGAATGCCTTGAAGAAAGAAGAAAATTTACTGAGTCTTAAATGTCTGAATTTATTGGCAGGTGTCATGAAAAAACAGACATTATTAGTGGCATGAGACTTGACATTAAGCAGTTAAATCATAACTTTCAAATACCATGATAGAGATAATCCAGTGTCATAACTAGTTGCATTGTTCCCATAATCATATTCTCTGATTTTAATCTGGGCTAAATTTAGCATTTCCAACCTAATTTGTGGGATCAGGGAGAAGTTGACAAGTAGTGTGGTTCAAGGTTAATGTATTTAATTGTGACTTAGCAAACCTGGGTTCTCTTCTTGGTTCTGCCACTGGTCTTCTGGATGACATTAAGCAGGACACTTTTTCCCTCATACTTTATGAGTTCATTTGTTGAAAAGGGGGATAATGATACTGCTCCCCCTTTTAGAAAGTATTTTCAGATCTATGAGTAAATTATTTTGCACGCAGTAGGCATTACAAATCCCCTTCCTTATTTTTTTCTTTTTGCAATATTTTGCATTTTGTCCAAAGTATCTCATTTTCACAGGAAAGAAGTATAGAATTTTGCTTGTTCTTCTGAAGCATTAGAGCTGTATGGATAGGATAAGAAAATTAAATTATATTTACAGTCAGTGGAAAAGTAGAGATTGTTAGGTTATGTGACTGAGGTATGTAACATTCTGGGTTGCATAGAGGAGGTGGAAGATACAAAACTTGAGATTATCCCTCTTAAAACAGAGAAGAAGTGAACTGAAACCAAAAGATGATCCATTCCTAAGATAGTTTAGGGTCTTAAAAAAAAATGTAATGAACTATAAAAGACTGACAGAAAGGGGTAAGACAGGTGATTGAGGAGAGAGCAAAATCAACTGCAAAAACTCTAGCGATGTGGGTGAACAGATCTAAATTGGTTGCTTGGTTGGTTTTAGATGTCTTTCTCATGTTCTGATGGCATCAAGTTTTCACTCATTGTGTTCTAGCACATTTAGAATTTATCATTTTGTGCACCAAACTCTGCTGTGGATTGCAATAGGAAGATGGAAGAAGTAAAAAACAATTTTTTTTTTTTTTTTACCAAAGTTGGGCAAAATGGTTTATCACACGAGGTAAAAGCTAAATTCTCCTTTTGCTTTGTTAGAAGAACATAAAAATATGTTTCCAATGCATTTTGACATAGGGGATTTTACTTGTTTTGGATACACGGTCTGCTCCAGAATTTCAGCTGATGGAATAGATGAGCCTAAACCTATGCTTGAATATTTTCCTAGTGACATTAAGCAGGTTCCCCTCTGGCCCTAAAATCTATGGATCTATTAAATTAGCTCTCTTGGAACACACTTTTTTGTGTGGGGCGAAATGTTCTTTGTTAATAATTTATATGATTACATATATAATTGTATGATGCAATGTATTTGTTGTCTTGATGGTTTATAATTCAGTTCCATATTTTCTTTATATACAATTTTGGGCTGTTGTATTTTAATGTTAAATATACTTTAGACCAGTGATTCCCAACATTTTAGACTGAAGACACCTCTTAGAAAATGCACCTTCTTAGCTTTCACTTGTCTTTTGGCTATGAAAAAATAAGAGCAATTCTTGCAAAGAATGCAGAGCACAACAGGTCATAATGTTTTTAGTACTCTGGATTCCCTTATGAAATCTCTGGGTTTATCTTGTGAATAATGTGGAAGTGTTTCCACACTTCAATATTGTGCAGCTCCCCACAATACCCTTAAAAGGATGAATATTAAGGTTTGTGGTTGCCTGCACCTCACTCTCCATGTCTAGACATTCAGCTGTTGTCTTTGTGCTTGACACTGTGTGAAGGGTTGTAGCCCCGGTAACTCAGGTATATACTCCCCTACTCCAATTGAAGGGGATTGTTAGCTGGCAGGGTGCTGTGAGGGGGAACTGCAGACTGCTCAGCTTCCCTCTGTTCCTACAGAACCAGGCCAGGACAGTCAGGGGACTTAACTATGTACAAATTTATTTACATTAACTTATTACAAGGGAAAGGAATATGGAAATACACATATGTACAATATATGTATAGATTTATAAGATATTTAAACAAGTAACATAAACAATACCTTTTGGGTAAATGACATAAAACCTTATACCAGTGCTCTAGATACAGGTAAGTTACAGGTAAGTATCTGACTTGAAACAGATAAACCCCAAAATAAACATAGATAGCCAACAGATAAACAATAGATAAGTATGGGAGAACAATAAATAAACCACAAATAAATACAAGTAAACAACAGGTGGAATAATAGCAACAGGGGGTCCCAGCAGAGCCCTAGGATTTTTTTTTATTTACTAATTTATGAACATGAGAGTTTATAAAATATAAGGCATGCCATTACGCCACTTATGGTGCAAGAACCCCAAAGATAAAATTAATTTTAAGGGGAAACCCCAATGCCCTTGGGGCTTTTTCAAGCCCTACAAGGAAGCTGGTAACTTTAGGGGGCCCTTCCCAGTGGGACCTTTACTTTTAGGAGCCCTTAACTAACCAGGGAGAACTCCCCTTTCCTTGTGGGATTTTTTTTTTTTTTTTTTTTTTTTTTTTGCAACTTACAGCTCCCAGGCCTGGAAGGTGGCCCTTATCCTCTGTGCCAAGCTGCTGTCTTGCCTGCAGTGGGCTTAGTGCGGGTCGCTGTCCCCTGGAACCAGGCTCCTCTATGTAGGGCTTCTGGGGCCTCTGGCTTGGCCCTGTCTGCTGGCTCAGTAGCCCAAGCACTGTCTGGCTCCCTGGACTCAACCTTTTGCTATGCTTCGGAGTGCTGCCTTGTATGGCACCAGGCTCGGTCCGCTTCCAGACCCTCCGTGCAGCACCTCCTGTACCAAGCATTCAGTCTCATTTCAGGGGTTGAGGACCTGAGCCGCCCAAGCGCGCCAAAGGTCCTACTCCATGCACAGGCCTGTGCACCATGTCTCTGGCTGCATGCCAGAGGTTGCAGACCTGAGCTGCCTTACGCAGCTCCCAGTGTCTGGACGCCATGCTGCACACTAAGTATAGTATAGTATAGTATAGTATAGTATAGTATAGTATAGTATAGTATAGTATATCATCACTGCTATGCTATGCCATGCTATTACACATAGCAGTTAGCTATCAATCAGCTCAGCCGCAAGTCAGGAATCTTTAAAGGCACTCTGCAGCGTGCTCAAAGTTCTCCGACTTGGGCGGAAGTCGCACAGAATTTTATATGGCTAACAAGCCAATCGCTAGCCGCTACATAGGAATAATTTAGAATTGGCCAATAGTGGGACACAAATTTGCATGCGAATGGCGGGAACTCTTTTGCACCGGGGTTTTCTGTTGCAGCAGAAAACTTTTGCTGTGCACAGAGACTCTCATGTGGTGGGAAAATTCCATCGTGCCGAGGCACTAAAATCATTGGGTTGTGACACTCCCAAGGGGGAGCACATGTAGATGTGCTCCTGATTAGACTTACTTTGCAGTATTTTTACAGCACAGTAAACTTACTTCAAATTAATAGCACATGTAGATATGCCCACTGCGTGCATCTACATGAGATGCTGACTATGCAGTAGTCTCATACTACTGTCCAGTAGTGTTACATGGCAAAAAGTATACCAGGATGCTACTGCACAGTAGTTATAGGCTATTGCGTAGTAGCGTCACTTAAAAAGCATTCTCTGGTGCTACTGCTCAGTAACTCCATTTATTGCACATTTTGTTATTACTTGCTTATACAAGTACTAAATACATGCACAGTAACCACTCATGTAGACATGCCTACTGAGTATTTTGTTCCATGAACAGTCCCATGGAAATCAACAACCTGTGTAAAGTAAGCAGTCAAATGGCAAATATATATCCCTAAAGAATAAGTTCTTCAGCATATAGCATTCAGTAAGAAGAAAAACCTCTTGGGAAATGCAAAATGGAAATAATTTTGTGTAAAGCTTGTGTAAATGATCTTAGTGCCAGCAAAATTGCTTTGGGTTTTGTGGAAACAAACCTGAGAGTCACAGAAGGGGACGTTAAAGGTCAGGGGCTATATTCTACTGACTGTTACATATTTCAGCGACTATGCCCTGCATTTGTAATGAGCATTCAGACTTCACTGGGTGTAACTCTATGTAGAAAATACTGCCAGGTGGGTTAGGAGAACTTTGGAGTATGCTATATTGGCAATTCAGCCTACTACAGGTATTGGCACTGGATTTGGACCTAGCCCTTTTACCTTTGTTCTGGGTGAGCACAACCCTCAGACCGACCACACAACCTGCCAGTTGTTAATAGGTGAATTTATTGATACAAAATGATAACAGAAAAACAACAATTCAAACAATCATATATCTACCAATCCTAGGGCTGTCATCAGAGTCAAAGTGCATCTGGCCAGGATGCAGGCTTCACTTTGAGGCTCTCTCTCAGGTGTGAGCAGTCTGGAGATAGAATGCTGAGGCCCACAGCCCCCACTCCAGTGGGGTGCATGAGATGGGCTGTTGGTATGCCTCCAGTCCATGGTGGCCTTGAGAACCCTTCCTGGGGGATGGGGATGGGAATGGGGACCCAGACCCCTCTCAGGGAGCAGGACAGGGAGGGACAAGGAAGAAGAGAAGGAAGGACAGGAAGGGACTCTTCGTTAATCTCAAGTCTCTGCTTTTGTATTCTTCATCCCCCCTGATGACTCCTGATGACTCTTCATTCATGGCTATGTCTGGTTGGCTGTCTCCCTGTGGTCACACATCCACATAGTCTTCTGGGCCTTCTCCTAATTTGGTCTGTTCCCCCAAAACCAGGACTCAGCCCCTGCCCTGCTGTGAGGCCTTGTAGCTGGTGTCACTTATCTTGTGTTATGGGATAGTATGGAATATACTTCCTCAGTTCCCAGGCTGTGTGTTCTTATTGTGTTAGACAACCTGTCTGCCTTGAAGGCTGTGACTTTGTGTTATGGCATGCCCCCCTCAGTTCTCAGGCTGTGTCCAGCTGTTGGCCTTCTTGTGCTAGATAGCCCATCTGTTTTCAGGGCCATGAGAAGCTATGTGTGTGTCTCCCAAGCTCTTTAGAAATCCATTTAACCCTTGCTGCCCATCTTGAACCCTTATAATGCATATACCTATAAATCAATTCCCAAAAAAACAGACTTTTAAATACCATTTCCAAGCCAACATATTCCTCTCCTTGAAGGTATGACACTTTCACACTATACTGGAGCATAAACATTGGCATCACCTGGAATGTCCTTGCAATTTGTGTGGAGGACCTCCGCCAGTCATCCTCAGAAAAGTATGACAGCATTTGTGGTCAGGAGCTTCAACAGGCTGGATGCTGTGATGAATCCTTAACCATTCATTGTTCAAATGTCACCCATACTCCTTCTGGCTCAGGCTCTTGCCTCAGCATTCCCTAGCCTGGCAACCGAGTTTTAGCCAATTAAGTTTGAACAGGTCTCCCATACTGGGACCAGGGAATGTACGGCGCGAGATGCCTACCAAACCTTTTACTCAGTATTTCAGATAGCATGTTGCTCTGCAGTCAGTGTCTTATTCAATTGTCAAAATGGCTATTCAGATCAGAAAAAAAAAAAATTATGGTCGGGATCTGGGGACCAGACATGTCCTTGGCAACTTTACCCCTCCTGTATACCAGGCAATGCTTTCTTATTATATCAACTGGATGCTTGGTGGCATCATAGTACTACCAGTGCCCCCCTATCCTGTAAAAGGCTGGAGAAATGCCAAGGGTTAGGACTTTCCCAACCAACCATGGAAACCAAGCAGGCAGGCATGATGTCTGTGTGGCAGAATGCCACCTCTGTCTCTCCCCAAAAACTCTGATATGTGACAATTTGATTAACATGGTCACTGCAAAGGGCAGACTCCTCTTCCCCCTTTCTCAGGTGACCCTGAGTTGTAACCTGAGCTGGATACATTCCTGAGGGAGCGAGGAAACGTGCTCCCTCTACCTATGTAACTGACATCACATACCTGGGTGAGGGGCTTAGGCTCCCATTGTTCTAAGCAATGCCAGTCTACCCAACAACCAGAGAAGCATTTCAAATTAGTTGGCTAGCAGCCAACAGGTGCTGGCCTCCATTGGACCAGGTAAATGAGGTCATAAGGTATATATAAGTTAAGGACTGCCCAGGAGGAGGAACAGTAGCCATGATGAAAAATTAGAAGCTGGACCATCTGAAACTTGCTCTCTTTTGAAACTCATGATCAATGAACTGCCTGCCTCTACAGGGAATCTCCACCTGCCTCTGGATTATACCTGTGAGTAAGCTACCTGAGATCTAACTAGATATATATCTTGCAGTAACTCAGATGCATGATTAAAGGCTACCTAGCCACCCTGTTTGCTGTATGGGATTTCTCTGATATTGCTGTACCCTGTACCCTATTCCAAACCTACTCCTTGTAGTCAGTAATTTCTCCTTTGTACCTAGCATGGGAAACTTATTGGGAGAGGGGCTAGATTATGCCTTGGGGTCCTCTTGGTTTGGCTGACTAAGGGAGACCAGTATTTGTGTTTCAGACTGAGGGAAGCACCCCAAGTTCTTGAAGTGGGTCAAGTACCCTCAAGAACTATGAGACCTGTGTTTCCCAGGGGGTACAGAGCCAGGATCACTCCGGACCCCAGGTGGTGGCAGTGTTACCCCCAGGCTAGTGGGTATGCTCCAGGAAGGGGGTCAGCCAGACAGGAGGCACCCCCAGGGAGGCACCTGGAGCCTGGAAGGTGGTCGCGTGCAGAGGTGGGTGGCTCATCACAGGAGCACCCCCTACTGGCCCTCCACAGTCTGCATAGGAAGGACCAGACTTGGTCTTCCTTAGGATCCCATCATTTCATTCCATGTTCCCAATCTCGGCACAAATTCTGGGAATTAAACAAACTACATTACATTACTATTACCACAACACAAAGCTAAAATATACATCTAGCACAAACAAAACAAAAAAGAAAGAAAAAAAGGGGGAAAAAAGGATAACAAGAAAGCAAACAATCAATCCAGCCGTCTTGATCTTTGGCATGGCTAAACCCTGTGAGGCCTTGGAGGCAATGCACCATTTCTTGTAGCCACTCTGCAGGTATTTCATAGCCTATCAAGAAGCTTTGCTTCACATTTCATAGTCTAGCACAGTTGATATCACAATCACTTACAGCAATAGCATTTTACAAATACAGCAAAATGCAATCACTATACATAACACAGTCAAGCTTGTCAATTCCCAAAGAAACAGACCTTTAAATACTGTTTCCAAGCCAACACAGGGCCTCTGAATTGGCTAAAAGTTGCATGCTGGCTTTTGTTCTCAGCACTGTGAATCACAATGTCTATGCTGAAATCACTGAAGTTAAGTGAGATTCAGAGAGCTGAAGTCTGGCTGAGGTTTTTTGCTTTGGGATTTAGAAAGAGAAAAAGTAGGAAAATATTCAGCACTGGATTCTGGCTTTTACAGGATTGAGCATACTGGGAAAGGGAAATGTAGAACTAAGCTGCAGCAGGATTCCCAAATATGAATCAAGGCTAACTCAGATAGAATACTTTTCTAAGATCCATTGGGACCATATGGTGGAACAGCAGCTATACCACCTGTTGCACTTAAAAACGAGTTTTAAACCTAGTGCTCTAAGAATTGACATGACACTTGGTTGATGAATAGGAGAAAGGCTTGCTTTAATAACTACCAACAAGCTACAAAACTAAATGACAGAAAAATAATTTTCCCAATATAAAATGAGTTATTAGTCCTAGTATTATCTTAGCTGCAAAGAGATCTTTACCCAATGCAAGCAGGAAGCAGTTCTTGTACATCCTCACAGTGTGGATCCTTCACTTGTCAGCTGGGTGGCAGGATGGCTTCTTGGTCTTCTCCAGAATGTACACACCTTGCTGGCAAAGCTGCTTAATTCTTATACTGTTTAGGTGTATAGACTCGAAGCATTTTTCCTTGATTTCATAGATGTCTAGAGTTGGAAGGGACCTGGTAGATCATTGGGTCCAACCCCCTGCTCCAGACAGGAAAGAGCACTGGGGTCAGGTAAACCAGCCAGATGCCTGTCTAATCTCCTCTTGAACACCTCCAGGGTAGGGGAAAGCACCACCTCCCCTGGAAGCCCATTCCATATTTTGGCAACCCTTACTGTAAAGAATGCAACCCTTACCATAAAGAATGATGGTTGACCAATTAAAAGTCTGAACAAAACAGGGAGGAAAAGGGTGACCATCATATTACAATTATTAAATTGCCTGGCTCCTCTTTTTGGATTTGTTTAGGTGTGAAGACTTATGTTTCTCACAGTCACTGCAATTGTAGGTTAATAACAGGTGATAGATTTTGAGTGGTCCAACAAGATGCTTAGAGGCATGGTTAACAGACCTGTCTTTTGGTATTTGTTTATCAGTGGGGCAAATGTGCAATGGTATATTTACAAAGCTCTAGACTTACACTGAATGATTGAGACATTTGTAACACCTTAGACATTGGATGCCTGTTTTGAGAAATGTGAGGATGTCATGTATAGGACATTTTTCCTGTATTCGGTGTACGTTTTACAGGTTTTGCTTGAAAAGTATATTCAGGCCTGTCCCGGGGGGGAGGCTGAATTGGGGCGACTGCCGGGGCCCCACAGAGCCAGATGGAGTGGTGTGGTGACTCCGCACTGCTGCCTACTTCATGCCTGGCTGCTTGACACCCTCCTCCCCCCCACTGACAAATCTGCTGCTGGCTTCCTTGTGTCTGGAGGTGGTGCTGTGCAACCAGACTGATTTGCTCCGGGCCCCACATCCTGTTCGGGTCATCTCTGTGTATATTTAATCTTTTGTCTTCTTTAGTTGCTAGGTCAATTAAAATGTACATGTAGTTTCCTTGCCTTTAGTTACACTGGCTTAGCCTCTTTCTAGTGCATTCTTAACTTGGAAATACATACAATGAGTGGTGGTCTCTGCCAACAGTTTTAACCATCACTTTTATTATTTTATGACATAGGGTATTGGGTATCTCAAGCTCCATTGTCTCAACACCTAATGGGTTGCAAGCCATTAGCAGAGTTTGATTTTCTTGTGGCAGTCTTGTTACCACAACCCAGTCTTACCCCAGCCATTGTCTTGCATTTTTTTCCAAGTTTTCAGTTTTGATATGCAGCAACCCTTGCAAGTGATTTAGCTTGCACCTTGTTCCTTGCTACCATGCTGGCCAGCACTGCTGAATATGCTGCTTTCCTCCCTTCTAGTTTGATAGCATCAATGGTAATACTTGGAGTTAGCAGTGTCTTTCCAGTATGATTGCATCTGGTCCCATCTGGGAATCTCCATTCTGCTCCTTCTACCTTTGTGCACTTGTGTGGACTCAGGTACTGTTTTGCACTTAAATTAAGTTTGGCACAATAAGGGTGGAAAGAAAATATTAAATGCCTGAATGTGAATCTGACAGTCACAATAAGCTGGTGGAAAGCTGCAATAAACCCAAAATGTCTCTGATTTTTTTTCCAGAACTAGCAAATCCTTTCTACTTTTGACGTACTGGAATATACAAGAGGCACAAGTAGAAGTCAATGCTCATTCAGTTACATTCCCTCGAGCAGGAGCAAAACTGGTGAGAAGCAACAGCCTTTGTAGCATGCACTGCACCTTCCCTTTCCCTCCCACTACTTAAGGGAGTAAATTAATCTCCTGGCTTCTTAACAAAAAGATTCTTGTTGATCCAGTAATCCTCTGCCATCACCAGATGAGACCTCCATTTCTTTTCCTAGACTGCGGTATTTGCAGCTGCCTTGCAAGAAGTACACAAATCATGCAATGAAAATTCAATGAAATTGCAAACTTCTGCTTTACTTTTAGAGAAGGGAATGTGGAAGAACCATCTTTTCTGAGTCTCCTTCTTAGTGACACCATTGGCTAACAGAGATGCCAAATCATTTTTGCTTTGATATTTCTGAGGACAACATTTCAGCTGAAGAGTCATTTTGGAGTGAAAAGCATTGAAAGGATTGAATAGCTTGCATGCGAATTCAGTTGTAGGAACAAAAGGATGTCAAAGAATTTACAAACCTTGATTGTGGACTGTGCTCTGACATTACTACAGACTTGAAATGCTGGTGTTAGGGGTTGCTTGCAGCTCTCTCTATTCTCAATGATGCTCCAAAAATTAAAGTAATAAATTAAAAAATATGAGGCTACCTTGTCATATAAATTGAACAAAATTATATTTGCATTCTGCTTGTTGCTACAGTCACCACCATTTGTGTCAGTTAATAGTTATGGTAAAAAAAAGCCACAACAGACTTAAGAGAGCTTAGTTCTGTCTCCATTGCAGTCAGTGGTAAAACTTAGATTGCATTCTGTGCTGCAGGATTGGCTGTAAATGGTCAGAACTAGATAAGGATTTGCATTGGGGCATGCATTGTATTAGGTACTCAAGCAAGCATGGAAGCAAATCATAACTTTGCCACAAGCTCTACATGTTGAGCCATATCATATTGTTGGGTGCCTCAGGGGCTGAGACTCAGGGAACTAGGATGGAAACAAAACATTTTGAACACATTTGTAACATGGGCTTGTATTGAAATGGCTGACTTTTGGATTAGAAACCCAATCTTTCAATCTGGGTCTCTCTCTCCTGACCAAAGAGCCTTGGACCTTAAGGTACTACCAGATAAAAACTTCATCCAAACTGAACAAACTCTGCAAAACATTTTCACTCTGACAAATGTACGTAGCTTAAGGCAAATATTCCTACCAGTCTACTAGCTGCAGTGCATTTCCAAAAGGCATCACAGACAAACTATTGAATTTACTATATATGATTCAATTCTGTACTCTGCAGCATAGTAACCCAAGTCTTCTTAGTATTTTTATTCCTTTCTCTCTTTATAACCATGTATGTCTGTGGGTATTAGTTAATTATTTATGTGTTGGATTACTTGCAGGAAAATATTATTTCTAAATAAATTATTGATATTGCAAAATAAAACTCATATATATATTCCCTTAAAATATCACACCCTATTTTGGATTATTAAAGTCATTTTAAAAAACATTTATTTATTTTCACTCCTTTGTGCTGCTAGTTTAATTTCTGGCCCTTTACTCAATTTGGATTGTGACACTAACTGATAAAGGGATATCAGTTCAGATCCTGATGTGACTTACGTGTTTCACAACAACATAAGTCCATTGACTTCAACATGTAATTCAGTGGAGTTATGCTGATATAACTAAAAGGAATATTACCCAATAAAGTCAATCTTCTCTTTAAAGTTGGTATGATTTTATGATACACTACTGTAATCCTGGGCTTCTAACATATTTAATTAAAAAAATAACATTTATTTTTAATGTTTGACTTTTTACATGCTCTTTCCTAGTTACTTCAAAACAACGTAAAGATTGGGCATAAATTTATCTGGGTGCCTTTTAAGTTTATTGCATGACCTCTGTTCATGGCTACTAGTAAGAAGTTGAAGGCATCAGTTTGGACGATAAGGAAATGGCCTGGGGACCAGTTTCTGCTACCATCGCTCATCAGGAGTAGCACATAACTCTTTGAATAGTGCCATTTTATGTAAATAATTGTGGAGAAACTAAAGCTTTAACAATGCCACTTCTCTGTGGATGAAAGTGATTTTGATTGGAATTGAGCAATGTGCTTTACTTTAATGATTTGAGGGTTTTAAACATTCAAAGTAGAGCTTTTTTGAGAAACACAGATTACTCTACTGTGAAAAAGACCTGCTACTTGCTTTTTTTCTTCTAAAATGACAATATAAAAGACAAAATTAAGACTTAAACTAGCTCAAAAGATGAGCATTATTGGCATTCTCTTTCAGCTCTTTTGGAGATCTTTGCTTGGCTAAGCTAGTAGCATCTTTGTGACATTTATCCATAGGGTATAAAATAGCAGTTTGCCACCCACCTTGAGCAGGTTGTTTGTGAAGTGTTTGAAGGCAAAACAAAGAAGTACCCTGCCATTAATGGCACGTGGGAATTTCTATCCACTTGTTCTTGACAGTTATAGTTGAAGCTGTCACTTATTTTTTCAGGGCCTTTAAAATGGATCTTTTTATGTGTTAACATGAATACATTAAAGTAGAAGAAATCCTTTTTTATTGCATGTGCAATAGATGTACACACAGAACATGTGTGAGTAAAGTAGCAATTATAACATTGCGTTAAGTATTTTGAAGCTTAAATTAAGGGGAATTTTTTAAATTTATCTTCCAGTATTTCCTTTACATTCCTACCAAGCTGTAGCCCTGAACACTTTCTAAAGAATATAAGAAGCAACTATCATACAGCTAAATCTAGAAAGAAAAAATAAATTGTTTTACTGCGTGTGCAATAGATGTTTCATCATGCTAGATTTAATCATTCTTTAGGGCTAAGATTTTCAAAGTCCTTAGGAAATTTGGATACTGAAACCCATTAATGTAAATTAATTAGGGGGCTTTGAAAAATCACAGACTTCGTTTCCATGCTGAGTTTCTGAAACACAGTACCAAATGAAGCATGCATCCATGTACTAATGCTCTCTCTCTATAGCTTGTGTAGGGGATAGCAACACACATATCACAATTAAAACAGGTTTTGATAGTATGCAGGTCTTAAGAAATATTTTAAACCTGGTGATATGCCTGTTTCCATACAAAATAGTATTATTACTGTTATTTTAGCTATTGAAAATGTACTTGAGTCTGGTTCTCCACTGTGATCAAGAATAATTTTTAACCCTGTTTTGACTGGTCACACTGGACTGTAAAACCATGTTAGTCAGAATCATGATCTAATAGAATGAAAAAAATAGGTAAATGTAGATGCTCTCCTAACTAGGCTTAGATCAATCTAAGTGCTGAACTGTACATAAGCTCAGGGAGTTTAGATTGGGGAGCAAATGGCTGGCCCAATCGAAATTAGTTCATCTGAGGAGGTGCGCTAAGTAGGTTGGGCTGACCTGTGCTCGATGTCACCAAAAATATGTCTACACACTTGAAGTTTAACTCCAGAACTGGAAAAGCCCATCTGCTTGCCCTAACCCCAGGGCTGCACATTTTCTAACCCCCCTCCCCTCCCCCCCCACTCCCCAAACCAACCTATTTTTAGCCCTGTGACCCCCTACCACTCCTGGACAGACAACCCCATCCTATGGGCCTACTAGCTTCTCTCCCTTCACAAATTCCTCCCATCCCTTCCCCTACCCTGCCTTACTTGGATCACATTCCCAGTGCAGCTCCTAGCACCAGCTAACATGTATACAAATGGGACCCGATCTGTGACCAAATGGCTTGAAGTAAGCTGTGCGATCACAGATGCATTTTTAGGAACTGCTCGACCTGGTACTGGTATTGGCAACAGAGGATGACCTAATCAGTGACCTAACGATCGAAGGGAAGCTGGGCGACAGTGACCATGAGCTGATCACCTTCACCATCCTCTGTAAAGCTGAAAAGTCAGTCAGCCATACAGAAGTCCTTGGCTTCAGGAAAGCTGACTTCAACAAGCTAAGGAGGCTTGTCAGTAAGGCCCTTAAGGGCCACAACCTAAAGGAAAGGGGAGTTCAGGAGAAGTGGTTGCTCCTCAAGGGAGCAATCCTGGATGCACAAGCACAGTCTATCTTGTCTTGGAGGAAAGGCAGCAAAAGGGCACAGCAGCCCCCTTGGCTCTCCAGGGATCTAGCAGACCTCCTATGTCTGAAAAGAAAGACCTACAAAGGATGGAGGACTGGATCCACCTCCAAGGAGGAATACTCTGCACTGGTCCGGACCTGCAGGGAGCAAACCAGGAAAGCCAAGGCTGCAACGGAACTCCAACTAGCTACAAATATCAAGGACAATAAAAAGTCCTTTTTTAGATATGTGGAGAGCTGGAGGAAAAGCAAGAGCAACATTGAACCCCTGCTAAACCAGATGGGACACCTGATGCCCAGAAAAAAGCCAACTTGCTAAATGGGTACTTCGCGTTGGTTTTTCACCAGTCCCATCGGACATCCCTGCCTATTACGAGACAGGGAGGCCCAGGTGAGGGAGATTCCTTATCCTCCATCAATGCTGACCTCATGAAGGAACACCGTGAGAGGCTGGATACCTTTAAGTCAGCTGGCCCTGACAGTTTACACCTCAGGGTACTCAAGGAGCTGGCTAGCATCATAGCTCAGCCCCTGGTACGGATCTTCGAGAACTCCTAGTGCTCTGGTGAAGTGCCTGAAGATTAGAAGAAGGCTGAAGTGGTGGTTTTATCTTCAAGAAAAGGAGAAAAGAGGATCCGGCAAACTACAGGCACATCAGCCTGACCTCTATGCTGGGGAAGGTCTTAGAAAAGATTATCAAAGAGGCCATTTTTAACAGACTGGCTGATGGCAACATCCTAAGGGACAGCCAGTACGGGTTTGTTGTGGGTAGGTCTTGCTTGATCAATCTTATTTCCTTTTATGACCAGGTGACCTATCACCTGCACAAGGGAGAAGAGATTGATGTCGTATATCTTGACTTTAAAAAAACTTTCAATCTAATCTTGAGACCAGAGCCTTGATCGGCTCCCGCAGGCAACATGGACCCAACTGCAGCTCCCACCCCTGCTCTCCCCAAGACAAAACGTAGGGTGTTTGTTGTGGGAGACTTTCTCCTGAGGGGGACTGAGGGGGCAATCTGCCGCTCTGACCCCTTAGCCCGGGAAGTCTGCTGCTTCCTGGGAGCCCACATCCGGGACATTGCGGAGAGGATCCCAGAGCTCCTCAAACCCACAGACCACTATCCCATGCTCCTAATTCATGTGGGCACCAATGACACGGCTCGGAGCGCTCCCAGACAGGTCATGAGGCGCTACAGGGATTTGGGAGCGGGGCTAAAGGGTCTGGGGGCACAGGTGGTGTTCTCGTCGATCCTCCCAGTCTCAGGCTATGGGCCGAGGAGGGAGAGGAGGATCCACGTGGTCAACCAAAGACTGCGGCGCTGGTGTCGTCGGGAAGGCTTTGGCTTTCATGACCACAGCCCGTTCTTTGGAAAGAGAGGCAGCGAGCTGCTGGGAAGAGATGGCCTCCACCTCTCTCCGCTAGGGAGGAGGCTCTTCTCAGCCAGACTGGTTGACCTGCTCCGGGCTTTAAACTAAGCCAGCTGGGGGACGGGGGCACTACTGCCACTGCTGGCCTGCTGAGCAATCCTTGCAAAGCCAGCAGGTAAAGGCACTTAAGGGAGGCCACCCCTGCCCCAGCCCTGGCAAAATCTGTGGGCAAGGAAGGAGCCCCCCAGGGGGCACTTGCTTGCCTGTACACAAATGCCAGGAGCTTGGGGAATAAGCAGGAGGAACTCATCCTCCTGCTCAATGCAAATAATTATGATGTCATAGGGATAACGGAGACTTGGTGGGACTCCACCCATGACTGGACCACAGGTATAGATGGCTATACCCTGTAAAGGAGGGATCATGTAGAGAAAAGGGGCGGGGGTGTAGCTCTCTATGTTAAGAAAAGCTACACGTCCCTGCAAGCTGATATTGGTGACCAGGGTGGACGGCTGGAGACCCTCTGGGTTAAAATCCGTGGGGAACACGGCACAGGGGACACAATGGTGGGAGTCTACTACAGACCTCCCACCCAAAGTCCTAAGCTTGACCAGGAGTTTGCCCGGGAACTGGCTGAGGCCGCATGCTCCAGGACCATGGTTGACATGGGTGACTTCAATTACCCAGACATCTCATGGGTGGATCGCTCAGCAAAATCTGAGCGGTCGCAAAGCTTCCTCTTGTGCGTGGATGACCTCTACCTGACTCAAGAAGTCTCTGGGCCAACGAGAGGCAAAGCACTGCTTGACCTGGTGGTGACTACTGGGGATGACCTAGTCGGCGACCTAGTGATCGATGGGAAGCTGGGTGACAGCGACCACGAGCTGATCACCTTCACCATCCGCCGAGAAGCTGGCAAGTCAGTCAGCAACATGGAAGTCCTTGACTTCAGGAAAGCCAACTTTGACAAGCTCAGGAGGCTTGTCAGTGAGGCCCTAAGGGACCATGGCCACGGGGAGAGGGGAGTTCAAGAAGAGTGGTTGCTCCTCAAGGGAGCGATCCTCAATGCACAAACTAAGTCTATTCCATCTCGGAGGAAAGGCAGCAAGAGGGCACAGCAGCCCCCCTGGCTCTCCAGGGACCTAGCAGACCACCTGAGGCTAAAAAGAAAGGCCTACAAAGGATGGAGAATGGGAGTCACCTCCAAGGAGGATTATTCTGCACTGGTCTGGTCCTGTAGGGATCAGACCAGGAAAGCCAAGGCTGCAACTGAACTCCAACTAGCTTTGAGCATCAAGGACAATAAAAAGTCCTTTTTCAGATATGTGGGGAGCCGGAGGAAAAACAGAGGCAACGTTGGACCCCTGCTGAACCAGATGGGGCAACTGACGCCCAGGAAAAAGCCAACCTATTAAATAGGTACTTTGCGTCGGTCTTTCATCAGTCCCATGGGACGCCCATGCCCGCTACAGGACAGGGAAGTCCGGATGAGGGTGATCCCCTGCCCTCCATTGATGCTGACTTTGTGAAGGAACATCTTGAGAAGCTGGATACCTTCATGTCAGCCGGCCCTGACAGTCTTCACCCCAGGGTACTCAAGGAGCTGGCGAGCATCATAGCCCAGCCTCTAGCGCAGATCTTTGAAAACTCTTGGCACTCTAGTGTAGTGCCCGAAGACTGGAAGAAGGCCAATGTGGTGCCTATCTTCAAGAAAGGGAGGAAAGTGGATCCGGCTAACTATAGGCCCATTAGCCTGACTTCTATCCTGGGGAAGATCTTAGAAAAGTTTTTCAAAGCGGCCATCCTTAATGGACTGGCCAACGCCAACATCTTAAGAGATAGCCAGCATGGGTTTGTTGCGGGTAGGTCTTGCTTGACCAATCTCATTTCCTTCTACGACCAGGTGACCTATCACCTGGACAAGGGAGAAGAGATTGATGTCATATTTCTTGACTTCCAAAAAGCCTTTGACCTGGTTTCCCATAATCACCTCTTAGAGAAACTGGCCAATTGTCGCCTTGGGTCCTCCACGATCCACTGGCTGGAAAACTGGCTCCGGGGTCGGACCCAGAGGGTAGTAATTGATGGAAGTCACTCATCGTGGTATCCTGTGACCAGTGGTGTCCCCCAAGGCTCTGTCCTTGGACCCATACTGTTCAACATCTTCATTAATGATGTGGACACTGGAGTCAGAAGTGGACTGGCCAAGTTTGCTGATGACATCAAACTTTGGGGAAAAGCATCCACATCAGAAGACAGGCACATGATCCAGGCTGACCTGGACAGGCTCAGCAAGTGGGCGGACAAGAATCTGATGGTGTTCAACGCTGATAAATGCAAGGTTCTCCACCTTGGGAAGAAAAACCCGCAGCATCCTTATAGGCTCGGCAGTGCTATCTTGGCCAACACTATGCGAAAAAGAGACTTGGGGGTCATCACTGACCACAAGATGAACATGAGCCTGCAGTGCGATGCTGCGGCTAGTAAAGCGACCAAAACGCTGGCTTGCATCCATAGATGCTTCTCAAGCAAATCCTGGGACGTCATTAACCCTTGTACTCGGCCTTAGTGAGGCCGCAGCTAGAGTACTGCGTCCAGTTTTGGGCTCCACAATTCAAAAAGGATGTGGAGAAGCTTGAGAGAGTCCAGAGAAGAGCCATGCGCATGATCAGAGGTCAGGGAAGCAGACCCTACGATGACAGGCTTAGAGCCCTGGGGCTCTTTAGCCTGGAAAAGCGTAGGCTCAGGGGTGATCTGATGGCCACCTATAAGTTTATCAGGGGTGACCACCAGTATCTGGGGGAACGTTTGTTCACCAGAGTGCCCGAAGGGATGACGACTAGGTCAAATGGTCATAAACTACTACAAGACCGTTTCAGGCTGGACATAAGGAAGAATTTCTTTACTGTCCAAGCCCCCAAGGTCTGGAACAGCCTGCCACCGGAGGTGGTTCAAGCGCCCACATTGAACACCTTCAAGAGGAAACTGGAAGCTCATCTTGCTGGGATCCTATGAACCCGGCTGACTTCCTGCCCTTTGGGCAGGGGGCTGGACTCGATGATCTTCCGAGGTCCCTTCCAGCCCTAATGTCTATGAAATCTATGAAATCTATGAAATCACCTCTTAGCAAAACTGGCTAACTGCGGCCTTGGCCCCACCATGATCCATTGGTTGGGGAATTGGCTCCACAGTAGGACCCAGAGGGTGGTGGTTGACAGAAGTCAATCATCATGGTGCCCTATGACCAGTGGGGTCCCTCAAGGCTCTGTCCTAGGACCAACATCTTCATTAATGATGTAGACATTGGTGTCAGAAGTGGACTGGCCAAGTTTGCCAATGACACCAAACTCTGGGGTAAAGTGTCCACACCTGAGGACAGGAGAGTGATCCAGGCAGACCTTGATAGGCTCAGGAAATGGGCGGACAAGAACATGATAGTGTTTAACACCAAAAAATGAAAGGTTCTCCACCTTGGGAAGAAAAACCTGCAGCATGCTTATAGGCTCGGCAGTGCTACGCTGGCTAGCATTACAGACAAAAGGGACTTGGTGGTCACGACTGACCACAAGATGAACGTGAGCCTTCAGTGTGATGCTGCAGCTAGTAAAGCAAGCAAAACACTGGCTTGCATCCATAGATGCTTCTCAAGCAAATCCCGGGACGTCATTCTCCCATTGTAGTCGGCCTTGGTGAGGCCGCAGCCTGAGTACTGCGTCCAGTTTTGGGCTCCACAATTCAAAAAGGATGTGGAGAAGTTTGAGAGAGTGCAGACGAGAGCCACGCCCATGATCAAAGATCAGGAAAACAGACCTTAAGATGAGAGGCTGAGAGCCATGGGACTCTTCAGCCTAGAAAGTCGCAGGCTTAGGGGTGATCTGATGGCCAGCTATAAATTTATCAGGGATGCTCACCAGGATCTGGAGGAACATTTGTTCACCAGAGCACCCCAAGGGATGCCAAATTGAATGGTCATAAACTCCTCCATGACCATTTCAGGCTGGACATAAGGAAGAAATTCTTTACTGTCCGAGCCCCCAAGGTTTGGAATAGACTGCCACCGGAGCTGGTTCAAGCACCTATTTTGAGCACCTTCAAGAGACGTTTGGATGTTTATCTTGCTGGATTCCTATGATCCCTACTGATTTTCTGCTCATGGGGCAGGGAGCTGGACTTGATGATCTTCCAAGGTCCCTTCCAGCCCTGGTGTCTATGGATCTATGAATCTTTGTCCATTTTAAACAGAGACTAAGATCCTGTTATGCTTTGTATAGAATTTACAAGAGCATGCAGCACTATCCTACACTTTTAGCAAGATCGGTTTGAAAATTGCTGATCTAGCATATAGGGATCAATCAGGGGCTGGGGCTGGGCAAAGGAGCAATGGGAGGAGCAATCTGGGGCTGGGTAGGGGAGCAAGTTGGGGGGATGGGGTGGGGGGGGCAGTAGCTGTGGGCCCCTGTTGGGGATTTGTGGCCCTATGGGGGGAGCAGTTCATGAGCTTTGCAGGGGGGCTGCACCCTGTGGTGAGCAGGGGACCCACCCCCCTTGAGCAGGCCCCCCACTTACCCCCTCACACCCACAGTTCCCCCCCCCACAATCAACCCAAAAACTCCTCACCAACATGCCCGACCCTGTGGGTTGGGAGTGAGGGGCGAGCGCAGGGGTAGGGCACTGACATATCAGTCCTACTCAGAGCTGCACATTCTGGTGAGCGAAAGGGGTAGGGGCAGCTCTGATTTTTCTATGACAAAAAAAGCAAAAGGTAAATGCCGAACTGTATTAGATATTTAGATATTAGATGTATTAGATATTTAGAACATATTTTATTATGATGACTGAGGCACTGGTAAGCTTCCAAATTGCTTTAAAACATTGCCCAATTGATTTGATCTCTCTCTCTCTCTCCCTCTCCCTCTCTCTCTCTCTCTTTCTCTCTCTCTCTCTGTAGTGGTCTCTTGTTTAACTTGTGGAAGAACTTGGATTTTGGTGTATTTTAAAGAGTGACTTTGGAATATTTTTTATCAGGGATTTTGTAGTTTTAAAATAGGGAACACCAGAATTCCTGCTACTGAGAAAAGTGGCAGGATTCAGGCAGAGGAGTCTGCTCAGAGCTGGCACCTGGGACCCAGTTGGAGGTGGTTGACCTCCTGGCCACTTAGGGCCTGGAGGACATGCTTTGACAGTTCAAAGCAGACCACAACATTGAGAACATCATCTGGGCAACAGCTGCCCAGATGGCTGGACGGTGGCACACATGGCAGTAGTGCCGCACAAAGGCCAACTGTTCAGCCACAGCCCACTGGCAGCTGGTCAGAAGTGCAGGTGTCTCTGCAAATCTGGGAGGATCCAGGCAGGGTTATTTTGTCTCAAGTGGCACAGTTTGCCCCACACTAAAATGAATGAGTGCTGAGGCAAAAAGCCCTGGCTCAAATTTGTGCCACTTATATTTGAGCTGCTGCAAGTGCACATGCCTGCATGTGTGGATATACCCAAAGGGAGCAAAGGTGATATCCAGGGGTGAAAAAAAATGTGGGAAAAAAACCCCAAAGCAGCGCATGCTCAGGCAGTGTGTGCTGCTGAAAAGCGGAGCTGGGGCATCCAGTGCTGCACTGCAGCTGCCAGCCAGGCTCTGCCCAGTAGGATTACTGTGGCTGCATCTCTGAGAGGCCCCCAGGACCCCAGGTAAAGCTTCTGGGGCTAGCACAGTCCTGGCCCCAGTATCCCCTACTGTGCTGCTGCCATTGTCTCCAGGGAACCAAATGTTCACGCACATCTGGAAGTACCCAATGGGAGCAATTCAGAGCAATTCACAAGGCTACTTGTGTCCTTCTCTGCCCCACTGCAGCAGCAAGGGGGAGGCTTTAGGCTTCCCTGGGTTCCAGTCCCAGGCTGACAGGGGACACTGGGGTCAGGCCTGGGCTCCAGGGTGGTGGGGGCAGCTGTTTCCCAGCCCTTTTCCCCAATCAGCCATTTCAGGAAGGGGACTGGGAAACAGCTGCAGGGAAGGGGACACTTCCCTAGCCCCTTGCCCCAATCGGCTGGTGGGGCAGCTGGCAGTGAGCCCCCAGCTGGGCAGAGAATCCCTGCTCAGCCAGGGGTTCGGTGGGGATCTGTTCTGCCAGTGGGGCAGCTGGCAGCAAGCCCCCAGCTAGTTTGCTGCCAGCTGCTCCACTGGCGGGATATCTCCTGCCTTGCCAGGGGCTCACTGCTAGCTGCCTTACTGGCAAGACAGCTCCCACCCAGCCTCTGGCTGAGCAGGGGTTCCCCACCCAGCTGGGTGCTCGCTGTCAGGTGCCCCACTGGTGAGACAGCTCCTGCCCAGCCCCTGGCTGAGTGGTGAAGCAAGAGCTCCCAGTCCCAGCACTGCTGAGCTCCCTGCTTCTGTGCAGCTCCTGTAGCACTGGGACCAGGGAGTGGGGAGAGAGGGACCCCGTGGGGAGCTAGGAGCTGAGTAGTGCCAGGACCAGGACCCCTTCTGATGTGGCTGATCAGGAGCAAATTTGCCCCTGGTCAGTGTCTACACGAGCTGTACTGCACAGTAACTACTGCACAGTTAACTAGTACCTGTACTTACAGGTATTAGCTAACTGCACAGTACACTAATGTATTGTGTAATAGATGCTGCACACACATACATAGTGCTGCTTTACTGTGTGGTAGATTAGTCTACTGCACAGTCAAGTGTCTTGTGTAGACACACCCTATGTTCCTTATCGTTGGCATAGGTAACAACTTCACAACAATGCAAATACTAAAGTAACTATTACAAAGGTAACTAGAAAACATTTAGCATGTGACCATTTAACTTCTAATTTCTTTTGACGTCTCTCCTTCTGTGGAATTTCTTAACCACATCAAGAAAGTGACCTCCCATTGTCCCCAGTCAATATGTTTTCAGGTCTAAAAACACTCTGAAATGACTACAGTAAAGTCCAATAATTGCACAGTGAAATTTCATCTCTCTTGAAAACATAATTTTGTCCCATTAGAGAAAAGAGACTATTATGTGAGACTTATGATAAATGTTGTGAAGTTTCCTAATTACTCCTATAATACCTCTTCAGTTACAGTTTCCCTCCTTTTTATAATCAATACTGTCATAATTTCTTGATGCTTCTCAACTTTACAGACATAATCCTCTAACACACACACAATCATTCTTGTATTTACTGTGAGCTTTGTTTTCAATTTTGATGTTCTTCATCTTTCTCCTATTGTCTAGTTAAACCTGCTTAAATACACAATTGGTACAAAGATGGAACTGTTAAGAATAATCTCCTTCATACCAATCCTGTAGCTTTTCTATAAAGCTGAATGAGTATGCCCTCTTCAGTTTATGTGAAGGCTATGTATTGTGAAATCCCTATTAAATCAGCATGTAAACCTGTAGAGGAAATACATGTATTCACGTGAAAGAGATTTGCTAAGAGGTCTTCAGTATTAATTTACCAAGTAAAGGATTCTGACTCATGACATGAGAAAATATCCCAAACACTTTTTCTGATAAAATCTTTTTTGCCGTTGTAGGGTAGTTAGATTTTGTTTTTTTTAATTTCTGTAAATAGTTGTATAATGTATACCCACACTGTCTCTCATTTCCTTCATTAACTACTTCTAGGAGTGAATAAGAGAACAGAAATCTACAGAATTTCACGTGAGAGTAGAGAGAAAGACGAGCAGAATCACTGGGAAAATAAGGTTAGGATGGTAAAGTGCTATATTTTTATGGAATATATAAATAAAAACCAGTTCCTCCACTTACTTTTGTATTGTAACCCCCTAAGTGGGAAGGCATTTATTTCCTGAAATAGAGGATAAGCATTTAGGCATGTCAAGAATGTCATGAATTGTTTTCTGAGAACTCTGTGCATGCAAATTGAACTACTAGAGAGATTCAAAAATAGATTAGTGACTAGAGCAAGGTAGGACACACGAAAACAATGCAACCCATAGGTGTAAAACAACCACAGTCTGTGTCCTGGGCAGCTGCAGGAGTAGAGGCCATGTCAGCTGCAGTAGTAGCAACGGTGATGGACATGCCGTTGGCTGTGGCTACCGTTCTTGTGCTCCTCCTCTAAGTGGACATCTGGGGCTTGTGCCCTTGTGGCCTAGCCTTCATTACGCTATTGATGCAATCAGAGTTCGGTTAACTGAGGTCCCTGTCTATGAATATTGGAGTTCCTGGGCTTCCTTTTGCTGCAAGGTGGAGGTACTGAGAGGAGTACTCTTCAGAGAAACTGTGGAAAGGAAGCCACAGGCCTGGACCTGTGACACTGAGCTTCCGGTTCATGAATCTTTTGGAAAGGAATGAACAGGGACAACAAAGAGCAAAAGCCTTGACTGCTCCTGCCTGAAACAAGATCTGCACAATGGTCACTTATAGCCCATTGCATTAAAGTAGCTGCTAGTTCTAAAGACATCACCACAGACAGCTGTATGTAACCACTTTCAAGAGTAGACTATTGTATTGACCAAACAATCCAGTGTAACATTCATGTGAATACTGAGACACATCCCTGTATTTCTTACAGAAAGCAATAAACTTGCATAGACTATTTGGCTGAAGAATGCTGGAGAGCTGCTTCCTCATAATGACATTAAGCTGCACAAATTTGTTCCATAAGTAACTAATCCTTTTAATACCCAGAACTGAGAGTCAGAATTGACCAGGATCATGAGTATACACTTCCTAAATTGACTCAAATCAAGTTAAAGAAGCTTATTTAAATATAGTGCCAGCTAAAATGATTTCTAAAATACTTTTATTATATATTATATAGAAAGATAACTTGGGCTTTCATATAGGTTACAACTATACAAGCAAATATAGGTCCTATTGTATGGACTGTCGTTAGAGTTTCCACTCTGGTGTTTAGAAACTGGTTTTAGGAAATTGTCCTTGGCTTTTAGATATGGATTTTAAACATGGTTCTAACAATATGGCTGTATCCACAGTAGCTGTCAAAACCAATTTAAACTAGAGCTGTGTTTAAGTGAGATTTAAACACCATTCAAATGCTAGTTTAAAAGTCAGTGCAAACAAAGCTTTTGCTTCCTTTTGCAATAACAGTGATGTTAATGAGGACCTGCTGGAAAAATGCCACTGCAGTATGTTGATCAAAGCTGTGCATGATGTGATTGTTAACAATCTGGATACCTTATTAATGTTTCTGCAACTCAGCTTGTCCTGATTTTGTGCACTTTTTTGAGTTCACTTTGATTTTTATTGCTTTTTAAGAGCTGCCATTGTACCCCAAGAATCAAGTGCTGCTGATCCTTGAGGACAATTTCATATAACAGGTTTCCATGTAATACCTGCAATTTTGGTAGTGTTTCTCTGAGCACCACTACTTTAGGACTTCAAGGACATACTGACTTCTTGATATTTGTTTTTCATTGAAGTGATGAGAAACAGTAGTTTTGTACTGTCCAATAAATAGCTCCGTAACTGGATAACCTTAGCGTTTATCTGCATGTCCCATTAGGTACCTTTCTTTAGGTGCCTGAACATTAGAAATGTTCAGTTTTCTATTAGGACAATTTTCTATTGAAAAATGCTCATTTGACTGAATTGAAATATTTCAAAGAAATATATCACTTTTGTTGACATTTTTTAATGAAAAATAATAGAAATGTTTTGTCTGGACAAGATCAAGCTGCTTTTTTTATTTGGCTTAATGTATTGCACTATAATTATAATAAAAAAAAAACTTAACAACGTTACAATCAAACACAATAATTTATTGATCTTTTCCCCCAAATAGTGTCCAAAACAAAACTGTTCAGAAATTTCATTTGTAAAAATACTTTGATTTTTATTTTTATTTTTTTTTAGTTAGGGTGAAAGTGAATACTTTCCCCTGCGACTTTTCTCAGTCTTAGGAGAGGTTATCACTATTTTGGTCCCTTTAGCATCTCTCACTCCATATGAAAAAGGATATACCAGGTATAAAAAGGAGTGCAGAAGAGTGCAATTAAAATAATCATATGTTGCAAAATTCTCAGATGAAAAGATTAGAATGCTTTTCCTTTAGGAAGAAGATGAATAGAGGGAAAATTATAAAAATAGAGAAAATAATTAATAAGATAGAGAAGATTATTGGAAGCTTATTTGCATCCCATTTCATACAACAAGAACAAATGGACATTTAATGAAATTGAAACATGGCAAAATTAGAACTAATAAAAGGAATTTCTCTGTTTTCATACAGAAAGTAATTAGGCTATAGAAGTAATTGCCACAAAAGTGACTAGGCCTAGAATTTAGCATGATTCAAAAGGATATTTTGCTTTTCTATTGACTTTATAATTATGCAAGATTTTCATGATTAGAAATACCAAAAATATCTGGAATGCCAGTCACTAAAGAAGACAGCATAGTGGCATGAATGGCAATAGTCTCATCTAACAGTAATTTCTGTTTGTAAGTTATGTTATCATATATTTAATTACTATATAGATAACCAAAGGTTACACAGAAAAAAACATTTATTTTGCAGGTCATGTGAACAATCTGCCTAACCTGTCCATTGGAGAAGAGTCAAAATGCTTCTGCTGGCCTTCATGGTCAGTTAGTTTAGGATCAGCCAGTCTGAGGTAGCCTAACCCAAATTTATCTGATGTAAGTAACTTGAAAAATCTCATCCATGGTTTATTGGAATTCAAAAGAACAGAACAAAAATATGCCTTGTAATTACTACACAGATAATTAAAAACAGTTATACAGATAATGAAAAAAAATGTTATGCTTGATTTTGACAAAACGGTTGTTTGTACAGAAAATGTTGTGCAAAATTTCCATTTCAGAGGGGTTGAAAATGTAAAGTGGATTAATTTTGCTGTGCATATTTCATACAATATTGATTACTATTTAAGATTTTTCTGTTTTAAATCTGTGTTACATTGTAAAAGGGCCCTGCCCCAGGGATGGTTGTGATGCCCTTGGAGTTCCCCTCAGCCCTTGTCACTTTTTCTTTCTTGGGAAATCTCCCTTGTCAACTTTCATGCCATGCCTTAATGTAATTGTGCTTCTAGAAATAAAGGGAGGCTGCCCCAGGGCTCCCCAAGTGAGATCTCATAATTATGAAGACAGATGTTACTGCTCATTATATGGCCTCCTGATCTCCCCTTTTAGTCATGTCCAAACTTTACCAACGTTACTAGTCATTGGGCATTAAACCCCATTCTCCAATCCAGTCAATCTGTCATCCATGGGCCTTCAGCCCATGGGCCTTCAGCCCCACTGTCAACTTTAATCAATGCAAGCCTCTAAACCTGGAACAGTCTTTGACACTGTTGGGGCCTCTCAGCTTGGTGATTTTAACTGTCCCAGCCTTTCTGGGGCTCAGGCCTCTGTACCATGAACAATCTCAGTCCCCTTGGGCGTACGCCTGCATTCTCTGCCCCTCCTGGGCTCAGGCCTCCTGACCTCCAACGATTCTGCCCCTCCCAGGCTACAGGCTTCCTGATCCTGGCTCTCCCCACTTGCGGGCTATGGGTCCCCAACCCTACTTCTCACCCCTCATGGGCTACAGGTCCCTGACTCTGCCTGCTGTCATCACTCTTTAGCCTTGGCCATGCTCCTTGGTCTTGGATCCTGTCCCTCAGGCCCTGGCCCTGCTCCTGGGCCAGCTGAAACCTCCACCACCCCTAGTCTCAATCCCTAAACAAGTACAGCCTTGCTGTATCCCTTCTGCTCAGGAGCTTCTCTCTCCATGGCTTCCTGGTCAGACTGCTTGCCTAGATCAGGCCTTGGGCTTATAGCCTGAAAGCCGAGCCCTTTTTGGGTCAAGTGGCTCCCTTAATTAGCCTCTGCCTTGCCCGCTGCCTGCATCTATTGCATCCTGCCTTCCCTTAAAGTAGCAGGAGCACCAAGCTCCCCGCTACACACACCTATTGAAGAAAGCAATATTGGGACTGTCATAATTTAAAGATAGCTAACCCTGAGAAGAAATAGTTGTTTTAGTTGGTTTTACATATTAGTCTTACTAAAGGATGTGGTGGCAGAGCTGTCAAAGTGTCCCTCTACACCTCCAGAGATTTTAGATGGTGATCTGCCCTGAGCTGGTGCTGAAGGTTGGTACTAACTGTGAATACATGTGTTTTTTGGGCTGGGGCTTCAAAGTTAGTCAGAACTGATACTACCTATACCACTCATTAATATGCTCTTGATTAGTGAAAACTGTATGTCTTTATCACCTTAGTTCTAAAGGAAACTAAGCTCAAGAGAACCTTTGACCTTTTCTCATATTTATATTATGACTTTCAGAATTCACATATATAGTGCTTTATATATAGAAATGTATTAATTTATAGGATTTATTTCACTTTTTTAGGTAAAAGCATAAAGAGAAAAAGAATTTTGAGAATATCCCAAGCCTCTTGAAGTCGAAGAAAAAAATTATATTGTCTTTGGTGAACTTGGATTAGCCTCTAAAAAAAAATAAATCCATGATATAAAAAGATAGTCTCACTTGAGATTCTTTCTTTGATAATGAATTATTCTTTAAATTCCTGGGGTTATTTGTCTGCTGGAAGCAACCAGTTATGGAATTACATTGTTAACTTCCATGGTTAGATTACTGCCCCTGCCCCAAGTGGTAAGAAAATTGGCCAGTGTGAAAAATCTGCTTGCAAGCATTTCTCATTGTAAATCAAGGCCTGAGTCTCAAAAAGCCAAGAGGAAATTTATAATACTCACTGCAAAGATAAAAATGAGCCTTCCCATTGGTTCTGAAACAATAGGTAAAAAAAGAAGTGATTTTTGACCTTTTCTTACAGGAACTACTGTGCCTGATTAGGCCAATGGTCTATCGAGATCAGTGATTCTCATCCAGGATGCTGAGGCATTATGGGGGTACCACCAGATCTTTTAAAGGGTGCCATCGCCTGTGAGGAGATAAGTGAAGTGTTGTTAAGAGATTAGCAAATAGATTAAGCAAATAATTGCAAGTTAGCTGGATGATCCCCAATTCCCACTGTGAGGCCCCTCAGCAAGGAATTATACACCATATTATATAAATTAGTTTTTGAAAGTGGGTGCCACTCAATTCACAAGTTATGGAAGTGCGCCTTGAGTCCAAAAAGGTTGAGAACCATTGGTCTAGATAAATCCAAGTCTAGAAGAAAATGTAAAGCTTTATGATGCACATTATTCATTAACAGCTTCCCCTTAACCTGAGGTATATCACATTAAGCATTTCTCTTTAAGCATGAGGGTTGACATGATAACCCTTAGACATTTTTATTTTAGCTAATCTAACCACAGATGTCTAGTGCATTTTTTTAATCCTATCAAGTTCTTTGTCCTAATAATATTCTGTGACAGTGAATATTCTCTGACACAACCAATTTACATAGAGCTAAACTCTGAGAGGATAAGGACATAGAGTTGAAGGCTAGGAAAATCTCACTGGAATGTTAAATTCTTTCCTGCAGAATCAGGACCTAATTAAAATGAATATGAGTGGGGCCTTCTTTTCACTTATCATGTGTTACTAGGCACTTGCCTAAACCTTGCTGATGTGTGTTTGAATGTCTGCACATCTAACAGGACTGAGTTTGCAAAGCATTCATTTATTCAGCAGAATTGGAAGCAGTCCAGTTGCTAAGTCAAAAGATGAGGCTAAGTCTAAGATCTTGGAGGGCAAAATAGAATTCAGTCACACGGTGCTAAAATTTCACTCTTCATTATACTGAACTCCAGCATCATACATTAATACCGTGAAAGTAAACAGAGCTGTAAATTGGTCACTCACACTGTATCTAAATTGATTTTTCAACACTCAGAAAGCATTTCCATCTGATGTGGGATTTTTCCTGTGGTTCCATCACTGCATGAACATGGTCTTCCTAGTTGATAATCCGTACATTTTCAAAAAGCATTGTGGGGAGTTAGCTGTAGGACTGATTAAAGTCAATAGCACTTGGAAAAGCCAATTTTTATATCTTATGTGGAAAACAAGTCCTGTACACATTTGAACTAGACTAGATTTTTAGATGTGCAGCTGTAATGCCATTGATTTCAGTGGAGTTAGGATGATTTTTGTCAGCGGAATTTATGTATGCTACAGACTGGCCTACGTACAAGATTTTAATATGGTATAATGGGCTTTCACTTACCCACTGGAATCAGTGGGTTTACACTGGAGAAACTAGGAGAGAATCTGACACTTGAATACCTTCTTTTAAAGTACAGTATAAAGTTAAGACCCAGCCTACTTTTAGTTAGAACAAGGGAGCAAATGGAATTCATTACCATGGAAGGTGGTAGAGGCAGGTAGCCTAGCCAGGGTTCAAAAGGGTTTAGATAAATTCATGGATGGTAGATCTATTAATAGCTATTGAACAGGACAGTGGGAGATGTTTAAATTAATAATGGTAGATGCCAGGAAGGGTAACGAACAGAGGATAAGCCAGTGGTCTGACTTAGTATGGTATTTCCTATGTTCGTATGAAAGATGTGCCCATGGAAGTGAGGGCAGATTAGCTTCAGCCTCTAATCTCATTGTTCACTTCAGATAATCTTAAATCTTGTGAACTCAGTTTGGCCCCAGGAACATCAAAGTAAAAAATTATATAAATATATCAGCCAGTACTTTAAAAATGTAAAGATAGGAATTAGTTGCCTTGTGAGTCATGCTATTGTTGATGCATGTATTTGTATTGTTTCCATGACACTAACAGTCAGCATCCTAAAACAACAGGGGAAAATAAAAAGGGAAAAAGGGAAAAGTGACATGAGAGTATCTGCAAACTGTAATTTGAAGAATATCTATCCTTGAGAAGAGATAAATTGATGCTAAACTGATGATAAAATACATGAGTTTTCCAGCTCATGTAAGTAGTTCTTGTTTATGCCTATCTAGCTCCTCTGCTAGATAGCATATAGGAAAGCTAGGTTATATCCTTGTCAAATCTTTAACAGCGTAAACATCAGAAACAGATGGGGGAAGCCAGGACTGTGCCAGACCGAACAAAGCTTATTAAAGACAATCCATTGTGATTCCAAGACAAATATATTCCATCCAGATCATTAATTTCTAGTTTGCTGGAACCAACCATAACAAATAGTGATTAGAGAATGGATCTTTTCAGAATAAATCTTCAGCTCATGGGGGTGAATGAAGAAGCCTTGGATGGTGGGAGGAGAGGGAAAAATAAAAACCCCATCAGTAGGAGATCTGCAAAATTTAAGCTTAAGGCACAATATTCACCTCTGCAACACCTTTGTGGGAAATTTAGGATTTTGGTTCTCTTGATTTTTTTCAGCCAGTCTTCTAGGGCTGTCACTATGCATCAGGGAGTGTCAGTTGTGGCCATGTTGGTTGTTGCCTTGTTTGACATAGGCAAACAAGGTTCTTTGGGTAAATATGATAATTTTTATGAGACAAAAACTTAGTTGGTCTAATAAAATATATCACATCTACTCAAAGAACCTTGCCTGACCATTCATCAGTAATACTTTGGGTTTGTGTTACCCATCTCCATTGGAGTGAATTTCTTTGAAAGGGGAGATTGTGAGAGGGGAGGGAAAAGCCCCCCCAACACATCCCAAACCCTCACCTGACATGCCCCAATATTCACTGCAGGAGTGAAGATGATCGGCAGCTGGGGAGAGACACCAATGCAGGCTTGGCAGTTCTGGAGCTGCCTGAGCCTGTGAATTGGCAAGTCCCAGGGGCGTGGCTCCAGAGAGGTGCGGGCTGCTCAAAAAGCAGCTGTAGATACAGCTGGGGTAGTGCTGGGGAGCAAGGAGAGGAATGCAGGCTGAGAGACATCAGCTGCAGAAAGTTTGAGCCCCAGACACTAGAGAGAGAGGTCAGACGCTTGCCAGAGGACCTAGGTGGGCATGGCAAAGAGCGTGAGCCCTGGGAACTGATGGGGGCAAGGAAGCCCCACAGGGCGCCCCAGGGGAATGGCAGTGCTCCAACCAGGAGCTCAGGTACTGTGACAGGGGACAGCCCCATAGGAATGTGGGCCCCTCTGGGCAGCTCCACAGCCAGCAGTGTGGGAGATCACAGACCCCTGGGAGGGGGAAGTAAATGACACTAGTTGGTGGAACCAAGATAGCTTGACTACAGGTGAGCTGGGCTCCAGGGAGGTCATGCTGAGAGAGCTGACAGAGGCTGGGCACAGGTTGGCTGCCTGTCCCCATGCCTGCTAGGACAGAAGGGACATACAAGTCCCCCAAGTGACCAAGGGAGTCCAGAGAGACAGAATCCCAGGAGTCTGTCGGCAGATGCTGCACACCTTTCAGTTAAGTTTTCCTCAGTTACAATTAGCCCCAGATGGGGCAGGTTTAGTTGCCTGGGAGCCAGCCCAAAGATGAGGGACTAACATGGAAAGACTGATGGCCAGGAAAACCCGACCTATTTTGAGGTGGGCATCATGGATGAGGTGAGATCATCCGGGGGAAGACCTGTGGTGAGCAGCGTTTGCCCATGCCGTTGGCATGGTAAGTGTAGGGTAAAGGGGAGGTTGGAGCCCCACAAAGAAAACACAGGGACCCCCTTTGGGCCACCTACAGGGAACTGCCTCCCCAATAACAAACATCAAAGATATGGCAGGAAAGTAGGAGCAGCGCCTGAACCATCTAGATGGCACCAAAGCCTGATCTCACCCTGACGTTGCTGGGGGGCAAGGCACTGACCAAAAAGGAGCCAAAGCCCTATAACACCTTTCAGTGACAGTGACAGGCTGTGGTGACAGAGAAGTTAAGCTGTTTTGCTATAGCTCTTGAAAGATATTTTATGCCCTGCTTTAGTCTCCTGCCAGAGGTTGCCCAAAGGCTGGTCATTCAGCCTTGGGGAGTCAGGGCAGCTAGATGTAGTGCCTGCTGTTGGGAGGTATTGGCTAAGCGACTGATGCCCTTAAGTACAATAGCCTGATGGTTGGAGCTTCCTTCCCATCAATGATGCAAATGATTGTTAAATCCTCTACCTTGCCTGGTTTCAGGGACAGTCAGGCACAACTACCATTTATGCCTTTGAAAATATCTCCCTAAAAGAATGTACCCATTAACACAGTATATTGCCTGTAGAGAGAATCTGCAGTATCCACTAGCTTTGTTGGGCACAGGTTGATCCATACAGCCTACAAAACTCTGGTCCATGTTTATGTTTAAGCATCCTATCATTGATGTTAATGGGCTACTCTCTTGTGTAAAAATATGCACAAGCCTAAGCATTTGCATGATTAAAACCTAGCTAAAAAATTAGCAGAAGAGAAAGACTGGATTCATTCTGGAATACTAGAGTGTTGACCTTACAGGAATGCATATATCAGTGTAAAATATATCATACTAACAGCATTTATTATGATAAGTGCTTGCATCTTTGCCAATCCTATCACTGTGATATGTTTGGAAAGATTTTAAAAGTGCATACAATTCAGCTAAAAATATTTAAAAATGTTTAAAGTGTTAGGTTTTATTTTAAATCCTCTCTATTTGAAGAGACTGTACTGGTACAAAAACTAGTGTAATTCAACTTACAGAAAGTAATTCAACAAATTACATTTGTAAACTAACAAGCAGAATATTTCAAATATATTAATTTAAGCTGAGCAAAATATTCACTTTGAAAATTAAAAATAAATTCTTGAAATGAGCTATATTTCAGATTCAAATCTTTCATGACTGCTACCTTTTCTGAATTGGTAGATGACACCAGCAATTAAATTGAAAAAGAACTTTGTGCACTGTTTGTAGGTTAGCTTGTTACTGTACGTTTAGAATTTCAAGTTTCCAGCTGTATTGGTTACATGGTGGCTGTCATATGGCATTCACTAGTTGGCTGAGTCTCTGAACACAGTAGAGAGAGTAAAATCATTCTCATTTAGTTTCCAAGAACTAAGGAGTGCAGTCAACATCCCTTGTACCTCTCTTGCAAAATCTACCAGTTCTTTCTGTCTGTTAAACTATTTAATCAATTCCCCAAATTAGTAGAAATCTGTTTACATATAATTGCTGTATTTTAACAAGGGCATTGAGAGTCCTGTATCTTCCTGCCAGATTCACACAATTGCTTAAGCTAGTTTTCCAGTCTTCTTGAATTTTATGGGTTATTTCTGGAATTGATTTGGTTTTGCAGGCTATAAAATTTCAGAGCCACACACTGTTGAGGATTTAGTTTGTGAAAGAGCATGGTTATTTTAAAACGAGAGCTCTGTTCTGAAGTTGGATTACAGTCCTTGCATCGTTGTCTGTTTATTGAGTGTCATGCCGTCTACCACTGCTCTTTGAATTTCTTTCTCATTAAATTCTGGGAAATGCTTTATTTTCCAGTATTTGGAATACTAAATACCCACATTATTATTCTTGTACAATTTTATAAGAGAACATTGCTCCCTGAGAAAGATCAGATTAAACTGACCTGCTTGTGAGAATTGCTAAACACTCGTAACTCCACTGGGATGCAGAGATGTTCAGCAACTCTCAAAGGTATGCATTCAGGAACCCAACATCCATTGTGAGCAGAGATTTCTTCTCTCAAACAGAAGAGTGGTCTGAGAGTGCAATGGATGAAGTAGTCCTCTGCCGGAGGATTGTGGGGGAGAATTTGGGGATTTGTTCTTATATAGGACATACTGGGTGCATCTACATGAGATGCTTTGCTGCACATTAGACTAATCTAATACACAGTAAAGTGTCAGGATCTACATGTGAGCAGTAAATTAGGCTAATACTCCCATACTAAGAAATACAGGATTAATGGCATATTAGCAGTAGCACACATGAAGACGCTGACTTTAGGTGTAAATCTATGGCCAGTCAGCCACGCCAGCAGGCAGGTAGCCTCCTACTTGGGGCAGAGCCATGTGGCTGGCAGTTGCTCCATCTATGTGGCAGGAATGGCTCCTTAGCTGTCTCAGGCTGGCCTTCAGACACCTGGCCTGACCCATGGAGCCTGTACCAGCTGCTGCTTGCCCCTAGGCATCACGTCCCACAAGTGTGGGCATATGGCAGTTTCAGCAGCCCCACAGACCCTGGCTCTGCCCCCTGGGGGTTCTGCCACTAGCTTCCTGCCTCTTGGGCACTGTGCTCCTCCACTGCATGCTCATGCCAAACCCTGTCATCACACAGAGTTCCTGCCTGAGCCCCTGAGGCCCCTGGCAGCAGCTGCAATGGCAGCCTTCCTGATGCTGGAGACAGCTTCCTGGAGCCCCAACTGGACTGAGCAAGAGACTGCTGACCTCAGAGGGATGGCAGAGGTACAGCAGAAGTTTGGCTGGGGTACCCAGTCAAACATCCATATTTATGAGGTAATGGTGGCCTGCATCCGGAAGTATGGCCACCAGTGGTCTGGGGGCCAGTGCCGCATCAAGGTCAAGGCCCTGCAGGTCTCCTTTGCCCAGGCCTCATGGAAGAGCTCCCCCCAGGCTTTGCAGATGTTATGCAGCACATAGGACCATAGAGCCCCTGTCTCCTGGCAGGGGCTGGGAGATTGCTCCCTACCTTTGGGAGCTGCCTGCTGCTGGGGTGGGCTCTGGTGGCAGAGGCCAGGCAGGGACAATGTTCCTATGCCCCGGTACCAGTGAGCTCCTAGCCCCAAACCAGGATTGGGGGCATGAGCCTTGGGAAGAACTGCAGGGGAGGGACAGGTCCCAGCCCCCTGCCCCGATCGACTGGTGGGGCAGCTAGCAGTGAGCACCTGGTTGAGCAGGGATTCCCAGTGGATTCTAGCTCCAGGCTGGGTGGGGAAATCTCTCTGTGCAGGGAGCTCCTGGCCTCAGCTCCACAATCTTTGGAGTCAGCTAATTAGCTTTACTGTGGAGTTGACTAATAAGCTCCCTAGTAAAGCATCACTGTCTACACCTGCACCAATTCATAGATTGTAAGGGGCTGGAAGGGACCTCACAAGATCATCGGGTCCAGCCCCCCTGCACTAGGTAGGAAAGACAACTGAGGTCAGGTGACCCCAGCGCAGTGACAGTCCAGTCTTCTCTTGAAGATTTCCAGGGTAGGTGATTGCAGCACCTCCGGAGGGAGTTTATTGCACAGTCTGGACACCCTAACCATGAAGATGTTTTTCCTAGCGTTAAGCCTAAAATGGTCTTCCAGGAGTTTGGGGCATTACTCCTGGTTTTCCACAAGGGTACCGTGGTGAACAGTTGTTCACCAAGCTCTTGATGTATTCCCCTGGTGTAATGGTAAGCTGCTAACAAGTTCCCCCATCAGCCTTCTCTTTTTTAGGCTAAAGAGACCCAAGTCCCTCAGCCTTTCCTTGTATGGCTTGCCTTGGAAGTCTCTGATCATACAGGTGGATTTTCTTTGGACTCTCTCAAGCTAAATTTACTATGTCCTTGTTGAAGTGCAGTGTCCAGAACTGGATGCAGTACTCCAGCTGTGGTCTCACCAGTGCTGAGTAAAGCAGAATAATCACTTCCTTGGTTTTGTTTGAGATGCATTGGTTGATGCATGCCAGAATATTGTTTGCCCTGCTGGCTACAGCATTGCACTGATGACTCATGTTCCTACTATAGTCTATTTTTACCCCTAGATCCCTTTCAGTTATGGTGCTAGTAAATTTGGTGCTGCCAAATGCATGTATGTTGGTG
Organism: Alligator mississippiensis; assembly: GCF_030867095.1. Lineage (NCBI taxonomy): Eukaryota > Metazoa > Chordata > Crocodylia > Alligatoridae > Alligator > Alligator mississippiensis. The sequence continues at coordinate 48,463,186 of NC_081830.1, forward strand.
GTTGTTCATTCCCACATGGAGCACTTTAAACTTCTCAATGCTGAATTTCATCTGGTTCCAATCCTCCCAACTTGCCACCCTGTCTAGGTCTGCCTGTATCTGCAGCCTATTTTCAAGTATGGCCATGCTGTCCCCTAAGTTGGTGTCTTCCTCAAACTTGGCCAGTGAGTTCTTCACTCCCACATCCAAATCACTGATAAAGATGTTGAAAAGCACTGGACCAAGCACGGACCCCTAAGGGACACCACTGGTCACTTCTCCCCAGGACAACACTGACCCGTTCATTAGAACTCTCTGGGTCCTAGCCTGCCGTCAGCTTTCTACTCACCTAACTGTTGAGCAGTTAAGCCTGCAATCCTCCAATTTTCCCATGAGAACATCATGGGATATCAGATCAAAGGCCTTTTGGCAGGCCAGGTATACAGTGTCGACCTCCTCTCAGGTGGTGAGTTACCTGGTTATAGAAGGTGACGAGATTGGTAAGACAAGACCTGCCTGCAATGACACCATGTTGGCTGTCATTCAGAATTCTACCTTCTGTGTACCGCACATAGACTCCTTGATGAATTTTTCCGGGATTTACTCTGGGATTGAAGTTAGGCTAATTAGTTACCTGGGTCCCCTTTCTTCCCCTTCTTGAAGATGGGTACAACATTGGCCCCCTTCCGGTCTTCAGGGATTTCCCCAGAGTGCCACAAGTTCTGGAAGAGTTTCACCAGATGTCCTGCGATGACTTCAGCCAGCTCCTTCAGGACTCTTGGATGAAGTTCATCTGGTCCTGCTCATTTGTAAATGTCTAACTTTTCTAACTGATCACATACTAGCTCAATGTCAACAGTAGGAAGGTAGTCATTCCCACCATGCCCATTCTGAACCTTATATAGTATGATTTTCCCCTTAGTTCAGTGAAATACTGAAGCAAAGTAGTCATTCAGGAGTTCACTTTTCTCCTGAGTGTTGAAAAACAGCTGTCCTGAGTTGTTAAGCAGTGTAGCAGGACACTAAGGTGCCTGCTACTACAAGAGCCAGGAAGGCTCATCAGGTGCTGGTTGCCAGGGCAACGGGAGGCAGAAAACAACTCACACCTGCCAGCGATCAGCTGGCTATAAGGGGCAAGGCCTGGATCTTATGAAAGGAAGAGGGGAGCGGAGACTAGAGGTAGGTGCTGACTGGCATTTAAGACAGCAGGAGCTCCCTGCCAGGGAGAGAAGCTCCTGGAGCATGATGCGAGAAGCCTGACTTCAGGTACTGCTTGCAGATTAAAGGGTAGCAGCTCCAAGGTGGCTGAGCAATGTCGGTACAGCCAGGTGGCTTAGGTTTAAGTTATAGCCAAGAGGCTCGAGTTTATGTTGCAGTTTGTTTAACACCGGTGGTTTGGGTGAGGCTATAAGGGGATGGAGGAAGCCTCATAGGGGACTCATGATAGAGTGAAGACCCCAGCCCCAGTGAGGGCACGGAGTTCGGTGGTACAGACCCCAGCTCCAAAGAAGAGCCCGGTGAGAAGGGCAGCACTGCAGGGAAGAGCCCGGTGAGAAGGGCAGCCTTGCAGAGGGAAGAGCCTGGTGAGAAGGGTGGCGTATAGAGAAGGCCCGCAAGGCCTAGACACGCCGGACACCTGGAGCAGGAGAACTGTGGCCAAGTGGAAGAGAGGTAGCTGTGTGGGCCGGGTCAGGCCCCAGGCCCTTTTCATTGCTCTGCACGCGGGCTGTGGCTGGCAGCCCGGGCAGGCCGGGTCGGAGAGGGAGGTCGCCGAGCTAGAATTAGGCACAGACACTTAACGGTTGATTTTAAGATTGTTTACTTACACCAAGATGGTCGTGGTGCAAGCTGAAAAACTTGCTTGAGTTACAGTTGCGGATAGAAAAGAAGAGAGGCAGACTAGAGTTCCTCCGGGAACACTCTTCTAGCCCATCCGGTTGGAGGCTCTAAACCGCGAGCCTGTCGGACCAACTGGAGAAAGTCCGTATGGTAAAGAGCTCTGAATAGACTCACACGAAGTTTGCTAGGCTCCGTGGATCTTGTGCGCAGGGAAGAAGGATACGTCGGGATTGCGCTCGGTGACGGGGAGAGGCTGATCAGACCTCTGTTGCATGCTTAGAATGCGTTGGGTCCGTGAGGATCCGCAGCGCTTAGAAATCTTCACACAGCGCAAAGTCTCCTTCTCCTGGTGTTCGTGGAGTCCTCCAACTAGGGCGGAAACCACACAAGCCTTTTATACGGCTGGCAGGCCAATCGCTAGCTGCCACGTGTGAGTAATTGAACGTAAACCAATAATGGGGCTCGAATTAGAATACAAATGGCGGGAACTCTTTTGCACCCGGGGTTCTCTGTTGCAGCAGAAAACTCCACCGTGCAAAGAAGCTGCAATTTAGCGGGAACAATTTAGCGGGGAGCAATTTAGCTGTGCCGAAGCACACAAAACAAAAACTCACAACTTGGGTTGTGACAGTAGTCTCCCTACAAAAACACTTGTCATCAAAGTCGTGGCGGGCGAGAATAGGAGGATGCAAGTCCAAAGCTTGGCACAGTAGAGGAGGCGGCAAGGGCTAGCACGGCGACCCTGCCGTGCCTCCTGTTACAAGCAATGACCCCACACTTCCATTTATTTTCCTCCTGTTCCTTACATACTTAAAAAAGGACTTCTTATTGTCTTTGATGTCTGTTGCTAGTTTAAATTCAATTGCTGCCTTAGTCTTTCTAATCTGCTCCCTACAAGTATGGGCCCTTGTTGTATAGTCCTCCTTGGGACTGTCCCAAGCTTCCATTATGTGTACGCCTCTTTCTTCTTTTTCACGGGGACCATGATATTAACCCAAGAGGCCTTATCAGTCCTTCTGCTACCTTTCCTCTGCATGGGAATGGACTTCTTTTGTGCTTCAAGGATTGTGTCCTGCAGTGCTTCCCCTACTATTGCCCTGAGCCTGTTGAAATTCACCTTTTTGAAGTCCCAAACTTCAACCCTGCTAGCTGATTTGCCTGCCTTGCAGTGGACAGTGAGTGTGATGGTTTTGTGGTCACTGTCACCCAGGCTACCCAATATTAGGGTGCAGCAAATTAATTAAATCCACCATAGAATAGTACTGTCAGGGACAGTACTATCCCATGGCAGAGTGATTACACTAGCTGAAAAGAATATTTTAGATGGTGACAGAAGCTGGCTGGGTCACAAGAGTGGTAAAGTGTGGAGACTGCCTGCTGCCTAGCATTACACTAGTGCCCTCATGCCCCAGCCAGCCCTTCTGCTGCCTGATGCCACCACCTGGAGCCTGAGGCTGACTCCCAAACCCCCTGCCAGCCCAGAGATGTTCCTTCCTGGCTCAAACTGCTGCAGTCCTGAATGCACATGCAGATGCTGTGCTCAGGAACAGCTGACTGGCGCAAGCTGTGCTGGAATTTATCACATTGCCTTAATGGCACATGTAGATGCACCCAGTGTTATTAAATTTGCTCCTCACTTCCATATGTTCAGGGAAAGCAGGGTCTGATTGTAAGATGGGGGCAGGAAGGGATTGCAAGAAGAAGGTATGGGGGGGGGGTGGCAAAGGGGAAGGTGGCAACTTGGCCCCCATCGGGTTTGTTTTCCCTGCTGTAGCAGTGAGAGGGGAATAGATTCAAGGCAAACCTTCAATAAATTTTACATATAGAGAGAGTCTAGTTACTGGAGGGTTGTCTTATATTTGAGTAAATACGGCAGTTTTTTTTTTTTTCCCCCACAGTACTTCAGCAACTCCCTTCCAGAAAATCCAAGCATAAAATACAAAAACAAAAAAGGAACAGCTATATTGTTAGCCCTGGGTTAATCAGAGCAGTCCCAGAAAAAAAAGTCAGTCTTTGTGGGTTATTTTTAAATATTATGTTATCAAGTTTGAAAAAATTGTTTCAGTGTTGGGGAAAAGAGTCTTATTTTAATTAAACAATTCCAGCTACTTTTATGCAATATTAAAAATGCAAACTTTATTCCCTCAGTCACTCTGATATCTTCTTTCTTATCTTTGCTCTTTTAAGGGAGCTTCATTGTAAAAGTGACCACCATATGGTTATATGAGTCAAGCTTAAAATGATGAATGGATCTCTGCTGCTTTAATGTATGGCCATTAATTTTAATTTCTACATAAGCATGACATCTGTTCTTGATCCTTGTCCCTTTACTTTTAATTAGAATCGTCATTACCATTTTTTTTTTTTTTTTTACAGATCACCTTAATTTACAGATAATTATATATTTATAAAAATTGCTCTAACACTTTTTACCTTTCTGAATAGAATAGGCTAATATTCTGCCCTGACATGTACCTTATGTTGCCTCTTTGATTTCAGAGAAGGAATGTGGGCAGGAGTCAAAGTAAAATTAGTCCCAATAAGAGTTCTGTGTGGTTATTCTTTTAAAAAGTCTTCTCAGTAAAGAAAAAAAATCACATTACTATTGAACACTGCAGCAAAAAAACAATGGTTGCATCCAGATGAGCGTGGCCATGCAGTATGTGGTGCTACAAACACATCTGCGGTGCCACATATTACACATTCAGATGTTCTGTACACTGCAAGGGAGCATTGCCCATGCAAGTGCTGCTCTGCTTCTTTTTCCATGGGTTTTTTTGACCCCTGAATATCCCACTGAAAAAAAAAAAAGCAGAGCAGCATGCACAGGGGCAACACGTGCTGGTCAAAAGCAGAGTCGGGCCAGCCAGAGCCACGCTACAGGTGCCAGCCAGGCTCTGGGGGCAGAATCGCTACTGCTGCAAATCTGGGAGGACTCCAGGTAAATCTGGTCGGTCCAGCCCAGTGCTGGCCCCAGACTTCCCTACCCTACCCTGGGTAACTTGCTGTGCACCAAACCATGCATGGCACAGGCTTTCCTTGGGGACAAATAGTGGTGGCGCAAGGTGCACTGCCACTACTTGTCCCCAGGGAACCAAATGTCCACAATCATGTGGATATAGCCAGTGGGTCCATCTACACATGTGCTTTACTGCAGAGTAAACTAATTAGCTCTACAGTACTAAATTTGGTTCTCAGTAAAGCATTACAATCTGCACATGTGCTGGTATTAGGGAACAGTGAACTAATTAACTTCACTGTAGGACACTACTGTAGGGGACAGTACTATCTTATGGCAGAATACCTTACTGTTCTGAAACACACATATAGATTTCATAGATGTTAGGGCTGGAAGGGGCCTCATGAAATCATTGGGTCCAGCCCCCTGCCCAAAGGATGGTGACCAGGGGCATAAATTGCGCATGATCAGCCAGACACCTGGAGCCCTGCTTCACCCTGGCTCAAACTGCTACTGTCCCAAGTGCAAGTGTAGATGTTATGCCTGGGAGTAGCTTACTCCAGCTTGAACTTTTCTGGAGTATATTGAATCACATAATTGCATTTGAAGATGCACCCAATGTGTACTTTACATCTGAGATGGCTGGATTCTAGAGAATTATAGGATATATTTATTAATGACTCTTGGGCTAAAAATCTAAGACTGTAAAGTTACTAGTTGAAACAGAATATGAGAAGTTTGTATCATATTCTTTCAATATCCCTTATTTCATAGAACAGGTGTCTGCTCTCCATAGAAATTCAGCCTTCAGTTTATGTACTGTACAAGAGGGGAGTTGGACTGTAGTAACAGACTATGCCATAATAGGATTTTAATTGACTTTCTGGGTATAAATTCAGTGTCTTGTTTCCTTGCAGTATTTAATTCCACTTACAGTGCTGACAGTTAGGGAATGTTCCTGAAAAAGCTAAGCACTTCTGGAAAGTGCTGAATGCCCTCAGCCCCTGTACTCAGTAGTGTGCTCAATAAAACCTATGTACTAAAGTCAGAAGACCAGGTTCTAAGATACAGTAATTGTCTCAGAATTAAATCCCACTACTCTTCTCCTTCTGGTTTATTCAGCCAACTCTTTGATTGTATATTATAATAATAGTTTGAGTAATTTTCAACATAATTGGCTTCTTCATGAAATTCACCATCCATTTATTGGAATTTCTAATCCAGATAGAAATGTCAAATGTCTCTGATTTTCTAATACAATTATTTAAATAAATTTCATGAGGAAATTATGGAGCAGCAAAGAAAATTATTAAAATAAGAGACAGGCCTGAACAAATACTCTCGCTATGGGTTTCCTGCAGCCCACTGAACCTGCATCCAAGATTGCAATTTGCAACCTCACATATGTGACAAACTCTGTGGAATTGTGTCTCTTGTGAAATTCTGGAACTGTGCCACTTTGCAGCTTTAACTCTCACAAAGACTTTTGCTAAGGAAATCTGATGGAGTGCTGAGGGCAGGCATCTAGGACCTGCTTCTGTGTTCCATCCCCTCATCGGACTCGCCTTCCAGGAAGTTCACTGAGTGTTCATGGCATTGATGTCTGTAAGTTTGGAGTGGAAAAAAAAAGTATGCCATATAGAAGGGACCTCAAGGATCATCTAGCTCAATCCACCTTGCACAAACAGAATGAACTACTCCTATACGATGCCAGATAAATGCTTATCCAGTCTTATTTACTATACTCCTCTCATCTTGGTTGAACTTTTACACTGAAACTTTTTGATGAAAAAAGTGTAATTTAAATTAAAATATTTTGGGCGGGGATTGGTGGAGTGAAAACAATTACTCGGAAACCAAAGTTTATCAGCCAAAACCCCAAACAATTTATTTGGATATACCACTATGAGGCATCAGAGACAGTGTAGTTCAGTTTCCTTACATCACTGTTCTTCTCTGTGGGCCAGGCTACTCACCCAGAGTTTATCCAATATGGTGCACATCTTACAGAGTGCATCTAATATGATGTAAGTCTCCTCTCACCATTAAGAGAAACTGTACATTATGGGACATTTACTGTGATCTGAAAGCCAGCCTAGAGAGGAGAATAGGAGCATGAAGTACCATGACATCATTTACTTAGCCCCCTGCCATATATTACACTTAAAATGAGATTAACCAGTTAATCACATCTTGTTGTAACCTGGCCCCACATTAAAACAGTTAATAGTGTCATAAAACAAGGAATAAGCCACAGTTATTCCACACAAAATGTGTAATAACTTTGTGGCTGGTTTCCGTCATGCCATTCATTGAACATGTGGCCAGTTGCACCCCTGTAGCTGGGAGCCCGATTATCTGATCAGGGCTCCCAGCCATGTGGTACACTATGTGGTTCCATGGCTGGGAGCCCCATCAACTAAGGGGTATCCCAGCCATTGGACCTTGCTACTTACCATAATCCCAGGCTCCTGGGTTCCCCCCTGCATCAGCAATAAGGTGTGATCTGCACAGTCACACTTCCTGCAAGCATGATTGTGTGGATTGCACATCAGATCTTATCATGCCTTTACCTGTCCATCTGGCTGGGTCCTTATTGTATTATTACAGTTTGAGAGAATTTGGGGGTCAATTATATTTACTCTACTTTGTGTCTTACTTAATGTTATACTGTTCCTCTCATTAGTGGATCATGTAGGAAATCATTAGCCCTATGACTCCACTTCTGCAAACATTTACACAGAGCAACACATGAGCAATCCCATTGCTACAGGTAGTTGTGTGCTTTAAAGCAGGCATACATGCATGTTTTGTTGCTGAATCAAGATGTGCATTTGATGGGATCAGGCTCTTTTGACGTCTAAAATTATATAAATATGTATCTGTTTCAAAACATTTAAACATTAGATTATTTTAGCTAGAGCAGTACATTTAAAGATAATGCCCTGAGATAAAATGACTTTCAATTTAAAATCTAGTTAAAATGAGAAATCTCTCTTCTTTATAATAGTATCCCTCTCCACTCTGATTTCCTAATTGTATGGCTTTCAGTGACATTGAGATAATGATTTCATCATAGGACTTTATATTATAAAAAGCCTTATTAACATAAATGGCACTCAGGTATTTTCCACTGTTCTCTCTCAGTTTTGGTTGTGGCTTTAACTAACAAACTTTTATGTACATCTCCATGGTCGGGGTGGAGTGGGGCTACTCACTAGTGCTTGCAGAATCAGAGGCCAAATTCCTCAATGTTAATAGGAATAGTGTATGTGGGAAAAAAAAATATTTTTCCTCTCATATTGGGTGTTTCCAAATATAAGCAGCTACCAGTAGAATAAAAACACTAACAACAGCATTCGCTTGTGGATGTATAAAGCTGGCTTGGGTGTTGTAAGTAATTTTTTTTTTAACTCAAGAATTTTAAATGACAAAGCAAAGCTACTACCTGTTACAACTATATTTTCCCCTCTATTTTGCTATCTCAATAACTGGTAGTAGCTGCTCCTCTATAACAGACAGAAGATTGAAAATTAATATTAATATTTATCTCATGGGTAATATACTATTAGCAAGCTCAGTGTAATCACTAGACATCAGGGATGGATTACTACAGATGTTTATTGTGCAGAGTGCTACCAGATCATATAAAAATGTATGAGGGATTAGGGGCTTAGAGTTGAATCCTGGCCTCATTGAACTCGCTGGGAATTTTGTCATTGAATTAAAGAGGACTAAGATGTCCCCTGTGTTCTATTTCTGCTCTGCCAATGACCTGCTGGGTGACTTTTGGCAAGTCATGTCACCTTCTGTGCCTCAGTTTTGTCATACATGATACATAGATAATGAGATTTACCTTCTTTTTCCTTTTTGATTTATGGATGAACATCTTATATAAGAATTAGATGTTTTTATTTGTCTCTCTTTCTGTCTCTTCCCTCACTAATGATGATATATAGGTTGATATGCTCTCTGTGATTCATCTACCGTATGCCTTTCTTTTGAAGTCATACTCCTGGATTTTAATATTCAAGTTTTTTTGGTGTCCTTAAGTGTTTCTTATCTTCAGTGGGAATTATGGATCCCTGCTGCAAGAACTAATGTGACTTGGTAGAACCTAGCATCCTTTTACGGTAGTGAGGAAGGGTGTCTGTACTTGTGGCCTATTCTGTTAATTAGTACTCAGATCTTTCTGTGTCTGGTCAATGGCAGGAATTGCCTTGTCAATTGTCTGAGAGAACACAGGAAGAGACATTTCAGTTCATTTCATTGAGCACTTATTGGCATGACATGCTCTACAAGTGTTGTCAAAATAGAAAAAAGAGTAAGTGAAGGGCAGAAGCAATTTCTTAATGACTGCTATCCATTCACTGATTAATCCTACAGTAGAAGCATGTAGGATTATGCGTGTCCTATTTTTGTCTGATTCAGAGTGTGTGGGCCAGATCCAAAGGAACATGTAGTGACTTAAGTGGAAGTTAGACACACAAGTGCAACGGGGTCAACGAAAACACCCCTTTGCTTAACTGCTTGGGTGCCTAAGCATTGAAATGAGTATGACGGACATGGCAAATCCTTTCTTTGGAAACTTGTAACAGTGTGCAGCAAGAATGCAAGATTCGTGAGGCCAGAAAGAGAATGTCCTTATATCATGCCTACAGAGTCCTTCTCCCTTTCATTCTGGCCCTATGAACTTTTCGTTCTTGCTGTGAAGTAGCCCACATTTAGAAGAAGGAATGAGAATTTCCCTGCCTACTGCAGCCTACAGACTTGGTGGTTAAGGCATTGTCTCAGGAGGCAGGAGTTGAGGACTTTAACCCTCTTTGGATATGGTCCACTTTTAAACCGTTTTCTGGGCTAGTGCTTTAACAGTGAGGCTGCTATATAAAGTGGACAGCAGCTGTGTTTTAAAAAAAAAGAGAGAACTGGTCACTCCATACTGAAAAAGACAATGAAGTTCCTGAATATGAAGGATTTGAACTATGAGTCCCACTCTCTCATAGGAGCCTAAAGGTAGATGCCTAAGTTTGAGAGGGAGGGAGGATTCCAGAATCACTGAATTTCCTTTTAGCTAAGATTTGCTTTGTCTCTCTTTGTTGACTCCTTTGTCTCTCTTTGTTGCTCTTCAAGCAGCTCTGCACACACCTGGAGTAGTAGGCCACCGCCATATGGCCACCCCTCCCTGTGGACACCCTTTCCTGCGGACACCCAGCTAGCTATCACCCTGCTCAAGCTGCCCATGCCCGCCAGCCTGTGCTACATCAGCCAACTCTTCAGCATGGGCAAGGTGACTGTCAGGGAGGCTGTCCTGGAGGTCTGCTGTGCCCTTTAGGGGCACACTATGCTCTGGGTGCATGACCCGCTAGAGGTAGTGATGGGGTTCTGCACTCTAGGCTTCCCCCAGTATATTGGAGCCCTGAAGAGGACCCACATCCACATCACCTACCCAACCTGTGGCAACCACCCCTATTATAGCCTTTTACTACACCAGGCTGCAGGCTGTCAACAACCACCATGGCCCTTCCCCAATGTGAGCACTGGCTAATCAATGTTTATGATGGCCAAGTCTTCTGCAACTCTACCCTGCCAGCCCTGGTGGATGTTGGCTCTGGATTTAGGACCCAGAGGCCTTGTTCTGGGGGGACCCACCCTCAGACCAGCCACAACCTTTCCATTCAATAATAGACAAATTTATTGATACACAGTGATAACAGGAAAGAATACAAACAATCAAGCAATTCTATATATTTACCAACTCCTAGGGCTGTCATCAGAGTCAAAGTACATCTGGCCAGGATGCAGTCTTTACTCTGAGGCTCTTTCTCTTAGGTGTCAAATGTCAGCAGTCTGGAGGTAGAGCTCTGAGGCCCCCCTTCCCCCTCAGTGTGATGGATGAGATGGGTTGGTTGTATGTCCTCTGTCCATGGTTGCCTTGAGGACCCTTCCTGGGGGACGGGGACGGGAAGGGACCCAGGCAGAGGACAATGAAGAATGATAGGGAGGGACGCTTTGTTCCTCTTAAGTCTCTGCTTTTGTATACCCCTTCCCTCCTGATGATTCTTGATCCATGGCTATCGCTGGTTGGTTGTCTCTCTGTGGTCACACTCGTAGCCTTCCAGGCCTTCTCCTAATTTGGTCAGTTCCCCCAAAACCGGGACTCAGGGGCCCCTCTGCTCTGGGGCCTTGTTGCTAGTGCCACTTTGTCTTGTGTTTTGGGCAGTATAGTACATACTCCCTCGGTTCCCATGCTGTTTTTCCAAACTATGCGTTGTTCTTGGCATTGTTGTGTTACACAGCATATCTGCCTTGAAGGCTGTGATCTCATGCGACTGAGAGACCCAAGCATCTTATAAATCAATGAACCCCTGCAACGCATCTTAAAACCTTTAAAGAGATATATCTATTGCTATAAGCCAATTCCCCCAAAAAACAAATCTTTAAATATGATTTCTAAGCCAACAGTGGAGAGTGTGCACTTTACACCAAGGTTGCCGGACCTCCAAGTGGATGAGGTGGCAGTCCCACCCCACTTCATTGGGAACACCTCCTACCCACTCCTCCCCTGGCTCATGTGGTTCTACTGGACCTCCACCAGGCACACTTCAGTAGGTGCCTGGGCCAGACCTGCGTATTGGTGGAATGCACCTCACAGATGTTATGCAGCAAGGACTTCTTAAGTTCCTCACTCAGAATTATATCATACTGTACAAATGACACATACGTTATCCAAGTGAAAAGTAAACAGAAAAAGTAAGCATCCTGTAGCTTGATGAAAGTATTTAAACATCAACACAAGTATCAAGGAAAGCTTGGTAGTGATTTTAGAAATTAAATTTTTTGGCAACATTTACAATAAGTTAACATACAAAAGTACTTGAATGATTGACTAAGAGAAATGAAATCTTTTTATATTTTTTTTTTCAAAGTTCAGGTGCCCAAGTTATAGCTTACCAGAAAGTGTAATAATTAGCAGGCTGCAACAGGAGCACAGCAGCTATATTTAATCAGAAGGTGGCTCACCATAATAAATACATATAAAAAAAGAAAAATTAGAACAGATTGCAAACTGATGTTAATTGGTGCAACTATTGATATCAGTGGGTGTAATTTTGCTTTGCCCAGTGGAAGGAGATTCTAGAAAGCTGAAGGCAAGATGAAGGACATGAAAATAATCAGATGTGTAACCTGTAGAAGTTCCACAGAGAAAACAAGAAGGTAATCCATATGATTTCCAAGATCTAATATTTGCGCAAGAAAAGTATAGTTATATCATTATAATATACACAAGTATCGATAATTTTCAAAATGTCCAAGAGATGATAGTAGCACCTCTTAACAGTAGCATTCCTGGATTCATGAGGGGGTTGGGCAAGGAGCCCCTGGAGGCCTCTTCCAACCCTATGATACCATGAGTATAGGCCTCTATCCTGTAGAACAAAGACCACTGAAGCCAGTGGGATATGAGAACTGGATGCTTAGGACTAGACATGTAGGATCCTGTTCCTGGTATTATTCATCCAGTTATATATAACTTTAAGTGCTTTTACACTAAAAGGCAGACAAGGTTCCTTGGGTGAATTTGATATCTTTTATTAGACCAAACAAATAGTTGGAGAATAGTTATTAAGCAAGCTTTCGGGTTCAAAAACCCTTCGTCAGGCTAAGGAAGTTTCAGCAGTTGGTGTGTGCTCTTCCTGGATGGAATGAAAATGCATTTGCAGCAATACTGATGTCACTTGCAGCACCTGGTGCATTAAAGAAACTCACTTGGGCCCCTTCAAGGTGTGTATCAGTAACATGATATAATAAGTGCACATAAAGTTTTCTGTAAGCATTCTTTACATGTGATTAAAATGTAGACCTATGTGGATCTCTCAGAAATATTACATATCTAGTCATTTTCTTGCCTGAATCTTCTCAAGAATCTTGAGATTTGTTTTGCATGTGATCATGACTTTTTTTCCTGGGGAAGTGAAGTAATAAGTTTATCACTTTGGAGAATATCTTCTGAAAATCAGTAAATGTGGTGCACTCCTGATTCTTGTTTTTCATGTACTCAAGCATTGTTTACTTTGACACTATGAGTTTCATAAGCAAATCAAAGTTGTCCTTATGATTTGCATGCTTTCATATGTCTATAAAATGCTGTTTAAAAAACCCCAAACTATTATGGCTAGGGATTTGACACCTCTAGGAGTTAGACACTCAAGTCACCTTGACTTTCAGTGAGGATTGATCTCCTATTTCCTTCCAGTCAGCTCTGTAAATCTTAGCCCATACTGAACAGTTTTTATGAAGATAACTAACAGAGATTTTTGTGCTATTCTACAGCAGATAAATTCTAGAAATGAAAGTTCAGCAGCCAGGGGAGTTGTGGGCACATAGTGTAGCGATGGACGCACTGATGTACAGTGGGTCTCTAGCACCCAGGGGCCAATGCTTGCAATTGCGCCTTCCCTCCTCCCCCACAGCCCTCCTCCGTCTGTCTGCCACTGGATGGGGGAAGTACACAGGGGCACAGTACAGCAGTGGTTGGGAGTATCCGTGGGATGTTCAGCCCAGGGACACACAACTTGCCCTGGTGCAGCTGGTGGGGTGTATGGCCTCTGGTATTGCAGCCCCAGCCACTTGGAAGATGGACAGCCCCAGGCTGCTTGGCAGCCTTTAGCAACCTCCACTTCAAAGGCTAGCATATCTCACTATATAGCCTAATTTGTAGAGATTCTTCTGTTGTGATAAATACCATTATAAAATGACCGGGTAACATACTGGAATTTAAATGTTTAAGATTCTTAACATGAATGATATAATAAAGGAAATACTATTCAGTTTTTCTATTTTGTGAAATACAAAGGAGAGTGTCTATCTTCCTTTAGTTTTCTTTTAAAATGGGCACAATTTTACAATGAAAGGCAACACACATGATAACGATAGACAAATCTTCAAATACAGGGCAATAGTATCATTGGAAAGTCTTGGTGAAGAAAATCAGAATGCATCTTAAAATTATTGGGATTTTTTTTTTTTTTTACTTTTAATGCTCATTGAACATTTTTTTCAATCTTTAAGTACTTAATTTTCCATTATGATTTTTTGATATGCTAATAGTCATCAGGTACACCTAAATAAAATCAAATAAACCAGATTAAAATAAAAGGAATGAATGAATGAAGGCTACTGTATACTATACACAAATTGAACACAAAATCAAAGCAATAATAAATTCTGTTGAAACCTATTTGTTGTTTTGACTACAGGAATGCCACTGAGTACAATAGCTCAAACTTCTCTATAAGTAGCTGCCTGCTGATCAAGCTACTATAGCATATGCAATGTACAGTGATAAATAGTTAACATGGATAAAAAGAGTTGTGTTGCCTGTCACTTTTCAAACAACTCCTGAAAGAGATGGCTAAGTAATTCATGGCTAGCTCAGATCAACAGGACTAGAAGTGATTATAGACCATTTCCTTTTAGGACAGGATGAATATCAGCCTCTGGCATTTGGTCTGGCTGGGGCTCTGATGTTTGTAATTAATTAAACTAATTTGTTCACAGTAAGCTGCCGGTTCTGCATCAGCAAAGTCAAAGGAAGAAGGAGACCCAAGGAACTCCTGTTTTCACACTCTGAGCAGCTTAGGTGAGTTCTTCTTTAATGACACAAATGAAATTTAGTTGCTTAGTTCTTTATCCCCTCTGGTACAGTATCCTCTTTTTATTCTCATAGAAGCTCCCTAACTTCCAAGTATATTTCACCTCTCACTTCAGTGCATCTCAGGAGTAGAAGTAAAAATTTAACAAAAGGAACATTAAAAAATAGTTCAAATATATACATGTTGCTCCATAAAAGAACTGTTCCAAGCAGCGCTTCATCAGAACACCTTATCAATCTTGAGAATGAGCACTGGGAAGCAGTGGGGATTCTGCCATTTGACTCTCCCCTGCTGGGAACACTGAGGAATTGAAACACAAGTAAAAATCAATTAGTTAGCTTATGGATGGGTGCTACAAACTAGTACTCAAGAATACAAAGGTTAGCTCCTGGGCTGGGAAAACTAATTGATGCTGACTGGGTAACTGTAAATGCCTTGATGTATTCAGTTCCTTACATAGCACCCTTAGACAAGTCTTGGTCTTGCTGATATTTTTGGAAGAACCAAATTATGTTTGTCTAAATGTTAAAAAGACTAAATGTATATGTTTGTAAAAATGAAGGCTTGTGAATAGTTTATAACCAGGAAATAAAAATAAGCTCAGCTTATCAAATAAAAACAAAAACAAAACAACAACCTTGCCTAATATTGTCCCAACTACATAATTGAGCCAATGAAAGATATCACCCTAAGAGATCCTTGCCTACTATCAAATATGATCTTCCATTACAATTTCATCCATGTCTGCCTTTCCTGGTTTGGCATGATTTATAACTCTGTAGATTGTGAACAAGTGATTTATTGAAGTATTATATGTTGCATGATTTGAGAATATAGGGCCTAAAATTACTCTGACAAACAGTATCTCCAATTGCAAGAGTCAGCAGGAGAGCACAGATGCCCTGAGAAAATTATAAGGCCTGAGGCAAGACTGGAAATTGTCCAGCATACATGTCGGGAAGCCTATCAGGGTTATAGATATCATAAGAACAAAACATCACATGACCCATTAATGAAGGAGATGGTTTTACATCAGTAAAGAAATCAAACTTGATGCTCATGTAATTTAAAAAATTTGGCATTGCAACATTTCTACTTTGGAGGGACATTATGATATGAAAATGCTGCAGTATACAGTCAATATCAAAATAAAATTTACTGTTTTGAAGTGTCCTGAAATTAATATATCAGTTAATTTTTTATTTGTTTTTTTTAAATACAATTTTGGCAGACATTGTGATCCTTCCATGTCATAATAGGCTGATGCAGTGTCAAGTGGAAGAGGTCTCTGTTGCAGTGTTGTGGCTTCAAACTCTGAAGACAGACTATGCAAAAGTATCTGTAGTGGCTTTTTGTTATGATAAAAGACATTAGGGGCACATCTACACATGACATTAATGCAATGCAATAAACTCCGGTGCATATCACACCAGAGTTTATTGCTCCTGGCCCCACACTGCACTAAGCTTCACTGATTTCAGCTGAGCTTCAATAATTTATTCAAATTATGGATTTCTCAGTAAAGAGTCCTAAAATATAGACTATGCTGGGGAATCCCACTGTGAAAAAAAAATACCATGGTCATTTACTTCTGCGCTTTGGAACTGATCCAGGTCACTCTCAGCCCTTGTCTCAGGCTGTCAGTCTTTGTGCATGCTTATTGGCACACATATAATTACACTCTTTTATTATTTTTTATTGATTTAAAAAAAATGCAATGCAGAAACATCAGCTATACGTAGCAATCTGAATTATGTACACAGTTGTCACAAACAGTAAGCAATAAAAAGTTTTAAAGAAAGGAAGAGGGAAAGACAGATGAAGGAAAGAGTGTAAGGAAATAGTTTATTGCAAGAAAAGGAAAGTGTTCAAGGAGTAATAATTTAGTTACCAAAGTAATTTAAGAACTATTTCCAAATTGCACCAAACTTTTCATCTGGTACCACTCTAACAGTGGCTACATAACATTTTGGAGGGGAATTGCTACATATTGAGTGGGTATACATGAGATGCTTTACTGCTCAGTAGACTTAATTGACTGCACAGTAAATCATCACCATATACATGTGCAGACACTTACTGCGCAGTCTGTTAGTCTGCTCTGCAGTTACTTTGCTACATGCAAGTGCAGGTAGCAAATTAATCATGCAGTAGTTACTGCACAGTAGGACACATGTAGATCCCAGGAACCACCAGGGGGCTGCCCTTGAGCGAGTCCCAAGGCCATGGGGCTTAGAGCTTCTCCAGCTCCAGGGCTGGGGCAGTTCTTTGCCTGTCCCTACCTGCCCCCAGTTCCTAGCAGCGCAAAAAGCTGGAGAGAAGGGGGAAACAGCTGGGGGGGGGGGGGGGGCTCTGTTCCCCAGCTCCCAGTTCCTGGTGCAGCAAAATGTTAAGTAGTTCCAAGCTTCAGGTGTCAGGAGCCTGGGGCAGGGGGGAATAGAGCCCCCCCACGACCTGAGCCAGCCAGCTGAGGGGCCCAGGTATCAGGAAGTTTTCTTCCCACCCTCTGCCCAGTCACGCAGGAGGAGACGGAGCCTTTTCTCTTTACCATCTGTAACAGCCAGGGAGGGAGCTCGGCTGGTGTTTATCTGGAGCTGATTAGCACAGGCCCAGGCTAGTATGCCAGCCGGGGAGGGGGCCGGCCCTGGGATGCTGAAGGACTGCAGCCTAACTTGTGAGGGGATCTGGTACAGACGTTTGATAGAGAGCTGCATCCTAAAGCACTTTAGTGTCATACTGCATCCATCCAAGTCTCCTTAGATTGGAGTCTGCCATTTTTAAGCAGTTTATGTGAGGTGAACATCTGTTCAGTTATGGGTGTAGATTGAGTGCTTGTCATGTGATAAGTGTAACATCTGTATCTGGCCTGAGATGCCACAACAAAAACATGAATTTGGTTCATACTTAAGCAGGTATTGAGCAGATTAACCAGTTCATTTGTTTCTTTAAGCAATGTGCTCACTCCAGAAATATAAGCTGGAAAATAGACAGCAGAAACAATTAATAAAATGTATGGATTCCTTGGAGAGACCAGTTTTATCTTCTAGGTAACAAAAATAAAGCTGTGTTCTAAACCTGTTTCTATATCACCACTATGTTAATCCTTCAGTGAAAGCCCATCTTATATTTGTGTCCCTTCATCTAATTGTACATGCCAGCCCTAAAACTATTTGCAAACACTTTCTCTACTTTTATTGCTTGTTAGTGATAACACTGTACAGTGAAACATATCAGAGAAATACCAGTGAAGATAAATATTTGCATTTCTCTCTTCATAGTTGCTCTGCATATTGCTTTCTCTGCTCTCAAAAATGCCTGTTAATATGAAACTATAGGTCTCTAAATTTAAGGAATGTTAGGATCCAAGGTTTATTTTGGTCTTATTTTTACTTAAAGCAACATGCAGCAGACAAAAATGTTTACTACTTTCCCTGCATGTCAGCAGTTGCTTAGATATGTAAGGTATTGTACAATCAAAGGGAAAGGGGAGAAAATTGCTGAAAATCTTTTGGTTAAAATCTAAGAACGTTAATAGCACCTGACGTTATAGTTTCAATAACCTCTTCCCACAAACACTCCCACAGAGGTTTACAAATAGAGTTTATACCCACTTTCATAGTTCATCATCCAGAAACATTTAGCAGAGCTGCAGTTTTGGAGGAAGAAAAAAGAAATCTGCCTACCATGTTAAGTTAGGCCTGAGGCAAAACTACTTGGCACTTTCATAACTGAGAAATTAATCTCCTAGCAACTCTAATTCTCAGATTGTTCAGGATACCAATCCAAACATGAAGGGCAAGACTCTTATGTACATTGGTGCTGAAAGTTACTTTACATCCTATTTCTAACAAAGGAGATTGCTAGACTTGTTTCCCAAATCCTAAGTGAAAAATATTAGGAACATAAAAGCCAAATTGGTACAAAACCTAACAACTTGAACTAATTTGTCAATTGTCTTTGCTAATTTATAGGTGGATTGCAATGGCCAGTCTACCTACAAGAATCAGGATGGGATTCTTGTTTGGGATGAAATAGTCTTCAGAAATGTTCACAAAGTGCTGTCATCGGGTGCTGAGTTGATTCAGACTGGTTTTGGTAAAGTACTAAGAATGTTTTTCCTTGAAATTTTAGAGGAATGCAGAAATGTGGACATGGATGTAAATCTGGAATGGCTCTTCTCATGTCACTTAAATTACTCCAGATTTACAATGTGTGAGTAGAATCTGTTGCATGAATAAATCCTTAAGTGTGAGAAATGTTGGTATACAGAATATTCTTCATATCTAGAGCTGAGAATGTCCATATTAGAATAGATTTGCCATCTTTCATGCCTGACAGAGATCTGGAAGTATGCTGAGAGGCCTTGTACAAACTCACTTCTCCTGAGTTCCAACAATGTCAAAATCTTGTAGTCCCTAGACCAAGAACAAACTGGGGCAGGAGGATGAAACAATAGCTTCTTTTTATGCGGCAGTAGCACGTTCTAATCTACTTTTTATCATTCTTGAGGTAGCTTTAGTGCAGTTTCTCTTCTGGTGATCCTTTATTGGGACTTGGCAATACTTAAGTAAGGAGTAGTATGCTTAAGGGGAGTAGTATCCAGACCTTCATTCAGCAGCTTCCCCAGCATAGAATCATAGAAAATTAGGGTTGGAAGGGACCTCAGGAGGTCATCTAGTGCAACCCCCTGCTCAAAGCAGGACCATCCGCAGCTAGAGCATCCCAACCAAAGCTTTGTCTACCTGAGTCTTGAAAACCTCCAAGGATGGAGAGTCCACAATCTCTTTGGGTAATCTGTTCCAGTGTTTTACTACCCTCCTAGTGAGAGAGTTTTTTCCTAATATCCAACCTAAACTTCTCTTGCTGTAACTTGAGACCATTGCTCCTTGTTTTGTCATCTGCTACCACTGAGAACTGAACAAGCATCTTCTCTATCAACTAACAAAATCATTGCAACCTTACTCAGGATTCATTAGCTGCCTAAAAACTAGTCAACATCAACAGCCAGTTTTCAGTGACCCTAACTCCACAATTCTTTGCAAATATGGAGGACTATGAGCTTGAGTGGGTTATAGAATAAAATTGTTGTGTAGATGATGTTGGTTAGAAATGGTGGAAAAGCGCTGAGTAATTTCCTAATATGGTATTTAATTGTATTATATAGTGTGTCTCAGAGCAGGGGAGCCAAAACATACTGTCCATGGCCAGATCTGGTGTATGGAATAGCTTTCTCTGGCTTGCCTAACTACTATCATGACTGGGTGGAGTGGTCTGCTGCAGAATCTAGGGCATTTGGGCCCTGGTGGTCATGGTGAGTGAGGTCAGACACAGCTCCAGTCACCCTCCAGCCATTTGGCCCATGTTCACTTTCCTTGGCTGCCAGCCCTGCCATGTACCCTGTGCTGGAGTCAAAACTGGAGCAGCTACCATGGCTGCTTCAGCACAGGGCACACAGTATGAGCTGGAGTCTCCACCACATGCTTGAGGTCAGGCTGGAGATGCTGCTGCTGCCACATGCTCTGAGATGGAGCTTGAGCTACTGCCACTGCCACCTCTTCATTGTTCCCTGAGCTGACCCACAAGGAGCCTTATATGTCATCTAGCCTGGAGCTTGAGGTTAACTTGACATCTCTATCTTAGAGGAAAAGGGAGGCTCTTAAAATCTTATAATGTTAAGTTTCATTTTTTTTTTAAAGGAGCTAGTTACTTCTAGGGCTTTAATAAAATGTTCTAAAGGGAGTTTAGTGCCTTTTCTAAATCAGAATAATAAACTGTTTTTTGCCATAAGGAAATTCTTTCAATTTCTAGTTCCTGCTTAAAGTTACAGTGCAGCACTGCATATATGTCATTGAAGAAAAATATATACTCCTAAATATATTGGAACAACATGCTATGTTACTTCATATCATGTTTAGGGAGAGTTCTGCTGACAATAAATCAATACCTACCAGCTCTGGGAGTATTCATTATAAAGTCTTTGGCCTGGAAGATACAATCCTGCCCCCGAGAGTACATTACTACAAGATGGTAAAATGATGGATTTTATTTAAAGCCAGCTGCCACACACCTTTATGTTTTGTCAGTCATTCACAATACTGAGGAGAATAGGAATAAGAGAAAATAAAGAATGTGACTGTAAAGCAGGGAAGAAGAGAATGAACCACTGAGATAATGTTGCCATCTCTACACCCTCAAAAATCACATATCAAGTGTAAAAGCTCTATGAAACCTGGTGTTCTTTTTTTAAGGTAATTAGTGTTGTTTCTTTTAATTTACCTCTGAGGCTTTGGAGGCAGAACATTCATAAATGTTTCATGAAAGGGTTAAAAAGTCATTTTTAATGATGGTTTATAAAACTACCTAATTCAAGGAGCTGGAATTTTAAGAAAAAACCTAAAATATAGAAAGTTTGGGGTAAAATTGTTAGAGGTAGCAGCTCTGGTAAAAAGCTAAAAAGACTTAAGAATTTTTGGCCTAAATAAAGCTAAAATAATTTACTGTGTTGAGAGTTACCTCCGTACTCACTATTACTCACTATAGTGGAATTCAGCAAGTTATTCAATATGTAGGCCAAGGGCCAACTTTTTCAGAAGTGCTCAGTACTGAACCAGAGAATAAGGCAATGGAAAGTGATTAAAGCGTAGAGGTTTCTGTTTCTCAGGGCTTGGAGTTGACTGGTTTTCATGGAATATTTTACATCCATGTTGTGACTGAAATCAACACATTTCAATCATCAAAACTTTTTCAGTAAATGAAAAACACCAATAATCCGGACCTACCAATAATTCAGAAATTTTAATCTCTTTTATAAAATTGGGAATTTTATGCAAAAGAAAATTTAAGGAAATAGTTCACTTTTTCCCCATGCGGGTAGGGGCAGCTCTTTCCCAGTCTTTTTCAAAAAATGCTAATCAGTTGCCTTCATTGTCCACAAGTGGTGCCAGATTTTCAGAAGTGCTTAGCTCTCATATAGACAGGTAACTGAAATAGAAAGGTACCTTTGCTCCAACCCAGCTGTTTCTATTGTACCTAATGGAAACAGTGCATGTTCAGCTTCTCTGAAAACTTGGCCCCAAATCAACTTGGAGATGTACTCTTTCATTTTGAGATGTATTGTTTCTTAAATGTCTATTAAGCTGTTTTAAAGTTACAGAGAACAGGGAGAGAGGTTTACCACTTCGAAAGACTTTAGGTTCTCAAATGTTTAGATCATCATGAGCCACTAAAAATGTTGCATGGCATTGAGTAGGTCTTCTGCTTATTTTCAAAACCTCCTTCAGAATGAAGGCTATTTTAAGAAAAGCAGCTACTGTAAATGCATGGACTAGTTCAGAAATGACTTAGTTTTTCTAGGCAGTCAGCATTATGATTCCATAATTTACAAACCTATTCTATAAATCCATGCTACTGTACATAAACATGCATTCTGGTTAATATTTATTCACAGCTTGCTACATGAAATAGGTACAGTTTATGCACTGGAAACATATTAAGAATAATATCCCAAATGCCAGTAAAGTAGCTACAGATTATGAAACTATGATGTGAAATATGTATCACCCTTAACAGGATCATACATAATATTTTAAAACACTTACATTTTATGCTGTGGATTTATATTCAGAATAATATATAAACAAGATGAATCTACTCTATTTTTATGAACCCATAGGGCTGAGTTTCATCTTGCACACAAGTGTATATCAGGAGGGAACAACACTGAAGTCAGTGGTGTAACTCCAAATTTCTAGTTATGCAAGATCAAATAGCTCCATTAATTGATTCAAAATCTATCATAACTAATGGAACAGAATCAGAATGAAGCCTGGGCTTCAGAGCTGTTGAAGTATGTGATAATATACAACATGCTGTCACATTTTAAGAAACCTAGTTCTCCTTTTACCTACAGTAGTGACTAAATTTGCTTCAATACAGCTACTCAGAACTGACCACACTGATCAGAGAAAGGGGCTGATTCTGTTTTGCAGTGTTTTTTTAGTTTGATTTCATAAATTGCAGAGGCAGATTAAGATTTATTGGGGTCCTGGGCAAATGGAAAATTGGAGGCCCCCCACACCCCATTGCAACATAAATGTATCAAAAAGCATTAATAAATAGACCTGTTAAATGTTTACATAGCGAATTAATAAATAAAGCACAACATGCAACGTTGAAATTAACTGTTCAGTTTTGCCACACACAAAACTGAATAAAACAACTGCCTTAGGAAAATTACTCAGATGCATGGGATCACCATAAATTTATAACAACACAAAGGGAATAATGTTTTAGTTTAGTGGTCCTGTAGAGTGTTGTTTGATTATTATTTTTAACTACACATTTTACATTGTACCTACACTACAGTAAACTATTACAAGAAAAATATAAGCCATACCGATAGCCTCGAGTATGAGTCTAAGAATACCATTAGTGATTCTTGCAATTTAAATAAGGCAGTAGGCCTTCACAATACATTTTGTTTCATTTCAAGGCTGTTTTCATTTCAAGGCTTCTTGTTTCATTTCAATTTTGCTGTTTTGAGCTTGAAACAAATAAAAACAGCGTCGGAATTAAACTGCTGATGAAATTTCGCACAGTCCTACTGGTCACCTAGCATATTTATTAGTCTTCCTGTACGTTGGGATGGTTTGTTCCTGCACTCTCAGAAAGGTAGAAGCCAGCCGGCTCTCCTGGACTCCTCTCCCCCTCAGTCTGTCTTCCCAGGGGATCCTGCCCATGAGTTCCCTGTGTGACTCAATGTCTCATTTTCTGAAGTCCAGGGTCCTTACTCTGCTGCTCCCCGTACTTCCTTTCCTCAGGATCTTGAACTCAATCATCTCATGGTCACTGCTGCCCAAGTTAACATCTACTACTACATTCCCCACCTATTTTCTAGCCAGTGACATCCTCCAGCCATTTCCCTTAGTCTGTTAATCTGCTTCCTCTTTGTTGCTGCCCTTCTTCCAATCACACCTTCCTTAGAAAACTCACCTGTTAAGTGGCCTGTTTACTATTCCTTGGTCCCAAAAGGTTCCTTTTCCCCTGCTTCCTCTCACCAAGCATATAAGGCTCCTCAACAAAGAAGTGGGGGAGGGAGCAAACTCAGTGAACTGCCTGCAACCTACTTCCCCTGTTTGTTGCCCTTCTTCACTCACTCCCTGGTTGCTCAGGGAGTCTCCTTTTGTACTCTGATGGGCCTGGACTGGCTCTTTCTCCTAGTTAGGCTTTTGTCAGACCCAGGCAGCAATCACTCAGGTAGCAGCAGAGTACATGCACAAAACACACACAGCCCACCAAACAAACACTGCCCCTGTTTGCTCACTCCCCTCCCCGCACTTCAGGGGGCTCCAGTACACCTGCCCCACCCTCCAGCGAGGGCTGAAAAACCCAGACTGAACTCTCTCTGCTCCCTTTCCCCCCTCCTTTTCTGAAAACAGCTCAAGGCTGGGAGGCAGAGCAGACACAAGTTACAGAAGATCTTTTGAGACGTCTTGGACAAAGTTACTTGGATGAAGATCCCAATTTCTAATGTATTACTAAGACTTGCCTGAGCACCACTATCATAATGCCCTGTGACTCTCAGTTTTGGAATAGCCACTTTTGCTGCATGTAGTATAACACAGTCTGCTTTTGGCTTTTAGTTTTCCTGGAAGTATAATTCAAGGTGCTATGTTTGACACTTATGAGTCCTATATGGCTTAGCTGTTGACTGTCTCAAACTGCTTCTTTCCTCATGCTACATCATGGAAGTTGCAATCACCAGGGACACTCTTGCTGACAAGATTTGTGCGATTAGAGTCAGCAAACAAAATAGCCTCTGTATCAGGATGTTGCTGCTGAACTTGATTTCTGTTGTTGGTCTGATGGAATTGGAGGTGGTTCCCTGAAAAAAGTCTGCCTTTTTACTTGGCTTCTGGTGTATTGCTTTGCTTGGATGTTTCAGAAGGAATCTTGTGTTTGAAGGATGGATTTGATTTTTACTAGCTATCAGTTTAGTTTCAGCATAGTAGCATTATGTCGTCCAGACTATCCTCACTTGATGTAAATTATACACCTCCATTAACCTCACTGGATTCTGCACAGTTTTTATAGTTAATGGTATGGCCCTTCATGTACATAAGCATATTTCATAAACAGAACTAGTACATGTAACAAGAGCATATATGGCTCCATTACTGACCTATCAAAGTATGTACAGCTGTTACCTGTCAGGGGTGTCTAGATAACTGGTTTAATTTGTCTTAGCAGAAAAAAAAGTCTGTCCCTCCCCCAGTGGAGAACCAAAAGATCTTGTCTCATTTTGAGCAAGATGTTCTATTAGGCCAAGGGCGGGCAATTATTTTGGGTGCAAGGCCACTTACTGAGTTTTGGCAAGCCATTGAGGGCTGCATGACAGGCAGCCAGGGGCAAATAAATATTAATCTTTTAAATTTTTTAGGGGCCTGGAATGGCCTGTCAGGCCACATCCAGCCCATGGACCGCATTTTGCCCACCCCCACATTAGGCCCAACCTGAACTGCTTGGTATGAGGGAAGTTGCAAGAAAAGGAAAGGAGACAAAGAACTAAGTGTGGTGGAAACAGCAGAGTGAGGGTGGAACACCTGGTAATGGCCTCTGAACTCTCTGCCTGCCCTAATTTCTACAAATTCTGCTGATGGGTATCACTCCTCTTTTGTCCAGTGGAGCGTTTGCTCAGGTGGGGAGAGTTGGGGCCAGTTTCCTTTTCTGTGGGTGTGTCTAAATGAGACGTTTACTGCACAGTTGCCTGATTAGCTGCACAGTAAATGTTGTTTGTCTACATGTGCACCTCTATTAGGCTGGAGTAAGCTAATTTACTCTGCAGCAGGTCAGGATAGTACTTGTAAATACAAGTACTATCCTTCTGTGGAAAACAGCAGTGCATGTGTAGATGTTGGAGGGGCTGCCTGGGCCATGAGGGTGCTATAATGTGGGAGCCACCTGCTGCCTAAACCCTCACTGAAGCTCCCTCATGCCCTAGCCAGCCCCTCAGCAGCATGTTCAGCTGGGGAAAACAGCCCTGGGCTGGGAGGCTAATGGCCCGGGCCCACTGTCAGCTGGGGCTGATTTGACCTGGCTCAATTTGCTGCGATCCTGGATCCACATGTAAATGTGCACCCAGGAGCAATAAATTCCGGTGTGATAAGCAATGGAGTTTATTGGAGTGCATTTATAGGCATGTGTAGATGTGGCCAGTGTGAGCAGATTTGAAACCAATATCATTTACTGTAGAGTAAGAATATGGAACTGTGGATGTTCTGTAAACCCTACCCTCCTTTCCTTAGAGTTTTGGCTTCATGCACCCATACTTGCAGTTTGCACCAGGAATGTGGTTTGGGATGAGCTTAAATTCTTTTGCTTCCATCATTTCTGGTAAGTAGAGTGAGGAAAGAGGTCCACCATCCTTTCCTCATATGGAAGACAGTAGAGGGTAACTTGAGGATCCTTTTAAATCTATCATGCATTGGATATCAGGGCACAAGGCTTCTGAGATTCTCTGCTTTCCCTTCTTCATTGGACAAAGATCAAGTCTTCAGGGTGCGAATATTCATTTCCTTTCCTCTTTGAATACTGTGAGTAAGCCCACTGGCTTTCTTTTTCAAGATCTACTGAATGGCTTGAGAGTGGTAGCTCATAAATTACTCTGAATCACTTTTGTTCCTGCAGTAGAACAGAGAGAGAGAGATGCCCGGCTTCTGCTGGTGCAGAGGCAGATTATTACTTCCTGCTTTGAGTGTTTGGGAACCAATCCCAATATTTGGCACAAATAGAGAAAATTCTAATTTTTTAAATGCTGTTTTGGCACATCTATAACACTAACAATCCTCTCTCCTACAGAGATGTCAAAATGCAGCCACTAAACTGTCCTGTCCTAGGGGATCTACAGTGGCTCCTGTCCAGTTGGCACCCTCTTGTAACTAACTGTATGAACTTTACAGCCTATAGCTACATTAGCAATGTCTTATTCTCAATACAGAGAACAGAATCACAGACACATTGAGGCTACTTGCAGGAGGAAATTAGGGTTTTAATTTCAAAATGAGCTAGGCTGCCTTGAATGATCCATTGTGGATAAAAGGAAACAAAGCGTTTCCTTTCCTGGCAGTCCTCTAATTATTCTAATTGGAAGAGGAAGAGGCTATTGTGAAGGATAACATAAACACCTGAGATTGCACTTAAACACAAGTAGTGCTGAAAGGCTGCCAGTTTATTCTCAAGTGTATACTTGTTGTTCTCTGAATGAAAGTTTGCCTCGTAATTTGCATAGCAAAAGGTTCAGAATGAGTACTAATGCCAGAGTGGAATAAATTTAATTAAAGACAAAAGCAAAAGTAAATGATACTCATCTCTTTTTTGCTTGATTAGGAACTACTCAGTTTGAGATTAGGTGAACTGAGCTGAGTTGGTGGTTTAGCGCGGTGGGGGGCGGTAGAGCTTTTGTGGCACTCAAAACAGCAGCTGTATTTCTGCAAGCGGCCATCTGGATTGTAATTCAGAGCTATCCTGAAAATAGGTGTTCATGATAGGTCTTCAAGAATAAAAACTCATTTGCCAAAGCTGTCTCTGCTCATTCTAAAAATAAGACACCATAGACAGTCTCAACGAATTGCTCCTCTAATTAAAGGGATTCCAGTGTAAATTAAACGGTGCTAGTAAGGACTTGCTGGATTTACTGATGGGTGGATTTTTATTTATTGCCAGTCACCCATCCTGAAAATGCAAGACTAACATACTCTTTCCCAGTTTTATTGTGCCCACTGTCAGTTCACACAAAGAAGCATTGGAAATCCTGACACCCAAAACTGATCTGTAAGAAGGTAAATGGTAGAGGCTGATCAGACACTTTTGCAATGTCAGCTAATGAAGAGGTCTGGAAATGTATTGGCCATCCTTATTTTAGATATTCCTAGAAGTTTTTTAAAAAAAGGAAATTAAGTAAAATTTAAACTTCTATTAAAAATGCTCATAGTCATTAGATATGCTATGGAGAATAACATTCTACAGTAGTCACTGTAATCAAACAGAATGACAAACAGTTTGAAGGTTGGTAGAGCTCTGTTGCATTTCTATCATATAAAATTTATCTAGACAAGACCCTGTACAAGTGTTAAGCACATAATCACTGTACATCCATGTGGAGCCAAGCACCATTTACTTTCTACTTTTTCAACAGCCTTTTTCAGCATAAACTTATGATTCTGCCCATCTCTTGGTCCATGCTCTCCCCTCAATCCTATGAAGTGAGCAAGAAAAAAAGTAGCAAGAACCTCTTTCAGAACTCCATGTCATCTTGCCACACCTTCCCTGTGGGGCCCTATGATGAGTTCCTGAATTATTGTCCCTCTGAATACTCCCATATATTGCTGAACCCTTTTACTTGCGTGTATTGCATTGTTAAAGTCTATCTGAAATCAAACCTCTTCTTCCACAATTCCTTCAATTAATTAAGGAGTTCTTCAAAGAAGTCAGTAGGAAGAGTGCATTATCCTTTCTACCTTCAAATGTGAAGAGAAAATTATGTGATTCTAATGTAGGATGTTGAGCTCAGTATTGTGCTATCTCTTTTTAAAAGGATGCATTAGAGAAGGATTTATGTCCTACATGATTAACAGGATCTTAGGATAAAGATTTCCAAGAGTTTGAGACTCAGGGAAACTTTATGGGGGCAGGTGTAAGGGACTGGAACAAAAGCAGCCTTGTCTAATGGTTAGACCACTGAAGGAAAGCAGGGGCCTGGGCTTAGGCCAGAGGGCAGGAGCCATATACTAGAACCAGATGAAAATCCAGAGGCAGAGTCCACAATACAGTCCAGGATCAAGATCTGGGGATCAGATACCAAGTACCAATCCAAGGGGCAATCCAAAGGGAAAGTCTGTAAACAGAGCCAAACCAGGGTCTCTAGTCAAGAAACAGATCTACAGGGAAATCTAAAGCCAAAAACCAGGGTCGGGAACCAGGCTTGCCACAGCAAAACTGTTGACTGACCTGCAAACCTAGAACCCCAGCTGGTGTTAAATGGATAGGCAGCACTCCCAGCATCCAGTCAGGATGCTCGTGACCCCTAAACTGGAGCAGAGTTCACTAGCTGAGGCTTGCTGCGGGTGTGACTGCTGAAGTACTTGGCCCAGGCTGGCCTGCTTGATTGGAGTCCCTGACAGCAGGACAGAGACTGTTTTTCACTCTAGAATCTAGTAAAACACTAGGAAAAACTAGTCATCATTCTTTTCTTACTGATACTATAATAGAGAAAACAAAATGAGCTGTATTGGTTGAAAAAATGTTTGGTTAAGTATCCTATAATTTTCTGCTAATTTGTTAAATATGTCACAAAATTATTGCCACAGCCTGCATTAAACCATCTTAGGTCCTTGATTTCTGTTATCTCTTAGTTTTATAATTGTTGAAAAATGCCTTTTAGTTTGCACCAGTACAGTGGAGACAAGGATTAAGCCCACTCTCTAGTGTCCTATTAAGCTTTGGCAAGACTCTTAAAATGACTTAAAGCTTTCACTTCTTTTAAACAAATAGGTACAAGGCACTTCCTCAACTGGCATTAATAAACATAGCTCTGTTGACTTCCATAGAGTTCTGTCAAGTTAAATTACTTGGTCTAGCTTATACAGAATATTGCAGTGTTGTATTTTGTTTTTGTGTTCTAGAAAACAAATTGGAATAAAAAGTCCCTCATGAACTAGGCAAGTTAACTGCAGGTGAACACAACTTTCTCTATGAAACAGCAGGAGGATAACTAGGATTTGAAGTCCGATGTCTTAGTTAGTATCTGAAGACCTGACTGTGCCCCCCACCCCCTTCCTATTTTTGGAAGAGGTGAAATGTAATATAATTGCACTTGCTGCAAACTTTGTGGACTGGTGAGAGAGTCTGCCAAGTTCAAAATGACTGTGCACTTTACTCTTTAATCTTGCACCTCTTTTTCTCTTAGAAAGCCTTGGGAGTTGACACATCATTTGGAGATATAACTTTGTAACTGTGGAAAAATGTAAAGAAATGTCCCCAACTTGGGGGGAAAAGGAATTAATATACCCTATAAATCAGCATTGATTAATCCATCAGGTTTTGATTTATGAAATAGGAGCTTGATTTAATATATTGTTCCACTTGTTTTAAAAGTCTTTCAATTGATATGAAACTTGGGCAATGATCCATTGTATTATCAACGCATGTTTCAGGGATACTTAATGACTCAGCTATAATTATTTTTATTCATCTAGTTTATTAGTAAAATGTAACTGTCAGTTTATACATTCATTTAACTTTGATGTAAAAGTCTATTAATATAGATCAGTTCTGATGGCTAGATTAATGTTTTAGTTAATTTTCTGCATTCACTCTTGGCACAATTAAGACTTCCAGTCTAATTGAGTTCTTCAGCATTGCTTAACAGACAATTGCTTTTCTACCTTAAGAAATCTCCCCTAGACTCTCCATTTCTTCAAGTACAATAACCATTCTTAGTTCTGAAAGCATTTTTTGTAAATAGTAACAATTCTAATTGACAGCTGGCTTGAAGGGTGACAGGCAGGGTTGAAATTGTTGGACACAAGGTATCCTACAATCCTCTTTCACAGCTGTAAGGACATGAGAAATGGCGTCTTTGGATAACTCATTGAATAGTGGTTTTTTATTTTTGTTTTTAATAGCAGGCCTTGTAAATATAGCTTTTTTTTCTTAATTCTTGTGAAACAAGACCTTGCTTGCACCAGCAAGATCTTCCACATTTTTGGAGAGGAAATATAACTATGTATTTTCAGTATTACATGGATTTTCTTACACAGGATCTGTGATATATTAATACATAGTTTCAGTGCCTTTGAAGAGGAAGAAATGTTTTCCGTATGCAATTCCAAACCTGTGTGTAACAGGGTGCCATTCCCAGGGGCATTTGAGAATGCCCAGAGGCACCCCAGAGTCACTTTTGAGTATTTCATTTGGCTTTTGGGAACAGACCTCCCTTCACTCACCAGCCACATTTTGGTGTTTCTTTGGGTTCTCAAAAGGGGGGCTGCCCCAGGGTTTCCCAGATCTGGTCTTTGCTCTCCAACCTCTGGAGGTGAGGAGCTCCTGCCTTAAGGGTGAATTGCCTTAAGGGTGAATTGCATGACTCCATCCTTCCCTTATAATGCCTCATGCCTCTCAGGTGTTATCTGCATCTCTTGTTCATTCTGTTGAGGTCTCAGCCAACACCACTTCCACCCCTTTCACAAAGTAGCTAAGCCGTCCAGCTTAGACCCACTGTGTTGGGTTCAGCTCAGAGGCAGTAGCTTCAATCAATCTGAACTGCACCCCCTGTGGTGCTGGGCTCTCTGGCCCCTGTATCTGCACCCCTGTGGGTGCTAATGAGGCCTCCACCTCCCCTATAGCCTTAGCCACAAACCAGATTAAATTACAACATAAATAGTAAGCCCTTGGGCTATAACAAAGAAAAGTTAATGGAGGCAGTTAACTTGCTCCATGTCTCTGAGTCCCGTGTTGCTCTCACTTGTAGGGCTGCTGTAACTTTGCTTGGAGCCTTCAGGAGTCCACCCTGTGTCCCAGCCTGAGCTTCCTTTGGCTAGCTCAGACCAGGGTTTACATAGTTCTGGCCTGAGGCCTCTCGCAGTCACCTGACAGCCCTAGTCAGCTGGCTGGCCAGCAGGGCTTAGCCTTCCTAGTAACAGGGCTAGGGTTCCCTGTTACACACCCACATAACCTCTTCTCTTTTTTTCTGTGGTTTTTCCTTCTCTGAACCTTCTTCTTTCTCATATTGTCATGAGAAGTCAACACTCACATTCTTGATCCCTGGGCAATGCTCCACTACAAAACAGTATGGTTGAAGATGGAACAACTCTTCTGTGAAGACTGCATAACTTGCTCCTTGTCTGTAGGAGCCCGCATCATGGAAAGAACCATGGAAATCAGTTCCTCAAATTCAACTCCCCAGAAATGAGGAAGATATTTAGATCACTCAACTGTAGTGATACACAAAATTACAGCCTTATCTCTTTAGTAACAAAAATGGCTGAGATTGCCTTTTAATAGTGAAATAACAGGAAATCTGTCACCTGGGTTCTCATTATCCAGAAATGTAGAACTATAAAGCAGATAAAATCAGCAATGAGACAATGTTACTGCATTTAAGTGGTATCTTTTACATTTTTAATAAACTTTTGGTCCTGGGGCCTGCTACAGAGGTAGTTGAAATTAGTGGATTCCTGTTGATTTCCATGGGTTTTGGATCAGGCTCTTGAAAACCAGATAACTATTTTATATTGCTTGTTTCATGTAAGTAAAAATCACTTTTCTAGTGTAATACTTAGAGTTTGATCTTACTCTTACTGAAGTTAATAGGAGTGAGCTCTAGATGGTTGTTCCTCAGAATGGTCCTCTGAGTATCCTTAATACCTACCAAAGTCAGTAAGAGTTGAAGCAGCTCAGCACATTACAGTATAAAACTCTAAAGCTATGAACATTAACCATCCTATTGCACCACTTGCTGCAATGAAGAAGCAATTTATGATGCTTACTGTGCACCTATATGGAGTTTAATAGTAATAGGTTCACAGCAAATCTTTTATAAGGATTTTTAGTGGATGATAAGAGCTGCTCACAAGATGTTAACAGTAGGGTTCAGGCCAAGTTCTTCCAAAACAACTTCTATTCTTCAGTGTCAGCAGGAATATATTAAAAGACAAAAAAAAACCACAAAAAACTGTTCTAAATATGTATGTGGTTCACCACAAACACCCATGTACAAGCTTGAATGAAGCAGTGCCTGCTTGCCTTAATATTGAACTTAATTCACTCAGTGGGTCTGAATACACCAGAACAATTTTAAGGGTGTATATTTGATACAGATAGTATATGAACCATGTGTGTATGAACAGAATGCATTTTCCTGAGGTGAACTGAATAATCTATTCATTACTTTAACATTAATTAATAATGCCGTAATGGAATATTGGTACGGGAACAAAAGTTTTCTGAATGTTTGTTTTGGATAGTGACACCACACATGTTTGTTAGTCATAAGTTACACCTTTCATGTATCACATCTTCATAAACTGCATGTGTCACATGCATTGCTTGAAACATCTACTTAAGAATAGTTTGGACTATGTGGTAATGTTAAAAGGGCTATTTTCTGTGCATTTTCTCCTGTCAGTTAGGCGTCTTTTCTTTACAATCTTTTGAAAGGTGTAGGAGCCAAAGGGAGAAAGCCAATAGTCAAATCAGGTCTGGCTCCAGCTGCCCATAAACAGACAACAGATGATTCTCTCAGCAGGAACCCATTTCTCAATCTCTATCTAAGGAAATTGGTGGGCAGAAGCCAAGATGTCTTGGGGAGGCAGGAGGGGAAGAATCACTCAGAATTCAATTAGATTCTCACTTGATCATTATCAGAAAACTGCAGCTGGCATAACTGGTTCGTTTTTGCCCCATCTGACGAATGATGGGATGCAGAAAGTTTGCTTCTATCCTTAACCTTCTCTATTTCTGATAGGGTGTTTAGCTTTTGTCACACTTGCATACATATACCCACATGCTTAAAGAGCTATTAATATATTGTTATTGCTATTACTTAAAAGTCGATGCAATAGTTTGTAACAGTTCTTAAACGAGATACTGGGTCAAACTATGAAAAACATTTTTCTAGAGCCATTTTAATAAATTTGGGTCAGACAATTGAAAATAAAATTGCTAGGTTGTTTGTTTTTTTTTAGAGCACATGCACAAAACACCTATTTTTGTATTTATTTGAATAGTGTGTTATGCTAAATACAACCTAGAAATTTCATTATGTACACTCTTGCATAAATGGAATTATAACCTGCACATGTTTCAGGTATTTTCTTTGTACGCATTGAAGAGATGACAAACATTTGTTCATTTTTGGTGTATCTTGGGTGGAAAAACATGAGCCACAATGCCACATTTAAGACCCTAATGAATAAGTACATACATTCAAAAAGCCCAAGCCCTGAATTGATTCAATCTTTGCAGTTTAGTCTAACCTATGTAGTTTGAAACAAGAATCAAATAAATAGACCTTCACTTTTAATTCCAGAAATGCAGCCACATGCTTGCAGTGGCTCAGGCTAGAAGCTTGGGGTGGGGGGGGCGGGAAAAGGGGGCACCAAAGCAAGCCCTCCCTTCCCTTTGCAGTGGCTGGAAGACTGAAGGGAACCTGAACTGAGCTGAGTGGGAGGGTGCGGGGGCATGGCCAAACCCCAGTAGGCTGCTGAATGTGATTGGGGAGAGGTTTAAACCCCTACCCTTGCCTGCACAGTCCTCAGCCAGTCTCCAGCTGGAGTGTTTGGAAGGGGAAGGGGGAAGCAGCCCTTGCCAGGTTTTCACCACTCTTGCTGCTCCAGCAGCTGGGGCATAGCCAAATGTTAGCCTCAGGCCAGTCCCCTGAGGTGAGTGGGGAGAGGGAGGTGGGTTTAATCCCTGCTTACTCCCCTCTCCCACTGGCATGGGACCCCAGCTGGGGTCTGCCTGGCAGCAGTGCAGCAGCCTTTGTCAGGCTTCCCCACTTCCATTTACCACTTAAGCAGTGCGGGGGCATGGCCAGATGCTGGCTCTGGGCCATCCACCTGAGGTGAAGTGGGGATGGGGGTAGAGGGGTTTACAGCCTGGGTGGGGTCCCATGCTGGTGGGAGAGGGGATTAAACCTGCCTTCTCCCACCTCACTCTGCCAGCCCCTGGGGCATGGCCATGCCTTCTGCTCAAGTGGGGAGTGAGGGAGAAAACCCTGGCAGGAGCTGCCCTCTCCTCCACTCGATTGGGGTGGGTGGGGCAGAAGTGTGGCAGCCCCTCCCCCCCCATGAAGATCTGGGATTGGGTCCCATAGGCCATGAAGGGGGTTTAAACCCCCTTCCCTCCTCTCCATCCGAGCCTGCTGGCCCACACCCTCACCCCATCCACTTCAGTAGGGGACCCTCTGGGTTAAAATCCGTGGGGAACACGGCACAGGGGACACAATGGTGGGAGTCTGTTACAGACCTCCCACCCAAAGTCCTGAGCTTGACCAGGAGTTTGCCCGGGAACTGGCTGAGGCCGCATGCTCCAGGACCATGGTTGTCATGGGTGACTTCAATTACCCAGACATCTCATGGGAGGATCGTTCAGAAAAATCTGAGCAGTCGCAAAGCTTCCTCTCGTGTGTGGATGACCTCTACCTGACTCAAGAAGTCTCTGGGCCAACGAGAGGCAAAGCACTGCTCGACCTGGTGGTGGCTACTGGGGATGACCTAGTCGGCGACCTAGTGATCGATGGGAAGCTGGGTGACAGCGACCACGAGCTGATCACCTTCACCATCCGCCGAGAAGCTGGCAAGTCAGTCAGCAACACGGAAGTCCTTGACTTCAGGAAAGCTGACTTTGACAAGCTCAGGAGGCTTGTCAGTGAGGCCCTAAGGGACCATGGCCACGGGGAGAGGGGAGTTCAAGAAGAGTGGTTGCTCCTCAAGGGAGCGATCCTCAATGCACAAACTAAGTCTATTCCATCTTGGAGGAAAGGCAGCAAGAGGGTACAGCAGCCCCCCTGGCTCTCCAGGGACCTAGCAGACCTCCTGAGGCTAAAAAGAAAGGCCTACAAAGGACGGAGGATGGGAGTCACCTCCAAGGAGAATTATTCTGCACTGGTCCGGTCCTGTAGGGATCAGACCAGGAAAGCCAAGGCTGCAACTGAACTCCAACTAGCTTTGAGCATCAAGGACAATAAAAAGTCCTTTTTCAGATATGTGGGGAGCCGGAGGAAAAGCAGGGGCAACATTGGACCCCTGCTGAATCAGATGGGGCAACTGACACCCAGGAAAAAGCCAACCTATTAAATAGGTACTTTGCATCGGTTTTTCATTAGTCCCATGGGACGCCCATGCCCGCTACAGGACAGGGAAGTCCAGGTGAGGGTGATCCCCTGCCCTCCATTGATGCTGACTTCGTGAAGGAACATCTTGAGCAGCTGGATACCTTCAAGTCAGCTGGCCCTGACAATCTACACCCCAGGGTACTCAAGGAGCTGGCAAGCATCATAGCCCAGCCTCTACCGCGGATCTTTGAAAACTCTTGGCACTCTGGTGTAGTGCTCGAAGACTGGAAGAAGGCCAATGTGGTGCCTATCTTCAAGAAAGGGAGGAAAGTGGATCCGGCTAACTATAGGCCCATTAGCCTGACTTCTATCCCGGGGAAGATCTTAGAAAAGTTTATTAAAGAGGCCATCCTTAATGGACTGGCCGATGCCAACATCTTAAGGGATAGCCAGCATGGGTTTGTTGCGGGTAGGTCTTGCTTGACCAATCTCATTTTCTTCTACAACCAGGTGACCTATCACCTGGACAAGGGAGAAGAGATTGGTGTCATATATCTTGACTTCAAAAAAGCCTTTGATCTGGTTTCCCATGATCACCTCTTGGAGAAACTGGCCAATTGTCGCCTTGGGTCCTCCACGATCCACTGGGTGGAAAAATTGGCTCTGTGGTTGGACCCAGAGGGTAGTAATTGATGGAAGTCACTCATCATGGTGTCCTGTGACCAGTGGGGTCCCCCAAGGCTCTGTCCTTGGACCCATACTGTTCAACATCTTCATTAATGATGTGGACACTGGAGTCAGAAGCGGACTGGCCAAGTTCGCTGATGACACCAAACTTTGGGGCAAAGCATCCACACCAGATGACAGGCGAGTGATCCAGGCTGACCTGGACAGGCTTAGCAAGTGGGCGGATGAGAATCTGATGGTGTTCAACACCGATAAATGCAAGGTTCTCCACCTTGGGAAGAAAAACCCGCAGCATCCTTATAGGCTCGGCAGTGCTATCTTGGCCAACACTATGCAAGAAAGAGACTTGGGGGTCATCATTGACCACAAGATGAACATGAGCCTGCAGTGCAATGCTGTGGCTAGTAAAGTGACCAAAATGCTGGCTTGCATCCATAGATGCTTCTCAAGCAAATCCCGGGACGTCATTCTCCCGTTGTACTCGGCCTTAGTGAGGCCGCAGATGGAGTACTGCGCCCAGTTTTGGGCTCCACAATTCAAAAAGGATGTGGAGAAGCTTGAGAGAGTCCAGAGAAGAGCCACGCGCATGATCAGAGGTCAGGGCAGCAGACCCTACGATGACAAGCTGAGAACCCTGGGGCTCTTTAGCCTGGAAAAGCGCAGGCTCAGGGGTGATCTGATGGCCACCTATAAGTTTATCAGGGGTGACCACCAGTATCTGGGGGAACGTTTGTTCACCAGAGCGCCCCAAGGGGTGACGACTAGGTCGAATGGTCATAAACTACTACAAGACCGTTTCTGGCTGGACATAAGGAAGAATTTCTTTACTGTCCGAGCCCCCAAGGTCTGGAACAGCCTGCCACCGGAGGTCGTTCAAGTGCCTTCATTGAACACCTTCAAGAGGAAACTGGATGCTTATCTTGCTGGGATCCTATGACCCCAGCTGACTTCCTGCCCTTTGGGCAGGGGGCTGGACTCGATGATCTTCCGAGGTCCCTTCCAGTCCTAATGTCTATGAAATCTATGGAAAGTGTGTCAGGGCTTGCTCTGCTCCTGCCAAGAAGACTAGGCTGCATCCCCAGCCAGTTTTCCCACCCCCCAACCCCTTGTTAGCCAGATTTCACTGGTCTGGCTAGAGAGCAGAGGGGTGGGGGCAACCCTGCTCTGCTGGAGCAGGCAGCACAACCCAGGCCAGGGCTGCAAAGCATCCTGTGATGATGGGGAACTGTGATTTAACTTGAACCAAGAGCGGGGATGGGAGAAAAATGTCATAAACCAGTTTGACCTAAATCAGTTAAGTGTGATACTACATTCAGCCAGGTTTATCTTAAACCAGTTTCAGCCATTTTCAAGCTGGTTTATGTGCACTGAACTTCTGTTCTGTTACAGGTTTAAATCAGTTTCTGATCACTTAAACCGGTTTATGTGTAACTTCTGTCCCTAGCCAATGGGTACAGCTGTCCAATGCTCTCACCTTTTCCCAATGTGTTACTTGTGAGCAGCTCAACAGGCCTCAAATCAAAAGTTTTTATATCCTTGTCATCCAGACTGATGAACAGATAACTGAGTGTAGGAAACAAAGAAACGATTGTACTTTACTGCTTTCTTTGCTGTTAGAAAGTATCACTTAAAAGCCATCAAACAAGCAGAGAACTACAGTTTGTGGTGGAGTGTGCTTTCAGGTTTATCAGTTGTATTCTTAATGTATTGAGCATAATTTTTACATAGCACCTCATCCCCACCAAAGCAATCATTACCCTGTACAACAGAATACAAGCAGTCCTCGACTTATGTTTCGAGTTACAATCTTTCACACTTACAATGTTTATAAATTGACACCTTGTTTTAACTTTATGACATCAGTTTCAACTTTACAATGCTTGATCTGATGTAACGCCATGCCAGTGAGCAAGTTCGCTGCATCACTCATTTCCCTGGAGAACATCTGTCCAAATTTCCTTGGACACTTTCTTTAAAAAAGCAGACAAGACTCCAGAAAAACCTGCAGTCAAGATTCCCGAGAAGACTCCAGCCAAGAACCCTTCAAAAAGTCCAACCAAGAGCCTTTCAAAAAGTCTAGCAAAGTCACCTCAAAGAAGTCCTTCCAAATCAATATGGTTGCTATTTACAATATAAATACATTAATGTAGCTATATTACTCATCTATAATTGATTGAGTACAAAATTCTGGGGTGTTTTTTTTAGTGAAAATAGGGTTTGGGGCCTTAGTTCAGGAACCAATCCTCCACTTATAACGTTGTTTCCTATAAGAAAATTGGTTCCGTGTTAAAACATTTTGACTTAAGATGCAGTTTTCAGGAACCAATTGTGTCATAAGACTGAGGACTGCCTGTAAATTCAAGTACCACATAATAAAATACCACCTTTTTCTAATTTAGAAACCTAATTTATAGAGATTGGGAATAAAGGTATGCTAACACCTGTATCTTGGAAGTACTACAGTTTTATTGTTTTTCTTGTAGAAAGGTATATCTTGGGTTTGAGTCTGTTGAAATCAATGGAAAATTACAGAATTCTTAAGCTGGTATCTGAAAGGATCTTGACCAAGTCCTATATGAGGCAGTCACTTGTTCACAAACCCCTGGTCCCTACTGAGCCTCCCTTCTTACCTGTCACATCTTTGTTCTTTATACTTCAATTTGGCAGCCTGGTAGCAGAGACAGGGTGCCTTCTCACTGGGTATAATGTTCTCCAGGCATCTCCCTTTCTTCCACTGTCCTGAGTTTGTTGCTGGGCTCTCCTTCTCAGATCAGTTTGTTAATCTCCTTCATTGGTTTTCAAACTGTCTTGCACCTGCAAACTTTGTTGGGGTCTCAACCTGCAAGCCTTAGCCCCTTTCCCCCTGCCTGGGGCTATTAGCTGAAGGCCCACTGTTCTGATTCCAGTTCCTGTAGCTCTCTGCCCTTCTCAGGTACTGCTTTAGTTATGGACCCTCTGGCCCTGTCTCCAGCCCTCTTAGACCACTGGGACCTCCACCATCCCAGCCAATCCCAATCCAAACCACCATCAAATTCATAAACAATGCCCCCACCCCCAAAACAAACAAAAAAATGTGCTAAATGTCCGCTTAGCAACAGAAAGTCTCAGTCTCTGGTAAGATGCAAAAAAACAAAAAATAATAAAAAAAAAGGAAATCAAAAGTAGTGCTATTTCTAATGATAGTCTCTCTCTCTCTCTCTCTCTCTCTCTCTCTCTCTCTCTGTGCATTAAGGCCCCACCAGAAGGCTGCCTTTCCCTGTTCAGCAGTGTTTCTCTGCTTCCCTGAAGCTGAGTCACCATGCCCCAGCTTCAGGAACTCCAAGCCCTGGCTTCTCCTGCCTTCCTCCACAGACTCTGACTCAAGTCCCACTCAGATACTTTTCCCTCACCTTTTCTGGTCCTCCAGTCAGTGTTTAAGTAGCCAGGTGTCTCTTCTCCTTCTCCTGAGCTCAACTCTGAATATGCCACTAATCACTTAATCTACGAGCCATTACACTGGCCACTGTTTCATCTTTAACGAGACTGGCCCTCTATTCCTTGCCTGTCTCTCTCTCTCTTCTTAGTTCCTCTAGTCTCTGCCCTCTGTCTCTCTCTTTCTCCTACCTTCGGTAATAAGGTAAAGGTTCACTGTTACATGGAGGCAGAAGAGAATCTGGTCCTTCATATGATCTTAGTTTTGTTCCTTCCTTCTTTTAAGACGCAACTTGTGCTGTTGCGTTATGAACAAGCTACTAGTGGGAGCAAACTTCCTGTGTAAAAACTAAATTATTGTAAATGTATTCTGTGGTGTTTGGGAATCAGAAGTTCAGCCACCAATGGCTAACATCAGGCAAAATTTGTCACAAGAATACATGGGAGCTAGATAAACAATTCACATTTCTCCCCCTCTGGAATTTTGGGTTCCCAATTTCAATGCAAGCCTTTAAGCATCTCTCCACTAGGTAATAAACCTTAAAAGACACCAGTTTTAACATATTTGTGATCCACAGCACTACTGGTAGAAGAGTTAGCCCCAATATTTTGTTAAATATTAAGCTGGATAGTATTCTAGCTATCTAATAGTAAGGAAAGAATGCCCTTTTGTACAACTGTTACTACCCTGCAAAATTTGCAGCTTTGGCTTCTAGGAGAATAGTGGCCTCTTCCTCACTGGTAATCTTTTTGGATCAGGGAAGCCAAAGCTGAAAAGTTAAATTAGATGAGGGGTGTCATACATGTGGCCCATGGACTGATTCCAACCAACAGGACCATTCTGTCTGGCCCACCAGGGCACTGGCAGGCCACAAAAAGTTGAGGGGTCATGGCCTGCCATAGAATCCAGGATCCTTTGGCCCTGATGACCACGTCTGTTGACAGTAAGCTTGGCTTTTTGCTGCTGCCACTAGACTACTGATACCATTGGACCTGTTGCTGCAACTGGACCTGCCAGCATTGTAGTGCCAATGACAGCTGCCCCCATTCCCCAGGTTGGATTCAGCCTGTGAGGAGCCCCACGGTCCAGGTTTGGCCTGAGACTCCAGGTGAAATTGACACCTATGTATTAGACCATTTACTCTATTCCTTGCCAGAGCAAGATATTATGTTATTTTTGTCCCTGAATACCAATTTCCTATTAAAGCTCTCCTGGAGTAGGTTCTCATTATGTATGGCGGGCCCGCAGACTTGTGAATGTCCAGTTTCTCGAGGTGTTCCCTCACCTAATCCACATCAATTTTGGGCCCGGCACCTGCTCCCAGAATGGTTTGTGTCTTAGCTCCACTGTGCTGCCTAGCTAGCAAGAGGAAGAAGGTTGAGCCATGATTCCATCTCCTCCTCTTTACCCCATTTGGCAAATTATTTTCTGGGCTGAAGCAGTAGCAAGCAGTCTTAAAACTTCCAGAATGCAGAGAACAAGGGGTTGAAATTATGGCTGGTAGTGCACTATTGTACAAAAGGGGTAGGCTTTCCTTACAATTTTACTAATACTATAATAACCTCTAGAGACCATGAATCAAAGACTGGGATTAAAAGAACTTTACATAACAAAAATATGGTTCCCCTTTTGCAAAGAGCCCAAATTAAAGGTTAAGACAAGAGAAAACAGGTGGCTACAATGAACTGAGATGGGAAGCACTGTGTAACCCAATAAGACAGCTCTGATTAGAATAATATGCAGTTGTCCCAGAACACCAACTACATAGACTATATGAAGCATTTCTGAATGGTCTCAGTAAAAGGGATTTTATACTTCCTACTTCCTACAGGGATGGACAAGCACCATTTTAATTTAGCCTTTAGAGTGCAATTATTAATAATTAGAATCAGTATCTACATATTGGTGTCACACTGTCTGTTGGCTAGGAGGTCTGAGCTGTGCAAAATTGCATGATGTCTGTGTTCCTCTTCAGAGTGGCTGCACTTTTTTCTGGTGTAAATGTTGCTTCTATTACAATCATTATTTTATGTTAATACTTTTTGTATCTGAGGATCTCAAGGCACTCTACAAATACTGATTAAGTCTCACAATAACCCTATGAAGTACAGTCACTAAGCTCATTTTTACAGGTGGATAAAATGAGGCCCAGTGAAATTATAGTCTTTTTTTCCTGAAGACATGGGATGGGTGCCCAGCATTCTGAAAATTACATTATAAGTAACTGGTCCAAGGCCACACATTAAGTCAGTGGTGATGGTGGGTATAAAATCAGTTAGTTCTGGCTCCCAGTCTTTTGGTCAAACCACTAGACTATACTTTTGAGGATGAAAAACACTATATAAATAGATTATACTTATTACCTCCAATATAAATATTTTCCTCTTAAAGTAAAGCTTCACTGTTTTATTACTGCTGAGTTTATTAAGCCCATGTGATCTTCCTTGTTCAAGCTGTTGCAGTGTGAATCACTGAAACCATGTAAAACATTCAAGCTATGCACATAGGATTTATATATTTAAAATACATTATCCAGTATAGTGATGAAATATTTCCTTGTAAAAATATTGTCTCTGTAATCCACATACAGCAACACTTAAAAATGCCTAACCACAAAGTGTTGCCCATAAAGGAGAGCTAACACAGTACCTTCTTTAACTGAAAACCTAGCCAACATAATTCCAATTGCAGTCTCTATCTATAATCTCCATATATAAGACCCCTCTATTCCACTTTTCTGCCTTGCCCAGTAAAGGCTGAATGGTACAAAGAGAATACAGGATTACATTAAATTGGCTGCATTTCATGGGCCCTATTCTCTATGAGTGCCAAGTTCCACCAGTAGAGTTTGCCATCATATCTGTACCTGTGAGCTCTTGTTACTATGCAAGGCATATGACTGTATGTGGGGAGAAAAACTGACAGACAATGGATGAAAGCCAGTATACCAGGGGAATTTGATAATAATCAAGACATAAAACAGAAAACAAAAATAGAGGTAACCTGCTAAAGTTACAAAATCCAAAAGCAGATGGTGAAGAAATCTTTAACTTATGGCACAAAGCAGTACTTTCCAGTGTAGTATTTATAGCTATTAAGAGATTGACAAGGTGATCTAGCAAATGCCAGGACAAAAAAAGAAATACACAGAAACTGGAGTGAAATCATTGTCATTGTTTTAACAGTTCATTTGGCACACATGTATACTGCTTTGTTACTTGAAGACCAATGATTTACAGCTATGCTATTCAGACAGCTATAAAATGTTAGCTTATGAAGAATATCACTCTAACAGTTGAGCAGGGTGTTACCTGAAACAGTACACATCACTGAATCAAAATCAAGTATTTTAAGATTATAATTGGAATAAATTAATAATTGTATTGATTGATACCAGATATTGGTTTGGATCCAGGCAACTGAGTTCTGGAAAGAAAAAGAAAAAAAAAATATAGTGGCAAAAGAAGAAACAGATGTCTGAAAGTTACACATAGAAGCCAATAATTTGCTTTGCTCTATAAACAGAGGGCAGTGTCGGGAGAAACATTCAGTATGTGAACAGTAAACACAAACAAAACAAATGGTTTCAGGACAGCCTTTGCTGAATTACATTAACACGTGCTGATGCCATATTGCCAAGCATAGACTTTGCTTATAACATTTTTTTCCTTTGATGAAACCCCTGAGAAATAGTTATAAAATATGTCTGACTGTGATGCCTTCAACAATGAAATAATCAACAACAAACACCACCACAACAACCTCTCCCTCTCAGAGAGAAAGACCATAGAATCTCTAAGATCCAACCACCAAATTGTAATAAAACCAGCAGATAAAGGAGGGAGCTGTAGTTAACCTTAACTGTAAAGACTACATAAAAGAAGCCAGCAGACAACTCTCTGACACCACCTACTGTGAAAAACTAGAGGAAGATCCAACCCCCCTTTTTACCTTAAAAACTCAAAAACTTCATCACGTCATTTCCATCTGCACTACAAGAAAAACTACAAAATGTGATTCCCCCACTACCCAATCCAGGGACTTTTTACATGCTCTTTAAAATCTACAAACAAGGAAACCCAGGCATACCTATAATATCCAACCATGGAACCCTAACTGAGAAAATATCAGGTTTCATCGAATCCATCCTAAAACCTCTTGTCACCCAAAGACCAAGTTTTGTCCAAGACACAATTTTCTGCAAAAATTTAAAAACATAAACCACCTTCTCAGCAATACTCTCCTAGCCACCATGGATGTTACCAGCTTATATACAAACATCCCACACCAAGATGGCATCCAAGCCTGCCTTACATATCTACAAAAGCAAGATTATAACTCTGAGTACAGACCTAAAGATATTACTGAATGTATATTCTCAGTTCTCACACACAACAACTTCAATTTCAATAACCAAAACTTCCTCCAGACTATGGGCACAGCTATGGGCACCAAAATGGCCCATCTGGAAGAAGAATTCCTCAAGAACTGCATCATCAAACCCATATATAGATGACACCATTATCATTTGTACTGAAAACCTGCAA
Organism: Alligator mississippiensis; assembly: GCF_030867095.1. Taxonomy (NCBI): domain Eukaryota; kingdom Metazoa; phylum Chordata; order Crocodylia; family Alligatoridae; genus Alligator; species Alligator mississippiensis. The sequence goes on from NC_081830.1 coordinate 48,507,092, forward strand.
TCTCTGATTGATTTCCAACACAAATGTAATAACCGTCACACATCAATCAGACTATCTCTTGAATACTCCAGCAGCAACATGTCCTTTTTAGACACTCTGATCAATATCCAGAATGGTAAAATACAAACCACCATATACAAGAAACCCATGGACCAACATGCATATCTTCACAGAACCAGCAATCACCCTAAACGCACCAAGAAAGCTGTAATATACAGCCAAGCCCTCCAATACAACCAAATTTGCACTGAGGAGAATTACCTATGATCATCACCTCAGAATCTCAAAAGAGCTTTCACTCAACAAGGACACTCCTCCAGAGAGATGGTTATTCTAGTACTTTTGAAAGAGCTACCCTGATACCATGTGAAGAATGGTACCATTGCTGCAGTACAAAAACAAAATCCCCATGAATTGCACACCATTAGTTATGACATACCATCCTTCCCTGGAACCTATACGGAAAATCCTCAGACAACTACAACCTGTACTAGAAGACCCAGTGCTTAAAGATATCTTCCCAGAATCACCCATCCTAGCCTTTAAACAAGCACCAGACCTCACCAGTCTGATCACCAGAAGCAAATTCCATACGGCCCATAGTACACTGAATGGATCCAGACCATGCTAGGACAAAAAATGTAAAACCTGCCAATACATCTCCACCACTCCCACAATAATTACTACATCCCACAACAGAACCATCATCATTCCTGGATCTTACACCTGCACCTCCAGAAATGTTATAGATCTCATCCAGTACACCAAATATCCTGATGGAAAATAAGCAGGAGAAACCAAACAACAACTGTGCACCGTAATGAATACACCGAAAATCTATCAAAGACAAAAATACCCAGTTACCTGTAGGTGAACATTTCTCACAAGATAACCACTCTCTATCCAATCTCTCAGTTCTAATCCTGAAAGGGAATTTACAAAACACCTTTTGTAGATGAGCCTATGAACTGTACTTCATAAATCTACTGGATACAAAAAATCAGGGACTAAATATAGACATTGGATTTATGGCACATTTTTGCAGGGCACTAAGATGTGCCTGCTCCTTTAAGGGCAGAAGCAGCCTAGCCAGGGAGCCCTGCAGATTAGACAGAGCTCCACAACTGCAGGTTGCTTGAGCAATAGGCTAAAGAGATAATTAGCCGGCACCTGCAGGAATAAGGCATGACCCTGGGAGCGTATAAGCCCATGGTTGGGGCTGGTAGAGTTCCCTCTCTGGCAACTACCAGGAAAGGAGCCCTAACCAAGAGAGTTACCCAGAGACATTTGGTTGCCTGCTTTGCTGCCTACAAGAGCAGTAAGGCTCCAGTAGCCACAAGGTACCCAGGCTAGGAGACACGTCCTTCCCTTCACAGTGGTAGCTTCCCTTCTTAAAGGGGCAGAGAGTGGTCTCCATTGCTATTGTTATGTTATCGCCCAGGGGATTAAGTTCATGTTGTTGTTTGTACAGGTGGTTTGGAATGGGGTTGTAAGGGGAGGTATGGAGGTCCCACTAGTGCCCAGAGAGGAGGGAATGTGATCACTGTGAGCCCTGGTAGGGGTAGCTCAAGGCTTGAGAAGTTAGAGAGCCTGTTTTTGGCAGAGAGTGCAAGGCACAGATCAGACAAGGGCCAGAGGGCCCTGCACCAGAGGGGCACAGCTACACATGGACCAGGGTTCTGGTGTCAGAAGGGCACAGCCCTGCAGTTAGGGGCCAGGAACCCAGTGACTGGAAGGGACATATTGGAGCTAATGTCTCAAAGCCAGGCCCTACACAGTGGGCCTAACCTAAAAAGCCTAGCTAGATTAAAGGGGTTTAGGCTGAGGAAGCTGAGACCCTGACAGAGGAAACAATATTTTTGTAATACCTGTAAGGCATGGGGCATGGTGTAGGGAAGGTTTTGGAGCCATACAATTAGCCCATAAGGCTCAAGGTGCCCTGTGTAGCACAGTGCTGGAGTGGGGTTTGGCAAAGGGCCCAAAGGCCAGTCAGTTCTTGTGAGGTTCAGGTGACTGGGACCATGTGAAGGCCTGTGGGCAGCCTCCCAATTTAGAATCATAGAAAGAAGGACCAGAAGGGACCTGTAAGATCATCCAGTCCAGTTCCCTGCCCTGGGCAAGAGGTAATGGGTTCAAATGAGCTCAACGAGATGCTTGCCCAGCCTCCTTTTGAATGCTGCCAGGAATGACGACTGCACCACTTCTGTTGGAAGTGTGTTCCAGATTTTGGTTACCCGTACAGAAAAGAAGTTTTTCCGTATATCTAGCCTAAACTTTTCCCCAACTGCCTTGTGCCCATTGGTCTTCATCCTCCCAAAGGGTGCTTTTCTGAAAAGTTGCTTTCCCAGATCCTGGTGTTCTCACTTGACATATTTTTAGGCAGCTATCAAGTCACCCCTCAGTCTTCTTTTACTCAGACTGAACAAACCCAGGTGCCAAAGGCTCTCTTCACAAGACCTATCCCTCAGGCCCTTGATCATGCAGGTGGTGCTTCTATGCACCCTTTGAAGCTTGTCCACATGCTTCTTGAAGTGCAGTGCCCAAAACTTGACACAGTACTCCAGCTGTGGCCTCACTAATGCCGAATAGAGGAGGAGGAGCACCTCTCTGGATCCATTGGCAACACATCTGCTGATGCACACCAGAGTTCTATTTGCTGTATTGGCAATTTCATCACACTGGTGGCTCATATTCATCCTCTGGTCAATTGTCACCCCCCAGTCCCTTTTGGATGCAGTGCCAGCCAGTGGACCACCACCAATCATATAGGTATGGTGAGGGTTCATCCTTCCCAGATTAAGGACCTGGCACTTGTCCCTGTTGAACCTTATCTGATTGCATTCAGCCCATAGGACCAGCCTGTCAAGGTTGTTCTGAATCTTTGTCCTGTCCTCAGACATGCCCACTTGTCACCACAGTTTGATGTCATCCACAAACTTAATCATTGTGCTTTTCACTCCCTCATTCAGGTCATTGATAAAGATGTTAAAGAGCATGAGCCCAAGCACTGATCCCTGGGAGACACCACTGGAGACAGCCCTCCAGCATGAGGCCACCCCATCAATTACCACTTGCTGGGATCGGCCACTGAGCCAGTTACCAACCCACCTTACTATAGCCTAGGTAGATGACATCTACCTCCTGTCCCATATTCAGCTGGTTAGTTATCTGGTCATAAAAGGATACCAGGTTTGTTAGGCGTGACCACCCCTCAACAAAGCCATGCTGGTTGTTTCTCAGTACCCTACCAGTTGCGAGCTTGTGGTTGATGGCCACCTTGGCAATTTTTTCAAAGATTTTTCCTAGGACTGATGTCAGACTGACTGGTCTATAGTTAGCAGCAGCATCCCTCTTTCCTTTCTTAAAGATGAGCACCACGTTAGCCCTCTTCCAGTCATTTGGGACCACTCCTGAGTTCCATGACTCTTCAAACAGCCTTGCCAGAGGCACCGCTATGAGCTCAGCCAGTTCCTTCAGCAATCTTGGATGCAGGTTGTCTGGCCCAGCCAATTTGAATACATCTATATGATCTAAAAGTATCTTTACCTGTATGGGACTGATTTTATGTGGACTGCTGTCATCACCATATTCTCTGGGCCTCTGGACAGGTGATGAGTTCTTGCCTGGTTTCAGGAATACTGATGCAAAGTAAGTATTAAGGAGCTCTGCCTTTTCACTGAGGTCAACTGTGGGCTCTCTCTCCATGTGCAATAGGGGTGCCACAGTGGAGCTTGATTTTTTCTTGCACCCTATGTACCTATAGAAGGATATTTTTGTTGTCTTTAATTTCAGTTGTCAGCTTGATTTCCATGCATGGCTTGGCTTTCCTTGTCTCATGTTTGCAGACCCTGGCCATGTGAGTGTGCTCTTTGCAGGCCTCTTGGCCCCTTTCTCTCTTTTTGACTGCATGGGGGTGGCCTTCTTTTGAGCAGTGAGAATAGTCTCTTTGAGGAAGCATCACCCTTCATGAGCTCCCAGGTCATCCAATCGCTGGTTGCGAAGGGCCTTACTAACTAGACTCCTGAGCTTACCAAAGTCTGCCCATCTGAAATCTAGGACTTCTGATCTGCTGGTAGATTTCCCAGCCTTTTGGTGGATGGTGAATCTTATCAAATTGTATCACTGTCACCCAGAGCACCTCTGATCTTCAGGTAGTCTACTATGTCTTCCCTTTTGGTCAGCACCAAGTCCAGAGTGGCTTTACTCCTTGTTGGCTCCTCCACAGCCTGTGTCAGGAACAGGTCATCTATAATTGCCAAGGAGTTGGTTGATCTGCTGGAGCTCACTGAATGGTCTTCCCAACAGAGCCTCAGTACCCCACCAGGCGCCACCAAGACATGGCAGGAAAGACAAGAGGGTGCCCTCAGGGCGGAGCTCGTGTGGTCGTAGAACTGCCAGGGACATCATGGCCACCCATGAGGACCACGACCTGTGACATGTTATAACCTACCTGCCATCTGATAACCCCAGGTAACCTGTTTGTATTTTACCAGCTACATTTTATCATCTTCTCTGTCCCCCCCTCCCCATCTTCCCTGCAACTACCTTTTCACACCTGTTGTCTTCCATTCCCTCTGAACCTTCCTGCCACACATTTACATTCATTTTATACTTTGGCTTCTGTTCTACCCAAAAAAGCATGCAAACACCAACAGAATTTCCCTATGCCTAAATAAGGGTGTTTGTGCTTGTATATGCAATGGGGGTTTAATTCTCCCTAAATTGAAATGATGGATTTTTACAAACCCACCTTTACCACCATTTCAATTTAGGGAGCCACTAACCCCTCATTGCGTGTACATGTGAGGGGGCTGGAACCTTTTTTTTTTTCCCTTTAGCCTACCTGCCTCTCCTGCTATGGGGAGAGCAAGCTGCCAGTGGGATGAGCAGTTCCTGAGCTGAGCAGTGTCTGGTCCTTCCCTTCACAGCAGTGGCACCCCTCAGGCAGCACCCACCTGCTAGCACTTGGCTCAGGCAGCCCCAGGGGGTGCCACCACCATGGAGGGAAGCACTGGGCCCTGTGTAGCTCAGGGGCTGTACGACCTGATGGCAGCTCATGCAGGCAGGCTTGATTAAGGGGGGGAAAAAAAAGCAGCAAGGAGCATGATGTGTTGTTGTTTTTTTTCCCCTTCCAGAGCCTTCCTGTCTGGCTTAGCTGTGTGGGACCCAGTGCTTCCTTCCACAGCGGCGGCGATGCTCCCTGGGACTGCCTGGGCCAGGTGCCAGTGGGTGGGTGCTGCCTGAGGTGTGTCACCACTCTAGAGGGAAGGAGCAGGGTCCCCCGCAGATCAGGGACTGCTTGGCCTGCTGGCAGCTCACCCCCCAACTTTGGGAGAGGCAGGTAGGCTCCAGCACCCCATGCACCGTCCCTGTCACTTTCCTGCCACCTGAGACTGCCTAGGAATGGCTGGCTTGCCCCTGAGGAAGGGCAGCAAGGCAGCAGGAGGGCAGATGGGTGTGCTGGTGGCAGGAGAAGGTGGTAGGGATGGTGCACAAGGCACTGGAAACCTGGCAAGCCTGAGCTTCCCCAACCAGTTTGGCTTCCAGCGCCCCATCCACTGTTGCACTTTGTTAGGTAGAAAACTAATTAAACCTTGGAGGGGTTTTACCTTGCCACGTTACAAAGTCATTTAAAGTGGAATATGCCACCAAGTGTGTAAGTAGCAGTGTCATTTAAGTGGTGCAAAAGGGCATGTAAGTCACTTTAAAGGCCATTTTTATTGCATATACAAAGGCCCTTTGTGCCCAAAAGCTTGCAAAGAATGATTTTTCCAGCTATTTAATTGGTCTAATCAAAGATATCACATCTACCCAAACTTGTCTGCCTATGTCCTTAGACCAACATGGCTACAACCGGCAGCCCTTCAATATGTGTTTTGATCCATGGAGCATCCTTTTCGAACAAAGGTTAAGCAAGGTATGTAATTTTTAAACTACAAAGTTCTTGATAAATTCTTTTATTTTGTGAGTGGAGAAAAGTGATGCTACTACAAAAAACAAACTCTTAAAAGTTCAGTCTTCTTTATATTTTCCAACTGATCAGGATTTCTAATGATCTACTTGACTGGCTTCAATTTAATCCATTGCTAATTTCTTTTAATTGTCTCTGCATATTTTACTCAGTCTACTTGATAATCTTCAATCAGAAAATAGTGTTCGTCTTTAAATATGATGTAAAAAAAACAGAGGCTATGTAAGGATGGTTCTAATCAAAGCTTTGTGAAAGCTATCCCTTCAACATCCACTTGCTATAGAGTATAATTTTAAGAATTGCTTTCCAGATTGGCTATTGTATAGCCTGTTAGAAATGGACAGTTGAAGGGAGGAAAGGTAACAGTCCTTTCAGGAATTCAAATAGAAGTTTACCTTGAACTTAGTATTTATTCATGGTAGATACTTTTAAATCTGATATTTTCAGTATAAACAAAAATTGAAATCACTACAGTATTTGTGCAGGCAAATTAAGAAAAAAGAAACAGAATTTGATGCTTAGTGATACTACATACATTCTGTACTTCATAATAGTTCACCTTATTTTAAAGAGGGATATAAAAACCAAATGCTTATAGGCCTCACTTCATTCTAGACTTTCAGTCAAAAGTATTTGTGATGTAAATATCTTATTTCCATCTGAAAATTTGGTTTCTTCCTGTTCATATGAATGTCTTTGTATGTCTGGTTTTGATGATGTAGTGATTTCAGCCTTATCAAGGTGTGGAAGACTCACAACATGCATGTGACTTGTTTACTCAGAATGCATATTACCATTTGTTTTCTGAGATATTTGACTTCAAAATATTGATCTACATTCTACTACAGAAGGTCTTGGCATTTGAGGTTTCTGGCTGATTGAAACAAACATGTCGTGTAATTTTCTATTAAGGAAAACTCAGGCTGGTTACATATTATTTTCCATGCACTTGAAATCAGGGTATACGTTGATTGCAGCTCTTGATGGGTGTGTGTTCATAAACTATGAGAGTTCACTGTGGCATGCATTACATCCTCTCTCTATTTTAACACAGAAGTTATGATCAATGGAAAGAGGTCCCCCCCCCCCCGCTTTTTTTTTTGGTGTCAGTACTATTCCTAGCTCCAAACCACTTTCTATAGAACAAAATCTTCATGAAAAAACAATCTTAACTTTCTCGTACATGTATTAAATTGCATTTGATGTGTGACTGTGTATTCTGGCTTCTGCCAGGAAAAAATGCCTAGAAAGATCTTATTTCTTAACATAGTATGCTAAAATGCTGTAGGATATAATGTGTAAAGCATTATGATAACAAGCTATTAATTTTATCTCAGCATTCTTGGAAGTTGTAACTTCAAATGAGTTTATCAGACTAGGAAACAAACTAACTTTAACGATGTTTAGCTGTCACAGTATTCAAACACTTTATGAGGTTTTAATAAACCCATATAAAGCTTTATTATTTGAAGCTGGCAAATTGAAACAAGGTATGTATGTGTGGGGAGAAGAGGGCAGTAAGATTTTGATATTTTGGGTCTGTCATTGAGGAGCTAGGCACTGTGGTTGGAAAAGGGCTGGACTGGCAAATAGAAAGATAAGTGGATGTGTTGCCTGTAAGTGGCACATATTGTTTGTTTAATTTCTAACAGAGGGATGTGTGTGTGTGTGTGTGTTCATTCCTTAACATTCATGCCCTTGCTGGCTCTGGAGTGGTTGCTATTGTGAATACATGGGGAGGAAAATGTTGCCAATGAAGGGAGTCAACCAGAAAAAGGAGGGATGGGAAGAAAGAGAGGGAAATCAGTGGGTAGATTACAGCCTGGCCAGATCTAAAGAGATTTTAATTTCTTAAAGAAATAGGTTTTATTAGAGCCACTTCCCATTACCCTTTTTGTGGTCTCCATTTTAAGCACTCAGATGCAGATAACTCACATCTATCCAACATAGTGGTGCTTAGCAGGCCTAGAGGAAACATCCACTAACTACCATAGTAGTTAGTATCACTTTAATTCATTATATCATAAAAAATATACTTAGGGTGCAGACAGAAATGACATTTGTCATATGATCAACCCTTTGAAAGCACTCTAAACCTATGTCCAAACAGAAGAGCACAGCTGCAGAGCTGTCCACTCACTACAAATTAACCCACACTGTATGAGGGTTCAAATGAAGATGCTCCTAAGCAGAGTAACTTTATTAATTTCTGGCTGCAACAGCAGCCTGGTTGAGCTGTCATCTCTGTATGGGAGGAAGAGAAGGCAGGGGAGGGAGGTCCTGTCTGGGGTTTTCTCAGCCCTGCTGGAGTGGGGCAGGGAGGGCAGGTGGATTGGAGCTCCTCACCTAGGAGTGGAACCAGGGAAAGAGATGCAGAGAAAAAAGAGACAGGGAATAGCCTGGGGAAGACACAGCCTCCCTTCCTAGATCAGCTCCAAATAGGAGCCAATCCTCCACCCTCCTGATTCAATAGCTATCGTCTTTTGGGTTGGGAGGGTCAGTGTGACTCATGATGATTTCTATGAATCATCATAAGTCACCCAGGAGCTGCACTTCTGTCTCCACCCTTAGTGGCTGATGTTCCCTTCACTGGCTGCAGACAGAAGTGTGGCTCCCCTCAGTAACTGAGAAAGCTTAGCAGGAAGGTTTCTGACTTAAACCGATCTCCTGGAACAAACAGAAGTTCACTAGTGGTTCCGGTGGGGAGGGGAATCTACCTGCTGGCTGCAAGTCTACAGCTGGTTTCCCCTAGTAGTGGCCCCTGCACCCTGGTACGTTGAAAGGTTTTCAGCATGGGATGGGGGAAAGAGAGCAGAGGGTGCTTGTTCTAGGGGTCCTTCAGCCAGCACTGGAGGGTGGGGCGGGTGAATTGGAGCCTCCTCCAGTCCAAACTCCCTTTGCTTCTTCCCCCCTCCCATTCTCCAAACAGCTCGAGGCTGGCAGGCAGCATAGGCACAAGTGACAAAAGATGCTCTGTTTTGAAATGTCTTCATCTGACCCCTCATTTGTACGATAGGCCATTTTTGAAGCTGTGCACTTGTGTTGGTCATGTCTATAAACTGCTTTCTGTGGCCAAATCAGGCAAAAAATGTAACTTCTGTTGGTACCCTAGGATTGTATAGATCCTTCTCATCATAACACTGGTCAATCTCAGATAGGTCTGCAGCAACGATTCCTCTAGCACTGCCTGCAATAAAATATGGATCCAGGACAAAATCCTGCCCTGTTCATGATGATATTGGACAGGTGGCACAAGCATTGTTGGAAATCTCACTTTTGTCCCTGTCTTTCTTTTAAACAGATTTCATCTCTCTGCTCTTGATTTAGCATTGTCAGCGGTCCCACTGTTACTCTGCTTTGCCTTCCTTTTAAGAATAGCTTTGTATTCATCTTTGTCATGATGGCTTTTGGACCCCTGCTCTTACCCAAGAAGGCAAGGAGAGCCAGGGCCACTTCATATTTCTAGGTGGGTGCATGTTGCATGATACTATACTATAGTGAAGTACTGTTGGCTACCATATGTGAGATATCAACTCTAGGAGTATACAACTGCAGATGGTCCAATCCTGGCTCTACAGTGAGATTTAAACAAGGAGGTGACATGACCCTGGAGTGGTAGACAGCACAAAAGTTAAATATACAGATCAATTCTCACGGGATCCTAGGTGCCTGTAGCTGTGCGGGGACAACGTTCTGGCACACTGTAATTACAGCGTGTTGGAACAGACTCGATTAATCGAGTCTGCTGGAGCATGCTAATTAGCATACTCCAGCAGCCTCTGTGTCTCATGTATTCAGCATCTTGTGCTTCAAAATAGCAGGACCACTTCAACTAAAGCTTGTCAAACATTTGACAAGCTTTAGTTAAAGTGCCCCTGTTGCCATTTTGAAGCATGAGATGCTGCGGGTACTTTAAGTACAGCGGCTCTCTGTGAGGTTCTAATTAAAGTGTCCCCCCTTTCCCCCAGAGCATGTATAAAGAGGTCCCTAATACACAGCAGAGATGAGTTGTTAGGAGAGTTAGTCCTCACAAACTCAATATTGCCTCAGCTTTATAATCTTTCAAACAGGCATACAGAATTGTCATGAAAATACAGGTTATGTCAGTGAACCTGAACTAGCTTTGTATGAACTACTTCACCCCTGTGGACAAACCATTAATCTATAAGTAAAGGGAATTGCTATTCTACCTCAGTTTCTCTGGAGTTTTCACTTTTAATAACCTGGTTGTGAAGAAGAGCACATCTAGCTTCAATTTGTACCCAAAGCAACTGGGACTCATGCAGCGACACAAGCAAAGAGAAATTACTAGAATGTCTATTTGCGTCTTTGCCACTTTCTTGTCCTTCACTGCCATTTTAGCGTATGTCTGCAATGCTTGTCAGCAGGGTAGAGTAGCCTACATTGTGCTCTGTTCTGCTTTAGCTAGAATGCTACCGGTCCCTGACATAGCTTGTTTATAGCTTGGGTATTGCAAAAGTACACTGCAATATGCAGTATGTACATACCTGAGAGGTGGATTTTGGGAGCAGGGAGATTTTAATTATTTAATATCATTATGCTGCAAGGTATACATCTCATTACTGCTCTTGCCTGTTCTATCTTGATAGTGATAGATCCCTTGAAAATAAAGCACTAAGAACCGCCTTGGATAACTTTTGTACCCTCTGAGTCTGTTGTGCCTTTCTGAATCTCCTATAAGTATATCACAGAATAGGAGTTGTCATTCTTGCTCATGCTAAACTCGCATTGCATTCAGAGCTGAGTTCTGGGGAGCAGAGTAAAGCCAAGACAAATGGGCTTTGCTTGGCAGGAGAATGCTGTGGTGCTATGTGACTTTAATCTGCAAATCCAGCCTTCCAAACTATCCTAATAGCTGAACCACCCCACTCACTGGAATATGATTGTGTCACAGATATACTGGGCTTAGGAAGGATTTGGTGTTCTGTGCACAAAGCTCCTGCCCAGCTCCTCCCTTTCTGGTGAACTATGGAAACCAGTGATGAAGTCCCTCTGTTTCAGGTCTTAATTGCTCTTTGGCTTTATGAGGCTCATTTACAGGGACTCTTGTCTAATGCAGATTAACAAATTTCATGACTTTCTGGATTTCACCAACAGGAAAGCAGAGATGGAATTACTCCTGCAGTTTTTGTGCATATAGAATCAGAGATGAAAAAACTGCATGCTGCCTATGGGTCCACTCAAGTAGTAGGGGCTGGATGATAGGGTTCCACAGGCTGGATCCAGTCTGTGCACTGCATGTTTGACATCCTTGCTTTACAGTGACCCAGAAAAAGCCAGGTGCATTATGAAGAGTGCTGCTCCTTGCATTCTGGGAATTGTGCTGTGGTCCCTAAGGGATGTATTTTCCCCATATATGGCCCAATGCAGTGGGAATCTACACGGTCTCCTTCTGAAGACTCTGTCTGTCCATACCAGTTTGAACTGAAATAATTATACTAGTACAAACATTGGGCAAAGAGGAGGTGATTGTAATAAATCCTATATTTGGGTCAGTGGCATTTGCTTAAGCAAAAGATTTCAAGAGCATGGGGTTTTGGTCTACAACCTACCAAATCCTGATGCTTTTTATATCCAGGGGCCCTTTTCCTGTCTGGGTTTTAATATTAAAAATGATCTATCCTTAAAATGTACAATCCACAATACGTTTATATTTGAAATAAATGAGATAGAGAGAGCTAGAAAGGACATCATAGGCATTTCATTTATTTTACTGTTCTCAAGGAGAATAAGAATGAAAAAGAAAAAATACTAAATTTCTTGTGGTAACCTTAAAGAAGCTCATGATCTCTACTGTATGTCACAGCATGGAGTGAAAGCACTGTTCTCTACTTGCTAGTACTTTCTTTTGATCTCTATACCTGAGTTTAAGTTTACACAGTGTAACATTTATGTAAGCAGTGTTTCATATTGATCTTCTAATGATGACATTAGTTTCTTTCATCCCCTTAATAGAAATTTTAGAAGTAATAAAAGGGTGAATTGGATAGTAATTAGAGCTGTAATTAGTTATATTATTTGTTTCTTTACCAAAGCAAAAACCTAATAAAACATAAATTAAAATAATGGGACTGTTTAGCAGTCTTGGATTATGGTGGAATGTTCATATTCTCCTCTTCTAATACTTAGTATGAACTTTAAAAAACAAATGTTTTTTATCACTTTGATGTATATTTCAGTGCAAGAATGGTAGCTCTATGCAAGCTGCTACAAAATGAAATTCAAGATTTTGTAACAAGTGCAAGCAAGGACTTTAGTTTTTGAGGTTTGGGATCTTTGTCCTGAAAATGCTTTTATTAGATTTCCTTGCTAATTCCAGTAGTTAGATAATGTCAGTGGTACTACTAATGTATAAGAACTGAACATACAGGGGAGGTATTACCAGGTTCTCCCCTACTTTTGTAAGCATATTGAAGCACCAATCATGGTATTATCAGTAACACTGTCCTTGGTTATGTTTTCATAGAGCAGAATTTTTTTCAGGCTATTTTAAGTCATATACTCATGTAACAGAATACAATTAGTTTCTTTAGTTTGTGGAAATGTCAACATTACCATAATTCAGCAGCACAGTTTGAGGAGACAGGTTGCTGGATTCCTTCCTTCCTTCATCAGCTAGATACTTTATAAAACATTTTAAGGAACAGACACTAGTACGAGTCTCTGGTAATAACCAATTATTATTTTTTGCAAGCCCTTGCTACAATATTTTTTAAACAGTTGTTTACACTTTTGACTGTTTTTATAGTGATGAGATGTCTCCCATTTTCTCTTAGCTAGAGTACACACTTCCACTCCAAACTCTTTATAGTTTGCAATATTTCTGGGCTACCTGATATGACAGAAGTATTTTTTCTCTTCCAGCACAAGCATGCATGAATAAAAATATCATGCTTTCTATCCATATGCTATTGTTGAATTCCTGCCCTCTGTTCACTGTGTAGGATATGGAGTCTCATTAGGGTAATTTTTTTCTCCCTTTTTAATTCTTTTTTATATGGTTGAAAGGAAAACAGGTGTCCTTTTCATTTGGCTGTGTTTGCAATAAAGCTTTTTAACGTCTGTTAATGTTGCTACCTTTTGTGGGGGAAGAAACAGAGGGTGGTTTTTCTAATTATAGGAATCTGATCAAGGGTCTGGAAGTGCAAGTTTGAGCATCATATTGTAAGAGCATGTGTTTTTCTCTTTAATGGAAATTAAACTGTGGGGAGCTACACTTCAAAGAGTCATGGTCCCCTTTATACCCCATCCACTCAGTTGGCAAACGATTAATAGCTTTGACCACTGCAGAAAAATTCTTTTTTCAATTCCCCTTTCTCACTTAGCTTTTGTGAGTGACCTTTCATATCTTTGGAATAGAACTGAGAAAGTGGAAAAATAATATATGATTAGGAGCAGTGTGTATCTCTGGGTGTGTTATGCAAAATGCCCTTCTAGCACACCGAACACTGAGCAAACAGCTGTTTATTACCCACAAACATGTTATAAATCTATTTTATGCAGGAACTTCGAAATGCATCACTACTTGACTCTTCCCTCAGACAAAATTGTTCTAAAGCCTGTAGGAGTGTTGATTGAGGTGTACATACAAGACTGAGTAAGCAGTCCAGGACTTTGTATGTGTTTTAAAGATGGCATAATGAGAACATGTAATGAGAAATACTTACAAATTTTATAGTCCTTCCTTATATAATTTATCTAATGGAATCAGTGAGTCCAAAATTATCCTTTTAACTAAGGATAACACATTGGGAGAGAATGCAAGGAGTACACTCATATATAGCTTCCAGGCAGGATCCTATGCCATTTCTGTGAGATCCATATGGGCATTTTGCTAGTACACCCATTAGTAATTGCTTTCTTTAAGGGGTGGAAGAATGGGTCCATCAAGACTTTTTTTAATGGGAGACAAAGCCAGGTTGTTGGCACCAGTTATATGCTATTGTGAGCAGCAAACTCTTCTTAGTAGAACTGAGCTATGCATTTGCTTTTTTCCATGGGATTGTGTGCTAGGCCTGCTCTGTTCATTCATTACAAGAGTGGAAGTAGAATGTAGCTGTATTCATCTGTCAAGTAAAAGCAGGGTATGTAGCAATATTTTTTCACAGAATCCCCAAATGAACTTAAGAGTACAAGCCCTATTCACTTTCACTTGCTCTTCTAAGCCATTTAGGTACTTGTTAAAATCCCACCTGTAGTACTTACTTGCTTACTCTCAGTTAAAGATAATTAAAGAACAGATGGCAATTATGTGGGCTGTACCATTAAAACCTTGCTCCTGCCAGTTCATGAAGAAGTTCATTGGAGATGTTTTGGAGAAATGTCTTCCCTGTTATGGCTACCCATAGATTTCATTGGTCTATGGCTACCCATAGATTGTTATTGGTGTTTTTTCCATATGTATATGTATATGTATATGTGACATCACATGAGCCACCGTCACTTGAATTAGCACTGAGCTGAGAGCAGAAGTGATTTTCAGACAAGTTGCTGGCTTTCCCATTCAAGGGCTACCTCTTTGATGTGGAAGGTTTGCTCTGGGATTAGACATGAAGGCTGTTAAAATGTGTGAAAAATGACCACAGAGAAGCAAGTGAGACAAAAGAAATAAAAGAATTTAAGAAGCCAAAAAACATATTTTACTATATCTTTTCCAGAACCCCTGTTGTTGAATCCAGCCCCCTGATATTCATAAATTATTTCTGTGTAGAGCAGTTATAGTCATTATGTGTATGACAGACATACTTCTTCCAATCTGGACTGTTTCTGAGCTAAGCCTGCCAAGCTGAAACATACTTGTTTTGATGAGCTGAATCCCAAAAGCCACTTTCACGGTGATTATTTATACCTATCAGAATGATGTTGTAGTGTTTTGGGCCAAGGGGTAATCTATTTTTACTCTTTTTGTGGAGTGGTTCTTGCACCTTTGTTTTAAATGCATGCAGACTTGAAGAGAGACAGCAGACTGATCTGTAGTAAATGGTGGGGGGAGATGTAAGAAATCAATCCAAGAGATCCCCTAACTCCTTTATTACAGGTTTTCACTGATAAATGTAATGAATACAAGCCCCAGGCCAAAAGGTCTGACCAGTGTGATCAGTTTCTCGACAGCAATTTTCTCTGTATTTTATGACTTTCCAGGACCCACAAGGTAGATAGTAGAAGCTCCAGACATTGTACCTCAGAAAGGGCCTTAAATACAACCTAATTAGGAACCTTTATGTAAAGAAAAAGTTGTGGGGTACAGGGAGAGTAATTAAAAGCTACGTTCAAGAGTTATTCAGCAAATGGCATCTTCCCTCCTTCCCTAACAAATGGCTATTATTCCAGTCTCTTTGATCCTGTAGGACTTTCTGATGGATTACTTTGTATCTTGTCATGACATTTAATGATGCATCATGAGGTAACATGCATGCCAAATTCCTCCCAAATATAAAATGTCATCATGATATGCCTCTTCATGTCATGGGATGACAAAAAAATCCATTTAGCAGTCAAACAACCTTTGAAAAAGCTGTGGCCCAGCAAGTCATTTGCATTTTCTGAAAGTGGGGAACAGGTGTCTGAATTCTGCCAAGAATATGAATGATTTCTGTGGTTGATTGATCTTAGCTGACATATTGCTTACATTGATAAGCACAGTGGGGCACTGGTAGATGTGATAATTCCGTGAAACAGACAGTCTGGAAACAACATCCATGAAATGTTTTAGGAAGTACTTTTTCTTTCCAATGTTCTGTTCTTTAAATGTGCAACACAACATCATTTTGTTTTCCTTAATATGAATAGGCCTGTTGATGTCATTGTGGAAAAACACCTGAGTCCTCTAACTAGTGCACAGGTGATGCCATTTGACCTTCCCTAGTGTGATAGTAGACAGAAAATAGTTTACTTTACCTCTTAAGAATAAGTGAGATAGTTTTAGTGTTTGATAGGGATGATATACCTTCACTTTTTTAATGGACAAAGTAATAGTGCTCAGCAGTTACTTCCTTGTTCATATCTGAGAGATTTGGAGAAACTTTTCCATGCACAGGAGAAATCACAATGTGCTTTTATTCCTAAACATACTGATACCAGATGGTCCTGGGGATAAGTACCAGTGCTCTGTGAATCAGTACTTTATACTAGGAGTCTTTTACCTGTCAAAACCAGAGGTTAACAAATGGAAAGATTTGTACCAACAACCACTCTTTCTTCCTTACTGGTTTGAAAATGTATTGCAAAAGGTCAAGTGGTCATGACACATTAACATTTTCTGGCCAAAGGATAGATAATATTTTATCTACTCCTATTCTATTCCAGACTGTTTCCTATCTCGTGATGGAGGAACCACACAAAAAGATTGTTTCAGTCAGAAAAACTGAAACATTCATAATGAATCAATAACACTCCAAACTATCTGATCTTTAACATTCTGAAAAATTCAGCTGGAAGCCTCATGAGTACAATCTTGAGCAGCTGGAATTCTTGCTTGTGGCTAGTCTGGAAAGGAACACCTTCCATTCAGTATCACAACGTTTTGCTTCTGTTTTCATCAGGGCGCCTGGAAATGCTGGAACACAGGAAGCTGAAACAATTTATTACCTTAGCCATTCTTATTTACAGTGCAAACAATTTTCAGCCTTTTGTATTTTTTTGAATTCACCCAGCAAGGTCTTAATGGAAATGGAGGATGACATTTTTAACTTATAGTTGTGGCAGGCCCATGCTCGCAATGCTGCCACTGACATATCCCTCCCACCTGGATGCTAGCCTGGGGCTTAACTTTCCTGCCATGACTTCGTGTTGTTTAAGGTTACCTGGAGGTGTTATTCAGAGTTTCTTTTCTTTGGCCCCAGGGCCTCTGTTGGTATTTCTTCTGTGAGGCTCCTCTTCCCCTGCACCTCACCCCTTTCCACTCACATGGTCTACTTCAGGTTGGTCAGCTGTGGAACAGGGTGCTGGCACTGTTTATTCCCTAGGAACTCCTGCCCACACTGTTCTTCGCAGGACTAGGGCCAGGCTCTCCCATCTTAATGAATGTACAATTTAACTATAGCTGAACACAAGATATGCTGACAGTGTGGGTAAGCAGGGCAACTGTGAAAGAGAAGAAAAAAGCCGAAGGAGTAACCTTCACCTCCTACCTACCCCAGTAAAAGTGGCGCGCAGGAGTAGCAAGCCAGTACTGGCATGGCATTTCCAGAGTAGTGTTGCCCTCCAGATTGGCAGGGAATGGATCAGCAGAGGGATTGTCTGGCTTTAGTGAGGGGCCTTGCGAAAATGCCTGTAGCGTGCCGGGGTGGTAGCCGCCAGAGTGACTTCTTTGTGGGGAGCAACACGCGAGTACAGAGGAGATGGCTGTCCTAGCTGCTTTGTATGACATTCAAAGGAACATCAGGTCCCCACAGCAGTCTACATGAGACACTGGGATGAGTGACAGTGAAGCCAGTGAGGAAGACTGTGAAGAGACCAGAAACAGGTCAGAGGTGGCCAGGGAGGCTGTGGATAGGGTGAGGGTCTCAGGGCATCTCTCACACTGGGCCCTCACCCCCTGCAGAGGTGAAGGATTGGCATGGGGCTTGTGCCCCAGGACTTTAAACCCCTCAGAAAGAGGGTCTGGGTCCGAGAAGGGGTGGCAGCCAACTGGCAAGTGCCCATAGTGATGAGACAGGAAGCGGTGAAGAGCCACAGGACCAACTGGTTTTCCCCAGGTGGCAAAAACTAATGTAATGATCTGGATTTATGATAAGAGAGCTCCATCAGGGAGCGACTGCCCCCAAAGAGGTGTTTAGGAACCATAGCAGTGGCTGCTGCTATCTCTGGTTATAGTTTTTGGCCTTACTATAAGTTACAGCCCAAAGACTGCTGCTTTGGCCTGGACAAACATAGCAGCACCTGTAGGCTCAGGCATTGACCATCTTTTCAGAGGCTTGAAGTGGTTAGGGTGGGGTAAAGGGGAGGTTTGGAGCCCCATGAAGAAGCTAGGGTGTTGGGCTAGGAAGGTCACCTGTGCGGGAACTGGCTTCCAGTATTATACCATCAAAGTTGTGGCCGGCGAAAAGAAACAGCTATCAGGATACCCAGGTGACATCTTCTAGGTCCTATCATGACACTGCCAGTAGGCTGAGGGTTAGCCAGGGAGGGCCTTAAGTTTTATAACACATACCAGTAGCAGCAACGATGCTACCTGCCTCTAATCCTGTTGATTTCATGCTCCAGGCTCAGCAGAAAATGTTTTACCTGGCCCCCGTACACTTCCCCAGGTGCAGGTACACGCCAGGTGGGCTGGCATCTTAGACCTGTAGGCACCTGGCTGTGTGCTACACTGCTGCATGAGCTATTCCCTCATATTCGCTTGGGCCTTGTGAGGATAGCACTACCCTTGCAGGAATTTCTGACTTCAGGCTTGCTCATACGTGATGAGCACCTTACAAATTCCCTCTCTCAGGGGGTTACAAAAGTCCTTCTCAGATGGTCCACCTCCCATCCCAACTGCCCTCAGGGTACCTGTTGGTGTTGTGGTGAGCAAGTGGTTGCTTGATTAGGC
The DNA here is from genome assembly GCF_030867095.1 of Alligator mississippiensis. Lineage (NCBI taxonomy): Eukaryota > Metazoa > Chordata > Crocodylia > Alligatoridae > Alligator > Alligator mississippiensis. The sequence continues at coordinate 48,525,616 of NC_081830.1, forward strand.
ACATATCCTCTGCCCCATCAGTTGCAGCTCTGCCATCGATATCTGCTCTCTCTCCCACAGGTTCCCTACTGTCTGCGGCTTCTTCTGGTTTGGCAAGGGCTCCTGCCTCAGAAAGGATCCCCAGCTCTTCTGTCATAGGCAAGTATATTCCCATGCCCTGTGAAGGGTTTCCCCCTGAAGGCTCATCCAGAGGCCAGCTCCTGTGGAGGCTCACTGGTTCTACTCCAGGTGCCCTCCCTCCAGGAGGGTATCAGGTAGCACTCCCGGTGCTTCCTCTTTCTCCCTCCCCTGAGCTTCAGCTAAGGAGTTCCTTTTATCCTGGGAGCCCTCCAGGGTCAGGCCACTCAGCAGACCCCCTCCTGGCTGCATGGCTCTGTCCAATTTCCCCACAAACTGGCCACCTGGAGAGCGGTTCGCCCACCTTGAGCCTGCCACATAGTGCACAATGTCTTCAGTAAACTCTCAGAGTAAATGGAATCCAACAGATATCTGCATTGTTCACTCTGGCTGCATCTACACTAGATGCTGACCACGCAGCAGCCCATGTCTATTGTGCAGTAGCATTGTGTGGCAGGAAGCATGATGTGATGCTACTGTGCAGTAGTCACAAACTCATGAAACAGCCATTCCTTTGCATAACTACATGGTAACTCTGGCTACTGTGCAGTCATTTAGTACTTGTTAATACAAAAGTATAAACTAATCAGCATGATAGAGCATGAACCTTTACACAGCACAACAAACAATTCCCACTGGCTCTTGTGGGAGCCTTTCAGTAGGAATCCCTATACATAAAACTAAGCATCTAATATTTTAGATATTTAAAGAAGCTGCTGGAGGTCCATTGCTTTAATTGAAGTCAGTGGGTTATCAGCACTTCTGAAAATCTGCTTACTTTAAGTACCTAGATGTGGAGTTAGATACTTGACTACTATAGGCACACACAGTTCTTTAGGCAAATGTGGTATCTTTTACTAGACCAACTAAATAGTTGGAAAGATAGTTTTTTTACAAGCTTTTGGGCACAAATGCCCTTCTTCGGGCTTAGGGAGAGTCTGCTGGTGTTTGTGTACTGTTCTCGGTGGAACAGAAGCTTAAGCCAATATGCAAAACACAGATCTCTAAAAATTCAAATGTGTGGCAGGGAAGATCAGAAGGGATGGAAGTTAATGGGTGTGAAACAGGTATGTAGGGGTGGGGAAGCGGCAGGGAAGATGCAAAGGAGAGGAATGTTGACCAATGATAAAACATAGCTGAGATGGGAGGCAAGTTATTATGTGCCACAAATCCAATGTCTATATTTAGTCCATGATTTTTTTGTATCTGGTAGGTTTATGAAGTGAAGTTTGTAGGCTTGTCTATAAAAGATGTTTTCCTTTTGATGATTAGAACTAACAGACTGGAGAGAGAATGGTGTCTTCTGAGAAATGTGCGCCCACAGGTAATTAGGAAATTTTGTCTTTGCTAAATTTTCAGTATGTACTCATTCTGGTATGCAGTTGTTGTTTGGTTATACTTGACTATAGGGACTCAGTTAAGAAAATTTCACTGTCTTTCTGCAATAGGAATCATTTTCAAACTTGAAAATAGTTCATCATAATAAGAATCCTTGATATCTTCAGGCATCTGAGTCCAGAACATTTATCTTTTAAAGTGACTGACAACATAGATACCTCAAAGTTTATCCTGATTTAGCAAGCCATTAAATTTCAAGGGGTCTTACGCATAGGCCTGTGCTTTGGCAGGATGGGCTGCTGAATCCACATCTTAAATTGACAGATAGCAAGGTGAAGAACTGGTCTTTAGATCCTATTCTATGGATTGCTGAGCATCCTCTGCTGTACCCAGCTTCCAGAAAGCATATTGAAGAATCAACTTTAGTGCTAACATTTTTTGTATCCTCTTCATAAGCTGTCATTTTGGCATTAGGATTGGTGAACAACGTATTCTTTTCCCAGGTTTGTACTTGTATCCCTTTTCTTTCCTGTGGTGAAGATTGCCTTGAAAACCACTAAACAGTTCAATGTCGAGAGTTACGATTTCTCCATTATTGCAAATTCTGTGCCTTGGGCAAAATCACACCAATGACAAATGAGCGTCCATCTAGCACTTCAGAATTCTTGAGCACTGGTGAACAGGTGGTCAATGAAGTTAGTATTTTATAGAAACCTGTGTTAATTGCATAGCTCTCAGAGATGAGAAAATGGGGAACAATTTACCTGACAGATGATCAGCAAATAGAAATTAGATTTTTTAAATTCAATTTTGAACATCTTACAGGAGAACATTTCAGCCAATAAGTTTGTTCATATATTTGGCTTTATCTATTCCTTTGACTATAGGAATAAGTTCTAGCATTTGATTGGTCACCATTTTCACATGGTACTTGTTTTATATCCAATTGTCTTAAAACTCATAGGTTTGGTTTCAAGCATGGGTTCAAGTGAAGTATGGATACTTATGAACAGGTATTATGTGCAAACATACAATTATTGTCTTATATATGTACATACATGACATATCTTATATCTGTTTGTATTATTAGCAAATCAAATCCCTCAAGCCCCCCCAAATGGCCAAATACCATACATACTCAAATACAAGATGACTCTGCATGTAAGACGACCCCCAAGTAATTGGATTCTACACACAGAAAAAATATACATTTATTATAATATTCCATGTATGGAATTTAATTATTGAAGTATCACCATAGTAAATCTCCCCTCTCCCTCCCCCCCCCCCCCACTATTGCAGATGGTGCGGGGAGAGGTGACAAGGGCTTTAAAATAGGATTTCTGGGGAATGGGCGGTCAAAAAAACAGTTCTAGCCCAGGTCACATTAACCACAGTATTAACAAGTTAGGTAGCCCAAGCAAACCTATTCTGAAAACAGCCCAAGGAAAGGTCATGTCCCAGGACACAGGAAAGCCCAGGGTTTCCCATGGCAGGCTCAGCTGCCTGTATACAAACACCAGGACTTTGGGAAACCAGCAAGAAGAACTGGCCCTCCTCCTGAGTGATGATGTTATAATCCTGTAGGGATAATGGAGACCTGGTGGAACTCCACTTATGACTGGTCCATAGGTACAGAAGGCTATACCTTGTACAGGAGAGACCGTGTTGGGAAGAGGGGTGGGAGTATAGCCCTCTACGTGAAGGAGCAGTACAGTTCCCTTCAAACTGAGTTTAAAAACCCAGGAGGGCATCTTGAGCCCCTCTGAGTTAAAATATGGGGGGGAAAATGGGGAAGGGGATATAACTGTAGGAATCTATTACAGACCTCCCAACCAAGAGGAAAAGCTGGATCAAGAATTCAATAGGGAACTGGATGAGGCTGCATGCTCCCAATGCTTAGTCATCATGGGGGACTTCAACCTCCTTGACATCTCATGGGAAGAGCACATGGCCAAATCTGACCAGTTGCATAGCTTTCTCGCTTGCACTGACAACTTCTACCCAATGCAAGAGGTCTATGGGCTAACTAGGGGAGAGGCACTGCTGGATCTGATTCTGGTGAAAGGGGATGATCTGGTGAGTGACCTGAGGATTGAGAGGAAGCTTGGTGACAGTGACCATGAACTGATCACTTTCTCTGTGCAACGCAGGGTGGGCAAATGTCTCAGTAAAACAGAAATCCTCAACTTTGGGAAGGCTGACTTTTAGAAACTCAGGGGACTGGTCAGGCAGGTACTAAAAGACCATGGACCCTTAGAAAGGGGAGTCCATGAAGAATGGTTGTTCCTTAAGAGCACAATCCTTGAAGCACAAGGAAAGTCCATTCTGTCCCAAAGAAAATGTAGCCAGGGGCTGGGGAGCCCCTTTGGCTCAATAGAGAACTTTTGGACCTCCTGAAACTAAAAAGAGGAGCTTACACCATATGGAAGATGGGAGCCATTACCAAGGAGGACTACACAGCACTAGGCACTTAGGAGAGGTACCAGAGGACTGTAAAGAGCCAACGTGGTCCCAGTCTTCGAGAAAGGAAGGAGGGGAGACCAAGGGAATTACAAACCAATCAGTCTGACATCTAGTCCTGGAAAGATCCTGAAGAAAATTGTCAAGGGTTCCATCAGCAACAGTCTAATGGAAGACAACTTGCTGAGTGCTGGCCAACCTGGATTTGTTGCTGGAAGGTCCTGCCTGACCAAATGCATCTCCTTCTATGACCAGGTGATGCATTGCCTGGACAAGGGAGATGAGGTTGATGTCATATATCTAGATTTCAAGAAGGCCTTTGACTTGGTCTCTCATGATGTCCTCATGGCTAAGCTGGAGAACTGCATTCTTGACCATCTCATGGTCCGAGGTCTGGGGAACTGGCTCTGGGGTTGGACCCAAAGAGTATTAGTTGATGGAGCAAATGGACCAGTGGTGTCCCTTAGGGCTTGAGCTAGTACTCTTCAACATCTTCATAAATGATCTGGATTTGGGTGTCAGATGTGGGCTGGCAAAGTTCAGAGACAGCACTAAACTATGGGGGAAGGCAGTCACACTGGAGGATAGGCTGGGGATACACGTTGATCTGGGCAGGCTCACAAGGTGCACAGGCTCAGGCTCCACCGATGCATCTCAAGCAAAAACAGGGACATCATCCTCCCACTCTACTCGGCCACTCTACTGTGTCCAGTTTTAGGCCCCCCACTTCAGGAGGGATGTGGATAAGCTTGAGAGAGTCCAAAGGAGAGCCACCTGTATGATCAGAGGCCAAGAGAGCAAGGCTTACGAGGAGAGGCTGAAGGATATGGGACTCTTCAGCCTGGTGAAGAGAAGACTTAGCAGGTACTTGGTGGCAGCCTATAAGTATATAAGTGAGTGCACCAGGATCTGGGAGTACAGTTGTTCACCAGGGCTCCCCAAGGGATAACTAGGTCTAACAGCCACAAGCTTCTGGAAAGCCAATTTAGACTGGACATAAGGAAAAACTCCTTTATGGTCCTAGTGTCCAGGGTCTGAAACAGACTCTCCCCAGAGGTGGTGCAAGCATCTACTGTGGACTCATTCAAAAGGCATTTGGATGTATATCTTGCTGGGATCATTTGACCCCACCGGAATTCCTGCCTGTGGCAGGGGGGCTAGACTCAATCTCACAAGGTCCCTACCAGCCCCTAATGTCTATGAAGTCTATAAAGGGGGAGCACTAATGAGGTGGGAAATGACAGTGGGGGAGGCATTAGGGGGGCATGTGGTAGGGCAATAATGGAGCAGATAGTGGCGGGCACGTAGTAGGGGACAGGCAGTGAGAGGGGCAGGCAGCTTGCCCCTGCTCCTGTCCCCTCCCCACTTACCCCACATTGTGCCTGCCTCCTCCCCCACAGTCTCAGTTTGCCCCAATTCCCCCTTCCACTGTTCCCTCTCTGCCACTTTCCATGCTGCTTCTGCCACCTGCAGCCTCAAGTTCCCACTCCCTTCCTCCCATCTCCCCGCCCCAAAGTCTCTCCTCCCCCCACCCCACCTGCCTCACATCTCCCCTCCCCCTCCCTTATCTTTGTTCTGTACTGTCAGGCTGTTTTGCTGTTGCAGCCAGGGGTACAGAGCATGGTTCCAGCCCAGACCTGTAGCAGTAGCGTAGAGCTGGCACTGCTGTTCTAGCCTGGCTCTGTAGCAGCAGTGTGGCCCTTCTGTACTCTGGACTGCAGCAGAACAGGAAAGAAAGCAAGAAGTGGTATAGGGGTGGGAGACTGAGGGCTGTGGGGGAGGAGTAGCAGGGGAGAGGCAGGTGGCAGCTGCCCGACTCCCCCTCCTATTCCCTTTGGTGCTTCACGTTTGACTGTAAGGCAAGGGGGGAAAAACCTCATCTTCTAATTGAGTAAATATGGAAAGTAAAAAGTCATTCAGAACTTAAGAAAGTTTTTTTATTTTTTTTCCAGCTGTAATGTTAGTAGATTGAGGTCTATTTAGCAACTTCACTTCTATATAATGCCTACTAAAATAAAATACTGATTCAGACAGTTTTAAAAAAAAAAGTTAATTGGGACACTTTGAAGGACTGTCTGTGGGGATGCCAATTAACTAATAAATCCAGAGGGTCGTTAATCCTTTATGACCTACAGGTGGTCAGGTTCAGGGCATTAAAATAAGTTAATTCCCTGAGCATTGATCTACTGCCCAACCCCACTCAGAGTTAGAAAGAGTAGCTACACACTACAACACAGGTAGGTTGAGCAATATAAGCTGTATTACACAACAAAACCCGTGCAACAACTACCCAATGCAATATTCCCATAACACCCAAGCCGCAACACAATAAAATACACCAATGGGACAATAACTTAACACACATCCCAAACCCAAGGTCCCTGGTCACACAACCAACCAACTACACATTACAATGAGCTTTGGTCACTACACAGTTAACTGCTGTGCAACTTCATAGACAACCCAGAAACCACAGATGGCAGCAAGACCCTGGGCCTAGTCAGCAGGAGAAAACTTCTGACAGTCTCTAAGAATTTCTAGCTTTTCCCTGCTTAGGTACTCAGCACCTCAAATAGGGAAAGGGTGATGTTTTACCTAACTGCAGCCTCCACAGCCAAAGCCCAAAGGAAAGAGCGTGAGAGATGTAAGCCTTAGTGAGCTCAATCCCAATGACCAGGTCACAGCAAGGAACCTGCACTTGATGAACTCCTGCACCCCAAGAGCCTGGAGTCAGGACTGTCCAGCCAGAGCAAGAGTGAGAACGTAGCAGAGCCTGAGCCCCAAGAATTCCTGCTGGCTGCTCTAGACTGGATTTATGGCCTTCAAATCAAGCCACCTGTCACTCACCCAATGGTCCAATCATCACCCTTTGCACAATACCCAATCATATTCAAATCTGGGCAATACTTAAATGGACCAATCAATTCAAACTATTTCAAACCAATACAAGCAACATTATCATAATTAACATATCAACATTGATAAACAGTTGCATTACCATTATACACTGCATATGCCCAGACCTTGAAAGTAGGTTATGACTTCATCAAGGTGTGCGGGCCGCGCCCCGATGCCACCTTTGTCGCCATGTGTGGCAGCGATTCCAATCTCATTCCCGTCACCATGTGCAAGCCAGGGGCGAGCCGGGCCCATCTTCGTTGCACACGGGCTGTAGCCAGCAGCCCAGGCACGCGCAGCTGGAGAGAACTGCAGGGCGGTTTAGCGCACGCTAGTTAGAATTAGTTACGGAGGAGTAATGGTTGATTGAAAAGATTGTTTACTTACACCAAAAGATGGTCACGGTGCAGGCAGAAAACTTGCTTGAGTTACAGTTGCAGATAGAAAAGAAGAGAGACGGACTAGAGTTCCTCCCCGTGAACACTCTTCTAGCCCATCCGGTTGGAGACTCTAAACCGCGAGCCCGTCGGACCAACCGGAGAAAGTAAGTACGGTAAAGAGCTCTGAAGCTTCACTCACACGAAGTTTGCTAGGCTCCGTGGATCCGGCTTTAGTATAAAGGACGGGATACGTCTAGGAATTTATCGGCGATGGGGAGAGGCTAGAGGCTGATCAGACCTCTGTTGCCTGCTTGAAATGCGTTGGGTCCGTGAGGATCTGCAGTGCTTAGAGATCTTCACACAGCGTGAAGTCTCCTCCTCCTGGGGTTCGTGGAGTCCTCCAACTTGGGCAGAAACCACACAAGCTTTTTATACGGCTAGCAAGCCAATCACTAGCTGCCACGTGTGCATAATTTAGAACTAGCCAATGGTGGGGCACAAAATTGAATACGAATGACGGGAACTCCTTGCAATGAGCATTTCTGTGCTGCAACAAAGAAATGCACCCTGCAAAGAAAGCTACAAAACGGCGGGAACTTCTTTTGCACCCGGGGTTCTCCTTTGCAGCGGAAAACTCCACCGTGCAAAGAAGCTGCAATTTGGCGGGAAATAATTCAGTGGTGCCAAAGCACACACAAACAAAAATCACAACTTTGGGTTGTGACACAAGGTTGTGAGTTTAAACCCTCTAGAAACTCCTCACCTCTAGTCATATGGTGCACGCATGGACTTTCACAGTTCTACAACCTTATCTCTCCACAAATTCATGTTGTCAGTTGTATGAAAGTGAACCAAAGGACCTAGAAATAGGACAGTTATAAGAGATAGGAGAGGGTCAGTTTACACAGTACAGCCACCAAGTATTCCTGTGTTAAATATTCATTTTTCATGGTGGCGTTATGAGTCGTTGGCCTAGAAAAAATGTCTCTAGAGCCCTGAGAACTTGTCTCCCACTCTTGTAGTCCTCTTGTTATCTTCTCCTGTTTCACAAGTAATATTGATCCACTAGCAACTTTCTGAAAAAAAATGTTCTGTAATTCTGGATATATTAACTGTAAATGTTCAGTGTCTTTTTTCTTCCCTCAACTTTATTTGCCTATAAAAATTTGGAAGAAGTGAGCCAAAGGTATCTCATTATCTTAGGACTTTCAGCTGTGGTGTTGGCTGTGTGTAACCCTGAACTGCTTGTACCACTTCTGGTTTAACACACATCAGGGCTGTAGGTTAATATTTAAAATCTGTTTAGACTAAGGTAATTTAGTGTTGTGTATCTCGCAGGCAGTCCTAAAGCAGCCATACATGAGGAGTTATAAATTTAGCATAAAAATGTTTATGCTACTTCTGTAGAACAGCTTAGCTGTCAAAAAACTCAAATGAAAGGGGTTGGGAGAATGCAACCTAAAACAAATAGTTTTCTTGATGTACTTATTTTGTAGTGATTACTGAACTCTCTGGAATCTGACATTTCTACAGCATCACAATCCCAATGTTTATTGGGGCTTGATGCACAGTAGGTTGTCAGAAGCAGCAAGGAAGATGAATGACCTGTTGCAAATTGTAGTGATTTAACAAGAGATAATATGTCAAGCAGAGTAGGGCAAGAGCAGTGAGAAAGCTGTTAGCCTGAAGGCATCCATCAGAGCTTCTATCTGATAATAAGCATAGGCAAGTTTTTACTCCCAATTCTGCTGCTCCATGCAAGGAGGGCTCCATGTAGGCAGCCCAAGCCCAAAGAGGATCCCTTATCAAAACAGTGGGGCTGTTGTGAATGGCAATTAGCAGCAAAGGTTGGTGGAGTCACATTCAGAAATGGTCTGTTAAATGTTTCTTATTAATGAGAAACTTGTGTTTCTGCTTGCAAAGAAAAGTGAATTCATCCCAATTCTCTTATGTCTGAATATTCTAGAATTATATCCCAGGAACAATCTCTTTCTCTGGGGCCCCCTCTACATGTTACAAGTATTGCACAATTAACCAGTTACTTGTGCAATTGCCTTGACACCAGCTATGTGTACAAAGTACCTACTATGCCATAAAAACCTCCAACCAGCCATACAGTGAGACCCTGAAAAGTTTTACTAACTTTATAGCTGGTTGCTATCAAACTTTAATTTGCACTTGTAGCAGGATCTACCCTGCAGCTGGGAACACCATCAACTGACGGGACTCCTAGCCTCTGTGGTGCACCATGCCCAGCTGGGGCTGGGAGTGCCACAGCTGAGGGGACTTTCAGTTCCAGGACCTGCTGACTCTGGATCCCTGCAGCACTCCTCAGCTGCCAACACTGGATTCCCACAGCATGCTTCTTGGTGCTGGGATCCCAGCTGTAAATATGAATAACAGAAAATAACTTTTGTTTCTTCTTACCCCAGAAACAAAAGTTTCTCCACATTATTTCTCTAGTGGGGGGCCCCAAAACTGGGTGCAGTGCTCAAGATGTGGCCTCACCAGTGCCAAATAGAGGGAATAATCACTTCCCTCAATTTGCTGGCAGCACTAATACTAATGCAGCCGTTAGCCTTCTTGGCAACAAGGGAACACTGTTGGCTCATATTCAGCTTATTGTCCATTGTAATGCCCAGATCCTTTTCTGGAGAGCTGCTGTTTAGGCAGTTGGTTCCCCAGCCTGTGCTGGTGCATGGGATTGTTCCGTGCTAAATGCAGGATTTTGCACTTCTTATTGAACCTCATAAAATTTTGTTTGGTCCAATACTCCGATTTGTTTAGGTCTCTCTGCATCCTAGCCTATCCTCCAGTATATCTACTACTTCCCCCAGCTTGGTGTCATCTGCAAACTTGCTGAGGGTGCACTCTATGCAATCTTCCAGGTCATTGATGAAGATACTAAACAAAACCAGTCCCCAGATGGACCCCTGGGGCACTCCACTTGATACCAACTGCCAGCTAGAACTATTGATAATTTCTTAATTGTTTATCTGATAATTGATTATTGAACTATTGATAATTTCTTGTTGAGCCTAATGATCCAGACAGTTTTCTATCCACCTTATAATCCACTCATCCAACCCATGCTTCCTTAGCTTGCTCGCAAGAATGTTGTGGGAGACCATATAAAAAATGTGGGAGCATGCCTCCTACTGTCCCAAAGAACATGGGCCAGGGGACAAAGTGGGAAGCACCACTGCATCCAGAGAGTAAGGCAGATGGCCCAGGAAGAGCTGATAGAGCTGCTTATCATGGTGCAAGAGTCCTGGCAGCATCGGAGAAGCAGCAGCCAAATTCTGAGTGGCCACAGCCATGCTTTAAGAGCATGTGCTGGGTGCAGGCTGGCGAGCATCCAGTTGTTTCCAGTATAACAAGAAGCACCAAGCTGACTCCAGCAGAAAGCCAGAAACCAGGTGACAGCCAGCATGCTGGGGAAGACCGGCATCCAGAGTACAGCAGGCAAGCTGAAGGGAGCAAGTACACTGGAAAAAGGCTGCACATCAGGGAGAGCCAGCAGCAGACTGAGAGCCAGCGAACTGAAGATAGCTGGGTTGGAGACAAAGGTTGGCCAAACGTAGGAAGACAGCCTTAGAGAGTGGGAAGAATAAAAGCATTGTAAGTCCACACACTTGGAGGAGTGCCAGGCAAGAGGGGCACCAGAGCAAGACCCCAGAAAGAGTAGCACAAGAGAAGAATGCCAGGATATGGAGTGAGTGTCCTGAACAAGACAGCAACTAACTGTGAGTTAAGGAACCTGGAAGTTCCAAATACGTTATCTTCTCAATTACGTGTTTGTTATATTACTATGGGTTGGATTGATCATTTATAAATATTGACCAACCATCTCTACCAAGGGACTATTGTTTCTTTTGAGAACTTTCATTTTGTTTGCATCAGAAACATCTGGTTGGTGAAAGGATGGGTTATAAGGGAAGGTAGGAGCCCCGGGAAGACAACCACTGGTCTCGCCTGAGCAACCTAAACCCATGGGGAGCCTTCTGCTATAATTAAGTTAAACCAAAGTCATGGTGGGTGAGAACAGAAGAACAATGCAAGGGTGCAGACACAGAAAAACTTTATTGATTGTTAGTAAGGCACCAATCATCCAGGAGGAAATTCTGGAACTTAAAGCTGTACAACGCTGATCGTGTGTTGTATACAATAAGCCTTGCTAAAGTCAGGGTATATCACATCCACAACTCTCCCCACATCCACACAGCCAGTAATCCCAAGATAGAAAACAATCAGGTTGGTCAGACATGACTGGCCCTTGGTGAATCCATGCTGACTGCTCCTAATCACCTTTTTCTCCAAGTGCTTAGAAATGGATTCCTTGAGGACATACCCCATGATTTTTCAAGGGACTGAGGTGAGGCTGACTGATCTGAAGTTTCCTGGATCCTCTTTCTTCCCTTTCTTAAAGATGGGCACTATATTTGCCTTTATCTAATTATCCAGGACCTCTCTTAATCACCATGAGTTTTCAAAGATAATAGCCAGTGGCTCTGCTATAACTTCGGCCAACTTCCTCATCACCCTTGGGTGCATTGAATCTGGCCCCATGGACTTGTACATGTCCAGCTTTTCTAAATAGTCTAACCTGTTCTTTCACAACTGTTGGCTGCTCATCAGCTCCCCAAATGGTGCTGCCAGGTACAGTATTCTGAGGGCTAACCTTGCCTGTGAAGGCTAAGGTGAAAAAAGCCTTGAGTAGTAGCTCAGTCTTTTCTTCATCATCTATCACTAGTTTGTCTCCACCATTCAGTAAGGGACCCAAACTTTCTCTGATCTTCCTCTTGTTTTTGACATACTTGTACAAACCCTCCTTGTTACCCTTCATGTCCCTTGCTAGCTGCAACTCCAATTGTGATTTGGGCTTCCTGATTTCATCCCTGCTTGCCCAAGCAATGCTCTTATACTCCTCCCCAGTTGCTTATCCAAGTTCCCACTTCTTGTAAGCTTCCTTTTTGTGTTTTAGCTCCCTACTAAGCCAAACTGGCTTTCTGCCATACTTTCAAGTCTTTCTGTACACTAGGGTGGTTTGTTGCTGCACCCTCAGTAAGGTTTCTGTAAATTACAACCAGCTCTCCTGGACTCCTCACCCCCTCAGACTGGCCTCCCAGGGAATCCTGCCCATCTGTTCTCTGAGTGAGTCAAAGTCCACTTTTCTGAAGTCCAGGCTCCTTACTCTACTCCTCTCCTTTCTTCCTTTCCTCAGGCTCCTGAACTCAATCATCTTGTGGTTGCTGCTGATCCAAGTTGCCATCCAATTCTACATTTCCCCACCAATTCTTCCTTGTTTGTGAGCAGCAGCTCAAACAGAGCCTGGCCCCTAGTTGGCCTCTCCAACACTTGCATCAGGAAGTTGTCCCCAACAATCTCTAAAAACTTCCTGGATTGCCTGTGTACTGCTGTATTGCCCACATAAGAGATGCCAGGGTGATTGAAGTCCCTCACGAGAACCAGGGCCTGTGATCAGGAAACTTCCATTCGCTGTTTAAATAAAGCCTTATGTACCTCATCCTCCTGGTCTGGTGGTCTATAGCAGACACCCACCATGACATCAACCTTGTTGCTCTCCCCTCTAACCTTAAGCCAGGCACTTTCAACAGGCCTATCTCCAATTTCCTACTGGAACGCTAAGAAATCATACAGCTCTTTTACATAAGGCATAACTCCTTCTCCTTTTCTCCCCTGCCTGACCTTCCTGAACAGTTTATACCCATCGATGACAGTATTCCAGTATCCCACAAAGTCTCTGTTATTCCAGTCATGTCATAGTTCTGTGACTGTGTGAGGACTTCCAACTTTTCTTGCTTATTTCCCAGGCTTTATGTATTTGTATACAGATACACACCTCAGCCAATTGCCCTACAATCTCAGAAAGGATAAGAAGTCTTCCCCTTTTCCCCTCCTGCTTGTGCTTCCTTCAGGTTACCCATTTCCCCACTTACATCAGGGCGTTGTCTTCCATCCCCCAGCAAACCTAGTTTAAAACCTTTGTCATCTGGTTAGTGAGCCTGTCTGCAAAGATGCTCTTCCCTTTCTTTGTCAAAGAGAGAAGAGCATCTTTTTCTTGGTGCCTTAAGACATCAAATACCAAAGGAGTTGCTTGGCATGAACTATTAATTTTAGATTTTAACCTTTTTTAAACTGATTCAAGAAAATGATTTAAACCAGTTCCTATTAACTTTATTAATATTTTCTAACTTTAAAATGGATGAATTCTTTTTTCATTCAAACATAGCCTATTAAATAGCACCTAAATTAGCTTCTCTGCTAATCTCCAGCCATGGGCAAATGTTTATGCACGAGTTATAGATCTCGGTACAGAGAAGTTCACAATGAAAATGCTGATTGATGCAAGCTATGTATTGTAGAAAGCAACACTGCTGTAATAACCATGAATTCATACAAACTTCCCTTGGATGCATCATAAAAACAAGGATGTCCAAAAGTCAGTCTTTTAAAGAATCTTTGATGTGACAAATGCTGATGATTCACATTTTGTCTCATACAGTTTTATCTGTCTGGTTGACAGCCTTAGTTTACTATTATTTCAGTTCAGGACAAATCTCTTGACACCCTTTTAAGCAGTTATTTTCAGCAAATGCTCTGCATACAGGGTATTTTTCTTCTGATATAAAAAAAAAACCAAGAATCTTAAGAAACATTTCAAGACCAACCTGGCACAGCTGAGAGCAGAATGGCCTCTTACATATGTATTATTATTGATCTAAATTTTTCTAGTACCTTTCTAGTACTTTGCTTACCAGGCCTTATCAAAACTCCATTGGAGTCAGTAGGAGTTTCCCCACTAATTAAAATGGAAAGTTATCCTTTACAGAATGGCTGCAATTCTGTAAAGCTGGTATTAATATTAACCATAGCAATTTCTCCTTTTGCAAAGATGCTGTTAATGCTGGATGGAGCATACCTTTCAAAATTGGTAGCATTTAGCCAAAAGATCTGTACTTAACAAGAATCTGAACTGCTTTTATTCTGTGAATGAGAATCTAGTTTATTTAAGATGGAATATCCAGGATATAGTGTTATAACCAATATGGTATAGGACATGAAGGACACCAAAGATCACTGTCTACTTATCTGTTTTCTCTACTGTTAAATGTCCCTTTTTTATGTTCATGTTCCTCTTTCCCTACTGCTTTTTTTTTTTTATTAAGGATATTGTTTAGAACTGGAACTACAGCATGTTTGCCTTTGTTTAATACAGAAGCTGGCCCTCACTGACCACACATGCATGGTGATCTTATGTGAAAGTCCCTGAAGGCTTGTGCAGATAGGGGATGTGGGAATAGAGGGAAGAAGGAAGAAGTGACAAGGAGATATAGGGAAGAAGTGACAAATTAACTGAGTAGGTTAGAGGGTAATGTAATACGCAACATATGCTTGTCAAGAGTGACTAAGGGTCTTTACAGGTTGAAAGTATTGTATTAAGGTAAATTCAAAGGAGTGCTTCAGAGTCTGATATATATATTGAATGTTTTTTTCAGAGACATTTTTTTCCTGCAGATTTATTTAATATTTTGCCATAGGGATAGCTTGTGCCTATTTTTGCATACAGCCATCTGAGATTCTTCTTGCCTATACCCAAATTGCCTCCCTTACTAGCACTGACAAGACTATCAATTCAGGGATTACAATACCCCTGTGAACCACCGCTACAGTGAAGAATATGGCTGTGGATTTAAGGCCCTCATCTTTGGCTCTTCCTGATATGTAAAGTAGCTCCTGGTGGCACTTGTGTATTTCTGGTATAAATACTGCTAGTATAACTTAGTTATTACATATGCAGCTGATGTGTTTACTTTACACATGTAAGCCATCAAGCTCCTTAGAAAAATTAATTAAATGTTTTGAGGTTTGATTCTGACCTTGCTTATACTAGTATAATCTGGAGTAAATTGATGGAGTAGAATCCAGTCTATAAGCTGTGTAAAACCACAGGTCATTTTCTAATAGCAAATACACAGGGGGAAGTGAATTGCTCAATGATCTGAAAAGAGCTTTTATTGTGCACATACATGAACACGCTTAATTTACCATTTCAACTTCCTTGAGACAGACTATACCATGGATTCGCACAGTTAACTTTCACCAAAAAGATAGGGGTGCAGATAACAGCCATAGATATGGGGGCAGGATAAAACAGCCATAGAAAAAGACTCTTGAATCTAAATCTCACAAGGTGGCTTTGTTTTTAATACATCCTGCTGTCCCAATTGTCACTGCTTCTAGAATGAAAATCTAAAACAAATTAATGTGATCTGAAAAGCATAGCTTACCCAGAGGAAAAAAAATAAACCTTCTTTATAGTTAGTAACATCGCTTATCATGAGAAAACATGACTTTTCTACTGAACACCAGATGATTTTATTATTTGGAAATAAGCCAGACTTGTATTTACAAAATACAATGATATACAAGTTAACTGTTCCAGTGTATGTCCAATACAAAATGAAACAAAATCTCCTACCAATTAAAAGGACAAATATTAGCAATTTTAAACAAAAGTTTAAAAAAAAAAACACATTTCCTTGTAAGGTCTCATGCGAGCTAAAAACAATGTTTTCTTCCTATTTTCATCAATTAAATACCAATATATTTAAGACCTCACTTTCTTTCAGTTTGCCTTACAGCTTTAGACACAACCCCCTGAAAGGTCTGATAAACTATATTATCCAATGAGGAGCCCAGATGAGTCAAAGAAATCTCCATGAAGTACAAGTCACAGCAATTTAATCGTTAGCAACCTAAGTAACATGGGTGGCATACATTTCTGGTACTGGGCATATGTATGATTATCTAGATCCTGACAGCCCCATGCTATCTCATAAATAAGACCTAACGGGATTCATAAAATAGTATTGCCCTGCCTGTGTTGTTTCAGGACCTTATCTGTTAAGTATGCTCAGACCATATCTACCTCTACACAAAATGGTGTTGGCAAGATGCTTCTCTTTGGTTTTGAAAGGACTACAGGCTCCACACTCACTGATGAAATGGCTTAATTGCCTTTGTCTGGGAGAGGGTTCATACTTACTAATCCTGAGAAACCCAGATTTAAGTGCCCAAGTTATTCCAAGATATGGTTCTTCACCACGCCTTTCTCTTCTGCTTCTCTTATTCATTATTTTAAATGGCACCATTACGTGACTCCAATTCTGAGAAACCTAACTCTGATACCAGGGTTTACCTCAGGGTTGTGAATTCATTAGTCAGTAGGATGTATAAATCCTTTTATGTGGATGTAGCCAAGTCCCCAGAGCATGTATACCACCATGAGATTCTGACATTATTGTGTCAATCCGTCCAGCAACTATGTTGCCAGAGCACCAACCATATTCCAGAAACACATTAGCTGCTGGAGGAACTGCAAAACTTTCCTTAACTTCTTCTGTTACCTGTTTGGTGGCAGGAGAAGCCTTACTTCATTTGGCAGAGGTGGACTAAATCTGACAGCAGAAAGCAGGACCAGATGAGAGCTTTGGCACCAGATGAGAGCTTTGGGTGTGGATACACTCAGAGTGTTCCTGGCTTTTAATTCTGTAGAGCAGGGGTTCCCAGATAGTGGTGTGCATACCACTGGCAATATGTCTCTGGGACGTATGTGGGAGAAAATGTGGAATGGCAGATTTAATTTTCATTATAATAATAATTGACACTAAGGAGTTAAATGTAGAATGTATGCTGGTAGAGGTACATGGGCATCTGGTAAATCTGGAAGGGGGTACACAATAATAAGTTTGGGAACCTCTGCTGTAGACTAAGCCCGACTGTAGAAAGACTGATGTGTGTTCTGTAGGTGCTAATCATGATAACAACATGATTAGCACAATTAGCCTAAAAATCAGGCTTGACTCAGAATGCTCTTACAGGTATGAGTCATTCTGAAGTTGGGCCCAATTGCATAGTACCAATCACATAGTAACCTTGCATTTTCATTTGTGCTAACTACATGCCAACTCTCCATAAGTAAACAGTGGAAATTAAATGGTAATTCACATCAATGCAGCCACCGCTATTTCCTGATAACTTCAATGATCTTGTTACTCCTATATGTTTAACTGTTTTTTTGTAGATAAGAAAGGTTATAAGAGCCATAACAATTCCTGGGGACTTAATGGCCTTCTGCCATTAATGGCCCAAAGTCTCCAGTTATCAAGCCTTTCAAGTAGTCATTGATTTTAGGGAAATGCCCAGAGTCTGGAGTATTAAAATATTCTCTTGGATTTAGGCCATATTTGACCTTGCAATCAATTGATCACACCAATACACTGATGCAATTTATTATACCCTGACCTCAAGCTACCCAATGAAGATCTAGGGTGTGAATCAGGTTATGTCATGTCACTGAGCACAGTAATCAAATGTAGCAAGCCTCCCATGGGAGTAAAATATACAGTCACGCTGGACTAATGCTGACAGAGGTTTTCTTAATGCTAAATAGTCCACAGATCAATGTAAAGTTACTGTCATATTTGCACCAATATGTGTGGGATATTTATAAGCCCAGATGCTATGTGTCTAGCATTTTCACTAAGTGGAGGACAAAAAAAAAAAAGAAAAAAGAAAAATGAAACTTGGGTAAAAAGCAGAAGACAAGGAGAAAACCCCCCCAGAAAAGTATATGCCATTCTCTCATGATGTCTATTATTCATTTTAAGAGACAGCACCCATAGTTCTTTAAAATCTTAAAAATGTATTACTATAGGTATGGACTGGTAGCACTAGCACTTATTAAGGTTTTTTATCATCTCCCATTAAAAGACCCCTTCTTTCAGTTGTTCATAACTTTAGTGACCATTAATTTTGGGGGCTTAAATTGACTATGCTTGTTGTGTGCTTCAGGCTGAATTTTCTTGAAAAATCTCAACCAAAATGGTTCTATACAAATAATATTTAGTCCATGTCATGAAGAAGTGACAATCTTTTCTTTGAAAAATATCTGGTGCTGTTATTCCTTGGCTTAGGGATTTGAAATATGGCAGGAGACAGATTTGGGATGAAACCAAATATAAAAAAAAAAGAATTTTTGTGGACCAGAAAATATGCATTTCAGGCACTGATAAGATATTCTCTCAGTGACCCCTGCTAAGCTTGCACAAAGAAGCTGCCTGACTCAAGAATAAATGAGACAATGGATCTGGGTTTTTGGAGGTTTGCTGCAGTACAAAAAGAAAATCCCCACAAATCGCACACCATTAGTTATGACATAGCATCCTTCCCTGGAACCTACCTGGAAAATCCTCAAGCAATTGCAACCCATACTAGAAGAAGACCCCATTCTTAAAGAGATTGTTCCAGAACCACCCACCCTAGCCTTTAAATAAGCACTGAACCTTGCTAACATCAACTCTCTATGATCCAAACCACACCCAATGGATCCAGACCATGCCAGGACAAGAAGTGCAAACCTGCCAACACATCTCCACCACCCCCACAATAACTACACCACACAACAGAACCATCAGCATTCTTAGATTTTACACCTGCACCTCCAAACATGCTATATATCTCATCCAGTACACCAAATGCCCTGGATGGAAAATATGTAGGAGAAACCAAATAACAACTGTGCACAAGAATGAACGCACACCGGAAATCTATCAAAGACATGAAAAAAAAAAACCCAGATACCTGTGGGGGCACACTTCTCCCAGGACAATCACTCCTTCTCCAATCTCTCAGTTCTAATCCTCAAAGAGAATTTACAAAACACCTTTCATAGGTGAGCCTATGAATTTCACTTCACAATTCACTGGATCCATAAATCATGGACTCAATATAGACATTGGATTCATGACCCATTACCCTGCCTGACATCTGATTCACCATGTATCTGCCTGACCTGACCTCTTACATTCTTCTTTTCCCCCACCTTTTCTCCCCTCCCCTACTTTTCTGCCCTTTGTCTCCCTGATTTCCAACTATTTCCTTTTTCACTGATCGCCTCTTTTTCACTTTCTATTATCCACTGCAATGTTTCCCTTTGGCCCTTCCCCCCACCCTGCTTTCTGCCCCCTCCCTTCCCTGCTTTACCTTCTATTTTTCTAACTTCTACCTATTTATATTTTCACTGTCATCCTGTCACATTTTTAGCTTCTTTCATTCCTGTTTTCCTGATCTTCAACTAGTTCCTTTTTTACAGACATCTTCTTTTCTACCTTGTATTCTATCACTGTAATGTCTGCCTTTGGCCTTTTCCCCCCCAGCTGTCTACCCTCTCCCTCACCTGTTTTACCTTTTGTCTTTCTAATTTCTACCTATTTATACTTTCACTGACATCCTGCCACTCTTTTAGCTTTTCTCTTTCCTTGGAATCTCAGACCAGCAGAGACTGCCTATGCCTGAAGAAGGGTGACTGCACCCGAAAGCTTTCTAAGAACTTTTTCCCAACTACTCAGTTGGTCTAATAAAAGATATCACATCTACTTAAAGAACCTTGCTTGTCTGAGACAATGGAGTGACTTACAGCAGTATCAGAAATCATTCAGAAACCTGTCTTAACCAGCAGATTAAGGCCAAGATTAGAACCTGCCTGTGGATCTAGTTCCAGTAACCAGCTATAAATAACCAGTTTGTGTGACATATTAGCAATCTGATGTTTTGTGGTCTACAAAAAGAATATATCTTACATTACAAGGGCAGAAGCCACTTCAACAAGGTAGGCAACTACCAGAAGTATATAAGACTATCAGGACCTTCCCTTACTTTATCATTTTGCTCTGATGAGATGATTTTCTAGTTATGCCCTTTGCAAGCATAAATATCTATTTTCTACACCTGCTTTGCTGATTTGGTATTCAACCTCACCTCTTTAAATCTCAGTCTGATTATCTCTCAGTTTTGCATGCTAAATCCAATTCAAGTCAGTAGGAGTTGTGTATATGCAACCAATGGGCAGTTTATTTCTAACTTTCACACCTATTTGCATCACCACTAAGTTTGCTACCACATTTAAGAACATTTGATATTTTGAGGCATCTTCTAGATACTTTGAAAGAGAAAGAGCTGTGGACAGAAAATACACAAAGAGAGCAGAAAGAATTGTTTTTTAAGCAAATGACTAGATACTGCTCTACTTCCTATTTGCATTTGCTTGCTCTGATAAAGTGAGTTGCCACACATGCCTACCTCTACTTTTTATGGATCATATTCCAGCCTGACCTCCCTGTATTTTCTTTTAATAAGTAGTCAAACAAACAAACAAACAAACCCCACCTCTATACACTCATGTGTCATGGTTTTAGTCCATTACAAAAAAACAATTTAACATTTTTCACTGCTTTCCTGATATAAAGTGTCTAATGTATGCATGTAATTTGGTAAATCTATTTTATTGTATTTGATCAGTGAGTCTCAACTAGGGTGATGAAGATCCTTTCAAGGGAACCATGGGGTGTTACACAATTAGCACTGTGAGGTGTGCAAAAATTATATACAAGATAGACCCAGAGGCTATGTCCACATGAGTGTGGACATTTGTTTCCCTGGAGGCAGCTAGCAGAAGGACACCCTGTATTGATGCTACTGGTCCACAGGGCACACCTGCGCAATGTGCCCTCTGGCACATGGCATGTTAAACTAGGTGGGGTAGGGGAGACTGGGACCAGCACTGGGCTGGCCCCAGCAGCCTTCCTGCAGTCCTGGGGGTTTCCTGGGGCTACAGCAATGGTGTTCCTGCCACTTGAAGCCTGGCTGGCAGCTGGAGTGTGGCTCCAGTCAGTCAGGCTCTGGTTTTGAGTGGTGCATGCTGTTCCTACATGCTCTGCCATGCTGCTTTTTTTTTCCTCAGGTTTTTTTAATCCCAGGATCTTCCGGGGCCAAAAGACCCCCATGCTGCTACCTTGCAGGATGGAAAACACCTAAATGTATGGTATGTATATGAATACCACATGGCCATGCTCATCTGGACATGGCCAGAGATTTAAATAGGAATTAATAGTGCTAAAAACATTCTGCCCTGTTGTGGTCTTTCTGGGCTCTTTGCAACAGTGGAATTGCTTTACTATTTTTCTGTAGTCAAAAACACACGTGACAACTTTGAGCTGCCATTTTCTAAGTGGTGCCGGGAGTGTAACAAGGTTGAGAACCACTATACTGGGTTTACATTACCTCTGCTTAGAATACACTAGGAAAGACACATTTCCATTTATTATTTTTATTTATGTATTTATTTATTGGATTTATATGCTGCTCTCTCCCCCTAAAAAGCTCAGCATGGCTTAACAACAGACAAATTTCCCAAACCATGCCCTACAACATGCCCTCCTGCTAAAAGCTTGCCCAATTGAAAAGGCGTTAACAATGTTTCCTGAAGATGCCCAGGCTTACTCTGTGGTGGGCTGCATTGAGGGGGGAGTTCTAAAACTGAACCACAACTGCCAAACTAACTTAGCGCACAGATGGTAATTGCAGAAGGTTTCTCATTGATGACCTTAGGGATTACAGTGGAAGGTGAGGGAGGAAGTGGTCCCTCATGTGCTAAGGGCCTAGGCTGTTATTTTAAGTCCAAAACTTTAAATTGTGCCCAAAAGATTATTGGAAGCCAGTGCAAACTCTGGAGCAGTGGAGTAGTATGCTTTTTGCAACCAGCCCACCTCAGAAGGTAGAAAACCATGTTCTGTACTAGTTGCAGCTTCCAGATAGTTCTCAAAGGTAGTCACATCTAGAATACTTTGCAATAGTCTAGCATCAAAGTTACAAGAACATGAACAACAGCTGTCAGATCTGAATCTGAAAAATGTTGCAGTCTTCCCCCCTGGTGGATTTGGTCAAAAGTGCCACCACACCTAGTCACCACCATGATCTGAGATTTCCAGTGCAGCAAAAAGGATCTAGGCTGTGAACCTGAATTACAACGACAGACTGAACTCCATCAATGATAGCTGCCCCTATCTCCTGCAGTTCATGACAGCTGAAAACCATCATGACTTCTGTCTTGTCTGGGTACAGTTTCACTTAGTTCACCCACATCCAGTCCCCAGTTGCTGTCAGTCTTTGGGTAAGTATTGAGAAAGTCTACATACCACAACTTAGTTTGGGGCTCTATTTTGCTAAGCTTGTAAACCATATAGTGAGAGAGACACTGTATTATCAGGGGCATGCAAAGGAAATGGTTAAAGAAAAAGGAGACTATAAAACTGTAATGGGAGATGAGAATTGGCCCTTATTGCATTATATAAAAAAGAGAAAGTGTGAACAGTCTTATGGAATTTAGTAGGAAATGATAGTATTTCAGTAAGTTATTTAAGCTTTCTTTAAGAATTCAATACTTGCATCTCTGCTATAGAATTCTGCAGTGTGTCTGAAATATATATGGAAGAGATAAAATTTAATAGATAATTCTATGGGATTTTATGAAAAAAAACTCTTGGTTCCATCTCTATTAATTCCCTTGTGACACTTACATAAAATAAGTTTAGTTTCATGATTTGCTCTGTCACATGATGCCTTTGATGCATGTATATTCTGTGATTCAGTTATAACTGCAGAAAAATGAGCCCCTTTCTTGTATTCTGATCCATGCAGGTGAACCCTAAATCTACCCAGAGCTCCACTTAGTTTTGGAGAGAAGTTGGCAGCTGTGGCAGATCTTGGAATACACCAGATCTGTTTTTATCAATAAGCTGTTTAACAAAGGACAAGTCTCCACCATGTTTGCAGTATATCTGGGGAGGGATGCTTCCAGACATCCTCACATACTTGCTCCTGTTTGTATGTGCCAAACTGGAAATGCAGTGGTAAAGGTGCTCTGTGGGGACTTGCCCACGTTCACTCCTGAGGTCTCTTTCTCTGGAATGCTTTAGATCAGGAGATGCCCCCAGAGGAGCTTCACTACTGTGTTTCTAGATTTGATGTATGTGAGGAGTGGATGGGCTGGAAATGCTTGGAAGTGTCCATTTGTAGACACATTTGGGACGCAATGAAGACCTGGATGCTGAATTCAGTTTGATAATGATTGATGTAACCTGTCACAAATAACCTTTATTAGGGGCCCCATGCTGATGGTTCTATACTACCTTCTCTTTCCCCCACTGTAATTAATTATTTTAAGTTTCATCTGCAGTATGAAATCCCATTTTTATTTAGAAGGCTTGCAAAATATTCCATTGTAGTCCAGATGGAGAGCCTGGGAAATCTTGTTTCTCTTTTCTGAGTTCTATACGTTAGCACCAGATTGCCTGGTTAATTGAGATCCAGAGACCAGCAACTTATTAAAGTGGATGAAATTCCTGAACAGACACGTTCTGGCAAGGGTCCAGGCACATGCACTCTATTGTATTAAATTTTCCCTATGGTGAAATAACTCACTTTACAAAATTAGGAAATAGCGTTACATATGTACACATTCCTTTAACCTGGGTTTTTAGTATGCTAGGTCTATTAATAAATATAGATTTTGTTTTGAACATCATCAATTTGTTATATCAGCATCCATATGACATTGAAGAACTTTGGATGTTGGCCAATTTATGGTGATGATGAATTGGAGATGCTGGAAAATATAGTTATTTTGAACAATAATATATGATTAGATCAGAGCATCATATAAATTAAAGATCTATCCAAAAGTATGAAGAACTGCAGAGGGGCAAGGATTACTATATTTCTTAGGTAAACATTGCTGTTAGACAAAGGATTAATCTTACTGAACTCCAGCCTACTAAATTAATATTTGTTAAATGGAGAAAATTATTGTGGCCCATAGCAAGGTTGCAATATCACGCCTTTAATTTAAGTTAGTGAAGACTTGATCATGCAAATTATTCTGTTGACTTCACTAAGACTTCTTGGTTCGTAAGAATCTTTCTTGAAATGTAAGCCCCATGAGTTGAGAGAACTACAATTGTTTATTCATGGGTCTGCTATGGCTCACAAAGTTGCTCTTGGTGGTAGAGTTGAACCATTAGTATCAATAAATAAAGATTTCAGGATACATTCATTTGCTCATAGCATTTGCTTATATAACAAAATCACTTTGTTCCAATTCTACTGGGTACCTGTGCTACTTGTGGAAAGAAAGGTTATGCTTTGGGATGTGCATGTGTCAACTGCTACAATGCACCTTTGTATCACTGCACATTAATCATATGCATGATCATTAATAGTGGTAATAACAGCATTTCAATAGCACCAAAGATCCCATTGTGTTATTAGCAGGTGCTGTACAAACTGTTGGAAAAAGCCATTCTTGACACAAAACACATACATCATAATAGAAAATCCCAACCAAGATTGGGCAAAGTGTATAAGAAATGAGCAAAATGTATCTGTAATTCTGGGATTACTTGTAGGCACTTCTAAGTGATGTAGGTTTGATTCATTTGCTAAAATAAGTTTTCATCTTTGTCGGGAACTCACTCAAAACATTTGTTAATCTTTCAGTGGAACTTGGTTTGAAGACAAAAAATATCTATTTGTATAAGCATGTTTTTATATCTCACAGCTAATGTTATATTTTCACTACCCAGAGGACCTTTTATATAATATGGCATTATGCTGTTCTATTACAGCATAGTAGTATCATATACATTATCTTAATCTTGGTTATACACTGAGACTCAAGACCCATTTGAACAATTTTTTTTCTTTCCAAGAGTGGTATAGTCTACTTTCCCTTGAGGGTCTGATATTTTTAAACTACCTTAAGTGGATCATGTATGATGGGTGTTATAATACCCATATGTGCCTGCTTATATGCCTAATTAACTTTAAAAAAGCATCTGCAGGAGATTGGAGCTGGTGAACCTCAAATTGTTCTAATTTAGGTTTATACCCTACTATTTAGTTTAAATTATCCAGACCTGAAATTAAAACCAGAATTCAAATGTAAAGAGAGGTCAATTTTAGCTTAGATCTTTCCAATGCAGTAGATGATATGGTACCTCTTGATGTAGCCAGTGAAATTGATATGATGAAGATATTGTTTGGTGGAAAAGTCTTAAAAGTGAGAAAGATGAAACTTCAGTGTCACAGTGGGGAGGGAGCAGGGGGTGAAGGAATGGGTTATGAGATGATGGAATTAACTGCCAAATGGAACTTCATCATGCAAAAATATATCATGCAAGAAACAGATTATTGAAACAACTGGACAATGAGGTTAGAAAAGCACATAGGACAATTTGTGGATCTTCAAAAGTGCATTAAAGCTGGCATGGCCTGGGTAAAGAATGTTTGTTTGTAAGTTCCATGAAAGAAATAATCTTTTCTGTGCAAATAAATATTATAATCTTAATATCCAGAATTTTCTTATTAGATGTTTATGAAGACCATAAAGAGGCATCTTGACAGCAGACCCATTCAATCTCCAATTTGTTCTTTCTTCTTCTTAAGATTAAAGGTCTATTTCAACCTTTTAAATTTTATTTTTAGTAGTGCTTTTTTTGGCAAGTGAAGGCTCATCCATTTTGAGTAAAGATTAGATGGAAGGTCATGTGACTTCCTGCTCTTTATTTATGTATATATTTATTTTTACACACATGTAATGTCCTAGGCTCCCTGTGGTTTCCATAGCAATTGTCTACAGAAACTGGCACAGTTTTGAAAAGTAAATAAATATATTGTTTATATGTTCAGGGGTTCAGATAGGACTGTGGATACTTCATACACTTTAAAGTAAAATATTCCCTTGAGAGGTCCAGGTCAATTCTTTCACTGGTATAGTCTGGCCTTCAATCTCATGTTTGTTGCAACATGGGGAAGATCTAGGGTTGAAGTCCTCAGAAGTCTTAAGGATCTCAGTCTAAGGGCTACCTGTGTCCAGATGTAACAAGAGGAAAGGAGAGAGAAGACTGGACCATCAGTAGTGAAAAATAAGTACAGGGAGAATAAGAGTGTGTCCTGAAACATTTTGTAAACATTTTTTCTGGAAATTTCTCTGGAAATGTGGGACAGTGGGAATAGTTCCCACTCCCCCATACATGTTCTGTTCACCCATACTTTTTAAATGTATATCTGTACCTTTCTGATCTCTTTTTTTTCTTAAATCACTGGCTGATTTAAGTCTATATGTTTGTCTTATTCCATGGTCATCTTGTCTTCTGTGTTGTTAGTCCTTTGATCCAAGGGCATTTGTATAAAGAGTTTCAGACCATCCTGGTGGCCAGTTTTGGTTTTATGCATGTATGTATGTATGTATGTGTGTGTGTGTATATATATATGTATGTATGTATGTGTGTGTATATATGTGTGTGTGAATTAGATTTATGAGACACCACATTGAAACTGGTGGTGGATCTTCTAGTCAAAGAACTAGAATTGATATTGCTGGAATGCATTGATATTTTTGAGCCATTGCACCTGACTGTGGATGCATATTTTTTGGTTTTTCAGATTTCTATTTTATTTTTCGTTTTTTGTTTGTTTTTTAAATCAGTTCTAATTTACTGCAAACAGAACGAACCCTCTGACCTGAACCTACGATACCTTCCTGAAGTTTACTGATCTCAACTTTTTCAGACATCAAACTTATATCTTTTTTTTTTTTACCTGCCTATTGCTTCAAAAACAACTCTGCAGCTACTGGCTTCATTAATATGCATACGGTACAATGCAAATGGCTCTTGAGGCCTCCCCTTGGTAGATGATTTAATGTGGCAGTTATGAAAGCTGCTCAGACTGTGCTCGATTAGCATAATAATGAAGCTTCTGCAGCAGTGTTATTGTCCTCAAAGGAAATAGCCTGAGTGGTCACAGCTCCTTTAACAAGTACCACTTTAGGATAAAAAGCAAAGGACTCTGTTTGAAATGGTAGATTGGAACACACAAAGTGGGAGGGAGTTGTTTGTTGTCTTTACTATGCAGTGGGAAAGTGGCATCTGCAGCCTGTGAGAAGGCTACTGGATAGACCAAGGATGCAATTCCAGGACTCTAGGTACTTACAACATCTAAAAACCTTTGCATCAGGGGAAACATTTTCTTTGTTTTAGAAGTCAAGCCATCAATTAGCTGGATGCTATCCTAGCTCTCTTCCCTACCAGGTCCATCTAGGAACAGCAGTGAGTAAAACCAAAAAGACTCCTCATTTTCCTTCAGTGTTTTGTGAACATGCCTTGAAAAAATAAATGCTATAGCTATTTAAGGTTGGATATTTAGCTTGTGATTTCTGTTGCTTTCTAACCAACCAGGGGATGTGACTAAACAGAATAGAAGCCTTTGGATAGCTGAGAAACTATTGCCATATGGCTGAGCTGAGAAGATGACTTTTCACACAAAAAATCTAAATGTGATTAGTGATAGCATATGCCATGCAGCAACTACAGGTCTCCATACTATTCTTAATTTCAGTTTCTGAGTTTGAAAGAGAGGAGAGTGCACAGAGGTCACATTTTAACTGAATGGAGAGATGGAGGTGTAGGTACTTTTAGCTATGGCAAGATTTTCATCTTTGAAAGACTGTCATAGTGGGAGGTTGATACATTGGTATTTTGAACTCTCTCCCTATATATCTAGAAGGATTGTGCAAATATTTTTTTTTTAAGATGAAACTGAAACATGAGAGGTTTGGACCAAACAGAAATTTTGTTTTTGGATTTTTTGGTGATGTGAAGACCCCAAATTATATTATGTTTGACTCAAAAAAAATAATTTCAGTTACTTGCAAGAAAATCTAATGAACTGAGCAGTTAGCTCATAAAAGTCATGGTGCTTCCTCCCTTTTAGCTAATAGTTCAATTCAGCTCCTACAGAAGAGCTTGAGGGGAACCAAGTTCAAATCATATAGTTAAATACATTCCACCTGTCTGGCATTCCCTATTTTTCATCTGGAGCCAGTGGATCTGATTCTCCACTTCCTTATATCTTGTGTAGTTATTTGCATCACTGCAAAATAGGTTTAAAACTACCTGGTACATGTTCCCTGCACTACTTCTCCACAGGTGAAAATAAATGCAGAAGAACATCAGGCCCTTATCATTTCTTAGTATAACTAGATGTGTAGCCAGTTTGGACAACTGAAAGTATGAATAAATAAGCATGTCTGTAAATCTTTGTAGGATTGGAGTCTTACAGTATATACAGGCATTTGGGGAGGTTAGTGGGAGGTTAGATTGAGTTAAAATGGCCACTGGATCTAAGGTAAGTTGGGATGGGGGGACTGTGGGGGGCTTCCTGGGCAATTTGGGGGGAGGGCAAGCAAGCTCTGGGGAGTAGATCAGGGGGACAAGTAGGGTCTGTGGAGACTTGGGGGATCATGGGGGCAAGTGGGATCCACAGGGGAGATTGGTGACTGTTGGTGTTCATGGGAGGGATGGGGGGGTTGTGGGGTTCAGGATGGTTGGCAAGATTGGGGGGGGCTAGCAGGGTCCACAGGGGGCTTGGAGGACTGGGGTGCTCTGTCCCCTACCCCCTGAGACTAGGGCCTATTTTTAGTCCTCCAACCCTCCCACCGCAAATGAACAGCCCCCACCCCATGAACCTCCCACCCCATCCTTCCCATCTCTTCTGCCACCCTGACTGACATCTTCAGCTTCTGGCACTAACAAATATTGGTAAAACCAGCACTGGGAGCATCTTGTGGGATTGGGGTGTTTGGTGGGCTGCTCCATGGGGAGAGTTGTCCATTTTTGGGGTGGGAGGAGGGGCTGGGGGACTAAAAGCCATTGAGATGGGTAGGAAAAGTGCAGCCCCTGGGCTGGGCCAGAAGCTGGGCTTTTTCAGCCCTGGGTCTACACTGGGAATTGTACAGAAGTTCAAGACAGACCAGCTTAAAATGGCCCACCTGATCTCTGTTAGACAACATCAGATCAGCCATTTTTAGACTGATCTAACTGTCCTGAACTTCTGTGCAGTTCACACTTAGATCTAGGGGTGCAAACACACTTAGATCACACTTGACCTAACTAGGGATCTAGGGGTGCAGACAGAAATTATGTCACATGATTGTCCCCTTGAAAGCACTTTACAGCCATGCCCTTATGAAGTTAAAAAAAGTTGTATTTGTGGTGTATTTGCAGCCAATAAAGCTGGGAATGAAAGCAGCTATTACATGTAAAATTGGGTACTACACACCTGGTCAAGACCTGTAATATCATTACACTTTCTGTAAAAAGAAATCTAGTGTGCAACCATAGCAGGGTAGCCATTTACAGCCTGGCATTAGGGCCAGCAATCACTTTGGTAAGGAATCCATGAAACAATTGGCTTTGGTGTTATGATTTGATTAATATTCAAATCACATACTAAAACATAACAAAAATAAATAATACAAGCAACATTGGCTCTGCTTATTTAGTTGGCATCCCTACACTGTGGGCCAGACCGCCTGAATGATTCCTTAATTATAATGATACCTCAGTGTGCTGCTTTGGCTGTTCTACAAGGCCTCATATTCTCTCTTATAATCCAAAAAAATGCAAGAAGGGAGTGCTGATATTAAGTTTTTAATGATATGTTTACTCCTATACAGATTTTTCTATGGATAAGAATGGTCCAGGCTCTGAATTTTGTTTTATTATTATTTATTTTGGACACTTTTCAGATCTGCAGACAGTAAATATATGTTTCACAAATATAGTTTTCACAAAAGAGCATAGAAACAAAGAGACTAGTGAAACTTTACAAATGAGTCTATTTTACAGATTAAATTTATGCAGGTATTTGTAGCAATAATAAATATTACATTGGCCTTCCTCTACATGTTACAGGTATTGCTCAATTAGCTGGTTAATGATGTAATTACCTTGAGATTAGCTACATGTGCAAAGTACCTATAATGCCATAAAACCTCCAACAAGCTATAAATTTAGACCTCAAAAATGTGTACTAACTTTATAGCTGGTTGCTATCGAGTTTTAATTTACATGTGCAGAATCTCTTCTGCAGCTGGGAGCCCTATCACCTGGTGGTTCACCATGCCCAGCCAGGGCTGGGAGTCCTGCAACTGAGGTGACTCTTAGCGCAACAGCTGCTGAATCTGGGTCCTGGTAAAATGAGAACCCAGAGTCCAGCACCTGTGAACACTGGGTGCTAGGACCTAGCTGGAACCCAGCAGCCAGTGGTACAGCTGCCCTGGAGGTGCCTGAAACCCCCAAGGCTGGGGGATTGTGGTTCAGAGGTGAGTGAAACCTCTAGGCCTGGGGTATTGCAACAGCCTGGATTCCCCAGTCCCAGGGATATGTGAGGCACCCCAGTGGCTGGGAGCCCCTCATTTAAAAAGGGTCATTTGAGGGGGTCCCAGCCATGGGAACTATCTTTTTCCCAGTGCAGGGGGAATCTGACAAGCCCCCACCACCAGCAGTAAGGCACAAAGGGATCTAATACATGGTCCGACGATTGCACCTCTTGCTGTGTATGTGTGGCATGGCAGCAGACCACGATTGTGTGGATCACACATTAGATACTATCACAACTTTACCTGCACAGGTAGAGGGGGCCATTGTTTTATAATGATGGGTCAGCTATAAATAGATGTATGAGAGAGATGGGGACAAAAAAAGTGAATATCCCCCCCAATCCAAAACATTATCTTATCTAATAGTGCAAATAAATTAATATTAAATAAGACATGATTTATCTATGTAGTTTCCAGGCACATTATTGCCCCGCAATGGAAAGTTAAGGCTAAGCCTTTATGTAAATAATGGATAAAAGACAGATGGGTCCCAGTCCAGCTTCCAGTAGAGCAAATAGGAAATTAGTCATGGGTTTTCAAAGGAAGCCCTACAAGTATTTATCCCCATGGAAAAGACTTAGTTTCCCTGAAAAAGGAAATAAAACAGACAGGAAATAAAAAAGACTTTGAATTTGCTTGGAATTTATATCAGCATATCATAAACCTATACAAAATAGGTCTGGGGTCTGACTTGTTTTTTGAAGTCCAATTACTGGTTGTTTTTGATGCTGTACTGCTTAGACATTCTCTGATGCCTTGAGTCCTTGTCATTTAATTGCTTTCCTTATTCCAGTGCACATGCAGCCCATTCTTCATTACACTTACATTGCAGGGTCCAAGGTCTGTATTGTGAATGATATAGGGCTCTTTAATTTTAATTTGCTGACACCTTTCCTGCACTGATTATGTTAATTATGTGTCTTTTTATGACCTTTCTCCTGTTTGTGCCTTTCTTCCTTTGCTTGTAAAAGTCCATTGGGAAGACTTAGTCATATCACTGGGGGCTTATTTTCCTCTTTCTTCTTACATTTTTGGCTAAGAAGTCATAAAATATTTCTTTGACAACTTGGTGAAGTGTTCTCTCCTATTTTCCAGGGAAGTATTGTTGCTGCATTTCATTTGAGCAATGCATATTAGGAAGTGACTGGTTATCCTTGGCTTTTTTATTTTAATGCTGGTGTGACTCTTTTGCAGGCAGTAGAATTAGTCTTGAGTTCAGAATCAGACCCCCAGAGTATTTTGGTGTGAAACTCGCTACCTCTTCTCTGGAAAAGATATACAGGAGCAAAAGAGGGGGAGGATGAAAGGAGCCTTTACTATACTCTCTACTTCTATGCTCCTGTTCTCTCAGGTGGACAAACTTATTTATTCTACAGTTAGCCCTCTAGCCACTAGGGCCTGTTCCATGTAGGTACCAATTACCTGCCCTCTTACCTACTCAGTGCTCTTTCAGTACAGTGAGGAATTGGGAAGAAGGTCCTTGAGACTTTGGGGGCAGGAGCAGGCCCAGTAAGGGAGGTTCCTAAAGGACTAACACTCAGGGCAAAGTGGGATGAGAAAGAGTTATATAAGTGCTGATGGGGAGTTCAGTCCACACAAACTTACTTGAGCTTCCTCTGCTCTTGGAAAGGAGGAAGATTTCAAAAGAAGGGTGGACCATGGAGATCAGATAGTAAAATATAGAGAAGAGAGAGGAATCCTTGTTTCATCCTTTCCTTCTCTAATTTGGGTAAGGAAGGTGAGATAAGGAGAGCTCAATAGGACACATCTACAATCCCCTCATATCACATTTCTGGGTAGTAGAACTCCCTCTAATAATCCACAAAGTCTTTTGAAAGGCATCCTTTACACTGCTCCTCTGTCCGAATGCCTACCAAACCTCAAGAATGAGTAGCTAAATTGAAATGCTGTGATCACTGCATATTACATTCCTCATAGCTATCTTGTGTTATTACTTTGGGCATAATTTACCCTGGAAAAGGCTTTCTGGTATAGCTATAGAGGTGTGAGGTATAGAGAGCTATATAGCTGTGTTAGTCTGAAGTCAGGAAGTCCCCTACCTTTTGCTTATGTAACTATAGTGAAAAACTCCTAATATAGACATAGTACATGTCATAAAAATGTGACTTGGCCAGTTTGGCTTATACTGGTTCACTAAATGACATAAACTATAGCAGCAAAACCATTTTTTTCAGTATATCCACACATTAAATTAAATCAATAAATTCCAGAGCAGTTTAAGCCAGAGTAAACTACTCCCAGGGGCAGCATCTACACATGTGCCCAGGAGAGCAGAAATTTGAGCAGGGGCAGAATAGTTTATGCCATGGCCACTTCTACGTGGCTCAGACTGGGCTGGCAGGGACATGGCGTGTCAGCCCTGGACTCTGTATGATGGTGCCAGGCACCAGAGGGGCTGGTTGGGGCAAGAGGGTGCTGCAAGGGTGGAGCTGTGTGGTTAGGCAGCAGGCAAGAATCTGCCCCACTCCTGCTTGGGCTGGCTAACTGTGTGCAATTTACACCTGCGGTCAGCATCTACATGTGCTTTTAATTGCAGTTAATTAACCCACCATAAGGTAAGACTGTCCTTGACAGTACCATATTATAGTGGAATTAAATAGTTTATTGTGGCCTAATAGCATTGCACATGTAGACAGTGACACTTTACCCCACAGCTAATTAGTCTACTCTAAACTTTTACAGCAATTTCATTGAAAAGCATGCCTTTTCCTGACATTGCTATACTGGTAAAAGTTTCTAGTGTGAACTTGGCCTTGTGCTCTCCAGTTCTGTTTGTTGCAACTCGCTATCATCTTATTGCTTAGATTCTACCCTTAGCCAAAATATTAGGCTTTGTACAATATGGGTGCATCCACACATGCAATCATGTGTGCTTGCAGCAGCTCTAATCGAAGTGGTGCAAATTTGAGCCGGGGCTTTTTGCCTGAGCACGTGTGTCTGGACAGGCACTTTGGTGTGGGGCAAATTGTGCCACTTGGGGCAAAATAACCCACCTGGCTCCTCCCAAATCTGTAGCCAGGGGGAGCTGGAGCCTGGGCAGTATAGAAAGGGGGGAGTTGGAGCCCAGCATTATAAAAAGCTGCCCTTTGCTGGCCCCAGCAATATAAAAAACCTTCCCTAGCAAGCAGATCAGGGCTACTCCTCAGGAGCTTCTGGGGCTTGGCCAATTGGTATCTGGGGACACTAGCCCCTTGTGCCAGCTGGACTGCTGCAGCAGCATCTCAAATCCATTTTTTAAAATACCACAAAATCCATGTTCTTTCACAATTAGAACAAAAGACTACTATACATACATACATAGAAAGAGAGAGAAAGAGAGAGAGATCAGTTGTGCAATGCTTTACTGATATATTTAGAATGTTAAAGCAATTTGGAAGTCTACCAGTCTCTCTATCATAATAATAAAATAAATTCTAAATATCTTTATGTGTTGATGTGTGTGTTTGGTTGTCTTCTAACATGATGGGTGTGTGATGGGGATGTGGTGTTTTCAGGAGCGGGGTGAGATGGGGTGTAGGGGAAGGCAGGTGGGGGTGTGGAGGGATGTGGGTCGATGTGTGGCTAGGTGTGGCATGATTGTGAGGGGACTGTGGGTGTGGTGGGACCATGTAGGGGGCTTTTCAGGAGGGTTGTGTTACCTGGCCCCCACAGGCTGCAGCCCCCCCACACAGCACATGGACTGCCCCCCTCTGCAGGGCCCAAGCTCCACCCTGGAGGGCCACACCCTCACCCCCTTGGATTCCAGGCACCCTGCAGGGACACCTGGTTCCAAGGCAGCAGGACCCAGCAAAGCACACACAGACAGAGTGCTGAGCCAAGTCGGGCCCTGCTGGCACTGGGGCAGCTTGCACTGCCAGGCCAGGCTGGTTCTATGGTGGCAGGACCTGGCTTGGCATGACACATGGTCCCTGCTTGCCACACTGGGTCTTGCTGCCGTGGAACCGGCCTGGCCTGGCAGCGTGAGCTGCACCAGTGTTGGCAGGACTTGGCTTGGCTCAGGCCACTGTCCCTGCACGCTGCACCAGGTCCTGCCTCTGGTGGCAGTACTGCTTCCCCCATGGTGCCTGTGGGGAGGAGGTGTGTGGTGGGATCTGGCTTGGCATGGCTCACTAGCCTGGCTTTGCACCGGATGCATGTGATGCATGGCTCTGGGAGGTGTGTCTCCTATGCAAACACATTCCATCTGTGAGGCCCAGGTTGAATCGGGTCAGGTGGACCAGTGGGGCGTGCCTGAGCCTCATGGAAGATGCACCCCGTGGGCCCAATCTGGCACAGGCTGCACAGCTAGCATGCTTTTGCACAGGAACTACACCTCCCAGAGCTGCGCATTCCACTCTGATGCAAAGCCAGCCTAGCAAGTCATGCCAGGTGGGTCTGGGATGGGTCAGGTCCTGCCACGTGCTTCCAGTTCTGCTGTGGCTGCTGTGCACTGCTGGCTCCATGCTCCGGCCACTCACCACCCCCGCCCCCACCACTTGCCACCCCCTGGCCCTGCATACTCCTGGAGATGGCTCTGGGGCTGCCACATGCCTGCTCCCCCACCCAGCAGCTGCAGTGCTGGTGGCAGTGTGCAGGGATGTGACTCTGCTGCAGGCACAGCAGGTGGCAACATGGCAGTGTGTGACCCAGACTGTGTACATGCTGAGTGGATCCAGCCCGGCACATCCAAGGCTGTGTACTAGCAGGCCAGGCTGGGTCCATTCCGCATGTGCTGAGCCCGGGTCTCACAGCACCACGTCACTGCCCACTGTGCCTGCGCAGAGCCACAACCATGCTGCCTCCTGCCACTGGCATCTCAGGGGCCAGGTAGGGGGGGGCGGGCTTGTGGCAGCCCCTGCTCAAGCCCCTCCACGTACCTACCCACTGGGACATCCTCCCCCACTGCTACCCACACCCCCCAACATCCCCTTCCCCGCCCCATATCCCCTGGCAACCCCCGTCACTCTCAACACCCTCCGACATCCCCCGCCACTCCCTCCACTCCCAACACCCCTAACATCCCCTTGCCACTCCTTACACCCATCCATGCCCACCCTCACTCATAACCCCCCCCCCACCCCATGTCCCTAACTTAATTTTGAGAGTAGTACTTTTGTGGTGCTCCTGCTGCTCTGAGGGCAGCAGGAACACCACAGAGATGCTCTGGCCAGAAACCAGAACATCTCTCCCGGAGGACTGACTAGAGGACTGACTCCTGGGTTTCCTCCAGGCACAGTCTGGGACCATGCCTTGCCCTGCTGTTCTGCAGCATGGGGTTTTTTTTGACTCCTGGATATCCAGGGGTCTAATTTTGCCCCTGCACTGCAAATATGCAGTGTGGGGAACATTTTTTTGCTCCTTTTTTGTACATTTTTTTGTACATGTATCTTGCAGCATCTCAAAGGGGTTTGAGATGCTGCAAGATGCACATGTGTGCTCATCTGGACACACCGTATGGGGCTAACTATTGTATTACAAGTCGTCATTATTGCAAAAAACAGTTTGGTACTCAGTATACTGTGTGATATCGAATGCAGTAGCTTCTCGTTATTCATTTAAGCTAAGATCCATCTATGGAATGCATTCCACATTACTGTGATAAAGAGTGGATGAAATGGTTCCCAGTGGATATCTTCCTGCTACCTTCAGGTGGTGTAAGATTTAATGAAGCAATATTTGAAAAGTGATTCAATATCCTCCAATGAAAGGCCATGCAAAATCCATGTCATTTGTAAGCTATCTGGGAATTTATAATGTTTTGGATATTGTAATCTCTGAGGAAAATGGGTTTGCAGCTCTAAATGTGAGTCCCTATCCCATGTTATATTTAGTGAAATGTTTTGCTCATTGGAAAGGGATCCATTTCATGAGACATAGCTCTTTACATTAAAAAGAAAATATTGAAAAGCAGTATTTTTTCTGCAGTTGTAGGTTTCTCCCTTATAAGTATATGAAGGACATAAATAATAGGCATTCTGACTTTAAATGAGTTTAGCTTCTACTGAGATAGAAAAAAAACTGGAGGTGGAGTACTGGGCTGATTGAAATCAACGAGTCTCTTGAAACTGCCACGAATAGGGGCAGCATTTTGCCCTACAAACCTGTTCTACATCACCACGATAGTTATAACAATTATTTTTTTCAATAAATATTTTTGTAGTCTTATTGATATGCCTACTATGTCAGTTAAGCCAGAGTCTGCAACATGTTCCCACACACATTGGCCATGTCATTCATTGCTTAACTCATTACTTCATCTACTGTCCACAGATGATATCACAACCTGCAGTGAGGTAACTTGGTAAGAAGACTTTTGTAGCCTGAAATGCATGTGCCAAGAAAAACTTCAGAAACATTGATTTTTGTGTCTTTGAGTATTAGTCATATTCAGGAGAGACATTGCAAGTATGTTTGTGCATGTAAAGATGGATTTCATTGACTAAAACCCCTTCCCTAAGGCCAGAACTGAGGATCCCCTTACACAGGTGCACAGAGAGAATGGACAGGGGCATACCACTACCATTCCCAGTACACTGCCAGAATTCCACTAGGCCACTGCTTATTAGGTATGATATTAGTAAGCAGCCCTGATTTATTTTGCCACCATCCAAGGAAAGAGAGTGAGAGAAAAGATTTGCTTCAGATTATTTTTGACACTTCTATGTTTTTTAAGAAATAAAAGACTTCTCTGAAAAGTAATTCTGCCCTACTTTTTGTTAGTAGTGCTTCATTTGTACTAGAAGGAAATATTAACTAGATGAACGGATTAGTGTTTGTTTTTACTGTAGCTGTGTCACAGTTGTATGTGCTTACAGGATATCACATATCTACTAGTCTTCATATTACGTGCAATAAAAATGTTATTTTGGACATGGCAGAAATGAAGTGCTACCAGCTTCATTGCATTCTCCAATTTTGGTGAGTAGTGGAGTGGCATATTCTTAATGTGAAACAAAAGAGGGTTGTGAATATTAAAAAAGCAGCGTGGCCAACCAGAGTTAAACACTCGGGATAAGATATTAACTTAAACCATATGTGAAATACAGCTGTTTCTGCTGAGGCTTTCATCAGTCTATACTGGAAAGATTGGTGGGTTTTAATATGTGGTTTCAAGCAGAGCCAATAGAAATGTGTGGAAAATGTGTGTGAAATCAGTGTATATCCATGGGGGGTCCTTGAGCTTCAGTGTAATTTTTTCTATATTAATACAAATAATATGACTATCTATACCTGTATCATCACAAAATACCTTTTATTTCCAAGATCATAAGTGAAACGTAGGAAGGATAGTCTAGGTGTATAGATCATACTGACTATATTTATCTCTACTTTGTACATACAAGTTTTGTATTTTTGTTGAAGTCAGTTATGAAATTAAGATGGAAGTCATGGTGAGAATCCTCTGCTGCAAATACATGAAACTTTGTACATTAACTGATCAAAAGATTTATTGGAAATAAATGTTTTTGACTCAGATCTTTCAGGTAAATGAGGTCCAGGGCTATGAATAACTAAAAGCTGAGCAAGACCTGCAGTAGTTTAAGTGAAAGCTATAACTGCCTGTGTGAATATTGGTGGGCAAGCATCTGAAAGCTTAGAATCCAAAGAAAGGGACCTCCTTTGGATCATCTAGTCCAACCTGTATGGACCTTTGATTTGTTTTCAACCCTATCTTACCCAAGTTTATCCGAAGGAGAAAAAAGTTATTCTGTTACTTAGAGATTAATATCCTTAGTGTAGGAGCTACTGCTCAAATTTATCAGATTATGCTAAAACGTATACCTGAGAAATGGTGACTGGATGCTGAGTGGAACTGACTTTGCCAACACTAAATTCCTGTTCCCTATTCTGGCTGGCACACCATCAATAGCCAAGGCTTCATCTGACTCCCTTGTGGTTTCTAGATCAGATCTTTATCAAGGTGTCCTAAAGGAAAGTCTTCCACTTGGTTATGCCGGCAAGAGATGTGGTAAGTCTTTCCCATTTGGAAATCACTTCAATGTATACCCAAAACATAGCACAGCATTTCAGATTTTGGTAACAACAGTACAATGAAACTAAGCCAGAACAGGGGGAAAGATCCAGTTATGCTAGATCCAGATGCATTGACTGTAGCCATAAAAAAATCTTGGATAATCCAATGAATCACTTTAGAGTAATGTTTACCCACTACAAAGATAATTTGAGAGATGAGAGAAATGAGAAACCATGTTAAATTTTATTAAGTAGGATTGCTCTCTTTCTCTCTCTCTCTCTCTCACTCCTTGAAGAGCACGTGAGGCAGAGCTAAAAAAATTTTTTCTTTATATTTTCAAAATCTGTTAAGGGAAGCAAATGACTTTTATGAGCTTGTAGAAAAAGTAAAGTGGTGTTTTGTAATGATAGTTGTCAAGGCATTTGTTTTGTTTGAGTATATTGATAAGACAAATTCAGGGAAAATATTGGAGAAGCAGTTTTGTCTTTGAAGTGGGAACAAAGCTCAGTGGGCTCCACTAAGGAGAAGTTAGAAGAAAGAATTGAAAATTGCGAAATTTTGTGAAAGTAGATAGTAAATAGTTGTGAGAACTGTACACTAAGAATTGGACACTTATTTTCTCTTTACAACTCTTTACCTTGCATATTGACTTTGTTCAAATAATTGAATCTCTCTCTTTATTAGTTTCCCGTATAAAATACAAGAGAATAATATTAGCAATGTTGGATTGAGGTTGTAGCCATGATTGTCCAGGAATCATGTGAGAAACAAACATTTTTTGTGAGTGATATCTTTTATTGGACCAACTGTATGGATGCCTTACATTTGAAAGTTTCTCTAACTTTATCTTAACCATGCAGTTGGTCCAATAATCCTTGTGCCTCAGAGGGTAATATTTTTACCTCTAAAACACAAGCTTGTTCCTAGTTTAAGTGGTACTGTATAGATGCAAACTGTTGTTATTCTTGTCATGGTAGTCCCCAGGTCCTCACTAGCAGAGGCACAATATTAACAAGAACACATCTCTGAGCATAGAGCCTAAATAGGCAAGGTGTGGGAAGGGAAATGGGCACAGAGAAATAAGCACACTGTATGTCAGTAGTAAAGGAAGAAATGGCACCCAGGCCTTCTGAGCCTCAGTCTAGTGCAGTATGGCTTCTTCCTTTATTTTAGAGCTAGCTTTTCATCCATCCTGTGGTTGCTTCAGCAGGTGTCACTACGGAGCGGCCCCAAAGGGAATGGGTGCTTGTACACATGATGGAGGTTTAGTCTTTCGGGTTGCAATCTATGCCTCCTCAATTGAAACGGTGAGTTTTTACTTGAAACCATTTCAATTTCCATCGCTATATATAAATGATTGTCCTGCTGGCCACAGGAGCCTGCTGAAGGCAGAAGTGGCGAAAGGACCAATTCTTTTTTTCTTTTTGGCAGAGCCTGTGGAGGGAATCGTGCATAGGGCACTAGAAGCCTGGGCAGGCTTGGGGAAGCATTGTATCATGCGCCTCTGAGATGGGGCAGCACCTGGCCACCTAGCAGCCCACTCGGGCATTCGGCACCCCGTGCATTGTCCCCGCCACCTTCTCTGGCAGCCAGTACATCCAGCCACCCTCCTGTCACCTCCCTGTGCTGCCCCAGGGGCACGCCAGCCCATTCCCGGGCAGCCCCAGGTGTCTTGTTGGCTGCAGGAGCCTTCTGAAGGCAGAAGCAGTGAGGGACCCAATCCATTTTTTTTTGGTGGAGCCAACTCACCTCTCCTGTGGCTGGCGGGGGGAGCTGAGTAATGGCTGCAATGTTCCAACTGGCATTGTTCCGAATTAAAGTACATCATGATGTAGTTTAGTTTGCAATGATGCAAACTTATTTAAAACCCACAAAACTCAGGTATGTCATATGTGATGCCATTAAGTTGCACAAAGGGAAATATTCATCACCTGTACATTGTGACATCATCACATGTACAAGCACCCTTCATTTCTTATTTTCAGATACAATGTAGGAATCCAATTACATCTCTGTTACTACAAACACATGCAGTTATGGGGAGGAAGAGCAGTTTTACCTCAGTGGTCCTCAGATGAGCATTTGATATGTGGAACTTGTTCAGGCCTGATGCAGCAAGCTTGCCTAGGGGTATGTGCTGTAAAATAGAGAGCAATCAGAAGCTTAGAACCCGTGGTAGATCTTCAGCACACTGGCAGCCTTCAGAAGCGGGGCAAACAGACTGATGATTGTTAACCTGAGAAAATCAGAAGTTGATAATGTTGAATAGCATCAAACACCTCCCTTTCACTGCAAATGCTTTGAAAAAAACTTAAACTGAGCCCTAAGAACTAAGAACTTAAACAGAACACTAAGGACACTAAGGCACTGAAGCTGGCTGTTTAATTCCCACCAAAATAATGTCCCTCAAGCCAACAGTAGCAATGAAAAAAGTGTATTACTATCATAGCTCTGATTTGGGCTTGTGTACCATGCATATTGCAGAAAAGGAAAATTACTTCTAATGGCAATCTCTCTGAAGCACTCAACCTCTTTCTGATTTCTTTCCCCTAACAACCACATTGCTTGGACATACATTGTCTAAACACACTGTTTTCCTTTCCTGTGTGCAATGTGGGGTTTTCTGGATGATTTTTTTAGGGGGGGGGGGGGGTCCCTTTGCCCAGAAAAGGATGGTTTGTGGGTAAGCGCTACAGAGAAAAAGCCACAGAATAATTACAAACAAATATGTTTTTATTTTTTCTTGCTGTCACAACTTTCTCCTCTTACTTTTAAAATTCTCTATAGACTTAATTAACCTCAACTAGGATCATAAATAGGGCTGGACAAATAATTAATTGTGAACAATTTATTGGATAATTTTTGTCTTTTTTTATTAATGTTTTGGCAACAGACTGATTTATTTTTGTTAAATGTATTTATTGTTCAAAAATGTTCAATGAAAACATTTTGCTCAGTAATTCATTAATTATTAGTTCAAGTATTCAGCGTACAAGCATTCTGTTGATTTCGTTGTGATTAAAGAACATATAGTATATCTGTTTCTCAATTGAATAAGCTTAATTTTTAAAATCATGTTTCCAGGGTAAACGGTATGAATTCACTTTCTGTGACTGTTCTGTATTACTCAGTTAAAATTGCTTGTTTCAGAAAATATTTGTGCCAGGTAAGCTGTTTTGCCTAGATTAGTTGGAGTCAAAATAAGTCTATTAAAATCAGGTTTCACAGAAGATTCACAGAACATTTTTAAAGTTGTTCTCTCTGCTAGCTTCCTACATGTTTTAAGAGGGCCTTTTTTTTTTTAAAGAAAAACCTTAGTTAATAGCAATAGTCAGATGTGCCTCTTATTGGTAAAAAATACACAGTATTTTGTCTAGTCTTCTAATCTAGAGGAATTTTAAAATATCAAATAAGCATCCCAAATCCTATATGTATCCTAAATTTTAATCCTCAATTAAAATAAAAAGAAAGAAAAAACATAGTCAACAGACCTGGCCAAGATTTTCTATTGTGTTTGCTTTGTGTTGCTATTCAGCAACGTTGTGGGCTTTGTGTGTGTGTGCGTCCGCGCACATGGGTTTTGCTGTTCTTCTTTTACTGCTTTCACTTTTTCTTAATCAGTTGTTCTTGTGTGT
Organism: Alligator mississippiensis; assembly: GCF_030867095.1. NCBI lineage: Eukaryota > Metazoa > Chordata > Crocodylia > Alligatoridae > Alligator > Alligator mississippiensis. The sequence goes on from NC_081830.1 coordinate 48,567,565, forward strand.
CAAGAGTGTGGCAGTTGAACAACATTACACGCTGTAGTAATCTGTCTTTGAAACAGGGGGGCCTTGGGTCTGTCTTTGGGTAGCAGCTGCATACACTTCCCATGATGGTCTCAGCAATATGCCTTGAATCCCAACTATGTGTTCACACTCCTTGTGCAGACTGAGCCACGAGTGTCAGACATGCTGGGAATTTTTTGGAACTAGTGTTGACAGTTTGCCCTCTCTTTAGAAGTTGGATTTAAGCCCACAGCTTAATCCAGGGCATATACCATTTGGGTTGAGAAGTAAGTTGTGTTCTTGTGGTATAAACGTGTACCTCAGAAATTGTTCTGAGATTTACCAATTTTTTTTTTTTTAACTTATCACCTAAATAGTATTTAAAACCTGTTCTCCAGAGAGAAATCTACTGAATTAACCAAAAATGCATCCAGGGAACATCTACACAAAACACTATTTTCGTGTTGTGGGGGTTGCTGTAGCAATGCACTACGGCAACATAGCAACAGCAGGCACGAACCGTGAGGCCACAGCTGTGTTGCTGTAGCAACACACTCCCTCGCTATAGCGCATTACTATGGTGACATTGTGGCTAAAAATAACCTTGCGCTGCTGGCATCATGCAGTAATGGCTGCTACTGCGCCATCATTTAGTACTTAATGATGGTGCAGTAACAATGGTCCCATAGGCGCACGTGTAGACATGTTTCCAGCCTCTTAAACAGAAGACAAAACACAATTGTACATTTCTGTCTGCCTTTCCCAAACCTTAAACTGGAATTCCAGGTTTTCAGTGAAATGGCAGACAGGCAACTGTGCAGACTCTCTTTGCTTAAGCATTCTGGGAAGAGTGAAAAAGAATTAGGCAGTTATTTGTTCACTTTAACACATCTTTCCTAATAACAACCCAAGTATTCTGTCCTCAGCAACTTAACATAATAACATTTGAACAAGGGAGATTTTTATATATGTAAATGTTTTGGTTGTTTGAAAACTAAACACATTCTTAGATTTCTCATCCCAGTGCCAGCAGTAGGCCAGCTGGGGTGTTCTTAAAAGGATAAATTGATAAAAGTCCTAATAGGGGGACCTTGACAGGAAAAAGCCAAAGTGAATTAGCTTGCTGAGACATGGCTAACATCATTGAGTTTATATATGTTTCATTAAACCGAGACTTGACAGCTTTATGAGGAAACAGTGGGGTTTGCAGTGTATGAACAACCTGTAACACTGCCAAGGCTGATCAGGTCCTGTGCCATACAGCCTATTTAATAGACAAATATTTGCACAGTGAAAATGTCATTTTAAATGACTAGTTTGATAATCCCTTAAGCTTTTAAATGATCTGCAAAGTCTGGAAATTCTACCCTGGTGTTTAAAATCCACTGACACATTAGATAATGAAAGCAAAAAATGATGGCCTAAGCTTTGTTTCTAAATTAGGAATTGGTTTTTTTTTGCTCAATATGGGTCCTTTTTACCCTGCAATTGTCTTCTTTATTTATTTAGAGGCATATCTAGAGCTGGACTGATGTCTAGTCTCCCTGATGCAAAAAGTAGTTTGTGCTTGCAAAGCTCTTGGGTGGATATCATGAAAAAAAAATCTGAGAACTTGCTTTAGTTTTAACTACCTTATCTGCACCAACAGTCAAGCAATCACTGTGATTCACAATTATGGTTCAGCTGTGGGTGCAAATTGGCTCTGAATAACTGAAAAATTAGTAATATAAACTATTCAAAACTAGTTCTGTAGCTTTGTTTTTCAGAGCTACTTACAATAGCAAAATTATTATTATGTCACTTTCGGTGGCACCAAATTAATAATTATTCAGCTGTTCATGACTAATGGATAGAAGCAGACTCTTACAACATGCATTTGCTCATTCTGTGCCCACACCTCAAGTAACTCAATACTATTGAAAGGCCTACTGTATAATGCAGCCAGTGTAGCTGTGAATGAAGATTAATTAGTAAATCTAGAATACCATATTACATTTGAAAAAAAAATAAAAATCAGAAGATATCCTAACTTACAATCCTCTCTCTGATAAAGTCTATGGTAAATCTCTCATTATGTTCAAATCTAGCACTAGGGTTTTCTTTTTTGTGTTTGAATCAGTTCTTCTTTTTAAGATCTAAGACCTGGATCTTGCTTTCTATTGTACCCAGGACCCACCCCAATAAATTAACAGGGTGTTTTGACTGTGTAAAGAGGATAATGTCATTGATCTTTATGATGCTACTCAATTAAGGACACAAGAAAAAGTCTGGTTGGACTTTTTAGCCAGAAAAAGGTTCTAAGGAAGGGAAGGTAAAAGTTTGATAAAATAATAGCACAAAACAGAATAAATAAAACCCCCTTTTCTAAAACACACAGTAAGTGATGTTTGGACAGTGTGTAGGCAGGTATAGATCATGAGGGCAAGTAGGCTCAAATGCCAATGACAGATTTAAATAATAGCATAGCTACCTATGGCTGATCACAAAAAAGTGTATCTTTAAGCACATATTCTTCATAGATTCATAGATTCATAGATGTTAGGGTTGGAAGGGACCTCAATAGATCATTCAGTCCGACCCCCTGCATAGGCAGGAAAGAGTGCTGGGTCTAGATGACCCCAGCTAGATGCTTATCTAACCTCCCCTTGAAGACTCCCAGGGTAGGGGAGAGCACCACCTCCCTTGGGAGCCTGTTCCAGACCTTGGCCACTCTAACTGTGAAGAAGTTCTTCCTAATGTCCAGTCTAAAACTGCTCTCTGCTAGCTTGTGGCCATTATTTCTTGTAACCCCCGGGGGTGCCTTGGTGAATAAAACCTCACCAATTCCCTTCTGTGCCCCTGTGATGAACTTAAAGGCAGCCACAAGGTCGCCTCTCAACTTTCTCTTGCGGAGGCTGAAAAGGTCCAGGTTCTCTAGCCTCTCCTCGTAGGGCTTGGTCTGCAAGCCCTTAACCATACGAGTGGCCCTTCTCTGGACCCTCTCCAGACCCTCTCCTTGTATAGACTGTATACAAAAAGTTCTTAAGAATATATTTACATACAGACAGGTAATGTCTAGCAGCATGAAAGTTGGGATTCACACAGCAGCAATGCCACCACCAACCTTCCGACTAATTGCTCCATAGTGATGCCATGGGATCAGGTAAAGTGGGAAACCAGGATAAGAGGCAGAGGATGAAAAGACAGAAATCTTGAAAATTGCATTAATGGAAACAGCAGGCAGGGGTCATTGACCAAAGAGCTTTAATTGTCCAAGGAACTCAGGGGAACCAATTTGCTGTGATTATTACAAACTATTGTAAGGAAGAAAGAGCAAATAAAAAAAGAGCCTCATGAAGGGCAGTGAGCCAAAATAAAGGATTCCCCTCAAGAATTTTCAGCAGTCCTCTCCTCAAGGATATGTTGTTCACCAGTTCCTGCCTGGCAGGGGGGCTATCCCTGCTGTCCCCCACTGCCCCATGCCATGTGGGGGGCTCTGCCACGAGCCCCCCACCCCCTGCCCACTGTCCAAGCTCCCCTGTGGCTGCCCCACCTGGCCCAGCTCCCATCCCTTTAATAAAAAAACAACCCACCCCTGAACTCACAGGCTTCTCTCCAGTAGGGCTGTGAGAAGCTTTGGGTGGTGATTTGATTTGGAAGAAATTCAGCCCAGTTCAGTGGTCGAATCTCTGAATCTGAATTGAATTAGGATCAATTCAAAGGTCCAAATCAATTCAGAACTGTCCGAATCTTCAGAAAATATTCAGAGAGCTTTGATGATGCAGGCAGTCCCCGGTGGCTGCAGCAGGGGGCTGCAGACACTCTGAGCTGGTAAGTACTAGGGGCAGGGGAAGGGGGCTGGGGGAGGGTGGAGGGCACCATGGGGGGATGCCTGCCAGCTCCCCTGGCCCCTGCCTGCTCCCCCAGACCCCACATGATGCCCCCCCTGCCCCAGCTCAGTACTTTAAAGAAAAGCCCCGGTGCTCACCATGTGCTGCCATGTGGGGGGTGATCCCCACTGCCCCCACTTCCCCACACTGCATGGGGGGCTCTGCATGAGCCCACTAACCCCCCCCCCCGCTGCCCCAGCCCCCCCACAGGTGACTCATTGGGGCCAGCTCCAGCCCTTTAAGAAAAAAAAACAGAAAAGCCCTAGAACTCACAGCTTCTGCAGCAGCCTCGGGGTTTCAGGGGCTCATGCAGGGCCCCCCACATGGCATGGGGCAGTGGAAGGCAGTGGGAAGTCCCAGGTTTTTTTCTTTTTGTTTTTTTTCTTAAAGGGCTGGAGCTGGCCCATGTGGGGCACCCATGGGGGGGGCTGGGGGAGCATGGGGGGGTCAGGGGACTCATGCAGAACTTTCCATGCATCATGGGGCAGTGGGGGGCAGCAGGGATCTCTCCTTGCCTGGCAGCACCCACTGAGCTGGGGCTTCATACAGGCCTACTACCCAGCAGAGGGAGCAGCGATTCTTGCTTCCCCTTACTGCAGGGGGGCATCTTCCATGAGCCTCCAGAAGCCTCAAGGCTTCTGCAGTAGCTGATGAGTTTGGGTTTTTTTGTTTGTTTTCTTTTAAAGGGCTGAGAGCTGGGCCAGGCAGGGCAGCCATGGGGGAGGGCAGGGGTTGGGACTGTAGCAGGGGTTGGGGAGCTTGTGGCAGAGCCGCCTGGCAGCATGGGGCAGTGCAGGAGCAGTGGGGATCACCCCCCTGCCTGGCTGCGGTCAGAAAGTGGGGAATATTTTAAAACAACCAGGAGCTGGGGCAGGCAGGGCAGCCGTGGTCGGGGGTTGGGAAAGCAAGCGGGGTCAGGAGGTGCTTAGGGGGGCCAGGGAGCAGGCAGGGTATGGGACCTAGCAGGGGTCCCCCCATGGTACTCTGTTCCCTCCTCCAGCCCCCCCTTCCCTGCCCCCTACTTACCAACATGAAGTCCGGGTCCAGCTCCCTGTTGCAGGCAGTGGGGACTGCCCAAATTGCCAAAACTCTCTGAATCTTTTTTTAATCGATTCAGAGAGCTTTGAATCAATTCGGACCTTTTAATTGGTCCCCTAATTCAATTAAGATTCAGAGATTCGGCCACCAAATTGGGCCAAATCTCCTCTAAATCGAATCTCTACCTGAAGCTTCTTACAGCCCTACTTTTCTGATTTAGGACTCCCTGGACAATATCCTTCTATGACTTACCTAGGAAAAGAACACTGCCAGGAACTTCCCTCCATGGTAATGCTACGAGATAGTATAGGATCACTCTGAAATGAGCTTATCTGGACACCCCCCCCCCCCCCTGCATCTTAAAAGCACTCCAAAGTTGCTCTGGAATCTCTTCAATCCAAATGTTCAGGAATAGTGGTACATTTTGTGGATAACTGGCATTTTTACAGAAGTATTGAAAATCTGACTACTACTTACTTAAAATAGCCTTGTAACGGTGTGATGACAGGGTTTATGATAAAGAGATCCTTTGCTTCCTGTTCTAAACAACTTTTAGTTTAAATCCTGTTTAGTAAGGAAATGAACTATTAAATGACTGGCCGAATATTGCAGTACAGTTTTTGACAGTTTGAAGTTAAATTTGCCGTTAATTATAGAGGTGGACATGAAACTGTATTTCCTTCCCAGGCAAGAAGCAAAGTTTTTTACAAGATATCTTTTATTGGACCAACAGTATAATTGAGAGAGATTCTAGAAAAGTTTTTCAGCACAAAGTATGTTTTTTCAAGTCTGGTACCAGGTCTGGACCTGAAGAAAGTAACTGCGTGTTCATACATGTGCTCCGGGAGTGGGGGGAAGGGGACTTTAATTAGAGTGGCTCTGGGAGCTGATCTAATTAAAGTGCCTGAAGCTCTCATGTATCAGTGTCCCTGCACTTAAAAATGGTGGTGGGGTCACTTTAACTAAACCTAGTTCAAGCTTTAGTTAAAGCACCTCTGCTGCCATTTTTAAGCACGGAGACGCTGATACATGAGATGCTGAAGTCTGCTGGAGCATGGTAATTATCATGCACCAGTAGACTCAATTAATAGAGCCGTCCCTGATGCAGTGTAATTACAGCATGTCAGAACAACCTCATTGCTCATGCATAAGCTCCCTTTTTGACCAGTTTCATGGCTATCCAGTGAGTCCAGTAGAAGATATAATCTAAAACACCTTACTTCTCATGTTTCCCAGACCATCCTGGCTACAAGACCCCCCTCTCCTGCTCTCCCCCCCTCCCCTCCCAACCCCCCCCAAACAAACAAACAAACAAAGCAGTATTCTAAGATCAGGGCTTTTGCTTGAGGTCTGAGTGATGCAAATGTAAATTCCTGGGCTTCCTGATGTAAACCAGAAATGCAAACCTGAGGCATATACACAAACCAGATCTTGCTCTGGAAATGGTAGGTGAGTCAGGGCTGCCTGTGTGTTTGGCTTCCTGAGTGTTTGTTTGGTGGTGGGGTAGGAGGGTGTGTGGACAGGTGAGGGCAGTGTGGGGTGTTTGCAGGGAAAGGGGGTAGTGGGGATGGATGTACACAAGTGTGTGGGGGCGTTACCCATATGTTAGGTCCTCAGAGCTGGCCAGGGATGGGAGGAGAGACAGGGGTAGGGAGCATGTGCAGTAGAGCTTGCTGGTGTGGTGCAGGTGCAGTTTGCCTGTCCCCTATCTAGCCCACAGCTTCCCCCATGGCAATCCACATGGAGCCAAGCCCCACCCACTCCTGCCTGTGCCTGCTGGCTGGCTGCTGCAGGACCAGTTATTGTCTTGGCAGGGACTGCTAGCCCTAGCTGTGTGGTGGAAGGAGACCCTGATTGGAGAAGAGGACCAGCTGGAGCCCTTAAGAAGCCCCCAGAATTGAGGTACAATGGGGAGCAGAAGCAGAGAATGTAATGTGGCAGACAGGTGAGGAGCAGCTGTCCTGCTCACCTTTTATTGTATTTATCAAAAACAGACTTCTAGGGATCCCTGTGGCAAAGCCCGGTGCCTTTTGCTACAAGGCTAGGCATAACTAAGACTTTGGATGGATGTTAAATCATTGCAGATTTTTTATGAGGGTCTGAGATTAGATGGAGTATTTACAAATGGAGGTTTGAGGTGGGAGTTAGGTACCAGAGAAGCTCCCATTCAGGCCCCTAAGGCCCCATAGCTGATCCAGAGGGTTCAGCTGTATCAGAGACTGGACTGGTGGTGTTAGTTGTTTCTCTCTTCAAGGAGAAGGGCTGTTCCTAGAGTGAACATCACCTTCTGAAATATTCCATCAAAGTCATGGCAAGAAAGACCGAGTTAGGACTGGAGCACCCTAGCCTCGAGGGGGAGAATATACTGAGGTTGCCCTATTAAGGATATGGCTATCCCATGCCACCAAGATATCCTCATCTCTGCTGGAAAGGCAGTAATTGTTCAATGGCAATGATGCGGAAAAGGCTGAAGTACTCAAGGCCTTTTTCATCTCAGTCTTCACAAGCAAAGTTAGCTCCCAGACTACTGCACTGGGCAGGACAGTTTGGGGAGGTAGTGAACAGCTCTCAGTGGTCAAAGAACAGTTTAGGAACTACTTAGAAAAGCTGGACATGTACAGGTCCATGAGGCTGGTTGTGCTGTACCCGAGGGTGCTGAGGAACTTATCTGATCTGATAGCAGAGCCTCTGGTCATTATCTTGGTCAGGAGAGGTTCTGTATTATTGGAAAAGGGCAAATATAGTGCCCATCTATAAGAATCCAGGGAACAACAGACTGGGCAGCCTCCCCTCAGTCCCTGGAAAAATCATTGGGCAGGTCCTTAAGGAATCCATTTCTAAGCACTTGGAGAAGAAAGTGATTAGGAACAGTCAGCACGGATTCACCAAGAACAAGTCATGCCTGACCAACCTGATTGCCTTCTGTGATGACATATCTGGCTCTATGGATGTGGGAAAAGCAGTGGACATAATATACCTTGACTTTAGCAAGGCTTTTGGTATGGTTTCCCACAATATTCTTGTAAGCAAGCTAAGGAAGTACAGGTTAGATAACTGGAATATAAGGTGGAGAGAAAACTGGCTAGATCATCAAGTTCAAAGGATAGTAATCAATGGCTCAATGTCTAGTTGCCATCTGGTATCAAGTGGAGTGCCCCAGGAGTCAGTCCTGGGGCTAGTTTTGTTCAATATCTTCATCAACAATCTGGAAGATGGAATGGAGTGCATCTTCAGCAAATTTGCAGGTGATACCAAGCTAGGAAAAGTAGTAGATATGCTAGAGGGTAGGGGTAGGATGTAGAGATATCTCAACAGATTGGAGAATTGGATGAAAATAAATCTCATGAGGTTCAATAAGATCAAGTGCAAAGCACTTAGGACAGAACAATCCCATGTACCAGTACAGGCCGGGGACTAACTAGCTAAACAGCAGCTCTGCAGAAAAAGACCTGGTAGTTACAGTGGACAATAAGCTGAATATGAGCCAACAGCATGCCCTTGTTGCCAGGAAGGCTAACGGTATACTGGGCTGCATTAGTAAGAGTGTTGTCAGCAGATCAAGGGAAGTGATTATTCCACTCAATTCTGCACTGGTGAGGCCACATCTGAAGCACTGTGTCAACAGAAGTAGTGGTACTCTGTGAACCCCCCAAAGGAAGGATTTGGACAAATTGGAGAATGCATTGGAGGGCTACAAAATGGTTAGGGGACTGAGGCACATGACTTATGAGGAGAGGCTGAGGGAACTAGACTTATTTAGTCTGAAGAAGAGACAACTGAGAGGGGATTTCAAGTATTTGAAGGGTGGTTCCAAAGAGGATGGAGCTAGACTTTCTCTGTGGTGGCAGATGACAGAACAATGTTTTCAAGTTGCAGCAAGGGAAGTTTAGGTTTAGTATTAGGAAAAAACTTTTTTCATGAGAAGGGTAATAAAGCAATGGAATAGCTTACCAAGACAGGTTGTAGAATCTCCATCCTTGGACATTTTTAAGGCTAGGCTAGACAAAGCCTTGGCTAGGATGATCTAGCTGGGGATGGTCTTGCTTTGAGCAGGGGTTTGGACTATATGATCTCCTGAGGTCCCTTCCAACTCTAATTTTCTATGTTTCTATGAAACTGTGTCGTGGAGAACAAGCTGTTGATGGTTATCGAGTGGGTCTTTTAAATAGTTTCTGTTTGGAACTATTCTACTTTGACATAGACTCAGCTTTTCTCTGATCTAATAGATATCTATATCCCAGTTTTTAAGCACTTGCTGGGATGCAGGAGACCTAGATTTAAGTTGCTAAATCAGGTAGACTTTAATTGAGTTGACCTCATTCCCTCAAATGACCAGATCACCAGGCTGTTGGCTGATCTTTGGCGAGTCTGCTTTTGATCAGTTATTCCATCCAGGAATGCAGAAACTGTTTCACTTAAACTAGCATACATTCATAGATGTTAGGATTGGAAGAGACCTCCTGCCCTGGGCAGGAAAGCATGCTGGGGTCTGATGATCCCAGCTAGGTGCTTGTCCAGTCTCCTCTTAAAGACCCCCAAGGCAGGGGAGAGCACCACCTCCAGATTCTGGCAACACTTACTGTGAAGAAATTCTTTCTAATATCCAACCTAAATCTGCTCTCCATCAATTAGTGGCCATTGTTCCTAGTTACTTCAGGTGGTGCCCTAGTAAACAGAGTATCTCCTATTCCCTGCTGCCCTCCCTGATCAATTTATAGGCAACCCCAAGATTACCTCTCAGCCTTCTCTTGTGAAGGCTGGAGATATCTAGGTCCCTCAGTCTCTCCTCATAGGGCCTTGCCTGCAGGCCTCTGACCATACAAGTGTCCTCCTCTGAACCCTCTCAAGATTCTCCACATCCCTCTTGAAGTGCGGTGCCCAAACTGGACACAATACTTCAACTGCAGCCTGACCAGTGCCACACTGAGGAGAAGCATCACCTCCTGGACCTGTTTGTCATGCATCTGCTAATGCATGATAAAGTGTGGTTAGCCTTTTTGATCACTTCATCACATTGGTGACTCATGTTCGTCTTGGAGTCAACTATGACTCCAAGATCCCTTTCCACTGCTGTGCTGCTGAGAAGGTAATCCCCCAGCCTGTAAGTGTGTTGGTGGTTCTTTTTGCCCAGGTGCAGCACTTTGCCCTTGTCTTTGTTGAACTGCATCCTATTTCATTCTGCCTACTTTTTCAACCTGTCCAGATCCTCCTGGATCTGTTCCCTACCCTCTGGTGTGTGAACTTTGCCCTTTAATTTGGTATAATCTGCAAACTTGGACAGGGTGCTCTCTACACCCTCGTCCAAGTCACTGACAGAGACATTGAATCCAAAGACTGAGCCTTGTGGGACTCTACTGCCCACATTTTTCCAGGTTGATATTGACCCATCCACCACCACTCTCTGGGTATGACCCTTAAGCCAATTTGCCACTCACTTGACTGTGTAATAATCTACATCACAACCTGTCAGTTTATTTATGAGAACAGAATGTGATACCATATCAAAGGCCTTCTTAAAGTCTAGGTAGATGACATCCACCTCAACTCCTGCATCTAAGCTTTTTGTGACCTGGTCATAAAAAGAAGTAAGGTTAGAAAACAAGAATCTACCTGCAATGAACCCATGCTGATTTCCTTTCAGTATTATTTCCCCTGCTGGGCTCCCACAAATGTGAGCCTTAATGATTTTTTCCAGAGTTTTTTCAAGGATAGAGGTAAGACTAACTGCCCTATAGTTTCCTGGTTCCTACTTCCTCCCCTTCTTGAAAATAGGGACCACATTGGCCTTTTTCCAGTCTTCTGGGACCTGACCAGAGCACCGTGAGTGCTTGAACAGCCATGCCAGCGGCTCTGCTATGACACTGGCTAATTCCTTCAACACCCTTGGATGAAGTTCATCTGGGCTCACTGATTTGAACACATCCAGCTCCTCCAAGTGCCCCTTCATTAAGCCTGTGCTAACAGTTGGTGGGTCCAATTGAGAGATTTGTCTTGGTCTGTGTCTAGGAATACAGATGAAAACAACTCATTGAAGAGCTCAGCATTGTCCCCCTTCTCTGTCACCAATTGTCCTAGTTTATCCTGTAGGGGTCCTATGCTAGCCTGCTCCTTCTGTTTGCTCCCTATATACTTGAAGAAGGACTTTTTGTTGTCCTTACTTTTTGTCTCCAGCCTAAGTTCTAATCCTGCTTTGGCCTTCCTAACTGATTCCCTGCAAGTGCGAGCCAGACAGGTATAGTTCTCCTTGGTAGCTACCCTCTGTTTCCACAGCCTGTATCCCTCTTTCTTTGCCCTTAGGCTTTCCTGGACTTCTCTGTTCAGCCAAGAGGGCTTCTTGGACCCTTTTCTCCCTTTTATGTGCAATGGGATTGTCTCCTTCTGCGCCTGTGGGATCACTCCCTTGAGGAATGACTACCCTTTCTGGACCCCCATTTCACCAATGCTCTTTAGCTTTAACACCTCACTAACTAACCTCCTAAGCACATTGAAGTTAATTTTTCTGAAGTCTAACACATCAGCCCTGATGGTTATTTTACCCACCCTTTGCCGGATAGTGAATTCAATCAATTGATAGTCATTATCCCCTAGGTTACCTTGTACCTGCAGATTCCCCACCAGGTCATCCCCTATAGCTAACACCAAGTCCAACAAGGCATTCCCCCTAGTGGGATTGTATACTTCCTGTGTTAGGTGGAGGTCCTGTATGCAGGTTAAAAACCTACGTGAAAGGTTAGGTTTGGCTGACTGCTTTTCCCAGCAGATGTCAGGGTAGTTTTAGGTCACCCATGACAACCATATCTCTTGACCATATGGCTTCTGAGATCTGTCTGGAGAATTCCAGGTCTAGCTCATCCTCCTGGTGTGGCAGTCTATAGTAGACCCCCACTACCAAGTCCTTTCCCCCCCTCACCCCCTTGTATTCTGACCCACAGTACCTCAGTTTGGCCCTCCTCTGATCCCATCTTGATTAGAGAGGATGTATATTGTTCCTTTACATAGAGAGCAACACCCCCCCACACACTTTTCCCCCAATCTAAGCCATCTGTACATCCTGTAACCTACTGCCCAATCAATGCCTACTGCCCAATCATGAGTAGGGTCCCATCAGGTTTCAGTTAGTCCAACCAGGTAAAAGTTGTTGCTTGCAAGCAGGAGTGCAAGTTCCTCCTGCTTGGTCCCCATGCTCCTAGTGTAAAGACATTTAAGCCCCCCGATGAGTACCCTTGTTACCCCCCTGTACTGATGTCTGTTGGGCTCCTTAGTGTTACCAAATTTGCCCATTACTTTGGTGTGTGCTCATTTATTAGGGATAGTTTCTAGGGTCTTGGTGATTCTGTCAATGTGTTGTTTGTGTTACTATACGGAGCTGTATCTCTCCCTTCTGCAAGCCCTCACCCCCAATGGAGCTATCTTGCAGGACTCAGTTTCAATGGGACTGGGTTCCTCCAGTCAGCCAATCAGTCATACACACAAACACACACAAATTAACGTGACACACCTGACCTGGCCGGGCTGATCAGCATGGACAGGCTGACACCCTCATATGCCAAGAATCAGTTCATAAGAGCAACAATAAAATGCAGTCAGACACAAGCACACAGGTAAACAGAATCCCTCTGAATCCACCTGGGTGTCCAGCTGACACCCTCATGGGCCACCATTCAGTTCATAAGGGCACGTCTGAGTCAAACTGGGTCAATCAGCCTGTACAAGCTGATCCCCTTATGTGTTTCAAACTCAGCACGTCCCAATCTTTGGCCTCTTGATGAGCAGACCCCACAATGTTTTTGGGCTTCACAGGGATCTTTAGCTTAGGTAAAAGAAGCGTTGCTGCAGAGCACGGGAGGAAAGAGAAGCAGAGAAGGAAAAATATATCCAATTACTACCAGTTTGACTATAAAAGTTATTTATTACTAAGCATATGAAATATATAATGGTACCAATAATAATAGACATGCAAAAGAAAAACAAACACAAACAATGACAATACTACCCTGGTTTCACTAAGTATTTGGGGAAACTTAGCTCAAGCTTAACTAATACAGTTCAGGTTCAGAAGTTTATGCCTAGAGAGAAGAGAGAGAGAGCTCTGGGATCACACCTAGTCCAAGGTACTCAGGCTGCAAAGCTGACAGGCACAGTCCGTAGCACAATCCTTGAAGAGAGAAACGATCTGTTCTTCCAGCGTCCCAAGAATGACAGGGGATGGTGTCAGCACAGGAGTTTTCTTCTTCTTTCCTTTCTTCTTCTTCTTCTTTCCTCCTTCATCTTGAAACACACACACTTTTTACAGATTTTTATACCCTCAGTTCAGCTGCTTCGAAGCACCCTCAGTAGTGTAAATCATTGTCTTTTCTATTGACAAGGGGTTATCTGGTTTGGAACATCTCAAGAAACTGATTGATAATCAGGAAACACTTAAGATTAGGGCCACACCAAATACTTGGGAGCCAGCTTGAAATTCCTATGGATGGCAGATATACTGATGGGATATCTCATGGTTTCTTCAGAAACAATAGATAGCTTGCAGCATCAGGATTTTGGATTTTTACTTGTTGTGCACAAGCCTCATCTTAGCATGACTTTTCCAGATCTTACTATAGTCTTTTAACAGACTTAAAGCAATTATTGGGGTGCTCATAACCTTTTGTGGAGAGGACTCCCACCAGTCGTCTCGGGAAAGGTATGACAACACCTGTGATTAGGACTCCAATGGGCTGGACGTTGTGATGAACCCTTAACCATTGTTCAAACGTTGCCCATACCCACTCTGACTCAGTCTCTTGCCTCAGCATTCCCTAACCCGGCAACCGAGTTTTAGTCAATCAAGTTTAAATAGGCCTCCCATAGTGGGACCAGGGAATGTACGGCCCGAGATGCCTATTAAACTTAGAGCTGTGTGTGTGTCGGGGGGGGGAGTCCTTAGTAAATCCAGATTAGAACTGGTCTCATAAATGCTGAGCTGGGTGAACATGGGTTGATTAACATTTGGAGCACAGATTCCTCATCATGCAGTGCTCCCCTGCTTCTCTGGTCCCAGATTTCACTGCAGTTTCTGCTTCAGGCTTTCTGTTCTCCATCTCTCATGTAAATGAATGGTCATCTGGTTCCATCTCGGATGTAAATGAGACCTAGGGCAGTTGGTTCACTCTTGTCACCCTTATCTTGAGGGTCTTAGGTGTGTCTCTCACTGCATCTTAATCAGTTTCGTTTAGGTAGAGGAGGGGAGGGAGGGGGGGTGAGTCCTTTGTGAGTCAGACAGACTGCATCCTGTGCCATGGTTGCCAAAGAACACACAGCTGAGACGTAACATTAGTGCTTACCTTAGTGCTTACCTGCACTGATCCAGTGCATTGCTTGTGGCTCGCTGATCCTAGGTTCTCCTTATCCTCTGCTTCCCTGTCTCCTGACAAACCTAAAGCCTTTGGAGATCAGCCACTCTGTAAGAGAAGAAACTCTTACCTTTAGAAGAGAGATGAATACCATCTCATCCTAAGATGTTTCTCTCATGGAAGTTCAAATCGTGTTTTTAGAAGCCCAAACCTGCATGATGGCACTAACTCCACAAATAGTATATGCTATAAATTATTAATTTCAACAAATTTGTATTTCCCAGAAAAAAAATAATTTTAATTGTGAATGACCTGACCAGCTCTAACTAATTAGGGCCTCCAATGTTATACTTTTACTAATCTGATTTTTTTGTTCCCCTGCCAGTAAAGTAGTATGTTCAAAATAAGAAGGATTTGGACTGCATTTTAGTTAAAAAAAAAAAAAAAAAAAAAAAAAAAAAAATTAATAAGACCCCAGAAGCTGAGTGCTGGCCCTTCTGTTCTTTTTATGGCTAGGATTTTAAGAACATCTTAAGATGGTTGGATTCCATCCCCACTTTCAGACCAACCTGGAGATCCCTGGATCTAAGTCATCTGTGTCAATTCAGATCATTTTAAAACCTAATTCCAAAATCTTGATGTGGATATGTACTTTTCCAGACTTGTAAAAGACATGTTGTAGTTTTTTACCTCCTGTCTTTTTTCCTGAGGTAAAGAACCAGATGTGTACCCATTAAGCCTCTGTGGAATAAACTTTTGTCAATAAGAATACGATGGTGATGTAAGAGTTATTCAGGGACATTCTTTTTAATAGCGAGTTGGATTAAGAGGAGTAGGGGTTTAAAATCAAAATTTATGCAGTGCACAAGTTATTTAGTTTGCCCTATACATTTTGTGTATTAGTTGTATAGTATAAATTTATATTTAAAATCAAAGAGCAAGCTAACTAAATATATAGTAATGCATAGGGCAATGGGATCAAATTGCAAGCTTGATTCTGTATGTAAAGTTTAGAAACCAATACGAGTACCTGAGTATCTGCATATCTTTTTTATTTATCTTGTGTTGTTAAAAACTTTTTACAATACTTACTTCAGCAAACCTTGCTGCATATAGAAAGTCATCTCTAAACTACTGTACATATTTAGTATATCTTTTTTTCTCATCTTTTCTCCTATCTTTCTTTTTTTAAACTTTATCTTTGTAGTGCAATAACTTTTCTTCTTTCATTGTACTATTTTAGAAGCTAAACATGTTAAGATGGTTATATGCTGTTAGAAAAGTGTTGCATGAATTTGATGCCCTATATAAAAAACACTTTAAAATCATAATTAATATCTGTCACATATAGGAAGTGTTTGTGTTCTTAGCCATAATATAACATATTGTGCATTTCAAAGGGAGAGTGTGGTAGAGAATTTTTCAAGGGAGTCCTTGAATCATATGTAAATTGACTAGAATCTTTATATATTAGCCATTCTATATAAGCAGTGTTCCAAGTTTATCGGCATTTATACACAGTAGGTAATATGCTAAAATATGCTAATAATAACAGTGTTATATACAAAAAGATTTTCACTTTGTTTGTGTGTCATAATACCTCTTGTGATAGTCAGGTTACAATCCAGAATTACATTTACTTCTTTGTGTTCTTACAATTGCCTCTGCTGAAATTAGAATGGAATTTAGAGAGTAAAAAATGAAAGCGAATTTCAGTCTGTTTTGGCTCTGCTTACCAGATATCTGTTTAAATAAGAGAAATAATATATCATAATCAATTCTAATAATATCAAATGCTCTGTTTCTACAGGACCTGTGGTTTGTATAGCTTGTGTCAGGCAGAAATGGAAATTCAGAGCAATATGCCCTATTGTCAGGTTAGCTATATAAGAGACCTCCATAATAAGGGGCCAGGATTGAACGTTTTCTTTAATAAGTAGTAATAAGCTGAGAAGGGCACTTGCAGGAAATCATACCTCTAGCTTTAAATTTAACAGAGTCCCCAGACTCCCCTCTTCATTTTCTTTGCCTGCAGGCTCTGGTGAACCTATTAACAGTCATGACTACACTGCTGAACTAGGAACTTTTCCAACTAAATAGACAGCAAACAAATATACTGCTGGTTATTGCATAGTTGAAACAGTGTGTAGGCCAGGATATTTCAAATCTGTTAGTACAACTACTAGCCAAAATACAAATCTATTTTAATGAGTAATGATGAATATTATTGGTTATTAACATGTTTCTATTGGTACTCTGAGGGAAAAAAAAAACCTGCTGTCAGAATGTATCCCTAAGAATATCCACATCATCTAAGCCCTATGTTATTAAAGCTACATATCCATGAATGGAGGAAACTGTCTTGCTGTCTTTTGCAACAGGGTTTGCAAAACAGGCATCTGTTCCCTGAGTAGAATTGGTAGGTGCTGCCACAATACCCATATTTAGGTTGCTTAACACATCCTATTATGAAAGCCTCTTCTAAACTCTTTGAGGAGCTGTAATTCGCTTATTGTTTGCCACGGGACTTAGACATTCTTCAGTGAGAAAGTTCTCAGGAAAAAAATATGTTTTCTTTGTTTGATGACATTCAGGTTTAACTGAGTTATCAACAACTTAAAATTCTGCATTTCCCCTCCATCTTTATTGCTTATAAATTCTCAGTGACATCCCAAAATAATATTCTAAAGTTAGGCCCATGCCACAAAAACAGTAGCAGCACATACCACATACAAATGCCTGGGTTCTACTTGAGCAGCTGTATTAACAGGCTGGGGATACAAGACAAAACCTGGTTCCCTGGCTTGAGAAAACTACATGCTTCTGGAGCCCCTGAGCTCCCTGGAAGGGAGAGGGGGAAGGGCTTTTTTCATAAACCCCTAACTACAATACAGAGATTCAAAACCCTTCCCCATCTGAGCGCAACATTAGATAAAACACCACATCCTTGGTGGGTGTGATGGGCAAGAAACAAGATTGGGCCATGAAGTGAAGAACTTGGCATCAGTGGCCCATGCTCTTCTTCCCAGGTTTTAAACCTTATGAAGATAATAGCTGAAGTATTTATTCCTGCCACTCAAATACAAGACATTGGTTTTGTAATTTAAGGATTAAAATCATGATGTGAAAAAATGAGGAGCAGAGGCAGCCTATTAAAATGTTTTATAGTAGAACATTTTTCTACCTATTTATTTTAAACAATCACTACTGCTAACACTAGGAAATAATAAACAAAAACTGTAAGAACATTTTTAAGAGTTTGCAAAGTCAAGCAGCCTACATATATCATCACTCACCAGAACAAGTGATCATGTTCCCTTCAGCCAAGTGAAAATGTCTGCACTAGCAGTTCTAGCTGTGTCAACAGACTTGAGATCGTGGAATCTCTTTCATTTGTGCTTTGATTCCTCTGCTAGTGCCTGAGCAGTGTTGAGTCGAAAGCTGCCTGTTTCAAATACAGAAAAAGACAAGAGATGGAGGAGGGAAATGAGTAGATTGGAATAATATTTCTAATGGCAATGGGAGAGGGGAATAAGAGACTGATAGGGAGCTGAGGAAGGGAGAGTGGGACCAGCTAGGTATAGAGACCAGAACCTGGGAAGGAATGAGAGACTGACAGGATAAGGAAACCTGAACCTTGGCCAATAGAAAAATATGAGAAGGGGACTGGGAACTAGATGGCTGGGAAAGGAACTGGGACTGGGCAAGTAAATGGGTACTGAGACCTTGGATTTGCTGGGAAAGGAGTCCTGAGACTGCAGCTGGGAGGAATACATGTGTGGTGGGAATATGGAGCTCAGGCTATTATTAATAGTGGAGGCCCATATTGAAAGATAAATATGAGGAAGAGAAGGAAAGAAAGGGATAGACTAAATGGAGTTGATTTGGAACTTGGACTGACTGAAGAAGAAAATCAGAGACAATGTTTTGAAGTGCAGGAGAGACTAGGAATGGCTAGGCAAGAAAAGTGGTACTAGAGCAAAGAGCCCAAAGAGTGGAGAATGTGACTAGGTAGTCAAGGAATGGTATAAGAAGTAAAGGTTAGGGAAGAGATAAGATTGGCACAGGGACAAATGAGGACAGGGTTTTGTGGAAAAAGTAGTGTATGATCATGTAATTAAAAACTATAATAATGCACAGGCAAAATGGGCATGATTTCATGTTTTAATTCTGTCATTGCATAAATTTAAGTGCTTGAGTTTGCAAAGGTATTATTTTTTAATATATGTATCTTTTAACTTGTTACTCAGAAGGTAACATGAATTACCTCAGATGTCTGTACACAAATACATGGAGCCTGGGAAACCATCAGGAAGAACTGGAACTACTTGCACAGTCAAAGATCTATGACATGATTGGGATAACAGAGACTTGGTGGGAGCTTGCATGACTAGAGCACTGTCATAGATGGGTACAAACTGTTCAGGAAGGTCAGGCAGGGGAGAAAAGGAGGAGGAGTTGTGCTGTATGTAAATAACTTTATGATTGCTCAGTTTATGATTGCTCAGAGTTCTAGGATGAGACTGGAGATAGGCCTGTTGAACATCTATGGGTTAGGGTCAGAAGGGAGAGCAACAAGGGTGATGTTGCAGTAGGTGTCTGCTATAGACCACCAGACCAGGAGGATGAGGTGATGAGGCATTCTTCAAACAGCTAGTGGAAGTTTCCTAATCACAGGCCCTGGTTCTCATAGGGCACTTCAGTTAGCCTAACATCTGTTGGGTGGGCAATAGATATAGCGGAATTTTTGGAGAGCACTGGGGACAACTTCCTGGTGCAAGTGTTGGAGATGCCAGCAAGAGGCCGTGCTCTTCTCAACCAGCTGCTCACAAACAGGGAAGAATTAGTAGGGAATATAGAGGATGACAACTTGGACAGAAGTGACCATTAGATGAGTTCAGGATCTTGACAAAACAAAGAAAGGAGAAAAGCAGAGTATGGGCTCTGGACTTCAGAAAAGCAGACCTTCATTCCCTCAGGGAAGTGAGGTGCAGGATTCCCTGAAAGGACAGTATAAGTGAGAAAGGAGTCCAGGACAGCTGGTTGTATTTTAAAGAACCCTTATTCAGGGGGCAGGAAGAAGCTATCCCAATGTTAATGAAGAAAAGCAAATATGGCAGGTGACCAGCTTGGCTTAGCAGACAACTATTCAGTGAACATAAACACAAAAAGGAAGCTCACAAGAAGTGGAATCTTGGACGGATGACTAGGAAGGAGGATAAGAATATTGCTCAGGCATGCAGTGATGAAATCAGGAAAGCCAAAGTGAAATTGGAGCTGCATCTAACAAAGAACATGAAGAACTCATTGCCTTTTATACCTTGGTCTTCACAGACAAGGTCAGATCCCAGACTATTGCACCAGGAAGCACAGTTTCAGAAGAAGGTGAGCAGTACTCAGTGGTGAAAGAAGACATTAGGAACTATTTAGAAAAGCTGAATGTGTATAAGTCCACGGGGCCAGATGCAATGCATCCAAGGGTGCAGAGGGATTTGGCCAATGTGATTGCAGAGCCACTGGCCATTATCTTTGAAAACTCATTGCATTTGTGGGAGGTCCCGGATGATTCAATAAAGGCAAATATACTGCTGCTCTTTAAGAATGGCAAGAAGGAGGATCCAGGGAACTACGGACCAATCAGCCTCACCTCAGTCCCTGGAAAAATCATGGAGCAGATCCTCAAGGAATCCAATTCTAAGCACTTGGAAGAAAAGAGTGTGATCAGGAATCATTATGGATTCACCAAAGACAAGTCATGCCTGACCAATCTGATTGCCCTTTATGATGAGATGACTGGCTTTGTGGATGCGGGAAAAACATGATATACCTTAATTTTAGCAAGGCTTTTGATACAATCTCCCACAGCATTCTCGCAAGCAAGCTAAGGAAGTATGGGTTGGATGAACAGACAGTAAGATGGATAGAAAGTGGCCTTAACAGGTAGTGATCAATGGCTCGATGTCTAGTTGGCATCTGGTGTCAAGTGGAGTGCCCCAAGAGTTGGTCCTGGAGCCAGTTTTATTTATTATCTTCATTAACTATTTGGAAAAAGGGATGTATTGCACTGTAAGCAAGTTCATGGATGCCACCATGCTGAGGAGAGTAGTAGATATGCTTGAGGGTAGGGCTAGGATTCAGAATGACCTAGATAAATTAGAGGATTGGGCCAAAATAAATCTTCTGAGGCTCAATAAAGACAAGTGAAAAGTCCTGCACTTAGGACAGAACAATTCCACGCACCCCTACAGGCTTGGGAACATCTGGCTAAGCAGCAACTCTGCAGAAAAGGACCTGAGGATTAGGGGTATGCAAAATGGGCTGTATTCATTTTGGATTCATATTCAGCCCAAATTGGGGACAGTAATTCAATTAATTGATTCAGATCACTGTCCCTGATTCAATTCGGCTGAATCCAAATCTGAAGATTCGATGCTGATTCAGACAATCAGTGATTCGGCCATAGACACAGCTTTAAATGTTTTTTCTATATACCTTGAGGTACCAGGCACAGCTCATGAATGCTGCGATGCTGGGGCAGATGGAGGATCCTACAGGAGTGGGGGGGGGGGGGGGAGGGGCACATACAAAAGTTCTTCTGGTCCACTTCCAGGTCTGCCGCCGAGCATGCTGGGGGAACCCCCCCATGCCTCCCCCTGGCTCAGCAATCAGCCATGGGGGGACTCTGGGGACCCTTCCAGACCCAGGAGGCACCAGTTGCTGAGCTGGGGAGGCATGGAGGGGGGCCCCAGTGCAATCCCTGGCAGACCCAGAAGTGGGCCGGAAGTGCTTCTGGTCCACTTCCAGGTCTGCTGCCAAGCATGCAGGCGACCCCCCTGCACTCCCATGGGATGCTCCATCTGCCCCACCATTGCAGCATTCACGAGCTGTCTGCTACCTTGAGGTATGTAGAAAAAACACTTAAAGCTGTGTCTATGTCCAAATTTCTGAATCTTTCCGAATTGATTTGGAGAAATTAAAGGGTCTCCTGATTTGATTTGGATTTGGAGATTCAGCCACTGAAACAGGCCGTATCTCCTCCGAATCAAATCAGGGACCAAAGCTTCACTCAAGCCTACTGAGGGTTAAAGTAGACAATAAACTGAAGATGAGTCAACCATATATCCTCGTTGACAAAAGAGTTAACAGCATACTGGGCTGCACTAGTAGGAGCATTGCCAGCAGACTGAGGGCAGTTATTATTCTCCTCTATTCAGCACTGGTAAGGCTGCAAGTGGAGTACTGTGTCCAGTTTTAGGCCCCCCACTGCAGAAAGGATGTGGACAAATTGGAGAGAGTCCAGCAGAAGGCAATGAAAATGGTTTGGGGGCTGGGGCACATGACTTCTCTTAAGAACTGAGGGAACTGGGCTTATTTAGTCTGCAGAGGAGAAGACTGAGAGGGGATTTGATAGCAGCCTTTAACTACCTAAAGAGTGGTTCCAAACAGGATGGAGCTAAACTGTTCCCAGTGGTGACAGATGCAGAATAAGGAGCAACAATTTCAAGTTGCTGCAAAGGATGTTTAGCTTTGATATTAGGGAAAACTTTATCACTAGGAGGGTGGTGAAGCACAATGGTTCTATGATTTTATGTATACACATGCATACATGGGTGTATAATTTATAGTGATGTTCATAGTTAAAGCAATTATTTTTCACTAGCAAAGCTTCTTTCTTGTTGGGCCCTTTTAAAAATATCTTGGAATTAACATGCTCCTGAGTTGGCATATCACATTCAGTTATCCTGGCTATTTCCCAAATGTAACCCTAGAAAATTCTTTAAAAAAAAATGTTAAATTAGTAAAATCAAACTAACAATGTCAGCAACTGAAATGATTTCACCTTTAGATTCTGTGCCAACAATAGCTATTTGGTGCTATATGGTACTTAATAGGCTATTTACAAACATTAGCTGTATTACATTTATATATGTATTTCTATAGTTTCTCATTTCATTTATGGAGGGAAAAGCTTAAAGCCCTAATGTATAACAGTGACAATTATGAACTGTTTGAGCTAACAAATATAACACTTAATGGTGGATCTTATGCTGTTAAAAATATCCCTCTATGTGACTATAAAATCATTAGAGTGTGAGCATATGAGTATAAATCAAAAGTAGAACAATGATATATGTGATGGGTAATTGCTAAATGTAATTCAGATTAGCGTCTTTGTGCTACAGCAGTACGGACAAAATGTATCTTTGGAGATAATCAGGAATACATATTACTTTAACTGATACTATTGCTGATTTGTGCATATGGAATTAACTGAATAGTTTGATACTGTGTCCAGATGGAATTATCTTAGCCATTCAGAATGTATGGACGCTGTGGCTCAGCCACAAATGAATTTCACATAGCAAAAGTCAAGGAAGTGTATGAGCTGTAAACAATCATTGTACACACAAACTTCAGTCTTCTAATCTGAATGCAGGTTTTCCTGAACCTAATTGAAGCAGTCTAAGCAGCCTGCTTTTTGCTAGTGGGATATCCCACTCATCTCATGATGATTCTCCCGGGACTAAATTTGCAAATTGTATTGAATGCAATGGAGTGGGTTCCCTGGGACAATCCAGCCTGTTTAAAAGCATCCAGGGGGTTACAACAAATTGTAAAATTTAAAATACAAAACAGATCTTACTCTTTTACAATAATATTATATACTTTGTTGTCTTTAAATTGTAATGAAGAAACTAGAAAATTTAGCCCTGTCATGATATCCATAAAAAATGTCAACTTCATTGAAAAAATGTGAATAGAAATTCCAATATAACAGAAAATGCTTAAAAGAAAATTAGACATGCTTAAATTCCTAATTGCCATGTTTATGTACTAACAATTAACATTCTCCTCCTCTGATCTACTTATGAGATTCATATGCCCTACAGCTGTGATAGACTCTTATATCCTCATAGAAATATGTTACCAGGTCAAATCTCTCTATTATAACATCATCTATTTTAATTGAGTTATATTTAGGGTTATTTGCTCATTAGGTTTGTAATCTAGATTAAGAGAAAGTTTAGGAGAAAGAAAACGTTATTGGAGTAACTAATAAACTGGTCTACTCAGATGAAGTGATATACTCTATTTTCTGTTTGGCTTAGCCTGAGGTATATGATTCTACAATCCAACAAGCTACCTTTGCTGCATATGAAAACTGTGAAAGCTTGGACAGTGTACAAGTCAATGGCTGGGGCAAGACTGGATTGTGGTAACAAGACTGCCGCAAGAAAATCAAACTCTGCTAATGGCTTTAGTCTATTGCCTAAACACAGCTTTAAGGCTGCACAAGAACTACTTTCTGCCTGTATTGGGTAAAGATCTCTGTGCAACTAAGATCATACTAAGGACTAATAGCTTGTTTTATACTGGGAAAGAGTCTTTTTTTGTTACTTAGTTTTGTAGCTTGTTGGTAGTTACTAGAACAAGTCTATCTGGTATCCATCAACCAAGTGTTGTGACAATTCTCACAGCACTAGGTTTAAAAACCCACTTCCTGAGTGCAACATCTTGCCCTTATTTCTGCCTGACTTCAGACTAATATGACTAACTACCTCTCTTAGTTTCTCAGAGGTCTGGGAAGTAGTAGAAGTGGATTAAGACTCCTAGTTCTACCCATCAGGTATAAGCAACAACTAGCTTCAGCTCTTTCTCTCTGTTTTTAATTTTGATTACATATCTTTCTGGGGCCTCATATAAAGCTCACTGATGTTCAATATAATTGATAGTCAATATATGATGCTTTTAAAGGTCAACTTTGAAAAATATTCTAATAGGATATCTGGCCATTACACACACACACACACACACACACACACACACACACACACACACACACACACACTTTCTTACTCTTATGTGTGTGTTTTTTTTAATACTAATAGAGATGTTTGCATGAAGACAAGAGCTTTGTTACAGAAGAGATGATTTATTCTTGTTTGTTATTCTTTTCCTGAAATCATAATCTTTCTTTTGTGATTGTTTAATCATCTCCACACCAACCAACTGAGATATCACAGGTTTAGACAGCAAATGAAGCAGGCATAGGTATACTCCTAAAAATAAAGATCCTGTCATTGGTGAGAAGGTCAGAGACACAGAGCACCGACTTTTTTTCCCCCCTAGGACACATGGACAGCTATTAGTTATCTTTATGTAAGCTTAGGACAGACTTCCATAAATCCTGTCCTCGGCAAACTTGCATGAATGAGATGATGTAAATGGAATCTCCACCTATTCACATATGTGAAGGTGGTAGCAAATTTGCTCATGATTGGACTCAGCTCCAGTTGAGGATTAACCTCAGGGAAATTGTTGACTGGCTTGAGAAAAGTGCTAAAATTCTTTGTAAGATATAGTTATGGCTTCCCTATATCCTGCTGATTCAGGAAGCTTCTGGTGCTATGAGCCTACAAACAATGATCAGTTGTTAATAGTTGTAACAGAATATAAATATAAGATTAATAATAATTATGTGGGGCCAAAAATTGGCCTTTCTGTTCTGCGGGGAATGTCAGTATTTCAGCATTTATTTTCATTTTTTTGTTGTGGCACCAAAATATATTTTTGTGGACCAGAAAGTTATGGATTTGTTTTTTTTTTTTTTTTTTTCAGGAATGGTGCAATAATTCAGCATTACCAAACTGCAAGTCTTCATTTAGGCTTAGCTCAGCAGTGAACCCAGCATATCTAAAGTCAGTAGACTGGGCTTCTCTTGGGCCTGTGCTTCCTATGGCATGTGGTTATTATGAGATTCACCTTGAAGAGATCTGACAGGGTATTATGTAAGATGGAAGCCAGCAAGAGAGCACAGCCCATTGAGAAGAATAGAGGCACCTACTAAATAACTCTTCTGAGGTACTCAAGCTTACAGACAGAGTAAAGTCAAAAGTATTGAAAAATCATACTGATTAAGTTTGACAAATCAAAATATTTCAAGTTAGGGGAGCCTTTCTTGAAAAGTAATATTTGTTTTACTTGCGGGAAAATAATCAGAAAAATAACTTTTCTCACCAGTTCTGGTATTTCTTTCCACCAGTAAATAAGGATGGTAGAACATGGACGACTATGCCACTGGCATGGAAATACCTGAAAGGAGTCGAACAGATTCTTAAAGAGGATTCTTCTTGTTTCTTTGGTAATGCATTTTTCATTTCCTACATGTTTCTTTTTGTTTTTTTGTTAGATTTCAGCTATCCATTGTGAATACAAGCCACTAAAGATATATTTGCATGGTTTGTTTTATAATGAACAAAGTGAGGATTAATAGTAGTGGGGGGTTTTCTTGACAGTTTTTCTCCAGCTAACTTAAAAATGATTTAACTGTTTTAATTTAAAAATGTCTAAGACAATTCATCTTTGGGTATAGACCAGACCTGGAAAATGTCACCCTAAATGGTTAAAATTTCAAGAAGTTACTAATGAATAAATTATTGAAAACTGGAGATAATGGAAACATTTAGGAAATCTTACCTGTACTCAGAGTTGTGCTCCTGCTCTTCAGAACTGTGTATACCATATAACTAGGCAATTTGTACATGCAACATCTATACCAGGAGGCTCTATCATGCTCCCCCCCCCCTCTATTTTACACATATTTTGTTATTTTATTGAGACTATTTCTTGTACATTTTTGTCTGCCAAGCCAGGTATTCTTACTGTAGTCCTTGTTCTCAACTGTGCCGAACACCTATGTCAACTGAAGTTAATGGGAGCTCCTTGTGTTCAGTACCTTTGAGCCTCAGTGCTTGCAGTTAATAATGCAATTAACACTAATGAAATTAACAGTTCAATATGTATGTGTTTTCTCTAGGGCCATAAAACCTTCTCCATGTGACCTCCTATAGATTTTCTATGTAGACAGTAAAAGTTATGCAGCTTTAAAATCTGAGCTCTTGGGACCTTCTCAGACTACAAGCAAATCTGGTGTGAAGCAGACAATATTTGATAACTAGCTATATGAATCTCCCATTTCCAGCCCTCCAGGTTACAATATGTGGAAACTTAAACTCATCCCTTGTATAGGACTCAATATTGTTGGTCCAGATTGTTAGGCTGGTGTAATTTGGGGAGAGAAATTTCATAGTTGGGGGATGCTGCTAAAATAAAATCAATTTCTGCTCTCTCAACCTTTACAAAATTTTGAAATACTAGTAGAGATGAGTTAGAAGGTGGAATTTAAGTGAGACCCTTAAAGGTGCCTGGCAAATACACATTATTACACAACTCTGGACAGACATTACTCTCATTTTCATCTTTTATGGGAATGAGGGTACCACTGCAGGGAACAAGCTGTATCACAATCTTACAACCTGGATACCCTAAGAAATGTAGAGAGGGATTCCGTATTTTGACCAGGTGTCTTATCAGATTTCCAGTGTGGGATAGCTGCCATTGGTAGGCATAACATTAAACATTGCATTGCAAGGTCAGGTACAGACATTACACTTTCACCAGTATAAGTGATTGGAAACTGGTCTATACCCATAAAAGGAGAAAAATTAAGCACATAAAATGAATTTGTATCCAGAACAGAACAGAAGTTGGACTCAC
This sequence comes from Alligator mississippiensis, assembly GCF_030867095.1. NCBI lineage: Eukaryota > Metazoa > Chordata > Crocodylia > Alligatoridae > Alligator > Alligator mississippiensis. The sequence goes on from NC_081830.1 coordinate 48,594,359, forward strand.
ATAAACTGGTTTAAAAATGGTGGAACCTGGTCTAAGATTTGCCCCCTCCACCAAAGAGCAAATATGTGTTTTGCTTGCTACCAATCTTAACTACGCCGCTTAGAAAAAAACATGTAGCTTAGATAGATTCTGCAGTGGGATTTTTGAATGCCTGTATCTAGCTCAAGAGCTTTTGAGTAGGAAGATGAACCTCAAAAGCTCAGGCACTAACTGTCCTGTAGATTTATGATTTTTTAACCCTAGCTGCTTCTAGGATAGGTATATTTCCATCAAACCCATTTCTCCTTTTCTCCATGTAATCTTTTTGGTCATTTGCTTTCATTATCAATCTGCATTCAGTGTTGTGGTCCTCTTTAATTCTCCTTTGACATTCAAACTGCCATACATTTAAGGTAGTGATATCAAAGATATGGCCTGCAGGCCAGAGTTGGCTCATGGAGCTGTACCATCCAGCTTTTAGTGCTGCCTGCTGCAATGCAGCACATGCTAGAACTGGCCCCTCATCTTACATGGTCTGCATGTGGTACAGAGCCAGTCTGAATACAGGACTAGTCTTTTTGGACCCATACATTATCTCTACATGTCAGATCCAATGCAGAGAGCCACTCAGCATGCACCCCAGAATGGTGCCATTCATTACATGTAGTATGTAGGTCATGTCCCAGAGTGGCCATATGTGCTACGTGTTGCACGAGGGTAATTGGATCTGGAACGTGTACTGCAAACAGCACATATGGCTGGTCCAGGTTGCACATTGCATGTAGCACCTGCACTGGAGCACTGTGGCTAGATCCAGCACATGGGGCCAGTCTGTCGGCCTGATCTAGCCTGCAGGGACTTCTCAGTTTGGGGAGTGGGCTGGGGGCTTTGCCCTACTTCTTCTACTCCACTCCCAGAGACTATGAGCAGAATGAAGCAAGTTGCTTCCCAGTCTGGGGGAGGTGAGGAAAGATTTTCCACACCACTTCACTCCCTCCAGGGACTAGGATCTGTGCAGAAGCTTCTGCTTCTCATGACTTTTACAGATTGGGACCATCTTGGTCTGGTGAAGGTGCAGACAGGAAGGGAGGGGACAGCTGCAGGTTGAACACCTGTACTGCTCCCTCTCCTGGAAAGATAGATAGTGGTAGAAATTTCTCATAAACTTCAAGTGGAAAAAGTTGTGGCCATAGTTTAATGGCCTGTTTGTGGCATAGTTTAATATTAATATTAAGAGTGACAGCAAAAGTGTGTGTGTATGTGCATGGCATGTGTGTGTGATGGAGCAGGGAGGAGGCAGGGTCAGTATTTCTGCTTCCATTCTTGTATTCAGTGTACTGTCTACATTTTCTCTGTGTGGAAATTATGGTATTGATTATGACCTGAAGCATCCTTTATGACCTTTGTTTCCTGGTATCACAATTGCAGCAAATATTTAATAGTCTAGCCAGATCCCTTTCGTTATAAAGATAGGGTAGGGGGGCAGCTGGCAAGAGGGTGTTTTGGGGGGAACTTCTATCCTCTCTTCAGCCTGAAATTGCACACTTTTTAAGTTACTTTTTTTGGACACGTTGAAAATAATGTCTGTTGAGAGGGGCTCTTAAAAGGCAGGGTTATGATTCATAGATAACTAAGGGAGTAGATTAGTTGGCCAGTTTCCTGTGGAACTGATTTCAATGGTCCTAAAACTTAATTTGCTGTATCTATTGTAAGATTCAGAATTATAGTATATGTAGAGCTTTGGAAAGATGTCTTATCTTAAATCTGCATAAATATAGAAATACATTTAGCATGAGAATTTCAAAAGAGCTTAGAACACAGCATATGCTATGTTGGAATTTCATAGATTTCATAGACATTAGGGCTGGAAGGGACCTCGGAAGATCACCGAGTCCAGCCCCCTGCCCAAAGGCAAGAAGTCAGCTGGGGTCATAGGATCCCAGCAAGATAAGCATCCAATTTACTCTTGAAGGTGTTCAATGTCGGTGCTTGAACCACCTCCAATGGCAGGCTATTCCAGACCTTGGGGACTCAGACAGTAAAGAAATTCTTCCTTATGTCCAGCCTGAAATGGTCTTGCAGTAGTTTGTAGCCATTCCACCTCGTCAACCCTTGGCATCATCCCTCTGGTGAACAAACGTTCCCCCACATGCTGATGGTCACCCCTGATAAACTTATAGGTGGCCACCAGATCACCCCTGCGCCTGCACTTTTCCAGGCTAAAGAGCCCCATAACTCTCAGCCTGTCATCATAAGGTCTGTTTTCCTGACCTCTGATCATGCGCGTGGCTCTTCTCTGGACTCTCTCAAGCTTCTCCATATCCTTTTTGAATTGTGGGGCCCAAAACTGGATGCAGTACTCCAGCTGCGGCCTCACCAAGGCCAAGTACAAGGGGAGAATGATGTCCTGGGATTTGCTTGAGAAACATCTATGGATGCAAGCCAGCATTTTGGTCACTTTACTAGCCATAGCATCACATTGAAGGCTCATGTTCATCTTGTGGTCAATGATGACCCCCAAGTCTCTTTTTCTGTAGTGCTAGCCAGCATAGCACTGCCAAAGCTATAAAGATGCTGCAGGTTTTTCTTCCCAAGGTGGAGAACCTTGCATTTTTCAGTATTAAACACCAGCAGGTTCTCATCTGCCCATTTGCTGAGCCTGTCCAGGTCAGCCTGGATCACCCTCCTGTCTTCTAGTGTGGATGCTTTGCTCCAAAGTTTGGTGTCATCAGCAAACTTGGCCAGTCCGCTTCTGACTCCAATGTCCACATCATTAATGAAGATGTTGAACAATATGGGTCCATGGACAGAGCCTTGGGGGACCCCACTGGTCACAGGGCACCATGACAATTGACTTCCATCAATTACCACCCTCTGGGTCCGACCACGGAGCCAATTTCCCAGCTAGCAGATTGTGGTGGACCCAAGGCCACAATTGGCCAGGTTTGCCAAGAGGTGATCATGGGATACCAGATTGAAGGCTTTTTTGAAGTCAAGATATACGACATCAATCTCTTCTCCCTTGTCCAGGTGATAAGTCACCTGATCATAGAAGGAAATAAGATTGGTCAAGCAAGACCTACCCGCAACAAACCCGTGCTGGCTTTCCCTCAGGATGTTAATGTCAGCCAGTCTATTAAGGATGGCCTCTTTAATAAACTTTTCTAAGACGTTCCCTGGGATAGGGGTCAGGCTGATGGGCCTATAGTTTGCCAGATCCACTTTCCTCCCTTTCTTGAAGATAGGCACCACATTGGCCTTCTTCCAGTCATTGGGCACTACACCAGAGCACCAGGAGTTCTCAAAGATCTGTGCCAGAGGCTGGGCTATGATGCTCGCCAGATCCTTGAGTACCCTGGGGTGTAGATTGTCAGGGACAACTGACTTGAAGTTGTCCAGCCTCTCAAGGTGTTCCTTCACAAGGTCAGCATTGATGGAGGGCAAGGAATCTCCCTCATCCGGACCTCCCTGTCCCATAATGGGCAGGGGCATCCCATGGGATTGTTGAAAAACCTACACAAAGTACCCATTTAGTAGGTTGGCTTTTTCCTGGGTGTCAGTTGTCCCATCTGGTTTAGCAGGGGTCCAATGTTGCCCTTGCTTTTCCTCTGGCTCCCCACATATCTTAAAAAGGACTTTTTATTGTCCTTGATACTCGAAGCTAGTTGGAGTTCAGTTGCAGCCTTGGCTTTCCTGGTTTGCTCCCTGCAGGACTGGACCAGTGCAGAATATTACTCCTTGGAGGTGAATCCCATCCTCCATCCTTTGCAGGCCTTTCTTTTTAGCCTCGGGAGGTCTGCTAGATCCCTGGAGAGCCGGGGGGGGGGGGGGGGCTGCTGTGCTCTCTTGCTGCCTTTCCTCTGAGATGGAATAGAATTAGCTTGTGCATTAGTAAGGGCATTAGTAAGGGATCTTAGTAAGGGCCTGAATACATAACTTATTAATACAGGTTTTATTTACATCAGTATTATATACTGATACAAATTATAACAGGATCTGGAATATACAGGTAAATTTAACCCAGGGTAGCTGCCATAGTAGGCAGTATTACAGCACCTCACTAATAAGTAGTGAGGAACATACAATAACTTGGCTACATTGCAAAAGCAATTACTCCAGGATAATGTCAGACATAGCACGTCTCTACTGGTATAACTTACATTGATGTATTATTACTGCTGTTTTATTCTGGGGTATCTCTACATCAGTCCCTGGTAAATTATCCAGTGGAGGAGTTTGTATCATGTCATAGAGAAGTAGGACTGGAAGGGAACTCAGAGGTCATCTAGTTCAACCCCTTGAAGCAGAATCATCCCTGTCCAAACAATCCCACACAACTACAACCTAAACTCTACATAAGACTACCCTTAACTGTGACACAACATAGACCTAACACCCTAACCTGTCACAGGTAAAGCAGAGGAACCATGACAGCCAATATCCTGCTCCTATAAAATGTTGTCAAGGTCTCTCAAGAGAACCCAGGCAGAGGGCCCCTCGCTACCGAGGAAGGCAAAGTCCCCAACAGTTCATACCAATCTGAACATGGAGTAAAATTCCCTCCTGACCCCCAGAACTGGAATCGGCTGAACCCTTAGCAGAGCGGCAAGACCCTTTACCCAGGAACCTCCAGCTTTCCTCCTAGCAGGAGATTTAGCACCCCAGTTGAAGTCCCCAGCCTTAGCTGTAGCCAAGACCCAATACCTCTGAGGAACCTGAAAAACATCTTGACATGTATATCAGAAAAAAAAGAGTGGGGTTAAGAGTGGGCAGGGGCAACCAGCAAAGCCCAGAAGCATGGGAAAAACCCATGGTAGAAAATAGGCATAGCTATGCCTAGATTATCCCTGACCAGTGGCCATCCAATCTTTTCTTGAACGGCTTGAGTGATGGAGAGACCACAACTTCTCAAGACAATCTGTACCTCACTATTCTCACAGTGAAGACATTTTTCTAAATATCCATTCTAAATTTACTTTGCTTCAACTTCAAGCCATTGATCCTCATCCTCCTCTGCAAAAATAGAAAAGGTGTTTTCCTTATATCTGCTTGTGTTTTGCAGACATTATAAAAGATAGTTTATAGTGGGTAAAAATGTCATGTGTCTGGGCTCTAATTGCCAGATTTTACGATGCAGTTTGACACTCGTCTTTCTTAAATTCTATTGTCTTTTTTGATACCTCAGTGGAATCTGAACTATGTCATAAATTCAGTCCCACTTCTAAGTGTTAATCATATTTTGAAAATCTTATCCATAAAATCCAGTCATTCCCTGAAATATAAATGGACCTGAAGACTGTAAATCTGTCAACTTGTCAATCAAGTGGCAACATGTGTCAAAGTATATCAAAGAGATTCAGCTTGATTCTGTTCTGCATGGCCTGTTCACAGTACTGTACTCCTTTGGTAGACCAACTATGTCTCAGGAGTGAAAAGGGCTATTTAAAAATGATCTGGGACAATATCAGCAAAGGAAACATAACATAGTCCAATAGCACATCAGAGGAACACAGGACTGGAAGGGGCATCCTTGATCATCATGGTCAGGATCCTGCTGTTGCTGCTAACCATGTTACACAATCCCATTCCTAAATGTATCAAGTGTTATGTTGTTTGCCCCCATCTCTTCTTAGAAATCTGCGCCAAATGACTTTGTCAAGAATTCATCTCTCACACAGAGAATTAGATAATGGGATAGTTGGTTTCCTTTAATTCAAATTCCAAGAGGATTGACCCTAAAGAAACATCTCTAGAAAGGGTTAATTAACATACAGAAAGCTGCTTGTTGGGGTAGAATAGAGTGAAAGTGACATCTTTCAATGGCTTGTGCAATGGAGCAGCATTACTGGGGTGCCAAGTAAAACAGCCTGAAGCTTCTTTAGGTTTAATTCTTTCCACATTGCCAGAGAAGCATGAAACAGGGTGGAAGGGAATAGAAGATGGCTGGATTAGGCACTCTTATGACATTCTCCAGAGAAGAGACTCACTCAAGCCTTCCTGTCCACCCACTCTGCTAGCATGCACTGAACCCAGAAATGTGGGTAAGAAGATCCTCTGGGGCATCCCCAGCTACTCTTGTATATCAGTTGTGCTCACCCTCTTCTTGCCCCACAGTCCAAAGGAGTGGCACAGGCCAGTCAGTCAGTTGAATCAGGCCCCTGCACTGCCTCAGCTGGCCCTTACCCCAGGACTGGGCCCTGGATCCCTGGACCACCACACCAAGCCATGCACTGAGGATTAGCCCCACATCACCCTGCACAACCAATCCGGCATACAGGACCAGGATCATGCTATCCAAAACTGTGGGGCCCCCCATAGGTCTGAAAATTTGGCAGAAGGGGAACAGTGCCACCACTCCCCTGCCACCAAATGCCCAGTCTTATGGGGAGCCCCATGGTCCAGATGACATAAGACTGGGGCTGAAATGGCCTATAGCCTGGGGGTTGAGCACGCCTGTTGTGTATGCCTGAGAGAGAGGTTGTGAGAGCAACTGTATGGGAGCATCCCCATGGTGGCTTCCATGCCACATTTCTGAGTTTGATAGATGTGAACAGGCATGATGGGCAGGGTGCTGGGGAGAGTGACAAGAACACTGTAAATTTACCCTATGATGATAGCACGGGTGTACCCCCCCCCCCCAAGGCCAGCTGAGAGCAACCTTCTGCAAGTCCCATTAGTATGCTAGGTCTACTTGGCAAAGACTTACAGAAGTCATCCTCTGCAGTCTCTCCTCAGCTCTGGAACTCCCTCCCTCTTGAGGCCTGACAGAGCATGAGCCTGGGCATCTTTTAGAAGTTCTGTAAGACCTTCCTATTTGGGCAGGTGTTTAGCAAACAAAGGTAGGTTCAGATGTTGTTTAGGTGAGATGTTCTCTGTTTTATATTGTTATTCTAGCTCCTATATACGTTGTTTTAGTTTCTTGTCATTTTTCTTTTTTGTAAGTTATCTATTCTCTTAATTGCATAAATAAATAATAAAATACAAGACAGAAACCTGCAGGGCTTCAGTTAGTAATGGACATAGGGGAAAATACTGGGAGGCAGAAATGCTTCTGTCATGACACCCCCCTTGGGCACCTGAACCCCAGCATTTACATTTTCACCATTATAACATTGTGAATAATTTACAGTCCATTACTAATATTAATGTGTAAAATTTTTCTTTTTCCCCATTAGGTTTAGTAATGCTAGGACTGGAATCAGGGAGAGAAAGATGAGGAGCTGACCCTAAGCTTGAAAATCCCATGTTGCAGAATGGCTGTTCTTATAGAAACCACAAATCAGGTTACAGCAACTCCAGGAAGATAATGACCACATAGTTCTATAAGATGCAATTTCTCTTTCTAAATAGTGAATTGTGCCAACTTTGGAGTACAAAACATTTGTTTTAGTAATGCAGTAAGCCTTGGGTGACTACATGTCCTGGTTTGGCCAGGACAGTCCTGCATTTTGAAAACTGGTTCCCACCAGCCAGTAAAAAGTAAAATGAGTATCCTGGGTATGGGGCATGGGGTGGGGAGGTGGAGAGGCATGAGCTGTGAAATAGAAAGCCCTAGAAGACAGCAAAATTGCCCTAAAATAGGTTAGCTTGATTAGTGGAATGACCATTAAAATGGGGAGATAACTGTTAACACCTACAAAGTAAAGAGCAGTGGGCCATTAATGGGCCATTGACTCCCTTAACTGCCTAAATAGTAATTCCAGAACTATACCACACTGCCTCTGCCTGCAGGAGTGCCCCTGACTTGTGGGGGAAGGGAGTTGGTGGGGGGGAGGGGCAGTTTCCTGGATTTCACATCATCCCGCATAGTCACCCTAAATAAGCACCCAGGAGCAACACCATGGCTCACAACATCTCAGAAGTAAAGTTAGTCTAGCACTCAGCATGGGAAAGGAAATCGGAATGGCCTCCTGCAGCAAACATCAACCTGAAGTTTTAAGGCAGCAGCTGGTAGGTCTCTAAGCTTCTTGCAGCTGTTTGATGTGATACCACAGGGATTTTTTTGTACATTAATAACTTGCAACCATTTTAAGGTCTGTTTAACACTTTACAATATGTTTCAACTTGTATGGTTTCTAATGTAAGGGGATACATTTGATAATAAAACAGTTGCAAATATAAGAAAAATGACTTTATAGCAGTAACTATATACACACATTCATTTGTATGTACTTGAGAGAAAAATAACTTATGACAGTAAAAATGCACACATATATATTTGTATGTATATATGTTTACATGTATAAACATAAATAGTCATGCATCTTCATCTGTGTCTGTGCCTGCCTATACATGTATATATGGGTAGAGATGTACCTGCATATACTGTACATTTATATTGTGCACTGATATTTTGCTTTGTTTTTCCAGGACATTTGTTTTTTTCTCTGTGACAGACACTATGACATAGACCTCCTCCTTCCTACATACACATGTATGTTTAACATATACTGTGCAGGTAGAGCAGTAGAATGTAATGTATGTTAATAGGTTTAAATAGTGCCCTGGCCCTTTAAATATCAGCAGCAAATCTTTGGCTTGTATACATTGACAAAACTCCCTTAAAGTCAGCTTTGTCTGGGTATTTCATATCAGCTAAGAATCAGGCCCTAGGTGTTTGGCATATGTTATGGCAGGGTGATATTTGAAAGAAATTGTGATTCCTGAACTAAACAACAGGAAAAAAATGCCACCTTTTTCTGAGTATACTATATGAGTCTTTTGAAAGAAACTCCTGTTTGTGTTCCTTATCTGTGGTATATATACAGGAGAAAGAGTTATGAAAATCAATCTGTCCTCTTACAGCTAACACTTCATCATGCATAATAATAATATGGGAATAGGAGACATTTGTACAGACAGAAGACTAGTAGAATTCAGGATTTGATTATCAGTTTGAAAAGGTGATGAATCCAGCAGGATTCCCTTACAGTCTCCCCCCTGCGAGGAGTTGTCAAGCACATTACACTTCATTTTCTCCTAGAAATGCTTGTTAGCTTTTCATATTCACTGAGTTTCAACCAGAGGTGGCACTAGGGGATAACAAGAAGCAATCTATTAAAATATGCCACTGTGATCTACATTTCTTCTCTGCAGGTTTTCTTGCTTTTTTGACTTGGGGTTTTATAAAACTGAAGTAATTTTGTCAATTTAAATCAAGATACAGAGTGAAGTCATGTAATTTTAACTTCCTCGAATATGATCTGAGCTGATAGAATCATAGAAAACTAGGGGTGGAAGGGACCTCAGGAGGTCCTCTAGTCCAACCCCCTGCTCAAAGCAGGACCATCCCTAACTAGATCATTGCAGTCAGGGCTTTGTCTAGCTGGGTCTTAAAAACCTCCAAGGATGGAAATTCCACAGCCTCTCTGGGTAACCTCTTCCAGTGCTTTACCACCCTCCTAGTGATAAAGTTTTTCCTAATATCAAAGCTAAACCTCCTTTGCAGAAACTTGAAATTGTTGCTCCTTATTCTGCATCTGTCACCACTGGGAACAGTTTAGCTCCATCCTGTTTGGAACCACCCTTCAGGTAGTTGAAGGCTGCTATGAAATCCCCGCCTCAATCTTCTCTTTTCCAAACTAAATAAGTCCAGTTTCCTTAGCCTCTTCTCATAAGTCATGTGTTCAAGCCTCTGAACCATTTTTGTTGCTCTCCCCTGGACTCACTCCAACTTGTTCACATCCTTTCTATAGCAGAGGGTCCAAAACTGGGCACAATACTCCAGATGTGGCCTCACCAGTGCCAAATAGAATGGAATAATTACTCCCCTCAATCTGCTGGCAATGCTCCTACTAATGCAGCCCAGTGTGCTGTTAGACTTTATGGCAACAAGGGCACACCACTGCCTCATATGCATCTTATTGTCCACTGTAAGCCCCCAAGTCCTTTTCTGCAGAGCTGCTGCTTAGCCAGTCAGTCTACAGGCTGTACCAGTGCATGGGATTCCTTCATCCTAAGTACAGGACTTTGCACTTGTCCTTGTTGAAGTGCATGACATTTCTTTTGGTCCAATCCTTCAATTTGTTTAGGTCACTCCGAATCCTAGCCCTACCCTTCAGCATACCTACTACATCCGCCTACCACCCAGTTTGGTGTCATCTACAAACTTGCTGAGGATGCAATCCATCCCATTGTGCGGATCGTTAATGAAGATATTGAAAAAAACTGACCCCAGGACCACCCCCTGGGGCACTCCGCTTGATACCAGATGTCAACTAGACATTGAGCCATTGATCACTACCCATTGAATCCAATGATCCAGCCAGCTTCCTATCCATCTTACAGTCCATTCATTCAACTCATACTTCCTTAGCTTGCTTGCAAGAATGCTGTGGGAGGTGGTATCAAATGATGGTAATAAGGTTTTCCAATTTTGAAGGTACATCTGAGAGAATGAAATAGTTTCCTCAAGTGCCTGTGTCACCTCAGAAAATGATCATTGCCATATAACCTACATTTGGTTGTGCCTAAAATCATCCTGGAAACTGAAGATGATGTAGGAAACAGCAACTTGCTTGTTAAAGCAGAGTGGGGAACCCTTGATATTAGTGCTCTAAAACCTATATTACTTACTCCTGTATAGTCAGGTTAATTTTAAGGAGAGAGCCCTGGCCTGTAAAGCCTTAAAAGACTTGAGAGCCAGCTGCCTGGATAAACTCTCTCTAGTCATGAGATACTGCCACAGCTCCACTTAGGGAAATTGCTTGAACTAAAATCCCTTTCTGTATAGAAGATGCATCATAGACTCTGAGTGTCATTCTGCAGGATAAAATATTCTTATATCTAATGGGGAAAAGAATCCAACTTTACTCTCTGGAGTCTTGCAAAAAACTAAGGCCAAGTACAGACATTACACGTAAATCAGTATAGAATCATAGAAAATTAGGTTTGGAAGGGACCTCAGGAGATCATTTAGTTCAACCCTCTACATAAAGGAGGACCACTCCCAAATAGATTATCCCAGCCAAGGCTTTGTCCAGCTGGATCTTAAAAACCTCCAAGGATGAAGATTCTACAGCCTCTCTGTGTAACCTGTTTCAGTGTTTTACTAGCCTCCTAGTGAGAAAATTCTTCCCAATATCCAACCTAAACTTCCCTCACTGCAACTTGAGACCATTGCTCCTTGTTCTGTCATCGGCTACCACTTAGAACAGTCTAGCTCCATCCTCTTTGCAACCCCCCTTCAGGTAGTCGAAGGCTGTTATTAAATCCCCTCTCAGTCTTCTCTTCTCTTTTCTAGACTAAATAAGCCCAATTCCCCCAGCCTCTCCTCATAAGTCATGTGCCCCAGTCCACTCACCATTTTTGGAGGCCTCCACTGGACTCTTTCCAATTTGTCTACATCCTTTTTGTAGTGAGGAGCCCAAAACTGGACACTGTGGGCATGTCTACCTGTCACCATATAGTGACGTTGCTCTGGTGCTGTACTTTAATACAGAAGACCCTCACCATTCATGGGGGATATGTTCTAGAGATCCCCACGAATGGGGAAACCTGTGAATACCTGTACTGCATTGTCTGCATTCATGAACGGTGTGAGCCCTGGCAGCTGGGGCAGCATAGTTGCGCTGGCGGTGGCGGAAACACAGCGGCGAAAGCCCAGCAGTGGCAAGCATGGAGCTCCCGCAGATGCCACCAGTGCTGTAACAAAGTGTCATCACGCTGCCTGTGGAGAGAGCATGGGTTGGTGCAGCGCACCATGAATATTTGAAATCGCAAATCCGTGAATAGCGAGGGTTTCCTGTACTTCCTTTTGGAATTACTAAAGCACAGTGCAGTACAGGTGGTTACTGTACCGTGTGCATGGTGCACAGTTATATTTCACCGCTATGTCACTGTAGTAGTGTGCTATACTGGGGAAATGCACCACTATGGCTATGTAGCTGCTGATTATGACTAGACCCATGTAATTGCTACATTACCATAGCTCTCCATATGGCAATGTCGCACATCACTACATTGCCATAAGGCAACATGTAGATGCTCCCAGTACTCCAGATATGGTCTCACTAGGGTCAAATAGAGGGGAATAATCACTTCCCTTGATCTGCTGGCATTGATCCTACTGGTGCAGCCCAGCCCAGTATGCCATTAGCTTTCTTGGCAACAAGGGCACACTGCTGACTCATATTCAGTTTCTTATCCACTGTAAGCCCCAGGTCCTTTTCTGCAGGGCTTCTGCTTAAACAGTCAGTCCCCAACCTGTATTGATACATGGGATTGTTCTGTCCTAAGTGCAGGACTTTGCATTTGTTCTTAGTGAACCTCAGGAGATTTCTTTTAGTCCAATCATCCACTTTCTTGAGGCCTCTCTGAATCTTTGCCCTACCCTCCAGTGTATCTACTCCTCCCCTCAGCTTGGTGTCATCTGCAAACTTGCTGAGGGTGCATTCCATCCCATCCTCCAGGTCATTGTAGAAGATAGTGAACAAAACGAGCCCCAGAACCAAGGCCTGGGGCACTCCACTTGATATCAGCTGCCAACTAGGCATTGAACCATTGATTACTACTCTTTGAGCCCAATGATCCAACCATTTTTTTTACCCACCTTATAGTTCATTCATCCAACCTGTACTTCCTTAGCTTGTTTGCAAGAATGTTGTGGGAGACTATATCAAAAGACTTGCTGAAGTCATATAAGTGATTGGAAATTGGTCTAAATGTGTAAAAGAATAGAAGTTCAGCGCACATAGGCTGGTTTAGAAATGGCAGAACATGATCTAAGATATACCTGGATGGACGTAGTATCAGACCTAATCATAGGTTACCCTGAGCTCTCTTTCTGTCAACTGCAAGAAAGACAGAGATGGAAAGGAGAGCAAAGCTTGTTAACTACTTGGGGGAGGCAGTTCCACAGCACACCTCACATTTCCAGCAAGGGTCAGCAAAGCACAGAGTGTCCCACACATTCCAGATCCATCTAAGCCCTGGGACCATGCGCAGGAGAGGTTTCAGGAATGACTCAGAGGATTTCCTCCTCTCCCCCTGTCTCCAGTACTGAGTTCCCAGCTGAAGCCCCTTCCCCCGCAGCTGCAAGGCTCTGGTACCTGGGGCGGGGCAGCTATGCTCTTGTGGCTATAGGAGGAGGGGCTTTAGCTGGGAAATTGGTGCTTGCCCTGGTGGGGCAAAATCCTCTGAGCCCTTCCCAGAGCTGCTCCAGCACATGGTCTTGGGGCTTTGATCGATATGGGACAGGGGAGGGATACATTTTGCCTTGCTGACACTGGCCAGGAATGCAGGGTGTGCCATTGGCACCAACTCCCCCAAACAGCTTGTGAGCCCTTCCCCCCACCTCCCCCCAGCATCTGTCCTTCCCCCACTCTGAATAAAGCCCAGAGTCCCCCATGCTACCACAAGCAGGGGCAAACATGCCTCCCTCTACTGGCTGACAGATAACAAGGCAGCAGGGGCAGGCATTTCCCAGCATCCAACCAGTTTGGGCCTCCACTCAGCTGCATTCAGCTGCCCTTGGCAGTCTCTGGCATGCTGGGAGGTCAATGCAAGTATCCTTTTTCTCCATGTCCTCCCCCCCCACCCCCGTCACACTCTCCCATGAAAGGGTGAACTTGTGTTCTGTTCACTCCTGAATTAACATAGTCCACTTAGAGAAATCCATGTTAGTTTGAATCCACATGGGGGTTTTTGAATGTCTGAACCTAAGCTAAGTGACAGGTGAAATGGTGAACTCAGGAAAACACAGAATTGCACATTGACATAATAACAAGTATAGGAGTAAAAAAGGAAATGTGGAGATACAGATCTTATTTGTATGCAAAGGACCACTGCCTCCTCTGGTATGCCCTGCTACACCTACATTCTTTTTCATGTAGTGCTCTTGAGCGTAGGCTAATTCATAAGGTTTATTTGCTGGAATGCCACAAACTTCTTTCTATGCTGTATACTAGAGATGGGGAAAGAACTTTACTAAGTACTTGGCTTTTAGCAAGGGCATTGCATGCTTTTTCAGGGCCCAGTTCTGTGAGGGAGAGTGGGGGAGAATGATAATCACTGAAAAGCAAGGAGTGGGAGGGGTGGGGGAAAGGAATGGAAGAGGCAGAAGATTCTTACCTATTGAGACTTTCAGCTCTTCTCACTTGAATGGTAGTTACTGCTGCTGCCATTACAGCATGAGCTGGAGGCACAGGAAACAGTACAGGGCTGTTTCTGGTGCCCTGTTCACCCTCCACCCCTCGGTACAGAGCCATACCTCCCATGGAATTCCACCTCCTGCTTCTATGGGCTGCCATAGCAAACACTTCTGGAGGGGAGGGGGCCATACTGGCACCCCCTTGCAACCCAGGGCTGTTGCTCCACTCACTCTACCCTAGTTATGTTACTGGCTCCCAGGCTTCTGCTCAGTCAGCTGGACCATGCTGCGCTTGCACTTCTGCATAAAGACAAACCTCCATGGAGTGCAAAAAATACTGTGATTTCACACACTCTGGCAAGGTTTGGGGGAGGAAGGAGTCCCTTCTAATCTTTCACGAGGACTATTTTCCTTAGCTCTCCTAAGGAGAAGCCTTTGTTTACTGCACTCTTCATTTATGTCAGTAATTCAGGACTGTCTACTAGCCATGAAGCATTAACATGCTATATTTGAAATGGTGACTGTAGCTATCTACCATCTTAGGTAATTAATTCCCCTGTCCATTCCACTCTTTATATATGCAGTTCTAAAAATTCAAGTGTATGTTCTAATGCTGTTTGTTCACTTGCAAGGATCTCATTCCAAAGGGTAGGCACTGTACATCCTGAGAACATGCAATGTGAAAAGAATTTCAGATGAACTTGATGCAAGGAGGAGGCTCCAGAGCACTGTGGAAACAAACTGCAAAGTAAGCAGCCTTCATGGCAGATCCTGGAAGATTTGCTTTGTTTTCTTCTCCCCCTCTCCTCCCCACCTTTTATTAATAGGCTTCTTCCTCTCACCCCCACAGTCACCTTTACTTAAGGAAATTTCACTGTACCATAAATGTGCATGATCCAGGTGGAAGTAGCCCCTCTCCCCATGTGAAATGTGCTAATGACACAGTTTAAATCATGACTGTGTGAAACATTTTCTGAGGGAATCTATACAGCTATTTGCTGTTTACCAAAGCACAACAAATATATGCTAATAATGTTAAGGGGATGACGTAAACCTGTTAAAGCAAAGAAGATATTTAAAGCTCTGCATGAGTCTTAGTCTTTAGTGTAATGTAGGTCATTTTGTCTTTGCAGGTTCAGAGGGGCTTGAAGGACCTAATGCCACAAAATGCTTGCTTGCATTTTATAAAGACAGCAATGTTTAAAAGAATCATAAGGTTTCCCCTATCCCCCAAAAAGATCATATTTGTATAGATCAGAGGAAACAATGTCTGGTGCAAAATGAGAGTTGGTTTTCCTACCTGACTTGGGCTATATACAGACATTCAGTTTCTCCTGGAAGAGTTGCAAGTTTCCCAGGAGAAACCATGAGGGTACAGCTGTTCAGGATTTTTCTCCCAGAGCAAAAGTGGTCACTTCAAGAGAAAAATAATTCAGAAACAACCAGGGTTAAATGTGTCCCTGGAGAGTTTATCCTGAGAGCACAAATGTCTGTACATATTTACTTCTGAGAGAAGTCCCAATTCACTCCTCCAGCCTCTGAGGGTGTTTTACTTTCCCCTTCAGCACCCCCAGAGAGACAGTGTGGCTCTTAGTGGACTCTACTTCTCCAGCTCAGCAAGGAGCAGAATATGTCTCCTTCACAATCCCCACATTGTGCTGCGGGGAGATACAGGCTGGGTTTAAACAGTCTGAGTCAGCCAGTCAGGGGTGCCCTTTGCACTGCTGCCATCTGTCTCCAGGCAGATTGAGGGAGCCTGCAGAGAACACTGAGATGTATGCACAGGGCCCCCCTGGATGCACAGCATCAGCACTGCAAGCTCTCTGCTCTTCAAGGGCTCAGGAATTGAATGTCTGTTCAGGCATTCCTGGGTAAGTTTTTTCTACCAGCAAAACAAACCAGGGAGAATTCTCCCACATGTTTTGAACATGTGTACACAGCCTTGGTTTAAGGTAGCTAGTTATGCCTGGCTTTAACAGTGGCTTTGTACCCTAATATGGCCTTGCCCAAGCTATGTACCTACCAAGTCCAGGAGGGGAGAGGGCACACGTTCTCCAGGAGGTGTGCCTAAACTTTCATTAATGTTCCATAGTTACTGCACATTAAGTTTAGTACTTGGATAACCAAATACTAAAACAATATGCAGAAACTGGCACTACTGGGCAGTAGCACCGATGCATGAGTTTTTACAGATGCTTACTGCGTAGTAACCTAATACCACTATGCAATAGCATATTAGCACAGGTTTTGCCTAGCACACTACTGTGCAGTGGGTTTAGGCTACTGCAAGGCTAGCATCTCATGTAGGCACACCCACTGTCAATTAATGGGCTCCCTTAAGGGGAAGGATGGCCCAGCGAGCAGCTCTCTAGTGTCCTTTGGCTGGAGAGCTTGCTGTAAAGCTCTCCAGCCATACGATTGGAAGAATTTGTGTACAGTCCAATTCCCACCAATTCCCAAGCAATAGAATTTGAGCCAAGTTTCCAAAGGTAGCTCTGTAGTTCTCTGGATATGTAATTATGAAGATGACCATGAATTAGGGTTTGCTTTCTCTTCTCATTTGTCCTATCAGGGCACAAGTTCTTGATGATGCAGTTGATTTGGCAATCAGCTGCAAGAAAGTTCTTCAAGAAGCTTCAAGTTCTTAATATCTGGAAAACCAAGCTGCCTCACTTTTTAGAGAGCATGATTGTTCCTCCATAGCTTTCATATGTTTCTGCACATGCACATCTCATCTCCTTTGTTTCATTCAGGCCAGTCAGACAATTTTTTCCAGCTGCCTTTTAAGTCAAGGTTACAGGGTCAGGCCTCTAAAATCAATTAAATAACTCTCATTTATTTCAATGAGTTTGGTTAAAGACTACAGTTAGGAACACAACAAAACTGTTTTGGGTTACAAAAGTAAAAGAGGTGGGCAACATCTCTATGTCTGTTTTTTCATCTATCTATCTATCACTTAAGGTAATGATCTTGGTTTCAGACACTCTTAAAAACTTTGATCATTGTGGACAACCCAAACAAATATAGGGCACATGATGGTGTCTAAATATTTATACTGCAACAGAAATCTGGTTGGATAGTGTCACTTAGTTTTACATTCTAAATTTCTGAAGTCTTCCTTATTACAGTATAATGATAAAAGAAGTTCTAGGAAGAACATGGATCCAATAATAAATCAGGAGCAGTAGGCATTTGCTGATAACCAAAACAGTATGAACTCCTTATCATCTTTGATCTTTTTCCTGTTCTACAAATAATCACATTTTTTATCTATTTGTTTTGTCATTTGTAGATCTTTAACAAAAAACCTTTTATGAGTCTATTTGTCTCAATTTTACCTTCATAACGTGGACCTCATGTTACTTCAAAGTGAGGTTTGAAGTGGGTATTTGATAATTCAGTAGGTGAATGTTTGCTTGTGAATGCAGAAGACTTGACCCAATGGCACTGGAGACTCCTTATAGTCCTATATTCTTTTGTTCCTAACTTGACATTCTGAATTCAAATTGCATACATGTCAAATTGGTCATCTAAGTGAAAAACTGAAGCTCCTGCTCTCTGATTAGAAAAGATATTAGACTGAAGAAATCATTTGGAAAGAGAATGGGGTAAACTGTAGGACTTTGGTCAGCCTTAAAATGTAGGATAAGTTGTCCTTAACCATGTTCTTACACAAAAGTAGCACATAATATTTAACCACTAATTGGATACCATATTTTAATAACTGTTTATTTTTCTCTCAGAAAGGAACAAAGGTAAAATTCCAATTTATTGGTGGTATGTATTCATTTTTAGCTCATCACATTCTTACTAAATGATTACATGTATAGATTAAAATAAAATTTTGCCAGACTTGCACTTCTGGCACAAATGGGATTGTTCATAGTTTAATACTCTTGTTCATGAACCAAGTCTTCTTCATGTAAATGAAAGTTCCTACCAAAACAATTTTTGAATAGTACTTGCATGTGTATTTGTAGGAAAACAAACAAAAGAAAGTTTACAAATATCACTGCTTTAAATTGCCAGTCTGATTCAGACTTATTAATAGAACTAGCTGGAATTTTTTTTGATAAACTTTCTTTTGTCAAGAGACACTGATTCATCAAAACCAAAACTTTTTTGTGTAAATGTGGTAGTTTCAAAAAACTTTCATTAGGAAAGGTTTCTTGAGACTCCAGAGAATGCCAAACTAGCGAATCCTACCCATCTCAGAATAGCCAATAGTCCAGGAATTAGTGTAGCACCCAGGGCCAGAGCTGAGCTCTGCCCAATTCAGGCAAGATATATCAACCTAGCTTTCTTATTTCACAGGTGAGTGCCCAAACCACCAGCTATTTGTTATGCTGAGGTAAATCCCTGTGGCAGCTGGTTTCATTTTGTATAAATAACCAAGTATTCCTTTGGCCAGAGAGAGTGAATGAAATACTTGTTCTGTAGCCTGTCGATTATAGCACTCACTTGGTTTGTACAAAACTCAGGCTCACGTCCATGGTTCATTGAGTATTTAATCACCTGACTATTGGCAACTTGAGGAAGGGATGAGTTTTTTTCCCTGTTTTTCTCCTCACAAAAATCTTGGAAGGGCTTGGTTTCATCCCAAAGTAGGATGACATTTTTATTTAAGTGTCAGTTCTGTGAGATAGAAAAAAAATTTTTTTCCAGACCAGTTCTTCTTCTTAAAAAATATTCTTTTCCACTGTTTTTTCTTCAAAGGTGACTCAGAAATGACTGAGAATTTGAAAGATATACCATCTAAAAATATATCATGTTAAATATACATCAACCATAATAATCCAACTAAATGGATTATATGTAGAATTCCGTAAGAGATATTTTATGTTTTGATGTTTAGGGCAAAATTGTGCCATGCTTGATCAGACTGAAAGGTAACTTATTCTGTAAGTAATCCTAGAAAAAGAAGGGAGGCTAGGAGGAAAGCAAGAATTTTTCAAGATTAATAATGTCACTAATGCTGATTTGAAGAACTTACCCTTTTGAGTTATAATAGTCATTTTTCAGCTGCTAGAACATAGGTTGATCAAGCTTTGTGAATGGTAATATAGCTAGGGCACTGTTCCACTATATAGTTTCATCATGATTTGCTTCTGCTTGCATAGACAAAAGGAGGATATAACATGATACCAAGTTAATTTAGCAAATAGGTGGCTCCTACATGGTCCCTGTAGATTTTGAAGTTCATAAGTCTTTGTTACAAATATGAGTGCAAAGTGCAATGTAAAATTATATTTACACAATTTCACTTCAGCTTTTGTTCCACTTTCTCAAAAAGAGGACGTATTTAAAATCTGAAGGTCAAAAATATAACAAAAATGTAGTAAACCTAAAACTGTTAGCTAAAAAATGCGCTCAGTGCATGGTTTCTTATTTTCTTAGCAGAGTTTCAGAGTTCTTTTCTTAGTGTCTTTATGAGGCAATATAGGGGATCCCTCAATCAACTTCAAGGTATATGATAGTAGAACAGCATCTCAGTATGCAGTTCATTTTGTTCAGTATGCCAGGATAGAAAAATCTAAGTGCTGTACTTAGTTCTTGCATAATGTCACATCATTCCCAATGCTTATTTAGGAACCGTGGAAACCTTAATAGATGCTTACAAGCATTTTTAATGTTCAGTGTTTGCAAAAATTCTATTTTTCAAGGAACCATATAAAACTTAAATGTTTTGGTGTTCAGCCAATAGTCAGCTATTTTATGGGACAAGGTGGCTTCATTTTGCTTAATTTTGAGGGAAGAAAAAGCAAAACAATCCTTATTTACCCAATTCTACATGATTGATATAAAATCTGGGGGGATTCTCTTTAAATTTCCCCCCCCAAAATTAAATCATAGCTGTAGTTTCATAGTTTCATAGTTGGTAGGGTTCGAAGGGGCCTAAGCAGATCACCAAGTCTGACCCTCTGCCATGGGCAGGAAAGGATGCTGGGGTCAAACGACCCCAACTAGGTGATTATCTAACCTCCTTTTGAAGACCCCCAGGGTAGGAGCGAGCACCACTTCCTTTGGAAGTTGGTTCCAGATCCTAGCTGCCCTGACTGTGAAGTAGTGCCTCCTGATATCTAGCCTGAATCTACTCTCAGTCAACTTATAGCCATTTCTCCCGGTAGTGCTCAGGGGAACAGAGACTTTCCCATAGCCTGCTGGTCCCTCTTGGCCAGTTTGTAGATAGCCACCAGATCCCCCCTCAGCCTTCTCTTGTGGAGGCTGAACAGGTTCAGGTCCCAGAGCTTCTGCTCGTAGGGCCTGCCTTGCTGCCCCCGATCATGTGAGTAGCCCTCCTCTGGACCCTCTCAATGCTGTCCCCATCCCTCCTGAAGTGTGGCATCCAGAACTGGACACAGTACTCCAACTGCGGCCTAACCAGTGTTGCATAGATGGGGATTATCACCTTCTTGGACCTGCTCATGATGCATCTGTGGATGCATGACAAGGTACAGTTAGCCTTCCTGACTGCGTCCCCACATTGGCGGCCCATGTTCATTTTGGAATCAATAATGACACCAAGATCCTTTTCTGCCTCTGTGCTGATGAGAAGGGAGTTCCCCAGCCTGTAGGTATGCTGCTGGTTCTTCCTCCCTAGGTGCAGTACCCTGAACTTGTCAGTATTGAATCCCATCCTGTTCTCACCCACCCACCCCTGTAACCTGTCTAGATCCAGTTGCAGCCTGTCCCTCTCCTCCAGTGTGCCCACTTCTCCCCACATCTTAGTGTCATCTGTGAATTTGAACAAGGTGCTTTTCACCCCCTCGTCCAAGTCACTGATGAAGATGTTGAACAGTGTGGGCCTGAGGACCAAGCCTTTGGGGACCCCACTTCCCACATCCCTCCAAGTCGAAAAGACCCGCCCACCACCACTCTCTGGGTGCGGCCCTTCAGCCACTTTGTAACCCATCTGACTGTGTAGGCATTGAAGCCACAGTCACCTAGTTTCTTAATGAGAATGGGGTTAGAGACAGTGTCAAAGGCCTTCCTAAAGTCCAGAAAGACTATGTCCACTGTAACACCTACATCTAAGGATTTTGTGACCTGGTCATAGAAGGCCACCAGGTTGGTCTGACAGGACCTGCCTCAAATGAACCCATGTTGGTTGCCCCTAAGCATGATCCCCCCTGCTGGTCCCTCACAGATGTGATCCTGGATAATTTTCTCAAAGAACTTCCCCAGGACCAAGGTAAGACCAACAGGCTTATAGTTTCCTGGGTCCTCCTTCCTCCCTTTTTTGAAAATGGGGACCACATTGGCCCTTTTCCAGTCTTCCGGCACCTCACCAGAGCACAATGAGTGCTTGTAAAGCTGTGCCAGGGGTCCTGCACTAACCTCTGCTAATTCCCTCAGTACTCTGGGGTGGAGATCATCAGGACCTGATGATTTGAACACGTCTAGTCCCACCAGAAGTTCCCTGACTAGGTCCTCACTGACCCTGGGCCTGGTAGTGGCTCCCCTGGGTCTGTCAGGGATCCCAGTGGTGGGGATGCCCTGGTCCCTGCTCAAAAAGATGGAGGCAAAGAAATTGTTAAAGAGGTTAGCTTTGTCATCTGGCGTGACCACTAGATTTCCTAGCGTATCCTGCAGAGGCCCTGTGTTACCCAGTACCTTCTTTTTACTCCATATGTATTTAAAAAAGGACTTCTTGTTATCCTTGATCCAAGTTGCTAGTCCCAGTTCCATCTCTGCCTCAGCCTTCCTAACAGCCCCCCTTCAGTCTTCAGCAATGGAGGTATAATCCTCCTTGGTGATGGCCCTTCCCTTCCACTGGGTGTACACCTCCTTTTTGTCTTTGAAACATTCCTGGATGCTTTTGGTGAGCCATGGGGGCTTCTGAGCACTCTTTCCCCCTTTGATCCATGTTGGGATTGTCACTCTTTGGGCTTGAAGCATTGTCTCCTTAAGAAATGACTGCTCTTCCTGGACTCCCAACTCCCCTCCCCTCCAAGACCTCAGTGCCTCCCTGACTAGTCACCTTACCTCATTGAAATCCACCCTCTTGAAGTCTAGGGCTGTTGCCTTGCTGCAGGCCTTTGACACCCTGTGCTGGATGTTGAATTCCAGTAGGCGATGATCACTATTGCCCAGGTGGTCGAGAACCTTCAGTCCACTCACCAGGTTGACCATGGCCAGGCCTGGGTCCAACAAGGCATTTCCCCTGGTGGGACTGTGCACCTCCTGGGATAGATGGAGGTCCTGTAACTTGGCTAGGATCCTACATGAGTGGTCAGACCTGGCTGACTGCTCTTCCCAGAAGATGTCCGAGTAGTTTAGGTCACCCATGAGACCATGTCCCTTGACTTAACTGCCTCCGTGAGCTGACCTGAGAATTCTCTGTCCAGCTCTTCTCCCTGGTTGGATCACCTGTAGTAAACCCCTACCAATAAGTCCCTTTCCCCCCAATCCCCTTGTATAGGGACCCAGAGCACTTCAATCTACCCCTCCTCTGACCCAGTGCTGTTTGTTGAGGATGTGTATTGCTCTTTGATGTAGAGCACCACACCCCCACCTTTCCTCCCTGTTCTATCCCTCCTGTACAGCCTATAGCCCTTTATGTTTACTGCCCAGTTATGCACTGGATCCAACCAAGTTTCAGTGAGTCCCACTATGTCCAGGTTAGTGTTAGCTAACAGGAGGGCAAGCTCCTCCTGCTTGTTCCCCATGCTACGAGCATTAGTGTAAAGGCATTTAAGGCCTCCTGGAGGTGTATGCACCACCCCCCTAATCTTAGGACTATCTGGGCCCCTGTCTCTTACCTGGGTATTTCTTGTACTCATTGCTTGTCTTGGATGGACTGTTCTTGTGGGTGGCTCTTGGTTTGGTGTTCTGTGGCTCCCTCCATCCTCATCTTCCACCTCTCCTGATAAGCCTAGTTTAAAGCCCACCAGAGGAGGTTGGCCAACTGGAAAGAGAACAAACGCTTACCTTTGGGGGAGAGGTGGATCCCATCCCACCCGAGCATGTCTCTTATCCTGAAGTATGGATCGTGGTCCAAAAAGCCAAAGCCCACCTTGAGACACCATTTCTGAAGCCACAGGTGGATCTCCCTGTTGCAGGTCTCATGGTGTCATCCACATCCACTCACTGGAAGGACAGATGAAAAGACCACCTGTGCCCCTGCCCCCATCAGCTTGCTCCCCAGAGCTTGGTAGTCCTTCATGAGGCAATCAGAGCTGCTCCTGGCCACATCATTAGTGCCCACATGGATTAGGACCATGGGGTAGTAATCGGTGGGCCGGATAATGGCTGGGATCATTTCTGTCACATTCTGAATCCTCTCTCCGGGCAGACAGTAGACCTCATGTGACATGGGATCCTTCCTGTAGCAGGAAGCATATTTTCAGCATTCAGTGTATGACCCCTGATGCAGACAGCCAGATTCACTGAATAGATGTCAGATTGGTATCAAAAAGTGGGTCAGTGTCATGGGTCAGTTTCCCCTCCAATACACTCTGAACCTTTTGGAGCTTGGTGTACTCATGGGGAAAACCGAGCTTGCTGCTTACAAGGGTCATACAAGGGCAGGTGAATGTTCCTCATTTCCTTACCAGTTGTATTTCCTGGGTGAATTAGATCCAAGATTCCAACACCAAGTTATTTAAAGCAAATGACACATTTTTAAGGTCGGTTGTAAACACTAGAATACAAGTTAGCGATTTAAGTATCTTACTTTTTAATTAAATCTGCTTAAAAGACAGTAATGCCTCAAAATGCAGCTCCCTGGTGGAAATGCAGTGATAAAACCTTGCACAAGTAAGATTTAATACAGCCCTAGGCACTAATTTAGACAGAACAACAAAGTGGTGGCTGCCAAGGAGCTTGCCCTGTGGGGGTTTCTGCAGCCAATGTGCAGGGAGCCCTTCCTGCAGCAGTAGGAACCAGAGCATAGTGAGCCTGTGGCAGGTGAGACTGGCCCCCCATGTCCCCTCTGGCACTTATTATAATAACCACTTTCCCCTAAACAGCTCTGCCCTGGGTGCCACTAGCTATGCCTCTGGCAAAGGGGTTTATTCTTATTGTAACGGATCTGGTCATAAAAAGACACAATCCTATTGAAGTCAAGGCTACAATTCCAATAAACTTCAAGGAGTCAAGCTCTACAATCACATCTTACTTTCTTCTATGCCCCTAATTATCAAACCATCTGTGCACCTCAAAATTTTAAATATATTTAACCACCATATGCCCCTAAGACAGAAAAGTACTATTTTCTCCATTAGACAGACAAGGAACTGAGGCACAGAGAGATTACATCTCAGATCTTTAAAGGTGTGCATGTGCCTAGGAAATTAGGCCTATACCTTCTGGGTCTAATTGACTTATCCAAGGTTACATAAGAAGTCCTTGGTGGCAAAGGGAATTAAACCTGGGTATTCTGAGATCTGTGATTATGTCTTAACCTTCCTTTCCTAATTAGCATTGGTATTGATTGTTCCAGCAGAGAAACCACAGACTGAGTGAATGTGGAAATTTAACACACAGAGGTGGCTTTAAGGTTAGGGTTGAGGCCTCTTTGGGGTTTTAAGTAGATAGTGCTCATGATTAATTCCCATGCAATTTATACTGGCACTGGGATACATAAAGGGTGTTAATTTCCAATACCCAGCACCTATTTTCAGCATTAACACTTATTTTTTCAAATGGAGTCAAAGGCAGAATTGTACTATCTCAGAGGCAGAAAAGGATCTTGGAGTCATTATTGATTCCAAAATGAACATGGGCCGCCAATGTGGGGATGCAGTCAGGAAGGCTAACTGAACCTTGTCATGCATCCACAGATGCATCATGAGCAGGTCCAAGGAGGTGATCCTCCCCCTATTTGTATTTGACAGAGCTACATACATTCTTATAAAGGCATTGCTCCTCAGTGTTTGAAAGTCAGACTGAAGTCAGACAGATCTGTACTGTATATAAATGCTGAAACCCATTTACATCACTGTCTAATTAAACAAAATCAAAATGAATAATCCAATAAATATACCAATGGCTAAAGTACAATGATTTTCTGAATGGTGCCTCATTTGGCTGTGCATGGCACCATTTTTGCAAACAGGTTATGGTGGAAAAGAAATAAACCTTCTAAAATAATGTACTTCTGCATAAAAGCAAAACTTTTTCTTTTCCCCTAAAAGCTCCTTTTGTGACTAGAAATAATTTCCTGTTTAGATTTTGTAAAAGCTGGACAGGAATGAGGGGAGAAATTAGCATTACTGAATTTAAGATTAAAAGAAATGTATATACTAAAAACCTACTATTGGTTACAGGAAGGATTTGCTTTTGGTTTGCCTTCTGATTATGCCTCTAAAGAACATGCATTCCAATAGGGATTGAAAGGAATGCAAATGTAAATAGTTATTTATACTTCAAGGCAATTTTCTCTCCTAAAAGTTCAGCTCTTTATGTTTTCTTTTTTATAGAAATTACACATGAATGCCACATTAAATTATTCCAATATGAATTTATCTCAGTGCATTTAGTACTTCTTTCAGAAACAAGGAAGAATGAGCTTTTACTTATTTATTTTCTTTTCCTAATGTTTGAAAAATCTATATTTTATTGTCTTTTTAGGTAGGTTGCAAATTGCATTTCAATTTAAACAATTATGTATAATGACTTATAGCCCAGCCCTGCAAGGTACTGAACATCTTCCAGGCCAGTTGATTTCTATTAGCAGTCAAAAGTGCCCATTAATTTCTGTAAGATTCACAGGATGTCACAAGATTGTGCCCAAAGCTCAAAGAATTTTATAATCATAGAGAATTTTAATGATACACTTAAAAATAATTCCTGGTGGGTATTTTTGGCTTCAATATGCAATATTAAAACAAAGAGAGTATAGAGTATTAGCTAGAGAATGCTCTTAAGTCATTAGCATTTTGTTTTCTAGAGGCAAATTAATTACAAGCAAAACGCTATGTTGATGTTCTGCAATAAAGTGATTGGGAAGTGAGGAAGTTGTAGGCCTTCATATTAGTCAAACAACTTGCCTGGTTTTAGGAATTTGAGGGAAATTATGGCTCTATTGATGTAACTGAAAACATTCAGGGTTTGATCTTTTCCTCAAGTACACATACTGCTAGCATATGTTACCAAGTATCTTTTAAAAGCAGCACCATGTGGGTTGTAATATTGAGAAACCATTGATTTTCCAAGCTAAGGGGGTGACCCGTAGCTGAGTAAATGATCAAGGTTTTGAACTTTCATTTTTAAAGATGCAAATTAGATAGGACAGGAGAGATTAACTCTATAACAGGCCCTGATACAGTAAAAAATTCACACTACACTTGAAGTGTGAGTTGTTCTATTAAGTCAATATTGTTATATAGTTGGAGTCTAAGCATGTCCTCAAGTGATTTGCTGAATTGGGCTCAAAGGAACAGAGAAGACCAAGAAGTCGTCAATATGTTCAAATCACAGAAGGTATTTTATGAGAACAGCACAGCAAATTCAGCTGTCTGTAAAATTCATATCGGATCACAACTATTGTAGCTGTTTCTACTTCCCTGCAACCCGTATCATGAGTATGCTACCAATAACAGATCCTGCCTGAAATAGTCTTGCACAATTAAGGCCGATGCTTGAATTGTATACTGTAGAACTATGTGGAAAAAAATGCAATTATTATGTAAGTATGCATTGTGTACAACAGATATCAAAGGTTATCTCTCTCCATCCAGGAAGCTGTGGCTGGGGGCTGCAGGATGCATGCAACTAACTTATTGCATACTTTTGCAATAGTTCCCATATGATCTGCATTTAGATTCAGTTTCAGGGCAATAGCTATTTAAAAGGCTTATAGATAGCAGTTCCCCATTTATATTATGTGCACCTAAAATTTTAACAATGTAACAGTGGCACTGAAACATTAGTGTCACTATCAAGTAGGAAAATAGAATGAGTCTGTCTTGCAAGGAAAATCCAAATCTAGAGGACATTTTGTTCTATGTTAATTATTAATTTAATCATTTTCCTTAATACTTTTTAAAATAGGAATCAGAGCATATACAACAGACAGCAAAATTAAGAGACAATTAAGAGTGTATAAATAGAAATATATATTCCTTTTCTGATGGTTACAGACTCCTCTTTCAGGCATCTTTTTTAAACATTTGGTCATCCTTACCCCAAGTACTGTAGACAGACTCATAACTGACATGAAAAAGGCAACGCACAATTATAAAGGCCATCTTGACTGCTGTTACTACTGTTTTGCCTGGGACTTTCTGGAGCCTGGTCCTATAAATACATAAGAATTCAATTGTGTAATTGTCATTACTGATGTGAATTCAATTTGTATATATTTTTATATTGTAGCATTAGATTTAAGAATTTTGAGCTACTATAGATCCTCTTAATGAATACTGATGTGGATAGCTCCACATCCTGAAGAGCAGACAGAAGTCATGAATAGAAGATGGGAAAAGGCTGAAAGTAAAGAAATGAAAGTATTGAAGAAAACAAAACAGTGTTCAGATGAACAATTTTGATGTTTGTCAGAGGCAGAACAGGGCAGCCTTGGGCAGTGGCCACACACTGACAAAGCAGCAGCTATTTATGCCTGTTCAACCTCCTCTTCCCCCCACTCAAAGGCAGCAACCTCGGCTGCTGCCATGGATATCCCCCTTCATTTCCCTATTGATGTTTGCTTTCGATAATTCTTAGGGTAGGTTTTTATTTGCATTGGTTGTTTTACCACTGTATCTTGCTGTGTTCTCTGAAGTCTTGACATTCAGACTTTGAATAAGACTTTCCATGCCTGCTAAAATACCAGGTGGATGGCACTGAAAATGAAATCTCCAGATAATACTGAATGGGAAGAGACAGTGCCGTCACCCTGCCCCATTGCTAAGTATTACTGCCTTAACTGAACGGACCACCAATGTGGTAACTTAGTCTTCATGGTTGTTCATTCCTTCTCCTCTCTGCTATGCGTGCTAGCCACAGTGTGAGATTGGAGGATGTGCCTTGGAATGGATATGTATTCTCTTGGAAGTGAACCAAGACCAAAAACCTTATTTCAAATGGATAATCCAACACCCATTAAATAGTAAAGACATTCAATCCCTAGGCTGGATTCTACGTAACCTGATGTGAAGTGCTACATATCCTTTTACCAATACCTAGAGCCATATTATGTCCCTAATTACATTTTAATTTCAGTTTATTGTGGCTGGCTATTAGTAGAAGGGAGGAGGATTTATACATATACTTTTTATAGAATTATTCAAACATTGTTGCATGTTCTCCCTATAGTGCTGTACCTGTGCTTTTATTTACAGAGACTAGGGAATTATATTGATTTAAAATATACTGTAATCTTTCTTTAATTTTTCAGTTGAATAGTTAAATAGCATTTAACTTTAAAGCCCATTGCATAAGAAGGGGAAAAGGGTAGCAGCTATGAGGGATGGAAATACACATAATTCCTTTTTCTTTTAGCTTTTGGCAGATTCCACAGGTGGAAATGTAGAGATGACTGAGGGAGGGTCATGGCAGTTTGGAGGAGGAGAGGTGAAAACAAGGTCAGAGAATTCTTAAATCAATCATGTAATAAAGGCTATATCGAAGAGCTGATGGTACACTGGCCTACAGTAGAATCTGCTCTACAACTGCTTTGTGTATGGTTACAGGAAGTACATCTTCCCACTATGAAGCCAGACTAGGTAGACAGTCCTGACTCTGGATGTGCACCTGAGAATAAGCCATTTTCATTAAGAGTTTATAAATATTTATAATAAAAGATAGCACTGCACTGAGTCACTGTACGAAATGAATGTGAGACCCAGCACTGCTCTTCTGATGTTAATGGGAATTCACCATCATAAGTGAATGCAAGACAAGACCAATATTCAGTACATCTTATCTACATTTCTTCTTCGCACTGGGTTTGATTCTGTATAGTATTAAATACCTACTGAGAGGTGCAGGATCAAAGGTTTAGTCTTAAATCACTTTTCTATATAGCTATTGGAGCTTCACATTGCAAATCTATTAGACACTTAGGTTAAACATTGCTTAAATCTCAGACATTAGCCAAATGCAACTGCAGGAGGTTTTTAAAAAAATGTTTGCTAGTGTCTCAGATGGCAGGAGCCAACTTGAGGTGATCTAGAAATTGCTCGGTTATTGGGCGGGCTGGTGAATGGAGAGGCAGACAAAACGTATTGGTTGCAAAAAAGCTTTACTTACGCCGCTAGTAGCCGCAATGCAGGTGGTCTGATTGCTTAAATAATTACATGAGTTGCTCCAGCTAGCAAGACTCAGGCCAGCGAATCCGTAAATGAACTAGGCATGCAGGAAAAGGGTATGTCGAGGGATGGTGCTCGGCGACGGGGAGGAAAATCGATAGTTGATCAGGCTATCGATCAGCTCAGGCACGAGTCAGGAATCTTCAAAGTCACTCTGCAGCGTGCTCTAAGTTCTCCAACTTGGGCGGAAGTCACACAGAATTTTATACGGCTAACAAGCCAATCGCTAGCTGCCACGTAGGAATAATTTAGAACTGGCCAATAGTGGGACACAAATTTGCATACGAATGGCGGGAACTCTCTTGCACCGGAGTTTTCTGTTGCAACAGAAAACTTTTGCTGTGCAAGAGACTCCCATGTGGCGGGAAAATTCCACCGTGCCGAGGCACTAAAATCATTGGGTTGTGACATGCCCCCTTGCCGACGGCACAACTGGAATTTTAGACACATGAGTATGTTATAAGGAATTTTTGTTTAAGAACTCATTGGCTTTACAAAGCTCAAGCAACCAACAAATATATATATATACAAACAAACAATTTTTGCAGACCGGTCTTTTTAACAAACTACAAAACACAATAACTTAAACATATAACAGCTTGAACTGATAACAATAATTATTAATTATCAATTGACTGGGAAACATCTACTTGAGACTCTTCCTCTATGTCAGTCGACGGAGTGTGGTCCTCAATGACATAGTTGCCACGGAACATTCGCCTTCTTCCATAACAAATAACTCCAACTAAAATGCTTACAAATACTAGAAAGAAAGCTCCACCCATTGGACTACCAATAATGGTACCCCAATTGCCTTCCTGCATCGCTGTCCAGGTTAAGATTGATGTCAAACTTGTAGTGCTATTAGTTAAAGGATACCGTGGAACCGTGGGTAATTTTGTAGTAATGATAGAAAGATCTAATATATGGATAGTTTGTTGATCGCTTCTTTGACCAATGGAATTTGTCACCCTACAAATATAGGTTCCAGTGTACTCGTAGATTAACGGGCCGTTAAAATATAGCTTATCACTCATGGACACTAAACCCGTAGGCCACTGTTCATCTAGCCTGGTCCAGGTGACTTTTATAGGTGGTGGATTGGAATTAACATTGTACTTAAGCTGAACAGTTTTTCCGCCGAAAACCCAATTTCCGTCATAACCAGTTATTGATACTTCAGGGGCATATTGAATGTCTAGTACGTAAAAGTATCTTATTTCCTGGTTTAAAGCTGGGTGTTTCACAATACAAGTTATACGCCTTCCCCTCGCAAATTTAGTGGGAATGATCTTATATTGGCTTATAACTGTTACCGTTCTATTTGGAAAGGAGATTGAACTACACTCCATTTCACCAAAGTCTCCTTCCCAACTTATATTTGCAGCGGGTTTCCCAGTGGCTGCTGTACAAGTGGCTGCCACTGCCCACTTTCCATCAACTATTAGAGAATTTGGCCCCTTGGTAAAACTTACAGTGGGCTCAACCAGTACAGTTATAGTTGTTAATGACTGTATTTCCTAATGGGAATGTAACTGCCTTGCATATATACTTTCTTTCATCATAGAAACTCACATTATGCAGAGTAATCATCGCATCAATGGGCGAAGAACTTCTAGACAACACCCTCCCGTGGTATTTTCTTTGAATAGAGACCCTATATGATGATGCACAACAATAGTTTGTGCACTTTTATCATATATCTTTTCCCATGAAACTTGTATTATGGTTTCATTCATGTCAATTATACACTTTAATGTGACATTCTTCCCCCAAACTGCTGTTACGTACGGATCAACAATAGGTCTAACTAACACACTGCAGCAGAAATGAGAGAGGAGCAATGCCAGAGTGAGTTCTGACCCGACGGACATTCGCTGCCTCGGTGCCCCCTCCATGGCCGTCACTCCATTGACTTGAAGGAACCGCAGTTTGGTGCTCGATGGATCTCACAATCGAGCGGTTGTAGATTACTGCTTTGTTGAGGTTAGGCCTGTAAAGAAAGAAAACATCAACAAAACAAAACAAAAGAAAATCATAATTTAATTTACTATAAAGATACTAGGTGAACGTCGGAATGACTAGTCATCCAGTTGTGATGAATGATAATAGGGGGACGATCGGGCTTTTCCTCTAATAGTACAGAATAAGTATTAGGATACTGTCCCGACCATTGAACTGTTCCCTTGTGAACTTGCGGGTGAGCTTGGCGGGGGTGCAGTATTGAGACCCACACTAACTCATCTGGTTGGAACTTAGGTTCCCAAGGTAGAGGTTTTTTGACATTAGCTTCATCCCATAACGGTTTTGCGGTGTTCAGTGAGATGAGAACATCATGATTGAATTTAGTCCAGTTTTTAAACGTCCCTCCTCCTCTGAGATGAAGTTGTTCTTTGTACAGGCCTATATGTCTTTCTACAACGCCATTGGACTGCGGGTGGTACAGCAGATGTAGATGCCATGCTACATTGTGAAGACGAGCAAATTTGTCTAGAGCGTTAGAGTTAAACCGGGGTCCCCCATCAGACTGAATCTCATAAGGAGGTTGCCAGGTGGCAAATACAGCAGTTAAAGCAGAAACAACAGCAGTGGCATTGCTTTTCCGTAAGGGAATGACTTGTAACTGTCTTGTTCCCAAGTCGACAACGACTAATCCTTTATTTGGCGGCTTAGACCCTGGGAGGAGTCGTAGCAGATCTACCTGCCAGATTTTTCCTGCCTGGAACTGCGAAGAGTCGAAAGCTCTGAGCTGATGTTTGGTTCGATGACACTTCTCCTTAGCACATATCTCACAGGCCTGAGCTACCTTTTCCCAATCGCGCCGAACTCCATAAGAGGCCGGCTCCGTAATGGTGTGGCGTCAACGTTGATGGCAAGCTCGCAGTCCCGGGTGGCCCCAATTTTCATGAAGCCACGCGAGGAATGAGTTTACTTCAGGACCGGAGGTAGATGTGATAGGCAAAACTACATCGGTCCGGATTGGGTCTTCTAAGAGTTTATCGATGACCTCATGTACTGGATCAGTATCCGGACGGTGTGACTTAGTGTGCCTAACCAACGGGAGCCATGCAAATTTAGTTAACGTTTTCCAGATGTCTTGCCAATCATTCAAATTTTTGGTAGGAAGGGATGTACCAGTAAGAATTTTGTAAATGTACTACGAGTCGATTGCAATAATTGGAACTGGGAGCGTATCGTCATGATGTGTCAGACAATGCTCCAGTACCTTGAGGAATCCTAACAATTCACATTTTTGGGCTGAGTTGTCATCCGGGTAGCTTGAAATATTTCCTTATCGTGACAAGCCTTGCAATAGTACCCATAGCCTCCGCCATGTCAGGAGGTTCCATCTGAAGCCATCCATGCCGGGGCAGAGGTTCCATACAGTGTAGGGACCTTTTTCTCATCTCCTGGGCTAGGATTAGGCGTTGTATCTTCAAACTTCCAGCAGTGCCAGTTGTAATGGTGAGTAAGCACCAACGTATTCCACGTTTTAGGCTCCCCCTGAAAATGCGGGTTGACTTTTTCCGCATCCAGCAAGGGTAACAATGTGGCACTGGGAGCACGTAATGTCCCATGCCCCCTTGCTAGTGGCTCCACTAGTTGTCCAGCTAGGAGGATTTTCCCTATAGCTCCATACTGATGTTGTGCCACCTGAAGCATCTTATGGGCAGTGTATACTAGCTCATCGCAAGGGTTGTGCACAACAGCCCACACGTGGTTTGTGGTGAACCCAAGGGTTATGGTTAACGGCTCACTCAGATCGATGGCGTGGAGCTGTGTGTTTTTAACCGTGGCTAGCAGGCGAAGCAGGTTTCGCTGATCTCCTTCCGTCCAAGGCATGGATTTTCGGGATTTGTCACAGATCTGTCACTGTAATTTAGTAAGAAGCACCAAATGACTGGGTTTAACATAATGCCGGTACCAGTTTAAATGACCTAAAAGCTGTTGGAAGTGTCTCTTAGTAACAGGGAGGAATGTCTTTAATGGATCGATGTTAGGACCATCATGTGAGATTCCGTGGCGGATGGAACCAATATATCGGGTGCCGAGGAACGTGATGTCATCTACAGGATGTAGGCACGACTTTTCCTCGTTGATCGTCCATCCCTCACTTTGAAGGTGAGCAACTAGTTGGTTGACTATACTAGTAACTACGGAACTATCACGACCCATGATAGCAATGTCATCGACATAACTCCAGATTCTTAATTCCTCCTCTGGGGGAAGAGAATGCGAAGCTTGAAAATTCTTCAGGGTATTGTTCATGGCACCAGTAGCCAGCGACGGAGCGTTGCAATACCCTTGCGGGCAAACCGTCCATCTGTACATAGTGCCATCAATGCACATATTTAGTACTCCTTCAGGGTCAGTTATCGGAATTGAAAAGAACATGTTTTTTAAGTCCAGTGTGACCCCGATCCACTTACTTCGCTGGAATTGTGCCATCTCAAACATGCATCGTGGTAAGGTAGAAGGATTAGGTTGTTGAAGTACTTGACATCTTTTGTTGACCTCCCTATAATCGACGACTAACCAGGCTTTGTTGGGTTTTCCAGGTTTCGCGACTCCCCATCCTGGTGACAGGTAGGTGCTAGCAGTTACAGTTTTAATACAACCTCGTTGCTCGAGTCGCCGCAGGAGGTCAGTAAGGGACTTTTTTAGGGGACCCTTGGTTGGGATTGGTCGATACCACCAGGTAGAGGTATTATGAAGCGTTGGTCGATGCCAATCCTGTTCTGGAATAATAATGGTAATAATGAGTAACACTTGTAGCACTTGTTCTTTAAGGTCAAGCGCTTTAATCCCCGGGATTCCTAGAATGTTGATGCCCCCTAGCACGGCCTCTAGAGTGTATCGATGACCTTGGACTAAGAATTTGACTTTTGTTGTGACTGCAATAGCGTTAAGTCCTTGTACCTTAATCATTTTGGTGGTTTTCTGGTGGGGTATCGTTGAGGTAATTACATTAACCTGAGCTCCAGTATCGAGGAGGAAGAGTACTTGTTGTTGGTCAGCTAGATCAGCAGGGTCATAGACAGTAAGTTTGGCGTAAGGATGAGGGTCAGTGGGGTCATGTTTGAGTTGGAGAAGGCCGTCGGCGGAGCCGACAGCCATTACTCATTTTTTGGTTGGTCCCCGAATTTGAATCCCAGTGTGTCGGCTAGACGATGTTGGCTCTTTTTTCCCAAAATACGCAACTGATGCTTTGAAAGTCTGGAGTGGCCAAGGAGGAATCCGAACATATTCCTTTCCTCCAATGTTCTTTGAAGTGACCACCATAGCTCTCGCCGGGGGTTAAGTTCTTGGTGTCTTGGTCTCGGTGCTTTGACTGGATACGCCGAAGATCGGTCTTTTACATCAGTAGAAGTTCCTTCACTTTGGTTCATGAGCGCCTGCAGTCGTGGAAGATGGCCTAAGAGATTTCCTACCGGCTGACCCGCCATTGGGTTCAGAAAGAGTCGGAGCGTAAGAGCATTTGTCCCTTCATATACCTCTACACAGGCGTCTATAGCTTCCAGAGGCGTTGGAATTGCTCCGGGATCTGATAAGTGACGATGAGCCCATCTTTCCTTGCGCTGGGCTGCCGTTAGCCTCATGGGATTCGCTCTTGGGTTCCATGAAAGGTATGACACTCCAATTATGGCCAAGAGGAGTTGTTCCGCAGTGGCCTTCTGCGGGCGACCCTCATGCCAGGCATGGAATTTGTGGGTTACCTGTCCCACTACAAGCGCCGGGAGAGGGATGGGTCAGTGTGCACTGTCCGTGACCACGTTCAGATCAGTAGCACGCCCTCCGCTCCACGCCGCTTGTCGGGTCAGGGCACTTGCTTCTTCCTTGTCTAAGATGTCAGATCTGAATTCTACTATCAATCGCCCCAGCCACATGGCCAAAGTCTCTTCTGGTTTTATTTTAGATTCTCTGCAAAGTTCCTGTATTTCTGGTCGGGTGCATGTGCGAGAGGTAACAGTGGTACATGTGGTACCTTCTTCATCCACAACACGCTTCATCACAGCTATTGGGTGAGCTGCGGCAGAGAGAGAGTTAAATTCAGCAGGTGGGAGCGTTGGATACATCCCTCCTCCCATTGCCCCCTCCCCGTGGCAAGGAGGCGGGGCCATTGGGTACGACGTCACCTCAGGGGGCGGGGTCGCTAGGCGGATCCCCGCCGGTTCTTCCAAAGCTCCGCTCCTCTTTTCCGGGTTCTCCAGATGGCTCACGTTTCTTTCGGCGCCATTTTCTATCAGCGGCATCATGCGGCCGGCACTATTGATAAGCGTCGCTTTGGAGTTCTCTGCCGTCCGCTCCAGCGACTCCTTGCCTGCCGTATGCAGTTGAACCTCTAAATTTGCATATTCCCTTAGTAGACCCGCTACTGAATGGAACAACACATTCATCATTTTTCCCTTTTTCCACTTGGTTAAACCCCACCTGGGCACGTGACGGCCCTTGGTCTCCAGGTCCTCCCGGAGCTGAACGAGAAGCTCATGACCCCGCAACCCAGGCACCAAATCCGGAGAGTTGAACCAGTCTGTTGGGGTGGGTTCCCCTCCTTCCCTCAGGTATCGGGTGCATTGAGCAAACTCCTGAGCGGGGGTCAGCTTTTCTGCCTTCTGCGCCTTCACCCCAGCTAGGGATATGGTCGATGTTTCCTCCGGGGGTCGATAGTAGACCCGGTCGCTCCCCATTATACACTCGAACTCCCCAAGGGATAGCTTTGTTCTCCACTCTTTTATGACCGCTTCTGCTTTCTTTACAGAGAAGTAGCCGTCAATATTTCGTTCATCCCCTTCTACCGCCTGGTAGTAGGCGATATGCGCCCATAGATTGTTTGCATTTTCCACGCGGCGGATCCCGGTGCACCAAGGGCAGCACCCAATTAGGTTCGTCTCCATCACCGTGCCCTTAAATCCCATTCTCGTCACCTTGTCTCAGACGGCCGGAGCCGACTTGACGTGATCTAGAAATTGCTCGGTTATTGGGTGGGCTGGTGAATGGAGAGGCAGACAAAACGTATTGGTTGCAAAAAAGCTTTACTTACACTGCTAGTAGCCGTGACGCAGGTGGGCCGATCGCTTAAATAATTACACGAGTTGCTCCAGCTGGCAAGACCCAGGCCAGCGAATCCGTAAACGAACTAGGCATGCAGGAAAAGGGTACGTCAAGGGATGGCGCTCAGCGACGGGGAGGAAAATTGATAGTTGATCAGCCTATCAATCAGCTCAGCCACGAGTCAGGAATCTTCAAAGTCACTCTGCAGCGTGCTCAAAGTTCTCCGACTTGGGCAGAAGTTGCACAGAATTTTATGTGGCTAACAAGCCAATTGCTAGCCGCCACGTAGGAATAATTTAGAACTGGCCAATAGTGGGACACAAATTTGCATACGAATGGCG
The DNA here is from genome assembly GCF_030867095.1 of Alligator mississippiensis. Taxonomy (NCBI): domain Eukaryota; kingdom Metazoa; phylum Chordata; order Crocodylia; family Alligatoridae; genus Alligator; species Alligator mississippiensis. Next base: position 48,631,075 of record NC_081830.1, read on the forward strand.
GGAACTCTCTTGCACCGGAGTTTTCTGTTGCAACAGAAAACTTTTGCTGTGCACAGAGACTCTCATGTGGCGGGAAAATTCCACCGTGCCGAGGCACTAAAATCATTGGGTTTTGACAGCTAGTAATTGGCTAAATGCATATATGCTAATAATATCTTGAATAATAAGCAACCACTTGTATTAAATATTAGACAGAATACTTTTAAAGATACAATCAAGTGATGAATCGTATGCCTGTAATATTTGCTATTCTGTGTAGTTGTATTGGCTTTAAAAAGATTGTGAGAACTCCATAGGATAAATTAACACTCTCAATTAAGGAAGTGGACTATATACTCTTTATACCTCTGTACCATTGGATTTTGAGGTGCACAGAAGCTGCTTGTGTCTCTGGAAAGTGATTAAGATTGAATATATACTCTTTTAAATGGGTTCCCTGAAAGTGAATGGGGAAGCCTCATATATTTTGTTCCAGTTGTTTTATATCCCAATCTGGAATAAATAGAGATGATGGTCCAATGATCCCGAATACAGACAGAACTAGATTACATGTGGTTAGTCCTATGTGGCTTAATTAGAAAGAAAAGTTAGGCAGGGTGGAAGCATAATGTAGCCAGAGCTTCTCTGCACCCTTGCTGTGGGAGTTGCTTACTACAGGTTTTTTTAAACACTTCGTAATGTGGTTCCTTGAACAGGAAGCTTTCAGATGTAATTCATCTTTTGTTGGTGTTGATAGCCAACTGATTCTGACAATTCTGATCAGTGTGGCTCAGCCTCACTGGAGCCATGATTAAGCCCTTCTGTTTTAAAACAAATAATCTGAAAATCAGTCCCTTCATTCGTAGCACCTGCCAATGGAAAGCTCCTGCAGCCCTTAATGATGCAAGCAATTCTATGTGCTGAAGGTTGAATTATGCTTCTGAAAAAACCTGGTTTAAAAAAAAAGCAACTATTTAATTAGACTCTTTTCCATCAAGACCAAAATATTTTGTGAAAATGTATTGACTTCTTAAGTCTGGGATGTAATTTCTCTGTGACTTGCAGGAAAGCAAAAAAGCCTGGAGTAGCCCACAGACCAGTGATTAGCCAGCCAACAGCACTTGGATTTAGAGATCCATTTTCTGGTTCCTGTTCCAGGTAGAGTAGAGCAAGATCTTGAATCTGTCATCTTGCACATCCATCCTCAGTGTTTTTCTTGGGTATGTCTAGGAATTACCCAGTGGTCTATTGGGTGTGTTAGTCACTTCAATGTTTTTATCACCTTATTTCACAATAAATATTTCACTTTCATTCCACTGTAGAACAAAAATGCAGACACCTCAACATTTTTCATGAAACAGCAAACCCAAATCATAACCTCTGTCTGGACTTCTGCATTCTGTTTTCCTGCTGATGTGGATGACATCTTGATAGCTACTTAAAATGCTTTAATTCAGAAATTGGTGTTTTGAGGCCTTAAGTATCTACTATCACATTTTGTGTAAGTTTTTAAAAAAACATTGTGAATCCGGGTCTTGGTAGGTAAGTGCAAAACCTGATTTTTATTTAAACTTTCAAACTGTATTAATTTTTAATTGCTAAATCTATTTGTGGTGCTTAGCTGATTTGAGTTCTAAACAGTTTAAAAAAATTATTTGTGTGGGGCTGTGCAGTTCACCTTCAATACAATTATGTACTTTTCTATATTCATGCCAGCTGCTACATTTGGTACAGGTCATAGAGTATTCTGAAAATGTTAGTTTTCCTGCATACTGGAAGCTAACTGTAGAAATCATGAGTAAGTTGGAGTGCCCCATTTCAAGCAATGCCTCTGATATTTTTGTATATGTTCCTGGTGTAGGTGTGTGTATATACATAACCTAAACATCCTCCACCAATAAAGTTGAGAATTTTGTCTCTTTCAAAAAAAAAAGTGGTGGCGGGGGAAGTTTGTGTGTATTTGTACATGCTCCTAGTATATATACACTATATAGATGTACATGATACATTTTGCCTCTTCCAAAAAACAAAACAAAACAAAACATTGTGTGTGTGTGTACGTGCGCGTGCATAAATATCTATCTACAGACAGACACAATTTATATATATCAGGAATATGTACAAATAAATACACACACGTAAGCACACTTTTTTTTTTGGAAGAGGCAAAATTCTCAAATTATTGGTGGAGGATGCTTCATTTCAATTTTATATGTTTGCAAAACTAGCCTTTGATGTTGTGGTATGGCAACAAGAAACAGCTTTTTAGCTTTCTATAAGTGTAACTCCTTTACACTGTGTCATACGCACCCAGATATCTATTCTATTCAGGCTAGGCCTAGTTATAATAACAGTAACACATCTTCTCAAAATCTAGGTGTTTCTTCAAGATAAGCAAAACAGTTCCTTACTGCCTGCCTACTTACTAATAGCTCTTGATGCAGTCCTTTTCTCTGCATCATACTTTTGTGAGGCATACCTTTTTTATTTGGTAAAGCCAAGCAGTTAGACCCCTGAAGAGGTCACTGGGTACATCTACACATGCCATTAAGGCACCAGGATAAACTCCCAGGCTCAGCATCTACCCGGGCTCCTGGGACCACAGAAGTTTGAACAGGGTGGTGCAGCCCTGGGCTGGCAGGGGGCCCAGGAGGTCAGTCTTAGGCTCTGGGTGGCAGCATTAGGTGGCAGAGGGGCTGGATGGGGCATGAGGGTGCTAAAGTGAGGGACTAGGTGGCAGGCAACCCCCAAACTTTAGCACCCTGATGCCCTATCCAGCCCTTGCATGTGCATTTTGGTGGAGTTAATTGATGTAATGAACCCTAATGCTAGTGTGTGTGTAAAGGGTGACTAATTAGTCAACTCCACAGTAAAGCGTGTGTGTAGATGCATCCATTTTTTTTTAACTATTAGGTGCTCTCTTCCAACTGTAATCATCTACTATGGATACTTGTTTTTATTGCTGGGAAGAGTACATATGATCCTATTTTTGAAATTTGAAAGGCCTCAGGTTTCTGTCTTCTACTTAACCTGCTTTCTCATATTTGACTCTTGCTAAACTTTTAAGATTCAGATTTACACTGGCTTGAATAAATTAAATCAGTTCACACTATGGATATTGGGAGGGAGAAGAACTTACCAGTAAATAGCATGAGAAACTGAAGACCCTGCAAGAGACCCCTGAAACAAACAGTACAGAACGCTTCTTACTGCTCTACAGTGTTACACTATTGTTAGGCCAGAGATGGTAACATGGATCTTGCCTTTCCCTTCATCCTTCTTTCATCTCTTGTTACCCCAAAGATTATGAAGTGTTTCTAGCTACTGTTCACAGTAAAATAAAGTATGGGATAAAAGGAAGTCATGTCACTTGTAAACTTAGTTTTGACTTTGAAGCTATATATTAAATAATGAAACAGTTCCCACCAACTGAGGGAATTCCAGGAGGTGCAATAAGTGCAAGCCCCTGGCAAGAATACACAGCCTAGACTTCTGCTCCAATGTGAAAACAGAATTCATGATCTCAAAAAAACCACAATTTTGCCTTGTAAAAGTGGAATATATTTATTTAGGTCAAATCATTAAATAAAACAGCTCTGGCTAACAAGGTGAATTGCAGCAGGTGATAATGTAATTAGACCAGTGCTTGTCACAAACAGTAGCTAGGAGAAAAATGACTTAATGTTTTCTGCCTTTTCCAGCTGGATCACAGAGTTGAGTTGAGCTGGAATACAGACTCTTCCTCTGACAGGCCAAATAAAGAGTGATGTAGGTTCAGTCAATTAAACACATCAGAGCAATACTATATGACCTGTCCCATGCCATCCATCTCAAATAATATTTTTCAAATTCAAAATCTATCCAAAGGAACAGCTTCAAAATGTTCCTAGACATCTAAAGTATGTGGAAATAGTCATGATGCATAAAGGTGTTAATCAATAAGTGCTGGGTAATAAATTTAGATTCAGTTTGAGGAAGGCTTAGTTTAGAGTTTAAGTTGAGACATCTTACTTTTAGCTACCTACTCAGTATGCTCTGTAGCCAATCAGCAGACAAAACTTAAATTTCTTTAATCTTTTTTCGTATTACAAAAATTGAGTGTATTTTTAGGTCAGGACACCAACATCTCCCCTGTCTGTGGAAAACAAATTCAAAGTATATATAGAATTAGGTAGTGTTTTTTTTAGCAGATGCAAAGAATTCCCCCCCCCCCCACTCCTCAGTTTCAACATTTTCTATTGTCCCTGTTTTCTCTCAAGACAGCAAGTTTAGCTTGTCCTCGTCAAGCAACTTATCTTAATATGTATTCTCAAGTTATAAAGGATCCCAACCTATTCCTTTAGCAGATAATTCAAAGGGATCTTTCAACCCTGAGTCTGTAACTGTTGAAAGTGGTTACTAACTTACTAAAATATCTTTTCTCAGACTGATCTCTTTTTGAAGAACCCCTTTTTGCCAGTGTGCAGCTTTGTTGTGAATCATCTGAAGTCCAGATTGTTATTTTAAGAAGAAAATCCCCACCCAAATAAACAAGCAAACTCCTGTTCAGAGAAAATTAAAAACAGCATCAATAACCTGAAACAAAGCAAAACTCAATAACCTGAAACAAAGCAAAACTACCTCAATTCATGAATTAAAGGCATCAGGCTTTTGTACTGTACTAATACAACACCTAAGTATCAGTTAGTATCTAGCTGGGTCACCCACTTTCCTTTTCCCTCTGTTAGTTACACATCTACATTTTCTTCTATGCTCCATTTTTGAAACCTTAAGTTTTTCATCTTCATCAGAAAGGAGTATGTTAAAACTATTAAGCAAAGGCAAAATATTCCCTCCCCCTCTCTGTCTAGCCCTGTAACAAAAAAGGCAGAATGCATGAGACGATGTCCTTTTAAGGAAAGAATAATCTATTTTCCAGTTCCAACAAATTTCAACCACATTTAAGCAGAAAAGATCACATTTCCGTGCTGTAGGTAGATGGCTCCAGCATTATTCATATGATTCTTTGTATATGTCTGCAGCAGCCTTTAACAGGAGCACTGAGCCAGCTCTGAAATACAATAGCACTCAGATCCAGTCTTTTATGTTTGTTTACTTATTTTTATGAGCCTTCCTCAGTTATTTGACTTACAGAGCCGAAGTACACCAGAAGACAGCTAAAGAAATTTATTTGACTGTTCTAAAGGAAGGCCTGTTGTATCGACCTTGGGATACAAGGATACTCAGGTTTTTGTAGTGAACTTAAATCTATAGGTTTACCACATGACTGGTAAAGACAGAAGGTTTCAGTCAACCCAAACTGGTTTAGAAGCAATGAATGTAATTGTTCTGTATTGATTCATACCAATGAAGGACCTGGTCCAGAGAGCTTGATAATGTATTGTTCCTGAGATGGAAAAGAGAGAACATGCCTCAGTTAGTGGGGGAAATGGAACCACCACTTAGAGGACTTGTATGAAAACTTGAGGAGTGGTGAGCAATTCTGTAGCAGCAGCTATTAATGGATGGGCAGCACTGAAAAAGTCACAAGCACAGGAAAAATCTGGAGAGATAGGATGGACAGAAAACAAGTGATTTCATTAGCTATTCTCATCAGTGCATGATTACAATAGTGCCCTGAGGTATCAATACAGACAGGGGCCTCTCTAAGTTAGGTGCTATTCAGATAGGTTAAGGTGATACCAGGTGAATGATAGTCAAATAAATATATAACTTATAAGCAAATCAATTTGCTAGGGAGTGGCATTGAAGGGATGGAAGAAGAGAACTAATCCTGATGGATAAGTGGGCTATATTGGTCATGGAGAACAGGTCTAATAATGCAGGTAATCAATCATCTGAACAATTTACCTAGGGTTATGGTGGATTCTACATCACTTGCAGTCCTTAAATTAAGACAGTCTAAAGAGAGACACTATTATATCTCAACCATAAGTTATGAGCTTAGTGCAGGAATTATTGGATGAGGTTCTTTTCCATGTTTTATGCAGAAGAGCAGGCCAATGAACAGGAAGATCTCTTCCAGTCTTACAATCTATGAATAATGCAAAGATTTAACCCACTGTTTAAATTTCTTTCCTTGCTTTTTCTGTACTTCCTCTCTGGTCTTTGGGTTTTTGTTATTTTTTTTTTTCATCTAAGGAAACACTGCCCCAGTAGTGTCAGTGCTGAATTTTTTCAAACCTTTTGATCATGAAAGGGTTCTGCTGAAATTGGAAGATCTTTAGGTCAAGGACTGCTCCTCTTTATATAAATGTGTATATTGCAAGGCAAAATAAGGTGAAAGCCTCTCAGTCCTACTCATATACAAGTAATTACTACTCGAAGGATAAGCAGGATTTGGCCCATAGTAAATGGATTTCATTTTCATATTCTGATTGCCTGCAGTGGCTCACTTCAGCAAACTTGCACAATTTGCTATGGTTTTGATATATTCTACAACATCCCTCTACATGTCTGATCTGTATAGCTTTCGCACATATGGAATTAGTTACAGATTTAATGCTCCATTGATATCAGGGAAAATAATTAATTGACTGGCATTGTAAAATAAGGGAGATCTGTGCTTCTTATGTTTTCCTATTTCCCTTCCTATTTTGGTGCCATCTGTAGGGCTAAGGTAAATCTTTTGTCCACAAATATGACTGATGCTTGCAAATAACACAGAATAAACATACAAAGTATATACATAATAGAAGTAAGGGGCAAGGGAATAGTTTTTACACTTTTTTAAATAGACTTATTCATGTGAGACCCTAAAACTCACAAAATGGAAATCTGAAATCTTTATATTGAGTGATCTTTGCCAGTTACCTCTTTTTTTTTTTTTTCTTATGAAGCTATAATGCTAATTCTTTCACAGTAATTCAGTATATCTGCCACGTGTTTTAGCTTCTTTATGTATGGAATATATTTTATAAGGTTTGAACAGTGTGTTTATTTGTGTGTGTGTATATAAATTGTATTTTTTTAAAAAGCTGCATCTCTGGATATTTGGCCTTTAAAGAATTTGTTTAGCTCAGTTTTCATGTACCTGGTATGAAGTTGTGCTGGGTTTTTCCCCCCTATGGAAAATAGGCCACAAACATTCCCCTCCACCTCAGTGTTTTTCACTGGTATAGGGGAAAAAGTCTAATGTGTTTTGTGAAATCATAACTATTACAATGAATATTCCCGGTCAAAATATTTCCCAATAAAAACTGGTTAAGAAAATATTTGTTTTTCAAATACTTTGAAAATCTGATTTTTTTTTCTTCAAAACTTTTATTTTGTTTGTATTATTACTTTTACAACATTCCCTGACCTGTTAGTAGTAGTAACACAAACTGTTTAAACATTTTAAATGACATTTTTGAAAGAAAAACATTTTGAAATACATTTTTAAATGTTATCTTTTTGTGAAATGACAGTGCAGTTTTGACCAGTTCTAGCTTAAAATGGTCCTGAAAGGATCTCATCCTCCAAAAAAAGATGTAATTTTTTTTTTAACTCTAACATTTTCTCCCTTAGAATCCAATGTTTTTCCTCTCCTGGCTTCTAGTTTCAAGTTAATATAAAACTGTTTAGTTTGTAAAAAGTTGTCATGGGTCCCCATGCCATGTGGTAAAAAAGGAAACAAATATTAATGAAATATTTATGTAAACATTTAATCTTTTTCATGTCAATGGACAAAATAACTGAAGTGGTCTGTTAAGGCTGGCAGTCACCCTTCAACTGATCTTTCAAGGAAAGTTGATTCAAGGAGGGCATCCTGTGCGCAGCATTCTCATTCTGTTAAGTGTAGACTAAATTTGAAGTATTATGAGTTACATGAACATGGACAAAAGAACATAGGTATCTATTTCAGAAACCCTTATCTGTTCTGTATTGGATTGTCTCTGAGATTTCTTTCCTTCTCAGACCCAAAGTTTACCTTTTAAAAAAAAATGTAGACAGAAATGTAAGTCTCAGACCATTTTTAGAGAACAATACGTAAAGGTAGACTTATTGAATTCACCTTCACACCTCTTACTAAGAGTTTCCAAGCTGTTCTGCACAAAGCTATTTTCTTACTAATTAAATACAAATGATGTCTACAATCAATTGCAACAATTTAATCTTTTGTTTGTTTCCATGCACTTCAGGTCAGAGAAAAACAGTCTCCTGTACCAGCACTAGTTTAGTACAGTCCTTGTTTATTCTAGGATTTTCAAAAAACTCTAGGTAGCTCAGCCCCGTTGAAATGAGCATAATATTTTCAGAGAAGTCAAGTACACACTTAGATTTAAGCATATGATTGAGTGCTTGGCTGGCTTAAAACTAAAAAATCTTGGATCCACCTGTAATGGGATTAGCAGATGTAACTGATGAAATGTGGAGATTTAGTAGATCAGATTTGGATATACTTGAAGTGAAATACATATAGTTTTAAAATAATAAAAAACACTTACGCTGTAGTGTGAAATTGTTTATGTGCTGAAGTTTTGAATAGAGCATTGAGCTCTAGTTTTTTTTTGTTTTTGATTTGGGATATAGAAAAATCTCTCATGCTAATTCTCTACTAGCCTACAGGCATTAAGATTCTAAGCAGCCAACATGGAAGAAAACATATTATAATTAAAAGGTTCTCTTGCTCTTTCTCCTGTTCCTTCTTTTTCTCTGTGGACTTCAATAACAAGATAAGAAAGTTAACCAAAAATGATCATTTATTCTTTTTCCTTTTGTTCCTATAAAGGTACAAATCCAGTAATTTGTCGTTGGCAATGCTATTAAAGGCAGCTGTTCATAGTTAAAGAAAAACTTGATATTTTTTCAAGAAGTAAGCCAGTACTGAAATTTGGATCCTAGGTCCTATGAAATCGGGAAAGTCAAGAGCTGGATCGTGATGCAAACTTTGCAGCTGACCTACTTCAATAGAATAAGGCCAAGTGAAAAATCTGGGCCAAATCAGAAAGACATGTATACATTAAATCTTATCTAGTTCAGACTAGCTTATGCTATTTATTCCTAGTATTTCAGTTTCCAACTCTTACCCTCTGAGTAGATAGAGCTGGGGTAACCAGTTATAGGTTTGTTGCAGATAGTTCATTTGTAAAGGCTACAGGTAAGTATCTGTGAATCATGTCCCTTACAAGGCTGTTCTAATGGGGCTGACTCAAGGACATCCATATAATAAAGTTAACAATCCAAATGCTCTGCCCTGCTCTGACTTCTCTCTGCAACTCTGTTATAGCAATAGGGTTGAAAATGTCTGAATTCCACTGAGTGAAAATCTGCTTCCCCCTGGATGTTTTCTCAACTGGCACAAAACTGACATAGCAACCCTTTATCTCTTTGTGTTGGCGTAGGATAGGAAAGACAAAAGGGGCAGGAACAGACACTCAGCTGACATGATATTCTTTTAGGCTATGTACAAGCATTCATAAAGCCCAAGGCAGATTCGATCTAAGTTACGTGGTTTTTTGTAAGCAGTCTAGATTAGAGTGATAGCAAACAGTATACATGTTTTCCTTTTGGTTGCCTGCACTGGCCAATACCTGCAGGCTGGAGACACTCCTGCATGCCTCCCAGTATGCCCTGCATGCTCTCCAAGCTGCTGGGGAGTGCTAAATGCAGCTGAGCACCCAGGCCACCCCTGATTGGCTGCCAGGCATGGGCAAGCACACTCCTACACCCACCACCCTATTACTCTGGGACCCTGTAGCTGCAGGTGAAAAAAAGATTTGCAGCACCCCAGGTGCCCATGGCCTGGATACCTGCCAGCAGTGACCGAGCTGTGAAGGTCACATGGGTGCCTCTATGGAGGCCCAGTTCTGCTGTTCTTCCTGATCCACCAGAGGTGAGCCACCCACACCAGGTGTGGGGGAAAGTCCATACTGGGATCCTGATGGTAGGGTGTCTGGCTCTGGTCACTGAGATGTGGTGTGCAGGAGCCAGAGTCAGGCTCTGTGGGTCTGTGCCTGAGCATGGGGGCTCCTGTGTGAGTGTGCAGAAACCAGGGTCAGGCTCTGTGGGGCTGTGCCTAAGCACAGGGCCATGGCTGAACTTAGAGTTCACTTTATTATTATGAAAAGAAACTTGCTTTAACACTGTAAGATATATGAATAAAACATTGTCCAACTGATCGCTGCCTCTGTCTCACTGTCTCTCTCTCTCTCTCTCTCTTTATAGTGGTCTTTTGTTTTACTTGTGGAGAAACATGGATTTGGGGGTATTTTACAGAGTGACTTTGGGATATTTTTATCAGGGATTTTTCAGTTTTCCAACAGGGAACACCAGAATTCCTGCTAGGGCGGCCAGTGGCAGGTCTCTGCCTGCTCAGAGCTGGCACCTTGGACTGACCTCCTGGCCAAATGGGGCCAGGAGCACATGGTTTGACAGTTCAAAGCAGGCCACCACACCCAGAACATCTGGGCGATAGCTGCCCAGATGGCTGGGCAGGGGGCACACATGGCAGTAGTTCTGCACAGAGGCCAACCCTGCAACCACAGTCCACTGGCAGCTGGCCCAGAGGGGCAGATGCGTCTACTGGCTATGCAGTCCCCATCCAGGTCTGGCAGGTGCACAGCAGGTCACAGCCAGGCAGCAGCCCCCACTGCCAGACCGCTGCAGTGGGTAGAGGGGGCAGGGAACTCCCAGGGCTGCTTCGGCAGTCCAGCTGGCAGAAGGGGTAGTGTCCCCAGGTACCAATTGGTTGGGCCCCAGAGCCTCCTGAGAGTGAGTAACCCTAAGCTACTTGCCAGGGTGGCTTTTTATACTGCTGGGGCCAGGACAGGGCAGCTTTTTATTCTGCTGGGGACAGCACAGGTGCTGGCCCTGGGCTCTAGCTCCCCCTGGCTGCAGATCTGGGAGGAGCCAGGCAGGGTTATTTTGCCCCAAGTGGAACAATTTGCTCCACACCAAAGTGCATGTCTGAGCACGTGTGCTGAAGCAAAAAGCCCTGGCTCAAATTAGCACCGCTTCTATTTGAGCTGCTGCTAGCGCACGTGCTTGCATGTGTGGACATGCCCTATGTGCTTACTGGTTTAGATCAATTTCTGATCACTTAGCCTAGTTTATGTGTAATGTCTCTACCTAGCCTTAGAGGTTATTACTGGGAGGCTCCATCCCCTGCTCTAAGCTAGCCTGTGACCCAGCCAGATCTATTCTGAGAATTGAGAAGTCAGGACCACTTCCTTTGCAGAACCAACTCTTAGGCTTGCGTGCATTAGCCACATTAGAATAGATTTGCATGATCTATGATTTTTTAAAATTACTGTTTCAAGGTCAATTGTTTTTACTGTCACTCTCTTCAGTAGAATATGCAGATATTTTGATAGCTGAAAAATAAGAGTTTGTTTAAAAGATCAATTAAAAAACTGTCAAGTTTATAGTGGCTGAGAGAAATCACTGAACTTGCCAGTGCTTGGTCCTCTTTGTTAAAGGGAGCTGAAATTCTATAAACTAGGTATTTATTCTTCATATACTTATTATATATCAGTAAAGTCCAAATGTGGGGCAGGAAGGGGGAGAGAGAGATTTTGGAATATGTGTAGCTGAAGCAATGCAATGCCAGTTCATACATAATAGCAAATGGAAACAAAACAAGCATAAACTTTCTTGCACAACCAATCAATACACTAATATATCTTCATTAGCGATGTTGTGTTTTATGTTATTGATATTAAAGATCTACCTTTTCTGTCAGGTTTCATTTTAATTGTTATTGATGAATAAAACCCTATGGGCTGAGATTTTCTTTCTCTCTAAAAGAAAACAGAGGGGAAAGAAAAACAAAACATGGATGCTGATTTGGTGAGATTTATTCTTCCTGTATTGCTACAAGGCAGATCCCTTATTAAGTCATAAAATATTATGACACTTGTGAAACAATTGAATGCATACCATTATGATGATTAATTCTGTTATCTCATACACTGGGGCATTAGCAGAACACTAAACTGTACTGGGGTACATGTATCATTTAGGCTTATTTCAAGAAAAGATTTTTGACTCATGTCATTCATAGTTTAAATATGACTTCTACAATAATGCATTCAGCTTTAATTAGATAATATAATGTCTTCTGGCAGGACTTTTGTGACCGAACCCCAATTTTAGCTCTGCATACTGAGGAGTATGTCAAGGAAAAGTAACGTTTTTTACTCAGTGAAGGAGGATAATGGATAACTTCTGGAATTAAGTGAAAAATTGAATCCAGTTTCCTGTGTGCACTTTAGGCTCCACACAGGGATTACAGAGCTAGCTCTGAACTGCTTTGCAGCAGACAATAAAGATTTTATATGTGTCATGTTGAATTTTCAAAGAAGTTCTCAAATCAGAAAGGTAATTTTTACATTGACTCCATGCTGTTTGTTTAGGAATTTAAATGCTTTGCACTGGCTTCTCTTTGGGACTGGAGTTTATATAACCAATTTGGACTAAAGTGGCAGGATAGCAGTTAAGCAAAAGGGAAAAAAATAAGGTCATATGTAAACAGAATTCCAAGGTGTTAGCCTACTTTCCATCATGAAGAATTTATCTCCTGCAGAACTCTTATTGGGAAAATACTTTCTTGCCAACAAATTCACTATAGAATGAGATTTATTAACACAGGACTGACTACATTTCTTTATCTTTGTTATATATATAATGTGTATGTATATTATGCACATGCATGCGCGCACACACACTCCTGCAGAATCAGTGTCCTTATCATCTCTGCTATCCTTGGCATGAGACAATATATAATAAAAGCAAAGATGCCTTTTCAGGTACTCCGCATTATAAAATATTTATATGCTGTCTTCGGTGGCATATAACCTATTGCATTAATAGGTCATTTTATCTGTAGATTGTTCTACTCTGAGAACTGCCTGACTATGCTTTGCAGTCATTGTGGGTAGACACATGAGACAGCCTACCATGGAAAGGATATGCTGTCATTTTTAATCCATGAATATAAATGGATCATGCAAGACTAAGATCTATATGAACGTCATCTATGAAAACATTTAAAAATCTGTATTAAAAGCATCTTCTTATTAACGTGACATGTTTCTGCGAAGAACTCCAGCAATGTTTCATTAAGCAAGAAGTATTCCATTAATCAAGATATAGGCTGCATTTAAAAAAGAGAGAAAAACATACTTAAATATTCAGGCCTGTTATTTTTAATAATCTAGTTAGAACTATGTAAAACCCATGGTTAAGAAAAGATAAGTCAATCTTACTTCAGGTCTCTAAAAAAGGTGTCTTTAATTTTACATTTGAGTCTCCCTCCTCTTGTTGTTAAAAAAGATTTATGGTTATGTATCTGAAGTGGTTTTATGTACTTTATATAAACTCCCTCTACATACTGATTGGCAAATATCATCTTTACCATTTTCCCTGTGTGAATTCCACAAGAACATATCCAGCAGGCTCTGTTATGTAATATTATTACCATATTCTCTTATTTAACTACTACTATGCTTTTTATTCAATAGTGGGAAGAATAATTTGCAAGTAAATTTCAGTGAGTTGTATTTAGAGATCAGTCCTGCTCCACGTACACTCAGTAACAAAGTTTACATTGATTTCATCACTGGGGTAGGATCAGAACCTTAGTACACAGAAAAAAGAGAGACAAGATATCTACCTTGTGAGGAAATATCTTCATAATAATATTTTATTACTATTCTTGCAATGATAGCTCTCAATGCTTTTGAATAGGACTATTCAGCTGCAGATCATTTTCTGAAGGAGGTCAGCATCATTCTTTCCATTTTGCAGGTTGGGAAGCTGTGGAACAAAGGGTAAAAATATCTGGTCTCAGGTCACATAGCAGATTAGGAACACAGTCAGAGTATAACTTAGGTCTAATGCTTATCAGTCCAGTTTAGGCCACTGGACCATATTGACTTACAGAATTATTGTTCAAATGTCCCCAAATATCTTATTAAATACCTAATGGTCTGAACTGTAGAAGCTAATATATTTCCTTTCCAGACATAGATAATAACCACAACTCCATTTAATTTTCATTAAAAGAATCAGTAATTATGTTGTAAAGCAAATATTTATGGCAGGAAATATGATCTAATGGCAAACATTTTTATATACTAGTCTAAAGAATTTACTGTATATCCAATTATTTGTGAGAACAAATATGAATCTAAATAAGAAAAAATGGTGCATTGAACATAAATGTCAGTGAATATTTGGATACATGTTAACATTGTCCCATCAGGCCAATATTTTGACTCCAAATTAAGTGTAAGATATTGGTTGCAAGCAATGTAACTATCTCAAGTTTATCACTTAGCTCTGTATGACCATCTACAGTGATGCAAACAATAGAATCACAGAAGGTTAGGGGTGGAAGGGACCTCAGGAGGTCATCTAGTCCAATCTCCTGTTCAGAGCAGGACCATCCCCAACTAGATCATCCCAGCCAAAGTTTTGTTTAGCTGGGTTTTAAAAACCTTTGAGGATAGACCTCCCACCACCTCTCTGGGTAACCTGTTCCAGTGTTTTACTACCCTTCTAGTGAGAAAAGTCTTCCTAGTATCTAACCTAAACTTCCTTTGCTGCAACTTGAGACCATTGCTCCTTGTTCTGTCATCGGTCACCACTGAGAACAGTCTAGCTCCATCCTCTTTTCAATCTGCCTTCAGGTAGTTGAAGGCTACTATTAAATCTTGTCCCCCCACCCCCCCAAGTCTTCTCTTCTCTAGAGTAAATAAGACCAGTTTCCTCAGTCTTTCCTCATAAGTCATGTCCCCCAGTCCCCTCACCATTTTGTTGCCCTCCACTGGGCTCTCTCCAGTTTGTCCACATCCTTTCTGTAGTGGAGAGCCCAAAACTGAGCACAGTAGTCCAGAGGTGGCCTCACCAGTGTTGAATAGAGAGGAATAATCACTTATCTTGACCTCCTGGCAACACACCTACCAATGCAACCCAGTGTGCCATTAGCCTACTTGGCAACAAGGGCACACTGCCAGCTCATATTCAGCTTAACAGACTGTAACCCCCAGGTCCTTTTCTGCAGAGCTACTGCCCAGTCAGTCAGCTCCCCAACCTCTACTGGTGCATGGGATTGTTCCATACTAAGTGCAGGACTTTGCACTTGTCTTTGTTGAACCTCATGAGATTTCCTTTGACCCAATCTTCCAATTTGTCTAAGTCACTCTGAATCCTAGCATATCTACCTATATCCTCCAGCATATCTACTACTTCAAACTTGCTGAGGGTGTAGTCTATGACATCTTCCAAGTCATTGATAAAGACATTGAACACAACCAGCCCCAGGACCAACCCTGGGGACACTCAACTTGATACTGGCTACCAACTAGACATCAAGCTATTGATTACTACTATCTAAACTTAATGCTCCAGCAAGTTTTCTATCCACCTTATAGTTTATTCATCCAGCACATACTTCCTTAGCTTGCCTGCAAGAATGCTGTTATAGACCATATCAAAAACCTTGCGAAAATCAAGGTACACATCCACCAGCCCCCCTGCATACAGAGAGCCAGTCACCTTGTCATAGAAGGCAATCAGGTTGGTCAGGCATGACTTGCCCCTGGTAAATCCATGTTGACTGTTCCTAATCACCTTCTCGGCCAAGTGCTTAGAAATGGCTTCCTTGAAGATCTGCTCCTTGATTTTTCCAGGGACTGAGGTGAGGCTGACTGGTTTGTAGTTCCCTGGATTTTCCTTGTTCCTTTTCTTAAATATGAGCACTATGTTTGCCTTTTTCCAATCATCCAGAATCTCTCCTGATCACCATGAGTTTTCAAAGATAAAGGCCAGTCACTCTACAATCACATTGCTCAATTCCCTCAGCACCCTTGGGTGCATCCTGTCTGGCCCCATAGATTTGTACACGTCCAGCTTTTCTAAGTAATCCTTAACCTGTTGGCATTGTTGGTTACTCATCTCCTCCCCAAACTGTGCTTTCCAGTGCAGAAGTCTGGGAGCAGACCTTGCCTGTGAAGACTGAGGCAAAAAAAGGCATTGAGTGCTTCAGTCTTTTCTGTATGCTCTGTCACAAGGTTGCCTTCCCCATTCAGTAAGGGACCCACACTTTCCCTGATCCTCCTCTTGTTACCAACATACCTGTAGAAACCCTTCTCATTACCCTTCACATTTCTTGCAAGCTGCAACTCCAATTGGCTTTGGCCTTTCTGACTTCATCACTGCATGCCTGAGCAATGCTCTTATATTCTTCCCTAGATTTTTGTCCAAGTTTCCACTACTTATAATCTTCCTTTTTGTGATTTACTTTACTGAAGAGTTCCCTGATAAGCCAAACTGGTCTTCTGCCATCCTTGTTAGTCTTCCTGAACATCGGTATAGTTTGTTTCTGCACTTTCAGTAAAGCTTCTTTGAAGCCAGCTCTCCTGGACTCTTCTCCCCCTCAGTCTGGCTTCTCAGGGGATCCTGCCCATGAGTTCCCTGAGTGAGCTCAAGTCTGCTTTTCTGAAGTCCAGGGTCCTTTGCTGCTCTCCACCCTTCCTTTCCTCAGGAAGCCAGCCAAGAACTCAATCATCTCATAGTCACTGCTGCCCAAGTTGCCAGCTATTACATTCCCCACCAATTCTTCCCTGTTTGTGAGCAGCAGGTCAAGAAGAGCAATAATCTACAGAGAAGCACAATAATTTGAAGAGATTTAGATCCTAAAATTAGGAATGCCAGACATACACAGAGACACTATCAGATGATCAGAGAAATGTTTGGAACATAAGGTGAAACAGATGAATCAGAGCACTTCATAAATAGAGGAACAGGAAGTCAGGGAGTCCCAATTATTATTGAGAGGGACCTAGCAGTTAAGAGACCCCTCAGAGGGCCAGGTTGCTTGCTAAGAGTAACAGAAAAACAGGCTACTTGAGCATCTAAGGCTGGGACAGTGCTTACTGCAGAGCTAGTGGTGCTGAAATAGTTCAATGGGGCAGAGACTACTTAGGATCGTGGTCTGCCTACTGCAAAACTAGCTGCACCACAGTAGTATCAGGGAACAGAGCATTAGCTCCTGCTCCAGCAGCTGGTAGCAACTCTGAACATCAGTCAGTTAGCCTAAGAAGAAGTACTTGTGGTAGCCAGGAGGTCACAACACCAGGGGAGCAGAGCTTCAGCTAAATACAAACTCAAAGTGTGAGCCTCGGGTGAACCTCTGTAGGCTGCCAGGGAAGGAGTGCCACACTATGATGGTTGAGGGAGACCCCAACACTGGGGTGATTATCAGTAAGGAATTGAGAGTTGGTAGGAGTGGCACTTTCTTCTGCAGCCTGAGAACTTAATTTTATTTATGACCTGAGGCTGACTTTTCTGTTACAGTTATAAATTGGAGGACTGGGATTGGGACTGGCAGGGGAGCAGGAGGTCACAGAAGGGCATATGAAGATTGCAAGCCCTGTCAAGGCTTGGACTCAAAACTCAGAAACCAGCTGAGGAAGGCTGCAGTCCAAAGGCACAGCCAGAGGCCTTGAGAGGCACAGCTGGGCCCTAGAGGGGTGTTATCAGGGCCTTAGGACTCAGACTAGAACCCTTGAAGGGTGAAGAGAAAGAAGCCAGGGATGGTAAGACCAGAGCCTTGAGGGGTGAGAGCCAAACCCTTAAAGGGAAATCTGGACCTGGGAAGAAGCAGACCAAAGCCCTAAGAGGTAAGGCCAGAAGCTAGATGAGACAAGATACTGAACTGTGATCGAGAGCTCCTCCCACAGAATAATGAGCTGTTAACACCTGTGAGGCATAGAGGTGTGGTTAGAAGGGCAGTTGGAGGTTGTGGGTAGCCATCAGGGCTAAGTTACCAGAGTTGATGTGAGGATAAGAAGAAGGCCACATCAGTGATCCCCTGGGACATTGGGCAGCCTCTGAACTCTTTTCTCTTAAAACAACACTGAAGACATGGCAAGCAAGGAAAAGGGAGAGACTCCAAATCCAGAGAGATGGAGAGTGAAAGGGCACCAGGGAGAGGTCCACCCAGCCCTTGACCCAAGCCCCACTACAGATAGCCTGAACCACATGCCTGACACCTAGGAGTACTCCAAACAAGACAACCTTGTTGCGTAGCTTTTAAGATAGGTTTTTCCCTGACTGGATTGATGCATGAAGAAAGATAGACGTAATTATTAAATGATTTAAATGGATAATATCCAAACATGGGTATCCAGAATTGCAGTAGTGGGGGTGTAGCCACATGCCCTTTGGCAATGTGGTGTATGCACAGTGAAGACAGCTCATTGTGTATGTGCCATAGTGCCAAAGGGGGTGTGGGCAGAACCCCTTGCTGTGATCCTGGATGCCAGTCAGCTCCCTGAGTTCACCAGCATGTCAGCAGATCTCCTGTTGGTTAGCACAGTGTCTGTCAGAAGTTCTTGTTTTCAAGCAGCTCTAGAACCCAGGGCATAAGCACTGCTGCTGTTTGTTCTCCCCTCCTCATCTTCCAAAAAATTCAGCAGCTAGGCAAAAGGGGAGAGGGGAAAGCTGGTGGGCTTCAAAGCAATGTAGAAGATTGAGCATTGATGCTGCCTACTCATTTCTTTCCCCTGCTGCTGAATTCAGTGGGAGGATGGAGGAGGAGAGAGGGGAAGAGTGAGCAGCAGCAATGCTGACCCCCTGGGCTCCAGAGCTGTTTGAAACCAAGGGATCCAGGCAAACTCTGTGCCAACCTTGTAAAACTCACAGTCCATACAGAGCTCACAGCAAGAGCTAAGCTAATATGCCAGTGAGCTCTGAGATCTCACTGTGCAAGCAGCAAGTAACCAAATGACGGGGGTAGGGAGTAGAGGGATGTGACCACACTACTGCATCCCCTCTGGGACTGCCACTGTATACAGATAAGCATGTGGTCTGAAATTTAAACTGTCCCAAACAGGTGTATGTGATAAAAAGTGAAATATCTAAAAACTGGAGCCTTTTACATGAACTTTCCAAATTTTGGAATGCTGTTGTCTCTGTGATGGTTCAGGAAATGTCCAAGGGACAAGGATTTCTCGTCATGTCTTTTACTGGACCAATTGTTTGGTTGGGAGAGCTGTTGGAAAAGCTTTTGGGCATCAAGTCACCTTCTTGAGATTGCCTGCAGAAAGGCATTTAATGCCCAAAAAGCTTGTCCAACAGCTTTCCAAACTTTGTCACTTGGGGTAAATAGAATTTGGAGATGAACCATATCTGGTTGTAAGGTCTCTGGATGGATTTCATGAACTGAAAATACACATACTGATCTGTTGGTCTATTCCTAATATAGCTATGACATGGAGCCAGGACTTTAGCAAGGCAAAGAAATCATCTGGATTTCATGGTGCTCTAGGATTTATAGCAGCTGAATATCTATATTGATTGCTGATTTTTATTATAAAAATACCTATTGTTTGTGTTTAAGAACATTCCATTTGTTTTAATTGAAGAAAATTCACAAAATACAAAAAATATGTGTATTTTCCTGAAAATATAAAGACTTTCTGACTACCATTGGTTTTATAAGGGAAGTAACAGTATTTTTATAACAGTAAAAATATATGTTGAAGAAAAAAATTGCCTTGCTGATGTATAGCTGAAGATTATGAAATATGGGCTGTTAAAGACAAAGCCAGTAGTTTCTTTCTTAGCAGAATCTTGCTGGTTTATCATACTGCATTGCACTAAAACTGTGTAACATCAATGTTCCTATTAGTTAGCAAGCAAGAAACCCTTAGGGCAACTGAAATTAAACAGCTTTATGTACAGAGTACCTGGAAAAAAATTACAAGGCTAGACAAGAAGAATGTTTCTACACTGGTGGTCTGTAACCACATACTATAGAAACCACGAGTCCTTCCTGTAAAAGAGTAGTTGTAAGGGACCACTTTTCCCTGTGGCAAAAAGACTTTGTGTCCATTGAAGACTCTGATTATGGCATCCACACAGAAACATATCTTCATTACCTCATAACTGAAAGTGTTTGTACAAGAAAACTTTGCTAATCTGTTTTAACGAGGAAGTCAAATAGAACAAAGTGGTATTGGAATATTTCTGAAACCTCATAGCTAAAAAGGGAAAGTAAAAGTCATGTTTAAAACCAGAATATAAATGGGTGAGTTTTAATATTGCTCATACAGCAAAATACATGCTATGTGACTGGTAGAACCCCTCTGAATGTTTACACTAATTTCAAACAAAAGGATATATATATGTGTGTGTGTGTGTGTGTGTCAGATAGCTTTAATGAGAGAGAGAGAGAATGAAAACTACCTGACATACCACTTGCAGAAGATTCTTAAGTAGCGCTGGTGGGTATTTTAGCACTGCTGGCTCCCCATTTCCAGCTCTCTCCATTCCCTGCTTTGGAGGGAGGGAGATTTTGATTGATTTTCCTTCTATTCCAAATACAAAGTCGAACAAGGAACGCTGAAAAAACAAACTCCTCCCTTCAGTAATAAAAAAGGGAAAATAGGAAGTGATTGCAATAAAATGAAGGTATTTTTGGTGCTTTTTAGCTGTATTTCTGAATTAAAATCCCCAAAGAAGGCCATCAAGGAATTTCCTCATAGAAGTGATTGTATATTATAGTCAAGATATTAAATGTAAAGGTACCAATTTATTGTGTGAATCATTACGGGGAGAGGAGTGGGCTACTATATTCATAAATAAAACTGTAGAGGGTACAAAATAGATCTAAAAAGCATAAATGAAGACTTGTTTTGTTTTACCTTTTGCCTTGCCCTCTGAAAAAATGCTATAAATAACCCAAGATAGCATACATTTTTCACTGTGGTTTTATTCTGGAGTCAAATACCATTAAGTAACAGTGTAGTTTAGAAAATAGCAAATCAATGGTAAAAATATTCACACTACAGCCTACATACATTAGAATTTTGCATTCATTCTTTAGAAATTGCTCTGGGTTCTCTAAGTATTTTGACACTTCATGGGATTTGGATAATTTCTAATTATCTTAAAAAAAAAATCTTTCCCCCTCACTTCAATTTGCTGCATAGTATCTCCACGTTATCTGTCATAGCAATTAGGTCTGCATTTGTATAAGAAACTATTTAGTGTATGCAGAAAAAAACTACATATTCAATAATTTTTTGCCTGACTAGTTAGAAGACACAGAAGAAAATTACTCATGAGCAGTAGATTGAAATGGCAATGACTCTCTTTGTCCTTGACTTGTGTCCTTTTACAGCAACTCATTTGTTTGGTTTGTTGTTGATTTACAACTCAAGGAACATCTTCAAGAACTTTGAATATCATATTGTAATTTTGGGACTGCAGTGCCCATGAAGTGGTACATGTTATTTGAATGACACCCACTAAATAAGCTTTATTAATAATAATAATAATAATAATAATAATAATATTCATATACTGCTCCTACCACAGCATCTAGCTATACTGTACTAATATACATTAATACATGCAGTATTTTGTTAAAGGATGCATTAGGTTATTTTATTTTTAAACTGTAGGCGTAGAAGTCAATATAAGTTTTGTCTGTTACTTCAGTAATGACAGGGTCTGAATCCAGTAATATTTGCTCACTCATGCAATCTTTCAACTCAAATAAGGAATGTTATTGAAGTCAGAAAGGCTACTCATGTAAGTAGGACTACTTGCATGGTGTTTCCAAGATCAGAACACACTGGTATGAACAAGCATTCAGAGGACCTGGCTCAGGTTTGGGGAGCTTAGTCTAAGCCACCTAAACCTGAATTGGGATCTCTACTTGAAAGTGTTTGCTGCTTTCCAGGAGGAGGTGCAGGGACCTGGAAACAAGTAAGTGTGAGGTGTGGGTGAGGGGCTGGTGGATCTAGGGTCAGGTCTGTGGGAGGGGGGTTGGTGGGTCTGGAGTGGGGGCGCTAGCTGGGGCAAAATAAAAATAGCCTGATCAAGTTGGAAGGCAGGGGCGGGGGTTGGGGAAGATAAAAACAGCACAGCTCCAGGACTGTGGAGAGTGCCTGAGTTTTCCCAGCCCTTGTGCTGTGTAAAAAATGTATGCAAGCATTCATTAACACATGCTGATCTAAAATTAATTCTCATCTGATGAGAACTAAGTTCAGAAGGGGCATGCCGTTGTTAGGGTGGCCTAAGCCCTGTAAACACTTACACATCCAGGCATTTAGATCACTCTAAACAAGGTTAAAGTAATCCAAATATAATACTTATTCATACCCGTTGTCTGTATCAGTTTTAAAACCCATTGATGTTTTCCTAGCCAGTTTTGTACCAGGCTAATGTGCTAGCCTGGGCCCAAAATAGAGGAGAAAATGCTGCAAATCAGGAATATGTATGTTGTAATGTTGCTAGAATTAGTCAAAGGGAATTTGGAGAATTCTTTTCTTACTCATTTCTCTGCATGGAATATTTCCAATTGACTTTACTCACTCTAAACTGATTTCAAATTCCACTTGCATATTACAAGAAATCTGACAAATGTAACCGTTTTTGTAGCATTTTATGTTTCTAATGAGGGACAAAAGTTCAAGAACCTGGGATGGGTTAGGGGAAGAGAAAGACCAGTTACTCTTTGTTACTGTGCTTTGGAACACTGTGTGGACCTTGCACTTGCTTTCTGCCAGTAGGATTATAGGACAGTTAATTTCTTTGGAAAGCTTTATGAGGCACAAAGGATTGTTTGGTTTCTTTTCTTTTTTTTTTTTTTTTTTTTTTTAATGTTTATGCTCCTTGTTTGGGAAAAGCTCCTCACTGAGCTCTCTCTGCATGTGGATATAGGTGTATCTTTATAAAATCATTGTTATTTGCAGAATTTGGAGGTAAGATTTGCAAAGCTGTTTGGGGGTT
This sequence comes from Alligator mississippiensis, assembly GCF_030867095.1. Classification (NCBI taxonomy): domain Eukaryota; kingdom Metazoa; phylum Chordata; order Crocodylia; family Alligatoridae; genus Alligator; species Alligator mississippiensis. The sequence continues at coordinate 48,653,785 of NC_081830.1, forward strand.
AAAGATGGAGAGATAACTAGTGAGATTTTCAATAGCAGCTCAGTGCATAAAGAATTAGTACATAGATGCTTCCGAAAATCCCAATACCCCTGATCTGTGTCTTTAGGAATCTAAATACCTTTAAAACTCTAGCTATAATTTGTGTAAAAGATTGATTACTGCAGCTATAGAAGCAACTGGTTTTAAGGAATAAAACAGAGCTTCAGGAGCTAAGGTGTAACTGCTAACTAAACTTGTCCATATTTTTTGGTCTTTAGCTATAGATCCCTGAGACTAGAACTCAGGGACAGGTGAGTCAGAATTCTGCTTTTCCACTCATTAGTCAACTGGTTTAAAGGAAGTGGAAGTGGGGAGAACCTCCTTCTGAAAATGTGACTGCTAGTCTGCTATCAGCTTCGAGGGAGACTTGGGAGCCTAAGTGCCTAACTCACTTCTGAAGGGTCTTTGTCTCCTATGTCACTTTACAATCAAGGTGCCTATGTATTTAGAAGTTAGGCACTGTTTTACCTTAAATGTAAAAATCTGCGTTCCAGGGTAGAGCACAGATACTGGAAAAAAGATGGTGAATGGTAGTGTCTTCTATTTATAGATTGGAACCTATTGAAATAATGATTTCACAATTTTCACAGAAACTGTGATTTTGGTTGGGCTCTGTATAAAAGTGCAGGCTTCAACTTTTGGGGGCCTCCCTGAAAAAAAATTACCGAAAATAAAATGCTGCCTCCCTATGGGGAGCCAGTGAACCTTGTGGCTGCTGTGGTCCAGCTGCATAGCCCACTGGGGGGCAAAGGGAAAGAGCTGCCTGCACAACAAGATGGCTCCCACCCCTGCCCCAACCACTGATTGGCTGCATGGGCAATTAGTGGCAAGGTGTGTGGGCTGTATGACAGACAGCTCTTCCAGCCAATCGGTGGCAAAGGGTGGGGCTGCAGTGGACCTTGGCCAATCAGAAGCATGGGAGGGTGGGGGGAGTGGTTGCCAGCCCTGGGATTTGCCTGTGAAATCAGCTGGCAGTGTTCTCAAGTTCAGTAGACCCCATTTATAAAGACTAAGACACTACAGAAATTGGGATGTCAGCAGGAACTATAACCCAGGACCCCCCCCCCCCCCGCCCTCCTAAGCACTAAGTTTAGGGAGCCATCTTCCTCCTTGCTCCTTTTCTCTGGACCCATGAATATTGAATTATTTTCTGCACAGTGGTACAGATTCATCGTAAGTGTGGGAGAGTGCCTCCACCCAGATGAGTCTGGCTCTTAGAGCCTGCCTGAGATGAGGAAAATGAGAACTCGAATCCTCTCTGTCAGGGGAAGAAATTAAACCCCGGCCATCCACTTTCTGAACAAATGCTTTAACTGTTTGGGCATTATATAATTGGGCCTGGCTACACGTTACACTGTGAGCTGCATAAATGTTGATTAGTTTCAGTGCTAGCTCGAGTTTAGAGCAGTCACACATTCAGCCTAGGAACCTCAGTCCCTCCCATTCTGCCCCCACCTTCTCCCTGGGGGCTCCCATGGGCCCTCCCCTGCTCCTTGGGGGTCCCCAAAACCCACCCTCTACTGCTTGCTTGTGGCTGCCTGTGTTGTCTGTCTTGGGGAAGCAAGCAGAGAAGGGTGACCTGCCTGCCTGGGTTCTGCTGCAGCTGGGCTGTTGGTCTCCAGGCTGAGCTAGGCCCAGAGAACAGCAGCCCTGGCAGAAACTGTGTAGGCAGGTTAACGCTTCCCTGCCTGCTTCCCTGGGACAGACATCACAGGCAGCCACAAGTAAGCAGGAGGAAAGTTGGGGAGAGGGCAGTGGGCAGGGATCTGGGGTATGAAGGTGGGCAGGTGGGGGTAGTGGGCCTGATCTGAGCCAGCTGGGGAGGGGGGCAAGTCAGGTATTTACATTCTAGGCTACATCTTAGCGGAGTCATCCCTAGGGGTGTACAGGGTCTGAGGTGTATGAGCCTGTGTGGGGCCTGCGCTGTGGGGGGATGAGCAGCCAGAGCACAGAACAGGAGGTGGCCAGCAGTGTACAGTGACCACACAGAGTGATGGTGCCCTCGGTGGGGCCTGTATAGTACTGTCTGCAGGCCCCCCCAAAGCACGGGGCCCAGGGCAGTTGCCCCAGTTCTCTGCCCCCCCTCACCAAGGGACGGATCTGCATCTTAATGTAACATGAGCTGGATTACACAGTTTAGAAATAATCCGTCCCTAGAATAACACAGTTTTGAGTGACCTAATGAGTGCTTAAAACTAGTTTCAGGTGCTAATAGGTGGACAAAACAGGTGTTAAGAGCTTCAGGAGCTGCATGAAATGATCATGTAACAAGTCCCATTGGAGCTGGGGGAGGGGAGGAAGGAAGTAAAGGGTAGGCACAGCTGCATTTTGAGAGGATCTCAAACCTGTGGGTATGTGCTAGGAGTGCTCTGAAAATGTGTATTGAATTAAGCCCCTAAGGGAGCATGAGGAGAGAGGAGTTCCTAGTTTCTATATTCTGATCAGGCTGAGGGATGTACTAGGCAATGAGTGGCTTAGTCCTGTCAACATTTTGAGAGTACTGTTCCCATCCAGAGGTGTACTTCTATGGTCTTCGGGAACTTAAAAGTAAAAATCGGGGGTATCTATAGTTAAGGTGTCTCTTGGGTTAGGCAGTAGGTGGGTGAAGTTTGTCAGAATCACAGCTTTGGATTTCAGTGCCTAAATTTTGCCTACGTTCCAGTGTAGGTATCTGAGCCCTTTTTTTTTATATCCCATCCATAGGTGCTTCAGAACATTTTACCTTTGGGTAACAGTACAGAGTATAATAGCTGTTCACCACAGATAAATGATTAAAATGTGGGGTTGATCAACCCACTTTGGTATACGAATGGAGAGAAGGGAAAAACTGGTGGTTACTCCTTTTAGATGGCAGATAATGAAACACAATGGAGTGGGTGGATAGGGAGGACAGTGGGGCTTTCAGAATACGGCCTCTTCTCCCTCTTAGAAAAATTGCATGAAAATAGAGAGAACAAGTAGAAATTTTCTTTCCCAAGTAATTTTTTAACTTTTCCAGCTGCTTTTTTTTGTGGAAAATCAAGTCTTGATATGTCTGTTACTTTGCACTTCAGAGGAAGGAGGTTGTATGTTGGCAAATTTGTGATTTGCAGTATAATCAATATTTAACTATCTCAAAGCTTTATATCATCACCCATCCCCACAATATTTGAGTACCTTGCACATAAAATCAATAGTGAGCTCCCTGTTTGACTTCTTGGAGTCTCTTGCTTGAAGCTGTTTTGGAGACCAGGGTTTTATTTTATAATTTTTAGATGACTTTTTTGTTGATGAGTCAGGGTAAGGGTTTATAGTAAAGAAGGTCCTTTCAGTGTTGAGAGAATCATTCTGTATGGTGGAAAAGACTTTTCAAAGTGGAGTCTTTTCCTTTGTTTTCTAAGGACAGTCATATTCTAGTTTTAATGAAAAAGCCTTCTAGTATCTTTTTCTCTATCGCTTCCTGTGGCAGGCAGGGTCATTTTGTGCTTCTCTGTAGTTGTGCCACCTGAGAATTTAAACAATTCTCTAAAACAATTTGTGGTGATATAGAAACAGCAAAGGCCACAGAGCTATCTGAAAGGGTTATAAATCTTGGAGTGAATTTTAGCACCGGTGAATTTTATAACAGACTGAGGTAGTTGGCATATCTATAAAAGACAGAGTACAGTGGAAGAGAAAGGAATGGGGACTCCAAGGACAGATGATGTTATAGTCAAGTCCTGCAGCCGTTGAAGGCAATTAGGCCTAGGCATGTGGATGGATGGGGTTTATACCTCTGAATTGTTGGGCCAAAGTAACATATTTCTAATACCTATTTGACACGGAAACAGAGCATCATTTTCTGTTCTAGTGATTTCATCTTGAACCACACTGGATACTGGCCCAATTGCTTATTTTATTAAACTCATACATGTCATATTAACCCTGGTATCCCATCAGGCCAGAGAGTACATGATTCCATGTCACTGCAACTTTTGCTTTGTATGCTGCTGGGCCTTCTCAACCAATTCTGCAGGATTTTCATGGTAGAATTCTCCTCTTGCCCCTTCCCAACCATCAGGTTTTCTCCCATTTCTAATGTGAATAACATACTCTGAGCTGACAAACTTACATCAAGCAACCAGGATAACTTACGAAGGCTCCCCAGTCCTTCTGTTTGCTTTTGCTGCTGCTCTGCTCTAGCTGCTTTTTCTGTGTCTCACCAAAATAAAGCTACCCTTCAAATATAGCTTGCTGGACTATCTTTAATATGGCCATCATCAGGGATCTGTTTCCCATGGCAAAATCATGGATTTTGCCCTTTGCAGCAGGAAACCATGGCTTTCCCCTTTTGCATAGAGCTCTCTGCAGGCTGGCAGACTTCCAGGGCAGAAAACCCCAAGTCCTGTTTGCAAGCAAAGATTGTGGGGGGGGGGGGGCGGGGGCTAAGAATCTGAATCAGTCAGGGCTGCTTCAGACTCACTGTCCCCCCTGTGGCCTTTGGGGTAAATATGCATTCTGGGGACTGAGGGCAGCTGGGGCCCCCATCCAGTAGGGTAGGGGAGGAGGGGACAGGAGGCTGTGGGTCAGGAATGAGGAGCACTGGCATGGTGGGGGAGGTGGCTGTGGGTTGGGTGAGGATCACACTGCTGGGGGTGTCTGAGCCATCCCTGTGCCAGTGCGGGGTAGCAACCCAATGGTGCAGGACTGATTCAGGCTCACCAGAGCTTGGCCCTGATGGCCTGGACTGACCCTGTGCCATCTGGAGGGGTGGCAATGGCACAGGAGTGGTGTGGGCATGCCAGAGCTTGGTGTACAGCCCCAGTGGTGCAGTCTGGGTCATCAGGATCCAAGCTGTGGTGAGTCTGGAGCAGCCCCACATCATCGGGGCAGGGGACACATGAGGGGGGCTAGGGCCTGGGGGCCTCTTCTGATAGGGCTGGGGGGGCAGGGAGCTATGGTTTGGGAATGAGGGGCACCCCTGCCTCGCTGCCTCCTCCATACCCCTCAAGCTGAATCAGGGCACTTCCCTGGGATGCTATGATGCCCCCACACCACCTCAGTGCCCTGGGTGCTACCTCAGAGCCTGCCACCTCAGTTGTCCACCTATAAGGCTGGCTCTGCCTGCAGGTCATGCTGTCAAGGTTAATGGTGGCAGGGCAGGGTGGTGCGGATCACATTGGCAGGGCTGGGGAATGCTGTGGCTTGGGAATGCTGCTCAGAGCTATCAGGGCTGCTCAGTGCCACAAAGTGGCAGGGGCGGATGGAAGGTGGGCAGCCACAGTTGGACCCATATCCTGGTGAGTGAATAGGGCAGGTGGAGCTCAATTTTCCATGATAAAATAACCAAAATTAAATGCCAAAATATATAGGTATTCAGAATTTATTCCATTATAATGATTGAGGCACTGGTAGGCTTCCAAATTGCTTTAAAATTGTAAATATATCAATAAAACATTGTGGTTAGTTGATACCTATATATATAGTGGTGTTTCATTTTAATCACTGGAAAATGTGGTTCTGGGCTTTTAAAATCAGAGAATTTGGTATTTTTTATCAGAGAAAAGCAGGATCCCTGAACCCATCATGGACCTATAGGTTAATATCAGTTTGTTTTTCTTGGGTCATGATGATATACCTATTTTGTACCTTTCCTTCCTTTACCCACCAGTCCATTTTTCTTTAACAAGCACTAACAGTAATTTAAAGCATTTAAAAACAAGTATTTAAAGAAATCAGTGGGTGGATCTCTATTTAAATAGCATACCAACTAATTCATGTAAATACAAGTGGTCTCTTTGAAACAGCCCGGTACTTGGGTTGAAATTCTCCCACAGGGCAGACCATTATATGGAATTCATGCTGTGGGAGAATTAAGTAAACTTCACTGCAATTCACTGTCAGAACAGAAGATTATATCCCCTCAGTTCAGGAGTTATGTTACGTATAGAGTAAAAAAACAAAACAAAAAACTTTTCTCTTGCTGATTGATGATTATGCAAGTACACCCTCTGTGACATTGCTCAATCTGCAATTAACTTAAACCTTATGACTCCAACCTTGTTCTGACTTGCTCTGACGTAAATGAGAAGAAACATCAGATGCTGAATCCCTAAAGTAACTCCAGGTAGATTTCAGAGGAACTGAAAGATCATATGCCACCCCCTCTTCACACCCCAGTGCCAGCATTAGGGATGATGTAGTTGAGGATGGTCTTGCTTTGAGCAGGGGGTTGGACTAGATGACCTCCTGCAGTCCCTTCCAACCCAAACTTTCTATGACTCTAAAATATGATATATTTGACTGCTACTTGACTTTGAATATTGTTTTACTACAACTTCAAACAGCATTGTCCCTTCCTAATTATGTTTGCTTTCCTCTTATTGAGGTTCATTGTTTAATTTTTTCACATGACAGGAGAGATCTTAAACCATAAGGGGTTGGGAGACCAATAGGCCAATACATGGTAATTGATTGCTTGAGTGAAGGCATTGAAAAATACTGAAGAGATGCACAACATTGTGTGTGTGTGGTGTTGGGGGGGCGTTAAAGTCAGGGCAGAACGAGGTCACCGGGAGGGAGGAGGAAACCTTTATCTTTTAGAGACAGAATCCCATATTTTGCTCCATTGAATGTCTGTTTGTGTTTGATTAAAAAAAAATGATAATACCCAAGTTGTACTGTACTTTTACTACAAAACCACTTCTTCCATTGCCTTTATGGATACTAGTGCATGAGGTCTTAATCTGACAGTGAATGAGGAAATAGAGGAAGAAAACAGTCTACATGATAATGGTCAAGGGTATGAATAAATTTGAAGAATTTAACATTGTTTATCTAAGGTAGGAAGGAGTTCCTGACTTTCCTTTGGCTGAAAGTAATACATCTATGTATAATGGAACCATAATTGCATTGCAAAGCTATAGTTTAAAAAATGTAATGGGAATGAGTTAAGTTTGTATCATCTCTTAGTGCCTAGATTTTCAATCATTTGTCACAAAGATGTACCTTGTAATGATCCTTATTTTGTGAAAGATGCCTACTGTGTGATGATTTGGCCTGTAATAAGAATAGGCAGCTATTTTTACTCACCTCTTTCACAAGTCCTGTAAGAAAGTACTACAATTCCCAGTAAATTAACTGATAAAGGAGTTCAGTATATTACTGTCTTTCACAGACTACATTTAGAATTACATTTTTGATGTCTCCTTCCAGTGTCAGAGATTATATAAAGAATAGGCAATGGACTACAACAATAGTCAGGCCAGATGCCTCTTGGTCTGTTACTGGTACCATGTAAACCAGTACCACCATGGTTGGACTGTCGGTGACTAAACTGGCACCCCCACCTGGGCTAGCCTGGGTAAGGAGGGTGTGTGGACACCCAGCAGGACTAGAAACAAGACCTGTCAAAGGGTGTTGAGTAAATGGCCATCCATACCTGGAGAGAAGATGGGTGCCACCCATGGGTGCCACCAGGTCACTTTGCCCAAAGAATCACCAATGATACAAAGCTACTCAGCTAACCTCATGTAGAGTGGACGAGGGTTGTTACAGTATCTAAAGTGCTCCAATGGTTGCAGTGGCCTCCGGATTGACTTGAATGGAGTGCAATAGACTGTAAATCCATCCCTGTGACGTCATGAAAAAGAGAAATGTTACAGTATACATGTAATTTATGTCCAGTACAACTGTTGGATTGTAATCCCTCCAACATGGACATCCAATATTTGACTTTTATAATAGCTTAGATTGGTCACACACTTCTAGTTCAGGGAAGTTCTCTGGATATCTCTAGGAGCTGATAGATTCCTAAGGCTGTTTCCCATTGTAGGGTGGATAGCATTTAATAAAGAACTACTATATCTTGTTTATTTTTGCACACTGCTGTTCTGCTTAATGAAGGAAAGAAGGAAAAGACCACTCATGGAAATTATGTTTTATTTTAATTGTCCTATCCAGAGAGAATGTGCGCCAGAATGACATACCTGCTCAGAAATAAAATTATCCAGACAAATAGGAGAACAGTGAGTTGATCTGTCTTATTTTTTGCAGATAAAAACCCAAGTCATTTCACAAATGAAAAGCAAAGTCAAAGCTTAGAATCAAGCGTTGACTATTCAAGCTTAGTATCAGTTTGATAGCAGTCCTAGTAGTAGTAGGCAACTGTTGATCCTTCTGGATCATGATGTATACATGAGAAGTCACCAGGGCTTTCCATGTGTATGCTTAGACAGGAGTATGGAGGAGTGGAGACTGCCCAGATCTTGCACCCCCAAGCTTTTAGATCATTGAGACAGTATACAAAGTGGAGTCTGCTTTTATTTACCTACTTTGTTTTAGGTTTTCCAAGTGAAATCTTTCTGCCCTTGCCCTCTGCCTCACTTGGTTCTTTTACCAGCTCATTTCTGAAAGAGGTAGGACTACACTAGCTGTTTCTGTTCCTTATAGTTAGTACGTGTAAGCACCTGCTTAAGGTCAGCAAAATAAACTCTTCTCACTACTAATTCTACCCTGACTGCTTGAATTTTTGTTTGCTAGGGAGTGTAAAATGCAACATTCACTGGCCAGAAAGGTTCTCAAATGGCTTGTCCTTATGTTACTAGCTCTAAGTAAGGCTCTTAAATTCTGTGTTGTACAGTATATCAGATGGTACACACTGCTAGAATTGACATTTTAATGTGTTTTTTGGCATTCAGGAAACTATCAGCAAACCCAATGTGCCTGGTGAGTTACAGACCCAAACTTTAACTAAATTTTCCAAAAATCTGTTACTTCAAACTCTTCTTGTGTTATGTGATGTTGATCTCTGGGATACTTGTCAGCTCTGATGCTGACAACTGAGAATCAAACAAGCTGGATCAGGAGGAAGCAAAGCTGTCAGGCTAGGAAGGATGGGCCAGGTAAAGAAGAAAGCCAACCGAGGTTGATGTGGTACATGCAGCAAAATCTCAACAGGTGTAGGATGTTACCCAAAGAACATTACTTTATGTTACAAGCTGTGCAATGTAATAATACATTTCTATTTGCTTTGACAGTCTCAGCCTTCAGTCTCATGCTTAATAAAGCACTAAGACCCATATTATGCTCCCTGTTGTGCCTCACTGCTTAATTATACAGTATCTGTTTGATATTTGATCATACGTTCTGCAGGAACAGTTTTGGAAGTAATTGCTCTACATGAGAACAGAATTATTTTAGACTGGTTTACATCACCAATTTCCTGACTGACATTTGAGCTGAAGGAGAAACACACTGAATTATCAATTCATTAATAAAGTTGACATGTAGATTGCAGAGATGGATCAAGGCACCTTTCCGTTACAGATTTTGAGCAACAGTTTTCCAAAGAAAAAAAGGTTTCAAACACAGGATTTTTGTTTGGGTTTTTTTTAATGCATATTATATACATGAAAAAGTAAACTCTTATCTGGGGGAAAGATCTGGGGCATAGAAAAACTCCTTGGTGTGTTCCCTTTCCTTCACGTTGCTTTTTCTATTGCAACCTCCAATGAACACAGAGCTCATGGGTTGTGCTCTGGGAAGAGACTGGTTCATTCTACTTACCTGTTTAGAATGCCTCTATAGAACAGGGGAGAAACGGTGGAGATCTGGTTGCCTTACTGTTCAGAAAGGGTCACGATGGGAGCTTACCTGGCCTAGTCCTCTGCCTCAGCCCGAACCATTCTTGCTGTTACCACCACATTTCTTTAAATAGCCTCCTGTTCAAATGCCTTATTTCTATGATTTGCAGATGCTGAGATGTTTAAAGAACCTACTAAAATCAGGTGCTTCTTGTTTTGGGCACCCAGCATGAATGGCCTTAATAATTTGGTGTTCACTTCCCCTAAATATTGTGTTGTCTCAGTGAGGCCCTTATTAATAGTGGGCAGTAGAGCTGAAAAAGTGGTATGCTTTTTGTGAAAAACTGTACATTTTCTGTGATTTTTTTCCCCCCTCAAAAATGATGAGAGTAAAAAAGGTCTCTTCCAGTTTTTTATGTTTTTAATTTGTAATGAAAAATTAGAAGTCATCCAGCACTTCCCTTCAAAAATTTCCAACTAAAATTCATTATGGTAAGAAAGTTTTTAATTTTCTTAAAGACCCATTTTATCAAGTTAAAGTGCTCACTATTGAAAATATTATTTTATTGACGGTGCTTATTACCATATTCAGCAGAACACTGGATAAAATATTTGAAACTTTTGATCTGAATTTGCAAGAAGTGAAGAATTCAAAGGAATAAGATTAATGTCATGAACATGAAATAAAAACTTAATTTTAGCCAAAAAAGGCAGGAAAAAATTTTTGAAGCTTGTGCTCAATAAAAACAAACAACCCCCCTGAAAAAAAAAACAAAAAATCAGTTTCAGTTACAATTTTCTAATATGAAAGAGCAACAAAATACTGCTGTGAACTTTCTAGAGAGCTATTCATTGATGCTTTAGAAATAGATTGAATTTGTGAATACACATTTTGCCAGCAATTGGTCACTAGTTTGTTACTGGTAATGCTTGGTCTTATTTCCACTGTGTAGTAATAACCGTTTCAATTGTGTACTGTATTTATATGGAAGTAGAAAAATATTAAAAAGAACGATAATATTCCTAATAGGCCAAAAAAAAAAAAGAATCTTTAAAACACACCTCATGGAAAGATTAACAGAGATCAAAATACAGTAATTTTGAAGATGATAATCCATATATTCCATTCAAGTCCATGCATGTAAGCTATTCATCTTTTTGTAGAGTGCAAAGAATTATATAAGATCATAATCTGACCCCACTTGTTCAAGTTATGTTCAGAAGCAAATCTACATTTTAGATTTAACTCTTACCTATTATTTTCTTTTAAACTATGGATTAAATTATATGGGTTAAATTATGCTCTGTTAAATTTGACTGATTGTTAATATTGTAATAAATTATTTAATTACTTAATTGTGGCAGCAGTTTTAAGCAGCTTGCATAATACTCTGTGATTAATTCATTAGCAAATTAATTTGTTATATGTGGTTATAATTAGTTAATGTTTGTATGGTGCTTTGCAGATGTAATATACTATGTACGTGCTAGGTATTTTCATTATTATTATTATTATTATAATGAAATAATATGAGCTTCTGAAGTGTTTGTGTTGTGTACCTGTGTTATATGTGTCAGACCTGCTTTTAAATTTCTGACTAGTCTCAGCCATGCTAAGCTTATATTACTGTTGTGGTACAAGGTAACCAGAGCTGAAGCCAAAAACCTGACCATAGTATTTGAAAGTATTATACCATGTTTTAGTTGGGAGGTGTAGGACTATGAGTAAAAAGAATCAAACCTCTCAAGGAATAAAATTTTAAAGAAACTATTGTGTTGATTGGTCAACAATGAGGAATTTTCTAATTTAGTCCCATGGTTTGGGGGAGGGAGGGGGGAGTTGCGTGTGTGTGTTGTTTTTTTTTAAATACCTACTTGCAGGCCTGTATTCTATTATGAGTTAGTACCCTGTTCTCTTAGGACATTTGAAAACTTTCTTTGTACCCCATCTATGATCGTGAATCTTATTTTTGATCAGGAGTGGCCTGTGTACATGTTTGCTGATTCTGGGACCAGATCTAAGTAAATCAGGGTTGGGGGCAGGGTGGGTTGGATTGGGGTCTGGGAGAAGCCTAGTGGGTCTGTGGGGTGGGGCTGGGGGACAGGGTTGGTTGTCTGGAGGCATAGGTATAGGGGAGTAAAAAGCACCTGGTCAGGGTGGGGGTGGTAGAAGGGTGCAGTCCCAGAGTTAGGGCTAGGAGCTGGGCTTTCCCAGTCTTGGGGATGCACTCCGAACACATATATATGTTCACTAGATGGGGTTAAGCCATTCCTTATCTAACTAAGTTCACCTCTTTGTATGATCAGGCTGGCCCTTTTTAACCTCCCTGAACATGTGTATAGATTGGCACTTAGATGCACCTAACCCTGATTAAGTTAATTGAAGTATAATGCCTACACATACCCTTAATATAATCTTTGTTGAAACCCTGCTATATGTTAACAGAGATTTCATTCATGATAGTTTTATTTTAGGCACCATTCTTTCAAAGATTTCAATTTGTGGGAATTTCTATGAAATGATTAGCATGCATAAAATTGTATATGTGTCCAATTAATTGTAAAAGCAGGTCTTTAGTCACTACTGAAAATGGGATTACAGTTATGGATGAACCTAGCTATTCATAATATTATAACAAAAATTTTGCACTTCAGATTGAGAACTTTTTTTGCAAAATGGGAGCAAATATTTAAAGATTGTGGGGGGAACTAATGCTGAAGATTCATCCTTCACAGGCAAAGATGACCACATCTTGGTGGGGGAGGGGGAGAGAAAAGAAGTGGGAAAAACACAGGGAGGGAGACATGAAAAAAGGAGAAAGGAGAAAAGAGAGAGAGGAAAGACAAAGGAGGGGGGTGGAGACTAGGTCGCATGGGTATGTAGGTGATTTATAAGCCCAATCTTGGCCTTGAACAGTCTATTGCAGCAGGGGCAGGAAAGCAATGAGGACTGGGTACGAGAAGTTTTTGTTTTCTTGGCCACATGTTTCTTCATTGCTTCTGCTGTGTGTTGCTGTTTGAAGGACAATGTTCCATTCTGGATTGATGACCTCCAGGATGGTCATGAGCAATTTGCTCCCACAACTCCAGGTCAATGCTAAAACTCTTTAGGGACACCTTTAGGGAGTCCTTGTACCGATTATTTGGTGTACCACAAAAGCATACTCCATTTGACAGTTCACTGTAGAAGATTTTCTTTGGAAGGTGAGTGTCAGGCATTCTTGAAAGGTGGCTGGCCCATCTTAGATGTGTCAGTTTCAGTAGAGTGTGAATGCTGAGGAGAGCTTATCTTCTGAGCACCTTCGTGTCCAGAATCTTGCCCTGTCATTTGATCTTCAGTATCTTTCTTGGGCAGCACAGATGGAAGTGCTTTAGTTTCTTGACATGACGCTGGTAGACAGTCCAAGTTTTCTGGGCATAAAGGAGGGTCAGGAGAAAGACAGCTTTGTATACCTTCAGTTTAATTGATATTCTGATGCCTCTGCAGTCCCAGACTGACTTGCAGAGTCTGCCAAAGGTCATGTTAGCTTTCGCTAGTCTTGCATTGACTTCATCGTCAATGCAGATGATCCCATTGCAAGGGAAAAGTGGGGAAAGGGGCCAAAAAACTTCCTGGGCTAAACAGAGAAATCCAGGGGAGCCTAAAAAAGAGTCATATAGGCAGTGAAAGCAGGGGGAAGCTACCAAGGAAGAGTATACATACTTGGCCCACACTTGTGGGAGGCAGTTAGAAAGAGGACAAAGCAACTACAGAGCTGGGGCTGGCAACACAAATTAAAGACAACAAAAAGTCTTTGTTGTCTTTAAACTAGGCTCATCGGGGGGAGGGGAAGATGAGGGCGGGGGAAGCTGTGGACCACCAAACCATGTGGTACCCACAAGGACAGCCCAGCCTGAAGAAGGAGAACATTGGGAACCTGCAAGCCATGGGGTGGCCAGCAGTACAGCACAGGTAAGCAATAAGCAGGTAAGAAATAAGGGGCCCCTTGGAATTCGGAGCTGGGGGGCACCAAAGGCACCAGTCACAGGGCTCAAGTGCCTATATACTAATGCTAGGAGCATGGGGAACAAGCAGGATGAACTAGCGCTCCTGCTTGCATAAAACACCTACAACTTAGTAGGGCTAACAGAAACCTGGTGGGATTCGTCCCACAACTGGGCGGTACATATTGAGGGTTATAGGCTGTACAGAAAGGGGTGGGGAAGAAAGGGGGAGGGGTTGCACTCTACGTCAATGAGCAATATACATCGACCCTCATCAAGATGGAATCGAAGGATGAGGAAGTAGAAGGATTGTGGGTTAGGCTACATGGGGGGCAAGGAGAAAGGGATTTGGTGGTAGGGGTCTGCTACAGACCCCCACATCAAGGGGAAGAACTAGATTCGGGGCTCCTGAGGCAGCTTTCGGAGACCATAAAAGCTAAGGAGGCGGTAGTCATGGGGGACCTAAACTACCCAGACATCTGCTGGGAGACGCAGACAGCAAAGTCCACCATTCACACAGGGTTCTATCCTGTGTACAGGACCTTCACCTGACACAGGAGGTACACGGTCCCACTAGGGGGAATACCTTACTGGATCTGGTATTGGCAATGGGGGATGACATGGTAGGGGACCTACAGATTGGTGGCCATCTGGGGGACAGTGATCACCTAATAATAGAATTCTTCATAAGACGTTGAGTGGGTAAGGTAACTAGTAGGGTGAAAGTGCTAGACTTTAGGAAAGCTGATTTCAATGAACTCAGGCGATTAGTCAAGGACACACTGCAGAGTAGGAGTTTTGAAGTGATGGCAGCCCAAGAAGCGTGGCTGTGCCTTAAGGAAATGATCCTTCAGGCACAAAGGGAGACAATCCCGATGCGAGGAAAAAGAGGGAAAGGGGCCAGGAGGCTTCCTTGGCTGACCAGAGAAATCCAGGGCAGCCTACGGGCCAAAAGGGGAGCACATAAAAAGTGGAAACAGGGAGAGATCACCAAAGAGGAGTATACCTCCTCTGCTCGTGCTTGTAGGGAGGCAGTTAGACGGGCCAAAGCTACCATGGAGCTGAGGATGGCATCCCAAGTAAAGGATAACAAGAAATTGTTTTTTAGATATATACGGAGTAAAAGGAAGGCCGAGGAAGGAATAGGAACCCCTACTAAATGGGCAGAAACAATTGGTGATGGACAGGGGGAACAAGGCTGAACTCCTCAATGAGTTCTTTGCCTCAGTGTTCCTAAGAGAGGGGCAAGACAAGTCTCTCACTGGGGTTGTAAAGAGGCAGCAGCAAGGCGCCAGACTTCCATGCATAGACCCTGAGATAGTGCAGAGTCACTTGGAAGAACTGGATGCCTTTAAGTCGGCAGGCCTGGATGAGCTCCATCCGAGGGTACTGAAGGCACTGGCTGACATCATTGCACAGCCACTGACAGGAATATTTGAACGCTCGTGGAGCACGGGCCAAGTCCCGGAGGACTGAAAAAGGGCTAACGTGGTCCCCATTTTCAAGAAGGGGAGGAAGGAGGACCCGGGCAACTATAGGCCAGTCAGTCTCACCTCCGTCCTTGGCAAAGTCTTTGAAAAAATTATCAAGGCTCACATTTGCAAAAG
This sequence comes from Alligator mississippiensis, assembly GCF_030867095.1. Taxonomy (NCBI): domain Eukaryota; kingdom Metazoa; phylum Chordata; order Crocodylia; family Alligatoridae; genus Alligator; species Alligator mississippiensis. The sequence goes on from NC_081830.1 coordinate 48,668,957, forward strand.
CCTGGCAGGACAAATTATGCTGAGAGGAAACCTGCACGGGTTCGTAGCAGGCAGATCATGCCTGACTAATCTAGTCTCTATTTATGACCAGGTTATGAAACGCCTGGACACAGGAGGAGGGGTGGATGTCATATACTTAGACTTCAGGAAGGCCTTCAATACAGTATCCCACCCCATACTGGTGAACAAATTAAGTGGCTGTGACTTGGATGACTACACAGTCCAGTGGGCGGCGAATTGTCTAGAGGGTCGTACCCAGAGAGTTGTGGTGGATGGGTCGGTTTCGACCTGGAAGGGTGTGGGCAGTGGGGTCCCACCGGGCTCGGTCCTTGGACCGATACTCTTTAATGTCTTCATCAGCGACTTGGACGAGGGAGTGAAGTGTACTCTGTCCAAGTTTGCGGATGACACAAAGCTATGGGGAGAAGTGGACACGCCGGAGGGCAGGGAACAGCTGCAGGTGGACCTGGACAGGTTGGACAAGTGGGCAGAAAACAACAGAATGCAGTTCAACAAGGAGAAATGCAAAGTGCTGCACCTAGGGAGGAAAAATGTCCAGCGTACATACTGCCTAGGAAATGACCTCCTGGGTGGCACGGAAATGGAAAGGGATCTTGGAGTCCTAGTGGACTCCAAGATGAACATGAGTCGGCAGTGTGACGAAGCCATCAGAAAAGCTAATGGCACTTTATCATGCATCAGCAGATGCATGACGAATAGATCCAAAGAGGTGATACTTCCCCTCTATTGGGCACTGGTCAGACCACAGTTGGAATACTGCATGCAATTCTGGGCACCGCACTTCAAGAGGGATGCGGATAACCTGGAGATGGTCCAGAGAAGGGCCACTCATATGGTTAAGGGCTTGCAAACCAAGCCCTACGAGGAGAGACTAGAGAAGCTGGACCTTTTCAGCCTCCACAAGAGAAGGTTGAGAGGAGACCTTGTGGCTGCCTATAATTTCATCACGGGGGCACAGAAGGGAATTGGTGAGGTTTTATTCACCAAGGTGCCCCTGGGGGTTACAAGAAATAATGGCCACAAGCTAGCAGAGAGCAGATTTAGATTGGACATTAGGAAGAACTTCTTCACAATTAGGGTGGCCAAGGTCTGGAACGGGCTCCCAAGGGAGGTGGTGCTCTCCCCTACCCTGGGGGTCTTCAAGAGGAGGTTAGATAGGCATCTAGCTGGGGTCATCTAGACCCAGCACTCTTTCCTGCCTATGCAGGGGGTCGGACTCGATCTATTGAGGTCCCTTCCGACCCTAACATCTATGAATCTATGAATCTTTTCTTAGGTATGTAGGGAGGAAAAGGAAGGTTCATGGTAGCATAGGGCCCCTACTGAAGAAGTGGAAGCAATTGATGACAGGCAGGGGGGACAAGGCTGAGCTTTTCAGTGAATGTTGCCTCAGTGTTCCTGAACAAGGGTCAAGATAAGTCTGCTAATGGGTTCTTAGATGGGCATCAGAGGGACACCAGCCTACCAACTGTTGGCTCTGACTTGGTGTAGAGTCACTTGGATGGACTGGATGTGTACAAGTCAGCAGGCCCGGATAAGCTGCATCTGAGAATACTGAAAGAATTGGCCAGAGTCATAGCAGGACCACTGGCACAGCTCTTTGAGTGATTGTGGCACTCAAGTCAGGTTCTGGAGAACTGGAAAAGGGACAATGTGGTCTCTATTTTCACAAAGGGGAGGAAGGAGGATCCGAGTAATTATAGGCCAGTCAGTCTTACCTTCATCCTTGGAAAAGTATTTGAAAAGATTAATACAGATCATATTTGTTTGAGTCCAGTGGGAAACATAATGCAGCAGGGCAACCAGCATGGACTTGTAGCAGGTAGATCATGCCTGACTAACCTGGTTTCATTTTATGACCAGGTCACAAAACACTTGGATGCAGGAGTAGATGTGGATGTCGTTTACTTGGATTTTAGGAAGGCCTTCGATATGGTATCTCATCCCATTCTCATAAATTAAGAGGCTGTGATTTAGATGATTACACAGTCTGGTGGGTGGCATATTGGCTTGGGGGTTGCACCCAGAGAATGGTACTAGATGAGTCGGTATCAACCTGGAAGGGTGTGGGCAGTGGGGTCCTGCAGGCTCAGTCCTTGGACCTGTACTCTCCGATGTCTTCATCATTCACTTGGATGTGCATGTAAAGTATACTCTGTTCAAGTTCACAAATGATACTAAATTGTGAGGTGAAGTGAACACTCTGAAGTTTAGAGAATGATTGCAGGCAGACCTGGACAGGTTAGAAAAGTGGGCAGTACACAATAGGATGCAGTTCAACAAGGACAAATGCAGTGTGCTGCACCTAGGGCATAAAAATAGCCAGCACACCTACTGGCTCAGAAATAACCCTCTCAGCAGCAGAGAAGCAGAAAGGGATCTCTGAGTCATAGTGGACTCCAAGATGAACACGAGTCATCAGTGTGATGAAATCATCAGCAAAGCTAACCGCACTTTATCATGCACCAGCAGATGCATGACAAATAGAACCAAGGAGGTGACCTCTATCGGGCATTGGTCAGATTGCAGTTGGAGTACTGCATCCAGTTTTGGGTGCCGCACTTTAAGAAGCATGTGGATAACCTCGAGAGGGTCCAGAGGAGGGCCGCTTGTATGGGTAAGGGTTTGCAGGCCAAACCCTATGAGGGATCTTGTGGCTGCCTACAAATTCATTAGGGGGGCACAGCAAGGAATTGGAGATGCTCTGTTCACAAGGGCACCTCTTGGGATAACAAGAAACAATGGTCACAAACTGACAGAGAGCAGATTTAGGCTAGACATTGGGAAAAAAATATTTATGGTAAAGATGGCCAGAATTTGGAATGGGCTTCCAAGGGAGGTGGTGCTCACCCCTACCATGGGGGGTCTTTAAAAGAAGGTTGGATAGGTATCTGGCTGGGGTCATCTGATCCCAGCACTCTTTCCTGCCCAGGATGGGGGGTCAGAATTGATGATCTATTGAGGTCCTTTCCGACCCTAGCATCTATGAATCTATGAATCATTGATGTGGACAGCACGGGAGAGTGTGCTGCCAAGATAGACAAACTTGCTGACCATTGACAGTTGTTGGCCTTTAACTGAGACGTGTGGTTCCTGGGGTGTTGTTCCAGGTACAGGTTGAAACATCACTTCCATTTTTTCATGTTAATAGTGAGTCCAAAGTTATCACAGGCTGATGAGAATAGGTCCATGAACCGTTGCATGTCAGCCTGTGAGCCTGTGCATAATGAACAGTTGTCAGGGAAGTTGCGAAGCACGGCTGTCTGGAATTTGGAGCTTGCTCAGAGCCTGTGCAGCTTGATCGTGTCTCTGTCAAAATGGTACCTGATCCCCATACCAAGGTCATCATCTTGAAAGGCATCCAACAGCATGGCAGAGAATACCATGCCGAAGAGGGTAGGTGCGAGAACACAGCCCTGTTTGATGCCACTTGTGACCGGGAAGGGGTCTGAACATTTGCCATTCACAAGGATGCATGCCATCATGCCACCGTGGAACTGTTGAACCATATTTATGAATTTTCCAGGGCATCCATACTTCATGATTTCCCAGGGGGCTTCCTGGTTCACCATGTCAAAGTCTTTGGTTAGGTCAACGAATATGAGGAGAAGGCCAATGTTCTGAACTTATACAAGCTTTTTGTTCCATCTGCTACTTAATACTGCTGTGTCTACTTCTCCCTCAGAGGCTTTAGGAAGTTACTGTGATACCTGAAAGGTTGACTATATCTAGGGATCTACCAAATTTATGGCAGAGGTAGAGTGTGCAGAGACTCCTTTAATCTTGCATTTCCCCTGCACACGCATTTCCTCTTGCCCCCCACCGCCCATCTGCTGCTGATTAGCAGAGGATGCTGCCACTCCCTCCTGATCAGCAGAGAAGCTAAAATCATAGTTTTAAACATGGCACAGTTTTTGCCTCCCTGCCAGTCAGCAGCAAACAGCAGGGCCATCCAGAGCCCCACAGCCAATCAGTGATGGAAGACAAAAATGGCACCATATTTAAAATACAATGTTTGCCTCCTTGCTGATCAGAAACAAGCCATAAGTGGGGGCACTGCACCAGCCAGTGGGGCGGGGGGGGGGGGGGGGAGAGAATGTCAGAGAGCCTGCAAGAATAAAGGAGCCACAGCACACCCCACGTCCGCCATGAATTCAGTAAGTCCCTACCTATGTCTATCCAACCATGCAGTTGGTCCAATAAAAGATAACACCCACAAGAATTCTTACCTTTTGCATATTTCCAGGACCCTTATGGCAATGGCATCACCTCAACACTACCATTTCAAAATTGTGAAAGTTTCAGAGTAGACACAGCACAACAAATTAATATATGAAAAACGTTTAGCAATTTTTGTGGTCCTCAACATTTTCTAGATAACTCAGAAACCTCCCAATGCATACTTGTGTGTGGGATTTCACTAAAGTAGTATCACAGATTTGACATATCAAACACATGATTGTTGAATACTTGAAAGGAACCGTCATCAATTAATATGGTGTAATTAACTGGCATAATACAATCTGTGAATTTTAAAACATGTTTTCAGGTCCTAAAGATAAAATATGTGAAAATAGGCCCTTGTGATGACTTCTGCTTCTATTTGATAGATGAGAGAACAGAGACGTGAGGTGAGGTTACTCACCAAAGGTCACATGCACAGCATATCTGTGTAAAGATCCAAGGTTTAGTGAAGTACTTTGTCTGTAGGAACCAAGACCAATTCATGCAAGAGCTTCATAGCTGTCTTAATAACCCCTTTTGCCCATGTCAGGCTTGTTCTAAATACTGCTCAGCAAGTCCAGAAGATGTTGGTTTAGATTTCCAAGTATTCTATCCAAAACCAAAGAGTTTATTTGTTGACGTGCCCTGATTTCAGTTTGTCTAGCCTATTGTAGATCAAAATGATAATGGGTTAAATCCAGCCTATCTTTCTTTGGTTGCAAGGCAGCACAACTGGTGAAATACCACTCTTTGGTAGGGCTGTGTACATACTCTGAATAATCTAAATAATGGTCCATATAAATCCCTGGACAAGAGGGCATGGGTGGTTTAAGGGTCTGCTGCCACATGGATTCCTCACCTTTCCTCTCTATTCCCATGTGACGGCCAAGTTAGTGTACTAGATAGACTACTTCACATATAGGGCTAACTTAGTTGCTGCAGTGTTTCTCTGTTGGCATCTCGAGGTGAAGACGTCCTTCTCAGAATGTATTCCTAAAGCTTTGTCCAGCTGTTTGGGAAGACCACTTGTGCCTGGATATTAATCAATGTGACAGAGTTGCACAGACATTTTGTTAATTCCATTAGTTATGTGGCCAGGGCACTGAAAATAGGTTTGTTTTAAATCCAGAAGCTTTTGTGGATGGGTCTTTCAAAAGAGTGCACTAACCTTTCTCTAGGTCAGAGGATAGGCATATACAGATTTTGGGCTTAAGCAGGTTCTATTGTAGAGTCATTTTAATTTTTCACTCTCTGTGGAGCTAGATCGTTGAGCACATTTGTATTTGACTATGTCAAATCAAAGGTTAAATAATGGACAACAAGTGGCTTAGTTTTATTAATTTCAACAGCATGGGTCCTCCAATCAGTGCTCTCTTTCAGTAATTATCTTACCCTTCACCATTCATTCTTTTTTTTTCCCAATTCAATGTGCTTTCCCCAGCCTATCAAAGAAATTAGCAATGACTGGTCACTTTTCATGAAATGATGCTGTCAGGTTCCACCTGATACTGATATGAGTTCTAGGGATAAAAATAAGCAGGGATCCAGCTTACGTAGCAACCTCCATAGATTTGCAGTGATATAATTATAATCATGGTTGCCATTAAGCACTAATTAGAACTCTTAATTAGTTAAGCACTGGAATAAGCCTGCCTTGAATCTGTTGTATTTTTTTTCTTATTGGGAAATAGGGAGGGAAAATTAGAGCCAGGATTATTTAATTTATTCATTCATATAAGCTTGAGCAGCTCTTGATCTATTTCAGTTGTGTTTTTTATGTCATGAAAGCTTACAGTTCACTTTCCTTGATTATACAGACCAGGGCTGTAGTTCAACTGTATGCATCTGTCCTGTAGATAGAATCTATGGGTCCTTGGGTACATTGTTCCGTAATATAATTGTCACCCTACTATTAAAGTCAACAGGAAATTTGCCTTCCGGTCAGAGCAGAAGCAGTTCCTGAAAGTCAGAATTGTGCTTTTCTGATGGTGAGGCAGATGTAGTGAAAAGTCTACAGGGCCTGTAATATACGTACACTTTCTCATGTTCTGCACAGTGATTGTGATGGGGGTTTTGTTGTTTTGTCTCATGGCAAGAGAACTTCCCTCAGTGAAGAACTTGAGGCAGTTTGCAGAAAGGGTATTTTCCCCTGTTAGGGCTTGTACTTTGAAATTAATTTTAGCAGGGATGATAAATGGTGCCCTAAGCTTCTGCGGATGAGGGGTGCTGGGTTAGGTGTGACTTTCTATATAGCTGAGGATCTGAAGGAGGTTGCAATTCAGTCCCCTGCCCTAGCTTTAAGAGCTTGGAGCCTGAACATTTCAATGCAAATTCTGCCTCAGAGTGGTAGTGATTTCTTCTCTCTTTCCTGCAAAGTCCTGGAGATTCAGAAATTTCTTTTTTGGCATCTAATTTATTATTGGTTGAATTGGCACAAGCTTTTAGTATCAACACAATCTTAATTAGAACCTCAGCAGGTTAAGTTGCCTTGTAAAATAGATACATACCTTGTAACATATATTCCCTCTCAAAGATTTTTTTTTTTAGTTTAAACAGTCAAAACAGGCGAAAGGAATCACCACTCTTTAATTAGGTGAAATACCTACTGACTTTTGGTACATAAGTATATGGAATTCTTACTGTATTGAAAAGAACAATTACAAGGCTATCTTTGAACAGAATCAAGATTTTATATTGTAAACTCTTCAGGACTGGGCATACAGGTGAAATCCTATTGAAGTTGAAGGGAGGATTACACATTTTCTCTTACTTTGTGCATATACAGTACCCACATTGGCTTTAGTCTCAACTGGAGCTACTGTAATGCAAATGGTGATCACCCAAAGTGAATATAACTATGGATACCAAGCTACTGTAGTCACTAAAAGGCAGGAAATGGAAGGTTAGGAATACATGCAACTGAGAGAAAAAGGAAGTGTCTTTGTACAAATAAAGTGTCAGATATCATTGTGTATATAATTTCCAGAGTTTCTCATATAAAATCTTTTTTAAGTGCCCTTCACAATTTTAATTTCTTAAATTTGTTATTTGGAATTTATTTTTTCTCATTTATACTGTAAACATTTTTTATCCACACAGGGATTTTTCCCTCTCTTTTAGGGGTCATTTGATCCTGGAAAATGCTTAGAACCCATCCTGATCCTCTGCTTTTAATTAAAATCCCTCAATTTGTTCACGTAAGTTTGTCTTTGTTGGACTTAAAAAAATAAATTACTTCTCAAGTTTTGCACATTTGCCAGAGTTTTTACAATACCAACTTCAGCTTGTACCACTTATTTTTATTCCCATTTTATTTCTAATCAAGTTAGGGTAATCTTGAAGAATGTTAACAAGATTATTGAAATGAAAGACATACTGACTCTTAAGCCACCATCCTACAATGCTATTGCTGGCATTACTACACTATTACTGTAGTCACATTAAAACCTACAGTAGAGCACTAATTATCACAAATGTCCATATAGTAAATTAATAATATTCATTTTACAAACAATAAACTGAAACCAAACTTCTAACCTGCAGTATGTCAGCTGCAGACTCTGTTTAAATAGTCTGTCATCATATTGGCTTTTTACCTGAATGGTACAAACAACTAAATTAATAGCCAACACTTAATTTTTGTATGTTTAAAATTTCCTATGATTTTGAGTCAACAATTTTATTTATAATGCATTGTGCTCAGATAAATTGAAAGACTGTGGAAAAGAAGGACAAAATCTAATGAAAGACAGGAACAGTTGAGTTGTGTGATCTGAACAGGAAGCACATTAATGAAGATAGTATGGAGTTATACAAATAGCTGAACATGAATCATGCCTTTATAAGGTAGATCTAGTTGATCTGATCTTTCCTTGAATTCTGAATTCTAAGTTTAGTATCTTGAGACCTTGTTGTCCAAAGAGATTGCAAAGAAAGCCCAAGAACAGGCTGAGGGTTTTTTTGTGGCTTTCACAAGCCACTTGAGAATATATCACTGAAAAAAAAATCTCTTTTCATTCTTATTTTGAGTGTTTCCCCCATCTTTGAAAGTGGGGCAGGAAGGTGTTTGAGTGATACTAATTACCTAACTTAACTGACAGTCGGTTGGCTGGAGTATTAGGCTGCAGGTGGGATGGGAGAGACTGCAAGAATGTAAGACTTTTGTTCTCGCCTGTATACTTTGAACCTGGTCTGCTTCATATATTCTAGTTAAAAGTTCATGGGTGTAGGGACTGCAACAGGTCAGTCTCCCACTTGAGCATCCTAACTACCAGGCTGTGGGCTACTTGGGTGGTGGGTGTCTCTGTTTTTCACAAACAGCTTTGAAGGTAGTGACTGAAAGGAAGAGAAAGAATGAAAGTTGCCAGTATTACATGAGACCCCTCCCCCAATGTATGCTACATTACAGTCATATGTGGCAGTGGATGTAATGAAAAACATTTGCAATAAGGAGCTTTTAGATTGATATTCTCTAGTCTTGAAAGGCTCAGCTTTTCTTAAATCCTAAGTAAGTAAGTGTGAAGGCATCAGAAATGCATGCTAGACCTTTGAGAGTCCTCTCAGCCTTTTCCTCTCAACTTATATTTGGCAAAAGCCCCTACTGATTGACAAAAGTCCCCTTTCAAATTCACACTAACATACAGATGTGAACTGCTTTAAAAGTTAAAGCTGCACTGTAATAGTGTTGTATACTGACATATAGGGGCTCAAGTCCTCTTGATTTATCTTCAGATTTTTTTCTTCTCACTGGCCTGATTCTCCATGCAACTGAACATTTAAATCCTAAAATGAATGAATACCATTTAACTGAAAAATAATTTGACACAACACTTTGAATTCTGACTATAGGTTTCCATTTTCTCCCTTTTTATCTTCATCATTTTCACTCCTGCTGTCAGTGATGCTTTATTCCTCATCCATTTACGTGTCCACAGACCTTAACACCATTTTCTACCCAAACTTTGCTTTGGCATCGTGATTGGCAGAACTTTAAAGGAAGGCTGCTGCATATATAAGCCAATTTTATTCTTGTTCAAAAAAGTAGGCTGAGATCTTAATTTTGCAGCTGGCTTTTATTTCTCTAAGGCCCACTTTACATGTGCAAATGGAGGAGTGATTGGATCTAATGTGTGAGCCACAAAATCATGCCTTCTGCCATGCCACACAATTGTGGGATCATGCATTAGATCCAGTTATGCCTTAGGGCTTCCCCTGCATTATCAAGAAGCAAGTATTCATGGCTGGATAAATTGGACCTGTGTCTGTCCTGGAACAAACGTATCTCAGAATTAGCTTGTCCACCTACCCCACTTCTAACCTGGGTTTAGTGAGTGTCTGAATGAAGCGCTGCTTTTCTGCCACTGATTCAATGATGCAATCCCAAAATACCTCTACAGACATACTTTGCCTTATCCTGGGATAAACTTGCTACCTCTTATCTGGGAAACTTTGGTAGGTTTTATCCTGAGAAAACGGACATAGACATCAGCACAATTACACTTTGTCCTGGGATAAAATGGTTTATCCTTGGATAAATGCAGTGTCTGTCTGCAGCCTTATAGACAATTACCCCACAGTATCAGCAAGGTACACGTGCCTAATTTTAAACATGTGGCTAATTTAATTGTCTTCAATGGGGCTATTGAAATGCTTGAAGTTCAGCATGTACTTAAGCACCTTGGAGACACGGACCTTTGGTGTTTTACCAAAGTGGGTCTCTGAGCTTTTCACTATTCAGGCAATCATTTACATAAGTAACTTAGACCTCTCTGTTTCAATGTAATCGCTCTGGTACTGGACAAACCTAAAATAATATCTTGTACAGCTAAAGGTTTTGTGCTTTTTCCAGTTGTGCAATAATGAATTAATCTATGTATACATATGCATATTTTAATGTATTAAACAAAAATCTTAAAGTTTAGTTGTAAAGAATAGAGATTTAGTGGAGTTATAGGTCCTGAAACAGGGTTGGTGAGACTTTTAACCACAGCAATCAGAATGTGCTCTTTTCTTAAATTAGGTAGGCCATTTTGTTGCCTTTGAGCTGGAAATTTGATTCCTGTGTGCATATTAAAAAATGCTCCAACAGAATGGATCAGGGTTTTCTGCCTGCCATGCAACAGGTGCAAAATCTAATACAGTAGAAACCTTTTAAAAAGTCTCTTTATTTTGACATTCAATTCATTATTTATTTGGCAGTGTTATAAACTTCCATACTTTTATTACACTTTAAGCTACACTGTTGATATTCAGGAGGGTTCTTAGACCCAATTTCTTACCACAATACAAGTCTTAAGCAAAAGAATATGACAATATAATTCATAAATATTATCACAAATATAAATATAGAGACTCAGATTCTGATCCCATGATGTGAATGATAGTTTTCTCAATATATTCAAAATAAAGTGTTTCAAAATGTTTCATTTCATAAAAAAAGTTAAAGGCTCTCTCCTATGTCCCAACTCAGACAAAAACAAAACCTGAAGTCTCATTTTTCCAGAGGTAGTAATACTGAACACTGACCAGATCTACTTTTATCAGCTTAGCTTGCATCTATTAAAGAACTAAGGTTTTTATTTTTTTAATGTCTGTGGTTCCTATTGTTGTTCATCAAGAACAACAGAATGATCTGTAACAAGGACAAAGCCTATCTGTTTAGGAGATGCAGCTCTTTTCAGGATCTGGTCCTATAATATAGACAGATGATTTGAAAACTAGAGCTAGACAGAAAATTTTCTGACAGAAATTGTTTCTATCGGAAAATAGCAGTTTTACAAAATCAAAATATTATGAGGGGAAACTCAGTTGTGAAGATTTATTTTCATGGACACTAGGCAAGTTTTCTAATTGTGGGACTCCTAGGCCACATCAGAATCAGCACAGACATGTACAGTAGGGCTGTGCGACATTTCGCTGGCAGTTTCATTTTGATGCGGTTTCAACTAATTTTGAGCTCAAAACAGTGAAATCAAAATGAAACACAGAGCTTTGAAACAGCCTCGAAACAAAACGAGGCAAGCCAAAACATTTTGAAATTTTCAAAACGTTTCAAAGCTCAAGCTGGGCTTGCCTGCAGGGAAACAGAAACTAAAGGAAGGAGAGGGAGGGGAGGAGGGAGGAAGGAGTGCTCTCATTATTGACAGTGTAGCTGGCCAGTGACTGTCATCCTTTCCTGAGGTCTCTTCCAATCCCAGCGATTGGAGGGAGGGATGGAAAAACTGCATAAAAGGCAGCCTTGTTTGAACTGCCTTGCTTTTTGCCTTGGTGTCAGTTGAGTGAGGGCACACCTTAGCACACAGTGTCACCCACCCATGTCACATGTTTTGCCTGTCAGCAGCTCAAGGTGCAGGGCCCCAGAACCCAGACTCCACCTGCACCCATCTCCTTGACAGCTGGCAGGCTTTGTGGCTGCAGCAGGGCCTAGCCGGCCTGCAGTTTTCACACCCTTGTGCCCCAAGACACACACAGTCCACAAGCACCCATGTCATGAGTTTTGCCTGTCAGCAGTCAGAGGTGCAGGGCCCCAGAACCCAGAACCCCTGCACCTATCTCCTTGAAAGCTGGCAGGCTTTGTGGCTGTTATGCCATGCTATGCAAGGGCTAGCATGTCTGCAGTTTTGACTCCAATGTGCCTTAACACATACACGTGACATGAGTTTTGCTTTCAAGATTTTGAAGTGCCATTTCCCTGAAACCCCTGCACCTACCTCCTTGAAACTTGGCAGGCTTTATGCCCTCTGAAGGGGTTACCATTTCTGCAAGTTTCATCTAAATCAGGCCAGAAATGACAAAGTTGTAGGCTGTTTTGAGCTTCCCCATTATAGCTTACAGGCAAAACGTTGAAAAAGCAAAACTGTTTCGACGAAACGAAACAGATCAGTGGTTTCAAATCAAAGCAAAATTCAAAATGAAACACTGTTCTGGCGAAACATCGAAATGCAAGTCAAAACAGAATGGTGCTGTTTCGCACAGTCCTAATGTGCAGCATGCGGGGCTTGACCCCGGGAGATCCTGGGGTGAAAGAAACCCATGGCAAAAAAAAGCGTGATGGGGCGGGCATGTGGTGACAGTACACATTGCCCAAAAGCAGAGGCTGGCCTGCCAGAGCCACTCTCTAGCTGCCAGCCAGGTTTCCTGCTGTAGCTGCAGCCCCAGGAAGCAATCTGGACCCCAGGTAAGGCTGCTGAGGCCAGCACAGTTGCTGGCCCCAGCCTCCCCTACCCCACCCAGAGTAACCTCCCATGTGCTAGAGCACACATGGCACAGCCATTCTCCAGGGACAAGTACCAGTGGCACAAGGTATGCCACTGCTACTTGTCCCCTGGGGAAAAAATGTCTGCACTCATCTGGACACGCCCCTTATGCCTGCTCCTGACTTCCAGAGAGCAGATCAAGGAATTCACCAAGGAGTTAGATCAGAACAGGGAGCCAGCTAATCTATTTTATTTAGGGAAGAAATCCAAAATGAATATGTTGATTCTTTCCAAACAAATACTTTTTGAAATTTCCTTTCCATAGGATATTTCAGAATTTCTGCTTCTTGTTCTGAACTGGAATGACAGTTCTTTCTAAAATGTCAGAATGCTTCATACAATGGAAATTCTGAGTGCTGACCAGCTGAGAATCACCATCACCATCACCAACCATCATATTTCACTCCAGGTGCAAGGCATTTTCTTCAACCTTGAATTAGCTTTCTAAAAAAAATGCCTATTATAGCTAACATGAAGTTTATTTATTTTTTCATTCCATAAGTGATTTCCTTGCCTAGGAATAAGCAGCTAGGAACGAACCCATGTGACATACTCGTTGTGTTGCTTGGTACTCTATTAAAGGAGCCATTGTGATGCATGTGGTATAAGGCCTGAATATAATATGTACCCCAAAATGCCATAGGATTAGCTGAGTTTGGAGTGTCACTTCAGATGTCAATGTTGTTGCTTTGGTTGCTTCTTGTCGTCACAACCCTAATATTCCATGAAAAAGTAAGTTCTGGCTAGTAGTGTTAATGCATTTTACAGTGTGATTGATTTAACAGAATGTGCTGAAATACAGTTCAGCACAACTCTCCTAACAGCAGAAACTGAAACTAGAGAGAGGCATTTAATTTCCGGTAGACAACGTATGAGCAAAAGCAATGATTTCCAAGGCTTCCTTTTGTTAATGTTTTGTTGATTGGTTGTGGGTTTTGATTTGCAATATCAAAATAGAGCAGTATTATAATGATGAAATCATTAAGAATCAAGCCTCTCATTGAAGTCCCTGACAAACCCTGTTTGAGTTCAGGGAGAACAGTATTTCTCCTGAGGGCCCTACTTAAATTAGCAGTATTTTAGTTACAAACAACTGACTGTCAGTGTTTTCTTAATTTAAAGAACTTTTCAGCAGCAAGGTTAGTCATTTCAGTTCCTGTTTCCATTGTCATCAGATCAGTTTGGCAGGTATGTCTCTATGGTAGCTAAAACCAGCACTTAGCTATTGTTTTCTTGGCACTGAAAATGAAAGGTTCACTAAAGTCAAAGCTGCTGCCTGATTCTCAGTGTTTTTACACTGAGGAGTGTAGCTATTTTTCCCTAGCAGGGAATAGTGGGGGTTATTGAAATGATCTAAAGAATTTGCAAAAGGAAGAGGTTTTGCAGGAAAGTAGCCAGTAGTATAGTAAGATTAAGCTTCCTTATGTATCTGTGGTTTGTTCCATACTGTGATATGCAGTGAATCATAAGTATGTAGAAGAAAACTGTAGCTTCCACAAACAAAGGAGGTTTGTTTGCTGTGTGAGGTTTCCTCAACAGCAGTTCTATCACCTTTCTCTCATATGTATGAAAAGTCTCTCCACCTTTTCTTTTCCTTTTTTGTTTTCTTCAGTCTTGTGCTTCACAGCCCTATGACCCTATCAGTTCCATTAGTCACTCTCATTATGGGAAAAAAAATATAGAACTTAATACAGATGAAATACAGCTGATCCCCCGAAAGTAAGTGGGGTGGAGGGACCCGGCGCAGCTGAGCCGGATCCGGAGGGGAAGCCCCCCGGGTCCCATATAGCTGAGCCAGTAGGAAGCCACGCTCCCGAGCCGCATGGTGTGAACAGAGCGCGCAAACAGGCGCGCTCTGTAAGAGCACACCGGCGTTTGCGCAGGCGTCTGCGCTGGCGGGCAGGCCGGGAGGACCAGGAGTGGAACTTCTGTAGGGGTAGGGCGTAGACACCGCGCAGGTCTACAAACAGCACCTTATAGAATGGTGTCTACGAGGAGTGCTGCTAGGGTCTCTGCCCAGGGGAACAAGGCTACCCGGGGCAGGTCTGAGGCCTCCACCCAGACCGAGCCCATGGGGGAGCTGATGTCCCCCTACCTCCTGGCCTGTGGGGGATCCCCAGCAGGGCTGGGGAGGGCAGAGATTGGGGGCCCCCACACCTGTCCGGCAGGTGCCCATCTTAGGGCTCTGGAGGCGCAGGTGAGGGAGCTCCAGGAGGAGGTTAGCAGGCTGAGGGGGATCAGGGAGGCGGAGGATGAAATTGACAGTTATTTCCTTTCCCTGCAGGCCCAGGCACCCAAGGAAGAAGGGGAGTGCCCTCCGCAGCAGAGTGGCAGACGGTCACAGCCAGGACCGGAGCAGCTCGCAGCGAACCGGTACCAGCTTGTCCAGTCTGACTGGTGAACAGGTACGAGGCCCTGGCGACCCTGCAGGAGATGGAAGGGGAGGAGGAAACCCTTGGGCAAGAAGAAACACCACGTTCTTCACACTCCGAACAGATCAAGAGATCCACGAGGACCCAGAGGAGGAGGCGACGAGTGCTCGTCATAGGCCACTGCATCCTGAGAGGTACGGAAGGGCCCATCTGTCGCCAGGACCCCTCGGCACGAGAGGTATGCTGCCTCCCTGGAGCAAAGATTCGGGATGTGACGGAGGTAATCCAGGCCAGGATCAAGCCCACCGATTACTACCCCATGGTCCTAGTCCATGTGGGTACTAATGATGCGGCCAGGAGAACCCCCGATCACCTGATGGCGGACTACAGTGCTCTGGGTGGCGTGCTGAAGGAGTTCGGTGCACAGGTGGTTTTCTCTTCCATCCTACCAGTGACTGGATGAGGAAGACGGCAGGAGAACTGCATCCGAGAAACCAACTGGCGGCTTCGGCAGTGGTGTCTCGAGGCAGGCTTCGGCTTCCTGGACAACGACCCACACATTACAACGAGGGACATGGTCAGCTGGGATGGGCTTCACCTGTCCCCCAATGGTAAGCGTGTGTTTTCTACTAGGTTGGTGGATCTCCTCCGGCGGGCTTTAAACTAGGCTCGTCGGGGGGAGGGGAGTACGAGGGCAGGGGAAGCTGTGGACCACCAAACCATGTGGCACCCACAAGGACAGCCCAGCCTGAAGAAGGAGAACATTGGAAACCTGAAAGCCATGGGGAGACCAGCACTACAGAACAGGTAAGAAACAAGAAGGTAAGAAACAATGGGCCCCTTGGGACTCGGAGCGGGGGGGCAGCAAAGGCACCAGTCGCAGGGCTCAAGTGCCTATATACTAATGCTAGGAGCATGGGGAACAAGCAGGATGAATTAGCGCTCCTGCTTGCACTAAACACCTATGACTTAGTGGGGCTAACACCCACTAAGACCTGGTGGGATTCATCCCATGACTGGGCGGTACATATTGAGGGCTATAGATTGTATAGAAAGGACAGGTCGGGGAAGAAAGAGGGGGGCTTGCACTTTATGTCAGTGAGCAATATACATCAACCCTCATCAAGACAGAATCCAAGGTTGAGGAAGTAGAAGGATTGTGGGTTAGGCTACATGGGGGGCAAGGAGAAAGGGATTTGGTGGTAGGGGTCTGCTACAGAGCCCCACACCAAGGGGAAGAAATAGATGCGGGGCTCCTGAGGCAACTCTCGGAGACCATAAAAGCTAAAGAGGCGGTAGTCATGGGGGACCTAAACTACCCGGACATCTGCTGGGAGACGCAGACAGCAAGGTCCCACCGGTCACGCAGGTTTCTAACCTGTATACAGGACCTCCACCTGACACAGGAGGTGCATGGTCCCACTAGGGGGAATGCCATACTAGATCTGGTATTGGCAACAGGGGATGACATGATAGGGGACCTCCAGATCGGTAGCCATTTGGGAGACAGTGATCACCTAATAATAGAATTCAACATAAGACGTCGAGTGGGTAAGGTAACTAGTAGGGTGAAAGTGCTAGACTTTAGGAAGGCTGATCTCAATGCACTCAGGCGATTAGTCAAAGAAGCACTGCAGAGTAGGAGTTTTGAAGTGATGGGAGCCCAAGAAGGGTGGCTGTGCCTAAAGGAAACGATCCTTTGGGCACAAAGCAAGACGATCCCCGAGCGAGGCAAAAAAGGGAAAGGGGCCTGGAGGCTTCCATGGCTGACCAGAGAAATCCAGGGCAGCCTAAGGTCCAAAAGGGGAGCACATAAAAAGTGGAAACAGGGTGAGATCACTAAAGATGAATATACCTCCTCTGCTCGTGCTTGTAGGGAGGCAGTTAGGCGGGCCAAAGCTACCATGGAGCTGAGGATGGCAACCCAAGTAAAAGACAACAAGAAATTGTTTTTTAGATATATTGGGAGTAAAAGGAAGGCCCAGGGAGGAATAGGACCTCTGCTAAATGGGCAGAAACAATTGGTGACGGACAGGAGGGACAAGGCTGAACTCCTCAACGAGTTCTTTGCCTCAGTGTTCCTAAGTGAGGGACATGACAAGTCTCTCACTGGGGTTGTAAAGAGGCAGCAGCAAGGCGCCAGACTTCCATACGTAAATCCTGAGGTGGTGCAGAGTCACTTGGAAGAACTGGATGCCTTTAAGTCGGCAGGCCCGGATTAGCTCCATCTGAGGGTGCTGAAGGCACTGGCCGACATCATTGCAGAGCCACTGGTGGGAATATTCGAACGCTCATGGCTCACGGGCCAAGTCCTGGAGGACTGGAAAAGGGCTAACGTGGTCCCCATTTTCAAGAAGGGGAGGAAGGAGGACCCGGGCAACTACAGGCCAGTCAGTCTCACCTCCATCCTTGGTAAAGTCTTTGAAAAAATTATCAAGGCTCACATTTGTGAGAGCCCGGCAGGGCAAATTATGCTGAGGGGGAACCAGAATGGGTTTGTGGCAGGCAGATCGTGCCTGACCAATCTAGTCTCTTTCTATGACCAGGTTACGAAACGCCTGGACACAGGAGGAGGGGTGGATGTCGGATACTTAGACTTCAGGAAGGCCTTCGATACGCTATCCCACCCCATACTGATGAACAAGTTAAGAGGCTGTGACGTGGATGACTACACAGTCCGGTGGGTGGCGAATTGGCTAGAGGGTCTCACCTAAAGAGTCGTGGTGGATGGGTCGGTCTCAACCTGGAAGGGTGTGGGCAGTGGGGTCCTGCAGGGCTCGGTCCTTGGACCGATACTCTTTAATGTCTTCATCAGTGACTTGGACGAGGGAGTCAAATGTACTCTGTCCAAGTTTGCAGATGACACAACGCTATGGGGAGAAGTGGACACGCCGGAGGGCAGGGAACAGCTGCAGGCAGACCTGGATAGGTTGGACAAGTGGGCAGAAAACAACAGGATGCAGTTCAACAAGGAGAAATGCAAAGTGCTGCACCTAGGGAGGAAAAATGTCCAGCCCACCTACAGTCTAGGGAATGACCTGCTGTGTGGCACAGAGGTGGAAAGGGATCTTGGAGTCCTAGTGGACTCCAAGATGAACATGAGCCGGCAGTGTAACGAAGCCATCAGAAAAGCCAATGGCACTTTATCGTGCATCAGCAGATGCATGACGAATAGGTCCAGGGAGGTGATACTTCCCCTCTGTCGGGCGCTGGTCAGACCGCAGTTGGAGTACTGCGTGCAATTCTGGGCGCCACACTTCAAGAAGGATGCGGATAACCTGGAGAGGGTCCAGAGAAGGGCAACTCGTATGGTCAAGGGCCTGCAGACCAAGCCCTACGAGGAGAGACTAGAGAAACTGGATCTTTTCAGCCTCCGCAAGAGAAGGTTGAGAGGCGACCTTGTGGCTGCCTATAAGTTCATCACGGGGGCACAGAAGGGAATTGGTGAGGTTTTATTCACCAAGGCGCCCCCAGGGGTTACAAGAAGCAATGGCCACAAGCTAGCAGAGAGCAGATTTAGATTGGACATTAGGAAGAACTTCTTCACAGTTCGAGTGGCCAAGGTCTGGAACAGGCTCCCAAGGGAGGTGGTGCTCTCCCCCACCCTGGGGGTCTTCAAGAGGAGGTTAGATGAGTATCTAGCTGGGGTCATCTAGACCCAGCACTCTTGCCTGCTTATGCAGGGGGTCGGACTTGATGATCTATTGAGGTCCCTTCTGACCTTAACATCTATGAATCTATGAATCCATCTCCACTCCTCGCCCCTCTAACTTCTATCTCATTTCTCCCTCTCCTGCTTCTGGCTCACTGCCACCTCCAACACCTGTCCTGAGCTCCTCTCTGCCTCCAGACCCCCTGTTTCTTTGCCACTTTCTTATCCCCACTGCCTTTGTTTGGTCTGAATTAATTCATGTAAATAAGACTGGATGAGCTATATCCCAGGGTCTTCAAGGAACTGACAGAGGATCTCTTGTAGCCCTGGGCAATGATCTTCATAAAATCATGGAAGACAGGTTAGGTACCAGAGGACTGGAAAAGGGTGAATGTAGTGCCCCTCTTTTAAAAAGGGAAGAAGGAAGACCTGGGTAACTAGACTGGTTAGCCTCACCGCAATACCTGGGAAGTTACTGGAGCATATCCTAAGGAAGGCCATTTGCAAGCATCTGGAGGAGGATGGGATGGTTGCAAGCAGCCAGCATGGATTTATGAAGAACAAATCATGTCAAAGAAATGTGATGTCATTCTTTGACAAAGTAACTATTTGGGTGGATGAAGGGAATGCTGTGGATATCATGTA
The DNA here is from genome assembly GCF_030867095.1 of Alligator mississippiensis. NCBI lineage: Eukaryota > Metazoa > Chordata > Crocodylia > Alligatoridae > Alligator > Alligator mississippiensis. Next base: position 48,688,126 of record NC_081830.1, read on the forward strand.
TCTGGACTTCAGCAAGACTTTTGACAAGCATGATTTTTTCATGAACAAATTGGGGAAGTGTGGGCTAGATAAAACTACTACAAGTTGGATAGATAACTGGCTCAATAGCCATAAGCAAAGGGTAATTATTAATGGGTCCATGTCAAAAGAGCAGGAGGTTACAAGTGGAGCCTGACGGGGTCTGTTCTCGGCCCAGTGCTGTTCAATTTGTTTAATGATTTGGAAGTTTCTTGAGCGAGTTTGCAGATGACATAAAACTGATAGGGATTGTGAACACACTGGAGAATGCAAATGCAATTCAGAAGGATCTCGACTGATTGGAAAGTTGGGCTAGAGCTGACAGTTTGAAGTTCAACATGGACAAATGCAAGGTACTACCCCTCCAGAGAAATAATTAAAAACACTAATACAAAATGGGAGACACTTGGTTGGCTGGAAGCTCTATGGAAAAGGAAATGAGAGCTCCACATTTTAAAAAGGATGTGGAGAACTTAGAGAGGGTCTAGAGGTGGGCAACAAAGATGATCAAGGGTAAACCATACAAGGAGAAGCTGAAGGAGCTAGCATATTCAGCTTGTGGAAAAAATGCTTAAGAGGGGACATGATAGGAATCTTCAAATACCTGAAAGGCTGCCATAAAGAAGATGTAAAGCACCTTTATTCTTGCTGCAATGGATGGAAGTTGCAGCAAAGTAAATTTTGATTGGATATCCAGAAAAAAACTTCTTCACTGTTGGGGTAGTGAGGCAATGGTATAGGCTGCCTAGGGAAGCTGTGGACTCTCTATCCCTGGAAGTATTCAAGAAAAGATTGGGTAGTCACTAGTGGGGAATGATTTAGAAGTAATTATGCCTATTTTCTACCATGGCATAATTCTACTATTTTCTTCCCTTTCTTGCTGCTCCCATCCAGTCTCCCCTCCCCTGCTTTTTCTGCTATACATGTATACAAGCAGGGTGTTTTTAAGCCTCCCTAGAGGAACTGGGTGTTGGCTAAAACTAAGGCTGGGACTTCAACTGGGTTGCCAATTCTCCTGCTAGTTTCCTGGCTATGCTGTCTTCCCCTCCATTCATGATCAGACTGATCACCATATTTGGGGTCAGGAAGGAATGAACAGATTGGTATGGATTGTGGGGGGTTTTGCCTTCCTCTGTAGCTGGGGGCACTTCCATCTCCCCAGGACTTCTTGATTATCTATTGATGAAATGTTATAGAAGCAGGACATTGACTGTTGTAGTTCCCTTGCTTTACCTCTGACAGGTTGGGTATTAGGTCTATGTTGTGTCAGGATTGAGGGTAGTCTTCTGTAGAGTTTAGATTATGGTTGTATGGAATGGTTTGGATAGAGATGATCCTGCCTCAGGCAAGGGGTTGGATTAGATGATCCTGCCTCAGGCAAAGGGTTGGACTGGAGGTCCCTTCCAGCCCTACTTCTCTATGACTCTATGATTCTCTGGGCAGACAGCTAAAGCCAGAAACTAGATGAAGGGGTACTTTCATCCTCTAAAATGCAGAATCCTATAGGTGTACTTGATGGCTGAGAAGCCATAGTGTCTCCTGGACTGTTTAGTTAGTTTTTGTAAGGAAGTTGCATAAATTACACTGTTTGAGTAGGTCAGAGCATGCTCATTGAGGAGCAAGGCCAGAGCATTCTGGACTTACTGACACTCTCACTGTTATGCTGTAATGACCTACTTCGAGTGGTCGAGCATGCCCAGTGTGTCCAGAGAGCAAAACATTTTGGTTCAAAAGTGCTGCAGCCTGCTCTCTGAGGTAATTGTTACTTTGATAGATACTTGTGTGGATTAGATTGGATCAAAGAGTGATTGGTGGAACACCAGAAAGTATGATTGGCCTTTATGATGATTGACAGAAGTGGTGTGATGAATTGATATAAAAGATCCAAAAGTCCAGTGTTGTGTGTTCAAGTGGTATTCAGATGGGCTTGAATCATGTGTGGCTGGAGGAGTAGTTGGCTGTGACTCAGGAGTGTCTGCATCAGGTTCATGCTGTTGTGGGTGAGAGCTAGACAGCCTTCAGAGGCCAATAGCTGTTCCCTGCAGATTGAGAGTGAGTGAGGACCCATGTGTTGGTCAATACCTCCTCTATTGTGTGCTGTTATTTGTGTGTAAAATGAGGGTCTGGATGAGACCAATATCTCCTTGGCTGATTGTGTGTAGAGTGAGGGCCTGGGGGACCAAAATCTCCTTTGGAGTTTGTGTAAGTGGTGGTGCCTGCAGCTGCTACAGGGGAAGAGCTCATAATTGCTCTCCAGTGCCATTTGGGGTAACTGGGGATAGTGTTGATAATGTATTATTGGTACTTTTATGTAATTGTAAGTATTGTTGATTACTGTGTTGTTGTTATTTAATACACTTTTGTTATTGTTGATACCCCTACCCAGCTGTTTGTCATTAATTAATTATTTTATTGCCTTCTCAATCCAGGATGTAGGAGTGGGTTTGGCAAGAGTTTAGGTCACCACCACTGTGCAAGAAAAGTCTTTTGATGTAATTTGTAAGGATTAATGACCCTTACTTGGTGTGATTTTTCCCTCGTGCAACATACTTAAATCATCCCAATACACACTAACTTGACTGGACTTCTCACAAAATACTGCTTAAAAAAAGGCAGCTTCCAGAGCAGATTTCTACCTTCTGTGTAATAACCTAGTGATTTATAGCCTTCAGGTAGGAAAAGTATTTTCTGTTTAAAATTCATGAAATAAGAAAACACCCCCCAATCAATCTGGGAGCAGAACCCAGGATATTTCTCCCATCTGAGTGCCCTAATCACTAGATTAGCGTCATACCCCCTCTTCTCTTTCTTTCTAGCCCAATCAATCTTTCATTCTTTCTGTGCAGTGGCACATCTTCAACAGGAGAGGTGGGGCATATTCTTCATCCATTACACCAAATATCTTCATAGTCTGGGCACTCAGTAGGGAAGTTAAAGAAGCTAGAACACCCTGAAGTGGAGGGGCCCTTGGAATCAAGACTTCCCACATCCTGGGTAAGTGGTCTATCTTATAAGAGGCAGGCTACCTAATTCAGTAGCCCCATTTTAAAAGAAAAACAGGGAGCCTTGCTCAGTTCTTTCAAATAATTGTTACAGGTACCGACCCTCAGGAGAAGATTCCAGGAAGGCCATGGGTGTGGGGCTCTGACTGCTCTGACATAGGTCACATTTTAGATACAGCCCTGCATTTAGAGAACTATGGATTAGCTCTGGATGCCTTCACACTGAGGCCACATCCAGATGAGTGGCGCCATGTACCACACATTCTGTTGTTTTCCGTGCTTCAAGGGAGCAGTGTGGAGGGTTTTTTGACCCCTGGATATCCATGGAGCTGCGCACATGGCAGCTACGTGTGCCACGCAAAGCCACACTCTGTTGCTCACCAGGCTCTGCTGCAGCCCCTGGAGGCCCCAGGACATCAGCTAATGCTGCTGGGGCCAGCCCAGTGCTGGCTTCTGTCTCACCTACCCCACTCAGGATAACCTGCTGTGTGCCGGTACGCACATGGCACAGGTGTTCTCCGGGGACAACTAGCAGCAGCACAAGGTGTACCACTACTAGTTGTCCCCAGAGAAATAAATGTGCATGCATGTCTGGACTTGACCTCAGATTATATTTTAGTTTATTAGTTAATTCATTAATTTATTTTTGGGCACTCATTTCAAGTACTTAACTATCAACATTCAGTGCAGTCTAGGCACCTAACTCTGGGTTTTGGATTCTGTGCTAGGAGCATTATAGTTCATTACTTATAAGAACCTTTTATTGGCTTTAAACTCTAATTCCTGTAGGTCATTGCAGATCCCAGCCATAATACCTGGGTCTCAGATCCAGCCTGTGAAATGAGGATAAAATCTTTGTTCACATAATAAAAATTCTTTGTCTCAAAGGGTTTGAATTGGTATATGTATAGCACCCTACACGAAAGAGTCCCAGTTTTGTTACTGTAAATAACAAAAACCCAAATCACCAACGTACATTATTTCAAATAAGGGGGAGACAAAGCAGTAACTCAGGCTCTGTAGAGGCCTTTTTATCTGTAGTTTGTAGCTGTTTTCTGTTTTTAAAAAAGCATTTACATTACATTTCATGTATCATGACTACCTGCAAATGAACCACTGTGCCTATGGAGAGCCAAGTATGCTTCTGTCTCTTTGATCTCAGTTTTAAAACAAGATACTTCAGTTCCTGATGAAGGAAAAAAAGGAGGGAAAAAATGTTGCTCCCTCAAGAAATATTGGAAGGGATTTGGCATGCTGTGCCCTTGCCCCTCCCCCACCTCTCCTTCATGATGCCATAAATGATTCAGAGCCATCTCATCCACAACTGAAAGGAGGGAGAAGGAGGAAACCAAGCCCTCACTGCACAGTAAGCGAGTTTTTAGGCCACCATCTATATGTACAACCATTAAAGTGCAGTAACACTGCGTGTGTAGAGTCCCAGGTCCCTAAAGTTAGTCCCAAGTCAGTCCACACGCACAGTGTTATTGCACAGTAAGGCAGTATTGTGCAGGAACTAACTAGCCATAAATGTTATACCGGCATCATGCAGGTATCAAATTTATGCCCAAGTCAGCTTAAGTTGACTTAGTTACTGTGCAGTACGGGAGTGCATGTGTAGGTGTGCACTAGTACTGTGCAGTCATTTTTGGTTACTGCACAGTAACCTAAATTACTGCACAGCCATCCATTCTCCCTTTCTCTCATCTTGTAGTTTTCTGGTATGCAGTTTAATAGTCTGCTTTAAAAGTTATTGGATGGCTGTAGCCAGTATAAATCTGTGTCCTTGTAGAGAAAACAAGCCCACAAAGTTTGTTGTTGACCTTAAGCATATGTATTCTTTCTTTCATATGAGAGTCTGGCTAAGCTCCAAATGAAATTATACAACTAGGCTGGGTTTGGGATGTATCAACAGGGTTTATGCCGATATTTTGTAAAGATAGGATGTGTCAAGTTTGAACACTGACTTGTGAGAGGCTTCAGTAAGCTGACCTAAACTGTGCATCAGGGACAATGCTACTGCAGCAACTACAACAGAGTCACGGGGATAGAGAGAGACTCTATGTGATGTAACACAAATAATCTCGGATTTATAGATTGCTAAAACCGTCCCTTAGGTTTATAAGCTAGCATGGTGAGCATACATAGAACTGTGTATTTTCACCTAAGTCAATACTTACTGTCAGTAATTATGATGACACTATATATTCATACTTGCTCGGGAACCAGCAGCGGGAAGGAGAGGAGTCGGCATACATGGGTCCCGCACGCACGTGTGCCCCTTTTACCAACTGATTGACCGGAGGCGGCGGCGGCGGCAGCAGCAGCAGAGGAATCGGCAGCGGGGGCAGCAGCAGCTGATCCCCCAAAGGTAAGTGGGGCGGAGGGACCCGGTGCAGCTGAGCCGGATCCGGAGGGGAAGCCCCCCGGGTCCCATATAGCTGAGCCGGTAGGGAGCCGCACTCCCGAGCCGTGCGGCGTGAACACAGCGCGCAAACAGGGGCGCTCTGCAAGAGCACGCAGGCGTTCACGCTGGTGGGCGGGCCGGGAGGGCCAGGAGTGGGACTCCTGTAGAGGTAGGGCATAGACACCGCACAGGTCTACAAACAGCAGCTTGTAGAATGGTGTCGACGAGGAGTGCTGCTAGGGCCTCTGCCCAGGGGGACAAGGCTACCCGGGGCAGGTCTGAGGCCTCCACCCAGACTGAGCCCATGGGGGAGCTGATGTCCCCCTACCTCCTGGCCTGTGGGTGATCCCCAGCAGGGCCAGGGGGGGCAGAGATTGGGGGCCACCACACCTGTCCGGCAGGTGCCCATCTTAGGGTTCTGGAGGCGCAGGTGAGGAAGCTCCAGGAGGAGGTTAGCAGGCTGAGGGGGATCAGGGAGGCGGAGGAGGAAATTGACAGTTATTTTCTTTCCCTGCAGGCCCAGGCACCCAAGGAAGAAGCAGCCCGGGGAGTGCCCTCCGCAGCAGAGTGGCAGACGGTCACAGCCAGGACCGGAGCAGCTCGCAGCGAACCGGTACCAGCTTGTCCAGTCCGACTGGTGAACAGGTACGAGGCCCTAGCGACCCTGCAGGAGATGGAAGGGGAGGAGGAAACCCTTGGGCAAGAAGAAACACCACATTCTTCACATTCCGAACAGATCAAGAGATCCACGAGGACCCAGAGGAGGAGGCGACGAGTGCTCATCATAGGCGACTGCATCCTGAGAGGTACGGAAGGGCCCATCTGTCGCCAGGACCCCTCGGCACGAGAGGTATGCTGCCTCCCTGGAGCAAAGATTCGGGATGTGACGGAGGTAATCCAGGCCAGGATCAAGCCCACCGATTACTACCCCATGGTCCTAGTCCATGTGGGTACTAATGATGCGGCCAGGAGAACCCCCGATCACCTGATGGTGGACTACAGTGCTCTGGGTGGCGTGCTGAAGGAGTTCGGTGCACAGGTGGTTTTCTCTTCCATCCTACCAGTGACCAGATGAGGAAGACGGCAGGAGAACTGCATCCGAGAAACCAACTGGCGGCTTCGGCAGTGGTGTCTCGAGGCAGGCTTCGGCTTCCTGGACAATGACCCGCACATCACGATGAGGGACATGCTCAGCTGGGATGGGCTTCACCTGTCCCCCAAAGGTAAGCGTGTGTTTTCTACTAGGTTGGTGGATCTCCTCCGGCGGGCTTTAAACTAGGCTCGTTGGGGGGAGGGGAGTACGAGGGCAGGGGAAGCTGTGGACCACCAAACCATGTGGCACCCACAAAGACAGCCCAGCCTGAAGAAGGAGAACATTGGAAACCTGAAAGCCATGGGGAGACCAGCACTACAGAACAGGTAAGAAACAAGAAGGTAAGAAACAATGGGCCCCTTGGGACTCGGAGCGGGGGGGCAGCAAAGGCACCAGTCGCAGGGCTCAAGTGCCTATATACTAATGCTAGGAGCATGGGGAACAAGCAGGATGAATTAGCGCTCCTGCTTGCACTAAACACCTATGACTTAGTGGGGCTAACACCCACTAAGACCTGGTGGGATTCATCCCATGACTGGGCGGTACATATTGAGGGCTATAGATTGTATAGAAAGGACAGGTCGGGGAAGAAAGAGGGGGGCTTGCACTTTATGTCAGTGAGCAATATACATCAACCCTCATCAAGACAGAATCCAAGGTTGAGGAAGTAGAAGGATTGTGGGTTAGGCTACATGGGGGGCAAGGAGAAAGGGATTTGGTGGTAGGGGTCTGCTACAGAGCCCCACACCAAGGGGAAGAAATAGATGCGGGGCTCCTGAGGCAACTCTCGGAGACCATAAAAGCTAAAGAGGCGGTAGTCATGGGGGACCTAAACTACTCGGACATCTGCTGGGAGACGCAGACAGCAAGGTCCCACCGGTCACGCAGGTTTCTAACCTGTATACAAGACCTCCACCTGACACAGGAGGTGCATGGTCCCACTAGGGGGAATGCCATACTGGATCTGGTATTGGCAGCAGGGGATGACATGATAGGGGACCTCCAGATCGGTAGCCATTTGGGAGACAGTGATCACCTAATAATAGAATTCAACATAAGACGTCGAGTGGGTAAGGTAACTAGTAGGGTGAAAGTGCTAGACTTTAGGAAGGCTGATCTCAATGCACTCAGGCGATTAGTCAAAGAAGCACTGCAGAGTAGGAGTTTTGAAGTGATGGGAGCCCAAGAAGGGTGGCTGTGCCTAAAGGAAACGATCCTTTGGGCACAAAGCAAGACGATCCCCGAGCGAGGCAAAAAAGGGAAAGGGGCCTGGAGGCTTCCATGGCTGACCAGAGAAATCCAGGGCAGCCTAAGGTCCAAAAGGGGAGCACATAAAAAGTGGAAACAGGGTGAGATCACTAAAGATGAATATACCTCCTCTGCTCGTGCTTGTAGGGAGGCAGTTAGGCGGGCCAAAGCTACCATGGAGCTGAGGTTGGCAACCCAAGTAAAAGACAACAAGAAATTGTTTTTTAGATATATTGGGAGTAAAAGGAAGGCCCAGGGAGGAATAGGACCTCTGCTAAATGGGCAGAAACAATTGGTGACAGACAGGAGGGACAAGGCTGAACTCCTCAATGAGTTCTTTGCCTCAGTGTTCCTAAGTGAGGGACACGACAAGTCTCTCACTGGGGTTGTAGAGAGGCAGCAGCAAGGCGCCAGACTTCCATACGTAAATCCTGAGGTGGTGCAGAATCACTTGGAAGAACTGGATGCCTTTAAGTCGGCAGGCCCGGATGGGCTCCATCCGAGGGTGCTGAAGGCACTGGCCGACATCATTGCAGAGCCACTGGCAGGAATATTCGAACGCTCGTGGCGCACGGGCTAAGTCCCGGAGGACTGGAAAAGGGCTAACGTGGTCCCCATTTTCGAGAAGGGGAGGAAGGAGGACCCGGGCAACTATAGGCCAGTCAGTCTCACCTCCATCCTTGGTAAAGTCTTTGAAAAAATTATCAAGGCTCACATTTGTGAGAGCCCGGCAGGGCAAATTATGCTGAGGGGAAACCAGCACGGGTTTGTGGCAGGCAGATCGTGCCTGACCAACCTAGTCTCTTTCTATGACCAGGTTACGAAACGCCTGGACACAGGAGGAGGGGTGGATGTCGGATACTTAGACTTCAGGAAGGCCTTCAATATGGTATCCCACCCCATACTGGTGAACAAGTTAAGAGGCTGTGACGTGGATGACTACACAGTCCGGTGGGTGGCGAATTGGCTAGAGGGTCTCACCCAAAGAGTCGTGGTGGATGGGTCGGTCTCGACCTGGAAGAGTGTGGGCATTGGGGTTCCACAGGGCTCGGTCCTTGGACCGATACTCTTTAATGTCTTCATCAGTGACTTGGACGAGGGAGTCAAATGTACTCTGTCCAAGTTTGCAGATGACACAAAGCTATGGGGAGAAGTGGACACGCCGGAGGGCAGGGAACAGCTGCAGGCAGACCTGGATAGGTTGGACAAGTGGGCAGAAAACAACAGGATGCAGTTCAACAAGGAGAAATGCAAAGTGCTGCACCTAGGGAGGAAAAATGTCCAGCACACCTACAGCCTAGGGAATGACCTGCTGGGTGGCACAGAGGTGGTAAGGGATCTTGGAGTCCTAGTGGACTCCAAGATGAACATGAGCCGGTGTGACGAAGCCATCAGAAAAGCCAATGGCACTTTATCGTGCATCAGCAGATGCATGACGAATAGGTCCAGGGAGGTGATACTTCCCCTCTGTCGGGCACTGGTCAGACCGCAGTTGGAGTACTGCGTGCAATTCTTGGTGCCACACTTCAAGAAGGATGCGGATAACCTGGAGAGGGTCCAGAGAAGGACCACTCGTATGGTCAAGGGCCTGCAGACCAAGCCCTATGAGGAGAGACTAGAGAAACTGGACCTTTTCAGCCTCCGCAAGAAAAGGTTGAGAGGCGACCTTGTGGCTGCCTATAAGTTCATCACGGGGGCACAGAAGGGAATTGGTGAGTATTTATTCACCAAGGCGCCCCCGGGGGTCACAAGAAACAGTGGCCACAAGCTAGCAGAGAGCAGATTTAGATTGGACATTAGGAAGAACTTCTTCACAGTTCGAGTGGCCAAGGTCTGGAACAGGCTCCCAAGGGAGGTGGTGCTCTCCCCTACTCTGGGGGTCTTCAAGAGGAGGTTAGATGAGTATCTAGCTGGGATCATCTAGACCCAGCACTCTTTCCTGCTTATGCAGGGGGTCGGACTCGATGATCTATTGAGGTCCCTTCCGACCCTAACATCTATGAATCTATGAATCTATGAAATATTACATTTTTTTAATGGTTTGCTTTTGAACTTATTGATTTCTGTGGCAATGAGTTCCACAGCTTAGTTCCACAGGTATAATAAAGTGTTTTATTTTATCCGTTTTGACTTCTCTACCGATCCATGTAACTGAGTGTTCCCTTGGTCTTATGTTATGAATTTGTTTTCCTAACTACTTTCCGTAAGTTATTCATTATTTGTATATACTTTTAATACTGCTACCATGTCCAATATTAGTAATCTCCTTTCCAAAGTAAGCAATGCCAGACTTCCCAACCAATTTTCATATAAGAGTTTTTTGCAGTCTTTAATCAGTTTTATTGTTCTTCTCTGATCCTACACAAGTTCAGTAATATCCTTAAAATGGGATAGCCAGTACTATGCAATCCTTGGAGTAAGCCAGTATTATAGATTCATATAAAATGCATAATATTAGTTTTGATATGATTCTCCATTCTATACTTTATGCAGTCTAATATTCATCTTTATAGAGGATGATGTGTGGCCAAATATTGCTAGTGTTTTATATTATGATGAAAATCAGATTTTGAATATAGCTTTTTTGTTATTCTAACTTATTTATATTTAATCCCCTATCTTTTTTTTTCCACTTGGAGTAAATAGGCCATCATTATGAAGCTTCTAAATTTTTAATTAGGTGTTATCAACTAGATAAGTGCTTTCTTCAATTATTAAAAACCTAAACTTTCTCTCTTGACTTTTGGACCAATTGTACAGACATAAAAAATATAACCTAGGCAATAACCAGCAAATACCAATAAAAGGGAAGCTTCTGCAATTGTTCTTCAGTTCTTAACAGCAGTTCTAGCCCTGTTTGTTCCTTAAGGTTCTAGTCATGGACATGAACTCACAATACATGATTCTTCCTCTCCCTCTGTGAAAATGAAATCAGGTACCTTTATGATCTGACATAGGAGGGATATCTGTAGATGAAGATGTGAATCCACAGAAAAAAGCAGGGCTGGAACATGGTCCCACATTTTCCCAAGCATACACAGCAAAACACAGAAAGGCTGTGTTTAATGTGGGCAGTGGAGTCCCCGCTGCATTAGGGCAGCCACTTTCCCAGGGGCATTGTGCTGTGGCAGAACTGAGGAGCCCTTACACTTTTATAGAGGCAAAACCTTCCACAGTGCTTTAAGTAGGTATCCAATATACTAATCAGTATTGAGACCCAGGAGATTTGTGACCTAGCCTCCAGTTTCTTCTGAAGAATGGAAAATTATTTCTTCCTAATGGATGAATCCAAGCAAACTCCATAAGGGGAAATCTTGAAGAATTTCCTGGTTCCCTGTTTTTTTCTACCAGTGGGCACAAATCTGACTATGAATATGGATATCAGGACTTGGTCCAGGAGAAATATCATACTGGGATAAATGAATTTGCTGGTCTGTGCCTCCTTGTGTCATGTCAAAAGGCTTAAATGTTTCTGTAAGCCCTGCCATAGTGCAGTTGTGTACAGAGGGAGGAGGGGAGTGGGGAAGAATGAGACTGAAATATATTATGAGTACAGCCAATGATCAGATAGCCCTTGTAACTGTATTCCATCTGATATAATCAAAATGTTTTTATTTATATCTAATCCTTGAGTTTTTGAGGTTTAACTAAGCTACTTCCTGCATAGTACTGACAAACTATGTTAAAAGGCATTGTGGAGTCAAGCACCCAGAAATAAGCAAAAGCCTGAATAAAAGATTGTCTTTGCAATCTTATTTTTCACTCCTTCCCTTTGTGTACATGTATTATATTATAATACAGAATTTAATTACATAATTGCACAATACTTTTTCTGTGACATTCCTGGCTTATTCAGTGCTACTAGCCAAGCCTATAAATATAATGTGAAAATGAGTTCCTCAGGGTAACTGTATGGTATCAGTTAAAACAAAAGCCTTGGACTGGCAATTTTATGACTCCAGCAATGATTTTATACCATGCTGCTCCCACCCCCAGGATCACTACTCACCCCCACACTCTGGTGCTCAGAGTTGCAACCTGTACTATGCTGCCTCTGAAGCCCACCCTTCTGCCTTAACCTCACCAGCCCCATTCCCCAAGGGAGACCACTGCTGCCAACCAGTGTTATAGGCAGCTGGGAGGCAACACCACCAGCAACAAATGGCTGGGGAAGGGGGTTGAGGAAGAAGCCACAATGTGCTGAGAAGAGGTGCCATTGGGGTGCTGTGCTTCTGCTCAGATAGTAGATGGGACTACTGTTTCCAATCTGTGCTTCAACAATGCATCCAGCTCATTTTCTGATGACAATGATTCAATCAGCAACATGCTTTTACAGAGCTGATTTTGCAGATTTATTTTTACTTTGTGATTTATAGATGGCAGAATTTTCTTACAAGATTTACAGATAGGCATTTTAACTTGGTTATTTATGATGTGTCCATAAATTTCTGGACAGTTGGCAATCTTGCCAGCTTTCCAAGGTGCTGAGCACCTCTAGTATTTCATAGTCTACAAACAGATGTCACACTTGTCCTAATGGAAAACAGCAGTCAACCACTTGTTAAACCCCAGTTTGAAGGGTGATGTGTATACTCACCAATCCTGGAACTTTCCTGTTACAGGACAAACACAGACACAAGTTGTCCTGGGATAAATGTGATGTCTGTTCCTAGACATAGATTTAGACCTCTTTAACAACAGTGTGGACAAAGATTTCTTCAAAAGCTGACAGGGTAGGAGTGGGAGAAAAGGGTGGAATTTTATGAGAGGTTTTTATTTTAAAAACTTAACTGCTTAGCATAGCACTCAAATCATAAAAGATCTGTGGGACAATCCTGAACCTTAGTTAATGGGATGGAAGTGAAAAAGATTTAACTGCATAAAATTAATGTAGGGTAGATTCATACCTTATAGATTGTTCTAAGTGTATATATCTATATATAAAGCTTTTGTTAGCCAAAGATCATTTCATCAGATGTTGTGAAAGGCCTATCCATAAGCAGAGAGATATAGTTAGCTGTGTGAGTGCGCTGTAAGCCAAACAAATGTTTGTCAGCTTAGTGTCGTTTGGCTTAGTCTAGCAGTCACTTGTTAAGGTAAAAAACCTGCTCTGATGGTCCTTCACCTATACAGCTGTGACTTGCCACTAGAGCCTTGGTGAGCAGGGCGGCACTAGGAGCAGCTCACTGTTCCCACCGGGCAAAGAGCAGGCCCACCACCATGTCAGTTTCAGGAAGGCTGGTGAGACGTGAGGAAGCAGCTTTTCTTGCTGAAACTGACACAGAGGGTCCAGACTGAGCACAGGGCCAACAGGCTTAAACCCTGACAGCCCTGTTCTCAGCACAGAGCCACTACGTTAGTTTCAGCCAGACTGGAGAACTCCAGGGCTGCACCCCGGGGGCATGCTCACTCTAAGCTTAAGCTCTGAGCGGCCCAATCCTTTTTTTGCTGGAGCTCAGGTAGTGCTTGCCCCCTGTACCACCATTGATGGGAGTAGAGTCAGTCTAGGCAGCAGTGGGAGACACTATAGCCACCAAACATTCTGGGGAAAAAAGGGTCGGGTCCGTCAGAGCTCAGAGCATTCTGGGATACCAAAGTACTTCAGCTTAGGTGGAATAGCTGTTGGAAATGGCTGCATGGTAATAGAACAATAACAAAATGAGGCAGATTGGAGATAATGCTGCCCTGGAATGGCATAACTCTAAACCAAATAATGTGTGCTTTCAGCCACTTAAAATGTGTTAATGTGCAGCCAGTCCAGGGGTTAAGAGGTCCAGAAGCTGCCTAAACGTACTGTGTAAGACGGCTCTTAGTATGAAGTCAAGTAGAAGGATATTTTCCCCCTATATGCCATATGGATACACAAGAAGCCTTTTTTGTCTTATGTGAACTTATTGTATTATTGGCCCCAGCCAGGGGATAAGCTACCAGCCTCAAAATTATTAATCATCATCTCATGAATGAGAGTAATGAAAGAATGGAACCTTCATTCTATCAGCTTCTAAAATGAGCTGGCAAAGAGAGGGAAGTGAATTGTCTTGGATGGGGTTGGACATTTCTCTCTTCTCTCCTTACACAGGAAAAGAAGCCATATTTTATTCCAAGTTGGTTCTTGGTCTGCTTCTGAATCAGCATAACTAAGCAAGCTCATAATTGGAATTAAAACCATCTTCTAGCTCATAATATTTATTCAATACTAAGATGTAGTGCTCATAGTCTTTTCCATATAATAGACCAAGAGTGATATTTCTATCAGTCTTTTCTACAAACATTTGCACTTACTTGTTGCTATTAGCATTGCACATTTTGTCTGATAAAATGTAATTCTACTGGTGAAAACTTGTTCACTTTCAAAATTATTTATATTACTACTGGGGCATTTGAGTTTCCTGTATTTTTCACTGTGCTTATTTCATTTTTAAATGAATGTAATAAATAGGTACAATACTCTACTGTGTGCAGTTATTATGCCAATATAAAATATAAACATCACAAAGCCAGTTCCAAAACCTAGGCTGTCATTGATCCTTCTCAAAGAGAAAAAAAATCCTCCTTTGCCTTAGCTTTGTCATATGCCTGGCTTTTAAAATTTGTCTTTAATATTTCTTTCTACCTCATTATAGGGTTAAATAATCCATTAAACAATATGTATTAAAATCCATTCAAAATATGAGAATACATTTTAAAAAACGAGTCTCAGAAATCTAACATGTACCCTCAACTGATACCTCACATGTGAGTTTACAGCCAAATTAATGGAAAGTTAGTCTGCAGTTTCATGGAGCTGGCTCTTATGGCCTAATTAAAGGTAAAAATCAAGACAACCAGGCTTTCACAAATTAAAAGTCTTCTTTTATGTGCTGCAGAAGTGTCAGCATTATTATAAAGACTAATTAGGACATTTTACAACATCCTGGTAACAGGGGGGAAATGATATTGTATGCAACTTTAAAGACTATTAAGCAACTACCACTTGGGGTCAGATATTTTAAGATGCCTTCAGTGCTTACCTGCTGTTGCAAAGGAAGTATTTTATTGTCTCATAAGAAGAAATGAGCATTCTGAAGACTTAAATGCCAGCCAGTAATGGACAATAGCCTATTTCACAAAGCCACGTAAATGAGTGCCCTAGAAAGACAGGAAAGACAACCAGAATGATTCAGCTGCATACTGTTTACATCAAGATTGTTCATCCAAGTCTATTCATGTGACCAAATCCTGGATCATCCAAGTCTATTCATGTGGCCAAGTCCTGGATTATGGCAGTGCAAATTTGAAGTAAATGGGATGGTCTTAGGTTGTATCTGTTTCTTTTCAACACCTGAAGGACATATACTGCCTGAAACATGTTTAACATGTCAGGCTTTATCCTGATGCAGAACAGGTACTTTTTTTTTTTACCTTTTTTAAACTCACACTTTCATAGAGTGAGAGAACTATTTTCTGCCCAGTTCTAAGGTCTGGTGTATCTAGTTCATGGTCTTTGCAGGATGATGGAAATAAAAGCCTGGAAGTATGGGGGAGTTTTGTTAGAACATTCAGTTGCAGAAGAGGCATATTTGATGTTTTTACAATCAAGGTCTTGAATTGTATTGAAAGAAAGAAAGAAATGAGACATAGAATGGTGGACCTGAAAATAAAACAATTAGCAAGGCTTCTCACATCCAGGATAAACAGAAGGAACAGATAAAATATATTACTATATCCAAAAGCATAGTCATCGTTTCAGTTCATCTCAGCTCTGTGATCCTTTATGTGCAATCTCCCACTCACCAAAACACTCCTATAATCCTTTTCTGAGATCCTCTATAAGCAGAGGGAAAGCTGAAGTGAAGTTAATCTTTTGTTCACTGGAGATCAGGTAACTGCCTCTTGAACAACACTACAGTCCTATCCTATATATTCCTATTTTCTTTTATTTTATTCTCTTTTTGCATTTGCTCTGGCTATTTTATTTTTAACTCATACAGAGCCTCTACTCTAGAGGAAAAATGCCTTGTAGTTTTTCCAAACCAAAATCTCTTAAAATTGGCATGGAGATAAATAACACATGCTGCAGGCACCCATTAGTTATTTCTACAATTAGTGGAAAAATGCCATAACTCTTTCTGAAGAGTTATTAGGGGCATTTCTGCAGGAATGCAATCAATTGTTGCATCTATGCATATCTTCCTAACTCTTAGAAAGAGTTAGTAGGACACATTCAAAAAGGCCTTTTTAACTTCAACTTTTTGTAAATTCTGATTATATTGCAGAATTTTGACATAAACCTAGATTTGAAAAACTTGATTGGTAGGTATGAGGGTCTAGTTCCTTTAGCTTAAGTAAAGCATCATTTATTTAACTTGACTGAGAATCTGGCCTATGATGTTTAGTTGTGCATCTTTGAAAAACCATTTGAAAATGAAAAGCTCAGGAAAATGTCTTTCACTGAGCACAAGTTGATATAGCTCCATTATATCTTTCTAAAGTATATGGTATTGAAAGAGTTTCAGTATACAACAGCCCTTCCACTTCCTAGTCTTTTCTACACCTGCCTTACCTCCTGCTTTTTCCTCGGATCCTACACAATTACAGCTTCTCTCCATCCAGCCCCATCCATGGGTTTCAGTTTCTGAGCCAGGTTTTCCAATTTTCTGATTCCAGCTTTTCCAGTTTTGCTATCTTAGAGGACATCGGTGCAATGTAAAGTAAGCTGATTTTAAACAAACTAGGTTGAGTACATGGCAGCATGCTCAGTATATGCAAGAAGTGGGGAGAATACAAATCTCCCTAGTATGCACTGAGCTTCTTCTTCAATGGCTATACTACCACCTAACTTAAAGCTTGCTTGAGCATGTCTACACAAGCTGCAGAAATACCCTGAGTGCTGCCATTTCCCTCTCTACCCAGGTGCTCCACTTGGCCAGTCTCTCAACCATTATAATAACATGGTGCCTACAACATGGGTGCTGACAGATATGCAACTCCCCAGTCTAACTCTTGGCACTTCACAGACAGCGCCATGAGTTAAACTGACCCTCCTGACCCAACAGACATTGGCAGTTGGATCAGAAGGGTGGGTGATTGAGTTCTACTTTGGAGCTCATCTGGGGAGAGAGGCTGCATGTCTTCAGTGTCTGTCCCCTAGCCCTGCTCTCATCTCCAAGCTTTCATGCTGTCTCAGAATGGGAGGGAGGGAAAGCAGGGGAGAAAGGTCCATTCTGGGGCTTCCCCACCCTACTCTGGTGTGTGTGTGTGTGGGGGGGGGTGGATTGGAGGCCCCACCTTGGAGGGGCTCTAGTCCATCTGTCCTGCCCTCCAGGGCTGGTTGGGCAAACCCCAGACCAAACTCACTCCCTTCTTTTCTTCCCTCCCATTCTGTAGACCATGCCAGGAGCAAGGCTGGACTGTGTCAGCCCAGGTCTGCTCCTGGTACATGCTAACAGATGTTAGTGAAGGTGCTCCACTTCTAAGTGCCTTCATCTGAACCCTCATATAATGAAGGTTCAGATTGTCATGCAATAGCGCATTTTTAAAGTGCTTTGCAGCCATGTGTTTCCATCAGTGCACATCTGTAGAGCACTTTCAGTGGCTGATCACATGACAAAACTTAGCATCTGTCATCACCACATGTTCCTAACTATGGCTGCAGTTCCCATGTGGCTATGCCCCCCTATTACTAATCTCCCACCCCATGCTTTTCCACTCTAACACCTGCTTTGGATCCTGCTGCTTACAGTCTCTTCCTATCTTCTAATACAAGACCCCATGCTTCCTAAACTATACTTTCCCCCAGCCAACTTTTCTACTTTCTTTTCCATTAGTTATTCACCTGGAATCTCAAATAACATTTACATACTTCTATCATAAGGTTCTGTAGTACAAATACTATATTATACATTGTCAAGTAGCATACATTACAGCTTCTACCTTATGATTAATTACAGGAGCCAATGACAGTTATGAAAAAAAAATCACCTCATCACTGCATGAGTTTTTTACTCACTGTTCTAGCTGCCATTTTGCTACTGGATGGGTTTCATTTTGAGTTTCTAGAAACAGGAGTTCATAATGTTTTGAGAGAGAAGCATGGCTATATGCTGAGCTCAGCTCAGTCAGTTCAGGCATTGTACCACATAAGCTGTTCAGATGTTACAAACTGTAAACAGACTAAACCACTGTGACCACTCTGATTCCTGATTAAAAGAATCCAAACCTCTAAACAGCAAGGGTTGCTGAATTAAGATAACTATGGTAGTTAGTCATTGCTTATCCCACATCATCTTGATGCATCAGATCCTTGTCTTAACCACATGCTGCTTGTGGGAGAATTGCTTTGTCATCTGCACTTTATTACTAGCAATTCAAAAGTAATGTTGAAATCCTCCCATATGTTGTTGCAATTGTTTGAGGCTCCATTCCATCTCCTAGTAGGAAAGCTCCCATTAATTTCAATAGATGCTTGACTTGACTCTTATGGAAAATCATTGCTCTCTACTGATGTAGAATGGATTAACTTTGTCCAAGTCAACAAAATTGCTCTGCATTTGCACCAATGGACATAAGAGGAAACTTTGACCTTGAATGAACAGCCTTATGATTAGGGAAGTAGCAAGCTGAAATAACTCATTGATAAAGCAAAAAAAAAAAAAAAAAAAATACACATTGGACTGTATATTTTACATTTCAAAAGCAGAAAACAAGTAAGTAGAGAGGGCCTCCCTCCACCCAGCCTTTGTATTTTAGCTGCTGATAGGTTTCAGCTGTCCATCATGCAACTCTTTTGTACTGCTCAGCTCTGAATTATAATATTTCTTGACTATTAATATAACAGTCCATTGGAATATAATTTAAAATTTGCAGGCATTTAACAAAATATAAATGCTTTGGCACAAAATATCTTGCTTTTAGTAAGCAATTTTCATGCCTTCAGAGAGCAAGTAGTTATAGCAGGATTTTGCCTGTGGGTGAAATCTAGTTGTCAGCCAGTACTGTTATTAATGTAGTTGAATCAATATAATTCATCCTTAACTTTGCAAGTTCATTTAGTTTACACACCTTGGAAAGAAAACAGCAATTTATACACGCACTCCAGGAGTGGGGGGTAGGGTGCTTTAATTACAGCGGCTCTGAGAGCTGCTTTAATTAAAGTGTCCAGAGAATCAGGTGTATCAGCATATCTGCACTGAAAAATGCAACTCTAGTTAAAGTGCCCCACTGCTGTTTTTCAATGTGGGGCTGCTGATGTACATGATGCTGGAGTCTGCTGGACCATGGTAACTATCATGCTCCAGCAAACTCGATTAATTGAGCCTGGTTGCATGTGTATAGGCACCTGTAGTCAGTTCACTACTGTCTCGGCTGGGGTATGTGCATGTAGTTCTTATTAGCTCTAAATGAGAATACTCTTGTTCATTGAGAGACTGAACGACCTCTTTGCATTGTTAATGTTTAAATTTACTGCATTTTTAAGGTATAAGCTCCTGCATTTTCCTCCACTACTGTTCATCCCTGGATTTCTTCTTTTTCCTTCTCTAATTGTCATTTAGTGCTCTCAGCACAGGAGCTGACCCAAGCTATGGGAGTTGTTCCCAGAGTTCAGTTTAAAACCTTGCAAGCTGAGGGAAGTGAGATGAAGGACCAAATAACAAGTAAATAAAATTCCAGGCACTGGCTTTCAAGCCTCTGTTTGGTCAAGAGAAGAATGTACCAACAAGTCTCTGCCCAAGGGAGGAGGAAGTACTACTTTTCAGTGTCTACACCGTGTGAGTTTTTGGTAAGGCCTAACTCATGCACTAAGCAAGCCTTGAGTAGAGCACAGAAAACCAGCCATACTTTTTTTTGCAACTATGAATTTGAACATATTAGTGCCTATTTAGTATTCAGAGCTCACATTTAATTTGCACTAGTGTAATGTAATTATCTAAAAGCAGTGATTTACACTAGTGTGGAATCAAAATAAAATTCCCTTGATTTCTTTGTCTTTGGAAAGTATTTTGCACTAATTTGTGGCATATACTTTTTTCAGTTTCCAAATAAATTACCAGCTAATGGAGTGAAGACAGTGAAATCTAATGAGACTAATTCCTAATGATTCATAATAAGTCCATGCTACTTACTTTACTCCGATGCATTGGTTACAAAATAAGAATTATTATTTGTGCTATATAAGTGCCCACAGGCCCCAGTCAATATCTGTCAGTATTGTCAATTGTCATTCATAACAGCATGAGAAAATTGCTGGTCCAAAAGGCATGTAATCTTAGATGAGGCAGACATCTGGTGCAAAAGGGAAGAGGCATAGAGAAATGAGTGGCCCAAGGAAACACAGCAAGTCAGTGCCAGAGTAATTGGAATAGAACCAGTCCTGTGCCCTATGCATTCAACATGCTGCTTGTGATAGGCAAAGTAATAAAACCATAATGCTGCTTTTCTCTCCCTTATACAACCAAAACTGTGTTAATTAAAATACAGTGAAAAATACATTTTAAGTACATTTTATATTGCAAGATCAATGTGTAGTATGCTGAATGTCTGGCCTAGTGGTTGCATCACTGAACTCACATGGAGAACAATAAAAATCTTAAGTTGAGCTGTCAGGCAATTTCCTGGTGAAACTTTTTATCTTTTTCCATCAGCAGACTATTGATCTGACAAAATGGAATCCTCCTGCTTGCTGCCCTAGAAGCCCAAACTCATGCTAATGTGTTCAGAACCTCCAGGCCACATAAAAGGAAACTTGGGAATCCTGGCTTGAGCTGAGGTTTTCAGGGTTTTGTAAGCATCTAGTTTCATGATAGGAAGCATGAAAACCATAGGAGCCTCCATCCGTGCAGAAGGTTGCTTGGAACTAGAGCTTCCCAGTGTCTGGCATCTTGGGAAAACTTATCAATTTAATTGCAAAAAGTCAAAATTAATTCTGGAAAAATGGAGTGCTCAGCAAAACAGTGTTAAGCGAAACCCATTTCCCCATAGGATTTAATGTCCATAAATATAATTGGTTCCGCAAGACCTGCTGGCCCAGACCCCACACTCCTGCAGCCCCGCCCTGGGCCCCGCCAGCCTGGGCCCTGCGCTTCCGCTGGCACTGGCCCTGCTGCTCCCAGCAAGGCACTGCACAGGCTCTGCCAGGGAAGGCACCACCTCCTCCTGGTCTTGTTGTTCTGCTGCCTTGATGGCCCCTGCCGGCTCACACCTGCTGGCCACCAGTGCAATTGTACGCAGCCCCAGCGTCTCTACCCACGGGGATTTATGATGAGAAGGCAGTGGGGCTGTGGCCAGTGCGGGGGAGACAGTGAGGCCACCTACCCACCAGCGCCTGTGCCCCACACTACACAGTGAGGGCTCCCTCCAGGGTACCCGGCACTGGGACTAGCCATCACTGCCAGATCGCTGCAGGCTCTGGATGGTGTCTGCTCCCTGTGGGTGAGTGCATGACCACTGTGGAACGTGTCACAGGCTGCAGCCTGGGAGTGGGGCAGGGGAGCTCTGCAGGCTCGGTCCCGCTGTGGCCTGGGGTGTGGGACACTGCGCACATGTCCTTGAGCACTGGATTGCATGGGCCGAAGCCCTGCACTCCCGCCAGCTCTGGCCTCGGGCCCCATGCTCCTGCTGCCCCACCAGCCCAGGCCCTGCACTCACGTCCCCTGTCCACCTCTTCTGTCGCTGCTCCTCCCCACCTGCTGGCCACTCCAGCATTGGTGCTGGAGCAGACCCTTTGCTCCTGTCACCCTGCCCTAGGCCCTGCCAGCCTGGGCTCCACACTCACACTATCTGGCCCGCCACCCAGCCCTTCTCGCTGCTACCACTCCTCCCTGCCCACTCCAGCACCACGTGCCAGAGTGGATCCTGGGCTCCTGCCACCCGCCCTGGCCCCCTGCTAGCTGCCACTCACTGCTTCAGTCAATGCTGCTGTCACCATTTCTCCCCACTCCCATGCTGAGGGTTGTAATGAAATGTGCTGAGTGCTAAGTGAAACCAGAAAGGTATTTTAAATGACTGCTATAGCGAAACCACGGTAAGCAAAACTGCGTTAAGCAGGGGTTGCCTGTAGTGTTGATCCTTTTAAAATAATACTCAGGAATCGCTGTTCCATGGGGAATGTCGGGGTTATATTCTGGGGCAGAATGATTTTTTTCCCCCAGATGGAATTGCCTGCAGAATGAGAATTCTGGTCTCCAGTCAGCCATAATCAGGTCTGCTATCAGTTGGTGAAATTAAACTTTTTTTTTTTTTACTAGTGAGTACCATGACTAGAAAGTGAAGAAAAACTTTCCTTTTCATTGCCAGTTCTTCTAGGAGAGGGGTGCTGAACCCTTAGCACACAGGGCAGATCTGCTCCCTGGTGCCATGCCTCATGGCCGTAGAGGCTCCCCATTGGTCCATGCTATATTGGGGGCACAGGTCAGCATGAGGCCCAATTACAGTGTCACTCATCTGTCCCATGGGGTCAAAAAGTTGATCACCACTATTCTAGAAGGAAGAAGAACAGAGGTGGCAAGAGATTTAAATCTGATTTCACATACCAGTTTTATAACAGTATATTTCTTTAGTGGTTTTTATCCAGTGTGAGATCAGAAACAGACCTAGTATTCAAATGTGTTTACTTTCTTTGTTATATCGCTATACTCATTATGTACTTCCTTATGTACATAAATATATATATATATATATATATATAATAGTATACATAATATATACTAGATAATATCATTATATAAAATTCTGTATATCTATATGGACATAATAAATATGATCATTTGCTTATATCTAGAAGACAAAAGGAAAAAAAAACCCAACTATTTCTTTATATTTCACTCCCTATTACTGTTCCTTCAGTTTTCTTGACTCTTAGTCTGAGGGTGAATCTGAGGCTATTGATATGAGTCAATTGATTTTGGGGACAGTATCACTGATTGTACAAGTTGTGCTTACTGTTCACCAGTTAGAGTAAAGGGCTCAACACATGCCTGTGATGTTTTATATAAGATGGAACCCAGACCCACAGACTGTGTGGTTTAAGCTGAATTTGACAAAGCATAGTCTGATGAAGATTGTAGAAAAGCAGTCATCTTGTTTTTTTTTCCCCTCTCTAAATACGTCTCAAGTCTAATCAGTGAACAGAGAATTCCACCTGTCTTTATTTCTTCATATTTCACATGCCTTCATTTTTGTTTTTGTGGCATGTTTTCAACATACAGATGGTAAATGTCTTACTATACAGAGTCAAATTCACATTGCTTGCTGAAGTAGCCCCCATTACAGTCAAAAGGAATTTACATTTGAATAAGGCAAGTTTGACTGATTCCAGAACCAAAAAACCCAAATCTCTTCTTACAATGAAGATGTGTTCTCTGCAGTTACTATATGCAAACCGCTTTCTTGAAGAAATAAGAATTGATTAAAAGAAATTCCTGACATTGTAATGCTATCAAAGTGGAATTGTTTTTTTTCTCATTTCGCCATTCATCCTGGAAGTCTTTAAACCTCTTAGGATTATTTTAATTAAGCACAAACACTGCTGCAAAGGCATAAGCTTGAAATATTGTTTAATTGTCTTTTAGAAATAAAGTCACAGAAAAAATACAGCTGTAAGAGACCTCAAGACCTCATCTAGTCCAATCTGTCTAAACAATCCTAGTCAAACATTTGTCTCACCGGCACTTGAAAGTTTCCAGTGACAGAGATTCCAAAACCTCTCTAGGTAATCTATTCTAGTGCTTAGCTACTCTTATAGTCAGCAATTTTTCCTAATCTCTAAAATTGATCTCCTTTGTTGCACTTTAAGACCAATGCTTTTTGACCTGTTCCCTATGGATCCAGGGAACAACTGATCACCATTCTCTTTATTATGACTCTTTCTGTATTTGAAGCCTGTTATCAGCCATCTCTTCTCTAAGATACATAATCTTTGTTCTTGTGTTCTTGTAGCTTTCCCTCATATGTTATGTTTTCTAAATTTCTTGCCACTTTTGCTTTTCTCTACACTTCCTTCAATTTGCCTCACCATGCTTGAAGTGTGGTGCCCAGACCTGGATATTATTGACTTACATGCAAATTGTTATCTACTATAACCTGCAAATCCCTTGCTGCAGTATTGAAGCCTAGCCAGTTATCCCCTACTATATGTCTGTGCATTTGATTCTTCTTTCCTAACTATACTATTTGCATTTGTCATTATTGAAATTCCCTCTATTTTTTGGATGGCTGTTCCAATTTATCCAGGAATTTTGGATCCAATCTGTGTCTTCTAAAATGTTTGTCACCCTGCTCAACTTGGCTTTATCCATAAATTCCAACCTCCTGATCATCAATGAGAGTAGAACAGGGGTGTCCAACTTGTGGCCTGTAGGCCCAACGTGGCACATAGAGGATACCTGTCAGCCCCCAAGCTCCTACCTAGCTACCACTCTCCCCATCACTCTAGCTGCAGCAGCTGGAGACTCTGGGGTACCCCTTCCTCCTATAGGCTATCTGCTTTGTGCCTCACCCCAGGGGCAGGGTAGCACAGCAGAACACAATGCAGCCTGGGGTGCAAGGGGTGCCTGCACAGCAGGGATACCTGCAGTTGAGAGGATGAGGGTGGGTGCTGAGGCACCTGTATAATGAGGTGCAGGAAGGGGATTACTGTTTGAGTGCAATTATCCACCCATTGTATAAAAGTGCAGTCTAGGCCATATTTCCTTAGCTTACATGTGAGAATTCTGTAGACGTGTCAAATATCTTACTAAAGATGGGGCACAGCATACCCCCTGCTCTTCCTCATCCACATAGCATGCCAATTTGTCACAGAAGGTAAGCAGTTTGATGAGTCATGATTTGGTTTGGACAAATTAATGTAGCTATTACTTGTTACAATGTTAGCTTCTAGGTGCTTAGAAATTTATTCTTTGATGGTATGCTCCAGTGCCTCTCCAGGTATAGAAAGTTAGATTAGCTAGCATTTAACTGCCTGAAATCTCTGTTGCACTCCTCTCCACCCCCTTTTTATTGAAATATGGGGAGTTTATTTGCCCTTTTTCAGTCTTCTGGAACTTTATTTGATGCCCACATGTTTTTAAAGAGAATAGCCAATGTCTCTGGAATTTCTTGAGCTACCTCTGAGTTCTCCAGGGAGGTGTCTCATTTGGCTCAATTTGGTCCATTTTTAGCTTTTCTGCCCCATTTGTTAGACTTTCTTTCATAGGTGATGCGTAGGGAGGGCACATGCCCCCCCAACAGGGCTGTCCCCACTGGTGCCATAACCAGTGGTGTCAGCAGGTGCTCAACGTGCCCCCACTACAGTGGCGTACCATCCCCTGGTGGCACTTCTGGTTTCACCGCCAGCACTTACAGTTTCACTGCCAGTGTTTCTGGGCCTGGCGATCAGCCTCTGGGGTACCCCATTGCTCAGCGAGCGGGTGTCCCCAAATTCAGGAGGCACCAGTTGCCCATGATTTCCTGCACTTTCCTCTTCACATTTCTAACTTAATTCTAGAATGTTTCTTGTTACTTTTCATTTCCCTTACTAGCTTAATCTCAGTTTATGATTTGGTTATGATTTGGCCTTTCTGATCTGGTCTGTACATGTGCCTATTACATGGGCATACTCATATATACTTCTACTTAATAATATGGCCAAATTTTCATTGTTTGTAAGAGGCCTGTTGTGGCAGTGTACCTTTAGGTGCCTCCAGCCACTTTAAGGGCTGGAGGCAGGCAGCTGGTTTGACTAGGTGCTTGATTAGGGCAGCCAGGACCCAGCTCACACAGGCTGGGGCAGCAGTTTGCTGCCAGCCGCCAAGGGAGTAACCTCATCTGGCTGAGCTACTGCTCAAGGAACATCTTGGAGGTAATGGCAAGGAGCTATGTGGTTGGCAGAAGGCTCCTGGTCCTGGGCATGACTTGAAACTTCACCCTGCCAGGAAAGGGGACATCTGGTGGGACTGTCTGTGGTAGGAGAGCCCCCAAGAAATACCAGACCACTTACCACCTCCCTGGTGAAAGGTGGGTAGGGGCACCTTAACCCCAGTCCTCACTATCTTGTGGGCAATTGTGAGAGTGTAGAGTAGTGTGGGCCAGGTACACTAAAAAAGAGGCACCTGAGCCCAGCCAGGGTGTGAGACCCCAGAGGTCCAGAGTGGGTGGTGTTGTGGTGAAGGCCCACACAAGGTAGGTTGTAATTTGGGGCACCTGAAGGACTGTGTGAGTAGGGCTGCAGAGGGTGGCTTGAAGGACAGTACATGGGGCAACCCCAAGCTTGAGACCAGGAAATTACTTGTGCATGTCATAACCCAGTGATTTTGGTGCCTCGGCACTATGGAGTTTTCTTGTCACATGAGAGCCTCTTGCACAGTGAGAGTTTTTGCTGCATAAAGAACCCGCGTGCAGGAGAAAGTTCCCGCCAATTTGCAGCTGTCTTTGCAGGATGCATTTTCCCTTTGCAGCACAGAAATGCACGGTGCAAAGAGTTCCCGCTATTCGAATGCAAATTTGTGTCCCGCTATTGGCTAGTACTAAATTATTCACACGTGGCGGCCGGTAATTGGCTTGCTGGCCATTTAAAAATTAGCGCGACTTCTGCCCAAGTCGAAGAACTTTGAGCACGCTGCAGAGTGCCTCTAAAGAGATCTGACTTGCAGCTAGCTGGTCGATAGACTGATCACCTATCGATCCTTCTTCCCGTCACTGAGCGCAATCCCAGACGTACCCTTTTCCCGCCGGCTTAAGTTACGGACGAATTTGCTGGCTTTGGCCTCGCCAGCTGGAGCAACTTGCATTGTTGTTCAGACGATCGGACCATTTCCATCGCAACCACCCGCGACGTAAGTAAAGTTTTTTACAACCATTAAACCTCGTCTGCCTCTCCATTCACCAGCCCACCCTGACGAACGAGCAATTTCTAAATCACCTCGAGTCAGCTGCAGCTGACCGAGACATGGCGACGAGGATGGGATCAAAGGGCACGGTGATGGAGAAGAACCTGATTGGGTGCTACCCCTGGCGCACCGGGAACCGCCACGTAGAGAATGCTAACGATCTATGGGCGCATATCGCTTATCACCAGGCGGTAGGAGGGGAGGAAAGAAGTATTGATGGTTACTTCTCCGTAAAAAGAGAAGAAGCCGTGGTGAAAGAATGGAGAACAAAGCTATCCCTTGGGGAGTTCAGATGCATAATGGGGAGTGACCGGGTTTATTATCGGCCCCCGGAGGACACATCAACCATATCCCTAGCCGGGGTGAAGGTGCGGAAAGCAGAAAAGCTGACCGCCGCTCAGGAGTTCGCCCAATGCACCCGATACTTAAAGGAGGGGGGGGAACCCACCCCCGCGGACTGGTTCAACTGTCCGGATTTGGTGCCTGAGTCTCGGGGCCATGAGCTCCTCATTCAGCTACGGGAGGATTTGGAAACTAAGGGCCGTCACAAGCCGAAGTGGGGTCTAATTAAATGGAAAAAGGGGAAGATGATAAATGTGCTGTTCCGTACAGTAACGGGCCTACTAAGGGAATACGCAAATTTGGAGGCTCAGATGCATACTGCGGGTAAAGAGTCTCTGGAGCGGACAGCAAAGGGCTCCGGAGCAGCATTTATTAACAGTGCCAGCCGCATGATGCTGTTAGCAGAAAATGGCTCCGAAAGGAGCGCGAGCCATCTGGGGAACCCGGAAAAGAGGGGCGGAGTTTCGGAAGACCCGGCGGGGATCCGCCTAGTGACTCCACCCCCTGAGGTGACATTGGTCCCAACGGCCACGCCTCTTTACCATGGGGAGGGGGCAATGGGAGGAGGGATATACCCAACGCTCCCAGATACAGAATTTAACCCTCTCTCTGCCGCAGCTCACCCGATAGCTGTGACGAAGCATGTTGAGGATGAAGAAGGTACCACGCGTACCACTGTTATCTCACGCACACGCACCAGACCAGAGATTCAAGAGCTTTGCAAAGAATCTAAAATAAGGCCGGGAGAAACCTTGGCCATGTGGTTAGGAAGATTGATAGTGGAATTTGGATCCGACACTCTGGATAAGGAAGAAGCGAGTGCCCTGACACGACAAGCAGCGTGGAGTGGAGGGCGCGCTACTGATTTGAATGTGGTCACGGACAGTGCCCACTGGCCCATCCTGCTCCCGGCACTTGTGGTAGGACAGGTAACCCACAAATTTCACACCTGGCACGAGGGTTGCCCGCAAAAGGCTACTGCAGAACAACTTCTCCTGGCTATAGTTGGAGTGTCGTATCTCTCATGGAGCCCAAGAACAAATCCAATGGGACTAACAGCAGTCCAGCGTAAGGAGAGATGGGCTCATCGTCACTTATCGGACCCCGGGGCAATTCCAACGACCTTGGAAGGTATAGATGCCTACGTGGAGGTATACGGAGGAGCGAATGCTGTTACACTCCGACTCTTCTTGAACCTGATGGCAGGTCAACCAGTAGGAAATCTTTTAGGCCATCTCCCATGATTGCAGGCACTTATGAAGCAAGGTGAGGAAGCTTCTAATGACATAAGGGATCGACCTTCAGCGTACCTAGCTGCAACATTGAGGCCTAGGCGTCAAGGGTATACCCCTCGGCGAGAGCCATGGGGGTCACCTCCAAGGACCCCAAAAGAAAGAACCTCAAAGGAAAGAACTCTGAAGGAAAGAACTATGTTCGGATTTCTTCTCACTTACTCCAGACTAAAAAAGGCTCAGTTGAGACTTTTGGGAGACAAGGCCCAGGCCAGTATGGCTGAAGCATTGGGATTTAATTTCGAGGACTCGCCAAAAAATGAGTGACGGCCGTCGGCTCTGCCGGCGGCCTTCACCAATTCAAACCCGATCCTACTGATTCTTGTCCATACACTGAACTCACTGTTTACAACCCTACCGATCCGGATGACCAACAACAGGTATTCTTCCTTCTTGATACTGGAGCTCAGACCAATGTGATTACCTCAATGATACCTCATCAAAAGACCACCAAGACGATCAAGGTACAAGGGCTTAACGCTATCGCCGTCACAACGAAGGTCAAGTTTTGGATCCAGGATCGCCGATATCCCCTAGAGGCTGTTCTAGGGGGCATCAACATTTTAGGAATCCCAGGGATAAAAGCACTTGACCTTAAAGAACAAGTGCTACGGGCATTACCCATTATTATCCCAAAACAGGACTGGCATCAACCAACACTTCGTAACACTTCCACCTGGCGATATCGGCCAATCCCAACTAAGGATTCTCTAAAACAGTCCCTTACTGACCTTCTGCAGCGACGAGGCTGTATTAAGACCGTAACAGCCAGTACCTACCTATCATCAGGATGGGGAGTTGTGAAACCTGGGAAGCCTAATGAAGCCTGGTTGGTTGTGGACTATAGAGAAGTCAACAAAAGGTGTCAGGTACTTCAACAACCTAATCCGTCTATGCTGCCACAGTGTATGTTTGAGATGGCACAGTTCCAGCAAAGTCAGTGGGTCGGAGTCACATTGGATCTGAAAAATATGTTCTTTTCCATCCCAATAACTGACCCGGAAGGAATATTAAATAAGTGTATTGATGGCATCATGTACAGGTGGACAGTTTGTCCGCAAGGATATCGCAGTGCTCCATCATTAGCCACTGGTGCCATGAATAACACCCTGAAGAATTTTCGAGCCTTGCACTCTCTTCCCCCAGAAAAAGAATTAAAAATTTGGAGTTATGTTGATGATATTGCCATCATGGGTCGTGATAGTTCCATAGTTGTCAGTGTAGCAAACCAACTAGTTGCTCACCTTCAAAGTGAGGGATGGACAATCAACGAGGAAAAGTCAAGCCTACATCCTGTAGATGACATTACGTTCCTTGGCACTTGATACACCGGTTCCATCCGCCACGGAGTCTTGCATGAGGGTCCTAACATCGATCCGCTAAAAACATTCCACCCTGTCACTAAGAGGCATTTCCAACAGCTTTTGGGTCATTTAAATTGGTATCAACATTATGTTGAACCCAGCGATTTGGCACTCCTCACTAAATTACAGCGACAGATTCGTGACAAGTCCTGAAAGTCCACGCCTTGGATGGAAAAGGGATCAGCAGAATCTGCTTCACCTGCTAACCACGGTTAAAGGTACACAACTCCATGCCATTGATCTGGGTGAGTCACTAACCGTAACCCTTGGATTCACCACCAACCACGTGTGGGCTGTCGTGCACAACCCCCCGATGAGCTAGTATACACGGCCCATAAAACGTTTCAAGCGGCACAACATCGGTATGGAGCTATGGGAAAGATTCTTCTAGCTGAACAACTGGTGGAGCCATTAGCAAGGGGGCATGGGATGTTACGCGCTCCTGGTGCCACATTGTTACCCTTGCTGGACGCGGGAAGAATCGACCCACATTTTCAAGGGGAGTCTAAGACCTGGAATACGCTAGTACTTACCCACCATTATAATTGTCTTTGTTGGAAGTTGGAAGACACGGTACCTGGTCCAAGCCCAGAAGATGAGGAGAAGGTTCCTACACTGTATGGAACTTCAGCCCCAGCGTGGATGGCCTCAGACGGAACCTCCAGACATGGCGGAGGCTATGGATACTACTGTAAAGCTTGTCACGATAAGGAAATATTCCAAGCCAACCCAGATGATAATTCGTCCCAAAAATGTGAATTATTAGGATTCCTAAAGGTACTAGAGCATTGTCTGACACATCATGACGATACACTCCCCGTTCCAATTATCGCCATTGATTCACAGTATATCTATAAAATTCTTACTGGCATAGCTTTTCCCACCGAACACTTGGATGATTGGCAGAACATCTGGAGGACGTTAACTGGATTTGTACGCCTTCCGTTAGTTAGGCACACTAAGTCCCACTGTCCGGATACTGATCCAGTACATGAGGTTATTGATAAGCTTTTGGAAAATCCACTCTGGACTGACGTGGTTTTGCCTATCACATCTGCTTCCGGTCCTGAAGTAAATCCATTCCTCGCATGGCTTCATGAAAATTGGGGTCACCCAGGACCACGGGCTTGTCATCAACGTTGGTGTCGAACCCTTACAGAGCCAGCCTCATATGGGGCTCGGCGTGATTGGGAGAGGGTAGGTCAGGCTTGTGAAACATGTGCTAAAGAGAAGTGTCATAAAACCAAACATCAGATCGGAGCTTTCGATTCTTCACGGTTTCAGGCAGGAAAAGTTTGGCAGGTAGACCTGCTGGGACCCCTCCCAGGGTCTAAACCACCAAATAAAGGACTAGTTGTGGTTGATTTGGGGACCAGACAGTTGCAGGTTATTCCCTTACGGAGGAGCAATGCCACTGCTGTTATTGCTGCCTTAACTGCTGTATTTGCCACCTGGCAAACTCCTCATGAAATTCAGTCCGATGGAGGACCTCCGTTTAACTGTAATGCTCTGGATAAATTTGCTCGTCTTCATAATGTAGCCTGGCATCTTCATCTGCCGTACCACCCGCAGTCCAACGGCGTTGTGGAGAGACACATAGGTCTATACAAGGAGCAGCTTCGCCTTAGAGGAGGAGGGACGTTTAAAAATTGGACTAAATTTAATCACGATGTCCTTATCTCACTAAACACTGCTAAACCGTTATGGGATGAAGCTAATGTCCGGAAGCCCCCACCTTGGGAGCCCAAATTCCAACCTGACGAGTTAGTGTGGATCTCAATACCGCACCCCCATCAGTCTCATCCACAAGTTCACAAAGGGACAGTTCAACGGTCGGGACAATATCCCAATACCTATTCTGTCCAATTGGAAGAGAAGCCTGATTGTCCTCCTATTATCATTCCTCACAACTGGATGACTCGCCGTTCCGACGTTCACCCAGTATCCTTACAGTGAGGCCAATGATGATTCTTTCTTGTTTTGTTTTGTCTTGTTATTTTGTTTTTTTTTACGGGTTTGACCCCAGCAAAAGCGGTAATCCACAACCACTTGATTGTGAGACCAGACTGCAGTCCATTCGAAGCTAAAGAGTGATGGCTGTGAGGGAGACACTGAGATGGCAAAAAGCCCATTTGCTCAGGACTTGTTATGACACTATTTTCATTTGTTAAGTGTTTACTGACATTGTCTGTTATAGGAGAAGGTGGACCGAAACGGATGTTCTCCGATCAGACAATGATCAACAGTTGTTGTTATGTGTTCACAGTTATTTGTTTATGTATTTATATAGATAGATAGATAGATAGATAGATAGATAGATAGATAGATAGATAGATATTGGTTGTGAAGGCTTTGCCAAGTCAGTGAATCCTCTAACAAAGATGCCATATGATGTGCTCATGTGTCGAAAATTCCAGTTGTGCCGTCGGCAAGGGGGCATGTCATAACCCAGTGATTTTGGTGCCTTGGCACTACGGAGTTTTCTTATCACATGAGAGCCTCTTGCACAGCGAGGGTTTTTGCTGCATAAAGAACCCACGTGCAGGAGAGAGTTCCCGCCAATTTGCAGCTGTCTTTGCAGGATGCATTTTCCCTTTGCAGCACAGAAATGCACGGTGCAAAGAGTTCCTGCTATTCGAATGCAAATTTGTGTCCCGCTATTGGCTAGTACTAAATTATTCACACGTGGCGGCCGGTAATTGGCTTGCTGGCCATTTAAAAATTAGCGCGACTTCCGCCCAAGTCGAAGAACTTTGAGCATGCTGCAGAGTGCCTCTAAAGAGATCTGACTTGTGGCTAGCTGGTCGATAGACTGATCACCTATCGCTCCTTCTTCCCGTCACTGAGCGCAATCCCAGACGTACCCTTTTCCCGCTGGCTTAAGTTACGGACGAATTTGCTGGCTTTGGCCTCGCCAGCTGGAGCAACTTGCATTGTTGTTCAGACGACCAGACCGTTTCCGTCGCAACCACCCGCGACGTAAGTAAAGTTTTTTACAACCATTAAACCTCATCTGCCTCTCCATTCACCAGCCCGCCCTGACGAACGAGCAATTTCTAAATCACCTCTAGTCGGCTGCGGCCGTCCGAGACAGTGTGGTGGGGGAGCTAGGGGCAGAAGCAGCCCAGTGTCGGCACAAAGTGACACCATGTAGAGTAGGCGACCTCCCAGGATCTAAAGTTGCTGCATGGTAGTGCTGGAGATGTGAATAGTGAAGCCTGAAGGCCCAAAGTGGTCACTCAAGGGGAGGAAGGGCAATAGGGAGTGGCCCAGCAATGGGCAGTATTCTAGAGGCCCCTGTGAGAGGGGAGCAGTGTGAGTGAGTGTGTGTGGAAGAGGCCAACAAAGGACTGAGCTTGCTTCAGGCTCAGACCAAGGAGCAATACCAATCTGGATGCCATCTGTGAGGCATGAACCATGATGTAAGGGAGGTTCAGAGCCATGGATAGCACCCCCTGGCATCGGGGTAGTGAATGGGAAGCCTCCCACTTAATATATCAGAGTAATATTCAAGATGTGGCAGGCATGTCAGGGCATACTGCTCTAGGCAGGTGGGTGGGCTACCTTGAGATTTAGCCCCAGGAAGGTCCCCTGTCACACCTTTGCAGACTTCTATAGTGAAGAGCTTATTAGGACCAATAATCAGGCAATTTTCCAGTGTGCAGTCCTTCCTCACTATAGCAATACTTGTCATTCAGCTTGATCCACTTTTCTTCAGACTGCTCTTCAAAGGCTAAGTGTGGGGAAATTAGGTAAGTGTTGCTTTTCATGTACTGTGTTGCTTAAAATCACAGCATGGGAATATATTGTATCCCTGCATCTCGCACCATTATCATTTTGTTACTGTGTGTCATCCTGGGCTGAAAAATATTAAAATCAAGCTAATCTAAGCTGCCATGTTCCTAAAAGAGGAGAAAAGGGATTAAGGACAGAGAGTAACTCCCTGCCCCTATTAATTCCTTAGGCTGTTTATTTATTTTACAACTTTTTCTTCCTCTTTTCAATCACTCCATGTTGGAGTGGGTTCAGGGGTAGGGAGGGAAGGAGATTTGCTGAACACTAGCTGAAGGGGGAACCCTGCAGAGCTTATTGCTGCCAAGGGCAGGAAATGGAACACATGCCTTTCACCAAGGCAAATTTCTTTTTCTAATCAGATCAGCGGTCATGCAGGGAGAAGTGGCACTGACAGAATGTCAAGAAATCAATCCACTCATGCACAGGGAGTCTCACAGTAACAATGGATAGAAGTCTGACAGAGAGGAAATAGCCATGGCCAAAATTGTGTTGTACATCATGATTAGAGCTGTAAGGAACAGTTAATTTATCCCATACAGTGACAAATCTTAAATTGTAGCAGCCTGACCCAAGCTTTCCAGTGGACAGTTGAAACTGAACTTAAATCTTCACTTTTGTCTTTGTATCATGGGAGATTATGAAGAATAGTCATGCAAGAATGGGGGCTTGAACTCCAAAGTTGCTAAATTAAAAAAAAACAACCAAGGTTTACCTATTTTTCCCCAATTTTGTACAATAACTGTGTTTAAACCTATTGCTTTTCTTTTAGCAGTAACATTGATTTGCCATTTCTTTTATTGTAACATATTTTGTTTGGTGGATTTCATGTATGTTGAATCAAATAATCTTGGATTGACTAGCTCTAGTAGAAATAGCTTGTGATCATATTTCTATTCCTTAAGGCAACAGGTTACATTTTCAAAAGAAAAGTCACCATTCCAAATCCTATTTGGGATTCCATTGTCTCTTGGAGCTATTTAGTATGGAGATGTTTCCTGTGTGAATCCCTAAATAGGTTAGGAGAGAGTAGGAGAACAGTTGAAGCTAATGAAAAGGGTCATTAACTATATATATTTGTCATTTGACAAATGCTGTAATTGTGTGAATAACTCAGAATTTAACTTCTACTGCAAAGCATGTATGCTTTAGCCAGAAAATCAAGAGTCATAAGGAACTTTTCTAGTTAGAAGAAACTGACTGAGTGCTCCTACTTATACTTTCATATACACAAAAAAAGAAAAGGGCATGCAAGGATATTCACCATTAAAATAGGTAACACTGTTAATACCAAGATATTTGTAAACAATACCACATTAACTTATGGAACTTATTGCCACAAGTTATCACTGAAGCCAGGATCTTAGTAGGATGTTAACAAAATAAAATAGTTATATGAACATTCATGACAGTCTAGTAAATGGAGTTAAACCATTCTGTTACAAACTATACATAAGGCATTCACTAAATCTAGTTTAGGATGGATTATTCTACAACTGTCCATTATATAGACTTGATGAAAGTGACACTAAATGCTATCAGATCCAGGACATCAGATTGTAGTCAACAATGGAATTTTCAAAGGGCAGTTTTCTTATCAACAAGCAAATGATTTTCTCATGCACACCATAGGTAAATATCTTTGGCCACATATTGACACCTGATAAAACCCTTTAAGTCCTGAAATGTCTGCAGTTATTAGAATCTGTATTTCTACTTTACATTAGATCAATGAAATTTGTATTCAAGATTTAATCTTTTCATATAGATCAGAATTTGACTTTTTAGGTTTACAGTAACATATACAAGCATGGTTTTGGCAAAGGGAATTCATGCCTTATAAATTTGTTAGAGTAGAATGTCAATACACAGGTGGATTAGGGTAAGCCAGTTGACATAGTATGCCTGGACTTCCAAAAAGCTGTTGACAAACTCCCCCATCAAATGCTTTTAATGAAATTAGGTAGTTCTGGAATTACAGGGAAGTTCCACTTGTGGATTAGACATTGGCTTAAAGATAGAAAACAAAGAGTGCATATAAATGGTCAGTTTTGGGAATGGAACGAAGTAAAGAGCCAGGGACCAATGTTGTTTAATGTATTAATACATGATCTGAAAAAAGGGACAAGTAGTGAGGTGGCCAGATTTGCAGATGACATAGAATTATTCACAGTGGTAAAGACCATGGTGGACTGTGAGGAACAATAGAAGGATCTTGCTTCAAGGTTGGGGGCGGGAGGGTGGGGGGGAGGGTGGCGGAAGGGCATCCTGTGTTACACTGGAATGTGTGACACAGGATACTGGGCATGATGCACCTATGGTCTTACCCAATAAATAGCCATTCTTATGTTCTTAGCAAGTACTTTTACCTGAAAATATGGGTGCAGAGTCTACATAATTTTCTACATTATTATAGGCCAAGCAGAAACTCACCTCTAAGTTTTCCCCTTAGGATCTAAATGAAATGTGAAAAAAAAAAAATTATAAGGATTCTGAGCTAAGATTGAGACTCATCCCTTAATGTACTCAATCATGCCAAGACAAATCCTATCAGAATCTTTTGGTATTGTCATAGGGACAGGGTCCTGGCCCCTGCCACTCCCGCAGAAACAGTCCTGCAGGCAGGAGAATTTACGTGTCCTGGTCCTGATGTGCAGGGCAGCTCCAGTGTCTGGAGGAGCACAGCTGCTAGCAACTCTGGGAGTGCAGGAACCTGCACTCTGGGGAACTGGCCCTGATTGGCCTATGGCAAGTGACAGTTTAAAAGGAGGATGCCAAGGGAAGCTTGGCATTCAGCATTCCTAGGTGAAAAACACTAGTGCCTGCAGAAGGTGAAACCTACAAAGAAAAACCCTACACATCCTCAGGAGCTGCTGGGACCAGGACAACCCGAAGTGAGGATCATCCTTCCTAGGTGATAAGTAAACTGGAACAGTGGGGAGTGATACAGAGAATCGCCCCTGCAGGAACACAAGCTGGGATTCTAGGGAAGGAGAATCCCATGGGAAATTGTTGGTATACCCCAGCTGAGTGAAGGAGAGAGAAGGAGAGAGAGAGAGAGAGAAAACAAGCCAGCGTACCAGGAAGAGAGGGAAGTGAGAGGGAAACTGAGGCAGCTGGCTTAAAGGTGAGGGTTAACCTGCACTGCTGGTGAGGGGAACCAAGCAGAGGCTTGGAGTCTATGGCAGAACCTACCCGAGAGGAGGGAGAAAAATTCTGAGGGATGTACTTGTGAACATTGGTCTATAAAGTAATAACTGGGTTGAGAGCCATGGTTAAGAGGGTTTAGTTGTTGTTGTTGATTTAATTCATTCCCACTGGAGACAAATACTAAGAGGGGAGCAAGAAAAAGGGAAAATCCTTCCCGAAAGATTTGAGTTATAGTTAAGAAAGAAGCGGGACCGGATTCCCGAAGAGGGGACAATTGAGAAAGTTAGGGTCAAAGGATGGAGACCTACATGGGAATAACTCCAAGGGACTTTGGAGAAATGATGAGTTTTTGATACGAAGAGTCATATATTCCTAGAGTGAATGAACTGATGATAAAGATAGAAATGCTGTGAGCTGAAGATGGAGAGAGATGGACCAGAACAGTCTCCGCTCACCACCCACGGAGCATAGTGACCATCCACCTGAGACTAAAGGGGTAGGGTATAGGGGAGGTTGGAGCCCTACAGAAGATCTGTGATGGGATCAGATGGGCCACCAAGGCAGATGTGAAGGAGTGAGACAAAAATCACAGCATGGAGGGCCGGCAGGGCTGAAGCTGGAAACTGGAAGGGAAGAAAAATACCCACCACACTTCTGGAGCAGCATCTTGCTCAGGATTGGAGGAATGAGGCTGCCCAAAGGTATTTCCAGCCCCAAAGAGGGGCAGAGGCAGGCCACAGGGAGAGAGGAGGAGCTGAGCATCCTGGCAGGCAAGGGCTGCAGAACTTGCCAGAGGAATGCTGCGCGAGTGACCCTGAGCAGGAGGCAGGGGGAGGCCTGCACACATGAAGCTGGTGATAATCTCCGGATCAGAGCTGCAGCTGAGGATCCGGAGAGAGGGAGTCCACAAGGTCTGTGATAATCTCCAGAGTGGAGTTTTCAACAGAGGATCCAGAGGAGGGCCTGAGAGAAAACTACAGTTACAGGTAGAGCCTTCCTGCATGTGGGGGAGACCCCAAGTAGACTGTGAATGTTCATAGGGGTGCAGGGTAGGCTGGCGCATAACAAAGATTGGACTAAGGGATTTTCTTGATCGTTGTGACTGAGATTTTGAGAACCTGATCCCGGGTAAAAGGAGACATGGATGGAGCCTGACAAGGAGGCTGAGAGCAGCCGGGGTTTTCTTTGTTTTTTTTGCCTTTTCTTTTGATAGTTGAGTACAGGGCAAGACCAGCCCTGGAAGGGTGTACCTAATCCACAAACAGGGATTGAGACTAGGCAGGATCACCATGGACAGTGCCTCCTGGGAATATATTTCATCAAAGTCATGGTAGGCAAGAAAACATCAGACCAACTTCCTGGCGGACCAGGTGATCCAAAGCCAAGGTCTACCCTGTCACCATCTGTAGGCAGACGGGCTCAGGGCAGTGGTAGCAAGCCATACAACACATACAGCCATCACACCAGAACATCCATCCTCCCAAACATACTTTCCATCAAGGCGTGGCAGAAAAGTGTGGGGGATATGTTGTGGTCCCAGTAACTTGGTGCGGTTCCAAAGCAAGAGAATATGATACACTTACAGTATATTCTTAGTTCTTAAATACTAAAGGATTGAATATGAATAGAGAGCTATCTGTAGGTTCTAATAGTTAGAGGTAGGGTTGGATTTACAAGCCATTGATAATCATTTACTTCAGGCATTGCTGCATGTTACTTTTACAATGTGTCTAGCCTAGGCATTGAATCAATCCATTAATTTTTAGCCATTGAGCATAAATCATGACAACAATGCATGGTATTAAATTTTAGTCTTTACTGTGTGCCACAGATTATTGACACAAAATACATCATAATAGCTTTGATGTTTTGCACTAATGGGTATCATGAACTCATCAATCAACAAGTCATGGAACTGAAACACAATAACCTAATGGCTACTTCTGTGCTATTAAAATGTAACATGGCAGTCCACTGTATTGATCTGTTATGATGATACAAATTATACGCTGCAGTATGTGTAGTGCTGTACAGCAAGTGCACAGTCCTCCAGCCCTGAGTGATATGTGTGATCCTTACTATTTAAAGTAATCTCATTGAGTCACGTAAGTCAGTGCTGGAGACTGATTTGGGATGTTGGATAAATTGGTATTACTTGATGTTTAAGTGTGAACTTCTCATCCATTACATTAAAATAAAATCTAGCTACTGTTTTGGTGTCCATGGTTCAAAGTATAATATATGTAAAGAAATCATATTTTATATTAAAATCTGAAATCTTATCAGACCTTCGTTTTATTTTTGCCAGGACCTAACACTTCTGAACCTTCACCTGGATAAGTCAAACTTGAAATTTTAAGAAAATGAGGGGGAGAAAACCTTGTGACCCTAGTGTGCAAAGTTTCAGCCCAGAGCAGCTTTTTATGAATGATTTTTTTTAACTCTTTAAACAGAGGGCTTTCATTGTGGATGCTGACAGTTCTTTAACAAAAGGAGAGCAGCTGGATACTGCAGAGTTTGTTGTGTATTTGAGTTTGAATAGAACTGTCTGCCCAACTTTCAAACATAAATGTCAGGAGTAGAGACTTTCTCATAGAAAATTAAAACTATTTATCCCTTTAGTTGGTAAGAAGTATCAACCAACCAAAAAAAAAGTTTACTTTGTAACATTGTAAATATATAAATACTGGTTTATAACTGACTTGGAGTTTGCTAACAATATCATGTTAAATGCTAAATCCCAAATAAGATCCGACTTTCTATGAAGAGACTTATCCTTTATTTTCCAAGTAGAAATGCTTTTTTTATGAAGCTGATTTAAGGCTGAATAAAAAAAAAAAATTCACTCTTCATTAGGACAGCATTGAAAGAATCAGCACAACTGTACAAAATTCCTGGACTTGACTTTTAAAAAGCAGTGATTATGAAATTGACAATACCATTTTTTGTAGTAGAAAAATATAAAAGATTACTTCCTTATTATTTAACTTCCATATTGCTCATTTTGCAGCCATTTCATGAAATCTGACAGTCTTACAAATCTCTCAATTATGCCAAATAAAAGAAAAATAGCATAAGGAACAAGTAGAAGGTAAAAGAGGGTTTCAAATATTTGGAATTTTTGTTCCTATTTTTACTCCTAATATAAACATTTTCACCTTTTTTAGTGTTCCATATGTGAGAAAATTGTGCTGAATTTTTTTTTTTTTCATGTTTAAGGAAGGGGTGCAATAAAAG
This sequence comes from Alligator mississippiensis, assembly GCF_030867095.1. Lineage (NCBI taxonomy): Eukaryota > Metazoa > Chordata > Crocodylia > Alligatoridae > Alligator > Alligator mississippiensis. The sequence continues at coordinate 48,727,907 of NC_081830.1, forward strand.
ATTAGGTACTAGATTCTGTAGGCCTGATTTGGTTAGAAGTTTGCCTATCAATGTATTTCACTTCATGTGATGCAATTGCTATGGTAGGTTATTCCCATGTCTCTTTTCCATAAAGCATTAATTATCTTGAATTATCCACTGTGGTTTTTGTGAGAGTGATTACATCTGTGATGAGCATCTTTCTCTCTGAAACCCATCAATTATCTTGTAACTAAAGGTCAGTGTTTTAGCCTACTGCAACAATTTTTGGGCAGACCTTCTATTCTGTGGCATACCCTTCTAGAAGGTGATCATTACCTCAGTTCCCGTTTTTACTCATATTATTGTGGGCTAATCGCACAAATAATGGTTTGTGCTGTCAGCCTTGACAATGAAGAATAAGTCTGATTCTACACATACTGAGATGAGTGGCAGAGCTACCTTTGACTTTACCGTTGCAGGTTCACACTCAATTATATTATTTCTTCCCAAGCTCCAGACCTGCAGACAATTGAAAACTTTGCACTAAGTTTTGTGGTAACAGATTCTAAAAGAAAATGAAATTAACTAAAATGATTGAGGATTTTTATCAGGAATCCTGAAGTAAGGAACTGAGTAGGTTTTTTAAAAAACAAAAAACTACTCAGGCTAGTCCAACTGTGCACAGCTTCATGCCTATCAATGGAGGGCCAAATTCTCAACTGAAATAAATTGGCCAATTTGCACTAGTGGAGAATGTGGACCAAAGTGCCTGTGTGTTTTGTCAGCATGAAGTACCATAAACGAAAATACATCCTGACTGCTGAAGGAAACGGTGAGCTCTAATAGGCTAGATTACAAATTTTATTTTTTAGAGTTGTAGCAGTAACTTTTTCACATGTATCAAGACCCCTTTTGCAGAATTTTACAGAAATTTCAGCAAAGTAGCATTCTTAACTTTAAAAAATGTGAAACAAATTTACAGTGTTTTTAGTGCAAGGTCAGATTGATACTCCAACAAGCCCAGTTTTCCCTTAGAAATTGCATTCACTTGTACTAAAAGATGGATTTGGTTCATAAAAAATAACCAACCCAAGATTACTGTAGAAATGGTCCTCTTTTGAATGCAAAACAAAATAAGACAGCTTGAGTCTGTCCTGAAAGTCAAGGGAAAGTCATTCACAGTGAATAGGTATAGTACTGTGATACAGTTTGCAAATGACTTGCAAATATGAATAATTATGAGTTGGCATTGCCACTATATATTTTTCGCAAATAATAGACATGGCTGACATGAGGAGGAATATATAAGAATGCAGAAAACTGAGCTATTTATAGCTTGGCTAGATGACAACTAATGGAGTTATGCTAATTCTCTGAAGATACACATAGGAGAGAGAACCAGTGTAACTAGAGCTGTCTCAAAAAACTATAATGTCTATTTTTTATTGTAATTTGAAATTTCATTGAAATTGAATGTTTCATAGAAATAGTGCAGTTATTTTTGTGAATTTTAAACAAAATCCAGACAGAATTCCTTTGGAAATGAGGCAGATTTCCTGCCAGCTCATCTGTTGGACTTTTCCACAGTCTACCTGTAAAACTGCTGGAGAGCCCGAAGCATCCAGGATCCATGGTGCCTGTTCACCACATATACTACCTTGCAGCTGCAAACACCAAAGGTATATCTACAAAGCAGCAAGTGACCCACACCAGGGATGTTCCTGAGCACACTTTTCTTGCTTAAATGCTCCAAACCCTGAAGGATGTTGCTGATGCTTCTTTCTTGTCACCATTTATATGAAAAGATTCCTAAAACCTCAGTTGGTTTGTGGAACTTAAATTTGGTTTCCCAGTTAGCTTTAAGTATAAACAATAAGGAAAGGTTGTCCGTGCACTAATCCTATTTTTTCCCTTTGTTTCTCCTTTTTGATCCTTTCATTGTGGCCCAATGGGTAAGAACACTGGATGGGGATTCAAGGCACCTGAGCTCTGTTTCTGGTCCCTACTTTGTGCACTAGCGTGACTGCCTACTAGGCCTGTAAGACATTTTGCCGGGTGTTTCATTTTGAAGCAGTCCCAGGTAGCAGAGGCAGCCTCCTCTCATCTGGGGAGCAAATCCGGGGGCTCACACCCCTGGGAGGGCTGCTGGGCTGTGCTGGACTCCTCCCGGGGGTGCGAATACCTGGATCTGCATGCCAGATAAGAGGAGGCTGTTGCTGCTGCCTGGGACAGGTGGCAGCAGCTATCTTTTCTGGTGCTGGACTCAGATTGTGCCCAGCACTGGTCCCAGGTGGCAGAGGCAGCCTCCTCTCATTTTGGGTGGAGACCTGGGGGCTCACATCCCCAGGAGGGATGTCAGCTGTGCTGGACTCCTTCTGGGGGTGTGAGTCCCCGGATCTCTGTGCTGGATGAGAAGAAGCTGCCTCTGCTGCCTGGGACAGGCACTGGCCCAGGCAACATCAGCAGCCTTCTCTTATCTGATACACAGATCCAGGGGCCTGAGTCCAGCACAGCCCCATAGCCCTCCCAGGGGTGCAGACCCTGGGATCTGCGTGCCGGATGAGAGCAGGCTGCCACTGCCGGCAAGTGTCACAAGTTTTGCTTTGAACAGTTTGAGGTACAGTTTCCCAGAAACCTCTGCACCTATCTCCTTGAAGCTTGGCAGGCTTCATGCCCTCAGAAGGGGCTACCATCCCTGCATTTTTCATCCAAATCAGGTAAGAAATGGCAAAGTTTTAGGCATTTTCATGATTCCCCATTATAGCCTATGGGCGAGAAGTTGGAAAGCAAATGAAATGGGACAGTGCTTTGAAACAAAATGAAATGACAAAACGAAACACTGTCCCTTTGAAATGGTGAAACAGATGTCGAAACGAAACAATGGTGTTTCACACAGCCCTACTGTCTAGTGCTAACTTGTGTGCTAATTTCTGGGAAATCTCTGTAGCTTTGCTTATTCCCCCTATCCCTGGAACCACTCTTGTGTACAATCAGTATACTTGATTTTACATATGTTTAGATTAGTGTATTAGTTAGTATAAGGCTGAATTTCAAGGGAGCTAATCACTCATAAAAGCACCAGATATAAATAAGTGACCAGATTTTTTAAAGTGGGTGTTTAGTGTTTTCAATGGACTTGCCAAGCACTGAACACTTTTGAAGTGTCGTCCCTTTCTCTTATTTTTCACAGCTATCTACTGTGGGACTGGAGTTGAGACACTGTCCTGATTCCCACTTTCTCAGCAGAGCTCTGCCTTCTGATGTCTTCATAGTCTGTCCCTGCATTTCCATTCCCTGGCTGAGAGCTGGAACAACAGATCATTGCTGCCAGCTGATTTCCTGTCTGCTACCTGCCCTGTTCCTCACTCCATGCTGGTTCGTTACAGTATGACTCCTTTTGAGAGCTTCTCTCAGTGACTAGAAGCACTCTCTTCTCATCCACCCACTTGTGGGTTGACTGAAATGTTAGCTTAAACAGTTGGTTCAGATACTATGTGTAGAGAAGCATCTTAAGGCACTCAACATCCAAGATCTCAACTCAATTTACAAATAATGATTTTTTTTGTAAATAAAATAGCCTCCTAACTTAAGAAAAAGGAAAGTAATTCAATCCACCCATCTCTCCTGGAAACATTTCTTCCTTAAAAGCTTTATACTTTAATTTATTTTTCCGTGCTGTTTTCTTCTTGCAGTAGGGTGAATACTATACATGTTAAGAGGGAAAGGGATTTTTATTTCTCATATAAACCACTATAAGACAAGTTTCTGAACTAAAGGCTGGCAAGTCCCTATATAACCTGTATGCAGTTTTGCTCCTTATGGCAGCTTATGCTGATTTTGTGGTGCAAGCCAGAAAAGCTACTTCTGACTTATCTTTGTGTAAGCAAATGCACTATTTGGTTCATGGAATGAGAGAGAGATCTCAAGTTAATACTGTATGGTACTTCATTATTAGTAGTACTGATGTTATTTATTTAAGCTATGTAAATACTTTTGAAAGCTAGATATCCTCTCTATTTTTCAGGGTGCTGATTCACTCCTGGCATCAAAAGAAAGTTTTGCTAATATAGAGACAAGGGAAACCAAGTGAAGCTGCAACTGTTACTCTGCCAGGAGTCTTAGATTCAGCCAGTGCAGTTTTATAAGTGGCTAGAAAGAGGGCAGGACAGGATTTCTAGGAGAATTGTTAACATATAGCCACATAGGTGGATATAGGATTTTAAAAAGGAAGTATAGATACTGTGGTGCGTCATGGCATATAACCTAAGTTTTTCTCCAGTGAAAAAGTAATTAGAAGATTTATTAATAAGCTTGGGCCCAGGGCTATAATATTCTGATTCAGATCGAAGTAAACAAAAAAAAGTAGAATGTGTGTGAATTGGCTTTAAATAGGCCTGGTTTAAATTGCTGGCCCAGCTTATGGTGTGGCAGTTCCTTTAATCTTGGAGTTCCCCTCACATGCTCCCTCGCCATTGCTTGGTAGAGGGGCCCTGTTGGCCCCTCCACTCACCACTCATTCCTGATGGCTGGGAGGTGAAAACCATGGTTTTAAATATGTTGTGGTTTTTGACTCCTGTCTGGTGAGCAGCAAACAGCAGGAGGCAAAAACCACAACATATTTATAACCACAGTTTTTGCCTCCCAGCCATCATGAGCAAGTGGCAGGGCTGACGGGCCCCTCTAACAATCAGTAGTGGGGGGCACAAAGGGTGAACTCCAAGTTTAAAGGAGCTGCTGCACCATGAGCTGGGCCTGTGATTTAAACCAGGCCCCACCTATAAATTAATATAAAAATACACTAAACTAGACAAAATAATGGTTATTGTTTCATTAGCCCTGTAGTCACTAGAATTTAGTGTCTATCTGTCTTTCAGATTCATAAAATGAAATCATTCCTTCCTGAGCATCTTGACAGTGCAGCCAATGCTTCACTGAAGTGTATTTTTCCACCTGAGTTAACATTCACCCAAATTAACATTTCCACACCAGTCCATGTTTCTAGCTAGAGTTAAAAACAGGCTGTGAGAGACGAGCTACATTTCCAGAAGCAGCTAACAGACAGCAGAATGTTTGATTAGTGGAATCACTGGAGACCATTAAAAAGGAGAAAGGGTTGTGAACACTTGTGCAATGAAATGCTGAGAAGGAATCAGGTAAATTATAATGACCCATGATGTCAATTGACACCCTCATGGCTGCCTGAGTAGAAATTCTACTGTTATTGCCAGGCAGTAGGTTATACATTTTGGTAAAGCAGGATTTTTCATCATCGACAATCCTTCAGTTTGAGGATGAGATTAGCATGGCTCATTGATGGGTCTTGAGGTGACTTAAGAGTCTAATTCTTAAGCCACAGGCCCATCCACAGAAGCTGCAGATCTTTCCACAGGGGAGGGTAGGCTGCAGGGCAGGATTTCTCTTCTTTCCCTTCCTCCTCTCTGTCTTCTCTGCTTTGCGGGTAAGACAATTTACTTCAAAATGGGAAGCCACTTGGCTGAGGTTGCAGCACCTTTGGAGTCAGTCAGCACAGCAGCCAGCTCCTCCCAAGCCTTGACATCAGCATCCATTTTCTGAGGTTTGCCTTTATGTATCCTTGTAGCACTTCCTTTGGCCACCATGAGAGCTCAGGCCATTACTAAGCTGAGAGGAGACAATTTGTTTCAGGAGTTGAGTCAGGCATCTGCACACAATGTCCAGTGAAGCTGGTGCTTGAAGATCATCATTTCAATGCTGGCAACACTTGTTTCAGGAAGACTGCTGGCATTTGTGTGATGATCTTCTCATTTGATGTGGAGGATTTTTCAGAGGCATCATAAGGGTTAACATTCCAGGCTCTTGCAATGACAACAGTAGGTCACCTACCATGAACGCCTTATGCCTCCCAAGGCTGGTGGGGCACAGCGATCACCTGAAGGTGGTGGTGGCAGCAGCAGAGGCATGGCGGCAGTGAGCAGGGACTGCCTGCAGGTGGCCATGGTGATGTCAGAGGTGACGGTGGGCTGAGCAGGGACCATCCGCAGGCAGCCAGGGAAGTATCAGCAGTGGGGGAGGAGGTGGCAAGCACCGAGTGGCAATTGGTGATTGCCCGCAGATGCTGCCATCAGTGTTGGCAGTGTACAGGGGTGGTGTGGTGAGCAGCAACCACTTGCAGGTGCCTCTGGCAGCAGGGCTGTGAGAGAGGTGGCCAATCTGAGGGGGTGCATGGCCAATCTCAGGGAGTGCACATTCATGAAAGGAGGGAGATACCTAGATAATTCCCACACATAGACTTATCTCCTTTACTGAAGATAGTCATGATATTGGCATTCCTCAGATCCTATGGGATCTCTTCCTTTTTCCAAAAATATGTACAATAAATCTGTGGAGTCTCACCCCCAGTTTTGTAGATTTCAGCAGGTAAGCCATCTGGTCCAGTGGCCTTGTTATTCTTGATTTCTTTGATGGTACATTAGACTTCTTTTAGGATAATAAGGTTGGTGAACGATCCCATCTCAGGGTGATGGTGGTGGTATCTGCCACAGTGGACTCGTGGTTCAGAAGTGCCTCAGAGTGCTTCTTCCACCTAGCTTAAATAGTCTTTGAGGAGCCTTAAGTCATCTTGCAATCACAGGAAAATAGGACTGTAGGAAGCTGGACTGTAGATGGCCTTTGTTGCCTGGAAAAAGCTATGCATAGCGTATTAGTCAGCAAAGAGCTGAATCATTTTGACTTTTTCTTGCTACCACTGGCTTTTGATTTTCTGGATGCTCCTTTGAGGTCCTCTGAGGAGCTGATCTGATCTGATCTGTTTCTTCTTCTGAGATGAGTTGTCATCTTGCCAGGCAGAATTAGCTCTTCTCTTCTTGTCGAGGACAGCCTGGATCTCAGCTTTGCTTTCATCAAATAAGTCTTGGTGGCATAGCAATAGATTCAGCACAGGCCACATGAACGCCAGATTTAAATCCCTTCCAGGATTCCTCAATGTTGCCTTCATTTGCGGACAGGGTGGAAGAGCTTTCCATGGAGGAACTGTTGGAGATCCTTACAAACTGTTGAGTCTTGAGGAGGTTTGGTGTTGAGAGTCCTTCGCATTGCTTTTGTCTGTTTTCAGTATTTTGGAGCAAGCCAGATGCTCATAATGGATCTGACAAGATGGTGAGAAGGCGAATGATCTTGTTATCCCTGCAAGTGTTAGTAGATGGTCAAGGTTGGAGTAGAACTGTTCTTCAAGAACATCATCATCATCAAGCATTGGGGTGTATGCACTAATGACAGTGGCATCCTGGTTGTGCTAAGCTTAAGATTATGGGTCATAAAACGTTCATTAATGCCCACATGGAGCTTCATAAGTTGACTGACAAGAATATTCTTGATGACAAAGCTGATGCTGTGAAGGTATCCATCCTTGGAGACAATGGCAATGCTTCTTTCTGGCTGTTTGTTGTCTTGGTGAACCATCAAGGTGTGAACGTTTCATGTTTCAAAAATCATTGTCATCTTATGTTGTTTTTAACCATAGAGTGAGTGATCCCATCCAGGAGCAGATAAAATAGCCTAGGTTTAGGTCACCTTTTCAAGCCTCCTCCCCATGTGTGGTGAGCAGAGGGGATCCTGAATAGAACTGCTCAGTCACAGTAGTAGCTGTTGAATTGCATCCCTGTCTCCACCCAGGTACAAGATGACCATCAGTTTACTGTTGCCTGCACGCAACAGTATGCAGTCTCCATGGCTGGAGACTGAAGGATTCGCTAGTCCTGTCTCCATCACCACTCATCCATTACTGCAGGGCATTTGGAGGTTGGTACAGGAGAGTGTGTTGCTTCCTGTGATAGAAGTCTGTGTGTGACTGTTTAATGGGAGGAAGCTGGTGTGCAGAAACAGTAACCACATGATGTGAGTTGAGTGGCAAGAGAGAACCCTAGACAATAGACCTCCATCTTGTTGCAACCTTCTTTCATCTTTACAGCTGTTAAGATCCTGACATCTTCTTCCTGATTGAGGACTTGGATTTGTACTGTGGTCTGTCTGCTACCTCGCCTCAGGCCTGTTTGCCATGGATGATTCTGCCAGAAGTGTGAGACTGGGTGACATAATTCTGAGGATCATTGGGACACAAAAACCTTTCTAACACTACAAGGTCTCAGTCCGAGAGGGACAGGAATCAAAGTGGGGATGGATATGCCTGTGTCTGGAAACTCCTGAGAAACATTCACTATTGGGGTGGAATTTAAAGTTGCCTTCCCCTACTGCATGGTGCTAGCAATACCACTGCAAGCTCTACCACAGGGATAAATGCTTCCCCAGGTACAGCTTACCTTATGAATGGAGGATATGCTTACAGTAGGGGTGTCAAAGATCCAACATCCAGGGATCAGAGCCAGGTCTCTTACTGGTGTGCTGCATGCAACATGCGCTGGTCCTGGCTTCTCATACTACATGTAGCATGTATAGCCTGTGTGAGGTGGGTTGCAGTAGTGCAGGGCCAATCTGGAATGTTCATTGCATGTGGTGTCAACATCAGACTGGCCTTGCATGATGGATCATGGACCAGGTTGGATCAGGCCCAGACCCTGGCCCTGCATGCCAGGTCTAGTGTACAGAGCTGTGTGATGTGCATGTTCTGTGGAGCTGGCGCCAGTGCATGGGGCTGGATTTGGCACACACACTGCAAGCAACATGTATGGCTGGTCCAGGGTGCATGCTGCATGGGGTGCCTGCATCAGACCACGACTACAGATTGGAGCTGCCATGTGGGCTTGGTTGGTGGGTCTAATCCAATCAGCAGACTGACTCTGAATACTTCATCTGGCCCATAGGACCAATTGAGTTTTTCAACCTGGTTAGCCAGGGGTATTCTGTGTCCCCTTACTTCATATTTGGCTGGATGGACTTGTTGGGCACATCCACACATGCAAGCAAGTGCACTTGCAGGAGCTCAAATAGAAGCTGTGCAAATTTGAAGCAGGGGTTTTTGCTTCAGCACACGTGCTCAGACATGCACTTTGGTGTGGAGCAAATTGTTCCACTTGGGGCAAAATAACCCTGCCTGGTTCCTCCCACATCTGCAGTCAGGGGGAGCTAGAGCCTGGGGCCAGCACCTGTGCTACCCCAGAAGTATAAAAAGCTGCCCTGTCCTAGCCCCATCACTACAAAAAACTGCCCTGGTAAGTAGCTCCGGGATACTCGCTCTTAGGAGCTTCTGGGGCTGAGCCAATTGGTACCTGAGGACACTACCCCTTGTGCCAGCTGGACTGCTGAAGCAGCCCTGAGAGTTCCCTGCACCTTTTACCCAATGCAGCAGTCTGGCAGTGGGGGCTGCTGCCTGGCTGTGCACCTGCCAGACCCAGCTGAGGCATCTGCCCCTCTGGGTCAGCTGCCAGTGGGCTGTGGCTGCAGAGTTGGCCTTTGTGTGGCACTGCTGCCATGTGTGCCCCCTGCCCAGCCATCTGAGCAGCTATCACCTGGAAGATCTTCTGGGTGTGGTGGCCTGCTTTGAACTATCAAGCATGTCTTCCTGATCCCAATTGGCCAGGAGGTCAGCCACCTCCAGTTGGGTCCAAGGTGCCAGCTCTGAGCAGGCAGGGTCCTGCCACTGGCCTCCCTAGCAGGAATTCTGGTGTTCCCTATTGGAAAACTGAAAAATTCCTTACAAAATAATCCCAAAGTCACTCTATAAAATACCCCCAAATCCATGTTCCTTCACAATTAAAACAAAAGACCACTAGAGAGAGAGAGAGAGAGAGCGATCAGTTGGGCTATGTTTTATTAATATATCTACAGTTTTAGAGCAATTTGGAAGACTACCACTATCTCTAACATAATAATAAAGTGAGTTCTAAATGTGTTTAATGAATTCATGAATATATTAATATATATTTTGCTGTCCCCCACAGGGGTTACAGTCCCCACAACTGGGGCTACTTCCCCTTCAGGGCCCACATGCCCCACCCCACCCCCGCTTGCTCCCCCAGCCCCCTAGATTGCTGCCCTGCCTGGCCCCATCCCCCACCAGCTCCTGCAGCCCCCCAATGGCTGCCCCACTCAGTCCCTCCCGCTCCCCCAGGCCCCCCAATGGTGCCTCACCTGGTGCCATCCCCCACTTGCACCCTCAGCTGCCCATGACTGCCCCCACAACTCCAGACTCTGGCACTTAAAAAAAGAACAAAAAACCCTCTACTTACTGAGCAGAGGCTGTGGGGGCTTCAGGGCCTCCTAGCAGAGTCCCCCACCCAGGGCAGCATAGGGCAGCAGGGGGCAGCAGGGCCTGGGCTGGGGCCACTAGGGCTGTCACCCTGCCCTTCACTGTGTGGGCAGGGCCCCAGTAACCACTATGGCAGCTCAAACTTCTGTTAAGTGCCAGGGGAGTTGGTTCCCCCCCCCCCACCAAATGGGATGGGAGGCAGGGATTGGTGGGCTTCAGGGACATGGGGCCAGGTGGGGAAGGGATCAGGGGGCTCAGGGGGCAGGCAGGGGGTGGGGCCAGGTGGCGAAGGGATCGGGGGACAGGGGGGGAGTGGGGCCAGGCAGAAAAGGGTTTGGGGGGCTCAGGAGGCAGGCAGGGGATGGGGCTGGGCAGGGAACAGATCGGGGGGCTGGGAGGGTGGGGCCCAGGGGGGAAGAGATCAGGGGGCAGGCGGGGGGTGGGGCCAGGTGGAAAAGGGATTGGGGAGCTCAGGGGGCAGACGCATAGTGGGGCAGGGAAGGGATCAAGGGAGTGGGGGAGTGGGTGGGGCTGTTCCCCCCCATGGTCTCCTTCCCCCCCTCCAACTCCCCCAGCCCCTTACTTACCAGCAGTAGAGCCTGGGTCAAGCTCCGTGCTGCTGGCATGCTGCCTGACCTGCATGGGCAGGAAGCATGCTTCAGCACCAGGGTGAGGGATAACCATAGAGACGGTCCGCAGCCATAGTGTCTCTGTGGAGGACCCAACCTCCGGTTGCCTCAGGGCATGGTCTGTGACCATTCCCTGCCCTGCTTTTTTTTTCTGCATGGTTTTTGACCTCTGGATATCCAGAGGTCTAATGTTCTGCCTGTGCTGCAAATTTGCAGTGCGGGGAACATTTTCTCGTTTCTGCACTTGCCTATTGCAGTGTCTCAAAGGTGTCTGAGACACTGCAAGAGGCATGTGAGGGCTCATCTGGCCATGCCCCTTGGGTCCTCCAGAGGGATAGAATGCTTCACTGTCACTTCACACTCACTTCACTGTCCTTTATTACTTACAGTATAGTACAATATGGAACATGACACATCCTTCTGCACTTTTCTGTCTGGACTGGCCTATGCTGGGTGCTTTAGGAGGAAGCAGTTCTTTCTGTGCTTCAGAAGCACAGGGACTTGCACTGGGCCTGACCCGTATGTGGAGAACACAAATGTTGGAAGGGTGTGTGTGCATGTATATTTGTGTGTGTGTGTGTGTGTGTGTGTGTGTGTGCGTGCGTGCATGCATGTGTTTGTGTTTATAAAGTTTGTGTTTTTTTGTTCATGCTTCTTAAGATATGCACCTTGGTGATATGTTCCAGTGTTTACTTGATAGCAGTTGTCACATGGAATTATAATAATAAATATTTTAATACAGAAACAGTACTCTGTGAAGGAGTTTTGACTGCTGGCAGTGAGAGGAAGATTGTGGATTCAAAAAACTGGTGTCAATGAATTTTGCAACCTTCTTTTCCTCAAATGCCAGCACATAACACTAGCACATATCAGCCTTGGTTTATTGGCCAGAGAACTCCATCTCTTCAGAATCAGTGAAGCAAAAATTCCTGGCGCACAAAGCTATTTTTGTTCTGTTGGTTGCTTGTGGAACTGTAGCAATCTGATGACGATGAAAACATGTGCTGGGCTCATTCTATCCCAACCCCTTTGGCATTCCATTCAAAAAGTGACGTAAAATAATTTTGCTGCCCAAGAAAAGGGTATATTTAGTGATGTTAGACATTATATTTGGGGGTTTTTTATGTGATGAAATACGCAGTAAATACCAATCAATGCCATGCCTGCAGACACTGTAAAAATGTTCTGAAATTAATACAGCAGACTATGCAAAAAAATTTTGTATATTTTTTCCTTCCAAGGCATGCATGGAAAACCAATTAATGCTAATGTGTACAATGAGGGGAAAATTAAATGCCTCTGTGTGTAGACAGATACAACTAAGGTGCACTTGTACATGCAACAGAGGTTTAGTCCCCTAAATTGAAATGGTGGTTTTTAATTACAATGATTAAAAACCCACTGCTTCAATTTAGGGGCTTCCTTTACTGTTACAGTGAGGGGCCTGATCCTTTTTTTTTTTTCTGTGGCTCCTGCTCATGTCTCCCACAACTGGAAGGTGAGCTGCCAATGGGCCAAGTGACCTCTGAGCTGCAGAGGGCTCTGTTTCTTTCTTCCATGGTGGTGGTGCCCCAGGGGCTGCCTGGGTGGGCTGCTAGTAGGCAGGTGCTGCCCTAGCTCCGGCTCAGGGAACAGTTGGATTGGACTGGGCACTACTTCTGAGCTGGGGCAGCACCCACTAGCAGCCAGCCAGGTGGCCTTGGGGGGGGCACTGCTGCCTTGAAAGGAAGGACCAGGGCCCCCTGCAGCTCAGGACCTGCTGGCAGCTCACCCCCCAACTGCAGGAGAGGAGGGCAGGGTCTGTGGAAAAAAATAAGGATCAGGCCCCTCATCACTTTTTTTTTTCAAGTGGAACCTTCCTGCATGAACTGCTGCTTGGCTGTGCAGCTCCTGAGCTTCAAGGGGCCACAGTCCTCCCCTCTGCAGCAGTGGTGCCCCCCGAGGCAGGCAGGGCAGGGTGCTAACTGCACAGGTGCTGTCCCAGCCCACTGGGTGCTGCTCCCTGGGCTGGCTCCCAAGACAAAACACTTTAAAATATTACCAGAGGTCAAACAAAATCTGATTTTTTACCTAAATCCAGATTTTCTTCTGTTTCCTTTCTCTCCTTTTCAAATTTTGGAGTGTTCAACTTCTGGTTTTGCATTTGTTTTTGCTTGGGTCCAATTTAGTTGGAAGTAGCTTATTTTCATGTGTTTTGAAAATCTGGTTTTATAAAGTGCTGTTAATTAGCATCTCCCATTGAATTTTTTGCTGCGAATGAATTGGTTTTTATTCATAAAGCAGTTTTAGCTCATGAAATTGGAGTAGAAAACCTGTTACAATTTCAGCTGAATGCTTGCTATATCTGTGTTTCTATGCTGGTGGTACAGCTTATGAAGGCATATAGGACCAGATTCTTTTCAATCTGTTACATGAATAAGTGGACTCCAGTGCCTAAAGTGCTGCTCAACACCCTGAAAAATATTTAATGCAAAAGATAAGGTCATCATTCTCTTCCTCACTGCCTTGTGAGACTCAGTTTTCAGAGTGGTATGATGGTGTGCTACAAAAGTAGATGCATTAATGGATTTTAGAGCCTTGAACAGGTTGGAATAGAATTGAACTTTAATAGGTGAAATAGAATCTTGCTGTAAGAATAATGAATATACCATACACAAAGGCAAGTTAGTGTCTTCTGTCGGCACTAGGCCATTAAATTGAGTACTTAAATAAAATCATACAAATATTCTTTCACATATAAGTAGGCACTAGGTTATCTGGTTGGATGGAGAGGGAAGAGGGGGAGGAAAAAGTTAGTTATGTTCTTTTGCAACACATTAAAATGAGCATCTCTTTTTGTGGCTCTTCTTTTATATGGCAAAAGTTATGCCTTTACACTCACTTGCCTAACCAAAAAATGATAGCAGTTCCATAGTTACTAGGCATGAAGGTGAACCTTTGTGAAAAATCAAGTCTGGGTCTCAGTGGCTTCAGGTTCACTATAAAGACATGGGTTGGGATGATGTCTTGTTAGATATGAAAAAAAGTATTGTCCTTGTAAAAAAATAATTTACAGCACTAAGAATATACTGAAATAAAAAAGAAAGAGCATTAAGAAAAGTTTGAAGCCATAAAAGGCCTTCAGAGCCCCTGAAGAGCCTAGGCAAATGCACTTTGTCCTGAGAGATCTATGAAAAAAAGAATAATGGTAACCCTACATGCCATGTAGGGTTACCATTTCTCCATGTGACTACTATGCATAATTTGCATTTCATAAGCAACTCATACGTGGTGGATGCCAGCCCCAAAACATTAAACAACCTACTCTGAGGTTAAACCTCAAGTGACTTTATCATCAAAATTCCCTACTCATGGCCACTCATGAAGTACCTTTCTCAACCGTGGAGCCATGTTCTGAATGAAAACTCCACCTGAATTGTATCTTTTGCCCCAGATCTGTTACCACAGTGCAATCACAGCATAGCCATACTGGTTTTCTGTCATACGCAGCTGCAGAACTGGAAACTGGAATTAGAATTTGGATCTAATTGAGCAACTTAAATTGTTCAGGTAAATAGGTTGTGAAGTCTGGCATTAAAGATCAGAGCAACTTTTTGTAATGATTCATGGGATTCTGCTTCCCTCGTGTTCCCCCTACAAATGCTCTGGTTGCTTGATTCTTTATACACATCAATGAAGTCTTTTTATTGCCATTTAATAATGAATGGTATTTTGTTTGCCTACCTGACATTTTTATTAACTTCACTTTTTTTCTATGTGCATTTCTTCAGGCATGATAAAAACAACCCCTTCTCCCCCTGCAAAAAATAGTGAAGCTTTATTTGAAGAAAATTTGTCACTAATCTGTTGCAGCTGTAGGGGACTGCTCAACCAATTAAAGAGAACAGACTTTGGCTCCGGCCCAAATGAGGTGACCACATGTTGTACTTTGATTGGTCACCTCAGGGGAACAAAGGGTCACAGGGGCATCTGTTTGCCATTTCCTGTCACAACAATACAGTGTAAGGAAAGGGTAAAGCAGCAAAGAAGAAAAATGTGGATTTTCTTCATCTAATGTCTTGTCCAGCAACACAAGAGGATCAAGTAACATCTAGTTAGAATAGAAAGCCTTTTCCTGCATCATACTAGGATTGGAGAATCCAAACAGCACTTTCTACTACCTTGGTTTTAAAGTGTTTTGTAGGCTACTACTTGCTCTTTACTGAAATGGTGTAAATCTGAAGTACCTATTACATATTAACGTCAATAGAGTTACTCCAATGTAACTAGGGTGAACATCATTTTAACTAAGAACAGAATTTGGTACTATTATGCTGTGATTTTCTATAACTCAGGGATAATAGGGGAGGTACCTCATTTATGAGGCAGTAATCCATTTTCTTCATGGGCAAGCTAAATGGCTAAGAGCCTTGACCATGGGATGAGAGTTTAATGTGAGGACATGAGGATACTGTGTTGGTAGGGGAAAGGAAAACTCTGCGGAAAGAAGCTGTGAAAAGGTCTCCCATGAATTATGTCATTCATTAATCTTAACCTCACCATAGAATATACATGATAAAAGAATAAGTTTATAGTCTCTCTGTATTTTGATTTTCTAGAACAGATGTTCCCAACCACAGGGCCACGGCCTGGTATTGGGCCTCCAAGGGTTGGCTGCTGGGTCATGTCAGGAGCCCCCTGCTCAGACCCCCATTTGTCCACCTGGGCAAGTGGCTTCCACTGCCAGCAGTCACATGTGGGGTTAAAGCTGGGTGACAGGGAAGCCCCGCGAGGGAGGCAGCTGGCTCCATGTGCCCCATCCCTCTCCCATGCTGGTCCACAGTATAAAAGAGGTTGGGTATCACTGCTCTAGAAATCTTTACTTAAACTGACATATAAGGGTACGCATACAGAATCAATACTCTCATAAATTTTGGATCCAGCTGGCTCAAGCTTAACCTAAACAAGAATAAAGCTATACTAATTCTATAGCAGAAATGCTTCAAAATGTTGGCCATAATACTGAAGTCAACTTACATTCAATATGTCCCATACCAGTTGTCAAAGCATTGTGAAGCCCTGCTTGATTTGTTATTAACCTTAGCTAATCAAGTAGTGTCAGTAGTAAAAAATGCCACTTTGTTACTGGGAAGCCTTGTCCCTTTCTGCTAGCCACAATAGTCTATGTATTAACTATTTCTATGCAGCAGAATCTCTGAACCTAAAGCTAAAACTGGGGAAACAATAATGCAGAATTCAACAGCTCATCTTCTCGGGGGACAGACATTGTACATTGCGTGCTGCCTCTACATTTCATTTCTACTGCCAGTTCAAGGCCTCAGACCTGGACTTTTAAATCATGAATTGGTCAGGAACTGCTGCATCAGTGACCTCACATTTCTCTATAGCTTCCTGAGATAGCTGCATTCCTCTGAGAAAAAATAGTTTCAAAGCCCAGGACAGAAAGTAGGACAGATATTACCAGGGTTTTAGATATTATTAATTATTATATATATTAGTGTTTAGAACTTCTTGTCAGGCTGGCTGGCTGAAGTTTTATCTTTCCTTGGCTTCTGTCATTCCACCCTCTCTTGGTTCTCCTCCCAGCTGTCTAATCATTCTTTCAACATGCCCTTTAAGGATTCTTTTCTTTCTCCAACTTTCTTCAGATGTTCCACAGGTTTCTGTCCAATGTCCCTTCCACTCCCCTGCATAACTTACCTCTAGGCAGTCTGTTTTGCAAATACTAATGCTTTACATAGACAAGTCACAAATCTACCCTTCTATTCCAGGCATGTCATCTTCCAAATAATATATATTCTTTCTTTCTGTCACCCGTCATAGGTATCGAGTCATTGGCTCCAGCTCAACCTAGGTAAATAGAGAATTAATCTTTTCTAGCACATCTACGCTGCTGCTTCCTCCTTTGTCAATTTTTGTGATGACATCACAGTACTATATATTATTCTAGTCAACAGCTTTGGTGCCATTTTTTAATCCGACCTCACTGTACAAATGTCTGTACTGCAATGACTGTGTGCCCCTGACTGCTGCAGGTTACATACAGGTTACTTACAATCCTGGAGGTATTCCTGTGAAGGTGACACACCAAGTCCAAGACTCAGGTCTTAGAAGTGACTATGGCAAGATATGTCAGCAATATCAATAGCATATTTTTGAGTCTGAGGCGTGCAAGTGGGGAGAGGTTGGTAAGGCAAGCTCGGGAGTGTCTTCCAGGACATATTGCTACTTCAGTTTAGACATACTCTTGGTACTTGCAGTTTGAAAGTAGTCTTTCATATCTAGAGAGCAATTGCAGAAGGGCACTCCCAGACACTTTCTCCAATGTATTTTTGGGTGTGAGGTTTACAAGCAGAAGTTCATGGACAATAGATGCTTGAGGCTGACTCAGCTGGGGGCATGCTTCCACCATAATGTAGACATGCTCGCAAGGGCCTCATCTCCAGGCTATGTTTAAGCCTTCCATACTCCTCCTGCCTAACATCTTTAAGATGAAACTTTTTTTGTATTCACACAGCTAAAGCTCTCATCTAGGATTTTATTATTTCATATCTTAGTAACTGCAACATCATTTCTTCTGGCCTTTACAAATGCAATCCTATCTTACACCTAGCTGTTTGGAGTGCTGAGGCAAAAATCCATCTCCTAGCATGCTTCTTTCACCACATCACCATTTTTGCATCCTTCTACTGGCACTCCTTTGTCACAAACATCAACGCTGTGTCCTCACTTTCAAGGCTTTTCACAGTCAATCTCTATCCTACTTAGAATCTTCCATTCAGTACTGAGAAGTTAATATTCTATTTCCAATTGGTCTATGATGCCTATTATATAAGATGATTCTGCATGGGTTATATATTTTCCAGAAAAAAAGCATCACTACTAACTTAATATAAATAATGTTTATTAACCCTGCTTTACTTATGGTAATATTTTCTAAGGGAAATGTTTATATTTAGAGGTGTAGACATTTAAGAACAGACTTTGAGGTTGGGGGATATGGGTCAAGTGGCTGGTATTCCTGAAGAAAAGGCTAAGCTTTCAAAAGGAAGGAAAATATTGGGTTATGCATAAAAGAGAGTTAGTTTCAAGGAATGGACTAGGGGCAGAATCATGTACACTGGGTGGAGCATGAGAACAGGCCAAAGGAAAGCCCAGGTCTGTTCCTATTCTGTTTCAGCTTAGTGAGTGGGGAAAATCAAAGAAAGACAAATACT
The DNA here is from genome assembly GCF_030867095.1 of Alligator mississippiensis. NCBI lineage: Eukaryota > Metazoa > Chordata > Crocodylia > Alligatoridae > Alligator > Alligator mississippiensis. The sequence continues at coordinate 48,745,894 of NC_081830.1, forward strand.
TAGTTTCCTCCTCTAATCATGATTTTTTTAAACTTGGACTGTATATATCTGAAGCCTATAACCCAGACTCAACCTGACATTTCCAGTGGAAATTGGCATATCTCCCATCTCATGTAAGTCCAGACATTTATCAAAGTGTTCCACTGCACTATTATTTGTTCTAGTTTTCCACATGGATTTTGCTTTTTAAGATCATGCTGTATGTGAAAAAATCTGTCTGACAGATCCTAGCTGACCCATCTACCTTCCTACTGGGTGCATTAATTTCCCGGGTGAGGAACTGTTTTTCTCTATAACTCATTCTAAATACGATGGGACACTGGTACTGAAAATGCACCCATCTCATTCATTCATTATTGATTCTTATTTTTCAGGCTTTAAATATAAAGTAGGAAAAAATTACTTTTATCATTAAATTTCACTCTTTCCTATTGTCTTTCAGCTCCCTTTTACCAATGACCACTAATGAAATCACTGCAATTTTACAAAAGCCTTATCTACATTTTTTGAATAAAAGCTAGAGGATCATTCCTTCAGCTGTTATTAATGTGAATAAATCTAGACCTGTGTGATTTTATGTGGTTTTCCTTTAGAGGCATACAGATTTTGAGTTTCTCACCCCTACCCAGCTTGAACTCTGGGTTGGTTTTAAATGGCCTCAACAGAACTTTTAATTAGACACAATGGGTTTTTATTAATCAGAATCATGCTAAAATTGCAATTTTGCTTGAGTTTGATTCAAAACCATGGCCACTGAGAGTTACCTCCAGACTGACTCAAGCAATGTGTGGACCTTATCAAACAATTTGGTAAACACCGCTTCTAAGGATGCATAAAATCAGTCATGTTTCAAGTGGTTTTGTGTCTCATTGTGAACTCCATTTTGTTTTCAAAAGGAGGATGATTGTGGTCATCTCAGAAATGGCATTTTCAGTTTTTCATCTGGAAGCCAGGTGCTGCTTATAGTTTCTTGCTTTGCTCTGTATTATTAATACATACACATCCTGTGGTCGTGCCCACTGGTTACAGTTGGAATTGTTAAGCTCAGTGTTAGGTGCTGAGCAAACACATAGGGAGGCTTGCCCTAAAGAATTTACAGTTTATTTTGTATCAAGGCCAACAAGTAGGAAGAGGAAGGACATATGGTTGACAGGTCCATTGTTTTAGTGGGACCTACCAGCTGAGAACCATCAGGGTCCCAAACGTGAGGCATGCTCTAAGCATGGGTGTTTTCTGTGAAGAGCTGTGAAGAGCATGCGAGAAACCTGATTCAGTATTCAGCAGAGAGCCAGTATAAAGAGCTGCAAAGTGGGGTGAAGAGCTTTTGGTTGCTTTTGCTACTAAGCAGAATAGCTGCTACATTTCGAACCAAATAGAACTTTTTTTTAAGTCAAGCAGTTTCACCCTTGGGTATACTGTGTTTCAATAATAAGATCTAGAGGTCAAAACACTTTCTAAGACTTTGATGTCCTTTTAAAATCTGAGACCAATGTCTGCAGCACTGTAAGTGAGGCCTTACATAATGAAATAATTATCTCCTTTGATATACATTTAATTCTCCAATTACTGCAGTTTGTTAGGAAGGTAAGAGGCAATTTTAGAATGATGATAAGGCATACTTAGCAGAGCTTTCTTTCAGATTGAGATCCTTGACAGAGCCTATTAAAATGCAGTGCTTAAGTAATTTCCTTTTTGACCTTTCAAGAGGAGAAGTATTTTAGTAATCTTTTCTGGAAGATGACTACAATGGAGCTATGCTTATTTACACCAATGGAGAATCTGGTCCATAGCATGTAATCAAAGATGGTAATTGTGCACTGTATCTTCAATCTGATACAATGCCAATGAAACTGTATCTCTAAGTCCTTTGAAGTTGATTGACATAACTGAAGAGCTAGTAAACTGTACTGAGCTGGTGTGGTTGTGTAATCTTGATTAAGACCAAGATGGAGTTTCACGTAGAAGTCTGGTAAAGGAGTTCATAAGTCCTATTTGATTTCATAAAGAGAATTAGAAAAAAGAAGAAAAGAATACATTAGTAGCTCTGAGAAGAAATAGTGAATTCAGCACAAATATTTTTTTTCAAATGCTTTCTTCTGGTATACAAAGATGATCAAATCAACCCCCAGTGTTTTAAAAATAAGGCATTGGATGAATACACTTTTTGCTAAGATTGTACGGTATAATAAAAACAAGTGACAAATACTGATCCTTGGCAGATCAGACTTACATTTTTCTTGTACAGCCTACAATTTTCCTACTGTATTTTGTGGTCAGCAATGCCAGTTTCAATGACTTTTCAAGTAAGAAAATGAGAAAGGACTGGAACTAAAACCTGTCTCTTTCCTTTTTGAGGCATAGACATCTTAATCCTGATTTACACATTTGAAAAAAATGTATAGCTGCCTTTAACCCCCTTGTGATTTATCAGTTTTGATAATAGTCAAAATAGTGGATAATACATGATACAAGACCATTTGCTCAATTTTTCAAATATTCCATTTGTTACATCTCAGATGCCATTCTTCAGAGTCTCATGGTTCTCACTGTTTTACCTGGTTAATATTAGAGCTTAAAGAAAACAAGCTCTGGCCTTCTAACCTTTGGAATTTGACTGACATCATGCTAAACTAACATACTTCTACCCTAAGAAAATACAAAGGCAGCTTTTTCCAAGGTAGGAGGAAACTTTTTTTTAGGTCAGGTTCATTTTCCCTCTGCATAACCTCATTCATAATATCTCTCAGGAGCACTGAGAAATGGCAGGTTTGTTTTGCATTATTAAATAACTGTATGGTATGACTCAAATGAAATATAAACACTAGTAAACATGACTGGAAAAAGTAGAGATATTGGGAGGCACAAGAGTGAAGGTGACTTGCACAGGGAACAAAACATGTTCTTTAGCTGTACGGATTCAGTGACATGTAGGACAGCTTGCTCATCTGATTCCCTTTCACTTTTTTAGATCAGATAGATGTTCTACAATGCAAATACAATATAAATATCTGTTACAATTTTTCAGTGTTAAATTAAGGCCCAGTCCTGAAACTCATGGCATTAACTCCAATAGCAAGACTTCATTATAAAAGCCTGATCGTGTGAGGTTGTTCGAGGTTGCTCTATGCTCTCTTCTCCCTTCCCCTGCCCTCTCCTTTGTAGAAAGTTTGTATAACATTCCAAGGAAAATATCCTATCAAGAATTATAACTTTTCCATATGACTTTCGTACTTTCTATAGTATTTACTGAAGAATCCTATTATAGAATTCTATACATTACAAAAAAATACAAAATATAATATTGTCTATTAAAGTGGTTTAGTATAATTTTTATAACAAACCTTAATCTTGCTATTTATTCCTAATAAATTGGATTGAAAAATTCTTTAAGAACAATATGAACTGATGACATTAAACTAAATAAACCAGACGCATGTGATGGCCTGAAGCTAAAGTCTCAGATCCAAGAAACTCTAAAATTTTTTAGACACCAGGAATCCAAATCTGGATCCACTTCTGAATGTTTAGGCTAATTTCTGTCTATGTGATGGGCTGAATTGAGTTCTGAACATCCATGACTTGTTGCATGTGGGAAAGGCTGCTTCAAGATTTGGAATAGTATTTTAACTTTCAGGCCCATCTCTAACATCTAGGAAGTTGCAATACAGAGAAGTGTCTATGCAAATGTTTCTTGTGCTTTCTCAAACATTAAGTAGAACAAAAAGCAACAGACTCAATGAAAATAAAATTAAATGAAATAAAACAGAAGCAAACAAAGGCACTGCAGATATCAGGAGGGTATTTGGGGAAGATTGTTTAGAGTCTTATTACTATTTTTTTATCGGTCTAGTACCAGAAGGTTGCTTTGGTCTTCCTTTAAAGACAAGTAGTAGCTTTGTATCAATATTATTGATTCCATAAGCACTATTGTGATATTTTATCTTATAAATCTACAACCTATGATGGATCTGCATCTATAATGTGACCGAAAGTTAAAATATACCTTAAGCTTGTTTAAATGAGAAACCTGTAATGCCTGTATTGTATTTTATACTTTGTTTGTGTAAGAACTCTAGTGAGCATGCACTATTTGTTTGGACAAGTGCTACTAGATTTCAGAACTGGCCTAGAGGTCAATATCAACACGTCCAGAGCATGACAGAAAATGTTCCAAGAATTTTCTACCCAGGTGTACCAGTCAGATTTTTCTGTTTGCCAGGGAGTTAATACATTCAACTCAAGCAAAACAAATATGTTACTTTTGTGTTTTCTATTGCATTTTGCAGTTAAAATGTAATGGTAATAACCTCCCAATATATACCTTTATATTATTATTATTCCAGCAAAGTAGGGCCCATTAATTTTACCCTGCAAAAGTTTTTAAATGTGTAAGTAGTTTCCACTTCTTTAACAAAAGATAAACAAGTCATATAAGCTTAATAGAACAATGATTTTGACCATGACTAACAGCCATGTACAGACATTCCACTGCTCTTCCAGGAGAAACTAAAAGTGTAAAATTGTTCAGGATATTTCTCCCAGAATAAAAATGGCTGCTCCAAGAGAAGAATAACTTAGCAACAACCAGGGTTAAATCACTCCCAGGAGAGCTCTCCTAGGAAAGACAATATCTGTATACATTTGTGAGAGAAGCCACAGCATAGTTCTCTGGCCATGCAAGGTACTTTGCTTCCCATCCCCCTCCAGGGAGACTATTGCTTGCTGTACTCTGCTTCTTCAGTCAAGCATGGAACAAAACACATCCTGTTCATGATCTCCTGTGCCTGCAGGAAAATACAGAGAGTATGAGTCAGTCAATCAGGGCTGCCCTGTGTACTATTGCAGTTCTATCACTGAGCAGACTGAGGGAGCCTATAGAGTATCCTGAGATGTATGCACAGTGGCCCCTGGCTGCACAATATCAGCACTGTAAGCTCTCTGCTCTTCCAAAGCTCAGCATTCAGAATTCTGTAAGTTTTTCTACCAGGAGAACAAACCTGGGAGAATTCTCACAGACTATTTGAATGTGTGCATGCAGCCTAAGACACAGCTAGCAATATCTGAGATGTCTGTAAGTGGATACAATTTATTGTCTCCATTTCACTCATTTGAAAAACTGAGAAGCTAAGTACAATCCTACCTAAAAACATCTTGAGAGTATCCAAGGTGATAGAATTTTTACTTTTTGCAAGTTTTCTCAATGTATTAAAACATCCTGTAGCTGTAGCTGAGTTACCCTAGTTCTGCTTATTCCTCCAATTTCTTCAATCTCAAAAGGCCAAATTCACAATTAATATGCAAATTAATGTTCCCTTTGGGTTGCATAGTGTCGCAGGGCACCTCAGTGCCTGCTCCTAGAGAGGAGAAACTGCCAGGGAGAGAACCCTGGCAGAGCCAATTGAGCACAGCTGTGGGTTGCCGGAGCAACTAAGGGGAGCCAGCTGGCCAGAAGGGGGCAGGGCCTGGCCTTTATAAAGTCCAGGGCCGAAGCCAGGCTGGCAGTTCTCTGCCAGCAGCCAGAGAGGCAGGAGCTCTTTTGGCTGAGATATGGGAAGGAGCCTAAGTCGCAAGTACAGCTCATGATAGTCCTGGAGGCTTGAGCTATGATGATGAGTTATGGCCATGTGGCTTGCATTTATGTTACAGCCTAGGGCCTTGTGGTTTTGCTTTGTGTTTGTATTATTACACCCGGAGGCTTGGGTGAGGCTGTAGGGGTTGGAGGAGGCCTCAACTATAGGGACCCCAGAGAGTGTGGGGTGCCCTAGCGCCAAGAGGGCGCATTATTTGCATAGCGCCAAGGAAGGCGCAGCTCGCACGCCAGTGTGTGAGTAACTGGCGGCGAGGAGCGTGGCCAGTGGGTCGCAGGCGCAACCCGTAGGTTGCGGACGGGGACCGAGACCCCGGATTGCATGTGGGGGAACATAGCCCCCGGCCCCAGGAAAGGGGTGGTATTACTGAGTAGCCCAGTGTGGGCGCGGCGAGCCCCAGAGAGGGGGAACATCATTGTGCTTTGCTGAGTAGCCCAGTGTGGGTGCACGGGCATAACGAGCTCAGCCACAGGCTAGTGCGACAATACCCCTCAGACCAAGGCAGGGCACTGCGGTTGCCCCTGAGAAGACAGGGAGTAGCAGCACAGTGAGCCAGAGTCAGGGAGGGTATCCGTGCGGTTGGCCCATAGGACCGGAGGCCCGCTAGAGAGTCCTGGAGTGGAACCACACCGGCAGGGGAGGCCCAGAGTGGGCTAGACGGGAGTCCCAGCAAGAGGCTGGGCACGAGAGAGGGAGCCCAGAGTGGGCCACATTAGAGAGGAGGCCCAGGAAGCGGGCGTATAGACTGGACAATGTCCATTACATCTGCAAGGCTTGGGGCGTGGTATTGGGGCTGGTAGGAGCCACGCATAGCCCATAAGGCTGGGGCGCTTGGGTAGCGCCCATTGTACGGGGAGACCCACAAGGGGTCCAGGAGCTGACAGGCCCGAGGAAACACAAGGCAGCCTCCCTATTACATATTCGATCAAGACCTGGCGGGCGAGAATGGAGGGTGCCCTCAGGCCGGAGTAGCGTGGTGAGAGGGCCTCAAGGAGATCACGGCCCTCCGTGAGGACTCCACCGTGACACATAGATACAGTGAAATCATGCAGAGCTCATTGTAAGACTGTAGTCTGAGACTTCTTTTTGAGCTATTTCTATTTATCCTGGCAAGGTTTGAAAAGGTGCTTCTCAGCAGAGTGAATTAGTATGGGCATAACACCCCACTTACATGGATGTGTTGGCACATCTGGACCTAGTAAATGCAGGATGTGTCTGCATTGTGTTGCCTTGTTTCTTTTACATATACTGTAAGATTAACATTTTTTAAAAAGTTTAGACACATAGAGGCAGATAGGCAGTATTTGGCAAAACATCAGCCTACCTAAGATAGATGGAGGAAAAGTAAAACCAAATAAGCAGCCAGAAAAATGTACAACTCTCTAAACAGCTTCCTATGAACTTTCATTCTAAATTCTATAATCCTTGATCTTCCAAATTCTGATTTTTGTGAAACTCTCATTACTCTACTCTAAACATTGTCATATTCTTCTAGCAAATGATTTTTTTTTTTTCTGGCAATTTTAGGAAAGCTCCGTGGACTGCAAGGAAGACATCTGATTTTGTTTAAGGAAAAAGGTGTCCTGAAAAAAATCTCTAGCTAATAAGATGCTAAAGAGGGAGAGCACTGAGAGAAGGAAAAAGGAGGGCAAGCAATTTTCTTTTGTGAGAAGACTTTGCCAGCATTTCAGGTTATTTCTAGAAATGATTGTGATGCTTTTCCATTAAAGAGAGTTCAAATAGCACAGAATTCTATACCCTTTACAACTTTTATCAAATCAATACAAAAACATTACCAAAGCATGATCCATACTACTACTGCTGTTAATAGCTTAACAATTACAACTACAAGCATATACTTTACGTTGAGTCCACAGGCACATCAGCTACATTAATAACAAAGTTTCATGCTCAAAACAAGATACAGAGAGACAGGAAAATGCTTTTGTTGATGTGAACATAATGAAATCTCTGCTTGAATAACTAGCTGCAAATATGTCATGTCAATACATCTTTCTACAGGAGTAGTCTCACACTAGGGTGCCATTTTTGTCCCTTTTAACATGCTGCTTTAATCTCTGTGGTCTGACCTAGCTCCCAAAGGAATTCCGTGAAAAAATTTCCTTTAACTTCACTGGGGGTTGGATCAGACAGTATAGAAGACCAGCCTCTCTCTCTAGTGGACAAGAGCTGTCAAGACCTCACTAACAACATGCTTTGGAGTTGCAAAAGTCAAGGGTTTACTGCTAATTTTCTCCAGATCTCTACTGATCTGAGCCTAGTGTTTCTGGCAGCTTTCTACCTCCTAGCTACCTTAGAGACTGGAGAGTATGAGCTTAGAGTTTGTCTTTGAAACTCAATTAGTGTAATAGCTTGAACATTTGCTACATCTACAGTCTATTTTCATTTGCATGCTCTATCTCTGCCTGTCACTACATTTAAAAAAAAATGTATATGTGATTCATACAATGAGCCCTTTTTTTCTACTCCTCTGTGGGTAAGAAAACGGATGTTTTATAGAAACTACTACTTCTTCAAAGCTCCATTTCTTTGAATAACAAACAGAAACAAGGTTTTTTCTTTACCAAATCACTTCTCTTGCAGATTTTACAAAGGGAGTCAACTACTGTATTTAGCTGCTATTGAGGTGCAGCATAAGACAGTTAATAAACAGTTAATAAATACCACCCAAAGAATATTTCACTTGACCTAGTTATTGTCATTTACATAACATTTCAAATTGACTTGCTAAGGCTGAGAAAAACAGGTTGACTGCAATGCATGCATGAGGGAGAGGTGCATTTTTCTTTTCCAACCAGGAAGTACTTGTTCCATAAAAGAGAATACAGTATCTGATCAAATATTCTGTGGATTTAATACAAGGAAGGTCATTGGAAGTGTAACTCTAAGTATGACAAAACCTGAAAGTGCTATAAGGAAGCATTGATTCCTTAATGGAAAGGCTGCTTCCCCACCTCATGCTAGAGGGGAATGAGTAAGAACATGCTAGAAAGGCTAGGGATTTGCCAGCAGAACAGGTGATAATGTAACTGGGGAAAATTAAAGTCTAATTATGTGAGGCTAGCAATTGGCTGTCAGGTGTTCTGAGCCACATCAAGAGACTAGAAGGGGTAGCAGTTGAGTGAGTTTTGTTCTTGGCTCAGGGAATGGGCTGGAATGGAGGTGCTTTAGCTGCACTCTAAGGTCTAAGAGTAAACTCATGTTTGTTATAGCTGTTTAAGTCAAGTTGTGTGTGGAATGGATATACAAGCTACTATTGAAGTATAGTTATGCTTTGGTTATACTTTTCCCTTTGAAGTGTAAAGGGGCTAATTTTTACTTTAGCTTTGGTTTATGCCCACTGTTGTGTTAATGATTGTTAATGGACAATCATTGTACTTGCTGGCACGTGTGTGGAATATGGAAAGGGTGAGTAGGCCTGTGACTTTTTTTTTTTTTAATTGGAACATAGATGTAGTTAGTTTATATTGTAATTAGAGATTTTGTCACTAGCTGCAGGCTTAAAAATAAATAAAAAAGCTTGTGGGGGCTCTATTATTTAAATATTTTAAAATTCCTTAATTCCAAGGTATAAACACTGTAAGAGTGAGATAATTAGATACACTAAACAAAAGTTACAAATTCTAAATTCCTGATGTCTATGATAGGCAAACAAGATAGTGGTCCAGCAGACTAGGCATAGAACTGAGAAGCAGGTGTTCCTGAGATGTAACCCAGACCCTGTTCCTTCCTCACTCGCTATGCTATGTCTCCCTGGGCAGTTGCGTACTTTATATGGATCCCTTATTAATTAGGCAATGTCTAGAAATATGTCAAATATGTAAAGTGTTGCAGGAATGTTTCAGAAGCATGTTGCTTCTCCCTCACTCATCAGGCATAGGAAAAAGTTCTGTTGAGACATCTGATGGTAGACATGCTTAAAAAGGGGTATTAAATGATCATTTTTGAATCTTCACCCTACTCAAGTAGGCTATAAGCTATGGCTGCTACTCGTTTATATTACTTAGGCTTGTATTGTAATCTTGAATGTATTTGATAGATAGCTGACATAGTAATTGGCTTAGTATTATATGTTGGTCTCAGCTACTGATATTGATGCACTGGTAGGATCAATACTTCCTTTTATTTCACCATAAACTTTATTAACACCATGAATACTATTTACTGCCTGGCAATGCAGAATGGTGAAATAAAAATGTACTATTTCTAAATGGCAGGGAACAGTACACATCTTAGATACCCTTGTCTTTTTCTCTGAATGTCTGTTTGCCTGACCAAGAGGCCAATATAATAATGTGCGTTTGTCTTTCAGTTTATTTTATGAAAATAGGCATAAATATAGACTGTTCATTTTTATTTCTAAAGGTGTTAGGAAAGATGATTCTATGTTTTCAGCCAAGTCTTCTCAGATTTCCCGCAGTTCTTAATTCAGCAATTTAACTTAGTTTAAAAGGAGTAAGTTTTAAAAAATGCTAGAATGTCAACCACGTCACTGCTCAGTAGTGTGATATGCTTGTTTTAAAAATAGGTAAACTTCAAGATAATGGAGCTGGCTTCCATTTTTATCTGTAACTGGAGGAAATGTCCTTTTCCTAAAACTGGTAAAATGCAAAGACAAGTTGTGGACAAAAATCATAATTGTAAGTAAATATAAATTCATAATGTACTTGTATAATTGCTGAATATCTTCTGAGTATCACAGGAGCCCATAATGTCCGAGGCTCAATAATTATATTTGGTGAATAGCATACATTTCACAAAAGAGTACAAAGTCTTCATTATTTCAGAAGTGTGATTATATATTTGAAGATACTTTTTGTTTTGGACATAAGAATGCATATGTCAGCAAATCAGGCTTGCTTACATTTTGAGTCTTCTGTAGAAGGGTCTTTCTCCAAAGGTGACATAATCAGGGGTAAATCTACTTTATTCATTACTACAGGATATCTGTAACAGAAGCTAAAGGAAATAATTGGGTTTCAGGTGTTGTCCAAGATATAATGTACATAAAAAATTAGTCGCACCTCTGTAAAGCACTAATTCCAGTCCAGTGTGGAAGCAAATGATTTCAATTAGTTGATGTTTTCTGTTTCTTCCTCCCTTCCCCTCATTAGAAAACTTGTACTTGGAAACACTGCCAGAATGAATGTGTGAGGGTTTTCTACCCCCTTCTGTCTTACTGCTTGAGTTTCTAGTTCTTTTTGGCATAAACATAGTCTATCTAATCAGAAATCCTGAGGTTTAATTGCAAAACTTTAAATAAAAAGTGTGTGTGTACACGCGTGTATTTCATGTATAATAGTTACTTTGTCATTGAGTTTAACCTTTTGATCGTCAATGTAGTGTAGGATATTGTATCAAGCATATACCTTGTTTTACTTCATGGGACATCCATCAAATACCAAATGTTGAAACACTTATGCTAATGTAGCTTCATTAGCAGAAAGATTCTATTATATGATTCCAGATACCAATTATGCTGCCATAAAAAAAAAAAAAAAAAAAAAAAAAAAAAAAAAATGAAGACCCATATCTGTGCCAGCCGGATTAATGAAACTAGCTTTGTTTATATAGTACAATCTGGTCTGTGTTCCTTGAAACTCAAGTGTCATCTAGCCTCTTCTCCCAAAGAAAGGGCAAGATGATGTTTTATTTGGAAGTGCTGCCCTGTATTTATGAGGGGGGTAGAATATTTTTAGTTAGTCTCCAAGCAGAGAAGCATTTGCAATAGAAGTGCAACACCTCCAAATTAACTTTTCAGTGCCAGATTGTCAGATTATGTTCCTGCCTCTTTTTCCTTTTTTCCTTAGGGGTATCTTTAAAACAGTGTTTGTAATCCTTGGAAAATAGCATCATGTACTAGCAAGCCACCCCTGCACTCCTGGGTATTTTCTACTTTGTAAGGGTAGATGTTAAGACATAGTACCTTTGGGATGATACCAAAACAAACAACAGTCTTTTAGTCTGCCAGTGACCTGAGGTCAACTAGGTCAATCAGATCCATAAGAGAATATACATAAGAGAGCAAATTCACATGTTTGAGGAATCCAAAAAAAAATAAAGGGGGGGGGGTAGGGGAGGGGTTAAAGCCCAACATGAATAATTCCAGCCACACACTTTATAGGTCCCTCTCCAACCTGGCTAATGCACTACTACATACAAATAATTGTTGCTTTGTAATTTATAAAGTTATCTGAAGCCAAACCAACTCTAGTACCACTGAAAGAACTAAATGGTGCATATACTTCCTCTTTCTTTGCTCTTGCTGAACCAGAATATTCCAATTCCTTTGGGGGATCATACAAAGCCTATTTATTTACAACATTCTTTTCCTTTAGGGGAGGATTAGTGGTCACTTCTTGGATGCTTGAGGACTGACTGCACTAACTTTGAATTACTGCTTAATAAGTGTATTTAACACTAAATTGTCCAAGAGTTTTGGGGAAATAATCATGAAGCAATCGGAAACGTAATGTGCATAAATTAATCTCCAGTACTATAAAGTCTGTTAGCTTTTTTTTTTTTTTTTTCATTTTAAAACTATGAACACAAATGGAATATTAAATGTCCTCTTTTCTTCTAGCTCTGGATTGTATTAATTCTTTTTGTCAGTTTAATCTAATTCAGAATACCACACTAGCATTTGGGTCTTAGATTATAGCTCTTTTCTTTTGGAAAATTATGAGGAAAATGCTCATTTTCCAGCCAGTTACATGTCTTGCATTGCATCTTCACAACTTTTTGTATGTAACCTGATATCCATTTTTCCTACTTTCTAGGACACACTATCCCCCTCCCCTAACATTTTCACAAAATTCTAAGCCAAGTGAATATCATGTGGTCTCATTCTTAAATTTTACTCTTAGCATTAATATAGTAATAACTGCTATAACAAATACTAATACAGACTGCAAACAAAATCTTTGAAATAGAGAAATATTCTGAATATTAATTTCGTTGAAGAACAATAACTTTGTCTCAAGTCTACAGATAAGCTCATCAGAAGAAAAAATTCTGCATTCTTTTCGGCTATGTAAGTCCATACCTTTTGAGAAGAATTAGAAAGAGCTATTCAGTCCAATAAGCCTTTACATACCTTTCTGTCTTATGCAGTTATTCAACATTAGGGATAAAAGACAGAGAAAATGAATACGTGTCTTAGGAATTAGTTACCATTAGCTTCTGTTTTTTATGGAAGTGATGATTCAGCCTCAGTTAGAGGTGCTACCATTAGTGCTATCATTTGCATATCAAGGACAGCTCCTCTGAAGTTGAGGTAGTTAAGATCAGCACCTGCAATGGGATTCAGCCTCCCTGCTCAGGCACAGCCTATATAATAGTGATGCATACAAATAAACCCACCAAAATCTCTTCAAATACTGTGTTAGAAGTTAGAAACAGGAAATAATTTTATCTGATTTTTTTTTTTGTCAGATTGAGCCAAAATAAGCTTGTCTGGTAAATCCTCTACTACTTTGTACATTGTGAAACCAGCTCTTCTACTTATCCACTCAGTAATTTATTTATAATAAAATAAGTTGCAGTATAGGTGTGACTATTTGGGAGGCAGGGGGAAGGACAGAGAACAAAATCTCATACCCTGAATTAAGGATTTTTGTCTTTGTTTCTCCTTATGTTTTTACAGAGAATATTAATTTTAAACAGTATTGGATTTTACTTAACATGTTAGGATTTTGGTCGTGGACTTTTAAATATCAACAAATACAAATTATCAAATGGTGAATTCATTTACAACGTATTTAGATGTCTATTAAAATATAGCTGAGTAATTAAGGTTAAAAATAGTCCTTTGCCATGTGTATGTTTGTATGTTTTTAAAGGAATCTTCTCAACTAGAGTTGATGCCAAGGGTCGCTAGCCTGCAGCGCAGTGCCATAAGTAGCACATGCAGCCTCAGTGTGTGTCATGTGGCAAACTGTGGAGGGGACAGGTGCCACAGTAGCAGACTGGGCAGAAAGGAGAATGAAACAATGTGCTGCTGACAGGAAGCAGATTGCTACTCCAATCCCCTCCTCCTGTCCATTTGGGGAGGGTGTGGGGTTAACTTGTTCTCTACTTCCCAGAAAGATTGCCCAGTGGTGGGTGCAGAAAAGATCAATTTCCCTTCCCCTTCCCTGCCATGCTGGGTAACCCCCTTCTTCCCCCACACTGTAGCAGGCTGGGTCAACACCACCCCCACCTGCAGCAGCTCACCAAAACTCCCTAAATGGCCCTCTAGCTGAAATAATTGCTCACCCCCTGGATTATACCTTATAAAAATAAACCTGTATTAGATTTGTCACTTCAGATTTCTCAATTTTCTGAATTACAAAATTAGTACTTGTCTACATTTTTGAGATGAAGAACTATTTTCTTATCACTTAATGAATGCACTAAAGCTGACTATAAAGATTCAGCTGATTAAGAGGTATAAGATTGAGATCATGTAATTATTTTCAGTAGCCAGAATGTGGGTAGTTGTCACTCGCTTAGTTTGCAGAAATAAATATCTGATGCCATCATATTTTCATGTTTACTCCTGACAGCAATCCACAGTGCTTGTTTTTCTTCGTTTTGTTTTGGGTTTTTTTGGTGTTTTTACCATTAACTTTTTTGTTAACTTTGTCTTCTGATTTGGCCACCCCTGACTGGGAAACCATTCTCGCTGTTCTATGCTTTTTGAAAAATAAGGTTCAATCTCAGTGATTGTCTTGATAATGAGAACCTTATATGACACGGTTGTTTTCTGAAATTGCTTTCTCTTGCTGAATTATTATTGCTTAAAATTGTAATTTGACCTTTATTCTTTGCATACACACCAGTGTTTGAGTGAGGTGACTTTTATTTACAAACAATATTTATACTGGAATTACTTGTCTGACAGATGCTTCCCTTGTATAAAGAAAGTGAATTCATATTCTCAAATACCAAAGGCTCTTTTTTTTTTTTTTTTTTAAAGTCCAATCGTATGTCCCCTTGTGGTTTGATGCAGCCTAGCTTGTGCTTGTGCAACCAAAACAGCTTCACTAACGTTGTCTTATCCATGCTTCCATGGGACTGAATAAGCCATAGACTTAGCACCCCTGAGAAGAGTTAGTTCAGATTATTTAAAATGGAATAGATTATTTAAAATGGAACAAATAACCATGCTGGAAAAAATGGAAGTTGTAAGTAAGCATCCAGAACTAGGAGTGTTTTAAAAGCATTACAGTAGACAAAATAACCAGATTTTAAGCCATACATTAGCTATAGACTTATTTCTATTTTCAGAGATGTTCCATGAAAAAAACACATTTGCTGCCAGTGGGGAAAAACAGATAGAGTTATCAATAGTCATGATAGGTTGCACATTGGTCTTTTTAATGTGTTGTAATCCTATGATGATTTCTGATACTCCTATGTCTTTGACCTAGTGGTCATCTAGCCATGTAAACATGCTATCTCTTTCTATCCTGGGAGATGCTGCTTCTACGACTTGTAAGACTAAGAAATCTAAGCTTGTTTGTGTTTATTTCATTTGCTTTCATAAAGCAGTTTGGAGTTGTAAACCCAAGTGTAATCAATGTTGCATGATTTTTCTTTGAATGGCATAATTATATTCAGATGCTAAGTGCGAAGTGCCTTGACAGTCTCTCAAAAGCCTTTCTTCAAGGCTTTGATGAAGTAAATTCAAGGCATGGAAAGCCACTATTGAATCATAATCATTACTATTCCCATCAAAAAACAATTGCACTTAGCCACCAAATTCCACATGGAATGGTGTTCGTTTGATCTGAACTGTTTACAGTGTGCTCTTAAAATAGCAGCTTATGGGACCATATCTCAATGCACACTGCTAGGCTTGGGGAGCTTACCAGATAACATCAGTAAAATGGACTATAAAAGCAATCTGTTAAGTAAAGTTCTCAAAGATGCTTCAAAAAGTGGATTTTAAAGATACACAGAAGAACTGGTTCGCCTCTTTCCTTTTGTCTGGCAAATAAAACAGAATGTTGAGAGAAGCATGAGCACATGATGTTAGGCTAGGACTAAAATCCAGGAATGGCTTGCTTCTATTGAAGGTTGTGCAGAAGACAAATTCTGTGTTTGTGATGAATTTTAAGTTCCCAACACTTTTTTTTGTTTTCTATTGTTCCAATTTTTTATAAATAAAAAAGAAATTGTGTATTATTATAAACTTATTTGAAATCAAATTCAAACCTGTTTTATTCCAAAAAATTATCAAGTCAGCTAGAGGAAAGAGATTGAGGCTAGAATTCTAAAATACATTCACTAGTCACTTTGCCCAGAATTTGTAAGAAATGAAGCCTCCTAGGTGGAACTTTAGCAGTTTAGAAGCAAGTTTAAGGTTTTTACAAAGAACTTGCAGGCCCAAAACCAGGCATAGCTGCAATATGCCTAATATGCAAAAATAAAATGAAAACACCTGACAGCCCCAGCCGTATTTCAGGTGATGTAGAATGTTACCATAGTATGGAAAATATAATTACTTCTGCTGTCTGTTAGCTGACTTGCACTCTTCTTTCAAAGAAGCTAATCAGTACATATCCTGAGGAAAAGGCTTAACTGAGCCTATGGGCCCTGACACACATTACATTTAAGGTATGACTATGGTGTTAGTTGTGCCATTAATAGCAATCCTGCCAAACTTTTAAAGCCAATTTACAATGTGATAATATAGCAAACAGGCCACAAAGATCTTCCACATATAGTGTGTTACATCTTTGTGTCTTGTTCCATTTAAGCTGCGATACAAACATGTGGCATGTCCAGGCTGACTTATTCCAGACCTCAGCACTCAGCTGAACACTGGATCTCAGCATCTGAGGAAACAGCTACTTAAACCTGATACCAGGTAGCATCTCCCTGATGTTGGGCTCACTGTGATTCAGACTTTTAAAAAGCAGGCATGCAGCTGGGAACCCCTGTGGGAGCTAGAGCTGGGGAGCGGAGAGCTCCCAGCTGCGAGCACCACTTCATGGTGGGGGCATGGGCAGCTGGGAACTCCTAGCTGCCGCTGTCCTGTGCTGTAGATCCTGAAGCCAGAAAGCTTAAAAGAGTGTGTCTGCAGTTGGGCTGCAACCCCTTTTTTTGTGTTAAACCTCCTCAGATGTTTGAACACTGACAGTGGTGGGAGGCTCTGTGGTCTCTGGGTCCCAATGACTGGAGAGCTTCAAAGAGAGCACCAAGGCATACATGCTCTTTAAAGCTCCACAATTGCCAGGACCCAGAGACCACTGAGCCTCTCCTAGCAGTTCAGGAGGTCTAACCACCATGGCTACAGCTGCAGGCATGCTCTTTAAAGCTCCCTAACTGTTGGGACCCAGAGACTGGGTAGCTTCCTATCCTTCCATTTCCTGCCAATGAGGAAGCAGCAGGTGGGAAGTGGGGAGCTCCCTGTTCCCCAGTTACAGCCTACTTTATAAAGGTGCAGTGCACTATGACCCCAATGCTGGGGAGACTCTCCCCAGTGTCAGAAACACAGCACCCTGCAACTTTGAAATTTATGCCTGCTGCTGGGAGCTTGAACTTCACACCTGGGTGATCTTAGAAGTCCCCATGAAAGCAGCATATCAGGAGTGAGGAGCTCTCCACTACTTCCCTCCCTGTCCAACTTCAAACTGCCTTGCTCTGAAAGTCATGCAGGGGCTGCAAGACAAGGCAGGATTCCTGACAATGCTGGAGAAGCCTTGTGGGCTCCGGACGCACTGTTTTCCCATGTGTACTCCTTGCATAGCAGGCCATGTGAATTGGAGGATGGGGTGTAAAATTCCTCAAACACCAATTGCACTATTGTCTTAACATCTGCCAGTAGCTTATGACTCCAAGTACATTCTTGTATGCTTCTCACCCAAGGGGTTCAATCTACACATTAAAACAGTCCTCACATTCTAGCTCCATCTCTCTCTAGCTACTGCATGCTCATGTAAAGGTATACTAGTTCCTTAATTTCTCATAGAAAATATGAGATGGAAGAATAAATCATATGAGCAAAGTATCATCTTTAATCATTACATTCCAAAGCTACTGAATAAAACCAATTCTTTCAAAAAGGACTGCAACCTGCACAAGCAGAACTAGGGAATTTGAACTGTTTAACAATATTGCAACCATATTGTGGTTATACATACTGAAGCTGATAATGTGGTTGAAACTAAAACTCTTTTCAGAAAAGAACAGTTCTAATGCAAATTTCATCAGGGAAGGTTTCTCCTATCCAAGATGAAATTTCTAGTAAAAATATAGACGGCATAAAGAATTGCTCACCTCACAATAGTCAATAACCCTGAGTTTAAGGGACTAGCCTGTGATGTGCATGACTGGATCAAGTGGTCTAAATATCTGAACCTGAAATTCCTACACTTTAGCTGAGTCCAATACATTGCAGAATAATGGCTGTTTGGTGAGGTTCTCCTTCATTTCTTCCAAAAAAAGACCTTCAAAATTTTGGTTTCACTCTGAGGCAGAATTGGGAAACTTTTGAAATTTCAAATTTGCATAGCAAAACATTAGACAGGAATACTATCCTCCCTAACTTATACAGATTGAGTACTGGATGCTTAGGTCCAAGTGGTAGATGTTGATACTGATAGTCTACACTCTTTGCACATACAAAGCTGAAACAGGGATCCCTTGAATAAGTGAAGAGTAGAATCATGTGAATGTAAGAGGAGAATTTAGCCTTGAGCATGAATCGGTTTCAAAAACAAAATTTAAAGCAGGCTACACATTAATGAATTACAAAGTCTTTATTTTTAAACACTGAAAGTCTGCCTGACTTCCCAGAAGGAACTCATTTCTTTGTACATGAACGCATGGAAAAAAACGGAGAATATGTAAGTGGTACTTTGGAAGAGGTGGGAAGTCTGGTTCCAATATGGATTAAGTTAGTCACTTTATGTGCATGAAATTGTACTGTAGTTTACTGATTAAATAGAATGTGCATATTAAAATAGCTATTTGCCCTCATCAGCGATGATGTATGTTTATGAATATCTATAGAATTGAAAGCTGATGTTCTAAGCATCTATCAGGCACAGCTTGATAAATAGGTTGTTGAAGGAAATGGGATTCTTAAAATGTGAAAGAATATACAAAGCAGGTAACTTGCTTCTGTAGATGCAGGGTGCTGACAGATGTGAAAGTTTGTTGTGCGATCAGCCACTGAAAGTACTGTACAGTCATGCATTGACAGAAGTGCATAGCTGCAGAATACTTAAAAAATGTCTGATTGAATGACTATCTGAACCCCCATTGTATGTCAGCATAGTTGGAAGCAGAGTTTGGTTGACTCAGTCCAGCTCTGCTCCACATGCTATCTTCAGAATGGGAAGGTGGGGTGCTCTAATCCATCCCTTACCCTCCAGTGAATAGGCCTCCTTCCCCACCCTGCCTTCCCCCCTCCCATCCTGATTGAGCACAAGAGCTTGGAGGTGGAAGCAGGGCTAGGGGGACAGGTGTTGCAGATATGCAGTTTCTCTCCCCAGATTGGCTCCAAAAAGGAGTTTGATTGCACACCTCCCTAATCCAATAGTGAATGTCTGTTGGACTAAGAGGGTCAGTCTAACTCATGGCACTTTCTGTGAATCACCGTGAGTTAAAGCAGGGATCTTCAAGTCTGTCAGTGGCTGCAGAGTACGTGGCTTTCATGTGGTAGTCAGTTTTCATTGCCACTGCCCTGCAGAGTTCTTGAAAAGATATTTAAAGGACAGGTGCTTCCATTTCCTTTTAAAATCAAGTAGAGATTATAATTTTTTTCTAAATACAGTAGATACTTTTTCAAGATGAGCTGCACAACTAATATGGAATTAATTTTTTCCTGCCCACAGGAGTACACTTAGCCAGAGTATGAGGGATAAGGTAGTCTGGTTTGTTTGTTTGTTTGTTTCCCCCAAAACAAACAAATCATTCACTCCATGAAATCCTTCCCAGCAATTTTCCTGCTTGAGGAACATACCTCAGAATGTGACAGTAGAGCTTAAAACTGCTAGTGCTGCTCATGGGTAGCAGCTGTGCCATTTTAAGCACCAGTTCGACAATCAGCGCCTTGTGGGCTGTCTGTCATGTCCCACATAGGCAAGAGTGTTTTATAGCTGACTCCTGTCAGAACTGAAGCCATCATCTGAACTTCCCAAAACCCGTAACAGATTTAAGAAGAACCTGCTCTGTAAACTCAACATGGAAACAAATATTCTTGCTAACTGTCCAGCAGTTCATTAATCCAGGAAAAAAAGAATGCTAAATAAGGAAATAATGATCTGTTCTGAAACGCAAGGAAAAGGGGAAGAGGTTTGAGACGTGTGCAGATACATAGATAGAATATTCAGCATATGAATATTATTTAACTTTATAATTGAACTTGATTTTTCTTTAGCTTTGTAGTTTACCTTTAAGAAAAAGCAGAGCACAAGCTGCCACCCAATGAGTGATTTTGTGCTAGCTGCTATGGAATGTGAAGTCTTTTATATAAATTAAAACCAGTGAGCCAAAACATCTGCCCATCTCCTTCAGCGTTCCATTTGCCTGTTGTGCCATGATTATTTTTTAAATTTAATAGAATTTTTACCACATTGTCTTGTTTTCAAATAATTTTTTTCAACTTTTGCATTTTAGCAGTGGTTATACTGTATTGCTAAACATAATTTTTTTAATGACTCTTTTATAAATATTAATTAACAATTTTATACTGAGTTTCTTATGGTATCACAGTTATAATTGAACCTTCTATACACTACCTTTGTATAGATTTATATTTTTCTTAATTTGATTTTTAAGGGAGCTTAATCAATAAATGAACTAAAAATTCTTAATCTTAAGAGACTCCTAGGAAAAAAGCATGTGTGTATATATATATGTATATCTTTAGCCTTTCTAATGTATGTGTGTATGTAATAGAAAGGCTACTAGTAGAAGCATCAGTGTAGAAAAAAGTCTGCAGGCAGTAGTTTGAAAATAAATAGTTTAATGAGTGGAATGACAAGCTAGGATGCATCCAGCAGTGAAACAACAACGTGCATGATTCAGACAAGTGTTCTTAACCAAGTATGGTTAGTATTTAATTTTTTTAGATTTGCTAAATAAGCATCTTCCCTTGAAAAAGAAACAAAACAAACATTGTCAATCCTGTTAGACCCTATTTGTCAGAACTTTAGCTGATGGTAATGTGTGTAGCTTCACTGTCTTCAACCAAGGTATACTCATTCACCTCCATAAGAATGTCTTGCATTCAAAAGTTTGTCTAAGCACAAGAAGGAGGGTTGTTTTTGAAAGGGTTTCCCTAATGCAATTATTGTTCAGAGTTCATAGGAATAACCCAGGGTCTGTGCATCATCTCGATCAAACTAAGCCCTCCTTTGCCCATTAAATCAGAACTTCAATTGCACAAGGTCTTGTGCAATTCACCCACTGTATGTCTGCCATAGATAATATGGATATTAACCTTCCCAATTAATCTAATATTGACATCACTCAATGCCAGTGACATGCAGGCTAATTAATTATGCTTTAGAATGTATACAGTGCTTTTTTTTTTTTTATATATCTTGGCTTCAGCTTCCTGCAGTGGAACGTAGGAACTCCAAATCTTGAAGCATTTTTTCCAGGATTCTTTTCCAATCTGATGTGAATCCCGTGTTGGGAAACTAAAATCAAGAGTGGGAGGGATCACAAATTCTTGCTTCTTGACGTTTGGGAATTTATGGAGGTTTGTCTGGTTTTTTTCAGGTTGATGTTTATAAGTAGCGTGATAAATTTCTTTGGAGGAATGAGTTATGAAAGCAATACTAATATCAGATAGACCTATATTAGTAATGAGGAGTGATTACAAATATTGTGGGTAACTTTAAACCATTTATAGCTGGTAATTCTTAGTGGATTTCTAGATCTTTAACTACCCAATAAAACTATAGAGAATTTTCTCTCCAGTTTTATTGGAACTTGGACACTTTTTGAAGTTTGGTAGCTGACCATTAAAGTATTTTCAAGATGACAGAATTTGTATTTTACTTTTGTGTTATTGGGTTACTGTTCAAAAATGAAAGCAATTAATAGGGTTTAAGTCGGTTATGATGCAGGGATTCTGGTTTTCTCTTTTTTTTTTTTTTAAACCAGAGAATTTGAATTTTTTTAAAAACAACGTTTTGTTCCACAATTAAAATGTGTGTAGCTTCACTGTCTTCAACCAAGGTACACTCATTCACCTCCAAAAATGTCTTGCATTCAAAAGCTTGTCTAAGCACAGGAAGGAGCACTTGTCTAAGCACTATATTAAATATATAGTGTGCATAGTGGTGCGTACACACACTGCAGTTGAACACAATGTGTTATAAATATATTTACAATTTGAAAGCCTCCCAGTGCCTCAATCATGAGAATAAAATAAATCCTAAATACCTATATAGTTTGGCTTTTGATTTTTTTTTTTGATTTTTTTTTTTTAATCCTAGAAAATCAGAACTTGCCCTGCCCCCTTCATTTCATGACAATATGGGCCCAGCTGCAGATGTCTCCCCTGCTGCTTTTATGGTGCTGAGCAGCCCTTATATACTGATGCCCCTTACTCTCAAACCACAGCCCCCCCCCCCCCCCCCAATCCCTACTGGTGCCCCCTACTCCTATTCCCAGACTCCAGTCCCCCAGTGTGTAGTGTGGGGGTGGCCAACCATAGTCAACATCATAGGTGATGCATGGGAGGGTACATGCACCCACTGTGAGCAGGGGGCTGCAGCTTCATCATACCAGCATGGGCAGGAGCCACCTTCATAGCCCAGCAGATGAGACCCAGTGTGGGTGGCTGAAGTGGGGCAGCAGCACTCATTGCCAGTGCCACCACCAAGACCCCTGTGCCAGCCATGCTGCCAGCAATGCAAGGAGTAATAGACTGGGTAGTGAGCCATGCTGCCCTCACCTCTTCCTGCCACCAGCTGCTCACAGGCTGGGCCACAGCTGTACCACAGTGTCATGGCCTAGCTGCTGCTGCCACTCCCCTCAGCCCCCCACTCTGTGTGGCTACCTCTTTAAAAGCAGTGTGTGTGTGTGTGTGTGTGGTTACATTTGCCCAGGGGTTGCAGGAGGGAACAGCACATCAGTAGGCTAAGAAGGCTCACTGAATAAACAAGCATTATCATTTTATAAGTTTAAATCCTTGGTCTTTTGAGAATAACACAAACCACACCTCTCCTCTGGGGTAGAACTGGCTTGGGCTCTCCACTACGCTGCCTGGCTCCCATGTGTATGTGTGTGTGCCAGCATGCATGTGATGTCCTCTGCCTGTGATGACTCTTCTACTCTACCCACTGCCAAGCAGCCCCTTGCAGGGTGGAACTCTGCCAGCCTGCAAGAGGAAACCTACAGTTTCCTGTGGGGCTTTTTTCTCTTTTAAAAGAGAATCCATGATTTTCTGCCTTTTTTCCATGGCAAATGGAAAACCTGCATTCCTAGTTATGAGGTTGAGAAAAATGAACCAAACCAGATCAACAGTGGTCAAGAAACTATTATCTGGTGAATCGAGAGCAAAAAAAAGAACTGAAAATAAAATCGTTGGGAAAGAAACCCTCATTTAGTAACATTAAGCCTTAGGATTGTGCCAAAGCTGATATAATATTGATAAAAGTAGAATCTTGAAAAATAGTTTCTAGCTCCATAATTGAGGCATTCTTTTCTGGGTTTTTTTTGTTTTGTTTTGTTTTGTTTTTTGTTTTTATTGAGAAAAGCACTAAAATGGCCAATGCAATGGCTGGGACAATGTAAGAAATTCCTGTGGGTACTTGAGAACCTACATCATTGGCTAAGAATGAAAAACTAGGTAAAAATGTAGAGATTTCTGTGGAGTTGGTGATATAGGATGAGGTTTTTAAAGACTTAGCCTTTTAATATGCCTACCTGCATTTAATTTAGTTTGTTTAGTAGAATACATCACATCTACCCAAAGAACCTTGTGCATTTACCAAACAGATTGACTTCCACTTAGGTTTAAGCCAAGATTTCCAAATATAACTCCTTAGTTTGGCTCCCAATTTGAATTCCTAGTGCTGAAAATCTCGATTTGAAAATCTAGCTCATATTTTGTAAAACACTCTGTAATTAACCAGTAAGAGCTGTTGAGTATGTAGAACCTTTGAAAACTGGGTCACTTCTACATACTCAACCAATGTTTTATTTGGCCTATACATCATTAGTAGTGGTCATTATGTTGTAAGTTTGACCAATTGCAGCATTTGAAATGTCCATAGTTCCATCTTATCTAACATAACTGCCTACAAGGCAAAGTAATGAAGTCTAATAGCAATGGGACCTGATTTGACTGTCTCACATAGGTAAATCGCAAGTTATTGAAGTCAAGTGGCTTGCAATACTATGTAAAACCAAGATAGAAAAAAATAGCTTAGTTGCTACACACCTTAAGAAAGCATGATCTTACAAATGCATTTTAAATCACTAGGACTGCTCACATACTTAATTAGGCATGTGCTTAAGTGCTTTCCTGGATCAGACTACTGTGCTCAACACCTTTTTTTTTAAAGATCAAATTTGTAGTAAGCTGACTTCCTGGCCAGGCAGAAACTGCTGCAGGCGTGGTAAACTTCAGTGAACAGGGGTCTGGAATAGGGAAAGCTATGAACGGTCTTATGTTATTGACTTGTTGTATAATTTCTTGTTTCAGTAGCTCTCTGGGGGGGGGGCAGAGAGAGAGAGAATGGGGGAAGGAAGGGATGGTATTTGACTGTCTTAGTAAGGTGTTTTAAAAGACAGTGATAAAAAGTTCTTAGATATGTGCTGAATACTGGGAATATTTTTTTCTTTGTCTAAATCTGATAATATAGCAAAAGTCAGAAGTAGAGCTTTCCTTGAAAGAGGAAAGAACAACACATTTTAGATAATTTATTCAAAACAACTGAAATTGAGCAAATAGAAAATAAACACCTATTCTTTCTTCATGTGGAATTATCAATATGAAGACTCCTTATAAAAATATTTCTGAAGGGAGGAAAGATTACAGAGAATTACTCAGAATAATTGTATAGACTCTTTTTCAATTACCTTTTAAAAAAACCCTGAATATTTGCAGTTTGCTTTATACTGGCATAGTCCAGACCTGCTGGGCTAGCCTTGCATTGAATGGAGCATAGAGTACTCTGTGCTTTTTCTTAGATCAACGTGCTCGGGCGCAAAGATCAAGCTGCCTGAGATATTTTTGTAAGTGCTAAACTACTCCCCTCACTACAGATTGAGTTTCTTTTCTCCCAGGTCCATCAAGGAGTTACAATGTTTGTGTGGGTTTGGAACAAGTTCCCTGTATAAAGTCTTACTCTTTAATTTATTGAACCCAATAGAGTTGGTGCCAAAACTTAATGGTATGTACGTGAAAACTATTTTGAAGCCAGTGGAGATTTATTACAGTACCAATTTGCCTGGTAGAGACCTTCATTAACAGAACTAGGGCAAAAAAGCATATGTATTTCCAATTTTCTTCTTCTGCATTAATAGCTATTCTACATATAAGCTAATAAACAACTGAAGAATATTTTCATCTGAAAGCCATAACTTGTATCTGCCATTAGCTGCCGATCATGTATAGACTCACATGATTACTACTTTGTCATAGCACACTGTACAGTGATGTAATGCATTGCTATGCTTATGTAGGGTGACATGTTCACGTGCCCATTAAATTATTGTATATCATTCTCATAGCCCTACCAGATTCTCAGGACAGGAGGTGGAGATGGAAATAAGATTTAAGTCCCTATCCATGTGTGGGGGAGAAGGAGAGAATTAGCCAAGACCTTTTTTGCTTCTTCCACCTCTTTCCCATCTGCAGTGAATATCTTACAGCAATATAGATGAAGAGCTAGGAATCTTATTGATAGAACTCATCAGAAACTTTCTTAGAATTGTGTTTGTTGGAAAATGGCAATTTGTCAAAACTAAAATGATGGCAGCAATGTAACTGTTTTGAACTATGATGAAACACCAGAGGCATAACTATCTCTATCAATGCCTGAGCCAGAGGTTGTGTCAGAGGGGTATTATGTTGACCATTATAGGTTGGGAACAGGAAGGAAGCAAGGAAGTGTGTCTTACTTGCCTGGCTTTCCTTACTGCAGCAACACGGGCTTGGGCAGCTGCTGCTAGAGGACTGGGATAGATGTGGGCTCCCCTCTTCCCTCCAGGTGCAGGGCTGTGCCTCCCATGATGAAGTCTCCTGGGGGGGGAGGGGGCAGGCAGTGAGTCCTTCTATCCCCCTCCCCTCAGATACATTACTAGGCATGAAGCTGTATCTGTCTGGTTCCAATAGCCAGGGATGCAGGGTTGTCCTTGCAGTGTTAAAGACTCCAGTGTTAAAGCCACCATTTATAGAGACTAATTTGCTACATATCTTTTTACAAATTCAGAGATTCACAGAAGTTTAGGGCTGGAAGGGACCTAATGAGATCACAAGGTCCAGCCCTCCTACTCTGGACAGGAAATACTGCTGGGGTCAAATAACCCCAGCAAGGTGTGCATCCAGTCTCCATTTGAAGATCTGCAGGGTAGGTGCCTGCACCACCCCCACTGGGAGTCTATTCCAGAGTCCGATCACATGAACCATGAAGAAGTTTTCCCTTGGTATCCAGTCTGAAACCTTCTTCTAGGAGTTTATGACCATCGCTTCTGGTTTTCCCCTGGGATGCTTTACCTAGCCCCTGATGCTCTCCCTTGATATATTTGTAAGCTGCCACCAAATCCCCCTGAATGAAGTCATCTTTTTTTAGACTGAATAGTCCCATATCTGTCAACCTTTCCTCATATGGCTAGCTGTTCAGGCCTCTAATCATATGAGTGTCTCTTTTCTGGACTCTCTCAAGCTTCTCCACATCCTTCTTGAAGTGTGGTGCCCAGAACTGGATGCAGTATTCTAGCTGTGGTCTCACCAATGCTGAGTAGAGCAGAAGAATAACTTCCATAGTTTTGCTTGAGATGTGCTGGCATGCATCAACCAATGCATTGTTTGCTAACTGTAGCATAACACTGGTAAAAATAAAATAAACTTAGGGAAGTAAGAAGAATTGGACTCTACCAAATAGCATTAGACATCCTAGGGACAATGTAAACTTATATCTTTTCTGGTTTTGCAAAATCGCGGGAGCATTGCTGTAATCTCTGTTCTGTTCTGCGCATGTCAAACCTGGAAATGTGGGAATGGAGCTGTTCTGAAGAGGTCCCTGCCATGGTCCTTGACATGCGACTCCTGTGTGCTTTTAGCAAGATCATTGAACATACCCATAGAACTGTTTTGCCACCAAGTTTCCAGGTGTGGCTTATGTAGGGTGCATGAGTAGTGTATATTTAAAGAGTTTCATCCTTTGGAATACTGCAGAAACTATATAGAACTACCCCGGTTAGGAGAAGACTAACATGAAAGGAGTGCAGTGAGGAGAAACCAGCATGCCTTCTGTAGGAGAAAGTGGTTAACTTACTGGTGTGAAAAAGTTTTTTAAAATAGTGGCTACGTAACATTTTACTTGGATTCCAGAAAATGTTAAAAAGTTCCTCAAATATGTATAGAAACATAAAATGTGGAGCCAAGTTTATTTTAATTAAAATCTCCTTAAGGTTTGCTAATGGCTTTTCTAATGACTACTAATAGAAAAGTCCATGGCATGGACTTGACCCATGAGTCAGTATTGGGACCAGTATTTAATGTCTTCATCACTCATCTGCTGGACTAAGCCAATAATGAAATAGTGAAGATTTCCAATAATATAATCTTTTTGATTAATAAAACTGCACAAATTCTAATATGGACAGATAGTGGGAGAAGCTAGGAATACAGCAGATAATATTTACCTCCATGTGAGGAAAACATTCCTAACCAAATGAAATATATATTTAAACCAAAATTCTCTTATACGGTAAAAACTTCAAACCTATTGCAATGTGAAAGGCTTGAGTATCATAGAAACAGGTGATCAAGACACTTTTTAAATGAAATGTTCTGAATCGGAAGGGGATGATTTCTCAGAAAGCAAACACTTTGTGGGTATGTATCTAGTTCTGATGGCAAGGCATTTTGGGTCTATAAGGGACTATCTGTGAGGAAGACTCCCTCTACCTGCCCTCTAGTGAAGACAAAGCCTGGGAATAATTCCACTGAAGCTAAGAATGTGTGAAAGTCTTTGCAGAGTTAAGATGTATGAGTTTCACCTTTTACCCTTTGTGTGAATAAAATTGCATGCCTAGTTGGAAATTAAAATATAAATGCCTTTCAGTGATGGAAATTGAACCAAGTAGGGTTTTTTCATCTTTGACTTTGGTTTTATCACTGCTTCTATATAAAATTCACACACACCTTACTGTGAGTGCATCCCATGCACTACAAGGTCCCAAAAGCAGGGAAGAAACCACATTTTAATGCTTGAGGAGAGGGAGGGATCACCCACATTAAAAACCTAATTTCTAAGGTCTAATGCTTGCTCCTTTTTCTTTTTAAAATTTATCTAAATAAAATAGAGCGTCTGATTTTAGATTTCTTATTTAGAAATATCTGAGGGTAAATATAAACTAAAATGGAAAATATTTATAGTTAGATTATATGTAACGTACGATTAACAAGGCAAACAATTTCTAATATATAATGATTAAAATTAAACATCACAAAAAGATTAAATAGCTGGCTGTAGGTTTTTCTTTTTTTTTTTTTTCTTTCCTTTCTTTTTCCTTTTCTTTCTTTTTTCTTTCTAAAATCCAACTCTGTATTTAATACATTTGGTGTCGGGTACCACTTAGTTTTTCTTCATCCTGTAGTATCTTTGATTTTATAATATATGATAACCTTTCACATGCTGAAATAAAATCTATTAACTGCTGAAACATTGTAATTGCCCTGTCTTGTCTTAGTTGATTTGATAATAATACTTCAAATGGAAGCAGTCAAATGAAGGTGTTTAGACCAATAACAATTGCTTGAAGCACTTGTAACACTAATTCTTAATGTGTTAATTTTTTTAGAAAAAGCTTAGTCACTTTAATATTGCATATACATTTTCATTCATGCAGTGCATTGTAAACATTTTTACACAAAGCCCACCAGAATTGATAGAAAGCCTTTCAGTAAGGTTGCTTATCTTTGGATCAGGCACAACAAGCATGCATACACTGATTATATTCAAGTCAATGTAACAAGAAGTGATTTCTTTAAGCATTACATTTGTATGTAGCTTATTGGTACTTCAATAAAATATATCAGCAGAGTAATATTTCCAAGGAAGATCTAAACCAGGCTTGTCCAACATATGGCCTGCGGGCTTCCATGCAGCCCTCCAAGCTGTTTTCTGAGGCCCGAGGTGCTGTGACAGGAAACAAAAGTAAATGCTGTACTTTCATTTGGGGGGGGGGGGGGGTGATGTGATACTGCTTCCTGTGAGGTCTTTGAATATGGCTCGCCAGCCCACTGGGTGATAAAGTTCATGATCCGGTCCCACATTCAAGAAGGTTAGACACCCATGATCTAAACACTTAAGCTAAGTAAAGACAGTCCAATATCTTGAGGTTGAATCAATTCAATCTTCACAGGTTAGTCTAAGTTGTGTATATTGAACCAATAAGTAAGTGAACAGGCATTCATTTTTGGTTCTGGCAATGCAGCCACATGACTGCAGTGGCTCAGTCATCAGAGCCATGGCCATTATATTTTTCAGGGCCTGTCCACATTGTCTTACCATTGTAAGGTGCCTGTAGAAGTCTGTAGGCTGGATATGACCTTCCTAATTTTGGAGTTACTTTTGCCATTGGGGAATATTATAAATTCTTATCATTAGAACTAGTTAAGTGATTATTTGAACTAAGAACATCTAGTGCCATGGGGTTAAATCAGTGGTTGTCAACCTCATTAGACTCAAGGAATCCCTTGGAAAATGCCAGCTCTTGGCTACCATTCATTTCTTAACTATGGAAAAATAATAGAGCAATTCTCCTCTTGCAGAGCACTCAGAAAGACCACAAGTCAGAATTTTTTTGACACTATGGATTCCTATTTGATATCTCTGGGTTTATATCCTGAATCATGTATTGTTTGCATACCCAAGATTGGTGATATTGTGCAGCACCTCACATCACCCTTAAGGATCTCGTGGCACCCTGTTTGAGAATTTCTCATTTAAATAAAATAACCTTCTCCCTCCAACATCCATATAGGTTTGAGTACATAGTACTAAGCATGGCATATGTAACCAGACAGGATTTATAAAATGTTATTTAAGCTACAAAATTGTATAAATGGAGGTGGGCTAATGTCAGGCATCATGTTACAGATACTTCAAACTTAAGCTTGTTATACTTTGATCACTGAGTAAGGTCAGATGAATAGAGTTGCACCTAGAATTTGGAGATTTTTTCCCTAGGAAATGAGACCACAATGCCCTTCTTCCTAATTAATAAAATGCCTTCCACTCTGGCTTTTCAACAATGATATTACTATAATTAATATTGATTATAAATTAAGCTGTCTTCAAACTAAGATAATTTAATTATGGCCAAAGTCATGTATAATATTATAAGTTATTCATTTACTTTGAAGTAAAAAAAATTATTTGAAGTGTCCCTGAAGTTGTTGTAGGGTCAAGGAAACCCTATTGTGTCCATTTATTATACTTGGAGTTAAGATTGGATTTTTTTTCTCCTTGCTATGTCCTCAGATTTTGCACCCATGCTTGTGGAGACTTTATAAAATGCTCAAATAAATGTCTACTGTGTCTACTGCACATTTGCAATATTCAGTGCTTTTTCCCAAGAGTCTTCACATCTAATACATGAGTTTAAGATCTCATTTTATTTTGACAAATGTGCAGAATAAAAGTGTTCAGTAAAACTTGAAACAGTTTCTAAAGTGGATTATGTTTTGGCAGCATTTCCCCTCCCCACTCATATTCCATTACTGTAACAGCGGTTTTGCTGCACTGCATGATGCATCAGAACACCACACTGTGTAATTAATGTTAATGTTTTAAGTCTATCTGGAAACCCCAATAGTTCTTCATTAAACAATGCAAATTTTCAAAGCTCAAAAACAAGTAAAAAATGTACCTGTGTTGGTGATGAATAAATGTTATACTTTTTTTTTTTTTTTAAAGATGTGTAAAGTATGATGATGTCCTTACATGAAGGGATTACAAATTAATTGGAAATGTAATGTTCTGGAAGCATTTAATTAGAGAGGGAGGTTAGGGGGGGAAATGAAGGTTCTTCAACTAAACATGATACATGCTTGGAGAATTCATTATCTGCTGCATCACAGAAAACTAGCTGATCAAGAGAGCTCACAGTATCTGTCATGATTGCTTTTTCCAGAAACCAATCACATCTATCAGCACAGACACTGATAAGTTAATCTTTTTTTTTTTTTAATTGATGTTGGGTAGAGAAAAGTTGCCATAGATACTTTCTGTTGTGATTGCTCCAGGATTTTGTAAGTTTAGAATTGGACGTGACAGATTTCTTCATTGCATAGTTAAAAAGCCTGTGAAGAGAAAAGAAGGGGGGGGGTTGAGTTTTTAGGATGTGTATAAAAAGAGTGAGGTGAAATGCTTAAAATTTGCTAATAAGCACTTCAGTTGAACAGAGCTTGATAATACTTTTATTATAGTTACTGTAGAGTAAATTGTTTGCTTGAGATTTTTGCTGTGGATAACAGCTCCCGTAAAGCTTGCTCATTTGGTATCATGTGTCCGTTGGGTTTGTTAAAATTGTCCTGTCATGCTAGTGGAAGATTTCAAATTGTCTCTGTTAAGCTTGGGAAGTAGCAGATGCACTGAAACCATCACTTTCAAAATCAAATTGTGCATCATTCTTTTTTCCCCCAAACGTTTTGGTGAGCATATTTATAAAGCCCTTCACTAAAACTTGCTGGAGCCCTGCAGAGAAGTGTATGCAATTCTGCTGGGATCCTGCTGAGTTTCTTTCTATGGTACTACTTACAGTTTTGTGATTTCCCTCCACTTTTTCATCTGCAGACACTCACCTGTCCACTTGCAGATCATGCTGCATTGCAGTGCATTCATAACACAAATCCCACATCTCCCAGCTTCACTCCCAAATAGGGGGAGTTTAAAAACATGCTGAATTCTCTTATTTACATTGCTGTACAACCCAAGTACTCCATTCAAACTGATTCTCTTCTTCCACTGTTTCTACATATGTCAAACTCAATTAACATCTTGTTCATACACCAATATAACAGGGAAAGGATATGGTACAAAATTAAGTAATATTCTACAAGATGTTGCCTTTTTTTTCCCTGTTCTATATTTGTTCACTGACTTGATAAAGCCTAAACTAGAACTTTATTAATTTAACTCATTCAGCATAGAAAATAGAAAACCATGAGGCTAATCTTTATTGTGATTAGTGGTCTTGGGGGACACAAAATAAAATAATCAACATAAAAGAATACCCATTGGGCCCTCTGTTTTAAAGACACATTGGCTGTCATATTGGATGTATTCATCACAGTTTCCTCAACAGATTCCTTCTAATATCCCTGTCATATAGGTATATATTTTACTAAGTCAGCAACTGCTGTAGGAAACAAAGTCCTTTTGTCTTCTGTGGAGATTGGCCATTGTTTTCCACAGAGCTGCACTTTAAAATTATAACAGGATCTGAAATCATGCTTAACTTTGCTTTCAGATTTTTTCACAAATTTGAAAATAAACACTATGCTCAGTGGTGACACACAGGGGGTGCAGGGGCACCCCCTGAGAGTGCCTGTGCACCCCCGATCATCCGTGCTTGCCACTTATGTGATGGGAAGGAGGGGGCAGGCGGGAGCGGTGATGCCCTCCCTGCAAGTGCTGGCTGATCTCTGTGATCACTGCAGTCACCTCTGGGAGTGGCTGTGGCCGCTACAATCACAGCGATTGGCTGCAGCAATTGGCCATTGCAGGATCGTCCGCAGGGGATCCACTTTCCCCCAATCTGCAGGAACACCCACTTTCTCCCTGGTCTGCAGGATTGTCCACGGGGGGTCAGCAGGACTGGTCGCAGGGGGGCATCAGTCACCCATGACTATTCTGAAGGGTTTTATTAGCAAAGTTTCAAGCATTCCTAGCCTTATTTCAAAGCAAATATGGACCAATTAATTTTGTATTCAATCTGTAAATTGTGGGATGGGGTGGGGCATTGTGAACCTAATGGGAAAGTTGGTGTGTGTGATGGGGATTAGTTTTTGGAATTCTTTTTGTTTGAGCCTGAAGCTCACAACTAAATATTAGTAGGAATTTGTATTTGAGTAGGGGAAGAACATGTTTCCTCAAATGTCTTCAAAACAAATTATGGAGATTCTGTTGCTCTAATTTAACCTTATTCCAGTTGAACCAGAATAACATTTAAAGATTATGGCCAGGTACAGATATTACACTTTCTGGTGTAGGAGGTTGGAAACTAGTCTATACCTATAATAGAACAGAAGTTCAGAGAATATAGATTGCTTTAAATTGGTGGATCCTGGTCTAAGGTAGACCTGGATCGATGTGGTACCAGACTTAATTGATCTAAACTAGACTAGTAAATCAAACTTCACTACCAGGTCTGTTCACAAATCAAGGTAAGTCATTGTCTGCCAGGCACCTTGGCAGCCTTCCCCCCCCCCCCCCAGTTAACCCTTGCTCTCTCAGGGAACTGGGTAAGCTGCAGAATGATGCCACTGATGGACTGTGGGGAGCGGGGACTCGGCTGTGCTGGCTCCCAGGCCCTGCACTGGCTCAAGGTGCCATGCTGTCTTGGGGGGGGTGTGGAAGCCCACTGAGAGACGCCCATCATACCACAAGCAGGCAG
The DNA here is from genome assembly GCF_030867095.1 of Alligator mississippiensis. NCBI lineage: Eukaryota > Metazoa > Chordata > Crocodylia > Alligatoridae > Alligator > Alligator mississippiensis. Next base: position 48,779,313 of record NC_081830.1, read on the forward strand.
AGTGATGGATCCAGGCAGGCTGTTGAAGCCTTCTACTGACAATGCTGCTGGGGAGGGGTGGGGAAGAGAAGAGGGATTTGGCTGTGCCTGGCTCCTTGGCATTGTGCTGGCTTGCAGGAGGTGTGGGTATCTCTTGGTGGGTGTGCAGGACCCCACCAAGAGGCACCCATTTGCCACAAGCGGGCAGTACCATGGAACTAGGCAGGTTGCAGAAGCCTGTTGCTGCTGCTGGGGTTAGGGTTGAGGGAGAGGGGGTGTGGAATTGGGGCTCAGCTGTGCCTGGCTTTTTGTCACTGAATCTGCTCATAGTACCATGGAGGTGTCTTGGTGGGCTCCTGAGAGGCACCTACAGTGCCATGAGCTGCTGCAGTGCCAGGGAGCAGATGCCTGTCACTGGCAGGAGATGCCTGTCACTGACTCAACAGTGTTAGGCAGTCTCTGGCAGCCCAGGTATGCCAAAGGTCATGATAGGAGGTGTGTTTGAGCTCTCTTAACTTGCTGGCCTCAGGCAGTGCAGGCAATCTTGTGTCCTCCCTGCTCCCCTCACCCTCTACCCCTGACTGAAGAGTAAATTTCTGTTTCATAGGACACTTACAGAAACCTATGTAGGTTTGTTCCCTGGGCTTTTTTTAATGTCTGTAACCAGACTATAGGTAAGAATTTTTTTTTTTTCCAAGCACTTAAAGGGCTTTTTAGGATAAGTGATTTCACTGCCATTTGGGCCTTTTGAAAATCTCCTGCTTCATAAACAACCTTCTCTTTTTGTTTTTCCTCTCAGTTCTTTTGTGTATTCACTCTTGTTTTTCCACACTAGACACATTAGATTTATAATTTGCTGGGTATTATGTCTTATTTCTATATTACTATCCATCTGGGTATTTTAGACTGTTAATTGTTTAATGAATGAAATTTATACATACTGTGGAGGCCTCGACTAGCACTGTGGGTATCCCCCTGCTCCTTGTGTCAGGCCCCTAACTTGTCTGCCATGACTTGATGGAATTTGAAACTAGAAGGAGGGGTTCAGTCATGTTCTCCTCCATGACCCAGAGGTAGGGGTACTTGCAGACTCACCATGCTTGGTCCTGGGGCTCTGCCTCCCCTACACCCTGTCCACTCCCCAACCGCCAGCTGTGTTGGGCTGTTGTGCCAGCTCCTGGCACGTATCCATCCAGTGGATCTTGGACTCCTTGGCCTCCACTCAAAGTGCTGGCTTGTAGCCACAGCCAGCCCTTCACTTATGCCTCCCTTCTCCTGGCTCTACCCTAGGATTGGATCTCTGTCTGCTGGACCCATGGCCAGCTCCAGGCTGGATATGCCCAGCCTGGGCTCCAGGGGTGATAGCCAACCCTGAGCCCCTTCCCCTGGGACTGGAGATAAGGATGCCTTGCCCAGCTCCCAACTGCTGCTGCTGCCCATTCTCGGCAGGGCAGTGCCGTGTGGGGAGTCAGCTCTTCTGGGCAACTCTCCAGCAAGCTCAGCATCTTGCCTTCTGCCTTTTTCCCCTGCACCCAGCTCAGGGGTCCCTGACCCCTCCACTGGGAGTGTTAGGGCTTGTCCCTCATGCTTCCAGACCCTGAGGACAACCCCTGCCGCTACGCATACATATATAATTTAATGAAAGTATAAGTATATTTCATTAATTAAACTCCACATGTGTATACATTAGGGCTGTGTGAAACAGTACTGTTTCATTTTGACTTCTGTTTCACCATTTTGAAGGGACAATGTTTTTTGTTTTGTCCATTTCATTTCATTTCACTTCAAAGTACTGCTCCGTTTCATTTGATCGAAACTGTTTCTCTGTTTCACCCATAAGATATAATGGGGAATCATGAAAATGCCTGTAACTTTGTCATTTCTTGTCTGATTCATATGATAATTGCAGAGGTGGTAGTCACTTCTAAGGGCATGAAGCCTACCTTGTTTCAAGGAGATAGGTGCCAGGGTTCTGGAAAACTGCACCTCAAACTGTTCAAAGCAAAACTTATATCACCCCAGGAGGGCTGCAGGGCTGTGCTAGACTCCTCCTGGGTGGGGGAGAGGGGGTGGATCTGTGCATCAGATGACATTAGGCTGCCACTACCAGCTGGGGCCAGCAGCATCACCAGGCTTCCTAGCGCTCAGCATGGGCTGTGCCCAGCTCTGTTCCCAGATGGCAATAGCAGCCTGCTGTCATCCCGCATCCTCCAGGGGCCTGTGCCCCTCAGAAGAGCTGAGGGAAGTGATCAGAGAGCTATCAGAAAGACTGGGGAGCTGGGGAATCCAACTGGGAAATGGGGGAATGTTCAGGGACCTGAACATTCCCCCCAGCTCTCTGATTGCTTCCCCAGATGTTCCTGGGGGGTGCAAGACCCTGGATTGGTACGCTGGGTTTCAGCAGGCTGCTGCTGCAGTTCTGAGGCAGCCTGCTGAAACCCCATGTGCGGATCAAGGGCCTGCATCCCCCCAGGAACAATGGGGGGAAAGCGATTAGAGAGCTGGGGAATTGAACGGGGAGCTAGATGTCAGTATTGGAAAGCAGTCCTTCCTCCCTCTTCCCCCTCCCTCTCCTTATTTTCTGTTTAGCTGCAGCAAGCCAGGCTTCAAAACTTGAAACATTTCAAAACTTTCAAAGTGTTTTGAGAGCCCTTGTTTAGTTTCAAAGCCTTTTGTTTCATTTTGATTCCACTGTTTCAAGCTTGAAACGCATCGGAAAGGCTTCGAAACAAAACACCAGTCAAAATTTTGCACTGCCCTAGTATACATCTGTGTATAATATCTGATTTGATATAGCACAGGGCTGCCTGGGTGCTAGGTCCTGGGAGCTGGCTGGGGTGAGGGGGGGGAGGATGAGGTGAGAGGTACATACAGCAGAGCTTTCCTGAGTAGTGCAGTCCGCAGCTGTTCCCACTGCACGCCACACAGGGCTGAGTCTTGCCCAAGGCAGCCCACACTGCCCTCCTTCTGGCCTGGACCTGGCCTCAACCCCAGCCCCAGCTGATTGTGCAACTTCTAGCAGAGCTGCTCCTGGTGTGGCTGAAGCCAGCCAGGTGCTGCTCTGCTTCTCTCACCTCCAGTGGGAACCACCCATCTTAAGCTTTCCCCCTGCTCTGGGTGGTGCAAGAGGGACAGGGGCAGGAAGAGTAGCCACCACTGGAGGCAAGGGAAGCAAAGAAGCACCTGGCTGCCTGTAGCTGCCCTGGGAACAGCCAGGCTGGAAACTGACCCAGGCAGGTGGGTCTGCTCTCCTCTGATATCCAGCAGTGGGTCCTGCCCCTGCTACACTGCTCCAGGCAGGTTAGTGGGGGGAGGGGAGGAAAGCTTCAGTTGGGCAGCTTCTGCTGGAGTCAAGGGAAGCAGAGCAGCACAGCAGGCTGTTTCTGGTGCAGCTGCAGCCAGTCAGGTGCTTCTCTGCTCCTCTTGCTTCTAGCAGTGGTTCTTCTTCCTGTTCCTGTTCCTTCTGTACTACTCCGGGGGGGGGGGGGGGAGCAGCTTCAGCTGGTAGGATCCAGGTGGAGGTAGAAAGGGAGCAGAACAGCACCCAGAACACCCTCACCAGAAGCTGCATGTGCTGGTTGGGGCCTGGGCTGGCAGATGGAAGCATGGCGCAGGCTGCCCCAGTAGAGCAGGTGGGGCTTAGCCCTATGCATAGTGGTGTGGAGACAACCATTTGCTGGATCCAGCCCCTAGGCCATATTTTGCCCACCCCTGTGATATATAGTGTATCATATATGATGTGATATAGTATATTGTATAATCCCAAAAGATGTATTTTGGAGTGAGAGGACAAGGTTTATGAAAGTGTTAAAATTGACTTTTGATTGCAATTAAAATAACCTGCTGGATGAAAAAAGCTGTTTCCTCAAAAAGCATATCTTTTTCTGTTTGGTATACAAAGACTTCAAAATGAATAAAGTTAGTTGAATAACAGAGTCTCCCCACATTCATGAATATACTCATGAATAAACAATTCAAATGTGATTTGATGTTGTTCATGTGGTCAATGCTATTTGTTATTCATTAATACTTAGGGTACTGCTACATATTCTAATGCAAATCTGGAAAGTTTTGAAAATTTGTACCAATGTACAATTTATTGGTTATTCTTTTATGTACCATGTCACTTCTGTTTATCTCTGACACCCAGTCAGGTAAGGGAAGTAATACCATGTGACCAATAGCACAGTGAAATGTTGAGCATCAGACAGACATTGTGAAATAACCAAGATACTGAGAATTATTTTTTCCCAACTACTCAGTGAATCTTTATAAATTACTTTTTGGTAGTGAGGAAAAGATTAGCAAATGTGGATATTTCACAAGATTACTCTCCCAAGTAAAGCCTAAATTCAATAATTTTATATTATTCAACCATTGCTAAAAAAGAGGTAGAGATTTTGTGGCTTTCATTACTATAGTAGCTGAGTCCTCTCAGAAATGAAATGAGCAATATGACTAGCATCTGTTGTGTGAGATTCTCTCTCCATTTGGGAAGATGGATGAGCAACTTTAAATGGGTTGGTTTGAATTCTGTACCTCACAAATCTTCATAGTTCTTTCCTTTTATGCTGAAACATGTACCTTAATTATTTAAAAAAAAATAAATTAAAAAACACACATACACCCCCCCCCACCCCCCCAGAAAAATATATAATGCTTCATATGTAATGGTAAGTTTACAGGGGAAGGTACACTAAAGAAAAAAATCACTATTTACTTAGCTTGTATTTAATGTTATAGTTTTATGATTTTTTTTTTTTTTTTTTTTTTTGAGACCACCCTTTCTTTACTATCCAGGACATTCACTTAGCTTTCTGAAGTATAGCCAGATACAATCCTCATGGTTGAAGCAGATGATATATAGTGTAAAACTTTGTAATATTGCTCTAGGTCAGGAGTTTGCAACCTCTTTGGCTCAATGTACCTCCGGTGGCTGGACCCCAGGGGGGGCTGAGGAGGGGAGGGGTGGCCAGGCAGGGAGTGGTGGCATGTGGCTGGATGCTGAGCGGGGGGGGGGCATGCGACTGGACACAGAGGAGCAGCAGCTGCTGCATGCAACCTTCCCCTGCCCCCCATGTCCAGCCAGGTGGGCGGCACCTGTGTGGGATGGTGCATGGCGGTGCTGCATCCTGACCCACCCACATGTACTCCCTAGGGCCTTCTCAAGTACCCCTGGAGGTATGCATACCCCTTGTTGACAACCCCTGCTCTAGGTTATTTGTAATACATTGTAAAATGTCACTTTGGGCCTTGTTACACACTATGCTGTGAGCCACACAGATATTGATCAGTGGTGGTGCTAGCTTGAGTCTGAAGCAGTCATACATTAAGGCCAGTAGGATCCTGGAGGACTGAAAGATAAGAATCTATCCAGTAACAAGTAAATTGGTCAATGTCAATAAGAACTTGGGCACCCAAAAGAAGGCCGTAAGGGCATTCACAGATGTGGTCGAACATCTGAGCTTGAGCACCACAGCTGTATGCTTGCCTTAAACTGCCCAATGCCCATTCTGAGATGGTTAAAGGAAGTCCAGGCCCTGTGGAACTACCCAAATACCACACATAGGATGGCTGTAGTACAAAAAGAAAATCCCCATGAATTGCATACCATTAGTTATCACTTACCATCCTTCCCTGGAACATATATAGAAAATCCTCAAGCAATTACAACCACCCATCCTAGCTTTTAAACAAGCACCAAACTTTGCTAACCTGATCATCAGAAGCAAACTCCCTATGCCTCAAAACCACACCAAATGGATCTAGACCATGCCAGACAAGAAATTTAAAACCTGCCAACACATTTCTGCCACTCCCACAATAACTACACCTCACAACAGGACCATCACCATTCCTGGATTTTATACCTGTACCTTTCCAAATGTAATATATCGCATGCAGTGCACCAAATTCCCCAATGGAAAATATGTAGGAAAAACCAAATGTCAACTGCGAACCAGAATAAATGCACATTGAAAATCCAGAAAAGACAAAAATATCCAATTACCTGTGGGTGCCCACTTCTCTCTGACAATTGCTTTCTCTCCAGTCTCTCATTTCTAATCCTCAAAGGGAACTTAAAACACCTTTCATAGATGAGCCTATGAACATCACTTCATAAAGCTACTGGATACAAAAACATCATGGACTTAATATAGACATTGGATATATGATATGTTGCAACCTGCCTGACATCTGATTTACTAGGTACCTGCCTGAAGCTTACCACTTTCATTCCTTCACACATTTCCCAACCCCTTGGCCCCCTCCTCTCCTGTTTCTACCCATTTTCTTCCAAACTTCCACCTATTTACATTTTCACAGACTTCTTATCATGCTTTTAGCTTCTTTTCTACCTTGGAGAACTCAGAACAATGACAGAGTCTCCCAATGCCTGCAGAAGGGTGTTTGAGCCTGAAAGCTTGCCAAGAACTCTTTTCTACCTATTTAGTTGGTCTAAGAAAAGATATCACATCTACTCAAAGACCTGTGCCTGCCTAAGTTGTTAGCAGTGTTGTTGGTTGCAGCTGTGTTGGTCCAACTGAAAAGAGAAGGTTTTGGTTTTGGTCTTTCTGAGGGAGATTTTTCAATGCATCACTGACTCTTCAGTCCGGTTGTGTACCATCAAGCTGACCAACCTCTCTGACTCATTTTGGTCTGCCTGACTCTTTGCCAAAGCCCTGACTGACTAGCTGGACCTATACTCTATCCATTTTGCTTCATGCTTTTTGGCTGAAGTGAAAGCTGTCCTTTTTGTGGATGCACTTGCTACTCTAAAGTACTAACTCTGCACATGACATGACCTCCCTCAATAGACAACCCCCCCTTATTGCTGCCTTTTTCTTCATCTGTGGACAGAAATGATTAGCAGATGCACCACTTTGTTGTTCCTCCCCATGACTAACAAGAACATTGGGGAAATACCTTGAGATCCTGTCTGGGAGGGTGCTATACACATGGACAGTTAAATTGCATAATGTCCACGCCTTTGCTGCCTGCCCTGACACAACCTGCAGGTGGCACCTAGTGGCAACTGCACCAGAGCAAGCCCACCTTGTCTTGTACACCCTGTACAATCTACTCATCATCAGGATAACTGGTGATTTCCAGTGGCAGCTGCTGCATGGGGTATTAGCTATAAGCACTCTTGTCCACTGGTTGGACCTAGTGGTGTCGGTGGCCTACCTTTTCTGAGGGGAAGGTGGAAAAGACTCTTTTCCATGCCTTTCTGGACTACCCCGGTATATAGCTACTTTGTTGTCTTCAGGTACCCTCTTTGACACATGGATTTAGACTTCTCTGAGACTGGGGATAAAATCAGGAAGATATACAAAGTGGAAAAGGGAAGTGTGAATTGCCTGGCTAATTTCCTTCTGGGCCAGGCCAAGATGGTAGCAGAAAACAACTTGCAGGGTCCAGTTCTAATGACACCCTCTCACTCTTTTGCTTCCTAGTCCGGGCACATGTCACATTTAAATTTGCACGCTTCACCTTGGAATGATGTAGGCCAGTTTCTGTCATGTTAGGCCAAGGAGGGTACTCTCTGCAAGGTGGAATATGGACAGCTAGTCTTACATCTGTAACCCCATGATAGGCATGGGGGAAGAGGTTTTCAATCTCTTGTGACATGGTGTTTCTTGTTGTTAACAAGTGTGTCATGTTTGGCTTCTGGAAGGGTCACATACCTTTGCACTTTCACCATTTGTTTTTAACATTTGTTTAATAAAGTTTTAAAGAGGCAAAAGTTTGCCTCTGCCTCTCTTTTTAAAATACAGAGCTTTTTGAATAATGTCCTGTGTCTTTGTCAGGCTATCTATAATGATTTCTGATGGTAATAAAGAAGCTGCCATTTGCTAATTAGTAATTATATATCAATGGCATGTATTCTATGCAGTGACCACTAACTCAAAATAGTTAGCGCATATGTTTTACTTTTAAAATACAGTGCACAGTCACCATAGTACAGTATATGAATAAATATTGCAAGGTAGATTGCAAGACTCCACATACTTCACTTTATTGAAGTGTATTTCCATTCCCTGAGTCCTAGGGTTGTTTCTTCCACTGCAGCATATGAACTTCCTTGATATTTGGTAACATGTTAACTTATACTCTTCGTGTGTGCTTCATAAATAAATCAGGTGGTTAGTTTTATCCTGGGAAAATATCCCTCCCATCCAAAGCACTTGTTCAATGAAGAGAGTGATTACTTTTAGCTTGATTTTTTTTTTTCCCTACTCCTAAAATGACTTACACTATTGTCTAATACTTCTTGATTTCCTCAATTACATTGTATTGTGTTGGAGAGAGAAGCTTTCTTGAATAACAAAATCAAATGATGCAGGTTAGATATTAAATTATGGACAAAGTTCATCACTTAACCAAATTTATAATCTTATGACAGTTGCTTTCAGATAATTTTATTTGTATCTTTCATACATTCTACATAATCCACTGCTTACAGAAGCAACCACCGCCCCCCACCAAAAAAACCCAACAACCCAGTGCTCTAAACTTCATGTGCTCCCACACTGAGCCCAGCCTAGAGTCTGCCAGAAGAAACGTCTTATTAGTGGGACCTGGCTTGCCCAATGTCTGTGTAGATCTGGCATTTAGTGGGGCTATTTTTGGTGCTTTTATCTAATAGCTAATTAAATGAGTAAGTGCTTTTTTTCCACATCTGTCAGCATCTCGGGTTACACTATAGAAGCCAAAGCCAATAAAATATAAATAGGGGATGAACTTGGGGTTCTTCCTGGCTTGTTAAAAGTGGACACATAGCTTCCTTGGTCCTTCTTTTCTGGTCAACATACATATAGAACCTCTTCTTGTTGTCCTTAACTTCCTTTGCCAGATGTAGCTCATTCTTTGTCTTTGCCTTTCTGATTTTTCCCCTGTGGGTTCTTGCTATTTCCTGGTACTCTTCCTCCATTGCCTAGAAGCTCCTTGTGCAGCTACATTAATCTCTTGGCATTCTTCTTGTGCTTCCATCTTGTCAGGACAGTGTCTTGTTGGGCTTCCAATACTGTGCCCCATAGAAGCTCCCAGAAGCTCCTCTGCATCTCTGTACACAGGAAAAGCTGGGCAAAGGCACCCCTGTGGCTTGAGGGACCTTTATCATTCTAGCTGTCCTTTGATGACACCATTACCTCCTTAAGTTGGATAGAATCCACCTTTTTTAAACCTAGCATTATAATTTTGCTTTCCCGTGTCTCAGGATCTGGAATTCTATCACATTGTAATCACTCTTTTTCCTAAGTTACCCATCCACTTCACATGCTTCACCAGTTCTTCCCTGTTGATCAGAGCAAGATCCAAGACAGATGATCTCCTACTTTTCCTCCACTTTCTGGAAGAGAAAATTGTCTACCATGCAAGTTTGAAAGTGGCTTGATGTTTTGTTTGGCTGCATTGTTCTTCCAGCAGATGTGTGGAAAATTGAAGTCTCCCATCAGTACTATCCCATAGCTTTTCAATAGATTTACCACTTGCTTGAAGAGTGTGTCATCTACCTCCTCTTTTAATCTCCACCATTATATCGGTGCCATGTATTTCACCTTTCATCTTCACCCAAATGTATTGTCTTCTTCCTCTTGAACCATGGAACAAGAGTATGTGTGTTTGACATACAAGGTAACACTAATGCCTTTTCTCCCTACCTTATCCTTCCAAAAGAGTGTGTAACCTTCCATATTGACATTCCAGTCATAAGAGCTATCCCACCAGGTCTTGGTGAGGCCAAGCAGATCATAGATCTTTTCACAGGCTGCAGTTTCCAGCTCTCACTTATCCCCTATGCTTCTCACATCTGTATAAAGACATCAGACATGTTTTGCATTTTGACCTCCTTGTTTATCTTTTGTACCACTTGTTGCAATCCTGTAGCTCTCTGGCACTTTCCCAGAATTGAGTTGTTTCTTTGAGTCTTTCCCTAGACTGTGTGCTTTGTTGTTGGAGGGTTTTGATCACCATCCCATGTGGAACCTAGTTTAAAGCCCTACTTACTAGGTTGGCCAGGTGACCAAAGATAGTCATCATCAGTCTTGTCAGATGCATCCCATCTCTTAATAGCAGCCCTTCTCCCAAGAAAAACTGCCCATTGTCAAAAAAATCAGAAGCCTTTACTTTGATGCTATCTTGTCATGCATTTATTTCCAGGATATGATGGTCTCTGTCTGGACCCCTGCCTTCCCTGGGAAAGATCAATGAGAACATCACTTGTTCTCCAAGCTCCTTAATCCTCCTGCTAGGAGTCTCATAGTCACCTCTGATCTGGTCAGTATGATCCCCAGAAGTATTGTAGGTGTCTAGATGGACAAACAAGAAGAGATAGTGGTCCAAAGGATGGATGAGCTTTGGCAGACTCTGTGACATCCTGAATTCAAGCTCTAGGGCAGGCAGCACACCTCCTGAACATCCAAATCTGAACAACATGGTGCCTCTGTCCCCCACAGAAGGAAGTCACCAATGAACACCCCTCTTTTCTTCCTTTTTGCTGCAGTGATTGTGGAGCCCCTGTCCTGGAGGTCTTGCACTTCCTGTTCTCCAGGGTGCTATCTCTTCTGCCTTATGCCTGCAGATGTCCTCTCTTGTGCCTTTTCCTCTGCAGTTGTACCACAGAGTACTTGAAAGAGGTTGCTGACTTCAGTATGCTCCCCTTTAATTACATAGGTTCTCCTTCTGCAATCAATGTTAACACTTCTCATTACCCTGTGGGCTCTCCAGTACCAGCCTCTCTTAACTCTTGTCCAAGTAATCTTCCTGATGCAATCTTGTCCCAGATGCAATGGAGCTTGGATACCTGTGGCTCCAATCTGAATCTCATCCTCCAGGACAGACATCAGCTTACAGTTTGGTGAAGATGAAGTACTTGTGACCCTCTGGGAGGAACGCAAACAGCACATCCCACCCAGGTCACAACAGGTAACCTAGAATCAATTTGTGCCTCCTTTGCTCTCTGGAGCACACCCATGCTGTTAGGAGGCACCAGTCACCCCTGCCCCTTCCTCCCTCTTTTTTTTTTTATCCTGAGTTAGGGAGCTGGGGGGCACAGTTTGTGAGTGGGCACAGGGGTAGGCCAGAAGCCCCATATCAAGTCCTATACTTCTGTGCCATGGCTTAGTGCCCCCACCCCAAAATGCTGCTGGCTCACGCAGCAAAAAAACTGCACCATCCCAAGTGTCCCCCGTGCCCCTCCTACCAGTTGCCCGTGGGAAGGGAGGAGAAAGACGCGTCATGAGAATCTTCTCACCAAGCACCTGCACCAGGGCCCTTGCCCACATTCCTACATGCATGCGCACACTGTCTCCGGCTCCCTCCTCAGGTGCATTCCCTAGACAAACTGTGTTATCTGCCCTCTGTTCCCTGCTTACATGGTTTGCTAGTGGCTGCCTTTTTTATAAGACTACCTATCCTAGGTTCAGTTAGCTAAACCAGCCCCACAAAGAACAACTCCTGTCTCTCACTCACTCCAGAAGGGGAAAGAAAAGAACAAAAAGAGAGAGAGAAGGGGAAAGGAAGGAAAAGCTATCGCACACCACAGGCAGGGAAACAAAATCCAAACACACACAGCACCCACTAGACAAGCACTCCAGCACCAATAAGCCAATCCAAGTCACTGACACAGAAAAGGCAGTCCTACACCTGAACTACTTATCCCAGACCACAGCTTTCTGCTTACTGCTCAGCTTACAGCTACTTGCTTTAAGTTTTTGACATAAAAATTGTTATGGCAACACAAAAATATGATCAGTTTCCAGACTACATCTATCCCAGGATTAAGTGAGCTTGGGCTCATGAAAGCTACACATCTCTGATTTAGTTAGTCTTCCAGGTGAAAATATACCCTGTTTTCTGCCTGATTTCAGACCAACACAGCTAACTACCTCTACACATCCCCAACCATACAGTTGATCCAATAAAAAATATCAGCCACAAGAATTCTTGTCTCTCTCATACTTCCTGGACCATCATGGCAACAGCATAACTTCAGCACTATCACAGGACAGGAAGACCTACTTTCTTTTCACTTGTATGTGAAAAATAGGTAGCTGGTTTACTTGTATCTCAGTTCTGCAAAAGGGGTCTCCATTACTCTGACTGATAAAAGGTAGTTTAGCAGACCTTGTTTATAACAAGCTGTGGAATGAAGAATTGAAAAAAAATGGAACTTGTGTCCTGAAGGTATAACAAGAAAAAGCATTAACTATTAGATGTGGAACTCTTATTTTTTTTTTTTAAATTGTTGGCTTATTAACTAAGTTTCTAATTTTTACTTGATTTCCATATGTTTGTTGAAAATTTCAGTCCCTAAAATTGAAAAGAATAACTCCACCCCCACCCCCCAGTCAACTACACTTTTTGTTAATATATACCAAACAATTTCAGATCGTGACTTTTATAAATGCTTGCTTTTTTTTATGAAAACGAAAAGCTGCTTTGGGAGAGAATCCCCTTCCCTGTCCAGGTCCAGCTGTATCCTGTCCCTCCCCTTTTAGTGTGTCCACCTCACCCCAAATCATGGTGTCATCTGTGAATTTTAACAGGGTGCTTTTTACCCCCTTGTCCAAGTCGCTAATAAAGAAATTGAACTGTGTGGGCCCAAGTACTGAGCCCTGGGGGACTCTACTGCTCACATCCCTCCAGGTTGAATATGACCTGTCCATCACCACTCTCTGAGTGTGGCCCCTCAGCCAATTTGCTATCCACCTGACTGTGTAAGCATCATGCCATAGTCACCTAGCTTTTTAATGAGAATGGGGTGGGAGACAGTGTCAAAGGCCTTCCTGAAGTCCAGAAGGACTACATCTACTGTGCCACCTGTGTCCAATGATTTTGTGACCTAATCATAAAAGGTAATCAGGTTGGTTTGACATGACCTGCCCCTAATGAAACCATGCTGGTTACCCCTGAGCATCATCCCCACTGCTGGCCCTTGACAGATGTGCTCTTTGATAATCTTCTCAAAGAGCTTTCCCAGGATCGAAGTAAGACTAATGGGCCTATAGTTGTCTGGGTTCTCCCTGCTCCCTTTTTTGAAGATGGGGACCACATTGGCCCTCTTCCAGTCATCCAGCCACCTGGCCAGAGCATTACAAGTGCTTGTAAAGCCGTGCCAGGGGCCCTGTGATAACCCCTGCTAACTCCCTCAACACCCTGGGGTGGAGAGCATCTGGACCTGCTGAATTGAACACGTCCAGTCCCTCCGGAAGTTCTCTAACCCAATCCTCCCTGACTCTAGGCTTGGCGGAGTTTCTCCCAAGTCCATCCTGAATCTCAGTAGGGGAGTCCCGGTCCCTGCACAAGAACATAGAGGGGAAGAAATTGTTAAAGAGGTCTGCTTTCTCCTTTGGTGCATCCACCAGATTGCCAAGCATGTCCTGCAGGGGCCCTACATTACCCAGGACCTTCTTCATTCTCCCTATGTATTTAAAAAAGGACTTTTTGTTATCCTTGATCCTTGATGCTATCCCTAGTTCTGTATCTGCCTTAGCTTTCCTAACAGCCCCCCTACAGACCTGAGCGATGGAGATGTACTGCTCTTTGGTGATAGCCCCTCTCTTCCACTGGGTGTATGCCTCCTTTTTGGCAATCAGGCATTCATGAATGCCCTTGGTGAGCCAGGGGGACTTTTGGGTATGCTTGCCCCCTTTGATTCTTGTTGGGATTGTCACACCTTGGACCCTGAGTATTGTCTCTTTAAGGAATGACCACTCATCTTGGGCACCAAGTTCCCCTACTCTCCAGTTTCCCAGTGCCTTTCCTACCAATCTCCTCAGCTCATTGAAGTTAGCCCTCTTGAAGTCAAGGGCTACTGCCTTGCTGCAGGCCCTTGACACCCTGCGCTGGATGTTGAATTCCAACAGGCAATGATCACTGTCACCCAGGTGGTCAAGAACCTGGAGTCCCCTCACCAGGTCAGGACCAGGTCCAACAGGGCATTTGCCTAGTGGGACTGTTCACCTCATGGGTTAAGTGGAGGTCCTGTATCTTGGCAAGGAGCCTTTGTGAGCATTCCGACCTGGCTGACTGCTCCTCCCAGCAGATGTCTGGGTAATTTTGATCACCTGTGACTACTACATCCCTTGCCTTAAATGCTTTTGCAAGCTAATTCGAGAATTCATGGTCCCCCTTGGTTGGGAGGTCTGTAGTAGACCCCCACCTTTAAGTCCCTTTCCCTACGATCCCCCTGTATTCTGACCCAGAGCACTTCAGCCTGCACCTTCTCTGAGCCCCTCCTTCTAGTTGAGGATGTGTATTGCTCTTTGACGTAGAGTGCCACACCACCGCCTTTCCTCCCCACTCTATCCCTCCTGTATAGTCTATAGCCCCTAATGTTAACTGCCCAGTCATTATATGAATCCCACCAGGTTTCTGTGAGCCCTACTTTGTCCAGGTTTGAACTAGCTATCCAGAGGGCGAGTTCTGCCTGCTTATTCCCCATACTATGAGCACTGGTGTAGAGGCATTTAAGGCCTTGAATTGGTATGTGCAACCCCCTGATTCCCAGAACTATCTGGACCCTTGTTATTTACCTGGGTACTCCTTGTGCACATCAGCTGTCTTGGTTGGGAGGTGTCCTCAAGTCCTCCTGTGGCCCCATCCCCCAGTGAAGCTAATTTAAAATGTGCCTCATGCGATCAGCCAACCTGGAACAGAAGATATGCTTGCCTTTAGGGGAGAGGTGTAGCCCATCCCAACCAAGCAAGCCCCCTGTGCAAAAGTATGGGTCGTTATCCAGGAACCCAAGGCCTGCCTGGTGGCACCAACTCTAACCATCGGTTTACCTTGCCAATGCAGGCCTCATGTCGCCATTCATGTCTACTCACCGGGAGAATAGAGGAGAATACCTGTGCCCTGTCTCCTTGAGCTTGGCCCCCAGGGCCTCAAAGTCTTTCATGATGCGGTCTGGGTTGCCTCTGACCACATCATTTGTTCCCACATAGATAAGAACTGTGGGGTACTGGTCTGAGGGTTGAATGTAGGCTAATCTAATAGATTATGGTCATGTTAAAATTATGTTGTTGTCATGATGGTCCAGGAAATATGTGAGAAGCAAGATTTTTTGTGGGTGATACCTTTTATTGGATTGAGTGTGTGGTTGGGATAGATTTAGACAAGCTTTTGGCTATCACAGTATCCTTTCTTGGTCCAATAAAAAGATATCGCCCACAAAACTTCTTACCTCTCAAATAGTTTCATAGTAGCTAGGGTCAGGAGGGACCTAAACAGATCATCTAGCCTGACTCCTGCCACAGGCAGGAATGAATTATGGGTTCACAAGACCCCAGACAGCTGATCATTCAACCTCTTGAATTTGAACAAGGTAGAGGCGAGGACCACTTCCCTGGGAAGTAGGTTCCAGATTTTGGCCACCCTAACTGTAAAATATTGCCTTCTAATCTGTAACCTAAATCTATTCTCCATCAGTTTATTACCATTGTTCCTTGTCACCCCAGGTGGTGCTGGGGAGAAAAAAGGTTCTACCTATTGGCTGTTGATCTCCCCTGATGAGTTTGTAGGCAGCCATCAGGTCCCCCCTTAGCCTTGTCTTGCTGAGGCTGAACAGGTTCAGGTCCCTCAGTCTCTCCTCATAGGGCCTGTCCTGCTGCCCTCTCACCAAGTGGGTGTCTGTCCTCTGAACCCTCTCCAGGCTGGCCACATCCCTTTTGAAGTGCGGCACCCAGTACTGGACGCAGTACTCCAACTGCAGTCTGACCAAAGTCACATAGAGGGGGAGTATCACCTCTCTGGACTGGCTTGAGATGCACCTTTGGATGCATGACTAGGTATGGCAGGCCTTGCTGGCTGCTGTCTGGCATTGGTGGCTCAAGTTCATCTTGGAGTCAATAATGACTCCAAGATCGCTTTCTGCCTCTGTGCTTTCAAGAGGGGAACTCCCCATCCTGTATGTGTGCTGTGGATTCCTTCTCTCAAGGTGCAGCACCCTGCATTTGTCTACGTTAAACCTCATCCTATTCTCATCTGGCCACTTTTGTAGTCTGTCTAAATCTAGTTGCAGGCTCTCTCTCTCTTCAAGTGTGTCCACCTCACTCCACAGCTTAGTGTCAACAGCAAACTTGGACTGCGTGGTTTCCATCCCCTCGTCCAAGTCGCTGATGAAGATGTTAAACAGTGCAGGCCCGAGGACCGAGCTCTGGGGTACCCCACTGCTCACATCTCACCAGGTTGAGTACAACCCGTCCACCATTACTCTCTGAGTGTGCCCCGTCAGCCAATTTTTTACCCATCCAACTGTGTAGGCATCAATGCCACAGTCACTTAATTTATTGATGAGGATGGGGTGAGAGACAGTGTCAAAGGCCTTCTTAAAGTCTAGAAAGACTACGTCCACAGCGACACCATCATCCAAGGATTTAGTTACTTGGTAATAAAAAGCAATCAGGTTGGTCAGGCAAGACCTGCCTTTGATGAACCCATGCTGATTGCCCCTGAGCATGATCTCCCCTGCAGGCCCCCCACAGAAGTGCTCCTTGATGATTCTCTCCAAGATCTTCCCGAGCACCGAGGTGAGGCTTACAGGCCTATAGTTACTTGGGTCCTCCTTCCTCCCTTTCTTGAAAACTGGGACCACATTAGCCCGTTTCCAATCCCCCAGCACCTGGCCAGATGAGCACAAATGCTCATACAGCTGGGCCAAGGGCTCCACGATGACCCCTGCCAGCTCCCTCAACACCCTTGGGCAGAGGGCATCTGGACCTGCAGATTTAAAAATGTCTAGCCCCTCCGGAAGGTCCCTTTCTACATCTGCACTGACTGAAGGCCTGACAGAGCTATCCCCAAGATTGTCCCTACCTCTGGTAGGTGGGATATCCCAGTCCCTGTTCAGGAAAACAGAGGCAAAGAAACTTAAAAATATCAGCTTTCTTGTCTGGTGTAGCCACAAGATTACCATTTGCATCTAATAGATCATACTTTTATCTGAAAGATGGTAACAGTCTGAGAATCAGATAATTCAGTCCTATAACATTTTATATGTTATGGCATAGGACTGAAAAAGACCTTCCTGGGATTAAGTCTGGGTCCCTGATTTCAGATAGTGGCATAATGTCTGTAGAATTATCAAGGTGAACCTTCAAATTTAATTACGTGTTTTGCTTCCACTCTTCCTATGGGAAAGTTGTTTTAGAACCTTACCTCTTAAATGATTATGTGAGAGAGAGACCTTTTGTACAGATATATTTTTACAGTAAGATTATACAACTATTTTATTTCCCCAAACAACAAAATATTGCATTTTTAATCAAATGTACCAATATAATTTAGTACATTAGGAAATATATGTACACATGGTTTATTCATAAAGCGTTCAAACTAACACATACAAATAGAAAAAGGAAGTGGAAAATTCAGGTTCTGACGTGGTTGATGACGTGTTCTCTCCTCTCCTACTCTGACATTTTATACATTTAAGCTAAGTATAGACATTCAAAAAGCCCAAGGCAGAGTCGTACCAATTTTCACAACTTTTTCTAAGTGCCCTAGATTAGATTGGGAGTGAACAGAACTCGCATTCACCCTTGGAGGGGGAAGCATGGAGGTGATCTGCAGCAGCCAAGGCCAGCAAACTAGGCGTGCTTGAGCAGAATACCAGAAAATATTGAGCCTACCTGAGCAGCCAGCCACCCTTGATGGGCTAGAGTGGTCCCACTCCCACCCCAACTCTGTGCCACCTGTTGGCTGTCAGCACTTGCTGGGGGGGGGGGGGGCAGGAATGGAGTCCCACACTGTACAGCCTGCCCCCACCCCCAAGCTATGCTGGCTCAGATCTGGGTGGTCTGGATCCATACAGCTGCCTGCCAAACACGGGTCCAGATAGTCTTCCTAATCGGGGGGGGTGGCACCCACAGCTATGCAAGGCCTTAAATGCCTGTATACCAATGCTCGGAGTATGGGGAACAAACAGGAGGAACTCACCCTCAGAATAGCCAGTTCAAACCCAGACCTATCAGGGCTTACAGAAACGTGGTGGGATTCATCCCATGACTGGGCAGTTAGCATTAGGTGCTATAGGCTCTACAGGCGGGATAGAGAAGGAAGGAAGGGAAGCGGTGTGGCACTTTATATCAAAGAGCAATACACATCCTCTGCCAGCAAAATGGGGTCGGAGGAGGGGCAAGCTGAAGTGCTCTGGGTCAAGATACAAGGGGGTTGTGGGGAGAGGGATTTAATGGTGGGGGTCTACTACAGACCCCCCAACCAAGGGGACGAGCTGGACCAGGAATTTTTGGGCCAGCTTGCAGAGGCACTTAAGGCAAGGGATGTAGTTGTCATGGGTGATCTAAATTACCTGGACATCTGCTGGGTGGAGCAGTCAGCCAGGTCAGACCGTTCCAGGAGGTTTCTGGCTGAGATACAGGACCTCCACTTAACCCAGGAGGTGCACAGTCCCACCAGAGGAAATGCCCTGTTGGAAGGGCATGTATGAATGCCCTGTTGGACCTGGTCCTGACCACAGGTGATGATTTGGTAAGGGGGTTCTAGGTCCTTGACCACCTGGGTGATAGTGATCATTGCTTGCTGGAATTCATCATCCAGCACAGGGTGACAAGGGCCTGCAGCAAGGTGGTAGCCCTAGACTTCAAGAGGGCCAACTTCAATGAGTTGAGGAGATTGGTGGGAGAGGTGCTGGGGTTCTCAAGGGCAGGGGAACTCAATGCCCAAGTTGAGTGGTTGTTCCTTAAGGAGACGATACTCAGGGCCCAAGGGGTGATGATCCTAAAGAGAAGCAAAGGGGGCAAGCGTGCCCAAAAGCCTCCCTGGCTCACCAAGGATGTCCGGAATGCCTGGTTGCCAAAGAGGCGGCATACACCCGGTGGAAGTTGTGGGGGCGCTATCTCCAAAGAAGAATATACCTCCATTGCTCGGGCCTGTAGGGGGGCTGTTAGGAAAGCTAAGGTGGACATAGAGCTAGGACTAACATCCAAGATCAAAGATAATAAAAAGTCCTTTTTCAAATATATAGAGAGGATGAAGAAGGCACCTGGAAATGTGGGGACCCTGCAAGATACGCTGGGCAACCTGGTGGTTGCGGCAGAGGAAAAGGCAGACATCTTTAACAAATTCTTCACCTCTGTTTTCTTGTGCAGGGACCGGGACTCCCCCACCGTGATTCAAGATGGACTTGAGGGGAATGCCTCAAGACCTAAGGTTGAGGAGGACCGGGTTAGAGTGCTTCTGGAAGGGCTGGACGTGTTCAAATCAGCAGGTCCAGATGCTCTCCACCCCAGGGTGTTGAGGGAGCTAGCAGGGGTTATTGCTGGGCCCTTGGCATGGCTTTACGAGCGCTCGTGGTGCTTGGGCCAGGTGCCAGATGATTGGAAGATAGCCAATGTATTCCCCATCTTTAAAAAAGGGAGGAGGGAGGACCCAGGGAACTATAGGCCCATCAGTCTTACCTCAATCCTGGGGAAACTCTTTGAGAAGATCATCAAGGAGCACATCTGTGATGGGCCGGCATCGGGGATGATGCTCAAGGGCAACCAGCACGGTTTCATTAGGGCAGGTCTGTCAGATCAACCTGATTTGCCTTTTACAATCAGGTCACAAAAGCATTGGATACAGGTGTCACCATGGATGTAGTCTTCCTGGACTTCAGCAAGGCCCTTGACAGTTGACCACCCCATCCTCATTAAGAAAACTAGGTGACTGTGGCATCAATGCCTACACGGTCAGATGGATTGCAAATTGGCTGAAAGGTCATACTCAGAGGGTGGTGGTGGACGGGTCATATTCGACCTGGGGGGAGGTGGGCAGCAGAGTCCCCCAGAGCTCGGTCCTTGGGCCCGCGCTATTCAATTTCTTTATCAACAATTTGGATGATGGGGTGAAAAGCAACCTGTTCAAAATTGCTGATGGTACCACAATTTGGGGTGAGGTGGGCATGCTAGTAGGGAGGGAAAGACTGCAGAAAGACCTGGATGGGCTAACAAAAACAGGATGCGTTTCAATACTGACAACTGCAGGGTGCGCACTTGAGCAGTAGTAACTGGCAGCACACTTATAAGATGGGAAACTCCCTTCTTGAGAGCACGGAGGCAGAAAGGGATCTTGGAGTCATCATTGACTCCAAGGTGAACGTGGGACGACAATGTGAGGTCACGGTCGGTAGGGCTAACCGGACCTTATTGTGCATCCACAGATGCATCTCAAGTACGGCCAAGGAGGTGATCCTCCCCCTCTACGCAACACTGGTCAGGCCACAGCTGGAGTACTGTGTCCAGTTCTGGGCACCCCACTTCAAAAGGGATGTGGACAACATTGAGAGGGTCCAGAGGAGGGCCACCCGTATGATCCAGGAACAGCAGGGCAGACCCTACAATGAGAGGCTACAGGACCTGAACCTGTTCAGCCTTCACAAGAGAAGGCTGAGGGGGGACCTGGTGACCATCTATAAACTCACTAGGTGGGACCAGAAGGGTTTGTGGGAGACCTTGTTTCCCCTAGTGCCCCCCATGGATAACAAGGAATAACAGCCACAAGTTGTTGGAGAATATTCATAGATTCATAGATGTTAGGGTCAGAAGGGACCTCAATAGATCATTGAGTCCGACCCCCTGCATAGACAGGAAAGAGTGCTGGGTTCAGATGACCCCAGCTAAATGCTCATCTAACCTCCTCTTGAAGACCCCCAGGGTAGGGGAGAGCACCACCTCCCTTGGGAGCCCATTCCAGACCTTGGCCACTCGAACTGTGAAGAAGTTCTTCTAATGTCTAGTTTAAATCTGCTCTCTGCTAGCTTGTGGCCATTATTTCCTGTACCCCTGGGGGTGCCTTGGTGAATAAAACCTCACCAATTCCCTTGTGTGCCCCCGTAATGAACTTATAGGCAGCCACAAGGTCGCCTCTCAACCTTCTCTTGCGGAGGCTGAAGAGGTCCAGGTGCCCCAGTCTCTCTCTCCTCATAGGGCTTGGCCTGCAAGCCCTTAACCATACGAGTGGCCCTTCTCTGGACCCTCTCCAGGTTACCCACATCCCTCTTGAAGTGTGGCGCCCAAAACTGCATGCAGTATTCCAACTGCGGTCTGACCAGCGCATGATAGAGAGGAAGTATCACCTCCTTGGATCTGTTCGCCATGCATCTGCTGATGCACGATAAAGTGCCATTGGCTTTTCTGATGGCTTCGTCACACTGCCGACTCATGTTCATCTTGGAGTCCACTAGGACTCCAAAATCCCTTTCCGCTTCCGTT
Source organism: Alligator mississippiensis (assembly GCF_030867095.1). Taxonomy (NCBI): domain Eukaryota; kingdom Metazoa; phylum Chordata; order Crocodylia; family Alligatoridae; genus Alligator; species Alligator mississippiensis. Next base: position 48,800,507 of record NC_081830.1, read on the forward strand.
CCACCAAGCAGGTCATTCCCTAGGCTGTAGGTATGCTGGACATTTTTCCTCCCTAGGTGCAGCACTTTGCATTTCTTCTTGTTGAATTGCATTCTGTTGTTTTCCGCCCATATGTCCAACCTGTCCAGGTCTGCTTGCAGCTGTTCCCTGCCCTCCAGCATGTCCACTTCTCCCCACAGTTTTGTGTCATCTGCAAACTTGGACAGAGTACACTTCACTCCCTTGCCTAAGTTGCTGATGAAGACATTGAAGAGTATTGGTCCAAGGACCGAGCCCTGCGGGACCCCACTGCCCACACCCTTCCAGGTCAAAGCCGACCCATCCACTACAACTCTCTGGGTGCGACCCTCTAGCCAACTTGCCACCCACCGGACCGTGTAGTCATCCAAGTCACAGCCTCTTAACTTGTTTACCAGTATGGTGTGGGATACCGTATCGAAGGTCTTCCTGAAGTCTAAGTATATGACATCAACCCCTACTCCTGCATCCAGGCGTTTTGTAACCTGGTTATAAAAAGAGACTAGATTAGTCAGGCACGATCTGGCTGCTATGAACCCATGCTGGTTCCCCCTCAGCATAATTTATCCTGCCGGGCTCTCGCAAATGTGAGCCTTGATAATTTTTTCAAAGACTTTGCCTAGGATGGAGGTGAGACTGACTGGCCTATAGTTGCCTGGGTCCTCCTTCCTCCCCTTCTTGAAAATGGGGACCAAATTGGCCCTTTTCCAGTCCTCCGGGACCTGGCCCGTGTGCCACAAGTGTTCAAATATTACCGCCAGTGGCTGTGCAGTGACGTCAGCCAGTGCCTTCAGTACCCTCGGATGGAGCTCATCCGGGCCTGCCGACTTAAAGACATCCAGTTCCTCCAAGTGACTCTGCACCATCTCAGGGTCTACACATGGTAGTCTGGCGTCTTGCTGCTGCCTCTCTACAATCCCAGTGAGAGCCTTGTCCTGCCCCTCACTTAGGAGCACTGAGGCAAAGAACTCGTTGAGGAGTTCAGCCTTGTCCCGCCTGTCCGTCACCAATTGTTTCTGCCCATTTAGTAGGGGTCCTATTCCACCCTGGGCCTTCCTTTTCCTCCCTATATATCTAAAAAATGATTTTTTGTTATCCTTTACTTGGGATGCCATCCTCAGCTCCATGGTAGCTTTGGCCCGTCTAACTGCCTCCCTACAAGTGCGAGCAGAGGAGGTATACTCCTCTTTGGTAATCTCTCCCCGTTTCCACTTTTTATATGCTCCCCTTTTAGTCTGCAGGCTGCCCTGGATTTCTCTGGTCAGCCAAGGAAGTCTCCTGGCCCCTTTTCCTCTTTTTCCTCGCATCGGCATCATCTCCCTCTGTGCCCGAAGGATCATTTCCTTAAGGCACAGCCACCCTCCCTGGGCTCCCATCTCTTCAAAACTCCTACTCTGCAGTGAGTCCTCGACTAATCACCTGAGTTCATTGAAATCAGCTTTCCTAAAGTCTAGCACTTTCACCCTACTAGTTACCTTACCCACTCAACATCTTATGGTGAATTCTATTATTTGGTGATCACTGTCCTCCAGGTGACTATCAATCTGTAGGTCTCCTACCATATCATCCCCCGTTGCCAATACCAGGTCCAGTAAGGCATTCCCCCTAGTGGGACTGTGTTCCTCCTGCGTCAGGTGGAGGTCCTGTACACAGGATAGGAACATGCGTGAATGGTGGGACTTTGTTGTCTGTGTCTCCCAGCAGATGTCTGGGTAGTTTAGGTCCCCCATGACTACCGCCTCTTTAGCTTTTATGGTTTTTATGGTCTCTGAAAACTGCCTCAGGAGCCCCGAATCTAGTTCTTCCCCTTGCTGTGGGGGTCTGTAGCAGGAGGTTTAGATTAGACATTCGTAAGAAGGGGTGGGGTTGTGGAGAGAAGCCTGATTGGCTGAGGGTCCCTGGCAGCCCCAGGGAAGCCACAGCCATGTGGCCTCTCCGGATATACTGGCTTTTAGCTCTGTGGCAGCCTGGGGGTAGGTCAGACCAGGCACTCTGCTGGAATGGAAGTATGGGGGCAAAGGCTAGCCCACCTGCCCTGCAAACTTAGTTTTGGAGGGAGCCACAAAGGCTCCTGGGATACCAGGGGACTGCAACTTATCTTGAGTCAGAAGAGAATCTGGGATGGAAGTTTGATATACTAGTATAACCTAAACTGATTAAATCTGATACTACCCAGAACTGTCTTAGACCAGGTTCTGCCATTTTTACACCAGTCTGTGTGCACTGAACCTCTGTTCTGTCATAATTTTACACATATTTCCGATCATTTATACTGGCATACATATAATTTGTGTACCTAGCCTTAGAGAAACCTGCTTTCTGTAGTTACCATCTTTAGAAATTTGTACATGAGTATTACTTATAACCTTTGTTTCATTTCTTTTTTAAGTTTATGAAAGGATCAGTTGAAGTGGTTGTCTGCGGTAATTGAGCAGGGGTGGGCAAAATGTGGCCCAGGGGCTGGATGCAGCCTGCCAGGCCATTCTACCCAACCCACAGGACCACTAAAAAATTTAGAAAATTAATATTTATCTGCCCTGGGCTGCCTGTCATGCAGCCCTTGATGGCTTGCCAAAACTCAGTAAGCAGCCCTCTGCCCAAAATAATTGCCTGCCCCTGTAATAGAAGATCGGATATGATAATGAAGGAGGGCCTTTCCAGTCCTTTATTTCCATTTTTTTTAATTGAAATTATCTTTTATCATACAAATGTTTAGTAGCAGTGATCATGTAAGAAACATTCCTCAGTATCTTCAGAGAACACTTATGAAGTACTTTAAGACCTATAACTCCATAACGAACTGCCACAAATCCATATGAAAGGAGAATGAGAAGAATAATCCCTTTGCTGATGGAAATTGGCAGCTGCACTGATCGCTTCTGTTATGAAATGGATTCAGGAATTAATGGAGGAGATAAAATAACTTCTGTTAAGATATGAAGTTTTTACTGCTTAAATGAAGACCTCATTGGTATGAAAACCCTTCTATAGCAGTCACATCTGAGGAGTTCAGAATAAAATATGGACTGTAACCAAAACCAGTATAGATGTGCAAAAGTGAGAAAGTACCCGGTTTCAGGCACTGCATACATGGCTATTGTGGTGTTATGAAAGTATTTTCTGCTGCAGGCATGCCAATATCACATTTGCTGCTGTCTGACTGATTAATTAATTCATTGGTGACCATACATTATAGGTTCTCCTTTTCTGCTCTGTTCACACAAGTTATGAGACTGTTACAGGTCCTAACAAAAAAACTTTGATTTTAGCTAAATCTGTAGCTCCCCAACCCTTTTGCTCCAGAGGTCTCTAGATCTATTCAAACTGTTGGCCAAAATGTGAGATGGCAGACATGACAATCCCTAAATAGAGTAAATAGTTTTCATTGGGAATACTCTTTTTGCTATTCCTAATCAGAACAACTTTTTTTTTTCAGATTTCAAGGCATCTGCTTCCTTTTTTCTAAGACATGCCTCTAAATCAGGGATAGGCAACCCTCAGCAGGCATGTCAATTCCAGGAGGTATGCCAAGGAAAATGTTTATAAAAAACAATTTTTTTAAGTTGCTGTTCCAGGCTCTCTGGAGCAGCAACAGCTCCCAACACTGCTGCCCCTGCCCTTGTGTCTGTGGTGGTGCACAGGGACACCTACAAAATCAAAGGACCCTCCATGCACCCCACTCCCACCAATTTTACAGTTCCCCCCATGCACCCCTGCCTACACACATACCATTCGCTGCTCCCTCCTGATCAGCGGTTGGGTGAAAATCAGAGTTTTAAATATGGCACAATTTTTGCCTCCCAGCCAGTTGGCAACAAACAATGGGGCTGCCAGGGTCCCTCAGCCAATCAGTGGTGAGAGGCAAAAACCGTGCCACATTTAAAACTTTAGTTTTTGCCTCTCCACCAATCAGGAGTGAGTGGTAAGCAGCAGGTCCCCTCTACCAATCAGCAGTGGGAGGAGCACAGGGAACTCTGCAAGATGAAAGGAGCTGCTGTGCAGCCCCACACCCTCCATTAATTTGGTAGGTCCCTAATCAAGGGTGGTACTAGGAGGGGCTTGTGGGGGCTATGGCCACCCCAAAATTTGTCTTAGCCCCCCATAGCCACCCCTCACAAAGCTGCCCCATATACCCCATGCAACAGAGCCTGTCCTGCTCCTACCTGTAGAGCAGCCACATCAGGAAGAAGCTGGTGCTGCCCCTGTCCCTAATCATGGGTGACTCCTAGGGGAGGCATGGGGGGAACGTCAGGGTGAGACTTGGGCATGGGTGCCACCTAGATGGTATGGGTGCTGCTCCTACTCACCTGCCACATCTGTGATGTTCCTTGTTGGGGAGGCAGTTCCCTTCAGGTGGCCCCCAAAAGTCAAGAGGTCTCGACCCTGGTCTTTTCTTCATGGGGCTCCAAACCTCCCCTTTACACCACCCTTGCCACATCCACAGCCTGGACAAATGCTTCACTCTGCAGGTCTTCCTCTGGATGATATCTCCTTTCATCCAGATTACCCGACCTGGGATGGGTCAGGCCTTCTTGACCATTACAATCTTCCTCCCACAATTGGTTCCTCAGCTTCAGGCTAACTTGGGTACATAAACCTGCCCTGCCTTAAGGCTGACTAGGACTTCACATAAATCTAATAGAAAGCATCCGGCGTCCACTGACAGACCCCTGGAATCCTGCTTCTTACTCAAAACAAAGGAGAAAGGATATGGGGGGGGACTTGCTTGTCCCTTCCCTCCTAGTGATTATGGGGGTGGGCAGCCGCCCTGTGCCCCTCCCCGATCCTTCTTCCCAATGCAACCGCCTCTGGATCCCTGCTGACCTGGGGTCACTCTCTTGCTCTTCCTGAGCTGGTGGTCCATGCAGTTCCCACGTCGGGCTGCTCTTTTCTCCCGACCGAACTGCTTGTGAGAGCTAGCAGCTCCCTGCTGCCTTCCCCAGCCACTGTACCTGTATTCCCTGGTGGGGCTGTGGCATTGTTCTTGGGTGTCTCTTGTCTCCCTAGGCTTGGGTTTCTTCCACACCGCCCTGCCAGAACCCTCCAGTCACCACTCTACTCCTCTTGCCTGCTCTCCAGGTGGGCGATCCTCTCTTCAGCTCCTGCTGTATCCTGGCCGGCATCTCCCTCTTCCCCCACTGGCTGCCCTCTTCTCCCAGCTGCTATTTGAGCAGCCTGCATCTCGCCGAGGCTCCACCCCCATCCCTCACCAATCTGCAGCTTCAGGGAGCTCTGGAATTGTGGAGCCTGTGTCCACATTCCTTCCCAGCTGCTGCTCATTTGGGCCTTTGCAGTGAGTATTGGGGCACATGGGGTGGGAGTCTGGGACCCACTAGTGGGGCTTTTATTGTCCCTTTCACACTGCCTACATTGTTGGGGTGGAGGAGGGGAAAGAATACCAGCAGCAGTGGCAGCCACCGCCACCTCATGGGCCCATTTCTCATGCACCTACATTGCTGGGGGGTTGAAGCAGCTGGGCTCTGGTGGCAGTTTCTTACTCCTATCTCCCTCCCAACTCTTTCTCTTTTCCTCTCTCCCTCCCCCCTCTTTTTCTTTTCCTCTCTCATTACAGCATGTTTAACCAAAAAAAAAAAAAACCAAACAAAAAAACAAACACAACAAAAGTAGTATATGAAGTTTTATTTATTGTCACCTAGCTTAGAAGTTTTAGAAAACCTGGTATTTACTGTAAAACAAAAACCAGAAAACAAAAACATCAACAGCATTTATGATTATGGGTGGTAGTTGACAGAACCAAATCAACATGGCACTCGGTGACTAGTGGTGTTCTCCAAGGCTCTGTTCTTAGACCTGTACTCTTTAAAGTCTTCATAAATGATCTGGACACTGGTGTCAAAAGTGGATTGGCCAAGTTTGCTGATGACACCAAACTTTGAGGAAGAGTCTTTACACTTGAGGATAGGCTGGTGATCCAGGCTGCCCTCAATAGGCTTACAAGGTGGGTGGATGAAAACCTGATGGCATTCAATATGGAGAAATGCAAGGTGCTCCACCTCAGGAATAAAAACCCACATCACACTTAGGCTTGGCAGTGCTACACTTGCTAACACCATGACCAAAAGAGACTTGGGGGTCATGATTGACCACAACACGAACAGCAGCCACTAAAGTGTTACCACAAAGTGAACAAAACTATGGCTTGCATCTACCCATGCATCTTGAGCAAGACCCAGGATGTCATCCTCCAGCTCATGAACATCGCATGCCCCTGGTGCCTGGTGGGGCACAACAGCCGTGGTGTGAGCACTGCGGCAGTAAATGGGGGAGCTCCCTCAGATGCCGCTGGCGCTGTCTGCAGTGCAGGGGGGGCGTGTGCCAACCAGGGGTCGGCGACCACCCACAGATGACACTGGCAGCATTGGCAGTGGCCATCGGGGATTGTGGACCACCCGCAGACACTGCCAGCAGTGTCAGCGGTGGGGTGGTGAGTGGCAACTGTCCGCAGGCACCACTGGCCCTTTTTGTAGCAGGTGCACTGCCACGCTTAGGAGGTGTACATGCACCCGCCTGCACCCTCTACACGTTGCCCCTGCTCCCACTGTACTCAGCCTTGGTAAGGCCGCAGCTGGAGTACTGCATCCAATTCTGGGCTTCACAATTTAGGAAGGACGTGGAGGAGCTTGAAAGAGTCCAGAGGAGAGCCATGCACGTGATCAGAGTGCAAGAGAACAGGTCTTATGAAGAAAGGCTGTGAGCTATGGGACTCTTCACCCTGGAGAAGCTCAGGCTCAGGGGTGACTTGGTGGCAGCCTACAAATACATGAGGGGTGTACATCAGGATCTGGGGGAACAGCTGTTCACCAGAGCACCCCAAGGGATGACAAAGTCCAATGGTCACAAACTCCTGTAAGACCGTTTTAGGCTGGACATAAGGAAAACTTCTTTACTGCCTGAGCCTGCAAGGCCTGGAACAAACTGCCCAGAGGTGGTGGAAGCACCTACTCTAGACACTTTCAAGAAACATTTGGACATTTGCTTGCTGGGATCCTTTGACCCTAACTGGTGTCCTGCTCCCTTGCACAGGGGGCTGGACCCAATGACCTTACAAGGTCTCTTCCACCCCTAATGTCTATGAAATATCTATGAAATATTATTAACTATATTAATATGCAGTGCATCTTGCCATATACCCCCTGTCCTGATTTTATTTTTCTGGTATGCTGGCACTCCAGCACCTCAAAAGGTAGACATTGTGGGGTTTTTTCAGCACTCTGGTCAAAAACATTGCCTATCTCTGCTCTAAATGCATGTCTTAGAAAAGCACCAATTAAAAAAAAAACACAGAAAAGGGATTCTATCTAGCATTTTGGTCAAATGTGTTAATTCATTCTTTACTTCTGAATGGAGTAGACTTCTTACCCCTTAGAAACTGATATTCACTTTTCAAAAAGTGTTTCTTTATAATGCAAAATGAACAGTTATTGTTTTTGGCACTGGTGGGTGGTGGTTTTGTTACAGTGATGATTATTTATTTATTTACTCATTTATTTATTTTTAAGGAAAATGACCTTTAGGCACAGAGAAAAAAAATGCATTACATTCTGTTAATAACATGTTAGCATTATGCCTGTGGGCACATCAGGTGCTATCAAAGTTTCAAAATCTCTTTCAAAAAGTTTAAATATTGTGACACTTGAGGAACACACGTTTTCATGGATATCTTTTAGATATTACAGATTTTTGTTTTAGACTTCCACAAGGTCCATAGCACTGCTATCATCCATTGGAGTTAGATCATTTTGGTGGGGTTGCTGTTCTTTCATTATCTGCAGTGTACTGTGTTCCAACAGAGAGATTTAACTGTTCTACAGAGGTAGTTGGCAACACTAAAATTGTCTGGGTGGAATGGTGCTAGAAGAGAGAGAGAGAGAGAGAAAAGAGAGAAACTTTCCCCATATATAATATGGGAAGGGGCAAGCTTACAGTGTTTGGATCTGGATTAAAATGAGCCAAAATTTGTGTTTTAGGTGTTGTTCTACTTTGTCCAGGGTAGAACCAGGTTGCATAAATCATTCCTTCCTTCCATGACTCCTCCTAGTTTCCTTTTGTTGTAAATGGTAACAGTGTGTTCAGTGAGTTCCCCCAACATCTCTGTGGCACAAAAGGCTCCTTGAGTTCAGTGAACGCAACAGCTGGAGTGCCATTTGCTAAATGTCTATCAGCACTTGTCACCTACTGTTGCTTAAGTACCCTTTTAAACACTGATGCATTAATCTAGTAATGAATTAATGAGTATAACTAATAACTGTTTCCTGCAGCAGGTTTCCATCTTTGTCTACACTTGAGGTTTGTCTAACATGGGAACATTCAGCAAAGTTAAAACGAATCAAGTAAAGGTGTAATGTTAACGCACATAAAGTAAAACTATTAAAACTCTGCATTAATACTCTTATTCAGGAGCAAAGTGGCCTACATTGCTGTAGCTTAATCCTCCTCTGATTATCACCTGACATCATGTACTCTGAAGCAAATTTAACTATAGTAAGCAAAGGTCATTCTGGTTGTGGAGCAAGCACCCACATGGGTTTAACAAGCGTTAGCTATGAACATTGAATTTATTCTCTTAGTTAATTTGCCTTGAGTGTCCCCATAAAGATTTTTAACTTGAATTAATCAATTACCAATTAACTTGAAGCAGTTAACACTAATGTGTGTAGACCTAGTATGTATGCTCTGCTAACAGCTGTTCAAGGGTAGACACCCAACAGTACTTTACCTTATATTTATAGTCTAGAATAAAAAGCCTAGACATCACCTCAACTCTTCAGTGAAGATCTCATGTCTTCATTACTTTATCCACAATATGTTGAAGGTGCTCTTCCTTTATCAATTATTAGACAGAAAAGTGTTTTAAAATAAAAGGTAGCAAAAGTGACATGATGAGTAAGGTGAAAATGGTCTGCATTTGTCTTGCTGGCCAGGTTGTTGATGACAATGCACGAATGCAGCTATTTCAGTGTGGTCTCAATGGAGTCATGCAAGAGGCTGTTGGCACATTCAAAGGAGGCAAGTGGTAGTGAATCCAAGAGTTCAAAATCCACAGATATAGAGGGAAACAGATTTGCTTTTAAAGTATGTGCATTCCAATGTCTTCAGTATGTGTGTACCCATCTAGCTGTATGTAGTACAGCACTAGCATTATTCCATATTCAATACTTGTATTACAGTATCTTGCATGAGGGCTAGTTGAGAAGTTGGTGGGCCTGCCTTGTGCCAGGCATGATATAGACACAGACAAGTAGCCAATCTGAAATTTCCAGAAAAAAATAGCTTTGTAAAATGTAACTTAGCATCCTCTAGTTCCTTGTAAAGGGCGTAACTGAGGTACTCTCTGCATCCTGCAGGATTCTCCTGAGCCCTGATGCAGACTCCTATTTATAATTTATTTTTTTCCTTAGAGCCGCATGACTGGGAAAAAGGACGAGATGGGCTTGCCTGCCATGCAGTTCTTAATGTCCTTGAAAAGTAACAGTGTCCTCTGGCTATGACAGGAAAACCCAATACAGACTTTTTTTAAAAGTTTGAATTCTCCAAGATTGTGGTAGGTCTCTTCACATTGTGGAAATTGCTAATTCATTAATAGTCTCATCAGAACTACATTTCTGTTACCCAAGTTCCCAGCTCATTCATTGATCCAGAGTTCACAGCACAAGGAAAATTGCAGTCTTCAAGTTTTCTGGTTTTGACCACACTGTACTGTTTTATTTTATTTACACTGATGAGCTGCAGTCCAGAAAAGGAGTAATATGTTCCTTTTCTGTATGGAAACATAAATGAAGGGGAGATTATTTTCAGTTTTTCAGAACAAGCTCCCTTCAGTCTAACAAGATCTATTGTTAATTGGATTACAATCCATGTGAGAGTTGGGTCTAACAATGAACACTGACAGTGCAAGAACTTGTGGTATTTTTGTCATTGACTTCACCGAAATTAACTCAACAATGTTGACTCAACATGCATCATTGCACTTTGTTCTAGCAGAATAAAAAGGGTAGGATTTGCAGAGGGATGATATGGAATGGACAAGTAATCTTGGTGGTACTGTGGGAAAAGAATACTTTAATGGGGATCAACTAAAAAGAGATGAAATCACTGAAGGAGCCATAATGATCTGGCTTTATGAGGGTGACTATTCTGCCAGATATATTCTGACTACAGAAGAGATTGAGTGGAACACACTTGCCAAAGAAGAAACAGGAAAAAATGAAGGGAAATTTCCATGTATATCTAAAGTGCAGAAATATTGTAAATAAATGAACGTAGTGGAATACCATATGCTCATCTGGAAATGCTCTACATAGGTTTTTCATGTGAATTTTCTTGAGAGATCATTTACCTGAGCAGAGTAAAATCTACAGGGAATAATAGAACTTCCAGACTCTGATCCTTTATTATACAAACCAGTTACCCTTTTCCTGCAACAACATTTTTTGCTTTCAGTTGAACATAGATACAAATATTATTTCAATATTAATCATTTTTATTGGAAGAGGTACAGGTTTTGCAGGGAGAATGTTTGGAGGATTTTCTGTTCTTTGGTAATTTTTTTCTATCCATCTAACTTTTGGTTTGTTTAGTTATAAACCAAAGTCAAAATAACTAAATTGGCTTTTATTTTTGCTTTAAGGTATTTTGCATAAAAGTCAATTTAAAAAAAATCAGTTTGAATCAAAATAAGGTTTTGATTTTAAACTGAGAATAATCCACACACACAATTACACCAAAGCAACTGAACATATGAGTTAAGATTGACTTAAAAAAATATTCCCCTATTTTGCATTTCCACTTAAATTGGAATGCAGTAGTTTTATCCATTCAAAGATGGGTCAACATCATTGCATGAGTGATCATTAAATAAAAGCATCAGCAATATATTTCATGCAAAATAAGCAATCCCTCTTCAAGACCAGCCCCTTATATATTAGGCTATGTTTCATGTACATGCACTGTATATCAGTTAAAACATTACGAGTTGCATGTTTCAGTTCTTTGCCAGATGTCCTTGTCTTTATCTTAGTAATTTTAATTTTATTACAAGATCACTGTACCTGAGCTCAGCATTGACTCTGTGCACCACTTTCACTGTAAACTTCTGCTAAAAAATCATTAAAGACTAGTCTAGGGACAGACGGTCAAAAAGCCTGAGCCTGAATTGATTCAATCTTTTCAGGTTAGTCTAACCTGGTTAGGTTGAATCAGTTTTGTAACCAGACAGACATCCCAGAAATGCAGGCACATGCCTGCAGTGGCTCAAGCTAGAAGCTGGGGCGAGGGGTGGGGAATGGCACTAGAGCACCCCTCCCTTCCCTTGCGCAGTGCTGAGCTAAGTGGGGCGGGGCCAGGCCCTGGTAGGAAGCTGTGGTTAGGGAGGTGCCCCTATGGTTCCCCTCACCCTGCCCTGAACGGCCCAGTGGGGAATGTTTATCATCCTTAACTCAGTTTTTATCACCCCATTAAGAAAACAGTGGGGCATTACCAGTTACCTGTTGATTCTGCCAATGGACTGCTAGCTAATGATGAGAGGTGTCTGTGAGGGACGGGGGGGGGGGGTGCTTGCTTAGCACAAAGTGTGTGTGTGGGGGTGGGTGGGGGGAGCAGAATCCAGGCAGATGCTTGCAGGGACTGTCAACCTGCAGCCAGGGAGCAGAGGGGAGGGGCCAGTCCTTCTGTGGAGTAGAGAGCCCCGCCCAGCCCAGGAAGCATACTGGGATGCTGGGGGAGTCTGATTTAACTTAAACCAGCAAGGGGTTTGGGGCAGACATTGCATAAACTGGTTTGACACAGTATAATGTATATCCTCAGTTAAAATCAATTTAGAAACTTTAATGGTACCTCCCCTTTATCTGGATTTGTTCCCTTTTCCTATAGATAAACTAGTTGATACAGAGGGAATTGGCTTGGGACATGAGAAGTCTGGGTTCTGTACCAAATCCTGACTTTGGCCTGTGATCTTGGTCAAGTCACTTCACCACTCTGTACCTTATCTGCTTCTGCATCTGTTGGTATTATTCATTAAACATATTCAATCTTCTTTGCAAAGTGCTTTGAGATCTATGGATCCCTCTGTATCAGATTGTATCCTGTATTAAATTGATCATCATCTCTGGTGGGAGCAGAATAAGATCACTGTTCTTCTGTTGAAAAATCTTATCAAGTTGTAGTGTATGTATGTACACTTATTGCAGTCACAAATAACTTGCTCTGGAGAAATAGAAGTCTAGGCTTAGGGTTCCTAATCAAACCCTAGATCAGTGGGGGCCAACTTTTTTAGCAGGTGTGCCACAAATTTTTGCCCCATGCCCTCCCCAAGTGCCACTCCAATCCACTTCCCCTGTTGAATTTACTGCTCTGCTTTGAGCTCCCAGCCGTCTGCTTCCTGCCTGATCTTCTGCTCTACTTTCTGCTTCCTTCCCTGCACTTCCTGCTCAGTTTACTACTTTGCTTTCTGTTTCCTGCCCTATCTACCATGGTGTTGCCTGTTCCTTCCCTGATCTGCTGTGTGCCTCACACATAAGCTGATAATGCCACTTGTGACACCCATGCTGCAGGCTGACCACCCCTGCTCTAGATATCCTGGAATAGAAGGGTTTGAAAAGAAAATAATGTATATCCTCGGTTAAAATCAATTTAGAAACTTTAATGGTACCTCCCCTTTATCTGGATTTGTTCCCTTTTCCTATAGATAAACTAGTTGATATTCAGACTTTCCAGTCTTCCTAAAAAACAGGGAGTTGTTTATTGTTTAAGTCATTCCTCCATTGACTTATGATACCCTTGCTTATTTTTAAAGTATCAAAGGGAGAACAACCCCCTCCCCCAAAATGAATGTAGCTTGGACAATAAGGGAGGAATTTTTATTAATCTCCTTTTTTTGCCATAAAAATAAAATGAAGCAAGTGAATGCAGCTTGACTCTGGCACTGTGAATATTTTTATTTAACAGCTTATTGCTGGCAGGCAAAGCTGAGTTGCCAAATATAGGAAACCACTTCTTTAAATATGAGTGTCTACCTCCTGAATTCTTAATCATAGTTTTACAGGGGCTGCTGTAGATTTCCAATCCATTATAAAGTGAAAGTGTTTTAAATAAGGAGCAGAGTAGTTCTTTTTTTTTTTGGTTAGGTTTTACAAGTATAGTTCATTCTTCTGCATGTACTCCAGATGTTTGCCCACATTAATACCAAGAATTCTAAAGCTCTGTCTTTTGCTTTTACATCCAGGATTTTTTTATTGGTACACCACAAACAAGACTACTATTTTTTGCTATCACAATACACTGAGATAACTAAAAAAGATGGTTCATCTGTGGTTTTCCACATGACTCTTTCATTCCAATCTTGCATATTAGAAAGAGGCCTTTGGACCTACTGTTGCCTTGGCGTAAAGCCACACTGTCTGGTCTGATATGTATTACTGGAAGGAACAAATACTGGGGCTGTGCACAATTTCTATGGGTGTTTCGTTTCAAAGCTGTTTCAATGTGTTTTGAGCTCAAAACAGTGAAATCGAAATGAAACAAAAGGCTTCAAAACAGCTTTGAAATGACACAAGTGCACTTGAAACGTTTCAAAAGTTTTGAAACGTTTTGAGTTTTGAAGCTGGGCTTGCTTGCAGGGAAACAGAAACTAAGGAGGAGAGGGAGGGGGCAGAGAGGGGGAGGACTGCTCTGATATTGACATATGTAGCTGACTAGTAACTGTGATCCTTCCTTGAGGTCCCTTCCAATCCCAGTGCTCTGGGGGAGGGACAGAAAAACAGCATAAAAAGCATTGTTTGAACTGAGCTTTATCTGCACCTTCACACTTACAAGTGACACGAGTTTTGCTCTGAACAGTTTGAGGTGCAGTTTTTGAGAAACCTCTGCACCTATCTCCTTGAAATTTGACAGTCTTTGTGGCCTCAGCACAGAATACCACCTCAGCTGTTTTATTTCAAATCAGGAAAGAAATTACAGTTATAGGCATTTTCATGATTCCCCAGTATAGCCTATGGGCAAAACAGCAAAACAATTTTGACGAAATGAAATGGAACAGTGCTTTGAAACAGCAAAACAGAATGCTGCCCCTTCAAAATGGTGAAACAGAAGTCTAAATGAAATGGTGCTGTTTCGCACAGCCCTAATAAATACCATCTACTCCTTCCTTTGAACAGCAGGGATAGATTCTATTGATTTTGTGTATATATAACCCTCATCAACTTAATATGTGAGAATCCCATAACCATACATGTTTCCTTACAGTGCACCTAAGATGTAGGGAAGTTCTGTTATCCCAATTTACAAATGAGGGACTCAAGAACAGGGAGAGGGTAAGTGATTTGTCCAAGTTCACACAGAATGTTTGTGGTACAGAGTAAGCATGAATGACACGTGCCCTCTGTCACATGGGGGGGGGGGGCATTGGCAGCAGTGGGAGTGCAGCGGCATCATTACGGTGGTAAGTGGAGAGGTCCCAGGGGTCAGCAACCACTTGCAGATGCCACCGGCAGTGTTGGCGATGGCCAGCAGCAATTGCTGTCCACCTGCAGACATTGCCAGCAGTGTTAGCGGTGGGGGTGGTGAGCAGTGACTGTCCGCAGGCACCTCTGACAATGTCGGCAGCACCTTTTCATAGGAGGTGCACAACTATGCTCAGTGGGTTCACGTGCACCCCTACACATTGCCACTGGGAGTAAGGGAATTGCACCAGGGACTTCCAAGCTAAAGCTCTAATCTAATTCATTTTGATATTCTTTGATTGGCCCTCAAACTTCAAAGAGAGGAACCACACTGCATAGGCAGTGGAAGGGGTAGGCTAATGGGGCTCAGCCCCCCTCCTCCCCCCCAAACACAGGGCAGCAGCAGAAATTGCCTTAGGGCTGCCCAGCTGCAGGGTCCTGAAGCAGGGGGAGAGGGGTGGGCACACTGAGCTACTCTCCACACACACTCACAGCCAGGATTGCAGCCAGCCCAGCTGCAGGCAGATAAGTTTCTGCTAATCTGTCTTTTTTTATATCCACAGGCAGATAGAGACCCCAACAGTGCAGGAGAGGGTAGGGTAGGGGAAGAGTGAAACATTCACCCCTGCCCCAGGCCTGCTGCCGCCTGCACTGTGGGGATTATCCCACAACCTGACCCGGCTGGGGCCCTGTTCACTGTGAATGGGGCCCTGGCCCAGCTGGGTCATGGGGCAATCAGAGCCAGCACCTCCTCCAGATGTGCAGTGCTAGACAGTCAAGGAGGGGTCAGGGTATGTGGCCCCCCCAATCTTTGTACACATGAGCGTGGGCCACAGCTGTAAGCTGGGCTTAGCCTCTGCTCCATGTCTCTGTGACTCACCGTTACTTCTTTGAAAGTGGTGGGCACCACCATGTGCCTTGCTGCCCGGCTTGCCCAGCAGGCAGATGCACATGGCGGCGCCCACCGCTTTCAAAGCAGCAGTGGTGAGGTGCAGAGACATGGAGCAGAGGCTGAGCCCTGCTCGCAGTTGCAGCCTGCCCTCTCCCATGCAAAGATCAGGGGGCCACATGCCCCCCCCCCCACTCCTTGGCTTCTTGGCATCGTGCCTCTGGAGGTGCTGCCGGGCTCTTCCTGGGGATGATGAGGGGCGAGGTATGGTGGGCTCAGGAGTCCCAGGGGCTCCATCCCCTGCAGCCTGGTGGTGCAGCCAAGTCTGGCCCCACTCTGGCACCCAGTCCTGGGCCCTCCTGGCCAGTGCACAGCTGGGACCAGTGCAGCTAGGAGGCAGCTGAGGCAGGTGTGGCAGTTGGGTCTGGGAGGTAGCCAAGGCTGGCACAGCCAGTGCGTATGACCGGGAGGCAGCTGGGGCCTGGAATGGTGCAGCTGGAGCTGGGAGGCAGCCAGGGCCAGTGCGGCACCTGGGGTTGGTGTGGTCAGCACCTGGAAGCAGCTGGGGCCATGAGATGGCTGGGCAATGCCACTCCCTACCTTGGCCCTTTCCCCTTCCATCTCCGACTTTCCCATGGCAGGGGGGCATGTGCGTTTGCATGTGCGTGCACATGCTCATCCACCCCCAAATTCTTTTTCTTCCTCTGCCTATGCCACACTGTGGTCAGAGTCCAACTTCTAGTGATGTCAGTATGTTTTTATTTGTGCTCTTTGACCTCTTGCATGCTGAATACTCAAACACCAGAAGAAAAAGGGACATGTTGCTCCACTTGGGAGCCTTTATTGAGTGGGATGAGTGACTACAATTCATTTTTCTACTGACCCCTCATTTTATTTATATAGTACATTTCTTTTGGAACTATTATATAACATTTATCACATGAGAGAGCCTTGTAAAACACACAATTTGTTAATTACAATCTATTAATACCTGGAAAAACAAACGGAAAGATCAATATCATAGGGTGCAGACAAAAAATAATTTATGTATCAAATTAACTTGCTTGATACTTTAGTATCAATCCTTCATTCACTCACATGAATAAAACAATCCTTTTGACGTCAGTGAATGTAGGTTTAGGCCTACATTGTGCTTTTGTTCCAAGTGAGTATGGAAAATGACCTATATGGATGGATGGATGGATAGATAGATAGAAAGATAGATCTATATCTCTTTAAGGAGAAGATATATACAAGATCTATACAGCAATAGCTTTTTTATCTGGCACCCATGGAGAATGGGGGGTGCCAGATAACAAAATATACCAGTTAATTGAGAGGCCTGAACAGGCGTCTTTGCCTGTTCAGGCCGCTGCTTCTCCCACCGCATCCAGGGCATCACTGCCCCTCCCGCCGCATTGCCAACCCTCCCGTGGGCCCCATGGGCCCCAAGGGACAGTGAGGTGGGCCCCGTGCAGCCTGCTATGCCCGGGTTGTGGGGGCTCGGCAGCACAGCCTGCTTTGCCCTGGGCCATGGGGGCTCAGCAAAACTGAAAGTGCCATGGTGGGCACTTCCAGTTTTCTCTTTTACCTTACAAGCTGGCATGCGGGTTAATAGAGCATGCCGGCTTATAAGGTGCTGGTTAAGGCAGCTTTTACTCTATATCTTTCTGTTATATATATATCTCTACATATATGCATCTCTTTAAGGTAGAAAAGAGATGAGCAAGATGCTTGGCTCTTTTTGTTGGCCTTAGAGGGACATGCATGCTTTTCTGCCACCTTTCCAACTTCATGATGGTGGGTTAGAGAAGGCTTGAATTTATTCTATTCTACTTGCCAAGAATAGTTAGTTCATGTTTCTTTTCATTTATGATATACCTATAATACCCACTAATCTAAAAGCTACTAAGATTTAAATATAGTCATGGTAGTATTTCCCTAAGTAGAAAACCACATTAACTTTTCACATACTTTCCTGTTCAGTAAGGCATGAAGCCTTAGAAAGTTGCAAGACAGGTAGATAGGATACCCTTTTAAAAGCTTGTCTCACTTAATGTGTGCTGGCTAGTATAGAGTAGATTGTTGTCATAACCCTATACAGGAGTCTATTTTAGCCCTAACTTGATGCCTATTCTGCTCAGTGTGTTTGAGGAAACTCAAAAAAGTAAGCAAACATAAAATAACTTTTCTCATATTCTGTTTACCTATGTTACGTTCTCTATTTTGTTTAATATTGATTGTGCCCATCTTTATCATGGAGCATGTAGAAAGGAATATCGAATCAAGATGCATGAAATGAGTAGTATATTTTTTTCATCCTTTTTCTTCTTCAGTACTTAATCTGTTTGATATGTTGGAGCTTATACCATAATAGAACAAATGTTAAGGTTGCTCATGGACAAATGTTGAACCCTTGTTGATATGTAAAAGGCTTAATGGTATAATGCACAGATTCTAAAGATCATTTAGAGTTACTGTCTATTACAAACTGGTTGTGTATCTGTGATACCATTATAGCAATGTTTTAATTTATTACCCATTTCACTGTGTGGTGGGAAGTGCTTTTGTTCAATTCCCTATGTGAAAGACAGTGGGTAGTTCACGCATCTCATGGAATTTTTTTTTTTCTTTGCTAGACCTCTGTTATATAACAACTTGCATCTAAACATTAGCACCTGAACCTTGGTGAGCGGGACCATAGTGAAGTTCATTGACTTACTTTTATTTCATTGAAAATAATTTTGACAGGCTTAAAATGTACTTAAACAGTTTAGTGCAACTTTCACATGTGAAAATTATATTACATTTCTGCAGTTTTCCTATACTGTTTTCACCTTGGTTGAGTAATTTAAGTTCTGTATTATGCTTAAAATGGCTATCTTTGCTACACAGTCCTTCCTACTTAACAACTTTGGAGCAAGGTTGTCACCCCCAAAAATTGGAATTTGTTTTGTTACTGACAATCTGCAAACATTTTACTGATAACCAAACATTTTTACTTACATGTGTTTTTACTGATACATATTTTATGTAATACAAGTGCAACTCTTCTACCAGAACCTACCCTTCTGCCAGGCCCCAGTTAAAAGGACTGGGTTAGACACCAGCCATAGTAAAATAAATAAATAAATAAATAAATAAAATTTAAAAGGTTGATTTTTCAGTTAAAAAAAAAAATTCTTGTGTTGGCAACCCTGTTTGACTGAAGCAATGGTTTTATACCAGGTGTGGGAAATTATTTGCTTAGAGAGTTACTTAAGGAGTTTTAGTGAGCTGTTGTGAGGTGGGTTGGGGCGTGGGTGCTCACCTGGCCTGGTGCAGTGCGGTGGGGGTGGAGGCAAACCCACTTTGGGCTAGATAGAATCCCTTGGTAGGCTGGATCTGGCCTGTGGGCCATATTTTGCCCACCCCTATTTTATAATGTTCTGCCCCCACCCAGGTGGCCCAAACTATGTCCTTTCCCAAACTATGCTGTTGCTCCCTGGCCTGGCCTAGGTAGGCCAAAAAAAGCCTACTTGTGACCCAGCAGTATAACGGACAGCCAAAAGGAGAAAGCAACAGCAGCAGAAAAAGCTCTTGGCTCAGGGGTAGTGGGGGGGAGAGGTCTACAAAGCCCTAAAAGAAGGCTCCATGAAGGGTAAAGTGCTCCCACTCCAACACCAGGTGGCAATGTTATACTCGGTCTGTCCTTCAACACTTTACCCAGCTTCTTTCTAATCAGGGATCTTCAATCAGTTCTGACTGATTACTGTTTTTACAGACACCTGAAGGGATTTTTTTTTTTTAAATGAACTTTATAGACAGGTGTATTTAGCCTGAATTTTTACTAACTGCCCACAAATGTAAGGAATTTGTGGACCATTGCCAACCCTGCTTTACAGTTGGAGAATACAAAGTCTGACCCTAAATATTCTCTTCAGAGGAACCTAGATATAATTATGAGTATTATTCATGCAGATGAAGGGATTGACTTGGCCATTCCTACCTTTTCTATGAGCCATTTCTCTTGACATTCTCTCAAGGCAGCCTTTGTTCATAGAAACTGATTTTACTTGAAGTCATTTTATAAATAGATGCAGCAAGATGCATGCTGCAATGCAGGCATTGTTAGCATTACAATATTTGTCTAAAAGAAAGAATAGAATTTTTGTTGATATATCAGGTTTCAGCTACTTAATATATAACACTCAATCAAAATGGCCACTAACCTCAGTTTTCCAGATAATGAAAGCAATTGAAAGTATGAGGGCACTAGTTCATTTATATCAGAAAACACCCAGCATCTACTAATATTCAGCCTTTTCAACTCTAGCTCTTTGAGGAAAAATGTACTGCTTACATAAGATGCTGATTAATCATGAAAAATGTCACTTCACTGGAAAGGCTCCCACTTCCATGTTTCAAGACCAAGTTAGCTTTGGAAGAAATTTAGTATGTCAATGGTTTGGAAGGGTATCATTTATTGAAATGACCTTTGTTGCTAAGAAACAGCATGATTTGCAGACTATATTAGAAAATTATAATTAGCATCAGTTTAGCATAATCTGTTCTTGTATTAGAAACATTAAGTCTCACTATATGGATGTAAATTAACATGGGGAAAGTTCACATGGGGGTCAACACAATTGTCAGATAAGGCTGAGCCAAGTCAAATTAATTTCTAATCATTTGTAGAAAGTCCAGTTACCAGTCAGCAGAGAATATTCAAAATTCTGCCAACTAAGGGACCTTAAAAGCCAAGATGTCAAGATTGAAATATGACACTTGTTCTAAAAGAAATGAAATAAAAGTAAAACTAGAAATGGGAAACAGAAAAGCAAATTCACTTTTATTTCATATAAATACTTGGAGGCAAACACATTCTTATGTTTACCCCTTAATTTTTAAAATAATAACTAAAAAATATAACTGTCATTTTAATTTTTTTTAAGATGTGTGTAAATGCTCCTTCTGAGTTGGTTCATGCAACCAAGTTTTTAACTGACTATTTAACCGGCTTTAGCCACTCTAAGTTTGGCCCAGTTAAATCAAGAAGTAATAACAATTGTGGGGGAGTCTCTTCTTCCAAGATTCTCAGTGGAATTTAGCAGACATAATTAGTCTAAATCATTTTGATAGGCTTTAGAAAAGCATCTAATTGAACTATATTCAGAAGTTTTGTGGACCATTTTTCAATTTACCTGGTTTCAGTGAAAGTTTCACCAGATTACAATATCAAAAATTGGAACCTTGAGATAAGAAATATGCAGAAATGTATATTTCCCAACCAGATCTCCAAAGGACCCTTTACTGTTGCCATTGTAAATGCAGGAAATTATGATCCTGTCCCTTCCAGTCCACACAAGGCCAGCCAAGCACATCAAAGAAAGCACATACAGAAGATTAAACAAAATCACATGAAAAAAATCATCTCTTCACACATGAATAATGCTTCTGTAAGTGCTTTGCATGTGATTTTTGTCTTCTGTATGTGCTTTTTTCTTGATGTGCTTGGTAATCTTCTGAGTGGTATATAATAAATAATGTGTATGTATAACCCTTGAGGAAGGATACTGGGGAAACTTTTTTCATTTTCTCCAATCCATCAGCAGTTATGATTATATTACATTCATGCTTTTTTTCTGATAGGATGCAAAATACAATGACACGATTATCCTTTAAGACCAGAACCATGTTTGTTTGGTTTTTTTTCTATACTCAGAGGAGTAGCTTCTTCTAGGCATGAATACAGAAGGTAGTGCATCTTGGCAATGAATATCTTCCACTTAGGATTGTCTGTGGCTTTTGTAGTTGAAAAAAACAAATGATTCAAAGATGCCCTCAAGATTCATAAAGTTAACTGCACTTTGTCTGTAAAGATATACTCATGAAAAGGATCCTTCCAAACATTGGATAGCAATATAAATTTTCCATTTTCATGCTCTGAAATATTCCAAGAAGAAAGCTTCTTATATGTATCTCTCTCTTAAATTCTCTAGAGATGGAACTGCCTTCTCCATAAAAAAATGTAACCATAATGCCAAAGGGGTATTAAGAAAAGAATAACCCTAGGTACAAAGTTGTTAGAATCATCTGAATCTTTTGCAAACAGTCAAAAAAAAAACCAACCAAAAACCTTACTGTTAATCCTCATGGCTAAGTACAGACAGCCAAAAGCCAAAGGCTGAATCAATTCAATCTTCCCAGGTTATTCTAAGCTACATAGATTGAACTGATAACAGACATTCATTCTCGATTCTCGAAGTGCACTTCAGTGGCCCAAGCCAGAAGCTGTGGGGTGCTAGAGTACACCTCCCTGCCCAGCTTCATCCAAGGCTAGCCCACCCACCCAGCAAGGGGAGTAGTGGGTTATTGGGGGTGTGCAAAGCATTCTGGGAAAATGTGGGACTGTGAGTTAAATTGAATCTGTAGGAGATATAAGACAGAAGTTTAACCTACATCAGTTAAATATGATACTACATGAATCCAGATTTATCTTAAACTTGTTTCAGCCATTTTGAAGGTGATTTACATACACTGAACTTCTGTTGTGTTACAGATTTGAATCAGTTTCCAATCACTTATACTGGTTTGCGTGTGATTTTTGTACCTAGCCCGTGTGGCTTACATAGCACAGTAGGTTCGTTTTTGTTGTTGGTTTTGTTTTCTTAGTTTGAGTAAAAAAAACATAACGATGATTCTATCCAACTGTGTATTTTGACCGTTCTTGTTTCTTGCATGCATTTACCTCTATTTGGGAGTATTGCTTTGTTTTTGCTGTGCTTTGTTGTCTAGCGAGCACAGCTTGCTTTCTTTAAAAAACAGTTAATATGGACAACACAGCAGAGATGAAGCAGTCATTATACATGCTTCTTACTGTAGACACATATTGTAGCTTCACTTTTGTGGCATTCACCAAAAAAATCTATTTTTGTTCTCAGATTAAAAAGAAAGTAAGTACTCAATATGATTCTCATTTAAGTCAAAGGAATTTTCATGATTTACATTAGTGGACACAGGATCAGGACTCAGTTTTACAAAAAAGTTGTTCTACAACCTAGAATCTAGAAGGATCAAGAACAGTGAAACATTTTGGGGCTACATTCTTCCACTTCCACTTTAAAAAAAAGAATGCCGTTGTACATTAGGGCTGTGTGAAGCTTTGGTCCCTTATTCAATTCAGTGGAGATTCAGCCTGATACAGTGGCCAAATCCAAATTGAATCAGAAGACCCTTTAATCTCTCCAAATCAAATCAGAACCCTCCAAATTGATTTGGAGACGTTCAGAAAGATTCGGTGATTCGGACATAGACACAGCTTTAAATGTTTTTTCTACATACCTCTAGGTAGCAGAGGCTCGTGAATGGTGTAGTGCTGGGGCGCATGGAGCGTCCCACAGAAGCACAGAGGGGTGCTCCCCAGCACACTCAGCAGCAGACCCAGAACTGGACCAGAAGTACTTCCAGTCCACTTCTGGGTCTGCCAGGGAGCATGCTGGGGCCCCCCCTTCACCTCCGTGGCTTGGTGACTGGTGCCTCCTGGGTCTGGGGGGACCAAGGGTCCCCCCATGGCCAATTGCTGAGCCAGGGGGGCATCACTGAGCATGTGGGCCTCCCCCCCACACTCCTGTGGGATGCTCCATCTGCCCCACCATTGCAGGATTCACAAGCTGTTCCTAGTACCTTGAGGTATGTAGAAAAAACATTTAAAGCTGTGTCTATGGCCAAATTGCTGATTCTCAAAATCAGCATCGAATCTTCAGATTTGGATTTGGCCTAATCAAATCAAGGACAGTGTTCCGAATCAACAAATTGAATCACTGTCCCTGATTCAGGCCAAATCTGAATCAAATAGGGCCTGTTTCACACACCCCTATTGTACATGTCCCAGTTCTTGTTGAACACAAAGATTTCCTGTATCTAAAAGATGTCATACAAGATTTGTGAGAGTACTGGTTTTGTTTCCTTGAAAAAGGAAACATTTTCTGAACAATCAATTATCAGATTTGTATTATGTAAAATACACATTTGTTCACCCTGAGGAAAATATAGTAGCATTCACATTGAAATGTGTAAAGTTAAATATCACTATATTTTTGCATGCAAACTCTTCGCTTAAAATAGTATATACTGTGTTATTTATCTGACCCTGATTATTTTGGAGTCTAAGGCTGGAAACAGATATTGTAAGTGGAATGCTGTGATTGAGCTTCAGGGACATCTACAGACATCCCCATTTGCTGCACCCCAATTGAGGGGAAATCCTGAAGGAGATTTCCCTGCAAGCATGTGTGGGGGTCTGCCTCCTTATTTGCAGGTGCACTTGGAGACATACCTCTGCAAAGGATTTCCTGTGTCTGCCTACAAGTGTGTGCAGAGAAATCTTTTAGGGGGATCCCACCCCCGGGTTTTCAGGCTACAGGCTGCCCCTCTGCACTTGCAGGCACATGCAGGGAAATCCCCATGCAGAGACACTTACCCTGCATGTAGCACTGCTGCATGGGGCACATGCCTGCTTGAAGACATGTGTCCTGAAGATCCTGAAGGAGTTCCTGAAGGAGCTTCATGTGCCTGAACGGCTTCGTGTGCCCTGAAGCTCCTGAAGCTCTTTCCCTGACTACCCAGACTTGTCCCTGGAGGGATGCATCTAGGTAAGCAGGGAAAGCAAAGCAGGCATTCCTAAGGCTTAAGCAGTCTGATCATGCCCAGGAAGTCCTGATATGTGCAGGACTGGGCCCCTCAAGCCCATGGAACCCCTGCCCAGGGCAGCTGGAAGCCATGGGAAGCTTCACACTGTCCATACTTTCCCACCATAAACACAGACATGGGCCACAAAAGAAAGCAACCCTATTTATCGCTTTTTGCTGTGGTCACAAATTTGAGCATTTGGGGTGCAGCAGAAGGTATGGACATCTATGTGGCTTCACTTTTTGCCCCCATAAACATTTTTTTTGGAATCACAAAGGTGATGTGTTTCCCAGCTTGGAAGGTGGTTTGCCATCTTAGAATTGGAATATATATCTATATCTGTATATAGTGTGCATGGGTATATACATACATACACGCATGCACATACACTAAAAAAACAACCATTTACAATAACATATTTTAATTTTGTTTAAAAAAAATATTTTTGTCCTTATTGCATGTGTTTGCATTTCGTATATAGAGGTAATTGTATAATTGCTCAAAATGAAGTCTTACTCTCGTACATTGTAAGGAGGTGTGGAGGGGTTTTGGTGGGTAAAGGTGGGTGGGTATGGGGGAGGTTGTTGGGGGGCTTTGGGTGTGGCTGTTGGTGTGTGGGTGTGGGGGTTGGGAGTGTGTGTGCATGTGGGTAGGTGGGTATGGGGCTTTGTGGGAGTTGTGTGGGGGGGTGTGGGTACATGTGCATGGTAGGGTGTGTGTGTGTGTGTGTGTTCCCCTCCTACAAACATGCCCCCCATTATGCATAGCCCCTGGAGTCACCAGCAGCACCAGGTGGAGCCCCCTGGCAGCGCATGGTCCCAGCAATCCCCAGGATGCACATGACTGGAGTGCTGGCTCCATTGCACAGGGCTCACATGCCTGAGCTCTGCACTGCTGGAGGGAGGCCCAGGCAATGAAGCCAGCAGTGCAGATCATGGGGCATGGCTGAGGCACCAGGGAGAGGGGCAGAGCTGGCCTGGCTCCACAGCATGGAGCTCCCCACCATTCCTCATGACCTGCACATAGCAGTGAGCAGGACTGGGCCATCATTTCCATCACACAGGTCTCCCCCCCAGAGGTGCATGGCTTGGGTGGAGAACCTGGGAACTGCATGTGAGCTCTATGCAATGGAGCTAGGTGGACCCCATGCCCCTGCCAGCCTGGGCTCCTAGCTCCTGCTGCCCCACTCTGGGTCCCTGATAGTCCTAGTCCTAGCCCCAGGGCACTGGCATGGGCCCCACACTCCTGCTCAACTGCCTCTTCACTGCCCCCTGCTTGCCTACCTGCCCACTGCTGCTATAGCCACCACCACCACTCCCACCTCCTACTGCCACCACCACTGCCACCACTTCCCTTGCTGCCACTGCTGTCCTTCCCCTGCCTTCCCACCCACCCTACCTCCTGCCCTACCTACTTCCCTAGCTTCCCACCCGCCCACCACTCCCCTACCCCTTTCCTCCCCTCCCCTCTCTCTGCCCACCCACCCGCTGCCACCACTTACCGTTCCTGCTTCCCCACCCTCTGGCCACCTGCTGCCACCACCACCACTTCCCCCACCCACCACCAATTCCTTGCCTGTGGGGCTGGGGTCAAGGCTATCCTACAGGTAAAGGTGGGAGTGCACAGTCTGCTTCCCCCATGGGAGTGAGCAGGGATCAGCCCCATGTAATAACAGCAATAATGAATCAAACTTGAGTATTACAAGTCTGGACTTGATTTTCAGAGCTGACTTTACTTCCAGCTCTGCCTCTGACCATGTTTTGATTTTGAAAATACTATATTAATTCTATGTCTCAGTTTTCTCATGTGTACAAATGGGATAACAATATAAAGGAATGTCTACACAGTCTCCATGTCTACCTTCAGAGCCTTCAGACATTATGCCCTGCAGTGGAGGGGCTGCCTGCTGGTCTGGAAGTAGTGTAACCAGGTCCACAGGGAGTTTCAGGGAAACTAGTTAGCTTTTCTGAGTGACAGGACCAATTAACCTGCCCCACCTAATTAGCCCATGTAGGGTGTCAAATAAAAGTGTCTGCATGGATTCTGGTTAAGGAAGGAGCCTACCAAAGCAGTAGGGCTGTGTGAAATTTCACCAGGTGTTTCGTTTCAATGCTGTTTCAACTTGTTTCAAGTTTAAAACAATGAAATCAAAATGAAATGAAAGGCTTTGAAACAGCCTTAAAACAAAACGAGGGCAGTTGAAACATTTTGAGTTTCGAAGCTAGGCTTGCTTGCAGGGAAAGAGAAACTAAGGAGAGGGAGGGGGAAGAGGGAGAGGAAGGACTGCTCTGATATTGACATGTGTAGCTGGCCAGTGACTGATCCTTCCCTGAGGTCCCTTCCAATCCCAGTGCTCTGGAGGAGGGATGAAAAAACAGCTTAACACACAGATACCTTAACACACAGGCACACCATCACGGAACGAGTTTTGCTTGTCAGCAGCCTGAGGTGCAGTTTCCCAGAAACCCCTGCACCTATCTCCTTGAACCTTGGCAGACTTCATGCCTCCAGAAGGGGCTATAATCCCTGCTGTTTTCATACAAATATGCCAAGAAATGACAAAGTTATAGGCCATTTTGTGCTTCTCCATTATGGCCTACGGGTGAAACGTTGAAACAGTGAAACAGTTTTGATGATACAAAACAGAACAGCACTTTGAAATGAAGGAAACTCGAAGCGAAACACTGTCCCATTGAAACATTGATACAGAAGTTGAAACGAAATGGTACTGTTTTGCACAGCCCTACCAAGCAGCAAAGGGAACTTGAGGACACTGCTACGAGACATAGTAAGCTTACTGTATAGCCTTACTCTCCTTTGCATACTGCTTTGAGATGTACAGATTACAAGGTTAGCTTTATATATGTAATTTATCACTAACATAATCAGGAAAATCTTCCAACTATCTGGAGAGTTTTATATAGACATGTACTACAGAATTTGCCCCAAATTTACCAGGAATAAATTCAATCTAATTACACAATTCTATAAGTGTCTTATTCTATATAAAGACATTCTCATAAAAAACCAAGATAAGAGAAAATGAAAAAGATATTCAGTTTTGTGGAAAAGAAAAAAGTATCTGAAAAGGATATAATAATAAAAACACAGTAATCAATATAGACCTCTTGTGTATGAAACAATCTTTAAATAGGGACTAATGTAGGCCTTTTTCCTATGGATATCATTTAGCTTACAATAGTCATGCAATATCAACTGCTAGATGAGTAGTGACAAGCACATATGACTTTGATCTGAGCCTTAAATGAGGTTCTGTGAATGCAGCTATATTTTTCAAAATCTATCCAGTCAACAAGGAAATGAAGTTATATGGCTTAAGTTGTAATTAGGGATGGACACAGTCATTTTTCCTCATTTTAAATGCACTTGAACATTGTGGAGTTTAAATTTGACTCAAATATCATTGGCTTTGTGTTCTTAAAACAGGCTGTAAGGAGTGGACAGAAAATAGTAGGAAAAGGAAGAGAAAAACTCTATACAAAATAATACATTCAGCTAGTAAATTTTTTAATTAAATGATGAAGAAATCATTTTCATCCGCTTTTATTTTCTTGGGCACCCAAAAATAATAAGGGGCTTGCTGGTTCTTAGTTTTAAGGTGTTTCTCCATTGTTGGGCACAAATAATTCTTATAATTCTTATCTAAACTGCTCAGCATCATGGGTTTCTAAGTACTGATTTCAGGCTAACCTTGCAAAAATCAGTCCACTCTAACTATTTTCCAGTATCTCCTTATCTGCCTTAGACTGACCCTTGTTAGAAGAGGTCTATCCATTCTTGTTATTTGCTAGGGTACATTTAATATCTTAGAAGCCCTGTCTCCTGAAATATAGGAAGTCAACAAAATTATAGTTTAAAAAAGAATCTTTAATTTCATTGGGTGCATCTACACATGCTATTGGCATGGAGCAATAACCTCCAGCACATATCGTGCCAGAATTTATTGCTCCCAGGTGCCATGTCTTCATGTGTGCCTGGGACCACAGCATATTGAGCCAGATCAGAGCAGCCGTGGCTGGCAGGGGACCCAGAGGTTTAGTCTCCCAGCTCAGGGCTGCTCCGACCTAGCTCTATAAACTGCATAGGGGCTGGCTGGGGCAGGAGGGTGCTCCAGTGCAGAGCTAGCTGGCAGGCAGCCCTGCACTGATGAACCCTCATGGCCTAGCCCACTCTATCAGCATCTACACATGCATTGCTGTGCACTAATGAACACCATTGCAGTATAATACTTATATTTACAAGTACTAAACTATAGCAGAGTTAATTAATTTCTTCTGGCCTAGGACCACACGTGTAGACTTTGAGGTTTTGCTGTGAAGCTAATTAGGCAGCTCTAAAGTAAACGTCTCCTGTAGTTGTGTCCATTAAAAATGAACAGGTAATAAGGTGTGCAGTTTAAAATGCCACCCACTTGGTATTACTGTGAACGTTGCATAAAAATTCACTGAAATTCTCAAAACTAGACTTACCAAAGATTAACTCCTTCCTAAAGGGGATGCAGGCCACTGGTTGGGGAAGATTGGAGCTGATTCTCTCTGCAGCTTATCAGCTCCACTTATGTCATGCTTATATAGTTAGTTGAATTCTCCATCTCTAGAACATTTTTGATTATTTAATACATGGGTCAGTCAAAGACCCATAGGTTAGATCATGTGGCTCCACAAGCTGGATCCAGTCTGTGGGCCCCTGATCTATTTGATGTTATTCCTAAAATAAAATCAGTCCTAAGAATAACAAAAGATATTATATCCATTCTGGTTCTCAAGGCTGAGTAACACTGCTCAGGGAGCAGCTTCAGGGGGAAAAAGATATCATGGCAATCTTTATTACACAAACAGTTCTTTAAAGACTGATGGTTCTGGTTAGTTCGCTTCACAATTCGTCATTCAATAATACAAGCCATGTGACTTGATGCAGCCACACTTCTAATATACACAGGATTAAACCTTCAGGAAAGTACTTAGGCACATACATAACTTTGAATGTAACACCATTTAATTCAAGGGGAAAAGTACATGCTTAAAGTTAGAACACTCTTAATACGCTTCCCTGAGTCAGGGCAGCAGTTTTAAACCTCACAAGTGAAATGTAGTTGGCACTAATTATAGCCTGAGTGTGTTCAGCTATCTTCATACCAGAAAGAAAAGGAATTTTGTACCCAGTACCTTTACAGCCATAGGTTTTAATTACAGGGCCCCTTAAGCATATGTCAACCCACACTGGTCATTTTTGGGAAGTAAGGCTATTTTTCCCCTCCTCAGATACTTACCCATACTGTCACCAGTTCACACTACAATATGTACCCCCTTAAAATGGGTACCACTGAAGGGGCAGAGACACTGGAGTTGGGTACTAGACTAGTCACCAACAAGTGGCTTCCTCTAAACAGCTGTTCTGAAAAGTCCATGCATTGGCTGGTGGAAAGATAGAATGGGAGAGCTTACTGGAAATAGGAAGTAGGAAGGAAAAAGTGGCCATGTTAAACAGGACAGTGGCTTTCATTAGCTGGAACTATTCAACAGTTTATTAAGGAAATTCAGACCTGTTAGACTTGTCTAACGGCTGTCACTGGAACCTCATACTCCATGTCACACCAGTTATGGAGGGAAACTTGGGCATGGATAATTGTGGATCCAAGAGACCCCCAGATGGAACAGCACTTGATAATTGGCCAATGTTTTCAGGTTGCTGATTGCATGCAATCAGCTCATCCAAAAGGTTCTATTGTGATGCTATATGAGAAGCAGTTAATTTTAGAAAGTCCAGTTGTGTAGGTTGAGAGCAGCAAGACATTAATAAAAAATTGAAGTTGTTTTTAGGGTCGCTGTATGATTTATATTTAAAGGGAATCTGTCAAGGATATTCAGACAACAGATTAAAATTTTTCTTTAGGGGTTTTGCATGAGGTCTAAAATTCCTTAAGTATAAGACTAAAATATACATTCTTTACTTTAAGGAAAACATATTCGGATATAAAAGGAATATTTTGATAGTGAGTGCAAACCCAGCACTTGCTGCTTGAGATTTAAAGCTGACACTGAGTGATCTGTTTTTATTTTCCAGGCTAAATGATATATGGAAGATAAAGTAGGAGCATAGAAGATTATAATTAAAAAAGAATCCCTAGCTTAAAAATCCAATGACCTATTAGTAGAAGTGGAGGGTAGAGAATTTCACTGGCTGCTTCTAAAAGTGCGTGTGCAATGTGTACATTTTTTACTTGACAGAGCTTCTTTTAAAAACTGGCCTCTGTCCTAAAACTGCAGATCTCCTGCCTCAAAGATGGGTGAATACAAATAAAAGTTAGGGCCAAGGTATCCTTATTTGTTACAGAAAGGCAGATTTATGACTTGAGATCTGCCTTTATCTGGTTGATCTGTTTTATAGATAGAGTATTTATATGACGAGTTTTGGACAAATCCTTACCCTGCTGAGAACATTACAATGTCACAGAGTTTAATATAGAGTAATTGGAGAGAACTCTTTTTGAAAAGGGGATGAAGTAAAATTCCTTAAACAGATTTAGGACTGCTGTGAACCCTTTTTGTCCACTTTGAATACGTTTGTTCCACTTTAATGAGATTATTCTGATGCTTCCATCAGGTTTTGTGTGCAATTTTCTGCTGGTTTTACAACAAAGACTTCTTTCTGTTTTTCAACAGAATTTCATTTCTGTTGGGTTAACAGTAATGTCTTTATAGCTGATCAAATGCAGCCAAGTTAACTGACAGGAAAATGATTATAAACAATTGTTGTCCTGATTGATATATTTCAATTATGGCCATATTTGTTTTTTAGATTGGCTGCCTTTTTCAATGCAGCTTTACAACTTCTTTTTCCTCTCCAGGCTGGTTGCCTTTTTAAAATAGCATTTACATTTGAGACATACTACTGTTTCTCAACTATCCTATCATTCTGCTTGGGAAAGACAGAGCTGGCACCCTTTCAGGAATAAAGCAAATAAGAGAGGCATTAAGACAGCCTATGAACTGATGTCTAGTATCATTTACATACACTGTAACACACAATTCATCCAAGGCACTCCCTGTTGTTATAAAAGGAAAATAAAACACATCTTAATTTTCTACTTCGGCCACCATTTCTCCCAAGAGAAAAGGGGTTACTGTAATTCTACCTTAGTGGAAATATGTCTTGCTCATCTTGTGCATAAAACTGATAACCCATGCAGTTGGGACTGCTTATTTATTTCTTATTAATTCATTTCAGTCTTTATAAGTCAGCTGAGCATTCAGTATTTGTAAAAATGATTCTGGAAAATAATTTTGCGTAAGTAATAGTAAACACTGGCATTCCTTCCTGGCAGGGAATGAGAATGATTCATACCATTCTCAGTGACCTAATGAGTACAAACACTGACTGGAATCATGAATAGCTCATTGGCTGAATTCTGGCAGCAGAAAATCCTGTGGTGATGCCTCCACTCATATGTGTCTTTCAAATCAATTAGAAATACTTATTTTGAAACTTTGGAAGGGCATAAGGAGGAATTTTTAGCAGGGAAAAGTTTAAAATAAAACCCCCCTAAATTCTCTCATCTTTACAATAAAAATAAGCCAGCTTTTTCATGCATTTATTTTTCAGTATTGTTTATAATGATGCCAAGATATTTTTACTCTGTGAAGTCTCCTATCAGGCTATAGAAGCACTGCAAATTTTGTTTGTTTGTTTGGTTGGTTTTGGTTTGGGTTTTTGTTTTGGTTTTGTTTTTTTTGGGGGGGGGGTTCAGTGTATACAAATTTAGTACTGGTAGGGCTGCCAAGTTGTTGCTGGTTAAACAAGATCTTATTACTTCAATTAGTTCACTGTCATCTCTTACATGGGGGTTTTTAAATAAATTCAGGTTCGGGTTATTTG
The DNA here is from genome assembly GCF_030867095.1 of Alligator mississippiensis. NCBI lineage: Eukaryota > Metazoa > Chordata > Crocodylia > Alligatoridae > Alligator > Alligator mississippiensis. The sequence goes on from NC_081830.1 coordinate 48,832,436, forward strand.
CAATTTGGAATTACCTTCACAAATTAGTAAATAATCAATGAAAGCTGTGTTTGAAATTGTATATAAAAATCCTGATGATCAGATATTACAAATAATAACAAAGGTAACAAAATGATCATAACTTTTTCATTTCTTTTTTTATTTTTTAATTGACTTGGTACTGTTGAATGATCAGATGACTCATCTGCCTTGGTATCCACTTAGTTTTGAAATATGGTGTGTGTATGTAGACTCACATTTCTATCATTACTTTTTCTCAATATAAATTAGGGAAGCTTTTCAAAAGCTATGTCGTTTAGAATACTTCAAAGTAACTATGCTATTGGAATACTTTGTTTCCTTCCCGTCTAGTATTATTAAGTGTTCACTTAAGTCCTTAACCAAATGCCACTGAAGCCATTGACTGCCTTTTTATTGATGACACTGGTATTAAAAAATGCTATGATCCAAATTCTACTCATTTCACTGATGCAGATCATCTTGATATTATCCTTGTATGCTTTATTTGCATTAATTCATTGATAAGCATTCAGACAGAAGTTCAGGAAGGCACATAAGCATATGCTTAAGTTCAAGTATATGAACAATCACATTCAAGTCAATGAAATAATTAAATAGTATTTAGCATAAGGCATGATTCTTTATGTACACACACTGGGATGACCTACACAAATCAGAATGACTTCTTTGACTCAGGTGCTCAATATAGATTCCTTTGTTATGGAAGTTACTCTATGTGCTGCAATCCATTAGAATTATCTGTATGCTGAACAGAAGAGCAGAAAAATGTCTAGAGACCAGGACTCAGTATAATTTGTTTCATGATTTCATAGAAAAGATTTGGAAGTTTTGTTAATTTCAGTCATTTACGTAAAGCATGTAAATAGAATGAAGATTAGAAACAGAGTTTGGTAATTCTAAATTGTAAATAGAATGAAGAATGGTAACAAACTGTGAATAAAAATGAGCATGGGGAAATGAAAATGCAACATTAGGGTTCTGTCTTTCCACTCTTGCACTGCGATCCAGACGCTGTTGCATATGATTCTGTGGTTCCTTTAACAAAAAAAAAAAATCATCAAGAAGTGTGCTGCAAGGAATAAAGCTACAAGTATAACTCCTGCAAAAGCTGCAGGGAAGCAGATTAGTAACCATTATGAACATTGCAAAACTAGTTACTCTTTCTCTATCTGCATATGGTAGTCATCCTTGCTCAGTGAGCTCATTAAGAAAACAAAACAGCTTTGTTTGATAGTGTACTGTGGTGTAAATGATACTCTACAGGGACCTCAGCAAGGGCTCTGAAACTCGAAATCCAATGTATAAAATCCACATACTTGGAAAAAAGTATGTCACCTAACACCATGCACCACAACAATACAGAGCAGTCACTCCAGGTTTTTTACTTACTGATCTCACAGCTAGTAAAAATGGCTACTATACATAATGCAAATACAAGATAACAGAAAATGTGTTCATATGTTTCTTCTCTGATTCCTTGCTTTGGAGAGCAGCATTTTCCTGCATGGCTTTACTAAAATCTTGGTGCTCCTGAGCTCTTGCCTCATGTAACAGACTTTTACTCTGGTAAAGAGTTTTCTTAATATTCAGTCTGAGAAAATATATTTAGAAATGGCAAAGCCCTATTGTGAATTTTCCCTTGGAAACTCGAAGCACCGCTTAGCAAAATACATTCTTGTGCTATTAGTAATTAATATGACATTATTAGCCTGATTTTCATTAGGAAGACCATTATCTTTCTGTTTAAAGTGTTTAATTATTAATCATGTCAACTAAATAGTTTCCAAAATCTATGTAAAATAAAATTCTGAATGTTTAATCTGCAACCCAAAAGGGGGGGATCTCCCTTTTTCCCCTGTGCCTCTGTCTCATCATTGTTTGAGTCATAGGGGGTTTGTACATGACACAGGGGTTTAATTCTCCCTAAATTGAAGTGGTGGGTTTTTAAAAAAATATTGTGTCAGAGCCTAATCCTTACCTGCCTTTCCAGCAGCAGAGATGGCAGAGTGAGCTGCTGTTGGGCAGAGTGATCCCTAAGCTGGAGGGGACGGGTGGTGGGAAGCTGGTGCTTCCTTCCATGGCAGTGGCACCCCTCCAGCAGCCCCCCCGCTCAGGCACCCAGCTCTGGCAGTCCCAGAGGGGCCCTACAGCCACAGAGGGAAGCATCAGGCCCCCACATGCTTAGGCATGCAAGCAGGCTCCAGGGGAAAAAGAAAGATCAGGTTTTCCACTTTTTTTCCCCTCTTCTGTGAAGCCTGCCTTCCCGGGCTGCTGCCGGGCTGCTTGCAGGGGTTGCCTGCACAGCCCCTGAGCAGCATGGGACTCAGTACTTCCCGCTGCAGCTGCAGGGTTTAGAAACTTAAATTCCTTAGAAGTGTTTTACTTTGCAGTGTCCTGGAGTCATTTGCTGTGTCCTAAAATCATTTAAGGTGCATTATGCCACTGAAAGTGCTACAGCAGCTAGAATTAATGCACAATGTACTGCCAAATGTGCAAACAGCAATGCCATTAAAGCAGTGCAAAAGACATTTAATGCACTTTAAACCTGCTTTAAAGTGTCATCTACAAACACCTCTAAGGACTAAAGTAATCCTTTACCTATGCCTCAGGGTTGTATTCAAGCTATTGCCCTTGCAAATGAGGAGGGTTAGACATAACTTTAGGTCATGACCTAAAGGTAATCTATATATAGGAAAACCTTGGTGTTCACACAAAGGTGAAAAATAGGTCTATGGAAAAATGTTTGCTATAAACCTTTAAGATACTAACACAGGGATAGATGGCAGAAGGGAATGAGGAACATTTGCCCACTTTTTTTTTTTTTTTTTTTTTGTAGTACCAAGATGCCAAGGGCTACTCCTATATAGCCAATGATGCTGGAAACCTCAAAGGGAGTGCAGTCATCTGCTTTTGCATTGTTAGAGGGAACAGCGCTGTATATATTCAGAATAGTAACTGCTCTTCAGCTCCTGTCTGTACTACAAAGAAAAACCATTTGTGATTGAACAGTGATGATTAACCCTTTACAGTACCCACTGCTCAGCAAGTCATGCTAACAATCTTTGCATACTAGCCCTGTGAAACTATTCCAAAGCCTGCATAAAGCCACTAAGTAACTGACAATAGCTCTGTGTCATGCTATTTCAGCTTTAAAGACCTCCGGGTACTTACTATGCTCAGTTCCCAGAAGAAGTGCTTCTGAAAGATTTTACATTGCACATATTAGTGGGAAAACCATCAGAATCATTTAATCTATTCTGCCTTGAATAAAATGTGTTAATGTTTGGCATTAAAATGATTTAGATAAAATAATCAAGCTTCATATAGTCCTGCTTGTAGCCTAAACCTAACCTTCGATAAACAGAGGAAAGATGATCCAGTGTTCAGATTGCTTCCCTTTGACAGTAGAAACCTGGGCTCTGTTGCAGACCCTGATGAAGTAGGGTATATCTATATTTCATTGTCAGTATGCCTGAACACAGACAGCCTGGAGCATTTCCCTACCTCTGACTCTTCCATGCTCTCAGGCCTCTCGTTGGTTGTCTCTAATGGCTTCTTTTAAATAACACCGGAGAATCAGGTATTGAGCAATCAAGGGCCTTGTTACATGGTAAGTTTAGGTGGCTTCTGGAGAAGTTAAGCCCTGGACTGGCTGCACATTAACACCAAGTGGTTTAAAGCATTCATTATTCAGTGTAGTTATGCTGCTCCAGGGCAGGTTTATCTACAATTTGCCTAATTTTGTTCCTGTTCCATTACCATGTGGCCCCTTCCCACCGTTATTCCACCCCAGTTGAAGTTTTCCAGTATCCTAGAATGCAGTGGCTTTTCCTGACTCAGGGCAAGCCTTGACCCCAAGGGACACTGGGCAGAGTGAGTGCTGTAGCCCCAGAACTCCTGGAGGCTGTGATACGTCCCACCACTGCCTGCACTGGCTTTGTTCCCGCCAGTGGTGGTGCAGGGAGCAGACGCTGCCTGAGCTCTGGAGAAAAAAGGATCAGGCTTTTCAGAGCTCAGAGCAAGTGAGCTTCAGGACTGCATCTCTGTAGCTCTCTGGTCTTGCTGAAACTGTCACAGCAGTTTAAACTGCTTCCCCAGGCATCTCTAGTCTCAGCAAAACTGATACAGTGGGTCTGCACTGACAGCAAGGCCACCAGGCTTAAGCCCTGACAGCCCTGCACTGAGCATGAAGCTGCCACAGCTTGACCAGACCAGAGAGCCTTAGGGAAGCAACTTGGTATTACAGAGCTGCAGCAGCTCCATACTAAGAGCAAAGCTGCCAGGACTTAAGCCAGACAGCACTGCTCTCAGTTAAGAGCAACTGCATTAGTTGCAGTGAGACCAGAGAGCCCAAGGGAAGCAGTTTCCCTGTGGCTCTCTGGTCTCGCTGCAATGGACCCACTCTCTGCCCTGCAAGAGCAATAAGTGTTCCTGCTCCTCATCCTGCCCCTGTTCACCAAGCTTCTAGTAGCGAGTCACAGCCGTGCAGATGAATGACAGTCAGAACAGGTTATTAATTTTATTGTATGACTGCTCCTCTAAACTGAACAACACTAAATTGATCAACATTTGTTTGGCTTACAGCGTAAGGTCTAACAAGGCCCAAAGAAGGGGGATTTTGTACCAACTTCAGCAGTACATTTCTGGGTTTGGAGCATGCTAGTATGAACAGAAGACTGGGGGATAGCATACTGGGAGTAGCTGGGACACTCTTGAGCTGTGGCATAGACAGACACCTCCTTAATCTCTGTACTTCCTTGCCCCATTTTATATTTTAATAGCATTTCCCTAACTCCTAACAGTTTTGTAAGGACAGATGTTTCCGTCCTTTCTTGTGTCCTTGTGACAAGGCATTTTGCAGAATTTGCAGATTCTTTGGAATCTGACAGGGCGGTGCCATGAGCGCTTCTGCTATGGCCTTAAACTTGTAATTTCTGGGCTGTCATCCGAGTGCCTTAGTGCCTGCACCAGCACAGAAGAACTGTATTTGGTGTCTCTTCCACACACATTCTTGCCTGTGAACCAACCACCTGGGGGAATTTTCATTTGTAGTAGTTTGGAAAGAATACATGTTCACTACTGTAAACTTTTCTAACTTGATCAAAATAAGCTGTTCCTGGAACTGCCGTCATTGTGCTGACACTTTTGGCCATTGGAGTGCCTCTGAGAAATGCCTGTAGAACAGTGCAGCTGGGCTCAAACACAAGACTGACATACTTACTTTATTTATTTCTCTGAAAAAGGCACCATGTGAAACTAGTTTTTCTTTCCCTTTATGTTTTTATTCCTAGCTCAGAGTTCAATAGGAGTAAGATGTCATGTTCTTCCTTTGAACTTGGGGATTTCTTTTTTTCCTTTTACTTGTACCTTTCTTTTTTTCAGAATATTATTTTGTTTATTAAATTCTTAAATGAATAGAACACAATGATACAAAGAAAGACATCAAAAGCTACTGCAAATACAAACTAATGAGAGAAACTAGTCAGAAATTCTTAGGTGACTTTAACTAACTTTTTTTATTTTGAAAGGTCATTTGAATGTGTCATGAGAATTTGGATAGGATGGCAATGTTGATTTAGGTGTCTTAATTGCATTGAGCTCTGCAGATCATAGAACACAAAAAATTGTAAAGAGAACAAAAGAAGCATGTACAACAAAGAAATACACATGAAAATATACATGAAAGAAGTATCCAAAAGAGAATAAATAAAATGAATTCAGGAAGTAAGGACTGAATAGATAATACATTAACAGACTAAGAAGAATCCACCAAACTTCTTACAGCATTTCTTCCTCAGGGGGCAAGTATGCTATTTTTCGAGCATTTTGCCCTCTTGGAGTGAGAAATGTGAATAAAATCTAAAAATCCTGTAAAACAGTGAAAAATTAAACAACTAATGCCTTGGCAAGAAACATGTATTGGGACAGTTTTAGCCTTTTCTGTTCTATTCATTTGTTTCAGTGCTTTATGTCCAGGTACAGAAAGTAATTACTTGTCTATGTGGAAAGAGTTACCTATGAATTGGCATAACCTCAATTTTATCCAAGAGTGAGAGCATTTCTTTCTACAATTTATTTACTTACAATAATTGCAGAAATTTAAAGCCACACATGGAGCCCTTCACCTCTTCATTTATTGCTTTCAAAATGCCTTATTCATGGGCATGGAAAGTAGGGGACCCATAGGAGTACTGCACAATCTGATTTGTGATCCCTTTTAACAATAATCATATTTTTTTTTTTGTTCTTTTTAAAATAAATATTTGCATGGCAACCTTTACTTTGTTGCTAATACCCTTGTTCAGTGCATGAAGGGAAGTGTTCATTATTTGCTATTCATTATATAAGATAGCTCCTTTAGTATACTCTTTTAAAATTAGTCATACAAACAAGGAACCAGAAACAAAAAAAATCTCATGAAGTTAGCTTGGTCCCCTTAATAGGAACTTCAGCATGGGCTCTGCAAGTCTGTACATGAGGTCTATTTAACTTCCAGGCAGTGGAGGGCCACATGTGGTGTGGGCCACTGTCCCGGGGGCAACTCATCATTTCTGAGTGTAAGGGAGTCCCCCAAAACTTTCCCCTGCCATATAGAAAGCTCAGCACTCCCACTCTGTACCCCCTCCTCCCCACCCTGTGCACAGCCTGGCTACTTCCTCCCCTTTTGACTGCACACGCCATGCATGCACCCTTGTTCCTGTCTGCTGCACACACAGCACTCTTTCCCCTCCTGATCATACATGCCACCCACCTGCAGTGCAAGCAGCCTGGCTCTTGCCTTTTTGTGTACAGTGCATATAGCACAGCATGAACGTCACCTGCCTTCCAAGACTGGGGGGGAACAGCGACCTCCCACCGGTGGTGGTGGCAGTGGTGCTGGCAGCAGGGGCTTGGCAGCAGTAAGTGGGGAGCTTCCGCAGGTAGCCGTGGTGGTGTCGGTGGCAAGGGGAGAGGGTGCCAAGCATCAACGGCAGCCGGGTTGTTGACTGCTAGCAGACGCCGCAGATAGTGTTGGCGGGGGGGGGGGGGGGGAGGAGTGGCAAGCAGCGACCACCTGCAAGCACCACTGGCAGCGTGAGTCATGGCCAATCTCAAGGAATACACTGTCAATCTCAGAGGTTGCACATGCACCCATGTGCACCCCCTACGCATTGCCAATGCAGCACAGGCACCCTGGCCTTCCTGCTGCACCATGTTTCCCTGTCCCTGGGAGCAGGAGCAAGAATTAGAAGCCAGAAGAGGGTGGGAAGCTCCAAGAACCCAACTGCTGTGGTAGGAGCAACAGTCAGGGGGTGGGGGAGAACAGTGGCTCAATGGGAACCAAGCCATGTGCAAATGCTTTAGGGGGCCACCAGTTGGACAGCCCTGCTCTAGGGCTCGAGCATACTCAATCCCTGAAGTCTATTCCACAATATCCTCACTGATAATGGTACTCAAGTGATCCAGATCAAAGTTACATAGTTTAGGTATGTCTGTTATGTCCTGAAATCATCCCTCTAACTGCATAGACATAGACTTAAGAAATCAATCATACGAGCATCGACTTGTCCTATTTCTCAGTTTACTGCTAACCCACAAGTGACAATTTCTTTAGTCAAACAATAATGAATGATGGATGTGTTTATAAAAATAATAATAGTTTGTGCATAAATTAAAAGAAGATGAAAGTTGCCTTATTGAGTACATTGTTAATTCCAGATTGTCTGCCAGCTCTAACTTGGAGAAAGCAGATGCCTTACTGATTAGAGAGTAAGAATACTCTGTTAGTCCTGGAAAATTGATGTTGTTTGTCCTTTGAATTCAAAGATGACCATGACATCACTGGTTGGTTTGTTTTCTGTGAGCATGTGAGTGGCTGACCAGGACAATTTGTGTTTTGAACTGTTCGTGGCACTCTGAGAAAGAGATGCAACTTTGGGTTGCTTGATCAACAGCAGACAGGCTGCTGTTGCAAGATTTATGCTGTTTGCACTTCTGCTCCGCCTCAGAAGTTTTCCTCCACTCATAGACTGTAGCTCTATTATGGAGGAAGCTTCACCAGGAGGAACAATCATGAGTGAAATCTTTGCAAGGCTTCAGTTCAGTGTTGAAACGTTTCAAGAATGACTTCAGGGAGTCCTTGAAATGTTTCTTCCGGCCTCTCTGAGAATGCTTTCCCTCCTTCAGCTTACCATAGAATATCTTTGGCAGTCGCTCATCTGACATCCTGGTGACATGGCCTGTCCATCTCATCTGTGATTTCATCAACAGAGTATGAATGCTTGGAATGCCTGCCCATGGGAGAACCTCAGTGCCTGGGACCTTGTCTTGCTATTTTATCCTCACCAGTTTCCTTAGACAGCACATGTGAAAGTGGTTTAGCTTCACAGCATGGTATCTGTCATATTGTCCTGCATATATCAGGATTGGCAACACTGTGGCTTTGTAGACCTTCTGTTTTCTTTGTTGACTGATGTCTCTGCATTCCCTCATGCTTGTACATAGTCTGCCAAAGGCCATGCTTGCTTTTGCAGTTCTGGCATTGGTTTCATAATCAATGTGAACTGCACATAAAGATAGGTGAACTTGTCCATTGCCTGGAGGGTTGGCCCATTCACTATGATGGTAGGCTCTATGTAAGGCATACCTGGTGCAGGCTGGTGCCTCACTTCTGTCCTACTAGTGTAGATTGTGAGACCAAAATTGTCGCAAGCTGAAGAGAAATGGTTCATACTCTGCTACGTCAGTGTCAGATTTGGCATTCAGGGAGCAGTTGTAAGCAAACAGAAGATCACAAACAGCCAATTCCTGTAACTTTGCCTGTACTCTCCTTAAATTGAAGAGCTTGCCATCAGTCCATTATCTGATGTCAATCCCAGTGTCACAGTGGCAAAAGGCACCTGTAATCGTGGCAGAGAACATTCTACTGAAGTGGGTTGGGGCCAACACACAGCCCTGTTCGACTCCATTGGTGACTGGGAATGGTTCAGATGACTTGCCATCATCCATAATGCAAGTGAGCATGTCATCACAGAATTGCTGAACAATCGCAATTAATTTCTCTGGGCAACCAAACTTTGTCATGATCATAGATTTTCATAGATTTCATAGACATTAGGGCTGGAAGGGACCTCAGAAGATCATCTAGTCTAGCCCCCTGCCCAAAGGACAGGAAGTCAGCTGCGTTCATAGGATCCCAGCAAGATGAGCATCCAGTTTGCTCTTGAAGGTGTTCAATGTAGGCACTTGAACCACCTCCGGTGGCAGGCTGTTCCAGACCTTGGGGGCTCGGATAGTAAAGAAATTCTTCCTTATGTCCAGCCTGAAACAGTCTTGTAGTAGTTTATGACCATTTGACCTAGTCGTCATCCCTTGGGGTGCTCTGGTGAACAAACGTTCCCCCAGATACTGGTGGTCACCCCTGATAAACTTATAGGTGGCCATCAGATCACCCCTGAGCCTGCGCTTTTCCAGGCTAAAGAGCCCCAGGGCTCTCAGCCTGTCATCGTAGGGTCTGCTTCCCTGACCTCTGATCATGCGCATGGCTCTTCTCTGGACTCTCTCAAGCTTCTCCACATCCTTTTTGAATTGTGGAGCCCAAAACTGGACGCAGTACTCCAGCTGCGGCCTCACTAAGGCCGAGTACAAGCGGAGAATGACGTCCCGGGATTTGCTTGAGAAGCATCTATGGATGCAAGCCAGAGTTTTGGTCACTTTACTAGCCGCAGCATCGCACTGCAGGCTCATGTTCATCTTGTGGTCAATGATGACCCCCAAGTCTCTTTCTTGCATAGTGCTAGCCAACATAGCACTGCCGAGCCTATAAGGATGCTGCGGGTTTTTCTTCCCAAGGTGGAGAACCTTGCGTTTATCGGCGTTGAACACCATCAGATTCTCGTCCGCCCACTTGCTGAGCCTGTCCAGGTCAGCCTGGATTACCCGCCTGTCTTCTGGTGTGGATGCTTTTCCCCAAAGTTTGGTGTCATCAGCGAACTTGGCCAGTCCACTTCTGACTCCAGTGTCCACATCATTAATGAAGATGTTGAACAGTATGGATCCAAGGACAGAGCCTTGGGGGACCCCACTGGTCACAGGACACCATGATGAGTGACTTCCATCAATTACTACCCTCTGGGTCCGACCCCGGAGCCAGTTTTCCAGCCAGTGGATCGTGGAGGACCCAAGGCGACAATTGGCCAGTTTCTCTAAGAGGTGATTATGGGAAACCAGGTCAAAGGCTTTTTTGAAGTCAAGATATATGACACCAATCTCTTCTCCCTTGTCCAGGTGATAGGTCACCTGGTTGTAGAAGGAAATGAGATTGGTCAAGCAAGACCTACCCACAACAAACTCGTGCTGGCTATCCCTTAAGATGTTGGCGTCAGCCAGTCCATTAAGGATGGCCTCTTTAATAAACTTTTCTAAGATCTTCCCCGGGATAGAAGTCAGGCTAATGGGCCTATAGTTAGCCGGATCCACTTTCCTCCCATTCTTGAAGATAGGCACCACATTGGCCATCTTCCAGTCTTTGAGCACTACACCAGAGTGCCAAAAGTTTTCAAAGATCCGTGCTAGAGGCTGGGCTATGATGCTCGCCAGGTCCTTGAGTACCCTGGGGTGAAGATTGTCAGGGCCGGCTGTCTTGAAGGTATCCAGCTTCTCAAGATGTTCCTTCACGAAGTCAGCATCAATGGAGGGCAGGGAATCACCCTCACCCGGACTTCCCTGTCCCGTAGCAGGCGTGGGCGTCCCATGGGACTGATGAAAGACCAACGCAAAGTACCTATTTAATAGGTTGGCTTTTTCCTGGGCGTCAGTTGTCAGTTGCCCCATCTGGTTCAGCAGGGGTCCAACGTTGCCCCTGCTTTTCCTCCGACTCCCGACATATCTGAAAAAGGACTTTTTATTGTCCTTGATGCTAGTTGGAGTTCAGTTGCAGCCTTGGCTTTCCTGGTCTGCTCCCTACAGGACCGGACCAGTGCAGAATAATCCTCCTTGGAGGTGACTCCCATCCTCCATCCTTTGTAGGCCTTTCTTTTCAGCCTCAGGAGGCCTGCTAGGTCCCTGGAGAGCCAGGGGGGCTGCTGTGCCCTCTTGCTTCCTTTCCTCTGAGATGGGATAGACTTAGTTTGTGCATTGAGGATCGCTCCCTTGAGGAGCAACCACTCTTCTTGAACTCCCCTTTCTCTGTGGTCATGGTCCCTTAGGGCCTCACTGACAAACCTCCTGAGCTTGTCAAAGTCGGCTTTCCTGAAGTCAAGGACTTCCGTGTTGCTGACTGACTTGCCAGCTTTTCGGCGGATGGTGAAGGTGATCAGCTCGTGGTCGCTGTCACCCAGCTTCCCATCAATCACTAGGTCGCCGACTAGGTCGTCCCCAGTAGCCAGTACCAGGTCGAGCAGCGCTTTGCCTCTCATTGGCCCATAGACTTCTTGAGTCAGGTAGAGGTCATCCACGCATGAGAGGAAGCTTTGCGACCGCTCAGATTTTGCTGAGCAATCCTCCCATGAGATGTCTAGGTAATTGAAGTCACCTATGACAACCATGGTCCTGGAGCATGCGGCCTCAGCCAGTTCCCGGGCAAACTCCTGGTCAAGCTCAGGACTTTGGGTGGGAGGTCTGTAGTAGACTCCCACCATTGTGTCCCCTATGCCATGTTCCCCACGGATTTTAACCCAGAGGGTCTCCAGCCGTCCAAAGTCCCTCCTGACTAACTGTATCAATGCTTTTGTCAGGTCAATAAAAGTCATGTACAGGTTGGAGTTCTGTTCCTGACATTTCTCCTGAAGTTGACCAGCTGCAAACACCATGTCTATGATCCCACATCCTTTTTTGAAGCCACACTGACTCTCAGGCAAGAGCCCTTGTTCAATGTGTTGTAGGATTGTCTGTTGCCTTTCTGCTTTTACAAGTGGACAATGGATGCATCCTTGTACTCCTGGGGTATAGTTCCTTGAGTGAAAATTGTTAAGAACGTAGAGGTTCACTCATTTTGTTGCTTTTTTTTGTTTTTTGTTTTTGTAGTCTTAGATTTATCATATTGGACAATTATGACTGTTTTCACATTCCAGGGAAAAGCAACATATTTTGGATGACATTTTGTTAAACCTATGGCAATTTAATTTCAGTTAGCTGCTGCTAATGGTGTGAACTCTCAAAGAAACAAGCAGGAAATTGTATCCATTGACCATATTATTAATGATGCAATCCAGTGTGTTGGGTCATTGCAGAGGAGTCTGATTATAAAAATGTTCTTCCCCTTCATGATAAAAGCCTTATTGTATGACTGACACTTTCCAAATACAGACAGTCCTTGGACTTACAACACAATTCGTTCCTGAAAACCGTGTCTTAAGTCAAAATGTCATAACTCAGAACCAATTGTCCCATAGGAGCAATTTTAAAAGTGGGGGATTGGTTCCTGAACCAAAGTCTGATACCCTACTTTCACCAAAAATAACTCAGAATTTTGTACTCAATCAATTATAGGTGAGCAATATAGCTACATTAATGTATTTAAATTGTAAATAGCAATCATATTGATCTGGAAGGACTTCTTTGAGGTGACTTTGCTGGACTTTTTGAAGGGCTCTTGGTTGGACTTTTTGAAAGGTTCTTGGCTGGAGTCTTCTCAGGAGTCCTGGCTGCAGGTTTTTCTGGAGTTTTGTCTGCTTTCTTAAAGAAAGTGTCCAAGGAAGTTTGGACAGATGTTCTCTAGGGAGATGGGTAACACAGCGAACTTGTTCACTGGTGTCACATTAAATCAAACATCGTAAAGTTGAAACTGAGGTCAGAAAGTCAAAACAGGGTGTCAATTTATAAATGTCATAAGTGCCGTTCATTGCAACTCAAAATGTCTTAAGTTGAGGACTTCCTGTAGACTATATATAGTCAGGCAGAACTACCTAAATCTGTCATAGTCCAGGTGCTTTATGTCAGGGTGGAATCTTAAGAGTCACAGTGTTTGCTGATTCGATTATCCAACGGTATCTACCTTAACCAACTCCCCATTCTGGGGCCTGTTTTTTCACGTTCAGATGGGTTGCTGTTTGAGGTGCTTTAATGCCCTCTCTCTTTTTTCACTACATTTGCTTAATAAGCTTGGCTTTCTAGAGATCTTAAATCTGGGCTGCGCTTTCCCTGCTTTCAGAGGACTAGAAACATTTTTTGTGTTACATCTGAAACAGTCAGAAGGATGAATACTGAACAACAAAAAATAATCCTTGCTCCACGATCCTTGCACTACACATCTAAGGGCACATCCATGGGAGTGTGCATGTGCACACTGCAGCACCTCAAAGCTTTTGAGGCACTGCAAAATGTACCACGTGCACATGATTTGGTTCTCTGTGCTGCATATTTGCAGCATAGAGCCAAACTTAGATACCAGGAAATCCCAGTATCAAAAAAAAATTAGGAAGTTGCATGTGGCTACAGTGTGCCACCCAAAACTGGAGCCTGGCCAGCCAGAGTCAGGCTTTGTGCACTGGAATCACCAGTGCTGCAGCCCTGGGAGGACCCCAGGATCCCTGATAAGGTTTCTGGGGCCAGCCCAGGTGCTGGCCCCAGCTTTCTCTATTGCACCCGGGGCAATATGGAGAGCATGCCTACAGGGGTGTTGACCAGGGATAACAAATATATGTCATTGCTAGTTGTCCCCAGGAAAATGTACATGTGCACTCATTTGGACACGCCCATAAAGATTAACAATGAGTACTAAACTGGGACATAAACTCTCTGCAGGGCAATACTGAAAACTATTTCTATGCAGGAGAGGTAGCCTATTTTTTCACCCAATGCTTTAATAAAGTTCACTTCATTGTAACTCCTGTTCTGGCTTTTCCCCTTTTAGGTTTGTAAAGACAATGCTTTTTTGTTTGGTTGTTTTTTTTTTCCTTTGAAGTCCCATTAGTCTCATGTACTCTAAAATTTCTGAAAGTAGTATACAACTGAGAGGCATTTTAGGCTAGGGGCAGAAATTACACAAAAACTGCTATAAGTGATTGGAAACTGGTCTAAACCTGTAACAGAACAGAAATTTAGTGTATGTAGACCAGTTTCAAAATGGTGTAACCTGATTTAAGATAGATCTGGATGATGTATTATCAGATTTAATCAGTTTCGAGTAGACAGGTCTATTGAACTTTATTACCAAATCCCCTCCTCAGTCAAGTTGAATCACAGTCCCCTGGAATCCCAGGATACTTTATGAGTCCCTGCTAACTTCCTTCCACTGAGTGGACTCTGGGACTTAGCTGCACTTGGTTGCTCTGTAGGCAGAGAGGTCGGGGAAAAAAATTGGACAGTCTGTAGCTCTGTACATGTGAAATCCCAGCATCTGTGTCCCTGCATGTGCTCTCTGCACAGCAGAACAGTGAGGGGAGGGGGACTTCTCCTTTACTGCTTTGTCATGTGGGGATGTGGACATAGATGCAACCACAGCCAGGTTGGGGTGTGCACGGTGAAATCCTAGTGCCCATGTCCCTGCATGGCAGAGTGGTGAGAGGAGAGGAGACTGCTCCTCTTGCTGCTTGGATGCAGGAACAAAGATGCAGGTACAGCTAGGTAGGAGTGGGGAGGAAATTAAATCCTTGGAAACGTTTACACATGCTTCAGGGTTGGTGGGGGAAGCATTTTAATTAAAGTGGCTCCAAGAGCCTCTCTAATTAAAGCGTCACTTTGTCTCCTATATCAGTGTCCCCACACTTAAAAATGGTAGTGGGGGCACTTGAACTTGTTCATTGAACTTTAGTTCAAGCATTCCTACCACCATGTTTAAGTGTTGGGATGCTGATACATGAGATGCGGGAGGCTGTGGGCATGCAGAAATTGCCACACATCAGCAGATTTGATTAAATGAGTCTGTTCTGATGTACTGGGATTCCAACATGTCGAAGCAGCCTCCGTGTTCATGTATAGGTGCCCTTCGAGTCTGTGCCCCTGCGTCTGCTCCCTGCATGGAAGAGCGGTGTGGGGGAGGGTTCTCTCCCCATGCTGATCACAGGGAGAGCAGTCTCCCCTCCCCTTGCTGCTTTGTCATGCAGGGACCCAGGCAAGGGAACATGGACACCAGGATTTCACTTTCCCCTCTCTGCAGCTGACAGATTCCTGTAGCTGACAGAGCAGTACAGGGGAGGGAGAAACTACTCCCCCATGCCCAGCTCAGGTCCACTTGACATTCTCTGGCAGTGCTCCCAATCTGTTGGCCTGGCCAGAGCAGACATCCTGTGTGCCACCTCTTCCCAAAGGTTCAACATCTGTTCTGTTCTCTCCCCACCTAACATAAGGCATGTAGAATAAAGTGTAAAAGATTGCTTCCACCTCAGGCTTTTTGAACCTCTGTACTTAGCATTAGTATCAGTAGTTCTGATCTTCTACTACGCCAAGAACCCAAATACAAATGATCCAGTGAAGATGGAAGCCAAGGGCACATACGAGATCATCTCCTTTATGTATCAGTGCTGTGTGCTGAATTAGTTTTGCTGACCTTAATTTTATTCACTGACTAATACATGCTTTTCATTTTTTCCTTGGGAAGAATAATAGTGACATCCAGGGTCTTAGTAGGTTAATGGAAGGGCATAATTCGCTATAGAGACCATTCTTTCTCTCTCTGTCTCGCTCGATCGCTCTCTCTCGCTCTCTCTCTCTTTCTTTTTTTCTTTCTCTCTTTCTCTTTTCAGAAAAGAAATGTCCTGTGCAATATTAATAAAACAAACAATAGAATTTGTAGGCACAGATATTCTGATCTGACTTCTGCCAACTGTTCATGCCAGTATCTTACTCTGTGAGCTGTAGTCCATTGACTATCTCTAGACATAGGTACTAATCATGAGAAAAATGACAGAATTGGTCCCTTTGAAAAATTGGTTTTCTTTGAAGAAAACTTTGAATGATTTCTACCATCAGATTATTATTTTTATAGTGTTAACCATTGCTGGCTGCTGTATAGCCATACCATTTTATGGGGCACAATCCACAGTTGATAAATCTTGATACTGATTTTATTTAATGAGTTTTGTGTGAGGACTATGGAAAACTAACTGTAAGGTGTCAGATAAGCGTACTTTCAAGAACAGATTGATCCAATTCATTTGTAGTGATTTTAAATGTTGTTTGTGAATATATTTTCAAATTCAGACCCTTGTGAAATACTCTGTCATTTGTCACTGCTGTGGTTATTCCTACAGTCCTGTAAAATTCTTCATGGCATTTTCCATTTCATAGTAAGCTTAGCCATTCTTAATTGATTAAGCAATAGGGATCATAATGGACTTCCAGTGAGTGGAATACCTTTCTCTGCATAGAAGGCTAAAAATGGAATGAATCATTCCCAAATTGTATTTTTTTCCTGACATACAAGGAGTTCTTTTCCAGTTCTATCCCCAACAGATATAGGAATAACATGATTGTTATGTATGGAATAGAATGAGAATTTATAGTACTGTTTACAATACTGCAGCACTTAGAGGCACCAGTCAGAATGATGACCTTTCAGTACAACAGCCATACCCTAAGATATGATCCCTGCTCACAAGGGTTTACAATCTAATATAACACAATGTATTGGCACCAAGTATCTATCTGATCTATATTCGTATTCTTTCCAGTAAACAGAAAACTTCAGTTTTCTGCTTACATTTCCCAAAGTGAAGCTGATCTTTTACAAAAAGAGCATTCACAGATTTTAATTCTTCTTGTACAGGAACTCTGAAATCACTTGCAGACTTGGATTTTTTTCCTTTTGCATGGCCATTGTTACATTTGGTCAGAATTACTAGTAACATATGGGATTGTAATATAGCATGAAGGAGAACCTCTCTAAGAGAAGATTTTTCTAATAACAAGAGTATAATGCCATGTTCATAGTTTGTTACTCTTGATATTGTCTGTTGATTTGGTTATTACATGTTTTTAAACAATTCTAAATACCTTCAATGTGAAATATCTTTAGTCATTATTATTGTGTGCCTGTCTACCACAAAAACACTAACAAGGGATAAATTAATATGATTAATCAAAAACCTTACGTAATGCCAGACTTTATTATAGCCCTATGATAATATCCAATTATCATCCAGTAATAAAAAAAATTCCCACATTCAGTTATGAAATATATGTACTATGGGATTTGTCTTTAAGATAGCATTATATGTATGTTCAAAGACATTTATTGATAGCTATTCAGAGCAAAATATTAATTAAATATATACATAAATATATGCATACATACAGAGTAAAGTAAAGGTATTGGTAAATAGTCACAGAAGGTGATGATACTGTTTCTTCTGGCAACATTTTTTATACCTGTTAATATATGGATGACTGGCACAACATTTTTGTGTGCCCATGTCTAAGTATCCACAGCTTACTTATTTGTAAATATTTGCACTGGCATTCATCTGGGCAAGGTAAATTGAGAAAAGGTAGAGGTCTCCAACTCTTAATTATATTCTGATTATCTTTTTATTTATTTTGCAAGCAAAATACATTGTATTTCCGGGAAAGATTCCCTTCAGAATGTTCTCTGCAAAACTTCTGACCACAATAGTTTTTTTAAATAAATGTTTAATTTTGATGTAAGCCCATACATACATGGATAATTGTTTCTTATTGCTTGTTAATTGGAGCGATGCTATTTGTAGTTTCCAGTGTTAGCCAATATCATTCCCACTAAGAAGTGCCTAATTTTATCTTCATCAATATGCTTTCCTATCAAAGAGGCTAATATAAAAATTGATTACAATATGTATCTTGTCTTTCCACTAAGATACACATCATAAAACAATAATGACCACCACCAAAGAGAAAAAATAACTAGATTTTTATTAGCTGTTTTCCTAAATCCTTGAAACTCATCACTTTTCCATTTCCTTCTTGTATTTTAGTGAAACAGAGAAAATGATATAGAAAAGTTTCATTTTAAACTGCTGAATTTGGAAAGACTTATTCTCTTTCGATTAAGTGTGTTCTTGAATGCTGTATAGTATTTCTGCTTGCCTTCATGTAACTTCCTTTAAGGAACTGTTCTTATCAAGTTTATTTTTGCTTCTTTTCATCTGACTAACTGATATTTGCATAATAGAAAAAGACCACTGTTGGTCTGACGGCATGGGCTGTGTTGGTGTCATATTAAAAATGGATGTGGTCTATTGTGCTTATTCTCATGTACAACAATATGATTAATACTTCCCTAATTCTTTCTCTAAACAACTGAAATGGCTAGACTTCCTTCTGAAAGGCCTCAAACTGCTGCAGAGAGCTAAACAGGCATTGCATTCTTTTTTGGTTTTTGTTTTGTTTTGTTTTTTTGCATGAAAATCAAAGAATTTCCACTTTTCAAATCTGAATGGAAAAAAAAAACCAGCAACAAAACCTGAAATTAGAAACAAATAAGAGGAATAAATCATTTTTGGCCAATCAAAACATTTTATTCAAATCCTGAATTAAAAAAAATATAAAAGAAAAAATTGAAATAAATTAATTTAATAACAGAAATTTGAAATATCCCCCCGCCGCCCACCCAAAAGGAAGTTAGTCTAAATATGTACAGGTTTCTACAATATCTCTCAATTTTTGAAAAATTGGCATTTTTCAATGGAATAATATTCCATTAGAAATTTTGGACTAATTCTTCTGTTGGGCTTTATATGTCCTGCTCCTGATTTGACTGAAGCACTCCATTAACAATATATGGAAATCAGAAAATCCCAAGCTCTAGCGAAAATCCTTATCTCAACAAACAGCATGTGGTCCTTAGTAAGGAATGTGTTTATTTAAAAAAAAAAAGTTTCAGTGTTTCACCTGAAACATTTAAAAATGTTTTTAGTTAATTTGCTTCACTGTTTTTAAATGACTACCATTCTATCCCATAGGACCAGAGAAGGGGCCACTTTGGTAATAAAGTCCAGTCTCCTAAATTTACAGGCACTTATTGACCAAGGGATTCCCCCAAATCTCATCTTCATACCTAAAACATCAGGAACACTCTATAACATGCCATAAGTAAAAGAACAGTAAAAAAGAGCACTGCCAATGTCCTGCCACTGCAATGAGAGGGAACGTTTTAATATATGCTTAGAAGGTTCTCAGAAATGGACTATGCCCCGTACCACAGAAAAAGGCACACTGCTCTCTTGGCTCCTGCCACCTCAAGTCCTCACCAGTCAGACTGAGGAGAAAAATTCCTTCCTGACCTGTAATTCACTTGGTATGATCTGAAATAGAAGACCCTCTAACCAGTAACCTCTGAGTTTTCTAAGCATTGCCAAAGCTTTCCATCACCCTGCTCAAACACCCTGAACCTTAAGTGTGGCCAGTGTCCCAGTGTTTCACAGAAAGATAAAGACAAGCAAAACAAACCAAGACAAAAAAATAGTCAACAGAAGTCAGTAGCACTTAATATTAAAAAAGAAAAATCTCTCCTGGCTCCAAGTGGTAACGGGTATGGGATTACCAGAAAGCTCCCTCTGTATCCCAACCTGTGGCCTGCAAACACATGACTGCACACATCACACTCCCAGTGTTGAGCCACAGCTCCTTTTCCAATCATACCATCCTTTCCATAAATGTTTCCAGTTTAAATGTGAAATGATTTGTGTTGTTTGCCCCTACTATCTTACTTGCAGGACCACAATAAAACTTCAGTTCCCTGATCATGAGAAATCTTCCAGTTTCCCAACTAAATTTTTCCGAAGCCATTTTTAATAGCCATTTGATCTCATGTCATTGCTGTTTTTTCAACCTCAAAAACGCTTCTCTTTTCATAAGATTCATGCTACAGGTACAAAATGCAATCATATCCCCTCACAAAGATTATTAACTGTAAAGGGCCTGAATCAGCTGTTTTTTCAGGTTAATGGGAAAGCTCTCGTTGTCACAGACATACGATTAAGCTCTAGAGCCCTGATCTGGAGCTCTGATCCAGAAAAGATGTTTACAGCTATCCAACTTTGTGGACAGGATTTACCCCATTAACACTTAAATGTGTAAAAGGAATCATGAATATGTGCGTTTGGATCAATATCTAAAGTAACATTGGGAATAAGGCTCCAGATCATCATGGTTAGTATAGCAGTTTTTATCTACCTTGACTGGAATGACAGAATGAAAGCTGCTTTTGAATAAATGAGGTTGGGATTTTCAGAAGTGCTCCGGTAACTTGGCTGAACCATTCAAAAAAGCCTTTGTTGGGAATGTCCCAGCCTGACATACTGGTACAATATCTGAAGATGGTATTTCTATATGGCTCTTATTGATTTTAGTATGTGTCAAGGCTGTTTTAGGGTAAGAGCTAATCACACCTATAGAAAATGCAAATCTGCCTCAAATAATTTATTTTTCAGTAGTTTATTCTTTTTTGCACCTAGTCCTGCCTTTAACAGTGTTGCCCTGTGGGGTCAGGCCAACTCTCAGGATCTCAATATTGTGCTGTTAGACAGGAGGGTATGACACAATTACACATGTACAAATACACAAATCAATTGGGTGCACACACAACACACACTACCAACTCAGACACGTACACATCCAAACCAGCCTAGGCACATGCATACCTATCACCAATTCAAGCACATACACTATACACCCCAAAAGTTAGACAAAAATCAATTGTCCATACCCGCACACTCAGTACACATACATAGATCACTAATTCGTATGTCATGCACAATGACATAATATACATATATACAAACACACTCACCATACACACAGGTAAGTTCCTAACTTGGATGGTATGGTATGTATGTGTGTGCTTGGAGTACCTGGGATATTTGGGGGAAGGTTAAGGGGAGAGAGAAAGAGAGAGAGTTAAAGTGTAGGGAGTGAAAGTTGCCAGAACCAGGATTAGAGAAGCTGGCTGAGGAACTGAGGCTTGGGGTTAGTTAAGGTCAAGTGACCTCAGGGTTCCTCAAGGTCACTGGTGCAAGGGGAAAAGCCTGGTGGAAAGGAGGAGACAGCCAGGAAATAGAGAGAGACAGAAACCTGGGAGCTTGGGGCTGGAAACTGAGGCAGATAGCTGAGATAGTGGGGGGGGGAGGCAGATAAGTGGTGGCAAGGAGGAAACAGTCAGGAAACAGACAAAAACCCAACTTGGGGTTTCAAAATAACAGCTTTATTAAAGAGACAACACACTACACAGCCCCATGAAGTTATTGGTTTACACACGCACGCACGCATGCACGCATGCATGCACGCACGCACACACAATGGCAGCAGGAAAAAGAGACTCAGTAGAAGGGTTGGAGTCCAGGTGGGGAAGAGAAGCAGAGTCCAAGTTCTTGGTTGAAGAGAGGGTGGGGGTGATAGCTACCTATCCAGGCTGGAAAGAGGTCCTTGTCCAGTAGGTGTTGTCCAGAGGGGGTCGCTGGCAGAGCCTCTGGGTGTATAGGTGGTGTGGCATGGTGCTGGTCCAGATGGAGAGGGCATCCCAAGAAGTCAGTCTTCACTACCCCTTTTTATGGGGCAGACTACCTCTGATCTCCTATGGGAGATCCAGGCAACGTCAGTCCTGTCCAGGCAATGGCAGTCCTGTCCCAGAGGGCTCCAGGTGTTCTTACTGAGTATGTGTAGCCTGGCACAATGGTGGGTTGCCTTATCTTTTGTTTCTTGAATGCTGAGGGTAGTTCCAAGAGCTGGGTCATTGTTCCAGGTATTGGTGTTGATGGTTTGGTCATTCAGAGGGAGCTATTTTTAGACCTACTGCCATTGTCTCTCAAGCACCCTCATTCATCCCCATTCATTCAGGAACCAAGTTACATAGGAGGGGTAGGTGTGAGTCATGGGTTACAGAGCTGGGCATAGGGATAAGATGGAGGCTTAACATGACAAGATGGAAACTTGATGCAACTTATGCTAACTTACATATATAGGCCTAAAACAGTAATCACACAATATAAAAGCAGTAAAAAAATCAATACAAACATCATAATTATCACTTATAAAACAGTGGATAGCTATATCAAAATAGCAGGGCACTTATTAGCAAAGAGGGGAGAGAAAAATAAACCTTACTACCTAAAATAAAATGTTAAAGCTTATCCTACATCTTAGCTTACTTATACTTATCTATAGGGAATAGAGAGAGAGAGAAAAAGTCAGAAATGGTTGGGGAAGGGGAAGGAATGCATTTTAAAATAAATAAAAAAAGAAAAACTGAGGGTTTTGCTACAACAGTGCAACCTCAAGAGTCATTGCTCCAAATCATACCACCTTTCCTGATCCAGTCCCTGAAGTAAAAGATCTTATTTGGCTCTTGAAAGAATGCAGCTTGTCTCTTGACCTGTACCTACCTACTCTACTAGCTGGCGCATCATAAGCAGAGCCATACCTCTCTGTCTAGAGTGGTCAGAGGATGATGCACTTATTTATTTTAATCCTCAAGTGTCCTTGTCAGATAGCTCAGCAGTCCCCAATTTGTGGTACAGGTACCACCAGTGGTATGCAGACAACCTGTCAGTGGTATGTGTTAACAGATTTATTATAATTACTTTATATGACATAAATTTGCTGGTGGTTCTTAAGGTTTTATTGTTTTAAATTGTCAGAGTTTGGGAACCAATGAGAGAGCTCATTAGCCATGCATCATAAGTAGCCCCAGCCAGTCCAAGGTTCCTATTAAACCCCCAAGAAGCAGGAATTTGGAGTTGATTGTTTCTTTCTAGCTGTTTGGGGATTTCTGTCATGCCCTTTCTGGGATATCTAGTTACATTACCATGTCCCTACTCCAGAAAATCTTTGACACCAAGGCTGTAGCCTGGGTTTCATCAGTGGATTGAGACCAACTGCTTTACTATCCATGTATAAACGTCCCAGTACTCAACACAGCTTCACACTTGGAATTGTCACAAGCAGTGAAATACACTTTCTAGCTAGTTTCTATGTGAATGGAAAAAGAAAGACTTGTTACTTCCACTATAGTGATAGGGTGAGCAGGCCTGAATATTTCTGTATTCTGAACCATGTTTCACCTCCTCTCCTCACTTCCCTTTCATCATTCCTTCAGTTGATGGATAAATTACTGTAAAGGAATATTTATGCTTGTAAATGCTCCAGGCCTTTCTTGCTGATTTCTTGCAATTTTAAAAGTGCTGTACATACATTCTCTGCTTTCTTTGTGAATGCAGACTACAGCATATCCTCACAAACCGTCAGTCTCCTACTCCTTTCATAGTATCACAGGCACTAAATAACTCAGCCCCACAGTCTATTTATGGAAAGAAAAAAGCCTTCTCAATGGGACGTCAGTGTCAGTTTTTCATGGGGTTTTCAGAATGTCATTTTCTTGGCATAACTGTTACTTTAATTAAGTATTCTCCATGCAGCAAAATTGATTCTCCATTCTGCAGTTTATAAACTTAAGTATTTCTTTGTGAATTCACATCTCATCTGCAAAGCAATGTGCCTGTTTCACTCAGCATGTTTTATTTACCTTTTACTAATAGAAGTGACTTTTTTAAGAGAAAAGAAAGTATTGAAATATAATCAAACATTTTGTGGGTTGTTATATTAATTCTATTCTAATTATGTTGTTGGCACCCAGATGACTCATGGTGATTCTACAATGGATGTTGATCACAATAATTCCCTTGTAGATAAAAACATTAATCAAATGACAGGAATAATGGATTATTGCTCTATCTATCTCTGAAAGAACAAATAAAATGTTCTTTTAACTTGCGTACTTTTCAAGCATGTGCACAAACAGTGTTAAAATAGGTAGTATTCTAATTTAAGAATGAAACATAAATAGATACTATTTAATCTATTGTTAATGGGGGTTTAGGATATGTAAAGAAAACAGGATTAGGCCTAGTTAAATTTCCTATTAATCTAGGATTTTATGTAGTACTTATCAAGGATAGCCATATCATATTTTTTGTTCAAGCGCAACTCAATGTATGAAAGAGACAGAAAGCAAGTTTGTATCTTTCAGTACACCTCACTTCATATGATTAGAGCTAACATCAATGAGTTAAATTTATATCGAATAACTGAGTGCAAATTTCTGAACCAAAATGAGTTGTGAGGGAAACTGTGAGGTAAAACTTACAGTATAACTTTTGTTGAATTCCCTGTCCCACTCTCACTTCCATTGCCCAGCTGGGTAACTTGCACTCATCTTCCCCTGTAGCATGCATTTTCACTTTATGTAACTCCAGACTTTGTACTGCTTGTGCCTTGATC
The DNA here is from genome assembly GCF_030867095.1 of Alligator mississippiensis. Taxonomy (NCBI): domain Eukaryota; kingdom Metazoa; phylum Chordata; order Crocodylia; family Alligatoridae; genus Alligator; species Alligator mississippiensis. The sequence goes on from NC_081830.1 coordinate 48,856,622, forward strand.
CACCACTGGCTCTGTCCGTCTTTAGCTAGATTTCCAAATACAACAAAATGAGGTGGTGTTTGTGTTTCAGCTGATGGAACTCATTCATGGTAGCTAATGAACCAGTGTCCGATCAGTATTACAAGGCAGTGAGCTGCTGGAGATGCCATCTTCCAAATGAGATTGCAAAATCTTTACAGTTGGTGGTTAAGAATTTGCGACATATTTTGGGTAAGAGCTGGCCATGACTGCCTTGTGGTTTTATACAACAACTGTGTTGCACCTGAGAAACATCTTCTTTTCAGCTGAAAGTACAATAGCTCTTCTATGTGTTGTTACCTCAGAAAGATGTTGCAAAGCTTATTTAAAGTGCTTTGAGAACTTTGGCAGAAAGGTGTTGTAGAAATGCAGAGTGCTACAAAGTTTCATTACTTGGAACAACAGTATTAGATCCAAATTGCTTGAATTTATCCCCCTGTCTTTCCCTCTCTTCTGAAGGATAGCATTTTTGGGAATAGTTTTGACTACGTCATCCTGAAAAAGAAAACAATTAGGAGAGAGGTTAAAAGAGGGGATGCAGTGACTGGTGGAGCGATTTCCTAGGGCCAAATCACCTCTAGAATCCTAAAATGCTCAAAAACTATAAATAATAATACATTGTTATTTGTAAACATTGTAATACTTGTATAATAACAATAATAATAGCAGCAGCAACAACTGATTACTACTAATTATATAATGCATTATACTTAATAATACATTTATTTAATAATAAATTGTGAGGACAGCGACCCTTTAAATGCTTCCTTTATTCTCCAACTCAGAAGAGATTGTGGTTGTAGTTGAACTGCCAATTTTGAATCTATTTCAAAAGTATAGTTTTTCGTTAACTTTATTTGTTCCTTTTCATTAGTATTTACTTGTGTCAGTTTGAGCGTCTTCTGAGAGAGAGGCATACAGTGCTGACTTCGTACCTTGAGGAGAATAAAAATAAGTTTGGCTAGTTAGTGGACTAATTTCTGTTAATTCTATCACCCAGACAGACTGCCACTTGAACAGACATTCACATGCATGCATGCACATATATGCATGCATACCCTCTCTCCTTCCCTCGCTCCATGGCCCAAGAAGAAGAAATAAAACTAAAATACCTGCTACTTGCCTAACTGTTATAAGAAATATGAGTGAGATGCTCATATGGAATCATACACTATTCTGATAATCTGAAGGAGAATTTTCTTTCATCTGCTCAAAGAAATAAAGGGCAAACTCCCCGCTTGTTTGATACTTTAACACCAATTTCAGGAATTAAAATTAGACTTGGTTTGTATTTTAAGACCTCTTTTAAATGCCAGCTGGTGAAACGTTAATGATCAAGTATAACATTCTCAGCATACTGTGTTCTAATTCAGATTAGACCAGATGGGACTTTGGAATCATTATCAATTGATATACTGGGGGGCGGGGGGCAGAAACCCCAGACAAGGTGGGATTAGTGAGAAGGAAAATGAAAAAAGGGAAATGTCCATGTCAGCTCAGGTATGCTTGTGACAAAATAAAAACCAAATGCAGAACAGCAAAAAGAGGAAGGGAAGGGGAGAAAAAAATCTGCCAGCAAAATGTGAGCTCACAGTAAAGGGGAAACATCAACCATTGTTTGGTCTTGCCTGCTTGCCAATCAGGCAGTGAAGCTGGCTGCCAGTAAGGAATGATTATAGCGTTAGTTCCATGATTGCTCCTCTTTGCCTGAGAGTGTTCATTAGGAGGAATGTTACTATTCCATTCTTTCTTGTAGCTCTGTAGGATGCTATTTGATTTTTTTTTTTAACTGATTAGGGGAGGGAGAAAATATCTGTGAATTCAGTGCAAGAAAGTCTGTGATAGTTTTGTTCTTTTAATTAAACACTTTCCAAATGCCTTCAAGTCAACACATTCCTCTTTCTTCAATCTTCCTAACTTTTCTAACAAACTATTAAAACTAATCTTACTTGTAGGCCTGTGAAGCTCTGTGGGAGGCAAAACCAATTACATCAATATTTTATTTTTAAAAATAGCATGCATTTTTCCCCATTGAGACCTGTTACATTTCCAGCAGCATTCAATACAATAGAGTACTGTTAAATACACCACCGGCATACAATCAACTACCATTTACTTTACTGTTGAGTGATTTGTTACAGTAGATAGAAACCATTCAATACCATTGACAAACAACAGACAGTCCATAGTCCTGAATTACTGTTAGACTATTTTTGTAATGAATGGAGACTTAATTTCAGCTGTGTTGTCTTGGGAGTGCTAGACCAAATTGTGCAGTACAGAAGAAGAATCGGTTTATTTATTTAGTTTTGCAATGCAGTTGGATCTAACTACTGCTGACTCTGCAGGCAATATACTCAATGACCCTGATTAGAGAAAATGAAACAGTTGCCTGTTACCTGAGAAGGATCCTTCTAGAATCTAAGTAATCAAATCACCTTGCAAATAAACACTCTTTGATATATAATTACGTACCTAAAGATATTACAGTCTTAAGGAATCATTAGTCTCCATGCCAGCTTCAGCCATAAACATTTTTCTTTCTATTGAAATACTCTGGCAATAAATTAGTCATAATGGATCCTTTAGTCATGCGTTTGTTAGGAGCCTCAATGGGCCAGCTGTAAGTGGTTGGCGTGGTGCAAAGACATTGTCCTGAAATGAGTTCCTGAGGTTTGACCAAGTATTGCCTCATTCCCTCCAGTGATGCTGAGTAAAACAAATTATACACAAAATGTTTTACAGCTGGTTTAGAAGTGGCACATACATACACGGCCATGCACATCTGGTACCCAAGTGTTAATTTTCTTTTTTTTTTTTTTTTTACTTGCTGGATAATGAACAATACTTGTATGATCTGGGTGGGAAGATACCATACAGTTATACAGAGCAAGATTTATCCTTACTAGCTCTAATAGGTTCTTTATCTCAAACAACCTCTGGTGCATACACACAACTTGTATCATTACTGTCAGTTCTGAAATACTAACTTACCTTCTCTACCAGTTCTTGAGGAAGGTATTTTCAGGTAGGACCTAAACCTCCATTGGAGGTGACCATAAAATTAAAGGCCAATGTATGTCCCATAAGTGTCTTAAATGTTGCTGTATATACAAGAGTGCATAGAGAGATGCAATATGAGTTCTTAGTATCATGCATTCCAAGAATCAATGATTGTTGTGTATTTTTGTTTCTTTATAGGGCAGGGGTCATCTTAGACAGAGGCCTTCCCTCTCTCATTAGATCAGCAGGAGGGGAGGGATTCTGCAGTAGCTGAGAAAACAACTTGGAAAGTACTGAGTAATGATTACCCTTTTGAAAGGACTAAATGGAACTGCATATGGCTGGCAGTGAGATTGCTTTCCTTAACGGAATGGAAAGGTATGCCAGCTGTCCTGAGCACAGAAAGAATACATAGGTACTCTCGGTTGAAAATAGACCATTAATTCATAACTGTTGAGGAGAGTATGTTCTATAGAAACTGATGAAATGGGATTTTTGCCCCAGTGATTGTTTTCATGCTTTTTCAAGACAACAAATATGACAAGCATTTCTAGTTAGAGTTAAACAAAGAGACAAATGTGCACTGAGATTCTAAACCAAGGAGAAACAGGAAAACAGTTTGTCAAGAGTTGTAGAACAAATAGAGTGCCTCAGGAATATTGGACTAACATGAGAGCTACCCACAAACAGAAGCTCTTAAAAAGAAGCTGAGAGATTTAATAGTGATGCCACAAGGAATGCTTATATTTGATCAAATAGGCAGTTTATTTAGCCAGTAACCATAGAAATGTTAGAATCCAACATAAACAAGAATCAGCTATTCCCTGGGAACATCAACATTATTTCAGATTCCTTACAAAAAAGAAAAGAAAGCTCTTATTTGGAAACAAAAGACACTATGTAGTTCTTTTAGAAGGTAACTTTGTTAACTTCTTCACCACCTGCTTTCCCAGGAGCATGCAGTTGAATGAGTGTGTTAGGGGTTAAACTAATTAGAATAAACTATGGTTCCCCAGCCCCTCTTCAGATTGAGCCCTAGTGGTCCACTGATTTCCTAAACTGAATATTCCTGAAGTACAGGTCAAAAGCATCTTTCTGAAAGCCCTTTTCCTAAAAAATGATCTTTTAAGGATTTCAAGAAAAATTTTAAAGGTATATTCCTACTGATTAAATATTCAAAGGGCTCACAGATCAAGATCTAATGCAGATGATAAAAAAGAACAACAACAATGGAAAAAAGGAGTCATGGGTACAATTAGCATGAAAGCCTCTGGCACATCTTACGTTGATGAAGGCTATGTTCACTAAAAGGTATGAAAAATGTTTGCCATCTTTAGAGGCAATTTAAGAACAATAATGATGTGTTAAATTTTACTAAAAGACAGCTTCTAATCAAAAGATATTTTTCATCAAAATGCAGCCACAACTTTAATACCAGGAGACTTCTGGAATATTTGATCCTCCTGAAGGATATGTCTACCTGCCTTAAAATGACAAATTGTTATCAAGTATTCCATAAATTTACTTAAATAAAACAAGGTGATGTGCATAGCCTGGGGCTAAGGGAAAAGAGCTCACTGCAGCTTCCCTAAAGGCAGAAGCAAAGAGATTGTACTCAAGTACCAATTTAACTCTTTAGTTTGCATATTGTTGGCAGATTACCTGGAACACAGAGCCAAAATCTTTCACCCCTTAAATCCCTGTTGGAAACCCTCTCTCATACAATGGGATATTGCTGTAATTTAAAACTGAAACACACAGGAATTATTGTAATACATTTCATTTTTAAACATTTACAATGTAATAGTAAATATTAGTAAAAATTACATAGTAAGTATTATGATTACCTTTATTTATCTGTCAAAATAGATATAAAAGAATAACCTTGTCAAAGGAACATATACTGTAATGTGCCATGGTTTTGTATGTGCACTGAAGATAAAAAAAAAATAATCCTTGCTAACTCAGTTCTGTTAATTTTTAGTAATAGCTTCATCCTTCCCATAGCCAGGCATTAGTGGAAAACACTAAAACAGCAATATGCAAACAGCAGTACCAAGAAAACTTCAAGTGAAGATTAGGAAATTTAGAAATGGATAATTATTATATATTATAAGCAGATCCTCAGGGGCCTCTGGGTGCTACATAAACACTTTTAAATATTGCACTCTTAATAATTTCCTGGAATAAGCAGTTCAGAAAGATAGATTAGCCCACTGCAAGAGAGTCCTGCATATGGGTGAGGAAATCTTATATTCTTGTGAAATTACTTCCATCTTATTCTTAGAAAGAGATTATTACACTCATAGAGGAGAAAGCGTTCAGTTCCTACACCTAAACTTGTCATGAGGAATACACAGATTGTAGTATCCTTCCCAGGAGTCATCCTAGCTTGCAGATCACCACAAATCAGGAGCCACATGTCCAGAAATCAGTCACACTGAGTTGAAGTTAAATCCCTTCCAAGGTAGATCTTTATTCTTGGAGAGAGAACCTGCCTGCCCTGTTATTTCATGTCCACCAATTTCTGGGCATTGAAGCCTTTTCACACCTGTACTCCCAGGCTCTTAAGAAACCAACCTATTCTGTTTGTACTCCACAGACACTTGACTTCCTTTCCTTTTTTGTGTCCCTGTGACAAGGCATTCAACAAATCTGCAGATTGTGCTAGAATCTGACAGGCTGCACTATGAACACTTCTGCTATGGCCTCAAACTTTCAATGTCAGGACTGACAGCCATGCACCTTACTACCCACGCCACCCCAGACACTTGTCTGAGACAAAGCAATGTGACACAAATAAAGAGATGGAGAGAGATTAACAATGCAGAATAAAGATTAAAGGATTGAAAATGGTGAAAACACTTCTCAAGACCAGTTTTCAGATGTTTTTGTTTACTGAAAGCTGTGAAGAACTTAAAAGCCAGATGTCTTGGTATGGGGCATTTTGATGCAGTATAAAACAAACTCTTGGCTGTTCCCTCCTTCGTGGGACCCTTGAAAGGTGGCTGGTCTCAGAGTGCCAGTACCAGCCAAGATGAGGTTCACAGAGGAGGTCTCAAACATGGCCAGGTCCTTCTCAATTACAGCGTGCATGTTTTATAAGAACGAACAGAGCCAACTGTAAAATCAATTTGCCACTTTACAGTCAAGGAGTGTAAAGAATATATACAAGGCAAGTTTAATATGATCACAGCTGTTCCCTCTGCTGACAAAGCAAGCTGTTGCATTTTTCAATAGCCACAAGCAGCACAGAAGCCCTCACGGTCCTGCCCTGTGATCATAAGGTTATATGTTGCTGTTGTGCGGACACTAGGATAAACAAGAGAGAAGACCAGTTATATTGTCTGAATTATTTTCTCATACATGATGCATAGTTCTCCATCCATAGAAACTGTGTGGTTAAAAATGATAACAAAGATTCTTTTGTAATTTTTCCTCTTCCAGACACACATCCTTCCAATAAGTAAGGCAAGAAAGGAGTAAATATACTTCTCGTACTGAGTTTTGACCCACTGATATTAGACAGGCTAAAAACAAAGGCCATATTTGACTTCACCTGGAAGTAAGTTTACAAGAAGTATGAACTTCTCCTACTTCTTTTACACAGGTTATGGAGACTTTGTATTTAGTTGGGCATATGTGACCATATTTACATAGACTCTCTTTTCCTCTTGTTGTGGTTGAATATGGAAGAGGGAAAAATGTAGGCATGGCTACAGCTCTGCCAGGGTGGAGGAAGGAGAAATGCTGATGATATCGGCCAGAGATGTCTAACTTCTAGGCAGCTGGGGGTTATATACCCCATGGGCTTTACTTGTAGGGTTCACAGAGACCCAGTACACATGGAACCCCCCCCCCTCCAACCCCCTTATGCCCACAACCACTGCAATGACCTTGTAGGCAAGCTTTCCCTACTCCAGTGCTGCACTTCATGCCAGTATGGGCAGCTCTCTCACTGCTACATCAAGTGGCTCTGGCTTCACTTTGAACACCCCATGCTGTGCCATGTAGCAGGTAGTAGGAGAGTAGCTGGCTGAACAGAGAAGCAACTTTTATTTCTTAAGGTTATGCCATACCATACTACCTACTGGGGCAGGCACAGAACATGGAAGTTGGGGGGGGGGGAGCTCAGAGACTGCTGCTGCTGCTGAAGCCAGAGAATAGGGGGAGTTGCAGCCAGGTGGGAGTCCAGGGACTCGGGTAAGCCCAAATAAGTCAGGATGGGTGGAGGGGTTGGTGGGGGCAGGGTTCGGGATCCAGCAGGTTGGAGGGGATTGGGGATTCACTGGGGGATGGATGGATAGATGTGACCTGTGGGTAGGGAGGGGTTAGATGCAATCCACAAGATTTTGCTGGAGTCTTGGACTGTCTGGCAGGATCACGGGGGCATGGAGGGTCCATGGAGGGGCTTGAGGGGATCAGGAGCTACTTTTAGCTCCAAGTCAGCCCTTCTAACCCCCATTCCTCCTGCCTGACCCCCCACTAGGATTTACTTGTTTGGTTTGAACGCTAATAAAAGCAGCTACACCTGGAATGGCTTGTGCGGTGGGAGTTGAGAGGGATGGCTGGACTGGGGTGGGAGGGGCAAGGGTTCAGGGGGGAAAAATAGCCCAGTGCAGGGGGAGATGGTGGTGAAAAGAGCAGTCCCAGGGCTGGGGCCAGTGGCTGGGCTTTCCTAGCCCTGGGGCTGCACTGGGAAAGTGGACAGAAGTTCCATGCACCAGTTTGACCTAAATCAAATAAGTTTGATACTACATAGATCCAGGTTTATTTTAAACTGGGTTCTGCAATTTTAGACTAGTTTTTGTACATGAAACATCTGTATACTTACAGGTTTAGACTGATTGCTGGTCACTGAGACAGTATCTGTAAGTATAAGGTCGGCACCAGGATGAGCTAAGTTAAAATCTGGCAGCCATTTTGAACCCAATTTAACCTCTCCAAATGTCCATGCTTATCTTTGGAGACATCATGCAACCCTTGGGCAGCCAGCTGGACAATACTAATATAGATTAACAATTCATTACAAATCCCTGGAGCAAGGAAGAGTAGGAGAGAAACAATGTCCTGGGATGGAATATGGTCCCTTTTCTGAAATAACTGTGAGATAAACAGTTATTTAGAGCTTCATATTAATTGCAAAGTCCAGTTCAAAGTTGTTCTCTTCCATTTAATACTGACCTTGGACCTTTTGCCATTCTTCTCTACTCTTTCATTTAATAGAAACAATGGTAGGAGAATAGAAACAGAAATTATGATTTTTTTTGGCTAAGACATTCTGGGTGGGGGGGAGAGGGACAGACATGGGAATAGGGAAATATTTCATTGCATTAAAAATAGTCATCCAATCAAACATAAATTGGGGTGGGGAGGCTAGTGGGAGGATGGGGGGACAATCAGGTTGGGACAGATAGGGGGGCAGGCAGGATCTGTGGGAGTGATAAGTGGGATCAGGGGCCAAGGTGGCATTCAGAGGGGATCAGGGGCAGGCAGAATCCATGGTGGATTGGGGCACAAGCAGGATCCACAGTGAGATGGGGGGTAGGCAGGATCTGTGGGGGGTTGCCGGAGTCTACTGGGGTTTTGCAGGGATCAAGGAGTCCAATGGTGTTCTGGAGGGACCCCCCATGAACCTACTCTCACATTCCTCCCACCCCTTCCTCACCAATACTTACTTCCTTGGTTCCCAGCATTGATGAATGCCGATAAAACCAGCATTGGCTTGCAGGATGGAGGGGTATTTTGTGGGGAGAGGGAGTTGGCTGGTACACAGGGTGGGGTGATGGGCCAGGAGTGCTAAAAATAGTTTGGTGTCAGGGCTTTTCTAACCCTCAGGCTATGCAGGAAACTGTACTGAATTTCCATTCACCTATCTAACCTAGATTGATTAAGTTTGTGTATATCAGGCCAGGTCTATTTTAGACCAGGCTCCACCATTTTTAGACCAGTCTGTGTGCATGGAACCTGGGTTATGTTACATGTTTAGATTGATTTCCAATCACTGACATAAGGTCTCAGTGTAAGGTCCTCACCTGGGTGAACTAAATTGAATTGGGTGGCCATTTTTAACCTGATCCACTTCCTGTAGCCTCCCTGAATGTCTGTACTTAGCCTTTGTGAAAAATATATTTATTATATTTTTTGTATAGATGGACATTTTGAACAGGTCTACTAAATAGCAGTGACCTGCTCTCTGTCATTTCTCATACAGTCTAGGCATTTTTACAATTCTTCTTTTTTTTTTTTTTTCTAGTGCTTGGGGAGAGATTCCCTGAACCCCTCTGACTCATTGACTTTTTCTACCGTTTCTGCAGTCATGAGATAGCATATGTATTATTTTCTTCATTGCTAACCTCTGAGTTAAATTGGTGATACGGATTTCATTTGAAAATTATAAAAATGAGGGCCTGAAACTGCAAATACTTCCATGAGTAACTAGTCCTTTGTCTTACATATACTCTTACCAAAATCAATGGAATGATTTTCTAGAACAAGGAAAGCTCATGTGAATAAGTGTCTGGGGAATAAAATGTTATTAAAATGTGTGTAGCAATTTTTATTCAGGGTTCTTAAACTAACATTGGAAAAGAGGTAAATATATTAGAGCTGTATAGAGAACAGAATATTCATTTTGGAGAGGATTGTGAGATTTGAGAATCTGTTTTTATTTTAATTCAAAATGGAAAACATTGCCTTCCCTATAAATTCATATTGAAATGATTGCTAATGATGTGCTTTTCTATCTGATTATAAATACAGGATAAAGTTGGATTTAATTTCTGATCAAATTTTCCTTTCTCCTATTCAGAAAGTATTGGTCTGCTAAGACCATAGGGAAAGTTATCTGTTAAATAACATCTTGCAGGGCAAGTTTAATGCTTAATACCAATCAAAACAATTATATTCAAAAGTAATCTCCACCGTGTACAGTTTGGACCATTCTTAATACCCGTTCATTTCAGAGACAGTTAAAACATTGTGTGAGATTGAGCCGACAGATAGCATACACACTGATGATACAAATTTAGCCATGTCTTTAAAAGATTGAACTTGAGTAAGTATAAGAAATAAAAGGTACTTTTCTGTTAAGCCAGTTACTTTTCTACCACCTGCTACATATATATTACTTATATGCTTTGGCATAAGACTTGCCCATTCAAAGACTTACCAAGGAGACCATACTTCCAATTATTAGAAGTAGGCTCTGGTCCTAGAACTGCACGTTCCTTGATGCAAGTACCTTACTTTTCTATAGCAATCCATATACTTTTGTAAAGCTTTGGAAATAATAGTGCAGCACATTGTTAACCAGGTTTAATAGAAAAAACTGAGTTTACCTTCACACGCTATCTGAAAATGTGATATATTTAGGTAGTGTTACTACATAGCACAAGGGAGAAATTCACCCCTTTTTTAAGCTCCTTAAAATTATTTGCTTTATATATGCATTTACATTTACACTATTTGGAACCAGTTTTCCATCTGTTTAGCCTCTTCATTCTTTTCTCTCTCTCAGTATTTGCAGTGATGCAAAGTGAGACCTTTCAGGCAAGGGGCACAGAAATCATGTGTCTGGCAATGATAAACAACATTTAGAACCAGCATAAAGAACAGAATGGTTTCTGTGGATCTAAATATATATCATTAAATCAAATAGCCTGAAAGGTGTTATATTTGTTTCTGATAAGAAGGCTTTTGTTCAGCATACAACATAGCAGACCTGTGTGCTACGCAGTAGATCTAATGTTGGGCAAGTCGGTCCAGATTTTTTTTTTTGTATACCAGCATGAGAGGCAGGAGGGATCATAGGCACCAAGTTGCATCTTCATGAATCTCTTGGTTTGTCTACTTCTGTACTACTCCTGCCCATGGGTACAAAAATAAAGTACATTTAGTGTAAATAAAAGTGCTATGACTGACTGGCTAAGTTTCACTGCTTATTGTAAATTGTCATAATTTAAGTATGTACCACCCCAACCTGCTCCTGGATCAGGCAGGGCAACTGAGGCAGTAGCAGGGTTTACTGCTTCAAGACACCTGAGAGCTTCTCTGCGCTCTAGAGGTAGTCAGCTGGCCAGTTAAGGCCAGATTCTGCCACTTCAGAAGCATAGTGGCTAGAATGGGGAAGAAAATGTGGTCTTTCATTTTTAATACCTTTGTACTATATGTGCAATTAAATTCAAAGGCTAAAATACAGTTAGGATCATAAGAAAATCTGTACTTCAGGATAAATTTCATCTCTGAAAATGATAATGGCAGGTATAGAAATTAAATGGGACACCTTTAGCAATACATAATCTATGCCTCAGTTGTACACCTTCATTATTTTGTCTGTAATTAGAATTTTAATTTCACTTGTATTTGTTCTGTTTAAAAATGTATTAACATCACAAAGAATTCCTACTGTTGTATTGATTTATTATGTGTATCACGAATGACTCCTGAGGACTATAATAATGAAGGGGATATTATTTAAATATATACAAATACTTAGGGATGGACCAATGTTATATCATTTTATTATGAAAAAAAATCTTCCAATATCAATGTCATCTTACAAAGGACAGAAAGAAAAGAGGAATATTAGAACTGACAGAGAAATATTGAGCTTTTCAGGCCTATTATACTTCTTATAATTATTCCTCATGACTTACTATAGCCAATACATGATCTTGAAAATGTCCCATGAGTAAAGGACAATTTAAATAGACAAAATGCTGTCTTAATTCTGACTCCCCAGCCCAACTGCTATTTAGAATTTTTAAAAAAGCCTGGCGTAAATATTATTTTTGGTTCCTAAATAATTTAACATGAGACAATTATTAGCTGTGAGTTGTACTTAAATTTGCATCAAATTGAAGACAGAATCTTCCTGTCTATGCACACTTTCCAGTCATTGACCAGGATTTCATCATGCAAGAAGACACGAGAAAAAGAATATGTAGCCCGAGCATTACTTAAGAAACCTAAATAAGAAAACTAAAAGGGATTTCTTGCAAAATAAAGAGCAGCATTATGTTTGTCCCATTCATTTTATAATTTTTGTTTTATCTAAGGGATGCTGTTGTAATTACTAGGCACAAATTGCTTTCTCTGGGGTACTCTGTTAAAGACAAGGGATGAAAGTAACATGACGCACTGTATATGTTTTTTAAATCAAGGTCTATTTTTCTAAAGATTGCTGGACTCACCAGATTGCCTCCAGTCTGATACAGCAAAGATACATTTTCCATATGGTTATTACTTCGTCATTCTGCCTGGGGCTTCAAAATCTCAGGCCTAAAAGATCCCTCAAGGAAAATATAGGATGCCACAAGAGCTGCTGGTAATGAGTCAGTGAATGATTCTCTTCTTTCTCGGTCACTACAGAATGTGTGTCTTGGTGTAACGGTGTTGGAGGTGTCATCTTCTGAAGAGACAGGGTTAGAATGCTTGCTACAATGAACTCTTTTTATAAGATGGTTATGGGCCCTGTTGTCTTGTTCTATGTAACTTTCAGTAGCAGAAATGTATTAAATTTACTCCATGAAATGCACATCTACATGTGAAATTAGTCCACATGAATAAACTCCAGAGCTTATTGCTCCAGAGATTTTTTGTTCCTGGGGATGCTGTTTGAACCTGTGCTTGGGAGCAATTAACTCCAGAGTTAATTCATGCACAGCATGTGGAGCTGGGTTAGAGCAGCCACAGCTGGCAGGGGGCCCCAGGGGTCAGCCTGCCAGCATAGGGTTGCTCCCACCAGGTTCAATGTGCTGCAGAGGGGCTAGTTTGGGCACAGGGGAGCTTCAGGACAGGACTTGCTGGCTGGCAGCCCCTACACTGAAAGACTCTCATGCCCTAGCCAAGTGGGTCAGCATCTACACATGCACTGCTGCACACAAAAAAACACTGCAGCCAAATAGTATTTGTATTTATAGGTACTACCCTGCTGTGGAGTTTATTAGTTTCCTGCACCCTAACAGCAGTGCACATGTAGATGTTGAGATGTTTAGTGTGTAGCTAATTGGTCAGCTCCACAGTACATGTCTTGTGTGGATGTGCCCACAGTGAGTGAACCTGGGATTAAAATTTACCTAAGAGAAGAATAGATGCGATGGATTTTACATTTTCCAGTATATATGTCTGAAAGGAAATAAAGCAGGTTTTTGTTCATGTGATCTATTAAAATAAAATTAAAAAAAAAATAAGTTAGAACTGGATCCCCAGGACAACACTCGGTGTATCTGGAGTAGACAGACATAGGTAGCTTTTGTCACTCTGATCATGTAGACTGTCTTGAGTATGCTGTAATTTACCCTGAGGTCCTCATGACATTCTCAAAGTATCTGAAAACCAAGAGCAGTAAAAGCAAAACTAAACAAGAAAGAAAGAAAAAACTTCCTAAATCTGCTGTGCAGCTGACTGGTAGGCTATTTCAATCCTCGGCAATGTAAATACAGTAATATAGGTATTGATGGTTTGGGAAGAGTTTAAGAGGTTCGAGTACAGAAAGAACCTTCCCATGGTTCATGCTTGGAGAAAGATTCCTTTCTCCCCTAATCAGAGGCAATAACAGGAGTATCCAGCTCTTCATTGTTCCTGGGAATCAGAGTAGTAGTAGAATGGATACCTTTACTGATCAGAGGGGAAAAAGTAAACACACACATACATACACAGAGAAAACCTTTTACTTGTATAGATACCAAAAAATAAAATAGACATGTAATAATGGAGAATTTTACACTACTTACAAGGGGAGAAATTCTGAGAAAGGTGATTGATATCAAGTATTTTTCCTACAGTTGATGTGTCAGCAGGGTTCTGGCAGACACACTTAGAAAAACAAGAGCATTTTGCTAGTGGACATTCCAAATTCCCTTTGAGAGGCATAGTTTCCTCCGGATGTCATTTGGTTTGCATTTTGCACCTGTGGTGTTTCATGGGATAATGCCACACAGTTTTGATAGGACAGACAGTGATAGGCTGTATATAGATGATGTTTGGATCTGGAGAAACAATAGAGAAACATGACCAGAGTTCCTGAGCAACTTTGGAAAGAACTTCAGTTAAACAAATTGTACATTCCAAATAATAGAAAAGACATGCCTGAGAGAAAAAAAAAATAGGTACATTAAAATAAATAGGTAGATTACAGTAAGGTTGTATTGACAGCAACATACTCTTAATACCAGCTTCATGATCCCTAAGGGGTTGCAAAAAAGAATGTTAAAAAAGAATATGTTATGGTCATGTAGGGATTGAAAATCTAAGAACCAGAGTGATTTTGTACTGGCCTTAGATAAACAGTGGCATTTTAGAAATTGTTAAGGCTTGCCATATATATGAAAATTACAAGCCAAGTTGAATAACTTATGTTAGGTTGCTGGTAGTATTAATTTAGTCACATAATTGGCACCTGATGAATTTTACCTTGGATCCCAAAAATTGAGCATCTTGCCATGTCATGTATACATGGCAAGGCACCTGATTTAGGGGATCTGGGAAAAATACCTTAGAATTCCATCTTGTTCAAGGACATTTAAGGCTACAACTTGAAGCCTGGCATCAGGGACCAGTGATTCGGTCTGTACAGTAGGACTGGAAACTTGCCAGCATGAGGTGAATCCATTGGATCCCTGGGCCACTTTAAAAGCCTTGCCATGCAGCCTGCATGTTGGTCTATACAGAAAAGGTGGAAAATTCCCAATGCAGGAGGAGCCCATCAATCATCCATTCTCTAGCACCTTTAATATCTTGGAGCTCACATGTAGGCTGCATGCTGAAGCTTAATGAGTCACAAATTAAATCACCATACAAACTAGCTACAAAGATGGTCCACATTAAATGTTTCCTGAAAGCTGTTTACCTTTAAATGCGGAACAGCTTTATGGCTGGTTTGCTATTTTATGGCACAGTTAATTAGCTGAATATGTTAACTGTTTGATAAATGTAATGTTTGCCACGGGCCTTAGTGGCCCAGGAAAAATTGGCTCCCCCATGCAAAATTAGCAGAGATGTATTTACACTGACTGTAGAAAAAGTAGTTATAATCTTATCCTAGACTTCTATTCTCATGTATGTTCCTGAAACAGCCTTACTAAAAGTTACTATAGCTAAACTGCGATCATGTATTCAAAATCCACTTTCACTAGACAGTGTCTACCTATTAGAGTTATGTTGGACAAAGGGCTATATTTTAACGAGCATGACTTTAAGTATTTTTCAGTGAATTATGTGCTTAGACATGTAATCATTGGGCCCTATGATGCTTAATCCTATAGTTGGTGAAAAATTGTCATAAGAATAATCATCTGCTAGACTTAGGGCTGCTTGATAGTCATGCTGCTGTTGTTTTAATGGGGTGATCTGCAGGTATAGGCAACACCACTGGGCACCTTAGAGACTAGATTCTACACCAGCTTTTGGAATGGGAGTAGGTTTAAGAGAAATTCTGCTCCATTTTGCCTGAGTCTCTTATAAAACAGTTAATGCACAAGGTACATGGCTTGTCCTTCTTGCTGCTTTTTTGTGACTCAAGATTCAGGATGTGGTGATAGTATATTATAAAAGTGTATGCATTAGCGGATTTTCAGATACCAAGTCCACCTAGATGCCTAATAGGTGGAAAGAATCTGACCCTAATTCAATGTTGCTTAGCTGCTATATTATAAATATTTAAAATTCTGTACATGGCTGATATTGGCTGAGAAAGATAGATGTGGGGAATTGTACCTTTTAAGAATTTCTGACATCAGCTAGTTAGAACCAGTTGTCATGCAGAGGCTCATGTTACATAAAGCTGGTGCATTAGTACTAAATGAAGCAGATTCCTCAGATTCTTTGCCTCTTGTGTGGCTATTGAATAATCTGATCAAACATGACCTCATCCTCATGGAAAACTTTAGGGCTTAACATTCCCTATGTGGGAGGGGAAAAAAATCTTCATAAATGTTAAGAATCTTCCTCCTTTTACTCTTTTCACATTAGTACTTGGCTACCAAAATGGAGTTGAAATATATTTATAGGAAGTGACAAGGGATGACAATGCAGAGTATAATAGATATCATGAATTGTAACAATATATTACATTATTTTGACTTCTACTGGTGCCCTGTAGTCAACCTTGTTCATGATATCTGTTCTCTAATGGTATACAATACAGAATGGTTCACATTATGTTAGTGGTGGACAAATATTGCTATTTCTTTTTATTTGGTTAACCCAACCTATACAAATGCTCTGCATTAAAAATGTGCAAGGTTTGAATCAGTCGTTATTGAATCATGACTAATTCCAAATCTCTCTTTAAAATAGCTCTATAAATTCTTGAATTGAGATGGAAAGAAAGGCAGGAAAAAACAGGAAACAGGGGAGTTACTTAAATTAGCAACTTCTGGATTTTATAGGGGTTTGTGACACTTGATCACAGTCTAGCCAGAAGCTACACCACAAAACCAATGGACTTAAATCTCACAAAAGAAAGGTCTGAAACCGGACCAAATTAGTGTGCATTTTTAAATTTTTCATAAAGGTTTGCAAACCTAAACTGTCCCAGATTTTGGCATATCAAAGCTTGCACAGCTCTAATACTAACATGAGTAGACAGCTGTGCACAAGCCTATCATATCAATATGAGGTTTGCTTGGAGTGGGGAGGGCAAGTCCCACTCCTGCTATTCTGAAACAGATGGAATCTTTCTGTTGAGTGTATTTATCAGTGTTAAACAGAACTAAATCCAGCTCCTTTTCAACTGGGCCCAACCTAATCAATCAGTTGGGTTGCATGGGGGGATTGAATTTGATTCTGTGTTTTATCTTGGATTTGCAGAAAGACAGACAAAATGTGAGGGATGTGGTTTAATCTGACCACAAATTCATTATCCCATCTGGGAATTACGGTGTAAAAAGCCACCCTGCATCAGCCAGTCTGGTAGTAAAAAAATTTTCCTACTTCCAGAAATGCAACTAGTGAAATGCTAAAGTGGAACACCAAAACTAGGTCTTATCAGGTGTGGGTGGTTAAAGCTACTGATCCAGGAGTGAGAGTGCACCATTTGACAGGAAAGGACATATATTTTATCCCAATGCATGAAAAGCCAAAGGCTTATCTAAGTCCTTTCTTTCTAGTTCTTAGCTCAGATGATGTCTCTTTCCTTTGCTCTTGCCTTCTCCAGAACTTCAGGGGTTCTCCTAACCTGAAAGAGAAGGAACTCAGAAAGGAGCAATTGCCCTTCTCACTTATGTAGACATAACCATCACATCTGAGTCCTGCAATATAGTATGTTACTCCCTGTCTCTTCAAGCCTTCCTAATAAGAGTATAAAGTTAGGTTTGAATGCACATTCATTGTACATTAAAGCTGGAAAAAGTAGTGAGTTACTAGGTATGATATCTTATGAACTGGTTGAGAATTTAGGATTTTCTAGTGAAATATTTTGACTAAAACAAAACATTGTTTTCTTTAATTAAATATTTTCTGTAGAAAACTAAATGAATGACTAAAACAAAACATTGTTTTCTTTAATTAAATATTTTCTGTAGAAAACTAAATGAAGTAGTTAAAAAAAAAACCTGGATTTTGGTTTGAGACTAAAAACACTCAATTTTTTTTTTTTATAGACACAACTTCGTTAAGTTTGTCAATGATTGATTTTTTTCCACAAAAAAAAATGTATATTTAATGAATCCCAATACTTTACCAAATATATTTTCATCCAAAAAGATTCAACCATCTCTAATAAGGTAGGTTTCATACAGAAGGTATAAATGAGCAAAACTTTACCCTCTCAACATGAAGTCTGATTTTAACCTGATGATAATCCATAAAGGGAGCAAAGTCAGAGGGGATATACACAAGGTGGGTGAGTAGGTGGTTCCATGTCCTTATGCATTTTTTTAATCTGCTGACTTATTGTCTGACTTCTGAAGCTTTTCTGCCTGTGTCTCTGTTGGAAGCACTGAAGTAATAAGCTTGACCCACTTACTTTTACACAGGTGCTGTGAGGATTAAATAGTTAATCAATGTACAGTGTTTTAAACATGCGAGACTAGACTTCACTTCTCAGCCAAGCAAAACTTAGTGTCAGAAAAAGGGACATGAGCAAAAGCCAGTTCTGGTCTGCTGCCAGGACCATTGCAACTTAAAGCTGTGTAGGTCACTATTGGCCTAAGCCTTTTACCTCCTTACCTGACACATCCTGTACACAGGGTTAGGATTTATAGCGTGTAGTGCAGATAAAGGATATGGCTATAGTGCACATGTGCCAGCAGGAAATAGTTCTGGTTTGAAACTCTTGTGACAGGCAAGGGTGAATGGGAGATGTATCACAATGGGACAAGCGGGTCATAATCCAGTTTATAAATTTGGTTTGTGAAGCTCTTTGCATTGTATTTATTGACTGAACACTTTTACTTGTTATATAATGCAAAATTACATAAAATGAAGCTCTTTTCAGCTCCACATTGGGTATGGTAAAGAATATATTCTTTTAAAGCCCTGCTCTGCAGGCACACGGTTCTATTTGCAGAGAGCAAAAGAACCAGTCGCCTATTAATTGGAAGATGTTTTTAAGTGCTGCCAAAAGGTCACTACTATCAATTACAGGGAATATTTGTAAAGAAGAAATCTTGCCTATATAGCAGTATATCCTAAATTGTCTAATTTGTTCACTGTAATAAGGCCATGCCCATTTATTGATTAATCAATCACCGTTGTCTGTTTGCTGATTATATTAAGAAGTGTCATACCATAGACTGTTATTTGAGTAAAATACTATAAAAATATTTATCTCAAATTATAGTGGAGGTTTAACTCCTCTTGTTGTGAAAAGGATATTTTTTTAAGTGCAAACCATTCTGATTAAATAGGATAGGTAGACTAAGGGCTAAAAGCACTGGACCAAATTCTGACTTCAGACACAACACTGGCATTCCAGAGTAACTATATGGACCCAGTATTTATTCTGGATTAATCCAATTAGCAAAACAATGCTTTTAACTGATTCATTCTGTTAAAAAAAAAACAAATTCTGGATAATAACATTACAATGTGAATGTATATTTCAGCACATGTAATACAGCAAATTCAAATACAATTCATATACCAAAATAATGTGGCATTGTTTACAGGAAATACATGAAAGTTTGAGATTAAGCTACACCTTAGATTCACTAACTAGAAACTAAGCATGTTATTATTCATTTACCAAAACAAAACATATTTTTAGGATTCTGAGCTAATCACAGATCCTAATATGATTTGTAGGCCACAGCGTACTGACATGAGTTATGTACATAGATGACAATGCTGTAGGAATACAGAGTTATGGTACACTTATAATTATCTCTATTGCAGTTAGTTTTTTCACAATTATTTTCACAATAGCTTTTTCATAGTTTTCACAAAATAGTGTGTCTCAATTTGCAATAATTTTCTGATTATTTGTGTTCTTGTATTGCATTGGATATAAATGTACCACATAAAACTGCCCAATGCTCACTACATGCGTGTTTAAGCACGTTAAGATGATGCAAATATCTGTGGGCATGATGTAATGGAAAAACAAGTACAAAGCACGAAAAACACATAAGCAGGTGGAATGGGAACACACCTATTATTTGGATTCTTGGCAAATACAAGGCATTCAGAAGTAAAGCTAGAGTTTTTGATAGAGTTCTGAGAAAATAATTGTATGTTTTAAATTTAGGAGGACTACAGAATCAATACTGTTCCCCTGTTGTTGTATTGTGAAGCTCTGGTGTTTCGCAAACCTTATGAATCACCCATTAAAATTAAAATTTCACGATCATTGCACTTAACTTGATGGAGATCTTTAAAAAATAGAACAGTTTGTTCAATTGCTCTTTATGTACAACTTAACATGGATGTGTCATGTTGCGCTATATTCATGAAGGTGAAAGAATTTGACATGATATAACCCTTGTAATGACTGAAAAAATGCAAAGAACAAATTTGACATCCTAATTCTGCCAATATTGATGTATGCTTTGATTGGGCTACTAGTTTGTACAAAAATCAGAGTGTGTGTATAAGCATTTGCACAATAATGACCCCAGAACAATAGTGTCACACAGGCTGGATCTTAGTCACCCTTGCCGTAGAAGGTAGGGTGTTGTTTTAAAAATAGCGGTGCCAAGTATTGGGAGTATAAGGTCTAACATACACACCATTTGCAGTATCTGTAATGCTTTAACATTACAAACCAACAGTTTCACCAGAGAGATACTTAAAGTTACAGATTTAACTAACACAGACTTTGAGAATGAAAAGGTAATAGTTCTCTCTAAAAATGCTAATATGTTTATTGATTCCCAGTATATTATAGAATGTGTATTCATTTTTTTTAAGATCTGGAAATGTAATGTGCAACGCATGGACACCTGCAGTTTCTTTTACCATGGTAAAATTGTTGTACCTTTCCCCAGGGAAAAATTGAGGTATGATAGCTGCTTTCTGCTTTACACATGCTATGTAGATTACACCTTAAATACATGATATGCACACTAATGACAGACAGATTTTTGGCACAGGTAGCAAGGTCTTGAAAAATGTTATGATGATTGCCACAAATTAAACTCATTCATGTGATAATCACAAATGGGAGAAAGTATAGACTGTTTGCTCTGCTGCATCAGGACTGTCTCTGCTTGTCTGCTGACCAAATAATCCCGTTTTTCAGCATTGACCTACTTTGGGAATACTGCAGTGCTATCGCATTCCATAACCCCAGGGGAACTGAAGTGGTGAAAGGGTTGTGTAGTTGTGCTGTCATTACTGTCAAAGGCCAGGACCAAACATCAACATCTCCATGGAGAAAAGAAATACTATCTCTGGAGGGTTTTATTATAAGGACTGAAAAAGTGGAACAGTATCCCAAAAACACATTACTTGTGTGTTATTACCACAGAACTCCTCCAATGTTTAAAAGGGAACATAAAATCTACATGTGTAATATAATGCTCTGCCTTTTTCTCAGATGGTTCCCAAAAAAACATAGTAATAGGATAATAAAATATTTCTTCTATAGCAGAACTGCTACGAAATCCAGATTCCTAAACATTATTAAAACATGAAAAAATGATGCTTTCTATAATATACACAGAGCAGCTCTTTCAAAACCTTTTAGTTATGAATTGTGCTTTATTCCTAATAGTTTAATTGCCCATTTCTTCTCAAATAAGAGTAGAATCTGCATTAAAATTCTTCAGAGAGAAATTCATGGCATTTTCCTCCTTTCCACCTTTCTTTAAAAAAAAAAAATCCCATTATATATTTTTCCATTTTCCCCTTCATATATGTTTGCTTTGATATAGGAGTTTATTCCACATGAGCAATTGCACTGGAGTTCCCTGAAGCCGTGTACAACCTCACAGAATTAATTTAGGGTCCATGCACATGAGGGCTGCCCGTGAAGAACAGCTTACATAGTTGGAGCCTATCTCTGTCTTTATGGGTGTGTAAAATATATACATATACAAATATATACATATATACATATGGGTGTGTTTTATGTATGTATGTATATATTTATGTGTGTGTGTATGTATTTATATATAATATATATGTGCATGTGTTTGTATATCATAAGCAATGTGTAGGAGGGACACAGGGGGAGATGTGTCCCCCTGAAATTGGGGACACATCTCCCCAATTTCAGCTGGGGAATGGGAAGTGCCAACCAGTGTCCCCCCCGAAAATCACAGCACTTCTGGTTTTGCTGGCAGTACTCCCAGTTTGTCACTGGCATTTCTAGGGTCGGCGATTGGCTGCTAAGGAACCCCCCCACCTGAACCCCCAGTCCCGGTCAATGATCAGCCACTGGGGACCCCCCCACCCTGGTCAGCAATTGGCCACTGGGGGACCCCCTCTCAGCCCCATCAGCGATCGACTGCTGGTGTCTCCCCAGAGCCAGGAGGTACCAGTCACCCAAGATGCGTATGGACGTTGGAACCTTCCTTAAATTAAGTTTTAATGAGGGCATCACTAAAAGTGGTTAGTGAAAAAGTGAGGGATATAAGTTTTCTGATAAAAATTGAGGAAAAATGTCCTCAGAAAATTGCATTCTCTTCTGGTCAGCTACCCCAGTTTTATCTTGTCATAATTCCTTTGACTTGGTTCCTAATTTACTCTGTTATAAGGGAAAGGATAAACAGTCATTATCCACAAATACTTGAGAACAATATTTTTGAGTGAGGCTGCCTAATAGGAGTGGATTTGTTTCTTGGGAAGAATTCACAAACATAAACACTTTTCTCTAGAAGTAAAAAATCACTTTAACAATGATTTGGGTGAGGCAGAGTAAAAAGATGATTGCATTTATTTAAGCCATTATTTAGTGTGTGGGTATGGGTGGGGGAGGGGATCTCTTACTGGGCCTTACACATGTATGTATTGTGTCAGCCTCCTATGTAGTGAAAGGCCTATTTTTCTTCAACTTGATTAAAAAAAATTATAAAATTTTCCCAGGATCAAGGCAAGAACTCTGGAGAAAAAAATGAAATGAATAGGAAAGGGATTTTAAAAACTGTCAGAGCAACTGGTAAATTTCTCCAGACAGGAGACATCTGGAGAATTAACAGAAGACAATAGAACTTTCATGTTGTTTAGGACTGTGCTTCATGACGGGATAAAGCTTTTAACAATAGTTTCTAATAAGGATACCCTCCTAAATATGTATTTTTGAGTCCTAATAAGTAGTCTTAGGGTCTGTCTATATGTGCAATTATGGCGTATGAATAAACTGTGGATCTTATTGCTGCACGGTTTATTGCTCCTGTGTGCTCTGTTTGAACGTGTACCTGGGAGCAACTAACTCTAGAGCAATAAGCTCCACAATTTATTAATGCATATCACATGGAGCCTGGTCAAAGAAGCACTAGCTCGTGGGGGGGCCCTGGGAGTCAGCATGTCAGCCCAGAGCTGCTTCCCCTGGCTTGTGCTGTGGAGGGGCTGGCTGGGGCACGAGGGTGGTGCAGTGCAGGGCTAGCCAGTAGGCAGTCCCCACAATGAAGCATCCTCATGCCCAGCCAGCCCCTTCAGTATCTACACATGCACTGCTGTGGAGTTTTTTAGTCCACAGCTGGATAGTACTTGGATGTAAACTTACATCCAAGTACTATCCTGCTGTAGAGTAAATTGTGTACTCCAGTTTAATAGGGGTGCACACATAGACACAGAGATGTTTACTGAGCAGCTAATTAGTCAACTGCTCAGTAGATGTCCTGTGTAGATGCACCCTTAAAAGTACTTTGTAGGCAGCAGCTTCTACTGATTGCAAAGTCTTACCCTACTGTGGAAGGGGATAGCAAGAAGGATATGGACAGACTATTGCCTGCTTTGAGGTTCTTGCACTTTTCTTGAAGCATCTGAATCTAAATACCACTGATGATAGACTCCTGGATTAGATGGAATGTATTTTTTTTCCGATGTGGAAATTCCTTTGCTCCTAATTTTGCAAAGAGATTTAAAAATCAAAGCTAACTGATTTAACAAAATATTGATATCCCATAAAGGAACATAGTTAAGCATGACAAGTTTTGTTAATGTAAAAGCTGTGACTTGCTTGTCATATTTTTCTGGTCTACTTCTCCCAGATAAAACTGAGGAAAAGTCCTGAGATTCAAGTCATCAGTGGCAGTAGTTTTATTGAGCTAGTTTGTCAATAGCTAGGAACATTTTTGAAGTGGCTTTAATTATCTCACAAGACACAGATTTTGCAGCTGTTGTTTTATGATTGATTACTAGTCATTATTTTCCTAGCAGTCTGAAAGCAGAAGCTCAGTACTCTGATTTTAAAGTTCATCTTTTTTAAAAGGCTTCTTTCACATGTGAAAAAGTAGAGGAATCTATTTTCTTGGATAGGTATGTAGGGTACATTCTCAGGATTGTACTAAATGTGAGCTCAGTATGAGTTCATTTTCATTTCTTGGTCACAGGTATAGAATCCAATTATGGGTTTCAAAAAGTGACACTCCAGAAGTCAATCTTCAGTAACTCCAGTGGCAGTTTCTGCATGTTAGAAATAATTGTAATGGGTTAAAAGAGAAGTAGTTATCCATGATAGTCTGAAGTCAGTCAGAATGCAGGGTATGTATGCACCTTATAGACTAAATAAGACATATATAGAGAGAGGGGGAGAGAGCAGAAGCTCACTTCATCAGCTGTTGTGAAAGAACATCAGAAAGAAATCCAGGTCCAGATCCATGATCAACTCTTAAGTAGTTCCCATCAAGTAAGATACTACAGTGCCATTGTCTGGAAGAAACTGCATGTGGAAGCTGGAGAATGTATTTGTATCCCATGTATAACTTCTTATACTGGTGACAATTCAAGATTATTTATTCTCTGTAGAATGGATTTTTGGCAAGTTAATTAGCTCTCAATTTCTGAGGAGAAAAAATAAAGCACTCCAGATGACTTTTGAGACACCTCTGTCCAAAACTATATAGGGTAGCAAGTAAGTCCAGAACTGTTCTGTTTTAATTGCAGGAGATTACACAGCTACTGTATAAGATTAGACCATCTAGGATGCATAAAGGGTGACTTCTCAGTTGATTTTGCTGTTAACAATGTACTTTGTATTCTTCTGGCATGCAGAACGGTCATGAAAAAATTAAGAACCAGAGCCCCAAGCAGAATTGCTAAGTGTTTTGGGGTGAAAGATCGAACAGTTAGCACCTTTCCTCTAAGGTCAAATGTATTTGATTTTTCATCAGTTTATATACAATTGGTGATATACAATATGGTGTCTATTAAAAATCCAGTAAATTATCCATTTGAAGCACATGTTGGGTTTTTTTTCCCCTAATTTACTGGAAAACATTACTATCTTTTAAAAGATGTACCTGACTGAAGAATGGAGTCCTCAAAGCATTTTGAACTTAATTGTTGCAATGTCATGGAAAGCAAGCCTAACCCAACTGTAGTTAAAGTGAACAGTAATGCTCTTTTTTTGGCAAGAATGGAATTGGCACTAAATAAGCTTGCTGTCTCATTGAGAAGTTTGGTGATATAGGAGCAATACTCAAGTCAAATGCTTTTTACTGTTCATTGACACAACATTATTTTCCAAATGTAGAGAGATATTAAAGATGTCTTTCCTTATGTTTACCGTTGCTAGAAAATGTTCTTCATCCCATGTGGAAGGTATTCTGCTTTGCCTAGGTTTCAACCCTCAATATTTTATCCCAGGGCTTTTAATGTTGAATATGTAATTGCAGTACAGAGTGGAACCCATGTTTTCTACTTCCTAGTAACTTCCCCCATTTCAAAACTACAAAGTCATGCTCATTCAAACTCTTTCTGGCTCAATTAATCTTTATTTTGTTTTTACTCAGTAGTTTGAGACTGCTTCCTGCCCCTCTACTCTCATACTCCAGAATAGCCTGGTCTTCATGACACTGGCAGGCTAAGTGGATGCAGAAGCAGGGGAAGGAACTGAATTAAAGTCTCCCATATCCTGGATGGGTTATTTAACCATCAAGCTCTTATAAAGGGGGGGGGGGGGGTGTCCTACTTTAAATTAAAAGAATTACATTTTCTCCTGTCCTCATTAAGAAAGGGTGTTGACATCACTACAACTTAAGCTTCTCAGTCATGTGAACACTTTTGCATTTTCTGCCCCTAGCCAATTTGCAAGTGTTGCCCTTATCCTCCTAATTCACTTAGGTACTTTTTAAAATGTAAGATAATTACTAGATTGTATGTAGATTTTAGTCACTTGGCTTAATCAGCTTTTTAAAGGAAACTTGGCTGATAGTAATAGAATAGTTTTCACCACAATATACATGTTTCATGTGTACAACGTATTTAATTAATAGTGCTGTAGTCCTCAGCTACACACACTTGTCTTTTAAACAACTTAAATAATTAAAAAGCAGGATATACATGGCTGACAATTATAAAAGAGACCTCTGTGGCTCTTCTATCTCATTTCTACACCTGACAGCTCTCTACATTCGGCTCTCTCTTTAGATCTCTGGTAAATAATGCCAATTAATATCCAGATAGTATCTATTATAATTGGAATTTGTCCATTATAAACAAGAAACAGGATTTTTACATTCCTAGCACTTCAAAGTAAATAACTGCATTAATGCTTTCAAATCCCTTTTTTCCTGTCAATAGTTCAAAAAAAAATGTAATTAATCAAACACTCTGTGCCACTTTTTGTTCCCACCTGACACTCCTGTGTACTTTATTGCAGTACACTGTTTATTGTCTTAATACAGATATATTATATTTGTTCTAGTATTTTAAAAGTCCAAGCAATGTTTGCTCATGTTTCGGCTCTTTGGGTCAACTGTTTCTTGATTATGTTCAGAATCATGTCAAGAACAATAGGTTTCTGATATCTTAAGTTTTACTGTAATACAGGTGACTAACAACAACAGGGATTCTGCATGTAAAGGGCAGCTATGTATGTAGTTCATTGGATTTTCCCAGCAGTGAGGGAAAACTCATTTGGCATTTGCTAAACACCTTTTCTGACTAATATAGAATTATAGCATTGATTTGACAGCTATGTTAAAAGAAAGCTGGCATGTAAACTGCAAAGCTTGCAAGCTATGGGAAATCTGGGTTTGACTCTGTAGATCATTTTCAGGTCTGACTGCATACACCGTGGAATGTAACACTGGTGTACATAATGTATGTACAAACAGAAGCATCATTCTCTTTGATTTGTTTGTCCTTTTATGTCCATGGAATAGTGCTAAAAGTGGAGACTGTTTGGATTTTTAATTTCAGTCACTTTAATAGAGCAACAATTCTGTTCCATGTCTTGCTTTTACAAAGTATTAAAGCATTGTTAATGTATAGGACTACAGGAATTGGCAGGCTGGACCAGATGTGAGGTCCATTTAATCCAGAATTATACTTCTATTGGTGACCAGCACCAAATATTTCAGAAGAAGGTGCCAGAAATCTTGTGTTTGGCTGGTGCAAGATAATTCTCCTGCCCCTCATTGCATCTCTCTAGTGTTCATTTAATCATCATTATCAAATACCTCCACACATGCAGTCCCACACTGTTAGTTGTTGAATGGGTACATGATAAAGGAGGTCATGTGCCAACCTTTTTTCTTTTCTTGGAACGTCTGGATGATTATTGGCACAGTCCAAGTCTCTGGGCTCCACCTGCCAGCACTTACAAAATCAGGGAAGAAACCTAAGAGCAGGTGTTACTATAATGCTGTCTTGAAGTGTTCTGGGCCATAGAGCATACAGACTGAACAGAGGGTTAAATGCAGCAGAATAGTGCGCCATCCACATTGCTGGTGTGATTCTGAGAGCTACAGTGTGATAACAGTGTCTCAGTACTGTCCTTCCCACAGCTTCTCTTAGCTGATGCCCCTCTGATTGTCCAAAATGTGAAACAGGTCTAAGGGCAAAATGGCTGTTACTCTGGGAGGGTACTTATACAATAATTATAATTTTTTTTTACAGCATTTAATAAATCCAAGCGTCATTTGATGTTCTAGAATGGTGAACTCTGCTTGTTTATAATCTCTACCTGTTATTCTTCCTGTTAAAGGCACTTTGTTAAGACAAGCGACAGCATTGGCATTTTCATTTTGGTTTGTTTTTGTTCTGTGAGCAGAAAAATTAAAATTAACTTGATTCCAATACTTGGAGCTGGATAGAGTGGGGCTGAGGATTTGGTCAATAATACATAGAGCCATATTAACGAAGGAGCCTTATAGCCTTTATATTTTCTAGAGTTAAAGTAACTGTTTTCTGATTTGTTCATAGTTTGTGTGTGTGTTTGTGTAGGGGGATTCTGGCAATGAGGTAATATTGGCTGAGAAACCACCACAATCACAACTGTGTTTAAACATGATTATTTTGGTAAGTGTTCTGGGAGAGGGTAAGAAAAATGTTGACCACCCCAACACATAGGAGGGCTGTTGAAATATTCACAGTGGGTTAGCACAAAGTTACTGTGTTTAGCACAGGTGTTTCTGTAGCTGTGATACATTAGGGAAATTTACAATGTTCAATGACTCACTTTCTCCCATGTAGTGTGGTAGTTTATTTTACTGGGCTTTGCTACAAAGTGAATAGGAACACCTGCTGATATTTTGGTTTTACTATAATGCCTGCACTTTGTAAGTTTTTTTACTTTATCTAGGCATGTTTCATTTTGTTCTGAATGTTTTGAAATAAAACATTTGAACACATAATGTACATAAGGCAACAGAGTTCACCTGGTGAAAAAGAAATCACCTATTGTCTACAAGAAATCAGGTGCCCTGAACTAGCAGTACTGTAAAAATTATTTACCTAGTATCCAGTGGGTGTATCTACTTGAGATGCTAACTGTTCAGTAGCTGAATAATACTGCATAGTAGCACATCACAGCACCAACAGTGCTAATACACTACTGCATAGTATTATTAGGCTACTACTTGTATTATTATACAAGCTCTAAATAAATGCACAGTAACCACTGTGCAAGTAGCGTCTCGTGTAGACATGCCCATTATGTCTGAAACTTCAATTGACTCTTTGGTAATGCTATTCATTTTAAACAACAGAGAAGGGGGAGGGGTGAGGAAGGAGGGAAAGGGGGAGAGATTGATGGTTCAGTGCTGATGTGCAACTGGAGGGATGAATCAAAGTGTCCCTCTTGTTTCACTTGATTCACTACATTCCCCAATGTGGTGTTAATTACTTGATATTTTTTTTAAGTGTTGGCATTTGAAATATGAAGCTAAATTTCACTTGTATTTAGGGCTGGTTTCTTTTTATCTTATATATTTTGGGGTAGGAAGCAAGGGTGAGGACAGGGTGAATTTTCTTCCTGCCTTTGACATGGACAGCTTTGTTGTTCAGAATTTCTCTGGGCTTTGTGTTGTAAGTTTGCTTAGATTAAATCAAAGACTAAAAAACTAAATAACATAGCAGAGTGTGTAGGTGGAGCAGAGCTCTGTTTTCTGGATGGTGTATAGATAGTGTGGTTTCCTATCCTCAGGTCTCTAAGGACTAGATCACCAGTCATGGTTTCTACACTATCTTAACTAGACTGAACTGCCTGTTAAACTGGGGGAGGGGGGAAGGAGAGCTGAGCCAAAGCAGATGGTCTTAAATGGGAAGACACACTTTTCATCCCAAAATGAGGTGTAGAAACAATCCTGTTCCTACTTTTTGGTGGTCTCCAAGAATGACTGGCTTGCTTAAGAAAAAATTTCGAAAGGGTTCAATTCCCAGAGATGGAGCTCGCTTTTCAAAGGAATTCAGCTCCTATTTAGGTACTTTGGTACAGTCAGCATGTTGAATGATAACTGTAGTAGTAGTAAGGGTTAACTCCATTCCTGAGGAATGACATGACATCAAAAAGTTGTCAGGCATCTTTGTGTGTTAGCAGTTGCAATAAAGCTCTTTTGAGAGCAGGACGTCTCTTTGCCTTTTTCTGAGCTATGAGAGCACATTAACCTCTCTTGAAAATTTGGCCATAAGTATAATGATGGGAACCGTTGGGAGCCTAGCTCTACTGGAAGTGGTAAATGATAAATGCTTGAAAATCTGGCCTGATATCCCTTAGTGTTTCTGGTGGACAACACTACTTAGAGTATAGAGCTGAAGCATCAAACACCTACAGAGCTCTTCATACATTGAATTTTCATTTTTAAATTAATATTTAGCTTGTTGCTAATTATAGAAGTTGCATTAACAAATTAAAGATTAAAACCTGAGCTGAACAGAAGAACTCAGGGACTTATTAATTTGTTTCCTTATTGTTAGTCCAGAGGCATAACAGTCAAAAAAGATAGAACTGGATTCTCGTCCATCAACATCATTGGTTACTAAGTCCCAATTACTGGGCTGGGCAGTTACAACTGTGCAATATCAGTTAAAGCTTAGCGATTGTATAAATACTACAAAGCATAATCAGAATATCATGGTACTGCCAAAATATAACTGAATATAAATGATACCCTGCAGAACTTTTATTTTGGATCTAATAAGCAAGGAGCAAAGAAGTCATCTTGGCTTTCAGATTTCAAATGAGATTTTCAATACTGGCCATTAGGGGAAAAATGTAGTACTTGTTGTTAATTGCATTAATAAGGGAGGATGATCGGGGCAGAAGTTTGGAGGAGGTATGTGCACAAAAATGGCCATTGCAACAGCTGCCAACTGGCTGTGCTGATGCCACTGGCAGCCAGTAATGCCCCATGTACTGTTGCTGCCCAGTCTACATCGATGTCTTGTTACATTGTACTTGTAAAAAGAATACATGTATTCTGGTCCATGTCCGTCTTAATTTTTTTGTATCAATTTCAGTAATATTAAGGATACTCAATAGGGCTGTGCAAAATTTCACCGACTGTTTTGTTCTGATGCTATTTTGACTCATTTCAAGCTGGTGGAACAACAGAGCACCATCCATGAGATGGCCTTGCTTGGGGAGATTGGGATCAGCAGCCCCCTTAACAGAGCTCAGTGGGATACCATCTCCCAGATCTTGGTGGTCCTCAAGTCCTTCCTCAAGGCCACTGAGACCCTCAGCACTGGTGATGCCCTCCTTAGCCAGGTGATCCCTGTAGTGAGGGAACTTCAGAGCCAAATGGAGAGCTTCCAGGGGATCAGTGTTCCTGGTTAGGGCAAGTCACTGTCACCAGACATCCAAGCACTGGTGAGGCAGCTGAAGGAGGGCAAAAGGAAATGGCTTGATTCCTTGTGGTCCAGAATGGCTACCATGTGTGACCTGAGGGAAGGGACCTTGTCTGACAGTGCCATGTCCTTAGACCAACACCCCTAACACCTGACTGGAAGGACACAAGACCCTGGGCACATCTAAGCCCCTGGGCTGGGGCTGGCAGGAACAGTTCTCTGGCAGATGCTGGAGAAGAAGCTCCTGCAGTAAAGGAAAGAAAGGCTCTAGTCTGTGACAGTTTGGGTGCTTGAGATGCTGCAGGTGCTACTGTGCTGCTTACTTAGTTATTACCTGCTGTCATTTAAAGTGGTGGACCAGACTGAGGCTGTAGGAGAGGAGGAGACCTCTTTGGGGCACAATATTGTGTTGTTGAAGCAGACCCCCCAGTTTTTTTCTTTTTCTTTTTTTTTTTTTGTATTTATTTTAAAATGCATTCTCTCTCCTTCCCCAACCATTTCTGACTTTTTCTCTCCCTCTCTATTCCCTATAGACAAGTATAAGTGATCTCAGACTTAGGATAAGTGTTAAACATTTTTTTTTGGCAGCAACTTTTTGGTTTTAGATATCCACTGTTTTATATTGTATTATTATTAGGTTTGTATTGATTTTTACTGTTGTATATTGTATTATTATAATTTTCGTATTGATTTTTATTTTTTCATATGGATATTGTATGGTTTAGGCCTGTGTTTGTAAATGAACCAAAGTCGTGTCAAGTTTCCATTTTATATGTCAAGTCTCCATCTTCTGTCCTCTGCCTCAGCATCCCATGTTGCAACTGTATAAGTCACGTACACCTCCCATGTAAATTGGTTCCCCAATGGATGAATGTGATTGGAAATGATTTAAATTCACCCAGGAACCACGGACCTCACCCAGGAACAGAGAAAAGCCCAGCATTTGAAAGACAAAGAACCCTGCAGAACCAGCAACTCTCACCATTACAGACACCCGAAACTGCACATCCCTGAATGCAGCACACATGCTCAGTATGCCAGGGGCTGACCCTTGCCTGGGCATGCCTCCTGTCACTAGGGTCGCACAAGGTCTGCCCCTATAAAAATGGGCAGTGAAGACAGACCCAGTGGGAACACCATTTCCATCTGGACCAGCACCATGCCACACCACCTATCTACCCAGAGGCCCTGCCGGCGACCCCCCTCTGGACAACACCTACTGGACAAGGACCCCTTTCCAGCCTGGATAGGTAGATATTACCTGCACACCACCTTTTACAATTTGGACCATCTCTCTCTCTGTCTCTGTCTCTCTCCTCCTGGACTTTAGCAGACTTCAGCCCCTGCACCAAGCCTTTTTAACCCCTGCTGCCATTGTATGTGTGTGTGTATGTGTGTGTGGGTGCAAGAGAACCAATTTGACATTGTGTTACCATCTCCCCTGTTCAATAAAACCACTGTCATTTGCAACCTCAAGTTGGGTCATGTTTTGCTGAATCCCAGTCGCTTCTCTATCTCAAATTTCAGCCTCATTCTCTGTCTCAGCTCCAGTTCCCACCCTCTCTGCTAGTTTCCCAATCTCCTCCCAATTCCATCTCCCCTTTTCTGCCACCTCTCAGCCTCTCCTTTTTTTCCTGCTGTCCCTGCTGCCTGCTGCTTTTTCTGTGATTTTTCTACTGTCCATCTCTCTGTTTTCAGGCTTTCCCTGCACCTTCTGTAACCCCCCTCCCCCCGCAGCTTCCCAGCTCTTATTAGCTGTCCTGCACTTTTCTCCAGCTTCCAGCACCTACTGCTGCTCCCTGCACCTTCTGTAGCTGCCCCGGAGCCATCCTCTGGCTCCCCACACCCAGGGCCCCTCTTTAACACCCACACTTTCCCTTAGTCCCATTTTCCCTGCCCCCATCTACCTTTTCAGCTCTCCCATAGCACTGGCTTCAGTCACAGACTCTGCCAGCATGCTTCCCTGTTCTGCAGGCTTTGGGCATTGTCTTTTAATCAATTAACCTAAAGTTAACCCCGAGCCTCAGTTCTTCAGCCCAGGCCCCTGTAGTCTATCGGTTCTAATCCGAGTCCTGGTAATTTTAACTCCTTACACTTCTACTTTCTTACCTTAACCTTTCCCCAGGTATCCCAAGTACACCAAACATATACATACATACACATCAAAACACCCAACTTAGGAACTCACCTCTGTGTATGTGTAGGTGGCTGGTATGTGTATAAATTAGTGAATACACACATATATATACATATATAGATATCATTGTGTGTGTGTGGTATATGAATTAGTAATCCATGTATGTGTATTGAATGTGCAGGTGTTGGTAATTGGTAACTGATTCTATCTAAATTTGGTGTGTGTAGCATGTATGGGCTTAAACTGGTGATAGGTGTGCATAAACCTAAACTAGTTATTTGGAACGTGTGTGTATCTGAGTTGCTAGTGTGAGGGTGTGTGTGTGTGTATGGCATTGTGTGCATGATATACGAATTAGTGATCTGTGTCTAACTTTTGGGGTGTATAGTGATGTACTTGAATTGGTAATAGGCATGCATGTGTCTAGGCTGGTTTGAATGTGTATGTGCCTGATCTGGTAGTGTGTGTGTATGCACCTAATTGATTTGTGTGTTTGTATATGTGCAATTGTGTTACACCCTCCTGTCTAACAGCGCAATATTGAGATCCTAAGAGTTGGCCTGACCCCACAGGACAACATTGTATAGAGGCCCCAGAGCCAGTGAGGGTGTATCTTAACACACACAGTGTTGCCCATGTCACAAATTGTGCTTGTCAGCAGCTTGAGGTGCAGTTTCCCAGACACCCCTGCACCTAGCTCCTTGAAACTTGTCAGGCTTTCATTGTCACTGAAGGTGTTACCATTCCTGCAGGTTTCATCCAAATCAGATAAGAAATTACAATGTTACAGGAGTTTCATGCTTCCCCATTATAGCCTATGGGTGAAACATCGAAGCAGTGAAACAGTTTCAACAAAACAAAATGGAATAGTGGTTTCAAAATGAAATGAAACTCAAAATAAAACACTGTCCCATTGAAACAGAAGTTGAAAGGGAACGGTGCTGTTTCGCACAGCCCTTATACTAAACATCATGGACTGTTTGAGAATCAACACAAACTTTTCTAAAGGTTTTCTAAATCCTTAAAAAAAATATTTTCTAAAATTCCCCTTGATTTTTGCTAGTCTGAAAATTATTTGCCTATGGGCTGACCCAAGCACATAACAGAATTGTTGATAGCTCCCATCTCCAACTGCATACACAAGAGTAGCTAGCAGAGAGGATCAAGAAGTACTTGTGGTCAAATATATGTTCAAAAATCTGCATGCACCTCTATAAATTAATCATGCCTCCTAAGGAAAAGCTCAATAATTAAGAGATTTTCCTTTATTAGGAGAAAGATGCCCCCTCTGTGTTTTGCCTACAAAACAAGAGAAAAAAATATAATGGAAACATTCAACATTAAAAAGGAACACAGACATGCATTAAATCCTTTATGTCTTTTTAATGATGCAATTGTGAATTATATTCTTGTTGCATTTGTAATTAGAGGGCAGAACAGATGGTAAAGACTTGATTTAAAGCAATGGGTCTATTAAAATAATCCACATTCCTAAACTGATTGTTCACTATAACAGGTTTTTGTTTTGGTCATTGAACTATTCAGATACTATTACTATTGTCTACTTGATTATTGCAGCTCATTACATATGATCTCATTTATTTTAAATGTGTGTTATATATACATTTGTTATGTACTATATATTCTTTTAAGCCACATATCACAATCACTAGTGATAATGAAGTTTAAATCTATCAAAAACTGTCTGCATGGGTAGGCAGGGCTTGAGTGTTTTCAATGTGTATGAAAGCTGTAAACGCAAATGTTAGCATGAACAATAGTTCATCAGCTGGGATAGTATTGCGTATACAAGCGAATGGCTTCAAAATGGCTTAAACAATTCTAATGGTTATCTTCTTTTTTCCTGATAAATAATGTTTTGACATGTCATCTTACTAGTACTCCTATCTAAAAATCTGGGGGGAAGCCTAGTACAAGCTCGGGAACCAGCAGCGGGAAGGAGAGGAGGCAGCACACGTGTGTCCCGCACGCACGTGTGCCCTTCTTACCAACCAACTGACCGGAGGCGGCGGCGGCAGCAGCAACAACAGAGGAATCAGCAGCGGGGGCAGCAGCAGCTGATCCCCCGAAGGTAAGTGGGGCGGAGGGACCCGGCGCAGCTGAGCCGGATCCGGAGGGGAAGCCCCCCGGGTCCCATATAGCTGAGCCAGTAGGGAGCCGCGCTCCCGAGCCGCGCAGCACGAACAGAGCGCGCAAACAGGGAGGGCTAGGAAGGGGACTGTCCCCCCAGGCCAGGGGGGACCCCCGGGGCTAACCCTTGGGGGAGCAGGCTCCTGTGGCAGCGGATCCCCCCAGCGGGGGAGCGTAGAGGCAGAACTGCCAGCAGGCACTTCCGGGTAGACCGGGGCGTCTGATTGGCCGTTGGAGCGGGGCGGGTAATTCAAACCGCGGGCTTTAAAGCCACGGAGTGACGTAGTTCCCAGCACTCGGGAACCAGCAGCGGGAAGGAGAGGAGGCAGCACACGTGTGTCCCGCACGCACGTGTGCCCTTCTTACCAACCAACTGACCGGAGGCGGCGGCGGCAGCAGCAACAACAGAGGAATCAGCAGCGGGGGCAGCAGCAGCTGATCCCCCGAAGGTAAGTGGGGCGGAGGGACCCGGCGCAGCTGAGCCGGATCCGGAGGGGAAGCCCCCCGGGTCCCATATAGCTGAGCCGGTAGGGAGCCGAGCTCCCGAGCCGCGCAGCGCGAACAGAGCGCGCAAACAGGCGCACTCTGTAAGAGCACGCCGGCGTTTGCGCGGGCGTTCGCGCCGGAGGGCGGGCCAGGAGGGCCAGGAGTGGGACTCCTGTAGGGGTAGGGCGTAGACACCGCGCAGGTCTACAAACAGCAGCTTGTAGAATGGTGTCTACGAGGAGTACTGCTAGGGCCTCTGCCCAGGGGGACAAGGCTACCCGGGGCAGGTCTGAGGCCTCCACCCAGACCGAGCCCATGGGAGAGCCGGTGTCCCCCTACCTCCTGGCCTGTGGGGTATCCCCAGCAGGGCCGGGGGGAGCAGAGATTGGGGGCCCCCACACCTGTCCAGCAGGTGCCCGTCTTAGGGCCCTGGAGGCGCAGGTGAGGGAGCTCCGGGAGGAGGTTAGCAGGCTGAGGGGGATCAGGGAGGCGGAGGATGAAATTGACAGTTATTTCCTTTCCCTGCAGGCCCAGGCACCAAAGGAAGAAGCACCCCGGGGAATACCCTCCACAGCAGAGTGGCAGACGGTCACAGCCAGGACCGGAGCGGCACACAGAGAACCGGTACCAGCTTCTCCAGTCCGACTGGTGAACAGGTACGAGGCCCTGGCGACCCTGCAGGAGATGGAAGGGGAGGAGGACACCCTTGGGCAAGAAGAAACACCACGTTCTTCACACCCCAAACAGATCAAGAGATCCACGATGACCCAGAGGAAGAGGCGACGTGTGCTCATCATAGGAGACTCCATCCTGAGAGGTACGGAAGGACCCATCTGTCGCCAGGACCCCTCGGCACGAGAGGTATGCTGCCTCCCTGGAGCAAAGATTCGGGATGTGACGGAGGTAATCCAGGCCAGGATCAAGCCCACCGATTATTACCCCATGGTCCTAGTCCATGTGGGTACTAATGATGCGGCCAGGAGAACCCCCGATCACTTGATGGCGGACTACTGTGCTCTGGGCGGCGTGCTGAAGGAGTTCGGTGCCCAGGTGGTTTTCTCTTCCATCCTACCAGTGACCGGACGAGGAAGACGGGAGGAGAACTGCATCAGAGAGACCAACTGGCGGCTTCGGCAGTGGTGTCTCGAGGCAGGCTTCGGCTTCCTGGACCATGACCCGCACATCACAACGAGGGACATGCTCAGCTGGGATGGGCTTCACCTGTCCCCCAAAGGTAAGCGTGTGTTTTCTTCTAGGTTGGCGGATCTCCTCCGGCGGGCTTTAAACTAGGCTTGTCAGGGGGAGGGGAGTACGAAGGCAGGGGAAGCTGTGGACCACCAAACCATGTGGCACCCACAAGGACAGCCCAGCCTGAAGAAGGAGAACATTGGGAACTTGAAAGCCATGGGGAGGCCAGCACAACAGAACAGGTAAGGAACAAGAAGGTAAGAAACAATGGGCCCCATGGGACTGGGAGCGGGGGGGCAGCAAAGGCGCCAGTCGCAGGGCTCAAGTGCCTATATACTAATGCTAGGAGCATGGGGAACAAGCAGGATGAACTAGCTCTCCTGCTTGCACTAAACACCTATGACATAGTGGGGCTAACAGAGACCTGGTGGGATTCATCCCATGACTGGGCGGTACATATTGAGGGCTATAGATTGTACAGAAAGGACAGGTCAGGGAAGAAAGGGGGGGGGGGGTTGCACTCTATGTCAGTGAGCAATATACATCAACCCTCATCAAGACAGAATCCGAGGCTGAGGAAGTAGAAGGATTGTGGGTTAGGCTACATGGGGGGCAAGGAGAAAGGGATTTGGTGGTAGGGGTCTGTTACAGACCCCCACACCAAGGGGAAGAAATAGATGCGGGGCTCCTGAGGCAACTCTCGGAGACCATAAAAGCTAAAGAGGCGGTAGTCATGGGGGACCTAAACTACCCGGACATCTGCTGGGAGACGCAGACAGCAAGGTCCCATCGCTCACGCAGGTTTCTAACTTGTGTACAGGACCTCCACCTGACACAGGAGGTGTATGGTCCCACTAGGGGGAATGCCATACTGGATCTGGTATTGGCAACGGGAGATGACATGATAGGGGACCTCCAAATCGGTAGCTATCTGGGAGACAGTGATCACCTTATGATAGAATTCAACATAAGACGGCGAGTGGGTAAGGTAACTAGTAGGGTGAAAGTGCTAGACTTTAGGAAAGCTGATCTCATTGCACTCAGGCGATTAGTCAAGGAAGCACTGCAGAGTAGGAGTTTTGATGGGATGGGTGCCCAAGAAGGGTGGCTGTGCCTAAAAGAAACGATCCTTTGGGCACAAAGCAAGACGATCCCCGAGCGAGGCAAAAGAGGGAAAGGGGCCAGGAAGCTTCCATGGCTGACCAGAGAAATCCAGGGCAGCCTAAGGGCCAAAAGGGGAGCACATAAAAAGTGAAAACAGGGTGAGATCACTAAAGATGAATATACCTCCTCTGCTCGTGCTTGTAGGGAGGCAGTTAGGCGGGCCAAAGCTACCATGGAGCTGAGGATGGCAACCCAAGTAAAGGACAACAAGAAATTGTTTTTTAGATATATTGGGAGTAAAAGGAAGGCCCAGGGAGGAATAGGACCCCTGCTAAATGGGCAGAAGCAATTGGTGACAGATAGAGGGGACAAGGCTGAACTCCTCAACGAGTTAATTGCCTCAGTGTTCCTAAGCGAGGGGCACGACAAGTCTCTCACTGGGGTTGTAGAAAGGCAGCAGCAAGGCGCCAGACTTCCATGCGTAGATCCTGAGGTGGTGCAGAGTCATTTGGAAGAACTGGATGCCTTTAAGTCGGCAGGCCCAGATGGGCTCCATCCGAGGGTGCTGAAGGCACTGGCCGACGTCATTGCAGAGCCACTGGCAGGAATATTCGAATGCTCGTGGCGCACGGGCCAAGTCCCAGAGGACTGGAAAAGGGCTAACGTGGTCCCCATTTTCAAAAAGGGGAGGAAGGAGGACCCGGGCAACTATAGGCCGGTCAGTCTCACCTCCATCCTTGGTAAAGTATTTGAAAAAATTATCAAGGCTCACATTTGTGAGAGCCCGGCAGGGCAAATTATGCTGAGGGGAAACCAGCATGGGTTTGTGGCGGGCAGATCGTGCCTGACCAACCTAGTCTCTTTCTATGACCAGGTTACGAAACGCCTGGACAC
The DNA here is from genome assembly GCF_030867095.1 of Alligator mississippiensis. Classification (NCBI taxonomy): domain Eukaryota; kingdom Metazoa; phylum Chordata; order Crocodylia; family Alligatoridae; genus Alligator; species Alligator mississippiensis. The sequence goes on from NC_081830.1 coordinate 48,895,224, forward strand.
AGGAGGAGGGGTGAATGTCGTATACCTGGACTTCAGGAAGGCCTTTGATACGGTATCCCACCCCATACTGGTGAACAAATTAAGAGGCTGTGATGTGGATGACTGCACAGTTCGGTGGGTGGCGAATTGGCTAGAGGGTCGCACCCAAAGAGTCGTGGTAGATGGGTCGGTCTCGACCTGGAAGGGTGTGGGCAGTGGGGTCCCGCAGGGTTCGGTCCTTGGACCGATACTCTTTAATGTCTTCATCAGTGACTTGGACGTGGGAGTGAAATGTACTCTGTCCAAGTTTGCAGATGACACAAAGCTATGGGGAGAAGTGGACACGCCGGAGGGCAGGGAACAGCTGCAGGCAGACCTGGATAGGCTGGACAAGTGGGCAGAAAACAACAGGATGCAGTTCAACAAGGAGAAATGCAAAGTGCTGTACCTAGGGAGGAAAAATGTCCAGCACACCTACAGCCTAGGGAATGACCTGCTGGGTGGCACGGAGGTGGAAAGGGATCTTGGAGTCCTAGTGGACTCCAAGATGAACATGAGCCGGCAGTGTGACGAAGCCATCAGAAAAGCCAATGGCACTTTATCGTGCATCAGCAGATGCATGACGAATAGGTCCAAGGAGGTGATACTTCCCCTCTATCGGGCGTTGGTCAGACCGCAGCTGGAGTACTGCGTGCAATTCTGGGCGCCGCAATTCAAGAGGGATGCGGATAACCTGGAGAGGGTACAGCGAAGGGCAACTCGTATGGTCAAGGGCCTGCAGACCAAGCCCTACGAGGAGAGACTAGAGAAACTGGACCTTTTCAGCCTCCGCAAGAGAAGGTTGAGAGGCGACCTTGTGGCTGCCTATAAGTTCATCACGGGGGCACAGAAGGGAATTGGTGAGGATTTATTCACCAAGGCGCCCCCGGGGGTTACAAGAAACAATGGCCACAAGCTAGCAGAGAGCAGATTTAGACTGGACATTAGGAAGAACTTCTTCACAGTTCGAGTGGCCAAGGTCTGGAACGGGCTCCCAAGGGAGGTGGTGCTCTCCCCTACCCTGGGGGTCTTCAAGAGGAGGTTAGATGAGTATCTAGCTGGGGTCATTTAGACCCAGCACTCTTTCCTGCTTATGCAGGGGGTCGGACTTGATGATCTATTGAGGTCCCTTCCGACCCTAACATCTATGAATCTATGAAGCTATTTCCTCACAGTGACCAAAGTGATTTCACAGGCCCTATGAACAGTTGACAATTAGGCTATGGAGAGAAATTACACATAAACTGGTATAAGTGATTGGAAACTGGTTAAAATCTGTAACACAACAGAAGTTCAGTGCACATAAATCACTTTCAGAGTGGCCAAAATCAGTTTAAGATAAACCTGGATGGATGTAGTATTGGGTTTAACTGATTTTGGTTAAATCAGTTTATTGAACTTTGTCCCAGATACAAGTTAACTCACAGTCCCCCAGCAGCCCAAGATGCTTTGTATCTCCCCACAACCTTCCCCCTTCCCCCTTGTAGTATGGGCATACTAGCCTTGGCCCAAGCTGTCTGCTCCAGCCAAACAGGGAGGTGTGCTCTAGCATGCCCTTGCTTCTTTTCTTGACCACTGCAAGCATGTGGCTGCATTTTTGGAATCAAAAATCAATGTCTGTTCATTTTCCTATTGGTTCAATTTATGTAGCTTAGACTAACCTGCGAAGATTGAATCAATTCAGCTTTGGGTTTTTTAACTGTCTCTACTACACCCTAGTATGGTTGCCCAGTAATACTGGATATTTATGAGGATTTGTTTTTTGTTGGGTTTTTTGTTTGTTTTTGGGGGGGTTTTATGGTCTTATGCAAGCCAGCATGTGAGGGTGTCATCCCATTCCTGTCCTATACCTGTGTTTCCCACCAAGTTTCTTCTTCTACTGCTTTATCTTACTTATCTTTTTCACAGGAAAAATGCCCTTTAAAATCCAGGAAAGCTCTGACAGCTGCACAGTACTCACATTTCAGGAATCCACACGCAGGGGTCTAGGCAACCAATTTTCTCCAACACACACATGTGCCTAGGCACCCCCAATCAGGGTACCACCACACATATTTTGTTAAACAATGGGATGGTCTTTATTGAACTCAATATCAATGAGAAGTGGGAATCAGAAAATTGCAGTTGCGGATACCTCGTATCTTTTGCTTCTTCCTTGGCATCCAGCCAATCCAGGTCTTCCTCCTTTGCTCCTGAGATATTGGAGAAACTGAGGAACTCACCACTGGGAGACATGCTGGGCTGGGTATTCAGTACCACCCGCTGGTGGTGGTTTGACAGTGCTGCAATGTTTGAAAGGTGACTAGTGGCACATTTGGCCATTTGTCCTAATTGTTCACCTTTGGCAGTGCATACGCAAACACCTTTGAATTTGCAGAATTGTGAACTAGTTCTCAATCAGTGAAATTCTTGGAAGGGTTTTAGAGTTAAGTGGGTCCATACCTTAAAGCAAACTCACTCTGTAATTGCTTCCACTTGCCTTGAACTTGTTTGAGTTTGTGGGGTTGCCTTCCTTGACCTGTTTTTGTGATCGTGTGGTGCTTTGGCTTTCCTTTCCTCCACATACAGAGATGGAGAGAATCCAGGACACAGAGCTGACAGAAGTGTCACAGTAGTAAAGCAGGAAACCCCTTAGAAATTCCTTTCCCTGTTTCTGAAGTCAAATGGAATCCCAGGCAAAGAGGTGGAGATGATGCTCTGGCTTGCAAGACTGGATGTGTTTCTGTAGGGTCCTGTGTGGTGACATACCAGTCACTGTGGTTTATTGTGGGGAAAGTGTGGTGACTGATTTTTTTCATGATCTTGCCAGTGTTGTAATAAGTGGGCAAGTTTAATATGAAATCAATTAAATTTGGAGCAGAAAACAGTCACTGCATTTAAAAAAAAAAACTTGAAATTGACAGACAAATGACTAAATATATTTCTTTAGTGATCCAACATTTCTTCTTAATGAGGCAAGTTGTCACTGACTCTGCTTTTGTCTATAAATTCTGACTGACTCAATTTTCATAATGTCAGGCTGGTCAAAGGCATCAGTAAATTGCATGAATAAAACATAATACCGGGTAATTGTCTTTAGTTGGTAACATACAGTAATTCCATTTGTCCAAAAGCTTTTGTCCAAAATAGTGTTTCCTGAACTAACTATTAGTCTTATTTTCCTAATAGGAATAATGTTACCTGCAAACAGTTTGTCTACTTCAATTTTATTAGGCCAGAAAAAGGGGGATTAATAAGAGGTTATGAAGTTGTCCCAAGGGAAGGCATATTCAGCAAGAATACCAATATGCACTGTATTGTACGTGCTTTTCTCTGTTGCTGTAGGGGACAAGACTAGGATCAATGGATTCGATCTGCATCAGAGGTAATTTAGGTTGGATATTAGAAGTAACTTTCTGACTAAGTTGGTGGTTAGTTGCTGAAACAGGCTACCTAGAGAAGTTGTAGAATCTTCATCCCTGGACATTTTCAGGCTGGAAAGAAATGTGTTTATAATGTATTTAGTCAGGAATGATCCTGCCTTGATAATAGGGCTGGACTAGATGACCTTGTGAGGTCTGTTCTGTAGGCACTGTATTTACAACCCAGTCCTTTTACCCTGCTCCATGCTAGCACAACCTTCAGACTGACCAAAACTCCTCCAGTTGATAATACACAAATGCTATTGATACACAGTGATAGGATTTAAGAGTAATGCAGGCAAAGCAAGCAAGATGATTAGAAAATACATTACCCAAATTCCCCAGTGCCCAGAATATAAATAAAGCAAGTGGTGCATCCAGCCAGTACATAAATACTACCTAGAACTTTTTTTGCTTGAATGTCCAATGCCAGCAAACTTGGAAGATGGAGGCTGATGCCAACATGTTGTTTTGAAAACTCCTTCTTTTGTGTTCTTTCTCCTCTCGTGACTCTTTATTTCCAGGGACTATTGATTGGTTTCCTTACAGCCATCATGCTGTCCGCCTTCTTTTTTGGCAGCCAGAGTCCTATCTTTATAAACCCATCACATGCACACAATTTGATTATTTCATTCTAAACTGGAAATCCCAAGAGTTTTTGCAAATGGGCACTGTAATACTGGAGCTAGGCCTATCTCTATTATGAAAATAAAGCTTGGGTGTTTTTTATTTCCAAGGATGTGTATGTTCGTTGACCTGAGATACCCTCTATGCCTTCAAGGTTGTGAAACTGTGTGACAAACAGTCTTTAGAAACCAGTTAACCCTTGACATTTCCCTAGACCATTGTCCTAATGCAATGTAATATCAAATCTCTAAATATCATTTTCTAGCCATCATGTTCCAGCCCTACTTTCCTATGATGTTATATTGCTGGGAGGTGCAGAAAGAGATTCTTAGGCAACGTGTTATTTCAGGTGAAATATGCCTGGGAATCATAGAGAAGTAGGGCTGGAAGGGACCTCAGTGGATGATTTAGTCCAGCCAACTGCCTGAGGTAGGATCATTCCTATCCAAAATATCCTATATGAATCCAATGTTTAAACTCTTAGCAAAACTACAGAGTCAGCAATGACAACACAAGACATAATGCCCTAAACTGCCACAGGTAAAGCAGGGGGGTCACAGTGGGCAATGTCCTGCTTCTGTAAAGATTAATATATGGTCAAGAGATCCTAGGAAAAGGCCCTTCCCTCCACAGCAGAGGAAGGCAAAACCCATTCCCTATCAATGGAATACATTCCATATCATAGATTCATAGACATTAGGTGTTGGAAGGGACCTCGCAAGATCATCAAGTCCAGGCCCCCTGCCATAGGCAGGAAGTCTGTTGGGGTAAAATGATTCCAGCAAGATATGCATCCAAACGCCTTTTAAATGAGTCCAGTGTAGGTGCTTACACCACCTCCATGGGGAGTCTGTTCCAGACCCTGGATGCTCAGACTGGAAAGGAGTTTTTCCTTTATCCAGTCTAAATCATCCTTCAGAAGTTTGTGGCAGTTAGACCTAGTTATCCCTTGGGGGCCTGGTGAACAACTCTTCTATCAGATCCTGGTGCACCTCCCTTATATACTTACATATAGAGGTTGCCACCATGTCCCTCCTAAGGCTTCTCTTGTCCAGGCTGAAGAGTCTTGAGTCCCATACCCCGCAACCTCTCTTCATAAGGCTTGCTGTCTTAGCCTTTGATCATGCAGTTGGCTTTCCTTTGGATTCTCTCAAGCTTACCCACATCCCCCCTGAAGTGGGAGGTCAAAAACTAGACACGTTACTTTAGTTGCAGCCTCACTAAGGCTGAATAAAGTGGGAAGATGATGTCCCTGGTTTTGCTTGAGGTGCATCGGTGGATGGATGTCAGAGTCTGGCTTGCTTTGCTGGCTACAACATCGCATTGATGGCTCATGTTCATCTTCTGGTCAAACAAGACCCCCAAGTCTCTTTCAGTCATGGTACTAACAAGCGTAGCACTGCCGAGCCTATAAGTATGATGCTAGTTCTTCCTCCCAAGGTGGAGCAACCTGCACTTCTCTGCATTAAATGCCATCAGGTTTTGGTCTGCCAACCTTGTGAGCCTGTCCAGGTCAGCCTGTATGCTCAGCCTATCCTCCACTGTGACCGCCTTCCCCCATAGTTCAGCATCATCCACGGACTTCACCAGTCTGTATCTCGTGCCTGAATCCAGATCATTTATGAAGATGTTGAAGAGTACTGGCCTGAGCACTGAGCCCTGAGGGACACTGCTGGTTACCTTGTGCCAAGTATCAACTAATACTCTTTGGTCTGACCCTGGAGCAAGTTCCCCAGCCTTTGGACCATGAGATGGTTGAAGCTGAAGTTCTCCAGCTTGGCCATGAGGACATTATGGGAAAACAAGTCAAAGGCCTTCCTGAAATCCAGATATATGACATCAACCTCATCTAACTTGTCCAGGCAGGCAATGGGTCACCTGGTCATACAGGAGACAAGGTTGGTCAGGCAGGACCTTCCAGCAACAAAGACATGTTAGCTAGAACTCAAAAAGTTGCCTTCTGTTAGCCTGTTGCTGGTGGAACCCTTGATAATTTTCTCCAGGATCTTTCCAGGGATGGATGTCAGACTGATTGGTCTGTAATTCCCTGGGTCTTCCCTCCTTCCTTTCTTGAAGATTGGGACCGTGTTGGCTCTTTTCCTTTCCTTTGTTACCTCTCCTGAGCACTGCAAGTTCTCAAATATCTTTGCCATAGGGTGTGCTATGATGTCTGCCAGCTCCTTTAAGACTCTTGGATGCATTCCGTCCAGACCTGCAAACTTGTGGATGTTGGGCTTCTCGAGGTGTTCCCTTACTTGATCTACATCAATTGTGGGCCCATCTCCCACCCCTTGGATGTTTTGTGTCCTATCACACAGGATGACCCCTTGGGACAGGTGGAAGACTGAAGCAAAGTTATCATTTAGGAAATTGGCCTTTTCCTGAGTGTCAGATGTCAGCTGCCCCATTTCATTTAGCAGGGGTCCAATGTTACCTTTGCTTTCCTCTGACTTCCCACATATCTGAAGGACTTTTTGTTGTCCTTGATTCCAGTGGCTAGCCTGAGTTTGGTTTCTGCATTGGCTTTTTTGGTCCACTCTCTACAGGTGTGGGCTAGTGCTGTGTAGTCCTCCTTGGTAATGACTCCTACTTTCCATCCGGTATAGGCTTCTCTTTTTAGTTTGAGGAGGTCCAAAAGTTCTCTATTGAGCCAAAGGGGATCCCCAGCCCACTAACTGCTTTTCCTTTGGGACAGAATAGACTTTCCTTGTACCTCAAGGACTGCACTCTTAAGGAACAACCGTTCCTTGTGGATTCCCCTTTCTAAGGGGCCATGGTCTCTCAGTGCCTGGGTGGCCAGTCTCCTAAGTTTATGAAAGTCATCCTTCACAAAGATGAAGATTTCTGTTTTACTGAGAAATTTGCCCGCCCTTCATGGACAGAGAAAGTGATCAATTCATGGTCACTGTCACCGAGCTTCCCCTTGATCCTCAGATCACTCACCAGATCATCCCCTTTTGCCAGAACCAGATCCAGCAGTGCCTGTCCCCTAGTCTGCCAGTAGACCTCTTGTGTTAGTTAGAAGTCGTCAATGCAAACAAGGAAGTTACATGACTAGTCAGGTTTGGCTGTGTGCTCTTCCCATGAGATGTTGGGGAGGTTGAAGTCTCCCATGATAACTAAGCATTGGGGGCATGCAGCCTCAGGCAGCTCCCTATTGAATTCTCAATCCAGCTCTTCATCTTGGTTGGGTCTGTAATAGACTCCTACATTTATATCCTCTTCCCTGTGCTCCCTCTTTATTTTAACCCAGAGGGTCTCAAGACACCCTCCTGGATTGTTAAACTCAGTTTGAAAGGAAGTGTACTGCTCCTCACATAGAGAGCTACACCCCTACCCCTGTTCCCTACACGGTCTCTCCTGTACAAAGTATAGCTTTCTATACCTAGGGACCAGTCCTAGGTGGAGTCCCACCACGTCTTCATTATCCCTATGAGATCATAAACATTGTCACTCAGGAGGAGGGCCAGTTCCTTTTGCTTGTTTCCCAAACTCCTGGCGTTTGTGTACAGGCAGCTAAGCCTGTCATAAGAAGCCCTGGGCTTTCCTGAGTGCTGGGACATGAACTTTCCTTGGGCTGTTTTTGGAGTGGGTTCCTTTGGGCTACCTAACCTGTTAATACTGTGGTTGTTGTGACCTGGGCTAGAACTATTTATTGACTGCCCATCCCCCGGTTGTCCTAGTTTAAAGCCCTGTCAAGTAGATTAGCCATCCTGTCCAAGAAGAGTTTCTTCCCATTCAGGGTGAGGTAAAGGCCATATCAATCTAACCATGGGGTAAAAGTCCTTCCTGACCCTAAATATGATGATCAGTCTGATACTGAGTAGAGGGGCAAGACCCTCTAGCCAAGAATCTCTGGGTTTGAGTCTCAACAGGGATATTGGCATACCTGATTCAAAATCCCCAGCCTCAGCTGAGCCAACACAGAATGTGTCTGAGGGCTTTAAAAAAAACCCTGACACATGCAGCGGCAGGGGGGTATGGAAGTTCATCCCAGCAATCAGTAAAGCCCAGAAGCATGGAAAATACACATTGCTTGACAGGTGTTGCAGGAGTAAATAGTCCAGTACAGTGGTTGGCAACCTTTTAAAGCTAAGGGCTGGACTGACCTAGTTTGGGTCAGAGGCAGGCTGGCCAGTAAACAGTTAGAACCCAGCCACTGCTGCCATTATTCCCCAAGACCAAGTGGAGGTGATATGCCCAGCACTGCCACTTTCTTCTGTGTCCACTGCTGCCACTTCTCCCTAAACTGGCATGGGGAAAGTACCTGCTGCTGCTCCTTCTCCCTGAGTCAGCATAGACAAAGTGTTTCCCTTTGGCCATATCCATCTAACCATGGGGTAAAAGTTTGCCTGCTACTGCCATTTCTCCCTGCACTGGCATTGGGAAAACAAATGCTGCTCTAACCCCCTGCTATCCAATGCCACCAAAACCAGATCTAAAGACTCCATGGGCCAGATCTGGCCTGCAGGCCATTGGTTCCTGATCCTTGCTCCAGTAGGCTGAGGCTGCATCTTGGACCCAGGAACTTATGAATTAGAAACTCAGTTTTTACTCAGATCCTCTGTCCTTCTACTGCAGTAACATGCAACAGTAGTACTAAATGTTCAGCTGGTGCCCCCCTCCCCACCCCCCATGCTCTTTGCCTCTGTTGTTTAAGGCACCAAAGGAGTGTTTTAGCACCACCCTTTCTTGCCTGTAAGGACTTATTCTAGCTTTGAACATACCCATTTGCCAGGAGCACCCCCTGTCTCCTGTATAGATGAGAACTTAATTTATTGTAGTTCTTTCAGCAAATCACTATTCAGTTCTGGATCTTGATATCCTTATCTATTTAGAAGAAAAAAATAGTGTGTGTGAAGGGAAGGAGATTTTGCTGTCTGTGTACTTAACTCCCAAGGCTATAGTGGGATACATTAGTTATTTTTTGAGAGCATTTTGAATGTGTAACCACCTCAACAAATGTTAGTGGGCCACAGTCTCTGTTAGCTTTACACCAAGAAGTTACAGTCTTCCATATACAGATACTTAACATTACTTCTGAGCCAAGAGAGTCATTCCACCAGCCTCTTTCCTGTGCAATAGAAAACATCTCACCAAGAACGAAGAAAACATTCAACACTCAGCTTGCCATCAGACAACCTGGAGGTAGACAGAATGCTTTAAATTTTATTTGAGCCCAATTTGCATAAAATGAACTTTTCCACCCACGGAGGCCTATAACATCTTTTTATTCTCCTGTGCAATATGAAGTTTCATTTCTACATGGGAGAAATGTTCCAATTTATGAATTCTCCTATGCCTGAGGAAGGCTGTGTGCACCCAAAAGCTTGCAGATAAAGATTTTTTTTTCAACTATTTAGTTGATCTAATAAAAGATAGCCCCTCTGCCAAGAGTTCTGCATATTTTCTGCCACATGAAGAGTCAGGAAGTACACGCCCAGATTATGTTCTTGGTCCTATGTTGTGTCTGGGATCACGTAACAGTAACAGAACCTCTGGTGAGCTGCCTGTACTACAGTCTTTAACATCAAGTGGTTTAGAAAAGAAAATCATCATTTGAAATCTGCTCATAAATACTTCCTGTGGTATTCTATACTATGCACCTGGAATATTCTAGCAGGCTTCATACTTAACTGGTTTACTGCATTGTACATATCCTCTGGTTTTAGTGGTATGCCTTGTTGCATCCTCTTCCAGTCATGCAGAAAAGGTACCAGTCCAGCCCAAGAGAGAAGCTAAATAAGCATCAAGCCACAATTTCTAGTTGAAAGACTTTCAAAACATGAAAATATAAAACCAAAGAGAGTTCTGACTTGATTGCATTCAACTCATTCTCCTGGACAGGCAAATACATTAAGCATCTGATCAAATTCTAGCAGTTCATCCAACATTTGGAAAGAAACATATCATCTGTGTACAACCTGCAGTGAGGAAGAAACATGAAACTAATATACAAAAAACAGCTTTATAAGGAAGAGCCATTCGGCCAGAAGGAACACCCATTACTTTCATCTTAAATGTACACTTCACACCAATGTAAATCCTTTATCTACAATACTGCATAGTGAGTCATAACTGCAGTATCTTTGAGTCAGATACTCATTAGCCTTATTCCATTACAGCCATTGGAGCTCATTTACTCCAGTCAGGGATCTGGACCAATATCTTCCTGGCACTAGTTGATCTTCTATAACAAAAGCAAAACACTGATTTATTTCCTTACATCAATACAGCACATCTTCTTTTTGACCATTCACCAAAAATGCTAGGATATAGATGCAGGACATGAAGTGATGTTTCACAACACCCCATAAAAGCAAACTGACCCAACACAAATATTTGGGCACTGGAATTAAGTCCAGATTACTACACCTAAACAGGTCAGGTAAGTAGATTAATTGTCAATAAAATTAAAAAATAACTCTAATATAGTCTTAGTCTGATTACTGTAAGAGATAAAAGCTATCATCCAGGACATCAGATGCCAATAAGTTTGCAGCACAGGTAGGCAGGAATAATAGAAGTCTGATTAAAAGTAATATATTTATTCATTCCTCAACTCAAGAAATGTTGCTATTTTATGGATTGAATTGCTGGATTCTTACCTCACTCACTCCACTGACTTCATTGGTATTACAATAGGAAAGAATTAAAAGGATTCTGGTATTTGGCTGAATCTTTGGAAAAGCCTGTGTGATTTACCATCTCAAATGTTCAGGCAAAGAGAGCAGTAACCTACGTCCTGCAGCCAGTTCTGACCTACAGATCTGCAGAGAGACTGGCCCATGGTGGGGAGGTTAGGCAGCACACAGCAGTATCAGTAGACATACCTTCTCCACTCTACTTCTTTTGCCCTGTGCCATTGTTTCTTCTCTGAGGCACCCCAGCCTTCCTACTGCATGTTTTGCACCCCCTACTACAATATAAAATCAGAACTAGATCAGGGAAGTCCTTCCCCGCCCAATTCTGAAGAGTAAATAGCCTGTACTCAAAAAGGGTAACTAGAACCAGGTACTCAAATTAAACAGCATAAAATAATTGAATTAAAGTTATCCTCAAAGTCACTTAAACTGTACAAATATACTAAATCTGGGGTTTCCTGTCTGAATAGCTGAGCCAAAATTTTCCTAAGGCATTTAGAATATGTTAGTTTTACATCCAAATTTTATGATTCAAATGGTTTCCCACCCTTCCAAATAAGTATCATGTTTCCTACTAAGATCTTCAGCATCCACACAATATATCTAGGTGAGGGCTGGGAAATTTGGTATTTAGAAATTCAGATCTTGCTGTAAATATGCCCATTAGATTATCCAAGCACATAAATCAGGTTTCTTTTTTTAAAGACCTATGCATTTGAAAACTGAGCTTTGATGCACCTGCTTTTCCCTATCGTCCCACTTGCATTGTTTTTCTAATGGATCTAACAGATCAATTGCAACTAACCCTCAGAAATATGTCATCCCAACTGCAGTCCCAGTTCCAAATGCAAAACCTGCACTCACTCTTTCCTTTCAGAGAAGCTGAAAAAATATTTCTCTCTCCAGAATACAGTATAAATACAAAACAAACAATAGAAAATGCTTTTTATTTATCAGCCTTAGAAATCCCAAATGCTCAGCAATATTCTGAGTTGTGGAAGGAAAAAAATTATGAAATTTTGTAGGGACTAGCAGCTGAGAGACCCGAAGTATATTTGTGATACACCTACTTACATTATTTTTAGCTTGGGTGTATTCCAGCAGTTAAATACAAAAAAAAGCTTTCCTTTTTTTTCCTGGTGGAATTTCCAGGCATTCTCTCACTGAAGGAGAAATACTTCAAACAGTCTTCCAACATTTTAAAGGACTGCATTAAAATTAAACAGCATACCCAGCTGCACACTTGGAACTTCAAATTTCTGCACTTATGTCTTTCACCCATCAATTGTTCAGAAAGTGAAACAGCTTGTATTTTCAATCTGAAATACTATATTTACCATATTTTAAGGGGTTTAATAAAACATATGCAGGCAAATATTTTACTTGTATGAGAAATGTATCATTTTTAGTTTGAAAAAAATGGCCTCTGGCTTTGGTTATTGTATGTTATGGTTGGTCAATGTCTCAACCTGATGGGCAATAGCTTTATATCATAAGCTTCAATACTGGGTGCCTTTCCACTCAAACAGCTGTTTTTGTACAATGTGAAAATGATCGCAGTGCAATTCCAGCCAAATAAAGTTAAAAAATTATTGGAATCATAACTTTTGATTTATGAAAATGTTGTAAGTATATTTTGTTAGAGGGAAAATAAAAATCATAGTGGTTATTTAGAGAGATTGTACAATTTTTGGACAGCTTTGAAATAGCCATATGTGGAGAAAGTTCTGCATGAGTTGACTCCTATTCCTTTCAGTGGGATTCCATGTGAACTTAAGGGTTCACTTGCTTGGAGCAGTTTCAAGGTAGGCTGGGTTTTGGATTTGATTTAGGGAAAGTCTCAAGGAACAAAAGTAATAACAAGAAAAACTCACCAAAAGAAAGGAACATGGTAAGACTTGCACTACTTTTTGTTGATAGAGAAAATATTTAACCAAATTCCAGATGACTACATTTCTGATAAGTAAAATGTTCATGTTTTGCTGTATATGCCTACCTGAAGAGGAGACAAAAATATGCTGTAGTGGCTTGCTTCCTCAAAACAGGTCCAGTGAGAAAAGACAGGTGTCTTCATATATGGCAAGGTGTGAATGCATTCAAGATGCCCCCATTAGCCAAACCCATAGGAAATGGGTTTCCATCAAAATTTCCCAGTAATTCAATGTTATTTCTTGATAGATGTTGAATAATAAGCAAACATTCCAAATAGATTATCCTCTGGGGCCCCTGGCCTCATTTAAAGGCACAATTGGATCTAATCCCCGATCCAAAAGTTGTTCCTCATGCCATGCACATGTGACATGGCAGGAGGCATGATAGCTAGGATTGGGAGTCAGATCCCAATTGCACCCTTTCTATTTGCTAGTTCAGGGGAAGCCCATGATCATGACTCCAGGCTCCTCCTACAGCAGCAACTTGCAAGTGTGATGACCACAGTTTTGAAGTTGGGGCCAACAATCGATTGTCAGTCCTGGCCTCAGGCCATTCTTAGGTCAGTTCAAGTTCCTAGAGAAGATGCTGGCTGAAGCCATCAATCAGCTGATTCTTAGACATAGCCGGGACCTGCTACACATTAAATTTAAGGTGCCATTGAAACCAGCCATAAAAAATGTTCTACATTGTATCATATATAGAACACTTTCATGGCTGGTTTGCAATTTTATGGTGTCTTAAACTGAATGCACATGTAACATCCTTGACATTTATGCCATGATTAACACATTAATTCTGGCATAATTGTAATGTGTAGAGGGGGCCTGAAATATCTATAAATGGCTGATTCACTAGACTACAATGATGGCTAGATTTGGGCCCTTAATAAATGCCCCCTTCGGTAGGTCTGGCTAAAAATCTTTAAATACAAAGCATTTGTTTTTAATGAAAAATAATGTGACTTTTACGCATTTTTTTAAATTGAGAACATTACTAAAAATATGTATGGTTCTTAAAAATGTTCACTTCCTAAAGACCAACAGAAAAAAGATAGTCTTTTTATAGGAAAATGAAAAAAAAAGCAAAAAAAAAAATCAGTTTAAAAAATGGGTTGGTTTCAGACCCTTCAAAATGGAAATAATGTCAGAAATTCTAGGTTTGAGGAGGGGGTTGTAACATGAAGTATTTATTTTTCAACCCATATTATGGCCCAGTGGGCATATCTACCTGTGTTATTAATGCACAGCAGTAAACTCTTGTGCATATCGTGTTGGAGTTTATTGCTACTAGGCACCAGATGTGAACACATGCCTGGGTCTGTAGCACTCTGAACTGAATCAGAGCAGCCCCATCTGGCAGGAGCCCCTGTGTATCAATCTGCCAGCCCAGGGCTGCTTTGACCTGGCTCAGTGTGCTGTGGAGGGACTGGCTGGGTCACAACGGTACTTCAGCATGTGGCTAGCCGGCAGGAAGCCCCCACACTGAAGCACCCTTGTGCCCCAGCTAGCCCTGTCAGCGTCTCCATGTGTATTGCTGTGAAGTAAATACAAACTCTGTCAAAGGCAGAGTTAATTGGTTTACTCCATCCTAATAGCACTGCATGTGTAGACACTGAGATGTTTACTGTGGAGCTAATTAGGCAACTCCACAGTAAATGTCTTGTGTAGATGTACCCAGTATGACACAAAGAGGTGTAAACCAAAATATTCAAACTAGGGTAGCTTGATTCAGTTTCCTAACTCCTTATTTGGGTTCTTAACAAAATCTTTTAAAGTGCTGCTTATCATTCTGATCTCTTTTTAAAATTAAAAGTACTGATTTTAGTACCAAGTTTGTTCATTTTGGTTCATATGACTTGCTAAGGCGCAGTAATTACTATCATCTTGTGAACTATAAACACAGAAACTGAAATTAGGAGAGCAGAGACCTATGTTTTAATCTCATTTTTTACATGGATGCAACCCCAGCTGAATTCCTGCTCTGGGGCAGGGGGCTGGACTCGATGATCTTCTGAGGACCCTTCCAGCCCTAATGTCTATGAAAGCTATGAACATGAAACATGGAACTCAATCAATCCATTTGAATTTATTTAAAATTGATATCCGATTCCACTTAGCGCTCAGCAAGCTTCATCATACTGCTCATGGTCACCATTTCGAGTGATTAAAAACACTTGTGGTTGCCATCTTGGGTTGTCAAAACTTTCACTTTTGCTTAATGCTCATTTCACTTAACGCTTGATTTTTCAGGAACCAATTAAGAGCGCTAAGCGGGGATTGCCTGTACTGTGAGATTCAACTAAATAACATTTGCAAAGTGTTAAACAAAGTATTAAAGCAGAACAGAATGGAGAATGGTTAGGACATTTTATGGGTATCTGTCTTCTATTAAAGCCATCCAAGCCCATGCTACAGCATACACACAAACTGTGAAAACTGCTGTAGTTCTTTTTATTTATCTATGAAAGTATTATTTAGCAAATATTTCAGGCAGTCCCAATTAAATATTTGGTTCTTGTTGATTTTCTATATTGTATTATAAAGGTGAAATGCTTTTGAATCATCTTTTGTAAGTTATGGTTATATTAATAAAGATGGATGCATTGTGATATATAGGAATATGTAAGTGCGATGTTCTTTTGAGCAAATTGGACAGTTCTTAGTTGTCTACTCTGTGTGTGTGTGTGTGTGTGTGTGTGTGTGTGTGTAAATGTATATATAATAATGAATCTGGGTTCTTTTAAGCTACACTTCTTGAGATCATGAATTTGGTGCATAAATGGTGTGATAATGTCTCTTGCCATAATTTCCTTTAAAGAGATTAAAATATACTCTATTCATAGAAGAAAAGCTTAATGCAGAGACAACTGTTGTATGCCCTATCAGTATTTCCATACTCAATCATTCAGAGTTCAGAAGTCAGGCTCCCTAAAATCATTTCATTGTGTTAAAAACCACAAGGCATTAAAGCAAGAAGTGTATAATTATCTTAAATTCAGGGGATTCTTTTTGTACCTTTCAACCTCATATTTTTTAGCTATTTTCAGCAACAATGAAGGGTGGAAACTTATATTTTAAAATGAAATATGAAATTCTCATCCCATGGTCTGATTTTAAAAAAAGACCAAATATAATCAGTTTGGTCATTTCAATTGTGAGAGGTGGTGAAAATGCAGTATAATTATGAAGTCCAAAAAGAAGATAGAAACCATGGTCGGTAGACTTGTAACACCAGTGGGATTCAAGAAATGAGATTATTCTCTCCTCTAAATCCTATCTATAAACATGCAGGAAGACAATATGAAATTCTGCTTCATCATTACCTACCTACTCCTCAGGGGTCGTTATACTTTATTTAAAACAAAACCATTGATCTAATCCAATGACTCTCAGTCGGAGTTGTACAGCACCCTGGGGTGCCTTGTAATCCTTTCAAGTGTTCCAGGTGCCACACAGTGTTACCAGTACTCTGTGTGCAAACATGACGAACTCAGGTATTTCAAATAGGAATCCATAGTGTCAATATCATGATGATCTTTTATGATCTCTCTTGAGTTCATGACAATAGAATTATTCTTATATTATTTTTTCATAAAATACAAGGGAATACTAAAACCTGACATTTTCTGAGGGGGTACCCCGAGTCTAAAAAGATTGAGAACCACTGGTCTAATCCTATTAAAAAGACTTCTTCAAGCACATCATCCCTTCATTAATTCTGCATGTCTCCTACATTACAGGAAAAATATCTAAGTAATATGGTAGACAATAGTATTGTCAAAATAATCAATACTGGTTTTATCTAAGGGTCTAACTATCATGAATCCAACTATAGAGGTTTTAGAGAAAAAAGCAAAAGATATATGCCTGAAATATAAATATATTCTGTAGAAGACCTGAGGAAGAATACACTGCATTTGAAAGATTATTTAGGCTATCCCAATCATATAGTTAGTCCAAAAAATATATCATCCACAAAAAATCTTGCCTATTTCCTGGACCATCATGGCTACAATATGATTCAAACAATACCATAGAATATTCCTCTAATTTCTAAAAAAAAAAAAAAAAAAGGAAATGCCTTATGTAAACATTGCAATGTAATGACTTTTTTTTTTTAAAACATGGGTTTACTGTAAAGAAGTGGTCCAAAATAAAATATTGCCCATATTGGCGAGTGAATATAGGAAGAGGACTTTCTCATACATATGTGTTGGGAGATATAAGGAGATAACTCTTTTGTATTCTGATGGATTTATTTTTAAGTGGCGTCTGAAGCAGCTCAGAAATTTGGAATGATACTGCTAGATCTGGGGAAATGAGTAGTGAACAGAGGTTAAAGTAGGTGATCGCAGTAGAGGGGAGATGATACAAGGTCCACAATAAATGCAATTTATAACAGTACTTGTCATAATTTATTGCATGTTTCCCCAGACCCTACTAGTGATGTGAACTTTCTCATTCACAGTTTAACTCCCTAGGAGTCATGGGGTAGAATAAGCAGAACAAATGGAGGCCAAAAGGCCTTTTTGGATAAGAAAAAAGTCTAGCAGGATGGACACTTAAGCCAAGTGAGGTATTGCCTTTTGCTGAAGTCAGTTCTCCTTTTTCTTGTTCCATCTAAGTCGTGGTGGGTAAGAGCTTTGGCAGGAAGTGGGACTCCCTTGGGGAGCACAGGACTACAGTGGCCGCACCCCCAGTTCAGCCCTGGCACATGAAGAATATACTGCATTTTCTCCAAATTGTTAGTAGCGATTAAATTTTCAAATAAATTTGGTAATTTTTGAGTTACGATTAACAGAACCTCATCTAATATTTTGAGGCTCTTTTTTAAATGAAAAACTACAAGAAATTAAAAAAAATGTGTACTAAGAGACATTGTACATCTTTGTAGAAATGTAATTTTATAATTATTTACTAAATGAAATACATTAGTTTGCAGTGGTTATAAATAATATGTGGAATGGTATGATATTATGAGAACCAGAACTCATGAGTTGCAGTTAATTATTCCTGATCTCTGTTGTAACAGTTAAAAGATTTAGAAAACCTAACCCCATCCATCAAAATTGGTAGCCATTGGGGATGCCAGATTATCAACACCTGTTTATCCAGTAACTATTAGGCTTGTGTGAAGCAGGAAATATTTGATTCAGCTTCCAATTCAGAGGGACTGTGATTCGATTTGGTGATTCAAATCACTGTCCCGATTTGATTCAGCCAGTTTGGATTCAAAGATTTGGCTGCCAGATCGGGCTGAATCTTCTCTGAATTGAACAGGTGGCAGTGGCAGTGGCAGCATCAGTGGTGGGGGTGTGGTGGCAGCAAGTGGGGCCTCAGCCCCTGCCCACTCCCCGAGTCCACCCCCCATGGCTGCCTTGTCCAGCCCCTGAGTCCCGGCATTTAAAAAAAAACCAAAAAAACTCACCAGCTCCCTCACCGCACTCACCAGCTGCAGCAGCAGCAATCAAGGCCTCTGGGGGATTGTGGTAGAACCCACCCCACGCAGCATGGGGCAGTGGTCATCACTTCCCCTTCCTTGCACCTGCTCAGCAGCTGCCGCATCGCATGGGTGCTGTGTGGCTCAGTAGGGCAGGCTGAGTGCTGCCAGGCTCTGGGTGACTGCTGAAGCTGCCCCAGCTCTGGGACAGTGCACAGCACCCTGCCAAGCCACGCTGCACCCACGCAATGTGACAGCTGCCACACGAGTGCCAGGTGGGGGAGGGCGATCCTCTCTACTCCATGCTACATGGAGGGGCTCTGCCATGAGCCCCGAGAGGCCCTGATTGCTGCTGCTGCTGCAGCTGGTGAATGAGGAGCTTTTTCTTCTTTTTTTTTTAGTGCCAGGATGCTGGGGCTGGGCGGGGTAGCCATGGTGGGGGGGAGAGATGGGGAAACAGGTGGGAAGTGGGGCTGGGTGGGGGGTGCTCGGGTGGGGATGGGGAGCTGGCAGGGGATGGGGCCAGGAGGGGGTCCCCCATGGTCCCCTCCCACCTCCTCCAGCTCCCCCACTCCCTACTTACTGGCATGGAGCTTGGGTCCAGCTCCCTGCAGTGGTGAGTGGGGACTGCCCAAATCTCCAAGTCAATTTGGAAGCTTCTGAGTTGATTCAGAGGCTACCAATTCAATTCAGACCTTTTAATGGGTCCCCTGATTCAATTCAGATTTGGATATTCGGCACCTGAATTGGGCCAGATCTCCTGTGAATCAAATCAGCTACCGAAGCTTCACACAGCCCTAGTAATTATGGTTTACTAGTATGATGCAGATGGGGCAGTAGTGGTGAGGAAAAGGAGTGATGGGAAGTCTGCTGAATCGAAGAAAGGAATATTAAAGAAGGCAACCTGGAATTCAGGTAATTCTAAATGAGTAGAGCTAAGATTATGATGTGCCGTCTGTGGTTTTCTGGAGAGATTATACCTGTGATGTATCCAATTTAAGTGGAAGCGTAGAAGATGCATCTACGTGGTAATTTAACTTTTCATTTTTGTGGTACTGGATTACGTATGTGTCACCTTAATCATCACATAATGCAGTGGCTTCATGTATGATTACAAAGGAAAGATATATTGGTAGCGTTATACAATCTAAATATTAGGATGTGATGATTTGTGGAATCTGTCTCTACAATTTATGAGTTGTGTTTAATATTAAGCCATTTCTATGTAATTGTGAATGTTCCTGTACCATGAATGTCTACAAAATGTGTACTCACCTTCCTTACAAGGCCTCCAGATGCCCCGTGGAGCAGTATTCATTGCTAAATCTTGAGGACCCCACTAATGTGTGGCAAACAGCTTCTCCCTAGCTAAGGCCTAGGCAAATCAGTTGGTCAGATTTGTCTGCAGGGAGCTGGAGTATGGAGTATAATTAATTATCAGCAGCAAGACAGAGATTAGAAAGGAGGATTTTAACAAATCTCATTGAGTAGACTAAGGAAGGCCCGCAGGCAGCCTTAAGGAAGGGAAGTGGTTAAGCTGGCTTTTGTCTGCAGAGACCGGGTACAACTACATGTCTGATAAAGGTCAGAGAGCATATGCAGGAGCTGTTGGGGTGGTGTCACATGTCAAATTTAACAGTCAATGGGTGCGTCCAGATGAGCATGCATGTGCATCTTACAGCATCTCAAAGCCCTTTGAGATGCTGCAAGAGGCATGTGCAGGAATGAGAAAGCATTCCCCATGCTGCAAATTTGCAGCATGGCGGCAAAATTAGACCCCTGGATATCCAGGGATCAAAAAAACACCACAGCAGAAAAAGCCAGAGCATCTCTATTAGGGCCATGTGAAACAGTATCATTCTGTTTTGACTTCCATTTTGACGGTTCAGTGGAACAGTGTTTTGTTTAGAGTTTTGTTTCATTTCAAAATCACTGTTCCACTCTGTTTTGTTGAAACGGTTTCGCTGTTTCGACACTGTTTCGACGTTTCACCCATAGGCTATAATGGGGAAGCATGAAACAGCCTATAACTCTGTCATTTCTTGCCTGATTCTGATTAAAATTGCTAGGATGGTAGCCCCTTCTGAGGGCATGAAGCCTGCCATGTTTCAAGAATGTTGGTGCAGGGTTTCTAGGAAACTGCTCCTCAGGCTGCTGACAGGTAGGAACTGGGGAGCAGGAGCAGCGTCCTGTGATCCAGCAGGCAGCATGGGGGCCCGCACCCCTGGGAGGAGTCCAGCAGAGGCCCTGCAGCCCTTCCAGGGGTGCATACAGGCCCCCAATCTTCCTGCCAGATCACAGGTCACTGCTCCTGCAGCCTGGGACCCAGCACTGGGGAACTGAGCCCGGCTGGGGGAAGTGTCTCCTCCAGATGGGCTGAGTTCCCAGCCCCTCGTAGCACTGGAGAACTCAGCCAGGCTGAAGGAAGTGCTACCCCTGGCTGAGTACCCCAGCATTGCAAGGGCGTGGGAAGTTAGCCTGGCTGGGGAAGGCACTTCCCCTAGCCCGGCTGAGTTCCCCAGTGCTGCCAGGAGCTGGGAACTCAGCCCAGCTGGGGGAGGCACTTCCCCCAATGCAGCTGGGTTCCCTAGCACTGCCAGGAGCTGGGAACTCAGCCAGGCTGGAGGAGGTGCTCCCCTGAGCCTAGCTGAGTTCCCCAGCACTGGGAGCCACTGGAAACTGAGCCCAGTGGTGGGAGGCGCTTCCCCCAGCCGGGCTCAGTTCCCAGCAGCTCACAGCCCTGGGGAACTCAGCCAGCAGGGGGAAGCACCTCCCACCACTGGACTCATGTCCCAGAGGCTAGCAGTCCTGTGGAACTCAGCCCAGTGGTTTGAGTCACCAGCTCTGCCCACCTTCCACCAGTGGGCTCAGCTCTATGGGGCTGGCAGAGCTGATCAGAGCACAGCCAGTGCTGTGCTCCAATCAGGGGGCTGGGGCTGGGGCCAGGTGGGGAAGCCATTGGGGTTCTGGGGGAGTGAATGGGGGTGGGGCAGCCATCAAGGGGGCTGCAGGGGCCGGCAAGGGATGGGGCCAGGTGGGGCAGCAATCTTGGGGGGGCTGGGGGAGCAAGCAGGGATGGGGCATGTGGGCCCTGCAGGGTGGAGTGGTAGGCCCTGTGGGGGTCATTTGGCACTGGTTGGGGGAGCTGTAACCCCTGGAGGGGGCACGGGGGCTGTGACTTGCTTAAATGGTATCTCCAAGGGAGAGAAAACCCATAATTAAAAGTTTCATGATCTAAAACTATTTGTCAAATTACTTCCTGAGCTAACATATAGCTGTTAGAGCTCTTCAAATATTTTCCAGTGGAAGTTTACTATCAGACAATGCTCATTTGACTAAAACAAAACTTTTTTGAGGGAATATGTCAGATTTTCTTAAATGGACAAATTATCAGAAAGCTTTGTTTCAGCAAGGCTGAAGTACTTCAACCTGCCATTTAAATAATAAATTATATAATGTATCAGAATGAAAACATCAAGAACCTCAAGACCTGCACCATCAAACCCTTGCTGTACTTACGATATATCGATGACATCTTCATCATTTGGAGTGAGAACCTGCAATCTCTGATTGAGTTCCACCAAAAATTCAACAGTCACCATCCCTCCATCCGACTTTCTTTAGAATACTCCAGCACCAACATCCCCTTTTTAGACACAAGGATCAGTATCCAGAAGGATAAAATACAGAACACAGTATACAAGAAACCCACAGACCAACATACATATCTGCACAGAACCAGCAATCACCCAAAACACACCAAAAAAGCTGTGATATTTAGCCAAGCCCTCAGATACCACCACATTTGTACTGAAGAGAACACCCGGGATCGTCACCTCACCAATCTTAAAAAGGCTTTCACCCAGCAAGGACACTCCTCCAGAGAGGTAGATCACACGTTTGAAAGAGCCACCTGGATACCACGTGAAGAACTGCTGCAGTACAGAAGAAAAACACCCACAAATCACACACCGCTGGTTATGACGTATCACCCCTCCCTTGAACCTGTACGGAAAATCCTCAAAAAATTGCAACCCATATTAGAAAAAGACCCTATTCTTAAAAAGATCTTCCCAGAGCCACCCATCCTAGCCTTCAGACAAGCACCAAACCTCGCCAACCTCATCACCAGAAGCAAACTTCCTCAAGCCCAGAACACACCAAAAGGATCCAGATCGTGCCATGACAAGAAATGCAAAACCTTCCCCCACATCTCCACCACCTCCACTATTACTACACCCCACAACAGAGCCATCAGCATCCCAGGATCTTATAGCTGCACCTCCAAGAACGTAGTATACCTCATCCAATGCACCAAATGCCCTGATGGAAGATATGTAGGAGAGACCAGACAACAACTGCGCACCAGAATGAACGCACACCGGAAATCCATCAAAGACAGAAACACCCAATTACCGGTGGGGGCACATTTCTCACAGGAGGGCCACTCTCTCTCCAATCTCTCAGTCCTGATCCTCAAGGGAAACTTACACAACACTTCCCAGAGACGAGCCTATGAGCTCCATTTCATCAACCTCCTGGATACTAGAGATCAGGGACTAAACATAGACATTGGATTTTTGATACATTACAATCTGCCTGGCAACTGACTCCCCAGCCCAGCCCCTGGCTTCTTTATTTTTCATTCCATCTAGGAAGAGCACACACCAACTGCTGAAGCTTCCTTAGCCTGACGAAGGGTTTTTGAACCCGAAAGCTTGCTTAATAACTATTCTCCAACCATTTGGGTTGGTCTAATAAAAGATATCAAATTCACCCAAGGAACCTTGTCTGCCTAACATCAAAATGAAGCACTTCTATTTGATCAGAATAAAGCCTTTTTAGAAGGTTATTTCAAAATCTCTGACAAAAAGGCCTTATTTTTTAATTTCCAGTTTTTTAATTTTAATTATCACTTGTCAGAAGATCAGAATTCCTCATGTAATGGAAATCTGGAGTATCCGCGAGGTCTTATAGCTGTCTTGTGCTCCCTCAGCCTCCATGGAATAGCTAATAACATTGAAAATGCACTTATTATTGCAAAGCACTCTACAAGCAAAAAAGGACCTCGGGGTTACAGTGGACTATAAATGAAATATGAGCCAAGAGTGTTCCCTAATGGCATACTGGGCTGCTTTGGTAGGTATGCTGCCAGCAGGTAAAGGGAATTGATTATTCCCCTCTATTCAGCACTGGTGAAGCCACATCTGGAGCACTGTGTTCAGTTTTGGGCCCCCCACTACAGAAAGGATGTGGACAAATAGAAGAGGGTTACCCAGAGAGGTGGTGGAATCTCCATCCTTGGAGGTTTTTAAGATCCAGCTAGACAAAACTTTGGCTGTGGTGATATAATGGGCTGGCCCTACTTTGAGTGGGGGCGGTGGACTAGATGATCTCCTGAGGTCCCTTTCAACCCTAATTTTCTATAATTCTATGATTCTAAGTATCATCAGTATTGTATGAATAGAGTCAGAACACGGTCCCCATTGTATAGATAGGAAGGTGATAGATAGGGAGCTTTAGGGAGGTTCCATGGACATCCCAAGATGCTATGTGCTGAATTAGGGTCAGAGTGTGCATTAGAGCTGATTGAAATGTTTTGCTAGGTCTGTTTTGTCCATTGCAGCACTTGTATTTCCCAGGAGAAGTCCTTAATCTCTCTGTATTGCTGATCTATACTATTTCTTTAGTGAGCTATTTTAAACAAAAGCTATTTAGACCTTCAGGTTCCTGAGCCAAAGCCCATTTAAGGCAAGAGAAAGTTTTGTCATGATTTTCAAATGAGCTTAACAGGTGCTGAGCTTTTCACATTTTCTGTCTTTTATTTAGCTGCCTAAAGGGAGCTGAGCTCTCTTAAAAATCTAACCCCCAGGGCATATTGCTAGTGATGGTGCTAGGCTTCCCAGTAGCAATGGTGCAATATAATGTTCTTCCCTTAGTAGCACCCATCAGGAGTAGCCACCCACAGATGACACTCTTTACTGGAGGGGGCCAGCTGTCATTATGATATGCATACTATGAGTTCCTAAATAGACTGGGGATATTAGGTTAGAAACAACATGCTTTGGGATCTGTCTGCAGCTGTTATATTACATATTCAAACAATATATTTACATTTGGCTGCTTACATATTAAAAAAACAAAAACAACACCCCCCCCCAGTGTTTTACTTTAAACTCAATGTGCTCCTGCACTGAGCTTAGCACATGCCCAGAAGAGCACTGTGTTAGTTCGACCTGGCTCACCCAATAGCTGTATAAAATGCATGCTTCAGTGCAGCTTTTTCATGCTTTTATCTAATAGCTGATTGAATCAGCTATTAGATAAAAACACCAAAAAACCCCACTGACATGCATGATCTATACACATGTTGCAGAGCCAGGTTGAACTAACATGTTGCTGCTCCTGGTAAAGCTTTTTTTTTTCCCCCATGTCTGTCATCACCCATTGTTGCTAAGAAGGGACTCATCATTTTGTCTTTAAAAAATCAAATGCAGTTTATTGATGAATCCTGATAGCTCTTCTCAGCTCAAAATAATACTGTGGATGCGAGTGGAGGAAAGTCACTATCGTTAGCTAACTAGCAAGCCCTTGGGATCCTAAAGTCCTGATATTATATTCATGTTGCTTAATATGTCTCTAGGTGGTGTTTACTGTGTTGGATTAAATGCTGAAGTTCCACGTGGAGCTTGGATAGCTATTCTGTCACTCAGCACAATTATGGCAATTATGCAAAGCTAAAGTTTTACTCCATTTATGTAGCATAGGAATATTATAGGAGATTTTATAGGTTTCATCTAACATGTCTGAAGTCTTAGGTCCTACATGTTTTGGGAACCCCTATAAAAACTGTTTTTCCAGCACCCAAACTCTTGAAAATAATATATATTAAAACACTCTAATCTCTATGAACTATAAATGATCCTCTTTTGTTTCCTATTTAAAGACTCTCTCATGTAAGCTAGTATTTGTGTTGCTTGTTGTTTCTAGACAACTAAATAAAAACTCATTTCATTTCATAATTACAAACATTCATTCTGACTAGCTGACAAATCTCACTGGATCTTTGTTCCCAGAGTTATCATTCACCAAGATTCACAGCAACAAAGTAATTCATATATTGCCTAATCTCTTTCCTTTAAAATATTTGCATTCAGAAAGTCTCCTTCCCTGGGAGCATCTACATGAGACATTTACCAAGCAGTTGACTAATTAACTGCACATTAAATGTCTCAGTGTTTACAAGTGTACCCATATTAAGGTGCACAAAACAAATACACTCAGTAGCAGGGTAGGACTTGTAAATACAAGTACTACTCTGTTGTGGAGTTTTTTTTTCATATGCAGTAGCACACATGTAGACACTGAGCTGGCTGGCTGGGACATGAAGGTGCTTCAGTGTGGGGGCTGCCTGCTAGCTAGTCCCATGCTGAAGCACCCTCATGCCCCAGCCAGCCCTGCCACAGCACAGTGAGCCAGGTCAGAGCAGCCCCAGGCTGGCAGGCTAACTCCCCAGGCCCACTGCCAGCCAGGGCTGCTGTGACCTGGCTCAGTGTACTGTGGTCCGGGCACACACATAAATTGCTTGTCTAGGAGCTTCCTGAGAATAAAATGCAGAGAAATAAGCTCTGCAGTTTATTGCTGTATGTTAATGACCGGTGTAGATGCGCTCCATGTCACAACGTATTGCTTTAGGAAAATTCCTAGTGATTCTTTGTATTTGTTACATAGAACAAGAGTAGATATGAACAACACAGACAAGCCATAAATTCATAGGGGATTGGTTTTGCTTGTTTCAAGATCTTACTTAAGCTTTCTTCCTTTAAACATGGGTACATGGGGAATAGAGAGTGTATTTTCCTATTCCTCCAAGCTTCCCCTCTGCAACATAAACTCTGCAAGACTAGGGAGTCCTTCATTGTAGATGAGGTGGGAGGGGCACAAAGGAGATAACATAATGAACTTTCTGGGGACTGTCCCACTTATCTCTGGAATGTGTTTTGTAAGAGATAGTCTTTAGGCTTCCCAGAAGGCAAAGATCTAATTTGCTATCTCTTTAAAAATGCCTCTAGTGAACAAGAAAACAAATATCTTTTATGAAATGTGAGGCTAAGAGATACACAGCATCAAATGAGAAGAGAATTCAAAGGATACTCTTTCCAATCAATTAGAATTAGAATTGGATTATGCTTTAATTTGCCTATGATATATACCTATCAAAGTTTGGGATATAGAATCCAGGGATCGGATGATCTAGAATTGCAAGATTCAGGAACTATAGGAATGCAGGGATAACTCAGGTGCAATTCTTAGTAGAAAGAATATATAAAAAGTCAATGGAGACAGACAAGCAAAAAAAGTTAAAGTGAAAAGTTAGGTAAGCCATTTTTATATGCGTCCTCTGATGCACAACATCTTCTCAGTCTTACTAACTCCTTTTAACTAATGCATGCATCAACCTTAAGAGAAACTAACAAGTCTAAGTGAGTCTATGTACTTGGCCTTATAGACCATTTTTTTAAATTTTGGTATCTGAAATAAAATATGCACGAGTCCAAGGAAATGGAGAATTAGATTCAAAACAAAGAAAAATAGACTAGGGGACATTTTAAAAAAGAACCTTCCACTCCAAATCTGAGAATTAGAAAAAAAAGTGTTGTGTAGGCTAAGTCCAGATAGTCAAAAAGTCCAAGGCAGAATCAGTCTGGTCAACTCAGATTTATCTAAGCTGTGTAGATTGGATCATGGGTGAAGGGAATTCACATTTACTTTTGGTGGGGGGAGGCACACAAGTGCCTGCACTGGCCAAGGCCTGAAGGTGTATGTGTATGTGTATATGCGAGGTGGTGGTGGTGGTGGGGGGTGCTTCCACACACCTCCCAAAGTGTAGAAGACTGCCAAGGGCAGCCAAGGAGGGGGCATCTCTGATTGATTCCCAGGCACACACCCCCAGCCTTGCGCTAACACCCCAGCCCCAATGCTCAGCCCCAGGCCCCCAGGAGAGCCCAAGAGGGGACCACCCCTGACACCACTAGCCGGCTGCCAGTCTTGCCATGGTAACCCCTAAGACCACCCCCAGAGCCCAGGGCTGGTTACAGAGTGGGGCCTGCATAAGAGCAGGGGCCTGGGGGACATGTGTCCAACAGTCAATCAGGTATGGCCTGAATGAAGGACTGGGTTCCATGGGGCCCAATCCTTCCTTCTATGAAGTATGCTCATCCCCACCACTAAGCACAAGCCCCCCCAGAATCTTGCCTGCTGGTGCTGGATTCTGGTGGGGGACACTGGGTGGCCCAAAGGGCTTGTGCTGCACAGCAAGGACAGGAGAACTCCATAAAAGAAAGGAACAGACCTTGCTGCCTGGTGCAAGGCCCCCAGGCCTCTTGGCATGTCTCACCAGAGCCTAGCACCAGCAGGAACCAGTAGGACACTTTGGGTAGCCTGGGGGACTTGTGCTGAGTATCAGGGATGGGAGTGCTCTGCAGAGGGAAGGATCAGGCCCTGCTCCCTGGCACATGCGGCTGGAGCTTGGCACTACTGGCAGCTGGCAAGATGTGCCAGGTGGCCCAGGAGGGCTGCTAGGCAGTGAAAACAGGAGCACTTCATAGAAGGAAGGATGAAGCTGTGCCACCCAGGGCAACCCCCCCCCCCCCTCGACTGCCGTATGCATCCTGCCAGCTTCTGCTAGTGCTAGGATGGGATACTGGGTGGGGGTGGGAGGTGGGCATGGTGCCAGGCTGGTGCTGGGCCAGATCTTAGAGGCAGCTCAGGAGGTCAGTGCTAGACAGCCAGGCCTGATCCTTCCCTTTATGGAGTGTTCCTATCCCCACAGCCTGGCAGAAGCTCTCCAGGACACCTGCTACATTTCACCAGAGGCAGCCAGCAAGACATGGCAGGAAGCCCAGGGGGCTTGCACTGGGTGGCAGAGAAAGAAGCACTTTGTAGAAGAGGGGAGCTTCTTACCATGCACCACCCCCATGCTGGCTCAGGATGGGGACACGTGCCAGGGGGGGCTACATTTTCCCCCTTCCCCTCTTCCATACAGCTGACAGACAGGCTGGGGGGTGGCACTGGAATGCATGACCCTGCAGTCCAGGAAAACTGGGCAGCAAAGGGCAAGTCCTCCACAGTGGGCCTTGCCCCCACTGTGCAGACCCCATCTGGGAGTGCAGCCAGGGCCAGAGACTCAGTTTCCACTCTTGCCCATGACCCCTGTGCCACTGCCAGCTGACCTGGGGAGCAGAGGCTTTGCTGCCTCAGCTCTGTGACATCCCAGGAGTGGGATGGGGCAAACCGGAGGGTTGGAAGTTAGCCTACCCACCTGCCCTGCATTGGGGAGTTAGCAGGGGCCCATAAAACATCCCAGAATGCCAGGGGGCTGTGGCCTAATGTGATTTATGGAGGAGATCTGGGACAGAAGTTCAATAGACCTTTTTTTTATTTTTCAGTGGAGCCTGCCTGTGGCCAGGGGGCAAGCGGGTAGGGCCCAGTCCTTTCCTCTGTGGCAGCGATGGCCCCTGAGGACTCCTGGGTGGGTTACTAGCAGGCTGGGTACTACACCATCTTGGGGGCAGGGAAAAGTTGTATCAGGCCAGGTGCTGCCTCTGAGCTGCTCAAGGAGCACTCAGTCCACCAGCAGCTTGCCCTCCCACCTGCAGGAGAAGCAGAGAGGCTCCACTGGAAAAAAATAAATAAATAAAAAAGAATTGGGCCCCTTGCTGCTGCTTCTGCCTTCAGCAGGCACTTGAAGGCAGAAGTGGCAAGAGGCCCAATCCTTTTTTTCTGCAGAGTCTGCCTGTCTCTCCTGTGGCCATAGGGTGAGATGACTAAAAGCCGCAGTGCATCATTGCAAACTAAGCTACATTGGGATGCAGTTTACATTGCAATACTAAACTGCACTGTAACAATGTAAATTCATTTAACCCCCCCCAAACTCTTACATGTGTACAGTGTGATGCCATTAAGTCACACCAAGTGAATTTTTTGTCATGTGTACATGGTAATGGCATCACATGTACAAACACCCTTACAGGTTTAGACCAGTTTCCAATCGCTTATACCAGTCCATGTGGAATTTCAGTCCCTAGCCTTAGTGTCCTGATTTGGGCCAAATGAAGTAAGAGACCCAACTCTTTCCTGATACTAAAAAAAAATGGAATTTTTGGATACATTTTCAGCATATATAAAGATAATCTAAACCATTATATCACTCCCAGATTGATGTTTAAATTCCAGTGATAGATTTGCATATTTACTTTTATTGGGAATGCACACACAGATGAATGCTAATTTACATATTTATATTGTTTTACATATATATAATATTTAAAAGATAATCAGCGAGTGCATCTACACGTGTAAATTCCGTGCAGTGAGTTTACCTTAGAGTAAATTACTCTAAAGTAAATCCACCCTGGGCAGGTATTTACATGTGCCAGGATTTGGGAGTAGATTTGCTGTTCCTGCCAGCAGTCTGCTCAAGCCTTCCACCAGCCCCCTGCAGCATCCAGAGGGAGCGCTAGGGACCTTCCCCTCCCCTGCAGCTTTTTCCAAGCCCCGTGCGTTGGTCACCTAATTGGGGTACAGTGCTGGGAAAAAATCAGTGGGGCTGGGACCTGCCCCTAATTGGGACAGTTCCTGGCCAGCTCCAGGCTGTACGAGGAAGTATACACATACAACTTGGAGCTGGCTGGGGACTGTCCTGTTTCAGGTAGGCCAGGGCTGGCTGGGAACTATCTCAGTCTGGGTCAGGTCCCAGCCAGCTCCAGGCGGGGCAGAATACTTTCCCTGTGCAGGGAGCTCCCAGCCCCTGCTCTGAGACCTTGGAGCAGGGGCTGGGAGCTCCCTGATGCCAGGGCAGGGGAACATTGTCCCTGCCCAGTTGCCTGTTGCTGGGGTGACAGAGCCTACCCCAGCAACAGGCAACTCCTGGAGACAGGGAGCAATCTCCCACCCCTTGTTGCCTGGCTGACTGGAGCAAAATTGCTCCCAGTCTGCCATCTACACATGCTGTACTGTGTGGTAACTATTTGGTAGTTAATTTGCTACTTGCATTTGCAGGTAGCAAGTTAACTGCCAAGTAGAGGAAATTACTGCACAGTAAGGTTGAGCATGTATAGCCAGTGATGCTTATTATGCAGTAATTGGCTCTACTGTGCAGTAAAGTGTCCTGTGTAGACACAAGAGAAGGATATTTTATAGATACTGTTTTTTTGCTGATATTTTATTTAGACTGGCTGGTAACAGTTGGCTGTGTGGAATACAGTACTGTTCTTATGGCCAGTGCCTTACAGCACACACAAAATATGAATGGAAAATCCTGTAAGTTTAGTAAAGCTGCAGATAAGTGATAAGAAAAGTATGACCAAGATTGAATCTTCCTCACTCAGCATGTGAGTTCCCACTTCTACAAACACAGTAGCTACCTCTTCCCCCTTTTCTTTTCTTCTTGGTTTGCTGAACTTTCTCCTGAATGTTTAATATTGATCAGCTCTGTCCTTCACTCTGGGATGTCTGCCAAGCACATCACAATAGCTATTTGTGATGACATATATTTGGAAAAAGATTCTTCAGTCTCAGTTATTCCTGGTATCTATTTTTCATTTCCTAGCACAGAGTCACATCATCCTTCCTACTCCCCTGCTCCCCCCATCCACCCAAGTGCAGAAAGCTTCATGGAAGGAAACCAGAGAGGAGCAGGAAACTTTCTGCAGTTCATGGTGCTAGATGTTCTAAGCAAGGTTCCCTCCAAAATGAGTGTTTGGCATATGGGTGTGGGTTTCCAGTGCTACAGATACATTGAATTCACAAGGAAAAATCAGCAGCAGCTTTATAGAGGCTGGGCTGGCTCAATTTTTTTTTTCTATGATCACCTAGACAGAAAGCCCATTCTTTTTAGAACTATGCTGTAATACTGCCATTAAGTAAACCTTCCTTCAGCTTTTCACTCATATTCATCGAGCTGCATGATGTCTAGTACATCTCCTTTAACCACCATACCAGTTACTGTGTCAAAGGAAATCAAGCTGGTATGCCATGATTTCTTTTTAACAAATTCTTGTGGTTCTTCTTATCTTTCTTCTGCAATGAAACAGCTTGAGGTTGAGCCTCTATTATGTACTTTAGGAATTGCTGACCACTTAGAAGATATTTATTTTAATTCCTTTTTCTCTTCATTTTTATTCACATATTTATTCTAGCAGTATAATACTTGCATGAGTCATTGACTGGTCACTTGTGGTTCTCAGTAATATTTCAAGTAGTACTACCAGCTTGAATATCTGTTTGCAGCCTGGGGGTTCTGCTCCT
Source organism: Alligator mississippiensis (assembly GCF_030867095.1). NCBI lineage: Eukaryota > Metazoa > Chordata > Crocodylia > Alligatoridae > Alligator > Alligator mississippiensis. Next base: position 48,926,593 of record NC_081830.1, read on the forward strand.
AATAGCTCCCAAAGATTTTTTTTTCTGAGCAAATCAAGGTAGCAGAATACGATATGATGGAAAGGATCTTCTACAATAGAAACAGTGCACGTATAAATTCTCCTCTCTCCAAGCTAATGGAAAGGATGCTCCAGTATAAGAAGCCAGAATGTTAAAGTTCTGACCAGAACTTTCAGTCATTAAGTCAGTGGATAGAATCAATACAGAGGATTTGGCTATACAATACACTTTGATCATTGGCTATAAGCCATGATGTCTAGAAAGGAGACATTATAGCAATGTCTAAGCATTGAGAGTGTTTATAGACATGCTCCGGGAGCTGGTGGGGGCAGGTCCTTTAATTAGGAACCTGCGCTAATTAAAAGTGCCGGAATGTCACATGTATCAGCATCCCTGTGTTAAAAAAATGGGTGTGGGTGCTTTGAACTTAAGCTTATTTGAGCTTTACTTCAAAGAGCACCATTTTTCAGCACAGGGGCGCTGATACATGATCCTGGAGGCTGCTAGAGCATGGTAATTTCTGTGCTTCAGCAGACTTGATTAGTCAGGTTTAATCAAGTCTGCCCCAATACACTGGATTTACAACACATCAGAGCAACCTTGCTGCATGCGTGTAAGTGCCCTGGGTCACTGTACAGGCCTATGAGCTCAGGTACTTAATGTTCGGATGGTTTCCATTTCAATTGAAAGTCTTGATGTGCAACTGATGGTTGTCTGCTATGTTCAATATCTTGCTTCGTAAATTCATTAAACTCTATTTCGGTATGCTAATGCTTAGCCTTAAATAATATAACTAAAAATATCAAGCTAAAGGCTAGATACATATCTTCCAAATTATTTTTAAGTTTTTTACTACAGTATCTAGGAAGACCTCAACATTGAAAAATTACATCTCAGAATTGTTTTCATTATTTGTATCAGATAGTAATTAGTAACTTTAGGGGTGACTATAAGACAAGGGCTTGCAAAACATGGCCCAAGGGCTGGATCTGGTCCACCAAGCAATTTCATCCAGCCTGTGGGTGGGTGCCTACCAATTCACTGTATCCAGAGGAGACCTGGCCTGCCCCTGCTGTACTCACATTGGGCCAAGCCTTGCTCACTACTATAGGGGCAGTGCAGTCTGTGTTCCCACCCTCACCTGCAGGATGGCAGCAGGGGAAGTGTGGCAACAGGGACAGGGGAAGTGGTGGTGATGGCAACAGGGGTGGGAGTGAGAGTGGTGGTGTTGGCGGTGGTGGTGGCTGCAGCAGGTCATGGGGAACAACAGGGAGCTGTGCGCTATGGAGCTGGGCCGGCTCTGCCCCTCTCCCTGCCACTGCAGCTGAGCCTCATGATTTGCACCACCAGCTTCATCATGTGGGGTTCCCCCCAGTGGTATGGGGCTTGGGCATGTGAGCCTCATGTAATGGAGCTGGCGGTCTGCTGACATGTAGTCCTGGGATTCACTGAGACCGCGTATTGCCAGGAAGTTCTGCCTGCTTCTGCCATTGGCTGTAGGAGCTGTGCACAATGGATGGTTGTGTTTGAAGTGGAGAGCCCCACACATACACCCCACCATACACATGCACCCATACCCCCACAAACCCCTCAGTCACCTTCCCTCTCCACACACCCCACAACCCCCATACACCCACAGCCACCCACAAACCCAATAATGACCCCCACATCCTCGCAAACACTCCCCCTCACAAACCCTCTGTACCCACACCCCACATACCCCCCCACACAGAGTCCCCACAAACCCCATACCCCCCCACCCATACCCCCCATACCCCCTCCACAATATACAAAAACAAGACTTCATTTCCAGCTATTATGCAATCACCTCTATATACATGATGCAAACACACAAATGAGGACAAAAGTATTTTTTAATGAAATTAAAATATGTTATTGTAAATGTTTCTTTAGTATATCATTTGTTTATTTTCTGGTTCCAAGAACATGTAAGTATGGGCTTCTGATCTTCCATGACCCTGTCGTTAGCTCCTTTATGCTCATTCTCTACTCTTTTATAGTGTGTGTCATAGCAAGGAGCTCAGTGTTCATTAGCCATCTGAGTATTCAAACAGGGCCACAGCCAAATTTTGCAGCTTGTGCAGAAGTCGGCACAGCAACTGCTATGCTGTTCTTAGTACCTGACCTAGTTAGCATAAAGCTGTGGGGGCTAGACTGGAATGGGTACTAAGGCACACACTTGACCACCTTCCCCCATAGTCTAGTGTTGTCCATGAACTTCACCAGTCCGCATCTGATGCCTGAATCTAGATCATTAATGAAGATGTTGAAGAGTACTGGTCCGAGTATTGAGCCCTGAGGGACACCACTTGTCACCTTGTGCCATGTTGATTTGCTCCTGTCAACTATTACTCTTTGAGTCTAACCCTGGGGCCAGTTCCCTAGCCATCGGACTGTGAGATAGTTGATGCCACAGTTCCCCAGTTTAACCATGAGGACATCATGACAGACCAAGTCAAAGGATTTCATGAAATCCAGATATATGGCATCAAACTCATCTCCCTTTTCCAGGCATTGTGTCACCTGGTCATAGAGGGAGACAAGGTTGGTCAGGCAAGACCTTCCAGCAGTGAAGCCACTTCCGCCTTCTGTTAACCTGTTGCTGATGGAACCTTTGATGATTTTCTCCAGGATCTTTCCAGAAATGGATGTCAGACTGACTGGCCTATAATTCCCTGGATCTTTCTTTCTTCCTTCCTTTCTTGAAGATTGGGACCACATTGGCTCTTTTTCAATCTTCTAGTACCTCTCCCAAGTGCCACAAGTTCTCAAATATCTTTGCCGTAGGGCGTGCTATGATGTCCACCAGCTCCTTCAGGACTCTCGGGTGCATTCTGTCTGAGTCCATGGATTTATTGATACTGAGCCTCTTGAGATGTTTGACTTACATCAATTTTGGGTCCATCTCCTGCACCTTGGATTCTTTGCATCATGTCTGACAGGGTAACCCCCTTGGGCAGGTGGAAGACTGATCCAAAGTAATCATTTAGGAGATTGGCATTTTTCAGAGTGTCAGATGTCAGCTGCCCCATTTGATTTAGCAGGGGTCCAATCATGCGTGACTGGTGCCTCCTGAGTCAGGGAGGGCACTTGCCCCCTTAGTGGCCAGTTAGCAACTGTGGGGAGATCCCCCTGCAACTGATCGTGCTGACCAGAAGTGCCACTGGCTCTTCCAGGCACATCACTGGCACTTCTGGTCAGCACGATCAGTTGTGGGGGAACACCCCTCACCCTGGTCAGCTCGATTGGCCATGGGTGGGACCAACAGGATTGCTTCTCCTGATGCCCCCACTTCCCTGCCAGTGCTCTCAGGGGAGCACCAGTGCTTTTGCCTGCCCCCCTTGCCCATTGCCTAAGCAGGGAACACTGGCTGTCAGAGGGTGCACCAGCGCTCTCAGGGGGTAAACATGCAACCCTGTGCACCCCCTACATGTTGCCATTGGGTCCAATGTTGCCTTTGTTCTTTCTCAGACTTCCCACATATCTGAAGAAGGACTTCTTGTTGTCCTTGATTCCTGTGGATACCCTGAGTTTGGTTTCTGCCTTAGCTCTTTTACTCCACTCTCTACAGGTATGGGCTAGTACTATGTAGTCCTCCTTGGTGCTGATTCCCATTTTCCATCTGGTGTAGGCTTCTCTTTTTAGTTTCAGAAGGTCCAAAAGTTCCCTATTAAGCCAAGGGCGGTTCCCAGCCTGCTGACTGCCTTTCCTATGGGACAGAATGGACTTTCCTTGTGCTTTGAAGATTGTGTCCTTAAGGAAAAAACATTCCTCATGGTCTCTTAGTGCCTAACTAATCAGTCTCCTGAGTTTGTGAAAGTCAGCCTTCCCAAAGTTGAGGATTTTTGTTTTACTGAGAAATAAGTTCTACTGACTCATAAACAGGTGAACTGATCTTGGTCTAATAATAAAAAATGAAAAGCCTTTGAAATAAAATAAATGTGAGGATTGTCCCTATTTCTCTCCTGACCCTTCAGGAAAAAGTAAGACGCTGAAAATAAAATGTTAAAAGAAACATTTCCAAAGGTAATGGAAATTCCTGTATTTTGGCTATTTAAATGCATAGGGCAATATCATGCTCTGGTGTAAAGCCATTTAGGATCAATTGAGCTCCAGAAATTTACAAGATCTGAGGTTCTTACCCATGGTGTGGCTAACTATGCCTGGAGAAGGTTATGCGTAGAGAAATTTGAGTTAATCTGGAAGAAACTATTTTTGCTTCTAATTTTTCAAAGTGAGGTCTTCAGGATTTTGCTTGCAGCACTTCAGATAAGATTCCCATGTGCATTTTAACATTTTTGGCTATTTTTTTCCATTTGTCCATTAGTATATGAAATATATATTTCCCATCTGCTTCTCCTTTGTTTGGTTTTGTTTTTTCCCTTTACAACTATTGACAATTTTATTTTATCTTTCTGATCTTTCTCTTTGTTTTGATTAATTGGTTGTCTTTAATTTTGGCCTCTTTTAGTGAAAAAAAAATGTTGTTTGCTTGAATGCTGCTTTTCTTATTTGACTTCTTGAAGCCTTTACAACCCATTTACCTTCTTTGTTCTTTAATTTGATTTGTAACATATACTTTTCTAAGTTTTATAAGTCCTTAGCTTGTTTTTTCTAATCCATTATTTTCTTTCCCTCTCTTATCTCTTAAGTATAATGAAAACTAACTACACATTTATACAATCCCCAACACTATAAGATCAAAGCCCTTCATAACCATTAATGAGGTTTGGAAGTAGTCTCTAATTCAGGTAGAAATGAGGTAGGGAAGTATTATCTAATTAATAAGAAATGCATAAGCTTTCATAGACAACAGCCTACTTTATACATGTTATGAATGGACTTGCAGAGAGAAAGGCATACTAAATAGAGAGGAAGAAAGTAATTTAAATGCAAGGACAGGGACAGGGAAAGTCTGTTTATACTGTTTAGCACAGTAGTGTTGCCTATGAAAGCTTATGCATTTCTGAATAAGTTATTCTACAAGGTGCTACCCTGCCCTGTCTTCTTCCTGACTTCAGAAGTCACAAGCACAGCTTATGGCAGAGGTGGAAACTAATATCATGTGCCTCAGTCCAGTGCCTTATATCAGACTTGGTATTCTGAACCTAAAGCCATACTTTTAACACTCCACAGCAGAGGTTCCAAAAGCAGATTTTAATCCTAGGCCATCTGTATTTATGGAATATATATTTATATTCCATAGATTTCATAGATTTCTAGGGTCAGAAGGGACCTCTTAGATCATCGAGTCCAACCCCCCGCTCTGGGCAAGAAAGAGCACCGAGGTAAAGTAACCCCAGCCAGGTATTTTTCTAATCTCCTTTTGAACATCTCCAAGATAGGAGAAAGCACCACCTTCCTTGGAAGTCCATCCCATATTTTGGCAACCCTCACCATAAAGAATTTCTTCCTGATGCCCAATCTAAAACTACTCTCCTTCAGTTTATGGCCATTGTTCCTAGTAACCCTGAGGGGTGCCCTGGTAAACAGAGTATTCCCTATTCCTTGCTGACCCTGCCCTGACTGATGAGTTTGTAGACAGCCACAAGATCATCTCTCAGCCTTTTCTTGCAAAGGCTGAAGATTCAGGTTCCTCAATCTGTCTTCATAGGATCTTACCTGCAGTCCCTCAACCATACAAGTAGCCCTCCTCTGAACTCTTTTCAGGTTATCCACATCTCTCTTGAAATGCAGCACCCAAAACTGGATGCAGTACTCCAGCTGCGGTCTCACCAATGCCACATAGAGGGGAAGTATCACCATCCTAGACCTGCTCATGATGCACCTACTAATGAAGGCAAGAGCGTGGCTAGCCTTACGTATTACTTCATCACATTGGTGACTCATGTTTACTTTTGCATCGACTATGACTCTGAGATCCCTTTCCACTGCTGTACTATTTAGAATGGTACTTCCCAGTCTATAGGTGTATCGGTGATTCTTTGTCCCCAGGTGCAGCTCTTTCACTTATCTTTGTTAAATTGCATCCTATTCTGATCCACCCACTTCCCCAGTCTATTTAAATAAACCTGAATTCACTCTCTACCCTCTAGTGTGTTTATTATATCCCACAGTTTGATGTCATCTGCGAATTTGGACAGAGTGCTTTCTACACCCTCATGCAAATCACTGATGAAGATATTGAACAGTACTGGTCCAAGGACAGAGCCTTGGGGGACACCACTGCCCACATCTCTCCAGGTAGAAACTGACCAATCCACCACCACTCTCTGGCTGCATCCCATAAGCTAGTTTTCCACCCACCTGACTGTGAAAAAAATCCACTTCACAGCTACTTAGTTTACTTGTAAGAACTGGGTGCAACACTGTGTCAAAAGTCTTTTAAAAATCCAAGTAAATAACATCTACCTCTAATCCTGCATCTAAGCACTTTGTGACCTGGTCATAAAAAGAAACCAGGTTAGTCAGGCAGGATCTGACTGACTAAACTGGTCATAAAAAGGAGACCAGGTTAGTCAGGCCCATGCTGGTGGCCCCTTAACATTGTATTACCCTCTGGTCCCCCACAAATGTAATTGTTTATGATTTTTTCTAAGGTCTTGCCAAGAATAGAGGTGTGAGGTAAACCAGCCTATAATTACCTGGGTTCTCCTTCCTCCCTTTCTTGAAAATAGGGACCACAATGTCCCTTTTCCAGTCTTCTGGGACCTGTCCTGAGCACCACGAATGCTCAAACAGTTGTGCTAATGGTTTAGCTATGAGACTGGCCAATTCCTTTAGTACCCTTGGGTGAAGATCATCAGGGCCTGCCAACTTAAATATGTTTAACCCCTCCAAGTGCCCCTTCACTAGGTCAGCACTAACCGCTGTTGGATTGGTATCTCTCCCAAGCCAGATTAAAGTCTCATTGGGAGGTGTGTTTGTATGTGTGTCCAGGAACAGAGATGAAAAAGAAATCATTTAAGAGCTCAGCTTTGTCCATCCTATCTGTTAGGAGTTGCACTAGTCCATCCTAGTCCATCCTGTTTTCTTCTCTTCAAACTTTGTTGAAGAATATGTGCATATGTGGATTAACACTGACCTGATACCATCTAACATTGGTGTAAAACAAGGCAAATACCTATGTAACAGCTGCAAAATAAATGAGACTTTTTTGAATTAGGGCCTATATGTGTAATACACAGTGGTGTGGTATAGTACAGTGCCATAAATACTGTTAACTTCCTAGAACTCATTTGGAAGCTGAGAAACTTTTTACAATGAGAATTTGCTTCTTTTTTTAGTCACAAAAAGCAGAGAGGTGATAAAATGCCAAATATTAATAGGCTTGTTTTGAGAATTTCTTTGACTCTTTACTGAACTTTGCCCTTTATTCATCTCAGGTGTATACACGTTGAAGAGGCAAATTCCACACTGGGGATAAATGAAGAGACAGAAACATTTTTATACCAGTTTGACTTAAACATGAGGGCAAGGGACAGTCTATACATAAACTGGTTTAACTGATCAGAAACTGGCTTAAACCTGTAACAGAATGGAAGCTCAGTGCCCTGCCCCTTTGCTCCCCAGCCAGAGAGAGACAGACAGGGGCAGCAGCCTGGCCAGACTCTGGTCCCAGGTGGGAGCAGAGAACAGGTTAATTCTCCTCACCTTCCCTCATCCCACCAGCACATATAAATCCCTTCCTACCCCATTCACCCGATGCCAGAGGGAGAAGGGAAATAACCTCCCCCTTTCTGACCCCTCACTTAAGGGGCCCTTTCAGCTGGCTTTGGGCCATACCCTGGCCCTGACACTGGAGCAGCCAGCAGGTAGGGCCCTTGATGGGGACAGCACCCCCTGTCATGGTGTCTGGGGAGTGTGGGCCTTTTCCCAGTGGGTGAGCCATGCATGGTGGGGTCAGAGCTGCTGTCGACTGCATGGGATGAGTAATGGCACTGGGACTTGGAGGAGGCCATAGCTTCCCAACCCCCCACAGCACCACTGCTACTGCTTGTCCCATGCAGTCTGTGACAGATTTCCCTGCCCCACAGCATGGTCCCTCCACTGGGAAGAGGTTCATACTCCAGGACACCATGAGAATGGCTGCAGCCCCTCACCCATTGCTTCCCCCTCATTTCTCCAGTGGCAAGATGGAGGAATGGCCACAGGCTGGTTGGCAGGGTCCCTTAGGTGAGAGGGCAGGAAGGGGGGTTATTCCCCACTCTGCTCCCTAGGGACCACAGCGGGGTCTACCTGTGCCAACCACTACTGCCACTGCTCGCTCCATGTGTGGAGTGAAAGGTGGGATAAGCCTCCTCCTGCCCTCTCCACCAGACGCTGGAGGGAGGGGGAAAATAACCCTCCTCCCTGCCTAAGGGGCCTCTGGCCCCACCCCCACCCCGACTACTGAAGCAGGGAGGGGGGAGCAACTGGGGCAGGGGCTGCAGCCCCTCTTATGGTGTCCAAGAGCATGAGATCTTCCCAGCAGGTGGGGTGCACTGTGGGGTGGTCAGAGTTGTCACAGGCTGTGCAGGGTAAGTGGTGGCAGTGGTGCTGGGTGGGGGTTGGGAGCTGTGGCCCCTTGTGAGCCCCAGTGCCACTGCTTACCCCATGCAGTCCACAGCAGCTCTGATCCCCATTCACAAACCCCTCCCCCCGATGGGAAGAGGCTCATACTCCCTGGCCACCATTACAGCATGTGCTGCCTCCATCAAGGCCTCTGCCCCCTTGCTGCTCCAGTGACAGGGGTGGGTGTGTGGCCAGAGGCTGGCTCGCAAGGGCCCTTAAGCAAAGGGGGTTATTCCACCCTTCCTCTGGCATCTGGTGAAGGGGGAAGCAAGTGGCTTATCTCACCGCTCACCCCATGCAGGGAGCAGGTGGCAGTGGCAATCAGGGTGTGCAGACCCCACTGTGGTTCCCAGGGGACAGAGGGGGAAATATGCCCACTCCCTGCCCTCTCTGCCTCAGGGAGCCATGCCAGCATACATCTGGCAAGGTCCACACCCCCACTACTGCAGCAGCAAGAGGGGAGTGCCAGGTGAACCCCAGCTTGGGTTCATGTTGGTGGGACAGGGAGGGGGGAATTAAACCCCCTTCCCTGGCCAGTTCACTCCAGGCTGCTGCCAGGGCTAGCCATGCCCCAACCTCCTCCAGCACAGCTTTCCTGCAGCTAAGGACACACTCTAGTATCCCTGATCATGTGCCTGCATTTCTTCAGTCCAGAGGTCACTTGTAAATTGGTTCAGTCTAGGCAGGTTAGATTAACCTTCAAAGACTGAATCAATTTAGGCTCCAGCTTTTTAAATGTCTGTTCCTATCCCAAATGGCTGAAACTGGTTTAAGATATACCTGGTGGAATGTAGGATGGACTTTCACTTTGAGAGGATTCTTCAGCAACAGATGACCCCGTTCCACCCAAAGACGACCCCAGCGATGAGACTCTATATGGACTGAGACACTTTCTTTACCATTTCCTCCACCATTGCGAACTATTGTAATGGGTTTGTGTGTATCTATCTTCTTTCTCTCTCAGCGTCACGAGCCCCCTCCCTCCCCTTCCCCCTTCCCCTCTCCCCCCACCTCTGGGCTTAGTTGGCTAACATTGCATCTCCTGTAACCTAGTTGTGTTCCCCTCCTCACTCCCATCCCTCTAATGTTAGTCCCTCTCTCGGGCGATGTGTATTTTCCTACTGGCTTTGTCAGCTTTTTTGGATTCACAATCCTAAACATTTACTAATAAAAGTCAAACTTAACTGATTTGGGTCAAGCCAGTTTATAAAAGTTCTATCTCAGGCCCCTTCCTAGTTCAAGTTAAATCACAGTCTTCCAGCATACTTTCCAGCCCCGGGCTGGGCTGGGCTGTGCTGCCTGCTTCAGAGAGCAGAGCTGGCCCCACCCCCTGCTCCCTAGCTGGTGCACTGAGGGCTGCCTGACATAAGGGTGCAGGGGGCAAGCCCAGTCTACAGGAGAGGGAATGTCCCACCCCACCCCTAGGCAAACCCCCTCTGGGGCCAGGGATTGGGGTTAAACACACCTTCCCTTGCTCAAACTTACTGCTGGCTACAACTGTGGACTACAAATCCCAGAGGCACCTGGAAGTAAGAAGAGGAAGTGATGAGCAACCCTGAATAGTCCTTTGGCTGTGATTGTGGACTATAAATCCCAGGGACCTTGGGGAAGCAGGAAGAGGAAGTGAACACACAGCCCATGCTGGCTACAGGCCAGAGAGCTGTGTTCTGGCACACTTTGGCTTCTGGCCTGGCCTGAGGAGTGGGAGAGTATATGTGGCTGCGTTACCTGAATCAAAGGTAAATGTCTGTTCACTAGTATCTCAATTTAATCTGTGGAGTTTAGACTAACCTGCAAAGACTGAATTGATTCAGCCTTGGGCTTTTTGACTGCCTGTACTTAGCTGTGGTGAGGTCATTTGAGGTCATTTAAGTACACTGTAAAGTTAGAGAAAGTCCACTAGAGTTGGCCTACAAGGTAATTTATTCGTCACAGAAATATAGGTTTTGACACATAGTTGCACCTTTTTTCCCATTTCCATACCATTTATTTTTACCTGGAGCAATTAGGACTGTTTCTGTTTCCATTGACTCTGCATTTAACTCATTTGACTTCAGTACAAATAGAACCAAGTTCATATGATCCAAGTATCTCATCCAAAGACCACTGAAATTAAGAAGAGTAAAAATAGACTTCACTAGACCTTGAATCAAGCTCTAAATGATAGAAAGATCAATTATTGTGCTGTAGTTTTGAAATTAAGATGGTTCCCATCTAATAATGGTATGCAGCATAATTAATCCATTTAGAACAGTAGTTCTGAAACTAAAGTGTCAAGGCATACAACTAGATACTAGGGAGCTATGAGCATTCTGCCCTTCCACATTGCTAAATTTGGAAGTAAAACTTAATAGGAGGATCAGTTGGGAAGAGAGATAATGCCAGGTTCAAAAAAGGATTAACCAAGTTTATGGAGGACAGGTACATTGGAAGAAGCAGGCATGTATCTTCTGATGTTTCTAAACCAAAGCTGGTTGATACTAGGGAGGGTATGAAAAGGGACAAATCACTCTAAGCATGACTTATTTATCTACTCTTCCTCTAAAGCATCTGTTGGAAACAGGGTACTGGGCTAGATAAACCAGGGCTGTCCAGCATCTGGTCTGGGGGCCATATGCAGTCCCTGAAGAATTACCATGCAACCCATGAGTTCCTCCCTGGCCATCAATGCCCCCCTCTTCCCACTGTTGTTTTTGCCAGTTGGATCCAGGTTCTTCATGCTTCCCCAACCTCTCTTGGCATCCATATCCTTCCCCCGCTTCCAGGAGTGGGAGAGTGCAGCAGAAGTGGGGCCTGGGGCCAGGGCATAGCTGTGTGCTACAAAGGCAGGCAGTTGTACATAGTTGGGGGAGAGGGAGAGTTGTTACTGCTAGTGTGGACTGCCCACATGGCACATACAGCTGGGAGGGGAGGGGAGAGCTAGGCTGCTCTCAGGGCACATAGAGCAAGGATGGAGGGGAAGGAGAAGCCAGGATGCCTGTGCAGCCTGGAGGGGAGAAGGGAGTTGGGTTGCGCACGTCGCTGAGGGGAAGGGGGTGTGGGGTTGCCTGTGCAACAGAAGAGATCCTCCAATACTGTGGTCTGCACCTTGTGGCCCCCCATGGTGACCCCCACTGTGGCCAGTGTTGTGTGTTGCCCCCCAGCTGCCCAGAAGTTTGACAGCCCTGAGAGAGAGCACTTTTTGGAGGCAGTGTAATGCTTATGTTTTTATGAGACTGCATAAGGGCAGAACGCTCTGGTAGAACATCACCCCACTGGCTCAAATTTTGCTCTGTTTTTTATAAATTCACTCATGTGACTCTGGATTTACAGTGTAATTAAAAGCAAAGTTTCTGCTACTGTCTAGCTATTGCTGCTTATAGTATGCTTTCTATCTCATACACACACATATGACTTTACAAACGATAAGATAATACAGCTGAAGGCAGCATAACCCTGGAAATCACAAAGAAGATTTGTGTTCCTGGCAGACTGAGAGAGAGTGCAGTGGTCTTGCCTCTCTCATACTTGTTCTGCCCACAGGCTGGCTGCAACTCTTGTCTAACTATGTGAGTGAAATTGAGCATTTAATAAAGTACTAATTAAAGTAAATACTGTAAAAGCATTAACCTCCATAAGGTGTTTAAATTGAATTCCTGGGTACTTTGGCATATTTCCAGTTTTCAATAAGTTCCCATCTAGCTGTATCAGATCACCAATTCAAAGGAGCTGATTTTAGTTTATGGAATATTCCCGTTAATAATGATACCTTAGACATCCATTAAGTCTGGGACATTAATTTTATGGAAAACTTCCAATACAACTCCATTAGATTTTTTTTTAGCTAAATTAGCAATATAGGCTTTTAACAAATGTCATAAATAGCTATATTTAATGGGAAGATTACCCAAATTAAAACCAGACCAAAATAGAAAATATGGCTCCCCCTGTCTAAGTCATGACCTTCAGAATCAATTTAAAAGTTACAATCTAAATGAAGCCATGAGTGATTCAAATTCCCTGTTGTTTCATTGTTTCATGTCCTATGAGAGTAGGGGATGACTTGTAAATTGCTGGGGTTCACATTTTTTCTGTCAGGAGACCCCTTAACAACACAAAAAGGATTACTACTTTTGAATATGGAATATGCAATTATCATAATTCAGTTTGCACATTTAATATGTACAAGTGGACACATAGACTTGTATAAAATCACAAAGGAAGTTCAGGGCAAAGCCACGTATATAACACAGAATTCCCATCTCTTATTTAAATGCTTAGATCATTTTTCCCTTTTAATACTCAAGCTACTAGTATTACCTGAAGTGATAATTCAAAGCTAAAGCTCTCCAAATTACCCTCTCAACATTTTAAGTCAGTGTAGCTCAAGCTAACCTTAAAAACATTCAACTTGCTAGTCTTAAACATTTATAGCTTTAAGACTTGAATTATTTACTGGGTGTTAATGAGATTTTAAAATAAAGTCAAGTCTGATGGGGAAGAATACATGTACTCTATTGTAATTAAGGGTATAGACACACAAGTTACTGAGAGATAAGCTGGAGTGTGAATTTACAGCATGGCAGTTCTTTTACTTCTGTTAAGAGAGAGGCCACCTCATATTACGAATGGGCAAGTGTGCACATGGAACATTATGGTGGAACATCTGATATGGTAACTAGCTTCTCTCTCAGAAATGGTTTGTAATTACAGTCTCATATATAACGTTGTACAAGTGATGCTGAATAGAATGACAGGTCTACTCTTCATGAATTGACAAATCAGTTACAATATTATACACACAAACCATATTTTATAGTACAAAGCCATGGGCACAGAGTTATCCACATTTACTCATTTATTTTTAACCACATTTATTCATTTCTAACCCAGTTTTAATCTTGCATTTCACAACTTCTGTATACTGCATTTCTCAGCTATAACCTTCTACTATTTCTTATTATACATGGAGCATATTCTTCTTCTCCATAACTCATTTCATCTTATGCTATATCATATTCATCTTTAGGCTGCCTCCCTTAAGAATCCTGCTCCCTAAATGAAGTAATTGGCTTACTGACACCTTAAGAGAGCCAGGTATTGAACTTGAAATATCCCTAGTGTTTTAGAGGTATGCATCTTCTTTGTGTGTGTACTATTAGCAGGAATTGGAAACACTGCCACATTCTTATGTATGTATGCCCTGCACACATATATGCACAAATGCTTTGTACCATTGTCATCCACTAAGACCTAGCTATTCCTCTTACTAGCTGCATCCAGATGAGCAGTATGTGGTGTTGTGACCCATCTGCAGCACCACACATGCAGGCGTTCTCCACGCTGCTACCTTGCAGTGCAGTAGGAAGGTGAGGTGGGTGTTTTGACCAAGGCCAAAAAAAAGCTGGGCAGTGCACATGGTGGCAGTGTGCACTGCCCAGAACCAGAGCCTGCCTGGCTGGAGCCACACTGGCTGCAGAATCACCATGGCTGCAGCTCCCCAAGACCCCCAAACCCCCAGGTAAGGCTGCTGGGCAACTGTTCTGGCCCCAGCCTCCCCTACCTCACCTGGGGTAACCTGCTGCACGCCACAGGGCACATGGTACAGGCATTCCCTGGGGACAAGTAGCAGCAGCACAAGGTGCACTACTGCTACTTGTCCCAGGGGAAACAAACGTATGCATTTGTCTGGATGTGCCCCCTGGGAACTACTAAAGCACAATGGCTGTCGAGAGTACACTGTGATATTCTGTCATTGATCCAAAATGCTCCATAGTTCCCAATAACAGCACTCTTGATTTGCCTCTCTTTGAGAGCCAAATTCTAATAAAAAGAAACCTTCTGGCTTTGAAAAATTGCAGCAAAAACCAAAAGCATATTTGTTTTTTGATGGAGCCTAGCCTCCTTAAAGGGACATTAACGTCTTAATCTAGAACTTCCTATTACTGTAGGGGTTATCGAGCTATCCTAATTAATTTAGAAAGTGAGAACGTCACAGTTTTAAATGAACTGGGCCTCAAAATGCTTCCTTTCTGTGGCAAAGAAGTAAAGCCATCCCCTTTTTAAATTGGAAAAAGAGAGCCTCTATGGAAATTAGGTATCTAAATACTTTTGAAGATCTAGGTCTAAGTGACTTGCCAAGATCATGTGGGAAACTTGTGGCAAAGCAGGGAATTGAATCCAGGTCTCGTGAGCCCCATGCTAGCTCACTAATCACTGGGATTATCTTTCTACATATATTCTTGTGGTGTGAAGGCAGAGGTGGAATTTCCACAGTACTTATCTCTACTATATTTAGCCTTCTTTTTCTGCCTCAAGAGAGACTTGATTCAGGTCCCACTGAAGTCAATAGGAATCTTTCCATGGGCTTAAAAAGGACCTGACTCAGGGCTAAGGTCAGCAATAATAGCTTGCTCGCTTGAAGGAGACTGGCTACCTTTTCAACCGAAAATCCTCATTCTACCTTGAAATTTAATAACACTGCCTAAAAGCTTCAGAAGCTGCAATTCCTCCCTAGGACCTCTGAGCATCTAATTAACTCTGAGCATGGCGTGTGTGTCCTGTCCTCTGAGAAGCATTCAATGTCAGCTTTGATAGTCTTTATTTTTCTCTAGATGTAAAAGGGCAGGTCTGTGGGCTCAGGACTGGGTAAGGAGTATCTTTTCACTCCCTTTTTCCTTTAGGATTAATTCTACTTCTATTTTTTTTTAACTCCAAACCACACAAATCTGTGATTAGTGATTACAGCCTTGCTTTTTCCTAATGTAATTGCCTAGATGAACAAACTTGCAGAGCAAAATTACAGTAGTCTTTTTTGCCAGCCCTCCAAATCTCATTAGAAGGCTCTCTTTATTTTTTCAGCTTTCTTTCAGACACCCATTTGCTTTTTGGCAGACTCAGAGATTTGAACAGTAGCACATTCACTGAATCAAACCAAAAATGTTGGCAAATTAATGACAAATACACTTTCACACTACTTTAAGTTTCTCATTGCCGCATTGTTGTTTTCTTTTTAACTTGTATTCTTCATGTGTCTTTTGGGCCACCATTTTGAAGACTACATCATATGACTGCTTTTATATACTAGCAGGTATGCACAGAGTGAAGTCATAGAATTAAGATTAAACCAGGACCTATCAGTATGTAACACACACATAATCAGCTTGTTTAAATGGGAATAAAAGCAGTAATGATCTAGTAAGTTGGCTGAATATAAGGAATACATTCTAAAGCTGGGAAATGTTCACTGAGAGAACACATTGTAAAGCAAATAGAGGCATTCTATTTGGCTTTCAGAAAGCAACCAATGGTTAATTTTGTTATAATGGAAGATTTTATCTTGATTGCTTGTTCAAAGGATTTTATGAACCAAATGGATAGATATAATTTGGGGCAATTACAAATATTAGCAACGCTCTTTTTCATTTGCGTTATATTTTATTACTAAAGCTAAGCACTGGTGTAACTATTATAAATGAGCATCTCATGCAGTGTGTTGGCTACAAAGGACCAACTGACTGGATCATAATACATTTTAGTTTATTGGATGGGATGTGAAGTTACCAATAAAATCATAAATGAAAACTTTGAGTTATGGGTGGTACAGGTCACCTTAACACATACACACAAACATGCCCTCACTCATTCAAACCCATGTAGTATAGTGTATAGTAGCTGCTGTAATGATTGTGGGAACACTGGTGTCAGTATATCTACCTATCCAAGGCCTTGGAGTCTGCTGTTGATAGTTAGCTTCCTTCAAGACGATGTCTTCTCCAGAAGTGGCTCGCCTGCTTGTTCTTCTGTTTCCATAGGTTTGGTGCTGGATGAAAGGGCACCACTGACGGTCATGCTTCACTGCCTTTTATCCCTTTCTGGCAGACTTGGATGATCCCCCAGAATCATCTTGGCTACCCAATCCAGAGGTTGCTGTCCCATGTGGGTCTTGAATAGTTCATAGGGTGAGTGCTCAAGTTCCAGGAATCAGTTCTTGAGCTTGATTAGCTTAAAATGGAGTTCCTTTGGCTAGGCTATTGTCTACTAATGATCATCATTCACTCGCATTCACTCAACAGATTTTATTACTTTACAATTACAATTTCAATGCAGTTTTAACAATGGTCCAGGATGCAACTTCATTCTACAGGGAGTACAGGGAGCACATTCTTGAAGAGTTTAAAAGTATAAAATTTAAAATAAAAAAAGCCATGGTAAAGATGAGGCATATGAAATATGAAAACGCACTGTGAGAAATATATAAAAATGCAATGTGAGGTGAGGATCAAAGGTTGCTGGGGACAGTAAGTGAGTTAGGTTAGCAGAGGATATATTTACAGTCTTTGCAGTGGATATTTTAGTTCTTTTGTTTTCTTTAGTGACAGTGAGCTTAATTGATATGTAGATGTAGTTTGCAGGTTTCTCCTACAGAAAGCCACTTCAGCTTTCTGGCTTGCTTTGAGCCTTGCCACACCCATGCAATGAGTGCTAGGTCCCTGCCAATACTGAGAAGGAAAAGAAATGCACAAAATGGGGGTGGGGGTGGTGCAGGGAGGTTATATCCGTGTCCAGAAGGGAAATGTACAAAGGGGACTTTCTGCTACAAGTGTACCATTTAAGTAAAGTATAGCTGAAAAGCAATATACACTGTTTTGAAATCTCCAGGTTCTTAGCATTGACAACTAGGTTGTCCCATTAATACTCAGGCAAAACTCCCTTTCCCATTGAGTAAGACAGTAGGATCCAGAATAAAACTTTGCACATTTCTTCCTCTTCTGAAATTTTGCAAAACAAAGCAGTAAATGTCAGGTTGTACATTTATACTTCGTGCCTCAGGGTAGTCTCAATTCTCATTTTCTTGATCAGTTGAGACCATTGCATGATTTGGACTTAATTAATAGAATAATGCACTATAAGTGTAGCTGTTAACTTCATTGTAGAACAAGTGTCAAGGTTATGCCCTCTGGTGCTCCATGTATAGAAAAGATTGAAAACACCTGTTTGAGACCCCTGATTTTTCTCTTGCTTACACTCTAGCAAGATAAGGAATAACTCCCTTCAACAGAACCATAACTGTGGAAAACAGGTGTGAATGCAGAATTGACACCATGCTGTGGGAAAATCTGAAATTAAAATAATGGATTGTCTACACATGGGGCTATTCAGGAATAGTTATCCAGTAATAGCTACTTCTGAATGACTCAATGTAAAAAAAAATTAAGTCAAAAGTCCTCCTGAGCCAAATGGCCTGTTAGTTTAATGTAGTTAAAGCTTGATAGTTTCTATAGCAAATGGTACACGAGGGACTGATATCACCAACACCATGTCCATCTGCCTATGATTGTTCATCCTGAAGATCCAGGTACCCATTTACAGCTAGAGGCAGCCTTCAGCATGAATCACTCTGAACTCATGCCTCTAGTTCTATGGCAAGATACCTTAAATAGTCTACCATCCCAGCTCAGACCTTTGTGCGCAGTCACTCGTATTTTGAAATCAGAACAATCTAAATGAATAAGGCAATCCATTTTCAATGCTAAAAGGAAGCAAGGCAGTTTAGCTTTTGAAAAAAAACTTGTTTGTAATGACCAGGTTACACTATGCCTGAGTTATTTTCTGAGTGAATAATTGTTGCCCGGATTCCTTGTACTGTTACTGTGCTACTAGTAAACTAATTTTTTATAAAGCCCTATATTTAACATATAATAAGTGCTATACAAAGCCAAATTTTATACTATTAAGTCTTAAGTGCCCCGCAAGCGAACAGATATAAAGGGTTAGACATGTCACTCCAACTTGGATTCAAACTTTTGCTCATTTCTTATTGACAATACAATGGAAACTGACCAATTGAAAATTATTTTAAAAACACATATATTGACTATTGTTTTCAAACAAAGATTGTATCTTATTTCTGAGAATAACATGGAAAAATCTTACTTTGACAACTCATAAACATACTCCACAATAGTATGTGCATACATACATGGATTAGGGTGTGGGTATTAAAGAAGAGTTGTTGCCTGGAGGGAAAAATACATTTCTGCAGCTCTTATAAATATGTGCCTTTTCATAAAAAAAGAAAATGGAGATTTAGTTCTTCACATTGAGTGAATAACATAGTACTCATAATGGGACATCAGTAAAGCATCACAGAAAGATGTAGTAGTGTTGGAGTGAAGTTGTAGCCATGATAGTCCAGGAAATATGCAGGAATCATTGATTTTTGTGCATAATATCTTCTATTGACCAAATACATGTTTGGGATTGATTTATACAAGCCTTTGAATGCAGGACAAGAACAAGAAACTCTTACATACAAGCAAAATAAATATGGGTGCTTGCATGATATTCTGTAAATTATTTTTAAGTTTTATTTTTGTATCCTTATCACTATATAATCCTGAGTGTGAGTCTAAAAGATGCTTTTCCTGCTATGAGTAAGTCACATTTAGTAGTGATACTATAGAATATCATAGCAGAGGTAAACCATGCAGCTGGTAGAATAAAAGATGTCACCCACAAAAAATGTTGCCTCAAAAGTCCAAAGTCACATTTTCAAAAAACAGTCAGATAAGAAGTCCCATGAAAATTTTGAGGCTTTTAGGTCACTTAGGGTACATCCAAAGGTTACATTTAGGTGGACCTGACCCAGTTAGGGTTGATCTAAATGCACCTTAAAAATGGCATGACCAATCTAAAATGAATTTGCCCCAGAGCCTGTGTGCATTCACAGCACAACCCCAGGACTGGGAAAGCTGAGCCACACGTTCCTATGGGGTGCATCCACACATGCAGGCACATGCACTCGCAGCAGCTCAAATAGCAGCAGCACAAATTTGAACTGGGGCTTTTTGTCTCAGTGCATGTGGCCAGACATATACTTTGGTATGGGGCAAGCTGTGCCACTTGGGACAAAATAACCCTGCCTGGCTCCTCCTACATCTACATCTAGCGGGAGCAAGAGCCTGGGGCCAGCACCTGTGGGCCCCAGCAGTATAAAAAGCTGCCCTGGCAAGTAGCTCAGGGCTACTCACACTCAGGAGCTTCTGGGGTGCCTAGAGATTGCAGGGCCACTTTTCTCTCACTTGTCCGTGCACATTTCTGGGCAGAACACCAGTAGGCAGTGTTCACCGGCTCCTTGGATGCCTTTGAGGACTGGTGGGTGCGGCCCAGGGGCTCTGCTTGGTGTCCCCCTCAGGCGCGCTTATTTTCACATTTTGACCCCTTGACCCACACAACACTCCTGTCTTTTTTTTTTTTTTTATTAGTTGTTCCAAGAATTTAGTTGTTCCATTCAGCCATTAGCCCCTGTAGAAAGGGGCTGGCTACTAGTTAGCCAGGTGGGTCTTGCCCATGGTCATCAGATGGACAAATAGACAGGAGCTTCTTGGGCCCAGCCAATTGGTACCTGGGGACACTACCCCTTGTGCCAGCTGGACTGCTGAAACAGCCCTGAGAGTTCCCTGCCCCCTCTACCCACTGCAGCAGTCTGGCAGTGGGGGCTGCTGCCTGGCTGTGACCTGCTGCCACCTGCAAAAGCATGTGGCCCCAGGGTTGCGTGCCTGCCAGACCTGGATGGAGACTGCACAGCCAGTAGAGGCACCTGCACCTCTGTGCCACCTGCCAGTGGGCTGTGGCTGCACAGTTGGCCTTTGTGCGGCACTGCTGCCATCTGTGCTGCTGTCCTGCCACTTGGGCAGCTATCACCTGGAAGATGTTCCCAGTGTAGTGGCCTGCTTTGAACTGTCAAAGCATGTCCTCCTAGCTCTAAGTGGCCAGGTGGTCAGCCACCTCCAGCTGGGTCCCAGGTGCCAGCCCTGAGCAGGTTTTTCTGCCTGGGTCCTTCCACTTGCCCCACTAGCAGGAATTCTGGTGTTCCCTATTTAATAGCTTCAAAATCACTGTTAAAAACACCCAAATTCACTCTTTAAAATACCCTAAAATCCATGGTCTTCCACAATTATAATAAAAGACCACTATATATATATATATAGAGAGAGAGAGAGAGAGAGAGAGATCGATCAGTTGGGCAATGTTTTATTGCTATACGTACAATGTTGAAGCAGTTTGGAAGCCTACCAGTTTCTCTATCATCATAATAAAATAAATTCTAAATATCTATATGTTTTGATGTTTTCTTCTGGTTTCTTTAATCACATGATGGGTGTATGATAGGGTGATGTGGGGTTTGCAAGAGGAGGTGGGAAGGGGTGTGGAGGGATGTGGGTGGCTGTGGAGAAATGTGGGGGAATGCAATTCAGTGTATGGGGGATTGTGGGGGGACTGTGGGTGTGGGAGGACTGTGTGGGGGGCCAGCTGAGGAGGGGTGGGTCCCCTGCCCCCCCCACAACACATGGACTACCTCCCCACCCTGCAGGCCCACAGCTCCCCCCACAGGGCCATAGCCCCCCAACTGGGGCCCCAACTCCCCCCCACAGAGCCATAACCCCCCCAACAGGGCCCACATGCCCCACAACAGGGGCCAAAGACCTCCCGCAGGGCTCATATGCCCCATCCACAGGGCTCACAGCCCACCTGCTGGGGCTACAGCCCCCCGCAGGGTGCACAGCTCACCCCCTTAGCAGCAGCAGCTGTTGGGGTGCTCGGGGCCCTCCTGGTGCAGGGCAGTGCGGCTTGGCCCCAGCTGCTTGGCACCCAGCGCTTTCTGTGCCTTTGGTTGCCTCAGGGCACAGTCCTGCACCTGGCCCCCTTTTTTTCTGCGGGGTTTTTTTTTGATATCTGGGTATCCAGGTATCAAACTTTGAGTCCATGCTGCAAATATGCAGCACAGGGAATGGCATTTTGTTTCCAGCGTGCCTCTTGTCATATCTCAAATTGCTTTGAGATGCAGCAAGAGGCATGTGTGGGCTCATTTAGATCTGCCCATGGTGTCCTACCCCCTAACCCTGACTGGGTTATTTTAGCCTGCAACTACTCCCCACTCCCCAACCTTGATCTGCCAGCTGCCCCTGAACCTGTTATGTCCCTGAAAACCCAACCCGACCCCCTCATCCAGTTCTGATAGTCCCACTGTCCCTTCCTCTCCAAGTTACTTATCTCTGGCTGCCCACTCCTGGCAGTGACTAACGTCTGCACATGTCACTCCCAGTTTCAGTTAGCTTAACGTAATCCATCTAAACCTAAACTAGGTCCCACAAATGCATTCTTCACACCTTTAGATCCCTTTGAAAGCTTGCCACTACATCTCATTGTGTTTCGTTAGGATTACCAGAGGCTTATGGGCAGAAGAACATTAACTATAGTGGCAGCTTCAAATGAGGCAAAGCCAATTTTATCCTACAGTAGTTCCAAAAGAGCTATAAATGCCAAGGAACTAGAATAGAAAAATACTATTACCAAGACAACTGAATACTAACATGTTAGCAAGAAGGAGAGAATTTAGATTTCAAACAAACAAAATGTCTGGCAGCCTGCCAAGGCAAAAGTATTCCTTATAGACCAAGGTCAGATATCACAAACACTTCTTCAGAGCAGTTCTTACAGGGTAAATGGAAGATATCTAAATAAAACCAAGAAGTGTCTCTGTTTTTTTGAGAACAACCTGAATTATATTGTTCATGTAGAGACATAAATGAACATGAGGTATCTAGTCAGTTGCTAACAATGAAAGACAGTAGAACCAGCACATGAAAGTTGTAGGGGACATACATTTCATCAGCCTTACAGATCAACCAATCTGAATTGATTGGGTTTGAGACCAAAACTGACCATAATTAAAAAGTCACTGAAGTTCAGTGAAAGATGTTATGGATAGATGTCTAATAAAAGACAGAAAAAGCATCATGTCATCTGGTCATCCTCTATCCTGCACTTCTCCACTTGTGTATCATCTTCTAGTTGTATGGCTGTAATTACTAATATTGATTAAATAGGCTTGTCTGTTTTATTGAACATAATTATCAAGGTTACAAATAAAAAATATTGGGGAAAGTGATGTACAAAAAATTTAAATGTATATTTTAATTATTGGCTGTATTAATTTTTGGTAAATGTTTATGGGTGACAGTATCATTCATTTGCCTTTAAATTTTCTTTCTACAGAAAAGAGACAGCAGTCACTCAACCTAAGAGTTATCTTTAGACATTATTGCAGGTCACTTGCATCCTCTCTTGTTTTCAGTAACCTGTCACTTTGTTGCCAGTTCTTAGCCTAAAGTGAAATAATGACTTACCTGACTGGTTCACAAAAGCAGCATTTTGTTTTTATTAATTCAAAATGTCTCATCTTCTCTGATCATTTCTTCATTCTTGCTCATTTACATAAAGGAGTATTAACATATGGTGCTACCTGCCAGCTAAATAATAAAGGGCAAATATGATGCAGAGAGGCAGCTCCTTTCCATGTTCAAAAGTCATTTGTCTTCTCAACATCTCTTGGAAAATTGAATTGAAATAATCCCAAATGTACAGTGCCTTTACTCTGTCTCTCTTTGGGCTACAGTATCATTCATTAAGTACAAAGACCTCAGGCTCTGTGAAGTTACAGAAATGTAGGGCTTTTAACTTTCTACTGAATGTTTCTATGGAGATGAGTGGCTTTCCTGCATATATACAGAATCATATCCTTTCTGGGGAGCACTGTAAATGTGAACAAAACAAGTGTGAAAAGAAGTTAAATTGTAAAGTTTTTAGGTGGTGAAGCTAACCTATCAGGGTGCACAAAATTAATACTCGATCTGACTTTTAAGTAACAGTAGTCAACTGGTTGCCTGTAGGCAAGACTGTTCTAGTAAATGCAATATTAGTACCTGGGAGCCTTGCTATAATCTTTAAAAATTAACAAACTGTATAAATTAGAACAAAAATTACAGCAGCAGCTGAACATACTGGCTTTCTCTTCCATGGGTTATGAGAGAAATCCAGGAAGCTGCCATAAATGATAGGGCTAAGTGAAGCTTCAGTAGCCTATTTGATTCAGAGGAGATTCAGCCCGATTTGGCAGCCACATCTCCAAATCTGAATTGAATCAAGAGACCCATTAAAAGCTATAAATTGAATTGAAGCCTCCAAATTGATTAGGAAAAGATTTGGAAATTCAGAAGGCAGACATGCAGGAAACAGAAATGAGAAGAGGGGGTGGAAAGACTGCTCTGATATTGAAATCTGTAGCTGGCTAGTGACTGTGATCTTTCTCTGAGTTCCCTTCCAATCACAGTGCTCTGGGGGAGGGACATAGAAACAAGTATAAAGTCTGTGTGTAAAATCATCTGTGTGCCTTTTGTGAGTTGTCTGTCTCTGTTGCAGCCGCAGCATCTGAAGGACTCTGGCTTGGTAGTAGGTAGTCTTTTGCCATGAAGTTCTATCCAGTCCTTTTCTATTTACCCTTGCCTACAATCCCTATTGTTATCCATTCCTTTCAGCTTATTCTTCCTCCAAAATCCTCTTATTTGTTCTTGTTAGTCTGTCTTCCCTCCCTCCCCAACAAAAAGAAACCTGCTTTCCCTGACAGTATGTCAACACTGTGCAGGAAAGCATAACATATATTACATATATTACACACAGACACACACACATTTTGCAGCACATCAAACATCATGAAGCATGATAGAAAGGCAGGTGCCAGGTCTTCTGCCAGGGGAGGGGAGGGGAGGGGGGGGGTAGAGGGGGAGCTGCATAGATGCATCCTCTTTCCTGGCAGAGAGGAGTCTTCTGCTGCTAGTGGGAGCAAGGAAGTGGGAGCTGTGTCTGCACCTGCAGCACCACCAGTAACACCAGTAACCACAACCAGCAGCAGGATGACATTCTCCACTCCAGTTTCAGTTTTCAGCGTGAGCCTTCCAGTGCTAGAGGAGGAGCTGGATCTGGAAGCAGGGGAGCTGAGTGCCATAGCCAAGGAAATCCTGAGGAAGAAGGGGGAATCTGAGTTTGTACTCCACATCCATGAAAGTTCCCCTAGAGGCAGGTCTCCTTTTCCAGAAGGCAGCTCAGAGGAGGTTGTGGGGCCAGGTGGCTCAGCTGCTCCTGTTGTTGTGCCTCTGCCTGCTGAGGAGGGGGATAAGGCAGGATCCACACCCACAACCCAGAAGCAGCTGGGTAGTGTAGCGTGGGATCATTTTGAGGTGGCAGATGATCCCAGGTATGCTACCTGCCAGCATTGCTAAAAGCAGATCAGCTGGGGCAAGGACAATAAACATTTCACCACCACAGCGATGCTGCTGTATCTCAGGAAGTGGCACACCCTTGCCTTTGTTTCTCCTCAGCTTGGAACCAGTGGGAACATGCCCAAAAAGAAGTCCCTCTCTCACTCCAAAGCCCCTGTCCCCAAGAAGCAGAGGCATCCTGGACCAGTGGGGGAAAGGTGGGGACAAAGGGGGGGAATGTTGCCAAGGTGAGCGAGGTCACACAGAGCATTGGGGAAATGCTTGCTTGTGATGGCCAGCCCTTCTTCTTTGTTGAACATCCAGGGTTCAGGTGGCTCATTGCACTTGTGGCCCAATCCTACCAAGTGCCCACACGTGCCACCTTTAGCAGGATGGTGGTGCCCTCCCTGTATGAGGCATACAAGGAGTACTTGAGAGAGGAGCTGTGCAAGGCAGGGTTGCAGGTACCTTTACACTTCATCTCAGACACCTGGAGCAGCCGGGGTGGAGATCATTCCTGCGTCTTCCTCACAGGCCACTGGTGTGATTAGTCAGAGCATCAGTGGGCTCTCCTTCAAGCAGAGGTGATGGATGACTCCCACACAGCAAGGGAGATCATGGTAGCCGTGAACCACATGGTGCAGGGGCATCTCTTTGGGCAGCCTAAGCTCACCTGTGGGTTGATAGTCACCAACAATGGGGCCAATTTGGTCAAGGCAGTGTGTGATGCCAGCTTTGTAGGCATCCACTGTGTGACACAGAAGTTCTACCTCATAGTCAGAAATGCCTTGGAGGGGGACAGGACTCCTGGTAATGCCATCACTATCATGACCAGCCAGCTCATCTTGAAATGCAGGAAGGTGGCGGGCTACTTCCACCAGGGCATCAAGTGGGTCAAGATGCTGCAGGATGCTTTTCACAGACAAGCCTGTGAAAACACTTTTCACAGATGAGCCTATGAATTTCACTTAATCAGCCTCCTAGATACAAAAACTCACGCACTCAATATAGACATTGGATTTATGACATACTATAACTTGGCTGACATCTGACTCCCCAGGTACCTCTCCACTTTTACCTGCTACATCTCTCTCAATTTACATTTTCACTGACTGGCTTTCTTGCATGCATTCCAGCCTCTGGCTTCTTAATATTCATTCCATCCAGGAAGAGCACACACCAACTGCAGATGCTTCCTCAGCCTGAAGAAGGGTTTTTAAACCCGAAAGCTTGCTAAGATATATTTCTCCACCTATTCAGTTGGTCTAATAAAAGATATCACATCTACTCAAAGAACCTTGCCTGCCTGTTCCTTAGACCAACACGGACAGAAACCCAGTTAACACACACACATAGCATGAGTTTTGCTTTCAACAGTTTGAGGGCTACTTTCACAGAAGGCCTTGCACCTATCTCCTTAAATCTTGGCAAGCTTCATGCCCTTAGAAGGGACTACCATCCCTTCTGTTTTCATCCAAATCTTCAAAAAAATTACTAAGTTATGGGCATTTTAGTGATTCCCCATTATAGTCAATGGCTGAATCACCAAATCAGCTGATTTGGCAGCCAAACCTCCAAATCTGATTTGGCCGAATTGAGTCAGGACAGTGACTCAAATCACCGAATCCAAATTGAATACTTGCCACTTCACACAGGCTTAATAATTGAGTTCTATAACCTAGAGTACCTTATAAGTAGGGCAGTGATCAAGTCCCATGTTCATATTTTCCTATATGTGATCAAGGGTCTGATTTTGTGCAACCTTTCAGAAGAGTAAGTGATATCAGTAACTGTTCTAAATTATTCAAAGACCCTTAGATAGAGTTTTCATGTAGTTAAACGGTAACACATATGAGGTACTATTGTTCCATCCCTCTTGTGTGTGCTCACTGAAAAAGTCTGTCCATTCTTAGTAATAGAACATGAGTGTAACTTGCCAGATTCATGTTGCTATGTGTTTACTTATCACTGCAATTAGAGATGGCTGAAATTTTTAATTTCCAAAGACCCTGCAGATCTGGGGTCTGTAGTTCCATGGCAAAGTTACCATTCACATTGGAAAGCAGAGTTTTGCAGTGGCCTACCAGGTGAGCTGGCAGAAAACGAGACTCCATTCCCTGCTGTTGTTTCAGAGGATGAATATCCATGTTTTTGATTAATTTTTTACTGGAATTTTTTGACCAAAAAAAATGTAGTTGGAAAATTCTAACTGCAATTCCTTTAATGAGTTTCCACATGTTTGTCGGTGGAGGGACTAATGTTACCTTTTATGGGTACAACTGTTTAGGAATTTTTAGGTCCAGGAGTTAGAGAGTTATACAGACTCTAACCTATATCAAGGGCTGTCAGATTTTTAGAGTCTGGGATGAAGAAATTTATTATGCATCACTGGTTGTGGTACTTTGGCTGAGCAGTTTTCTGGCTGGGTAGATGTTTTGATACTTGGGTCTGCTAATTAAGGAATGTGATAGTTTGCTATCAGCCTGAATAGCTGAAGTTCACTTTTCTTCAGTGACTATATTTATCTCTTCTTTTTGTTTGTTTAAGCCAGTGATACTTGTTGGATTAAGTTGTAGCCTTTATATTGATGGTCCTAGGCTGCATCCAGATGAGCTTGGCTGTGTGGTATGAGGGGGATGAGGAGGCAGAGGGGCATGGTATTTCTGACCCTGGGAGATCCTGGGGTCAAAAAAACCCAAGCCAAAAAATAAATTAAAAAATGAGACCAGAGCCTGGTTGGCTAGAGCCACACTCCAGCTGCTGGCTAGACTCTGAATGGCAGGATCACCATGGCTGTAGCTCCCCAAGGCCCCCTGGACTTCAGGTAAGGCTGCTGGGGCCAGCACGGCTGCTGGGGCCAGCACAGTTGCTGGCCCCAGCCTCCCCTGCCCTACCCAGGGTACCCTGCTGTAAACCAGAGGGCATATGGCACAAGCATTCCCTGGACACAAGTAGCAGCAGCACAAGGTGTGCCACTGTTTCTTGTCCTCAGAGAAATGTGCACACTCGTGTGGACGCAGCCCCAGAATTTAGGGTCCCCAACCAAAGTCCAGGAATTGTGCAAGATGCTGTGTAACCATAGAAGGCAGTCTCTACCAGAGAGACTTTAAAACCCAGGGTATCAACTCTGGGTATCTTGGGATGTCTTTTTCAGACCACAAGACACATTTGTAAAAGTTATATAGGGACTGAATAAAAAAGGGGAAATGAATTGATAGAAATGACAAAAAGCTAAAATAATATGCTAATACATCTATATTTTTTCTAACGAACATCTCAAGTCCCACATTACTGTTGGATTCTTTGTAATAATCTGTTTAGGAAGAAAGGCTTTTTTTGTTTGTAATATGCAAACAGATTTTTAAGGAAAGGAATGGGAATTAGGAACATTTTGGGTTTTTTAAGAGTAAACCACATGAGTTGTGTGGTTCTGGACAAGCCATTTGACCTACTTGTGCTTTATTCAGCATAACTAAAATTTTGGATAAAAAACAGAACTTTAGTAAAACCCAAATGCTGCATCTAACTTTCCTCTGGTAAATACATGACAAAAACTGAAAATACTGTACACTAGTGATTATTATAAAAGGGAGCATTTCAGTGCTCCAATATGCTGATCTGTCAAGCAACTGTGAAGCAAATGCTTTACTGTCAATTGAAGTAGCTCTTTTTATGCTATTTGCAAGAATTTTGTAAAGCTGCCACTTTTTTAGTATTTTGTATGATGGATATATCAACTACAGTGCAGATACAACATTTTATGTTCAGTCTTGCTCTTGACCCTCACTTATTTCCTCACTTTCTGTGCAGCTCAAATATATGCCATTAGAATCCCAGGTTTCAATAGAACAGGTGCAAGTTTCTGTTTCAAAACAGTGCTTCTTCCAAAAAAGATAGACACACAAGATGATTCTCTGTTGCTCTTATGCCTTCATTTACCCCACTGGAATGTGGCTATAACCTGCTGCCAAATTAGAATGAAAATATTTTATAGACATTTTGCAAAGGTGTAAATTGTTACACACAGTGCAAGTCAGTAAAAAATTAGCCTTCTATGGCCCCATTTTCAGGGATGTAACCTGTGCCTTACCATATAGATCATTCTGATTCTTGAAGATGACATTAAGCAGACACTAGAGCCAACATGTTACGATGTCCACTACAATGCCAATGAGAGCCATAGGAAACAGAAAGGAGTCATTGTATTTGATGTGGTCATAAAAGGTGCTCAGATAGCACAGGAACAGTGTAGATTAGAAGAGAACAGATAATTAAGTGACCCAAAGCCTACTTTTTGGCTGAGAACTGAGAAATGGCACTTAATTATGGAGATGATAAAGGAGAATTGCATTGGACCAAAGGTGTTGGATGTCCCATTTCAAATAATAATCCCTCTCCCCCACTTCCCCTGGAAGTGAGTGAGCAGTTAGTTCCATCGTTGGGCCCTGAGGGTGAAATATCTCCTGTGCAACCACCCCTCAGGAACACGAGTCACTTACCAGAAAAGGTTTATTTTTGAATAATTAGATCTGCCTCCTCCTGCCTGGAGTAAAGGAACACAGTGGAATTAATATAATCAATAAAAGCCCTTCTGCTCCTTTGCCCAGGGTGGGATGGAGGAAAGGACTACACAAAGAATGGAGAATGTGGGACAGATCTGGAAATTGTCATCTTGCCACCTAATTCATGCTGGGCATTTGCCCCTCAGGCTGATCAAGGAAAGAACTAATTTAAATGCTTATACCATCCCCCAAATTGTTCTTCCATTTGGACATTCCCAGTGCATGGACCTTTCCCCCCCATCTAAGTCAGCTGGACATGCAGCCAGCTGTCACCGCCTTCTAACGCTTTGCATCCCCAGAGGTTTGACAGCTGCTTCAGTGACTAAGGTCCGTAGGTTGAAATTCTGTTCAGTAACCTCACAAAAATAGCATCAAGCCAAATTCTCATCTATACAAGAAATGATTAAGGTGAAACCTACATGCACTCTGATATTTGCAGTGACAAATATTGTATATTACAACTGTGTTAGTCCAACGTTTCCTAACAGTTTCATGGCTCTGTGCAGAGGAGGTACAGATGGTGACTCCTGGCTGGTAGTATTATTGGAAGACGTTATACTGAATGTGTACAGGTTGTTAAGCTAACTGACCATTTTTAAACAGCATAGACAGCTGAGATCTTGAAAAATCACAAAATTGCCAATTACAAGTCAGAAGTCAGCTGGTTCCCTAGAAGTCTCAGAATGCACTGGTATAGCTCTGAGTCCATATGTTCCTCACTGCCTCCTGCCTTGATATTACAGTAGTAAGAACCAAGAGTCAGTTGTCTATTGTAATCAGATTGCATTGAAATATGGATATGCTGCCTGTGAGTCTGAAGATATACTGGATATAATCTAGCATGGAAATTTTCCAAATCTACATTGATCAATACAGGGGGAAGCCAGAGAGCTGTCTAACTGCGAGTGATGTATCTTGGTATTATAAAGAAGAAATTGGATGGGCATTGTCACAGTCAGTAATTGGAATAGATCGCAGTTGGCAATGAGCTGTCTGGTAAGGTACTACAGGGACTGGTGTTAAATCTGCTTTTATGATTTGGAGGAGGGAGCAGCTTGCATGTTAATGACATTTTCAGATGATAAATTTGAAGGAACTGCAAATAGTGTGGGCAAAGCAATAATACAAAAGGACCTAGAGAGATTAAGAATGTGAGCAGAAAATAACAGAATGAGATTTAGCTTGGAAAATTGCAAGCTTGGGTACTACATACAGGGCCGTAATAGCCTGTAAAATAGATATTCCATTGGAAGGAGGCACTTGGAAACCAGTAAGACCAAAGTGACTTCAGGGTCAGAGTGGACAGCTGTGAGCATTATGGTATAATTTGTGATCAGTAAAAAAGACTAATGAAATTTTGGGACATATCTAATTCTTCCACCCTGCAGTCGCTGCTACCTGGATACTGATTGCATTGAATGTGATAGAACTACAGGTTCACTGAATGGATAAGAATAGTAATAATGGAACCATTTGTTATGCCACATTCTGTGAAAGAATATTTGCCTCTCATCCATAAGTATTCAGTAGGTCTGCTGAGGACAGGATTTGACCAGTGATATTTTAAGGCACTGACCAGTGGGCCCGAGGCTCCAGGGCCCCAAAACCCATCAACCAGTCCTGAAACTAAGCAAGTACACAAGGCATAAACTTTCAGGGCCACAATTGAAGATAAAACTATTTTTTTCCTGTATTGCAGGGTTTTGTTTGTCTGAGGATATCAGATAGTGAGCAACAGGGCAAAGACAAATTATTACTATACAATATTATGCAAATATTATTATACAAATAAAAAGCTTAACTGAATGATTTTCAAACTTAACAGCAGGCATCGGCAAGACACAAACACAACACAGAATAGCACCCCTTACTGATGGGAGTATGCATGTGTGCATGCACTCATGCACGTACACGCACCACTCAGTACATAACATAAAACATAAGAACACAAACATTCAAGCATGATCACACGATCTTCAAAATGCTGAATACACCCTCATGTGCTCAAGAAAAATGAACATAGTAACTGTCACATGAATAAAAGTGTAAAGGCCCAGTCAATACTATGCTCTGGGCCACCAGAGTCCTTAAGACATTCCTGAAACATCTGGTATTGGAGAAGGGCTGCAATAATCCAGCTCTACAGGGTGGTGACAGAATATTGTATTCTGTTCTGAATACCTCCTCAGCAAAAAGATATTGACAAATTGGAGACAGCTCAAGGCAAATCAGCAAAGGAGAGAAAGAAAAGAAGAGGTTGGATTTATGAAGTAAAGATTAAAATACATTTGCATAGCAGATAAGAGATGAATAAAAGGAGCATATGATTTTATGCAAATATCTGAAAGGCATGAACCATGTAATGGAGGAAAATTATTTTAAATGGCAAAGGGACAGAATGAGAAAATGTAAAATGAATATCAGAAAAAAGTTTCCTATTGATGAGATCTCTTAGGTTGTGGAATTGTCTTTTAAAAAAAGACATAGAAAGTCCATCATTTTGGAGCATTTTAAACTGATCTGAAAAAAAACTGTTGAAAGGAACAATCCCACATTGGCAGCAGGATGGATTAGATGACCTAATGCTTAACATTCTTTAACTTCTGTGAGATCTGTGGAATTAGTCCATGGTACTAAATTTGTGCTTCAAACTAATTCAGTAATGTTAATATCCTCTATAAAATATGAGACACCACTGTTGCAGTGAAAACAAAAATTATTTATAGAATGCAGATGTACAACATCTTGTTTGTCTTTACCTTTTTACCTTTATTTCTGTATTAGTGACAATTATGAGGTAGAATGTAAAATATGAGGTCTGTACAAAAAGTATCGAGACTTTGAACTGCTATTTCATAGATTTCATAGACATTAGGGCTGGAAGGGACCTCAGGAGATCATCGAGTCCAGCCCCCTGCCCCAAGGACAGGAAGTCACTTAGGGTCCCAGCAAGATAAGCATCCAAATGCTTCTTAAAGGAGTCCAGAGTAGGTGCTTGCACCATGTCTGGAGGGAGCCTATTCCAGGCCGTGGGGGCTTGAACAGTAAAGAAGTTTTTCCTTATGTCCAACCTAAAATGGCCTTCGAGGAGTTTGTAACTGTTGAACCTTGTCATCCCTTGGGGCGCTCTGGTAAACAGATGTTCCCCTAGATCCTGGTGCACACCCCTAATGTACTTATAGGCTGCTACCAGGTCACCCCTGAGCCTGAGCTTTTCCAGGCTGAAGAGTCCCATGGCTCTCAGGATCTCTTCATAAGGCCTATTCTCTTGGCCTCTGATCATATGCGTGGCTCTCTGGATGCTCTCAAGCTTCTCCATATCCTTCTTGAATTGTGGAGCTTAGAATTGGATGCAGTAGTCCAGCTGCAGCCTCACCAAGGCCAAGTATAGTGGGAGGATGACATCCTGAGATTTACATGAGAAGTATCTATGGATGCAAACCACAGTTTGGTTTGCTTTACCAGCTGTGACATCACATGTGTGGCTCATGTTCATTTTGTGGTCAATCATGACCCCCAAGTCTCTTTTGGCCATAGTGCTAGTGAGCATAGCAATGCTTAGCCTATAAGCATGCCAAGGGTTTGTTTTTTTTTTTCCCAAGGCGGAGTACCTTACATTTGTTGGTATTGAATCTCATCAGGTTTGTATATGCTCACTTTTTGAGCCTATCCAAGTCATCCTGGATCACCAGTCTGTCCTCAGATGTGGACGCTCTACCCCGAAGTTTGGCGTCATCAACAAACTTGGCCAGTCCACTTCTGATACCAGCATCCACGTTGTTGATAAAGACAGGTCCACGGATGGAGCCTTGGGGGACACCACTGGTCATGGAGCACCATGATGGTTCATTTCCGTCAACCACCACTCTCTAAGACTGTCCTTGAAGCCAATTCCCCTGCCATCAGATTGTGATGTAGCCAAAGCCACAGTTGGCCAATTTTTTCCAAGAAGAGATCATGGGACACCAGATCAAAGGCTTTTTTAAAGTATAGATATATGATGTCAACCTCTTCTCCCTTGTCCAGGTGATATGTCACCTGGTCATAGAAAGAGATGAGATTGGTCAGGCAAGACCTACCCTCAACAAACACATGTTGGCTGTCCTTCAGGATGTTGCCATCAGCCAGCTTGTCAAGAATGGTCTCTTTGATGATTTTTTCTAGAATGTTTCCAGGGATTAAGGTCAAGCTGATAGGCCTGTAGTTCCCCAGATCTACTTTTCTCTCTTTCTTGAAGATAGGCACCACATTGGCCTTCTTCCAATCTTCAGGTACTTCACCTGAGCACCAGGAGTTTTCAAAATTCTTTGCCAGTGGCTGGGTTATGACTCCTGCCAGCTCCTTAAGTACTTTGGGGTGCAATCTGTCATGACCCACTGACTTGAAGGTATCCAGCCTCTCAGGGTATTCCTCTACAAACTCTACACCGATGCTGGGTATAAATTCACCCTCACCCTGGCTGTTCTTCATCTTGCTAGGCAGGGTGGTCCCTTTGGGTTGATGAAAAACTGATGGGAAGGCTTAATCTCCTTTGAAGTATGCTCCTTTTGCAGCCACACATTTCTCCCAATGTTTCAGCTATTGTTGGAAGCACCTCTAATAAGCAATCCCTAAAAGCTGGAATTGTGGAATCACTAAAAGGTGTTCAGTCACATTTTGTTTTATGATTTCCACATCACAAAATCTTCTTCCTTTCAAGTTTTTATTTAGTTGAGGGAAGAGAAAAAAGTTGCATGGGGCCATATCAGGTGAATATAGAGACTGCGGCACTTGTGGGATATGGTGTTTGGCTAAAATTTGGCTAAAAATTAGTGCACAGGCTGTACTGAGTGGGCAGGCATGTTGTTGTGGTGAAGTATCCAAGAGTCAGACACCCACTTTTCTGGTCATTTTTCTGGTCATTTCATTCCCAAATCACTTGTTAGAACTGAATGACATGAAGCAGCAGAAATTTCAGGTTTTTTTGCTATCTGTCAGACAACTCACTTTCGACTGATGATCGTCCTTCTTTAAACTGATGATACCATTCAAAAACTCTTGCATGGCTCATAGTGTCATCACAAAACTGCTATTTTAAGTAATTCAAATGTTTCACTTGCCATTTTTCCCGATTTTCCTGCAAAATTTAATGCACATGCGTTGTTCTGGACACTCTGACATAACGAAAGGGGATGCGAGATACAAATGATCTTACTACAACTGCTGGCCACAGAAAACTGGGGAAACACCATGAGCTGCAAACCTGTCCAGAGGAATCCCAGTATGCCCAGACATGTTCAGCAAAGCCACGCCCCCACCCAGTACTTTGTACCACAAATACACGTTCAGTCTCTATACTTTTTTAACAGACCTTGTATATGTTATATCAAGCTATCTTTACAATGTGAGAATAACATGAACATGCTTAGTTGCTTCTTTAAGCATAACAGAAATAACCTGCAGGTTTATACCTGGGTCTGTATCTACAACTGTATCTACATCTATAATTTAATGCCTA
Organism: Alligator mississippiensis; assembly: GCF_030867095.1. Classification (NCBI taxonomy): domain Eukaryota; kingdom Metazoa; phylum Chordata; order Crocodylia; family Alligatoridae; genus Alligator; species Alligator mississippiensis. The sequence continues at coordinate 48,961,266 of NC_081830.1, forward strand.
CTAAATCAGGTATGGATATAAGACAGATAGTTTGTTAATTTACTATAGTTGGATGTTATAACTTTTAATACTAAGAAAATGGCCATTAGTTGTTACAAGAATTAGTTTTAGGAAGGAGGATACACACATGATTTTGCCAACTGGAATTCAAATACAAGTAGATATGGCCAAAAACTATGGTAATGTGTGCCTTATCAGAAGCACAGGGAGATATATTCTATTGCCTATGCCTGTATAGCAGATCACTGGAAAATCAGGACTATGGGGTGTTTATACACATGCTCTGGGAGTTGTGGGGAGCACTTTAACTAAAGAGGCTTCAAGAGCCACTCTAATTACAGTGCCCAAAGCATCTCATGTATCAATATCCCCATGTTTCAAAATGGTGGGAGCATTTTATCTAAAGTTCATCAAACAAGATGTGGGAGGCTGCTACACTGTGCTACAGTGTGATTAATTGAGTCTGCTCCAACGTGTTGTAATTACAGCACATTGAAGAAGTCTTCCTGCCTGTATATAAGCACCCCATGTATTTTAAGTTACAGTTCAATGTCTTATATACTAACATTACCTTTCTGTCAGTGTTTCTTACCCACTGTTAATTAGCCCTTTCTATAACCCTTCTTGGAAAGTATCTCTGTGATTTTTCTGGTGGCAATGACTTTAACCTTATCCCAACCCTTCTTTTACAAAAGCGCTAACTCTCCCTAACTCAAGTCAGCTAATGCTTATGCTGTGCTTGAATGTTCAATTTTTTTTCATATTATTTCTACCACTGATTAAGAATGCTATAGAATTTCCCTGAACAATTTCAAAATAGCTTAAAAAGACATTTTCTGTGAGATATTTTAACAAACATTTGTGAAGTAATTAAAAAACGTAAAAATTGCTTTTTTTTTCTTATTATCATACTTTTGGTTTTACCCTGATATCTCCCGTTCTCTCCTTTTTTTTTTTCTCCAATTATAAACTTTTGATCAGAGAGAAATTATTTTGTGAACTACTCTGTTTTCTTCAAAAAACCTTTTCTTTTAATTTAAAATTAAACGTGTATCAAGAATGCCTCCAATTTAATTCAATTCACTGCAACAGAAATGAACAGAATTAGGCATACTTCATGCAGACATGCCCACAAATACAGTCTCATCAGTTCTTTATACAGGTTATTATCTAAATGACCACAAGCTATATAGTTGCACTGTTTTACCTCTTTCTTGTTTATGGATATCTGCTTTTGTATATTAAGCACGATCCTTGATTTATGTATTTTTAAGGAGAATTTAAGGCTATACTTATCCCAGTCAAATACTTGGAAATATTTACAGTTTTGAAGCATGTATTGAAACCAGAAAAATGTAAACAGAACTATAGCATTATGACAGAAAAGGAATAAATGAAGAAAGAAAGAAATATATGTCCCACTCAAACACCTGAGGTAGATTCCTGACCAAAGACCACTATTCCAGCAACACAAGTGAAAAGCCCTGTGACAAAAAAGCATGACTTATCCCCTGCTTCCCCATTATTTGGGGGGAATATAGGGGTTTGAAGGACAGCAGTAAATGTGTTCTATTAACTTGGGCATTATGGAGTTAGAGCCAAAGTCCACCTATCCCTGTCCATCCCGTCTATGGTCAAAAACCATGAACAGGCACTACATGGGCATGTAGACTATCTTAAATATTATGTTAAGGGGTAATAATATAATTATAATCTATAATATATAAATATATAATACTAAAATCTGAATTAACCAGTTGTATTTATGCTTTAAACCATGATCTATGAATTTGAAATATGAATTTTTTGGTATAAAAATCTGGATGGCTCAAGATCAGTCAAGATCACTGCCTTCTGGACAAGCACTTCCCACTTCCCCTCTTTCCCCTCCCTCCCTGTCTTTTATATTCAAATCACTATCTCCATTTTATACCCTCTTCCATGCATGTCCTTTCACAGCATCTGATGAAGTGAGCTTGGTCTCATGATAGCTTATGCAATATAACTCTGATTTAGTTAGTCTTTAAAGTGCAAAACTACCCTTCCTTCCTCAGGATCAATTTGCCATATATTTTTCTCTGCATGTCTCATTCTTGCCCAAAGCACACTTCTTTCATTTTTTCCTTGTTAACAGTGGGCAATTTGCAAAGCTAGGGCAGGGATATGTAACACTGTTTTACAATGGTTATATCACTGACATTAAAAACAGAATTGTTGAGATGTACAGAAATGTACATTGAGTACATTATTTCTAGATTATTCTAATGTTTTTTTTTTTCCTTTATTATTATTTAAGTCCAGAAAACACAAGTAATTTGGGGGGACTAGTTAGGTAAAATCTATTGTCCACATGGAGTCAAGGGGCAGAAATACATTAAAGTCTTATTTCCCTTACGATTACTAATCTAAGCTATTTATGGAACTGAGTGCACAACTTAGTAATGATTGTCTTCTTGCTTTTGCTTCTAGGACATAATCTGCTGGACAAGGAGATTTTAAATAGCCAAGTGATGTGCTTTAGCAATCAAAGAACAATCTGAAATGGGTACATCTGAATTATATGCAGCTTTGCTGAAATCTGGTCACATAAAAGAGTTAATGACTTTCCCCCACCTATCAGAACAAAGAACAACCTCTGGTGCATTTAAAATATTCATTATATGGCTATCAGAGAATTCCCTGTGCCTTAAATGCTTAGAAAATTGGTTGGAAACAACCTATTTAACAAAGCAGCCTCTCATTTACTCTACTTTAGATAACTTTAAAAAAAAACTCAAGCCATTGCTTTTATAAAGCATTTAATACGGTTTATGATAGCAATAATCCCCTTGAAATTGGTTATATTACTGTAGTTTGTTATAGTGTTAACTGCCCTTGTCTTTGGTTTGCTCTATTAACTGAAAATCCAGCCATTAACTGTTAATGGGATGATTTCTTTGAGATTATTACCTGATTCTTAGTTTGTTGAAAATTAATATTCTTGAAGGATAGTTAAATTCAGAATGACAAAATGTAATGAAAACTTCTCTCATTCAGCTTTTGTGCATTAGTGATCTATTCATACCAACGTGTCTCTGATGCTAGTATGCCCCTGTCAGCCCCATCAGCGTCTATAGGCGTGTCCACACGAGTGCGCACGTGCCTCTTGCCCCACCTCAAACCCCTTTGAGGCAGGGCAACAGGCATGTTTGGGAACAAAAAATTTCCCCATTCTGCAAACTTGCAGCGTAGGGAGAAAAGTAGACTCCTGGATATCCAGGGGTCTAAAAAAATCTATGTTTAAAAAAGTGGGGCAGGGCACAGTCCCTGACCATGCCCTAAGGCAACTGGAGGCTGGGTCCTCCACAGAGATGCTCTGGTTACCAGAGCATCTCTATGCTTGGCCCTCGCCCTGGTGCTGAAATATGCAGCTGGCCAGGCTGCATTTTTCAGCACCAGGGCTCCAGTGCCCGTAAGTAAGGGGTCAGGTGGGCTGGAGAAGTGGGGAGGGGACCATGGGGGGGACCCCCGACGGCCCTGCCCACTCCCCCAGCCCCCCTGAGGCATCCGACCCCTTCCCTAGCCCGCCCTATCCTCCCAAGGCCCCCTGGTCCCTTCCCCCACACCCCATAATTTAAAAAAATCCAAAACAAACCCAGCACTTACCAGCAGTTCAGCTGCCATCTGGCTGACTGGGGCCCCACCCGCACAGTGTGGGGCAAGGTGACAGCTCCAGTGGCCCCAGCCTGGGCCCTGCTGCCCCCCCCCCCCACTGCCCTGTGCTGTCCTGGGGGGCTTTTCCAGGAGGTCCTGAAGCCCCCCCCACCCCTGATTCTAAGGTAAGCAGAGTGTTTTTTTTTTCCATTATTTTTCTGTTTTTTTCTGGGGTTTTTTTTAAGTGACGGAGCCTGGGCTTGGGGGGGCAGCCATGGGGGCCTAGGGGTGCAGGTTGGGGGGGGTGAGCCTGGGTGGGGCAGCCACTGGGGGGTCTGGAGAAGCAGGGGTGGGGCTGGGTGGGGCTGCAGCAACTGGTGGGGGATGGGGCCAGCTGGGGCAACAATTGGGGGGGCTGGAATGGGGCATGTGGGCCTTGCAAGAGGGGTGGAAGCCCCTGTGGGGGCCATTTGGCTCCTGTTAAGGGAAGTACCCCTTGTTTGGGGGTTGAACCCCCTGTTGGTGGGACATACCCCTTGTGTGCAGGCTGAACCCGCTGTGGGGGGCTGATCCCCCTGTTGGGGGCACATACCCCTTGTGTGGGGTTTGAACCCTCTGTTGGGGGCCATACCCCTTGTGAGAGGGCTTAACCCCCTGTTGGGGGGGCTAAAACCCTTGTTTGGGGGTTGAACCCCCTGTTGGGGGGCCAAATCCCCTGTTGGGGGGCCATACCTCTTGTGTGGGGGCCATCGATCTGTGGGAATGCAGCAAAACGTGTTCATGAATTCATGAAACATGTATTTAGAGTTCACTTTATTATTATGATAAGAGACTTGCTTTAACACTGTAAGATATATCAATAAAACATTGTCCAACTGATCACTGTCTCTTTCTTGCTTGCTGGCTTTGTTTAGGCTCTGGCAAAGAAAGGGGGAAGTCTGAACAATGCTGCTACCAACATATAATGCCCAACGGGAAGTAAGTGTGGGCTGAATTTCTCACCCCACCTACATGGCAGTTTCTAGCTGTGCTAATGTGACAAAGAGACCTGTCTAAATATGTACAATAGGAGGGTAGTGGGATATTTCAGCTAGTGGATGGCTTGTAAGTTTCTTCTAGGAGAAGTAGCCAACATTTTATATTTTTTTGTTGTTGTAATCAATAAAATTATAAGGAGGCTCTACTTAGTTTGTCCTTATATAACCTTATTTTACAAAATCACATACAGATATGCAGTAGATTGCACAGAATATATATATACATATATATCTATATCTCTCTCTGTCTCTCTCTCTCTCTATATAAGGAATATATATATATATATATATATATGGAGAGAGAGAGAGATCAGTGGCTGTAAAGTACCCCAAATTAAGGAACAAACCCAGTAACCTTCAATTCCTTTTCTCCCAGACAGGAGGAGACAAAGTCCCTTATTTAATTACTCACATTCATACATACTTGCAGTTTAGTGTATCAAAAATGTCTTCTCCTTAAGAAACCATATTAGTAACTTCTCCCTGTTTTATAGTAAGAAACCTTCTACTGAAAGCCATCTACTTGTGTCCTTACTGAGAAATCTACAGGATGAGCACTGCAGACATAGCTGAAGACTTACAAAGTCAATGTAAATTTGAGATCCTGGTGTGAAACTTTATTTTCCCCCTCTATAAAATAGAGCCAGAAATGCTCATCTTTGTTTAGTGTATGTTGAGATCTAAGAATGAAAATGCTATCTAAAAACTAATAACAAGAAAGAAACAGTATTCTGTTCTTAGTTGCTTCATTATTTTCTCACATTTTTTTTTTTTTCATTCTGTGAAATCTTTCTGGATAACTCAGTTGACATGGAATATGGATTGGCACTGAATTTCCCTTTTTCCTCTCCAAGGATTTCTCCCTGGGAGCAGGTGAAGTGGCCCATTTCAAGAATAACTATTCCCATACTGTGTCAATTTCATTTCCAGCTGAAATTAGGCAGCAGAACTTAATCAGATATTTTCAGACCACGAAAAAGGACAGATTTTGTTCTGGGTCAGAATCAGTTCGTACATCGTGTCTTAATCAGTTCACATGTTGCTGTTTAGTACTATGAGCAATTTCCTTTTTTTCATCATAAAGTATAAGTTGTGAAAAACCTTTTGAAAAAATGGAAAGAAAATAAAAACAGGAGAGAGGGAAACTCCTCTTTTCAGAGCATGTATGAGAGAGAGTATATTCTAAATCTCCTCAACCTCAATACATAAGTGTTCCATTGACTTTTTCTTCTGACATCAGTGATCATTGGATCCGGCAGATGTTATGTTTGTTTACTACTTAAGCACATATAACTCTGTTTTTTGTTCAAATCAAACAGGACAAAAATAATGCTGTGAGACTTCAGGTTTGATTGAATCTAACTTCTTCTCACTAGACCAGGTGTATTACAAATACAGTATTACCTCTTAATCCTTGGGACCTAGCACCTACTAGAAATTTGGAAATTCCGGATTTTTGAAACAGCATGTGGCCGCTGGTCCTGGACTGACCACCGCTACTCCCCTCCATCCCCCCCGCTCCACGACCACCCGCTGCTACCCCCCCACCCCCAGACATGGAGGGGGAAGCTTGCACACAGCAGCTGCCGCCGTCATCCACAGCCCCATGCCACCACTTCACATGTAGCTGCTGCCTTGGGAGTGGCTGCCGCTACTCCCCGAGGTAGTGTATTCTTAAAAAGTGCCAGATTTTTTAGAATTCCAGAAATTTGAAAGACAGATTTATGAGGTTATAATGTATTATGTAACTATTGCCTTGTGTGCTGCCTGTCCTTCCACAAATGTGATTGACTGTACCTGACAGATTAACATATATGTTAATGTTATTTTAAAGAAGAAATCTAGTTAATTTTTTTAAAGGATATGTTGCTGATTTCACCAACAAATAGCTTACAGGAATTTTTTCCATCAGCTTTCCTTTCTGCTATAAGAATGAAACTCAGAGAAACCTAAAAAATATGCAACATTGATTTGTTTCTACTTTTCTAAAGTTCTACAGTTAAAAAGTTGCCAGGTTGTTGGTTGTATTGGTCTATGGACAAGGGCAGGAAAGGTTCTTTGAGTAGATGTAATCTCTTTTATTAGACCAACTAAATAGCTGGAAAAAAGTTCTTTGAAAGCTTTAGGGCACAAACACCCTTCCTTAGTCATTGAGACACTGCTGCTTGTCACAACCCAAGGGTGTGATTTTTGTTTGTGTGTGCTTTGGCACTGCTAAATTATTTCCCGCCACTCGTAGCTTTCTTTGCAGAGTGCATTTCTAGGTTGCAAAAGACAAATGCACGGTGCAAGGAGTTCCCGCCATTCGCATACATTTTTGTGTCCCGCCATTGGCCAGTTCTAAATTATTCCCACATGGCAGCTAGCAATTGGCTTGCTAGCCGTATAAGATGGTTGAGCGGTTTCCGCCCAATTTGGAGAACTCCAAGGAGAACGCCGCAAGGGAGGACTCCACAACCATCTGGAGAAGGAGAACTTCACGTCTTGTGAAGATCTCTAAGCGCTGTGGAGCCTATCGGACCCAGCGTGTATCTCAAGAAGGCTATAGGGGTCTGATCAACCTCTGGCCTCTCCCTGTCACCGCCTGATCCCTCGACGTACCCTTCCCTGCACGCAAGTTCCACGGAGCCTAGCAAACTTCGTGTGAGTGTATTCAGAGCTCTCTGCTTCGAGTTATTATCTTCGGTTGACACGACGGGCTCGCGGTTTAGAGCCTTCAACCAGATTGGGCTAGAAGGTTCACGGGAAGGAACTCTAGTCTGCCTCTCTTCTTTTCTGTCTGTAACTGCAACTCAAGCAAGTTTTCCTGCCTGCACCGCGACCATCTTCGGTGTAAGTAAAATAATCTTTAATCAACCACTAAGCTTCAGTGCCTAATTCTAGTGTGCCGCCTGCCTTCCCCGACCCGGCGTGTCCGGGCTGCTGGCCACAGCCCACTGCGTAAAAAAACCCCCAAGGGCCTTGGACCGCTCCCGGCCCGCACACGGTGACGAGGATGGGATCAGGGGAAGGCACGCTGGAGCTAGAATTTGTTAAGAACTGCCCTTGGCGCAGTGGAAAACACCAAGTAGAAAACTTTATGGAACTGGAGGCGCATATCGCTTACCACCAGGCGGGCGGAACGGGTGAGAGGTTTATCAGCGGACGCCTTTCGCTGAATGGAGAAGAGGGAGCTTCCGAAGATGGAGCCCCGAGAGAGAGGGAAGTGTATCTGCACCCCGCAGCATTCGGGTGTATAATGAGTGATGAGCGGGTCCTGTTCAGGCCCCTCAACACTCTGTCCCTTGCCAGAGTCAACCCGGCAGGCGAAGTAAACCCGACCCTCACCCCGGAGTGTGCCCGTTGCCTAAGATGTGCTCGGGAGAGTGAAGAACCGGTACCGATCGACCGGTTCGCCCCCTTTATGCTGGCATCTAGATTAAGGGGTCATGAGCTTCCATCCGAGCTCCGCGAAGATCTGGAGACTGAGGAATGCGCCGCGGATGAGAGGGTGGCCCCACAATACGACAAGGGGGGAGTGTTAACTGCAACTTTCCATACAATAACTGATTTAATGCAAAAGAATTTAAGTTTGAAAGCCCAGCTGCGTATGGCCGTTCGAGCGCTCAAAGAAGCGGCTGCGAAAGAGAATCCTGAAACACCACGTCAAGATGGCGCCGAGCAAGAGGGAGACCGCGTGGAAGAACCCGAAGAGAAGGGTGGAGCTTCGGAGGAACCCGCAAGAGTTCGGTCAATGACTCCGCCCACCGACGCAACGTCGTTTCCGGCGACCCCGCCCACCGACGCAGCGTCGCTTCCGGCTACCACGCCTTCTTGCTGACGGAGGGGAGAATCGAGCAGAGGAGTGCATCCGCCCCTCCTGCCTGAAGCAATAACAGCAGCAGTGACTCCCGCAGCAGTAGTTCAGCCTGTAACAACAACTAACCGAGTTGCTACTGCCTACTATGCTGGCACCAGAACTGAACTACAGGATTTGTGTAGAGAATCAAGAATCCAACCTGAAGAAACTCTAGCTGTATGGTTGGGACGTTTAGTCGTAGAACTTGGATCCGACCTGCTAAACCAGGAAGAAGCAAGCTTCTTGGTAAGACAAGCTTATTGTAGTAGAGGACATGTCACTGACATCGACATGGTAGCGGTTAACTTTCACTGGCCTATTCCACTGCCAGCGCTTGTTGTAGGACTGATTGGTCAGAAAGCCCATGTATGGCATGATGGATGGCCAGAACATACCGGCGCAGAACAACTCATGCTAGCAATCATCGGAGTCTCGTACTGTGCCTGGAACCCCAGAGCATGTGTGCTGGGACTGACATCACTCCAGCGAATAAGACCATGGCCTCACCGTCATCTATGAGATCCTGGAACTGTTCCAGTAACCATTCACAGCATAGATAGTTGTCTTGAGGTTTACGGACGAAAGAACATCTCTGTCCTCCGGATTCTGCTCAACCCAATGGTGAACCAACCCATGAGTAACCTCCTTCGTCAGTTGTCACGACTGCGTATCCTGATGGAGCCAAGATTGTCTAGTGATTGAGAACGTCGACACCTGACCGAGATTCAAGGCACAAAACACCGCAAATCCGATCTTCCATCATTGCCACAGAGAACACCAGAGGAGCGAAACATGTTTGGATTTCTCCTACAGTGTTCTGGACTCAATAAGCGGCAACTTCGGATTTTAGGGGACGCAGGCCAATGGCAACTGGCCTATGAGTTAGGTTTCCATTACCTAGAAGAACTAGACGACGGCTCCTCATCGATTTCATCTAGTTGAGTGTGCAAGAGAGGGTAGATTAAAGTAGCAAACACCTGTATTATATGTTTTAGAAATGATAGTGTAGTTCCATGGAAATTTTGTAAATATTTTGAGATACGTTAACTTATTTTTTGAGAGTTTTGTTTACAGATCCGAAATTCAGAGTGCGTGGTGAAGAGAAGCCCCAAGAAGGATAACATCATCGGAAGAAGTGAGGGCCTGACGCGCGACTTCGCCATGACGCCCACTGAAGCCCTGATCATACAGTTCTTTGTTATGAATCTGATTATGTGTATATGTATTTGTGCTGGTTATTATTTGATTCGATCCCTAGAGGACGAACTTCTTATGTTAGCAGATTTTGTGTTTACTCGTTTAGTTCAGCAACCCGTGGTAAGAGCTCTTAATAACTCGAGTGACGAGCATGCAGTCTAATTTAGCTATGTCTTCAGCAAGGGGGGATGTCACAACCCAAGGGTGTGATTTTTGTTTGTGTGTGCTTCAGCACTGCTAAATTATTTCCCACCACTCATAGCTTTCTTTGCAGGGTGCATTTCTAGGTTGCAAAAGACAAATGCACGGTGCAAGGAGTTCCCGCCATTCGCATACAAATTTGTGTCCCACCATTGGCCAGTTCTAAATTATTCCCATGCGGTGGCTAGCGATTGGCTTGCTAGCCATATAAAAGGCTTGAGCGGTTTCCACCCAAGTTGGAGAACTCCGAGGAGAACCCCGCAAGGGAGGACTCCACAACCATCTGGAGGAGGAGAACTTCACATCTTGTGAAGATCTCTAAGCGCTGTGGAGCCTATCGGACCCAGCGTGTATCTCAAGAAGGCTATAGGGGTCTGATCAGCCTCTCACCTCTCCCTGCCGCCGCCTGATCCCTCGACGTACACTTCCCTGCACGCAAGTTCCACGGAGCCTAGCAAACTTCGTGTGAGTGTATTCAGAGCTCTCTGCTTCGAGTTATTATCTTCGGTTGACACGACGGGCTCGCGGTTTAGAGCCTTCAACCAGATTGGGCTAGAAGGTTCATGGGAAGGAACTCTAGTCCGCCTCTCTTCTTTTCTGTCTGTAACTGCAACTCAAGCAAGTTTTCCTGCCTGCACCGCGACCATCTTCGGTGTAAGTAAAATAATCTTTAATCAACCACTAAGCTTCTGTGCCTAATTCTAGCATGCCGCCTGCCTTCCCCGACCCGGCGTGTCCGGGCTGCTGGCCACAGCCCGCCGCGCGAAAAAACCCCCGAGGGCCTCGGACCGCTCCCGGCCCGCACACTGCTGTTCTGAGGTCTTGGATAAAAAACAAAAATGTCCAACAACCTGTGGATTCACACTTCACACAAGACAATCACTCCCCCTCTGATCTCTCAGTTCTAATCCTCAAAGGGAACTTACAAAACACCTTTCATAGATGAGCCTATGAACTTCACTTCATAAATCTACTGGATACAAAAAATCATAAACTGGATATAGACTTTGGATTTATGACACATTACAACCTGCATGACATCTAATACACCAAGTGATCTGCTTTTTAGCTGACAACCTGCATTCCTTCACACTTTTCCCTACCCTTCCACCCCCTCCCCTCCTATCTCTACCCTTTGTCTTCCAAACATCCACTCATTTGCATCTTCACAGACATCTGCTTACCCTAGATTCTTGTCTATCTTGGGACATTTATACACATACCTTTTTGTCCTGTGATGTGCTGAAGATCTGGCAGGTTGGAGCAGACTTAATTAATCAAGTCTGCTTTGCATGCGAGCTGACATGCACTGCACTGCATCACATGCAGTTGTTTAACAGTGCAATGCATGTCAACATGCAGAAAATGGCAGCAGTGCACTTTTGAACTTAAACACCTCCAATGTGTTTTGGTTCAAAAGCGTACTGCCATCATTTTCTCAGCACTGACGTACACTTTGCCACTTATACAATTGAATGCACCACAGCTCTGGGCGCTTTTAAAAGCTCCAGGCACTGCAGCACAAACATGTGTCCAAATGCCTTTCAAGACCTCAGAACAGCAACAGTGGCTCCCAGTGCCTGAAGATGGGTGTTTGTGCCCGAAAACTTGCAAAGAACTTTTTCCAACTATTCACTTGGTCTAATAAAAGACATCACATCTACCCAAAGAACCTTGCCTACCACAATTAAAAAGTGAAGTTCAATAAGTTAAAGTTGTAGTCCAAGGCTTTATGCAATAAAATATGAAAAATATTTGCATTGCTGAATGAACAGGAAAATATGTGTATGTAGGTGTGAAAATTACAAATATTTTCAACATTTAAATAAAAACACTGTGAATTTATTCCCTGAATTTTCATTTTGGAAGGATAAACAAATTACTAAACTGAGTTTTAAAACATATGCCTTGCTTCTCTCTGGTTTCATAACACTGACTTTACTGAAATTAGAATAAGAGTGAATATGGTTTATTCTGTTTCTACATGTATTAATTTTCAAGTGTAAAATTGTTTTACTCGTTTAGAATCTTATTTTTTAAAGCTTTCCATTTTGCTCTGAAGAGATGCAACTTGGAAGGCAGGGTAGTTTTGGACTTTAGAGACCAGGGGTTGGCAAAATATGGCCTGCAGGCTGAATTTGGCCCACAGAGGGACTTTGTCCAGCCTGTGCTAGGTCCCTTGCTCCCACCTGGACCAGACGCTGTCCTGTCTGTGCCACATTCTGCTGCCTCTGGGTGTGCAGAGGGGCTGGGGAGGAGGCATTGATGGACTCCATTTCCTGGGAGTCTCAACAGTGGCAGCTGCTGCTGGCAGCCCCAACCCCACAGAGACCAGCAAGAAGGCCCCATCAACAGTGAAAGAGAGGTGGTCATGGCTGCTGCCAAGTCTCACTTTTTCCCAGTGCTCAGCAGCAGCTGCTGCCCAACTGCCACTGCCTCTGCACTTTGGCCACTATTGCTGAAGCTGGGCAGCAGTTCCACCCCCTCCTTGGAGTAGAAGGGCAGCCCAGAGGTAGCGCTGCTGGTGGCCCTGCTGAAACTGCCACCCACCTGCACCCATACCAGTTCCCACCCACCCATGGCCCCATCCCACATAGGGAGGTTTGGTAAGCTGCAGTAGGGGTAGGGCACTAACCCAGCCTTTGCCAGCTTCCCAGAACTCCCTGTGTGGCCTGTGGGCCCAAATAATTGCCCACCCCTATTGTAGACTAACCAAAATAGATACATATATATTACAAACTTCCATGAGCTGAAGCTCAGCTCATCAGGGACTCGCATCATCTGATGGAGTGAGCTGTGAGCATCTGATGAACTGAGTTTGCAAAACTTGTGCTATATATATTTATCTATTTTGGTTAGTCTAAGGTAGAGATCTGCCCTGCCTTCTCATTGACTTCAAACTAACATGGCTATAACTCTCTCTCTCAGATGTAACTTGAACATGTTTACCATTTAAATTATGTGTGGGACTGATAGCCCTCCAATATTCTTTTGTGTTTTTACTGATGAAGGTCAAGGTTAGTCCTGGGATACTGTGTGGTTCAGAGGAGTTGCTTCACTGACTTGGCTTCAAAATACAATCACAGGAGCCCATCAGATTCAAGCTGAAATATAGCTATCCTGCCAAAATAGTTACCTAATGACTAATATGTTATGAGGAATTACTGTTTCTATTATTTGTGGACTCAAAGGATAGGAGCAATCACAATACCTCACAAAGGTATACAAAGGATAGGAGCAATTGCAGTACCTCTACTCAGAGAAGCATAGATTCTGTTCCTTTCTAGTGAAATGCACCTCTGCGCAGAAGGCTGATGTGTTAGCTATGCACTATCACAACTTTACTGTCAAAATAGGATTTCAATAAGAGTTAATGGGAGGTGTTCCTTTTCTGCTGAATCTCTGCACTTGATGATTTTCATTCTCTATGTACACTGATTAAAACAAATCACCCCCAAAAGGGGCAGGGATAATTTTGTTGTGGGGAAGATGAAGGCTATGTCATCCTCCTGCATAGCAGGATCTGAAGTATTTCTTCTTCTAATGCCCCACCCCTCTCTGAGCTTACACTGGAGTAGAGCAGTTGAAGTTTTACCACTTCTCTGCTTCTGGCCAGCTATATTGTCCTGGGGATCAACAGCATAAGTAATGATTAAAACACTACATGTTATTTACCCTAACTACCCATCTTCTGTGTTTAAGAGACTCTCTTTCAGGCTGGCATACTTCCACCTAACGTAAACTATATTAGAGGTTTAAGGTCATAAGACAGACAATAGTAGAAATATGAATTTATGACTGATGGTACTCTTTCTAGCTTGCACTTAAATACAGAGTACATTAGTCTCTTGCTGTCAGTCTTAAAGTTTGTGAAGACAAGTGGAAAACAAAGGTTCTGAAACTTATGCCAGGAAAAGCATACACACACAAAATTGATGTTTTAAGTTTTGATTTTATTGTGGTTGAAAAATCAATTGTCTCTTTAGTGTAGAGCTGCCATGTCCTTTTTTTGGTATGTTACAGCTTACAGTTGATAGCTGTATCACATTGTGCAACGCAACTCCTGTGTGCACATACATATTAAGTTGGTTCAATCTTATATATTCAAGTTGGATGGAAATTTTATTATTCAAACCTGACATATTCAGGACACTGTGCTTATTATCTCAATAAACTATTAGAATTGCAAAATATATTTCCAAGCCAAAGTTACAAACAGTGAGTGTTGTATTCTATTTCAATATCATATGTGTTAGGCAAGAGTCTCCCAAGGGTAGAGTTGTCTTAATTGTCTGGAAGCAGGAATGATGAAACAGAGGATTATATTACTGCAGGATATTGTATTCAGCTAGGTCCTGAACTATCACCAATCTTTATTTTAGTTCAGTGAATCTCATTTGCTCAGAACTCTCCCTTTAGATGATCTGTTCCTCCTCTTGGACAGTATTAGTAAATAAAAGAATGAAGCAGAGAATGTATAAACGATTTCCTCGGTTTAGTTCTACTTCCCTTGCTTGTAATTGTTCCACTTCTACCTCTGATTTCATGCCAGGGTTAGATTGGGAAAGCCAGTAATTTAGCACTTGTTCCTTAACAGCTGAATATATACCGTGTGATATACCAGCTACAAGCAAATCCATAAAATGACAGCCTCTGAAGTTCTCACCTGATTTAATTATCCAAATTGGCTGAACATCCTGCCTCTTGAGTGAGTTAGCCAGAAACCTGTAAATCCTTCCTTACTATAATTTCAGCACGTTAATCAAAGTATTAGTTGATCAGACATCTCATTTTAATGCCAATATATAGTTTGCAGTGAATTATTTGACCAGCTATACTTAAAATGAGTGCTTGGTTGTCACATAAGAGAATGGATAGCACTATGATATTCATCTTCTAAACAGCAACAATAGATGGACATTGGACTCTTCCTCTTGCATGATGAGTCATCATAGTGAGGATGATATAAACCCAGTTAAGGACAGTGATGGAGTGGATGAAGATTCCAAGAAATCTGTGAAATCGAAACATGAGACAATAATAATATTTTCTGAGTCTATGCAAATATATAATACTAGATGTATCGTTGAATTTGGCAGACACTACTGCAACCCAGCAAAAAGTGCCCCATCTCCAGTTCAGTGACTGGCTGGATCCTAGAGAGGGGTAAAGGGAAAGGAGAAGAAAGGGAAGCAATTTTTGAGGCTTTATGAACTGATCATTGGGACCTTAAATAGTAAGACACTCGTTTTACCTCTTTCTAAATCCTTTGGCCAGATTTGACGGTGCTCTTTGGCAAGCTCCGTTAATGACAATGGGAGTGCTCCTTATAGCTCAGGGATGACGCTACCACATTCAGCTGGCAAGCTTGTTTAGTAAAATTGAGTTTGAAAATAAATGCCAGAAGTGAAGGGAAGGATCTTCTTGGCAGACAAGTTCAAATGGCAACCACTTTAGTTGATGTCCCAGTGTTTTCTTGTCCCCATGTGCCAACTTTTCCCTTTGGCTTGTAATACCTAGCAAGAAACTTTGCTTTTTACAATGTTCCTTTCTAGTATGTAAATCACATCTGGAAATAAAACTATCCTAGGTATTTAGGGCTTGGATTTGCATTCAAATACAATCTATTATCAGGGGCAGTGCTGGGGGGGGTGGGTTGGGGGAGCTATAGCCACCCCAAAATTTGCCTTGCCCTTCCCCAGCCCCCCTCCCAGTGCCACCCCTGTCCAAGCCCCCTGTCTCCCCCTCCCCACCCCCCCCGGGCTGCTGCCACCTGCCCCATGCAGCTGAGCCCACCCTGTTCCCAACCACAGAGGCACGGCACTCCCAGCTCGGCCCAGCCAGGCCCACAGAACCTGTGTCCTGCCTTTGTCTGGGCACGCCTTCTCCTCCCCTGACCCCCCAGTGTTTTGTTTAGCTCACCTCCGCTCCCCGACCAGGAGGAGGCTGGTGCTGCCCCTGCCTATTATCAAGAGAAGCCGACACTACGAATTTGATTTTACACCCACTTTTAGAGCTGATTTTTTTTTTCTGATCCATCTTTCATAACAAATAATATAAACCTGTAAAGAAGGTAAAATACCAACATTTGGATACTGAAGTGTTAAAGTGCTCAGTTCAGATAAAAAAAAAAAACAATTCCCCACTGCCCATTTATATTCTAAAGTTGCTACAGATGCAGGCTGTATACATTTCTCTTTCTATTGGACAAGAATGCCGCAGTCACTTTTGCATTACAGTATTCTGTATTTAAACTGAATAGAGAAAGTGAACAGAACACAGTGTCATAATCAAATAGGTGAAGTACCTAAATCAGAAATAACAAGCATTTTATAAGGAAGTTGATTTCTGTTATACTGACCTGTCGTGATGCATCCCAACAACATAGTTAATGATAGAAAGAGACAGATACCATAAAGAGCAGACCTTCTGCTCTGGAATGGAAAGATGTACCTGCTAATTTTTAGAGGTGGGGAGGTGACAACTGACACCAGGCAACATACTTCAGTAGATGCAATGAGATATTCAGGTAGCTATCATTTACAAGTGTCAGCCCAAAAATGGTATGTATGCCTGAATCCACTTCTGTGTCTCCATTGTCCTTTGTGCTTGAAGGCCACATTTCATCTCATGGCTGTGGTATTCAGTGTTGGGTTTAATGATGTTGTGTAAACCTATTTTTTTCCTGGAATGTATAGTAACATATTGAACAGATATTTGATGATACTGTAGACTGGAAGGACTGATCCTGAAGCCAAAACATTGTAAGTGCCTGTGTTTTGCACTACTAAATGTGTCGGTCCTCAAAGTTAGTTATGCCATTGTGGATCAATTTTCAACATGTCTTGTAATTTATGTTCCCAGCTTTAACAATGCAGCATTGATTTGGGGTTACTTTTAAAGAGCTCTTGTATATTTTCTGTTGCCTACTGTGTGAACATTTCTAAGAGTGCAGCCTTCTTTAAAGGATTTTCTTGGGAGTGGATTATCAGGTATCCTAACCATGTTGTCAGACCATCTTAGTTTTGCCTTCATAAATATGTCCTCTATACTTGATATATTCACATACTGAAGGATTTCAGTATTTTGGAGCCTATCTTACCATGTTATTTTTATTATCATTATTGAACAGCTTGGGTGGAGATGGTTCAGCTTCTTGAGTGGTTGGTGGTAGATTGTCCATTATTTAAGTCATAGAGTCATGAGGTCAGGTTGCTCTCTTATATTTTGTTTTCCCACAAAATTATGCCACTCATTGCAAAGATATTAATGCATTCTTCCAAAGGCTTTGTTAGCTTTAGCAATTGTATTGGATTCTTTAACGTTAATGTAAACTTTGTGGAAGAGTGTCCTTCCAAGGGAGTTAAATTCATTTTCAGCTTGATGATATTTTTTTAAGGTTAACTGTTATTGCAAAACATGAGCATGTACCTACAAGAAGATTTATGAATTACTTTTTCACAGATGGAAATATTCTTCTTCTTTCTTTAACCATAATAATGAGATAACTGTTACCTGCAGAAGGTTAACCAGAGTGACTTTGACAACACTTAATGGCATTTTTTCCCAACTCCTACCTCAGATTAAGGAGGTAAGCAACACAAGATCTAAACAAAGGTTGCTCAGTCACCTAGGGAGCTCCCAGACTCTGTACTGCTGCTTTGATGCAGTGAAGTGAGGTTTTCTGCTTCGTGCTGCCTGTATGTAGATTTATTACTGCAGTTCCAAGTGCGTCAGCACCTGCAGGACTTCAGGGCCAGGTACAGGCATTACATTTTCCCCAGTATAAGTGATTGGAAACTAATCTATACCTGTAACAGAACAGAAGTTCAGCACACAAAACCAGTCTATACCCAGAACAGAACAGAAGTTTGATGCACAGACTGGGTTAAAATGGTGGAACCCAGCCTAGATTAGCTCCCTCACTCCAACAGAGTGCAAATGTGTGCGATTGATTCTGCCTTGCGCTTTGTGAATGTTTGTACCTAGCCCAGAACGATATTTAAGATGTGAGATTAAATGCACCTGCACATGAATTGAATTTGAGTGAGGAAGATTTGCAGTGAGTCAACCCAAGGACTAATGACAATATAGTACACAGACAAATGGAGATGAGGTTTGCTTCAGAGGACAGCCTGCAATATCTAATGTACCAGTACTTATGACTTATAAGAAGATGCAGTTGCCTAGCATGTGATCACTGTGACAACTATAGACAACTATTAGAACAATAGGTGACAGTCTGAGTATACAGAGTCCAGAGACAGGAGGCTATCCACAAGATGTGGCTGACACCTGAACAAAACTGCTATTTCTTTTGCTATGCTCTGTCTCTCCCCACTTCACTTCTGCAATGTTAGTCAGAAAGTTAGGTTGTGGACACCCATGAATTTGGTCTCTAACTTCTCCAAGAAATTAATGAAAAAAATTGACTGAAGGGCATATTTCTCTTGATATCGGCAATGCGTGAGGAGGTATTACATCAGGATTTGCCAAATATTGATTCATACACATGCTCTTGCAGTGAACAGTTATGAATTTCCTACAGGTTCCACCTACGACAAACCTGAAATGGCTTTTAATTAAATTTGTGATGGCTGGGTCCAAATGTCTGTTACAACATTTACAAATGTATACTTTTTTTGTTTTGTTTTGGTTTTTGCTAGTAACAAATCCACTATAAAATGATTCTGAATGTGAAATCATGAACAGTACTCTGTCCCCTTTTAGCTTGTATGTTTCTAATCTAAAAGCCTGATTAAAAAAAAATCTTTCTCAATAAGCAAATACATTTTGGGGTTACAAACACCAAAACAGAAAATCTAGAGATAATCAAAGCCATGGTGATTATTATCAGAATTAGTTTAATTGTCAGTGCAATGGAATAAAATCAAATATATGGTACTTAGAACATTCAAGCATACTCTGCTATTTTTATTTTCATCATATGGTACTTGTAAGCTGAATGAAAACAGTTATCCTGAATGCTTGAGCTAAGAGGTCACATTTGAACAATTATGGTGGACTAAACATGTAGCATGTGTGAGTCTGGCTCTGTTTCTCCCTTTCAGCTGCTTATATTGTTACTATTACTGATGTATATGAATACCTTGCAGTCTTGGTCAGAATCACCAAAAAAGGGGCATGTTAGAACCAATTAGTGAGCTGATAGAGGCATAGCTCCATGAATTTAAGTGGAGATAGCCACATAACTCATGAACAATATAAGTCTCATAATTTTCACAACACTGTGAGATAGAATCATTGTCTTCTTCACAGATGGGGACACCTATTAAATTTATTGGGATTACTTGCACCTCCTTAAGCAAATACTAATCAATGGATGATATTTAACTTCACAGTGCGTAGGTATGTTTCTGTCCCTAATTAACCCCCCAAAAGATTGGAACTGTTAATTGCAGTAAGGACTATTTAGTGTATTTAAGGGATACAGAATTTTTCCCTTGAAAATGTATACAATCTTTCAAAGGCACTTGTTTTAGCCTATTAGACCTGAAGAAGGAAAAAACCACCCTTGGCAGACTGTTCATTATTATAAATTTGGATTGTTGTTACTTAAAGCTAGAAGGACACTAATGCACAAAATCTACACATAAGGCATGTAAGAACTTGCCAAATAAAGACAACAATAAGCTTGGTTCAACAATTTGGACCATAACAGTTACAAATTAGAATAACTAATATTCTACCATATTTCAACAAAGAACAATCTAAAACAAACTCTTTAGCCTGTTTTTCTGTACAATTCCAAAGTGTTTATGTACCAATGTCACAAAAATTGCAAAAGAAGATAAATATCTTTATTTGGTTTCAAGTTTTTATGCCATGAGTGGTGTTTCAGCAAATTGTAATATAGGTTCTCTGAAAAATCTCCGACTAATACTGCATAAACCATTTTTGAATGAGCTCTTAAAAATCTCTAGGATGAGATTATTCTGCTCCTTAAAAATAGACAACAACTAAACAAC